>NC_064833.1:50057500-60057500 GCF_024166365.1 Elephas maximus indicus | reverse complement strand
GACTAGCCTATGAGACTGCTTTTCGAAAGTAATCATGGTTTCCAACCCCCACCCTCCATCTCAGAAGGATATATGTGATGGACACTGTTCTTATGTGGGACAAACTCCCACGAGCATAAAACTAAAATTTTGCAGGGTGATGAATCACTACTCTGTATAGCCACTGGACAGCAACGGCCGTGGACATGATTGATTTGCAGATCTATCTAAATACCCCAGAAGCTTCCCAGAAATGTCTGGAGCAGGGCATTATGTAAAGGACAGGATGTTTGAAGGCAAGCAAGTGGCTACAAGGGGTTAATAAAGTTGGGCTACAATAGTAACTTTTAATTGTCACGTTTGTTAATGGCCCAGGAATAATGTCCACCCCCTGGGACTGTTGCATAGATACACACATATGGATTATGTACAATTCCTGGCAGACTTGTTATTAGAAATTCTTCTCATTCCCATTGAATATACTCTTTCACATGGCAAGTGAATAAAAATGATGGTCTTAATACAGGGATAACTTTGAGAATGTTCTAAATTATAACTGGTCCACTTTGTAAAATATTTATTGATGCTTTATTTTTAGTACTAAATTGCTTTGGGCCAATTTTCAAATAATGATTACGGACCCATGTACTGAAATTAAGCATATTATTTGGTCGCGTGTGGCTCATAAACATTTGAAATGTGGCTGGCATGACTGAGAAACTGAATTTTTAATTTTACTTAATTTTTATTAAAATTTAAAAACAACCCTGGATTCAGTTACCGGAAAAGTTTTGAAATATGTCCGGAAGAACTTGGGTATGTGAATCTACTTTTTTCTACAGCAAATTTTGTGAAATTTAAATATAGGTCAAATCTTTCAAAAGGAAATTTAGAGTCTGAATTGTGATGTGATGTTAAGTGTAAGCTACACACCAGATTTTGAAGATAATATGAAAAAAAGTAAGTACAATATCTTATTGAATTTTTTACAGTGCTTGTATGTTCAAATGAAGATACTATATATATACATATAGGGTTAAGTACACTATATTACTAAAATTAATTTAACCTGTTTTACTTTGTAACGTGTCTACTAAAATTTTTTAGATTACATATGTGGCTTCCATTATATTTCTGTTACACAGCGCTGTTTTAGAGCATCATAGTGACAGCAAGGTTTATCTTTTTATTCAACATGTGTGTCAGGCATTGTGCTAGCCATTGAAGAGTCAGCAGTGAGGAGCCATACCAGGGACTTGCTTGCTCTCATGGAGCTTACATTCTAGTGATGAAGAAGATAATATATAAGGACACAAATAAACTAATTACAGGTAGTAATGTCTTTCAGAGAGAGCTGAACAAGGTAATCTGACTTAATGACTACTGTGAGGGTAGGCAGCATTAGATGGGGAGGACCAGGAAGGTTAGTCAAAGGAGGAGGACACTTGAGCTGACATCTGAATGTTGAGAAGACAGCCACAGGAAGACAAGGGAACAGAGGGCTTCAGGCAGAGGCAATAGCAGGGGTTGCTGGTTCGGTTTCTGTTTAGTAGAGTCCCCAAACATGGCCACCCACAGTATCTGTAAACCATCACAAATGTAAAGATATTTGGTCCTGGTGGGCAGAATTCAAGTTCCATTGAGGCAATGGCTTCTGTCTAGATGTGTTCACTGATGGATGCCAAGTAATTAAATGTTCAATAAATGTCATGAATGAAAAAAAATGCATTAAGAAAACTCTAATTAGGTAGGTTAGTGAGAGAGAGTCCACCCATACTCCTACAAAAATACTTCAAGAATATTTCTGTGGGCCAGTAGCATCAGGTTCATACATGCACATATTGAATGCCTGATCATCACTGGAGAATCGGCGTATTTTGAGATTTTAGACACAACCACTAGCTCCTTTAATGATTTAATATTAATAACAATAATAGTAATTTAAGGGTCTTGGTAACTCAAGTATTAATGAAAGCATTAAGATGTGAGAGGGTAGTTGAGCACACATGAAGGAATTTCACGTTATCACTTGTGTAAAATAACAAAATAAGCTTGGCAGAGTTACTTACCTGAAGGAATGTTGTTGTTAAGAGCAGCTCGATTTGTGTTCTACATGCATTGGCTGTCCTGTGGAATGCTAATATTCTTCCTACGTGCAAGTCCACTAAGTTGTGTCTCAAATAGGTAGAGAGTTCTCCCTGGACAATAAACTGTCCAGAAATTGAATGCAATGGCTCAAGCCTCATATTTTATGCGTGTATTTCTGCACTATAACCAGGGCTAAAAGTTAACAGCTTAGTTCCTCCAAAAACTCTTTGCTTCAGTCCCTAAGATGGGAGTCTTGCTGACATGGATAAGACGAAAAGTTACCTCATCAAATTATCATCTTTCAGGACAATGTTGATGGACTGCTGTGCAAATAATGCAGTGCAAAATAAGGAGAATCACACACAAGAAAATTCAATAACAGCTAATGATGATTTACAAAAACCTTAGCGGTCATCTTTTCTTGAAGACGAATAGAAATTACACTATTCACATTTGCAAACATAGTGTCATTGTGTACAGTCCACTCTGGCAAATAATTTTCACAAAATCTTTTTTGCAAGCCTACTATGTCCAAGGAATTCCTGAGTGGTACAAAAGTTTTATGGGCTCACCTGCTCACTGAAAAGTTGGAGGTTCCAGTTCACTCAGAGAAGTGTGGGAAAAAAGTCCTGGCTATCTGCTTCCAAAAAATCAGCCATTGAAAACCCGACGCATTTAAAAAAAAAAAAAAAAAACTCTGTGAGTCCAGTTCTACTTTGTTATGCATAGGGTGGCCATGAGTTAAAGTAACTGGTTACTACGTCTATGACACTTGGCTGGGTGCTGTGAGGGAATGATTTCTGCCTCTCTGTAATGATTCAAATTCTCATCCTAGCTACCAGTCTGAGACTAATGTAAAATATAAAACCTCATTGTATTTTGCTTTGATAGTCATCTTGATATGAGCGTTTTTTTTTGCATAAGAGGCAGTTGCTGCTCTCCTGATATTTTTACACTTTTTGCATCTTTTATTAGCATATAATGTGTGCAAGAAATTCACCCCATTCTGAATCTCACTCATTCTTATTTTTCCTTCCCCCATCTTGAACTTTATCCCCTCCATGACTTGAAGTTCCCCAGCACCTTGCTCATTCATTAAATATTTGTTGGATTAATGGAATAATTAATAGAAGGAATGAGATATGGTATAGGCTACATAACCTTGCTTAATCCTTGTGTATGAGTTTTAAATCAAGAAAGCCACAGACTCACATCTTAAAAAGATGACCATAGTGATGCTAGGCAGGAGGAATTATAATGGACAGAGTGGGCAAATGGAAATCAGTTCCAAGGCAAGAATTCAGAGATGGTGAGGGACTGAGCAAGGGTAAGGGCAGTGAGACAATGGAAAAGCAGAGGAAGAATTTGAAAAATGATATAGAATGGTGTTATCGTTGAATTATGTCCCCCCAAAACTGTGTGTAAATGGTGCAGTGGTTCAAAGCTAGGCTGCTAACCAAAAGTTTGGCAGTTCAAATTCACCAGGCGCTCCTTGAAAACCCAACGGGGCAGTTCTACTCTGTCCTACAGGGTGGTTATGAGTTGGAATTGACTCCACAGCATTTTTTTTTTTTTTAATACACGTAGATGTAATCTCATGTGGGATTAAGGTTTTCTTTGTCATGTTAATGAGGCCGTATCAGTGTAGATCATGTTTTAAACCAATCATTTTGAGATATAAAAAGAGCAGATTAGGCACAGAAGCAAAGAAGCACAAATGGAGAAAGACTGATGCCATGTGGAGCTCACCAAGGAACCAAGGAAGAGAAGCTGACAGAGACTGAGGGTTTTCCCCAGTGTGGGCAGAGACAGCCTTCCTATAGAGCTGACACCCTGAATTCCGACTTTTAGCCTTCTCAACTGTAAGAAAATAAATTTCTGTTTGTTAAAGCCACCCACTTGCTGTATTTCTGTGATAGCAGCATTAAGAAACTAAGACAAAGGATATACTAAGAGCCTTCCTTTTTGGAGGAGGCTGGTACTAGAAACAAGGTTCACGCCGTCTAATACTGTAGCTTCTAGTCACAAATATTCAAATAGAGCATACAAATACACACGGCAGAGCCATGGGGAGTGGGCCTTGTTGACTAAAACCTTCACTTTACTTGGGTGATGTGGAGATTGGGGAATGTGGTCCCAGACTCTCAGCACTGACTGGGGACAGGCCCTGTCATGTGCCAGTGGTTTGCTTTGCACTTTGCTCCACTATGGATGGCTTCCATGGAATGCATCCCTCTGACCTTTGCCCGTGTTTGTTTCTTTTGAGAAAAAGGAAATTGAAATGTTTTCTGACAATTTTTAAGTTGAAGAGGAAACATATCCAATCTCCAAATAATAAGGAGCAGAGACAAAGCCATGACAAGAGGGCATGTTTTCATAGCATGTGTGAAGTGGGTTAGCTCAGGGCTCTTGAAGAGGCTCACCTTTTATTTGAAGTAAAGTTCTTTTATTAATGCATTATTTTTACCAATGTTTTGGCCTTTTGGTGGAGTTTTAAGATGAGACCCTGAATGGAAATTTAGGCATTTGTAAATTTTACTCGGTTCTTGGCCCCACAGATTAGTGGGAACAATTAGTATGATAATTGTTTTACGTTTCCTATCCCAGGCTTAAGAGGCAAAGTAAAGGTAACCCTGTATTCGTGTGTGTATAATTCATTGCACGTATGTTCACAGTGACTGATCATTGACTCTTTGACTTCAAAATGGCAACAGTTTTGGAAAAAAAGGTGAAGCCAGTAGGCTAATTACAGACTTGCGTTGTGCCTTGAAGCCTGTTGCATAACTCCTTTACTTGTTCTTTTACTCATAAACGGAACTCTTCACATATAGTTGAGTAGGTGCAAGTAGGAACCAACAAAAGAGTTGGAAAAGGTCTTTCTGAACGAAAAGAGTGTTCAGCTTCATCTTTACTTAGTAAAGCAAGCATCATTATGAAGAATTGACTGTGGGCAAAAGGAAAAAAATCAACTAGGAAAACCAGAAAAGGGTTAGACAAAGGAACCAGCTGTGATACCAGAAGACATCACCAAGAAAATGTCTTGGAGGACAGACAGAAACACATGAACACAACACACACACCCAAGTTTGTTCTCTTCTTGTGTTCACCTAACATTAGGTTCTTCCCCTTCTAATTCTTAGCAACAAAAGCTCTTCACATGTGGGGATTGTGTGTTATTGGTCCTTATATAGCCTTGGTTAGTATTATGATTGACACATGGTAGTTCTTTACAGCCTTTTATTGAATTGTGAGGAAATCAGTCAAATTAATTTAGATCACATTAAGGCATAAATAGCAGCTAGCATCGTAATGCTACTAGAAACATTTGCGTGTTAAAAGGAGATCCTGATTAACCTCCAAAAATTATTTATGACAGAGTCTAGGGAAAAATTTCAGGTGTGTGGAGACTATATCTTCAGGCAGAAGGACCAGCCTGGCCCCTAAAATTGTAGTAGGATGTAAACTGCTGCTTTGGTGTGCTCTTTTCAATCCGCAAGGAATGAGCACTCTGTGCCTCTTCCAAACTGTTATTTGTACCTTCGTCTTCACCAATTCCAGCTCACTTACCTTTTAGATGTTTTTAAAATTGCACATATATTGTGTAACTTAAATTACAGAGATGAAGCTAAAGGAAAAGTCCCAGTCACTCCACTTGATGTTGTAGCACAGGAATGACTAAAACAGGATGGGAAAGGGCAAATGATCAGCTGTTGGGGGAAGCAGGTAGAGACAAGCAAGTAATAGTATGGGGTCATAATGATTAAAAGTAAAGAATCACAGAATACCATGGGAATAAGGTGCTTTATGCAGCCTTGATCAGAGTGGAGAGGTGTTGAGAAAAGAACCTAACCAGATTAAGGAATCCAAATTAAGACTGAAGGATGGGTTAGAGCTGGACCGGGGAAAGCTGTGTGTGAGAGGAGAGGGAACAGCTAGTGTGGAGGCCTAGGGAGCCAAGAGGGAGCCTGTATCTTATACAAAATGGAGAGGTGTTCAGAGTGGCTAGAGTATGGAGTATGGGGGGATGATTGAGAATTAGGCAGAGGTCAGGGTATGCAGGGCCTCACAAGCCAGGTTGACCTTTTTGGACTTATCCTCAGAGCCATATGGAATTCCTGAGGAATTTTAATCAGGGTAGTTAACATGGTCAGAGTCTAGTTTTTCCAAAATTATTCTGACCGAGGTATGGAAAATGGATTAGGATGGGAGTTGGGGACTGGTGGAAAGATTTGGAAATAAAAACTACTCATAAATACCACCATTCAGAGATTACCTGAGAACATTTTGATAGGTATCCTCCAGGCATTTTTGTACATGTAATTGCATAGTAAAATCTGTGAAAGCCAGAACCTGTGTAAGGCGGAAATCTGGCAGAGAAGGAAAACTGAAATATTTTCCACTAAAAATGAGGGATGGAAAAGTGGTAAGACTGCATCCTGTCAAAGGCAGGAAACTCACGAGACCCGGAAAAACAAGACAGTTCCATCGAGTTCCAGCTGTCACAGGTTTCACTGCAGTATCTCTTAAATGGCGTGATATTCTACAGTACTTTGAAACTGACTTTCTTACTTCACAGAATATTTACAAAATTTGTTGACCATCTACTATGCATCAAGCGCTCTTCTAGGTAGTGGGGATACAACTTTAGACTATGAACATCATTCTGAGTCAATAATTATATTCCTTCCATATCATTTTTAATGGCCCTAATGTATTCCATTGAATGCTGTATTGTAATATAAGTAACCTACAACAGTAAGCCATTTGGTAGCTTCCAGTTTTTTCGCTATGATAGACAACACATCAATGACTATCATTACACAGGTATAATGACATGTTTCTGATGACTTCCTTAAGACACATTCTTGGAAACCTTGGGTCAAATGACTAGATATTTGAAGCCTTTAAAAATTCACTGCTACATTTCTCTTCAGAAACTTTATACCAACTGACAATCTTATTTTGTATGGATATATGGCCTAAAGAAACGTTCAAACATTTTAAGGTTCGAAAATGCCTGATACAGTTCACAATATTTAAAAATGAGAGAGGACCTTCAGAATCTGTGTTTTTTTATTTTTGACTCAAGAAAATAGGAACTGGATAGACATCTCTTTCTGAAGAAATAGAGGAAATAGGTAGTATCAGGCATCCCTCTTCTAAGATCCCGCAATATACGATTATCTTTCTGACCTCTAGTCTGAACTGTTCAGTGGAGGGGCTATGCATTTTGAGCATTTCTGGCAAGTAGTAGGCAGCTTTTAGTTCATAGTAGGCACTTAAAAATAATGTTTGCGAGAGAAGAAAAAAGAAGAAGAAAGTTCAGAGAGGAGGAGGAATAGAAAAAGCAGAAGGAGAAAAGGATAAAAGCAAAGAGGGAGGAAGGGAAAGAGAGAGGGCATAGTTAGGATAAATACACGGGTACCCTGAGGTTGCAGAGAAAGTGAGAGCCGTGTGCTAAAGTGAACGTTCCAGATAGCAGCAGATGCCACAATAGGCACAAACGGTGATTTGATGTAAATAAAGACACAGAACATGAGCAGTTTGAGACAGGAACAACTTCCATTACAAGGGAACACTGAGTATTTTTTCTGGGAGGCACTGTTGCTGTGAAACCTCCCCCACCCCCACCCCGTGAACTCTGATCTAGTAAGGAAAGTACAAATGTCAGACATCTGTGAACTCTATTTGCCATCTGGGTGTTAACTTCCCTCTTGACGAAAATCCTTCCGTACTGGGTGAAATGTGCATTCCTCCAAATCTGGGTATGATTACTATGCCTGCTACAAAATTCTCTGACGGTCAGGCTACACAGTAAAGATACCGTCGTTCTTAATAATTTTGTCATTATGCTAAAATTTTTATTTAGTGAACACCAAGGTATCTGTGACATTTTCGTAGGTTGCCTTATAAATTGGGTAATAGAAAGATCCACAAACTCTGAAGTTAAAAGACGTGTTGAAAATCTGTGTCCATTATTCACCAGCTTGTGACCTTTGACAAGCTAATAAATTTCTGTGACACTTGGCTTTCTCGTCTATAAAATTGGAAAACTAGATTTCATGGTTACTGTTTAATTATGAATCTTGAATGTCAAGTATTTTGCATGTTGCCTAGCATGTACTTACATATGGTTACCTAGCATACACTTCTCTCAATATGTGGCTGCTAGTAGTAGTAGTAGTAAGGAAACCCTGCTGGTGTAGTGGTTAAGTGCTACGGCTGCTAACCAGGCACTCCTTGGAAACTCTATGGGGCAGTTCTACTCTGACCTATAGGGTCTCTATGAGTCGGAATCGACTCAATGGCAATGGGTTTTTTTTATGGGTAGTAGTAATGATAACAATGATACAGTCCCAGAAGACAATCCAGACCACTATATACTTGGGAGTGTGAGTCCCAGGCTGAGAATAATTGAAAAATTTTCTTTGATACAAATTAGCCTTATTCAGAGTCATCTTTCATCTAAGAACTTTCAAAATGTTGAGTTTTTTCCCAGCAAAGCTTTTTGAGTGCAATTTTTGTCTTTGAGACCAATCTCAATTATAGAAATTCGTCAAATTCAAAATGAATTTTCTTGACATCCATGACTCAGAACAAGAATTTCTTTGGTCTAGAAAAGGCCAGATTAATCCTCTCTTCCTCTCACTGTGAAAATATTTCCTCCCCCAGTGGGAATATTTTTAAGTTTTTTTTTTTTTTTTTTAGTATATGCTATTGTTGTTAGGTGCCATCAAGTCAGCTCTGACTCATAGCGACCCTATGTACAACAGCACAAAACAGTGCCCGGTCCTGCGCCATTACCAAAATCGTGTCTTGCATCTTTTGAGTGTCTTGCATCTTTTGAGTGTCTTGCAACTTGAGGGGCTCATCTTCAGGCACTCTATCAATGTTCCACCGCTATTCATAAGGCTTTCACTGGCTAAATCTTTTCAGAAGTAGGCTGCCAGGTCCTTCTTCCTAGCCTGTCTTAGTCTGGAAGCTCAGCTGAAACCTGACCACCACGGGTGACCCTGCTGGTATTTGAATACCAGTGGCATAGCTTCCAGCATCACAGCAAAATGCAAGCCCCCACAGTACAACAAACTGACAGACACATGGGGTAGAATAATACATGCTCGATACCAAAACTCAAATGATATAGATACAAAGAAGAAAGTGATCATTTCACTCTCCAGAGATCATCATTTTAATGATTCCATGAATATCCTTTGAGTCTATTTTCTATGCATATAACCAAAAACCTGTTCCTGAGGAGTTGATTCTGACTCACAATGACCCCATAGGATAGAGCAGAACTGCAAAGAGCAGCTGGTGGATTCGAACTGTTGACCTTTTGGTTAGCAGCTGAGCTCTTAACCACTGCACCACCAGGGTTCCTTCTATGCATATGTTGTTATTGTTAGGTGCCATCGAGTCGGTTCCAACTCGTAGTGTACAACAGAATGAAACGCTGCCCAGTCCTGCACCATCCTCACAATTGTTGTTAAGCTTCAGCCCATTGTTGTAGCCACTGTGTCAATCCATCTCATTGAGGATCTTCCTCTTTTTCACAGACCCTGTACTTTACCAAGCATGATGTCCTTCTCCAGGGACTGGTTCCTCCTTCTAACATGTCCAAAGTATGTGAGATGTAGTCTCGCTATCCTTGCTTCTAAGGAGCATTCTGGTTGTACTTTCTCCAAGACAAATTTGTTTTTTTGCAGTTCGTGGTATATTCAATATTCTTCACCAACACCACAATTCAAATGCATATACAAACATACATATGTAATATTAATATAAATTTTTATTGAAAACATTGGATGATATGTCAAGTATGTACATGTAATACATACCTACTCTTCCATAACTTTCTTTTTCAGTCTTCACTTAGCATGTCTTTTCATGTCAGTAATATAAACATGTCTCTCTCTCTCTCCTTTTTCTTAATTACTGCCAAGTATTTTATTTGTATATGTGCCATATTTTAACCAATACCTCCACTGTTGGGAAGTTAATTCCTAGTTTTTCATTGTTACAAATGATATTTAAGTAAACATTCTTGCACATATATATCTTTGTCTACTTGTGTAAATATTTCTGTGGGTAAAATGCCTAGAGGTAGGATTGAAAAGCCAATGAATACATATATTTTAAACAAAGATTTACATTGCTGAATTGACCTCTAGAGAGGCGATTCTTTCTAAACCCCCACCAATCCTGAATGAGAGTACCTATTTCCTCTCAATGGAACTAACTTAAAATGCGACTTGTTTTCAGTGGGATTTGTCATTTGAAATAGTCAAAATGGCATAAAGTAAGTAGGTAATAAAAGGTACACACTCAAGTGCTGGAGAAAAGAGCCAGAACCCTTCACCATTCCTGGTTCTTAGCAGTTACTAGTCGCTCAACACATGGGTGATGACAGGCTGAATATCTGACTGTCTAACCCAGATCATCAAGGGCCCACCTTAGGCAAGGTGAATAAGTTGAATGAGGAAATAAGTAGCATTATCTCCAAATATTAGCATTCATAGACTTCTGCCAAAAAAAAAAGCATGGTAGTGAAGAGTTTGAAGCAGCTTCTTTTGAGAAGGCTTAGGGGAAATGGTTGGACCTCTTCAATTTCTAGCCAGAAAAAGGTAGAGTGTACATTTCCAGTACAATACTTCAATGCATATTTTATCTACTTTCTAAATAATTAGTCATGAAAATTACATTGACTATACTTTGGTCAGGGAGTGGTTAAGAGTTCAGCTGCTAACAAAAAGGCAGGGAGTTCAAATCCACCAGCTGCTCCTTGGAAACCACATGGGGCAGTTCTACTCCATCTTATAGGGTTACTATGAATTGGAATCATCTTGACGGTAACAGGATTGGTTTTTGGTTTCTATACTTTGGTTTCCCTGGTGGCGTAGTGGCTAAGTCCTAAGGCTGCTAACCAAGAGGTTGGCAGTTCAAATCCACCAGGCGCTCCTTGGAAACTCTATGGGCAGTTCTACTCTGTCCTATAGGGTTGCTATGAGTCGGAATCGACTCAACAGCAGGGGGCTTGGTTTTGGTTATACTTTGGTTATAACTACTCTCTCAAGACCAGTCAAAACCTTACAAAGTGTGATTTTCTCCTTTGTGCCTTCTTGTGGATAGTTCAGAATTTACAGATAGAGGTAATTTTCTTCATTTGTTAGTGTAGAAAATAGGTTTGATCTATTATGATATATTGTGTTATGAAAAGACTTACTGTTATTCTACTTTGCTTAGAATGCTTGTACTCTTAAGTGTTTATATATCATCAGTATTAGAGAGTGCCTTACACATGCTAAAGACTGTGCTGCATGAAGGAGTTTATTAGTCAGGAAACTTGGTAGACTAATTCAACTAAGTGCAAATCTGCAATAAGTATATATAATGATTATCAAACCTGCGTTTAAATAGTACAGAAGCTCCTTTAACCTGGAAATAAAGAGAAAAATCTAGCATAAAATCGAAATTCAAAATCAGGAATCTCTCAGTTGTGTTTCCTAACATTACGGTTTCCTTGCCTAAGAGTGCACCATTGGGACCATTTTTTCTTTTTCATGAAACCTCTCCATGGTTGCATACACCATGAAGCTGCCTCATGATCATTAGTACTGCACAGAGCAAAGAATTCTACCAAGAATAATTTGTTTTGCCTACATAAAGACATGAGCCTTTCTTCAAAGGCCTATCAAGGAACACAAATGCTGAAAAACGCCTTTGAACATCTCCGTTAAAAATTGCTGCTGGTGTTAAAAATATTGGTAAATAAAAATCCAGTTAAAACAAAAACAAAAAATCCAGTTAGCAACAGCTTAATCTAATACAATTAAATTGACCTCCTTGATTATTTCGGAGTAGATTAGCCACTGCGTATGTGTGTGAATTTTTTATTTATTTTATGTGTGTGAAGAATCACATGTTACTTTGACATGAATAGATTTTTAAAGGATTCCCTTTATCTCCTGTTTCCTCCTGAAGGAATCATTTAATGTTTTGGTAAAAATTTTGTGGAGGTTGTAAATTCATTTGCACATCGAAGCCTGTGCTTTGTCAAATAATCATCAGAGTTAAACTCCACATTTTTAGCTCTATATATTTGTGCTGTTGCTCCAAGGTACTCCCTGTAATATACTTATATTCCTTAGAAATTTCTAAATTATTTATTTCTTAAATCCCCAAAGAAAGGAGCTCTGGCTTAGGGAAAATATCTAATGTGAAGTATTTTTTCTTTTGCTCTGCCATAATGTGTTCGAGTTTTATAAAATGTGTTTCTTTCCCTTTCCTGGTTTAGTCAAAGGCAGGAATCCTCACCCTCTCAATAACATTAACAGACAAGATTATGAGCCTAAACATTCCCAATTATGCCAGCCTGAAATTTTCCTTCATTCAGTCTCTCTGGGGAATTGCTTTTTGATTGCTCTAAAACTTGTAAGCATTTATTCCAGCTCTTGCTCTTTGCCCTTATTTGCTTCGCCAAGCTCTGCAAATGTAATTCTTGCTTCCTCACAAATAGACCCAAGGACATTGTCCTCATTTCTTTCTAGATAGCTTTTTTCCCTTGTCCTTTGACATACTTCTGAGTTGCTCAGAACTACCAAAAATGGGCTATTTTAAATCAAGTCAGTGATACACTCTCAGTTCCCATATCCATGTGTTCTATTCTGGTACATGTATTGTCTTTATTCAAAAATAACATTTACCACAAAATGGTATTCCAGAGTCCAGCACATGTATTTGATAGTTGCAAAGGTATTTGGAACATAAAACTTTAGCAAACAGGTGTTTTTAAAAGTATATTAGTTCCTTTAATTGCTGGATTTTTGCCCAAGAACGTCACTTGGCAATGCAAATAATAATAAAAAAAAAAAAAACCTGAGTATACAGAAGAAGACATATGATAACTTCACATAAAGTATATAGGCTGTACTTTTTGATGTTTTTAAGTTAAATTTCCAAAAATGTTCTTTTACCTCTCATGGAGTATAAAATATACTGTTGTTAAAAAGTTTACTACTCTTTATTGTCCTTCTAATTTCCTTAAATCATGGCAATTTTGCAGTAACACCAAGAAGATAACTAGAAAAAAAATCATAGAATTATGCCGCTGTCACTGATTTCTAATGAATTCTCATGATTTTACAGATAAGGAAATAGTGCCCCAATATTGATCTACAAATTCTATCAGAAGTACAGTTGCCTTGGAAAACGGTTCGGCAGGTCCTCAAAAAGTTACACATGGGATTATCATATGCCCCATCAATTCCACTCCCAGATATAAAAACATGTGTTCAAACAAAAACTTCTACACCAACGTTCATAGCAATATTATTCATAATAGCCCAAAAGCAGAAATGACCCAAATGTTCATCAAGTAATGAACTGATAAACAAACCGTGATATAGCCATACAATGGAATATTACTAAGCCATAGAAAGGAATGAAGTCCTGATACATGTTACAACATGGATGAACCATGAAAAAATTGTGCTAACCAAAGACCATATATTTGTTACATGATTCCACTTATATGAAATGTCCATAATAGGCAAGTTCGTAGAGAAAGTACATTAGTGATTGCCAAAGGCTATGGAAAGGGGAGGTGAATAGTGACGGTTTAATGGATACAGAGTTTCATTTTTGAGTGATGAAAATGTTCTTGAATTAGACAGTAGTGATGGTTGCATCACGTTGTGACTACACTAAAAACAGCTGAATTGTACAATTCAAAGTGATTAAAATGGTAGGAAAAATTAAAATGGTAGCAGACTGTAGCAATGTAGAGTTTGAAAATAAGCAAGGTCACAGACGTAGGCTAGCAGGCCTTGTCAGGTGGGGCTCCCTAGCAGGTAGCAGGGGCCCAGTGACAGGCTCTCTGTGGGACTCAGGCAGGAGGCTGGTTAAAAAGGCCTAGGCACTGGGGGCTAAAGCAGGGATTTCACTGTTGATGCTAGTTTACAATGTAGGCACTGAGTCTCAGAAACAAGATAGAAACCCAATTACCCAACACTGATGCTCTGGACACTGGGCTATAAGGTCAGAGGGTGTGACCGTGCTGTCACAGAATGAGGACCCAGACAAAGCTTGTGCTTTCCTTGGACAGGACCAGTTCCAGGGCTAGAGGCAAGGTGAGACTCCAGGAAAGGATAAACTGGCCTCCAACACAGGGAGACCCATAATGGATGACCAGGGCCCAAACAGGGCAAATAACAGGCACGGTTCACACCCTCCCTCTTCCTGATTAGACCTTTAAGGTTATTTTTTTTTTCTGTGTATCTCTTCATATATGTGTTGTATTTTTGCAACACTTTTGAATCTCACTGTTGAAGAACCAGTTGCCACTGTTCGTGCCTCCTTTTTGCCCTGTCCACAATACAAATACTGTTCAAGAAACCTTTGCAAATAACTTTGTAATTAGCAACAGTCGTAAGAGTCCTTCCTGGAAAATTGGCTCTCAGAGTTACATCATTCTTTCAATAAATATTTATTAAGTGCCTACTGAATGCAAAGAATCTACTTCCAAGTTGGACAAACCTATCTTCTAACGCGTGCTTTCTGTTTTTTTTTTTTTTTTTTTTTTTAGGTAGTAACTACGTCTTACAGTGTTAGAAGGAATAAATGAGATAATTCATATAAGGCATAAAACCCAGAACCTTGAATAGTAATTAACTAATATATAATAGCAAACCCTGGTGGCGTAATGGTTAAGTGCTACGGCTGCGAACCAAAGGGTCAGCAGTTCAAATCTGCCAGGCGCTCCTTGGAAACTCTATGGGGCAGTTCTACTCTGTCCTGCAGGGTCGCTATGAGTCGGAATCGACTCAACGGCAATGGGTTTGGTTTTTTTTTGGTTTTTATTATCACTTTTACTCTCATTAATATTAATGATAATAGTATTAAAACATGGGTACAGTCTATTGTGGGGGATGAACTTTAAAATAAATAAATGTAATATAAAGTAATAGGTCCTCTGATACAGGTATGTACTTGATTCAAAGAGAATAATAGCTCCATGTGGAAAGTCATAGAAGCCATCACAGTATGAATCATGCTTTAGTTTAAGGGTGAGAGTTGAAGAGTCCACCAAGCAATCAAGAAAAGGATGTTGCAGGCAGGGGCTATTCATGGGATACAAATCAGCATGGATGATGAAGCTGGAAACGTACAAGGGGCCACATGACAAACAGCCTTTAGATTCTTTGCAAAGAAGTTTGGGTTTGGCCCGGGTAAATTGTTGGGACTGTTGGAAGATTTTTAAGCCATGGAGAAACACAATTTACCTTTCATAAAAATAATGCTAGCAGTAATACGGAAGTTGGAGCTGAATTTACACTGGAGAAAGGAAGGCAGGCAAGATAGGGAGATACTGAAATCAAGGAGGCCAGTTAGGAGCTGTTGACACAGATCAGGAGGGAGGTGAGGAGTCTCTGTCTGGTTCTGTGCCTTTAAACTGGGAGTTGCCCAGCACACCAGGTAGCCGAGCCCTGTCCCCCGACACTCTCTTCTCTACCCTTACACTCTCTTTGGCACTGGTGTGTCTAGACACAGGTAGACATGGTGTTTGAAGGACGTTTGGAAGTGAGGCTTGACAGGCAACTACTGAGCCTTTAAAATATGTCAAATTCTTTTTTCCCCACTGCCCCCTTTTTGCCAAGCTCTGAACAAAGCAGTGTCTCTTGGGTACAATGGCCACCTGCTTCAGAAACACCTTGGGTGATTACTAAAAGTGCATATTCCAGACCCTACCCAGCAATTAGGTCCCTGCCTGGCACTAACGATTTGTGCTCAACTACTAAAAAAAAAAATTTTTTTTTTTTTTTAACTAACCGAGAGGTCGGCAGTTCTAACCCACCCAGCTGTGTCTCAGGAGAAAGGCCTGGTGATCTGCTTCTGTAAAGATTACAGCCAAGAAACCCTGTGGAGCAGTTCTACTCTGTAACACATGGGGTCGAGATGAGTCGGAATTGACGGTAATGGGTTTTTTTGTTACCCAGCAATCAGACTGTCTTGGAGTTAGACATAAAATCTGCACTTTTGATCATCTCCCCAAGGGAGACTTTGAGAACCCTACAATAAATCACTAGGCAGAAGTGACTCTTAAATTTAACTAATCATTCAACTGGCTTGGGAATTTTTAAAATATAGCCTTCTAGGCCCTGTCCCTGTGCAGAGATCTGAAGACCTAGTGTTGATCGGGGAACCTTACGTGACAAGACCACCTCTGGGCATTTGGACGATTAGTCAGGTGTGGGAAGCATTAACCAATATTGTCTTCCTGGTAAATTACCCTTCTGCTGCTTGAAGAAATGATATAATTATTTCACAAACCTTTCCTGGTATAATTACAAAGAACTGGTGAATTGCAATTTTATTGAATTACTACAGAAAGATTTTGAAAAACAAACAGCCACGGATCAAAGGGGAAGGTCCCTTTCACAACTTATTGCTATTAAGAGATGGCCTTAAGAAGAAACGGGTACAGATGACCACAGCACTTCTTAACTCTATGCTTTATAAGGTGCACATTGCACAGAAAACAGCCTGACACAGAACAAAGAATTACCTTTGATCTAATCACTAACATCAGTGCCTTTTTCCGGTTCCCCTCTTATTTGCTTTAGGGATCTAGGGAAACTCCCTTTAACCATACAGGGCCTGTGCTTACAGTCTATAAAGCAAGGGTAATCATTTTCCTGCTTGCTGACCTGCCAGGGTATGTGAGTGGTATTGGGCCTGAAAAGAACTTAATTCAGCAATGGGCCTGCTTAGTGGGATGGGGTGATGGGGACAGGGGAAAAACTTTGGACAAAGCTGCTTAAATAGATTAGAATTATCAATTCTATACCAGTGATTTCCATACCTGGCCCCACATTAACATCACTTGGAAAGCTTAAAAAAAAAAAAAATCCCTGGATCTAATCCACCGTTTCAGAATCTAAGCCTAATGACCACAAGAGAAAGATTTTGTGCACCTTAAAATGAGATTAAGGAAATGAAGGGGAGAAAGAGTCCTGCAAAAACAGCACATTATTCCATCAGTTATCCCTTAAAACAGGTCTGGTTCCACTACGAATTTCATCCTGATTTAATGCATCGACCATCATTGTATCTATTAAAGGTCTTTAAAAAAAAAAAAAAATCAAACCAGTTGCCCTTGAGTTGACTCCGACTCATGGTGACCCCTTGTGTGTCAGAATAAAAGTGCTCCGTAGGATTTTCAGTGGCTGTGATCTTTC
The DNA here is from genome assembly GCF_024166365.1 of Elephas maximus indicus. NCBI lineage: Eukaryota > Metazoa > Chordata > Mammalia > Proboscidea > Elephantidae > Elephas > Elephas maximus. Next base: position 60,040,197 of record NC_064833.1, on the reverse strand, counting down.
AGAAACTGGTTGCCAGGCCTTTCTTCTGAGGTACCTTTGAGTGGATTCAAACTGCCAACCTTTCAGTTAGCAGCTGAGCACTTATCTGTTTGCACTACCAAATGAATCCTATTAAAGCTCTTTACTTCACAAGAAACTCTATTAAATACATTGGAGGGAAATCTTACTGGTTTCTAAATGGGAATGATGAAAAATTGGTCTCAGAATATTTTTCAAGAAAGTAATGGAAACAGCTCAAAACTTTTCTTTAATTTACCCGGGTCGAACAAGTAGACAGGCGCCTAGCAAGAGACCTCTGAGGCACCTTCAAGTGCTAAAAAGGGTAAGCTTCTCCTGTGGTAAAATGTGAACCTCCTCACAATTCCTATTGTTTAAGCATTCATGTAAAGAGACTAGCACAAGGACACAGGTGAACAATCCTTTCTACTTTTATACAGAGAACAGGAACAGAATTTTCAGAGAAGCATAGGCCTGCCAATAATAAGGCTGTCCACCCATTTGACCTGTATATTCCAGAAAAGTCTGCAAAAGTTCCACTGAAGTCTAAATGGATTTAGTCCAGAATTATTAGGGAAGGATCAGTTCTATCTTGGGAGTCAAGACTTCACTGAGAAAGTCCTACTTGGGCTGAGTGTGGAAGGATGCATAGAAATTTTCCAGGTGAGGCGGGGGGTAAGGGTATTATGTTTTACGTTACGTTACGTTACGTTACGTTACGTTACCTGCCGTCGAGACAGTCCCAACTCACAGTGACTCTATGTACAACAGAACAAAACACTGCCCGGCCCTGCGTCATCCTCAAGATCATTGCTATGTTTAAGCCCATTGTTGCAGCTACTGTGTCAAACCATCTCAATAAGTATCTTCCTCCTTTTCGCTGACCCTCTGCTTTACCAAGCATAATGTCCTCCAGAGTTTGGTCCCTCCTGATAACATGTCCAAAGTACCTGAGACAAAGTTTTGCCATCCCTGCTTCTAAGCAACATTCTGGTTGTACTTCTTCCAAGATAGACATGTTCATTCTCCTGGCAGTCCATAGTATATTCAGTGTTCTTCACCAACACCATATTTTAACTGTATCAATTCTTCTTTGGTCTTCCTTATTTATTGTCCAGCTTTCACATGCATATGAGGCAATTAAAAATACTGTGGCTTGGGTCAGGCCCACCAGAGTCTTCAAGGTGACATCTTTGCTTTTTAACACTTTAGTGAGGTCTTTTGCTGTAGATTTGCACAATGCAATACCTTGTATGATTTCTTGATTGCTGCTTCTACGGGCATTGATTGTGGATCCAAGTAAAAGGAAATCCTTGACAACTTCAATATTTTCTCCATGTATCATTGTATTACTTATTGGTCCACTTGTGAGGATTTGTATTTCCTTTATGTTGAGGTGCAATACATACTGAAGGCTATGGTCTTTGATCTTCATCAGTAACTGCTTCAAGCCCTCTTCACTTTCAGCAAGCAAGGCTGTGTCATCTGCATATCACAGGTTATTAATGAGTCTTCCTCCAATCCTTATGCGGTTTTCTTCTTCATATAGTCCAGTTTCACGGATTATTTTCTCAGCGTACAGTTTGCATAAGTATGGTGAAAGGATACAACCCTGACACACACCTTTCCTGATTTTAAACCATGCAGTATCCCACCACTCATTTGTCAGTTTGTCATACCGTGGTGGCTTGTGTGTTGCTGTGATGCTGGAAGCTATGTCACTGGTATTTCAAATCCCAGCAGGGGGGTCACCCATAGTGGACAGATTTCAGCGCAGCTTCCCGACTAAGTCAGACTAGGAAGAAGGACCAGGTGTTCTACTTCTGAAAAGGATTACCCAGTGAAAGCCTTAAGAATAGCAGAGGAACATTGTCTGATATAGTGCCAGATGAACCCCTCAGGTTGGAAGGAACTAAAAACACACTGGGAAACAGCTGCCTCCTCAAAGTAGAATTGACCTTAATGACGCGGATGGAATAAAGCTTTCGGAACTTTTATTTGCTGTTGTGACATGACTCAAAAGGAGAAGAAACAGCTGCAGATATCCATTAGTAATGTAGAGGGTCAGTAAAAAGAGGAGGACCCTCAATGAGATGGATTGACACAGTGGCTACAACTATGGGCTTAAGCATAACAATGATCTTAAGGATGGCACAGGCTCGGCATTGTTTCATGCAATTGTACATAGGGTCACTATGAATTGGAACTCACATGTCGTTGCTGTTGTTAGGTGCCATTGAGTCGCTTCGGACTCATAGCGACCCTATGCAAAACAGAATGAAACATTGCCGGGTCCTGCGCCATCCTTACAATTATTGTTATGCTTGAGCTCATTGTTGCAGCCACTGTGTCAGTCCACCTCATTGAGGGTCTTCCTCTTATCTGCTGACCCTGTACTGTGCCAAGCATGATGTCCTTCTCCAGGGACTGAGCCCTCCTGACAACATGTCCAAAGTATGTATGAAAGATGCAGTCTCGCCATCCTTGCTTCTAAGGAGCATTCTGGTTGTACTTCTTCTAAGACAGATTTGTTCGTTCTTTTGGCAGTCCAAGGTATATTCAATATTCTTCACCAACACCACAATTCAAAGGCATCAACTTTTCTTCAGTCTTCGTTATTCTTTGCCCAGCTTTCACATGGATATGATGCAATTGAAAATACCATGGCTTGGGTTAGGCACACCTTAGTCTTCAGGGTGACATCTTTGCTCTTCAACACTTTGAAGAGGTCCTTTGCAGCAGATTTACCCAATGCAATCCGTCTTTTGATTTCTTGACTTCTGCTTCCATGGCTGTTGATTGTGGATCCAAGTAAAATGAAATCCTTGACAACTTCAATCTTTTCTCTGTTTATCATGATGTTGCTCATTGGTCCAGTTGTGAGGATTTTTGTTTTCTTTATGTTGAGGTGTAATCCATACTGAAGGCTGTGGTCTTTGATCTTCATTAGTAAGTGCTTCAAGTCCTCTTCACTTTCAGCAAGCAAGGTTGTGTCATCTGCATAATGCAGGTTGTTAATGAGTCTTCCTCCAATCTTGATGCCCCGTTCTTCTTCATATAGTCCAGCTTCTTATATTATTTGTTCAGCATACAGATTAAATAGGTACGGTAAAAGAATACAACCCTGATGCACACCTCTCCTGACTTTAAACCAATCGGTATCTCCTTGTTCTATCTGAACAACTGCCTCTTGATCTATGTAAAGGTTCCTCATGAGCACAATTAAGTGTTCTGGAATTCCCATTCTTCACAGTGTTATCCATAGTTTGTTATGATCCACAGCTGCAAACACCCATTAATAATCAGAACCTGGAATGTAAGAAGTATGAATCTAGGAAAACTGGAAATCATCAAAAATGAAATGGAACACATAAACATCGATATCCTAGGCATTAGTGAGCTGAAATGGACTGGTATTGGCCATTTTGAATCGGACAATCATATAGTCTACTATGCTGGGAATGACAACTCGAAGAGGAATGGCGTCAGTGCATTCACATGACAGCACCTAAAAACAATAACAACAATATCCCCTTGTTGTGTTCAAACAACTACCTCTTGATCTATGTACAGGTTCCACATGAGCACAATTAAAATGTTCTGGAATTTCCATTCTTCACAATGTTTTCCACAGTTTTTATGATCTACATAGCCAAATGCCTTTGCATAGTCAATAAAACACAGGTACCACCACCAAACATGTTTCTAGTATTCTCTGCTTTCAGCCAAGAGCATTACAAGGAGTGCAAGTAAGCATATGCGTGTGGTAATTAAAAAAAAAAAAGCACATGTTTTAGTGACAAAAAATGAAAGGATGGGGAGTTCAGTGCCTAAGTGTGTGTGCTTGTGGAGAAGGCCCTTTAAGAGGAGGGATGGGGAGGTGTGTGTCATGCTAAAGAGCTTGTCAGCAACAGGAAAGACATCAAGCCTTTCCAGTAGGGGAGCTAGTTGTGAAATCAGATTAAAGTTTTAATAAGGTAATTCCAGTTACAGAGTGGCTTAGTTTAAGGGCAGAGTAGGAAGTGGGAGACCAATTAGAAGGTTTTTGCAATTGTTTAAAAGAAAAATGAAGAAATTGAGAATTAGGGTGAGGAATGCGTGGGGTTGGGGGAGGTGCAGAAGTTAAAGCAATTTGAGAAAGACCCATAGACAGGTTTCTGGACTTGAAAATCTGTGATTTTTTTCATAGTCCATTCTCCTCCCCACTGTATCATCGTTTGCTGTCACTGGCTGTTTTCAAGAATAGGTCTTCTCTTATCTCCCACTCCCACGTGGCAGACAGTAGTCTCTCCCTCCTCTGAAATACCACTGCTCTCATCACATTTTGGCCTGTGTAACTTGTAAGCTTGTCTTAGATAGGGTGCCCTTCCCTGCTTTGAGTCTAGTTTTCCCTCCTTCCCGTCACCGGCCTTAGATTCCTGAGAAATACATTAAGTGGGACACTCGGAAAAACATACATTCTTACCCCTACCATGATGTCTGCTCTGATGAGATAAACTCAGAAATGCAGGAACTTCAAAAAGACCCTTAACCTCTCCTGTATTACAGTCTAGTCCCAAGCAAGATACACCAGCAACTCCTTTCCTCCTGCTGACCACCACTATGGTCCCTTTTAAACTTTCCTAAATTGTAAGTACTTCTCAAGAAGAAGACATACATGCCCCCAAATCTCTTCAATGTACAGCAGAAGGGGCAAAAGTGGGAACAGAAAGAACAAACATTTATAATTCCTTTCTACCTTTCTATTAATTGTTTGATCTCTTAGCCTTACAGGAGATGACACCTAGGCCATTGGTTTTTGGTGGTCTACTCTCTAATCAGTGTCCAGCCTAAAAGATGATGGGATTGAGAGAAGTGAAAAGGGTATAGCTCATCTATGGGATGTTTGCCTCCTTGAGATCAGGGCTGAGGATTCTACTTTCCTATAATTGCTACCCACCAAACCAAACCTGTTGCTGTCAAGTACATTTTGACTCATAGCAACCCTATAGGACAGAGTAGAACTGCCCCATAGGGTTTCCAAGGAGCAGCTGGTAAATTTGAACTGCTGACCTTTTGGTTAGCAGCCAAGGTCTTTTCTACTGTGCCAGCAGGGCTCCGTAATTGCTATAGTGGCTTGCTTATAATAGAGTGTGTTGAACTGAATTATTATATGTTGTTCTTCATTTCGTTTTTTTAATTTGTGTTGGTTTTCATAGCTTTTGAGATTACTCATTACATAAGGTGTGTTGAATTGAATTCTTATTATAATGTTGTTTGTTTTGTTTGTTTTAATTTGTGTTGGTCTTCATAGCTTTTGAGACTTTCCACACTATCTCATTTTGTCCTTTCCATGATTCTGTAGCATAATCAATGGAGATCTTATTGGTCCCATTTTAGATGATAATCTAAAACTTGGGCTAAAGTAATCACCCAAGCATCAAAGCTAGTACATGGCAAAACTAAGACTCAAACCTAGTTTTTACTCAGTATTGTGTTCTCTCTTACATTCGGTGGTCTTCCATGGGACCCTTACCATGAGAGTTTCCTCTAAGCTGTCTAGGCTCAGGTATGCGAAGATCTTCTTAAATTCCTGGGGATCAGGGATTTTCTGACTGTGAAAGAAGTTTGGAAAACTAGGAAAATGGATAAAGAATACCAATGATAAGATAAACCAAGTATTTGTCCATCTACCCAGAGTTGAAGAAAAATTTTGGGGTTAGTCTTAAGACGGGAATAAAGTATACTCGCTGGTTAACTATAATATCGAAGCACCATCTCCCAAATGAAGTTCCCACATTTGGGGACCATATGAGGGTCCTGTGAAAAAAAGGAAATCCCAGGCCCCACCCATGCCTTTTGAATTGTACTTTGTAGGGTCTGAGCACAGAAAGCTACATGCTTAAAAATCTTCTAAGGTAATTCTGTGAAGTTTGAAAACAATCACTGGACTACTGATTTATTCACCTCATTTAACCGCTCCAGATACGTTGGCCTCAGTTACTTTATCTGTAAAATGAGATAATAAGACCTTACCTTCCTAGAGCCAGGAAGCTAGATCTGATTATCTTTTTTTCCGTACTTCATGGTTCTAAAACATGTCATTCAGTTATTTATTTTTCTCAATCATACTCATGATTCATTCCTGCTTTCATGTATTTATACCACCCATCCACCCACCCTACCTCCTGCTGTTCCCCAAATTCCCTTCTAAAACCACTGTGTGAAACTGTTCCCAATTGCTTCAGCCCTGAGTTTATCGCCTTTCTTCTTTGAACTCTTCAAGCATTTGCAGTTCCACCACTGATTTGGTTCTTGGCAGCCTTCGCTTTGTGGAGACAATCTTTTTCAAATCTATGTTACGACTCCCACCTTGAAGGAAGGGACTGTCCGTGTTGATGATACCAGTGTTGGCCAACACTATGTAAATAATCTTTTCAAAACAATTTTATAACCATTTTAATATGCATGTTCGATCATAGTGAAATAGATCTTATGAAAACGCTGCTATGCACAGACTTCTAGCTTAGTTTCTGATAGATTTAAACTCATAGGAAATTTAGCTTTCATTAACTAAATACAGTTAACTCTCCAGAGTCTAGCTCTCTAGACTCTTGAATTGAAAAAGAGTATAAAGTATACAGAAAATTTTAATTAAACCACAAAGAAAGTGTTAAGTTGAAATAATGAGTCTGTGTCCCACAAGAGAAATAAACATGTTTGAAAGATAATGTAGAGAAGGAGAGAGAGGTAGCCAGCAAGTCAGATCTTCCCAAGCTGCCCTGTGGATATACACTTTGTGCTGTAGATTGTATTTTTGACATCGAAGTAGGCACCATTCAACTTTTCCCTTAACAGTGCCTCTATTTACCATATTTTTACGCAAATAACACAGCCTTCTACCCTTGTTTCCCAGCCACTCCCTCCTGCCTTCCCTAGGTATTTTGATAAGATCTGCTAGAAAATCAGCATAGTGATTTTCCTCCTCTGGTGGAGGGAGCCGCTGGCAAACAAAGGTAGAAGGTGCTCGTTATTTATGTAAGAATACAGTGAATCAGGACTATCTCATGAATTACATCAGAAGACCCTAGCCAGGAGCGCTTCCTTGATGCAAGATTACTATAAACAATTAGCCCTTAGTTTTAACAAAGTTGATATGAGAAGATGCTTAATATTAGCTAATTGTCTGTTTTAATGTGTGTGTGTTTAATCTGTCATTCTCTTATTTTAAATTCAAACTTTTGAAACTTGTGGCTTTCGAGTTTGAAATTGGAAGAAAACTAGTCTGAATAAGCAATTACATAGAGGAATTCACTGGAAAAGTAAAGTGAAGTCAATGGGGAGCCAAGATTTGATAGCCAGGTCTCTTGGTATGTGCCCTGGTGCCTCTCAGGAAGCCCTCTAATACATTACTGTACTCCACATTCAAAGAAAACTATTGAGGCATGCAGAAAGGAATCTCATAAAATCTTCCTAAAAGATAACTGCTTTTCAGTGACCCACCACCATTTTAAATTCACTCATTTCTATAGTCACTTGAATGGCTGAATATTAATAAAATTTACAACTACAAATTATTTTTTGATCCCATAATAGATTTTCTTGGCTATACTACCTCTATTGTTTGAGTGTGCTCTGTAGGAAAGCAAAGAAGGAAAGGGTGGAGCTTGAAGAACAAATAGGGAGCTAAGAAAGCTAGTGAGATGAGAAATATTCTATTGGCCAAGATTTAGCAAATAACCAGAAAACAAGCAAAAGGTTACATCAGGCAGCATTATTATTCAAGGAAGTTTTCTAGAATTCACTGTCCTAAAAGTACTGGAACAAAAAGTTTAGTGATTCTGAAGATGGATCAATAAAATAGCAAATATTTTAAAAATCAATGGATCAATGCAGAGTGGCATTATGAACTTTGCGTTCATTGACTCCTCCTACCAGGATGATATCAATTTTAAAAATTATCTTTGGTATAATTTTAAATATTTTCTTTTTTTCTGTTTTGGGCAAAATTTAATATTTTTATGGGTCCTAAAAATTTTACTTTTTTGTGATGTGAGGAAAAATTTAAAACATTTTCTTCAACTGTAAAAATTCTTTTTTTCTGATTTTTTAAATTTTATTTTGATTCCTGGTGGCACAACGGTTAAGCACTTGGCTGCTAACCAAAAGGTTGGTGGTTCAAACCTACCCAGTGACTTGACAGAAGAAAGACCTGGTGATCTGTTCCCAAAGATTACAGCTTAGAAAACCCCATGGGGCAGTTGTACTCTCTCATACGGGGTTGCTATAAGTCAAAATTGACTCAATGACACCTAACAACAACATAAGTATTTTGGGCCCCGGGTTCTGTGCCTACTGTGCCTAAAGGATAAGTTGGCCCTGAATCAATGAAGGGAGCCCTGGTAGCTCACTGGTTAAGAGCAAATGGTTGGCAGTTGGAATCCACCAGCTGCTCCTTGGAGACCTTATGGGGCAGTTCTACTCTGGCCTGTAGGGTCGCTATGAGTCAGAATCGAATTGACAGCAATGGTTTTTGGCTTTTTGAATCAATGAAGTAGAAACCATAATTGGTTTGAGGTGAAACAGGTCTTTTCTATTCTGGACTCTTATTGGTCAAATTTTACCTGGTACTAAAACCCTGTCTGTAGTACGTACTCAGCAGAGTAGCTCTAATCAAGAGAAGTCTGAGAAAATATCTTCTTTATAAACCTGTTTCTCTTATAGGATTAGTCCTTCAGACTGTAGAAAGTTCATTGGCTGACTTTTAGGTAATGGCCTGGAAAGGAAAATTGCATTTACAGCACTAAGACTAAAGCTGTTTTCCAGTGTCCTCTGACTCAGCTAGGTTGATTATTGTTCCTGATATTTAACCAGCAATTATATTTCTCAGAGGTCTTAAAGACCTGTTAAAATTTTTGAGTATTAGGCTTAAATAACTGAACCCAGTGGCTGAACTAAGAACTGATGATAATGACAATGATGAGTACAATAGCTGTAAAGTTCTTTCTTATAAATGCATATTCATTCAACAAGGAAGTACGGGTATGGGATTTGACTTCATTTACTTCCCCAGGGTCAATATTATTTGTTTTTTGTGTAAATTTAAATGCTTAATTGGCCCTCCCTGTTATGGAATAGGGCCATTCCTATCCTAGAAAGAATGAAAAATAATGCGATGAAAGTATTTTTTCCAGATACATGACAGTAACTTAATAAGAATTGAGCTCAGAATTAAATTAAAATAACAAGCAGAGTATGATGTATTGTAAATAGCACTGGAAATCAGGTTTTAGCTTTTCTTGTGCCTCTTACCTTGTGAGAATTTGAGAAACTGAACCGCTATTTCTGAAATAAAGAAATTGAGGACTAGAAAATTCCTAAGACCTCTTCCAATGCTAAAATTGTGTAAAAGCGACCAAAAGTTAATCATGCCTAATTAACAAAACGATTTGTTTAAACACTGTGCTTCTGCATGTCCATCTGGATTGCAACTTTTTTGAAAATGTAGTTTCCTGGGCCCCAATCCCTCCCCTCAGCCCCCACAGAGGTTCTGATTTTTAACAGACACCCAGAACTGGGAAACACTAATCTAAATAACAGAAGATTTATAAATGTTTTCATTTAGCAAGAATTCTGGCCTATGTGTCCTAATTAACAAAGATTGATCCATGTTGAAGGATCCATGTTGTCCTAATTAACAAAGATTGATCCATAAATTGTATTAAGAGGTCAGGAGAAAAGCAGCGTACTTAACTATAGAAGCATCGCAAAGGGGTAAGGCCATGAATACAGTTAAACAATAAAATCACAGCACATGGACTTTGTAAAGTCAAACAATAAAATCGGAGTACAGAAGACTGCTTTTAGGAAATAGGATACAAGCAGTGATTGTAGATCAACAGTCAGAAATAAGAACACTTCTGAAAAAAAATCAAAACCTTTCCTGCCTCAAAATTAATGATAGCTGCTATTCTAGAATATAAATGTCAATATTCTAATCTCATACTCTGTTTAAAATTACCTGAAAGTTAACTGAACTTCCTTGTACTCAATTTCCTGTTTTATCTCCTGTAGCCCAGGCTGCTGAAGATGAAATAACCGGGAGGAAAAAAGTAACATAGCATCTGGAATTAAGCACTGGTGCTCAGAATCGATCCCATCGCTTAGCAGCTGGGTAACTTTAAACAAATGCTTAAACTTGTCTGCATCTCAGCTTCCTTGACTGTAAAACGTGGGCAATGTATTACCTATTCTATACATGTGTAGTGAATATGACATAAGATGATCCATGTAAAGGTATTAAGCAAAATATTTATTACATAGTAAAAATAAATGCCAGCAATTATTCTGTTGGAGATTCTTACTCAATAAAATTTTATCTAAAAATGAACAAATGATTGGAGGCTGGAGTGTCCAATGAGCTATTCCTTTATTCTTCTTGTGTTTTCTTTAGTTTTGAAAGGCAATATTTTTGGCACCTCTTTAATAATAATAATTAGAAGTCTCTGGGTGGTGCAAATGATTAATGTGCTAGACTACAAACTGAAAGGTTCAAGTCCACCCAGAGACACCTTGGAAGAAAGGCCTGGCGACCTCCTTCTGCAAAATCAGCCGTCGAAAACCCTATCGAGTCGGTTTTACTCTAACACATGGGGGTTGCCATGAGTTTGCTAATATTTACATAGTTCTTACTATGTGCCAGGCAATCTTCCAAGAACTTTATGTAGGTTAAATATTTAATTCTCACAACAACCCTAAGACGTGGGCATGATCATTATCCCATTTTCATAGCTACAGTGACTGAGGAATAAAGACGTGCTTGAAGACCAAGTCATTGTGTATTTCTATTGAGCCTTACATTAAACTTAAAAGTCTACGTAGCAGTTATTCTTTCCTTTACTCTTGGTTAAACTTTATCAAATTCTTGATTTCCATCTTGCTAACTTAAAAATATTATGCAACGAATTTTAAATAATTGGCTTTCCATGTAGATTCCCATCCCCACCTGCACCACCATGTGCCAGGCATTGAGAAAAGAAGAGAATGCTAAGGCAAGAGGCAAAAGGATAAGATAGATTCTCTGTGCTCATGGAGTTTAAAAATACTGTCTGACGTTTGTTATGAGTAATTTTTTTGTGTTATATTTGCATTGACCCGTGCTTGGGACATACATTTCGCATGAACACTATAAAGGAACACATGGGCATAGTGTTCCTTCACTCAGGGGTGGAATCGGCATAGTGTACATACATGACCCCCAGAGCTCAGTCAGGTACTTGCACATATAAGTAAACTGAAACTTTTACAGTTTTGCAGGAGGGCAAGGAGGAGAGAGCTCCCCTGAGGGTGGAAATTATATCGGTAGCCGGTAGCTCCCTGGACAAATTTGACCCATCTATAGTCCATCCCCACAGAATCTTGAAAGAGTTGAATTCATCCAGTGTTAGGAGATAACTGGGGTTACTTAGTTCTTTTCCCAGCAATATTTAATTTTAAAAGGGAGATCTTGAAGATAGAAAAATGTTGAAGAGCCAAAAGGGGGAAAAATGGTATCATTTGAGAAGTCCTGATAGAAGGAGATATTAAACAGAGCAGTTTTCATGTTATCTCTCAAGTCATTCCTCCTAGGCCTATGTTGCTGTTGTCAGGTGCTGTCAAGTTGGTTCCGACTCATAGTGACCCTATGCACAACAGAACGAAATACTGCCCGGTCCTGAGCCATCCTTACAATCATTGTTATGCTTGAGCTCATTGTTGCAGCCACTGTGTCAATCCACCTCTTTGAGGGTCGTCTTCTTTTCGGCTGACCCTGTACTGTGCCAAGCATGATGTCCTTCTCCAGGGACTCATCCCTCCTGACAACATGTCCAAAGTATGTAAGACACAGTCTCGCCATCCTTGCCTCTAAGGAGCATTCTGGCCACACTTCTTCCAAGACAGATTTGTTCGTTCTTTTGGCAGTATATGGTATATTCAATATTCTTCGCCAACACCAGAATTCAAAGGCGTCAACTCTTCTTCGGTCTTCCTTATTCATTGACCAACTTTCACATACATATGATGCGATTGAAAATACCATGGGTTGGGTCAGGCGCACCTCAGTCTTCAGGGTGACATCTTTGCTCTTCAACACTTTGCAGAGGTCCTTTGCAGCAGATTTACCCAATGCAATGCGTCTTTTGATTTCTTGACTGTTGCTTCCATGGCTGTCGATTGTGGATCCAAGTAAAATGAAGCCCTTGACAATTTCATTCTTTTCTCCATTTATTATGATGTTGCTCATTGGTCCAGTTGTGAGGATTTTTGTTTTCTTTATGTTGAGGTGTAATCCATACTGAAGGCTGTGGTCTTTGATCTTCATTAGTAAGTGCTTCAAGTCCTCTTCACTTTCAGCAAGCAAGGTTGTATCATCTGCATAATGCAAGTTGTTAATGATTCTTCCTCCAATCCTGATGCCCCATTCTTCTTCATATAGTCCGGCTTCTTGGATTATTTGCTCAGCATACGGATTGAATAGGTATGGTGAAAGAATACAACCCTGATGCACACCTTTCCTGACTTTAAACCAATCAGCATCCCCTTGTTCTATCTGAACAACTGCCTCTTGATCTATGTAAAGTTTCCTCATGAGCAGAATTAAGTGTTTTGGAATTCCCATTCTTTGCAATGTTATCCATAATTTGTTATGATCCACACAGTCAAATGCCTTTGCATAGTAAATAAAACACAGGTAAACATCCTTCTGGTATTCTCTGCTTTCAGCCAGGATCCATCTGATATCATCAATGATATCCATGGTTCCACGTCCTCTTCTGAAACCAGCCTGAATTTCTGACAGTTCCCTGTCGATATACTGCTGCAGCTGTTTTTGAATGATCTTCAGCAAAATTTTCTGTGTGTGTGATGTTAATGATATTGTTCTATAATTTCCACATTTGGTTGGATTACCTTTCTTGGGAATAGGCATAAATATGGATCTCTTCCAGTCAGTTGGCCAGGAAGCTGTCTTCCATATTTCTTGACATAGACAAGTGAGCACCTTCAGCGCTGCATCTGTTTGTTAAAACATCTCAATTGATATTCCATCAATTCCTGGAGCCTTGTTTTTCTCCAATGCCTTCAGAGCAGCTTGGACTTCTTCCTTCAGTACCATCGGTTCCTCATCATATGATACCTCTTGCAGTCGTTGAACATCGACTAGTTCTTTTTGGTATAATGACTCTGTGTATTCCCTCCATTTTCTTTTGATGCTTCCTGTGTCGTTTAATACTTTCCCCATAGAATCCTTCACTATTGCAACTCGAGGCTTGAATTTTTTCTTCAGTTCTTTCAGCTTGAGAAATGCCGAGTGTGTTCTTCCCTTTTGGTTTTCCATGTCCAGCTCTTTGCACATGTCATTATAATACTTTACTTTGTCTTCTTGAGAGTCCCTTTGAAATCTTCTGCTCAGTTCTTTTACTTCATCAATTCTTCCTTTTGCTTTAGCTGTTTGACATTCGAGAGCAAGTTTCAGAGTCTCCTCTGACATCCATCTTGATCTTTTCTTTCTTTCCTGTTTTTTCAATGACCTCTTGCTTTCTCCATGGATGATGTCCTTGATATCATTCCATAACTCATCTGGTCTTCGGTCACTAGTGTTCAATGCATCAAATCTATTCTTCAAATGGTCTCTAAATTCAGGTGGGATATACTTAAGGTCATATTTTGGCTCTCATGGACTTGCTCTGATTTTCTTCAGTTTCAGCTTGAACTTGCATATGAGCAATTGATGGTCTGTTCCACTGTTGGCCCCTGGCCTTGTTCTGACTGATGATATTGAGCTTTTCCATCGTCTCATTCCACAGATGTAGTCAGTTTGATTTCTGTGTGTTCCATCTAGCGAGGTCCATGTGTATAGTTGTCGTTTATGTTGGTGAAAGAAGGTATTTGCAATGAAGAAGTCATTGATCTTGCAAAATTCTATCATTCAATCTCTGGCATTGCTTCTGTCACCAGGGCCATATTTTCCAACTACTGACCCTTCTTCTTTGTGTCCAACTTTTGCATTCCAATAACCAGTAATTATCAATGCATCTTGATTGTATGTTTGATCAATTTCAGACTGTAGCAGCTGATAAAAATCTTCTATTTCTTCATCTTTGGCCCTAGCAGTTGGTGTGTAAATTTGAATAATAGTCGTATTAACTGGTCTTCCTTGTAGGCGTATGGATATTATCTTATCACTGACAACATTGTGCTTCAGGATAGATCTTGAAACGTTCTTTTTGATGATGAATGCAACACCATTCCTCTTCAAGTTGTCATTTCCAGCACAGTAGACTCTATATGATTGTCTGATTCAAAAGGGCCAATACCAGTCCATTTCAGCTCACTAATGCCTAGGATATTGATGTTTATGTGTTCTATTTCATTTTTGATGATTTCTAATTTTCCTAGATTCATACTTCGTACATTCCAGGTTCTGATTATTAATGGATGTTTGCAGCTGTTTCTTCTCATTTTGAGTCATGCCACATCAGCAAATGAAGGTCCTGAAAGCTTTATTCCATCCACATCATTAAGGTTGACTCTACTTTGAGGAGGCAGCTCTTGCCCAGTCATTTTTTTTTTTGGGGGGGTTCCTTCCAACCTGGGGGGGCTCATCTTCCAGCACTATATCAGACAATGTTCTGCTGCTATTCATAAAGTTTTCACTGGCTAATGCTTTTCAGAAGTAGGCTGCTGAGTCCTTCTTCCTAGTCTGTCTTACCCTGGAAGCTCAGTGGAAACCTATCATCCATGGGTGACCCTGCTGGTATCTGAATACTGGTGGCATAGCTTCCAGCATCACAGCAACACGCAAGCCCCCACAGTATGACAAACTGACAGACATGTGGGGGATATATATATACACACACACAAAGTTACATAGAATTTATGAAAAACTGAAAATGTATGTAAAATTAAGAAATTGATGATAAAAAGAGACCAGTCACCATGAGACACCTATTAGAATAATTAAAATTAAAGAACTGACTACACCAATTTTTGAGAAGGATGTGGAGTGACTAAAATTCTCATACACTGCTGGTGGGAATGTTAAATAGTACAGCTACTTTAGGAAATATTTTGGCAGTTTCTTTAAAAGTTAAACATACGCTTACCATATGATTCCATCATTCCACCCTGATATAGTTTTCCTAGAGGATGAAAGCATTCATACAAAAGAATATACAAGATTGTTCATAGCAGTATTTTTTGTAATCATTCAAAACTCAAAAGAATCCCAAAGTACATCAATAGGTGAGTGGATGAACAAAATGTGGTATATCCATACAATAAAATATTACACAGCAATAAAAAGAAATGAATTATTGATACATGTAATCATGATCAGTGGGCGAAAGATGTGGCAGTTTGCTTCCATAAAGATTTACAGCTTTGGGAACCCTATGGGGCAATTCCACTCTGTCCTATAGGATCGCAATGAGTTGGAATCGACTTGACAGCAGTGGGTAGGTTGGGTAATTGTGATGAGTGAAAGAAGTCAGAAGAAAAAGAGTAAATAATATATGATTCCATTTATATAGAACTCTAGAAAGTAAAAACTAATCCATAGTGGCAGAAAGCAGAGGAGTGTTTATCTTCAAATGGCCAGGAGGGATGGAGTGTAGAGAGGGACTCCAAAGGGAGCAAGGAAACTTTTGGGAATAATGGATAAATTCTCATTATCTTAATTTTGTGGATAGGTTCACAGATGTATATATAATTCAAAGTCTATCAAATAGTATATTTTTAATATGTGTAGCACTTAACCACTAAGCGACCAGGGTTTCCAGCATTTTATTCTATGTGAATTATATCCCAATAGAGCTGTTACTAAAAAAAAAAAAAAAGTCTGTCAGTTTAAAATCTGGACCTGGAAAAACTGGACAAAAATATCTAGAAAAAATAAGAGACAGAGAAATAGACTATTTAACAATAAATGTATCAAAATCTTTCAGACAAATCCTTCTGTAATATATGATAGATCTTTATTAGGTAGAGACGAAGCAGTTGTGGTGGTTAAGGTTGTGTGTCAACTTGACTGGCCCATGATTCTCAGTGGCTTGGTAGTTAGGTAATGACATACTTTGGAAGTTATGTGATGATGTAGTTATCCTCCATTTTGTGATATAATGTAGTCACCTTCATGATGTGATCTGATGTGATCTGCCAATCAGTTGTAAGGGGAGTTTCCTCAGGGGCATGGCCAGCATCCAATACATATGGACATTCTGGAAAAGTCTGCTGGCTTTTTCTCACTCTGGATTCTGCATATGGGTCATCATTATTTGTCCTCCAATTCTTGAGACTTGAACTAGCGGCCTGCTTTAGTGCCTACTGATCTTGGGGTTTGTCAGCCTCCATAGCCTGTGAGGCAGCAGCCTGCTGTCTTATCTGTCAGTCTTGGATTCGTCAGCACCTGCAACTATGTAAGTCAGGAAATCCTCCAGCCTGATGCCTGACACATGGACTTGGGACTTGCCAGACTCTACAACCGTGTGAGCCACTTCCTTGAAATAAATCTCTCTCTCTGGCTGTCATACGCTTCACTGGTTTGCTTCTCTAGAGAACCCACCCTAAGACATTTGGCACCAAGAGTGGTTATAGAGAAACAAAATTGTAAGGATGTGTGTCCTAAATTGTTTCTCAAGTCTGGTTAGTTTTAAAGACCCTGATGACTCTGCAACCAGTAGTAAAGAGGACTCTGCTAATCCATGACATGAGGTGGCAATAGAAAAATGCAAAATGTCACCACCAATAGATCAAACATTGGTGAGAAGTGAGGCTCTGGGTGATCACATTTGATACTTCTCTAAAATTTTGTCAGAATGAGAAGTGTAATGAAGATGATTGGTTGGTCCTACTTTTACTAGATAAGGTGGTGAGAGAAAGAGATGAGCTAAGGGCTTCAGAGTCAAAGCTCAAGCACTGCATAAAAGACCTCAAAGTTGTCACTTGTGCCCTGAAAGAAAGCCTTATTTCTTTTGCTAACAGAGTTGGTATTGCTGAAAACCAAACCTAGAGTCTTATCAGAAGAGTGGCTGACAAAGATTGAACAGTCCCATGGAACAAAACAAGACTAAAGGGGCGCACCAGCCCTGGGGCAGGGACTGGAAAGCAGGAGGGAACAGGAAAACTGGTAATAGGGAACCCAGGGTTGAGAAGGGAGAGTGTTGACATGTTGCGGGATTGTTAACCAATGTCATACAACAATGTGTGTACTGTTGGATGAGAAACCAGTTTGTTCTTGTAAACCTTCATCTAAAGTTCAATGAAAAAAAAAAAAAAAAGAAGAAGAGTGGCTAAATTACAATGCCAATTGAATTCCCAACCATGAATAATGTCTAATGTTAAAGTGAGAGCACTGATTGGAAAAAAATGGGATCCTGAAACTTGGGATTGGGACATATGTGCAGATAATCAGGAAGCTGGAGACACAAAGACCCTAAATTCCAATGAATCGATCCTGCCAACAGAACCAACCATCTCAATCCCATTTGAAGAGATTATTCCATCTTTGTCTGCTAAATCACCCTCCCCAATAAAACCATTATCCTCTCCACCCTCAATTGGTGAGATTAACTAAGCTATGTCTGAAGAGCCTTTGTCTGAGATATCACCTGGGGTGGAATCTGAGTCATCACCTGGGGAGTCTTTTTTCCTTCTGGGCCTATAATTAGACTTAAGTCCTAGAGAGCACCAGAAGGTAAATTACAAAGTGTATGCTACACTCCAAAAGAACTGCCTGACTTTTCTAATATGTACAAATGGAGACCAGAGAAATATGTTTGGGAATGGCTATTAGGGGTGTGGAATAATGATGTAAGGAATATAAAGTTGAGTCAGTCTTAGTTTATTGATATGGGCCCATTAGGAAGATTCTTCATTCACTGTTTCAGCTCGAGAGGTTAGGAAAGGATCTAATAGTTTGATTGGTATGCTGAAGCATGGATTATGTGCCGTGGCCCACAGTAAATGAAGTAGAAGTACCAGACCTGACTTGACATACTGTAGAAGAAATCATCCAAGATCTTCAGGGAAACTGGCATGTTACAGCAAATTTATTAGGTTAGACCCACAGACCCACACATGGAGTGCCCAGGGGACACACTTTTTACCACAAGGCTGAGGAACAAATTTGTGAAGGGAGTGCCAGCATCCTTGAAGACTGCTGTGATTGCTATTTTATGTAAATCAAAGTTGACAGTGGAAACTACCCTGACAGAATTAAGACACTTTACTACGATAGGGCTAACTGGACCCTGGGGTGGTAGAGCCAAGTGGAGGTACTCAATCTACAAAGACAAGGTGGATGTGGTTACCATAATGGACAACAGAGTCAAAGCAGTAATCAGAGTAGTATGACTTCTATGGACTTACGACTCCCTAGGAGTGAAATAAATTGGAAATCTACTAAATATTAATTAATCTATACAAGTGGAAGAATTCTAGGTCAAGTGAACAGCAGTCTAATTTGAATCACCAGAATAGAGAGTCATGGCCCCTCAATCAGTTCCCAGACTTAAGTCATTTTACAGACTCACAACTCCTTGAACGAAGGGATTCCAGGTCTCCTTAAGGAAAGACCCCACTGTACTGTCAAAAATTTACACCATTAATATTTCTCCCAGCCTTCCCCAAAGGGACCCATGGCCTTTTACAAGGGTGACTGCTGATTGGGAAAAGGAAATAATACGACTTTTTAGGATTACAGGATACTGGCTCTGAACTGAACTGACACTAATTTCAGGAGACCCAAAATGTCACCATGGCCCACCAGTCAGAGTGGGGGCGTATAGAAATCAGGTTATTAATGGAGTCTTAGCTGAGGTTCATCTCACATTAAGTTCAGTGGATCCCTAAAAACATCCTGTAGTGATTTCCCCAGTTCCAGAGCGCACAATTGGAATAGATACATTCAGCAACCAGCAAAACCACCACATTGGATTCCTGACAAGTGAAGTAAGGGCTATTATGGTAGGAAAAGCCAAGTGGAAGCCATTAAAACTACCCCTACCTAGGAGAACAGTAACCCAAAAGCAATATCGCATTGCTGGAGGGATTGCAGAGATTACTGTCACCATCAAGGATTTGAAGAATGCACGGTTGGTGATTCCCATCACGTACCCATTCAACTCACCTATTTGGCATATGCAAAAAAGAGATGGATCTTCGACAATGACAGTGGATTATCATAAACTTAACCAGGTGGGTATTCTAATTGCAGCTACTGTTCCAGATGTGGTTTCATTGCTTGAGCAAATTAATACATCTGGTACCTGGTATGCAACAATTGATCTGACCAATGCCTTTTTCTCAATATGGTTTTGAAGGAACACCAAAGCAGTTTGCCTTTGGCTGTCAAGGCCAGCAATACACTTTCTCTGTCCTACCTCAGAGCTGTATCAACTCCCCAGCACTATAATTTAGTCCGTAAGGACCTTGATCAACTTTCCCTTCAGCAAGACATCACACAGGTCCATTACATTGATGAAATTATGCTAATGGAAACTAGTAAGCAAGAAGTGTCAATGACTTTCAACTAATTGGTAAAACATTTGTGTGCTAAATGAAAAAAACCAAACCCATTGCCATTTAATCAATTCCAATTCATAGCAACCCTATAGGAAATTTGGGATTGGGACATATGGGCAGATAATCAGGAAGCTGGGGACACAAAGACCCTAAATTCCATTGAATCACTCCTGCCAACAGAACCAACCATCTCGATCCCTTCTGAAGAGATTACTCTACCTTTGTCTGCTAAGTCACCCTCCCCAGGGAGAGTTTCCAAATTTCCAAGGAGGGCCTAGTAGATTCAAACTGCTGATCTTTTAGTTAGCAGCTGTAGCTCTTAACAACTATGCCACCAAGGTTTCCATTTGTATTCTAGAGGGTGGGAAATTAATCCAACAAAAATTCAGGTACCTTCCACCTCAGTGAAATTTCTAGGGGTCAAGTTGTGTGGGGCATGTCAAGATATTCCTTTAAAGTAAAGGATAAGTTATTCATCTGGCCCCTTCCACAACTAAAAAGGAGGTACAACACGTTGGACTTTGGAGGTAACATATCCTTCATTTAGGTTTGCTACCCCACCCTATTTATCAAGTGACTTGAAAAGCTGCTAGTTTTGGGTGGGGCCCAGAACAAGAGAAGGCTCTGCAACAGGTTCAGGCTGCTGTGCAAGCCACTTGGGCCATATGATCCAGCTGATCCAGCTAAGTTTGAAGTGTCAGGGCAGATAGAGATGTTGCTTGGAGTTTTTGGCGTGTTCCTATTAGTGAATCACAGCAGAGACCCTTAGGATTTTTTAGCAAAGCCCTGAAATTCTGCCAATAACTACTCTCCTTTTGAGAAACAACTTTTGGCCTCTTACTGAATGCTTAACCTAGGCCACCAAGTCACCATGCAGTCTGAGCTGCACATCATGAACTGGGTGTTGTCTGACCCACAGAGCCATAAATTGGACATGCACAGCAACACTCCATCGTTAAATGGAAGTGGTATATATGAAATTGGGCCCAAGCAGAACCTGAAGGCAAAAGTAAGCTGCATGAGAAAGTGGCCCAAATGCCCATGGTCTCCACCTGTCACATTACCTTCCTTCTCCCAGGTGGAACCTATGGCCTCATGGGGAGATCCTTATGATCAGTTTACTGAGGAAGAGAAAACTCATGCCTGGTTTACAGATAGTTCCGTGTGATATGTAGGTGCCACTCAAAAGTGGACAGCAGCAGCACTACATCCCCTTTCTGGGACCTCCCTGAAGGACAGTGGTGAAGGTAAATCCTCTCAGTAGGCAGAACTTCAAGCCATGGACCTGGTTGTTCACTTTGTTTGGAAGGAGAAATGGCCAGATATGTGATTATATGCCGATTCATGGGCTGTGGTCAATAGTTTGATTGGATGGTCAGGGACTTGGAAGGAACATGACTGAAAAATCAGAGACATCGAGGTTTGTGGAAGAGGTATGTGGATAGGCCTCTTTGAATAGACAAAAGAAGTGAGGGTATTTGTGTGTCATGTGAATGCTCTCCAAAGGGTGACCTTGGCATTTATCAATCAAGTGGATAGGAAAACGCATTCTGTGGAAACCAGTCATCCTCTTCCCCAGCTACTCCTGTCATTGCTCAGTGGACAAAGTGGCCATGATGGCAGGGATGGAGGGTATGCATGGGCTTAGCAACATGAACTTCCCCTCACTAAGCCAACTTAGCTACAGCCACTGCTGAGTGCCCAATCTGCTAGCAGCAGAGACCAACACTGGGTCCCCACATGGCACCATTCCTTGAGGTGATCAGCCAACAATCTGGTGGCAGGTTGATTACACTGGACCACTTCCATCATGGGTAAGGCAGTGTTTTGTTCTTACCGGAATAGACACTTACTCTGAATTTGGATTTTCCTTAATTGCAAGCAATGCCTCTGCCAAAACTGCCGTCCATGGACTTAGAGAATGCCTTATCCACCATTGTTGTATCCTACACAGCATTGCCTCAGATTAAGGGACTCATTTCATTGCAAATGAAGTACAACAATGGGCCCTTGCTCATGGAATTAACTGTTCTTACCATGTTTCCCATTATCCTGAAGGAGCTGACTTGACAGAGTGATGGAATGGCCTTCCAAAGACACAATTATGGCACCAAATAGATGGCAATACCTTGCAGAGTTGGGTCAGTGTTCTCCAGGAGGCTGTATGTGCTCTAAACCAGCATCCGGTATATGGTATTGTTTCTTTCATACCCAGGATTCATGAGTCCAGGAATTAAGGGGTAGAAACGGGAGTGACAACACTCACTATTACCCCTACTAACCCATTCAGAAAATTTTTGCTTACTGTCTCCATGACCCTATGTTCTATGGGTTTAGAGGCCTTAGTTCCAAGGGAGGAATGCTCCCACCGGGAGACACGACAATGGTTCCATTGCACTGGAACTAAGAATGCCACCCAGCCACTTTGGGCTCCTCATGCCTCTGGATCAACAAGCAAAGAAAGGAGTTATTGTATTGGCTTGTGTGATTGATCCTGATTACCAAGGGGAAATCAGACTGATATTATACCCATAGCAGATGTAGAGAAGAGTACGTGTGGAACAAAGGAGATGCCTTAGGATTTCTCTTAGTACTACCACATCCTGCAATTAAAGTCAGAGGAAAACTACAGCAACCCACATCAGACATGAAGTGGCCCAGACCCTTCAGGAACGAAGGTTTGGGTCACCCCACCTGGCAAAGAACCATGACCAGACTAGGTGCTTGCTGAGGGCAAAGGGAATATGTAATGGCTGGTTTAAGAAGGTAGTTCTAAATACCCATTACGGCCACGTGACCAGTTGCAGAAAGAAGGACTGTAATTGTTGAATATTCCTTCTTTGTATGTGTGCATCAAATATTTTTGCTTTCTTTTAAAATATAAGATGTAAAATGGGCTAGTGCATTTTCGGTTGTGTGTTAGTTGTTATCACGTTAGGTGCAAGTATGACTTTGTAATTGTCTTTATTTAAAGATTGTGTGTGGTTTAAGGAGATGTGTACAGGTGCCAAGGTTACAAGGAGTGGACTATGATGGTCAAGATTGTGTGTAAACTTGGGTGGGCCATGATTCTCAGTGGTTTGGCCGTTATGTAATGATGTAGTTTGGCAGTTATATAATAATGCAATTGGAAGTTATGTAAAGATGTAGTTATCCTCCATTTTGTGATATAATGTAATTACCTCCATGATGTGATCGGTCAATCAGTTTTAAGGGGATTTTCCTCAGGGATGTGGCCTGCATCCAATATATATGGATGTTCTAGGAAAGCTCACTGGCTTTTGCTTTCTCTGGATCCTGTGTTCAGTTCACCATCTGATCTTTGGTTCTTGGGACTTAAACATGTGCCCTGCCTTATTGACTGCCAATCTTGGGTTTTGTCAGCCTCTGCAGCATGTGAGCCAGCAGCCTGCTGTCTGACCTGCTGATCTCTGGTTCACCAGTCCCTGTAGCTATGTGAGTCAGGACATGCTTCCAGCCTGACGCCTGATACACAGACTTGGGACTCGCCAGTCTCTACAGTTACTTGAGCCATTTCTTTGAGATAAATATATATTAAACTGAGCACTTAACCACTGCGTACCCGGTGACACAGTGGTTAAGTGCTCAGCTTAATAACTAAAAGTTCAGCGGTTCTAACCCACCAGCAGCTCTGTGGGAGAAAGATGTGGCAGTCTGCTTCCATAAACATTTACAGCCTTGGAAACCCTGTGTGGTAGTTCTACTCTGTCGGTTGGGTTACTATGAGTCAGAATCAACTCATCAGCAATGATTTTTTTTGGGGGGGGGTACAGTGGAAAAAAAAAATATATATATGTTTCACTGGTTTTGCTCTCTAGAGAACCCAGCCTAAGACAGTAGTATATGCAATATCTTTCAGAAATATGTTCAAAAGAGGGTCTACTTACACAATTAGGGGGCAGAGGTGGTTCAGTCAGGAAACCTGCTGGCACAGTGGTTAAAGCTCTCAGCTGCTAACTGAAAGGTCAGCGGTGCGGCCCCACCAGGTGCATCATAAACAGAAAGATGTGGCAGTCCGCTTCTATAAAGATTTCAGCCTTGGAAAATCTATGGGGTAGTTCTACTCTGTCCTATAAGGTTGCTATGAATGGGAGCCGACTCAACAGCAATGGGTTTGGAGGTTCAGTAATAGAATTCTCACTTCCATAGGGGAGACCCGGCTTCGATTCCCAGCCAATGCATTCCAACCATAGTTGCCACCCATCTCCCTTGTGTGTTGCTATGATGCTGAACAGGCTTCTGCAGAGCTTCCAGGCTAAGTTGGACTAGGAGGAAAGCCTAGCACCTTACTTCCGAAAATCAGCCAATGAAAACCCTGTGGATCATAACGGTTTGATCCACAACCAATCATGGGGAAGATGCAAGACTGAATAAGGTTTTATTCTGTCGTGCATGGGGTTCCCAGGAGTTGGGGCCAACTTTAGACACCAGCTAACAACAAACTTACACAATTTGCTAGAGAAGAAGAAAGCTAACACCTCCGAAAATCTTGTAAGCCTTTTTCAGTAAAGAACATAGATCTAATAGACCAGAGGTCAGAAAGATGGCGAGGTTAAAAGAAAAAAAAAGACATAATGAAAGGAAATTAATCAGAACTCAAAACTATAATAAAAAATAATCACATTTCTTCACTTTATACTGTACACAGCGCCACCTTGAGGAAGGCTATGGGAAATGCTAGTTCGTGCATAATCAAGCCCAATTCATTCATTGATTTATTCATGCAGTATTTACTGAGCACTTCTAGGTATACCGGGCACTGTTCTAGATGCTCAGGATGAATCAAAAACAACAACAAAATTCCTTCCCTTTTGGAACTTATTTATTAAGAAAATCAGTTTGTTTTTAAATAATTTATGGTCATACTCATTTTACAAATTTTTAAAAAATGTAGTAAGAATTTAAAGGAAGTCTTTTGTACTGAACACGAACAAAAAAGACCATTATGAGTTTTTCTTTTAAGTATCTTTTCACCAAGGGATTTGTTTAAATCAGGCTATATCTGTACCTCTCCGCAGGCAATTCTCAGAGTGTTTGAATGAATGTATAGTGGAAGCTGTGGCTTTGCCTGCTCTTCAGGACTGAAACACATCCTTCCAGCTGCCAGGAGTGTAGGCTTCTGAAGTCTCACAGCTATGACTCCAATGTTTGTACCCCATATCAACCAGTCATTGGGTGGCAGCTGTCACTCTCCCTTTGCTCTCCAGAAAGGGGTTTAAACTTGGGCAAGGCTGGATTCAGGAGGATAGAAGTAAGTAATTAAAAAAAAAAGGGAAGAAAGAAAAATACAAACCCACTGCCATCAAGTCTCTTCTGACTCATAGCGACCCTATAGGACAGAGTAGAACTGCCCCATAGAGTTTCCAAGGAGCACCTGTTGGATTTGAACTGCCAACCTCTTGGTTAGCAGCTGTAGCACTGAACCACTATGCCGCCAAAAGTAAGTAGATCAATGAAAAAGTCATAGTACTATTCCAGGCACGTGATGATGGTGTCTTGCAGTGAAGATAGGGAGAATTAGTAGGATTTTGGATATATTTCCAAAGCAGAGCTAACAGCATTCACTGATGGATTGGATTTGAGAACCTTTCCACTGCAGTTCAGCTCATAGGGAATTTAAAGGACAGAATGTGGCCAGTGAGAAAATCAACATGAAGTTGCTCTCTGAATATTTTACCAGCCCTGCATTGAACAGGATCTGTCATCCTGGTTTCCCTTTACCACCAATGTCATTGTACCATATGATAGAGGCATATTTAACACGGCAACCAAAATTGCTGATGGTTGGTCAAAGCTTCGCTCATATGAACAGTCAGAATGTTTTATTTTGGAGTTTTATTTAAACAACCTCAGCAGTTTGGATCACACTTTGAGAGTGCTTAAGAGCTTGAGACTGAGTTTTTTTGTACTCTCTCATATGTCCGCATGCAGATAACATTGTTCGCAGCACTTTCCTGGAAGACGAAAGAAGGATGAGTTATGTCAGTATTGTTGGTGAAAGTGACACTTAGAAAAATGCAAACTACATATTGTTGTTGTTGTTGTGTGCTGTCAATTCCGACTCATAATGACTCTATAGGACAGAGTAGAACTGTCCTACAGGGTTTCTAAGACTGTCCATAGACCAAGAGGTAGTCGTTCGAACAGAACAAGGGAATACTGTGTGGTTTAAAATCAAGAAATGTGTCTGTCAGGGTTGTATCCTTTCACCATACTTATTGAATCTGTGTACTGAATAAATCCGAAAACCCGGACTATATGAAGACAAATGCAGCATCGGTATTGGAGGAATATTGCTTGCCGAAAAAGAAGAGGACTTGAAGCACTAACTGATGAAGATCAAAGACCACAGCCTTCAGTATGGGTTACACCTCAGCATAAAGAAAACAAACATCCTCACAACTGGGCCAATAAGCTACATCATGATAAATGGAGGAAATATTGATGTGATAAAGAATTTCATTATGCTTGGATCCACAATCAGTGCCCATGGAAGCAGTAGTCAAGAAATCAAAGCACACATTGCATTGGGCAAATCTGCTGCAAAAGACCTTTTTGAAGTCTTGAAAAGCAAAGATGTCACTTTGAGGACTATGAAGTGCCTGACACAAGCCATGGTCTTTTCAATAATACCACATATATGCGAAAGCCAGACAATTAATAGGAAAGACTGAAGAAGAATTGATGCATTTGAATCATGGTGTTGGTGAAGAATATTGAATATACCACGGACTGCCAGGAGAATGAACAAATCTGTCTTGAAAGTACTACAGCCAGAATGTTCCTTAGAAGAGAGAATGAAGAGACTTCATCTCAAGTACTTTGGACATGTTATCAGGAGGGAAGATGGACCAGTCCCTGGAGAAGGACATCATGCTTAGTAAAGTAGAGGGTCAGCGAAAAAGAGGAAGACCCTCAATGAGACGGATTGACACAATGGGCTGGCTCCAGCATAGCAACAGTTGTGAGGATGGCACTGGCCCAAGTAGTGTTTGATTCCGTTGTACACAGGGTGGTTATGAGTAAAACTGACTCAATAGTGTGCTGTTGAGTCAGTTCCAACTACCGGTGATCCCGTAGGACAGAGTAGAACTGTCCCATAGGTTTTTCAAGGCTGTAATCCATATGGAACCCGATTGCCACATCTTTCTGCCCTGTATCAGCTGCTGGGTTAGAACCAACTTTTCAATTACCAGCCAGGCACTTAACCACTGTGCCACCAGGGCTCCTTGCAAACTACATACATTCCTCAAAAATCTTGAAAAAGATCTATATAAACAACTGTGTTGTTTTTGTTAGTTGCATAGCATATATTTGTTGATTGTTATACACACATACAACAATGCATACAGTTTGTAAATTAAAGCATTTATTAAAGTATTTTAAATGCCAGGAGCCCTGGTGACACAGTGGTTAAGAGCTTGGCTGCTAACCAAAATGTGGGCAGCTCAAATCCACCAGCTGCTTTTTGGAAACCCTATGGGGCAGCTCTACTCTGTCCTATAGGGTAGCTATGAGATGGAATCTACTCAAGAGCAATGGGCTTGGTTTGGTTTGTTTTAAAAAAAATGCCTACATTGAAGTATTTTTGCTATTTTACATACTCAACATTTTCAAGTAAAAATAACATACCGATGTAATATTTTACAGTTTTCAGAGCACTGAGATATACATGATATTTAATTCTCTCAGAAAACCTTCTGGAAAGACATTGTCTCCATTTTGAAGGCCAGGAAATCAAATCTTGGAGAGAATAAATGACTTGTCCAAAGGCACATAAGTATTTAATGGCAGAGATGGAAATCCAATTCCCTGGACTCTGAGTCTAGTGTTCTTCCTAATGAACTATAAAATTTGTCTGTTTATTATCTAATGTCATTATAAGAAGCAATAATATCAATCAACCTTGCTCCTCCTCTTCTGACTGGATAAGTGACAAAATGTACTCTTCATTGTAGAAAGACAAAAAAAAAAAAAAAAATCCTTATATTAAGAAGATAGCTCTTTTTTTTAACCTCTACACAAATCTTGTATACTCCCTTTGAACCATTTTATATTGTGTCAAATATTATTTTTTTATTCATTTTGGTGGGGAGGGTGGGAATTTGAGAGACAGAATCACTGACATATTTCCCCCCCATTCTGTAGAAGTGGGAAATCCCTGGATGGTACAAACGGTTTGCACTCGACTACTAACCTAAAAGTTGGCAGTTCAAATCCACCCGGCAGTGCCATGGAAGAAAGGCCTAGTGATCTGCTTTCTGCTCTGCTTTCATAAAAATCACAGCCAAGAAAACCCTATGAAGTTCGGTTCTACTCTGTGACACACATGGGGTCACCATTAGTCAGAACTGACTAGAAGGCAATGGGTTTGGGTTGTTTTTTGTTTTGTATGTTTAGTGGAAGTGGAAAGATGACTGGTGAGCCATCCCAAATGGGAGCAGGATGAATTAAAAAAAGTATAGACTTTGGAATTAAAGTAGCCTGGGTTTTAATCCCAGTACCACTATATTTTTCTAGCTGTATATCCTTAGGTAAGTCAGTGTCCGACTCTGTTTCCTCAACTGTTAAATGGGCTAAATAATATGTGAAAACATGGGGATACTCTAGCCTTCTAAATGTTAAGTCTTATTGATGCTAACAGAACACTTCACCAAAAAGACAACACTTCAGTTTTGTAACCCCAGTCTAAATTTCCTTTTTGTGCTTTATTTGGTGTTGAGCTGGAAAATTGTGAGAAATTAATTCCAGTATAGAGTGGAGGATTGACAGTAAACCTTAATCCCTGCCGAAATCTTTATTGAACCAATACATACTTATTTTGGCTTATATGTGAGTCAAAAAATGGGGCTACAACATTTTTATGCAATATTCTTTAGTTTTGTAGGCCCCCATCCATGCACATTTTATAGTATTTATGATTATCTGTGAATATTTTTTTCTACTATTCCTATAAACTAAGGAAAAGGAAGAATGACATTCACTTTCATTTGTTTTAGAACCAGGTATTTAAGAGCTTTTATAAATAGGTGCTACAATAGGTGAGGAAACATTCAGAAAAGCTCACTCACCACCAGCATTTTTCCATCCACTAACTTTCTCCTTATGATGGTCTCCTTACCATTCCAGTCCTGAACCTGCATCAAGGAGTCATTATCTAAGGTTACGGTACTCTGTAAAACAGAAAAACACCAAACTTAGGTTGCCAGATTTGAGTGCTAAAATGCCATTTTTTCAATTCAGACTTCCAGTGACCGTATAAGACAGAGTAGAACTGCCCCATAGAGCTTCCTAAGCTGTAGTCTTTACCAGAACAGGTGACCAGGTCTTTTTCCTGCAAAGCTGCTGGTGGGTTTGAACCACCGACCTTTAGGTTATCAGCTGAGTTCTTTAGCAGTTACACCACCAGGGCTCCTTACAACAACATGAGGTAAGTACTATTATTATCACCCTGACTGAGCCAGCAAGATTCTGTGACTTGCCCAAGGTCACAGCTTAGTCGGTAGCATAGATCTGATTGATGGACTGCAGTCCTCCCCCAAAGTCCTTATCTTCCCCTCAGGTTAGAGATATCCTTCATTAAACTCTACTCTTTGAGATAGCAATTACCCAACTGCAATATCATGTTATCATTGAGTCATCATATCTCAGAGCTTAAAATTCCACTGAGTTGGGCCTTCTATGAAAATTATTATTCTATTCTGTGGCAGAGACAGTGATGGTCACCAAATTTTCCATTTGTCCGTTATGTTTTCCTGCCTAATTACCATTAGTTGGAGCCCATAAATTGTGAATAAAGACTATGCGTGTCACTTCCAGGCTGAGGCAATGAAAAGCTTCCTTATCTTGTTGATTGAGAAGACCACATGTTTTAGATGGTATATGTACAAAGTTGGCTCTCCTTCAGCCTAAGTCCCAGGGAGGTTAAGTGGAGTAGATTGCCTATTCTTCTCCATACACAATGTTTTCCAACCCCACCCCAACACTGAATCCATACTCTGATCCTCATCCAGTTTGTGGTGACCCACGTGTATCAGAGTAAAACTGTGTTCTATAAGGTTTTCAATGGCTGATTTTTCAGAAGTAGATAGCTGGGCCTTTCTTCAGAGGTGCCTCTGGGGGGACTCAAACCTCCAATCTTTCAGTTAGCAGCCAAACATCTTAACCATTTGCACTGCCCAGGGACTCCAAATATATACTAGGAAAAAAAATACATATATATATATATACTAGGAGTTAGTAATAAATCCTACTTGCCCCATTAAAGCAGAGATTAAAGTGTTGCAACCAAACCACAAGTCAAGGAATGCCGGCAGCCACCAGAAGCTGGAAAACAAGATCTATTCTGAAGATCGTCTAGTGTTTAGAGAAAATGTTATAAAATGATAATTTTTAAGCCACGGTGATTTTGTAGTTAATTTGTTACCATGGCATAACCTAGCCTATGCCAGTCAATGCAAGTTTTACTCGTAATTCTATGTGTGAACAATTGCTACAAAATAGGAAGTGAGAACTTTTGTTTCTGAGAGAACTAAACCACTAATCTAGGGAAATAATTCTCAAAATGTGGTCTGCTAAACATCTACATTAGAATCATTGCAAAAAATGCAATTTTCAGGTTCCAACCCCACACATCAGAGCTTCTAGGGATGGGACCTAGAAGCAGGTCTTTTTCACAAGGATCCCACAAGGTTTCTACCTGTATTAAAGCCTGAGATCTCTTGGTCCTAGGTTTTAGCCAAAAATTTATCTAATGAAGACTTTAGATATATTTGCTATAATAAGGGGCTTTCTTATTTAGAATGATTTCCAACTAACATTCTTATAAAACCTGTCTGAAAGACTTTAAGCCTCACCTTGGTTTTATGGCCATCTGGTGCAGTTTCCTCAAACTCTTCTCCCAGTTTAAAGGAGATCTCATTATTTTTAAAGATGCTTTTGGTTTTTATAGTGATCACATCTCCATCTGTACTGATGGTCACAGTGGGTTTTGCCAGGCAGCCCAGTTTCCTGCTTACTCTCCCTATTCCTAGAAATCAGATAAAAGGACACAACCGTTAAATCTGTTGTTGGCTCCAAGAACTCCCATGAGTTGTATCATTCTTTGTTAACTGGGAGGCTTGTGAGTTAACCTGATTTAATGCTGTATGAATTCAAATATCTAAAGTTAGTGGTCTCATCATTATATGGTGGACTTTTTTTTTTTTTTTTTTAACAGTAAAACAAAACATCAGTCTCCAGTTTTTGTCTAATAGTTGTCATGTTTTCCTAGTCCAGTAGTTACTAACCTGGTTGGTACATGGGCTTCTTTGAAATCAAATTAAAGCTATGAACCATCTCCTTGTTTTAAAAATACACCCATTCACAAAGAAGCAAAATATTTTGGCATGAATTCTTCCAGATCTTTATCTTTTGACTTAGATTCTTTGTGTACACATATATAGGGCTTAAAATACAGATTTATATCTTACTATATCATTTTAGTATACATATATGTATATTTATATTTAGAAGCTCTGGTCGTTCAGTGGATAAGCTTTCAGCTTCTAAATGGAAGATCGGTTCAAATCCACCAGCAGCTCTGTGAGAGAAAAATGTGGCAATCTGCTTCCATAGAGATTACAGCCTTGGAAACCCTAGCAGGCAGTTCTACTCTGTCCTAAAGGGTCACTATGAGTTGGAATCGATTCGATGAAAATGGTTTTTTATATTTCGATATTGTTTATATTTATAGTATCCATTTGTTTTTTTCCTCTTACCTGTATGCCTTAGAGACTTACCAATAATGTGGAGACCATGTTAGTACGTACAGAACTATATTTTTTCATAGCTACATAATATTCCTTAGAATATATATACCTGAATTCCCATATATATACCCAAATTTGTTTATCAATCACCCTATTGATGAACATTTAGTTTGTTTCCATTTTTTTATGACACATGATGCCTCAGTGAACATACTTGCACACACAGCTTTGTGCAGTACATTTAGGAATATTTTCTACAGAAATATGATTATATACACAGCAATACCTTAGTTAAATCTTTAAGAGAAGATAAATCAGGGAAACACTTTGATATGCTTCATGGAAATACAAGATGTAAAAGTGGCTAATGCATTTTCGATTGTACATATGCTAGGCACAAGTATGACTCTATAATTGTCTTTATTTGGAGATTATGTACGGTTTATGGAGACAAGAAGTCTCCAGCCTGCTGCCTGACCTGCAGATCTTGGATTCGCCAGCACCTACAACCCCATGAGTCAGCAGGATCCCCAGCCTGTCGCTGGACCCACGGATTTGGGATTTACCAACCCCAACAATTCCGTGAGCCATTTCCTTGAAGTAAATCTCACTATATATACGCTCTTTGCTCCTCTATAGAAGCAAGACTAAGATATCCTGTCATAGTTTCTTAGTGCTGCTAAGAAATATCAAAAGTGGGTGACTTTAACAAACAGAAAATTATTTTTTCACAGCTTAGGAGGCTAGAAGTCCAAATTCTGGGTGACAGCTCTAGCGGAATGCTTTCTGTCTCTGTAGGCTCTAGGGGGAAGGTGTTTGTCTCTTTTCAGCTTCTATTTCTTGGTTTCTCGGTGATCACCACATGGCATCAATCTTTCTTCATTTGCTCTTGCTTCTTCTGTGCCTGAGCTGAATTTTTTTTTTTTTTTTTAATAATTCTTTACTGCGTTTTTGATGAAAGTTCACACAGCAAATTAGGTGCCCATTTAACAATTTCTGTATAAATCATTCAGTGACTTTGGTTACATTTTTCACAATTTGTCAACATTCTCATTATTTCCGTTCTGGTTATTCCATTTCTAGTAATTTAGTTTCCCTGTCCCTTTACTTTTTCATCTTTGTTTTAGAGTAAACATTGAATGTTTCATCTCGAACAGATAATTTTTTAAAGGAGCACAATACTCACAGGTGATATTCTTTATTTCATGTGCCAATCTGTTATTTTGCTGAAAAGTGATCTCTAGGAGTAGTTTCAGTCCAAAGTTTAAAGGATGTCTCAGAGCGATAGTCTAGGGGTTCCTCTAGTCTCAACTGGTCCAGTATGTTTGGGCTTGTAAAGAATTTGAGTTCTGTTCTATATTCTTCTCCCATTCCATCAGAATCCATCTATTATGGCCCTGATCAGAACAGTTGGTGTGATAGCCAGGCACCATCTAGTTTCTCTGCCCTCAGGGTAGTTAAGACCATAGTTTACGTAGGCTATTAGTCCTGTAGGCTAGCTTTTTCTTTGAGTCTTTGGTTTCCCTCTTTCTCTTTTGCTCTGGATGGGTAGAGTCCAATAGTTGTATCTTAAATTGTCATTCACAAGCATTAAGACCCCAGATATTACTAACCAAACTAGGATGTAGAACATAAACTTCATGAGCTATACTACGTCAATTGGCCGAGTTGTCCTATGAGACTATGGCCCTAAGCCTTCAAGCCCCGTAAACCAATTCCTCGAAGTATTTAACTATGTCTAAGAAGTACCCATATATGTTTTATTTTATATATATAAATATATATAATGCACACACATACATGTATATACATATGCATATAAATACACTTATACATGTACACACATATACACACATATACTTAAAAAACCCAAAACCCATTGCCATTGAGTCAATTCCAATTCATAGGGACTGTGACGGTTAAGATTGTGTGTCAACTTGGCTAAGCCATGATTCTCAGTGTTTTGGCAGTGGTATAATGTTGTGATCACTTCCCTGTTGAGATTTGATACATGGTCACCCCCATTGTGGGATCTGCTCTGAGTAATCAGATGAAGGGGAGTTTCCCTGGGCATGTAGCCTATATCAAGTGTGAGCAGACATTCAGGCAGGGCTAGGGGGCTTTTTGCTCATTCTGGATCCTGTAGCTGGCTCCAGTTCTTGGGACTTGAGCTAGCAGCTTACCTTCAGTCTTGCCTGCTGATCTTGGGATTCATCGATCTTCACAGCCTGTGAGCAACAGCCCTGCTCTCCGGCCTGCTGATCTTGGGTTCACCAGCCCCTGCGGCTACATGAATCAGGAGAATCCCCTTTCCTGACCAAAGGGCTTGGTATGTTAAGCCAGTACAACCACGTGAGCCATTTCCTTGTTATAAACCTCTCTATATATACATATTTATATGCTTTACTGGTTTTACTTCTCTAGAGAACCACCCTAAGACAGCAACCCTATAGGACAGAGTAGAACTGCCCCATAGGATTTCCAAGGAGTGCCTGGTGGATTTGAACTGCTGACTTTTTGGTTAGGAGCCGTAGCACTCAACCACTGTGCCACCAGAGCTCCACATATGTGCATACATAACTACATATGTAACCACACTTATGTTTTTTTGATCATTGCTGCAAAATTGTATATGTTATAGAATTTACCAAAAACACCCCTTATTGTTGTGTACTTCTTAGTATGATCTGCTCATTTATATCTCAAAAAGTGATTGGCTTAAGACAGATCCTACACTGACATGGTCCAGTTAACATAACAAAGAAACTCTTCCTAGATGGGATTATATCCACATGTAAAGGGGATAGAATTTACAGCACATATTTTTGGGGGGCACAATTCAATCCGTAAAATTCCACTCTTTGGCTCCCCAAAATTCATGTCCTTTCCACAAGGAAAACACTTTCATCCTATCACATCATCTTAAAAGCCTTTTATCAACTCTAAATCCAAAATCTCATCTTCTGAATCAACTAAATCAATTATGGGTATGAATCTGGGGGTATTCTGTCCTGGGGAAAAATTTCTATCTCTGAACCTGTGAAATCTAGAATACAAGTTACCTGTTTCGAAAGTACCATGGTGGAACAAACACAGAGTAGACATTTCCGATACAAATGGGAGAAATTACGGGTACCAAATAAATCCAAAATCCAGCAGAATAGATTATATTAGCTCTAAATATGTGCAACATGATTACAAAGTGTTATATGATGAAAAATGGCTCCCAAATGTGGCCTCAAATGGCAAAAGGGACTTTGCAGATGTGGATTAAGTAACGGATTTTAAAAAGAGGAGGTTATCCTGGGCTACCCAGATGGGCCTTATGTGATGATGGGAGCAGAGATTGGAGTGCTGAAGCCACAAACTAAGGAATACTGAAAGACACCAGAAGCTGGAAAATAAGGTCTATTCTGAAGATCTTCTAAATATTTACAGCAAATGTTTATAAAATGATCATTTTTTAAAATAAAGTCTTTTTGTTTAAATTTTATTTTATTTATTTATTAAAATCATTTACTGTCTCATATATGGTACATGCATGTTTTAGCTACATAAAACCGTGGTAAATCACTAGAGGGCAGGAACTATTTCAATCCCAACCTAGACTGGCATAGAATGGTATCTATAATATGTGCCAGATCAATGCTTATTGCTTCTAAGTAAAACAATCAGGGGTTTCAAAATTAATCTGATTTCTTACAGACCAAGTTCTGTGCTATCAGTGCTCCCCTTTTCACTGGATATGATGTGCAAGGAAATGGGGCTTACCCAGTTCTTTCATATATTCTTCAAAATTTTCACAAGAAATGGACTTCCATGTTCCTTGGAGCTGATCAACCATTCTTTCTAAGTTGATATTTAAAAGAAAAAAAAATCATGTATCTGTGCCTGTCAGCGTTCCCTGAAATAGTATTGGAATCTGTTTTCACGCAATTCTGGGAAGACAATGCCATGAGAAAAGCCAAGGAAAATAATATGGGAAAGTCTAACCTTGCCCTTTTCCCTTCCTGCCATCTGAAGCTGAAAAGCTCTCTTAAATGTAAACAAGGCAGGGTGGAAATAAAAGCATAGTAGAATTTTTACCAGAACTAGATATTATTTTTCCATCTCTAACTTGGGATCAAATCTATATGTGACAAATTTTGTCTAGCTCCTTCCCTAGGAACTGCCACACACACAGAGCAGGTGTGGGGCAGACCTAGGTCACAGAACCCCTACGCTTCATGTTTTTCTTCCTCTTTCTCTGACCAAGCATAATCTAAAAAAAAAAGCCTATTTATTGACCATTTAGAGAACTTTTTATATTCTCATTTTTCATAATTTTTACTAAAAAACAGAGACATCATAGATGGCATTTGGCATTGAAAAAGTTTAGTCAGGGCTAGAGCCACTATTTTAAGTAAGCAACACATAACTATTTTGAATAAGCAAGAGAATGGAACAGACATGAAGAGAGAAGGAGGGAAAGAGATCATATTCACACACACACACATATACACACACGGCCTTGTTATGGGTGGTTTTCCAGGTGCCAGCTCAATTTCCCACAAGCTTAGAGAGTCATCATTACCATGAGAACACCAAATCTCTTCTTAGTAAATTCCCCTTAATTTCACTAGTTTCTGTTCCTTTCAAGCTTGATTGTAACAGTTTCATATACACTGATATCTGTAAGAAATCAGAACAGAGGAGGTTACAAGGAATAACGCAGCAAGTACACCAACTAGAAAAGAGGAGACACCAAA
The DNA here is from genome assembly GCF_024166365.1 of Elephas maximus indicus. Taxonomy (NCBI): domain Eukaryota; kingdom Metazoa; phylum Chordata; class Mammalia; order Proboscidea; family Elephantidae; genus Elephas; species Elephas maximus. The sequence continues at coordinate 60,004,142 of NC_064833.1, read as the reverse complement.
AATTAAGTTACAGGTCAAACATAGATTATACATGTCTTCGGCCTCTGAGGATGTCATTGTTCATTCTGGATGATGCTTGATGCCCATATGCAGACACAGAGTTATTATTATGAATCAAATTGTGTCTCCAAAAGCTGTGTGTCAACTTGGCTAGGCCATGATTTCCAGTATTGTGTGCTTGTCCACCATTTTGTCATCTAATATGATTTTCCTGTGTGTAGTAAATCCTACCCCTACTATGTGAATGGGGTAGGATTAGAGGCAGTTATGTTCATGAGACAGGACTCAATCTACATGATTAGGATGTATCTAAAGTCAATCTTCCTTAATAAGGAAGACTGAAGAAGAGTTAATACCTTTGAATCGCGGTGTTGGTGAAGAATATTGAATATACCATGGACTGCCAAAAGAATGAACAAATCTATCTTGGAAGAAGTGTGGCCAGAATGCTCCTTAGAGGCAAGGATGGCGAGACTGTGTCTTACATACTTTGGACAGGTTGTCAGGAGGGATCAGTCCCTGGAGAAGGGCATCATGCTTGGCAGAGTATAGGGTCAGTGGAAAAGAGAAAGACCCTCAACAAGGTGGATTGACACAGTGGCTGCAACAATGAGCTCAAGCATAACAACGATTGTAAGGATGGCTCAGGACTGGGCAGTGTTTCGTTCTGTTGTGCACAGGGTCACTATGAGTCGTAACTGACTCAACAGCACCTAACAACAACAACAACAAAGTCAATCTCTTTTGAGATAAAAGAGAGAGAAGTGACCAGAGAGACATGGGGACCTCATACCACCTAGAAACAACAGCCAGGAAAATAATGCATCCTTTGGACTCGGGGTCCCAGCACTGAGAATCTCCTCAACTGGGGAAGATTGATGACAAGGATCTTCCCACAGAGTCAACAGACAGAGAAAGCCTTCTCCTGGAGCTGGCACCCTGAATTAGGACCTATAGCCCCTTAGACTGTGCAAGAATAAATTTTTCTTTGTTAAAGCCTTCCATCTGAGGTATCTGTGTTACAGCAGCACTAGATGATTTAGACAGTTATTAAAAAAAGCTGAAATTATAAAATTCTCTCCTTAAAACAGGAAGTGGGATACAGTATTTTATAACAATTCCCATAGCAAAGTTAAATTATCAGGCTCTTTTTTAATATCTGTAAAAGGCACTTTTCCAGGCCAATGGTCTTCCAGATTCAACCAACATTTTGGAGCAATTAGTATTACTTGCCTGGTACACAGCTAAGCAATTTTGCATACACTATTTGATTTAATGGCCCAGCTACAGTTGATCCAGGTACCAAAGTTTATTTCTTTGTTTGCTTTCCTTTCCTGAATATCAACTTTAACATTCTGACTTCTTTTTACATTAAGGTGATTAAAATTTTATTAAATTTATGATCACTCAATAACTTAATAGGCATGAGGCTGAACACTGGAAATGACCCATCACTGAAGGTACTAAAATTACTTCAAAATTTCTCAAGAAAATGTTGAAAGTGTTTCCACATATATTGGATACACACTGATCCTCCAACACAAGGAAAATTACCTCTTGAAAATCACCTCTTCAAAGAATGTGTCATATTGGGAACTTAGTATTGATCTCTGTTGCTGATGTGTTGAACTTTCACAGGCAACAGTAGCTAAGTCAGCCTTGGTATATGGGAAGCCATGGTGCTGAGCCCATGCAAGTCTTCTGTCTCTGCCACTGTGGCCACTCATTCATGTCTCCGTTGTGTCAATTCCAAGACCTGCTAATGTCAGCTAGACTAGCCATTTTGTCTACTTGTTTGTTTCATGCCTCTTTTGTGATTGATGCTTTCTGGTGTCTGTTAACATTCACATAAAAAATCTTCACACTTTATGGTCACTCCCCTATGTTCATCCACATTGCTTTACTCCAAACTTCCTTGTTTCCAATTTTTCAGTCCTTTACCTTCCAGATCGCTGACCAGTTTATCGGACTATTGGCTTCTACCCATGAGTATGTGTATATTCTTATCTCAGGCAACCACTCCCTCCACACCAAATCAGTAACCAGGTGCAGCACTCTAAGTGTTGTCCATTCGGATGATTTTCCCTCACTGGTGTTTTTCAAGCTCCCTCCCATTCCAAGTGTAACGCTGCCACTGTCCATTTTCTGCTTGCACTCAGGTAATGAGCTAACCTGCCATATGTGTTCTGCCTTTTCAACCTCCTTCACCCGGTCATATGGGAGCCCTATACAGCACTAAGTATGATCTGAAAGAGGGGTGTTTGTAGAACCATGGTGGATAATATGAGGATCTGGGCTACCTGATAATGCAGTTAAGTCATGGCTTCTGGTCTTGGTTTAACCTTGATCCCTGATGCACAATTTCAATCTTATGATGGACTGCTGCTGGGCCTACCTGAGTTTATGACATGGTGGGTCTGATGGAACCCAGCTCATAATGTACAGTTCCAGATCCATGGTTACTTGGTGTCCTATAGTCAAGAATTCTGTCTCTTTCAGGGCCTACTAAACACCAGAAACTCTTTCAAAGCCTTACAAGTCTGTTACAGATAGCATGACCTTCAGAACCTCAGAGAACTGTGCTATGATGCCCCTTCTGGGGATTTACAGAATGCCACACTGCATCTTTTCCCATCACTAACACCTCTGGCACCATACATCGTATGGTTCAACCAGTAGTGTACTGCAGCCATGACTTCCTTCAATCTCTTTACCACTCTAGGCCCCACTCAAAGCGGGCAGCCTTTCAAGTCACTCAGTATATGGGCTGGGGCAGCTTTCCTAGGTATGGAATATGTTACTACCAGAAGCCAAAGAGGCCTACCAGGAATTTAGCTTCTTTCTGGTTAAGGATTCAAGATGTAACAACTTGTCTTTTGAAAGAGCCATCCTGGCGTGCCCTGACCCAACTAAATCCCTAAAAACTTTATCAGAGTAAAAGATCCCCAGAGGCATAGCAAATGGGACTTAGAGGGGGGCTTTTGCCCCAGGGTCGCAAGTCCAAGGGGGCACCAGACAAAGCAGGCCAGCAAATTATCTCACTATTCCCCCTCGATGAGGCCAGCAAGCAAGTCATACCCTTACCCCCACCCTGTTGATTTGAGTCACAGTGCAAATTTAGAAATTCCCCCTGGGTGCTCATTACCCTTCCTCCTTCTCTAATAGATTCCTCAGTCCTCATAGATTCTATCTCCCATACTCTGGGTTACATGTGTGTTAGCCTCTTCTTGTTCATTCTGCCTGATAACATGATGTTCTAGAGGATGTACAGTCAGATCTCATCTGATTCTATTGTGACAAGGAAAGGGAGTTAGCATAGCCCTGGGGCAAAACTGTAAATGTATATTCTTGTCTGTTCCATATGAACGCAAATTGTTCCTGGCCCTCTTTTCTGATACCCTTTTTGATTCGGATGGAGCAGAATGCATTTGACAAATCAGTGTCTATATACCTTGTACAGGAGGTCATATTAACCTGCTCTAGCAAAGGTCTCACATCTGGTACAGTAGCCACAATTATGGCTATTAGTTGGTTGAATTTGTGGTAGTATACAATCATTCTCCAGAATGGGAATTCTAGAATACTTAATTGTGCTCATGACGAACTTTGACATAGATCAAGAGGCAGTTGTTCGGACAGCACAAGGGGATATTGCACGGTTTAAAGTCAGGAAAGGTGTGCGCCAGGGTTGTATTCTTTCAGCATACCTATTCAATCTGTATGCTGAGCAAATAATACAAGAAGCTGGACTATATGAAGAAGAATAGGGGATCAGGATTGGAGGAAGAATCATTAACAACCTGCGTTACGCAGATGATGCAACCTTGCTTGCTGAATATGAAGAGGACTTGAAGCACTTACTAATGAAGATCAAAGACCACAGCCTTCAGTATGGACTTCACGTCAACATAAAGAAAACAAAAATCCTCACAACTGGACCAATGAGCAACATCATAATAAACGGAGAAAAGATTGAAGTTGTCAAGGATTTCATTTTACTTGGATCCACAATCAACAGCCATGGAAGCAACAGTCAAGAAATCAAAAGATGCATTGCATTGGGTAAATCTGCTGCAAAGGACCTCTTCAAAGTGTTAAAGAGCAAAGATGTCATCCTGAAAACTAAGGTGCACCTGACCCAGGCCATGGTATTTTCAATTGCGTCATATCTGGGTGAAAGCTGGACAATGAATAAGGAAGGCCAAAGAAGAATTGATGCCTTTGAATTGTGGTGTTGGCAAAGAATATTGAATATGCCGTGGACTGCCGAAAGACCGAACAAATCTGCCTTGGAAGAAGTACAACCAGAATGCTCCTTAGAAGCAAGGATGGTGAGACTGCGTCTTACATACTTTGGACAGGTTGTCAGGAGAGATCAGTCCCTGGAGAAGGGCATCCTGCTTGGCAAAGTACAGGGTCAGCAGAAAAGAAGAAGACCCTCAACAAGGTGGATTGACACAGTGGCTGCAATGATGGGCTCAAGCATAATGACAATTGTAAGGATGGCGCAGGACGGGGCAGTGTTTTGTTCTGTTGTGCATAGGGTCACTATGAGTCGGAACTGACTCGATGGCACCTAACAACAACAACACAATCATTCTCCAGGGTTCATTTGGTATCTGCAGTGGCCAGACTGGTGAATTAAATGGAGCTATTTTTTTTTTTTCTATGATATAGAACACCACCCCTGCATCCCTAGGATCTTTTAGAATAACACAAATTTCTGCCATCTCCCCCCACATCATCATCAAATTCAATATGTCAACCCCAACTGTACATTTGGAGAATGGCCATTGGAAGAGTGGGTCCACAGGCCTACCAGACCTATTTTAAGCAAGACTTTTGCCAGGTTCTGTTTATTACTTGACTCCACTCTAACATGATGCTTTGGAACCCTATGTATCGATGTTAATCAGAACCAATGCTCTCAAAATATCTGAATATTTCCTTCCCCAGTTCATATTTTTTCAAGTAAATGGCCAGAGGCTTCTTTTAAGGAAAATGGGAAAAATTAATATAGTATATCATTGCCATGGCATTTCAGGGTTCTTCTTTTTTGGACTTGGCCACCTCTTCAGTCCACAGTTTCTAGGTCTGAAAACTGGCTTGGGCCAGGGATTTGAGCAAAGAATCATGGCTTACTACTGGGATGAACACATTAACCTCCTGTTCATTCATTCTTGCCTTCTTTTGATTGTATATATTAAGCAGCAGCCTCTCTGGCTATCGCTCAATTCTGTCTGCAGGGATGTAGTGATCTATTAACCATCTCCACAGCTCCCTCCAGGTCGAGCCTCTTTGGCTGTCACTTCAACATTTCCTGTTGTTAGGGGAAATGCAACCCCCCGGTAGGGTCACTATGAGTCAGAATCGGCTCGATGGCAGCGGGCGGTTTCTGGCAGTAACGTGCTGCCACCTAGTCTCCATTACTTTGGAGACTCATCATTCCCACTGCTATCAACGAGTCAAGCTCTATGACAATCTCTCTTAATGTCAGTTTCGGCCACAGAGAACAGCAACTGCAGAAATTCTTAGTGATTCTGTGGCCCCTCTTACCAGTGGATTACTGATGGCCTGGTGAATGGTACGTTTTCTGGACTTTCTTATGGAACATAATCATCTGGTGGTCTTGATAGGTAGATAGATAGATAGATAGATAGATAGATAGATAGATAGATAGATAGATAGATAGATAGATAGATAGATAGATAGATAGATAGATAGATAGATAGATAGATAGATAGATAGATAGATAGATAGATAGATAGATAGATAGATAGATAGATAGATAGATAGATAGATAGATAGATAGATAGATAGATAGATAGATAGATAGATAGATAGATAGATAGATAGGTAGGTAGGAAGATAGGTAGATAGATAGATAGGTAGATAGATACCAAAACCAAACCAAACCCAGTGCCGTCGAGTCGATTCCGACTCCTACCGACCCTATAGGACAGAGTAGAACTGCCCCATAGAGTTTCCAAGGACCACCTGGTGGATTCAAACTGCTGATGCTTTGGCTAGCTGCTGTAGCACTTAACCACTACACCACCAGGGTTTCCGATAGCTAGATAAAAAAAAAAAAAAAAAAAAAAAATTTTTTTTTTTTAGATATTGTATATATACATATATATATATATATAACCAAAACCAAACCTATCACCATTGAGTCAATTCCAACTCATATTTATATATGCCTTTGCCATTGTGTCAATTCCGACCCATAGCGACCCTATAGGGCAGAGTAGAACTGCCCCATAGAGTTTCCAAGGAGAGGGTGGTAGAATCCAACTGCCAGCCTTTTGGTTAGCAGCCTAGTTCTTAACCATGTGCCACCAGGTGCCTCTCTCTCTCTGTCTATATATGTATATCTATATCTATATATATAGATATACATATATATATATATATATTCAGTGATCTATAGAAAAAGTACAGATTTTATAACCTTCCTACAGGGAAGGAAAGAGGCAAGCCCTTTCAAATAAGAGTTTGAACTTGAGTTGCTTTATCTAAGCAATTTGAAGTTTATTGAAGCTGAACAAAGCATAGGAGACATTCTCCATAGGTTATGCAAGAAAAACTCAAGCCTTACTTATTCACTATTCATTCAATAAATATTTGAGTGCCTACTATATGAAAGATCCTTAACAGGCTCTAGGTATACAGTGGTGAATGAAAGAAACATCCCAACTATTTTCAACACTTTAAAAAATAATCTGAAACATGCTAAAACTCTGTTTCTGTACAGGTATTTATGTATATAGTAGACACCTGGAGAGCTGGTTGATATTTAAAAGTAAGGGTTAGCAAACTACAGTACATGGGTCAAATATGGCCCATCTCCTACAAATAAAGTTTATTGGAACACAGCCACACTTACTCCTTTACATATTATTTATGACTACTTTCATGCTAAGACAGCAGAATTGAGTAGTTGTGACAGACGCCATATGGTCCTCAAAGCCTAAAATATTTCCTATCTGGCTTTTTACAGAGAAAAGTTTCCAAACCCAGGCTGTAACATCTCAAGTCTGTAGCATCCCATTATTTAAAACTGGGGTAACTTAATAGTTACTGTTTGTAGACTTTTTTCTTTTTGCTTAGGATAGAGGAATGATGGATATTATTTTTCATTCCATGACATTTTTATCAAGAAAATACATTTTTATAATGATGTCATGGATAATGCCAACAGAAATTTAATCACTAAGAAGCAAAGCTCTGGCGTGCTTATAAGTCACATAAGGAATAGTCGTCAGTCAAATTTGGGGGACCACTTTAAAAATTGCTTTGAGAGACGTGAGGCAGAAAGACACAAATTTTTTTTTTAAAAAATTGACTACAAAAGAAACAGAGTAAAAAAGTTGTCCTGCTCTTTGCCTCTTCGTGAGTCTAACCGCTAATGGCTGAATAGTTCCATTAAATTATAAAGTTTTCTTCAGAAATACCTGAGTATCTATAAAATATGCCCATGAGTTTAGTCACCTTCATATTAAGATTTCAGGTCTTGCATGCAGTTCTTATGCATATAGATTAAAGCCGCACCCTGAGAAAAACCTTTAAAGATATTTTAAAGGAAAATGTCTGGAGGTATAGGGAAAGTCCACCATAAAACTTCAGGTGTTGTGGCAAATGAAAAGTAGCAACCTAAATTCTGCATGCTTCTCTGCTAATATTGGCTCAACTGTGAAGAAGGGTGTTAAAGAAACTTGAGAAGAATGCAGCACCCCCCAGTGTTGGTCAAGACAATGGCAAAGGACTGGCAACTTGGCCATTCCTGAGGCTCAGGGTATTCTTACTTTGCCTAATATTCAAATAGCTGCTGGAAGTGAGCAGCAGGCAGGAAGCTGAAACAGAGTGGCTGGTATCTGGGCTGGAAGGGGGCACACTCAAGCAGGCAAAAATGTGGTTCTTCTCCACCCAATATTCTTTACACACTTGTTCAACATTTTTAGTAGGGCTGGGGAGTATAGCGGTTGAACTGTATCCCCTAAAATGATATATTTAAGTCCTAAGCCCTGGTACCTGTGAAGGTGACTTCTTGAAAATAGGATCATTACAGATGTAATTAAGTCAAGGATCTCAAGATGAGGTCATCCTAGATTTAGGGTGGGCTCTAAATTCATTGACTGGTATCCTTAGAAGAGAAAGGAGAGGGAGATTTGAGACACACAGACACAGGAGAAGGTCAGGTGAAGACAGAGGGAGAGGGCAACCATAGCCAAAGAGCACCAAGACTTGCTGGCAGCAGCAACCAGACGCTAGGAGAGAGGCATGGAATGGCTTTTCCCTCAGAGCCTCCAGAAGGAACCAACCTGCTAACACCTTGATTTTGGCTTTTTGGCCTTCAAAATGGTAAAATAATAAGTTTCTGTTGTTTTAAGCCACCAAGTATGTGGTAGTTTATTACAGTAGCCTAGGAAACTAATAGGGAGAAACTGGTTTTTAAAAAATGGAGATTCCCTGAAGTTTAAATTCAGGAGCTTGTTTCAAAGCAACATTTAAATTATCTTTATTTTATTGAGGGTTTTCTGTTTTTGGGGGGGGCAGTGGGGGATGGGAGTGCAGTTATAAGTCTTCTTAGAAGACCAAAGAAGAATTGATCCTTTGAATTGTGGTGTTGGTGAAGAATATCGAATATACCACGGACTGACAGCTGAACAAAGAAATCTGTCTCGGAAGGAGTACAGCCAGAATGCTCCTTAGAAGGGAGGATGGCGAGACTTTGTCTCACATGCTTTGGGCATGTTTTCAGGAGGGACCAGTTCCTGGAGCAGGACATCATGCTTGGTAAAAAAGAGGAAAACCCTCAACGAGACGAACTGATACAATAGCTACAACAATGAGCTCAAACGCAGCAGCATTGTGAGGATGGTGCAGGACCAGGCGGTGTTTCGTGCTGTTTTCCCTATAGGGTCGCTAAGAGTCGGAACCGACTTGAGGATACCAAAAACAATAACAGTTATAAAGAATAACACTGGCCATCATACTTACCAAGGATAGAGACAACGTTTATAGGTAATCATAATAGTAAGTAATTGCGATAATAAAATAAAATAGAATAGTTGTAAATATTGTAATTATATAATCAAAATTACATAAATTACTTTTTTTTTTCTGAAGTTCATGTAAGAAAAATATTTTTTTTCTTTCTCTAGTTTTTTATTTCTTCTCCATCCCCAGTTTTCTTTTGAAATACTCTGGATCACACAACTTCTTTTGGGTGAATATTGAAACACTTAAACTTTAGACAATAAATAACTTGATGCTAGTAAATAGTACTGTGCTGTGCCCTATTTTGTTTCAGAATTTTGGCAGATTCCTGACTTCAGGTTGGTCTTGGGGTTGGATGCTGTCTTGGGGTGCTGCCTGCTTCTGAGCCATCATGAGATTTAGACAAATCAAAATAGCAGAGAGACTTCCTGGAGGGATGAGCAAAGACCACAAGGCCAGAACCAGGCAGCCTGAAGGTCTATGATTCATACCCTGCTGGGTTCCCAGGCTCTCCTGCCCTACTCTTCCCACGGCTGGAGCTGTTTGAACCCCATCTGCTTCCTTAGCCCTGCCCCCAGCATCCCCAGCCAATTAAATATTAACCAGGGTGTAACAAAGTAGTTTTATACCAGTGGCTCCCAAGCATGACTTGCATTTATAAAACAGCCGACTCCTTCGTACCACCCTAGACTTTCTCAATCAGAATTGCCAGGGATGGGCTTGGGAATATGTCCGTTGAAAACTTCTCCCAGGTTATTCTGACTCACATCTAAGGCTCAGCAATCAAGGACAAATGGTCTAGACCAGTGGTTCTCAACAAGACTTCAAACCAGTTCAAATGGGGGGGGGGGGCGGGGGTGAGACAGAGAAATTTAAATCAAGTCTGTAGTTTAGTTTCGTATCAATGTTTATCTATTAGCTTGGACAATATACGTAGTAGCATTAGATGTTGACATTAGAGAAAACGTATATATGAACTCTCTGTACTACCCTAGAAACTTTTCTGTAAATCTAAAATTATTCCAAAATTTAAATAAAAATAAAAGCACATGAACAAAAACAAGACCAAAAAGTGTACTCCACAGATGAGCACCATCTATATCACCTGAAAACTCGACAACACTACAGAGTGTTAGCCTATCCCTGATTTACTGAATCAGAATCTGCACTTTTCAAAAGATCTCAGGTGAATAACTTAAAGGATGTCAAAATTTGAGGAGTCCTGCTATTCACCTAAGCTGGGATTTAGCATCAGCTCAATCTTGTCCAGGCCTGAAACATGCACCAGTTTTAATTATTGACCTTGTGCTCAGTTTTCAACTTAAGATCACGAAGCTTCTGCACCCCCTTGACTTCAATCCTTATGTTGTAACATCTCCTATGAGGGTCAGGCCCTATCTTTTGTTAGAAAGACATTTCTTCCCTCAAAAGACTGGAGTCTTGCCTTTGATCCCTAACTCTGTGCCTGAGGCCCTGCTACCTACCATACTTCCGTCTTGCTGACAGCCGACTTGTCTGATATTTTAAGTGCTGCCTCCTTTCACTTTGTTTCAAGTGCCTCCCATGCTCACTGTTCCTGGAATTCCACCTGTTGCCACTAGGAACTTGGATGTTGTACTTCATTTGTCAGACCCAGCAATACCTGGAAGTATCCAGAGAAAGGAACCTGCTTGTAGAGAACTAACTTCCCATCAAACAACTCAACAAAATGGGCAGGACCTTCAGGGCCCACAATGTTTGTGAAAGAGGTTAACAGGCTCTGGAATCAGAGGGAATGGCTAGCAGCCACTAGAGGCCTGGGCGAACAGCTGCAAAGGTAAACAATTCCCTCTGTGGCCAGACTTTTTTCACCTTTATGTCATTAAAGTCTCAGAAACAGGAAACTGCTGATTGTATAAGTACAATTTACTGATGGGAAGTTATAAAACCCAGCTAGAATGGTGTTGCCTGACTAGGATCCGTGCCCTCGAGCTAATGAAACATACTCCAAGTCAGAGAGAAAGTTTATTTAGGAGGTAGACAACGGAAAATCCAACAGCAACACAGGCTGTCTTTATGGAGTCCTGAAAAGTAATTTTACATGAGAGCTTTTAAATGATTTTTTACAAAGGTTTGAAGTGTCTTTGTAGCCCGCAGATGGCATGGCCGATGAGTTACTCATTACAAGATAATTACAAGAGACTCTTTATCAGGCTAAAGAGATACATACTGGATATCTCCTTATCAGGCTAAAGATATACATGCCAAACATTGAGACTCTGCTCTCCATGTGGGGGGTTGTAAGTCACAGGTGGCCAGGCAGAACAAAACAAAGTCATTAGCATCAGATCAAAACAAAGTCATTAACAAAGGTATGTGGAAAGGAGGACCAAAACACAAAAAAACAGGCAAAAAAAACTTATGGGTTTATCATGGGGATAGTTATGTCAAGCTGTCAGTCACCCATTTTGAAAAGGAGAAAACATGTTGGGGAGTATTAGGGTCACAATAGTGACAATGGAAACTTCCCTTGGAGCTATCGCAGTGATCTTCTTCACTTGGGGCAAAGGGTATGAGGTAAACTGCTGAGGATTAAAAATCAAAAGAAATTACTCCTTGAAAATGTGCCTGGCCCTATCTGCCATAAGGAAGCGGTGGGCGTCTTGCTTTTTTGTGGAATAACACTTGGCACCCACCTTGGGGATTCACAGCAAGTGGCGTCTTCAGGACACAGGGTCTGAATTGGGCTCCGGCATATGGATTTTCCAGGCAACAGGAATACCAGCACCCAAATGGTTTGGGAGCAGCTGAGGCAACTCAAACTTAGAACAAACCTGATGAATGAAGGGTGAGGAGAACCTGGTGGGATTCCACACCACTTGGTTGTGGTTGTTCCTATAAATCTACAGTTGGTAGATAGGTCATAAATGACCAATATGCTTAGTGTGCTCAAACTGCACAGACTCACAGACCTGGAGACATGCATTTAGGCCTGCATGGCTTTTACACTCCACTAATGAACCCATTTCTCACCTTTTTGTGTCTTATTTTTCTTAATCTCCTTTTAGCATCTTTTGAAGATCTCCAGTTTCGTTGCTGATGAACTGAGAAGGAATTTTCCCACATTTTGATCAGGATAGACAGGAAGGTTAGTATCTTTTCCAACAGCAGTGACTAAAACAGTTGCAAAACTTGGGGGACAGGGGAGCTGGGGGGCCAGAGAACAAAGGCTGCCTGAAGACATGCCCCTCATGCTGGCGGGGCCTTCGTATTACTGTAAGAAGGCAGCTTCCTCCCTAAGGGGAACAGTACCCACACTGGGAAGAAAATCCACTACTGCATCAAAAGGCATATGGAATAATCTCACATTATTTCCAATTTAAGATGTTAAAGTTTAAATGTTCAACACTTTAGAATCTAAAAATCAAGATAAAATAATAATAAAAGACATTGCTATAGGTGGCAGAGCAATTTCCATCTTTGACTTTGGGGTCAAGTGTATACATTATGAAACTAATTACCAACAGTCTATGCAGAATGTGAGTAATTTATTCTTCTAACATGAATATCAACTGTGAAGTCTAAAGCGAATGATAGTATTCCAGGAACTGTTGCATGTGATAATCCTTCAGCAGGTTTGGGCAATGCGGAGTAGCTGTCATAGAAGACATCATCTCATGGTATATTAATGATGATGGCTCCACTGGAAAGGAGCGTAAGGGGAAAAAGAGTTTACTATCTAGACTGTGGCTCAAGTCAACGTGAAGATGACAACAGCATTATCTGGAAGTTAATTTAGGGGGTTGTGGATAACAGATGAAGAATTCTGTTTCAGTGAGGCCTAAAAACCAACATGAACAATGTTGAAAAGCAATGAGATTTACTCATTTTTTCACTTTTGTGTATACAAAATTATATACATGCTAATCATAAATATGAATAAAATAACTGGAATTAAATGGACCAAGCCATTAGTTGTCTGAGATGGTGGGGCTATGAGTTTTTTTTATTCTTTCTTCCTACTTTTCAATTATTTCAATTTATCTGAAATTGTTCCGTAGTTAGAAGAATAAATTCTATTTAAAAAATAAAATATATTCAACAATAAAATGCCCTCCTGATGCTAGTATCATGTAAGAAGTAGGGTGGGACATACACGAAGGGGAATTTTGTAGAAAGAAAGGAGATATGAATTCAGTTTGCTGAGCCAGTGTCTGTAGGCTAGCCAGCTTAAGGTATTCAATGGGGAATTGAATATACAAATCCAGAGCACAAGAAATAAGGATCTGGATCAGAAAAAAAAGATTTGGTGATATGGAGTGGTTGAGGTCACTGGGTTAGAGTGTGAAATAAGAGGGCCAGGTCCAGAACCTTCGAGCTAACACAAGAAGGCATCAGGATAACAGCCAGCAATGGTGACTGAGCTAGAGAGGGCTGTCAGAAAATTCTTCTGAGGCAACTTTGCGTGAACTTGAACCTCCAACCTTTCATTTAGCAGCCAAGTATGTTAACCATTTGCACTACCCGGGGACTCCTAATTAACCATAACGTGTTGAAAACAAATTCCAAGTTAAAATTTAAGATCTGATTTATATAGTAGTACTGCACACTACATAAAAAATTTTTGTGTGGTGAAAATATGCACAACAAAACAGTCATCAATTTGACAATTTTTACATGTACATATCATTTTTTGTCAAAGTAGATTTTTGTGAGAACCAGTCAACAGACACACTTGACATATTTTTTTCTCTGTGCTTTGTGTTTCCACATCTTAGATATCACTAAATAAAATCAGCCCAACATGGACAATCACCTGTCTTTGCATGCCTGACTTCCTTGCGTCACAGAACACTCACCCTTCTTTTGAAGCTACACCCTTGGAATACAGCATTTTTCCCTCAGGCTATTTTTACTTGTTCAAACAGTTGCACGAGTTCTTTGAAAAACTCACTTGTTTTCTTTACATTTATTTTCTGAGAAATGTGAGAAAGAGAAGAGAAAATGTTTCAGGATAATTCCCACGATTCCTACCTAAGGAGAAGAAAAGCAGAAGTTGAGCAATGAGCAACGACTGAGAAATAGAAACAGACCTTCCACAACTGCAAGTTTTGACACCTGAGCTAGGTTTCATTTCACCTAGTGGATATATAAGAGCATGCTATCAAAACTCATGTGTGCATTTGTGTGCACAGACACGTGTGTGCCCCCACGCACATCACAGACAAATAAAGGGAAAATTCAAAAGCCCGCTTGTCTCTCGCCTCTTTTACTCTTATAAGACTACAACTGACCTTTAAGGTCTCTGTGGTTCAATGAAAAACAAACATGTTATTGCAAGTAATATTTGGGACCACATGAATTCATTTGATCATAGTCCAGCCTTCTTCATTACTAAGTATTCATTTTAATGAGAGAGATTGCATTTAATTTACAACTGCTGTTCTTTTTCCTCCAACAAGTACTGGCAGAAATAGTGTAGCTTAAGTAATTGCAACTTATCCTGTGATTAAATTTACTGTCTTATCTGTGAAGAGGGCCCCGAGTGGAGCAGATGAATCCACGAAGCCAACAATTAAAATTAGACATTATCACTTTTTAGTCCCAGTTTAAATTACTCAAAACTGTACCTAGCATTTAATTTTCTATAACTCATTCATTCACTCAGTACACATCTCATAGGCACTTTAGTTAGTGTGCTCAAAACATTCCTGCCAGTGTCAGAAATAAGGTGACAGTGCAGCCTATTAAAGGGAAGGGAGTTAGCTTTTGATGAGCATCTGTTGTTGTTTTGTTGTTAGGTGCTGTCCAGTCAGTTCCAACTCATAGCGATCCTATGTACAAGAGAACAAGACACTGCCTGAACTGCACCACCTTCACAATTGTTATGCATGAGCGCATCGTTGCAGCCGCTGTGTCAGTCTATCTCATAGAGGGTCTTCCTCTTTTCTGATGACCCTGTACTCTACCAAGCATGATGTCCTTCTCCAGGGACTGGTTTGTCCTAATAACATGTCCAAAGTACGTAAGGTGAAGTCTCGCCATCCTCACTTCTAATGAGCATTTTTGTTGTACTTCTTCCAAGACAGATTTGTTTGTTCTTCTGGCAGTTCATGATATATTCAATATTCTTCACCAACACCATTTTTCAAAGGCATCAATTCTTTTTTCATCTTCCTTATTCATCGTCCAGCTTTCACATCTGTATGAGGCTACTGAAAACACCATGGCTTGCATCAGGCACACCATAGTCCTTAAAAAGACATCTTTGCTTTTTAACACTTTAAAGAGAGATTTTGCAGCAGATTTGCCCAATGCAATGGGTCCTTTGAATTTTTGACTACTGCTTCCAAGGGCGTTGATTGTGGATCCAAGTAAAATGAAATCCTTGACAACTTCAATCTTTCCTCCATTTATCATGATGTTGCTTATTAGTCCAGCTTGAGGATTTTTGTTTTCTTTATGTTAAGGTATAATCTATACTGAAGGCTGTAGTCTTCAGTAAGTGCTTCAAGTCCTCTTCACTTTCAGCAAGCAAGATCGTGTCATCTGCATATCGCTGGTTATTAATGAGTCTTCCTCCAAACCTGATGATTCATTCTTCTTCATACAGTCCAGCTTCTCAGATTATTTGCTTTGCTTACAGATTGAATAGGTATGGTGAAAGGACAAAACCCTGACGCACACCTTTCCATGCAGTATTCCCTTGTTCTGTTTGAACAACTGCCTCTTGGTCTATGTGCGTGTTCCTCATGAGCACAATTAAGTGTTCTGGCATTCCCATTCTCTGCTACGTTATCCATAATTAGTTATGATCCACATAGTCAAATGCCTTTGCATAGTCAATAAAACACAGGTAAACATTTTTCTGGTATTCTCTGCTTTCAGCCAAAATCCATCTGACATAAGCAATGATATACTTCGTTTCACGTCCTCTTCTGAATCCAGCTTGAATTCCTGGCAGTTCCCTGTCCATGTACTGCTACAACTGCTTTTGAAGGATCTTCGGCAAAATTTTACTTGCATGTGATATTAATGATATTGTTTGATAATTTCTGCATTCTGTTGAATCACCTTTCTTTGAAATGGGTACAAATGTGGATCTCTTCCAGTTAGCTGAGCAGGTAGCTGTCTTCCAAATCTCTTGGCAGAGATAAGTGAGCACTTTCAGTGATGCATCCCTTTGTTGAAACATCTCAATTGGTAGTCCAACAATTCCCGGAGACTTGTTTTTTGCCAATGCCTTCAGTGCAGCTTGGGCTTCTTTCTTCTCTTCCTGATCATATACTACCTCCTGGAACAGTTGAATGTTGACCAATTCTTTTTGGTACAATGACTCTATGTTCCTTCCATATCCTTTTGATATTTCCTGCATTGTTTAATATTTTCCTTGTAGAAGCCTACAATATTGCAACTCAAGGCTTGCATTTTTTCTTCAATTCTTTCAGTTTGAGAAATGCCGAGCGTGTTCTTCCCTTTTGGTTTTCTATCTCCAGGTCTACGCACATTTCATTATAATACTTTACTTTGTCTTCTCCAGCTGCCCATTGAAATCTTCTGTTCAGCTTTTTTACTTCATAATTTTTTCCATTTGCTTTAGTTACAGTACATTCAAAAGCAACTTTAAAAGTCTCCTCTGACATACATTTTGGTATATTCATATCATGTTTCCAACTTTTCCGTCAAGAAAATGATCTTCCCAAAAGGTCAATAATTCTAAAATTCTAAAGCAAAGGTGAGAAGATAAGGGGACAGGGAAACTAGAGCACTGGAAATGGAACAACTAGAATACAATTAAAGAGAATGTTGATACATTGTGAAAAATGTAACTAATGTCACTGAACAATTTGTATAGAAATTATCAAATGGAAACCAAATGTGCTGTGTAAACTTTAACTGAAAACATAATAAAATATTATTAAAAAAAGAAGAAAAAGAAAGAAAATGATTTTCAAACAAGAGAAGATAGAAGAAACATGGTTTACTTGAACTAAAACCTAAAACCTGTTGCTGTTGAGTTGATTTCAACTCATAGCAACCCTATAAGATAGAGTAGAACCGCCCCATAGGATTTCCAAGGAGTGCCTGGTAGATTTGAACTGCCAACCTCTTGGTTATCAGTCGAACTCTTAACCACTACGCGAGCAGGGTTTCCCTAACAAATTATGGATAACATTGCGAGGAATGGGAATTCCAGAACACTTAATTGTGCTCATGAAGAACCTTTGCATACATCAAGAGGCAGTTGTTCAGACAGAACAAGGGGATACTGAGTGGTTTAAAGTTAGGAAAGGTGTTCGTCGGGGTTGTATCCTTTCACCATACCTGTTCAATCTGTATGCTGAGCAAGCAGTTGGAGAAGCTGGACTATATGAAGAAGAACAGGGCATCAGGATTGGAGGAAGGCTCATTAACAACCTGTATTATGCATATGACACAACCTTGCTTACTGAAAGTGAAGAGGACTTGAAGCACTTACTGAAGAATGTCAAAGACTACAGCCTTCAGTATGCATTACACCTCAACATAAAGGCAGCAAAAATCCTCACAACTAGACCAATAAGGCACATAATGATAAACAGAGAAAAGATTGAAGTTGTCAAGAATTTCATTTTACTTGGATCCACAATCAACAGCCATGGAAGCAGCAGTCAAGAAATCAAAAGAAGCATTGCATTGGGCAAATCTGCTGCAAAGGACCTCTTTAAAGTGTTGAAAAGCAAAGATGTCACCTTGAAGACTAAGGTGCACCTGACCGAAGCCATGGTATTTTTCAACTGCATCATATGCATGTGAAAGCTGGACAATGAATAAGGAAGACTGAAGAAGAATTGAAACCTTTGAATTGTGGTTTGGTGAAGAATATTGAATATACCATGGACTGCCAAAAGAACAAACAAATCTGTCTTGGAAGAAGTACAATCAGAATGCTCCTTGGAAGCAAAGATGGCAAGACTGCATCTTACATATTTTGGACATGTGGTCAAGAGGAATTTTAGTCCCTGGAGAAGGACATCAAGCTTGGTAAGGTACAGGGTAAGCAGAAAAGACCCTCATCGAGATGGATTGACACAGTGGCTGTGGCAATGGGCTCAAGCATAATAACGACTGAAAGGACGGAGCAGAACAAGGCAGTGTTTTTTTCTGTGGGGTCACTCTGAGTTGGAACTGACTTGACAGCACCTAACAACAACAACAAAACCTAAAAAAAACAAGGTGCCAGTAAACCAGTAATGAAAGGCAATAAATGAGTTTAAATTTGGGCAGCCAGAAAAACTATCTTTTGGGTACCAAAGCAATTGTTATCATGGAACCGCTGTCAGTAATTTCAGAGAAGTCATGGAGATTGGGAAAGATAACAAAAGATTAGAAATAGGAGATGTTACAATTTTCAAAAGTAAGTAAATTTGTGTTCTCTAAAATTGCTAGAATGAATTCTTGAATACAGTTTTTGAGCACATAGGAAATGAAATAGTGATTGCTAGGGGATCAAAGGTACAGTAGTAACAAATAATATTTTCTTTACTAAGCAGAACAACACATGCTGCAGACATAGTGCCTTGTTCTTTGTAAGTCATTTCCCAAAATCTTTCATGATATCTGTGTAAATAAGATTTTTTTAATTGCATATGTAACACTACAGTCAGTGAGTTTCATTTTTGGTTTCATAATAATGCTGATAAATGGTTTGATGGAAAGCTGAGAGGAAGACATTGTTTCTATTCCTATTCTCTCCAGCATTTTTACCAGTGATTTGAATGAAGATATGCAA
Source organism: Elephas maximus indicus (assembly GCF_024166365.1). Lineage (NCBI taxonomy): Eukaryota > Metazoa > Chordata > Mammalia > Proboscidea > Elephantidae > Elephas > Elephas maximus. The sequence goes on along the minus strand of NC_064833.1, from coordinate 59,985,388 downwards.
GTATGTTATCCGATGTGCAGTTGTACACAGTTTGGAGCCCTGTTGGCACAGTAGTTAAGAGATCGGCTGCTAACCAAAAGGTCCACAGTTCAAATCCACCAGCCGCTCCTTGGAAACCACATGAGACGACTCTATTCTGTCCTAAAGGATCACTATTAGTCAGAATCGACTTGACGGCAAGTACAGGGTACAGTTATGCAGTTTACGGTGAAAGCTAATGTGTTGGAAGAGAAAGGTTAATTTAAAAATACCTTGATTGACTGAAACAATTGAAAAAGGCAGACTTACTGGGGGCCTTGGTGGCACAGCAGTTAAGAGTTAGGCTGCTAGCCAAAAGGTCAGCAGTTCAAATCCATCAGGCACTCCTTGGAAACCCTACCAGGCAGTTCTACTGTATCCTATAAGTTTGCTACAAGTCGGAATGAACTCCACAGCAGTGGGTTTGGTTTTTTTTTTTAATTTGGCTAAAGTGATTGAAAACTCATCACCATTGTTACCTTTCTCTTGGGCTTGCTAGGGCAGATAAAGAATTAACTGAGCACCTATTTTTATACAGTGATTTATTAGCACCAGGGGAAAATAGTAAGCTAGGTCATTGTCCCAAAGGAACTTACTTTAACTGTAAATGATAAAAAGACTTTTTGATCTTGCTGTTTTCATTCATGTTTCCTTAAATGAATAAAAGCATACAATCTTAAGTACAAAAAAAATAATAATAAACCATGGAAATAACACTATAACTTTCCTCTTCAAGTACAAAGTTATCCTATAATATCCCAGATAAATGGCTATCAAGTCTTTTTTTTTTTTCTAAGTTTATTCCTTGCTACAGTTCAGTGCCTAAAAAAGTTCCTGGCACTTAATAGTCACTCAAAAAATATTTGTTGATTCACAAATGATTTTAGTGAAGAGAAACTCACCCCTTTCTTAGATAATACATTTCAATTCTTCAAAAAAAAAAAAAAAAAAAAAAACCATTGCCTTCGAGTTGATTCCGACTCATAGCTCATAGCAACCCTATTTCAATTCCAGAGGGTACCAGTTGCTGGAATGGTCTTCTTTCTACCAAGTCTAACCCATTTTTCCATAACTCACTAAATATAATTCTACTGTCTTGATTTCAGCAAAATACATCTAGTCATCATCCAGACATTTGAATACAGCTAACATTTTTCCCTTTAAGTATTTATCTTCTCTAGGCAGAAAGTAACTAATTTCCTGAACTTCCTTCATATAACATGTTTTCCTATCCCTTAGTCATTCTGATCACTCTCTTCTGAATGTGCCTCAGGTTTTCAAAGAGTCCCTTAAAATGTCGTGCCCTGAATTAAACAATCTCCAGATGGTACTTGGTCTGAATGCCATACCACATTATTGTAAGATTAGATTAGCTTTCTGAAACAGAGCAATAGAGAAAAGAATTAACTCAGTTGAGCCTGAAATCAAAATCTTTAAGTATTTTCTCAAAAAAAAAAAAGAGAAGTCCTATTGACTTCTGGGTGAAACATGTAAAAAAAAAATTTTTTTCCAAAATCAAATTGTATTTTCTATTTTATATCCTACAGCAGACCTTTTATTTTAGTAGCCAAAGGATAAAATGAGGCGTTTAATCTAAAATCATTTAATTTTAATTTTGTAATCTTGTACAGGCCTAATCAGAGAAACACTTGTTTTCTGTGCTCAGTTGTGTTCCCTAAAAGCTATACCCTGCTACTCATGACATAGGGCTTCCCCAGGCAGGAAGCCTGTGGGGGCTGTAGGTCACTGTGATGGTTAAGATTGTGTGTCAACTTGGCTGGGCCATGATTCTCAGTGTTCATTACCCCCATGATGGGATCTGCTGTGAGTAGCCAATCAGTTGAAAGGGAGTTTCCTTGGGCATGTAGCCTACATATGAATATAAGTGGACGTTCTGTCTTTTGCCCTCTCTGGATCCTGCAGCTGCCTCATGTTCATCTGACCTCTGATTCTTGGGACTTGAGCTAACAGCTTACTTGCCAATCTTGGGATTCATTGATCTTCACAGCCTATGAGCAAGAGTCCTGCTCTCCGGCCTGCCGATCCTGAGTTTACAGCCCTTGCAGCTACATAAATCAGGAGAAACCTTGTGGTTTTGCCTTCCAATCTTGGGATTTGTTAATCTTCACAGCCTGTGAGCAACAGCCGTGCTCTACAATCTTGGGTTTGCCAGCCCTTGCAGCTATTTGAATCAGGAGAGGCCTCAGTATTGATCCACAAACAGACTTGGAATGTTCTAGCCTCTATTAGCACATGATCTGTTTCCTTGATATAAATCTCTTTTTCTCTCTCTCTCTCTCTGTATGTACATATACACTTTCCTGGGTTTGCTTCTCTAGAGAACTCAGCCTAAGACAGTCACCATGGGGGGAAATCAGTAAGGGAAGCCTGAGAAGCCAAGTAAGTAAGAAGTTACTGGAGCAGAGTAGAACAAGGTTGCCCAAGTTCCTTTAGGCTAATTGGACATCAGGGTTGCATGAATGTTACTACTGGCATACAGAGAACCAGTGCCTATGACGTGCTCCTTGTTGCTGTACCCTATGCCTCTGAAATGAAAGAGTATGATAGGATTCTCCCCTAGAAGGAGAAAGAGAATAAATGGCCATAAAGGCACTTGAGGACACATCCTTACCAGCCCTCCTCACACACTAGATTGGAATATAAGTCAGAGGGGGGGTCTTTCCTGCATACATATACCAAAGAGGGTACATAGAGACTAGAATAATAATTCTGTCAATTCTTCAGTAACTTGGCTTTGAACTATTTGAAACTCTTGGAAGGATAACAGTAGAAGATGGGAAGACCAAGACCACATTTCCATGAGCCCTCCTCCTCTACCTTTTCTGCATCACAGTAAGCCAGCACCAGCTGCCCAATTATCATTACAGGCTGCCACATGCCATAAGCCTGCTACAGTGAAGGTAGTCATGCCAATTGTCTTAACCTAGGTTCTCTAGAGAAGCAAAACCAGAGAAGCTTATATACATATAGAGAGAGAGAGGGAGAGAGAGATTTATCACAATGCAATGGCTCATGCAGTTGCAGAGGCTGGCAAGACCCCAAGTCCATGGGTCATGCATCAGGCTGGAGGCTTCTCCTGACGCACCTAACTACAGGGGCTGAGGAACCCAAGATCAGCAGGTTCGATGGCAGGCCGCTAGCTCACAGGCTGCAGATGCTGACAAATTCAAGATTGGCAGATCAGAGGAAGGCTGCTGGCTCATAGGCTGTGAAAGTCAACAAATCACAAGATCATCAGGCAGTACAGCAGGGCTCTGGCTCAAGTTTTAAGAACCATAAGTCAGAGGATTAACAACCAGAAGCAGAATACAGAGCAAGCAAGCAAGTTTTGCCAGAAAGTCTATACATATGTATATATTGTCTGCTCACATACTTTGGACGTGTTACCAGGAGGGATCAGTTCCTGGAGAAGGACATCATGCTTGGTAGAAGGTCAACAAAAAAGAGAAAGACCCTCAGGGAGATGGACTGACACATGGCCGCAACAGTGGACTCAAGCACAACAAGGATTGTGAGGATGGCACAGGACCAGGTAGTGCTTCGTTCTGTTATACATAGGGTTGCTATGAGTCAGAATCGATCTAATGGCCCTAACAATAACAAAAACAACATTTTGGATGAAGGCCACACCCCAGAGAAAACTCCCCTTACAACTGATTGGATGATCACATCATGGAGGATGATTACATCATTACATGATGGCCAAGCTGCATCATCACATAACTGCCAAACCACTGAGAATCATGCAACAGCCAAGTTGGCACACAACCTTAACCATCAACTTGGCACTTGTACACATTTCCCTACACCATACACAATCTTTAAATAAAGGCAAATACAAGTCATACTTGTACCCAACATGATACAACTAACATATCTACAACTGAACATGCACTAGTCCCATTTGCATCTTATATTTTATAAGTAAACAAGACAAAAATATTTGATGCACAGAAATACTCATAACAATTACAGTCCTCATTTTTTCACTGATCACATCCTCATAACTGGTATTTAGAACTACCTTCTTTAACCACCCATTCCATATTCCCTTTACCCTCAGCAAGCACCTCAGCTGGCCGTGGTTCTTTGCCTGATGAGACGATCCAAACCTTCATTTCTAAAGGGTTTTGGCCATTAGTAGTCATGTCTGAAGTGGGTTGTTATAGTTTTCCATTGACTTTAATCACACGGCATGGCAATACTAAGACTCCTGAAGAGATCTCCTGTGTTTCAGACATTCTTTTTTTACCTCCATTATGCAACACCAATCCAATTTTCCATTGGTAGTCAAGATCAATCACACCAGCCGATATGGTAACTCTCTCCTTTGCCTGTTGATCCAGAGGCATGAGGAGCCCAAAGTTGCCAGATGACATTCTTAACTTCTAGTTCAATGGAATTTGTGTTGCGTGTCCAGTTGGAAGCATCCCTCTCTGTAAGGGATTGAATTTTGTCCCTCAAAAATATGTGTCAACTTGGTTAGGCCATGTGTGGTTGCCCTCCATTTTGTAATTTTCCTATGTATTGTAAATCATAATCTCTGCTTGTGGTTAAAGAGGGTTAGGGTGGGACATAACACCACTGCTCAGGCCATACCTCTGATCCAACACAAAGAGATTTTCCCTGGGGTGTGGCCTGTACCACCTTTTATCTCTCAGGAGATAAAAGGAAAAGGAAGCAAGCAGAGAGTTGAGGAAGTCGTACCACCAAGAAAGCAGCACTGGGAGCAGAGTGCGTCCTTTGGACCTGGGGTCTCTGTGCCTGAGAAGCTCCTCGACCATGGAAAGATTGAGGGCAAGGACCTTCCTTCAGAGCCGACAGAGACAGAAAGCCTTTCCCTGGAGCTTACACCCTGAATTTGGCTTTTAGCCTACTTTACTGTGTGGAAACCCTGGTGGCATAATGGTTAAGTGCTATGGCTGTTAACGAAAGGGTCGGCAGTTCAAATCCACCAGCCGCTCCTTGGAAACTCTATGGGGCAGTTCTACTCTATCCTATAGGGTCGCCATGAGTCCGAATCAACTCAACACAGCTCTGGGGTGGGGTTACTGTAAGGAAATAAATTTCTGTTTGTTAAAACCACCCACTTGTGATATTTCTGTTATAGCAGCACTAGATGACTAAGACACTCCCCTTGAGACTAAGATCTTCAGACAAAAACAGCCTAGGGTCATAGGGACAGGAAGCAAAAATTTTGTGAGTGGGTCACTAGGGGTAATAGTGGGTGATACCACTCTCATTTCCACCCTTGATTCCTGGAACCATGAATCCTGGCTATGGGAGAAACAGCACGATATATTGCATATTGGTTCAGAGCATATACAGGATCCTGGAGAACAATGCCCCAAACCTGTAAAGTGTTGCCACCTAGCTGGTGCTATAATTGTGTCTTTGGAAGGCCATTCCATCGCTCTATCAAGCCAGCTGCTTCAGGATAATAGGGAACATGGAAAGACCTGTGAATTCCATGAGCATGGGCCCATTGCCATGTTTCATTTACTATGAAGTGAATCCCTTGATCTGAGGCCATGCTGTATGGGATACCGTGACAGTGGATAGTTTTGGTAGAGGCGTTGCATGCAGGGAAGACAAATCTGTATCCAGAGCAGGTGTCCTAGTAGGAATGAAACACTACTATTACCATGAGGGAAGAAGTCCGATGTAAACAATCTGTCACTGGGTTGCTGGCTGATCACCTCAAGGAATGGTGCCATACTGAAGACTCAGTGTTGGCGTCTGCTAGTGGAAGATTGAGCACTCAGCAGTGGCTGTAGCCAAGTCAGCTTGGTAAGTGGAAGTCCATGTTGCTCAGCCCATGCATAAACTCTGTCCCTGCCACCATGGCCACTTTGTTCTTGAGCCCATTGTGCAATGGCAGGAGTGGCTGGGGAAAGACGTGATCAGCTTCCACAAAATGTGTCTTCCTATCCACTTGATTGTTAAAACCCTCCTCTACTGAGGTCACCCTTTGGTGATCATTCACATGAGACACAAATACCTTCACTTCTCTGGCCCATTCAGAAAGGTCTACCGGCATACCTCTTCCCCATATCTCCTTGTCACCAATTTTCCACTCATGTTCCTTCTAAGTCCCTGACTGTCCAGACAAACTATTAACCACAGCCCATGAGTCAGCATACAATCACACACATGGCCATTCCTCCTAACAAACAAAATGAACAACCAGATGCACTGCTTCAAGTTCTGCCCATTGAGAAGATTTCTCTTCATGGCAGTTCTTCAGAGAGACCCCAGAAAGGGGTGTAGTGCTGCTGCTGTCCATTTTCAGGTGGTGCCTGTATATCATGAAGAAACATCTTTAAAACGGGCATGAGCTTTCTCTTCCTCAGTCAACTGATCATAACAAACTCCCCATAATGCCATAGGTGCAGACTGGGAGAGGGGAAGTTATGTGCCAAAAGTGGAAGCCATGGGCATTTGGGCCACTTCCTTATGCAACTTACTTGTAACTGCAGATCCTGCTTAGGCCGGATCTCGTATATACCACTTTCATTTAATGATGGAATGCTGCTGTGCACATCCAACTTTATGACTCTGTGGGTCAGACAACACCCAGTTCATGATGGGTGGCTCAGGTTGCATGGTGACTTGGAGGCCCATAATTAAGTGTTCAGTATCTACTAAGTCCCAGTAACAAGCCAAAATCTGTTTCTCAAAAGGAGAGTACTTATTGGCAGAGATTGGTAAGGCTTCGCTCCAAATTTCTAATGTGATTCACTAGTAGAGGCCTGCCAAAGATTCCTAACAACATCTCTATCTGCTACTGACATTTCAAGCACCATTGACTCCTTCAGATAATATGGCCCAAGTGGCAGTGCAGCTTTCACAGCCACCTGAAACCTATTGCAAAGCCTTCTCTTATTCTGGGCCCCACTCAAAACTAGCAGCTTTTTTAGTCACTTGACAAATAGTCCAGAGTAGCACAACCAAATGAGGAATATGTTGCCTCCCAAGCTCAAAGAGGCCCAGCAGGCATTGTACCTCCTTTTTAGTTGTAGGAGGGCCAGATGTAACAACTTATCCTTCACTTTAGAAGGAATATCTTGACATGCCCCACACCACTGGATTCCTCAAAATTTCACTGGGGTGGAAGGTGCCTGAATTTTTGTGGGATTAATTTCCCACCCTCTAGCACACAAATTTTTACCAATAAGTAGAGAGCTATTGACACTTTTTCCTTTCTAGGTCCAATCAAAATAATCCTAGACCTGTGTGACATCTTATGGAAGGGAAATGTGATCAAGGTCCCTGTGAACTAAATTGTGACATAAGGTTGGAGAGTTGATATAGCTATGAAGTAGGACAGTGAAAATGTATTGCTGGCCTTGACAGCTGAAGGCAAACTGCTTCTGGTGTTCCTTCAAAACCATATTGAGAAAAAAAAGCACTGGTCAGATCAATAGCTGCATACCAGGTACCAGGAGATGTATTGCCCAAGCAATGAAACTACATCTGGAACAGCAGCTGCAAATGAATTCACTACCTGGTTAAGTTTATGATAATCCACTATCATTCTCCAAGATCAATTTGTTTACTGCACAGGCCAAATAGACCAACTGAATGGGGTTGTGGTCGGAATTGCCAACCCTGCATGCTTCAAGTCCTTGATGGTGGCAGTAATCTCTGCAATCCCCCCAGGAATGTGATATTGCTTTTCTTTTACTATTTTCCTAGGTAAGGATAGTTTTAATGGCTTTCACTTGGCTTTTCCTACTATAATAGCCCTTACTCCACTTGTCAGGGATCCAATGTGGGGGTTCTGCCGGTTGCTGAGTATATCTATTCCAATTATGCACTCTGGAACTGGGGAAATCACTACAGGATGGGACCAGAGAGACGCTGGAGCCATTGCGAGATGAACCTGAGCTAAGACTTCTTTAATAACCTAACTGGTGGGCCACAGTGATGTTTTGTGTCTCCTGGAATTAGTGTCAGTTCAAAGTCAGTATCTAGAAATCCTGAAAAGTATGATTATTTCCTTTTCCCCAATGAACACAAAAGGCCATAGATCTCCTTGAGGAAGGCTGGGAGAAAGATTAACAGTATAAATATTTGGCAGTGTAGGGGACCCGGGCTCCCCTTCATTCAAGAGGTTGTGAGTCTGCAAATTGGCTCAAGTCTGGGAATTGATTGGGAGGCTGTGAATCTCTATTCAGGCTATTAGAATTAGACTGCCATTCACTTGACCTAGAATTCTTTTGCTTATATAGATCAAGTAAATATTTAGTAGATTTACCATCTATTTCACTCCTAAGGGCACCCTAAATAACCAGTGCCATAAGGACATATGAGTTAGACTATTCTGATTACTGCTTTGACGCTGTTGTCCATTACAGTAATCACACCTACCTTGTCTTTCTCAATTGAGTGCCTCCACTTGACCCCTACCACCACAGGGTCCAATTATCCCCATTGTAGTTAAGTGTCTCAATTCAGTTTGAGTAGTTTTCACTGTCGAATCTGACTTACATAAAATAGCAATCACAGCAGACTTCAAGGATGTTGGCACTCCCTTCACAAATTTGTTCCTCAATGTTGTGGTAAAAGATGCATCTTCTAGGGGCGGGGGTTTGGGGACCATGGTTTCAGGGGACATCTAAGTCAATTGGCATAATAAAATCTATTAAGAAAACATTCTGCATCCCATTTTGGAGAGTGGAGTCTGGGGTCTTAAAAGCTAGCAAGCAGCCATCTAAATGCATCAATTGGTCTCAACCCACCTGGAGCAAAGGAGAATGAAGAACACGAAAGACACAAGGTAATTATGAGCCTAAGAGACAGAAAGGGCCACATAAACCATAGACTACATCAGCCTGAGACCAGAAGAACTACATGGTGCCTGGCTACAACTGATGACTTCCCTGACAGGGAACACAACAGAGAATCCCTGAGGGAGCAGGAGAGCAGTGGGATAAAAAAAACCCTCAAATTCTTGTAAAAAGACCAGACTTAATGGTCTGACTGAGACTAGGACACTGAAGGTCATGGTCCCCAGACCTTCTGTTAGCCCAAGAAAGGAACCATTCCCGAAGCCAACTCTTCAGACAGGGATTGGACTGGACTATAAGATAGAAAATGATAGTGGTAAGGAGTGAGCTCCTTAGCTCAAGTAGACACATGAGACTATGTGGGCAGCTCCTGCCTGGAGGGGAGATGAGGAGGCAGAGGGGGATAGAAACCGGCTGAATGAACACAGAAATACAGGGTGGAGAGAAGGAGTGTGCTCTCTTATTAGGGGGAAAGCAACTAGCAGTATATAGCAAAAAGGTGTATATAAATTTTTGTATGAGAGACTGAGTTGATTCATAAACTTTCACTTAAAGCACAATAAAAATTAAAAAAAAAAAAGTGCATCCTCTGGGCATTCCTGTGTGGGTCTGTGAGTTTAACATGATAAATTCACTCTAACATGCCAATTTCCCTAAGCCTTTGGATACCTTCTTCTACAGTAAACCAAGCGGAGTCTGGTACTTTAACTTGATTTAGTATAAGCCACACCATAACCCATGCATCAGCGTACCAACCAAATAAACTATTAGATCCTTTCCTAACCTCTCGAGCTGAAACACTGAATGAAGAATCTATACTTAGTGGTCCCACGTCCATAAACTCAGACTGATTCAGCTTTATGATCCTTGTACCATTTTTCCGGAAACCCTAGTGGTGTAGTGGTTAAGTGCTACGGTTGCTAACCAAAAGGTCCGCAGTTCGAATTCACCAGGCGCTCCTTGGAAACTCTATGGGGCAGTTCTACTCTGTCTGATGGGGTCACTATGAGTAGGAATCAACTCAACAGCAGTGGAGTAGTGGACGATTACCCCACACTCTTTATAGCCATTCCCACAGACACTCTCCAGGTTTCTGTTTGTACATATCAGGAAAGTTAACCAGTTCTTTTGGAGTGTAGCATACCTCCTCCTGGGTCATACTTTGTACTTCACCTTTTGGGACTCACAGGGACCCAAGTCTAGTTATAAGTCTAGAAGCAAAAGTGGTGGGAGTGGGTCCTGGGAACATTTAGCAATGTCTTATAAGGCATCTACTCCAGGTTATGTCTTAGGCACTGATTAAGATGCCATCCTAGGTGATATCTCAGGAAAAGACTCTTCAGACATAGCTGGGTTAATCTCATCAGATGCGGGTGAAGGAGGTAATAATTTTACTGAGGAGGGTGGCTTAGTGGACAAAGAATGAGTGATCTGTTCAGATGGGAGTAAAAAGGCTGGTACTGTTAGCAGGTATGATCCAATGGAATTTAGGAGCTCGATGTCTCCAGCTTCCTGATTATCTGCCCTTATGTCCCCATCCCAAGTTTCAGGATCCCATTTCTTCCCAGTCAATGCTCTCACTTTAACTTCAGACATCATTTGAGTTTGGGAATTCAGTTGGTGGTGTAATTCAGCCACTCTTACAATAAGACTCTCGGTTTTGGTTTTTGGCAGTATCAGCTCTGTTAGTGTAAGATATAAGGCTTTCTTTCAGGGCACAAGTGGAAACTTCCAGGTCTTGTATGTAGTGCCTAAACTATGACTCTGAAGCCCTAAGGTCATCTCTTTCTTTCAGTACTTCATCTAGCAAAAGTAGGACCAACTAACCAGCTTCCTTTTACTTCTGATTCTGACAAAATTGTAGGAAAGTATCAAACATGCAATTGCCCAGAACCTCACTTCTCACCAATACTTGACCTATTGGTGGTTATATTTTGCATATGTCTATTGTCACCTCATGCCATGGATTAGCAGTGCCATCTTTTCTGCTGGAAGCAGAGTCATCAACACCTTTAAGACTAGTCATCCTTGAGAACCAATTTAGAAAACTCATCCTTACAATTTTGTTATGATTTATTCTCTATCTCCCTTTTATCTTGTTTGTGATGAGGTGACAAGATTTGGAGGGACCCATCATACTGCTCAGCTAAGAGAAGACACGAGAATGAAGCCCCAAACTAACAAACTGGATAAAAAAAATTAAATGAAACATCTCCTTTCAATCATAAACAAGGCATTCCTGGCCTTATGTTTGCCTCAGAAAAGTTGTTTTACATCCCAGATACTCGGTGGGCTACATTTCTGTCAGGAAAGCAAAACACATCTGTTGGCTCATTCAGCCAGAGAAACACGACCTTGCAGATTCAAACCATCAGCTGTACATGCAGTATGTTGCAAGCAGTATATCACAGATTTCTTCCATTCCATCTTCTATTCCTCTCATGCTCCTCAAGAACTCTACAGCAGACCTTGTGCCAGATTTTATTAAGGTCATTATTTCGTTTAATCCTTTCAGCAACGCAATAATGGAGATATTATTATCCCCATGTTACAGAAGCAGAGGCTTTAAAAGATTAATAGACTTCCCCAAGCAGCACACAAGCTAGCAGGTGGCAGAGTTGGGACGCTGTGACATTAAAGTCCATGGTCTTAATGATTATGCTATGCTGCTTCCATGCAACAAGAAAGCAATGGTAACCCTCCTTGCTGAACTGAACCTTGTCTGCTGCATCTTAAGGGTGTTACCCTGGACTGGAGGAGCTCAGCTTCTGGGAGTGTCCTTACTGTTGGTAGGAAAGAAGTCCTGGCCACTCTTCCCAGAGCGTCATTCTTTCCATCCCACTCCGTGGTTGGATCAGATGTCTGGGAGTGTAATTTTTTCTGAGAGCCTTCATGATCCTTCCCCCCTCCCTAGAAACAGGGAGGTTTCTAGTCCCAGTCTACCTTTGTTGTTGTTGTTGTTGTTAGCTGCTCTTGAGTCAGCTCCTGAGCGTGGTGACCCCAGTAGAACTTCTCCATAGGGTTTTCTTGGCTGTCATCTTTATGGAAGCAGATCACCTGGCCTTGCTTCTCCAGAGCCGCTGGGTGGGTTCAAATTGCCACCTGTAGGTTAGCAGTGGGTCACAAACTGCTTGCTCTATTCAGGCTCCTAATCTACCTTTAAAAAAACCAATGGCTGGAAAACCCAAATCTCTAAAATAGAGTAACTATCTCCTACTCTTTCTGAAAAAAAAAAAAAAGTCATATGATGATAGTGTATATGAAATGATCTCATAAATGGGAAACATAGACTACATGATAAGCCAGTACAGGCTTAAATTTAAAAAGTCACATCAATGTGTTTGTCATGATCCCTCACTGGCAAACAATAAAATTGCATAAACTCATTTTGTTTCCTTTGCTGGTATCGTGGGTAAGATTCTAAAAATCATTGGTCTTTAAAATGCTGATTCAACAAGAGAGATTTTTTGTAGAAACCAATATGGTTGTCAAACAGGTTTTCACCATATTGGTTTTCTATTGTGTGGTTCTGGGGTGTAGCCAGATTAAACAATCGTGAGATCAAACAGAGACGCACCGTATTAAGCCTTGGAGCCGCAAAAGCTGGCATCTAGAAGGTGAAGTCTCATTCAGCAGTTTTCTGAAGGGAGCAGGTGATTTAGCAATTCTGTTTTAATTCCCTCTTTGTGTGGATTTAGCATTGAAAGAAAGAAAAAGCTGGGTTCTGCCTCCTTAAAATACCCATCAGAGTAAGGATACCAAACTGGAGGGACTCCAAACCAGGAGGTGCCAACTTCAAGGTTGATTAAGCAGTTCTGAACTATGACAGTCACTCAGTGTCCAATTTATACCAAGGAGTTTTTAGAATAACATATTCACCTTTAGTCCTTCATAAGAAAGAACAACAACCACTTGCTAATCACAGAAAAACCCTTCCAGATAGTAACTTGTATTTTCTTTACGGTTACAAAGTGCTTTCCACAGATGAAGAAACTAAATTTTGCAGAGGCTAAGTCCTGTAGCTCGTAACTGACAGAGGCCAAACTCGAACCTAAACCGTCTGTTTCAAAATATCATAAACTTTTTTTTCTACGCTCCAGTCCTTTTACAATTCGTCGGCAAAATGCTGGGGTCACGTAAAGCCACGGCTTTGTATGCAGTGAAGCAACTAACAAATACGGGGCAGCATGGTTAATTTACAAAAACCAATTATTCCAGATATTACAGGATAACCCCTATTTAAAATTTTATTTCTGTTGTCCTCTAACAATTCTTAAACCCGTCAGAATATATTTTCAAAAAAATCTGCTCAAAAAATTCTAAACAACTCCACCATTGTCTTTAAGTACTACAACTTAGCTGTGCACTCACTGTCTCTGACCTAGAACATAAGACCTCTAAGGACCACTACAAGTTGCTATCCAGTCATTTGCCACTTATGGCAACCCCATGTGTGTCGAAGTAGAACTGTACTCCGTAGGGTTTTCAATGGCTGATTTTTCAGAAGTAGATCTCCAGGCCTTTCTTCCAAGGTGCCTCTAGGTAGATTTGAACTTCCAACCTTTCAGTTAACAGCTGAGCATGTTAACCGTCTGCACCACCTGGGGACTCCAGTGCCTGACTTCTTGTTTTCATTATTTCTTCTATTTGTGTTTTGCTAGTAATTCAAGTAGTACCATGTTTTAAACTTACGTATGCCATGATTTGAATGGTATTTGTAAAATACTAGGTGATCCTTGTCTAATTATACCTGAGATATCTATAGTAGGCAAATTAATTGTGCTTGGGAAATAGGTCAAAGATATTCCAAAGTTTCCATTCAGATAAACATGACAAAGAGCAGGGCATGTTTGATAAGGAATGACAGGCAAATTGGCCAATTGTGCCCTGACCTACAACCTGCCCACAGCCCAAAAAGCAGCTGAATAAACTTGGAACTGTACACCAGCACAGATATTAATGAGTAGAGGATCGAGGGCATGAACTTCCTGCCAAGTCACATAGGTGGGGTCATTGCAATTGCTGTTTCCTGACCAGCCAAAAGACAAGTTCGAAAGTGACACTAGTCTTGCAGGAGGTCCTCAAGACAAGCAACTGCAGGCCTACTTATCTGATCTGATCTGGAGAAGATCTTTCAACAGGTCTGTCTTTTACTGCATTGAAAATACATTCCGCCCTTAGACCAAGGAGTGGCAAAAACCAGAAGGGCCACACTATACCAAATAAATACTTTGCCCCAGCAAGTAGGTTTTTGCTTAAGTAGTTAAGCATTGAGTGCTCCCAAGTGGGTTTAATTTAACTTGAATAATTTAACTTTAAAATAATAATTTATTTTCTATGTCTATTCCCTGCCCTTGCTTCACCAGTGTTGAGGAAACAATATGTCGAGTTTGTGCACCTTCTTCCTTTTCCAGGGTTGGGTTGCAGGGAGGGATAGAGAACAGGTAGTAGGGGGTTTATACACTATTAAAGCACTGGAGGGGAGAGGGGTTTGGGGCCTCAGGTGAATCCATGCAGGTTCCTACGGACCTGACCCCCAAGGTGAAGTGGTTCTCACAACTGCCTCCTCATTTCTAGAATGTTGTGGAAATGGAATCATATAGAATGTAACATTTTGAGATTGCCTTTTCTCATTCACCATAATGCTCTCAAGATTCATCTAAGTTGTGTGTATCAATAATTTCTTCTGAAATTATCAGTAAATTATTGATAATTTCTGCTGTCCCATTGTATGGACTACCACAGTTTGCTTATTCATTCACCAGGTAAAGGGCATTTGGGTTGTTTCCAATTTTTGGCTTCTACAAATAAAGATGTTATAAACTTTCATGTACAGGTTTTTGTATGAATGTAAATTTCATTTCTCTAAGATGAATACCCATAGAAGTGATCACTGGGTCATATTGTAACTTTATGTTTAACTTTAAGAAAATGCCACACTCCCTTCCAGAGTGGCTGTACATGTTACATCCCTACAAGCAATGTATGAAATATCCAGTTATGCTGTATCCTTCTCAGCACTTTGTATTGTTCTTATTTTTTATTTGAACCATTCTAATAGATAGATATGCTATGCAGTGGATTTAATTTGCATTTCCCTAATAGCTAAGGAAGGAGCCCTGGTGGTGCCGTGGGTCAGTGCTCAGATGCTAAGTGAAAGGCCTGAGGTTTGAAACTACAAGCAGCTCCAAAGGAGAAAGATGTGGTAGTTTACTTCCATAAAGATTACAGCCTTGGAAACCCTATGAGGCAGTTCTACTCTGTCCTATAGGGTTGCCGTGAGTCAGAATTTACTCAAGGGCAACAGGTTTAGTACAGGTTTAATAGCTGTTGATGCTGAACATCTTTTCATGTGCTTATTTGCCATATGTATATCCTCTTTGTAGTGGTTAAGAGTTAGACTCCTAACCAAAAGGTCAGTGGCTTAAATCCACCAGGTGCTCCTTGGAAACCCTGTGGGGGCAGTTCTCCTCTGTCAGAATTAACTCGACGGCAATGGGTTGTGTTTGGTTTGGATATCCCTTTTGGGAATGTCTTTTCTCCATTTTCTAGTTGAAGTGTTTGTTTTCTTACTCTTATTAAAGAGTTCTTTAATACATGTCATTTGACAGATATGTGATTTACAAATATTTTCTCCTTTTTAGCAGGGTCTTTCCTTTCCAGAATAAAATTAAAAAAAAAAATTATAAAGTACGTTTTATTGAATTTTTTTTCCTTTAGTGG
This sequence comes from Elephas maximus indicus, assembly GCF_024166365.1. Lineage (NCBI taxonomy): Eukaryota > Metazoa > Chordata > Mammalia > Proboscidea > Elephantidae > Elephas > Elephas maximus. Next base: position 59,969,834 of record NC_064833.1, on the reverse strand, counting down.
ATTATGCTCTTGACACCATATTTTAAGCTCCTCCTGCCCCATCTTGTTTGTGCCCTACATTATATCTGAAAACCCTGACTCTGGTAACTTCCTGAGTTTTGCCAGGTACATTCTGATATATTGAGCTTTTTAAAATTTTATTCTGGTGCTCCCTTCAGCAGCACATATACTAAAATTGGAACAATACAAAGAAGATTAGCATGGCTCTTGCTCTAGGATGACATGCAAATTCGTGAAGCACTCCATATTTTTTACATGCATACCCATTTTCATTGCAGCACTGTTTACAATAGCAAAATGATGGAAACAACCAAGGTGTCCATCAACAGATGAATGGATAAACAAATTTATGGTATATTCACACAATGGAATACAGATGAATGGATAAACAAATTTATGGTATATTCACACCATGGAATACTACACAATGAAAAAGAACCAGGATGAATCCATGAAACGTCTCATAACATGGATGAATCTGGAGGGCATTATGCTGAGTGAAATTAGTCAGCCACAAAAGGACAAATATTGTATAAGACCACTATTATAAGAACTCAAGAAAAGGTTTAAACACAGAAGAAAATATTCTTTGATGGTTACTAGGGTAGGGAGGGAGGGAGAGGGGTATTCACTAACTAGATAGTAGACAAGAATTATTTTAGGTGAAGGGAAGGACAACATACAATACAGGGGAAGTCAGCACAATGGACTCAACCAAAAGCTAAGAAATTTCCTGAATACAACCAAAGACTTTGAGGGACAGAGTAGTAGGGATGGGCGTCTGGGGACCATGGTTTCAGGGGACATCTAGGTCAAATGGCATAACAAAGCATATTAAGAAAACATCCTGCTTCCCTCTTTGGTGAGTGGCGTCTGGGATTTTAAAAGCCAGCAAGCGGCCATCGAAGATGCATCAATTGGTCTCAACCCACCTGGAGCAAAGGACAATGAAGAACACCAAAGACATGAGGAAAATATGAGTCCAAGAGACAGAAAAAGCCACATAAACCAGAGACTCTATCAGCCTGAGATCAGAAGAACTAGATGGTGCCTGGCTACCACCAATGACTGCCCTGACAGGGAACACAACAGAGATTCCCTGATGGAACAGAAGAAAAGTGGGATGCAGAACTCAAATTCTGGTAAAAAGACCAGACTTAATGGTCTGACTGAGGCTGAAGGGACCCCAAGGGCATGGTCCCCGGACTCTCTGTCGGCCCAGAACTAAAACCATTCCTAAAACCAACTCTTCAAAAGAAGATAGACTGGACTATGAGACATAAAATGATACTGGTGAGAAGTGAGTTTCTTTGCTCAAGTAGACACATGAGACTATGTGGCCAGTTCCTGTCTGGGGCGAGATGAGAAGGCAGAAGGTGACAAGAGCTGGTTGAATGGACACAGGAAATACAGGGTGGAGGAAGGAGTGTGCTGTCACATTGACTAGGGTCACATAACAATGTGTGTATAAGTTTTTGTATGAGAAACTGACTTGAACCGTAAACTTTCATTTGCCCATATAAAAATAAATAAATACATAAATAAAACTCTTTTCTGTTGTTAAGCTTCTACCTCCTTTCCAACTTTCAGAAGCTTATTGAACTCTCTCATCTTTGTGTAGTCTCCCTTCCAGTACCAGTCTACTCACTTTTCCACCATTTTGTTGGGATAATAGAGGGAAGGATAAATAAATGCTTGTGTCCATTTCCCTATTTTAAATACGAGCTATGCACTAATTTTTCATTGTTATGTATTTAAGGCAAGGTTTGGCAAAATTTTTTCTGTAAAGGGCCAGATAGGAAATATTTTAGGATTTGCAGACTATACTGTCTCTGTCATGACTACTCAACTCTGTCTGTCATTGTAGATTGAAAGCCTCCATAGATAACACATAAGTGGATAGGTGTGGCTATGTTCCAATAAAACTTTATTTCCAAAAAAAAAAAGGACAACTTACCAGGTTTTGCCTGCAGGTGATAGGTCATTGACCCCTGATCGAAGGACGTGAAGAACATGCTTGAGAGTGGACCTCTATTCAGTTTAAAAATAATAATAAGTCGATATTCATGAATTCACATGGAAGATGGGAGAAGCAAGGAAATAGCAGAAAAGAACTGAGACCTGATATGCTGCAGCTAAAACCTGGCCTATTTGGTGCATTTTATTACTTATTATTCATTTATTAGTCTAATTTTTTACTACTTGAGATTGAGCTAATATAACTCTACATATTTAAATAATCCCTAGCTTACTTTTTAAAAATTCACAGTAATTTCTGAGCTTTACCCGAAACTGTAAAATTTTACTCTAAAACTTAAAACGCTTTCTCTAAATATAAACAAAATGAGTCTATTAAGTTAAGCTGTGCATTTAATTCAAGAGGGCAGAGGTCTATGCAAGAAACTGCTTTGCCATCTCCTGTACAGAGCAGGCTATCATTCAATATCAGCTAAAACAGACTTATCGCAAAGAAGCTAAGAAGGACCAGCATCAATTCTTCCTTGGTTGCTCTAGAAAACACCTCAGAGATGAAACACATATTTTCCAAATGAGAATCCAGATCTCGATCACAATCTAGTCCCTTGAAGTTTTCCATTGTCCCAAAAAAGCTAGGTTCTGTCCACTCCTTCAGCTGCAGGTGGAGCATGTGTCCAGGTTGCTCCTGCCCAGCCCGTTGTCTCCTTGGGACAGGACTTCCTGCTGACATTTCTGAGGCTGGCCTGAAAAGGATGCTGTGCTGAGGAGAGGGGCTTTAGTAAAATACACAACAGAATGATTTATATAAAAAAAGATTTATACTGACATTAAATTGTATCTTATTTCTCCTATGATATGAGGGGAGAGTAAGAATTTTCCCTCTGGGCTGAAGGTCCTGGAGCAAATCTCTAAGACTGGGACAAGTGGAAGCCGAGGGGAAGGGGACAAACTGAGAAGGGGTTCGTTTTCAAGAATGGGAGAACCCAGAGTCTGTTACAGAATAAACACGCTGAACCCTGGTGGGGTGCCAACATGGAAGCCTGTGAAGGCTGGTACCAGGCATGAAGTCAGAGTTGTTGTGCCTGGAAGGCCTAAGCTCCCACCCTCAAGACCTGGACAGCCAGTTCTCCGCGATCAGACATGCCCCTTCCCTAATATCCTAAACTGTGGAAACACCCTCCTGCTTTTAAGAGTTTGATATAATCCTCAGGAAGGGGAAGGAGTTCCCCCAAACCTGAGATTGAATTTCTTAGCACCATGGGGGAGATAAAGCTCAGAACCAGATTTAATTTTATTTTGAGCAAATAAAAGAATGTGACAGTTCTTGGACCCAAGTGTTCTGGAGCAAAAAAGCATTCTCACTAAACACACCCAGCTTCACTTGTTCTAGCCATTCAGTCATTTAACCCAGAGGCTTCCAGAAGAGAAAGTTATTTAAAAAAAAAAAAAAAAAAAGGTGTTTTAGCAAAGGTTACTGCTTAAAATGGAGAGTTAGAAGAGCTTTCAGACTTGTCTGATGACATGATATAATTTATTGTTTGTTTACATGATTAGTAGTACGGGACTCAATAGATTTAAACCTTGCAAATCGCACTTTACACGGACATTAGACAGAAACCAGGTTCTCAGAGAGAGCTGGGATGTTATAAATTGTTTAACTATAAGAACCTAAGCGGTAGGCTGGTTTGAAATATTCCACACCTCACAAAGGAAGATAGGACGTGGTCTGAGCCTCAATAGAGAATCAGCTCTGGCACTATCAGGACAGCGTTGTGTCTGGAGACTAAATATCCAAACACCAGATAAGTGAAGCCTGGCTTAAGGTGAAGCCTGCAGACAAAAAAAGGACCATAGGAGGGAGGAAACGATTAAAATGTGGTCTTCAAAGTGATATTTTTGCCTTTGAAATAGGCTTTTGAAAAAAATTGGACTTATTATCATTACTTGCAACTATGATTAAGTTCATAGATACTTCAAATACTTACGAGGTTTCTACCATGTACAGTGAATGCACTGTGCTAGACAAGGAGAAAGATAAAAAGATGAAGAAGACATAGTCCTGTCCCTTTTTTTCAGGAGCTTAATGGGAGAAATAAAGACAAACATAAATGAGTCTAATTAAGACAAATTACATTGTAGATTAAAACAAGAAGAGCTGTGGTAGCACAGTGGTTAAGAGCTCAGCGGCTAATCTAAAGGTCGGTGGTTCCAACAAACCACCCACTCCGCAAGAGAAGATTGTTGCTTCCAAAAAGATTGTTGTTGTTACGTGTCAATGAGTTGGTTCTGACTCACAGCAACACCTTATGTAGAACAGAACGAAACACTGCCCGGTCCTGCACCATCCTCATAATTGTGGCTATGCTTCAGCCCATCGTCGTAGACACTATGTGAATTCATCTCATTTAGGGTCTTCCTCTCTTTCATTGACTCTCTGCTTTACCAAGCAAGGTGTCCTTCTCCAGGGACTGGTCCCTCCTGATAACATATCCAAAGTATGCGAGACAAAGTCTTGCCATCCTTGCTTTTAAGGAGCATTCTGGCTGCACCTCCAAGATAGATTCGTTTGTTCTTCTGGCAGTCCATTCAATATTCTTCACCAACACCACAATTCGAAAGCATTAATTCTTCAGTCTTCTTTCACATGCACATGAGGCAATTGAAAATATCATGGCTTTGGTCAGTCAAACCTTAGTCCTCAAGGTGACATCTTTGCTTTTTAACACTTTAAAGAAGTCTTTTGCAGCAAATTCACCCGATGTAATACGTCGTTTGATTTCTTGACTTCTGCTTCTGTGGGTGTTGATTATGGATCTAAATGAAATGAAATCCTTGGCAACTTCAGTCTTTTCTCTGTTTATCGTGATGTTGCATATTGGTCCAGTTGTGAGGAGTTTTGTTTTCTTTATGTTGAGATGTAATCTATACTGAATGCTGTATGGATTCTTTATCTTCATCAGAAAATGCTTCAAGTCTTCATTTGCCGCAAGCAAGATTGTGCCATCTGCATATCCCGGGTTGTTAATAAGCCTTCCTCTAATCCTGATGCCCTATTCATCTTCCTATAGTCCAACTTCTAGGATTTATTTGCTCAGCATACAGATTGAGCAAGTAAAGGTTACAGCCTTGGAAGCCCTATGGGGCAGTTCTACTCTGTCCTATAGAATCACTATGAGTCAGAACCAACTTGACAACAATGGGTTCGGTTTTGGATATTATAAGAAAGTAATATTAACGACAAATGACAGTGAGAGGCTTCTATAAACCAAGCACCAATCTGAACTACAGCCCTGTGAGGTAAATACTACTATAACTCTCACTTTACAGATGAGGAAACTGAAATCCAGAGAGGTTAAGAAACTTGTCCAAGATCTATAACTAAGAAAGGTAGATTCAGGACTAAACAAAAAGGTTAGATTAAGGAGGCCTTTCAAAGAGGAAAAATAAGTTGTTTAATTATTTTGGAGACTATACAATTTTCCATGTAGTTTTCCCCATAGGTATACATTTTCCTTATCCTTGCAGTGAAAATGTAACATAGATTTTACTGTTATATATAGGGTCGCTATGAGTCGGAATCGACTCGATGGCACTGGGTTTTTTTGTTTTGTTTTGTTTTTAGAATAATATAATTTTATTAATCAATCTTTATATCTAAAACTACTATGATGTCCATGAAGAGTAATAGTAATGTTTGCATTTATGTTGCTCTTTTCTCTCTCAAGTAATTCCAAATCCTTCATGGGGCCATAATCTTTTCAATTTTCAGGAAGTCTTTGTCCTTAATTTGCTGCAGTATATATTTAATACTTGTTGCCGTCAACTGATTCTGACTCATAGTGACCTTATGGGACAGAGTAGAACTGCCCTATAGGATTTCCAAGGAGCAGCTGGTGGATTCGAACTGCTGGGCTTTTGGTTTGCAGCCAAGCTCTTAACCGCTGTGCCACCAGGACTCTATATATTTAATGATAGAGGGAACTAATTAAAGAAAGAGTTTGCTACTTTTCTGGAGTTATGAAATTACTCTCTAGAAGAGTTCAGAATAGAGCATACTTCCAGTCCAGGTTTCAAGCTACCACACAACACCAAGTAGCAAGTAAATGAGGTTTAGCCATGCTAATAGAATAAACTGGGTACTATGTAAACAAGTTAACAACACCAAAAATCAGTGTGCTGTCCCTAAAATTCTACCTAGATCTGTCACGTCAAGATCATTCTTATCCAAATAGTCACTTTCTTTGCGTGTGTGGGGGGGGGGTGTTAGAGGGGGTATTGTTATAAAAGGTGTATTTCTTCATCTTTGTCACAACAGCATGTTATACCATTATGTCGTGTTATTTATATAATGGCAGAGATGTTTTGTTGGAATGCAGCAAAAAAGAAAGGAGAACAAGGGGATATATTAAGTAACAGAAGTCTGGCAATTAATCTCAAAGTGTCTGTTTTAGTCCGAGCAGCTCTCCTTTTGGAGCTTCAGAAGCTGGTCATCTTTAGTCACCAGAGAAAGACAATGTGTGGACCTGCCCTTTTCTTACCTGAACTTTAACCTTCGTGGTTAAACTAGCTCTACAGTTTTCTTCAATGGGGACTGAGTCTTTAGCCACGATAATGATTTCAAGGCCAAGCTGCAGAGTTCTTGGTTACTGATTTTTGCAATTTTTACACAGTTCAGTAATCTTCAAAGCTCCAGGGCAGATGAGCCGTTGTTTCCTCTGATTTAGGCTCGCGAGTGTCCTGCCTGATATGAAGCCATCCCATGGCTTCTCTTTAGCACATAATAACAACGGTTTGGCAGAGGAGGATAAGCAGCTCCTGGGACAGAAGCTCCTGAAATCCTGCCACAGCAGACTTTCTGGCACCAGAAAACCTCAGAGGTCAAGGCTCCAGCACCCACAGAAATCCGCTTGCAACACAGAGGGACCCTTGGGGCTGGGATCTGTGTTGCTGTGCACTTCGGGGTTTGGTTTGGTTTCTGATTTGAGAGTAAGCTGTGAGCTGTGACTTCAAGGTCTCCAAATAGGTGATAGCAGCACAGGGTAGGAGACACGAGGAGCAGGCCCTCTGGGGCGTGTCAGACCGTCACCAAGCGATGTTATAGTTGAGGACCATTCTTCTCCACTTCTGAGAAGGGGGTCTCCTTAAGAAGACTTAGTCAGCTGGACACTAATCAAACGGCAAAAGATATTTCTCTAAACACATGTACACACACAAATGTATACACTAAAAATTCAGGAAGAAACTGGACTGATAAATCATAGCTGGGACCGGCATAGTGCTGGCAAAGGGGGCTAGGGAAGTCCCTAAAAGTGGCACTAGAAAAACACCTTCCATATTGTCTGAAATTAAGATGGGCTCTCTAAAAGGAAGGAAGGACAATTTAGCTGTGCCTTTTGTAAGTTCTGCTAGAAAAAAAAAAAAAAAACAGGTGCAGTTACTCAGCTCTGACTGATGACACCTCATATGTCAGAGTAAAAAGGTGCTCCATAGGGTTTTCAATTTTTCAGAAACAGGTCACCAGGCCTTTCTTCCAAGGTCCCTTTAGTGAACTCAAACCTCTAACCTTTTAGTTAGCAGCTGAATGTATTAAATGTTTATACCACCCAGAGACGACTCTACTAAAATCATCCTCTTAAAATACATAGACATTTTTGTTTGTTGTTAGCTTGTTATTTTTCTTTTGCCTCAGGAAAATATTTTTGGGTGTTTTCTATTAATGGCTTTAAACAATTATTGTTTACCCCTAGTACAGTAGTTCATTTTGTGTAGGAGTTGCTACTCACCATGAATATCGTATTTAAGATTAGTACATTTTTTTTTAACTACCAGGAGTTTTAGGAAAGGGAAAGAAATTTGAACTTAGCGTATCTATTTCTATGACCTCTTCCTTGGACATGTGAATGGAGTTTCAAGACCTGCCCCTAAGCCTGGCTTGTGACCTCCTCTCTAGGTTTTTACCTCTGGTTGCCCTGTCAACTCCCAGGGCACCTGCCCCTCAGTAGTTTAAGGACTGTATAAGAACCATTTTTAATTCCAAAGTAAATACACAAGCAGTTGTTTTTACTCTGCTGTGGCTCTTTTCAAGAGACTGTTTCTAGTTGAATTGTTGTTGCTGTGTGCCATCGAGTCAATTCCGACTCATAAAAAAAATCGAGTCAATTCCGACTCACAGCAACTATAAAACCTGTTGCTGTCTAGTCAATTCCGACTCATAGCAACCCTATAGGACAAAGCAGAACTGCCCCCATAGAGTTTCCAAGAAGCGCCTGGTGGGTTGGCGCTTTCAGTTAGCAGCTGTAGCACTTAACCACTACGCCACCTTTTGGACAGGGTGAAACTGCCCCATAAGTTTTCCTTGGCTGTAATCTTTACCGAAGCAAATAACCAGGTCTTTTCTCATGTGGGGCCATTGGGTTTGAACCACCGACCTTTTGGCTACCAGCAGAGTGGATAACCATTGCACTTTAATTCTAATTTTAGTCAAAACTAAGTGAATCTCCTTTCTTCACCCTTCCTCCCCCAAACTATCAACCTAACCCATTGCTGTCCAGTCTATTCTGACTCATAGTGACCCTATAGGACAAAGTAGAACTGCCCCGTAGAGTTTCCAAGGAGCACCTGGTGGATTTGAAATGCCAACCTTTTGGTTAACAGCTGTAGCACTTAATAACTACACCTCCAGGGTTTCCAAGCTATCAACCACATTTTGCTATTTAATTCCTCAAACTTGTAAGCTGGCTCTCTCTTCCCTGAACCTCCTTGCATGCTTTCTTTTCTAACTCACCAAATAAATCATTTTCAAATACAATTATAAAATCTCAGATTATAAATCCCTTAGCTACCAACTGGAGTCCCTAGGTGTTGCAAAAAGTTAACACACTCAGCTGCTAAGCCAAAAGTTGGAAGTTGAAGTCTACCCAGAGGCATCTTGGAAGAAAGATTCTGAAAAATCTGCCATTGAAAACCCTGTGGGGAACAGTTCTACCTCAACACACATGGAGTTGCCATGAGTCGGGGTTGACTAGACAGCAGCTGGTCTTTAGCCGCCCATTACCTAACCACTGTCTTCCCTTAACCCTACTGCAGTCAGCCTTCCTTCAAACTAACTTGCTCACTTCCACCACCAAATTTTTCCATGTGCTTCTCATCTCTTTGCACCTGCCTTATTTTTTTTTAATTGTGCTTTAAGTGAAAATTTACAATTCAAGTCAGTTTCTCATACAAATACTTATACACACATTGTTATATGACCCTAGTTGCTCTCCCTACAATATGACAGCACTCCTACTTTCCACCCCCCATTTCTCCTGTCCATTCAGCCAGCTTCTGTTCCCCTCTGCCTTCTCATTTCACCTCCGGACAGGAGCTGCCCGTTTAGTCTTATGTATCTACTTGAGCCAAGAAACACGCTCTTCACCAGTATCATTTTATGTCTTATAGTCCAGTCTAACCTTTGTCTGAAGAGTTGGCTTCGGGAATGGTTTTAGTTCTGGGCTAACAGACAGTCTGGGGGACATGTCTTCTGAGGTCCCTCCGTGAAGTCTGGTCTTTTTACTAGAATTTGAGTTCTGCATCCACTTTTCTCCTGCTCCCTCAGAGACTCTCTGTTGTGTTCCCTGTCAGGGCGGTCATTGGTGGTAGCCAAACATAATCTAGTTCTTTTGGTCTCAGGCTGATGGAGTCTTTGGTTTATGTGGCCCTTTCTGTCTCTTGGGCTTATATTTTCCTTATGTCTTTGGTGTTCTTCATTCTCCTTTGCTCCAGGTGGGTTGGGACCAATTGATGCATCTTAGATGGCTGCTTGTTAGCTTTTAAGACCCCAGACGCCGCCCACCAAATGGGATTCAGAAAATTTTCTTAATACATTTTGTTAGGCCAATTGACCTACATGTCCCCTGAAACCATGATCCTCAGACCCCTACATCCTCTACTCTGTCCCTCGAAGTGTTTGATTGTATTCAGGAAATTTCTTAGCTTTCGGTTTAGTTCAGTTGTGCTGACTTCCCCTGTATTGTGTGTTTCTCTTCCCTTCAACTAAAATAACTCTTGTCTAATATCTAGTTAGTGAATTCACCTCTCCCTCCCTCCCCACCCTTGTAAACGTCAAAGAATGTTTTCTTCTGCATTTAAACGTTTTCTTGAGCTCTTATAATAGTGGTCTCATACAATATTTGTGCTTTTGCGACTGATGAATTTCACTCAGCATAATGCGTTCCAGATTTTCCATGTTATTTACACTCCTATTTGTTTATTTTTTTAAATACGCTTTCATGAAGCCTTTCCTGATTAGTCTTACCTGGTGTCCTTAACCATAGCAAACACTTCATTCATAAGTGGTCCTTTTGTTATGGAGCAATGCCTAGCTGTAATTAGAAATGGCTGTCAACAACCATAACAATCTAGCTGACCCTTCTCTTTCCATGTCTTAGGCATTCCCAGAGTAGATGCTCCCATGTGTAAGAACCTTGACAAGCCCCTTGGATGTCAGTATCTACTTGGCGCGCAGCCCTGAACTTGGGATATGAGGGATTCATATTAGGAAGCTGACTCCACTTCTGCCTTCAAAATGGTCTGTGTGTGAAAAGTTGCCATCAAAAATTGGAAAGTTAAACAGATACTTCGATCAGTAACGATCATTTTTTGCGCATTCAGTATGACCCCAGCACTGCTATCCCCTATGGAAACTATAAAAGGCGTATAAAAGTGGAAGCCTTTGCCCTGAGTGGTGTGTCAGAAATAATGTACTTGAAATTTCTAGAGAAAAAATAATAAAGCAGAACCACAGGGTGGTAACAGAAATCCGGAGAGGACAGAGATCATTGTGGTCTGGTCCAAGGGCTGAGTCTACCTAAGTGGGAAAACAGTCACCCAGCCAAAGATACCCCCATTGTTTTGTTGAAGCTTTCAGCATTAAATAGTTTGTCCTATGTGAGGTCTGGTTTGTCTTTTATGCCCTCTTTTAGCTCTGTGTAATAGCACAAGTCTCAGGACAGAAATTCATATTAACTTGTGTGATTATGAAAAGGGTCTGCCTCTGCCCCAGCTAGTAGGTACATCCCCAACTGGGCCGCCTTGCTCAGGGAGCCAATCATTCCCATCATTACTCCCTGCTGAAGAACAGGTCATATCAGCAAGTCTCCTGACTAAACAGACATCTAATTAAGGAAAGAAGCGCCCATTGCCCTTTGCCCTTTCTGTCAGGTATGCTCAAGCCATGTGTGGGATTCTCTTGGCATTTCCACTCTTTGGGTTTCTGGGAGCAGAAGTATTCCTCTCTTCCAGAAAACTGCACTTGGCGCTTTCTAAGTCCCGCCACTTTCTCCCCTCTTACTAGTCTTCCAGTATTGCCTGATGAACGACTGAGCTCTGAAATGTTTTCTAATTGGCCTTTCAGGGAGGTAGTTGGTTTTAACACTGGTGCCTCCTTGAATTTGGAATTTGAACTACAGTATGACTTTCATTCATAGCTTTCAGCCACTGAAACTCCAAACAACATAAAAAATTCCAGTCAACATTCTATTACTGATACGTATATAATACAATGCTAACGGTATTTCTAAAGTTATTCTTAATAGAATAAAATAATCTGCATTTATGCAGTAATATGCCTTACCTGAGAATGCCAGAAAGTCTCATAATGGTCATCTGAGGAAGGAACGTGGGACTTTTACCTGCACATTTTTGCAGAGGTAGCACTTGCCAACCAATCTCCCAACGTTAGGGGATTACCAGGCTTTGCTAGAGGATTACTGCTCTATTTATAAACTTTGTCTCATCATTTCAACGTATGTTCAACACTGGTTTTGTAGTGAACGTTTACACTTTACAAACTCCACCCCTGAGTATGAGACAAACAGAATGAAAGAAGTTTTCATGAAAAGCAAAATATTAAGATTTTCAAACTGAGTCAAACATGCAAAAAGAATGCTTCAAAGCAAAAATGAGTATTTGGAAAACTTCGACTTCTAAAACAATCAAGTGATGACATTTCCATAATAATTTTTAAAAAACTGGGACCAGCTGCCATTGAGTCGATCTTGACTCCTGGTGAGTGCCCTAAGACTAAAAAAGAATCAGCTGGTCACCTTGTTTATGCTTTCTTCTTTTTGTTCTTAATGAAATAAAAATAATTTGATTCCTTCAATTTTTATTCTTGTTACAAAGTTTAAAAGACCATATGAATCACAGTTGGATCACTTCTTGTTTGCTACTGCTTGATTAGAGAGTTTTTTTAACCACCCACTAAATCGAAATGTACCTAATATGGCGTTAGCTCTAGTCATTGTTCCATAAACTCATCATCATTTTAAAAGGGCTACAGGGTCCTTTGTGCATGGAAAGGCTTGTGTTACAGTAACGTACCCCCTCTAGTGGATGAAGAAAGAGGGAAGAATGTATTTGATTCCTTTGCTTGGGGTCAGTTACAACTCTGATTTCTGAGCCCTGTCTGTACTTTGACTTGGATTCTCCCTAGAAAGCTATACTTTCCTTTTTTTAGATCCAATTTACTAAGGCTTCACCAAGCATTCTGTGAATCATTTTTGTACTTTATCTACACTGTTGTCTTTTTTTTTTGTCTCTAGTTCTGATTCTCATCATCATTAAATCGTTCAGCTAACAAATATTCATTGTCTGCCTTGTATCAGACATGGCTCTGGGCACTGGGGATATAGCAGTGAACAAAACAATTCAAAATCTACTGTCAGGGAACATAAACAATTCCACAATTAATGTTCATTTGTGTCCTTCCTACCTGCCAGACGCTGTAGTTAGTGTATTTGCAATCATTATGCAGCTGAACCCCCACAACAACCTGTGAGGAAACTGAGAAGCTAAGAAATCTGCTGAAGACCACGCAGATAGTGAGAGCTTCCCTGACCATACAATCTGTTATAGCTCACCCAGTCATTCTGAATCCGTGGCCCTGTTTTGATTTTCTGTATGGTATTCATTTTATAATTGTCTGTCTCTTCCAACTAAAATGTACACTCCATGGAGTACTTTGGAGTCAAATAGTCCTGAACTCAATTCTCTGCTCATTCATTATTTTTCAGTCATTTAAACGACGAGTATTTCTGGAGGCCCAGCTGCAGCAGGAGCCCTGGTGGCACAATTGTTAAAGTGCTAGGGTTACGAGTATGTGCTGGAGTTATGGCAATGAACAAGGGGTCAAGGACCCTCCTCTCCAATGTACTCTACTGCCTCCAAGAGTGAGCAAAAGATTAAAAAATACCAAGCGACGTCTAACTGGTTGGCTCAATTGAATTATTTTAGAGTTATATATCCTCTCCATTTTCTTGAAGAGTAGGTGACCCTGGATAGTACAAGTGGTTAACATGCTTAGCTGCTAACTGAAAGGCTGAAGGTTCAAATCCACCCAAAGGTGCCTTGGAGGAAGGGCCTAGTGATCTACTTCTGGAAAATCAGTCATTGAACACCCCATGGATCAGAGTTCTACTGTGACACACTTGTGGTCACCATGAGTCAGAGTCAACTGGACAGCAACTGTTTTTTTTAGGTAAAGGAAAGGGAGCTTAAAATGAACAAGATCTGATTCTTTAGAAGATTCAAAACCCTTAAACAGATTCTCACTTACCACCTCTCCTAAATTCTACAACTAGAGGAGACAGGGAGAGTCCAAAGTGACGCTCACTCTCTGATGATTCCTCTCCCCTTGTAGGGCCTTTCATGCTTTGGGGTGGAGAGTGGTGTTTAGATACAGGCAAGTCTGCCTTTATACATGCTGCCAAATGTTATTGGGAGTAGCACCTAATGCCAGTATACAGGGATCCGTTTCCTTGATATTATTTTGTTATTTATTTCAATCATTAGTTGTCCTATACTGTCATTTGCCACTAATCAAAGGCTTTATGTACACATCATAACAAATTATGGATAACATTGCAAAGAATGGGAATTCCAGAACACTTAATTCTGCTCATGAGGAAACTGCACATAGATCAAGAAGCAGTCATTCGAACAGAACAAGAGAATACTGTGTGGTTTAAAGTCAGGAAAGGTGTACTTCACGGTTGTATCCTTTCACCATACTTATTCAACCTGTATGCTGAGCAAATAATCCAAGAAGCTGGACTATATGAAGAAGAATGGGGCGTGAGGATTGGAGGAAAACTCATTAACAACCTGCTTTATGCAGATGGCATAACCTTGCTTGCTGAAAGTGAAGACGACTTGAAACATGAAGATCAAAGACCACAGTCTTCAGTGCGGATTACACCTCAATATAAAGAAAACAAAAATTCTCACAACCGGACCAATAAACAGCATCATGGTAAATGCAGAAAACATTGAAGTTGTCAAGGGTTTCATTTTACTTGGATCCACAATTAGCACCCATGGAAGCAGCCGTCAAGAAATCAAAAGACATTGCATTGGGCAAATCTGCTGCAAAAGATGCCTTTAAAGTGCTAAAAAGCAAAGACGTCACCTTGAGGAAAGCTGGATGATGAATAAGGAAGATGGAAAAAGAATTGATGCCTTTGAATTATGGCGTTGGTGAAGAATATTGAATATACCATGGACTGCCAAAAAAAAAGAACAAATCTGTCTTGGAAGGAGTACAACCAGAATGCTCCTTAAAAGCAAGGAGGGCGAGGCTTCATCTCAGATACTTTAAACATGTTATCAGGAGGGATCAGTCCCTGGAGAAGGACACTGAGCTTGGTAAAATATAGGTCAGCGAAGAAGAGGAAGACCCTCAATGAGATGGGCTGACACAGTGGCTGCAACAATGGGCTCAAAATAATGACTGTGAGGATGGCACAGGACCAGGCAGTATTTCGTTCTGTTGTATATGGGGTCTCTATGAGTCAGAACTGACTCGACGGTACCTAAGAACAACAACAACAAGGGCTTTAAGAGAATGATGGCTATCATCCAAATCTATTAACCTTTCTGTGTGTTTGAAAGTCATTAGCTTTCATGGCCTAGGTTGCCAATTGCAAAACGGTAAATATTGAAACAGTAATCTTGCCATTTGAAGTACTTCTGGCTTGAATAAATGTTTGTTCAGGTTGCAGCATTGCTCAAGTAGTTACTAGATGATGCGGCAGGATCACCCTCCAGTGCTGGGGCCAGCAGGAAAAACTGCTGAGTGCAGTAACAGCTTTTAGAATGGCTCTATCTCAATCTACCCCTTAGGTTCATATTTTAATGGGGTATTACCAGCATCTTCTTCTATTACAAGAGATATAATAAAACAAACCAAAAGGAAAAAACCAGAAAGAGTTTATTTTGGGCCAGCTGTTACTAAAAAACTACCCAGGAGATTCCTGAATATCACAAATCAAGAGGTTTAGCCTGTTATCAGCATTTATTTAAGTTATAGGGGTGGTTCTTCCCTTCTTGATAAGTTCGTATATATGGAGTTCTGTAATGGTAAGTTTGCCAATTGGTTCTATACAATTCTTCCTTCATTGCTCCCAGATTTTTTCTCCATAGTCAAATTGTGCTTATAGTTGGACTTATAGCACAATTTAATAACAAACATCCTATTCTGAGAAGCCAAGGTACCAGTTTCTGATACGGTTAAATTACTCTTGGTCATTACTTATATTTTACACATACCAACTTCCTTGCTAAACCTGTCTCCAAGCGGATGGCTCCACACTGTACGAAGATTCTCTAAGGAGGATCTCTTATCCCTAGTCTCTTCTTTCTTCCTTTCTGAGCTTCTTTACCTACAGTGTCAACTCTCACCTCCAAGCAGATTATCCCCATGTATTCCTAATTCTTCTCAAACTTTAGTCAGCTATTCCAACTGCTCTCTGGGCATCTCTGCCTGGATTTCCCTCCCCCGCTTGAAGCTCAATATGTCCTAAACTGAACCAATCCCAAATCTGCTCCTATGTCACCATCTTCCTAATCATTGCCAAAGTCCTATCTATTGTATCTTTACAATGGGTTTTGGATCTGTCTTCCTCCTCTGAGATCCTGCTGCTCATGATCAAGTAGCCCTCACTCTTCCTTTCTTGTACTACTTTAAAATGCTTTTAACTGGACTTCATGCTTTCTGGAAACCCTGGTGGCATAGTGGTTAAGTGCTACAGCTGCTAACCAAAAGGTTGGCAGTTCGAATCTGCCAGGTGCTCCTTGGAAACTCTATGGGGCGGTTCTACTCTGTCCTATAGGGTCACTATGAGCCAGAGTCGACTCAGTGGCAGTGGTTTTGGGTTTTTTGGGTTTTCATGCTTTATATCTCTTACTCAAATATACAAGCTGCTATTCATCCTCTTAAGCGCAACTGTAGTCAATTTTTCTGCTGCCCAACAACCTTGAGTAGCCTGTTAGAGAATTAGGTAGAAACTTCTTGGCCCAGCCTGTAGTCCAGGGTCTTCCACAGGATGGTCCCACCCCACGGATCCTTAGACATACACGAGGCTCTCACCAAATTAGAATTTTCATTCCTTCCCTAAGCTAACCAGAGAGCCCTCATGGTGCAGTGGCTAAGTGCTCGGCTTCTAAGCAAAATGTCGGTTCAAATCCTTCAGCTGGTCCACAGGAGAAAGATATAGCAGTCTGCTTCTGTAAAGATTACAGCCTTGGAAACCCTATGGGGCATGTCTACTTTGTCCTATAGGGTCATTATGAATTGGAATTGACTTGATCGCAACAAATCTAAACTAACCAGTACTTTCCTGTCTCTAAGTATTTTCTCATACTGTTCCTTCACCAGTCTCAACTCCATCTTTCAAGATTCCATCCATTCTGAAAGATCTTTTGCTCAATTCCAAAGCCAACTTTTCCACAAAGTCTTTCCTAATCCCCATAACTGAGAGTTTTTCTTTCAAATCTTTATAGCACATTGTTGGTCTTACTCCCACATACTTCCTTATTTTCTTTTTCTTGGTAGTATAGTCATTTACTTTTTCTCCCGACACACACACACACAATTCTCCAGGTCTGCCAAGAATGCTTTTGTTTTGTTAATTGCTGTCAAGTTGGCTCCAACTCATGGTAACCTTTTGTAAAACAGGATAAAACATTGCCCAGTCCTGCACCATCTCATGATCTTCGGTATGTTTGACTCCTTTGTTGTGGCTATTCTGGCAATACATCTCATTGAGGATTTCCTTCATTTTCATTAACCCTCTGCTTTACCAAACATGTTGTCCTTTTCCAGTGACTGGTCTTTACTGATGATGTCAAAATAAGTGAGCCAAAACCTCACCATCCTCTCTTCTAAGGAACATTCTGTTTGTATTTCTTTTAAGACTGATTTGTCCATTCTTTTGACAATCCAGTGTTCTTCACCAACATTGCAGTTTGAATGCATCAACTTTTTCTTCTGTCTTTCTTTTTCATTATCCATCTTTCATGTACATCTAAGGCAGACATACCTAAGTGATCAAATAACAACTTTGCTTTTTAAATCATTAAAGAGATCTTTTGAAGCAGATTTGCCCAGTGCAATATGTCACTTTATTTCTTGACTGCTACTTCCATGGATATTGATCGTTGATCCAAGTAGAATGAAATCATGGACAACTTCAACTTCTTCTTACTCTGCACCAATTGCCAAGAATATTTTTTCTCTATAGAAGCTGTGTGTAATAATTTATACATTTGTCTATTTACCTGCCTCTTTCTTGCTCAAAAAAAAAAAATTTTTTTTCTTGCTATGTCTCAAAAGAGGATTGAAGATGGCTTATGTGATGTATAATATGACAAGTACCTAATCTAGAAGTGAGGTGAGAGAAGAAATAAAAACAAAGATGGACACACGAGAAGACAGAAAGAGCACTAAAAAGCATAATATGATAATCTGCACACGTGCTACTAGTGAACCACAAATATACCTCAGATTTTCTAGTGGCCATGTCTGAAGAGAAAGCTACTCAATTATATAATTCTCATCTATAAAGGAATTCGTACATTTTTGTGTGCATCCAAATTACCTGAAGAGCTTATAAATTTAGAATACTCAGGCCTTATCTGCAGAATTCTAATTCTGTAGATCTGGGGCCACATCTTGGAATTTACGTTTTTAGCAAGTTCCTAGATTATTCTAAGGCAGTCAAAATTTTGGAAATCACTGATCTCTCAAATAAAAACAAACCCAGTGCTCAGGACAAAAACAATTATTTTTGATGTTCAGATCATGGGGGCTTTTCCTGTAGGGAAGGAAAATGGTCTGAGAAACAATGGAATTCTTACAGAGATATGAGAATGAGAGGGCCAGGGGCTATTGCTTATAATAACTATCAAAACAGGCTTTTATATAGTAGTTATACTAAAATTTGGTGAAGGGGGGTAATAAAGCCCCCAGGAAGTTGTGTCTTTTTTGTTTTGGCAGTTTGGCTTGACCCAGGATAGGCACTGAAAAAGATTATTTATCTATTCAATCTCCTCATTTTTATACCTAAAAATTAAGAAACCTTAGTAAATATGTTAGCGAAAAGCGTACAAGCTTCAGGGCCCTATCAGCACTTACATTTGTCTACAAACTATAATTCAGTTTTAGAGGCATGTTATCTAGTTAATCTTATCTTTGAAGATTATTCCCAAGGAATTTTATTATCCTGTGGGCTTGAGTTGTGACTGTGGGAGCGGGCAGAGAGAAGGGATGGAATGAAATGAGCTGGTTCTCATTAGGCTAATTATTCTTTTTGAAGACCTAAATCTGCTTTTAAAAAAAAAAAATTACCATAGCATCCATTCCAATTCATGGCAACTTCATGCGTTTCAGAGTACAACTGTGCTCCATACGGTTTTCACAAGCTGTAATCTTTCTAAAGGAAGACGTCCCTGGGTAACGCGAACAGGTTAGCACTTGACTACTAGCCAAAAGGT
Organism: Elephas maximus indicus; assembly: GCF_024166365.1. Taxonomy (NCBI): domain Eukaryota; kingdom Metazoa; phylum Chordata; class Mammalia; order Proboscidea; family Elephantidae; genus Elephas; species Elephas maximus. The sequence goes on along the minus strand of NC_064833.1, from coordinate 59,951,045 downwards.
TGGCAGTTGAACCCACCCAGAGGCTCCTTGGAAAACAGGTCTGGTGACCTGCGTCCAAAAGGTCACAACCTTGCAAATGCCATGGAGCAGTTCAACTCTGACATACATGGGGTCACCAAGAGTCAGATTTGACACCATGACAACTAATAACAATAATAATCTTATAGAAGTAGATCGCTAGGCCATTCTTCCCAAGCACCGCTGGGTGTATTTCAACCAACGACCTTCCAATTAGTGGTTAAGCTTCCTTTAAAAAAAAAAAAAATCACCCCAAAATCGTGTAAAGCTCTCAATATGGTTAAAGACTGATTAATTGGCATGATCAGGTAATGTGTCATTCATTTCAATTTTGTAGCAGAAAAGACACAAATTTCATTTTATTTTTCACATCTCACGTCTTGCCACTTTGAATGTGAAGTGAATCTGTAAGACTTCGGGGGTGTTTTGTAGTTTTTTGTTTTTAATAAATCAAGAAGTAGAAGGGATAGTCCTTTGTTTTTTCGTAAAAGGAATAGTTTGAACTGGTTTTAGGCAATCTATTATTTGCAGGCATAAAATTACTATTCTCCAACCTGGGCACAAAATGGTCTGAGAGGGATGCTATTCAGGCCTTATTCATCTATTTAACAAATATTTATAGAGGAGCTGATATTTGCCAGGAACTGTGCCAAATGAAAGGAGCCATGATGACACAGTGGTTAAGCGCTTGGCTGTTAATCGAAAGTTTGGCAGTTTGAACCTACCAGCCTCTCCACGGGAGAAAGATGTGGTGGTCTTCTGTAAAGATTCACAGCCTTGGAAACCTTATGGGACAGACCTACTCTGTCCTGTAGGGTCTCTGTGAATTGGAATCAACTTGATGGCAACAGGTTTGGTTTTCTTTTTTTTTTTGGTGTGTGCCAAATGATGAGAATACAAGAGTGAACAAAAGACTGCCTCCATGAAGTTTTCTGCCTTGTCTTTACAGGCAAAAAAAGAGGCAATTATTACATAGTGTGGTAGGTAGTCTGAATGAGGAAACCAACTGGAGAGGGAACAAATTCATACTTGGAGGTCAGGGAAGTACTCCTGAAGGAAGTTACAGCCAAGCTAAGACATAAATACATAGGTAGAAGCTAAACAGGTCAAGGCGAGTTAAGCATGGGTTGCAATGGGATTCAAAACGAAGTCGGGAGAGGGTTACAAAAAGAGAGAACGGCTGGTCGTGAAGATTTGCGAGAGAGAATAAGGCGTGTTCCTGAAGCTGAAATGAATCGTCAGACCTCTGCACGGTGTATATAGGGCTGAGGGCAAAAAGGTAGAGAGAGAAGGGGGGGGGGCAGATCTTGAACAGCCTTGTAATCTATATTAAGGAATTTAGAGTTTATCCCCAAAGAAATGTGGAACCATTAAGCTGGTGATCATTTACTTGCACTTAGAAAGGTTATTTGAACCTCTAAATCTCTCGGATCTTACCTTTCATCATATTTAAGATCTGTCCCTTGTTTTTTCGTAAAAGGAATAGTTTGCACTGGTTTTAGGCAATCTATTATTTTCAGGCATAAAATTATTATCGCCCAACCTGGGCACAAAATGGTCTAAGAGGGATGCTATTAGGTATAGAAACCTCATTCACCTATTCAACAAATATTTATAGAGGAGCTGATATTTGCCAGGCACTGTGCCAAATGAAAGAAGTCATGGTGACACGGTGGTTAAGTGCTCAGTTGTTAATCAAAAGGTTGGTAGTTTCCAAGCTGCACCTTGGAAACCCTATGGGGCAGTTCTACTCTGTCCTATAGCGTCTCTATGAGTCGGAATCAGCTCGACGGCAACAGTTTTTTGTTTTTGTTTTTTAAATATGATTAATGAACTCCCTTTTTGATGCTGAGACTGGAAGACCACTAAAATACAGATCATAGTTTGTATCACAGCTTACCTACAGCTCAGCTTAAGGAGATGTGAGTTGACCCACAATACAGAGTAATTTATGAAAGAATTCCCGTGGTTTTATTACTGCATTATTAGACTCAAATATCAGCTAATGAGGCTAGTTGAAGGAAAATAAAGTGCTTCCAAAATGAAAATGCTTAACATACCATGATTCCCAATGTATAGTTTGCCATCTAGTGTTAATTTGTGGGAATAAAAAACCCTGCTGGTAGATTCCAATCAGGCTCACCAGGTGGCAAATGGATGACTCAAAGCAACATTGCAATTTTTTCTTTTTTCTTTTTTTTTTTCCTGGTGGAAATATACACATCAACTTTTCAATTTTAAGATATGAGATTATACAGTGAAATCCTCTTAGGTCTGTGGAAGTAGAAAAGTGGGTGGTTGGGTGGGTTGGCTACATCTAAGAAATCAATTGCTTTTGACAAGCAGTTACCAGTTAACCAATTGGCAGTAAGTCAATTCCAACTCATGGTGGCCCATGTGTGGCAGAGTAGAACTGGGCTCCATAGGGTTTTCGATAGCTGATTTTTCAGAAGTAGGTCATCAGGCCTTTCTTCCAAGGCACCTCTAGGTGGACTTGAACCAGCAACCTTTCAGTTAGCTCCTGAGCACATTAATCATTCACACGACCCAGGGACTCCCTGGGAAGCCGGTACAGTGTAGCAAAATGCTTCTCAGTTCTGGTTGTCCAACAGTATCACCTGAGGAACTTTTTTAAAAATACAGATGGCCAGGCAACACCCCAACCAAAACCCCGTTGCTGCCAAGTCGATTCTGACTCATATCGACCCAACAGGACAGAGTAGAAGTGCCCCATAGGGTTTCCAGGGAGCAGCTGGTGGATTTGAACTGCCATTCTTTTGGTTAGCAGCTGAGCTCTTAACCACTGCGCCACCAGGGCCCCTGGCAACACCCCAGACCTAGTAAATCAGTTTCATTGAAGAGGGGACACAAGTCCTGGCATGTTTTAACAGCTTCCCAGTGATTCTAATGTGCCGCCGGGGTTGAGAGCCATTGTCTGGTGGGTTAAGACCATGGATTCTGTCTCTACATGAGTTTCACCACTTAGGTGTGTCTCCTTGAGAAGGAAAATTGGGCTAATTCAACAATATCTATGTGCCTCATTAAATGAAGAATATACTATAATGTCTCCTGAGATCACTGTGAGGATTAGATAGTCATTAATGTCAAGTGCTTAGCATGATGCCTGGTACACTGAGCTCAATAAATGCCAAACATTAATATTTGTGAGACATTTAAGGGAATAAACAACCTATGGATAGGTTTGAGTCTTGGAAATCAGAACATATTACATGGTACGGTATGTGTGGTATATTTCTATTTATCTTAAACAGGGGGACCTGTGGTTTTCTTGCTTGCTGCCAGCACAGCTTCCCTGAGGCCCAGTTCAGGCTGAGGGCCGGCCACTCCCCGAGGAGCATGTTTCTTATCCAGTGCTGATCTAAAGCACTTCATAGATTATTCCCATTCATTCCTAATGTCCGTCGTTGGGTTCAAAATTCCCAATTCCCCAGGAGCTTTCATTTGTCCTGCTTGGGTCTTATGTCCGCTCCTGAGCTAAACAGAGGCAGAGCCTGTGTACAGGCCTGGCCGCCCGGGACGCAGCCCTGTTTGTCGATGACAGTTCCCAGGGAAAGAGGGATCACTCTTAGAGGTAGCTGTTATAATCATTTTTAAAAATGCGCTGTTCTTACTGTACAGCATTCTGAACAGAGTATCTCATGGAAAAGATGAGACGATCCCAGTGAAGAGCATGCGTTTCAGTCTGGCTGGAGAATTGGATGGGAATGTTAGGGGAGCCGAGCTTACGAAAAACTTGGATAAGACAAATTGGATGTGGGGGACTAGGGCAAGTGGAAAATCAAGTATAGGGGTTCTAATTTAGTGAGAGAGACACTGGCAAAAATCTCTGAGAGGAAAATTAGTTTGGTTTGACGTATGTCGAGCTGATTAAAAGTAGAGGACATTCAGAAGGTGATGTCCGAAAAGGAGCTGGAAGTTCAGACTGAGAATTTAGAAAGAAAATATACGCACTGGATAAAGATCTGTGAGTCAAAAGAATGGATGTGATAGTTGAAGTCATGGGCAGCCATGAGTCCGCTCAGAGTGACTGGACAGAATCAGAAGACAAGATGACCAAGGATGAGACTCTATGGAAGAGCATCATACCAGAGGAAGAAAAGCCAGCAAAGGAGACTGAGAAGAACACCAAGAAGACAGTTTTAAAAGTGTGATTTAAAAAAACACGGAGATCAAGTAAGAGGAAATAACTATGAAAGGGCCAAACTGAAGGCAGAAAACATTTGGTTTCTGTAAACAGGATGTCACTGGGGACACCCACTGGAATTCCTGGGTGGTACAAATGGTTAAGCTCTCAGCTACTAACCAAAAGGTTGGCAGTTCCAATCCACCTAGAGGTGCCTCAGAAGAAAGGCTTGGTGATCTAGTTCCAAAAGATCATAGCCAGTGAAAGAAAACATAATCCTAGTACATTACTAGTTAGCTAGCCAGTGAATAAAAGTTGTAAGGTAAGCACTGAATATTGATTTAACAAAAATTTTAGGCATTATTTTACAGATAAGGACAGAAAGGAGGTAGTAAGGGAACATAGAATGAGTTAAGAGTACAAAACACTCATATTCTATATTAACAAGTTAAGAGACAATGTGTAAAATCAGTAATTAAGGACTTAACAGAACAGATTATTATTATAGGTAAATACTGGATCAAATTGCTAAAAGAGCTTAGAGAGATCATTCCAGGGATAGGGTAGGATAGGAAAATGCTGTTTTTGACTCTGAGCCTTCCAGTATTGTTTGAACTTTTAAACTATGCATATGTATTAATTACATAATAAAAAGAACATATAGTTTTTCTAAATAAAGCAAGGTAAAGATGGGACCGACTACAAGCTTGAGAAAAATGCAAACAGTTTGAAACAAGTATTTTTTCCTTCTTTAAACATGATGTCTTAACCTCCATACTGTTGTTGTCAGGTGTCATCGAGTCAGTTCCAACTCACAGCAAACCTATGTACAACAGAACGAAACATTGCCCAGTCCTGCGCTATCCTCTCAATTGTTGCTACGTTTGAGCCCATTGTGGCAGCCACTGTGTCAATCCATCTTATTGAGTGTTCCTCTTTTTTGCTGACCCTCTACTTTACCAAGTATGATGTCCTTCTCCAGGGACTGATCCCTTCTGATAACATGTCCAGAGTATGTGAGACAAAGCCTTGCCACTCTCTTCTAAAGAGCATTCTGGCTGTACTTCTTCCAAGACAGATCGCCACTCTTCTGGCAGTCCATGGTATAGTCGATATTCTTCACCAACATCATAGTTCAAAGGCATCATTTCTTCTATTTTATTCATTGTCCAGATTTGGCATGAATATGAGGCTACTGAAAATACCACGGGTTGGTATTTTCACACCTTAGTCCTCAAGGTGACACCTTTGCATTTTAACACTTTAAAGGTCTTTTGAAGCATAACTGCCCAATGCAATACATCGTTTGATTTCTTGACTGCTGCTTCCATCAGCGTTGATTATGGATCCAAGTAAAATGAAATCCTTGACAAATTTAGTATTTTTCCCATTTATCATGATGTTGCCTACTGATCCAGTTGAGGATTTTTGTTTTCTTTATGTTGAGGTGTGATCCATACTGAAGGTTGTAATCTTTCATCTTCATCAGTAACCACTTCAAGTCCTCCTCACTTTAAGCAAGGAAGGTTGTGTCATCTGCCTATTGCACGTTTTTAGCGAGTCTTCCTCCAATTCTGATGCTGTGTTCTTCATATAGTCCGGCTTCTTGAATGATTTGCTCGGCGTACAGACTGCATAATAAGTATGGTGAAAGGATACAACCCTGACACACACCTGTCCTGATTTTAAACCGTGCAATATCTCCTTGTTCCGTTTGTGATATTAATGATCATTTTTGCATTCCCTTGGATCACCTTTTTTTGGAATAGGCACATATATGGATCTCTTTCAGCCAGTGGGCCAGGTAACTCTCCTCCAAATTTCTTGGCATAGACAAGCCAGCACTTCCAGCATTGCATTTGTTTGTTGAAACGTGTCAATTGGTATTCCATCAATTCCTGGAACCTTGCTTTTCACCAGTGTCCTCAGTGAAGCTTGGAGTTCTTCCTTCCGTACCATTGATTCTTGATCATATGCTACCTCCTGAAATGGCTGAATATCAAAGAATTATTTTTGTACAGTGACTCTGTATTTCTTCCATCTTCTTTTGATACTTCCTGTATCATTTAATATTTTCCCTGTAGAATTCTTCAACATTGCAACTCGAGGCTGAATTTTTTCTTCAGTTCTTTCAGCTTGAGAAATGCCAAGTGTGGTCTTCCCTTTTGGTTTCCTAACTCTAGGTCTTTGAACATTTCATTACAATGCTTTGTCTTTTGAGTAGTCCTTTGAAATCTTCTGTTCAGCTTTTTACTTCACAATTTCTTCCATTTGCTTTAGCTACTCTACCTTCACGAGCAAGTTTCAGAGTCTCTTCTGACATCCATTTTGGTCTTTTGTTTCTTTCCTGTCTTTTTAATGACCTTTGTGTTCTTCATGTATGATGTCCTCCCACAATTCATCTGGTCTTTGGTCATGAGTATAGTGTTCAATGCATCAAGTCTATTCTTGAGATGGACTGTAAATTTGAGTGGGATATACTCAAGGTCGTACTCTGGCTCTCATGGACTTGTTTTAATTTTCTTCAGCTTCAACTTGAATATGGGCAATCAATGATCTGTTCCAGTCAGTCCTTCATCTTATTCTGACTGATGATATTAAGCTTCGCCACCCTCTTTCCACAGATGTAATCAACTTGATTTCTGTGTACTCCATCTGGTGAGGTCCGCATACATAGTTGCAGTTTATGGTACTGAAAAAAGGTATTTCCAGTAAGTCATTGGTCTTGCAAAATGCTATCATGTGATCTCCAGTGTCATCTCTGTCACCAAGGCCTTGTTTTCCAACTACTGATTCTTCTTCATTTCCAACATTTGTATTCTAATTACCAGTAATTATCAATGCATCTTGATTGCATGTTTGGTCAATTTCAGACTGCAAAAGTTGGTCAAAATCTTCAATTTCCTCATCTTTGGCATTAGTGGCTGGTGCACAAATTTGAGTAACAGTCATATTAACTGGTATTCCTTGTAGCATCACAGCAACATGCATGCCACCACAGTATGATAAATTGAGAGACAAGTGGTGGGGTTCTATGCTAGATGTTGAAATTAAGGGCAATTGAGTCACAATGATATATATCATAGGCACATTACTGACCTAAACATTGCTAACCACTTCTAAGAATAGCTAGTGATTCAAAATGAAGCCATCAAGCACTTTACAATTAAGTATATAATAAGCTCATTTTTATTTTTTTAAAAAAGGGGGGGTGGGACAGGTGTTCAAATGTGTATATCTTATGTTTAAGTATGGATGGGCGTGTGTGTGTACAAACACAGGAAGATGGTATACCCTTCCTGTATATTATAAATGTTAAGCCTAAGAAGTCCTGTTACTCAGAAAACGTTTCCAAGTTACTGTTGAATAATCCACTTGTCAATCATCCTTCTTCAAATGTCTAAAAAACTTTCAGCCACAAAATACCAAACTGTATTTAGAATAAAAAGATGAAAAAGTTACCTAATGAGGGAAAAGTCTTCAGAAAAGTTTTAGAAACTATAGGTAAAAAATAAAGAACCTATATTCAATCACAACTCCAAGTTTCAAAGATTTAAAATCGAACACAAAATCCCTAGAAGTAAACTGTAAACTTTTAATAATGTATCTATTACGTTTATTTAAAATTTTATTCATGATACTCTTAGAGTAAATGTAAAAAGAACCTGTATGCGATATTTTAAGTGCATACATTCAACTGTACAAATGATCTCAATCTTAGTATCATATATTTAACGTATTAGATGTACCTGACAATAAAATAACCCCACTTTGAAAACTTTAGGGAAGCACATTTTATGTTATCAATACAAGTCTCAGAGGAGCCTGTAACAAAACTTCTTAATAGTCTGTTCTCATGTTGAGACAAGGCTAAATGATAAATTAATATTTTTAATATCAACCAGTACAATTTTCTTTTTGAACTTGGTGAGCCGAAGACTTTTAAGGAATATTGAAAGGCTGAATGAAATCCAGTAGAAACAAAGTTAAAAGGAGTCTGGGAAGAAACTAAAACTTTAATATTAACAAAACAGTTTATTTGCCAGGTTCTAGGTTTCCTATTCACAACCAAATTGGTCTAAACATCTTAAAACATGAATTTTGAATTTAGTAAAATGATCTACTATATCGGGCATTTTTATAAAATCCTTTCTTCTCTCTTATACAAGCACTTGAAAATGAATCCAAAAACATACTGAAATGCAGTGCTTTGGACAATATATTAATTGTAGAAATGCCCATTAAATGTTCATTAAATGCCCATAAGAAATGATATCTGGAGTGGTAACTTGAAATGGTATGGTAATGTGAAATGTCAAAAGGAATGGTATGTGAAATGTTAAAAAAAGGATAACTACGTAATTTTTTGCTTTAAAATCTGAAGCAAAAATACAGAATGGTGAGCTCATTACTTTATGTACCTGTTATAACTAGGAATCGCTGCCTTCAAAATATTCATTCTTTTAACGCTTATTTTTGAAGAGCCTACTGTTGGACAGGCACTGTGCTAGGAGCTACATGTATAATCATGAACAGCACAAATGAGGTTCACTGCAAAGAGAGAAACCTTGGACTAGGAAGTTCTCATTATACCCTTACAAATTTAATTAAACATGGCTTTGAGGACTAAAGAGAACACTTTTTTCCCAAAAAGTTGACTTTCTAATTGAGAGTACTATGTATATAAATAGTAAGTGAATATTTCAGGAAAAGCATACATGCTTAATAACTCAAAATTGCTTACTGGCTTCTTCAGTTGATGTGTTATCTATCTCGTGACCTCCACCGCCTTGGCATTTTCCCCAAAGTATATTCTTACACACAAAACTTTTTAAAACAATGAAACAAATATCTCATCTTTTCCTGAATACTTAGTACAATATGGAACAAGTTCCAATTTTTTAAAATGGACATCGAAAACAATTTAAACATTTATTATGCATCTGAAACAAATGTCCTACATTTTCTAACATCATCAATGCATCAGCAAATTCAGGGAAAAGTAACTGTGACTGAATACATGGGAAGATGTTGCAATTAATCTTCATCATCTCTCTGAAAAGGTACTATCTGAATTTCTTTGGCTATCCTTTCAGCTAACGTTCTACTACTTGCAGCAATTATTCTTCGTGACATCAAATCAAATGGTCCACCTAAAAACCAAATCAAATACGGAAAAAGATTAAGTCTTGCATAAAAGTAATTCATATAAAACTAGTATGGCACTTTTTTAGTCAATCATAACATTTTAATACTTCAGTGACTTAAAAAAAAAACCCTACTTTGTCACATAACCACAATATTTCAGCTTTGGCAACAGATACAGATGTTTCTAAGCATCTTTTTGAGTAAACGTCCCTTGGGAAGTCTCAACTCATATGAGTCTGAAAAAAATCATCTTTTCTCTTTTATTTTCATCTTTTGCGCATTCTTATTACTTTTAATACCTCTTTTTTTGTGCAAAAATCTACAGGCACAAAATCTGGTTCCAGTGAATTTCCATAGGATTCTCCTTCCCATTTCCTAATTTCTTTGTTGCCTTTATCCCAGTGCACCTATGAATTCTTTAACTCAAGTTCACCACTCGTTTTAAAAATTTCACCATCCGTTCCAATCAAGTATTTAACCTAAACCCAAGACAAAAAGTGATGATGGAGGAAGCCTGTCCTCAACTATCGCAACAGTCAACATTCAAAGGGTTCTCTGTAAGGGCCTCAGACTCTGGGGCCTTCTAGACCTTTTCTACAGCTTCTTGAGAGTTCCCAACGCTCACATGTGAAAAGGCTCAGTCACTTTTTGTTCACTCATTCCCACACTACCATCAGCTTCTTATCCTTGCCTCTACCTCCCAATGTTTGTTCTTTTGATGTTGCAGAAAATTTTATGGCTTGCTTTTTTTGCTTTAAGAGCTGAAGTATAATATACATCAAACTTTTTTTTAAAAAAATCACATACAGAAGAAAGTACAACAGATGGGAAGGCAAAGGTGCTTTACTGTCCCATAATTTTACCTGTTACATCCATCAGCACACCACCAGCTTCAGTAACAATAATGCCGGCTCCTGCCATATCCCAGCAGTGAATTCCCATTTCGTAATAGGCATCTGCTCCTCCAGTTGCCACAAGGCACATGTTAACAGCTGCTGTTCCAACACCCCGGATCCTAACAAGTAACATTTAAAAACAGGGTTGGAAAAGATATTCCTTTCAAATAAGGTATTCCTCCTTAACTTCAGTTTATTGTTAAGTATTCAATGAGATAACTTGAAACTATCTAGAATATAAACGTAAAAAAAAAAAAAAAGGTATAATTTTGTAATGAAAATATGAAAAGCCTAATTATCATAGGGTGCTACGAATGACAAAATTAATTCTCACAAAGCAATCACTTAATAAGACAAACTTTAAAACAGTAATGTAATTTTGAGAAAAAAAACTCGCATAATGCTATAATTCTACTCTAATGGCAGGCATGTATATTCGTATGTGTGTAAACCCTGGGATAATGGTTTGTATTGTTTTACACACACACACACACACACAAGTAGTGTCTAAGGGGGTAAAATATCAGGCTACTGGTCATTCCCTATTTCATGTGTCCCAGAACATGGGATTACAGGGATTACAGCATGCCTGGGCTCTGCACAGACCTAGCCCAGCCTGGGAAGATTATTTCAGGTTTGCCTTCTCACAGCACTTTTTCCTTGTAAATATACCCACTTAAGATAAATATGGACATCATCTGGTAGCCATTATAGCAATAACTGGAGCCCTGGTGGCACAGCTCAGCTGCTAACCAAAAGGTCAGCAGTTCAAATCCACCAGCCATTCCTTGGAAACCCCATGGGGCAGTTCTACTCCCAGTGGCACCTAACAACATCAACAACACAGTAGTAATTGATTCCGGAAAGAATCACTAAAAAATACCAAAACCACTGGGTAAAAGTTTAATGAGAAACAACATTTTACATACTGTCAAAGCATCTCCCCACAAGATACATAATAATTATCACAGGAAAAATAGCATGTTTACAATGGTCTACTGTAGCCAAGCTGTCCAAGTTACCACCACCAACAACGTGACAAGGAGGTGTCATGTGCCTCCTGACATGAGGCACTGAAGACAGAACTTTACTTCTGTCATTCTGCCAAAAATGCATAACCCAAATCTAATCATGAGGAAACAAACAAATGAAAACAAATCAAGAGACATTCCACAAAATTACTGGCCTGTACTCCTCAAAACTTTCAAGGTTAAGGACAAAGACTGAACAACAACTCCAGATTAAAGGACACTAATGAGAAATTACAATGAAATGTGATGTATGATCCTGGTATGGATCCTGGAGCAGAATTTTTTCAAAATTTGAAGAAAGTCTCTATATTAGATAATGTATCAATGTTAGTTTCCTAATTTTTATAATTATGGTTATGTTAGCGAATGTCCCCCTCCCCCTTTCTTTAAGGAAATACATACTGAAATGTTTAGAAGAAAGAGATTATGTCTGCATATAAGTAAAGAGACACAATACACTTAATTTAAATAAATGTCCAAAAATTAAACCAAGGGAATGGATCCACAATGATTTACAGTTCCTCATAAATGCCATTCCCTAGTTAGGAAGAATGCGTTAGAATTTTTTCCATTTGTTTAGGGCATTCATTCATATTATGATTCTTTTTAGTCGCACTTTGTTTTGTGTAAGTAACCCTTCTGAAAACAAAGGAAAAACTAAAGAAGTAGCCGAGTACAAAAGATCATAAAAAGAAAACAATATCTCTCCTTGGTAACATTTCCCTGATTACATTTTTGAAAAAAGACCTAAAATGAAAGGTTACTGTTTACTTTTTACTTTAGTCAATGGCCAAAGGTGGGGGGGGGGGCAGGGAAAGGCTGAAGTTGTAAAGCACTTTCAGCTTTTTTATAGCTAACATAACTGAAAACTTGCCTACGGTTAACGTCCTTGCTTCAAAACATCACACTGCTGGGTGCAGCAGGCCTTTTTGATCATAATGCCCTTCTCTCAAGGTCATCATTTTGGGAGTAGCCCTTCTCTTTTACTTTATTCAGCCTCTCTTCCTTCATTAAGGATAGTATATACTGTCAAGCTGTCCTTAAAGCTTCAAGGCACAGTGTAACAGTTTGGAACGGACCACAGCTTAGGGAATACTATACACATATGTATCTCAAGGCATCTAGTAGAGGATGAGCTTCATACAATCAGAATGTGACTAGGAAACTTACAACTGACTACCTAAAATGCTGTGAGCATTACGACTAAGATCAAAGGGCTTATGTGAGTAATAGTATGTAAAAATGGTATATGTTCTGACAACACAGAAAGAATGCAACAAAAAAACATAGAATGAAAGGGAGAGAAAAAGGGGAAGTAAAATAAGATCATTGATTGTTATACAGGCAATAGGTGGAAGTCAAACAATTCTGGAACCTTAAGACAGTAAAAAGTAAGAAAACAGATAATGAAGGGCAAAAGAAAAAGTTTTAATCAAAAAAATTGCTAGGATAAAACTTAAACTTTCATAAACACCAAAAGAAATATAAAAAAACAACAGAGAAGATTCACCAAATAAATATAGTAACTATAATATATACTGTAAATACAAATTAAGATATAATAGAATTTAGACCAAATAAAATAGTTACATCAATAAATAAATAGGTCTAACTTGTCTATTAAAAAAAAGAAACCTTAGAATTGGCTTATAAAGCAAAACTACACTGTATACAAGCGACATGCTTAGTAAAACATGTTGTTGTTGTTAGGTGCCTTCGAGTCAGTTCTGACTCATAGAGATCCTATGTAAAGGAGAATGAAATACGGCCTGGTCGTGCACCATCTTCAAAACCACTGTTATGCTTGAGCTCATTCTTGCAGCCACTGTGTCAATCCATTCCATTAAGGGTCTTCCTCTTTTTGCTGACCCTCTACTTTACCAGGCATGATGTCCTTCTCCAAGGACTGAGCCCTCCTGATAACATGTCCCAAGTGTTGGTGATGTAGTCTTGCCATCCTTGGTTTTAAGCAGCATTCTGGTTGTACTTCTTCGAAGACAGATTTGTTGGTTCTTTTGGCAGTCCACAGTATATTCAATATTCTCCCCAATACCACAACTCAAAGGCATCAATTCTTTTTCTGTCTTCCTTATTCATCGTCCAGCTTTCACATGCATATTAGACAACTGAAAACACCATGGCTTCGGTCAGGTGCACCTCAGTCTTCAAGGTGACATCTTTGCTTTTCATCACTTTAAAGAGGTCTTTTGCAGCAGGTTTGCCCAATGCAACATGTCTTTTGATTTCTTGACTTCTGCTTCCATGGGTGTTGATTGTGGATTCGAGTAAAATGAAATCCTTGACAACTTAAATAATTTCTCCATTTATCATGGTGTTGGCTTACTGGTCCAGTTGTGAGGATTTTTGTTCTCTTCAGGTTGATGTGTAATCCATACTGAAGATTGTGGTCTTTAATCTTCATCAGTAAGTGTTTCAAGTCCTCTTCACTTTCAGCAAGCAAGGTTGTGTCATCTGCATAATGCAGGTTGTTAAAGAGCCTTCCTTCAATCCTGATGCCCTATTCCTCTTCATATAGTCTAGCTTCTCGAATTATTTGCTCAGCATACAGACTGAGTTATATGGTGAAAGGATATAATCCTGACTTTAAACCACACAGCATCCCCTTGGTCTGTCTGAACAATTGTCTCTTGGTCTGAGTACTGATTGCTCATGAGCACAATTAAGTGTTCTGGAATTCCCATTCTTCACAACATTATGCATAATTTGTTATGATCCCCACCGCTGAATGCCTTTGCATGGTCAATACGACACAGGTAAACATCTTTCCGGTATTCTGTTTTTAGCCAGGACCCATCTGACATCAGCAATGCTATCCCCCTTGCATGGCCTCTTCTGAATCTGGCTTGAGCTTCGGGCAGTTTCCTGTTGATGTACTGCTACAACCACTTTTCAATGATCTTCAGCAAAATTTTATTTGTTTGTGATATTAACGACATTGTTCAATAATTTCCACATTCTGTTGAATCACCTTTATTTGTAATGGGCACAAATATGGATCTCATTCTGTCAGCCGACCAGGAAGCTATCTCCCAAATTTCTTCACATAGCCCTGTAAGCACCTCCAGCTCAGCATCCGTTTACTGAAATATCTCAGTTGGTATTCTGTCAACTCTTGGAGCCTTCTTCTCATCCTTCCCTTCAGTGCAGCTTGGACTTCTTCCTTCAGTGCCATCAGTTCTTGATCATATGCTACCTCCTGAAATGGTTAAACATCAACCAATTATTTTGGCACAGTGACACTCTATATTCCTTCCATCTTCTTTTGATGCTTCCTGCATCATTCAATATTTTACTCATGGAATCCTCCAATATTGCAACTCAAGGCTTGAATTTTTTCTTCAGTTCTTTCAGATTGAGAAATGCCGAGCATATACTTCCCTTTTGGTTTTCTATCTCCAGATCTTTGCGCATTTCATTATAATACTTTGTTTTCTCGAGCCGCCCTTTGAAATTTTCTGTTCAGCTCTTTTACTTCATCTTTCTTCCTTTTGCTTTAGCTACTCGATGTACAACAGCAAGTTTCAGTGTCTCTTCTGACATTCGTTTTGGTTTTTTCATTCTTGCCAGTCTTTTTAATGACTTCTTGCTTTCTTTATGTATGGTGCCCTTGATGTCATTTCACAACTCATCTGGTCATTAGTGTTCAACATGTCAAATCTATTCTTGAAATGGTCTCTAAATTCAGGTGGAATATACTCAAGGTCAAACTTTGCCTCTTGTGGACTTGTTCTAGTTTTCTTCAGTTTCATCTTGAACTTGCATATGAGCAACTGATGGTCTGTTCTGCAGTCTGCCCCTCGCCTTGTTCTGACTGATGATATTGAGCTTTTCCATTGTCTCTTTCCACAGATATAGTCTCTTTGATTCCTATGAATTCCATCTGGCGAGGTCTATGTGTATAGTCACCATTTATGTTGGTGAAAAAAGGTATTTAAAAGACAGTGATTGAAAAAGTCTGAAAATAAAGATTTGCCAGGCAAATGGAAATAATAAGAAAGTAGGGACTGCAATCCTGATAGCAAAGTAGATGGAAACAAAAAGCATTAAACAAGAGAAAGGATGCTTTATAATGTTAGAATTTATAATGAAAGTTAACAGTTAGAAACATATCAGCATCAAACAACATAATACCCATCTATCAGAATCGACTCCATGGCACACAACAACAACATTTAAAATAAAAGCTACAAGAATTGCAAGGAGAAATACACAGAAATATACTAATAATAGAAGATTTTAACACACTGTTCTCAATATGAAACAGGTCAAGTAGCCAAAAAAATAAACAAATGAAAAGGTGAATCTTTTCGTTATGTATGAATATTACATCCCGGTAGTAAGAGACTACCTTTTTTCAATGTATATGCAACTTTCACAAAAGTTGATCATATACTTGGGCACAAAGAAAACAAAGGTAGGTCCCATAAAGTAGAAATATTAAAATGTAATACAAATACATCTTAAAAATGAAACAGGAGGAAAAAAAGGCCCATCTACCCAGAAATTAAAGAGTACAACACTTGGTTAAAGGGCAAATACAAACAGAAATTATAGAATTTATGAAAACTAATGATAATCAAAATACTATATATCAGAATCTATGGGATATGTTTAAAGCAGTGATCAGATGAAAATTCATAGCCCTAAATACTAATGTCAATAAAAATCAAAGAAAGAAAATAAATTTTCCACTCAAAAAGAAAAAAAAGGAAACAAAGTGAACAACAGTACATCAATTAATTAATAAATCAAAATCCCGGTTATTTATGGGAAAAAAAAAAAAAAAACACAGACAAACCACTGGCTAATTTAATCAAGATTAAAAAAAAAAAAAGACAAAAACACAAGTATGTGCAATAAGTAACAACAACAACAACAAAACCAAACCCATTGCCACAGAGTTGATTCCGACTTATAGCAACCGTATAGGACAGTTTCCAAGGAACTCCTGGTAGACGTAAACTGCTGACTCTCTGGTTAGCAGCTGTAGCTCTTAACCACTACGCCACCAGGGTTTCCAAGAAGTGACAAGGGGGAAGTAACTATTGATACAGAGAACTCTGAAAAACATCACGAGACTACCTTGTGTATCTGTCTCTACACAAATAAATTTGAAAATCCAGAGGCAATGCATAATGTCTTAGGCTGTGCAAATGTTCCATACTGAAGGACGTGAAAGAGATGCGACAACTCAATGCAATATCTGACCCTAGATTGAATCCTGTACCAGAGGAGGAAAAATTCTATTAAGGATATCATTAGATCAACTGACAAAATTGGAATATACACGGTAAATTAGATAAAAGTAAATTTATGAAGTCAGTAACTGTACTGTGGTTATGGAAGAGAATATTTCTATTCCTCGGAAATAAAAAAACTGAAATATTTAGGGGTAAAAAGCTATGATTTAGGGGGAAAATGTGCATATGTACACAGAGAGCAAGAGAGAGTGAGCATGCGAACGCCCGCTAAAATGATAAAGCAAGTGGGGTAAAATGTTAACAATATGTGAAAGATAAATCTGTTATTCTTTGCCGTGTTTTATTTCCACGATTTTTTATAAGTTTTAAATTATTTTCAATAAAAAGTTTAAAAGTTACATTATAAAATTAGAATTGTTACCCATCCCACATCTGTTTATAAACATTTGTTTCTAAAGAAAAATTTATCCCTCTAAAATACTAAATTATCTGGAGCTTTAGGTGGGAAATGAAAAGGGCTTACCCATGAATAGGAATGCAAAGAAGCTTTTCCATATTAGAAAGGATAATCCTTACGGTCTCTGGTGTTCTGGAAGAGCCCAACTCTGTCACCAAAAGGGATTTGGTAATATCTAAAAGAGAATGTTTTAAATAATCACTAACTTTTAATAACTGGAAGTCTGGGGGAAATTTTTACATTTGTAATTCAGAATAAAATAAAACATTTTTATCCCTCTTCCTAGTTTTATCAAATTTGTTTCTTTCCAAGCCTTTAAATACAAGGATACTAATAAATGTATTGTCTCTAAGTGATCATTTATACATTCATCAGAGTCTAGCTTCCTAGACCATCCCTCAAAAATGCAGAATGTAACTGACTTGCCAGCATACATAAACACTTTAGTAGGCAACAAGCAAACACCTGAAATATAAAAAAGCAGAATTTAGAAATTAAATTCAATAAAGAATTTGTACGTAGATTTGAAATAAAGCAGCAGTACCAATTCAAATAAAGTTAAGTGGAAGCTCTCTTATTTGAGCTCCGTTTATAACCCTGACAGATTATCCAGTGCTCTCCATTCCCTCTGAGACACTGTGATTGACGTTCATGACACTCTTGGCCAAGAGGCTACTCTCTAGCATACACCTCCACACTTCAACTGTTCTCACCAATTAAAATGTATGCTTATGAGCTGTGCTTGTTCCCAAACATGTTTATAACTGTTGTACTTCTTCTAACGATTACACAATTTAATTACATATTATGTTAAACAAAAAATACATATAAAGAGGGAAAGAATTGTTTCAATGAATGCTACCACATTCTTTCAATTCAAAGATGCACGTTTCTCACAAGTTAACATCTCTGTAATTAGGATGTATCTTCCAACCATTAGGGTCTTAGAGTTCAATTAAAAACGTAATGAACTAAAAATCTACTCACAAATTAAGGGCGGATAAGACAACTATAAACGAATGAGGGGGGATATGTAAAATTTTAAAAGGCTTCTGAACACAGATCGTTTTGGAATTATCTTTGAAACCTTGCAGCACTTAAAAGAATCTGAAAGGGAAAACTAGAAAATGTTCGATGTGGTTTATACAAGAAAGGGGGCTCAAAACTTCAGTCAGCTGTCACATAGAAAGAAGGCTTAAAATTCCAATCATCTAGCTCATTAAAAATGTGTATACCCGGTGCCATCGAGTCGATTCCGACTCATAGTGACCCTATAGGACAGAGCAGAACTGCTCCACAGAGTTTCCAAGGAGCAGCTGGTGGATTTGAACTGCCGATCCTTTGATTAGCAGCCATAGCACTTAACCACTACACCACCAGGGTTTCCAAAAATGTGTATGTATGGTTTTTAATAATTTTTAATAATTCCTAGCTTGCACAAACTTTTTTTTTTTTTTTTCAATTTACTATCTTGTAATTGGTCCCAATGGCATCAGGTAAAAGGAATTCTATGAAGAATTTGAAATGCAATGGCTGAAACAATATTTCACAAACTCCACAAGGGCAGGGAGCCATTCTTACTCACTTTCTTATCCCCAGCACAGTACTGAGCTTGAAATGTCTGCTGAGCTACATTTGCTTCCTCTACTACATCTGTGAAGATGGCACCGGACTGGGCAACATTTCATTCTGTTATACATAAGGTCGCCATGAATCAGAGCCAACTTGACGGCAACTAACAACTACATTCAAAGTGGAGCTCAAAATAAGAAAGCGAAGAGAAAATAAACGCAACTTATGAACTAGTTAACACTTAGAGAATTCCATAGGGTAACATAAAAAAAGGAACCACAGTTAAGAGTATACAGTAATAATCCCACCAGATATTAGTTAAGCCTACCTTCTTGCTGTGAGACCTGTAGTTTCTGACCATTACAAAAGGCACCTTTTCCTTTCCTGCCCGTGTACATTTTATCCTCCACACAACTGTATACAACTCCAAATTCCATCTGTAGAAAGAAACAAGGTTCCTTTACCAAACCTCAGAATCCTTCTTCATTAAGCCAATACTTTTTCTAAGAAAGTAACATGAAAATCTGGTACACTGACTAATAATAAGGTGTTCAAATGGCTAACCTGTGCGATACGGAAAATGCTAATTTCCAGCCTAATCAGAGCAAAGAGGTCATCAGACTTGCAATCCTCATCTTCCCTTCCATCCATTTCTAAACCTCTCTCCCTCCATGCTTCAGGTGAAAACAGGGCTTTCCTATTCTCCAGACTGAACGCTTCCTCCTGGGTGATGACCCCTCCCCTCCCACACACTGTCGGAAAAACTGCTGCAGCAATTGATCCCTCTTCTCTTCTGGTACCTTCCCCTCAGATGTCTCCTCCCCTTACACAATCTTCCCCGAACTCTAATCCCTTCAAGAGGCCATCTTCTCTCTTTCCCCTCACTGCCAAACAGTAGTCTACACTTTGCATCTCTATTTTTCTCTTAATACATTACAATTTGGCTTCTGCCTTGATCATTCATTCTGTATAAACTCCTTCACGGAGATCTCCAATGAACTCTTACTGACAGAATGTCTCTCTGAGGAACTCACTGTCGTCTACTTCTCCAATACTTAATCCAGTACCTCCATGTTTCAGGCGGTATTTTCTTAGTTCTTTTTACCTTACTCACTAAATCCATCTTGGTCTCATTTTTTTAGAATCTTCTCTGTCTATCCCTTTAAATTGTGTACTTCAGGGTTTTTTCCTTCTTCCATTTCCCTTTTAGCTCTCTATATTCTTAAGTGTTAGTTCTTCCCAGTCCACAAATTCAACTATCACCTATAATTTTGGCTCCCATCAACCCTATCATCATAGCGAGAACCTCTGCTTCAGACCACCTACCAGTCTTGCAGAAATCTCAACCAAAGAGATCAAAATCACTCACTGCCTGCGCCTGCCTCATTTCCTCCCCACAAGTCTCTCCCTTTACACTCCCAAACACTTCCTGATTCTGGCACTCACTCAGCTATACTCACTACCCCATTTTAGTTCAAAATCACTGCTTCCCCACCCCTTCCAGTACAATCTCTATATTCCAGAGATTATATGGCACTCTCAACTTAAAAATCTCTTCTGTATTCCCACTGCCTAAAAACAACGTCTAAATTTTAAGGGCATGAGGAGGCTGCAATGCCTCAGGATATGGCCACAACTAACTTCTCATCCACCTCTGCTCCTGCCACCTCCAGTCCTTTCATCGCCCCTCCCTATGCGTATCAGGCTCTCCAACTTCTGATTAAAATGCTTTCCTTTTCTTCTTTATCTGGCAAACCTCTACTTTTCTAAGACTCAGCTCCAACACCCATCCCCTAAGATCCATTATGTTATGAAGATTTTTCTCTCACAGTTCCACCACATGTTTTCATTTATCTGATTACACATCTAACTTCTGCACTCAACTGTGAGGTTAAGGACAGGGACACCACACAGCCCAGGGCTGACTATATGCTAAGTGCTCAACTATCTCCTTTAGGGAGTTTCCACTTACCATCACCCCATGGCTAAGCTTTCGTCTGTATTAATCTGTGTTTTTACTTTCACAGATTTCTTATCTGTCTTGTGTACATGGTAATCAAATATATCACAAGCTCCTTGAAGACAGGTACAGGTCAGTGAACACTGTTCACTGTATGACGAACAAAACAGCCAAACAGCAAGGAATAACAATAGCTACAGGTTTTAGTCTACTGGGTTTTAGATAAGGAGACCTGGTGGTATGGTGGTTAAAGCGCTTGGCTGCTAACCAAAAGGTTGGCAGTTCAAACCCATCAGCCACTCAGTGAGAGAAAGATGTGGCAGTCTCTTTCCATAAAGATTTACAGCCTTGGAAGTGCTATAGAAGATTTCTACTCTGTTCCACAGTGTTGCTATGAGTCGGAATCGACTCGACAGCAATGGGTTTTTCAAGGGGCTTTAGATATAATGAGTGCACAATTACGTGTAGATTCCTGAACATCTTCTGCCCTTTCCCACCATGCTCTGGTCCCTGCCACTTCCTGGTCTCAGCGGTCTCCTAGATGCATTCCAGCTCAAATCCCATTACTTCCATTAAGTATTTTCAGATCGCACCATAATATCTGACTCTATCACTTACATAATGGTGATTAAATACTGACTCGTATTTCACTTACTCTTAAGTATTTTCCCCTTAGAATTCCTGTTTCTCAGAAGAAATGTCATGATAATTTTAACAGTCCAATCACTTACATTTGAAATAATGCAGCTATATAAATTGAATATAGAGGCAAATCTACATTTATTATGAAGACACATTTACTGTTTCACAGAAGATGAGAGCCAGGCATTTTACCAACCGTAAGTTTTAAACAACATACCTGTTTATTTACAACAAAGCCAATAGAAACAGCTACAAAAGGAAATCTTTAAAAAAAAAAAAAAAATTGTTTTAATAAACATTTTTTCATAATAAATTTATTACAAACCTTTCACAACTGCATGTAGATTCTCACCTCTCCCCTCCTCAAAAATCATTACAGAGAACAGTGTGTATAGTATGTGGTCATCTGTGCAAAGAAGGGCAGACATATACATACGTGGAGTCCCTGGCTAATACAAAATGGTTAACGTGCTCGGCTGCTAACCAAAAGCTTATGGGCCAAGTCCATTCAGAAGGGCCTTGGAAGAAAGGCCTGGCAATCTACCTTCAAAAAATCAGCCACTGAACACCCTATGGAGCATAGTTCTACTTTAGCACACATGGGCTCACCATGAGTCAGAGTCGATTGGATGGCAACTCTTTTTGGGTTACACACACACATATGT
Source organism: Elephas maximus indicus (assembly GCF_024166365.1). Lineage (NCBI taxonomy): Eukaryota > Metazoa > Chordata > Mammalia > Proboscidea > Elephantidae > Elephas > Elephas maximus. The sequence continues at coordinate 59,929,290 of NC_064833.1, read as the reverse complement.
ACATACAGGTTGCTTCTGTCATGAACATCTCTGAAAGGATACACAAGGAGCTGACAATGGTCGCCTCCAGAAATGGGCCCTAGGAAACAGGTGACAGAATTGGGAAGGACACTGCACTGCATACTATTTCTCTATCTTTTGAATGTGAACCCCATGAATACACTATTTAAAAATACTTTGAAAAAAAAAAGAAAAATGAGCACTGCTAGTGCGGTGGTTAAGCACTCGGCTGCTAACCAAAAGATCAGCGGTTCATACCCACCAGCTGCTCCATGGGGGAAAGATGTGGCAGTCTGCTTCTGTAAAAATTACAGCCTATGGGGCAGTTCTACTCTGTCCTATAGGGTCACTATTGACTCAATTGCAATGGGTTTTTTTCAAAAAATAAATTAAAAAAAAATTTATTTAAATTCATTTCATACTATTGAGCAAAGTGGGAAAAAAAAATTCTTTTCCTTTGTGATCATTCCACTCACAGGCTAGGCCCATGATGAACACAGGTCTGAATTTTACAGAATAGATTGTTATTACCTGTCTCTACTCCAATACATAACTTGGAGCTTCACATCTGAAAGGTAAACTGTTAGTCACAGTTAACTGCTATGGCTGCATGGCAGTCTAAATATATATATTGTAATTTATGATTTAGAATAGAATCAAGGTCAAGAAGATGGACAAAATAGGTTCAACGTAACTACTGAAAATAAGAGCTTTAAAAAAATATTTAGTACTGAGTTTTCAATTTAATGAAAAGGGATCATACTGCACATACTGTGATAATCTTCTCTTACATTACATGAGCATTGTTCCACATTTAAAAGATATGGCTCGACAATATTAGTTGTCTTCCTCCTCCACGTCCAGTAGAAATTTTGCATAATACATTTTGCTTTATCATTTTTTGTATACTTTTTCTTACACTAAAGAAGCATACTGTATTTTTACTCACATAACATGTGCCTTCTACGTTTGTTTGCCAGTTGCACCCTCCACCCATGAGGTATTTTCGTTGTATGCTATGCTAATTTTTTTACAGCCAAAAAAAAAATTAGTGTAGCGCACTTACAAAAATGGAGGGCATGGTTGGCAAACAGAAGGAGAAGGTGCACATTATGTGCATAAAAATATGGTAAACAAATTACACAATTCTCTAAAATGTTTATGTTCCTGAACAGGGTACTCTAAGGGTCCATCTGGTTAATATGCGAACAGTAATTACAATACTAAAATTTTAAAAACATACCTATGTACAAAGTTAGTTGTTCCATCAATAGGGTCAATGATCCATGTGGGGTTGTCAGTTAAGATACTTTTTTCCCCAGCTGCTACAGATTCCTCACCAATGAAACTGAAAGCAAGAATGACAAACCCTCAATCTCTACATTGCTTTCAACAATTTTCAAACCATAACGTTTCCTTAACTACACAGTCAACTATAAAACATAACAGAAGTCTGTACATTACACTTCTCTATCGTTGCTCCTTATATTCTTCCTGTAAAGATTCCTAAAAGTGAGCAAGCTTTATTTTATGTCCCCTAGAGCAAAATCATGTGAAAAACAATAGAATTCAAAATTCTTAAATGCAATACCAGGGTAAGCAAAAACAGACATGAGCGTGCACACACACACACACACACACACACACACACACACACACACACATCCCTTAAAAGAGCCTTTGCTGCAGATGAGAAATACGATCTAAAGCTGCTAAGTTTTTAGGGTAATTTGTTATGCAGCAACAGACAATACAGAGAACATCAAGTAAATGTAAACACAAGTCGACTGAGAAAGCAAATTTCTCACCAAAGTTGCTCTGCTTCCACGTGCCTCCCTAAAACACGCTATGCGCTAAATCTTAAGTAAATTTTATAAATGCTGTCTGAGTTCATGGGTTTTTTCCTTTCCTTTTCTACTTTACTTTATTCAATACTGAACTGTCCTAATAATTATTGTCATGATCTTATTTTATCTCTTTTTCTCTTAGCTATAAACTTTTTTATTGGAAGGAAGTATATTTAGCCATAGCTTTACACATTTTTTCTTCTCAATGGCCAAAAAGAGCTGGGCATGCCAGGAGGAAGTAGAAAATGACAATGTTAAAGCTTTAAACCACCATCTGTCTGTCACTGTGTTGTACTTGGTGTCTTATGTGTTGCTGTGATGCTGGAAGCTATGCCACTTATATTTCAAATACCAGCGGGGCCACCCATGGTGGACAGGTTTCAGTGGAGCTTCGGGGCTAACACAGTCTAGGAAGAAAAGCCTGATGATCTACTTCCTAAATTAGCCAGTGGAACCAAAAAACCAAAAAACCCACTGCTGTCCAGTCGATGCTGACTCATAGCGACCCTATAGGACAGAGCAGAACTGCCCCATAGAGTTTCCAAGGAGCGCCTGGTGGATTTGAACTGCCGACCTCTTGGTTAGCAGCCGTAGCACTTAACCACTACTACTACGCCACCAGGGTTTCCAAGCAACATAATATTGTCCGATATAGTGCTGTGAGATGATCCCCCTAGACTAGATGGCACTCAAAGTGACCACAACAAGGGACTCAAGCGTATCAACGACTGTGAAGATGGTGCAGGATTGGGCAACGTTTGGTTCTTTTCTACATGGGGTCACTATGAGTCCGAGCTGACTCAATAGCAACAACAAAGCTTTAAAGTAATGACGTTTCTGTGTGCCTGTAAAATAGCAGTGATTTGAGTATTTTCACTTAAATTCCTAAAATAACCAGCACTCAACCATATCTAGACATTTGCAATATAAAGAATAAAACCGAACATCTGCATCATGTCTACGGCAGCCATTTGTCACCCTGGCCACCCAGCATCCTAACATTCCCCCTATTATGAAGGAATCCAAGCATTCCCTCTTCCCTGCTCCCTGGCAGCTTGAGCATGGGCAAACAGCTGAAACTCAGCAAGGAGATGTTCCTATCAAGGGTTTGTAATCTTGAGTCAATGAAGTAAGGTATAAGGACAGTGAGGAAATACTCAAAGCCAACAGAGTCAAGAGTGAGGCCATGGGGCCACCAGTGGCCTCCTATGCAATGGATTCAGTAGCAGGTATCAGCATGTCTTTCTTCCATGATTCCTGCCTGAGTCTGGTTCTCAAGGTTCCTGAGCTGCCCACACCTCCAAATAAATTTCTTTGCAGCTTAAATTAACAACAGCCAGTTCCTGTGTATAGAATAAGATTACTACCTAAACATTGGCTTCAATCCAGGTTTCATTTTATCAATTTGAAATTGAAGTAATAAATACCTGTGAGATGGATACTTTCCCTTTATGGCAGAGAAAAGCATTTTTTCAATTTTTTGGTCAGTTGCAGTTACCAAATCAGCTGGAGAACTTTTAATCATAATGTTCATTTCATTTTTCAGGGCGTCACGAACCACCTAGAAAGATTTTTGGGTAAGCAAATAGAAAAGACACAAATAATTTTAAATCAAACTAAAAGCTATTGAAATATAGAAATGGTTTAAAACATTGAACCTGTCTCAAACAATATTCTAAAAAATGTCTTGCCACAATATCTATAAAATAATTCTTTAGTGCTATGGTCTCCTAGGTACCAAATTATATAGCCTTACACCTTATTTTAGATTCACAACTGTCATCACAAGAAGCTTCCAATGACATTAAAAAAAACAAAAAAACAGTTGTTGTAGAGTCAATTCCGATTCATGGTGATCGCATACGTTTCAGAGTAGGACTGTACTTCACAGGGTTTTCAAGTCTGCGACCTTCTGGAAGCAGATCACCAGGTCCTTCTTCTGAGACACCTCTGAGTGGATCTGAACCACCAATATTTCAGTTAGAAGCAGAGTACTTAACTGTGTGCACTACCCAGAGACTCCCTCATTGACATATAGCTAAATATTTTTGTGGAGTATTCATTCCATTTAAAGTATGAAAACAAATGAGGATTAATCAAAATAAGTGTTGTATTTAACAAGACAACCGCACACTGTGCACATCTATTTTATTAAGGCTGGTAAGATATTTAGTTCATACCTCTCCGGCTTGTCTTGCTAGAGTTACTGCATAATCCATGCATTCCTGCCAAGGGTCAGCCATCTTCTGAATATATCTAACAAATATTAGCACAAAGCCATTATGAATCTCTAAAAATATTAATTATACAATAGTTAGTTAAAAAAAAATACCTCGATAAAACAACATACTTTCATTTCAGCATTTATTTCCCCATTCCAGAATTCAATTTTTTAAAAGGTTTATGCCAAATCCCAGTAAAAGCCAAGCTAGTCTATTTCTACTGTAGAAACATTTTCATAACAGAAAATATGAAAACTCATTGCCATCGAGTCAATTCCAACTCATGGGAACCCTACAGGACATAGTACAACTGCCTTATAGTTTCCAAGGCTGTAAATCTTTACAGGACCAAACTGCCACATTTTGCTCCTGCAGAGCGGCTGGTAGGTTCAAACTGCCAACCTTTTGGTTTGCACTTAACCACTGCACCACCAGGTTATCTCCCAAGGTGTTCATACCATGTCATATTAACACACATGCACACACTGGTTTGGGGAATGGAAAAAAAAGCTCACGAGAAATACTGTAAAAGATAAGTGTATGTTTGGATTAAAGTGAAAACTAGAAAGATACTGGAACAGTGAAATAAAAGAAGGTCTAAAGGGAAGGAACAAAATGCACATGTACTCACTGAAGGCCAGGCAGTGATAGGTGCTTAACACTTGCAATTTTTTCTTTTTTAATGAGGTTGTAAACATAAAGAACTTAAGGCTCAGAGATGATAATTTTTTCAAGGTTATATAGACAGATGACACAGTCAGAAGGTGAACCCAATTCTGACTTTAAAGTACACTGCTCTTTCTATTATGGCATTCTGCAGGAAGAAAATTCCAGGAATTAAAAAAAAAAAAAAAGTATTTCCCTGAATTTCAGAGAAAAAAACCATCAACATAGTTTTGTGTGCTGAACTATCCACTTTCCCTGACTTCTGGCTTGACCACACCCTACCATCACTACAGAGCACAGAGAAGCCTTTTAAGCTGTCAGACACAGAAATATGTGGGAACCTCTATAAAACAGACCTAATTTGGAGTCTGTACAACTGTTTATGGGGGAATATCTGAGAGAGTTTAATCTTCAAGATGACTAAGAAATCCCCATAACGGTGCTCACATCATAGGAGAGGGAAGGGAAGGGAAGGGCAAAGGGCAGATACAGTGAGCTGTTTCTGTAGCTGCTTTTTCTTCCTGATATAAAAACTTAAAAAATTAAAAAAGGAAGCCACTCTTTTACTTATGTAAATAATCACTTAGAGTTCCTCAAGAATTGTTTCCAAACTTTTTTTTTTCCATTCTTACTTACTCTCATCCCTCCGTTCCAATTCCTTACAGAACTAGATGTTCTCAGGATAGATCTGTATTCTTTCCAGAAACCTTGTTCAAGCCACTTACACCTCCACCTTCTAACAGTACTAGCATAACTCCTTACACCTCCACCTTCTAACAGTACTAGCATAACTCCTTACAGCTCCACCTTCTAACAGTACTAGCATAACTCCTTACAGCTCCACCTTCTAACAGTACTAGCATAACTCCTTACACCTCCACCTTCTAACAGTACTAGCATAACTCCTTACACCTCCACCTTCTAACAGTACTAGCATAACTCCTTACACCTCCACCTTCTAACAGTACTAGCATAACTCCTTACACCTCTACCTTCTAACAGTACTAGCATAACTCCTTACGACTCCACCTTCTAACAGTACTAGCATAACTCCTTACACCTCTACCTTCTAACAGTACTAGCATAACTCCTTACAATTATTCAAGAGCCATTACAAAAGGTATCCTCTCTTCTAGGGATTCTCCACCCAAAAGTCATATTCATGTAATCATTCAACAGGTAATTTACTGAATGCCTATTATATGCCATGCACTGTACCACAGTGAGGAATAACAGGTTCCATTCACACTTACTAATGGGGGAGTGAGAGATTAATCAAAAAATTACAAACTAGGTTGCATCAGCCAATTAATGTAACTGCTGTCAATAAGTTGTACACTCATCAAGAGTTGAACTGGCAAAAGTTGTGTGCTAGATACATTTATAAAAATGACCAAAAAAAAAAAGAAAAGGGAGAGTGAGTAGCTGCTGAGGGTGCTTATGTACAACCAAATACTTTATAGGATTTGGTTCTTTGGTTTGGAGGCTTAGGCTCTTAAGGTCATGATTTCATGGGACATCCCAGTTAACTGGCCTAATAATCATGTTTACTGCTTCTGTTCCATCTCCTAGTTTGTTGCATAGTGCCTGTGGTCTTTAAAACTTGTAAGTGGCCACCCAAAGCACAACCATTGGTCTCTATTCGCCTGAAGCAGCCGAGGAAGAAGCAGAGTCAGGAATCGGAGGAAGAAACGAAATGTGTGTGGCTAACTGCCTCCGTGAATAACTGCCCCCTTTGCGATGAAACCAGAAGAACTGGATGGTACCCGGCTACTATTTCTGAACATTTTGATCAGAGATTCTATAGAAGAATCTGATCAAAAGAGGGAAAATGCAGAACTGGATTTCAGATTCTCATGGAATCCAGACTTCCTGGAGCCATGGAGTCTGGATGAACCCCTGAAACTATTGCCCTGAGAAAATCTTTAACCCTTAAACCAAAAATATGCCCGGAAGTCTTCTTAAAATCAAACAATAGTTTAGCTCAACTAGTAAAAAATATCTGCCTTGAGCATTGTGCCTTTTTTTTTTTAAAATTGTACTTTAGATCAAAGTTAACAGAGTAAATTAGTTTCTCATGAAACAATACACATATTGTTTTGTGATATTGGTTGCCAACCCCACAACATGTCAACACTCTCCCCTTTTTGACCTTGGGTTCTCAGTTACCAGCTTTCCTGTCCCCTCCTGCCTTCTCGTCCTTGTCCCTGAGCTGCTGTGCCCATTTAGTCTCATTTTGTTTTATGGGCCTGTCTAATCTTTGGCTGAAGGGTGAACCTCAGGAGTGACTTCAGTAATGACTTAAAAAGGTGTCTGGGGGCCATACCCTTTGGTTTCTTCAGTCTCTGTCAGACCAGCAAGTCTGGTCTTTTTTTTGTGAGTTGGAATTTTGTCTAATTTTTTTCCAGCTCTGTCCGGGCCCCTCTACTGCGATCCCTGTCAGAGCAGTTGGCGGTGGTAGCCAGGCACCATCTAGTTGTGCTGGACTCAGTCTGGTGCAAGCTGTGGTAGTTGTGATCTATTAGTTCTTTGGACTAATCTTGCCTTTGTATCTTTGCTCTTCTGCATTGCACTCTTTTAAGGTCTATCTACATGGAATCAAATTGACAACAGCAACCGGAAGAATTAGATAGGACTTAGGGAGCAGCGAGTTTATGTTAATTGGGGAGGAACAACTCAGAAAAGGCGGATGAGAATGGTCACACAACTCGAAAAATATAATCAATGTCACTGAATTGTACATGCAGAAATTGCTGAATTGGTATATGCCCTGCTGTGTATACTCTCAAAAACAAAAATAAATTATAAAAGAAAAAATCATAGATTACATGCAAAATCAAAAATACAAAAGGCTCAGAAGGAAAAGTGAAATGGAAAGCACATAACGGGAGCGTCAATGTGGTCTAAGGCATCAGGTAAGGTCATGAGTAAACTAAGACCTGAGAGGAAAGTGAAGGGGCATAAACATCTCAAGTGCAAGATGCCTAGTACATGAGCAGTGACTGAAAGGCCCAAGTGTGGGAGTTCAGAATCAAGGGAAACAGGGAGGGAGGGAGGTAGTAGGGATCATCCCCCACAAGGCCTTAGCAATAAGGATTCTCATTTCCAGAGGAATCATTTCTCTGTGACTACTGAACAGCAAGAATCTGAGGGTGGAAGGAAGAATGGAGAGTGGGTACAGGCAGAGGGATTAAGAGATTTAGGATACCATAGTCCTGATGTTTGCTTTAAACCTGGCGGGGGAGGGGGAGTGGGGTGGGGAGGAGAAGGTGAGAGAGTCAAGAGATATTTGCTTTGGGAAGTAAAGTTGGGGGGACTTAGTAACAGACTGGATATGGGGTATGAGGGAGAGAAAGAGTTTAGTGATTTTAGGCCAGATTTCTGTCTTTGGCAACTGCATGGACAATGGTGACAGATAGTGAAGCAAGAAGCAACAGAAAAGAGTCAAGTTTGAGATTTGCATAGGAAGAGCAAGGGGAGACATCAATTAGGCAGCTGAATAGAAGGACCCTGAGCTCAGAGGAGAGGTATTGCTTGCAGATATAAATACGAAAGTCATCTGAGAAGGAAGCAACTAAGGTCGTGAGTCTAAATGACATTTCTTAGGAGAGAACACACAGAAGATAGGAGGGAGCCTTGGCCTGGAATGGTCCATCAAACTCTTGTCTTCCCTGCATCTTAGTCATTCGTGTGCATGCCTTATCTTCCCAAGCAGTTTGTAAACTACTTGATGGAAGAGTTCATACTTTATTCGCCTTCATTTTCCTAAAGCCATAAACACTTGAAACGTTTCCAAGTGTTTCTGTCCTGGTCACAGCCTTCCAAGGGGTGGGTACCATGCTGCCACCTCCCTCCCAGTCACCTATTCCCAGCAGCACGACTGAGGACTGAACGGGACCCAGGGCGCTGACCCATCACTTACTCTGGGACTACGGAGATCCTAGGGACGTGTGGCTCTCTCAGCCTCTACCGAGTCGGCAAAATGAAAAAAATAGGGGGAGGGGACCGTTCTGCATAAGCTGCCGCAATGGTTAAGTGAGACTGCGTGGGTGCAACCTCTCTGCGAACGTTGCAAATCATTCGGCGGCGACCCAGGACCACACCGGCCAGTTGCAGTAGCCCCAGCTGCAACCTCTCTCCCCCGGCGCCGACCCCGGCACCGCCGACCGCGTCCACCCACGCCAGACGCCTGCGGGGAGGGACCGCTCCGGGCCGCCCCGGCCAGCCCACCGAGAGCCCATGCAGGGTTCGGGGAACTCAGGACTCACCTTGCGTGAGAGGACGAGCTGCTTGCCCAGGACCGGCGAGACGGGTAGCTCCACTCTTCCGCAGGGAGAGAGACGGCTCGGGACAGGAAGTCCCGCCCCCGGGGCACCGCCCACAGGGGCGTGGCCCACTGGGGAGCCCGCCCCTGCCCGCGACACCCCCTCTACCCCCCACCACACACACCCTCATACAGACACGCAGGCACCCTCCTCCAGAAGCTCTCTGCGTGCCTGCACGGTGCTGGTTCCGACGTGCTAGATGTGTCCTTCTCCTTTTCACTACGGGCTCTTCTAATGTCCTTTCTCCTTCTTGCCATTTCTTCTGTAGATTTGTTAAAAATTCTTTGCCTCTGTATTTTTCCCCCTTTTCCTTTTTTTTTTTTCCTTCTAGGTCTAGTGTTCACATTCTTTTGTCGCCGTGTTGCTAACCGGTCCCACGCAATCCAGAAGATTTTTGTCCAGTGCTGAGAAAGTGGTTTAGATGCCTGCAGAGGCCTCACTGCATCCTTGCTGGATTCTCAAAAGCACTGTTTTTTAAACTACAATCACATCTGCAGCCACTGTTCCCAATTCCAAAGAACATCTGCCATGTCAAGGTGGTTTGGGGTGGGGGTGGACAGGGTGCTGCCTTAGGACAATGTACCAGGTGTGCTGCCAGGTCACCATTCCAGACTTCCCATAAAGGTGAGTTCCTTCTGGGGGCTTTTGATATTCTCGCCCGCCAACTGGCATCCACCATGAGAAAGATTCTAACTATGTTAAACCTCACAATGGAAGAGGTGAGATCCAAAGCCTTTCCTCCTTAAAGACCTGACTGTACAGGACAGATGGCCTTTGTCAAGCCGAAAAATGGTTTCACCCTTCCCCCTGAGCACTAGGGACCTAATTGTCTTGTACAATAAAGAGAGGCCACCAGGGTGATTATTACCCAGCAATCTTGGGCAACTTGCCAACTGCTTAGTCTCTGGAGCTGATGACTTTTAAATGACAACTTCTTTCCACATATCAAGGCTTTTTTAGTTAATAGTTAATTGCTCAGTGGACTTTGATTAAAAAAAAAAAAATCAAATTTACGCAATGTCCAAGTGCTCCTGGTAGATAACCAGGATATCTAGTAAGATTTCATCTTTTGATACAACATAGGCTGGAGTTGCAGATACTGGTTAAGATTTCTGATATGCTCCTGTAATGCCAACAGCTTTCCCAGTGAGGAACCAAGTTTATTTTCCTGGAATCCAGATTTCTGGGATCCGTGGAGGGTTGGGTGACCTAGCCAAGCTATCACCCTGAGATGATATTTGGACCTTGAGCCTTGGGAGAGCTGTTTTCCTAAAATCACCTCTGAGTCAAGCAATGGTCTAGATAAATTAGTACAGATCATTTTGTCCTAGCCATTGTGCTTCTGAACAATTATCTATGTGTGGAGTCAGAAACAGAATCTCCAAAGTCAGACTAGAAGCTGTGTTTTAGGATAAGTTGTTATTATGTAAACACTGTTCTGGCCTTGTTTCCATGGTAATGTCAATAAGACAGGGTATAAAAATCTTTGGAAGTTCTTTCCTCTTTGGAACATTTTTGACTCTCAAGTCAAAAATGTTACCTGACATATAAACTGTGTATCAAATAAACTTAAATCAATTTCTGTTTTTGGCTTAATATGGTTTTTGACACCAGACATAAGAATTTGTATCACAGAATTGTTATTCTTGGAATACAGTATCACAGAAGGGTTAGAAACTCATACTTCATCCGACATGTAATGACCCTACAGGAGAGAGTAGAACTGCCCCATAGGGTGTCCGAGGCTGTAATCTTTACAGAAGCAGATTGTCATAACTTTCTCCCGTGGAACTGCTGGCGGGTTCAAACTGCCAACCTTTTGGCTAGCAGCCGAGCACTTAACCACTATACCACCTTTACAGGGTCTCTATGAGTCAACATCGACTCGACAGCAACAGGTTTGTTTTTTGGTTTTTAAGGGTCAAAAAGAAACTTAAAAAAAAAAAAAAAATTGGCCTAACCTCTCTACCTTTTGGATCTTTTCTATAACCAATCATGGCTGTGTAAACTAGTTGGTATGAACTCAACCTATTAGACAAAACTGCTTTATGCCACTCATTCTTTAAAGAAAAAAAGAATTATTTCGGTATGTTCATTCCCAGCCAAATTTTCAGACAGGTTTTACTATGTAAAATCTCAGTCTTCCATGATGCATCTATTATGAGAAATAAATATTCCAAGTTCAATCCATGTACTTTCAATGGCTTTTGTAAGATGGAAGATCATTCATATATTCCTAAAACCAGTGGTCTTCCAGTCAATTCCAACTCATTGTGACCCTGTGTGTGTCAGAGTAGAACTGTGCTCCATAGAGTTATCAATGGCTCATTTTTCGGAAGATCACCAGGCCTTTCTTCCAAGGTGCCTCTGGGGGGGGCTCCAACCTCCAACCTTTTGGTTAGCAGCCAAGGGCATTAATGGGTTGTACTACCCAGATATTGTTAAATATTCATAGACAAACAATAATAATAGTTTACATGTATGTGTTAAGTATTATTCTAAGCACTTTACTCATTAACCCTCACAACAATACTATGAGGTAGGTACTATGATTATCCCCATTTTTCAGTAAGATTTAGGTACAGAGAAATTAAATAACTTGACCAAGGTCACCCAACTGGTAAATGACAGAGCTGGAATTACAGATCCAGGCATAGTCTGGTTCAAGTATATGATCTTGATCCTTATATATATGCCTTTTTGATTAATTCAATAAATGTTTAATGAGCACCTACTCTGTTCAATGCATTGTGCTAAATACTGTAGGGAATTCAAAAAATAGTACGTGGTCCCTGCCCTTGGAAAGCTCATACTGTGGTTGTTGCTATAACTAGAAAGCAACAGCAGTGTGTAAGGTTATTCTCATAAACCTAAACTGTCTTCATTTTACCCCCATCATCCTGCCCTTGGTGCTAGGTGCTAGGGTTTTATGCTAGAATCATAGACTGCAACTACAGAGTTGAGCAAAGGCTTAAAATCTCAGTCAAATCCTCTCATTCTGCACATTTGAAAGCTGAAGTGTAGAAAGTGTCTTGTTTGAGGTCACAGGCTAGTGAAAAAGTGCAACTAGAAAGGCAGGTCACCTGCCTCCTAATCAGTGTTCATGCAAATGTATGTAAATTAAATGTGTACATATTGACTTAAATTTTAACCCCCAAGCACAGATTTCTGTTTAAAGGAGTCAGTAGTAAATATTTCACATAAGCAATACTCATTTTATAAAGTGAATAATAACCACCCACCACCACCCCAATCCAGGTCGTGGAAATCCTGGTGTTCTATACTGGATTTGGTGAAACTAGAAAAAAAGAACCCTGGTTGTCTTATCAGCTGGCAAAGAAAACAAAAATTCTCTAACACTATGGGTAAGATAGCAAATAAAAATCACAGGAAAATGTTAAATGTTTTAGGCTCCATGCCTAGTTATCAGATTAATATTTCAATAACAGATGTATCAAAGTCAAAAGTTTAAACTCTGACAGAATAATAATAGCAGCTATACTTACTGAGCACTTACTATGTGCCAGGCACTGCTCTAAGCACCTTGTATGTCATGACATCATTTATTCTATAAGACAACCTGATGGAATTGACACTATTATCTTTATTTTTTAGATGAGAAAACTGGACCTCAGGGAGATTAAATAATCTGCCTCAAGTCACAAGGCTAGGAAATGGGGGAAGCAGGATTATTTATAGTGCTATTTCCAGTTCTTGTGATATTTCCTATTCTTAATACCTGTACTCTCTTCCAAAAAGTATGGCAAACTGGAACTAGATGCTAAAAATTTCCATTGAAAATTCAAAAGTGGTATTAAAAAAAAGGATACTATGAATTTGGGTCCCAGTCTATGTTTCACTCTTTATCTGAATAGTCTTCTAGAAGATACTGTGCTAGACATTAGAGAAATGCAAATCAAAACTACAATGAGATACCATCTCACCCTGACATTACTGGCACGAAATCAAAAAAACAGAAAATAACAAATGTTGGAGGGGCTGTGGGAAGACTGGAACTCTTATGCACTGCTGGTGGGAATGTGAAACAGTACAACAATTTTGGAAAACGATATGGCACTTCCTTAAAAAGCTAGAAATAGAAATACCTTTTGATACAGCAATTACATTCCTAGGAATATATCCTAGAGAAATAAAAGCCCTCACATGAATAGACATATGCACACTCATGTTCACTGCAGCATTATTCACAATAGCGAAAAGACAAAAACAACCTAAGTGCCACCAACAGATTAATGGATAAACAAACTATGGTACATACACGCCATTGAATACTATGCAACAATAAAGAACAATGATGAATCTGCGAAACATCTCACAACATTATGCTGAGTAAAACAAGTCAATCACAAAAGGACAAATGCTGCACAAGACCACTATTATAAAAACTCTTGAAAAGGTTTACACACAGAAAGAAAAAATCTTTGATGGTTACTAGGGAGGGAAGGGGTGGGGCAGGAAAAAATGCTAACCAGATAATAGATAAGTTGTAACTTTGGTGAAGGATAAGATAGTACACTATACTGTGGAAGTCAGCACAGCTTGACCAAGGCAAGGTCATGGAAACTTCATAGACACATCCACACTCCCTGAGGGACCAAATTACTGGGATAAGGGCTGGGGACCATGGTCTCAGGGGATTTCTAGCTCAACTGGCATAACATAGTTTATAAAGAAATTGTTCTACATCTTACTTTGGTGAGCAGCATTAGGGATCTTAAATGCTCATGAGTGGCCATCTAAGATACTCTACTGGTCCCACCCTGTCTGGAGCAACAAAGAATGAATAAAACCAAAGACACAAGGGAAAGATCAGTCCAAAGGGACTAATGGACTACAACTACAACAGCTTGAATGAGACTGAGCCCAGCACAACTAAATGGTGCCCAGCTACCACCACCAACTGCTCTGACAAGGATCACAACAGAAGGTCCCAGAGCTGGAGAAAAATGTAGAACAAAATTCTAACTCACAAAAAAAGAACAGACTTACTGATCTAACAGAGACTGTAGAAACCCTGAGAGTATGGTCCCTGGACTCCTTTTTAACTAAGTAGTGAAGTCACTCCTGAGGCTCACTCTTCAGCTAAAGATTAGACAGGCTCATACAGCAAAATGAGATTAAATGGGTACATCAGCCTAAGAGCAAGGACGAGAAGGCAGGAGGGGACAGGAAAGCTGGTAATGAGGAACCCAAGATCGTGAGAAGGGGAGAGTGTTGACATGTCATGGGGTTGGCAACCAATGTCACAAAACAGTACATGTATTGTTTCATGAGAAACTAATTTACGCTGTAACCCTTCATCCAAAGTACAATTTAAAAATGATACTGTGCTAGAAATTATGTGGAGTATCAAAATGAATAAACAATTCTCAAACTCAAGGATTTATAGCAAAAAAAGGAAGGATAAAACAGGTACACAAAAAGCTGTAAAATGAGCCAAGTTGTAATAAATACTATAAGTACTGTTGCGGTGAAAAACCATGCACATCTTAAATGAGAATTCAGAGGATTTATTTGGTTTCAAAAGATCTATTCAAATACAGGAAACCACCAGCTCACAGAAGTGGAAACATGGCAATCTCAGAGACAGTCCCAAGGAGGAACCGTTATAAGGCTGAAAAAGGAAATTACAACAAAAATTGTTGATTGGTTAAACATTCATTGAGGTCAGAAGAGGAAGGGGCAAGCAAAGTGAGAAGAAACTCCCACTGTATACATATGCTTAAGTATGTATAGGTAGGCCCCAAAGATAGATTACAGTGGTCAGCTACAAAGTACATTTGGGCGTAAAGACTTACAATATAGTCATGAGATGCTTACAATGCATACCTTGTAAAAGCATCTAGTTTTGATGTAAAACGTATCTTGGAAGTGCCATTGCAGAGGCTGGTGATAAAAAATTTCCCCCTAGGCCCCTGCTCCCTCAAGCTAAACCTTTCAGGTTGCCTGGGGAATTTAGGTAGTATGTTGGTACCCAAGGTCTTTTCTGAAATAGTTTCTACATCCTTATAATGAAAATATTTTTTAAGACCATTTTACACAAACGCAGTTGTGTCACAACTTCCCTTCTTCAGTGCATGCCTTCCACGTCCTGACTTGTCCACAAAGAAGACACCTCCCTAACTACCCAAGGTTACTATGCTAGGTAAAAAGCCTAAATGCAGGCATTGCTAATTTCAGTTTTTAATTCTGCTGAAAGCAGTAGGAACATGGATTTAAGTTTTTTACAATTTACTCTGGTCAAAGACTTACTGGAAATTTCTCTCTTACACTACAAAAATTTGTGAGGAGAATTTAAAATTTCACTTACAAGTAGCTAAGGGAGATTAGCAAAAGCTTCATGGCAAGGGTGATATTTGAGCCAGATCTTAAAACGGTTAAAATTGAAAAAGAGATGAAGTGGGCCCACTGGGGAGCAGGAACGGCATCTAGGAGGACATACTCATATCAAGTCATCGCGTTTGACTGGAGTAAAGGTTTTGTGTGAAGAAATGGGGGAGGAGATAAAACTGGAAAGTTAGATTGGGGTCAGACAGTAGATTGTTAACAAATGATTCACTAAGGAATACAGACTTTATTCAAAAGGTCAAAAGGCTTTGTAACAGGGAGATTACATGGTCATAGTTTGACCTCAGGAAGATTAATCTGACAGTAGTTGTAGGGTAGAATGAGACACCGAACGCTGATTAGAAGGACTTAGGGAAGACGCATTATAGGACAGAACAAAGGTAGTGTAGTGGGAATGGAAAGAAGACTGATGAAGAGATATTATAGGGAATTTTCTGTAGGAAACAGGTTGAATAGAAAGGAAGAAAGAAGAGAGAAAAGAGATGACCCTATGTTTCAGCATAAACAGTAATACCTCTAGTGAGAGATATGGAAGACAAGAGGAAGCACAGCTATGAGAGTAGAGATGCTACATTTAGTTTAAGACATACTGGTTCCGATGAGACACTAAAAGAGCCAAATAGAAATTTACCTATTCATTCACTGAGTGAGCATTTACTGAATGCCCATTATGTGGACACCCTTCCTTGCATACTTAAGATATATTGTAATCACTACAGGGAGGAGTTTCTTTTTCTTTTTTTGTAATTGCTCTTTCCTGTTTAAGAGATGATAATAAAGTATCATATTTGAATCTTATTCTATCAAACATTTCCAAAGGTGTCTCCTTCCTCTGAACTTATGTACATTTAACTGTTTGTAGCACTCATCGGGGGCTTTAGCATGTATGATTACATGTATGATTTTCTGCCTAATGTCAAGTTTTCAACCAGATCATAAGAAGCTTAAGAGCAGGCTTCATTTTATTCATTCTTTTAATCTCCTATAGTAGGATTTCAGTAATGCTTTCATGGTTAAACTAGGGAAATTTTTTTTCTTCTATCATCTACGATAAGGATCCATCTTTTCTTAGCCTTGTAGACCAGAAGGATTAGTAACATTTCACATCCAGAACACATGGCTACCGTAAAAGGAGCCACAGAAGCCATGTCTGCTTTGGACTGTGAAAAAGAGAGTTGAATAATGGCAAGGGCTAAGAAACTATTTAGTATCCCACTTTCAATAGCAACAGTTTTACACACAGGAAGAGGCAACATACAAACCTTAGCAATGGAGTACCCAAACAACAAACCCAAAGCAGGAACTAACAGACCCAATAGAAGCACCTCTAAGCTAAGTGTTTCTAAAAACATTAATCCCATTTTGTGTGTTAAATAAATCCCTATAGACATTAAAGTAAAACTCAGAGGTCTAATTATTCTCTCTAGGAAATTTGCTTTTTCAGGTATTCTAAGCTTGATGACGGTCCCAACAGATACTGGTATAAGTATGAAAATGAGTGTTGACACAATTTTAGCAAGAGGAATATGAAATGTACCTGATAACCCTAACATCCTACTATATATATAAGAATTGATAGGCATCATTATCAGGGCCAATAATGTTGAGGCGCAAGTCATTAAAATGGCCAAAGTGACATCTCCTTCCAGAAGCAGAGCAAAAAGATAGCCCCCACCTCCTCCTGGGCACGTGCAAGTCATTACAAATCCAAAAGCCTGTGCCTCAGGCAATGCCAAAATCTGGGTCAAAAGAAATCCACAAAATGGCATAAGAAAAAACTGTGTAACTGCCCCAAGAATTACTGGTAAAGGTCTCTTCCATATTGTTTGAAGCACCTGCAGTTCAATCTTGCAACCAAATGCACATTTATTTAACAGTATCATTGGCAGAATAAGCATGAGGATATTCCTATCAAAATGTATTGATGCCTGGAAAGGACTTTTTCTTTGTTTGAGCACCTTGACTTTGACATTCTTAATTTCTCCAATGAGTCTTTCTTGCCTACCTTCAGAATCCCATAGTTGAATGGTCAAATTTGTCTCTCCTTCTTCATATGTCACTAGGTTTACGGTAAAGTTTGTAACATCCAGTGAGGTCTTGGTCACGTTCACCACTCGAAGCACTTTAGGATCTTCTAATAGCACAAAGAGGTAGCTGGAGTTGGGCCGTTTTTCTCTGTAACTTGACTTTACAATGATAGTTTCTTCAGTCTTTGTGAAAAGTAGTATTTCAGTCTTTTCTTTGTTCAAAAAACTGAGAAATGAGTTCTCTGCTTCTCCCAAAGTCACAAACAACAAAACCAAGAAAGTAAAAAGTTTTCTAATCATTTTGAAAGCTTAAATAAATCTTATATGCAAAACGAATTTAAAAACACGGAAAGAACATTCTCCTCACAGGTATTCCAGTGGCGTTCTGATGTTGCCTTAGTTGGTTAACAGTTGTTTTTCTGGATCAAAGTTCAGTAGGAGGAGATGTTGTACTTTTTTAAACAAATACAAAGGAATCTAGTGAGTGACACAACCTGTTTAACTTGTACTTACGAATATTTTAAAACCCTGGTATTTAACAGGTTCAAGTTATCACAACAGAAATGCAATCTTTCCTCCCAACTTCCTCATTTCTACCAATGAGAAAACAGTCTCCTATTTACCTGAACTTAAAACCTTGGGGTCATCACTTTTGAATTCTCTCCCTTCCTAAGAAAAAGCTATACTAAAAGCAATCAGCATTCAAAAATCTAAAACAGATGAGGAGGCACATTGAGGTAGGTGTTACTATTTTGTTCATTCACATCGAAATTAAGTATTTGCTGAATATCGGTTTGTCCAGCACTGAGCTAGGAGCAGGGTATACCATAGTGGCCAAGCTACATGAGGTCTCCACCCTCTAGGAGCTCAGTCCAGTGGCTTGTCGTCATTACTTAGAAAATTGCAGGGCCCACAGACAGCTGGCCTTTGGCAACATTCTTATGCTGCTGAATAATTTTTCTACAATTCTAGAGTACCACTGAAACAGCTTTTGGTGTTCTTCTTCAATAGAAAAATAGTTTGCTGGATGGTTATTGGGTAGCTTGGGAACCTGGGCAGCTGGAACTACAACATAAGATACAGTCTGGTTAAGGGACTGATGCTGCCAGACGTTTGGGTGCTGCCACCACAGGGCAAGGGAAAGCCACTGGGACTAATTCTAACCTCTTATTCCTTCTTTGTAACACTGTTCCCTATTCACAGCTCTAGGCAAGGACATTCAATTGGCTCAACTTAGTTTATAGGCTGTGCCTCAGCTGCAGGGATCAAAAAGTATCAGGCTTTTTGTATGTTAGCCCACAGACTCACACAACAATGTATTTCCCAAACAAGCGGAAGGGGTACCAAGACAAAGCAGCAAAAAAAAAAAAGTTACAACTGTCTACTATTTGGCCCATGGATCCATTAGTCCTTGAACATATGATCATTTCAGCAGACGCTTCCTGTGATCAGAACACAATCTATGTTATATTTAACTTGTATTAAGTATTTTAGGAAACCCTGGTGGCATAGTGGTTAAGTGCTACGGCTGCTAACCAAAAGGTTGGCAATTCGAATCCACCAGGTGCTCCTTGGAAACCCTATGGGGCAGTTCTACTCTGTCCTATCGGGTCGTTATGAGTCAGAATTGATTCAACAGCGATGGGTTTGGTTTTTAGTATTTTAGATCATAAAATATTTGCTCTTGAAAAACTATCAAAGCTACTTTTATTGTTCATCTTGAAAATTTTTAAAACTTGTAGTGTTTATGCAGACTAATCTTTCAAACTCAATAGACTGTAGATTTTGTAAGTTTTATTTCCATGTATTCCACTAAGAAAAGCAAGACATTGTATCAATGTTGTGAATACGGAAATGGAATTAATCTGTTTCTGTGATATTTCAATTAAATTCCCAGGGAACTTTCCCGGTTAAAAAAAACAAACATAAAAACTTTATGAAACCAAAGCTATCTTTACAGTTGTGACCAAATATCTTAACGTAAAATTTTTGCTGCCCAAGTGAAGTATGTAAAGTATGTAAAATGTATGTGAAGTATGTAAATTTTTTTTCCCCCAGATTCCTTTGTCTGCAACCTTTTTCCTTCGAGTTCTCCAAATCTTCTCCTTATCTGGGGGTAAAAATTGAGAAATCTCAGGGAAAAATATGATAATCGATCATTCATATGTATCTACAGGCCAATTACATTTAAACTGAAGCTCATTTATGTCATAGTGTTAGTTATTTCAACTACATATCTAAAATTAAAACCCTTTTTTTCTACTTGTAGGTTTTCTACTTATAATTTCAAGTTTCTACATGCAGGTGGAAAGATACTGGGGTGAGGTAGGACAGTGAGATCCTAAAATTTCATGAAGTATACTCAACTAAAAGTCCTAAAAGAAAGCCTGCGGAAGTTGTCTGACCTCAGATTAATTTGGAAATGGAAAGCTAGAGGGACTGATAGTCTCTTTCACCTATAGCCCCTTTTCTTTAGAAGACTGTTCCAGGGGAGCCCCAGCCCCTAGAGGCTCAGAGGACGTTAGCACCTGTGTCTCTTCCACGCTATCATGCTCCACTATCTGGGACTCACCCTAACCTACCACAGGTATGCCCATGGATGTTCCCTTCCCTTCATGCTTCTCTCTTTCCTGTCGAATCATTAAAAGGAACTCTTCTTCATTCTCTCTAGGTCTAACTCAGTCCCTGTCAGCTTTTTCCTCTCCCTCAGTCCCTTCCCCATAGTTATTTTTTCCTAACACATTTAGCTTTAGTTCAATTCATGAGAAATGTGTTTTTTACCTACTAGTGCAAGGTATTGGGATAGATACTCATAGTTTGTATTAAAACTCTCTGGTATATGGAAATGTATTTAAGGTTCATTTCTACCTCTGGATTTATAGTTTCTGATAAAAGTGCTATTGTAACATAGCTTTACTTACTATCTGTACCACTCATTGGCACTTGTTACACTGCTTTGCATTATATTATACGTATATACATCTCCTCGTTGTATCCACCATAACAATTAGAAACGAATACCTGCTTTAATAGGTACTCTCATAACTACGTTAATGTATGAATGTGTAAGTGCCTGGTAAGAGTTGGAAGTCATCTCCACCCCTCACAAGAAAACAATGTGGAGAAAGCAGATTAGAAATAAAATGACCAAATGGGTTTGTTCTTTCATTAAGCTAAGGCCACTATACATCTCCATGACAATTACAAAAGAAAAGAGACAAAGAATAGAAATAATTTCTTTTCCTTTTATATAGCAGTATTTTGTTGGGTCTAGATGAAATATACTGGTCGGGAACGGTAATTTGAATTGTTAATAAAATATAGTTACTTTTGGCATGTATTTTGCTTTTGTATCAATAAAGAGACTGCAGTTAAGCTGGCCTACCTCATTCTTTTTCTCACTTGTATTACATTCACACAAACAAAAAGGTGAACTCTACTGGGGGAGGCTCTTTGTCAGAAAAATGCCCTGAAATAGTTAGGTAACACCAAGAAAATCATTTCTCCTTCCTAGGCCTCAGATTCCTCATCCAAAATCTGAGAAGGTTGAATGAGATGAGTTTCTACGATTCACATATACACATCAACTTCCTGGCCTTATGATGTTAAATTTGGCCATGTGATCTGTTTAAAGTAACAGTGGTACACTAAGAGCCAACCCATATGTCTACCGTCTCCTGCTCCCTCGGCCATAAAAATGGCAATGAACCAAAAAGGGGCTGTTCCTTCAGCCGAGATCCTGGAGTGAAGATGACATAAAACAGAGCCACAGCCAACCAACACTTGACATTAACCAAATGAAAAACACACCTTTGCTGTGGTTACTACAGCATGACCTAATAAAATCTGATTACATATAAGAATTTGCTGATAAATGAATATCAGTTCAGAGTTAAACTTTAAAAATACAAAAACTCAAGCTAAGTTTAATTTAAAAAATTGATAATATAAATTATGGCATAAATTAAAAAGCAAATTTAAAGATAAAATAAAATATATAGGATTTGTATTTAAAAAACTGACTTAAACAAGTGCATAGAATTCTCCTTGCGATTTCTGGCTTGAATCCTTGAATGACTATTCCAAGTAAGAATCAACATTTTTCAAAAATTGTTCTTCATCGTTCAGATATTCCAAGATAATATTTCCACCATTATACAATGGACAATCCTCCTTAGCAATCCACGTTTCCAAAATACTATCCAAGGGTAAGGCTTCTCCTGAAGTAATGTGACATAACCTTAATTTCTGTTAAAAGAAAAATAAATCCTATTGTAATAAATAAACATGTTGTATAGAATTTCCTATAACTTTTAGAGTAAAAATTATTATAGGCCGTTACCTTAGCTGTTGATTTGTTATTGTCATTTTTAAGGCTGGCTAAAGCAGCAGCAAAGTCTATGACTTTTCCAATGCTCCATCGGTGGCAAAAAAACATTGGTTTGCTCTTCTCCTTGCTCCCCTTAGGTAAGAAAACCTGAAAATAAACTCTTTCTGTCTGTAAAAATAAAAAGTTAAGATATGAATTATATATATGAAATAGACATCTGTTTCATTTGGTGACATTCCTTCCTCTATTCTTCTGGTAAGAGAATGATTAGTCTCTAATGACGAGACTTTTGGTGGGAATGCCAATCACAGTATCCCAGCATCCACCACTTGGGCACATGACCCAAGCCTCCCGCTACTATGATTTGTGCAAAGACAGGCATGTGACCTAAGTTAGGCCAATCAGGGGCTTTTCCTGAGATTTTAAATTCAAAGTGTGTGTGTGTGTATGTGTGTGTGTGTGTGTGATTGGAGCTCTCTTTGGTCTGAGTTGCCTGCAGCCGTCTCCCACTGCCCCTCACCTTCCCTGCACCAATGTGGAAAACATCGTCTTACATGGGAGAAAATAAGTCCAACACACAGGGAAGGAAAAAAATAGATGGACTCTTTCAACATTATTTGAATCCCTGAATTTGGTCATTCTCTGAGACTAGATCAATCTCTGTCACTCCTCATCACATGAGAAAAAAATTCTTATTTTGATTAAGCTAGTTAGAATCGAGTTTCTGTTACTTGCAACTAAAGGGTTCCTGAACTCATATAACAATTTCCTTGTGCGTGAAAGACCTGACTACGTATCTAGAGACAGGAATACTTTTGTGAACAAACAAACTAAAAAAGAAAAAAAAAAAAATTAGGCAACTACCTTATCAACAAAAGAGAGGGATTCAGGGATGGTTCCTCTAGTATTCCATATCTTAGCTGCTTTCTTATGTTGCATTTTCTTGCTAAATTAATGAATGCAGGAAAGAAAGAATAGTAGCAAAAGTGTTTGGTCTCTGATCTTCCCTGATTCCTAAAAATTGCTCTAAAAAAACTGTTGGCTTTACAGATAAATTCCTGCTACAATAAAAACTGTGGCATAATTATATCATCTCTGCCTTATGGGAGAGAGTTCACAATTATTTTAAGAAATAATAGATTCAACACAATTCCTTTATGAGCTGTAAAGAATTTAGATTTGTTGAAGAACCAATGAAGTTTGTTACTAAAACACATTAAAAAAAAAAACAATAAGTCATTGGAAGTTTAAGGTTTGGGCCGACTCTATGGCCTAGTGATACCTGCTCCAAAAACAAAATAATGAGAGCATAAATATGAAAAGAGAAAAGTAAAAAGATAAAAAAAAAAAAAAAAAAAAAACTTTCAAGAGATAAATGCCTGAGGATTGGAAATGGAACAGAAATTCACAGTGACAAGCAGGCTAAAGCCACAGCCTTCAGGGCTCCAAAAGACAAAGAAGTAGCCAGATATTCAGCTTTATGGGAAATAACAGCACCACAAAGAAGATAAAGCCCCTGAGTCAGGCTCACTGCTTGGAAGCAGAGGCTGCTGTGGGACTCGTCTTCTAGGAAATGTGCCTAAATGAGTTACCTGTGAATGATGACTTGGGCTATGGCTTATATAAAAAGATATTTAGGGAGACAGGAAAGCACATAAATAACTTCTGACAGTAACCAAAGCCAAGGTCTCCCAGCTCAGTAAATGAATCTACAATAATCTGAGTACACCAGAAGCTCAAACTGCCGATATCAGGCTTTTAGTTGGCATGGAATGGGGGTCCTGGGTGAGTGGATCAGGTGAAAGAAAATGCAAAATTACTAGACAGAAAGAGGTGAGTAGAGGAAGTGAGAGACATAAAAAAAAAAAAAAACCTACTCAAGACAAAAAAAATTTTTAAACAAATTAAAGGCTAACTCATTATACAAGAAACAAAAATATTTGAATTGAAAAAGGCACTAAAAAAAGTTTATTTAGGATGCATGAGATAAATTAAGAAATAATATCCATTAAAAAGAACAAGAAATTATGAAACTAAACCATGTAGAAATGAAACAAGAAAAGATATAAAGATTCAATTAGAAAAAATAAAAAATACAGTTTCTGAAATAAACTCAAAGAGGATAAACTACTGTAATTGTCAACAAAAAGGGTTAACAAATTGGAAGATGGATTTGATGAAGTCACCTAGAATACAGGAGAGACATAAAGGTAGAAATTATGAATAAGCAGTTAAGAATCTTAGAGGATAAATTAAGATTCCTAAAAATATGTCTAATAGGAATTTTAGAAGAAAGGGAATGATGAAGAAACAATAGCTAATGAGAAAATGATTACAATTTTCCAAAAGTGAAGCGACCAGTAAAAATTAAAAATGCACCTCAAGTGCTAAACTGCATATATAAAAATAAATCCACACCTAAAAACACTGCACTGAAATTGAAAATATCATGATAAAGAAAAAAAACTTAACAGTCCCTAAAAAAGATTATCTGTAAGCAATAAGAATAAGAGTGACAGCAGACATTTACCCAACATTAGACAACGGAGACCACTGAGCAGTATATGAAAAGGGTTGAAAGGATCTAATAGAGAATCCAGCTAAAGGTGAGAGCAAAATAAAGGCATTTTCAGACAAAAAAGACTAATAGAATTTACTACAGAAGACCCTTACTTAACTATTAAAGAATGTACTTTAGCAAAATAAAAGCAACCCCTAAGGAAAGGAAAAACTCAAAAAATTGTGTTAGTAGACTTAAGTGGCTATTGACTTAAAAATTAATTTTTATGTTTTAACAGATGATAGGATGGGAGATATTCAATTGGGTTAAGCTCATAGACTTAGTCAGGAGGATAACAATATCAGTAACTGACTTTGAGAGAAGAATAGATATTTAACTATATATATAAAACTTCAAGTGCACAGCTGCTATCACCAGTGTTATTACACATTGTATTGGAGATTCTAGGTAATGCAGGATAAACCTGTTGCATGGAGCTGATTCTAATTCATAGCAACCCTACAGGACAGAGTAGAACTGCAGCATAAGGTTTCCGAGGAGTAGCTGGTGGATTCGAACTGCTGTCCTGTTGGTTAGCAGCCAACCTCTTAACCACTGCACCATCAGGGATCCAATGTAATATAAGAAAATGAAATAATCAATACAATAATTGGAACAGTTAAATCTATCACTACTTGCTAATCTGATTACATACCAGAAAATCTCTGATACTAGTAGGGAAAAATTGTAATTAATAAAAAATCTGGTAATGTAGCTGAAAAAGATGTATAGAAGTCAAGATTTTTTGACTCTATATTAGCAATAAGTACCTAGAAATACATGTGTTTATGTATGTATGTGCATACATATGTATTAATAATTATATATATTTAATTACTTTATGAGATATAAAGACACACAAACATTAAAAATACAGGGGAAAAAGTTAAACCTACAGACTGGGGAATGCTTTGTGATATACTGTTAAGTGTGTTAAAAACATGGACTCCAAAGCCAGACTGCCTGGTTTCAATGCCCAGTTCTCCAATTACTGGCTATGGTATTAACAAGTTACTTAACCTTTTTGTGTCTCATTTGTAAAATAAAGATAATAGTACTTGCCTCATAAAAAAAAGCATGTATTAAATGTGCATACTTGGAACACAATAAGTGCTAAAGAAGTTTTTGCTATTAGTCTTTAATAATAGAGTTGCAAAGCAATGTGAACTGGATACTTTAGGGTAGGCTTTCTCAACTTCAGCATCACTGACATTTTGGACCAGAAAATTATTTTCTGTGGGGGTTGCCCTGTACATTGTAGGATGTTTAGTAGCATCCCTAGCCTATACTCACTAGATACCAGTAGTATCCTCCACCCTAAGTTGTACCGAACAAAAAATGTTCCTACACATTGCCAAATGTCCCCTGGGGAACAAACTGTCCTCCGTTGGGAACCACTGCAATGGAGGAGGGGCACAAGAGGGTGTGCTTGTTTTATCTTTATACATCTTTTAATAGCTACACTTGTTAAAAAGATGTACTACCTTTGAAATTTTAAAAAACATAAAAAAAAAAAGAGTTTCGAGGCGGGGCCAAGATGGTAGACTAGGTAGATGCTACCCCAGATCCCTCTTGCAACAAAGAATCGGAAAAACAAGTGAATCGATCACATACATAATAATCTACGAACCCTGAACAACAAACACAGATTTAGAGATGGAAAACGAACAAATATGGGGAAGCAGTGACTGTTTTCGGAGCCTGGAGCCAGCGGCCCAGTCAGGTAACCTTGGCGCCTGGCATCTGGGCCCAGGGGAGCTGAACTCATAAATCTTGTGACGGCGCAAACAAGGGGCGCAGCCCTACCCCCCTGAACTGAACCCGGGAGGGGGCCCAGCCGGTCTGCGTGGGCAGCATGGTGACGCGGCTGGTGGGAGAACTCCCCGGGAGGCAGTGACTGGTTTTGGAACCGGGAGTGCTGCGTCCCAGCCGGGGAACCCTGGCGCCGGGTATTTGACTGGGCGCTGTCACGGCGCAAGTACGGGGCGCAACCCTACTCCCCTGAACTAACCCTGGGAGGGGGCCCAGCCGGTCCGTGGAGGCGGCGCGGTGATGCGGCTCACGGGAGGAGAAATCCCTGGGAGGCAGCGACTGATTTTGGAGCCGGGAGTAAAGCGTCCCGGCAGGGGAACCTTGACGCTAGGATTTGGACTGACACCGGAGGATCTGACCGTGGCTTCAGCTGGCCACACCCCCAGGGGCAATCTCCACACAGCCAACACACATAGGCGACACGCCCCACGGGAATCTCAGATACAACAGTCATTCCAAGCAAGACAAGCAACTCTGGCTATATTCCGAGGTGCTACTCTCCCATCTCTCTGATTCCTCCCCCACCCTCCCCAGGTGGCTTCATTGACACTGGAATTTCCTGAGCCAGAGGGAGAACAGCTCCGGCTCCGAGGTGGCTTTGCTTCCCCTCCTCTTTTTTTTTTTCTTTTGGTCTTTTCCTAACCCACTCTTCCGGCCTGAGAAAAGGAACCACAAAAAACCCAGGGACCAAAAATCCACCCCTAATTGGACTAAAAACACAGAACCAGCTACAGCCAAGCATATATGATCCAAATCTCGGACTTTCATCCTTACAGGGAACAAGATGGCAGCTAAAAACCAAAGGCAGTTCTGATAGGGATCTGACTGCATTTTTTTTTTTAGTGGAATTTCTGGAAAAACAAGTTTCCCAGTGATGGCTCGGAGACAGCAGTCGATATCAAACCACATAAAGAAGCAGACCATGACAGCTTCTACAACCCCCCAAACAAAAGAATCAAAATCTTTCCCAAATGAAGATATAATCCAGGAATTATCAGATACAGAATATAAAAAACTAATTTACAGAATGCTTCAAGACATCACAAACGAAATAAGGCAAACTGCAGAAAAAGCCAAGGAACACACTGATAAAACAGTTGAAGAACTCAAAAAGATTATTCAAGAACATAGTGGAAAAATTAATAAGTTGCAAGAATCCATAGAGAGACAGCATGTAGAAATCCAAAAGATTAACAATAAAATTACAGAATTAGACAACGCAATAGGAAGTCAGAGAAGCAGACTCGAGCAATTAGAATGTAGACTGGGACATCCGGAGGACCAGGGAATTAACACCAACATAGCTGAAAAAAAAAACAGATAAAAGAATTTAAAAAAATGAAGAAACCCTAAGAATCATGTGGGACTCTATCAAGAAGGATAACTTGCATGTGATTGGAGTCCCAGAACAGGGAGGGAGGACAGAAAACACAGAGAAAATAGCTGAAGATCTGCTGACAGAAAACTTCCCTGACATCATGAAAGACAAAAGGATATCTATCCAAGATGCTCATTGAACCCCATTTAAGATTGATCCAAAAAGAAAAACACCAAGACATATTATCATCAAACTTGCCAAAACCAAAGAAAAAGGGAAAATTTTAAAAACAGCCAGCGAGAAAAGAAAGGTCACCTTCAAGGGAGAATCAATAAGAATAAGTTCAGACTACTCAGCAGAAACCATGCAGGCAAGAAGGGAATGGGACGACATATACAGAGCACTGAAAGGGAAAAACTGCCAGCCAAGGATCATATATCCAGCAAAACTCTCTCTGAAATATCAAGGCGAAATTAAGATATTTACAGATAAACACAAGTTTAGAGAATTTGCAAAAACCAAACCAAAGCTACAAGAAATACTAAAGGATATTGTTTGGTCAGAAAACCAATAATATCAGATACCAGCACAACACGAGGTCACAAAACAGAACATCCTGATATCAACTCAAATAGGGAGATCACAAAAACAAATTAAGATTAATTAAAAAAAAAAATGCTCATAACAGGGAATCACTGAAGTCAAAATGTAAAAGATCACAATAATCAAAACGAGGGACTAAATACAGGTGGCATAGAACGGCCATATGGAGAGTGATCAATATAGAACAATACAAGTTAGGTTTTTACTTAGAAAAATAGGGGTAAATATTAAGGTAACCACAAAGAGGTATAACAACTCCATAACTCAAGATAAAAGCCAAGAAAAACGTAACAACTCAACAAACATAAAGTCAAACACTACAAAAATGAGGATCTCACAATTTACTAAGAAAAACGTCTCAGCACAAAAAAGTATGTGGAAAAATGAAATTGTCAACAACACACATAAAAAGGCATCAAAATGACAAAACTAAACACTTATTTATCTATAATTACGCTGAATGTAAATGGACTAAATGCACCAATAAAGAGACAAAGAGTCTCGGACTGGATAAAGAAACATGATCCGTCTATATGCTGCCTACAAGAGACACACCTTAGACTTAGAGATACAAACAAACTAAAACTCAAAGGATGGAAAAATATATATCAAGCAAACAACAAGCAAAAAAGAAGAGGAGTAGCAATATTAATTTCTGACAAAATAGACTTTAGACTTAAATCCACCACAAAGGATAAAGAAGGACACTACATAATGATAAAAGGGACAATTCACCAGGAAGACATAACCATATTAAATATTTATGCACCCAATGACAGGGCTGCAAGATACATAAATCAAATTTTAACAGAATTGAAAAGTGAGATAGACACCTCCACAATTATAGTAGGAGACTTCAACACACCACTTTCGGAGAAGGACAGGACATCCAGTAAGAAGCTCAATAGAGACACGGAAGACCTAATTACAACAATCAACCAACTTGACCTCATTGACTTATACAGAACTCCCCACCCAACTGCTGCAAAGTATACTCTTTTTCTAGCGCACATGGAACATTCTCTAGAATAGACCACATATTAGGTCATAAAACAAACCTTTCCAGAATCCAAAACATCGAAATATTACACAGCATCTTCTCAGACCACAAGGCAATAAAACTAGAAATCAATAACAGAAAAACTAGGGAAAAGAAATCAAATACTTGGAAACTGAACAATACCCTCCTGAAAAAAGACTGGGTTATAGAAGACATCAAGGAGGGAATAAGGAAATTCATAGAATGCAACGAGAATGAAAATACTTCCTATCAAAACCTCTGGGACACAGCAAAAGCAGTGCTCAGAGGCCAATTTATATCGATAAATGCACACATACAAAAAGAAGAAAGAGCCAAAATCAGAGAACTGTCCCTACAACTTGAACAAATAGAAAGTGAGCAACAAAAGAATCCATCAGGCACCAGAAGAAAACAAATAATAAAAATTAGAGCTGAACTAAATGAATTAGAGAACAGAAAAACAACTGAAAGAATTAACAAAGCCAAAAGCTGGTTCTTTGAAAAAATTAACAAAATTGATAAACCATTGGCTAGACTGACTAAAGAAATACAGGAAAGGAAACAAATAACCCGAATAAGAAACGAGAAGGGCCACATCACAACAGACCCAAGTGAAATTAAAAGAATCATATCAGATTTTTACGAAAAATTGTACTCTAACAAATTTGCAAACCTGGAAGAAATGGATGAATTCCTGGAAAAACACTACCTACCTAAACTAACACATTCAGAAGTAGAACAACTAAATAGACCCATAACAAAAAAAGAGATTGAAACGGTAATCAAAAAACTCCCAACAACAACAACAAAAAAAGCCCTGGCCCGGACGGCTTCACTGCAGAGTTCTACCAAACTTTCAGAGAAGAGTTAACACCACTACTACTAAAGGTATTTCAAAGCATAGAAAATGATGGAATACTACCTAACTCAGTCTATGAAGCCACCATCTCCCTGATACCAAAACCAGGTAAAGACATCACAAAAAAAGAAAATTACAGACCTATATCCCTCATGAACATAGATGCAAAAATCCTCAACAAAATTCTAGCCAATAGAATTCAACAACATATCACAAAAATAATTCACCCTGATCAAGTGGGATTTATACCAGGTATGCAAGGCTGGTTTAATATCAGAAAAACCATTAATGTAATCCACCACATAAATAAAACAAAAGACAAAAACAACATGATCTTATCAATTGATGCAGAAAAGGCATTTGACAAAGTCCAACACCCTTTTATGATAAAAACTCTCACCAAAATAGGAATTGAAGGAAAATTCCTCAACATAATAAAGGGCATCTATGCAAAGCCAACAGCCAACATCATTCTAAATGGAGAGAACCTGAAAGCATTTCCCTTGAGAACGGGAACCAGACAAGGATGCCCTCTATCACCGCTCTTATTCAACATCGTGCTAGAAGTCCTAGGGCAATTAGGCTAGACAAAGAAAGAAAGGGCATCCAGATTGGCAAGGAGGAAGTAAAATTATCTCTATTTGCAGATGACATGATCTTATACACAGAAAACCCCAACGAATCCTCCAGAAAACTACTGAAACTAATAGAAGAGTTTGGCAGAGTCTCAGGTTATAAGATAAACATACAAAAATCACTTGGATTCCTCTACATCAACAAAAAGAACACCAAAGAGGAAATAACCAAATCAATACCATTCACAGTAGCCCCCAAGAAGATAAAATACTTAGGAATAAATCTTACCAAGGATGTAAAAGACCTATACAAAGAAAACTACAAAGCTCTACTACAAGAAATTCAAAAGGACATACTTAAGGGGAAAAACATACCTTGCTCATGGATAGGAAGACTTAACATAGTAAAAATGTCTATTCTACCAAAAGCCATCTATACATACAATGCACTTCCGATCCAAATTCCAATGTCATTTTTTAAGGTGATAGAAAAACAAATCACCAACTTCATATGGAAGGGAAAGAAGCCTCGGATAAGCAAAGCATTACTGAAAAAGAAGAAGAAAGTGGGAGGCCTCACTCTACCTGATTTCAGAACCTATTATACAGCCACAGTAGTCAAAACAGCCCGGTGTTGGTACAACAACAGGCACATAGACCAGTGGAACAGAATTGAGAACCCAGATATAAATCCAACCACATATGAGCAGCTGATATTTGACAAAGGACCAGTGTCAGTTAATTGGGGAAAACATAGTCTTTTTAACAAATGGTGCTGGCATAACTGGATATCCATTTGCAAAAAAATGAAACAGGACCCATACCTCACACCATGCACAAAAACTAACTCCAAGTGGATCAAAGACCTAAACATAAAGACTAAAACGATAAAGATCATGGAAGAAAAAATAGGGACAACCCTAGGAGCCCTAATACAAGGCATAAACAGAATACAAAACATTACCAAAAATGACGAAGAGAAACCAGATAACTGGGAGCTGCTAAAAATCAAACGCCTATGCTCATCTAAAGACTTCACCAAAAGAGTAAAAAGACCACCTACAGACTGGGAAAGAATTTTCAGCTATGACATCTCAGACCAGCGCCAGATCTCTAAAATCTACATGATTCTGTCAAAACTCAACCACAAAAAGACAAACAACCCAATCAAGAAGTGGGCAAAGGAAATGAACACACACTTCACTAAAGAAGATATTCAGGCAGCTAACAGACACATGAGAAAATGTTCTCGATCATTAGCCATTAGAGAAATGCAAATTAAAACTACGATGAGATTCCATCTCACTCCAACAAGGCTGGCATTAATCCAAAAAACACAAAATAATAACTGTTGGAGAGGCTGCGGAGAGATTGGAACTCTCATACACTGCTGGTGGGAATGTAAAATGGTACAACCACTTTGGAAATCTATCTGGCGTTATCTTAAACAGTTAGAAATAGAACTACCATACAACCCAGAAATCCCACTCCTCGGAATATACCCTAGAGATACAAGAGCCTTCACACAAACAGATATATGCACACCCATGTTTATTGCAGCTCTGTTTACAATAGCAAAAAGCTGGAAGCAACCAAGGTGTCCATCAACGGATGAATGGGTAAATAAATTGTGGTATATTCACACAATGGAATACTATCTATCAATAAAGAACAGTGACGAATCTGTGAAACATTTCATAACATGGAGGAACCTGGAAGGCATTATGCTGAGCGAAATCAGTCAGAGGCAAAAGGACAAATATTGTATAAGACCACTATTATAAGATCTTGAGAAACAGTATAAACTGAGAAGAACACATACTTTTGTGGTTACGAAGGGGGGAGGGAGGGAGGGAGGGAGAGGGTTTTTTACTGATTAATTAGTAGATAAGAACTGCTTTAGGTGAAGAGAAGGACAACACTCAATACACAGAAGGTCAGCTCAATTGGACTGGACCAAAAGCAAAGAAGTTTCCGGGATAAAATGAATGCTTCAAAGGTCAGCGGAGCAAGGGCAGGTGTTTGGGAACCATGCTCTAAGGGGACTTCTAAGTCAATTGGCAAAATAATTCTGTTACGAAAACATTCTGCATCCCACTTTGAAATGTGGCGTCTGGGGTCTTAAATGCTAACAAGCGGCCATCTAAGATGCAGCAATTGGTCTCAACCCACCTGGAGCAAAGGAGAATGAAGAACACCAAGGTCACACGACAACTAAGAGCCCAAGAGACAGAAAGGGCCACATGAACCAGAGACCTACATTATCCTGAGACCAGAAGAACTAGTTGGTGCCCGGCCACAATCGATGACTGCCCTGACAGGGAGCACAATAGAGAACCCCTGAGGGAGCAGAGGATCAGTGGGATGCAGACCCCAAATTCTCATAAAAATACCATACTTAATGGTCTGACTGTGACTAGAGGAATCCTGGCGAGCATGGTCCCCAAACCTTCTGTTGGCACAGGACAGGAACCATTCCTGAAGACAACTCATCAGACATGAAAGGGACTGGACAGTGGGTAGGAGAGAGATGCTGAAGAAGAGTGAGCTAATTATATCAGGTGGACACTTCAGACTGTGTTGGCATCTCCTGTCTGGAGGGGGGATGGGAGGATAGAGAGAGTTGGAAGCTGGCAAAATTGTCACGAAAGGAGAGACTGGAAGGGCTGACTCATTAGGGGGAGAGCAAGTGGGAGTAAGGAGTAAGATGTATATAAACTTATATGTGACAGACTGACTTGATTTGTAAACGTTCACTTGAAGCTCAATAAAAGTTAATTAAAAAAAAAAAGACAGTTTCAAAAAGGAAAAAAATTAAGGATAGTCACTGAAAGAAGAAAACTATAATCAATGGTTTCTAAACCAGAAGGACAACAAACAGGGAACACAGAACATTCAATCAATACAACAGATGACAGGAAAGATAAAGACAGAATCAAAGAAAAAGGACGATGAGCAGAAAACGCAAGACAGGTGAAATAAGTTCACATACATCAGTGATCACAATAAATATGAATGGATTCAGCTCACCTATAATAGAGAGATACTACCAAACTGGATGAAAAAAAAAAAAGTTCACCTATATGCTGCTTACAAGAGATACCCTAAAACAAAACGACACAGAAAAGCTAAATATAAGGGGATGAAATAAAAAGATATAATTGTTCAACAGTCACCAAAAGAAAGCTAGTGAAACATTATCGTTCATAATAGAATTTAAGGTGAAATTCATAAAGAAAATAGTGCAATAAAGAACTTTCATATACTCATATTTTACTACCTAGAAAAACTGTTAGAATTACAATAAATAAATAAATAATGATAACACAGTCATAGTGGAAGATTTTAATATGTCTGTCTTAGAAGCTATCAGATAAAGCAGACCAAAATTAAATTGCTTCTACATCACAATCGTTAATTATTCATTTCTTTGGTGCTGGGTTCTACATAGATATTATCTGTCTACAAGCTTATAGGCAGATAATATCTACATAGAACCCAGAACCAAAGAAAAAAGTAATTATCCTTTTTTTTAAAGTACACATGTAATGTATAAAAACTGATCATGAATTAGGCCACAGAGGAAGTCTAAAGAAGTTTCACATTATTGAGACCATATAGATTCTGATGCCAATCCAATTAGTTTTTTTTTTAATAAAAATAACAGTAATAAAAAAATCCACATTTGTAAATTTAAAAATATATTTCTAAATAACTTGAGTTACAAAGAAATCAAATTGGAAATAACAAAATACCTAGAAATGATCTATTACGGATAAGTAAATAAATGAATATCAAAGCTTGAGCGGACTATTGAACTAAAAACTACTTCCTGGAAAATGTACAGGCTTAAATGCATTTCCTAAAAAACAAAAAAGATACTAAATCTAGTCTCAAAGTATCTCCTGATAGATTACATCTTCATTACAAGAAGAAAAACAGCAACTTTACAGCAGAGATATCCAGCAGATACCACTTTAACTACGTAATCGAAGGTAACGTCACCAATAACGGGACAAACTAAAAAATGCAAATTGTGATAGGATGCACTCGAGCGGGTCACAATATGACTTTTGTGGTATTCCTACAAAGCAAGCATTACCTGAATCCAATTATGATGAAACACCAGACAAATCCAAATTGCAGGACTTGCTACAAAAAAGCTGATCTGGGCCCATCAAAAATGTCAAGGACATAAAAGATGAAAAAAGACCAAGAAACAGTTCCTAATAAAAGAAGACAAAAGAGATATGAAAATCAAACACTTAATACTTGGATTGGATCCAGTCCGGGTGGGGGGGGAGGGGAAAATAAATAGCTATGAAGTGTATTATTGAAACAGCTGTCAAATACGCACTGTGAAATAGCTAACATGAAAGTTCCTGATTTAGATAATTATACTATTGTTATAAGAAGAGATCTTTGTTCTTAGGAAAAAGACATTGATATATTTAGGGGTAGAGGAGAATGATGCATAGAACTTTCAAAGGGCAGGCACACACACGTGCGCACACACACACATATACACAGAGAGAGGGAACCACAAATGATAAGCAAATAGGACAAAATATAAATATTTGGTGCATTTGGGTAAAGGGTATGGAAGAAAGCTCTTTGAACTCTTCTTGTATTTTCCTGTAAGTTTGAAATTATACCAAAATAAAATAAATGTTACTTAAAAAAAAAAGGAAGACTGAAAATAAATTAGTTAACCATTCAATGTGAGAAGCTGGTAAAAGAACAGCAGAGAAAATCTAAACAAAGCAGAGAAATGAAAATAATATAAGAATAGGTATTAATGAAATGAAAAATAAAGCAACAGAGAGGTCAATAAAACCGAAAGTTGGTTCTTTGAAAAGACTAACAAAAATAAATAAATAAATAAAGGCAAACCTCTAGCAAGACTAATAAAGGGGTAAACAAAGAAAAGTAAAAAATGTTATGAATGAAATGGATTTTGGAACATAAGAGAATACTATGAACAACTTTAGAACTATCAATATGAAAATTTATACCAAGTAGATATTTTTAGTACATTCAAAATTGACTTCAGAAGAAACTGATTATTCAAACAAACCATAAACTATTTGAGACACTGGAATGGTATTCAAAATTCTTGCCTTAAAAAGACAACAGATCAGAAAGTTATAAAAAATGAGTGTTACCAACCTTCAAGAACAATCATCTACAACAATCTCAAAGTACAGAAGAAGGAAAGTTACTCAGCTAATTTTATGAGTATAATCTTGAAACTAATCTCACTAAGCAACACTAAATACCAATCAGCAGATAAATTTTATAGTGCATTTTTTAAAAATTATATAACACAGTTAAGTAAGGTTTATCCCAGAAACATATGGATGATTCAACAACAGAAAAACTGATTAATACAATTCCCACATTGACAAAAAAAAAAAAAAAAAACATTATGACAAAGGTAATCCACATGGGGGGAAAAAAGGTAAATCCCTACCTGTGGCCATATTTAACAATTAAGTTCCAGATCAAAAAAATAAAATACATTATCATCTCAGTACATATGTTAAAAAAATAAATAAAATTTAATATCCATTCATGATATAAATTCCTAATAAACTAGGAAAAGAAACACTGTTAACCTGATAAAGGCTACTATCAAAACTAACAAATAATGCTTAACGGTAAAACTTTAGACACATTTGCATCAAAGTTAGAAACATGATGAAGATGCCTGCTATTACTCATATTATTCACATAGTACTGAAGATCTCAGCCAATACACTAGGACCAAATAATAACAATAATGATAGCAATAACAAGGAGGAAGAGAAGAAGGAAATTAAAAAAAAAGAGAAATCTGCCATTTTTCAGAAGATATGTCTGACTGTACAAAATAATCCCAGAAAATCTACAAATGATGGAACCTATTAAAAGAGTCAATTTGCTAGATATAAAGTTAACATACAAAAACCACTGGTAACCAATTAGGAAAAAGCAGTTAAAAAAAAAAAAAAGTATCATTTAGATCATTTCACAGCAAAAGCTATGAAAAACCTAAGAACAAAAGAAAGCTAAGAAATTCTACAGTGTTTATGAAATAGAAGCAGTATAAAAATAACATTACAGAACGTTATTTAAAGACATAAAAGAAGAATTCAAGAAAAATCAGGATAGATCATAAAAAAGGATGAGAAGAGTCAATATTCTGAAGATGTCAACTGTCTCTCAATCTAAACTCAGTACAATTCCTATCAAAATTGCAATGTCACAGAAAAGGACAAAGTGATCCTAAAACTTTTGAGACAGTAAACAGCCAAGCATAGGCAAAGAATAAGGTGGAGGGACCTGCCCTACTCATTACAAAGCTATGATAATTATGACAGTTTGATGCTGACACAGAGATAGGCACG
The DNA here is from genome assembly GCF_024166365.1 of Elephas maximus indicus. Taxonomy (NCBI): domain Eukaryota; kingdom Metazoa; phylum Chordata; class Mammalia; order Proboscidea; family Elephantidae; genus Elephas; species Elephas maximus. The sequence goes on along the minus strand of NC_064833.1, from coordinate 59,892,367 downwards.
CAGAACAAAGGAACTGAATTGAGGTCCCCAAACTGGCTCCGCAAATGCACAGAAACTTGATTTATGACAGAGGTGTCACTGCAAGTTACAAAACAAGAGAGAGAGGATGAACTCTTCAATATCTCATGTTAATAAACGGTAACCTATACAGAAAAAATAAATAAATAAAGGTAAATCCCTACCTCTGGCCATACTTAACAATTAAGTTCGAGATGAAATAGAGCTAAGCAAACAAAACTTTCAAAAGAAAATTCTGTGAATGACTTATAAAAAAAAGTACAAGTCTTAAGGAAATCACTAATAAATGTGAGTTAAGTATATTACAATTTAAAAAGTCTGTACCATTAAAGATCTCCAGAACAAAGTAAAGACATAAGCCAGACTGGAAGAAGATATTTCACAACACATTTAATCAAAAAAGGATTAGAATTCAGGACACACAAAGATCCTATAAATTTATTTAAAAATGCCAAACAACCCAATAGAAAAACTGGGCAAAGGATATGAACAAAGAGTTCAAGAAAATCAAGCTGCCAATGAACAATGCACAGTAGCTCAATCTCACTAGTAATAGGAAATTCAACTGTAAACCGCAGTGAGATATTTCATACCTATCAGATTGGTAACAATGAAATGTTGGCAAAAAACACTTAAACTTCCGGACACTGCAAGACAGAGATAAACCAGGACAACCATTGACAAAAGGAACCTGACAATACATAGTAAAGTTGAAGAGGAGTAAACCTCATGACTCAGCTTTTCTATTTCTAGGTATATTCCCTAGCGCAGCATTTTTCATTTTAATGGTCTCAATCCATTGGGGATTGTAAAATCAATGTAGTGGGTTATGATCAGCATTTTAGAAAATGAATTAAAATAGAATAAAAAAATCAGAATATATAACACCATAGTAAGACTAAACCCCTTGCCATTAAGTCAATTCCAACTCACAGCGACCCTATAGGACAGAGCAGAACTGCCCCATTGGGTTTCCAAGGAGTGGCTGGTGGGCTCGAACTGCTAACTTTCTGGTTAGTAGCCAAGATCTCAGCCACTGTGCCACCAGCACTCCATAGTAAGACTAGACATTATTTAATGAAACTGTGCTATGTATGTATAAGTATGTATGTGTATACATGTATACATGTAAAATGTAACTGATACTGCCCTAGAGAAATTCTCCTACACATACACAAAGTTACTCACCATAGATGCATTTATAATAGCAAAAAACTGGAAGGAAAAAAATCTAAATTGTATGGTACAGTCACACTATGAAATAACAGGCACTACCAAAATGAATAACCTAGACCAAACGTATATGCATAGATAAATGTTACAAACATAACACTAAGTGAAAAAAAAGCAAGTTGAAGGACACATGTGGTATACTGCCATTTCAATGTACCAATGTAAAGTCCAAAAACACAAAATTATGTATTATATTATGCAAATATATACTATGTAATATTAGGAATGATACATAGCAGGTTCAGGTTAGCTGTTACCTGAGGGGAGAGAAAAGTAAAAAGGCGGTTTCAACTATATTTGGGGTTTTTTCTTTCTAAATCTTTAAGACCAACCTGTGGCAATGACTTATCCCCATTAGCATGCATCTTCAATTTCATTAATGCAACTTTTGCAGCTGTTTCACTATTTTTTGCACCTTTTCGTCGTTTGCTCACTGTCTCTCCTGTCTTGGAATCTAAGAGATAAGCATATAAGCACATAAGAATTTTATCATAAAACACTTATTAATTATAACCCTGAGGCATCCACAAGTTACACACAATTGAGATAAAGAAATCACATTCATTTTACAGGTACTGAATTTATATGATCAATGAAAAAATACCATCCAAGTTCATCTAAGCAATCCCCATATCGCAAAACTCACTGTTATATGTTTCTTTCCATCTTAAGCCTATTTAATCCAAAGCAACCACTAACATTTCTACAGAGAACTTTAAGATTTAGTTATGGAAGATATTAATAAAAGTTTTATCCTTAATACAGAATGAAATTCTGTTGAAGTAACACATTGGCAAGAGACTGTTCTAAGTTACACACATATTCTTTCCTGGTACCTCCTATTATCAGCAGCAATCATAGGATAGCTGACTAGGATTTGAGTTTAGTCTTGAGAATGCAAAGCACCACTTAACCTCATGAATACCATTTCCAGCCATGATGATTAACTAGATGATCTAAGTGGCCCACAGACGAGATTGTGTGGTGGGATACTTCCACACAATTTCTAAAGTTTTACTGGTCAGATAGGCCTTGTGAGAAATAGTGTCACCGAATATCATCAAAATCCATGGCAAATTTTTAACACTGAGGTTGTTAACAACAATTTCCATAACTGGTAAGTAGAAAAAAGCAAGAGACTCTGGAATTAAAAGAGTATACAGCAATAACACAAAGCAAAACCCACTGCCGTCGAGTCAATTCCAACTCATAGTGACTCTATAGGACAGAGTAGAACTGCCCCATAGAGATTCCAAAGAGCGCCTGGTGGATTTGAACCGCCAACCTCCTGGTTAGCAGCCAGTGCACTTAACCACTACACCACCAGGGTTTCCATACAGCAATAAGGAAATAATAAAACAAGCTTTCTAGGTACTTGCCAATAATGTCTTTAACAAGTTTCTGGGTGGCAGCCATACGAGGTTTAGAGATTTCCAGTTTTTCACATTCATGATCTGACCGATGACGGTGTCTATGAGGAACAAGAAGAGTAACATTAGTTCATGTGTTTGCATACAACTTAAACAGATATACCGGGCTTGAACGGTCTAAGTGATCACCTCAGGCAAAAATTCTTCTCACAATAAGGACATACAACCGGCACAAGCTCTTTTTCAGTACAGTCCTTGAATGAGCATGGGTAAGGTGTGTGTTTATCTGTTTTCGGTCTCTCACTGATTATATTCACCTGCAAATATGATGAGGAGGAAACAGCATTATATTTCACATTTATAGCAAACCAATTAATCTATTTTGGTAGGCAGCATTCATATAATCTCTTTATTAAAGGAAGTAACACACTCATGTAATAGAATGTAAGCGTTTATACAAGAAATGCTTATTGTGCGGAATGTTCTAAATTCTCACAATGTCCCTGCTGAAGTGTATTTATCCTCTAAACCAAAAAAAAAAAAAAAACCATTGCCACTGAGTTGACTCTGACCCATAGTGATCCTATAAAATAGGACAGAGTAAAACTGCCCCATAGGGTTTCCAAGGAGTAGTTGGTAGTTTCGAACTCCTGACCTTTTGGTTAGCTATTGAGTTCTTAACCACTGTGCTACCAGGGCTCCTACTTATCGTCTAAGCCAAGTTAAAGTGACTACTATTCAGTTATTCTTCACAATTTTTAATATTGTTCTGTAACAGTCCGAGGCAAAGATGCCCCAAAATAACACTCAGGTGATCACCTCATCAACCCTCAAATGGCAAGTCATACCTACTGCTGACTCCTATTGTAGGGGGTTAAATATATATTTAAAAACACTTAAAAATTACATATTTATTGACATGGGCTAAAGATCATTTTCATAACCATGTATCATTCTCTAAGATGTATTTAATACTATATTATCAGCAAATACTGTATCAGAGGAAGATGATGTTTTATAAGATAAAAAACAAAAAAGAACCCAGGTAAACCAGGCTATTCTGATCATTAAGTAACTAGGTTTGTAGAATTGAGTGAATTTAGGGAAATATTTGCTTAAAAAGTACAACCAAAGGGTACTACCCTTTGGCTGATTACATCTTACAATTAACTTCTTGTGATACTTAAGATTGTGTGTCAACTTGGCTGGGCCATGATTCTCAGTGTTTTGGCAGTTGCATAATGTTGTGATCACTGCCCTGTTGAAATCTGATACATGATCACTCCCATGATGAAACATGCTAAGTGAAACCGGCAGGGGTGAGGCCTGTGGCAGCTCACTACCCCCTCAGCCTTCATCTCTCTGCCCTCCTCCACCTAGTTCCTTCCTGCTCCCCTTGACGGGGCGTTTGCTTGTTATAGAGCCTGCAGCTGGCTCCCGTTCGTCTGACCTCCAGCTCTTGGGACTTGAGCTAGCAGCTTACCTGATGATTTTGAGATTCATCAGTCTTCAGAACCTGCTACAGCCCTGCTCTCCAGGCTGCTGATCTTGGGTTTGCCAGCCCATGTAGCTATGTGAATCATGAGAATCCTCTTTCCTGCCCCACGGACTTAGGATGTACAGCCTCTAAAAACCACGTGAGCAATTTCTTTTATATAAATCTCTCTCTCTCTATATATATATATACATATGCGTAACTGATTTTGTTTCCCTAGAGAACCTAGCCTAAGATACTTTTTAACTATGCATCCAAATTTGTTCCACTAGTATAAAACTAAGCAATTTTAATTTCATTATTTAATTAATGAAATCTAATAATCTGAGAGACATGCACAGAAGTCAAGTTAATATAAGAAAAAGGAAAGCACAGGGATGATTTATAAGTTTTTTAGGATATATCAGTCAGATTTTCTGGGTGGCTCTAAATGAGTATTTCTTTACACTTAATTCTGCATAGTACTAACATGTTAATTTTCGTTTTCCTTAAAAAACTCGCCTAAACTTCAAAGGGACATTTTGACTGACACTCATTTAACTTTAATTTTCTGTAATGGAGAGAACAGATATGAAAATACTAGGTACAGTGCTTGGTACAGCCCTGGTGGAGTAGTGATTAAGCGCTCTTGGTTACTAACCTATAGGTTAGTGGTTCAAGCCTACCACTTGCTCCATGGGAAAAAGATGTGGCAGTCTGCTTCCTTAAAGATTTCACCTTTGGAAACCCTATGAGGTAGTTCTGTTCTGTCCTACAGGGTTGCCATGAGCTGGAATCAACTCAATGGCCATGGGTTGGGTACAATGCTTGGTCAGTGGTGGACATGAATAAACATCAACTGAAAAGCATTAGTGGCAAATGCTTCTTCTCTAATCCTGCTGTTTCTTTCTAAATGGCATGAATTCATTTTAACTCCCTGTCTATCTCTGCCCAAAGGGAAGTGGAGCTACTTATCTGTCAAATTTGAGAAAATTACATTAGGCAGAGTAGGCTTAGCTCCCCTTTTTTCCTCTTGGAATTGAGCTGCCCACAGGGAGGAGGCCTAACTTAGTCAAGCACTGCTGTGACTGGTAGGTAAAAACCCGTTGCCATCAAGTCACTTCCAACTCATAATGACCTTATAGGTCAGAGCAGAACTGCCCCATTGGGTTTCTAAGACTGCAATCTTTATGGAAGCAGATTGCCACACCTTTCTCCTGTGGAGTGGCTGGTGGGTTTGAACCACCCTTTCAGTTAGTAGCCAAGCGCTTTATCCACTGTGTCACCAGTGTTCCTTGACTGATGAGCACTCGTAAAAAGCCGTTGCCATCAAGTTGATTCCAACTCATAGCGACCCTATAGGTCAGAGAACTGCCCCATAAGGTTTTCAAGGCTATAATCTTTACCGAAACAGACTGCCACATCTTTCTCCTGTGGAGCAGCTGGTGGGTTCCAACTGCCGACCTTTGGGTTAGCAGACAAGCACTTAACTACTGTGCCACCAGGGCTCCTCTGGATTTCCCTTGCTGACCCATTTAGCTCTACACTAAGCTTCAATCATTCACCTTATCCTTTAACAGTAACATAGGTGATACTTTGGTTTCTACCTTGTAGCCAGCCCTTTTTTAATGTCTCAATTTGTTTTAGAATTTGGGTGGGTATTATTTTAGGCTACAGGTTTGTTCCTGGTGACCTGAGGATGACTGAGCCAGAACAATTTACGACCACAGAATCCTATCACAGATACCAGTAAAAACGCACACAACAGTGAAGGAAGACTGCAAGTATGTAATGAGGACGTTAATGCCATTGATATTTGCAAATACATAAATGAAAGCTGTAAGTAGACTATTCATATAGAACTGAGCTAAAATGAAAATAAGAATTATGAAGATAAAAAATTATAAATACTAAGTAGATCAATTTTTCTTTAAAACAAACTGAGAAAAATAATATAAATGAAGTAAAAGCCTCTTTACATACATCAGTTTAGTATGTCAAATTTTAATCTGGGGTGCTGTAAAAACGGTGTGGCAGTAGAGGCATCTGACCCCTTCTAGCTTCACAAGGAGGAAGAAGAATCAAGATCAACAGCTGAAGACCAAGTCCCATGAGGCGGGGGTCGGACATACCTCCCCCTTCTAACCTTTTTACCAATTCTGACACCAGCCGTCCCTTCCATGGCACTCTCTACTTCTCTGCTGTGTTCGATAATTTGTTGCAATGGCCACACAGAACTCAAAGACCATAATCACAGCTATAGGGTTTATTAGGGAAGTAACAGTTACAGTTCAGGATGAGGAACCACTCAGAATACAGTTCTTCGATCAGGACAGCCTCTTCTCAGCCATGCCCTCAGACAGGCCTCTCTCTGACCCTCAGCAACTTGGTCCAGCCTCTGTCCTGCTCAGGCAAGTATTATAAAGCTCTTTAGCTTTACCAATAAGTGATTAGAGGCACCCGCTCCACCAGTACACTTTGACCCAAAAGTTCTCAGCTCTCTAGCTCCCTGCGTTGGTAAGCCTAAGGCACCCCGCTCTGCCAGCAAACCTCCTGCTTGAAGGTGCTCAGCTTTCTTGTTCTGTGGGCTGGGAAGCCCATCTACCATCTCCTGCCAGTTTCCTGGTTCTGCTGCCTCTGCTGCAGCCATTTCCCTGGCACTGCTTCTCGCTGTATCTGGGATTACAGCTTTCTCTCTATCTTCTGGGCCTAGGAGGTTCTCAGCACACGGATCCCAGGTCCAAAGAACACGTTCCACTACTAGCTCCTCTCCCTTGGTGGTAGTGAGGTCCCCCCTTTCTGCCTCCGGGATGACTCATTTTATGCTTACCAGCATGGTAAAACTGACCAATTCCCTAGTTAGGGTTCCATATACCTTATTTGCATGTCCCACCTTCACAAGGGTGCCATGCAACATATTTGCATTATTAACAAGCTGTCCAATTACTTTGGTGGGCCACAAGCACCTTATGTGCATAGTTCCACCCAATCACGGTTAGAAAACCCACTCCGTTGCACCACAGGTGCAGTGGCTTAAAATCTAATCAAATTCTGAATAAAAGTACGTGAATACAAAACCTGTTGCCGTGGAGCTGATTACAACTCATAGCGGCCCTACAGGACAGAGCAGAACTGCCCCATAGGGTTTCCAAGGAGCAGCTCATGGATTTGAATTGCTGACCTTTTGGTTAGCAGCCAAGCTCTCAATCACTGCGCCACCAGGGCTTCACGTGAATACAAATACATTTTATTAGATAGGAGAAATATTCTTACCTCAGAACAGCCATGTGACTCCCTGCTTCTGTGTTCAAGGCTTAAATAATTAAAAAAAAATTATTTAAATGCAATCAAGTAATATACTTAAACAAAGATGGCTACAGTAATTTTACATATTTTAATGTCCCAAAAGAATTTAAAACACAACTGTTCAACTTCAATATGAGTAAAAATAATTCATCACTCTAAATTACCCTTCCTTAAGTACTTTAAAGTGCTTGAAAATACAAATAATCTTTTGATTCCTTTTATTTCTCAAAGATCATTAATAATAAAATGTCAAAGGAGTGCTCTAGTTATAAAAGATTTATAAATATGCATTACATTTACTTACTTGAAAAATCTTTCTGAATTTCTTCCAAAAACAATTCATTTTTCATGGCTCTACTTAATAAATTAAATGCTTAATGAAATTTGAAAAATTTAAATATGACTATTAATCACAAAGAAAATCCATTTTCCAAAATCCCTGGTTAGTTCTCAGACTTGGAATGTATGTGATGTGTGCAAATGACATGCGACATCCAATTTAAAGAATTCACAGGCTGGGTACTTTTCATTTTATTACTTAAAAGAACAGTAATAATCCAAACAGTTGTTTATCATATTCGTTATATTTGGATATTACTCTTTCTTGTAATTAAAAGACACAAATACAACTTTAACATAAAATTCACACATATAAGCCCATTCCTGGAAGTTTTAAGGTTAGCAACAAATATGAACAATAATCAGAAACTATGACATCTATGTTTCTTTTTTTCCAAGTGGTTACTGGACTGAATACTAAATATCAAGAGCTAAAGTAACAACTATTTAAAATCATTCTGCTTTTCAGATATAAACCTCAATACTACAAACATTAAAATTAATCTAAAATTCTGCATAAAAACTTACCAAAATATTCCTGAGCAACCATCACATACAAACGGAAGAAAATCTAAAATTGAGGGAAAATATCATATGTGCTGGTCAATATGTGATTTTGTTTTCTTAAGCAAAAAGAATTTTAAAGTACTAAACTACTGCTATCGAAAAACTTTCCTTTTTGATCAATATCCCATTGTAGCAAGTTAAACAAAAGTCACCACGATGTCAAACACTGTAGAAGAAAGTAACCGGATTGGAGTTATCAGGAGATAAATGTTGCTCCTGGTACCTACGCTAAACCAGGAAAAAAAAAGTTCTGGAGGGTTTGTTTTTATTTGGGGGGGGATGGGGGTGGAGGCTGTTTGTTTTGTTTTGCTTCATTTCCCATTTACCAGGTACTGTTTTGGAGGACTATGTGCTGCAAAAGTCCTGCATTTTGAGTAAAAAACCTGGATTTCAATTCTGATTTCACTTCTTACTAACCTAGGAACACTAAGCCAGGTACTTAATAGCAGAGCTTTGATATACATATATATATGACATACTATATACTATACTATGTGTGTGCAGATATATAAATATACATATAAATGTGAAAATATGCACAAACAGCCAAATCTTTATTAGATAATATACACATATATACACAGATATAAGCTCATAGTGTCTGTGTGATGTATACTGTGTATATAACTACATTTATAGTATGCTTTATGCCACACCTACCTCACAGGCTAATTGTAAAAAAAACAAAAAAGCCATATGTAAAAGGTCAGAATAGTGACATAGTAAAGATAATTAATAAACATAATTACAACAACTAACTCATTTTATGTATACTTAATTCTGAGAAAAATACCATGGTGACTGGATGGAGATTTTTCAAAGAAATTCAACAGACAGATTGATTAATACCTCAAAATTTACTCCTGTATTGTTTCTTTCCTTGCTATTTAGGGCTACTCCAACAACTAAGAACCGAACTTCTGGAAAACACATGAAAGTATCCATTCCTAGATGTGGAAACTGACCCATTACCACTTGATGTAATCAATCACTCTCTAAGCTGCTTTCAATGTGCCTCATACTAAATTGGAGCATACAGCGAAGTGAGGCTGGATATATCTAATCATACCTCTTCTACAAAGTGGAAAGAGAAGGCATTGCTCAGTCTCAGTTTGGGAAAAGCTGTAATTGCTCCCAAAAGATCTCAACATATAGCATATCTTAACCCAAAACAGAAAAGAAGTCCTAGTGTAACCCAAAGGGACCCCTGGATAATTCTGCTTGTGGGAGAAGAGGGACTGATGACAGTTCTTCCTTCATCTGAAAAGTTAGCTTGATGAACTGTCACTACTGTTCCTAAGCATAATACTGTGAGCTTCTGTTTCATACAAAGAGATAATATATACATTTGTCAATATAAGAGAAGCAAACAAAGATTGTGATGTTCTGCAAAACTTTTGTATCACTTTCAAACTGGAAAAATTTTACATGCTTGATATTTGGAGGTTTTTGGTGACCAAGTAAACGTTAGAGGCAAATCAGGAGGAAGAGTCATGATCAAGGTAGTTTCCTGGCATCTGACACCATCCCTCTACCCGTCCAGAAGCTAAATGTAATTTAGGACACCCATTTAACATACCTGAAATCGTAACTTCTCTCCACTAGTCAAAAGACCTAGAGCCTGGCCTCACCTCAGATATTGACACTTTAAGAGACACCTCAAGTCGGAAAGGAAGATAAACTAGGTCACAGAAAGAATATAAGTTCACTGGACTCATTATGTGGAATCTGGCACACCAGATGTGCATAACTTACAGTCAAAATCCAATTGACTGAGTCTCCATATGAAAGGTCTGCAAGAAAACATAGGTTCTTACCTGTTGAATAGCTGATGCTTATAGCCAGTGGTGAAAGATACATATACAGAGTGCTATAACTAACAAAAGGAGCCCTGGTGGTACAATGGTTAAACTTAGCTCTCTGCAACTAACCAGAAGGTGGGTGCTTGGGACCCACCAGCTGCTCAGTGGAAGAGAAGACCTAGCGATCTGCTCACATAAATATGACAGCCTAGGAAACTCTATGGGCAGTTCTACTCTGTCATATAGGGCTGCTGTGACTCAGAACTGACTACAGGGCACACAACCACAACAAGATAAGTAACGAGGGCCCAGGAGGGATTGTGTCACCAGTCCTTTAGCCCACATCCGCATGAGGTATCACTAATCAATTAAGGCACTTCTACTAAGCTTTTTTTTTTTTTTTTACTAAGCTTAGGCTCAACCTCAGAGTCCTTCTCAACACAGTGACTCAGGCACTCGCTATCAATGACTGAAGCTGCAGTGGGAGATGAAACCTGTTTGCCAGTCTGTATAGTATGTGGTAAATGTGATGGCACAGATTTGGAGTCAAACTCAGGTATCAAAGATCGAATAGTAGTGTATGGCTATAATGCTAGCACCACAGACCTTCAGGGACTTGTCTGTTCCGGGTGTATGGCATCCCGAAGCCTGTGCCACACTAACACTGGCTATCAGATTGGGTTATGTGTATCCTAAGGTCTCTAGCACAATGGAGGGAGACCATTGCCTTATTATCCATGCTTTCTAGAGTTCAGCTTACTGGTCTGAAAGCTTTTTTGTGAGAAAAAAATCTTATTTTATATCCTTATGTATTCTCAACACGTAGAATAGATGCTCGGTAAATGCCTGTTGACTCAATGATGGTCAGAATCAAAGAATAACAGAGCTGGGAGCCCTGGTGGAAAAGTTTGAGGTGCAAATAAAAAAAGTTTGGGAAACTGAAGCGCTTTCCCAAGCTCACAGTGGCAGGGTTAGAGTGGAAGCCAAACCTTCCCAATCCCCGACCTAAGCATCCTCCCTCTCCGCGCGCAACTCAGTGGGAGCGCGCTACAGGACCCAGGTGTGCACTCCACGGACTTCCTGGACAAGACCCACTAAAAGTTAATGTGGCAAAGTATGTGTTCAGGAAATGCATAGTACCATTCCAAAAAGATCACAAGTCTCTTCCAAAGGCTCGGGGGAACACAAAAAGCACCAACACATCTCACGGCAGACCCAGGAAGGGCATGCCCGTCCTGCTACTCAGACCCTGCCCGGGCCAGCGGCCTCCCCTCAAGCGCCACCACCTTCCGCAGAAGCAGAGTGGTGCCCCGGTTTCCCGCTGGACGGGGCTGGGGACTCTCCGATCACCTCTTAGCCGGCAATCCCCCGCCTGACAGTGTTGCCCGATGTCCAACTCCGCCATCTCCCCAGTGGCGTAAGAGGCGGGGCGAAGCTGGAGGGGCGGGGTGACGGCGACGTCCCGCGCGGCGCCTGCTGGGACTGTGGCGGACAACGGGCGGAGCCCGCATGTGGGGGCGGTGCAGAGGTGTGGCCTGGCTCGGGTGAGTGCGAACAGCCTGTGAAAAGCCGGCCGAAGGCACTAAGCCAAGTGGCCGAATAAAGAGGGTGTCGGCCGGAGCAGTCCTTTTCCTGGAGCGGGAGACCCGTTGCCTAGTCAACCCCCTTTCTGGAAAACGAGTTCCACTCTTCCCTTCATGCTGTGAACAGAATCGGAACGGCCCCAGAAGGATTTATTCATTTTTTAATTAGTTTGATTTTTATACTAATTTACTAAGAGTAAATTAGTAATACTAAAAAAAAAAATACTAACAGTACTAAAAACCAAAACCCATTGCCCTGGAGTCAATCCAACTCATAGTGACCCTATAGGACAGAGGAGAACTGCCCTCGTAGGATTTCCGAGGACCGGGTGGTGGATTCGAACTGTCGACCTTTTGGTTAGCAGCCTGAGCTACTAACAGTAGTAAATACAAACAGTAAAACAGTAATACTAACAGTATTGCAAGAATCAAGTGAAAGAGAAGGGTACTAGTTTTCTAATTCCTTATTCACCCTAAAACAATGTTAGTTCATTATATAGTTTAAAATAAATTCCTCTTTCAAGGGAGTTATTAGGCTTTTTAAAGAATAAAGATATCTTTCATTTTTCCTTTTTGGTTAATTTAATTTTTTTGGTTAATAGAAAATATTAAAAAGTTCCTAAATCTTGAGTTCCCGAGTGCATCCTGAATCACACAGGGCTCCTTGGCTTAGAGATCCCGGACTCATGTATCACAAGTACCTGAAAAACGCTCATGGTGATGCCACTGGGGTGTAAGGAAGTGTCATTTGCTTGCTGAACCACTTCAAAGGTACTGAGGGAGGAGAGGCTTGTCTAGGTGGGGTACAAATGGATGCCATTCCATTGACAAGACAGGAGACTCCCCTCAGAGTGGATGAGTGACAATCAACTGTATTCATTAGAGAAACTGGGGAAGTATCTAATACTTCATATATAATTTTGGGTATTCCCAAATCAATATTCATTGAGGAAGGGGAGGGGTGGGATTGGGAAACAAGAATCATTACTTCAAGATTTTCTCTTGAGTAAAATCTATGTAAGATTTCCATGTCAGAATTTCTTGGGAGAAGCTTAAGGTTTTAGGTCTGGAAACAACCTAAGATGTCATCTAGCTATTCCAACCTCCTTAGCTTTTTTTAAGACAAGGAAACAGGTTCATCAAAGTTAGATGATTTGCCCCCATTAGTGGAAGAGCCTGGACTAAAATCCAAGTATAAAAGACTTCTGATATTCGTGAATCTATGAATTCATGGCCTGCCTGGATTTTGTGTGTTTATTTTAGTCAACTGGGTCAATCAATATCAGGTTTTGTAGATGGATCTTGGCTGAAAATAGAGAATGCCAGAAAGATGTTTACCTGTGTTTTATTGACTATGCAAAGGCATTTGACTGTGTGGATCATAACAAATTATAGGTAACATTGCAAAGAGTGGAAATTTCAGAACACTTCATTGTACTCATGAGGAACCTGTACATAGACCAAAAATAATCCTTCAGACAGAACAAGAGGATACTTTGTGTCTTAAAATCAGGAAAGGTGTGCATCAGGGTTCAATCTGTATGCTGAGCAAATAATTTGAAAAGCTGAACTATATGAAGAAGAATGTGGCATCAGGATTGCAGGAAGACTCATTAAGAACAACCTGTGAGATGCAGATGACAACCTTGCTTGCTGAAAGCGAAGAGAATTTGAATCACTTACTGATGAAAATCAAAGACTACAGCCTTCAGTATGGATTACACCTCAACAAAGAAAACAAAAATTCTCACAACTGGACCAACAAGCAACATTATGATAAACAGAGAAAAGATTGAAGATGTCCAGGATTTCATGTTACTTGGATCCACAATCAATACCCATGACAGCAGCAGTCAAGAAAGCAAAGGACGCATTACATTGGACAAATCTGCTGCAGAAGACCTCTTTAAAATGTTAAAATGCAAAGATGTCACTTTAAGGACTAAGGTGCACCCAACCCAAGCCATGATATATTTTCAGTTGCCCCACATGCATGCAAAAGCTGGACAATGAATAAGGAAGACCGAAGAAGAACTGATCACTTTGAATTATGGTTTTGGTGAAGAATATTGAATATACCATGGTCTGCCCAAAGAACAAGCAAATCTGTCTTGGAAGAAGTACAGCCAGTATGCTCCTTAGAAGCAAGGAAGGCGAGACTTTGTCTCACATACTTAGGACATGTTATTAGGAGGGACCAGTACCTGGAGAAGGACATCACGCTTGGTAACCTGGAGAGTCAGCAAAAAAGAGGAAGACCCTCAATGAGATGGACTGATGCAGTGGCAGCAACCAAAGGGTCATGCATAATGATCGTGAGGACGGCACGGCACTGGGCAGTGTTTCGTTCTGTTGTACGTAGGGTCACTGTGAGTCGGAACTGACTTGACAGCACCTAACAACAAGAGAGCTTGGCTAAGAATTCTTGGAATGTTCTAGATAAGGTGGCAAATATATATTTTATAAGGCCAAGCATAATAGAAATATTTTTATTTTTTCAGTTCAGTTAGCCTGGGGATGAGAGGAGCATTAGATGATTAGAGTAGCCAAGATTACAGCTACTAGTTCCCTGATCTCTCTAGTCTCCTGTGCTGATTCCTCTTCTACATGCTATTTAAGCATGTCTGTTTCCCCAGAGTTTTGTCACTGGTCCATTATCCTTAACGTAAGTAAAATCCCCATGGCTTCAACATCAAAAACTCCCACATGCGTATTTCCAGCCGTGCGAGTTTCTCCCAAACTCCAACTGTCTCTTAGACATATACATTTGTGGTTTGGCATGTAAAAGGTTTTTTTTTTTAATGTTTTACAGTCCAGTCTAATCTTTGTCCAAAGAGTTTGTTTCAGGAACGGTTTTAGTTCTGGGTTAACAGAGAGGCTGTGGGCCATGCTTTCGAGGGTTACTCTAGTCTAAGTCAGACCATTAAGTCTGGTCTTTTTGCTAGAATTTAAGTTCTGTACCACACTTTTCTCCTAGTCCATCACGGACTTTCTCTTTTGTTCCCTGTCAGGGCAGTCATTGGTGGTAGCCAGGAACCATCTAGTTCTTCTGGTCTTGTTACCACAATTTCATGAGTTAGAGCCGCCTGAGGCAAATACCCAGTTCTTGAGACAGGGGTGAGGTGGGTAGCAAGAGCTTTATTAGATATACCAGTATATGGAGACAGAGGGGAATGATCTCCTCCTAAAGTCGTCTGTCTCACCAGACTACCGATGGGTTCAAGTTATTAAGGGAAAAGGGGCCATAAGTTTTAGGAACTTATGGAATGTGCACTCTCTTTCTTCTGTTTGGTTTTGGTGGTTGTATCTCAAACTTGTTGATGTTTTCCTGCCATTATCCCATCAGCTCAGGGGGTAGCTGGTGCCATCCTTCGTCTTATTTGACAGGCTTAGATCAATACCGCTTGTTTTCCACAGTCTTAGAGGAAACATTGGTTAACACTTAACCATTTGGGGAGCTAACATCAGGACCTTACGTGGAGGCAGGGATGGGCTGGGGAGGGAAAGGAGAGAAAGAAGAAAGAAGGAGGGGAAAAAAATTGGCTCAGGTACTGTTCAAGATATGGCTGAGTAGTCTGTTTCAGTCTCAGGCTCATGGAGTCTCTGGTTTATGTGGCCCTTTTGTCTCTTGGGCTAATATTTTCTTTATATCTTTGGTGTTTCTCCTTCTCCTTTACTCCAGGTGGATTGGGACCAATTGATGCATCTTAGATGGCCACTTGTAAGCTTGTCCCCAGATGCCACTCACCAAAGTGGGATGCAGAACATTTTCTTAATAAACTTTGTTATGCCAGTTGACCTAGATGTCCCCCAAAACCGTGGTCCCTGGACCCCCACCCCTACTACTCTGTCCCTCAAAGGGTTTGGCTGTGTTCAGGAAATAGCTTTTGGTTTAGACCAGTTGTGCTGACTTCACCTGTATTGTGTGTTGTGCTTCCCTTCACCTAAAATAATTCTTATCTACTATCCAGTTCCTCCACGTGTCTGTCAGCTTGTCTTACTGTGGGGGCTTGCGTGTTGCTGTGATGCTGGAAGCTATGCCACCGGTATTCAGATACCAGCAGGGTCACCCATGGAGGACAGGTTTCAGCTGAGCTTCCAGACTAAGACAGACTAGGAAGAAGGAACCAGCAGTCTACATCTCAAATGCATTAGCCACTGAAAACCTTATGAATAGCAGTGGAACATTGTCTGATATAGTGCTGGAAGATGAGCCCCCCAGGTTGGAAGGCACTCAAAAGATGACTGGGGAAGAGCTGCCTCCTCAAAGTAGAGTCGACCTTAATGACGTGGATGGAGCAAAGCTTTCGGGACCTTCATTTGCTCATACGGCACGACTCGAAATGAGAAGAAACAGCTACAAACATCCATTAATAATTGGAATCTGGACTGTATGAAGTATGAATCTAGGAAAATTGGAAATCGTCAAAAATGAAATGGAACACACAAACATCGATATCCTAGGCATTAGTGAGCTGAAATGGACTGGTATTGGCCATTTTGAATTGGACAATCATATAGTCTACTATGCTGGGAATGACAACTCGAAGAGGAATGGTGTTGCATTCATCGTCAAAAAGAGTGTTTCAAGATCTATCCTGAAGTACAACACTGTCAGTGATAGGATAATATCCATACTCCTACAAGGAAGACCAGTTAATATGACTGTTATTCAAATTTACACACCAACCACTAGGGCCAAAGATGAAGAAATAGAAGATTTTTATCAGCTGCTACAGTCCGAAATTGATCGAACATGCAACCAAGATGCATTGATAATTACTGGCGATTGGAATGCAAAAGTTGAAAAGAAAGAAGGATCAGTAGTTGGAAAATACGCCCTTGGTAATAGAAACAATGCCGGAGATCGAATGATAGATTTTCGCAAGACCAATGACTTCTTCATTGGAAATACCTTCTTTCACCAACACAAACAGCGACTATACACATTTTTATACACATGGACTTCTCCAGATGGAACACACAGAAATCAAATTTACTACATCTGTGGAAAGAGACAATGGAAAACTCAATATCACCAGTCAGAACAAGGCTGGGGCTGACTGTGGAACAGACCATAAATTGCTCATATGCAAGTTCAAGCCAAAACTGAAGAAAATCAGAGCAAGTCCATGAGAGCCAAAATATGACCTTAAGTATATCCCACCTGAATTTACAGACCATCTCAAGAACAGATTTGATGCATTGAACACTAATGAGCGAAGACCAGGTGAGCTGTGGAATGGCATCAAGGACAGCTTGCATGAAGAAAGCAAAGGTCACTGAAAAGACAGGAAAGAAAGAAAAGACCAAGATGGATGTCAGAGAAGACTCTGAAACTTGCTCTTGAGCGTCGAACAGCTAAAGCAAAAGGAAGAATTGATGAAGTAAAAGAGCTGAACAGAAGATTTCAAAAGGCCTCTTGAGAAGACAAAGTAAAATATTATAATGACATGTGCAAAGAGCTGGAGATGAAAAACCAAAAGGGAAGAACATGCTCAGCGTTTCTCAAGCTGAAAGAACTGAAGAAAAAATTCATGGCTCAGGTTGCAGTAGTGAAGGATTCCATGGGGAAAATATTAAATGACCCAGGAAGCATCAAAAGAAGATGGAAGGAATATACAGAGTCATTATACCAAAAAAGAATTAGTTGCTGTTCAACCATTTCAAGAGGTGGCATATGATCAGGAACCGATGGTACTGAAGGTAGAAGTCCAAGCTGCTCTGAAGGCATTGGTGAAAAACAAGGCTCCAGGAATTGATGGAATATCAATTTAGATGTTTCAACAAATAGATGAAGCGCTGGAGGTGCTCACTCATCTATGCCAAGAAATATGGAAGACAGCTTCCTGGCCAACTGACTGGAAAAGATCCATATTTATGCCTATTCCCAAGAAAGGTGACCCAACTGAATGTGGAAATTATAGAACAATACCATTAATATCACACGCAAGCAAAATTTTGCTGAAGATCATTCAAAAACGGCTGCAGCAGTATATCAACAGGGAACTGCCAGAAATTCAGGCTGGTTTCAGAAGAGGACGTGGAACCAGGGATATCATTGCTGATGTCAGATGAATCCTGGCTGAAAGCAGAGAATACCAGAAGGATGTTTACCTCTGTTTTATTGACTATGCAAAGACATTCGACTGTGTGGATCATAACAAACTGTGGATAACATGGCAAAGAATGGGAATTCCAGAACACTTAATTGTGTTCATGAGGAACCTTTACATAGATCAAAAGGCAGTTGTTTGGACAGAACGAGGGGATACCGATTGGTTTAAAGTCAGGAAAGGTGTGCGTCAGGGTTGTATTCTTTCACCATAACTATTTAATCTACATGATGAACAAATAATCCAAGAAGCTGGAAAACGGGGCATCAGGATTGGAGGAAGATTCATTAACAAACTGCGTTATGCAGATGACACAACCTTGCTTGCTGAAAGTGAAGAGGACTTGAAGCACTTACTAATGAAGATCAAAGACCACAGACTTCAGTATAGACTGCACCTCAACATAAAGAAAACAAAAATCCTCACAACTGGGCCAATGAGCAACATCATGATAAACGGGGAAAAGATTAAAATTGTCAAGGATTTCGTTCCACTTGGATCCACAATCAACAGCCATGGAAGCAGCAGTCAAGAAATCAAAAGACGCATTGCATTGGGTAAATCTGCTGCAAAGGACCTCTTCCAAGTGTTGAAGAGCAAAGACGTCACCCTGAAGACTAAGGTGCGCCTGACCCAAGCCATGGTATTTTCAATTGCACCATATGCATGTGAAAGCTGGACAATGAATAAGGAAGACCGAAGAAGAGTTGACGCTTTTGAATTGTGGTGTTGGCGAAGAATATTGAATATACCATGGACTGCCAAAAGAAAGAACAAATCTGTCTTGGAAGAAGTGCGGCCAGAATACTCCTTAGAAGCAAGGATGGCGAGATTGCGTCTTACATACTTTAGGCATGTTGTCGGGAGGGATGAGTCCCTCCAGAAGGACATCATGCTTGGCAGAGTACAGGGTCGGCCGAAAAGAGGAAGACCCTCAATGAGGAGGATTGACACAGTGGCTGCAACAATGAGCTCAAGCATAACAACGTTTGTAAGGATGGCGTAGGACCAGGCAGTGTTTCGTTCTGTTGTGCATAGGGTCGCTATGAGTCGGAACCGACTCGATGGCACCTAACAACAGCAACAATCTAGTTAGTGAATTCCCCTCTCAATCCCTCCCCACCCTCATAACCATCAAAGAATGTTTTCTTCTGTTTAAACTTTTTCTTCAGTTCTTATAATAGTGGTTTCATACAGTATTTGTCCTTTTGCAACTGACTAATTTCACTCACCATAATGCCTTCCAGATTCATCCATGTTGTGAGACATTTTGAGGATTCATCATTGTTTTTTATCATTGTGTAGTATTCCATTGTACGTGTATACCACAATTTGTTTATTCATTCATCTGTTGATGGGCACCTACGTTTTTTCCATCTTTTTGCTATTGTGAACAGTGCTGCAGTGAACATGGGTGTGCATATATTTATTCGTGTGAGAGCTCTTATTTCTCTAGGATATATTCCAAGGAATGGAATTGCTAGATCCTATGGTACTCCCATTTCTAGCTTTTTAAGAAAGCCAAATTGATTTCCAAAGTGGTTGTACCATTTTACATTCCAACCAACAGTGTGTAACTATTCCAGCCTCTCCACAACCTCTCCAACATTTATTATTTTGTGTTTTTGGATTAGTGCTAGCCTCATTGGGGTGAGATGGTATCCCACTGTAATTGTGATTTGCATTTCTCTAATGGCTAATGGTCATGAGCATTTCCTCATCTATCTGTTAGCCACCTCAATGTCTTCTTTGTTGAAACGTCTGTTCAATTCTTTGCCCATTTTCTCATTGTTTTTTTTTGTCTTTTGTTGTTGAGGCTTTGCAGTATTTTGTAGATTTTAAAGATTTCACCCTGATTGGATATGTCATAGTCAAATTTTTTTCCCAGTCTGTAGGTTGTCTTTTTACTCTTTTGGTGAAGTCTTTTGATGAGCATAAGTGTTTGATTTTTAGGAGCTCCCAATTTTCTAGTTTCTCTTCTGGTGTTTGTTCATTGTTAGTTATGGTTTGTATTCTGTTTATGCCATGTATTAGGGCTCCTAGCGTTGTCCGAATTTTTTCTTCCATGATTTTTATTGTTTTAGATTTTATATTTAGGTCTTTGATCCATTTTGAGTTAGTTTTTGTACATGCTGTGAGGTATGGGTTTTGTTTCATTTTTTTGCAGATGTAAATCCTGTTATGCCAGCAACATATCTTAAAGAGATGGTCTTTTCCTCATTTAACAGACTTTGGGTCTTTGTCAAATATTATCTTCTCATTGGTGGATGAATTTAGATCTGTATTCTCAATTATCTTCCATCGATCTGTGTATCTTTTGTGCCAGGAGCAGGCTGTTTTGACCACTGTGGCAGTATAATAGGTTCTAAAATCAGGTAGTGTGAGGCCTCGCACTTTGTTCTTCTTCAGTAATGCCTTACTTATCTGGGGCCTCTTCCCTTTCCATATGATGTTGGTGATTTGTTTCTCCATCTCATTAAAAAACGTCATTGAAATTTGAATAGGGATTGCATTGTATCTATAGATCACTTTGGGCAGAATTGACATTTTCACAATGTTGAGTCTTCTTATCCATGAGCAAGATATGTTTTTCCACTTATGTAGGTCTCTTTTGGTTCCTTGCAGTAGTGTCTTGTAGTTTTCTTTGTATGGGTCTTTTACATCTCTGGTTATATTTATTCCTAAGTATTTTATCTTCTTGGGGGCTATTATAAATGGTATTTATTTGGTGATTTCCTCTTCAAAGTTCTCTTGTTGGTGTAGAAGAATCCAACACATTTTGTATGTTTATCTTGTAACTTGATACTTTGCTGAAATCTTCCAGTAGCTTTCTCGTGGATTTTTTGGGATTTTCTCTGTATAAAATCATATCATCTGCAAATAGGAATACTTTACTTCTTCCTTACCAATTTGGATACCCTTTATTTCTTTTTCTAGCCTAATTTCTCTAGCTAGGACCTCCAGCACAATGTTGAATAAGAGTGGTGATAAAGGGCATCCTTCTCTGGTTCCCATTCTCCAGGGGAATGCTTTCAGGCTGTCTCCATTTAGAATGATGTTGGCTATTGACTTTGTATAAATGCCCTTTATTATGTTCAGGGATTTCCCTTCTATTCCTATTTTGCTGAGAGTTTTTATCATGAATGGGTGTTTAACTTTGTCAAATGCCTTTTCTGTGTCAATTGATAAGATCGTGTGGTTCTTATCTTTTGTTTTATTCATGAGATGGATTACATTGATTGTTTTTGTAATGTTGAACTATCCCTGCATACCTGGTATGAATCCCACTTGGTCATGGTGAATTATTTTTTTGATATGTTGTTGAATTCTATTGGCTAGGATTTTGTTGAGGATTTTTTCATCTATGTTCATGAGGGATATCGGTTTGTAATTTTCTTTTATTCTGGTGTCTTTACTGGTTTTGGTATCAGGGTTATGCTGGCTTCATAGAATGTGTTCAGGAGTATCCCATCCTTTCTATGCCCTGAAATACTTTTAATAGTGGTAGTGTTAACTCTTCTCTGAAAGTTTGATAGAATTCTCCAGCGAAGCCATCAGGGCCAGGGCTTTTTTTTTTATTGGGAGTTTTTTAATTACCTCTTCAGTCTCTTCTTTTGTTACAAGTTTATTTAGCTTTTCTACTTCTGTTTTTGTTAGTTTAGGTAGGTAATGTGTTTCTAGAAATTTGTCCATTTCCTCTAGGTTTTCGAATGTGTTGGCATACAATTTTTCATAGTATTCTGATTCTTTTAATTTCAGTTGGATCTATCGTGATATTGCCCATCTCATTTCTTATTCAGATTATTTGTTTCCTTTCCTGTTTTTCATTCATCAGTTTGGTCAATGGTTTGTTGATTTTGTTGATTTTTTCCAAAAACCAGATTTTGGTTTTGTTAACTCTTTCAATTGTTTTTCTATTCTTATTTCTGCTCTGATTTTTATTATTTCCTTTCTTCTGGTGTCTAAGGACTTCTTTTGCCACTCTCTATTTGTTCAAACTGTAGGGTTAATGTTTTGATTTTGACCCTTTCCTCTTTTTAGGTAGGTGCATTTATTTCTATAAATTGACCTCTGAGCACTGCTTCTGCTGTGTTCCAAACATTCTGGTAGGATGTTTTTTCATTGCCATTTGATTCTATGAATTTCTTGATTCCATCTTTGATTTCTGCTGGCCTAGTAGTTTTCGAGCAAGGTGTTGTTCAGTTTCCATGTATTTGATTTTTTTTGTTGCTTTTTCTGTTATTGATTTATACTTTTTTGGCTTTGTGGCCAGAAAAGATGCTTTGTAATAGTTTGATGTTTTGGATTCTGTTAAAGCTTGCTTTGTGGCCTAATATGTCATCCATTCTACAGAATGTTCCATGTGCATTGCAAAAGAAAGTCTAATTGGCTACTGTTTAGTGGAGTGTTCTGTATATGACTATGAGATCAACGTGTGGATTGTGGCATTTAGATCTTCCATGGCTTTACTGAGCTTCTTTCTGCATGTTCTGTCCTTCCTCTAAAGTGGTGTATTGAAGTCTCCTACTGTTATTGTGGAGCTGTCTATTTGTCACATAAAATTTAAGTCCAAAATGGAATGCTTTCTTACAGCATTATTCCCTCCCTAATAACGGCAGTTTAACACATTAAACCCAGTGCCATCGAGTCGATTCTGACTCATAGTGACCCTATAGGACAGAGTAGAACTGCTCCATAGAGTTTCCAAGGAGCACCTGACGGATTCGAACTGCTGACCCTTTGGTTAGCAGCCATAGCACTTAACCACTACCCCACCAGGGTTTCCATTAACACGTTAGAAACCTTGAATTCATTTTGTACTTTTTAAAAAAAAATTTTGTTGTGCTTTAAGTGAAAGCTTACAAATCAAGTCAGACTCTCATACAAAAAATTTATAAACACCTTGCTATATATTCCTAATTGCTCTCCCCCTAATGAGACAGCATATTCCTTTCCTCCTCTATTTTTTTTGAGTCCATTTGGCCAGCTTCTGACCCTCTCTATCCTCTCATCTCCCCTTTAGACAGGAGATGCCAAGATAGTCTTATGTGTCTACTTGATCCAAAAAGCTCATTCTTCACCAATATCATTGTCTAGCCCATAGTCTAGTCCAATCCCTGTCTAAAGAGTTAGCTTTAGGAATGGTTCCTGTCTTGGGCTAACAGAAGGTCTGGCGATCATGACCTCCAGGGTCATTCTAGTCTCAATCAGACCATTAAGTCTTGTCTTTTTATGAGAATTTGGGGTCTGCATCCCACTGCTCTCCTGCTCCCTTAGGGGTTCTTTGTTGTCTTCCCTGTCATCGGTTGTAGCTGACACCATCTAGTTCTTCTGGTCTCAGGCTGATTTAGTCTTTGGTTTATGTGGCCCTTTAAAAATATGGAATACTTCACAAATTTGCATGTCATCCTTGCACAGGGGCCATGCTAATCTTTGTATCATTCCAATTTTAGTGTATGTGCTGCCAAAGCAAGCTCAACTTCTTTTCTCTTACTGCTCTCATGGAAGTAGTCATTAAACATCGTCAATTCTGCCCCCAAAAAGTCTCTGAAATGTATATTCCCCAGTTCCTCCAGTTATTC
This sequence comes from Elephas maximus indicus, assembly GCF_024166365.1. NCBI lineage: Eukaryota > Metazoa > Chordata > Mammalia > Proboscidea > Elephantidae > Elephas > Elephas maximus. Next base: position 59,868,977 of record NC_064833.1, on the reverse strand, counting down.
TCCCTCCTCCTCTCCCCTCCCCTGCCAAAATCTCACTTCCCTTGCATAAGATTTTCCATTAATTCCCCATTAGTCACAAGATTCCTTAACTTTCCCAACAAAGCTTTTTATTCTGGCTTCAACTTTTCTCTCCACCCTGAGCAATAGCCACTTTATTGCTCTCTATTCTCCAGCCACACTGAACTTCTCATGTTTTTTAACAATTATTTCTGGCCCCTTCATACGGCCATTCTTTTGCATATGCCTTTCCTTTTCCCTCAAATGTTCTCTAGAGTAGGGTTTTCCAAACTTTTTTCATAATTAGAATCAGGTGGAGTGTTTGTTAAGCAATACAGTTGCACAGCTGCCCACACTGCTCTCAGGCTCTGATTTAGTCAGTTTGGGATGGGTCCAATGAGCCCTGGCTCAGTGGTTCAAGTGTTTGGCTGCTAACCAAAAGATCAGTGGTTCAAACCTACCAGTCACTCTGTGGGAGAAAAACGTGGCAGTCTGCTCCCATAAAGATTACAGCCTTGGAAACCTATAGGGCAGTTCTACTGTCCTGTTGGGTTGCTATGAGTCAGAATAAACTTGAAGCAAATGAGTTTGGTTTGCAATGGGTCCTGGGAAGCTACATATTTTAACAAGTGCCCTCACATTCATTATTCCTTCATTAGGGAAGTTTGAGAAACCCATCTCTCTCTTACTCTACCTTCAGAGTATAATTCTGTTATCCTTTCATGGGGAAACGTTTCTCTGAATGCCAGGCAGAATTTAGTCCTCCAGAATTTCAGGCATCTGCTTTAGTAGCACTTGTTACACACTTTTATTAGTATCACTAGCCAGGTGGCATTATCATTTACCTGACAAAAAAATCTTCAGTGATTTCTATTAGCTACATAATTAAGTCTTCACTCAAGTCAATTCAGCAAATGTTTGAGCATCTACTATATATTAGACACTATTCTTGGTCTCATGTAGAATTGAATAAGACAAGGTCCCCGAACAAAAGGAACTCAAAGAGTCTAAGTAGGAATGCCTCTGTTTAGCATTTAAGTCCTTCAGTATCTTGGCCCCACCTTCCTTTCTCTCATGGTGACCCCAAGTGTGTGGAGTAGAAATGCTCCATAGAGTTTCCAAGGCTGTGAACTTTCAGAAGCAGATTGCCAGGCCTGTCTCCCAAGGATTCTCTGGGTGGGCTCAAACCACCAATTTTCAGCTAGTAATCAAATGCTTAACCATTTACACCACCCAAACTAGATGGCAACTAACAAAAACAACAACCTTTCTCTTACTCTCTCTCAGAGGCCTCTTCATACTCTAAGCCCCCAATAGCACATGTGGAATACTTTTCTCTCCCCTTTTGATCTATTTCATTTCTGTGTTTTTTTTTAGCATTTAGAATTCAATAGATTTTCCATTGATTCTCTATTATTCACAGGATTCCTTAACTTCCCCAGTAAAGCTCTTCAGTCTGGCCTCAACTTTTCTCTCTAACCTGAGCGATAACCACTTTTCCTCGGGCTCCCTACTCTCCAGACCACACTGAACTTCTCACTACTCGGGAAATTCTTCTTTGTTCTCCTTGACTAGGACAAATCCTGCTGTTATTATGGTAACTCTGTATTATCTTCAAAACATTCGTCTAAGATTCAGTTTCGTATTTGTTTATATGCTTCTTTGATTAATGTTTGTCTCACTCACTAAGCTGTAAGCTCCATGATGGCAGGAGCCATATCTGTTTTTGTTGTCCATTGTATTATAATTGCCTTGAGCCTACTTTTCAGGTGCTTAACAAATATTTATTAAATTAATGAATGAAAAAAAGTCTTAATTTTCCTATGTACTGGTCAAGTTGAATTACTGTAGGTTTTCTATACATGCCCCTGGTTTCCTCACCTCTGTGTCTTTGCGGTATCAAACTCCCTCTTATCCTTGAGTTCAAATTCAAATTTCATCTCCCAGGGCTTGCCCTCATTCCTCCTGCTGTAAAGGAGTTACCCCTCCTGGACTCCCATTACATTTTACGTGTGCCTCTTTATTAAACTTAATTATTTCTAACTTTTATTATAACTATTATTAAGCATCTCCTCTCCCTTACTGGGCTATAAGCACTCTATTGGCTGGTGAATGTTTTATTCATCACTGTAAATTATTCCAATCTACTATGATGTCATTAGGCCTCATAATAGACATTCGATAAAATGTATGAGACAAATGACTGTAATTTATATTTTTGTTTCATATCTGATGAGACAAAGTAATTTAGAATGAAAATGTGATCACAATTTAAACGTCTGAAAGCATAATATTCCTGCATATCTGAGGGAATATGAACACAGGACAAATATACAAGAATGCTAACAGCTGAACTCCTTGTTATAGCCCAGATGGAAAACAAACAAAATTCTTATCAATAGTAGAAAAGATAACCAAATTATGGTATAGTCCAACAATGGCATATTTTACCACAATGAAAATGAATGAACATTAATTGATGAATCTTAAAAATACAATGCTGTGTAGAAAAACAAAACACAAAAGAATACATATCATCCATTCCATTTATAGAGTTCAAAAAGGCAGAAGTAATTACATTGTTTAGGGATCTATACATAATGGTGTACATATAAAGGAAAACAAGAAAATAGTTACCGTGAAATTCAGAAGAGTGATTACCTGAGGAGGGAATAAAGAGGGCTTTTTGATTGAGAAGGGATACCTGGAGTGGTAGGAAGGCTTCTGTGATGTTGGCAGTGTCCTATTTTGTGACCGGAGATGTTTTCTTTACACCTCTGTTAATTTGTCTGTATGTTTATGCACTTTTCTGTAAATTTTAAATATTTTACAGTGAAAATGTTTCTTTAAAGGCAATGTGCTAAAGAATAGATAAAAGTGTGGTACAATTAGGTATGGCACTGGGGAATTAAATTTTACTCCATCCAATTTTGTAAGATTTTTAAAATCTTACTCATGACATCTGTTTGTTGTAATGATGTCCTATTCTACTTCTTAACTGGTTATAATTGGAATTAAATTTGGCTTGAATTTTCTGGTAATATAAAAAGATATGATTAAAAACATAAACTTAGTCACTGTAGTTATCCTTAGGGTAACTCTTTTTAAAAAAGAAATCATATTACTTAATAATAACATTCAGAATTTTTATTTATGACTGAAAAATTTAGCCCAGCCAAATCTCAATATACCTGCAGGTCTGTGAGAGTGAATATAATTAGTTATTGTTGTGAGTCCTTGAGTTTTGGGTTGGCTTGTGACATAGCATCATCATGGTAATAACTGACTAATTTATAGGGAATAAATAAAATAACTAAAAAGTGAGATATTCCATAATTTACATGACAAATAAAAATATTTCTCTTTTCTGAATATCAGTTTATCTTGCTCACTATGCTGTGAATCAGATATAAAACATTCTAAATCAAACTTTAATAATAACAACTAAAATTCTTTGAGTACTTATTATGTGCCAGGCACTTAAATGGATTATTTAATTTGATTTTCATAACACCACATTGTGATATATACTGTTAAAAGTAGCTGGGCACCATCCAGCTCTTCTGTCTCACGGTAAAGGAGGCAGTTGTTCATGGAGGCAATTGGACACATTCCATATTATCCTCCTATTCCTGATTCACCTTTTTCTTCCATTGCTCCAGGTGAATAGAGACCAGTTGTGCCTTGGATAGCCGCTTGCAAGCTTTAAGACCCTAGGCCTACACAACGAACTAGGAGGGAAGACAGAAGCACTACGCACATTATTAGGCCAATTAACTGGGATGGCTCATGAAAATGACCCTAAACCTCCAAAAGAAGGAAACAAATCCCATGAAGTGTTTGGATGTAAAATAAATAGCCTCAGCAGCTACTCTTTTTTTTTTTCTTTTGTCTTTGTTGTGAGTATATCTATCACACAACTTTTGCCAATTCAACGTTTTACAGGTGTAAAACTTTTTGACAGTTATTGCAATAATCAGCTATGCAATTCTACCCTTAATCAATATGATTTTTCCTTCACCATCAACTCCTTCTTTCTCCCTTCCACCTGCCCACTAATAAACTTTGTAACCACTAATAAACTTAGGTCTCTCTACATTTGCCTTTTCTGATATTTTTATGTAAATGAGGTCATACAGTATTTGTCCTTTTGTGATTGACTTATTTCACTCAGCATAATGCCTTCAAGCTCCATCCATATTGTTACATGTATCAAGACTTCATTTCTCCTGCTGGCTGTATAATATTCCATCGAATATATGTACCACATTTTGTTTACCATTCATCTAGGTTGTTTATCCATTTAGATTGTTTCCAACTTTTGCCTATTGTGAATAGTGCTGCAATGAACATTGGTGTGAAAGTCTCTGTTTGGCAAGGCTACCATTACTGAACATTTTGATCAAAGATTCTATAGAAGAATCCTGATCAAAAGAGGGAAAATGCAGAATAGAATTTCAAATTCTCATGGAATCCAGACCTTCTGGAGCCACAGGAGCTAAATGAATTCCTGAAATTATTGCCTTGAGATAATCTGTAAACCTTAAACCAAAAATATCCCTGAAGTCTTCTTAAAGGCAAACAATAGTTTAGCTTACCTATAAAAGAATGTCTGCCTTGAGCATTGTGCTGTTTCAAGATCTATCTATATGGGATTAAACTGACAACAACTGGAAAGTTTAAATAAGAAACTTAAGGGCAGTGAGTTGATATTAATGGGGGAGGAAAAACTCAGAAAAGGAGAATGAGAATGGTTGTATAACTTGAATGTAATCAATGTCACTGGATTGTTTAACTCATGTATATTTTGCTGTATATATTCTCAATAAAAAAATAAATAAAATTACATAAAAAGATAAATATTGCTTTCATCCCCATTTTATAGACTGGTTTATAATGCCGTAAGTGACTCAACTCCTGCCTTCATCTCCCCAGTATCTAGAACTGCTCTTTCTTTTCACTCTCACTACTGACTTCTTAATTATTTGTACTTACCAGCTATGTTCCCGACTTCATGGACCAGCCCCTTAGTATGGTATACTTCCTCCTCTTTCCAAAATTGCCTGGTTATCTCCTGCTGTCTTTAGCTCTCAGCTCAGAAGTGTCTTACCCAAAAGAGGCTTTAGGGACCTGCTTCAACTTGGATCAGATTCTGTTATATGTTTTAGTTTCCTATTGCAGCTTTAACAAATAACTACAAACTTGGTGGCTTTAAACAATACAAATTCATTATCTTACATATCTAGAAGTCAGAAGTCCTGACATGAAGGTATCAGCAAGGCTGTGTTCTTTCTGGAGGCTGTAGGAGAGAAGCCACATCTTTGTCTTTTCCAGCTTCTAGAGACTGCCTGCATTGAGGGACCTGCTTGTGGCTTCTTCCATCTTCAAGGCCAGCAGGGTAGCGTCTTCAAATCTACCTTCATCTCTCTCTGACTTCTGCTTCCATCATCACATCTCCTTTTCTGACTCTGAACCCCCCACCCCACCCCACTTCCCTTGTGATTATGTTGGGCTGACTTGGATAATCCAAGATAATCTTCCCATTTCAAGTTCTGTAATTTAATGACATAAAAATCTCTTTTGCCATGTAAGATGATAGATTCACAGGTTTCAGGGGACCATTACTCTACCTACATAATATACATATTTCCTGGAAATTTTCATAACACTTACCATAGTTTGCAAGTCTGTATTTGCAGGATTATTGGGAAATATCTTCATTCTGTCCTTTGAGGACAAAGATTGTCTCTTACTATTATATTGCCAGCCGTCTTAGTCATCTAGTGCTGCTATACCAGAAGTACCACAAGTGGATGGCTTTAACAAGGAGAAATTTATTTTCTCACAGTCTAGTAGGCTAGAAGTCCAAATTCAGGTAATCATCTTCAGGGGAAGGCTTTCTCTCTCTGTCAGCTCTGGAGGAAGGTCCTTATCATCAGTCTTGCCTTGGTCTGGGAGCAGCTCAATACAGGAACCTCAGGCCCAAAGGACACTCTCTGCTCCCTACGCTGCTTTCTTGGTGGTATGAAGTTCCCAGCTCTCTGCTTGAGTCTCTTTTCTTTTAACTCTTGTAACATAAAAGGTGGTGCAGGCCACACCCCAGGGAAACTCCCTTTACATTGCATTAGTGATGTGACCTGAGCAAGAGTGTTACATCCCACCCTAATCCTTTTAACCACAGCCAAAGATTATGATTTATAACACACAGGAAAATCACAAAATGGAGCACAACCACACATGGCCTAACCAAGTTGACACATAGTTGGGGGGGACACAGTTCAATCCATTACACCAGCTCATTGTTCAATGTTCTGCACATGGCAAGGTCTCAAAAAAAATTTGTCCAATGCATCAATGATTGAATAAGTCAACATTGACATGCAGCTGCCCCAAAGCTGCTATAATCTAAACTGGCATAAATAAAAATATAATCTTCAGAATATGAAACATCAATAAGGTAGCTTGCTTCACCCTGCTTGAGTGGTCAAAAACACCTGGAATATTGTGTTTGGTTCACACTTCAAGCATGAAAGAAGCAAATTGGGGTACACTTAAAAGACAGCAACAGGACGATGACGCAAAAACATGAGCGTTGATAATGTTTGAGGCTTAATTGGTGGGGATAGGGAAGGGAGTGAAGCAAAGAAAAACCCATCATCAAAACTACAATCACCAATATTATCATAGTAATGGTTGTGTGAGAAGGTCAATGTGGTTGGAGCAGAGTGGACCAGGGATGAATGGTAAGATATGTGGACATGGAGGTACTGGGTGGGGATGGAAGTGGGCTTGAAGACACTGGTGAAGATCTTGGCTTTTAATTGGAGTGAGGTGGGCAGCCCTTGGAAAGTTTAGACCCAGGCTCACTCTGGCTACTCTGTAGGTAGACTGTAGTGATGACAAGATGGTTATGAGGAGGTCGGTTAGAAGTCTACTGTGATAATTTAGGTGAGAGAGCCTGGAGCAGGATGTTGGTAGGTTGTCGGGCTTTTGTAGAAGTTAGAGCTTATAGGATCACTGATGGATTGGATGTGGGGTGAAAAGAGAGGAGCTAAAGATGGCTCAAGGTTTTTGGCTCAAGTAAAGAAAAGCTAGAATTATCCTCAATTGAGAGGAAAAGGAGTTGGTTTGAGGAGAGTGTGTGTTCTTTGACTAGGTACAAAATCTCATGCAGTTGTATCCAGGTATAACGTAATTCTTCAGGCAAGGGAGGGTGTAACAATCAGCTTTGGGAAGAGTTATGGAGGTTATGAAACCCTGGTGGTGTAGTGGTTAAGTGCTACGGCTGCTAACCAAAGGGTCAGCAGTTGAAATCCGCCAGGTGCTCCTTGGAAACTCTATGGGGCAGTTCTACTCTGTCCTATAGAGTCGCTATGAGTCAGAATCGACTCGATGGCACCGGGTTTGGTTTTGGGTTTGGTATATGGAGGTTATACAATAAGGCTGACATTGAAGTAGAGGGCTGCATCTCATTTTATATCTATCACGTGGTTGGTATAGAAAACATTTTACACTTAAACCTGGTAAATCTGAGATTCTTTAACGTCTTTCTGATCAGAGATGAACAGAGATATGAGAAAACATGGATTAAGAGCTTCGAAGACAAAATTCAGGCACAGGTCCCGTATTTCTCCTTTATGAGTTAGGGCAGTATAACTTTTATTGTTGTGAAATTGTTATTTTTCATAATGGCCACTTCTGTGCTCATTTTTGTGATTGAGTATTACAAACAATGCATATTTGGTTCTAAGAAACAGAACTGCTGATGAAAAGAATGTGTACATACTTGTTTAGCTGCTTAATAAATAACTATTTGCTGATGATTTTGCAATATCTTTAAAGGGTAATTCTTCTTCTGTTGCTTTAAACAGTTCATTTGGCATCCTAAAAATGGATGTAATTTCAAGGGGTGGCCAAAATGTATCAATTAGTCTGACATCTAAGTATTTTTACCAGATCTATAAATTTCCAATTTCCTCTGCCATCTTAAACCACGGTAAATCACCCTGAACAAGATCATTCTTTTGAACAGCAGCCTCCTTATTAGCTGAGATCAACTGAGATTAGAAAATGAAAAATACACTAGATGCTGAGAACTCTTTATGTAACCACATTTGTAGGATGAGTATTGAATGAAGATTAATGTGTTATTTTCAGCTTCTAAATCATTGATTTAAAAATGTATTTTCTGTATCCCATTGCTGCACGCAACACTAATATATATTTGAATGGTTTGTTTGCTTGCAAGTATTATCTTTTCCCTACTGAGTTTACGTATTAATGGAAGAGAATGGTTTTTAATTTAAACATATCTTGCTTTGTATACCATCTGTGTTTCTGAAGGTGATCCACACAATAAATTGTGTAAAATTGATTGTTTTTTCCACTGCATTATAAGTTAATGACTAGATTTTTTGTTTTAATTTTCTGATTGATTCTTATTTGCTCTTAGAATAACATACAAGATCCTTAGCGTATTGTGTGGACGTTATATGATCTGGACTCTGCCTACTTTAAAGGTCATGTCATTACACTCTCCTCTTCTGTCTCCCAGCCTCAGCTATACTAGTCTTCCTTCAAACCAAATCCTTCAACCTCAGGAGTGTTGCACATATTGTTTAAAATTTTAAATCTCAAACTCTCCCTGCTTTATTTTTTCCAGATGGCACATAACCAAACCAAAAAAAAACCTGTTGCCATCGAGTTGATTCTGACTTATAGCGACCCTATAGGACAGAGTAGAACTGCCCCCATAGAGTTTCCAAGGAACGCCTGGTGGATTTGAACTGCCAACCCTTTGGTTAGCAGCTGTAGCACTTAACCACTAGGCCACCAGGGTTTCCACATACAGTAATTAATTAATTAATTGTCTCTCTTCCACTAAATAGAAAGTAGTCTTCACAAGTACATGGACTTTTACCTTTCTTTGTTCATTGCTGAAATTCTAGCATCTGGAACTATGTTGATACATAATATGTACTTAAAAAAATGATGAATGAAAAAGGAATGAATGACTTCTTATCCTGGAATACTTTTTCCTTTTCTCTAAATCTAGGTAACTCCTACTCATCATTCAAATTCCAGGTTAACTGTCACTTTTTCAGGCCACCTTTTTTTGACCTCTAAAACAAGATCAGATTTTCTATATTCTCATAATTCCCTGTCCTTCTCCATAGTACTTATTAGAACTTTATTAAGTCCATTATTTCTGAAATCACTTGTTTAATTTCTGTCTCCTCCCCACCAAGTTGTGGAACACAAAACCACCTCTATCTTGTTCTTAACCATATTCTCAATACCTAGCACAATGCCTGGAACATAGAGATGCTCAATAAATATCTGTCAAATGGAAAACATGGGTGGATGGATGGACGGATGGACAGACGGACAGATGGACGGATGGATGCATGGATGGATGCATGGATGGATGCATGGATGGATAAATGGATGCATGGATGGATGCATGGATGGATAAATGGATGGGTAGATAGATAAGCAACTCTTCACCATAACTTTCAGTACCTCTGTTCTATTTGCTCCATGCTCTCCCAACAAAATCTAGTGTTTAGTGAACCACGAAGGAATGTTTCAGTACACTGGAGAGATTCCTCTTTAAATGTGTCCCTCCATGAATTCAGTAATGCTTGCAGAATCCCTTAAAGTTAATGCCTCACAACCACCTCTTCATCTCAAGTTGTTTAGTTAAATAAATACTTAATGAGGTTCTCTTCTGGACCAATCCATGTAGTAGAAAGTAGGTCACATGAACAGTGAAAAGATCAAGAGCTTTAAAAAAAGCAGAAAGATCTCTTCCCCTTTTACTTCTTGTGCAAACTTGGCCATGTTACCAATTGAATATCATGTTCTTCATATATCAAATAGAAATAACAATACCTGCTTTATAGGGTGTTTGTAAGGATTATTGATAGTGCATGTAATATGCCTGCCACATAGTAGATGCTCAAAAGATGGAAGCTGTTACTACCATCATTAGAGATAAACAGACTGCACTTGTATTCCCAGTACTATATATAAAATACATTCAATAGAGGTTGGTTAAACTGACCAGAAGTGGGAACCATAGTAGAATAAGTGCTACTTCTTTTTGAGACTTAAAATCTAGTTAAGAAAATAAGTTCCAAAACAGATTCATAAAATATTTAGATAACAAAACACAATATTTATTATAGTTTATAATACATAGAAAATTCAAGCAAAATATGTTACAGACCATAAGTGGTGTGGATGGCCGAGCAGAAAATGATGAGGTTTCTGGCTGTAGTTATTGAGAAATGATAAATCAACATGTGTGTGTTTCTGTGATAAATACCCATAAGCCTCCTGTGAAAACATTTAGTTTCTTCAGCAAAATTTGATGCTGGCTATATCAATATTGAAGTTGTCAAGAATTTCATTTTACTTAGATTCACCAACAACACCCATGGAAGCAGCAGACAAGAAATCAAACGACATATTGCATTGGGCAAATCTGCCGCAAAAGACCTCCTTAAAGTATTAAAAAGCAAAGATGCCACTTTGAGGGCTATGGTACACCTGACTCAAGCCATGGTATTTTCAGTAGCCTCATATGCGTGAGAAACCTGGATAATGAATAAGGAAGGCCAGAGAAGAATTGATGCCTTTGAATTATGGCGTTGGCTAAGAATATTGAATATGCCATTGACTGCCAGAAGAATGAACACACCTGTCTTGGAAGAATTACAGCCAAAATGGTCCTTAGAAGTGAGAATAGCGACTTCTCTCAAGTACTTTAGACATATTATCAGGAGGAACCAGCCCTGGAGAAGGACCTTCAAGCTTGGTAAAGTAGAGGGTCACTGAAAAAGAGGAAGACCCCCGACAGGATGGATTGACACAGTGGCTGCAATAATGGGTTCCAACATAGCAACGATTATGAGGATGACACAGGACTGGGCAATGTTTCATTCTGTTGTACATAGGGTTGCTATGAGTCAGAACCAACTTGATGGCTCCTGACAACAACAGCATACCAATGTTGAATAAAATCAATCAACATTCTGCTTCTGTGTTAGATGACACACAATATCAGATTTTTGATCTTGGGTATCAAGGTGTATTTGTCATAGTAATGGATGCTTTATTTATTTTTAGCAATCTGTGATTAGCTAAAGATCACTAATACCAAAAACCAAACCAGACCCAGTGCCGTTGAGTCGATTCTGACTCATAGCGACCCTATAGGACACAGTAGAACTGCCCCATGGGGTTTCCAAAGAGCGCCTAACGGATTCGAACTGCCGACCCTTTGGTTAGCTGCCGTAGCACTTAACCACTACACCACCAGGGTTTCCAAAGATCACTAATAGGTTCTGATAATGTTGGGTAATATTACTCAAATAGGTCTGTATTATGCTGGGCATATGCTAGTCCTTTAAAACTAGAACGTAGACTTGATTCCATGTCTCACTCCTTTGTAGAATGTTTAATTTTCAGTTTGTATTGCATCATCCATAATCATTACAAATGGCCGTCTTTTCATCTTACCGAACTCTTTCCTTGCAGCTCCAGTAGATGGGAATGAGATAGCATGAACAGGGTTTTGTTTTGTTTCCTCTAGGGCATTCTCTCCTTTCTGTTACTTAACTGTCTCTGTAAAGGCATTTGAATCAAACACTAGAGGCGGCCCCATTAAAGCTTTCAGATACACTGTCCATAGACTGAAAGCTTCAGGTTCCTTATTACTGAATTGACTGCAACCACCAAACATGTTCAGAAGTCCAGACATTAGAAAAAGACATGATGATCTTCTTTCACCCACTTCAAATCTGCATGGATGAAATGATTCCGAATCCACTAGGCCACCTGGCACGCGGACACACACCTCGTTGCCCTGACTACACATGCAGAGGCAAGCCTATGAGACCAGCTGGAGCTCCTAGAATAAGCCACTTGCCCCCATACCTACGTCGCAGTGGTGGACAACTCTCCTGGAAAAGCACGTGCACACACACACACACTCATACCCCCACAGGATACACCTAGATGAAAATAAATGAATATCATTTATTCACTCACACACATACACACACAGGCAAACCGCATGCTTGGAATAAAGCACATGCTTATCCAGGTAAAGTACCAAAACCAAAAACCAAACCCACTGCCGTCGAGTCCCTGAAGAGTTTCCAAGGAGGATTCGAACTGCCGACCTTTTGTTAGCAGCCTTAAGAGTTTCCAAGGAGGATTCAAACTGCCGACCTTTTGTTAGCAGCCGTAGCACTTAACCACTACACCACCAGGGTTTCCTCACCCCCCCCCCCCCGCCCGATAAGTAAAGCTCACTTATTTTACGTGTTTTTAGGCCAGCACAAAATCCCTGGAATACTGGCTCGCTTTTTTAAATGAGCCATTCACAAAGTAGTTCATCTATGGTGCGCCTCCAGAGTGAACAAGGCAAGCAGGAACTTTGCAGCCGTTTCCGCTCTCCCTTAACTCCCAGGGGCTGGGTGGTGCCGACCGGCAGACGTCCGACTCCGGTGTCCACCCCGCCCGGTAACCGCGCCGAGGGGCGGGGCCGAGTCGGCGGCCAGGAAATGCCCAGGAGTGTGTGTCACCTGCCCCGGAATCTTGTTGATTCCAAGGAGCGCCGCCTTCTGAGCCTGGGGTCCCCAGAGGACTATCTCGCTCACCTGTCCCCCAGCGCGGCCCCGGGGAGCACCTGAGACGCCTCCGGGACAACTATCCCCCCAACTTCAGAGCCATGAGCAAGTTGGGCAAGTTCTTTAAAGGGGGCGGCTCTTCTAAGAGCCGAGCTGCTCCCAGCCCCCAGGAGGCCCTGGCCCGACTTCGGGAGACAGAGGAGATGCTGGGCAAGAAACAAGAGTTTCTGGAAAATCGAATCCAGAGAGAACTCACCCTAGCCAAGAAGCACGGCACGCAGAACAAGCGAGGTAGGCTTGGGGTCTGGCCCTCAGGCGTGAGCTCTCACCCACCTACCTCCAGCCCTTTCCTTGGGAGCAGTGCGACCCACAGCCCCCCCAACCCCCAGGTGGCCAGGTAGGAGCTCGCTTCAGCTTTGCTCCTACAGTCTTTGTAGAAACTGGTACAGACCACCAGGGCTGGAACTAGGGCGAGCTGAGTGAGGCTTTTGATTAAAAGCAAAATTTTAAAGGCAGGATTGGTATGACTGATTTTTTTTTTTTTTTCTTTTGTCTCCGGTTCCTGTGTCTCTCCGCACGGGGCTTCTTTATTTAAAGTTTTGGTATTTTGTTCATTGTGGATATTTTTTTTTAAATTTAATTTAGAGTTTTGGGGCATTAAATTATTATTTGATTACTGAGTTTTGAGCACCCCCTTTAAATTTTGCTTCTGGCCCACTCACCGTAGTCCCAGCCCGGCTGACCCCCAAAATAAACATCAGATTTCCGATTTTTCTGCTCTACGTTTGAATGTTGAGTCTTGCATTTTAACTTGTGCGCAAACCTCCAGTGAAGCGTAGTCTAGTAAGTCCTGGTTTTAGCTTGCTCCTCAAAGGTTGAAAACTTTGGTTGGTTGCTGTGCAGTTGAGAGAGAGAGAAAAAAAAAAAAAAAAATGGAATTAAACTTCCTATCACTGGCCTGGTGGCTAGTGGTTAAATGCTAGGCGCTAACCAAAAGGTCGGCAGTTCGAATCCACCAGGCGCTCCTTGGAAACTGTGGGACAGTTCTACTCTGTCCTGTAGGGTCGCTATGAGTCGGAATCGACTCGATGGCAGTGGGTTTGGAATCACTGGCCTTTGCATACGCAAGAGACTTTGAGTCAGTAGTGAAGCTTGTTGCTCCTGTTGAACCTTGAACTGTTTGTACTTTGCCCAACTTAATTGGTTTCTTCAGTATATGGCTGTCTACACAGGGAATACATAGAACATAAGGAATAGATCTGATTTTCAACAGCAGCTGTGGCAGGTATAAAAACCCAGTGAGAAGTTGAAGTGATTTACTATTGTAACACCAGGTCAGTGGCAGATCCAGGAACAGAAGTGGCAATACAGGACTCCACTGATTACCAAACCCTGAACGTTTGCATCCTGAAGGCCGCTTCTTTAGTCCTAACAAAGCCTTGAGAAGACTTAGCTCACCCTGATTGACGCTACCATCATTTAATGCAGGAAAGGAATGATGTCTCATGGACGTGACCTGGAAAACCCTGCATCTTTCCCATAAAAGCGTGCCTAATACATTTGTGCCCACTTAGTATCAACAATATAAAGGTCAAGCTTCATTTTTCTGTGCTATTGCGTATAACTTTTGTCCTATTATAGTCTGTTGTAGAGCTAAGTACTAGTTTCTATTTTTAGTTTATGTCAGTCAGATAAATGGCAATTTCTACAGAGAGACTATGCCATTATGGTTTGCTAAATGTCACTGGTCATTCTGTTACTTGGCCCTTCCTCTTCATTGGATGGAAATTTGCTTAGAGAAAGTTTTTTCCTCCCTTTATTCTGACATCCATTTGGATTCGTATATAGCCGTGTCTGTAGCGGTTGCTTGTAAATACTGGTTTTAAAAATCTGAAAATTTGAACATCTGCTTCTAGGAAGTAGTGAAAATATAGATTTGCTTTTGAAAGACAAAAATGTAAAATAATGTGGATTATTTTCAGAAATGTTCTCCAGTTGGCAATGTACTAAAGCGTTTCACATGCAGACTTTAACAATAAAGACCAAAAAAAAGTTAAAACCAAAAAAAACCAAACCCATTGCCATCGAGTCAATTCCGACTCATAGCGACCCTATAGAACAGAGTAGAACTGCCCCACAGAGTTTCCAAGGAGTGTCTGGTGGATTCAAACAGCCAACTTTTTGGTTAGGAGATGTAGCTCTCAACCACTACGCCACTAATTAGGAGCTGTAACTTCCTTAGATCAGAGAAGTTACAGATGCAAGTACCAAATGCAAACAGACAATTGATGTTAGAGACATCACTTATTCTTTGTCCTTTAGCTTTGGGAGATTTGCTGCTGCTATTGTGGACTTGGGAGTAGGAAGAGGCTTTTTAGCATGAAGTCATCTGTTATCAATGACAGTCCCATCCATTAAAAACACTGTCAACCTCTGCATCTTCCAGTTAAACAAGATAACTTGATATACACATAGTTACTGTCTTCCATTAGCCGCCAAGAAATACTTTCACACACATAGTGATATAAAGCCCAATATTAAAAAAAAAAAAAACAGTTGCCCTCCTGTCGATTCTAATTCATAGTGACCCCATGTACATCAGAGTCGAATTGTGATCTATAGGGTTTTTCAGTGGTTACGTTTTTGGAAGTAGATCACCAGGTCTTTCCCTTCCAAGATGCCTCTGGGTGGACTTGAACCTGGGTTAGCTGGCAAACACTGTAACGGTATGCCTCACCCAGGAACTCTAAACCCAACATAAAAAGAACTCAAACCAAACCAAGTTACCGTTAAATCAATTCCAGCTCCTGGTGACCCCATGTGTGTCAGAGTAGAACTGTGCTCCATAGAGTTTTCAGTGGCTGGTTTTTCAGAAGTAGATTGCCAGGCCTTTCCTCCAAGGTGCCTCTGGGAGGACTCAAGCTGCCAACTGGTTTTTAAATGGGTCCCGTGCTACACAATGCTATTGTTAGAATGACAGTAATTTATATTATAATCAGAGTGACATAATACATGGGCAGTTTAGGTTTCCTTCAGCTAACACGTTGGTGAGAATTCACGGTCTGTGAGCGGCGAGCTAGCATTATTTCAGAAAGGGCCACTCTCCTGACCCCTACAAATTCCTCAGTTATCCATCTCTACAACAACCAAAGCTTTGACATTAGCAGACTGAATTCAAATGGATTTTATTGGTAAAATGAGTTAATTTTTAATTAGCATAATAAATGTTAGAAATGAGATTTTATTGGTGAAACTATGCTATTCTAAAAATGTGGACTGGCTCAAGAAGTTTAGGGACACTTGCTTCCTATCTGTATATGAACAGATTATAAGATCTACCACATACATAATTAACTTACCATTAAGATGGTACCTGAGGCTTGATCTCAACCAGTCCAGCATTCAGTCCTTGGTTCAGGGGATTTCTGATTGAGTGTACCTCACCAAGGGCCCAGAACTCTGCCTTGGAATGTCACTGTCTGCCTTTAGTGCACCTTTTATACGAGGTGTGTTGGTGCACCTGAAAGGACGTAGATCTGAGGCTTCATTGAGCCCACGGAACAGGTCAGGCAAACTGTTTTGGCCTGCTTGCTAATAATGTATGTTTGTTTAATCAGTGTATATGCAGAATTTAGTCTGAAACTTGCTTTCATTATAACTTGGTAGCAAAATTGTGCAGCAGTAGCTAATTCTCCTCACCTCAAACTTTATCCAAATTACTATGATTTAGTTCCTGCTTTGGAGCTAGTGATCTGCTTTGTGGAAAAGGAAACTTCTTATACATCACTTAATTCTTTTTCTACTTCTTCTGATCACTGTCATCTAGAGCAATTCTTAACCCTGGCTAGATTCTAAAGTCATCTCAGTGTCTTTTATATCACTGCCATGGACTCTGATATAATTGGCCAGAGTGGGGGTTAACCCATTGCCGTGGAGTTGGTTTTGACTCATAGTGACCCTATGGGGCAGAGTAGAACCACCCCAGCAGGGGTTAGGCATCGATTTTTTTTTTAACGAGAGCCCCCACCCTTGCTGATTCTGCCCTGTGGTCAGGGTTGAGGATTAGAAGCCTAAATTCATACTATGCTAGTGAGGTAGGAAAATAAGGTCTCTTAGTCTTGCAGTGCTTCCTAACCTTTTCACAACATGGCAGCCATGCGCAGGGCTAGTTTTGTGTATCTCACTGATTGACACGTAGACCAGGTAGCCTGGGTACTCTTTTTTTTTTTTTTTTTAACATACGTTTCTTTTTTTATTTTTATTTATTGTGCTTTAAGTGAAAGTTTACAAATCAAGTCAGTCTCTTGTACAAAAACTTATATACACCTTGCCATGTACTCCTAGCTGCTCTCCCACAATGAGACAGCACACCCCTCCTCTTCACCCTGTATTCCCTATGTCTATTCAGCCAGCTTCTGTCCCCATCTGTCTTCTCATCTCAACTCCAGACAGGAGCTGCCCACCTAGTCTCATGTGTCTACTTGAGCCACGAAGTTCACTCTTCACCAGTATCATTTTCTGCCTTATAGTCCATTCCGATCCCTGTCTAAAGAGTTGGCTTCGGGAATGGTTCCAGTTTGGGGCTAACAGAAGGTCGGAGGACCATGACCTCCAGGGTCCCTCTAGTCTCAGTTAGACCATTGAATCTGGCCTTTTTATGAGAATTTGAGGTCTGCATCCTACTTTCCTCCGGCTCCATCAGGGATTCTCTGTTGGGTTCCCTGTCAGGGCAGTCATCAGTTGTAGCTGGACACCATCTAGTTCTTCCGGTCTCAGACTGGTGTAGTCTCTGATTTATGTGGCTCTGTCTCTTGGGCTCGTATTTGTGTCTTCGGTCTTCTTCATTCTCCTTTGCTCCAGGTGTGTTGAGACCAATTGATGCATCTTAGATGCCCGGCTGCTAGCATTTAAGACCTAGCCTAGGGACTCTTGATATTGCCAGGTCAGTTGCCTCAAAAGCTGTAGGGAATCAATATCTTAGCACACTGCAAACCCATCCTGTCATGCTAGTTGGGCCACCCACCTTAGAGATCATCTCTTCTAATCTCTTTTATGAGGTTTTTTAAAAATAATATCACTAATAGATGGTCATCGGGCTTTTGCTTAAATATATTCCCATTCAATTTTTAGTAGGTGTGGTGTAGGCACCAGAAATCTGAACTTTTAATAAATAATGATTCTGATTATGATACTATAGTCTGAAAACCTATGATATATTATTCAAAGTGTTTTTAAGCTGAAAGGGACCACTCTCTATGCTGTTTGCTTTCCTTGCCCATTCCTATTATTTCTTCCCTCCCTCATCATCACTCAGATACTTGGATGAGAAAAATCTATTCACCTTCTTCTGTTTACCTCTGTCCACCTCTGTTTACTCTTGAAATATTTCAGGAGCTTCTGCCAGGTCCCCATTGACACATTTGTCACAAAATAATCTGGCATATAGTCAAGAGGCTGGACTTCAAAGCAGGCAGCCCTGGGTTTGATTCCCAGCCTTGCCCTGCCACTGAGAAGCTGTGTGACCTTAGACCAGTTACTTGGCCTCTCTACTCAGTTTCCTCATCTACAAAATGGCAATGATAACATTGCTTCTTAGAGTTGTGAGGATTAACGGCATTGTTGTGTAAAACACTTAGTACATTAGCCATGGTTATAACAATAGCAGGTTTTTTTGTTTTGTTTTTTTAAAGCTGAAATCTGCTTCCTAGTAAATTCCACTCATTGACCCAAACTTTGTCTTCTGGAACAACATTGACTAAGTCTACCCTATTTGTCAAATGAAGAATTCTCCTGTATTTGAGGACAGCAGGTAATTCCTCTTGTAAGTTTCCTATTCCTCAACCTGACCTTTTTCACTTCCTCAGTTGCCCCTTACTCCTGAAGTTTGCTTGCCAGGGCTGGGTGAGTTACCAGGGTGAGGCAGCACCTGGGACACACCTGTGTGACACTGAGAGTGAATGCCCCCTTAAATTATGCACACTAGGTCCCTCTCTCCTCCCTTATCCTGGTCGTGGCCCTGTTGCTTACCTTTTCCTGGTCTGAGCAGCAACTCCAAATGCGTAATTATGTAAAAAGGGTGGCTCCAATCTGATGCCATCAGTAGGCCTTAGGCTGTTGGGAACTTGCGCTGATAGAGATGAAGGGTTGAGACAGACAGGAGGCAAATCTGGCCATAACTCCTACTTAGTATCATAACACAGGATTTCAGTGAAAATCTGGTGCTGAGGCAAGTCAACCTCTTCATCAAGTATCTGCTGGTAAAATAAGGTCCAAAGGCAGAGAGTCCTCCATTTTAGCAAGCTGGCTCAGCTTTGAAACCTGGGCTCCTTTCTTCTTCTTTTTTTTTAAACCAAGGATGAATTTGCTCCCAGAATAATGGCACGGTTGGTCATTCTTAGAGTGGGGGTGTGTGCAAACTTCCACCCACTTAGCTTAGTGGAAGGAGACACCTTGGACTCTTGAGTTTACTTTTTCTTACAGTTGTCATAGAGCCAAATCCTGCAGTCCTCAGAGGGCCGGAAGGACCTCTGCCTAAAGAGAGCTACAACACTATCAGCTAGTTGAATGCCAAACTAGTGAGCCTGAAAGCATGGCTCCGGTAATACAAGACAGTCATAGACTGCAGGGCCCTGATGGAAGTTCCCCTGGGAGCTATAGCTTACTTGGTGACCTCCTTTCTTAAGAGCATTTCTCAGAATATGGTCCTCAGATCACCTGTATCAGAATTCCTTGAAGGTGCTTATTAAAGGCACATTCACGACTACCCCCTTAAAGATTTTTATTTTAGTAGGTGGGGTATAGGCTCCAGAAGTCTGAACTGTTAACAAATAACTTACTGATTCTAATTCTGATGTCCACTACAGTTTGTAAACTTATGGTCTGTTATTCAAAGAGTTGTTAAACTGGGGAACCCTGGTGGCACAGTGGTTAAGAGCTTGGCTGCTAATCAAAAACTTGGCAGTTTGAGTCCACCAGTCACCTCTTAGAAACTGGTAGTACTCTCTGTTCTGTTTTCTTGCCTCACCTATTCCTTTTGTTTCTCCTCCCCTCCTCCCCCATCATCTCTCAGATACTGGATGAGAAAAATCTATTCACCTTCCTCTGTTTACTCCTGAAATATTTCCGACAGGCTTCCATTAGCTACCTGAGTTAGATTTCTTTAGGGAAGTTCATACGGTACTATAACTCCACCTTGGTTGTAAAGGGTCTCAGAGTTATTTAGTATTCAAATTATAAGATAATAAATTGTTATATGTGCCTCTAATTATCTGATTTTATTCTTGTACCATGCTCAATGTATTCTGGGGCCTAGAAAAAGAACAAGTTTTATTCTTAGGACATTAACAGAATACCTAGGCCAGATCGTAGTCTCCATTTTCTGGAAAAGATAGGTCACTAGGCATGGAGATGTGACCCTCCTCTACCTCCATTCACAGTTTCCCTTCCTTAACTTAGAAGCTCCCCTTGGGGCTTTCAGCCCGTAATTGGGAGCCTAAAATACCTGAGGCAGCCCTGGAAGCTTTGTTCATTTAAGCTCTAGTGTTGATATTTCTGCTTTCCCACCCCTTTGAGCCCTGGCAAAAATCCCACAAAGATTTACAATGTCATTCACGCACTTGCATTAGGTATTGACCAGCACAGAGTGCCCTGGAATTATCTCTTTTGTTCTATTAATAAGCCTATATTTGTATGTGCTCTTTCAGCTGCCAAATCACTGGCTTTTTCCCTATTGGATTTGGAAACAGTTAAAACTCCCAGACACATTTACCCTACCCCTTAGTGGTGGCACCCTGGTTAAGAGCTTCGCTGCTAACCGAAGGTCAGCAGTTTGAATGCACTGCCCACTCTTTGGAAATCCTATGGGACAGTTCTATTCTATCCTATAGGGTCACTATGAATCGGAACTGACTTGATGGTAACGGGCTTGGTTTGTTTATTTTTAAAGTTAAATCAGAAGCTCTGGTAGTACAGTGGTTAAAGCGCTCAGCTGCTAACCACAGGTTGGTGGCTCAAACCTACCAGCTGCTCCAGCAGGAGAAAGATGTGCCATTCTGCTCCCATAAAGAATCAGCCTTGGAAACCCTATGAGACAGTTCTGCTCTGTCCTATAGGGTTGCTTTGAGTCAGAATCAACTCGACAGCAGTGGGTTTGGTTTTTGGTTTAGTTAAATCAACACGTTAAGCTTGCATTCAATATTTTATATTTATTTCTATTAAACATCATCTTTTTTCCAGTTGTCTTAAATTTATCAAGATGTTTTTGAATTCCAATTTTATTATCTTATATATGAGCTATTTCTTTTAGTTGAATCAGCCACAACCTTGATCAACAGCCTTTTTTTTTTTTTTTTGTCAAAGGCTTGGTTAAAATACTGAATAGGGTAGAACCAAGGGCAGAGCCTCATGATATGGCACTATAGACTTCACTCCAGGGTACCTCTGCATGATAGCAACAGTGTTTCAGCCAGGATTTAACAAAAGTGGATCACCAGTTTAACAGGTCAACACTCAATGAGTTTAGTTATTCATCTAGCTATAAATATACCTGACCCACATTTCTGACTCATATCATCTTATTTCTCTAACCTTTTCTCATTTCTCCAAGAATACCCCAGCGTACATTGTGAATTAAATCCCTAAGACCATACTACATTCATATACTTCTGGTTCACAAATGCAGGTCTATGAATTGATGGTGTGATAGCTCCTTCAGATTCACCTGGAGAGTTTTTTAAAATGACGCACCAGGAGATTCAGTTTCAGGAGATCTGGGATAAGGTGCAAGACTGTGGTCCTCAAAACTCTCTGGATGATTTTGATGCACAGTCAAGTTCGAAGGCCAGTGGGTAGTCTGTGGTTTCTCCTTGATTCAGCATCCAGTAACCCGAAGAAAAGAAGTATAGGTGACTAAGTTAATATTTTTTTATCTTAATGAACTCATGTAATCATCGTCTTCTCTGCTAATTCCTCAGCTGCTTGAGTAACAGAGTATTTCTGTTCTACAATGATTTTCTCAATTATCTGTGACATAAAAGGTTTTGATAGTTTTCCGACATGTTTCATGACTACTACTGGAGGGGTCGTTGTTATTGTTAGGTGCCATCAAATCAGTCCCGACTCACAGCGACCCTGTGTAGAAAAGAGCAAAACACTGCCCAGTCCTGCGCCATCCTCACAATCGTTATGCTTAGCCCATTGTTGCAGCCACTGTGTCAGTCCATCTCATTGAGGGTCCTCCTCTTTTTCACTGACCCTGTCTCTACTTTACAAAGCAGGATGTCCTTTTCCAGGAACTGGCCCCTCCTGATAACATGTCCAAAGTATGTGAGATGAAGCCTCACCATCCTTGCTTCTATGGAGCATTCTGTCTGTACTTCTTCCAAGACAGATTTGTTCATTCTTCCTGCAGTCTGTGGTATATATTCAATGTTCTTCTGCAATGCCATAATTCAAAGACATCAATTCTTCTTTAGCCTTCCTTATTCACTGTCTGGCCTTTGCTTGCATATGAGGTAATTGAGAATACCTTGCTTGGATCAGGCGTACCTTAGTCTGAAAGTGACATCTTTGCTTTTCAATGCTTTAAAGAGGTCTTTTGCAGCAGATTTGCCCAATGTAATACATCGTTTGATTTCTTGACTGCTGCTTCCATGAGCGTTGATTGTGGATCCAAGTAAAATGAAATCCTTGGCAACTTCAATCTTTTTTCTGTTTATTATGATGTTGCTTATTGGTCCAGTTGTAAGGATTTTTGTTTTCTTCTAAAAGGGTAATTGGAACTCTTTCTTATGTGGCATTACATCTAGTTTTGAAATATGTTGAGTTTTTTCCTTCATGGATTTTTTAATGACTATTGGAACATTTGTTATTAATTTTCTACAATTAAATTCCACAGGATGGGATAATAGAGCACATTTTGGGAAATGTTTACATTAAACAAAGAAAATAATTTTATTTGATTCATACTATTGTGTAATTTGTTGACTCGGTCACAATACAGTAGAATATGGTAGCAAATTTACTACTAAAACCACAACTCTGATAAATTCATATCATTTATACATTCCCCCAAAATATGGCAGAAGCCTGCTGGGCGTTTACTTCCAGAGGTGCTTAGGATTCCTAGTGTATTTCTTGGTACTTAGGACTGTTTATTTCAGATCATTTTCAGACTATGATACTATAGCCGAAGAGACCTAGCAAGCAATCTAATACTGAGTTTTGTTTTTTTTTTTTAAGTTATGCTTTGGATTTCAGATTCGGAAGGGGCATTAATGATCTATTTTGGTGTTCATTTTTGTGAGATACGCTTTTCTCTAATTATACTTTTAATGAACGAAACTCACAGATACTTGAAATCTACAGATAGTAATGAGGAATTTTTTTAAAACGTATTATCAATCTTCTGCCTTAGTAAAATTTAACCAGAACTTTTAGCGAGTAGTGGTAATTTTAATTTCTCCTACTTGGAACAAAAACCAAGAGTCGGGGTTAAATATAAAGCATATTGCCAGCCATTTCCTGAATAATCAACTTTCCTGTGCCAGGGATTTTGATTCTTTACCTCCCTCAGGTGGTGCTGATGGAGAATTGCTTGTTGCAAATATGGAGGGCCCAGTCTGAAATTTATATGGGGTGCTTCAAAGCAGCGAGAGCTCCCAAACTTGGACCTATGTCTCTTCAAGCCGGTGTCGGTCACTTACAGAGTTAGCAATGCTTTATCCATGTATTCTAACTTGTGGATATTTCTAGGGAGTAGATGGGGGAGAGCTAGAAACCCTGACTACCATCCACTTCCTGCCATCTCCGACAACTCATTCCCATGCTAGTGACTTAAAATACCAACAGTGTAATTACTGCCTTCAAAGCAAAACAAACCCAAAACAGCAAGCAAGCAAGAACGGCATTTTAAAATTACAGGAAAGGAAAAGGAGATCATTCTCTTTTAAAGGTTGGGAATGCGTCTATTCGAAGTTAAATACTTTATTCGAAAATTAAAATTTAATACCAACATCTAGTTTAAATGAAATAAAGTTTATACTTTTATGTCTGGATTCAGAGATGTAAAATTATGCAACCAAATATTTGGTAAGCATTTTGGAGACTTTATCCTTTATTTCAATCAGAATTCCCAGTGAGTCTTCCTGGTTCTTTGATATAATGTGTATGGAGCATAGCCATAATGGGTGTCTTTTTTGCTGTAGCCATAGCATTGTTCACCAGGCCTTTTCAGTGAGCAGTACTATTTACATTACCAACACTTTCCATAGATTTATTACCTGTAAAATGAAAGTAAGTATAACTTTGGAGTTTGAACTCCGGATATTATCCTAACTGAAAACCTATACTGTGTTAACTACCAAAAAAAAAAAAAACCTGTTGCCTTCAAGTCGATTCTGACTCATATCAACCCTGTAGGACAGAGGAGAACTGCCCCATAGGGTTTCCAAGGAACGCCTGGTGGATTTGAACTGCCGACCTTTTGGTTAGCAGCCGTAGCTCTTAACCACTATGCCACCAGGGTTTCCGTGTTAAATGCAGCAAAGAAAATTATGATTTATACTTATACTTATTTATATTTATACATATTTTAAAGATCACATACATAAGGGTCCAGGTTTTATCTTTTTGTGAGCAGTTTGAACGTTTTTAGTTATGTAAGCTATCTTGACTTGTTGGATATTATTCTACTACTTATGTTTTATAAAATGAAAGGATGCTATAGTTCAACACCAATTTCAAGGTAACCCTGTTCTAAAAGGAGCCCCTGGGTGATGTGAGTGGTTAATGTGCTCAGCTGCTAATAGAAAGACTGGAGGTTTCAGTCCACCCAGAGGCACCTTGGAAGAAAGGCCTGGTGATTTACATCCTAAAAATCAGCCATTGAAAACCCTACGGAACAGAGTTCTACTGTGACACACATGGGGTAGCCATGAGTCAGAGTCACTTGATAACAGTCGGTTATTGGTTACTGTTAAAGAATTTCAAATACTAATAACCACCTTGAAGATAGGAGCTATGTATTTTTCTAAGATTTGTTGACCATATTATCTGAAAGGACTGGCCATAGAATCATAGACAGTGAAAGCTGAAAGGGGCTGGGGGAGTATAATTTGTGGGTTTTCATACTTCAGGTGGTGGAACAGCACAAGGCATGGGGATGTTTGTACAGTATCATCAAATATTGCTACATCATATAAACAAGAAATTATTTATGATTAGAAAATAGAACTATATTATATATGTTGTTGTGTGCTGTTGAGTCAGTTCTAACACTTAGTGACCCCATGTGACAGAGTAGAATTGCCCCATAGGGCTTCCTAGGCTGTAATCTTCACGGGAGCAGATTGCCAGATCTTTTCTCTGTGGAGCGGCTGATGAGTTTGAACTGCTGAACTTTTGGTTAGCAGTCAAGTGCTTAATCATTGTGTCACCAGGGTTCCTTCATAGTATAAAATTACACCCTCAGGTACATGTCGTCTACCCTGTGGAATTAAACATGATCATCTGTTTCTGAGATTTTCTGTTAATAACTGCTGGTTAAAGACACAGGTTGTTTTTGTAAAATTCTAGGCAATAGCAAGACCACAAAGGTTATGAATTTGTGAGACTGCCAATAATAGTAGTGGCAAGCAAAAAACTCATTCATTCAATTCATTATGTACTCTTAAGGTGTCAAACAATGAATATGATTAATATTTACTAAGAATATCAACTAGATTTTAATTAATATAGTGGTATTTTGTCCCACTAGCAAGTTAATTCTGCTTACTTGGCAGTTGACCTCTGAAGCGATCAATTGTAAAAAATGAGAATGGGAATGGAAATTTAGTCTTCGCGCAAGCATATTTTCCATTTTTGATAACTCAAGAGTGATAGCACTTTTACATCACGAACTTTCCCTTTCAGGTTTACCTGCCTTTACACATGTTCTGTTGAGGAGGCCCTAGGTGGTGCAGAAAGTTAATGTATTTGGCCACTAACTGAAAGGTTGGCAGTTCAAATCCACCCAGAGACTCCTCAAAAGAAAGGCCTGGTGATCTACTTCAGAAAAACCAGCCACTGAAAACCCTGGGGAGCACGGTTCTACTGTGACACACGTGGGGTTCCCATGAGTTGGAATTGATTCCCTGGCACCTGATTTAATATTCTTTTGGAATATCCTGGCGTTGAGAGCTGTCTCATCTCCAAAAAGAACTGTGAGCTCTTTAGATGGAGGAAAGGTGTATCGACTTTGTTGAAAAAACTTTGATTTCCTTTGTCCATT
This sequence comes from Elephas maximus indicus, assembly GCF_024166365.1. Taxonomy (NCBI): domain Eukaryota; kingdom Metazoa; phylum Chordata; class Mammalia; order Proboscidea; family Elephantidae; genus Elephas; species Elephas maximus. The sequence goes on along the minus strand of NC_064833.1, from coordinate 59,843,072 downwards.
TGTTATCTCTATGGAGCTGGGAGAGGGCACTGATCACCCTGTCTTTTTCCTCTCTTACACTTTATGATATTAGTTAATCACCATTTTATTACACAAAATTCAGTCTAGCATTACTGGCTTGTTTATAGCTATATTCCACTTCCAATGCCCTTTCCTCAGACTATATCTTATTTACTTCCTCTCATCTCATTCCTTTTTGCTGTTTTCTCGGGCATCTGCTATGCCATTCTACAACCTCAGACGTTAGTGCTGTGTTCTGGTCTTTTTTTTAGCTTGCTATTTATCCTTTTTATGACATTTAATATTGGTGAGACCTCTGAAAATATAGAGGTTACATATAAGATCTAGTTGGTGTGGCAGGCGGGTGTGATTTGCTCTATTTTGAGGTTGTAGTTCCCATATTGTTCAGAAATTTCTCATTGTTTAGTGTGAGATTTGCAGTAGGGGAGAAGGTTGAGGATAAAAGGATGGCTTTCATCAGTTATGGTCCTTGTTGATGAGTATGTGGGAGTACGTTTATAGGTAGACAGTCACCCTAGCTTCATGGACATTGTCTCCCCTGTGAGGCCTTCCCTTACTCTCCAAAGAGAGCTTATAAATTCTTCTGTGTATCCTCTGAACCTCCTATAGGTCTCACATTACTCCTGTTACCCTCCTCTATGTCTCTACTACTTGAAATGAAGGCTGTAGCTTACACAGGTTAGCATGCCTGGGTACAGTGCCTGTAACATACCACAAAAAAAAAAAAACCTCACTGCCATTGAGCTGATTCCAACTCATAGCAATCCTGTAGGACAGAGTAGAACTGCTCCATAGGGTTTCCAAGGAGCGGCTAGTGGATTCAAACATGCCGACCCCTTGGTTAACAGCCTGAGCTCTTAACCACTACACCACCAGGGCTCTGCCTGCAACATAGTAGGTGCTTAAGAAATGTTTGTTGAATGATGAATAAGTGATTGAATATCCATTTCATATTTTGTCTCCTCTGAGATCGTTGCCTTATTTCTTTGCTCTGCAGTGCCTATCATAATGTCAGGCATGTGGTAAATCTTTAGTAAACACTTGTTGAGTAACTGAAACAAATGCATAAAGAATGTATTTTTTTAAGTGTAGAGTGCCGGGGAAATTAATAATGGGATGGCAAAATGAATTTTAAGAATTTTTTCATGTTCCCCCAGCTGTTTCCAATCTGACCTGTGACTTTGAACAGAGACACTTTGTTTTTATTCCATTTGCGAAATACTTATTATGGTGCTTGCTCAGATTGTGCTTCTTGAGAACGAAGGCAATGCACCATGAATAGAAGATACTGCTTAATAATGAGGTGATTTGTATATGAGTAAGAACAGGGCTTACATTAAAGATCCTAAGATAAAACACCATGATCATGAGACCTCCCAGTTAAAAGCAAAGCATGACATAACTGATCGTGTGTGACGCATGTACCTTAAGCACTCTCATGAATGGGCTTACTCTTCAGAGCCTCATCTTTTAGCCCTTCTCTACACATCATCCATTCCTGGATAAGAGAAGAGTTGTAATGCAGTTTCCTATTTCACTAACAGGTTTGTGTCTATTTCCTGGGTATAATGGTCCCTAAAAAGAACCATTTACAATGCATGCATTTATGCATCCTGAATGAGCAAAAGAACAACAGATTGACCTTTAAAATCATGATGTCCTTTACATTATGTGAACAATGACACTGCAGCTTTTTTCTGCTATTTTAAATTATTTGGCATAGACTACCGAAAGCCCACCTCGTCGGGCAGTATAGTACAGTAGAGTTGTATAGGGCTAGTTTAATTTTGGATCAAGTGGGTAATTCTTAAATTTCAGTCCCAATCCTCAATGGACTGCAGCAAGGACTCTTCATGTGTCTTCTTTAACAGCAGTACAGAAAGGACATTGTTCTGTGGCTCCATTGCTAAAGAAACATCACTGTTATGTGAGGAGACAAAGCCCCTGGCTGTTTCTCCACCACAAAGGAATACACTAGCTTCCTTTGTTAAAGAGGAATGTTGCCCAGGTCTCACCAGCTGCTTAAAAGCACATACATGATGGAGTTTGGGAGATTGGATTGCACTGTCTATGCGGGTTAAATTACATGGGTTTAAAAATGTCCTTCTTGGCCAAATTAGGAGCAATGCTTGATTTGCAGCATTTGTTGCATGTCTTTGAAAAGCCACAGCTATTTCAGTCCCAAATTATTGATCAGAAAATCACGTGAAATCAAAAAGCCAAACCCATTGCTCAGGACTTGATTCTGACTCATAGCGACCTATAGAAAACAAAATGAAGGCATGGCCAACTCGTGATAGGTCAGTGGCATTATAATATCATGGGAGAAACAGCTCAAGGGGAAAATCTTCATGTACAATTTTTGGTTATTTGGGGCAGGAACCACTTTTCTCAATGTTTGAGAGGAGCTTAAAGGGCCAGGAAGAAGTTACAAACGTCAACTGTCCTGGGACCAGATCCACCCTTGTGGAAGCCATTGGTTTGGTTCACACAGTATTTTTTGAAAATGCAAGTCAGCATTTAAAAATTGGGGATTTTGTGTGCAAATCCACATTTCTTGTTTCTTTTGCACATCCTGATGGCTGGTGGCCCTGTACCTACAAGCCTGCATGACAGCCCTCAGGTAGAGTGAGCCATATTGCTTCCATTAGATCAGGCTTATGCTCCCCAGGTCACCATGGTCCCCTCCTCTTCCTGTTGTCTCTCTGACACTGAGACCAGTGTCTGCTGCGGTTTATCATCATCTCGTGCTTTTTTTTTTTTTTTAATTGTTATAGTAGAGAAACATTTCTCTGTATCTCTATGTTTCTCATATAGGAAAACAAAGGTGGTCTTTTTGCTCACGTCTGCCATTTCTTACTCTCATTATCTACCTGGCTTCTTCTGAGTTTGGGATTCTGGCGTAGGTCAATCTGTAGTTTGCAGTATGGGAATTGTAGTATAAGTTGAGATTGCAACTCCCGGTGAATTTTCAAATTTCTTCTAACTAGTTTGAAGAAAGGAAATCATAGTATAAAACCCCATTCCAACCCACTCCTGTCAAGTCAGTTCTGACTCATAATGACTCTATGGGATAGAATATAACTTCCCCATAGGGTTTCCAAAACTGTAAATCTTTATGGAAACAGACTGCCACATCTTTCTCCAATGGAGTCGTTAGTGGGTTCAAACCACCAAATCTTTCAGTTAATGGCCAAGTGCTTTAACCACTGTGCCACCAGGGTTCCTCTATGTTAGCATAGACAATTTAAATTTTATGCAAACCAGAACTTAATATTAGCTAACATTTGCAAGGCTGGGCATTATACCATGTGGCTTCCAATATATAGTTCTGACAACCGTGTGAAAGATGATGATGCTGATGATGATGATGATGATGAAGACTGATATTTAATAATCACTCATTCAGTGCCAGACAATGCTGTAAACATTTTACGTATGTTATCTCATTTAATCCTCAACAGCCAAATGAGTTATTATCCCCATTTTCCAGTAAGAAACTTATTTAGGGCTGTATAAGTATGGATAGATATAGCCCAAATTTAAAAGTAGGCAGCTGGCCTCAGATCACAACGTTCTATTGTCATCTTCTAGGTATTATTATTGTTGCTGTTGTTGTTATTCAAGTGAGGGAACATCCCGTAGAGGAGTTAACATCACATAGGTATTAAATGGTAGAGGTAGGCCTAAAATGTAAGTCTATTGACTCCAAAGCCTCATCCTTTATACTAAACTACGTTTCTTGATTTTTCAGGAAGTAATCTAAAATTAATTTTTACTAGGAAACATGGCGTATTTTTAAATGGAGAATTGAAAAGAATTTCTCAAAAAATGGAAAATGCTTTTAGGTCAATGGGTATCAGTTAGGTTCCAAATAAATATAGAAACTGAACCAGCCTGACAAGAAAGGGAGGAGACGCGTTCTGAACGTTCCACTTCTGGTCATATTGGGTGGAGGTGTGTATGTAAAATTTAGCTTTCTAGAATACCCTGCTGAATAAAACTATTTACTTCACCTATAAAAATGTGGAGATGTTTTATAACATTATGTTCCTGCTATAGTGAGTTATAATGAAAAACAAGTAGTTTGTTGCTCAGTGGTCTCAGAAATAAGATACACAATCTCATTAATTAATGAATAGTATATAAAACATTATGAATAATAATGTCTGCATGCTAAGCCCTTGCATGCCACAGGCACTGTATAAGGTGTTTTCCATAAATTATCACTAATTCTTACAATCACTCAGATTCACAGGGATTATTTCTCCATTTCCAGATGAGGAAAATGAAGGTTAAAGAAGATGTGACTTGCTCAAAAACACATCAATTAAATTATGGAAGATGGAGTCACACTCTGGCCTTGAAGGCCATGTCCTTTCCACTATTCTGTGCCATCATTATCCTCTGTGCACAAAAATTATCAAATTTATTCATTTACTATTGATTTCATCTTCTGTAAAATTAGCTAATAGTAGTATTTACTTTTGGGGTTATTGTGAGACTTAAATTACATAAATCATATAATGGACATAAATCACTTAACGCCATTTTGGCATAGAGCAAATGCCAAGTACTGTTAATTTTTGTTAAGTATTGTGTTGGCCATGTGCCAGGACCTGGGGACATAGAGGTGAAAAAGATATTGTATCATCCCTCAACAGGCTTATAAGTAGGTGTAATTCGGGTAAGAGGGAGGGCAGAAATTTTATAAATAATTGCAATGCAGTGTAATAAATGCAGTAGCAGACCTGGATTCAAAGGTAGAATGATAGCACAAAGGGTCAGTTGGCCATTCCCCCTGTGAGGGGGTAAGAAAGCCGTCATTTATTTGACAACCCAGAGCCTCTCTTGAGTGGCTGAAGATGCGATACTGTAGAAAGATCTTTATGCAAGTTAACTTTTTTTTTAAAAAGTCATTTTAGTTCTTTTCAAAAAACACATTAAACAGATGAGAACTTTTCTATAAATAAAGTGTAAGCGGTATGCAGCAAGGGGTTAAATTGTGGTATTGCATCTGGAGAGAGAAACAGAGCAGAGCCTGAGCTAACCCTGGACCTCCACCGCAATCAGGTAGGTGGGGGGAAAGAAAAGTCACTACTCACGAGGGAAATGTACAAAAATGTTCTGCACCCAAAGGAAAGCCTTTCTTTGGCAATCGCAGGAATCTGCAGCCTGTCTGCTTGTTCCCTACCCTGTTGACATGCCCCACCCATTTTGTATACAGAGCCTTCCCTTTCAGGGGAGCAGCTTGCTGGGGAAACACAGTGGTATAACTACTAGAGGCATTGAAGATTCCTGGGTGGTGCAAATGATTTGCACTTGACAACTAACCTAAACGTCATCAGTTCAAACCTGCTCAACTGGGCCATGGAAGAAAGACCTGGTGATCTGCTTCTGTAAAGGATTACAGCCAAGAACACCTATAGGGCACAATTCTACTCTGTCATCATAAGTCAGAGTCAACTGCAGCAGGTTTTCTTTTTTTAGAGGCAGTGATGACAGGTATTTATGCTAACTATTCTAGTCTTTCATTTATAATAATGGACCTAGAATTTTGAAGAAAGCTAATTACATGAAAGAGAGGGACCAAGATGAACAAAGCAAACAACTGACCCAAAGGGAAGAGAGATAATGTAGGAAATAAAAGATGTTAAGAATGAAACTTGTATTAGTATCTTCAGAGAGATTCAAAAGGCTATTGCATCTGTAAGCCAAGAATGGGCTGCCACAAAAATGAGCAACTGGGGAACAAGAAAAGTTTAAAATTTAGAGATTTTAATTTAGATATTAAAAATATAATTGTTTTTAAAAATATTAATAAGAGGGCAAAAATAGCTGAAGACTAAATTAGGTATCTGGAATATACAGCCAAGTAATTCTCCTACAGCACAGAACAAAAAGAGAGCAAGATAAATTAATAGTTAGAGGATAGAGCTAAAGAATGCAACATTTGTCTTACAGGGATTTCAAAGGAGAGAAAACAGAATGGTTGGAAGGGGATAATAAGATAAAAATCCAATTTCAGAAGAGAATAAACAGAATGAAGGGGAAAAATAATAAATAATAGGACATGGTTTCCCTGAGATGAAGGATGACCTGGTTCTTCAGAATAAAAACACTCATTGAATGCTAAGCCATTAAAAGCAAAAATAAAAGGCACATACCTAGACCTATACTGCTGAAATTCCAGAACTCCAAGGCAAAAAAGAAAATCTTAAAACTTTCCAGAGAAGAAACAAAACAAGCAAATTGATTATCTGTAAAGGGATGAGAATAATATTAGCATTAAACTTTTGCAGTGTTGAATATCCAAAGGCAATGAAACAGTATCTTAAAATTTTAGAAATAATTTAAAGCTAGAATTTTGTAAAAATACAAACTATTACTTAAGGTTAAAACAAAATAAAGATATTTTCAGACCTACAGTATTCAGAGAATTTATGTCTATACACCTTTTCTGAATAAAATCTTTAGGATTTACTCCAGTAAATTGAAAAAAAAAATTTTTTTTCAAGAATAGTGACAGCATAAGTTATGAGATGTTAATAAGCCAATGGATATTATAGTTCAGTGTAAATAACTTGAAATTGTGTCTTTGAAACTTAATGCAACTGTTAAGATTTTTTTTTTTTTTTAATTGGGAAGATAATAAAAAATGGTAATTATCTGGAACTAAAATTGCAGATTATTTCAATGAAACATTGGGGGAAGAGAATCTTATTTGGAAATAGTAAATTATAGTTTCTGGTTAATTTCCAAAGTGGAAAGAAAAGTTTAATTATATATGTATAGTTTTATTACAAGGGTATCCAGTAAGAGAACAAATTTAGAATATAAAACTCTCCAGTAATTAAAGGAGAAACAAGAACAACAAAAATTTGGTCACTGTACGTAAAGAAAAGAAAGCAAAAAATCATAATAGAAAACAGAAAAAAGATGACAGTAAAAAAACCATATCACATAACACGTGGGCTACTACAATAAATGAAAATGAGCTAAAATCTTACATTCGAAGACAGAGACTATCTAAATGAGTTAAAAATAATCTCCTGAATAAAGCATTCAAGTATATGCTATTTACAACAGGTGCACCAAAAAAAGAAGAGCAAATACACAATTTTGATATAGAGGTTCAGGTAAAAATTATTACAGGCAAATTACAACAAAAAGAAAACAAATACCATTTTAATATAAAACTAAATGGAGTTTTGGGCAAAAAGTATTAAACTGAACACAGTATTGATCAGCTACAAAATCCACTAAGAGGGTATAATGTATATGAGTCTTTGTGCACCAAACAGAAAACATTGGAATGAATCAAATCTATTGAAATGAAAACCAAACCAAAACTAAACCTCTTGCCATTGAGTCAATTCTGACTCCTAGGGACCCTATAGGACACGGTAGAACTGACCCATAGGGTTTCCGAGACTATAATCTTTACAGGAACAGACTGCCACATCTATCTCCCAGGGAGTGGCTGAGCACTTAACCACTGTATCACCAGGGCTCCTCCTGTTGGACGTATAAGAAGAAATTGACCAAAACAGTGTTAGAAGAGTGACTTGTCTCAGAAATCTCTGTTGTAATAACTTACATGCCTCACTCTGAAACCACAAAACTGAGTTCTTTTGTTAATTCCATTTAATTTTCACTTTATATTAACATTCCTCTGCTACTCTTTTTCTGCACTCGATCCTAAATGACCCACAAAAATGCATACTTTAGGGCCTTTTTTTTTTTTTTGCAGGGGCGTCTTCTAAGGTGTCACAGTCAAAAGGACCCTATTAGGTCTGTGGTTTTAGAGTGAAGTAGGTAAAGTTATCTTGCTAAAGTGCTAAGGGATATCATTTTTCTGAAGGCAGCACGCAATCCTCTCACCAGTATGCCATGTAATCCTTGAGTACGACTTTAGTAGTATTGATTTCACACACACTTATGGTTGAGTGTAGCCTTAATGACCATCTCATAATCATTTCAGACCAAGCATGCAGCTCAGCACCGTAGGTTTTGGCTCCAGCTACCACTAGCTGTCTGTCTTCAAGCATGTCACTTAATTCTCTGAGTCTCAATTAACTTGTCCTTGAAATAAGGAAATTGTGCTAGAATCAACAATCGTTAAGCCCTTCCTTCCTCTAAAGTTTAATATTTCTACTGTATGATTTTTACTCATATTTTTATCTCTCCTTTTCTAAAACCCAATATTGACAGAAACATTTCTGAGGTATATTACATGGAATATGAAAATTGACTTTCTGGCCTTTTATATTTGCCAGATCTTTGGAAGAAAACAGTAATAAAATATTTGAGGGAGTGGTAGTTGGTGTAGCTAATTGAGAAAACAGGTGTTATCCTCAAGTTTCTCAGGTTTGTTTGGTATACCCTTTGTGTTTAAGTATCAACAATGCTGAGTTCATAGTTGGCGCTAGGCGAATGTTTCTTGAGTATGTGATTTGGTGCTCCCCTTATAATTGTGGCTTCTTCTTCCTTATTTAGCTGCACTACAGGCACTAAAGAGAAAGAAGAGGTTTGAGAAGCAGCTAACTCAGATTGATGGCACACTGTCCACCATTGAGTTCCAGAGAGAAGCCCTGGAAAACTCACACACCAACACCGAGGTGCTAAGGAACATGGGCTTGGCAGCAAAAGCAATGAAAGCAGTTCATGAAAACATGTGGGTGACTTTGGTCTTCCTTCTGAGTCATAAATTCCCTTGATGTTGAGAAGAGCTGTTGGAGCTCCCTGATGATTTTTACAGGAATGAGATTATTCATTTGAGGCTCTTTGGCATGTTGAAATGGAATGCTCTGTCAGAGAAAGATTAGAGATTATAATGGCAAAAACAAAGCTATAGTGGCTTCAGAAAGGACATAAAAGATAGTTTGCTCTTAATGTTTCTAAGCTGCCTCACTATTGCCTGAAACTCCACTTGTAAATACTTTCATTTCCTGATTTTGAATTAAATGTAATCATCTGGGGGTTTTAGGGTGAGGGTTTTAGAACTATAGAATAGTGGTGGCCAAACTTTTGTGCAAATCAGAATCACCTAGAGAGCCAATAGAACACAGAAGCCCAAGCTCCTTAAAGCAGGATAGAGCCTGGGGCTTTTTGTTTTTAACCCAGTTTCCCAGGTAATTTTAATACTAACCAATGTTTGAGAACCACTAATTTAGAGTAATAGTTATTACCTTATTGCCAAGGCTTTGGGACTCAGATATTCTGGGTTATAATCCCAGCTCCACTGCTCACTGTCCCTTGGGCAGGTTACTTTGCCTGTCTGTGATTCAGTTTCCTTATCATACTTATCTCATATGGTATTGTGAGATTCAGTGAGATACTAGATTTAATACACTTAGCATATTGCCTGGCACAAAGAAAGCAATCAATAATCAATATTCATCATGTAGTGGGGCTGGTGGTGATTTACTTTACATTCACGTTGGGAAATAAATGCCTGCGACCTGATCCTTTCTCGAGACTGGACATGGACATGCTAGTGGAGTCTGGGACAGGGATGCACAAGGGCACTGAGTGTCTGAGGGATATAGAGAAGAAGTCATAGGATGGAAAAGGTGGAAAAAGGGAGGCTAGAGTCAATGAAGACAATTTTTGCTAGCTTTTTCTTGCCTTGATAATTCATTAACAATCAGTTGCCATTTTGACATCTTCAGAAAGATCATTGTACTCATTATCTGAGTCAGAATCCTCTAATGTTGCTGTAAGCTGGATGTTAAAATGTATTACAAAACCCATAACCTTAACAGCTTAACAGCATCATCCCGTGGTGTTCCTTTTGGGAAAATCTACTCCTAGCCTCAAGTTTTAGTCATACTTTTCTCATATGTCTTTTTATAAATATATTCATTGTATATTCATTAGAAGCAGCAGTAAGGGTTGGCAATGAGAGGTGGTAGTAGGGTGGTAAAAGTATTCTTTTTGATTACCAAAAACAAACCCATTGCTGTCAAGTTGATTCTGACTCATACTGACCCTATTGGACAGAGTAGAATTGCCCCATAGAGTTTCCAAGGAGAGGCTGGTGGATTCGAACTGCTGACCTTTTAGTTAGCAGCCATAGCTCTTAATCACTGCACCACCAGGGCTCCATTCTTTTCGATTACCATGTGAATATATGTCAAAACACTCAGCTTTTACCTTGAATAGAGTGTGGGAAACTTGAAAAAGATTAATTCCACTGGGAATCAAAATAATGAGGAATATTGTCACTTCTCTTATATCCTGTCAATGGTTTTTCCTAGTTTCAGAGCTGGAAGAATAATTCAGAGACAGTGTCTTAGTCATCTAGTGGTGCTGTAACAGAAATACCACAAGTGGATGGCTTTAACAAAGAGAAATTTATTTTCTCACAGTCTAGTAGGCTAGAAGTCCAAATTCAGGGCATCAGCTCTAGGGGAAGGCACATATTTTGGGGGGACACAATTCAAAAATTCATATCCTTGCCACACAAGTAAAAATATTCACACTATCATGTCATAGCAAAAGCCTTAAATTAACTTCAAGTCCAGACTCCAAAAATTCTTTTTCATCTGTGAAATCTAGAATACAGATTATTTGCTTCCAGAGTACAATGGCAGGACAGGCACAAGCTAGACGTTTCCATTACAAATAGGAGAAATTGGAGGGAAAGAAGGCGTAACAGGCACCAAGCAAGTCAGCAGAGCACATTACATTAGCTCTGAAGGCTTTGCAAATAATCCTCTGTTTTCTGAGACCATTTACACCATGGCCTTGCCCTTCAGACCCTAGGTATTGACCATACTCTCCAAATTCTGAGTGGAGACCCCTTGGCTCTGGGCTTCAGCTCCACCTTCCAGGCCCACTGGGTTGGCAACTCTGCACCCTCGGCTTTAGGTGCACCATTCTCCTAGTCCCTCTGAGTGGTGTCTCCACCCTTAGAAATACTAGAGGCCATGGCTCCACCCTTTGAAACCTCAGAAGTTGAGACCATACCTTTTGAGACTGAGGCAGCTTAGCTTCCTGTGTTCCTTGTCACTTCAACTTCTGCTTCCTGGTTCCTTGGCCTCTCAGCCCCTTGGGCCTCACACCCACATCTGCCCTGCTGCGGCACGTGTTCCAAAGCTCTGTAGCTCCACTGGAAAGTGCCAGGAAGCCTCCTGTGCACGAGCACTCAGCTCTCTCCCTCCATGGGTTGGCTCCAGTGCTGTCTGGGCCTGGTCTCCTGGCTCTGCTGCTACCAGCTCGCTACTGGTTTGCTGCTGGTGCCTGTCCTCTACTGCTGTTTCTCACCATCCGCAACTTCTCCGGTGTTAACAGTTCTCCTCACTTCCTTTTGAGTCTTCTACCCATTTACAGTTTCAAAACTGCTTCTACATTTTAGGTATCTGTTAGAGCAGCACCCCACTTCCAGTACCAAATTCTGTCTTGGTCATCTAGTGTTGCCATAACAGAAATACCACAACTGAATGGCTTTAACAAAGAAAATTTATTTTCTCACAGTCTAGTAGGCTAGAAGTCCAAATTCAGGGCATCAGATCTAGGGGAAGGCTTTCCCTGTCTATCAGTTTGGGAGGAAGGTCCATGTCATTAATCTTCCCCTGAACTAGGAGCTTCTCTGTGCAGGAACTCCAGGTCCAAAGGACGCGCTCTGCTCCCAGCACTGGTTTCTCGGTGGTGTGAGGTCTCCAACTCTGCTTGCTTCCCTTTCCTTTTATTTCTTGTAAGATAAAGTGTGGTGCAGGCCACATCCCAGGGAAACTCCGTTTTTTGGATCAGGCATGTGACCTGACCAAGGGTGTAACATCCCACCCTAATCCTCTTTAACCACAGGCAGAGATTATGATTTATAACACATAGGAAAATTACAAAATGGAGGACAACCACACAATATTGGGAATCATGGCCTACCCCAGTTGATACATGTTTTGGGGGGAGACAGACAGGTTACTGTAGAAGCAGTTCAGATACTGGTATTTAAATACTGTCAGCCTTCACTGGTGCTTAGGGGCCAGTGGGGCTTAGGTGCTAGAAACTGTCTTTGTTGTAGTTGCCCACGCTGGGCCTGTGGCTATCTGGATTCCTTTGCTGCATTGCTGATTCTTCTCAGAGCTTCGTAGGCCTAATCCTGCTCTCATTAGTAATCTCCTAGAGCATCATCAGCTATGGGAAAGCCTCCAGGAGACAGAATCTCAAAGCTACTAGGCATTCCATGAAATAGATCTCCAGTTTCAGAGTTTAGCTCTACAAAAGGCTTCTGTCAGATAGTGGTTACTGAGAGCTGCCATAGCTTACCTTAGTCATGGTGGTCCTTGGTGGTCCATGGCACCATTTCCTGGAAAGTTGGTATGCAACAGCATATAATTTAAATTTGGCATATTCCTTACTGGACAAGACTTCAAAATATGACACAAATACTATGCTTTCCAGTGACTTGCAGATGTAGTGGCTATCTATGTAATATTTACAATAGATATGTATAGGATTCTTCCTTTTTTTTAAAATATAAATCAGCACCGGGAATTTTTGTTATCCTACTTAAGGAGCTAAGAATGTAAAATTGACTCTTTTTCATACAGGATTATATCTGAATTCATAATTTTAAGTTAAAATTCTAAAATGTTTCAACAAAATATCATTTTCCAGGGATGTAAATAAAATAGATGATTTGATGCAAGAGATCACAGAGCAACAGGATATCGCCCAAGAAATCTCAGAAGCATTTTCTCAACGGGTTGGATTTGGCGATAACTTTGATGAGGTGGGTAACACGGTATAAAGAATGCTGTATCTGTGGCTATAATAAAGGGTAGTTTCCCACCATATATAGCAGACAGGCTGCCTTCTTCCTTAAAGAATTAACTAATAAAAGACATTTGATAGAAGTGTACTTCTCTAAGAGAAAAATGAAGTGTTGTTAACTCTGATTTAAAGAAAAGATTAATATAGTTTGGTAGAAGTGTACTTCTCTAAGAGAAAAATGAAGTGTTGTTAACTCTGATTTAAAGAAAAGATTAATATAGTTTGGCAAACAGCCTCCTAATTAAGTTTTCAGCTATTAAGGAAAAAGCAGTGTGTGATTATGTGAAGTCAGTGACTTTAAATGGTTGAAGCCTGAATAGCCCCATTATGAGGACTCAAGTGCTTGTACATCTGGGCAAAACAAAACAGATTGTGTCATTCTGCAAGGAAGAGACATACCATGCTCTATAGCTGTTAAATTAGAGGTTAGGCTGCTTTTGTTTATTACTCAGGCTATGAAACAAAATAAATGTGGAGTGGCATTATTAATATACACATTCCATTTAGATTAATCAGTCCAATAATATAGGGTATAATTATAATGGTGATGTCTGCACCGTGAATTTCAATTGTTCTGCTCAAAGCACTCACAAGTAGGATTAGTCCACAATTTGAAACATTTCCAATTATCAGATTAACAGGGCAAAGAATCTGACTTCCTGTATCTATATAGTATTTAAAATGACACATCTAACAAGTAAGATATGGTTTCATGGAGTCTTAGAAAATAATAATTGCGTGTCAACAATTTACTTAAATGGTGTATATCAGGGGTCGGCAAAATATGGCTTGTGTGCCAAATTTTTCCTGTTTTTGTATGGCCTGTGAGCTAAGAATGATTTTTACATTTTTAAAGGGTTGTTGAAAACAATAGCAACAACAACAAAGAAGGTTATGTGTCAGAGACCGTATGTGGCCCACAAAGCCTAAAATATTACTACCTGGCTCTTTACAGAAAAAGTTTGCCAACTCCTGGTGTAGATATGGTAGAAAGGGCTTTGGGCTAAGCATGAAGACATCTGGTTCTACCATTTATTAGTAAGGTTTTTGTAAGTCCCTTTACTTTTTTTACCCTGAGTTTTCTCATCTATTAAATGAAAATTACTGAATCATTGGATTATCTCTAAAGTTCATTAAATTCTAAAATTCTCTTATTATAAGTGTTTGGTACCTGAAGGCTGAAAATGATGGAGGAGGTGATAATTCAGTTGTCCTCATATTTTCTAAAGAAAATATAAATATCTTCTAATGCAGTTAATAACTATCAAGCATTATTGGCAATTTTGGGTACACACTCTGAGTAGGAAATCTTCCTGTTCTAAAAACAAAAAAATATTTACTGTATTTGTACTTAATTGTTTTGTGAGAACAAAAAGGAGTTCAGAGTAGTGGTTCTGATGTCGTTTTATTCATACTGGAAACACATCTACACTGACCGTAATATTTCACATGGCCCAACTCCCACACACCAAACCAAAAACCACACCCGTTGCCGTAGAGTCGATTCTAACTCATAGCGACCTGTAGGACAGAGTAGAGCTGCCCCACAGGGTTTCCATGGAGTGGCTGATGAATTCAAACTGCCAACCTTATGGTTAGAAGCCAAGCTTTTAACCACTGCACCCTCAGAGCTCCATCCCACATACCATCATGTTTTATTTCCTTTTCATGAGGTAAATTTGTTTTTTTACCCAGAGAGTGAAAGGCTTTATTTAGGATTATACAGCTTGTTAGTTACAGAATAAAAATTAGAATTCAGGTCTTATGAAGAGTTAGTTCCTAAGTTTCATTTTTTAATAATTTTTATTGTGCTTTAAGTGAAAGTTTACAAATCAAGTCAGTCTCTCACATTAAAACTCATATACACCTTGCTACATATTCCCAATTACTCTCCCCCCACATAAGACAGCCCACTCCCTCCTTCCACTCTCTCTTTTCCTGACCATTTTGCCAGCTTCTAAGCCCCTCTACCCTCCCATTTCCCCTCCAGGCAGGAGATGCCAACATAGTCTCAAGTGTCCACCTGAACCAAGTAGCTCACGCCTCACCAGCATTCCTCTCCAACCCATTGTCCAGTCCAATCCATGTCTGACGAGTTGGCTTCAGGGATGGTCCCTGTCGTGGGCCAACAGAAGGTCTGGGGGCCATGATCACCAGGGTCCTTCTAGTCTTAGTCAGATCATTAAGTCTGGTCTTTTTATGAGAATTTGGGGTCTGCATCCCAGTGTTCTCCTGCTCCCTCAGGGGTTCTCTGTTGTGTTCCCTATCAGGGCAGTCATCGGTTGTGGCCGGGCACCATTTAGTTCTTCTGGTCTCAGGATGATGTAGTCTCTGGTTCATGTAGCCCTTTTTGTCTCATGAGGTAAATTTAATAGAAGCCAGACAATTTTTTAGCTTGCTGCACATCTGAGACCAGTTGACTTGATAAAATGTTGTGGTTGGCATAAGTTTCTTGCCCCATAGTATCATTAGCCTCACTTTAATATAAGATAATTATTTATGTGCCTCTTTCCCAAATTCGAGCATGAGATTCTTGAATTCAGGGACTGTCCAACTTTGTATTCCTTGCACTGAGTGCAATACCTGGTAAGGCATCAGCTCTCAATTTTTTGTTGAGTGATGAATGAATGAAGGAATGAATGAAGAATCTACTTGGTTGAATATAAGAGTGGCCAGGTAACTTGTAATCCTGATAATGTCAGAATTTCAGTGATGACAAATTTAGTTTCAACTCCCAACCTCTAAGAGGGGATAAAGAGTCATGGAGCCAGTAAGATCGGCACTGTCTCAGGTCATGTCAAATCTGTCATAAGGTGACTTATATGCAGGGCTTCAAACTGGTTTATTCTGGTTTGACTCCTGCTGAGAATTTGCATTTCCACCCCCAGATGTACTCAATCAGATCCTACTTTTTAACAAGATCCCCAGGTGATTCTTATGTATACTTGGGGGATCTTGTTAAAATGTAGATTCTGATTCAATATACCTGGGGTGGAAATGCAAGGTCTCAGCAGGGAGTTGAACTGGGATGAACCAGTTCAAATCTTTGCTTATACCCTTAAGATCTCAAACTCGTTTCCCTCCTTAAAATTTGGGCCAGAAGATAGTTTAGGATTAATCCATACTCCGTGGGATTAGAGCTAAAAGAAGAACATGCAGTGCATCTACCTCTAGTTGAAGTTTTCTCAACCCAAGCACACAGCACAATTTATACTGGCTTCGGAGACATAAAAGAACCATGGCATAACTACCTTCTGTGAACTATGCTATTTACATACCTGTTTCTGATTCATTTTTAATAGCATTAGCCCAAATAAAAATATTTATTTCTTTCAAAGACATTGAGACTGTTTCACAAATTCTTCATATTCAGCAGGAGAAAAGATAAATTGGAAATACAACAGGCAAGGTGTAAATTTCCTAGAAACTGTGGAGGTTACATATTCAGCTAACAGAAATTACTTGCATGACTGTTTACTGAAGTCTTATAAGATTAACTGCAACAAATTTGCACAACCCAAAATATTCATTTTTTAATCATTGTTCAATGTTGCAAAAAGACTTAGTTTTAAAATAAATATTCCATTTCACTGGGTTCTCACATATCAATTGGGTAGCAGATGTTCTCGTTATTGTGTTTGAGGAAACTCACTTCTTGAAACGTTGACTCCGTAATTCTTCTCTTTTCCTGTGTTCAGGATGAGTTGATGGCAGAACTTGAAGAATTGGAGCAGGAGGAATTAAACAAGAAGATGAGAAATATCCGACTTCCAAATGTGCCCTCTTCCTCCCTCCCAGCACAGCCAGATAGACTGCCAGCCATGTCCTCCACTGCACATAGATCCCGAGCAGGTCTGTTACCCAACTCAACTACCTGTGGCCGGACAGTTACCTAAAATAATAGCCAAGCTCTTCCCTTTTAGCACTTATTTTTGATTCTATAAAAATACACATTTTTATTCATAGTACATTCCTGTTTTCTCTGTTGAAAGTATGAATGACACCAATTACTAATTTATATCCATTTTATGTTTCAGCATCTTCCAGGAGGACAAAAGAAGAGGATGATGATATCAAGCACTTGGCAGCTTGGGCTACTTAAACTAGAATGGAATTTTTTTTGACACTTAATGAAATATACATAAAACATATAAATACATTGCCAAGTTTAGAAGTTAACAAAGGTACTGTTTTATATCCACACTGAACCATTAATTGTAATTTAAAGCTTAAAAAAGTGGTGATGTGTGGACATAGAATCAGAGGCGGCAGCACCTGGAAGGGTCCATCCATACTGAATGGCAGGAGCCTTGTCCACTACTGAGTTTCTAATCTTAGAAATACGTACAGACAGTGAATATACAAATATATACTGGTTCTCAATATATACTTGTTGAAAGAAAACTGAATTCTACTAACATATAAGGCATACAACAGTTTATAAGCCGTTTAAGGGTGATATCTTCAGGATTGTGGGGCAAACTAACTTCCTTTTTGAAGTGAATGCAAGTTTGTTGTGTTTTTCCATTTTTGAAGAGATATAGCCCATGGTAAATGTAAATACATAGTGCCACTTTTGGGAGAGACTTCTTGCAGGATAGTCTTGTGTGAGTCTATACATAAATAGTTTCGTTAGAGTTTTGCCGTTTAAAATCTTAAAGGCACTTTAATTGACATTTATTATGCCAATTAAGCTTGAAATGGGGCAATGGATGCATTTCCCAAAATGTCTGAAAGCACTAACAGCCTATATTGCTGAGCGAGGCTCTCCTGGGTGTAATTTAGCCACTTAGGGAGCTGCGTTAACACTCCCAGGCCATTATGGTGATGTTAAGCTTCAGCGCACTAAATGTGTGAGTCTCTGTTCTTTTCTGTTTTGTGCTCTCTCTTACACTTTACAGAATATTCCCTATAAATATATTAAAAAATGTAGGCAATTAAAAGTGTATCTTGAATAAAATTTTGGCCATAATTATTTTTAAATGAAAATTAATTACAAAAATATTTGTGTATATAATGACCAGTAGCATTATACAAAATGTTCTAGTATTTTCTACATATTTGTATATATGCTTAGCAACGTAGTGGTATGGAAAGAGCACTAAACCTGGAAGTAAGAGTCCTGGATTCCAGTCCCTGCTCTGCCACTGCTAAGACAATGTGACTTTAGGCATTTTACAAACTCTGAGACTTTGTTTTCTCAACGGGAAATCTAAGGCTTGGACTTGGTGATCTCTAAGGGTTCCATCCTGCCATAGGCCTCTTGCATATGCTGCTCTCCTTGGCAGTCTTCCCACCCTCCATAACACATACCAATTCTCGTGTATTCTTTAAATCTTAGTTCAAATGTCCCTTCTTTTGGGAATCTTTCCCTGATTGCCCAGGCTAACTCAGGTGTCACCATTATATGATTTCATAGTATTCTGCTTTTCTTTGTACCATTTATCATGGTTACATATTTACTGATCTACTTTAATTATTGTTGATATTCCCTGCTAGACTGTGAAAACCACTAGGGTCCCTCATATAGTAATCCTGAGGGTATCTCTTTTAGTTCTTTATCCCCAGTACTCAGCACATTTCCTCCTATACAGTAGGCATTTAGTAAATATTTGTTAAACACATGATTATTTTGGTATCTTTTCGGACCTGATGGAATAATAGGAACTAGATTTACCTTCCTGCCTTCAAACAACTATAAAGCTGGACCAGATATATGCAACAATAGTTTCCGGTTATTGAACAACAGGCAGTGCTGGACTGTGATTCCTGAGAAAAGGGAAACAAAAGAACTGAGCCCTTCCAGTGCCCCAGTTTACTGCCTGCACAAGAAAGGAGAGCTCAATCAGAGCCTGGAAGTCTTGCTGAGTTAAAGAAAATTTGTGGGGAAGAGTCCTAGAAAGGAAGCAACTGCAGAGAGAAAGAATTCTGGAGATTTGCTGATGAGTCCCCTCAAGTCTTTGGCTGAGAACTGATCTGCCTATGTATATAAGAGAACCACTAAGACTGGGAAGAACTATCAGAAAGAAGTAGGCAGCGCAATCCCCAGAGCTTCCACAGGGCTAGATAGTTTGCGTTCTTACCAGCCAGACTGGAAAGACCTACCACACAGGACACTGCCTTGAGTCCTCAGGAGGGTTTTTCCTTAGTAATTTATGCCTAGATTGAAGACTATTTTGGACCACCCTAAAAAGCTTAAAAACAAGGATCAAATGATTCCAAGTAACTTAACTGGATTCCAGAACAAAGCCCAAAACTATTTAATGGAATATAAAACAATCAAATCAGTGGAAATAGCAACAACCAAAAAAAACCCAAGCACCCAATAACATCAAATTCACAAAGTCTGGCATCCAATAAAAATTTTTCAGATATTCAAAGAAGCAGGAAAACACAACCTATGACCACAAGGAAAAACAACCAATATAAGTGGACTCAGAAATGATATAGATGAGAGAGTTTTGAACACAAGTCTATTAAAACAGCTATTATACTCCATATGTTCATGAAAATAGAGAAAACCATGATCGGGATGAAGAGATAAACAGAAAATATTTTTAAAAGACCCAAATAGAAATACTAAAAAAAAAAAAAAATTTGCTGTCCAGTTGATTTCAACTCACAGCAACCCTGTATGACAAGAGTAGAACTGCCCCATAGGTTTCCAGGGAGCGGCTGATGAATTCCAACTGCTGACCTTTTGGTTAGCACTTGAATGCTTAACCATTGCACTACCAGACTCCGTCCTCTTAATAGTCATCCAGTATTCCCTGATGAGAGACTGAGCTCTGAAATGGTGTCTAAATTGGCCTTTCAGGAGGTAGCTGGCTTTAACACTGGTGCCTTCGTGAATTTAGAATTTGAACTACAGCATGGCTTTCATTCACAGCTTCCTCTCCCACTTCTCCCCACCCTGTTACCTACCCAGTCTGTCTGAGTACTACAGTTATCTGTATGGTGGGCTGCTTAGTATGGTCCCACTGCTCACTCTTGCTCTGTTTAGGTGTTATTTTTGTTTTTTTAGTTTTTTCTCTCTCTGTGTTTTATTTAGAGTGGTTTAAATTGCTATGTCTTCAAGTTCACTAGTCTTTTCTTCTGCAGTGTTTAATCTGCTGTTAATCCCATACCCATTGCCATCGAGTCTATTCCTACTCAGAGACCCAAAAGGAAAGAGTAGAAGTGCCCCACGGGGTTTTCAAGGCTGTAATCTTTATGGAAGCAGATTGCCACATCTTTCTCCTGAGGAGTGGCTGGTAGATTTGAACTCCTGAACTCTTAACCAGTGCACCACCAGGGCTCATATACTAGAGATGAAAATACACTATCTGAAATTTAAAAAATTAATGTAGTTGTTGGGATTAACAGGCGTTTTGGCAGTACAATGGTTAAGTTCTTGGCTGCTAACTGAAAGGTCAGCAGTTCAAACCCATCAGTCCTGAAATTGTAGTACTCAGACTGGGTAGGTAGCAGGGTGGGAGGTGTGTGAGAGAGGAAACAAGACAGAAAAAAAATTTGAAGAAATAATGGTCCCCATATTTCCAAATTTGATGAAAACTATAAACCCACAGTTTGTTGAAGCTCAATAATCCTCAAGCAGAAATTTTTATATCTTTCAATAACAAAAGTTACTGTGGAATGCTAAAATGTTAAAACCTTGCGAATGAGACCTGAGAGACATTTGAATGTCTCCCCTCCCCTCGTTAAACACACATGCATAGCCTACTCAGAGCTGCGCTGTCAAAACAATATCCATTAGCCACATGGAATGAGCACTTAAATGTGGCTAGTACAACTGAGGAGTTGAATTTTTAATTTTATCTAACTTTAAATTTAAAAGCTAACTAGATTCAGTTATTGGAAAAGTTTATGTTTGGAACAGCATGGATCTACTGTTCCAAGTGTAAAATTTAGTTAGTTTTTTAATATATAGACCTGGAAACCCTGGTGGTGTAGTGGTTAAGTGCTACAGCTGCTAACCAAAGGGTAAGCAGTTCACATCCACCAGGCGCTCCTTGGAAACACTATGGGGCAGTTCTACTCTGTCCTGTAGGGTCGCTATGAGTCGGAATTGACTTGATGGCAGTGGGTGTGTGGTGTGGGTATATACAGGCCAAATATTGCTGGTGTAAATTTGCGTCTGAACTGAGATATGTTCTAAGTGTAAAATACATGTTGGATTTCAAAGACTTCTCATGAAAAATAGAATGTACACTATCTCATTAATAATTTTTATATTGATTACAAGTTGAAGTGATATTTATTTTGGATGTATTGGATTAAATAAAATGTATGATTAAAATTTATTTCACCTCTTTTTACTTTTTCTTAATGTGGCTGCTGGGATATTTACCTTTACATATTTATATATTCCTATTGGTTAGTGCTGGGCAAGACCAACTTATTATCAGTGCATGTATAAATAATCCATGACTTGAAGTATTAAACTGTTGAAGTTTAAAAATTAAAAAAAATGTGCAAAAGGTGATATTTTAATTTGAAAAGAAATTAAAAATACTTTGAAATACAATCATAATGCTGCCCCTTTGTTAACAGTAAGGAAAGAGAACAACAAATGAGAGAGAAGTTGTAAATCACCTTAAACTGAAGAGGTATTAAAAAGAATAAAGGTATTAATAAGTCATCTAAAGGTGTTGCTAGCAAGTCATCCTTAGAATGGGAAAATATTTATTTGAGAGTTATAAATTCTAGAAAGCTTGCTGAAACTGGTCTTACTACCTTATAGCAGCATCTTACTGGTGGACCTCACCTTGGTTTTGTTATTTTTAAATGAAATGTTCTGTATCTTAGTCAGGGGTTGCTGTTTTTTTTTCCTTTTTGCTTGTAAGAAACATATTCAAGGTAGTTTAGAAGACAAAGTTGGATATGTAGGAGGCGATATAGATAGCTCTCAGAATCAAAGGAAAAGCTGAAAACACAAATCTTAGGAAGGGTGGAAACCAGAGAGCCTCAGATCTGAGGGATTCCTTCTGAGTAGCTAGTTGTATGGAAAAGCAGACTACCATCATTTTGAGCAAACTGTCTTCCTTGAAACTCTGGTGGCATAGTGGTTAAGTGGTACAGCTGCTAACCAAAAGTTTGGCAGTTCGAATTCAACAGGTGCTCCTTGGAAACCCTGTGGGGCAGTGCTACTCTGTCCTGTAGGGCCACTGTGAGTCAGAATTGACTCCACAGCAATGGGTTTGGTTTATTTTTTTTTTGGTCTTCCTCCTCAAGAGTCAGATTCTTTCTGCTCTTGTCTATCCTCAAAGCAACAGAGGCACTTTAAGTAAAAATTATCACCATCCGTCATGTGCTATCTACGTGCCAACTAAGTGCAAATGGTCTTATGCAATATTTCATTTAGTTCCCAAAACATGGCTACGAAGTAGGTATTAATATAGCCAACCAGTTGCTATTGAGTTGACTGTGACTCAAAGCTACCCTATGTGTGTCAGAGTAGAACTGTGCTCCACAGGGTTTTCAAGGACTGATTTTTCAGGAGTACCTTACCAGGCCTTTCTTCCAAGAAGCCTCTGGGTGGACTTGAACTTCCAACTGTTTGGTTAGCAGCCAAGTGTGTCAACCATTTGCACCACCCAGAGAGCCAGGTGTTAATATTCCCTTGCCATCCAGTCAATTCCAACTCATAGTGACCCTATAAGACAGAATAGAACTGCCCCCTAGGGTTTTCAAGACTGTAATTTTTAGGGAAGCAGACTGCCACACTTTTCTCCCGTGGAGCAGCTGATGGATTCGAACTGCAGACCATTTGGTTAGCGACCAAGTGCTGTAACCACTGCACCACTGGGGCTCCAAAAAAACAAACAAATAAAACAAGCCTTTTGCCATCAAGTTGATTCCAACTCACAGCAACTCTACGGGACAGAGCAGACCTGCCCTGTAGGGTTTCCAAGAGTGGCTGGTGGATTCGAACTGCCGACTTTCTAGTTAGCAGCTGAGCTCTTAACCACTGCACTACCAGGGCTCCAGGTATTAATATAGTAGGTATTAATCAATACACATTAATCAATAGACAATGGAAACTCTACAGAACAGTTCTATTCTGTCCTATAGGGTTGCTATGAGTCGGAATCGACTTGACAGCAGTGGGTAATCAATATAAATAGCCATTAATAACACTATTAAAAGTGGCTCAGAGAGGCCACACAATTGCTAAATGGTAGGCCCACTGAATATAAGTCTTCTTGAGTCCAAAACTCATATCCTTAAAAATGAATCCAGGTCTTCTTGAGTCCAAAACCCATATCTCTGCTAGTACAAAATGACACAGACATAAAATCCGTAACAGTTCAGACCAGTAGAACCCAAGGAAGAACCGCTCTTTTCCTTTCCTGGGCGGTAGAGGGCAGCAGAGAGCCAGCAGGCCCATCATAGCCAGGAAATGGACAGTGAGAAGAGTATTTCTTACAGTGATTCTCCTAGAAGGTTATTTTAATTTGAACAACGCACATTTAGGTAGGCATAAAACTGTATAAAGAGCTTCAGGGAAACGGGGCCAGACTGACAGAGTTTTAAAGGAGAACATTCTTCCCAATTGCAAAGAAAGAGAGCAAATTCCAACCAAAAAGTTTATACCAGTAACAGTTCAAACATTATAAACGAAGCCTCCATTTGAGAAGTTAGCTCTTCTCTAGGATAGTTCTTAGTCAAGATCTAAGAGTTCAAGATCACGCTTTAAAGTTAAGATTTAATAGAATTTAAACTGTTTTTACTCTGGTTCCTTTCCAGAAGATGTTTGTTGGCCAAATGTATAGCACTGCCATGTCGAAAGGCTTCAGACGGTTTCATTTCTTAAAGTCATCCAGTGAAGATTTTAAAGTGCAGGAAGCTAAACCTTGTGACAGGGACACCCCAGATGGCCCAAAATCATTATGCACTTGCTAGCTCCGTCTCTTTTCTTAAAATGTTTTGCTTTTCAACAGCTTTGATGGTATTTAGTAATATAACATAAGTACAAGTTGGGTTGAGTTTAGAGAGTGAAATGCAATTAGTAAAATTTGGAGTTTCTAGGAATATTTGTAAATAAAACAAAGCCTTAGGGAAACAATCTTAATAAAACAAGACTTAGAGAAATATTTGCATACTGTTTAAAATAATTAGACTTACCATTTATTGACTTACTCCTGAAATCATGAACTTTAAATGAAATTTGATTGTCTTCATGGTAATATGTTAGATTTTGAGGCTCTAGTCCACCTAGTGGCACCTTGGAAGAAAGACCTGGCAATCTACTTCCAAAAACCAGCCATTAAAAACGCTAAGGAGCACAGTTCTATGCTGACATACATGGGGTTGCCATGAATCAGGGTCAACTTGACAGCAACTGGAAAGAGAATGAAGGTCAAGTGGAAGAGAGCTGGCTAACATCAGATGATACAAATTGCAACTGAAGAGAAGTTGGAGAAATAGTAAAACATCTGGGAGGTTTTCTAGCTTCTCAGGTATACTTTGACAAATGGAAAAATGTCCCATTTCCAGTCAGTTAAGCAGTTTTCTATTTCTTAAATTCTTTGTACAAAGTCACTTCTCTCAAGATGTCAAAATCCTCCTTGAAAGGGAATATATGGGGTAAAGAGTAGAAACTGTATTTTTCCAAAATAAGATGACAAACGTTATCAAAAACTCCATTTTCAGAAAACTAGCTAATGTTAAACAGAAAAAATGCAGCTAAAAAAAGAAGGAAAGTTTTTACAAAGGGATAAAGAGTGTGGGCACAGAATTATTAAAACCAGTTATAAAAAACACATTTCAACACTATTTGGCATCCTAGTGAAAAACAGATAAAATAATAGAAATAAATACATGAAAAATTTTGAATTCCAAGTGCTTTTTAGCACTTCGGATATAAAAACGACTAACGCAATAATCAATTTGTTGTTTCTGCCTTATGGAGTAAAGGGGAAAATTCACTAAAATACCCAATAGAAAATGAAAAAAACGCCTATTTAGGTATTTGAAACCTAAATGGTCTGACTCAGCTCACTCCAGATGGCACACTCTCTTGGATGAGAGAGTCACTTAAGATAAATATCCCTGGGATAGACCTCATTTTGGCCAGACAAACCCACAAAACAGCATCCAGTTATGGGTCCTTGGGGTTTTCAATTTGCGGCATCCCTGGCACCTCCCTTGGTAGTTTTTTTTCCTCTATAGAATGAGATGGAAAACCTGGTGGTGTAAGTGCTAGGGCTGCTAACCAAAGGGTTGGCAGTTCGAATCCACCAGGCGCTCCTTGGAAACTCTATGGGGCAGTTCTACTCTGCCGTATGGGGTCGCTGTGAGTGGGAATCGACTCGACGGCACTGGGTTTGGTTTTTGTTTTATAGGATGAGATGTTCTAAGCGCTACTGCTCATCGTTCCCGCTAGGCGGCACTCTAAGCTCGTCGTAACTAAGTGCCAACTAAAATCTGCTGCAGGCAACTCCATTTGTGGGAAATTGATTAACAGTTTGGATTTTATTAATTGAAACTTTAGAGCTGAAAATGTTCTTTACATAAAAACTAGACAACAAGGCAGGCCATATGGCTTAACTGAGCCTGAAAGGATGTGGTCTTTGGAAACCTCGTTCTTGCTTCATTTCATTCTCCTGTGCATCATTGCAGAAGGCAAGGCTGCCAGTGACAACATGGTTGCTATGAAACTTGGGCTGACCGTTGGCCCTCTCTTCCCTGAGTACAGGTAGCCTGGGACTGTGGTAACTGGGAAATGTTTTGGTCTACTGGGTAGCCGACTGCTTCTCAAGGAATTTATAAGACCCAAGCAATCTTGTTCAGCCACACACGGTAGAGATAACTTCTCTAACAAGCAGCCTCACAGGCAATCAGTTTTCACCCCTTACTGGCAGATAAGATGCAGGACTGCTTGATTGCAGCAGTGCCTGCAGGGACTCACATAGCAGTTAATTAAGGGAAGCAGTTCTCCTTACTTATGATGTCCTGGCCTTGCGTTAAGTGTTCCACATTCTTCCTTGCATTTAATCCCCACAGGAGTCCTCTGAGGTAAGCGTGATTGTCTCTTCTTTTATAAATGAGAAGATGCAAGCTCCGAGAGCTTTGTTGTAGCTTGTCAGTGGTAGTGTAGGAATTGGGCTGTGTATTAGTTTTCTCTTGCTGCCCTAACATATTGTACAAATTTGGTGACTTAAGCTGACGCTAGTTTATTATCTTACAGTTCCGTAGCTCAGAAGTCCAACAGGGGTCTCACTGAGCTAAAATCAAGGTGTTGACAGGCCTATGTTCCCCAGGGGAGAGTCTGTTTCCTTGGCTTTTCCAGCTTCTGGAGGCTACCTGCATTCCTTGGCTCACAGCCCCCTTCTTCCAGCTTCAAAGCTAGCAATGTTGCAGCTCTTGGGCTCTTCCGTTGTCATATCTTTCTCTGACCATGTCAGGAAATGTTCTCGGCATTTAAAGACCCATTCGATTAGATGGGGCCCATCCGAACAACCCAGAACAATCTTTCCATCTCAGGGTCCTTAACTTTACTACATTTGCAAAATCCCTTTTGCCGTGTAAGGCAGTGTATTTACACTTTCTGGAGATTAGGATGTGAACATCTTTGGGAGGTCATTATTCTGCACACCACAAGCAGGGAAGCTTAAGCAGACTGTTGTAGTTTGTTCATGAGGAAGTGATTCTGTTCAATATTTTGATTTTACATGAACATGGAGACAAGGTGTAAGATTTATTTCTTGTTAGTAACTAAACTATCTAAGTAACCTGCACGGTAACTCTCAGAAGCCTAGTTAAACAGGATTATGCAATATTCATTTTTTAAATTCCTACTATCATATTAGAGGGTGGGCATGCAATTGTAAAAAAAATAGGGTCTTCTTTCAACACAGTTGAGTAAAAAGAAGTATATAAACAAATAAGTGTAATAAAGGAATATCAATGCTATGACAGAAACTTGCACTAAAGAGAGTTCCATTGAGGGAAAGGCTTAATTTTCCAGTTGGATCACTTGGAAAACACAAAAGAAGTTTAAAATAATATTTGACAAGTTCTAACCCAACCCAACCATTTACTTACTCACTGTGTTCATTTAACTTCTTACTTATATGCCTTTGTGACAAAGAGGAATAAACTTCCCTGTTGTTGTTGATGTTATTAGGTGCCACAGAATCAGTTCTAACTCATAGCAACCCTATGTACAACAGAACAAAACATTCCCCAGTCCTGCACCATCCTCACAATCATTGCTATGTTGGAGCCCATTGTTGCAGCCATGTGCCAATCTATCTCATTGAGGATCTTCCTCTTTTTCACTGACCCTCTACTTTTTCAAGTATGATGTCCTTCTCCAGGGACTGGTTATTCTTGATAACATGTCCAAAGAATGTGAGACAAAGTCTCACCATCCTCACTTCTAAGGAGCAGTCTGATTGTACTTCTTTCAGGACAGAATCGTTCATTCCTCTGGCAATCCATGGCATGTTCAACATTCTTCTCCAACACCATAATTCAAATGCACCAGTTCTCTGGTCTTCCTTATTAATTGTCCAGCTTTTGAAGAGATTGAAAATACCGTGGTTTGGGTCAGGTGCACCTTAGTCCTCAAAGTGATATCATTGCTTTTTAACACTTTAAAGAGGTATTTTGCAGAAGATTTGCCCAATGCAATATGTTCTTTGATTTCTTGACTTCTTGATTTCTGCTTCCATGGGCATTGATTGTGGATCCCAGTAAAACGAAATCCTGGACAACTTCAATCTTTTCTCCATTTATCATGATGATGCTTACTGGTCTATGTGTGAGGATTTTTGTTTCCTTTATATTGAGGTGTAATCCATATTGAAGGCTGTAGTCTTTGATCTTCATCAATAAGTGCATTAAGTCCTCTTCACTTTCAGCAAACAAGGTTGTGTCACCTGCATATCATAGATTGTTAATGACTCTTTCTCCAATCCTAATTCGGCGTTCTTCTTCATATAGTCCAGTCTTTTGGATTATCGCTCAGCGTACAGCCCTGGTAGCACAGTGGTTAAGCACTCAGCTGCTAACCAAAAGGTCTGCAATTCAAACCCACCAGCTGCTTTATGGGAGAAAGATGTGACAGCCTGCTTCCATAAAGGTTACAGCCTTGAAAATCTTATGGGGCAGTTCTACTCTGCCTATAAGGTTGCTATGACTTGATGGTAATGGGTTAAACCTTCCCTATAACTTATTTATCCATTTTAAACTTTCATAACCTTTGAATACAATTGTGAATATTGGACATCTGTTCTGCACTGAGTTGGAAGGAATCTCTGCAGATTGGTAAGAGGGCAGCAAGTTCAACTTCCTGTTTGCCACCTCTAGGATAGGGAAACAGCTCCTAAGTCAAGACTCATTTACTAATATAAGTCATGGGCTACCCGTGATGTGCATCTCTGTGTCGGTACCTATTGGGTTCTTTCAGCGTATTCAACGGAGACCAGAAAGTCCTCACAGGGCAATGAATGGACTGGCCACTTCAGCCTTCTCCCAAATTCTAGCACAGAGAAGAGGAAGAGCATTTGGTTCAGCCCCACTGCTTCTGATTCTCAGAAGTGGAGGCCATGAGCCTTCTTCACAAACCAGTATTGGAATCAAGCGTAGATTCTGGGGACAGAGGTGGAGGTGAAAGGGACGAGACCTTTTTATAAGGGGCTATGATTTCTCCAAGGGAAGATGTGAGATTTTGTTTCGCCCTATCTTCTTCCTATGTCTGAAGAAGTTTCCACACTAAACTCTGCTGATTTGTCCTTTAATTTCAGGTCTTACTCCAACCCATCCCAGAGCATGTTGAATAGCTATAACACTTAGGGAGACAGCTCATTCCAGGAAATTAGGATAACTCTTCATCCAGATGCAGTGGGGCCTGTGTGTACACTAACGGAATTGACACCGACAGCAAATTTCCAGGATCTCAGGAAGGTAGGTATGATGTCTGCAGCTTCCTCAAGCTGCAGGTTGTTGATCCTGGGTTGATGGTATTAAAATGTGACTCTTGACCCTTCTTCACTAATTTGCTTTGTCAAGCTAAGCCCAAGAGATAGAACTGGAACCCCGAATCAGGGATAAGATTGAGAATAATTCCTCCACTGGCTGTACTAAAGTTGTAATTCACAGATATTGCCTATGATTTATTATTTATGAAATCTTTGCTCATATAACCCAAGGCAGGAGAGATTCATAATGAAATAAAGGAACATTAGGCTGGGAGCCGAAGAACCTTGTTCTTCATTTTGCTCTGTCACTCGCTCATTGCCTATAGGCTAAGAAGTTCATGTAACCTCTCTGGTTTAGAGGTTTTATCTGTAAAACAAGGGGGTGGGGGAGGTTTGGAGCAGAAGACTTGAAGGGCTCTTCTAGGCATAAGCATTCTAGGATTTGAATCTAGCATGGTAGTCTGTCTGCAAGCTGCCGCCCTACGATGACTACAGGTGGTTGTAATTGCCTTATAGGAATGGTATGTTTGTATGGAAGGGGTTTGTGCCCTGAAGGTCACTTTGGATCAGTTACTTTCCAAAGTACTTCTAGTTATAAGAGAGCCCCTAGATCCATATTACCTATAAGTAGTTTATGGAGCCCTGGGACGCAGTGGTTAAGAGCTACAGTTGCTAACCAAAAGGTTGGAAGTTTGAATCCACTAGCTGTTCCTTGGAAACCCTATGGGGCAGTTCTACTCTGTCCTATATAGGGTTGCTATGAGTCGGAACCAACTCAACAGTACCTGACAGCAACAACATGTGACTTGGGGCTAAAAATTCTCAAATACTTTATTTTTCAATGTCATTTACAATATTGGTCACAATCCATTCATATGCCACAAATATCTATTGAGCTCCTGCTGTATATATGCCAGGTATTATGACATGATAATAATAAATGTCCTTGGGTGTTACAAATGATTTGCACTCTACTATTAAAAGAGTGATAGTTTGAACCCACTCAGTGTTACCATGGAAGAAAGGCCTGGTGATCTGCTTCTGTAAAAGATTACAGTCAAGAAAACCCTGTGGAACTCAGTTCTACTCTGTAACACATGGGCTTGCCATGAGTTGAAATTGACTCGATGACAGCAGGGCATGCAGTGCTAGGCACTGAAGGGCTGCTTATAGTCTAATATGGTAGATCGGCTTAAAGCAAATACTTACAACTTAAGGTGGTAAGTGCTCTACCAGAGGAATGTACAAGATGTTATAGGCCTAACTAACTTTCTGGGTATTCCAGTGGGACTATCACATGCAGAGCTGGGACATAGCGAGTCTGGAGCTTAGGAGTCATAGTGGGGTTTGGTTGGTAGACGAGATTGGAGATGTAGCTGGTCATCAAGGGCCTTGTTCATTGCTGTATACCCAGCACAGGCCAACCACATGCCCTACCACACAGTAGGTGGTCAATAATATTTGCTGATTAAATGCATGAATGTATACAGATTACAGGAAACCCTGGTGGTGTAGTGGTTAAGAGCCAGCTACAGCTGTGAACCAAAGATCAACAGGTCAAATCCACCAGGAGCTCCTTGGAAACTCTATGGGGGCAGTTCTACACTGTCCCATAGGGTAACTATGAGTTGGAATCCACTTGATGGCAATGGGTTATACAGATTACAAAGTGTTCGGTAATTGAGAGCCATGCCAAAGATGTTTCCGAGATCTTTCTGTAGACAGAATTCAAGACCAGCATAGATTACGTTTCTGTTGTCATCATTTTCCCAGAAACTCCATGGACATGAACAGGAATTTCAGCAAATACAGCTATAATTGAAGGATCTTCTTATTTACATATCACAAAATTCAATTAACTTCCTCACACTGTGTTCTCTTCTTTGGCAGAAGTTAGTGAAAAAGAGTAGAATAAAGTTACTCAGATAATGTTTGCTTTCAAAAAATTTTAAGAGTGGAATTCCATATGCAATTGGGGGATCAACTGAAGTTCAAAGACACTCTATGCTTAGTCATGGTGACCATTTTGTACCTTGAAAATACATTTAGGAAGTGACTTCCATATCAGCTTCTTATGCTTTGATAGGACACTAAATCAATATTATTCCTCTGACATATTTGAAAGGTAAGAAGGAGCGAAAAGAAAAATGCTTCCAAGAAGAAGTTTAAGGAAATCTGATATCTGATCACAAATAAATCAAATTTCTTTAAAAACTTCCCTATTCCTTTCATGCACTTACATTGGAAATTTCATTTTAATTTTCAGTGTTAATAAAACACTTTGTAGGCATCACTAGATTTATTGGAAAGATTAGGAGCAGAAAATTGAGATTTCACTAGTTAAGTTTTGATGTTGTTCTTCTACAGAAAGAAAATGTAGAGAGAATGATATGTGGGCAAGTTCTGAGGTGAGAGTGTTCGGAACGTCTAATGAACTGAAAAAGGCTAGTATGGCTAGTGAATGAAAGGAAGAGTGATAGGAGTGAGAGTGAAGAAACAAACAAAAGCTGTTGCCGTGGAGTCAATTCCGACTCATATTGACCCTATAGGACAGAGTAGAACTGCCTCATAGGGTTTCCAAGAACAGCCCGGTGGATTTGAACTGCTGACCTTTTGGTTAACAACTGAAGCTCTTAACCACTACACCACCAGGGTTTTCAAGGGTGAAGAGGTGAGATCCAATTTACTGTCAACGTGGGTGCACTAAAGTATATTTCCAAGAAAATATCTATTTGAAGAGTGATTCCACCATCACCGGGTAAGACTGTAAAATGTGGGAATACTGATAATTCGGCATTGCAGATAGCTTTGTTTTCTTCTCCTAAGACTTCAGGCTGAGTTCTTACCTTTTTCTAATACAGGTTAATGGTGCTATAAGTGGAGTCTAAGATGGTGGGTGGGCTTTCGAGGATAAATACCTGGCTGGCACACATCTTTACAACAGCGCACTGCCTCACTTAGCACCTGTACAATGTCCATGCTGACTTGGGGCTATCTTGCTTTTCGAACCACAGAGGATTCCAAGCTCTCTGCAGAACGCTTTACCTACCCTTTCACTTTTACTTCTTTCAACACACACGTGGATGGGAACTATTATTATCCCCGTTTTAAATTAGCACTGAGGCTCAAAGATGCAAAGTCATTTGATCTGCTTGGCAAAAAGCAGAGCCCGAACTGAAGTCTGTCCAATTTGATAGTTTTTTTTTAGGTTGGTCTGACATAATTCTTTTATTTTATTTATTTCTTCTTCTTTTTTTTTTTAATAGTGCTTTAGGCTTTAGGTGAAAGTTTATAAAGCAAATTACTTTCTCATTAAACATTTAATACAAAAATTGTTTCGTGACACTGGTTGCCAACCCCATGATGTGTCCATACTCTCTCCTTCTCCAACTTGGGTTCCCTGTTTCCACTCATCCAGTTTTCCTGTCCCTTCTGCTTTTTCATCTTTGCATTTGGGCAGGTGTGCTCATTTAGTCTAGGTTATATGATTGAACTATGAAGCATGTTCTCATGTGTGTGATTGTTTGTCCTACAGGCCAATCTAATCTTTGTGATTTTTTAAAAATGTTTTAAGTGAAGGCTTACAGAGCAAATTAGTTTCTCATTAAACAATTAGTACACATATTGTTTTGCGACGTTAGTTGCCAACCCTATGACGAGTCAGCACTCTCCCCTTCTCAGACTTGATTCCCCATTCATCCAGTTTTCCTGTCCTCTCCTGCCTTCTTGTCCCTGTCCCTGGGCAGCTATGCCTGTTTAGTCTCATATACATGGTTAAGCTCCGTATTTTACTGTTTGTTTTATGGGCCTGTCTAATCTTTGGCTGAAGAGTGAACCTCAGGAGTAACTTCAGTATTGAGTTAAAAGGGTGTTCGAGGGCCATACTCTTGGGGTTTCTCCAGTCTGTGGAAGACCAGCAATTTGTGATTTTAATTTTGTTCTATATTTTTCTCCTGCTTTGTCCAGGACCCTGTATTGTGATCCCTGCCAGGCACCATCCAGTTGTTCTGGGTTTGGTGTTGGGGAGGTTGTGGCAGTTGTGGTCCATTAGTCCTTTGGACTAATCTTTCCCTTGTATCTTTTGTTTTCTTCATTCTCCTTTGCTCTAACTGGGATGGGACCAGTAGATGTATGTTAGATGGCTGCCGACAGGCTTTCAAGACCCCAGATGGTACTCATCACAGTCAGATATAGAACATTTTCTTTATAAACTATGTTATGTCCATTGATCTAGATGTCCCCCGAGATCATGGTCCTGAGTCCTCAGCCCCAGTAACTCAGTCCCTCAGGCAGTTTTGATGTGTCTGTCATGTTTCTATGCCTTTGTTATGTTGTGGGGACTTCCTCAGTATTGTGTACTGTCTTACCCTTCACTGAAGTTACCACTCATCTACTGTCTAGTTAGTGTTATTCCCTCCCCACCCTCCTCTCCTTCGTAACCATCAAAGACTGTTTCTTTCTGTGTGTAAAACTTTTCTTGAGTTTTTATAATAGTGGTTGTCATGGATTGATTTGTGTCCCCCAAAAATATATGTATCACTTTTGCTAGGCCATGGCTCCCAGTATTGTGTGATTGTCCACCATTTTGTCATCTACTGTGATTTTCCTACGTGTTGTAAATTCTGCCTCTATGATGTTAATGAGGGGCAATAGGAGGCAGTTATGTTAATGAGGCAGGACTGAATCTATAAGATTTGTTTTCTTCGAGCAGAGAGACAGGGGGCCCTCATATTACCAAGAAAACAGTGCAAGGAGCAGAGTGCATCCTTTGTACCTGGGGTTCCTGTGCAGAGAAGATCCTAGTCCAGGGGAAGACTGATGAGAAGGACCTTCCTCAGAGCCAACAGAGAGAGAAAGCCTTCTCCTGGACCTGATGCCCTGAATTTGGACTTTTAGCCTACTTTACTGTGAAGAAATAAATTTCTCTTTGTTAAAGCCATCCACTTGTGGTATTTCTGTTATAGCAGCACTAGGTAACTAAGACAGTGTCTTAAGCCAATCTCTTTTGATATATAAAAGAGAGAAGCAAGCAGAGAAACCTCATACCACCTCATACCACCAAGAAAGCAGTGCCAGGAGCACAGCGTGTCCTTTAGACCTGAGGTTCCTACACTGAGATTCTCCCAGACCAAGGGAAGGCTGATGACAAGTACCTTCTTCCAGAGCCAAGAGAGAAAGGCTTTCCCTGGAGCCGGCGCCCTAAATTCAGATTTCTAGCCTATTGGAGTGTGAAAGAATAAACCTCTTTTTGTTAAAGCCATCCACTTGTGGTATTTCTGTTATACCAGCACTAGATGACCAAGACAGAATTTGGTACTGAGAGTGGGGTGCTGCTGTAGCAGATACCTAAAATGTGGAAGCAATTTTGAAACTGCGAATGGATAGAGGACTGGCAACAGCAGAGAAACAATAGCGGCAGAGGACTGGCAGCAGCAGAGCCAGGGAGACCAGTGCCAGACAGCACTGGAGCTGACCCACACAGCAAAAGAGCTGAGTGCCTGTACACAGGAGGCTTCCTGTCAGAGTGGGGTGCCTCTGGGCACTTACTGGTGGAGCTAGGCTTGCTGACCAATGGGGCGAGAGAGCTGAGTGCCTTCTGGCCAAAGTTCACTGGTGGAGTGGGGTGCCTCCAGGCACTGATCGGTGGAGCTACAGAGCTTTGGAACACTTGCTCTAGCAGGGCAGATGCAGGCATGAGGCCCAAGGGCGGAGAGGCCAAGGAACCAAGAAGCAGGAGCTGAAGAGACAAAGAACACAGGAAGCCGAACTGCCTCAGTCTCAAAAGGTATGGCCTTAACCTCTGGGGCCTCAAAGAGTGGAGCCATGGACTCTGGTGTTTCTAAGAGTGGAGTCACCCATCAGATGGACTAGGAGAATGCTGTACCTAAAGCTGAGAAAGCAGAGTTGCCATTCCAGTGGCCTGGAAGGTGGAGCTGGAGCCCAGGGCTGAGGGGCCTCCGCTCAGAATTTGGAGAGTGTGGCCAATACCTAGAGTCTGGAGGACAGGGCTATTGTGTGAATGGTCTCAGAGAACAGAGGATTATTTTCAAGCCTTGGGGGCTAATGTAATATGCTCTGCTAACTTGCTTGGTGCCTCTTTTCCCTTCCTTTCCTCCAATTTCTCCCATTTGTAATGGAAATGTCTAGCCTGTGGCTGCCTGATGCAGCATTGCACCTTTGGAACCAGATAGCTTGTATTCTTGCTTTTATAGATGAAGAGGAATTTTTGGATTTTGGACTTGGAGTTGATCAAAGACTTTTGCTATGATGTGATGGGGTGAATATGTTTTACATGTGGCAAGGACATGAATTTTGGGGGGCCAAAGGGTGGAATGTCATGGATTGAATTGTGTCCCCCCCAAATATCTGTCAACTTGGCTAGGTCATGATTCCCAGTATTGTATGATTGTCTACCATTTTGTCATCTGATGTGATTTCCCTATGTGTTGTAAATCCTATCACAATGATGTAATGAGATGGATTAGTGGCAGTTATATTGATGAGATCTACAAGATTAGATAGTGTATTAAGCTAGTCTCTTTTGAGATATAAAAGAGAGAAGCAGAGAGACAGGGGGACCTCATACCACCAAGAAAGCAGTGCCGAGAGTACAGGGCATTCTTCGGACCTGAGGTTCCTGTGCTGAGATGTTTCCAGAGAAAGGGGAGATGATAACAGAGATTTTCCTCCAGAGCCGAAAGAGAGAGAGAGAAGCAGAGAGAGAAAGGTTTCCCCTGGAGCTGGTGCTCTGAAATCGGACTTCTAGCCTACTGGTCTGTGAGAGAATAAACCTCTCTTGGTTAAAGTCATCCACTTGTGGTATTTCTGTTATAGCAGCACCAGATGACTAAGATATGTATCTTTGTTGAGTTTATTTCTATATGTCTTATTCTTTGCGGAGGCACGTGTGTTGCAGTCCCCTACTATTATTGTGGAACTGTCAGTTTCTCTTTTCAGTGCTGTTAGAGTTTGTTTTATGTATTTTGGAGCCCTGTCTTTGGGTGCATAGATATTTATTATGGTTATGTCATCCTGGTAGATTGTCCCTTTAATCATTATATGATGCCCTTCCTTGTCTTTTATGGTGGATTTGCCTTAAAGTCCATTTTATCTGAGATTAGTACTGCCACTTCTGCTCTGTTTTGGTTGCTAACCAAAAGGCTGGCAGTTCAAATCCACCAGGTGCTCCTTGGAAACTCTATGGGGCAGTTCTACTCTGTCCTGTAGGGTCGCTATGAGTCGGAATTGACTTGACGGCAGTGGGTTTGGTTTATTTGCTTGATTTTCTTTCCATCCTTTGATTTTTAATATATTTGTCTTTGGGTCTAATGTGTTTCTCTAGTAGAAAGCATATTGATGGGGGGTCATTTTTTTATTCTGTCATTCTGTCTCTTTACAGGTGCATTTAAGCCATTTATATTCTGTGTGATTATCAATAGGTGTGAATTTATTGCTGTCATTGTGTGGTGCTTTTTTTTTTTTTTGGTGCTGAGGTTTTCTTTGTTCCTCTTACTCTCCTGTGCTGGGTTCCTTTTGCTTGTGGAATTTCTTTTCATTTCTATCGTTATTGTAGATTTTGTGTTTACTGAGACTTTTTTTCTTCTTTATTTGATAAGTAGGTTTGATAACTTTGTGTTTACTGTGAAAATTTCCCTTTTTTTCCTAAGTCTTTTATTACTCAGTATCACCTTGACTTTCTCTCTGTTTGAAAGTTGTGTATCTGCACCATGTATTCCTCCTTTTGTTGTTCTGATGTTGTTGTCACATACAGGTTGACATCTCTAGTCCCCTGTTTTAAGTCTTTAAGTTTTGTTTTATCCTGGAGAGTTAATTACCTAGTAATTAACACTGGCTGATACTGACTTGTGTCCTAGATTCAGGTTGTTGGTCGGTTCTTTAACAGAGGGGCTCCCTTTAATAATTCTTGTAAGTTTGGTTTGGTTTTTTTACAAATTCCCTTAATTTTTGTTTGTCTAGAAATGTCCTAATTTCACCATCATATTTGAGAGTTTTGCAGGATATATTTTTCTTGTTTTGCAATTTTTTTTCTTTCAGGGTTTTATATATCATCGCATTGGCTTTTTGCCTACATGGTGTTTGCCAAGTAATTAGAGTTTAGTCTTACTGTTTCCCCTTTGTATGTGACTTTTCATTTTTCTTGAGCTGCTCTAATGATTCCTCTTTGTCTTTGGTTTTAGTAAGTGTGATTATGATATGTTTTGGTGACTTTCTTTTGTGGTCTATCCTATATGGGGTTCGTTGAGCTTGGATGGTTAGCTTTTCATTTTTCATGATGTTAGGGAAGTTTTCTGTCAGCAAATCTGTAATGATCCTTCCTGTGTTTTCTATTTTTTCCTCTGTTCTGGAACATGTGCAATTTTTTGTTCTTGATTGTGTTCCATGTAGCTCTTAGGTTTTCTTCATTCTTTTCTCTGGTTTTTCCTCAAACAAACTCACATCCATGGATTTGTTTTCAATTTCATGGATTGTGTCTTCCATTGTTTCAAATTTGCTTCTGAAACCTTCTATTGCGTTGTCTATTTCTGAATTTTGTCATTTGGATTTCTAACTGCTGTTTTTGTATGTTTTCTAATTGTTTATTTATTTTGACATTTTGTTACTGTATTATTTTCCTGAATTCTTCTATTGCTTTGTGCTTCCCTTGATTTTGGCTTTGTTTTGGTTGGTTTTGTCTGTATTTTCCATGATTTTGTCTGCATTTTCCTTGATCTCTTAATCTCTTGGATAGCCCTGAATATTAAAATTTTGAATTCCCTATCAGGTAGTTCCAGTGCCTTTTCTTCTACTGTAAGGTCAACTGGTGCTTTATTCTGGTCACTTACTGCATCCATCTTGTCCTTTTTTTTTTTTTTTTTAATATGTTTTGATATTGTCTGCTGTCTCTGAGACATTCAGGTATTATTTTCTTTGTTTATTGATTGTAGGTTTGTTTGTTTTAACCTGCTTTTTTGCTTTGCTTGGTTATGTCTGGGTAGGTGGGCTGGATGTGCTTTGCTCCTTGTCTGTGAGCACGACAGTTCTCACTACCTTGTCCTGGTGAGCAGGGCTTGTCGCTCAGCTATGCTGCAGCAGGACAGGTCCAGTAGCGGGGGAAGGGGCTGTGATGGGTTGTTCGCGGCAAGAACTGGGCTGCAGTTTAGGGCTGGACTGGGGCACAGGGAGGGGTGGGCCTGTTTCCCTTGGGGCCATGGATCATGGTGAGGCAGGGCCTGAGCTGGCAGGGAGGGCTTTGGCAGTTCAGGCCAGTTCACTCTGGGGCTGTGGAGCATGACGGGTCAGGGGCGGAGTTGGCAGGGAGGGGTCTGGGAGTCTGGGCTGGTTCCTCCTGGGGGCATGGAGTGTTAAAAAGTGGAGACTGATTGGGGAGGAGGACTCTGGTGGTTCAGGCCTGTTCCTCTGGGGTCTGTGGAACATGGTGAGGTGGAGTCTGAGCTGGTGGGGAGGGGTCTGGGGGTCCAGGCCTATTTCCCTTGGGACCACAGAGCATGGCAAGGCGGGGGCCAAGCTGACCAGGAGGGGTCTGTAGAATCAATTCCCGACTCATAGCGACACTATAGGACAGAATAGAACTGCCTCACAGAGTTTCTAAGGAGCGCCTGGTGGATTCGAACTGCCGACCTTTTGGTTAGCAGCTGTAGCACTTAACCATAACGCCACCAGGGTTTCCCCTCCTGCAATGCACAGAGTTAATTTCCCCACACTCAAGTGAAAACATCACAAAAAAAAATCTGTCAACATACTGCCTTCTTATTGCAGTTATATTTCTTTGATTACTAGTGAGACCTAACTTTTTTGATTTTATTGCCTATTTGAATTTTTTCCTAAACTTCACTTTAAATACTAAATATTATTAAAATAAGCAAAGAACAAAGACAGAACTTTGTGATATTGTGCTATTTATATCTGTTATTATTAAATATGACTTTGGTGATAACAAATTACTGATGGAATGAAAAACAAATTAACTGGATACAACACCTGGGCCCATCAGGCTATTTCCAGGATGCTTGTCACTATAGCACACATGGAGCCATGCATTTCTGGTCTTCATTTCAGGGCTGCAAACATTTGAGTTCCTAATGTTCTAGACCACCGTACTAGAAGGAATATGAAAATAAGAGGTGTTATGTTGTTAGGTGCTGTCGATTTGGTTCTGACTCATAGCGCCCCTATGTACAACAGAATGAAACACTGCCCAGTCCTGTGCTATTCTCACAATAATTGCTATGTTTCAGCTCATTGTTAAAGCCACTGTGTCAGTTCATCTATTTGAGAGTCTTCTTCTTTTTCGCTGACCCTCTACTTGTCCAAGCATGATGTTCTCCTCCAGGGATTGGTCCCTCCTGATAACATGTCCAAAGTACATGAGATGAAGTCTCACCATCCTTGCTTCTAAGGAGCATTCTGGCTGTACTTCCAAGACAGATTTGTTTGTTATTTTGACAGTCCATGGTATATTCAATATTCTTCTCCAATACCATAATTCAAAGGTGTCAATTCTTCTTTGGTCTTCCTTATTCATTGTCCAGGTGCACCTTAGTTCTAAAAGTGACATCTTTGCTCTTTAATACTTTAAAGGGGTCTTTCACAGCAGATTTGCCTAATGTAATACATCATTTGATTTTTTTTTTCTCATTTACACGGTTTCAGTTCTCCTCCTAAATTCCTTAATTTTTGACGGTTGTATCCAGCCACCCACTGGAGCACTTCATCTGCATTGCCTGTGGTATTTCAAATCCAGTATGTCCTAGATAACCTAAGCTCGTCCTCACTAAATGTGCTCCTCCCCCTCTAGCCTCACTTAAGTAGTATAGCAATTTACCCAGAGAGTACCAAGCCCCAGGATTTAAATTTTCCTTCCAAATATTTTTTGCTACTGATTTCTACTTTCTCTAATAATTTCCTAATTCAGGTGTTTACAACCTTGTTTATTCAATAAATACTTTTTGAGCACTATTGTGCCAGGGCCTCTTCTAAGCTGGGAAGGGGGCAGGACTGGAGAGGGCAGATGAAAGGGACAATAATTAGAAATTTGAGACTGAGGTGGCTGCTCTGAGGACTATTTTAGGTAGCCTGAAGTGGTAATACTTAACCTAAGACTTGAAGAGAAGCCAGCCTGTGAGGAGTCTAGGAATAGCATTCTAGACAAGGGCATATGGCAAAGTTAAGAGGCAGGAAAGAGCTTGACAGACTTACGTTTAGAAAGAAGGACAATGTGGCTGGCATTAGGAAGAGCAGTTGGCAGAAGTGAGTTCATGTCTGGAGGCCACGGCAAGAAGTCTGAAATTTATAATGGGAAACCTTTTGAAGTTTCTAAGTAGAGAAAACATACAATGTGTTTAGGTTTTTCAAAAAGAATACTATGGCCACTTCGGGAGAATGGATTATAGTGGGGGCACAAGTGGAAGCAGGAAGATCAGTTAAAAGAAGACTGCAGCGATTCATTTATTTGGCCAGGGTGATGGGTGCAAAGATGAAGAGAATTGGACAGGTTTTAGGTGTAAGGTGAATCATCCCTGCCCCCAACCATGGAATACACACTTAAATGATACGCTGAGGTTCTCCATCTTTACTATAAAATATACTTCGTAAAATACCTGAACGCTCATGGCGCCCTGAATGTTCCTGGTTCCTTCATGAGAACACTTGCACACTCCTGCCCCCTCCTGGTGCACTGTATGGTTACTAAGAATCAGTTTGCTTCCAAATTTGTGTATAGCAGCTGTATTTAAAATTGAATTTAAAATCAGTTGATTAATACAGTCAGAACTAATGAAATAGGAATGCAAAATATTTCAGGAAAAACTAGGTCAAATGATTTGGAAAGACTTGGTAAAAGTATAACCAGATAGCTACTAGCACGAGTTTGAAAAAAAAAAAAAAAAAAACTAAAAATCGAGAAGCTTTCTGTCATAGATTCTTTCACACAGGTCTTGAGTCTTCACTCTAGAGAAATCACAAAGCTAATCAGAAAATGTATTAGGAATATGGCTTACTAAGAAAGATAACCAAGAACTCATGTTCTTTGTTTAATTTTTATAACCCACTGCCAAGTCACAGTCGATGTACCGTGCTGAACGAACGAATGAACAGGCTATCTACTTTAACCTTTTGAACTATGACGTATTTTCACAAACATTTCGGTGATGTTACATCCACACTATATAAAGAAAATAGACTATTTACTTTCTCTTTCATACTTGATTTGTCAGAAGAGCCTCAAAAGTTAAGGGACCTTAGTTATATCTAATAGATGCTTCTCTCCCCTTAAGCTTTAAAACAAAAAAACAAAACAAAAAACAATATCACTACAGACAGAAAAGCCTTTTTTTTTGAAAAACTTTTTCTTCTTAAGATCATAATCTGCAATCCAAATTAAGATAGCTTTTATTTTGGTGCGTTAATTACAAATGTTTCCGGCTACAATTAGCAAAAAAACAAAAAAAACCCACAAATTAATAGTGGCTGAAGAAGTAGCCAATCTCTGTGCTTCTCTTATCCTTCCTGTATGCTGGTCACACCTCATGTTTGCCATAGTACCTCTGGACAGCAAATCTGAGATCAAAACAAGAGTAAGGGACTGTATCTGCAGCGTGTTGGCCTTCTCAGAAAAGCAAGACACTCCAGCAGTCACCAGCAGACTTTCACTTGTCTCACTGGCCATAATTGTGCCCCAAGTCCAAACTTAGAGCTGAAAAAATAAGTATTTAGCTTTTCCAATTCCTATCCCGGAGGTGGAAAAGGACTGCAAATATCTGTTGGGTTAGCCAATGGACAGTATTTGCTGGACAAGATAACTGAAAGCTTGAACTGGCAGATCAACTAACTCTAGAGAGTAACTCCTCTAGAGGTAAGGGCTCAATACTGTCGAGGTGGGGCTTTAGATACCATCTTAGTATATGCAATTGGCAAGTGGGGTCTGTCCTAATTTGAGGTTATGGTTAAAACCATGACTTTATCAATGCTGTGCTCTGGCCAAAATCCTACGCATAGCTTGCCCCTGGATAGGATTTCTAAGTTTACATTCCACATTCACTCATCTCACTTAAAGGCATTTTTAAAAGACAAGGATGATTTAGCTTTTCGTACTATTGGCATCACTTAGTGGTGGCAGTGATTGTAGAAGATGAAGTACAAGGATATGACAAGTTCTTACCTAAATGTAGTCTAAGATGTCATTCAAGTCTGAGACTTTATCAGAACAAAATTACATATGCTCTAACAGGATAAATTAAATGAGGGAGAAAGTTGGAGTTAAGAGAAAATAACGATAGACAAATATAATAAAGCCACGATTACTGCACAAAGCATAACCCATAATGTTCTGTGCAGTAGCTAGAGGTGAACAATTTGGCTTAGAAATGTCCAAAAGGCAAAACAAAACCTATGTAAGTAATTGAGTCTTTAACATAAAAACAAATCAGTTGTTTAGCAGAAGCACAGTTTTACTGGTACTGAGACTTAAGAGAACTTTCTCCCGTGGATCCTCATAAAGGGTACATGATGTGTGACAAAGTAGCCAACAGCCTTAAAAACATATGTGTTGAAAATACAAGTTTTGATGATTGTTTTTCCCTAATAAAAGGCAAGAGTATAGAAGCACAGCAGTGAGTGCGGTGCAGTCAGGGCAATTCAATCAACAGCAAAATGTGGGTCAAATACGGGGCTCTCTGAAGACCTCCCAGAGGGTGAGATTTGGATCCCTCCCCCTCCTAGCTGGGAATACGCACTGGTAATCCCAAAACTCTTCTGTCCATATTAGTGATAAAACCTACTTTGAAACCATAAGTATGGATTATTTTTAGACTTAGGCCACACTTCTCTCCTAATAGACAGTTGAACAAGGCTACATATTTATTTGAGGAACATGGTTTTCTAAGTGCGCTTTTCAATGGCTAATCTCAGAGTAGTTAACACATAAAATACATTTTGAACAAATTAAAAATATATTTAAAACATAATTTTTAATGCTAAGTTTCATGGCTGAACTACCTATATGTGAACTGAAATCTTAAAAGGTAAAAGATGATCCACAAAAGTGTTTTTCTGGTTCAGCTGTTTCATTTTTTTATTAATATTGGTTACATCTGAAGTGCACTGTACCTATTGACAAAGACTTAGAACTATGCGTAATATGACGTGTAAACATAAAAAGAAAATCACAGATTCATTCCACATCTGTGAAATGCAGCACTTAAATATAACTTAATGTATAATAATAACAGGTGATAGGGAGAAGAACACAGAAATTGGGGGAGGAAAAAGACTTTCAATATCTGAACAACATAGCTTCTGTTGTACCGAAACAAATAATTTACTAAATGAATATAATACTGGGAATAAAACGGGTTATAAAAGTAAAAAAAAAAAAAAAAGTAAATTCTTAATATAAATATTAGTGGCTTACCTAATTAGCAGTTATTCTTCCCCATCCAAAACTTCAAATACCATCTTCGGAAAGGTCAGATTTTAAGTTTGTGGTTCACTTTAAGACAGATACATAGGGCTACAGTATCTGGAATTTGGCAAGAATCACCTTGTTTTACTAGACTGAAAATGGTATAAATCAATTTAAATGATTATTCTTTTAAAGCCTTTTGCAAGGTCTAGAATAGTATTTTTTAAATGAACAAGTAGAGACTGGTTTATTATATTGATTTTTCTGTCTCCAAGGATAGTGAACACATTTGTAATATATACTTTGTGGAAGATGTTGAGACAGAGCATACCTGTGTATTTTGACAAAGACTTTAAAAATTTTGGTACTGTGGTAAAAAGGAGTCTCCTTTTTAGATCAAAGATTAACAATAGCCATTGGACGTACTGATCTTTATCGGCAGAATTTTAAACAACCATGTCTTAACGTGTACATCAAGATACTGATAAACTTTTATAAAGTAAAAAAAATAAAATTGGAGATTGTTTTCTGTTTCTCTCAGTTTTTAGAAAGCATATGTAGTTCAATATACCAAATGGGACTTGAAAATGCTAGCATGATTACAATGCATACTAATAGCAACAGGTAAAACAGTAGAAACAGAAAATAAATGAGTAACTTCATACTATAAAATGAAACAAGGCACTTTCAATAACTAGACATGAAGCTGAAATAAGCATAAAACATTTTCATAAAGCTGACTCACAGACCCTAGGACACTTGTAAAACATGAACGAGTAAAGGCACTACATAATTCTCCTTACTCCATGTACTAAAGGAATTCACCAATTAAACTTGGCACAAAAAGAGTTTATCATAAAGTGCATCACTTGGCTAAATATATTAAAAAGAAAATCAGCCATAATGCATGATAGCAACATCTTCACACATATAGAAATAAAAATGCAACACCAGAGGAGTCAGCCTAGTTAGGAACTTCGTAGCATATATGGCTTTTTGTTTTCCTTTCTTTTTGTATAATTTCCTATTTGCTTAGAATCTATAATATTTTTTCAAAAGAGTATGCCTTGATTAGAAAAAGAGGTAGTATTCTGGAAAAGGCAAACTCATGGACTCTACAGGTAAAGACTGAAGATTAAGATTACATGGAAAATAAACAAGCATGACATAATAAATTGGGACACGGTACCCGTTGCTGTTGAGTCGATTCTGACTCCTAGTGACCCTACAGAACAGAGCAGAGCTGACCCCATAGGGTTTCCAAGGAGCAGCTGGTGGATTTGAACTGCTGACCCTTTCGTTAGCAGCCCAGCTCTAAATCACTGCACCGCCAGGGTTCCATGGTACTACAGTACCTTGATATTAATGAATTAGCTTTTTATATCAAGGCTATGTTTTATCACTTAGTTCTGTGATTTCAGATCTTTCAAATCATTTTCCTTTGGTACTAGAAAGTCATTGCCTCTTCTTTTAAATAGCATTAACATTCCAAATAACTAATTTTCATTTAAAGACGGTAAAAATGTGAACATTTACAATTCATCTTTATCTTTACTAGGATGTTCACTAATTTAAACCACTAATGAAAATATATCATGTCAGAGATACAATGCAGTATATAATCACCCAGATAGAAACA
Organism: Elephas maximus indicus; assembly: GCF_024166365.1. NCBI lineage: Eukaryota > Metazoa > Chordata > Mammalia > Proboscidea > Elephantidae > Elephas > Elephas maximus. The sequence goes on along the minus strand of NC_064833.1, from coordinate 59,798,284 downwards.
TGCTATTAATTTCTATCTGACTAATATAATTGGTGATTTAAAAAAAAATACACATACATGTTAGTCTGAAGCAAAATATAGTGGCAAAATACCATAATTACTTATGCACGGTATTTAATAATGTGACTCTTGATAACAGAATTCTAACTAGATTTTTTTTAGTGTATTGAACACAAAAGCTGGAAAAAGATGATTAAAAGCAGCAGTGAATATATTTCCTATTCCAATAACTTAAATATTTTTTCTTTATGTAAACTTTATACATGTACATTCTTGCTTTTTCCTGTAAATGTTTCACAGTCCTTTTTTAAAAAATAATATTTGCCACTCAATTCTAAATTTACTAAAATGTCAAAATGGAGGGAGATGCTTGAGATGTGTTAGTCTTCTTCAGCATTATATGCCACTTCCGCTACTTCTATCTCCGATATAGAATTTTCAAGTTCATTACAACTTAAGGATGGCTTATTATCAGCTCTGCAAAAAAACAAAACAGAAACATGTCTAACAAAAGAATTGGATGAATGCTGTTTCACTTCACTATTACTTTGACAAACCTTTTACCTTATGTAAAGAACCCAAATATTTAAATATTCAATCAGAAATTTAATATCTTTAACTTGTTACTGTCAAGTAACATCTTTGGAGAGATATTTTTAACTCTCAGATCTCCAAATGACCATTTACCAATAAAAATCCCATTGGTAATTGCCTTTATCAACAAAAAATTTGTTCTCATAATTATAATTCAGCTGCTACCACTGAAGTATTAACAACTGCCTTGGATTTATATGCAATAAAAATTCTACAAACTTTCCAATATATTATCTTTTCATCATTCCTATTAGGTAGATGGGGTGGTTGCTATTATAGTGCCCTGCTTTTTGAATGAATTTTTATTTGTCAAGATTTACAAAAATGTAAGGCTGAGCCATAGTCCAATTAATTCAGACACAGCTTCAAAATAAATGAGAAAGCTATGGCTTACAGCCTGGGTGCCAAAGACTCATTTTAGGGAGAGCCTAGAATATCTGCAGTCCTTCCCTACTTGCTAGAAGATGCATGATAAAATTGAGTTCATTAAAAAAATTAACATAGAACCATGTACTTCCAATTATTCAAACTGCTATAATAAATGAAACATTAATATACCTAGATTCTTCATCCAGGATATCTCGATCCGACTCAAGCACAGGGGACTCCACCTTTAGGATTTGTTCACCTTCTGTTCCTGACATACACAGTGATTCTTCAGGTTCTAAGGACAATGTTCTAAAAGTAAATTACAAGAACAAGTTATTTTCTATGAAGAAAACATGTATAAGTTTACTGTTGTGAATACATGTGGCTTTAGCAGTCTTCAGCTGCTACATCTTAATGTAGTCACATAGCTAATAAATTGCCGAGTCTGGGAGTCAGCACAAAAATTAGTAGTTATGGCTAATACAAAATAATTCTAGAATCAATTCAATATATGCTGATGAGAAGGCAAACTACAGCTTTCATATATGAAAAGCTGCTCTAAGTTCCCAGAAAGGAAGTTATCATTTAAATAGGTTAAAATGAGTAATGTTTAATTTGTTGAATAGCTAGACGTGAATTTTTTGAATTTTTCCCATCCTTCAACTGGGTTTGGCCTCCTACATCACCAAAAGGCAGTTTTTCCAAAACAGGGAAGTATGCCAAAAGTCTACAACTTTCAGAAGAAGAAATCCCCTAAATCACATAAAAACACAAAGGGCACGTAACATGGAGCATTAGAGTTGAATTAATCAGACTAAAATTGCCAGTATCGCAACACACCTGATTCTGTTCTCTATAGTGTCTATATGAAGTTGCTTCTCACTGAGCAGTTTCTTCAGTGATTCCACCTCTTTTTGTTTTTCAAGTAGTTCCTTCTGTAAGCGGTAGTTTGTTTCTTCTAAAGTTTCACAGAAAGCCTAAAAACAAAACAAAAACCCCAAACACATGCAGAAAAAGGATAAAAATAATTACTTACGCAGTACCTTTCCCAAGAGCATTACTGAAGAGTTAAAGAACATGGATAATCAAAGTAACACATACACAACCCAATGATGTGTTCTCTCCCCTCATCTTTTTAGGTCTCTGCTATCTTGGTTCTTTCTCATTAGTCCCCACCCACCAGGGAGTCTTTTCTTGGGAATTATTACAACAGCAAGCCTGTGTCTAAGTGAATATTTCATATCCTTCTTGTGCTGAACTGGGGAAAAAAAGACTAATATCCACTGCTACAGTTTCTATTCTTCTTAATCTACTTTTGCCCAGCCCTACATGATTAGATGTTTAAAAAGCCATGGCTACTGATTCCATTTGTATTAACCCAACGGACACACTCTGTAACAACAACTTCCTTGATACCACCTTCTCTTTTTACCATATTTACTCAAAACCTAATGGTACACGTTCTCTGCTTCTATATCCAGGATGCTAACCACTGATGAAATAAAGGCTAAAACAAATAAGATCATACTATCATGAAGTATGCAGTTCTGCTCCGTCCTATAGGGTCGCTATGAGTTGGGATCGACTCAAGGGCACTGGGTTTCTGGGACCATGAAGAATGATGCCATGAAAAAAAACTTGGTCACTTAACTTGGTGAGGTTTTCAACGTTGCTCATCATTCTTTTTCATTGTTCCAATTAGCTACCACTTGTCTCCTGTGACTATTTAAAGCCCTTCCGGCCCCTCAAGTTTCCTACACGATTGCCACTGTTGTTGCTCCAGACAGAGCCCAGCAGATGATCTTGCTTCCTACACCAGAAAAAATAAAAATCACAGACTCTCTGAATCCTAACTGCATTGGCATCCATGTTCATCCTGTCTTCTCATCCTTAAGGCTAATCCAATCACTTTGTTCTTCCAGTTAAAGAAGCACTTGGGATCTTGCTCCATCACTAATACTCTCAAATTTTTAACCTTTGCTACTCTCCTAGTTTCGTCCCTGAAGCTTATTAAGTAAATCCTAAAAATCTCTCACCTGTACACACAAAAAATCACCTCCATCACTTGCCTGACCATAAGTCTTTCCAGACACTACGTTCTCTCTTTTCAAAATGAACTACAAGAAAAAGGTCTTTAAACACGTAAATATAGTCTTCATTCATTACTCAAACCATTCAATTAAGGGGCTTACTCTCATTTTCTCTATTGATCATAACTAGGTAAAAGATAACAATTACCTTCTAATTGTCAAATCCAAAACACTGTTTTTATTTACCATCTCCCTTGACTTCTCTGTAGCATGTCATTGTTGGCTTATTTATTATTATTATTGTATTTAATACAATTCTCTTGCATTGGTCATTATAAACTTCCTGGTTCCTTTCTTAACTTTGACAGTTTCTTCTTAGTCTTGGACCTATTCTTTGCATGTGGGCATTCATCAGAGATTTGTCCTTGATTATTTTCTCTTGCTTTACATGCCATCCTGGGCAATTACACTCACTCTCATCACTTCAGCTATAATCTATTCTGTATGTTATCAACTTCCAATTTTTTTCTTTCTTGGTTAATCTCTAGCCCAAACCTTTCCTGATTACACAGATACCACTCAAATGCGTATAGGTCCTCTTCATTTGGATATATCAATGACAAGTTGAAGAGAAAATGCCCCGAAAGGAACATTCATTCTACCGCCTAATCACCCAAGCCACCAGTCATCTTAGTCATTCATTTCCCTCATTTCTACAGCTTAAAATCACATCTTTTCACTTTCTCCCCCTTATCTCATCAACATCTCTTGAATTTTTATAATTTACTTTCTATCTCCATTGCCACTGCCTTTAGTTTTTAACTAAACTACAACACCAGTAAACTATTTAGCCTACCTATGTTCACTGTGGCACTCTTCCAAACCATTCTCAACAAAGCTAGTTTTCTTAAAAATAGATGTTATCATGTTACCTGTGATTCAACGCTGCCTACAGGATAAGATCAAATCTCTAACCTTGGCAAACAGGGTACCTTATGATGTGGTATATGCCTTTCACTCCAACTTCACGGCTTGCTCTATTACTTTTCCCTTCCTCTGGTCTTCCACATACCCATGTTCCAACCGAACTGAAGTACTTTCAGTTTCTCAAATATTTGTTTTAATACAGATAGGAATATATAATGCACACCATTCTCAGACTTGCTTTTTTCATCTAACCACATAAAAAAAAAAAAAAATAACCAAAAAAACCAAACCCAATGCCGTTGAGTTGATTCTGACTCACAGCAACCCTTTAGGACAGAGTAGAACTGCCCTATAGGGTTTCCAAGGAGTGGCTGGTGGATTCAAACAGCTGACTTTTTTGATTAGCAGCCATAGGACGCTAACATTGCATCACCAGGGCTCTAACCACATAAGATAGACATTATATAAACATTTCCACATTTAAAAATCTAACTATATTCATAATATTATGAAAAAAAGGAACAATTTCAACCATCACTCAAACAGTACCTAAAACCATAGAGAAAAACAAAATAGATCAACCACAAATAACTTCCATTACTAAAAGTATGGTAGGCCAGATAAACTAAAGCTTCCAGCTATAAAACAACTTTTTAAATAGCTACACAGACAAGAAAGAAAGGTAAATTTGGGGGGCAAAATGAAGAGACATGAAAACAAGTGCCATAATCATGTCCACTGACACTACAGCTGAGGGAGTAGGGAAGATGTGTCGAGGAGGGGATGCTAATTTCGGTTACCTTAGAGCTTGGGTTGGAACACCAGGATGGGACAAGAGATGTGGACTCAGGAATAGTTTGGGGGTCAGTGACCAGAAATGTAACACTCAGAATAAAGCAAGGACCCTAAAGAGCTAAACCATAATAAAGGTCATTCTTCAACATAGCAATACAAGACAGACTGCTTGTTTCATCATGTCTCTCAGTGGGTGAGATAAAGTCTCTCCTGAAGAATCTATAACCATTGGACAATGTCTCATGTGAATTTTGGATTTGAATTTACCCTATTACAGTTGGTCAGAAACACCCAAAGTGAGAAGCTAACATTAATAAATAAATAAAGTCCAGGATGAATGGTAATCAAGGAATTATTTCAGAAGCAAACACAAACTTCTATGGAATTATACACCCTCAGTCTAGGCTGCACAAGGTCCCTGTAGACAGAGTTCTAATGGCAGTGAATTTACAATCCAAAATTACAAAGCACACTGGAAACAATCCAACATGAAACAAAGTGAACAGATCCATTAAATAGAGGATCAGAATCACACAGACTCCAAATCACAGAACTGCTAGGGTAGTTCTAGACAGAAACCATAAAATATGGGCATTTATAATGACTTGAAAATATATTTTAAAGCCTCTATTTAAAAACAAGGTATACATGAAACAAATCAAATAGAATGTTAAGACATGAAAAATATAGTCAATAACATTAAAAAGAATAGAAGCATCAAACAGTGAAATAAATAAGCCTACATGAAGGTAACAGTAGTTAACTGGAGGCTAGATATAAGGAAATTACCCACAATGAAACACAGAGAGATAGAGATGGATACTATGAAGGCAAGGGTAAGACAGATGGAAAAGCAAAGTAACTAATATACATATTTGTAAATAGAACTCCAAAGGGAGAAAACAAAAAGAATGGGGGGAAAAGCAATATTCAATGAGAAAATAGTGAAGAATTTTCAGAACTGATGAAATACTAGCATTTTTAGATTTGGAAAATCCAAGGAAGAATAAAATAAATATACACCTACATACAAGATACTGAAACTGCAAATACCAAAATCAAAGAGAAGACCTCCAAAACACTAGGGAGGAAAAACAGTTAAATAAAGAGACTACAATAAACTGAGGGCACAGGTCTCACAGCAACAGTCTAGGTGAAAGGCAGCGTAGAGCATTTCAAAGCACAGGGAAAAATACCTGTGAAGGTAGAATTCCACACCCACACAAACACTGTTCAAGTATAAGGGCAAGAGTGAAAAAAAACTCAGACACCAAAGCCCTAAACATTACTAACAGATCCACACTGTAAGAAATATTAAATCATGACCCCGGGTTACGAATGAGATCTGTTCTTAACTGTGCCTTTAAACTGAAATTTGTAAGTCAGTAACAGGTACGTACAGTGTTTACTTAGAGTTACTTTAGTGCAAGAAAATGCTGGAAACCTTTTCAGTGACTTTAGAAGCCCTTTCAGTGACTTTAGAAGCCTTTTCAGTGATTTAAAAGCTGCAGGTGTAACAAGTGAAGGTGATTGTAATGAATTTGTTGCAAGTAGGGGTTGGTTCAACTGTTTGAAAGTGAGGGTAAATTTACATAACATTAAAGGGCAAGAGTTGTCTTGTAGCTCAGGGACTGGCTGTACTTTAAAAAGAAGTTAATTAAACCCCAAAGGAAAGAGTAGGATGAAAGAAGGAATGGTGGGGAAAGAAAGTGGCAAACAAAGCATCCTCTGTATAAAATATAATAATGGCTAACGTTGGGGAGGGCTATAAACCACTTGGTTCTAAAATATTAGATGAGAAGCCCATATGACCATTAAGTAAAAGACACTGAATATACAACTTGGAAACCGGAAGTAGAAAAAAAAGGAAGACTGAAAATCCATTAAATCTATCAAAGGGAGGAAAGGAGAAAAAGCAATATTAAAAAAAAAATAAAAAGCACAAAATAAAATGGTAGAAATAAATACAACTGTATCAGTAATCACTAAAAATAACAGAATTAAACTCACCAGTAAAAAGACACAAACTTTCAGAATGGGTTAAAACACAAAAATCTACCTATATGTCTGTAAGAGACATGCTAAAAAATAAGGCTGGAAAAATACTTACCAGGCCACAAGCAAATCTCCCTCTCCCACCCCAAAAGGTATAGTTTTATTAATATCAGACCAAATGGATTTCAAGGCAAAAAACACTGTTAGGCATAAAAAGACCCACTATCTAATAACAAAAAGAATAAGTAACTGGGAATATTTCAACTACATAATTACGAGCAGTTCTAAGTAGGAGAGAGTCAGGATTTACTGGATTGAAGGCTTCATTATCCTTTGAAGTTTAACTTCATGTTTCAAGGATGGATTTATGGTATTTTTGGAATTTTTCTTAAAATGAGAGGTTGCTTAAGGAAGTCTGCAGAATAAAGAGCTATGTATCTGGCAAAATCACTGTAGATTTTATTTTGATATAGAAGATCTAGCATAGAACAAATTTACTGTCCAAATAAACATTTAATTTCAAGTACAGAGACAGGTTCTAGCAGATTCCTTCCATATTACTTTGTTGAGTGTACAAACTTAATACTATCCCGGTGATTTACAAGGAACCTGGTGGAGCAGGGTTTAAGCACTTGGCTGCTAACCAAAAGGTCAGTGGTTCAAATGCACTAGATGCTTTACTGGAGAAAGATGTGGCAGTAGGCTTCTGTAAAAATTACAACCTTGGAAACCTTATGGGGCAACTCTACCCTGTCCTACAGGGTTGCTATGAGTCAGAATTGATGGTGATGGGTTTGGTTTTTTTGGTTTTGGTGATTTATTTACTAAAGCAGTGGTTCTCAACCAAGGGTGACTTTGACCCTTGGAGGACACTTGGCAATGTCTGCAGATATTTTTGATTTTCATAGATTGGGGGAGGGGAGATACTACTGGTATCTAGTAGGCAGAGTCCAGGCATGCTGCTAAACATCCCAATTCACAGGTAAGGTCTCTCTCCCTCAAACAAAGAATTATCAGGCCCAAAATGCCAATAGCATGAAGGCTGAGAAACTGTGACTTGAATCAACATGATACATTAAAAAAATATTTATTTAAAACAAAAGCAGGCAGCAAAGGAAGAAAAGAGAACTAAAAAGGATGTGACAAATGGAGGTAAAAGTCACAGATGTCACGCTAATTAAAAGACCAAGACCCAACCTATGTACAACCCTATGTACAAGAGATGCACCCTAGACTGAAAGGCACAAAAAGGCACAAAAGCTTGGAAAAAGATACACTACTCAAACAGTAATCTTAAGAGAGGCTGAGTGGCTATATTAATATCAAACAAAATAGACTTTAAGAGTACAACTACTAGAGACAAAAAGGGACAGTTCATAATGGTACAAGGTTCAATACACGGCATCTTAGGAAAATATATCATTAGGAAAACACATCGATTGTTAATGTATGCATGCACCTAACAACTGTGCCCCAAAATACGTGAATTAAAAATTGACAGAACTGATGGAAGACATGGCTCCCAGACTCTGTTAGTCCAAAACTAAAACCATTCCCAAAGCCAACTCTTCAGACAAAGATTAGACTGGACTGTAAGACATAAAATGATACTCGTGAAGAGTGTGCTCAAGTAGATACATAAGAGTAAATGGGCAGCTCCTGCTGGAGGCAAGATGAGAAGGCAGAAAGGAACCTGGCTCAATAAAAAATAGGGAAATCCCAGGTGGAAAGAAGAAGTGTGCTGTCACATTATAAGGAGGGCAATTAGCGTCACATAACAATGTGTATATAAATTTTTGTATGAGAAACTGACTTGAACTTTCACTGAAAGGACAATTAAAAAAAAGTGGACAGAACTGAAAGACGCAGACAATTCAACAATTATAGCCACATATTTCAACACCTGTATTTTTTTTTTTTAATCTAAATAACTGATGAACAAGCAGACAGAAAATCAGCAAGGATAACAGCAAGGTACAGAGACCCAAACAATACTGTCAACCAACCTGATATAAGACAAATCTATAGCTAACATCATAACCTAATGATGAAAAACTGAAATGCTTTCCCCCTAGGACTGGGAAGAAGGCAAGGATGTTTGCTCTTGCCATTTCTACTTAATATTGTACAAGAGGTTCTTGGCAGCCTAATAAAGGGGTGGGTGGAAGAAATACATAAAGAAAGAAAGAAATGGCACCCCCCAGAAGTTAAGCTGTCTTTATTTGCAGGATTTATTACGACAGGATCCTACTGTAGAAAATCCTAAGAAATTCACAAAAAAAATCTACTAGAATAAACACATTTAGTAAGGTCACGTTACAGGATATAAGAATATCTTAAAAACTGCTGTGTTTCTATATACTTGTTGTTAGTTGCCATTGATACTAGCAATGAATAATTTGAAAATGAAATAGAAAAACAATGTCAGTTACAATACTTTGGAATAGGATTGTGAAAGAAGTGTAAAATACTTCAGAATACTCAGGGAAATTAAAGAAGATCTAAAGACATTTCATGTTTACTTACTTGAAGACAATATTTTGAGATAGCAATTCTCCTAAAAATGACCTATAGCTTCAATGTAATTCCTATAAAAATGCCATAGGTTCTCATAGAAATTGGTAATGGGATCCTAAACTTCTATAGAACTGCAAAGCCAAAACAATTGTAAAAAAGAAAGTCAGGGTACTTATACCACCTAATTTCAAAAAATACTACGCGACAACGTGTACTGGCATAAGGAGAGGCAAAATGATCAATGGAACAGAATGGAGAGTCCAGAAATAAACCCTTACATTTAAGGTTGCTTCCTTTTCTACAAAGGTGCCAATACAATTCAAAAAATGGTACTGATAGAATTGGATATCTATAGGAATGTTAAGACTCTTACCTACCACCTTATAAAAAAATGGATCATATACCTAAACTAAGAGCTAAAACTATAAAACTTCTTGAAAAAATGTAGGAGAAAATCATCTTTGTAACCTTGAATTAGGCAAAGAGTTCTTATGATACAACACCAAAAGCATGATCTACTTAAAAAAAAAAAAAAGATAAAATGGACTTCATTAGAATTTCTAAAAATTGTACTTCAAAAGACAGCATTTAGAAAATGAAAAGACATACACAGATTGGGAGAAAATATCTGCAAATCATATAAGTGAAAAAGGACTTTTACCCACAGGGAACAATCCTTACAACTCAATATGATAAACAGTAAAATTTAAAAAAAAATTGGCAAAAAGGCTTAGACATTGCCTTAAAGAAATCAATGGCTTCCATAAAGGTGATCAACATTAATAGTTATTAGGGAAATGCAAATTAAAACTACAATGAAATACCACTGCATACCCATGAAAATACCTATAATCCTAAAAAACACGTTATCAAATATTGGTGAGGATGTGCAGACAACAGACCTTACATACAGTACTAGTGGCAAGGTAAAATGGTACAACCACTTCAGAAAAGTCTGTGAGTTTCTTTAAAAAGTTCAACATAAGCTTGCCATATGGTCAAACAATTCCATTCCTAGGGACTGACCCAAGAGAAATGACAATACATGTGTACAAGAAGTCTTCTAGGAGACTGTTCATAGTAGCAATATTTATAATAGTGTAAAGCCGGAAATAATCCAAATGGCTATCAACTGGTGTCTGGATAAACAAAATGTGGTATATCCATATAATGGAAAACCATTCAGCAATAAAAAAGAATGAGATTCTGATAAAGGCTATAATATAGATGAACCTCAAAAATATTGTTAAATGAAAGAAACCAGATACAAAAGATTACCTATCCATCTATACATAGACATATATATATGTACATGAAATATATGTGTGTGCATGTGTGTGTGTTTATATGGTGTGTCTTTCTATTTTTATGAAACATACAGAAAAGGCACATTTGTTGAGACTGAAAGCAGATCCATGGTTGCTTGGGGCTGGGAGTGTGGACCAACTGGAAACAGGCTAAATTTTTTTGAGGAAATGGAAATAATTTAAAACTAGATTGTGGTGATAGTGACACAACTCTATAAGTTTAGCAAAAAGTATTAAATTAGGTACTTATACTGCATAGATTTTATGGGTGAAAACTTTACTTACAATGAAGCTGTTTAAAAAAGATATGGCATTTACTCTAATACAAAGAACTGACTCAGTTTAACTGAAAACATTACAAACTTACCAATTAAATGTTTCATTTAATATCAATAAACATTTAGGGAAAAACTTGCATAAAACCTTAATGAATCTATTATTATCAAATCTGTTTTGTGAATCTAGCCCATTGCTTCAAGAAACAGGCCACTTTAATACGTCAATTAATGTAATTTGAGGAGCATCAGGCATGAGCTAAATTGATAACAGGACAATCACTTCTACCTCTAATGATAACAAAACACTTTTAAATTTGATTTTAATGGTGGGTGTTTCAACATTTAGATAGAATAAAATCCAGCATACAAACAGTACTTTCAAATGTAGTAAAATAAATCCCCAAATCATTTTTTTTTTTTGTACAATAGTGAAGAGCATCATGCAGGATTTAATTTTAGAAGTTCATTAACTATATGACATGCATTCATTTTTATTTTTTTCACTTAACTAGCTCCATGTGTTTCAAATGAAATAAAACCTTTGGCTTAAACATTAAAAGCTTTCCGAGCAAAACTTCTACAGTCTGAAATCACGATATTTTGCTAGTCCACCCAAGAAACAATGCAGTTATTGTACTGGATTATTTGTTCCTCTCTCTGTGTGACATGTAATACAGCACTTACCCTGCTTTCTTCTAGGCTATCAAATGGACCTGGTGGATCATCCAGACAAAGAAATTCTCTCACTGCAAGGCTTTCCAAAGAAAAAAAAATGAGCTGGGGTACAAATAAATTTACAAGAGAGAGCAAAAATCAAGTAACTTTCAGGCTATAGAGTGTATTAAGCCAGTGGGTTCTGCTGCTTTAGCAGAATAAGCAAGTTGGGTCATGCTTTCATACAAGTAACCAGATATAATTATCAAATCTATGCAAGATAAAAAGATTTCAAGCTATTTTCTAAGATCTTATGAACATAAACAGACTGGGGATTTACTGTTACATAAAAACTACAGGGCATAAAACAAATTCAGAATAATGGTACAGGAGACCAATCTAAACGGTGAACAGCATCTTTATTTATTTTTAAGAAAATGACTCTCGAAGGAATACTAGCCTGAACTAGACTAACAAAGTCATTATTCTGTTACGAATAAATACAATTTCTAATTTGCATTTCCATTGTTTCTTCCAGTGGATGCTTCTAAAGTATTTAAAATTGGCTTTACAACTTTGATTTACATACTTTGCAGTTATACTTCCTCTGCTTCAACAGGACTAGGCAGAGGAAGGCAGCCCCAGGTGCAAACTCTACTCCTATCCAGGGAGAGACGCATGACTATCTGAGACATACTAGTGTTTCAGAAAGTTACTCCTTTCTTGTAAAAAATTCTGATACTTTTTTTTCCTAGGAAAGGAAGCCAACACCCCTGCTTCGAATAGTGACTTGAGAAATTTATTTAGTCAATATTTATTGAATGCCTATGTATGCTATGGTTCTGCTTACTGATTTTCTATATATTATCATTTTGTATTTTACATATACATTATCCACGTATGGGCTCAAGCATGACGACGACTGTGAAGATGGCGCAGGACCGGGCAGTGTTTCATTCTGTTGTACATATGGTTGCTACGGGTTGGAACTGACTTGACAGCACTTAACAACAACAATCTATAAACAAATCAAGTAAATTCAAACAATATATAAAACCCAAGTCTACATTATTAAATGGTCTACTGATATATCGTCGTCAATTAAAAAAGACACCCTGGTGGTGCAATGGTTAAGCACACTTAGCTGCTAACCGAAACGGTGGCGGTTTAAACCCACCAGCAGCTGGCAGGGGGCGGGGGGGGGGGGGCGGGGAGAAGGCCTTGTGATCTGCTCCAGTAAAGACTGCAGTCTAGGAAACCCTACAAGGCAGTTCTACTGTTTATATAGGGTCACTATAAGTTAGAATCAACTTGACGGCACACAATGACAATAATCAATTTTAAAAAGTCTTTTTTTCCTAAAACGTGTTTAATGTTAGATTCAATATAGTCCCCTAATCTTTGTTCTGGGTTCCATCTTTAATACTTTTGCTTCCATTTGACTATGACAATATGTAGGCAAGAAACACATCAGGATAGGAGAGAAACCTATGCGACTGAGGAAAATCTGACAACCTGGAATTCTTTCCCTTTCTATTCCTTTTATTACCTAGAGCGTCTTTTAGTATGTTTGGAAAAAACTCTACATTAAAATTGCATCAAGCTTTTGACTTAACTTGCCTGGAGATAAATTAAGGAGAAATGGTCTCCTCCGACATTGTGTTTGTCATAACTGCAACTTTGCACTGTAACTTCAACTCTTCCTTTCTCTTCAAAAGTTTTAATGTATTTTGAAACTACACACTTAATACAGAATTCATCAAGTTACATAATAATCTATTCAAATCCAACTTAATAAACAATCCATTCAGTAAAACTTCACTTTCTATTAACTGTTATTTATCTGTTTGCATTACACACACACACACACACACACACACACACACACACACACACAAGACTATCAATAGCTAAATGTGCACTTTATCTCAAAATCTGTTTTTAAAAGGGGGAAAAATCCTAAGACAAATGCCTACAATTCATTAAAAGGTCAACTAAGACTGAAGTAAAAAATACACTAAAAATACTAGACACCAATTTGTCAAAACCAAATAAGGCACGAAAAGTCACTTCATAAATACACTGAGAGACTTTAGATAGAAATGCTAAATCAGTTTATATTTCTCTTTAGTATTCTTGACTGGTTAAAAGTAAACAACAAAAAATGGACATTAAACATAACCCTGAGGCTAAGGACTCAGAGATCAAGGGTAGTTTAACAGTGAGCCTCACAGTGTACGGGGTTGGGGCGGATGCATGTGAGATTGAAACGCTCATACTTAGTTTTCTGTGCTGGATGTGTGCTCTGGCAGTAGGGGCTTTAGGTTAGACCTTGATCGCTCTCACCTAGAGACTTAGCCCACAAGTGTCTCTGCCTTAGTTTTAATCTGCCCTAATCCAATTTTATTCCTTCTGGGTAAAAACTGGAAAAACTCAGTTTCACCCCTTCTAATCTAATCCCTTCCGATAAATGTTTTATGTCAAACCCATTTTAAAACTCATCTACTTGCCAGGGGCAAAACAGTAGGAAGGTAACCTAAAGCTCAGAGAAGAAACAAGTTTGCATGAGCTACAGCCTCATCTACCCTGAGACCAGAAGAAGGAGATGGTGCCCTGCTACCACCACTGACCATTCTGACCGGGATCACAATAGATGGTCCTGGGTAGAACGGGAGAAAAATGTGGAACAGAACGCAGGTTCTTATTTAAAAAAAAAAAAAAGAGACAAACTGGAACAGTAGAGAACAGAAGACTTCCTGAGCCACTCTTTAAACCCAGAACTGAGCCTATCCCTTGAGATCACCTTTTAGTGAAATAGCAGAGTGACACACAAAATAAAGGATATTATCCAAAGATCAGTGCCCTACTTAAAAACCATCAGTATGAGGCCAAAATGCCAACAATTACTCAAAAGCAAAGATAAGACCGTAAGGTGGGAGGTTAACTAGAGTACCGGAAAGAGAACAAACAGAATACAACTAAGGAAACGGTGACACACTGTGATAAATGTAACTAATGTCACTGAACAATTTGTGTGTAAACGGTCAAATGTGAACCTAACTTGCTGTGTAAACTTTCACCAAAAAACTCAGTATTATTAAAAAAAAATTCTCTGGGATGAGCTCTAATTGGTTGCTCTTGGGTCAGGTGTTAAAACAAAAAACAAAAAACACAGACACACAGACACACACACACAAACCCATCTATGGTTTCTCTAGCAAGAGGGAACAAAGTCAAGCTCTTGGCTTTGGCATAAAGCACCTGCCTACCTTTAGGTGCTAACTTCCTTTTATTTGACACTCCATCAACAGTACATCCTCATGCCTGTTTCATGGCTCCATGCCTTTGCTCATGCCTGCTACTGTCCTTACCCACCCCTCAGACCTCTACCTGGTTAACTCTCACTCTTCAAGATTCAGTTCAGCTATTATCTCTTTCTGAGAGCCTTCTCTGACTAAACCCCTTTTCTCCACACTTGGTTCAGTGTTCTTCTAGCTATACCATAGCACGTTATAGAGATTCCTTTCATAGGACTTATTACACTCTGTTATTAGTATTGTCTGTTTACCAGCCACTGCTCGACTAAAAGGTAAGTAACAAGTTCCTGGACATGTAGACTACATCCAAGTTAACCAGCACAGCACAGATTAAGTACTCAATAATTAATTAATTAATTCTTAAAATATATGCAATTGTAATAGTTTCATTAATTAAAAAAATTAATGAAACAATATTAAGAGTATCAGGACAAACTTTTATCCACTACTGTAGATACACACTAGAGTACAATTCTCAAATTTGAGATGGATTTTCGTTTTCAACAGATACTCCTATTTAACAAGATAAGGAAGAGAGACTTATTGTTTGTGGCTTCCTTTTCTTGATTTTGGTTGACAATAGTCTATCTCAAACTCTTGTGTAGTTTCAGTAAGTGTGCCTAGAGTAAAAACTGTCAGTAGTATTCACGTATTACAGTAGAAATCAGAAGCAAACAGCACATTGCCTGTAGTCTCAAATAGCTCAGGACAGCAATGAGTAAGATCAAAAGTCTTAACAGTAGAACCTAGCTATGTCTGATGCTATGACTTCAAGAGTCTTAAGAAGCACAACACAAAGAACAGAATATGAGAAATTTAGAGTTGAATGGGGACTTTTACAGAACATCTAGTCCAATTTTATTTTCCAAATCAGGACACTGACAATAAAATAGTTAAAAGTAATTTGCTTAAAATTATTTCCTGCTATTTTTTTAAGCCCACAAAACTGAGTTTTGCATAAAGTCTCTGAGATTCAATTTAATTAGGTAAGAATTTACATGTATCTGAGTACAAAATGTTTGGCTTTATTGCATATTTTACAAATTTACAGAATTGAATTTCTATCAAACTAACGTTTTGTGAACTACTTACTGCATATATAACTGAATTCCCCTTTCGTTTTATAAAAATTCTAATACTAACTCAATTTCTTTTTAACATTTTTGTATGTATAATAGCATCTTACAGACAATAACAATAAAATTCCTGTGAGAAGAAACGTCAAGTTAAAAAAGTATAAAAATTGTTATCTTTAAGTATTCTTGTTCAAGAAATATAGAATTACTGGATTTTACAACTGCAAGAGACCTAAGTAGTTACCTAATCCAAATCATCCCACTTAATAAATACCATCGATAGTCACTTAGCCTCTTTAAATACTTAAAGAGACATATTTTTATACTGGAGAGCTTGAAATGATATTTAGCTCTTAATTGAAGCTTTCCTCTAACCTCTCACTTTTCGATGGTTCCTAGTTCTACATTTCAGCCTTGCTATTTAAAAGGAGATCTTCAGACCAGCAGTATTGGTATCATCTAGAATCTAGAAACGCCAGATCTTCACCCCAGACCTGCTGAATCAGGACCTGCGGTTTACAAGATCCCCAGGTGATTCATATGCACGCTATAGCACTGATCTAAAGCTGAATAGTTATATATTGATAAATATCCTTCTTCCCATCACAATCTTTCAAATACGTGAAGGCGGCCATCATACCCCTAAGTTCTTTTTCTTTTTAAAGGGCAAGTATTCTCAGTTCTTTCAATTGTCCCTCATATAAATATATGGACACTTTTTTTTTTTTTAAACCATGAATTGCTGCTAATTCAGATCCAATCTAAACTTTTTCTTCTGTTTTTAAACAGATGTAGAATTTATATGGAGTTTTGGCAGTGAAACCCTTACAGATGGATAGTAATATGAAGAAAAATGCATGATTTTAACCCTTGTATTTAAAAGAACTAAAAAGAAGGGAAGATTTGTAAATCAGGATATATGTGGAATACTTTTGAAAACAGAGAACAGTAAAATATTTTCTGTGCTGACTAATGAGGTAACAATTTCTAAGAAGCACATCATAAAACAATAAACAGTAATACTTTAACTATAACACACTGTGCAATATAAGACTTTATTCCTTCTATCCATCTTTACATATCCTTCACTTGGACAAAGTGAGTCTCATGTTGCTCCCAGTACAGGACCTATTTTTATTGTTTCTGCACTCTGATTATGATATTCCCTTTCACACAGAAAATCCTTCTTCACCTTCTCTTTGCCAGTCCAAATCTTACTAATTCTTTAAAGTTAGTAAGTTTAAATGTCACCCTCTAGGGTTTCTCCTAGCCAAAAGTTCTCTTTCTTTCTCTTCTGAAAAGAGATCTTGCTCTTTATCCATTATACTTATTTTGGGCATATCTTCTGCCTATTCAGTTTTTTTCAAAACAGGATCAGCATATAATTTACTTTTGTATAATAGTCACAACACCATGTATAGCAGGAACTAAATAAATGATTGGAAAATCAAAACCTTTAATTAATCCTTTTATCACTGAAGTATTTTATGTTTTCTTACCTTGTACTTTCTGAATATGTTTGAAAATATTTTCTGAAAACACTCAACCAACAGTCCTTAATATCTTTTCAGATCTTATTTTCTCCTACTTCTGCTCTGGTGTGGTTAGAGAAATTATAATACCAAGAGCTGCCAGTTGTGTAATGGCAAGCTTTTAGCTAACCTGAAAGTTAAATAACTGTGTTGTAAGGTACTAAGGATATCAGAAAGGAAATAAAAAGAACTGTATAAAGAATTAATATTAAACAGCTATTTGGCAATATAAAGGTAGTAATCTTTTCCATGCTGCCATTTCACCCATAACAGGATGCTAACAGGCATACTAGCAAGTAATACTCCACTAATGGATGTTTTAAGCAGTGATTCTTAAATGTAGTTTTATGTTTTCGTAAGTCCCTGGGTGGTGCAAATGGTTTGCACTCAGCTGGGAACCAAAAGGTCGGCAGTTCGAACCCACCCAGCAGTGCCTAGTGGCATGCTTCCGTAAAGATTACAGCCAAGCAAGTCCTAGGGAGCAGCTCTACTCTGTAAAACACAGGAGGTTGCCATGAGTTGGAACCTGTGGCACAAGACGACAACATCTGCATAAAGAGATGTGAGGGATTTTTCTTTTCTCCTAGGAGGGATTTCCCCTCTTCCTTTTGGATTGTCAAAAATAAAAGAAACTTCTCATTCTTCTCTGAAATTTTTAGATACAATCAAGCTTTTGTCTGGTGAACTACCTTATGAACCAACTACTATTTGAACTTAGACTGTGGAGGTATTTACAATCTGCTGCACAGTGCAATAGTAATGGCAACATTGACGGGAGAACACTGCAATAATTTTGCCACTGACACTTTGAGAATTAGTCATTTTTTTTAACAGAAGAAGCAGTACTGAGGGGTGGTGAGATATTTCTGGGGTATAAGCTCAAAAATATGAAAAATATTATTCCTGTTTGAATGGACCGACTTTCAACTAATAAATAGCTGTTTGGCAACCTCTGACTTCCTACACATCTTCTAATTATTTTGTTTCTGACTCATATCCATCTTCTTACCCATAATCTTCATCTAGCCTTCAATGCTCTCAAACCCTACATCCTCCTTCCAGTATTGCTTGATCAGTGCAAACAGCACTGATCTTTCTCTTCTCGGAATTCCTGTTATTTTTATAAACTGCATCATACCATACAGCATTTTATAAAGTCCCTTCTTTTGTTTAAATGGAAGATAATTTCTCCAAATAAATTTTGTACCCTTCTTTGCATGATATAAGGCAAATGCTTTTGATGTTGATAAACAATCCTTCCTCTCCACTCCCTCTCATTTTTTGAGCAGTAATTTACTAAAAGAAACCTCTTGCAGTGAAAAATAAAATATGCTACCCATCAATCATTAAAGAGACAACTGGCAGAGAGAACTTTATTTTGAATTCAATTTAAGTGATTTAATTGAATTCCTGAAAAGCCTGATGATAAAATATGACAAAAGTAGGTAGGCAAATAAAGGCAATGTGCACTAGATTCTTTCATGCAAGAATGTATTTTTTAGAACCTTTAACACTACAGGAATGCGAAGTGAAATCTCTGTCCAATTTATCTGACCGTGGAACCTTTCTTTCCCTGAAATATCTATCTAAAAACTGAGCAACACCACCCTGAGGCATATAGTTTTAGAAACATTCAAGATTGTTCCTAGCAGTGCCTACCTTAGAGACTGAGATCTGTTATCAGAAATTAAAGAAGAAAAAAAGATGCATCTGAATATGTCAACCAAGATACACTAAGAAAATCAAGGAGTCACAAGATTTTATTTACTTGATTCATATTACTTAATATTTCATTAGATGAAGTATAGTCATTTACAGAATAAATTCGATTTTAATTCACCACAACATTTTAATACAGGGACATAAAGGTTTACTGAATAAGAGACAAGAGAAAGGGGGTAATACGTGCTGACTTCTGGGTTGTGGGAAACCCTGGTAGCATAGTGGTTAAGTGCTACGGCCGCTAACTAAAAGGTTGGCAGTTCGAATCCGCCAGGTGCTCCCTGGAAACTCTATGGGGCAGTTCTACTCTGTCCTATAGGGTTGCTATGAGTCGGAATCGACTCGACGGCAGTGGGTTTGGTTTTTTGGTTTTCTGGGTCGTGAAAGTCTTTTTTTCACGGAATGGTATAAAATGTATTTTCTCCATGATTTTAGTGTGTGTTGGTTTTTATTCTTGGTTTGTGTGTCTGAAGCAATACTGATCTTTTTTATTGGAGAGATGTAAACAAACAAAAAAAATGCAGAAAGATAGGAAACACCATTTTCCCACTACTTAGAACACATATTCGCTAAGTTTTATCATGTTTGTTTCAAACTTTTTTTTCTAAATAAACATACAACAGTGGATAGCAACAATTCTGTCATTTACTTAACAAGTGCTTACTGAGCACTCACTGTGTATCAGGGACTGGGCTAAGCAGTGGACACTGAGTGTTGAGTAAAACAAGACATACGACCTGCTGTTATGAACCTTACAGTCTAGTGAGGGTAACACAATTAAACGGTCACACGAATAATTAAAAACTGATGTGGTCTGAAAGAAAAATACCAACCAGCTTTTCTCAACGGAGGTTTCGTGAAAGAAAGCCTACTGAAAATGCTTTCAGTGACTAGTACTTTCTCAATTCTCTTTAGACTGGTACGTAGCTAAGTATCAACCTCAAAGCACAGGAGAAAAGTTAATTCAGCACATACAGTGAACGCCTTAAGGCATTGGGAGTTGGCTCTCAGAGCCAGTAGAGAAGGGCTTGTATAGGCACGAAGGAAAGAACCGACCTAGCCTTTGGTGGTGATAGTGGTGGCTGAGGGGTAGGTAAGGAAAGCCAGTTATCTAAGGAAGTAAAGTTTGTGTTGAAATTTGAGGGAATGTACAGGAGTTATGTAGGCCAGGGCTGGGTGGGCTAGCAGTGAGAAAGGTTACCTCTCCAGGCAGAGAGGACAGCATATTTGAAGATCTGAGGGAATAAGAGCAAGGTGATTTTGGAGGTTTAAGGTGATTTTGGAGAATTAAAGGAAGGCCAATATGAGTGATATACAGAGGTGGGAGAATAATAAAACATGAGGTTGGAAAGACAGGCAGGTAGGCAGGGGCCAGAAAGAATATTTAACTCGATTGTATAACAAAAGATCACTGTGACTTCAGTGAGCTGAAAGATTTAACATTGGATGAGGAAGACCAGCCGGGAAGCTTCTGCAGTAATTAAGGCAAGAAATAACTGCTTGGACTAGGGTAGGGATGGCAGGGTTGGAGACAAGCGACAGATTACAGTAGTATTTAAAACATAAAGGAAGAGGTAAGGATAGTTAGGGATGTGTCAAGGATGAATGACTCCCAGATTCTGGGTACACGATGGTGCTGAAAAATGGAGGAGGAAAAACTCCGGGGAGCAAGCTCTTAAGTCTGTCTTAGGTCTGAGGTAACTTTGACATATCCAAAGGAGATGTCAAGGAGGCAGCTGAATAGAGAATTGGTTTGGGTATAGTTCCTTTATTAGAAGAATAATTGGTAGAATGGGAGGGAATTAGCAGGGATCTCAAGAAGCTGCAAGCTTAGCACACATTACAAAGCAAGGTGTACACATACAATGTGTATGTTATGAAATACATAAAAACAAAAACAAAAAAGTATAACAAGTGAGACAGAATGGTTTTTTTAAAATTGTTTTCTATCCTTAGCTGAAAAACTGCTAGACAGTTACAAACACAAGTGTATACAACATGTTATTGCTGCAATGCAAATGCTCTCTACTTCCTTCAAAATAGTTCACATTTATCTAATAATGTAAGCTGCAAAATTGAACACCGAGCTGATATTAAATCATAGAGCAATTTTCTTGTAAATATATTCTGAAGCAAAAAAAGCCCATAAGACCCTTTCTGTTTTTTTTTTTTTTAGTGGTTTTTAGTATTTTCATTTTGCCTTCTATATAAATGAACTCAACTTCATAATTTCCATACTTTTGCACTAGTTTGGAGACATATAAAGAATGATTATCTTCAAAATTATATAGTGTCATATTAACCAACAATCTACTCGTATGTGAGCTCATTTTATTTAAATGATAGTTAAAATGCTAAAGCTAAAACTGTTGGTTGGTTTGAGAATGTTATACACTGAATTTTGACTTTGCTGACTTTTTAAAAGTTTTGATAAAAAGCAAATGCCAAATAAAGTCCTTACTGAAAGCAAGAAAATTCCACGTAGCGCCTTATTAGAAAAAATACACTCCTACCCTACATTTTCGTGCTTGAATAACTACATTTCTAGATTTATTATTTAGTTTAAATTGGTTGTTTTCATAATCTCTTATTTTAATTTGTTACATACCAGTTAGCAATGTCCTTGTGAGCTACTAAATTCTGAAGAAATGCTTGTAATCCTAATTGTCTCTCTTCTAAGAAGTCGGCATTGTAATTATCTTTAAACCAGCGTTTTGGTGGAAGTGCTAATCGAAAGCCTGGAAACGTCTCTTTTAACTGAAAGAGAAAAGAAAATATAATGTTCAACTCAATTGTATCAATTCTACAAAATTTATCCTGCTGACTATGAAAAATTATTCATGAATAAGCTTCAGCTCAGCTTTTCAAGCCCTGATTGCTTTGTTTCTTGATTTCTACAAGTCATGTATAGATAGAAGTTCCAGTTGCTCCTCATCCTTGCCAACACTTGGCATTGTTGGTTTTCTTAATGTTAACCATTCTAGTGGGTGCGTAGTAGTATTTCATTGTGGTTTTAATTTGCATTGCTCTGTTGACAAATGATCTTTGAACATCTTTTCATATGCTTATTTGCATTTGTATATCTTATTTGATAAATTACCTATTCAAGTCTTATATTCCTCCCCCATTTTAAAAATTGGGTTTTCTTATTACTGAGTTTCTAAGAGCTCTTTATATATTTTGGATACATGTCCTTTGTCAGATACATGTATCACAAATATTTTCTCCTGGAATGTGGCCTAACTTTCCATTTTCTTAACAGAGCGATAAAACAAAATTTAACTTAAAATTTTCATTTTAATGTTATCTAACTTTTCAATTTTTTCCTTTGGTTTGTGCTTTTTAGATCCTATCTAAGAAATCTTTTTTAACCAAGGCTGGGAGCTGAAATCATCTGAAGGTTCACTCACTGGTATGTCTGGTGATATATTTCTGCAACTTGTATATCACCTAGTCCATCCTACAATCCTCCAGATGCCTCGCCTCTGATATGCCCTATGTATTCCAAAATTGCTCATGACTTTACCCCACTTAGAAGAGGCTCTTATAAATTTCCAGAGAAGCTGAAGCCAGGAGAATTCAAAAAAAAAAAAAAAAAAGATCAGCTTTCTGCAGGAAAACTTGTCTTGTTCTAACCATTGTATTTTAATTCCGTTGAGTAACTTTCACATTGTCAATTGGCTATTTTTTTTCCTCCACAATTATAAATGGGTCTTCTTGTTACAATATTTAAAGTTTCCTGATTTTATGCTGCAAATTTTCTGATGTGCACCTCAGCTCCTTCCCTATTCAATAGGAAGCAGGTTTCTACCTCTCACAACAGAAGTTGAAATGGACAAATTTCTCTCCTTGCCCCTGCAACTTAGACTCTCTAACACATTCTTCCACCCAGAGCTTTGAATCTGAGGGCTATTTCAGAAATTATTCACACTAATGGCAATGATAATGAAACATACGGTAGGAGTATCTAAAGCCCAGAGACAGCATCTTAACTAGATTCATATATGGTATGATCTTGGTGTGTTCTCTCATGTCTAGCCTCAGTTTCCACTCATGTTCTGAACTTAATTCTTAAGTTTCTTACCGATTCTTTCAGCTAACTGATACTCTTCTAATAAATTTTTTCCCCCTTTTTTGCAGAAGAAGAGGGGGGGAAAAAAGAAAGTAACGGAAAATATGCTACATAATGGAGATCCTAAATATACACCCTTTTTAGGGCAGACAGATGAAAAACACTAGTGTCTTAATATAAGAGTACTTGTGGCACAGAATAAAATATCCAGGGATAGCAATTGTACATGTATTTAATATGTCTTCTATGTCAAACAGATGAAATAAAAATTATAGGCTCTGGACAACTATGTTAGATGACTAAAAAAATAAGCTTTAGTGATTCCGGTCTGTCCTATACGGTTGCTATGAGTTGGAGTCACCTGATGGCAACAGGTCTGGCTTTTTATGGTTTAGGGATGAAGAACCACCTGATATTGAAGATCATGTAAAGAGTCTGAATAAAATTATTTCATACAATTTGAGTGAAAAAAAGTCATACTTCTAAATAAATGCTATTTATAGATATGATTTCAATTATGTATAACTAATTAAATACCTTAAGTACACATTTGACTACTTTAGCTACATCATTAAGAGTTCATATATTCAAGATGGCCAAAAATTTTTTCTTGTATCTTCTCACTGAGAAGTGGGGGAAATTGCCTTATATATGGACATGGTTCACTAACATTATATATCAGCTAGTAAGACTTCAAAAATTCCAGCTACCATCTCCTACATCTCTTAGAAGCTTGGTGTACTACAAAAAGCATGGCCGCTGGAGTCAGACAGGCTTGAATTTGAATCACTCTGTCACTTATTAGCAGTCTGGCTTTGGGCTAGTTAATTTCTCCAGACCCATTCCCTTTGGTGTAAAAAAGGAAAAACTGCAATCTACCTTACTAAGTCATGAGAGGGGCCTAGAACCTGGGGAAAATTAGCAGTTCAATAAATACTTCTTTCCTAATGAATATAGTATCCCCAACCCATTCAACAGCACTCCTGGTTTCTCCAAACTTCATTATTCTTTTATCTTTTGACTACCTATACCCATGAAACATGTATATCTCATCTAACATTTATGTGTACACAGTCATATTATTTGTTATATGCGTGTACCTTCACCCTCTTTCTCTCTCTTTTTGGCTAAACCTCTTTATTTCCCCAGATGTAAACTCCTTAAAGTTAAGATCATATATCTATAGTTTCTATATAATCCCAAATTCCTAGCACAACGCTCAACTCAAGCTACTCATTTCGTAAATACCTGATGAGTGCTTTTATAAGATGAGCAATCCTAACATTTCACTTTATATTAACAATTATACAAATATTAACTATAATTTAACCTATGTACCTACTGATGTTTAACATACATTTTTGATTCTCGCCAGTCAAAGCCAGTGATGGTTGAAGTTCTTTCTGGTATCTAAAAGACTGACTTAGACCCTTATTAATTTTAAGTGACCAACTTGAAGTGGTCAAGGAGATAGTTATTAGATTTATATTAAACTTCGACTAGAGTCTTTCTTCAAAAACCATATTAAGTGTGTAAGTTTCGGTTTGTCTAATAAAAGAGATACTTTAGCAATAAGGATAAATTGAGAGATAAAAGGAAGCAAACAATTACAGTTAAGGCCTAAAAAGAAAAAATTTAAGTCATAAAAGATTAAATAGCTTTAAATAGACACTTTAAAATTAAATCTGCTTGAATAAAATTGTGACAATTTTTGAAACAAAGCTAAGAATTCCACTTAAGTATCTAATAACTTCAGGAATTGCTTTCATCTTCCTGTTTAATCATAAAAAAAAAAAAAATCAATAGGTGTACAGAATTACAGGTTTTTAATTCATCAGTGTAATATATGAAGCTGAGGAACAGTAACAAAATCATATATGATGTTACATTATAAAAAACACTTAAAAGTATCTTGGCATACTTAAAAAGGCATCTCAACAACACCCTACTAAAAGCTGAAATAGTTTGGCATTTTATATCATACTTTTTACTTTGACGCTAAGGTTTTCAGAGTGGAAGAAATGTTTTGGCAATCAGACGGCTGCTAAGTCACAAAAACGGGGTTTCATACCATTAAACATGAAAAGAGCATACTAACTTTAGAAGTTTTAAGTAATTCAAAGGAGGAGGAAAGAGAAGGTGACAAATGGGAAAGAACAGAACCAGTAAAGTTTTTTCTACTAAACATCTGTCAAAATTGGGGACTAAGTTCTGGATGTTCTAAGGCATCTTACTTGGTCTCTCAGAAGCACTACGAACCACCCTCTTCTTTTGGAAAAATGGTTTTTCTCTTGGTTTCTAAAATATCCATAACCTGCCAACTACAGCCCCTCACCCCCACAATTTTCTTCTAGCTCTCGGGACAGCAATTTACTTGATCAACTCCCTATCGAAAATTTAGGTTGGTTCAAATTTTTAACTATTAAAAACAAAGTAAAACACAAATATGACAACAATAAATAAAACAGCATGGTGAGTACCCTTAGAGGTAAATCTTGCCCATAGCCATGATTTTTTATACAGGATAAACCCCAGAAATGTGTTCATTATGACAAAATCATATGAAACTTTAGGATGTCCTCTAGGAAGTTTCATTCTTCCAACACTGAATAATACCATTTAAATGCTGGTCAACTTGAAAGGTGAAAAAGTTCCTTAGTTTTCTTTTCTTGGAGTTCTTGTGATATTAAATGCTTTAAAACTTTACTGGTCATTTATATTTCTTCTGTGAATACCATGTTCATGTCATTTGTTGTATTTTCTACTTTTGTGTTCACTTTTTATTATTTATTTTTAAGCATTCTTTACATATAAAGGTTTATTATTAACCTCTTTCTTTGCTTCATATGTGCACTAGGCAGAATTCTAGATGGTTCCATGACCTTTGCCACCAGTGTTACTTCTATGAGTTTGTCATGTTACTCATCGTCAAGTCAATTCCGATTCATAGCAACCCCATAGGACAGTGTAGAACTGCCCAATAGGGTTTGCAAGGGCTGTAATCTTTACAGATGGAGACTGCCACATCTTTCTCTCGCAGAGTGGCTGTGGGATTGAACTGCCAACCTTTCGGTTAGCAGTCGAGTGCTTACCATTGTGCCACAAATCAAAAAAGATTTCTCAGATGGAATTAAGGTTACTAATCAGTTCACCTTAAGATGGAGAGGTTATCTTGGTGGGCCTAATCTTATCACGTTAGCCCTTTAATACCAGAGAGTTTTCTCTGGCTGGTGGCAGAAGGAAAAGTCAGGAGAGATTCAAAGCACAAGAAGGATTTCATATGCTGTTGCTGGCTTTGAAGATGGATGAGCCACATGCAAAGACTAGAGAGTAGCCTCTAGGAGTTAAAAGCAACTTCTGGCTGACAACCAGTAAGGGAACAGGAACCTCAATCCTTTAACTTCAAGGAACTAAATTCTGCCAAGAACCTGAATGAGCTTGGAAAATGATTCTTCCCCAGAGGCTTCAGGTAAGTACCAAGTTTGGTCAACAGCTTGATTCTGACCTTGTGAGACCCTAAGTAGTGAGTCAGGTGAGCCCATGGAAACCATGAGAAAATAAACTGATGTTGTTTTAAGTTGCTATGTTTGTGGTCCTTTGTTATGCAGCAATAGGAAAGTTAATACAATATATCAAAAATATTTTTTGTTCATTTTCTTACAATCATATGGATTTGGGGGTCTTACCATACATGTTGTCCCTCCAAATCCACAAAATTGTATAATCACTTATACTTTCTTTTAGCAATTTTAAGGTCTTACATTTCTACATTAAAAAATTTGTTTTTTTTCATAAAAAATAAAGCTATGCTTTTTTTTTTTTATAGATGGGAGTTCAGGTTACTAATGTGAAATAAAAACACTCTGATTCAAATAATTAATGGCAAGAAAAAACACAACTATAACAGAAGTGTAAGGAACAGATAATAATTCATAACTGAAAAGTTAGTTTTGAATTCATTAAAGAACTTACTTTGTCATTAAGTCTAGAGAAGTCAGTGTATCTTCTAAAAACTACCCAGCTTTCTTCTGGGGATTTCTTTACTAGTACTTTATATACCTATGCAGAGAAAAAAAAAAATTACAGAAAAGTAAAGATATTTAATAACTCGAACCAAATATTTTTAAATCTTTTATTTGACAACTCCGATTATAACAATTTAATAGCATTTCTTAAGCTTATATATGTAAGTGTTAAAGCTGAAAGACTTAAGCTGTCACTATTAGGAATGTATTAACTAATCAAGCTCTACCATTCTATATTAATATCTGTGAATGTTTAGTCTTAAGGACATGATCATACAGGAAAACTATGAAAACTATGAAGCAAAAGATATAAAAACCATTTAGATCATAAAAATGTATAAGTAATCAAAATGCTCTCATCAAAAGCAAGATTTTTTTTAAAGATACACAAATATGACAAATTTGAGACAACATGCTTTTTCTGTGCACATTAATAACAGTGATTAGCTTCCAAAATATGTTTCATATTAACATGTTCTGAAATTGACAAAAGAACTCACTCATGCTTTAACAAGCTGTGAAAAATAACCACTCTTGCCCTACATAATTTAATTTTTTAAAACCCAATAACTATGAAGCACAGTTTTCAAAGAAGTTCAATGTTGTTTTAATCTTCAAGGCTGAAATTCAAACTAAAAAAGTTCTCATAGTAGATAAAATTTTATATTCTTATTTTTTTTTTTATCCAGGCTATTGAATAGAAAAATGTGGCTGAAGCAAGCCAGTATATCTTCAAGAGCATATAACATGTAAAAACTTTAGCAGTATATTTTAAGGAAGTGCTATTTAATGATAGAATATCAGAGAAACGTTTCATAGCAGGCTTTGGCACAGCATTTTGGTATACATGGCACATATAAGGGACTCAGTAAATATCCGTTGAATGAGTGAAACTCTTACAAAGAGCAACTTCTCTTCTTGAAGTTGGCTATGCAATCATTTTTAGTTGTAGCTCTAGAGCTATGCTCTATCTAGCAACATGTGGCTCCTGAGCACTGGAAATGTGGCTAGTCCAAGTTGAGATGTGCAATGAGCATAAAATACACATTGGATTTCAAAGCCTTAGTAAGAAAAAATGTATTATGTCATTAGACCTGTTCTATATTGATTACATGTTGAAATCATATTTTGGATATATTATGTGACATGAAATATAAAAAGATTTTTTTTTTTTTAATCGTGGCTACTAGAAAAGTTAAAATAACCAATGTGCCTCACATTCGTGGCTCACATTATATTTCTGTTGGACAGTACTGCTCTAGAGATAACTCATTATTTATCTCTAGATTTTTCTCCCTTATAGACTTGACTTTTCTGCCTTATAGGCTTCTCTTTTAGCTTTTAAGGGGGAGAATCAGCAAGGGATAATAATAAATCCTCTAGCTTTGAGGTAAAAAGTAAGTAATTTATCTTTGTAACACATAAAGGTAGGGAATAAGATTATTCAGATACCCTTTAAAGTCTGCAGAAAGTCCTGATCTAAGACAGTCACAATGGGAATACAAAGGAAATTTTTTAGAAATTGCTAAAAGAAAGGGTGATAAATCGACTTCAAAACTTGTGAGTATGAATTACACCATAAAAGTCAATTCCATATGATAATTAGGTTTATCTGCAAATAACTCATATGTATTTTATTTTCCTGTTTTGGCTATTCGCCACACTGGCTCCTAAATACTCCTCCTTCTCTTGGAAAGACAAAGTGCAGACCTTTGTGGTTTATCTTTTCTAGAAAGCTCTCTTCCTACCTTTCTACTTGTTTAAGTAGTGTTTTTTCAATGAAGGAGCCCTGGTGGTGCAGTGGTTAAGAACTTGGCTACTAACCAAAAGGTCGGCAGTTCGAATCCACCAACTTCTCCTTGGAAACCCTCTGGAACAGTTCTACTCTGTCCTGTGGGGTCACTATGAGTTGGAATTGAGTCGATGGCAATGGGTTTGGTTTTTGATTCTTTCAAACTTTATGGATAGTGGTGATCATTCTCTTCTCTATGTTCAAATAACACACTATCTTTTTATGCAGTCTTTTTTTTTTAAGGATTTTTAAGCAACATACAATGAATTATAAAATACATAAGAAAAGTACACAAATCATAAGTACACAACTTGATGAATTTTCACAATGAATACACCCATGCAACTAGCACCCGGAGCAAGAAACAAAACATTACCAAGTGCAGAAGCCTATCTCATGCCTCTTTCCCAACTCTACTCACCACCTACTCCTAGTCACTTGCTGTTTAAAAATCCTTTTGAAAGACTTGACACTGTATATATTATCAGATCTCGATAGCCCTAGTATTTTCTTCAGTTAAGAGCTCAATTCAAAGGAACATATCTAGGAAAAATTATTTTACAAACTTACAACTCCTAAGCTTGTGTTTCCAGCTGAGACGCCTCCCAGACTTTTATACACATACACACATGTGCATGCACATACACACACTACAAATACAAGTGTCCATACTCACACGCACATATACATACACATATCTAGTATCTCCATTTCGATGTCTAATATACATCTCTAAGCACGCATGTCCAAAAATGAAGCCTGATCTTTTCCTTAGAATCTGCCATCTGATTAAACAGCAACCTTATTCTCCGGTCAGAAACTTTGGGGTCGATTTGATTTCTCTTTTGATCACACTCCACCTCCAAATCATCAGAAAATATTGTTGGCTCTACCTTCAAAATACATGCAGAATCTGATCATTTCTCAGGATCTCCTCCACAACCGCAGTCCTAACCACCATCATGTCCCTCCTGGATTACTGCAAAACCTAACTGCCTCCTGTTTCCACTCTTTCCCCATACAATCTCAATTTAGCAGCTCGAATGAGCCTTTTAAGGCATTAAGTTAGATCAAGTGACTCCCCTTTTCAAAATCTTTTAAGAATCCCATTTTATGCAGAGTAAAATTCAAGGTTCTCACAGTAGCCTACAAGGCCCTACATGATCTGTGTGCCACTCTCTCTTACCTTTACCTGTTATCTTCTGTATCTCTCTCCCTTGCTTACCCTGCTTTCAGGCACAAAGGCCTCTGCAGTTGTCCCATCTGAAATACTTTTTCCTGAAATATTCTCATGGCTCATCCCTCTTAAGAGTTAAAATCTTTTCTGCGATGCCTTGACTAATAACACCATAAAAGTCACAATTCCAGCTTGGGGGAAACTTCCTATCCTCCTCGTTTTATTTTTCTCTATAGCACTTATCGTACCATGTGACACATCAGAGGGATTTACTTAGTTATCTATTTCTCATTTCTTTCTTTTCTTTTTGGATTGCTGTACCATTACCCAAAACAATGCCTGGTATATAACAGGTACTCAGAAAATGTCTGTTGAGTTAATGAATAAATGAATGAGTATGACTAACTTCATTTTTCATTGTACTTCCTTTTAGTGTCACTATGAGTTGGAACCGACAGCAATGGGTTTGGCTTTTTTTTTTTTTTGGTATACAACTCTATTAAATGCCTATAAGCTTTCATTTTCATATATATTGCCTCAATTAATGATCACTTCTTCCTAAGGAAGGTAGAACAATGTAAAGAAATGAGCCTCCAGTTTATTTCCAAATGACTCTTAAAGAAAAAAAAAATCAGTTCCACACAGATTTCCCACCTCATCAGTGTTCTTATGATTAACTTAACTCTAAAGATCAAGTCTCTTTGTAAATTATCTCAGTATTTTTTTCTTGGACCTCCTCCCATCCTGTCATAAATTTACAGTATGAAATGTTGAAGTGAACATCAAGGTTGCTAGATAACCAGATTGACATACATCAATTAGCAATCAATACATAGAAAGCAAAAAAAAAAAAACCACTTACAAGAACATCCATATCTAGAAATAAATACCATCGAAAAATTTAAGACCTCTGCACTGAAAACTATAAAACATTATTAAAAGAAATTAAAGAAGATCCATAATAAATAGATTAGGTTCACTGACTGGAAGATTCTATTATAAAAGTGTCGGTTCTCTCTGTATTAATTTATAGATTCAATATAATCTCAATGCAAAGGGCCAATAATAGCCAAGGCAATCCTAAGGAAGAACAACCAAAGCTAGAGTACTTACACTACCAGATAGCAAGGCCTATCATAAAGACACTGTAAGACAGTGTGGAACTGGCAGACAGATGGGAAACTGGAACAGAACAGAGCGCAGAAACAGGCACGTACATTTATGGTCACCTGATCTATGAAAAAGGCAACAGTGCAAATACAGTGGAGCAAGTAGTTTTTTCAAGAAAAGCCTGATCAACCTATGTTATGTGGATTAAAAAAAATGTATCTTGACCCTCACCTCACACCATGGACAAAAATCAATTCCAGATTGTTTACACATCTAAATGTGAACTGTCAAACAATAAAGCTTTTAGAAGAAAACAGAGGACATCTTTGTGACTTTGGAGTAGGTAGACATTTCAAAAAGTGCTAACTATAAAGGAAAAACTAGTAAACCAGACTATATTAAAGTTAAGAACTTTTCTCTATCAAGTGTACGATTAAGTAAGAAAGCAAAACACACAGTAAGAGAAGCTATTCACACACAAAAATGTATCTGAAAACAGACATACACAGCACGCATAGAAAAATACAAATGAAAATGGAAAAACGAGCAAAAGTCTTGGACAGACACTTCACAAGAGAATATCCATATGGCAACACACACAAACATACCCATACATATACATTTATATATATATTCAAAGGTCTTCTATTTAATTAGGCATTAGGGATCTGCAAATCAAAGCCATAATGTGATATTACTCTAAATCCACCTAAATAGTTAAAAAGAAGAAGATGGAAAATACTGAAAGTTGAAGACCCTGCTTGTTGTTGTTAGCTGCTGCTGAGTTGGCTACCAACTCATTGCAACCCCATGCAAAATGGAATGAAACGTTGCTGCCTCGTCCTGCACCATTCCCATGATCGGCTGTAAATCACATCCTTGTGAGCCATAAGGTTTTCACTGGCTAATTTTTGGGCGGAGATCACCAGGCCTTTCTTCCTAGTCTCTTTTAGTTTGGAAGCTCCACTGAAACCTGTTCAGCATCACAGCAACACACAAGCCTCCACTGACAGGCAGGACAGACAGGCAGTGGCTGCACATGAGGATCACTGGCTGGGAATCAAGTCTGGGTCTCCTACATACACTGCTAAAAAATCAAAACCCAAAGCCGCTGCCGTCGAGTTCATTCCAACTCATAGCAACTCTATAGGACAGAGCAGAACTGCCCCATAAGGTTTCCAGGGAGCGGCCGGTGGATTTAAACTGCCGACCTTTTGGTTAGCAGCCACAGTTCTTAACCGCGACACCACCCGGGTTTCCAAAGTTACACACTGCTTATAAGACTATAAATTTGTGCAACTACTCTAGAACACTGTTCAACAGTATCTTTTAAAGCTGGGTGTATCAGTAACAATTTTATTCTTAGGTAGAAATCAAACAGAAATGTGTGTATGTGTTAACCAAATGACAACCTGGAAATTACTCAAATGTCCTTCAATGGTAAAACTAGAATGGATAAATAAATGTGTTTTTTATCCACAAAAAGAAATACTATCAGCAATGAAAATGAGCTACCTATGATTACATGTAACATCAAGGGTGAATCTTACAAATATAGTGCTGATCAGAAGAGACCAGACCCAAAGGAGTATATATACTCAAAATTCCACTTATATAAGGTAGAAAAATATGCAAGATTTTTATCACGATCAGTAAAGTGTTTACCCTCAGGGAATGGTGAGTCGGTAATGACTGGCAGAGCAAGGAGGCTTTTAGGATGCCAGCAGTGTTCTGTTTCTTGATCTATGTGCTAGCTCATAAGGTGTGTTCAGTTTGTGAAAACTTACAAAGGTAAAACAAGTTTACTAACAGCATTAAGCTAGTCAAGTACAAAATTCTTTACTCCACTAAATCACTTTTAAGAAATCAGGAAAAATTTTCCCATATTATTTTTTATTGTGGTGAAATATATACAACAAAACACTTGCCATTTCAATCACTGTTATGTGTATAATTCAGGAACATTAATTACATTCCCATGTTGTGAACTATCACCACTACCTATTTCTAAATTTTTTCATAACCCTTAACAGAAACTCAATATCCCTTTAGTACCTCTACATTCCTCCTCTCCCATCTACCTTGGTAACATTAATACACTTTTGTCTTCATGTGTCTGTTCATTTTATATAGCTGAGGTCATATAGTATTTGTCCTTTTGTGTCCAACTTAACTCATTCATTGTAATGTTTTCAAGGTTCATCCATGAAAACTATTTGAATCTGAAGTTCGAAAAATTACAAGTCCAGGCTAATATTAATAATTTAACACAGATTTAAAATGTAAGTGTTATGGATTGATTTGTGTCCCCTGAAAAGATATGCTGAAGTCCTAAATCCCTTATACCTGTGAATGTGACATTATTTGCAAATATGGTTTTTGCAGATGTAATTAGCTAAGTTAACATGAGGTCATACTGAACTAGGGTAGGCCCTCATCCTATATGACTGGTTTCCTTATAAAAAAAAGAGACAAAGATAGACACAGAGGGAAGATGGCCATGTGAAGACAGAGGCAGAGACTGGAGTTATGATGCCACAAGCCAAGGAAAGCTTTGGCTTGCTGGTTGCCACTAGAAACTAGGAGGAAGGCGTGAAACAGATTCTTCCTCAGAAGGAATCAATCTTCCTGACACCTAGATTTCAGACTTCTGGCCTCCAGATGTGTGAGACGATAGATTTCTGATGTTTTAAGTCACCCAGTTTGTGGTACTTTGTAATGACAGCCCTAGGTTCAACAGGTTAGCTGGTATTTCACTTTCTATTGATGTACTGCAGAAGCCAATACTTACAGTAAATTTAGCTCTTTCTTCCATCACTTCATAACCCAGTATAGTAGGTGTAGATGGTCTATCTTCCCAACTGGCTGTTTCAGGATTTTGTTCTTCGCTTTCTCTTGGTCTAGCAGAATACTCGATGGAAGAATCTGTACCTGTAAATTTAGTCCTAATGAGGGGACTGCTACAGATAGACGAAGTACTTTCCATTTGATCAGGCATACTTGTCTGTTTATAATTACCCATATTTGAGTCTTCTAACTGGCCTTTGGAAGAGTTTGAGCTTGTTGAGATACTCCCAAAAGAAGAACTTCTTTGGTTTCTGTTGGGTGTAAAACTGGAAGCAGAGTTTCCTATTGGCATAGGAACTGGGACATAAGGAGTTGCCATCTTCTTTCGGCCTTTGCAACAGAGGCCTACACACTGTTGGTCCAAACACTTAGAGAATAACTAATGTGCAATCCATTATTTTCTCCTTAGTAATTCAATATCTACAAATGAGACAGACATATTGGAAAATTAATCTTTAACCTGGAGCAGGATCCAAAAAGAAAATAAAAATATTCATAACTATTTTTAGTTTTGTGACACTCATTCTTTTTGCAGTGGTGACATGCCAAACCCCTTCCTTTAATCCCAAATATAATTTCTAAGGACTCCTATTTCCAAGGTAAAGAGATAAGAACTACTCCACACCCTTTTTTGGACCCTCATGTTACGTTATCCTTTTTCTCTACTTTATTTCCTCGTGAAGGATTTCTCTAATGTTCATTTTTGCCTGATTTCATCTATATAAAAGAGATGGAAGAGGGAAGAGTGATAAATACCTTCCTGAAGCTTTATTCCCTGCTTATGATGCTAATAGTACTATGTATAGTAGAGGGAGGGAAGAAAAAAAGACAAAGAGGAAAACTATTCCTACTACCTTTGATTTTGATTAATTAAACTCAATCACACAGAGTAATAACTGAACCAGAAGCTTAGATGCTACGTGGTAAATATCAATTGTTCTTAAATTAACATTTTATAAAACCCAGGATCAAATGTATTAAAAAAAAACTTTATGAAATTATTCAAATAAAACCTAATGAACATTAAACTATATATCCAACAAGATTAAATAATTAAAAGTTTAAATGTTCTTCAGAGTTTCCACATCATCACTAATTCTGCTTTGCCATACACTGAGGGTACTTAGCCATACTTATAACTCATACTCAAAACCTCTCGTCAAAAGGATTAGTAAATCTTATATCGGAATAATTCCATAATACAAAAGAAAAGGTATACCGTGAAGTTGTAAAAACTGTAATAACTAGAGACCAAAGAAGTGACAGGACTTCACATAACAACCGGTCTACCTACCCAACTCTATTTATGCAACTCCACTCGGTGGGAAAGGTAGGAAACTAATGGGCCGCCTCAACTTGGAAAGGTGCTGGAACAGATTTTTAACCAAGCACGTGGCTCCGGGCAACCTTCCCCATCATCAAAGATTCAAGAAACTTGAGTTGCTGATTCATCGATCCTCGGTTCCGCCTGAGAGCCTCCAAAAAAAGAAGTAAATAAAAGTCTGAAATCTCATGCTTCTCAAGGCCTGTGAGATCACTCTGCCCTTTGGCACTAGACCTACCTGAGGCCGCCGACTAGGGGTGGGACGCACATCGATACAACTACTGACGTCCAGAGGAGTCTACCCAAGCGTTAAGAGAACGTAATGTTCGCATTAGGAGCGTCTTGACTTTTGCCCTGGCTTGGAGACGCTCCGAGGATGATCATCTCAGTCTCATTCTGGAAAACCTCGGGCAGGTGAGGTGGCCCGGCCCTAAGCGACCCGGTGGGCGAGAAAAGTGGGTGACGAGAGGAAAGTGGAGAAACCCCGGCGCAGTTCGATCTCCAGCGCGTCCGGCCGGGGTCTGCGCAGGCCAAGGGTCTTCGGCGCGAGGGGAGGTGAGACCCGTCGCTCCGAAACCCTCTCTCCTGCGCCTGCAAGTATACGCGGACAGCGTCTCCGAGACGCACGGAGGAGTCAGCTGTGACCTGCAGGTGGCCGGGAGGCTCCTGCGGCGCCTCGACACCCTACTGCAGAGCCCCCAACCAGCTACCGGGTGCAGGTGTCTCCCACGCGAGCGCCCAGGACAGCGCCCCCCAACCTGACCCTACCTCACCTCACTCTGCAATCCTGTTCCAGCGCGCTTCCCGGTGACGGTTAAACCAGATCCTCCGTAACCGCAGTTTTTCACCTCCTCCCACGGCAGCGAGAGGCTTCACGTGACCCCGCGCCCAGAAAGCAGCTGCTCTCCGCCTCCGCCCGCCTCTGCCTCCCCAGCCCCGGCCACCCGGCCCAGGATACCCGCGAGGTGAGGGAGGGGCCGGGCTTGAGCCGCCTCTCCCGGAAGTGGCGTCACGCCAAGGGCGCCCGCCCCTGAGGCGCAGACTGGAGTTGTTGAGCCAGGGCTCTCTGGCAAACGGTTGAACCTAGTCCTGTGGTAAGAATTCCACCCCTTCTGCCCTAGCTTTATTTTTCGAGGCGAATTTTTAAGAAATAGAGCCTACAATACCTAGTTTCTTCGACAAGTGATCGGAAGGTCTACTGCTAACCTATGGCAGGACTCTTGCGTTGCATCATGGGACTTGTAGTCATCACCGGTTTGAGGTGGTTTTAAATAGGTTATAGGCTGTTTTCCAGAATTAGAAGCGCTTTAGGGGATGGCAATCGATTGGAAGAGTGGGAAAATAGAACACTGCATTACAGCCTATCTGTCCTACATAATTCAGAAGTCCTCGCTGGCAGACAGTCCCTGAAATTCTTTAGTGGTTTTTACTCCCTGGGGAACATTTTTGCCCCAAATGATAACATTAGTCTTGTTAGACAGGCACATCTGAAGACCAGGGAGTTTATCAGGAAAGCCGTTTTTTGATAGTCAAATACAAAGTTTCGGATCAGTTTACAGGCCTGTTCGTCTTAGAACTGTGCGATTTGTTTTAAAGATCATTCCATGATTTCTAAGGCTTTGGAGTAGTCCCAAAAGACTGGGAAAAAATAGTAATTTCACAACGAACATAGGAATGTAATCTGATTTATAGCATAATGATTTTGATTTGAGAGATACTGCTCTTACCGGTGAGAATGAGATATAACAGAATTGTATAAAAACGGTGGAGTAAAACACAGGTAATTATCAGGATAGAATTGGCAACCATTGGCCTTGAGGGGGCAGTTAAATCCATTAGTTCTGTAAGTGAGTAAGGATATTTAGAGGAAGGCAGAAAAAGAATGGAGTCTTGGAATATTTCTCTCACTTCAGCGATAGGGCTGCAGATGGTAGCAAAGAGATCTGTAATGAGGAAAACCTGATAGATAGTCTAACATTTAAGAAGGCAAGGAAAACGAAACCTTCAAGAAGTAAGAGTGTACAGATAACACAGTTAGGAGGAGGATAAATACATGGAAAATGTCATTGAAATTGCCCAAGAAGAACTTCCTTCACAGATTTTTGAAGGGAACACAACAATATACATACTACATACTTTGTCTTCCATGATATCTGATATTGATAAATGTCTAGATCTTTGTTTCAGGAAATGAATTGAAAGTCTTGGGAAATCAAGAAAGTATATTCTGTGGTTGGGAAGAGTAAAAGTTACATTATCACAAGTCAAGTCATGTATGACATTCGGTCCCTGTTAATGCTTTGTTTTAGTTCAGCTCCTGATACCTCTGTACTCTGCCCACAGTCAAACTGAAGTGATGCCTTCTAACTTATAAAGTCATAGAAGACCACTTTTTCTGCCTCTTTCATTATTTTAACATTGTATAAAATATATATCTCTCAGGAGGGCATTTTGAGCCAACCAAATGAACAATCTTATTCAATGATATATAAATACTGCTAAATCGGGGATAACAACCACAGCGAGTAAAGCATGTGCAGCAAGCAGGCATCTCATGAGGTGACTTCCTTAAAAAAAAAAAAAAAACAAAGAAACCCATTGCCATCGAGTTGATTCCAACTCATGGTGATGCTATAGGACAGAGTAGAACTACCTCATAGTGTTTCCAAGGAGCAGCTGTTGGATTCAAACTGCCAAGCAGCTGAGCTCTTAACCACTACGCCACCAGGGCTCCTAAAAAAAAGTCCCACTATTTCCCCCTTCTCTGGAATTGATTCCTCATATAAGGCTGGCCTCTGGTGGCCATGTTTATAATAAGTGATTCTGTTTCTTGTCATAGTTGATTGTGCCACAAAAAGATAATTTGACCCAAGTTGTGTTCAACAAATGCTGTCTCCCAAAAATTTGAATATGGAAAAGAGACACAGGCTAGAAGTCACAGGAGCTAAAGTCAGACTAATAGAAGTTCTGTGGTGAAAAAGCAAAGAAGTTTCCTGAATAAACTGAATACTTCGAAGGCCAATGTAGCAGGGGCAGGGGTTTGGGGTCCATGGTTTCAAGGGACATCTAAGTCAATTGGCATAATAAAATCTATTAAGAAAACATTCTGCATCCTGCTTTGGGGAGTGGTGTCTGGGGTCTTAAACACTAGCAAGTGGCCATCTAAGATGCATCAATTGGTCTAAACCCACCTGGAGCAAAAGAGAATAAAGAACACCAAAGATACAAGGTAATTATGGGCCCGAGAGACAGAAAGGGCCGCATAAACCATAGACTACATCAGCCTGGGACCAGAAGATCTAGATGGTGCCTAGTTACAAGTGATGACTGCCCTGACAGGGAGCACAACAGAGAACCCCTGAGGGAGCAAGAGAGCAATGAGATGCAGACCTCAAATTCTTGTAAAAAGGCCAGACTTAATGGTCTGATTGAGACTAGAAGGACCTGAAGGTTATGGTCCCCAGACCTTCTGTTAGCCCAAGACAGGAACCATTCCCAAAACCAACTCTTCAGACAGGGATTGGACTGGACTATGGGTTAGAAAATGATACTTGTGAAGAGTGAGCTTCCTGGATCAAGTAGACACATGAGACTATGTGGGCATCTCCTGTCTGGAGGGGAGATGAGAGGGCAGAGGGGGTCAGAAGCTGGTCGAATGGACACGAAAATAGAGGGTGGAGAGAGGGAGTGCATTGTCTCAGGGGGAGAGCAACTAGGAGTATATGGCAAGGTGTATATAAATTTTGGTACGAGAGACTGACTTGATTTGTAAACTTTCACTTAAAGCACACACACA
Source organism: Elephas maximus indicus (assembly GCF_024166365.1). Lineage (NCBI taxonomy): Eukaryota > Metazoa > Chordata > Mammalia > Proboscidea > Elephantidae > Elephas > Elephas maximus. Next base: position 59,759,028 of record NC_064833.1, on the reverse strand, counting down.
CACAAAAAAGTTCTGTGGTGAGAAGTTCCACAAAGTCCCATTGCTGAGGTTTTTGGAGTGATCTGATTGATCCTCTTCTCCATTCTTTCCCTGGGTCTCCATGTGATAACCTAGTGTCCTTCCAATTAATCAGCTTCTTACTTAAACCTAGCTGGAGTTGGTTCTTTTGCTTATAACAAAAGAACAATGAATACAGCAAGTTGGAATGAGGCAAACTGAAAATGAGTAGAAGCTGATAAAGTGTTTTTCCAGTTTTTTGAATAGCTGTCAGCAGTTTATAATCTATGCTCTTAAAATATAGTATTTCATAATATGCTTTCTGTTTACAACATCAAGAAACAGCTTTTTTTCAATAATTTGTAGTAGCTAAAATAATTTATTTTAAAAGCAAAGATGTCACCTTGAAGACTAAGGTGTGCCTGACCCAAGCCGTGGTATTTTCGGTTGCATCATATGCATGTGAAAGCTGGACAGTGAGTAAAGAAGGAAGAAGAAGAATGGACACCTTTGAATTGTGGTGTTGGTGAAGAATATTGAATATACCATGGCCTGCCAAAAGAACCAACAAATCTGTCTTGGAAGAAGTAGAGCCAGAATGCTCCTTAGAAGCAAGGATGGTGAGACTGCATCTTACATTCTTTGGACATGTTTTCAGGAGGGATCAGTCCCTGGAGAAGGACATCATGCTTGGCAGAGTACAGCGTCAGTGCAAAAGAGGAAGACTGTCAACGAGGTGGATTGACACAGTGGCTGCAACAGTGGGCTCAAGCATAAGAATGATTGTAAGGATGGTGCAGGACTGGGCAGTGTTTCGTTCTGTTGTGCATAGGGTTGCTATGAGTTGGAACTGACTCGATGGCATGTTAACAACAACAAAATGACATATAAAGAACTTTTTCGGTGATTCTTTTGGTTTAAATTCATGAGTTTCCCAGTTCATGTATATTATTCTCCATAAACAGTGTTTTCTTTAATATTCAGGTTGGGTATTACATCTGCCCTCTCTTTCCTCACTGCCATGAAATTATGAGTCCAAAGAAAGAACCACAGTGACCTTTTCTTACAGTAAATGGAGGTGAGCAAAGTAGTAGCAGGGTAACCTGATAGCAGACTATGGCACTAGACTTGTGATGTATGCACTTCCCTAAATCGAGAGTAGAAATTTTATGATACTACTAATAGCACAGAGAAGACATTCTTCAATACTGCCACAATTGAGTAGTGATTTTCCACTTGCCATATTAAATAAGGACAATTTTGAAAGAGTTCATTTAATAGCATGTGTGGAAATCCTCCTGGACATGTAACAAAGAGATCACATTTCTTCCTAAAATCATAGAGTCATAGTCATGAGGATGGTCACGAAGATATGCTTTCATTTCATAGAAAAGGATACTGAAGAAAACAGGCTAAACGATAACGCACGAGGTTACAGAGCAGATTAATCCCTGACTTCCAAACTAGTAAACTGCTCTCCACGTACAGTAAGACTCTTCTTCTAGGAAGCTATTTCTGAGCATTTTACACTCTATTATGTCCAATATATCTTTCAGTCTTTCAGTAATATCTTGGTCTGGTACATTCCGGGTAATATTTCATACCTGGAAAGTCTTGGATTTTATGCACAAAGAAAATCTTATACTGGGCATTTGAGGATTGGTGGGAATTAGATAAGTAGAAGATGAAGGCAGGGTACACCAAGCAAAGCTGGACTTGAGGGAATACATAACAGAGTATGAGGTGTTGTGGGGCAGTGAGAAAAGCAATCTGAAAGGACAGAAGGGAGTATCGTAGGGAGTAGTTGGAAATAGAGAGATGAGCCCCTACTTGCCCCTCAAAAAAAACAAAAACAAAAACAAAAACTCAAACCTGTTGCCGTGGAGTCGATTCCAACATATAGCAACCCTATAGGACAAAGTAGAACTGCCCCATAGGGTTTCCGAGGAGTGACTGGTGATTCAAACTGCTGACCGTTTGGTTAGGAACCAAGCTCTTAACCATAGTGCTACAAGGGCTTCATCTCAGATACCTCATCAGTAACGCCTTCCTGGCTCCCTCAGGTGGAATTAAATTGACCCTTTGTCTAAGATTCCCTTGTATGTGGTACACATTGGAGGCAGCCACCACATTATATTGTTGGTACTTACTTATTTATGTGTACTGGCTAAGAGCCAAGATTACGTATTTGTGTGCTTACAGTACCTTGACTGGTGCCTGAATAAGATAGTACTTCATAGTCCCCATAACCACTATTTTTTTTGCATCTGAACCTCTTAAATTGTTTACATTTCCTACCAGACCCCTACAGATATGTGCATTTTCAACTCCTAGTTTGCAGAATAAATGCAAATATTTGAGTAGGCCTGCCAGTCTCTTTGGAAACCCCGGTGGCATAGTGGGTAAGTGCTACGGCTGCTAACCAAAAGGTCTGCGTTTTGAATCCACCAGGCGCTCCTTGGAAAATCTATGGGGCGGTTCTACTCTGTCCTATAGGGTTGCTTTGAGTTGGAATCGAATGGACAACGTTGTTTTTTTTTTTTTCTTATATTGTTATTATCTCCTAAATGAAGAAGGCAGCTCAGCTAGTTTAAAAAAGATGTGTTGTTGTTAATTGCCCTTGGGGAGTAGACTTTGACTCATGGTGACTCCATGTGTGCAGAGAAGAACTGTGCTTCATAGGGCTTTCGAGGCTGTAACCTTTCAAAAGCATATCACCAGGCCTGTCTTCCCAGGTGTCTCTGGTTGAGTTCTAACTGCCAACCTTTCAGCTAGTAGTTGAGTGCGTAGCCATTTGCATCACCCCGGGCTTTCTTTAAAGATACAGACAATATTGATAATAATGTGTATAGATATTTGATGAATGAATAAAGAAAAATTACTTAGAGTAGGAAATTTTTGTACATTATTTAATCCTCACAATAATCCCATGAGACAAATGCTATTATTATAATGGATGTTTTACAGATTGAGAGGATTAGCTTGTCTTTTTTAACTGGTTAAGTTATTCTTTGAGACATTATCTTGCTTGGCAGAGTTGGGGCTCAGTCCTAGTTCTGCCACCTCCATAGCCCATCCCCACTCCACCATATATTTTCCTTTACTGTGAGGGGTGGAGTCTAGACCTTTACAGAGGCACACTGAGCAAGACCGCTGTAGAAACACTTAAGTCTCTGGACTTAGTTCTAGGAACTCCTGGGTTCCTCACCCCATTTAACATTGTGGTATCTAGCCCAAATTATTTAGTTTCTTTTTTTTTTTCTTTGACCGTTACCTAGCTCTAGCTAGCATAATTAATATGTCATACCTTTGGCTCCTACAAAATATTTGTCTTGATGAACTGATGTTATTCTGTGTCCTGTTTTGTCCCCAGCATTTGTACTGTTATTCTGATTTGCTCTCTGGTATCGAACTTCAGTTTTCCTTGTTGAAGAAAGATAGAAGTAAGAGGAACTGGATAAACTGGAAAGATTGGGAAAGAGTTAACCAGGTGAAGTATGTGTGTAGCTGGAAGGGAAATGATGGGTGTAGTTGGGGGAAGTATCCTAGGCAGGAAAGGTCCAGAAGATTTTATATAGAAATTGTTTAATAATGAGAGAGAAAGTTATTTGAATTGAATTACAGACTTAGAGACATAAAATTTGAAGTTTTACGTGGTTTTGTCAAACAGCCTCAACTCTGCAGGGAGCCACATCTTAGTACTCATTCAACAAGAATTAATTGATTGCCTATAATATGTGCCGGTTAATGTCCTCAGCCTACAAGAATTTACCAGTAATGAGATAGGCAATGTCATTGTTCTCATGAGTTCACATTCTGGTGAATGTATGGGACAGAGAAACAAGTTTTAAAAACTTAGATAGATTTATGTTTTTGAAAACAGTGAAAACAGGGTACTATGATATGAGTGGCCAGGTTGGAGGAAGCGCAGCAATTATTCACTGGGACATCAAATGAAGCCTCTCTTCAAGTGTTTCTTGACTGCTGAGATTTGAATGTTTGAAAGAAAACAGCCTGGTAAAAACCTAGTGGCAGAGCATTCCAGGAAAGCAGCCTCACATGTTCCATAGGGTGGAAAAAGGAAACTGGTTAGCAAAAGTGCTTCTTTTTCCTTCTCCTTTTTTTTTTAATAGCTCTGATTCCAGGAAACACGATGACAGATGTTTATTTAATCACATATGTGATCCATATGTCCCTGAGACACTGAATTTTAACATTAACACTCAAATTTTGCTGGTTTCAAGCCCCCACTTCCTTTTTAAAAAATTCTAGTCTCTTGTAAATTTTCCCTTTCCTGAGTGTACTCGGGGGCGGGGGGTGGGGGGCAAGGAGTATCTTTAGTGCTTCAGGGAATCCGTTCTGGTTTTTGCTCCCCATCGCTGTTGCTGGGTGAGCAACTGTCACTGCTTTTGCCGCTGACTGAGTCACTGCTTGCTTGACAGCTCTACACCAGCCTTTGCCCTAACAGAGATTAGATGTGCAGTGTCACTTGAGTCAAACTCTGATACCAATGACGCGAGCTGGAAATCTTCCAGCGATGCTATCCTGCCTTTGCTGAACCAGAGACCCACAGCGCAGCAGTCAGCTGCCAATTGAAATGGAGAGCTTTCTCTCGCTTTTGCGCAAATCCTGAAGTGTTTCAGAGTTTGGCGAGCCAGCCCTTTCACTTTCGTTCACATAGCTCTCATTTCCCCAGGGAGCAGCACACCACTTGGGTGGCTGTTTTGGCAGATGCTTCTGTAACAGCTCTGTAGTGGACGTTTGTTGGCTGCCAACTATCTGAACTTCTCTCCGTGTCTGGGAATTCCTGCCCTATGAATCTTGGTGAGAGGTCAGAACACAAATTCCCACTCTAAAACTCTAAATTGTCATATCCTTGCTTCCTCAGCTTCCCTTGCAGCTAGGGTATGGATATTCTGAACTTTGCTAATCAGACAGACCCTTTTCTCATGCCTGCCATGTTTTGCGGTCCAAGGTATAGTATCCAATGCACACTAGCAGCAGCATCCTTACAAGACTATTTTGTGGTTTGATTTTAGGCTTTGTTCCAGGCTGCATTGTTGTCAAACTGCCAAGAGACTCTGTGAGCTAGTTGACGTCTTTTTAATATCTTTCTGCTTAAACTGGACAGAGTTACTTTGCCTGCTTGTTACATACACATGTGAACAGAAGGATCTAGAGAAAGGCCAAGAAAAAGGAAGAACATTTACCTCGTGCTTGGGGGCAAATATTCTCTTCTTCTCTTCAGTTGGGTATGAATAAGGAAGCACTGAGTCTTAATTGCCACTGGCAGCCATCTTTGGGATGAAGCCGGTAATGAGGATGGCAGAGTAAAGAGGAGTAAAGCATCTCGATGATATCACTGAGGCTCTGATTTTTTTTTTAGAGTCCACTCTACTTTGGAACTTGAAATTATGTGCAATAATAAATTTCGTATTGATAAGTAAGCTTAAGTTGTTTTTTTTGTTGTTGCTACCTTAATAAAAATAACAACAAAAATATACTTAAACAAAAGTAGTAATATCTAGCTGTTATTGGGAGGCACTCAAAATACATATTGACTGCAACAATGGACTTGAGAATACCAATGATCATGAAGATGGTATGGGACCAGGCAATGTTTCATCTTGTTGTGTGTGGGGTAGTCATGAGTTGGAGCCAACTCAATGCAACAACAACAAACCTTTATTGAGCACTTCAATGTTGTATGCACATTTAATTCAACAAATATTTATTGAGCATCTACATATATCAACTAATTTAATCATTGCAATGATACTAATGTTGTTACAACATAGGGTTATGTATATAGCTAGACATATAAATGGAAACATACATATTGTCATAGAACTAGATACGTGTATAGGTGTGGATATAGATACAGATTGTTGTTGTTGAGTGCGGTTGAGTTGATTCTGACTCACAGTGACCCCATGTGATGAGTGGAACTGTTCCATAGGATTTTCTTGGCCGTATTCTTTATGGAAGCAGATCCCCAGGTCTTTCTCCATGAAATGGCTGGGTGGGAGCGAACCACTAACCATCTGGTTAACAGCTTAACCGTTGCGCCACCAGGGCTCCTTAGAGATGTAGATGTATAGACATAAGCAAGAATATGGATATAGACATGGATGTGAATATAAATGCAGATATGTTTATGTATATAGCTATGGCTACACACACATACATACAGATATATATAAGCATATAAATTAAGTTATGCAACTAAATGACAGATGAGATTTTATCATTCTGAAAGATGGTAAGGCCCAAAGCTGAGTACCCTACTAAGTACCCTACATTCTAAGGGTATAATGTACAAGTGGTTGAGGCCAGCAATCTTTCCCACAATTCTTATTGAGGGCTCCCAGTTCAGAGAACTGGGCCAATCACCAGTATTACCCAGATAATATTAGAGGAGACCTGAAAAGAGGATAGTGTGCCCTTTTGGAGAATGTAGTGTTGGTGAAGAGAGACTATTTCCTTTCTGTCACAATAGCTGGCAATTTAACTAACAATTTTTTAACCTCATAACCAGGATTGCCACCTCCTCAGCCTGGGATATTACCCTGCACCCTGCCTCCTTCCTTTAACCCATTTCAATTTTAATTCCAGGTTCTGAATCATTTAGGATGCTTTAGGGTATAAGTAATAGAAACTGTGGCTCAAACATTAATTAGAAAATTTACTGGTTCAATGACCTGAAAATCCAGAAGTAGGACAGATTTCAGGATTGGCTAATCTGATGGTTTAATGATTCTGTTTTGCTTTCTGAGGTGTTAAGCTAATTAGCCTCTTGGATATAGGATGGCTGCCAGTAGTAGTCAAGTAAATGTGTTTGTTTGTTTATTCTAGTAGCACAAAGAACTTCTGTCTGAATATTCCAAGCAAGTGTCCTGAGATTCATCTTGATGAGACTGTTTAAGTCACATGTCCAGCAGTACACCAGTGACTGTGGCCAGAACATGTTTACTGACTTACGTCAACCAAAGTCTTCCCCTAGAGTTGAGGCATCGAATCAGCCCTACTCAAAGCACATGGGTTGCAGGGAGGATGGGGTGGATAGATGAATAAACTGTTAGGAAGGGAGAATAAGGAATGGCTGCTGAAAAAGCAAGCAATAATGTTCTCTCTAAGGAGAGTCAATGACATAGTGAGAGGTGAATCAATAATGGGGTTGTATGTGAATCCTAAATAAGAGGCAGAAGTGCTTGAATGATACTCCAGCTAATAGGTAAAGATGTACATACAGCTTTTAGGGAAAGGCTGGGATAGCTTAGACTTTCACTGGGATCTGTATTCATTTGTGAAAAGTCGGCTTAGGTGGTATCTGGAACGGGTTGAGAAAGAGTGTCTCCTTAGTGATCTACAGGTAGAGACATCAATGTCATTGTGTTCTGCTAGGTGCAGAGGATCATCTGCTATCTGACAACAGTTCAGTTGGAGACATGGTAAAGTTGAACCCCACCTCCAGTTTTCCCTTTCCCAGAAGAGATGTACTCCGTGGAACAGAAAAGGAAGCACCACATGACTTAGGCTTATTTCCAAAAGCTGGTTGAATAGTTCTATCTGAATGTCCCATCAAAACTTTAAAGTCATGATTTTTTCAGTATCTGTGTACTCCTCAGGTGTTAATTCCTCTCTCTGCTTTGGTTTGTATTGATGTTGCTACCTACCCAGTCACCCAGAGTCTTGGCAGTTGTTCCACATTTCGCCTCCCTCATTTCTTATACCACGTCAAAAGCAATTCCTGTCAGTTGTTTTCTAAATATCTTTCAAAATTGTTTTCTCTTCCATCTTCTCTGCGCACATATCTTCTTTCAGGTGTTCACATATATTTCCTTGGACCAATAAAATTCGTCTCCAGGTTGTTCTCCCAAACATCCATTCTCCACTTTGCTACTAGAGGGAGCATTCTGGAATGCAAATCTGTGTGCATTATAATTCATCTGCTCAAAGTCTTTTTATTAATGCTCAGTTACTTATGAGATAAAATGTAAAACTCTCTACCCCAGCACCTAGCACCCAAGGAGAGTTATGATCTGGCTCCTGTCTACCCTTCTAACCTTAAAAAAACCTTATCACCCCTAATTTTCTTTTTCTTTTCTCTGGGACCAGACATACTTAATGAATCACTTGTCATAAACTTGAAATACTTCCTTTCCTTGGTCCATGCCATTACTTCTCTTTTCTCTGAAAAATTCCATTCATCATTCAAATTACTGCTCAAGTTTTTTTAAAAATAGATTTCCCAAGCTTATTTGGCATGTCTTACTTTATGCTCTTATTTGTCTTTTGTACAGATTTTATTATGGCCTTTATCACATTGTATTGAAATTGTTTCCATGTTTGTTTTCCCATTCATTTAGTCAGCCCACATTTCTAGAGCACTTTTATGTGTGTGAGGCACAATTACTGGTGCTGGGCATATAAAAATAAGGACTTTATACTTATTGACTTCACCCAGCAGTTAAGTAGTGATAAACATTTAAATCAATACATACTAAAGTGTTCTAGATGCAAGGGTGGCTCTCTCAACAAGGATGGCTGATCTACATAAAGAAGAGAGAGGCAGTTGTACTTGGAGTTGGGATTGTCAGTTTCTACACTAGTCACTTTACACAGGTCATCTCATTTATTCTCTCCACCAACAACAGATATTTGTTTAGCACATATGGTGTGTCACAGACGATACAGTGGTCACTAAAACAAAATTCATGGTTGCCGTCATGGTGCTTACAGTATAGTTGGGAGTAGACAAACCACACAGGCAGTTACAGTAAAGTCCAGTAAGCATCATAACTGAGTAAAGTAGAGAATATTTACACCAAGAAAGTATGTCAACTCAGACTGCAGGGTGAGTAGTCAATGAAGGCATCCTGGAGGAAATAAGATTTAATTTCAGGATGAGTAGGAGTTAGGCAGGTAAGAGGGGTATGGATAGGGGAGAAGAGTGTTCCAGGCAGAAGGACAGTATTTCCTAAGATTTGAAGGTGAAAAATAGCATGGTAAAGTCAAGTGTATTAGGAGTAAAACATTCTGAATGTGTGGTTATTTACAATTTTCTATAGACCCTTGACTTTTAAAGTTGGAGCTTAATTTTGCTTATTAGGTATTTTGCAAAGTTAGTGATGAGTCGATTTTTTAAAATAAGGAAAGCAACAGAGAGGGAGCTGAGATTACCTTTCCCAGGAAGTTCCATGTTATTCTCTTCTGAAAAAGTGAGGGCAGTCTAGGGATCTGAACCTGCTTGGATCTCTAGCTGTCCTAGACTATTCCAGAGTGGATTAGCTTGGCTGTTGGGCTTGAGTGGAAGACCAGGGACCACTTCTAGCCTGGGGGTGGTGCATCCTGGGGATAGGGCAGAATGGAGGGAGGAGCTACCCTACTGTAAAAGAGTTGTATCAAGAGAGAGGAAAAGATTTTTACCAGCTGCTCAGAAGGGGAAACTTCAGGGGAAGGAGTGTGTATAAAAGGTAGCTTTCTGTGAAACTTCTTGTGCCACCAGTTTGTGAGTTTCCGTAGTTAAGATCTACCCTATCCTTTAAACTTTTAGAAACAAGTTTCATGTTTCTTTGTTTAGAACACTATGTAGAGACTGTAGTCTGTGTACCCCAGGGAATTATTTGGATTTCAGAAGAGAGTGTAAGAAGAGAAACAGGAAAAATTCATAGGGGCTATAATACAGAGTGTAGAGTGGGGAAGGCTAGGATGGAACAGAGGAAGTAAATGAGGACCAAATCATAAAGGGCTGTTGAAAGCAAGATTAAGAAGCTTAGAAGTAAACTATTGAGAGTAGTCAAGGGGAAGTCAGGGAAAGGAACCCAGGATCAAATTAGGATTTCAGAAAGATTGCTTTGTCTTTGGTGTCTGGAATAAATAGAAGAGAGAGAAGACTAGAGGGAGGGAGATAATTTAGAGGGTATGTGGCAATATTTGGAAACCCTGGTGGCAGTGGTTAAGTGCTACGGCTGCTAACCAAAGGGTCGGCAGTTCAGATCCGCCAGGCGCTTCTTGGAAACTCTATGGGACAGTTCTACTCTGTCCTAGAGGGCCGCTATGAGTCACAATTGACTCGACGGCACTGGGTTTTTTTTTTTTTGGTAGCAATATTTAGAGAGAATTATTACCTTGATTCTATAGATGTAAAAGCAGGACTCGGAGGTGTTTACAGTAAACAGAGAAGGTCCGTTTGTCAGTTTCTGAAAATAAATACCAGCTAGGATTTTGATAGTGATTTTGTTGAATCTGTGTATCAATTTGGGCAGCATTGGTATCTTAACAGCATTTAAGTCTTCTGATCCATGAACATACATATCTTCCCATTTATTTAGATCGTTTTAATTTTTTTTCAATAATGTTTTGTAGTTTTCAGAGTATAAGTTTTGTACTCTTACCAAATTTATTCTTCAGTGTTTTATTTAAGATTAGCTTGGCCTCTTCACAATATGGTGGCTGAGTTCCAAGGGTGAGCATCCTAAGAGAAAAAAGAGAGCCACCTTGAAGTTGTATCACTTCTTCTAGCCTTTGAAGTCACTGCCGTATTTTTACACAAACAGCACACACCTTCTGTGTTTGTTAGACGGCCGCGCCCTCCCTCACCACCCTGGGGTAGTTTCATAAGCGCACTATGCTAGTTTTTTTTTTTTTTTTAACAGCAAAATGTGGAAGAGGATTGACATGGCCACAGTCATGAGAGTGCCTTGTAGGAGGTGGGATGGGGGTGGTTGGAGGCGCGACCAGCAAACAAACGCAGAGGGCGTGCGTTATTTGCATAAGATACAGCACATCCTGTGTATTAGGAGGGCTTTACTAAGGCCAACCACCCCCCCCCCAAAAAAAAGACAAACCCAGGGCCGTCGAGTCAGTTCCGACTCACAGTGACCCTGTACGACAGAGTAGAACTGCCCCATAGGGTTTCCAAGGAGCGCCCGGTGGACTCCAACTGCGGACCCTTTGGTTAGCAGCCGTAGCACTTAACACTATACCACCAGTGTTTCCTTACTAAGGCCAGCCTATGTTTAAAGAAAAAGGGATTAAGTTCTATGGGAGGAGTGTCACAGAAATTGAGGACATATTTTAAAATCTATTATAGTGCCTAATAATAACAGCAAACACTTATCAAGCACTTTATGTTAAGCGCTCTTCTATAACCTTTACTTATATTGAGTTATTTAATCCTCATTACAATCTTAGATTATTATATATATTTCACATATGATGGATCTAGACACAAATAAACTATTTTACTCAAAATCACACAGAGAGTAAAGAATGGAACCATGATCCGAGCCTGGACGATCTGGTACCAGGGTCTGTTCTTAACCACTCTACTATGATGTCTACTCTAGTGTCTGGAATATGGGCTGGACCAATACATATTTGCTGAATGAATGAGTGTTTTGCATTTTGGGCTTCCCTAAAATGCTGGTAAATCAGCTTATTAAGTGAATAATTTCATATGCTACCCTGCATTGGACATTGAGTGGGAGATATACTCCTGGACAAGTAAAGAAGAAGCAATAATGGATTTCCCAGTAAATGATGAAAGAATTTATTCAAGGTGCCTTCCATACAGCATTTAGGAGCTGCACTAAGAACCATATTCCACTGCAGTTACTCAGGAGCCTAAATATCTTCTAAATAGGTGTATTATGGCAGCAGGTTCTCTTCTGTCTCTCTGTTTCTCTCTCTCTGTCCCTGTCTCTGTTTCTCTCTCACACATACATATCTTTGAAATGACATTTATTTGTGTATGTATATATAGCGTATTGTTCTTAGGTTTTTTTTTTTACTTTCCCAAACTGGCTTTATCTCACTATTTTCTGCTTTAAAAGATCATTTAAGAGATAATCTGTATGGAAATTCTTTTTCAAGAACTGCTTACATGATGCAGTTAGAGTCTAAGAAGAGCCACCTTGTGGTAAGATTTAGCATTTCACATTTATATAGTACTTAAAAAATATAAGCAGTTCCAAAAGAAATTCATTGAAGAGCAAAATAAAATGTATTGATGTGTTTTATGTATAATATAAATCACATAATGTGGTTTCTGAGATATATAGTGCTGAGATATAAAGTGTTGATTTTAACATTAGTATGTATTATTCAAAAGTGGGTTTGTTGAGAATTCAAAAAGCCTGGAGTGAAACATGCAAAAGATGTGACATTCAGTAATGAGGTTTATATGTAAAATGTTCATTCTAAGGCCCCAATTGTCTCCTAGTACTCTCAAAAAAAAAAAAAAGTCAGCACTAATTGTTCCTTAAAAATTAAGGAAATTAATTATTCAATTAGATTTTTTGGTGATATTTAATTTTGATAAAGCTTAGATTATGTATTTCAATATATTTACATAATTGTAATCATGGATCAGTAACCAAGAGTATAAAATTTTTGGTTCAGTTGTTACATTTGCAGGTTTTCTAACTTCCCTTCTTACACTTAGGCAATTCACTGAACTCTCCCTCTTTCATCTGATTCCCAAATTTACATGTCTTTCATAAAACTTTCCCCATTTAATTGAATGTAGTAGTAAATTTGCAACTCTTAATCAGTACTCTTCGTGTATACTCAGGTATGAATTGCCATACCGTTGGAGAGCTCGCTTTCTCTTTTCCCTTCTCCACTGCCACTTTGAAAATTTGGTAGAAGCCATGAGGTTATTTGGAGCCCTGGTGGTACAGTGGTCAACAGCTCAGCTGCTAACGAAAAGGTCGTTAGTTTGAATCCGCCAGCTGCTCCTTTGAAACTCTGTGGGGCAGTTCTGCTCTGTCCTGTAGGGTCGCTATAAGTCGGAATCGTTTAGTTTGTTTGGTTGGTTTTTATGAGGTTAATTCAACATTTTAGTTTTAAGCTGACAAACTAATGCCCCAACTGTCTGTGGTGCTACCTACCCCTCTCTTCAGTCCTGGTCTCCAAATTTATCTGTCATCAGTGCTTGTCTGGTAGTGATGGAGTCAGGATAGGTGGCGATGGTGAAGGTGTTGGCATGGAAATGCAGCAGGGAGACCTGGAATCTAAGCATCACAGTCAGGAGAAAGCGGAGCAGGTGAGTTGGAATGAAAGGAAGAGAAAGGGGAGAACACTTGGGCCGTGTTACCCCCACTAACAAAACCCTTTTTCTCTGACTCTGTTTCCCTTCTTATTTCCCAGCACACTTCTCCCTCTCAAATCTTCTCTTTCTTCTAACCTCCAGTCGTGATTATTTTAATTTCTCTCACCAGCAACCAGTTTATAGCTCACTCTTAGAACAGCAGTTCTCAAATTTTTGATCAGGAACTCTTTACCTCTTTAAAATTGTTGAGACTCCAAAGAGCTTTAGTTTAGGTGAGTTATACAGTTGTGTGTTGGACCTTTTATTGCCTCACAAGAGTTGATTGTTAAAGTTTCAGAACTTTTGTAAGCCCGTTATCAAATTATATAAAATTGCAATGAAATATTGTTAAATAATTAATTAATTTATTATTAAGTAATATTATTATTAAACTAAATATAGTGCAAACATGAAGAATGTCCTAAACTTGTCGTCGTTGTTAGGTGCCATGGAGTCAGTTCTGACCCATAGTGACCCCATGCACAACAGAGTGCACCACTTCCCGATCCGTGCCATCCTCACAACTGTTGCCATGTTTGAGTCCGTTGTCACAGCCACTGTGTCAGTGCATCGCACTGAGGGTCTTCCTCTTTTTGCTGACCCTCTACCAAGCATGATGTCCTTTTCCAGGGAATGGTCCCTTCTGTTAACATGTCCAAACACATCCTCATTTCTTAGGAGTATTCTGGCTGTACTTCTTCCAAGATAGATTTGTTCCAGCTGATTGGCTGATCCTATCAGATCACATCGTAGAGGTGATTACATTATATCACAAAATGGAGGATAACGGCATCATTACATAACCACCAAATTACATCATTACATAACTGCCAAACTACATCATTTAATAACTGCCAAACCACTGAGAATCATGGCACAGCCAAGTTGACACACAACCTTAACCATCACAGGTACCTACGAAATTTTTTATCTCAGCCTCACTGAATTTTTTTCTTTCTTTGTTACTTATACTATTTGATCATTTTTTTAGGTAAGTTTTCTTTACAAAATAAACGTATCTATTTAAAATTTTGTGTTTTGGAGAGCATGCAATATTATATAATACATCATATTAGTTTCCGAATAATAGCTATGGCATTGACTATCCTATTTCTTAGGACATATCTACTTACGGATTTCATTACTAATACATGTTTTTAGAAACTTATATAAGAATTTCTACTTTTCCAAAAAGCCTTATAAATTTTTTAAAGTCACTATACCATAAGTTAATGCTGCATGTTTTCTAAAAGACATGAATTTCCTAGTGGAGAAATTAAAGAAATATTTCCTGTATGTTATGATCAATTCTAGTAAAATCAAAGCTTGGCCTACATACATTACCCTGAGTAAAAAAGGATATTGAAAATTGCTCTGTGTAGTGCAGGCATGGTAGAAAAAATGACAGTTGCATTTCCACTTGTGTATGGCTTTTTTTTTTTTTTTTTGTGGCATAGAATTCTTGTAGAAGTTCTTTGGTTTGTAGGTGTAGTGCTGGATATGCTGTTTCTCCGTCTTTTGGATTCACTGTCTACATCACTGCTTAAAACAACAAAACCAATCACACTCCCACTGGGCATGATAATAGCATTGAATGACAGGCAAGTCTGCCATGGTGGCTTATTAACATGTTACAACAGTGCCATATCTTTTACTGTGAGGATTCATTATCTGCTTATGGCTCTGCCATTTCTTTCATTACGTTAGATTCTGTATAACTTTCTATCTGTCATTTATTCTCCAGCCAAGACTAATTCAGTGAGATTATTTGGAAACAACCATTCTTTCAGAACTGATAGTTGGGCTTTGTTCTAGGATGTTAGTTGATGACTTTTTTTTTTTTTTTACAATAAATGTTTTATTACTCTTGAGTGATATCAATGAAGCTTGATTAGTAATCAAGAAACCTGTAAAAAAAGGAGGGTTCCTATTGGTTTCACGTGGTGCCCATGAAGCCTCATGATAGAACACACACTTTTCAGGGACAGGTTAGAGTCACATTGTGTGAGTTAAAATTATGCGTCTTATTATAGTTCAACGAGTGAATGTAGGAGGGCCTGTTTGAATGATAATGTAGGGGAGGGATGGTGTAGTGTGTGTTCTAAAAATTTATGTTTATGCTGAACATAAGGATTTAGAAATGTTATAACAGTTCTTCATAATATATATGTCAGCAATACTATTGCCCATGAAGGAAAGCTGCCACATGTCTGTCAGTTTGTCATACTGTGGTAGCTTACGTATTGCTGTGATTCTGGAAGCTATGCCACCAGTATTTCAAATACCAGCAGGGTCAGCCATGGTGGACAGGTTTCAGCTGAGCTTCCAGGCTAAGACAGATTAAGAAGAAGGACCTGGCAGTCTACTTCTGGAAAAATTAGCCAGTGAAAACCTTATGAATAGTAGTGGAACATTGTTGGATATAGTGCCAGAAGATGAGACCCTCAGGTTGGAAACCCGTTGCTATCTAGTCAATTCCGACTCATGGTGACCCTATTGGACAGAGTAGAACTGTCCCATAGAGTTTCCAAGGAGTGCCTGGTGGATTTGAACTGCCAGCCTAAAGGCACTCAAAATACAACTGGGAAGACCTGCCTTCTCAAAGTAGAGTAGACCTTAATGATGTGGATGAAGTCAAGCTTTCAGGACCTTCATTTGCTGATGTGGCATGACTCAAAATGAGAAGAAACAGCTGCAAACATCCATTAATCATAGGAATGTGGAATGTACAAAGTATGAATCTAGGAATGTTAGAAGTCATCAAAAATGAAATGGACCGCATAAACATAGATATCCTAGGCATTAGTGAGCTGAAATGGACTTGTATTGACCATTTTGAATTGGAAAATCATGTGGCCTACTATACCAGGAATGACAAATTGAAGAGGATCGGCATCACATTCATCATCCAAAAGGACATTTCAAGATCTATCCTGAAGTACAACACTAAGGAAGACCAGTTAATATGACTATTATTCAAATTTATGCACCAACCACCAAGGCCAAAGATGAAGACACCAACTTCTGCAATCTGAAATTAATCAAACATGTAGTCAATCCTTCTACTTCAGTGTGTGTCATACAGGCTACTAAACCAATATGTAATCAATGGTTAATATTTAATGAAATTATTATTTTTACTGTTTCTTCAAGGAGATCTTGGCGCTCTTGGTTGTTTTCCACTTTGGGCATGTGGCAGTGAAAAATCTAGTGTCTGCTAGTACACTTTGGTCCCAGACTTGATTTGTGCTAAGAAATCAACAGTCTTACCCACCATTGCTTTTGTACCATCAATACAAATGTCAACAGAAAAGCAGGCAAAAAATGTTGTAGCATTGTTATAAAATTTTTTTTTGCTCTTATGATTTCCTGAAACAATCTTGAAGCCCTCTAGGGGCCTGTGGATCATACTTTGTAAATCGTTGCTGTGGAGATTTCATCTGAAACACTCAGCCCCCAGAATTCTGATGTATCTCTTTCCCTGGCTTCTTGCTGAACCCTGTATCCCAGATACGGAATCGCCACTGCAGGCATCATAGCTCCTACTCTCTAGCACGGGGATGGATGATGGAGTACTGAAGGGAAGTTCTTTATGTTTTGCCAAAGAACATATGATTCAGGCACCCCAAATTGAATTTACCCCAACTTACAAATACAGTTTTAAAATACAATCAGTATATTTGGAACTGCCTTTAATGCATTCATCAGTGTGTCTGTCCATCTGTTGATTCACTTATTCGTCTATTTAACAAGTGATTCCAAGCTCAAAGTCAACAAACAAAACGTAATTGTCAGTTGTGGACAATTAACATGGTATTTTATACAAAAATTATATTGGCAACCAAGTTGTTCTTCCACTTCGTACTTCTCATATAAAAGACGTACCTGGCTAGAACCTCAGTTTTGAACCATAAACTAAATCCTAGCACTACTCTTTAAGAACGTGAGTGATCTGCAAGGTAGCATGATCATGGAATTGGGCCAGAGAGGAACAGAGCAGAACTTGATTTAATTTTAGAATTCAATATCTCATACCATGAACTGAACTGAACTTGTTGCCGTCGAGTCGATTCCAACTCATAGCGACCCTATAGGACAGAGTAGAACTGCCCCATAGAGTTTCCAAGGAGCACCTGGTGGATTTGAACTGCCAAGCTTTTGGTTAGCAGCTGTAGCACTTAACCACTCCGCCACCAAGGTTTCCCTGATACCATGAAGGAGGAAAAATTCATATGATACCTTTTGTTTTCAAATGAAGCTCGTAAACTTAGAAAATTGTGGAAGTGAACCTATCTGCTCTGTTCATAGATGTTCAGAGGAGTCTATCCACTTAAACAGAGGACCAAAATAGTTCTTTTCTTTCAGCGCTTGAAAAATATTGTGCCACTTCCTTCTTGAAAAGTATTGTGCCACGAAAATCGTTCTTTTCTTTTAGCTCTTCAAAAATATTGTGCTACTTCCTTCTGGCTAATGAGAAAATTTGCTGCCATTGAAATTTTTTATTCCTTTTCTCTGCTTTCAAAACTTTGTGTTTAGCTCTCAGGCATTTAAATATGACGTATCTTGGAGTAGATTTCTTTGGTTTTATTCTGTTTGGGGTTCACTCATCTTCTTGAACGCATAGCTTTATGTATCTAGTCAATTTTGGGAATTTTTCAGCCATTATATTTTTGTGAACATTGTCAGCCTAGTCCTTTTCTCTTCTCCTTCTGAGATGCAATGACAAGTTAGATCTTTTCTTATAGTTCCACAGATCTCTGAGACTCTGCTTATTTTTTTTTTAGTGTATTTCTCTCTATTGTTTATATTGCATAATTTCTGTTATTCTGTATTCTAGTTTGCTGATTCTTTCCTCTGTCCCCAACATTCTGCTGTTAAATCCATACACTAAACTTTTTATTTTGATTATTAATTTTCAGTTTTAAAATTTCAGTTTGGTTCTTTATGTCTTCTATTTCTTTGCCGAGACTTTCTATTTTTTTTACTGAGACTCCATTTTTTTCAGGTTCATTTGTAATTACTCATTGCTGCATTTCTATAATGATACTTTTAAAGTCTTTGTTAGATAATTCTAGCATTTCTGTCATCTTGTCATTGGTATCTATTTATTCTTTCATTCAGTTTGAGATCTTCCTGGTTCTTGGTATGATGAGGGATTTTCAATGAAAACCTGGACATTTTTATACTATGCTATGAGATCTTGTTTGAGTTGGTTTTTACTGACGCTACTCCAGAAGGAGAAGGCAAGAACATTGCCTTGTTACTGGTAGGTGGGGGTAGAAGTACAGATTCCCCACTTGGTCTCTCTTGACACCTGAGGGGGATGCACTTCATTATTGCTGGAGAGGGGTGGGAGTTCCAGCTTTTCACTGACACCATGGTGGGGTGGTCTCATTACAGGTGTGCAGTGGTGAACATCCTGACTCTACACTAGGTCTCCTCTGACCCTACACCAGTGTCTCTTTACTGCTGGCAGGAGAATGAGAGTCCTAGCTCCCTACTTGGCCTTTTGTAACACCACCTTGACAAAAGTATTGGGGCACCTCTTTATAGCCTCATGAGTGTGGACATTGAGGCTCTCCACGCAGCTTTTGCTAGCTTGAGTGTATGTGGGGCCACAGTTTTTTCAGTGGTGTTTAGCTGAAATAGAGTGGTTATTGTGTACCACTTTTCAGTCTTGCTAGGTTGCTCCTTTTCTGGTCCTTTGGCTAGAGAGAGCAGGGTTCTGTTGGGACTTATTTTGCCTGCACCTTTTAGTATTTCTGGGCTGCTGGTTTCTCAATTTTAAATTTTGGATATATGAGGCAAAAAGAAGTCCCACAGTACTCATTATTGTGTCATTCCATAGATCTGAAAGTCCTTAGCTGGTCTGCCTTCTTCTCTTCACCTTTCAAAGTTTTACCATCGAGCCAATTCCAACTCATAGTGATCCTATAGGACAGAGTAGAATTCCACCATAGGGTTTCCAAGGCTGTAAATCTTTGTGGAAGCAGACTGCCACATCTTTCTCCCACAGAGCAGCTGGTGGGTCTAAACCACTGTCCTTTCGATTAGCAGCCAAGTGTTTAACCATGGCACCGCCAGTCCCAACTTTTAAAAAAATTTTTCTCCAATTTCTTTTGAAAACTCCCTATTGTTCCTATGGAAACCCTGGTGGCGTAGTGGTTAAGTGCTGTGGCTGCTAACCAAGGGTTGGCTATTCGAATCCTCCAGGCGGTCCTTGCAAACTCTATGGGGCAGTTCTACTCTGTCCTATAGGGTCACTATGAGTCGGAATCAACTCGATAGCACTGGGTTTGGTTTTTTTTTTGGTATTGTTCTATGTAGAGAACAGGTTGGGAAGGGAAAAGAAATAGTGGATTAGAAGCTAGAAAAAAACCCGTTGCCGTTGAGTTGATTCCAACTCATAGCGGCCCTATAGGACAGAGTAGAACTGCCCCATAGAGTTTCCAAGGAGCACCTAGTGGATTTGAACTGCCAACCTTTTGGTTAGGAGGTGTAGCACTTAACCAGTATGCCACCAGGGTTTCCTTAGAAGCTAGGAGACTAGTTAAAGCACTCAATCATTTCATTAAGAAATGATGTTGACCTGTATGACGGTAGTGACAGTGGCAATGGAGTGAACTGTATGTTTCTTCTTATATAAGGAGCACTTGGTGGATTTGAACTGCCGACCTTTTGGTTAGGAGGCGTAGCACTTAACCACTATGCCACCAGGGTTTCCTTACAAGCTAGGAGACTAGTTAAAGCAGTCAATCATTTAATTAAGAAATGATGTTGACCTATATGATGGTAGTGACAGTGGCAATGGAGTAAACTGTATGTTTCTTCTTACATAATGAAATTCTTGGTTAGATATTTACTTACTTAACAGGTTTGTTTTCATCCAATATATATTAATTGAGCACATACTAGGTGCTAGGCCCTGAATTAGGTATTGGGTTTAGAGTGGTAAGCAATGTGGGTATTATCCCTGACATTTATGGAGTTTATTTCTAATTTGGAAAGCTATAATAAGCAAGTAAACAAAAAACTAAATTGTAGCTGCAAATTGTAACAATTCTATGAATGAAGTAAAAAGTGCTATGATACACATAACAGAATGAAACTTACTTAGATGGGGTTGTCAGAGGCAGTCTTTGAGAAGAAGGACCTGAAGTCCTTTGAAAAGAGGGACCTGAAGGATGTGAAATGCTGGGGTTTAGGTAGAAGGAGACAGGAGGGGGTTGGGTCAGATTAGAGGATATATAAGCAGTCCAACCTTTTCAAGAGGTAGCATGTGATCAGGGACCGATGGTACTGAAGGAAGAAGTCCAAGCTGCACTGAAGGCATTGGTGAAAAACAAGGCTCCAGGAATTGATGGAATATCAGTTGAGATGTTTCAACAAATGGATACAGCACTGAAAGTGCTCACTTGTCTATGCCAAGAAATTTGGAACACAGCTAACTGGCCAACCAGCTGGAAGAGATCCACGTTTATGCTTATTCCAAAGAAAGGTGATCCAAGAGAATGCGGAAATTATCGAAAAATATTACTATCACATGCAAGCAAAATTTTGCTGAAGGTCATTCAAAAGCAGCTACAGCAGTATATCAACAGGGAACTTCCAGAAATTCAGGCTGTATGTGGAACCAAGGATATTACTGATGTCAGATGGATCCTGGCTGAAAGCAGAGAATACCAGAAGGATGTTTACCTGTGTTTTATTGACTATGCAAAAGCATTCTATGGTTTGAATTATAACAAATTACAGATAACATTACAAAGAATGAGAATTCCAGAACACTTAATTGTGTTCATGAAGAACCTGTACAGAGATCAAGAGGCAGTTGTTCAGACAGAACAAGGGGATACTGTGTGGTTTAGAGTCAGGAAGGGTGTGCCTCAGGCTTGTATCCTTTTACCATACGTATTCAATCTGTATGCTGAGCAAATAATTTGAGAAACTGCACTATATGAAGAACATGACATCACGATGGGAGGAAGACCCACTAACAACCTGAGATATGCAGATGACACAATCTTGCTTGCTCAAAGTGAAGACGACTTGAAGCACTTGCTGATGAAAATCAAAGACCACAGCCTTCAGTATGGATTACACCTCAACATAAAGAAAACACAAATCATCACAACTAGACCAATAAGCAACATCATGATAAATGAAGAAAAAATTGAAGTTGTCAAGGATTTCATTTTCCTTGTATCTACAATCAGCACCCATGGAAGCAGCAGTTAAGAAATCAAAAGAAGCATTGCATTGGGCAAATCTACTGCAAAAGACCTCTTTAAAGTGTTAAAAAGCAAAGATGTCACCTTGAAGACTAAGGTGCCCCTGACCCAAGCCATGGTATTTTCAATTGCATCATATGCATGTGAAAGCTCGACAATGAATAAGGAAGACCGAGGAAGAACTGACTCCTTGGAATTGTGGTGTTGGTGAAGAATATTGAAGATACCATGGACTGCCCAAAGAATGAACAAGTCTGTCTTGGAAGAAGTACAACCAGAATGCTCCTTAGAAGCAAGGATGGCGAGACTGCATCTTACATACTTTGGATATGTTGTCAGGAGGGATCAGTCCCTGGAGAAGGACATCATCATGCTTGGTAAAGTACAGTGGAAGACTCTCAACAAGATGGATTGACACCGTGGCTGCAACAATGGGCTCAAACATAA
Source organism: Elephas maximus indicus (assembly GCF_024166365.1). NCBI lineage: Eukaryota > Metazoa > Chordata > Mammalia > Proboscidea > Elephantidae > Elephas > Elephas maximus. Next base: position 59,737,257 of record NC_064833.1, on the reverse strand, counting down.
CAACGATTGTGAGCATTGGGCAGTGTTTTGTTCTGTTGTACATAGGATCGCTATGATTCGGAACCAACTCTACTACACCTAACAACAACAACAACAACAAAAGAGAAGGAATGGCATGGTGGCTTGGACTTTTGGTGAAGACAGAGAAAGCAGGAATAGATGTCATAGTCGGGTTAGTCTTGACATGCTCGAGAGAGGACATGCACTTGGTTCTTGGGCTATGAATACTGAATACTTTGCTAAGGTGCAAGGGGCTCTCTGTGCAGCTGCTTCCTTGGGCAGCATGAGTTATTATGACAGTTGATACAGGTGTTGTTTATTCCAGCCCACTCAGGGGATTTATTTCTGATGAGCAACATGGCTTCCTCAGGTAACAGTGGTGGGACTTGTGAAGATTGTCTGATTCTTTTCATATCCACAGAATCTGTTTTTAACAGTATCACACTTTCATTGCCTTGTTAAGCAAGTGTTTATTAAGTTCATGTGCATAGCAATCTGTACACCATAATATCAGTACCCAGATGGCAATACCATGATTATTTAACTGTGTTCATTGACTAGGGCTAAGGCAAAACAGATGCACTTGAAATACTCTGTTGGTTGATATTTGTGTCAGTGATGGAAATGATGGTAGGAGGATATAATGTAAATCACAAGAGAGGAGTATTAACATAAACTGAAGATGCACTAATATACAACTTATTTGATTTAAATTTTGGCTGCTTTAACTAACATGAAATATTAAGGATTTTTTGGGAAGAAGGAAGAATTCCTAAAAAAAGAAAAAGGACTTGCCTGTATTCTAGGTTTAGACTATAAATCCTCAAGAGTGGTAGGGACCATGTAGAATATGCCATTGATTCCTATCACCAACACAGCACCTGGCATGTACAAGATTCTAAGTAAAGGCCTGTCCAATGAATGAATGAATGAATAAAGGATGAAATGTTTAAGCTGATGCCTCTGAATACTGACCAGCATGAATTCTGGTCATACAGATACTCATTTCAATTGATGAGAGTGTGTGTGTGTATGTGTGTGTGAGAGAGAGAGACAGAGACAGAGACAGAGAGACAGACAGAGAGACAGAGAGAGGGACAGAGAGAAAGAGATTATACTTGTCCATACTGCTCTAGTGTTGTAGTGGTTAAGTGCTATGGCTGCTGACAAGAGGTCGGCAGTTCAAATCCACCAGGCGCTCCTTGAAAACTCTATGGTGCAGCTCTACTCTGTCCTGTAGGGTCACTATGAGTCGGAATCAACTCGAAGGCAGTGGGCAGTGGGTTTATACTGCTCTAAGGGACAACAGAAAAAAGTTAGAAAGCAGATTTATCACAGAGGAGTTTTGTCTACTTTGTCTCATTTTGGCTGTTGTTCCATCTACACTCTTCATCTCTGTTAATTTCCACCTTCAGAATTAATGTTTACCAGAAGATACGAGAAATATACAAACCACTTGCTAAAAGCTTATGTCTAGTTTAGTTCTCGTATATCTTTAGGGGTGCAGTTTCAGAATGGGGCTTGACTTTTCTACCAGAAAAGTGGGACGAGGAGGCAAAAATAATGTGTAATGTAGTGATAGAGCGGAGAGAATAATGAGAATAACGTGGTAATAGTAATTTCCATTTCTTTAGTGTAGTGTGCCTGGCACTATATCAAATCTCTTATATTGTCTCAGTTAATCCTTGAAACAACCCTCTAATATGTTCTTATTCTCTTTTTTACAGATGAAAAAATTGAATATTCCAGTTACCATGCCTTTGTTACAAATTATACCAAAGCAGCTGTTTATTATGCTCATGGATTCTGTGGGTCAGGAATTCAGACAGGATGGCTTGTTTCTACTCCATGATGTCTAGGGCCTCAGCTAGAAGACAGAAAGGCCGGGAGCTGAGATCATCTGAAGGCTTGTGCACTCACAGAAGTGCTGAGGGATGCTGAGGACCTCTATGTGACCTGTACACATGGGCTAGTTTGTGCTTCCTCAGAGAAGGGTGGATGGATTCCAAAGGTGAGTATTCTGGAAAGAGAGGGAGGAGAGTGAGGGTGAGGGAGAGGGTGGAGGGAGGGAAGAAGAGAAAAGAGAGAAGCAGTGTCACTTTTTATGACTAACCTTAGCAATTATGCAGCATAACTTCTGCCATATTCTATTAATTGAGTGAATACAAAGAATGCCCAGTTTTAAGGGGAGGGGAAATTGACTTCTCTTGTTAGACAAAAAGCTTCTGGAGAACATATGGACCAGATACATGGATGTGGCCATTCAGTTTCCCACACAGAGGCTCAGAGAGGTTCAATAATTCTCCCAAATAGCTAGTGAATGGAGCAACCTCTACTGGACGTCAGATCTACTTGTCTCTTAATTTCATGTGCTGGCACTTGATCACATTGCATAGTAGGATGTTATAGGATCAATAAGATCTTTAAAGAACTCTTGTGAATAAGTAGGCAAATAGTTATATGGATAACATAAATTCATAGTTTACAGTCTTACAGAAGACCTCCGGGGTTCAAGATTTGCAGACCTCTGAGACAATAGTTTTTATCTTTCTAATGGCACCTATTACTTTTTACCTTAAATTATGTTATTGTGCACATACCTTAATACTCACCACCTCTCCCAACACATACACTCTGGCTGCTTATTTTATTCAGGGGAGGATCTTTGTCTAATCTGATTCATCTTTCTAGCTCCACAATACCTACTACAAACGCCTAGCTCATAGTAGACCCTCAATAAATGTTTGTTAAATGAGTAAACATGAGTTTACACTAGCATGAAATAGAATAATATAAATTTCATTACTGTTGAATTGCTCTAGATAACGCAGGTTATGGTGAGGACCAGATTATATAATTAGAGCAAAAGTGCTTTAATATGGTAAATGTCAAATGTGCTTTGTGATTAATATGGTAGTGGTTTTTTTTTAGATTCAGTCCTGGAGCTTCAATAGACCTGTGGGGAAGACAAGGGGATGTTTGATTCTCGGTCTTTGACCTGTGGTGTAAGGTGATTTTATAGAATAAAGATAAATCATGGTCACAAAATCAAAGATAGCATTAGATAGTAGGAAGAGCTACTTATCCTAAATATTTATTTCTTGCTGTTAGTAAAAGTTGCAAGAAAGCTAATAAAAATAGGATTTAATAACTTTTTTCTTCAAAAAATTCTTTTATCATGTGAATAATATGAAACTAAGAACAGCAACACCATAAAATTAAAAAAAAAACAACCCAGAAATATATAAAGTAGTGAAAGTACCCTTCACCCAATACTCCTATCAAATTTTCTTTTCCAAAAGTAACATTCTCTCCCTGTGAATCTATCAGTCTAGTCTGTCTATAGCTATCTATCTGTCTTAACATTATTACAAAAATGAATGTATATTATTTGTAGTATTCTATTTTGCTTTTACCCTTAAAGGTATATCTTAGAGATTTTTCCATGTATGTACATGTGGATTTACCACATTCTTTTGTTTTCCTACATGTAATTATATGATGTCTGCTCACTGTATTATATTGAAATATTTCCCTATTCATGGGCAATAGGTTGTTCCTATATATTTTTTTTTTGTTGCATGTGTAAATAATGTTGTAATGACATACTTGTGCAGAGCAAGGATTTCTATAAGATGGCTTCATAGATGTGAATTCCTGTATAAGAGGATATGCTCATTTAAAATTTGGTGGATACTGACAAATTATTTCTAAAATGGCAATATGAATACACTCCTCCCAAAATTTCACCACATCTTTGTTAATGCTGATGTTGATGTAATTGACCTGGAAAAATTGTAGCACAGCAGATTCAAGAATTCCCATATTAACAAAGGAAGAACTATAGATTCACACATTTGGTTTAAAATTGTTACGCTGCCACTAATAAGTTGTATGATCTTGGATAAATTACCTGTATTCTTTCAGTCTGTTGTAGTGGAATACCCATGAGCCTGTTTAAATTTAAAAACAAACAGCTTTATTGTGACAAAAAAAAAAAAAATTCTGTAAAATGGGAAGGCACAGTGTCAGAATAATTTGAATATCGTCCTTTAGGGGGCTGCAGTGATGCAGAGCTTATGAAGAAAAAAACCACAAACAGAAAAGTGCAGCTAAAAATTTTTTGATTTTTTAACATTTACAGAGTTGCAGGTGGCAGAGTCTTGGATGACACCTTTGTAGGAGTTGGCTTTCTTTGCCATGATGGCTCCAGTTGACAGGATTTTGGCATACCACTAAAATCACACGTGTCTTGGCATTTAGGCATCTGCTGCCTGTGTTAAACTGCTTTACCATTATGGTGGTGAGTTCTGCTGATATATAAGTTTGTTGAAGGAGTAAGAGTGAAAATGCTAAACATCAGCTTATTCTAATCATGAGTTGGGCTAATTAGGACTAAGTTTGGAAAATTACAAGTATGTTCAAGGGGGATTAGAGCAAGGTCATGGAAGCATGCAGGGCTTTGGAAGGACCCAGGCACAGGTTAGAAAAACCATTTTTGAGGGGGAGTAATGGGGGCATTTTCTGAGAATCAGCCGACCACCAAAGTCACATGTTTAATGCAACGTCTAATACCTCTACAGGTCTGAATTATCTTTTTCTAACGTCGACCATTTCTAACCACAGGCTCATCTTCTTATATGACAAAAGCTGCAGTTAGAAATCTAAGATGGAGTCACTTTGGATGAGGATAGATTTGGGTTAGACCTTTGCTAGAAATTTCCAATCTGTCAGGAGCTTTAGTTTTAGAATGCTCTTCCTCAAGGCAATCTTGTTTATTTGGGTTTCTTCATCCGTAAAATACGGCTAATGATAGCAAACTTCCTGGATTGTTGAAAGAATGAATGAGGTTAAAAAAAATAAAACCAGTTGCTGTGGAGTAGATACTGCATCATGGCAACCCCATGCGTGTCAGAGTAGTACTGTGCTCCACAGGGGTTTTAGTGGCTGTGACCTTTTAGAAGGCCTTTCTTGCAACGTGGCTCTGGGTGAACTTGAATAGCCAACCTTTTCTTTAGTAGCTGAGTGCTTAACTTTGTGCCATCTAGGGACACTACCTATGTAAAGTCTTTGGTAAAATTCTTGGACTTAAGTAAATTATAGTTAAATTATTTTTCCTTTCCTTTGTCAAAATGTCTTATTTCTATTACCTTAAAGCATATGACTATAAGTGTATTTTGGCCCTTAAGCACCTTATTACAAAGTCCAGTTAGATTACTACCTTTTTAAGAGAACAATATTTCTTCTGAAAATATAAAGTTCAAAAAATATGTATTTGGAAAAATACATACTGATTTTACTGATTTGAAAGACCCTTGCACCTGACATGGTGGTCAAATTTCCTTTGCCCATATAACAGCAGTTGTTATGTTACTTGTTTTGTGACTTAATATATTTGGGTCTTGCAAAATATATTTTAACAATGTGTATCATATTAATTCAGACAAAAGCTATAGTTTTTATATATTTTAATTTTCATAGCACATACACTGTGTTAAAGAAAAAAAAAACTGGGAGTTTCTACCTGTTAATGTAAAATATTCCCAAGAAAAAGATAAAGGACAGCCTTGCAACTTCACAATTATACTGTACCCTTGATGTGTTTTCACAGGTTGCTTGGGCTGAGTAAAATTATTTCGTATGTGATGAGTTTTAGAAGAAATGACGAGAATGAAAACATTGGAAAATGAAGTATGTCTCTTAATTGAAAAGATGCTATGATTGTTTCTTTCCAATCTAAATAAAATTATTGTGGCAGTGGTTTCAGGCAATTGGAAAGAGAAATTATTCTCTGGCAATAATGACCTCGTTATGTAACATGAAAAATGTAAGTATGAAAGCTCCTACAAACTTCTGATTTCTTTATGCTGAAATAAATGATTTAAAAGTGAAAAAAATATTTTGCTGGTGTTTGTCTGCAGAATTGGTTTTTCTCCCCAAAATAATATATAGGTATTAGATGAAAGGTGTCTGATTCTTTATTGGAATTATCATTCAGGCCACCATGAGATATAAACTACCTAGGCAAAGGAAGTGAAAGTTGATATTTCTTTTAGTATAAATAAGATGTTTCTGATCTTATTTGATTTCCTTTAACGTCATTTCAAGATATTTCTTTAATTTTCTATTTGAGGTGAATATAATGGAAATGTTTATCATTATAATCTGTATTTTTAAATTCTGCACACAAACACACACACACAAACCCAATACATAGATAAAAAAGCACTGGACTTAGGACGTTCCAAATATTTATGCTTGTAAAAGAAACATGATGGATTCACTCTCCTCACTTGCCATCTGGGGGAAGGAATCCTTTGTTTATTTTTTATCTAAAAGGAAAATGAATTCCCCCAAATCCAATACTCACTGGATTTTAAATAATGTGAAATAGTACCCAATTTTAAGCTGAAGAACGAACACTAATTGTCCAAATCCAGATGTTAAAAATGATTACTAAAGCTTTCAATCATTTTCTCTTTCTCATTTACCAGTACATGAACCATGCAAATCATTATTCAGACATAGCTTTTAAACTCTTAGAGTCTTATCTTGATTGTGATTTCTATATTTTGGAAACTGGGAAATTTGTTAAAACAATATGATAATACTCAACCTGTCTTTCTCCCTTTCTGTCTACTTAAAATTATCTATCAATTCTTTCTACCAGTCTGTCCATCCATTTCTTATCACTTTAGCTGCAGTATGTGTACTGCGCATGCTGATCTTCCTTCTACCAAATACGTACTATTTGCTTCTGTATATGTACTGTGTCAGGTATTCTTCTTTCTCATTTTTGTATAACATTCAATAGCTTAAACTTTTAGGATAGAGGTATTTGGAATCAAATGGTCATGAATCACAAAGTTAGAAGAGATCTAGTCCAACTACCCTTCTGATAGCTGTGTACCCTTGACATCCTTGATGGAGTTCACCAGTTTGCCTAAATCTCTCCACTGATAAAACCCCATCTTTCAATTTAATTCACCCTAGCATGGTTTTTTTTTTTTTTTTTTTTTTTTAGCATGGTTGCGATTATTTGAACATTTCTTTTCTTGTACTGAACCTGACTTCTACCCATTGGGCCTAATTCTACTGGCAAATAGCAGAGTTAAGCTTTTCTTGAAACACTGATCTTGTTTGTTCGATAGCCCTTCTGTTCTTTCCTCCTATTATCTTCAACCAAATCCTCTCCTTTAGGCTTTCATATTCAGGTTTGTGGCTTTGTTTTAGGTACATATCTCTAAACATGAAGTGTTTGTATGCCCTGCTTCCCTTGGTAACTTTCTTTTTCTGTATTCTAATTGTTAATCTTATTCCCAACAGGTCTTGGTTGCAAACAATGCCTAAACATATCACATGTGTTCATACTAATTAGCAAAGTAGGGGTAACAAATAAAACGAATTTGAGATTATAAACCATTGTGATTAAAACAGCTGCATAAATTTAATTCTGATTCCTCCTGTATGCTAATCTCAAGGGTAAATCTTCCTAAAATAAGCTTTTCTCAAATCAATTTTCCAAAGCCCTTCACTGATCCACGCTGTTCAAAGAACAAAGTACAAAAACGCTATCCAGCCATTCTATACACTTTAACCCATTTTGGCAACTTATCTACTATTGTCTCATGAAAAACATTAGCAAGATAAATCTGCTTTTTATTCCATGATAGAGTGTGTTGTAGTGGGACCAGGCTGCCTGTGTTCATTCCTTGCTCTGCCACTTACTCCCTGTGTAGCTTGAGTACATTAAAAAAAAAAAAAAAAAGATTAGCTGTACACTAATAAAGGACTGATAATAGCATTTCGCTTGCAAGGCTATTATGAGGAGTAAAAATGTTAGTCCATGTGAAAACACAGAGAATTGTGCATGACATGTGGTAAATATTCAGTATAAATATATTCAGTATAGATCGGTGAAAAATAACAGATGTGCCTTGTTTAATTTCACATGCACTAGGCCTTTCTGAATTACCCATAGCAACTGAGACCATGTAGTTCTTATTCAGGCTTGAACCTTCAGGGATAAAAGGAGAGCGTTAGGGCAGGGAATTCCTAACAACTCTTGCCCAAACCCATGCGCATTCTATGGTCACTCACAGTCTTATTTCTTGACTGGGTTTCAGCCTGCTTTCTCTGAACAAAGACAGCTCAAAACCCATCATTCGGATCACTCCAGAAATCTCAGATCTCTCTGATGCATCAAAAGCCCCAACCTAGAAAGAGATAAAATTTTCTCTCTACCCAAGTTCTCCATTCTCCCCTCTGGTTTACCCACTTTTAGGTTGATTGGAGATAGGAAATGCTTTTTTTTTTTTCCCCTGGGGAAACTCCACCCCAATCCTCAAGGATGTGCTCTGGTTCTATGCCCTTGATAAAGTCATCATAAATAAATAATCAGTGATAAATAATAAATGTCTAGATAGTCTGCAATTAGTATATTTTCTTAAACCTGGGGTATCTAGCCTTATTCATTACCACTTTGTTACACATTAGTATCTGCTACTTTGTTCTTCCATGAATATACAGGTATAAGATAAGTAATACCAAATTTCTTATTTATCTTATACTAATATTTGCTATGCTACCTTGTTATTTGACTTTTCACAAATATGTTCTGTCTCCTCAACTAGATTGTGTGTTCCTTGCGAGCAGGTATTTCCTTTGTTTGGCAAAGTTACTGACACAGAGATGATGTCCAATGAAAGCCTGTGGTTGATGGGTGTGAAGTGGTAAGGTAATACAAAATGCTCCTAGTTTACGAAATACCTATTCCTTCCTCAACTAGTCTTTCTTCTTCTTTAGATAGTAGTTTACCTACAGAACAACTTTCCACAAATCTCTGGGCTCCCTTGGCATGCTCAATGCATGCTCTTTCTGCATGTGTTGCTTACACCATAATGTAGCTTTCTTCCTGGGACAAGTGAGTGTTACTTTCTTGGCATCAGGCACAAGTCAGGTCAGACCTTGGTGAAAGGATTTGTTTTGTTTGGGATATGTTTGTTTGGGATATGAAATCCACAAGAGTTTGGGATATGAAATCCACAAGAGTCATGTGCCACAGTCGGAAGACTAGCACTGGGCTCACCGTAGTGATTTTTCTTAGAAATTTCCCAAATAGCATTATCTTTTTCTGAACATATCTGTCAATAGAACTTTGGTGGCCTGCTCCGGCAACTCTTCAATTGTTTAATACATAAATATTTCTCTCAAGTATAAATTCTCCTCTTTTCAACTCTAATATTTTTCACATAATAATATATCTTTGTCAACCAACACTTTCTGTGTGTGCTCCACTGGCTATCAAGTATGACACAAAACAAGGAAGGCCTTACTCTTTTATCAGTGCAATGTTTCTTTCTATCATTTATGCTGACCCGGTGTCAGCAGCTATTTTTCCAGACACCATCAGCAACGCTTACAGTTAACTACATAGATGTACTCTCATATTTTGACCTTTGTTCTATACAGTGAGGACCAAGGCAAAGAAAAAAGAAAGATGATTTATTCTTATAGAAAGTGATGGAACAGTCAGAAAAGGTGGCACTAAATGGAAAATTCTATTAGTTATCATAATTTAGTAGTTTGAAGGTAATTTTTAAAAGTACATACTCATTTTAGTTAAATATATTGAAATACCCAAATAACAGCAGATCTATTATTTTTATTATTCCATTTACTGTTATACTTTTAATGCTTTGCATTTTTGCTGTGCATTATAGTTTCATCCTGGTTTGTGAAACAGGTTATTGAATCACCACTTAATCTATGGTAGTAGGTCAGTGATATGATTTGTCTTATATTTTCTGCAGTGCACAATAAACTCAAGGAAATTATATTGGCAAAATATGGAATTTGGTTTGAGGAACTTTTAAGTTGGTATTTTGTTTTGGATCATTGTGGGGGCCAAATAAATACTCTCTCTTCCCCAAGGAACATGGCAGATGGAAGCACAAATATTGTCTCTATTCTTGTTACTAATATTTCAGAATGTGGCCTATGTCAGCAGGCAAATGTGTTTCTTAGTACTGAATTCTGGAATTAGACACATTTTCTCACCAAGTCATAGCTGTTTACAGCAAGGTATCCCTCCCACCTCCATAAGCCAAAAGACACTTTCTCACCAGTGTATTCAGAACCTCTTATTTTTGCATTTCTCCTCATACTGTTGAACTGTACCTGGCATGAATGATCTAAGCATAGAACTAAGTCGATTGCACCTCATAGTGATCCCATAGGACAGAGTAGAACTGCCTCATAGGGTTTTCAAGAAGTGGCTGGTGAATTTGAACTGCTGACCTTTAGCAGCTGAGCTCTTAACCACTGTGCCACCAGGGCTCCTAGTGTAGTGTAGTATATGTAAAACACAGGTATGACATGTGCTAAATCCCTTCAGCATATTAGCAGCAAATATTGTTCTGTCTCCTGAGATCTAATATGTTTGTATATGAAAACAGTGTTTCTTACAGTTGAATCTTTGCCTCAGCCACATGGGCTTAAGGAGGTGTACCTTTGTGCCTGGGTGGTCCAAGGTCAACCAGCAGTATCCTGCATCCCGAGCTTGCCCAAGCCTGCTATAGGTGATAATGCTCACAGCCCCATACTCTTTATGGCTACCATGTGGTTTAGTGGTGGTGTATGCAACACTGCCTCCAAAGAAAGAGCTACTTGCAAAGCCTCCATAAACTCTGGTTACTACCACATTAAAAAATACCATGGAACCTAAGGCTTAAAGTCTTTAAAGTTAGTACAAAAAGAAACAATCATATAATTGTAAACTTCTAAAACCAGTACCCAGTGCCGTCGAGTCGATTCCAACTCATAGCAACCCTATAGGACTACTAGATAGCATGATATAAGTTTCTATACATGGTCAAGGTAAAAACCGAAGCCGTATATCATAGCTACCCCAGAAGCCTTAGTCCAGAAGTATATCTCAGTTCCCCAGATTTTAATTCTTACTCTGTTTAAAGGTTCCTGGCCTCATATACCAGATATTTCCTCCTTAAAAAAATAAACGCAGACCTCCTTAACCACTATATTAATTTCTTATAGGGCCGCCATAATAAAGTAACACAAATTGGGTGGCGTAAAACAACAGAAATTTATTCCCTCACAGCTTTGGAGGCAAGAAGTCCAAGATCAAGACATCAGCAGGGTTGGTTCCTTCTAGTTGGTTCCATGCCTTCATAAGAATCTGTTCCATGCCTCTCTCCTAGCTTCTCCTTGGCTTGTAGATGCATCACTCTGGTGTCTGCCTCTGTCTTCACATGGCATTCTCTTCTCTGTCTGAATGTCCAAATTCCCCTCTTCTTATGACATGAGGGCCCATCCTGATCCAGTACAATCCATCTTAATTACATCTACAAAGACCCTATTGCCAAATAAGGTCACGTTCACAGGTATAGGGGGTTAGGATTTCAACATTTCTTTTGGGGGGACAAAATTCAACCCACAACACCTTATGTCCTGACTTGGTGCAGTAAATAGAATAATATTTTGAGGGAAGTTTGGTTCTCAAGAGAAAGTAGAGAAGATGGAGTTGGGTAACACATGCCTAGTTTTTCCTTTTTTTTTTTTTTTTTCAGTAATCATGCAAATTAGCTTCTTAGATCTCTTGGAGCAGGGAGCACAATTGACTGCCTGCCCCATTTTCTGCTCCTCTGTATCCAAATCTGCGATTGCTCTGAAGCCATGCTAACTGTGAGATCCTGCCAGCCAGGGACTGAGCACTGTTGGGTTATCGATGGTGGCCCATTCCTGCAGACTCCTCTAATGGGAAACCTTGGCTTCAGATTTCCCATTGGCCTTGCCAAACATTTCTTGGAATGGTGCTGCACCCCAAGACTCTTCTTACCCAGTTCTCTTTAACAGGTGGCAGACCTGCATCACATTATGAAGGCTATCTTCCTGCTTCTCTGGCTCCCTTTCCCATACCTTTTTTTTAGGCATTTCTCCCAACAAACCTCTTGCATATCTAGTCCCATTTTACATCTGCTTCTCAGAGGACCTGAACTAGCACACCTTCCAAATGCATCAAATTGTTAGGTAGTTCTGCCCACGTCTCCTAGGACTGAGAGAAGGGATGGAGAGAGACAAGGGTGTGGAGCTAATAAATGTCCCTCCAGAAGGAAGGAAGACATCAGGATTGGGAAATAAGCTGTCCTCCCTATTGTTTCATTTAGGGAAGCTAGGGACAGTACAGTATATCTCTAATCTTTAGTCTCTTTCAAGTGTGTCTGCCTTAAAATATGTCTTAATGGTGTTGCCAGGAGAAGAATACTGAGCAAACCCTCGATATGGCCTCATAAAGAAAATTCAGCTTAGTTTAGCCAGTTGAATAAAAATTTATTAATTCAATCATTGAGACTTTTTGTTAATTTCAAATTTCAAGTAATTGGTGTTATATCTTACAAGCACTGTGTCTTGCCGATTCTTTCTTTATAGTGTATTTCCATGTATTTGGTTAAAATCATCAACATCCATTCAATCACTCATCCTAGAAACTTTGATTCATCACTTTCCTGGTCTATAGTTAATCAGTCCTCAAGTCCTTTAGAATGTACTATTTAAGGATATCTAGAATTAATTCTTTCCTTTCCATTCTTACTGGTACTGCTCTTGTCATCTCATCTGACCAGTTAAGTAGCTTTGTTATAGTCCTTCTGCCTTCAATCTGTTCATTATTCCAATTTATCATTTTTCTAATGTAATTACTTCCCATTGACTATAAGGTAAAGTTGAAACTCCTTATTATGATGGAAAAAAATCCTTCATAATCTGACTCCAGCCTCTCTTTTAAGAGTCATACCAAAGCACTCCCCTTCTTCATATCTACTGTTGTGTCACAGTCTCCCTGGAGTTGTAGGTTCGAATCCCACTCCTGACACGACAACCTTTGGAAACCCTGGTGGGGTAGTGCTTAAGAGTTCGGGTGCTAACCAAAAGGTTGGCCATTTGAATCCACCAGGAGCTCCTTCAAAACCCCATGGGGCAGTTCTACTCTGTTCTATAGGGCCGCTATGAGTTGTAATTGACTCGATGACAACTGGTTTGGTTTTGTTTTTTTTTAGTCACATAAAGTCATTCCTTGTACTTGCTGGTTGTTTGACTTCTCTGTACTGTTGCAAATGCTTTTCTTTAGTCTGTGACTTTTCTTTCTTCTTACCACATTACTTCATCCGATGACTTCCTTCACGTTCTTTAAAGCCTCGTTCAAAACCATCTCCTCTGAAGAACTTCCTAGATTTTTCCAGGCAGAATTAATCATTTCTAATATTTACTCTTAAAACGTTTTATGTAGCTTACCGTAGTACTTATCAGTTATATTTTAATTATTTCTTTCCATGTGTCTTTATCCCTTTTTTATTGTGAACTCAATGAGGTTAGGGGTTTATGGTTTGTACATAATAAATATTTATTGAATTTAAGTGAAATTTTTAAAGTTTTATAGAAAAGGGGTCTAGGAATAATCAACATTAAAATGTATTTTTAAATATATATTTCTGTTTAAAATAGTAAACAAATAGTATATTTATAATATATAATAAACATAAACAATATGTAATAAATAATATAAATTTAACAGAGCCTAGCTGCAACCCAATTTTCAAAATCATGAAATTTGTTAGATTTTGACCTTCATCCAAGGGCTGTAATATGCAGAATTACTTAAATTATGTTATTATGCCTAAGCATCTCATATCATCAGCCCCAAAGCCAAGTTTTAGCTTAGGGTAAAGTCTTAAGTAAAAAATTCATTAAATATTGGTAATTTCTTGATATCTCCTCTTTTTTTAATTGCCAATTCTCTTAAACAGAAAAATAACTAATATAAGCAAAAATAATTGAAATGTAGTTGAGTGTACTTGTTCATTATGACCTAAATCTCTGGAATGTTCAAAATGTATACATAGCTGATAAACTACATATGTGTGTATATATGTGTGTGTATATATATAAATATACATACTATGTAGCATTAATGAAACATTCATATTTACATATGAATGCATATATATGTATAAAGCATATGTAAACATTAATGAAACATTCATACTGAATACAGATTTATTAACTTAGCTCTTACTGAAAGACGGGAGAAGATACATGAACTCTCTGGGTATCAGTTTCCTCAGTTGTAAAATAAAAGGGTTGGACTTGGTTTATTTATTCATTTATTCAGCAGATGTTTTGTGCCAGATGCTAGTACTATAAATACAAAGATGAGCAAGATAGATAGAGCCCTGTCTTCTAGTGACTTAAAAGACGTAGGTGAATTTTAAATTCTTTTCCAGTTTTAGGGTATCATAAACATGAGATGACAGCATAAATTAAATAAGATGGAGGATGAAAAGCTATGTTTGCTTTTGAATTTATTCAGAAGCACATTTTACTGATATTTATATAATTAAAAATTCTTATTTGAAAACAACATTTAATGGTTGAACTGAGATAAACATATTGTCAATAATTTGTGTAGTAATTGGCTGTTTACGTTAGCCAGCAGAAAATTGGTCAATGTATTGACCACACATAGAGTTCTGGAGACTAGGGTACAGTCAGACATATGCACTTTAATTTCCAAATAGAATCCATTATAGAGATTCCACTTTGTATACCAATTCTTACCCAATTCAAGACTGGCATTTTTGTCTGTGGCCTTGCATATGACTTGGCAATGCAGATAGCTAATTTTTTATTGCTTTAAATATTGTATAGAGGGGAAAATTCTTTCAGAAACATGAATCATCTAGCCTGCTTTTGAAATGTTAGATGATGAGTGAGGAGAAAAAAGAATAAGAAAATATTTACTGTCTTAGTAAATCTACTCCATGGAGGTTTTGCATATTAATGATATACGCTCAGAGGAAGATACTGATTTTGAATCCAACTTATAAATGATTTTTATTTTTAGCTGAGTATTTATTTGTTAATACCATGAAAGATATTTTAACTATCAGATCTGGTCATATCCAAAAAACCAGTCTTTATAATCAGAAGATTTGCCTCTGGTCTCTTTTTAATGTGATCCTAATAAATTGCAGCCATATTATATTTTTGCTAAATGAAGAAATATGTGATAAACAAATCATAGTAAATCAGGTACCTTTGGCTCGCTCATCTAAGGAATGGAAAACTGTGATATTCATTGGTATAATGGGGATATCTTCATGGCATTAAACCAGTATTGATTTTTCCTACCAGTAATTTCATGACTTTCATATGGAAAGCCATGTCTGGTAGCTCAGATTATACTTTTTAGTCTTTACTGTAGAAAGGGTACCTCTTATATTATTAAGGTTGAGCTGTCCCCTGGGAAGGAAGAGGATATAATGCAGAAGTCTTTGATAGAGAGGAAGCAGAAGCAGGGTACCCTTATCTTCTGACCTGGTGGAACTGGGGAAGTTGAAGAGAGAAAGAGAAGCAGCAAAGAGGTTGGATTTACACACCCTCACTTTTCCCCTTTTGGGGTAGAACTCGGAGTTGGGTCGAGGTATGTAGTAATAAACATCCAGACATGTGCAGAAGAATTTGACCACATCACAGGGTCTAGGGGAAGCAAGATCAGGGATGGCTGCAGAACTCATGGCGAATTTCTTATTTAGCCATATTCAGTATCACAAGTGTGCTAGCACAAGAATGGTGAAGGAAATTGGTTGGATCCAAGGTGTGCACATAAAAAAACCCATTGCCATGGAGTTGATTCCAACTCACAGTGACCCTATTAAAAAAAAAAAAAAAATGTCCTGTAGAGTTTTAAGAAGCTACTGGTGGATTTGAACTGCTGACCTTTTGGTTAGCAGCCAAACACTTAACCACTGTGGCACCAGGGCCCCAGGTGTGCACATAGTGGGAGGGAATAAGAAATTTCTTTGTACTGTGGTAAAGGGATGTGGAAGGGCTGAGTCAATGGACAAATGAGAGGTTGAGACAGAGGCCTCCATATGAGAGATCTCATAACCAAGACTCAAAGATCTAGGTTCACAAACACTGGTGGTAGATGCCATCATGATGCTTCAATAGAATCATCACATAATTATAGACAGCAGTTCAGGAATTAGATCAGACAAGTCATATTGCAACAGAAAATAGTAAGGATCCAGAGGATATCAAGAAGTTGCAAAAATCACCTTCTGTCATAATACCATCAGCCCCTTGTGTACCCAGACGCTGCATAGGGGAGGAAACGGAATTTTCCAGTTACTGTTGCTGCGTAATAAACCACATCAACACTTAGTCATATTAAAAAAAAAAAAATGCTTATAGATTCTGTAAATCAGCAATTTGGACAAAGCACAGGTTGATTTTTTTCCTCCATATGATATCTGAAACTTTATATGGGAGTGACTTGATGGCTAGGGATTGGAATCACCTGTAAGTGTCTTCATACACATATTTGGTGGTTGCTCTTGGTCGGTGGCTGGGAACTCAGCTGGGGCTGACGACAGGAGAGCCTATACCTAGCCTCTTGTATAACCTGGCTTTCTCAAACACAGAACATCAGAGTACTTGGACTTCTTCCATTGTGGTTCAGAGTTCTAAAAGCAGTACTCAAATGATTGAACTTTCTAATCATGATTCCCATTTATTGAAAAAAATTTCAGCCATCTATGATAACAGAGAAACACATGGAAGTATAAACATATTTATTTGGATTGGGAAATATAGCTATTTTAGGGCATTATTCCAAGAAATTTTCCCTTTATGATTAAGGTTTTGGGTTGGAGTAGGGAGCCGTGTGCTCAAATGAGAACGCACTGACACAGATGCACCTTCAGCTGAATGTGGGAAATGAGTCCTATAACAAGCCTTGGGGAAGCTGAGAGAGCCAAGTGTGCCACAGGGAAGCCCGAGGGCCTCTTCAGGCCAGGGAGAAAGGGATGCCTAGAAGCTGTCTGCCTCTCTCTGGTCATTTTGCCTGACCTGGCAAACATTCCAAAGAAGGTGAATTTAAAATGGTATAAGCAATCTCGGTTTCTGTATGTCATTTACTGCCTTAATGTTTTAAATTAAAAACAAAATAAATTTATGTAACACTTGTTATTTAAGATTTAAAAAGTTAATAAACTTTTATCCCTATAATCTTATAATAAATAAATTTGAGTAGAATGTGTGTCAGTGTGTTTTAGTTGTTGTTACAATTTCTTGGATAGGGCAGGAATTCATAAAAGTCTGTCCCAACTTGTTGCTGTAAATTCCACCATCATATTTATTATATATGCTATTAATTATGACATTCTGATCCGAGATAATGTAGTTGAAAGGGTTTTAGACATAAGACTTTCTTTGGTCACAATTTGGCCATTAGATAGAGAGTAATTTATCTTTTCTGGTCTTTAGGTTTCTCATGTTAAAAAAAACAAAAGGAGGTGTTAGATAAGGTAATTTCAAAGTGTCATGAGTCTATTAAACCCAAAAACCGAACCCCTTGCTGTTGAGTCAATTCTGACTCATAGCAACCCTATAGGACAGAACTACCAGCCTTTCGGTTAGCAGCCAAGCTCTTAACCACTGCACTATCAGGACTGCCATGAATCTATTAGTTTCACTTTAATTTAAGATGATGATGAGAAATTATAAAGAATTTATAATGGAACTTTGCACAAAATGATTCTCATGTACTTCTGCTTTCTACTTGGTTACAATTTATGAATTGTATTAGTAGGTTACAACTCTATTTCTTATTTATGTAAATTTAAATACATTTTGAAGATTCTTGATGAAGGTATTGAAGTATTTTTCATTATAAAGGTGAAAAAAATTTTTCTGTACAATAACATAGCACTTCAAATAAATTTAGAAATACAAGTGAATAAATTATCTTTGAACTTCAAGCATGTGACATAGTTTAATTTTGTTGTATGATGCAAATGCATCATCTCATGTGGAAGAATAGAAAACTAAGCTAGTGGAGATAGAATACTTTGGAGACAAAATAGTCGGTTTATGTGCAAATAATGAAGAAAGACATGGAAATACTGATAGATATGGAAAAAGGAAAAAAACCTACTCTTTTTGACAATTACTGTGAAAGATAATATATATTTTTCAGAAAAAGTGTTTAAATATTTAGCTTTTTTCAGATTGAGAGTGCATTATCTTAAATTGTGACAAGTATTTTGTGATCCTTGATTACACTTGAGAATTTACTTAATATTAAATTATATTAGGCACTAGCTGAGAAGAGTTGAAGCACATTATTTTTCAAACCACTAAACAGAGTAGTCTGCTTTAAAAGGTGAAGACTAGAAATGAATTTGCAATATTTTTCTTCTGCAGAACAATATTCCTTTAGTGGTGGTTTTTATATATTTTGGCAAGAAAGTAATTTTTCTAACAACATTGTATATGGAACTTCAATTTATAAATAGATTAAAAAAGTTGTTTAGAATGGGGCTGGTGGGTCTTGAGCCCAATTACCTTGGCTGCTTATCTCTCTCTGTTCAACCCTTG
Organism: Elephas maximus indicus; assembly: GCF_024166365.1. Classification (NCBI taxonomy): domain Eukaryota; kingdom Metazoa; phylum Chordata; class Mammalia; order Proboscidea; family Elephantidae; genus Elephas; species Elephas maximus. The sequence goes on along the minus strand of NC_064833.1, from coordinate 59,718,801 downwards.
AGGTTCCTGATACGTCTCAGAACCCTGGGCATTAGAAGAGCAGTGTGAAAATCAATGTCTTATTATATGAAGTATTTCTACATTAGTATATGCTGTTGTTGCTATGTGCCATCTACTGGATTCTGACACAGAGACCCTATAGGACAGAGTAGAACTGCCCCGTAGGGTTTCCAGCATTAACTTGTTATGACCAATAGTTGAGAAAGACATTACTTATTGAAATTGTATGTGTGTGTGTGTGTGTGTGTATGTGTACATTCTAAATGACTGTTTCCTTACCGATGGATTTTAAATAAATATGTCTCAAGGAGAGTGCCATATGAACGAAAGGCACTCAATTTAAAATGGTGCTTCAGATCACCTAGAAATGATTAAATGAACTAGGGAGCTTATATGTAGGAAACCTCGGGGTGTCTTCAATGAAACAAAATAAAGAACATCGGTCTAATTTTTTTTTAATAGCTTACATTAAAATCCTGACTAGAATCAGATGTCTGTGAAAAACATGGCACTATTGATTTATCAAAATAGTAGAAAACATACTTTATTTTCCATTATTTTCTATTGAATCTTCTCACTTTTGAAGGATTTAAAAACTGGAGTTTCAGATCTGGATGTTCTTTGGATGTTAATGAACTGTTCAGATGTACTCCAAGGAGGCTAGCATTGGCCGGAGATCCCTTCATTGTGTTTGATGATATTTATATAATGTGTTTGTCTTTGCAGAACGTTTGCTACTGAATATCATCCCAAGGAACAGTCAAAAAATACTTGCCTGGCAAGACACAGAGCTACTAGATTCACAGATGTCTTTGTTGATGGTCTCAGTACAGCAAGACAGGACTCACTCATCATTGTTTACAAGTTTTCCTATCTTCCCCACTTTTCTGTCACCCTTACTCATAAATGCAGTGCCATCTCTGAGCATGTAATCTCAGATTCATTACCCTTTCTCATTTCATATTTCTGTAACCAGCAAATCCAGAAGAGTTATTATTCCCCTAACCCCTCAAAATCATAACTGCAGTTTTTAACCCAAACGCCCATGCTCTTTAGTTCGAATTAGATTACCCAGTTGGAAACTGGGTTACAACCTGTTGGTCCTCAGATTAGTTTGTGTTTTCCTGGAAAAGGAGACCACCATTACCAGCTAACTGTAACAAGAGCCTTGCCCTTGGTAATGATATCACACTGCCATCAGTAATCCTTGAAAATCTTCAAGGTAACCTGAGTTACAGAAATTTTCCAAGCGTTTGAGCAGATCTCAACTAGCCATTTCAATTTGTGAGCCAATGATATAGTAACATTGTGCTATGAACTGCTAGAGAGAAACCAAGTGTAGTCTCTCACTTTAAGAACTTCTTATAGACTAGTCTGAGATTTAGTTTTGTGCTATGGTTAAGAACACAGATTCTAGGGGCAGGCTGCCTGGGTTCAAATCCTTCTGTCACTTTATTAGATGTGTGACCTTGGCAAGTTAACTTTTCTGTCCTTCAGTTTCCCCATGTCTTAAGTGAGGATTATGAAAATCACTACCTCATGGAGTTGTGAGAATTAAATGAGTTAATACAGGCAAAACACATCACGCCTAGCACATAGTAAAGCTCTATATATGTTTGCTATTACTCTTATTTGGCAGGTTACTTTGTCTCTCTGTTTCTCATTTCTTTAAGCTACAATACATTTTGGGCTCAATGAGCTGAGTTAAAAAATAGTGCCTCCTTCCTGTACCATTGATGTGTGTGTGTGTGTGTGTATAGTATTTAAAGGAGAAGGAGCTTACAATGAACCCAGTGACTGATTATCTGTTTTTAATCAGGCGCATGGACTAAGTTTGAATGGCCATGTTTAAAAGACTGACAGAGCTATTGTTGTAAGAGAGACCTGGGGAAAATCCAGGCAAGAGGTGATAATCAGAAACTAAGAGAACTCTCAAATGAGATTTTGTGAGCAGCAAACAGAGTTACTTTGGAGTGCTGTAGAATATCTTCTGAAGGCTGACTTTATTGATTTACCATCAACTTATTTCATATCACTCTAGTCTACTTGTCTACTTCAAGTAAATCAATACCCCTTAATATCAGCACCTAAACAAACAAAAGAAGTACATTTAGGAGTACATTCCCCAAATAGAAAAAGCTAGTAGTGAGCAGTTTTTCAGGCCCCATTCTCCCACTGCTGGCTCCAAAGCAGAAGACTTTCAGTGTCCTAGTGTTATTTCTGATGGGATAGATTGACTTGGGCAGTTGCAGTGTTGATAGCTCCTCTTAGACCATGGCTGAGTGGCCTGGTTCTCCATCTTCCGAGTCCTCAGAGAGTTGGAGGAGAACGGTCCATTCCGATGGTTGATGTTTTAGTTTCCTAGTGTTGCTGTAACAGAAATACCACAAGTGTGTGGCTTAAAAAAACGGAAACTTACTTTCTCAGAGTTTAGGGGGCTAGAAGTTAAAATTTCGGCCACTGGCTCTAGGGGAAGGTGCTCTCCTGTAAGCTCTGGAAGAAGATTCTTGTCTCTCAGCTTCTGTAGTCCTGGGGTTCCTCGGTTCCTTGGTGATCTTCAAGTGCCATCAGTCTTCCCCCATTGTGCTTCCCTCTTCTTGTTCATCCTAACCTGTTCTTTTTATATTTTGGGGGAATACAACCCAATCCGTAACAGATGGGCAATACCAACTGTAGCAGCCGGGTTGGTGAACAGAACTTAGACCTTTTATAGCATTTCCCTTTCTGCTTCCCCCAGAACTCTCATCTGTCAGAGCAGAGTCAAGACTGCACTGATTCCTCTCTCCCCATGCAGAGAAGAGGGACCTCAACTACTTTCTCTTGCTTTGGAAGGCAAGTTTAACAAATGAGAATATTCTTCAGGCTGAGTCATGTTGACTATTACAAAGTTATTTTTGATTCCTGCCATGAAACTATTTGAATCAAAATATGGTTACTACCTGTATCTTGAACATTAGAATGACTTTGGCTCCTATTTTTACCAAAAGCAGAAAACCCATCTGCAGAAGAAGTCCTATACAGAGGCTGAAACCAGCTTTGCCTTAAAAAAAAAAAAAAAAAATTCCTAAACTTAAATGATCTCAAACAAAACTTTAAGAAATATTACATATAATATGACACAGAATTGGGAAAAAGGTCATTACCCTTGCTTCCTGCAATGATTTTATGTATCTTAGTTGAAGTTTCACATTTGTGCAATTACTTTGGATTAACATCTTTATTTTTTTACTTCACTAGAGCAATGTCATGAAAGCAAATTTGTTGATAGTTTTATTGCCCATGCTTAGCAGAATGCCTGAAATGGAGATGAAAAATTAACATTTATAGAATCAGCAAATCTGTTCAAAATCAAGAATATGGTATACTTATTATTAATAGGAAACGCTGGTGGTGTAGTGGTTAAGCATTACATCAGCTAACCAAGAGGTCAGCAGTTCGAATCCACTAGGCACGCCTTGGAAACTCTATGGGGCAGTTCTACTCTGTCCTGTAGGGTCGCTATGAGTCAGAATTGACTTGATGGCAGTGGGTTTATCATCAATGCTCATAACTTTATCACTATGAGAATTATAGGCATAATTTCCAATGGGAATCTGAAGTTCACATCCGTGTCAGTGTCAGAACTATGATAACACCAATTTTCAAACTGAATTAAAGCCACCTTTCTGTGAATTCTGTTTATATTTAGTTGTAATTGAATACTCAAAATTTCCTTGCTGTTTGTAAAATCTAAATACTAAACTTCCAACGATATTGTAAAAAGTGTCTCTAAGATTATTCAAATGTTAAATATACACTAAAATGAATAGCATCTAAAGTTCTACTTAATAGTATACTATGGTTTTATGATATTTACATTAATTTATACTGGCATGCTTGTATTTTAAGTGCTTCACAGATGTGAATTCATTTAATTATCAGAACAACCTTATGAGGTATATATTATTTTTATCTTCATTTTATAAAGAAACAGAAGCACAGACATATTAAATAACTGGCCAGTGTTCAACAGCGGAATTAGGATTCAAACCCAGGCCATTAATATTTGTTAGATTCTGTTGTGTGGTCTTCAGCATCTAGCCAGTTACCTGAAGGCGATAGTAACTTGAAGGTAAAAGTTTGGCTCCTCTATATGACAAAGTTCATTATGTCCAGTTCTCCCCAGGCTTTGAACATATGTGTCCTCTCTTCATTTCAGCAAAGAAGCAGAAGATAGGGATAGATGCTGTGATGGTTAAGACTGTGCATTAGCTTGGCTGGGCCATGATTCTCAGTGTTTGGGCAGTTGTATAGTGTGATCACTTTCCTGTTGAGATTTGGTATGTGATCACCCCCATGATGGGGGCCTGTGGTGGCTCACTGTCCCCTCAGCTTTCATCTCTTCACCTTCTGCTGCCTACTTCCTCCCTGCTTGTGCTGCAAAGGTGGTTGGCTTGTTCTGGATCTAGAAGCTGTCTCTTGTCTGACCTCTGGTTCTTGGCATTTGAGCAAGCAACTTACCTTTGCATCATGGGATTCGCTGATCTTCACGGCTTACGAGCAAGAGTCCTGTTCCCCGGACTGCCTATCTTGGGTTTGCCAGCCTCTGCAGCTAAGTGACTCAGGAGAAACCTTGCGGTCTTGCCTGCCGACCTTGGGGATTCCTCGACTGTCACAACCTGTGAGCGGGATCCATGCTCTCCAACCTGCTCGTCTTGGGTTCATCAGCTTCTGCTGCTCTGTGAATTAGGAAAGGACTATCCTAATCCAAGGACTTGGGATATTCCAAACCCTACAATTGCGTGAGCTGTTTCTTTAATATAAATCTCTCTGTGTATATTTATATGCATTACTGGTTTTGCTTCTCTAGAGAACCCAGCTTAAGACAGATGCATTGTCAACACTGTATGATATATTATTATCACCTCATACTTTCCTTGAAATAAAACAATGTGAATTCCAAAATATTTGCGGAAAGTTGTAAAATGGCCAGAATTTGAGGATTTCCATGTGACTACTCATTAGCTTAAATGAGAACAGCCAGAAAATGTGTTAAGTATACTCTATTTGGTAAATAGTCTGTCATAGGATTCAATTAAAAAAATCCTTTTAAGCGTAATGTAACTTTTTGTAGATTTGGCAAGGTGTCAAAACTTATAAAATGTTTGGAGGTCTTAATTCAGCAGTGACCTCAAAATAGATTTCCTTAAATGAAAGTTAAAGATAAAAGGCAAAAATTGAAATACAGCCCGCCATAATGTTTCACAAAAATTGCCAGATTGCCAGATGATATTTAATTAGAAGCTCAGAAAATAATGATGAGCTGTCTAATCTGGAAGAAATTATTTGGACTAAATCACTGGAGAAGGAGGTTGCTCAGATAGTAAACTGGAGGCAGTTTAAAATGAGCCTGACAGTAGTAAATACAAAACCAAACCAACCCCTTCCAACAAACACACAAAAAATAGAAAACACCTGTTTAAATTAATATATCCCTACATTATTTTTGAGAAAGTTAGACTTTACCCAGCCAAGAAGTTGTGAAAAATAAAAAGCTCTGAGCATTTCTGTATAATAGGATCTCTCTGTACTTAGCAGTGGCTACTAAAAGTCTTTAATCAATGTTTTGATACATTTGCTCCATTTAAAAGATATAGCTTGGCATGCAATGAGTCATTTTGGCTGTGAATTTGAGGCAGAAGAAAAGTGTGGTTAGGGAATCGGTAGTCTTGCTATGGAAATTTAGAGTGGCGGTACTGTTCTTGTGACCACCATCTTAACAACTGGCTATACTTTATTAGAGGCACAGGAGACATTCCAGGGATCCTTTAACACTTTACTGTCCAATGTAAGTGGCTGTTCAAATTCAAAGTTATAGTAATTAAATTTAAAAAAATTGAAAATTTATTTCCTCAGTCACACTAGCTACATTTCAATTGTTCAGTAGCCACTTGTGGGTAGTGGCTACCCTATTGGATAGACTGTTGGACAGCTCTGATACTGACCAATTCCATCATCCTAGAAAATTCAGTTGGGTAGCCCTGCTTTAGAGGATTTATATTTGGCCGTTCGAGTTCTGTTTCAATCTCCATGGTCCTATTTGATCTTTCTGAAGCCCATAGATCCTGATAGTTTTTCACTTCTTAGGATTCAATTTCCTAATCTGTGGAGAGAAAGGGTGAATTTATTGGGTTTTTGTAAAAATTAAAGTAATATAAGAAAACTGATTTATAGTAGGTTCTTAATAAACATTTGTTTTCTCAGAAATCATTTTTTTTTTTTTACTAACAGAAAGTCATGTTGTTGTTGTCGTTGTTAGGTGCCAGAGTCGGTTCTGACCCACAGCGACCAAATGCAGAACAGAATGAAACACTGCCCGGTCCTGCACCATCCTTACAATTGTTATGCTTGAGCTCATTGTTGCAGCCACTGTGTCAATCCACCTCGCTGAGGGTCTTCCTCTTTTCCACTGACCCTGTGCTCTGCCAAGCATGATGTCCTTCTCCAGGACTGAGCCCTCCTGACAAAATGTCCAAAGTATGTAAGACGCAGTCTTGCCATCCTTGCCTCTAAGGAGCATTCTGGCTGCACTTCTTCCAAGACAGATTTGTTCGTACTTTTGGCAGTCCGTGGTATATTCAATATTCTTTGCCAACACCACAATTCAAAGGCATCAACTCTTCTTCGGTCTTCCTTATTCACTGTCCAGCTTTGACATGCATATGATGCAACTGAAAATACCATGGCTTGGGTCAGGCACACCTTAGTCTTCAGGGTGACATCTTTGCTCTTCAACACTTTGAAGAGGTCCTTTGCAGCAGATTTGCCCAATGCAATGCTTCTTTTGATTTCTTGACTGTTGCTTCCATGGCTGTTGATTGTGGATCCAAGTGGAACGAAATCCTTGACAACTTCAATCTTTTCTCCATTTATCATGATGTTGCTCATTGGTCCAGTTGTGAGGATTTTTGCTTTCTTTATGTGGAGGTGTAATCCATATTGAAGGCTGTGGTCTTTGATCTTCATTAGTAAGTGCTTCAAGTCCTCTTCACTTTCAACAAGCAAGATTGTGTCATCTGCATAACGCAGGTTGTTAATGAGTCTTCCTCCAATCCTGATGCCCTGTTCTTCTTCATATAGTCTAGCTTCTCGTATTATTTGTTCAGCATACAGATTAAATAGGTATGGTGAAAGAATACAACCTTGATGCACACCTTTCCTGACTTTAAGCCAATCAGTATCCCCTTGTTCTGTCCGAACAACTGCCTCTTTTTTTTTTTTAATAACTTTTATTAAGCTTCAAGCGAACGTTTACAAATCCAATCAGTCTGTCACATATAAGTTTACATACATCTCACTCCCTACTCCCACTTGCTCTCCCCCTCTTGAGTCAGCCCTTTCAGTCTCTCCTTTCTTGACAATTTTGCCAGCTTCCCTCTCTCTCTATCCTCCCATCCCCCCTCCAGACAAGAGTTGCCAACACAATCTCAAGTGTCCACCTGATATAATTAGCTCACTCTTCATCAGCGTCTCTCTCCCACCCACTGACCAGTCCCTTTCATTTCTGATGAGTTGTCTTCGGGAATGGTTCCTGTCCTGTGTCATCAGAAGGTCTGGGGAGCATGGCTGCCGGGATTCCTCCAGTCTCAGTCAGACCATTAAGTTTGGTCTTTTTATGAGAATTTGGGGTCTGTATCCCACTGATCTCCTGCTCCCTCAGGGGTCCTCTGCTGTGCTCCCTGTCAGGGCAGTCATCGATTGTGGCCGGGCACAAACTAGTTCTTCTGGTCTCAGGATGATGTAGGTCTCTGGTTCATGTGGCCCTTTCTGTCTCCTGGGCTCTTAGTTGTCCTGTGTCCTTGGTGTTCTTCATTTTCCTTTGCTCCAAGTGGGTTGAGACCAATTGATGCATCTTAGATGGCCGCTTGTTAGCATTTAAGACCCCAGATGCCACATTTCAAAGTGGGATGCAGAATGATTTCATAATAGAATTATTTTGCCAATTGACTTAGAAGTCTCCTCAAACCATGTTCCCCAGACCCCCGCCCTTGCTCCGCTGACCTTTGAAGCATTCATTTTATCCCGGAAACTTCTTTGCTTTTGGTCCAGTCCAAATGAGCTGACCTTCCATGTATTGAGTGTTGTCTTTCCCTTCACCTAAAGCAGTTCTTATCTACTGATTAATCAATAAAAAACCCTCTCCCACCCGCCCTCCCTCCCCCCCTCGTAACCACAAAAGTATGTGTTCCTCTCAGGTTTACTATTTCTCAAGATCTTATAATAGTGGTCTTATACAATATTTGTCCTTTTGCCTCTGACTAATTTCGCTCAGCATAATGCCTTCCAGGTTCCTCCATGTTATGAAATGTTTCAGAGATTCGTCACTGTTCTTTATCGATGCGTAGTATTCCATTGTGTGAATATACCACAATTTATTTACCCATTCATCCGTTGATGGACACCTTGGTTGCTTCCAACTTTTTGCTGTTGTAAACAGAGCTGCAATAAACATGGGTGTGCATATATCTGTTTGTATGAAGGCTCTTGTATCTCTAGGGTATATTCCTAGGAGTGGGATTTCTGGGTTGTATGGTAGTTCTATTTCTAACTGTTTAAGATAACGCCAGATAGATTTCCAAAGTGGTTGTACCATTTTACATTCCCACCAGCAGTGTATGAGAGTTCCAATCTCTCCGCAGCCTCTCCAACATTTATTATTTTGTGTTTTTTGGATTAATGCCAGCCTCGCTGGTGTGAGATGGAATCTCATCGTAGTTTTAATTTGCATTTCTCTAATGGCTAATGATCGAGAGCATTTTCTCATGTATCTGTTGGCTGCCTGAATATCTTCTTTAGTGAAATGTGTGTTCATATCCTTTGCCCACTTCTTGATTGGGTTGTTTGTCTTTTTGTGGTTGAGTTTTGACAGAATCATGTAGATTTTAGAGATCAGGCGCTGGTCGAAGATGTCATAGCTGAAAATTCTTTCCCAATCTGTAGGTGGTCTTTTTACTCTTTTGGAGAAGTCTTTAGATGAGCATAGGTGTTTGATTTTTAGGAGCTCCCAGTTATCGGGTTTCTCTTCGTCATTTTTGGTAATGTTTTGTATTCTGTTTATGCCTTGTATTAGGGCTCCTAGGGTTGTCCCAATTTTTTCTTCCATGATCTTTATCGTTTTAGTCTTTATGTTTAGGTCTTTGATCCACTTGGAGTTAGTTTTTGTGCATGGTGTGAGGTATGGGTCCTGTTTCATTTTTTTGCAAATGGATATCCAGTTATGCCAGCACCATTTGTTAAAAAGGCTATCTTTTCCCCAGTTAACTGACACTGGTCCTTTGTCAAATATCAGCTGCTCATACGTGGATGGATCTATGTCTGGGTTCTCAATTCTGTTCCATTGGTCTATGTGTCTGTTGTACCAATACCAGGCTGTTTTGACTACTGTGGCTGTATAATAGGTTCTGAAGTCAGGTAAGGTGAGGCCTCCCACTTTCTTCTTCTTTTTCAGTAGTGCTTTGCTTATCCGGGGGTTCTTTCCCTTCCATATGAAATTGGTGATTTGTTTCTCTATCCCCTTAAAATATGACATTGGAATTTGGATCGGAAGTGTGTTAAATGTATAGATGGCTTTTGGTAGAATAGACATTTTTACTATGTTAAGTCTTCCTATCCATGAGCAAGGTATGTTTTTCCACTTAAGTATGTCCTTTTGAATTTCTTGTAGTAGAGCTTTGTAGTTTTCTTTGTATAGGTCTTTTACATCCTTGGTAAGATTTATTCCTAAGTATTTTATCTTCTTGGGGGCTACTGTGAATGGTATTGATTTGGTTATTTCCTCTTCGGTGTTCTTTTTGTTGATGTAGAGGAATCCAAGTGATTTTTGTATGTTTATTTTATAACCTGAGACTCTGTCAAACTCTTCTATTAGTTTCAGTAGTTTTCTGGAGGATTCCTTAGGGTTTTCTGTGTATATAATCATGTCTTCTGCAAATAGTGATAACTTTACTTCTTCCTTGCCAATCCGGATACCTTTTATTTCTTTGTCTAGCCTAATTGCCCTGGCTAAGACTTCCAACACGATGTTGAATAAGAGCGGTGATAAAGGGCATCCTTGTCTGGTTCCCGTTCTCAAGGGATATGCTTTCAGGTTCTCTCCATTTAGAGTGATATTGGCTGTTGGCTTTGCATAGATGCCCTTTATTATGTTGAGGAATTTTCCTTCAGTTCCTATTTTGGTAAGAGTTTTTATCATGAATGGGTGTTGGACTTTGTCAAATGCCTTTTCTGCATCAATTGATAAGATCATGTGGTTTTTGTCTTTTGTTTTATTTATGTGATGGATTACATTAATGGTTTTTCTGATATTAAACCAGCCTTGCATACCTGGTATAAATCCCACTTGATCAGGGTGAATTATTTTTTTGATGTGTTGTTGGATTCTATTGGCTAGAATTTTGTTGAGGATTTTTGCATCAATGTTCATGAGGGATATAGGTCTATAATTTTCTTTTTTTGTAATGTCTTTACCTGGTTTTGGTATCAGGGAGATGGTGGCTTCATAGAATGAGTTGGGTAGTATTCCGTCATTTTCTATGCTTTGGAATACCTTTAGTAGTAGTGGTATTAACTCTCCTCTGAAAGTTTGGTAGAACTCTGCAGTGAAGCCGTCCGGGCCAGGGCTTTTTTTTGTTGGGAGTTTTTTGATTACCGTTTCAATCTCTTTTTTTGTTATGGGTCTATTTAGTTGTTCTACTTCTGAATGTGTTAGTTTAAGTAGGTAGTGTTTTTCCAGGAATTCATCCATTTCTTCTAGGTTTGCAAATTTGTTAGAGTACAATTTTTCATAATAATCTGAAATGATTCTTTTAATTTCATTTGGTTCTGTTGTGATGTGGTCCTTCTCGTTTCTTATTCGGGTTATTTGTTTCCTTTCCTGTATTTCTTTAGTCAGTCTAGCCAATGGTTTATCAATTTTGTTAATTTTTTCAAAGAACCAGCTTTTGGCTTTGTTAATTCTTTCAATTGTTTTTCTGTTCTCTTAATTCATTTAGTTCAGCTCTAATTTTTATTATTTGTTTTCTTCTGGTGCCTGATGGGTTCTTTTGTTGCTCACTTTCTGCTTGTTCAAGTTGTAGGGACAATTCTCTGATTTTGGCTCTTTCTTCTTTTTGTATGTGTGCATTTATCGATATAAATTGGCCTCTGAGCACTGCTTTTGCTGTGTCCCAGAGGTTTTGATAGGAAGTATTTTCATTCTCGTTGCATTCTATGAATTTCCTTATTCCCTCCTTGATGTCTTCTATAACCCAGTCTTTTTTCAGGAGGGTATTGTTCATTTTCCAAGTATTTGATTTCTTTTCCCTAGTTTTTCTGTTATTGATCTCTAGTTTTATTGCCTTGTGGTCTGAGAAGATGCTTTGTAATATTTCGATGTTTTGGACTCTGCAAAGGTTTGTTTTATGACCTAATATGTGGTCTATTCTAGAGAATGTTCCATGTGTGCTAGAAAAAAAAGTATACTTTGCAGCAGTTGGGTGGAGAGTTCTGTATAAGTCAATGAGGTCAAGTTGGTTCATTGTTGTAATTAGATCTTCCGTGTCTCTGTTGAGCTTCTTACTGGATGTCCTGTCCTTCTCCAAAAGTGGTGTGTTGAAGTCTCCTACTATAATTGTGGAGGTGTCTATCTCGCTTTTCAATTCTGTTAAAATTTGATTTATGTATCTTGCAGCCCTGTCATTGGGTGCATAAATATTTCATATGGTTATGTATTCCGGATCAATTGTCCCTTTTATCATTATATCGTGTCCTTCTTTATCCTTTGTGGTGGATTTAAGTCTAAAGTCTATTTTGTCAGAAATGAATATTGCTACTCCTCTTCTTTTTTGCTTATTGTTTGCTTGATATACTTTTTTCCATCCTTTGAGTTTTAGTTTGTTTGTGTCTCTAAGTCTAAGGTGTGTCTCTTGTAGGCAGCATATAGATGGATCGTGTTTCTTTATCCAGTCTGTGACTCTCTGTCTCTTTATTGGTGCATTTAGTCCATTTACATTCAGGGTAATTATAGATAAATAAGTGTTTAGTGTTGTCATTTTGATGCCTTTTTATGTGTATTGTTGACAATTTCATTTTTCCACATACTTTTTTGTGCTGAGGCGTTTTTCTTAGTAAATTGTGAGATCCTCATTTTCATAGTGCTTGACTTTATGTTAGTTGAGTCGTTAACGTTTTTCTTGGTTTTTATCTTGAGTTATAGAGTTGTTATACCTTTTTGTGGTTACCTTATTATTTACCCCTATTTTTCTAAGTAAAAACCTAACTTGTATTGTTCTATATCGCCTTGTATCACTCTCCATATGGCAGTTCTATGCCTCCTGTATTTAGTCCCTCTTTTTGATTATTGTGATCTTTTACCTGTTGACTTCCATGATTCCCTGTTATGTGTATTTTTTTTTTTTAATTAATCTTAATTTGTTTGTTTTTGTGATTTCCCTATTTGAGTTGATATCAGGACGTTCTGTTTTGTGACCTTGTGTTGTGCTGATATCTGATATTATTGGTTCTCTGACCAAACAATATCCTTTAGTATTTCTTGTAGCTTTGGTTTGGTTTTTGCAAATTCTCTAAACTTGTGTTTGTCTGTAAATATCTTAATTTCGCCTTCATATTTCAGAGAGAGTTTTGCTGGATATATGATCCTTGGCTGGCAGTTTTTCTCTTTCAGTGTTCTGTATATGTCGTCCCATTCCCTTCTTGCCTGCATGGTTTCTGCTGAGTAGTCAGAACATATTCTTATTGATTCTCCCTTGAAGGAAACCTTTCTTTTCTCCCTGGCTGCTTTTAAAATTTTCTCTTTATCTTTGGTTTTGGTGAGTTTGATGATAATATGTCTTGGTGTTTTTCTTTTTGGATCAATCTTAAATGGGGTTCGATGAGCATCTTGGATAGATATCCTTTCGTTTTTCATGATGTCAGGGAAGTTTTCTGTCAGTTCTTCAAATATTTTCTCTGTGTTTTCTGTCCCCCCTCCCTGTTCTGGGACTCCAATCACCCGCAGGTTATCCTTCTTTATAGAGTCGCACATAATTCTTAGGGTTTCTTCTTTTTTTTAAATTCTTTTATCTGATTTTTTTTCAGCTATGTTGGTGTAGATTCCCTGGTCCTCCAGATGTCCCAGTCTGCATTCTAATTGCTCGAGTCTGCTCCTCTGACTTCCTAGTGCGTTGTCTAATTCTGTTATTTTATTGTTAATCTTTTGGATTTCTACATGTTGTCTCTCTATGGATTCTTGCAACTTATTAATTTTTCCACTATGTTCTTGAATAATCTTTTTGAGTTCTTCAACAGTTTTATCGGTGTGTTCCTTGGCTTTTTCTGCAGTTATCCTAATTTCATTTGTGATATCATTAAGCATTCTGTAAATTAGTTTTTTATATTCTGTATCTGATAATTCCAAGATTGTATCTTCATTTGGGAAAGATTTTGATTCTTTTGTTTGGGGGCTTGGAGAAGCTGTCATGGTCTGCTTCTTTAAGTGGTTTGATATGGATTGTTGTCTCCGAGCCATCACTGGGAAACTAGTTTTTCCAGAAAATCCACTAAAAAAAAAAATGCAGTCCGATCCCTATCAGAGTTCTCCCCCTGGCTCAGGCTATTCAGATGTTAATGAAGCCTCCTGGGGAGGGTGGGGGAGGGAACAGAGAGATAGGAGAGTAGCACCTCAGAATATAGACAGAGTTGCTTGTCTTGCTTGGAATGACTATTATATCTGAGATTCGCGCGGGCGCGTCTCCTATGTGTGCTGGCTGTGTGGAGAGTGCCCCTGGGGGGTCTGGCCCGCTGGAGTCACGGTCAGATCCTCCGCTTCCAGCCCCACGCCCAGCGTCAAGGCTCCCCTACTGGGACGATGCACTCTCGACTCCAAAATCAGTCGCTGCCTCCCGGGGACTTCTCGTCCCTCCAGCCGCGTGACCGTGCCGCCTCCGAGAACCAGTTGGGCCTCCTCCTGGGGTTAGTTCAGATGGGTGGAGCAGCTCCCCGTGCTTGTGCCGTGACCGAGTGTCCCGGCTGGGACGCTGTTCTCCCCGCTCCAATACCAGTCGTTGCCTCCCGGGGACTTCTCCTACCGGCTGTGTCCCACGCCGCCCGCGCGACCCGGCTGGTCCCCTTCCCGGGGTTAGTTCAGGGGGGTGGAGCAACTCTCCGTGTTTATGCCGTACCTGCGTCCAGTCCAAATCCCTGCGGGACGGTTCCCCGGCTCGGATGCTGCTCTTTCTGCTCCAAGACCAGTCACTGCTTCCCGGGGACTTCTCCTACTGGCTGCCTCCCACGCCGCCCGTGGAACCAACTGGTCCCCCTCCCGGGGTTAGTTCAGGGGGGTGGAGCAGCTCTCTGTGCTTCTGCCGTATCTGACTGGTACTCTGGCTCCAGGCTCTGGAAACAATTGCTGCTTCCCCGTATTAGTTCGTTCTCCGTCTCTAAATCTGTGTTTGTTGTTCAGGGTTCGTAGATTGTTATGTATGTGATCGATTCACTTGTTTTTCCGTGTCTTTGTTGTAAGAGGGATCCGAGGTAGCGTCTGCCTAGTCCGCCATCTTGGCTCCACGTTCCGAACAACTGCCTCTTGATATATGTAAAGGTTTCTTATGAGCACAATTAAGTGTTCTGGAATTCCCATTCTTTGCAATGTTATCCATAGTTTGTTATGATCCATGCAGTCGAATGCCTTTGCGTAGTCAATAAAACACAGGTAAAGATCCTCTGGTATTCTCTGCTTTCAGCAAGGATCCATCTGACATCAGCAATGATATCCCTGGTTCCACGTCCTCTTCTGAAACCTGCCTGAATTTCTGGCAGTTCCCTGTCGATAAACTGCTGCAGCCGTTTTTGAATGATCTTCAGCAAAATTTTGCTTGCGTGTGATATTGATGATATTGTTCTATAATTTCCACATTCGGTTGGATTGCCTTTCTTGGGACTAGGCATAAATATGGATCTCTTCCAATCAGTTGGCCAGGAAGCTGTCTTCCATATTTCTTGGCATAGACAAGTGAGCACCTCCACCGTTGCTGCTGTTTGTTGAAACACCTCAATTGATATTCCATCAATTCCTGGAACCTTGTTTTTCGCCAGTGCCTTCAGAGCAGCTTGGACTTCTTCCTTCTGCACCATTCGTTCCTGATCATATGCCATCTCTTTTAATGGTTGAATATCGACTAATTCTTTTTGGTATGATGACTCTGTGTATTCCTTCCATCTTCTTTTGATGCTTCCTGGGTCGTTTAATATTTTCCCCATGGAATCCTTCACTATTGCAACTCGAGGCTTGAATTTTTTCTTCAGTTCTTTCAGCTTGAGAAACGCCAAGCCTGTTCTTCCCTTTTGGTTTTCCATCTCCAGCTCTTTGCACATGTCATTATAATACTTTACTTTGTCTTCTCGAGATGCCCTTTGAAATCTTCTGTTCAGTTCTTTTACTTCATGAATTCTTCCTTTTGCTTTAGCTGCTCGACACTCAAGAGCAAGTTTCAGAGTCTCCTCTGACATCCGTCTTGGTCTTTTCTTTCTTTCCTGTCTTTTCAATGACCTCTTGCTTTCTTCATGGATGATGTCCTTGATGTCATTCCACAACTCGTCTGGTCTGCGGTCACTATTGTTCAATGCGTCCAATCAATTCTTGAGATGGTCTCTAAATTCAGGTGGGATATACTCAAGGTCATATTTTGGCTCTTGTGGGCTTGCTCTGATTTTCTTCAATTTCAGCTTGAACTTGCATATAAGCAATTGATAGTCTGTTCCACAGTCGGCCCCTAGCCTTGTTCTGACTGATGATATTGAGCTTTTCCATCGTCTCTTTCCACAGATGTAGTCAATTTGATTTCTGTGTGTTCTATCTAGCGAGGTCCACGTGTATAGTCGCCGTTTATGTTGGTGAAAGAAGGTATTTGCAGTGAAGAAGTCATTGGTCTTGCAAAATTCTATCATTTGATTTCCGGCATTGTTTCTATCACCAAGGCCATGTTTTCCAATTACTGATCTTTCTTCTTCGTTTCCAATTTTTGCATTCCAATCGCCAGTAATTATCAATGCATCTTGATTGCACGTTTGATCAATTTCAGACTCCAGCAGCTGATAAAAATCTTCATCTTTGGCCCTAGTGGTTGGTGTGTAAATTTGAATAATAGTCGTATTAACTGGTCTTCCTTGTAGGCGTATGTATTTTAGCCTATCACTGACAGCGTTGTACTTCAGGATAGATCTTGCAAACTCTTTTTGAAGATAATGCAACACCATTCCTCTTTTGAGTTGCTATTCCCAGCAGAGTAGACTATATGATTGTCTGATTCAAAATGGCCACTACCAGTCCATTTCAGCTCACTAATGCCTAGGATATCGATGTTTATATGTTCCATTTCATTTTTGACGATTTCCAATTTTCCTGGATTCACACTTCACACATTCTAGAAAAAAAAAATAGATTCTAGGTTCTGATTATTAATGAATGTTTGCAGCTCTTCCTTCTCATTTTGAGTTGTGCCACATCAGCAAATGAAGGTCCTGAAAGCTTTACTCCATCCATGTCATTAAGGTCAACTCTACTTTGAGGAGGCAGTTCTTCCCCAGTCATTTTTTTTTTTTTTTTAATTAACTTCTGTTGAGCTTCAAGTGAACTTTTACAATTCAAGTCAGTCTGTCACATATAAGTTTACATACATCTTACTCCGTACTCCCACTTGCTTTCCCCCTAATGAGTCAGCCCTTCGGTCTCTCCTTTCGTGACAATTTTGCCAGCTTCCCACTCTCTCTATCCTCCCATCCCCCCTCCAGACAGGAGATGCCAACACAGTCTCAAGTGTCCACTTGATATTATTAGCTTACTCTTCATCAGCATCTCTCTCCCACCCACTGACCAGTCCCTTTCATGTCTGATGAATTGTCTTCGGGGATGGTTCCTGTCCTGTGCCAACAGAAGGTTTGGGGACCATGGCTGCCGGGATTCCTCTAGTCTCAGTCAGACCATTAAGTATGGCCTTTTTGTGAGAATTTGGGGTCTGCATCCCACTGATCTCCTGCTCCCTCAGGGGTTCTCTGTTGTGCTCCCTGTCAGGGCAGTCATCGATTGTGGCCGGGCACCAACTAATTCTGGTCTCAGGATGATGTAGGTCTCTGGTTCATGTGGCCCTTTCTGTCTCCTGGGCTCTTAGTTGTCGTGTGACCTTGGTGTTCTTCATTCTCCTTTGCTCCAGGTGGGTTGAGACCAATTGATGCATCTTAGATAGCCGCTTGTTAGCATTTAAGACCCCAGACGCCACATTTCAAAGTGGGATGCAGGATGTTTTCATAATAGAATTATTTTGCCAATTGACTTAGAAGTCCCCTCAAACCATGTTCCCCAGACCCCCGCGCTTGCTCCGCTGACCTTTGAAGCATTCATTTTATCCCGGAAACTTCTTTGCTTTTGGTCCAGTCCAATTGAGCTGACCTTCCATGTATTGAGTGTTGTCCTTCCCTTCATCTAAAGCAGTTCTTATCTACTGATTAATCAATAAAAAATCCTCTCCCTCCCTCCTTCCCTCCCCACCTCGTAACCACGAAAGTATGTGTTCTTCTCAGTTTTTACTATTTCTCAAGATCTTATAATAGTGGTCTTATACAATATTTGTCCTTTTGCCTCTGACTAATTTTGCTCAGCATAATGCCTTCCAGGTTCCTCCATGTTATGAAATGTTTCAGAGATTCGTCACTGTTCTTTATCGATGCATAGTATTCCATTGTGTGAATATACCACAATTTATGTATGCATTCATCCATTGATGGACACCTTGGTTGCTTCCAGCTTTTTGCTATTGTAAACAGAGCTGCAATAAACATGGGTGGGCATATATCTGTTTGTGTGAAGGCTCTTGTATCTCTAGGGTATATTCCTAGGAGTGGGATTTCTGGGTTGTATGGTAGTTCTATTTCTAACTGTTTAAGATAACGCCAGATAGATTTCCAAAGTGGTTGTACCATTTTACATTCCCACCAGCAGTGTATGAGAGTTCCAATCTCTCCGCAGCCTCTCCAACATTTATTATTTTGTGTTTTTTGGATGAATGCCAGCCTTGTTGTAGTGAGATGGAATCTCATCGTAGTTTTAATTTGCATTTCTCTGATGGCTAATGATCGAGAGCATTTTCTCAAGTATCTGTTAGCTGCCTGAATATCTTCTTTATTCTTTGAAGTGTGTGTTCATATCCTTTGCCCACTTCTTGATTGGGTTGTTTATCTTTTTGTGGTTGAGTTTTGACAGAATCATGTAGATTTTAGAGATCAGGCGCTGGTCAGAGATGTCATAGCTGAAAATTCTTTCCCAATCTGTAGGTGGTCTTTTTACTCTTTTGGTGAGGTCTTTAGATGAGCATAGGTGTTTGATTTTTAGGAGCTCCCAGTTATGGGGTTTCTCTTCGTCATTTTTGGTAATGTTTTGTATTCTGTTTATGCCTTGTATTAGGGCTCCTAGGGTTGTCCCAATTTTTTCTTCCATGATCTTTATCGTTTTAGTCTTTATGTTTAGGTCTTTGATCCACTTGGAGTTAGTTTTTGTGCATGGTGTGAGGTATGGGTCCTGTTTCATTTTTTTGGAAATGGATATCCAGTTATGCCAGCACCATTTGTTGAAAAGACTATGTTTTCCCCAATTAACTGACACTGGTCCTTTGTCAAATATCAGCTGCTCATATGTGGTTGGATTTCTATCTGTGTTCTCAATTCTGTTCCATTGGTCTATGTGCCTGTTGTTGTACCAGTACCAGGCTGTTTTGACTACTGTAGCTGTATAATAGCTTCTGAAATCAGGTAGAGTGAGGCCTCCCACTTTCTTCTTCTTTTTCAGTAATGCTTTGCTTATCCGAGGCTTCTTTCCCTTCCATATGAAATTGGTGATTTGTTTCTCTATCACCTTAAAAAATGACATTGTAATTTGGATCGGAAGTGCGTTATATGTATAGATGGCTTTTGGTAGAATAGACATTTTTACTATGTTAAGTCTTCCTATCCATGAGCAAGGTATGTTTTTCCACTTAAGTATGTCCTTTTGAATTTCTTGTAGTAGAGCTTTGTAGTTTTCTTTGTATAGGTCTTTTACATCCTTGGTAAGATTTATTCCTAAGTATTTTATCTTCTTGGGGGCTACTGTGAATGGTATTGATTTGGTTATTTCCTCTTCGGTGTTCTTTTTGTTGATGTAGAGGAATCCAAGTGATTTTTGTATGTTTATTTTATAACCTGAGACTCTGCCAAACTCTTCTATTAGTTTCAGTAGTTTTCTGGAGGATTCGTTGGGGTTTTCTGTGTATAAGATCATGTCATCTGCAAATAGTGATAGCTTTACTTCTTCCTTGCCAATCCGGATGCCTTTTATTTCTTTGTCTAGCCTAATTGCCCTGGCTAAGACTTCTAGCACGATGTTGAATAAGAGCGGTGATAAAGGGCATCCTTGTCTGGTTCCCGTTCTCAAGGGAAATGCTTTCAGGTTCTCTCCATTTAGAGTGATATTGGCTGTTGGCTTTGCATAGATGCCCTTTATTATGTTGAGGAATTTTCCTTCAGTTCCTATTTTGGTGAGAGTTTTTATCATAAATGGGTGTTGGACTTTGTCAAATGCCTTTTCTGCATCAATTGATAAGATCATGTGGTTTTTGTCTTTTGTTTTATTTATGTGATGGATTACATTAATGGTTTTTCTGATATTAAACCAGCCTTGCATACCTGGTATAAATCCCAGTAGTGGTGTTAACTCTTCTCTGAAAGTTTGGTCGAAATCTGCAGTGAAGCCGTCCGGGCCAGGGCTTTTTTTTGTTGGGAGTTTTTTGATTACCGTTTCAATCTCTTTTTTTGTTATGGGTCTATTTAGTTGTTCTACTTCTGAATGTGTTAGTTTAGGTAGGTAGTGTTTTTCCGGAATTCATCCATTTCTTCTAGGTTTGCAAATTTGTTAGAGTACAATTTTTCGTAATAATCTGAAATGATTCTTTTAATTTCATTTAGTTCTGTTGTGATGTGGTCCTTCTCGTTTCTTATTCGGGTTATTTGTTTCCTTTCCTGTATTTCTTTAGTCAGTCTAGCCAATGGTTTATCAATTTTGTTAATTTTTTCAAAGAACCAGCTTTTGGCTTTGTTAATTCTTTCAATTGTTTTTCTGTTCTCTAATTCATTTAGTTCAGCTCTAATTTTTATTATTTGTTTTCTTCTGGTGCCTGATGGGTTCTTTTGTTGCTCACTTTCTGCTTGTTCAAGTTGTAGGGACAATTCTCTGACTTTAGCTCTTTCTTCTTTTTGTATGTGTGCATTTATCGATATAAATTGGCCTCTGAGCACTGCTTTTGCTGTGTCCCAGAGGTTTTGATAGGAAGTATTTTCATTCTCGTTGCATTCTATGAATTTCCTTATTCCCTCCTTGATGTCTTCTATAACCCAGTCTTTTTTCAGGAGGGTATTGTTCATTTTCCAAGTATTTGATTTCTTTTCCCTAGTTTTTCTGTTATTGATCTCTAGTTTTATTGCCTTGTGGTCTGAGAAGATGCTTTGTAATATTTCGATGTTTTGGACTCTGCAAAGGTTTGTTTTATGACCTAATATGTGGTCTATTCTAGAGAATGTTCCACGTGTGCTAGAAAAAAAAGTATACTTTGCAGCAGTTGGGTGGAGAGTTCTGTATAAGTCAATGAGGTCAAGTTGGTTGATTGTAATTAGGTCTTCCACGTCTCTATTGAGCTTCTTACTGGATGTCCTGTCCTTCTCCGAAAGTGGTGTGTTGAACTCTTCTCCTATAATTGTGGGTGTGTCTATCTCACTTTTCAATTCTGTTAAAATTTATGTATCTTGCAGCCCTGTCATTGGGTGCATAAATATTTAATATGGTTATGTCTTCCTGATCAATTGTCCCTTTTATCATTATGTAGTGTCCTTCTTTATCCTTTGTGGTGGATTTAAGTCTAAAGTCTATTTTGTCAGAAATGAATATTGCTACTCCTCTTCTTTTTTGCTTATTGTTTGCTTGATATATTTTTTTCCATCCTTTGAGTTTTAGTTTGTTTGTGTCTCTAAGTCTAAGGTGTGTCTCTTGTAGGCAGCATATAGACGGATCGTGTTTCTTTATCCAGTCTGTGACTCTCTGTCTCTTTATTGGTGCATTTAGTCCATTTACATTCAGGGTAATTATAGATAAATAAGTGTTTAGTGTTGTCATTTTGATGCCTTTTTATGTGTGTTGTTGACAATTTCATTTTTCCACTTACTTTTTTGTGCTGAGACGTTTTTCTTAGTAAATTGTGAGATCCTCATTTTCGTAGTGTTTGACTTTATGTTTGTTGAGTCGTTATGTTTTTCTTGGCTTTTATCTTGAGTTACGGAGTTGTTTTATCTCTTTGTGGTTACCTTATTATATACCCCTATTTTTCTAAGTAAAAACCTAACTTGTATTGTTCTATATCGCCTTGTATCACTCTCCATATGGCAGTTCTATGCCTCCTGTGTTTAGTCCCTCTTTTTGATTATTGTGATCTTTTACGTATTGACTTCCGTGATTCGCTGTTATGATTATTTATTTTTTTATTTAATCTTAATTTGTTTTTGTGATTTCCCTATTTGAGTTGATATCGGGATGTTCTGTTTTGTGACCTTGTGTTGTGCTGGTATCTGATATTATTGGTTTTCTGACCAAAGAATATCCTTAATATTTCTTGTAGCTTTGGTTTGGTTTTTGCAAATTCTCCAAACTTGTGTTTATCTGTAAATATCTTAATTTCACCTTCATATTTCAGAGAGAGTTTTGCTGGATATATGATCCTTGGCTGGCAGTTCTTCTCCTTCAGTGCTCTGTATATGTCGTTCCATTCCCTTCTTGCCTGCATGGTTTCTGCTGAGTAGTCAGAACTTATTCTTATTGATTCTCCCTTGAAGGAAACCTTTCTTTTCTCCCGGGCTGCTTTTAAAATTTTCTCTTTATCTTTGGTTTTGGCGAGTTTGATGATAATATGTCTTGGTGTTTTTCTTTTTGGATCAATCTTAAATGGGGTTCGATGAGCATCTTGGATAGATATCCTTTCGTCTTTCATGATGTCAGGGAAATTTTCTGTCAGGAGTTCTTCAACTATTTTCTCTGTGTTTTCTGTCCTCCCTCCCTCTTCTGGAACTCCAATCACACGCAAGTTATCCTTCTTGATAGAGTCGCACATAATTCTTAGGGTTTCTTCATTTTTTTAAATTCTTTTATCTGATTTTTTTTCAGCTATGTTGGTGTAGATTCCCTGGTCCTCCAGATGTCCCAGTCTGCATTCTAATTGCTCGAGTCTGCTCCTCTGACTTCCTGTTGCGTTGTCTAATTCTGTAATTTTATTGTTAATCTTTTGGATTTCTACATGCTGTCTCTCTATGGATTCTTGCAACTTATTAATTTTTCCACTATGTTCTTGAATAATCTTTTTGAGTTCTTCAACAGTTTTATCAGTGTGTTCCTTGGCTTTTTCTGCAGTTTGCCTTATTTCATTTGTGATGTCTTGAAGCATTCTGTAAATTAGTTTTTTATATTCTGTATCTGATAATTCCAGAATTGTATCTTCATTTGGGAAAGATTTTGATTCTTTTGTTTGGGGGGTTGTGGAAGCTGTCATGGTCTGCTTCTTTATGTGGTTTGATATGGACTGCTGTCTCCGAGCCATCACTGGGAAACTAGTTTTTCCAGAAAATCCACTGACTGGTACGCTGGCTCCAGGCTCTGAAAACAATCGATGCTTCCCCGTATTTGTCCATTTTCCATCTCTAAATCTGTGTTTGCTGTTCAGGGTTTGTAGATTGTTATGTACGTGATCGATTCACTTGTTTTTCCAAGTCTCTGTTGCAAGAGGGATCCGAGGTAGCATCTACCTAGTCGGCCATCTTGGCCCCACCTCTCTCCCAGTCATCTTTTGAGTGCCTTCCAACCTGGGGGGCTTATCTTCCAGCACTATATCAGACAATGTTCCGCTTCTATTCATAAGGTTTTCACTGGCTAATGCATTTCAGAAGTAGACTGCCGGGTCCTTCTTCCTAGTCTGTCTTAGTCTGGAAGCTCAGCTGAAACCTGTCCTCCATGGGTGACCCTGCTGGTATCTGAATACCGGTGGCATAACTTCCATCATCACAGCAACACACAAGCCCCCATAGTACGACAAACTGACAGACACGTGGGGGCAGGAAGTCATAGGTCTTGGGAAATCAAGAGAATATGATTGGAAAAAATATATATGCTGTGCACTAAGAGAAAACTTGCTGTGACCTGTATATGACTAGTATTCTGTCTTTTTTTTTTTTTTTTTGTCACTTTCCATCTTGTGCTGCTATAGTATTTACTTCTTTAGGAGTGTAGTCAAGTTCCTTGTACTCTTTTTAGACCATGGCTGCTCTGTTTGTCAGTTTACTATCAAGGGAGTAACAAGAAAGAAGTACAAGAAGTAGCTCACTTGTGTGTCACACGTATTTCTTCCTGCCCCCATCATGTAACCATGGCTTTACCTCTATCCAGCATGATATCTTCTCTTGTTGCCTGCTGTCCAATTGTCATGCGAAGCCCAGTGTCCAGCTGCAGCCACATCTTAAAGTTCAAAGGAATTCTTGCTGTTTCCCCTAGTAGAAGGATTCCCCCTTTGGAAATGAGGACTTCTAAACCCATAGAACCCAGAATTGTGAGACAGGAAGTGAAATTCCCGAAGCGAGTCACTGGGAGTGATGATAAATAGACCGTCTCTTCTTTTACCACTTGGTTCTCAGACCTATGGATTCTACCTCTTGGGAACACAGCAATATTATATGTATGTGTATATGTATATTGCATTCTAATGAGTGATACCCCATACTTGTAGGATATTGTCTCTGAGCTTTTCTCTTATCTATACCTTCAACAGAGGATTTTCTTTGCTCTATCAGACATGTGGCTTCCAGGTGGTGTAATATGTGAGATCGCTGAATCCCAAGGTCATATGCCTACTGCAGTATCTCGATTGGTTTGATGTGATTTTGTGAGGAATTCCATGTGGATGGATCATACGCTCTTGGATAATGGTACAGCATAAGGCCACGTGGGAAAGAAAGGCAAACTTATATCAGAATATGTGTCTATACCAGACAAAATAAATAATTGTCTTTCCAGGGTGCAAGGGCATCAACTTGCCACCAAGTAGCTGGTTGGTCTTCTTAAGGTGTTTAGTCTTTGCACACTGAGCCTCTAGTTGCCATTTCATCAATATTAGCTACCCATTATCTTTTTTCTGAAGCATCAGTTGTCCCAAGCCATAGCTGTCCAATCCGTTAGCATTATAATTACATTATTTTCCCAGTGCATTTCAAACACGTGATCAATTCCACATGCTAGCACATCATCTTCTTTTACTGGTGTGCCACCCTGGTTTACCACAGTGAAAGTTTTTATATTTGCATTGCTACCTTGTGCTGGAGAGTATTTTTGTTCCACCTGTTGCTATAGATGAGGTCCTCACTGCCAGCCAGCCAACAGGTGATCCAGTTTCAGAATTGATTAACTGTTGCATGTCAGATTCCCTGGGATCCAGACTGTGAGGTGGAGATTACTGTGAAGGAAGTTTACCTGGGAATACTCTCAGAATTAGTACTAGTAGATAGGGTTGCCAGTTAAATTTTAATTTTAGGTAAATCACAAATAATTTTTGAGTAGTATGTGCCATAGGATATTTGGAGCACAACCATTCAAATTCAAGTTTAACTGAGTTCCTATATTTTGTGTGGCAACTCTACGTATGAAGGAAGGAGGGAAGTAGGAGCAGAGAGAAAGAGGAGGTGGCCTGCTATTTAGTGAAAACAAAGGCCTCGGCTGACTCCTTGGGAACTCTGAAACTGGGATGCCTCTTCAGCTTTGTCCCAAGTGGGGGTAAGGAGGCTGGATTTCTATACTATTAGATCGGCCAGTCATTGAGTTAAGGCTGTGTCTAGGAAGGGAATATGGCATTAAGGAGGCAGGCCTCTTCAGCTGAGAGTAATTTGCTGAGAAAGCTGACCACTAAGGACCGTCAGCCAGCAGCACTCCCAGAAGCTGGGGGAATAGCCCTTTCAGTCCTAGAGGAGGGATCTGGGTGTCACATCGGAGCATCTACTTTAACCATCATTGTTATATACTCATCATTCCGCAATGCTTTCTAGCATTGTGAGCAGCTTGCACTGAAAACAAGGTCTTCAGTGACAGCTCCTTCACCAGGACTTTTGTCACTGCTAAAGGCTCTGAATAGTGACCATTTCCCGGCAAGGCCCTTGTTCTCAGTTCTTACACCCTTCCTTCCCCTCCCCTAACCTTCATTAGGGTCCTACCACTGCCCTCGAAACCATGGAAGAACCCTTGATCCAAACAAACCTCTTTCCTTGGGTACTCGTTCCTATATTCTTTCCTTTGATACCAATGTATGGAAGGGTCAGGATTTTTATATTCGATTTAGTAACTTTTATTTATTATTTTGTTCTTTCAAAGAATAGCCTATACTTACACTTTATTCTTCATTACTTTCTCTTTCTGCAGGCATCTGACTTTCAACTGCACTCATCTACTGAAATTGTTCTTTCTAAGGTCACTAATTTTCTCTTAGTTTTCCAAACCAGTGGCCATCCTTCATGTATTTATTTTACTGGGTCTCCCTATTGTATTTGAAATCACAGATCTTTCACTCCTGAAAGTCTTTACTCCCTTGATTTTCACAATTCTGCAACCTTCCGGTTTTCTTCATTTTTCATGACATACTCCTTTTTTTCCCCTCTACTTTATCCATCTGTGCCATAAATGTGAGTGTTCTGCTATTTATTCAACTTATCTTCTGATTCTACACATTCTCCCTGAACAATATTAGTTCTTCTATAATTTCAACTAGTCTTTAACCCTGGTGGCGTAGTGGTTAAGAGCTACGGCTGCTAACCAAAAGGCCAGCAGTTCGAATCCACCAGGCAGTTCTTGGAAACTCTATGGGGCAGTTCTACTCTCTCCTATAGAGCCGCTATGAGTCAAAATCAACTCAACAGCAATTTTTTTTTTTAACTCTTGATTTTATGACTCCAACTGTGATCTTTACCCTGAGTTTCAAGTTCATATATTCAGCTGTTCAAAGGATGTCTCTATCTGGACATTAAAAGATCACCTCAAAGGCAGTATAAACAAAAATAAAGTTGCCAAGAGCTAGCTCCCTTCACCATGTAAGTTGGTAACAAATCAGGTACCCAAGCTTGAATTCTTAAAGTCAGCCCTGACTCCATTGTCTCTTTCATTTGTTATGCTCCATAAATCATCCAGTCCTAGTAATTTTACCTCCTAAATATTTCTGGAATTTATCTCTTTTTCACTAATCTTTTTTTTTTACTTTTTTTCCACAGAGCTGTTAGAGTGCTCTGAGATACAAATCTAATCATGTCACTCCTCTGATTAAAATGCTTTTTTGAATCTCTATCACCTACAATTTAAAGCCTAATATGAAACTTTCACTCAGGAACTGGATTTATCTTCCTGCCATAAACAACTAGGAAACTGGACAAGATACATTGCAGCAGCCATTTTTGGACATTGGTCGAAGAGATGGCACAGTACTGAAAGAAGAGTAACAAGATGCCATTTGTGTACCTGTAGGCTGTTTCTGAATTGCAGTGGCAAGAAGTGGTTCTCAATTAGAGCACAGTGGTCTCATTGAGTTAAGGAGATAGAAATTAGTGTCTAAGAAGGCTGAGGCACCTGGAATTTGTGATGCAGAATAACAAAAAGGTGGGAGCTTTTTGGAGGAATAATGCCAGAAATCTGTGTAGGGTCTCCCTTGAGTCTTTTCCTGAATGCTAAGCTGTGCGTATGTAAGAAGAAATTCCCTGAGGCCAGGCAGAGGACAGCTAGGAAGCTGTAAGTTGAAAAGTTCCCAGAGCTCATACAGTGCTGGGAGACATTGAGTTTTTTTTTTTTTAATAATTTTTATTGTGCTTTAAGTGAAAGTTTACAAATCAAGTCAGCCTCTCACACAAAAACCCATATACACCTTGCTACACACTTCCAATTACTCTCCCCCTAATGAGACAGCCCGCTCTCTCCCTCCATTCTCTCTTTTCGTGTCCATTTCCCCAGCTTCTAACCCCCTCCACCCTCTCATCTCCCCTCCAGGCAGGAGATGCCATCATAGTCTCAAGTGTCCATCTGATCCAAGAAGCTCCCTCCTCATCAGCATCCCTCTGCAATCCATTGTCCAGTCCAATCCATGTCTGAAGAGTTGGCTTTGGGAATGGTTCCTGTCCTGGGGCAACAGAAGGTCTGGGGGCCATGACCACCGGGGTCCGTCTAGTCTCAGTCAGACCATTAAGTCTGGTCTTATGAGAATTTGGGGACTGCATCCCACTGCTCTTCTGGTCCCTCAGGGGTTCTGTGTTGTGTTGCCTGTCAGGGCAGTCCTCGGTTGTAGTCAGGCACCATCTAATTCTTCTGGTCTCAGGATGATGTAGTCTCTGGTTCATGTGGCACTTTCTAAGACATTGAGTTTTGGTCAGTTAGAATGGGGAGTCTGAACACCTGGGTCTTCAGGGGTGATTCCCAATGGATCATGCCTTAGTAGTTGGGCTAAACTATCAGTCTTTTCCAACTGAGGTTCTGTGAGAGAATAAAATCCTGTGGGAAATTATTTGAGTAACTCTTCTTAATTTTCTTAAATTTGGTACCATTCTACATGTATTGGAGATAAATTAATTCATTACATACAATTGTTGCCTTAGGCATTAGGGTTTAATGCTCTTGTGGAACTCTAATTGAGAAGAGTAATCCTAGACTTATTCACTGAAATTTTATGAAGAAGGGGAGAGCTGTTTTGGACTCATTCTTAAGAAGATTATAAGCAAATTTCAAAAAAGCCTTCAATAAAGTAAAACACACAATGTGTAGCACCCAATCAAAAAGTACTAGATTTATAAAGAAGAAAACTGTGACTCATAGACAGGAGAAAAATCAATCAATCAAAGCAGGCATGTAAATGACAGAGCTGATAAACTTAGCAAATGAGGATATTAAAACATATTATGAATATTATAGATGTGCTCAAGGATTTAAAAGGAAACATTAACATAATAAGGAGAGAAATGCAAGATATAAAATGAAATGAGTTTATGTTCTAGAGATGAATAAATACAATATGTGAAGTAAAAATTTCACTGATGGGTTTAATAACAAATAAGACATTGCATAAGAGATGGCTGAGCCTGAATACATAGATATAGAGGGTATCAAAACTAAAGGCCAGAGGAAAATAAAAAAGATTAAAAGGCAAATGTACAGAATCAGTGGCCTTTGGAACAATATCTAGCAGCTTGTCAAATGCACTATTGGAGTCTCAGAGAGGGCAGAATAAAAATTATTTAAAATCCAGGATGATTCGCATATCTCACTATGCATTTAACGGTCTGGCTTTTGCCTACCTTTCAAGTTTCAAATCTAACCCAATTCCTGACATTCACTTTTCAGTCTCACTGACTGACTCAACAGTTTATTATATTCACCATGCTATTTCTTATCTCTATGTCTTTGTCAGACTGGTGTCTCTGCCTAGAATACTCTTAATCCCCAGCCTTGTGCTATCTAACTCACGTTTTAAGCCTCACCCGTAAGTTACCTCCAAGAAGCATTTCTTAACACTCTCCCTTCATCTTCCACTCAATCAGGGATAGTAGTACTCTTTGTTACTCGGAAAACACAATTGTGTATCTCTGTTGCTGCAATAAGCCATTGCTTTATAGAGATCTGTTTTTGAGTCTCTTTCCCCTGTTGGAAAAAAATGTGTCAAATTCATCTTTGCATCTTCAGCACTTAGTAGAAGGATTGGCACAAAATTCGTTGAAGAATAAATGATGACTTTATTGATCTGACTTTGGCTCTGAACTTCATATTTTTATACACAACCTATTAACAATAATAAAAATCCAATTTCCCTTAAATCTCATTTAGCATAGCCTACTTCTTTATTTGAAAATCAAAATATGTTTTCTATAGTTAATGAATCTAAGTTAAAATCCAAATATAATATTTTGGCAGCTTATTTGTTATACATATATGTGGTGGGAATACTTTTATTCTTCCTTCATAAAATGTCAGTGACTGAGTCTAGGATTACAGATTACGGAATCTGTAATTCAAACACCCTAAAATTTTAATATGTCCCAAAGAGCTTTTTTGAGGGTTGTTAAAATGCAGTTTACCCAGTCTTAATTCCAGAGGTTCTGATTCGGTAAACTCAGAAATATGCCTTTTTAACAAACTCCCCGGAAGATTCTGTTGTAAATGATAGATAATGACTGGATAGATACAAAAACTTATAGAAGACATTGATTCTTTAAGTTGTGGCTAGGGAAATGTAGTTAACAGAGCATCCTACAGTTGGGCTTTGGCTAGACAGTGTAAAATAGAGATTTGGAAGAGTAACATTTAGGAGAATCCTCTTAAGAAATAAAGAACCCAAGTCAGCTATAGTTATAGCTCATTTTATCGTGCCTCACAGATACTCCATTTTTTACTAATTGAAGGTTTGCCTTTACCCTGCGTCCTGCAAGCCTCTCAGCGCCATTTTTCCAGCAGCGTGTGCTTACTTCGTATCTGTGTCACATTTTGGTAATTCTTGAAGTATTTCAAACTTTTTCATTATTATTATATCTGTTATGGTGACCTGTGATCAATAATCTTTGATGTTACAATTGTAATTGCTTTGGGGCACTATAAACCATACCCATATAAGACCGTGAACTTAATTGATAAATGTTGTGTGTATTCTGACTGCTCCACTGACCAGCCGTTTCCCTGTCTCTCTTCCTCTTCTCAAGTCTCCCTATGGCCTGAGACATGACGGTATTGAAATTAGGCCAATTAATAACCCTACAATGACCTATAAGAGTTCAAATGAAAGGAAGAATCACATTTCTTTCACTTTAAATAAAAAGCTAGAAATGATTAAGCTTAGTGAGTAAGGCACGTTGAAAGTGGAGATAGCGGCTTTTTGCACCAAACAGTTATCCAAGTTGTGAATGCAAAGGAAAAACTCTTGAAGTAAATTTAAAGTGCTACTCCAGCAGACACAGGAATGATAAGAAAGTGAAACAGCTTTATTGCTAATATGGAGTAAGTTTTAGTTGCCTGGATAGAAGATCAAACCAGCCATAGCATTCCCTTAAGCCAGCGCCTAGTTCAGTACAAGACCCTAACTCTGTTCAATTCTATGAAGGCTGAGAGAGGAGAGGAAGCTGCAGAAGAAAAGTTTGAAGCTAGCGGGGATTGGTTCATGAAGTTTAAGAAAAGAAGCCTTGTCCATCACATGAAAGTGCAAGGTGAAGCAGCAAGTGCTGATGTAGAAGCAAGTTATCCAGAAATCCAGCGAAGATAACTGATGAAGGCGGCTACAATGAACAACAGATTTTCAGTGCAGACAAAACAACCTTATCCTGGACGAAGATGCCATGTAGGACTTTCACGG
This sequence comes from Elephas maximus indicus, assembly GCF_024166365.1. Classification (NCBI taxonomy): domain Eukaryota; kingdom Metazoa; phylum Chordata; class Mammalia; order Proboscidea; family Elephantidae; genus Elephas; species Elephas maximus. The sequence continues at coordinate 59,688,319 of NC_064833.1, read as the reverse complement.
CTAGAGAGAAGTCTATGCCTGGCTTCAAAGCTTCAAAGGCCAGGCTGACTGTCTTGTTAGGGCCTAATGCAGTCGGTGACTTTAAGTTGAAGTCAGTGCTCATTTATTATTCTGAAAATCCTAGAGCCCTTAAGATTTATGCTAAGTCTACTCTGCCTTTGCTCTGTAGATGGAAAAACAAAGCCTGGATGACAGCACATCTGTTTACAGCATGGTTTACTGAATATTTTAAGCTCACTGTTGAGACCTACTCCTCAGAAAAGAGATTCTTTTCAAAATATTACTGCTCATTGACAATGCGTCTAACCACCCAAGAGCTCTGATGGAGACGTACAGGGAGATTAATGTTTTCATGCCTGCTAACACAACATCCCTTCTGCAGTCCATGCATCAAGGAGTAATTTTGACTTTCAAGTCTTATTATTTTAGAAATACATTTTGTAGGGCTACAGCTGCCATAGCTAGTGATTCCTCTGATGGACCTGGAAAGTAAATTGAAAACCTTCTGGAAAGGATTCACTATTCTAGATGCCATTAAGAACATTTGTGATTCATGGGAGGAGGTTAAAATATCAACATTAACAAGAGTTTGGAGGAAGTTGATTTCAGCCCTCATGGATGACTTTGAGGAGTTCAAGACTTTGGTGGAGAAAGTAACTGCAGATGTGGTGGAAATAGCAAGAGAGCTAGAATTGCAAGTGGGGCCCGAAGATGCTGCTATAAAACTTTAACAGATGAGGAGTTGCTTCTTATGGATGAGCAAAAAGAATGATTTCTTGAGACTGAATCTACTCCTGGTAAAGATGCTGTGAACATTGTTGAAATGACAACAAAGGATTTAGAATATTACATAAACTTAGTTGATTAAGCAGTGGCAGCATTTGATACGATAGACTTCAATTTTGAAAGAAATTCTACTGTAGGGAAAATGCTATCAAACAGCATAGCAGGCTACAGAGAAATCTTTTGGGAAGGGAAGAGTCCATCAATGTGGCAAGCTTCGTTGTTGTCTTATTCTGAGAAATTACCACAGCCACCCCAGCCTTCAGCAACCACCACCCTGGTCAGTCAGCAGCCATCAGCATCGAGGCAAGACTCTCTGCCGGTGAAAAGATTATGACTTGGTGAAGGCTCAGATGATGGTTAGCATATTTTAACGACGGCACTGGGTGTTTTTGTTTTTTTTTAAAAGTGCTTTTAATTAAAATATGTACATTGTTTATTTTAGACATAATGCTATTGCATGACTAATAAACTATAGTAAGCGTAATTTTTATATGCAACCAAAAAATTTGTGTGACTTGCTTTATCATAATGTTTACTTTATTGTGGTGGTTTGGAACCAAATCTACAATATCTCCAAGCTATGCCTGCATATTAGTTTTAAAGTTCTGAATTAACTTTATTGCTGAGCAATTAATGGGGGCTGAGTGTGATAAACATTTTAGTAGAGATGTGAAGGAAAACAGTAAAGCAAGCAGAAGAATGCTCTTTATTATACTATTTTCTAAAGAATGCATTCTTTTTAAAACTTTGATTTGAGGCACTTGATTCCTGGAGGAACAAATTGTCACTGAAAGCTCAAGAATAAAAAGCTGGAGGGAAACTGCTGTAATCTTTGTGCTCAGCAGTCACTATAGTTAAGAGCAAGATTTCCCACCTGATTGTACCATTCTAAATATTATATTAAGTCAGTTACTTAAGGGTATTTTAGAGAACAAGTTAATGGGCAATCTTGTCATATTATATTACATGCAGCAGTCATGCTGTGTCAAATGCCAATATATGAGAGAAACTTTTGAAAAAAGGAGCCAACTTAGAGAATAAAAGAGTTTAGTAGTTTTTACTTAAGAACGTGACAAACCATGAAATGTCTCACAGACATAGAATGCTATATTTTGCTTATGTAACTTGGGCAAAGAATTTATTGATGAAATGTCAAAAAAGTGTATTATTTTGGATAGAAGTTTGAACATAATTTATTCCTTTTGACTGCACTTTTTTTTTACGAGATAATTTATATTGACTGTTCATAAGTTCTCTGAGAAATCTGTCTTTCAAGCTATGTATCTACCTGTGTGATTACCAACTGTCTTTTCACCAAACTATTCATAAACCTAATTTTTAAAAGTGTCTACAACACTTGAAAATAAAGTTCTCCAAGAAGATGGTGTTTCAGTCACCGATTCCCTTGAAGTTGTCTATCTCAGTGTAGACCAGGGGTGGTAGAATTTTGCGTCATCTTTTATCTGGTCAATTCTCTCAGCTCTCCAAAAGGCCAGATAATTCCTTCCTCTGGTCCAGACCGCTGAGTGTCTCATTGGATATCTGATGCAAAGATTAGCAAATAGGGAAAATGAATTGCAGCCATAACAGTTATAAAAGAGAAAAACAGATGTCAGGTTGAACACAGAAATGGGTATTAATGACCCATTGCAATCAATATAATACAGACCAACATGACTCTATCACCTCTATTCTCCATATAAGACTCTTTCTCTATTTTTTTTTGTATAAGATTAGATTCATTGCTTTTTAAAAAATCTTTTATTGTGTTTTTGGTGAAGGTTTATACAGCAGTTTAGGTCCCCATTCAACAATTTGTACACAAGTTGTTCAGCGACATTGGTTACATTCTTCTCAGTTCATGAACATTCTCATTATTTCCATCGTGGTGGTTCCATTTCCATTAATCTTGTTTCCTGACCCCTTACGCTGTCATCTTGGCTTTAAAATAATTGTTGACCGTTTGGTCTCATATAGGTGATTTTTTAAAGGAGCACTTTACTTATGAGTGATATTCATTATTTTTTGAGCCAATTTGTTATTTAGCTGCAGAGTGACCTCAGGTTACTTTTGGTTGAAGGTTTGAAGAGTGTCTCAGGACAATAGTCTCAGGGAGTCCTCCTGTGTCAACCAGTCCAGTAGATCTGTTTTTTTGTTTTGTTTTTTTAAGAATTTGAGATTCCATCCCACACTTTTTTCCTATTCTATCAGGGTCCATCTATTGTGGCTGGATAAAACAGTTGACAGCAGTAGCCAGGCACCATCTAGTTTTTCTGGCCTCAGGGTTCTCTATATGTTGACTGAAACTGAAACCTATTGCTGTCGAGTGGATTCAGACTCATAGCAACACTATAGGACAGAGTAGAACTGCCCCATGGAGTTTCCAAGGAGTGGCTTGTGGATTTGATCTTCTGTCCTTTTGAATAGCAACCAGAACTCTTAACCACTATGCTACCAGTGCTCCGAAACATACATATATGTATACATATATATAAATGTGTATATATATTATATGTATACATACATAAAAATATGTATCTATATTATCTCTATCTCTATCTCATCCCTATCTCTATCTATCTCTGTCTCTGTCTCTATCTCTATCTCATCTCTATCTCTCTATCTATCTCTATCTCAATCTACTCTATCTATATCTATATATATATATATATAGAGATTTATATTAAGGAAATGGCTTGTGCAATTGTAGAGGCTGGAATGTCCCAATTCCATGAGTCAGGATAGAGGTGTCTCCCGATTCACATAGCCTCAGGGTTTGGTGAACTCAGAATTGGCAGGCAAGACCGTAGTAGGTAGGCTGCTAGCTCAAGTCTCAAGAACCAGAGGTCACACGAATAGGAGCCAGCTGCAGGATCCAGAGTAAGCAAAAGCCAGCAAGCTCTCCCAGAGAGTCCAATTATGTTTGATGCAGGCCACGCCCCCAAGGAAACTCCCTTTCAACTGATTGGCTGCTCATAGCAGATCCCATCATGGAGGTGATCACATTATATCAGATCTCGTCATGGAAGTGATCACATCATACGATTGCCAAACTACATCATAACTGCCAAACCACTGAGAATCATGGCCCTGCCCAGTTGACACACAACCTTAATGATCAGGGTTATGTTTTTTAAGTAACAAATTCAAATTTTTAAACAGATGTAGTTATTCACATTTTCTATTTTATCTTGTGATAGTTTGTAAAAATTTTTTTCCTCTCCCTTTATTTATTTTTATAATTTTATGTATTTTATTGAGAATATACACAGCAAAACCTGCACAAATTCAGCAGTTTCTATGTGTGCCATTTAATGACATTGATTACATTCTTCAAGTTATGCAACCATTCTCACCCTGCTTTTCTGAGTTGTTCTTCCCCCATTAACATAAATTCACTACCCCCAAACGTTCTTATCTTTTCAGTTGCTGTTGTCAATTTTATCCCATGTAGATAGTTCTTAAAAGAGCATAATGCTCAAGGCAGGCATTTTTTACTAGTTAAGTTAAACTATTGTTTGGTTTTAAGAAGACTTCTGGGGATATTTTTGGTGTAAAGTTTAAAGATGATCTCAGGGCAATAGTTTCAGAATTTCATCCAACCTTCATGGTTCCAGGAAGTCTGAAGTCCATGAGAATTTTTAATTCTGTTCTACATTTTCCCCCTTTTGATCAGGATTCTGCTATAGAATCTTTGATCAAAATGTTCAGTAATGGTAGCTGGGCACCATCCAGTTCTTCTGGTCTCATGGCAAAGGTTGCGTTTGTTCATGGGGCAATTACCAACACATTCCGTATTCTCTTTCTATTCCTGACTCTCCTTCTTCCTTTGTTTCTTCAGGTGAATAGAGACCAATTGTTGTGCCCTGGATGACCACTTGCAAGCTTTTAAGATCCCAGGTACTATGCAGTGAACTAAGAGGTTCTTTTCTACCATTTTTTTATTAATTGAATATTTAAAAAAATCCATTTTTAATTTATCTATTGGCACTTTAGCCATACTTTTCTGCTCTACTTTATAAATGTTTGCTCTAAGAATTACAATACACATTCTTAACTTATCACCAAAACCAAAAACCAAACCCATTGACATCAAGTCGATTCCAGCTCATAGCGACCCTATAGGAAAGAGTAGAACTACCCCATAGAGTTTCCAAGAAGCCCCTGGTGGATTCAGACTGCCCACCTTTTGGTTAACAACCATAGGTGTTAACCCCTGTGCCACCGGGGCTCTTATCACAGTGTACTTAAAATTAATATTTTGTGCTATGTTTCCAACTCATAGTGACCCTATGTTACAGACTAGAACTGCCCCATAGGGTTTCCAAGACTGTAATCTTTATGGAAGCAGACTGCCACATCTTTCTCCTGAGGGGTGGCTGGTGGGTTCAAACTGCTGATCTTTGAGTTAGCAGCCGAGCACTTAACCACTACACCACCAAGGACCCTATTTTGATGTAGCTATGTAAGAATTACTTTCACATTAAAAAAAATACTGTTGTAATTTTTGCTTTGAACAGTCTCAGAAATTAAGAAGAAAATAGCCTCATACTTACCCATGTGTTTCTGATTTAGGGTGCTCTTTCTTCCTCCCTGAGTATCTGCATTTCTATCTGGTATTGTTTTCCCTTCAACCTGAAAAACTTCCTTTAGTATTTTTTTTTGTAGTGCAAGTCTGTTCACAACTATTTTTTTTTTTTTTTTAATTTATAAATGTCTTTATTTTGACTTTATTCTTGAAGAATATTTTTGCTGGATATGGAATTCTATGTTGACTATTTTTGTCTTTTCCTATTTTAACCATTCTCTGGTCTTCTGTCCTTTGAAACATTGCTTATCTACCCATGTAATGTATTGTTTTCCTTTGGCTGCTTTTCAAATTCCTTTTTATGTTTGGTTTTCAGGAGTTGGCCTAATGCGCCTCAGTATGATTTTCTTTGTATTTATCTTGTTACAAATTTCTTCAAATATTTTTTTCTGCCCAATTTTTTTTTTTTCCCTTTCAGAATTCACATTACATATGTTCCAAAGACAAACCCATTTCCACTGAGTCAAGTCTGACTCATAGCAACCCTATAGGACAGAGTAGAACTGCCCCATAGAGTTTCCAAGTAGCACCTGGTGGATTTGAACTGCTGACCTTTTGGTTAGCAGCTGTAGCACGTAACCACTATGCCACCAGGGTTTCCTAACATATGTTAGATCTTGTGATATTGTCCCACAGTCCCCAGGATGCTATTTATTTTTATTCTTTTTTCCAATCTTTTGCTCTCTGTCTCTCAAATTAGATAATATTTATTGAATTTTCTTCAAATTCACTGACTCTTCTGTCAATTCCAGTCTGCTTTTAAACCCATTCAATGATTTTTTCAGTTCTAGAATTTCCCTTTTATAATTATTTATAGTTTCTATTTCTCTGCTGAGGTGTGTCCTACCCTTTCATTCATTATGAGCATTTGTTGCTTTACATCCTTGCGTATAGTAACTGTTTAAAACCCTAAAACCACCATCTGGTTCATCTCAGGTTTACTCCCAATAATTGCTTTTTTTCTTGAGTATGGGCCACAGTTTTCTATTATAATCTGTTTTCTTCTCTTTTAAACAAATCTTTTCCTAAAAGAGAGAATTCCTCTACCTGAAAATAATGAAGACCCTAATAGAGAACACTGAGAAGATAAATTTCACCAAGAAGACTGGGGTGGCTGTGAGTCTCTAATTTTCTTTAATGCTTTCAAATATTATATTTCCCCTTAAGGATAAGTAGTGACCTTGTCATTTCTTATCTCTAGCTGACCAAACTTCAGTATTTAATTTTTAAAGCATTTTTGATGGAGTTTCAAAGTGACAAAGCAACTCTCAAGGAAAAGGAAAAACCGAGTGTGGGTCAGGATGGGAGAATACTATGATCTAGAGTACTGACATGGAAGTTGCCCCGGGGAACATAATCGTTTAGAATATTCATGGTTTATTCATAATATCTTTTTCATCATCTGAAGGTGGCACTGATGGTGTGACTGCAGAAGCTTTGGTTTCAACATCAGAAAGATTTAAGGTGGTGCTTCAAACAAAGACATGCCTTTAAAAATCTTAAGAGCACGCCGTGAAGTCCTTGCCTTTAAAGAACAGAACTTTCAGGAATTTTAGGGACATGGTCCTATAGTAGCCCTACTGGAAGCCCAAGCAGACAAAGAATTTTCTTGACTAGATTTGTGGATGTGGTTTTTGTCTAATAGCATGCAGCATACAACATTTTTAAGAGAATTACATTGGTGGAAACATCAATAACATGGACTGAAAGGGGACAGAGTTAGTTAAAAAAAAAAAAAAAGAAATGAAAGAAGGTCTTTCTAGTTCTAAATACACTGTACAGGAAGCAGGCAGAGGAACATCCTATCTGCTTTGTAATTTTGCCTAGGTTAGTTCCTTGGAAACTCTATGGGGTAGGCAGTGGGTTTAGTTCTGAATAGAGCAATGGTAGGTATGATTAAGATTAGTTCTGGGAATGTCTCATATTTCAATTGATGAACTCTACATCATCAAGTCACATTTTAAACCTCACTAATCTTACAGTTGCCCCCACGTGTCTGTCAGAACAAATCTGTCTTGGAAGAAGTGCAACCAGAATGCTCCTTAGAAGCAAGGATGGCGAGACTGCGTCTTACATACTTTGGACGTGTTGTCAGGAGGGATCAGTCCCTGGAGAAGGACATCATGCTTGGCAAAGTACAGGGTCAGCGGAAAAAAGGAAGACCCTCGACGAGGTGGATTGGCACAGTGGTGGCAACAATGAGCTCAATCATAACGATTGTAAGGATGATGCAGGACTGGGCAGTGTTTCTCTGTTGTGCATAGGGTTGCTATGAGTTGGAACTGACTCAAGGGCACCTAACAACAACAGCAATCTTACAATTAAAGTAGATCCCATAGAATAAGACATTGATTAATTCATTTGAGGAAATAATATTTCAATTTCCTTAATAAGTGTTTCTACTAGATCTTTTTTTTTTTTACTAGATCTTTACTAACCATATCTATAAATAAATAATGATGAACATGTTAGCTGTGATTGTAAACACTAGAGCCTGCATTTTGAAAGTTTCAGGATTATCTGTTAACATTTACTAATTTTGATTGTTTAGAATCTTTACTTTTCCAGAGCCTCCTAATAAGACACTTAATAACAACAAAGCTGTCATATGTTTTCTTGTAAAGATTAGAAATACACACTAATTCACTACAATTAAGAAGAGAATAGTTTAAAATGAATGCTAGTTATAAATCACATTCTTGATTTCAATGAAAATGTTCACAGCCTCTTTGGGATACAGCTGAGACATTTGCTAAAACCATTTTTTTTCTCTTGATGGTGTCAGCCAGACTGTTTAAGCTCATGACATGTAACTTTCCAGGCATCCTTTTTAGAGTTCTCAATAGTATCATTTAGACATGCATGAAGTTGTAGAGATGCTAAAGCCCTATTCAAAGTTGTATAACAAATAAAAAATCTGATAAAAGTGTCTTTTTGCAATTCATGTGGCTGAAGATGTTATTTATATGAAATGATAAAAGTGTAAGCAATAGCATAATTTTAAAATATCGTGTGCTATTTCATTAATGCAGAATAAAGAACAGGAGCAATTTGTATGGGTAAGTAATTAAGAGTCAACAATATTTTTGACTTGAATATGTATATATATATATATATATATGTCCAAGTATTTTAAATTGGAAACCCTGGTGGCATAGTGGTTAAGTGCTACGGCTGCTAACCAAAAGGTCGGCAGTTCAAATCCACCAGGTGCTTCTTGGAAACCCTATAGGGCAGTTCTGCTCTGTCTTATAGGGTCGCTATGAGTTGGAACCAACTCAACAGCAATGGGTTTGGGTATTTTAAAATAGAAAGGGTTCCTTCAAGTTCTCTCCTTATGTAGAATGCCTGTATTAGTATGGGTATGCTTGCATATATGTACCAAATCCAGAAAAAAAAAAATGATAGAATTTTGTAAGGATTGTTAATTATCTGGGGTTTGGCCACACCGCGAAAATCCTGATTCTGATTGTAAAGATACCAAATCCAAGTGTGTGTATCAGGATTTGTCAACCTTGGCACTGTTTACATTTTGGGCTAGATAATTATTTGTCGTACGGGCCGTCCAATGTATTATAGAACATTTAGTGGCATCCCTGATCACTACCCACAAGATGCCAGTAGCAACCTCTCTGAAGGTGTGATAACAAAAAATATCTCCAGATATTGCCAAATGTTCCATGAATGGTAGGGGGAGGGGTAAATAAATCACCTCTGGTTGAGAACCATTGGTCTGTACATAACCTTGTTAGAATTTACATTTTCTCGGAGGTTGTATAAGGACAGTTAAACATCAAAAAGAACTGCCATATGCTTCCTGATAACTAATCAAGATTAACTGGATTCTAGAGGATAATGCAAAATCATTTCTTTGTATTCCCACCATGGTCTCTTTTAGTACATACAGTCAGGCTAGAAAATTATTCTATCATTCTATTGTAGTCAAGAATGGGAGACTGTTTCCTGGGTTCGATGCTAAAAGGAATATGTTAGATTCTTACTTTCTTTAGATTAGAGAACCTATAAGAAAAATAAGACTTGAACTTTTAATATTGATTACTCCTCCTTCCAGTGCTCGTACATAATTTTTCATTGAATGAACAATTTATCCTTAGGGATGAGGATAGGTAAAGCTGAAGAGTATGAAGAGGTCAGTAAATCCCGCTCTTTCCCATATAAAAACAAACAAATGAACCACTTGCCACTGAGTCAGTTCCAACTCGTGGTGACCCCATGTGTGTCAGAATAGAGCTGTACTCATTAGGGTTTTCAGTAGCTGATTTTTCAGACGTAGGTTGCTGGGCCTTTCTTGTGAGGTGCCTCTGGATGGACTCAAACTGCCAACCTTTCTGTTAGCAGCCAAGAACATTAACAACTTGCGCCACCCAGGGACTCCATTTCACATAGACATAGTAATTAATAGAGGTCTTTTTAAAAAGCTTATAGGCTAGATTGGGGTTGGAAAATTTTTTCTGTGAACACTTAGGTGGTAAATATTTTAGGATTTGTTGGCCTTAAGTTCTCTGTCCTAGTTACTCAACTCTGCTGTTGTACTGTAAAAGCAGCGACTGACAATATGTAAACAAATGGACGTGGCTGTGTACCAATAAAACTTTATTTCAAAACAATTTGCATCTGGATTTGGTCCATGGGCCATAGTTTGTTAGCATCTGACCTAGAACATCATATCCCTGTCTCTCCTCCAATAGAAATCACTATTTACATTTCATGGGTCTCATTCTATTGCTTTCTTAAAAATATAGTTTTATGACAAATGTATATATGGTAAACAATATATTGTTTAATTTTCTTTTTTTGAGCTCTATAAAATAGTATTGTACTCTTGTAAAGGTTATTATGAAAACACGATAAATTATTAAAACATTTTAAAGAGGTGTTATTGATGATACAATGCAAATTAATGTGTTGTAATTGCCTCCCAACGTCTTTGCATTCAGTTTCCTTTTGCTGTTCACTTCAGCTTAGTTTTAATCCATTAAGAGAGGTTAAATATTGTTTTAAATAAGTGTATTGGAAGGAACAATAATTTCAATATAGTGGGATAATTTTTTAGCATAAACTAAACTCATCTCAAAACTAAATTATACAAAAAATTCATCTATAATTCGTTAGCTGTGCGAAATTACATTTGATTCTTTTCATACCCCCATTTTATCCCAGTCATAAGTTAGCTCATCTTTAACCATTTCAGTTCAGTGTAATGGTTAGTGCTCTGAAGCATCAATTTGCTGAGTAACAGATTACTACAATAGCTCGAAAGAATTAGGAGTGAATCCACAGCTGATTAGCTTACTAAAATTCAATTCACTTATAAGATAGTTCTATATCAAAATAGTAAAAAAACCTGTTGCTGTGGAGTCGATTCCTACTCGTAGTGACCACCCCACATAGTAATAGTAAAATAGTAACAGAAAGGAAAATTCCTTTTCTCCCTAGAAGTCATTCTGCTTTTCCTCCTTCTCGTTCTCCTTTATCCTAAAGCAGAGAGTATCTTAGTTTCTTACCTCGTCAGCACATGGGTAGCAGCTGAGGCCGTTGAAGTTGATTTTAGGGAAACTGAATATTCAGGAACAATTTAAAATTGAACACAATAATATGAAACTACCCAATGTGTTTAATCTCAATATATACAATATAATTTCTGTTTTGTTACAAATAACTGCGAGAGGCCATACTACCATGACCAAATGTTAAGCACTGAAAAAAGAGAAAGCCTATAAATCAAATGTAATTGATGTGGAAAATAAGGGCCACAATGGAGTGCTAACACTCCCTGAATGACAACTTTAAATAACTTCTCTAAATTGGCCTGTTGCCATAGGGTTAATAACAGCTCCGTAACTATGGATGGGTAATTTTACAGCCTTTCCACATTCTGTCTGCAGCATTTAATGTGATTTCTGTTTTAGGGCTCTGATCTCCTGGCTGTGAATAAGTAATGTGAATGCATGAATAGATTTTAACAAAAGAATAAAATAGCATGTGGCAAATTGGAAGATTCATTGGGGAAGGGTGGGGGGTCATGTAGATTGATAATAGTTCTAATAACAGTTATCATTCAGCCAATTCACTCCTTGACTTACTTGTTTTCCAAAACAGCTCAATATGTAATTATTTCTCAAGGCTTGTTTTCTAAAATATTGGTCTCCTTAGGTTTAACTCAGATATATTTTTGGGCTAACTCAGAGAAAAAGAGAGATTTTGCTGGTGATCTGTGGGAAAAATCTGCTTTTTGCTTTCTTTTTTCTTCTTTTCAGCAAGAACAAGGTCAAATGTATAACTCTCTGTGATGTGACTTTTTGAAAAACCAGACCTGTTGCCATCAAGTCGATTTTGACTCATAGCGACCCTGTCAGACAGAGTAGAACGGCCCCATAGGGTTTCCAAGTAGCTGCTGTGGATTCGAACTGCTGCCCTTTTGGTTAGCAGCTGAGCTCTTAACCACTGCCCCACCTGGGCTCCAAAAAAAAACTTTAGAACACATAAAAAGCAGACTTTGGCCAAGAAAATTTCTTCTTCCTCAGCTGACTGATATTTAACGTTAGATTAGAATTCGTCGCTTTAGTTTTAGACTTCTAGCGCCCTGGAAGTGGAAACATTAAGCAGTCATTTACACCAATGGACAATTAGCATGCGACTAAATTTTTATAGCAACAGTCATAGCTAATATGTATTGAATACTTTACTGTGCTCCAAGCTCTTTACATGTCTTCTCATTTTATCCTCACTTTAGTATCATGAATAGGTTAATCATATTACTCCCATTTCATGGGAGAAGAAACTGAGGCTCAAAGAGGTAGACAATCTTGTCAAAGGTCATAAAGATAATAAGAAGCAAAGCTGAGGCTAAAACATAGGTTTCTGACTCTAGTGTTTGTGCTCTTCAATGCCACACTAATTCTGGTAGGAAGAGCGAAAGAAAAGCACTAGGCACTGAGGGAGGCATGACTGAACGCTGAAGGTTGGGAAGGGATAGGATGAGGACATTAGAAGATGATCTTGGCATCTTCATAGTTTGTTTGTTTTTTTTTTTTTCTTCCTTTATGTGTCAATGAATTAACTATATCCAAGATAACAAGAATAACAATTGTTATGGCAAACAAGACTTAATAGTAATAGCCAGAGCTACTTTATGTTCCCAGCATTGTAACTTTTAATGATAACAGTGTGAACAAAGTAAAAATAGAAGTACTATTATATCTCCGTTATTATAGAGATAGAGCTACTTCTCTGTCTCTACCTTTTATTCATTACTTCCAAAAGAATATTTCAAAGATTAAGAAAAAACATTTGGTTAAAAGATATGTTTGATTTTCAAAGGCATGAATAAATAATTCAGTTAAACTTTGTTCTTGAAGATGAAAATGAAATATTAAATCATAGTTCTCCATTTACACTGAAAGATCACAAGACTTTAATTTTATGGTACAGTCGAATTAAGTGTAAAGAATTTTCTTGTTACATGGAAAGAGTGTATTGCTATTATTAGTATTCACAGTGACCTATTTGGGCAGATTATGATATTCAACCATGACTTGATTAAAAACAAAGGAAATAGGCTCAATAGTGAGTCAGATCAGCACCAGTCACTGTACATGTGTGTTCTACCCTGTAATGAACTAATGAACAAGCAACCATATCCATGGTATTCCATAAAATCCCTCCAAATTTTTGTTTATATTGGAAAATATTTGCTACATTGTATTTAAATATTAGGCACATTTGACGTTAACTTTGTTGTCTGTACTTTATCACAAGTAGCTGGGATAAGTATTTTTTGGTTCATTTTTATTTATTTGATATATATACATATATATACATGCGCATACATACACCATATTTTTTTGCAAATAATGCGTGCCTTCTAAGTTTGTTTGCCAGCCAGTCCCTCCCCCTGTGAGGTATTTTTGTAAGCACTGCCATGCCAACTTTTTTTATTTTGTTGCTGTAAGGAAAATTAGCATAGCACACTTACAAAAATACCTCGCAGGAGGAAGGGAGCAGTTGACAGATAAACATAGAAGACACACATTATTTGCGTAAAAATACGGTATATGTATGTATTTATACGCACACACAAATACACATATATATAAAGGAGCACTGGTGGAACAGTGGTTAAGCCTCCGCTGCCAAACAAAAGGTCAGTGGTTTGAATCCACTAGCAGCTCTGAGGGAGAAAGATGTGACAATCTGCTTTCGTAAAGATTATGGCCTTGGAAACCTTATGTGGCAGTTGTACTCTGTTCTATAAAATCACTGTGAGCCAGAATTGATTCAATGGCACACAACGACACATATGTATGTATGTGTGTGTGTATATATATATGTATTTATGTATGTTGTTGTTGTTAGATAGATGCCATCAAGTCAGTTCCTACTCAAAGCAATCCTATGTAGAAGAGAACGAAATTCTGTCCAGTCCTGTGCCATCCTCAAAATCATTGTTATGCTTGAGCCCATTGTTGCAGCCACTGTGTCAATCCGTCTTGTTGGTGGTCTTCCTCTTTTTCGCTGACTGTCTACTGGTCCCTCCTGATTGCATGTCCAAAGTATGTGAGATGAAGTCTCACCATCCTTGCTTCTCACCATCCTTGATTCTGGCTGTACTTCTTCCAAGACAGATTTGTTCGTTCTTCTGGTAGTCCATGGTATAGTCAGTATTCTTCACCAACACCATAATTCAAAGCCATCAGCTCTTCTTTGGTCTTCTTTATTCATTATTCAGCTTTTGCATGCATATGGGGTAATTGAAAACACCATGGATTGGGTCAGGCGCATCTTAGTCCTTAAAATGACATTTATCTTTTTAATACGTTAAAGAGGTCTTTTGCAGCAGATTTGCCCAAAGCAATGCATCATTTGATAATCCATACTGAAGTCTGTGGTCTTTGATCTTTATCTGTAAGTGTTTCAAGTCCTCTTCACTTTCAGCAAGCAAAGTTGTATCATCTACATATTGCAGTTTATTAATAAGTCTTCCTCCAATCCTATTGCCATGTTCTTCATATAGTCCAACTTCTTGAATTATTTGCTCAGCATAGAGATTGAACAAGTATGGTGAAAGGATACAACCTTGATGGACACCTTTTTTTTTTTTTAATTTTTATTGTGCTTTAAGTGAAAGTTTACAAATCAAGTCAGCCTCTCACACAAAAACTTATATATGCCTTGCTAAAATACTCCCAATTGCTCTCCCCCTAATGAGAGACAGCCCGCTCTCTCCCTCCATTCTCTCTTTTTGTGTCCATTTCGCCAGCTTCTAACCCCCTCTACCCTCTCATCTCCCCTCGAGGGAGGAGATGCCAACATAGTCTCAAGTGTCCACCTGATCCATGAAGCTCACTCCTCACCAGCATCCCTCTCTAACCCATTGTCCAGTCCAATCCTTGTCTGAAGAGTTGGCTTTGGGAATGGTTCCTGTCCTGGGCCAACAGAAGGTCTGGGGGCCATGACCACCAGGGTCCTTCTAGTCTCAGTCAGACCATTAAGTCTGGTCTTTTTTACGAGAATTAGGGGTCTGCATCTCACTGCTCTCCTGCTCCCTCAGGGGTTCTCTGTTGTGTTCCCTGTCAGGGTAGTCATCAGTTGTAGCTGGGTACCATCTAGCTCTTCTGGTCTCAGGCTGATGTAGTCTATGGTTTATGTGGCCCTTCTGTCTCTTGGGCTCATAATTACCTTGTGTCCTTGGTGTTCTTCATTCTCCTTTGATCCAGGTGGGTTGAGAACAATTGATGCATCTTAGATGGCTGCTTGCTAGTATTTAAGACCCCAGATGCCTCTCTCCAAGTTGGGATGCAGCATGTTTTCTTAATAGATTTTATTATGCCAATTGACTTAGATGTCTTCTGAAACCATGGTCCCCAAACGCCTGCCCCGCTACGCTGGCCTTCAAAGCATTCAGTTTACTCAAGAAACTTCTTTGCTTTTGGCTTAGTCCAGTTGTGCTGACCTCACCTGTATTGTATGTTGTCTTTCCTTTCACCTAAAGTAGTTCTTTTCTACTATCTAAGTAGTGAATACCCCTCTCCTACCCTCCCTCCCTCCCCCGTCTTGTAACCATCAAAGAATATTTTCTTTTCTGTTTAAACTATTTCTTGAGTTCTTATAATAGTGGTCTTATACAATATTTGCCCTTTTGCAACTGACTAATTTCACTCAGCATAATGCCTTCCAGATTCCTCCATGTTATGAAATGTTTCACAGATTCATCACTGTTCTTTATCAATGCATAGTATTCCATCGTGTGAATATACCGTAATTTATTTATCCATTCATCCATTGATGGGCACCTTGATTGCTTCCATCTTTCTGCCATTGTAAACAGCTCTGCAATGAACATAGGTGGATGCACACCTTTCTTGACTGTAAACCATGCAGTATCCTCTTGTTCTGTTCAAACCTCTTGGTCTATAAACAGTTTCCTCATGAGCACAATTAAGTGTTCTGGAATTCCCATTCTTCACAATATTATCCATAATTTGTTTCAATCCACACAGTCAAGTGCCTTTGCATAGTCAATAAAACACAAGTAAACATCCTTCTGATATTTTCTGCTTTCAGCCAAAATCCACCTGACATCAGCAATGATATCTATCGTTACACATCATCTTCTAAATCCAGCTTGAATTTCTGGCAGTTCCCTGTCAATGTACTGCTGAAACTGCTTCTAAATGATCTTCAGAAAAATTTTGCTTGCATATAATACTAATGATATTGTTTGATAATTTCTGCATTCTGTTGGATTACCTTTTTTTGGAATCGGCACAAATATGGATTGCTTCCAGTGTGATGGCCAGGTAGATGCCTTCCAAATTTCTTGGCATAGACAAGTGAGCACCTCCCATACTGCATCTGTTTGTTGGAACATCTCAATTGGCATTCTGTCAATTCCTGGACCCTTGTTTTTCACCAGTGCCCTCATATGCTACCTTCTGATATGGTTGAACGTAGACCAATTCTTTTTGGTACAGTGACTCGGTGTATTCCTTCCATATTTTTTTATGTTTCCTGCATCATTTAATATTTTCCCTGTAGAACCCTTCAATATTGCAACTTGAGGCTTAAATTTTTTCTTCAGTTCTTGCAGCTTTGGAAATGCCAAGCGTGTTCTTCCCTTTTGGTTCCCTTTCTAACTCCAGGTCTTTACACATTTCATTATAATAGTTTACTTTGTCTTCCCAAGCAGGTCTTTGAAGTCTTCTGTTCAACTCTTTGCATGTAAGCAATTGATGGTCTTTTCCAAAGTCGTCACCTGGCCTTGTTCTGACTGATGATTTTGAGTTTTTCCATCGTCCTTTTCCACAAATGTAGTAGATTTGATTCCTGTGTATTCTGTCTGGTGAGGTTCATGTGTATAATCACCATTTATGTTGTGCAAGAAAGGTATTTGCGATGAAGAAGTCGTTGGTCTCACAAAATTCTATCATGGAATCCCTGACATCTTTTCTATCACTAAGTTCATGTTTTCCAATTACTGACCCTTCTTCCTTTCCAACTTTCACATTCCAATCACTGGTAATTTATCAATGCATCTCGATTGCACGTTTGATCAATTTCAGACCGCAGGAGCTGGTAAAAATCTTCAATTTCTTCATTTTTGGCATTAGTGATTAGTGCATACATTTAAATAACTGTTTTTTTTTTTTTTTTTTAAACTGGTCTTCCTTGTAGGCGTATGGATATTATCCTATCACTGACAGTGTTGTATTTCAGCATAGATCTTGAAATGCTCTTTTTGATGATGGATGTGACACCATTCCTCTTCAATTTGTCATTCCTGGCATAGAAGATCATATGATTATCTGATCCAAAATGGCTAATATCAGCCCATTTCAGCTCACTAATGCCTAGGATATTGATCTTTCTGCTTTCCATTCATTTTTGATGATTTCTGATTTTCCTAGATTCATGCTTCATACATTCCATGTTCCTATTATTAATAGATGTTTGCAGATGTTTCTTTTCATTTAAAGCCATGCCACATCAGCAAATGAAGCTCCTGAAAGCTTGACTTCATCCACGTCATTAAGGTCAACTCTACTTTGAGGAGGCAGCTCTTCTCCAGTCATAGTTTGAGTGCCTTCCAACCTGAGGGGCCCATCTTCTGACACTATATCAGACATTGTTCCACTATTCATTAGCTTGTTTTTTCAGAAGCAGACTGCCAGGTTTGTCTTCCTAGTCTGTCTTAGTCTGGAAGCTCAGCTGAAATCTGTCCACCATGGGCGGCCCTGCTGGTATTTGAAATACTAGTTGCACAGCTTCCAGCATCACAGCAACACATGAACCATCACACTATGACAAACTGACAGATGTGTGGGGATATATGTGTGTGTATATATATGTACGTGAGTATATATACATATATAAAAGACAGATTTTATATTATTTATATATATATATAATGTAAAATTTGTTTCTTTTACTGGAGGATAACAAATCAGCAAAAATTATGAAAGACCTGAGGATGAGAAATGCAAAAGGAAGCAAATAAAGGCATAAAAATAAATGGTGAGTTTTTTGTGGCTAAATTAAGATTTGTGCTGGCATAGCTCAATTTGTAAGTCAATTTCTTATCTGGAACATGGCCAGGTCTGCTGCATAGAGATGGTCACTGCTCCCACAATTAAGTGGTTAACATGTTTGGCTCCTAGCCAAAAGGTTGGAGGTTTGACTCCATCTAGATAGAGGGCCTCAGAAGAAAGGCCTAATGACCTACTTCTAAAAAATCAGCTGTTGAAAATCCTAGGGAGCAAATTCAACTATATTTTATATGTTTTTCCTCCACCACCAAACAAAATGAATCAGTAAATAAAAAGGATACCAATTTACACACATTATGAAGACTTATAAATGTTCAATTAGTCTACATGGTAATGGCAAACATGGGTAGGTAAATACAAATTTACTGAGCTGATTTTCTATATATAGGCACATAGGTTTGCCATGCGTCAGAGTGGACTTAATAGCAACTTTTTTTTTTTTTAGTATATCTGTTTCTCTGGGAAGTAGGACAGACGTATACACTCTGGCTACTCTGTTGTTTTCTTTAGCAGAAAGGAAAGCACATGCTATTACTTTCAAGTTTCTCTGTCCTACAGGGTATGAGAAGATCAAGAAAGACTCCAGAAAAAAATCACTCTAAAACATGTCTTTGCAGAAATGCTTGCTTATTATGCCCAGAGTTTAGTTACCTAATATAAAAGGGAAGGGATGTGATTTGGGGTCAGGACTGGGGTTTGAGAACTTGCTCAGTTTCTAGCCATGTGATCTCTGACTCGATAAGTAATGGATTGGTAAGGGTAAAAGTTAAGATAATGTAATAAAAACAAATAGACTCAAAGCACAGGGGCTAAGATAATGTAGAGGTTTACGTCTCTTTCACAAAACAGTTCAGATGAAGGTTATGGTCTAATTAGGAAAGCAGGTCCTCTCCAGGAGGCTCTCGTGGGCCAAGCTCCCTCTATCTTTTAGCTCTCTCATCCCCTCGAGTGCTGTTCTCATCCAAAGGATTGAATCTGGCACCATACACATTTACTTTGTAGCTTGAGGAAGGAGAGAGGCAGTAAGTGGAGAGAAATAGGCTTTAATGATGTGACCAGAAGTCGCACGCTTCAAATTCACTCACTTCCTGGAGGCCAGAGCTTACTAAAATGGAAATGTAGTTTCTAACTGGAGTGCCATGTGTGGTGATAGACTTTGGAAGGCTCTATTAAAACTAAAGAAGAAAGAATGAACACCCAGTCTCTGCCACTAGTAAGAAAATATATATCTGATCAGTATCAGTCTCAGTTTCTTAACCTATGAAATGGGGATAAAATGCTATTTCAGAGGGTTACTCTAAGAAATTTGTGACAATGCATATACTAGAAAAGTTCTTTGCAAACTGTAAAACAGTAAATAATTATTTTTATTTCTCCTAATACTAATTTGCTATTATTCATAAGGCATTTTATTCATAAGGCATTTATATACACATAATATCTACATGCTTGTTTGTTCTTTTGTATGATAGTCCACCTTGTCTTTTAATTATAGGTTTCATGAAGCCAGGATCTCAGTTTAAGTTCTCCTGTATGAGACCTAAGTCAATGTTATAGATATAAGACTTGAGTACTTAATACAAGAATGCAAGTTTAACGTTCTTTGTAAAGTTTCTTGAGCACTTAAGTTTCTATGTAACCCTGAAAAATAAAAAATGAGTAAATTAGCCTTGCCTATACATAGAAAATCAGCCCAGTAAATTTGCATTTACCTATGCATGTTTGCCATTGCTCTGTAGACTAATTGAATCTTTTAAAATTTTTTTATACATAGAAAATCAGTCCAGTAAATTTGCATTTACCTACGCATGTTTGCCATTGCTCTGTAGACTAATTGAACATTTAGAAGTCTTCAAAATGTGTATAAATTAATATCCTTTTTATTTACTGATTCATTTGGTGGTGGAGGAAAAATGTATGAAATATATAGCTTTAAAATATACTGTTTTTGACATGCTTCATTATATTTTCTTCTTTAAGGATATTCACTGAACACATCCTAATAAAATCCTATTTAGCACTTTGAAATTGAAGGCAGGGTTTACTGTGATGAGAAAAAGTTCCATGGTAATAATTAACATCCACTGAGTACTTTCTATATGGCAGACACTGAACTGAGCACAGACCATCCATTATCTAATTACGTCATCACAAAAAGCCTTTCAGAGGACATTGCTGTTATCTTCATTCTATCGATGAGAATATTTAAGCCTGGGGAGGATAAGTGTGGCTGAGCGACTTTAGGCATAATTGATAAGGCCCAATTGACAAGGTCAGGATTCGAACCAATGTTCTTATCTATAGTGATAGATAATGTGTGTCAGAAAATTTTTCACTTGAGCCAGAAAGATGAATAAGGTGTACAGACATAATTTTTCCCCAGTCATATGGTTGTTGAATCCCATTCGTAATCAAAAGCCAAGCAATACCTCATTTAAGTGCTCAAGGCAGACTCTCTTATGTAAAACCCAAGTCGTAACAACTGCTGTGAAAGATGAAGTAGAACTCTTCTTTGGAGCGTGTTTTGAGAAAGTTTTAACTCCTGCATGTCAGAGGAAAATATAACATTAGGGTGAAGTTGCTTGGTCCTTTCTGTGCTTCAAGGGGGAAAATAGAAGCAAGAAGCAAGCTTATATCCTTCTGCTGGCATAAGATTTTATATAAATGAGGGGTAATAAAATTCCTGAGAAAATCTTTCTGCTAAATATCTTTAATAATTGCTTTTTCAAAATTTTACATGATTTAAAGCTTTATTCTTTACTGAAAGGAGTGATCATCTTTTAGTGGGTGATTATGGTTATCATATTTGAAAAACAGTGTAATCAATAGACAGCATTATAATATATACACAAGTGAAAAGCTTGGTCTCATTTGCAATTTGCAGACGAAATTAATGGAGAAAATGTTGCAGCTCTTTTATGAAATAGACACAAGTGGTGTTATAAATGAAATATAAAAAGGGCCGTATCATTGCTGTAATGAGCTTCTGACTCTGGAAATCTGTTACTCTAAGTACGCAGTTTGACTTCAGGAATAAAATAGGCAAGTGGTAATAAATCATAATCTTAAACTTTAGTTTCGTTATTGGACTAGAGTAGGCGTAGGAAGGGCAAGGGGAGTCTGATGTTACAATGCTTTGGCGTTGACATGATGACAAAGGCAAACTCAGGACACTGCCCCATTTTTGATTGTGGTAGGTTTACTGATGGTATAAGAGGCAAAGATGGGTTTGTGGCACCAATAGTGATCATCACTCCTTTCGCTGAACTCTGCTTCCTGTTGTAAACACTGCTAAATCTCTTAGAAATCAAAGATGCCATATTAGGTGAGAGGGCATAAGATTGCCAGCATAGCTAGTAGAGTAATGGGGACAACGAAAATAAATAATAGTTTGAATAGCAAAGGTGCTCTGAAGTCATCATGTTTAAATTTTTTGCTTTTTCTTCCTTCTTTGTGTTTTTTTTTTTTTAAACATTTTAATTTATTTAGCATGCATACACTCTGGACACTTTGAAAAACGTGACGGCAACAAGAAACGATGGTGAGTGGTAAAGTCTGATCTTCAGAAAAGACAGATGTATTTGCGTGTGTGTGTGTGTGTGTGTTTTACACTTTTTGTTTAATAAGGAGAAGTGGCAAGGGGAAATAAGGAGGCTATCTAACTCACTTGTCTGGCCCCTGAGGCATGTGAAGCTATGAGAGAAAAAAAACTTGCTTTATTTCTAGAGGACTTAAAAAGGAAGTGTCATTAGGGGATAGTGGGGTTTTCCTTAGGCCATAAAGGTGAAAAAAAAAAAAATTCAGAATAACGTTGAAAATGCAGGCTCTGTATGTTGAAATTTGATGTTGTCAGATGGCCCAAAATAAAAGTTACGCTAACTTCCTCACTCATCAGTAGAGCGAAATGCCTGTTTCCCTGCACCCTCACAAACTAGGGATATTTTTCATCTTTTCTAATATGATAGATGAAACATACTAGCTTGTCATTTTGTATTTTGTTAATTTGATGGTTAATGTGATTAAATGCCCTTTCAAATGGTTATCAGCATTTTAAATTCTTAATATGTGAGCCAAACAATTATTTTTGAAATATTAGTTTAAACTAAATAAAATTATTGAATTTGCTCACCCATCCACCCCCATTGTGATTGAAATTTAGGGTATCTACTACTTTACTACTTTATTTTTTTAAATACTTTTATTAAATTATAAGCTCCTTGAAGAGATCATATGTCTTATTGACTTATATTAATTACCTTATCAAACTCCTTAGTTGTATATCATTTAACACAAAGATCCAACATTTGGGTTAAGTGAATAACTGAGTGAAGAAGATCTGGGATTCAGCCAGGACAGAAGCCTTTGTAGATAAGCGTGTATTTAGTGAAACGTGTTGGATATTTCACTCTATTAAACTGCATTATCCTCCGCTTTCCTATTTCCAGCAATGTATCTCACTGAAACACTAAAGAAATCCTGACTGTGCCTTTGCAGTTATAACACAAAAATGCTTATTCGATTTTATAGCTTTTCTCACCAAAATGAGATTTTGTTTTGTTTTATTGAAAAAAAAAAAATGTTTATTCTGTAGGGGAACAATACTCATTTTTGGCAAAGCTCTTTTTAAAATCTTGGCCCAGTGACGTCCCAGGTTCCCCCACTCCCCTATTTTTCGGATTAGTCATTTATGAGTGGGAGCAAATCAGAGAGTGAATCAAAGTTTTCACCAGGCTGGAATTCCTGAGGTAGCCCAAGAAAAATAAAGATCAGTGACTGCTTTCCTTGGCACCAGCAGAAAGGCCCATACATCTCATCCATGGCCTTCACTCTGAAAGGGTGTGATGTATCTAATGCAGTGCTACCTTGCTTTCCACCCATTCTCATTCCTTTTTAACTTATTTTTGTCTGATATTCCATTGCAACATCCTAAGATTTCTCCTGTTAGTTTTCTTTTACTTTATCTATAAAAATATTACGGTGTTATTTCTTCATTCTGTTTTGAGGTACCATGTGAATCCCATCTGATATGTTCTTGCAGTTAACCGGTAGGGAAGTATAATACGAGAAAGTTAGAAAAGAATACACATATTCAGAAATGCAGTTATAAATTGCTCTTTATTGATACTTCAACTAGATGTGATAGCATAAATTAGATGGCCCTTGGTTTCAGAAACATGTTTATACTGCTTGATATTGTTGTTTGCCATTGAGTTGATTCCAGCTTTTCATGACCCTATGTGACAGTGTAGAACTGCCCCATAGAGTTTTCTAGGCTGTAATCTTTGCAGAAGCAGATCGCTAGGTCTTTCTCCTTGATCTGTTGGGTGGGTTTGAACTGTCAACCTTTTGATCACCAGTCAAACACTTATCCGTTGTGCCACAAAGGCTCCTCTTCTTGGTATAGCATTTTCCCTTTCCTTTTTTACTTCCCAGGAAATGTTTTAAGTATTGAACATTTAAGTCAGTTAGTTTTTCCCAAGTTATTTTGCTTTGCATCATGTATTAGGAGTAAAAAATTAATATGTTTACAAATAAAATACATTCAGATGTGCCAGTACCCTTCATGAATCAGCTGTGGTAATTTTGAATGTATTCACTCACTCAAGAAATATTTACTGATATATATTATGTGTCAAATATTGTGGGGGTGAACATCTGTAAGATAGAGGCCTGCAGAGCCCATGCAGGGAATATAGTTGGGAAAGAATGTAATGTAATTTGGTAAGTGTTATGAAGGAGGTGAGCTTGGAATGCTACGGGAACACATAGAAAAATCATTCATCTATATTAGGGCAAGTAGCTTCAGAAAGACATCCTGAAAGAGACCACATGATTTGAATCTTGAAGATTGTAAGGAGTAGTTAATCAGGTAAAAGAGAAGTGGCTGGAGATGGTGGGCGTTGCAGGGAAAGAAGGGACCAGAACAAAGAACCAGAGGTGGAAAAGAAAGCAGTTTGCTTTTAGGAAAATAAGTTTGGTATGGTTGAAGTACAGAGCAGGAAGGTGAAAGTGAGGGCAGGTGATTTACAAGAGATAAGCAAGAACTAAATTATGAAAGGTCTCGTTTGTTATGCGAGTAGTGTGGCACTTGAAGTCAGAGAAATAGGGGGGTGACATGAACAATTTATGTTTTATTACGATTGCTTTATAATGGAGGAATTTATAAAAATTAAGATCAAGAGATATCATTATTTTAACATAAAAAAATGTGGGTCCAAAATTTAAAAAAAGCTTAAAATTAAGAAGCAAGCTAAACTGTAACAACTATTTATAATAAATATGACAAAGGTTAGTAATAGTATTTAGGGAGTTCCTTAAAATTGATAACAACAGCACTAAGAAGATCCCCATATATAACAAAGGGGGACATTCACAAGTAATCAGGAAATAAAATAGGCTAACACGCTTCACAATATGCAGACTTATTTTTTGCTTGTCAGATTAGGAAATTAAAAAAAAATTATAATCACACTAACTAATGCTGACAAAATACACAATAAAAGGAGTTTTCATGAATTGTTGATGGGAGCAAGAATTAACATAATCTTTGTGAATACAGTTGTATATTGAGTCTGCAAATTGTCCACACGCAATGATCCTGTAATCATTCATTTTGTAATTTTAACTAAGAAAATAATCTGAAATATAGAATGAGATTATCATCCTTGGGCTATTTTGATGCTTAAATGAGGTAATTCAAAACAGTGTGTTTCCTGGCATGTATAAGCATAAAATGAATGTTAGTTGCTTTTTGGCACACATATGGGCCAGAAAACATGGTCAAAAAAGACACTCCCAGTAGCAGTCATTTGGAATAACAAGCTTAATTCAGTTCACTGTGTTATATTAGTTTAAAACAACTGTCAGGAAATAACAATCATGAGAGAAAAAAAAATACACATATTGAGGCATTGTATCTAGAAGAACCCTTTTACAATATTTATGTAATATAAGAAATGTTACATTTGATCATTTATGAAGAGTGATGAAAGTTTGAAGAGAACTTGAAATAAAAAAAAATTCAGGCTGGCATTTAACAAGAGATGAGAATGGTACAGTCGACTTGAACAAATATGTGCTGTTATCTGAAATTATCTTAAAACGGATGAATTAAGGTAAGACTTGAAGCAATTTTTCTTGTGGTCAGGAGGTTGTAACCCGGCTGGAAGCAGGGAAGTAGAAAGCAAAATTATAACTGAATGATAGATAATGACTTCAATTGTGCTTTTGGAAATGACATGTAATTCAAGATTTGGGACAAGGCATTTTTTTTTTTTTCCTGTTTGAAATGACTTTCTGAGACTTAGAATTGTATAACGAATCAGACTAACTCAAATCACCCACCGAGTAATGACTGACATTTGAGAAAATATACACTTGGAACTGTGTGATTGACATTTGGGAAAATATACATTTCAGTGTTCAAGATTAATTTTTCTTTTGAAATGCATTTGTTCTAAAGAACTGTGACGTGCATAGCATGTTACAGCTGATGAGCTGGGAGAGAGAAATTGACACTGAGTAAATGTTTAACATTTGGTGCCTAATATTATGATAGCACCCGCCCAAGCAAACAAAACCCTCGTAGATTTCATAAGAGAAGATTGGATGCATAGACTGAAGGAATGGTTATCAATCTTTCTTGCCATCACAGCATATGGCTCAGATAACAGTCACAGAAAACTTACTCCTGGGGTGTGAACACAGTTTATGCAGTTCCTACCTCTAAGTATACACCATCTTTTTTACCTCTCATTTAAGGGAGCATATCAGAATGCAAGATAATTATAGTTGCAATCTCATAAAAAAATCTTAAATGTGATCCAATTTATTTTTAAAAGTAATTTTTTGTACACTGTTATTAAAATTACACACTATACAACTGACCATTGGTGAATCACTCATCTGCTAAAAGAAACATTGGTTGAGGGGTGTGTGATTGGAGGATGTTTTCAGATCCCTGGTGGTAGCATTAAAAAAAAAAATTTTTTTTTAGTCCATGAAAAATTACGCTGAGTGCCTCTGATTGAAGAGGACAGCAGAAATGATTATAGGTTTGAGATGTAGTTTTCTGATGGGTAACTAAAGGCAGGGAGGGAGATTTGATAGTTTAAAGAAAACAGGGAAGAAGGTGAAGGAGAATAATAAAATTAGAAACCTGGAAAATAAGCTAAGATGCCAATTGTTTCAGCTCTCTATCCTCGGGTTATTTATAATGAGAGAGAGTGGGCAAGAGTGAAACTGAAAGACTTAATCTTATTAAATATATTATGAGTTTTTCTAGTCTGCAAGAATAGAGATTCTGAAAACTTTCTTGGAATTTCATTCATATTTACCATTCTAAGTTTTTATTTAGTGTAAAAAGAAAAACAAAATACCAAATTTACTTTTACTATGAATTATTCTCCCTGCATCTATCCTTTATATTTAGATGACAAACAGGTCGCACTTAGTTTACAGCCTACTTATTGTCAGAAAAAGATTATGTCTAAGACAAGTTGCTGCATCCCCTTTGTCTTATTTTTTCTTCTGCTAGTTGAATGGATGAATCAGTTGCTATAAGGTACTTGTTCTAACATTCTATGTTTCTGTGACTGTAAATTTCAGAAAAGCGTCCTGCAGCTCCACACCCATTTAATTTACGAATGAGTGGCACAAAGAGTTTGCTCTTGACTACTAACAGAAAGATTGCTGGTTCAAATCCACCCTGTGGCACTGCAGAAGAAAGGCTTGGCGATCTACTTTCTAAGATCTACAGCTATTGAAGACGCTATGGAATACAGTTCTACTCTGAAACACATGAGGTCGCTATGAGTCGGAATTGACTTGATGGCAACAGGGCTTTTGGGTGGTGCAAAGGGTTAACATGCTTGGCTGCAAATCTAAAGGTTGGAAGTTCAAGTCCACCCAGAGGTACCTAGGAAGAAAGACCTGGCAATCTAATTCCAAAAATCAGCCACTGAAAACCCCGTGGAATACAGTTCTACTCTGAAACACATTTGTTGTTTGACACAATCTGATGAGTTAGGGTAGACTGGACAGCAACTGAGCTGGCTGGTTGTCTTGTTCACAGGATGTTCATCAGAGTCAAAAGAGATAAGATATGTGAAAACACTCTTCAGATCATAAAACCGATAAAATATAAAAGTGTGTTTCACTTTTCAGATCAGTGAAACACACGTAAGGAACTTGTTTCTTAGTTTAATCAACTATACAAAACCAAATGAGCAACTCCTGCCAGAAAGCAAGAAGAGAAGGCAGGAAAGAACAGAAACTGGATAAATGGACGTAGGGAACCTGAGACGGAAAGGGGAAGCAACTAATATCACAAATCAATATGTGTATAAATTTTTGAATGAGAAAGTAACTTGAGCTGTAAACTTTGTTCAAACTTTCACCTAAAGCATAATAAAATAAAAATAAAAAATACATGCACACACATATAAACTGTATACGATGAAACCTGTGAGAGCCGAAACTCCACGGAACTGCTTTGTTTTCTGGGTCTCGCAAGTGTTCCGCCTGTGACAGGGTGCAGTCTCATCACTTTTCTATTGCTTGTTTTAGTTGAAAATATTTGAGTTTTCCTTCTCTGATAGGTTTCTGCCTTACACAAGTTCTCGTTTTCGCAGGTTTTACTGTAACTGTAATCCTATATCATGAGATGAAATAGAGCAATGCAGTAATTAAGAACTCTAAGAATTAATTACACAAACAAGGATGGCAACAGCAGTATTTTAAACTGTCATCAAATTTCAACTTGAAATGAGCAATAGAGGCTTATCATTGGTAAGTGCTGTGTCGTATTTAGGCCTATTGTTCCCTCGCATAACTAGGAGGTTGCTACAGGCATTTAATATGGAGGATAGAAAAAAAAAAATCAATGAGAATTTTTCCAACTAGAATATTCAGTTACGATACAAATAAATTTTTTAAAGATATTCATTTATTAGTTACACATAAAAAAAAAAAAGAAAACCCAAAACCAAACCCACTGTCGTCCAGTTGATTCCAACTCATAGTGACCCTATAGGACAGGGTAGAACTGCCCCACAGGATTTCCAAGGCTTTTTTTTTTTTTAATCTTTATGGAAGCAGGCTGCCACGTCTTTCTCCCATGGAGCCGCGGGTGGTTTCAAACCACAGACCTTTGGCTAGAGGTCAGTCGCTTTACACATAGGAGTATTATATTTCTTTTTCCTATAAAATGTATTATTGACTCATTATCTGCCAAGTTTGTGCTGAGATAGCTTTCCTTCCTTCTCCTTCCCCTTTCCCTCCTTCTTCTTCTTTCCTCCTCCTCCTTCTTTACATCTTTTTCTTCCTCTTTTTTTTTCTCTCTCTCTCTATTTTTTTTTTCCTCCTTGCACACTCACTTTGTTTCTTAAACTTAACCTGTTAACACTGAGTCAATTCCGACTCATAGCAACTCTAAAGGACAGAGTAGAACTGCCCCAAAGGCTTCCCAAGGCTGTAAATATTTACGGAAGCAGACTGCTGCATCTTTCTCCCAAGGAGCAACTGGTGGGTTCACACTGCTGACCTTTTGGTTAGCATCTGAGTACTTAACCACTGCATCACCAGGGCTCTTTTTCTTAAACTTCAAAAATGTGCTTTCTGAACTCATATAAGTCTGAAGTGATTAAAAAGTATAATTTTAGAAACATCACTAGTCATTCTTTATTATAATTTATAATTAAAATATGCTCCACAATTTTTTAAAATTGATTTTCTTTCTTTTTTTTTTTTTTTTTACAAGTTTAGATTTTAGATACATAACAAAACATCTTAATCACAGGAGTCTTTATATGTTTACACTGAGTGACAGAAAAATACAGCAAAGGAATTTATCATTTAATAAAGAGAATAGATCATATTCAAATTTAATTTCATTTTAGACTTTAACCTGATTTGTTAGCAAATATGCCATTTGTATAACTTCCTAGGTCATAAACGTTCTCTGTATAAATATTCTGGATTGTATATCTTCTTTTATTAGTAGAAGGGAAAGTAAGTAAACAGAAACTGAATGAACTTTTACATCCAATTGATTGGCTTTTCAGTTCCCCTTCAATCAAAGTTGTGGTCTTAAGTGGAGAATCAAATTTTGGATTTTGGATTTCTTTTTTCCAGGTGAAATATTCTTAATTCCTTCAACCATTATTCATGTTATATTCATTCAAGATCTTTCTTCACCCTGATTACATTCTTCTGAAAAAGACTCATTTTTTAAAAAGTCTTTTCACAGGTTTGTCATTTTTAAAATCTTGTTTGGGAAAGTGCTTGTTCACATTTTTCATTCACATTTTATTGGTTTGTTTAATTTCTTATTGTTGTTGTTGTTTTTAAGTGGTTAAAAGTTCAGCGGCTAACCAAAATGTTGGCTTTTCAAATCCACCAGCTGCTCCTTGGAAACCCTGTGGGGCAGTTCTACTCTGTCCTATAGGGTAGCTATGTGTTGGAATCAACTCGACGGCAAAGGGCTTGGCTTTGATTTTTACTGTGTTTTAGATGAAAGTTTACACAGCAAATTAGGTTCCCCTTTAAAATTTTTTATACAAATTGTTCCTGTGCCATTGGTTACAACTGTTACAACGTGTCAGCATTCTCATCATTTCCATTCTGTTTGCTCTGTTTCCATTGATCTCTTGTCTTTGCTTTTGGGTAAATGTTGACCGTTTGGTGTCATATAGTTAATTGTTGAAGGGAGCACATTACTCATAGGTGATATTGTTAATTTTTTAAGGCAGTCTGTTATTTGGCTGAAAGGTGACCTGCAGAAATAGCTTCAATTCCAAGTTTAAAGTGTATCTTAGGGTATTAGTTTTGGGTGTTCATTTAGTCTCTGTTGGTCCAGTAGGTCTGGACATTTTTAGGAATTTGAGTTTTGCTCTATGTTTTTCTCACGCTCTATCCGAGACCTTTTGTCAGAATGCCTGGTGGTAGTAGCTGGGTACCGTCTAGTTCTGGTCTCAGGTTAGAAGAAGCTGTGGTTCATGTGGGCTGTGTCCTGTGAACTAGTTTCTTTTTTGAGCCTTTGATTTCCTTCATTCTCTTTTGCTCCATATGAGTAGAGACCAATAGTTGTATCTTAGATGGCCATTCCCGGGCTTTTAAGACCCCAGATGCTGCTCACGAGACTAGGATGTACAACATTATGGCTCTGAACTATGTTATGCCAATTGACTAAATTGTCCCCTGAAACTATGGTCCCAAGCTTTGAAAAAAACTCATGTTGTTTATAACCCTTGTAGCACGTGCTGTTGGTGCTTCACCATATCTCATAAACACTTGCAGTTCCCATTCATAAAACATGTCCTATGGCAAGCACCTGTGACTCCCTGACTGAGGACTTTCTCTGCCTGTCACTTCCTGGGGTCACCTCCCATCTCATCTACTTGCACTCAAATACTAATGTCATGATTTGCTTCTGGGGAAATCTAACCTAAATAGCTGCTCTTAAAATGTCCTAGTATGTACTTTGGACTCTAGCCTAGAATCTTTCATTTACTTGAATCTTAAGAGGCAGGCAATACTAAGATATGAAAAGTTTTTTGGTAAGCCATGGTAAGATTTTTTCCCCTTCTGACTCTAAAGGTAATGGGAAATCTTTGAAGGGATTTCCAGCAATAGAATGGTGTCTTAGTTATCTAGTGCTGCTATAACAGAAATATCACAGGTGAAGGGCTTTAACGAACAGAAATTTATTCTCTCACAGTCTAGGAGGCTAGAAGTCTAAATTCAGGGTGCCAGCTCTAGGGGAAGACTTTCTTTCTCGGTTGGCTCTGGGGGAAGGCCCTTGTCATCAATCTTCCCCTGGTCTAGGAGCTTCTCAGCAGGGGTCACAAGTCCAAGCATGCATTCCCCTCCTGATTCTTCATTCTTGGTGGCACAAGGTCCCTCTGTCTCTCTGCTTGCTTCTCTCTTTTATACCTCAAAAGAGATTGACTCAAGATACAATCTAATATTATAGATTGAGTCCTGCCTCATTAACATAACTGCCTCTAATTCTGCCTCATTAACATCTTAGAGGTAGGATTTAAAACACATAGAAAATAATATCAGATGACAAAATGGTAGATAATCACACAATACTGGGAATCATGGCCTAGCCAGGTTGACACACATTTTTGGGGGACACAATTCAATTCATAACAAATGGCAAGATCAGAAGTGCTTTGTGGAAAATGGATTTGAGAAAGCCAAGACTTGGGGAAGGATCCACAGTCCAAGTAAGAAATGATGACTGACTGTTGTGATGGCAACATGTATTAACTACACAGAAAAAGATGTGAGTTTGAGAGGAAGTGTAGACTCAGCAGAGCTTCATTACTGGTATTAATTGGATGTAGAATGTATAGGAGTAACTGAGTAGATGTTATTCCCATTTTCCTATAAAAGAAAGAACATTTGGGGAATGAGGAGAGAAGCTTTTCATTTTTTACACGTTATATTTGAGATATTTGTGGAGCCTAGAGAAGCATATGCTTGCTATCTGTTTTAGAAGGAATGTAAATAAAACATATTTATAAAGCTGATATATAACATTCACTTTGTTCAAAAGTGTCTTTCACTTTATCTCCATAGCATCTGTTATATGTGTCATTCTTACATTATTTATGTTTAAAATTTACCTGTAACTAAAAATTATACATGATGTCATCAGTTAAACTAACTTCTATTTACATATCAGTTTATGCCTTTTAGGTCCCAAAAGGCTAGGTTGGGTATCAACAAATGTGAAGTTTGAATTTGTATGACATTTGAAATGGATGGCATAATTGCAGTGTGTGTATGTGAGTGCAAAAGGATGGTGTGTATATCTTTTAAAAATAGCTTTGAAATTGAGGAGGAGAAGTTGTTTTGTAAGTTTTGAAAACTCTCCTTGGTTGTCTGCAAAGCTCAAATAATGTGGCAAGCACTAAATATGAATAAAGATTAGCTACTTTATGAAATAATTGTTTTTCCTCCATTCAATATGTATACATTAATATGATTGTTGTTGTTGGTTCTGACTCATAGCGACTCTGTGTTACAACAGGATGAAACACTGCCTGGTCCTCCGCCATCCTCACAGTTGTCATTATGCTTGAGCCCATTGTTGCAGCCACTGTGTCCATTAACGTGCTTAAAAAATGTTTAATGAAGAAAACAGAGGACTTCCTGCCCTCATGGAACTTAATTTCTAATAGGGAGCAGGGAGAGATAGGCAAAAGATAATAAAACAAGAAATAGATAAATTATTTACTGTGGCAGGTGCTAACAAGTGCTATGAATACACTGAAGAAGTAGATCAGTGTAAGGGAGACAAGGAGTGCAGGGGTAGAGGAGGGAGTAATTCCCAGTAGGATAGCTCTGATTGAAAAGATGGGATCGGAACAAAGATTCATAGGACGTGTTGGAGTTGGCCAAATGTATGTTTAGAGGGAGAATGTTTGGGGCAAAGGGATAAGTTAAAGCAGGACTGGTGAAGTAAAGAAAAAACAAAAACAAAACAAGACAAAAAAACAAAAAACAAGGAAACCCATATGACTGGAACAGAGTGAGAAATGGGCTACCAGGAAGTCAGGTCATATAGGGCCTGATAGGGTATTTTAAGAACTTATCTTTTACTTAGAATGAGGTGGGAAGCAGTAGAAGGACCACAGCAGAGCAGAGACATTTTCTGACTTATGTTTTAATGGATCGCTAAGGCTTTTGTGCTGAGAATAGACTCTAAAGGATCAAGTGTAGAAACAGAGAGAACACTCAGGAGGGTTTTACAGCTAGCTGTCTAGGTGAGAGATGATAGGAGCTTGCAACAGAGTAGTCATGTTGGAAGAGATGAGAAGGGATGGGCCTCTTAATGTATTAGGAAGGAGAGCCAATAGGATTTGGACATGGTTTGAATGTGAAGTATGAGAAACGGAAGAGTCCAAGGTGACTTGAAGATTTTTGATCTGACCAAGTAGCAGGATGGAATTGTTATTTACCAAACAAGGACCACTGTAGAACAGCAGGTTTTGGGGGTGAGCTGAGAATCTGAAGTTTCATCTTTGGAACTTAAGTTTGAGCTACCTAATAGACAACCAACATCTTAAAAAATAAGATAATGCTGAATATCTGAATATGGAAAACTTTCCAAACTCAAGCATTTTCCTCATCATTCACTCATTTTATTTTGCACCAAATAAATATGGTATGTTTATGGCAGAGGCCTCAATGCAATCTTATCATAAGTCTGAACCTGTGTGGACATGTCTTATAAATTGGTGAGACTATGCGTGCTAAAAGATACTTTACAAATGACGGATAATTGACCATGATAGGAAATAATTCTAAATTAAAGGAAGAGGGAAAGTAAACAAGCTTGACTCAGTTGCAAAGCTT
The DNA here is from genome assembly GCF_024166365.1 of Elephas maximus indicus. NCBI lineage: Eukaryota > Metazoa > Chordata > Mammalia > Proboscidea > Elephantidae > Elephas > Elephas maximus. Next base: position 59,655,010 of record NC_064833.1, on the reverse strand, counting down.
CAGTTGTCAAACAAGAGGGACAATTCTGAACACAGAGTGGCATCCATTTTAGATTTGTCCCAGATTCAGTTTCTTTTCTCCCTACTTCTTTCCATGATAGACCAATTTTTAGATATCATGAATGAGAGGGCTGTGAGTAAAAACTGAAAGAACTACTATTAAAAACTCCAAAATATGAGGACAGAGGGATTATTGCATTTGTTTATTCCTAACAGATTGTTAGAGATACAAGAGGATTCATTGCTTCCCAGTTTGGTATAGAACGCTGAAGAGCTTTGGCTGTCTTGTTTTTCAGTGTATCAGTATCACCACCAAAAGCCAGGACACTTACGGGAAGTACCAGCAGTGTTTAGCATAGTTGGTAGTGCCAGCTGGAAATGGGGTTCCCAGTGGAAGTGATTGCAGGGCCTCAAAAAAATGGTAGAACCTAGTCAACTGGTAGGTCCCCAGACATATATGAAATTCCCACTGGGGACTCACAGCAGTACTTGGTGTATGTGTGTATGTGCATGTTGACCATGAAGTTTGGTGGGTCCATAATATCAGATGGATTTGAGAATCAGAGAAATATAGGTTTTTACTATCAAGGTGATTCGAAATTTGGCTCATTTTGGGATGGATTAAAAGAGTTGGTTCAAATGTATTTTTGCAAAAAAAAATGTATAGTGTTCTTAGTCACTTTAGTTATTTAGAATAGGATGTTACTAAAACAAAAGTCATGAGTCCTATTTCTGAAAAGGCCCATTACCCAGACCCAGTGCCATCAAGTCGATTCCAACTCATAGCGACCCTAGAGGACAGAGTAGAACTGCCCTATAGAGTTTCCAAGGAGTACCTGGTAGATTCGAACTGCCGACCCTTTGGTTAGCAGCTGTAGCACTTAACCACTACGCCACCAGGATTTCCAAAAGTCCCATTAGGAAAGAGTAATAAGAAAATATTTGGTCTACACTGTAAAAGACACTATTATAGATGGTTTACACTTGCTGTTTTATGGTACAGTCTACATTGGGTAATAAGGACTAGCTGTAGAAAGAAGGGCTTGATTATAATGATGATGATGACAACTATTTATAGAATAACTACTGTCTTGGACACATAATTTGTTTTAGATATACATTGTGCCATTTAATCTTTCCAGCCCCAAAGCCCAAAATCCACTGCTGTCAAGTCAATTCCAACTCACAGTGACCCTGTAGGACAGGGTAGAACTGCCCCATAGGGTTTCCAAGGCTGTAATCTTTATGGAAGCAGACTGCCACATCTTTCTCCCACAGGGAGGGCTGGTGGGTTTGAATTGCAGATCTTCTGGTTAGCAGCTGAGTGCTTTAACCACTGCACCATCAGGGCTCCTTAATCTTTACAGCAACACTATTAAATTGACATCCTTACAGTTATTTTACCAAAGAGGAAATGGAAGATCAGGTAGGTTAAGAAGCTTGCCCAAGGTTGCATGGCTGAACTAAAGAGTGGCCGTTCAAATCCAGATCTATCTGACTTTGAAGTCCACATTCTTAACACTAGTTAAGACAGCTATTGCTTCAATAATTCTGCATTACAAACCACCTCAAAATGAAGAGGCTTTTAATCACAAACATTTTATTTTTTTCACCCATGAGTCTGCGAGTGTCTTGGAGCAGCTGTTTCAGTCTGAAACTCAGCAGTGTTTGACACTAGCTTTGGGTTGGGTTCGGGTCTGCTCACTTATTTGACTTTGGGTATGCCACCACAGGCAGCCTAGCAGGTCAGCCAGACTACACTTATTTATTTTTACTCTTTGTGTCATATCCACAAACATTTTCAAAGAAAGTCGCGTGGCCAACCCCAATACCGATTATATAAGGAAGCATCTCCAACAATGGAAGGAGCTACAAAGTTACAAGCTGAGGGATTAAATGCATAATTTTATAATAGGGAAGGAGCAAACAATTTCTAATTTACCACCATGCTCTATCATACTGCTTTTCTGTTAAAAGGAACTTTATCAGTGCTTTCAAATAGTCATTCTAGCTGTATTACCCATTGATGGTGGTTTGAAAGTGCCATCTTTCTAAATGAAGAGCTGCATCACACAAAATATTACAACTGAATACATCCTTGAAAAGGCCACTGGTGGCACTGATTTCTAGTTAACTAAGAAATACAAAGGTACATTTTCTACTTTTATTGCTTGCATGTATTTCTCTTTGAAGTAGAAAAGATTAAATTTAAACCTTACCATCTGTGTCTAAGCTGGATCTCCTTATACTTCCTAGACTACTTCCCATCTACCTACCGCCCCTCATAACTGGTAAATTTTTATGTGTGTGGATATTTTGATAATACTGAATTTCACCACTAAAACTTTTTATATATGATAAGCAACTGGTTGGTTCATTAAAATCAATCAAAAAAATTATTTTGACATATATTTCAAACAACATTTTTATTAACTAAGTTTTGTTAAAATTTCAGGTGGTTGTTATGATTTCACGTAGACAATGCTTAGTTTATAGGGAGTCTGTACACTCAGTACTGCTTGCATATTATTTAACCTCCAAATCCTATGATTTCAAAATCTTCTAGGAAGTAAATGTCACTAACTCGGAATTATTTTTCATTTGGACCCTGCCAGGTGGAAGTGAATTCAACATTCATTTAGACTCTGGGTTTCCCTTCCTGGTTAATCTTCCCGCTGAGTCTCAAATGTGTATATAACTGTCAAAAAACATCTAAGAGAGTAGTAAAGGAGAACTGTAAGATAGATTTTTGTTCTTTATTTGTAACTTTGGCTTTTTTAAGAGGTCCTTTTTAAGAGTGCTCCACAGTGGAGCTGGAAGTAGCTGTAACAAGAGAGATTTTCTGGCAGAAAGAAAGCCCAGTTTAGGCATTTCACGTCCTTAACATTTCTTTTCCACCCTCTATTAAAAGCAGCCACAGGGGGTCTGTTAAAGAACATGGGGAATATGCTGTGAAAAACTGTTCACCTTTGATAGCCAAGAGCAAAAGTCAGTCAAAGGTGACCTTTTTTTCCATTATACAACCCAGCTGAGGAACTCGCTTTTTGAATTTTGGCAACTAGGTTCTTCACCCATACAGTTCTCTCAATAGCCAATATGTGACAGCCCAACGTGTGAGTTAATTAGTTCTGTGCTGTAAAAACCTGTAAAGTTCTCTTTGCAAAGCACTCCACAGCCAGTGGTGTGGAACATGCCTCCACAAATGAGATAGCAGTTCTAGGGACCAGGAAGCAGTCCTGCTTATTCTCTTTAAACTTGCTTACAGCCTGTTCTAACTGCACCTTAGTTAAGGGCTTTATGTAACAGACTTATGTAGTAGGTAATAGTCTTAATTCCATTTTATAGGCCAGGAATCTGAGGCTATTAAGTGGTAGAATCAAGTCTGGCTTTGCAATATGTCTGTAACCACCGGGACTTCCAGCCCCTCTCATTGTATCTTCTCATTGTGAATGAATCATACATAGGCAGACATCCAAGACAAGTGACAAGATGCTTTTATTTAAAAACCATTTATATATAATTTTGTGTGTATGTGTGTATCTGTGCCAGAACCAATTTGAAGGAAAATGTTGTGAGGTTTTTCAATTTCCTGAAGTGATATATTTCATGGACAAAGATCTGAAAAAACCAGATCACAGAATAGAAAGAAACAGCTTTTAGAAACAAAGCACTTGAATTTTTATCCTGGTTGCCCCTTCCTAGATGTGTGACCTTTGGAAAATCACCTTTTGTATCTGAGACTTAATTTACTTCTCTGTGAAATGAAGATACTTATACTCCCTTTTTGCGAGGAGTCAGCGAGATAACACATAAAAATACCCCAGTCAATGCCTGTTAATAGTAGGATTCAGTCACTGTTAGATGACTTCCATTTCCTGTGACATAATGTGTGCCTGTGTGTTTGTGCATGGGTTTGCGTGTGTGTATGTAGGGAAAGGGAAGGCTATATTTATTACATTGTTTTGAACAGTATGTTAATTTGACTTTCAAAAAATATTTTAAAGCAAATGATTCTGGTGGAGTTGACAAGTGAACACCATATTAAGGATAGGAAAACAGTGGAGAAAAATGTTTACATCAATGCTTGATATAATTTTTTGGACTGCAATTATATAAGATGTAAAATCATATCAGATATATACAGATTATGAGATTCTGCTATGATTACCTGTGTTAGGCTTCTTATTTGCCAAATTTAATTTGAGTTTTTTAAAAAGGCATCATAGTTATACAATTGTTTATCTTTTTCCCTAGGTAAACAAACAACCAAACAGAAAAACTCTTTTATATAAAATTTTGTATTGAAGAAGAGCCATAATGATAATAAATAAAATTTATATAGCATTTTCTATGTATTTGACATTGTTCTAAGCACAGTAAATAGGTGTACATCAATTTTGAAGAATTATATTCTACAACGAACCATTGGAAAATGCTTGGAAGTACAAATATGAACAACATGACTTTTTTCGTACTTATAAAATAAACGAAAGCTCAACTCTAACTTAAAATTAGAGAACTGTATGTTGATCAGTTAGAGTGCATATGGTTAAATTGTTGCTGACTACTGCCAAATCACCCTGACTCAAGGCAACCCCAACACAATGGGATGGGACCGTTGAGATCTATAGGGTTTTCATTGACTGATTTTTGGAAGTAGATTGCCAGGCCTTTCTTGCTACTCTTTCTTAGTCTGGAAGCCCGCTGAAACCCGTTCAGCATTATAGCAACATGCAAACCTCTGCTGACAGATGGGTGGTAGCTGTGCATGAATTTCATTGGTGCTTACACAGAGCTAGCCTAAAATTCTGTAAACAACATGATAGTATTTTTGTGTGGGAACACATTATGTTGGCATTCCCTGTAAAGAATAGTCCCTTTCTCATTCAAAGACAATAATGGATACAAGACCCAAATTCCCTTCTCTAGTTTATTGTTCAATAGACAACATCATGATAAACGGGGAAAATACTGAAGTTGTCAAGGAGTTCATTTTACTTGGTTCCGCAATCAATGCCCACAGAAGCAACAGTCAAGAAATCAAATGATGTATTGCACTGGGCGAATCTGCTACAAAAGATCTCTTTAAAGTGTTAAAAAGCAAAGATGTCACTTTAAGGACTAAGGTGCACTTGACCCAAGTTTTGGTGTTTTCAATTGCCTCATATGCATGTGAAAGCTGGACAATGAATAAAGAAGACTGAAGAAGAAGAAGAATTGATGCCTTGGAGTTATGGTGTTGGTGAAGAATATTGGTTCTTCCTTGGATTTCCAGAAGAAGGAACAAATCTGTCTTGGAAGAAGTACAGCCAGAGGGCTCATTAGAATTGAGGATGGTGAGACTATGTCTCACATACTTTGGGTAAGTCGTCAGGAGGGATCAGTCCCTGGAGAAGAACATCATGCTTGGTGGAGTAAAGAGTTAGCCAAAAAGAGGAAGACCCTCAATGAGATGGATTGACACAGTAGCTACAATCATGGGCTCAAGCGTAGCAACAATTGTGAGGATGATGCAGGACCACTATGAGTTGGAACTGACTTGACGGCACCTGACAACATAACAACAACAGTTTATTGCTCATTTGATTCTTAAAAGGTAGAGTAATTGGCCACTGAGCCATAGAAACTACTATAGATAATTTAGGACTGAGGTGCATTTAGCGGTAGAGTTTTGATATCCGGATTATTCACTAAGCAGCGACGAATGACTGAAAGAATTAAAATTTATACAGTGCCTACTACTCTAGGTACTAGGAATTGAGCAAGGGATGAAATAGACAGAGTCCCTCTTTCGTAGAACTCATAGTCAAGCCAGATCAACCGTCTTAAATTTCCTCCTACATTTAGTTGTTATTGTTAAGTTGTTGCTGTTTAGTCGATTGTGACTCACGGCAACCCCACGTGTGCAGAGTAGTGCTGCTCCATAGCGTTTTCAGGGTTGTGACCCTTCTGAAGCTGATTGCCAGGCTGGTCTTCTGAGGCACCTCTTGGTAGTTTTGAACTGCCAGCCTTTCAGCTAGTGGTCAAATGCTTAGCTGTTTGCGCCATTCAGCCGCCCGACATGTTTAATTGTGGAACTAAAATTACATCTTCTTTCTGAATGAGGGTTAGCACCTTGGTCTTTGATACAAGTTGTCTGTGTTTACATTTTGACTTTAGTTTCACAACGCTGAGATCTGACTTCATGCTAAAATACTCCAAAACAGAACAAAACAAAACTAACAAAAAACCAGTTGCTATATAGTTGATACTGACTCACAGCAACCTCACGTGCATTAGAGTAGAACTGTACTCCACAGCGTTTTCAATGGCTGATTTTTCAAAAGTAGATTTCCAAGCCTTTCTTCCGAGGCACCTCTGGGTGGACTTGAACTACCAGCCTTGCAGTTAGCAGTCAACCACATAAACCATTTGCACTACCCAGGGCTTCCTGTTAAAATAAAGGAATTAGCATATAACAGTGAATTTGATTAATCTGAAAAGTCTCTGTGTCTGCCAAAATACTCTTTTCTTAAAATTCCCAAGGCTACGATTGATGTGCTGGGCAGATCATTGAATTTAACATATTTCACTGACCTAGTCTAAAATAGACCATCAAATACCACTAAAACCCCTAGCACTGAGCAGCCATGCAGTGATTCAGGATTTGGCTGCTTATTCAATTCTTGGCAAGGATTTCTAAAATAGTAGCTGAGACCTGGTCAGATTCCCCATACCTGTGTGTGTTTTCCCCCTGTAATTTCTTCATTCACGTTTATAGCTGTTCCCTGACCAGGACTGGGTGTCTGTCTGTTGCAGCTGATTCATGGTCACTCTGGCTGGCCTTGGAAAGGACAGAGTGAAATTTTGTAGAGCACTCTGGCATGTCTGTCTATACCATTTCTCATAGACTCTGGGCATAAATAATTTGTTAGGTACAGGATGTACAGAAATATAGAGAGGAATGGCTGATGGGAGAAAAGAGGCAGTGAGTCAGGAGACATTATGAGATGTGGGCAACTGATGGAAGATTTAGGATGCCAAGGAGTTTGGCGTTATCTGATGGCTGACAGAAAGTCCTTGAGTAAGGGAGTAGTGTAATGAAAACTATATCTTAGAGGAAGACCTTGAAATAGTGTCTTGGATGAGCTAAGTGGGAAAAATAGGAGACAGGAATACCAGGTAAGAATGGTGTGGACATGTAATAATGAGGTTTTAGTGATTGTTTTCAGATTTCTCTGCTTAACCAGAATATAATCAGAAGTAAAAATAATTTTTTTTCTTAATTTTTGGACAATTGGAAAGCATAAAAATTTAGACAGTCTTGAAAAAATTGAAGTAATGAGTTTACGGTTCTGTTTATTTTCAACTTCCATTGTCCATCTAGATTTCTTTATTTCCTGCCTACCTCTGGTGTTGGACTCTGCCGTTCCTACCCTTAACTCAGTGATTTAGAAGTAATTGTAGGTTTCTGCAATTAAACGTGTTTTACTTGAAAGAAAAGTTTTTGATAACACATAGCAACATGTATTCTTCCTCCCTCCTTTCCTCCCTCCCTTCCTTCTTTCCTTTTGATAGATATTGTTTAATATAATACACAATTTGTCTTAGTTCACCAGAGTAAAAATGATAAAATGTGAATTTTACCCAGCTATAAATTCATCACCCATTTGTTCATTCATTCAACAAATACCTATCTTCTTGTAAAACTATGGTTAACATTTGGAAAGCGTTTCAGGATGACTTTGAAAAGCAGATCAGTGTGGGTTTTGACCTTGTACTTCTGATTTCCCTTTAGAGCCCACTACTTTAAAATTCCCACTGAGAATCTCAGATAAGAGAATTACAGCCATATATACCACCTAGTACCTAGTGATTGAAATTTAGATTAAGAACTGACCGATAAATAAATAAATAAATATGGGTTTGTTATGCAGTGGTATTTTTCTGTATTTTTTGCTAAGCTCAAATATTTGTTCATTAAGAGGAATGATACAATCCAGCCTAGTATTATTATTTCATATCGGCCTACTAGATCTGAGCTGTCTGATAGGTAAGCCATTAGCCAAATGCTGCTATGCACTTGAAATGTGGCTAGTATAAGATGGGCTATAAGTGTAAAACACGCACCAAGTTTTTACTACTTGGCACACAAAAAAATGTAAAATATCTTATTAATAATTTTTATGTTGAGTGCATATCAAAATAATAGTAATGTTTTGGAAATATTTAGTTAAATGAAATATTAATTTTTTTTAATGTGGCTACTAGAAATTTAAAAATTAAACACATAGCTGATATTATATTTTTATTGGACAGCACTGTTCTGGATTAAACAGTCCTGCAAATAGTTACATAGATGAGTAAGCCTATGAAAATTCTATTTGCCAGATTTCCTTTGAATCTGTCCACAGCAGACATGTCATATTTATTGGGCTCCACTTCTGTCCTCCCCACACTCCTACCCCAGCCATCTCCCGTATTGTTAGGTAGGAAAACAAGCGTCTACTTGAAGTAAATGCAAATGTGTACTTGCTGCACACCAAACAGCAAAAACACGGAGAACCAGCTGTTTCTACATTGTGAAAAGGCTCACTGATTCATTTCTAATTGGCTCATGCTTGCTGTGTCTTGCCAGATCTGTCTTTGGCCCAAAGTTCTCGAGGTCCGTGATAATCCATAAGGATGATCCAATCTGCTAAGGGCCATCACATTTCACTGAACTTTGTGAATCTTGGGCAAGTTACAGCAATCTACATAATCTTGGTAATAAAAATTTGAGACACTACAGAAGAGAATCTTTCTTTTTTTTGGATGCAAAATGTCATGTTTATTCCAACTGCCTTCACCTGATGAAGTGACTAGTTGGATCCGTCAGTACTTTTTATGCAGATCAGTTGTGGACGTGGTCTCCACCTCTGCTTCTGACTACAGCACCAGACATCTTAGGCTAACCTCAGTGACTTCAGTCTTAAAAAGGAAGAATGGAAAACCTTTAGTGAATACCTTCTATATACAAGACATCAAACTCTACTTATACACATTTTCTCAATTCATCCTTATTCCAAGCTCATGAGAATGTTTTGCAATATTCCCGTTTTATAGCCAAAAACCACCTAAGAATCAAACAGAAAAACTAAACGACAGTAAAGCCTCAGCTTTTTCGGAGTTCATGCATGATTTTTCATGTTACCACATTGTTAGAGATGTATTTCTTGTTTTATTAATTATTTACACCAAGAAATTTACTTGAGTCTTTTTTTTTTTGTCTGCTGTTTGCATTTATTCCCCAAGTATGCTTAAAAAAAAATTAGGGTGGAATAAATCTAATTTTATGACTTTATACTGTTTCATAATGACTTTTTAAAAATAACGTTACTAATAATTAGATGTAAACTCCATGGATTGACTTTTACTTATCTCAAACAGTTTGTCGTATGTAAACTGTTCCAATTCTCCTTTAAAAATAATGGCTAGCAGATAAATATGGTTTTTAACTGTATAGCAGGAATAGCTTTCAACACTTTATATCCTCTCATTTAATTGTGTATCTATCCCAGTGGTATAGATGCTATTACTATTTCTATTTTACAAATAAGGAAACTGAGCCAAGACAGGTTAATGAACACTATGTAGAAGAACCAGGATTTAAGCTCAGCACACTGGCTCCAGAGTCTGCATACTAAACCTCTATGCTCTTCTGCCTCTTCTTTTAATTAATGGGCTGCCCACTGCATGTATTTCTGTTTTCCGCAATATATGCATCTAAAGCTAGCCTCTGTTTTCCAGGGAGTATAACAGGAACTATCAGAGAGACACTGTAGAAGAATAACTGAGTTTAAGTAGTGATGTTTCAAAACAAGCATCTATAGTTTGCAAATTATGTGTATATCCTTTATTATAGGTATCCAATCAGAATTCAAATTCAATTTGAATTTACCTTATCTTGAGATAAACTAAAGATAAAATTAGTGAGAGATTCTTGGGCGTTGCCAGTGGTTGGTATTTCCCTCTTTCTCTGGGTTGGTGATCTTTCAGACCAACAGGCAGAACTGAATATATTAGAGGAAAGTGAGAATCGTCAGATCCCAGTCTCTGCCATGTCTGAATATGCCAGTGACAGTGATGTGACAAGAGTCTCATCCAAACCTTGAGAAGGTCTTTGGGTACTAATGTTGCAAAGACCCCCAAAAGAAGGAAAATAACAGGGTATTCTGAGTGCAAACAGGACACGGAGAACTCTGAAGCAGAAATGGGTAAACAGGATTTTCAGCCCTTTTGAAGGACTTTTTGAAGGACACCTTCTGTACCAGATTTGCAGAAGCATCTTGCACTTCTTCCATTAGAAAGCTCAGCCCTTTGGACCAGTTCTTCTAATTCCTTTGCCATAATCAAGATTCAAAGTGTGCATCAGTTCAGCTCTATCCTGGAGCAGAAATTTACCTGTACCTTTATAAAACATAGCTCAAGCTTATCGGTGGCATTGAGAACTTTGTTTTCAAAATGTGGCATCAATTGCATGGAAAAAACGATCTTTCATTTTTTTTTTTATCTAATTCTGGGAATAATTTCCTATGTATTTTCTCTCATTGTTCCGAGAATATGTGGAAAAAGATGCAGAATTTAACAGATGAAAAGATTTAATGTATAGTCTCTTTACTTTTTTTTTTAATTGTAATTTAGATGAAGGTTTACAGAACAAACTAGTTTCTCATTAAACAGTACATACATTGTTCTATGACATCGGTTTCCTTACTGTTTTTATACTTTGAAATGCTTTAGCATTATAGCTTCTTGTGATTTAAAAGTGTGAAGTATAAGATTTTAATGCAAATGTAATAGCCCTTTCATTTGGCTTGCTTTCTATTGTGAATGCGTGTTTGAAGACAGTAAAGGCAAGACAACTTAAAGTATATATTACTGTGAAATTTGGTTGGTTATATTGATAAGATCAGTAGTTCTCTTATCTGAGATTCCCAGTGGGAATCTTAAAGTAGTGGGCTCTAAAGGGAAATCAGAAGTACAAGGTCAAAACCCACACTGATCTGCTTTTCAAAGTCATCCTGAAACGCTTTCCAAATGTTAACCATAGTTTTATAAGTTTTTTAAGGTCTGCATAAAATACCCTCGATGAGGCAAACTCTCCTTCATGTTTTTGTAACACATACTGATTTTGCTCTGCTCCATGTGTTAAAGTTCTTGTTTCAGGTATTCTCCTTTATTCAGCATCAGTCTGCACTGAGCACCTTTGGGAGGTTACTTTGAGTTGGAATGGACTCTACGGCAACAGGTTTTTTTTTTTTTTTTGGTATTACCAGGCAGCCCAAATATCTCCGCCTTTATCCATCTTCAAAAGAAGACAGTAAAACAAGTTTAATTAAACAAGACCAGTAAGAAAGCATTTGGTCAGTAGAAGTGAATGTGCTTTACGGTCATTCTGTTACATTCTAAAACTTTAAAACGTTTGCCCAAACAAGCAAACACATGAACAAAACTCAGCAGCAAAATTATTGTATTTTCTCTCTTTTCCTTCTCTCCTGAAGATTTCTATGTGACTTCTTTGTTTTAAACCTTCCAAAGTCTGCCATTGCACTTTGAAGAAATCTAATCCTTTACAATGACTTGCAAGACACTGTAATCTGGCCTTTGCCTACTTCTTAGAACTTAGCTCTTGCAGTTCTCCCCATTGTTTACTATGTTCAACTACACGGGACTACTTTCTGTTCCCTAAACATGCTGAGCTTTTTCCTGGTTCAGGGTCTTGGCATTTGTTCTTCCCTCTGTCTGGAATATTCTCCTCCTGGATCTTCTCATGGCTTGGTTTTTCTTACCATTTAGGTTTCAGCTCACATATTACTTTCTCAGAGAAGGTTTATCTCACCATTCAATCTGAAGTAACTGCCACCCCTCCCTCCATCACTTTAAAAAAACATTTGCCATTGAGTCCATTCCAATTCATGGTGACCCCATGTGTGTTAGAGTAGAACTGTGCTCCATTATTAATGCCTGATTTTTTTTTTTCAGAAGTAGATCTCCAGGCCTTTCTTCCAAGGTGCCTCTGGGGGGACTCAAACTGCCAACTTTCTGCTTGGAAGCCAAGTGTGTTAACCATTTACACCATTCAGGACTCCTCTATCACTTCACCCATTTAAAAATTTATTTCCCTCTCTTTGACCACTTTTCTCCACACTAGATTTTATATTTCATGAGATCAAGGGCCTTCTCATTTATGTTTATCCTTGCATTTCCAATCTCTAGAAGACTTCCAGGCATATAGTAAGTGCTCAATGAATGCTTATTAAATGAATGAGTGGATGGATGGAGAGAGTAGTCACAAAACAGCTCGTACTTTATGTAGTGGCTACTTGGATCATCTTTGCATTGGGGCAGGATTTGTGCATAGGTTATAAAATAGCTTTTGTCAAAGAAGAGTATAAAAGAAAAATGAACTTTGAAAGGAGTACCTTATGTGAATGAAGAGCTGACAAGAGTCTTCTCGAAGAAATAAAAATTCACCAAATGGTTGAAAGAGCAAAAAGGAGACTTAACACAAGGTGTCTGGAAGTGCCTCTGAAAATTAAAGATGAAATGAAAATTAGGCTAATTGCATGAAAGATTTTCTTTGTTGGACTGTTATCATTATTTGGAATCACCTGAGCCCTGAATCTATATTACTAGATTTCAGGAAGAGAAAGACAATTACTTGGACACAAATACATTTTCTTCCGTTCTTACTGCAGAGCCTCAGTGCTTTTGGTTTGATAAATTGCCTAAACTACCTGGCTGGCTTGAAGGGAAAGTTATGTTTTTACATTTATATTAAACAAAAAAAACCCTGTGCTTTAAAAATAAATCATCACATCTGATGGTATTGCCTCTCTTTCATTTGTTTGCCATCAAGTGTGAGTTAAAGGTTACGTGCAGAACAATCCCAGGTGTTCAATTTACACTTCCAGGTAGCAATAAAGCCCTGTAACCAATAACCATCACAAAAGGAGAAGCTGTCAGAGACCAAATTCATTGCTCCTGTTCCCAGAGTCCTTTTGTTTTTAGAAGACACTGAAATATATTCTCTTATCGTTGCCCATGAGAATTTCAAAGGTGTCCTTTGACCTATCTTTTGGCACTATACAATAAATATAGGAAAAAAACATCTCCTTAAGATCACATTTTAGAGGAAAAGGAGTGGGCACATATAAATTATAATGAAAGACAATAGCTGTATCATCTTAGTGTTTTTAATGTTTGGTGCAAGGCATGGAGGACGGCCAAGGAGGACTCAGCACAATTTTTTATGGGCAAAGTTTTCTCACTACAAACCTCCCCTGGAAAAAGAATATATGGAAGAATATAAACGGAGATGTGTGTTAGCTTTGTCTTTGGCCAGCCTAACTCACTCTGCCACTCCTGGCTTGAGACTTAGTGCCTCTCAGGGCCTGTTATTACAATATTCATGGAAGCTCATGATAGATTTTTCCTAGCCTTTTCACTTTTCCTGGTCTTTCCAAGTGACTACAATAATAAATATTCAACTTCTCAGCTGGGTGACTTTTAAAAATATTTAGTTTTTCTGGACCTGAATATTCTCATCTGTAAAACATTGCTACTGAAGGCATTATCCAAGATCCTCTAAAATATATGAACAAAGTAATCAATCTACTTCTACACATACAGAAACTCTGCCTGATGGGATCTTAATGATAGTAATCTATGTAACCTATATTTTATAATTTCTATCTTTTTCTAGTATAACATTTTAAACAATCTTTACTAAATTAAAGAAGATAGGATAAAAAAAATTATAAATGTAGTAAGGATTCTATCTTGAACCCAAACTGGTATTTCAGTATGGCAAACAGGTGGGAAGGGGAGCCACCATTGGGCCATCCCGTTATATTAATTGAGGAAGTGAGGTGGTCTCTGGGAAAGAACTGACCCCAAGGAAATGCATCAAGAAAATGAACTTTTTTTGTGGAACAAAACTTTCAGCATCAGAAGAGAGAACCTATTCTGAAGACAGTTTATAAATTTCTGTTTGAATCCATTCCTACTTCATGGACACATATCTTTGTGTTAAGAATAAAAAACACTGTAATGAAAAATAGGCATGTTTCATTAACATATGTAACTTTGGGGGCACAAGGCCCTTCACTTTGACCTCCTCTAGCAAAGTGTAACAAAGAGGGTAGTATTACTCCCTTTCCCCTTTTCCTCAGATTAGTGGTGCAGGAGTAGGCTGTGAGGACTCCATGCATTGGTCATGTTTTCTAGCAAGAGGTGGCAGAAAAGGATTAACACCAACTATGTGTGGATTTCCTCACTAGCATATATAAAAATTTCCTTAAATCCTCAAATACTTGATGATGGCAGAGGGAAACTTTTCAAGCGACTGAAGTTCTACCTTGGCGGGTTGTCTCAGAGTCAGTGAAATTTCAGTGATTATAATTAATCAGATCCCATTAGAACCTTGTGGAAGCTCAGGCTACTAATATATACATGAAGCTCACTTGCCAAAAAGCTAGAGCTATGAATATAATGCAGTAAGATATTTTTGTTCAAAGTTTATCCATGGATAATTCATATGTTTGAAGAAAGTTTTTAGATTCATGTCATTTTTAAATCTTACATTTTTAACCAGCGGAAGTTTATGCTCAGTCATTTTAACAGTAATTGTGTAAACCATTGTACAGAGTGATATGACATCTAAAATATATGAAGAACACTTATGAAATATACATTAGAGCAGATGGCCATGAAGACAGCCAATTGGACAAAATAATAAACAATACAAATTAAGAAATCCATAGCTAAATGAAGAAGATTGAGGGTACTTAAAGGGACATAAAGACCTAGGGACCTTTTCAAACAAAGGATTAGCATGTTTGTGCTGTGGCATGCTCTCCAGCCCAATGTGTAGTTAATGAAAAGACAGTGATGTGTAGAACAGATGAAAAGACTCCATTAGAATGCTATCTTCAATAACCCAAATCCCTTTATTCAACGTACAGGGACAGAGTGTCATAAATTCTTGTGTAATTTGGTCTGGATATTCCTCTCCTTCATTCTGCTGTATGCATTCGTATCCCATTAACTTTTAAAAGGACTTTCATGCATAGACGATAATAGGCACATTTAGTGTGCACAGTGACTTAGTGTACTTTATAGTCTTCAACTCTGAAAAGCACTGCTTTACAGAATGTTAATTCGCAAGAGCTTTGACCTTAGCAGGTACTCTTCAATCAGTATTTATAAAATGAATGAAAGAAATTATGTGGGGAGAAAAATAAACTATTTTTCCATAGATTTCAAAGTATTTTGCACTAATATTGTAAGCGTTTTCTGCTAAATCCTATCTATTTTTTTAAGATTCATCTCATATTAACATTTATGGTTGTCTTAGTCATCTAGTGCTGCTATAACAGAAATACCATGGTGGATGGCTTTAACAAAGAAAAGTTTACTGTCTCACCGTCCAATAGGCTAGAAATCTGAATTCAGGGCGCTGGCTCCAGGGGAAGGCTTCCTCTCTCTGTCGGCTCTGGAGGAAGGTCCTTGTCATCAGTCTTTCCTTAGTCTGGGAGCATCTCAGTGCAGGAACCTCAGGTCCAAAGGAAGTGCTCTGCTCCCAGCGCTGTTTTTTTGGTGTTATGAGGTCCCCATGTCTCTCTGCTTGCTTCTCTCTTTTATATCTCAAAAGAGATTAGCTTAAGACACTTTCTAATCTTGTAGATCTCATCAATATAACTACCACTAATCCATTTCATTACATCATAGTGATAGGATTTAACAACACATAGGGAAATCACATCAGATGACAAAATGGTAGGCAATCATACAATGCTGGGAATCATGACCTAGCCAAGTTGACAGATATTTTGGGATGATACAATTCAGTCCATGACCATGGTCATCATCTATTCATTCACTCATTTATTAATTCATTCAAGTAGTCAACATACTTGTGGGTTGCTAGTTGTTTATTAGATACTAATTAATAAAACATGGTCTTAATCCTTGAAGGATTCACCATTTAGATGGGCAACAGAACATGTAAATAACTTATACAGTACAATGAGAGAAGTTATGTGTATTGTACATATAATAAAAATATGTACACATTCTAGGTGAGCATAAAAGAAGAAATTCTATCTCTGCTCGATAGGGGTGGAAAGGAAGAAATTTCATGAAAGGAGTCAGAGAAAATGACTTCTGAGCTGAATCTAAAGCAGAGATTGGCAAACTATGGGCTGCAGGCCAAATCTGACCTCCCACCTGTGTTTGTAAATAAAGTTTCATAAGAACACAGCCATACCCATTTGTTTAACACAAATCTAAGGCTACTTTCATGCTAAAAAACAGCAGAGTTTCATGCAACAGTGATGGTACAATCAGCAAAGCTTAAATACTATCTGGCCATTTTCAGAAAAAGTTTGCCATTATTTGGTCTAAAAAATGGTCAGTTTCCAGGGGGCAGGGTTGGAGAAGGTAGCATGTTCAGAGGCTTGGACACACGATGAGAGAACGTGACATATTTAGGGAAGCAAAAGTTGTATGATCTGAATAAAGATTAAATATTCAAAAGAAAGCAAGATATCAATTTGATTAAAGTGGAGACTTCATAAAGGAATCACAAACATAAAGATGGAAAGGTGGTATGCACCAGAATTGTAGAAGACTTATATTTGGTGATGTTTTCTAAACTCTTTATGCGGAACTCAGTATTAAAACTTTTGGGAAATGCTTAAAGCTCTCCAACTCAGCTTTTAGGGTATAGTTACAAGGGAGGAACTTTCTGTTCAGGAGAAGGGAGCAATAGAGGCATACATTTTCATCTTTGGCTCATCTTTGGGATAATGCATTTTTCAGAATGTGTTGCAGCAGGTATGGTAAGATAAGCCTGGAGTTGCCTGATAATATGGGAAACATCTCTGGTCAAGGGAAATTCATGCCAGAACCAAGGTTTAGCCTAGGGTAAGAAAGCAACATCTAGGCCACTAAAATTTGTCTAATCTGGGCAAAAGTAGTCCATGAAATTTAAAAGTGAGCCAGTTTAGTACCCTATGAAGGCTTGGGGCCCAAAGCCATGGGATATAAGACTTGGAGGTCCTAAATCTGTAGTTACTTTTTATGCTGGAGATATAACAGTGATGGGAGGCTTGGAGGTATGTGAACTTCCCAAATTCCCAGACAACAGTGCCTGACTTTAGCAGAGTGGATACAAAACCAATGAGTACATCAGAATCAACTGGAGGGCTTCTAAAAAGTATACATTCCTGGGCTACATGTTAGACCTGATTTAAAAAATTTGGGCATAGATCCCTGAAATGTTTAAAATTAAAAAAATATCTTAAATTATTATTCAGCCATCTTGATGTAGCCTTTGGGCACCACTGCTCCTTGAAACAAAATACACTCCTGTATTTTGTACTCAGTGATCATCATTTATATATTCCTAAAACTGTAGAAAGAAATCATTATCTTCTCTTTTAACTTACCATTTTTTCTTAGTCTTTTTTTTTTTCTCTTCACTCTAAAATACCTAGTTCTTTTTCAAATAAATCTCAAACAGGATTGTTTTCAAATCTCTTCCAACTTGCTATATTACCTTTGAACATCACTGCAGTGCGATTAATCTCTTTTGTGTAGCCTTTCTAGTCATGATCTTGTAACTCCCACCCAGGTGGTTGGGTGGCACTGTGCAGATAGGGTAATTGTAGCCCACCAAGGGGATTGGTCAGTTTTGCCATCCTGCTGGGCTTGAGGTGAGCCATCCCTGAGGTGGGAGAGAGAAGATCCCACCACCACCAAGGAAGAACAGCCAGAAGCCAGCACATCCTTTGGACCCAGGATGCCTGTGCTGAGAAACTCCTGGAACCAGGAGACAGAGAGAGGCAGCCCTAATACTGAAGGCAGCAAGAAGCAGTGGCAGAGACCCAGCAGCAGAGACCTGGCAGCAGGAGACAGCGTGGTGGTGAGCTGCAATTAATTACTTTTGTATGTGGCCTTTCTAGCCATGGCCTTGTAACTCTCACCCAGGTGATTGAGCTGGACTGTGTGATAGGCAGTTGTGGCCCACCAAGGGGATTGGTCAGTTTTGCCTTAAAAGAGAGCCAATTCCAGAGCACAGAGAGGAGCTCAACACCAAGGAAGGAGACACTTGCAGCAGCGATGCGGCAGCAGAGACCTGGTAGCAAGAGAAAGCACAGTGGGCTTCCTGGCCCATGGAGAGAGAAAGCTGAGTGCCTTTGGGCAGAGGGCTAGGGCCAGGGAGAGGTGTACCTGCAAGCACAGGTAGGGAGAGGCTGTCCTGATGGAAGAACTGTATCTTGAGTGTTCCTCAGCCTGAATTGTGGCTGTTACTTCCCTATAAACCCCATAATCATGAGTATCATCTGTGAGTTCTGTGTGACCATTGCAATGAACTATCGAACCCAGCAGAGAAATAGAGTGTGCCACTGCGGTTGGTGTCAGAATTGGTAAAGATGGCGGTGAGAGGAGGCATGTCTGACCTCTGTCTCATAGGAATCAGCCTTGGGCTGTTGATCTTGATTCTCCCTCCCCATTGCGAAGTTAGAGGAGGTCAGACACTGCTACCATGCCATTTTTACACATACTTGTAACATGTCTTTATAAGACTAGTTCTGAGAGGTTTGTCTTTAAAAAGGATTTCTGTGGTCTGGTTCATCTGTGAAAGCCTGAAAACTAACCCTCTTAGAGCTTCACAATGCATGTTAGCATAGAATATTTTTCAAAGGACCCTGGATTAAAGAAAACCGCTTACCTTTATTTAATCTAGTATTTTGCCTACTTACTTGATGACAGTAGTTTCATTTTCTGTAATATCTATTAACACCTGTTTAACCTGTGTTGGGAAGTGCTGCTGTATGTGGACAACAAACAGTAACCGGTTGCTGTGGGGTCGATTCTGATTTATGGGATCCCGTGGTGTCAGAGTAAACTGTACCATAGAGTTTTTAATGGCTGATTTTTTGGAAGTAGTTGGCCGGGCTTTTCATCTGAGATGCCTCTGGGTGGACACTAACTCCAATGTTTAGGTAGCAGCTGAGCGCTTTAAGTGCTTGCAGCACCCATGTTGCCCATAATTGTCTTTAAATGTTGGGCATAGGAAAAGAATGCAGGTTGCCAAATGCCACCTCATCTGTGCTGAGTTCAGGCCTTCTGTATCTTCCAAAGATGTTAACACTGTATTCTTTTTCTTCTGAAATGTTCTTCTTAATATAGACCATGATGGCATCAGCGTTTTTTAGTATTTGCACTGTACTGCTGATTCATTGAAATTCTGGCCAGGTACTAAAATTAGGTCATCCTCAGTCTTTCCTCTTGATTAAAATAAATAAATAAATACGTAAATAATTATTAAACTATATAGATTCCTATCAAGATTTGATTGGTTTCACCCCAGAATTCTTTTTCCTGGAAATATTGTAATTTAAAATCTTGGCATTCCTTTCAGGTACATGTCATATGAAAGATGGGTAAATATGATTTTTATGCTTTAATCTTAGTCTAGGTCTCAGTTTTAAGTCGTGGTTTATGGCTGGACATTCACTTCTGTTACACGTGGATTTGTTATAATTCTTTGGATACAGTTGCTCAATTAGCTGCATCTCCACTTAACTACAAATACTTGGTCCTCATTTCTCTACCTTTTCACAAGTATTAAAAAAAAAAAAAACCTCTTGCTGCCAGTCAATTCTGACGACCCTACAGGACAGAGCAGAACTGCCCCATAGGGTTTCCAAGGAGCACCTGGTAGATTCAAACTGCTGACCTTTTGGTTAGGAGCCATAGCTCTTAACCACTACACCACCAGGGTTTCCATTTACAAGTATAGGATGGAAGATTTCCTCAGCGTCTGGCTGAGATTGACGGAGTGTCTTTTTCTCTATTACATCCCCTGTTAGCCCAGCACTTCGCTCTTCATCCCTTGTCGATATTACCGGCAAAGTTTCCAGGGATTAATTTTGGGCTAGGAGAAGCAATTACAATTTGTCTTATTTTATGACTGCATTATGTTTGGTGTCTATGATGATGTAAGATGATGTGCAGAGAATTTTTAATTTATACTTTTTACACTGAAGTTGTGAACTATGTTGATTTTACAGAGGGACAACAGGCACAGTGCTTATTGAAATAAAAAGTGTGGATGTATGCTGCTGTTTAGAGTCCATCTTGTGTGAGATATGTATGTGAAACCACTTACTAAACTAGAAGTCACTATATAGTTTTTAGACATTATTATACTTAATTTCAAATAACTATAGAATTGAAAATCCTTCTCTAATGTATAGAGTAGATGCCAAAAAGGTGGAGGACAATGTTTACTTCTGATGAAACCTATCTCTCCGTAGACATAGTACAAAACAGGAAGTATCATGGCAATTCTTCCTGGAGCAGAGTTTTAGCTGCGACTCGGAATGGGGAACAGGATAAAATATTAGTTTTTTTTTTTTTTGCAATTAAAGAAACCTCTTGGTTTCTGTGCCTTCATATTGTACTCAGTTCTAGCTGATTGTGACCTCAAACTTTTCTACTTAGGCTAAAAATAGCCATCGATGGTTACTGTTGACCATTCAATGCATTTCAGAAAGAAACCAATGACCGACCCTTAAAAGAGATTATGTGCACGTTATTATCAAATACAGAAGTTACCTTTCCACTCCCCTCAATTGTCTTACATTATCGATGAGTGAATATGAGGAGGAAAAGAATGATGATGAAAAATGTTGTTTAAGTCAAAGAAAAATCCATTTAAACTTATTTATACAGGAGTAAATCATAGGCTTTCATGCTGAGACAGAACCTATCTATTTATCAGCTTAAACTACAATCCATATGAAAAATGGAATGGCCCTTGAGGACTTCAAATAAAAGTCATCTTCCTATAAGGTGATTTCTTATAATCTTTTCGTAAGCCCCATCCCTTGGCATTACTACAGGTGTTTCTTTTAGAAGGAGTAGGATTTTAAAACAGAAGTGTTACTCTGAGAATCTATTTGTATCTGCTGAGTTAAAAAGTTATACCCTGATTACAGAACTGGACATAAATCTCCATTATTGGAATTAATGATGGTCATATTATCAAATATGGCAGTTTTTTAGAGGTGGAATTCTGGTAATGTTTTCAGCAATGTTTTGTGAGATGTTTCACTGACACTGGGTAATTTGGAGCTAGAAGGAGAAGGAGCAGAACAGTTGAAAGTCTGAGGAGTAATGAATGTCTTCGACCGCCTTGCCTATGCATAGAAGCAGTAACTCTGTTTTCATGTACTGGAGGCAGTATTTTCCTCCCAGTGCTCCTGACGAATAACATGCTAAAGGATACATAAATACATCTTTGCCTTCAGGCAGCTTGAATCTAGCCATGCAGAGGAAGACACACAGCTTAAGAATAATTTATCAAAATATGATTATTACTCTAACTATAAAGAAAGCCAATCTCATTGGCCAACCTTCTGGATTAGCAGCTGAGCACTTAACCGTTGCACTACCAGGGCTCCTTTCGATTAAAACAGATACAGTAATCCCAAGTATTTCAGGTGATTTTTTTCTCAGGGGAGTATGTTCATGGTAGATTAGATGTTGCAACCAGCAGATGGATTGGCTTGATCTTGACGATTGCATAAGTGACTAATTTGATACTGATTTATAAAGGAGCACTATCATATTGCAGGCGTCCCTGGGTGGCACAACCAGTTAAGTGCTGGGCTATCAACCAAGAGACTGCAGGTTTGAACCCACACAAAGGTATCTAAGAAGAAAAGCCTGGCAATCTGTCTGAAAGGTCACAGCCATGAAAATCCTGTGGAACACAGTTCTACTCTAACACACGTGGAATTGCTGTGAGTCAGAATCATCTCACAGCAATTGGTTTGATTTTTTGGTTTATCATATTGCAAGGATGATTTTTCATTAAGTTGAAATACAAAATGGGTTAAGATAAAATATACTAATGGATAGTACCTTGCTCTACTATTAGCAAGGAGGCTAAGAAAGTAATATCTAAGAAAAATCTCGAATTGAATGACTTACCTTTTAGAGATTGAAAACAGATTGCAAATAGGAAAACAGATTGCAAATATAAAATTACACGAGAGCAAAAAAAAAAATAGTGTTGTTGGGAATGGTGAATGTGATAATGTTATAAAAAGGAGCAGTTCTGATTTATTCTGTAACCACAATGCTAGGACCTTCCTTAAAGTGGAGATAGTTCTTGAATCAGAGGCGGAAGGAATGTTAAGGTAGTTGTTTCATAAAAGATTATTGTTCAAAGAATAAAGGGAATCAAAAGGTCATAAAGTCTAGTTTGTGAAGAACAGAACTTTTAAAGCATTTCTAGGAGAAGAGCCTATTTGTTTTCTGTTCTTCACATAAAAAAAAATAGGTATGTCCAAATTTAAATCAATTTTGTCAGTTCCTTTTACAAAGGGAAAATTTGCTATATGAAATAATAAAACAAACAAGATTTTGGAATAAAAACTGTAGTCGTTTCAGAGAGTAAAGTATTTTCAATTAACTTTGCTATGGTACGTATTTGAATAAAATAAACATGCTAATACAAATAGGTTAATTTCATCAGTATACACTGTTTTGACTCAGCCATGATCTCTGATAACTTCTTGTGTATCCAGCTAAGCACGTTGAGGACAGTGATTGCGTATGATTTTGTATTATTAAAGATTTATAGCATAGGCTAAAGACTGTTTACTAGGCATAGAGGTGGCATCCAATAGATACTTGGCTGGCAGACTGATTCATTAAGAAGAGAATTGTAAAATGCCTCTTTAGCACTGTTATTATTCTATTAATTTGTGTTGTTGTATTTGGAAGTAATGAAATGGCATTTCTTTTTAAAAAATTAAGTTTTGTTTTTCAATAATTCATCTTAGCTTTCTCTACTTTTGATTAGAATCAATTTTGTTTTCTTCTATGCTCGGGTGAGAAGAATATGAACACAATTTAGAGAATCGTAATATTTGGAATAGCTCAAACATGATTTTTTTTTTTGGCTTTGTTTCTGTTTGAGGATAGATTACACAGATGCTGTGGACCCACACATACACATTATTTTTAAAAAATCATTCCTTCACTTTTTATTCAGTCATTTAGTTATCAGCCATTTACTTAGGACTTCTACATGCCAGGCATGCAATAAATACGAAATTCTTCAAGTATTGGGTTAATTCAGAACTTTTTTTTTTTTAAACAATATTTTATTGTGTTTTTGATGAAGATTTATGTAGCAGTTTGGTTCCCATTCTACAATTTCTACACAAATTGTTTACTGGCATTGATTATACTCTTCACAATGCATGAACATTATCAATACTTCCCTTCTGGTTGTTCCATTTCCATCAATCTAATTTACCTGTCCCCTTACGTTCTCATTTTTGTTTTAAAGTAATTGTTGACTATTTGTTCTCATATAGATGATTTTTTAAAGCAGCGCAGTACTCATGAGTGATATTTATTTTATGAACCAATCTGTTATTTAGCTATAAGGCGACTTCAGGGGCTAGTTTTGGTTCAAAGTTTGAAGAGTATCTCAGGGCAGTAGTCTCAGGGAGTCCTCCAGTCTCAAGAATCCAGAACTTCTACAGAAGAACTTGTGCTCCTAAGAGAACTAAAACTTCAGAGAGAAGTCTGTGTAACCCAGAAGCAAGAGTTGAAGAAACTGTGTCAAAGCAGGAATCTGATGGGCATGAAGCTCACTTCTGAAGTTTTTTAGTCACCATACAGTCTAGCTTCCAGATCATCATGCACTGTGTTTCTTTTGCCTGAAATGATCATTTTCCTCCTTCTCCAGACTAACTCTATCTCATCCTTAAGGTGACAACTGATGTTTCACAGGGAAGCCTTCCTTGACTCCCTAGCCTGGCCTAGAGCAAATATGTGGGAAATGCCAACAAAGCACAAGCAAGAAATAAATCTTCATTGTGTTAAGTCCTTGAGATTTCAGAATTAATTTGTTATTACAGCAGAACCTAGCCTATTCTGGTAATACAGTCTTAAAAAAAAAGTGAGCAAAAAAAATAAACATCAAACAGTAATTAGAAATGTGATAATTCTTTTCTTTTTTACTACAATTATCACATTTCTAATTCTAATTATCACATTTGATGTCTATTTTTCTTGCTCACTTTCTTTTTTTTTTAAAGACCATATTAATCAGGATAGGCTAGGTTCTGCTGCAGTGACAAATAATTCTGAAATCTCAGGGACTTAACACAACAAAGGTTTATCTCTTGCTTACGCTTTGTTTTTAGTGCAGGACAGAAGTACATTCAGCTTTACACAGTTTTCAGGGACTCAGGATGATTGAGATAGGCTCCATCATCTTGGAGCTCTACCTTCTAGAATAAGTGGTTTTTCTTTTCTCCCTCTTCTTATTTTGTTTTTTTCTTTTTCACTACCAGTCAGGGAAAAAGAGACAGGAGACTCATTAAGAGTTTCTTGCTATCCATTGGCCAGAACTACACCCAATCTTCGCTTACCAACATGGTTATGGTCCAGGACCAGGTTGTTATGCAAAAATTGGCATTAAGTGAAAATGGAGGATGACCACATCATTACATAACTGCCAAATTATATCATTACATAAGTGCCAATCTGCTGAGACTCATGGCCCAACCAAGTTGACATATAACCATCACAGCCAGTGTTACTCTCGCCTCATACCTTGGCATTTGTTACTGCCAGATGTATATAATTAACGTGCAAAATAGTTGGACAGTAGATTTTTTACTATTGTCATAAATGCAAAATGTCAGATAACAAAATAGTCAATAAGTGAGGAGTAGGTGCAGTCACATTGTCCTGCCCAACTGGAATGGGACTGAGAAATACAGTTTTCCATGTACCCTGAAGGGAGGAGAACCTGAAATTGATGGACAAAGGTAATTATCTTTGAATTGGATACATTAGAATAAACAATGGTTAGAAGGAAATGAAGCCTCAAATTAGAGCCAAAATTGAGAAAGAGCATTTAGCTATTCTAATTAGCTTTGGTTTAATTATGCCACACACCACTAAAAGGATTTACCACTGGGATTGCTAATCCATTTTCAATGATTATTGAGCAATTGTGAAAAGCAGAAGAAGGTTAAAAAAAGTTGAGAGGGGTAAGTGTAATCCATTTTCTAAACATTTACACTGTTTTTCATGGTTACCCTGCCACTATTTCCTGGACACTCTATTTTCATCCTTGGTGGGCAAGTTCCAACTCCTTGGTCCATTGTAATCACCAATTTTTC
Source organism: Elephas maximus indicus (assembly GCF_024166365.1). Taxonomy (NCBI): domain Eukaryota; kingdom Metazoa; phylum Chordata; class Mammalia; order Proboscidea; family Elephantidae; genus Elephas; species Elephas maximus. Next base: position 59,629,758 of record NC_064833.1, on the reverse strand, counting down.
AGTGACACCTTTGCATTAGGTCTGAGACAAGGGAAATGAAGAAAATCGAGTAAAATAATTTTTAACAATTTAAAAGAAAGAATTGGGAGACATTCATGTAAAAAAAAATACATGTTTTAATTTACAGAGTCCACTGTGTATGTAATTTGGCTAACAGAATAATGACAGCAATATTAGATTGCATTATTAGGAGATTTATTGGTCTGTCTATCAATCTATATTCCACTTTTCTACCAAACTCTCCACTTTTTGGTTAGCACCACTTGGGTTTCCATAACAAAGAAAGGTGTGACCAATTACAAGGTTCATGGACAAGATAAAAGTAAAGCTGGTTTCCTGAAAAAGCAAAACTTTCCCCAAAGCCACAGTTGGAAAACTGTTTTTTTTTTTTGTATGTCTGTTTTCATAAAAACGAAATTGTGTTATATAGAGGTCAGTACCTGAAATAAATACGTTATTGAGTTTGTATGTCTAAACCCTTAAAGAGATGGATTGACACAGTGGCTGCAACAGTAAGCTCAAGCATAACAATGATTGTGAGGGTGGCACAGGACTGGGCAGTATTTTCGTTCTGTTGTACATAGGGTCACTGTCTTAGGCTGGATTCTCTAGAGAAGGAAAGCTAGTAAACCATATCTATCTATCTATATATAGATTTATATCAAGAAAATGGCTCATGCAATTGTAGAGGCTAGAATGTCTCAAGTCTGTGGGTTAGACTAGAGGGCTCTCCTGATTCACATAGCTGCAGGGACTGGTGAACCCAAGACCGGCAGGCCAGACATCAGGGCTCTTGCTCACAGGCTGCAAAAATCGATGAATCCCAAGATTGGCGGGCAAGATAGCAGGTAAGCTGCTTGCTTAAGTCCCAAGTACTGGAGGTGAGATGAACAGAAGCCAGCTTCAGGATACAGAATGAACAAAAGCCCTCAAGCCTTTCCAGAGAGTCCACTTATATTTGATACAGGCCACATACCCAAGGAAACTCCTTTTCAGTTGATTGACTACTCACAACAGATTCTATCATGGAGGTGATCACATCATCATATGACTGCCAAACTACGTCATAACTGCCAAGCCACTGAGAGTTATGGCCCAGCCAAGTTGACACACAACCTTAATCATCATAGTCGCTATGAGTTGGAACCCACTCGATGGCACCTAACAACGATAACAACACGTCTTTTTCTTACTGTAACTCTTTGTTGGTCCTGCTTCATTAAAATATAATGAAGCCCACCAGAATATGTTCTTAATTTTTAGGTTGCATAACAATTACCTGGGGGAGATTCTGACTTGGCAGATCATTGGTGGGGTTCAGGCACCTGTGTTATTATGAAATAATTCAGTTGATTCAGATGTCCACGGTCCATAGATCATGATATGAGAAACAGTGACCTAGTGGAAGAGATGACAGTTCTCCATGTAGATTATTTACCTCAATTGAATCTTAGATAAGAACGGCTGGTATCTGTGATTCTTTTGTTGGGCAAGAATCAGAACTGCAGAAATTGTATCTTACCAATTCAAGAAGTAGGCATGCAATTTGAAATTCAGCTAAATAGGGGATATGATTGATTCTTATGAAAGTTAAAGAATCTACACAGAAAAATTCCCGTAGAAAGCACTGATATGAAGAATTGCCCGAGGAATTTCACAGATATTAGAAGAGTTGTCTTAAAATGACAAATACCCACTGTCTTAGTCATCTAGTGCTGCCGTAACAGAAATACCTCAAGTGGATGGCTTTAACAAAGAGAAATTTATTTCCTCATGGTAAAGTAGGCTAAAAGTCCAAATTCAAGGTGTCAGCTCCAGGGGAAGGCTTTCTCTTTCTGTTGGCTCTGGAAGAAGGTCCTTGTCCTCAATCTTCCCGTGGTCAAGGAGCTTCTCAGGCGCAGGGACCTTAGGTCCAAAGGACACGCTCTACTCCTGGTGCTGCTTTCTTGGTGGTATGAGGTCCCCAACTTTTGCCTGCTTCCCTTTCTGTTTATCTCTTGAGAGATAAAAGGTGGTGCAGGCCACACCCCAGGGAAATTCCTTTTACCTTGGATCAGGGAAGTGACCTTAGTAAGAGTGGTGTTACAATCCCACTCTAATTCTCTCAACATAAACTTACAATCGCAAAATGGAGGACGACCACAGAATACTGGAATCATAGCCTAACCAAGTTGATACACACATTTTTGGGGGCACATAATTCAATCCATGACACCGACCGCTCAACCATTTAAAAATTAATACACTAATTAGTTTTAAGTTTTATTTTGGACGAGTTAGGAAATTTAGTTATCTTTTATTTATTCAGTGACATGGTTATATTGTGCAAGAGGTAGATGGATTCATATCTTTTTTTAACTGTAGTTCAAAGTAATGTGTTTCATAATAGAAAAATAAGTCCTGTGTTTTGAAGATTTTAAGTTCTTTAGCTGACATAGCAGTACATGGCAGGAGGTAGGTACTAAATTTCTTAGAATTTGTGTTATTGATTTCCCTTGACAGGGTGCTTGAACAAACCTCAAAAGAAGGTATCAGTTACCTTCTCACAACACAGTCAGGGTTAAGAATCATAGAATAAGATGAAAAGAGAGTGCTTTGCAGAAAAAATTCTTTTGAAAGAAATTCTTAAAAGAGATACAAAAAAGTAGATTTCCTAGATAGCTGTAATTTCTTTGAATTTTATATATGAACATGAATATACAAATAACCTCAAATCGAAGTTAAGTTTTTAAGGTTTCTTCAAGTGTACTACTAATGGTGCCTTTTTTAAAAGTTACTCTTTTATGAAATATGTTAGGCATAGCACACTAGAATTAGTCTGTTAAACATGGGACAATTGTTTTCTTTAACATAAATGTACTGCTGAAATTTTGGTATTCTTGTGCATTGTAAATGTTTGACATGGAATCCAAAGTGGAAAATCTTGTTTTATGAAAAGAGTGATTGATAGCTTTTGTACATAGAAACAATCTTAGACACAGACCGAATCTTCTTCCTCTCATGACTCCTCTGTTCGCTATTAAGGACATATAAACACACCACCCCTACTACCACCATCCCCACCACCAACACCACCGCCATGCCTCAAGGCACAAGTTCTCCTTACGATATTTCTTCCAGGTTTTATGTACCTGTTACTTATAAGTTTCTGGACATAGTAGTCTTATTCCTTTGCAATAAACTCCATTCACTTGTGCATTTTTAATTGTTGAAAAGTTCGTTAGCCGAAACTTGCCTTCCTATGATTTTCCTCTTTACCCGCTCGTATGACACAATTTTTTTTTTTTATGACACAATAGGTTTAGACATGCACCTACTGCTGTCGCTTCAAATGTTTGAAGACGTCTATCTTACTCTTTGAAGTCTTATCTCCTCCAGGTAAAGTGTTCCAGTTATTTCAGGTGTTCCTTACTTTATGGAGTTTTCAGATGTACGTTATCTTGTTTTTCTCCCTTAAAAGGTCTCATGCTCATTTTGTGGATAAGGAAAAGGTCGTTTTCATCTCTGTATTACCAGTTCTAGCATAACATCTAGAACTGAGTTGCATTGCCATTGAGTCAATTACGACTCATAGAGGGCCTATAGGACAAAGTAGGACTGCCCCATAGAGTTCCCAAGGAGCGCCTGGTGAATTCGAACTGCTGACCTTTCGGTTAACAGCCATAGCTCTTAACCACTACGCCACCAGGGTTTTCTGGAACTGAGTAGACAGTTAAAAACTTATATCTGCATAAGTTTTGTAGTTAAAAGAATGAATCATTTGGAACCCTTAAACTTTATATCAAACCAAACCAAATCCTTTGCCAGCCAGTCGATTCTGACTCATAGTGACCCTATAGGACAGGGTAGAACTGCCCCGTAGGGTTTCCAAGGCTGAAACCTTTACAGAAGCAGACTGCTACATCTTTCTCATGTAGAGCAGCTTGTGGGTTTGAACTGCCAGTCTTTCAATTAGCAGTCAAGTGCTTAACCACGGGACAACCAGGGCTCCTAAAATTTTGGATAGTTTTCTAATATTCCCCTTAAAAGAAGTACCAAAAACTAAACATAATACTCCTAAGATTATCTAGGCAATGTAGCATATAGAGTGACTATTGCTTCTTATGACTTAGACAATCCACATTTTAAACTTAATATTGGATGTAGGTAGGCTTCTTTTCAGCTGTAACACTCTCTGGGCTAATATTGAGATTGTAGTCAGTTAACTAGGCCAGGATTTTCTTTTTCTGAATTAGCTATTATCTATTTTCTCCCAATATGTGTGTATACAGCTAATTTAGTGTAAATCTAGGACCATACATGCTTTACGTTACATTTATTTTAAAAAAAAATTTTTGTTCAGCCAGCCAATGTATTTCTTCTCACTTTGTACTATAAATAAAAATGCTATACTTGCCTTTAATATATACTCCCAAACTAAAGAACAACAGGCCACTAGAAACTTTTTGCAGATTTTCATCTATTAACCAGCATTATTTTAGTTATAATGATCATTCTACCTAACTATGCTATTATCCAGATAGTTCTTTTATTCTCCCACAGGTATTTCAGGAGAATTTGTTAAAAGATATGTTAAATCAGGATATTCTATTTTTAAAAACGATAAGCCAATTTATTTTCTAAAAGTCTATGACAAAGGAGATTAGAGTATTATAACAAGATCCGTTCTTGGTGACTCTGGGCAGGTTTCTGGAGATAACTGCTTTGCTTGTAAGTATTCATGCACTATTCTACAGCTCCTCCAGGGATCCATGCCATTTGTTTATAATTGGATAATTTCCCCCCTTCTTCTTGAAAAATCTCTAACAATATCATTAATCTTTTGGAATCTCTTATACATGCTAGAATTTTCCTCAAGATTCCAGTGCAAAAACATTTCTAAATCTTGTTAGCGTTCTGAGAATTGTGAAACATGAAGTTGTCAGCAAGTTAACTCTAGCATTTACCAGATATTCTGCATTAGGAAAAAAAAAAAAAAAAACCTTTCGCAGATACTTGAAATCTTTGCACTTACTCCATTTGAACTCATAATTTTGATATGCCTAGGTACTCTGTAGGTCACATCCCGAACAATATATTTTCTTTTACTTTTTCTTCTTGGTCTTATCTATTTGTCTCCAGTTGTACTTCCTATCCTTAGGTCTGTGGATTTTTCTACAGATAAGTTTTCTTTGTTTTTGACCCTATTCTGTCTTTTCCCCTTAATTGTATCTGTATTATAGATCCATTGCTTTTTTCCAGGAATGTGTTTTCTTTCCCATCAGTTTTCATTGATTCCATAAGCTCAATTTACTCTTTTAAGTTACATTTTGAATTTTAATTTATAAGACATCCATATTCCTAACTGTTCTAGATTCAGACCAGTACTAAACTCATAGGATCTTGATTTTATTCCTGAACTCTTTCCCTGTTACCTTTTTCTGTGAATTAGTAAACATTGATCCCATTATTATTCTTTTTAAGTCAACTCTATTTTCCATATAGTTGGCTTAATCTTTTAACCTGGGCAGTTTCTTCCCTCCTTCATGTCTTGTATATTATTTTAAAGTCTTCTTCATCATAGCAAAGTATTTTCTTTACAGGCTTTTTTAAGAGTTATAGCCTTTCCCAATAGCCATGATTTAGGTATCATAAACTAGAAAACCAAATCCCAATAATAAGTTTTTATGGTTAGACATTCACTTTTTGTGGTTTTAATTTTACTTCTATTGTCATAGTCTTCAATTGGCAGAAAATATAAAATGTTTAGATATGCATCCACATCAGTATTTAGTTATCTATTTCTGTGTAACAAATTACCTCAACACCTAAACAAATGCTTAAATAAATAAATGCTTAAAACATCAAGCCTTTATTATCTTACACAGCTCTTGAGGGTCAGGAATCTGGGAGCAGCTTAGCTGGGTTGTTCTGACTTACAGTCTCTCAAGAGGTTGCAGCCAAGCTGTCAGCTTGGCTGCAGTCATTTCAGGGCTCTACTGGGCTGAAGAGTGGCTTTGAAGCTCATTCATGTGGTTGTTGAGAAGCTTTGGTTTCTTGCAGGCTTTTAGTTGGAAACTTCAGCTTCCTGCCATATGGGTCTCTCCATCAGGTTCATCACAACATGGCAGCTTGCATCCCCACAGTAAGATCAGGGAGGGTGGGAAGAAGGGAGAAAGAGACAGAGACACACACATAGAGAAGAAAAGATTAAGTTATAAATAAGCAACAGTTACTTATAACCTAATCTCAGAAGTGACATACCATTATTTCTGCAACACGTTATTGGTCACACAGATCACCCCTGGTACAGGATGGGAGGGAACTATACAAGGGTGTGAATACCAGGGCATCATTGGGACATCTGGGAAGCTGGCCTTCAAATGGAAACATTCTAGGCTTTGTCTGGAAGAATTAGCAATTCCGCCAGAAATTAATTAAGTCATGGTAGTAGACTGGGAATTTTAGACGAGTGATCGCTGAGTCATCATACTCTCTGATTACCTTTATCACATGTTTCAGATGATGATCCCAACTTTTGTACCATAAACCCAGTGCCATTGAGTCGATTCCAACTCATAGGGACCCTATAGGACAGAGTAGAACTGCCCCGTAGAGTTTCCAAGGAACACCTATGGTGTACCATAGTTTCTAATTTATTTCATTTCATACTTTTCAAAGAAAAAGAGAATGATTATTTTTGTTAACTAGAAAGAATAACAACCTGGAAGACGAATTCTGCTATATATGGCCTTCACTACATTTAATCCTATATTAGGAACTTGGCTATATGCAGTACGTAATAACAGGTTGTGTTATGGTGGTACTGTGAAGGTAAAGGGGTTGTGGAGGCACAAGGGCCATTCATTTTAGTTTGTAAAATGGTGCAAAACAATGTCCTTGTTGAGGGATATAAGATGATATTATAGTTACCTTCAAGGAGCTTATAGTAATTATTAGTCTTTGAATAGCCCTGATCTTTGGCCAGCATTTCATTTTCCATTGCCTACTAGTTTCAGGATGTATGTCTTGTCTGTTATTTAGGGATGTTTTGAAAACTAGTGAGATGAATCTTGTGTTATATAAATGCTTTGTTAAAATATAGAGAGTCTGTCCTAGACACCTTAATTATCTGATGTCTTTACATAGTATGTGAATGTTTTCTCCCATAAGATAAATATAAAAGTTTCTAATGCAATCCCAACTATTATACAGCTTTTATTACAAATATGAACCTAAGTGGCAGAGTGGAAATAATTTACTAATTAATGCAAAATAGAGTTAAGCCTTTTCCTCCATTTATGGCAGTATTTCAGGCAAGGGTTATTTTTGGCTTATAGAATCTTTCATATATAGTATTTAAAAATAATTTGGAGTAAAATATCCTTGCCTTTTAAGAAATTAGAGAACAGAGATTAAAAGCTTTTCTTAAATTCACAGAGTAGTATTGTGAAAGAATTAAAAAAAAAACAGGTTAGTATTTTTGTACAATGTAGTTATCCCTGTAAAACGTCTATTTTTCAAATCAAATCTTGAATACATGGATACAAATTCCTGCTCCTAAATGGACTCTCCACTTGTAGTTTTCAAAATGAGGTCTTTATTTCTTTTGGGCATCTCTCAGATGACCTATGATTAAGTGCAAAATCAGGCCATACAAAAATATTTATACAAATCTAAAACAATACAATGGATTGCAGGTTTGCGTTGGTATTAGTAGAAACTCCAACAATTAAATTAGCTATAATAAAGCTTATTGACTAAGAAAAAATTGATGTAATTTTTTTTTTCCTTTTGGAGTGTCAAGTACATAGTAGGGCCAGTCCTTTGGATTTTTGGTGTGCTAAATTCACCCTAATACCCTGAATCCCAGAATCTTTATTGTCTGACGTAGACCTGATTAATTCACAAATGCTTATAATACAGGAAAATAGGAGATAATCAGCTTGTAAAAATTCCTTCTTGCAGTGTTGTATCTTTGAATTCTGAATTCTCAAGGAGCAATTTCTGAAAGTGTCTCCTGGCATTTTGTTATTTACAAATTATGGCTGTATTACTTTAAGAAAATTCAATATCTAAAAATCCTTATTTACCAAATACATGGAGGAGAGAAAATTGTTACTATTTGTACTATAAAAAGATCCTGTTTTACAAAATGATACACAGCATGATTCCTATAAATAGGGAGCTTCCCCAGAGCATTTAAGATGTGAATTGAAAAACAAATGTGATATGTGATGTATGCAGAATGTTCCAGCCACACATCTACCATGGAACAAAAAAGGATACTTTCTTTTTCAATATAGGGCTATTTCTGATTAATTTATGCTCAGGAGTAGTTTAAATCATTTCCAGCTTTGGAAGCCTGTTGATTATTTTTACGAGTAATCTTATTGTATCGTTTGCCAATCAGGTATGATCAAATATATGTTTCCATTCATCTAGTGCCTACTGCCTCTCTCTGAATTTTATCAGTCAAGATGCTAAATGAGGATATAGAACATCTATGATTTCCTAATGCATCGGTTGCCATGGAAGCTGCTCTTCTGGTCTGATTTGATCAATTTTTTTCAAGCAAGTAATTTGATAATTCTTTCCAAAGGGAAAATGTCAAATGTTCTTGTTATCAAATTGAAAGAACCAAATCGTTTTTCTTTAATTGCTAATGGTCTCCTCCTAATAACCATGACTTCTTGGTAGTTTTATTTGCCTTTAGCAGCTGTTAAGATTTGAGTTTATATATTGTTAAGTATGTCGTTAAATTCCTTTTTAATTTTAGCTTCCTTTTCTCTATGTTTCTCAAAAATATTATATAAAAAATCCAAACTTTTTAAATATAAACATGGACAATGTTTTCCTTGAGAAGGAGTGGCTAATTACATCACAGTTAATGAAATATTTAGATAAGAGTACTCTTAAAGCAAACCACCGTGCACTGTCTTTAAAAGCATTTGTTAAATGTTGTATTTGAACATTGTATTTATCACCATTAGCAGAACTGGGACCCTTATTCAGAATCTCTTGACCACTTACTCATGGGACTCTGCTTCCTGAAATGAAATGCAACAGGAATGAAAATGTGCCTTGCTATAAAATGTCATGTGCCGGGAGGGACTTTTTCAGTTTCCCTGAGCTAATCTCAAACTCTAGGCAGCATTTTAATTTTATGATTACAGACATAAGATCCAGTGCGCATTTGAATACTTAACTTTCATGCTGCATGGAAAATGAAGGCATCACGAAATTAATTAGGACATTTACTTCCAGCCATGAGAAAGAAAAGTTCTTATCTAGCAATTGCTTGCTGTCCTTTAGGTGGCAGCATGTAGCAAGGAGAGGCTGGCTGCGAGAGTTCTGTGTAGATCTCTGAAAAACAAAAAGAAAAAACTTAGCTTCCTGTCAGAAATGTCTTCTTGCATCTTCTGCATTTGGTTTCTTTCCCTAATGCCAGTATCTGGTTTGAATCCCTGAACATACGTGTCCTGCATCGTTGGAATCATTATTGCGTATTCTCTTTGGTTCAAAAACAATGTCTATTTTTTAATATGTGCCTCCAAGTACCCACTGTAGTGTTATGAGCCCTGTGGGTGTTAGGGAATATTTCTTGACTGATTGACGGTCAATACTGAGCTGGAAGCAAACATTTCAACTCTTCTATCATTTTATGTTTTTCAAAATTGGAGCACAGAAGTTATCTGGAGAGTGTTACCCAAGATGTGAAGAACAAATATATAGACACGCTGTTTAAAAAATATTCAGGAATAGATACTTGCTTTTAAATTCTAGAGAAAAACTCCTGTGAGCGTCTTTCTATGATGTATTGTTCCATCTGGTTTTGTTGGGGATTAAGCATTGCCAAATCTGTCCAAAGCTTCTGTCGTAAATTCAACTACAAAGCCATGTTTATCCTTTTTCATTATAACCATATATGCATGCTGTACCCACTTTCTTCATAAAAAAAAATAAGTGACTGTAATTTTCATGTCAAAAACATACAAATAGAAAAATGTCTCTAAGAATTGTTCATGATCTTTTCTCTTCAATCCTACACAGGAATTATTGGATTTTTTTGAAATAATTCGTGTCTCTAGTCATGAATGTCTTTCATAAAGGAGACGGTAAAGGAATTAGAGTGTCCAAATGTTGCTGCTCCCAAATCTTGATCAGAGGCTTTATTACTTTTTACATAGATGTATTCTGTCCATGTCTGATTCAATTAGAATTCTTCCCAACAAAGCAGGTTATAGCATCTGGAGCTTTTGATCTCCTTTAAGCCTCTGTAATCAGGCAAAATGATCACATCAAAAAGAGAATACAAACCCTCAGAACCTATCACCCCAATTTCAAATGATATTTTAACCATCAGTGTTTTCTGCAGCTGTCACCCTAACTCAACAGCTGGGTTTAGTTGCAGGTTACAAGCATATCCGTGGCAGAGCATGTTAGCCATCTTTTAATGCTATGTCAACAATGACTTATTTTCTTTGCCTGCTTTTGAAAGGATACTGAAATCTAGCCCATTGATTCATCTTATTAAAACAAAACAAAAAACTCTTGCAGAGGAACTATTTAAGATAAACTTTCCCAACTACTCGATGTCTACAGCCCTGCAAAGCTGCAAAGGTTTTCTCTGCCTCTCTACTCTTTTCAATATTTTCAGATTCATAAAAACAAGCTTTTTTCCTTGACCCTAATTTGTTGCTATCTTCAAGCTATAATGCCCTTCTACTGAGTCTCTTGTGTTTTATCAGATGTCACTTGTCTTTATGCTCTCGATATAGCTTGTGCTTTTGTCCTTTCAAACTACTGCAAGGGATTGTGGGTTTCAGTTCTCAGACACAACTGTCCTGTTCCTTTGTAAACTCCCTCTTCTGGGTAGAACACAGATCAGCTGCTGTTTAATAAAACAGGCATCTCATTTCATTCCTTTCACATCCATCAAAATGTCTTTTCCTAGAACTGGCATTCTTCCACTATTATTTGGTTAACTTGCCATATACAAGTGATTTTTCATTTCTTGATTGGGGAAAGAAGCTCTCAAGGGTAATGTTTCTTCTTGTCAAATTAGAGAATGCCGGCTTTACTCCTAGAGACAAAGAGCTTGCTTCTCTGCCATTTTGATACCTGTTCAGCCTCTAGCACCTTGAAGCAACTGGCTTTTGTGAAAGTTAGTGATATTTGGAGAAAAAATGTCACATATTTATACCCATCTTGAGTTAAAGAAAAAAAGAAAAATTATATAGGCTAAATGATGGACTGCTGAAAGTTAATTACAGTAATAGCAATTCTACATGTATATATGTACATACATATACACATACATCCCAGCCCAGTGCCATCGAGTTGATTCCGATATGTGTATATTTTTCTTTGTTTTTAATAATCTCAAATTATAGCACTCATGTATAGATTCCCATTCATTTTCTCCCTATCACCAGTACGAACAAAGCAGGAGTTATTTTTTTCATTTCGTAGATGGGCAAAAAGAAGTGAGGCTAAGCGAACAGAAATTTAGTGACAGAAGAGGGAATAAACGTCTCCTGACACCAAGCCTACTGCCTCTAGCATTTTGAAGCTGCTGGCTTCTATGAAAGTTAGCGATATTTGGAGGAAAATGTCACCATTAAAGCATACTGTGGCTTCTACTGGACCGAAGGGCTTCTGTGTCTACCGCCAGCATATAATACTGCATGATAGGCTCTTAAAAGACCGTGTGGAATCTGTAACTGCTAGAAGAAAGCAATTTTCTTTGATTACTCCAAGAGTCCCTTAACTGATTAGAAAGTGTTCTTAATAATACAGGAGGCTCAAGACTTCCTTTGAGAGTCTCCTAACTGTGCAGTAGATTTGTGGGCTCGTGATTAAAGCACTGGTAATGTTTAAAATATGAATATTGAGCATTCACAGACAGTGCCTATCATAAGGGCTATAGATAACCGCTTTTCACCTCCTGAGGAGACCAGCCAACCTTTAGGTTAGCAGACGAGCGCAAACCGTTCATGCCACCCAGGGACCTTTTTTGTTTGTTTTAGAGGGTACCAGCATTCTATTTAAAACATATGTGTACGTTGAGTTTTCTTTTTTTAAGAAAAGTACAAAACATATCTAAAATATACATAGATGCAAAAATAAAATGGTCTGTCATTCTGTTATTTTGGCTTACTGTAATATCCCCAGGGTTTTATGTGAGTGTATACGCAGAACTTTACAAGAATGAATGTAGTTCTCCCAAAGGAGCTCCAATAAGTAGAATCCTTCTTTCATATCTGAAAAGTTAGAAACAACCACAAAGATAGAGGACAAAATATCATCTTTAAATGCTATGGCTGCTAACCAAAGGGTCGGCAGTTCAAATCCATCAGGCGCTCCTTGGAAACTCTACGGGGGCAGTTCTAATGTGTCCTATAGGGTCGCTATGAGTCGGAATCAACTCGACGGCACTGGGCTGGGTTATTACTAATAGAGGTTAGGCGGAGTAAGTGGGTTTACATCTGTTAGTCAAATAGGCTCGCTAATATGAAACTCCACAATTAAGCAGATATTAACCACCCAGTCTCAGGTTACTCTAAACTGGAGCTTGACCAAGTGAACAGCTTTCCCAGATAAAACTTAAAGCGTGGAAGAAAGGTAAATCTGTATTCTCTAAAGCAGAACTCCATCTCAAGAGGAAGTGAGTGGAGCTAAGCAGAGCATGCCAAATTATTCTGTTCTCACTGGGCAAAGATAAGTCTGTTTTATACAAATTAAAAAACCCAGATTAGTTGCCTTTAAATGGACAGACACATCCAATATGGAGAAGTGGTTTCCAGGCTCCCATCAACAAGGTCACACAACACTTGTTGATTTATACTTTGCTTTTTTTTTGTTTAGCAAGGAACCTTTGTTCTTTCATCTAGAATACATGTTATTACTCTCCGTGAACGTAATCAACTTACACTTAAATGAAATGATTTAGGAAAAATGATAAAGGCAATCTCTATCATCTGGGATACCATGAAGAAAAGTTGAAGGCACTCTTACCTAGATTATTTTCAGAACTTCTAATTAAAACTAAACTTTTGCTTTTTATACTCAGGTTGACCAGGGTGGAGATTTAGGGAATCAATGAAAATAAATAGAAAACTTACCATCATACCTTTATTTCAGGCTTGCTAATAAATGCAAATAATTTTTATTCTTTTCTTCCTTGAATCTTACATTTATTTAAAATACCTATTGTGAACCCTTTACCATGTGACTTAGCTACATATTCACACTGTGTCAATTGTTGTTGGTTCACGTTCATTAGTTGAGCAAAGAGGTCATTGTATATGTAATTGGCTGAGCATGGTGTTTGGTATCTAGTAACCATTGCTGTCGGGTCAATTTTGACTCATAGGGATCCTATAGGACGGAGTAGAACTGCCTCATAGAGTTTCCAAGGAGCGCCTGGCAGATTGGAATTGCTGACCCTTTGGTTAGCAGCTGTAGCTCTTAACTGCTACACCTCCAGGGTGTCCTTGGTATCTAGTCCAAACCAAACTAAACCCACTGCTGTCCACTCGATTCCAACTCATAGCGACCCTATAGAACAGAGTAGAACTTCCCCATAGAGTTTCTAAGGAGTGCCTGGTGGACTTGAACTGCTGACATTTTGGTAAGCAGTGGTAGCACTTAACCACTATGCCACCAGGGTTTCCTGGTATCTAGTACGGGCTCAAAATGGGAATTTTATTATTATTATTATCTAGAAAGGAAATAATTTAAAAAAAACATATGAGGGAATACATATTTCTGTGCTGAGCTATCCAAACTCTAAATAATCAAAGTAAAAGTGTATCAATATTGGCTTAAATAATAAAAATGGACTTAATAGAAGAAATTAAGCATTATTTGACCCATGAAATATGGATCCGATTTGACTGACTGTGGTACAAAGGCGAAATGACATGATCAAAGTTGTAGCCATATCTGAGGCTCAGGGAAATTTATTATATTTATTCTCAGAGTTAGAAAATGGCACATTTCAGACTAGAATACTAGTCCGATTCTGGGGATCCTTCTTAAAGTAGCTTTGTAAAAAAAAAAAAAAAGGAATGTTAAATCTTCATATAGGCACTGGGAGAATCCAGTTCAAAACTTCCATCATTATAATAATTTTGTTTTTCTATCTCTGTCCTCTGGACCTTCTATGTTTTCCTAATCTTTGCAACAAAATATTAAAAATAGTGACAATTGGAAAATGGAAACTGAGGTATACTAGTAATTAGTAGAGCTACCTCTCTGAGAACTTAACTTTAACATTAGCTTGGACACATTTGTGGTAACCACCAAGTGTTAATTCTGGCCTAATCTTTACAGTTGCACTACACAGTAAATAGTAACTCCGTTTATCAAGTATTTCATGCAAGTTAATAATGTATAAAGGATGTAGGAAAAACTGCTGAAACCAAGCATAGTATCTCTAAAAAATTAAATGTTGTTCACCAGGGGCTAGTTTAAGTTCTTCTGTGGTAAATAAGAAGGGTCTATTGCATTTTCACATTTGTAGTAATTGGTCTGATAAGATGTGGACTCAGCCACAATCCTTAATATTTACGAATTGTGATTTCTTGGTATTTTTGGTAAGAACACACAGAATTGGAACTGTTTAATTATTTACCATTTGGTGCCTGTTTATCCTGTGAATAATGAAAAACCATTCTATTAAATAGTCTTTTGGAATAAATTTCTGATTTGTGAGTAGATAGGGAGGTGAAAGGAAACCCTAGTGGCTTAGTGGTTAAGTGCTACGGCTGCTAACCAAAGGGCCGGCAGTTCAAATCCACCAGGTGCTCCTTGGAAACTCTACAGGGCAGTTCTACTCTGTTTAATAGGGTTGCTATGAGTCGGAATCGACTCGACGGCACTGGGTTTGGTTTAGGGAGGTGAAAAGATTCAGTAACATTAGAATTTTTGAATTATGTTAGACATTATTTTTCCGTGCTCTTAACCCAAGTCTATAGCCTAAGATGAAGCCAGAATTTAAAAAATTCTGTCACATGGTTAATACATTTTTCTTTACATAGCAGTTAATTCCAAACCATTGTTTAAGGATTATCCTGGCTTTTTAGAAATGATTATTCACTTTTAAAATCACTGTTATTTAACATTGAAAAATTCAGTTATTATTATCCTATATTCAACCTAATCAAAAACACCAGAATCACTGCTGTGCAGTTGATTCTGACTATGGACTCCTTGCGTTACAGAGTAGAACTTCTCTACAGGGTTTTCTTGGCTGTGATCTTTATGGAAGCATATCACCAGCCCTTTCTTTTGCCACACCACTTGATGAGTTTGAATCGCTAACCTTCAGGTTAGTAGTTGAGCACAATTACACAAGCAAAAATTTGTAAAACCTTTAAAACTGCTTCTTATTTTCTGCCTGATTCACCATGAAGCAATATACAATGTATGCAATAATATATCTATTATGTATCTAATAATGTATCATGTATGTATTATCTAATAATATATCATAATGTATCTAATATGGGTAGACAACAATGCTTTCTTTTGCTTGGTAAAATATTTTCGACCTAATTGCGATTTTTTAAAAGATGAAACATAACTTTTACCTTAGTCATCCACACACTACATAGCTTGGTTGTTGTTTGTTTGCTTATATGACTTTTTCTCTCTTGCATCATACTTATCAGGAGTCACTGGGTGGCACAGATGGTTAAGTGCTCAACTGTTGTTGTTGTTAGGTGCCATCGAGTCAGTTCTGACTCATAACAACCCCTTGTACAACAGAACGAAACATTGCCTAATCCTGCACCACCCTCACAGTCATCATTATGTTTGAGCCCATTGTTGTAGCCACTGTGCCAATCAATCCATCTCGTTGAGGATCTTCCTCTTTTTTGCTGTCCCTCTATTTTACCAAGCACGATGCCCTTCTCCAGGGACTGTTCCCTCCTGATAACGTGTTCAAAGTATGTCTCACCATCCTCGCTTCCAAGAAGCACTTTGGCTTATTTCTTCCAAGACAGAATTTTTCATTCTTCTGGCAGTCCATGATATATTCGATATTCTTCACCAACACCATAATTCAAAGGCATCAGTTCTACTTTGGTCTTCCTTATTCATTGTCCAGCTTTCACCTGCATATGAGGCAGTTGAAAATACCAACACTTAGGACAGGCACACCTTAGTCCTTGAAGTGACATTTTTTTTTAACACTTTAAAGAGCTATTATGCAGCAGATTTGTCCAATGTAATACGTCATTTGATTTCTTGGCTGCTGCTTGCATGGACATTGATTGTGGATCCAAGTAAAAAATCCTTGACAACGTCAATCTTTTCTCCATTTATCATGATGTTGCTTATTGGTACAGTTGTGAGGATTTTTGTTTTCTTTATGTTGGCTGTAATCCATATTAGAGGCTGTAGTCTTTGATCATCAGTAAGTGCTTCAAGTCCTCTTCACTTTCATCAAGCAAGGTGGTGTCATCTGCATGTCACAGGCAGTTAATGAGTCTTCAACCAATCATGATGCCACATTCTTCTTCATATAGTCCTGCTTTTCAGATTATATGCCCAGCATACTGATTGAATAAGTATGTGGAAAGAATACAGCTCTGACACACAACTTTCTTGATTTTAAACCATGTAGTATCTCCTTATTCTATTTGAACAACTGCCTCTTAGTCTATGTACAGGTTCCTCATGAGCATAATTAAGTGTTCTGGAATTCCCATTCTTCACAATGTTATCTGTAATTTGCTATAATCTACAGAGATGAATGCCTTGGCATAGTCAATAAAACACAGGTAAACATCTTTCTGATATTCCCAGCTTTCAGCCAAGGTCCATCTGACATCAGCAATGATATCTCTCATTCCACGTCCTCTTCTGAATCTGTCTTGAATTTCTGGGAGTTCCCTTTCAGTGTACTGCTGCAACTGCTTTTTGAAAGCTCTTTAGCAAAATTTTACTTGTGTGTGATATTAATGATACTGTTTGATAATTTCCATATTCTGTTGAATCACCTTTCTTTGGAACGGGCAAAAATATGGATCTCTTCTGGTCAGTTGGCCAGGAAGTTGTCTTCTAAATTTTTTGGCATGGACAAGTAAGTACCTCCAGTGCTGCATCTGTTAAGTGTTCAACTACAAACTGAAAATTTCAATCCCACCTAGAGGAGCCTTGGAAGAAAGTCCTGCTGATCTGCTTCTGAATGGTGTTGAGTTTTACTCTAACATACATGAGTTTGCCATGAATCAAAATCAACTTGATGGCAACTGGTTTTTCTGGGGGGGTATCATAACCATCAGATAGGTGCCATCTTAGTCTGGGTTCTCTAGAGAAGCAAAACCAATAAAGTGTGTGTATATATATGTGTGTGTGTGTGTGTGTGTAAAGAGAAAGAGAGAAGTTTATCTCAAGGGAGTGGCTCACGTGGTTGTAGAGGCTGACAAGTCCAAAGTCCATGAGTCAGACATCAAGCTGGAGGCTTCTCCTGACTCACGTAGCTGCAGGGGTTGACAAACCCAAAATCAGCAGGTCAGATGGCTGGCTGCTGGCTCACAGGCTGTGGAGACCTAGGAATCCTGAGATCAGCAGGAAATATGGCAAGTTTCTGGCTCAAGTCCCAAGAACCAGAAGTCAGGTGATGACAAGCCGCATGCTGGATCCAGAGTGAGCAAAGCCAGTCAGTTTTGCTAGAACATTCTTATAAATTGGATGCAAGCCACACTCCCAAGGAAACTCCTCTTACAACTGATTGGCTGATCACATCAGATCACATCAAGGAGGTTATTACATTTTATCACAAAATGGAGGATAGCCACATCATTACATAGCTGCCAAACTACATCATAACATAACTGCCAAACTACATCATTACATAACTGCCAAACCACTGAGAATCATGGCACAGACAAGTTGACACACAAAATTAACTATCATAGTCCACCCCTTGTCAACTTGGCACCTGTACACAGCTCTTTAAACCATGCACATTCTCTAAATAAAGACAATTACAAAGTCATACTTTGTTGTCATAGCACCTAATACAAAACAGCTGACATGTGTACAACCAAAAACGCACTAACCCTGTTTACATCTTGTATCTTATAAATGAAGAAAACAAAAATATTTGATACACACAGACAAGGAAGGAATACTCATAATAATTACAGCCCTCGTTTCTGCAACTAGTCATGTAGTTCTAACTGGTATTTAGAGATAGCTTCTTCTGCTACCCATTTGGTATTCCCTTGCCCTCAGGCAGCACCTCTGTTGGTCGTGATTCTTTGCCTGGTGGGATGATCCAAACCTTCATTCTTGAAGGGTCTAGGCCAGAAGTCATCATGTCAGAATTGGGCTGCTCTAGTTTTCCATTGACTTTAATCACAGAGCATGGTAGTACTAAGAGACATCCTAAGGGATTTCCTGTATTCCAGACATTCTGTTTCTCCATTATGTAGTACCAATCCAATTTCCCCTTGTAATCAGGATTAATCACACCAGACAAGACAGTAACTCCTTTTTTTGCCCGTTGACCTAAAAGCATGAGGAGCTCAAAGTTGCCGGATGGCATTTTTATCTTACAGTTCAATGGAATCGTGGTTGTGTCTCCTGATGGGAGTATTCCTGTCTTTGGAACTAAGACCTTTAGACACACAGAACATAGGGTCGCTGGGACAGGAAGCAAAAATTTTGTGAGTGGTTCACTAGGGGTAATAGTGAGTGGCACCTCTCCCATTTCCATGCCTTGGTTCCTGGACCATCGAGTCCTGGCTATGAGAGAAACAGCATCATATATTGGACACTGGTTGATAGCATATACAGACTACTGGAGAGCATTGCCCCAGCCTTGCAAGGTATTGCTACCTCACTGGTGCCATAATTGTGTCTTTAGTAGGCCATTCCATTGCTCTATCAAGCCATCTGTTTCAAGATGGTTGGGAACAGGGTAAGAATATTGAATTCCATGAGCATGGGGCCATTGCCACACTTCATTTGATGTGAAGTGGGTCCTTTGATATGAGGCAATGCTTTGGGGATACGATGATGGTCAATGAGGCATTCTGCCAGTCCACAGATAGTAGTTTTTACAGAAGCATCATGTGCAGGGAAGGCATATCCATATCCATATCCAACGTAAGCGTCTATTCCAGTAAGAACAAAATGTCACCTTTTCCATAATGGAAGCAGTCCATTGTACTCAACAGGCCACCAGGTTGTTGGCTGATCACACTGAGGAATGGTGCCATATCAGAGACTCAGTGTTGGTCTCTGCTGCTGGAAGATTGAGCACTGAGCAGTGGCTGTAGCCAAGTCAGCCTTGGTGAGTGGAACTCCATGTTGATGAGCCCATGCATAAACTCCATCCCTGCCACCATGGCCACTTTGTTCATGTGCTCACTGGATGATGATGGGAGTGGCTGGGGAAAGATGTTGAAACTGGTTTCCACAGAATGAGTCATCCTATTCATTTGATTGTTAAAAATTCTCCTCTGCTGAGACCATTTCAGAGAGGTCTATCCACATACCACTTCCTCACACTTCCTTGTCACCAATTTTCCAATCATGTTTCTTCCAAGTCCCCGACCATCCATGCAAAACATTGGCCACAGCCCAGGAATAAGTATACAGTCACATATCTGGCCATTTCTCCCGCCAAGCAAAGTGAACAACCAGGTGCACTGCTTGAAGTTCTGCCCACTGGAAGGATTTCTCTTCACCATTTTCCTTCCGGGAGGCCCCAGAAAAGGGCTGTAGGGCATCTGCTGTTCACTTTTGAGTGGTGCCTGCACATCAACCAAAAACATTTGTAAACTAGGCACAAGTTTTCTCTTATTCAACTGATCATGAGAACTCCCCTAAGGCCATAGGTGCAGACTGGGAGATTGCAGGGAATGTGATAGGAGTGGAGACCATGGGCTTTTGGGCCACTTCCTCATGCACCTTACTTGTGCCTTCAGGTCCTGCTTGGACAAGACCTTGTGTATAAAACTTCCATTTAATGATGGAGTGCTACCATCTGCATCTGGCTTTGTCGCTTTGTAGGTCAGACAGTGTCCAGTTCATGATGGGCAGTTCAGACCTCCTGGTGACTTGGTGGTCCCTGGTTAAGGGTTCAGTCTCTACTACAGCCCAGTTACAAGCCAAAAGCTGTTTTTCAAAAGGAAAGTAGTTATCTGCAGAGGACAGGAGGGCTTTGCTCCAAAATCCTAAGGATCTGTGATGTGATTCACCAATAAGAGCCGGTGAAAGACTGCAAACAGCATCTATGTCTGCCACTGACACTTCAAGCACCATTGGATCCTCCAGACCATGTGGCCCAAGTGGCAGAATGGCTTGCATGGCAGAATGAACCTGTTGCAGAGCCTTCTCTTGTTCTGGACCTCACTCAAAACTAGCAATTTTTTGAGTCACTGACAAATAGGTCAAAGTAGCATACCCAAATGAAAGATATGTTTCCTCCAAAATCCGAAAAGTCCCACCATGCATTGTGCCTACTTTTCAGTTGTGGAAGGGGCCCAATGCAATAGCTTATCCTTTACTTTAGAATGAATATCTTTACACCCCCCACATCACTGGACCCCTAGAAATTTCACTGAGGTTGAAGATGCCTTAATTTTTGTGGGATTAATTTTCCACCCTTCAACTGGCAAAGGTTTTATCAGTAAGTCCAGAGTCATTGACACTTCTTCCTTACTAGGTCCAATCAGAATAATGTCCTCAACGTAATGGACCAGCGAGATGTTGTGTGGAAGGGAAAGGTGATCAAGGCCCCTGCGGACTAAATTATGACATAGGGCTGGAGAGCTGATATACCCCTCCTTGCCCTGGAGGTAGGACTGTGAAGGTGTATTGCTGGCCTTGCCAGCTGAAGGCAAACTGCTTCTGGTGTTCCTTTGAAACCCAAAACCCAGTAACCCAGTGCCGTCGAGTCAATTCCTACTCATAGTGACACTATAGGACAGAGTAGAACTGCCCCATAGAGTTTCCAAGGAGCACCTGGTGGATTCGAACTGCCAATGCTTTGACTAGCAGCCATAGCACTTAACCACCACGCCACCAGGGTTTCCTTTGAAACCAGAATCAATAAAAAGACATTGTCCAGTATCTTAGGCTGGTTTCTTTAGAGAAGTAAAACCAGTAAACCATATAAATATGTATACATAGAGAGGTTTATATCAAGGAAATGGCTCGTGTGATTGTAGCGTCTGGAACATTTCAAGTCCGTGGATCAAGATAGAGGCCTCTTCTGATTCATGCAGCTGCAGGGGCTGGTGAACCCGAGATCGCCAGGTCAGACAGCAGGGCTTTTGTTCACAGGTTGAAAAGATCTATGAATCCCAAGATTGACAGACAAGACAGCAAGTAAGTTGCTAGCTCAAGTCCCAAGAACTGGAGGTCAGATGAACAGGAGCCAGATGCAGCATCCACAGTGAGCAAAAGCCCATGATCCTTGCCAGAAAGTCCATTTATATTTGATGCAGGCCACACCCCCCAAGGAAACTCTCTTTCAACTGATTGACTACTCACAGCAGATCCCATCATGGAAGTGATCACATTATATCAAATCTAATCATGAAAGTGATCACATCGTCATACGACTGCTAAACTACATCATAAATTCCAAACTACTGAGAATCATGGTCCTGCCAAGTTGACACACAACCTTAATGATCACTGCCAGATCAATAGCTGTATACCAGGTACCAGGAAATGTGTTAATTTGCTCAAGCAATGAAACCATATCTGGAACATCAGCTGCAATTGGAGTCACTGCCTGGTTAAGTTTAATATAATCCGCTTCCATTCTCCAAGATCCACCTATTTTTCACACAGGCCAGATAGGTGAGTTGAATGGCGATGTGGGGGGAATCACCACCCCTGCATCCTTGAAGTGCTTGATGGTGGCAGTAATCTATGCAATACCTCCAGGAATGCAGTATTAGTTTTGTTTTACTATTTTCCTAGGTAGGGGCAGTTCTAATGGCTTCCACTTGGCTTTTCTTACCTTAAGAGCCCTTACTCCATTTATCAGGGATCCAGTGTGGGAGTTCTACCAGTTACTGATTATGTATTCCAATTATGCATTCTGGAACTGGGGAAATCATTACCTGTTGGGTTCGGGGACACTTTGGACTAACTGTCAGGATAACCTGAGCTAAGACTCCATTAATAACCTGACCTCCATACACCTCTACTCTGGCTGGTGGGCCACAGTGATGTTTTGGGTCTTCTGGAATAAGTGTCAATTCAGAGCCAGTTTCCGGTGATCCCTGAAAAGTGATTATTTTCTTTTCTCCAGTGAACAGTCACTTTCATAAAAGTCCATAGATTCCTTTGGGGATGGCTGGAAGAAAGATTCACAGTATAAATTTTTGGCAGTATAGTGGGGTTCTTCCTCAAGGGCACCCAGCCTTCCCTTCAATCAAGGGGTCATGGATCTGTAAACTGGCTCAAGTCTGGGGACTGACTGATGGGCTGTGATTCTCTATTCTGTGATTTGAGTTAGACTGCCATTCACTTGACCTAGAGTTCTTCTACTTGTACAGATCAAGTAAATATTTAGGAGATTTCCCATCTAATTCACTCCTAGGGACACCATGACTAAGTAGCCAACATCATAAGACCACACAGTTCAGACTATTCTGATTACTGCTTTAACTCTGCTGCCCATTACAGTAACCACACACACCTTGTCTTTCTCTATTGAGTGCAGCCACTTGGTGCCTAGCACCATGGGGTCTAATCAGCCCCATTTTAGTTAGGTGTCTTAATTCAGTGAGGGCAATTCCCACTGTTAAATCCGATTTACATAAAAATAACAATCACAGGAATCTTCAAGGATGCTTGGGCTTTTTTCACAAATTTATTCCTCACCATTGTAGTAAAAGGTGTGTCACCTGGGCATTCCATCTGTGAGTCTGTGGGTCTAACCTGGTAAATCCACTCTAGCGTGCCAATTTTCTGTAAGCATTTGGATGCCATCTTCTAAAGTTTAACAAGGCAGGTCTGGTAATTCAGCTTAATTTTGTGTAGGGCTCTGTATAATCCATGCTTCAGCTAAACAGCCAAATAAACTATTAGATCCTTTCCTAACCTCTCTAGCTAAAGCACTGTATGAAGAATCTGTGCTTAGTGGGGCCATATCAATAAACTCAGACTGATCTAACTTTATGGCCCCACACCCTTAACAGTCTTTCCCATTCATATTCCCCAGGTTTCTGTTTGTACATATTAGAAAAGTCAAGCAGTTCCTTTGGGCTGTATCATACGCCCTCCTGAGTCACTCTTTGTATTTTACCTTTTGGGGCTTCCCAGGACTTAAGTCTAGTTATAGGTCTAGAAACAAAAATGAGTGGTGGAATATGTACTGAGAACATTCAGTAATGTTTTGTAAGTAATCTGCCTCAGGTAATGCTCCAGACAATGCTTCAGATGCCTCCCCAGGCAATGTTTCAGATGCCTCCCCAGGCAATGTTCCAGATGCTACCCCAGGCAATAGCTTAAAGTCTCTTCAGACACAGCTGAGTTAATCTCATGAGATGGGGGTGGAGGGCCTAATAGTTTTACTGGGGAGGGTGGTCTAGCAGACAAAGATGGAACAATCTCTTTAGATGGGAGTGAGAGGTCTGGCTTTGCTGGCAGGAGTGATTCAATGGAATTTAGGGACTCAGTGTCCCCAGCTTCCTTATTATCTTCCCATTTATCCCCATTCCAAGTTTCAGGATCCCATTTCTTCCCAAACCATGCCCTCTCTTTAACTTCAGACATCATTTGAGGTTGGGAATTCAATTGGTGTTATAATTCAGCCACTCTTATGATAGGACTGTGGGTGTGACCTTCAGCAATATCAGCTTTGCTACTACAAGAAATAATGCTCTCTTTCAGGGCACAAAAGGCAACTCTCAAGTCTTGTATGCTGCACTTGAGCTGTGACTCTGAAGCTGTGAGCTCATTTTTTTCTTTTACCACTTTGTCTAGTAAAAGTAGGACCAACCAGCCAGCTTCCTTATACTTCTCATTCCGACAAAATTGTAGGTAAGTATCAAACATGCGGTCACTCAGAGCCTCGCCTCTCACCACTTGATGTTGATATTTTGCCACCTCATGTCATGGATTAGCAATGTCCTCTCTACTACTGGAAGCAGAATCTTTAACATCTTTAACTAAAGACTTGAGAAGCAAATTAGAAAACTCATCCTCACAATTTTGTTGCTCTAGAAGCATTCTCAGTACCAAGTGTCTTAGGCTGGGTTTCACAGAGAAACAAAACCAGTGAAGTCTGTGTGTGTGTGTGGGTGTTTGCATGTGTATGTATGTATATATACATACATATTTTTTACACATATAAATATATATATATCTACATATATACAGAGAGACAGGTTTATTTCAAGGAAACGGCTCATGTGGTTGTATAAGCTGGCAAGTCCCATTGTCTTGTTTTAAGAAATTTCCACAGCCATTCCAGCCTTCAGAAACCACTACCCTGATGAGTCAGCAGCCATCAACATCAAGGCAAGACCCTCTACCAGCAAAAATAGGACCATTTGCTGAAGGCTCAGATGATGGTTAACATTTTTTAGCAATAAAGTATTTTTTAATTAAGGTATGTACATTGTTTTTCAGATATAATGCTATGACACACTTAATACACTACAGTATAGTGTAAACATAACTTTCATATGCCCTAGGAAACCAAAAAGTTTGTGTGACTTGCTTTTTTGTGATATTTGCTTTATTGTGGTGGTCTGGAAGTAAACCTTTGATGTCTCTGAGGTATGCCTGTATATATTGGATGCAGGCCACATCCCTGAGGAAGCTCCCTTTACAACTGATTGGCTGATAACATCATGGAGGTGACTATATTAGATCAGAAAATGGAGGACAACTACATCATTACATAACCATCAAATTACATCATTACATAACTGCCAAACAACTCAGAATTATGGCACAGCCAAGCTGACACATAACCTTAACCTACGAAATTTTTATCTCAACCTCACTGGATTTTTTTCTTTCTTTTTTACTCACACTGTTCGATCATTCTTTAGGCTAATTTTCTTTACATAGTAAACATCTATTTAAAATTTTGTGTTATGGATAGCATTATATATTATAATCATATAGTATATCGTATTAATTTCCTAATAATAACTGTGGCATAAATATCTTACTTCTTAGGACATATTTACTTATGGGTTTCATTAATAATACATGTCTTTATAGACTTATATAGGCATTTTCAATTTTCCCAAAAGCCTTATAAATTTTTTAAGGTCACTGTACCATAACTTAATGCTGTATGTTTTCTAAAGGACACTAACTTTATAGTGGAGAATTTAAAGAAATATTTCCTATATGTTAACATCAAATCTAGTAAAATCAAAGCTTGGCCTACATACATTACCCTTTATGAGGATATTGAAAATTGTTCTGTGTAGTGCAGGTCCAGTAGAAAAAATGACAGATGCATCTCCACTTGCACACGGCATAGAATTCTTGTAGAAGTTGTTCTTTGGTTTGTAGCTGTAGTGCTGGATATGCTGTTTCTCTGTCTTTTGGATTACTGTCTACATCACTGCTTAAAACAATAACAAAAACTACCACATTCCCACTGGGCATGATAATAGTGTTGAATGACAGGCAAGTCTGCCATGGTGGCTTATTAACATGTTACAACAGTGCCATATCTTTTACTGTTGCGATTCATTAACTATCTGCTAATGGCTCTGCCATTTCTTTCATTACGTTAGATTTTCAATAACTTTCTGTCATTTATTCTCCAGCCAAGACTAACTGAGTGAGATTGTTTGGAAGCAATCATTCTTTTAGAACTAATAGCCTGGCTTTGTTCTAGGACATTAGTTGGGGACTTTTTTTTTTTTTTTACAATAAATGTTTTACTATTCTTGAGTGATATCAATGAAGCTTGATTAGAAATCAAGGAACCTGTCAAAAAAAGAGGTTTCTGTTGGTTCTATGTTGTGCACATGGAGCCTCAAGATAGACCACACACTTTTCAGGGACAGGTTATAGTCACATTGTGTGAGTTAAAATCATGTGTCATACTATATTTAGATGAGTGAATGTAGGAGGGCCTGTTTGAATGATAATATAGGAGAGAGACAGACTAGTGTGTGTTCTAAAAATTCATATTTATGCTAAACATAAGAATTTAGAAACATTATAACAATTCTTCATAGCATATATGTCAACAATAGTACTGCCTATGTAGAGAATAGAGAATGATTTCGATAGCTTTGCCTCAGATCAGTCACCTAACACATAATTTAGTGATTAAGAAAACATTTTTAACATCATCCCTTCAGGAAGGATAAAAAACCCATTGCCATCCAGTCAATTCCAACACATAGCCACCCTATAGGACAGAGTAGTACTGCCCTACAGGGCTTCCAAGGAGCAGCTAGTGGATTTAAACTGCTCACCTTTTGGTTAACAGCTATAGCACTTAACCACGGTGCTACCAAGGGGATAAGAATGCTGATTTCCTCATTTTTCGTAGCATCTTTAGATGCTGCCCAAGATGATTAAGAACAAGAAATTTAACTGTATAATTTATAGTCATAAAGACAACCACTAGGATAACTAAAAAAAAAAAAAAAAATCAGGTGGCAGAGAGAGAGGAATGGGGTAGCAAGGTAGGTGCCTAAACTGCTTGTCTCTCACACTGAAGAAACAATGGGCACGGTCAGGAATTTATGAATAAAGATTACATATATATATATATGTATATATATAAATATATTGTGATGATAACCCACAAAATAACTAAAAATAATAATAAAAAAATTGAATGATCTGCTTTAGGAGAATAAGGTTACAGGGTTATTATCTAGAAAAGGAGACCATACCATTTCAGTTTTAACTTCAATATTGTTTGAACTTACTTTTTCTTATGTATCCTCTATCTTTACAAAAAATAACCTCCCTTTTGGTATTTCCATTCTCTATTCTCATTATCTGTACCTTTAATAAAATCACATTGTTGTTGTTAGGTGCCGTGAAGTTGGCTCAAATGATAGCACAACTGATGGAAACACTGCTGGGTCCTGCACCATCCTCACAGTCATTGCTTTTTGAGCAGCCACTGTGTCAGTCCATCTTGTTGAGAATCTTCCTCTCTTTTGCTGACCTTCCACTTTACCAAACATGATGCCCTCCTTCAGGGACTAATCCCTCTTGATAACACATCCAAAATACATGAGACAAAGACTCACTGTCTTCACTTCTAAGGAGCATTCTGGCTGTACTTATTCCAAGACAGATTTGTGTTTTTTTTTTTTTTTTTTTTGGCAGTCCGTGGTATATTCAGTATTCTTTGCCAACACCATAATTCAGTCATCAATTCTTCTCCTGTCTTCCTTATTCATTGTCCAGCTTTTGCATGCGTATGAGACAACCGATAATACCACGGTTTGGTCTAGGTGCACCTTAGTCCTCAAGGTAACATCTTTACTTTTTAACACTTTAAAGAGGTCTTTTGCGTCAGATTTGCCCAAGGCAATACGTCCTTTGATTTCTCGACTGTAGCTTCTGTGGGCACTGATTGTAGATCCAAGTAAAATGAAATCTTTGACAATTTTTCTCCATTTATCCTGTTGTTGCTTATTGGTCCAGTTGTGAGGCTTTTGTTTTCTTTATGTTGAGGTGTAATCCATACTGAAGGCTGTAGTCTTTGATCTTCATTAGTAAGTACTGCAGGTCTTCTTCACTTTCAGCAAGCAAGGTTGTGTCATCTGCAGAACATAGGTTGTTAATGAGTCTTCCTCCAATTCTGATGCCCTGTTCTTCTTCATATAATCCAGCTGCTTGGATTATTTACTCAGCATACAGATTGAATAAGTATGGTGAAAGGATACAGCCCCAACTCGCACTTTTCCTGATTTTAAACCACGTGATATCCCATTGTTCTGCTTGAACGACTACCTCTTGGTCTGTGTACAGGTCTCTCATGAGCACAGCTAAGTGTTCTGGAATTTCCATTCTTCACAATGTTATCCATAATTTGTCATGATCCACGTGGTCGAATGCCTTTGTATAGTGAATAAAACACAAGTAAATATTAAATGTCTTTTTGGTATTCTCTGCTTTTGGCCATGATCCATCTGACATCAGCAATGATACCTCTTGTTCCATGTCCTATTCTGAATCTGGCTTGAATATCTGGCAGTTTCTTTTTGATGTACTGCTGCAACTGGTTCTGAATTACCTTCAGCAAAATTTTACTTGTGTGTGATAGTAATGATATTGTTTGATATTTTCTGCATTCTGTTGTATCAACCTTTCTTTGGAATAGACATAAATATGGATCTCTTCCGGTCAGTTTGCCAGGTAGCTGTCTTTCAGATTTCTTAGCATAGACGAGTGAGTACCTCTAGCACTGCATCTGTTTGTGGAAACGTCTCAGTTGGTGTTCTGTCAATTCCTGGAGGCTTGTTTTTTGCCAGTGCCTTCAATGCAGCTTGAACTTCCTTCAATACCATAGGTTCTTGATTGTATGCTACCTCCTGAAATGGTTGAATGAAAACCAGTTCTTTTTGGTACAGTGACTTTGTGTATTCCTTCTATTGTCTTTTGATGCTTTCTGCATCGTTCAATATTTTGCTCATAGAATCCTTCAGTATCGCAACTGAAGGCTTGTTTTCCCCAAATCTCAAATAGCTTAAATCCTCAATCTTTTTTTGTGCTCCCTGCTCTGTGTACTATGCTCTACACTGCGCCCACAACATCAGAATGAGGGCTGACTGAGAAAAATAACTGTCTTCAGGCTTTAGAGGGACTATCATGTGGAACATGTTTATATTTGTTACAGAGCATGGTTCCAAATGCTATTTGTAAATATAGGAAGACAAGGTGAGAGCAATTACGGCTCTTCAAAGGTGCAGTAAAGTACTTTGGGATTCATTGCTGGAAGATTCAAGCATAAATGGGTGACTAGTTGGTGGGACTAGAGTCATTCAGGATTGAGGCTGAATTTCCAGGAGGAAGAATGTATATGGGAAATTTTCTTTTGGTATGTAGAAGAGGATGCAGTGCTCAGCCTTTCGAGTAATATTTCCTCAAGTATGTTGCTTCCATAGACCCCTGCTGGAGAATCATTCTGGAGAGTTTGGAAGTTTACAGACCCCAAACCATACCTGCTGCATCAAAATCTTTCGTGTCCTGGGAATTGTAAATTTTAATAAGCTCCCCAGGTGGTTCTAGTGCCCACTACACTGTGAAAGTCTGTGCATGGAAAGCAAAAAACAAATACAAAATCTGGGCTGGAGTAATATGTTCTTCCAGAATGTGGCTCTTACGTGACCATCACGATGTGTACAGTGAATTAGTGTCTGGAAAGAGAAGGACAATGCCAAGAGTTTTCAAACATCATATCATTTTGTTTTATAGTTTATCTCCTCTCTTCATTTTATTTTTTCTTTCTCTTCATGCTATAGCAATAGTGATGAATGCCGATGAGGCAATTGTTAATCCAACCCCAGGCACTCATTTTCAGGTAATTGTTTGAAACTAGAGCAGCACTTAACAGCACCGACTGACCTGTTTGGGGAGATTAACTAATTAAAAGTTCTGAAGTGGTTAAGAGGAAGGAAAGAAAAAAATATTTTTCTCCTTCATTTTATATTACTAAAATATGGAGTATAATTTTGATTTCTCTCTTTTTAAAAATAGAATGAAAGGTTAATATGAAATGGTGGCAGAGGTACAATTAAAAAATCATATTCATTCAGACAGATTTACTTGAAAATGTTGTAGAAGAGAGCAATGTTTTTGACAAATTGCCCATATGATTAAGGGAAAACAAAAGTTTTTCGTTGCGTTACTAGGTAAATTTTTCATACTGTCTCACACCTTTTTTTTTTTTTTTTTCTCACACCACAACACTTTATGGTCTGTAAATTTTTCTCTAAATTATCACTGGCATAATAAGATAGATTAATGAGAGGTACAGTACAGTACAACTAAGTAATCACTCCACTGATTACTCAAAAATAAATGCCACTATCTTGATTCACTGAGAGGATTTGGCTTTGTTTCTTTTTCTTTCATCTTTTTTTCTTCTCCTTTTTCTTCTTCTTCTTTTTTTTTTTTGCCTGAGACAACCAGCAAATCAAACCTCAATGTATTTTCCACAGTCTTACACTTGGCCAGGTCAGTATTGAAAATGTGTCTTCCTGAGAGCCTTTGTTGCACTTGGGTGCCCATTTACTTTCAGAGCTCTATAGTGATATATCAAAACCATCTTGTTTAAAGCAGAATCCATTTCACATGGCAGTATCCTGTCTTTAAAAGTTTTCAGCCATCTTCACATTCTTAAGGAAAGCTGAAATACCTGCTATGGACAGGAGGTTTGTGGCTAAATTTCACAAGTTATTAATCTTACAACGATGTCCACTCATATACTCTGAGAAGTTTGGTTGCACTTTTCCTTTTCATATGCAATTTTGAAACTGTATAGTGTTGCTCTCCTGTCTCCTCAGAGGTGGCTCTCATGTCGTTGTGTGTGCAATGATCCTGTTTATAGTTTTATGTCAGCTTGTTAAATCTGGGAAGTGATTAGGGATCCTTTGGTATGGTAAACATGTTAAGGTATTGTGGCTATTGCCATTCATGAATTCATATTCATCCACGTAGATTACATACCTTTTTTGTTCCTTTTGAAATGAAGAAACTGGGGCTTTTACAGTTATTCTTTAAGATGGTTTGTGCTCTTTAGCAGAATCTGAAATGTAACCTAATAAATATTCATCTAATCTGCAGATTTGTTCAGAGTTTATCACCATTTCAATTTCAAGCTTTCATTATCTGCCGCTAGCACTGTCACTTTGGCCTAGTTTATTTTTCTTCCCCCTCTGATAACGACAACCAAAGATCTAGACCCTTTTTATATTTCATAGTTATGCTGAGGCTGAGTGAAAAATCTTACACTCTTCGTTCACACATGCTTGTCTCCTGGGAGAGGGTAACCATATCGTTTGCTTCAGTTCTTCTCTTGTTTAAATTCTGAAGCCCTTCTTTTCGATTTCCAAATTCATTTTCTTTCATATATCCAATTCTCTTCAGCACTCCCATGAACAGCTGTGGGTGGTGATGGGGCGATGTATCGAGATAGTGCTTCTAGCACTCTGCACATCCCCCCTGAGCAGCTTTATAGAAGACAGGAAAGTATAGTATAGCTCTGCGGCAGATGGACTTGCAGATAGTATTCACCGAGATCTTTCCCTTCCATATCAAGAAACACAAGCTATATACCCTACTTAGTATGCTGACATTTCACAGTAGATATCGTCATATATTTTCCCTTTCACTTGATGGGCAGGCATGGGAATTGAGATGCCCTTTTCAAACAAAGCATGCTTTCTTTTTAGCATCTGTGAGAGTTGTCTGCAACAAATCTGTTTGGCTGAATCCTACTTGTTTTCTAAATTCCTGTGTTGTACACAAAATGCAGTGACAATCAAGTGTTGGAAAAAATACTGAATGGCTCTCAAAGAGATCATTACCTGTTTAGTTTAACAACCACTATTATTGAATATATATTTAGTTTAGAAATTGGCTAAGGAGGTATCTTTAATGCCGTCTTTTATTTCTTTTTCATTCCACCACTTTGAGTACATGTGTTTTGTTGATTAGAAAATGCCAGACATTGGTATTTAGAGAAATCTTGAACAGTTTGATGATATCAAATATGGTGTTAAAAAAGTCTTGACAGCAAAAGGCATTATCTGGTTTAATTTAGTTCCTGTGTTTTGGACTTATTTTTACTTTGTACTCCGAAGTGATTAGATTGCCAAGTAATTTTCCCAGTGGTAAAATGAGTTTTGCCAAAGAGGTAGAGAATTACACCAACACTTTAAACTTCTTTTAAAAAGGCAGTTTCAAATATCAAAACTTTCAGCAGCAATATCTTCTACTTGTTCTGAGCCCTGCAGTAAATTTGGTTATGGAAAATTTTGATGCAGTCTGTGTGGAGAGTCTGGAGATAAGTGTGCTGTTTCCTCTTCGGTAACTCTAAATTGTTTTCTTTAAACTTGTGATTTAGCAGGTAATCCTCCAGGTGAACCCTGACAATCTGGTTATAGTGTAACACCAAGGTCTCTGAAAGCAGCAGATGATTGGCTGGCTTCCTTACCACCTCCAGCCCTGGGCATGGAGAAAAGGACTTTTAAGTGCTTATGATGAATTTCTCTGTGGCGTTTATTTAGATTGAAAAGTAACCATGAATTGTCATAAGAAGGAGAGGATTTGTCCTGTTTTGAAGAGATTTAGAACCCACTAGTGAGTGGCAGTTTTGAAAATTCTATTCATGTAAGTATAACTGCTGGTATCACCCTGTTGCTTATTTGAAGGGCAGACAAATAATTTTGCAAAGTTTAAGGTCATTCTATAGAAACAAAGGATTTTGTCCTCTGAGAAATACAGAGAAGAGTCTGTCAAAGGGGAGGGGTCTAAATCAATGACCCTAACCATTTTGCGGTGGGAGAAAGTGGATTTTGTTAGAAGTAATTGGGTACAGCAGGAACTGGTTGTTATTTATGAGAATAACAAACATTTTAAAAATACAGGCCATAATTATATGCCAGATGTTGGGCCAACCACTTTACATGTATAATTACATTTCATATTAACAACCATACAAAGTAAATAAAAAATAGGAACTATTAATTTCTCCTGTTACACAGATGGGGCAGTTAAGACTCAAAAAGGTAATTGTGGTAGGCAGACTAATGGTGCCCCAAAGACATTTATGTCCAAATCCCTGAAATCTGTGAATATGTTTCCTTATATTGAAGACAGCCTTAGCAGATGTGATTAAGTTTAAGGACCATGAGATGGAGAGATTATCCTGGATCATCCAGGTGGACTAAACCTAATCATATGAGTTCTTAAAAAGGGAGAACCTTTCCTGGCTGTGATCAGAGAGATGTGATGACAGAAGGGTAATAGAGATATGTCACTGTTGGCTTTGAAGATGGAGAAAGGAACCATGAGCCAAGGAAAGTGGGTAGCCTCTAGAAAGAGGAAAAGGCAAGGAAATGGATTCTCTCCTAGAGTACCTAGCTCTACAAATGCCTTAATTTTAGTCCATTGAGAACTTTGTCTGACCTCCAGAACTGCAGATAATCTTTATTTTTTGAAGCCACTAAGTTTGTGGCAATTTTTTGTGCAACAATTGAAAATTAATGCAGTAGTAGTATTTGTTTAAGGATATAGCTATGACCTGGTAGAACTATGATTAAAGCTCAGGGTTATCTGATGTAGGAGCTAGAGTATTTACTTTCTGTACCCTTTGTCTCTCATGGAAATCCTGGTGGCATAGTGGTTAAGAGCTATGACTTCTAACCAGAGGGTTAGCAGTTTGAATCCACCAGTCACTCCCTTGGAAACCCCATGGAGCAGTTCTACCTGTCCTATAAAAAAAAAATGTCCTATAGGGTAGCTAAAAACCCAGAACCCAGTGCCGTCAAGTTGATTCCGACTCATAGCGACCCTATAGGACAGAGTAAAACTGCCCCCGTAGAGTTTCCAGGGAGCACCTGGTGGATTCGAACTGCCGACCCTTTGGTTAGCAGCCGTAGCACTTAACCAGTATGCCACCAGGGTTTCCTGGTAGCTATGAATCGTAAATGACTCGATGGCAATGGGTTTTGCCTGTCATGAAATTTCCAATGACTACCCTCTACTCCAGCTCTAGCCCAGAACCTAGAATTGCAGCAAAGTCTCCTGATCCCTTTGAACATAGCCAGTGATGTTAAGTTTTGAATCTGGAAAATTCTGCAAGTAATCAAAAGTAGTTAGCCCAGACATATCGATTGAGGCAACCCCCTCAAAACAAACCCTCTAAAACAAAATAAATGACTCAGAAAAACCAAAGAAGCAATACAAACAAATAAAAACCGAGTCTGTAGACTCTGCCTTATTTGAAAACAATCCATTGGAAAAAGAACTGGGGCTTCGGAGGCAAAGAAGTCTGAGTAAATCCTGGCTGTGACCCTTAGGAACTGTGTTACTTTTGACAAATTATCGATTCTGTTCGAGACTTAATCTCTTCATGTATAAAACAGAGTAAATGATACAGGTGTTACATTATAGTTTTAAGTATTGAATAAGATGACACGGATATCTCATATGCCTGGCTTTATTTTCCTTTCTTTCACCTTCCCCTCCCAAGGTAGGAAAATACTTCTAAGATAGTCTTGTGTTTTACCGGTGAATTTCCTGCTTCTCCCAGTCTCTGGAGCTGACTAGAGCTACCCTCTCCGTTATGGAATGGTAGTCTTTCCAGATGCTGCAGGTTCTTGGATGCACCTCTAGTTGGTTTCTGTACTTCTCCCTCCCTGAAATATAGAAGCACAGGCTGGTGGTGCTCTGAAACTTGTCTTTTTCCTTTATACTCCGTGCATGACTCTTAAGTGAAATTAGTGGCCAGGAACAGGCGCCCTCATACCTGCAAACTCAGTTGTTTATTGTAATGGCTGCAGTGATGAATTGGTTCCTTCCTTTCCTCCAACTCCTTCTCCTTCTACATTTTCCTCCTGATATTATTATTTTAATTCCTACTTTATTCTACTTTGTTTCCCATCTTATAATGTGAGTTGCTGGGAAATTAGCTTCAACAAGTAGAATACTGCTTTACTCTCAACTTTTGTGGAACGTGTATTAAATGACACCTTTTATTGGAATCTATTGAAAGGCAACTAACAACATACTTAAAACTCAGAGTAATACCACGGGCAACCCTTTTAAAGGGGAAGAAGTGGGAGGAGAAACGTTTATCTTAAAAAATACATACATTACAAAAACAAAGAAACAAAAAGACTAAATATACAATCACACAGAAGATACAGGAGCTTACTCCTCACTGAGATATGTGTCCAGTTAAGGGGGATTAAGGAACCCTGGTGGCGCAGTGCTCAGTCAGAGTTTGAACCCATGAGCTGCTCCGTGGGAGAAGGATGTGACACTCTGCTTCCATAAAGATTTACAGCTTTGGAAACCATCTGGGGCAGTTCTACTCTGTCACATAGGGTCATCGTGCGTCGGAATTGACTAGACGGCAGTGGCTTAGTTTGATTTGGGAAGGGGAATTATAATAAATTTTTAGTTGATCATAAAACAGTTGAGTGAGTAAAGTAGTTTATGTTCTCTGTTACTTTATTAAAATAATTTCTTATCACATGATGTGCTTTTGTTACTACTGGCAACTCGAAAGGGGCTATTTAACACTTTGCATGAATTCATTCTTTTTGTTGTTGTTAAAATTTTTAATGTTTTCTTTTTATTATGATGAAAATATACAGAACAAAACTTATGCCATCTCAACAATTTCTACATGTACAATTCAGTGATATTGATTACATTCTTCAGTTGTACAACTATTCTCACTATCCTTTTCCAAATCATCCCACCACCATTCACATAAACTCAATGCCTCCTAAGTAAAAACTCCCCCCCTTTCCCCTAATGCAGGAAGTTCTTAAACGCTGCCTCGCCTTTTGTGTGTATATATATATATGTTTCCATTGTCATCCAGTCATTTCTCACCCTGATCCAAAGGAAAAGTCCTAGGAGTGAACCCTAGAAGAAAGATCTTGCTAGAAAGCTTCTCCAGAGTGGAGGAGGGGAAGCCAATGGGAAGAGTGAAGGAATCCTAGTTTAAGAATTCCTCCAACTTGACATCTACAAGGCTTAGTTTTCTTAGTCTCTGTCCATGGTAGATAAGATTGATTTACTCCAAAGGCAGTCAGAGTGCATTACTGATAGGTGCCCCTTTGGTTGGTCATTCATTTTCACTGTTGTAGGGTGTTTCCTTATCATGGATCCAGTCCCTTCTTGATGGGCATCTAAGTCATTTCCAATTTTAGCCTGTTAAACCGTGCTGCGGTGAGCATTGCTTGACTTGTCAGCTTGGGAGCATGGATGCTTCTACCTAAGACCCAGAGTGTAGAAGTCATGTGTGCATGGCCTCACCTCTGAACAGATGATTCTGCCACTCTCAGAGCACTGTGCAGTCACCCTTTCACCAGTAGGGCCTTACTCCAGCCTAGTATTTGAAGACTTAACTTTTGTCTGTGGTGGATGTAAAGTTGTGCCTCAGAGGTTCTAAGTTGATTATCGATGAAGGTGAGTGCCCTTTTCTATGTCTGTTGGCCATTGATATGCCTTCTATGAACTGCCTATTTATGTTTTTACCTGCTTTTCTCTTGGGTTGTTTTTCTTATTGACCTGTAGAAACGCTTCATGAATTCTAGAGTTGATTTCTTTGTCGCTCAGATGTGCTGCACGTATTTTTTCCAGTCTTTAGTTGTATTTATCAATCATTTCCTTTATGGAGAGTATGCTTTTTTGTGTCTGGTTTTTGTCCATTTTTTTTCTTAGTTTCTGAATTTCTGATTAAAAAATCTGATTTTTCCTTTTCCCAAATGCTTATTTGGGAAATATAATTCATTTTAAAGTGCTGTGTTACAATTTTCTGCTTTGCAGTTGATGTTTAGAGAATTTCATATCAGCTGACCTGCATTATTCTCATTGCCTGTTTTCTTGCCATAGTAGCTTTGCCTGGCTGTAAATTCCATGGACTGAGTTGGCCTTTGAGGATGGTACCCTCTTATGTCAGGGTAGTGGCATGCAATAGATGGCTTCCTTTATGGTGTGGGGGGAAATGTTGTTTCCTTAGATTTTGTTGTTGTTCCCTTTTGTCTTGGGCTACCTAGAAGTCCCTTTTGTATCCGGTTTAAGAAATCCTTTGTATGCTGAGGTCAATCTTTAGATTTTTCTCTAAAATTTTGTCAATAGTTTGCTTTTTACTTCTAGGTCTTTTTTCTACCTGAAATTGATTTTTGTTTGTGGTAGATTTCATTTCTTTTCTGGAATGAATGATAGTTTATCCTAGCACCTTTTATTGAGCGGCCCATCATTCCCTGATCTGCAGTGCCTACCCTGTCTATCATGTTTCCATGTGTGTGTGTTTGTTTCTGGTGCTGTATCTTATTCCATTAGACTCTTTGCCCCATACCAATCTCATACTGCCTTGACATCTAGTTGGGCGGGTCGCCCAGGTCTTAGTCTTCCTTCTTATTATCTTTGCCATTTACATCCATCTGCATTTTAGAATCTTGGTCAGTTAAAAAAAAAAAGTCTTGGGATTTTGATTGGAATTGTATTGAATTTATATATTTGGGATGAATTAACATACTTTTAAAATATTAAGTCTTTCAATTAATACAGTGTATATCTTTACTTATTTACATTCTCAGTAAGGTCTTTTGTTAAGTTTTATAATTATCTCCATAAAGACCATTCATGTCTTTTGTTGATTTATACCTAAGTACTTATGTTTTTTTGTTACTTTAAATTTTTTTGTTACTAGATAAGGTTTTTCTTTTTCTTTTTTTTTTGGTCTTATTCATCTTTTACAAAAGTGGACTTTGGCTTTGTCCATCTTTATATTTGTATTTATTTCTGCTCTTACGTTTATCTTCATTTCTTTACCTTTTTGTTTTTCCTTTTATAACTTCTTTTTTTAATTCGTTCTTTAAATGGTCAGATATTTTAAATGGTCAGAGAGGGCTTCTCTGAAGAGGTAATGTTTACATTGAGACTGTGTTTAAATTGAAAGACATAAAAAAAAAAAAACTAGCCCCTGGAGCATGAGGCATAAAATAGGGCATATGAAAATGCCTCCAGGAAGGAAAGGACTCCTGGATGTGTCCAGAGAACTGAAAAAAGATTCTTGTAGCTGGAGGGGAGTGAACTAAGGAGAAGTAATTCAAGATAAGTTTGGAATCTTAAGCTGGATCAAACAGGGCTTTTATAGACTGTGCTTCAGAGTTTGGAGTTTTGATTTTATTCTACCCACAATAAGAAGCCACAATAAGATGTTTTTTTAAAGCAAGAAAAT
Source organism: Elephas maximus indicus (assembly GCF_024166365.1). Lineage (NCBI taxonomy): Eukaryota > Metazoa > Chordata > Mammalia > Proboscidea > Elephantidae > Elephas > Elephas maximus. The sequence goes on along the minus strand of NC_064833.1, from coordinate 59,591,855 downwards.
AACATGAATTGACTGACGCTTTATGGAAAATTGTTCTGCAGAGAATGGATTGTTTAAAATGAGTTGAGGCAGAAGACATGTTAGGTGAGAGAGGTGGTAGTTTAGACTGAGGAGGGCAATGACGGTGGGGTAGAAAGATACATGGTAAAGGTTCCCATCAGCCCTCCCCAGTCTTCATAAGGCTAATGAATGTTTCTTTGTGAAGGAGATGATGCACAATTACCGTCTCTAGAAGAAGGCAAAGGAGTTGCATTTCACTTTTCTTCTTATCTTTTAGTCAAGATTTCCACTGGAAAGATATGAATCCCTTAAATTACTGGACATACGCAACATCAATTCTGTCAGCCTTGATATTATACTAAAATTTATTCTCTGCGTAGACCTTCGCAGATTTCTAACCAAAATTTGGAAGGTGATCTGGGGGTAAATATTAGCCCCATCTGTGAGTGGGAAAGCTAAGGTAAGAAGAAATGACTTCTTCAATATCACAGTTTATATGAGAGCCATCGTAAATCTCTTCTTCTGACTCATAGTAAAATTCTAGATAAATAGCCAGGTTTATTAGGTACGAAATTGTCTCTGGTACAAACCTAACATCTCTACATATTCCGATTACCTCTGATGATGAGCTCAACTCTATATAAGAAGCTGTATTTTGCTCTGAGGATGTTGCATGAAATTTAAAAGATGCCAAAATATAAGTGAATTCAACTTCTAATTTGATTTTGAATTAAAAAAAAAACCATCACTAGCGCGAAACTTGACAATAATGACAAGTTAACACTTGATACAGAAAAATAAAGCCCTCTACAGAATAAAAAGCTAATCATCTTAAAACAATACTCACTTATCCGCGTTGTTTATACGGAGTGTTCTGCTTGTTAAGGAGGCTGTTAAGAGTCGGCTACGGTGCGGAAAGTTAGCGCCGAGCTGCTGAATTAGAGTTGCTAACTACTTGAATTGACAACTGCGCATTTTGGTAGATTTTTCCCTTGAATGCTAATGTAGTCTTTTAAGTATCATTTTGATGAATTTTATGATTACATTAGATGCAGTCTGGTTTTTCCAATCAGTCATGTCTACTTCATCACTGTCAATGTACTACCATAGCATTAAACCTGACCAGAGGTAAACATTATTGAAAGCTGCGCCTGTTATTGCTGTTTTACAGTAGCGTAATTTTGTTTTTATTTCCTTTGATTTTATGCTGACATGCATTTCAGCAGTATTTGCCTGCAGCCTCTTTCAACTTTTCCTTTTAATTAAAAAGCCTAATTGGGAGTAATAAAAACTTCCAATTAAGCCTCTTAAATAAAAACTGAAAGCTGAAAGTGGCTGCGGTTGCAGATAGAGGCTGCAGCTGACACTTTCATTACGGGAAGATTCTATTGCTGCCGTACAATTTGTGGTTGGCAGGTTTAGCTTCAGACCTGTGAGTTAGGAAAAGTGGACTTTGCAAGAGATACTCAAATAGATAATTATATAGTTAAACATCGGGCTTGTTTTTGAGGCAGGAGAGCTATTGAAAAAAAAATAAAAATTGAAGGGGAGCTTAAATCAAGGCTCATATAATGGAAGAGTGTGCTAGATAAAAATTTCAGTAATATCTCATTTTTACAATAAAAATAAGAAATTATAGTATTTGGACAAAAATGAAATATTTTATCTTATTTGTTATTTTTATTTAGGTATATGATAATTTAAAGATTTTCATTCGCTTTATTTTCTTTCATTGCTAATGTTACGGAGTCTAGAGAAGGCCTGTAACCTACAACTGCACAGTCTACAGTTGGGTAGATGATTGCAGAATTTTCTGACCCTTGTGTACTAGTTGAATAATAAAGGACTAAACTAAATATTTTAAATTGTTTGAAATATGTAAATATGTGTGTTTCTAATATTTTCCCACAAATACAAATTTTATGTGTCTATCTTTTTTTTTTTTTATCAAGCTTTATTCTTATTGGCCTGTATTATCACCTATGCTTGGGAGCAAAAAGGAAGAGTATGACGTGGGGTTGGATTAGGGAGGAAGGGTATCTTAGGTTGGGTTCATGATCGGCTGCTAGCTGAATTCATAAACTTTAGAAAGTTAAAGGAGGGAAATTTTTTATGTCTGAATGTCTCAATTTAGTAAAACATTATTTTATCTTAATGATCACTAACTTAATTCATGCCTATTTTAAAAAATCACCATGATAGTTTATTTTCTTATTATATAAGTAATACCTGTTGTTTACAGAAAGTTTGGGAAGTATAAAAAATCAAAATCTTATCTCAAACCACATTTAGCATTTTTGGTATCTTTCTAATCCCCTCCCCCGCCCACTTATTCACTCTTTCTCTACACACTCACACACACACACATACAACAAAGCAAAACAAAACAGGGATTGTATATGTTGTTTATTTATTCCTCTTTTCACTTGGCATTATATCTTAAGTATTTCTTGTTTTTTCTTCAAAGACATAATATTTGGTATATCATCATATTCTATTTTTGTACATTTCATGCTTTATTTGACCAGTTTCCAATTTTTGGACATTTGGGATTGAGAAGCTGAATATTGTAGCAGGTAAGAGTTTAGGATTTTCATGTTATCTGTATTTAATTCTTGGTTCCAAAATCGACTGGTTATTTGATTTGGGACAATTTCTTTTCTGAGCTTTTGTTTCCTTCTGTATAAAATAAAGAAAATAATAGCATGCACCTAATGGGATAGAGATGAAGATTAAGTAGGCTATCTACACAAAATTGCCACAGCACATTGTAAGCACTATATTAACTGTTATTTAATTATTTTTTAAAATTATGAATTTTTAAATAATTTAATATTTCTACTTGGATAGCATTAAATCTACTTGTTAGATTTGGCAAAATCAGTTTATTCCCTGCTGTCGTTTTTATTCCTAGATGCCCTGAGAATGACTCATTCAGATTTTGACTATAGCTCTTCGATTATATCCAAACAATAATGTTTGGGAGTTTACTTCATATGGAGTCACATATTTATTGTTAAGGTTATTTTTAGGTATTTTATGTTGTTTTTGGTGGATCTCATGAATAGTATCTTTTTTCTTCATTGCGTTTTCCAACTGCTTGTTATTTGTATGCCAAACAGCTATGGATTTTTAGATATCCATCTTGTCCAACACTTTGCTAAACTTTTAGTAATGATAATTGAAATTAAATATTACTTTAAAGGTTTAAGGGACATTCTAGTTAAATTATCTGTTTCCAATCAGTTTTTTAAAGTTATGTTTTTACAGATTTAAGATTTCATTACCGGAATATCATTCTTTTCAAGTTTCTGTTTTTCCTTGAGTCAATTTTCAAATTTTATACTTTTTTTTTGAGAAAATTATCTACCATCCAACTTTGCATTTAATTCATTGGCAATTAAAAAAAATCTCTTTATTTGTTATCAGACCCCCTTTTTCACGTTTAATTTTATTTATGTGTTAATTTAATCTTCTATTCTTGACTAGATTTTCTAGACACTTATTATTATGTGTTAAAAATAAATGTAAGATATTGGATTTATTTTTTTGTTTTCCCTTTGTTTCAAATTTATATTTATTCTTTTACTTATTTAATGATTACATTTTTATAATTTATCAACATAAATGATAAACTCATCTAAAAAAGTAAGAAAACAAACGTTTTTATGATAAATTTGCCTCTGAGTATAGCTTTGTTGCATTTAGTGCATTTTGTCATAAAATTTTCTATTTTTTTCTGTGTGCCGTTTTCTAGTCCTAAATTTAAGGAAAGTATCCCTTTGACCCTAATATTGTACAAATTGCCATTTTATAATCCGTCATTTATTTTCTTGGATATTGTAGCAGTTCCTACATTTGTGAGTCTCTCTCTCTGTCATACCATAATCCAGACTGCTGCTAGGCTTATCTTTTCAAAAGCAGTATACTCGGTTTTCCTGTTCAAGTGTATTCGCTGATTCTCTACCTTAGACCATGCAAAGTCAACGTCCTTAGAAGACATAGTAAGCCCTCTGTAAATTAGCTCTAAGCTTCATCTGTAATGCTCATCTACCATTTTATCTCTATCACCTCCCGCCAACCTACTCCTCATGCACATCGTGGAGTCCCTTTCATTTGGCTGCTCTTACTCTGTTTCTCTGCCCAGTCCCTTTGTTATGTGTAACAGCTGCTCTGTAACTTCTCCTTATTCCCAGTAGTAATTCATCCATCACTGTACGTTCACTCACTGTTTTGGAAACAGAACTCGCCATATTCTAGAGTCATTATTTGCCTCCATGCTCCTGTCCTACAGTTGACTGTTGATAAGAATAGGGAGCAAGTCTTCTCAACTTTTATGTCACCAAACATTTAGTCATCAAAATAATTCTATGATTATATATTATCTATATTTGTCAACGAAGAAATTGAGATTCAGAGAAGTTAAATACGTACAAAGTCATAGAACTATTCAATAATGTAGCTAGGACATTAATTAATACAAATTTATATCCACTACACTAATATTTCACAAAATTTGACAAAAATATCTCATCATTGCCAGAGAAATGTAAGAGTGCAGGGCAGCATCTGTGAGCTTAGCCTGACATAGCCCAATACAAACACACTATTTATGTAAGTACTTTCTTTCATTTACCAAAACCAACCAAGCCCATTGATGTCAAGTAGATTTTGACTCCTAGTGACCCTATAGGACAGAGTAGAACTGCTCCATAGGATTTCCAAGGGGTAACTGGTGGATTTGAACTGCCAACATTTTGGTAAGCAGGTGAGCTCTTAACTACTGTGCTACTAAGGCTCCTTCTTTCATACAAAAACCATTAATTTAGTTCTATTCTAAAATGTATTCATAGGCATTTTAATGTGAAGTGGTATTTTATTATTCTCCATTAAGAAAAGCAATAGTCTTCTACCTGGGTTTAATAGTTAATTGTAGATGCTATTGTACTGAGTCTGTCATAGTCTGAGACTTAGGTTGAATTACAAAGCGATGAAGCCACATTTTAAGGTCAACCTTGAGGCAGTTTCTCTTCTACATTAATCTAAACTCCCATAGAAATATGCATACAAATAACAATAGGTTCCACTCCCTTAGTCACTGAAAAGAGCTACCCAGAATGCTGCTAAAGAGGTGGTATGGTGCAAAGATTTTAAGCATATGTTGGTGGAAATTTCTATGTACCTATTGAGACGTCACACCACTTTTTTATATGGTGAACTGAAAGATTATTTGAACTCTGGCTCTTTTACTGTTCCAGAAAAATGATTATCAAATGGCTTTTTTTTTTAGTAAAATAAAGATTCTTAATTTTATTTTTAAATCAACTCATAGTACCTACAATAATAGGCTTTACTTTTCCAATTCTCAAATTTCATTTTCACTGTAACAATCATGTGCTGTTCAGTAAAAATATTGGTAGTTTTGCATGACTACAGCTAAGCAGGCCAAGCAGTCAGCCTTGTGAAAATATCTGCTTGATGAGCTGTTTTATGAGTTACTCTTTTATTAAGGATATAAATGGAATTATTCTATTACTAAGGATATAAATGAATTAACTACATTGTCATATTTTTTGTTTCTTCCACAGAAAAAATAATGCATCATAGCAATGAATAAAAACCTTTGACCATTGCCTTCCTGAGACCTGGCATAAATTTGTGTCATAGAGCAAAACTTTGTGTTCACCTTTCATGTTATGTTTTGTATATCGATGGACATTCACAGAGTATTTAAATCAGCCTCTGCTCCCACATTTACCATGTCTATGACCTTGTTATGACCTTGTTGAATACACCAAGATGACCTTGAAACAAATCATTTGGGTTAAGTTGTTCCTAGATCTCAGTATATAATACTATAGCTGCTGGATGCCTGATGAATTTGATATTATGGTTTTGACTGTCATAAATTTGACTTCATTCATATTTACATTCACATATTTTTTTCCCAGTCAGTAATGTTTTTTTTCTTAAAAAAAAGCCTCAGATAGATTGGTGAAAACTTGGTGAACAATTATTTTACCATTAAACACTTAAAAAAATCGATGTGATTTTTATTATCATTACTAGAAACAGCACACCATGACCTGTCTAATTGTCTAATCATTCATATTTGCAATCTCACCCAACAACTAGTTTAACTGTACATAGTGAGCACACTAACATGCCTGGGGCATGGGATAAGGCATCCTGATTGGCTAGCCCTCCTCTTAGATCTTTACCACATTTTCTTCTCTCACGTGAGTTTCACTTTTCAAAATAATCCTGAAGTTTGATTTTGAACAGAACTTTAAACAATTTTAATTTACCTGCTTGATAGTAATTTTTATCATGCTGCTCCAAATCTGATTTCTCTCTCTCTCTGTGTTTTAGCAGCAAAACACTCTGGTGATTTTATTTCAAAATTTCCTTGACTGGATTTTAAAAAATCTGTTTATTTTTGTTTTAGTTGACAGTATATACAGCAAAGCATACACAATTCAACAGTTTCTACATGTAAAATTCAGTGATGTTAATTACATTCTTTGAGTTTTACAACCATTCTCATCTTCCTTTTCTGAGTTATTCCTCCCCCGTTAACATAAACTCATTGTCCCCTGAGGTCCCTATTTAATCTTTTGAGTTGCTGTTGTCAGTTTGATCCACTACAAATCTTGAAAGAGCACAGACATTTTTTACTAGTTAGGCTGAACTATTGTTTGGCCTTAAAAAAACTTAAGGGAATATTTTCAGCTTAAGTATTAAAGATTATCTCACAGCAATAGTTTCAGGGTTCATCCAGCCTCCATGGCTTCAGAAAGTCTGTAGTCCATGAGAATTTTAAGTTCTGTTCTGCATTTTCCCTGTTTTGATCAGTATTCTTCTACAGCATCTTTGATCAAAATATTCAGTTATAGTGGCTGGGCACTATCCAGTTCTTCTGATCTCATGGCAAAGGAGGCAATAGCCATGAAGATTTCCTCCTATTCCTGACTCTCCTTCTTCTGTTGCTCCAGGCGAATAGAGAGCAACTGTTATGTGTAATTGGCCGCTCGCAAGCTTTTAAGACCCTAGGCACTACACAGTGAGCTAGGAGGTAGAAAAGAACTAAACATGTTATTAGCCCAATTAACTGGGCTGTTCCATGAAACCGTGACCTTAAACCTCCAAACTGAGGGACTAAATCCCTTGAGGTGTTTGGTTGTACATAAGCAGCCTCAGCAGCTACTCTTTTTTTTTGTCATTGTTGTTAGTATGTCTATCACACAACTTTTGCCAGTTCAACTTTTTACAGGTGTGCAACTTATTGACAGCAATTGCAATAATCAGCTGTGCAACCTTACCCTTAATCAATGCAATTTTTTCATCACTGTTAACCACTCCCCTTTCCCTCTGCTTCCCACCCCTGGTAACCACTAAATTTTGGTCTGTGTACATTTGCCTTTTCTTGTCTTTTTATGTAAATGAGACCATGCAATATTCACCCTTTTTTGGTTGATTCTTTTCACTTAGCATAACGTTTTCCACTTCCATCCATATTGTAGCATGTATCAAGACTTCATTTCTCCTACTGGATAAGTAATGTTCTATTTATGTATGTACCACATTTTGTTTATTCATCTGTCTATGGACTTTTTTTTTTTTTTTTTTAATGGACATTTAGGTTGTTTCCACCTTTTGGCTATTGTGAATAGGGCTGCAATGAACATTAGTATACAAGTTTCTGTTTGAGTCTCTGCTTTCAGGTTTTTAGGTAGGAGTGGACCTGCTCAGGAAACCCTGGTGGCGTAGTGTTTAAGAGCTACGGCTGCTAACCAAAAGTCAGCAGTTTGAATCCACCAGGTGCTCCTTGGAAACCCTATGGGACAGTTCTACTCTGTCCTTTAGGGTCTCTGTGAGTCGGAATCGACTCGACAGCAACAGGTTTGGTTTTGGTTGATTTGGACTTAGTAGCTCTATTTTTAGTTTTTTGAGGAGCTGCCACACTGTTTTCCACAGTGACTGTACCATTTTGCACACCCACCAGCAATGGGTTAGGTTTCCAATTTTCTCACATCCTCTCCAACATCTGTTATTTTCTGTTTTTTTAAATCTTAGCTATTCTAGTGGGAGTGAAATGGTATCTCATTGTGGTTTTGATTTGCATCTCTCTGGTAGCTAATGATGTTGAGCATCTTTTCATGTGTTTGGTGGCCATTCGAATGTCCTCTTTAGTGAAATGTCTATTCAAGTCCTTTGCCCATTTTATGATTGGGTTGTCTTTTTGTTGTTAAGTTGTTGAAGTTTTATATATATTTTGGTTATTAGATTCTTGTCAGGTATATGGTTTCTGAAGATATTTTCCTAGTCAGTAGCTTGTCTTTTCATTTTTTTAGTAAAGTCATTTGATGAACAAAAGTTTTTAATTTTTATGAGGTCCCATTTATTTATTTATTTATTTCCTTTTGGTATTTGTGCTTTTGTTTAGGTAATCCATCGTTAAAAGCCAGACCTGACAACATTGCCTTTACTTTTTCTTCTAAGAATTTTATGGTTTTAGTTTGTGCATTTATGTCAGTAATCCATTTTGAATTTGTTTTTGTGTATGATATGAGGCATGGATCCTGTTTCATTTTTCTGTATGTGGAAATTCAATTTTCCCAGCACCATTTATTTAAGAAACTCTATTTCCCCACCTAATGGACTTTTGGGTAATGGACTTAACACCCTTGTCAAAAATCAGTAGACCGTAGATGTACGGGTTTATTTCTGAACTCTCATTTTTATTCCATTGGTTTATGTGTCTGTTGTTATACCAGTGCCAGGCTGTTTTGATTATCATAGGTACATAATATTTTAAAATCAGAAGGTATGAGTCCTTCTGCTTTGTTCTTCTCTTTCAACATTACTTTAGATGTTCGGGACCTTTTGCTATTCCATATAAAGTTGAGGGTTGGTTTTTCCATTTCTGTAAAGAAGATTGTTGGAATTTTGATTGAGATTGTGTTGAATCTCTAGATTGCTTTGGGTAGTACTGACATCTTAACAATATTATGATTTCCAGTCCACGAACATGGAACATCTTTCCATTTATTTAAGCCTTCTTTAATCTCTTTAAATAGTGTTTCCTGATTGGATTTTAAATGTAAGTGGATCCTGCAGTTTTGGTGCAGGGCTTTCATGTAAAGTATATAAGGTTCAAGACACTTGACATCCCTGGTAATAAAACCAACATTATAAATAAGTATGTAAGGATATTCTACTTGTTTTAGATTTACTTACTACTAAATGTACAAGTTGTGGTTGGATTAGGACTGTCATCTTTTGGTATTAAGTTCATTTGAAGAAGCTACAGGAATAAAGCCAGATGATGTTTGAATTTCTCCCATTATCATGAATACCTCAAAGTTTCAAACTTGCTCTCTTTTTTTTTTTTTGAGCATTGCATCTTTCTATTTTAAATTATCTTAATTTACAAAGTTATTAATCTTTGATAATGAAAAATAACACAAAAATAACAAAATCAGAGTTTTTAGTACTTAAGTATTGAACGAAAAGTAAAGGCAATGAAAAATAAAATTATGTCTTCTTGTATTTTGCAAACCATATTTTGATCTAGGTCAATATCATCAGAAGTTGAACACATTAAAAAAATATAGATAGATATGTAGATATAGTGTGTGTGTGTAATCAAATCTTTAAAAACTCCATAATTTAAAAGGCTAGAAACTAATTTAAGAAAGGAGGGGAAGAAATACCCACCTTTGCATGTATCCTCAGACTCATGAGTAATCATACAGTAAGTTGATCTCTAGAAAAGAAGTAGCATTAGAATGTGTTCTCTAAGCCATGACTCTTTCACTTTCGAATGCAACTCAAATATTGATACCTTTGGTGTTCTGATGATGAAATATACCAAATTGTCTACTCATTACACTTGAAAATATTCTACTATTAGTGTTTTCATGAAAAAATACAGATCATCCAGTATGGAAAAATAGAATTCTGCTAATGTTAATTCACAAATATGACAAAATTTTATGTCACCCAGTTGTCAGCCTCCTGGCCCCATTTTTCCCCTCCCCCCCCCCCAGATCACTTTGCTCTGGTGTTTACCGTGTGGTAAGGGATCTTGTTTCATCGTAACTTGGGAATAATTCCCGTTGAATCTGATCTTCTGGAGCCCTTTCCAGCCCTGCCTTGGACCACTGTTTACCTCTGTACTGTTTGTTGCTGGATATTTTTGGACACAGTCCCTTCAACCCGACACCTTTCACTTTGTAGCAGAGCCAATAGAGGGGTAAATTTGAGCAGTCTGTACTTCCCCATAACACTTTCTTTCTTTGTTTTCCCAACATTGTCAGTAAAAATTAGGCAGCTATATCACACTTGAGTGAATTGTTGAGGGTTTTAAAATGTTTGTTACGCTGGGAAGGCAAATCTTTTCAGCTATAGCTTACTATGTCTGTCTCTTTGCTACAAGGGAAAACACCATTCTAATGGGGTGGTTGAATCTGGTCTGCAGGTCCTAACTTTGCTTCCCAGACTTTAGGGCATCCCCATTGTTCCAGAATACTGCCTCCTTCAAACCTCCATGTAATGAATTTCTATCATTTTAGAAGAAAACCCATGGGACATAATGATTTGAAGTAGGGCATAACACAAATGCCAAGTTATTTAGCGTAAATTAACCTGAAAAATGTTTTCAGTGGCATAGTCTCCAGGGTTGACATTGACCCTCTTAGTTTAAGAAAACTGGGCCATTATACAGGAGCCTGGTGGCACAGTGAACTGCTAACTGAAAGGTTGGCAGTTTGAAACCACCAGCAGCTCTGCAGGAGAAAGATGTGTCAGTCTACTTCTGTAGAGATTTACAACCTTGGAAACCCTATGGGTTAGCTATGAGTCAAAATCCACTCGATGTGAGTGGGGTTTTGGGTTAAAAAAAGAATTATAGTGATATTTCACATGTTAATTTTTTTTCATTACATGAAAAGTTTGCTGGCATAAGTGCTGATAAATGAAATCACATTTTATATTTGTTAGGTCTTTGATACTTGAAAGAATAAAATGATGAATCTCATCTATTCATAGTCACACTGTAATCAATCGTACTGTACAGTTTTTGTTTACACATATTATCTTTAAATTTGGCATATGTCTGCATACAAATTTCTGGCTTGTCAAACACTAGGTACATTGTTCTAGTATCAAACAAAATGAAATACTAATGCAAAATCAGAGTTTTTTTCAACTTTGTGAAATAATAATTATTCTAAATGGACATGGGAATTTATCTCTGTGGGGGGGGCATTGGACACATTAACAGATTAACCATTGTTATGGAATGAATTGTGTCCCCCAAATGTGTGTCAACTTGGGTAGACCATGGTTCCCAGTATTGTTTGATTGTCTACCATTTTGTCATCTGGTGTGATTTTCCTATGTGTTGTAAATCCTACCTCTATGATGTTAATGAAGCAGAATTAAAGGCAGTTATGTTAATGAGACAGGACTCAATCTACAAGATTAAGTTGTATCTTGAGTCAATATCTTTTGAGATATAAAAGAGAAAGCAAGCAGAGAAACAGGGGGACCTCCTCCCACCAAGAATGAAGAACCAGGAGGGGAGCACCTTCTTTGGACACAGGGTTCTTGTGCAGAGAAGCTCCTAGACCAATGGAAAATTAATGACTAGGACATTCCTCCAGAGCTGACACAGAGAGAAAGCCTTCCCCTGGACCTGGTGCTCTGAATTCAGACTTCTACCCTACTAGACTGTGAGAGAATAAAATTCTCTTTGTTAAAGCCATCCACTTGTGGTATTTCTGTTATAACAGCCACCAGATAACTAAGACAACTGCTAACTATCTCATTCTTTTTTAAATCAGTTTTATCAATTATTCTCATTATGTTGAGTTCTTATTGGGTTTCAGTTATTTATAAGGAGATCATAAAAGAAATAATGAGTAGCACCATGCATCTCAGATCAGGTATTCATCTTCCTCCTCTGGTCCACAAGTTTTACCTCCTGTGAGGTCCTGGCTTTGAGAACTTGAGGGGCTAGAAAAGGTAGTGAATTTGTGAGAAGACATCAGTGGCTGAGAAAGAGATATCTTTCAAAGGAGGAAAATATTAGGTCATTAATTGAGGTGCATGTAGGTCTAGACAGGAAGCATCAAACTCTAGGCATTTAAAACAGAGAGATTTGTTTTAATACAAGATGATAATGATGAAAGAGCTGAGAAGTCAAACAAGTGATGATGAGTCAGCCAGACAATAGCAACAGAAAGAAGCCACTCTCAACCAGACTGAGGGAACATCAGGAGATGGTGTTACCAGAGTTCCAAAACCCCAGGGATATGGGTGTGAGCTAGAACCCTGGGGGTGGGGCGGGGGGTGGGGAGGCTGTCCTGTGGAGCTGGGCTGTTCTGAGTGGGCTGGAGCATGGGATGGGGGTGAGGATGAAGTTATAAATGCCACTCTAGGCTGTGGGAAAGGGGGTGCCAGTGGAAAGCAACACTGTTTCTCCCTTTCTCCCTCCCTCTTAACTTTTTCTTCCATTAGCCAAACCTGGGTGGAAACAAGTTGACAAGGGTGTCTGGGTTGTTTGCAGGGTTTAGTTCCCTTGACATAGAGAACAGAGCAGCAGAATGGCAGACAATGGATCTGCAAGTAAGCAGGAAAATGAGTAGAACATGCAATATTGACCTTTTTATTTCTACTTGAAAGTCAAACATCACAGAGATGAGATGCCTTCTTTGGTAAAAATATATATGTGTGTGTGTGTGTGTGTGTGTGTATAACATATGATGGGCTAGAGGTCCAGGTTTAGGTAGGAAGAGAAGATAGATAATATAGGTACTGCTAACTTCTCAAGAGAGTTCATCTAGAAAATGACCGGATTTTTTGTCCAAGAACCTGAAACAGAGAGAACCAAAATGGAGCTGTAGAAAACAATTCTGGACTGGGAAGGAAATGCAGATTCTGCATTTGATTCAACAATGCTCTGTTTGTCCTCAAGGAAATCTTTAGCTTTTTGAGCATTAGTTTCCTTCCTTCCTTTCTTCCTTCCTCCTCCTTCCCTCCCTTCCTTCATTTTTTCCTTCCTTGGGTCATGTCTTCCATCAATGGTAAAAGTTGAGGATTGGAAAGGTTTTCTTTGAGATTCCTTTCAGGTTCAACATTTCATGTTTGTTGACAGAATTCTATTAATAAATATGCCTTTCCCATGATTTTATCCATATGACTGTAAACTGTGGCCTGACATTCAGAAAATTATTGTAGCCAATAGTACCTATTGGATTTTTATTATTATTCTTTGTTTAGGACCTGGGACTCCAGGGTGGGGGTCTTTCAGTATTCTTTAGTAATGAAATACCTTGAAAGCATCATTTCTTATTAAAAGCTCAGCTTTTCTCCCTTCCTCCCCTTTACCTCTTCTGCTCAGTCTTTTCTCTCTTCCTTTTCCCTTTGACTATGCACTTGGGGTCTAATATGTATAAGCAATATATATATAATAAAATAAAATAAAATTTTTTATATATATATATATAATGTAAACAAAATGTCCTCTAAAATGTTTTATGGAATAGTTGTATATAATTAATAAAAAGTAAATATGCAGAAAATGAAATAAAAAAATAGAATTTATCCATGCTTCTCTACCAAAATTCTGGTTTTAAAAAAAATGTAATGATTAGGTTTAAAATGTAGTTACCAGGACTGGACTTGCTTTTCAAAAGCCAGGTGCTAATTAATAATTTTATTTCCTCAACTTTCATCTTTAAACCTCCATTCCTTTAATTTATTGATTTTTATCATCAATAAAATATAAGTGGCATTAGGCACTGGTTCCATCTTTCACCAAAACTTTGATCAAACACATTTTTTGGTTGTTTCGGCACTGGATACCCAAGGGAGAATGCAATGAGTCATCCTACTGGAAAGTTAGAGGATATAAAGTGCAAAGCAGAATACTGGGCATTAAAGAAAATCTTTGCCTACTTCAAAATTTACTTTAAAGGCTAAACTGTTCAGTTAGGGAAAGAAGATTTTAATTTGGGAGAGAGAAGTTGAAAGCAGATATTTTCACTCACTCCTATCTCTTTCAAACAAACCTTCACATGTTTTGCCTCTGGACCCAGCAAACTCAAATGCTTGGATGAGCTACTAAGTAGAAATAAAAATGATAATTCTCTTTTATTTCTTCTTTTTCTATGCAGACATAATAGGTGGATTTTCATTAAACATAGGAAGATAAAAAATGAGAAATGCACTTTCCCTGAACTCTCTCAATGTTCTATAAAATGTTCAATTAACTGTACTTGCCACCGTCCATATTTCTTTCCATACTCTCTCGATTGCATGAGGTCTCTCTAGTGGCTCAGTTAACATTAAAGAAAGTCAATTTATTTTTTTTTACTGAACTTGGAATAGCTGGGTGGAAAAATACTGCAACTAATAATTTCATTTGCTTCATGACCCATTGTTTAAACTTTAGGAGGATCCATAACGTATTAGGAACTATTTTAAAAGACAGCCACTGGATATTGGAATAAAACTTGTTTTTTTTTCCCCCATGTCTTTGTGCACAATACCTAGCCACTCTCTCTACTGTGAGACGTTAAACCATGTAACAACCAAGGAAGTAATGCCATTGCACATACCACAGAGAGAACTAATAATATTAAAAATTACACAAGAGTATAGACCAGTGGTTAAGAATAGGAGACATTGTACATACAGAAATTTGGTATGAATTCAACTCTGTAATCTAATATCTATGTGACCTGGGGCAAGTTATTTAACTTTTCTAAGCATTAGTCTTCAATTGTAAAATGGCATAATAATACTTAACTCACAGGTTGTTGTAACAAGTGAGACACAGAGTGGAAAACGTCAAGAATAGGTGGCACCAGGCTTAAATTCATCCATGTACAGACAGATGATATTTGAGAAAGAGCCAAAGTCCATTAAATGGGGGAAGAGACAGTCTCTTTAACAAATGGTGCTGACATTATTGGATGTCCATCTGTTAAAAAATGAAACAGGACTAACTAACTGAAAATGGATCAAAGACCTAAATATAAAACCTAAAACAATAAAGACCATGGGGAAAAAAATAGGGGCAAAGCTAGGGACCTTAATACATGGCATAAATAGAATACAGACTATAATTAACAATGCACAAACACCAGAAGAAAAACTGGATAATTGGGAACTGCTAAAAATGAAACCCTTATGCTCATCAAAAGACCTCACCAAAAGAGTAAAAAGAGAACCCACAGACAGAGAAAAATTTTTTGGCTATAACAGATCTGACAAGGGTGTAATCTCTTGTTGTTGTTGTTAGGTGCCATCGAGTCATTTCTGACTCATAGTGACCCTATGCACAACAGAAGGAAACACTGCCCGGTCCTGTGCCATCCTTAAAATTGTTGTTATGCTTGAGCTCATTGTTGCAGCCACTGTGTCAGTCCACCTCGTTGAGGGTCTTCCCCTTTTCCGCTGACCCTGTACTCTGCCAAGCATGATGTCCTTCTCCAGGGACTCAGCCCTCCTGACAACATGTCCAAAGTATGTAAGACACAGTCTTGCCATCCTTGCCTCTCTAAGGAGCATTCTGGCCACACTTCTTCCAAGACAGATTTGTTCTTTCTTTTGGCAGTCCATGGTATATTCAATATTCTTCGCCAACACCACAATTCAAAGGCGTCAACTCTTTTTTGGTCTTCCTGATTCATTGTCCAGCTTTCACATACACATGATGGGATCGAAAATACCATGGCTTGGGTCCGGCGCACCTTGGTCTTCAAGGTGACATCTTTGCTTTTCAACACTTTGAAGAGGTCCTTTGCAGTAGATTTGCCCGATGCAATGCGTCTTTTGATTTCTTGACTGCTGCTTCCATGGGTGTTGATTGTGGATCCAAGTAAAATGAAATCCTTCACAACTTCAATCTTTTCTCCATCTATCACGATGTTGCTCGTTGGTCCAGTTGTGAGGATTTTTGTTTTCTTTATGTTGATGGTAATCCATACTGAAGGCTGTGGTCTTTGATCTTTTTTAGTAAGTGCTTCAAGTCCTCTTCACTTTCAACAAGCAAGGTTGTGTCATCTGCATAACGCAGGTTGTTAATGAGTCTTCCTCCAGTCTTGATGCCCCGTTCTTCTTCATATAGTCCAGCTTCTCGTATTATTTGTTCAGCATACAGATTAAATAGGTATGGTGAAAGAATACAACCCTGACACACACCTTTCCTGACTTTAAACCAATCAGTATCCCCTTGTTCTGTCCGAACAACTGCCTCTTGATCTATGTAAAGGTTCCTCATGAGCATAATTAAGTGTTCTGGAATTCCCATTCTTCGCAGTGTCATCCATAGTTTGTTATGATCTACACAGTCAAATGCCTTTGCATAATCAATAAAACACAGTGAATATCCTTCTGGTATTCTCTGCTTTCAGCCAGAATCCATCTGACATCAGCAATGATATCCCTGGTTCCACGTCCTCTTCTGAAACCGGCCTGAATTTCTGGCAGTTCCCTGTCTATATACTGCTGCAGCTGTTTTTGAATGATCTTCAGCAGAATTTTGCTTGCGTGTGATATTAATGATATTGTTCTATAATTTCCATGTTTGGTTGGATCAGCTTTCTTGGGAATAGGCATAAATATGGATCGCTTCCAATCAGTTGGCCAGGAAGCTGTCTTCCATGTTTCTTGGCATAGACAAGTGAGCACCTCCAGCGCTGCATCTGTTTGTTGAAACATCTCAATTGATATTCCATCAATTCATGGAGCCTTGTTTTTTGCCAATGCCTTCAGAGCAGCTTGGACTTCTTCCTTCAGTAACATCGGTTCCTGATCATATGCCATCTCTTGAAATGGTTGAATATCAACTAATTCTTTTTTGGTATAGTAACTCTGTGTATTCCTTCCATCTCCTTTTCATGCTTCCTGCATCATTTAATATTTTCCCCACGGAATCCTTCACTATTGCAACTTGAGGCTTGAATTTTTTCTTCAGTTCTCTCAGCTTGAGAAACGCTGAGGGTGTTCTTCCCTTTTGGTTTTCCATGTCCAGCTCTTTGCACATGTCATTATAATACTTTACTTTGTCTTCTCTAGAGTCCCTTTGAAATCTTCTGTTTAGTTCTTTTACTTCATCAATTCTTCCTTTTGCTTTAGCTGCTCAACGCTCAAGAGCAAGTTTCAGAGTCTCCTCTGACATCCATCTTGGTCTTTTCTTTCTTTCCTGTCTTTTCAATGACCTCTTGCTTTCCTCATGGATGATGTCTTTGATGTCATTCCACAACTCGTCTGGTCTGTGGCCACTAGTGTTCAGTGTGTCAAATCTATTCTTGAGATGGTCTCTAAATTCAGGTGGGATATACTCAAGGTCATATTTTGGCTCTTGTGGGCTTGCTCTGATTTTCTTCAATTTCAGCTTGAACTTGCATATGAGCGATTGATGGTCTGTTCCACAGTTGGCCCCTGGCCTTTTTCTGACTGATGATATTGAGCTTTTCCATCGTTTCTTTCCACAGATGTAGTCAATTTGATTTCTGTGAGTTCCTTCTGGCAAGGTCCATGTGTACGGTTGCCGTTTATGTTGGTGAAAGAAGGTATTTGCAATGAAGAAGTCGTTGGCCTTGCAAAATTCTATCACTCGATCTCCGGCATTGTTTCTATCACCAAGACCATATTTTCCAACTACTGATCTTTCTTCTTTGTTTCCAACTTTTACGTTCCAACTGCCAGTAATTATCAATGCATCTTGATTGCATGTTCGATCAATTTCAGACTATAGCAGCTGATAAAAATCTTCTATTTCTTCATCTTTGGCCCTAGTGGTTGGTGCGTAAATTTGAATAATAGTCGTATTAACTGGTCTTCCTTGTAGGCGTGTGTATATTATCCTATCACTGACAGCGTTGTACTTCAGGATAGATCTTGAAAAGTTCTCTTTGGCGATGAATGCAACACCATTCCTCTTCGAGTTGTCACTCCCAGCATAGTAGACTATATGACTGTCTGATTCAAAATGGCTAATACCAGTCCATTTCAGCTCACTAATGCCTCAGATATCGATGTTTATGTGTTCCATTTCATTTTTGACAATTTCCAATCTTCCTAGATTCATACTTCATAGTGTAGTCTCCAAAATCTACAAAATACTTCAACACCACAACAACAAAAAGAAAAATGATCCAATTAAAAAACAGGCAGAGGATATGAACACACACTTCACCATAGAAGACATTCAGGAGGCTAACAGACACATGAGGAAATGCTCAAGATCACTAGCCACTAGAGAAATGCAAATCAAAGCTAGAATGAGACACCATCTCACCCGGACATTATTGGGGCTAATAAAACAAAAAACAAGACAAACAAACAAAAAAACAAATGTTGGAGAGATTGTGGGGAGATTGGAACTCTTCTGCCCTGCTGGTGGGAATATAAAATGGTGCAACCACTATGGAAAACAGTATGGCACCTCCTTAAAATGTAGAAATAGAAATATCATATGACCCAGCAATCCAGTTCCTAGGAATATATCCTAGAGAAATAAGAGCTGTGACACAAATAGATATATTCATACCCGTATTCAATGCAGCATTATTCACAATAGCAAAAAGATGGAAACAACCTAAGTGCCCATCAACAGATGAATGGAAAAACAAGCTACAGCATATACACACAATGGAATACTATGCAATGTTAAAGAACAATGACGAATCTATGAAACATCTCACAAAGTGGATGAATCTGGAGGGCGTTTTGCTGAGTGAAAAGTCAATTGCAAAAGAACAGATATTATATGAGAGCACTATTACAAAAACTCAAAAAAAGGTTAACAGAAGAAAAAAACTCTTTGATGGTTATGAGGGTAGGGAGGGATGGGAAGGAGAAATCACTAACTAGATAGTAGAGAAGAGTCAACTTTGGTGAAGGGAAAGACAACACACGATAAAGGGGAAGTCAGCACAACTTGACCAAGGCAAAGTCATAGAAGTTTCCTAGACATATTCAAACACCTTAAGGGGGCTGAGTTGCTGGGGCTGAGGCTTGGGGCCATGACCTTTGAGGACATCTAGGTCCATTGGCATGACAGAGTTCATAAAGAAAATGTCCTACATCCTACTTTAGTGAGTAGTATCTGGGGCCTTAAAAGGTTGAAAACTGGCCATCGAAGATAGATCTATTTGGTTTCATCCCATCTGGAGCAAAGGAACAATGAAAACCAAAGACACAAGGAAAGAGGGAATAAGAATGAGAATGAATACTGACACGGTGGATGATGATGTTCTTTCATGGATATACTTAAATTGATTGATTTAAAACATTATTTAGTGGAAGCGTAGGGGAATAAAAAACGGACTTGAAACAAGAAAACTTAGGTTTATCGCTTGGCACTACCAATCACTGATTGTATTAAATAACTTGATTCATGGAGATGCCCAATAATTGTTCATTACATTTAATGACAAATGAGTTGCTAGTCCCTGAATATTTGGGTTGGGTGTAATTTCAATACACTTTGCTTCTTTTAAAGATCTTGAAAGAGTGATGCTTACTTGAAAGCAAACAGAGTATGTAGGTGTCCACATCTGTGGACTAGATTGAGTCTTCTAGAAATGCTGTATCCTCCAAAAAAAAATTTTTTTTTCTTTTGTTAAACTGGTCTGGAGCCACTAGCAGGAACTTCATTATTATTGAATGATTTATCTAGTTCAGTGATTCACAGGATTTTTGGTCTCAGGTCCCTTTTAGACCCTTAAAGATGATTGGGGAACCCAGAGAGTTCTTGTTTATATGAGTTATATCTAATGATACTTGCTGTATTAAAATTTAAATCTGAGAAATTAAAAAATATTATGACCATTATATGTTAATAAGATAACATTTTCTTGAAAAAATTAAATTTTTTAAAACTAAAAATATAGTCAGGAAAGTAACTTTTTCCCCATTTTTGCAGATTTGTTTAATGTCTGGCTTAATAGAAGATAGCTAGATTCTCATTATCTGCTTCTGCATTGAATCTATTGTGATATCACCCATCACGTAGCCTCTGGAAAACTCCATTGTGCACTTGTGAAACAAGGAGAGTGAAATAAATAATTAACATCTCTGATTTGTTATTAATCTTGGCCTTATAGATCCCATGAAAAGAACTTAAGAACGCTCCTGGGTTCCTGGCCCACACTTTAAGAACCAATGGCATAGGTTTATCATTCTTTTAGCTGTCGTCTTTAAAATCAAAGACTTTTGAAAAGGGTACTACATTTATTCAACTCCTTAGGATGAGTTTATTAGAGTCTTGAGTCCTGAATGGTTGAGAGGGGGAAGAATGAGAACAATAAAAACTAAAAAAGAATGTGGTCTTGGAAAAGTTGGAAATCGGGAGGAAATGAACCCTAATACGAATTACATTTTGCAGTTTGTGGACTGGCTCCATCACTTAACAGTGGCTTAAATTTGGACAAGTTACTTGCTCTTTCTAAGCTTTGAGTTCTCTGTCTGTAAAATAGGAGTAATAATATTTATTTCATAGTGTTGCTGTGATGATTAAATCAGGTAATATTTGTGAAATGCTTAGCATAATTCTGGCATATAGTAAGTGGTCCATTATTATTATTATTTTTATTATTTTACCCATGATACGATCTGTTTATAAACACATATAATTCTTTTCTTCAGGATTATACTTTTCTGAAGCAATAAATATCTTTGTGCAAAAGCTCTTCATATTTTGGCTAATGTCCTTAGGATAGAATCCCATTAGAATTACTGGTTCAATGAATGTTTTTAAAGCTTTGAATTTGTATTAGGAAATTGCTTTCCAAAAGGGCTGTATCATTTGCACTCCTTTCAGGAATGTATAAGAGTGTTTGATGATTTTATGTAGATTCTGGGTTTTTTCTGGGCCCTGGGATACAGTAGTAAGCAAAATAGAAATGCTGCATCCTTAGTTGTAACAGGCAATATAATGTGTTTACATTTTCACTAATTTGATAGATTAGCAATAAAATATTTACTGAATACAAAATACTGATATAACCAGCTGGGAAAAATAGGTGTTGTTGTCTTTGGTCTACGTGACAGCTTTCTAGCGATTCCACTAGCGTTTAGTAAGGTGAATTTATTGTGGTTTCTTGAACCCCTGATGCTAAAGCTTTTGTTTTCTTCGGCTTGTGGGACTTTAAAAGCTTTCATAGCATACTCTATCAACTTATTTATTTTTAAGCGGGAGCTTAACCTTGTGAGAGTATATTCTAATGGTTCTAAGTTTTATCCTGTTTTAAAAACTTGGTAGAGATGAGGCAGGAATGAGGGCGGAGTGGAGGAGAGAGTAGAGGTGGTTAGATTGAGGTTGGATTTCAGTACAGGCATGTTGGGACTGTCAACTAGGACTGAGGTAATAGGAATATGGACAAGGGGACCAGATGGAACTGGGGGAAAGGGAAAGTCTGTCCATATCCCATGAGTTTCTTGAGGTCAAGGACACTTGTTTCTCTATCTTTGTAAATCCAGATCTGTTGTAGTATCAGCTGCATAGTTGGTGTCCTTTTGAGTAAACTGTAACTCAGGTTTGTTGCAAACTGAGTGGGTGGATGATAATATTGTCAAAATATAACTGATAGAGCCTCTATTTGTGCATGTAGTTGTTAGCATAAACTATAAAGTTAATCCATTCTGCTTATAAAAATGTTTCATTAACTTGTTGTTTATTATTATAATACTTTCTCATTCTCACAAGCATCAAAAAGTTTTACTTGGTTTTTTATTCTACAAGTGGCCTTTAACTTACCCACCCCTTCCCCCATTTAAATTAACCAAAAGGCATGCCTACAGGATAACTTTTGCCCTGTTAGCTTTTTTTTTTCCTCCTAAACTCTTTTCTGCAAGTGTTGCAAGCTGATGATTTAGAATAAATTTAAACTTCCTTAATTGACTTAGGTTTTATTAAAGTTATAGAACTACGGATAATTAAGTCATGAACAATAAACTATATGAGATTCTAGTGGAAAAAAAAAATCAATGCATGCAAGCCTGATTGTTGTTTTTCCTAGAGATACTAAATTAGGGACCAAAGGACTGTATTGTGTATACTAAATTTGGAGCTTCTCTTTTAGCTAGACTACATTACTAGAGGGTCCATAAACAAAATTAAATAGTGATGGCTTGTATTTAGCGACTTTTTTCTCTTGCTTTTCTGACTTTCTAAACAGTAATGCCAGATTCTCAAGTATTTTTTGAAAAGATTTATTCATATCATCAGTTTTTTTCTTTGTCAAATCAAGCTAAGCAGAAAAATACTTTGTGATGATTTGGAATTTGGCAAAGAGATTAGATGGCAAATGTTCTTTTTTGAAAAAAAGTCTTCGAAAAACTTTTTTTTTAAAATATTTTTTTATATGGTTTACTTGTTATTTATTAGTTCATTACTAACAAATTTTTGAGCTAATTAAGAATTTAAGGCGGTTGGATGCAGATGCCTTCTTGCATTCCTTTGACTATTTATTTCTACAGGAATCACTGGAAGATGTGTAGAAGAGCATTTTTTCAAAAATGAGCTTAAATCCTTTTAGTAAATAGAAAATAGTACCTTCCTTCTTTATTCTCGCTATCTGGATTGAGTATGTAGGGTATGATTTGTGTAAAGGATAAGGGAGAACTTTAAGGGAAAGAATAGAGACTATAACCGTAAGAAGTGACAACTATGTAAATACAAATTTACATGAACTCGTGATTAACTTGTATATCTAAATTATATGAATTTTATTTCCTAAATATATCTTAATTTTGGCTATTTCTCTTTCTGTCCTTCTTCCTACCTCGCTACCACTTCCCACCTCCTTACCTCGCTTCTTCACTTCCTTCTTCTACCACTTGAGTCCAAAGGTCTGTCCCACTGTGCCATTTCAGGTGCATGATTCATGCTGTGGTCTATGTGACTGGACCCCGCAGAGGTATGCCGTGCTCAGCCTTTGTGATCCCACATAGCAGCCTTATTAATACAAGATATTACTACTTCCTAATTAGCACAATAGCTCCATATGAATTTACTTTCTTTGATTTTCTATTTTGAAGCCAAGTAAAGGAAACAAAAAAGTGATTTATAGAATGGCACTTGTTTCAATTGAGGTGCTTTGAAACAATAAATTTCAGGCCCATAGAACACATCCAGACTTCCTTATTAACGACACCACATTCCCATTTTGCTCATCTGTTTTTCTGAAGTATTTAAAACTCTGTAATGAGAGATAATATCTAAAAAAAACCATGGGAATCTAATTTTCACTGGCTATTGGATTGGGTATCAAGAATTTTTGTGAATCTCTGGTTCTTTATCTGAAGAATGAAGGCTGTGGGATTCAATATGAGGTTTTCAAACTCAGAATATCATTGAGCAGTTGCTGAAAATATAGACTCATGGACTTTACTCTAGATATTCAGAATCTCAATATCAGGGACTAGAAGTTAAGAATATGTATTTCTAAAATGTTTTCCAGGTGATTCTGATATGGGAACCATTGGAACAGGGATTATGATACTTTACCACATGTCAACTGACTGTGATGATTTTTTTCTTTGTCACTTTATAGTTATTAGTGTTTTTTGTAATATTCTCTCCTTCATTATTTTGGTTTTAGCTTCTGTTTGATAATCCATTTTGAGCCAAGAAAGCAATGTTACTGTGTGGATGGCATGTGTTGTACCTAGAGTTGTTTTGCCATATGTCAACTTCCCATGTTCACAGCTCTACTGCTGCTTTGAGTTATTGTTTATTAACTTCTGAGCTTAAGTATTAGATATATCTATTTTGATCTAAATTTATTATTCTTCACTAACTATGGATGGCTTTTCCTTTTTCTTAACAAGAATCAAAAGTGTTTACTGAACCGTTGTAGAAGAGAAATTGCTAAAACCATAAACAAGAATAAAACTATTATAGACTGTTGTCACAGTATCTGACAATAGGAGATACTGTGATAGACAAAACATTAGCAGTCAGAACTGCTTCTGAATTTTGTATGTTTAAAGGGACTACGCAAGTTCAAGCTGAAACTGAAGAAAATTAGAACAAGTCAACGAGAGCCAAAGTATGACCTTGAGCATATAACACCTGAATTTACAGACCATCTCAAGAATAGATTTGATGTGTTGAACACATGACTAAAGACCAGACGAGTTGTGGAATGACATCAAGAACGTCATACATGAAGAAAGCAAGAAGTCATTAAAAAGACAGGAAAGAAAGAAAAGACCTAAATGGATGTCAGAAGAGACTCTGAAACTTGCTCTTGAATGTTGAGTAGCTAAAACAAAAGAAAAAAAAGATGAAGTAAAAGAGCTGAACAGAAATTTCAAAGGCAGCTCGAGAAGACAAACTAAGTATTATGATGACATATGCAAAGACCTGGAGATAGAAAACCAACAGGGAGGAAC
Source organism: Elephas maximus indicus (assembly GCF_024166365.1). Lineage (NCBI taxonomy): Eukaryota > Metazoa > Chordata > Mammalia > Proboscidea > Elephantidae > Elephas > Elephas maximus. The sequence goes on along the minus strand of NC_064833.1, from coordinate 59,567,435 downwards.
ACGGTCAGCATTTATCAAGCTGAAAGAACTGAAGAAAAAATTTCAAGCCTCGAATTGCAATACTGAGGGATTCCACAGGGAAAATATTAAACAGTGCAGGAAGCATCAAAAGATGGAAGGAATACGCAGAGTCACTATACCAAAAAGAATTGGTCGACGTTCAACCATTTCAGGAGGGAGCATATGATCAGGAATTGATGGTACTGAAGGAAGAAGTTCAAGCTGCACGGAAGGCATTGGTGAAAAACAAGGCTCCAGAAATTGGCGGAATACCAATTGAGGCGTATCAACAAACGGATACAGCACTGGAAGTGCTCGCTCATCTATGCCAAGAAATTTGGAAGATAGCTACCTGGCCAACTGACTGGAAAAGATCCTTATTTATGCCTATTCCCAAGAAAGGTGACCCAACCGAACCTGGCAATTATTGAACAATATTATTAATATAACATGCAAGCAAAATTTTGCTGAAAATCATTCAAAAGCAGCTGCAGCAGTATATCAACAGAGAACTGCCAGAAATTCAAGCCAGATTCAGAAGAGGATGTGGAATGAGGGATTTAATTGCTGGTGTTGGATAGATCCTGGTTGAAAGCAGAGAATACCAGAAAGACGTTTACCTGTGTTTTATTGACTATGCTAAGGCATTTGACTATGTGAATCATAACAAATTGTGGATAACATTGCAGAAAATCGGAATTCCAGAACACTTAATTTTGCTCATGAGGAATCTGTACATGGATCAAGAGGCAGTCGTTCGAACAGAAGGAGGGATACTGCATGGTTTAAAGTCAGCAGAGGTATGCATCAGCTTTGCATCCTTTTGCCATACTTATTAAATCTGTATGCTGAGCCAATAATCACAGAAGCTAGACTATTTGAAGAAGAACTTGGTATGAAGATGGAGGAAGACACATTACTAACCTGTTATATGCAGATGCCACAACCTTGCTTGCTGAAAGTGAAGAGGACTTGAAGCGCTCACTGATGAAGACCAAAGACCACAGTCTTCAGTATGGATTGCACCTCAACATAAAAAAAAAACAAAAATCCTCACAACTGGACCAGTAAACAACATCATGTTGAATAGAGAAAAGATTGATGTTGCCAAGGATTTCATTCTACTTGGATCTACCATCAAGACCATGGAAGCAGCAGTCAAGAAATCAAAAGACATATTGCATTGGGCAAATCTGCTGCAAAAGACCACTTTAAAATGTTAAGAAAGCAAAGATGTCACTTTGAGGGGGTAAGGTGTGCCTGACCAAGCCATGATATTTTCAATTGCCTCACATGCATGCGAAAGCTGAACAATGAATAAGGAATACTGAAGAAGAGTTGATGCCTTTGGATCGTGGTGTTGGCAAAGAATACTGAATATACCTTCCATAAAAAGGAACAAATCTGTTTTGGAAGAAGTACAGCCAGAATGCTCCTTAGAAGCGAGGATGGCGAGACTTCATCTCACATACTTTGGACATGTTATCAGGAGAAACCAGCCCATGGAGAAGGACATCTTGCTTGGTAAAGAACAAACAGGGTCAGTGAAAAAGAGGAAGACCCTCAACTAGATGGATTGACTCAGTAGCTGCAACAATGAGCTCAAACATAGCAATGACTGTGAGGATGGCACAGGGCTGGGCAGTGTTTTGTTCTGTTGTGCATGGGTTTGCTATGAGTCGAAATCAACTCAATGGCACCTACCATCGAGAGGCAGCAACATATCACTTCCCCACTCTTTATAATTCTCTTAGGCATTTTGACATGGGATCCCAAAATCTGTCTTATGATGTGAAAAGAGTTGAAATTAAAACATCTAAGCTACTCCCTTCAACTGTTGGCCATTGGGAAGTTTGCATAGGTTTTCCGAACTCAAATTTCTAATTTTTGAACTAAGCATTAAGTGAGAAAATGAATGTGCACATTGGAGGCACTGGGTACATAGAGCACAGTTTTTTACACACGAATCCACACTTTCTCCCAGCTATATTCTGGTCATTTACTAGAGAACATGATTCTTATGGGTTAGATGCCTCTAACAGAGATTGTTGCTTATGCTCATTTTAATAGATTTCATTTGAAATGATGCAGGATACTGAAGATTTTCCTGTATTTGTTTGAGGATAAAAACTCCTCGGATAAGCCCATATTTAATTACAATTGCCACTTAAATTTACTCATTAAGAACAAGTGTTTCTCTAATGTATTAACTTTTAGCAATGTGGCCATACTGGACAAACTATGTTATTCTTCTGACCTTGCAAGACTGTGTCTTCTTAATTGCCTAAAGTCTTGTTAGTGTGATGATTTATGCATCATCACACCTACATTCCAGAGTAGTATCAGATAAGCTCAATGAAAATCAGGCAGCTGGTCAGTGTGGTAAACAGATGAAAACTAAGATGTAATTCACTATCAGGGTTTACATGGATATTTACATACATATATTTGCATCATATGAAAATTCACAGAAATAAGAGAGAGCAAGAGTGAGAGAGATCTTATTAAAAATGTGAATGCTGCCAGAAATAAAATTTCATATTCCTTTTTTATTATGGTGAGAATACATATATAAAAACTTTTTCCATTCAATATTTTTACTAATGTAGATTTGCTATTACACCAAGCTTGTCTCAGAAATTCCACCATTCAAATGTCAGTGAATTTTGAAATTTTATTATCAAATTATACAATAATATAAAATATTACTGGTCATAGTTTTTTCAGTGCTTCTTACCTACAGAATTAAAACAGTCACATTCAAATTTATGGAGAGTTACCACTATAAGCTGTAATAAACTCTGCACTATGTAATGTCAAGAATTGGGCTCTCAATTAAAAAATGGGTCAAGGATATGAACAGACATTTCAACAAAGAAGACATTCAGGTGGCTACCAGATACATGAGGAAATGCTCACACTCATTAGCCATTAGAGAAATGCAAATCAACACTACAATGAGATACCATCTCACCCCAACAAGGCTGGCACTAATCCAAAAAACACAAAATAATAAATGTTGGAGAGGCTGTGGAGAGATTGGAACACTTATGCACTGCTGGTGGAAAAGTAAAATGGTACAACCACTTTGGAAATCGATTTGGCATTTCCTTAAAAAGCTAGAAATAGAAGCACCATATGATCCAGCAATTCCACTCCCTGGAATATATCCTAGAAAATAAGAGCTGTCACATGAATAGATATATGCACACCTATGTTCATTGCAGCACTATTCGCAATAGCAAAAAGATTGTAACAACCTAGGTGCCCATCAACAGATGAATGGATTAACAAACTATGGTACATATACACAATGGAATACCATGCAACAATAAAGAACAGTGATGATTCCATGAAACATCTCACAGAATAGATGAACCTGAAGGGCATTTTGCTGAGTGAAATTAGTCAGTTGCAAAAGGACAAATATTGTATGAGATCACTATTATAAGAACTCAAGAAAAGGCTTAAACACAGAAGAAAACATTCTTTGATAGTTACGAGGGTGGTAAGGGAGGGAAAGGGGAATTCATTAACTAGATAGTAGACAAGAATCATCTTAGGTGAAGGGAAGGACAACACACAATACCAGGGAAGTCAGCACCATTGGACTAAAGCAAAAGCTAGGAAGTTCCCTGAACACAACCAAACACTTTGAGGGACAGAGTAGCTGGGGCTGGGGCCTGGAGACCGTGGTTTTGGGGTACATCTAGGTCAATTGGCATAACAAAGTTTATTAAGAAAATGTTCGGCATCCCACTTTGGTGAGTGGCATCTGGGATCTTAAAGGCTTGTGAGTGGCCACCTAAGATGCATCAACCTGCCCTGACAAGGAACACAACAGAGAGTCCTTGACGGAACAGGACAATAGTATGGTGCAGAACTCAAATTCACATAAAAATACCAGACCTATGATCTGACTGAGACTGGAGGAACCCCTGAAGCCATGGCCCCCAGATGCTCTGATAACCCAGAACTAAAACCATTCCTGAAGCCCACTCTTCAGTCAAAGAATAGACTGAACTATAAGACATAAAATAATACTCAAGAAGAGTGTGTTTCTTAGTTCAAGCAGAGACACATGACCAAACGGGCAGCTCCTGTCTGGAGGCAGGATGAGAAGGCAGGATGGGACAGGAGCTCGTTGAGTGGACATGGGAAACCTGGATAGAAATGGGGGTGTGCTGTCACATTATACGTATTGCAACTAATGTCGCAAACAATGTGTACATAAATTTTTGTATGAGAAATTAACTTGAGGTGTAAACTTTCAACCAAAGCATAATTAAAAAAAAAAAAAAGAATTGGGTTCTGGCACTGGCTCTACTCCTTATTAGCCACATATATTACACGTTACTCCACTGAATGACATTAATTACATTCATCATGTTGTGTAACCATCACAAATATCCATTTCCAGAAATTTCCATCAACCTAACAGAAACTCAGTGCCCACTAAGCAATGACTCCTATTTCCCCCTTCTCTCCCACTCTCGTAACCACCAACAAACTTTGGTTTCTATATATTTGCCCATTCTAGATATTTCATATGCACGATCATACGATAGTTGCCCTTTGTGACTGAATTACTTCACTCAGTATTACGTTCTCAAGATTCAACCATGTCGTAGCATGTATCAGGACTTATTTCTCTTTGTGGGTGACTAGTATTCCATTGCATGTATAGACACCAAATTTTGTTTACTCATCTGTTGATGGACATTTAGGTTGTTTCCACCTTTTGGCTATTGTGAATCCTGCTGCCACATGAACACTGGTGTACAAATACATATTTTTGTTCTTGTTTTCAGTTCATTTGTGTGTATACCTAGGAGTGGAATTGCTGGATCTGTGATCATAAAACACCAGGTGTTGGCAAGGATGTGGAGAAACTGGAACCCTCATCCGTTACTGGCCAGATTTTAAAATGTTACAGCTGCTGTGGAAAACAGTTTGTTTGTTTCTCAAAAAGTTAAACATAGAATAATCGCATGAAGATATTGTTTTTTTCTTAACCATATAGAGTAAGCACTTTTCAGCCTTTGTATATGATTTTTAATATCTGTGTGGTATTACATTATATATGTGAGTTTTATGTTACTGTGTTATTTAGAACTCTGATTTATCTACCAATATCACAATTTTCTGCTATTTAACAAGTAGGATTGGGCATTTCAAAAACTTACAGACATACTTGTTTGTGGATTTACTTTCCTTTTGGTTGCTGATGTTGAGTTACAATCGGCTATAGACCAGTGAATATGCTCATATTTTGGTATATGTTCTCTTGGATCTGGGATTTTGATATACTGAATTACAGCTTTGGGCTCATAATTTTTTTCATGGTAGACAAATTGAATTATTTTTTAAAAGGACAGAAATGCTATGCTTAAGAAGTCTGTATAACCTACCTTTAGCTTCTTTTCTGTGTTTGAATATATTTTAGAGAGAAAAATCCCAGTTTCTAATCCTTTGAAAGCTAGAATTAAAGTGTATTAAGGTTTTCTTGAATCTTGTTATCTGTCATTCTAAATCCTCTTGAAGTTAGGTATAAAGAATAATAGATGTATATATTCAGTCAGGATACTGAAGATTTTTACTGGCTTTGGGATAAGAAGATTTTCAACTATCAGTGTTTAAGCTTCAACTTGCTGTCAGTTAGCCTTGACAAGGCCAAAATTAGATTCTAATAGTTGTGATTGTGGACAGGGTGGTTTTTCATTAGATGAGGAAAAGTATCAATTAAAAGGGTATTGAGATAAAAAATAGAAACTAGATTAAGTTTATACTTCTTCATGGATGATAAGAAAATCCATTTTCAAGTTACATTTCATTGAGGGTATATTATCAGAGGAAAAGCTGACATACCTTACAAACTTAAGAGACTGCCTTTGGCCCTTAAAAGACTTAATAATTGCCTTATCACAATTTTAGAAGAATTTTTGTATGTATAAAACAAGCATATTTTAAATAAAATGAATAGGCCAAGGCCGAATAATGGCAATGACTTTTTTAAAAAGCTGTGATTAGCAATTTTATTTTTTCCTCATCCTTTCCCAGTAGTTCTCTACCATTTAAAAAGCTGACTATTTGCAGTTTTTTTTTAATGGGCTTTCTAATCTCTTTAGGAAGTCTGAGAACTATATTTGCTATATATCCACAAAAATAAATATTGTGCATGTTTCAATGTGTCCTTTTTTAGAAGCAGTGTGTGGTACGAATAAGCTTAAGATTTTAGTACAACACTGAAAACTGAGAGTCAATCTATAAACATATGAAACTCTAAGCTAGAGTTTGCTATCCTGACTAATCCATACAAATAAAAGTAAGTTTCTCTCTTTTGGTTACGGCATATAGTGAAATGACTAGATAGTTTTTTTTTTCAAATTTAGAAAGCCTTCTTAGGATCATTTGACTTAAAATGTAGGTTATGTATCAAATAGGAAACACACTTAGAGAATACATAGGGGACCCCTCAAAGAGATGCCTCTCGTGGGACTTCAGGCATTGATTTGCACAGAGCTGCTTCTTACACTGTAACTTGATCAGTTTGTTTCCAGGCACATAACACCAGGGATTTATCTATTTATTTAGTGATAGGTAATGATTCTTCTGGTTTGATAAGATCATAATACTGAAATTTAATGGTTGGTTTGCCATTGTCCACTTTCACTTTTGAGTTTTATCTGACCTGACTTTGTCATTAAACAAAATTATCAACATGTTGGCTTTATAATGAATTATTAGTTCCTACTTTCTTAATACAGGATTATTGATATATTAGCTTTTGCTGTTAAATGCACCAAGTTTGACCATCAAATTCCATCAAATATCAGTGAATTTTGAATTTTGAGATTTTGTTATCAAATTACATGATAATATAAAACATTAAAGCTCTCAAACCAAACCCATTGTTGTCTAGTCGGTACCGACTCATAGCAACACTATAGGACAGAATAGAACTGCCCCATAGGGTTTCCAAGCAGTGGCTAGTGGATTCGAACTGCTGACCTTTTGGTTAACAGCTGAGCTCTTAACCAATGAGTCACCAGAGTTTCAATATAATACATTCTGGTAACTAACTTTTCCAGTACTTCTTACCAACAGATTTGAAAGCAGCCATATTACTTTGAAATTATGGAAAGGTACCATTATAAGGTGTAACAAACTCTGCACTATATAAGACCAAGAATTGGGTACTGTCATTGGCTCTTCTGCTTACTATGCACATATATTACATGCATTACACGTTGTAAAAATGGCGTATGATGTCTGACCTCCTCTAACTTCACCAAGGTGAAGGAAAATCAAGATCAACAGCCCAAGGCTGATTCTTGTGAGGCCAAGGTCAGACATGCCTCCGTTCTCTGCCATCTTTTACCAATTCTGACACCAACCGTCCCTCCCATGGCACTCCCTACTTCTCTGCTGTTTTCGATAATTCATTGCAATGGCCACACAGAACTTGTAGACTATATTCATGATTATGGGGTTTATTCAGGAAGTAACAGATTACAGTTCAGGCTCAGGAATACTCAAGGATGTAGTTCTTCTATCAGGACAGCCTCTTCCCAGCCGTGCTCACAGGCATGCCTCTCTCTGGCCCTCAGCCTCTGCCCAAACACACTCAACTTTCTTGCTCCATAGACCAGGAAGCCCACTGCGCCATTTCCTGTGGGTCTCTCCTTCCTTGGTAGTGGTGGGCTCTTCTCTTTCCCGCCTGCAGGGTGGCTCATTTCAAGCTCAGAGGGATGGCAAAACTGACCAATCCCTTTGGTGGGCCACAGTTAACCGATCACACAGTCCCGACCAATTGCTTGAGTGGGAGTTACAAGACCATGGGTAGAAAGGCCACACAAACGTAATCCATCACACCACACACATACTTTACACATATCTGCATATCTCTGAGAGGTATCATGGTTTATTAACCTATCACATACTACTGCTATCAACATTTTACCACTTGAAGTCTGGAAACCTTACTTCCGTTTAGCTCTCTTTAACTTTCCCACTTTTAAATATTGTTGCGAGCAACAGATGGTATTATAATTTTTTTCACTCATTAAATACGATTTATAAAACTCATGAGGAAATGATAATCTATAATATGTTCCCATATTTCTACTCTTTCCATTGTTATTTCTTTCCTCCTGATGCTTTAAGGTTTTCTTTAGCCAGTCTTTAAGGAAAAGTCAGCTAATGATAAATTCTTTTATTTTTCTTTTATCTGAGGATGTCTTTCTTACCCCTTCATTCCTGAAGGATAGTTTTGCCAGATATAAAATATGCAGTTGAAAGTTTATTTCTCTTAGCACTTGAACAATGTGTGCCACTTCAAACTGTGCTTTGTGGTCAAATGAGAAGTCCACTGTCAGTGAACTGGTGTTCTCTTGTAGTTAATACATCATTTCGTTTCTCTATGCTATTTTCAAGATTTTTTTCCTTGTCTTTAGTTCTCAGGAGTCTAAGTATGATGAGTCTTGATGTGGACTTCTTTGGGTTTATCCTGCTTAGGGTTTGTTCAGCTCCTTAAATCTGTAGGTTTATGACTTCACTAAACATGATAAATTTTAGCTGTTACTTCTTTGAATACTCTTTTGGCCCTGCTCCCTTTTTCTTTACTTTTTGGAATTCCGATTATATTAATGTTGGATCATTGTGTTACCATCCCATAGATTTCTGAGGCTCAGTTCATTTTTTTTAAAGTCTATTTTCTTTCTGTTTTTCATATTGAGAAAATTCTAATGATCTTTCTTAAATTCACTGATTCTGTTCTCTGTCATTTCTACTTACTATTGTGACTGTCTAGCAAGTTTATTATTTCAGTTATTGTATTTTTCAGTTTTATGATTTCCATTTGGTTAATGTTTGTAATTTCTATTTATTTGCTGAGATTTTTAATTTTTTCGTTTGTTTCAATGGAATTTTTAATTGATCATTGAAGTATTTTTAAGAGTGGTTCCTTTAAAATCCTTGTCAGACAATGCCAACATCTGATTCATTTTGTTGTGGCATTATTTGATTGTCTTATCATTCAGATTGTGTTGTCTTGGCTCTTGGCATGATAGGTGAGTTTTGATTGTATTTTCACATTTTGTCTATTAAGAGACTCTTGGTATTATTTAAATCTTTTATCAGGTAGTCACCCTGTTTAATTTTAGCACACAGGTCTTGACTTATCATTTTGGGACATAATTACAATAACAGTTTAATTTTAGGAGTGTTTGCAATGTTATTTTGGTCTACTGATTTACTAGACCCTGCTGTGGCTGCTACTGGCCCTTGCTGGTGCTGCCATAGAGGGTAGAAAGGGTTTCCCCAGGTTGGAGAGCTGATGTCTCAGGGTTGGGGAGAGAAGCCTCAAGCTCACAGGGATGAAAAGGGAAGTCTCAGGCCAGCAGGAAAGGAGGGTGCTTGCCCTGCAGCTTGTTATGAGTGGGGCTTCCTATCAATCCCTCTTATTGGTGGTGCTGAGCTCTCCTGGTGTTGTCAGAGGGACTCCAAGGGAGAAATGAGCCTAGCTCAACTGCAATGCCTTATGTTGCTTGGTTAGGGGTTGGGAAATGCGTGGTCTTGGTCACATTCTTCTCTTTATTGGGAGATGTCAGATGCCCTGCTGCTGTGCTGTTTTTCTAGCTCCAGGGGTTTACAACCAGTTTACCTTTCTCTTACTACTGTTCAGAGTTCTTTGGTTGCCTCTTGCATTATTTCCAGGGTTTATTATTATAATTAGTGGGGAGGAACAGGAGAAGTGACTCTATGCCATCTTGTCTGGATAGTAAGTTGCCATCTGCTGTGGCATATTGAAAAGAGAAAGGTATTTCAGGTCAACAGGTTGGCTTGGAATCCTGGTTCAGCCACTAATCTATATGACCTTGGGAAATGTCTTTAAGTTCTCTGTGCATTGTATTCCTTAACTGTAAAACGGCTAACTCATTTATGAATTCTTTGATTCAACAAAATGTCATTGAGACCTTACTCTAAGCTAGGTACTATTCTAGGCAGTGGGGATACAGTGGGGGATAAGACAGGTAAGATCCCTGCTCTCAGGGGACTTCTTTCTTGTGGCACAAACAGGTAAACCACAAATAGTTCCAGAGAGTAATAAATTTTATGTAAAAAAAAATAAACAAGATAATACACTACAGAATGACTGAGGTGGCTGCTTTGTTGGAGGCACTTCAGATACTCAGGGAAGATCTCCCCAAGGAGGTAACATTTTATTCATGTGCTCCATTTATTTAGCATGTATTTATTGAGTTCATAATATGTGTCAAGTACTGTTGTAGGTCCTGGGTATACACATGAGCAAAGACCTGAACGATGAGAAGGACTCAACTGTTTGAAAATATGATGTGCAGCATTCTACTAGGCACAGGAGAGAATCTACAAAAAACATCTTGATGTGGGAAGAATCTTTACAAAGTCAATAAATAGAGAAAAGTATCCAGCATGGTTGGAATGTCATAAATGCGAGGAGTATCCTACCAGAAATGAACAGAGAAGTAGGCAAAAAACTGATAGCTTTTCAGCTACGGTAATGAGTTTAATTTTATTCTGCGCACAATGGGAAACCTTTAGAGGGCTTAAGCAGGTAAGCGATATGATCCAATGTATGTTTTATAAAGACTCTCTCACTGTTCCGTAAGGGAGCATAAATAGAATCAGGGACACCAATAACCATACTTTTCCAGGGTGACAGATATGAACATTTTAAAGGTACTTCAAAGTTTTATTTCTGAGATTACCTTATTTTTATAATAACTATCACCACTACCAACATCACCACTATCATTACTGTTATGGATTGAATTGTGTTCCCCAAAAATGTGTGTCAACTTGCTAGGCCATGATTCCCAGTATTGTGTAGTTGTCCACCAGTTTATGATCTGATGGGATTATCCATTGTGTTGTAAATCCTAACCTCTATGATGTTAATGAGGTAGGATTAGAGCAGTTACATGAATAAGGCAGGACTCAATCTGCAGGATTAGGTTTATCTTGAGTCAATCTCTTTTGAGATATAAAAGAGAAGTGAGCAGAGAGGATGGGGCCTCATTACCACCAAGCAAGAAGAGCCAGGAGCGTGCACTTCCCTTGGACTGGAGGTCTCTGCACTGAGAAGCTCCTATACCAGTGGAACATTGATGATGAGGGCCTTTTCCCAGGGCTGACAGAGAGAAAGCCATCTACTTGTGGTATTTCTGTTGTAGCAGCACTAGATAACTAAGACAATCACCAAATTAAAACAGAAACAATAAGAGCTATTATTCTTAGGGCATATTATGTATCAGGCACTTAACCCATACGTTTTCATTTATCTTTATAACCACTCTATGATACAGGTAATATTATTGTCTGCATTTTGTAGACAAAAAAAAAAAATAAGGTTAAGTAATTTGCCAAGAACTACACTACTGAGTCTCAGTTTTAAATATCAAATATTTCTTAATCAGTTTTCTCACTTTTAACACAATTCTGCCTTCTCATTTTTGAGTGTGGTGACAGGTTAGATTTAGGAAGATGAGGACCCTGGACTACCTACAAAGATGAAGGTTCTGTGTTTTGATTAAAGATTCAATAGAGTAATCTTGATCAAAAGGGGGAAAATGAAGACAGAATCTCAAATTCTCATGGAATCTAGACTTCCTGGAGCCATTTGAGACTGAATGTGCCCCCAGAACTATTGACCTGAGATTATTTTTAAACCTTAATCCAAAAATATTCCCTAAAGTCTTCTTCAAGCCAAATAATAGTTTAGCATAATTACTAAAGAATGTCTGCCTTGAGCATTGTGCTCTTTTAAAGAACTATTTTTATGGAATCAAAGTGACAAGAGCAACTCAAAAGATTAGATAAAAAGTATAGGGTGCGGTGAGTTTATGTTAATGGGGAGGAATAATTCAGAAAAGAAAGGTGATGGTTGCACACCTTAAAGAATATAATCAGTGTCACTGAATTGTACATGTGGAAATTGTTGAATTTGTGTATGTTCTGCCGTATATGTTTTCAACAACAATGAAACAAAGCAAAAATGAAACAAAATATAAAAAATCTATAGTCCACCCCCCCAAAAAAAAAGAAAGCAAAAAAATATGAAGTTTCTAGACCTCAGACCAAAACCAAGTTTTGCTTATTCTAAGGAAAACAATATTGGAAAATAGGAGGAAGGCCAGAACATTAGACCAAAGAGAGAAAGGACTCAAGATATGTCAAAACCGTATGTGAAATTGGAACTGTACCCAATACTGAAGATATATATCCTAAGAGGAATTAAGGCAGAAAGCCAGACCACAGGTAGATAGAGGATAATATATCTTTGTTGCCAAGTAACTAGGGAGGAGAGGAATATAGCAGTCACATTTGGGGATGCTGAGGTTTAAGGGTGGAGCCCTGGTGCCACAGTGGTTAAGAGCTTGGCTGCTAACCAAAAGATCAGTCATTCGAATCTGGCAGCTGCCCCCTGGAAACCCTATGGGGCAGTTCTACTCTGTCCTATAGGATTGCTATGAATCAGAATCAACTCGACCGAAATGGGTTTGATTGGTTTGAGGTTTAAGGATAGAATATCCACCACTTAAGGAAGGCCATAAAAAACAAAACTAATATGTATTAAGTGCTTATTATATACCAAGTACAGAGTTTGTCTCATTTAATTCTCATGACAAACCTTAAAATAGGCATTATGTTTTGATTTGCTAGATGAGGAGATTGATGTCGGTGAGTAAAGTTCTAATTTAGTATGATATCCTGTCAGTGTCATTGCACTAATTAGTCACTTTACACCAATGGACCCTGTATTCCTGCAGTTGCTAAAAGGTGTGTTTGAGCATGGTAGAGAGAGACAGGTAGAGGTGATTGCTATGGTTTCTCACTGGCTGTGTTGCTTGGCATCTATGGGCGAGCAGTGATGCAAGGCAGTTTATTCTGTCAGTGTGCACAGGAGACACTGCTGAGAGGGAGCTCAACCAGAAGAGTATTGTAATAGAGGCAATAAGACACTGAGGAGCATTGAACTAATAGTCAGGAAACCCACATCCTAACCTTCCCTACACCACTACATCACTGGGTAATCTTGAGTGACTTCCTTGGCTGAGGGAGGAAGGACTAAAAACAATCCCAAAGAGGCTGGGGATTCAAAACTTGGTAGAAAAATTGACAGTGATTAAATGAAATAAGAATGGAAAACCATGTGGTAAATGAAGTTGTTAACTAGATATCTTGAAGAGATTTAATAAATACATATTGAACTGGATACAACTTCCTCTGACAAAAGGTTCCTAAGGAAGGCAGACTGCAGTCCACCAAGACTGTAAGAATCTGGATGTTCTTATTAAACTTAAATGTAGAAATATCTTTTACGTATCTCTCCCTTATCTCCCGTTCTGTGGTAAAGGCTCAGGTAATTGTTTATTTTTATTGAGCTCTAAATGTTTTTCCTATTTCTTACAAAGATAGACTATACAGTCCTCTAGGTAAGAGTTGTGTCTAGATCCCTTATAGCATCTAGCAAGTTCTAGACGTATGGATCCCCTATACATATTAAGAACTTATGAGTTCGTTGCTTGAAAAAATCTTAGAAATGTTCTAACTTAATACTGTAGTCTTCGTAATGAAGTAACTATCTTGGTGAGGATGAGGCTGTCACCCAAGGCTAAAGGTAAGGTGCTGATGGATCTACGGATTCAGTGCCAGGTTCTCTCCACTATGCCTCTTGATTGAGAGACTGAGTATTCAATGCTTGCTTAAGTTTTCTTATGAGCTTACTGGTTTTAAAAGAAAAGCTAAATTCATTTAAATGTTTTACAAATTCTAATTGCCCATAATTATATAAAATGTCTCAGATGATATAATTTTTAACTAGGCCTGCCTTTATTCTGTCATTTGTCATTGATATAGATGACAGGAATAGAATACGTATTAAAATGTCAAGCATACTCAGATGATGACGTTTTATTTTAAGTGCATAATTAAATCATATTTTGGAAGAAGTGATGATTCCTACTTCCAAAGAAAATGAATTATATTTGAGACCACCTTCTTCTCAAGGGGTCTCCAATTGGCATTCTATAACTCAATACCAAACAGCTTTGTATATTAGCCCAGAGCTGCCAAAGAAGAAGACAAGGTGATGGTCTCCCTGGCAACATGGGAAAGACTATGTAGAATGTACAGATGTCTAAATGCTTCCCCAAAGCACAGTGGAAGATGCACATTGCATTTTTTTGCAGCAAATCCTGGGGCCAAAAACAAACTACTCATCTTCATTACCAACATTGACACAGTATGATCCAATATGGGATTAACTGAAAAAAATGTTTGCTTACTGGAAAGCAGTATCACTTGTAGGGATGCAGGTGATACTATTAAAATTGATAATATATACCACTAACATTTTGCAACACCTGTGTTTTTTCTCTAATTGTATGTAACCCTCAATATGCTGTACTCTACACCATCCCTTGCCAAAAAGGGAGATGAGTGGTGATAAATTTTGGAAACTCAAATGTATCATACTTCTACTTTATACTGTTTCAGCCTGATCCTATAGGGCAGAGAATTTTTATAATCGAAAGAAAACAGTGTTATATAAAAACATTAGCTTCCTTTTTTCTTTGTGTACATATGTACGTGTGTGTGTATGAGTGTGTGTTAATCAGGCGTTAGAAAACTAAGTAAAAATCATGTTTCAGGGCTGTTTCAACAATTAGATCCTGAGAAAATTGGTTTAAGCTTCTTTTTTTAATATTTTGATTGTGCATTCTTTATGTTTTCTGTTTTGGGCATGTGATGTGTGCTTACATAGCTTCTAAATTTTTTATTGTACTAATGATGATTGAACTCAGCTGGCACAGTGGTTAAGCTCTCTGCTGCTAACCAGAAGGTCACCAGCTGCTCCTTGGAAATGGGGCAGATCTACTCCACCCTATAGGGTCACTATGAATCAGAATTGACTTGATGGCAGTGGGTTTTGATTTTGAAATGATGATTTTAGTGTTCTTCTAAGTGGACTTGAAGGGTCTTTAAATGTACCGAATATTATTTTTTTCTCGATCTTGTATTCTTCTGAGTTTTCAGTGACAAATATGAGAAACGTCAGGAAGTCATAAACATTTAAGTATCATACTTTACTTATGGGTAAGGTATATCACTTAAGTCACCTTCTCTTAATTATCTGAATGAGCTTTCACTCCTCTAGTCTGCATCCAAAGTTGCAGAGATAAAATGGTAGAGGGATTTTCTGATAAGGAGAAGAAAGATTTTCATTTTAAACAGAAAACTGTTTTCTTGTATACTCATTGGGGAACAAAAAGTAAATAGATCAAGGAGATATGAATGAATAATACAGATAATTTAATATTGGTATCTTTTTCAAGCTAGTGGTCCTACACTAGCAATCTAAGACTCTCTTTTTGATTAGCTAAAGCAGTTAATTCAGGGTTAATAGACCACCTAGTGGAGCCATGGTAGCATGGTGGTTAAGAGCTCGGATGCTAACTAAAAGATCAGCAGTTCAAATCTACCAGCTGCTCCTTGGAAACCCTATGAGGCAGTTCTACTCTGTGCTATAGGGTTGCTATGAGTCGGAATTGACTAGACAGCAACAGGTATGGGTTTGGTACCATTAGAGAGGAGTTTTTGCATGGCGCAGTTAAATGCATGACACTAACTGAAAGGTTGACAGTTCAAACCTACCAAGAAGCACTTTGGAGGAAAGGCCTGGTGATCTGCTTCCAAAAGATCACAGCCTTGAAAACCCTACGGACTGCAGTGCTACTCTCCATACATGGGGTTGCCATGAGTTGCAGTCAACTCGACCGCAACTGATTTGGCTTGTTTTTGGTTTGTTGTTAAGAGAAAGGAAGAGAAAAAAAAAACACACACACACACACCTTTTATCTATCTATCTACCTATTTACTTACCTACTTACCAGTAGTCCCCAGGTTACAAATGTGATCCTTTCCTAAGTGCGTCTTTAAGAATTTGTAGGTAAGCCAGAACAGGTACGTACAGTTCTTACTTAGTCTTACTTTAGTGCAAGAAAAGGCTTGAAGCTTTTTCAATGATTTAAAAGCTGCACAGGCAGCAAGTGAAGGTGGTTGTGATGAATTTGTTGTGAGTAGACCCAAGTGAGTAGAGGTTGGTTCAATTCTTTCAAAGTGAGGGCAAATTTTCATAACATGAGAGGGCAGCACGAGTTGTCCGTAGTTGGACATTTGTAACCCGGGGACTTTATCTATCTGTCATCTACTTATGTACCTACATACCTACTTAACTACCTAGATCTATCTCCTGGATTAGTCAGTGTCCAGTCAGGAAAACAGAAAACACATTTAACATTTCAAAGAGAGAGGATTTAATAAAGGGAAATATGTACACACATACTGGAAGGCTTAACAGATGAAAAGAGGAGGCTGAGGTAGCCCAGGAGTTTATAGCTATAGGAAAGAACAACCACCTTTAGCAAAGGGGATATTTCCCTGCGAGGTGCTCAGACCTCCGAGAAGGAGGCATGGTCTAGTGTGTGCTTGGATGTAAGACTGCTAAAATGGGCATCGGCTAGTGGGTACTTAAGCTGTCATATGGAAAGTGACAGGGAGTCACGTTCCTGGAGCTCTGATTCCAAAAGGCTGAGTCCTGGCTGCCTCTGGTGACCCTGAGGGTGTGAGGCTGTGCGGTGCTGCAAGTGCTAAGGCAGCTTGAAGCTGGAGGCCACTGGCTGCTGTTGCCGGAACAGTGCTGGCAGGAAATAGAAAACACGAATGAAGCCCTTTCTCTTTTTATCCCTCTTTCCAATCTCCTTCTAATAAAACCCAATAAATAATAAGTAAAGCCTAATTTTTTTTTTTTTTTTTAAACAGGAAGCCAGCAGGCAAAGGGTATGGGAAATGTAATTTACAGAAAACCAGCCCAGCCTCAGAGAGCAGAATATAGAAGGAAGGGCTTGAAGCAGACAGAAAACAGGTAGATAGTCAGCACATATTCATTCTTTTTTTTTAATTTTTATTATGCTTTAACTGAAAGTTTACAAATCAAGTCAGTCTCTCACACACAAACTTATGTACACCTTGCTACATATTCCCACTTGCTCTCCCCCTAATAAGACAGCCCGCACCCTCCCTCCACTCTCTCTTTTCGTGTCCATTCCACTCTTTTCTAACCCCCTCTACCCTCTCATCTCCCCTCCAGACAGGAGATGACAACATAGTCTCAAGTGTCCACCTGATCCAAGAAGCTTACTCCTCACCAGCATCCCTCTTCATCCCATTGTCCGCTCCAATCCCTGTCTGAAGAGTTGGCGTTGGGAGTGGTTCCTGTCCTGGGCCAACAGAAGGTCTGGGGGCCATGACCACTGGGGCTCTTCTAGTCTCAGTCAGACCATAAAGTCTGGTCTTTTTACAAAATTTGGGGTCTGCATCCCACTGCTCTCTTGCTCCCTCAGGGGTTCTCTGTTGTGTTTCCCTGTCAGGGCCATCATTGGTTGTAGCCAGGCACCATCTAGTTCTGGTCTCAGGGTGATGTAGTCTCTGGTTTAATGTGGCCCTTTCTGTCTCTTGGGCTCATAATTACCTTGTGTCCTTGGTGTTCTTCATTCTCCTTTGGTCCAGGTGGGTTGAGAACAATTGATGCATCTTAGATGGCCACTTGCTAGTGTTTAAGACTCTGGATGCCACTTTCCAAAGTGGCATGCAGAATGTTTTCTTAACAGATTTTATTACACCAATTGACTTAGATGTTCCCTGAAACTATGGTCCCCAAACCCCTACCCCTGCTACACTGGCCTTCGAAGCATTCAGTTTATTCAGGAAACTGCTTTTAGTTTTGTCCAGTTGTGCTGTCCTTGCCTGTATTGCATGTTGTCTTTCCCTTCACCTAAAGTAGTTCTTATCTACTATCTAATTAGTGAATACTCCTCTCCCATCCTCCCTCTCTCTCGTAACCATCAAAGAATATTTTCTTCCTTGTTTAAACTATTTCTCGAGTTCTTATAATAGTGTTCTTACACAATATTTGTCCTTTTGCAACTGACTAATTTCACTCAGCATAATGCCTTCCAGATTCCTCCATGATATGAAATGTTTCACAGATTTCTCACTGTTCTTTTCTTTATCGATGTGTAGAATTCCATTGTGTGAATATATCATAATTTATTTATCCATTCATCTGTTGATGGGCACCTTGGTTGCTTCCATCTTTTTGCTATTGTAACAGTGTTGCAATGAAAGTAAACAACAACAACAACAAAAAAACCAAGCCGTTTGCCATCGAGTCGATTCCGACTCATAGCGACCCTATAGGACAGAGTAGAACTGCCCCACAGGGTTTCTAAAGTGCGCCTGGTGGATTCGAACTGCCAACCCCTTGGCCAACAGCCGTAGCTCTTAACCAGTATGCCACCACAGTTGCCATGAACATGGATGTGCATGTATCTGTTCATGTAAAGGCTCTTATTTCTCTAGGATATATTCCAAGGAGTGGTATTGCTGGACTGAATGGTAGTTCTATTTCTAGCTTTTTAAGGAAGTTTGCCAAATCAATTTCCAAAGTGGTTGTACCATTTTACATTCCCGCCAGCAGTGTATAAGTGTTCCAGTCTCTCCACAACTTCTCCAACATTTAGTATTTTGTGATTTTTGGATTAATGCCAGCCTTGTTGAAGTGAGATGGAATCTCATTGTAGTTTTGATTTGCATTTCTCTAATGGCTAATGATCATGAACATTTCCTCATGTATCTGTTAGCTACCTGAATCTCTTCTTTAATGAAGTGTTTGTTCATAGCTTTGGCCCATTTTTTAATTGGGTTGTCTTTTTGTAGTTGAGTTTTTGCAGTATCATGTAGGTTTTAGAGATCAGGTGCTGATCAGAAATGTCATAGCTAAAAACTTTTTCCCAGTCTGTAGGTAATCTTGTTACTCTTTTGGTGAAGTCTTTGGATGAGCATAGGTGTTTGATTTTTAGGAGCTCCCAGTTATCTAGTTTTTCTTCTGCATTGTTAGTAATGTTTTGTATAGTGTTTATACCATGTATCAGGGCTCCTAACATTGTCCATATTTTTTCTTCCATGATCTTTATTGGTTTAGATTTTATATTTAGATCTTTGATCCATTTTGAGTTCATTTTTGTGCATGGTGTGAGGTATGGGTCTCATTTCACTTTTTTTGCAGCTGGGTATCCAGTTATGCCAGCACTGTTTGTTAAAGAGACTGTCTTTTCCCCATTTAACTGCTTTGGGGCCTTTGTCAAATATCAACTGCTCATATGTGCATGGATTGATATCTGGATTCTCATTTCTGCTCTACTGGTCTATGTATCCATTGCTGTACCAGTACCAGGCTATTTTGACTACTGTGGCGGTATAATAGGTTCTAAAATCAGGTAGAGTGAGGCCTCCCACTTTTTTCTTCCTTTTCAGTAATGCTTTACTTATCTGGGGCCTCTTTCCCTTCCATACGAAGTTGGTGATTTGTTTCTCCATCTCATTAAAAAATGTTATTGGTATTTGGATCGGAATTTCATTGAATCTATAGATCGCTTTTGGTAGAATAGACATTTTTACAATGTTAAGTCTTCCTATCCATGAGCAAGGTATGTTTTTCCACTTACGTAGGTCTCTTTTGGTTTCTTGCAGAAGTGTACTGTAGTTTTCTTTGTATAATAAGTCTTTTACATCTCTGGTAAGATTTATTCCTAAGTATTTTATCTTCTTGGGGGCTATTGTAAATGGTATTAATTTGATGATTTCCTCTTCGATGGTCTTTTTGTTGGTGTAGAGGAATCCAACTGATTTTTGTATGTTTGTCTTGTATCCTGATATTCTGCTAACTCTTCTATTAGTTTTAGTAGTTTTCCTGAGGATTCCTTAGGGTTTTCTGTGTATAAGATCATGTCATCTGCAAATAGAGATACTTTTACTTCTTCCTTGCCAGTCTGGATGCTCTTTATTACTTTTTCTAGCCTAATTGCTCTGGCTAGACCTCCATCACAATGTTGAGTAAGAATGGTGATAAAGGGCATCCTTGTCTGGTTCCCGAAAATAAGTGCCCTTTATTATGTTGAGGAATTATCCTTCTATTCCTATTTTGCTGAGAGGTTTTATCAGGAATGGGTATGAACTTGTCAAATGCCTTTTCTGCATCAGTTGATAAAATCATGTGATTCCTGTCTTTTGTTTTATTTACATGATGGATTACATTAATTGTTTTTCTGATGTTAAACTATCCCCCCATAAAAAATAGCTGGTATGAATCCCAGTTGGTCATGGTGAATTATTTTTTTGATATGTTGTTGAATTTTATTGGCTAGAATTTTGTTGAGGGTTTTTGCATCTAAGTCCATGAGGGATATAGGTCTGTAATATTCTTTTTTTGTGGTTTCTTTATCTGCTTTTGGTATCAGGGATATGATGGCTTCATAGAATGATTTTGGGAGTATTCCGTCCTTTTCTGTGCTCTGAAATACCTTCAGTAGTAGTGGTGGTAACTTTTCTCTGAAAGTTTGGTAGAACTCTGCAGTGAAGCTGTCCAGGCCAGGGCTTTTTTTTTTGCTGGGACTTTTTTCATTTTACCTTTTCAATCTCTTCTTTCATTATGGGTCTATTTAGTTGTTCTACCCCTGTTTGTGTTAGTTCAGGTAGGTAGTGTGTTTCTAGGAATTCATCCATTTCTTCTAGGTTTTCAAATTTGTTAGAATACAATTTTTCACAGTAGTCTGATATGATTCTTTAATTTCAGTTGGGTCTGTTGTAATATCACCCATCTCATTTCTTATTTCGGTTATTTGCTCCCCCTCTGTTTTTCTTTTGTCAGTTTGGCCAATTGTTTATCAATTTTGTTGATTTTTTCAAAGAACCAGCTTTTGGCTTTGTTAATTCTTTCAATTGTTTTTCTGTTTTCTATTTCATTTAGTTCAGCTCTAATTTTTATTATTTTTTTCTTCTGGTGCCTGAGGATTTCTTTTGTTGCTCTCTTTCTATTTGTTCAAGTTGTAGGGATAATTCTTTGATTTTGGCCCTTTCTTCTTTTTGTGTTTGTGCATTTATTGATATAAATTGACCTCTGAACACTGCTTTCACTGTGTCCCAAAGGTTCTGATAGGAAGTGTTTTCATTCTCTTTGGATTCTCTGAATTTCTTTATTCCATCCTTAATGTCTTCTATAATCCAGTCTTTTTTGAGCAGGGTATTGTTCAGTTTCCAAGTGTTTGATTTCTTCTCCCTGCTTTTTCTGTCATTGATTTCTACTTTTATGGCCTTACAGTCAGAGAAGATGCTTTGTAATATTTTGATGTTTTGGATTCTGCTAAGGCTTGCTTTATGACCTAATATGTGGTCTATTCTAGAGAATGTTCCATGTGCACTAGAAAAGGAAGTATACTTGTTTGCTGTTGGGTGGAGTGCTCTGTATATGTCTACGAGGTCAAGTTGGTTGATTGTGGCATTTAGCTCTTCCATGTCTTTATTGAGCTTCTTTCTGGATGTCCTGTCCTTCACCAAAAGTGGTGTGTTGAAGTCTCCTACCATTATTGTGGAGCTGTCTATCTCACTTTTCAATGCAGTTTTATGTATCTCACACCCCTGTCACTGGGGGCATAAATATTTAATATAGTTATATCTTCTTGGTATATAAAAAAAAAAAAAGTATATTGTCCCTTTAATCATTATGTAGTGTCCTTCTTTATCCTTTATGATGGATTTAACTTTAAAGTCCTTTTTGTCAGAAATTAATATTGCCACTCTTGCTCTTTTTTGATTGTTGTTTGCTTGATATATTTTTTTCTGCCCTTTGAGTTTTAGTGTGTTTGTGTCTCTAAGTCTAAGGTGTGTCTCTTGTAGGCACCATATAGATGGATCTTGTTTTTTAATCCATTCTGCCCCTCTCTGTCTCTTTATTGGTGCATTTAGTCCATTTACATTCAGCTTAATTGTGGATAGGTATGAATTTAGTGCTATCATCTTGATGTCTTTTTCTATGTGTTCTTGACAGTTTCTTTTTCCTGCTTAATTTTATGGGCTGAGTAGATTATCTTTGTATATTGTCCTTTCCTCATATTTGTTGTTTTTAATTTTGCCTCTGCTGAGTCTCTTTTTTTTTCTCATATTTTATTTTGTTGTGTAGGGTAGTTTGTTTCCTTTGTGGTTACCTTATTATTTACTCCTATATTTTCAAATTTAAACCTAACTTTTATTTCTTTATATTGCCTTGTCTTCCTCTCCATATGGAAGATCTGTGACTACATTTCTTAGTCCCTTTTTCTTGTTTTATTGTTGTCTTCTTTTACATAATTATTGCTGTTTTCCATGTTTCTAGGGTTTTTTTTAATCTTGATTTATTTTTGTGATTTTCCTGTCTGGGTTGACTTCTGATTGTTCTGCCCAGTGTTCTAGTCTTGGATTGATACCTGATATTATTGATTTTCTAACCAAAGAAGTCCCTTTAGTATTCCTTGTAGGTTTGGTTTGGTTTGTACAAATTCCCTAAACTTCTGTTTATCTGGAAATGTCCTAATTTCACCTTCATATTTGAGAGACAGTTTTGCTTAATATATGATTCTTGGTTGGCAATTTTTTTCCTTCAATTTTTTATATAAGTTATCCCATTGCGTTCTTGCCTCCATGGTTTCTGCTGAGTAGTCCGATCTTATTCTTATTGACTCTCCTTTTTTGGTGACTTTTAGTTTATCCTTAGCTGCTCTTAAAATTCTCTTTTTATCTTTGGTTTTGCCAAGTTTGATTATAATATATCTTGATGACTTTCTTTTAACATCTACTTGATGTGGAATTTGATGAGCATCTTGGATAGATATCTTCTCATCTTTCATGATGTCAGGGAAGTTTTCGGCTAAGAAATCTTCAACAATTCTCTCTGTATTTTGTTATCCCTCCCTGTTCTGGTACTCTAATCACTCATAGGTTATTTCCCTTGATAGAGTCCCACATGATTCTTAAGGTTTCTTTACTTTTAAAAATTTTGCTTCAAATATATTCGTGCCAAGTGGTTATCTTCGGTTCACAAAATCTGCCTTCCACTTGCTCAGTTCTGCTCCTCTGACTTTCTATTGAGTTGTCTACTTCTGTAATTTTATTGTTAATATTCTGAATTTCTCATTGCAGTCTGTCTATGGATTTTTCTGGCTTATTAAATTTTTCATTATGTCCTTGAATAATCTTTTTAATTTCTTCAACTGCTTTATCTGCGTGTTCCTTGGCTTGTTCTGTGCATTGCCTGATTTCCTTCCTGATGTCTTAAAGGGTTCTGTATGTTAATCTTTTGTATTCTGCCTTTTGTAATTCCAGGAAGGCACTTTCATCTAGAAGATCCCTGGATTCTTTGTTTTGAGAGCTTGGTGAGGTGGTCATGGTCTGTTTCTTTATGTGACTTGATATTGACTGTTGTCTGTGAGCCATCTACAAGTTATTGTATTAGTTTATTTTACGTTTGCTTACTGTGTCATAGCTTTTTGCTTTCTTTTGTTTTGATATGCCCAAATCAATTGCTTGAGTGAGCTGACTTGATTATTTTACCTTTGAAGCTCTGACGTTCTGTCATCAGATGATTAGAGCTGTTAACAGGTATATCAGTCTAGGAGCCTATTCACTTTTCTTGTGTGGTTTCAGCTCAGGCGTCCAGGTAGCTGTTCATTAAGTATGTGGTACAGGCTCTGTCTTACAGTCTTAGTTGGGCAGGGGTGATTGATTGGTGTAGGTACCCTTTTCTGGTGCAGCAGGGGGGTCACGCTCTGAACAAGGCAGGGGGCTGATAATCATCCCCCAAGTGTCTCTGAGGAAAGTGCATCCCCCTTCCCTAGAGCATACAGGTGGGTTGGTTCTGCAGACAGACCATGGCACCCAGGATTTCTGATTGTAAGGACTGGGGAGGTACCAGTTATCCTTGGACTCCTGTTGTGGGTGGCTGGGTGACCTGAATGGAGTCACCAGTCCTTAGGCCCCTGATGTGGATGGGTGAGAACCCTGTTCAATAGGCAAAGCAATGTCAAACATCAAACACCCACTTCTCCATTGTAGTGCTGAAACAGTTGTAGTCTGCCAACAAGGGCCTATTCTCCTGAAATAAGCCCACACAGGTTTATGCAGAGGGGAAAGGTACTCAAAGTTCATGGACTGTTTATGCCTGGACAGGAGCTGCTTCTGCCCTGAGCTTCCCTGGTTAGTGGAGCTGGCAAATTATGTTTTCCCCTAATTGCAAATTTATTCCTTCTCCAAGGCTAGGAGGATGGCTCTAGGCACTCATCAGGGCCCAGGGAAATCAGCTGCTGATGCTCGCTTGGGAGCTGGGGAGGGGGGGTGGCGTGAAATATACACAAGTACTTAGCTTTTGCTGAGAGCGCCGCTCTTGTCGGGTTCCGGAGGTGTGAGTAGGCTGTGTGGCTGGCTGCTTCTCCCTGAGGAAACTGTGGCCGAATGCTAGTACCAGCCTGCCACAGCCGCTCCCCAGAATGGTGCCTGAGGGGTCCCAGCGATTCAGGTCTGGATGGCAGTGGGTTTGGTTTTTTTTGAACTTCTCTCTGCTTCTGAACCATCTCTTCCTCCCCGTGCCCCTCAGTTCGTTTTCTAACCTTGCCTTTCATGTTCAGGGCTCCTACTTTCATGAATATATGTTTCACTTGCTTTTTTTTTTGCGTCTTTGTTGTAAGAGGGCTGGCCAGAAGCATTTGTCTATTCCACCATCTTGGCCCCCTGCTTAGCACATCTTCATTCTTAACTTTCTTCTTAGCTAAGACTTGGTTTCCAACAGCCACAATTTTGGTGTCTATCAGATATAGTGAAACCTATGAGATCTGAAACTCCATGGGAATGCCTTGTTTTTCTGGGTCTTTACCACTTTTCTATTAGTGTAACATATTTGAGTTTTCTTTTTCTGGCAGGTTTCTGCCTTACACAGGTTTCTCAAGTTAGCATCCATCCACTTACTTACACCAAATTATGGATGTTATTCTTGATAATTCTTGTTTGTTACCTCCCGAGTTTAATCTACCAGAGAGTGCTCTAACTTTTACTTCTAGAATAGATCTTGAATCTGGTTACGTCCTACCATCTCCTCAGCTACAGCCTGAGCCCCAGCCACCATTATTTCTTACATGGAATATTTTTATAGTCTCTTAATTGATATCCCTTGCCTCCCTGTCCATCCAGTATCCTACTGCCTTCCTCCTCATCCTCTTTGCTTTGGCTGCACATGCCTTCAAACTGTCCTGGAACAGGACAAACTCATTTTCTCTTTAAGGCCATCCTTCTACCTGGAAAACTATTATTTTATATGTTTGCATATCTAGGGCCTCCACATTTAGTCCACAGCTTAAATGCCAGCTCTTAAGAGAGACTTTTACTCACCATTTGGGCTAAAGTAATCTCAGCCCACCCCTCTCAACCCGATTTTGCTTTCTAGTCTGTTCTGTTAGTCTTTTTACTTTTCTTTATAACACTTACCTACTGCATATAATCATTTTTTATTGTTGTACATGTTTTTCTACCTTTCTCCTTAGAATATCAGCATCATAAGAGTGTAGAGTAGACCAACATGATATATTTATTGAGGAATCAATAGAAAGGGGCATAAAGCCCCAGGATTCTGAAGCCCAGGTATCTATATTAAAATTTAGGGGAAGGCTTATTACCAAATTAGAATTCATGGTGAATAAAAAGAAAAAGGGATACTTTTATTAATGAATTGTTAATAAAGATAATTTGATAATTATTTATAATATATCGATACAGAAAACCAGTTAAGGATTAATCTGTGTGATTCACATATTTTAGATTTTAATTTTCGTATATGCTCAAGTTTGGAAGGCATTCACACTATTTGGTTTCAGATCTTGGGGAAGTATTTTGAAGGATGACTAAACCACTTGAGGGTTGAATGTGCAAATATAAACCAAGTAAGTGACAGCTTCTGTCACATCTTCTTTATTAGCAAGATATTCATGTCAGCATTAGCTCCTATGCTGGGAAACAAATGTGGACCAAGTTAGGAAAAAGAGCTAATGGAAAGCAATAAAAACTGTACAAGAGAGATGGGGCAAAGTAGTATTCTAAGAAGGTCAGAATTATCACACACCAAGTTCAGTCAGGGGCCTTTTCCGATCCAGTTCTTTTCTAGTGGAGGTTGAGACTCAGGGAAGTGCACTAGGAGGGGTAGGAGAGTGATATAGCTTTGTGAGATGATGCATCATAAGACCTGGGAAAATTTATCTGAGATAGTGCAAGGGGAGAAAAAGGAAAGTACCAGGAAATCTGAAGTTAGCAGAGACACAAACAGTGGGACGAATAGGGCTCCAGGACTCTGAGGGCCAACGGAAACGGAGAAAACTTGTATATCTAAGAAGCACAGAAAGTAGGGATTAAGTGATCTGTCTTTCCATAGGATACATAAAATTGTTTAAAAATAAAGAGAAATAATATCAAGGAGGTACAGCAATTTTTCTCTAACTTGCCATTTGATAGGTCAAGGACTTTTGATAAGTTGTCTTACTAGCACCTCTTCGGTTCTGGC
Organism: Elephas maximus indicus; assembly: GCF_024166365.1. NCBI lineage: Eukaryota > Metazoa > Chordata > Mammalia > Proboscidea > Elephantidae > Elephas > Elephas maximus. Next base: position 59,540,920 of record NC_064833.1, on the reverse strand, counting down.
TGAGAAGTAAATGTACAAAGTGAAAGCACAGGTCAGAAGGACTCCTTCAAGGAAATAGTCTAATGGCCCTTGTTTCAGGCTCCTAAATTTCACCTACTCTTTGGAGGTTTTTAAAATTGTCCATGTTTCCTGCTGCCACCATCCATGTGCAAGACTCAATGACATTTTTTGTTCCTGCAATAATGCTGTAATGCTCTTTTCTAGGTGGGTTTGCTTTGATAGTGGCAATAGAGTAGATAGGGAGATAAAAGGTCTCTCCCTCCATTCCTCCCTCTTTCCTTTTTCTTCCTTCTTTCCTTTCTTAATTCCTCTTTCTTGCTCTCTTTCTCCCTTTTTTTCACCTTATAAGAATGCAATTATTTCTTCACCTCAGTACCTAGGTGGATTGAAGATCACAGTCAAAAAGAATTTATCATTTCTTGTTTCAAAACTGAATTTAAGGGCCACTGTGACAGAATAGGGGGCCCTGGTGGCACAGTGGTTAAGAGCTCAGTTGCTAATCAAAAGGTCAGCAGTTCCAATCCACCAGTTGCTCCTTGGAAACCTTATGGGGAAGTTCTACTCTGTTCTCTAAGATCACTGTGAGTTGTAATCAACTTGATGGCAACGGGTTTGTTGTTGTTGTTGTTTTTCCTTCTGGTGACAGAATAAGGTCCCTGTGGGAAAAAGATTTTGCTCATGGCTACTAACTGAAACAGAGGTGGTTTGAATCTGCCCAGAAGCACCGTGGAAGAAAGGCCTGGTGATCTACTTTCATAAGATTATAGCCATTGAAAACCCTATGGAGTGCATATGGGGTATCCATAAGCTGGAATCAACTCAACAGAAATAGATGTGGCTTTGGGTGACAGAATATAAGAAGAGAGAAAACGGTTTGCTTAGCAACTAGAAAGGAGAAGAGAGTTTGCAGAACAGACAGAGGTAGGGCTTTCCTGTGGCAGAAGACCGTATCTCCTCATATTAAAGAGAAGGATTGAGGACAAGAGAAAATATGAAGGAGAGGGTTTTCAGAGAGCATTCTCTGAAAGCTGATCTCAAGAAAGTTCCCCCAGAAAGAAAATCTGATGTCTGGGAAGAGCCATGTACAAACCTGACAGATGACCAATGCAGGGCCATTGTTGAGTTTCTGGATCCACATAAGGAACTGAGCCATTGCATACTGCCCCACCTTCACTTGAGCAAGCACCTTCCATGGACTGCATGCAGCTAGAGACTGTCCTAGGGTTTCTTCCTATCACTCTCTCATGAGGACCTTGCTTCATCATCATTCAGGGTCTCAAGGGGTGTTTTCCCTGCAGAAGAGATACCGACTTTGCCCCAAGACTAGCTTTATTTTATTATTTCACTGTTCGCACTCCCTTTGCCTACCACAAAACCAAAACCCGTTGCCGTTGAGTCAATTCCAACTCATAGTGACCCTATAGGGCAGAGTAGAACTGCCTCACAGGGTTTTTAAGGAGCGCCTGATGAATTCAAACTGCCGACTTTTTGGTTAGCAGCTGAACTCTTAACCACAATAACCCCAGGGTTTCCTGCCTATTACAAGTCTCTAGGATATTTGTAAGTAAAAGATATTGGGGTTGAAAACTGTGCTTTCTGCTTGGGGACTTTAACAGACTTGCCTTCCTTTCAAGTAGGGTAGAGGCAAAATAAAGCCATGTTATACTTGCATTACCTCATTTAATGTTACTAGTAGTACATTAAATGGGGCAAGTTTGGTTATTAAAAGTTATATACACCTATTATAGGCAAATTAAGTTTAAGAGGGTCCCACAGCAACAAGGCAAAGGAGTCAGGTATGGAATCTTGTTTGCTCAAGTCCAAAGCCAAGTTCTTGATTATTTTGCCATTCTTTTCCTTTCTGTTTTTGCTTCTCCTTTTCTGTTTCTGGAGCCCTGGTGCCACAGTGGTTGGGAGCTTGGTTGCTGACCAAAGAGTCTGCAGTTGAATCCACCAAGTCTTTCCTTGGAAACCCAATGGGGCAGTTCTACTCTGTCCTATAGGGTTGCTATGAGTTGGAATCGACTAGACTGCAACGGGTTTTTTTTGTTGTTGTTGTTTTTTTCTGCTTCTACAAGCAAAAATGTCAAGATAGTATGCACTGTCTTTACTTTTTAACAAGGGCCTTTCCTATTCCATTCTGTTTTGCCTTAGCTGGCTAATATTAATGACTACTTCATCAGGCGACCCTGCCCCAAGAACGGATTACCCAATAAGCAAAAGATGTGGTGAAACCCATGTGAAATTGTGCACTACAGATTAGTAAGTAAACACAAAAAAGCCCATGCATACCTTTCTTACTGGTTTATCCACCCCTGCCCTGCCCTTTACATCAATGGATTAGCCTTTTTGCCAGAGCATAATATGAATATCTTAAGTATTTAATAAATATATTTCCATGCAAGACTTATATACATACATTACTAGGAGTGTGGTTTCTTCAGGATAGACTAGCCTATTTAAATTCGAGAAATCACTCCCAAGCTTAGAATTTCTAAAGTACGAGAATGGTCTTAAATAGCTGATTTAGGTCTCTTTTAAATTGACAGTTTAACTCACCATTCTGCCAATTAGACACTTAATTCCACCTAATCAGATTTAAAATTCCCTAGGAAAATTGTTTCATGTCATTTGTTTATAGTTTACTTCAGTCCTTTTGAAGTCATAAATTTTGATTTGTATGTCATAAAAGTCACGTTGTTGTTAGAAGACCTCAAGTCGATTTTTGACTCATAACAGCCCCATGTGATGGAGTAGAATGCCCCATAGGGATTTCTAGGCTGTGATCTTTGTGGAAGCATATTGCCAGGGCTTTTTCCAATGGATCCTCTGGGTGGGTTAGACAGCCAGCCTTTGTGTTAGCAGCCAAGTACTTAACCGTTGTGCCTCCAGGGCTCCCTATAAAAGTCACACAATTCTTAATATGTTATATTTTATTATTACTGTTACATGTAACAATTATAATATGTTTCTAAGAATACATAATTGTTTTGTCAACCATGTGTCCTATTTCTTTTCCAATTATATGTAAGTTGGGCAATATTAAAAAAAAAAAGTCACGATATTATCCGTCATCAGTAGCAAAGTATTCATTTAATACTTCCTATCATAGTTTTTTTTATCTTGTCTCAGTAGCAATAAACCAGTTGAGATACAAGTTAAAAAAATTGTAGTTCCTCCAAGAGTTTGTGAGTTTTGAAAGTTAAGGATAATACATTGGTTTTATTTACTATTGTCTATATATTTTTTTTTTTTTATGGTTTTGAACTTGAATGTTAAATGTGGCTATGAAACTATATTGAAATGGATCTTGATCTAACAGCATGGGGGTGAATTTGAGAGAACTTGCCTTACAAATGGCATTTTCTTGAAAACATGTTATAATCTGAAGCAGTCAAGTGCATTCCTAGATCTTGGTACAGAGTTGATTTATATGCTTGTAAGTTATAGTGCAGGTAGTCAAATGTTATTTATTTGTCAATTAAAATATACTTATTAATCTTACTTTTCACTTAAGTCATATACAATTCACCTTTATAGGTTCCATCTAGGCTATTTATTTTTCTGTTTAATATTTTCTTGCCAATTGCCAACCATGAATCTCAAGTCAGCAGAGGGGGAAAAATATAATTTGCTTGTCAATGAGAATTCTAGGATTTTATTTCTCAATGTAAAACTGTTAATGTGTCTAAAGTAATAGAGTTTTGCTAAATAAGTTACTCCTTAATCAAGAAGGTGCAATAGGGCCCCTCATTGCAACAACAGAAAGTTAAAAAAAAAATATATATATATGTATATATATAGAATAGAATAACCTGATCAGCACATTTATATAGGATTTTACTCAATTTACCCAAGTCAGATTAAATCATGATAAGATTTATTTTTTAAATAGGACAGCTGTTTAATGCAAACTGGGAAATTACTCAGGGAAGGATAGATGTAATGGGAGCTCCTATCACCCAACCCTCTGCCCATTTTTATGTTTATTCTTACTTCTTTAGACTCCCACAATCTAACACATTTATCCTTCCCTCAGTATTTACTCTGGTATGCATTATGTATAATATGCAAATTTGAACAAGGAGTCAAGTTCCAGGTTTTAATGAAAAACACTCCTAAGGAATTTCATCGTTATTCCCAATCTTTACAACAGCCATAACAGATTAAATTATTTTTTCAAAAAGGAAGTTGCGCTTTATTCTATTTAAATGTTCAAAATTTACCTTATTAGTTATTTTATAGTGTGTCCTTAATGAATACATTCATATCAGACCCAAAAACATATCAGACCAAAGGGAATAAAGTATCTCACTGAGAAGTCTATCTAATGAGCCATATAGAACTGAAATAACTGCATATGCATTCCACAAATGGTCCATTAATTGGGAAAAGAACCCAAGTGCGAAGATATAATCCTATAGGATAGGACTTTAAATGGCGATACAGTTTAAGGCTTTTGCGCTTTCTACTCACTTGTGTGGAGGTAAGGGTGAATGTGAGACATCATTTCTCTTTCCTTCTAAGGTAAAGCATTTCCATTAAGCCATTGTGATAACCTCACTTTTAAAAAAAGAAACAATTTTGGAGAATTTTGTCAATTTGACAAGAGCTCTTTTCTCAATCTAATATTTTTCTTTCTTGGTTCTTTCAGTGGCATGTGTTCATTACCCTGGTAGCTCTTCTTTCAGGTGCTGCTTCAATGTACTGCGCTGACTTCAGAATAAACAAGGGCATCTCGGTGCTGCTGTGCCCACTAGAACAAACCTGGAGAGAACCAGGGCCTTCTTTGGATGAATGCGTAATTTATTCTCCACATTCCACACGACGGCACTGGGTGGGCTCCACACCCAAACCAAACCAGTTGCTGTTGAGTTGATTCTGACTCATGGTGATCCCATGTGTATCAGAGCAGAACTGTGCTCCATAGGGTTTTCAATGGTTGTGACCTTTTGGAAGTAGATTGCCAGGCCTTTCTTTTGTGGTGCCTCTGGGCGGATTTGAACCTCCAACTTTTTGATTAGTAGCCGAGCCCTTAATTATTTGCATCAACCAGGGGCTCCTTTTGAGAGTGAAAGGGGGAGCTATTAATAATTACAGTTGGACCTCAGGCATAAACCTGGGATGGTTTGTTTATCCAATTTATTTCAAAGCAGCAGATCATTTACTATCTCATCTTGAACCTCTGTCCAATGTAATTCATAAATTATTTTCTTTGCCTGTATTAGAATGAATCCAGTCTCTCCTTGTTCCATATTTGGTATTAGCTTGGGTCACCCTTCCCAACCATATTACTTTTTTACATCTCTCTTCTATATACTTAATTTTATGGTGTCACTTAAAACAGTGATTTACAGACTAGACTCTGTGGAAGAATCTGGGATGGGGATATGTAAATGGAGGGCTGGAGACAATAGATGGGTTTCCAGGCACCACTTTTTCTTTAACTATAGTAGCTCGACTCGGCGGCACTGGGTTTTGCTGGGTATAGTAGCTCTGTTTTTTCAGTTTTATTTGCTGTTCTTCCCACTCGGGTTTTTCCTTGAGGACAGGTTCATTTCTCATTTCAAAAAAAATCTGTAACTCACTGCAAATTAATCACTTTTGGTCAAGGGTTATGCATCACGTCTTGAAATTTCAGAGGGAAATATGATTTAGAAATTACATAGAAAGACTTTGAGACAATTGATATCTGATAAATCATCCCCTTTGCTTCTATTGGAGCCCCGGTGGCATAGCGGTTAAGAGCTCAGCTGGTAACTAAAAGGTCGGCGGTTGCAACCCACCAGATGCTCCTTGGAAACTGAATGGGGCAGCTCTACTCTGTCCTATAGGGTTGCTATGAGTCGGAATCTACTTGATGGCAACGGGTTTTATGCTTTTATTGGGTCGCTAACAAGGATTCATCAGCCCTGTAAAAAAGAGGGGAAAAATGCTGCTTGAGTCCACATCTGGCTGTAGCCACTTCTGCCTGCTAGGTGGCATGGTATATGTAGTGGATTGAATTATGCTCCCCCCCAAAAAAATTTTTTTTTTTTTTAAATATGTGTATCAATTGGGCTGGGCCATGATTCCCCCTATTGTGTGCTTTTCCTATATGTTGTAAATCCTGCCTCTGTGATGTTAATAAGGGGGGATGGGCAATAGTTGTGTTAGTGACGCAGGACTCAATCTACAGGATTGGATTGTGTTTTGAGCCAATCTCTTGAGATATAAAAGAGAGAAGTAAGCAGAGAGACAGAGGGACCTCATACCATCAAGAAAGCAGCACCAGGAGCAGGGCCTACCTTTGGACCTGGGTTCCCTGTGCCTGAGAAGCTCCTCGATCAGGGGAAGTTGGGACAAGGAATCTTCCTCCAGAGCCGACAGAGAGAGAAAGCTGTCCCCTGGAGCTGACACCCTGAATTTCAACTCTTGGCCTACTTTGCTGAGAGGAAATAAATATCTCTTTGCTAAAGCCATCATCCACTTGTGGTATTTCTGTTACAGCAGCGCTAGATAACTAACACAGTATACTTCATATATGGTTAATTGAATATCCTCCTGCTCAATAGTCTTCTCCAGATCTTGTGGTTAGGTAGAAAAATCACTGAATCAGACCAAGTTTAAAGGGAAAAATTTCAGTTTTATATTGCTACATAACAAACCATCCCAAAACTTAGTGGCTTAAAACAGTTTAATGGATTGAATTGTGTCTCCCAAAAAAGTCCTAATTCCTATAGCTGTGAATGTGACCTTTATCCTGACTACTTTGTGAAGAGAGGTTTGATCTGTCTTGGTCACATCTACCGCTATCTGAGGAAATTTTTTCAGACCCAGGTAAAGACCATTCTCAAATATCTAAAATACGATTGATAAAAAGGTATTTATTTTTGCTTAACTTTTCCTTCAGGAACTCCATGAGGAGTTTTCTGTCCACGACTAATATAAGATTTACTTTTTCCTGCCAGTCAAGAAAAAAGCATTGCCTAATATTTGCTTGTTCATTCTCCTTCCCTCTGTCTCTTGTTTCTTCCTTCCCTTCTTCTTCCCTCTCCCCTTCTATTCTTTCGTTCTTTCCTTCTTTCTCTTCTCCCTCCAGTACCCCTCCTTATTTCTCGACCTGGTAACCTACTTCTGTAAAGATTGCCACTAAGAAAGCCCTGTGAGGCAGTTCTACTCTGTCACATGAGTTCACTGTGAGTTGGAATCAACTCGACAGCATCTAACAACAACACCAACAGCAACATTTATTATATGTGAAGTGTTACAGTTGGTGTTGGCCAGAGAGGAACAAACCTCTTTACTTGCCCTTAGTGAACTCAGAATTCCTTGGGGGTAATGCTTAATACATAAGGTAAATTTTGAAATTAAAGTATTTTATATTACCAGAAAATTTATGAAATGATATTGTGAGAAAGGTGGCAAAAAGCCTAAATGTTTTGATAGAGTACTTCAACAGAAAACAGGCAACTTGATTCACTCTATGAAAACTCTGTTACTATGGACCAGATACTTTTGGGGCAATGGTCAAATTGCAAGCCCTGTCCTAGAAAATTGACTTTCTTTTCTCCAGATATCCCCTGAAAGTGTTTCCCAGCATATCCTGACCGGGAATATGCTTTACTTCTCCTCTTTACTCTTCACCATATATAGGAGCATCTCTTGGGAAAAAAAAAAAAAAAAAATTTTTTTTTTTTCTATTTTCATTCTCACTCTGTTCTCAATGTGCTCCCTTACAGATCATCTTCTGGTTTTACCACAATGGATAAAAAACGGACTTGAACTTTGCCCTCTTTTTCTCTGTCTCCCACCATGAATCTCTTTTACCTTCTTAAGAACCTGGATGTAAATATGTCAACTTGGAGGTTGGGATGAAAAAGGTGAAATAAGACTTTAGTTTGTTTGTGGTGATTTTCCCTTAGAGATTAAAAAAGAGTCAATACCATGCTCCTCTTCAAAATTCAGATAGTGCGTATACTCATGGGCTAAAGATAACATGGATAGACAGGACCTAGGCATAGAACATTCTGATTTATTAAACTTGTCTCTGTAAGAAAAATAAAGTAGTTGAGCTAATAGACATCCTGAGTCTCCTCTTCCTAAGTCTAAGGAGGAAATAATCCTGGTATAATACCCTTGGAAGAGAGAACAATAAAACCTGGTTTCATTAAATGATTATCTAAATTGGCACAGAAAAGGCATTTGATAAAGTCCAACACTCATTCCTGGTAAAAACTCTCAATAAAATAGGAAAGGAAGGGAAATTCCTCAACACAATAAAGGGCATCTATACAAAACCAGCAGCCAACATCGGTCTCAATGGAGTGAGGCTGAAAGCATTCCCACTGAAGATGGGAAAAAGACAAGGATGCCCTTGATCACCAATCCTGTTTAACATTGTGCTGGAAGTCATGGCTAGAGCAATAAATAGGAAAGACAAAGAAGTAAAGGGCAACCAAATTGAAAAGGAAGAAGTAAAACTATCCCTATTCACAGATGATATGATCCCATACACAGAGAACCCCAAAGGTTCCACAAGAAAATTATTGGAACTAATAGATTCAGCAGAGTAGCAGTATACACGATCTATATACAAAAATTAGTTGGATTCCTATACATTAACAAAGAGAGCTCTGAAAAACAAATCAGGAAAGCAATACCATTTATAATAGCCTCTAAACTGATAAAATATTGAGGAATAAATCTAACTCAAATCTAACTAGGGCCGTAAAAGACCTATACAAAGAAAACTACAAAACACTATTGCAGGAAACTAAAAGACACCAATATAAATAGAAAAGTACCATGCTCATGGATAGGAAGACTCAAAATTGTAAAAATGTCAATTCTACCTAAAGCAATCTACAGTTATAACACAATCTCTATCCAAATACCAACAGCCTGGTCTTGGGACAATGATAGGCACACTGACCAATGGAACAGAATTGAGAATACAGATGTAAATCTATCCATCTATGGTCACCTGATCTTCAAAAAAGGCCCAAAGTCCATTAAGAGGGGAAAAGACAGGCTTTTTAACAAATGGTGTTGGCAAAACTAGATGCCCATCTGTAAAAAAATGAAACAGGACCCATATGTCACACCATACACAAAAACTAAGTCAAATTTTATCAAAGGCCTAAATACAAAACCAAAAACTATAAAGATCATAGAAGAAAAAATAGGGTCAATGCTAGAGGCCCTAATACATGGCATAAATAGGATACAAACCATTACTATCAATACACAAATGCTAGAAGATAAGCTAGATAAAAGGGATCTTCTAAAAATTAAACACTTATGCTCATCAAAAGACTTCACAAGAAAAGTGAAAAGAGAATCTACAGAGTAGGAAAATTTTTTAGCTATGACATATCTGACAAGGGTCTAATCTCTAAAAGCTATAGGAAAACACAACATCTTTACAAAAAAAAAAAGAAAGAAACAAAAACAAATAATTAAAAATTGAGCAAAGGACATGAACAGACACTTCACCAAAGACATTCAGGTGGCTGACAGACACATGAGGAATGCTCGAGATCACTAGCCATTAAAAAAAAAAAAATGCAAATCAAACTATAATAAGATACCACCTCATCCTACCATTACTGGCACTAATAAAACAAACAAACAAAAAATAACAAATGTTGGACACGTTGTGGGGAGATTGGAACTCTTATGCCCTGCTGGTGGGACTGTAATAATTGTACTGCTACTATGGAAAACAGTATGAAACCTCCTCAAAAACATAGAAATGGAAATACGGTTATTGTTAGGTGCTGTCCAGTCAGTTCTGACTCATACCGACCCCATGTACAAAGAAAGAAACACTGCCTGGTCCTGCACCATCCTCACAATCATTGTTATGATTGAGCCTGTTGTTGCAGACACTGTGTCAATCCATCTCATTGAGGATCTTCCTCTTTTTTCACTGACCCTCTACTTTACCAAGCATGATGTCCTTTTCCAGGGACTGATCCCTCCTGATAGCATGTCCAAAGTATGTGAGACGTAGCCTCTCCATCCTTATTTCTAAGGAACATTCTGGTTGTACTTCTTCCGAGACAGGCTTGTTCCGTCTTTTGGCAGTCCATGGTATATTCAATATTCTTCGACAACACCATAATTCAAAGGCATCAGTTCTTCCATCTTCCTTATTCATTGCCCAGCTTTCACATGCATATGAGGCAATTGAAAACACTGTGGCTCGGATCAGGTGCACCTTAGTCTGCAAGGTGACATCTTTGCTTTTCAACACTTGAGAGAGGCCTTTTGCCACAGATTTGCCCAATGCAATGCGTAATTTGATTTCTTGACTGCTGCTTCTGTGGGTGTTGATTGTGGATCTAAGTAAGATGAAATCCTTGACAACTTTAGTCTTTTCTCTGTTTATCATGATGTTGCTTATTGGTTCAGCTGTGAGAACTTTTGTCTTCTTGAAGTTGAAGTGTAATCCACACTGAAGGCTGCAGTCTTTGATCTTTATTAGAAAGTACTTCAAGTCCTCTTCACTTTCCACAAGCAAGATTGTGTCATCTGCATAATGCAGGTTGTTAATGAGTCTTCCTCCAATCCTGATGCCTCGTTCTTCTTCATATAATGCAGCTTCTCGTATTACCTGCTCAGCGTACAGATTGAATAAGTGTGGTGAAAGGATACAATCCTGATGCACACGTTTCCTGACTTTAAACACACAGTATCCCTTTTTCTGATTTACAGGTTCCTCATGCTCACAATTAAGTGTTCTGGAATTCCCATTCTTTGTAATGTTATCCTTAATTTGTTATGATCCACACAGTCAAATGCCTTTCTGCATAGTCAACGAAACACAGGTAAACATCTTTCTGGTATCAGCAATTATGTTCCTGCTTCCATGTCCTCTTCTGAATGAGGCTTGAATTTCTGGCAGTTCCCCGTTGATGTACTGCTACAGATGCTTTTGAATGATCTTCAGCAAATATTTCAGAGAAATAAGAGCTATGACACAAATAGACATATGCACACGCATGTTCAATGCAGCATTATTCTCAATATCAAAAAGATAGAAACAACCTAAGTTCCCATCAACAAAATAACAACCTTTGGTCATTATGAGGGAAGGAAGGGATGGGTAGGGAAAATCACTAACTAGGTAGTAGACAAGTGTCATCTTTGGTGAAGGGAAGGACAATACACAATACGGAGGAAGCCAGCACAACTTGACTAAGGCAAAGTTATAGAAGCTGCCTAGACACATCCAAACACATTGAGGGACTGAGTTGCTGGTGCCGAGAACTGGGAACCATGGTCTTGTGGGACAGCTAGGTCAATTGGCATGACATAGCTCATAAAGAAAGTATTGTACATCCTACTTTGATGAGTAGCATCTGGGATCGTAAGAGCTCATGAGGGGCCGTCTAAGATACATCCATTGGTCCCATCATGTTTAGAGCAAAGGAAAACGAAGAAAACCAAAGACTCAAGGAAAATATTAGTCCATAGGACTAATGGCTCCCATGAACCACAGACCCAACCAGCCTGAGCCCAGGAGAACTAGATGGTGTCAGGCTACCAGCACCAACTGTTCTGACAGAGATCACAATAGAGTGTCGCGGACAGAGCATGGAAAAAAATGGAGGACAAAATACAAATTCACAAAAAAAGACCGGACTTACTGATCTGACAGAGACTGGAGGAACCCCTGAGACTATGGCCCCTGGACACTCTGCTAATTCAGAACTGAAGCCACTCCTGAAGTCCACCTTTCAGCCAAAGATTAGAAAAACCTGTGAAACAATAACACACATAAGGAATGTGCTTCTTAGTTCAGTCAAGTATATGAGACCAAAGGGGAACACCTGCCTAAAAGCAAAGACAAGAAGGCAGGAAGGGACAGGAAAACTAGATGAATGAACACAGAGAACCCAGGGTGGAAAGGGAAAAGGGGAGAGTGCTGATGTATTGCAGAGATTGCAACTAATGTCACAAAGCAATTTGTTAATAAATTTTTGAATAACAAACTAAAAACAAAAAACCAGGTTTCACTCTGATGGACAGAATTTGGGAGAGGAACTGTGTAATTTAATCCCTGTACATCCACTGAGGTTACTGCAAATAATGTTAATTGCTGTCTTGATTTCATTCAAGGTGACGCCCTGAGGCTCAACAGAATTCTTCTGAATCTCTACCTAGAACTGAGATTGCTGGAAACTGAACTGTGCGTGTTTCAAGAAAAGCTATTAACTTTGCTTTAGCTGTGCACTACATCCATCCCAGCATGCCTTGGGACAAGAGGTAGGAAAGTAGAGAAGGTGGCAGACACTGGTACCATTTCTATTGATTACTTTTTGTCAGTGCTTTCTATAAATGAACTTTTGCTGTTAAAGGGTGCTTAATTTATTTAATTATGCTGGAGGGCAAAGGAGTGTTGACGTAGCTATTACGCATTACTCTTGAATTGACTCCAACTCATGGCAACCCCATGTGTGTTCAGAGTAGAGTTTTCAATGGCTGTAATCTCACGGAAGTAGATCACCAGGCCGATTCATCCACTGGGTGAATTTGTACTGCCAACCTTTTGGCTAGTAGCTGAGTGCAAACCTTTGTGCCACTTGGGGATGTCATAGGATCTCAAACCAAAAAACCCTCTGCCTTTGAGTTGATTCCAACTCATAGCAGCCCTATAGGACAAAGTAGAACTGCCCCCATAGGGTTTCTGAGTTAGTACATCTTTACAAAAGTAGATTGCCACATCTTTCTCCTTCAGAACAGATGGTGGCTTCGAACTGATAAACTTTCTATTAGCAGGCGAGCACTTTTAACCACTGCACCATGAACACTCCTTGACAAAGGATATGAAACAATGTTAATAGTTCAGATTTTTTAATGTGATTTCCTATTTGACCTTCTGAGCCTTCTTTCACTCTTATCCACCTAAGCATCCATGAGTTTAGGAAGAGATTTCAGACTGAAAATCAAAAGAAGGGGTTTGATACCTGAACAAATAATTTCTTTTATAAGGATTAGTACAAAGCTGGTTCCTATGAGGCGGAGGTCAAAGACATCCTAAATGTCCAATTTTTCCAAGCTGCTGTAGTGTTCTATCATCTCTAACATCGACTACTCCTCCTCTCAGTGCTCTCCCTCCTGTCTTTGGGTTCCCTAATTTGCCGCAAAGCCTCACAGAACTCATAAACCTTATAAAGGAAATAACTTACGCAGTTGTGGAGGCTAGCAAGTGCCAAATTCATGGGTCAGGAGTATGCTTTCCCTGGCCCTCAGTCTCTGCCCAAAGGCACTCAGCTTTCTAACTCCATGGGTCAGGAAGCCCACTGCACCGTGTCCAGTGGGTCTTTGCTGTGGGTCTCTCCTTGGGGTCTTTCCTGCGATGACTCGAGTCTTTGCTGCTGGTCTCTGCTGGTGGTCTCTGCTGCTGGTTTCTCCTTTGATGGTCGTGGTTTCTTCTTTCTGCTCTGGAATTGGCTCTTTTTTAAGGTAAAACTGACCAATTCCCTTGGTGGGCCACAATCATCTTATTTTCACAGCCCTGCCCTGTTACCTGGGTGGGAGTTACAAGACCTGGCAAGAAAGACCATACTAAGTAATTCATCACACCGTGGTATCTTTACTTTGTTTTTACAAGCCAGACTGTTGTTTGATAATTTGTAAAATTTTTCTGTCTTTAAGCATACAAAAGGCCTTGCTTGGCGGGAGAGATTACAGAGTTTTACATAAGAGAAACCTAGATAGAAGGAAGAGGAAGAAGAAAGGGGGAATGCTCTCCTTTTCTAGTCTTGAGGAATTATGGGAAGGAGAAAAATAAAAGAGACAAAGGTGTGTGTGAAGGCATCAAATGCAGGGGTCTCAATTTCCATTCTTCAAACTTCAACCTGGAGGGGGTGTATGTCAGATAAACGAGGATATCAGGAAGTGCAGAAGGGGCTCTTCTCATTCCTGTTTGCAACTCTGGGAGGAAGCTATATCTGGACCCTGCAGACAGAACCAAGACAACTTGGGACATTTCCACATCACTGAAAATACGCCTGGAAAGAGCTTGACAGAAAGCATTGACATAGCAGTTCGGCTTTTCAGCAATGTCCACAGGATGGATTATTTGGGTCAGGAGGTAGGAGTAGGAACAAAGTCAGACCTTTGAGCTATCTGTAGTACCAGTGGAGATGAGACCTTCTGGGCCTGGACCCTGAATAGGAATGTGTCTAATCTAAGAAGATGGACAGAGAGCTTAGATGGAGCAGATTTCTGCACCGGAGGCCAGGGAGTCGGGCAACACGTTAGCAAGGAAGCTTCATCAAGAACCATTAAGTTGTTTTTCTCTGCCTCTAGAACAAACCAAACCCACTGCCATCGAGTTGATTCCTACTCATAGCAACCCTATAGGGCAGAGTAGAACTGCTCCCTTAGTGTTTCCAAGGCTGTGAGTCTTTACGGAAGCAGACTGCCACATCTTTCTCCTGCAGAACGGCTGGTGGGTTCCAACCACTGACCTTTCGGTTAGCAGACAAGCACTTGACCACCAGGACTCCTATCCTCTGCCTCTAGGCTAGAGCATTTGAGCAGCACATCTATCTCGGTCTTAAGGAGGGAAGCAGCCAGAGGGAAGTTAATTGCAAAATTAAACATTTTTATCTAAGAGATTGAACGTACCCTGAAGGAGTCTTTTTTGGTATCAGATAATATGTTAGACTGAGCACTTATTTATACAAAAATGGAGGGACACAGCAGGAAGAATGGATTACAGACAAAATAACAAACTTTTTATTTCAGTTCTTTGAGTTAGCTCCAGTATGTGTAAAAATTCAACAACTGCTGTTTAGACGTAGTTATTGACATAGTCGCAGATTTTATTGTTTTATTCTAATTAAAGGCACTGATTTTGTTCTGTGAAATTCTCTACTTTCTCTTTTTAAATTAAATTCTGATTGAATTTTCCTCACCATTCCTCCCAATGCATATTGTCCTTCCAAGGTTTTTATCACTGGTTTATGGGAAACCAGGCATTCAAGATCAGAAAGCTTGGCCTGATGAAATTCCATTCAAAGATCCTCACCTGTTGTGAAACTATTGTTGTTGGGCACCCTCGAGTTGATTCCGACTCATAGCGACACCATGTGACAGAGTAGAACTGTTTGGCTGTAATGTTTATGGAAGCAGGCCGCCAGGTCTTTCTCCTGTCAAGACACTGGGTGGGTTCAAACCGCAAACCTTTCTGTGAGCAGCCAAGCAAGCGCTTAACCATTACTCCCCCAGGGCTCCTTTGTTGTGAACCTACTATGTTCACATCTGGAGTAACTGGTAAAGTGTGGGTGCAAGTGTTTGCATTTGCCACCAGATCTGAAACTCTGCTGTGTTTTTGGTTTTTAATCTTCTTAAGACAAGTGGTAAGAAATATTACTTCCTACTCCTATCTGAAGTTGTAAAGTCTCTTCTGGTTTTAAAATTTGTTTGTAGCAGCTATAATTAAAGGACACACAAAAAAGGGTTGTCATAAACAGTCTGCCTCTGGGTTGTGCTTCTCCTTATTTTTGTGACTAACTGCATGATTCTCTGTTCTTTTGTGTCTCTTGGTCATATTTCTTTTTGAAGCATATGAGGTATGCATACACTTCATGGAGTCTATGAACCCTCTAAAGTTGCACACAATGTGTTCTATGAGTAAGCATTTCTTTTTGGTGAAGATCCTTTTTTTTGGTCACATTTTCAACAAGGAACAAAATTAAATAAATTTGAGAATTTTTATTCCATCTTTGTATGTCACCCTTATTTTTGTCTCATCAACTCATTTTCTCTACTCTCTTCACTCCTGTCTTTCTCCTCATAATGTGGATATAAAGTATATCTTTATGAACATGGAAAATTTTGTTTCCTGATTATAGCATAAAGAAGAAAGAATGATAAATTTTATAGTTTCTGTATCTAAAAATAATGTTATGCGTTCCTTGGTTTATTATTTACCTGTAGATCATTAGTTATTTTAAAACAAAAAAAAAACCAAGCCAAAAACAACAAAAAAACACCCTCTTGACTCCTTTAGAGTTTGAAAAGAAGTAAAAAAGGGACTACTTAATATTTTGAGGAAATTGTTTTTCGAATGAAAATACCTTCTTTTTCTGATTATTAATGTTGTAAATTATTTTAAAAACATTTACGTCATACTTAAACCAGGGTATATATAGCTACTACCTAGAACTAATTGCAATAAACCTTTTTGAAAACATCTTTTATAAAATATCTTTTGTATTAACACACAATTTAACATAAGGGAAGTCATAATATAATTTGTATTTTATGATCTGCTTTTTTTCCCCACTGAATAACATATTATGTTTATATCTCCATGTAAGAGAAGGCTTAAACGCTAGTTTTCAGTGAATATGCGATTATATAGACTTCAATTTATACTTATATACTAGTTTACTTTACCCATATTCTATTGAAATATACTATAATTTTTTGATTTGTTCACTATCATAAATAATATTTTCATGTATGCTCCTGCACTTGTATCTTTAATTTTTTTGTTTTAATTTTTAAAATTTGTTAGGACATGGTTCTGACATAAAAAGAAATAGTAAAATAAAATGTAACAGACACAATGTACCTATCACGAAGTTCAAGAAATAAAAATTGAGTCCCCTGTATGTACTGACGAAACCCTGGTAGCATAGTGGTTAAGAGTTCAGCTGCTAAATGAAAAGTCAGCAGTTCGAATCCACCAGGTGCTCCTTTGAAACCCTATGGAACAGTTCTACTCTGTCCTATAGGTTTGCTATGAGTCAGAATCAACTCGAAAGCAATGGGTTTTGGATTTATATGTACCCATGGAGCCCTGGTGTTGTAGTGTTTAAGAGCTTGGCTGCTCACCAAAAGGTTGGCAGTTTGAACCTACCAGCTGCTCCTTGAAACGCTTTGGGCCCATTCTACTCTGTCCTATAGGGTTGCTATGAGTCAGAATTGACTCTATGGCAAAGGGTTTTACATGTACTGATATCTTTATATAGTTTTCTAAATGACTACTTCAGATAAATTTCTAGACACTGAATTTATAGAATAAAAGTGCGGTGACGCCTTGCTTTTTTAAAATACACTTTATTTATTTTTGTATTTGTTTACTCAAACAGTATTTATTTAGTATCTGTTGAGTGCTGTGGACTGTGCTTACGTGCCTGGGATAGGCAAATAAAAGACACAGTTTTTCTCTTCAGGAAGAATATAGTCTCAAATAAAATAATAAGACATAAAATATAGCATAAAAGTGGTACAATAAAAATAAGATATAAAAGAAGCATTGAGAAATTGCAGGTAACTGAAAGCCCTGAGTGGAATAAACAGTTAATTTTCATCTACTAACCAAAAGGTTGATAGTTTGAGTCCAAACATAAGCTCCTTGGAAGAAGTGCCTGGTGGTCTACTTCCAAAAAATCAGCCACTGAAAACCCTGTGGAACGCAGGTTTATGGTGAGGCACATGGGGTTCCCCTGAATTGGAAATGATTTGATGGCAACTGGCTTGGATTATGAGTTGGAATTGAGTTGACGGCAACAGGTTTCTTTTTGGTTTGGCTTGCCTTGGCTTGGATGACCATCATAAGTCTGTCTGTCAGAAGAAGTGATTAGACTAAGAATTGGTTAAGTCATCAATACCAGCATGGATGACTTTTCAAGCTGAGGGCAGCATTTGCAGAGGCCTGGAATGAGAGCGGGTTGTGTTGGGAAATTGTTCCTAGTTCAATATGGCTGGACCATGGAGTTCTAAGTGAGCACAGAGAAAACATTGAGGAATGACGGCACAAAAGAAGGCAGAATATGAGAGTTAAAAACTGAGATAAAAAAGTGGTATGAATTATTATTTTTTTTTAATAAGGTATAGTAATTACGGGGCTGGGATAGTAATTAACATACCTGAAGGCAGAAAGGGAGAAGTTATAGAGGGAGAAACTCGGGATGTTGGAAAACTATTAAATTATCTGATGGATTTTGGTATATTTGCTGCTCTATTTCTATATCATTACCTCTTAGATTTTAAATTTATATCCCTTCTCGAGAGTGAAAGTAGTGTTTATTACTTTGGCTCATATTTAAGATGAAAATAATGGAGATATGTCTTTCAAGGAAAAGTCTATGGTTCTCCCTTTTGTAGTCCTCCATTCTGGCTGTGTGTATGAGAAAATACCAAGTGCTGCGCTTTTTCCCAAGTGAACGTTCTCTGTCTTCATATTTACTGTGCAGAGACTAGGGTGTGATGATGTAAAGATCGGGACTAGTGAAATTATTAAATCTCTTTTCACTCAAAATTGGGCATTGAAAGAGTAAATAAGTCTATGGTTCTCCCTTTTGTAGTCCTCCATTCTGGCTGTGTGTATGAGAAAATACCAAGTGCTGTGCTTTTTCCCAAGTGAACGTTCTCTGTCTTCATATTTACTGTGCAGAGACTAGGGTGTGATGATGTAAAGATCGGGACTAGTGAAATTATTAAATCTCTTTTCACTCAAAATTGGGCATTGAAAGAGTAAATTGGCATGCAATAGCTACTCGTGTTATAGGCAATTCATTTCGAAGTTGTGTCTAAAGGAATTATGCTTCCTGTGTCAAGTTCTGAATCAAATTTATAGTATTTCAGGTTAATGCTATCGACCATCAGGGAAGACAGTGAAGATTGAGAGTGTGTGCCAAATAATCTTCGATAACAGTAGACTCTGCTCTCTTTTTTTGACCTTTGATTACCTAGAAGTTATGGGCTGCAGTATACTGGAACAGCGTGCAACGTGCTGGACCTTCTGAGTCTTAGCAAGTGCTCCAAGCTTAATGACTCACATCATTCTTGGTAACTGCTTTGGACTTACAGCAGTAATGCTGGCTCATGTGGATAATAGAAACAGTTTTCTACCTCTGTGGTAGTAAGTGGTCTTAAATGAACTTTGTTCAAAACACTTTTCCTTATAGAACCATGCGCACTGTTTTTGACCTTGTACAGAACTCATTATCTTCTGCAAAAATGTTCATTACCAGTTAGCAAAATAAAATTACGTGATTATCATACATGACTGGTATGACCTAAATGACAAAAATTAAAGAAAAGGGATTAAAAATGAAACCTTTTTAGCCTTTATACGTTGTAGTACTATTGTTTCTTCGATTACATCCTTGAGGCTAGCTTTTTGGGTTTTTTTTTTTTTTTTTTGCGGCAGGAATTTATATTACCCAGCCAGTTGGTTTTCTAATTTCTAGTTATTAAACTGCCTAGCACACTAAGTTGTTTATCGTTTTTTTAGGGTTTAACTTTTAGATATTTAGAATTCTAAGGGGCTATTTCAGCTGTGCAAAAAAAAAAAAAAAGTAACCCTGAAAATAAGTTTTTGTTGTTGTGTGCGATGAAGTCGATTCCGACTCATAGTGATCCTATAGTAAGTAAAACTACTCTAATAATTGATTTTTAAGAAGTACTTCTGGTCACAAATAAAGTATTGAAATAAGCGTAAAGCTTTACTTTGGATTTTTATAATTTACTCATTTGTTGAATTTTTGTGTGTGTTTATTTAACAAATACTACGATATTGGCATACTAGAAATATTATAGAAAATATGAAGAGTTTGGAGGAAAGGTTTGAAACTATGGGAAACTTCAAATGTGAAAAAACTTAGAGAAAACTAAGCAAATCATGAGCTTATTAAAAATGACAAAATCAGAACATACATTGCTAAGAGGACCATTTTAAGGATTTGGGAACACTGATGGAACGCTGTTCATATTTATTTTTTTGATAGCTAAGTCCAATTTCCTTCTTTATGAAGAATATATTTAGAGTTTCTAGCTTTCAGACCTCTCTCAAGATCAATTAAAAACATTAATTGGAAAATACTTATTGAATCCCTGTCATATGCAAAGTACCACAGTAGACATTCTGAATAATACTTATTATTTCATTTCACAAATATTTATCCAGGACTTCTATTGGGAATCACTATAAGTTTTGCAGTAGCATAAAGTCTAAATCCCAGAATTTTTTAGGAAGACAAACCTGATTCTGGTAAACTGTGAAGATTGATGGTGGGGGTAATTCAATAGACAAAGAATAGAGTAAAAAGTACTTACATCAGGGTAATGGCAGTAGATGAAATAAAAAAAAAATTTTTTTTTTTTTTAGATTAAATATGAAGGATGAATTGAGAAAAATTTTATTGTCTAGAGGAAGACATGGGTCAAGAAAATTAAAGCTTTCATCCCAAGCTTCAGTTATTGTGATTGCTATAAATGAATGAATTTTGAGTAAAAGACTATATATTCAACAACTACTATATCATTAACTATTATTACCTTGTGGTCAATATATGAGAACTGAGTGAAATGGTCAGTTTATTACTTCTTACGCATGTATGTACATATACACATAATCACATGGATTGAACATCAGTGATGAATCTTTCATCATATCCCATGAGTTATCAACTATGGGACTAATTTTGCCTTTTGCAAGATGTACTGGCAATGATAAATTTCAAATAAGCAATTGGAAAAGGAAATAGAAAAAAAAAAGCCTAAATGAAAAAGGATATCCCATTGGGAGGGTAAGTATTGGAAATGAAAATCTGGCAAAAGCAATATTCAGAAGTGCTTGTAACAAGCATCAGAAAATAGTCATTGGGTAAAACGGTCTTTAAACACTGGACTGGAACTTAAGAAAAATACTCTTATCTTGCTAAGTGAATAGAATATGGTACAAAGTGCTGGAAAAGGAATTCAGAAACAGCAACCTAGATGGAAAGACAGACATAAGAAATGGGAACACATGAGCTAAAGTGATGTTTGGGAACAAGATAGAAACAGTTATCAGAACTGGGATCTTGCCTCAAGATTATTTTAACAGTAACAGTGATGCTGATACCACCAGATAATGAGGGTAGAACTAGTTAAAGACTTTGTTCTCAGCAGCTACTTTGGTCTGTGGTTCTGGAATGAGGAGGGATGTGAAAGTTGGGAATCAGTCTGGATCTGAAGAATTCCAAATTGGCTATCATTTTTACAAATTTCCAAAGCATCCGTTAAAAAACACCTTGCCGTCGAGTCAATTCCAACTCATGGTGACTGTATAGAACAGAGTAGAACCACTCCATAGGGTTTCCGAGGCTGTAAACTTTACAGAAGTAGACTGCCACATTTTTTATCCCACAGAGAGGCTGGTGAGTCTGAACCACCAACCTTTCAGTTAGCAGCCCTGTGCTTAACTGCTGTGCCACCATTAAGCATCTATTGTTGTTGTTGTTGTTAGGTGCCATCGAGTCAGTTCCAACTCATAGCGACTCTATAAAACAGAGTAGAACTGCCCCATAGAGTTTCCAAGGAGTGGCTGTGGATTGGAACTGTTGACCTTTTGGTTAGTAGCCATAGCTCTTAACCAGCATGCCACCAGGGCTCCCAAGCATCCATTAAAGATCCAATGTTTCTGTCTCCCATATATGTGCAGAAAATATCCAAAGTTTTCGAATGAGTTGGTAAAATGAGAATGGAAGCGTATCTAACCAAATTTTAGGAAGTTTCAGATAAAGTTTTCTGGCAGCCATAAATACGTAAACACTATCCCCAGAACTCCAGCTGCTAACCAAGAGTTTGGCAGTTCAAATCTGCCAGGCGCTCCTTGGAAACTCTCTGGGGGGCAGTTCTACTCTGTTCTATAGGGTTGCTATGAGTCGGACTTGACTTGATGGCAGTGGTTTTTTTTTTTTTTTTTAAATCTCCAGAACTCAGTTTTAGCTGTCTTTCTTTGTGAGGACAACTTTAACATTAATGACATCCCCATTATGGAACTACATAGCTGGATCTTTATTATCTTTATGAGTTTTCCCTCATTTCTTCAAGCAGTCTATTAGATGATGGCACCCACACTCCTAGTGAGAGTTTGAGTGGCGGCTGTTGGATGACATCATAGGAATTTCTTTTAATACCTTTCTAAAATTTGACAATCCCTGTTCTTCACGAGCCACACTACCAAGGATAGACCTAGAGAGGAACCTGATATGGAAACTTTTAGGAAAATTTGAAAAGTTATCTCAGTGACCTACTCACTTTTAGAGGCACTTTTGGTAAAATTTTGAGGAAGTTTATCAGTGGCTTTGGACTCCCTACGGTTAGGTGGAGAGAAAATACCCCATTGCTACATTTCTTTATATTGGTACCTTCTAAGTCAAACTGTTAAGACTTTGAAGCAAGGGAAAAGTATCAGTGACCATGCATAATTATATGTTTAAAATTTATTTTTAATTTTGCATACAGAAAAATTTACTTTTTGGTCTACAGTTCTGTGGGCTTTGACAAAATCATCATCAGGATGCATAAATTTCCTCACTTCAAAAAATCTCCCTTACGTTGAGCCTTTCTAGTCAAACCCTCTACTTACCCTAATCCCAGAAACCACTGATCTGTTCTTATAGCTTCTCATATGAATGGACACATACATTGAGTCTAACTTTTTTCACTTAGAATAATGCATTTGAGATTCATCTGTATTATGGGGAGTATCAATGGCATTTTTTTTTTTCCTTCTTCTTCTTGTTCTGAGCAGTATTGCATTGCTTGAATGTTCCACAGTTTATTCATTCACCAGATGAAGGGTATTTGGGTAGTGTGGTAGGCAGGATTTGGGTTCCCATGATCTTTCCCCTCTAGTGTTATGCCTGTGAATATATTACCTTACATGACAAAAGGGAATTAAGACTTCAGATGGAATTAAGATTGATCGTCATCTGACCTTAAAATAGGGGATTTATCCTGAATTACCCTGGCGGGTCCAATATAGTCCAACCAGTACTAGTTGCCGTTGAGTCAGTTCCAACTCAATGCCATTCAGTGTGTGTCAAAGTAGAACTGTGTTCCACAGGGTTTTCAATGGCTGATTTTTTGGAAGTAGATCTCAGGGCTGTCTTCCTAGGTGCTTCTGGATGGTCTCAAACCACCAACCGTTTTTGATTATCAGTCAGGAGTGTTAATTGTTTGTCACACAGGTACTCCTCAATGTAATCACAGACCCTTAAAAGGGGAAGAGGAATGCGGAAGAGTCAGTGAGAGGGATGTGATATGAGAAGAACTTTGCCTGCTGTTGTTGGTTTGAAAATGGGGAAAGAGGGACATAAATCAAGGAATATGGTGGCCTCCAGAAGCTGAGAATAGGCCTCAATGACAGCGAACAAGAAATTAGGAATCTCAGTCGTACAACTGCTAGGAACTGAATTCTTCCAACAACCCAAATGAGCAACAGAACAGATCGGCCTCCTAGAGCCTCCAGAAAGGAACATAGCTCTACCAACTCCTTGATTTTAGCCTTGTGAGAGTCTAAGCAAAAACTCAGCTGAACCTTCCTGACTTCTGACATACAGAAACTGAGATAATAAATTCATGTTGTTTAAAATGAGTAAGTTTGCAGTAATTTTTTATGATAGCAATGTAAAACTAATATAGGTAGTTTCCAGTTTGGGGCAATTATGAAAAAAGCAGGTATAAAACATAGACAGATGTTTTTGTTTAAACGTAAGTTTTCTTTTATCTTGGGTAAATATCTAGGAGAGGTATTACCTTATTATATGGTGATTGTGTGTTTAACTTTGTACGAAAATGTCAAACTGTTCCCAAAGCAGCTGTACCATATTGCATTCTCTCTAGCAATGTGTGAGAGTTCCAGTTACCCACTTCCACAATAGCAATTCATATTGTAAGCTTTGCTGATTTTTGCTATTCTACTAGATAGATAGTGTTATCTCACTGTGGTTTTGTTTGCATTTCCTAAAAACTAATGATGCTAGCATCTTTTCATCTGCTTTTTGCCATCCCTGTATTTTCTCTTGTGAAGTGTCTGTTCAGATATTTTGCTCATTTATTAAAACTGGATTCTTTCGTTTGTTTTTCCTTACTGTTGTGTTTTGAGAGTTTTTATTCTATGTTTTGGATATAAATCTGCTGTCAGAAATGTGATCTGCAACTGTTTTCTCCCAGTGTGTGGCTTGTCTTTTATTAAGGGTGTCATTTGCACATGTTTTAAATTTTGACAAAGTTCAATTTATTAATTTTTCTTCTTTTGGATCATGCTGTTGAAATTGTATCTAAATATTTTTGTTTAACCTAATTTAATGCAGATTTTCTCATATGTATATATTTTAGAAAGCTTATAGTTTTACATTGCACATTAGGTCTATGATTCACTTTGAGTTAATTTTTGCATAGATTGAGGTATAGGTAAATAAGTAAGTAGGTAAACGGGTAGGCAGATGGATAATATCCCTCGTGAATATAGGTGAAAAAAATCATCAAAAAAATATAACCAATTGAATATAGCAGTATATATAAAAGATAAAACATTATAACCAAGTGGGTTTATCCTAGGAGTGCAAGGCTAGTTTGATGTGCAACAATCAGTCGATATAATTTTCTATATAAATGTACTAAAGGAAAATATCCTCAAGAGCCTTTCTAAATATGCAGAAAAAGCATTAAACAAAATTTCATATCCTTTTAAGATAAAACAAGAAATGTTGTTAGGTGCTGTCAAGTCAGTTGCAACTCATAGAGACCCCATGTACAAAAGAATGAAACACTCCCCAGTCCTGTGTCATCCTCACAATCATCGTTATGTTTGAACCCATTGTTGTAGCCACTGTGTCAATCCATCTCATTGAGAGTTTTCCTGTTTTTCACTGACCCTTTACTTTACCAAGCATGATGGCCTTCTCCGGGGACTGGTCCCTCCTGATAACATGTCCAAAGTATGTGAGATGAAGTCTTACCATCCTTCTAAGGAGCACTCTGGCTGTACTTCTTCCAAGACAGATCTGTTCGTTCTTCTGGCAGTCCATGGTATAGTCAATACTCTTCGCCAGCACCGTAGTTCAAAGTTGTCAATTCTTCTTCGGTCTTCCTTATCCATTGTCCAGCTTTCGCATGCGTAAAAGGTGATTGAAAATACCATGGCTTGATTCAGGCGCGCCTTAATCCTCAAAGTGACATTTTTGCTTTTAAACACTTTAAAGAGGTCTTTTGCAGCATTAAAAAAGAAAAAAAAATTAGGTGTGTCCAATTGTTTTACCCTCATTTTGAAGACTATTATTTTTTTTATTGAATTGCCTTTCCATTTTTATAAAAATCAATTATCCGTATAAACGTGTGTCTATTTCTACACACTGTTCTTTTTTATTGGTCTGTATGCCTATATTTTCCCCAATAACCACACTGTCTTGATTAGTGCTACTTCACAGTAAACCTTAAAATTAGGTAGTGCAAGCTCTGCAACTTTGTTCTTTTCAAATTGTTTGGGCCATTTTAATTACATTGCCTTTCCACATAAATTTTAGAATTAGATTATTGCTAAAAAAGAACTGCTGGAATTTTGATTGGGATTACATTGAGTCTATGTATATATTGGGTAAGTAGACATTTTTATAATATTGAGTCTCCTAATCCATGATCATATTTTATCTCTTAATTTATTTAGGTTGCTTTTGATTTCTTTTATCAGTGCTTTGTGTTTTTAGCATACAGATCCTATACGTATTTATTAAATATATACCTAAGTATTTCATTGTGTGTACTACTATAAATAATATTACTTTTTAAATTTTAATTTCCAATTGCTCATTACTAGTACACAGAAAAATAATTAAACTTTGAATGTTGACCCTGTACCTGTGACTTTGTAAACTCACTTATAATTCTAGAAGTCTCACCCTTTTTTAAAAAAGATTCCACAAAATTTTTTATGTAGACATTCATGTAGTCTATGTTTAGTGATGGTTTTATTTCTTCCCTTCTGATCCGGATGCTTATTTCTTTTTCTTGCCTTATTTCACTGACTAAAACGTCTCTTATTATGTTGAATAGGAGTGGTGCAAGTAGGCATCTTTGCTTTTCCTAATACGAGGGTGAAAACATTTAGTGTTTCATTATTAAGTACGATACATGCTGTAATTTTTTTAGATGCCATTTATCAGATTATGGACATTCTTTTTCATTCCTAGTTTGCTGATAATTTTTTTTGTTAAATCTGGAATGGATGTGGAATTTTGTTAAATGTTTTTTTCTGCATATTTTGAGAGGATCTTGTTTTGCTTTTTTTCCCTTAGCATATCTATATAGTGAGCTATACTGATTGACTTTTGAATGTCAAACCACCATGCCCTCCCAAGATAAACCCACTTGGTTGTAATATATTATCTTTTTATATATTGCTTTATTCAATTTGTTATATTTAATGATGATTTTTGTATGTATATACATGAAGGATGGTGGTCTGTAATTTTCTTGTAATGTCTTTGTTTGCTTTTGGTATTTACGTAATGCTGGCCTCACAAAACTGAGATGGTAAGAGTCTTCTCTATTTTTTGGAAGATATTGTGCATAATTACATTATTTCTTCTTTAAATATTTGGGAGAATTCACCAGTGAAACCATCTAGGCGTGAATTTTCCTTTGTTAAAATGTCTGAGTGATGTTTGAAACAACACAATTGGGCACCTATTATATGTGTATATTGGAAATATTGACTACTTTCTCACACATTTTCTCAATCATCTCTATAATCTTTTTAGTGCCTCTATACAGCATTCAAGGAGCCCTGGTGGCACAATAGTTAAAGTGATCAACTGGCAACCAAAAGGTTGGTGGTTTGAAACCACCACTGGCTCAGTAGGAGAAAGACATGGCAGTCTGCTTCTGTAGAGAGTTACAGCCTTGGAAACCCTGTGGGGTTGCTATGACTTGGAATCCACTCAAGGGCAGTGGCTTATACCACATTCAGGTCTCTGAATTATTGCTTGGACAAAAGCTGCCCTGCAAACATATTCACCTGTCCAGTGATATTATGTAAACAACAAAATAATCTCATGTGTTTTTTAATCATTTGGGGATATATTTGTTAACAACAGCTAGTGTTACCCTAATTTATACAATCATGTAGGCTAAGAGTTCTCCCCTAATACTGCTATAATTATTTTATGAGGAAAAATGAATGCTCAAATTTGAACAATTCTAAAGAGATGAATCCTATTTCAGAGAGGACACAATTTATCATTCCCTGAACCAAACCTATTGCTGTCAGGCTGATTCCGACTCAGCCACCCCATAAAAAAAAAAAAAAAAAACTGAAGCCAGTGCCTTCAAGTCGATTCCGACTCATAGCGACCCTATAGGACAGAGTAGAACTGCCTCGCAGAGTTTCCAGTGAGCGCCTGGCAGATTCAAACTGCCGACCCCTTGGTTAGCATCCGTAGCACTTAACTACTACACCACCAGGGTTTCACAGTCACCCATAGGACAGAGGAAACCACAGGGTTTCCAAGGCCTAAATCTTGCAGATTGCCACACCTTTCTCCCATGGAAGGACTGGTGGGTTCCAACCACCGACCTATCAGTTAGCAGTTGAGCACTTTAACCACTGCACCACCAGGGCTAAAATCTATAAATCAAGGTGAAAAAGAAAAATAATATTTAGGAGTTTGTCAATCAGGTGAAAGATTCTTGGGGAGGATATTAGAGCTATTGTGTTACTTTTTTGCCTCTTGTGGTTCATTTAAAATAAAGGTACCCACATAATAAAAAATATTTATCCTTATATTTGCTTTCTGTTTGTTTTAAAGGGTAGGCATAGTAATTCACATAATGATCTGGAATAGGGCATCCCAAGGAGTAATGATATTTAGTTTTTGTAGCTTGAAACTTCCCTCCCACCCGTAACTGTGAGATGCACAGTGTGTGAGCAATGTTGATTTAGGAATTGCTAAATGGCTACAGGAGAAGCTGCACTTACGAGCAATAGGAGATATCAGGTATTTATATGGCTCACTAACAATTTCCATAATTCCACTTTAATGCTGAAAAATATTTGCACACATTTAAACAGAGTTCCACAGTACCTTAGAAATAACAAATCAACAATTAAAATGCAGAGATAAAATAGATTCATGTGCTTCCTTTGTGATGGTAGATTGTTTAGATTTCAAGGTTTATTTTTCTTGCCAACAGTGTTATTAATCATCCTTACTCATTTCCCTTCACTGCTGGGGTTTGACAAGGATTTCTTTCACCTTGAAAAACCACGCATAGTGGAGAGTTTCCTTGCCTTATTCTTGCTGTCTTAACATACCCTTCTGAGTAAATTGTTTTTTATTCTATATTCTGTTGCATTTTTGAACAATGGCTTTCAAATCACAGATTTGATTCCTCTCTTGGTATTGGGAGATCATAAACAAATACGGTTTTATGGTATTTTTCTTTAGTATGCTTCATGGTTTTAACATCAGCCACTGGACTAATTCAATAAGCAGGAGGCCATAAGGCAGTAAATGGATACACTATTAATTTTTATTGCTAAAGTTTCTTTTATGTACTATTTGATCTAAAGATGTTATTCACATTTTTATGATGACACTGGCAAACTTGAAAAAAAATCTAGCTCTAATAATTCCTTTTGATAAAGGCTGGATATTTTTAACTCAGCAGCCCAAGGAATGGCAACAATTCAAATCTCAAGAACCAGTTCATTAAGTGAAAAGTCTTGGGTGGGAAGGGTACAAAAGCAAAGCAGGTAGAGCACAGTTCTGTTGCCCAATCAACAGAACACAATCGGGAAGGTTTAACTACAGTACTCATACAAGCTCACTACAAGAGCTTGGTGAGTGGTTTATTTTTTTC
The DNA here is from genome assembly GCF_024166365.1 of Elephas maximus indicus. Classification (NCBI taxonomy): domain Eukaryota; kingdom Metazoa; phylum Chordata; class Mammalia; order Proboscidea; family Elephantidae; genus Elephas; species Elephas maximus. Next base: position 59,512,276 of record NC_064833.1, on the reverse strand, counting down.
TTTGCTCACCTTCAAAATGAAAAGTGTAGGACTGAATTACCTCAAGAATGGTTTCTTAAAATTGCTTGGATTCTGTGATTGCACAAAATCAGAGCTGAAGCAGTTGATCATTGAAACAGAATGATCAAATTAAAAAAAAAAAGAAAAAACAAACATGAAGGGAAATCAAAAAAGTTGTATCTCATTCTCAGGTGGACTGGTGTTCCGCAAGCCCTCGTTGCCTAGACTACTTTGCTGCTGACTTTACAGTTATAATTATTAACATGCTCATAGTGATTAATCCAATGCTCTCAATTCATATCCCTCACCTTTGAAAATAGTTTGTGTTTACAGAGATGTGGAAGAAAAAGAGTTGGGTACATTTTTAAAACGCTGACGTGGTAATGATAACACAAGCCTTTAAAGGACTATATAATATCAATTTGACCAATATTTATTAAGGATTTATCAGATTTAAAACTTCATGGAAATGCAAATAAATGCTTGACCACTAGGAGCTTAAACAGAGAAATAAGATCCAGTCAGAAAAGATATATAAAATATAAGTTGGTAATCATGCACAAGTTGTTTCAAATAAGTTCAGTACTGCATGTTAAATGACTGATGTGGGCATTTAGAGAACTAAGTCATTCTATAGTTGTGTGATCTAGGAAGATTTATGGACATTCAGTTGACCCTTGGAAGATTGTCTGGTGTTAAGCAATATGACCTTTACATTGGTGAGGCAGACAGTAAGTACTAGAAGTATTCAAAGAGGTAAAGATGATTCAAGGCTGGGATGGTCTGAGAATGGTTCATGGAGGAGATAAAAGTTGAGACATTGGTGGTTCAGTGGTAAAATTCTCATCTTCCATGTAGGAAACCTGGGTTTGAGTCCAGCCAATTCACCTCATGCATAGCCATCAGCTGTCTGTCAGTGGAGGCTTGCACGTTGCTATGATGCTGAACAGGTTTCAGAGGACCTTTCAGACTAAGACAGACTAGGAAGAAGGGCCTGGTAATCTAGTTCTGAAAATAAGCTAATGAAAACCCTATAAATCACCATGGTCCAGCATTTCATTCCATTGTGCATGGGGTTGCCAAAAGTTGGGGACCGACTCAACAGCAACTAACCATGACAAGGAGAAGATATAAGTAGGATATCTTCCAAGATCTATGGCAAACATAATACTTAATGATGAAGTGTTAGAAACATTCCCTTAAAGTGAGGAACGAGACATGTATTCCCATGTAATTGCTTCTGTTTAACATTAGAGAAGCAATCATTGACAATAGACAAGAAAACATTGTATGATAAAAAGTAATAAAAGAAATGAAGATCAGAAAGCAATATACAAACCAAGCAGGCTGCTGGGAATAAATTTGTAGTAGACACTCTTAAAAATAGTTCTATTGGATATAATTCACATACCATACAATTCACACATAGAAAGTGTAAAATTCAATGGCTTTTAGTATATTCAGAGTTGTGTAACAATCATCATAAGTTTAGAACCTTTTCTTCACCCCCCAAATTAATCATGTAGCATTAGCAGTCGAACACGTCTTGTACCTTCACCCCTAGCCCATTGATATTGTCTAGTTATCTAGTGCTGCTGTAAAAGAAATACCACAAGTGGGTGGCTTTAACAAAGAGAAATTTATTTTCTCATAGTCCAGGAGGCTAGAAGTCCAAATTCAGGGTGCCAGCTCCAGGGGAAGACTCCTTGTCTGTTAGCTCTGGGGAAAGTCCTCACCATCAATCTTCCCTGGTTGAGGGGCTTCTCTGCACAGGGTCCCCAGTTCCAAAGAACACACTATTCTCCTGGCTCTTATTTCTTGGTGGTATGAGGTCCCCCTGTCTCTCTGCTTGCTTTTCTCTTTTATATCTCAAAAGATATTGACTCAAGATACAACCTAATCTTACAGATTGAGTTCTGCCTCATTAATATAACTACCACTAATGCCACCTCATTAACATCACAGAGGTAGGATTTACAACACATAGGACAATCACATCAGATACAAGATGGCGGACAATCATATGATACTGGGAATCATGGTCTAGCCAAGTTGACAGACGTTTTTGGGGGACACAATTCAATCTATTACAGATATATGTGTTTTTTTTAGGAAACAATAAATTTCACTTTAATCACGTTAAAGTCAGGAATATAAAGACTCTGGCCCAACTTTTTTTAATTTCCCAAATATTACTTATTTCTCTTTTCCATTTGCTCGATTTCAATAGCCATGTTATAATACACTTGTTCTGGGAAAGCATCTGTGACTACAAGTGAAAAATACACATCCATAAGCCCTTAAATCCCATCTGCAACACCAGAATGTCAAAGCCAAATTTCCGCTTTTAATAAAGAAAATTCCTAAGAACATTAAATGAGCAATTGTTTCACTTATGTTATGATTTTAAGAAGAGATCTGTAAATGAAATGAAGTAAAATTATTGCTTCCAAAGCTAAGTTGGCAGAATCTATATAAGATAGAATTGAGACAAAAGCAAACTACCAAAGCAGTTACACAACTAATCTTTACCCCCCCTTTTTTTTTTGACATTTTATAGACCTTTACAAAAAAGCCATTATTTTACAGCCTTTATATTGAAAGTGATGTCCTGCCACCTTGATACTTAAATTCTATACACTTTACAGCATTGGGTGGGTATACACTTTAAGAGCTATCCAGAGGATAATGGTACGTTTAAATACAGGAATGACTTAAGTGGTACAATAAATGCTTGGCAAACATTGATGTAAAATTCCATAGGTATCTTACTTCGCCAGATAATAACAAAAAATTTACAATGCAAAACCAAGAGTATTTATTTTTACTACTTAAAAGCATGCAACATTGATTTCATAATACTTGGAACTGTAAAATAACTGTTCTTTTGATTTACAGAATTGAAGGAAGTATTTTCAATGTAAACAGTGCCTCAAAGCTCATTAATATTTAAGAAATATCTGAATAATTTGAAACTTGGTTCACAGCAAAATAATGAATACTGCTTTTAGTTTTTGTACACAAGTCATCTAAAATTTAATTTCAAAATTTAAGTGCTAACTTATGGTGTGAATGGCAGTTTGATCATTAAATTTGTTTATGTATCAGTTTAAGATACTTTGTATACAATATTTAATGCCCTAAAATTAAAAAAAAAAAAATTTAATCATTTAGTGGCTATCAGAAGTTAACAAAAAAGTTAGGTGTCTCATCTATATTTTTATGTATAATTGGATATAAAACCATTTTGGGTCAAATAAAATTATTTTTAAAATGTTATGATCAGTCCTCTCAGTACCTAGGACCTTTCTAGATATGCCATTATAGCTTCAATAAAAAAATTGCTACTATGAAGTTAGATGAATACAGGATTAATTTCTTAGTTTACCAATCAAAATTATCATGATATTCGAGCGTGTCCTCTTTCCAAATCACTTGGTCAAGCTGTAACAAATAGGGAAAACGCATGCCAGTGTTGCCCTAAATAGACTAACTTAGCCTTTCCGAATGACCTCATAAGGTCGGGCTGGGGACTTCCCCTGGTTCTCTAGTTCTGTGGAGTCACCACCACTAGCCTCGCTCTAAGTAGCTAGGACAAAGTTATTCACATTGCTGACACAAAGTCCAGCAAGCTGTAGTTCTGAAAGCCATCTACATTTATAGATTCATTTTTACTGTGTACATTAAACAAAGAATTTTGTTGTGCTTTAAGTTTTCATATCAAACATTTCTAGGTTTCTAAAGATGTGGGGTAGAAAAGAGAAAGACCAGGAAATGAAGCTCATGGGGAGTCAGACTATAAAGCAACATTACACACGTGACTAACCAAATATCTTTTTAATTTAAAAGACTATATATATATATATACACACACACACAGATATAAAAGGAAACACAGCTCCTCCCTAAAATCCATGTTATTCCATGATAGATTTTCACAGCAGCCAGTTTATGTATCAATATATTTTTCACGATCTGTTCAGTTATCTGCTCAGTATGCTTTTAGAATTAAAAACTGTTATTACCACAGCCGTCTAAATATTGTATACTAGGGAAGGTGTGCTTAGAAATAGTTCATTGATTTGCTCCTTACGGTGACTATTTACAAAGGTCTCTATTTACATTCCCAGTAAACCCAGTGCCGTAGAGTCGATTATAATCCTGGTATCAAAAGAGATAACGCTCATGCACACAACGAGAGAGCTGCATGCTCTTAAAATATGTACCTGTAGTTTCTTCGGGACGGCTTTCCCATTAGTAGTGAAAGTGCGTGTCCTTTAATTGTCCCCATGTTCCTCTAGTCTTGCTTCCGGGTGATGCTTCTGTCCATTTCTACGACTTCCGGCCATCCTTCGTATTTGTTCATATCCTTATTGTTCTTTATGTGCTGTTCAAAAGGGCTTTTTATCTTAATGCGTTTCCCACCACAGAAGACCCAGCTATCTCTAAATCCAAAATTAGTAAAAGATGTACTCCCCAATTCAGCAATGAGCCGCTATACCTCGTTGTTGAGTTTGGTTGCTCCATCATCGTATGTACCAATTATGACTACTGTTCCATCTTGTATAGACTTTGAAACTTAATAAATGGTGCTGCTCCTCTCCACACATGTCAAAATATTTACTGTCTAATACTTCTCCTCCTTTTCCATCTACCAAGGCAGCACTGATTGCTCTTCCAATGTTATTCTTAACACCACTCATGAAAACATTGTCTTCCAAACAAATTTTTGGGCCCAACATGTTGGCTGATCCACTTGCCATTTTAGAAGCAAAATGCTTCTCAGGGCAAGATTTTGAGATGCCACATTCACATCTTGGAGGCTTAGTAGAACGGGTAGCTGTGTTCAATGCTGACCTTGCAAATATGTTTCCTAAACTTGCATCCATTTGTTTTCAAATACTTGAGATATTACATAAAATGTCAGTAAATATGCTGCCACAGCTACCACCAACTTTGCGGCACCTGCCACCCTCTGGCTTGTTTTTTCGGCCTATGGCACTTTCTCGTTAAATAAGCTTCTAAACCTTTTCTTGCAGTTCTTCTCATTTACCAAACCAGAATTGTGCTTAAAAACTTATAATCCAGCAGCTACCGCCACTGTACCTGCCTGCTGCTCTGGCCTGCCTGCTGTCAGTCTTGCCGGAGGCTGAAGGGCCTATTGGTATATTACTGTCACAAAAGATTTGTCTAGGCTTACGGGGGTGGGGGAGGTGGGGTCTAAAGGGTCTATAGGTGGGGCTGCTAATGGTACATGATTTCATATAAATTAAATAATTGTTAACGTGTTCTATTATGACTGGCTACTAAGCATAACTTTTTTTGGCGTCATCCACATTGTAGTAGCGTGTATCAGTTCTTCATTCCTTTTTATTGCTGGATAATATTTACATTGCATGAATATACAAAATTTTATTATCCATTCTTCAGTTGATGGATATTTGGATCATTTTCACTCTTGGGATATTATGGATAATACTGCTACGACAGTTGATGTTTTTGTGTGGGCATATGTTTTCATTCCTTTTGGGCATATACCTGGGGTGGAACTGCTGGGTCATGTGGTAACTCTGTGGTTAATATTTTGAGGAACTGCTAGTTTATTCTTTTCCATTGGTCTATATGTTTATCCTTTTCCATTGGTCTATATGTTTATCCTTATGGTGGTACGAAAGCAAAACAAAACAAAACAATAAGAACAAAAACACATTGCCATTGCCATTGAGTCAATTCTTACTCATGGCAACCCCATGTGTTACAGGGTAGAACTGCCCCATGGAGTTTTCTTGGCTGTAATGTATACAGAAGCAGATCACCAAACTGTCTTCTGCAGGACCTCTGAGTTGGTTAGCGCTCCCATCCTTTAGTGTCACTCATGGGACCTTGTAATTACTGTAGGTTTGCAGTAAGCTTAGGGAAGTTTGAGTCCTCAAATTCTGTTCCTCTTTCACTAGGTTGTTTCGACTATTATGGGTCCCTTGATTTCCAGCCCTGGTGGCATGGTGGTTAAGAGCTCAGCTGCTAACTAAAAGGTTGGCAGTTCGAATCCACCAGCCACTCCTTGGAAACCCTATGGAGCATTTCTGTTCTGTTCCGTGAATTAGAATTGACTTGATGAAAACAGGCTTGGTTTTTTTTTGTTTGTTTTTGTTTTTGCTTTCCATATGAATTTTAAGATCAGCTTGTCAATTTCTGAAAATAAATGCCAGCTAAGATATTGACAGAGATCATGTTCAATCTGTAGATCTATGTGGGGAGCATTGATATCTTAAGAACGTTAAGTCTTCTGATTCATGAACGTGGATGCCTCCTCATTTATTTGGATTGTTTTAATTTTTTCAACAATGTTTTATAGTTTTCAGAGTAAGTTTTGCACTTTTCTTATGAAATTTATTCCTTGGTATATTTTATTATTTTTGATTATTATTATTTTTTGTGTGTGTGATTTTCTTTACCTCTAAATGCTTGTTGATTCCTGAGGGAAATTAAAGGTAATTTCAAGCAGGAAGACCACAGATTTCAGAAAAGGGCCCAGGAGCATGTGTTTTGAGGTAGACCACTCAGCTGTTGGAGCCCCACTTTGATTGGATTAGCTGCAGCTGATTATGCTTTCCGGCAGCCTGGCACTGCACTGCCTGGGAGAACTGGGTGACAGCCTCTTGCTAGGCTTGGCAGGGGTCAGGAAGTTTGCTAGCCACAGGACCTGGTGCAGGGCCAGAGGTCTGGGGACAGCTCCCTGCCGGTGGCCGGTTCCCCAGGAGAGTCTGGAGATGGTGGAGGGCTGAGAAGGAGTGACAGAATGCAGAGACCAGCCAGCTCAAACATTCCCTTCCCTGGGAGCCTCCCTGACCCTTCTGGAAGGGTAGACAATGAAGGAGACTCAGGAAAAAGTGCTCCTGGTCCCCTCACTCATTAGTTGTATTCCTTGGGAAAGCCACTTAGCCTCTCTTAACTTCCCTGAGCCTCAGTTCCCTCCACCGCACAAAACAAAAACAAACAAAAGCAGTTGCCATCGAGTAATACCGACTCATGGTCACCCTATGTGTGTCAGAGTAGAATTGCACCATAGGGTTTCTAATGGCTGATTTTTCAGAGGTAGATCATCAGGGTTTTCCTCCAAAAGTCCCCTGGGTAAACTCAAAGCTCCAGCCTTTTTGGTATCAGCTGAGCATGTTAACCATTTGCACCACTCAGGAGCTACCTGTACAGAAGGAATGGAGGTAATAGCCCTGAGAGCTGTGGTAAGGGTTAAATTAAATGAGACGCTGTTTATGAAACTCTCAGGGTCTGGATCATGGTGGGAGCCAAGAGACACTGATAAACTGTAAGCCGACATCCTAAGGCAAGCAGTTGAAGCTAATGGTCTGTGGTTAAAAATTGAGAATCAACCAAGATACACATTTTCCTCAAGGAGTAAGGGCTGACTTCACAGGTGCCTTTAGAAATAGCAGATGTTTCTCCTCACTTTTCTGCCCAGCAAAGAAAAAAAAAAAAATTTTTTTTTTTTTAAAGCTGCAATTTATGAACCCTTTCTATATGCCAGGAAGTGCTAACTACGGTCCTCAGCATTTAATGCTCACAATGAAAATTAAGACATAGTTTTTATTACTCCCGTTTTACCAATAAGAAAACTAGGATTCAGAAAAACCATATTTGTCAGCTTAAGGTCACACAGCTGGGATATGACAGGGTCTGGGTACGTCTGATTTCAAAGTGCTCGTTCTCCAAGCCCCTCTTCACACCCATCTCAAAGCCCCTGTTTTTGTTAGTTCAGAGGAGACTCAGGGAAATGTGCTCCTGGTCATCCCAGCTCTGCAGGGTCTGTAAGGGAAGTCATATGCTGTGTGCCATCAAAAGGGAAGCACCAGCCCAAACTCCTCACAGCCACACTTGCTTCTGACACAGTCACTCTGACTATCTCCTTACACCTCACCCTTATTGCTCTCAACTTTCTGGCACCAACTTCACTACTGAAGACCTTGGCTAACTCGTATCTTCCCAATAGGCTACTCTCAGGCTCTTACCCAGCAAGGCTGCCTCAGGTGGTCTTGGTTAGTACGTATTTGCACTCAACCCCCAGATACCTACTCCACAAGGGCAGGTGGTACTCACCCTCTAATTGCCCAGCCCTCAGAACTGGGTTGGATGCTGATTTTAGGTATCTGAAGTGCTGTCTCATAGCTTAAAAAAAATAGCTTAGGGGCACTAAATCAAGGATTTGCTCTGCCTCTGTTATAGATTGAATTGTGTCCCCCCAAAATGTGTGTCAACTGACTAGATCATGGTTCCCAATATTATGCGATTGTCTACCATTTTGTCATCTGACTTGATTGTCCTCTGTGTTGTATATCCTACCTCTATAATGTTAATGAGGCAGGATTAGAGGTAGTTACGTTAATAAGGCAGGACTCAATCTACTGGATTAGGTTGTATCTTGAGTCAATATAATTTGAGATATGAAAGAGAGAAGTGAGCAGAAAGACGGGGGGACTTCATGTCACCAAGAATGAAGAACGAGGAGGTGAGAGAGTCCTTTGGACCCAGGGTCCCTGCACTAAAAAGCTCCTAGACCAGGGGAAGATTGATGATAAGGACCTTCCCCGAGAGCTGACAGAGAGAGAAAGCCTTCCCTGAGAGCTGGCACCCTGAATTTGGACTTCTAGCCCCCTAGACCATGAGAGAATAAATTTGTTTGTTAAAGCCATTTCCTTGTGGTATTTTTGTTATAGCAGCACTAGATAACCAAGACAGTCTCTAAGGCAAAAGTCAGGATGCAGTCGGGAAGCAGATTCAGCTTCTCCCAAAGAAGACTTTTCAGTAGTCAGAAGGGCTTGAATGTGAGATTGGCTTCCTCAGGAGGAAGTGAGCCCCTTGCTCCTGGAAGTGTGCACATAGAAATGGGTTGATCCCTCAGCAAGAACACACAAAGGAAATTGGGCAGTCACCTGGAGGTTGCAATGGCTACCCCTTGAGGAAATATTGCATCATAAGAAAGTCAGTCCCACTTGGGACAATGTCAAAGGTTTTCTTGTACTTGCTCCTGGCCTGAAACCCACATCTGAGTGTACTCCCAAGCCTTTTTCTATTTTATACCAGTTATTTCTGTTTAAATTCCAGCCAGACCACTCTCCTTCTTAGACCCAAGGTCTGCTGTCTCTGGCCAGCTGTGGAGGCGGGAGAGCACCTAGCGAGGCAGCCTGCAGGCTGGGAGGACATGGTTTGTTGCTGAATGCTTCATTCAGGCTGATAATCTCATCCAGGTATTCTGTCCTGCTTTGTAATTTTATTTTCAAGTTGCCTATTGCTAGTGTATATAAATACAACAGATTTTTTTTAATATTGATCCTATACCTTGTAAACTTGAAGAATTCCCTTATTGGTTCTAAAATTTTTTTTATGAATTCCTTATGATTTTCTAAATACAAGATCATGTAATCTGAAGTAGGGAAAGTTTTACTTCTTCCTTTCTAATCTGAATTTTTAAAATTTCTTTTTCTTGCTGAGTTGACCTGGTTGGAACCTCCAGAACTGGTGAGAGTGGATCTTTGTCTTGTTCCTAATCCTAGAAGGGAACATTCAGTCTTTCACAATTAAATATGAGTTTTTGGGAGATGCCCTTTATTTGGTTGAGAAAGTTTCCTTCTATTCCCAGTTTATTGATTTTTTTTTTTTTTTAATTAAGAAAGGGTACTAGGCTTTTTTTTTTTTTTTTAACTAGGCTTTATGAAAGGCTTTTTCTGCTTCTATTGAAGTGACTATGTGTTTTCTGTTCTTTATTCTATTAATATGATATGCTATGTTAATTGATTTTTTAATGTAGCAAAATCTTGCAATCCTAGGAGAAATCTCACTTAGTTGTGACGTATAATCATTTTGACATTTAGGGTAATGCTATTCAGCTATATGCATTCCCTCCTAATGGGGCCAGTTTCGCTCTTCCCCAAAGAATGCTGGGGATGAACTCAGCTAAGGTACCAGGCTGGGAGTGGCATGACTGGGTTGGTGACTAAGGCCGAGGAATGCCTTAGCAGCAAGAAGAAAAACATCTGGGCCTGGACGTGAAGTGCCTGGGAATGCTGACTGATCAAAGACTTGGGAGAAAAATAATGATCCTTGGTCCCAGGTGGAACAGTATATAAACTTGTGTCCCTTCCTAGGCAATTATGGAGTACTAAAGTGGTCCAGCCGCCACCCTGGGCCACGGTTCCATAAATAAGCTTCCCAGTAAACCATATGCCACTATCTATGGTTCCATTGTCTTTCTTCAGTCTCTTGGCGATGCGGCCAACCTTGGGATCAGGTGCTGCAGGGTTGTTACACAACAGATATCCAGCTTTTATAAACTGGATTCAGTTTGCTAGCGTTTTGGTCAGGATTTTTGTACCTACATTCGTGAGTGATACTGTGTATAGTTTTTTTGGGGGGTGGTTATCTATTTTTTTTTTAGTATCAGAGTAATACTAGCTTTATAGAATGAGTTGGGAAGTGTTCCTTTTTAATTTTGTGAAGAATTCATATTAATTCTTCTTTAAATATTTGGTAGAATTCACCATTAAAGTTATCTTGACTTGAATGTTATTTAATACAGTATAGTCACTCTATCCTTCTTATGGTTGCTATTTGTATAATATATATTTTTCTGTCCTTTAACTTGCAACCTGTTTGTATCTTTGAATCTAAAATGTGTGTCCTCTAGACACCATACAGCTGGGCCTTGTTACCTTTTCCATTTTGATACTCTTTGTCTTTTGATTGAATTAATTCATTCCTGTTCAATGTTCTTATTGGTACTGTTATATTTAGTGTACTATTTTACATTTTGTTTTCTATATGTCATGTCTTTTTTGTTCCTCTATTCATCCTTTACTATTTTCTTTGGCATTAAATTAATATTTTCTACTGTAACTTTTTTTTTTTTATTGTGCTTTAGGCGAAAATTTGCAGCTCAAGTTAATTTCTCATTCAAAAATTTATACACATAGTGTTTTATGACATTGGTTGCAATCTGCATAATGTGACAACATGCTCTTTTCCACCCCAGGTTCCTTGTGCCCATTCTTTCAGTTGCTGTCCCTGCCTGCTTTCTCGTCTTGTGCTTTTAGGCAAGACTTGTCCATTTGGTCTAGTGTATTCGATTGAACTAAGAAGCACATTCCTCACGTGTCATTTTTTGTTTTATAGTCCTCCTTAATCTTTGTCTGAAAGGTAGGCTGTGGGAATTGTTTCAGAGTGTCCAACGGCCATAGCTTTGGGGTTCTTCCTTTCTCTGTCAGACCAGTAAGTCTGATCTTTTTTCATAAATTTCAATTGTTCTACATTTTTCTCCTGCTCTGTCCGGGCAGGTCTGTTGTGATCCCTGTCAGAACGTTCGTTGGTGGTAGCTGGGCACCATCTATGTTTTTTGTCTCAAGCTGGTGGAATCTCTGGTTCATGTGGTTCTTTAGTCCTTTGGGCTAATATTTTCCTTGTGCCTTTTATTTTCTTCATTTTCCTTTGCTCTGAGTGAAATGGGACCAATAGATGTATCTTAGATGGCTACTAGCAAGCTTTTAAGACCCCAGATGCTAATCACCAAAGTAGGATGTAGAACATTTTCTTTATGAACTATGTTATGCCAATTGACTTAGATGTCCCCTGAGATTATGGTCACCAGCCCCCAGCCCCAAATACTCACTCAGCCCCTCAAAGTATTTGAATGTGTCTAGGAAACTTCTAAGTTTTTCATTTGTCCCAATTGTGCTGACTTCCCCTATATTTTGCGTTATATTTCCTTTCACCAAAGTTGACACTTGTCTATTATCTAGTTAGTGATTTCCCCTCTCCCACTCCCTTGTAACCATCAAAGAATGCTTTTTTCTGTGTGTAAATCTTTTCTTGAGTTCTTATGTTAGTAGTCTCATACAATATTTGTCCTTTTGTGACTGACTTATGTCACTCAGCATAATGACCTTCAGATTCATCCATGTTGTGAGGTGTTTCACAGATTCATCATTGTTCTTTATCACTGCATAGTATTCCATTGTGTGTATGTACCATAATTTGTTTATTCATCTGTTGATGGGCATTTAGGTTGTTTCCATCTTTTTGCTATTGTGAATAATGCTGCAACGAACATGGGTGTGCATATATCTGTTCGTGTGACAGCTCGTATTTCTCTGGGGTATATTCCTAGGTGTGGGGTTACTGGATTGTATGGTATTTCTATTTCTAGCTTTTTAAGGAAGTGCCATATTGTGTTCCAAAATGGTTGTACCATTTTACATTCCCACCAGCAGTGCGTAACGGTTACAATCTCTCCATAACTTCTTCATTTGTTATTTTGTGGTTTTTGAATTAGTGCCAGTATTGTCAGGGTGTCCCTCAGGTGCTCGTTGGAAACTATATGGGACAGTTCTACTCTGTCCTATGGAGTCGCTATGAGTTGGAATTAACTCGATGGCAGTGGGTTTTGCTGTATTGTCAGGGTGAGATGGTATACCAATGTAGTTTTCATTTGCATTTCTCTAATGGCTAATGTTCATAGGCATTTCCTCATGTGTCTCTTAGCCACCTGAATGTCTTCTTTGGTGAAGTGTCTGTTCATGTCCTTTGCCCATTTTTTAATTAGATTATTTGTCTTTTTGTTGTTGAGGTGTTAGAGTATCTTGTAGATTTTAGAGATTAGACCCTTGTCTTGTCGGATATGTGATAACCAAAATTTTTTTCTCAGCCTGTAGGTTCTCTTTTTTACTCTTTTGGAGAAGTTTTTTGATGAGCATAAGTATTTAATTTTTAGGAGCTCACAGTTATCTAGTTTCTTTTCTGGTGTTTGTGCATCATAAGTTACGGTTTGTATCCTATTTGTGCCATATATTAGGGCCCAGGTGGCACAGTGGTTAAGAGCTTGACTGCTAACCAAAAAGCTAACAGTTCAAATCCATCACCACTCCTTGGAAACCCTATGGGTCAGTTCTACTCTGTCCTATAGGGTTGCTATGAGTCAGAATTGATTCAAAGGCAATGTTTTCTTTTTTTTTTTTTGTAAATTAGGTCCCCTAGCATTGCCTCTATTTTTACCTCCCTAAACTTTATCATTTTAGATTTTTTATTTAAGCCTTTGACCCATTTTCAGTTAGTTTTTTTGTATGGTGCAAAGTATGGATCTATTTTCTTTTTTTTACAGATGGACATCCAGTTATGCCATCACCATTTGTTAAGAGACTGTTTTTCCCCCACTTAATGGACTTTGGCCCTTTTTCAAATATCAACTTCTCACAGATGAATGGTTTTATGTCTGTGTTCTCAATTCTATTCCATTGATCTGTGTGTCTGTTGTACCAGTACCAGGCTGTTTTGACTACTGTGGCTGTATAATAAGTTCTGAGATCAGGTAGTTAGGCCTCCCACTTTGTTCTTCTTCTTCAGTATTGATTTAATTATTCAGGGCCTCTTCCCTTTCCATACACAGCTGGTGATTTTTTTCTCCATCTCATTAAAAAATGCTGTTGAAATTCGGATGGGGATTGCATTGTATCTGTAGATCACTTTGTGTAGAATTGTCATTTTCATAATATTGAGTTTTCCTATTCATAAGCACAGTATATTTTTTTACTCATGTAGGTCTCTTTTGGTTTCTTGTAGTAATGTTTTGTAGTTTTCTTTGTATAGGTATTTTATGTCCCTGGTTAGATTTATTTCTATATACTTTATCTTCTTGGAGGCTATTGTAAGTGCTATTGATTTGGTGATTTCCTTTTCGAAGTTCTCTTTGTTGGTTTGGAGAGATCCATCTGATTTTTGTATGTTATTCTTGTATCTTGCTATTTTCGTGAAATTTTGTATTAGTTCCAATAGTTTTCTTACGGATTCTTTGGGATTTTCTGTGTATAAGATCATATCGCCTGCAAATAGGGATAGTTTTACCTTTTCCTTACCAATTTGGATGCTTTTTATTTCTTTTTCTTGCCTTATTGCTCCAGCTAGGACTTCCAGCACAATGTTGAATAAGAGTGGTGATAAAGGGCATCCTTGTCTGGTTCCAGTTCTCAGGGGAAATGCTTTCAGTCTCTCTCCATTTAGAATGATGATGGCTGCTGGCTTTGTATAAAATGCCTTTATTATGTCAAGGAATTTCCCTTCTATTCCTATTTTGGTGAGAGCTTTATCAGAAATGAGTATTGGAATTTGTCAAATGCCTTTTCTATATCTATTGATAACATCAAATGGTTCTTTTGTTTTATTTATGTGGTGGATTATGTTGATTGATTTTCTGATATTGAACCATCCCTGCATAACTGGTATGAATCCCACTTGGTCATGATGTCTTACTGTTTTGATAAACTGTGGAATTCTGTTGGCTAGAATTTTGTTCAGAATTTTTGCTTCTATATGGGTCTGTAGTTTTCTTTCTTTCTTTCTTTTTTTTTTTTTTTGCAGTGTCCGTGCCTGTCTTTGGCGTCAGAATTATGCCAGCTTCACAAAATGAGTTTGGGAGTATTCCTTCCATTCCTATTCTCTGAAACAACTTGAGCAGTATTGGTGTTAGCTCTTTTCTGAAAGTTTGGTAGAGTTCTCCAGTGAAGTCTTCCAGGCCAGGGCATTTTTTTTTTTTTAATTACCTCTTCAATCTCTTCTTTTGTTATGTGTCTGTTTAGTTTTTCTACATCTGTTTGTGTTAGTTTAGGTACGTAGTGTGTTTCTAGAAATTTGTCCATTTCCTCTAGGTTTTCAAATTTGTTAGAGTACAATTTTTCATACTATTCTGTTAATAGCCTCTGAGTCAGAATTGACTCTATGGAACTGGGTTTGGTTTTTTTGGTTTTGTTGATAGCCCAAGCAGCCAGGAACTGCCTAGCTATTATCAAACAAAGCCTTAAGTGATAACACTGGGTGTGGCTCAACTGGGAGCTGCTCAGACCAAGAGGAACCTGCCCTTCCTGTCCATTGTCCTCAAAGTGCTGGGTGTGGCTCAAGAGAGTCAAACCCAGTTTACTAGGTTACATGCCAAACAAAAAAATGCAATTTGTCTTACTGTACCTGTGTGCTGTGATAACCTATGTAGTACATAATGTTTGTACGTACTTCCTTGTGAGAGACAGTGTAAAAAGTTCTGCCTCCCTTTGTTCAGGGAGCTTGATTTGGGGTATACACATCCTTGCTCCTTGCCTGCATGCTTGCAATAAATGCTTTTCCTCTTTCCTCACCTTGGTGTATCTTCACTGATGAGAAGCCTCACCGAGAAGGACCTGCTTTGGGCAATGCTGTTATGATCCTTTTTATTTCAGTTGGGTCTGTTGTCATACCACCTGTCTCATTTCTTATTTGAGTTATTTGATTTCTTTTGTCAGTTTGGTTGGTGGTTTGTTGAGTTTGTTGATCTTTTCAAGGAACCAACTTTTGGTCTTGTTGAATTCTTTCAATAGTTTTTCTATTCTCTATTTCATTTATTTCTGCCCTATTTATTATTTCCTTTCTTCTGGCGCCTGAGGGCTTCTTTTGTACTTTCCTTCTATTTGTTTGACATGCAGTGTTAATGTCTTCATTTTGGTCCTTTCTTCTTTTTAGATGTGTGCATTTATTGCTATAAATTGACCGCTAAGCACTGCTTTTGCTGTGTCCTAAAGGTTTTGGTAAGATATGTTTTCATTCTCATTAGATTTTTATGTATTTTTTTATTCCATCCTTGATTTCTTCTATTACCCAGTAGTTTTTAAGCAAAAACTTGTTCAATTTCCATGTATTTGAATTTTTTCCTTGCTGTTTCTGTTATCAATTTCTACTTTTATGCTATTATGATCAGAGAAGATGCTTTGTATTATTTTGATGTTTTGGATTTTGTTAAGGCTTGTTTTGTGGCCTAAAATGTGGTCTATTCTGGAGAACGTTCCATGTGCATTGGAAAAAAATGTATACTTTGCTGCTGTTGGGTGGAATGTTCTGTTTATGACTATGAGGTTGAGTTGGTTGATTGTGGCATTTAGATCTTCTGTATCTTTATTGAGTTTCTTTCTAGATGTTCTGTCCTTCATCAAAAGTGCCGTGTTGAAATCTTCTGCTATTATTGTGAAACTGTCAATTTCTCTTTTCATTGCTGTTAGAGTTTGTTTTATGTATTTTCAGGCCCTGTCATTGGGTGTATATATATTTTTATAGTTATGTCCTCCTGGTGTATCAACCCTTTTATCATTATACAGTGTCCTTTCTTATCCTTTATGGTGGATTTTGCTTTAAAATATATTTTATCGGAGATTAATATTG
Organism: Elephas maximus indicus; assembly: GCF_024166365.1. Taxonomy (NCBI): domain Eukaryota; kingdom Metazoa; phylum Chordata; class Mammalia; order Proboscidea; family Elephantidae; genus Elephas; species Elephas maximus. The sequence continues at coordinate 59,496,040 of NC_064833.1, read as the reverse complement.
CCACTTCTGCTCTTTTTTGGTTATTGTTTGCTTGATATATTTTTTTTTCATGCTTTAAGTTTTAGTTTGTTTATGTCTTTGTGTCTAAGTTGTGTCTCTTATAGACACCATATAGATGGATCATTTTTTTTTAATTGATTCTGCCACTCTGTCTCTTTACTGGTGCATTCAGGCCATTTATATTGTGTAATTACTTTTAGATATGAGTTTATGTTGTCATTTTGATTTTTTTTTTTTTTGGTGTTGTTGGTGTTTTCTTTGATCCACTTAATTTTCTGTGTTGAGTTCTAGAGGTCGGAATTCAGTGCACCAGTTCCAGGGGAAGGCTTTCTTTCTCTCTGTTGACTGTGGAGGAAAGTCCTTGTCAGTGACCTTCATGTGGTCTAGGAGCTTCTCAGCACAAGAATCCCAGGCCCAAAGAATGGACTCTACTTCTGGCACTACTTTCTTGGTGGTATGAGGTCTTCCTGTCTTTCTGCTCACTTCTCTCTTTTACATCTCAGAAGAGATTAGCTCAAGATACCACCTAATCTTGTAGATTGAGTCCTGCCTCATTAACATAACTGCCTCTAATCCTGCCTCATTAACAGCATAGAGGTAGGATTTACGACACATAGGAAAATCACATTAGATAACAAAATGGTGGACAATCACACCATATTGGGAATCATGGCCTAGCCAAGTTGACAGATTTTTAGGGGACACAATTCAATCCATAACAATTATGTTTACCAGAATTCTTTTTTTTTTTCTTTTTGTAGGTTTGATTTACTGTCTGGGTTTATTTGCTTTCATTAGTATTTCCTGTAAGCCAGGTCTGCTAGCAACAAATTCTCTCAGTTTTTGTGTATGGAATGTCTTTATAGTGTCTTCATTGTTGAAAGATAGTTTTCCTGGATCTAAGTTTCTTGGTTTACAGTTTTTTTTTTTCTTTCAGGATTTTAATATGTCATCCCACTGCTGGGAGCCAGGCTGCAAGGGCGGCCCCTCTGCACCCACTGCCCCCAGCATAAACATTGAAGAATCCCTGAAAAGTCAGGAGGAGCCAGGCTGCAAGGGCAGCCTCTCTGCACCCACTGCCCCCAGCATAAACATTGAAGAATTCCTGAAAAGTCAGGAGGAGCCAGGCTGCAAGGGCAGCCTCTCTGCACCCACTGCCCCCAGCATAAACATTGAAGAATTCCTGAAAAGTCAGGAAGAGCCAGGCTGCAAGGGCGGCCCCTCTGCACCCACTGCCCCTAGCATAAACATCGAAGAATTCCTGAAAAGTCAGGAATATCTCTGTCATCTGTGTTATGTTTCTATTTCATTTTCAGCCTGTGTATAGCAGAATGTATAAGCATAAAATTCCATTATAAATTTAGGGACCTTTGGACGGGGGGCGTCCTACTCATAATCCCCTGGTGAAATCTCGGGTAGGGACAGCCCGTGTATTACTTGGGGGTCAACATGAAGTTGTCTTAGGGGAAAAGCAAATAGCTCGACTATGGAAAACAAAAACAGGATGGTGGAATCCTGGTATTTACCGAGGCCCTTTTGTTTTTAAACCACCACCCACACATGATCCCATAAAAGTGGAAAAACAAAAGGCAGTGAGTTCTCTCAGCCAATTTCTCAGCCAATTACAGCTCAACCTTCTCGTTTACCTCGCTCACTGCTGCGCTTGACTGGTCTTTGGGTATAGAGATTGGGCTAATTGTCCTTGGCATAATCGTGGACAATATGACGTAACCCAAAGTGGCTGGACTTCAAGAACTTGGCCACCCTGGACAAGATGGACAAAGCCTATGTGGCAATGGTTTTGCAAAAAGATTAATTGTTATAAAAACTGTGGAAGGTATTGCAAGATTAAGCATAAGTGTAAAGCAGTATGAAGTCAATTGTTACTTTAAATCAACTAAACAAAAACTCATTGTCTTTGTGTGCGTATGCAGAACTGTACTATGTGTCACTTGGAAAATTATGTCTCTGGGAAATGATGTTATATTGCCCCTTTGTTGATCATGCGATGTTATGCTTTTGTAAGCTTATGATATAAAAGACCATGTAAAAAATAAAGAGCAGAGAGGCTTCTTCTTCTGCAGAATGAAAATATAAGACACACTACCTCTCATTCTTTTTTCGCCGAACTCTACCCCTCCTCTGGTAACCCTGTTCATTGCTGAGGCTGGCCCCCGGCAACTGGCGCCCGAACAGGGACCTGAAGGTAAGCAACGTCGTCTCGGGGTAGATAGGGCTGTTGCCTAGAGCTAAATAAGAAAGGAGAAAAGCTCCCTTTAGCCACCCCGTCGTTAGAGAGGACGGGGATAGGAAAGGAAAGATAGGCAAAACATATGAGAAGTTGTTAGACCCCTGTATAAGCAGGAGAATACTAGAAAAACACTATGGGACAAACATCCTCTGCAGAAAGGAAACTGTTTATTGATATCATCACGTGTATGCTCAAAAAAAGGGGAACCGCAGTGACTAGAAGCCAAGTAGCTCGGTTTTTACATTTTGTTCAGGAACAATGCCCCTGGTTCCCAGAGGGAGGCTCGGTTAATTTGGACATATGGAAAGCTGTGGGAGAACAGCTACAAAAACATTATACTAGATGTGGCCCTGAGGGGGTGCCTGTTGATGCTTTTGCATTATGGATGCTTATCAGAGATACTCTTGACCCAACTCCCGATTCTGTTAAAGCATTCCAAGTACTAGACAATCCTGACTCTGACCCCACTTTAGAGGAGGAAGAAACACCTCTGCTTCAGAAACATCCTTCTGTAGTGTCTACCCCTTCAGCCCCTTCCTTTGTTGGTCTATCTAATCCAATCACGAATGACACTCTGAGCCCGGAGGAGCAAGTCGATCTAGAGGAGGAGGCTGCTAGATATCATCAGGATGAGGATATTGTTCTTCCTTTACGAAAGTTGCAAATTGAGTCACAACCTCCAAAGTATGAGGTTAAATCATTGACCTTTACTCCTCGAAATAGAGTACCTTTACCTCCCCCACCTCCTTCTCTGGCAGGAAAATCAAAAATCAAAGCAGCCTTAAAACAAGGCTTGTCTGAGGGGGACGTTACCCTCCCTTTGTGCTTTCCAGTACATTATAGCGGGGAATTTGATGAGGATGCAGAATGGACTCCTCTTTCTTATAAATTCCTCAAGGAGGTTAAAAATGCCTGCAAAGAATATGGACCCCTGTCTCCATACACGTTGTCGTTAATAGATATTCTGTCAACCAGCTGGATGACTCCTTATGATTGGTATCAGCTGGCAAAAACCTGCTTACCAGGGGGTAGTTTCTTGTTATGGAAAATGGAAAAGACCTGACCCATTAATCTCTTGTGGAAGAGGCTATGCTTGTGTTTTCCCACAGGACAAAACTTCCCCTTTGTGGATACCCGACAGACTCATCAGACATGCAAGACCCAAAAACCACCAATAATCCTCCTATTTGTATTCAATTAAGAAATTTGCAAAAAACTATCCCTGGCTGTATTCCTTTTGGCTTCAAATCAATGATTACTGACTCACCTAATGGAAATCAAAACCAACAGCCTTACAGATTATTATGGGCTCTACGCCTCATCCTTCCAGAAAAAACTGACTTTCTTAAAGGTATCCCAAAAGTACACACTCCTCTTTTTCCTACCTGTGATAAGTCGCCTCCTGAGGATTCTAAGAGCAATCAAGATTGGGCTATGATTGACCCTTCAAAAGGATTTCCTATGTGGAGAAATTGTATGTATAATTCACAAGTTGTATATGCTTTGCCTGAAATGTCTGCACGTCTTATTGATTGTAGTATTTTAAATCCTGAAGATGATTATCGTCTATTTTTACAATCAGCTCGATATCGTTTTAATTGGCAAGATACCTTAGTCCCTCTCCCACAAAAAGTTAATCGTTGGCATATGAATGGATGGGTTCCCCCTATTCTTTCTACCTTCACGGGTAACATACATCCATCTTTGTGGAGACTGGCAACTGCTGCCGGCAATGTCACTTTGTCCCGTCCTTTTAATAATGAAAGTTTTGATATTCAAGCTTGTGTACCTGCTCCATATGTGTTATTAATTAGCTGCAGCAATCACTCTAGTATTGTTATAGAAAACAAGAAAACACATTATGTTAGTTCTTGTGAAAATTGTATACTGACCAATTGTATAAACCCTGCAATTCCTGTCGAAAGTATGATGATTTTACAACAACCAAAATATATTATGATTCCTGTACATTTACAAGAAGATTGGTATGATGATTCAGGCCTAGAAGCCTTAAAACAAGCTTCTGCTATTTTATCTCGAGCCAAACGGTTTGTAGCAGCTTTAATACTGGGGATTTCCGCTCTTATAGCTTTAGCAACTTCTCTTTCACTTTCTGCTATGGCGTTAACACAACAGATTTATACTGCAAACTATGTAAATAATTTAAGTAAAAATATTACTTTAGCCTTAGCCACACAAGAAGCCATTGATAGAAAATTACAACAAGAAGTTAATGCCCTTGAAGAAGCAATTCTATATATAGGACAAGAAATCACTAATCTCAAAGTGCGACTTACTTTGAGATGCCATGTAAGTTTCAAATGGATTTGTGTTACTCCACTGCCTGTAAATACTACCATACCTAATTGGGAAAAAATCAAAAATCATATCCAGGGCATATGGAATCATTTCGATTTGAGTTTTAATATTGACAAATTACATATGGAAATACAAGATATTACAAATGCAGAAAAAGATTTTTCCTCTTCTCAAACAGCCAAACAATTTATTGATTCCTTAAATTCCTTTATTCAAAAGCATAGTCTTAAAAACATTCTGTTAAACACGGGTATTTCTTTATGTTTATTCTTGATTTTGTTGTTCTTTCTTCCAGTCATCTTCCGAATCTTAAATCAAGCTATCCAAAAGGTGGCTTCAGATCTTCATCTAGCGAAATTAAAAAATAAAAAAGGGGGAGATGCTGGGAGCCAGGCTGCAAGGGCGGCCCCTCTGCACCCACTGCCCCCAGCATAAACATTGAAGAATCCCTGAAAAGTCAGGAGGAGCCAGGCTGCAAGGGCAGCCTCTCTGCACCCACTGCCCCCAGCATAAACATTGAAGAATTCCTGAAAAGTCAGGAGGAGCCAGGCTGCAAGGGCAGCCTCTCTGCACCCACTGCCCCCAGCATAAACATTGAAGAATTCCTGAAAAGTCAGGAAGAGCCAGGCTGCAAGGGCGGCCCCTCTGCACCCACTGCCCCTAGCATAAACATCGAAGAATTCCTGAAAAGTCAGGAATATCTCTGTCATCTGTGTTATGTTTCTATTTCATTTTCAGCCTGTGTATAGCAGAATGTATAAGCATAAAATTCCATTATAAATTTAGGGACCTTTGGACGGGGGGCGTCCTACTCATAATCCCCTGGTGAAATCTCGGGTAGGGACAGCCCGTGTATTACTTGGGGGTCAACATGAAGTTGTCTTAGGGGAAAAGCAAATAGCTCGACTATGGAAAACAAAAACAGGATGGTGGAATCCTGGTATTTACCGAGGCCCTTTTGTTTTTAAACCACCACCCACACATGATCCCATAAAAGTGGAAAAACAAAAGGCAGTGAGTTCTCTCAGCCAATTTCTCAGCCAATTACAGCTCAACCTTCTCGTTTACCTCGCTCACTGCTGCGCTTGACTGGTCTTTGGGTATAGAGATTGGGCTAATTGTCCTTGGCATAATCGTGGACAATATGACGTAACCCAAAGTGGCTGGACTTCAAGAACTTGGCCACCCTGGACAAGATGGACAAAGCCTATGTGGCAATGGTTTTGCAAAAAGATTAATTGTTATAAAAACTGTGGAAGGTATTGCAAGATTAAGCATAAGTGTAAAGCAGTATGAAGTCAATTGTTACTTTAAATCAACTAAACAAAAACTCATTGTCTTTGTGTGCGTATGCAGAACTGTACTATGTGTCACTTGGAAAATTATGTCTCTGGGAAATGATGTTATATTGCCCCTTTGTTGATCATGCGATGTTATGCTTTTGTAAGCTTATGATATAAAAGACCATGTAAAAAATAAAGAGCAGAGAGGCTTCTTCTTCTGCAGAATGAAAATATAAGACATACTACCTCTCATTCTTTTTCGCCGAACTCTACCCCTCCTCTGGTAACCCTGTTCATTGCTGAGGCTGGCCCCCGGCAATCCCACCATCTTCTGACCTCCATTATTTCTGATGTTAAGCTTATTGAGGTACCCTTGTACATGCTTTCCGGATTACCTATTTGTCTTTGGTTTTCAACATTTGTATTAAGATATGTCTCCTTGTGAATCTCTTTTTGTTCTTCCTACTTTCAGTTTATTGAGTTTCCTGGATGTATAGGTTAATGCTTTTTTTTTTATCAAGTATGAGAAGTTTTCAGCCATATTTCTTCAAACATTTTTCTGCTCCTTTGTCTCTCCTATCTCAAGTTACTCCCGTTATGCATATGTTAGTGTGTTAATGGTATCCCACAGTTTTTCTGAGACTGTTCATTTTTGTTTATTCTTTATTTACTTTGTTCTTCAGTAATCTCTATTGATCCACCTTCAAATTTTCTGATTCTTTCTTTTTCCAGCTCAAATCTACTGTTGATCCTCCTAGTGAATTATTCATTTCAGTTATTATAGTTTTCAACTTCAGAGCTTCTGTTTGGTTTTTTAAGTAATTTGACATTCTATGATACATTATATTTTCCTTTACTTCTTTAAGTGTAATTTCCTTTAGTTTTTTGAACATAATTCATAATAGTTTCTTTGAAGTCTTTATTTGTTAAGCTTAACATCTGGGACTTCTCAAAGGCAATTTCTGGTGCCTACTTTTTTTTTTTTTTTAATTGCATATGGGTTACACTTTCCTATTTCTTTGTATATCTCATAAATTGTTGAAAACTGGACATTTGGATAAAATGTAGTAACTCTGGATGCTGGTTTCCTCTCTGACCCTCATGGTTTGTTGTTTTTTGCATGTTTATGTGTTTAATTACTTGGCTCAACAATTTTAGTGAAGTCTATTTCTCCCACAGTGTGAACCCTCTGATGTAATTACTCAGAGGGTACTACCTTGGTTGTGTGCATAGTTACCTGGGATACAGTAGATTTAGCAGGGCTCTCTTTTACTATCACTTTCTTTAATCTCTCTGTTAAGCTGTCTGCCCCTCTCAATATTACATGCAGCTTTTATGGTCAACTAACAACAGACTATTCTATTGTTTTCAATAATGCTTTTACCATAAAAAGCTCCACAGCCTTATGCAATTAAATCTAGAAACTTTTGCTGGGGTAATATTTGAGGCCAATCTTTAGGTTTATTCCATTCTGAAGAGGCATGTCTTAACTATTTCTTTCCCTGCTTTTCTCTTAAAAACATCTAGCTGGTGTACGGTTTAGCTTTTTCCTCTCCTAGAGCTACCATCCTTGTAATTTCATATCACCATAATCTCTACCATTTTAAAAAGTACTCTTAGTCTCAAAATTTCCTACATTCTGTTCCAAATAAAGTCACTTCCCTCACTGAGAGAAAATTGATCCTTCTCTAGAACCTACAGAAAGGAATACAGCCCTGTGAAAACCATGATTTTAACCCAGTGAGACCTGTGCCAGTCTTCTGACCGACTTAAATATAAGATAATATATTTGTGTTGCTTTAAACCACTAAATGCATGGCTACTAACTACAGTATAAAAAACAAATATAAATCCAGTTGTGAACTGTAATGGGGTCTTCAATATTAAAGCCTTGTCTTATAATCCGGGGAGAATGTTCTTCACTGTACTTACTTTTGGGGCCATTCACTCAATGTTTTGTTTCCTGTCATGAATCTCAAATTTACTGCTTTATATACTTTTCTGTAGGCCCATAGAAATTTCAATCACATTCTAGGGTAATTGCCCTTACAAAACACTGAATTAAAAAAAGAAGACTCCTTAATTACTGATGGGGTATACAGCATAGTTCATGAATATTGCTTTAATTTTGCCTCTAGTATAGCATTTATTCTACACATTTTGATCAATTTAAATTGACTTCTTTTAACAGGAAACCCTGGCGCCATAGTGGTTAAGAGCTATGGCTGCTAACCAAAAGGTCAACAGTTCAAAATCCACCAGGAGCTCCTTGGAAACTCTATAGGGCAGTTCTATTCTGTCCAGTAGTGTCTCTATGAGTCAGAATCGACTTGACGGCAAGGGTTTTGGGGGTTTCTTTTAACAAAAGAAAAATTTGGAAATTGTGGTAAAGCCACTTAAATTAGAACAAAATCTCAAATATTGATGATGATTTTGGTGTATGTGAAACTGAAGTGTGCTCTCTTGCAAATACAAGATCTTAGAGCTGAAAGAGACTTTAAAGCTCATTTATTTTAACCCTTAATCCCGGAAAGAAGGAGCTGAGTCCTGAAAATCTGACTTGCATAATTTTATCTGGCTTCCAGTGTGCTGCTTTCTATTCAAACTCAGCATCCATTAAGTATTTGCCCTTTTATTAAATTCTTGGGCGTATGGGATTTAGTTTAAACCTAAATTATAATGAAAAATATAGTAGTTGTCTTATTACTTCATGGTGTAGAGTTTATTTTTTTTATAAGGGCACAAAATTTTAAATGACATGCTGAAATTGGTAAAAGGTTAATAATTGTTACGATAGGTAGTAGATAAAATGGGTGTTCATTATACTATTTTCTTTACTTTTGCATATGTTTGTAATTTTCCATAAATAAAAGGAAGAGCATGGTGTATAGTTCATAAGGTTACCCTATCAGAGGCACAGCAAATTCCATTAAGTTTAAATTTTTGAAAATTACCAAAAGAATATTAAACATTGTTTGGTTTTATCATATCGTGTTCTTTGACATACTTTTTTTTTTTTTTTTTTTTTGGTGGTGTGTGTTCTGCATGTCACTTAATCAAAAGCACAATGTCAGGAGAGATATTTTCCACAAAAACAGTAAAGCTCCAGGCATTTAAAGTGGCCAATGGGGGAGGTTCCTATGCATCTGTCAGTTTGTCACACCGTGGGGGCTTGCATTTTGCTGTGATGCTAGAAGCTGTAGAAGTACAACCAGAATGCTCCCTAGAAGCAAGAATGGCGGGACTACATCTCACATGGTTTGGACATGTTATCAGGAGGGATCAATTCCTGAAGAAGGACATCATGCTTGGTGAAGTACAGGGTCAGTGAAAAAGAAGAAGACCCTCAATGAGATGGATAGACACAGTGGCTGCAACAATGGGTTTAAGCATAACAACAATTGTGAGGATGGTGCAGGACCAGGCAGTGTTTCTTTCTGTTGTACATAGGATCATTATGAGTTGGAACCAAATGGACAGCACCTAATGACAACAACAAATGGAAGGACATAGAATGCATTAAAACAAGGAAAAGCTAGGGTGATTATCAATTCATTATATACAATACATACAGATCTAAATATTTGTAAATATAGATAGTAATGGCTGTACAAATCCTGTTCTCTTTTTCAAATAGTTCTTTTCTTTGTGTTTCTTTAAAGAAAAAAATTATAGGAGCCTTAAGAAAATTGACAATTTTTATATTTACATTTAAAAAGGTCTTTAATATTCATTAAGATTATACATTTAAGGATAGCTAAATTAAACTCTTGCAAGTTTAAGGGGAATTAATGGAATAATGAAAGAGTACATTACAATTTTTTAAGTCATATCATCATTAATGACCTCCTTTTCTTCAAGTAGATGTATCTGGGGTAGCGGACTGCTGTGTGTATTATTTTCATACTCACTAACAAGTCAATGGAGAGAATCAGCTTGAACTAATCCTGTCTTTTGGCACTCCTTAAGTGTTGTGCCCCAGCTCCAAGCTCTATGAGAGTCAAGCAAATTTTCTCAACTAATCTTATCTGTCAATGTTTATTCCTTTAAAATTAAATCCCAATGACAGCCCTATTTTGACTAGACTGAATTACAGCTTGTGTTTCAATTTTATTTTTCAACCAAAGAAAAGAATAATGACTCATCAAAAGTGCTTGTATTTTCTTAGCTATCCTTCCAATTGCATATCCTGAAAAAAATTCCAGCTTTGTATATCTGATATCAGTGAGGAAGTACCAATGCTATCTTTCCATAGCCCTATTGTTCAGTAACATTTTTCTGTACATGGGAGAGGTCTTGACCTCAACTATTATGCCATGGAACATCTTAAAAAATTAAGAGTGACATTAATTTGAATTGGAATCAGGTCTTCTCTACAAGGTCCTTACACAACGTAGTGGGTCTCAAGACTGAGTTTTTCTTAATCGATGGAACAGAAGTTGGTCAGTAACTCTCTGATTCAGTCTGTTTCCCCAGAACCCTGAAATTATAGCTATGTAGTTGATTTCTTCAGGTGTTTAAGACAAAACCTGGCTCTTTGTTGACATTGTTTTTCTTATTTTAGACCAAGTTCTCCAATAATTTACTCTTTAAATGCAACTAAAAATAGCATATTTACATATGTTTCAAACTTAAACCAGGTCATTTAAAATGTATGGAAGATTTTATTGAAAGATCCAATATTTCATAATAATAACAACACCATTTTACTCCTTTTAGGAAGTGGCTAGCTAGGAATGATTTCTCCCAGAGGCATGCATTTGTTTAAAAAAAAAAAAAAAGACCTGCTGTGTTCTGAGTTATGTGAGTACATTTGTTGATCTGTTCCAAATAGCAACACCTCATTTTTCACTACTGAAAATTTCTCATCTGCTCGTAATTTGGGTATCCATTGATTGCTCTCATTATTGACTATGCCCTTTTTTGTTTTCTTTTATCTGTTAGGCCACCAGTTATGTCCTTAAAAAAAAATTAATCTCTCCTTTTTATTTCCAGAGCCCTTTTTTATCTATGGATGCTTTTCCCAGAGGTATGGTTTTGAGCTAACTTAGGACCAGGGTCTTTCCCTCCCTCATGAGGCTAATGGTGAAAGCAGCCTAGTTTGGGAAAAGCATGAGGATTTGGTGACCAAACATTTCTGCCTTTGAATCCTAATTTCTCTTGAAAAGTGTCATGGATTGAATTGTGTCCCCCAAAAATATGTGTCAACTTGGTTAGGCCATGATTTTCAGTATTGCGTGTGTGGTTGTCTTCCATTTTGTGATTGATATAATCATAATCTTTGCCTGTGGTTAAAGAGGATTAGGGCGGGATGTAGCACCCTTGCTCAGGTCACATCCCTGATCCAATGTAAAGGGAGTTTCTCTGGGATGTGGCCCGCATCGCCTTTCATCTTACAAGAGATAAAAGGAAAGGGAAGCAAGCAGAGAGTGGGGGACCTCGTACTACCAAGAAAGCAGTGCTGGGAGCAGAGCAAGTCCTTTGGACCCGAGGTTCCTGGGAGGAGAAGCTCCTAGTCTAGGGGAAGATTGATGAGAAGAACCCTCCTCCAGAGCTATCAGAGAAAACCTTCCCCTCGAGGTGATGCCCTGAATTTGAACTTGTAGCCTACTAGACTGTAAAAGAACAAATTTCTCTTTGTTGAAGCCATCCACTTGTGGTATTTCTATTATAGCAGCAATAGATAACTAATACAAAAAGGTTGCCGAGAAGAATAAATTTAATAATATTTGCAAAGGTTCTGGTGCATTGTTGGTTTTCAACAAATGTTATTTCCTTTTCCTTTTTTGTAGCATTTTCTTTCATTAAATAAAATGCTTTGTTATTCAAATTTTTGTTTTAACTAGCAAGTATTTGACAGTGTCTGTCATGCAGCATCATTCAACAAATGTTAGTTATTATTATAATTATTATCTTTACATTTCCACTCTAGCTTTTCCTTTCTTCATTTTTTGTGAAGTTCTTTCTGCTTTCAATAGGAAATATATTTGTTATTCTCTTCTAAATGTATACTGAGAGTGTTCTTTTTTAGGTGCTACTGGGTGGAAACCCCAGGTTCTTACTCGACATGATTTCTATTGGCCAATAAATAAGAGATTGAAGTGGGAGAACAGGAAAGGCACATTTATTTCATTGTACAAGGAAAAGGAGCCATTCAGAGGTGCTGCTGCCAAGACTGCTCTCCACGGACGGACAGACAAGTTACTTTTAAGGGGTTTACAAGTAGGGAGTTCACACAAGTTGCGTCAGCAACATTCTTAATCATACTAGGCAGGTACAATGGGGTTTATATAAAAGCAGGATTCAAATGCGAAGCTGAGGGGGAGGACGCCAAGCAAAGAAAATAGGATTTTTAATACAGCAGTGTGGGGGCTGTCTCATCGGAACTAGCTTTTTTGATGTCTCTCTCAGGAGACTGGAATCCCAAAGCTGAAAAAAAGGTAAACTGGAGGGAAACAATATAGCATAAAATAACAAGGAAAAGTAGAAAAAGAAAAAAAGTTGTATTTATTTTATTTGGATAGTATTTATGAAGGACAGTTTTTGAACAGCAATGTGCATTCCACTTGGATTGTTATGATATTGACATTTTTAGACTCACTCCTTGGCCTTTTGACTGATGCTTTGTACTAATGGCACAAACTGGTGTTTGACCAACTTAATAGTCACTGAACATAACACGACACATGAAATCTGCCGTGTGATTTTCCTCAAGATACAATTTTATTTCATGAATGATATGAAGTTTTTTGTAACGGGAACTTCAGATTTCACCTTGAGATAAAAGTTGTGGTCTTGTTTCACTATAGATGGCTAGCTATATTATTGAAATCCATTTTGAAGAAAATGGAATAAACCATGGCTCCTTGAGCCTTCACTGAATTACATGAAGCTGATAGATTGGTACTTTCTTTGAAAAATAAATCTCATTTGATATCAAAATTCTTGAATACCTCTCCTGAGTAATATTAGTTATAATAATTTTTTATCTCTTTTTACATCAGTGTTGGGTGTTTTTCTATAGTTGTTTCTTTCTTTATTAGTTGTTGGCACAGAATTATTTTAGCATCTGATTCCAGTCTATTATAAATTGCTCTCCTTACCAGCAATGTTGTATTAATAATGGAAAGGTAACTGAAGTTCCTTATTGATTCTTCCACATATTTTTAAACTCAGTCAGTTTACTATATAAGAATGTTAGAGTGCTCTCTTTGGGGAAATCTCATTCTCTCCAAGGGGGCTACAGTTGTAATGTTCAAAAGACTTCCCGATCTATAAAACCATCTGAGATCTCCCTTGAACTCCATGCCTGCTTTTCAAAGTGCCTACTCAACATCTTACAGAGATTTAAACTACAAATAGGAAGAGCTGAACCCATAATTTTTCGTCCATTCAGTTCTTTTTTAAAATTTCATTGATTTTGTTGTCGTTGTTGAGAATATGCACAGCAAAACATACACCAATTCAACAGTTTCTGCATGTATCATTTAGTGACATCGATTATATTCTTCAAGTTGTGCTACCATTCTCACCCTCCTTTTCCGAGTTGTTCCTCCCTCATTAACATAAATTCACTGCCCCCTAAAGTTCCCATCTAGTCTTTCAAGTTGCTGTTGTCAATTTGTTCCCATATAGATAGTTCTTAAAAGAGCATAATGCTCAAGGCAGACATTTTTTTTCTAGTTGATTTAAACTTTTTTTTTTAATTTATTCTGCTTTAAGTGAAAGTTTAAAAATCAAGTCAGTCTTATACAAAAACTTATACCCACTTTGCTTTGTACTCCTAGCTGCTCTCCCCCTAATGAAGCAGCACACTCCTCCTCTCCATCCTGTATTCCCTGTGTCCGTTCAACCAGCTCCTCTCCCCCTCTGCCTTCTCATCTCACCTCTGGACAGTAGCTTCAAGGCAGACGTTTTTGACTAGTTAAGCTAAACTGTTGTTTGGTTTTAAGAAGACTTCAGGGGATATTCAGGGATTTAAGGTTTAAAGATGACCTCAGGGCAATAGTTTCAGGGGTTCAGCCAACCTTCATGGCTTTAGAAAGTCTGGAATCCATGAGAATTTTATATTCTGTTCCGCGTTTTCCCCTTTTTGATCAGGATTCTTCTGTAGAGTCTTTGATCAAAACATTCAGTAATGGTAGCTGGGCACCATCCAGTTCTTCTGGTATCATGGCAAAGGAGGTAGTTGTTCCTGGAGGCAATTACCCACAATTTCCATATCCTGCTTCTACTCTTAATGCTCCTTCTTCCTCTGGTGTCATAGGTAAATAGAGACCAGTTGTGCCTTGGATGGCTGCTTGTAAGCTTTTTTTTTTTTTAATTAATTTTTATTAAGCTTCAAGTGAACATTTACCATTCCAATCAGTCTGTCACATGTAGGTTTACATACATCTTACTCCCTTCTCCCACTTGCTCTCCCCCTATTGAGTCAGCCCTTTCAGTCTCTCGTTTCGTGCCAATTTTGCCATCTTCACTCTCTCTCTATCTTCCCATCCCCCCGCCAGTCAAGAGTTGCCAACACACTCTCCAGTGTCCACCTGATTTAATTAGCTCACTCTTCATCAGCATCTCTCTCCCCCCCGCTGACCAGTCCTTTTCATGCCTGATGAGTTGTCTTCGGGGATGGTTCCTGTCCTGTGCCATCAGAAGTTCTGGGGAGCATTGTCTCTGGGATTCCTCTAGTCGCAGTCATACCATTAGGTATGGTCTTTTCATGAGAATTTGGGGTCTGTATCCCATTGGTCTCCTGCTCCCTCAGGAGTTGTCTGTTGTGCTCCCTGACAGGGCAGACATCAATTGTGGCCGGGCACCAACTAGTTCTTCTGGTCTCAGGATAATGTAGGTCTCTGGTTCATGTGGCCCTTTCTGTCTCTTGGGTTCTTAGTTGTCATGTGGCCTTGGTGTTCTTCCTTTGCCTTTGCTCCAGGTGGGTTGAGACCAATTGATGTATCTTAGATGGCCGCTTCTTGGCCTTTAGGACCCCAGGTGCCACAATTCAAAGTGGGATGCAGAATGTTTTCATAATAGAATTATTTTGCCCATTGACTTAGAAGTCTCCTCAAACCAAGTTCCCCAGACCCCAGCCCCTGCTCCACTGACCTTTGAAGCTTTCATTTTATCCCGGAAACCTCTTTGCTTTTAGTCCAGTCCAATTAGGCTGACCTTCCTTGTATTGAGTGTTGTCTTTCCCTTCACCCAAAGCAGTTCTTATCTACTGATTGATCAATAAAAAGCCCTCTCCCTCCCTCCTTCCCTCCCCGCTTTGTAACCACAAAAGTATGCGTTCTTTTCCCTTTTTTCTATTTCTCAAGATCTTATAATAGTGGTCTTATACAATATTTGTCCTTTTGCCTCTGACTCATTTCGCTCAGCATAATGCCTTCCAGATTCCTCCATGTTATGAAATGTTTCAGAGATTCGTCACTGTTCTTTATCGATGCGTAGTATTCCATTGTGTGAATATACCACAATTTATTTACCCATTCATCCATTGACGGACATCTTGGTTGCTTCCAGCTTTTTGCTATTGTAAACAGAGCTGCAATAAACATGGGTGTGCATATATCTGTTTGTGTGAAGGCTCTTGTATCTTTAGGGTATATTCCGAGGAGTGGGATTTCTGGGTTGTATGGTAGTTCTATTTCTAACTGTTTAAGATAACGCCAGATGGATTTCTAAAGTGGTTGTACCATTTTACAATCCCACCAGCAGTGTACGAGAGTTCCAATCTCTCCGCAGCCACTCCAACATTTATTATTTTGTGTTTTTTGGATTAATGCCAGTCTAGTTGGTGTGAGATGGAATCTCATCGTGGTTTTAATTTGCATTTCTCTAATGGCTAATGATCGGGAGCATTTTCTCATGTGTCTGTTGGCTGCCTGAATATCTTCTTTAGTGAAATGTGTGTTCATATCCTTTGCCCACTTCTTGATTGGGTTGTTTGTCTTCTTGTGGTTGAGTTTTGACAGAATCATGTCGATTTTAGAGATCAGGCGCTGGTCTGAGATGTCATAGCTGAATATTCTTTCCCAGTCTGTAGGTGGTCTTTTTACTCTTTTGGTGAAGTCTTTAGATGAGCCTAGGTGTTTGATTTTTAGGAGCTCCCAGTTATCTGGTTTCTCTTCATCATTTTTGGTAATGTTTTGTATTCTGCTTATGCCCTGTATTAGGGCTCCTAGGGTTGATCCTATTTTTTCTTCCATGATCTTTATCATTTTAGTCTTTATGTTTAGGTCTTTGATCCACTTGGAGTTAGTTTTTGTGCATGGTGTGAGGTATGGGTCCTATTTCATTCTTTTGCAAATGGATATCCAGTTATGCCAGCACCATTTGTTAAAAAGACTGTCATTTCCCCAATTGACTGACACTGGTCCTTTGTCAAATATCAGCTGCTCATACATGGATGGATTTAGATCTGGGTTCTCAATTCTCTTCCATTGGTCTATGAGCCTGTTGTTGTACCAGTACCAGGCTGTTTTGACTACTGTAGCTGTATAATAGGTTCTGAAATCAGGTAGAGTGAGGCCTCCCACTTTCTTCTTCTTTTTCAGTAATGCTTTGCTTATCCGGGGGTTCTTTCCCTTCCATATGAAATTAGTGATTTGTTTCTCTAACCCCTTAAAATATGACATTGGTATTTGGATTGGAAGTGCGCTATATGTATAGCTGGCTTTTGGTAGAATAGACATTTTTACTATGTTAAGTCTTCCTATCCATGAGCAGGGTATGTTTTTCCACTTAAGTATGTCCTTTTGAATTTCTTGTAGCAGAGTTTTATAGCTTTCTTTGTATAGGTCTTTTACATCCTTGGTAAGATTTATTCCTAAGTATTTTATCTTCTTGGGGGCTACTGTGAATGGTATTGATTTAGTTATTTCCTCTTCGGTGTTCTTTTTGTTGATGTAGAGGAATCCAAGTGATTTTTGTATGTTTATTTTATAGCCTGAGACTCTGCCAAACTCTTCTATTAGTTTCAGTAGTTTTCTGGAGGATTCCTTAGGGTTTTCCATGTATACGATCATGTCATCTGCAAATAGTGATAGCTTTACTTCCTCCTTGCCAATCCAGATACCTTTATTTCTTTGTCTAGCCTAATTGCCCTGGCTAGGACTTCAAGTACGATGTTGAATAAGAGCGGTGATAAAGGGCATTCTTGTCTGGTTCCCGTTCTCAAGGGAAATGCTTTCAGGTTCTCTCCATTTAGAGTGGTATTGGCTGTTGGCTTTGCATAGATGCCCTTTATTATGTTGAAGAATTTTCCTTCAATTCCTATTTTGGTAAGAGTTTTTATCATAAATGGGTGTTGAACTTTGTCAAATGCCTTTTCTGCATCTATTGATAAGATCATGTGGTTTTTATCTTTTGTTTTATTTATGTGATGGATTACATTAACGGTTTTTCTGATATTAAACCAGCCTTGCATACCTGGTATAAATCCCACTTGATCAGGGTGAATGATTTTTTTGATGTGTTGTTGGATTCTATTGGCTAGAATTTTGATGAGGATTTTTGCATCTATGTTCATGAGGGATATAGGTCTAAAATTTTCTTTTTTTGTAATGTCTTTACCTGGTTTTGGTATCAGGGAGATGGTGGCTTCATAGAATGAGTTGGGTAGTGTTCCGTCTTTTTCTATGCTTTGAAATACCTTCAATAGTAATGGTGTTAAGTCTTCTCTGAAGGTTTGGTGGAACTCTGCAGTGAAGCCGTCTGGGCCAGGACTTTTTTTTGTTGGAAGTTTTTTGATTACCGTTTCAATCTCTTTTTTTGTAATGGGTCTATTTAGTTGTTCTACTTCTGAATGTGTTAGTTTAGGTTGGTAGTATTGTTCCAAGAATTTATCCATTTCTTCTAGGTTTTCAAATTTGTTAGAGTACAATTTTACGTAGTAATTGAAATGATTCTTTTAATTTCATTTGGTTCTGTTGTGATGTGGTCCTTCTCGTTTCTTATTCGGGTTATTTGCTTCCTTTCCTGTTTTTCTTTAGTCAGTCTGGCCAATGGTTTATCAATTTTGTTAATTTTTTCAAAGAACCAGCTTCTGGCTTTGTTAATTCTTTCAATTGTTTTTCTGTTCTCTAATTCATTTAGTTCAGCTCTAATTTTTATTATTTGTTTTCTTCTGGTGCCTGATGGATTCTTTTGTTGCTCACTTTCTATTTGTTCAAGTTGTCGGGACAGTTCTCTGATTTTGGCTCTTTCTTCTTTTTGTATGTGTGCATTTATTGATATAAATTGGCCTCTGAGCACTGCTTTTGCTGTGTCCCAGAGGTTTTGATAGGAAGTATTTTCATTCTCGTTGCTTTCTATGAATTTCCTTATTCCCTCCTTGATGTCTTCTATAACCCAGTCTTTTTTCAGGAGGGTATTGTTCATTTTCCAAGTATTTGATTTCTTTTCCCTAGTTTTTCTGTTATTGATTTCTAGCTTCATTGCCTTGTGGTCTGAGAAGATGCTTGGTAATATTTCGATGTTTTGGATTCTGCAAAGATTTGTTTTATGACCTAATATGTGGTCTATTCTAGAGAATGTTCCATGTGCACTAGAAAAAAAAGTATATTTTGCAGCAGTTGGGTGGAGAGTTCTGTATAAGTCTATGAGGTCAAGTTGGTTGATTGTTGTAAGTAGGTCTTCCGTGTCTCTATTGAGCTTCTTACTGGATGTCCTGTCCTTCTCCGAAAGTGGTGTGTTGAGGTCTCCTACTATAAATGTGGAGGTGTCTATCTCACTTTTCAATTCTGTTAAAATTTGATTTATGTATCTTGCAGCCCTGTCATTGGGTGCGTAAATATTTAATATGGTTATGTCTTCCTGATCAATTGTCCCTTTTATCATTATATAGTGTCCTTCTTTATCCTTTGTGGCGGATTTAAGTCTAAAGTCTATTTTGTCAGAAATTAATATTGCTACTCCTCTTCTTTTTTGCTTATTGTTTCCTTGATATATTTTTTTCCATCCTTTGAGTTTTAGTTTGTTTGTGTCTCTAAGCCTAAGGTGTGTCTCTTGTAGGCAGCATATAGATGGCTCCTGTTTCTTTATCCAGTCCGTGACTCTATGTCTCTTTATTGGTGCATTTAGTCCATTTACGTTCAGCGTAATTATAGATAAAGAAGTTTTTAGTGCTGTCATTTTGATGCCTTTTCATGTGTGTTGTTGGCCATTTCATTTTTCCACGTGCTTTTTTGTGCAGAGACGTTTTTCTTAGTAGCTTGTGAGATCCTCATTTTCATAATGTTTAACTTTATGTTAGTTGAGTCATTACATTTTTCTTGGCTTTTTTCTTGAGTTATGGAATTGATATTCCTTTTTGTGGTTAACTTATTATTTACCCCTATTTTTCTAAGTAAAAACCTAACTTGTATCGTTCTATATCGCCTTGTATCACTCTCCATCTGGCAGTTCAATGCCTCCTATATTTAGTCCCTCTTTTTGATTATTGTGATCGTTTATCTATTGATTTCCATGATTTCCTGTTATGTGTATTATTTTGTTTATTTATTTATTTTTTAGAACTAGTCTTAATTTGTTTGTTTTTGTGCTTTCCCTATTTGAGTTGCGTTGATATCAGGACGTTCTGTTTTGTGACCTTGTATTGTGCTGGTACCTGATATTATTGGTCATCCGGCCAAATAATCTCCTTTAGCATTTCTTGCAGTCTTGGTTTAGTTTTTGCAAATTCTCTAAACTTGTGTTTATCTGTAAATATCTTAATTTCTCCTTCATATTTCAGAGAGAGTTTTGCTGGATATATGATCCTTGGTTGGCAGTTTTTCTCCTTCACTGCTCTGTATACGTCGTCCCATTCCCTTCTTGCCTGCATGGTTTCTGCTGAGTAGTCTGAACTTATTCTTATTGATTCTCCCTTGAAGGAAACCTTTCTTTTCTCCCTGGCTGCTTTTAAAATTTTCTGTTTGTCTTTGGTTTTGGCAAGTTTGATGATAATATGTCTTGGTGTTTTTTTTTTTGGATCAATCTTAAATGGGGTTTGATGAGCATCTTGGATAGATATCCTTTCGTCTTTCATGATGTCAGGGAAGTTTTCTGTCAGGAGTTCTTCAACTATTTTCTCTGTGTTTTCTGTCCCCCCTCCCTGTTCTGGGACTCCAATCACTCGCAAGTTATCGTTCTTGATAGAGTCGCACATGATTCTTAGGGTTTCTTCATTTTTTTAAATTCTTTTATCTGATTTTTTTTCAGCTATGTTGGTGTTGATTCCCTGGTCCTCCAGAAGTCCCAGTCTACATTCTAATTGCTCGAGTCTGCTCCTCTGACTTTCTATTGCGTTGTCAAATTCTGTAATTTTATTGTTAATCTTTTGGATTTCTACATGCTGTCTCTCTATGGATTCTTGCAACTTATTAGTTTTTCCACTATGTTCTTGAATAATCTTTTTGAGTTCTTCAACAGTTTTATCAGTGTGTTCCTTGGCTTTTTCTGCATTTATCCTAATTTCATTTGTGATATCTTTAAAAATTTCATTTGTGATATCTTTAAGCATTCTGTAAATTAGTTTTTTATATTCTGTATCTGTTTTTTTTTTTTTATCTGATAATTGCAGGATTGTATCTTCATTTGGGAAAGATTGTGATTCTTTTTTTGGGGGGGTTGGAGAAGCTGTCATGGTCTGTTTCTTTATGTGGTTTGATATGGACTGCTGTCTCTGAGCCATCACTGGGAAACTAGATTTTCCACGTAATCAGCTGAAAAAAATGCAGTCAGCTCCTTATCTGAATTCTCCCTCTGGTTCCGGGTATTCGGATGTTAACGGAGCCGCCTGGGGAGGGTGGGGGAGGGATCAGAGAGCTAGGAGTGTAGCACCACAGAATATAGAGCTGATCACCGCGTTCACGCTCCGCCCCCGTCCACCAAAATCCGGGCGGGATGGCTCCCCAGTTGGGACGCTACTCTCCCCGCTCCGAGACCAGTCACTTCCTCCTGGGGACTTCTCCCTCCGGTGCGCGGCACCGCTCGCGCGAACTGGGTGGGCGTCTCCCGCACGAACGGGTGGGCCCGCCCCCAGGGTCTATTCAGGAGAATATAATTGGACCCCGCGCTCACGCCCCGCCCACTTTCGCCAAAATCCCAGGGGGACAGCTCCCCGGCTGGGACGCTGCTCTCCCCGCTCCAAGACCTGTCATTTCCTCCTGGGGACTTCTCCCTCCGGTGCACCGCACCACACACGCGAACTGGATGGGCGTCCCCCCGCACGAACGTGTGGGTCCTGCCCCGGGGTCACTTTAGGGAAATATAGCTGACTCCCCCCCCCTCGCGCCCTGCCCGCTTCCTTCCAAACTCCCGGCGGGATGGCTCCCTGGCTGGGACGCTGCTCTCCCTGCTCCAAGATCAGTCACTGCCTCCCGGGTGCTTCTCCCTCCGGCTGCGCCGCTACGCCACCCGCGCCAACCAGCTAGACTTCCTCCTGGGATGGGTTCGGGGGGGTAGGGCTGGGCCCCTTGTCTGTGCCGTCTGCCCCCCTGGACTCTGCCCCAGCCCGGGCTCCGAAGGTCACCTGCCTGGTACGCTGGCTCTTAGTTCTGAAAACGATCGCTGTCTGCCCATATTTGTTCGTTCTCCGTCTCTAAGTCTGTTTTTGTTGTTCAGAGTTCGTAGATTGTTATGTATGTGATCGATTCACTTGTTTTTCCGAGTCTTTGTTGCAAGAGGGATCCGCGGTAGCGTCCACCTAGTCTGCCATCTTGGCCCCGCCTCCTGCTTGTAAGCTTTTAAGACCCCAGTCACTACACGACAGACTAGAAGGTAAACAGAAGCACTAGACAAGTTATTAGGCCAATTAACTGGGATGTCCCATGAAACCATGACCCTAAACTTCCAAGCAAAGAAGCCAAATTCCATGAGTATTTGGGTTGTACATAAGCAGCATCAGCAGTTACTCTTGTTTTTTTTTTTTTTTGTCATTGTTGTAAATGCACCTATCATACAAGTTTTGTCAATTCAACTTTTTACAAGTATACAATTTCTTGACAGCAATTACAATAGACTGTGCAGCTCTACCCTTAATCCTTGCAATATTTCTATCACTGTTAACTGCCCTTTTCCCCTTCCCTTCTGCCCTGGTAACAACTAATAAACTTTGGTCTTTATACATTTGCCTTTTCTTGACTTTTTATATAAGTGATAATACTTTTATTTTTCCTCTGTGCCATCGAGTCAATTGTGACTCATAGTGACCATATAAATTGGAGTAGAAATACCCTGTAGGGTTTCCAAGGAGTAGCCAGTGCATTTGAACTGCTGGCTTTTTGGTTAGCAGCCATAACTCTTAACCACTGTGCCCCTAGTGCTCCTTATATAAATGAGATCATACTGTATTTGTCCTTTTGTGATTTGACTTATTTCACTCAGCATACTGTCTTCCGTTTCCACCCATATTGTGGTATGTATCAAGATTTTGTTTCCCCTACTGGCTGAGTAGTATTCCATTGTGTGTATATACCACATCTTGTTTATCCATTCACTCCACTTAATTCTTAATGAAAGGGTACAGTACCCAGATACTTGCTTACTTACTAAAAAAACTGAAAATCACCTGAAATGCCTCCTTCTCCTGATTAGCCCTCCCATGTTGAACCTATTACTGAATCTTCTGTATTCTATCTCCTTACTGAATCCATTGCCTTCTCTCCACCCCTACAGCACTACTTCCTTTTAGGCCATCAGCATACATTGCCGAGGTTACTTGCAGTAGCATCCGACTTGGCTTTTCTGCATAGATCCAAATACAGCCATAAAAACCAAACCAAACCAAACCAGTTGCCTTGTAGCTGACTCCACCTCATGACAACCTCAAGTGTTTCAGAACAGAACTGGGCTCTACAGGGTTTTCAGTGGCATGATCTTTTGGAAGTAGATCACCAGGTCTTTCACCGAGGGGCCTCTCAGTGGATTCAAACCACTGACTAATTTGTATCACGTCACTCTCCTGCTCACCACATGTGGATGTCTCCCCTGTGCCGTAAAGTGAAAGTTCAACTCCTTAATTGACCTGTTTTACAGTTTCCTTCATGATCTAGCTCTAGTCACCCATTCCAGCCTCATCCCTCTCCCCTACCCCCTGTCCCGGCAGTCTCTGCTATAGCTCCTCCGATCCTTTTCCACTTCCTGGAATAGGTTATTCATTGTCCTGCTTCAGAGGCTTTGCCCTGCCATTTTCTTTGCCTGAGATACTTCTCTCTCTACTCCACCTTTATTATTTATCCTTCTGTCTCAGTATGGATATCTTTTCCCCAGAACATACTCCTTGACCCCCAAATCCTGATGAAATTGCATTCTTACGTTATTATTTTCTGCCACAATGATAATAACCCTGTTTGCCCCATCATAGCACATACCGCACTGTATCTCCATTACCTGCTTGCTTGTCTTTATCCTGCAGTAGATTCTAAAACCTAGTCCCACGTTTGTCTTGCTCATTCTTACCCTTGCAACTCCTAACACAATATTTGGCACTTAGGAAGTGTTCAATAAATATTAGTCAAATGTGTGAGCTATTCTATTAACCTTTAACTTGAATCTTTACTAATACTAAATACTAGCACAGTGTAATTATTTTAGCTTGATTGCTTATATAAAACCAACATTTACTCCTGGCCAAATGTGGCTGAATATATATGTAACAGTGTGCAACAATCTAGTTTCATTAACTTTCCTCTGGGATTTATATACTAAATCCACTCAACCTGTGGTTTAGATATTTTATGCTGATTAAAACAGTGGCTACCTTGTTAGAATGTCTTTGTTGCTTACCACCAGGGAAAAAGGCATTCAATTTAGCTTCTTTAAATTAGAAGGTAATGTGTGAGGGGAACAGAGAAAAAAAACCCAGGTTAGAAGCCTGGTGCAAAATACGTTCTGAAAATTGCTAAGCGAATGAACTTTGATAAATTGTGTGTGTGTGTGTGTTTTGCCTACCTTTGCCATATCACATTTATTAATAATTTGACTACTGAGGTGAGGGAAATGAATGTATTTATAACTACTTTAAAATTTTTAAGAACTTTGAAAACTTTGTTCCAAGTAGAAATTAACATTTTAAAGATACAAATGTGCTCAGAGAGTCCAGCAAAGTGTTTGATTATTTTTCAGCCGCAAGAAGTGAAAAAATTTTACTTGTTAAAATATCATTGTTTTTAAAAGACTTTTAGACTCTCTCTCCTTTGTCTCTTTATCCCTGCTTTGTGAGTGCTTGCGTAATACGTCCAGTAACTATAAGTGTTGGAAGTATAACTGTTCTCAGCAGATGCAGGGCTTAATTTTATTGCTCTGTATTTGCATTAGATATTAACATGTTTGCCTGAACGCTTGGCAAATTCACATCTTTTTGTTTAGTTTTGCGATTTTTGTGTTAAGCACCGGAGAAGTCTGTCATTGACAAAACTGAGCTAACGTCAATGATCTTATTTTTCGGTAATCTTTGGTGACATTGAAATTTTGGAAAAACATGTATGCATGTGAATTAGATGATAAAGGTAGAAACTGAAGCTTTAATTATAAGAATATTTTTTATTCTTAAGTCCACAGATGAGACTATTCAAGTCATTATTCCATGTTTCTTATAGTTTATTGTTATTTTAAAAACTTTTTAATGTTTATTTCCAATTCTTCAACTCTTTAATAAGAAAATTGACCTATTTAAATTGTCCAAGGTTAAAATTAAATTCCACTTCAATATTTTATTACCCTAAGAATATTCTTTTTAATTAGCTCAGCTGTATAAGGGTTAACAGTAAGAAATATATCCAGGTCATCTACGGCATACAATTGTCAGATGGTTGCTAGGCAACAGATATCAGGTTTGTCTGATGGGTGTTTCTAGGCAAAGCATATAGTGTAAAAAAAAGAAGAAATTACATGACACCTGCATTTTTGTTGTTGTTATGCTTTTTGAAAATAAGTTGTATTTGGAGAAAAAAATAGTCTTGACATTTATTATGCACATTGTCTTTCTTCTAAATGTCAGAACTATATCATTTGATAGTTAAGTATAAAGGACAATAAATTAAAATGACAGATGACATTTTATTTTTCATGTGGTCTTAAATATGGGCCTTTCACATAATCCTCTTTTTGTATCTTGTCATAAAGTTAATTAATTTTCTAAATTCAGTGTGATTGAAAAGAATCCACAAATCAAAATTAATTGAAATTTAATTAGTTTAAAACATACACATTTCAATGTGACTAAGGACAAGAAGGGCCCTGGTGCTGCAGTGGTTTAAGCTCTCATCTGCTAACCGAAGGGTTAGCTGTTCAAACCCACCAGCTGCTGTGTGGGAGAAAGATGTGGCAGTCTGCTTCCGTAAAGGTTACAGCCTTGGAAACCCTATGGGACAGTTCTACTCTATCCTGTAGGGTTGCTACAGTCAGAATTGGCTCAAAGGCAATGGGTTTAAGAACAAGAAATGAAAATGATCTGCCTTTAGCATAATGTCAAAATATGTCACCAATAATCAAAATGATGGTTGGAGAGACTACATTTTAGAAATTTAGGGCAAAACTCTTTGATCATTTGCAAATGACTTAAAGCTAATATAGTTATGTATTACTAGACTAATTTTTATTTTCTATTATATACAATACCAGAGCATCAAGTATGATAAGAGATATTAAGTGTCTAATGTAATGTCCATCCCATAGTTATGAACATAAATGATGTTAGTTTTCTACTCCCTCTTTTGACTCTGCTTTATAATTGGTAGAAGCCCTGGTGGCCTAATGGTTAAGAGATACAGCTACTAACTCAAATGTCAGCAGTTCCAATCCACCAGGCACTCCTTGGAAACTCTATGGAGCAGTTCTACTCTGTCCTATAGGCTTGCTGTGAGTCGGAATCAGGTTTATTTATTTATTTATTAATAGAGAGGGGGCAGGTGTGAATTGGGTTTTGGCCAAAGATGGTGCAAGGCATACAGACCCAAGGGGAGATAGATAACTAATGCTATTTATTAGACAGCCAGAAGATAAAAATATTGCTTCATTATTTTTGAAGCATATTTTTTTCCTAAAATAGAAATATTGGAGATCCGATTTTTATTCCCTAATTGATGAGTTGTGGCAAAAATAATAAAAAAGTTTATTTTTGATTAGTTCAGTTTTTCACAGGGGAAATTTAATTAAAAAATTAGAAAAAAAACCCAGTATTTTCTTTTTTGTTTAATTGGGCACAATCTTTCACAAATTAAGAGATTTCCCAGTGAATTTTCTGTACATGGGATTACAAAAAAAACTGAAGGTGTATATTCAGATTCAGCATGTTTACAAAGGGGAATTTGGTCAAATTTCTACCCAGAATTTTGATCCTGGTGCCTCCCTTTGATTTCTACTATTAGATAATATAACCTAGGGGAACTCAACTGAAATAAAGTGTGTCAGCTAGAGGAGTGGAGTGGGTGATGTACAGTGACAATAATTCAGCAAGTCAACTAAAAAATAATACCACTGAACTGTTTTTTCCCAGTTTAAACCAAACTTCCTATTTCCATAAACCTATATTCTGGTTTTAGTTCACAGAGCAGACACCTGTTCAGTTATTATAGGGCTTGATCCATCCCCTGGGAAAATTATCAAAGTCATATTGTTTAATACATTCTTCATTTATAAAGTGACAATGCAAGACCCCACTCAAATTTGTCGATGAAAGCATATTACAAAAAATAATAATATAATAAAACATTTTTAAATTATGCAGCATTAAGTTATTTATGGCTATGTCTACCATAAAGCAAAATTGTGGTTATGTTTATTATGCGAGCTCTATACAGAAGTGTTTAAATATGTGACCTTGTTCAGGAGCAAACTATCTGCCTAACACTTTCCAAAATAATGTACTCAAATAAATATTGTTACCAGATTGTAGAAATGTTTCAACATGTTACGAAATAAGCACATTTAGAAAATCAGGGTAGTTACAAATTGAGGACTAGATTGCTCATAAAGCATTGCTGCTTTCAGAGTTGTGTCTCTTGAAACTATTATGCTCAATTTTCTTTTTCTTTTTGACATCCGGAAACAGAAGCATGTCTGGTTGAAAAGAGTTTTCTTTAAAAGGCAAGAAAAAAAAAAAACTTTAAAGAATTAGTATAGAAGCTTTATCTTTAATGTGAATTTCTGGGGCTATTGTGGTAATTAGGTGTAGCTAATTCACCTTGGTTTGTTTCTTCTAGAGGTCTTCCATATTGAGGGATTTTTGAAATCAATGTGGCCAGATGGACAGAAGACAATCAAGCCATATAAATTCTAACTCCCGACCTCCATTAATTTAGTGCTGACAATACCAGTAACCAGTTGGAATCAGTAGATTCCAACTCATGGTGACCTTATGTATGTCAGAGTAGGAATGTGCTCCACAGGGTTTTCAATGGCTTATTTTCAGAAATAGATCTCCAGGCCTTTCTTCTGAGGTGCTTTTCAGTGGGCTCAAACTTCCAACAGTTCTATTAGCAGCCACGTATGTTAACTGTTTGTATCACCCAAGGATTTATTTTATTAATGAGACTTTTACTAGTATCAAAAATTCTTCTTGTGTTACAAATTTTATTGCATTTTCAAATCTCTAATTTACTTTCTTCTTCCCATCTCATTTTTTTGATAAGTTATTTGTTTAGAAAGTCATGAATTTCTTAGCAAATGACGACGATACACTCTCTGGCCATGATTTGAGGCAGAGTAAAATGTGAAATTTTTGCTAAGTCAATTAAATTGTGCTATTCTCTGCATTTATTTCTTAAAGCATTTTTTTTTTTTTTACAATAGGATCTTCCTTTTGAGATGTGTTTTATCTGAGAGAAGCTGAGGGTGTAACTATATTGGATGGCAAACTGCTCCGTGGATACAGAAGAGATTCCAGATTTCCAATCCTGACTTTGGAATATTTGAATATGAATTCTGGAATTACTGAGACAGACTAGTCCAAAAAGGCAGCCTGCTCCAAACAGGAGAATAGAAGAGAAAATGATTAAGGGGGAAAAAAAAAAAGTTAAAGAAAATTTCATGGTGCCATTAGTTTGACTTATATTGTTGTTAAAATTAGTTTCTTTGCATTAAAATTACATTAGAAAATAAGTGTGAAATATAATCATATATTGTGTGTAAGGAAAGGATTTGTGAGGTGATCAAGCCAGGAGTCTTCGGATGCTTACTGCAATTGAGAATGAAATCACATCTGAGGACTGTAAAAGGCATGAAGAAGTGGACGGAAATAGACCTTTATTAAACGTCTGCCACTTGATAGACCCTATACTAAGCATGTGCTACCTCACTGAATATTCACAACTCAGTAAGGTACAGGATGTCATCTGCAAAAACAAATGAGTTAAAAAAAAAGAACTTCAAGGAGTTATGTAACTTGCCAAAGGTCTTAAATTGGTAGCTGACAAAGGGATTAAGGCTCAGTCATGTCTGCTTGGAAGACTCACATTTGTAGAGGTAGTGGAAGCTGAAACTGGCAGAAATAGCAACAACTGTAGCAAAAGATCCAGTATGTTCTTCATTTCATCATTTCATTGTAACAATAACAAAAACTCATTGCAGCTGAGTTGATTCCCACTCATATTGACCCTGTAGGACAGAGTAGAGCTGCCTCAGAAGGTTCCCAAGGAGCGCCTGGTGGATTCGAACTGCTGACTTTTTGATTAGCAGCCATAGGTCTTAACCACTAGGCCATCAGGGTTAAAAAACAAAACAAAAAAACCCTCAGTGATGCAGGTACATCTTTAGAAAATAATCTATTGTTCAGTGGAGGTTATATTTTGATACATTATTTAATGGAAGTATGTCTTCATTTACTTTTATTCCCTATATCTTATTTAAGATAATTATTTTTGATGCAAAGATACAGGTAATGGAATGAGTGTCTTCATTTTGCTGAATGACACGTGTTGGTGCTAAGAAAGCACATAAATCGTGAACATCACCGAAAGCAGTTTTATTTCAAACTTGGGCTTTCAAACTTACCTTTGAATGTGACTCACAGTAAGAAAAATACACTTCCTTTTATCACTCAACCCACATGTGCACGTGCACACACACATTTATAAAATAACCTTAACTACATGTATTATACTTTCTTTTCCTTTCCACTCCTTTCCTTTCCCTTGCCCACCAGACCAAGGCAGGCCACATCACACCATTCTACCATATATATTTTTTTTAATTCTAGATATAGACCCACTGAATTAATTTCATGCAACATTATAGGCCATATTATGTATTTTGAAAATTGCTGATTAAAAGCACAAAAAACTTCTTGGAGAATGTAAACTTTAAGCTATGATCTTAAAATAAGAAAGTAATAGAGGGTAGTTAGGCAATGAAGTAAAGGATGTGTGTCCCAGGCAGAGAAAACACAATGTTTGTAGGCTCAGAATTGGGAAGAAATTTGGTGAGTTCAGGAAACTGAGAGAAGGGCCAGTGTAACTGCAATATATGATGGGGTGAGAGAGTGATATGAGTGAATATACATGCGTATGATTCAGGGCCGTGTAGACCCTATTAATAATGAATTTTTTGAAGGATGCTATTGGGGGTTGCATTGATGCCGATGGAAGAAGCCCTTGTGGTACAGTGGTTAAGTGCTCGGCTGCTAACCAAAAGGTTGCCAGTTCGAACCCACCAGCTGTTCCGCAAGAGAAAGCTGTGGCAGTCTGCTTGTGTAAAGATAACAGCTGTGGAAACCCTACAGGGCAGTTCTACTCTGTCCTATGGGGTGGCTATGAGTCAAATTTGACTTGATGGCAGTGGGTTTGGTTTTTGGTTCATTGATGTTGATGTGGTCAGATTTGCTTCATGGTGACATTACATGGAAGGCAAGGTGGAGAAAGGGCTCAAGAGGGGCGAGAATGGATATAAGAGAGCAGTTGGGAGGCTTGTTAGAGTGGATGGGTTGAGAGACATGTTGATTTGAAATAGGCTAGTGCAGGAAGCTTGCAGAAAAGTAGATGGGTTAAAGATACACGTAGGTAATACAAACAAGAGGATTTGTGATGGACTGGCTGTGTGAAGGTGGTGAAGGAAAATGATAGGTTAAGGACAATAGTAATAATAATTAATTTCTAGTTACCCTGTGTCAGATACTATTTTAAGTCCTTTATCTGTTAAATTTAGCTTTCAAACATTTTTCTGAATGCTATCCACAGTAAAAAAACATTCTATATCATCATATACACACATGTGTTCACAAAGCATCTCGGATCTGGCTTAATAATTGGGTAAAGGCTAGTGCTAAAATGGAAATAAGAATGGAAAAGTCCACTTTTTGGAGGGGAAATACTGGGATTATGAGTTTTATTTTGGACGTCATAAGCTTTCTATGTTTCTGATGCAGATATGAAATCAGAAGAATCATCTGGCTATAGATAAAACATTTGGGAGTGATCGATGCACAGGTAAAAATTAAAGTCATTGCACTTGGTGAGATCTTCTGGAAAGAAAAGATAGAATGAAAAGAAAATGGGGCTTAGTGTGAAGCCTTGTGCAATTCCAATACTTAATAGTCAAACTGAGGAGAAAGAGTTGGCAAAGGAGGCTGAAAGGAGCAGCCTGAGACAGAAGAGAAAACCAGGAGAGTTTTTCACATGGTCACAAAAGAGCAATGTTTTGCTGGTTTGTTTGTAAAAAGAATGAGTAATAAACTGTGTCAAATTCCCCTGAAAAGTCAAGTAAGGTAATAATAATAAATGTTCTGGTTGGGCTTTGATATCTGCGCTCCATTGCTGACCTCAGTGAAGGTGACCTCAGTGGTAGAATGTGTGTGGGTGGTAAATGCATGATTTAAACAAACTACATTTAATCCATGATTAGGTGAAATTCACAGATAACATGCTATCTTAGGCTGGGTTCTCTAGAGGAGCAAAACCAGTAAAGCATAAAAATATAGAGAGAGATTTATATCAAGAAAATGGCTCGAGTGGTTGTAGAGGCTGGAACATCCCAAGTCAGGCTTCTCCTGATTCGTGTAACCACAAGGGCTGGTGAATTCAAGATTAACAGGTCAAATAGCAAGGCTCTTGCTCAGTCTGTGAAGATGGATGAATCCCAAGATCAGCAGGCAGGACCATAGGTAGGCTGCTAGCTTAAGTCTTAAGAACTGGAGGTCAGATGAACAGGAGCCAGGCTGCAGGATCCAGAGTGAGCAAAAGCCCACAAGCCTTGCCAAAGAGTCCACTTATATTTGATCCAGGCCACACCCCCAAGGAAACACCCTTTCAACTGATCGCCTACTCACAGCAAATCCCATGATGGAGGTGACCACATTATATCAGATCTCATCACAGACATGATCACATCATCACACCACTGCCAAACTACATCATAACTGCCAAACCATTGAGAATCATGGCCCAACCAAGTTGACACACAACCTTAATGATCACACATGGTTTTAAGGTAATATTTCCATTTTTAGATTGTTAAAGGCCCAGCCAAAATTACAGCTTGGTCAGCTAAAACTGGAACTCTGTCACACTGCAGACTTACTCCTCCATCACTGTGGTGATATGCGAAAATAAGAAAAAACCACAGCACAATGAAGACAACTGTAAAGTAAGGAAGGCCTTCTAACAGCATAAAAAACATTTCCAGGAGTTGGGGAATAAGGAAGCACTGGAGGCTTGAAGAGTGGTGGTGCCAGGAGAGAAACTGTCTTTATATAACATGTGTGTTCCTTTGGCCTCCCTGCTGTGCTCTGCAGACTGCAAGGATGCCCTTGGATACTTTTCTCTAGTCCCTGAAGTTCAGGAACATGGGGAGGTTATCAACTGAGTGGTGGGGTAGATTTTCAGAGGAGATTCAGGAGAGAAAAAAAGGCAAAGAAATGAAGACTATTATGTATAGAAAACATCTTAAAGAGGTTTTCCTGAAGAGAAGAAGAATGCTACCTCAGTGTTTAGGGGTTTTATTTGAAGTCATGAAAGTATTTCTTTTCTTAAAGAATGGGGATATTTCATCCATTTTAATGGGAGGGAAGGTGGAAAAGACAGGAGCCATTTCAGGTAGATTCATGGATGTGGTGGTGTGAAGTAGAGATAGTGTCATCTCAAGGTTTTTAGATTCTCTGTGAAATAGGTGGTGAGATAATCTCTTGGGGGTGAGTGAAATGGCAGGAGGTGAGAGAGGACCAACTAGAGAAATCTAGCAGGATTCCAGAGCAGGATTGAGGGCCCCATTGAGTTTATAATAGTTTCATATATTAGCTCCATAGTGTGAGTGGGGATGTCAGATGATTGGGTACATCCTAGGCTGGGATGTTGTCAGAGGGGATAACTAAAGGACAGTGGGGAAATTATGTTCAGCATATTGGCAAAAGAATGCTTAAACTAATGTGCCACAGAATTGAATTGATAGACTGGGGTTACACATGATGACTTCAATGTGCAAAAATGTATCTGCATTTTCAATTTCTGAACTCATCATGAGCTGGGTCTTTCATTTCCTATAACAGTGTAAAAACAAACTTGCCAATTAAAAATAATTTGATCTTCCATTTTAAAATAGTCTTGTTCAGAGCAAATATTTCATTAATTCAAAGTTCAGAATTATTTTCATGAATATTTCTGTCATTTTATGGGGTACCACCATCATCCCTTTCTTCCCAGATGGCCTCTTGATAGAATTCAACACCTATTTGTTGGGGGACAAGGGCCCTTAAGTTTACCTCTTGTCCTTATACTTCTCATTTTTCCTCTCTCTTAGCTGCTTCTCTCAAAAAGCTAGAAATGCTTAATGTCAGAGTCTTATTGGAACAATAACTAGCACCATACCATATCATCTTCTTTCTCCAGGTAGATTTTTCCCCCTATTTCCCTGAGGCAGTTGTAAAAGAAACATAGACTATTGAGCAAGAAAAATACAATGGGAACAATATACATGTATATACACATACAATGTTCATATATATTATATAATTATAATATAAATTATATGTAGGAATAAAACTGAAGAAAAGGGGAACTGATATTAGAAAGTAGAGGGGTTGGTATATTAATGGTCCCAGTGAGGTAGAAAAACAGTAGCTAACCTGGTTCAAGAAACAAGATGGAAAGAGGAAGATGTGGTCATGAAGGATAATGTTTGAATTTAGTATTACAAAGGTGGGGAAGTTTTGGTAATGAAATTACCCAGCATATACCTATAGGGCTTGTTGATTGAGGTGGAGTGGAGAGCCTGAAGTTAAAGAGATCAAGGTAATGCAAGGCTGGTATGTTGTTTGTGTCATCAACACTGATTTGGAATCACCCTGATGGCATAGTGGTTAAGTGTTACGGCTGCTAACCAAAGGCTCAGCAGTTCAAATCCACCAGGCGCTCCTTGGAAACTCTATGGGGCAGTTCTACTCTGTCGTATAGGGTTGCTATGAGTTGGAATTGACTCGATGGCACTGGGTCTGGGTAAGACAAGTGCAAGTGGAGATTAAGACCATGATTGAGTACCAAAGCCTTCAGTTTATGAGATGAGTATTCCAGATGCAGTGGGGAGTGGATTTTAGATACAGTTTTCAGTAGAGACACTTCTGTCATCACAGGATAATAGAATTGAAGGGAGCAACTATATTATAAGTGCTTTTTGGAGTTATCAGAGGGAACAATCTTAGAATTGTCATGCCCAGATTTGCTAGAGAAGGCATAATCTTATCTCAATATATCCTGGAAGTTTCGTCAGTGGTGCCCAAAGTTTTTGTGCCATGGAGGAAATGATCTTTCACCTCTCCTCTCAATAGAGAAATGGGTTAGAAAGTATATGATGAGCAGTTGTGTGAAAGCTGCCTAGATGCCCCACCCTCTTATGAGCCTTTGTCCCTAATCTGTAGAGTAGCAAGATTTGGAATTGCCACTGTTATTGTCAACAACTATTTCTGCTCTTTGTTGGCATTTACTTATTTACTTAATGGGATATGAAAATGAGTTATGAATAGCACTCATTTGTGTTTTGACCAAAAAGATACACTGAAATATCTTTGGATAAATGGACCCTGCTGAAAGTGTTTTCTAGAAATCCCACCCTGCTCATGCAGGAAAACAGTAAGGTATTATGAGGGAACTGAAGAGAGAGACATAGGAAATTCCTGGCTAAATGTCAACTGGGAGAGCTGGAAATTTACTGTTTAATGGTGATTAACTTGTTAACCACTTTTTAAAATTAGCATTCGCTTCAATTACTGAGAATGTGGTGGGGATTTTTGAAAAATTCAAGGCTTCATTTTCCTATTATAGGTGGGCAGATTTTACCTATTTACATGTAAGACTGATTTCTTCAGTTGCTTTTTTCATAAAGCAATCTAGAATTGACACTGAATAACATTCCATATTATGCAAAGCAATCTTTTTTTTTTTTTTAAAAAAAAAAAAAACCAAACTGTTATGATGAATTCACAGAGTTATCATGTGGTTTCTTTATTTACAATCATCAGAATTTATGCTGTTCTCAGAAATTATATGTTATTACATGGCTTATTTTTCTTTAATGCTAAAGGTGTTACCTAATTACACTATGATTAAATGTAATTCATCAAATAGAAATAAAGACAAAACCAGTAATCAGAGACTCTTTCTCCATTCATAGATATTCAGTGGAGGTGTATTATGTAATTGGTTTACCAATGTTTACTCTAGAACAAGTAGAATAAAATTGTCATCAGTTTTCCTCTCATCATCTGACAGCACACTTGGGATTCATTTGCATACCTTTACAATGGAAGTCATTACCCTCATCACAGAACCACTGTTTTATAACCAGCAATGAAAGTGAAGCAGGTGAACAGGGTAGAGGTAAGAAGATGGATTTAATGTGGAGTGAAAGAGTTCAAGGTTTCTATCCTGTTTTGGGGGAGCAACAGATATTAACACGGAACTGTCGTGGTCTCAAGTTTGACCAGTCCCCAAGAAGAAAGGTTCTGTTTACTCCCACAGAAGAAAGTGAGATAGGCTACCCAAGGAAGACATACAGACGAAATGGTTTAAAACTGGTGTGGGGAAATTTGTCCCGTCACCATTCCAAAGCAATAAAGGGATTGAAGTTGGACAGGCTAAGCATAGGATATAGAGAGAAGATTTCTTCAGAATTGGTATGCTGTATGTTTCTCTCCTTCCAAAAGGTGGAGGGATGTGTGTGTGTGTGTGTGTGTGTGTATGTGTGTGTGTTTGGGAGATTAATTGCTTTCCCTTCATCTCAAATCTATTGATAGAGACTTCCTGGATATGCAGACATGTGTATTTGTGGCTTGAGGCAGGAACTGCCTACCAAACAGACAAATAAGAACAGGATGTATTTGGGAAGTAACTACATGCACACCAATTATTAGTCAAAGGTGTATGTGTCCCATTCTGCTTGTTTGAAAAAATCTTTACGTTCATCTATAGGTAAGGTCCTTTACCAACCCTGTTTAGTCTAAGAGCATTAGCTTCCCAATTTGCAATTATTTAACTGGGTTGAGTTCAGGATATGGAAGTACCTCTTGCCCACTTCCCCTCCTCAATTCCACCCCCACTCTTGGTTTTGGGAGTAATAGTCCCTCTCACTTCATTCGTAGTGATTAAACACACACACACTGGTGTCAGACAGACATGAAATAGAGTTTTGACTCTACCATTTACTAGCCACACGAGAAGGACTTACAGTTTACTGAACTTCTTAGGCTTTTCATTTGTCATCTGTAAAATGGAGAAGAGTGTAGTGCCTTTTCCACAGAGTTCTGATGAAGAATCAATGAGGTAATGCATGTGAAGTAATTAGGTCAGTGCTTGGCATGTGCAGATAAATAGATGTTAGCCGTTATGAAATATATATTAAAGTGGGGTATCTTCTCTAGAGTATCCTAGTGTGCCAATATAGATTCGGGAAGCCTTCCTTTGACCTCACTTGGGAGTTTTGTTACCTCCATTGATTTAAAAAGTCCTGAGTATTGCTGGGAATTGTCTTCATGGAGTAGCTGGATGATGCAGAGTGAGAAGCCTCATGCCCATCGTTTGACTATTGGGCAGTAACAGAGAGGTTTCTGCATAATATCAGGGAAATATTCCTCCTCAGGAATTGAGTTGACAATATCTCCAGGTGGCTACCAAGTGTTTTCATTTTAATGGTTCATGAAATGACCAGATGCATCAGTTCTCTGGAACTATTGTGGTTTCAGGAATTTGAGCAGTGTCTCCAGAGGTACTCTTCCTCTAGGATACTTCACTCTAAAATTTTTTAACCAGTCAATATACTCTTGAATTTTGCTTAGAGATGGGATTCCAGGGCTCTGAGTCCTGGTATCCTTATAACTCCCACTTCTTTGTTCCATCCTAGTCAAAATCCCATTCTCCTTTTTTTTTTTTTTCTCCAATGTGACAATGAGGCATCGAGAAAGTCTAGACATTAGCAACAAAATCTATGTTTACCTCCTTGGAGGATAAAGAGAGCTAGTTCTGGAGGCCATGGATTTCAAAACCACAGCTTGCCTATAGTTTTATGGAAAGGGGAGACATTTTCACTTAGTACTCATCAGATAAACAGCTCCACTTGTCACAGCAAAAAAAAAAAAAAAAAGAAGAATGTGAGGAAGGAAGAGGGGAAGAGGGCAGAGAGAAGGAGGGAGGGAGAGAATCCTTTGATCTGTTACAGTGTTGTTACCTATATACACACGTGTACATTTATATCTAACTTGGCAGCTATCACCTACTATTATGAACTGAATTGTGTCCCCCCCAAAAGACATGTTGAAGTTCTAACCCCTGGTACTTGCGAATGTGACCTTGTCTGGAAGTAGAGCCTTTGAACATGAGGTCATACAGGAGTTAGGTGGGTCACTCTGAGCAGCGTCATTATAAAAGGAGGAGAAGGGACACAGAGAGAAGCATGCTGGGGGTGGGAGGGGAGACGGAGGGCCTGAACACAGCCATGCCAAGATGCATCCACAAGCCAAGGAATGCCAAAAAAATCTGTGGGGCTACCAGAAGCAGGGAGAGATAAGAATCTTCCCCTAAAGGAATATTCTGTCACATTGTGGGGATTGCAACTAAAACCACAAAACAGTACGTGTATAAATATTTGAATGAGAAATTATCTTGAGCTGTAAACTTTCACCCAAAGCATACACACACAAAAGAGTTTTATATTAATGAAAAAAAAGAAAAAAAATCTTTCCCTGGAGCAGACACAGAGAGCATGGTGCTACTGATGCCCTGAATTTGAATTGCTAGCCTCCAGAAGTGTGAGACAATAAATTTCTGTTCTTATGAGCCACCCCCTTTGTGGTACATTGTTATGGATGCCCTAGGAAATTAATATACCCACTATGTGCTTGGCCCTGTGCTAAGTGCTTCCCCTCCACACACACTTAACCTTTCCCTTCATCCCAATATACCCACTATGTGCTTGGCCCTGTGCTAAGTGCTTCCCCTCCACACACACTTAACCTTTCCCTTCATCCCAAGAGAATGGTATAGTGATCCCTGGTACATACTAGGAAATTATGGTACAGGGGAGTTAAATGTCTGCATAGCTAGTAAGTCGCAGAAACATTGTCTCACTCCAAAGTCCCTGCTATTTGCACTGCCTGTGATTACTCAAGCTCAGTTAATTTTTATTCCTTAAGGTGAAATGCCAAAAAAAAAAAAAAAAGGACATTCTTTCAGGGGAAATGACATACTGGTTTAATTCTGTTACTAATAGTTTTTCTTGACATGCATATTTCAAAGGGGAAGATACATAAAAAAAAATCCAGAAGGAAAAATGAAAATCTGATCCACTTCGTATAAGAAAACCCTGTTGCCCGAGTAGATTCCAACTCACAGTGACCTTGTAGGACAGAGTAGAATCTCCCCACAGGGTTTCCAAAGAGCAGCTGGTGGATTCGAACTGCTTACCTTTTGGTTAGGAGCCAAATGCTTAACCACAGCTCCACCAGGACTCCCTTAGTATAATGGCCAAAGATTATGCTGGCATATATTTAATATCTGAGTATATGGAGCATAGCATTATGTTTAATATTTGAATGTATGGGGCATAGTATTACCACAGATTGTTGTTAGTTGCAGTCAAGATCACTCTGATTCATGACGACTTTATGTATAACAGAAAAAAAATGTTGCCTGGTCTTGCTGTCATCTTCATGATGGCCTGTATGCTTGAGTCCAGAAATAACCTTCTCTCTTTTATACCTCAAAAGAGATTGACTCAAGATACAACCTAATCCTGTAGATTGAGCCCTGCCTCATTAACATAACTCCCTTTAATCCTGCTTCATTAACATCATAGAGGTTAGGATTTACAACACGTAGGATAATCACATCAGATCACCATAGATAACTGAAAAAAACTCTGTTGCCATCGAGTTGATTCTGACTCACAGCGACCTTCTAGAACAGAGTAGAACTGTCCTGTACGGGTTTCCAGGGAGCAGCTATTGGATTCAAACTGATGACCTTTTGGTTAGCAGCTGTAGCTCTTAACCACTGTACCGCTAGAACCCCCAGTATTTCTAAATCTGGAAGGAAAATTAAAATACTTTATTTGATTTAATATCCTATTATTGACCTGCTATGTTACGTGGAATTAGGCAATTTATCTAACATAAAATAAATAGTTGGCCCCCAAACAGTCTTTTAAACCTTTACCTCCCAATCAGTTTCCTTTTCTTTTCTCAAGAAAATTCTATGTCCAAACATCACATGTACTAAAATGTTTCAGAATTCCATTTTGGGGACATTATTTTTAAAATAATTAAATATAATACTTATAATCTTATCATTCAATGTCTTCGTGTAAGTTTTAAGCAGAAATTTTAAATGTAAAGAAACATTTAAAATGGCATTTAAAAATCCAGCAGGCTATATGTCTTTGCACTGGTTATACACTCAGGGCGGGAAAATTAACATTTCCTGTTTGTGGTTATCAGGTTTTTTTTTTTTTCCCCCCAGAAGAAACATAAATCAATGGCTTCTTTTCTATTTTTCAAAACCACAACTAAATAAATAGTTGTTGGCTTGAGGAGTCAGTAATCTGTGTAATGTTTTTTTGGGGGGAGTGAGGGGACTATCAATTGCCTGTGCTTTTGTGTATGTGTTTATCTCTTAGTTTATGTAAATATCAGAAACGTACAGCTGAGAGACACAAAGAAGATATGTGTATATATTACATTGTTATTAACTGTTATTTTTAATCTGTGTTTTTCTGCTAACTAATTTTGCATTCAAAGCTGGTCCATTATGAATATCCATATAGTAGATCCAGAGTAAATTCTAGATAGCCTGCCCCTGCCATGCATATTGCAATATGTTACTTCAGACTAACATCCATCCATCATACATAGCCTTGTTCTTTAAAATGTAAACTTCCTTAAAATAATACTATCTGTATATTTTAAAAAATATATATTTTTATTTCTCATTTTGTAGAACATTTGCTGTAATTATTATTTTATTGTGTAGCATAAACAAGAAAGAATTAAAAAAAAAAAAAAAGCCCAGTGTTCTTACTGGTGTCACTGTGTGCTTCTACCATGTCTACTAGTGCAATTCATTTCTCTTATTTATATCCCCACCCCCCTTTTTTTGTTGTTGTTCTTAAACAATCCTGAACAATTTTCTATACTTTGACTTAATTTTATAATTCTTCCCACTTTTGCTGACAGAATGGGGCCATTATCGAAGAATCTGAATTCTGGGCTAGGGCCACAAGCTTTAGAGTAAAAATCATCAAAAAATCACATTTCCATGTGAACGTTTATTGGGATTTTGAGGAGCTACAGTGGTACTGCTATTGAGAGAAGGCCTTTCCCACAAAGTTACTTAAAAGAAGTGTTTTATTTAAGTCTTTTCCTTTACATATTTAGCTTTATGTGTTTACATTTAATAGTTCTTTCCTTTCAGGATTAATGTTTCAGTTTTAAGCACCTTTTCTCCAGAAAAAGTGGAAGGAGATTGCTGAAGTTCATTTACGTTTCCCTTTGGATTTAGAAATATTGTACATCTGATATTCAAATTCCAAAACTTTACTGATTAAGCTCAGCACCATCTGGGTAAAGAATACTGAAGAGTAGCTTGGTGAAAGTAGATGTATGAATGTGTCTTTTTCTCTTTTCCTTTGGAGGCCTAGTTTTCTCAAAGTGAACACTCCAGCAGACAAGGAAGACAAAATCAGTGAAAGGAATGTCACACGGTGCGTCATCTCCCTTGTTTTTGTTGTTAGTTGCTGTCGAATTGGCTGTGACTCATGGTAATTTTATGCATGACAAAATGGAATGTTGCCTGGTCCTGTGTCCATCTTCATGGTTGTTGGTATGTTTAAGTCAATTGTTGTGGTTGTGTCAATCCATCTCATTGAGGGTCTCTCTCGCTTTTACTGACCCTCTGCTTTACCAACAGTGATGTCCTTTGCCAGCTATTGGTTTTTCCTGATAATGTGTCAAAAGAGAGCCAAAGTCTTGCCATCCTTGCTTATAAGGAACCTGTAAAAACCCATGGCCACTGAATTGATTCTGACTCATAGAGACCCTATAGGACAGAGTAAAGGTGCCCCATAGAATTTCCAAGGGGCTTCTGGTGTATTCGAACTGCTGGCCTTTTTGGTTAGGAGATGAAGCTGTTAACTGCTACACCGCCAGGGTTTCCTTATAAGGAACATTCTGGTTATTTATCTTTCAAGAATGATTTGTTCATCCTTCTGGAAGTCCATAGAATATTCAATATGATTCATTAATACCACAACTCGAATGCGTCAATTCTCTCTTCTATTTTCGTTTGTCCAGCATTAGCATGCATTGGAGACAGTTGAAAAGAATATGGCTTGGGTCAGGTGCTCATTGGTCATCAAAATGACATCTTTGCTTTTTAAAACTTTAAGGAGGTTTTTTGAAGCAGATTTGCTCAATGCAATACATTTTTGATGTCTTGATGGCTGCTTCCATTAGCGTTGATTATTGATCCAAATCATCGACAACTTCAGTTTATTCTTTATTTATTATGATATTGTTTATTGGTCCAGCTGTGAGAATTTTTGTTTTTTTCACATTCAGGCATAATCCATACTGAAGGCTATAATCTTTGACCTTCATCCATAAGTGCTACAAGTTTTCTTCATTTTCGACAAGCAAGGCTGTGACATCTGTATATCATAGGTTGTTAATAATTCTTCCTCTAGTCCTGATGCAATGTTCTTCTTTGTAGAGTCTAGCTTCTCGGATTATTT
This sequence comes from Elephas maximus indicus, assembly GCF_024166365.1. Classification (NCBI taxonomy): domain Eukaryota; kingdom Metazoa; phylum Chordata; class Mammalia; order Proboscidea; family Elephantidae; genus Elephas; species Elephas maximus. The sequence continues at coordinate 59,455,009 of NC_064833.1, read as the reverse complement.
GTACAGCATACAGACTGAATACGTAAAGTGAAAGAATACAACCCTGCTGCACACCTTTTCCAGTTCTATCTACACAGTATTCCCCTGTTCTGTTTGAGAGCTGGAGTTTGAAAAATGTATTCATCTTTAACTTCAGCTTATTGTCCCACTTGGTCTAAGAGCATGCTGTACTGTTTTTACAAAACTAAAAACTAACATAATTGGTGACAATGGGCGTTAGTAGCTTATCTCACTCCTCATGGATTCCTGTCCCCCAAACTGGAGTCAAGGTTAAAATAACCCAGTGCGGATCATCATGCATTCTATATAACACTGTCTAGACAAGATAGAAGTGTTCTTATAAGCAGTTTTGCAGAAAGGAAAAATACAGGTTGTACAAATTGCTGGCTCAACCTTTTTGTGATATGATTACAAAATGAAAACTCTGGCTTTATTTCTTATATACTTTTCACCAAATAAAATAGGAGAGTGAAAGCCATTTTGTGAAATCTGTTCTAGGGGCAGGACCCTTACCCCAGAGTCCTCTATTTCTAGGATGAGAGTAGGAGAATAATCTGCCCACTTTCACTTTTAACTTCAGTGTCCAGGCTCACTCCTTCTTCCACCTTATATTTCATCTGTTTTTTGTTGTCTAATCATTCGTCTCTGAACTCCTTCTGCTTTGAGCTATTTTAAATAAATGCATTAAAAAATATCTTTCTTTGAGTGATCGGAGAAATCTTTTGTCTCAGTTACCAGCGGCTCCATAGCAAAATGTTCTCATTTGCCTTTTGATTCCTGTTCCTTTTCTTCTATATAGTAGTAATACTTTGACATAGATCCTATGCTGGGTCCTCTTTGATTATTAAAAGCTTTGATTATTACTCATCTTTAATGGCATGAAATCTTCCCAGGTCATAACTTGTAGGCATGTGTGTGTGTGTGTGTGCGTGTGTGTGTGTGCATGTTTGATATTTGGTTCACATTATAAGGGAACTTCTCTGTCCTTGCATCTTGCCTATATCTGAGTTAAATAATCTTTTTCTGCACTTCAGCTGACCAAGATGGACAGCATCGGGTCCTCGCTTACTCTTCCTGCAGACTGGTTGGTTGTAAAGACAGAGGGCCTGTGCACTATCCTGTCAGGTCCTATCCACATGTCATCCATTGACTAATGCTGGTTGTTATTACTATTACAAAGTTATCACATTTTTGTATTATGAAGGATAATGATTTTAAAAATGTGCTGATTATAAACCTTCAGTGGGAACTGAATAAGGTTAAAATGCTGAGGTTGTCTTATTTTGTGTAGGGCCTCTCTGGCAAAAATTAGGCACCAAAATATTCTGTATTATTCAGAAATAGTATTTTCCCGAAAAAAGTGTCCAATTATTACAGAAATCTGTACTTTTAAAAATTAAAAAGATCAGTGACTTTTTAAAATGGTAGCTCATAGACTCCTGTATGGAAATGTGAAGCTTCCATACCTAACAATGAGCAGAAAGTGTATGAGTTACCCTTTAATATATTTAAATTATTTTACCAAATAATATGTATACATAGTAACCAATAAAATAATCAGATGTATTAGTGGTGAAAAATAAAAATTACTAGCCCCTTCTCTCCTAACCCCTGGCCCACTGCCCTAAGACAGCCTTCTTTAATTTTTCTAGTGTTGACCTCCTTAACTAGATAATATGAGCATGCCTTTATTTTTTGCTTTACCAAATTAATAAAATATCTCTTGATCATTCAATACAAAATGCCATTTTTATTGTACCTGTTATTTTTCAGACAACATTCTGAGAGTATAAATATATAGGTCAGGGCAACAGCTAGATCAGAGTATGGTCAAGTTGGAATGGGAGTAGAAGAGTCAGAAACAATGAAGATAGTCAATTTTTCCTGAGGAGTTATGTTCCAAAGGGGACAAGAAAAATGAGGTATAACCAAAAGGTCAACAATTACTCTAAAGCAAAGATGAGATGATAAGGGGGCAGGGAAATTAAGCACTGGAAACAGAACAACAGAACACAGTTAAAGAGAATGTTGACACATTGTGAAAAATGTAACTCATGTCACTGAACAAGTTATACAGAAATTGTCAAATGGGAGCCTAATTTGCTGTGTAAACTTTCATTGAAAACAGAATAAAAGATTACTAAACAAACAAAATGGAGCTGTAATTAAAGAAGGATTTGGGGTCAAAAGGGGTTTTTGTTTTCATTTGTTTTGTTAGGGTGTGTCTTAGTTATCTAGTGCTGCGATAACAGAAATACCACAAGTGCATGATTTTAACAAAGAGAAATTAATTTTCTCACAGTCTAGGAAGCTAGAAGTCCAAATTCAGGGTGCCAGCTCTAGGGGAAGGCTTCCTCTCTCTCTTTTGGTTCTGGGGGAAGGTCCTTGTCATCAATCTTCCCCTGGTTTAGGAGCTTCTCAGTGCAGGAACACTGGGTCCAAAGGATGCATTCCACTCCTGGCTCTTCTTTCTTGGTGGCATGAAGTCCCCCTCCTCTCTGCTTGATTCTCTTATATCTCAGAAGAGATTGACTCAAGATACAACCCAATCCTATAGATTGAGTCTTGCTTCATTAATATAATTGCTTCTAATCCTGCCTTATTAACATAATAGAGGTTAGGATTTATAACACATAGAATAATCACATCAGATCACAAAATGGTGGACAACCACACAATACTGGGAATCACGGCCTAGCTAAGTTGACACATTTTTGGGGGGATGCAATTCAATCCATAACAGAATGAGAGAATTTACATGTTTGTATGTCAATGAGAATGATCTAGGAGAGAAGGAAAAATAGTATGCTGGAGGGATAGGGGGAGAACTTGAGAGTAATGTCCCCCTTGAATAGGAGGGAGGCTTGAGATATAGTGCAGTAGCGGAGGGGCTGACCTCAGGCAGTGGAACAGTTTCATTCAAAGCATCGAAAAAAAAAAAAAGTTTGAGAGTAGTTCACTTACATCCCCTCTGCTCTTCCCACTGTTATTTATTTTTTATTATCATTCTTATTTTTTATTGATTACATTTCTAACTTTGATACATTTATCATTCCAACTATTTCCTCTACCTTCCTTTGTCTTTTTCACTTCCTTTTTTTACTTTCATGTTATCAAGTTGTTAATTTTGATATTTTATCTTGAAGCCATTACTGAGTCTTCTATGCAGTGGACATAGGTTGAAACTAAAAGTTCAAGTAAATATACATAATATACATTATTGGAGCCCTGGTGGCACAGTGGTTAAGAGGTTGGCTGCTAACCAAAAAGTCAGTAGTTGGAATCCATCGGCTGCTCCTTGGAAACCCTGAGTGGTAGTACTACTCTGTCCTGTAAGGTCACTATGAGTTGGAATCGACACAACAGCAACAGGATTGGATTTTTTCTTTTTGGTTTAATACACATTATTATGGCTAATATTTTCTTCTTGATCCAATTTGGGCAGGTAGTTATTTTCTAGGAAAAAAAAGCAGTCATTCAGTGTTCTGTAGGATTTTATCTTAGAAAATTAAAAGAGAGATACTCTGTTTTATCATGCATAAATTCTTTTAGTTTGTTGCAAAGTAGTCATGACAAGGAATGCATGTAAGACCTCACAACATTCATTTAGAATGAAGGAATTAACAATTACAGTGTTAGTTAAATGGCTAGGGTTTCAAAACTGCTTCCACCTTTTAGATACCTGTTAGAGTAGCACCCCACTCTCTCGGTACCAAATTCTCTCTTAGTCATCTAGTGCTGCTATAATAGAAATACCACAAGGGGATGGTTTTAACAAAGAGAAGTTAATTTTCTTATGGTAAAGTAGGCGAACAGTCCAAATTGAGGGTGTCAGCTCTAGAGGAAGGCTTTCTCTCTCTGTTGTGTCTGGAGAAAGGTCCTTGTCATCAATCTTCACATGGACTAGGAGCTCCTCCAAGCAGGAATCCCAGGTCCAAAGGAAGAACTCTGTTCCTAGCACTGCTTTCTTGGTGGTATGAGGTCCCGCATTCTCTACTTGCTTCCCGTTCCTTTTATTTCTTGTAAGATAAAACGTGGTGCAGGCCACACCCCAGGGAAACGCCCTTTTCATTGGATCAGGGATATGACCTTAGTAAGGATTTTACAATCCCACCCTAGTCCTCTTCAACATATAATTATAATTAACATATAATTACAATCACAAAATCCCAATAATACTGGGACTATTTGCCCAGCCAAATTGATAACACGTTTTTTTAAGGGACATAACTGAATCCATGACATAAGACACGAGGCTATATGGTGTCCATTTACTGGTGGACCTCCACGAGAGTAGATAGAGGGCTGGCTGGTAAACTGTGGGCCACACACATGCAAGGATGAGGAGAAATTGGGGTGGCGGAGGGAGGTTGCTTTATATTCATACTCTGGCTTTCTAGAAAAAGATTACTTAATTTCTTTAGAGCACAGTATCTAGTGTCAGACCTAAGAAAAGGTCTAGCCATTTGTCCAGGGGTTCTAGAATAGAAATGAGGTTACTGACTTGTACGTTAAAATAGTGATTATTACTGATATTCTCTCTGTTTTCAGTCTTATTTCTCACTTTGGTCCTTTTTGGTCTATCAGTTGACTTTGAGCCCATAGTGACCTCAGGACAAATGAATGTGTCCACATCTCCCCTGTGATATTTTTGTGGCACATTCTGGCCTTTAGTATTCTCCCTTATTTCATCTGTCAGTCACTCACATGTATCTTTATCTGTGAAGTTTTTTTTTTTTTTTTTTTTTTTTAATATCTCTTTCATTTTCTAATGCACCCTTTATTTGTTTCTCTGGTACGAAATTATTTATTTTGTATTTAAAAATCTTTCAAGGGTTGTTGTTGTTAGGTGCTGTTGAGTTGATTCCGACTCATAGTGAGCCCATGCACAACAGAACGAAACACTGACTGGTCCTGCATCATCCTCACAATCGTTTCTATGCTCGAGCCCATTGTTGCAGCCACTGTGTCAATCCATCTCATTGAGGGTCTTCCTCTTTTTCATTGACAGTCTACTTTACCAAGCATGATGTCCTTCTCCAGGAACTGATTCCTCCTGATGACATGTCCAAAGTATGTGAAATGTAGCCTCCCCATCCTTGCTTCTAAGGAGCATTCTGATTGTACTTCTTCCCAGACAGATTTGTTAGTTCTTTTGACAGTCCATGGTATATTCAATAATCTTTAAAAAAAAAAAAAAATTCCTTGCCAACACCATAATTCAAAGGCATCAGTTTTCTTTGGTCTTCCTTATTCATTGTCCAGCTTTTGCGTGGATATGAGGTAATTGAAAACACCATGGCTTGGGTCAGACACACTTTAGTCCTCAAGGTGACACCTTTGCTTTTCAACACTTTAAAGAGGTGTTTCACAGCAGGTTTGCCCAATGCAATGCTTCTTTTGATTTCTTGACTGCTGCTTCCGTGGATGATGATTTTGGATCTAAGTAAAATGAAATCCTTGACAATCTCAGTCTTTTCTCCATTTATTATGATGTTGCTTATTGTTCCATTTGTGAGGATTTTTGTTTCTTTATGTTGAGGTGTAATCCATACTGAAGGCTGTAGTCTTTGATCTTCATCAGTAAGTGCTTCAAGTTCTCTTCACTTTGAGCAAATAAGGTTGTGTCATCTGCATAACATAGGTTGTTAATGAGTCTTCCTCCAACCCTGATGCCCTGTTCTTCTTCACATAGTCCAGATTCCTGGATTATTTGCTCAGCATACAGATTGAATAGGTATGGTGAATGGATACAACCCTGATGCACACCTTTCCTGACTTTAAACCATGCAGTATCTCCTTGTTCTGCTCAAAACAACTGCCTCTTGATACATGTACAGATTCCTTATGAGCACAATTAAGCGTTCTGGAATTCTTGTTTTCTGCAATGTTATCCATAATTTGTTATGATCCACACAGTCGAATGCCTTAGCATAGTCAATAAAACACAGGTGAACATCTTTCTGATATTCTCTGCTTTCAGCCAGGATCCATCTGACACCAGCAGTGATATCCCTGGTTCCACATCCTCTTCTAAATCCAGCTTGAATTTCTGGCAGTTCCCTGTTGATACACTGCTGCAGCCGCTTTTGAATGCTCTTAAGCAAAATTTTGGTTGCATGTGATATTAATGATATTGTTTGATAATTTCTGCATTTGGTTGGAATTCCTTTCTTGGGAATAGGCATAAATAGGAATCTTTTCCAAATTTCTTCGCATAGACGAGTGAGCACTTCCAGCGCTGCATCCGTTTTTTGAGACATCTTAACTGGTATTCTGTCAATTCCTGGAGCCTTGTTTTTTGCCAATGCCTTCAGTGCAGCTTGGACTTCTGCCTTCGGTACCATCGGTTCTCGATTTTGTGCTACCTCCTGAAATGGTTGAACTTCGACTAATTCCTTTTGGTATAGTGACTCTGTGTATTCCATCCATCTTCTTTATTATTTTTTTATTGTACTTTAGATGAAGGTTTACAGAACAAACTAGTTTCTCACTAAACAGTTAGTACACATATTGTTTTACAACATTGGTTAACCACCCCAAGACATGTCAACAAGCTCCCTTCTCAACCTTAGGTTTCCTATTACCAGCTTTCCTATCCCCTCCCGCCTTCTAGTCCTTGCCCCAAGGCTGGTGTGCCCCTTTAATCTCATTTTGTTTCATGGGCCTGTCCAATCTTTGGCTGAAGGGGTACCTCAGGAGTGACTTCATTACTGAGTTGAAAGGATGTCCAGGAGCCATGCTCTCAGGGTTTCTCCACTCTTTGCCAGACCAGCAATTCTGGTCTTTCTTTTTGAGTTAGAATTTTGTTCTACAATTTTCTACAGCTCTGTCCAGGACCCTCTATTGTGATCCCTGTCACAGTAGTCAGTGGTGGTAGCTGGGCACCATTTAGTTGTACTGGACTCAGTCTGGTGGAGGCCGTTGTAGATGTGGTCAATTAGTCCTTTGGAATAAACTTTCCCTTGTATCTAGTTTTCTTCATTCTTCCTTGCTCTCAAAGGGATGAGACCAGTGGAGTTACCTAGATGGCTGCTCACAGGCTTTTAAGGCCCCAGATGCTGCTCACCACTGTAGAATGTAGAACAGTTTCTTTATGAACTATGTTATACCAATTGAGCTACTTCCATCTTCATTTGATGCTTCCTGAGTTGTTTAGTATTTTCCCCATAGAGACCTTCGGTATTGCAAGTTGAGGCTTGAAAGCCTCTTCAGTGGTTTCTGCTTGAGAAATGCTGAGCATATTGGTTTTCTATCTCCAGGTCTTTGCACTTGTTATCATAATACTTTACTTTGCCTTCTCGAGCCGCCCTTTGAAATCTTCTGTTTAGCTCTTTTACTTCATCGTTTTTTCCTTTCACTTTAGCTACTCCACCCTCAAGAGCAAGTTTCAGGGTCTCTTCTAACATCCATTTTGGTCTTTTCTTTCTCTTGTGTCTTTTTAATGACTTCTTGCTTTCTTCATGTATGATGTCCTTGATGTCATTCCACAACTCGCCTGGTCTTTGCTCGTTAGTGTTCAACGTAGCAAATCTATTCTTGAGATGGTCTCTAAATTCAGGTAGGATGTACTCAAGGTCGTACTTTGGCCCTCATGGACTTGTTCCACTTTTTCTTCAGCTTCAACCTGAATTTGCATATGAGCAATTGATGGTCTGATCCACAGTCAGTCCCTTGCCTTGTTCTGACTGATAATATTGAGCTTTTCCATCACCTTCTTTCCACAGATGTAGTCAATTTGATTCCTGTGTATTACATCTGGTGGGGTCCATGTGTATAGTTGCTGTTTATGTTGCTGATAAAAGGTATTTGCAATGAAGAAGTTCTTGGTCTTGCAAAATTCTATCATGCAATCTCCGGCATGGCTTATATCACAAAGGCCATGTTTTCAAACCTCCAATCCTTCGTCTTATTTTCCAACTTTTGCATTCCAGTCAGTAATTATCAGTACACCCTGATTGCATGTTCAATCAATGTCAGACTGCAGAAGTTGGTTAAAATCTTCAATTTCTTCATCTTTGGCCTTAGTACTTGGTGTGTAAATTTGAATAATAGCAGTATTAACTGGTCTTCCTTGCAGGTGTATGGATATTATCCCATCACTGACAGCATTGTACTTCAGGAGAGATCTTGAAATGTTCTCTTTGATGATGAATGTGATGCCATTCCTCTTCAAGTTATCATTCCAGGCGTAGTAGACCATACAATTGTCTGATTCAAAATGACCAATAACAGCCCATTTCAACTTACTAATGCCTAGAATCTTTTAAGGGTAGTCAGAAAGAATAAAAGGCAAACCATGTTTCCTGCTTGCCATCTTGAATTGGGAGTAAGAGTGTGACTTTTTAAAAATAGATTGATGAATTGATTACTTGTTTTTAAGTTTGGTCATTTTTGGTGATTTTTGACATAGTGATCGAGAAAACAAGTTTTGCATTCAAAAAAATGTCAGTTTAAAACGAGCTGTACCATTAAGTAGCTATACCTCTGTCTTAGTTTCCTAGTGCTGGCATAACAAAAATCAAGTGAGTGACTTTAGGAACAGATATGTATTTTCTCACAGGTCTATAGTGCTGGCATAACAAAAATCAAGTGAGTGACTTTAGGAACAGATATGTATTTTCTCATAGGCTAGAAATCTTAATTTAGGGCGTGGATAAGGCTAGGCTCTCTCTCGTCTCTCTCACCCCTAAAGGAAGATTCTTGCCTCTTTCAGCTTCTGTAGACTTGGGAGTTTCTTGGCATTCCTTGGGTTGTAGAGGGAATCCTCACAGGCTCCTTTCCCCTTGTTTATGTGAATCTCTGTGTCTGTACTCTGCTTTATAAAATAGCATTCAGAAGGGGTTATGTTTCGAACCCACACTACTCTGGTATGACCTTATTAACATAACAAAAGAAAACCCCTGTTTCCAATCAGGGTCATATTCACAGGTATAGCATGTAGGACTTCAACATATCTTTTTTGGGGAATACAATCCAATCCATAGCAATTCCCTTGGACTGGATATTTAACTTCAGATGCTTCAAGAGTGCAACTGTTGAAACTGTTAATCGAGATAAAAAAGGATTGGCATTTAGTATAGCGGTTGTCTTATGTTCTCAGTGAATAATAATTTCTATTTCTATTAGGTAGGAGCAAAACAGTGAAATAATTATGCGACCCAAGTAATATAGGTTTATTTTTTTATATTATTAATGTGATCATTATGATTATTCAAATATTGATTAAAACCTACTATTATCTTGGGCAATGAGACTATAAAAGCAATGATTATACACATTTGTTTTTCTAAAAATTTGTTTTATGGCCTTATAGGGTTTCCAAGGAGTGGCTGGTAGATTTCAACTGCTGAACTTTAGGTTAGCAGCTGTGGTTCTTAACCATTGTGCCACCACAGCTCTATAATATATATGTATGTATGTATGTATATATGTGTATATATATATATATATATTTCTGGCATGTATTATGTACATGTAGTTTTATGTTATCCTGGGGATGAAATTTTCCTTTGTGGAAACATTTCCAATTTTTATAAAGCCTATGCATAATAAATGTTTTATTAACAGAAATTATTTTAAGCAGATATTCTGAGGTTCCGTGTTTCTCTTCCATGGGTAAAGAAATATATTTCTTATTTATGTACTTTTTTTAAAGGAAGTACTACCATCTGAAATATAGAAATAGCTTTCAGTTTACATTATTATTTTTTTAGGTTATACACCTATAGCCTAGGGAAAGGACCTCTTTATTTACTCTATCTCCTTTTTTTGATATCAATTAATTCTGGTTAATGTGGGTGGTGCTAGACTGCACAACAGTTAAGCACTCAGTTGCTAACCAAAAGTTGGTAGTTCAAACCCACGCAGCGACTCCATGGGAGAAAGACCCGGTGATCAGCTCCCATAAAGATTGCAGCCTGGAAAGCCTTACTCTGTCACTTGGCGTTGCTATGAGTCAAAAACTGACTTTATGGAGGCGGGGCCAAGATGGCGGACTAGGTGGACGCTACCGTGGATCCCTCTTGCAACAAAGACTCGGAAAAACAAGTGAATCGATCACATACATAACAATCTACGAACTCTGAACAACAAACACAGACTTAGAGACGGAGAATGAACAAATAAGGACAAGCAGCGATCATTTTCAGAACTAAGAGCCAGCGTACCAGGCAGGTGACCTTCGGAGCCCGGGCTGGGGCAGAGCCCAGGGGGGCAGACGGCACAGACAAGGGGCCCAGCCCTACCCCCCCGAACCCATCCCGAGAGGGAGTCTAGCTGGTTGGCGCGGGCGGCGTAGCGGCACAGCCGGAGGGAGAAGCACCCGGGAGGCAGTGACTGATCTTGGAGCGGGGAGAGCAGTGTCCCAGCCGGGGAGCTGTCCCGCCAGGAGTTTGGCGGGAAGCGGGCGAGGCGCGAGCGTGGGGATCAGCTATATTTCCCTAAAGTGACCGGGGGGGGGCACCCAGATGTTCGTGAGGGCCACGCCCACCCAGTTCGCGCGAGCGGTGCGGCGCACCGGAGGGAGAAATCCCCGGGGGGAAGTGACTGATCTTGGAGCGGCGAGAGTAGCGTCCCAGCCGGGGAGCCGTCCTGCCGGGATTCTGGCGGACGGGGGCGGAGCCTGAACGTGGGGATCAGCTCTATATTCTGTGGTGCTACACGCCTAGCTCTCTGATCCCTCCCCCGCCCTCCCCAGGCGGCTCCGTTAACATCCGAATACCCTGAGCCAGAGGGAGAATTCAGACAGGGATCTGACTGCATTTTTTTTTAGCTGATTACCCGGAAAATCTAGTTTCCCAGTGATGGCTCGGAGACAGCAGTCCATATCAAACCACATAAAGAAACAGACCATGACAGCTTCTCCAAACCCCCAAACAAAAGAATCAAAATCTTTCCCAAATGAAGATACAATCCTGCAATTATCAGATACAGAATATAAAAAACTAATTTCCAGAATGCTTAAAGATATCACGAATGAAATTAGGATAACTGCAGAAAAAGCCAAGGAACACACGGATAAAACTGTTGAAGAACTCAAAAAGATTATTCAAGAACATAGTGAAAAAATTAATAAGTTGCAAGAATCCATAGAGAGACAGCATGTAGAAATCCAAAAGATTAACAATAAAATTACAGAATTAGACAACGCAATAGAAAGTCAGAGGAGCAGACTCGAGCAATTAGAATGTAGACTGGGACTTCTGGAGGACCAGGGAATCAACTCCAACATAGCTGAAAAAAAATCAGATAAAAGAATTTAAAAAAATGAAGAAAGCCTAAGAATCATGTGGGACTCTATCAAGAAGGATAACTTGCTAGTGATTGGAGTCCCAGAACAGGGAGGGGGGACAGAAAACACAGAGAAAATAGTTGAAGAACTCCTGACACAAAACTTCCCTGACATCATGAAAGACGAAAGGGTATCTATCCAAGATGCTCATCGAACCCCATTTAAGATTGATCCAAAAAGAAAAACACCAAGACATATTATCATCAAACTTGCCAAAACCAAAGACAAACAGAAAATTTTAAAAGCAGCCAGGGAGAAAAGAAAGGTTTCCTTCAAGGGAGAATCAATAAGAATAAGTTCAGACTACTCAGCAGAAACTGTGCAAGCAAGAAGGGAATGGGACGACGTATAGAGAGCAGTGAAGGAGAAAAACTGCCAACCAAGGATCATATATCTGGCAAAACTCTCTCTGAAATATGAAGGAGAAATTAAGATATTTACAGATAAACATAAGTTTAGAGAATTTGCGAAAACTAAACCAAGACTGCAAGAAATGCTTAAGGAGATTGTTCGGCCTGATGACCAATAATATCAGGTACCAGCACAATACAAGGTCACAAAACAGAACGTCCTGATATCAACGCAACTCAAATAGGGAAAGCACAAAAACAAACAAAGTAAGATTAATCCTAAAAAATAAATAAATAAAACACATAACAGGAAATCATGGAAGTCAATAGATAAACGATCACAATAATCAAAAAGAGGGACTAAATATAGGAGGCATTGAACTGCCAGATGGAGAGTGATACAAGGCGATATACAACGATACAAGTTAGGTTTCTACTTAGAAAAATAGGGGTAAATAAAAAGGTAACCACAAAAAGGAATATCAATTCCATAACTCAAGAAAAACGTAAGAACTCAACAAACACAAAGTTAAACATTATGAAAATGAGGATCTCACAATCTACTAAGAAAAACATCTCAGCACAAAAAAGTATGTGGAAAAATGAAATGGCCAACAACACACATGAAAAGGCATCAAAATGACAGCACTAAAAACTTCTTTATCTATAATTACGCTGAATGTAAATGGACTAAATGCACCAATAAAGAGACAGAGAGTCACGGACTGGATAAAGAAACACGAGCCATCTACATGCTGCCTACAAGAGACACACCTTAGACTTAGAGACACAAACAAACTAAAACTCAAAGGATGGAAAAAAATATATCAAGCAAATAATAAGCAAAAAAGAAGAGTAGCAATATTAATTTCTGACAAAATAGACTTTATACTTAAATCCACCACAAAGGATAAAGAAGGACACTATATAATGATAAAAGGGACAATTGATCAGGAAGACATAACCATATTAAATATTTACGCACCCAATGACAGGGCTGCAAGATACATAAATCAAATTTTAACAGAATTGAAAAGCGAGATAGACACCTCCACATTTATAGTAGGAGACTTCAACACACCACTTTCGGAGAAGGACAGAACATCCAGTAAGAAGCTCAATAGAGACACGGAAGACCTACTTACAACAATCAACCAACTTGACCTCATTGACTTATACAGAACTCTCCACCCAACTGCTGCAAAATATACTTTTTTTTCTAGTGCACATGGAACATTCTCTAGAATAGACCACATATGAGGTCACAAAACAAATCTTGGTAGAATCCAAAACATCGAAATATTACAAAGCATCTTCTCAGACCACAAGGCAATGAAGCTAGAAATCAATAACAGAAAAACTAGGGAAAAGAAATCAAATACTTGGAAAATGAACAATACCCTCCTGAAAAGAGACTGGGTTATAGAAGACATCAAGGAGGGAATAAGGAAATTCTTAGAAAGCAACGAGAATGAAAATACTTCCTATCAAAACCTCTGGGACACAGCAAAAGCAGTGCTCAGAGGCCAATTTATATCGATAAATGCACACATACAAAAAGAAGAAAGAGCCAAAATCAGAGAACTGTCCCTACAACTTGAACAAATAGAAAGTGAGCAACAAAAGAACCCATCAGGCACCAGAAGAAAACAAATAATAAAAATTAGAGCTGAACTAAATGAATTAGAGAACAGAAAAACAATTGAAAAAATTAACAAAGCCAAAAGCTGGTTTTTTGAAAAAATTAACAAAATTGATAAACCATTGGCTAGACTGACTAAAGAAAAACAGGAAAGGAAACAAATAACCCGAATAAGAAATGAGAAGGACCACATCACAACAGAGCCAAATGAAATTAAAAGAATCATTTCAGATTACTACGTAAAATTGTACTCTAACAAATTTGAAAACCTAGAAGAAATGGATAAATTCTTGGAACAATACTACCTACCTAAACTAACACATTCAGAAGTAGAACAACTAAATAGACCCATAACAAAAGAAGAGATTGAAACGGTAATCAAAAAACTTCCAACAAAAAAATGTCCTGGCCCAGACGGCTTCACTGCAGAGTTCTACCAGACCTTCAGAGAAGACTTAACACCACTACTACTGAAGGTATTTCAAAGCATAGAAAAAGACGGAATACTACCCAACTCATTCTATGAAGCTACCATCTCCCTGATACCAAAACCAGGTAAAGACATTACAAAAAAAGAAAATTTTAGACCTATATCCCTCATGAACATAGATGCAAAAATCCTCAACAAAATTCTAGCCAATAGAATCCAACAACACATCAAAAAAATAATTCCCCCTGATCAAGTGGGATTTATACCAGGTATGCAAGGCTGGTTTAATATCAGAAAAACCATTAATGTAATCCATCACATAAATAAAACAAAAGATAAAAACCACATGATCTTATCAATAGATGCAGAAAAAGCATTTGACAAAGTCCAACACCCATTTATGATAAAAACTCTCACCAAAATAGGAACTGAAGGAAAATTCCTCAACATAATAAAGGGCATCTATGCAAAGCCAACAGCCAATATCACTCTAAATGGAGAGAACCTGAAAGCATTTCCCTTGAGAATGGGAACCAGACAAGGATGCCCTTTATCACCGCTCTTATTCAACATCGTACTTGAAGTTCTAGCCAGGGCAATTAGGCTAGACAAAGAAATAAAGGGTATCCGGATTGGCAAGGAGGAAGTAAAGCTATCACTATTTGCAGATGACATGATTGTATACATGGAAAATCCTAAGGAATCCTCCAGAAAACGACTGAAACTAATAGAAGAGTTTGGAAGAGTCTCAGGCTATAAAATAAACATACAAAAATCACTTGGATTCCTCTACATCAACAAAAAGAACACCGAAGAGGAAATAACCAAATCAATACCATTCACAGTAGCCCCCAAGAAGATAAAATACTTAGGAATAAATCTTACCAAGGATGTAAAAGACCTATACAAAGAAAACTACAAAGCTCTGCTACAAGAAATTCAAAAGGACATACTTAAGTGGAAAAACATACCCTGCTCATGGATAGGAAGACTTAACATAGTAAAAATGTCTATTCTACCAAAAGCCATCTATACATATAACGCACTTCCAATCCAAATTCCAATGTCATATTTTAAGGGGATAGAGAAACAAATCACCAATTTCATATGGAAGGGAAAGAACCCCCGGATAAGCAAAGCATTACTGAAAAAGAAGAAGAAAGTGGGAGGCCTCACTCTACCTGATTTCAACCTATTATACAGCTACAGTAGTCAAAACAGCCTGGTACTGGTACAAGAACAGGCACATAGACCAATGGAAGAGAATTGAGAACCCAGATCTAAATCCATCCATGTATGAGCAGCTGATATTTGACAAAGGACCAGTGTCAGTCAATTGGGGAAATGACAGTCTTTTTAACAAATGGTGCTGGCATAACTGGATATCCATATGGAAAAGAATGAAACAGGACCCATACCTCACACCATGCACAAAAACTAACTCCAAGTGGATCAAAGACCTAAACATAGAGGCTAAAACGATGAAGATCATGGAAGAAAAAATAGGATCAACCCTAGGAGCCCTAATACAGGGCATAAGCAGAATACAAAACATTACCAAAAATGATGAAGAGAAACCAGATAACTGGGAGCTCCTAAAAATCAAACGCCTATGCTCATCCAAAGACTTCACCAAAAGAGTAAAAAGACCACCTACAGACTGGGAAAGAATATTCAGCTATGACATCTCAGACCAGCGCCTGATCTCTAAAATCTACATGATTCTGTCAAAACTCAACCACAAAAAGAGAAGCAACCCAATCAAGAAGTGGGCAAAGGATATGAACACACATTTCACTAAAGAAGATATTCAGGCAGCCAACAGATACATGAGAAAATGCTCTCGATCATTAGCCATTAGAGAAATGCAAATTAAAACTACGATGAGATTCCATCTCACACCAACTAGACTGGCATTAATCCAAAAAACACAAAATAATAAATGTTGGAGAGGCTGCGGAGAGATTGGAACTCTCATACACTGCTGGTGGGATTGTAAAATGGTACGACCACTTTGGAAATCCATCTGTCGTTATCTTAAACAGTTAGAAATAGAACTACCATACAACCCAGAAATCCCACTCCTCGGAATATACCCTAGAGATACAAGAGCCTTCACACAAACAGACATATGCACACCCATGTTTATTGCAGCTCTGTTTACAATAGCAAAAAGCTGGAAGCAACCAAGATGTCCATCAACGGAGGAATGGGTAAATAAATTGTGGTATATTCACACAATGGAATACTACACATTGATAAAGAACGGTGACAAATCTCTGAAACATTTCATAACATGGAGGAATCTGGAAGGCATTATGCTGAGCGAAATGAGTCAGAGGCAAAAGGACAAATATTGTATAAGACCACTATTACAAGATCTTGAGAAACAGAAAAAACGGAGAAGAACACATACTTTTGTGGTTACAAAGTGGGGAGGGAGGGAGGGAGGGAGAGGGTTTTTTATTGATCAATCAGTAGATAGGAACTGCTTTGGGTGAAGGGAAAGACAACACACAATACAAGGAAGGTCAGCGTAATTGGACTGGATTAAAAGCAAAGAGGTTTCCAGGATAAAATGAAAGCTTCAAAGGTCAGTGGAGCAGGGGCTGGGGTCTGGGGAACATGGTTTGAGGAGACTTCTAAGTCAATGGGCAAAATAATTCTATTATGAAAACATTCTGCATCCCACTTGGAATTGTGGCGCCTGGGTTCCTAAATGCCAAGAAGCGGCCATCTAAGATAGATCAATTGGTCTCAACCCACCTGGAGCAAAGGCAAAGGAAGAACACCAAGGCCACATGACAACTAAGAACCCAAGAGACAGAAAGGGCCACATGAACCAGAGACCTACATTATCCTGAGACCAGAAGAACTAGTTGGTGCCCGGCCACATCGATGTCTGCCCTTCTAGGGAGCACAACAGACAACTCCTGAGGGAGCAGGAGGCCAATGGGATACAGACCCCAAATTCCTCATAAAAAGACCATACCTAATGATATGACTGCTACTAGAGGAATCCCGGCGGCCATGCTCCCCAGACCTTCTGTTGGCACAGGACAGGAACCATCCCCGAAGACAACTCATCAGGCATGAAAAGGACTGGTCAGTGGGGGGGAGAGAGATGCTGATGAAGAGTGAGCTAATTAAATCAGGTGGACACTGGAGAGTGTGTTGGCAACTCTTGACTGGCGGGGGGATGGGAAGATAGAGAGAGAGGGAAGATGGCAAAATTGGCACGAAACGAGAGACTGAAAGGGTTGACTCAATAGGGGGAGAGCAAGTGGGAGAAGGGAGTAAGATGTATGTAAACCTACATGTGACAGACTGATTGGAATGGTAAATGTTCACTTGAAGCTTAATAAAAATGAATTAACAAAAAAAAGAAAGAAAAAAAAATTGACTTTATGGCATCTCAAGGCAGATGATTGTTGGCTTTGATAGTAGAAGAACTTTACCTCTCTTCAGAGTTTTAAATCATTGATCACCATGTGCTTGGGGACAATGCTGTGACTTCATACATTAAATTAAAAAAAAGACTAAAACTACAAAATAAATGAGTACTGACTGTTTAGGAAAAGCAGGATATATCGGTACATGTTCATGTTAGTTACTGTCAAGTCAGATCTGAATCATGGTGACCCCATGTATGCAGAGTAGACCTGCTCTCTTGCTTTTTCGAGGCTGTGATCTTTTGGAAGCATATTGTCAGGCCTGTCTTCGGGGTGCCTCTGTGTAGGTTTGAGCCACCAACCTTTTGGCTACTAGTCAAGTGCCTACCCATCTGTGCCACCCAGGGAACAGTGACCAATTCATCCTTTGAATTCCATTTACTCTATTCAAACTATGCTAAGTTATCATTGCAACTTCTGGAAGCTCTAACTTAATTATGACATATTACAATATCTATGGTAGTATTGAAAACATTTTTTGGTTAATATTACTGATATGTAGAATTTTTAGTTTTCATCTGAAAAGCGTTTTTACATAACTTATCACTGCCACAAACAGAAATATTATATAATTTACAAACTGGAAACTTTACATATTTTATACTGCATGACTTCTATGGCACTTGTCATACTCGAAACTTTTTTTTTTAAAGAATTCCTTCTTTTTTAAACTTCCAGTTTTGGTCCTTTTTGTACTCTTATTATTGTCTGTGTTTCTAATCTTTTTATGTTCTCTGATTATCTTCTTCCTTCAGTACCAGTGGTTCTTGACCATATGCTACCTCCTGAAATGATTGAATGTCAACCAATTGTTCTGGAACAGTGACTCTTTGTATTCCTTCCATCTTCTTTTGATGCTTTCCCTGTAGGCATATGGATGTTATTTTATCACTGACTTAGTTTTAATTGTACTTCAGGAGAGATCTTGAAATATTCTTTTTGATGGTAAATGTAACACAATTTCCTTTTCAATTTGTCATTCCTGGAATAGTTGACCAGATGATTATTGAATTCAAAATGGCCAGTACCAGTCCATTTTAGCTCACTAATGCCTAAGATATTGATCTTCAAGGACTTCATTTCATTTTTGACAACTTTCAACTGCTACTTTTATCTGTCAATAAAATTACCATCAACGCATTTCCTAACTAGTAAGTTCAGGGTCTTCTGAATTTCTCCATCTTTTTTTTTTTTTTTAATTTTGAAGATATCACAACTTATTTTCTTCACATTCAGTTTATCGCCAAATCATATTGATTTTATATTGGAGATATTCCTTGAATATATATATATTTTTAAATATCCATTCCATTCTGACTTCCTCTTTTCAAGCCTTCATTGCCTCATTCACTCCTTATTGTATTCCTTTTTACCCATTTATTTATTCTGCATATCATTATAGAGTACCTATTATGTGCCAATCACTGTGCCAGGGGTCTACTTAAGATAGAAGTCAGGGAAGCCCTCTCAGATGGTATCTTAGTTATCTAGTGCTGCCGTAATACAAATACCACAAATGAGTTGCTTTAAAGAACAGAGTTTATTTTCTCACAGTACTGAAGACTAAAAGTCCAAATCAGGGTCTTGGCTGTTTCTATTCCTTCCTTGTAGGTAATCCTGGGTGTTTCTTGGTTTCTTAGCTAGTAGATGATCCTCACATGGAGTCTGTTTTCCGTATTATGCATGCCTCTGTATTTGTTTGAACCCACCAGGCACTCCTTGGAAACCCTATGGGGCAGTTCTACTCTGTCCTATAAGGTTGCTGTGAGTTGGAATCATCTTGAGAGCAACGGGTTTGGTTTTGGTTTGGTATTTATTCTCCTCTTTTTATAACTCAAGAGTGATAAGATTTAGAACACACCCTAGGTGGGTATGACCTAATTTCATAAAAGAATAGCCCTGTTTCCAAACGGGATTACATATACTAGTATGGGGATTAGGATTTCAACACAAATTTTGGAGAGACACAATTTAATCCATTACAGATGGTGACATTTAAATTGGTCATAAGGGAAAATGAGCAGGACTCAAAATATCCTCACGGCCCCTCTATCTTCCAGTGCTACTTCCCATCATCCATCCTCTGTGGTGACTTCAGATTATCCTTTTAAAACACAAGTCTTGAAATGCAAATATTGCTGAAGTGCTAAAAATTATTCAATGACTCTAATTACTTGTGGTGTAAAATCCAAATTCCCTCATGTATCATCAAAGAACTTTGCCTTCTTTGCCAGCGGGCGTCTTTTCTATGCTTTCCTATACTACAGAGGGCCAAAATATTTTTATTTCTCCAGCAAAATCAGAACAAACCAGAAATAAAAATTAGAAAGTGTTATATGCTATTTATTGTTGCTTTTTTTTTTTTTTGCAATGTGCCTGAAATGCCCACTTTCCTTTTTTGTCTGCCTACCCAATCCTTCAAGGCACATCTCAAATACCTCCTCAATGAAGTTCTTCTGGGAGAACTAGATTCTTGTCTATGCTCCCACATTTTTTTTTAGCCTCTAGAAAATACCTCTATTGTAGCCCCATAACATTAAAATTCAATAATTTTTTACATGTTTGTTTACCCAACTAGATTGAGCTTATCCAAGGCAAGTAGTGAGATATTTGTTTCTGCTATTTCCAGCACCTGGCTCAATGCCAGGCATCTTAAGTACTCAATACAAATCTGATGAGTGGATAGATAGATGGATGGGGAGATGAATGGCAAAAATTTGCCTCTTTTAAAAATAATTGCTTTGAATATCCCATTAGTCTTGCTCTCATTTTAGTACCAGTGGTTAAAAGTGGTTTCAATGACATGACTTTTCTGACCCTGGAAATAAATTTTTATATTTTACAACTTCAGTCCAAAGCGCTAAACAAAACAAAACAAAACAATACTTTCAGGCTGTGCGTTAGATTCTTTTACATTTCTAAGATTTGAAGAGTGAAGGGAGAGCTTAATGGAAATTCAAAGTGTGTTTGAAGGACATCACAGTACTTACTTGTAAATAAGAACATTCTGTTTATCTTCTAGCTTACTAAGGGGGAAAAAAACTCAACAGCAACACTGGGGGAAAAGTAGATCCTGCATTTTAAGTCACAACAAACAAAATTAATAAACAGCAAACCACGGAGACCTGTCAGCTGAAAGGAAGACATGGTTTCCATTTTATGAACAATTCACTAGTGCATCAATAGTTGGTCTGACAAGGAAAAGAAAGTGAACAATATTTTTTAAGAAATATTTATTTTGTTGAGTAAATTTTGGGCAAAATATTGTGTGAGCTGTACTGATCAGGACTAAGGGCCATGCAGATATGAGGAGACCGTATCTCCAACATGAAATAAATAATTTTTCGTTGGAACCTATTTCCTTTGAAATTTGAAAATTATTCCACTGTTTTAACACTAACACTCTTCCTACAATAGAATATTTTATAGATGTCAGAAAAGATTCTTCTCTTTCTGATGATGAAAAAAGCCAGGTACTGTGATAGGAATGGTAAGGCACATGTAACTGTCTTAGTAACATAATTTTTGCTATATAAGAAAACAAGTCCTGAAACCGAAAACGGGTGGAGAAGCCAACTGATGTGACTACCCACTCAATTTTTTTTTTTAGTTTTATTGTGCTTTCGGTGAAAGTTCACAGTACAAATTAGTTTCTTAGTCAAAAATTTATGCACAATTATATTTGTGACATTGGTTGCAATCCTACAATGTGTCAATATGCTTCCTCTTTCCCTTTCCACCCAGAGTTCCCAGAGTCTATTTGTTCAGTTTTCCTGCCTTCTCATCCTTGCTTTTGGTCTTGTATACGTGATTGAACTAGGAAGCACATTCCTCGCCTATGTTATTGTTTGTTTTATACACCTATCTAAACTTTGGTTGAAAGGTGGACTTCAGGAGTGGCATTGGTTCTGAGTTAGCAGGGTTTCTGGGGGCCATAGTCCCGGGGGTTCCTCCAGTCTCTATCAGACTAGTAAGTCTGGTCTTTTTTTGTGAATTTGAATTTTATTCTGCATTTTTCTCCCACTCTGTCCAGGACCCTCTATTGTGATCCCTGCCAGAGTGGTCGGTGGTGGTAGTCGAGCACCATCTAGTTCTTCTGGGTTCAGGCTCTGGTTCATGTGGCCCTTTAGTCCTTTAGACTAATTTTTTCCTTATGTCTTGGTTTTCTTTATTCTCCTTTGCTGCAGATGGAATGGAATCAATAGATGTATCTTAGACAGCCACTCACAAGCTTTTAAAATCCGGGATGCTACTCACCAAAGTAGGAGGTAGAAATCTTAATTAACTACGTTATGTCAATTGACCTTCATGCCCCCTGAGGCCATCATGGTCCCCAGACCTCAGTCCCAGGAACTCGGTCCCTTAAGGAGTTTGGATGTGTCTAGGATGTTCTTACCCACTCAATTTTTAAAGAATCCTTTTGATTTTATTACAGAGGTGATCAAATTAAATATTTAATATAATGGGATCCTTGTCACCATAATATGGGTTTTCCCTAAAGCAAAACCTCAGATTCAAATTTAGGCATAGATAGTTTATTTGGGAGTTGATCCTAGAAAACTGAATTGAAAGAGTGCGAAGAGTGACAAAGTGATGGAGGAAAAGCCAATTAAAATGGGTTATTGTGCTGTTTATTGCTTCGTACATCTCTCTCATTCCTTCTGGGGATCCTTTCTGAAACCATGGAGAACACACCTCAGAATTGTCCCTCAAACAATAGGAGGTTGGGTCATTAAACCATTGATGCCTATCTCTCCCTTACTGAATGCAGCTCCTGGAGATGTACATCTACTGCGTTTGTGGACTGTGCCTTTAGAGCCAGATGCCCTATGCAGTCTGACTCCGAAGCCAGCGCTTGCAATAACTTTAGTAAGTGGCAATGTCAGGATTCAAGTCGGAGTGTGATTTAAGCCTGGATCTCTCTGATTCCAAAACCTAGGCTTTAATGGTTGGTTATTCAACATCAAATTGCATCAAATCACTACTTCAGTCCTCCTCTGTTTGTTCAGCAGCCTGATTTTTCAAAGTGCAAATAAGATCACATTGTATCTTGCCATCTGTCTAGTTAAAATCCTTCAATTGTTCCCCATTGCTTCAAGAATCCAGCTCAAGCTCCATTTATGTAGTCCTTTTTTACCTGCTGACTTCCCATTCTGCAAATCTTTGAATGTCACACTCCAGTCATAATGAATGTCTTGCAATTACTCGTTTTATACTTTCTTGCTTTCAGCTTCCCTGGGCTAGGGTGATGGTAGATGGGACAGCTCATAATTGTAGGTTAGAAGGAAACAAGATAATCTGAGCACAGGAGCAAGCACTGCGACGCTAGAGGATTATTTAAATAATATGGATTTTTTTCTTTTAACTGTAGTGTTTCCAGACCAAACATTCTGAGCCTCTAACTTTTGCTTTTTTATGCAACCACTACTAATCATATTTCAGTTTTTCAGTACACTAAAATTCAAAACTGAGAGTATAATTAGGTCTATCTGAATAATCAAAAATTAAAGTAAAATAGCCCCCAGTAAGAACACCACAGGCAAGGTTATAATTTATCTCTGTATTTCCTGGTATTACCATTGATGCGATGTTTCTCTTTTAAATATTATACCTAACCACCCCTCCACCTTTTTTTGAATATCACTGAGTCATGTATCCCCAGGTACTATAAGGAGACATGATATTTTCCTTCCTACTACTCATTCTCTCGGAACAAAGAATACTTTATGAATTTATTTTGTCAACATCTGTCACTCCTTCTAAATCAGTGCTTTCGTAGAACTCACCTTACCCAAGGGGTTATATAACTTTTAAGTGCTCCTTTGAAGAAAAACTGATAAGTCACATCTGTCTTTTTGCGTTGCTTCTTACTGCCAGTATCTTTTATTTTCAAAGTTTTTTTTCATTTCAATAGTTTAATTTACCTAATTAGATTTAATTTTATTCAGACAATTTTGAGGAATATTAGAATGTTTATCCTACCTTTATTCAATGGCTCCCTGCAGGCAGTTTTTAAGTATTAGAAATAGTTCCATTGATACCATTGTAAGCTTTTCATGAATTAATTCCCATATCATTATTGTTCATAATAACTATAAAGCTTGAGATTGGTCAGTTTTTGTTCAAATATTTTCTCTTTTAATTTGTTCTTGGTTTATCTTGGAAACAAAAATGCACATAATAAAGTTGGCATGAAAAATTGCATGTGGTTAAACACATGTTGGAGGAGGGGGGAAACTGGATCCAATGAGTAAAAGTTACAACTAGAATGAGTTGAGTTCACTATCAAAATTAACTCTGTGTGGTTACAGCTGTCAAAATGTTAAATGCTAATTGATTCAGCATCCTTAGGGATATTTAAGAAGACTTTTAATGACCTCTTGCCTGAAATGCAGCACAGAAAATGTATGCACATGCAATATAAGCAGAGTTGACATAAATAATTTAGGTTTTTTTTTTACTGTAAATATGTAAATGCATTCATGCTTATATATCTACTTGTATGTATGCACATCAGGATAAATGGAGAAAAGGTCGAAGTTGTCAAGAGTTTCATTTTACTTGGATCCACAACCAATGCCCATGGGAGCAGTGGTCGGGAAATCAAATGGCGTGTTATATTGGACAAATCTGCTGCAAAAGACCTCTTTAAAGTGATGAAAAGCAAAAATGTCACTTTGAGGACTAAGGTGCACCTGACCCAAGCCATGATATTTTCAATTGTCTCATGTGCATGTGAAAGCTGAATTTTGAATAAAGAAGAAATTACTGCCTCTGAATTATGGTGTTGGTGAAGAATATTGACTATACCATAGACTGTGAGAAGAGCAAACAAGTCTGTCTTAGAAGAAGTACAGCCAGAGTACTACCTGGAAGCAGGGATGGCTAGACTTTGTCTCCGATACTTCAGACAAGTTATCAGAAGGGACTAGTCCCTAGAGAAGAACATTATGCTTGGTAAGGTAGAGGGTCATCAAAAAAGAGGAAGACCCTCAATGAGGTGGATTTTTGACTCGGCAGCTGCAACAGTGGGCTCAAACATAACAAGTACTGTGAGGATGGTGCCAGACCAGGCAATGTTTCAGTCTGTTGTATGACTTGGCTTGATGACATTTAACAAAAACACGTATACACATATGTATATAACATGAAATGCTGAGTCAAAAGAGAAACTATGGAATTCTAATTAAAGAAGGAAGCCTCAAGTGTTTGGGAGGTGCCTCTCTGGTCATTACAGAGAAATCCATGGACACAGAGGGCAACCACCATACAACCACTAACAGAAGGTAGCCACTGCTGAGAAGGAATTGATGACTCATGTGGCGGGAAAGAGTAAGCCAGAAAGGCAACAGCCTCATTACTATTTGTGGATTCCTAGAATGTGGGAAGTGACGATATGGTGGCCCAAATTCTTAGAAGGCAAGAACAGAGATATGGTTGTTAACTGGTACCTAACAAGAGGTTCTTTCTGATTGCTTCTACAACTTGATGTATGCTGAATGTGATACTTAGATTGCGATGGAAATGGATTATTTAACTTAGGGAAGGTTCTTTCTGAACAGTTTTGGGAAAGGATGAAAGTTAGTACTTGTAATGGAGTCCTTAGAAAACTGGGAGATCAGACAACAATAACAGATGCCTGCGTAATGATGTTAATAGGAAATACCTGAAATGAGCTGGATTTGTACTTTAAATCTGTCACAAGGGAAGTGAGATACTGGACTAGTGATACAATTCAACATCTCCCACAAAAGAAAAGGACAAAGTATTGGTGTTTTTGAGATAACTGTGTGTCTGTGGATGGAAAGCTGGGAGGTATGATAGCTTCAGAATGAGTAAATTTTTATTATTTTTATGTGTGGATACTAGTATCAAAGACAGAACTCTTGAATTATCTGAGGATAAAATGGAAAGCCTTCCTGAAGTACAGAGATGATTCTGATTTAACCCATCAGTAGTCTGTAAAAGGATCCTGCCTTCAGAAGTTTCATATGCAATTGGCATTTAGTGTGCTGATAGTGTACCAACTTATTTTAAAAATATGCACTTTAGTAATAACTACATTTCCTGATGACTTTACCATGCTACAATTTTGGGACCGACATTACCAATAACATTAGTAATTCCCAAGGTTAATTGAAACAATATTTATTTGACTTTTTCTGTTTCTACCTCCCCCTGTTGATGGTTGGTTGATAGGATGAATAATTTGTGCTAGAATAAAAGAAATGAAGGGGTTAAATCAAGTTGATAAGGGAAAAATATCAAATTCTAGCATGAAGAATATGCAGATTGAATAAGTGACAAAATAACTAAATCTAAAAACAGCAACAACTGAATAAGTTAATCTTTTTGGTTCAATTGGAGCAACACGGTTGACCTCTGTGCTAGATTCACAATGGTAAAACTTACATGGATGCTGAGACTCTTGCATTCATAGGCAATCTTTCTCTTCATTCTCAGAAGTGATTACTGGTATATAATTACACATATTAAAAAGATCTATGCTAAGAAGCATTGATTATGAGAAATAGCTGGCCCTATTGTTTTCGGTAATACTGGTACATGATTACTTTTGCACTAGGAATGAGGGTGGGTGATGAGAAGAGCTCTGTGCATTTTCTGTGTAGAGTAGCAACCTGGGTTGCTCCTTACAACCTAAAAACTTGGTCAGAACCAAGTGTCAAATAATGCTGAACTGATAACCTTTTACAATGTTTTATCTCTGTCACGGTGACCTTGAAATTTCACTACCAGCTGAGAGTGCTTATAATTTTAATGCTGCCACTTTTCTAATCCAGGCACTCAACATTTGTTACCTTGACCTACCCAATCTGTTCTTTGCTCAAAGATCTAAAGAAAATATGAAAACTAAAAGAAGTAAGAAAATTTTATCATGATTAACCCCACTCTCAAAAAAAAAAAAAAAAAACCCTGTATCAATCAAGAACTAAAATTCTAGACCAACCAAGCTAGTGGTATTGGAGTAGGGGAAATGGTTTGAGCTGGATGGATCATAAACAGCCAAGTGAGAACAAGCTAAGGCACTGAAGTTTAAATTTGATAGATAATGGTGTGTGCGTACATACGTGTATGTGTGTATTACATTGCTTTTGATTCCTGCATCATTTTCTACTTTATACACTTACCATTCTTAACTTTTTTATTTCTCAAGTGATGATCACCTTGATTGCTTCATCTTCCATTTACCCCAACGCAGAGATGAACAGCCTCATACATATACCCAAATGGGTTTATGTGACAGTTTCTTTGACTCAAATACTCAGAAGGGAGATTACTGAGTAATTAGGAACACGCGTACATAATTTCCCTTAAATGTTGCATAGTGTTATTCAAAATGGCTTACCAGGTGTTGTGGATTGAATTGTGTTATGGATTGAACTGTGTCCCCCAAAAATATATGTTGTAAATTCTAACCCCTATATCTGTGGATGTAATCCCATTTTGGAATATGGTTTTAATAAAATGCAGCCATATCAGCATAGAGTATATTTTAAGCCAATCACTTTTGAGATATAAAAGAGCAAATTAGGCAAAGAAACAAGCAAGTACAAATGGTGGGGGAAGATACATGCCACATGGATCTCTAAGGAATGTCCAGGAGAACACCAGAGCAAGGGAGATGAGTTTTCAGCCAGAATTGACAGAGCCTTCCTCTAGAGCTGGCTACAGTAAATACTGGTGCAATGAACATTGGTGTACAGGTATCTGTTTGAGTCTCTGCTTTCAAGTCTTCTGCGTATATACATAGAAGTATAATTTCTGGGTCATATGGAAACCCTGGTGGCATAGTGGTTAAGTGCTACGGCTGTTAACCATAAGGGTCAGCAGTTCAAATCCACCAGGCGCTCCTTGGAAACTCTATGGGGAAGTTCTACTCTGTCCTATAGGGTTGCTATGCGTCTAATCCACTCCAGGCACTGGGTTTATGGTAGTTCTACTTTTAGTTTTTTGAGGACCTGCCATATTGTTTTCCACAATGCTACGCCATTTTGCATTCCCACCAGCAATGGATTACCAAAAAAAAAAAAAAAACAAACCCACCGCCTTTGAGTTGATTCCGGCGCATAGTGACCCTATAGGACAGAGTAGAACTGCCCAATAGTTTCCAAGGAGCGCCTAGCATATTCAAACTGCAGACCTCTTGGTTAGCAGCCTAGCGCTTAGCCAATACGCCACCAGGGTTTCCAGCAATGGATTAGGGTTTCAATATCACCATATCTTTGCCAACGTTTTTTTTTTTTTTATCTCGGCCATCCTAATGGGAGTGAAATGGTATCTTATTGTGGTTTTGATTTGAATCTCTCTAATGGCTAAAGATATTGAACATCTTTTTAGCTGTTTGATGGCCATTGGAATGTCCTCTTTGGTGAAAAGTTTATTCAAGTCCTTTGTCTATTGTTTTTGGGTTGTCTTTTTTGTTAAGTTGTTAAAGTTATATATATATATATATTTTATCAGATACATAGTTTCCAAAGATATTCTCCCAGTCGGGAGCTTATCTTTTCACTTTTTTGGTAAAGCCTTTTGATGAAGAAAAGTTTTAAATTTTTATGAGGTCCCATTTATTTATTTTGCCTTTTGCTATTCGTGCTTTAATTATTATATTAGATAATCTGGAGTTGAAAGCTAGGCCCAACAGCATTGCCCCTGCATTTTCTTCTCAGAATTTTATGGTTTTAGTTTTCACATTTAGGTAGGTCTTCAATCTATTTTGATTTTGTTTTTGTGTATGGTGTGAGGCATGGATCCTGTTTCATTTTTCTACGTATTGAAATCCAATTTTCCCAACACCGTTTATTGAAGAGACTTGTCTTTCCCCATCTGATAAATTTACCACCTTTGTAAAAAATCAGTTGACCATAGATGTGTGGGTTCATTTCTGTACTCTCAATTCTTTCCATTGGCCTATCTGTCTGTCATTATACCAGTACCAGGCAGTTTTGATTACTGTAGCTGTATATATACATACATATATATATATGTATGTATGTATGTATATGTATTTAGAGTTGGAATATGGTTTAATTTTTTGAACATTTTATTGTGGTTCGAGTGAATGTTTACAGGGGAAATTACTTTTCCATTCAACAGTTCACATTTTGTTTCATATTAGTTGCAGTCCCCTCAATGTGATAGCACTCTATCCAGTTCCTCCCTGAGTTCCTTGTTTCCATTCTTTCATCTTTCCAGCCCCCTCCTGCCTTATGAAATTTGTTTTGGGGTAAATGCTGCCCTTTTAGTCTCATATGGTTGATTGCTCTGAGGTACATGTTCTTCATGGGTCTTATTTTTCACTTTATAAGTCCGTCCACTGTTTGGTTGAAAGGTAATCTCTGGGAGGAGGTTCAGTTCCACGTTTGAAGGGTGTCTAAGGGCCATAGTCTGGAGAGTTCCACCAGTCCCAATTAGACCGGTAAGTCTGGTCTTTTTTAATGAATTTGAATTTTGTTCTACATTTTGCTCCCACTCTGACCAGGACCTTCTTCTATTGTGATTCCGTTCAGAGTGGTCTGTAGTAGTAGCCAGGCACCATTTAGTTCTCCTGATCTCAGATTAGTGGAGGTTGTGGTTCATGTGGTCCTTTGAACTAATTATTTTCCTGAGACTATGGTTTTTATTCACTTTTCTTTGCTCTGGACTGGAAGACACTAATAGTTGTATCTTAGATGGCTGCTCACAAGTTTTTAAGACCCCAGTTGCTACCCACCAAAGTAGGATGTAGAATATTGTCTTTATGGACTATGTTATGCCAATTGACTTAGATGTCTCCCTAGACTATGGCCCTAACCCCTCAAGCTCTGTGACCCAGTCCATTGAGGTGTTTAGTTATGGCTAAGAAGTTTTCATAACTGTGCCCCTGTGCGCACTACTATATACATGGATATATTTGCAGCACATACAAATGAGTATGTAGAAATATCCTCTGCCAAACTTGTATATGCTTATGGGTGTAATCCCATACACCATCCCACACTTGTTCAGCTTATATATTTACCTATGTATCTAGTTATAAATTATTGTTTGTTATTACTGTTATTGCAGAATTGTGTATGTAATAGTATTTACCTTTGTTGCCTTTTACTCTTGCATCTCTCAGTGTCTTCCTTTGTACTGGTCATATCATGCTGACTTCCCCCATATTGTGTATATCTTTCCCTTCACCCAAGTTAATATGTGTCTACTTGCTAATTAACAAGTGTCCTTCCCTCCCTCTTCCATCCCTGGTAACCGTTAAAGAAATTTTCTTTCTGTGTGTGAACATTTTCTTGATGTTTTGTAATAGTGGTCTCATACACTATTTGACCTTTTGTGATTGACTTACTTCACTCAGCATAATGTTCTCCAGTTTCATGGATTCATTGTTATTCTTTCACACATAATATTCCATTGTATATGTACCACATTTTGTTTATCCATTCATTGATGGACAAATAGGTTGTTTCCGTCTTTTGCTATTGTGAATTATGCTGTGATGAACATGGTTGTGCATATATCTATTCGTGTCATGGCTCTTGTTTCTCTAGGCTATATACCCAGTAGTGGGATTGCTGGATCATATGGTATTTCTATTTCTAACTTTTTAAGGAAGCACCATACCGTTTTCCACAGTGGTCCATGTTTTACATTCATTCCCATTAGCAGTATACGACAGTTCCAGTCTCCTTACACCCTTGTTGGCATTTGTTGTTTCTGTTTTTTGATCATTGCCATTATTGCTGGGGTGAGGTGATTTTTTCGTTTGTTTGTTTTGATTTGCATTTCTCTAATGAATGATCTTGAACAACTCTTCATGTATTTGTTGGCTGCCTGAATGTCTTCTTTGGTGAAGTGTCCGTTAATGTCCTTTACCCATTTTTTAAGTTGATTGTCTTTTTGTTGTTGAGGTGTTGAAGTTTTCTATAAATTTTAGAGATTAGTCCCTTGTTAGATACGTCATTGCCAAATTTTTTATTCTGCAATCTGTAGGTCTCTTTTTACTTTTTTGGAGAAGTGTTTTCATGAGCATAAGAGTTTATTTTTAAGGGGTCCTAGTTATCTGGTTTATATTCTGCTTTTTGTGCATTTTTAGTTATGTTTGGTAGACTGTTTATGCCATAAATAGGTTTGCCCCTATTTTTCTTCCATGACCTTTATAGCTTTAGATTTTACATTTAGGTTTTTGATCCATCTTGAGTTAGTTTTTTTTGTATGGTGTGAGGTATGGATCCAGTTTCATTTTTCTGGAAATGGATATCCAGTTTTTCCAACAC
This sequence comes from Elephas maximus indicus, assembly GCF_024166365.1. Taxonomy (NCBI): domain Eukaryota; kingdom Metazoa; phylum Chordata; class Mammalia; order Proboscidea; family Elephantidae; genus Elephas; species Elephas maximus. The sequence goes on along the minus strand of NC_064833.1, from coordinate 59,424,568 downwards.
AACTTCTTAAAGAGGCTATCTCTTGCCCCATTTAAAGAATTTCAGTCTTTTGTTGAAGATCAGCTGTCAATAGGTGAATGGATTTACTCCTCATTTGGGTTCTCAGTTCTGTTCCATTGGTCTATGTCTGATGTTGTACCAGTACCAGACTGTTTTGACTACGGTGTTCTAAGATCAGGAAGTGTGAGGCCTCCTACTTCTTCAATAGTGCTTTCAGTAGTATTGCCTCTTCAGCAGTGCTTTCCTTATCCAGGGCCTCTTTCCTTTCCGTATAGTGTTGATGATTAGTTTTTCCATTTTGTTAAAGAACGTTGATTTAACCTGGATTGGGATCTATGGATCACTTTGGGTAGTATTGACATTTTCACAATGCTGAGTCTTCCTATCCATGAGCATGGTATGTTTTTCCAGTTATGCAAGTCTCTTTTGGTTTCTTGCTATAGTGGTTTTTTAGTTTTCTTTGTATAAGTCTTTTACATCCCTGGTTAGGATTATTCCCAAGTATTTTATCTTTTGGAAGGGCTATTGTAAATGGTATTGTTTTCCTGATTTCCTTTTCAGAGTTCTGTTTTAAGTGTAGAGAAATTCAACTGATTTTTGTATGTTGATCCTGTACCCTGCCACTTTGATGAATTTTTCTATTAGTTCCAATAGCTTTCTTGTGGAATATCTGGAGTTTTCTATGTGTAGGTTCATATCATCTGCAAATAGAGTTGTACTTCGTCCTTACCAATTTAGATGCCCTTTATTTCCCTTTCTTGCCTTATTGCTCTGGTAGGACTTCGTATACGATGTTAAATAAGAGTAGGGATAAAGGGCATCCTAGTCTGGTTCGTTTTCCCAAGGGGAATGTTTTCAGTCTCTTTCCATTGAGAATAATGTTGGCTGTTGGTTTTGTATATATGCTTCTAATTAGGGAAACCCTGGTGGCACAGTGGTTAAGAGCTATGGCTACTAACCAAAAAGGTTGGCTGTTCAAATCCATCAGCCACTCCTTGGAAACCCTATGGGACAGTTCCGCTTTGTGCTATAGGGTCGCTATGAGTTGGAATCGACTCAGTGGCAGTGGGTTTTTTTTTTTTTTGGTTTTTCCTTTAATTATGTTGAGGAATTTCCCTTCTGTTCCTATTTTGCTGAGAGTTCTTATCAGGAATGGGTGTTGGATTTTATCTAATGCCTTTTCAGTATCAATTGATATGGTTATGTAGTACTTTTCATTTGTTTTATTTACGTGGTGGATTACGCTAATTAATTTTTTAATGTTGAACTATCCTTGAATACCTGGTATGAATCCCACTTGGTCATGATGTATTATTTTTTTGATAAGTTATTGGATTCTGTTGGCTAGGATTTTGTTGAGAATTTTCACATCTGTATTCATGAGGGATATCGGCGTGTAAGTTTCTTTTTTTTGTAGTGTTTTTGCCTGTCTTAGATATCAGGGTTATGCTGGCTTCATAGAATGAATTTGGAGTGTTCCATCCTTTCTATATTTTGAAATAGTTTGAGTAGAATTGGTGTGTGAACTCTTTTCTGAATATTTTGTGGTATTCTCCAGTGAGCTGTCTAGGCCATGGCTTTTTTCGGGGGGGGGGGTAGGGGGAGTTTCTTATGACCTCTTCGATTTCTGCTTTTGTTCAAATTTCTACCTCAGTTTGTGTTAGTTTAGGTAGGTTGAATGTTTCTGCAAATTTGCTCATTTTTCCTAGGTTTTCAAATTTGTTGGAGTACCGTTCATAGTATTGTTATGATCTTTTTTATTTCAGCTTGTTCAGTTGTAACATCACCCATCTCATTTCTTGTTTGTATTACTTGCATCTTCTCCTTTTCCTTTGTAAATTAGGCCAGTAGTTTGTCAATTTTACCAATCCCTTCAAAAAAAACAACTTCTAGTCTTGTTGAATCTTTCTATTGTTTTTCTGTTTCATTAATTTCTGCTCAAATCTTTATGATTTCCTTTCTTCTGGTGGTTGTGGGATTTTTTTTTTTTTTGCTGCTCTTTTTCTATTTGTTGGAGTCAAAGGGTTAAGGTGTTGATCTTGACTCTTCCTTCTTTTTTGGTATGTGTGTTCATTGCTATAAATTGGCCTCCGAGCATTGCTTTCACTGCATTCCATTGGTTTTGATATGTTGTCTTTTCATTCTCATTTGATTCTAGGAATTTTTTAAGTTTCATTTTCTATTTCTTCTGTTACCAAGTGGTTTTTAAGCAGGCTGTTATTCAGTTTCCATGCATTTGATATTTTTCCTTGTTCTTCCTGTTATTGATTTCTAATTTTATAGTGTTGTGACAAGAGAAGATACTTTGAATTATTTTGATGTTTTTGAATTTATTGAGGCTTGTCTTGTGGCCTAATGTAGATCTATGTTGGAGAATGATCCATGTGTGCTGGAAAAGATTGTATAACGTGCTGTTGTGAGGTGGAGTGTTCTGTATATGTCTATGAGGTCAAGTTGGTTGATTGTGTTGATTACATCTTCTGTGTCTTTGTTGATTTTCTTACTAGTTGTTCAGCCCTTCATTGAAAGTGGTGTGTTAGAGAATCCTACTATTATTGTGGAGTTTTCTATTTCGCTTTTCAACACTGTTAAGGTCTGTTTTATGCATTTTGGAGCACTTTCATTGGGTGCATAGATATTTATTATGGTTATAACCTCTTCTTGGATTGACCCTTTAATTGTTATATAACGCCCTTGTCTTGTATGAATGATTTTGCCTTAAATCTATTTTATCAGAGATTAATATTGCCACTCCTGCTCTTTTTTGATTGCTGTTTGCTTGATAAATATATATATTTTTTATCCTTTGATTTTTAGCTTATTTTTATCTTTGTGTCTAAGGTGTCTCTTGTAGACAACATATTGATAGATTATGTTTTCTTATCCATGTACTGTCTTTTGACTGGTGCATTTAACCCATTCACATTCAGTGTAGCTATCATTAGTTATGAATTTACCGCTGTCATTTTGTTGTGCTTTTTTTTTGTGATGTTGATAATTTCTTTATTCTGTATACTTTTCTGCGCCAAGTTCTTTTGGTTTATTGATATCATTTCCTTCATTGCTGTTGATATTTTGTTCACTGAGTCTTTATGACTTTCTCCTTTTTTATTTTAGTAAGAAGGCTTATTAGTTTTCTTTGTGGTTACCCTGAAATTTACTTTTATCTTCCTAAATTTAAAACACTCTGTTATATCTTAATATCACCTTGACGTGCTCTCTAAATGGAAGTTCTGTAACTATATCATTTATTCCCCCTTTTTATTTTGATGTTATTGTCATTTACAGAGTGGTGTCTCCCATTCTCTGTTTTCAGTCTTGTATCTTTAATTTGGAAAATTGTTTGTATGGGTTGGTATCCAGGTGACATTGTCATGTGTCTTAATCTCAGGTTGTTGTCTAATGTTGTTGGTTCTCTGTCCAAAGGACTCCTTTTAGTATTTCCTTTAAGGTTGGTTTGGTTTTAACAAATTCCCTTAATTTCTGTTTATCTGGAAAAGTCCTAATTTCACCATCATATTTGAGAGACAATTGTGATGAATATATTTCTTGGTTCGCAATTTTTTTCTTTCAGGGTTTTATATATATCATTCTATTGCCTTCTTGCCTGCATGCTTTCTGCCGAGGAATCAGAGCTTAGTCTTATTGGTTCCCCTTTGTAGGTATCATTTCATTTTTCCCAAGCTGCTCTCAGAATTCCTTCTTTTTCTTTGGTTTTGGAAAATTTGATTATGATATGTCTTCATAATTTTTTATGGGAGCCTTTATCCTATATGGGATTTGTTGGGCTTCTTGGATGGATATTTTCTCATCTTTCATAAAACTATAGAAGTTTTCTGCCAGCAAATCTTGAAAAAATTTTCCCTGTGCTTTCTTTTTTTTTTTTTTTTTTGGTCTCTTCCTGTTCTGGCATTCCAATCACATGTAAAGTATTCTTCTTGATATTGTCCCACAATATCTTCATTCTTTTATCTGATTATTCGTCTAACAGATTGGTAACTAGAGATTTGTCCTCAATTTCGCTGATTCTGTCTTCCATTGATTCAGTTCTACTCTTTTGCCCTTCCAATGCAGTATCTATTTCTGAAAGTATAGTCTTAATCTTCTGGATTTCTAGTTGCTGTTTTTGTATGGTTTCTAATAGCCTATTTTGTGATTTTGTTTTTGTTTTGTTTTCCTGAATTCTTCTAGAGTTTTGTCTGAGTTTTCCTTTGTTTTGTCTGTGTTCTCCTTCATCTCTTTCTTGATCTTGAGCGAGAACGTGGTTGCTGCTAGTCACCAGGTGGTGGGAGGGAGTGGGTGATGAGTGGGAAGCGTGAGGACATGTGGCTGCCATCACTTGCCAGGTGGCAGGGGTGGGTGACAGGCTTGCTACTGGGCAACTGTGCAATCACCACAGCTCTGCTGGTTGAGAATGGCTGGCACCCTGCCAGGGGAGCCCGCTGCCACCTGATGCGGTTAGTGGGTGAGAGGTGTGGGGTAAGCAGCCAGTGCTACCCTGGATCAGCCTGAACCCTGCTTGGTGGGGTCATCGGGCTGGGGGAAGAATGGCAATTGGGAGGAAAAGTGGTGGTTGGGACTGGGTAGGGGAAGGGTGAGGGCTTGTATCTTGCTTCCCAGTGGTTGAGGTTATCAGAATTTTTTTTTCTTTTTTTTTTTGGCTGCTAATTACCAGAAGCATGGAGGGATGGGGCATGTATTTCTCTGGGCACTGGGCCAGGGTGCCTGGGCTCTTCCCTTTGGCTGCAGCTAGCAGTCATGACCTTATTTCACTCCAGGTATGTCTATGCAGTTGCTCTGTGTCCTGTAGGGAATTCCATGAAGTTGCCTTTTGTGCTTCTCCCCACTATTGAAGCTGTCTTTGTCTCAAATGGTCATGCTGTGCCAGGCTGGCTGGCAGGGCTCCTCCACTCTGTCTCTTTTCATTTGTTGTTTTCAGTCAGTTTTCTTTTCCAGCGGTTGTTTGATCTTGTTCTTTATCCTTTCATTTGATGCTCAGGGCTCCAGGATTGTCATCTGTATCTGTTTCACTTGGTTTCTTGGGTCTTTGCTGCAGAGGGATGGTGTGGTGTGTCTGACTAAACCATCATTTTAGCTGGAAGTGTCAGCTTTTTTATTTTTTAATTTTACTTATTTTGTTACAGTTGTTGAGAATATACACAGCAAAACATACACCAATTTGTCAGTTTCTACATGTAGAATTCAGTGACATTGGTTATATTATTCAAGTTGTGCAATCATTCATACCCTCGTTTTCTGATTTGTTCCTCCCTCATTAACATAAACTCGTGCCCACTAGTGTTTCTATCTAATCTTTTGAGTTGCTGTTGTCAACTTGCTCTTATATAGATAGTTCTTAAAAGAGCATAATGCTCAAGGCAAGCTTTTTTTTTTTTTTTAATTTGTTAAGCTAAACAATTGTTTGGTTTTAAGAAGACTTCAGGGGTATTTTTGGTTTAAAGTTTAAATATTATCTCAGGGCAATAGTGCCAGTTGTTTCTCTGAGCTTCATGGCTCCATAAAATTTTGAATCCATGAGAATTTGTAATTGTGTTCTTCATTTTCTCCCTTTTGACCAGGATTCCTCTGTAGAATCTTTGATCAAAAAGATCAGTAATGGTAGCTGGGCATCATCTAGTTTGTCTGGTATCCTGGCAAAGGAAGCAGTTGTTTATGGAGGCAGTTAGCCACACATTCCATTTCCTCCTCCTGTTTTGGACTCTCCTTCTTCCTCTGTTGCTCCAGTTGAATAGAGAGCAATTGTACCTTGGATGGGTGCTGGAAAGCTTTAATGAAATAAGTCAATCACAAAAGGACAAATATTGTATGACCTTGCTTATATAAAAAGATAAGGAAAAGAAAATGTACAGAGACCGAAGTTTATTAGTGGTTACCAGGGACAGGAGAAAGGGGGAAAGGAGAATTTTTCCTTATGGAGTACTGAGTTTTGGTGTATGGTGAAGGAAAAATCACATTGATTAATGGTAGATTTGCACAGCTGATTATTGTAAGTGCTGTAAATAAGTTGTGCATGTGAAAAAAGTTGGATTGGCAAAATTTTGTGGTAGACATATTTACAGCAATAAAAAAAGAGTAGCTGCTGAGGCTGTTTACATATGACTAAAATCCTCATGGGATTTGACTGCTAAGTTTGGAGGTTTGGGGTCGTGGTTTCATAGAACATCTTAGTTAATTGGCCTAATAACATGTTTAGTTCTTCTTTTCTACCTTCTAGTTAATTGCATAGTTTCTGGGTCTTAAAAGCAGCTTATTATTATTATTTTTTATCAGTTTTGTTGAAATATAATTCATGTACCATACAATTCACCAATTTAAAGTGTACAATTCTATGTTTTGAGTATAATCACAGGGTTGTACAACCACAACCAGAATCTAATTTAAAACATTTTGTTGCCTCTAAAAGAAAATCCATTAGGAGTCAATCCTTATGCCTTCCCAACCCAAGCCCTAAGTAACCACTAATCTTTCTGTCTCTACAGATTTACATATTCTGGACATGTTTTATAAATGGGATAACACCATGCTTGGTTGTTTGTGACTGTCTTCTCTCACTTAGCATAATGTTTTAAGGTTCATCCATGCTGTAGCATGAATCAGTACTTCATTCCTTTTTAATTGTTGAATAATATGTCATTGTTTTTAACTTCTGTCACTTCTGATTTACGGCAACCCATGTGTGTCAGAGTAGAACTGTGCTCCATAGAGTTTTAAGGGCTTTAACTTTTTAGAAGCAGATCTCCAGGCCTGTCTTTTGAGGTACCTCTACGTGTGTTCGAACTGCCAACATTTTGCCTAGTAGTTGAGCATGTAACTGTTTGTGCCTATCAGAGACTCCCTATATGGATATACCCCATTTTATTTATCCATTCATCAAGTGATGAACATTTGGGTTATTTCCAAACTTTAGGTATTATGAATGATGCTGTTGTGAACATTCAGGTACAGGTTTTTGTGTGGGTGTATATTTTCATTTTTCTTGGGCTATGAAATTGCTGGATCAGATGGTAATTCTGCATTTAAAATTTTGAGAAACTGCCAAACTGCTTTGAGGAACTGTTTTGAGGAACTGCCAACTATTTTATGAAGTAAAATATTCCCACAGCAATCTATAAAAGTTCTGATTTCTCTGCTTTCTCATCCCCACTTATTATTGTCAATATTTTTTATTAAAGCCATTGTAGTGGGTAAGAAGTCATATCTCGTTGTTTTGTCTTGCCTACTAATGATGTAGAACATCTTTTTATGTGAGTACTGGACATATGTATATCTTCTTCAGTGAAATATCTATTCAAATCCTTTGCTCATTTTAAAAATTAGATTATTTTTTCTTTTTACTATTAAGCTATATGGATTATTTATTTATTCTGTATGAAAGTCCCTTATCAAATATATGATTTTCAAATATTCTCTCCAATTCTTTGAGTTATACTTTCATTTCTTTGATGGTATTGTTTGTAGCACAAAAGGTTAGGTTTCATTTCAGTGTAGTCCTATTTATCCATTTTTTCTTTTCTCTTGTTGATTGTGCTTTCAGTGTAATTTTTAAGACCTTTCCTAACACGATGCGTCTTGGCATGGATCTCTTTGCGTTTATCCTGAGTGGAGTTCATTGATTTTCTTGGCTGCATCCCAATACTCTTGGCTGCATAGAGTAATGTTTTGCATCAAATTTGGGGATTTTCAGCTGTTTTCATATATTTTCCTGTCCCATTATTTTTTTCTGTTTTTTTTTTCCCCTGTTTTTTTTTCTAATACTCCCATTACATATATGTTGGTGTGCGTAATAGTGTCTTTCATTTCTCTGAGGCTATGTTGATTTTTTCACTCTTATTATTCATCAGCTCGAACAATCTCTTTTGATCAATTTCAAATTTATTGATTCTTCTACCACCTCAAATTTACTGCTGAGTTCCTCTAGTGAAGTTTTCATTTCAGTTATCGTACTTTTCAGGTCCAGAATCTCTTTTTGTTTCTTCTTAATAATTACTTTATCTTTATTGCTATCCTGTATTTGGTGAAACATTGTTACTATAAAGCCCTTCAGTTCTTTAAGCATGATTCCATTTAGTTCTTTTAACATAGTCATAACACACAATTTGAAATCATTGTCTGCTAAGTCCACCATATGGGCCTCTTCAAAAGCAATTTATATTGCCTGCTTTTATTTATTTATTTTGTACCCATGAGTATGGGTCATACTTTCCCACTTCTTTGCATGTCTCATAATATTTTGTTGAAAACTTGGTATTTTAGGTAATAAAATATGTATATATATATATAAAATTAGTAATGCTAGATACCGATGCCATCCCTGGGATGTTTTTGTTTGCTTGGTCGTTATTTTGTGGTTGTTGTTTAGTGGCTTGGTTGAGCAAATTTTGCAAAGTTTTTTCCTCTTCTATTATGTCTCCGATCAAATTCTTTTTTTTTTTTTTTAACTTTGTGTTTATCATTTATTCACACTCCTAGGAGTAGCCTCTTGTTATGGATTGAATTGTGTCTCCCCAAAATATGTGTCAACTTGGTTAGGCCATGATTCCCAGTATTGTGTGGCAGTCCTCCATTTTTTGGTTGCAATTTTATGTTAAAGAGGATTAGGGTGGAATTGTAATACCCTTACTAAGGTCACATCCCTGATACAATGTAAAGACAGTTTCCCTGAATTGTGTCCTACACCACCTTTTATCTTCCAGGAGATAAGCAGAGAGTGGGGACCTCATACCACCAAGAAAGCAGTGCTAGGAGTACAGCGTGAAGCTCCTAGTCCAGGGGAAGATTGAAGAGAAGACCGACAGAGAGAGAAAGGCTTTCCCTGGAGCTGATGCCCTGAATTTGATCTTACAGCCTACTAGACTGTGAGAAAATAAATTTCTCTTTGTTAAAGCCATCCACTTGTGGTATTTCTGTTATTACAGCACTAGAAGAGTAAGACAGAATTTGGTACTGGGAGAATGGGGTGCTGCTCTAACAGATATCTAAAATGCCAAAGTGGTTTTGAAACTGTGAATGGATAGAAAAGCAGCAGTGGTAGAGGACTGGCAGTAACAGAACCAGGAGACCAGTGCCAGACAGCACTGCAGCTGACTCAGGGAGTGGGAGAGCTGAGTGACTGTGCACAGGAGGCTTCCTAGTGGAGTGGAATACCTCCAGGCACTTATCAGTAGAGCTAGACTTGCTGACCCACAGAGTGAGAGAGCTGAGTGCCTCCTGGCCAAGGTTTACTGGCAGAGTGGGGTACCTCCAGGCACTTGCTAGTACAGCAACAAAGCTTTGGAACACTTGTCTCAGCAGGGCAGATGCGGGTGTGAGGCCCAAGGGCTGAGAAGTGAAGAAACCAGGAAATGAGTTGAAGAGACAAGGAACACAAGAAGCCAAGCTGCCTCAGCCTCAAAAGGTATGACCAGGACCTTTGGGATTTCAAAGGGTGGAGCCATGGCCTCTGGTGTTTCTGAGTGAAGTCATAACTCAGATGGACAAGGAGAATGGTGTGCCTAAAGCTGAGGGAGCGGAGTTGCTGTCCCAGTGGGCCTGGAAGGTGGAGCTGAAGCCCAGGGCTGAGGGGACTCCACTCAGAATCTGGAGAGTGTGGCCAATACCTAGAGTCTGGAGGGCTGGGCCGTTGTGTAAATTGTCTCAGAGAACAGAAGGTTATTTTCAAAGCCTTGAGGGCTAATGTATTGTGTTCTGCTGATTTGCTTGGTGCCTGTTATCCCTTCTTTTCCTCAAGTTTTTCCCATTTGTAATGGAAATGTCTAGCTTGTGACTGTTCTGCCATTGTATTTTGGAAGCAGATCACTTGTATTCTCATTTCACAGATGAAGAGGAATTTCTGGATTTTGGACTTGGAGTTGATTTAAGACTTTTTCTATGATATGATAGTGCAAATGTGTTTTACATGTAGCGAGGACATGAATTTTGGGGGGCCAAAGGGTGTAATGTCATGGATTGAATTTTGTCTCTAAAAAATATTTGTCAGTGTGGGTAGGCCATGATTCCCAGCATTGTGTGGTTTTCCTTCACTTTGTGATGGCAATTTTATGTTAAAGAGGATTAGGGTGGGATTGTAATGCCCTTGCTAAGGACACATCCCTGATCTAATGTAAAGGCGGTTTCCCTGGAGTATGGCCTGCACCACATTTTATTTTATGAGAGATAAAAGGAAAAGGAAGCAAGCAGAGAATGGGGATCTCATACCACCAAGAAAGCAGTGCCAGGAGCAGAGCCTGTCCTTTGGACCCAGGGTTCCTGTGCAGAGAAGCTCCTAGTCCAGGTGAAGATTGATGACAAGGACCTTTCTCCAGTGCCAACAGAGAGAGAAAGACTTCCCCTGGAACTGATGCCCTGAATTTGGACTTCTAGCCTACCAGACTGTGAGAAAATAAATTTCTTTTTGTTAAAGCCATCTCTTTGTGGTATTTCTGTTATAGGAGCACTAGATGACTAAGACACCTCTGGTTTGGCATGTCATTTATTGATCAAGATTTTCTTAGTGCCCTATATTGTTATCCTTTACTGTTGGTATAAATGTGTGGCTTCAAGTCTTCTGTCTCAGTCAGAAAGTTTATGGTTTTTAGTCCTTGTTCAGCCAGGGACTAGTGGCTTGGAGGTTTCTTCTCTGATTGTTCCTGATAAGGAACAGCCTTGAGCATACAGGCAGTCTTCCATCCTGTCAAGAAAGTTGTGATATTTTAAATCCTGGCCTCTTAGTAGCAGTTGCTGCTGGGTCAGAGTAGGTTATTGTTCAGTCAGAAGTTGTGTCTAATTTCTGTGAAAAAAAAAAAATCTGGATTTAAGTAAGGAAAGACTTTTTATGTCACAAATGCAAGTTTATTTCTCTATTTGTGGTTACAGATATACATTTACCCACTTTTTTGAATTTGGTAGTTTTTTTATTGTTTTATATTATAAACTTGCCAATACAATATTTTTCAGGTGTACGATTTAGTGGTAACAATTATCACTAAAATAAACACAACTTCTAATGAACAATAAGCTACTCTGACCCAGTACTAACTGCTATGAAGCCAAGATTTAAAATATCACGGCCTCGTAGAAAGTATGAAAGACTGTATGTCCAACGCAATCTTATCAAGAACAATTAGAGAAGAAACCTCTAAGCTACTAGTCGTGTTGTGCAAACATTACCTATAAACAACAACAAAAAAAACCCCAAACCCATTGTGGTCATGGTGACCCTACAGCACAGAGTAGAACTGCCCCTTAGAGTTTCCAAGGAGCGGCTGACCTTTTGGTTACCAGTCAAGCTCTCAACCACTGCCCACAAGGGCTCCAACATTACCCATAGTCATTGCCAAACTTTCCAACACCATAAACAAAAACTCACTGTTTCCTAATCAATGAATCCCCCTTTCCCCATCCTTCCCACCCATGGTAACCACTAATAAACTTTGATCTTTATACATTTACTTATTCTTATTATTACATATATAAGAAATTATATACTATTTGTTGTTCTGAGATTGATTTATTTCACTCAACGTAATGCTTTCAAGATTCATCCATGTTGTAGCCTGTTTCAGGACTTTATTTCTCTTTATGATTGAATAGTATTCCATTGTATGTATGTGCCACATTTTGTTTATCCATTCATTCACTGATAGACATTTATGTTGTTTCTACATTTTGGCTATTGTGAATAGTATTGCAGTGAACATTGGTGTACATGTGTCATTTGCATAGCTGCTTTCAAATCTCTAGGATATATAACTGAGTGTAACTACTGGTCATATGATAGTACTATATTGAACTTTTTGAGGAAATGCCAAACTGTTTTCCAAAATGACCACCATTTTGCATTCCACTAACAATGGATAAATGTTCCAATTTTTCCACATCTTTGCAAACATTTGTTATTTTTCTTTTTTGTCTTAGCCATTGTAGTGTGAAGTGGTAACTCATTGTGGTTTTGATTTGTATCTCTCTAATGGCTAATGATGTTGAGCATCTTTTCATGTGCTTGTTGGCCATATCTTCTATGATGAAATATCTGTTCAAGTCCTTTGCTCATTTTTTATTGAACTATTTTATCTTTTTCTTAATTTGAAGAAGTTTTATATATATATTGGATATTAGACTGTTATTGGATCTATTTTTCTAATTTTTCTCCCAATCTGTAGGTTGTTTTTCACTTGTTCCTTTGATGAGCAAAAGTGTTTAATTTTAATGAGGTCCCATTTATCTATTTTATCCTTAACTGCTTATGCTTTTGTTATCATATCTGACTTATAATTAAAAACTAGGCTGCACAGCCAGACCCTTATATTTTCTTCTAAGAATTTCATGGTTTTAGTTTTTTACATTTAACTTCTTGATCCATTTTGAATTGGTTTTTATGTGTGGTGTGAGTCATGGATCTTGATTCATTCTTCTGCTTGTGGAAATCTAATTTTTCCAGTATCATTCATTAAAGAGACTCTTTCTTCCCTATTGTATCTTTGTTGAAAACCAGTTGACCATAGATGCATGGATTTATTTCTGGACTCTCAATTCTATCCCATTGGTCTATGTGCCTGCTGTTATACCAGTAACAGACTGTTTTGATTACTGTACCTGTATAGTACGTTTTGAAATCAGGAAGTATGAGCCCTCCCACTCTCTTCTTTTCTTCAAAATTGCATTGACTATTTGGGGCCTCTTGCTATTCTTTATAAAATTGAGGATTGATTTTTCCATTTCTGTAAAGAAGGCTGTTGGAATTTTGATAGATATTGTATTGAATCTATAAATCACTTTGGGTTGTATTGACATCTTGACAATATTAAGTTGTCCAGCCCATGAACACAGAGTGTCTTTCCATTTATTTAGGGCTCCTTTAATCTTTTTCAGCCATTTTTTATAGGTTTAATTGTATAAGTCTTTCACATTCCTGGCTAAATTTATACCTAGATATTTTATTCTATTAGAAGGCATTGCAAATGGAATTGTTTTCTTAATTTCCTTTTCAGATTTCTAATTACTGGTGTATAGAAACCCAACTGATATTTGTGTGTTGATCTTGTACCCTGAAATGTTACTTTCTCTCTTAGCTCTGGAAATTTTCTTGTGGATTTTTCTGGGATTTTCTGTATATAGGATCATGTTATCTGCAAATAAGGAATTTTTACTTTTTCCTTCCCAATTTGAATGCTTTTTAATTTATTTTTCTTGCCTCATTGCTCTGGTTAGAACTTCCAGTGCAATATTAAATAGTAGTAGTGAGACTGGGCATCCTTGTCTTATTCTTGATCTCAAGGGGAAAGCTCTCAGTCTTTCTCCATTAAGTATAATGTAGGCTCTTGGTGTTTCATAAATGCCTTTAATCACATTGAAAATTTTCCTTCTATTCCTATTTTGTTGAGTGTTTTTATCAAGAAAGGTTGTTAGGAGAGACTTTTTTTGAAAGGATTATTTCAGTGAGGAGGAAAGAGACTTTTGCAATAGGGAGAATTCTCCAACTACAAGAAGCATGTTTTTTCTTTCATAGGAAGAGTAAAAAGGGCTAGAAAGAACTAGGTGTGGGAAGTGGGATGAAAGAATATGAAATATATAATAGGGTAGGAAATCAGAGAACGTTTTATCCTTAGACCAGCCTATTCTTAGGAAGGACTGTTAAGGAGGGGTCATATATTGGATCAGCGTCAAAGTTCATGCTCTGGAGGATGGATAGAAACTTAATCAACATTTTGGTAACAAGCATTTGCTCCATTTAATCGGTGGAGTCAAGAAGTTTAGCTAATCATTTGTGGGGGAAAAACTTGAATTTGGAGGGTCTGTGTCTGGCCTCCCCATAAATAAACACGGAGGATGTCTGTGAGTCTTATCTGAGTTATATGGAGAAAGATGTTTTTTTGCAATAAACCATTTCTGGAATGCAGAAGGTGAGGGGATTCCTTTGACCATCACTATTTTCCAGGATCACAGGGTTCAGGTAAAATTCAACATTGTTAGCTATTGATACCAGTCAGCCTTCTGCCTTATATTCTCAGGTCTGTGTATGGTTTGGGGAATGCTTTCAAGTCTGCCCCACATCCTGTTCTGGTTGCACCTAAATGGGTACAGTTCAGTGCATGTGCAAAGCCTTCTGGTCCCCAAAAGTTGATTGTGATCACAGGATGATTCTTTTTGACTATCTGTTTCCCTGGTTCTCTCTATTAATTGTCTGATTTATCTGCAATTTTGCTTGCATTAGAGTTACTAGTCTCCTTGTAGCTTATTCTTATTCTGGTTTCCTCCCCACTCTTTTTTTCCCCTCTAGCCTTGTTGCTTTTATTTAGGCAACTCATAGTTTTTACCTCTTTCAAACTCTTTACAAATTATTTAGAGATCTATCGACTTCTGTCTTAGTCACCTAGTGCTGCTGTAACAGAAATACCACAAGTGGATGGCTTTAACAAAAAGAAGTTTATTTTCTCACAGTAAAGTAGGCTAAACATCCAAATTTAGGGGGCCAGCTTCAGGGAAAGTCTTTCTCTCTTTGTCGGCTCTGAAGGAAGGTCCTTCTCCTCAATCTTCTCATGGTCGAGGAGCTTCTGAATTGCAGGGACCACAGGTCCAAAGGACGGCTCTGCAACTGGTGCTCCATTCTTAGTGGTATTAGGTCCGCAACTCTTTGCTTGCTTCCCTCTCCTTTTATCTCTTGAGAAATAAAGGGTGGTGCAGGCCACACCCCAGGGAAACTCCTTTTTCCTTGGATCAGAGAGGTGACCTTAGTAAGGGTAGTGTTACAATCCTACCCTAATCCTCTCAACATAAAATTATAACCACAAAATTAAAGACAACCACAGAATACTGGGAATCATGGCCTAACCAAGTTGATACACATGTTTTGGAGGGACATAATTCAATCCGTGATGGCTTTCCTCTGCCAGTTCTAAACACAGCTACTTTTCTGAGTCCTAACAATTATTGGTGATTCATAGGTGTCATGGATTAAATTGTGTTCCCTAAAAATACGTGTCAACTTGGTTAGGCCATAATTTCCAGTATTGCATGGTTGTCCTCCATTTTGTGATTGATATAATTTTCCCATGTGTTGGAAATCCTAATCTCTGCCTGTGGTTAATAAGGCAAGACTAGATTATGTTAAAGAGGAGTAGGGTGGATGTAACACCCTTGCTCAAAGGTCACATCTCTGATCCAATGTAAAGGGAGTTTCCTTGGAGTGTGGCCTACCCCCCCTTTTATCTTACAAGAGATGAAAGGGAAGTGAGCAGAGAGAAGGGACCTGATTCCACCAAGAAAGCAGCCCCATGAGCAGAGTGTGTCCTTTGGACCCAGAGTTCCTGTGTGGAGAAGCTCCTAGCCCAGGGGAAGACTGATGAGAAAGAAATTCCTCCAGAGCCGACAGAGAGAGAAAACTGTCCCCTGGAGCTGAGGCCCTGAATTTGGACTTCTAGCCTACTAGACTGTGAGAACATAAATTTCCCTTTGTTAACGTCATCCACTTGCAGTATTTCTGTTATAGCAGCACTAGATGACTAAGACAATAGGCAATGTTTTGCTTTTTTTTCTTTTCATAATTCTACTTGTAAATACTTATATCTAGCTCTAAAAAGCACCATTGAGTACTTATATAAGGATTAGTTATTTAAAATATTTTTTAATCTTTTATATCTTCTGTACTCATATGCCTGCCTCCATGTATGCTAGTTAGAATGCAAATTTCTAGGTTACAGAAACTTGACCTGGGTTTTTCTCATAGTGCCATACCTTACACAGTGTCATGAAATAAAATCAGTATTAAATGTGTGTGAGAGTTCCAAAAATGAGGCACCTGACCTTAGTAGAGTGGCTGGCCAGGGTTTGAGCTCAGGGTTTGATGCCTGCTTACTCCTTTAACAACCACTAAACTTTGTAAAGACTTAAACCTGTAATTAAGAAATTTTTTTGTGTTAAAAAAAGGATGTTGATAGAGCGTTCTTGTGGAGGTCTTGATGAAGATGGTTTATCAGAAATGTCCTGCACAAATAGCCCTCAGGAAATGTTTTGCACAAGGAGCTATTTTAACCAAATTTTCTTACCATCGAATGCCTTGTAATTGTCTTAAGACCATCCTACCTACCCTCCTTTAGTCACATACTTCTGGAATTAAAAAATGTAGCCTATCAAAATAGTCCACCTATGTACTTTGTACCAGTCCCTGTCAAGTCCCCACTTTGAGATGTCCCACCTCTCAAAATCACGTCTTCAAAATCATTGAGCACCAGTCAGAAATATTATATTATTAGTTCCTGAAATTACCATATAAATATACCTGTTTGCCTTCAGGCTCTCAGAGGGTTTTCTTTTCACTCTGTGAGAACACAAATGTGTCCCCAGTTGGAACTGTTTGAATCTCCAGTAAACCTCTTTGCTCTTACTTTAACAGAGTATGTGTTCTTTCTCTAAAACAAATGCCTGATTTAGGTGATGCTTATGTTTATATTAAACTAAAATGGAGCATGAGGTAGTAGAAAGAGTCCTTAACACCAAGTCAGAAGAGTCATCAAAAGCCATCACCTTCCTTATCAAAATAGAAGTAAGAGTTTACTTGTTCCTAATCATTTATTCCACATAAATATTGAACATTTTATTATGGGAGCAATTATTGCTCTATCTTCCTCATAATGTTATGGTGATTTTTTTCAAATGAGGCAATAAATGTCAACAATATGTAGTGCTCATAACACAATCAAAATCAGCATTTGTCTGCTGAAATCTATTTCTTCATTACTTTTAAACACAACTAGAGATCAAAACTAAAGTCAAATTGTTAGAAAATATGTTCAAAACAAAATTCATAATATATCAAGCATTTCAGAAATATGTTATGAAATATCTCTGTCCATTATTGATGTGATACTATTTTATTAAGACTGCTTATGATAATATGCTACAAAGGACACTAGACTGGCAGAAGAGAACTAAGTTGGACACTAACACACTCTGTGGCCTTGGGTAAGTCATTTAAGTCTCAATCATACTCTCTTGAGGGATAATAATACCTGCCCAGTCTAATTTTTCAGAATGATTCTGAAGATCAAATGAAATTCATGTGAACAGATATTGAAAAATCAAAAGAATTATACAATTTTAGGCATTAGTGACTAACAGAATATATTCAGCTGAGTTATTAAATTCTCAGAGAAAGCTACAAACTAAATATAAACTGTATTATCAGACCAGAAAAGTATTCCCTCATTCATGAATGACAAACTCTTGGCTTCTGGGTGATAGTAAACAGAGAGAAAAGCTAACATCTATTGGAGGACACTTCTAATAAAACAATTTCAGGCATAAAAAGAGGAGCCAGAGGCAAAGCATTTAAGGCCAGAGGCATTACTGAGCTGCTCTGGGAAATATTCAGTCCACAGTGGAGCAAGGTTTTGACAGAGGATAAGGAGGAGAAATTGCTTTGTGTGTAGCTTCCTGCTGGATATGTGACATTTCTGTTCATTACTCTCCTACTTGGTAGGTTTGATTACTGCTGGGGTCAGGGATTCTCTGAGTAAGAAAAAGGAAATAGATGGGTCAACGACCTTTGTTATATTAGAGTTCAGTAAGTGACAGCAGAAAGAAAACCGTTGTCTGAGGGGTGTGTGAGAGTAAGTGGTTAGCACATGCTTTGACAAATTCTTTTGCTACTTGAAGAATTTTACACTGACATTTTCAGAAAGGCAGAGTTCATAATTTCTTGGAGGAATAAAATATTTTTACACCGTATACCCCAAAGACCATTAAATAATTAGGAATAGTGATACAAATCAATAATAAATAATTATAATAGGCATTAAGTAATACTAGTTCAGAACTTCACATATCTTCTCATTTAATCATTACAACAATCTAGGCAGAGCTATTATCTCCATTTTAGAGCTGAGAGTTTAAATACCTTGACTAGAGTCCAAGAGATAATGGGTGATAGCTCTAGAATTCGAATCTAGAGGATTCTAATTTTAGATGCTGTCTTTGTGATCTAGTGCTGCCATAACAAAGAGAAATTTATTCTCTCACAATCTAGCAGGCTAGAAGTCCGAATTCAGGGCACCAGGTTTAGGGGAAGGAGTTCTCTCTTGTTGGCTCTGGAGAAAGTTTCTTGTCATCATTCTTCCCCGTCGAGTTGCTTCTCAGCGCAAGGCCCCCAGGTCCAAAGGACACTCTATTCTCTTGGCTCTTGTTTCTTGGTGGTATGAGGTTCCCATGACTTTCTGCTCATTTCTCTCTTTTATATCTCAGAAGAGGTTGGTTTAAGATACCACCTAATCTTGTAGATTGAGTCCAGCCTCATTAACATAACTGCCCTTAATCTCACCTTATTAACATCATAGAGGTAGGATTTACAACACACAGGAGAATCACATCAGATGACAAAATGGTGGATAATCACACAATACTGGGAATCATTGACCAGCCAAGTTGACACACAGTTTTGGGGGATGCAATTCCATCCATAACAGATGCCATGGTCTTTGCCTACATCATGATTCCCAAATAGCAATCCCTGGGCCACTGTTCCTTCAAGTCAGCATTTTCACTGGTTTACAGTGAGTAAGATCACCTAAAATTAATAATTAAGGTAGGCAAGAGCTATGGTGTTGTCCAAAGTCAGACTCCGTTTTGATTTCAGCATAGGTTCTACTTGGGTTTTTGGGGGGGGTTCTGCTTCACAAGTACAGCCTATCATTTCTCTAAGTGTCCACTGTGCTTTGCTGAAAGCAATAGACATGGAACTTTTAGAAAAGAATGAGGGAACTTTTACCGCCTTCAAAAAACGGAATGATGGGGCCGACATGCATTCCCTGGAAACAAAAGGTCAGGATGTGAAATCCTTTAAGAAGGGTATGTCAAGATGTAAACAATTGTTCTCAGGAAGAATATGTTCATAACCAAACTGGTCAGGATGTAAACCATTTGAGAAGAATATGTGAACAGTTTGCTCCCAGAACCCACTATAATCATGAATACCCCCATTGCCTTCAAGCTGATTCTGATTCAGAGAGACCATGTACCATTTGCAGTCAAGTTGATTCTGACTCACAGTGACCCGATAGGACAGAGTAGAGCTGCCCCATACGATTTCCAAGGAGTGGCTGGTGGATTCAAACTGCTAACCTTTTGATTAGCAGCCATAGCTTTTAACCACTGCACCATATAGGACAGAGTAAAACTCCCCCATAAGATTTCCAAGGCTGTAATTTTTATGGAGGCAGGCTGCCATATCTTTCTCTTGTGGAGCAGCCGGTGGGTTCGAACCACCAACCCTTTGGTTAGCAGCCAAGCACTTAAACACTGTGCCACCAGGGTTCCTTATAGCTGACTATAATTCTACCATCAAGAATAACAAAACCAGCTGGCCCACCACCCCTAACCAGTACATTTCAAAGGACTTTAAACTGAAGATGATCTTACCTACAGTCATTAACCCCCTAACTTTCCTATGCTTCTTTATATATAAAAACTCTAGAGACAGCAGAACACTGTGTTCAGTGTGTCCTCAACTCTGTTTTCCCAATTCTTGATTTTTTTTTTTTCTCAATAAAATGCTTTTACTCTAAGCAGACTCCATGGCTTGTGCTCTATGACAACTAAATATCTTTCAGAGGAATTCAAGGTTATGTATTGGATAAATCTTGGTGGAAAAAGTAAAAGGTAACAATTCTCTGTCTTTTCTTTATTATTTTAAAATTTTCCGATACATGAATTTTAGACATCTTTACTGCTTTATGGAGCCCTAGTGGCACAGTGGTCAAGTGCTGCTAACCAAAAAGGTTGGCAGTTTGAATCCCCCAGCTGCTCATTGGAAACCTTATGGGGCAGCTTTACTTTGTCCTATGGTCGCTATGAGTTGAAATCGACTCCACGGCAACAGTTTTTTTATTTTTTTGCACTGCTTTATGCTTAAAATTATTATATGAACAAGTGACTAAACAAATATTAAATGCATATCAATTTGCTTCTCTGAAAATATTAGCCATACCTAAGAACCAAGTTATTTTTTGCATCTAAATATTTGTCATTTTACTCAAAATATACTAAAACGAATACACTAAAAAGATGTGAGGAAAACTTAACATTCAGCTTCATTTAAAATTTTTGCTATTTAAAGCATATGCTACCACAGCACAACTTTCGCTAATTGTGAAAATGAGTACACACCTGCCACACAGGTATCTTTTCAGGAAGCATGCTTTCCCCTCTTTTTGGGCTGAGGGCATGCGTCATGGTTTTTCCTAGGATTCTTTCCATGAATTCTTCCTTTTTGTGTGCTTTCACTGGAGCCTTCATTCAATTTGTGGCTGGAAATATTAAAGCGGTTGCTTAGAAACGCTGAAGTTGGAATTTCTAAGCGTTTAGAAGGTGGGATTGAAGCGTAGGGGTAGCATATGGTGATCTGACATGTTGTGTTCCCCAGCCAAGGAGAAGGATAGCCTTCTGTGATCTCTCTAATTATTTCATGGCACTTTAAGATGACAAGCTGAATTTAGAAAACAGCAAGAAGACATCAGGCCTGACGAAAAATAAGATGTACTTTTTGTTTCCAATATTTATGACCAAAGTATTTGTTGTTCATTTTTGTAAATGAAAGTAATGTTGGAAATCTAAAAGCAAGGGGAAATTTTTACCTAATGGTCAGAATTAAAGGCTTATTATTTTGGCTCAAATAGAAAGGAAGAAGGAATGTACGCTTATGTGGTGAGAAAAAAGGTGGCACTAAAGCAAAGCTATTTTATAAGGAGGAGTTACAATAATTAAAATTAGTTTTTAACATACTAAAATCTATTTTATGGCTATATATTTCAAGGGAATCCAATGTTTTTTTCCGTAGATTCAGGGAGATTGTGGAAATTAGGAGACAGAGTCAAAGAAAAAATAATTAATTATAATAATAATTTATATAATAATAATAATTTATGAATAATACCTGTCAATGCATAAGTATGAACGTGTGCAATGACATTAACTGGTGTAGTGGCTAAGAGCTTGGGTGCTAACCTAAAGGTCAGCAGTTTGAATCCACCAGACACTCCTTGGAAACCCTATGGGACAGTTTTACTCTGTTCTATAGAGTTGCTAAGTCAGAATCGATTCTATGGCAATGGGTTTAATTATGCTAATAAGGAACCTGTACATGCACTAAGAGGCAGTTGTTTGAACAGAACAAGGGAATACTGTGTTGTTTAAAGTCAGGAAAGGTGTGTGTGAGTGTTGTATCCTTTCATCATACTTCTTCAATGTGTATGCTGAGCAAATAATCCAAGAAGCTGGACTATATGAAGAAGAATAGGCATCAGGATTGGAGGAAGACTCATTAACAATCTACAATATGCAGATAACAGAACCTTATTTGCAGAAAATGAAAAGGGTTTGAAGCACTTACTGATGAAGATCAAAGACTACAGCCTTCAGTATGGACTACTCTTCAGTATAAAGTAAACAGAAATCCTCACAACTGGACCAATAAGCAACATCATGATAAACAGAAAAAATATTGAAGTTGTCAAGAATTTCATTATACTTGTAGCCACAATCAATGCCCATAGAGGCAGCAGTCAAGAAATCAAACAACGCATTGCATTGGGCAAATCTTCTGGAAAAAACCTCTTTAAAGTGTTAAAAAGCATAGATGTCACTTTAAGGGGTAAGGTGCACCTGATCCAAGCCTTGGTGTTTTCAGTTGCCTCATATGCATGTAAAAGGTGGATAATAAAAAAAGAAGACAGAAGAAGAATTGATGCTTTTGAGTTATGGTGTTGCCAAAGAATATTGAACATACCATGGACTGCTAGAAGAATGGACAAATTTGTCATTAAAGAAGTACAGCCAGAATGCTGCTTAGGTGCTAGGATGATGAGACTTCATGGACATGTCATCTGGAGGGACAAGTCTCTGGAGAAGGACATGGTTGGGAAAGTAGAAGGTCAGTGAAAAAGAGGAAGACCCTCAATGAGATGGATTGACACAGTGGCTGCAACAGTTGGGTCAAACGTAACAACAATTTTGAGAATGGCACAGGACCGGTCAGTGTTTTGTTCTGTTGTACATAGGGTTGCTATGAGTTGGAACCAACTTGGTGGCACCTAGCAACAACAACAACAACAAAGTAGAAGTTTTTCTCACTCATGCATTTCTATGTATTTCGTGTATTTGCTGTGGTCTTTTTCATTTGATGTTTTAAAGACTTCATCTGTGGTGCTGACACCCCCCAGGCCATGGAGTCCACTGCTGTATCATGTGCATCATGTAGGCTGCTAGGGACAAGAGACAGTGAAGGCCTTTTTTACAGCCAAAACCTGGAGTGGAATATAATATATTGGCGAAAACCTGGCCACATGTAGCCTCAAGGGAAACTGTGAACAAGAAAGAATTAAAAACATATTTGTTGAATGGCTAGTTTATGACACAGTTTCCTGGAGAAAATGTCATCTCAGCTGAGGCTTAAAGATGTGACGTTGGAATCCAGGTGATGGAGATGGGGTAGGACCTTCCAGAAAGAATGAATAGTATGATAAAATACATAGACATAAAAAAATTTTGGGGCTATTTTAAAGACCTGACTTACACCGTAGAGTAAGTGTATCTAGTTGCCTGCTTGACATTTATCCTCTGATGATTTAAAGGTAAATCATGTTCAACCTGCACAAAACCAGTTTAAGGATCTGCTTCCAAGCCCTTGCCCTAGTTCCTCTTCAGAGCTAGGCCTTTTTCATCACATAACACAAATAAAATTATTGAAAGTGATCCTTGATGCCTCTTCTTAATTCCACAAAAGCAATGTATCACCAACTCCTAGGTATTCTAAGACCAAGTAGCTCTTGAATAATCATTTCTCTCCATTTCCATTGGAAGGTTTATGTGACTTGCCCTAGTGCATACAGCTATTAAGCAGAGTAAATGTATTTCAAATCTAGATATCGTGACTCCTCAGGCTGTGTTATAAATCACCATAATAAATTTTGTCTCACTGCAGGCATTTAAAACATGTATTCATTGAATAAATGAAGAAATGAGAAAAAGTGTCAGATTGGCAAGTGTCATGCATAATGGAGGGCCATGTTAACAGCTTTCATCTTGTTCATGTGGTAAAAATAAACTGTTAAAAGATTTTAAGACAGTAGACTTATCGGATCTGGAAACTTGAAAGATGCCTTCATTAAGTGCATGGATGATGGAATGGAAGACAAAAAGATTCAAAGCAGACAATTTTTAAGGAGGACAAGTGAGAAATCATATCAGAAAGGGTTTGAGGTTCTTTCAAGATTTTTACAGCAGTTGGAACTCTTTCTTTTTCTCCTTTGTAGCCTCGTTTCCTCCCCCAGTGTATCACCTGGTCAAAGTGCAAAGTCAATGAGTGTTTCAGAACAAAATTTAATGTCAGCAAACTTTGTAATGGTGAATAAGACATTATATGTAGAGCGTCTGCACCATTAAAGTTCTTCAAGAGAAGAACGTAATTTTCTTCACCCTTTTCATATTTCATTCCAATGTGATCTGCATGTGAGAGTGATGTAAATGTACTTCAAGTCATTAGTTTAGAAGAATATATACAAAGGAATGAAAAGATAAAGGTAAAATGGTCAGGCTTGGAGCATTTTGCTTTGGTGACTAGATAATAAAGTCAGTGAATGTATTTTAATTTTGTCTGTTTTTTGTTTGTTCTGCAGAGTACTGGTCAGAGCTAATGGACCCTAATGGTTCTAAGTGATTGCAAATGCCCTCTAAAATTTGGTTAAATATAAGCATATAAAGCAAATGAAAATAGAATGGTAGGCAGTTTAAACATTTATGTAAATGATTTAAAATAAATATATAGCATAAGAAACTTGTGTGTGTTCCAATAATTAAAATGTATTTCTTAAACAGAATCCATCTTGGGATATTTATTCTGATATCTACGATTCCATACAGAGCCCTGGTGGCGCAATTGTTAACAGCTATGGTTGCCAACCAAGAGGTGCAGTCTGAATCCATCAGCCGCTCCTCGAAAGCCCTATGGGACAGTTCTACTCTGTCCTGTGGGTTGGTATGAGACAGAATCGACTCTACGGCAACGGTTTTTTCTTAATGGTTCAATATACCGAATAGAGTTAAATAACACCTGATTAAATATGTTGGGCTACATTTTGAATTTCTCCTTTAAATGCCATAAATCTATTCATGTAAATAGTGTGTGAGATAAGAAAACTTAATGTATAGTAAACATGTTGTTGTTGTTGTTAAGTGTCGTCGAGTCGGTTCCGACTCATAGTGACCCTATGCACAACAGAATGAAACACTGCCTGGTACTGAGCCATCCTTACAATCGTTGTTATGCTTGGGCTCATTGTTGCAGCCACTGTGTCAATCCACCTTGTCGAGGGTCTTCCTCTTTTCCGCTGACCCTGTACTCTGCAAAGCATGATGTCCTTCTCCAGGGACGGATCCTTCCTGACAACATGTCCAAAGTATGTAAGACACAGTTTTGCCATCCTTGCCTCTAAGGAGCATTCTGGCTGTACTTCTTCTAAGACAGATTTGTTCTTTCTTTTGGCAGTCCATGGTATATTCAATATTCTTCACCAACACCACAATTGAAAGGCGTCAATTCTTCTTCGGTCTTCCTTATTTATTGTCCAGCTCTCACATGCATATGATGCGATTGAAAATACTATGGCTCAGGTCAGGTGCACCTTAGTCTTGAAGGTGACATCTTTGCTCTTCAACACTTTAAAGAGGTCCTTTGCAGCAGATTTACCCAATCCCAGAACACTTAATTGTGCTCATGAGGAAACCTTTACATAGGTCAAGAGGCAGTTGCTTGGACAGAACAAGGGAATACTGATTGGTTTAAAGTCAGGAAAGGTGTGCGTCAGGGTTGTATTCTTTCACCATACCTATTCAATCTGTATGGTGAGCAAATAATCTGAGAAGCGGGACTATATGAAGAAGAACGGGGCATCAGGATTAGAGGAAGACTCATTAACAACCTGTGTTATGCAGATGACACAGCCTTGCTTGCTGAAAGTGAAGAGAACTTGAAGCACTTACTGATGATGATCAAAGACCACAGCCTTCAGTATGAATTGCACCTCAACATAAAGAAAACAAAAATCCTCACAACTGAACCAATGAGCAACATCATGATAAATGAAGAAAAGATTGAAGTTGTCAAGGATTTCATTTTACTTGGATCCACAATCAACAGCCATGGAAGCAGCAGTCAAGAAATCAAAAAATAACAAGCATACACAGTGAATATATCAGCAAAGTAATTACAAAAAAAATAGTAAAGACATAGGCTGTCCCGGAGCCTTGGTGGTGTAGTGGCTAAGAGCTTGGCTGCTAACCAAACGGGCAGCAATTCAAATCTGCCAGCCGCTCCCTGGAAGCCCCATGGGGCAGTTCTACTCTGTCCTCTTAGGGCATTTTTAATACGTTTGGAAATCTTTAGGTTGAAATTTTGAAAAAAAAAAAGTTAAAACAAAGCTCTTCAACAATGTTAGGATTGGATAATCCTCCATCATTGTATTTATTTTGCAATCATGTGAATGTTGTTGGTGATAAATACATAATTCGAGAAAGAATTTTGAGAAAAGAAAGAGCCAAATTTTTGAGTAAAACTTATCTGGATGTGATTGCTGGTTTTTACATTCACCAACTGAGTGATCTTTGAAAAGTTTCTTAATCTCTCGGGGTTACAATTTTTTCACATGTGAAATAAATGTAAACATTTTTGAAAGTTTAAAATGGGATAATTTTTGAAAAATGCCTAATAAAATGAATGAAATATATATTAAACTCTATAAATGTTTCCCACAGCAGTAGTAGCAGCTGTCATAATTATTATTTTTCTTGATTGTAGTAAGTTAATGTTGTACAATTCTCATTTCAGAATTCTCATTTCATCTTGGTTTAAGTCTATTAGATCAAATTCATCTAACATTTGCTGTTAACTCTATTGATATTGATGCTTCCAGAAAAGAAGTCATTTCCAACCTCTTTCTTCAAAAGACAAAGTTTCCAAATAGTCTTTTATTCAACAAGTATTTATTGAGCATCTACTGTATGCAGGCACTATCTCTGCTTTAGGAGCTGGAAACATAGCAGTAAAAAA
Organism: Elephas maximus indicus; assembly: GCF_024166365.1. Classification (NCBI taxonomy): domain Eukaryota; kingdom Metazoa; phylum Chordata; class Mammalia; order Proboscidea; family Elephantidae; genus Elephas; species Elephas maximus. Next base: position 59,398,479 of record NC_064833.1, on the reverse strand, counting down.
ACAGACAATACTTCTGTCCTCAAGTATTTATTAATATTAACATTCTTGTGGGGATATTGCACTATGATTGGAAACATCGAGATTGTTTATAATCTGTGCCGAGTCACTGGATTGAAAAATTTGAAAATGATCAAATCAATAGCCAAATCAATATCTCAACTAACAAGGGAGATTCACCATATTTTTCTAAATACCATAAGAAATAAAATCCATTTTTTGGGTTTACTTCTTAACTCTTATACATATCCTATTATTTGTTTTCTACATATGGAATAAAATAAAGAAATGCAGGGAAAATATTTACAAAATATGATCAATTTTGTTGTCTGGTAAAAGTGGGTCACTTTATCATTTATCTTCTAATCTTACCTGTAATTTCCTAAAAAAATTGCTCAATATGCTCAAAAAATCTGAAACATATGGCATAATTTTGAAGATATATGTAATGTTGTACCATATGTTTAAATGTAGCTACACAAGATAATATTTAGCAATAATTAATCAGAGAGAAAAATTGAAATAATGGTTTATTTCTTCCTCTCATATGCAGTATAGTTAGGTAGACAGCCATATTATCAGGTTGGACCAGAAAGCTCCATGTTATTATTTTAAAATTGCTTCAGCAAAATTGATCCCTTTTTCCAGCCCATTATATGACACAGCGTTTCTGGGTAACAGGGAGGACAAATCTTTAAAAGTCTTACCTGTGCCAAGTTTATTAAATTACTAATGTAACCTACTGGAGAATGTAATTCTCTCTCTTTCTTCTCATTAAATAATTTCTCCCCATCCCCTAAAACATGTTAAGAAAGCAAACAAATATTGTGTTATGAATATAGGTATAATGTATTTTTAAAAATAATAATCCTGAAAGAAAAAAAATTAAAAACTCTAACATTACATTTATTTTCAAATTACTCATATTATCTTCCCACTTAATAGAGTGCTTTGAGCCTAATTAATGTGTCTTTCTCTAGAAGAGCTTTTATCTTTATAATCACAATTATTACAGTAGGTCTTTATCAAGCAGACAGCTATTTATTTTTTCAATTATAAATAGATATAATGATGACCTTTTGCTACACTGACAGATCAAGGATTTAGTGTCTTTGATGACTTACAGGAGGTTATTTTGTTTTTTCTTCTAATAAGACACTAGGTAGAAAATAATAATTACACCTGTCTGTGTGCTCCTCAGGTCATCTTATTCACTGTCAGTTTGTCATAGACAATAGCAGTAAAATAGAAGAAAGTGTAGTTACATGACTTTTGCAGGGGCTGGAAGGACAATCACTTGCTTTATGAAGGTTCCCAAGATTGTTGAAATGGTTACAAAAATTATGAAAAGATTAATTCATAAAATGCTCACTGAATGATGGTTAGATGCCAGGCACTAGATGAATAAGAAAGCCTCTGCCATTATATAGCTTACAGTCTAGTAAAGAGATTGCAAGACTCAAAGTTAGAGGTCACAGGTGAATTAGGGAAAAGTCAAAAGACCAGAGGCTGTTGTCCCACCTCTGAGACTGAACAGCATGTGATCCATTTTCACATGTAAAGTTTTCTTTCTAATAGCTCACAAATGGTTAAGCCCTTTGCTCCCCTGAGTATTGAACCTACTTTTGATTCATGCACCCAAGCTCCGTTTCATGCTTTGCTTAAATTGTTTGAGGGGACACCTCTCTTGCCTAAACTATTTTTCATCCCCAAGAATAGTTCAGATATCCTTGGCTGAAGATAGGTAGCCTAGAATTCAGAAGAAAAGTGAAAGAAGACTTCAGTTGTTGAGGCTTGATTTGGTAGACTGTAAAGCTGCTATCAGACTGTACGCACCTCACAACTTAGGTCAGCAGCCAAATTTGGCAAGGATCACAAAGAACGACATGCCTGAGTGAGGAGTGAGTGACTTTCCCTAGCAGACTGACTGGGCTGGGACTAGGTCTAGAGGCCAAAGACACAGAATTTGTGCATCTTATTTTTAATGGTGGGTTTCCCAAAGTAATTAAAAAGTTTAAGTATATTTAAAATATATACTAAAGAAGACCTTGAATGCAATTATTAGAAAATTTCCCTGTAATATATCAACTCTTATATTGAATGGTGCAGGAAGCAAAAAGAATTGTTCGACATTCAACCATTGCAGGAGGTAGTGTGTGATCAAGAACTGATGGTACGGCAGGAAGAAGGCCAAGCAGCACTGAAGTATTGGTGAAAAACAAGGCCGGAATTGACAAAATACCAATTGAGATGTTTCAACAAATGGATACAGCACTGGAAACGCTCATTCATCTATACCAAGAAATTTGGAAGACAGCAGCCTGGCCAACAACTGGGAGGGAGCCATATTTGTATCCATTCCAGAGAAAGGTGATCCAAAAGAATGTGGAGATTATTGAACAGTATCATTAAATATCTCACACAAGTAAAATTTTGCTGAAGATCATTCAAAAATGGTTTCAGCAGTACATTTACAGGGAACAGCCAGAAATTCACTCTAATTTGAAAGAGGACGTGGAACGAGGGATATCGTTGCTGATGTCAGATGAATCCAGAAAGATGTTTACCTGTGTTTTATTAACTATGTGAAGACATTTGACTGTGTGGGTCATAAGAAGTTATGGACAACTTTGCAAAGAATGGGAATTCCAGAACCCTTAATTGTGCTCACGAGGAACCTGTACATAGACCAAGAAGCAGTTATTTCAACAGAGCAAGGGGATACTGCATGGTTTAAAATCAAGAAAGATGTGCCTCAAGGTTGCATCCTTTCACCGTTATTATTCAATCTGTATGTTGAGCAAATAATCTGAGAAGCTGAACTATATGAACAAGAATGTGGCATCAGTTTGTGGAAGACTGATTAACAACCTGCGATATGCAGATGACATAACCTTGCTTGCTGAAGGCGAAGAGGACATGAAGCACTTACTGATGAAGATCTAAGACCATAGTCTTCAGTATGGATTACACCTCAACATAGAGAAAAAAAAGTTCTCACAACTGGACCAACAAACAGCATTAAGATAAGTGGAGAAAAGACTGAGGTTGTCAAGGATTTCATTTTACCTGGCTCCGCAATCAACACCCATGGAAGCAGTCATGAAATCAAATGGCACATTGCATTGGGCAAATCTGCTGCAAAAGACCTCTTTAGACGTTAAAAAGCAAAGATGTCACAGTCAGGACTAAGGTGTGCCTGGCCCAAACCATGGTATTTTCAATACCTCATATGCGTTTGAAAGGTGGACAATAAATAAGTTAGACCAAAGAAGAATTGATGCCTTTGAATACTGATGTTGGTGAAGAATATTGCATATACTATGGACTGCCAAAAGAACGAAGAAATTTGCATTAGAAGAAATACAGCCAGAGTGCTGCTCCTTGGAAGAGAGGATGGTTAGACTTTGTCTCAAGTACTTTGAACACGTTACCAGGTGGGACCAGTCCCTGTAGAAGGACATCATGCTTGGTAAGGTAGAGGGTCAGTGAAAAAGAGGAAGACCTTCAAAGAGATAATTGACATAGTGGCTACAACAATGGTCTCAAACATAACAACTGTGGGGATGGCGCAGGACCAGACAGTGTTTAGTTCTGTTGTACGTAGGGTCACTATGAGTTGGAACCAACTTGAAGGCACCTAACTAACAACAACAACATCATCATATCAGCTCTTACAGTAATTACCTTCACTATAGCTACATGATAAAGAAGAGTGGATAAAATACATTTAATGTCTTCTACCACCATTTAAATAAAACATAAAAATAACTAAGAAATTAAAAATTGGCTTGGATAACATTTCGTCAGTATTTCAATCTGTCAACCACATCAAGGGGACAAAAGGCTTCCCACTAAGCCCCTCCCAGTCATTTCTCTACTTATCACACCCTCATGTGAGCATAGACACCTTTCAAAGAAGAATAGGTAAAGTGGTCCTATTTGCCCAAGAAACTGAATAGGTGATTCTTGAATTTTTTTTAATATTGAAAAAAGATTATTAGTTATGGATAATTAATAAAGTAATGCAGTTGAGTAATTATTATTTGTCAAACAGAGTACATAATGAAGTATCAATTTAAGAGTGGCCGGGGCGGGGGAGCTTCAGATGAATTGAATACTGTAGGACTTTGATGAAGACTCTTATACACATTGCCAAAATAACTCAGGTGTGTAAATAAACTTAACTCCTGCTTTCAATTTAACATCCTTAAGAGACTTAGAAAGAATAAAATAGATCCCATCAACACGATAATAAAAAATCAGCTGTGACAATTTCATTATTTAATGTGCAGCAACTGATGCTGCTTAAATGTTTTATACTTTAATTGAAGCCCCATTCACAAATTGTTTACACACAATTATGCTCAAGAAAATAAAGGAAATGATGAGTTGATAAAAGTACCAAACACTGCTTAGCAAATCAGAATTGTTTCTTCATTAAACTATTAACTAGCATTATAACCAAGTTGTTTTTCTGACTAATTGGGTTTCAGGGTTGTTTTTGTTTTTTTCCTATTTAAAATGGAGGCAATGAGTTAAAGTGTGCAAAGTTTTTGGAGTTCCCAGAAGAAAAAGTGCAATGTAAATATAATCATGATAATAATAATCATTAACATTCTAATATAATAAAATGTCTTGCTTTAAGGTGATCCTTAGAAAATTAATTTGGCAAGTGATATTCTCAGATGTATTTGTCTTTAACCAAAGATCTTATTTATGGCAATCTTCTTTCATAGTTTTAATTATGATCGGAGCTGAGTTATAAAATTTAGCTTACACTGCACTCAAATATGCAGAGAGAATGTAATTTATTTACCTTTAAGCTACTCGGACTTTCTCATGGGCAGAAATATAACTAAATGTCCAACCATTTGGGCTTTTCCCAATTACAATATTAGAATCAATCCCTTCATGTAGTGATGAAGCCTTCCTTTTGACTCCCCATCCTCTTCTCAGGTAATATGCAGGTACATGAGCAAACAGAAGTGGCTTATGTGACTTTGTGACACCAGTGGAAACTGCCGATCCTGGGATTCATTAGCACCTTTGTATTCTCCTTTGGTAAGTCGTTTATTCCCCTTATCTGCCTGTTTAATGAGGACCTCTGGGGTGAAGCCTGGAGAAGGGAAATTACAGACACACATATCACTCTCTTGTTCTCCTTCATTATTATTCTTACCAATCCTCAGGCTAGAAAATGCCCAGTCTTTTCTTTTACTTTCTTATATTATACTCCTTCTACCTACTTGCGGCAAGCTGTATGCCTTCTAGGTCTTAGGTGGAAGAGGTCACACCCTTTCGAAACTCCTACACTAAGAGCTGGAAACTCCAGCCTTGGGCTTTCCTATGTTAAAGAGGTGAAAGTGGCCACAAGGATATTTGGGGGTTAGATTTTAATATAGCAGACTGACCTCTAAGATTGTTGTTTTGTTGAATAATTTCACCTGCCTTCCAGAAATTGAATATTAATGTATTCATTCTCTTTTCATTTCTCCTGTTTAAGAAATCCAGCTCTCCCTCTAGATAGAGGATGCCTCAGGCCAACAAAGTAGAATTATACAGAAAAGTAAAAGAGAAAGCACATTACTGGTTTTCTAATTAACTCAATGTCACACAAATCTTAGTTTCTGGGTTTTGTTGTTGTTGTTATCTTTGTTTTACCTTGGTTCAGTTGTGAGGCATTCTCCTTTAAAATGCCATGAAGTATTTGATTCAAATTATAGTGGTAAGCATGTACCTGCTCTTTTCCTGAGCAGTGCTTATCTCAGAAAGTCATATTCTTTATCATATAATTCAAATTAATTGCTACCTGTAGGGTCACTATGACTCGAAATCAACTCAGCAGTGGGTTTGGGTTTTTGGTTCTGATGTAGACACCTTCTCTTCTAATTCTATCCTTATAGTTTTAACCTTTTGCCTGAAGGTTTGAAGCATGCAAAAGCTGACCTTTGTTCAAGGGGCAGTTTCTCATAATGAAGTAAAAAACGAAATCAGTTTAATTTAAAAGTTTGTGATGTGTTCTACTATCCATTTAGCACTATCTGTCACTTAGGTTAACATTTAAGAATCCAATACAGTTTTCTCTGCCTCCACTTATAATCCTTTGTAGCATTTCTTCTTTAATATAGTCCCATTTTGAGTTAATTGTTTGGTCTCTTATTCATCACTATTCATAAGTTTTCCTGAGATTTTTAAGCTTTATTAAGTGCTTATTATTTTTCGTTTCTCAAATTTATATTTACTACCCCTATACTTTTATTAGAATGGGATGCTAAAAGACATTCAGCTGGATCCCTATACTTTTACTAGAGTGGGATGCTAAAAATCATTCAGTTGGTGATATATAATTTGTCATTCTTCAAAGTCATATATGTATTTTTATCTCTGATTTGAATAGAAACTGTGTGAAGGCATGAATGTCATCAATTTATTCTACACATTCATGACAATCTTCAAATCTCTTTTCAGAATGCCTAGGAACATTTGTTATTGTCAACAAAGTAGGCATTCTAGGGAGTTAGAAACTCATCCCCATTAGCAAGAATAATATACAAAGACCATCCTAGACTCATAGAACTTTCCACATGTTGCTACGTCTATCTAAACAGACTCTCATCCTAAGGAAGCGGTAGTCAGAAAAATATGTCTGAGGACAATAGTCTTCGATTAAAGAAGAATGTCAGTTTTGCACCTGTGTTGATCATATTAACGTTTAGCCCAAATGACTTCTGTCCCCCTTTCTCTTTTTCCTAGATACTAGTACCAAGAGTACAAAAAAACCAAACCCGTTGCCGTGAGTTGATTCTGACTCAGTGACCCTATAGGACAGACTAGAACTGCCCCACAGGGTTTCCAAGGAGTGCTGGTGGACTCGAACTACTGACCTTTTTGGTTAGCAGTTGTAGCTCTTAACCACTGTGCCACCAGGGCTCCATGTAGGAGTAGAAATTAAAATAAAAGTAATTGAAATAACTGATTCTTTAAGATATCTGTTAGAATTTTTACATAAGTCAGCACTATTCTGGGATCCATGAAAAAGAAATGCGAAAAAAGAAAGGGAGAGTGATGCTTCTGACTTCAGGTGAGAACACTGACCAAATTGCCTTTGATGTATCATAGACCCTGGAGTGTTCAGCAACAGAGGCCCTTGGGCACAGGGATAATGCAATCGCAGAGAGGCATTTGTTCCTCTATTCATTCACTCACTCAGTCAACAAAGATTTATTGGGGCCTTAGACAATACGCTGAGAATGTAAAACTGAGTACTACAAACCTCTTTTCTTAAGGAATTGTTGAGCCAAACAGGTAAGTAGATTATTCGCGTGGATAGTTGAGAAGACAATTCAGAGAAGATTTCTCAAACCAGAGGGCATGACTTGAGTTTTAAAGAATGAGTAGACGTTAGATGAAGAATGTCCTCATTGCAGAGAGAACGGTAGTTGTGAGACATAGACATGAGACAAAATTAAATTTGCAAACATATTATGTAAACTACATGCTAATATCTATGGAATTCACAAAATTAAATTTTGAGTGCTCAGAAGAAATAGGCACATTTCTTCAAATTGGCTCATTAACTCCTGTGTGCTTTTTATGGCTCTTACACACTTCACTTTTTAGGTGTTTACTCTAAATATCATGTTGTTTTTCCTCTTCAGCTAACTTTTTATGGTATCATAGGTCAGATTTCATATATACTAAGCAATGATGGCAAATCCTTTCTTTGGTCATAATGAAGGCTCCAAAACTTTTCCTCCTCACACTGCCTCCGCCTACTTCTCATTGCCTTCTCAGAACAGAAACCAAACTCTATATTTTTATATAAACTTCCTTAGCACAAAGTTTGACAGATTTAACTGGAAATTCTTTTTGCTTAGATGATCTCGGTAGCTATGTTCCCCAATTGACCACCTTTCAAGCGGACATTTTCTCATAATGAAGTGAAAAATGAAATGATTTTAATTTAAAACTTTGTGATGTGTTCCGATACCCATTCCGGGTGCCTGTGGCTTAGGTAGATATTTTTGGCAATGTTCTGCAAAGTTGGAAAAACATTGCTCTGTGGGTTCCTGTGAAACATTTGCAATTTGTCTCATGTGCATCATGCTAGTAGCAACTTCTAATCAACAGGAAACAGAGGGCATGAGCAATTTGTCCATTAAGTGAGTCATGTAAGGTAAGCAAAAGAGAGATAGAGTTGCTGATGCTTAAAAGTGATATTTTCACATCTTGGTCAAAGATGATTTCTCATAAATATTTTAACATATGCTAAGCTGAAGGTATTTTGGTTCAGTTGTTAGTGAGGTAAAAATCTCAATATTTTGAACACGAATTTTTTTAAAGAACTCAAAAATAGCTATAGGCCTTTTTCTAAGACTATTTGAAATCTACTTTTGAATTGAGATGCCAAAGTTTCAAAATAACTTCTGAAAAATAAGAAATATGTTTAAATTTACCAATTAATATAGAAATAAAATTTAAAAACCAAGGAACACAGACAAATTTTAAAAATATTCTGCTTTTAATGAATTAAAAAAAACCTTTCAAAGTACAATTATAGTCCAATAATAATTTAGTTTTCTGAATTGTTTTATTTATTGATTGATTTTATTGTGCTTTACGTGAAAGCTTACAAATCAAGTCAGTCTCTCATTCAAAAACTTATACACACCTTGCTATTTACTCCTAGCTGCTCTCCCCCAATGAGACAGCGCACTCCTCCTCTCCACCCTATATTCCCTATGTCCATTCAACCAGCTCCTGTCCCCCTCTGCCTTCTCATCTCCCCTCCAGACAGGAGCTGCCCGGGTAGTCTCATGTGTCTACTTCAGCCAAAAAGCTCACTCCTCACCAGTATCATTTTCTGTCTCATAGTCCAGTCCAATCACTGTCTGAAGAGTTGGCTTTGGGAATGGTTCCAGTCTTGGGCTAACAAAAGGTCTAGGGACCATGACATCCAGAGTCCCTCTAGTCTCAGTCAGACCATTAAGTCTGTCTGGTCTTTTTATGAGAATTCGAGATGTGCATCTGACTGTGAATTGTTTTTTGTTATTTTGAAAAATTCAAGCTTATAGAAGAGTTGTAAGAATAGTACAAGGAATATCCACATACCTTTCATGTATTCACCAAAGGATGGTATTTTGGTACATTTACTTTGTCTTTCTCAAATACATTAGTGTGTATTTTAAAAAGAAAAACAAACAAAAAAACCCAAAAGCAAGAACGCTGCTGTAAGTCACTGTAATTAAATTATCACTCAGGAAATATAATATTAAAAAATGCAATTATTTAATATATATTCCATATTCAAATTTCCCAACTTATCCCAAAAAAATCCTTAATAGACTTAAAAAAAATTGATTTGGAGTCCTATTAAGAATAACATATTCCATTTAGTTGTTACTTTAGTTTATTAATAAAGCAAGACTTTATTAGTTGTTAATAAAGAAATGCTAATTTTTTCACAACTCATTGCAGTGAGGGGGAACAACACCTTGACAGCATCTTAGTTGTATTTCGAACGAGATAATTACAGGATTTGGGGCCCAGATCAAATGACTTAAGGAAAGTCTTTCAAGATGGGGAACTGGTTGAAATTGGGCAAAGGTGATGGACAGAATGAAGTGAAGGTCTTAAAGCAAGTAAGGGAAATGAGGAATTTGCCTACCTGAGAAGGCAGTTGTCTCAGATAAGCTGATCAGCAGGAATTTTCTGAAGCAGCAGTGTAATTATTTGTTGGTTACTGTTGTACTTTTCCTGGACAGAGTTTTCCTGAATGAAAAAATTAAATCATGACCCAGATGACCTGAATTCCTAATCCTAATAGCTATACCATGTTGATGCAAGTGATCACGGTTCTCAGTCTTGCTAGCATCCTTTAATCTAGAAACGTTTCTAAAGTTTTTCTGTTTGTTTGCTTTTACTAGTTTTTCATGATAGTGATTTTTGAAAAGTCCAAGAGACTACATATTTAAAGAGTGCATCTCAATATGAATTACTCTATTTTTCTTCCTCATGATTTGATTCAGGATAAACATTCATAACAGGCATGCATAAAGTGATGGGTGTGTCTTGCATACAGCACTTGATGTCAGTGTGACCCATTATTGATGATGTGTGGCTTGGTCATTTGATTAAGGTGTTATCCCTCATATTTATTCATTGTACAGGTTCCTTTTAATGAGTTATCTGTCTGGAGAAACTATGAGGATGTGAATATTCTGTCCCCCATAAATATTTCGTCACTATTTTTAGTACTCTTTGATTATTTCTGCTGGAATTATTACTATTATTACTATGATGGGTGAAAAAGATTTTTTTAAGCTTAATATTCTTTTGATATTTGTTAGTTGATATTTTTCTGCAAAGAAGAGCTTTTCTTTCCTCTCCAGTCTTCCTTCTCTTTCTCATCTTCCTCCTTCTCCTTCTTCTTTTAATAATAGTGTAAACATTGGATTTCTTCCTTATTTTAATGTGTTATGTTCTTGTCAAGGAGCCCTGGCAGCGGTTAAAGTACTTGGCTGTTAACCAAAACTCGGCGGTTCAAAATGTCAGTGGCTCTGCTGGAGGAAGATCTGGCAGTCTGCTTCCATAAAGATTCATAGCCTTGGAAACCCTGCAGGGACGCTGTGAGTTGAAATGGAGTCGATGGCAGTGGATTTTTCTGGTTTTATGTTCTTATCATATTAATACTCAAATTGTCCCACGTTTAGCTGGTGAGAGCCTCTTCAGGCTGGCTCCTAATAATGCCTTTTGACGAGTCCCATTATTTTTAAAGAAGTGCCTTACTCTCTGTCACAATGAGAATTTCTAGTCTTACCTCATAATTTCCCTGCCATAGTTCTGGGATCAGCATTTCTTCAAGAAACTTTAGTTTTTTTTTTTTTTTTTTTCCTATCACTTCTGTGCCAATGTTGTCTACTCTGTGCAGGTAGTCAATTTCATTGGTTTCTTGTTTTTATGGCCTGTATTTATTTTTGCAAAATTAAGGAAACATCTGAGTAAATATTCCTTCTAATTCTTTTTGTCCCCTTCCAAAAGTATACTGTATATACTTTATTGAACTTTATTTTTTTACTTAACAACAGATTATGTGGAGAAATTTTCTTCATACTTTTGTTAAATGCTGTATATTACTTCATTTTCTTTTCTCTTCTTTTAATGTGATGTATCAACACTCTCCCCTTCTCCACCCCAGGTTACTTGTTTCCATTCATCCAGTTTTCCTGTTTCTTCCTGCCTTCTAGTCTTTGCTTTGGAGTTGGTATGCTCATTAGTCTCATATATGATTGAACTATGAAGCACTTTCCTCATGTGTGTTATCGTTGGCCCTATAATAGACCTGTCTAATCTTCGGCTGAGTGGCAAATCTCAGGACTGACTTAAATTAAAACGTTGTCAGGGGGCTAAAGTCCTGGGGTTTCTTAAGTTTCTGTCAGACCAGCAAGCCTGACTTTCTTTCTTTTTTTAATTTTGTTCTACATTTTCTTCTGCCCTGTTCTGGACCCTCTATTGTGATCCCTGCCAGAGCAGTTGACAGTGGTAACCAGGCACCATCTAGTTGTTCTGGGTTCAGTCTTATGGAGGTTGTGGTTCATTAGTCCTTTGGACTAATCTTTCCCTTGTCTCTTTGGTCTTCTTCATTTTCATTTTCTTCAGCTGGAATGGGACTAGTAATGCCTGCTCACAGGCTTTTAAGACCCCAGTCGCTACTCACCACTGTCAGATGTAGAACATTTTCTTTATAGACTATGTTATGCCAATTGAGCTAGATGTTCTCTGAGAACATGGTCCCCAGCCCTCAGTCCAATAGCTCGGTCTCTCAGTACGTTTGGATGTATCTGTGAAGCTTCTATGACTTTGCCCTGATCACGTTGTGCTGACTTCCCCAGTATTGTGTACAGTCTTACCCTTCACCAAAGTTATTATTTATCTACTATCTAGTTAGTGTTTTTCCATCCCCATCCCTTCCCTCCCTCATAAACGTCAAAGGTAGTTTCTTTCTGTGTGTAAACCTTTCATAAGTTTTTATAGTAGTGGTCCCATACAATATTTGTCTTTTTGTAATTGACTTATTTCATTCAGCATAATGCCCTCCAGATTCATCATCCATGTTTTGATATGTTTTGCAGATTCATCATTGTTCTTTTTTGTTGTGTAGTATTCCATTGTACCATGATTTGTTTATCCATTCATCTGTTGAGAGCATTTAGGCTGTTTCCATCTTTTTGCTATTGTGAATAACGCTTCAGTGAATAATGGGTATGCATACGTCTATTTGTGTGAGGGCTTTTATTTCTCTAGGATATACTCCTTGGAGTAAGATTGCTGGATCCTATAGTATTTCTATTTCTAGCCTTTTAAGGAAGTGCCATAGTGTTTTCCAAAATGGTTGTACCATTTTGCATTCCCACCAGCAGTGCATAAGAGTTCCAATCTCCCCACAACCTCTCCAACATTTGTTACTTTCCGTTCTTTTTTTTTTTTTTTTTTTTGATTCGTGCCAGTAATGTCAGTGGGGTGGTATCTCATTGCGGTTTTGATTTGCATTTCTCTAATGGCTAATGATTGTGAACATTTCCTCATGTGTCTATTAGCCATCTGAATGTCTTCTTTCATGAATTGGCTGTTCATATCTTTTGCCTATTTTTTAATTGGATTATTTGTATATTCATTTTATAGTAGATAGTCGTTTGCTGAATCAATCCTCTGTATATAGTTTTTTTGCAAGTGGGTCTTAACGGTAAAATTCTAAAGTGGAATCATTAGGCCAAAGGGCAAACATGTGACATTTTAGATACTGACATGTTAGATACTGACAAATTCTCCCTAAGGGGCCTGACTTCTATTTTATTCCTACCAGCAATATATGTAAGCGCTATCTCCCATAACCTGCATAAAATGTGCTTTTAAACTTGGGAGTTTTTGTCAGTCTAGTAAGTAAATACGGAACCTCAATATAGTTTTGTTATGCATTTGTTTTATCATGAATGAAGTTATATATTTTTTCATGTCTAAAAAAAGGCCGTTTGTGTATTTTTTGTGTCTCTTTTGTAAACTCTTTATTTACATCTTTTGTCCTTATTTATTACTAGTATTTTTCCTTTGTAATTTAAAATGCTCTTTAAATATTAGGTATAATAATCCTCTAGCTATGATCTATGTTGCAGGTATATTCCCTTCTTTGTCATTTGTTTTATTTTGCCTAGGATGGGCATCCCTGAAATTTGAGATCTTATATCTGTGGACACCCAATATCAATCGCCTATAAGTGGTAATTCTTCAAAACTTTTGCAAAATTCTCCCTTTACAAAGAAAAATCCCCCCCTCCATGTTAAAAATCATGAATTGTATCCTAATTAAGGGTCATGCATTAAAAGACAAAGGAATTCATCATTACTTTCTCCCTCCTTCTAGTACTCTTTTTAGGAGAACCTGACCATCAGCAAGTGTGCTTCGACGGTCCTGATGATGGGGCCATGACCATGCGTGACAACCAATGGCCAGGCAAGGCTTTATCTCTCCTTGGATTTGGATCTGAGATCCAAAACTTTAGTTAGCTGTTCAGTCAGTGAAGTCATGTTAGGATGAGGCTGATGTAACCATGCTTGTTTATGTACATGGAAAACAGAAGAAAGGCAGACTGTAGAGAAATAATGATAATAGTAGTAATAATAATAAATGAAGTGGACAAGTACAGAGAGGAAGGGATGAAAGTATAAAGTCTAAAGAAAAGAGAGACAGATAGAATGAGATGGAAAGAGAGGCAAGCTTTGTTCTTGAATTTCCAGGTCCTGGTTACCATCAACTTAGAATTGTTGAAACTTCTTATCTTTCCTTCTCTCAATTTTATTTTTATTTAAGTTACTTCTAGCAGTTTCTGCTCATAACCACCCAACAGTCCTGGCTTTAACATTATCTTCCTATTATTGTTTCTATGGCATGTCTGTATTAGAACCAATTTCTACTGAAGGAATTCTAACACATAATAAGTTTATAGATGAGGAAGCCTAGAGACGTTTAAAATGTTCCCAAGTGTCTTAGTTTCCTAGTGTTGCTGTAAATATCACAAATACCAAAAGTGGGTGGCTTGAAAGAACAGATTTTTTTTTTTTTTTTCTCACAGTTCTGGAGACCAGAAGTCCAAATCAGGGTCGTGGCAGTGTCAATTTCTTCCTTGTTGGTAATCCTGGGCTTTCCTGGGTTCTTGGTGAGCTTCACATCGCATCTGTCTTCCCCATATGTGCACACCTCTGTGTCAAATAGGTTCTTTTGTTTGTTCAGAAATGATTAGGTTTAGGAGACACCCTACACTGGTATGGCTTCATTAATGTGTTGTTGTTGTTGTTGCTAGGTGCTGACAAGTCAGCTCCAACTCATAGTAACACTATGTACAACAAAGCAAACACTGCCCAGTCCTGCATAATCATTGCTATGTTTGAGCCCATTGTCGCAGCCACTGTATCAGTCTATCTTGTTTTTCACTGACCTTCTGCTTTACCAAGTATAATCTCCTTTTCCAGGGACTAGTCCCCCCTGATGACATATCTAAAGTAGTGAGACGAAGTCTTGCCATCCTCGCTTCTAAGGAGGCTCTCCTTCTCCCAAGACAGATTTGTTCATTCTTCTGGCAGTCCATGGTATATTCAGTATTCTTCACCAACATCATAATGTAGCAAAGAAAACCCTATTTCCAAACAGGATTACCTCCACAACTATAGGGGTTGGCATTCCAATGCATATTTTGGGGGGACACAGTTCAATCCATAACGCCAAGTTACACAGATAATTGAAAATCTTGATTAAAACCCAGGGCTTCTGATTTTACAAACAACAATATTTTGTAGAAAATTAAAAAAAATAAAAATAAAATATTTAGGAGTAAATCATCATTTTCCTTATTTCTCCTAATACTAGTCCATTTTCCCTTGATACTCTTTTAACAAATGATTGTTAAGTTGAAAAAATTTGAATTAAAAAAAAACTCCAACCTACTGAAAGTCATAAAAGGTATCCATATTTCTACAGCCTTATATGCCAGATATTTCGATGTATTTGATTCATGTAGCTTTTCTAAAACACATACAAATAGAAATCCAGTCAAAAATTTTTTAAAGATAACTTTAGAGTAAGTAGTCTATTATGGTACTTTTATAAAAAAATTTGTTTAAGAATGCTATATTACCTTTAAGTGCTAGATCAATGCTTCTTACATTTGACTTTGATGGCATAAAACTAGGAGTTTAAAAATTTTATGATTAAATTACAGTATGTATCATTCATATCCTTATTATTCCCTCACCAGACATTTTATTTACAGCAAGATGGACCAGAGCTGAACTAAACTCCACGATGAACAAACATTCTAATTGTTTTCTGGGTTTCCTCAATAGATTTGTTAAAAATATGTTATGACTATAGTATTCATGTGACTTTTTGAATGAAAAAAAAAATGTGTCCTAATATTTAAAAAATATATATTATGGAAAATACACTTAGATGTACTTTATTTGCAGCAGATTGTGGTATATCTTCTATATTTATATATTTTGTTCATGTTTTGGAAAATTGTCTTTGGTTTTAGCTTTCTTGCCTTTTCTCATCTTGAGTCTTTTTTCTGGAAGCAAGATTTCATTCAGAACTAATAAAAATCAGTATTCTTTCCACTCTAGTTAAAATATCAGCATAGGTCTACAACCCATGGGATTAACGATTGCAATATATCAAGGAGGAATATTGAAAATACAGTGGAAATGAATTTATATAGTATTTATAAGACTATCAATGTCCTTTCAAGGGGTTTACATTGTAATTCAAGATTAGCTGAACATAAGTTAATAAACTCTTAAAGTATTAACCTAATCTTATTATACAGGACTCTGGGAAATTCTTTCTAATTAAAAAAAAAAATACTAATGAACTATAAAGCCCCTGGAGATACACTGCAGGGAATATATTGCAGTCTTTCCTCAAATAATAAAAGTTAAAGCAATTGTATCTGTTCTTTTCTTTCCTTAGAATATTTAAATTATGAAGTTTTTATCAATCATTGGATTATTTTCTTCTTATTTACCTTATTTTGTTTATTTATTTACTTGCTACTTTTTATTTCGATATAATTTCAAAATAGAAACACTAGTGCAAAAAACTCCTATATACCTTTTGTTTACTCACCAAGTGTCTATGCTGTGCCTCATTTGCTTTAGTTTTATCATTATTTCTCACTCTTTCTCTTTTTCATCATATATGTGTGTGTGAGTTTGTGAGTGTGTGTCTAATCTTTTATCTCTTTGTAGTAAATATCAGAAATAGTGTTCTGTTACCCCTAAATACTTCATTGTGTATTTTCTAAGAACAGGGAAATTCTCTTATGATAGTACATTTATAAAAATCAGAAAACTTAACATTAATAAAATACTAATTTTATTAATTTCAACCATTTAATTCTATTATTGTTACAAATTAGTAACTATTAGCAAAAGTTACTAACAATTAGCATTTAATTATATTGCAATGTGCTCTTGAAAGTTAATTTTTTTTTTTTTTTTTTCTTTTGGAGCTAAGCCGATCTAGCTTATGGAGGGCATTTCTGATAGAGGTTAATCATGCAGGCTTTGCCGTCAGTTGTATATTTGCATTCTACCTGTTCTAACAACTATTTGTACTCACCCTTTCCAAGCTTCAATCTCCTAGTCTGTAACAGGAAAATGAGGCATGCTCAAACAGTTGGATTGGAAGGATTAAGTGAGATAATATATTAAAAGTATTTGGTAAAGTGCCTGGCACATAAACAAAGGCTTGATAAAAGGTTGGACGCTTTATTATGTTTGCCAATGGAAAGTGACATGCAAAAACTGACAAGCTTGTATAGTGGCATTAAATAAATTGTAACGCCAGTATTCAGGGAAAGGGGAAAATGAGTGAGTTTGCCTTTTTGGGTTGAGGGCCTTTGAAGAATTTCTCTTTCCAAGTTCCAAGCTTTAGGTCTTCTTACTGTCTTGTTTTTTACTGAATAGGACCTTATGTTTAATTTTCCAAAACAAAATACCTTAAAAAATCTGTTTATGTGTTTAATATTTCCTTTTGAAGTCAAAATCATAGCTGAATGAATTTTTTTCTGATGGTATAGAACTTATAACAAGGGTTCGCTAATAATTTGGCTGTTCAAAACTAATTGCATACTTACTTTTTTGCTACAGATAGTAGAACTATCTCAAGGTAGATCAGAAAGCCCATGTAGCAATCAGTGAAGTTGAACTGACAATGAGAGTAAAAACTTGAGTTTAGGCTCTGGATATAGGGATTCAACTGGAGCAGTAGACATGAGAAAGAGAAGAAAACACACATTTTTAGATTATTGCTTGATGCAGGATTGATGCCATGAATTATCTTAACTGAAGCTGTGTCTATGGTTAGCAACCTTCCAGGTCCCATTCGGCTCATTTATTTTACTTCTTGGTGATCCTCTGTCCCAGTGATCTAAAGCTTGTACCCATGTAATAGTTTTGTTATGAGTCTTCTTGCCTTGCAATATTCCACATACAGCTCTCCTTCCCTCTTTGACGAAAAACTCAATTACATATTCTTAGGGAAAGTTACTCCACCAGTTGGAGGTTTTAAATTCTTTGCTAGATGCCTTGATGAGTAAAAATGAATTACAGGCAAAACTCAGAGATATTGTGGTTCAGTTCCAGACCACTGCAATAATGTGAGTGACACAAATTTTTTGGTTTCCCAGTGCATATAAATTTATGTTTATTCTATACTGTAGTCTATTAAGTGTGCAATAGCATTATGTCTAAAGAACAATGTACATACATTTACTAAAAAATACTTCATTGCTAAAAAATGCTAACCATCAGTGAATTGTAATTTTTTTTGCTGGTGAAGGGTCTTATCTTGATGTTGATGGCTGTTGACTGATCAGCATGATGGTTGCTGAAGTTTGGGGTGGCTGTGGCAATTTCTTAAAATAAGACAGTAAAGTTTGTAGCATTAATTGACTCTTCCTTTTATGAAAGATTTCTCTGTAGCATGGGAGGCTGTTTGATAGCATTTTACCCACAGCAGAACTTCTTTCAAAATTAGAGTCAATTCTCTCAAAACTTACTGCTGCTTCATCAGCTAGTTTACATAATATCCTAAATCTTTTGTCATTTCAACAATGTTCACAGCATCTTCACCAGGATTAGATTCCATCAAGAAACCATTTCCTTTGCTTGTCCTTAAGAACGAACACCTCATCAGTTAAAGTTTTATCATGAGATTGCAGCCATTCAGTCACATCTTCATGCTCCTCTTATAATTCTAGTTCTCTTGCTATTTCCACCACGTCTGTAGTTACTTCCTCCACTAAAGTCTTGAACCCTAGGGGGTTGGAATTAGCTTCTTCCAAACTCCTGTTAATGTTGATATTTTGATTTCATCCCATGAATCACAAATGTTCTTAATGGCATCTAGAATGGTGAATCTTCCAGAAGGTTTTCAATTTACTTTGCCCACATCCATCAGAGGGATCACTGTCTATGGCAGCCAGAGCTTAAATAATACTTGAAAGTCAGAATTAATCCTTGATCCATGGGCTGCAGAATGGATGTTAGCAGGCATGAAAATAACATTAATCTCCTTGTACATCTCTATCAGAGCTCTTGGGTGACCACTTTCACTGTTAATGAGCAGTTGCAGTGTGATTGATCACCTTTATGTGGCCTTTTTGCCATGATCTTGTAACTCCCACCCAGGTGATTGGGTAGGACTGTGTGATAGGGTAATTGTGGCCTACCAAGGAGATTGGTCAGTTTTGCCTTAAAAGAGAGCCAATTCCAGAGCAGAAGGGAGGACCCTACCACCACCAAGGAAGAACAGCAAGGAGTGGAAAGCGTGTCCTTTGGATCTGGGATCCCTATTGCTAGAAGCTCCTGAAAGTAGGAGACTGAGAACAAGAGAGAGAGAGAGGGAGAGAGCAAGCTGTAACCCTGAAGAGGGTGAAAATTGTGGCAGGAGAGACCTGGCAGCAGAGACCCAGCAGCAGGAGACAGCATGGTAGACTTCCCCGCCCATGGAGAGAGAAAACTGAGTGCCTTTGGGCAAAGACTGAGGTCCAGGGAGAGGCATGCCTGCAAGCACGACTGGGAAGAGGATACCCTGAAGGAAGAATTGTATCCTGAGTGTTCTTCAGCCTAAATTGTAACTGTTACTTCCTTAATAAACCTCATAATTGTGAATATGGTCTGTGAGGCCATTGGAGTGAATTACCAAACCCAGTAGATAGTGTTGTGGGAGGGACATTGGTGTCAGGATTGGTCAACATGGTGGAGAGAGGAGGTGTGTCTGACCTCCACCTCATAGGAATCAGCCTTGGGCTGTTGATCTTGGCTCTCCTTCCCACTTATAAAGTTTGAGGAGGTAACACACTGCCCCAAAGCCATTTTTACAACAATAATATTTTAAAAGGAAACTTTTTCTGAGCAGTAGGTCTCAACAGCAACAACAAACCCCATTGCTATCAAGTCATTTCCAACTCATAGCAACCCTCTACCAAAAAAAAAAAAAACCCGAACCCATTTCCTTTTGAGTCAATTCCAACTCATGGTGACCCTATAGGACAGAGTAGAACTGCCCCACAGGGTTTTCAAGGAGTGCCTGGTCTCTATAACCAGTGGGCTTAAAATATTCAGTAAGCCATGTTGTAAACAGATGTGCCGTCATCCAGGCTTTGTTGTTCCATTTATAGAGCACAGGCAGAATAGATTTAGCAACATTCTTAAGGGCCCTAGGATTTTCAGAATGGGAAGTGAGCATTGGCTTCAGCTTAAAGTCTCCAGCTGCATTAGCTCCTAACAAGGGAGTCGGCCTGTCCTTTGAAGCTTTGAAGGCAGACACTGACTTCTCCTCTCTAGCTATGAAAGTCCTAGATGGCATTTTCTTCCAGTATAAAGCTGATTAGTCTACACGGAAAATCTGTTGTTCAGTGTAGCCGCCTTCATCAATTATCTCAGCTAGATCTTCTGGAGAACTTGCTATAGCTTCTACGTCAGCACTTACTTCTTTATCCTGCACTTTTACGTTATGGAGATGACTTCTTTCCTTAAACCTCATGAAGTAACCTCTGCTAGCTTCAAACTTTTCTTCTACCGCCTCCTCACCTCTCTCAGTCTTCATAGAATTAAAAAGAGTTAGGGTCTTGCTCTGGATTAGGCTTTGGCTTGAGGGAATGTTGTGGCTGCTTTGATCTTCTTTCCAGACCACCAAAACTTTCCATATCAGCAAGAAGGTTGTTTCACTTTCTTATCATGCATGTGTTCACTGGAGAAAACTTGTAATTTTTTCCCAAAACGTTTTATTTGCATCCACACTTGGCTGTTTGATGCAAGAGGCCTAATCTTCAGCCTATCTTATCTTTTGACATGTCTTCCTCACTAAAGTTATTCATTTCCAGCTTTTGATTTAAAGTGAGAGATGTGCAACTCTTCTTTTCACGTGAACACTTAGAGACCATTAATAGGGTTATTAATTGGCCAAATTTCAATATTGTCATATCTCAGGGAATAGGGAGGGTGTAGAAGCAGGAGAGAGAAGGGGAATGGCCATCGGTGGAGCAGTCAGAACACACATTTATAGATTAAGTTCACTGTCTTTTATGGGCACAGTTCGTGGTGCACCAAAACATTTACAATAGTAACATCGAAGATCACGGATCACAGATCACCATAACAGATACGATAATAATGAAAAAGTTTGAAATACTGTAGGAATTATCAAAAGGTGATACAGAGCCATGTAGTGAGCACATGCTGTTGGAAAAACTGTGCCAGTAGACTTGCTCGATGCAGGGTTGCCACAAACCTTCAGTTTGTAAAAAAGCACAGTAAAGTGAAGCACAGTAAAACAAGGTATGCCTGTACTGTGTATTTTCAATAACCGACCAAACCCAGCCCTTTGCCATCGAGTTGATTCCGACTCATGGCGATCCTATAGGACAGAGTAGAACTGCCCCATAGGATTTCCAGTGAGCAGCTGGTGGGTTTAAACTGCCAACCATTTGGTTAGCAGCCAATCTTCAACAGATATTTTTATTTTAAAAAAGAGTATATGTGCTGATTAAGATAAACATCTAATTGGCTATTTTTCAGGCTTTGTGTTTAGAAGGTAATTTTTGAGAAGTTTGGTCCAGTATGCTGAGGTAGTGTTTCGTAGGGTCTATTTTTTTTTTTATTATCTCTATTATTATTATTATTTTTTATTATCTCTAAGCTAATATTTTTCATATCTTCTTACTTTCCTCTAGTTTTAAACCCAGCAAATCTTTTAAAGATCTAAGTATTATTAGCATATTTAGACACAACACTAGTGTAGAGGCCAGAGGTTGGAAGAATAGAAGAAGGAATCAACTGTTCTTCAGGATGGGGCCCACTACCTGTTGAAAGCAGTGGCGCGGGGCTTGGTAGTTTTCAGCAGAGGATGGTACCTGACACCAAAAGACTATCTAGTTCAGAATGTGCCTCTGGAAATTTTGCATTGAGTAATTTCATCAAAGGAGTCCCTGAGTGGTGTGAACGCTTGGCTACTAACCAAAAGTTTGGGGGTTTAAACCCACCCACATGCACCTCAGAAGAAAGACCTGGTAATCTGCTTCCAAAAGGTCACAACTTTGAAAATCCTATGGGGCACAGTCCTACTCTAAGACACTTTGAGTCTCCATGAGTTGGGATAAATGGATGGCAACTGGTTTGGATTTTTTTTTGTAAATTTCAACAAAACAAAATTTCTATTTCCTTCAATAGTAAGAAAGGTTAAATTAAACATATGTCATTTTTTTTATGACATCTGTGAATAGGAAAGAAGAGGACAAAAAGTAAACAAATAAAATTTTTAAAAAGAAAAAAATACAAGTGAGGCGTCTTCTGAAATATGGTGAGATGAGCATTTTGCGTGTATTATTTATTTATTCTTTGTAAGCTTCTGGCCATTTAGTTTTATGTTAAGTTATATATTTTTTCTTTCCATGCACAGTGTTATTAAAATCTCTTACATCTATTTGCCCTAGCTAGAGAGTCAATTTTTAAAACTAATTATTTACCTGTGTTATGATCTTGAGAAAGAATTAGTACACATGTAATGTGTTCAAAACTAAATGTGGTTGTAGAATATTTGGAAAATTTTAGGTCACCTTCTCATGGAATTTATAAATGATTTTTGGACTAGAATGCCGTTATAATTCTTAACATCAATGTACATTCATTATTTTTTATATCTTGGGAGCTGTCTTTTCTTTGAAATTGAGATTTGACATTCAGATACGTTGATAGTTAAATGGCCAGAACATTGAAAGAAATTGGAGGTCATCTCAGAAGTGCCCTTCTACTGGAGAGGCATGTATCACTACTTATCAGAGACAGTCTTTTGAATTTATTTAAAAGTTAGAGAGACAGTATTGCTATTTAAATAATTTTCCCACACAATAATTCCTTAAAAAGTTGTAATTGCTTTAAGTTTTACTACTGATTGTCGCGATTTGTGTGATTGTATCTCTGATTGATGCATTTTAATGTTGCAATTGTCTGGCGATTTTCTGTGATTATATCCATGACTGGTATTCTTTATGGTGCAATTGTGTGGTAATAGTCTGATTATATTGCTATTAAGATTTTTACATAACTTTCTCTCAGGACACATTTCAAGAATAGAGCCTTTATTTCCCATAGTATAGGCTCCTGTGTAAAGCAAATTAGTTCACATATTCGGTGAATTGTCATTTCACCAGATCAATAGGCTGAATGATTTTCAGCAGAAAATCACCATATTCATATTTCATATTATATTATTAGGAAATATTATCATCAAAATTTATAGTACTAAAATTATTAACTTCTTAATGAGAAATCAGGGGGCGGAGGGGGTGAAGTTCTAAAAACAAAGACTGAAAAGAAGTGGCCAGAATACTTGGGGAAAATCTAGGAAACAGCAGCATCGCTAAGACTAAGGAAAGACAGAGGGCTTAGAGAGATGGCACAGAGAAGTCAGGTAACATAAATACTCCGAATGTCCCCTGCAGGAGGCACTTAGGACAACAACATATGACCACATTGAAAGCAGATTTAGTGAAGTTGTGAAGATAGAATCCAAGTGAAAATATAACTAGGAATTGATGGAATATGAAGAAAAACATACAATATGGGGAGAATATTTTTACCTTGGGCAAGAATTTTGAAGAAAAGGAGAAAGATAGGATAACATATAGAAGAAAATAAATGGTGAGTTTTTTTTTTTTTTTTTTAACACAATGGAGACATGATTATACACTGAAGGCAAGGAAGCAAAAGAAAGAGATAAAAAATCCTGGAGAAACTAATGTCCTGGAAGATATCTGGAGTTTTACTGAAGTTCAAAATTACTTTTAACAGAAACCTAGGCACCTCTTTCACTGAGATAAAGAGGTAAGGTGGTATATGAAGATAGATTAGTTTGTGGGTGGAGGAAGGAAGGTAAGGGAATTTCTACCAGATGATTTTTATATTCACTCTAACTGATTTATTTTTTATTTATCTATTTTTTTACTACAACATTAAATGTTTATTATTTTTATTGCACCCCCTCCGCCCCCTGATTTCTCATTTTATTGTAATAAACTAGCTTCTCATTAAACAATTTGGATACATATTGTTTTGCGACATTGGCTGCCAACCACACAGCATGTCAACAATCTCCCCTTCTTGACCTTGGGTTCACTATTACCAGCTTTCCTACCCCCTCGTGCTGTCTCATCCTTGCTCCTGGACTGGTGTGCTCATTTAGTCTAGTTTTGTTTTATGGACCTGTCTAATCTTTGGCTGATGGGTGAACCTCAGGAGTGACTTCATTACTGAGCTAAAAGAGTGTCTGGGTGCCATACTCTTGGGGTTTCTCCAGTCTCTGTCAGACCAGTAAGTCTGGTCTTTTTTTTTTTTTTTTTCGTATATTCACTATAATTTAAAAGATAAATTCTCCTCTAACAAGGTAGGGCATGGAGGTATGTGTGGGAATAAGGATGGAATGCAGAAATAGGAGAAAAAGTTGAAGTTGTGGAGACAGTGTTATGGTGAAGGGCTGATGAAATTCTCAGATGTGGACAAATGGAAGGATTATTGACTGAATTTGGACAGAGGAGATTTATTTTGGCACAGATTTTTTCCCCCCAGCGGTGCTTAATGGTCTGTATATAAAAGCAGAGAAAATAAACCTTTGGAGTGATCTCCTGCTTGGTAATTTACAGATTCAGTGTACTAGATAGACAAGAAAACAACAACAACAACAAAAAAACTAAACCCAGTGCCTTCAAGTCGATTCCTACTCATAGCGACCCTATAGGACAGAGTAGAACTGCCCCATAGAGTTTCCAAGGAGCACCTGGCAGATGAAACCGCTGACCCTTTGGTTAGCAGCCGTAGCACTTAACCACTACGTCACCAGATGGACAAGAAAGCAAAGCATTTATGGGTTGTGACTGGAGAGTACTTGAAAGTGATGGATCACCACATCTGGTTCAAACAGAAATAAAAATGCAGTCAGTAAGAGGGTGACCCAGATTAAATGAAATTTTCAATGCTGGGGTCTTGATAAAAGTAAGTGACTTGTATGTTGTTGTTAGGTGCCGTTGAGTCAGTTCCAACTCATAGTGACCCTATGTCCAACAGAATGAAACAATGCCAGACCCTGGGCTATCCTTATGATTGTTATTATGCTTGAGCCCATTGTCGCAACCACTGTGTCAGTCCATCTTGTTGAGGGTCTTCCTCTGTTTTGCTGACTTGCTACTTTACCAAGCATGATGTCCTTCTCCAGGGACTGACCCCTCCCGATAACATGTTCAAAGTACGTGAGATGAAGTGTCACCATCCTTGCTTCTAAGGAGCATTCTGGCTGTACTTCTTCCAAGACAGATTTGTTTATTCTTTTGGAAGTCCATGGTATATTCAATATTGTTCACCAATGCCATAATTCAAAGGCATCAATTCTTCTTTGGTTTTCCTTATTCATCACCCAGCTTTCCCATGCAGATGAGGCCATTGAAAACACCAGGGCTTGGGCCAGGCTCACCTTAGTCCTTATAGTGACATCTTTGCTTTTTAACACTTTAAAGAGGTCTTTTGCAGCAGATTTGCCCAATGCAATGTGCTTTTTGATTTCTTGACTGCTGCTTCCAGGAGTGTTGATTGTGGATCCAAGTACAATGAAATCCTTGACAACTTCAATCTTTTGTCTGTTTATCGTGATATTGCTTATTCTTCCATATGTGTGGATTTTTGTTTCTTTTTGTTGAAGTGTATTCCATACTGAAGGCTGTAGTCTGACCTTCATCAGTAAGTGCTTCAAGTCCTTTTCACTTTCAGGAAGTAAGGCTGTATCACCTGCATAATGCAGGTTTTTAATGAGCCTTCCTCCAAATCCTGATGCTACATTCTTCTCCATGTAATCCAGTTTCTCAGATAATTTTTTCAGCATACAGATTGAATAGGTATGGTGAAAAGATACAATCCTGACTACACACCTTTCCTGACTTTAAACCATACACTATCTCCTTGTTTTGTTTGAACGACTACCTCTTGATCTATGTGCAGGTTCCTCAGGAGTATAATTAAGTGTTCTGGAATTCCCATTCTTCGAAACATTACCCATACTTTGTTATGATACACATAGCTGAATGCCTCTCATAATCAATAAAACACAAGTAAACATCTTTCTGGTATTCTCTGCTTTCAGCCAAGATCCATCTGACATCAGCAATGACATCCCTTCTTAATCAGGCTTGAATTTCTGGTAGTTCTGTGTCAATGTACTGCTGCAACCGCTTTTGAATGATCCTCAGCAAAATTTTACTTGTGTGTGATATTAATGATAAAAAAAAAAAGATTTTATTTGTTAATTCCTGGATTCAGTTGAATCAGCTTTCTTTGGATTAGGCATAAATATGGATCTCTTCCAGGTGTTTGGCCAGGTAGCTGTCCTCCTAATTTTTGGGGCATAGATGAATCTTGAAACATCTCAGTTGGTATTCTGTCAGTTCCTGGAGCCTTGTTTTTTGCTGATATCTTCAGTGCGGCTTTGACTTCTTCCTTCAGTACCATAGGATCTTGATCATATGCTACCTCCTGAAATGGTTGAATATCAACCAATTCTTTTTGGCACAGTGGCTCTGCATATTCCTTACATCTCCCTTCGATGCTTCCTGCATCATTCATTATTTTGCCCATTGAATCCTTGAATATTGCAACTCAAGGCTTGAATTTTTTCTTCAGTTCTTTCAGTTTGAGAAATGCTGTGTTTATCCCTTTTGGTTTTCTAACTCCAGGTCTTTGCACATTTCATTGTAATACTTTACTTTGTCTTCTCGAGCTGCCCTTTGAAATCTTCTGTTTAACTCTTTTACTTCATTTTTCTTCTTTTTGCTTTAGTTACTCTGTGTTCAAGAGCAAGTTTCAGAGTGTCTTCTGACATCCATTTTGGTCTTTTCTTTCTTTCCTGTGTTTTTAATGACCTCTTGCTTTCTTCATGTATGATGTCCTTGATGTCAGTCCCCAACTTGCCTGGTCTTCAGTCATTAGTGTTCAAAGTGCCAAATCTATTCTTGAGATGGTCTCTAAATTCAGGTTGGATATACTCACCGTTGTGCTTTGGCTCTCGTGGACTTGTTCTAATCTTTTTTAGCTTCAGCTTGCACTTGCATGTGAGCAGTTGATGGTCTGTTTTACAGTCGGCCCCTTGGTTTATTCTGACTAATGATATTGAGCTTTTCCATCATCTCTTTTCACAGATGTAGTCAATTTGATTCCTGTGTAGTCCATCAGGTGAAGTCATCGTGTATAGTCACAATTCATGTCGTTGAAAAAAGGTATTTGCAATGAAGAAGTCATTGGCCTTGCAAAATTCTATCATATGATCTCCAGCATCGTTTCTATCACCAAGGCCATATTTTCCAACTATGGATCCTTTTTCTTTGTTTCCGACTTTTGCATTCTAGTCACCAGTAATTTTCAGTGCATACTGATTGCATGTTTCATCAATATCAGGCTGAGAAATTGGTAAAAATCTTCAATTTCTTCATCTTTTGCCTTAGTGCTTGGTGTACAAATTTGAACAATAGTCCATTAACTGCTTTTTCTTGTAGGGGTATGAATGTTATCCTATCACTGACAGCATTGAACTTCATGATAGATCTTGAAATGTTCTTTTTGATGATGAACATGATACCATTCCTCTTTAATTTGTCATTCCTGGCCTAGTAGACCATATGATTGTCCAATTCAAAATGGCCAGTACCAGTTCGTTTCAGCTCACTAATGCCTAGGATATCGATCTTTATGTGTTCCACTTCATTTTTGATAATTTTTGTTTTTCCTAGTTTCATACTTTGTACATTTCATGTTCTGATTTTTAATGGATGTTTGCCGCTGTTTCTTCTCTTTTTGAGTCATGCCACATCAACAAATGAAGGTCCTGAAAGCCTGGCTCCACCTACCTTATTAAGGTTGACTCTACTTTGAGGAGGCAGCTCTTCCGCAGTCATATTTTGAGTGCCTCTCAATCCGAGGGGCTCACCTTCCAGCACTATATCAGATAATGTTCTGCTGCTATTCATAAGGTTTTCAGTGGCTAATTTTTTGTTGTTGTTGTTTTAGAAGTAGACCACCAGGTCCATCTTTATAGTCTGTCTTAGTCTGGAAACTCAGCTGAAACCTGTCCACCATGAGTGATCCTCCTGGTATTTGAATACCAGTGGCATAGTTTCCAGCATCACAGGAACACACAAGTCCCCATAGTAAGACAAACTGACAGACACATGGGTGAAGTAACTTGTACAGTCACAGTAAAAAAAATAAAAATGTTAGAAGGCTAATTTTTTAAAATTAGAAGGTAGGATTTGGGATTAAAAAAAATTTTTTTTTTATTTAAAAGGTATTAAAAATACTACTATTTGACAGGATGATGAGAATTGGAAATTTTAATATCAAAAACATAATTCATAATTATTTGAATTAGTTTACTTATTCTGAATATTCAAAAAAATTCTGTGATGTATCTGACTAATTAGTGGTTTCTGACTGTGTCTCCCAACCTCTTTACTATTTCCTACACCAATAAATCTCCAGCAGTTATATGCAGTCTCCATTTAGAATCAGTAATTTGGATTGTCAAGGGGAGTTCTTACTATGCTGTCCAGTACGGTAGCTACTAGCCACATGAAGGAAATGAGCACTTAATTTGTGGCTATTTCAAAGGGAGAAATGAATTTTGCATTTTAATTAATATTATTTAATATTAATTTTAAAACCAAAACACTGTAAAACACTTTTCCTTTAATAAATCTTTATTGCTTTAGTGGGACTACATTTCACTTTATTGTTCCATGTGAACTATTATTGTTTATAATACAACAGGTATCTCATTAATATATTAAAAAACAAAGTGGCCTTTGAATCAATTCCAGCTTACAACAAACCGTATGTTGCAGAGTAGAACTATGCTTCACAGGGTTTTCAAAGCCTGTGATCTTTCAGAAATAGATCACTAGGCTTTCTTTCAAGATGCCTCTGGGTGGATTCGAACTGCCAGCCTTTTGGTTAGTAGCTGAACACTGAACCATTTGCACCACTCCAGTTTTTATACTGGTTGTTTTTGTTGTTAGGTGCCATGGAATCAGTCATTTTTTGACTCATAGCAACCCCATGTTTATATGTTGGAGTTATAATATTTTGGATATGTTAGAGGTAAATAAAATATATTAGTAAAACTAATTTCACCTGTTTCATTTTACTCTTTAAAATTTGCCTACTAAAACATTTAAAATTACACATGTGGTTTGTGTTGTATTTCAACTGGACAAAGCTTCTTTAGAGTTTCACTGATCACATCTGACTTTTGGAACCGTTATGTATTCTTAAACGCAATCTCTTAATTGAAATTAAAAGTAGATAGAGAGAGAACACGTTTGCACACTTTATGTGGAGAAAAACTAATATTTTGAAAAAGAAAATATTTGGGCATCACTTACTACCTCAAAGATTGTTTTGTCAAAATTTACTAATACATTTAGGAGACAAATTTCATTTTAAAAAATTATTAGATGTTAATAGAAAAATGAAAAGAAGGCACAATGAGTCACCGAGGTTACAAAGAATAGGGAAATGAGCTGAAATGAGCTCAATGTTTTGCAGGTTGTTTTCCCTTCTCAGACAGAAGGGAGGCGCAGAGAAGTGAACCAAACCTAAGCTTTTCAGGACAAGTCTCTAAAGACTGAACAGAGCATCAGAAAATAGAATTTATAACAGTTTCCTGGTCTTGAAATGAGAAAGACTGAAGATCAGGACCTGACAATGAGAGAACCCATTAAAACCGTTGCCATCAAGTCAATTCCAACTCATAGCAACCCTATGGGACAGAGTAGAACTGCCCCATAAGGTTTCCAAGGAGCAGCTGGTGGATTTGAACTGCTAATGTTTTGGTTAGCAGCCTGAGCCCTTAACTACTGCACCACCAAGGCTCCAACAAGAGGAGAAGACCTTAATAAATACTCCTAGGCACATTAATAGGACCTATGGAAAATATACACCCAAGAATTGTGGGGTAAACCAGAGGTTAAAGTAAGCCTTACAGAGACAGCAACTCTGCCTTAAAGTTACTTAGTAACTAATCATTCTGAATTGAACTCCCTACCTTTACTACCCCCCGGTCTAAGAGAATAGAATGAATCTTTTGGGAA
Organism: Elephas maximus indicus; assembly: GCF_024166365.1. NCBI lineage: Eukaryota > Metazoa > Chordata > Mammalia > Proboscidea > Elephantidae > Elephas > Elephas maximus. Next base: position 59,368,745 of record NC_064833.1, on the reverse strand, counting down.
AGAAGAACATATTATCTGGAGGGTGTTCTGCTTTTATTTACTTATTTTTTTTTAACATAATGTTGAGTATCTAATAAAACATGATCAAACATCTCAATAAACAGATCTAAAGACAATACTAAGCCAAGAACATATGTTTTAATCTCTAGAGTGTGCACTATAAATAGTAAAAAAATGTTTAATTTCCAAGATAATATAGGGAAAATGGAATCATAAGAAGTAATCCAAATTGGTAAATATGAAAAGAATATAAAACAAAGTGGACAACTACAGAACAAATTTTAAGATGATATAAGTCAAAGTATACAGTCATTATATTAATTGATAACAGCCTAAATAGTATAATGAAAAAAACCATTTGCCAATTTTGAATAAAACAAATACTGTATGTGGCTTATAAGAGACGTATAATGTTGAAATGTTGAAAGTAAAATGAATGAATATATATTCCATGAAAACATTAAATGAAAGAGAGCTGGTCTAGCATATAAATATTGAGTTAAGTAACCTTAAAGCAAGAAGATTTACTACATATAAGGAGAAAGATTTTTTTGTTGAGAAAGACTCAATCCACTATACGAATAAGAAATTTCTCATTAATTAAATTATATAGAAATAAAGTTAAAATATAATGTCATATAAGTTAAAACATAAATGTGTAAAATATATAAATATAAATATCTAAAGTATATATTTTATAAATATATAATTGAAATATACTTATATATATTCATATAAAATTTATACACATATATAAAAATTATATAAATATATGAAAGAAATAAACCCTCCAAAAATAAATGAGAAATAGAAAAAAACCCACAAACATTGTAGGAAACTTGAACACACATAATAAATAAGTCAGGCAGAGAAAACATCAGACAGGATAGAGAAAATAATAAATAATTCTACTCACAAACTTAACTTTCTCAACGGATAGAGGACTCTACCCAGTGAGGACAGAATATATATTCTTTTCAAGTATTCATACAACAGTGTCAAAATTGATCATATGATAAGTTGTATAGCAATTCTCAGTAAATTTAAATTGATTGAAAAAATTCAGAATAGGTTCTCTGACTAGAGTGCAAGTAAACTAGAAATTAGTGAAAATTTACCTAGAAAATCACCTGGTATATGTGCCTGCATGTATGTGTATGTGTAAAATTTTCCCACTGAACAGAACTAGAGCTAAAACCATAATACTTAATTTGTCAAATTTTAATTATCATATAATGAAAAATATTTTCTAATTTCTGTCTTGACTTTCTTTTTAATCCATAGTTTGTTTAAAAGCTTATTGCTTTTTTTCAAAATACCTAAAAAGAATATGCTAACAATCACTCATCTATTATTATGCACAGATATAATGGCAGGTTTGGAAGATCTGTTTACTAAAAATACGAAGATCAGTGAGAAAAATAAAAGTAGACCTAAATAAGTGGAGAGCTAGATAAAGAATTTAAAGACTCAATTATTAAAAATGTCAATTCTCTCTCAAAATATTCTGTAAGCTAAATATAAACTAAATGAAAATTACAGGTTATTTTTGTGAAAGTTTTGAGGAGTAGTTTTTAAAATTTTTATGGCAATGAAAAGAGGCAAGAATAGTCAAGGACTCTTTAAATCAAATAAAAACCAAACCCAGTGCTGTCGAGTCAATTCCGACTCATAGCGACCCTATAGGAAGAGTAGAACTGCCCCATATGGTTTCCAAAGAGCACCTGGCAGATTTGAACTGCCGACCCTTTGGTTAGCAGCCGTAGGCACTTAACCACTATGCCACCAGGGTCTCCAAGGACTCTTTAAGAAGAATAAAATTGGAGGAACTATGATGCTAGATATAAAAAAAAGACTTGTTATAATAATGAAGACAACGTGGTACTGGCAACATACAGACCTACCGATTAATGGAACAAAGTATAGAGATACTGATCAATGGAACAGAATAGATTTCAAAAGAAGATTGACACATATTAATAATTTGTTAATTTCTGGACCTGATAAATTTGATGATGGGAACTATTAATTCAGGAAATGGAAGTTACAACTTTGTAAGAATGGAGGGAAATAATGATGATGAAATTAAACACCAGTTTTGACTTATTTCTATATTTTTAATCTATTCTCCAAAAAAACAAATTTTTAGAAGGCATTACATATACTAAAGAAAATGATTTAATTGCTAAAGTCTTCTCTTACTAAAATGGAATAAAATACTCAGAAATTCAATAGGAACTCAGAAAAAATTATTGTGAAATTTACTGCTACCATGTTATTTTTACAAAGACAATGGTGTCTAATTTAGGTTTCTTTGATTTATTGCAGGAATCGTAAGGTAACAAAGAACGTTTAAATTAACAACTCTGCATCTTTGGTTGTTAAAACTAAAAGAAGTATTAAAAATGTAACCAGTCTTCTAATTTAAGATCCATAAAAATGGCATCAGAAAGAAAAAAAAAATTTAATGTATAATTAAACTTTTCCCAGCATGTTTACATTCTTGTACTCATTGTATTGCTTTTGAAAACAAGTACTCATTGTATTGCTTTTGAAAACAAGTCTGGGCACCAAATATTGAAGTATTCAGCTGTTAGGCAAGCATTTTAAAAACATCCAACATAACAAAAATAATTATTTTAACATCTGTTTCGTTTTCAATGAAATCCCAGTTTCTTAGATCATTTGTAAAATATTATGGACATGAAAAATGGGAATTCATCACTTCTTATTTTGAAATGTATGGGCTTTTTTTTTTTTTTTTAACAATATTACCATTTAATAACTACCTTTTACAAAGTTTTTATCTTAATTTGTATATTAAAAGGAGGAATATGTTTGCCTCTTGAAATCTTAAAATTCAGTTGCCAGTTAGTTCTGATTCATGGCAATCCCATGTGTTTCAGAGTAGAACTGTGCTTCATAGAGTTTTCAACAGCTGACCTCTTAGAAGTAGATTGCCAGACTTTTTTCCGAGGTGACTTTGGGCAGACTCGAATTGCCAAACTTTCAGTTAGCAGCTGAACACATCAACTGTTTGCACCACCTAGGGATTCCTTTGAAATCTTACCCATCCATTAGATTGCATTTAAAGCACCGCCTCTTTTATCAAGCATTTTGTAATCTTCCCCTGTTCTGAACATCATATTTCCTCTGTCCAACTTGCACAGTCTGATATATGGCACTTTTACATGGAGTAAATCTTGCTTCCCCAAATACTCTTTAAGATTCCTGATAAGAACTTTATTCTTCTACCTCTCTTCAGTACAAGGTCAGAAATAGAGTGAGTGTTCTATAAATATTTGTTTGATGATTCTCAACTGGCTTTCGGTAACAGAAGTATCTCCTTGTACCTGAGCAATTACTAACAACTATATAAAAAAAAAAAAAAAAAAACAACTATACGATCTTCATAATTTCTACCAAGAGATCAGATGCAATAGTGACAGCCAGGTTAACCATATCTTATAGCCAAACCTGTCTGAAAAATTTCTAAAAGAATCTACTTAGTAAAGTCATAAATTGATGAGCTCTAGGTGGTTAGTGGAGCCCTGATGGTGCAGTGCTTAAAAGCTCTGCTGCTAACGAAAAGGTCAGCAGTTAGAATCCACCAGCTGCTCATTGGAAACTCTATGAGGTAGTTCTACTCTGTCTTTTAGGGTCCCTATGAGTTGGAATAGACTCAGTGGCAGTGGGTAGGTAGGTAGGAGCCATGGTAACACAATGTTTAAGTTCTCTGTTGCTAACTGAAAGGTCGTTGGTTGGAACTCACCAGCTGCTCCACAGGAGAAAGATGTAGCAGACTGCTTCTACTCTGTCCTATAGGGTCACTGTGAGTTGGACTGGACTGGACAGAAACGGGTTTTTTTGTCTGGGGGTGGTTGATCATTGCGATATCATAGTTGAGGCTTCCTGACCTCAGAGAGGCCCTGCGTGGACCTTTATTTTCTTCCTGCTCCTGACTGTTGTACTATTGTTAAGTGTATATATCAACTTTCTAATCTGAGGTATTTTGCAGTTTGAGGACTAAGAAGCAGTTTTATTACAGCTTCTTCTGTTGTCAAAAGTTATCATAACAACAAAGAAAAGGTCAATGTTTAGAGAATTTCTATATATAAGTCAAATATGCACAAAAGAATAAAAAGGAGATGGAAATCTAGGGTGAAAATTTTGGGTGGAAAAGAGATATATCATCTTCTTTTTCCTTATACTTCTTAAAAAATTGAGATAAAAATATGATCTAGATATAGAAAAAAAAAAGTGAAAATCAACAAATTACCAATACGATTCCTTAAGCATTGCCTTTCTTAGCTCTTACTGTCTTTCATAGCTCTTCTAAGAAAACTATTTAAAGGAAACATCTTGCCAGTCCAAACTGTTTTTATCATATCCAGCTATATATATTTGGTTTAATTTTGGAGGTACACTTTTGACAAATTTATTATGTATGCAAAGAGCAAGGCAAAATTTTATTTCTAAATTCCACACCCAAAGAGTCCCCCTGTGGGTTTTGTTTAGTCACTAGTTCCTCTTTTAAAGGAGAGGCAAAGAGATTTTAATGACTCAATAAGGAGATGTAAAGTTTTCAGCATTCTAGGAGGGCTGTCCTTTTCTCAGGATAATCTTCTCCTGACCAATAACAAGTAGAGAGTCTTTTCATTGTCCCATGCCCCATAGTGTTTTAAACTGGGTTAACTTTCCCACTTTCTTATTTGGAAAATACTTGTCTTAGGGAATTCCATCATTTTCCCAGATAACACGTTCACTACCTGCCCATGTGCAATAACCTATTGACTTAAGGGTTGCTTTGTTTTTCCCAGAGAATCTGGACCCATAAAAGAATCAGAAAATTTCATTTAAATGAAATTCCACAGCAATATAACCTCCTCCATTCTGTGCAAACACGTGTGGAGTTGTTTCCATGGTTACTTGTTACTAGTCCTGCATTCTCTGTGGTTTTGTGCTGAGCTGGACAAGAGATCAACAAGCCTACAGTGTCATTATAATGAGGCAGAAACTGCGAATAATGCTTTAGTTGACTGTCATGCAACAGTTTAGAGCACACACAATTTCAAGGTTACAATTATATTAAACAATACCATAGAGGGTTTTTTTCCCCAACACTGTTTGCTTTTTCAGTAATGTCATAGGAACAAGGACGAGAAGAAAAGAAAGATGCAGAAGGATAATGGTACACACTCAGCTAGACAAACACACACACACACACACACATATATATACACACATACAGTATTTATAAGCTAAAAAGAATATATGCACTCATAAAGGGGGATTTTTCCTAAGTGGGGAATAATTTAAGTATCATATTAAAATGTTATGTGTGTGTACTGTACATATTTATGTGTATATAAGTATATATATAATATATACATATATAAGAGAAAACCTAAACTTACTAGTGTATACAATGCATATTGACCCAAGTCAAAAAAAAAAAAAAAATCCAAACCCTTCAAGAACAAAGGTATTCTCAGGATTCTATGCTCAAGGGCATCTGATCCATCTTATTCTGTTGTGTCTTCATGGCAATTCTTTAACTTTGCTTGTGATGTAATAATACGATATAGATTTAGAATGGTGTTTCAAAAACCAAGTTTTACTTTGAAAATTATGTTTTAGTTCTGTCTTTGATCTCTGAGTGAAATTAAAACGTTTGATATACATTTAGTTTAAGACAACATCCAAATAGCAGCCTTGTTGGAGTTATTTTCAGATTACCTCCAAAATTACAAAATTGTTACCCAGAAGAAAAGACTGAGAGAACTGATGGTGGAATTTTTTCATAATAAACTATACTAAAATCCAAACCTATTGTCATTGAGTTGATTCTGACTCATAGCGACCCTGTAGGACAGAGTAGAACTACTCCATAGCGTTTCCAATGAGTGCCTGGTGGATTCGAACTGCTGACCCTTTGGTTAGTAGTCGAACTCTTAACCACTATACCACTAGGGTTTCCAAAGCCAACTGTTGCTGCCCAATTTGGAACCAGGGACCTTTTGCGTGTGAGGTGAACGTGATCACTATACTATGGAAGCCTAAATATGATCCCAGAAAAAATATGATACTTGTCAAGAAATCCAGCTGCTGATTGTATCCCCTGATAGATAGTGGAAATATATTCTGTTCTTTCACTATTATCTTCTGACTGTTCTTGGAGATTCAGGGTCTATATGAAAATTGAGCAGCTATTCCTCTGCTTCAAAGGTGTGGCTTTTTCAAATAGGCAGATTGTAACCCTTTCCTTCCTATAACTTCTAGGGCCTAAAATCTCTACAAGTAAGCTATGGTGGGTAAGGACAAATCTGGAGGTGCCTTGAAAACAGTATTTCTATGTCCCATACTTATTCATGGAGGTAGAAGTTCATTCCATTTATGCACAATGGAGAAATACTAAAGCAGGTGTCCTAACCTGGGGTCTGAATGCAGGGGGTCCATGAACTTGCAGGTGAAAAATTGAACTTATTTTCATTAATCTCTAACTCTAACATAGCATTGACCTCAGGTCTGACATAGGCAATAAACTACAGTTATATATTAGCAGTACCTAATATATTTATGTGGTTTTCTACCCCATAGAACCCATTGCTGCTGAGTAAATTCTGACTCATAGCAACCCTATAGTACAGAGTTGAACTGCCCCCATTGGGTTTCCGAGGCCGTAATCTTTACAGACTCAGACTGCCACATCTTTTTCCTGAAGAGAGACAGGCAGGTTCCAGCCACCAACCTTTCAGTTTTCAGTCGAACACTTAACCACTGAGTCACCAGAGGTCCTCATCGAATAGAACTAATTGATATTTTCATATCATATTTTAGTAGCTTCAAGTGTATCAAAATATCATTTATGCTTATTATTATTTTGGAGTTTTAGTACTTACTAAGCCTTTCATTCGTTCTGTTATTTAATGCTTAATAAAAAATAAAGATATTATTATATCATATATATTTTATTTTTTAACGGATGCTGACTGTACTTCAAGGAGCCCTGGTGGTAGTACAATGGTTAAGCACTTGGCAGCTAATCAAAAGGTCAGTAATTCAAACCTACCAGCTGCTGTGCTGGAGGAAAGACCTGACAATCTGCTCCTGTAAAGATTACAAACTAGGAAGCCCTGTGGGGTAGTTCTACTCTGTCCTGTAGGGTTACTGTAAGTCAGAATTGACTTGATGATACAGAACAACAAGAACAAGAACAATTGTATTTCAATGTAATTTGTTTCCTTGTAACTCTATTTACTTTTTTAAGGTTTCCTTATGCTTCACCATACTGCCAAATCTTTCTGTGACACAGAAAAGTAAAGAGTCTATGACATAAGTGGATTATTTTCTAGAAATTGGGAAATAGACTGGGAGTGATGCATAGCAAACTGCTTTCTAGCCCCGACCTGAAAATGAAGATTTTGGTGCTAAGTAGTGCTATAGCAAACTAATACCAGATACCTTGATAAAGCACTAGCTCTGAATAACTCCTACAAAGCTTGACGACAAAAAGACTAAAAACACTGCAGATCAAAGGAAAGGAAACATCGAAATGAAGACTTAGAAAATGACAACACCTCTGAAAATAGGCTGTTTATTACAGACACAAGAAAAATTACTTTAGAAAACCATTTGGTATCCTCAATATGGAAAATCATCCAGATTGAACAGAAGAAGGTGAAAAAGGAGAAAGGAAGACATAAAGATGTAGAATAAGGAAACTAAATATGTATTGTCTTAGGCTGGGTTCTCTAGAGACGTAAAACCAGAGAAGTATATGTATATATATAAATATATATAGAGAGAGAGGGAGAAAGAGAGAAAGATTTATCTCAAGGAAATTGCTCACATGGTTGTAGAGGCTGGTAAGTCCCATGTCCATGGGTCAGGCATCAGTCTGGAGGCTTCTCCTGAATCATGTAGCTGCAGGGGTTGATGTACTCAAGATTGGTCAGAGAGCAAGCTGCTGGCTCATGGGCCATGGAGGCTGATGAATCCAAGATCGGCAGCCAATATGGCAGGCCACTGGCTCAAGTCCCTCAAATGGGAGGTCAGATGATGATGATAAACTGGATGCAGGCTCCAAAGTCAGTGAGCTTTGCAAAAAAAAACAAACAAAAAAACCTAAACCCGTTGCCTTTAAGTTGATTCCGACTCAGAGCGAGCCTATAGGACAGAGTAGAACCGCCCCATAGTTTTTCTAAGGGGCACGTGGTGAATTCAAATGGCCAACCTTTTGGTTAGCAACCATAGCTCTTAACCACTATGCCACCAGGCTGAGCTTTGCCAGGAAGTCTGTATATGTATTGGATGCAGGCCATACCCCTGAGAAAAATCCTTTTACAGCTAATAGGCTGATCACATCATGGAGGTGATTACATTATATCACAAAATGGAGGATACCTATGTCATTACATAACTGTCAAACTGTAGCATTACATAACTACCAAGCTATATCATTACATAACTGCCAAACACTGAGAATCATGGCCCAGTCAAATTGACACACAGCCGTAACGATCACACCTACTTACTATCTGAATTAAATTTTCATTAGTGAAGTTAAGGAACAGAACTTCCAAACAGGAGAACCAATTTAATGATATGCATTGATAGATTTTAGATACTTTCCTATATAGCAGAGGAAAAGAAACATATTCACAGGTTGTCTGGAAAAGGATGTGGATAGTTTTAGAAAACCTATCATAATCAGTATGTTGATTTTCCAAGTATTGCTTCTGTAAACATAAAATACACAATTCTGATGAGGAAAAATATAGAAATTTTAAATGATATTTACATAAATACATTAAAAATGATAAAGTGTTGTATGGGTAAGGTTCTCAGTTGCAGAAAGCAGAAGACACTCACTTATTTAGGTAGAAAGGGATATATCTTGCTCACAGACCATTTGGTAGGGATGTAACAACACAACTAAATACAGAATTGGTTCTCTCACAGCTACCTACTGGTGGTGTTGAAGATGCTTACAGTAATTGCTGGTTCTAGACCATGCTACTCTGCTTCCTTTTGCTCTGGTAAAATGGGATTTCCATGCCTAGACCGGATTATCATGTAACAGCCTGTGAACTGGGAATCTTGGCAGGGCTATCTGCATCATGTTGGTGTTTGCCATTGAGTCAATTCGGACTAATACTGACCCTGTAGAACACAGTAGAACTGCCTCATAGGGCTTCCTAGACTGTAATCTTAATGACAGCAGATCTCTAAGTCTTTTCTTCTGCTGAGCTACTAGTGAGTTCTAACTGCCAACCTTTCAGTTAGCTGATGAGTGCTTACCCATTGCACCACCAGGGCTCCTTATCTGCACCATCCCGTTGCCCTTGAGTCAATTACGACTCATAGCAGCCCTATAGGACAAAGTAGAACTGCCCCATAGAGTTTCCAAGGAGCGCCTGGCGGATTTGAACTGCCAACCTTTAGGTTAGCAGCCATAGCACTTAACCACTACACCACCAGAGTTTCCAATCTGCACCATAGTGACATGAAAGTCAGGAAATGTAGTAGTTGTATTTGTTTGTTTGTTTCTTGGAAGATGAGATTCATTTTTATGTGGAACTATCAAACTGTGGAAAGATGTTCAAAATATTTTAGGCAGCCACGGAAGAGAAAGCCAGAATCAAGCCAGTTGCCCTTGAATGGATACCAGCTTGTGGTGACCCCATGTGTTACAGACTAAAACTGCACTACATAGAGTTGTTAAGGCGATGACTTTTTATAAGCACATTTCTCCTGAGGTGACTCTGGGTGGATTTGAAATGCCAACCTTTCAGTTAATAGTCAAGAGTTTAATTGTTTGCGCCACCCAAGGACCCCCACAGAAGACAGAAAGTGTATGAATGTAGACATGGAATATGACAATAAGCACATTCTGTAGAAGTCCTGTTAAATTAATTTCAAGTTTTTCTTGAAGTAGATGGATCATCTGGAAATTACCAAAGTTGACTAACATCATTTCAGAAAACCTGGAAAAACTGAGGTAAATAAGAATGTTGTCTTATCTCCAAAGAGGGGGACCCAGGTTATTTTATAAATTATTTCTTTCAATCTTCAATGAACAGTTAATTTCCAGCTGATTTAAATGTTTCTAGACTATAAAGGAAGAAGAAGAAGAAAAAAAAAAAAAAAAACTCTTAATGCTGATAACAAAACCTGACAAAATTGCACAGAAAGAAAATATTAATCTCAATTATGAATACAGGTTGAAAAATAGCAGGAAAATTATCAGCAAATGATATCCAGCTGTATTTAAAGGGCATAATCCATCATCACCACTGGGGTTTATTTCATGAATACAAGAATGGATCGATACCAGGAAATCTATTAGTCAAATCTTCCACATTAAAAGATCTAAATGGAAATATATTTAACTGTCTGAATGTAAAATTGGATTGAATACCATGATCATTTCTGACTAAAAAAAAAAGCAAACTTGAATTTATGCCTTGACCCAATACAACTGTATCTCAGACTGCATCATGCTTCATGTTTAATGTTAATTTGCTTAGTTATCTTGTTCATTTAGAACAAATTAAAAAGTAAGGACATTCTAAAACAGAGAAAACGTATTTGTTATTTACAGACAAATACTCCTTGGACAATAGAATCATCAGAAAAAATTAAAGACGACCATTTTTTTTATATAGCATACATAGTGGTGAGTATAGCCCTGACATCCATCTGGGCCATCTGCTATTTTGGGCAATTGTTTAACCTTGGACAATTGTTTAACTTCATTAAATCTCATTTTGTATATGTTTAAAATGGAGGTGCTACTTATAATTACCCCTTAGGCTGTAAGGATTAAATGAAATTGCACACCTCAAGCATTAAGCAAGAGGCTGGCACAGTGTGAGGGCTGGTAGTGTTGTTTGTTATTGTTTTAGGATACATAGCATAACAGCTAAATGTAAAATAGATACAAAAGAATCAATAGGCTCCCTATACACCAGTGATAAAAATAGCCAGTCTCAATTAAAAAAAAAAAGAAAAAGAAAGAAAAAAATGAGCTCAAATCTCAAATTCAATTTTGCTTTATTTATGAAGCCATAAGAAGACAATCATCACTTATGTCATCAGAAAAGCGATTCCAAGGATTCTATATTAACACATGCAGAAAAACAAACTGGAAGAAAACACAGAATGCTGGAACAATAATGGAAAAGACACCTTGGTTGGCAGGACTTAATTGTCTAAAACATCGCTATCTTTTTACCCCCAAATTTTAACCAAATGTTGGCAGTTCAGTTCAAATCCACCAGCCATTCCTCGGAAACCCTATGGGGCAATTCTAATCTGTCCTTTAGGGTCTCTATGAGTTGGGATTGACTCGACAGCAACAGATTTTGGATTTTAGCACTAAGGTAACTGTTGAAGAAGTGAGAAATCACATGCAGCCTCTGGGACTTGAGTTTGTCACACTGATCTCCTGAGGCTTGGAGAATGAAACCTTCTCAAGTACAAATCAGTTTCCTGTTGTGATTTCATACAAGTAAACACTATATAAGCATATAATAGAAAGTCCAGTACAAATCTTCCTGCCATTTACTTTATATCTAGAGCAAGGCTCTAGACTTACCAGTGTAAATTTAGTAAGAAAGATTAATTTAAATTCTCCAAAGAATATTTTAGTAACCCATTAAAAAAAAAAAAAGAAGTTGTGGGGAATTTCTTCAGATAATCATGGTCATTTTTGTACTAAATTATTAAACTCAGTTTTCACACCCAGTTTGACTTGTTTCAGATTGAGAACACTGTCCATGTTGCTAGAAATGACTGATCACATTGCAGAACTGGAACTCACAGGCCTTTTTCAATCCTCCACCCAAACCCTAGTTACCTGAAAATTGAATCTTGAATTGTGACAAATTCTTAATCTTGGCTCAGCACAGGACGGCCTTAGGGGCCACACGTCCTTGGAAGCAGTACCTCCTGTTTTACTGTGGTTGTGAGATTTTCAACTGCCCCTTCATTTTTTCCTCTTTGCTTTGAAGTTTCTCTGACCCTTCAGCTGCCTGAAGAGAAGGGGCAAACTGTCTAGCCTATTAGGAAATTATCTCTCAACCACCCCTAGAAACAAAAAATAAACCATCAAATACAGATTCAAATTTTTCCCTGAGTTTCTTCACTGAATATTTGGTAAGGGTTCAGTCACAAAGTTGTAAAGTAACTAAAGTTTAATTTTGAAACCTTCGGAATGCTCTAAGATCCCACATTTAGTGGTTAAGATCTACACTGCTAATGAAAGGGTTGGCAGCTCGAATCCACCAAGCACTCCTTGGAAGCCCTACAGGGCAGTTCTACTTTGTCCTGTAGGGTTGCTATGAGTCGGAATCACTTGAGCTCAATATTTTTTTTTTTTTTGGTTTGGGGACCCTTAGGAGCCCTTAGGAGCAGTGGTTAAGAGCTTAGCTGTTAACCAAAAGGTCAGCAGTTTGAATCTACCAGCCACTTCTTGGAAACCCTATGGGGCACTTCTACTCTGTCCTAAAGAGTCACTATGGGTAAGGAGTGACTCAGTGGCAATGGGGCCGTGGGTTAGGGATCTATAATCCCCTATTTTCCTCTTAATTGTTAATAAACTGTAGTTGATTTTGTACTCACATGGAGGTATGCATGATTAACAGTCGAAGTGTTACCTCTCCCTTAAAGAATTCACAGTGTAGTTGGCATAAAAAAAAAGACTACCTTTCAGCTGCCAAACTGCATACAAACCGTAATGCTAAATAATTGATTTGGAATATTCAGATTCTTCTCTATGGTCCTTAAATCATATCCATTTCTTTTCAAATAGTGGAGAATATTGACCAAGGCAGTCACCTGAAGGAATCCACAAACATATGATTTGGTCCAGGATAATCAAATCATCATATGACTAATAATCAGAGAATGGAGATTGTTTATAGTAACGTGAGGCAAGGAAATTTGGGATCCACAACAGGCAGTGTTATGATCTTTCTAGCACGCTGTGGGAAACACAAGAACCAAAAAATTTCAGATACACCAACAAATCAATTGTGTAGCCTTGTTTCACTAATTTTAGTAGTTTATAGAATTTTTGAAGATCTATAAAATTCTGCTAAGGCAAAAATTTAAATCAGTTGCACTGTGACAACTGTCACCTAGCTCCTGATTGATGCCAATTGGTACCTAGCATATGCATATCAACACGCCAATTCTTGTCCTGCACCGATCCTTGTACAATAATTCTTATGAAGTTATACAGTACTGGATTGCACAGCAGTTTTTGTATTATGAAGATCTAAGAGCATAGCCCTTTAGAATTTAAGAATTAATTTAGTTTAGGCTGAAAGTAGGCACTATTTTTATACTTACATGGTGTTTGTATCTTGATTTCCTCCCTAACTCTTGTTCTAAGCATGAATTTTGTGTTGCTGAAAAGCTGAATACCAAATCTACTAAAACTATTAAAACAGGTTCAGTAAAGTTTAGATTTATAGAAAATGCCACATACACATTTTAGGGAAATAGAGCAGATTTCTCCAAAACATGTCTTTTCTTATCACAATTTCTTTCTTTCTATCTTTTTTAAAATTTGATCGGATAGCAGTTGTGAAGACACTGAAGATTTTTCCCCCTAACATTTCTGCATATTAAAACATCTTGACTCATTATACTGAATGTTTTCTGGTTATTCTATTTCATGCCTTTCATATTTAAAATGCATGAGTCATTTGTGTTTCAATAGAATATTTGTTGTCTTCCTTTTGTTTCTTTGTAATTCAAGGAAACTATTGCAAAACAGAAGTAGAATTTTTTTTTTATTTTATTATTTTTCTAAGTTTTGGTTTACTCTTGTAACTTGCAAATCACAAGCATTTTAGTATTTATCACTATATATGCTTTAAATATCATATAATTAGAATATATATTAAATATATAAAAGTAAAGAGAAGCAAAGCTCTGCTAGAATTTTAGTACTCTAAATAAAGGGGTTAAGAACATTAGAATTTCTATACTGTGTGAGATTAATGATTGATCAATCCCAAATCTTGTCTGTAAAGGAGGTACTCAGGATTTTGTTGGGAAAAGGATAGTTGATGTTTTGATGCTAATGTCAGGTTAGAATATAGCTGCAATTATCCCATTAATTTATATACTTACAAGAAAATTACAATTATCCAGCTCTTGAAGTAGTTTTTATTCTACAAGTGAAGTAATGGACATATGGTTACATAGAAATGGGTAAGCTCACTTTAACTGACTTTACAGAATTTTTCAAATAAATCTTGTTCATTTCTTTCCAAACAGTCACAATTTTACAGCCTCCTATTAACTCTCAATGGTCATCATTGCAGAAGAATAACATTATTTTCTGTTTTCTCTACCTCTTGTTAATTCTAGCTGCCTTTTTCTGAATATTCCTTTGTTTGACTTTTAAGAGAAATAATTTGCACAAATAAATACATTATATATTGTAGTATTTATTAAGATAAATAGAAAATCCTAGAATAGGCCAAATGGTAGATATAATGTGAATTTGGGGATAAGTGACATTTTTCTGACACCAGGAAAAGAGGTAGGACTCATCTGGAGTGAGAGTGTAGGGGAATTAGCATATAGACAAAGGAAAAGCAGGTAAAAAAAACCCTGAGGCAAGAACATATTTGGTGAGTTAAATGAGCGAAAGATTGCCAGTGTTTTTAGAATGTAGTGAGAAGAGTCTGAGAGGGACAGGTGATGATATGGAAAAAGTAGGCACTGGAAGCTGTGACAAAAATTTTGGTTTTTATTCAAAGGCCAGTGAGAAGCTTGGAGGGCCATTATGCCAAGAAAAAAACATGATCGTATATATGTTTTATAAGGATGACTGTGGATTGGAGCAGGCAAGAATAGAAACAGGGAGATGAAATAGAAGTCTATTAGAGGATTTTACTAAGCAAGAGAATATAGTAGTTTAAGCTAGAGTTATGGAAGTGGGGAAAGGGGTTATGTGAACCAATAGAACTACATTTGGGGGTGAAATCACCAGGACTTAGTGATGGGCTGAGTGTCGAATGTGAAAATAAGAGCAAATTTATGGATAACTCCAAGTGTCTGACTTGGTGGTTTTTACTGCAACGAGGAACACTGAATGAAGGAGTAAGTAGATAGTTGGGGACAGAAAATTGACTCGTTTTGGCATTACTAAATCTGAGTTGCCTATGTGACTTCATGAGGTCAAGTAAAGGTATCGTATCAAGTGAACAGTTTGAGACTAGATGCAGCAAAAACACCTGGCTGAAGTTATAAATTGGGAATGATTGGCATAAAAAATGCATAAAGATAGTGTTTAACACTTTAGTAATAAACAATAAACCCAGTACTTTAGTAATAGGTTGGATGAAATTATCTTAGGAAAGAGGGTACCCAGACCAAAAAAAACCCAGTGCCATCAAGAGGGTAGATAAAAAATATAACAGGGCCCAGAACCTAATGCTGAGAACTCCAATATGTAGAAATCAGTGATAAATAGAAGAGATAATCAAGAAGCCAAAGATGTAGGCAGAAAAGTAAGAGGAAAGCTGAAAGTTGTGCTAACAAGGAAACCAAGGGGGGGGGGGGGGGAAGGTAATTCCTTCTGAATGCTGTTCTGTGGTCTTATAAAATGAAGACTGAAATATGGCCATAAGTTTTGGTTTCATCAAAGTCCTTGATACCTTTAGCAAGATCATTTTCATTAGAGGACGGTGACAAGCCATAGATTGGCCTGTACTGATGAGTGAATATCCAGAAAAAGAAAATGGCTTTTGTAGATAAGTTAGGTAGAGAACTTTAAAAAAAAAAAAAAAAGTTCCTTCCAGGGGACATCTAAGTCAATTGGCATAATAAAATCTATTAAGAAAATTTTATACATCCCACTTTGAAGACTGGCGTCTGAGGTCTTAAACGCTAGCATGTGGCCATCTAAGATGCATCAATTGGTCTCAACCTACCTGGATCAAAGGAGAATGAAGAATACCAAGGACACAAGGTATTTACAAGACCAAGAGACAGAAAGGGTCACATAAACCAGAGACTAAATCAGCCTGAGACCAGAAGAACTAGATGGTGCCCGGCTACAACTGATGACTACCCTGACAGGGAACACAACAGAGAATCCCTCAGGGAGCAGGAGAGCAGTGGGATGCAGATCTCAAATTCTCATAAAAAGACCAGACTTAATGGTCTGACTGAGACTAGAAAGACCCAGGTGGTCTTCGCCCCTAGACCTTCTATTGGCCCAGGAAAGGAACCATTCCCAAAGCCAACTCTTCAGACAGGGATTGGACTGGACAATGGGTTGGAAAGGGATGCTGGTGAAGAGTGAGCTTCCTGGATCAGGTGGACACTTGAGACTATGTTGGCACCTCCTGCCTGGAGGGGAGATGAGAGGGTAGAAGGGGCTAGAAGCTGGTGAAATGGACATGAAAAGAGAGAGTGGAAGGAGGGAGCAGGCTGTCTCATTAGGGGGAGAGCAATTGGGAGTATGTAGCAAGGTGTATATAAGCTTTTGTGGGAGAGGCTGACTTGATTTTTAAACCTCCACTTAAAGCACAATAAAAATTAAAAAAAAAAAAAAAGTTCCTTATCAAGAGCAACTAGAATATGAAGGTAGCTCATTATTTTTCGAAAATATGGTTATTATCGTTTACTCCCTTCACTAATGTATCATAACAATGTATGTATAATTCTAGTACAGATTCAGAGTGCTTTATTGATTATTCTGTACTTATTTTGGATCCTACCCAGTCCCTTACCTTTGAATGTGTGTATTATCTCCACTCCCTAGAAACTAAATATTTAGTAGCCTTTGGAGTTCATAGTTTTTATTAAAAGTATTTACTACTCCATAGTCCTTTTTAAATTTCTTAAATATGATTTGTAGATGAATATAAAAGTCTCTCTAATGAACTTCAACGTCTTCTACTAGTTGCCCTATTACTCAAAATCGTACCCAAGTATTTTCTTAATCACTCACAGTAGTTAAGAGCTATGGCTGCATGGCTGCTAACCAAAAGGTCAGCAGTTCAGATCTTCCAGCCACTTCTTAGAAACCCTATGCGATAGTTCTAGTCTGTCCTCTAGGGTTACTATAAGTCAGAATCGACTCAATGGCAAAACATTTTTTTTTTTTTCAGAGCTAATGAAAAGAAGTGGTAGTGTCCTAGAATGTTCCACTTTTCCTAACAAATGCCAGGTAATTGGCAAACAAATATTATACCAATATAACAGGTAGTCATATTTTGGGTCTCATGGACTTTCTGATTTTCTTCAGTTTCAGCTTGAACTTGCATATGAGCAATTGATGGTCTGGTCAACAGTCAGCCCCTGGCCTTGTTCTGACTGATGATGTTGAGCTTTTCCATCCTCTCTTTCCACAGATATAGTCAATTTGATTTCCGTGTGTTCTATCTGGCGAGGTTCATGTGTATAGTGGCCGTTTATGTTGGTGAAAGAAGGTATCTGCAAAGAAGTCGTTGGTCTTGCAAAATTCTGTCATTCGATGTCCAGCATTGTTTCTATCACCAAGGCCATATTTTCCAACTACTGATCCTTCTTTTTTGTTTCCAACTTTCGCATTCCGATCACCAGTAATTATCAATGCATCTTGATTGCATGTCCCATCAATTTCAGACTGCAGCAGCGGATAAAAATCTTCTATTTCTTCAACTTTGGCCCTAGTGGTTGGTGCATAAATTTGAATAATAGTCATATTAACTGGTCTTCCTTGTAGGCGTATGGATATTATCCTATCACTGACCGCGTTGTACTACAGGATAGATCTTGAAACATTCTTTTTGATGATGAATGCAACACCATTCCTCTTCAAGTTGTCATTCCCAGGATAGTAGACTATATGATTGTCTGATTCAAAATAGCCAATACCAGTCCGTTTCAGCTCATTAATTTTTTTAATGCCTAGGATATTTTATGTGTCCTATTTCATTTTTGACAATTTCCAATTTTCCTAGATTCATATTTCATACATTCCAGGTTCCGATTATTAATGGATGTTTGCAGCTATTTCTTCTCATTTTGAGTTGTCCCACATCAGCAAATGAAGGTCCCGAAAGCTTTACTCCATCCACGTCATTAACTTCAACTCTACTTTGAGGTGGCAGCTCTTCCCCAGTCATCTTTTGAGTGCCTTCCAACCTGGGGGGCTCATTTTCCAGCACTATGTCAGACAATGTTCCGCTGCTATTCATAAGGTCTTCACTGGCTAATGCTTTTCAGAAGTAGACTGCCGGGTCCTTCTTCCTAGTCTGTCTTAGTCTGGAAGCTCAGCTGAAACCTGTCCTCCATGGGTGACCCTGCTGGTACCTGAATACCAGTGGCATAGCTTCCAGCATCACAGCAACAGACAAGCCCACACAGTATGACCAACTGACTATGCAAAGGCATTCAACTGTGTGGATCATAACAAGTTATGGATAACATTGTGAAGAATGGGAATTCTAGAACACTTAATTGTGCTCATAAGAACCTTTACATAGATCAAGAGGCAGTTGTTCAGACAGAACAAGGGGATACTGATTGGTTTAAAGTCAGAAAAGGTGTGCATCAGGGTTGTATTCTTTCTCCATACCTATTTGATCTGTATGCTAAGCAAATAATATGAGATGCTGGACTATATGAAGAAAAATGGGGCATCAGGATTGAAGAAAGACTCATTAACAACCTGTGTTATGCAGATGACACAACCTTGCTTCCTGAAAGTGAAGAAGACTTGAAGCACTTACTAATGAAGATCAAAGACCACAGCCTTCAGTTTGCATAAAGAAAACAAAAATCCTCACAACTGGACCAACGAGCAACATCATGGTAAACAGAGAAAAGATTGGAGTTGTCAAGGATTTCATTTTGCTTGCATCCACAATCAACAGCCATGGAAGCAGCAGTCAAGAAATCAAAAGACGCATCGCAATGGGTAAATCTGCTGCAAAGGACCTCTTTAAAGTGTTGAAGAGCAAAGATGTCACCTTGAAAACTAAGGTGCGCCGGACCCAAGCCATGGTATTTTCAATCGCATCATATGCATGTGAAAGCTGGACAATGAATAAGGAAGACCGAAGAAGAATTGACACCTTTGAATTGTGGTGTTGGCAAAGAATATTGAATATACCATGGACTGCCAAAAGAATGAACAAATCTGTCTTAGAAGAAGTACAACCAGAATGCTCCTTAGAAGCAAGGATATCGAGACTGCGTCTTACATACTTTGGGCGTGCTCTCAGGAGGAATCAGTTCCTGGAGAAGGACATCATGCTTGGCAGAGTACAGGGTCAGAGGAAAAGAGGAAGACCCTCTACGAGGTGGATTGACACAGTGGCTGCAACAATGAGCTCAAGCATAACAATGATCGGAAGGATGGCTCAGGACTGGGCAGTGTTTCGTTCTGTTGTGCATAGGGTCGCTATGAGTTGGAACAACAACAATAACAGCTGGTATCTATCACTGACCAAAGAATCAAAGGTTCTATGATGTCACAAAAAGGAACACAAGTAATAAACATTTCAAGGAAGCAGGAGATTTTAAAGAAAGTCTGCCGCCAAGAAAGTGAATCCAAAAGATTTTCAACATGATAAGTGGGCAATGGGAAAATTTAAGGTTTATAACAGTGAGGCAGAAATGACAAGGTCAAATGAAAGTAGTTTTATGAACTGTAGTATCATTATGTGTTTTAGCTGAGGCTGGTGCACAAATACCTTGAGTTTAAGGTACAGCAGTGTCTGTTCCACGATCAACTTTAGCTCTTCATTTTGCTCCACAATTCAGAGAGAAAATCCTTACATGACTTGTTCCTCTCCTGTTCCTCTGCCAACAGTATTCACTGTTATATGTTGCTCAAAGCTTGTTAACCTGGCAGTGGGAGATGGGAGATGATAACATTCTCTGTTGTTCTGATTAAGCTTTAGTCTTATCAAGGCTCTGTATGGCAGAATCATCTGCCCTTCCAGTGGTTGTATTTTTGGACAGTCTATATTCCTTGTTTTCTTTCTTTCTCCTGTTCCTTCATCTCATTTCCAGTGAATTTTCACAAGTGCTCTAAGGGTGACCATGTTCTCCATCTCCCCTTTCCCAAATATTAAGATTCCTGCCCCCGCTCAGTAGAGATAGGGAAGATGGCTCAGGGAAAGCTTCGTACTCTTCCCACACCAACTGCTGTTCCCTTCTGAGGTCTGTTCCACAACATACACTTTTTTTAGAGTTCTTTCTGTTCTTTTCTGAACACCTGGGATGCTTCTTGGAAAGTATGCAACTATGTGTGGAAAAAACTTTCTCTAGCTAGCCCACACTTGGCCTTCACCACCTTTTCAACTATTCTAGCTGAACTTTCCTACTGGTGTCTGGTGGCGTTTACTCCCAGATAAGCGAGTGCTCTTGCCTTCTTCCTCGCTGAAAATGGCAATCATTTCTTAGGTTCTTAACCATTTTATCGGTCTGTGATGTCCCTTCTATAATGAGTTTGAAAAAATCATAAATTGGCAGTTTGTTCTGCTTTTTCTTTTTTTTTTTTTTAAGGGTGGGAGCTACAATCTTTCTAGCCTTCTACATCCATGAATTTGACCTGGTCCACACCCTTCTATCCTGGGGGGCATTTATCCTGTAAAGAAAGAAAATGCATTCCAGGCCTACTGCTTACCTCTTTCCCTTCCTAGTGTGTTTGTCGTAAGTATGCGTACATGTCTTTATTTAGCCTGGGATTCGTGTGTATGTTGTATTTTTTTTAACACTGTACAATTTTATGTGTACATGGCTATTTGTAACTATTTTTATGTGTGAATATTTGTACCTAGGTACTCCTGGATATACATGACATGTATAGTCTTCATCTTAAATATTTCACAAAGCATCAGCATATGGCCACTTTCTGAAAAGACAATTGATTTACTGTAAATGATAAAAAGAAGTATGAGAACAAATAATGAATTGCTTTATATTTTGTGAGCATTCAGGTTGAGGGAGATTTTTTTTTTCTTTCCTCAATTTCCCATGTGGAAATTTTTATTGTAATTTTTGTGAGTTCTATAGTATATTTTTAGATATAAACTTCTAGTGAAGAACGTTGAGAATTACTGGATTGTGTTACCATATTTAGTTTTACTTATTCTCTTCATATATTTAAAAAAAAACTTATATGTGTGTCTGTGTGAGTAGAAAATATAACTTTCAGATTTTGAAACATTTTTAGCTTTATCAGTTTTATAAATATTACTCTCTTTAACATAAGGGATATCTGCAAAATATTATAACTAAATTATCTACTGAGACCAAAAGCCATCTTCCATTAACACACTGAGGATACCAAAAAGCTACTTCATTAAAAGAGACTGTATCCTCAGTAATATTTATTCTAAACTTACATGCACCGTTATGGGTTCTTTTGTTCTCTTCTTGGACTACTTAAGCATTTCATTAATGAAGCAATATACTTCTTAGAGCTTAGGGTTTAGATGTATTTTAATTATGCCATATGCTTCACTATAAATGTAGCTATTACAGATATCATTAATTTCAAACTTTTGTCACAACTGTTCCAGTCAGAAGGCTTTAACGTGAAAAGGATGGACAGAAGATATAGAGGGTGAGAATACCCATGAAAACCTGCTGCGTTAAACCTTTCTAATTTTAACTGATTTAGGTATTGGACTTCTGCCATTTTGCATTGGAAGATAACCTAGAGAAAAACGTTTCCTTATATTATCAGCAAAAAAAAAAAAAAAAAAAAATTCAAGGCATATTTATTTAATTTCAACTACCTTCTTAACCAATCAGTTAACAAACCTGAAACAAACCTTTTATTAAAATATCTTACAAATTTCATAGTTTAGCTTAAACTAGTAAAAAAATGTTTGTCTTAAGCATTATGCTCTTTTAAGAACTATCTATATGGAATCAAAGTGACAATAACAACTGGGAAGATTAGATAGGAGTCTTAGGGGACAGTGAGTTTATGTTAATGGGGGAGGACCAGCTTGGAAAAGGAGGGTGAAAATGGTTGCACAACTGGAAGAATGTAATCAATGTCACTAAATTGTAAATGTAGAAACTGTGGAATTGGTATATGTTTTACTGTGTATATTCTCAATAGCAACAGCAGAAAAAAAAAAAAAAAAGCCACTCCAACATATCTAAACGAGATGTTTTGACAGAGGTGCCATTCAACAGGGCCAAAAAACCTGAATGTAAATGAGGAATATTTGTCACTTTTGTATCATCTGTTGAAAAATTTCTTGTCTGATGACGTGGCCATTGAGCGTTTGAAATGTGGCTAACACAAACTGACATGGGCTGTACAGGTAAATGAACACCAGATTTTTTTTTCTTTTTTTTGTTGAACTCTATCTTTAATAAATTTACTTCTTTGTTTCTAAGGTGTGTCACGTGTAGACAGCATTTTGATGGATCCTGGGGTTTTTTTTTATCCCTTCTGTCACTCTGTGTCTCTTTATGGGTGCATTTAGGCCATTTACATTCAGTATAATTATTGATAGTTGTGAGTTTATTGCTGTCATTTTGTAGTGCTTTTTTTTTTTTTGCGATGCTAACATTTTCTTTGTCCCTCTTACTCTCCTATGCTAAGTTCCTTTTGTTTGTGGATTTCTTTTGTTTTTGTAGATTTTGTTTTTATTGAGAGTTTATGTTTTTCTTTTTTCTTTTGGTGAGTAGGTTTGTTAACTTTCTTTGTGGTTACCTTGAAATTTATACTTATCTTCCTAGGTTTGAAACCGTATATTATTATTTAGTATCTCCTTTCCTTCTTCTCCATTAGAAAGTTCTATACCTATGCTGTTTATTCCCTCTTTTATTGTTCTGACGTTGTTGTCATTTACAGATTAACCTCTCTGGTTCTCTGTTGTAATTTGTTTGGTTTTGAACAGTCCTTGAGAGTTCATTTCCTAGGTTGGTATCTGACTGGTGCAATCTTGTGTCCTAGATTCAGGCAGTTGTCTGATGTTTGTTCTCAGTCCAAGGACTACATTTAATAATTCTTGTAAATTTGGTTTGGTTTGTACATATTCCCTTAATTTCTGTTTATCTGGAAATGTCCTAATTTCACCATCATATTTCATTGAAAGTTTTGCAGGATATATGATTCTTGGTTGGCAATTTTTTTCTTTCAAGCTTTTATATGTGTCATTCCATTGCCTTCTTGCCTGCGTGGTTTCTGCTGAATAATGAGAGCTTAGTCATATTGTTCCTCTTCTGTATGTGACTTTTTGTTTTTCTTGAGCTGCTCTCAGGACTTCTTCTTTGTCTGTGGTTTTAACGAGTGTGATTATGATATGCCTTGCTGATTTTCTTTTGGGGTCTATCCTATATGGGGTTCGTTGAGCTTCTTGTATGGTCAGCTTTTCATCTTTCATGATATTAGGGAAGTTTTCTGTCAGCAATTCTTCAATGATCCTCTCTGTGTTTTCCATTTTCTCCCCCTGTTCTAGAACTCTGATCACTCAGAAATTTTCCCTTTGATTGTATCTGACATAATTCTCAGGGTTTCCTCATTTTTCTTCATTCTTTTTTCTGTTTTTTCCTCAGAGTTATATCCCAGTGTTTGTCTTCAATTTTGCTGATCCTGTCTTCCATCATTTCATACCTGCTCTTCAGCCTTTCTATGATATTGTCTGTTTCTGAAATCTTGTTGTTTATCTTTTGGATTTCTAATTGCTGGTTTTGTATGATTTTTAGTTGTGAATTTATTTGGACATTTTGTTCCTATATTATTTTCCCAAATTCTTCTAATTTTTTGTCTGTATTTTCCATGAATTTGTCTATTTTTTCTTCATTTTTGTCTGCCTTTTTGCTTCAACTCTTGGATAGCTCTGAATAGTAGAGATTTGAATTCTCTGTCAGGTAGTTCTAGTACCTTTTCTTCTACTAGAAAGTCATCTGATGTTTTATTTTGGACACCTTCTGGAATCATCCTGTCCTGTTTTTTAATATGTTTTGATATTGTGTGCTTTCTTTGGGACATTCTGTAGTTATTTCCTGCATTTATTGATTGTAGATCTGTCTGTTTTGTCCTGCTTTTTTGTCTTATTTGGTTATGTCTGAACAGGAGAGCTTTGTGTTCTTTGTTGTTTACTCATCTATGATCACGATACTTTTCACCTCATTTTTTAAACTGAACTTTAGATAAAGGTTTACAGAACAAACTAGCTCCTCATTAAACACTTAGTACACATATTGTTTTATGACATTGGTTAACAAGCCCACAACGTCAACACTCTCCTTTCTCAACCTTGAGTTCCTTATTACCAGCTTTCCTGTCCCCTCCTACCTTCTAGTCCTTGCCCCAGGGCTGGTGTGTTCTTTAGTCTTGTTTTATGGGCCTGTCTAATCTTTGGACAAGGGGTGAACCTCAGGAGTGACATCATTACTGAGCTAAAAGGGTATCTGCAGGCCAAACTCTTGGGGCTTCTCCAATATCTGTCAGGCCAGTAAGTCTGGTCTTTCTTTTTCAGTTAGAATTTTGTTCTACATTTTTCTCTAGCTCTCTCCGGGGCCCACTCTCGTGATCCCTGCCAGAGCAGTCAGTAGTGGTAGGTGGGCACCATCTAATTGTACTGGACTCAGACTGGTGGAGGCCACTGTAGTTGTGGTCCATTAGTCATTTGGACTACTCTATCCCTTGTATCTTTAGTTTTCCAGTATAGTAAAGTTGTCCATTAATCCCAAATTGATCTAGATCCAATGCCATCCAAATAGAAAGTGTACCCTTTGTGTGTGTGTGTGTGTGAAAAATTATAAGTTGATTTTTAATTTTATATTGGGTGGAGTGTAATCAAGAAAATCTTGAATAACAAGACCAAGATATGAAAACTTTTTGTAAAGCTTAAGTAATAAAGACAGCGTGGTATTAGTCCAAGGATAGAATGGATAATGAAATAAAATAGAGAATCCATAAACAGACTCATAAAGGTGACACAGCAGAATATCAGGGAAAATTTTTTTTTCAGCACAAGGTGCTTAGTCAATTGGCTATCCATCTGGGAAGAAATGAATCTAGTCTTTTATCTCACTCAAAAATCAATTAAGTTGAATCATATATTTAAATATAAAATGTAAAATAATAAAGGCTAGAAGATAATTGATGATTATATTCATGATATCAGGAGTAGGCAAAAAATGCTTAAATAGGACACAAAAAGCATTAACTACAGAGGAAAAGAAGGGTAAATTAGACTATACTAAAATAGAATTTCTATTGGTGCAGTGGTTAAGTGCTTGGCTGCTAATTAAAAGGTTGACAGTTGGACCCCACCAGCCCCTATGTGGGAGAAAAATGCAGAAGTCTGCTTCCCTAAAGATTATTTCCTTGGAAACCATATGGGACAGTTCTACTCTGCCCTATAGGGGCACTAGGAGTCAGAATCTATTCAAAGCATCAGGTTTGGTTTTTGGTTTTAAGCTATAAAGTAGGAGAATGTATTAGTACTATATATAACTGACAAAGGACTTGTATTAGGAATATATAAAGAATCCCTATAAATAAGTCACTAACAGGCACTGCACTAGAGAGGATAGCACGTTGCCAATAAACATATGAAACAGTTTCACTCATCAGGCAGAATGGCTAAAATTTAAAAGACTGACACTACAGAGTTTTGGCAAGAATGTAAAGTAAGTGGGACTTTCCATTCATTGCTAGCAGGAGTGTAAATTGATATAACCAGTTTGGAAAACTATCTGACAATGTTTATTAAAGTTAAACATCAGCACGCCTTATCACTCAGCGATTCTACTCCCAGGTATTTTCCCAAGATAAAGGAACGTGATATATGCCAAAAAACATGTATAAGAACGTGCACAGCACCATTGTCCACGATATCTCCAAATTATCCAAAAGTCTATCAAGAGAAGATTTTAGTATCTATCTACCTATCTCTCTCTCTCTCTCTCTCTATCTATCTATCATCTATCTATCTATCTATCTATCTATCTATCTATCTATCTATCTATCTATCTATCTATCTATCTATCTATCTATCTATCTATCTATCTATCTATCTATCTATCTATCTATCTATCTATCTATCTATCTATCTATCTATCTATCTATCTATCTATCTATCTATCTATCTATCTATCTATCTATCTATCTATCTATCTATCTATCTATCTATCTATCTATCTATCTATCTATCTATCTAATCATCTATCTATCTATCTATTTACCTACCTCTCTCTCTCTCTCTATCTACCTACCTCTCTCTCTCTCTATCATCTATCTATCTATCTATCTATCTATCTATCTATCTATCTATCTATCTATCTATCTATCTATCTATCTATCTATCTATCTATCTATCTATCTATCTATCTATCTATCTGTCTATCTGTCTATCTGTCTATCTGTCTATCTGTCTATCTGTCTATCTGTCTATCTGTCTATCTGTCTATCTGTCTATCTGTCTATCTGTCTATCTGTCTATCTGTCTATCTGTCTATCTGTCTGTCTGTCTGTCTGTCTGTCTGTCTGTCTGTCTGTCTGTCTGTCTGTCTGTCTGTCTGTCTGTCTGTCTATCTGTCCGTCCGTCCGTCCGTCCGTCCGTCCGTCTATCTATCTATCTATGGGATACAAATAACAACAAAAAATATTCACAATAACATGAAGGACTCTCACAAACATAATACTAAATAAACTAAACACAAAAGTGTGCATTACAATGAGACTCCATTTATGTAAAATTTAAAAGGTAAAATTAACCTATTGTGAGGGGGTACTTTTGGGAAAAGGATCTTGTTAGGAAAGAATATGAGATAGAATTCTGGGATACTATAATGTTCTTTTTCTTGATATAACTGATGGTTATATGCATCGGTTTACTTTGTGAAAACTTACTAAGCTCATGATTTGTGCACTTTCCTGCATGTATAGTATACTTCAAGGAAAAGTTCTTTTAAATAAAAGCACTGTGAAAGTAACTTTAATTCTTTTTTTTAATATTTATTGTGCATTAAGTGCAAGGGTACAAATCAAGCCAGTCTCTCACACAAAAACATATACATCTTGCTACATACTCCCAATTGCTCTCCCCCTACTGAGACAGCCCGCTCCCTCCCTCCACTCTCTCTTTTCGTATCTGTTTCTCCAGCTTCTAACCCCTTCTACCCTCTCCTCTCCCCTCCAGGCAGGAGATGCCAACATAGTCTCAAGTGTCCACCTGATCCAAGAAGCTCACTCCTCACCAGCCTCCCTGTCCAACTGATTGTCCCAGTCCAAACCTTGTCTAAAGAGTTGGCTTTGGGAGTGGTTCCTGTCCTGAGCCAACAGAAGGTCTGGGGGCCATGACCACTGGGGTCTTTCTAGCCTCAGTCAGACCATTAAGTATGGTCTTTTTATGAGACTTTGGGGTCTGCATCCGACTGCTCTCCTGCTCCCTCAGGTTTTCTCTGTTGTTTTCCCTGTCAGGGCAGTCATCGGTTATAGCTGGGCACCGTCTAGTTCTTCTGGTCTCAGGCTGATGTAGTCTCTGGTTTATGTGGCCCTTTCTGTCTCTTGGGCCCCTAATTACCTTGTATACTTGATATTCTTCATTCTCCTTTGATCCAGGTGGGTTGAGACCAATGGATGCATCTTAGATGGCTGCTTGCCAGCTTTTAAGACCCCAGACTTCACTCTCCAAAGTGGGATGCAGAAAGTTTTCTTAATAGATTTTATTATGCCAATTGACTTAGATGTCCCCTGAAACCATGGTCCCCAAACCCCTGCCCCTGCTACACTGGTCTTTGAAGCATTCAGTTTATTCAGAAATCTTCTTTGCTTTTGGTTAGTCCAATTGTGTTGACCTCACCTGTATTGTGTGTTGTCTTTCCCATCACCTAGAGTAGTTCTTATGTACTATCTAATTAGTGAATGCCCCTCTCCCACCATCCCTCCCTCCCCCCTCTAGTAACCATCAAAGAATATTTTCTTCTCTGTTTAAACTATTTCTCAAGTTCTTATTATAGTGGCCTTATACAATGTTTGTCCTTTTGCAACTGACTAATTTCACTCAGCATAATGCCTTCCAGATTCCTCCATGTTATGAAATGTTTCACAGATTCATCACTGTTCTATATCGATGTGTGGTATTTCATTGTGTGAATATACCATAATTTATTTATCCATTCATCCATTGATGGGCACCTTGGTTGCTTCCATCTTTTTGCTATTGTAAACAGTGCTGCAGTAAACATGGGTGTATATATATCTGTTCATGTAAACACTCTCATTTCTCTAGGACAGAGTCCAAGGAGTGGGATTGCTGGATCGTATGGTAGTTCTATTTCTAGCTTTTTAAGGAAGTGCCAAATCAATTTCCAAAGTAGTTGTACCATTTTACATTCCCACTAGCAGTGTATAAGTGTCCCAATCTCTCCATAGCCTCTCCAACATTTACTGTTTTGTGTTTTTTGGATTAATGCCAGCCTTGTTGGAGTGAGATGAAATCTCATGGTAGTTTTAATTTGCATTTCTCTAATGGCTAATGATCGAGAGCATTTCCTCATGTATCTGTTAACTATCTGAATGTCTCCTTTAGTGAAGTGTCTGTTCATATCTTTTGTGCATTTTTTGATTGGGTTATTTGTCTTTTTGTAGTTGAGTTTTTGCAGCATCATGTAGATTTTAGAGATCAGGCGCTGATTGGAAATGTCACAGCTAAAAACTTTTTCCCATTCTGTGGTGGGTAGGTAATCTTTTCACTCTTTTGGTGAAGTCTTTGGATGAGCATAGGTGTTTGACTTTTAGGAGCTCCCAGTTATCTAGTTTTTCTTCTGTATTATTAGTAATGTTTTGTATACTGTTTATGCCATGTATTCGGGCTCCTAACATTGTCCCTATTTTTTTTTTCATGATCTTTATCATCTTAGATTTTATATTTAGGTCTTTGATACATTTTGAGTTAGTTTTTGTGCATGGAGTGAGGTATGATTCTTGTTTCAATTTTTTGCAGATGAATATCCAGTTATGCCAGCACCATTTGTTAAAAGACTGTCTTTTCCCCATAATTTTGGGGCCTTTGTCAAATATCAACTGCTCATATGTGGATGGATTTTTGTCTGGCTTCTCAATCCTGTATCATTGGTTTATGTATCTGTTGTTGTACCAGTACCAGGCTGTTTTGACTACTGTGGCAGTATAATAGGTTCTAAAATCAGGTGGAGTAAGGCCTCTCATTTTGTTCTTTTTTTTCAATAATGCTTTACTCATCTGGGGCCTCTTTCCCTATGAAAGTAACTTTAATTCTTGTGAAAATGTTTTAAATTAGAGGTAATAGGGAATGGAAAAAATATAAAGAAAAAAGGAGGAGAAAGAGGAAAATAAATTAGCAGTTGTAATATTCATTTCCATGAGTATTTTTCATGTGGCTATAATTTTCATTGTAAAGTAGTAAATTTTAAGAGAAATAGAAAATAAATAATACTTAGTCCCTGCTGAGATTTAAAAAAAAAAAAAAGTTGATATGAAGGGTAAATATAAGACTAAATAAAATGAAAGAGAACAAAATAAAAGTTCAAACAACTCATGATAGGCCAAAGAGGAAAAAGAGTTTGTCTATAGCCAGGCATCAAGAATCCTAGAGGAAATGAAATTTGCTATAGCACTTGAAGGATTCGTAGGATACTGAGGTGGTGTTTTATGGGAAGGATGAATAATACGTCATCAGAGGGAAGAGCATGGGTTAACCTATACAGAAGTAGGAAAGTATAGGGCTAATTTGGGGAATCAACAAATCAGGCATTGCTGAACTGCAAACACCTAGAAGCAAAGAGTAGAAGAAAATATTGAAAATGGGGGTTGGTTTCAGAATTCTGTTCTAAGTAATTTAGGTTTTTTTTTCTGACAACTCTGACTTCCTGTGGATGGATTTAAGTGGGAAATTGACATTTGATCTATGTTTTGAGAATGTAATTGGCGGGAAAGTGAAGGGAGAATTAAATTGGGAGAAATAATATGACTTTAGGGAAATTTTGAGAGAAGTCAATCCTTTATTAGATCATAAAAGAGGCTCATATCAGTTGATAGCACAGTAAATTACAGAGCCCAGTCTCCTAATGTTTAGCCAAAGGATCATTTCTTTAAAACTGGAATTAAGTAGAACAGGTAGCAAACTATTGAATACTCTAGATTAATAGAGATGATAGTAAGAACTGGGGCAGTAGGAATAAGCATAATTTGACATATTAGAGGTGCTTTGAAGAGGTGGTACTAGCAGGATTTGGTAACTAAATTTGGGGGATGGAGAAAAATATTTTTGGATTTCATCATGAATGACTGAA
The DNA here is from genome assembly GCF_024166365.1 of Elephas maximus indicus. NCBI lineage: Eukaryota > Metazoa > Chordata > Mammalia > Proboscidea > Elephantidae > Elephas > Elephas maximus. The sequence goes on along the minus strand of NC_064833.1, from coordinate 59,338,466 downwards.
AGAAGGAGAAGATTTTAACTGAGCCAGAGAAAAGAAGAAGGAGCAGGTTAAGAATAGAAGAAGGGAAGATGTTCAATTTAGCTCGGAGTACAAATCACCAGCTTTAGTCAGGAGTCAGCAATAAGTTTAAAGGTTCTGTTCAAGATGCCTTTTTATGGCTGAGATGATATCATGTCAAAATGGCTGACTGGCTCAGCCATTTTAGTGATTTATTGAATCCCATTGCTGAAGACTGGGTTGATTGTTTATGCAACCAGATAAATATATACACTTTCATTTTTACTTGGCTGTTTTAATATTGTGCTAACACATCAGGAATCCCCCATAATCATGAATCTAATGTTTGTTTTTTGTGCTTTATTTTGGGATTCATCTAAATTAATTGTGCTATAAGGAGGCAAAAGGTGCATTGTTTAGCTGCTACATTTTCTTCCAACAAAACAGCTTTGAGATACACCTTTGAAAATTCTACATGTGTAACGATTCATTTATTCAACAATAGGGATTAATTTCTTACTATGAGCCAGGCACTCTCTATGTCTAGATGCACAAAGGTGAGAAAAACAGATACAGCCCTTGAATTTAGGTAGCCGATCCATTAGTGAAAAAACCTGGTATCAATCAAATCATCACGAAACATAATTGATTAATCACAAATACTGATAAGTGCTCTGAAGAAAAATCACAATGTACTATGTGAATTTAAAGGGGGAGAGAAATGATTCTTATTCATAATTAGCTCATAAAAAGGATTAGCAAGACTAGTATCTCAGACTCTAATTTCAGTGTTTTCTGAAATAATGTAAACAGTGTCACACTAAGAATCTAAACAATATGCTAACCCAGATCAGTGAAGTTTGAGATTAAAATATGTTTTAAAATATGACAATTTGCTAATAGCTGAATGCACAGGTCATGGCAAAGTAGAAAAATTAATATAAGGTTTTTTTTCCTACGGATGAGCTTTTTATTTCAAGATATTGTATTCATTTGGATTTTTAAGTGAATTGAAATACTGGACAATTTAAACTCATTCTAAATGATAACTGAAAAAACCTGCCTTATAATTTTTACTAGAATCACCTGGTCTATTTAATTAGTATTTTATTATTATACAATTTTATCCGTCTTAGAAATTATCTTTATTTAGTTTAGTAGGGGATTTAAAAATCATCAACACATAATCTCCCTAACCCTGAAACAAATTATTTTGTGTTATAGGCTAAACCAGAGAAAGGAGCCTTGGTGGCACAATAGTTAAAGCGCTTGGCTGCTAATTTTCTCTTGAGGGGCCACCAGTGGCAATCTGCTCTGTGCCATACCCACCCTAGGGGGCAGTTCAATTCTGTCCTATAGGGTCACTATGAGTCCAAATAACTCAACGGCAACTGGTTTGGTTTAACGTGCTACTATATTTTTACACAAATAACACACACCTTCTATGTTCATTTGCCAATAGCAAAGCTTATGAAAAATACCTCGGGGGGGGAAAGAATGGTTTACAAACAAATGTAGAAGGCACGTGTTATTTGAGTAAAAACACGGTAGGCTAAACCAGAACTCATGGAGACCCCATGTGTGTCAGAGTAGGACTCTGCTCCACAGGGTTTTCTATGGCTGATTTTTGAAAGTAGATTTCCAGGCCTTTTTTCTGAGGCAACTCTGGGTGGACTCGAACTGCCAATATTGGGTTAGCAGCCAAGCACCACTTAGGGACCCCATATTACATACTGTTGTTGTTAGGTGCTGTCAAGTTGGTTTTGGACTCCTAATGACTCCATGTGACATAGTAGAATTATCCCATAGGGTTTTCTTGGCTGTAATCATTACAGGAGTGGATCACCAAATTTTTCGTCCGAAGAGCTGCTGGGTAGATTCAAAACATCAACCTTTCAGTTAGCAGCCAAATGCTCAACTGTTGGGCCACCAGGTTTCCTTTATATTCTTATTACTGTCATTTATTTTATTTTGTATTTCATTTTAAGAATCCCATCATTTTCTTATATATTATCTATTTCACTGTTGTTATTACTATTATTGTGTATATGTGTTTTTCTTTTATTAATCTCTAAGGTAATGTTTTTTGTAGAGGGTCAGCAAAAAAGAAGAAGACCGTCAATGATTTTAGCTAATGAAAATATTTCAATTTATTTAGTATCTTTTATAAAGATATATTTAGCTTTATATCACAGGTAGTAGGAATAGATTTTTCTTTTAAAAGCCTCTGTAAAGAGGGCCTGAAAATACAAAGAGGCATGCGATGCAGTTCCTGTAAACCATATTTCTAGGCTTAGGTCTAATCCAAATATACCTGGGACAATAGTGAGCTCTGACAAATAAGTCACTCTCTTGAAGGAAATACGTTTTTTCCCCAGTGTGAAAAATTAAATCTTGTAGAGCTACATGGACTATTTAGTAAAGTTCCCCTTTTCTTTAATAGCACTTTTAATGTTTTGAAAGACTGACTCATTTCACATGTGGGATCAGTTTACCACTGGCTGACTATAAATCAGTTGTTGTAGGGAACTTGCACTGTTATTTCTTAAAACTGCTAAAAATTCTTCACATTTTTCAATTTTTTTCTTTAATAAAAAAAGTGTCTGAAAAGCACTAGCCAATAAAATTTTATTTATTTAAATGATATCAAGAGAGATGTTTTTCTTCACATTATTTAAATGTGTGTGTGTGTGTATGTAGATAATCCATTACAGACTTCAAGGCAATCTCTACTTCCTGAGTATTTTTGGCCTTGGTTTATATCTGTGATATATTACAAAGTTACAGTGTTCATAAATTTATTCATTGAATGTCAAATAAGTGCCATGCCCTGTGCTGAGATTGGAGACACTTACTGAATAACTCACGGCCTCTACCTATCAGGAGTAACGTATAAACAGGCAAGAAGCATAAAATGTGATAAATTTTAGAAGAAATATGCCAATATAGAATTTTGATTGCTGGATATAGGGATTTATAGTAAAAGAGGGAATACTAAAGGGATATTATTTCTACTGTATTTTTTTAAATGCCTCAGGCAATACTGTCTTGAATAACAAAGTATGAAGAGGTTACAATTTAATTTTTAATCTCTTCCAATAAAAACAGAAATGAGTATATTATTCTTCATTTCTCTATGTTTTGTCACTTTTAAAATAATGCCTCTTTTAAAATAGTACCACTTTTAAAATAGTACCACTTAACTTATAGTATATTTTAACTTATAGTATTATAGAAATATTAAGGAATTAATCGTTCCAAAATGCCAAGTATATCTTCATTACCATAATCGAAATGTGCCAAGGGTGTTTTAAAAAATATAGATATTTTTCTCAATATGAGGCTTATAACAACAAATGCACAGTCATTAATTTGATATATTAGTTATTGAAATTTAAAAAAATCTTTGCTACTTGATTATATAGCCTGGGCTACAGTTAAACATTTCGTAATCACTATGGGGCCATGTGGAACAAATGAATGATGTGTGATGAGAGGTATATGTGGGAGGAAACTTTGATTTTCATAAAGTACAATTAATCAGAAAGTTCAGTTAGGCTCAGGAGGTTACCTGGAAGTTGAATAATGGGTTGGTATAGACTGAAGAACCAGGCTTAGAGTCAAAAGATCAAACTTTGAATCCTGACTCTGCCCAAAATAACTTTATTTATATGTGTGTTTATTTACTTTTACCTTTGGCAAGATATTTGAACCTCTGGGTCTCAGCCCCTTCTGTTCAAATGGCAATGATGATGCCCTCTTGTTGGCTGTGCTGAGATTCAGTACCAATAATATACGTGAAATAGCATTTTAAGCTGTAAAATAGATTTAAAAATAAAGCAGTGCATGCTTATATTTATTTATAACCATAATACATAATAGAAATAGGTAATTTTCACTGTTTAGGACCAAAGACTCAAGATTGCATCTCATCTGTCAATAGTCATTGCTCTTTACATGTTTGGATGGAAGCCGAAGATGATGTGAAGTCAATATTATAAGGACACAAGTGGCACTCAGAGCTTGTAGGTTCGAGGATACAGAGGACAGTAGACTCTGGGATAAAATAAGTGGAAAACAATATGGGCAGATGGCAAATAATCAAGAGGCTTATTGATGCAACATTTCTTTGTCTTTTTCTAGCAAAGGAAGAGTCTGTGGAAAAGATTTTGTTAAACTTTTGCGTTAGACATGTTTTCAGCCTTTTTATACAATAATGTAGCCAGAACTTTTTAATATACATTCTTGATTGCTTGGTTGGTTGTTTGAATGATAATGCATTCTTAGACAAAGTAATCAGATTATATTGTTAGGCAGTTTTCAAGACAGGGAGGCAGGGTTAAATTCTAAAGGACTAGTTCTGTGTAAGTGGTCAGTCTGTTTCCATGGTTACAGGCTGGCTGAGTAAACTATAAATTTGTAGGTGTTGTATTGTGCCTCTTATCTTAAAGAATCTGAAGGAGATTGTTTCTATAAATATGGTTTCCATCACTGGGCTAAGAACAGGGGCTGATGATAAATTTAGGGGAGAGGATGCTTTTAAGCTATAAAAATAGCAGTTCATAAACATACCTTTCCTTGTATCTGGTACCATGTTTTTATCATTAAACATAACCTTATTGTGGTTTTCATTATTCTAATTACAAGGAAGTACACTTTAACACATCTATTCTAAGGTATCCATTTTTATCATTTCTGTGGCCACAGGTACTGATGTAGTTCTCAGTAATGCAGAAGGCTGTCTTTTTTAAAATACAACGTATTACCATCTTTTCAGTACTATTACAACTAATTTTAGCAAGCACAAAAAGGATTTTAAACATAATACAGAAGAGATGTTTTCAAACATGAAATAAGGTTTAGGAACTTGTGAGAAACATAAATGAACATATCTTGGTCTTATTTGGAGGATGGAGAGTTTTTCTTAAACAAGAAAAGTATGAGGCTGATTTTAAAAATATTTTAAGCCTATTTTTTCCTGTTAAAATTAAATATTTAGAGTTTAATTCCTTTTAATAAAAAATAATAACCTTGCTTCATTTTTCTTAACTTTGTCATCATTGAGCTTGGGTTTTATTTATTTATTTATTGCTATTTGGTTTGCTTCAACTCATTATTATGGTGCAATTTCTCTTTTTTCCTCTTCTCCCCCCTCTAGTCTCCTGCTGAAGTGAAGTGACTGCAGAGCTCCCATTAGTTTCAAAGGGAATCCCGTACCAAACAGCTCTGCGGCTGTGCGCATGTGCACAGAGTCAAATCATAAGGTGGCTGAGAGTTACTTACAGCGTGTGCAAGATGAAGATTAGAACCTAATCTCACCATTATCATTATTATTGCTATTTAATATTTATACAGCACCTTTCCTTGGAGCTCAAGAAACTTTATGAATTTTAAATTATCCAGTGGGCTCTAATCTTAAATACACCCCTACGCGCTAGGTAAGGCACAAAATTATATTTGAGTGACATATATTGCTAGAGAAATCCAATTCCACCGCTGTTTAGCTCTCTCCTGTTATTGAAAAATGTATTATATATCTACCTAGAAAGCTGGGCTGCTTGCTCTCTTATTATTTTAGTATTGGGAACCAACTTGTTATTTATTTTGGAAAAGCTTCAGATTATTCGAAGGCAAAGAAGAAATAAGCTGACATATAAGTACAATGAAAAAATTTTTTTTTTTTTTTCTGCTAATGATTCACAGTCCAAACTAACCTTTCGTGAAAAAAAAATTTTTGGGTTCTTCTTCTCTTATACAAGCCATGCTATTTTTACACTCAGTGCCTAGATTTAGGTACATGCGGGTAAATTTTCTTCATCTTTTCAGGTAGATAAACCTGTTCTGTCTTTGGGCCTATTTTACATGTGTAAGTGAAGTTCACGTTTTTACAGTGCAGCAATCTAAAATTATAAAAGAATATAAACATGCATTTTGTGAACCTGATGGAGTTATCCAAAATACTAATACTCGCAGGCTATAGTTAATTTGTTATACTTTACCAAAAAGCCCTCATTTCTTATACTTGCCAAATATATGTTTAACTCTACTGATTTGGATTTGGGTGCAGAATTTTATATACTTTTTTTCTTAAACAATACACTACTGGTTTTCCTTAAGATTCTTTTCTTTCTGTTATTCTTTTTTCCATTAATTGGTAATCTAAGAGCTTGAAATATTAATCCAGGTGTGGCTAATTTGTATCTAGGACAATACTTGAGATAACACACATAGATAAATAAATAGAGTAAGAGCTGCTACTATACACCTGACATATTTTTTGTAGTATCATTAGAAGAAATGAATTTATAATTACTGTATAATCAAGTAAACAATGACATTTTGTGAAAGATCAGAAAAACAAGAGGGACTGATGTACCTCGGGATCCAAGGAGTAACATTGTTGATTACTGAGTAACATTGCTGAGTATAACTATTATCTCATTTAATTATCATAACATTTTAAAAAATATACTCCAGAGCTGTTTTACAAATAGGGAAGTCAAGACTGCAAAAAGTTAAGTAATTTAAACAAGGTCATACAATTGATGAGTGGTAGAAGAAACCTAAATTTCAAAAAACCTTTGCCTCAAAATGTATAGTCTCCCTTGCCAAGCAAGTCAGTAATAAAATTGATTTTGACACAAAGGAACGTATCTCGAGGACTTCTCAATGACCCAAATATGTGAACACTAAAACACCATGTAATTTATCCACGGAATTTCTATTTTATGGCTTAGAATCATTGTTCTCTTTGGACTTCTCAGATATTTTCCTTTTCTATAACCAGTTCTTACTGTGGGTTTTCATTCCTAAACCATTTTACACAAACAAACAAGGCTTTATATTCTGCAAGTGAGTTTTCTACATGAGTAAATAAACACAATTTGAAATAGTATGGCCACTACCACCACCTTACCGAGTGGTGGTTTTTGGCAATCAGCTTATCGCACTCACTAGCCTGCCAGGGGTACTATGCAAATCATATGCACAGCAAAACTGCAAATAGCTACACGTCAAAGGCATTCAAAGCCTCTAAGTTAGAAACTATAAACATAAAGTATACTGCTGCCACCTTCTACTAGAGTTATTCACGTTTGGGCTTTTATTTGCTTAGGTTTTTAAACCTTGCTGTGAATCTAATTCTTTCAGGAATTTCCCCGTAATAAAAGTGGCTGCTAAATGAATTCCCCATCACTGGGAGCCTAGATAATCTTGTGGGAGGAATGCTGTAGAAGTCATTTGGGCATTGTGCACCGGTAGTTCCAACTCTTGAATTTCATATACAAGCAAAAAATATACAAACACACACACATATAAAGACATATTCATACATACACACATATGTGTGGAGTGTGTGTGTATGTGTTTATGAGTTTTTGTGTTCTTGAGTCTGATATAGGGTTGCTAAATTTTATTTTAAAATAAATATTTTAAAATAAATGTAAAACTAGCAATTGCCATCATTATTATTTTCTAAGGCAAAGGTCTGAGTTTTTTATAAACACTTTGATCATTTTTTAAGAATTCTCACTGCAATGGTTATAAGCCCCCTTAGCTGACACAGTCATATCTGCAACTACATTTGGGAATCATTGGACTAGATGGGTATTAGAGCTTTCACAAACAAAAATGTTGTATATGGGAGGTTTGAATTTGCTAATGCAGAAAACTTTGATTCCCACATAGTATTGTTGTCTTTGGTTTTAGCGAGTGTGATTACGATATGTCTTGATGATTTCCTTTTGGGGTCTATCCTATATGGGGTTCATTGAACTTCTTGGATGGTCAGTTTTTCATCTTTCATGGTATTAGGCAAGATTGCTGTCAATAATTCTTCAGTGATCCTCTCTGTGTTTTCTGTTTTCTCCCCCTGTTCTGGAACTTCAATCTCTCGCAAATTTTTGCTTTTGGCTGTATTCCACGTCATTCTCAGGGTTTCTTCATTCTTTTTTTCTGATTTTTCCTCAAAGTTGTAACCAAGTATCTGTCTTCAATTTCACTGATCTTGTCTTCCATCGTTTCAAATCTGCTCCTCAGACCTTCTATGACACTGTCCATTTCTGAAATCTTGTTGTTTGTCTATTGGAATTCTAGCTGTTGTTTTTTGTATGGCTTCTAGTTGTGAATTTATTTTAGCATTTTGTTCCCGTATTATTTTCCTGAATTCTTCCTTTGTTTTGTCTGTATTTTCCATGAGTTTGTCTGCTTTTTCCATGAGATTGTCTATTTTTTTCCTCATTTTCAGGTGCCAGTGAACGGCTCTCTCTTCAGCTGATCAACAGTGGCCTGTTGGAAAGCAGCAGAGGCAGCATACAAGGCAAAAGGGCAGGGGATTGGAAAAGCATGTACCCCTGGTTACCAGGCACTCTGTCTCTTGTTGGGAGCTCTGTGAAGTTGCCTTCCCGCACTCCCTGTCTGGGGTCCTTGGTGGCTATGGTACAAGAGAGCGAATCTGTGCTGCATTAGCTGGCAGAGACCTGTACTCCATACTTCTCCTCATTCTCTGATCTCTATCAGTTTCTTCTTCCATTCAGTGCTTGATCAAGTTCTTTGTCCGTTCATTTGATGGTTAGAGTTCCAGGACTGGCATTTATATCTGTTTTACTTAGTTTTTAGGGTCTTTGCCACAGAGGGACAGCATGGTACTTCTGTTTATAGTGCCACGTTCCAGACTTTATTTTACCTTAATGATGGTATTTGAATTGGATGACTTGTGGTGGATTGTGTTATTAACAAAGTTTTGTTCATTTTTTAAATCTCTCAGATCTTGGCTTCAACATATATTTTAGGAGGAGTTGGGGTCTAATCTCATAAACAATGAAAGCATTTCACTTTTTTGCAGTTTCCCCTCTAGAGCAGGCCTACTAGATGACCACTTAGTCTATCTCAGGACAGGAAGTATGAAAAAAATGTGTATGATAGTGTTATGTAAGGTTAAAGTCTAACTAAATTCACTAAGAAGAACGTGATTTTTTTCTTGTGGTGGTGGGTGGACTTAGGTGAAGATTTGAGATGGTCACATAGGGAGATCATAGCACTGCAATCGTCTATTCATATCTGGTTCTTTGCTTTATTTTATTTTTTTCCCAGCTCACATATCCCCTTCCTTTATTTATAAGTCATTCTTCCTCTACGTATAGACACATACATATGATACAGTATTTATATATGTGCTGTTTATGTAAAATAAATTCATATAAATATGTTTTTATAAAATATTGCTTTGAGTGTTTATAATTTACATAATTGTTCTATAGATGCTTTTCTTTTTTATTTAATACCTTGTATTTAAAATATATTCATTTTGCTACATAAACATATAATTCATTTCTTTTAATATTTCAGAATACATAGGCCACAGTTTAGTTCTTATTTCTACAGGCAACAGGCATCTATGTACCTCAAGCTTGTTGCTACCGAAATAATGTGAATATAAACAACTATGGACTTGTTCTTTTATAGATCTGTTCATTGATTTAACAAATATTTAGTATTGCCATTATGTGGTAAGCACTGTTTTAGATGTAGGGTATATAACTGTAAACTTAGCAGACACATTTCTTGCTTTCATTGAGCTTGCATTCTAGAGGTGAAAGACAGAAAGCAATCAAATTAACAAATATATAACACACAAGGTGTCTATGAGGGCTAAGAAGGAAAACAAAAGTATAAGCGGCATAAGGGATGCCATTTTAGATAGGACTACCAAGGAAAATGGACTCATAATACTATAAAATTTGAGTAGAGGCGTGTAGGATGGGTGGAAACAAAATGCAGACGTATAGGGGAAGAGAATTGAAGGCAGAGCAAAAAGCAAGAGCAGAGGCTTTGTGGTAGGATTTTTCGTGATTAGAAGAAAACGATTTTGGCTAGAAGAGAGCAAATAAGGAGAAAAGTGTTAAGAAATAAGATCAGAGAGATATATGGAAAAGTAGGGGTGTTTAGATCACAGGACGTATAGGCTGTGGAAAAGATTTTAGATTTATTATGGGAAGTGAAGACTTTGGAGGGATTTAAGAAGCTAAGTGACATCTGGATATTTTTAAAGCACATTACTACCATTTATGTCTAGAATAAACTGGGTGGGGGGGCAAGGCAAAGATGGACGCAGGGAGAATAGTTAAAACGTTGTTGCAATAGCCCAGGTGATAGGTGATGGTGACTTGAACAAAGTGATAGCAATAGACTTAGTGAGAAATGGGTGAATTCTAGATATATTTTGAATATAGTAATGACAGGATTTTTTTTTAATGGATTAACGCTTTGCTGACTGATGAGGTTTTCTGATGGGTTAGAAAGTATATAATACTACTCAAAAGTTCTTTTGTTTTGTTTTTTTCCTGAGTTATGGGATGAATGTTGTTACCAAGAACTGAGGTGAGAGAGAGGAGGAGAAGATGTGTTATTTGGGGATTTAAGGGAAAAAAATCAAGAATTCTATTTTGGACTTTTTAAGGTTAAGATGCTTATAAAGCAAGCCAGGGTAGACATTGACTGAACAGTTAAACATGGGAGCCTGGAGTAATCAGCATATAGCCCTTATTTAGTCAGCATCTAGCTAGTATTTAAAGTCACAAGGGAGTGACTCTAGATAGAAAGAAAAAGAAGTCCGAGTGCTGAACGTGCCCTTTAGAAGAAACAGCAAAACGGACTGGGGAAAAGTAGACTGAGATAGGAGGAGAAGTGAGTGATGGTCTCAAATTCAAGTGAAGAAAGTGTTTCAAGGAGGACAATGTAGCCAAATAAGTCAAACAGCCAATTGATTGAGTTAAGTAAGACTGAAAACTAGCCATTGGTTTTAGCAAAATGGAAGTCGTTTGTGACCTTGGCAAACACCATTCTCATGATTCTGTGACACAGTTGGTATAATGAAGGCTAACTGAAGTTAGGTTTTAGGAGAGAACAAGGGGTGAAGAATGGAAACAGAAAAGATAGACAATCTAGCCAAGGAAGTTTTTATGTTTGCTATTATTTTTTAATTTGTTTATTTATTGTGTTTGTATGAAGGAGTAGTAGTTGCAGACAGAAGGGAGGGAGATTTGGTGTCTAGGCAGAATTTTAATGTAAGATGGATAATATTCTGGTGTATTTTTAAAGTGACAGGAGTGACCCAATAGTGGGAAAAAATAGATGATACAGGACAGAGGGGAGAGTTGCCGGAGTAATATTTTAGAGTGAGAGAGAATGGGACTCAGTACACAAGCAGAGGAAGTGACTTTTGCTAGGAATGCTAAGAAGTCAATGTCAACAGACACAAGTAAGTCACCACTGAGGATTGGAAACCTGTGGAAGTTCTCCTCTTCACCAACGTTGAAGGAACAAGCAAAATTTTGCTGAAGATCATTAAAAAGCAGTTGCAGCAGTGCATCAACAAGAAACTGCCAGAAATTCAAGCCGGATTCAGAAGAGGACATGGAACCAGGGATATCATTGCTGATCTTAGAGGATCCTGGCTGAAAGCAGAGAATACTAGAAAGATGTTTACCTGTGTTTTATTGACAATGCAGGGGCATTCAAGTGTGTAAATCATAACAAATTATGGATAACATTGGGAAGGATGAGAATTCCAGAACACTTAATTGAGATCATGAAGAATGTGTACATATATCAAGAGGCAGTATTGGAACAGAAAAAGGGGATACTGCATGGTTTAAAGTCAGGAAAGGTGTACATCAGGGTTTTATCCTTTTACCATACTTATTAAATCTGTGTGCTGAGCAAATAATCTGAGAAGCTGGGCTACCTAAAGAGGACAGGCATCAGGATTGGAGGAAGACTCATTAACAACCTGTGTTATGCAGATGACACAACCTTGCTTGCTGAAAGTGAAGAGGACTTGAAGCTCTAACTGATTAAAATCAAGGACTACAGCCTTCAGTATGGGTTATACCTCAACATAAAGAAAACAAAAATCCTTACAACTGGACCAATAAACAACACCATGATAGATGGAAAAAAGACTGAAGTTGTCAAGGACTTCATTTTACTTGTATCTACAATCAACACCCATGGAAGCAGCAGTCCAGAAATCAAATGACTTACTGCATTGGGCAAATCATCCACAAAAGACCTCTTTAACACTCTAACTGTTAAAAAGCAAAGATGTCATCTTGCAGACTAAGGTGTGCCTGACCCAAGCCATGTTGTTTTCAATTGCCTCATATGTATATGAAAGCTGGACAATAAATAAGGAAGATAGAAGAATTGATGCCTTTGAATTATGGTGTTGGTGAACAATATTGAATATATCATGGACTGCCAAAAGAACAAACAAATCTGTCTTGGAAGAAGTACAGCCAGAACGCTCCTTAGAAGCAAGAATGGTGTGACTTCATCTCACATACCTTGGACATGTTATCTGGAGTCATTCAAATGCACTGAATTTAGCAGAAAATAGGAAGACCTCAACAAGATGGATTGACACAGTGGCTGCAGCAGTGGGCTCAGGTATAACAACAATTGTGAGGATGGTGCAGGACAGTAAAAATTTAATTAGATAATTTGAGCAAAATTCATTTGAGGTTGACATTTTATTTTTCTGTTATTCTTATCAAAGAAATTTTGCCATAATAGCTGAATGTGACAACAAATGTATAATTGTAAGGCTGAAAAACAGGTAATTCATAAAATTAAAGGTGCTCTCTTTAAGAATACTTTCTTTAGTAAAGCTCTAAGTGTGTCATTAACCTCAGTCTACCACTCTGGTTTTCTAGTGTCAAATGTGCAATGACTTGATAAACGTGCCATGAAGGAAACTAAAACTCTGATAAAACTTTCTTAGAAATCTTCATGGTATAGCTGTGAAAGAACATGGAAAATCTTGCCCTGTGGACATACGTGTGAGTAAATATCACAGAGCCAAATCCTGGGAACAAGTCTGATAAATAACACCATTGAAATGAGATGTGCATGCCCGTTAACTATTAATAGGAGTCATTTGAATGCACTGAGTTAAGTCTCTGCCTTGCTGATCATCCCAATTAAGTGGGCACACCATTTAACAGGGAAATGAATAAGTGGAATTCTCTTAATTGGGGCACTTACTTTCTTAGCCCATTCTGCTCAGTAAATTGTTGCATAAAAGTTTATTTTTTCTTTCCCTCACTGTACCAGTTTCCCCAGTATGGATACTTGGACCTTGATAATTAGTTGTATGAAAGTTATTTTTTTATACCCATGGTGCCAATTTCAATTTGACCACTTAGGCTATGTAGTTGAATAGTTCTAAATAGGGACCTATTCTCAAACTTTTCAGTATGACTCGATAAGCCAACATATGGAGGCTCATTTCAAATTTCACGCACATACTCCTATATAGAAAATGTTGACTATGGTTATGCCTGGGTATTAGGGTTATGCCATTGTTATGTTATTAGGTGCCCTCAAGTCAGTTATGACTCACAGAATGCAACACTGCTCAGTCCTGTTCCATCCTCACAATTGTTGCTATGTTTGAGCGTGTTGTTGCAGTCACTTTGTCAATACATCTCATTGAGGGTCTTCCTCTTTTTCACTGACCCTTATTTTACCAAGCACATTGTCCTTCTCCGAAGACTGGTCCATCCTGATAATGGTATGGGAGATGAAGTCTTGCCATGTATCTTCACTTCTAAAGAACATTCTGATTGTAGTTCTTCCAAGACAGTTCTGTTCATTCTTCAGGCAGTCCACGGTATATTCAGTATTTTTTGACAAAACTATAATTCAAAGGCATCAGTTCTTCTTTGGTCTTCCTTATTCATTGTCCAGCTTTTGCATGCATACAAGGCGATTGAAAATACCCTGGTTTGGGTCAGGTTCACCTTAGTCCTCAAGGAGACGTCTTTACTTTTTAACAATTTTTGAAGCAGATTTACCCAATGCAATACATTATTTGATTTCTTGACTGCTGCTTCCATGGGTGTTGATTGTGGATCCAGTAAAATTAAACCCTTGACAACTTCAATCTTTTCTCCATTTATCAGGATGTTGCTTATTGGTCCATTTGTGAGGATTTTTGTTTTCTTTGTGTTGAGGTGTAATCCATACTGAAGGCTGTAGTCTTTCATTTCCATCAGTTAAGTGCTTCAGGTCCTCTTTGCTTTCAGCAAGCAAGGTTATATCATCTGCATATCACAGGTTGTTAATGAGTCTTCTACCAATCCTGATACTACATTCTTCTTCATATAGTTCAGCTTCTAGGATTATTTGCTCAGTATACAGATTTACTAAGTATGGCGAAAGGATACAATCCTGACACACACCAAAAAATCTGTTGCCATCAAGTCAATTCATAGTGACCCTGTAGGACAAAGCAGAACTGTTCCAGAGGGTTTCCAAGGAGAGGCTGGTGACTCGTAACCACCGTGCCACCAGGACTCAGGTATAGGGTTATAGATGCATTTTGTTTTCCTTTGTATTTTAAACAATAAACACGTAATACTTTTTTATTAAGGAAAAGAAAATAATAAGTATGATTTTTTAAACGTGCATCTTCTTTAATTGGCATAATGGTTAAGCACTCAGCTGCTCCCCTAAGAGTTGGCTGTTTGAGCCTACCAGTGGCTCTGTGGGAGAAGGACCTAGCTATCTGCTTCTGTAAAGATTATAGCCTGGAAAACCTGCGTGGGCAGTTCTACTCCGTCACATGGAGTCTCTATGAGTTGAAATTGACTCAAAGCCACTTAACAACAACAACAACACAACAACAAATGCAAATTAAAGGTTTAGAACCAGGAGCTGATAATATAATTACTTAAAAGAGCATGGAATAAAAAGCAGACTAACTAGATTTCTTTCATCCATAAAATGTTTAGATATCATTAGCACTGACTTTTTGTCTTCTTTCCCATTTCCCTCAGCGGAAGTGCCTGTTATCCATCTGTTTCTCTTATATAAACATAGATAATAGACCCAGAAAAAAAAAAATCTTACAGTTAAAAGAAGCCTTACATTTCAGCAATTCTCAAAGCTTTATTTTATAGATGACGATCTGCTGTAGGGGCAGAGTTGTCTTCTGATTTGTAAACAGGTTCTCTATACCGTTGTGGGTTTCACTGCTTAATTCTTGGCAACTGGGAGCTCTGGTGCAGCAGTACTATTTTTGTAATATGAGATTATTGCTCTAACAGTGTTACATGACCTCTCAATTCATTTTTTGGTTATGAAACCGTCCTTCTGTTATTGATCCTTCCGGAGGTCAAACGCTGACCCCAGTAAAACACTTAAAAGCACTTCTTTAACCAAGGATTAAAATCAGATGACTTTTTTCCCTCATTCATACTTACGAAAAAGGGTCTGTCCACTTCTATAAAATTATCTTTTCTTTCTGGCAGCTCAATAAGAAAAAAATAGGTCTGAAGTATGAAATATGAGTCTCAAGGTTTAGAAATAATAGAAGGATGAGGGAGAAGAATTGCCTGTCATTTATCCTGAGTTCTGTGTAGCTGTAAAGACCAAGTCCAACAGATGCAGCTGTTTAGGCCTGCTTCGCCTTGTAATTCTTCCAGCCGCGTTTCCCTTAAAAAGTGTCATCAACTATTATAATCATTTATCTTACATAAAAATAGAGTGCTATTGAATTTGAACAAAGTTACTTTTCATAACTCTTTTCTCACAATTGCGAAATGAAGTAAAAGGAAGTTTTGTATTCTTGTAACAACAGTCCTGGCTGCAGCCTTTATTGACTGCACTTTATTATCTCACTGTAAAGTTCGGCAGTTCCAGAGAGTGTAGACACACGTTTTTGCAGACTTTTAGTTGTATGAATTCACCTGGTGTTAAAAAAAAAAAAAAGGGATAACTGTATATTGTTTTTTTCCCCCTTCAGATGACAGAAGCTATTTCCTGAGTTTATTCATCAGAAAGAAAAAAGAAGCTAGACACTATTTTAAGTGTTCAAACCAATGTTCCCCTCATCCTCTCTTTTCTGAGGCTCATTGGACTACACTGTGACATGATGGCCAGCAACCGCCTTAGCTCCCAGCCTCCGTGTACGAGAGAGTAACAGTATTCAAAAAATTGATTTCTAAACATGTATTTTCAATTATGCCAAAGTATGAGACATTTTGGGGTCCCCAATAAATAGTCTTTTTCTTCTATACTGGGATCTTTAAGTAATTGAGAAAAAGATAAAAAAGTTAGAACATGGAGCCAAAACATGGCTAAAGGAGAGACAGGATTATGTGGTTTGTGCTTGTGGGCAATTGTGTTTCCTATTACCAAGCCGTAGAAGTCTTAGCCTTAGCCACCCAGCAGAGCTGCGCTGGGGCAGGACTCTCCCTCTCCATTCTGGGAGGCCAGGAGCTGTGGATCAGGACATGTGTTTTCTGAGGGCATTCACTTTCAAGAAGGCCAGAAGGCAGCTCTGTTCTACTCCTGTGCGATTCCCCTTTCAAAGTTAAAATTAGATGAAAAGTGAGGGAGGGAGTCGAAGAGAGGCCTTAGAAATGGGGTATTTCCCTCATTAGCACACATGTTGAAATTATCAGAAGATTATACATGCTGTTTAAAAACACTTTCCCATTGTATCCAACAATATTTAAAATTAATTTAATGTGTAGCTCATTCATACCCACCCACCTTCTTTATTTGGCACAAATAAAAGCATGATGCAAGACATTTGAGAGAAAACAAAACAAAACAAAAAATACACTTTCTTTTCCTTGCCTGGCTGCCAGGAAGAGCAATTCGGGCCAGTTGGCAACAATATCTTACATGTCATTGTTCAATGATATGAAGAATTAGGGGACAATCTGATCATATTGAGAGTTGCAGCAGACATCTAATTCTGATTTATTTATCTTCTTGGGAACTGCAGATGGTCAAGTCTCTCATTCATTGCCTTTGGGATCAATCCATTTCCTGAGCTGATGGAACTAACTAGCATGCTCTTCTTGGTACACCTGTTTCCCATTGACTGAAAATATTGCTGATTTGCCATCAGCATTCGTTTTAGGGTCTTGTGGCAGATGCTTGTTTGTACTACCTGTCCAAGGTTGCATTCTTGGGGAAAATAGACGTGAACAGTGCTTTTGATTATAATGGATATGCTCATTTATATGCAAAGCAAACTTTCCCCATTAACTTTTTCTTCATATTAGTTTTTATCTTTTTCTCCTTTATGCTATTATTGGATCATAACAAATAGCAGTCTTTGTAGGTAAAACAGGCCAATATTAGCAATTTCACATGGTTCAGTCTACTATTACCAGAATTCACTCAATAATCACAATATGCTATCTACATACTCTACAGAACCTTAAAAGTTACATATATATATCACACACACATATATATGTAATATAGTAACATTTAATTTTTTTAGCACATGTAGTTAGCATATTGCTAATACAGAAAAGAAGTGGTTTTTATAACTTAAAAAAACTTATGACTTAAAGTTTTGTTGCCATGTGGAATCTGAAACCATATCAATGAACTTTTAGACTTTGTAAACTCATGAAAGAATGAGAGTGAAAATGGCAAATGGTGTCTTAGTATTATTATGAAAAAAGTTTCGAATTGCAATCCCCCAAAACGATCTGGTAGTCCCCCAGAAGCTCTTGGATCACACTTAGTCCTTTCTGGGTTGCTACTGATGGTTCATGTCTAAGTGTTTTCTAAATCATTTCAAAATCCTGGTATATAAGGTCCAGCTCAAATACCACTTCCCCTGGGTAGGCTTTCTGAATCCTCTTTTATGCAGCCCTTACATTGCTTTTAACAACCACATAGACTTCTCCCAAAAGATGCCTCTTTCAAAGCACTCCCACGACACTTTACATTTGCTTTATTGTCATGCCAATCACATTCTGCTTTGTGTCAGAGTTATTTGTGGACCATAAACTGCTGAGCTTCTGAGGCAGTGGGGATAGTGGAAAATGCACATGTCTTGGATTCAGACAGCTCTTTGTTGGAATACAGCTGGACTTAAGGAATATTTAGTAATCTCTAGAATCAATATATATTTTGTGGCTTGTTTGGTAATGAAATGAGATTTTGCCTGTAAAACATGTGGAGCATATTCAATATTCTACAAATGTTTTGTCCTTTTACTTCTCCCCTTGCCTGGGGCTAGATATAATATTTTATTTATCTATTCATCTCCCAGAGTGCCTAATTCTTAATTTTAGGTTTCTAGAAAAGGCAGAATTTAAATTTTGCTGCCTCTTTCAAAGTTTTGGAAGCTATTTTCATTATTGTCAGTGCTTCTAATCTGACAAAATATTTAGTACAAATATAGCAGAGTTGAAGAATGAGTAAGAAGGAAAAGAAGGAAGAATAGGAAAGATCCTCAAAGATAGGTCTCTAGCCCTGAAGGGACATTTAATCAAGTAGACTGCGTATAGCTAGAGTGGTTATAGAGGGAAGAAGGAAGTACAAAAGTAGGCAAAACTTATCACAGATGGCCTTTTCAAATGTATTAAGGGTTCCAGACTTGATCCTTGGGTATATGAGAAGGTATTGAAGTATTTTAAGCTTCAGGGTAATGATCATATTTATGTTTTCTATCATATCTTTAGTTATGAAGTAGAGGAAAGGTAGGAAGTAAGCGTGACAATAGGGACATCAATGAAGATGCCACAGTACTGTTTTAGCAGATATTGTAAGTATATACACAAGTATATAAATGCATGCATATATGTTCACATACATGTAAATATAAGCACAACATATGTTAAATAACTTCAATTGCTTCTCTCTGAGTGGTGATATTATAAGAGATTTACTTTCTCTTAAAAAAATTACTTACCTTTATATTCTGGATTTTACTAATTTATTTATAAAAATATAACTTTAAAATTATATAAATAATACAATATTTTATATCTTTATATAAAGTATTACTTTTCACTTTATTTTGCATTTTTATTAGTAAATATGATAACCTTAGATAGTTTTTGACAATTATATAGAGTTCTTCTATTAGCTGTACAATAACTTATTTGAACTATATTCGTGTGCTTTTATTTGAGATCCCCCAACCCTATAATTTCTGCTCATTTCATAAGTTTGGTCTCTCTGCCTCTTACGATTTTAAATGCTCTTCCTTTTCCCTTGTTCTTTTACAAGCTACGTTTTGTCCCTTGACTCTACTTGAATAAGGCTATATTTACTTCTACTATGAATTTTTATTTTATTATTATTTTTTTTAATGGGATAGGTTCTGTACTTTGCCCCATAACATAAGGGGCAAATATACATCTCAGAGGTACAACTGAAGAGAAGGTGGAGATACAAAGCTTTTGGTCCAAAATCCTGTTTCTAGCAGTTTTCATGGCTATTCTAATGCAGTTGAGTGTCTGTATACCTCCTCCACCCAACCTTAAGTAGTGAATAAAAACCTGTAATAACCACAACAGGAGTTATCGCTAAGCACCGGCAATAAGCTTCTTCTGTAGAGAAAACAAATTGTTCCAAAACAGGACAGGCCACCAACACACTTGATTTACTAAAAGATACTTCTGGGCCATACTTAATTGATTCAATTTAGTAGGTCAGGATGAACCCTGTATACACACACACACACACACATACACACACGTGCACACATGTATTTTTAAGTCTTTGCAGATGATTTTCAAGCTCAAGTTCACTAATACAAACATTAGATTTATTTTTGATGTATTCAGGATTGTCTTAAGCGCTTTAGACATTTTAACTCATTTAATCCTCACAATCCTATGAGAGAAGAACTACTACTACTTATTGTAGAGAAAATTGAGGCACTAATTTCTCATAGCTGTTAAGTAGTAGAGCTGGGTGATTTTGGAATGGAGGCTTTTAGCTACTTTGCCCTCCACCTCCTGAGAATTTTTCCCTAATATCTGTATTTTTTTTTTTTTTTTATCTAAGTGTTTCTGGATTTTATAATTTTAGATAGAGAACATTGCTGGTGAAAATTATTAGAGAGATCAGAAGGTTAGTTTGTCTTGTTGGAATAAAGATCAGAGAAATAATGCTCTGTCATAACCACAAAGTTTTTGAGAGACTTAAAAAGTGAGCAATTCTGTTTTCTTGTGTGTAGATAATCTTGGAATCAAGGTGAGGGGAGTGCAGAGAATCTTATTAACATTTTGAAGAAGTTTCTGTTCATAATGTAAAGCCCATCTCTGGTTTAAGCATAAATATGAAGCCTTATGAATAAAAATTGCTAACTTTGATCGACTTACTTTGAAATAGACAGTCATAAGTACTTTAATCTATTGAAATTTTCTAACTACCAATGACTTCTGTTCTCTAGCTTCGTCTTATTTGACTTCTGTTATAATAAATGAAGTCAAGAATGGCCTCTGTGTATTGACCCCATGTTTTCTACTTTTTCATAGCAAGCTGAGATCTGTTAGCTCCAAAATCCCTTCAAAGCCAAATTCAAATTTATATATTCCAATTGTTTTAAAAATGACCAAAATAAATCTAGAGCTCCTTGCTTTATATATCTCATGGAAACATGCACCCTGCATCTGCTAGCCCTAGATAAGATAAAAATTCTTTAGTTATTACGACCCAAAGGCGCTGCCTTTGAATTATGGTGTTAGCGAGGGGTATTTAATATACCATGGACTGCTAGAAGAATGAACAAATCTGTCTTGGAAGAAGTACAGCCAGAATACTCCTTAGAACCAAGGATGGCAAGACTTAATCTCATGTACTTTGGACATGTTATCAAGAGGGATTAGTCCCTGGAGAAGGGCATCATGCTTGGTGAAGTAGGTAGTCAGCAAAAAAGAGGAAGACCCTCAATGAGATGGAGTGACACAGTGGCTGCAACAGTTGGTTCAAACATGCAAAGATTGTGAGGATGGCACAGGTCTGGGCAGTGTTTCATTCTGTTGTTTATAGGGTCGCTAAGAGTTGGAACCGACTCAATAGCACCTAACAACAACAACAAGAAGGTGCTGCTGCCTTTGGAGTTCTCTGACCCAGAGTTCCCCCACCTTGTTGCGGGAGGGCGTAGTCTAGGGATACATAAATTTTTCTCTCTTCCCTTCTCCTCTTACCAGGGATTTTCATGCTGTCTTTCTCCATCTGGTGGCTCCCTGATTGCTTGCTTCTGGAAGACTTTCTAAGGTGGAGGACAGCCCCCTGAATGTGGCTGTCAATACCTTGGCCCTAATACTTAACCTTGTTGTGCAACGCTACGACCTCGTGGTCATATTTTTTCCTTGATCAGCCCTGGATACCCTAGAAAGTACTACAATCTATCAGTAGCATTTGACACACCTGGTAACGCTTTCCTCCTTGAAATACGTTATTTATTTGGCTTCAAGAACATTAGTTTTCCTCTTACTGAACTGGGCATTCTTCCTGCTGCTTCTTTGCTAGTTCCTTGTCATTTCTCCAACTTAGCATTGTACTCCAGGGCTCAATCCTTGGGCCTTGTTCCTTTCTATCTACATTTATCTCCTTTATGATCTCATCCAATTTCACAGCTCTAAATGCCAACTATATACTGGTCACTATTATTTATTTCTGTGACCCAGACTACTCCCTTGAACTCCAGAATTGAACGTAGAACTGATTTCTTGAATATCCTTGAATGCCATCCTGACATGTTCCAAAACAAGCTCCTCTTTCTTCCTCCCTCCAAAACATACCCCTTCTCAGTTTACCTATCTCAGTTTATGACCACTCCATTCTTCCAGTTTCTCAACCCAAAAACATCATTGGCTTTGACTCCCACAGCTAATCCATCATCAAATTCTGTGAGGTACCATCAAAATATATCCAAAATAAAACTACTTCTCGGCATCTCTGCTACTGTTATTTGAGTCCAAGTTATTTCACCTTGTCTTAGTCATCTAGTGCTGATGTAACAGAAATACTACAAGTGGATGGCTTTAACAGAGTAAAATTTATTTTCTCACAGTCTAGTGGGCTATATGTCCAAATTTAGGGCATCAGCTTCGGGGGAAGTATTTCTCTCTCCCAGCTCTGGAGGAAGATCCTTGTCATCAATCTTCCCCTGGTTGAAGAGCTTTTCGGGAGCAAGGACCCGGGGTCCAAAGGACATTCTCTGCTCCTGGCGCTGCTTTCTTGGCGGTATGAGGCCACCCCTCTCTGCTCACTTCCCTTTTCTTTTATCTCTTGTAAAATAAAAGGTTCTGCAGGCAACACCCAAGGAAACTCCCTTCACATTGTATCAGAGATGGGACCTTAGTAAGGGTGTTACAATCCCACCCTAATTCTCTTTAACATAATCTAATCTTGCCTCATTAACCACAGGCAGAGATCAGGATTTACAACACATAGGAAAATTTCAATCACAGAAAGGAGGACAGTACTGGGAATCACGGCCTAACCAAGTCGATGCATATTTTTAGAGGGCACAATTCAATCCACGACACCCCTCTTATTTGGATTGTTGGGATAGGCTCTTAACCAGCCTTCTTGCTTCCATCCTTACCACCCAGTCTATTGTCTTCCCAGCCAGCAAACAGGGAGACCTTAAAACTTAGAAATAAGCATCTTATTTCTCTTTTCGAAACATATGAAGAGCTGATCAACTCACTCAGAGTAAATAGCCTCAGTCCTTCAGTGGCCTGTAAGACCCCACTCAAATTGTCTCCCAACCCTCCTAGCCCTACTACGTTTTTGTCATGGCATGCTCCCTTTCCTGACTTCGTCCATGACTACCCTCTTTCTTAATCCACAGCAGCTGCACTGATTTCTGGCTGTTCTTGGCAAATGCAAGCATATTATTGCCTCATGGCTTTGTTCTTGTCATTCCTTCCACCTGGAATTCTCTTGTGCAGTTGTTCTCATGCTTAGACCACCTCACCTCTTTCAGGGTTTTACTTCTCAGTAAGATCATTAATGATTACCCTACTTGAAATTGACTCTCAGTCTTATCACCATTTCCTTGAGTGATTTTTTTGTGAGTATTTTTCAAAATAGATAAAATTAATTAAACCTTCACCAGCATACCCTATTCACATCATACTATTTGGGAAAACAGAAAGGGGTAGTTTGAAATTCATGGAATTTTCCAAATGACTTCATAAGTTTTGTTTGTTTTTTCTATTTTAGGTGGTTTTGAAAATTCATGTAATGACAGTCTACTCTCAAATTGTAACATGGATTTGAGATAGCTTACTTTTAATTGCAGGGGAAAAAGTCCATATCTGAGTTACTGTGGCAGCATCCATGGAAATTAAGGTGATACATGGTAAATTTTACAATGATTAGCAACTAATAAGCATAAGAAGACATTTCCATTGACAAATTCAGATTTGGAGATATTTGCCTGAATAATTTGAGTAATTGCAGCCATTATCAACTTATTTCACTTTTGTAGGAACAGATTGAAAGAAAGGAAACCTGCCATTTCATCCAGGCTGTCTTTGCCCTGGTGGTGCAGTGGTTAAGAGCTCGGATGCTAACCAAAAGTGTGGCAGCTTGAATCCGTCAGCCATTCCTCAGGAACCCTATGGGGCAGTTATACTCTGTCCTATAGGGTCACTATGTGTTCGAACTGACCCAACAGCAACAGGTCTGGTTTGGTTTTGGTCTTCACGAGGCTTTGTGAAATCAG
Organism: Elephas maximus indicus; assembly: GCF_024166365.1. Classification (NCBI taxonomy): domain Eukaryota; kingdom Metazoa; phylum Chordata; class Mammalia; order Proboscidea; family Elephantidae; genus Elephas; species Elephas maximus. The sequence continues at coordinate 59,314,957 of NC_064833.1, read as the reverse complement.
GGCCACTCACAATCAGGGAAAGCCAAAAAAATGGGACTTTGATTTCTGTTACTTTCTTGATATTTTTTCAGTCTCATACAACTTGGAGATTTGTCATCTAATTTTAGCTAGTTGTTAAAAATAAGCGTATATGACATTCCTGTTTAATGGAGAAAATGATATAGGCAATAAACACTCGTCTTGCTCATGGAGAAAAAAAAAGAAGGCTGACTGGAAAATATGTTCAGGAAGGGTGTGTTCTGAGTAACTGAGAGATACTGTCTGTGGTAGGACTGGAAACCCTTGAGCCCACAGCACGAAATAAGAGCTTATGCCTATTTCTTCTGCTAACCCAACCAATGATGTGTAGCACAGAGACTAAAAATACACCCTCTATTTTGAAAAGAACATTGCTTCATAATATATTTGAATATTTTCTAGGGCATAAGGAGCAGGCCAGCCTTTTCAAGGATGCATACCCATAGGCTTTTATCCCTTCACTTTGACCACCGTGTAACTTCTCAGAAGCCATAATTTTCATCTTTGTTTTCTTTTCCTGTGCATTCTGAAGAAATCATGCAGAATTTTTCTGCCATCGTCGACTAAATGTAATGCAGCATAACTTTTTTTTATTGCTTTTCATGCAGATTAATTTTTTTCTTATGAGATTTCCTCAAATATTGCATGGGACACATTTATACAAAAAAAAAAAAATTCATCATTTACTATTTGCTAAATCCGGCAGCCCTAGGGAGTTTGTTAAATCTTTCCAAATATAAATGGAATAAAAGCGTCAATAATTTTGAGTGAATATACACATATGAAAAAATATATCAGAGAAAACAAAAACAAAAAAAATTAGAGAAATGGGATGTAGATCTTCATATACCATTGTGAATCCTTTTATTTTGACATCGTATTTGATCTAGTTACGATGTAATATGGAGGAAGCTGTTTAAGTGAGTTCTCAAGAGTTCCATCTCTGTGGTTCAGAGAAACAGCTATATCATTTTTGGGGCCTAATGCAAAAAAAAATTTTTTTTAATGCAAAATTAAAATGCTGGATTCCTTGTTCAAAAATTATTAAGAATTCAAATCAGAGACAATGGAGCATTTAACCAAGTGTGGGGCTTTTCGGAGTACAGAGCCCTATGTGACCGACTGCCCAAATCGCGTGTCCATGCAGCCGGCTCTGGTGGTTAGATAAGTCTGGTACACATGAGGTAGGCAGGGCTTTAGATGTTATTACTACTGCTGTTCTACAAATGAAAAAAAAAAAAAAAAGTGAGGCTTTAGAGGTTAAAAAACTAGCCCAGAGTCACTCAACTAGAAAGAATTTGAGTCAAATTTAAATCCAGAGCATCTGAAATCCACCCAGAAAAAACAGTCCAGTCCATTCGGACTCATGGCCACCTCGTGTGTGTCGGAGTAGAGCTCTGCACCATAGGGTTTTCAGTGTCTGATTTTTCAGAAGTAGAACATCAGGCCTTTCTTCCAAGGTGGACTCAGAGCTCCAACCTTTCCATTAATAGTCAAGCTCATTAACTGTTCAATACTAAATTCTACAATATATGTCCCAGAAAAAAAATAAAACCAAAAGAGAAACTTAGTAGACTCTAATTTGGGGAGATAAAAGTTTAGATAGGATTTATAAATGTAAACGCCTATGGGAATGAAGTAGATCAATAAATACGTAGAAGAGATTAGGGATCATTATAGTGGAATTGGTGGAAGGTGACAAACTGTTCACATAAGATATGTGAATCCATTTTTTTTAAAATAATTTTTACTGTGCTTTAAGCGAAAGTTTACAAATCAAGTCAGTCTGTCACATATAAACTTATATACACCTTACCACATACTCCCATTTACTCTCCCCCTAATGAGTCAGCCTGCTCCCTCCTTCCAGTCTCTCTTTTTGTGACCGTTTTGCCAGTTTCTAACCCTCTCTACCCTCCCATCTCCCCTCCAGACAGGACATGCCAACACAGTCTCAAGTGTCCACCTGATACAAGTAGCTCACTCTTCATCAGCATCTCTCTCCAACCCATTGTCCAGTTCCTTCCATGTCTGATGAGTTGTCTTCGGGAATGCTTCCTGTCCTGGGCCAACAGAAGGTTTGGGGACCATGACCACCGGGGTCTTTCTAGCCTCAGTCTGACCATTAAGTCTGGTCTTTTTGTGAGACTTTGGGGTCTGCATCCCACTGTTCTCCTGCTCCCTCAGGGGTTCTCTGTTGTGCTCCCTGTCAGGGCAGTCATCGGATGTGGCCGGGTACCATCTAGTTCTTCTGGTCTCAGGATGATGTAAGTCTCTAGTTCATGTGGCCCTTTCTGTCTCTTGGGCTCATAGTTATCATGTGACCTTGGAGTTCTTCATTCTCCTTTGATCCAGGTGGGTTGAGACCAATTGATGCATCTTAGATGGCCGCTTGTTAGCATTTAAGACCCCAGACGCCACACTTCAAAGTGAGATGCAGAATGTTTTCTTAATTGAATTTATTTTGCCAATTGACTTAGAAGTCCTCTTAAGCCATAGTCCCCAAACCCCGGCCCTTGCTCTGCTGACCTTTGAAGTATTCAGTTTATCCTGGAAACTTCTTTGCTTTTGGTCCAGTCCAGTTGAGCTGACCTTCCCTGTATTGAGTATTGTCCTTCCCTTCACCTAAAATAGTTCTTGTCCACTATCTAATTAATAAATAACCCTCTCCCACCCTCCGTGCCTCCCCTCTCTCTTAACCACAAAAGAATGCGTTCTTCTCAGTTTATACTGTTTCTCAAGATCTTATAGTAATGGTCTTATACAATATTTATCCTTTTGCATCTGACTAATTTCAGTCAGCATAATGCCTTCCAGGTTCCTCCATGTTATGAAATGTTTCACAGATATACGAATCCATTTAAATCCAAATCAATAAAGCAAACCTGTAAGCTGAATTTAAGCAGAGAGGGGAGGCAGTTGGTGACCCTCTGACCCTTGGTTTAGATCTTGTGAATAATCGTATTTATTATCTTTTTTTAAATATTCCACCTTTCATAAAAGTCTTTGAAATGAATGGGAGTGGGGATTCAGGGAACCTTCTGAAAGGTTCATACAGCAGTCATATTAAGAAAAAAAAAGCTGTCCTTCAATTTGATGAAAAGGAATTTATAGCATCTGCTCAGATGATAGAGAATAAAGAGTTCTGGTTTGGTGTATACTGACTCTTCAAAGCCTTTCTGCTTTTGAGGCTGTTTGGCTTTTATCAATTGATTTTCATAAGGGATAACTAACTAGGTGCTCAAAACTGCCACATACTTTTCTTGTACTTCAAACATAAAACCTCCCTGGTACCCAGAGCCAGGATCTGAAAATGCTAAGCATTAAGCAAAATGGATTAGCCTTCAGAAGGGGGAGCTTCAGATTGCCAGTGCCAGAGGGGTTAATGGAAAACAGTGTGTCATATTTGCCATTTCTCCTATATTATCTTGCCCAGAACACCTGCTTAATGAACTAGACATAAATTATCATAATATAAGCACATCCTTTAATTAAAAAAAAAAGCCTTGTGGAGGCATTCTTTCTTATTGAAATAGTAAACTCAGAAAAATGATTTTGATGAAGTTTTCTTAAAAGCTCCATGGAAAAAAATATAAATAAAGATTGATGGGATTCTACCGGATGTTTCCTTTCTTTGGGACTAGCAAAATATTTTGTGATTTTAGGTGGCTTATTTCAAGCGGAGTTTAGGTATTCCTTTGTCAGGGTCATAGATGCTTTTCAATTTGGTATATTTTTAACCCAGCTAGTGATCCCTTAAAAATAATTTTTTCCCCTCATGTTTCTCTGAATTGGAAGAATTAATTTCTTTCTCAGTTTTTCTTTTAGAGATATACATAATTTAATGGCAGTCATATATCATTCGTCAAAGCTAAGTCTTATTGATTAGGAATGTGTAGGTAAACAAATAATTTATCTTGAGTCTACACATAAAGCTAACAAATTTTTTTCTTTCAATTGGTTTCATATTAAAATTTTGAAAAATAGATAAAGTTAAATGAAATCACCAAAATAAGCAATATCTTTTCTTAAAAATGTTTTACTTATATAAGAAATTAATTGCAAGCCACTATGTAAGTTATTATTTCCCTTCCTCAAATCTAAAACGTTTTTTCAATTCATTGGGTATTTTTACTCCATTTATGCTATTCTACACTTTCTTATCTCTGCTGGCTTTTTAATTAAATTTTATATTTTGGCCCTCTGCTCTATGGCTAAAAAAGAATTCTTAGGGGCATAAAAATCAAGGGGAAGGGGATTCCCAAACAATTTGTTCAAATATTTTCCTTCACTGAGAATTCACAACTAATAGTCTTCACATAGAAATATCAAAAAAGCATGTTTGCATGAAGCAATAAAAAGTGATTCTAGTTTTCTCTTCAGTTTTATACTCACTTGCTTTTAACTTCTCGTACTTCAGAATAACTTTGTTCCTAAGTAACTCAGTGGCAGTTGTACTCAGATTCCACAGACTGACATTAAAATATAGACTGCTCCTTCACTGAAAATCTTTCATAATCATGTGATTTACATCTTTAAACAGCTAAAGTTTCAGTGAACTATCGTTTTTCATTTATAAAACTTCACCTCACTTGTTGCTGATATTAAAACCAAACCTGTTGCCATTGAGGTGGTTCCGACTCATAGCAACGTTGTAGGACAGAGTAGAACTGCCCCATCAAGTTTCCAAGGAGTGTCTGGTGGATTTGAACTGTCGACCTTTTGATTAGCAGCCATAGCACTTAACCACTACATCACCAGGGTTTCATCCCCAACTCATAGTGCTGTACAATGTGTATTGAACCATTGTGATCCATAGGGTTTTCACCAAATGATTTTTGAGGTAGATCAACAGGCCTTTCTTCCTAGTCCATTTTAGTCTGAAAGTTCCACTGAATCCTGTTCAGTGTCATAAGCAACATGCAAGACCTCACTGACAGGCTGCACATGAAGAGCAGTGGCTGGGAATTGAACCCAGGTCTCCCACATAGAAGGTGAAATTCTACCACTGAACCACCACTGTTCTCTTCATTTCACTTATCACCCCAAATAATCTCCTTGTGTATCAGAGAACATTTTATTTTGTACTTCAGATTGAAGACTATTTACAAAAAAGATGCTACCTGGAATTTTTAGATCCATGAAGTAAGAGTTCAAGAAAAGCAAGAAATTGGGTATTATTGTTTTAAAGTTAGGGTGGAAGGGCTGAGATTAAATTATTTTCTCAAGGTTACAGCGAGAACCACTTTGGGAATCACCCTTCAGTGGCATCTTCAAAATTTCTATATAAGAGGGGTTCGTATTCTAGGAATGCAGCCATTTCTTGACACTAGGTGGGAATAGCAAATACTCTAAATTGGTTGGATAACTATTTTGTGTGTTTTAAAGATGTCTTCGTATACCACATATTCTTTTTATGATTTAAGTATAGGTTTATTTTGAGTTACTGGAGAGTAATGGGGACTTTGGGTTGGGCAAAAAAACCACCCCCAACAGCCTCCTTTGTTTTACCATTGGTATCTGCAGAGCAGAGCTGCAGTTCAGAGTCACATCTTTTGAGCCAAATAGTCTCCTTGTATATCAAAGCAAATCAAAGCAAAATTATGTATATATGTTGATTTTCCACTCATTTATAAAAGATTTGAAGTAGCATTTATACAACATAACTTTGGAAAAATAAGCAAAAGTGGCTTTTGGTTTACTTAATAGGCCTGCAAAATGAGCTAATTAATAGCCCAATTAGTTAGTTTTTGGATCTAAGGCAAAAAAATAGTACTTGTTTTTGCTTGATTTTTCTATTGATTCAAAGAGCTTATATTTCTAACAAAGGATGTGGATGGCATTTAAGAGATGCTCAATTCAAAAAACTGATTAACAGTTTTATATTAGGTACATTGAGTAACACAATAAATGATGCTTTGAGAAAATATTTTGAAAAGACAATGAAATTATAGGAATGAAATGAAGAAAGAATAATTAGTGTATGCTGATGTGATTCATTAAGGCTTTGGCAGAAGATAGACTGCAAACATCCCAGGACTGACTTCTCTAATGAATTTTTAAAATGTAGAAAAACATCATTGTTGCACTGAGTAAGGGTCTTATAGTTAAGTCATCAGAAACAAAGAAAGAGGTTCCGTTGCCTTTCTGTTTTCACAGTTTAAAGGACAGCTTCTATTTTCAGTTTGCACTGTTGACCTATTTTTTTTTTTTTTTACTGTTGACCTATAGCAACACCACATGTGGGAAAGACCAGAATTTTCCACCAAGACGAACTTTGCATCTTTCTAGCCTTTATGTAGGTATTTGTGAAGACCTTCAGGTTGTGGAACATATGGTAGGACTTTTAATTAGAAGTTTCAGCTTATGGATTTTAAAATATTTTATACTTTCTATATTTATTGTGGGAATTAATACACATGCTAAGAAATGCATCCCACAGTGAGAATTATGATTTATTAATTAACACTTGGTTATGATACTAGCACTTGACAATATATCACAGTAGGTGAGAATAAAACAAACACAATTCAAATCCTGTCATTTTTTGGCTTACATCATGCTGTTCATTGTACAATCTAATAATAATAATAATAATAAAATTAGTATTATAAATATTCCATTGTTCTCATTCAGTCTACTTTCATTTTCTGTTTTCTTCATTATATCTGTTCTAATTTTTATTTATTTTTAAATTTGCTATGGTGTTAGTCACTGTATTTTCTTTTAAGCTATTAATTTAATTTTGTCAATTTAAGATAAATAATATTAATTCTTATGTTGTTGCTGTTAGGTTTTATCAACTCGGGTCCGAATCATAGCAGCCCTACGTACAATGGAATGAAACACTGCCTGGTCCTATACCATCCTCACAATCATTATGCTTGAGCCCATTGTTGAAACCACTATGTCAATCCATATTGTTGAGGGAGTTCCTCTTTTTTGCTGACCCTCTGCTTATCCAAACATGATGCCCTTCTCAGAGTCTGTTTTTTTCTGATAACGTGTCCAAAGACGTGAAACCAAGTCTCGCCATCCTCTCTTCTAAGGAGCATTCTGGTTGTACCTCTTTAAAGGTAGATTTGTTCGCTCTTCTGACAGTCTACGATATAGTCAATATTCTTTGCCAGCACCATACTTCAAAGGCATCAGCTCTTCTTTGGACTGCCTTATTCATTGTCCAGCTTTCACATGCATATGAGGCAACTGAAAACACCATGGCTTGGGTCACCTTAGTTCTTACTGTGACATCTTTGCTTTTTAACATTTTAAAGAGATCTTTTGCAGCAGATTTACGCAGTGCAATGTGTGTTTTGATTTCTTGACTGCTGCTTCCATGGGCATTGATTGTGGATCCAAGTAAAATGAAATCCTTGACAACTTCAATCTTTTCTCCGTTTATCATGATGTTGCATATTGGTCAAATAAATTCATAGATCTCAGGTTTGTTTACCATAAACAATCCTTGAAAACCAGGTACATTTTGCTAAAAGCATTCTGGGAAAAAACAAAAAAAGAATCTTCTATCAGCAAAAAGTACTTAGTGTATTTACAAGGAGATTAGACTAGGGAAACTGCCTTCTTTCTTTTAGACTTGCTACTATAATGATTTATTTCACAGCAGTATTCACACTTACCTTTTGTTCAATTTAAAATATGCTGGGAATGACTTTGGTGTCAGAACATTAAGAAATAACACTCCTTTTTTGAAGAAAAAATTCAATCTTGAGTTACAATGTTGAAGGATTCTATAGGGTCACTATGAGTTGGAATCAATTCAATTGCAGCAGATATAGGCAAAATATTGAATGACCCAGGAAGTATCAAAAGATGATGAAAGGAATACATGGAGTAGCTATGCCAAAAAGAATTGGTACATGTTCAACCATTTCAGGCAGTAGCATATGATCAAGAACCAATGGTGCTGAAGGAAGACATCCAAGCTGCATTGAAGGCATTGGCAAACAAGACTCCAGAAATTGACAGAATACCAACTGAGATGTTTCAAGAAATGAATGCAGCACTGGAGGTGCTCACTCATCTACGCCAAAAAAATTGGAAGAGAACTACCTGGCCAACCAACGGGAAGAGATCCATATTTCTGCCTATTCCAAAGAAAGGTCCAAAGGAAGGTGATCCAACAGAAGGAGGAAATTATCAAACAATATTATTAATATCACACACAAGTAAAAATTTTCCTGAAGATAGTTCAAAAGCTGTTGCAGCCATACATCAACAAGGAACTGCCAGAATTTCAAGCTGAATTCAGAAGAAGATATGAAGGATGAGGGATATCATTGCTGATGTCAGATGGATCTTGGCTGAAAGCAGAGAATACCAGAAAGACGTTTACCTGTGTTTTATTGACTATGCAAAGACATTCAACTGTGTGGATCATAATACCTTATGGATAACATTGCAAAGAATGGAAATTCAAGAACACTTAACTGTGCTCTTAAGGAACCTTTACATAGATCAAGAGGCAGTTGTTTGGACAGAACAAGGGGATACTGAGTGGTTTAAAGTCAGGAAAGGTATGCTTCAAGTTGTATTCTTTCACCACACCTATTCAATCTGTATTCTGAGAAAATAATCTGAGAAGCTGGACTCTATGAAGAAGAACTGGGCATCAGGTTTGGAGGAAGACTCATTAACATCCTGCATTATGCAAATGACACAACGTTGCTGGCTGAAATTAAAGAGGACTTGAAGCACTTACTAATGAAGATCAAAGACCACAGCCTTCAGTATGGATTACACCTCAACATAAAGAAAACAAAAATCCTCATAACTGGACCAATGAGCAACATCATGATAAATAGAAAAGATATTTAAGTTTTCAAGGATTTCATTTTACCTAGATCTACAATCAACATCCATGGAAGCAGCAGTCAGTCAGATTCAGCTCAATGTCAATGGGTTTGGCTTTTTTTTTTTTTTTTAATTGCATTCAGCAAATCTGCTGCAAAAGAATTCTTTAAAGTGTTAAAAAGCAAAGGTGTCTCTTTGAGGACTGAGGTGGACCTGACCCAAGCCATGGTATTTTCAATTGCCTCATGTGTACGTTTAAGCTAGACAATGAATAAGGAAGACTGAGGAAGAACTGATGCCTTTGAATTATGGTGCTGATGAAGAATATTGACTATACAATGGACTGCCGAAAGAATGATCAAGTCTGTCATGGAAGAGGTACAGCCAGAGTGCTTTTTGAAAGTGAGAATGGCCAGACTTCATCTGGAGTAATTTGGACATGTTTTCAGGTGGAACCATTCCCTGTAGAAGGACGTCATGTTTGGTAAAATAGAGGGTCAGCAAAGAAGAGGAAGACGCTTGGCGAGTGGATTGACACAATGGCTGCAAAAATGGGCTCAGACATAGCAATGATTTTGAGTATGGGGCAGTACCCGGAAGTGTTTTGTTCTGTTGTAAATGGGGTTGCTATGAGTTGGAACCAACTCAATGGCACCTGACAACAACAAAAATAATAATAACAGTTTATTCACTATATGAAAATACTCAATTTTGTTCAATTGCCTCTCGATCAATAGACATCTCAAGTATTTGCTATTACAGAAAATGCCCCCATGTGTTTGTATATTTAATAGTGTTTGATTAGTTTATTGTTAAAAAAAATTATTATCCCATCTTCGGGAGTATAGCATATTTCTTCCCTCTTTAATTTTACGTTCAGACACATGACTTGCTTTGGCCAAGAAAGTGGTCAGAAATGACTGTGTGCTAATTCCTAGCCTAGGCCTTAAGAAGATTTGTATATTTCTTCTTCCTCTTTAGTGCCTCTGCCATCAAAATGAGAGGTATGTGCCCAAACTAGTGCATTGGATCCAGGATGCAGATGAGAGACATGTAGAGCAGACCCAAACCTTCCTAGCCAAGTCCAGTCTAGATTAGACAAGTATCCTTTCATATGCATGAGTAAGTCCATCTAGACTAGCAAGGTTACCCAGACAAGCTCAGCCTAAATCATCCTACCCTTAGCCAACTCATAGGTGCATAAAAGTAAATGATTGTTGTTTCAAGTAACTGAGTTTTGAAGTGAAATGTTACAGAGTATTTTGGTGGCAATCGCTAACTACGTGTGCGTCTATCTGAAGGGTATATTCATAGAACTAGAATTGTTGGAAAGTAGGTGTTTTCACATACAAATATGTATATTTATATATTTCAACTTGTTTTTTTTTTTTTTTGGATTCCTCTAACCCTGTCTTACAAGGTTTGTTTCTTACAAAATCAGCAAAACCTTTTGATATTTACCAGTATGAAGCTAAATCGACTCGACGGCAACGAGTTTTTAATGAGAGTATCTCATTCTTGTTTTACTTTACATTTTTAAATTATGAGTGGGGTTGAACACACTTTTGTATTTATAAATAATTTATATTTGTTCTGTGAACTGTCTGTTGATATCATTTGCTCATTTTTCTTTTAAATTTTTACTATTTTGATTCAGTTTAAGAGCTCTTCATGTATTAAATAAGTTTGAATATTTCCTCAGTTAATTTACAACTACCCAATCACTTTCTCTTTTAATTATTTTGTGATTTTTTTTCTGTGCAGAAAGTTTATTTCCTATATAGTTACACACATTATTATTTGTTTTTATGGTTTCTGTGTTTTTTTAAATTTACTTATATGATGGTTAAGGAAGATTATGGGTCAACTTGGCTAGGACATGATTCTCTGGGTTTCGGAGGTATTATGTAATCACCCTCCATTTTGTGATCTGATGTGAGCAGCCAGTCAGTTGAAAGGGGAGTTTCTTGGGGATGTGGTCTGCATCAAATATATGTAGATGTTGTGGCAAAGCTTGCCCTCCCTCTATTCTGCATCTAACTCATCATCCTCTGACCTCCGGTTCTTGGGACATGAGCCAGCAGCCTGCTGTCTGACCTGCCAATTTTGGGTTTGTCAGCACCTGCAACCATGTGAGTCAGGAGAAACCTCCAGCCAAATATCGGACCCACAGATTTGAGACTTGCCAGCCTACACAACTGCGTGAGCCATTTCTTTGAAATTTCTCTCTCTATACACACTTCACTGACATTTCTCCTCTAGAGAACCCAGCCTAAGACAACTTAGAATAATATTCCATTTTTCTTGATTATTGAAAAATAGGCATGCTTTCTTCTGACATCTTTTCTTTATTTACATTTCTTTTTTTAATTCATCTGGAATTATTTTTAGTTTTACTTATTATATAACCTCCATTTACCCAGTTATTTTCTTACTGCTTTCTTTAAAAAAAAAAAAGGTTTCCCTAATCTGGTGCATTGGAGATTTCACTCTTTATTAATTTTTAATATTTTATTTAAAAAACAAAGCATAAGTCATTTGTGTCTGTCTGCATTTATAATTTCTAAATTTGGAGATATACTAAATTAAGAAACGATCCAGAAAACATTAATCCTAATTATTTATTCTTACTCTATTTGCTAATTAGATTTATGTATCTAAACAGTAGATCTGGGTGTCTTATTTTTTGGAAGCACAAAATTTGAGAAAAGGAAGCCTACTGCCTAGAGTAAAAGAGTTCTGCCTATATTGAGCACTGTCTTTACCTTTTCCTCCATCAGAGTTCTATATCTTCCTAAAAATTCTTTGAATACGAAGCCCTGTGTGCACCTGCACTCTTATATGGAGCTTTAGGATGCTAAGCAGTGGAACCAAATACTTACATTCTAAAAATAGCTAAAATTATTGACAGATTTTTTTTTGTGGGTGTAATGTGGAAAAATATATTTCCTGATGGTAATCTAGACCTTCTTTGTGTGGAGATGGGATACTCTTGTTAAACTTCCCACTTCCCACAAGAAAATATCTACCCTCCCAGATTGTTCACGCACATGCCAGTCTATATAACAGAAAATATAGCTGTATTTCGGATGCTTAGAAACCAAAAAACTCACTGCTGTAGAGTTGATTCCGACTCATAGTGACCCTGTAGAACAAAGCAGAACTGTGTTATAGGGTTTCCAAGGCTGTAATCTTCATGGAAGCAGACTGCCACATCTTTTTCACTTGGAGTGACTGTTGGGTTCAAACCGCTGACCTTTTTGTTAGCAGCTGAGCTTACCAGGGAGTAAAATCTTGGCCTGAGAACTGTCCAATAATTGTAAAAATTATGTTGAAAACAACTTTATTTGCTTAAAGATGGCTGCTTCACCCATTTTTGTGGGTATCAAGAGCTTCAGAGAGTTGTACGTACCTGGATCACATTGGCTTCCCACACAACTGCCTGTTATTGAGTTGTTTGGTGATTTGTCATCATATTATACTGAGGGATATTTTAAGAAACTTTTCCATGAAGGTCATTGTTGTACTTATTTTGAGTTGTTTGTTGACATTATTCATCATATAATATAGAATCATCTGTGAAATCTCATAGTAAATATTTTTTTCAACCCTACTTGTACAGTCATATATATGTATATATGTCCTTTGAAATTTCAAGTTTTTTATATTTATTTTATATTGTTTACTACTTATATCTTTGAAATCCACTCCGAGCCTACAAGTATGTGGTAAGTATAAGACGTGAATAGAAATAAATGCACAGGTTGAAGTGCGGTAAGGTGAGACAAATATCAGGTTATCCTTCCTATGTGATACTAAATCATGGGACAGAGATGGATTCTCCAACTCTCACTATATTCCTCTGCGTAGCCATTAATTTAACTACATACTTGTTTTGACATTAGTTAACAAGAACAAATGCATAACACTGCTTCCTGGTTCTTTTTTTCTTCTTTGGAATATAAAGAAGAAAGTATGGCCTGGAGAATTGTTGCAGGGTGATGTTCACAAAATCTGTCAAGCCTCTTCACTGATGCATGACATGCCGTGGCCATTAAGACACCAAAACTTACATAATGCATCCTGATTTTAGTGGGTAGCAAAAGAGGAAAAGCCCTGGACAGTGCCATCACTCCAGTACGGCAAATCAAAATAATTGTCCTAGTCTGTTAGACTCAAACTGTCTACACAGAGGCCTGGAATCAGTATTTTAAAATCATATAGCTTTTAGGCACATATATATCATGAGGGTTTAAAATAGGTAGTTATTAAAACTTAAAAATTAAATGCACACACACATTGTTTTTGGTTTTTTGGCACACACGCATATACACACAAACTTTTTAAATTATCTAGGTAAATGAGAATTAATTATTTTTTGGTATCCTGAAAATCCTTCCATTATATTTCTCTGTACAAACAAACAAACCAAGCCCAACCCAATGCCGCCGAGTTGATTCCGACTCCTGGTGACCCCTATAGAACAGAATAGAATTGCCCCATAGCATTTCCAAGGCTGTAATCTTTACTGACTGCCGTGGTGTGGCTGGTGAGTTTGAACCACTGACCTTTTGGTTAGCAGCCAAGCACTTAATTACTGGTCCACACATCTTTAAATTATTTGAAGTATATATTTTTAAGATTTTGAGGTCGTTCTTTACTTTAACCTAATTTGATCGAGTTAGCCAAGCAGATTTTTTAAAAAAAGAAACAAATATGCCAATAAAAGAAAAATATAGTCACCACAGTACATTTTGTTTCTTTTAGGACACAAACACATAAAATTTACTTTCGTGGCATGCCTAAAGATTTTTCAAACACTATAGCATTTATATTTTTCCTTTTAGACACATCCATAACATTTGTCTTTAGCATTTGATCATTACTTCACCTTGCTTTTTTAAACATAAGACACCCATCAGTTATTTTATCTATTAAATCACCACAATACGTTGATTCTTCTAATTGTAAAACCATTGATTAAATCAGAGTAAATTAACTGAGACTGAGCCTTGGAGAGTAGATCATGACATCGAAGGCTAGGTATGGGTACTATAACATTGGTCTGAAGAGGAGATGCCACTCAAAGGAACCTGATCTCCCTGCAAATGTGTAAATTATCCAAGCCAGAAAAATGACTATGTGTAAAGAGCACAATTCAATGTCATTGGACAAGATTCGAAATGAGCGAAATATCACTTCCCTCAAATCAAGACATGTTAAGAAAACTGTCATAATTCCCAGTTTGAAACTTTCATTTAAAAATGTGATAAGTTGTAAGTTTCCAGAAAAAAAAAAAAATGGTGCAGAAGGAAAGTCATTTACACTCTGCCCTTCATATCCGAGGATTCCACATCCATGGGTTCAGTCAACTGCAGATCAAAATTATTCAGAAAAAAACAAGAAAGCTCCAAAAAGCAAAACTTGAATTTGCCGTGTGTGAAGCACTACACTCAACCCACATGAATGAAACGATGTGTAGGCATCCCCTGCTGTAGCCCCCTGCCATTTCAGATTCTCAGTCTCTCTCCATCACTCATTATTTGAGTATTGTTTGCCTTGTATTTTGTCATTATTCCCTAAACAACACAGTATTGTATAACAACTGTTTATACAGCATTTACATTATATTAGTATTAGAAACATCCTAGAGATGATTTAAAGAATTCAGGAAGATATGAGTAGGTGATATGCAAATACTACACCTTTTAAAAAAGGGACTTGAGTATTTGTGGATGTTGGTATCTGCAGGGGTCCTAGAACCAATCCCCCGTGGATACGGAGGGATGACTGTACTTCATACTTAGCCTTCAGCTCTCAGGAGAAGAACCCTTCCCCAGAGAAGTGTTCCCTAACGACTGCAACCCAACTCCCAATCTATATATTTATTTTAACTTTTATTTTTAATGTTAGTTACTTTCTCATTATTTTATCACCAGAATCTAGCACAATGTAGGAACCTAATAAATGACCTTTGGCATTGTCTTAGGCTGAATTCTCTAGAGGAGCAAAACCAATATAATGTGTATATATATATATATATATATATATACACATATATATGTATATATAAAACTTTGTTTCTGCAACTGCCACATGGTCGTAACTGGTATTTAGAACTACCTCCTTCCACCAACCATTCTGCATTCCTTTTGCCCTGAGAAAGCACCTTATCTGATTGTGGTTCTTTGCCTGGTGCGGTGACGCAAACATTTATCCCTGAAGGGCCTGGTCTATTAGAAGTCATGTTGGAATTGGGTTGCTTTAGTTTTCCATTGACTTTAATCATAGGAGATAGTAGTACTAAGAGAGGTCCTAAGGGATTTCCTGTATTCCAGACATACTCTTCTTTACCTCCATTATGTAATATCAGTCTGATTTCCACTTGGTAATCAGGATTAACCACAACAGCCAATATAATAACTCTCTTCTTTGCGTATTGATCCAGAGGCATGAAGAGCCCAAAGTGGCTGGGTGGCATTTTTAACTTCCAGTTCAATGGAATCCATGTTGTTTCTCCAGGTGGGAGCATTCCTTCCTTTGGAAGTAAGACCTCTAGACCCACAGAGCATAGGGTCACAGGGACAGGCTGGAACAATTTTCAAGTAGGTTACAAGGGGTAATAGTGTGTGGTACCACTCCCATCTCCACCCCTTCTTTCCTTCTGTGAATCCCAGCTATGAGAGAAACAGCACCATATATTGGACACTGGTTTAGAACATATACAGCTTCCTGGAGAACATTGCCTCAAACCTGCAAAGTGTTGCAACCTGGCTGATGCTGTAATTGCATCTTTAGAAGTCCATTCTATTGTTCTTTCAAGCCAGCTGTTTCAGGATGATTGAGAACATGGTAAGACCAGTGAATACCATGAGCATGGGCCCATTGCTGCACTTCTTTTGCTGTGAAGTGAGATCCTTAATGCGAGGAAATGCTGTGTGGGATAATATGACAGTGGATGAGGCATTCTATAACTCCATGGATGGTAGTTTTGGTAGAAGCATTGCATGCAGGGAAGGCAAATCCATATGCAGAGTAAGTGTCTATCAAAGTATGAACAAAATGCTGCACTTTCCATGATAGAAGTGTAACCAACCTGCCATCAGGTTGCTGGCTGATAGCCCCAAGAAATGGTGCCATGTCCAGGACTCTGTGTTGGTCTCTGCTGCTGGCAGATTGGGCACTCTTCAGTAGCTGTAGTCAGGTCAGCCTTGGTGAGTGGAAGTCCATGTTTCTCAGCCCATGTATTACCTCCATCCTGACACCATAGCCACTTTGTTCATGAGCCTGTTGGGCAGTGACAGGAGTGGCTAGGGAAAATGAATGACTGGTTTCCACAGAAAGCATCATCCTATCCACTTGATTGTTAAAATCCTCCTCTACCAAGGCCACCCTTTGGCGGGCATCCACATGAGACACAAATATCTTCACTTCTTTGGCCCATTCAAAGATGTCTTCACATATCTCTTCCCCATACATTCTCATCACCAATTTTCCAATCATGTTCCTTCCAAGTCACTGATGATCTAGCCAAAGCATTGGCCAAAGCCCATGAGTCAGTATACAATCCCACATCTGGCCATTTCTCCTTCAAAGCAAAGTGAACAACCAAGGGTACAGCTCAAAGTTTTGCCAACTGGGAGGATTTCCCTTCACAACAGTCCTTTAGAGAGGTCCCAGAATAAGGCTGTAGTGCTACCACTGTCCACTTTCGAGTGGTGCCTGCATATTTCCCAGAACCATTTATAAACCAGGCATGAGTTTTCTCTTCCTCAGTCAACTGATCATAGGAACTCCCTAGAAGTGCAGACAAGGAGAGAGAGGGTAATTTGACAGGAGTGGAGATCATGGGCATTTTGACCACTTCCTCATGTAACTTACTTGTGCCTTCAGGTCCTGCTTGAACCAGATCTCAAATATGCCACTTCCTTTTATTGATGGAATGGTGCTATTCACATCTGACTTTATGACTCTGTGGGTCAGACAACACCCAGTTAGTGATGGGCACCTCAGGCTGCATGGTGACTTTGTGGCCCATGCTTAAACATTCAGTCTCTACTAAGGCTGTGTAACAAGCCAAAAGCTGTGTCTCAAAAGGATACTAGTTATCTGCAGAGAACGACAGGGCTTTGCTCCAAAATCCTAAGGGTCTGTACTGTGATTCACAAATAGGGGCCTGCCAAAGACTACAAACATCCCTATCTGCTACTGACACTTCAAGCACCATTGGATTCTTCGGATAATATGGCCCAAGTGGCAGAGCACCTTGCACAGCATCCTGAACCTGTTGCAGAGCCTTCTCTTGTTCTGGGTCCCACTCAAAACTAGCAGCTTTTTGAGTCACTTCATAAACAGGCCAAAGTAGCACACCCAAATGAGGGATATGTTGCCTCCAAAATCCAAACAGGTCCACCAGACATTGTGCCTACTTTTTAGTTGTAGGAGGGCCAGATACAACTTATCTTTCACTTTGGAAGGAATATCTTG
The DNA here is from genome assembly GCF_024166365.1 of Elephas maximus indicus. Lineage (NCBI taxonomy): Eukaryota > Metazoa > Chordata > Mammalia > Proboscidea > Elephantidae > Elephas > Elephas maximus. The sequence continues at coordinate 59,297,641 of NC_064833.1, read as the reverse complement.
AAATGCCACACACCACTGGACTCCTAAAAATTTCACTGAGGTTGAAGGTGCCTGAATTTTTATTAATTTCCTCCCCTCTAGCATGAGAATGTTTTACCAAGAAGTCCAGAGTCATTTACATTTCTTTCTTACTAGGTCCAGTCAGCATAACGTCATCAACATAGTGTGACATCCTATAGAAGGGAAAGGCAATTAAGGTCCCTGCAGACTAAATTGTGACATAGGGCCGAAGAGTTGATATACCTCTATGGCAGAACAGTGAAGGTGGATTGTTGGCCTTGCCAGCTGAAGGCATACTGCTTCTGGTTTTCATTCAGAACTGGAATTGAGAAGGTGTTGGTCAGCTCAATAGCTGCATAACACATACTAGATGAATTAGTTTGCTCAGGTAATGGGACCACATCCGGACCAGCAGCTACAATTGGAATTACCACTTGCTTTTTTTTTTTTTTTTTTAAGTTTATGATAACCCACTGTCATTTTTTAAGATCCACCTGTTTTTTGGACAGGGCTGAATAGGCAACTTGAATGGGGTTGTGGTGGGAATCATTACCCCTGCATCCTTCAAGTCCTTGATGGTGGCCGTAATCTCTGCAATCACTCCAGGAATGCTGAATTGATTTTGCTTTACTATTTTCTTAGGTAGGGCCAGTTCTAATGGGTTCCACTTGGCTTTTCCTACCATAATAGCCCTCATTCCACTTGTCAGAGATCCAGTGTGATGGTTCTGTCAGTTGCTGAGTACATCTATTCCAATTATGGATTCTGGAACTGGGAAAGCTACTACAGGATGGGTTCTGTGATACAGGAGACCCAATGTAAGATGAACCTGGGCTAAGACTCCAGTAATACCCAGACCTTATGCCCCCACTCTGACTGGTGAGCCACAGTGAAGTTTTGGGTTTACTTGAATTAGTGTCAGTTTAGAGTCAGTATCCAGTAATCCCATAAAGTTTGATTATTTCATTTTCCCCAAAGAACAGTCGCTCTTATAAAAGGCTGTATATCCCTTTGGGGAAGGCAGGGAGAAAGATTAACAGTATAAATTTTTGGCAGTATGGTGGGATTCTTCCTCAGGGGACATGTTCTCCCTTTCCTTCAAGGGGTTGTTAGTCTGTAAACTGGCTCATGTCTGGGAATTGATTGAGGATCTGTGATTGTGTATTCTGGCAATTCGAGTTAGGCTGCCATTCACTTGACCTAGAATTCTTCCACTTGTACAGATCAAGTAAATATTTTTTAGATTCCCCATCTACTTCACTCTTAGGGACATTATGACTAAGTAGCCTACATCGTAAGTCCATACAAGTCAGACTATCCTGATTACTGTGTTGACTCTGCTGTCCATTAAGACAGCCACACCTACTTTGTTTTTGTCTGTTGAGTGCCACCACTTGATCCCTACCACCACAGGGTCCAATCAGCCAGATTGTAGTTAGGTGTATTAATTGTTAGGGTGGTTCCCACTATCAATTCTGATTTACATAAAATAGCAATCACGGTAGTCTTCAAGGATGCTCGGGCTCCCTTCACAAACTTGTTCCTCACCATTGCGGTAAAAGGTGTGTTCCCTGGGCACTCAATTGGTGGGTCTGTGGGACTAACCTGATAAGTTTACTCTAACATGTTAATTTCCCTGAGATTTTGGATACCTTCTCCTACAGTATACCAAGGCAGGTCTAGTACTTCAACTTGATGTAGTAAAGGCACCACATAATTTATGCTTCAGTGAACCAACCAAATAAACTATTGGATCCTTTCCTAACCTCTCAAGCTGAAACATTGAATGAAGAACCTGTGCTTAATGGGCCTATATCAATATATTCAGACAGATCCAACTTTATGTTCCTTGCACCATTATCCCACACCCTTAATAGCTATTCCCACACATATTCCCCAGGTTTCTGTTTGTACATATTAGAATAGTCATACAGTCCTTTTTTGTGTGTGTGCTTTAAGTGGAAGTTTAAAAATCAAGTCAGCATCTCATGCAAAAATTTATATACACCTTCCAATATATTCCTAGTTGCTCTTACCCTAATAAGACAGCACACTCTTTCTCTCCACCCTGTATCCCCCATGTTCATTCAGCCAGCTTTTGTCCCCCTCTCTCTTCTCATCTCCCCTCCAGACAGGAACTGCCCACCTAGTCTCATGTGTCACTTGAGCCAAGAAGCTCACTCCTCACCAGTATCATTTTCTATCTTATAGTCCAGCCCAATCGCTGTCTGATGAGTTGACTTTGAGAATGTGTGCAGTTGTTTTGGAGTGTAGCATACCTCTTCCTGTGTCATACTTGTTACTTCTTCTTTTGGGACTTGCTGGAACTTAAGTCTATTTATAGGTCTAGAAGCAAAAATAGGTGGTGCAGGTGGTTCCTGGGAACATTCAGCAATGTTTTATAAGACATCTACCTAACACAATACCCCAGGCGCTGCCCCAGGTGCTATCTCAGACAAAGACAGTTCAGGCACAGCTGGGTTAATCTCAACAGATGATGGTAGAAGGGATAATGGTTTTCTTGGGAAGAGTGGTTTAGCAGACAAAGATGAATTGATCTCTTCAGATGGGAGTAAGAGGGCTGGTTCTGTTGACAGGAGTAATTCAACAGAAGTTAGGGGCTCAGTATCCACAGCTTCCTGATTATCTGCCCATATTTCCCCAACCCAAGTTTCAGGGTCCCATATATTCCCAATCAATGACCTCGCTTTAACTTCAGACACCATTTGAAGTTGCGAATTCAATTGGCTTTATAATTTAGCCACTTTTATGATAAGACTCTGGTTTTCATTTTCAGCACTATCAGTTTTTACCACAAGAAATAAGGCTTTCTTTCAGAGCACAAGTGGCAACTTTGTGGTCTTTTACATGATGCTTGAGCTGTGACTCTGAAGCCCTGAGCTCATCTCTTTGTTTCACCACTTTTTCTAGTGAAAGTAGGATCAACCAACCAACTTCCATGTACTTCTCAGTCTGACAACATTTTAGAAAAGCATCAAACATTTTACTATCCAGGGCCTTGCTTCTCAACAGTGCTTGATCTATTGGTGGTGATATTTTGAGTACTAATATTGCCACCTCGCACCCCATGGATTAGCAGAACCCTCTTTACTACTGGAGGCAGAGTCATCAGTGCCTTTAAGACTAGTCAGACTTGAGAACTATTTAGGAAACTCATCCTTACAATTTTGCTTGTCTAGAACCACTGTCTTTACCAAATGTCTATAGGAGAAAAATTGATGAAAAAAAAAAAAGTAGAGAGAGAGAGAGAGATTTATCTCAAGGAAATGGCTCACACCAAAACCCTAAGGAAACTCCCTTTAGAACTGATTGGCTGATCACATCAGACCATGTCACGGAGGATGACTACATCATTTCATAGCTACCAAATTACATCATTACATAACTGCCAAAACACTGAGCATCGTGGCCTAACCAAGTTGACACAGAACCTTAACCATTACAGTACCCATGACTGCGCTCCATATGTGCTTTATTATATACATGAAAGCAGTACACACAAACATGTATATATCTATGCCTACAGATACACCTATAAATGCACAAGTATATTCACATATATACTTTGCTATACATATATAAGCATATATATTTAACTATATAACCACTTGGAAACTTTATGGGGCAGTTCTACTCTGGCCTATAGGGTCACTGTGAGTCGGAATCGACTCGATGGCATTGGGTTTTTTTGGGCAACCACTTATGTATTTTTAGGTCATTACTGCTGTTGTTATTAAATTTGTATAACATTCACCAATAAGGTCCCTTAATCTTGTGTATTTCTAATTGCCATCATTTACCTTGGCTAAATTGTGCACACTTCACTCACATTCAGTATTGCTTTCCCATCACCAAAAATAACAAGCATCTACCATCTACACATTGATTTCCTTCCCATCCCTTGTAACCACCAAAGAAATTTGATTCCTGTATGCATACCTATTTTTTGTCTTTTTTGTAAAAGTGGTATCATACAGTATTTGTCCTCTTGTGCTCAACTTACTTCACTCAGCATAATATCCTCCAGATTCATCCACGTTATAAGATGTTTCATAGACTCATCATTATTCTTTATCCAAAAAAAAAAGTTGCTTTCTAGTTGATTCTAATTCATAGTGATACTATAGGACAGAGTAGAACTGCCCCGTAGGGTTTCCAAGATGTGGCTGGTGTTTTTGAACTGCCAACCTATTGGTTAGTAGGCAAGTTCTTAACCATTGCACCACCAGGGCTCCATTATTCTTTATAGCTGCATAGTATTCCATTGTATGTATATACCACATTTTGTTTATCCATTCATCCATTGATGGGCTCTTAGGTTGTTTCCATCTTTTTACTATTGTGAATAGTGCTGCAATGAACATAGGCATGCATATGGCTATTCGTGGCACTGCTATTAGATCTCTAGAGTATATACATAGGACTGGGATTGCTGAATCATAAAGTGTTTCTATTTCTAGCTTTTTGAGGAAGCACCATATCATTTTCCATAGTGGTTGTATCATTTTATAATGCCACCAGCAGTGGATAAGGATTCCAATCTACCCACATCCTTGCCTGCATTTGGTCCAAGGCCTTTCTATTACAGCATAATGCCTTGAAAGTTATGCCTTTATATTTTTTTAAAACAAAAGATACTTAACCATTTATGGAAGAAAGGTCATGGTGGCCTTTGGAAATTTAGGAAACCCTGGAGGCGTAGTGGTTAAGTGCTATGGCTGCTAGCCGAAAGGTTGGCAGTTCAAACCCACCAGGTGCTCCTTGGAAACTCTATGGGGCAGTTCTACTCTGTTCTATAGAGTCACTGTGAATCAGAGTCGACTCAATGGCAACGGGTTTGGCTTTTTTTTTTATTATTATTTTGGAAATTTAATGATATATATGGATTTTCTCCCCAGGAGTAAAACAGACTTTCATACAACCACAGAAGCATTTTTTAATATAATTGTAGGGGCTTATGGATCTGCTAAATGCCCTCTATTGGCTCAAAATTAAAACCTCTTGATCTAAAAGACTTTATTCTTTAAAATATTATACAAACATTTATTGAATACTTATTATATGCCAATGACTGTAAAATTCACTGTGTATACAGAAAAGAATACATTGAATCTTTGTACTCTAGATGCTCCTATTAGATGTACAAATAAATCACTATGGGAACTTTGAGGAGGATGCAAAAACTCTTATCTCAGTGAGTTCTTTCTATGAGTGTTTTAGTAAAAGCTTTTGGTCTAGCTTCAAATTCTATTTTGCTGTTATGTAAAACTAGGCTAGCCAAATGGAAATGACTTCATCTAATAATAAATTATTATATCTCATCTAGACTTTCTACTTTCATTCTTTTTTTTTTTTTCTGAGTTTTATCATATGTCATCATCTTACTGTGGTATGTACTTAAAAATATTTTGGTTCAGCCAACATAATGGTACTCAGAACTTATTTATGAGTGGTTTTGCAAAAAAAAAAAAAAAAATGCCTGCAGGTCATTTTGCTCAAAAGTAATAACAGGTCCTTAGGCTTTTTAGAAAAAGCGTTGTCTGCCTTTGCTTTCTAAAGTGTTGTTGACAACTTGAAAATAAATAAATGGATAAAATGCTTTGGTTGAACTGATTCTCAAGGGAAGTATGGCTGCAGGCCTGCTGCACTGAGGATGGATTTAAAGTCTGAAACTTTATCTTATCTGCAGTGCTTGTTGCCTGTCAGCGTGAAGAGCAGATGATTACTTTCCCTGGACCTCTCAGCTGCTTCCCAGGCCTCCTGCACATTTCACCGGTTTATGTACACTCAGAGGAGGCGTTCTGCCTGTAGCTGGATTAACCTCACTTTTTCCTGGATCTTTAAAAAGAGGACGTTGAATTGGTCAAAACTTCTCTGGTTGTGTTTCAATTCCATCAGTCATTTGAAATAAAATGGTTTTCATCTGTTTCCAGGAATGTTGCTGGAGGGAATTTTCATTTCAAATGATTAATACAAGCAATGTCTTCCTAACTAAGAACTAAACCTAAAATTAATACACAGAAACGCCTCCTTTGAACCAAGTTTGAAACAGATTTTGGGGCAAGGAAATATAACCAAATTTGCTTATCAGCTCATATATAATATTCATATGTGTGAGAAATTAAGTGATTTTGGGGAAAGAACAGCAAATATTGCCACAACGTAATTAAAACAATTCCACAGTGTGTCTACTAATTGGTTACATTAATTTTTCAAGCATGGGCAACTTATCGATTGACTACCCCTCTATATGTGCTCTTGGACATAATTGTCAATTTCTTTCCCAGAACTGGTAAATTAACTATCAGTCAATTAAATAAAAGGAACTGACTCCAAAGTGTAGTTCTGAGTTATTCCTCTATTAAATGTTTAATATTCATATAAACTATTGGATCATTAGTTCATGGCCAGTCTTGAACTTGATCTAAGACTTAAAGCCTTGATCTTTTGTTTCATGAATATTTAATTGCATTGAACTCTTCCTTTTACAGTGTGAGAGAGAGACATATTCTTTATTGCTAAAGTTATCCGCTGTGCTTGGCATTCTAATTTACTTTCTTCAACTTTTTAACCAAGGACCATTTCAATTCCAATGAGCATACTTTATCACACTTTTTCAGATGATTACATTTTCACTTTGAAGTTTTTTTTTTAATTCTCCTGAAGCTTATGAATATTTCCCCTCCAGTTCTAGCTTACTAAACATAACATTGAAGTATTACAGAAACCCTTCTTGTATCATTTGGGGATTTTGGGTGGTGACAGACTATAGTTCAAGAAGCGTACCATACTTCTAAACATCTACTTCACATCAGCAAATGTGGATTGTCTTCATGAATCTGATTAATAGAATATGTGACTTATCTTGATAAAAATAAGTTGTATTAATATAAAATTACTCTACCTTGGAGAGTACTGAACGCATGTTATTTGTAAGGAAATAACCCCCACCTCCTTCCCTATGTAGGTTATCTTCATTAAGTAGCGAGTGGGGTGAGCAGCATCATGATGGGGCAGTGGGTTGTACTGGAAGGTAGAAGGAAGAGATGAATTTTTCCTGTTTGCTTTTGTATACTCTATATATACTTTACACATTCAAATGATTTACAGAGAATCACATTGAAATCAGTGATTTCAAATGAACCATTATTGCTCATACAATTTTATAATTCCATGAATCATTTTATTAGCAGCTTATGACTTCCCAACTATTTACTTTTTCTCATTTTATTCTCATTAAGTAGATGATGAATAAAGGGTATTCATGTATTTATTAAGTAATAGATTTGGGATGAAAGAATTCCCAATTTGGCAACCTTTCAACCACATTACTATTACACAAATTTCAGTGTTTCACAAATATAATAAGAAAATCACTGGTTATGTTTGGAAGCTCATTTATTTAAAACAGGACTTACTTTCATACCATCTTCAATATAGATTTGATCCAAGGGCTATTTCTTGTCGTTGCAGTCAGTTGCCATCCAGTCAGCTCCAACTCAAAGAGACCTTATGTATAATGGAACGAAATGTTGCCCCAGTCTTGTGCCATCTTCAATTTCATTGGTATGTTTGGGTCCATTTTTGTGGCTATTGCATCAATCCATTTCTTTGAGAGTTTCCCTCATTTTCACTGGCCCTTTACCAAACATGATGTCCTTTTCTTTTCTTTTTTTATTATTGTGCTTTAGGTGAAAGTTTACAGCTCAAGTTACTTTCTCATACAAAAGTTTATGCACAAGTTGTTATGTGACCTTAGTTGCAATCCCCACAAAGTGATGGCACACTCGCCCTTTCCACTTCAGGTTTCCCATATCCATTCAGCCAGCTCCTATTCCTTTCTGCCTTCTTATCTGGCCTCCAGACAGGAGCTGGCCATTTAGTCTCATGTATCTACTTGAACTAAGAAGCACATTCCTCAAGAGTATAATTTTATGTTTTATAGTCCAGTCTAATCTTTGTATGAAGAGTTGGCTTTGGGAATGGTCTAGGTTCTAGGTTAACAGGGAGTCTGGGGGCCACGTCTTCTGCAGTTCCTCTAGTCTCAGTCAGACCATGAAGTCTGGGCTTTTTACATGAATTTGAGTTCTGCACCACACTTTTCTCCTGCTCTGTCAGGGAGTGTCTGTTGTGTTTCCTGTCAGAGCATGATGTCCTTTTCTGGCAATTAATCTTCCCTGATGATTTGTCCAAAGTAAGTGAACCAAAGTCTCACAATGCTTGTTTCTAAGGAGCATTCTGGTTATCTTCTAAGACTGATTTGTTCTTTCTTCTGACAGCCCATGGTATATTCAATATTCTTTGCTAACACCACTATTCCAATGCCTTAATTTTTCTTCCGTCTTCTCTATTCATTGCCCAGCTTTCACATGCATATGAGACTCCTGATATGTAGTCTGACGTGGAAATAGCACTGCTAGGTCATCATTGCCCCTTGTTCCAGATTTTATTTTTAATAAAAGAAAAGCACAAGGTGAGCCCAAAATTCTACCAACTTTCTCCTTGATGTATTTGCCATTTACTAAGTGGCTGAATGCACATAGGATAAGCAGAAAACAAAAATTCAGGACTCTTGGCAGTTTCAGAGAGCTAAAGAACACACATATACACACACAAATTTCAGGGCTACCAACTCAGCCAGTATTGGGAGGCCCAAAATGGCCAAGAAAATGGGAAACACAGAGAAGTGAGTCTGATTTTCATTGTAAAACATATGCCGATTTTTAAGCCGTTGTGGAATGAGAGACTACGGAGCCAAGAAGAAAGCTGAAATTAAGAGACTGAAAACTTAAGGAGATATTTTGCCGGGTTAAGATACTAAGAAAAAAAAAATGAGAGTTTAAGGCACACCAAGGAAAAAGGGCAGAAGTAATTTTCTCAGTATTTCACTTGGGACCATTGAAAAGTTACATTTTAGGAATAAATAGACCATTCCTTACAGAAATTAAACCTAGCTTCCTATTATCTTAAATCCCTGGTTTGATCAAAATGATCTGTCCTTATTCCAATTATCAGCTTAGGGGGGGAAAAAGAAAAATCTCTCTGAAAGAAGGTAAAATCATTAGAGCAGAATCTTCCTAATTTTTTATACACAATGTCTGCAATGGAATAAAAAAATTACCAGACATGCTAGAATCAAGGACCAAATACCGTAAAACACTGGGGTAGGTGAGGGGGATAAAAAAATAGGCAGAGACCTAGAGCCAGATATTTTAGCGTAATACTCATAATTTAAAACCTTTGTGATTAATATGTTCAAAAACTATTTGACACCATAGAAAATTTTATCAGAAATGAAATCTTTATAAAATAATCAAATGAAAAATACAATAGCTAACTGTAAGAGCTCAATACATAAGTTTAAATATAGATTAGACACAACAAAAGAAAGAATACATGAGCCTGAAGAAAAAAAGTAGAATATATCTTTACTGAAGCATGGACAGAAATAGATGGAAAATACAAAAGAGATTTTAAGAGATATATGAGACTTGGTGAAAAGCATCGATATACATGTAATTTGAATCCCAGAAGAAGAGAGAAAATGACCAGAAGCAATATTTGCAGTGGTTCGAGTTTATAATTCTCTAAAGCTGACAAGAGACTTAAAAAACACAGGTTTAAGAAAGTCTAGGAATGCAATCACGTCTAGGCATATCTTAATAAAACTGCTAAAAATCAGACATAAAGAAATCATACTAAAATCAGCCGAGTGAAAAAGGTTCATGATCTTCAAACCATTAACACTGAGAACTGACTTTTTAATAGTTAGGTTTCAAGTCAGCAGAAAATCCTATCCCAACTTTAATATACTGAATGGAAACAGCTGCCAGCATTTACAGGTATAGAATTTGTGCCATACTGGCCCCAGATAGGGTTGCTATAAATTGGATTTGACTTGATGGCAAAGGGTTTTTGTTTGGTCCCAGATAAATAAATACCCAGATGAAAGCATACTTTAAAAAAATGCAGGTAGAATAAAAATATTGTCAGGCAAACAATAATACAAATTTCATAGTCAGCTGACATGCATTATATGAAATACTAAAGGAGCTTTTCAGACAGAAGGAAATAATCCCAGATGAAAACACAGAATGGGGAGGAAATGAAGAACAACACTAAAGATAAATAGATGAATACATGTATAAACAAAATAATACTATCTCTGGGATTAAAATATATGTAGAATTAAAACATGACAATAATGATATAAAAATAATATAAAAAATAGGAAGTGAATAAAGATAAAGTGTAGAAGGCCTTTGTTTTGTGTTAGAATTAGCAAAGTTACTAATTTACAATAGATTTTAATAAATTAAGGATGTAAGTTATCTCTAATATTATTAATAAATATTAAGGAAATAATTTATACCTAATTTGCTAAAGAGGGCACAAAGGGAATAAAAATAATTGATTAATGAAAATAAGGGAAGAATCTTAGCTGTTAAATATTAGGCATTAAAAACTTTCAAACATTGCAGGTAGGAGAAAAATTTGGCAGCATACATATGTAATATGAAGATATCTAGATACCTGAGAACTCCTCAATTCTCAAAGAAACCTAAACAAGAATGTTTACTGCAATCTTTTTTTTTTTAAGAAATTATAAACCACCTGAATTTTAACCAACAGGAAATGGAAAAATGAGTGTACGTTACTCATATTACGTATTACAAAGTGTACAGAAATGTACCAGTTCTATATATGCTAATGCGGGCATACTTTAAAAGAAGTTTTAGGATTGGGATACAATGGGATACAATGAACCAGAAAGCAGGGTGCCGCAGCAGGCTATTACTCTCTCAAACTCATTCCTCCATTTGTTCTCATAGTAATAATTGCACATCTGATTTTTATCAGATCAATACCATGCAAATAAAGATGATTTTTTTTAGCCTTGCCTATATTCCAAATGTAGCTAGATATATCCATGTGGTTTGGTTTCTGAGTTGACTTCTGAATAGAAGTCATGTTCATACGCACACACACATATCATGTATATATCTAAAGGGAATGAGTATGCTTACCTCCTCTTCCTTTTTGAATCCTGCCCTTTGGATCACAGGCATGCTGAAAATCATTTTGAACCATGAACATGAAGGCAAGCCCCAAATTTGTGAAAGCAACAACTTAGGAGAAACTTGTGACCAAGGAAAATCTTGTGGAACAGAATTACCATACTAGCACTGAGCCATAAAACAGTAGTAAACATCTGTCTCTGGTAAGTTACTGCTACTTTGGGCTTCTGTATACACAGCTGTATCTATGTCCCAAGGTCCTGATGCAGAAATTTTCCTGGGGCAAACTTGGCACATGTGACGTAAGTGTTATGAAAGTCTCTCCTGTTCCAAAGTAGCTATTCATCATGAACTACATTTTCTATTTTTAGTTATTCCATTATTTAACAAATTTTGGACATTTATTAAAATGCTATTTTTTTTCTTGGAGAGATTATATATTAAGCCATTATCAACAATTAAACTTTGTAATGAATTTGTTTGTATGACTAGCTTAGTAGGAATTAGAAATGGGGCATGGGACAGGTTAGTTTTTTTACGTGTAGGAAAAAATCTCAAAGCAAGTGGAGGAGAAACATAGGCAGGTCTGTACTGAATACCAGAGTGGAGAGCTCTGGACAGCTAATTCACTAACACGGTAAAGTGGAAGAAGCATTAAAATTGGGGAAGTAGGATAGCTGAAGGTCACAGGCTGGTGCAAATTGTTAACATACTCAGCTGCTAACCAAAAGGTTGGAGGTTCTAATCCATTCAGAGGCACCTCCGAAGACAGTCTTGGTGATCTACTTCTGAAAAATCAGCCACTAAAAGCCCTGTGGAGCACAGGTCCACTCTGACACACATGGGGTTTCTGTGAGTTGGAACCAACTCAACGGCAGCTGGTGGTGTGTGTGGTAAGGATACCTGAATTCGGCTTCATATAGAAATGACTACATTACGTAGTTGAAGTCAGTACAGTTGTGGCTATTCCTAAGAAAGCATATAACACATAATACCAAAAAACCTAACCCAGTGCCGTCGAGTCGATTCCGACTCATAGCGACCCTGTAGGACAGAGTAGAACTGCCCCAAAGAGTTTCCAAGGAGCGCCTGGCGGATTCAAACTACCGACCCTTTGGTTAGCAGCTGTAGCTCTTAACCACTTCACCACCAGGGTTTCCTAACACATAATAGGTGTTCATAAATCATAACATGTACTCTTAAATGTGTGCTATATAAGTATAAACTGTTATGGTGATCACAAGTGTATTTCTTTCTGAAGATACTTATTAACATATTTATTATTCAAAATTTAGATTTTAAATCTATTATGTAACATGTAAGAGGGAAAAAAATCACTTTTATTTACTGTGCCTAGGTTTTTCAAGCACAGGTAAAAAATATTGTTTTTAAGTACCAATATATCTTTTATGTTGCTGCTTTTTTTTTTTAATTAACTTTTATTAAGCTTCAAGTGAACATTTACAAATCCAATCAGTCTGTCACATGTAAGTTTACATACATCTTACTCCCTTCTCCCACTTGCTCTCCCCCTATTGAGTCAGCCCTTTCAGTCTCTCGTTTCGTGCCAATTTTGCCATCTTCCCTCTCTCTCTATCTTCCCATCCCCGCTCCAGTCAAGAGTTGCCAACACACTCTCCAGTGTCCACCTGATTTAATTAGCTCACTCTTCATCAGCATCTCTCTCCCCGCCGCTGACCAGTCCCTTTCATGCCTGATGAGTTGTCTTCAGGGATGGTTCCTGTCCTGTGCCAACAGAAGGTCTGGGGAGCATGGCCGCCGGGATTCCTCTAGTCGTCGTCAGACCATTAAGTATGGTCTTTTTATGAGAATTTGGGGTCTGCATCCCACTGATCTTCTGCTCCCTCAGGAGTTGTCTGTTGTGCTCCCTGACAGGGCAGTCATCGATTGTGGCCGGGCACCAACTAGTTCTTCTGGTCTCAGGATGATGTAGGTCTCTGGTTCATGTGGCCCTTTCTGTCTCTTGGATTCTTAGTTGTCGTGTGACCTTGGTGTTCTTCATTTTCCTTTGCTCCAGGTGGGTTGTGACCAATTGATGTATCTTAGATGGCCGCTTGTTAGCATTTAGGACCCCAGACGCCACATTTCAAAGTGGGATGCAGAATGTTTTCATAATAGAATTATTTTGCCAATTGACTTAGAGGTCCCCTCAAACCATGTTCCCCAGACCCCAGCCCCTGCTCCACGGACCTTTGAAGCATTCATTTTATCCCGGAAACCTCTTTGATTTTAGTCCAGTCCAATTGGGCTGACCTTCCTTGTATTGAGTGTTGTCTTTCCCTTCACCCAAAGCAGTTCTTATCTACTGATTGATCAATAAAAAACCCTCTCCCTCCCTCCCTCCCTCCCTCCCTCCCCCCTTTGTAACCACAAAAGTATGTGTTCTTCTCCGTTTTTTCTATTTCTCAAGATCTTATAATAGATGTCTTATACAATATTTGTCCTTTTGCCTCTGACTCATTTCACTCAGCATAATGCCTTCCAGATTCCTCCATGTTATGAAATGTTTCAGAGATTCGTCACTGTTCTTTATCGATGCATAGTATTCCATTGTGTGAATATACCACAATTTATTTACCCATTCCTCCGTTGACGGACACCTTGGTTGCTTCCAGCTTTTTGCTATTGTAAACAGAGCTGCAATAAACATGGGTGTGCATATGTCTGTTTGTGTGAAGGCTCTTGTATCTCTAGGGTATATTCTGAGGAGTGGGATTTCTGGGTTGTATGGTAGTTCTATTTCTAACTGTTTAAGATAACGCCAGATGGATTTCCAAAGTGGTTGTACCATTTTACAATCCCACCAGCAGTGTATGAGAGTTCCAATCTCTCTGCAGCCTCTCCAACATTTATTATTTTGTGTTTTTTGGATTAATGCCAGTCTAGTTGGTGTGAGATGGAATCTCATCGTAGTTTTAATTTGAATTTCTCTAATGGCTAATGATCGAGAGCATTTTCTCATGTATCTGTTGGCTGCCTGAATATCTTCTTTAGTGAAATGTGTGTTCATATCCTTTGCCCACTTCTTGATTAGGTTGTTTGTCTTTTTGTGGTTGAGTTTTGACAGAATCATGTACATTTTAGAGATCAGGCGCTGGTCTGAGATGTCGTAGCTGAATATTCTTTCCCAGTCTGTAGTTGGTCTTTTTACTCTTTTGGTGAAGTCTTTAGATGAGCATAGGTGTTTGATTTTTAGGAGCTCCCAGTTATCTGGTTTCTCTTCATCATTTTTGGTAATGTTTTGTATTCTGTTTATGGCCTGTATTAGGGCTCCTAGGGTTGTCCCTATTCTTTCTTCCATGATCTTTATCATTTTAGTCTTTATGTTTAGGTCTTTGATCCACTTGGAGTTAGTTTTTGTGCATGGTGTGAGGTATGGGTCCTGTTTCATTTTTTTGCAAATGGATATCCAGTTATGCCAGCACCATTTGTTAAAAAGACTATCTTTTCCCCAATTAACTGACACTGGTCCTTTGTCAAATATCAGCTGCTCATACATGGATGGATTTATATCTGGGTTCTCAATTCTGTTCCATTGGTCTATGTGCCTGTTGTTGTACCAGTACCAGGCTGTTTTGACTACTGTAGCTGTATAATAGGTTCTGAAATCAGGTAGAGTGAGGCCTCCCACTTTCTTCTTCTTTTTCAGTAATGCTTTGCTTAGCTGAGGCTTCTTTCCCTTCCATATGAAATTGGTGATTTGTTTCTCTATCCCCTTAAAATATGACATTGGAATTTGGATCAGAAGTGTGTTATATGTATAGATGGCTTTTGGTAGAATAGACATTTTCACTATGTTAAGTCTTCCTGTCCATGAGCAGGGTATGTTTTTCCACTTAAGTATGTCCTTTTGAATTTCTTGTAGTAGAGCTTTGTAGTTTTCTTTGTATAGGTCTTTTACATCTTTGGTAAGATTTATTCCTAAGTATTTTATCTTCTTGGGGGCTACTGTGAATGGTATTGATTTGGTTATTTCCTCTTTGGTGTTCTTTTTGTTGATGTAGAGGAATCCAAGTGATTTTTGTATGTTTATTTTATAACCTGAGACTCTGCCAAACTCTTCTATTAGTTTCAGTCGTTTTCTGGAGGATTCCTTAGGGTTTTCCATGTATACGATCATGTCATCTGCAAATAGTGATAACTTTACTTCTTCCTTACCAATCCGGTTACCCTTTATTTCTTTGTCTAGCCTAATTGCCCTGGCTAGGACTTCAAGTACGATGTTGAATAAGAGCGGTGATAAAGGGCATCCTTGTCTGGTTCCCATTCTCAAGGGAAATGCTTTCAGGTTCTCTCCATTTAGAGTGATATTGGCTGTTGGCTTTGCATAGATGCCCTTTATTATGTTGAGGAATTTTCCTTCAATTCCTATTTTGGTAAGAGTTTTTATCATAAATGGGTGTTGGACTTTGTCAAATGCCTTTTCTGCATCTATTGATAAGATCATGTGGTTTTTATCTTTTGTTTTATTTATGTGATGGATTACATTAATGGTTTTTCTGATATTAAACCAGCCTTGCATACCTGGCATAAATCCCACTTGATCAGGGTGTATTACTTTTTTGATGTGTTGTTGGATTCTATTGGCTAGAATTTGGTTGAGGATTTTTGCATCTATGTTCATGAGGGATACAGGTCTAAAATTTTCTTTTTTTGTGATGTCTTTACCTGGTTTTGGTATCAGGGAGATGGTAGCTTCATAGAATGAGTTGGGTAGTATTCCGTCTTTTTCTATGCTTTGAAATACCTTCAGTAGTAGTGGTGTTAAGTCTTCTCTGAAAGTTTGGTAGAACTCTGCAGTGAAGCCGTCCGGGCCAGGACTTTTTTTGTTGGAAGTTTTTTGATTACCGTTTCAATCTCTTCTTTTGTTATGGGTCTATTTAGTTGTTCTACTTCTGAATGTGTTAGTTTAGGTAGGTAGTGTTTTTCCAAGAATTTATCCATTTCTTCTAGGTTTTCAAATTTGTTAGAGTACAATTTTTCATAGTAATCTGAAATGATTCTTTTAATTTCATTTGGCTCTGTTGTGATGTGGTCCTTCTTGTTTCTTATTCGGGTTATTTGTTTCCTTTCCTGTTTTTCTTTAGTCAGTCTAGCCAATGGTTTATCAATTTTGTTAATTTTTTCAAAGAACCAGCTTTTGGCTTTGTTAATTCTTTCAATTGTTTTTCTGTTCTCTAATTCATTTAGTTCAGCTCTAATTTTTATTATTTGTTTTCTTCTGGTGCCTGATGGGTTCTTTTTTTGCTCACTTTCTATTTCTTCAAGTTGTTGGGACAGTTCTCTGATTTTGGCTCTTTCTTCTTTTTGTATGTGTGCATTTATCGATATAAATTGGCCTCTGAGCACTGCTTTTGCTGTGTCCCAGAGGTTTTGATAGGAAGTATTTTCATTCTCGTTGCTTTCTATGAATTTCCTTGTTCCCTCCTTGATGTCTTCTATAACCCAGGCTTTTTTCAGGAGGGTATTGTTCATTTTCCAAGTATTTGATTTCTTTTCCCTAGTTTTTCTGTTATTGATTTCTAGTTTCATTGCCTTGTGGTCTGAGAAGATGCTTTGTAATATTTCAATGTTTTGGACTCTGCAAAGATTTGTTTTATGACCTAATATGTGGTCTATTCTAGAGAATGTTCCATGTGCACTAGAAAAAAAAGTATATTTTGCAGCAGTTGGGTGGAGAGTTCTGTATAAGTCAATGAGGTCAGGTTGGTTGATTGTTGTGATTAGGTCTTCCGTGTCTTTATTGAGCTTCTTACTGGATGTCCTGTCCTTCTCCGAAAGTGGTGTGTTGAAGTCTCCTACTATAAATGTGGAGGTGTCTATCTCACTTTTCAATTCTGTTAAAATTTGATTTATGTATCTTGCAGCCCTGTCATTGGGTGCATAAATATTTAATATGGTTATGTCTTCCTGATCAATTGTCCCTTTTATCATTATATAGTGTCCTTCTTTATCCTTTGTGGTGGATTTAAGTCTAAAGTCTATTTTATCAGAAATGAATATTGCTACTCCTCTTCTTTTTTGCTTATTGTTTGCTTGATATATTTTTTTCCATCCTTTGAGTTTTAGTTTGTTTGTGTCTCTAAGTCTAAGATGTGTCTCTTGTAGGCAGCATATAGATGGATCGTGTTTCTTTATCCAGTCCGTGACTCTCTGTCTCTTTATTGGTGCATTTAGTCCATTTACATTCAGCGTAATTATAGATAAATAAGTTTTTAGTGCTGTCATTTTGATGCCTTTTCATGTGTGTTGTTGGCCATTTCATTTTTCCACATACTTTTTTGTGCTGAGATGTTTTTCTTAGTAGCTTGTGAGATCCTCATTTTCATAATGTTTTACTTTATGTTAGTTGAGTCGTTACTTTTTTCTTGGCTTTTTTCTTTAGTTATGGAGTTGATATTCCTTTTTGTGGTTACCTTATTACTTACTCCTATTTTTCTAAGTAAAAACCTAACTTGTATCGTTCTATATCGCCTTGTATCACTCTCCATCTGGCAGTTCAATGCCTCCTATATTTAGTCCCTCTTTTTGATTATTGTGATCTTTACCTATTGACTTCCATGATTCCCTGTTTTGTGTATTATTTTATTTATTTATTTATTTTTTAGAATTAATCTTAATTTGTTTGTTTTTGTGCTTTCCCTATTTGAGTTGATATCAGGACGTTCTGTTTTGTGACCTTGTATTGTGCTGGTACCTGATATTATTGGTCATCTGACCAAACAATCTCCTTTAGCATTTCTTGTAGCCTTGGTTTGGTTTTTGCAAATTCTCTAAACTTGTGTTTATCTGTAAATATCTTAATTTCTCCTTCATATTTCAGAGAGAGTTTTGCTGGATATATGATCCTTGGTTGGCAGTTTTTCTCCTTCACTGCTCTCTATACGTCGTCCCATTCCCTTCTTGCCTGCATGGTTTCTGCTGAGTAGTCTGAACTTATTCTTATTGATTCTCCCTTGAAGGAAACCTTTCTTTTCTCCCTGGCTGCTTTTAAAATTTTCTGTTTATCTTTGGTTTTGGCCAGTTTGATGATAATATGTCTTGGTGTTTTTCTTTTTGGATCAATCTTAAATGGGGTTCGATGAGCATCTTGGATAGATATCCTTTTGTCTTTCATGATGTCAGGGAAGTTTTGTGTCAGGAGTTCTTCAACTATTTTCTCTGTGTTTTCTGTCCCCCCTCCCTGTTCTGGGACTCCAGTCACTCGTAAGTTATCCTTCTTGATAGAGTCCCACATGATTCTTAGGGCTTCTTCATTTTTTTTAATTCTTTTATCTGATTTTTTTTTCAGCTATGTTGGTGTTGATTCCCTGGTCCTCCAGAAGTCCCAGTCTACATTCTAATTGCTCGAGTCTGGTCCTCTGACTTCCTATTGCGTTGTCTAATTCTGTAATTTTATTGTTAATCTTTTGGATTTCTACATGCTGTCTCTCTATGGATTCTTGCAACTTATTAATTTTTCCACTATGTTCTTGAATAATCTTTTTGAGTTCTTCAACAGTTTTATCAGTGTGTTCCTTGGCTTTTTCTGCAGTTAGCCTAATTTCATTTGTGATATCTTTAAGCATTCTGTAAATTAGTTTTTTATATTCTGTATCTGATAATTCCAGGATTGTATCTTCATTTGGGAAAGATTTTGATTCTTTTGTTTGGGGGGTTGGAGAAGCTGTCATGGTCTGCTTCTTTATGTGGCTTGATATGGACTGCTGTCTCCGAGCCATCACTGGGAAACTAGTTTTTCCAGAAAATCCGCTCGTACGCTGGCTCCTGGCTCTGAAAACAATCGCTGTCTCCCCATATTTGTTCGTTCTCCGTCTCTAAATCTGTGTTTGTTGTTCAGATTTCGTAGATTGTTATGTATGTGATCGATTCACTTGTTTTTCCAAGTCTTTGTTGCAAGAGGGATCCGCGATAGTGTCCACCTATTCCGCCATCTTGGCCCCGCCCACCTGTTGCTGCTTTTTTGATTTTTAATTATTTAAACATAAAATTTGCTGATAAACCAAAAATTTAAAAGTAAATATTTAAAATGATTCCAAGGAAAACTGTGAGATATAGAACCAAATGTATGTGCAGACTGAAATGAGTATATTTCTAGGAAATTTTTGAAAAATACACAATGACGTTAATTTAATTGGAGTCTGTATTTAAGTTGTATTCTTATACTGTATAGTCCTTATGTTATTGCCTTGCCTATAGCTTTGATGAATGCCCTGAAACTAAGAACTAAATAATTACATTCTAAATTAGAAAAGGCTTAAAAACATCCAAAGCTGATTACTAACAATCTGTAAAATAATATATCAGATATATTTTAATTCATAAAATTTATAGTTCAGGTTATAGTTTGTTTTAAAAGTCTATTTTCCTGATTAGAACATGAATTTCCTAACAACAGTAATTGTGCCTTGAATCTTTGTATAGCCAGATACTAATTTATTGAGTTTCAGATATTAGGTGTTCAAATATGTGTCGTGTGTGTGAAAGACAGAGACAGAAATTTAGTAAGAAAAAGATTTAATGAGTTTTTTAACTGACAATTAGATATTGCCCTGAAATGACCCTAACACTAATACAACAGATTAATTCCAATTGCTTTTTTTGGTATTTTTCATATTTCAATATATTCTTATGAGAGATGGGTTGACCCATATTTGAGCATCTATTTCATATAGAGCTAGCAGTTAAAATTCCTTTCATTGATCTTCAGAGAAAGGATTCATGGACATCACTTTTATTCCCTTATCCATAGTAATTCTACCTTCATTTGTGTCGCATTTTTTCTGAGTTCTACGTTTTATTATAATTTTTGACTTAAGTTCTACTGAATATTTTATCCGGACACTTCAAGATGCTGCCTTTTTTTCTCTGTACATTTGGAGTACACCTGTATCCATTGTTAAATTTCATCCCTCTTTCCTAGGACTTAAAAATTACCTGGGACTTGATTTGGACAGAATATTAGAGCTTAATGGTACCTTAAATATACCTTATCCGTCTAGTTTTTCAAGTGTAGACAACAAACCTAGGTATTATCTTTTATTTATTTGTTTGCTTATTTATTTATTGTGCTTTAGGTGGAAGCTTACGGAGCAAATTAATTTCTCAATAAACAATTAATACATAAATTGTTTTGTGACATTGTTTGCCAACCCCCCGATGTGTCAACACTTCCTCCTTCTTGACCCCGGGTTCCTCATTTCCATTCGTCCAGTTTTCTGTCCCTTCCTGCCTTTTTGTCTTTACTTTTGGACTAGTGTACTCATTTAGTCTCCTATACATGGTTGAACTATGTGTGTTATTTTCTTATAGGTCTGTTTAACCTTTGGCTGAAGGGTGAACTTCAGGAGTGAATTCAGTACTGAGTTAAAAGGGTATCTGGGGGGCATATTCTTGGGGTTTCTCCAGTCTCTGTCAGACCAGTAAGTCTGGTCTTTTTTGTGTGTGTGTGTGAGTTTGAACTTTGTTCTACATTTTTCTTTCATTCTGTCCTGGACAGAATTGTGATCCCTGTCAGGGAAGTTGGTGGTGGTAGCTGGGCACCATCTAGCTGTGCTGGGCTCAGTCTGGTGGAGGCTGTGGTAGTTGTGGTCCATTAGCCTTTGCACTAAATTTTCCCTTATATTTTTGGTTTTCTTCATTCTCCTTTGCTCCAGATGGGGTGGGACCAGTAGATGTATCTCAGATGGCTGCTTACAAACTTTTAAGACCCAAAGTAGGATGTAGAACATTTTCTTTATAAACTATGTTATACCAGTAGAACTAAATGCCTATGTATTATCTTACTTCGTCCTTGGACTTTTCCCTGTTTCACTTCCACTGGTGCCCCCTTTTCTAAGACAACGCCTATCCACAGCACTAGAGCTGTTTATTCCTCATTCTACAATCATCAACTAGTTGAGAAATTTCATTCCCTGCTCCTCCCACTTTAAGATTTACTGTCTCTACACATGGTTACCCCCATCCAAAGCACTGTAAATTGTTGGATGTGTGCCCCACATTTCCCATTTATTTTGAGAAATGATTTATTGAGGTATAGTTGACATACAATAAACTGCATATTTTTAAAGTGTACTATTTGATCTATTTTGGCAACCATATACACCCATGAAAACATCACCACAATGAAGATAATGAATATATCTATTACTCACAGATGTTTTCTTGTGCCCTTTGTAATCCCACCCTTCTACTTCTCCCTGCACTGCGCCCGCCCACCTCCCCAAGGCAAACACTGATCTGACTTCTGTAACTAGCTTTGTTTGAATTTTCTGGAATTTTATATAAATGGAAACATAGAGTATGCATTTGTCCTAGCTATTTCACTCAGCAAATTATTTTGAGATTTACTGATGCTTTTGCATATAATAATAGTTCATCCCCTTTATTGCAGAGTAGTATTTCATTGCATTGCATTGTATGGATATACCGTGATTTGTTTATCCGTTCATCTGTTGATGAACATTTGGGTTGTTTCCAGTTTTTAACTATCATGGATAAAGCAGCTCTGAACATTACTGCTCAAGTCTTTGTATGTACGTCTGCTGTCATTTCTCTTGGTAAATACCTAGGAGTGGAATGTCTAGGTCATATAAAATAGTAAGGATATATTCAACTTACTAAGAAATTGCCAAACACTGTTTAAAATAACTGTGCCATTTTGTATTCCTACCTGTAGTTTCTGAGTGTTCCATTTATTGCATAGTCTCAACAACACTTGGTATGGTCAGTCTTTTCAATTCAGCTATTTTAATAGGCGTGTGTCCAAACCCCTCCTACCACCCCAAACAAACGTATTGCCATCGAGTTGATTCCAACTCATGGCAACCCCATTTGCTTCAGGGTAGAACTGTGCTCCGTAGGGTTTTCAATGGCTGTAATCTTACTTAAGTAGATAACCAGGCTTTTTTCTGCAGCACCATTGAGTAGATTTGAACCACCAACCTTTTGCTTATACCAGCCAGGGATGCAGTAGTATCTAAATATAGTTTTAGTTTGCATTTCCCTGATGAGTAATGATGCTGAGAATTTTTTTCAAAACCTTACTTGTTATTCATTTGCCTTTTTGGGTGAAGTGTCTGTTTAAATTTTTTGCCCATTTTTAATTGAGAAGTATTTTTTTTTTCTCTTAGAATTGAGTTATGGGAGTTCTATATATATCCTGAATAGAAGTTATTTATAAGATATGCAATTTGCAAATATTTTCTCCCAGTATACGGTTTGTTTTACATTCTCTCAAATCATCTTTGAAGAAGTGTTCAATTTTGATGAAATATAATTTAAAATCATTTTCTTTTGTACAGTATGTTTTTCCCGTTGCATCTAAGAAATCTTTTCCTAAGACAAAGTCACAAAGATTGTCTTATTTATTTTTTTTATCTAGAAGTTTTATATTTTAACCTAGGTCTATGATCCATTGTGAATTACATTTTGTATATAGTGTGTGATATGGATAAAAGTTCTTTTTATTTTTTTTTCCCGTGTGGATATCCAGTTTTCCCAGCACTCTGTTGAAAAGGCTGTCTATCCTTTTGCCAATAAATTGCCTCTGTACCTTTGTAAGAAATTAACTGACCATGTATTGTGTGTGTGTATATGCATGTATGTAGGTCTGTTTCTCAACTCTCTTCTGTTGCATTTATCTTTGTGTTTCTCCTTTTGTCACTTCTACCTTGTCTGGATTACCATAGCTTTACATATCTTGAAGTCAGGTAGTGTAAGTCCTCCAGTTTTGTTCTTTCTCTCTCTCTTTTTTTAATTTTATTATTGTTGAGAATCTACACAGAAAAACATGCACCAATTCAACAGTTTCTATATGTACAATTTAGTGACATTGATTACATCCTTCGAGTTGTGCAACCATTCTCACTCTCCTTTTCTGAGTTGTTCCTCTCTCATTAACATAAACTCACCTTCCTTTTCTGAGTTGTTCCTCTCTCATTAATGTAAACTCACTGCCCCCTAAGCTTCCTAGTTAATCTTTCAAGTTGCTGTTGTCAATTCGATCCCATATAGTTCTTAAAAGACCATAACACTCAAAGCAGACATTTTTTACTAGTTAAGCTAAACTAGTGTTTGATTTTAAGATGACTTCAGGGGATATTTTTGGCTTAAGATTGAAAGATTATATCAGGTCAATAGTTTCAGGGGTTCATCCACCTCCATAGTTCCAGAAAGTCTAGAGTCCATGAGAATTTGAAATTCTATTCTGCATTTTGCCCCTTTTGATCAAGATTCTTCTATGGAATTTTTAATCAAAATGTTCAGTAATGGTAGCCAGGCATCATTCAGTTCTTCTGATCTCGTGGCAAAGGAGAGAGTTGTTCATGGAGTCAATTAGCTACACATTCCCTATCCTCCTCCTATTCCTGACTCTCCTTCTTCCTCCGTTTTTCCAGGTGAAGAGAGACCAGTTGTTGTGCCTTGTATGTTCGCTTACAAGCTTTTAAGACCCCAGGTACTACACAATGAACTAGGAGGTAGAACAGAAGCAATAAAAATATTATTAAGCCAATTACCTGGAATGTCCCATGAGACAACGACCCTAAACCTCCAGTTAAGGAAACCAAATCCCATGAGGTGTTTGATTGTTTTTAAGCAGCCCCAGCAGCTACTCTTTTTTTGTGTGTGTCATTGTTATAAGTATATCTATCACACAACTTTTGCCAATTCAACTTTTTATAGGTATACAACTTACTGAGAGCAATTACAATAATCATCTTGCAGCCCTGTCTTTAATAGATGTGATTTTTCCATCACCATTAACCAATTTTGTTCTTAATTTTCAAAGTTGTAGTTGCTTTCCTAGACCTACTGAATTTTCATGTGTTTTAGAATCAGCTTGTTAATCTCTATAAAAAATTTTCCTCTTATTTTAGTTTGGTGTATATTGAATCTATAAATCAATATAAGAACGATTGACTTTTTAAAGTATTGAATCTTCTAATCTGATAATATGTTATATCTCTCAATTTGTTTAGGCTTTTTAAAGTGAATTTTTGTGATGTTTTGTAGTTTTCAGTGGACTAGTCTTACAGTTTTTTGTCATATCTATCCCTAAAAATTTCATTTTTATCCCTAAAAGTTTCATATTTATCCCTAGCCTGTTGCTATCAAGTTGATTCCAACTCATAGTGACCCTATAGGACAGAGCAAAACTGTCCCATAGGGTTTCCAAGGAGTGGCTGGTGGATTCGAACTGCTGACCTTTTGGTTAACAGCCAGAGGTCTTAACCACTGCACCACCAGGGCTCCTATTTATCCCTAGATCTTTCATAGTTTTGGTTCTATTTTATATGTTATTTCTTAAATGCCATTTTTCATTGTTGTTTGTTAAATAGACTTTTAGATATTGATCTTGCATCTAACACATTGTTAAATAAACGTGCCAGATCTAGTAGTTTTTTAATAACTTCTACAGGATTTTCTAAATAGAAAATCAAGTTGCCTGCAAACTAACAGTGTTCGTTCATCCTTTCCAATATGGATACCTTTTATATCTTTTTCTTGCTGTATTGCACTGGTAGGAACCTCCTTTGCAACGTTAAATGGGAGTAGTAGTAGCAGATATCTCCTGATCTTTGGAAAGATGCGTTTAGTTTCATGTTAGCTGTATGTTTTTCATAGATGTTCTTTATCAGGGATATTGCTCTGCAGCAATTTTTTTTTTTTTGTAATTCCTTTGTTTGATTTTCTTATCAGAATAATGATGGCCTAGTAGAATAAAAAAAAGTAGAATAAGTTAAGATATATTCATTTATCTTCAATTTTCTGAAATAGTTTATGTAGAATCGTTATAGTTTCTTCTTTATGTGTTTAGTAGATTTTACCAGAGAAGCTACCTGGGCCTGGAGTTTTCTAGTAGGCAGGTTTTAAGTTCAAATTCATTGTAATATGTATATATTCATATATACCAATGTTATACATACATCTATCAATATTCTTTTTGTCTCTCATATATATACACATTTTTATGTATATTTATATATACCTATATTATCTTCTTGTTTATATTATCTTCTTGAGTGAACTTTGATTGTATTATTCAAGAAAATTGTCCATGTCACTTAAATTTTCAAATTTATTGCCATTACGTTGTATAAGGTCGTTACGAGTCAGAATCGACTCGACGGCACTGGTTTTGGTTTGGTTTGGTTTTACGTTGTTTATAATAATTTGTTATTGTCCTTTCAACCTATGATTATGTCACCACTCCCTTTTGTGATATTAGTAATTTGTGCCTTTTTTGTCTTTGACAATCAATCTTGTGAGAGGTTTGATCTTCTAAAAATAACTTTGAGCCCACTGATTTTTCTGTATTGTTTTTATGTATTCCGTTTAATTGATTTGCACCCCAATCTTTATTATTTCCTTTTTTCTCCTGATTTTGACTTTAATTTGCTCCTTTTTTAATAGTTTGTTAAGTTGAGTTATGAAGTCATTGATATACTGCCTTTCTTCTTTCTAATATAGACATTTAGTGCAACAAATTTCTCTCTACCTATTTTGCTGTATCCCACAGGTCTCTAAATACTGTGTTTTAAATTCTATTTAGTTCAAAATACATTCTAATTTCCCATTTCATTTCCTTTTGACCATTGGCTATTTAAAAGATCATTATTTAGTTTCCAAATATTTTGGGAAACTGTAAGGCTTATCTAAATAAAACATTCACACATCTTGGTTTTTGAAGAACAATTACTGAAAAATTGTTTTGCTTACTTATATACATTTTATATATATATGTACTGGAAGTGTCATTAACAACTTATACATTGAGTTATATGAAACTTACTTGTCTCAGACTTTTCCAACCCAACTCTCAGCTACAAGTAACAGTGTTGAATCTTTCCGACCCATCCTGCTTAGTGTCATTGCATCACTACCCACTGAATGATAACATTTGGTGTATTGTGTGGTTGACCAGGTAGACACTTTAGACTAAAATAATGTCTTCCCCTAATAAAAGCCAGATGGTTGAAAGAAAGTGGGTAATTCAGATCCCTATGAGTTTTGGATCCCTGAGTCAGTGATTAAGTACTATGGCTGCTAACCAAAAGGTAGGCGGTTCAAATCCACCAGGTGCTCCTTGGAAACTCTATGGGGCAGTTCTACTCTGCCCTATAGGGTCAGTGTGAGTTGGAATCAACTTGATGGTAATGGGCTTGGGCTTTTTGGTTATGAATTTTGAATCTGCCTGTTTTCCATTATCAGATATACTCACTGGGCTTTTCTAGGACATCTTTTGTTAGTTTGTTTGTTATTGGATGGGTTTCCTTGGTTTAGCTTCCGGGATTTGCTATATCTTCTGGCAACCTTCACCAGCTTGCTTTTCCTCTTGAGGGTTTCTAACCCACCTCCGGTTTAACAATTTTTAATCCCCAAAACAAAAAGTGTGTTCCTTCTTTTTTTTTTTTTGAAATAAGTAATGGGCATCAAAATCTATTGTGGAAAAAAAAAAACAAAACAAAAAGTAATGCACTTTTATTTTTCACAATAGATTTCGATGTCTGTTACTTATAAGCCATTAGCTAAATTAAAAAATGTATTTTCCTTTCCAGGAGGACGAAGACAATTTAATTCTACATGTCTCACAGGAAATGAATGCCAATGCTTGTATCTTACCTCTCAATGCAGCAAAACAACTTGGTTTTCATAATTCAGCAGGATGAGCATTGTGAAACTTTTTTTTTTGCCTGATACATACAGATTTTTTCATAAAGAGGGCCAAGCTAATAAAATGAGGACATCCATGAAAATATGCCTGAATGACTGGACTATACTAGTAATATCATATATAAAAGCTTAAATTCATATTTGAAGAAAACATTTTGTTTCAAAAGCCTTAAACATGAATTTTAAGTAACAAAATCTTTAATTTAAATTTGTATTGAATTATTATAAGTCCCAATGCACTTCATTTACTAATGAAGATTTTTTTAGCAGTATTATTTAATCATTTGTAATTCCAAAATTTTTATTCAAAATTATATGATTGGCAAACATCCTTCAACTCACAGATATTCAAATAATGAAAAACCTTATTTTCTTTTAAGAAAGCAGGGACTCTTTAGATTAAAACATCAATAAATATTATATTCCCAGTTGTGTATCTTTAATGGAAAAAGCATAGTTTAAAGATAATATTAATGTCATCAATAATTACCTTTCGTTGGGATGTGTACTTCTTTATCATTCATTATCATAAGGGCACTCTAGTTTGCTTTTCATTTTGCCCTATGGAAGTATGCCAATATGCAGAACTGGCTCAATATGTATTCCTTGCCTTTTAAGGAAATTGAGTGATCTTAAACTCATAATGTATAGGCGTATTGCAAGCTTACCAGATATTCATTAATCTGTCAACATTTATCTTGCTTTCTTTGGGCATCCAAGAATTTTAAACCAGAAGAGCTTGCTGAGAGGGTGCTAAAATGCACACTGAAAAGGATGAACCAGGTCTTCTTAAAAGTGTGTTTTAGCATTAATGTATTACTGAATATGAAATGCACATACCTGCATATCATATATTATTCCCCAAGATACCTTTGAGAATTTATGACTGATTTTTTTGATCTCTTGACATGCAAAAATATCAGAAATCTTCCCAGTGATTTATTTTTTCCATATACCCACTGTTATTCATAAAGACAAGGCATGAATATGTGTATGTGTACGTACAAGTGAAAAGAAATCAGATGTTTCACCAAGATGAAAAATCTTGCATTTTAAATTTAAGAAATACATTTTGTTTTTCATTATTTATTATGTCATAAGGAAGAATCATTTGACTCTGACCACTTACAAATAACATTTACCTGTAAAAGAGTGATTCATAAATCAAAAACGTCCCCAGCTGTGACTGTTGCAATTCTTCAGCAGTCAGTAGTCAGGCATAGAGCTCTGTCAAATGGAATGCTAAGGCACAATTTTAAATAGTGAGGCAGTGTTCTTAGAAAACCACGATAACTAACTGAATTAGTTTTTTTAAAGGGTTTTAGACCATTTATTTAACTTTATTCTCCCTCCCCGCATATGAGAGAAATCTCCTTAGATTCACATACACACACAAACACGCACACTCAGATAGATACAGTTTCTACAACTTTTTTATTATTATTACATAGTATTCCATTGTGCGACCATATTGCAATTTATTTATAAAACATTGCATTTACTCTTGAATAGTTGTGCTGTTTTCAATTTTTATTAGTGTTAATAGTGTGGCAATATATATTCCTAGAGCTAACATTTTGGTTACATCTATGATTATTTTCCTGGGATTAATTCGTAATAGTAAAATACATATCACAAGGCAAAACGTCTTTTCACCTTTTTCATATATATTGATTCATAGTCCCTAAGGCATTAATTGATTAATATTTCTAGACTGCCCTTCCTCACAACAATATTGGTTGTCACTAGCAGTAAATGAGATTGTCCTTTTTCACAAGCCCTTCTCAGATTTGAATATTAGCATTGAAAATATTTTTTTTAATATTTTAACTAGCATTTAAATAAGCACGAGGTTAAACATTTTGCATGTCTTTTTACTATGTTCAATATTTTAAAATTAGCTAATGATATTCTTTATACATCTTTATACATTTTATCCACTGGGATGTTCATCTACCTACTTTTTATAGATTTGTAAAGATATTATAAATTTTTTAATAATATCTTTATAGACATTAATTATAAAGATACTGACTTTTTGTCTCATTTATTTGGTTATTTGCTTTTCAGTATTATGTAAAGTATTTCATAATCTAGAAACACACACACACAATTTATTTATTTACATAATGATTCTTTTTCTTCTTGGAATTTCTCTTCTTGCTGAAAAATTTTCATCTTATCCGTCATATTTTCTTTTAGATTTTTAATGTTTTCAATTTTATATTAACATTTTTAATTGAGCCACAATTTATATTTGTGTTAATATAAGATAGGAGCTGAAATTTTTATTTTTTATTTAATAATTTATCCATTTTTTTTTAATAGAAAACATTGCCTTTGTCAAACATTTTAAATATTCCAAGGTCTATTTTTGAACTTTATATTTGGCTTTATAGATCCAAATATTTGGTTACATATTCCCTTCAATATCGCTACTTGTCATTATACTTTGTTTTAAATTTAAACAATTAAATACTAATAAGAAAGATTCTTTCAATCCTATTTTATTACTGGGCAAGAACATAGCTTTGTTTTTGAGTGCTCACACAGGGGTAAAAACCAAAACCCAAACCAAAGCCATTGCCGTTGAGTCAATTCCAACTCATAGTGACTCTATAGGACAGAGTAGAACTGCCCCATAGGGCTTCCAAGGAGTGGCTGATGGATTCGAACTGCCAACTTTTTGGATAGTAGCCAAGCTCTTAACCACTGTGCCACTAGGGCTCCCACATAGAGGTAAAGGAAATTTAAATTAAATATTTAGACAGTTAAAATTAGCAGAGAATAAGCCTGGAAAGTTAGACTAATTGGCCCTCTAGCCTCTTATCACAGACATGTTATTCCCTTAAAAAAAAATTCAAATGAACACTATGCTTTTCCCCATCTTGTGTCACTATGTCTCTTACTCTCTCTTTCATTGCTTTCACAAGAGTTTCTCATTTGTGGGCCCCAAAGATTAAATCTGATAAGCTATATTGCCTTGATGTCGTCTCTTGTCACTTTGACAATGATTGATCCTATCTAGCTCAGAGAACTAATAATACACTGCTTATCCTTGGTTTTTCATTGCTTCCTTGTGACAAAGAAAACAATTATGACCCCATTGATAAAAACCTGAACTAGCATCTGTGTGGAAAAAACACAAAAACTAGAAGGAAATATGTCTGACCCAGAATCAGGGTTTTTTTTTCCTTCTTAAGTGTCTTATGCTTAAATGCATGAGTTTTACTCTCCAGTATATGGCATCATTTTTTTTATACGGCATCATTTTGTTCATCATGCGTATGCTCATTGCATTTATGGAAATGTTTATAAATGACTTTCCAGGAAATTTCTTCTGGAGGTATGAATAAAGAAATCTGGTAAGAGTGGATTTTTGCTTCAAAACATTAACAAACTCAAATAAATGCAAATTACATACTAAATAGCATAAATTATAGTTATTTATCTACTTATGAAAATGTTAGTTTTGTGTTTAATAGTAATTTTCTAATAGCTTTCCTTATTGCAAAATACACTAGGACAATTAACTGTGATCTAAAATAATGACTGACCTTTTTTAATACTCGACTCTCATGTTATTAGAACTATTTTTTATTTGATCAGTTGCCAAAATTATGAACCGTCTCAGAGTAGAATAAGCTTACTTGTACAAGTTGCTTTCAAAATGATTCAAATTCGTGACCTATGTGTGTCAGAGTAGAGCTATGCTCCACAGGATATTCAATGGCTAGTTTTTCAGAAGTAGGTCACGAGGGCCTTTCTTCTGAAGTGCCCCTGGGTAGACTCCAACCTCCAAACTTTTGGTAAGAAGCCCAAAGTGTGTTAACCATTTGTATCTCCCAGGAATGGAATCAATTTAAGAACTCAGAATTGCTCAGGAAGAGAGGCACAATATACAACCAACATCATTGTGGGTTCAGTAATGTTCAATCTGCCTTTCCGACCTTCGTGGTTCCTGCTCCTCCCCTGTGTCTGACATCTCTCACAATCCTTCTAATCCTGATTGTTAAATCTATTTTAACCCAAATTTCAGAATACTCTGGGATCAAGATTTTACGTTCCCCTTATTCAACTGATCTTTGTCCTCCTTTTGGTGCTAGTCAGCCCTTTCTTTTCCTTAGCCAGTGACACAATTGCCTTTTCAGGCTCTTTTTCCTTGATGACTGAGTGCTTCCTTGAAATTCAGTTCTTCATTAACCAGATTCTTGATTCCTCAGTGACCTTTCTCACAGTAACAACAGCGTCCTTACAGGGCTTCCTGTTAGACTTTCGAACCTTATCAACTGAGTTGCTGCATTTTAACTGTGACTAGATGAAATTTCCAACTCTTCTTTCCTTCTTGCTTACACAAATAGACACACACACACAGAAACACACTACATACACACACACACACACGCACACATATGCAGTGATTTCTATTTAACTCAAAATTTAATTCTCCACTGTCCCTTCAGTGATATCTATGAACTTAAATCATTCTTTCTTTGTCATGGAAGGATACGGTCAAACTCTCTTTTTCAGAATTATTCTTTGTATGTAATTTAAATTCTTTTGATATTCTTTAATTAAGTAGGATTGAACAGTGTGAGAAAAGGGGAAAAAAAGGAAACCCCTATTCCCACCTATACACAATGAAGATTATATTAAATTTTAGGGAAAAATGATGACTGTACTTCAGAACTGTGGGTAGTAACTGAAAAGAGAAGTATATTGTTTGAAAAAAAGAGGGGAAGTAATGTTCCTAAATGTAAAGATATTCCTGCCATCTAAATTAAGACTATATGATAATCCTTAAAAGCTGAAAATACTAATAATTTTAATTCTACTCAAAACTAGGATACAAAATAGTCCTTATTTACTTGGTATTTTTATTCTAGAACTTGATTCTTCAGTGATTTAGGACCCTGACATTTGGATATTCATTTCATTTAATCTGAATTTATCTTTCTTTCAGTAAAATAGTACGTAATACATTTTATTGACTTAGTATCACATCTTATTAGTTATGTGTTTTCATTTCCCCACTATTAAATACTATATTTCCTATGTTTTTACTAAATACTTCGTCTATTTTGGCATGTATGATGCAAAGGCTTCTTATTGTTGTTATTGTGTGTCATCGAGTTGATTCCAACTCATAGTAACCCTATATGACAGAGTAGAACTGCCCTATAGAGTTTCATAGGCTATAGTCTTAACGGGAGCAGACCACCAAGTCTTTTTGGCAGGTTCAAACCACCTACCTTTTGGTTGGCAGCCAGGCACTTTAGCCATTAAGCCACCAGGGCTCCTTAAAGGCTTTTTACCAAAGATAATTAATATTATGTAATTCTGGCTTACGTGTTATGCATTTATATTATGTATGCTGGATATATTATACAGTTCTAGAAGAAGAGATACTAAGAAGAAGGACCTGGCAGTCTACTTCTGAAAAAATTGGCCAGTGAAAACCTTATGAACAGCAGTGGAACATTGTCTGATATAATACCTGAAGATGAAAGCTGCCACTGAAAAGTAGAATTGACCTTAATGACGTGGATGGAGTCAAGCTTTTGGGACCTTCATTTGCTGATGTGGCACCACTCAAAAGAGAATAAACACCTGCAAACATCCATTAATAATCAGAAAGTGGAATGTTAGAAGTATAAATCTAGGAAAATTAGAAGTCACCAAAAATGAAATGCGTAAAGATCAATATACTAAGCACTAGTGAGCAGAAATGGACTGGTACTGAACATTTTGATACAGACAATCATACAGTCTTCTACACTGGAAATGACAAATTGAAGAGGAATGGTGTCCTGTTCATTGTCAAAAAGAACATTTCAAGATCTATCCTGAACTACATCACTGTCAGTGATAGGATAATATTCACGTGCCTATGAGAAAGACCAGTTAATATGACTACTATTCAATTTATACTCCAATCACTAATGCCAAAGAGGAGGAAATTGAAGATTTTTATTAACTTCTGCAGTCTGGAATTGATCAAACATGCAGTCAAGATGCATTGATAATTATGGGTGATTGGAATGTGAAAGTTGGAAATGAAGAAAAGGGATTGGTAGTTGGAAAATATGGCCTTGGTGATAGAAATGACACTGAATATCCCATGATAGAATTTTGCGAGACTGATGACTTCTTCATGGCAAATACCTTTTTCAACAACATAAATAGCAATTACACACATCGACTTGACCAAATGGAAAACGCAGGAATCAAATCAATTACATCTGTGGAAAGAGACAATGGAAAAGCTCAATATAATCAGTCAGAACAAGGCCAGGGGCCTACTGCAGAACAGACCATCAATTGTTCATATGCAAGCCCACATTGAAGCTAAAGAAAATTAAAACAATCCATGAGAGTCAAAATATGACCTTGAGTATATCACACCTGAATTTGGAGGCCATTTCAAGAATAGATTTAACACACTGAACATTAATGACCTAGATGAGTTATGGAATTATATCAAGGACATAATACATGACGAAAGCAGGAGGTCGTTAAAAAGACTGGAAAGAAAGAAAAGACCAAAATGGGTGCCAGAAGAGACTCTGAAACTTGCTCTTGAATGCAGAGTATCTAAAATGAATGGCATACATGATGAAGTAAAAGATCTGAATAGAAGATTTCAAAGGGCAGCTCAAGAAGACAAAGTAAAATATTATAATGAAATATGCAAAGACCTGGAGTTAGAAAACCAAAAGGGAAGAACATGCTTGGCATTTCTCAAGCTGAAAAAACTGAAAAAAAATGCAAGCCTAGAGTTGCAATAGTGAAGGATTCTGTGTGCAAAATATTGAATGATGCAGGAAGCATCAAAAGAAGATGGAAGAAATACAGAATCAGTGTAATAAAAAGAATTGGTCAATGTCTATCCATTCCAGGAGGTAGCATATAATCAAGAACTGATGGTATTGAAGGCAGAAGTCCAAGTTACACTGAAGGTATTGGCGAAAAACAAGGCTCCAGGATTTGACAGAACACCAACTGAGATATTTCAGTAATTGAATACAGTGTTGGAGGTGTTCACTTGTCTACATCAAGAAATTTGGAAGACAGCTACCCGGCCAACTGATTGGAAGAGATCCATATATATGCCCATTCCAAAGAAAAGTGATGCAACAGAATGTGGAAATTCTCGATCAATATCATTAATATCGCACACAAGTAAAATTTTGCTGAAGATCATTCAAAAGTAGTTGCAGCAATACGTGGACAGGGAACTGCCAGAAATTCAAGTTGGATTTAGAAAAGGATGTGGAACCAGGACTATCACTGCTGATGCCAGATGGATATTGGCTGAAAGCACAGAATACCAGAAAGATGTTTACCTGTGTTTTAATGACTATGCAAAGGCATTTGACTGTGTGGATCATAACAACTGATGGATAACATTGTGAAGAATGGGAATTCCAGAACACTTAACTGTGCTCATGAGGAACCTGTACTCAGACCAAGAGTTTGAACACAGCGGGGGGATACTGCATGGTTTAAAATCAAGAAATTGTGCTTCAGGGTTGCATCCTTTAATCGTATTTATTTAATCTGTATGCTGAGCTAATAATCTGAGAAGCTGGGCTATACGAAGAAAAATGCAGCATCAGAATTGGTGGAAGACTCACTAATAACCTGCAATACACAGATGACACAACCTTGCTTGCTGAAAGTGAAGAGGACTTGAAGCACTTACTAATGAAGATCAAAGACCACAGCCTTCAGTATGAATTACATCTCAACATAAAGAAAACAAAAACCCTCATAGACCAATGAGGAACATCACGATAAATGAAGAAAGGATTGACATTGTCAGGAATATCATTTTACTGGATCCACAATCAATGCCCATGGAAGCAGCAGTCAGTAAACCAAATGACATAGCGCATTGGGCAAATCTGCTGCAAAAGATCTCTTTACAGTGTTAAAAAACAGAGATGTCACCTTGAGGACTAAGGTGTGCCTGACCCAAATCATGGTATTTTCAATCGCCCCATATGCATGCAAAAGATGGACAATGAATAAGGAAGACTGAAGAAGAGTGGATGTCTTCAAATTATGGTGTTGACAAAGAATACTGAATGTACCATGGACTGCCAGAAGAACAAAACAAGTCTGTTTTGGAAGAAGTACATCCAGAATGCTCCTTGGAAGTGAGAATGGTGAGACTTCTCTCACTTACATTGGATATGTTATCAGGAGGGACCAGTCCCTGGAGAAGGACATCATGCTTGGTAAAGTAAAGGGTCAGTGAAAAAGAATAGGACCTTTGATGAGATGAGTTAACACAGTGGTTGCAACAATGGGCTCAAACATAGTAACAATTGTGAGGATGGCACTGGTCCAGGCAGTGTTTTGTTCTGTTGTTCATAGTGCTGCTATGAGTTGGAAACAACTTGATGGCACCTAACAACAACAACATTTCTATAATATAATATACAGGGAGTCCCCAATTTAGAACTTACTAGAGTTAGGTGGAACCCTATTTACAACTTTTTTTGTTGTTGTTGTTTGTTTCTGTACATCTTATTGTTAGTATTATGTACTACATACAATGTTGTGGTGTGTAATTTGCTTATGTTATCATTCTCAGATGTTCACTTGCAGATGTTCAATGTTATGATTTATAAAGATACTGATGATAAAAAGCAATAATAATGAAAGCTAAAAAAATAATGAGGTATTCAACTTACGTCAGAATGGACTTGGGACAGAGTCATTGGAACAGAACCCCATCTAATTCGGGGACTACCTGTAGTAGTTTTCTTCATCAAAAGTTGAGCTACTCTGCTTTCTTCAGTAGAAAACATGAAAGTAACAACATGTCAGTTGCTGCCCCATTGAAAAAATATCTTGCACATAAAATAAGAATTTTTATTTCTATCTTTATCTCTTTAACAGTATATCTTACTTTGCTATTTATTTCTCATAGCACTTATTACCTTCTAACATAGTATGTACTTTACTTATTTGTTATATTTATTTTTATATTCTGCTTCCCCTGCTGTAATGAAATCTCCATGTAGACAGAGATCTTTACACTTATATCTATTTATCTGTTTCTGTCTACACACACACATCTCCAAAGGCTTCCAGATTTGGACGTGGATCTTCTTGGAGCCAAGGAAAAATTAAGGAAATTGTTTAAACTGTTTCCATTGCCTTTCAATCCAATTAGTATTTATTTTGCCATAAAGATGTGCTAGAAATGCTAAGAGTTCCAGAAAAACTAAGTGAGGGAGAGAATGGGAAAGAAAACTTTGTGTAAATTGAAACAAAATGCCACTCAAAAGCAGTAAAACAAATTAAAAAAAAAAAAAATGAAATGTTTACAACCTCACTGCATTCAATACTCCTATAAATAATTTTGGTTAAAAATGGAGCTCAAAGAAGTTACTTAAAAAAACAAACCAAAACATACTCTAACTACGGAGTATCTAACTGTAATAGTAACCGTATAAAGATGAGTGAAAAATTAAGGAAGGACTTTACTTGTATGGACAGCGTTTTATATTAGAAACTCCAGCTAGGGTCTCAGGTACCTGTTTTCACAAGAATCTCTCTCTTTTTTTAAGTAGTAGATGTTTGCAAACCAAATGAAACTATTTCTTTGCTATGGTCCACTCTAGAGGTGAAAAAGTGAATGGTCTGATTTCAATGTAAAAATTATATTCAAGGAAGTTTTAGTTTTTTACTGGCATTCAGAGTTGAATATTAAGAATATATAGCAGTTATGCATATTGCCATCAAACATAAATAAAATTTTATTTAAAAAAAGAATACATAGCATATGGGTTTGCCTGATTAGAGTGCTCAAAACAATAAAAATCTTGACAATTCTGTAAGGAAGTATATTACCAATGTAAGAAAGCACATTATTTGTGGTAGAAATTTATATATAGGGTATTTATATGTGTATTACATTTTAAACATCAACATTCTGTTTGGCACCTCTAAATAACCTGTAAATATGTTGAAATAGCCAACATAAGGACTGTATCCAAGGAACTTGTTTACCTAGTGTTCAGAGTTGGATATTAGGGTAACTCTGAATGTGCTTGCTTCAGGTGGGAAAAAACAAGAAAATATGTGATATAAATCTGTAACATAGCACATTAGCAAGTAAAGAAATGCATTCTCTCTCTCTGTATATGTACACACACACACACACACACACACACACACACACACACACACACACAGGAGATATTTAGTTCCACCACTGCCGTCCAGTGGATTCCAACTCTTAGTGACCCTATAGGACAGAGTAGAATTGCCCCATAAGGTTTCCAAGGCTGTAAATCTTTACAGAAGCAGATGGCCACATATTTATCCCATGGATATTTAGCTATCTATCTATAAAATTATACGTTTTTTAAAATAAAATAAGTATATATACATAATCTTATATATATTATATGATATTTTCTGATAAATAGTTTTATCATCTAAGGTTAAAAAAACAAACAAAAGTGATCTCGCTGCCATCGAGTCGCTTCTGACTCATAGTGACCATGTAGAATCTCCACGGCTGTAAATCTCTCTGGCAGCAGACTGCCATCTCTTTCTCCTGCGGAGCTGCAGGTGGTTTTGAACTGCCGACCTTTTGGTTAGCAGTCAAGTGCCTTAACCACTGCACCACCAGGGCTTTTTTATCTTATGATGTACATATATATATAATATTTAAATATTAACATTTGTTTACCCTTTCTAAATAATTTTGAAATCTATTAATATACAATTTTTAAATAAATATAAATATCAACTATTAAAAATTAATATTTTCTTTAAAACTTTACCTAAGTATAGCAGAAAACACATACATGTATTTCCTACTTTTGCTTTTGTTGCTGGGAATTTCAGAGTTGAATTTAATGTTTAATTATTCATCTTAGGTATTGATAATTTGTTATGCATCATGGATTCTAAACTGCCAAGGCAAGACAAACCTCTCCTAGGAAGGTATATCAGAGTCTCTTTTGTGCATGCAACTTTAATATTCTTCAAAATATTGCATGAGTTTATAAAAAGATTGAGAAAATCTATTTTTTATTGCCAGAAAATTTAACAACCTTATTATGTATATGGTTTTTATTGGTTTATCTAAAATTATTTTCAGACCAATTTTTATTATATTTTCTTTACCACAATAGGCATACACTTTGCCCTTGAAAAGTTCTACTTAGTTTAAAAACAATATAATTTTAAAAGTAGAGCATGATTCAGTTTAGCAAACATTTATTGAACACATGTACTAAGACATGTAATGTGCTGTTGATAGAAATATGAATGACCTGATTTCCCCCACTCCGGTAAATCTTGGTGGGAAGGTAGGTATTTAAAGAGATCCATTTCAATACAAAGCCATACAAGATATGTAATATATGCAGTGATGCTAAAGCTAATGGACTCTGGAGTCAGACTAACTGAATTTGATTTCTTATCTTTGCAACGGATTAGCTGTGTGGTCTTTGGTAAATTAATTAACCTTTCTATATTTCTACTTCATTATGCATAAAGGGATAATAATAGTAACTACCTCATAAGGTCATTGTCTGGATTACATAATTAATGCATGTAACATGCTGAGCCCAAGATAGTATTATATTATTGACCAAATACAATTTATCACTGTGACCAGTGAAGCCTAGACTGTTGAAAAAGGGTTAGGGATGACTTCTTGGGAAGCTTTCCTGCAGAGATGACTGGCTCTGGCTCTTGAAGTCTGAATACACGAACAGAGAGGGATCAGCAGTTGGCAAAGACAGATGTAACATAAACCCAAAACCCAAACCCAATGCTGTTGAGTTGATTCCAACTTATAGTGAACCTATAGATGTAACATATTAATCTGGAAATGTCAGCAGTTTTGTATGGCTGAATTGTAGCATAAATGAGGCAGTGGGAAAGGAGGGCTAAAGAAATAAATAGGGACTTGGTCATGAAGGAATTTCTCTTCCCGTTGAAGGAACTTTAATGTCATCTTGTAAGTGATGGCTAAAAATTGAAACCATTTAAGAAAGGGAGCGACCTGGTTGGATTTGATTTTGTGTAGGTCTCTCTGGGCACAATAGGTTGAGAAAATAAATAAGGAGGTTATTGAAAATAGCACTATTGGATTGTTCTATAGTCATAAGGATTAATTTATAGGACTACTATTTTTTTTAAATATTGCTTATTTTTCTCCTTGTTTGTTTTAAAACTTCAGTGAGAAGAAAAAACTCTAACCACAGGGGAACTAGTTCTAATGGGAATAGCATAAATGAAAGAAACTTGACTAGTTGATAATGTTTACTGGTTGATAATGTTTCTTAGAAAAAAGTTGACATATTATATAATCATTACGACGATTGTTATATATTTTTATAGGATGTTTGAAGGTGATAATTATACATAAACCAAAAAACCAAACCTCTTGCCCTTGAATTGGTTCCGACTTACAGGAACCTCATAGGACAGAGTAGAACTGCCCCGCAGGGTTTCCAAGGAGCACCTGGTGGATTTGAACTGCCGACCTCTTGGTTAGCAGCTATAGCTTTTAACCACTAGCCAGCAGGGTTTCCAATTATAGATATAAAGGTAAAATTAGTAACATATTTTCCCTTTTCCTATCTTTAGTGGTAATAGCAGCAGTAATAACAGTAGTGCTAGTTGTAGTGGTTGTAACATTATGATTTATTTGGGAAGGATTATTTGAATTAAAATGATAATTAAGATGCATTCAGATTCACTCATACCTTTGAAAAATTCTTGCATCAGGAATTATTTTCCTTTCTACTTTTTATGTATTCACTTCCATACTGATCAATATTGTATCATTATTTTTTAAAATTTTGCAATATAAACAAATTATTTTTCAGTGGAAAATACTGTTGTTCTTTCTCTCATATCTAATCTATGATCCTTATTAAAGTCATTTTCAGGGGAAGGGCCAAGATGGCGGCCTAGTCAGAGGCATCATACTGTCCCCCTACAGCAAAGACCTGAGAAATAAGGTGAAATAAATACAGATGACAGTCCTGGAATCCTGAGCATCAACAGAAACAAGAAGGTGCCCTGAAAGCCGGCCTGTCACAGCGTGGACACCTTGAGACAAAGCCAACAGCATCCCAGCTGAGGAGCACAGGAAGGCAACATCTCAGAATGCTCAAGGGGAGACACTGAAACTATGTAGACACACCGAGAGTGAAGCAGGGTACAGATTACTGGCTGTGCCCAATAGGAAGTGCACGGGCACACTTGCCCAGCGACCATAGGAGTATGCACCTCTGCTCCTCAACCTCTTGGTGATTAGCGACACGAACTACACCCATCTCTACTGCCCTAACCGCCAGGGATCTTAATACACAAGCCCATCCATTTTTAAAATTTTTATTTTTCCTTTTCCCGCTCCCTCCCCCCGGTCTTGTCCGCTGCCCCACCTCCTGCCTCGTGGGAGAGGTACAGAGAGAGCGCGCTCCACCATCCAAGGAGCCGTTCCACTGCGCAGAGAATGCCTGCGTGCTACCCGCCCTCTGCACCGCACCTCACTCACTGGAGAAGGCACTTGCGCACAAGCCGGCCACTCCACCCCCCCCCCCCCGCCTCCGGAGTGAGCGCCTGAGTGCTCTCCAGCCACCCACCCCACCGTGCCTCACCAGAGTGCTCCCCTGGGTGCACACCAGCTGCCTGCCCTGCAGCTCCCCTGCTGGAAAGTGCGCCTGTGCACTCTCCCACCAATTGCCCTGCCACGCCCCCTCCCGAGAGAACACCAGCTTGAGCCCCAGCAGGCTGCACCAACCCTCTCCTAAAGGAGAGAGCACCTGTGTACTCTCTGGCCACCTGCTCCAAAACTCCCCCACTGGAGAGAGCACCTGCTGGCTCCCTGGCCAACTGCCCTTCCCCTTCCCACTGGAGAGATACCAGAAAGATGTTTACCTGTGCTTTAGTGACTATGCAAAGGCGTACGACTGTGTGGATCATAACAAATTATGGATAACATTGCCAAGAATGAGAATTCAAGAACACTTAATTGTGCTCATGAGGAACCTGTATGTGGATCAAGAGGCAGGTGTTCGAACCACTGCATGATTTAAAGTCAGGAAAGGTGTGCATCAGGGTTGTATCCTTTCACCATATTTGTTCAATCTATATGCTGAGGAAATAATCTGAGAAACTGGACTATATGAAGAAGAACAGGGCACCTGGATTGGAGGAAGACTCATTAACTACCTGCGTTATGCAGATGACACAACCTTGCTTGCTGAAAGTGAAGAGGACTTGAAGCACTTGCTGATGAAAATCAAAAGACTACTGCCTTCAGTATGGATTGTACCTCAACATAAAGAAAACAAAAATCTTCACAACTGGACCAATAAGCAACATCATGATAAACGGAGACAAGATAGAATGTGTCAAGGATTTCTTTTTACTTGGATCCATAGTCAACACCCCTGGAAGCAGCAGTCAAGAAATCAAATGATGCATTGCATTAGGCAAATCTGCAAAAGACCCCTTTAAGTGTTGAAAATAAAGATGTTACATTGAAGACTAAGGTGCACTTGACCCAAATCATGGTGTTTTCAGTCATCTCATATGCATATGAAAGCCGGATGATAAATAAGGAAGACTGAAGAAGAACCGACACCTTTGAGTTATGGTGTTGGTGAAGAATATTGAATATAGCAGGGACTGCCAGAAGAATGAAAAAATCTGTCTTGGAATAAGTACAACCAGAATGTTCGTTGGAAGTAAGAATGGCAAGACTATCTCTCACATACTTTGTTTTTTTTTATTTTATCATGCTTTAGGTTTACTGGGTTTGGTTTTTTTTTTAGGTTTGCAGAACAAACTAGCTTCTCATTAAACTGTTTTGGGTTTCTGGGTTTTTATACATATTGTTTTCTGACATTGATTAACAACGCCATGACACGTCAACACTCTCCCTTCTCAACCTTGGGTTCCTTATTACCAGCTTTCCTGTCCGCTCCTGCCTTCTAGTCCTTGCCCCTGGGCTGGTGTGCCCCTTTGGTCTCATTTGTTTTATGAGCCTGTCTAATCATTGGATGAAGGGTAAACATCAGGGGTAACTTCATCATTGATCTAAAAAGATGTCCAGGGCCCACACTCTTGGGGTCTCTCCAGTCTCTGTCAGGCCAGTAAGTATGGTCTTTTTTTCTGAGTTAGTATTTTGTTCTACATTTTTCTCTAGCTCTGTCCAGGACCCTCAATTGTGATCCCTGACAGAGTGGACAGTGGTGGTAGCCTGGCACCATCTAGTTGTACTGGACTCAGCCTGGTGGAGGCCATGGTAGTTGTGGTC
Source organism: Elephas maximus indicus (assembly GCF_024166365.1). Lineage (NCBI taxonomy): Eukaryota > Metazoa > Chordata > Mammalia > Proboscidea > Elephantidae > Elephas > Elephas maximus. The sequence continues at coordinate 59,255,596 of NC_064833.1, read as the reverse complement.
CATTAATCCTTTGCACTAATCTTTCCCTTTTATCTTTAGTTTTCTTCATTGTCCCTTGCTCCCAAAGGGGTGAGACCAGGGGAGTATTTTAGATGGCCACTCAGGCTTTTAAGACCCCAGATGCCACTCACCAAAGTGGAATGTAGAACATTTTCTTTATAACGTATATTATGCCAATTGAGCTAGATGTTCCCAAGATGGTCCCTATCTTAGTCATCTGGTACTGAGAGTGGGGTGCTGCTCTAACAGATACCTAAAATGTGGAAGTGGTTTTGAAACCGTGAATGGATAGAGTTGCAACGGCAGCAGAGGACCAGTGCAGCAGAGAACCTGTAGTGGCAGAGAAGTGGCAACAGCAGAGAACCAGCAGCAGCAGAATGAGGAAATCGGCACAACACGGAGCTGGAGCTGACCCACAGAGCAAGAGAGCTGAGTGCCTGTGTGCAGGAGGCTTCCTGGCGTAGTGGGATGCCTTCGGCACGTATCGGTGGAGTTAGGCTTGCCGACCCACGGAGCCACAGAACTGAGTGCCTGCATGCAAGATGCTTCCTGGTAGAGTGGGGTGCCTCCAGGCACACATTGATGGAGCTACTGAGCTTTGGAACACTTGCCCAAGCAGGGCAGATGTGGGCATGAGGCCCGAGAAGCCGAGAGGCCAAGAAACCAGGAAACAGAAGCTAAAGAGACAAGGAACACGAGAAGCCGAGCTGCCTCAGTCTCGAAAGGTATAGGCAGGACCTCTGGGCTTTCAAATGGTGAAGCCATGGTCTCTGGTGTTTCTAAGGGTGGAGCTGCCACTCAGATGGACTAGGAGAATGCTGCACCTAAAGTCAAGGGAGCAGAGTTGCTGTCCCAGTAAGCTTGGAAGGCGGAGCTGAAGCCCAGGGCCAGGGGGCCTCCGCTGAGAATCTGGAAAGTGTGGCCAATACTTAGAGTCTGAAGGGCAGGGCCATTGTGTAAATTTTCTACGAGAACAGAGGATTATTTTCAAAGCCTTGAGGGCTAATGTAATGTATTTTGGTGACTGGCTTGGTGCCTGTTATGTCTTCTTTCCCTCAAATTTCTTCTATTTGTAATGAAAATGGCTAGCTTGTACCTGTTCCGCCGTTGTATTTTGGAAGCAGATAACTTGTATTCTAGATTTCACAGATGAAGAGGAATTCTTGGATTTTGATCTTGAGAGTTAAGACTTTGGCTATGACATAATGGAGTAGTATGTTTTGCATGTTGCAAGGATGTGAATTTTTGGGGGCCAAAGGGTAATGGGTTGAATTGTGTGCCCCCAAAATACGTGTCAATTTGGTTAGGCTATGTGTGGTTGTCCTCCATTTTGTGATTTTTCCATGTATTATAAATCATAATCTCTGCAAGTGGTTAAAGAGGAATAGGGTGGATATAATACCTTGCTTGCTCAGGCCACATCCCTGATCCAATGTAAAAGGATTTTCCCTGAGGTGTGGCCTGCACACCTTTTATCTCTAAAGAGATAAAAAGAAACAGAAGCAAGCAGAGAGTTGGGGACCTCATCCCACCAAGAAAGCAGCACCAGGAGCAGAGTGCGTCCTTTGGGCACACGGGGTCCCTGTGCCTGAGAAGCTCCTCGAGCAGGGAAAATTGAGGGCAAGGACCTTCTTCCAGAGCCAATAGAGAGAAAGCCTTCCCCTGGACCCGCCACCCTGAATTTGGACTTGTAACCTACTAGACTGTGAGAAAATAATTTTCTCTTTGTTAAAGCCGTCCACTTGTGGTATTTCTGTTATGGCAGCGCTAGATGCCTAAGACAGTCCCCAAAGCCCTCAGTCCAGCGATTTGGTCCCTTAGGGAGTTGGGATGTGTTTATGGAGCTTCCATGACCTTGCCTTGTGCCAGTTGTGCTGGCTTCCCCAGTATTGTGTACTGTCTTACCCTTCATCAAAGTTACCACTTGTTTATTTAGTGTTTTTCCATCACCACCCCTACCCTCCCTCATAATCATCAAAGATTCTTTCTTTTTGTGTGTATACCTTTAATGAATTTTTATAGTAGTGATCTCATACAATATTTGTCCTTTTTGTGATTGACTTATTTCACTCAGGATAATGCCCTTCAGATTCATCCATGTTGTGAGATGCTTCACAGATTCATCATTGTTCTTTACTGTTGCTTAGTACTCTATTGTGTGTATGTACCATAGTTTGTTTATCCATTCATCTGTTGATGGGCATCTAGATTTCCATCTTTTTGCTATTGTGAGCAATGCTGCAGTGAATATGGGTGTGCATATGTCTATTAGCGTGACACCTCTTAAGTCTCTAGCGTATATTCCTAGGAGTGGGATTGCTAGATCATATGGTATTTGTATTTCTAGTTTTCTAAGGAAGTGCCGTACCGTTTTCTGAATGGTTGTACCATTTTGAATTCCCACCAGCAGTGCATAAGAGTTCCAATGTCCCCACAACCTCTCCAACATTTGTTATTTTCTGTTTTTTGGATTCTTGCCAATAATGCCAGTTTGAGATTGTATCTCATTGTGGTTTGGATTTGCATTTTAATGGTTAGTGATCAAGACCATTTCCTCATGTGTCTGTTAGCTGCTTGAATGTCTTCTTTGGTGAAGTGTCTGTTCATTTCCTTTGATCATTTTTTAATTGGGTTATTTGTCTTTTTGTTGTAGAGGTGATGGATTTTCCTGTAGATTTTAGAGATTGGAACTTTGTCTGATTTTACTAGCCAATTTTTTTTTTTTCCAGTCTGTAGGTTCTCTTTTTACTCTTTTGGTGAAGTCTTTTGATGAGCGTAAGTGTTTAATTTTAGAAGATCTCAGTAATCTAATCTATTTTCTGGAGTTAATGTGTTGTTAGTTATGGTTTGTATCATGTTAATGCCGTGTATTAGGGTCTCTAGCATTGATTCTATTTTCTCTTCTATGATCTTTATAGTTTTTGGCTTTATATTTGGGTCTTTGATCTATTTTGAATTAGTTTTTGTGTATGGTGTGAGGTGTAGGTCTTGTTTCATTTTTTTTGCTGATGGACATCCAGTTTTGCCAGCACCATTTGTTAAAAAGACTGTCTTTTCCCCATCTGATGGACTTTGAGTGCTTGTTGAAGATCAGGTGACTGTAGATGGATGAATTTACGTCTGGGTTCTCAATTCTGTTTCATTGCTCAATGTGTCTATCGTACCAGTGCCAGGCTGTTTTAACTACTGTAGCTGTATAGTATGGTCTGAGGTCAAATAGTGCAAGTCCTCCTTCTCTATTCTTCTTCAATAGTGCTTTACTTCTCTGGGGGCTTCTTCCCTTTCTATATAAAGTTAATGATTAGTTTTTCCATCTCTTTAAGGAATGTTTTTTGGTATTTGGATTGGGATTTCACTGTACTTGTAAATTGCTTTGGGTAGAATTGTCGTTTTCACAATGTTGAGTCTACCTATCCATAATCATGGTATGTTTTTTCCTTTTATGTAGATCTCTTTTGGTTTCTTGCAGCAGTGTTTTGTCGTTTTCTTTGTATAGGTCTTTTACATCCCTGGTTAGATTTATTCCTAAGTACTTTTCTAGGGGTTATTATAAATGGTATTTTTTTTTTCTGATTTCCTTTTCATTGTTCTCTTTACTGGTGTGTAGGAATCCAACTGATTTTTGTACATTTATCTTGTATCCTGCCACTCTGCCGAATCTTTCTGTTAGTTCCAGTTGTTTTCTTATGGAGTCTTTTGGGTTTTCTATGTATAGTATCATATCATCTGCAAGTAGGGACAGTTTCACTTCTTCACTACCAATTTGGACGCTCTTTATTTCTTTGTCTTGACTTATTGCTTTAGCTAGGACTTCCAGCACGATGTTAAGTAGGAGTGGTGATAAAGGCCATCCTTGTCTTGTTCCTGTTATTGAGGGGAATGTTTTCAGCCTCTCTCCATTTGGAGTGATGTTGGCTGTTGGTTTTGTATAGATGACCTTTATGTTGAGAAATTTCCCTTGTATACGTATTTTATTGAGAGTTTTCATCAGGAATGGGTGTTGGACTTTGTCAAATGCCTTTTCTGCATCTATCGAGTAGATCATATGATTCTTTTTCTTTCTTTTATTTATGTGGTGGATTACGTTGATTAATTTTCTAGTGTTGAACCATCTTTGCATGCCTGGTATGAATCTTACTTTGTCATGGTGCATTATTTTTTTGATATGATGCTGAATTCTATGGGCTAGAATTTTGTTGAGAATTTTGTATTTATATTTATGAGAAGTATTGGTCCATAATTTTCTTTTTTGTGGTGTCTTTACCTGTTTTTGGTATTAAAGTTATGCTGGCTAAATAGACTAAAATCAGAAGTATCACTTCCTTTTCTATGTTCTGAAATAGTTTCAGTAATACTGGTGTAAACTTTCCTCTGAATGTTTTGTAGAATTCTTCAGTCATGCCCTCTATGCCAGGGCTTTTTTTTTGGTTGGGAGTTTTTCTTTTTTTTTTTAATTGCCTTTTCAATCTCTTCTCTTGTTATGGGTCTGTTCAGATTTTCAATATCATTCTGTGTTAGTTTGGGAAGGTAGTGTGTTACTAGAAATACGTCCATTTCCTCTAAGTTTTCAAGTTTGTCGGAGTAAAGTTTTTCATAGTATTCTGTTATGATCCTTTTTATTTCAGTTGGTGTGTTGTAATGTCCCTATTTCATTTCTTATTTAGGTTATATGTGTTCTATCTGGTTTTTCTTTTATCAATTTGGTCAGTGGTTTTTTGATTTTGTTGATCCTTTCAAAGAACAAACTTTTGTTTTTGTTGGTTCTTTCTATTGTTTACTATTTTCTCTTCCATTTATTTCTGCTCTGGTCTTTATTATTTCCTTTCTTCTGGTGGCTGTGTGTTTCTATTGCTGTTCTTTTTCTATTTGTTTGAGTTGTGTAGTTAATGTTTTGATTTTGTCCCTTTCTTCTTTTTGATGTGTTCATCTATTGCTATAAATTGACCTCCAAACACTTCTTTTGCTGTGTCCCAAATGTTTTGATTTGGTGTGTTTTCACCCTCATTTGATTATAGGAATTTTTTGATTCTATCTCTGATTTCTTCTCTTACCCAGTGGTTTTTAAGCAGAGTGTTATTCATTTCCATGTAATTGTTTTTTTTCCCTTGCTCTTCCTGTCGTTAATTTCTATTTTGATGGCATTGTGATCAGAGAAGATGCTTTGTATCATCTCAATGTTTTGGATTTTGTTGATGGTTGCTTTGTGTCCTAAGATGTAGCTATTCTGGGGAATGTGTGCTTTGCATCTATTGGGTGGAGTGTGCTATAAATGCCTGTGAGGTCAAGTTGGCTGATCGTGGCCTTTAGATCTTCTGTACCTTTGTTGAGTTTCTTTCTATATGTTCTGTCCTTTATTGAGAGTGGTGTGTTAAAGTCTCCTATTATTATTGTGGGACTGTCGATTTCCTTTTTCAGTGCCGTTAGAGTTTTTTTTTTTTTTATGTGTTTTGGAGCCCTGTCACTGAGTGCATAGATATTTATCATGGTCATGTCTTCATGATGGATTGTCCCTTTAATCATATACTGCTCTCCTTTGTCTTTTATGGTGGATTTTGTTTTAAAGTCTGTTTTATCTGAGATTAGCATTACCATTTCTGCTCTTTTTTGGGAGCTGTTTGCTTGATATATTTTTTTCCATCCTTCTATTTTTAGTAAATTTATGTCTTTGTTTCTAAGATGTGTTTCTTGTAGATAGCATATTGATGGATCCTGTTTTTTTATGCACTCTGTCATTCTCTGCCTCTTTATAGGCGCATTTAGGCCATTTATATTCAGGGTAATTATTGATAGGTGTGAGTTTATTGCTCTCATTTTGTAGTGCTGTTTTTTGTGGTGCTGACATTTTCTGTGTTCCTCTTACTCTCCTGTGCTGAATTCCTTTTGTTTGTAGATTTTTTTTCCATTTCTTTTGTTTTTGTAGATTTTGTTTTTACTGAGACTCTATGTTTTTCTTCTTTCTTTTGATGAGTAGTTTTGTTAACTTTCTTTGTGGTTACCTTGAAATTTACCCTTATCTTCCTAAGTTTGAACCAGTGTATTATTACTTGGTATCGCCTTGCCTTCCTCTCCATTATAAAGTTTTATACCTATACCATTTATTCTCTCTTTTATTGTTCTGACATTGTTGTCATTTGCAGATTAACCTCTCTGGTTCCCTCTTTAAATCTTCTGGTTTTGAATAGTCCTCGAGAGTTCATTTCCGAGGTTGGTATCTGGCTTCTACAATCTTGCTTCCTATATTCAGGCTGTGGTCTGATATTGTTTTTTCTCAAACTGAAGGACTCCTTTTAATAATTCTTGTAAGTTTGGTTTGGTTTTTAGATATTCCCTTAGTTTCTGTTTTTCTGGAAATGTCCTAATTTCACCAACACATTTGAATGAGAGTTTTGCAGGATATTATTCTTGGTTGGCAAATTTTTCTTTCAAGATTTTGTATATATCATCCCTTTGCCTTCTTGACTGCATGGTTTCTGCTGAATAATCATAGCTTACTCTTATTGTTTACCTTCTGTATGTGACTTCTTTTTTCTTGAACTGCTCTCAGAATTCTTTCATTGTCTTTGGTTTTAGTGAGTGTGATTGTGATATGCCCTGGCGATTTTCTTTTGAGGTCTATTCTATATAGGGTTCGTTGAGCTTCTTTGACGGTCAGCTTTTCATCTTTCATGATATTAGGGAAGTTTTCTGTCATCAGTTCTTCAGTGATTCTGTGTCTTTCTTTTCTCCTCTTCTTCTGGAACTCTGCTCACTCACATATTTTTGCTTTTGATTGTATCCCATGCCATTCTCAGGGTTTTTAAATTTTATTTTGTTCTTTTTTCTGATTTTTCCTCAAACAAAGTTGTATCCAAGTATTTGTCTTCATTTTCACTGATCCTGTCTTACATTGTTTCAGTTCTGCTCCTCAGGTCTTCTATGATGTAGTTTATTTTTGAAATCTAGTTTTTTATGTTTTATATTTCTAGTTGTTTTTGTATGAATTCTAGTTGTGAATTTATTTTGACATTTTGTTCTTGTATTATTTTCCTGAATTCTCGTGTTTTTGTCTGTATTTTCCATGAACTTGTGTGCCTTTTTCATGAATTTATCTATTTTTTTCCTGCTTTGTGCTTCAGCTCTTGGGTAAAAAAAAAAAAAAAATTTTTTTTTTTTAGCTCTGAATATTAGAAATTTGAATTCCTTATCAAGTAGTACCAGTGCCTTTTCTTCTCCTGGAAAGTAATCTGGTGTTTTATTTTGGACGCCTACTGGAACCATCCTGTCCTGGTTTTTTTCCATGTTTTGATATTGTCTGCTGTCTTTGGGACATTAAGTAGCTACTTTCTTCTTTTATTTATTGTAGATTTGTTTGTTTCATCCTGCTTTTTTGTTTTATTTGGTTATGTCTGAGCAGGTGGGCTGTGCATTCTTTGTTGTTTGCTCATCTATGGGCACAGTACTTTTCACCTCTTTTTCCAGTGGGCAGGGCCAGTTGCTCAGCTATGGTGCAGCAAGGCAGGTTCAGCTGAAGGGGAGGGGTTAGGATGGGTTCTTTATGGCACTTACTGAGGCCAACAAGGTGGGCCAGGGGTCAGTGCAGGGCAGGTTCCAGTGGGCAATGCTTGTGCTGCTTAGGGGTGTGATGTTCAGCATACAGTGCAGGTAAGCAGGAGGTGGGGCAGGTTATGATATGTGGAGATAAGATGGGTATGGGAAAGAAAAGAGAGAGGAAAGAGAAGCAGGAGCTGAAAAAAAAAGAAAGAAAAAAGTGCTGAGGGAGCTTGCTGTTGGAGTGGAGAGAAGAGAAAGGGAGATGTGAAAAAAAAAAAAGAAAGAAAAAAGAAACAGAGAAAAAAATAAAAATTAAGAAAGAAAAACAAATGCCCCCAGGGATCCCATTGGCAACTGGGGAGTGGCTCCCAGGCCTCAGGGCATAGCTCATCTAGAAAGGGCAGAGATGGCACACAGCACCAGGTATTCAGGAGACAGGAAAAGAAGGAAAGCAGAGAGGTGAAAAACAGAAATGAAGAAAAACAAAAAGGAAAAGAGAAAAGAATAAATAAATAAAAGAGAAAGGCCTCCAGGGATTCCACCAATGTGACTGCAGAAAAAGGAGGAGTGGCTCCTAAGCTGTGCAGTACAGCCCGGCTAGAAGGGGCTCTGAAGCCATGAAAAGAAAAACAAACAAACAAACAAAACAAAACAAAATAAACACAAGTAAAAAAGTTCCTGAGGCTCCCAGCAGCGTGGCTGCACAGACTGGAGCAGCAGTTCCCCAGCTAAGCAGCACTTCATAGCCCGTCAAGAGGAAGCAAAGATAGCACATGGAGCCAGGTGTTCAAGAGAAAGGAGGGGGAGGAAGTAAGAGGCAGGGAAGAAACCAAAAGAAGCAGGAAAAAGAAACACCAGCAACAATGAAATGGTACTGAAGAGCCAACCGGTGTGGGTGTGGCAAACTTACGCAGCATGGAGCTGGTGCCTCTTGGCCGGCTGAGAAAACTCAGCCCACTGGAGACCAAGCAGAGGGAAGAAGGACGTGGGATGGAAAAGTATATAACACTGGTTACCTGGTGCTTTGTCTCCTGCTGGAAGCTCCATGAAGCTGCTTTCCTGTACTCTCTGTCCACCGATCTTCAACAGGAGTCCAAGATGTTGACTCCATGCTGCCTTAGCTGATAGGGGACCTCCACTTGTATATCTCCTTGCTGTTATTTCTCTGCCAGTTTCTTATTCCATTCAGTGTATGGTTGAGTTGTTTATCTCTTCATTTTACACTTAGGGTTCCAGGATTGATGTTTGCCTCGGTTTTACCTAGTTTTTCAGGTCTCTGCTGAGGGATGGTGTAGTGCTTCTGTCTATAGTGCCGTATTGACCCTGCCCCTATGTCTCACATACTTTGGGCATATTATCAGGAGCTATCAGCCCCTGGAGAAGGACATCATGCTTGGTAAAGTAGAAGGTCCGTGGAAAAGAGGACGACCTTCAATGAGGTGGACTGACACAGTGGCTACAACAATGGGCTTGAGCATATCAACAATTATGAGGGTGATGCAGGACCAGGCAGTGTTCTGTTCTGTTGTACCTAGAGTCGCTATGAGTTGGAACTGACTCGACTGCAACTAACAACAATAACAACAACAAAGATGAGACGGCATGGATGGGCAGGGAAACCGGACTAATGGAAACAGGGAACCCAGGGAGGAAATGAGGAGAGTGCTGGCACATTGAGGGAATTGCAACCAAGAGCATGAAACAATTTGTGTAAGAATCATTGAATGGAAAATTAATTTGCTATGTGAACTTTCACCTAAAGCACAATAAAATGTTAATAAAAAATAGTCACTATTCATGTGGACATTGAGGATTCTAGAATGAGATATGCAAAAACTCTGGGTACTTCTGTAAATCATACACTAAGCATCATATACTGTGACATGCTCACTTCACTGACGTAGAAAGAGCAGTGTTTTCCTTTTTACATTTGAGGAAATTGTGACTTGGGTTGGTTAAATGACTTGCCTAAGGTCACATAGTATGGGAGTAGCTCTGAGATTCACATGCAGGTTTTTTTTTTATACTTTAAACCAAGTATTTATTTTTATTGTAGCATTTTTTTTTTTTTTTAATTTCTGTATGCCCTGAGATGAGTATAGAAAACAATTTGAACTGTGGTCCAGCAATACCTACCTGAACTTAAACACATTACTGAAAATGATAAAATGTAAAATGGTACTTTGGGTAATTTGACAATTTACTACGAGCCAAGGCAGTTGGGGAATATGTGACCGGAGTCAGAGCAAAAGCAAGCAAAAACTACAACAGAAAAGGTAAAGCCATGACATGACAAATGATTAATTTCTTAGGCACATTATTTAATCTCTACAATTCTTTCTTAAAACAACTATCTACTGAGTTATAATAATTCACTTAAAAAACACTTAGGGAGATTAGATCACAAATATGTATAGAAGGCCCAGTATAGTGCCTAGAAAATTAAGTTCTCAATGCACGTTAGATCTTTTCTCTTTATCAGTCAACTTTATAGATCTTTGATTGGGTTCTTGATAGGACAGTTTCCAAGAAGTGGTTGGTTTTTGGTTTTTGACAAGGTTGTTCTTCAATGCTAAACATGGCCTAGGGCCAGTAGGGGGCAGCAGAGCACCGGTCCCACATCTAGAATTCCGCAAGCCACCTTCTGAAAGATTTACAATACCCGTGGCTCAAGCCTTTGGCCTTTCCTAGAGACCCAGACTGGTTGGATAGGGCAAAGAGCTAAAGCTGAAGTAAAAGTGCTAATACAGCTTACAAGCAAAATTTGACAAAGTAGACATCCAAACCAAAGACTGAAATAAAACGCGTCAGCTAGACCACATCCAGTCGCATAGTAACCCTCTGCCTTGAGTTAATTCCGACTCAAAGCCACCCTCTAGGACAGATTAGAACTGCCCCATAGGGTTTCCAAGGCTGTCAATCTTTACAGGAGCCGACTGCCACATCTTTCTCCCGTGGAGCATCTGGTGGGTTTGAACCACTGACTTTTAGGCTAGCAGCCAAGCGCTTAATCACTGTGCCACCAGGGCTCCTTCTCTTGATGTAGAAGGAAAATATACATCGTGGAATAAAAATATGGTAAAAGTCATCTTTTGCCAAATCATGTGTGTACACTTTTGGAGCCACACCTCCTTGGAGAAACAGGGATTTTAGTTCATTTTCTATCATTTGGTAATCTGATTCTATTAAATCAGTGTTTGTTTTTCTTAGTGTGATCACATTTACCTAACTCCACAAATACCTAATGGAGGGAAAAAAAAGTAGAGAAGCCTTGCTCTCAAGGGTGATGTGTTGTGGTAGGACAGGGCTGAGTATTAGAGTTAGCAAAGTTATCTTCAGCAAAATTTCCTTTCTCCTTAAACCCTGGAATCTGAAAGTTACTGAACGCTTTTTCTTCATTAACGGAAATTAAAAAAAGAAATGGATTGCTGCTTTCTTAAATATCCTCTCACATTCTTCTCAATAGCATCTCTAGTACCTCTGCAGTACATCTGTTTCCTCTGGGAAAAGTGTTTAGATCTCAGGTCTCAAGCCATTCCACTTCCAAAGTTATGATGACTTGTCACTTGTTCCCATTCAACCTTAAATAGCTCTGAGGTCCTTCTACCCTCAGACAGCTTTACAGAGGGAAGCACACAGTTCTGCTGAGCACTCTATTGGCTGTTAATGAGGATTATTTCTCAGGACAATGCTCTTTTCAGGACTATCACTTTTAAAAAATTTTTTTCCTTTCCCACTGATGTGGCATGAGGAATATAATTTTGTCATTGTATGTAATTTAATCTGATTTTTTTTCTTTTCTGGTTATGGAAAAAAAAAAAACATTGCCATTGGGTTGCATTATTCAACTCCATTAAGTTTCCTCTTAGACATAAATTAACAAGCTTTAGTGATACCTTGGTTTATAATGATTGTGAAAATTTTAAATAAGGTAATATATTCTATCCAGTCAAAAGAAAGGATGTGAAGCAGTATGTAATTACTCTGACTTACCTAATTATGGCAAAGTATCTTACAAGGATCCACAGGCACCCAACTTTTCTCAATCATTCTAAGTGGTTAAGTGCAATGATACCATCGAATCTACTGAAAGTCCTACCATCGTGTTATGTGATTGTTTTCTGCACTTCTATGTTATTTTACCAACCTCTCTTTTATGTTTCATTGATGACTTCAGAGTCGTGCAGCATCTAAGTTGTGAAATACTTTGAAAATACAACTGAATGTCATTAAGAGATTTATAGAGAATTGTGAATTTGAAAAATAAAGAAATATGAGAAAATAAGAAATTGAGAAAGGCAGTAAAGGTAGTTACCTGTAATCTCTGAGATATATAGGTATTCTTCTAGTGAAATCAGAGAATTATGAAAGTATAACTCATAGAGGAAAATTATCCCATAGGAAGAGTTTGGACTTTGAATCCTCCATTTGCAAAGTCCAGTGGTTCAGTGCATCCCTACGTGATTGAAAAGGAGTCACTCTGGCCCTTGATCCTGACCACTTCTCTTTGGCTGATAAGCAACCCTAACTTACTGAGATGACAATCAACACGTCTGAGATGGTCCTTACCCTCATTGGGTAAGTATCTTTCCAATATCTAGAAGGGTTCAAATTGAAAGTAGAGATGACAACATAAATCAAACCTAAGATAGTTACACTTGTCGTTGGCGTTAGGAGTAATACATGTAATTGGTATTTTAAATGTTTATAATGTTTAAGATAACTTGACATATTAAACAATCTGGGATTTTATCAGATTTAAGTTTATAACTTAAAAGGTATAATTAATTTTAGACTTGTGATTTGAAGGTGAAAAGCGTAAAGAAATTTGGCTAACATGTTGGACTAAAATAAAACCAAAAAAATCAATTGCCGTGGGGTAGACCCTGACTCATGGTAACCCCACGTATGTCAGAGAAGAACTGTGCTCCTTCATTTCCAGTGACTGACTTTTTGGAAGCCGATCACCAGGCCCCTCTTCCTAGGCACCTCTGGGTGGACTTAAATTGCCATCCTTTTGATTAGTAGCTGAGCACTTAAGCCTTTGTGCCATCCAGAGACTCCCCTAATAAGACAGTCAAAATAATTTCAGTAAATTATAAGTTCAATTTGCTAGATTCTCAAGTTATTTTTTGAGTACATGCAACAGTTTTACTTATTAATTCATACATTTGAAGGAGAAGGACATAAAAAGAAGGTAGAATTATTAAAATTTAAGTGAATTTGAAGTGTAAGTAACAACAGAATTGAGTTGTAAATAAAACTCTTTTCAAAGGCACTTTAGTCTGTTTATTTTTGCCTTAATCAAAGAAAAAAAGCTAACCAAGAAAAAGTGAAGATTAAGGTCTATTTTATTAGATTAATAAATAAAATATTTGAACATTGAAATAAGGAAAGCAATGTTCAGAATTTATTGCTTTAACATAATGAATGTTAATTTTAAAGCTCAAAGCAAACGTGAACAGTACTCTGTAATAACAAAAACCACCATGGACATCACGAAGTTCATTTTGACATTATGCCATAGCCGTAAGCTTGATTATGAAACAAGTGTTCGAAACCTGGCTATTGTTGGCCTTTTGTTCTTACCAGCTAATAGTTAAAAAGGATGACAGAAGCCGTTGTCAGACTCTGTCAGCTTCTGCCTGTGAAAAAGGTTTTTGAATATCAAAGCGCACACAGTTGCATCACCTCATTTTTAGGAGATTTCCAGATCTTGTTTTTTGACTCTAAATGTGGGGACTATTGTTCTTTGAAAAGTTGTAGTTTAGAACTGTATTGCCCTGTGGCAAGATCTCCATTTTTTATGTTCTCAAAACCACACTTTTTTTTTAAAGTGTGGTTTTGAAAGAATAGCATACAGCTTTCAGAAGTGATATTGCCTTTTTCAGGGATAATAAAGAAATGATTTTACTCTTTGGTATCTTGTGTATTAAATAGACATGGGGCCCTCCTACCCCAAAACAGAAGGAGGTCCAAGGCATCAACCCAAATTAAAATTTACAGAACAGTAAGTTCAGCCATAGTTCTGTTAATTGTGCTTCTTAAAACTGCCAACGATGCCATTTAGGGAGTTCAAAAAATAACCTGCATTGGAATTCTCTGTTATAGTCCTCCTTCTTAGGAATTAATTAATCATGCAACTGAGGGTAAGCTACTTTATCGGTGTAAATTTTGCTTTCTTTAAGTGTAAAGTGCATCTTTTAGAGAAAGGATCGACATGGCTTTTTGTTGTTGTTGAGCACAACCAGGTATGATTCTTGAAGCTCATATGTTTACATGGTTATTTTCACTTGCTGTAGATGGCTTCCACAGTTAGTGGGCTGTGCATCATATGCATAATAATGGTTTTATTTGCTCCCTGCATTTGATTTTATTTGCATATTGTTTTCCTATTTCTGTGAACTAATCGTGAAATTCTTTTGGCCTCTCTTGCCTGTGAAGACGAAAGTGAAGGTGAAGAGCTTTTGTTTTGCTGTGGAATAGAAAACCCTCTGGCCAAGGATTGGACCTTTGACTCTGGTTCACGAGAAATGTTTTTGATCAAATTAATTAATTAGCCTCGACACATCTTCAAAGAAAATGAACGTTATAGTAATCGCACAGAATTTATCTAGGTTGCTCAGGGAAATTTCTTTCCTTCTGCTTTTTATTTGCCCAAGGATTTCATAAATGCTACTTAATCGTAGATTAAAGAATTATGGCAATGGGGCTTTTACCATCAAAGTCATTGTGATACAGTACACCAAGAAAAGCATCTTTCAGTTTGAATTTTACAGTTTTTTCTTTTTCAGTGAGTTGTTTCTTTATGTTTATAGCCAACCTTCCAGTGCTTAGTAGGTAGAAGACACTCCATAAACATTTGGTAGAAAAAAAAAAAAAGTAGAGGAATGAGTAAATGAATGAACAGCCATTTCCACTTCCTATCTATTGCCACCTAAGGAAAAGCCAAAAACTAAAACCAAACCAGTTGCTGTTGAAATAGTTCTGACTCACGGCAACCCCACGTGTGTCAGAGTTTTCAATGGCTTATTTTTCAGAAATAGATTGGCAGGCCTATCTTGTGAGGCAACGTATTACCCCCACATTTACTGCTTTAAACCAACGTTAGGGATTTATTATCTTGGCCAGTTTCTGTGGGTCATAAATTTGGAACTGGCTTAGTTACATTATTGTGGCTTGGAATTTCTTACGAGGTTACAGTCAAGTTATCTGATCTCTCCGTAGGACTGCTTGTACGTGTTCACATTATGGAAGCTGGCTTCCGCCAGAGCAAATGTTCCTAAAGAGATCAAGACATAAGCTTCGTTATATTTGACGACTGAGTTTTGCAAGTCACACACTGCCTTTTCCACAATATCCTGTAGCTTTAGTGGGCTGACCCTGTTCAGTATGGGAGTGCATCATACAAGAGCATGAAGGTCAGGAGACAGGGCTACTGGGATCATCTTGGAGGCTGGCTAATTCATACGTACAGACACTGTACAATTTATAAAAATTTTCATAAATATTGTTATTTTGTTTTGTCTAGTTCAAATCTTTCATGTTATAAATGAGGTAACTGTGGCCCAAAGAAAAGTAGCCGATTCATGATAATTCTTAGGGTTGAAGAAATATATTCTCAACACACTATGGAAATACACAGTTAGCTGAGGAATAATTTTTTTTTAATATATTTCCATTAAAATTAGCATTTCTCAAGTTATTTCCAAGCCCTTTGGTATAAAATTCTGTGTGCATCATGATGAGTGGGGCCCTGGTGGCGCAGTGGTTAAGAGCTGCAGCTGCTACTCAAAAAGTTGGCAATTTGACTACAGCAGCCCTCCTTGGAAACCCTATGGGGCAGCTCTTTTCTGTCCTAAAGGGTCACTATGAGTTGGAATTGACTTGGTAGCAATGGGCTTTTGGATCCTGATGAGTACAGAATAGGAAGCACCTTTATCAATTTGAGATTTGTCTATTTAAAGCCTTAACTTTCACAGGAAAGAAACCACCTCAGTTAACATTGGTAAATCCCTCTAGCTTAAGTGCAAGAAGTCAATCACAGAAAAATCACAAAGCGTAAAGTAACCCATAAAATAACACTGCCAGTCTGATCTCTTAGGAAAAGCAAGCAGTGGAAGGGAAAGATGTTTTTGAAAACATGCACCAGTCTCCTAACAAACCAAAACCAAATTACAGTGTATGCTTACACTAGAATGGCTATTACTTTAAGAAAACTCAAAGCAATTTTCTATGAAAGATAAGGTCATCACATCCCAGAGTAAGAATGATCACTAAACTGAGGCCAATCTTACTGACATACACAGTGCAGGGAAAGACTATACTCTGAAGAGTTAAGAAAACTATACAATTAAATGTTACTTTTACTATGATTTTATTTATTTTTAATTTCATCTTAGCTGGATTTTCTTAATTTTTTTAAAACAAAATTTGATCTCTTATGTGTTGGGAATAGTTAACTAGGTAGTAATAGTGACAAAACGTCAACAATTTGTGGTCAGAGAATTATTTCAAAATTGAAGAAGTTATTATTTTCCCATAAATTACATAGCTTGGTCAGTCCTAGGTGATTTGTGTTTGGAGAAATCTCATCACAGATGGAGAGAAGGGAGAAGAGAGCTCGCAATGGTTTTCACCTTTTATGTTCCAGGCACTGTGCAAAAATCTACTCTTACCACCTCATTTAATCTGTAAAGTTTATGAAGAATATCTGAGATGCGGAGAGAATGAGGAAGCTGAAGTTTGCAGATTGTTATTGCCTGTAATTAGTTGCTAAGAAGTAGCAGAGTCAGAACTTCTTCTGACTGTCCAGCTCTTTCTACCAGTCCATTATGTCTCCCAGAGAAAATAAAGATTCAGGGAATCTTCCATCCTAATGTCAACTAAGGACTGAAGTAAAGTCCTCAGGTTATGTTACCAGGAGACATAGAATTTGGAGAGTGTTACAGGAAAAGTCAGAGTATGTTACCTCAGAAATGACAAAACCTTATCAAGTTTTTTACATAGTCCCCTGTTTTAAAAAATAATAAAGATAGATAAGTAAAATTGTCTTTTCAGTGTTACAGGTATGATGTCAGAGCCTAACTCAACTGAGAGTTTTGCTACTCACTTTCCTGTCCTTATGTTGTCTCACTAATTCACTTTGTATAATTGTATTAACAATTGTTGTTGTTCTTAGCTACCTTCAGTCCATTCTACCACATGCTGACTCCATGTGTTAGAGTAGAAGTGCTCCATAGGGTTTTCTTAGAGATAATGAAAGCAGATCTCTAGGCCTGTCTTCTGTGGACTACTTGGTGCATTCGAACTGCCAACCTTTTGGTTAGTAGTTGAGCACAAACCATTTTTACCACTTAGGGCATTTGCATTAACACTTTGTTGTTGTTAGCTACCTTCCAGTCCATTCCAATTCATGCTGACCGTATGTGTACAGAGTAGAATTGCTCCACAGGATTTTCAAGGCTGTGATCTTTTGGAAGCAGATCACTGTGCTTGTCTTCTGAGAAGCCTCTGGATGTGTCCAATCCACCAACCTTTTTAGCTAGTAGTTGAGTATTTAACCATTTGTACCTTTCAGGGACTCTTTACGCTAACACTATTTGACCACAGTTCCTTTCTGGCATTGCATTCAGATTTGTGTTTAATCTTGTACTAATTCAGTTTCTGTTGGCCTGGTGATCAGCATGACATCTGTCTGTCATCAGCCATCCCCTCAAATGTAGCCTGAACAGCTTCTTGAGCGTTGCAGGAAATTAATCAATGCCCATCACATCAGTGTGTTCCAAATATCAAAATGACAGCAGTCTTAATTCTTTGGGGACACTGTGCCTAGGGGAAATAACAATTTCTAAAAACCATTAAAAAAAGAAAAATTAGAGTTCTCCTAGTCCGACATCCTGCTTCCATGAAAGAATTGACCATAAACACAAATGTTCACATCCTGTTATTAACCATGTCATGCACTGGAATTTGACAATCTCTTTCAGTTTCCTGTTCTGATGTTTGATAGACCTACTGTCATGAAGTTCTTTATCGAGTGGCTTTAAGTCTCAAGGTACCCAAGTCCTGCTAAGCTCTTTTCAATCTTTTGTTTGCTTTCTAGTGATCAATCCACATCTATTTTATCCTTGAGTCTAAGTGATTCATTGTTCAATTAACATTTCTTGGCTTCTATAAATTATTCCTCAATTAAGTTTAGAGTAGGGTAATTGGTTTAACCTGTGGCAGCCTCCTCCATCTGCATTACCACAGAGGCTCTCTGCCCAAGAAAGCCTGCTGTTCTCTATACCATATGCATTTCCACATGCACTTTTTCTTCAGATAAACAAAGTGCTATTGAGGTCAGAGGAAAGGTTATACACTCATTGAAGGGCGCTAAATGGTCATTAGCACAGGATTTTCAGTTCTTTTCAAACTCATTCCTGTATTAATCTTCATTCATTTATGTGACTTCCTTTCTGTGATAGAGAATACAACCACTGTTAAAATCACCACCATCATCATCACAGGCCACTTGACTGCACGTACTGCTGATTCTTCTCATGCCTGACAACTGTTGCAGAATTGCAGAATATCAACATTGTCCTTTTATAAAATGACCAATCCGAGATTGAAGGAATGAGGCAAAAATCAACAGAAGTCTCTTAATGCCTCTGCAGAACGTGCATATATACCCACAAGCATAACTCAGGCTAAGAAAAATATACAAGAAAAAGGAGAGGCCATCTCCATGTTGTTATGTACAGCAAAAGCGAGTTCATCTACTTGCTAGGCAGTATGGTGTAATGAGGTGGAGGAATCAGACGAAGTGTCAGGAGACCTGATTTTTAGTCTCAAATTTGCTATCGTCTCGCGCCTCCAGTTTTAATATGCATGTAAATCACCTGGGGATCTTGTTAAACCACAGAACCTGTTCCTGTAGCTCTGGGGTAGGGCTGGAGGTTCAGAATTTCCAACAAGTTCCTAGGTGATGCTGACGCTATTCCATATTCTGAGTAGCGAGAATTTGCTTAACTAATTTCAAAGTAGTTCCCTGTTCTTTTTGAGTTTTGGGGTTTTTTTTTTGTTGTTGTTGTTCATAAAATAAAGTAGAACTCAACAGTATGCAGGAACCTCCTCAATATTACAGTGTTTTGAATTGCACGACCCCTTCGTACCACTGCTAAAGTAATTTCAAGTTACATCCTTTGGCAATTTTATTTGTCTTGAATTTACTGAAGATTAGAATTTAACGCCTTACTATTTGTTATGTCCCAGATGAAGTTTGAGTCATAATTAAGGAAATATTTGAGATCCTGAAAGACTTTCATTTTTCATAATGAAAGTACAAGCCAGACCTTCTGACACAGGAACATACTGAGAGAATAATCGAATGGCTGTACAGCAAACGCTTCGATATAAATGCGGCCCTTATTGTTAAGAATATGGTACTTTCCTGTGGATATGTGCATATATAATGAACAAAAAGTGGGTATACATACACACATTTATATAAAAGTACATATATACATATATACGAGTGGATATATATACATATTTATTTTTGTTAATTATTTAAAAATATTTATGGAAAGCTTCAAAAAAAATGAAATTACAAAATAAGCCTATACAGCAATCACTCAACTTTAAAAATATTAACATTTTTACCAATTTTATTGTATCTATTCCATACTCCCCACCCCCCAACTAATTTTTTGAGAAGGTTGGATTATCTTAAAGCAAATGCTAGATATCATGTAACTTGTAATTATTATTTTAATATATGTATTACTACATTAAAAATCTTTAAAAAAGACAGTTGCACTTTCAAGACTGTACATCCTTTGTGTACATAATTCTATAAATAGCATTGTAGAAATCACATGGCACTCTGGCAAATTTTTAAAAACTGGCTCTCTGAAAACAAACAAACACAAAAATAAAAAGCCGTGGTTTGCTGTCTTTACTGATTTCTGTGGTGTAAATACTCCCAACTTGGTGAATTTCAAGTCCCTAACTTGATGTCACTGATTATGTATTTGAGAAGAGATGCTAATAGCCACTCTCCTGAGCCAGGACAAGCCAGCACATGACTGTATAAATCTATCTGTTTATATGCTTGAACATATAAATGTATATTTCCCCCTGCATCTCAAATAAGAAGTCCTGGGTCATTCTGAATGTGGACTGGCTGTCTTATCTCTGTAAATAATTTATGCCAGCAAGTTATCACAGTGTTCCTGTCAAGTGCCTCCATGGGAGTTGTGCACTATGCTAGGAGTAATGATTTCTTAATCAAATTAAATAATATCATACTTCCCTCTCTATCATGGCACCATGTACCAGTGGACACTCCATAAAAATGTGTTTAATGAACAAATGAAATATTGCAAACTCTAAATGGAGTCATAATTATGCATAAATACAGATCCTCTTTCACACATAATTGAGGGCAGGGAATTGGGCATTTTCTTTAAAAATAACATTCTTCAGCTATCTAGGTGATTTATATTCAAAACCTAAAATGCCTGGAGCGGAGCTGTTCTGGTTTTAGGGATGTGAGTCATCTAAAAACCAAGAAATGAAGATCTGGGGGATACAATGTTAAATAATGCATGAGTGATATAATTTTATTGTGTATCTCATTAGTAAAATGCTGCAGGAAATGGCTAAAGTTAAAAAAAAAAAAAGAAACCTTCCTTTCTGAAATCCCATTTTTCAGCATCATCACATTTAGAGTCAATTTTCAGCCAACCTGATGGAAAATCATATGAAGTTATCATGCAGGACAGACAGTTGCTATTCTGTGGATCAAAAGAAAAACTGTGAATCTAATTTCTGATTCAAGCTTCAGTCTTTCTCCCTCTTTATTTCCCTTCTTTTTAGTCTTCCGCAACAAACAATTTCAAATCCCTTCCACCTAATCAAATGTAAATTACCTCTTGGGTTCAAAGTTATTAGAGCAGTTTTATTAGCTCTTGCACTGTACAATATTCTGGTGAGAAATCAGGTTATATAAATAATCATCTTTTTCCTTATCTCTGGGCTTCAATCTATAATTAATGGTCTAAATCACCTTATCGTACAGACAGCCCTTTCTTCATAAACAAATCCATAATCTGGTACAGATGTGGCCGAGTGTCCTAAGAGGCCAATATATCAATTTCGCTGCATTTTAAAGCCTGCAATTTCATCTAAAGCTTGGCATCGTAACCATGGTATCTGCAGTTAGATGCTGGATCCAGAAGTATCAAATGGAAGGATTATTCCTTGGATCTGTTGTACATAGTCAGGAAGTCTGAAGGGGACACTTTAAGAGGAATCAAGGAGACTGTGTGTATTAAAGATTTTTATTTTTTTTTAAATGTACTTAATTTAGGGATTGAAAGCTTTTACCAGAAAGATAGTTACAAGCAAGTTAGTATGTGTTGTATATTATCCATGGTTTCTATAGTTTCTTTTCAAAGAAAAATGCATTGACTGGATTTTCCTGTGTCTCTTTTATCAAGAAAGAGATTCCGTGAGTTATAACTGAGCTGTATCTTTCCAGTTTACAAATCTTGACACACATATGCACACACTGGCGTAACCATATAGATGTAAAATTTAAAACGTATTAACCCTTCCCAGATACCAACACATTTGAAAATCATCCCAATATGATATTTGGACTCTGTGATGGATATTTTCTTATTTTTACCTCATTTTAATTTTTGCTCCTCAGCATCTATTTCCTTATGCTAGTAATTTTCCTGTTTACCTTTAGGGAATGCTTTCTAGCAATTTTATATGGTTTTGGTGGGGAAATTAATTTAGGTGGTACCGACAGCCAATAGAAATCAGAGGGGTCCCAGCTAGCCTCTTCAGCTAAATCTCTCGTATCAACTGCCCTATCTTCCTTGAAACTAAACTTTGGGAATGGGCATAATATGATCTAATCTTCAGCAATAGAACTTTTTTGTCTCAGTAATTATGAATCTTATCTCTTACAAGAGATTAAGACAGAATTTTTGTTTTGGTGGTGGTGATGTTCATTCATTGTTTCCTGTCTCAGTTTTCTCAACAAGACTGGAGGCTTAATTTTTACAATAATCAAAAGGTCCATCAATGGACTTAACTAAACTAGATGCAATCTACTCGGGAGGGAAGTTTTATTACTTCTTTAGGAAGCTGAAAAGCACCTTGTGATTTAAAATAATTCCTATCATTTTTTTTTTTCTTTTCATTCTGTATGTTGTTGTTGTTAGGTGCCAGTCAAGTCGGTTCCGACTCATAGCGACCCCATGTACAACAGAATGAAACACCCTGCACCATCCTCACAATCATTGCTATGTGTAAGCCCATCGTTGTAGCCAGTGAGTCAGTCCATCTCATCGAGGGCCTTCTTCTCTTTCACTGACCCTGTCCTAAGCATGAATGTCCTTCCCCAGGGACTGGACCCTCCTGATAACATGTCCAAAGTACATGAGACGAAGTCTCTCCATCCTCTCTTCTAAGGAGCATTCTGGCTATGCTTCTTCCAAGTCAGGCTTGTTCATTCTCCTGGCACTCCATGTGTATTCAATATTCTTCGCCAGCACCACAATCCAAAGGCATCGATTCTTCTTCAGTCTTCCTAACTCATCGTCCAGCTTTTGCACGCACATATGGTGATTGAAGATACCGTGGCTTGAGTCAGACACACTTTAGTCTTCAAAGTGATATCTTTGATTTTCAACATTTTAAAGAGGCCTTTTGCAGCAGATTTGCCCAGTGCAATGTGTCCTTTGATTTCTGGACCGTTGCTTTCACGGACATTGATTGTGGAGCTAAGCATAAGGGATGCTTATTATAATAGAAGAGAAAAGATGCCTATTTATATCTTGGATCACAGGTCTATGACACTACCATATGGAGATAATATCTCTCTAGGGGCATTTATGAAGTAAGACTTTCAGGAATTATTCCAAGATGCTCTGGAACTACATAGGATCAGAGGCTGGGACTGTGATAGTTACATCTAATTACTTACTGCCAACAAGTGGCTAAACCACACACTCTAGGTGCCATATTCTCTGAAGCCTCTAATTATATGAGTCATAAGTTTCTAATAAAGAAGAGCACATATTCTTTAGAAGTGTTCGTATAATGCAACAGAGAGAAAACCTTTGTTTTTGTTTGGTTTGATTTTGTGAAAAATGGCCGAAAGTTTTACATTCTCCACTATTCTTGGTTAGGACCAAGGACAAGGAATATTCTTGTTTCATCTTGGATAAGTCACTCGACCTGGATCCTAGTTTCTTTACCTGTAGTAAAATTCAGACTAATTATCCACATAACAATGTGGTTGGTCCATGAGTTAACACGCTTTGCATTTTCTAGTTAAA
Source organism: Elephas maximus indicus (assembly GCF_024166365.1). Lineage (NCBI taxonomy): Eukaryota > Metazoa > Chordata > Mammalia > Proboscidea > Elephantidae > Elephas > Elephas maximus. The sequence goes on along the minus strand of NC_064833.1, from coordinate 59,232,719 downwards.
ATGAAATATGTAGTATAATTAAACAATAACACAATGATGATTAATCATTTTTCACAATTCAATTGTGCAATGTATATGATTAATAATTGTAACTTAAAGGGTATAATAAGCAAGCAGAATAATTATGTATAATGGAATATGAGGTATAGGTTAAAAGGTATATATTAAAACTACTTATAAGCATCCTGGAAAAATTATTAAAAATGGTATTACTGAATATTCCTTTAATGTAATTAGTCTCAGGGTTTAAAGGTAAAAGGTAGACATTTCCGTCCCCTTGTGGAAGGCAAGGAAGCTTTCTCTTCTTTTCTCTATCTTCTTTCTCCAGCTGAGGATATATTTTTAAGTGTTCTTCATTTTTTATTCAAGCCTTCTAAAAAGGGAACAGGAAGAGACCTGAGATTTTTGGAAGGGTAGACAGGGTCAACTCTCCTGGTATTTCATGCTAGTCCTTACATGAACAAACCATTTAAATATGGGCAATTTCCATCATACCAATACTCAACCTTTAATTGTCTGATTTTGGATGATCTTATCCACACAATGTCAAGGGAAGGTGAGAATTTCTATTTTAAATTTATTTTAGCGAATGGGATGTGGTTAATGAAAGAATGTGATCCAGCATTCTTATGGTTTTTGCAGCTGGATACCGAAAGAAGAAAATTATTAACTTTTTTCCTGTCATTATATGTAGGTGAAAGGGTATTTGATTGTTCATTCCTTTATTTATTCATTCAGCAAATACATACTTCATCTAAATGTCCTGGTGATGAAACCTACAAATACAGAAAGCTCCACCTAGCGATCTAGTGCCTTCTCGGGTGGGAAAATATATTCCCAAAGAGAACCTGTGCTATAAATGGTGGACAAGTTTTCAGCACATATTAATGGAAAAAAAATTATTATTTTTTAATACACTGATCCTAGTTTGCTAAATTAAAGTCTACCTGGGATTCCCCCCCCCCCCCCTTTTTGGCTTATTCTAGGAAATTAACTGACATTTATTACATTTTTTCCATAGGAAAGGGTATTTCAGGTCGTAGGCAACTGCCTCAGAGTTTGATTTTGTAACACAACTTAGTTGTAAGTTAGTTCTAAGAAATAACCCCCAAGATCATCAAGTTATGGCAAGGATGACAAGGATGATGTAAGTAGCATTTCTCTGCTTTGACATCCTAGGATCCATAATACTTAAATTGGGAGCAGCATTTGATTAAAATCACTGAACAAATCAGAAAAAAAGAATTTGAAATGTAAGCGTCATTTGCTGTGTATTCAGGGAATCATTCCTCAATCCCTTGCTTGTAAATAACTCCCAGCAACATCAGCAGGAATTAAGCATGCCTCTGGAGAAGTATGTAGGCAATCTGATGTGACAGGACCGTAGCAGTGTCTTGCTACTATCAGTCATACTGAAGCACAGTGTCAGGCAGTGCAGCAGAGCTGAGAATGCTGGGTAAGAACTGCAGACGATGCACCTTTCAAGAGCTATTAGTATGGCTCCTTGGAGGGATGGTCACGTGTAGCAGGAAGGGGAGGAAGGGAAAAAGGAAACAAGAAAAGGAGATGAAATAAAAGCCGATGCAGGAAAAGCAGACTCAATTGCACATCAAGAGACAGTTCTACTGGGCTGCCAAGAATGTATTGATCTCCCATCTATTTCTGTCCACTTTGCCAGCAGGATGGTTTTTGAATAAAAGTAGAATAGTATAGGAAAGCATTGTCTTCATTTGACAGCAGCTAGTATAGTCTACATTTGGAGCCCTCATGGCACAGTGGTTAAGAGCTTGGCTGCTCAACAAAAGGCTGGCAGTTTGAATCCGCCAGCTGCTCCTTGGAAACCCTATGGGGCAGTGCTACTCTGTCTTATAGGGTTGCCATGAGTCGGAATCGATTCAATTGCAATTTTTTGTTTTGTTTTGTTTTTAGTGTGGTCTTCAACTAAGGAATACAAAATTGATACAGGACTTCACTAAGCTTACAGTTTAGCTGGGGGTGGGGTAGTTCTACAGATGAAAAACAACACAACATGTGGATGAGAATTGCCAAATTAGTACTATAAACCTTACCTGCAATAGAAGCCCAGGACAAATTGCCATCTAAGCAAGCTTCACTCTGCAAACATTACTTCCCTTGGGGGAAGGCTATTATTTAGACTGCAAAAAAGAAGAGGGCATTCCAACAGGAATGTGACACTGAATAACAACCTGGCAGTATATGTGTGTAGAGTCAGGGACATTATGAGCTGGTATACAAGAGGGATTCCTCTGGACAAGAAACTAGCATTCTTTGTGGTGAACTAGACTGAGTACATTTTAGCCTCCCAAATTTGCCTTCTCTTCCTGGTCATAACAGCTTATCCTTTCCAACTACAAAGATAGGCTAGTGAGTGACTAGAGGCCCTGGGTGGTGCAAATGGCTTAACTGCCTGACTGCTAACTAAAAGCTTGGAGGTTGGAGTCCACCCAGTGTTGCCTTGGAGGAAAGGCCTGGCAATCTACTTCTGAAAAATCAGCCACTGAAAACCCTGTGGAGCACAGTTCTACTCCAACACACCTGAGGTCGCCATGAGTTGGAATTGACTTGATGGCAACTGTTTCATGTTATTCGTTTGCTTTTTAATGAGTGCATAGGCTTCAGTTTGTCCATTCATTTATTCACTAAATTTGAAATGTGTAATGATCAGTTTTATGTGTCATCTTGGCTAAGATATAATCCCTATCAAACTAATCTATGTGTTGATGTGAAGGTATTTTGTAGATGTAATTAATCAGGCTTCTTTATGTGAAGACGATTATCCTACATAATCTGGGAGGGTACGATTTAATCCGTTGAAAGGCATTAAGCGCAGGATTTAGTACTAAGTCCGTTTATGATGACATAGCAATATGCCATAAATGCAATAATATATGGCTTAATAAAGGCAGTGTTGGATAGAATGAAAAAGAATGGTATGTAAGAAAGTGACATTAGAAAAGAAAAAAAAACACATTTGGAGGAAAATTACCATGAGGATATAAGAAAAGGGGAGAAATGATACCACCAAGATCACAACATATTTACCTGTGAGACCAAATGCACACACAGATACTCACCTCTTTATGAATCTTAACAGAGTGATAACCAGCCATAACTCAAATATTCTAATATACTTGCAACAAAATCATAAACATATTAAGTCATTGGGCAAGGAGTTTAGATTGCTTTATTTAAATCTATGTTTTCTCTATTTTGTTTCTTCTACATTTTTTTCTTTATAAGTGATTTATTTCCCAGTGTGCTACAGTGATTAAAACACTAATTATTTCATGTATGTCCCTGGTACCAGGTATCACGGTCTGCTTTTATTGTAAATACAAGTAGACTTTCTAAGGATTGAGAGTCAAGCTCCCATTTGCTGTTGTTGTTCTTAGGTGCCATCGAGTCACTTCCAGCTCATCGCAACCTCATGTAGAACAGGAGGAAACACTGCCCGGCTCTGTGCCATCCTCACAGTCATTGCTCTTTTTGAGCCCATCGTTGCAGCCACTGTGTCAGTCCGTCTTATCTAGGCTCTTCCTCTTTTTCTTTCCATTTATCATAAAGTTGCTTATTGGTCCAGTTGTGAGGATTTTTGTTTTCTTTATGTTGAGGTGTAATCCATAGCTCCCTTTTACTTTCAGCTTTAGACAAATCAGGACTGTTAGATGCCCGAGGCACCATCTCCTATACATGACTTCAAGGTTTTGTCCCTGAAACTATCAGTAATTTGATACCATATCCTGGAAAATGTAGCATTTCTACTACATGGTTCTTTAGTAGTGTGTAAAAGGAAGGAGAACAGCATAAATCCCAACGCGTGTTTTTGCAGAGGTTTCAGAATACTTCTCCCTTATGGTAGGGCTATGTGGTGCTATAGCCACCAGTAGACGTTATGTGTTTGGTGCCAAGCATCTATTTGATAACCCTTAAAAAATCGGAATTAACTCCAACAGTAACTAAAAAAAAAAAAAGAAAGGAAGAAAGAAAATAAAATCAAAAGGCTTAAAATTCAACAAGAGGACTTGGAATTAGATATTGGAAAAAATATTAAAATTGAAAAATATTAGCCAATGCTATTGAGAAAATAAGAGCACTGAAGAAAATCTTATAAAACTTATCTTTCTGAACTGATTTTAATAAAATCTAGTTCAGAGACAGAGTATGGAACTACAACTCTCTGAAGTACTTGGCTAAATATTTACATGGTGTTTCATATTTGGAGTCAGACACACTAGTGTCTGTTCCAACACATATTAGTGGTGTGACACTGACAAATTACTCAGCCTTTTAAACCTTCATTTTCTTATCGCTTAAATAGGGATGATTGACGCTCTCTTAGGGTTCTTGTGAGGAATAAAGGAACTACAATGTTGACTGCCATGTTGAATGCTGCTGCAGCTATTCGCCTTTCCCCTCCTCCTGGTTATTGTCACTGATTGGCTCCATTATGCTAGTTAAACGGGCACTCTTCATTTAGTAAACAGATATCATGAACTAGTATTCAGAAGAAAGAAATATGGCTGAGGTTTTTAGTTCAGTATATTAAATTTAAGGAAACCCTGGTGGTGGAATGGTTAAGAGATAAAAGTGCTACGCAAAACATTGGCAGTTCGAATCCACCAGGTGATCCTTGGAAACCCTATGGGGCAGTTCTACACTGTGCTATAGGATCACTATGAGTCTGAATTGACTCGATGGCAATGGGTTTATTAAACTTAAAATATAGGCATGGTACTACTGGAAAATGTGTGCAGTTCACACTTTTAAAGCAGTTCTTACATCTCTGCAAAAGGATATGCCAGCAGCAGGCAAATGAAGTCCAGTGCGGGTGGCACAGGTAAAAAGATGGAGTACTGCCTAATAAGCTGAGAATTCTTACAAAAATTAGCCTTAAGGCCCTGGTGGCCCTGGAAAGCTGCCACCCTAAGTGGATTATTGTACATACTTGACCAATCTAGCTATGACTTCCTGAGGCCCTCAGGCTTGGTTTAACGGCAAAATTTCAGGCCAACCTGAGCAAGAGCTATACTTTAGACCATTGGCAACCTCAGGCAGCTGAAGTTATTCTGAGGGAGCTGCAACTAAATGAGAGAATGCCCTCATTAGAGTTTCCGAACAGCTCTCACCAAGGCCCTACATCAAAATGAACAAACTCTGTGGATTTTAAAACGAGAGCATAATTTACCGAAAAGCACTGTGTAAAAGCTGTAGCCAGTAAAAAGGAAAGAAAAAAACATTTCTTTTAGCCTCGATAAGGTTATATCCATCAGTGCATATTATAAGGAGAGAGAGCATTTAGCAATACCCATCCTGTAGATGACACAGAGTATCTAAAATCCTTTCTCTGAAAATCCCTTTGTTTTAATAATCTGGTGAGCAAAATATATAACTTTATTTGTTATCAACATTAACAAAGCATTTTGCAATATACCAAACTGTATAGTAATGTTGAATTATAACAATGAATAATAAAATATACCAGTGTACAAATTAATACTCCATGTGATAATAACAAAGGAATGGACATGTCAATGGAACAAAACTGAAATTTGGGATATGATGATAAGTACTATGCCTTGTATCAGACTTCATTTCTTATGTTAGATTTGGCATTTTAAATTAGTGAAAAAATTAGATTACTTAATAAATGGTATTGGAAAACTGATTCGTTAAAAAATAAATTAGATAATTTTCTTATGACATATCAAAATCAATTCCACATAAAAAAAAGTTATTGTTAATTCTTAATGGAACCATAAAAACAGAAAATAATAAGAGTATATATTTATGTGATCTTAGTTGTGAAAATCCTTTCAAAATGTAGACGTAATAATTTGAGATATTATTTTATCTCCTTCTCTATACTTTATGCCTTTTCCATCAAATGAACTGTTCTTTATTATTTCTGGAAAGGTCTGTGACAAGTCGGAACATAGAAGGAATCTGTATTATCCACAGCTTTTTCCTCCAAAAGCCAAAGCCATAGAGAGAACATAGACAATTTATGGAGGTGGGGAAAGGCAAGACAGGCCCAACTTACCTCATTGCTTTTGCCTTGGTTCTAAATATAACCCACATTAAATAGAGTATCGCTCTGGAGAGCTGGGAAAATGACTAAGGAGTAGAGTTTTCGGGCAACTTAGGCAACTGAAACAAAGGCAGACATCACAAAAGTATGCCCTATTTCCTTGCCTGAAGATGGAGAAAAAATTTCCAGTTCACTACATATTTTCTTAATTACTGAATAGTATCTTATCATATTGTATACTATGTTTTATTTAGTTATGTATTTTGAAAAATCAATCGATTTCCAGTTTTTATTATAATGTATACTACTTCAAGAAATACTATATATATGCATACATGCACGCACACACACACGTGCACACACACGCACACATATATATACATATATTGTTGTTAGGTAAGATTGAGTTGATTTTTGACTCATAGTGACCCCTTGTGATGGAATAGAACTGCCCCATAGAGTTTTCTAGACTGTAATCTTTATGGGAGCAGATCTCTAGGTCTTTCTTCCTTGAGGCTGCTGGGTGAGTTCAACCTGCCAGCCTTTCAGTAGCATCTGAGTGCTTAACCATTGTGCCACCAGGGATGTGTATATCCTCTCCTCAAAACCCAGCCTCAATTATTTACTTAGAATAAATTCTTATATTTGAGAACCCAGAGTAAAAAGATATACACATTGTTAAAACTCTTGATGCATGTGGGCATATTGCTTTCTGAAAAAGTTTTGCCAATTTAAAATCCAACACAAAGTGTGTCGGGTGGTTACCTTACTATACTTCTATCATTGTCTTTTTTTCTCCAGTTTTTGCTTATTTAATGGGCTGGCGAATATGTCGTTATTTTAATTTGTGTTCTTACTACCAGAGAGGATGCACCTATTTTTTTAAGTTTATTCTTAATTTGCGATGACTTCCCTTTTTAAAGACATGTTTATCTTTTTGTAATGTATTTAAACATTTTTAATGCTTTGTAAGAGCTTTACATACATCAGAGATACAACTTGTCTATCAAATTTGTTGCAAAAGTGTTACCAGCTTTTCTTTTACTCTTTGGTTTTAGGTATAACTTAAATAATAGGTAATAGTTTTAATTTTTAACATAATACATTCTGTTTTTCTTTCCCCCCATTTCTTTTTATATTAATAGAGTTTTTACACCATTTCTGTACAGAATTAACCTTAGAAATCACATATATTTTGTTTTATTTCTGTTTTTCTTACTAACTCTGACCAATCTGGGATACATGTTGTTAAGTTCTCCTCATTCATTTGTTCAATATTTCTCTGTTGACATATATTGTGTTCTAGTCTGTGTTCTGGCCCATGTTTTTAAATGTTTTACTCCTTTAAGTGTGTCACCAAGAAGCAAAGAAGAAATTATAATATAATATAAATATTACGATGGTTGTAAATATGGTGTGCTGTGGGAATCAGAATGTCTTGGGAGGTAGAGGGAGCCACTTCTAGAATCCCAAATAGTAACCTTGAAGTTGAAATATAAGTTGTATAGGATTTATCCTAGTAAAAACAACAGCAAAGAGATTCCATGGAGAGGAAAAATCCGTAGGAAGCTTAACTCCTGCATGACAGAGAGAAGCCTGTAGTGTGTTGAGAGAGCATAGCCAGTTCTGCAGGTAGAACTAGGTCAGTGTAACTGGTGCAAAGAATATGAGAAACAGAGTCTCAGGATAAGAGCCAGGAAAGGCAATCAACAGCCAGGTCATGAAGGGATTCATAAGAGATAGTAAAGAGATTGGATTCTTTTACTAAGGGCAAAAAGTCACTGAAGGGTGTTGAAGCAGGGAAAGGGTATGATGGAACATTGCATCAGCTTGAGTCCATGAACATGTGTGAAGCTAGGCCAGAATATCACACCACCTGCAACTGGGAACACCCATATTGGATTGCTCTGTGAGTGAGAAATAAACACTTGTTTTTTTTTCTGGTAAGCCACTGGAACTTGAACATTTTTATTATACCAGCAAGCGGTGTGCTGCCCACATATAAGTGAATAAAGAGTATTCTGACTGTTGAAATACAATAATTAATTCAGTATTGGAAATTTAATGACTGACCTCCAAATAAAAAACCCATGCACTGTCCTACTGTGGTTATAATAAATAAGATGGTGTCAGCCTTCTACAGATCTGATATCCCCTTTTGGAATTTTGTTAAGTATGTATACATGTATATATTTATATATACAAATATATATAGGTGTGTATATACACACATGTATAAATATTCATATGTATACATACATGAGCCCTGGTGGTGCAGTGGTTAAGTGCCTGGCTGTTAACCAAAAGGTGAGTGGTTCAAACCAACCAGTCGCTGAGTGGGAGAAAGATGTGGCAGTCTGCATCCATAAAGATTTACAGCCTTGGGAGCTTATGGGACGGTTTTACCCTGTACTGTGGGGTCATTATGAGTCAGAATCGACTTGATGGCAGTATGTGTGTGTGTGTGTATGTACATGTATATATGCATATAATATATATCTATTAAAGCAGAGACAAAGAAAGGATTTTGACAATGATAGGTAGAAGGAAATATTTTGTTTAATGGAAGTTAAAATGTAAAATACATTAATAAAAAAGTCACTAGCTGGGACTTCATTTTGGGAGTTTTCTCTTTTCTTGGATTTTTTTTCCTGATGTTCATACCCAGTTTCATTCATGAATACGATAACTTTTAAAGGTTAAATAGTAAAATGGGCTAAAGTGGGCTTCTGGTGTTGTCAAACTGTACATATGTATATATATGTCTATGTGATAGTTTTTGTATAAAATTGCATTTTGTCTACTTTGTGCACACCAAAAGAAAAAAAGAATTGAACATTATACAAGGTATTATAAAAATGCATGCTTATACGCAAATAATGGCTATTTTTAAATTAATGTTTTCTGTACTGATCATCAGTATTAGTTATTGAGAGTGTTGGTTTAGTTTGATGAAAGGGTGACACTTTGTAAAATCAAATATATTGTTGATCCATTTTCTTCTACTTCTCTCTAAGGCTTTACCAAGAATTTCAATAAACCATAAGAGACCCACTTCTAATATAATCTCCTATGAAATAGTGTAAACAAGTCCTCATATATTAAAGGTTTGTAATCTAGATAACAATTATATAGAATTTTTAAGATGTAGCTGAGAACATAATTAGATAACTAAATAACCTCTTTTCTGTGGAGTGTGAATTTTCAGTTTTTCTGTTATACCATTTAATAAATACAATTATAAAAAGATTTAAGTATTACGAGACAATACCTGTTATTGCAACGCCTTTAATTACATGGGATGGTAATGTATTTCTTTCAATAGATTGCATTCGTTTCAGAAGGTGCTTATACTATGGGTTGAAGTGTTGGTTGAATATAGAGTTTCCCTTTTTAGTGTCTAATAATAAGCAGTGTAAACAGAGAAGCCAGTTGAGGTTGGCAGGCTGGAAGAGTAGGGTTGGAGTTTATGCTAGTATCTGCAGAAGCAAATTGTACAGGCAAAAGCAATCAGCATAGATCAATTTAGCCTGTGGAGTTGAGTTCCTGGTAAAATACTACTCTATATTCCACCTCTATTTATATTTGCCCTATGGGTTATTATTTATTATTGAACATTATTACAAATTCTTAAGGGAAACAGAGTAATTCATTTGAAGTGATGCTATACTATTATGTGTGCAGTATTCTCAAATTTCTGCAATTACTATTCTGACTTACAGGGTAAAAGCCTGTTATTCAAGAATTACTTATTGTGTTTCCAGCTTCACCCGATTTATGTCTATTTGTTAACATATTATTCTTATTTATAATCAACAGAAATATGTTTTTTAATTAAGTGAACTCTAAGAATCATTACTTCTGAATAATTTACATGTCCTTTGTAAAATGAACTAAGCAATGTTTAGCTTGATATAACATATAAAAGCCGTGAAGTACTAAGTGCTGAGTGAGTTTTCATCTGAAGCAGATTTCAGTAGTTATGACACACTAAGAGTCTACACTATATAGATCCTTGCAGGTTATATGGCTGTTACAAGAATGAAGCCCTGTTATTTGTATTGCAAGATGAATTGCATATGCATAATACATTATTACTGTTAATAAAGTGTCAAGTGTTACTTTTCAAAATATTTCTTTAAAATTAAAGAAACTACCAAATAAATAATCATGAGGAATGCATTGACTAGCCTGTGATGTACCTTACATTAAACTAGGAGCTAAAGTGTATACAAGTTCATTAAAACCCAAAACCAAACTCATTGTCATCGAGTCGATTCTAATAATGACCCTATAGGACGAAATGCCCCATTGGGTTTCCAAGGAGTGAGTGGTGGATACGAACTGCTGACTTTTTGGTTAGCAGACGAGTTCTTAACCACAGTGTAGTTAGGAGGAAAAAAAATTATGCATGAAACTAACAAGAAAAAAATCAAAATAATAAATCACATGGTAATTAATACAGCAGAAGTTCAAAGAAAGGGTGAAGTCAATAGAGTTTTCAGGGTAGTATTTCATTAAGCAGCTTATATTTGATTTGGGATGACAGGATGAGTAGGGTTTGGATATTTGAAGAAAATGGCAGAGATCGGCAGCAGAAGATGGCGTGGTGGGCTTCCTGGGCCACAGAGTGAGACAGCTGACTGCCTTTGGGCAGGAGACTTGCTGGCGGAGTGGGGTGCCTCCGGGCACTTGGCCTTGCTAGGTTTGCTAACCCACAGAGCTACAGCTGAGCACCTTCAGGCTGAGGCTTACTGTGGTGTGGGGTGCCTTTGGGTACTGATTGGCAGAGCTAAAAGAGTTTTGTAACAGTTGCCCAAGCAAAGCAGAGGCCAAGGGGGCCAGAAAGAGACATGCCCGTGACCGTGGCTGGGAGGAGACTGTCCTGATGGAATAACTGTATCCTGAGCGTTCCTGGACCTGAACTGTAACCTGTTACTTCCCTAATAAACCCCATTCTTAAAATACATTTTAACAGTCACTGGTGACCCCCCAGCCGTTTTAGTGCCAACTTGCTGAACCAAACAGACAAAAATCCCTGATTTTCCTTCTTGTTACAAGTTACTTAAAAAAACAATGTATCTATCTATCTGTCTGTCTGTCTATCTACACATACATATTCAGGATATGCTTGCCCCAACTATCTACTGGTGTTTAATAAAATATCCCCTAATTTAGTGACTTCAAACAATGGCCATTTTATTACTTCTCATGCTTTTGTGGATCAGGAATTCAGGCAGGACTCACGTGGGTGATTTTCTCTCTGTAGCATTAACTAGTGTTGCCCAGTGGTTTTCAGCTAGCTTCTGGGCTGTTATGGAGGGACCAAGACAGCTTCATCCAGATTTTTAGAGCTTTGGTGGATGACCACCTTCTATATCTCTTTTCTCTGTGCAGTCTAAGGACTTCTCCACATGGATAAACAAAATTGTTTTCAAAAAAAAAAGAACTTTTTTATTGTGCTTTAAGTGAAATTTTACACTGAAGTTGGTTTCTCATACAAAAATTTATACCCACGGTGTTATGTGACCCTAGCTGCTCTCTCTATGATGTGACAGCACACTCCTCCTTTGCACTCGGATTGCCCATGTCCATTCAACCAGCTCCTGTGCCTTTCTGCCTTCTCATCTCACCTCCAAACAGGAGCTGCCCATTTAATTACATGTATCTACTTAAACTAAGAAGCACACTCTTCACCAGTGTCATTTTATGCCTTATAGTTCAGTCTTATTTTTGTCTGAAGAGTTGGCTTTGAGAATAGTTTTAGTTCTGGTGATAACAAAGTTTTTTTCATATGCCAGCTAAAGACTTCAGGAGACCAAGGCAGAGAATGCTAGTCCGCTTAAACACTAGGTCTAAGATTGATACAACCTTACTTTTACTCTATTCTACTGGTCAGAGCAGTCATAGGCCTACCCAGATACAAGTGGAAAAAACATAGTTCTCATTGCTGTTGTGTTTATTCCAACTCATAATGACCCTATAGGACCGAGTAGAACTTCTCCATAAGGTTTCCAAGGCTGTAATCTTTATGGAAGCAGACTGCCACATCTTTTTCCCACGGAGTAGCTGGTAAGCTAGAACAGCCAACATTTTGATTAGTAGCTAAGTGCTTCATCACTGTGCCACCAGGGCTTCTTAAAACATAGTTACCACCTCTTAATGCAAGAAATGTCGATGAAATTGGGACAACTTTAATCTTCTGCAGTTATGGATACTACCATGTTGAGCATCTGGATTTTGTCAATTTCCTTAATAGAACGTTAAGTTTTGTTCTGCCTGGCAATTAATTAAATTTCAAAGCGTGGTCATTCTTTTGTTTTTCCTCAGTGCTGCTGTGTCAAGTAAGGTATCTCCCCTCTGACTGGTCAGAACTTGAATACCTGCTTGTGCAATTCAAGCTCCTGGAATTTTTCATTTTGCATTTCCTTGTATGTGGTTTCTTCCCTGGTAATTTTTCTTTCCTTGGTCTCATGATGTCTTAGTCTGTATGCGTGCTATTCAGTATCCAGCCAAAGATTCAAAGGGATCCTTTGAAAATCATGGAGCTCCTTCACCACATAGGCCCCTTGTCTCCAGTACTCCACAACCCCAACTACAGAAGTAGCTCTGAACTTGTATGCCTGCCTGCTCAGCAGTCAGAGGGCTGAGCTCTGTTGGTGCTCCTCCTCTCTGAGCCAGCATTTGGGCAGAAAGCTGGGGAAATCAGGGGCCATCTCTCTCTTTTTCTTTTCACAAGGAGCATAGTTTTGTGTAGTCTGCTGTCCAACACCTGAAACTTTTTTTTTTTTCCTAGCAAGTTTTATAGTCATTTATGACTGGAAGACCATTCTGGCCAAACCTGAATTATTTATTTGAAACAAAGCAGATTATATTTCCTCCTTGCTTTCTAAATTTAAAATTCCAAATCTTTTAATACAAACTATATGGTATTATATGATCTGGTTCCTGCCTGCCTCTCATGCGCAATTCTTTCCATTCCCCTCCTTACTTATGGTGGTATGGTATAAGTCAGTAAGTAAGATAGGACGGGAGTGGGGAGGGGGGAAGTTGGAAAATATAGTTACCAAGGTAAGATTCTAGTGAGCCAATTTTTTAAAACCAGCTTTCCTAATTTAAGAAACATTTATTGGGTATTCCCGCTGTGTGCCAGGCACTCCTCTGGGTGTCTGGGATATATCAGTGAACCAAATAGACAAAAATCCCTGCTTTTGCTGAGCTTAGGATTTTCCGTAAGTCCATTTTTCGACACCTAATTAAAATGCATCATAAATGCTTGGCATCTTTTACCATTAATGTGCAAAATTTGATGGGTATTTATGCTTCACCCTTGCATCTACTTACTCATCCAATTTGCTTGTTCTCTCAAATGTTAAGAACAGAGAGCTTATAAATCATTACGGTGTTCACTACGGGACCACTTACAAAGGCACAGGGCTGCGCTATTTCAGAGAATTTAGGAGAATGTCATGAAAATGTTGACCCTTCTAGGGTGGCATTTTTGAAAGATAAGCTACTTGTAAACTCAGGCCATTCATAGGGTTCAGTTTGCATGTTTAGGGAACTATGAGATAATAACCACGTGCTTGGAATTCCATCTAAGCTACATCTGAAGGATAGGAGATAGCAGAAGGTGCAAAGGAGGATGTAAGTGTTGCCAAATCCATGCAAAATCTCAATCTAGGAATCTCCACAAGGTCACTGTTAGCTCTACAAAGACTTGGGAATATATACATATGGGGGGCGGGGGTAGGAAATCTCACTATGAACTGAAAGAATACCAATGGATCAGTAGCCAAGCTTACTTACACAGGGCAAAAAGAGGCTAAGAAAGCAGATAAGAATATATTATTTTGTATCATTATACAAAGTGTTTCCTTGGTGTACTCTTAGAGATTTGAAAAAAACAATGCACAGCATAGTACTTGTCACTACAACAAACAGGCTAGAGAGGGTGCAGTGAGAGGTGGCAACGGGAAGTCAAACCAAGGGAATCAGGGACTGCTTCATGAACCTAGATACACCTGGCAGAAACAAGCCCCTGAAAGTTCTATTGCTATACTAAGCTGCAGAGAGTTCTTGGAAGCCGTTGCTAGTGTGGAGAACAAAGCTTCTGGGTCTTGCCATCAGACAACCACATTGTTATTGCCACCAGGATCCATTGCCATCAGAAGCCATTGGCTCTGAGGCTCGTTTCACAGGGACCATAACTAACATTAGGAAATATGTGCAACATAATATCAAGTGAAAACAGAAGATGCACAACTTTATATATACTATATGTATATACATACATGTATTTTGTTGGTTTGTTTTTTATATATACATATAAAGAAAACAGAAAGGATACATAATGCGTAATTTCTTCAATAAGCATGATTTAATTTTATGATCAGAAGAATGATCTTTGTTTTGTTCTGTTCATTCAGTTTAATTAGCATCAAAATTTATGTAATAAACACTATATTTCTGATTTAAGTCCATATTAATGCCCATTGAAAATGGTTTTACAGTTTAGAGACTTGCTTGCTCTGTGCATAAAGTGGATTAATAAAATATTATTGTAGGAGACATTACAGAACGTATTATATAGCCTGGTGAGTAGCACTTTACACGTTCTATATTCTTTTATAACTGATCAAAAGGGGCAATAGAGGAAAAAGGTATTTTAAGAATATTTTAAAATATCTGTTACACCAATGTGAGTTACAGTTATGTGGGTCCAGCCTTCATGGAAGCAAAAAGAAATTTATAGGGCTCATCCTATTTTCCTAAGTAACATCAGGGAGGAGACTGAGTCTGAAGCTATCCTGTAGACAAAGACACCCTCACTGGAGTTTCCGAGGCTTGAGAGGAGGAAATACCTTTAAAGTAGGTAGTGATGACTGTCCACAAGGAGCGTACTGTTGAATGCCTTCCTAGGTAGGATTCTGTCAGAGACAGGCAGCGAAGGGAGAATCTTTAATGTCAAAGCCAAAATCGGTGAACAATGAGTTGATAGAAAACTTTTCTTGATGATTCTTCCATCCTTTTCTTTAAAGACGTTACTGACCTTTTTTTCTTCTTCTCCTTGTACAGAGCTCTCCTGCAGTCTCTTGCTAATGTCCTGTTACTGTTCTAATAAAGGGTTCCCTCCTCACAGCTTACATCCTAGGTGAAAGGTGATTTATGTGTTTGCTGTCCTCCAAGACGTTTAGCCCCAATTTATAACAAGAAAGGCGGTGTATAGACAGGGTCAGGAACAGAAACCAGGTGAAAGGAAAGTTGACTGGGTTACCAGGGACCTGTCCTTTTACAGAACACAAGGGCACTGGGTGTTCAGAGGTGTCAGGATGTCCGCAAGCAGGAGTTTATTCTTGTTATAGATTGTCGGGACAGTTTTGAGCCTTTAACTTTGTCCACATCAGGCAGAAGATCTGCCAACTGGTCAGTTTTTAATTGAAGAGTCACAATGAAGAAATAACTAAATTTGAATAATAAAAAAGTTAGCAATCAAAACCAACTTCCATAGGTAATAAAACCATTAACACTCAGATCAAATTAACTAATTAAAAATATATAAATGATGAAATAAATAAAAATAAATAATATCCTTGCTTTTGACAGGTTATTCATGCATGCAAATAAGCTAAGAGAATATGATCATTTGAATTAACATAACAGTCAATACGATGGCAGATATTGTGGCCCAATGTCTACCATACATACTCATTAATTTATGGAATCTAAAACATTTGCTGAGCTTTCACATGTCAACTCTTATGCATCTGCTTTACCATGCAACTTGCCAGGAGCTCGTTTTCCTGAAGCACTTAGTGTATGAGATGCCTTACAGGACTACACATAAATCAGCAAGGGCTGAGACCTTCTTGTCTTCATCAGAAAAAAAAAAAAAAAGTTTATTCAGTGAGACAGCTTGTGAAAAGTCTATGCCCATTATTTGTATTTATGATACAGCGTGAACACAAAGATCTGAGGGCTTCCGTCAACAAACTGACAAATGCTAAAGAAATGGAAACAGCAACTTTGACAGATAAAGTGAGAGTGTATTTTCAATATTCAGAAAGTATACTAGTGTCATTATTTGAGAAGTGAGAAAGAAGCACAACTCAAGTAGGAAGCCAGATATTTAACTCTTTTGTCTAAGGAATTGAGAAAGGTTTGTTTTGATAATTTTATTTGATTGTACTTGACTTATCCTTATTTTCAGCAAAGAAAACCTCATTTGCCATCCTGCTAGAATTACTTATTACTAAATTTAATTTTAATTTGTTGTCTAGCTCCATTTTAACTCTGTGTTTCAAGACAAAGTCTCTACATTCTAAATCCAAATACTGTTTTTGCCATGACTGTTATTGAACATTGAAAGCTTGATCCAGCTCTCTAATCCAGTCAATGCCAATCTCATGTTACTAGAACCTTTAAAGTCTTTACATTCATGTCATGTCTTGGACATTAGTATCAGATACAATGGAATAAGTTTAAAATAAAACAAATGATGCTTACATGCAATTTTTTTTTGGCAAGATTCTTAGTTTTTTTAATAAAACCTAGAACCTATTGCTTATGTCTTGGCTTTAAGAGAAAACTTGACTTTGTTTGCTATCATATTGCTGATGCTTAAGCTATAATCAAGGTGTTTCTTTACTTTCTTATAGCTGCTTTCTTTAAAAAAATTAAATCTGAAATTGTATAAGGGACCTCCTTCCTAAGGGCATCTAAATCTTATCATATTCTGCTATTTCTTGTTATTGTCAGAAAATACATTTTCAAGGGTATCTCCAAAGTTAAATTCACGTAGAAGGCTTTTTACTTCATACAGCCATGGTAAGCTTTTGGGTGCTCTGTGTACAATTGAAAGGTGAAACAAAATCACGCACTAAATATTTTGAAAAATTGAGCCTTAATTGAGGGATGAAACAACTAACACACATTGAGCTCTTATTATGGACCAAATACTCTCCTAAATATTTTACATATATCATCATTTCAAATTGACTCATGATGAAGATGACGTAAGAGTAGTTAAGGGAATTGCTCCAGGTCATCCAGAAATTAGGTATTAGAGCCACAAATTGAGGACTGGTCTGCTTGCAGACCTAGAAATCTTAATGACTATGCTATACAATTTTCAAATACTACTTTATACTGACTTTCCCATTCATATGGAGCACAAAAGCTAGATAAACGAAAGCCTAAAAAAATTCAAGACACAGTTCATACGAAATTCAGAAGAACTTCAACTGCATGTAACCTTGTACCATTCTGTTCTACTCAGCCATTTGATCAAAGTTCTGAAAAAAGTATGAGTTGAATTTTTTCCAAATAAATATGTAGCTGACTACTAGTTTATCAGTAACAGTTTGTAGCTTCTTTGTAGCGGCTATGTGTGAAGAAGTAGGTTTCCTAGTTAAATTAAAAGAGCTTTAGTTTATAGATACTTCTAAAATTCTCTGAGATAGTAAATCATTTATTTATCATCACTGATGTCCTTACATTTTAAAGGTTAAATATTTCTTACTGTTTGGGGTCACACACCAAATATTGAAGTATATTGGGAAAAACAAAAACAATGTATAAGGAGTTCCCTACGTAATATTCTAAATGGATACAAGAGGGTACTCTGTACAATAACATAAAAAAAGGATAGAAAACAATATAAATGCTATTTATTGTTCTTCCATGTATTTTAGTCAGGAGAATAATAACGGATATCCCCATTTCCCTATAGAAAGTCTCAGATTTTCATCTGATGACCTTGAAACTATTAAAAATAAAAGGGTAAAGACACATACAATTTTCTACTGGGGTAACGGTGTGTCTCTCTCATTGTCTTTGTTAAAAGATGGTTTAGTTGACTATCCCTTTAAAAATTGGGTGAAATGATATAGTGTTACTGTGGAAAGTGAAGAAACTAAATCACAGAAAAAATATCAAACTGATGAATATGCTAATATTCTTATGCTCATCTTTATTCATTGTCTTACATTTGTTATCAAATTCTGTCTTAGTTATCTAGTGCTGCTATAAAAAAGAAATACCACAAGTGGCTGGCTTTAACAAATACAAATTTATTTTCTCATAGTTATGGAGAATAGAAGTCTGAATTCAGAGAGTAGGCTCTAGGGGAATGCTTTCTTTTTCTGTCTGCTCTGGAGGAAGGACCTTGTCTCTTCAGGTTCTACTTCCTAGTTCCCTGGAGATCTCCATGTGTCTTCACATCCATGTTACCCCGTCTCTCTCTCACTGCTCACTTTTTAAATCTCTTTTATATCTCGAAAGAGATTCACTCAAGGTATACCCTACACTAATCCTGCCTCATTTACCTAACAAAGACAACCTATTCTCAAATGGGATTATAAAAACAGGCATTGAGGTTAGAATTTACAGCACATATTTTGCGGGACATAATTCAATCCACAACAGCTGCTAACTAAAAGGTTGGCAGTTTGACCCATCAGCTGTTCCACAGGAGCAAGATACAGCAGTTGGCTTCTGTAAACATTGTTATTATTGTTGTTATTAGATGCCACTGAGTTGGTTCTGACTTATAGTGACCCCGTACACAGCAGAAGCAGAGACTGCCTAGTCCTGTGCCATCCTCACAATCATTGCTATGTTTGAGCCCACTGTTGCAGCCACTTTTTCAATCTACCTTTTTGAAATTCTTCCTTTTTTTCACCGACCCTCTACTTTACCAAGCTTGATGTCCTTCTCCAGGGACTGGTGCCCCCTTTCAACATGTCCAAAGTACATGAGATGAAGTCTAGACATCCTGGCTTCCGAGGAGAACTCCTGGCTGTGCTTCTTCCAAGACAGGTTTGATCATTCTTCTGGCAGTCCCTGGTATATTCAATATTCTTTGCCAACATCATAACTCAGAAACACTTGATGCCAGACGCTATGCCACCAGTATTTCAAATACCAGCAGATTACCCATACTGGACAGATTTCAGCAGAACTTTCAGACTAAGGCAGGCTAACAAGAAGGAACTGGCAGTCCATTTCTGAAAAAAACTGGCCAATGAAAACATTATGAATAGCAGTGGAACATTGTCTGATATAATGCTAGAAGCTGAGCACCTCAAGTTGAAGGCACTCAAAATACGACAGGGGAAAGGCTGCCTCCTCAAAGTAGAGTCAACCTCAATGATGTGGATGGTGTCACGTTTTCAGGACCTTCATTTGATGAAGTGGCACAACTCACAATGAGAAGACATGGTTTATTTATCATCACTGAAATCCTTTACATTTTAAAGGTTAAATATTTCTTAGTGTTTAAGGTCACACACCAAATATTGAAGTATATTGGAAAAAAAAAAAAAGAACAATGTATAAGGAGTTCCCTACATAATATTCTAAATAGGATATGAGAGGGTGCTCTGTAGAGTGACATAAAACGGGGATAATAATAATAATAATAATAATAATAATAATAAAACAGTGCCATAAAACAGGGATAATAAAACAATGTAAATGCTATTTATTGGTCTTCCACGTTTCAAGTCAGGAATAGAAAGTCTCAGATTTTCATTTGATGATCTTGAAACACTTAAAAATAAAAGGGTAAAGACCCATACAATTTTCTACTGACATAATGACATGTCTCTCTCATTGTCTTTGTTAAAAGATAGTTCAGTTGACTATTCCTGCAAAAATCCATTTATAACCGGAAAGTGGAATGTATGAAGTATGAATCTAGGAAAACTGCAAGTCATCAAAAATGAAATGTGATGCATAAAGATTGATATCCTAGGCATTGTTGTTGTTGTTAGGTGCCATCAAGTCAATTCTAACTTACAGTGACCCTGTGTACAACAGAAGGAAGCACTGCCTGGCCCTGTGCCATCCTCACAGTCTTTGCTATGCTTGAGCCCACAGTTGCAGCCACTGTGTCAACCCATCTCCTTGAGGGTTTTCCTCTTTTTTGCTGACCCTCTAATATACCAAGCATGATGTCCTTCTCCAGGGAGTGGTACCTCCTGATAACATGTCCAAATATGCGAGACATAGTCTCGCCATCCTCCCTTCTGAGAAACGTTCTGGCTGTACTTCTTCCAAGAGAGATTTGTCCATTCTTTTGGCAATCCAAGGTTTATTCAGTATTCTTTGCCAGCACCGTAATTCAAAGGTGTTAATTATTATTTAGTCTTCCTTATTCATTGCCCAGCTTTTGCATGCACACGAGGTGATTGAAAACACTATGGCTTGGTTCAAGCACACTTTGGTCTTCAAGGTGACATCTCTGCTTTCTAACATTTTAAAGAGGTCTTTTGCAGCAGATTTGTCCAATGCAATGTGATGTCTGGTTCTTTCTTTTCTTTTTTTCTTTGTTGTAGCCATGACAGAGGGACAGAGTAACTAGACAAGAGACTGTGCTAGGAACCAAAACCTTTGAATATTAGCTTTCATGGTGACATTGAGTCACCACATGATGCTGGTGAATGCCTAAGATCTTTGTTCGTTTCAGCGGTTTCATCAATGCAAGTGGTTTTCATGATTTTCTCTTCCTAATAACACTTCTTAATTTCTGTAAGAATGAGTGAAAAAAAAAAATCTATGGATAAGTAGTGCATTGAACTCTCTTTTTTTACCTAAACAATCACTAGAAAATCACTTACAAGTAACAACTGAATTATAGTTAAAACTATTCTGATAATAGTTTTTTTTTTTCCTTTTCCCCCTTTGGTGATTGATAAACTATTGACTCCCTGGGATCTCAAAATTAGTATTCGGATGCAAAAAAAATTGTTACAAAAAACATCACATAATCTAACTGCCAATGAGTACATTTTTCTTGATAAACAGTTTGATTCCTTGACTACTGCTTCCATGGGTGTTGATTGTGGACCCAAGTAAAATGATAACCTTGACAACTTCAATCTTTTCTCCCTTTATTACGGTGTTGCTTATTGGTCCATTTGTGAGGATTTTTATTTTACTTTTAATCCATAGTGAAGGCTGTGGTCTTCATCAGTAAGTGTTCCAAGTCTTCTTTACTTTCAGCAAGCAAGATTATGTCATCTTCATAACTCAGGTTGTTAATGAGTCTTCCTCCAATCCCAATTCACGGTTCTTCTTCAAATAGTCCAGCTTCTTAGATTATTTGTTTAACATGCAGATTGAAAAAATATGGTGAAAAGATTCAACTGACATACCTTTCCTGATTTTAAACCACACAGTAACTCCTTGTTCTGTTCAAATGACTGTCTCTTGATCTATGTACGGGCTCCTCATGAATACAATCAAGTGTTCTGAAATTCCCATTCTTCACAATGTTATCCATAATTTGTTATGATCCACACAGTCAAATGCCTTTACATAGTCAATAAAACACAGGTAGACATCTTTCTGGTCTTCTCTGCTTTCAGCCAGGATCCATTTGACATTGGCACTGATATCCCTGGTTCCATGTCCTCTTCTGAATTTGGCTTGAATTTCTGGCAGTTTCCTGTTGATGTACTGCTACAACCACTTTTGAATGATCTTCAGCAAAATTTTACTTGCTTGTGATATTAATAATATTGTTTGATAATTTTCTGCATTTGGTTGGATCACCTTTCTTGAGAACAGGCATAAATATGGATCTCTTCTAGTCAGTTGACCAGGTAGTTGTCTTCCAAAGTTCTTGGTATAGACGACTGAACACTTCCAGTAGTACAACCCTTTGTTGAAACATCTCATTTGGTATTCCAACAATTCCTGGAGCCTTGTTTTACACTAATGCCTTCAGTGAAGCTTGGACCACTTCCTTCAGTACCATCGGTTCCTGACCATCTGTTACCTCCTGAAAAGTTTGAACGTTGACCAATTCTTTTTCATGTAGCGACCCTGTGTATTCCTTCCACTTTCTTTTGATGCTTCCTGTGTTGTTTAATATTTTCCGCATAGAATCTTTCACTATTGTAACTGGAGGCTTGTATTTTTTCTTTGGTCCTTTCAGATTGAGAAATGCCAAGCTTGTTCTTCTCTTTCGGTTTTCTACCTCCAGGTCTTTGCTTATTTCATTATAGTACTTTACTTTGTCTTCTCGAGCTGCCCTTTGAAATATTCTGCTCTGCTCTTTTATTTCATCATTTCTTTCATTTGCTTTAGTTACTTGACGTTCAAGAGCAAGTTTTAGAGTCTCTTCTGACATCCGTTTTGGTCTTTTCTTTCTTTCCTGTCTTTTTGATGACCTTTATTTTCTTCATGTATGATGTCCTTGATGTCATTCCACAACTTGCCTGGTCTTCAGTTATTAGCATTCAACACATCAAATTTATTCTTCACATGGTCTCTAAATTCAGGAGGGATATACTCAAGGTTGTACTTTGGCTTTCGTGGACTTGTTCTAATATTCTTCAATTTCAACTTGAACTTACATTTGAGTGATCAATGGTCTGTTCTGCAGTTGGCCCCTGGCCTTGTTCTGACTGATAATATTGAGCTTGTTCATCATCTCTTCTCACAGATTTAGTTTATTTGATTCCTGTATATTCCATTTGGCAAAGTCCACATGGACAGTTGCCATTTATGTTGGTGAAAAAAGGTATTTGTAATGAACAAGTCATTGGTCCTGAAAAATTCTATCAGGCAATCTCCAGCATCGTTTTATTATCAAGGGAGGCCATATTTTCCAACTACGGATCCAACTTGTGAGTACCAATCACTAGTAATTATCAATGCACCTTGATTGCATCTTCAATCAATTTCAGACTCCAGAAATTGGTAAAAATCTTCAATTTCTTCATCTTTGACCTTAGTGGTTGGTGTATATATTTGAATAATAGTCGTCTTAACTGGTCTTCCTTGTAGGTGTATGATATTATCCTATCACTAACAGTATTGTACTTTAGGATAGATCTTGAAATATTCTTTTTGACGATTAATGCAATGCCATCCCTCTTCAAGGCATAGTAAACCATGTGATTTTCTGATTCAAAATGGTCAATACCAATCCGTTTCAGTTCACTAATGCCTAGGATGTTGATGTTTATGCATTCCATTTCATTTTTGATAATTTCTAATTTTCCTAGATTTGTACTTCATATATTCTACACTTCAATTATTAATGGAGGTTTGCAGCTATTTCTTCTCATTTTTAGTCATGCCACATCAGCAAATGAAGGTTCTAAAAGCTTGACACCATCCAGATCATCAAGGTTGACTCTTACGTTGAGGAGGCAGCCCTTTTCCATTCATATTTTGAGCACCTTCCAAATTGAGGGGCTTATCTTTCAGTATTATATCAGACAATGTTCCACTGCTATTCATATGGTTTTATTTGGCCAGTTTTTTTTTTTTTCAGAAATAGACCACCAGGTCCTTCTTGCTAGTCTGTCTTTGTCTGAAAGTGCAACTGAAACCTGTACATCATGGGTGACCCTACTACTATTTGAATACCTGTGGCAGAGCTTCTAGCATCACAGCAACATGCAAGCCCCCACAGTATGACAAACATTAGTGACCTGAAATGGACTGGTATTGGTTATTTTGAATCAGACAATCATAGGATCTACTATTCCGGGAATGAGAAATTGAACAGGGATGGTGTTGCAATCATTGTCAAAAAGAACACTTCAGGATTTACCCTGAATTACAATGATGTCACTGATAGGATAAAATCCATAGGCCTACAAGAATGACTGGTTAATATGACTATTACTCACATTTCCACATCAACCACTAATGCCAAAGACAAGGAAATTGAAGATTTTTACCAAATTATACTGTCTGAAATCTGTCAAACATGCAATCAAGATGAATTAATAATTACTGGTGATTGGAATGGGAAAGTTGAAAACAAAGAAGTAGGATCAGTAGTTGGAAAATATGACCTTGGTGATAGAAATGAGGCTGGAGATCATATGATAGAATTTTGGGAGACCTACTACTTCATTGTAAATACTTCTTTTTCAACAACATAAACAGTGACTATAAAAAAAAATAAAAAGAAATTATTTTTATTTTTTACTATTTCATTGTAAATACTTCTTTTTCAACAACATAAACAGTGACTATACACGTGGACCTCAATGGATGTAAAACACAGGAATGGACTACATTTGTGGAAAGAAAGGATGGAAAACCCATAAAGATTACAGCCTTGCGAATCCTCTGGGGCAATTCTACCCTGTCCCATAGGGTCACTATGAGTCAGAGTGCACTTGATGGTAATGGGTAAATGCAGTTGTGGAGGTTGGCAAGTCCCAAATCCGTGGGTTAGGCTTAAGGCTGGAGGTTTCTCCTGACTCACATAGTTGCAGGGGCTAAGGTACTCCAAATCAGCAGGTCAGACAACAGGCTGCTGGCTCACATCCCAAGAACAGGAAGTCAGATGATGCAGAGTTGGATGCAGGATCCATAGAGACAATACTTTGCTGGAACATCCATTTACATACTGGAGGCAGACCACACACCCAAGGATACTCCCCTTTCAAATGATTGGCTGCTTACAGCAGATTTCATCATGGAGGTGACCGAATTATATCAGATCTCATCAGTATAGTGCTTGATTGTATTTTTGTCATAGATTAAGACCAATTTAAGAGAAAATAATTTGTTTGTAGGTACAGGTATCTACAGAATTCATTCCTCTGTATTTTGGTGTATTAAGAGTAATTCTTACATAATTTGAATTTTAATGCAATGCCTATATTTTTTTACTTTGTTTTTAATATTGATAATCTTTAAACATTAGCTGACTTTTTCTTTTAAACAATGATAATACTAAAACTAATATAATGTCAATAATTTATGTGTTCTGTGAAATAAGGGTTTGCTTTTATTTTCTACCTTAACTCAGTTGAAATAACTGAAGTGGGATTAAAAGACTACAGATTCTATTATAGTTGTTTGCTTTACTTTGCTATCTCATGTGGTTTCAATATATTAAAATTGTAGAAGCCATAAGTAGACAATAATTTATCAGGGCCCTGAGTTTTTAAATATTGTTCTTACTATCATTCATACATCCATGTGTCTGTCAGTTTGTTGTACTGTAGGGGCTTGCATGTTGCTGTGATGCTGGAAGCTATACCACTGGTATTCAGATACTAGCAGGGTCACCCATGGCAGACAGGTTTCAGCTAAGCTTCCAGACTTAGACAGACTAGGAGGAAGGACCTCGAAGTCAGCTTCTGAAAAGAATTAGCCAGTGAAAACATTATGAATAGCAGCAGAACATAGTCTGATATTGTTCTGGAAGATGAGCCCCCAGGTTGGAGGCACTCAAAAGACAACTGGGGAAGAGCTGCTTCCTCAAAGTAGAATCCACCTTAATGACGTGGATGGAGTCAAGCTTCTGCAAGTTTCTTTGCTGATGCGGCATGACTCAAAATGAGAAGAAACAGCTGTAAACATCCATTAGAAATAGGAACATGTAATGTACAAAGTACAGATCTAGGAAAATTAGAAATCCTCAGAAATGAAATGGAAAGCATAAACATTGACATCCTAGGCATTAGTGAGCTGAAATGGAATCTTGTGAGTGTCCTTTGTCCTGGTGGGCCGGCCTTTACTTCCAGGAAGTGTGTTCACCTGGCAGGTGACATGAACGAGTGGTGGCCCTGACAGCCTCCGCTTGGTTTGGGTGCACACCCCACATTTCCCTGGCACACTGAACAGCCTGAGTGTGGGCTCTACAGCCCTGGAAGATTGGAGTCCCTGTGCTGTAAATGTTGCATAAAGCGTGGAAATAAAGGGCTTACATAAGTGAGAAAAAAAAAATTCAGTTGGACAATCATATGGTCTACTATGCTGGGAACGACAACTTGAAGAGGAATGGCATCGCATTCATTGTCCAAAAGAACATTTCTAGGTCTATCCTGAAGTACAATGCTATCGGTGATAGAATAACATCCATACACCTACAAGGAAGATCAGTTAATACAATTATTATTCAAATTTATGCACCAACCACTAAGGCCAAAGATGAAGAAATTGAAGATTTTTACCAATGTCTGGAGTCTGAAATTGATAGAAGATGCAATCAGGGTGCATTGATAATTACTGGTGATTGGAATTTGAAAGTTGGAAACAAAGAAGAAGGATCAGTAATTGGAAAATATAGCCTTGGTGATAGAAATGATGCCAGAGATTGCATGATAAGTTTTACAAAGCTGACTTCTTCATTGCAAATACCTTTTTTCTCCAACATAAATGGCAACTATATACACGTAGACCTTCCAGATGGAATGCACAGGAATCAAATTGACTACATATGTGGAAAGAGATGAAATATCGTCAGAACAAGGCCAAGGCCGACTGAGGAACAGATTATCAGTTACTCATATACAATTTCAAGTTGAAACTGAAGATGAAAGCCAAAGTATGACCTTGAGTATATCTCACATGAATTTAGAGACCATATCAAGAATTTTTTTATCAAGAATAGGTTTGATGTGTTGAACACTAATGATTGAAGATCAGACAAGTTGTGGAATGACATTAAGGACATCATACATGAAGAAAGGAGGAAGCCATTAAAAAGACAGGAAAGAAAGAAAAGGCCAAAATGGATGTCAGAAGAGACTCTGAAAATTCCTTTTGAACGTCGAGCGGCTAAAGCAAAAGGAAGAAATGATGAAGTAAAAGAACTGAACAGAAGATTTCAAAGGGTGGCTTGAGAAGACAAAGTAAAACAAAGTAAAATATTATAATAACATGTGCAAACAGCTGGAGATAAAAAAAACAAAAGGGAAGAACATGCTCGGTATTTCTCAACCTTATAGAACTGAAGAAAAAATCCAAGCCTCCAGTTGCAATAGTGAAAGATTTTATTGCAAAAACATTAAATGACTAGGCAAGCATTAAAAGAAGGTGGAAGAAATACACACAGTCATTATACCAAAAAAAATTGGTCGATGTTCAACCATTGTAAGAGTTAGCATATGATCAGGAACCTATGGTACTGAAAGAAGAAGACCAAGCTGCTTTACAGGCACTGGATAAAAACAAGGCTCCAGGTATTGATGGAATATCAGTTGAGATGCTTCAACAAATGGATGCAGCTGGAAGTGCTCACTCGTCTATGCAAAGAAATTTGGAAGACAGCTTCCTGGCCAACCAACTGGAAGAGATCCATATTTATGCCTATTCCCAAGAAAGGTGATCCAACAGAATGTGGAAATTATGGAACAATATCATTAATATCACATGCAAGCAAAATTTTGCTGAAGAGCATTCAAAAGCGTCTGCAGCAGTATATCGACAGAGAACTGCCAGAAATTCAGGCTGGTTTCAGAAGAGGATGTGGAACCAGGGATATCATTGCTGATGTCAGGTGGGTCCTGGCTGAAAGCAGAGAATACCAGAAAGATGCTTACCTGTGTCTTATTGACTATGCAAAGACATTCTACTGTGTGGATCATAGCAAATCATGAATAACATTGTGAAGAATGGAAATTCCAGCACACTTAATTGTGCTCATAATGAACCTGTACATAGATCAAGAGGCGGATGTTCAGAGAACAAAGGGATACTGTGTGTTTTAAAGTCAGGAAAGGTGTGTGTCAGGGTTGTATCCTTTCACCTTACCTATCCAATCTGTATACTGAACAAATAATCCTAGAAACTGGACTATATGAAGAAGAACAGGGCATCAGGATTGGAGGAAGACTCTTTAATAAGCTGCACGTTATACAGATGACACAACCTAGCTTGCTGCAAGTGAAGAGGACTTGAAGCACTTGCAGATGAAGATATGGAGTACAACTCAATGTAAAGAAAACAAAAATCCTCACAAATGGACCAATAAGCAACATCATGATAAATGGAGAAAAGATTGAAGTTATCAAGGATTTTATTTTACTTGTATCCACAATCAACACCCATGAAAGCAGCAGTCAACCAATCAAAAGACGCCTTGCATTGGGCAAATCTGCTGCAAAGGGCCTCTTTAAAGCGTTGAAGTTGCCACTTTGAAGATTAAGGTGCACCTGACGGTAAGCCGTGGTATTTTCAATCACATGATACGCATGGGAAAGCTGGAAATTAATAAGGAAGACGGTAGAAGAATTGAAGTCTTTGAATTGTGTGCTGGCAAAGAATATTGAATATACCGTGGACTGCCAAAGAATCAACTAATCTGTCTTGGAAGAAGTACAACCAGAATGATCCTTAGAAGCAAGGATGGTGAGACTCTGTCTTACATACTTTGGACTTGTTGTCAGGCGGGATCAATCTCTAGAGAAGGACATCATGTTTGGTAAAATACAG
Organism: Elephas maximus indicus; assembly: GCF_024166365.1. Lineage (NCBI taxonomy): Eukaryota > Metazoa > Chordata > Mammalia > Proboscidea > Elephantidae > Elephas > Elephas maximus. Next base: position 59,204,470 of record NC_064833.1, on the reverse strand, counting down.
GGTCAGCGGAAAAGGGGGAGATCCTCAACGAGACGGATTGACGCAGTGGCTGCAACAATGAGTTCAAGCACAACAAAGATGATTAAGTGTGGCGTAGGACCGGACAGCGTTTCCTTCTGCAGTGCATAGCGTCTCTGAGTTGGAACCGATTCGACAGCACCTAACAACAGCAACATCACTCATAAAAAAGCCCTGAAAAAATATGTACAGTAGAGAATTACTACAGTTTAAAACTGAAAGCTAATTATTACCAGTTATTGGTGGCTATTTAGAAGTACCCTTTTAAAAGTACTTCCACAAAAATTATAAATAGTAACACAGAAGCCCTTCTTCACATTGCACAGATATGACGAAAGTTGTTAGATGTGCATTAAAATTTCATGATTATCAAAAGCCCCAGAATAATGTTGGTCAGTGAATGCCAGAAAACGGATTTAGAAAACATGAACTTCAATGCAAAAAAAATGCCACTTAGACCACCAACTGTTCCCATTCTGGCAAAAAACATTTAAAAAATGGCCAGAAAAAGCATTCAGTTTTCATTCAGCAAAGTCTTGCTTTATAGCATTATCTTCTGTATTCAATATATTTTTCTGAATGATAGCATTTCTCTGTCATCCAAGCACAAAAAGCCTGAGGTAATTGTCTTCTTCTGATTCATGATCCATAGTATCTTCATGTATAGTTTTAATTAAATCTCGAAAGGTTCACTTTCACTATGATAACTGCCAGTGGCCCTGCATTTTCAGGTTGCAGTCTTGGTATCCAGCCTATAATAGCATCTCTTGCCATGTTAAACAGCTATTCAGTATGTATAGTTGTTGAGCTTGACCTTTTCATCTTTCAGTGCTCAGATTAATAGAAGGTAGAGTGGCTGAGAGTCCTCACTGATGAAATCTTTGTGCTTGATTCTTAATACAGAATTTCATGGTAATAATAGTTCTTGGTTTAAGCACAATCCATTTTAAAAGTTCTGTAATGGTTAAATTATAATAATCATAATCATGTGTGATGACTGCAAGGGAGGAGACCAGGAGATATACTTTCCTCTTTTAAAAGTCTTTTTATTTCATCCATTTCAAAGCATGCTTGCTTTAAGCAATATACAGCCAGTATTTCAATCATGCATTTTTTCAGAAGCTATCACTGCAACCACTTACTTGGAAATAATGAAGAATTTCCCATTTCATCACATCTTGCAATATGATAGTGTGTGCACCAATCTGGAAACCCTGTTGGTGTAGTGGTAAATTATGACAGCTGCTAACCAGAAGGTCGGCAGTTCAAATCCACCAGGTGCTCCTTGGAAACTCTCTGGGGCAGTCCTACTCTGTCCTGTACGGTTGCTATGAGTCAGATTTGACTTAATGGCGGTGAGTAGGTGGGTGTACCAATCTTTTCAATCATTATCAAGATGGTAGAAAATTATTGAAATCAGTTAGGCAGTGGTTTGAAAAATGGTAGAAAAAAATAAGTGTATTTTAATTTATCAACAAATATGTATGGATAATTATGTACATATAGTAAACTTTATACTTAATTTGGAAAATCATTTCCCCTTGGCCAAAAATGACACTCTCATGGTTTCATAACATTAGTTTCCGTGTGTTCTACTTAATGAATATGGCTTAGAACCCCAGGGTGTTTGACTTATTATTTACTTCACCTATTATTGTTTTTTATTGTAAACAGAGCTGGAGTCTAAAAATTTCATCCTGTGCACACCTTGGAAAATATACTCTAAGTTTTAAAATTATATGCTTATGTTAAATTATTTTAAAGGAATTTAAAAACCAGTATTCGAAATACAAAGTTTAAGAAATTATTCCAAAGTGGAAAGAAAATGTCACAGTTTTGCATAGCACCAAGCCTAAGCTTAAAGAGGAGTGTATTCTGAGTATAATAATGATGCAGGCTGAGAAACAGTGACATCATGTCAGATACCTGTTGGTCAGTTCTACTTGATATTAACAGCCAGTTAAAAATATCATATTTAAATCGTCTATTAAACATTGACAAGCAATGAGTACAACTGAAAAATGTAAAGCAATAGATGAACTTAAGTATCGTAGTGGAAATACTTTAACAACTCTCATTCTGGAAACATCACAGATTTTGAACCTAAGCAGACCTTAGAGATTATTCTAATTCCCACATTTTCTAGATGATTTAACTAAAATTCAAGATTATTAGGACAATCACTAACAGCCAGAATTCTACATGGTAACAGATCCAAAAATGTCACCTCTTCTTCCATTTCCCATTTTTTTTTTTTTTTTTGGTCGTTGTTTTTTCCAACCAGAAAGATGAAGCTTTAAATCTCAGGTCTACCATGCAATGTATGTCTTGGTCATCTAGTGTTGCTATAACAGAAATACCACAAGTGAATGGATGGATGGCTCCAACAAAGAGAAATTTATTCTCTCACTGTCCTGTAGGCTACACGCCCAAATTCAGGGCGTCAGGTTCAAGGGAAGGCATTCTCTGTTGGCTCTGGAGGAAGGTCCTTGTCATTGCCTTCCCTTGGTCTGGGAGCATCTCGGCACAGGAATATCGGGTCCAAAGGATGCGCTCTGCTCCCCTCACTGTTTCCTTAACGGTATGAGGTTCCCACTCTCTGCTTGCCTCCCTTTCCTTTTATCTCTTATAAGATAGAAGGTAGTACAGGCTACACGCCAGGGAAACTCCCTTTACTTTGAATCAGGGATGTGACCTGACCAACAGTGTTACACCCCACCCTAATCCTCTTTAACCACAGGCAGAGATTATGATTTATAACACATAGGAAAATCACAAAATGGAGGACAACCAGCCAGTACTGGGGAATCATGGCCTAACCAAATTGACACATATTTTTTTGGAGACACAATTCAATCCATGATACAATGTTTTTAGGACCTTGGGGAGTTTACATGTCGCATAGAACCAAGGTTTCATCAACTGTAAAGGATACAAAATATTAGAAGGGTTGATAAATGTTTTAAAATGCATGGTCATATGGTATATTCTGAAAACTGGTAGATATTAAAATAAAAGGTTACTTGTGTGACCTTGGGCAGGTAGAGTTAACAATTCTAGGCCTTAGGTTTTTTTTTTTTTTTTAATCTATATGTACTTAGAAAAGTAAGAATCCAAGGACACCATGGGCTTTCTCTGGATAAAGATAATACATTTTTGTACTGTGCCTCTTCTGTCTACACAGACTAGGATTGTAGGGAGCCCTGCCTAAGTTTGATCATTTTCAGGAAATCTAATTCAACTCTGCTCCAGTCCTTAGTATTACCCAAGGGTCGAAAAACTGCTTAAATATTCTTTTCTTTAGTAGAGGAGCTTAATGAGTGTCGGGTATATAAATTTGAGACTAGAATTTAACTTCTGGTGAAAAAGGTGGAGAATTAAAGAGTTCCCTCTTTAAGGGAGAAAAGCAGAGATTTGGGAGTGGTGGGTAGACAGATCTTGTGGTGCAATGGTTAAGAGCTTGGCTGCTAACCAAAAGGCTGGCAGTTCAAATCCACCAGCTGCTCCTTGAAAACTCTGTGGGGCAGTTCTATTCTGTCCAATACGGTTGCTATGAGTAGAAATTGACTCGATGGCAACAGGTTAGGCTTTTTTGATGTCTGGGTAGACAGAACAAGCCCAAAAGAGTATTGCCTTATTTGAAAGACATTCAAAGAGAGGAAATGCAACCAGCAAGAAATTACCCAAGTGTGAAACGGTTCAAAATTTCAGAACACATCTACCTAATGTTAAATTTACTGTACTGAGGTATATTCAACACTGTCACAGAAAATAAAGTTTGATCTTGTTTTGATCCTTTTTTTAAGCCAAAAATTATTATAAAAACTTTAACTAGACAGAGTTATACTAACAAAAATCAAAATAGCCCTGTTAATGATATTCTGATGTATTTGGAATATTCTGTGCAAACTGAAAAAAAATCATTCCAAAGTTTACAGTCTCTCCCTCTGCATTTTCAAGTGCATTTTCAGTAAAAAAGTCAACATCAGCACAGCGGGTGACCAGAAAGGTGCTGGTAAAGAGACTACAGAATGCTCTCCACTGTGTACCATGGCTGCCATAATTGAGCAGCTTAACTGAAGAGATATCACCCACAAAAGAACACTTTATCCTATATGGTATGGTTCTGCTATATTTTGTAAGAGCCTGTCCAGTGCTGATCTTCTCTAAATCTATCAAAGGGCATAGTCATTCTACATAGTCACTTAAAAATAAGAACACTAGCTTAAGGCCTCTAACAAAGTAATAAAATAATTACCAAATATTAACAGGCTCTGTTTATGTTGATTTTTATTCCCGGTTATTTTGTTCCATGGCATTTGAAAATCAGCATGTTTATGTGTTTTTGTATGTATATAATAGTTATACAATAAAAACATTTAGAGTTATATGTGTATATAGATTCCCCGGGTGGCATAAACAATTAAGCTCTTGGCTACTAATATTCCCAGAATATTAAGGTTGACGGGTCAAATCTATCCAGCGGTGCCTTGGAGGAAATTCTTGGTGATTTACTTCTGAAAAATCATAGCCATTGAAAACTTTATGGAGCCAGAATTGACTCTGTGGCAACGTTTTTTAAAATGTGTATAAATGTAAGTAAATATATATGTATATATATGTGTGTGTGTATTTGCATGTATATACATTTATGCAGAGTCTCTGGGTAGTGCAGTGGTTAAGCACGCCTCAGAAGTAAGGCCTGCCAATCTGCTTCTGACAGGTCACAGCCGTGAAAACTCTATTGTAAGAGAATATGCCAAAATTGTGTGATTCTTCTAGGTTGTTCCCCACTTCTAATTAGCAAGGAGGTCCTGAGAAAAAGGGCATCGATCAGTAGATATGATTTTTTTTTTCATGAAATCACATCCTTTTGATCAGAGCCTGAACAAAAGTTAGCACATGGAAAGTAGCTTTTCTTACAAGAAGAAGCAGACAGTGTACAACAGAACAGTCCTCCCTGGCTCAAAGGCTGTCTGGGAAGGTATGATGATTCTTTCATGCAGACCTCACTTTTTGTTATAGGTAAGGGACTTAAATAGGACAGTAACATGACACATTGGTATTTCCTGGCTTCAACATGTTGAAACTGTCCTGGTGGATATAAAGGACTCTCATGCAAACCCTTCACCTAGCATCGTGGACGAGGAACACAAAGGGAGCCTACCTTCTGCTGATATCCCCCAGCCAGGTAGGTCTAGTTAAGTGGACTACAAGATTAACCTTTGTGTATCCCACCTGTACCATAGCTGGGGATACCATGAGGTCCCCTGGCTGGCCATTTTATACTCCAAAGCCAATGTAGCATGCTACTTGGGCAAGCATCAGGCCTCAGGAAGGGAGAGAGTATGAGGGGGGCCTCACTGCCTCCCACCTCCCTGAGGCTTCTTGTCAAGGAGATGAATTGTTGTGTTGTTGTTTGGTGCCATCGAGTTGCTTCCAACTAATAGCGAACCTATGTACAATAGAATTAAACACTCTTCTGTCCTTGGCCATCTTCATGATCATTGTTATGCTTGAGCCCACAGTTGCAGCCACTGTGTCAATCCATCTCATCGAGAGTCTTCTTTCTTTTTCGCTGACCCTCTGCTCTACTAAGCATGATGTCCTTTTCCAGGGACTGATTCCTCCTGATAACATATGTAAAGTATGTGAGACAAAGTTTTGCCATCCTTGCTTTTAAGAAGCATTCTGGTCACACTTCTTCCAAGACAAATTTGTTCGTTCTTTTGGCAGTCCATGGTATATTCAATGTTCTTAACCAACACCATAATTCAAAGGCATCAATTCTTTGGTCTTCCTTATACATTGTCTAACTTACAGATGCATGTAAGGAGATTGAAAACACCATGGCTTAGGTCAGGCCCACCTCACTCTTTAAAGTGACTTTTTTGCAACAGATTTGCCCAACGCAATATGTCATTTGATTTCTTGACTGCTGCTTCCATGGATGTTGATTGTAGATCCAAGTAAAATGAAATCCTTGAGAACTTTGATATTTTCTCTGCTTATCATAACATGCTTATTGGTCCAGTTGAGAGGGTTTTTGTTTTATGTTGAGATGTAATCCATACTGAAGGCTGTATTCTTTGATCTTCATCAGTAAGTACTTCAAGTCCTCTTCACTTTCACAAGCAAGGTTGTGTCATATGCATAACACGGTTGTTAAGAGTCTTCCTCTAACCCTGATTTGCGGGTCTTCTTCACATAGTCTGACTTCTGAGGTTATTTGCTCCCAATTCACTTATGCATGTTTTAGTGTGGCCTGGTTGTTTTAGAAAGACAAAGAGCACCTTAATTGCTAGGGTTATTTTTAGAAACCAGGGACAAAAGACCAATTTAGTTCTTTGTCCCACACCTATGGAGTACAGTTCTACTTTCCACACATAGCGTTGCCATGAGGCAGAATCAACTCAAAGGCAACTAACAACAACAACAAATACATTTATGTTCATTTCATATCTATTTATTTATCAGAAAACATCCTTTACTACAATACTGAAGCTTAAAGAAACATTTACCTGTCTCATGGCAGAAAGAAAAAAAAAAAAAAAGAGAACAGAACAAATCATTATTGAATCTTAAAAGTTTCCCTCAAAGACAGCACACAATACAGGTGAGGTCAACACAACTGGACTAAACCAAAAGCAAAGAAGTTTCCAGAATAAACTGAATGCTTCCAAGGCCAGAGTAGCAGGGGTCGGGGGTTGGGGACCATGGTTTCAGGGGACATCTAAGTCAATTGGCATAATAAAATCTATTAAGAAAACATGCTGCATCCCAACTTGGAGAGAGGCATCTGGGGTCTTAAAAACTACCAAGTGGCCATCTAAGATGCATCAATGAGTCTCAACCTACCTGGATCAAAGGAGAATGAAGAACACCAAGGACACAAGGTAATTACAAGCCCAAGAGACAGAAAGGGCCACATAAACCAAGGACTACATCAGCCTGAGACCAGGAGAGCTAGCTTGTGTCTGGCTATAACGAATGACTGCCCTGACAGGGACCACAACAGAGAACCCCTGAGAGAGCAGGAGAGCAGTGGTATGCAGACCCCAAATTCTCATAAAAAGACCAGACTTACTGGTCTGACTGAGACTAGAAAGACCCCGGTAGCCATGGCCCCCAGACCTTCCATTGGCCCAGGGCAGGAACCATTCCCAAAGCCAACTATTCAAACAGGGATTGGACTGGACAATGGGTTGTAGAGGGATGCTGGTGAGGAGTGAGCTTCTTGGATCAGGTGGACACTTGAGACTATGTTGGCATCTCCTCCCTGGAGGGGAGATGAGAGGGTAGATGGGGTTAGAAACTGGGGAAATGGACATAAAAAGAGCGAGTGGAGGGAGTGAGCAGGCTGTCTCATTAGGGGGAGAGCAATTGGAAGTATGTAGCAAGGTGTATATAAGTTTTTGTGTGAGAGACTGACTTGATTTGTAAACTTTCTCTTAAAGCACAATAAAAATTAAAAAAAAAAAGAAAAGGTTTCCCTCACTTTTCATTAGCCATAGTAAGCTTTCTGCCCAAGCCTGCAATCAATAGGGATAAGAAACATAATTTCCCTGCAGAAGGGACAGTAATAAATGCAAAAAACAATACGGACTATCTCAAGCACTAATTAAAAGCATATAACATAGCAATATGTGCACAATTTTTAGGTTAAAATTATTGAATCAAGCTTTCTATATCCAGTGTCCTCAATGTCTAAGTTTGTAAATGTGCTTAAAAAACAGGAAGCAGAAATTAAAATACTTACATACATAATGTAAACAAATTGAGATTGTTTAACCAGTTATAAAATCCCAAATTATACCAACAAAATCTAGAAATTGTAGGGGAGTCTTCCAATTTATTACTAATTGATGAAGATTCAGAAAAGGTAACCCTGTATACTATTATAATACTATTAAATAGAAAAAATTCTACTAATATCATGTGCAAGAAATTAGAAAAAAATGCCAGTTATTTTAGCCCAACCCTGGCACTGTGGTTAAAGTTCTAGGCTGCTAACTGAAAGGTCAGTGGTTTGAACCCAGTAGCCGTTCTGTGGGAGAAAGATGTGGCAGTCTGCTTCCAGAAAGATTTAAGGCCTTGGAAATCATATGGGGCAGTTCTGCTTTGCCCTATAGGGTCACTATGAGTGAAAATTGACTTGACAGCAGTGTGTTTGCTTTTTTTTTTGTCTGTTTGTTTTAAGATAAGAACAACTGTGACATACGGTATAAAATTAGACTGCCTGAAAAATGGCAGGATGTATTTCTGCACCACCCCATTGTCTATCCACACTGAGAAGTATTAAAAATAATCAAAACTTACTGAAATTTGAACGTAAAGGTTTGAACGTAAAGGAGCTATTCTATATGAATATAGGGAGGCAGTTTTGATTCCAGAAAAAATAAATGGGTTGAAGAAGGTTACAGTGGACTTCATAAAAAGAAGAGTAAGGAGAAAGATAGATCAACCACTGGCTAATTTTAACATGATTGACTGAACCCTGCCCTACCTACCCTTTCTACTGATATCAAGGGATATCTGTTCACAAGCCAGTCTTTGTCCCTCTACTCAGCCATATCTTTTGAGATTCAAATTTAGTAAACCAGGCTTTGAACAAGAAAGAAGATTTGCAACTTCCAGTGAAAGAAAAGTGGCTGGCAGAGTGATATCTCTGTTCCTGGGTTAGAAAATCCCAAAATCAAAGCGAGATATCTGTTATCAATTTCTCTCTTTGACAATAGCCAACTACATGCGAGAACTGGAAGGATGTCCTTCTGAGAAGTGGCCGTAAATAGTTGTCTCTGCTTCTAAATCTCAGTTACACTCCCACATGTGTTTATTATTCACCAATACACAGACTGTACATCCTTGAGAATAAGTGGGCTGCAAGGAGAAAAAGATAGGATTCTGAAAAAGACAGTCTATTCTGAAAGCCATGCTTTTCAAAGGAAAGTCACATGTGTGGGTGACAAGAAGAAAACCGAAGTTAGTCATTGTGCTTATATTCAGCACGCACAAAGTGTGAAAAGCTGATGAGATTTAAGGAAAAAATGGTGGTGGTTGGGGAAGCATATATAGTCCCTGCTTTCTTTCTTTCTTTTTTTTTTTTCTTGTATAAGTAGAGAAGAAAAACATGGAACCCTGGCATAGTATGGTTTAAGCAAAGATACAAAGGATGAGTCAGAGTCAGTTAAATAGAATGAGGTGGAAAAGGAGTTACAAGAAAGGAAACAATAGTGGAGGACCAGAAGCAGGTTGCATCATGACCTACAGAGTAAACAAAACCAAGAAAGAGCAGAGTAGAAGATGGAGGGAGCTGGAGGTTAATTCCAGTTGAGAATGCAGACATAATTATGCAAGTGATGAATATACTATGGAGAAACATAGATATAACATCACAAGATAAGCAAGCTTATCCTAATCCATGGACTAATAAATACTTCATTACTGGAATAGGATCTGGTGGTACCACACAGCATTCACCACACCAAGTGGAAAGATTGGGAGTTACCTTGAGATACTGAAAGAAATCTGGGATAATTGGCAAAAAGAGAAACCAATGGGTGGTGGGAAAACAGACTCATAAAACTAACAGAGGACAGATGGATAAGACAGCAATATCTTGAGAGCTGGAAAGTGGAAGTTTGAGTGGTAACTAACTTGGCAGACCTGAGAAAATTGCTATTTCAGTTCTAGGGGCAGCACAGAAGCAGGCTGATTCAGGAATTCTAGAAGGCTCAGAATGTGCATGTATGAAGCACCTCTAAAAGTGGGACTATAAATGGAGCTGAAAACAGGAAGACTCGTTAAAATATATCCATATATTTTTTGAAATTAGCTATAGGCAGTATCTCTTGACTCCTCACTTTGTGAGACAAGCATATGAGAAACCCCACCCAGTCTTGCACCTATTCTCCCTGGCTTCTACTTCTCCATATTTCCCATTTGCATTTTTACATTGTGCTTCTATTTTTATTTCATATTTTTACTTTTATTATATTCTGACATATAGGATGGTGGTTCTTTATGGTGCTTCTTTGGGTATAAAAGGTTGGGTAATAACGACTCTTTCATTCCCCTTTTGAGTTTGGAGTCAAATGAGACAGAAAGCGAGAGAGATTAAAGTACCTGCTGTATTCTTACTAGAAACTGAACTGGATAATAGGAGACCGAAGCTAATTAATTTAGAACAGACTGAACAGAGAAACTGCAGACCTTTCCTGAAGGGACAGAGCCTGTCCCAATATAAACAAACTGCTTCGAGAGAGAGAGAGAGTGTAGATTAGATTGTACCTTCTCTGAAAATGAAGAGCAGGGAAAGGGGGAAAGAGGAAAATACTGGGGTAGGAACAACTTATTGTCCTGGAATAACACATTACAGAGTGGTGAGGGAAGAAGAGAATCTTGCAATGTCCCTTCCTTACTTTCCACTCTTAAGAAGTCAAATGGGAGGAAGGAATTCCCTTCCTTCTATGGTAACAATAGAAATGGGGATAATTGGTCATCAGAACAATTCTAAATTTAAAATCAATAGTACTTACATATTTTGACTAATGTAAATATTATTTGTTGCAGCGTCATGTAGTGTACTATGAATGTATTTCTTTTTTTCTGCCTTTTACAATTTTTATTTTTTATTTCTTCTTTTTAAAATTTTCTTCAGCTTTCCTGGAGTAGACCAACTGATTTCAAATTTAAGCTTCACCATTAATACACATAGAATGCTTAGAACAGTACCTAACACATAGTAAATACTCTAAAACTATTTGTTGTGATTCAGTCTTTATTACGTTATATATGTCCAGTTTCTCAAGTTATATAAGTCATATAGGTTTTCTGGAGTCTTGTTTTCTCCAGACTGAACAAAACCAAAGCCTTAGAAACTTTTTAAATCACTTTTGAAAATATATTCAACTGTTTTTAATTTATTGAAATGCAAGCAGTATGACAAGTAAATGGAGAATGAAGTCGGATAGATGGGATCAAAAACTGAGGAAATAAGGAGGAAGAATAGACTGAGGATATAGAACAAGAAGGATAATTGTACCCAGTTTTATGTATGCTGAGTTTGTTGGGCTGGGTGGGACATTCAGATGAAACATTGTTCATCAAGGATTAGAAAATACTTGAGAAAAGCTTAAAATAGAGTTTTGAAAGCCATAGATTCAGGAGCTCCATTTTCAAGCTATACATCTGCAATTAACAAGCAGAGTAGAGGAGAATAGCAAAATGAGAGGAGAAAACCAGAAAGACATTTATTTGGAAATGAAGAAAGAAGAGTTTCAAGAGAGAAATATTTTGCATTATGTCATGCTATAGAAAGGTCAAGAAAGAGAGATTGAGGTAAAGCCATCACAATAAATTAAAAGTTATTTGTGAAAAGAGAAAACTACTTATTGCCTCATCACTTAAAGAGTTTTAAGGTGCTTCCTTTCATTTTTTATTTTTCCTTTCTCTGCAAAGCTTTATAAAAACTCAATTCTAATCATATTAAACTTATAATTTCAGTGTTCTAATTTTCTCAATGTCGTATAGCATGCATTTTATGTGAATAGATGGATTTTGTAAATATATTTAATGATGCCATAATATTGCACAGAATTATTCAGTACTCTCTGGAGATGGACTTTTAATTTCCTTCCAATTTGGGTCTATAATTAATATTTCAATAATTGTCTTGGTATAAGATGATTTTCTTTATTCAGATTTATTTCATTAAGAAAGAATTTCAGATTTAGAATAGCTGTGATAAAAATTTAACTTTTTTTTTTTGAGGTTCATGATTTATATTGCTTATTGCTTTAAAAAGAGATTGTATCATTTATAATGCCTTCAGCAATGTACTTTGGTATATTTTTCACAATACTTTTACAGCTATGGGATATTTTTAATGTTTTTAAATCCTTGCTAGTTAAATGCATATCCAGTCTTCTGTGTCCCCTCACTGCTCTGATTGGGAATGGGCAGCGAAGGAGTTGTGCTGCAGTCTCCCCAGGTAGGCTACAACAAAATGCTAGGACTTCTGCAGCTGTTCAACTTCGAATACATAATTGATAGGAAACTAAATGTGGAACACAAATATGTCATTTTCGTACCTCATACACTATCTGTCTTAGTTATCTAGTGCTTCTATAACAGAAATAACACAAGTGGATGGCTTTAACAACAAGAAATTTATTTTCTCACAGTCCAGTAGTCTAGATGTCCGAATTCAGGGTGCTGGCTGCAGGGGAAGGCTTTCTCTCTCTGTCGGTTCTAAAGGAAGGTCCTTGTGATGAATCGGTCTTCCCTTGTGTGGGAACATCTCAGCACAGGAACCTCAGGTCCAAAGACACGCTCTGCTCCCAGAGCTGCTTTCTTGGTGGTATGAGGTCCCCAACTCTCTGCTTGCTTCCCTTTCCTTTTATCTCTTGAGAGATAAAAGGTGGTGCAGGCCACACCCCAGGGAAACCCCTTTTACATTGAATCAGGGAGGTGACCTGTTACAATCCCACCCTAAACCTTTTAAACACGGGCAGAGATTATGATTTAAAAAATATAGGAAAATCACAAAATGAAGGACAGCAACACATGGCCTAACCAAGCTGACACATATTTTTGGGGGACACAATTCAATCCATAACACTATCTCTCTTTTCTACTCTGCTTCTGTTTGCATACTTACTTAAAGCTGTATTTTTGGTTTATGCAGCAAGTCATTGCTATCTGAAAATAAAAGAGATTAGGAAATTTAGGGACTAACTAAATTTGGAGAGTTATTATGGTTTAGGAAACAGAGGTGGGAATCTTAAAGTTAATGAAAGTTGCTTAGGTTACCAGCAGACCCACGTGTTAACGTACGGGGAAAGACTTATGTAAATCACTAAACAATATGCTTAGAGAAAAATGAGTAAATATACAGATGTTAGCTGCTGTTATGCTAACAAGAGACAGAGGGATCATAAACAGGAGAGAAATGAAGAAACACGAAGATGTATGCTGACAAAGGGAAAGTAATTTTTAAAGTTAAATTTTAAGTAAGTTTTTGGTTTTAAAGGTATTAGCAACTCAGATGGACTCTTCAATGCTAATCTGAGATGTATATACTTGTTTCTTCAAACATTCTTAACTATTATGCTTTAGTTTATGAGCAAAATATTGAAATAAGATTACTGTCATTTTAGGGGCAAAATACAGGTCTAAGAAACACCAGATAACAAGACTGACATTGATAAAGTCTTGTCCAGCTCTAAATTTTTCCTTAAGGCAATATATTTTTCCCATTTAAATCCCTAAAAATGTGTGAAGAATTGAAGACAACAAATATATTTCTGGATGATTTCAAACATCTTCTTTAGAATCTGCCGACAAGAAAAAAAAAATAGCTAAATAAAAAGAAAGGTAGAAAGAAAAAGATTGAGAGAGAAGAGCATTAATTGAAGAGAAGTCCTAAAAGAGTAACCTGTTGAATCCAAAGACTTACCTGAACCTTTTAAATTGGACTTCATTTAAGCCATTGTCAAATAAAGATTACTGTATACAGCATTTTGCCTTAACAATAAATTGGCATAATTTTTGGTGTGGTGCCTATGCTCTTAGCTTTTACTAATCATCATCTCATATCTATTTTCTCAGAATGAAACATCTTAAAAAGGTATCCAGGTCTTTTCCTATATTCGTCCCTTACACCAATGGAGATCATTCATCCTAGCTACTAAATGTATAATTTCCTTTAAAGTACCTTACCAACACACTGTAAGAGAAAATAAATAATAGAACAAAAAGTTGGCATGTAAGACATTGTACTGTACAAGTAAATGGATTTTATAAAACGTGAAGCCGTCAGTCTCAGATGTTTGAGTAATTGTGGAGAGTATTTCCTTGTAGCAGAATTGCTATCTATATTCCACAAATGAAAATAATTATTTTCTTTTATCCATTTTTTTTTCCTTGAACATATATGGAGAACATACTATGTGTCAGGAGCTGAGCTAGGAAATCAGAGGTAAGTAAGATATGGTTTCAGTCCTCAAGAAGCTTAAGGAATATGTTCTAAAGAACCTAGTTGTATGAGAGTAGTCTGGAGGCAGATAAGATTCCGATAAGGCCAGGAACAGCCAAATGAAACACAGACAATTTCTGATCAATATGTCCACGTCCTTTTTCTTCGCCTCTGTGACACCCATCCTTTTTCTTCCCCTTTGTGACACCCATCCCTATTTAAATGTCCAGTGCTCTCTTCTTAGGGCATTGTGGCATTGTCCTGTGTAAAACCTCACATTTCAGAAGGATTTCATATCAGTCACAAGTGGTTGAGAATGAATTGATGTCAATGTATGACTTCTCTGAGGATACTACCTTTCAAGCCGTGTCTCAAATTGTGGAACTCTAGGCATCGATCATCACTGGAGAAATGTCGTTCATCCTGATTAGGTAGGTGAGTTTAGTGCCGGCCTAAAATTTCACTAACTACATTTGCAAGCTAAGCCAGGAAGGAGCTGATCCATGCCTTTTCCCTTTCTTTAAACCATTTTCCATACTGAATTCTGGCCTACCTTTAGTTTATCAATTACTATTATACCCAGAAAAAAAGAAACAGAAAAATACACACACGCATATACACCACATCTCGTTTTGGTGTTTTCATAGTTCAATGCCTCACAATGATTTTTTTTTTTTTTAATTACAATGACTGGGTAAACTATATGATTTCACTGCTTCCTTGTGAACATGTAATGATAATCTAAGATCAATTTCAAGTGTATGAATTCATCAGACTTTTCATTAAACCACCGATTGATGACGCTGACTCCATAGTTGATTCAAATGAGGAAAATGGTACCAACCATGAAGTCGGTAAAAAGGCCTAGCTTGACTAAAGAAGCTCCCAATGGCCAAAGCTGGAATGGTTTGAGAAAAAAGAAATGATAGTTTTATTGGTTTTCTATGACTGTGGTAAAAAAATAGAAAAACACAAATTTATAATCTTACATCTCGAGTAGTCACAAGTCTGACACAGTTCTCAGCAAGCTAAAATCAATGTGTCCCCAGGGGTTGCATTCCTTTCTGGTGGATCTAGGAGAGAATCCATTCCTTTGATCATTTGGGTTGCAGGCAGAATTTAGTTCCTTGCCTTTGTAGACTCGAGGTCTCCATTTTCTTACTGGCTGCCGGGTGACGGCTTTCCCCAGGTATTAGAGACCGTTGCATATTGGCTCATGGTCCCCTCCTCCATCTTCAAAACCAGCAATAATACATCGAATCCTTCTCATGTGGTGTCTCTCTGATCCACTTTTTAATTTTGTTTTTCTCTTTGATGGACTTCAGTATTTAGATTGGCCCCCCAGATCGTCCTGGATAATCTGTCCATCTCAAGGTACATCCTTATCCTTAATGATGTCTGCATATCTTTTGGTATTTAAGGTAGGATATTAGCAGATTCCAGGATTAAGATGTGGACATCTTTGGGAAGGCACTATTCTGCTTACCACAATAGTATTGAATTATAACTTATAGAATAAGTTAAATATCCATGAGTTCATACTGACATAAATACTTTAAAAAACACATTCATGGGGGAGAAGGAATAACTCTACCTTACTGAAAAATTCCAGTTGATAAAGATAGAATGATTGAAGGAAACAGAAAACACCACAGTAATAATTGTTGCAAGCAATTGCCACCAATAAATGTTAAATTAGTGAGCAAAAGTTTGAGGAGAAAGATAACATTTGTAGAATCTGAGGGTAATCTTTGCTAACACCCCTATTAATCACAAAGGGGAAATAGTAAATTTACAGGGAGAAATCTGGCATTCACCACCTTAACCAATGGATCACGGTTAGCTTCCCAATAATAAGTTGTATGGGCATCATACACCTTCCGATATGAAGCACTGAGAAGGGCATGTCACTTCTGTTGTGTCCCTACCAGAAACACATTACCTCAACCTACTTATGAGAAAACATCAAACGAACCAAAATTGAGGAGCAGTCTGCAAAACTTCTGACCAATGCTCTTTGTCTTAGTTTCCTACTGCTGCTGTAACACAAATACCACAGGTCAGTGACTTTAAAGAACAGACATTTATTTTCTCACAGCTCTGGAGGCTGAATGTCCAAATCAGGGTTTTGGCCTTGTCAATTACTTCCTTGTTGGTAGTCCCAGGCAATCCTTGGTTCTTGGGGAATCTCACATGGCATGTTTTCCCCAGTATGTGTGTGCCTTTGTGTCTAATCTGTGTTTTCATAACTCAGAAGTGATAAACTTTAGGACATACCCCACATTGGTATGGCTTCATTAAAGCAACAAAGAAAACCCTACTTTTAATCAGGTTAGGATTCCAAAACATATTTTGGGAGGGCACAATTCAATCCATAGCCCTGTTCCTAAGTGTAAAGGTCATAAAAGACATTTATGAGTCTGTTTTAAGTGGAACTGTCACAGATTAAAGGGGACTAAGGAGATATGGATATGAAAACTTTATGCAATGTGGGATTCCTGATTAGAATCAGGAGCAATAAAAAGACATAAGTGGAAAAATTGGTGAAATTTCAATAATACCTATAGTTATTTATCTGTTAATAGTATCATGTCAGAGATAATCCTCTGGGTTTGATGATTATATTACTGTTACATAAGATGTTACTGTTAGAGAAAAATGAGTGAAAGTAACACGGAAGCCGTCTCTGTACTAGTTTTTCAACTTTTCTTTAGGTCCAAAATAATTTCAAAAAAATTACACACACAAAAAAAAGCCTGACTCAGTCATGGTTGTACAATATCCCTGCCACATGTATACAAGAGTCTTGAGAAGTTGGCTCATTCCCAATTAATTCCTGCAATGTTTAGGGCTTCAGAAAGACACTTTCTGTTCTTAGAACGAGCATATTTATCCATATAGAGTTATGCAAGAGCTTCTTTCGAGGCAGTTTGGTGTACTGGAAATAACACAGGTTTGAGATTTGAAAACCAAGGTTACCTACTACTTCTGTTGCTGTTGAGTAGATTCCAACTCATAGCGACCCTATAGGGCAGAATAGAACTGCCCCATAGGGTTTCCAAAGAGCAGCTGGTAGATTCGAACTGCTGACCTTTTGGTTAACAGCCAAAATAACAACTGTGCCACAGGGGCTGGTCTAAAAAATTTTTTTTACCTACTACTTATTCATCACTAAATCTTACCCAGTTTAGTTAACCTTTCTGAGCCACTGTTTGCTCATCAATTACAATACAGCTAATCCACGATGGTGGTTGTTGGAAGGCTGACGTGGCACAGTGCATTAATATGCTCTCATAACCGTAAAGTGCTCTTCACTTGTTACTGTTATTGTTTGGTTTCTCCCATTGACAAGTGCACCACTGGCATATAGGATTCCTTGTGATAACTGATCTGAGAATGTTAACTGAGCTCAATGCAAAAGCCTATTTTAGTCTCACTTAAGTGACCTGTGGCTGCAGGGAAGGCTTTGGTAGAGAGGGAGATGAGTGAACACTTTTCTCTTTTGAGCCTGCACTTAGGATGAAATATGTAAGGAAATTAAGTCCTTTTCAGTTCATCTTGATTTTTGTTGCTCTCCTCATACCATCCTGACCTTCCTTTGCCCCTGCGCTTTTTCAGTGCTGAGTGATGATCGCATAGGTAGAAATCACATGGAGAGCATATCACACATGTAGCACGCACAGGGATGCAAGAATTTAATTTTCTTTCAGTGCAAAGCAGCCCTGCCTGTTTCAAACTGATTTCCCCTTACAGCAAAATCTACAAAAGTGTATTGGGAGCAAAAGTTTTCCACTTTAAATAAATTCTGCTGCTTGTGCTTTACGTGAGGAGATTTATGAAGTTCATTTAAAAAATTGGCTAAGTAACGGGAGTTTTCAATAGGAAATGAAGACAAACTAAGGGGGAAAAAAAAACATAAAAATATATGGGATCTGACTCATCCCAGCCCATTAGCTCAGCACTAGTGCACGCATACATAATCTTAATGCAGAAACGCAGTTTTAAAACCTGATTAGAGTGTAGACCGAGATTTTAAAAAATAATCAAAGGAATCAGCTTTAGAGTATATGTCAAGGAATATCCCTTGTGCAGATGAGAATGAAGATGAAGAGAGAAGAACATCTGTATTTAGTCTTTGATTTTTAGGGCAAGTGGTTTAAAAAAGGGATAAAAGATTATAGCTCAATTCACATACAAAAAAAGAGAATTACATGTATTTATGGCCTGAGAAAAACAAATCGCTTCATGCCTAATACAATTTCGGCTAGCAACAGTCTTCTAACAGCCTAATAAAAGCTTTAATAATGTAAAGTTAATATAAATAGAAAATTCTTATTTCTTATATTGTCACTTGGTTTTGAATTTGTAGTTACAGGGCCCACTCACACCATAGACCCATTCCATCAAAGCCAAGATAAAATGCTTTTATTAAAAAAAAAAAAAAAAAAATCTGCGTGTCTTCCTCCTAGTTGCGCAGTAACAATAAGGCAGATTCCTAACAGGAAGCAAAAGAGAATGACGGTGCCACGAACGGCTGCATCAGCCTAATATGATTAGCATATCTTTGCAGGTAGATTTTTTTTTTCCTTGTGAGGGAAAAACATCCCTACCCTTGTCACATTGCTCAATTTATATAAGTAAAACGAGTCATTAGGGATGGGTTATTGTCTGTGGATGAGACTGTTCACACGTCTTGTGACTGTATGTATTTTCTGTTTTAGATTCTACACATCGCTCTAAGTTACCATGCGTTGCCCGAGAAATTAAATGTCTTTCTTTGCACTGAGAAACAAATGCAGAATGGCTCATTTCCTTTTGCTGAGAGGCAGAGCTAAGGATAGGTATGAAAAGAATTATTCTTAATATAGATGAAGAATGTTTCCCCCAAAGTATTGAAAATTCCCTTTTAGTCTAAGAGTAGTGGCTCTTAAATAGAGACTTGCAAATCGTTAACATCAATTTATGTGGGAGGTAATTTGAAAAGACTTTTAGAAAGCCTGGGAAGCCAAGATTGTAACACATCTGTTCATTAGCTCTCAGCCTAACTACCATGCAGCCATTCACCCTCACCTTCTTGAATCAATGTTCCTGTTAAATGCAGGATGCCCTCATGGGGCTCCAAGGAAGTCAGCTTTGCTGAGGCTCAGAGCACACACAAGGAGTCCTACTATTGAGGTCATACCTCTGAGCTATCAACCAGGAGAGTCATAAGGGTAGTCAGTATTAATGGCTGTACGGATTGAATCTAATAATTGAAAATTTAAGTAGGATTTAAAGCTGTAAATGTCACAAGAACAGAAAGTGATGGGCCCATTTGTGGTATATTCTGTGACCCTAATTTGGCATATCACTGATGACATAGGCCAGTCAGTGTTTATGAAGTTCCTCTTTCATGAGTGAAGAATAACTGAGCGCTATAGTTTCAGGTGGCATAGTGGTTAAGTGCTACGGCTGCTAACCAAAGGGTCGGCAGTTCGTATCCACCAGGCGCTCCTTGGAAACTCCATGGGGGCAGTTCTACTCTGTTCTATAGGGTCCAACTATAAGTCGGAATTGACTTGACAGCATTGGGTTTGGTTTTATAGTTTCAGGATCTAGATGCTATTTGGGGAACCAAGAGACAGCACAAATATGCCTTTGTTGTAGTAAGCTAGTGCCATGTAAGTTCAAAGGCAGTTACTGAGTATCGTCTGAAAAAAAAAAAAAAAGTGTATTCAAGTGATGTATGTTCACTAAAGCTGAGTGTTGGTAAAGCATTCAACCCTTTAAAGGTTCAACTCATATTATGCACATATCCTAGACAGGGCAGATTATAGGCTGCTGGAATATGTGTCTGTGGTGGGGAGGTCGTAGGTGAGTACACACACCTGTGCAAAAGACAACCGAATTCATTTACTTAAACAAGAAAGTAAAATTATTTGAATTGATTTCAAACTGGCAAGGCTAAAGCATGAAGTCAAGATAAAAGTAAAGCAATTTAAGAGTTGACTATTGAATGATGTTTTATGGTTAAAATATTACCTAGAAGTATCTTACTTAATCCTCAAAACAATAGTACAAAATAAAATAATAGTAATTCCCATATTTCTAAGGCAATCTGCTCCAAATCACATAGCAAGTGAGTAGTAGAGATGGGAATTAGACCAATGATTTTCCACTCTGCCTTCCTGGAAGTAACAAGGAATTTTATGGTGAACGCATGTGCTACCATTGCTTTGGATTTTAGAAGTGCAGCTGAAGAAGACCAAAGATTTGGCTACAATCCCAGACCTTTCTTTCCCTCACAGTTTGCGCAGTAGATATGAATGGACTATTCTTCATGTGCAGAGGCTCTGCACCAAACAGGAACCCAACAATCCGATTTCGAATTGTTCTGAATGTGACATTAAAGGGTATCAAATAAAGAGGGACTTGGGCAAGGAAGGAACCCTGGTGGCACAGTGGTTAAGAGCTCCACTGCTAAGCAAAAGGTGGGCAGTTTGAATCCACCAGCCACTCCTTCAAAACCCTACTCTGTCCTATAGGGTCGAGGGGCAGTTCTGTTCCATAAGGTCGCTATGAGTTGGAATCAACTCAAGGGTAATGGGTTGTATTAGGAAACTAAAGCAAGTTAGACCTTTGAAATCAATTAAGTAAAGTTTTGTGGGAGAATAATTGTTCTCCTGTATGTTTTTATATGAATAGTTTAACTTACTGTTTATAAGTTGAGATGGAGAAAAAGCAAAATCGCTCAACCTGTATGTTGTGTTCATCCTTCTGTCAAAAAGAAAAAAATGTTTATAATCTGTGTCAAAACAGGATACCAATAAATGGATATGAGGAATTATAAAATCTCCATAAACCAAATATATCTGTCACTCCTATTATAAGATACTTAGCTAAATAAATACACAGAGATTCTTGCAACCTAAAAAAAAAAAAAAAAAATCATCAGAGAGGCTAGTGTTTGACTGAATAACTGGTGGCCCAGTGGTTCAGAGCTCGGCTGCTAACCAAAATGTCAGCAGTTCAAACCCACCGGCCGCTCCTTGGAAACCCTATGGGGCAGTTCTACTCTGTCCCCTAGGGTCAATATGTGTCAGAACTAACTTGACAAGACATAACAACAACCATCGTGAGATAGGGTGGATCACATGGAAAGGTTCTTTTCACTAAACTAGATGCAAGAGGTACAAGATGAAGACTCATACCAGAGTTGACTTATTTATTTTTATTTTTTAAAGGAATTGGCTTATATGGTTTTGGGGAGTAGCAGGCAAATCTGAAATCCATAAAGAAGGCCACCAGAAAGGGAAAGCTGGAGATTCTCAGGCAAGAGCTGAAGCTTCAGTTCATGGTAGAATTTCTTCTTTCTTAGGGAAACCTCAGTTTTATACTTAAGGCCTTTCAACTGATTTAGATGAGACCAACTCAGATTATCTACAATAATCTCCTTTATTTAAAGTTACCTGATTGTAGATGTTAATCAAACTGACAAAATACCTTCACAGCAATGGCTAGGCTAGTGTTTGATTGAATAACTGGGGACTATAGCTGAGCCAAGATGACACATAAACACTGACTATCAAATGATATTAATAGAATAAAGAACAAAAATTTTATGATCTTCTCAATAGAAGCAAAAAAGCATTAGAAAAAAAACTCAGCAGACTCATGACTTAAAACAAACAGAAAAACAAAACACTCAGTATCTATGAATAGATTTCCTGAACAAAACAAACAAAAATGTCTAATATCATACTAATGGTGAAAGACTTGAAGCTTTTCCAGGAACAAGAAAAGGGTGTTCAACCTCACTACTTCTATTCAATATTTTACTGGAGGTACTAGCCATGGAAATTAGACAAGAAAAAAAAATGACATCCAGACTGGAAAGGAAGAAATAAAAATTTCCCTGTTGGCAGATAATTTTTTTTGTAGAAAATCCAAGGAATCCACACACATACACACCATACTAACTATTCAATTTATTAAAGAAGGCCAGCAGAGTTGCAGCATATACTATTAATACGCAAAAACTATTTGTTTTTATATAGACACTAGCAATTAACAATCTGAAAAATAAATTATGACAAAAAATTCCATTTATAATGCCTCAGAAAGAATAAGTGTTGTTGTTGTGTGCCATCAAATCAATTCCAATAATGGTGTATTCTTTAGTCATAAAAAGGAATCAAGTTCTGATACATGTTACAACACAGATGAGCCTTGAAAACACAATGTTAAGTGAAAAAAACCTAATCACAAAATACCACAAAATGTATGACTTCATTTATATAAAATATCAAGAAAAGACAAGTCTATTGAGACAAATGAGTAGATTAGTGGTTACCTAGGACTAGGGAAGGAAACCCTGGTGGCGTAGTGGTTAAGAGCTACAGCTGCTAACCAAAAGGTTGGCAGTTCAAATCCCCCAGGTGCTCCTTGGAAACCCTATGGGATAGTTCTACTGTGTCTTACTGGGTTGCTAAAAGTCAGAATTGTCTCGAAGGCAGTGGGTTTAGGACTATGGAAAGAATGAGGAGCGATTCCTAATGGGTAAGGGTTTCTTTTTGGGTTTACACAAAAATTCTGAAATTAAATTATGACGATGGTCGCAGAACTCTGTGAATATTGAAAACATTGAGTACTACACTTTTAGTGGAGGAATTGTAAGGTTGGTGAATTATGTCACAATAAAACTGTTAAAACTATGAAAACATTGGTAATGGTGAAACATATAAAGGCATGAATCCTCCGGGAGGGTAGGCTATGATGTATTATTTGCATGGGCTTTCGAATGACCTTACTTATTCTGGATAATAGGTTTCAATATAAAAAGATACAATTTAATAAATTTCAAAGACAAAGCCTAATGCTAGATAAATATAAATATAAAATACCAATAATATTTCAGAGTACACATGGAACAGGTTAGAAAATTTAATGCAAGTTTAACAGTTTGATACGGTTGTTGAGACAGAAGAGAGGCACGCATTAGGCCATATTAACACAACCATTGTGTCCAGAACAAGGAGGTGATACTTTCTGTTCCATAATGCGTAAGATCAGTTTTTAGTCCAAAAACTTAAGAGAAGCCTTGACAAATACTTTGTACCCAATGAAGAACACCTGAATGATTTTAAGTGAACAAACCATGCAATATAAAAAGTATTCGATGAAACTGATATCTTTGGCCTGAAAAAGGGAGCTCTTTGAGATCTTTAAGATAATTCTTTTAAAATATTTCAATGACTAGTGAAAAGCAGTGCCTCTTGTACAAGAAAGTAGAATTATAAACAATTGCAAAAGTCAAAAGTAAGCAGATTTTAATTTCAACAATAGAACAACCTCTTATTAATACAATAAAATGAGCTTGCTTAGTAATAAACTTTTCATCCCTGGTGGCATCAAACAGAGAATTTTGTTCTTAGAAATTACAAAATCTACTTGGGATTAGGAGTTTGTGACTTTAAAATCAATAGTGTAATGAAAAGAATGAGGACTTTGGAGTCTGAAAGATTTGGGTATGAATTGTAACTCTGTAACTGTCAGCTGTATGGCTTGAGAAGTTGCTAGATCTGAGCCTTCTCTTCGTCAACTGCCTGATAGGATTTGCTAGATCCTCTACGGTAGGTCTTTATCAAATTCTTAAATTTTTTTTTTTGTTTCTTTTTGGGTGGAATGAAAGCCACTACTGGTCATTTAAAAGCATTACATATGATGAAGCTTGGATAGTAGATGATGGCTACTACAATCACGTATTTTTCACTTCTTCATTTCAATAATTTGAAACTTCAAACAAAATATAAAGAAAATTTTACACTATAATGTAAGCTTTATTGTTTTATGTGTCCCAAACTAGCAGTTGATTGGTTAGTAATAAAAAAGTAATTTAAAGTAAAATATAATGTGATTCATATTCATGAATTTAGTTAGTGAATAGATATCATGTAGGAAATCTCCACTGTAAATGAAAAAATCTGAAAGCATTATATAACCACCATTTATTTATGGATACTAAAATTTTACTGTAACTACTTCAATTTAAGGAAGATATTTACAGATTTTGTGAACACCAAATAGTAATAAGGAAAACAAAATTGGTTATTCTAAAAACAGCTTGGAGGCAGTGTCTGACCTCCTCCAACTTCATGAGGGGGAAGAAGGATCAAGGTCAGCAGCCTAAGGCTGATTCCTATGAGACTAGGTCAAACATGCCTCCTCCTCTCTGCCATCTTTATCAATTCTGACATCAACTGTCCCTCCCACAGCACTCTCTACTGGATTTGATAATTCAATGCAATGGCCACAGAGAACTCACAGACCATACCCACAATTGTGGTGTTTATTAGGGAAGTAACAGTTATAATTCAGGCTCAGGAACACTCAGGATACGGTTCTTCCATCTGGATAGCCACTCCCCAGCTGTGCCCACAGGCACGCCTCTTCCTGGCCCTTAGTCTCTGCCCAAAAGACACTCTTTCTCTCTCTCCATGGGCCGGGAAGCCCACTGTGCTGTCTCCTGCTGCCAGGTCTCTCCTTCCTTGGTGGTGAGCGCCTCCCCTCTGCTCTGGAATTTGCTCTTTTTAAGGCAAAATAGACCAATCCCCTTGGTAGACCACCATTACCCTATCACACAATCGCCTCGGTGGGAGTTACAAGACCATGGCTACAAAGGCCACAAACAAAAGTAATTAATTGCACCAGATACCAATGTGGAGCCTAGAATTGAATTCTATACTATGATTTGTTTTTGATAATGATATTTATACTGATAAAAATCGGTGTATCTAGTAATATATCAAATCTTTTGCCAGTGTATTGAAATTATTAGTATTTTTAATCTAAACTTTGATATCGCTATTAAGTCAGCTAAACATAATGGTCTAAAATAAGGGTTACATTGAAAGCAAGGCTAGGCTACATTTCTCAGCTTCTTCCAGAAAGACTTCCTTTTCATAACTAAAAGTGAAAATACTTTGACTTTATGTGTGTGTGTGTGTGTGTGTATACACACACATATAGGAGGCTTGGTGATACAGTGGTTAAGAGCTCAGTTGCTAACCAAAAATGTCAGCAGTTTGAATCTACCAGCTGCTCCTTGGAAACCCTATAGGGCAGTTCTACTCTGTCCTATTGGGTTGCTATGAGTTGGAACTGACTTGACGGCAATGGGTCAATGGGTCACATATGTATATATAGCCTAGTGATATGTACTACGTATGGCTATAACGATCAGATAATTTCTTTGAAAAGATACTGAATTTAAAAGAAATGAAGAGAAATTTTGCAGACTATGTTGGTCTTATCTCTTGGGGTTTGTCTCTGGGTATAAAGAGTCTTTTTATTTGGAAGTGTTCCATGTAAAAAGTGTGCTTTCTTTGATGAATGACTGAGATAAAAATCTTCCAAAATGATAATCCATTGTTTAAAATCTCCCTCTCCCTCCCACTGCATTTGATATTATTCATTTACACTTTCTTGTAGTACCTTATGAAGGAGTAATTAAATAATATCTTGGCTAAGTTTTGAATCAATTAAAATAAGATAATAAATTATTTAAGAAATAATTAAAATACATTTTATATTTTTTCAAACTAATCAAGTTGTACAGTATTCTGTACACAGAAGTTTATGAAGAAAGGTTGACTTTTCAACTTGAATGACAAATTGACACTCTTGACTTGGGTAATGTTCCAACTTTCAGTTATTTGGAAGAGTACACTTGAGTTGATCTCAATGCTTTGTTTCCTGTGTCCCATCAGTGCTCACTGTATGAATAGGAATCTACGTTAGCTTGACATGCTGAATTGAGGTTCCCAGAGGCATATTTTAGGCATAGCTGATATTGGTATCAAGATGCTTAAATGCATATTAGAATATGTTTAAAGTATTTCTATAAACTGATGTTGTCATTAAACCATATGTTTCCATTTCTCAAGTGTATTGTATAACAGTAGTGAGCATTCCTAAACCACATAATATGTATTAGGTACTATTCTACATTCTTTACAAGAATTAACTCATTTAATTCTCAAAATAACTGTATGTAATGGAGCTTATTATTATCCCTCTTTTATAGTTGAAGAAACTGAGGCCAAGAATGAGTAGGTAATTGTCAGCTATTCGTCTAATAAGTGATGAAGCTAGAGTTCAACCACAGGCAGTCTTGTTCCGAAGCGCAGATTGGCAAATAATTGCTTTAGATATTTATTATTATTATCCATCAGTAGTGACATTAAAATCTTGTCAGATATTCATGTGGAATATCTGGAAAACTACTCAAAGATGCCAAAAAGAAATGGTCTATTTAGACCAACTTTCTGAGAGTACACTTAGTTAAAAATACAGTTATGGTAGTCCAGTAAATTCAGCCACTCAAGTAAATCCAATGATTCTTAAAATTGATTACATCATTACCATTTCATTCAAGCTTTACTCTCACTATTCAAGTATCAGTTGGCCTTGGAATTGGAGTGAAATTTCTGAGTTCAATCCTTTGAGACAATTTAGAGCAGGTGGGAGGTGTTATTAGAATATCTGTACACCAACAAGAAAGAAACATGCCGCTTTCATCTTCTAATGTGTTCTTACTGCTAAATGGAGTCAGTTCTGTGAGAAAACACATCATGATCATTGTTAAAAAGAAGCTAGAATAACTTTTATGTGGGGATTTAGCTAGGAAAATGACTATTGTATTGATTCTTTCAACTAGATTTGAGACCCTGCTATATGCCAGGCTGGGGATATAGCAGTGAACAAAACACACAAAATATCCTACCCTTGAGTTTACTGTCCATTGTATGTGAATCTATGAAAACTTCTACGAGATGGAACAAAAATCCAAATACTTATAGGGGGTTAACAGGTAACATAAGTAGGTAAATCTGGTAAGGTTAATGTATCAGGGAATGATGGGGCCTACGGTAAACTAGAGTATTTATGCCAGCAAAGAGGTTTTGAGTTTTCATTTCCTTAGAGCCTTTTTCCAGCCAATCAAATTTGTCTGCTTTTTAGCATGAGGAAGGGTTTAGTAATCTCGAGGGTTAAATGGTAATTTATAAGCCATTTATTCTAGTCCTTCATTCATACTTGAACACCCACTACAATGCATCCTACAAGGGGTCAATCAAAATTTGTTTCAACCCTTCTAGGGATGAGAATCTTAGTATTTGCTGGGTTAGTCTACACTTTCTGCTTGGCTTGGATCACACACATCTATCCATTTGGGTTTGCTTCAGTGTATCCTGAAGACAAATCACCTTAAAATCAACCTCAAAGCAATCAATTAACAAGCATTTTCCTAATAACCTTCTATGTGTTACTCCAAGGCTTACCATAAGAACGGTAAAACATCTAGATGAGTGAACAATATTAACACCTACAAAAGTAATAAACAAATACTAGAAACTTGGTTAAAATTACTATAATTTCAATAAATATTAGAATTAGAAGACAATATCTATAAAATAGATATTAGCTCCTAATTCTAATATTTATTATGTGTGCATCAGGGTTGTATCCTTTTACTATGCTTATTCAATCTGTATGCTGAGCAAATAATCCAAGTAGCTGGATTCTTCATATATGAAGAATCCAGAATATATGAGGGCATCAGGATTGAAGGAAGGCTCGTTAACAACCTGCTTTATGCAGATGACACAACCTTGCTTGCTGAAAGTGAAGAGGACTTGAAGCACTTACCTGTGAAGATCAAAGACTACAGCCTTCAGTACAGATTGCACTTCACATAAAGAAAACAAAAATCCTCATAACTGGACCACTAAGCATCCCCCTAGGAGAGAGAAAGTATCATAGAAATATGAAAACCTGGCTGAATTTTCTGGGTCAAAAGTTCCTCAGATAAAGTACTACTCAGATATGCAGTGAGAGGTTTCAAGCTTTATTTTATACCTAATTGGATTTCCTCATAACCCTGTATCCCAGTGAACACCAGGGGAAATGAAACCTACTGTTTATTATCCACCTCTTTTCTAGTGGAAATATTTTCTTTTCTGTTTGTAGTGATCCTTTCAGGTAAATGCTCAATCTTTTAATATCCCTCCTTCTTCTCTCTATAGTGCCAGGATGTACAAGGAGCATATGGGGTCTTTGCAACAGAGCAAGAAGGGGGCTTGGCTCTCTTTGGTGTTATTGAGAACCTGTCTTGGTCTTTTCTCTCTCTGACTTTTAAGGTACCATTGTTACAGGAGACCTGATGGTGCAGTGATTAAGGTGCTTAGCTACTAAACAAAAGGTCAGTGGTTTGAACCAATCAGCCACTCTGAGGGAGAAAGATGTGGCAGTTTACTTCCCTAAAGATTTATAGCCTTGGAAACCATATAGTTGGCCTATCAAAACCTTCTTTGCTGAAATCTGCAGCCTGTCAACAGAGTTCTCTCCATCTCTTTCTTTCTTTCTTTTTCCAGTCAAGGCTTAGTGGTCTTCCCCACAGACTCAACCCAACCACTCTTTACCTGGTGCTTCATATTTTTCTGAAGCCTGGCTCTGATTTGATCTCCTGCCTGCATTGTGCTTCTTCAGCCTTTGCTCCTGTGTCTGTATGTTACTGCTATGGCAACCAAGGGAAACTTGATTGACAGAGTATCAACTATTTCCTGCATATTCTTGAGAGATAGACATTTTCCAAGGCAGTCATTTCTCTTTATCTCAAGTTGTAAACATAGCAAAACTCCCTCCTCTTTTAGCTATTCATTCAAGCTATTAAAAAAAAAAGAAAAGGGTGGAGCTAAGATGGTAGAATAGACAGACGCTGCCAGAGACGCTTCTTTACAACAAAGACCCCAAAAAACAAGTGAAACGAGTATATCTGTGACAAGCTGGGAGCCCTGAGCATCAAACGCAAGCTTAGACAACGAACTGAGGGGCAGGGGGAGGAAGGGACCATTCA
This sequence comes from Elephas maximus indicus, assembly GCF_024166365.1. Classification (NCBI taxonomy): domain Eukaryota; kingdom Metazoa; phylum Chordata; class Mammalia; order Proboscidea; family Elephantidae; genus Elephas; species Elephas maximus. The sequence goes on along the minus strand of NC_064833.1, from coordinate 59,175,581 downwards.
GAAGCAGAGAAGAGTTACCGGACCTGAATCACGGGGAGCCCTCAGGCACCATTTCCGGAGTGGTGGCGGGGGGCTGGTACTAGCATTCAGCTGAAGTTTCTTCAGGGAGAAGCAGCCAGGCACACAGCCCACTCACACCTCCAGAACCAGAGAGGAACAGTGCTCTCAGCAAAAGCTAAGTCCTTGCATATATTTTACTGTGACCCCCACCCCCAAGCCAGCTTCAGTGGCTGAATTCCCTGGGCCTGAGATAGGCCCTGTTGAGCACCTAGAGCCATCCTCCTGGACTTGAGGAAGGAAAAAATTTGCAACTGGGGGAAAAGTTAATTTGCTATCTCCACTAACCAGGGGAGCTCAGGACAGAAGTGGCTCCTGTCCAGGCATAAATGGTCCGTAGACTTTGAACACCTTTCCCTTCTGCATGGACCTGTGTGGACCTATTTTGGGAGACTGGGCCCTTGTTGGCAGACTCCAACCTTTTCAGCTGTGCGCTGGAGAGGTGGGTGTTTGATGTTTGACATTGCTTTGCCTATTAAACAAGGTCCTCACCTACCCACATCAGGGACCTAAGGAGTGGTAGCTTCACTCAGTTCACCCAGCCACCCACGACAGAGGTCCAAGGATAACTGGCACCTCCCAGTTCTTGCAACCAAAAACTTTGGGTGCTCATGGTCCGTCTGCAGAACCCACCCACCTGCACACTCTAAGGAACAGGGACGAGCTTTCCTCAGAGACACTCAGGGGTCTGTTCTCAGCTCCCTGCCTTGTTCAGAGCATGACCCACTGCTGCAATCAGATACTGGTATATATGCCAATCACCCCTGCCTCTCTAAGGCTGTAGGACAGAGCCTGTACCACACACTTGATGATAAGCCACCTGGAAACCTGAGCTGAATTCATACAAGAAAACTGAATGAACTCCTGGACTGATATACCTGATAACAGCTCTAGTCATCTGGGGACAGGACGTCAGAGCTCTAAAGGCAAAAATAATCAAGCTAGCTCACTCAAGCAACCCATTGGGACATACCAAAACAAAACAAGCAAAAAAGCTATGACACAGTAAGCAAGCATAAACTAATACAATAACTTATAGATACCTAGGAGACAACAGTCAATATAGAGTCACATAAAGAAACAGACCATGATCACCTCAACAGGCTCTCAAAACAAAGAATCCAGGGATCTTCTAGGTGAAAGTGCATTCCTGGAATTACCAGATGCAGAATACAAAAGTTTAATATACAGAACTCTTCAAGACATCAGGAAGGAAATGAGGCAATATGCAGAATAAGCCAAGAATCACAAAGATAAAGCAATTGAAGAAATTAGAAAGATTATTCAGGAACATAATCAAAAATTTAATAAGCTGGAAAAATCCATAGACAGTAATCAGAAATTCAGAAGATTAACAATCAAATTACAGAAGTAGACAACTCAATAGAAAGTCAGAGGAGCAGAATTGAGCAAGTAGAAGCCAGAATTTCTGAACTTGAAGATAAATTACTTGGCACTAATATATTTGCAGAAAAATCAGATAAAAGAATTTAAAAAAATGAAGAAAACTTAAGAATCATGTGGGACTCTATCAAGAGAAATAAATACGAGTGATTGGAGTACCAGAATAGGGAGGGATAACAGAAAATACAGACAGAATTGTTGAAGATTTTTTGGCAGAAAACTTCCCTGATATTGTGAAAGATGAGAAGATATCTATCCAAGATGCTCATCAAACTCCACATAAGGTAGGTCTTAAAAGAAACTCGCCAAAACCAAAAATAAAGAGAGAATTATAAGAGCAGCAAGGGATAAACAAAAAGTCACATACAAAGGAAAGCCAACAGGAATAAACTTGGACTACTCGGCAGAAACCATGTAGGCAAGAAGGCAACGGGATGACATATTTAAAAATTGAAGGAAAAAAATTGCCTGCCAAGAATCATATATCCATCAAAACTGTCTCTTAAATATGAAGGTAAAATTATGACATTTCCAGATAAACACAAGTTTAGGGAATTCATAAAAATCAAATCAAAACTACAAGAAATACTAAAGGGAGTTCTTTGGATAGAAAAGCAATAATATCAGGTATCAACCCAAGACTAGAACACTGGGCAGAGCAACCAGAAGTGAAACCAGACAGGGAAATCCAAAAAAACAAAGCAAGATTATTAAAAAAAAAAAAAAAAAAAAGCTCAAAACAGGGTAAGAGCGATGTTATTATATAAAGGAAGACAACATTAAAATAGTAAAGAAGGACTAAGAAATGTAATCATGGACCTTCCATATGGAGAGAAAGATACAGCGATAAAAAGAAAAGTTAGGTTTAAATTTAGAAAAATAAGGGTAAATGATAAGGTAACCACAAAGGAGAGAAACTACGCTACTCATTAAAATAAAATACAAGAAAAAAATAGAGACTCAGCAGAAACAAAATCAGCAACAACAAATATGAGGAAAGGATAATATATAAAGAAAATCAACTCAGCACATAAATTTAGTGGGAAAAAGAAACTGTCAACAACACACAAAAAAAGACATCAAAATGGTAGCACTAAATTCATATCTATCCATAATTACCCTGAATGTAAATAGACTAAATGCACCAATAAAGGGACAGAGTGGCAGAATGGATTTAAAAAACAAGATCCATCTATATGCAGCCTACAAGAGACACACCTTAGACTTAGAGACACATACAAACTAAAACTCAAAGGATGGGAAAAAATATATCAAGCAAAGAACAATCAAAAAAGACCAGGCATGGCAATATTAATTTCTGACAAAATAGACTTTAAAGTTAAATCCATCATAAAGGATAAGGAAGGACACTATATAATGATTAAAGGGACAATACACCAAGAAGATATAACCATATTAAATATTTATGCACCCAATGACAGGGCTGCAAGATACAAACTCTATCAGCACTGAAATTGAGATAGACAGCTCCACAATAATAATAACAATAATAACTTCAATACACCACTTTCGGTGAAGGACAGGACATTGAGAAAGAAGCTCAATAAAGACATGGAAAATCTAAATGCCACAATCCACCAACTTGACCTCGTAGACATATACAGAATACTCCACCCAACAGCAACCAAGTATACTTTCTTTTCTAGTGCACATGGAACATTCTCTAGAATAGACCACATATTAGGTCATAAAGCAAGCCTTAGTAGAATCCAAAACATTGAAATATTATAAAGCATCTTCTCTGACCATAGGCCATAAAAGTGGAAATCAATAATAGGAAAAGCAGGGAAAAGAAATCAAACACTTGGAAACAGAACAATACCCTGCTCAAAAAAAGACTGGATTATAGAAGACATTAAGGATAGAATAAAGAAATTCATAGAATCCAATGAGAATGAAAACACTTCCTATCAGAACCTTTGAGATACAGCAAAAGTGGTGCTCAGAGGCCGATTTATATCAATAAATGCACACATACAAAAAGAAGAAAGGGTCAAAATCAAAGAATTATCCCTATGACTTGAACAAATAGAAAGAGAGCAACAAAAGAAACCCACAGGAATCAGAAGAAAACAAATAATAAAAATTAGAGCTGAGCTAAACAGAAAACAGAAAAACAGCTGGAAGAATTAACAAGACCAAAAGCTGGTTCTTTGAAAAAAAAAATCAACAAAATTGATAAACCACTAGCCTAACTGACAAAAGAAAAACAGGAGAGGAACAAAATAACCCAAATAAGAAATGAGATGGCTGATATTATGACATATCCAACTGAAATTAAAAGAATCATATCAGATTACTATGAAAAATTGTACTCTAACAAATTTGAAAACCTAGAAGAACTGGATGAATTCCTAGAAACACACTACCTACGTAAACTAACACAAACAGAGGTAGAACAACTAAATAAACCCATAACAAAAGAAGAGATTGGAAAGGTAATCAAAAAACTCCCAACAAAAAAAAGCCCTGGTCCAGAGGGCTTCACTGCAGAGTTCTAACAAACTTTCAGAGAAGAGTTAACACCACTACTACTAAAGGTATTTCAGAGCATAGAAAAGGATGGAATACTACCAAACTCATTCTATGAAGCCACCATATCCCTGATACCAAAACCAGGTAAAGACGCCACAAGAAAAGAAAATTATAGACCTATATCCCTCATGAACGCAGATGCAAAAATCCTCAACAAAATCCTAGCCAATAGAATTTCAACAACATATCAAAAAACTAATTCACCATCACCAAGTGGGGTTCATACCAGGTATGTAGGGATGGTTCAACATTAGAAAAACAATTAATGTAATCCACTACATAAATAAAACAAAAGACATGAATCACATGATTTTATCAATTGATGCAGGAAAATCATTTGACAAAGTTCAACACTCATTCATGATAAAAACTCTCAGCAAAAGAGGAATAGAAGGAAAATTCCTCAACATAATACAGGGCATTTATACAAAGCCAACAGCCAACATCACCCTAAATGGAGAGAGCCTGAAAGCATTCCCACTGAGATCAGAAACCAGACAAGGATGCCCTTTATCACTGCTTTTATTCAACTTCGTGTTGGAGGTCCTAGCCAGAGCAATTAGGCTAGACAAAGAAATAAAGGGCATCCAAATTGACCAGGGAGAAGAAAAATACCTCTGTTTACAGAAGACGTGATCTTATACACAGAAAACCCTAAGGAATCCTCCAGAAAACTACTGACACTAATAGAAGAGTTCAGCAGAGTATCGGGATAGAAGGTAAACATACAAAAATCAGTTGGATTCCTTTACACCAACAAAAAGAACACCAAAGAGGAAATCACCAAATCAAATGTCATTTTCAGTAGCCCCCAAGAAGGTAAAATACTTAAGAACAAATCTTACCAGAGATGTAAAAGACTTATACAAAGAAAACTACAGTACACTTCTGCAAGAAACCAAAAGAGATTTACATAAGTGGAAGAACATACCTTGCTCGTGGATAGGAAGAATTAACATTAAAAAAATGTCTATTCTACCAAAAGTGATCTATACATTTAATGAAATTCTGATCCAAATCCCAATGACATTCTTTAATGAGATGGAGAAACAAATCACCAACTTCATATGGAAGGGAAAGAGGCCCCGGGTAAATAAGGCTTTACTGAAAAAGAAGAACAAAGTGGGAGGCCTTACTTTACCTGATTTTAGGACCTATTATACCGCCACAGTAGTCAAAACAGCCTGGTACTGGTACAACAGCAGATACATAGACCAATGGAACAGAATTGAGAATCCGGACATAAATCCATCCACATATGAGCAGTTGATATTTGACAAAGGCCCCAAAACAGTTAAATGGGGGAAAGACAGTCTTTTTAGCAAATGGTGCTGGCATAATTGGATATCCATCTGCAAAAAAATGAAAGAAGACCCATACCTTACTCCATTCACAAAAACGAACTCAAAATGGATCAAAGACCTAAATATAAAATTTAAAATGATAAAGATCATGGAAGAAAAAATGGGGACAACGTTAGTAACCCTAATACATTATTAAGAATGCAGAAGAAAAACTAGATAACTGGGAGCTCCTAAAAGTCAAACACCTATGCTCATCCAAAGACTTCACCAAAAGAGTAAAAAGATTACCTACAGACTGGGAAAAAGTTTTTAGCTGTGACATTTCCAATCAGCACCCGTTCTCTAAAATCTACATGATACTGAAAAAACTCAACAACAAAAAGACAAATAACCCAATTAAAAATGGGCAAAAAATATGAATAAACACTTCATTAAAGAAGACGTTCAGGTAGCTAACAGATATATGAGGAAATGTTCATGATCATTAGCCATTAAAAAATGCAAATCAAAAAACTACAATGAGATTTCATCTCACTTCAACAAGGCTGGCATTAATCTAAAAAACACAAAATAATAAATGTTGAAGAGGCTGTGGAGAGATTGGAACACTTATATACTGCTGGTGGGAATGTAAAATGGTACAACCACTTTGGAATAGATTTGCTGCTTCCTTAGAAAGCTAGAAATAGAACTACCATACGATCCAGCAGTCCCACTCCTCGGGATATATCCTAGGGAAATAAGAGCCTTTACGTGAACGGATATATGCATACCTATGTTTACTGCAGCACTGTTTACAATAGCAAAAAGGTGAAAGCAACCAAGATGCCCATCAATGGATGAAAGGATAAATAAATTATGGTATAGTCACACAATGGAATACCACCCATCGATAAAGAACAGTGGTGAATCTGTGAAACATCTCATAACATGGAAGAATCTGGAAGGCACTATGCTGAGTGAAATTAGTCAGTTGCAAAAGGACAAATATTGTATAAGGCTACTATTATAAGAACTTGAGAAATAGTTTAAAGTGAGAAGAAAACATTCTTTTGTGGTTACGAGAGGGGGGAGGGAGGGAGGGTGGGAGGGGGCATTTACTAATTAGGTAGTAGATAAGAACTACTTTAGGTGAAGGGAAAGACAACACACAAATCAGGGGAGGTCAGCACAACTGGACTAAACCAAAAGCAAAGAAGTTTCCTGAATAAACTGAATGCTTTAAAAGCCAGTGTAGGAGGGACAGGAGTTTGGGGACCATGGTTTCAGGGGACATCTAAGTCAATAAAGGCATAATAAAATCTATTAAGAAAACATTCTGCATCCCACTTTGAAGAGTGGCGTCTTGGGTCTTAAATGCTAGCAAGCAGCCATCTAAGATGCATCAATTGTTCTCAACCCACCTGGATCAAAGGAGAATGAAGAACACCAAAGACACAAGACGATTACAAGCCCAAGAGACAGGAAGTGCCACATGAACCAGAGACTACACCATCCTTAGACCAGAAGAACTAGATGGCGCCCGGCTACGACTGATGACTGCCCTGACAGGGAACACAACAGAGAACCCCTGAGGGAGCAAGAAAGCAGTGGGATACAGACCCCATTTCTCATAAAAAATCAGACTTAGTGGTCTGACTGAGACTAGAAGGACCCCGGTGGTCATGGCCCCTAGATCTTCTGTTGGCCCAGGACAGGAAGCATTCCCAAAGCCAACTCTCAGACATGGATTGGACTGGACAATGGGTTGGAGAGGGAGGCTGGTGAGGAGTGAGCGTCCTGGATCAGGTGGACACTTGAGACTATGTTGGCATCTCCTGCCTGGAGGGGAGATGAGAGGGTAGAGGGGGTTAGAAGCTGCCGAAATGGACACGAGAAGAGAGAGTGGAGGGAAGTAGCAGCCTGTCTCATTAGGGTGAGAGTAATTGGGAGTATGTAGCAAGATGTATATAAGTTTTTGTGTGCGAGACTGACTTGATTTGTAAACTTTCACTTAAAGCACAATAAAAATTATTAAAAAAAATCTCTCCCAATTGGAACCTTGGTCTGGCCAGGGAGATTGGGACATACTTCCTTCTTTCCCTTCTCCTTTCCACTATCAAACTATCAAGGCAGGCCTTTCCCCATTTCTACCTGTCTGTTTTTACCCACTTCTTCCTGAAGTGGCTTTTTACATACCTTCTTCTTAGGGTCAATACTGGCACATGTGCAGAGGGAGAGAAACTGTTTGAAACTTGAAGAATAAAGTGTTACAAAGCACATTTTGCCTTTAAATCAATCTGCAGTAACATGAACTAATAAAATAAGGCAAGAAATAAGCTTTGTCAAACTCTCAGACATTTGTGACTATATCACAATTTCAATAAATTTCATCTCTTTTATTTGCTATAGCAAGCTTTTAGCTATCTACATGGATTGCAAGTTTAAGAGTCTTCATTGAAATTCCTTGAACTTACTTGTTTACCTACTTATTTTCTGCCTCTGGGTATAAAACATATATTCACAAGAGCAGACATTTTATGTATCCCAACAAATCTAAGACCCCTGATTCCTAAAACAGTGTTTGGGGACTAAAGGCACTCAAATATTTGTGGAGAAAATAAATAAGCTAAGACTATTTGTGGGCACACTTCAATACATCCATAACTCCCTTTCACACTAAAATTTCTTTAATAAGGAAGAAAAATAAAATGATTTCTCTGGAACTTTTGTTCCTTTTCAAAATATTCTGAATTAATCTGTCCCAAAGGACTGAAGGCATCCTGCTAACCTCCAGAAGCAGCCTCTTTAAGAACCTGCAAACCTGAATAAGTTCAAGGCATTAATTCTGGAACACATTTCCATCAAAATGTCCCTAAGGTAGCTATTGCAACACCCACTTATTTATTTAAGCACTGTGCCTGTCTGAAGTGTTTTAATATAGGTAAAGGCATATTGCTTGGAATATAAATAAGAGCTCCAAAGCAAATTAATTTTTATTATTATCAATGAAGTGAACTGATCTGTTTACTTTTATTCAAACACAGTGATTAATACATAATACATGGTTATTTTTAGTAACTACAGAATGCATATTTTAGAGTCAACTTTCACACACGCTGTTTCATTGGTTACTTATTATAGCTTACATTTTCTTGAAATTAAACAACAACAAAACATAGTAAGTGAGCTACCACAGATTTCCTTTCTGGTTAATCGAAATACACTGTGGGCTGTACAGACATCTGAATGTAACAAGAATTGAAATAAGGGAAAGAAAAGAAGTGAAGGAGAGCTGTATAGGTGGAAAATGAGGGTTGTTAAAAAAAAAAAAAGAACCTCTTACTTCCCTTCCCTTCAAGCATGCAATTGTTTAAAAATCATCGATTTGTAACTTTGTAGGTAGCGAATATACGTAGGATCCAAACAGTAATTACACTGTGATCCGTAAATGTCAAATACCATATGATGCTCCAAGCCCAAGCCCATTGCCATCGAGTCTATTCCAACTCATAGAGACCCTATAGGACAGAGGAGAATTGTCCCATAGGGTTTCCAAGATTTGGCTGGTGGATTTGAACTGCCAACCTTTTGGTTAGCCGCCTGAACTCTTATCCACTGCTCCATCAGGGCTCCCAATATGATGCTTAGTAAACGTCAAATATAAAACGAAACCCTAACCAAACCTAGACTAGATTTCAGGGTAAAAAAATGTTGTGGTTGAGTTGATTCTGACTCATAGCAAACCCATATGTTACAGGGTAGAACTGCTGCATAGGGTTTTCTTGGCTGTAACCTTAACGGAAGCCTATCTCCAGGCTTTTCTTCTGTGGGCCTGTTGGGTGGGTTCAAATCGCCAACGTTTAGGTTAGTAGCCAAGAGCAAACCATTTGTGTCACCTTCAGATTGTTGGTCAGGCTTGTAATTGATTTTTCGTAATCGTTTGTGCATGTTCCCTGACTTACAAGGTGCCATCAGCAGACCCATCTTCAACTAGGAAGGCAAGGCATATTCTCTTGACATAGTTTTAGGAAATTGAAAAGCATTCCAAAATGTTCTTTTCGATATTCCTAAAGTTGTGATTGTTTTAGGTGTTTGAACAAGTTTCCCTCTAGCATTGTCTGAAATGAGAAGCACGTAGTCTCACTACTAAGCAGGCCTGCAACGAGCCTGAATGCTGGTGGGGTTTCACAAAAAAGACAACTAAAATGCCCAGACATGGAGTCTGGAGATACTAATGGGTGTTGCAGGCTTTAGGACTGTTAGTGAGATGCTGGGTTTTCTTCATAGCTCTCTCTCTCTGGCCTCCTCTTTTTAAAACTGACTATTAGTTTAAGACTCATTATTTATTCATATTAATTTTTGTCCCTACATGGTAAACGTATCTTCAGCATTGCCAGCCTCTATGTGTGGTGTGTGTACCTTCCTGTCCTCTTGATTATTTTGTTCCTATTTCATCAAAATCCCCAGTTAGCATCCATTTTTATGAGGGGATGCTCCCTTACTCCAAATATGTGCCATGGAAAACTGGGAAATGGTACAAATGATAAAGAAAGGTGAAGTATGAAAGCGTTTTTCAACTCTAGTATGAATGTTTTGATTAGCACGGGGCTCCTTCTTTCCTGGAATATAGCATGTCTGTCAAACCTCAGCTGATTTGTTGTTAAGTCAGAAATGTATGAATGAATAAAGTATGAATGTAAAGATAGAACATTTTATCATGCACATGTAAGTGGAAACCTCTGACTGCCAGTGTCATCTTATTCTCTGAGGTCCAATAAACATAGAGAAGTGGAAAAAAGGAAAAGGACCAGAGGGAATGATTTATGATAAAATATTAGAAAAATTCTCTATAGCTGCTTTGGACAGACTTGACGTACTGTGGGAAGTGAGCAGAAATGGGTCATATCTTTTATTATGTTCAGTGCCGAGTCAAATGTTCATACAGAAATTGCTTGAGGAGATACAAAATTCTGGGCTCCAAAGCCACGATAAGGCTGATAATAGCACTGCCAAACCTGAAAAATTTGAAGACAAGATGAGAAATGAAATTCTGCCATTGATTTTAGATGTGCTTTGTCTCCTTAGGTTGTAAACTACGAAGCAAATACGTGTTTTCGCTTACAGTCTGAGGTTTACAAGTTCTTTTGTCTTTGATGTCTTCTTTCCTTTTGCCCATATACACAATCGATCACTAAATTCTTTCATATCTTGCTTCACAAATTCTAAAATTCTTCTTTTCATTTCAATTTCATCATCTTTCCCTTATAGAGAACATCATTAAAAGTTATTTTTCTAAATTATCTAAACTTGATTGGGATGGAAATTTAAAACTAGTATCAGCCTGCATATTGGAGATTTTCTTTTAAAGAATGTTTTATATGTGTTTCAACATATAAACATAGAAACACATTCTATATTAATTTTTAGGGTTTGTGCAGCCTCTTTTGGTTCAAAACGTTTCACAGATCAGACATATTCAGACATACTTTATGTTGGGTCAGCCACACTCTGTGCAGATAAATGGTTTGACACAGCTTAGCACTTAAGAAAGAAAACTCTAAAATCAGACTAAAAAAAAAATCAGACTACCTGGGCTCAAATCCCAACCACACCACTTCCAGCTCTGTGTTTTGAGGCAAGTTAATTAACCTCTCAGAGCCCCTACTTTCTTATTGGTAATAGGGATAATTCTACCTGTAAATTGTTACTTACGTAATTGTAAGAATGTCCAGCATGTGAAATACCCAATAAAAGTTTAGCTATTACTAAATGTTTCTGGAAATCAAATAAAGAAGCTGAAGAAATAATAAATCCTTAATTATCTAAATTAACGGTAAGAAGTAAGCCACTGAAAAATAGCCTCCAAGTTCTAATGGGCAGAGACTGGAGGTGGGAAATGGGCTTAATTACGGAAGACTGTGTCTCATCTAAGATTGGTGTTACTGCATTGCTTATTTGGCTTATTCACATGATACTCTGATCCCAAACCTGAAACTTCTAGATTTCCCCTATAAGCACAGGCTCAGCAATTGTGTGTGGGGTTCTCTGTAAAGGTCAAGTTCTAGACCAGGTAGAGTAATGAGCAGAATGTCCATCACCAGCTACGTTCATACTGAGGAAAAAAATTCAGGAAGTGAGAATCTCCTACCTCAGGACCAGAGATAGAGGTCTAAGGAGAAATGTCATTGGCATCATTTATCTGTTTTACTTTATTTTACATATGTTATTTTTATTATTTTTGGCCATATAGTCAAAGAAATATATGCTTTTTTTTTTTTTGACACCTTGTACTGGGCATCCTGCTCACTTTTATTTGTATGCATGAATGAGATAGGTGTGACTGAAATAAGCTTTCAAACATTTCTCAGAGGAGTCCATAAACCATTCTCAAGCATGCCTCATGCTTGGTTTATTATGATCACATAATTGACACCCTACCTTATCTCAGTTCTCCCACATAACTCTGGCTTTATGCTGACCTACCCATCAGTCTCAAGGCCAGGCATTACAACCAGGCTGTCATCCTCATGCCTAGCTTTTCTTTCCTAATTGTTCCTATAGCCTCACAATACTTTGTCATCTCTCCATCTGCACTGTTGCAACAGACAACTAATGGCCTTCCTATCTGAAGGTTTGTACTCCTCCAGTCTGTTCATCAAACTCTTGTCATAGAAGTTTTTCAAAAGTCTTCTTGATGAAGTTACTCTCCTGTTTTGAAATAATTACAAGTTCAAAAAAATTGTAGGATAAGGTATAAACTTCTAAGTATATCAAACCAAATGATAATTGATTTGTTCCTTGTTTATCAGCCTTATCCTCAAATATACTCTCTTTCTTTGTGATTTACTCTCAGCTTCCCAAATAGGGTACATCTGTGTATGTTTTCATGGAAACCCTGGTGGTGCAGTGGTTAAGAACTACAGCTGTTAACCATAAGGTCAGCAGTTTGAATCCACCAGATGCTCCTTGGAAACCCTATGGGGCAGTTCTACTCTGTCCTATAGGGTTGCTATGAGTTGGAATCTACTCGACAACAGGGTATGTTTTCATGACTCTGAGCCTTTGGTCATTCTTCTCCTGTGTTTGGGATGCTTTTCCTTGTGCCTTTCATTGTGTTTAACAGAGATGCCTGTGTTTTGGCAGAGGCTAAGGATAACAAGAATGAGCCTGGTTAGAACGTATGCCTTGAGGTTAATGGACAACTGCAGGATGGAAAATATTGTGGTGTAAGGATGTCAATTATGATGCAAGTGTAGTAAACCAGACATGAGGTATATTCCAGACTGTTTACAGGAATAATCTGAAGAACGCATAATCACCTTTCAGGACTTCATTCATGCCACTTTTAGGTATCTTTTTTATTCTTCTAACATGCTGCACACATCCATAGAATTGATCTCTGCAAACTTTAAGCCTCAGCCATATTTTATATAGATGTATCTCAAAACATTTCTTTTGCCAATTTCCTTATTTTACCTTACTCTTTTGTCTCCCTATATGCAACCATACACTTGAGGGTAGGGCTATGTCCTTTCATCTTTTCTTCATCTAGCATTTTGCCTGGCATTTAATTGATGAACAATGAATCTATTATTTTAGGATCTGTCCTTTATGCTAATTACAGATTACTATTCCTAACCTCCCACTTTCATCAGTATCTTCAAGGCTCAATTATCTGCTCAGACAGCTGCTAAAATGTCTTCAATGGCATCCTATCACCTGAGGATTAGATGACAATTGCCTCAAACAACTATATGTAACATCTTTTTTTCCTGCTACATTAACATCTTACTCAGGAAACTGAACTGCTTGTTCATTGTTCTCCCTACAGGCTTCGTACAGTCTCCACACTGTGCCTTTGCTCAGGCTGTCACCCTTGCCAGGGATGTCTTCCATAACATCTGTCTATAAAATCCTGTCTCCAGTTAATTCCCACTTTCTCTGAGATATCTTTCAATTCTAAAGAGCTCCCTTCTTGCTTTAAACGCCTATTTCCCAAACCATAAACTTAACATATCATGTACTACCTTCTATTGTTGCTTTTTCAGGTTCTCTCTGTGTGGTCCTTATGTTAGTTTTAATCAGTTAATACAGAGATGTGGCTCAAAGAAAGTTAAAAAAAAAGTACAAATCTAAAAAAAGAAGAACAAAGAACATCTTTTCAAAGAATTTAGAGAGCTTGGAATAGAGTATCATGCCTTTCTTAGGTATTAAGTGCAGCTATAATAGAAATACCACAAGCAGATGGCTTTAACAAGCAGAGATTTATTACCTCACAGTTTTGGAAGCTAGAAGTCCGAATTCAGAGTGTCAGCTCTATGGGGAGGCTTTCTTTCTCTGGCAGCTCAGGAGGGAGGTCTTGGTCTCTTCAGCTTCTGCTTCCTGGTTCCTTGGCGTTCTCCACGTGTCTTGGCATCTATCTTATCAGATCTTTCTCCCTGCTCACTTGTTTAATCTCTTTTATGTCTCAAAAGAGATTGACTCAAGATATACTCTACACAAATCCTGTCTCATTAACATAAAAAGACAACCCATTCCCAAATGGGAGTATAACCACAGGCATAGAGGTTAGGATTTATAACACATATTATTGGGGGACACAATTCAATCCATTACATTCCACCATTTGGCCTCCAAAAATTCATTTCCTTGCCACGTGCAAAACACATTCACCCCACCACATATGCCAAAAGTTTTAAATCAACTCCAAGTCCAAAATCTCATCTTCTGAATCATCTAAACCAAATATGGGTGAGACTTTAGTCATATTCCATCCTGAGGAACAATTTTTCTTCATCTGTGTACCTATGAGATCTAGAATGCAAGTTATCTGCTTCTAAAGTACAGTGGTGGAACAGGCACAAGGTAGACATTTCCATTATAAATGGGAGAAATTGGAGGGCAAGAAGAGATAACAGGCAACAAGCAAGTCTCAAAATCAGCAGAACAAATTACATTAGCCCTCAAGGCTTGAAAATAATCCTCTGTTCTCTGAGACTATCTGGTCAATGGCCCCATCCTTCCGACTCGGTGTTGGCCATGCCCTCTGGATTCTGCACGGAGGCCCCTTGGTTATGGGTTTCAGTTCCGTCTTCTAGGCCCTCTGGGATGGCAACTCTGTTCCCTCAGCTTTAAGTGGCCCCATTCTCCTACTTCCATCTGAATGGTGGCTCCTCACCCTCACTTCCTGCAGGCCCCATTCTTCTGCCCACTGAGCATTACCCCTTCAGCTTTGGGCAGTGGCCCCATGCCCCATCTTAATGTGGTAGCCCCATACTCCAGAACTGAGTTGGTGAAGATCCAACTCTTTGAAACCTAGGGGGCTGTGGCCCCACCCTTTGAGATCCAGGAGACCATAGTCTCATAATCTGAAACCCAGAAATCCCTGTTTCCCCTGTTCCTTCCAACAGTTTTGCTGTCTCCAAGCTGCTCCAAGGATGCTCTTTTTCTTTTCTTGGAGGACAAAAGATGTAACTCCTTTAGCCTGTTTCCAGCCTGTAGAATTCCAAGAGGCAGACTGTGTTCTTTCCTTTTGTTCTTTCTCTGTCCCCTTCAGTCTAAGCTGTTGGGTTTTCTGCTGTGGTAGTTGGTTAGATCCATCAGTCACAGGCTTAATCTCTTTAACAAAAGATTTTGTAGCCACATCCTTGGTGAACATTCTAGGACATGTGTCCTTATAAGTTCATTTATAAGTCCATTTCTTTCCTCTCCCATTTTACTATAAGCGGCAAGGAGAAATCACACAACCCCTTTACGATCTTGCTTGGAAATCTCATCAGCCAGGTATCCAAGTTCATCACTTATAAGTTCTACCTTCCAACAAACATTCGGACATAAATCAGACAAGTTATTTGCCACTGCATAAAAAGCTTCACCCTTCCTCTCTTATCCAAACACGTGTTCATCATTTTCTTTTAAAGCCTTCCCAGAAGCACATTTAATGTCCACATTCCTAGCAACACTCTGTTGCTGGTGCCATATATATTCTCTAAGATGATAGAGACTTTATAACTCTCCTCACATCCTTCTGTGCCCTCACTAGAACTGCCTTTGACAACCAAAATTCTACCAATAGTCTCTTCAAAGCAACCTAGGCTTTTACCATTAAAAAAAAAAAAAAAAAAGAAAAGAAACAAAAAACCATTGCTGTTGAGTCAATTCCCAGTCATAGAAACCCTATAGAACTGGGTAGAACTGCCTCATAGAGTTCCCAAGGAGCACCTGGTGGGTTTGAACTGCCAACCTTTTGGTTAGCAGCTGTAGCACTTAACCACTATGCCACCAGGGTTACCTTAAAACTCTTCCATCCTCTACACAATTCCAAAACTGGCTCCATATTTTAGATTTCTATTAGAGCAGCACCCCACTCTTCTAGTGCCAAATTCTAAGTTATCTAGTGCTGCTGTAACAGAAATGCCACAAGTGGATGGCTTTAACAAAAAGAAATTTATTCTCTTACAGTTTAGGAGGCTAACCACCCCCCCCCAAAAAGAAAACCCCAGTGCTGTCGAGTCGATTCTGACTCATAGAGACCATATAGGTAGAACTGCCCCATAGAGTTTCCAAGGAGCGCTTCAAGGTGCCAGCTCTAGTCTAGTGAAGACTTTCTTTTTCCGTTGGCTGTGGAAGAAGCTTTTTGTCTCTTTGAGCTTCTGCTCCTGGTGATCTTCATGTGACTTCGGCATCTCTCTTCCCCCATCTCTACTTCCTAGTTTGCTTTTTAACCTCTTTTATATCTCAAAAGAGGTTGACTCAAGATACACCCTACACTAATCCTGTTTCATTAATGGCAAAGACAACATAATCCCAAATGGAATTATAACCACAGACGTAAAAAAAATAGAGGTTAAGAATTATGACACTTTTTGGGGGGACAAAATTCAATCCATAACAATGTATGATTATTGTGTTTTAGCTTTACTGTCAATATTATCTAAAGATGTTTTTAATCAATGCTTATAAGGGTCTTTGAATTATTATAATATACTTTTTAAATTCTCTTTAATGCTATATTGAAGTTTTTTGTTTTGTTTTTTATTATGAAGGTCCTTCATTTTCCTGATCATTGTGGTTCTAGGACTTAAAAGTATTTCGCCTTCTTTTGTATCCTTAAATAATAGTCTTACTTGAAGGAAAAAAAAGACAAACTAAAAGGCAGGGCAACAGACTGATTGTATGTGTGTTTTTATGGCTTAAGAATTGCTTTTGGTGAGGAATTTCAGGTTTAATTTTTCAAATCAGAGATAAATGTAGAAAGAAACCCCAGGCAGGGTAGCAAAACAAAAATCTACCTAAACCCACAAAGTATTGTTATAAATGGCATATTCAAGATGGCACAATAAAATAAGGAACACTTATTTTTAAGTAAACGAGACTTTTCAGTGGTATAGAGCAAATTGTTTAGCTTCACAGCTTATAAAAATGAATCTGAGAGGCTTCAATCATGTTGGACTCATACCACAACCTGAAGAAATGTACTTAATAACTAAGTACATGAACGGTTCCATAAAGCGAAGGTTGGATTTAATAATGCACTTTAATTTACTCAATGGAGGTGCATTTAGAAAAGATAACTTTACTTCTCTCTTTAAATTTAGGAAATTAGACGGAAAACTCAGAGGAGCAATAAGGAAAATTGAAGTTGTTGCTAGTTGTTGTCAAGTCGATTCCTATTCATGGCGACCCCATAAATGCAGAATAGAATTGCTCTATAGGGTTCTTACAAAAGTACATCACCAGGCCTGTCTTCCAAAGTGCCTCAGGATGGGTTTGAACCACCAACCTTTCAGCTAGTAGTAGAGTTTCTGCCACCCAGAGACTCCTGAAATTTGAAGTAGTGGATCTCAATCCTGACTGTATGGTAGAGTCACCTGGAAAAGATTTAAAATAAATGGATGCCTGGACCTTACTGAAGAGGAATTAAATGAGAATATGGACCTCAATTGATTGAAGTGATTTTAATTGATTGAGGTGATTTTAATATGCCAGTACTGTTGAGAACCACTGTTTCAGAAAAACAAAGGTTGTAACTATGATCATAGATAAGTCAAAGTATTTTGAGAAAAGCTACTTCTTTTCCTTAACGAAATATTTCATTAAGAGTGGGTCTTAAAAGAAGTACTATTTCATGGTAACATATACTATCTCTGCTCCCACATGGCAGTAGCTAAGAAGAAGAAAATGTAGCTTATTGTCACAACTCATATAAAAATAGATTTAAACAATTATGACTTCTGAGAGGCAGCATTCTAACTTTTCCCAAGCCCTTTGGATGTTCTCATAACCAAAATTGCTCTAAAACCAGATGAGAATAGATATAATGTTCCCAAGTCTCCCTAAAACATTCTTGTCCATGGTCGCTGCCTGCACTGACATCCTTTTCTTTGCCTTGTCTTATCGACCTTCTTTATAGGTTTCAAATGTCTCCTGAAAATGTTCTTTTTCACTTAACTTACATACCCTAAATTTATTTCCTCTCTTATTTCAGTTTGGAAATTTGTAATTAGATTCTAAATTACTAGAGAATGCAATTTATGGGAACCAGTCCATGGAAAATCACACTGCACAATTAGCCTTACCTCTATGTGTTGACTAAAAGCTTGGAATCTTTATTGATCATCTTACAAACAATGAAGTGCTGAAAGATTTTGAGAGATGGCAATTGAGGATTCTTCTTGTTTTTGCCCCTTTTGCTTTGCTAATCTAAGGAAAGAAAATAAAAACAGAAAACAGAATTTTGTATTTTAAATCAGCATTTACTATTGAATCATGTTAGTCATTGTAGTCATAATATCATTTTAGATACTTAGTTGTATAACATATGGTTTGAGGAGCTGGTTTTTTAACTTTAATATTTTCAGGAATCTACTCTTTGTGGAAGGAAGAGGAAGTCTGGCCAAGGTAATTCCAGATTTCTGGATAATTATATTTTAATTCTTCAAAATACATAGAACTTGTTAGATTAAAAAAATATTGTGAAGACTTTACCCCTAACATTAATGTTAACTAAGGGAAATCATTCCTCGACAAACATGGATAAAGCAAGCTCTTAGAGAGCTAATCTAATCATCCTTTTGAAGCACTACAAGCCTTCTTGTGTTTTTTCTTCTCTTCCTCTTTTTTCTTTCCTTCTTCTCCCTCTCCTCCTCCTCCATCTTCATTTTAGCATCATCATCATTGCCATTATCTGTATATGAGTCACTATAAATTATGATTAACAGGACACCTCCAAGATGGCTCCACAGGAAGATTTTATAAACCTTTGGGGAGAAGGAGTATCTTGTCTGGATAGGTATTTTAGAAAGTAACTGCCAGAAAGTGCGAAGTAGGGAAATACTGACCAAGGGTTTCTGAGCCAGGAAGAAATTCTTTCTTTGGATTCTCTACCTTAAAGATGACTGATATTTTATTTGGAGGAGCTACAGAGCTTTGAAGATATATTTCTTATCAAGAGGGAGTAAAATATTTTGTAGTTAGGTTAGTAGGAGCACAGCAAAACAAAATTTTACAAATTTATTTATTTGTCTCTGTCCTATATTTAAGCATTTATAATTTTTTATCCTGAGAGGTTCATTAAATATGCTGATGATATATATTTTTAAAAAACATTGGAATCTTTCTTTTGATTGTGGAATTTTCCATTTCAACAGAAATCCTGCTAAGATGACAATTTCAAAGTTCTTGGGTAGCACAAGCAGTTTGCACTAGACTACTAACCAAAAGGTTGGTGGTTCAAAGCTATTCAGTGGTGCCATGAAAGAAAGGCCCAGTGATCTGTTTCTGTAAAAATTACAGCCAAGAAAACCCTATGGAACTCAGTTCTACTCTGTCTAGCACATGAGGTTAACTCAACAGCAATGGGTTTTGGTTTTGGTTTACCATGCATACTATTTGCACCAAGTGTCTGTTTGTTGTGCTGTGGTGGCTTGCACATTGCTATGGTGCTGTAAGCTTTGTCACTGATATTTTGAATTCCGGCAGGGTCATCCATGATGGACAGGTTTCAGTGGAGTTTCCAGACTAAGACAGACTAGGAAGAAGGATGTGATGGTCTACTTTTGAAAAAATTGGTCAGTGAAAACCTTATGAATGGCAGCAGAACACAGATATAGTGCTAGAAGATGAACCTCTTAGGTTGGAAGGCACTCCAAAGATGACTGGGGAAGAGCTGCCTCCTCAAAGTAGAGTCAACCTTAATGACGTGGATGGAGTCAAGCTTTTGGGGCCTTCATTTGCTGATGAGACATGACTCTAAATGAGAAGAAACAACCACAAACATCCATTATTAATCAGAACATAGAATGTACAAAGCCTAAACCCAGGAAAATTGGAAGTCATCAGAAATGAAATGGGCCACATAAAGATCGATATCCTAGGCATTACTGAGCCGAAATGGGCTGGTATTGGCCATTTTGAATCAGACAATCATATGGTCTACTATGCTGGGAATGACAAATTGAAGAGGAATGGTGTTGCTTTTATCATCTCAAGTACTTTGGACATGTTAACAGGAGCAGCCATGCTTGGTAACATAAAGGGTCGGTGAAAAAGAAGACCCTCAATGAGACAGATTGACACAGTGGCTGCAACAATGGGCTAAAACATAGCAATGATTGTGAGGATGGCACAGGACCAGTGTTTCGTTCTGTTGTACGTAGGGTAGCTATCAGTCAGAATAGACCCAAATGCACGTAACAACAACAATGATGCATTCCATTCATCTTCATAATATCTCTGTATGGTGGAGATGAATAGGAAGGTACTATCTGCTACATGTCTGGTTTTGGGTTAGGATTTCAACAGAGGAACTTATTTAATTCTAACAACAATTTAATGGAATTGACATAATCTACCCATATTGTAGGGAGTTATCTGAGACCAAAATAAAAGTTAAATAACCTGTTTGAATTATACAGCTTAAATTAAGGATTGTGTCTTAACCAAGTCTATCAGATAATAAACAATAGAGTTATAACTCAAATCCAAATTTTCTTACCCAGTAGTAATGTTTTTATAAACCCATAACACATCAACACTGTATGAATTCCTAGCAAAGTATTTCCATTGCAAACCTTGCCATAAGACAATCTGCAATACACACAGGTACACACACACACACACACAGCACACCGCACACATACACACCATTTAATGTTATTGTCCTGCCAATTGAGATAATGCAGTATTTAGCTCTTCTTGACATATAAATATGGAACCATTTGCATTAACAAAGGAGTTGAGAAACTTGTCATATTTGGTCACTGTTATTTATAGTATATGGGATAAAACTTATATATTGGGTTTTGGGATAAAACTTTTCAATAAGGTATGAAAAAATATCTTTTCAAAGGTGTAGTTCATGGATTAAAATAACTTTCTATTTTGTATTTCTAAAAAGTGTAATGGAACATGTTTTGTGACCAGCTACATCTCTTTATCCCCTTCTACAAAAATGGTGATTAGCCTACAGCTGATTCAAAAATTTTTTAAAGTAGTAATAATGACCTGGATTTAAGGGTTATTTATTATTATTATTTTTTTTTGCCAGCAGATAATTATTATTTTTAAATAATAATGGGGATGGAGACCACATACTCAATAGTCTGTGAATTTCTTAAGGGAAGACATCTTAGTTAGATCATTTTTTATTCCCTGCACTTTGTATATATTTGGTTAATTAAACAGAATTCAAGCCTGATTAAAACTGAGTATGATAGATCATAGGAATTCCTGGGTAGCACTGGACTAGTAATCAGGAGGTTTGTGGTTTGAACTTACCCAGAGATGTCTCAGAAGAAAGAGCTGACAATCTGTTTCTGAAAGATTACAATCTTGAATACCATATGGAAGGCAGTTCTACTCTGCAGCATGTGTTGTCACTATGAGTAGAAATTGACTCTATGACAACTGGTTCGTTTGCTTATGACAGAATATACAGTTTCTTTTTCTCATGTCCTACTCATACGTTGTCATTCTAGTTTCATGTGCATGTGTCTTATGATAGTAACACAAAGCAGACACAAACACAGTTTGCAGCCTGCTTCTTGCCAAAATTTATTCTGAGGCTCTATTATTAGCTCTCCCGGAGATTTTCTAATGCTCTCATTACCCTGGTGACAATGGAAGTCAAAGATTCATTGTCTATCTTGAAAATATAATATATCTTTTTAGGAAAGAAAATTAATTGAAAAGAAGTTTTGGTAAGAGGGGGTTTTGGTTAAATTGCATGGAGATGGATATTAAATAGATATGTATACATATTTTGTAGCTGGGGTAATTTTTTTCCTATGACAAAGAAACATATAGGTCTGTAATTCCTCTCAGGTTATATTACATGAAGATAATAGCTGAGTTAGACTGAAGATTATATTAGATATCTTTTTTTTTTTAAATCATGCTTTAGGTGAAAGTTTGCAGAGCAAATTAGTTTCTCATTAAACCATTAACACACATATGATTTTGTGACATTGGTTGCCAACACTGTGACATGTTGACACTCTCTCTGTCTCAACTTTGGCTTCCCATTCCTATTCGTCCAGCTTTCCTGTCCCTTCCTGCCTTCTTGTCCTTGTCCCTGGGCTGGTATGCCCATTTAGTATTGTATACACAAATCTCCTGATTACTAGTCCTGTGCTACCCAGGAATTCCTATGTGTGTTATTGTTTATTTTATAGGCCTGTCTAAACTTTGGCTGAAGGGTGAACCTCAGGAATGACTTCAGTACTGAGTTAAAAGGGTGTCTGGGCCATTTTTTTTTTTTTTTTTTTTAATGTCCTCTCTACTTAGGTCCCTTAAAAAAAAAATTAAGTCCCATTATTTTCCCTTAACGTGACCTAAGGGAAACTATATCATATTTAGTCTACACAAAAATCTGACATAGGTTTGCAATTTTCTCTACTTTATGTACAGAGAATCTGAGGCTCATAAAACTTCAGTGACTTAACCAAGGCCACACAATAAGTAAATGACTAGAAAATGGAAAGAATCCAGTCTATTTTTCTGTGTATCCCATGTTCTTGCTACTGTATCAAACTTCCTCTAAATGAGATGTTTGAGTAATTCACTACTCTTCTACTGGCAAGTGAAAAACACTGGGCTAAAACTTTAGTAGTTTTGTTTGTGATTTATAAATGTATCTGTGTGTATGTATATATACATATGTGTGTGTGTGCATTAAAAGGTAATTAAAAAATTTTAAAAACAATTAATTTGCATGTAAACAGTTACACTGTTATTTCTGTTTAAAAAAATTAAAAAATAATTCTCTGTGGCAGACATTGTGTATTACCTCCTCTTGAGCCTTCCTTCCCTGCCAGTCTTACCCTGTTCATCAGTCACTGAACTTGTTCAAGGATAGAACAATATACTTGAGAATTGTGGGCTGTTTATTCATAATAACTGAAAAATCGTAATAATTCAACCATGGTAATTTCATTTTCCTTTATCGTGACCGTTTAGAGATGGACATATGACACAATTCAGATTAATCAGACCTACGAAAAAATCTGCTGTGGCGCTTATAGCAATATTTCTGGCAGTAAATGCTTGTATCATGAAACAAGAAAAGTTTGACATCAATGATCTAAGCATACCCATTAAGAAACTAGAAAAAAGAAGAGCATGTTAATCCAAAAGAAAGGAATACTAAAGATGAGAGGAAATCATTGTGACTGAAAGCAGAAAACAATAGATAAAATTAATGAAATGAAGAGATAATTCTTTGAAAGATTTGTAAAATGCGTAAATCCATAGCTAAACCTAAAAAAAAACAGAGATGACCCAAACTGCCAATAGAAAGAGGGAAGATTACTAAAGATCATACAGGCACTAAAAAAAAAAAAAAGGTTATATAAAAGTTTATACCAAAAATTTGATAAGTTAGATGAAATGGTTAATTCTTTTAGAGATACAAATTACCAAAGCAACAGATAGCCCAAACGTTACTATGTCTAATGAAGACACTGAATTCATAGGTAAAGAGCCTTCCAACAAAGAAAGCTACAGGCCCAGAAGGCTTCATTGGCAAATTGTACTAGACATTTAGGAAGAAATAATACTAATCATACACAAATTTATTAGAAAATAGAAGACAGAGAAGAATTCCCAAATTCTTTTATGAGTCTGGTATTACCCTGATTCTAAACTAATCAAAAACATTTTAAGCCAGGGCAACTCAGATTAGTATCCCTAACGAACATGGTCAGAGATATGATTAACAAAACATTAAATTGCACAACATATAAAAATGATATCACATTACAACCAAGCAGCATTTATATTCTAAGATTGTATGATTATTTCAACATTCAAAACTAAATAAATGCAACTCACCCTATCAGCAAAACACCAAAAAGAAAAAAAAAAAACTATATGACCATCTACATAGATAAAGAAAAATAATTTTAAGTAGTTTAGCTTTCATTCATGGTCATGGTTTTCAGCTAAATAGTAATAGGCAGGATAAGGGTATCTACACAGTATTTACAAGTAATATCATATATAATTTTTTTAAAAAGAATGTTTTCTCTCTAAAATCGTGAACAAAGCATGGTTGTCTACTTTTACCACTTTTGCTCTCCATTATTCTGGAGCTCCTAGCCAATATAATGTATATTAGATACGGCAAGAAAAAAAAAATACCATTTGCATGGAAAGTAATAAACTTTTTATTTGCAGATGACGTGAATCACTACATGAAAAATTATAAATGATTTACATAAAGGATTAAAAATAAAAAAAAGACGTTGCTGTCCAGTTGATTCCTACTCATAGTAACCCTAGAGGACAGAGTAGAAGTACCCCATAGGGCTTCCAAGGAATGGCTGGTGGATTCAAACTGCCGATCCTTTGGTTAACCGCCGAGCTCTTAAGCACTGTGCCGCCAGGGATCCTCATAAAGTACATAAAGCAAATATGTGAATTTGGTAAAGTTTTAAGAATCAAGGTCAACATATTGCATTATTATATACTAATGACAAAAAAAAAGCACTTGGGAATTGAAATTTTAAGACTGGTGACATTTACAATAGCATCAAAAAACATGGAATACTTACGGCTAGATCTAACAAAATATGTGTAAAATTTGTATTCTGAAAACTGAAAAACAGAAATCAAAGAAAGTAAAATGAATAGAAAGGTATACTGTGTTCACAGATTGAAAGACTCCCTATTGCTATGGCATTAATATTGCCAAAATTGATCTATAGATTTAATGCAATAACAATTACATTCCCGGCAGAAAGTTTTGTAGAAGTCGGCAAGCTGATTCCAAAGTTTATGGGAAAGATCAAAGGACTTAGAATAGCCAAAACAACTTGGAAATATTAAACAAATTTGAATAATGCTACAGAAATTAAGACACTATGGTATATAGGTTAATCGAACAGCTAGAGAGTTCAGAAATATGCCCACATATCTGTAGTCAATCTATTTCTGATAATGTCGCCAAAGTAATTCAATGAAGAGAAACCGTTTTTCAACTAACTGTACTGGAAAAAGTGGACATCCATTTACAAAAAGTGATCTGTGACACAAACTTTGCACCACCTACAAAACTAACTTGAAATGAATCTTAAACCTAAATGTAAAACTTACATTACTTTTAGAAAAAAAGAAGAAAACCTTAGGAGAAAATCTTTGTATCATTGTGATAGACAAGTATTTCTGAAGACATGAAATACACACATTTTCGAGGAAAATAATAGTAAATTAATCTTGGTCAAAATTAATAACTTCTCACATACACTGTTTAGAAAGTGACAAGGCAAGGCACAGGTTGCAGTAAAATATTTGCAAAAGAAGTATTTGATTAAGGACCATTTAATTAAAGTCACAATGAGATACCTCTGCACAGTCATTAGGATGGCAAAAGTTAAAAAAAAAAAAAAAAAAAGACAAACAGGCCAAGGTAATGAGGAAAAAACCTTATATTCAACAAATGGTGCTGGAACAATTGCATACCCTCACAAACACATTAACCATTATATTATACCATACACAAAAACTAAATTGAGATGGAGAATAGATATAAGTATGAAAGATAAAATGTTAAATGTCTAGAAGAATACAGGAGAAAATCTTCAAAATTTTAAGGTATCCTAGATTTTTTTAGATAGTATAAGAAATGAGACCAAACAAATAAATGATAAAATTGGACTTTACTAAAATTAAAAATATTTCTTCATCAATAGCATTAGAAAACAAAAAGCCAAGCCTCAGACTGAGAGAAAATATTTCCAATATATATCTCACAGAAGACTTGTATTCAAAATATATGATGAATATGACAACTTAATAATAAAACAAAAATATAATTAAATTTACCTTTTGCTGTCAAATCAATTCCTATTCATAGTGAGCCAATAGGACAGTGTAGAACTGCCTCATAGAGTTTCCAAGGAGTGGCTGGTGCATTTGAACAGCAGACCTTAAATATAGGCAAAAGATGTGAAATGAACTTTACAAAAAAGGACTTAACGTTGCTGTTGTTAGGTGCTGTTGAGTTGCTTCTAACCCAGAAACCCTATGGACAACGGAAGGAAACACTGCCTGGTCCTGTGCCATCCTCACGATTGTTACTATGCTTGAGCACATCATTGCAGACACTGCCAATCCATCTTGTTGAGGGTCTTCCTAGATGGTATAAAATAAGCACATCATAAGATGCTCAACATTATTAGTTATCAGGGAAAACAAATTAAAAACATATGAGATACCTACATACTTGATAAAAACCAAACAACCAAACACACTGCTGTCTAGTGGAATGTGACTTACAGTGATCCTATAAGACAGAGCAGAACTGCCCCGTAGAATTTCCAAGGACAGGCTGATGGATTCAAACTGTTGATCTTTTGGTTAGCAGTCTGAGCTCTTAACCACAGCACCACCAAGGCTCCCAATAGAATGGCTAAAACTGAGAAGAGAGATAAAACCAATAAAAATGCATGTACCTGGTATAAACGTGGATCAGCTGGAACTCTTGTGCCTATAGGATTTAAAATGATACAACTACTTTAAACACATTCCATATGGTCAAGTGTTTATCCAAGACAAATCAAAACATGTGTTTACATAGAGACTTGTAAAAGAATGCCCATACCAACTTCATTCATAATAGCTAAAAACTGGGAATAGGCTAAAAGTCCATAAACAGGCTAATTAATAAAACTTGGACAAATCCATACAATGGAAATCTACTCCACAGTTAAAACATGAACTACTCTTACATGCAACAAGTATCTTTTTCAAAACAACTATGCTGGGCAAATAAGCCAGGCACAAAATAATTCATACTATATAATTGCATTTATATGAAATTTGGAAAAACTAACCCATAGTAAGAAACAGCAGGTTAGTCTTTCCCTGGGTCCAGGATTGTTGGTGGTGATTTTGAGTAATTTTAAAGGAAAACAAAGGTACTTGGAGTAATGGAAATGTTATATGTCTTGAAGGTACTGGTGGCTATATATACATATGCATATATTTTTGCCAAAATTAATTGAATTGTATACTTAAAATAGATGTTTCTTATTTTATGTAAATTATGCCTCAAAACTTGAATTTTAGGGAGATTTACCAATTTATATTAGGGAGAATTAATTGATTATGTAACCAATATGCCTCATGGAATTGAGGTGTCAAAAATTTTAAGTTTTGCATTAGAAAAACATAAAGGATTCCCTTACCCATTACATTAAAAGTCATCTTGTCAAATGTTGTTAAAAATCTATGCGTGGTAACAATAAGTACTCTTTTAGCTAGGCTATAAACTAACCCTTAAAAGTAGCTAGATAACTAGGCCCACTCAAACCAGAAAGGCTGGTTTCATTATTCATTTAACTTTTACTTAAAATTCAGAAAACAATAGAAATTAATAAACATTATGTTTTCAAAAACTAATGAATGTATCCTTTTTTCAAGATTAATGAACATATTCTGTTTTCAAGATGGATGAAAAGAGCCTGTTTTCAAAACTTTAGGGGTCTTGTAACGAGGAATCACTGATCTTGTGATTGTCCTGTAACTGTTTAGCAAATTTACATAAATGTCCACCCATCAGAAATTTTGTTACAAAGTTCCTGATAACTTTATATATAAGCACATTAAGCATCCTGATTACCTCAGGCACTCATTTAGTGGGCAAATGATGTGTTGGTCAACTGCATATTGTCTATTAAACCTGCAGAGCAAGCTATTACTGGTGTTCTGAGTTCTTTATTTTTTGACAGAGACAATTGTCTATGTCACATCATTTTAGTCTTATTACCAATGGCAAGTCTAATAATATGGTAAGCCTTGGTGGCACAATGGTTAAGAACTCAGCTGCTAACCAAAAAGTCAGCTGTTGGAATTCACCAGCCACTCCTTGGAAACCCTATGGGGCAGTTTTACTCTGTCTTACAGGGTCACTATGAGTTGGAATGGACTGGATGGCAACAGGTTTGGGCTTTTTTGTTTTTTTTTTTCCGTTTGTTTTTTCTGTCAATAAAACAGACTTTCAAAGCTCAGAGTAACCCTCTTCCCACAAACGAGCATTTATTATCTTCTTCTGGGCCATAAAATAGAAAAGCCTAATTTTTAATCACATGCTTTACGCATTTGACTCTTCTGTAGTCAAATTGCTTGTTTCTGACTAAACTAATTCATAATGAGTATTTGGTTTTCAGTCCGGTTATTTCAATTGCTATAATGATAAACTAAGTTAAACAGATTAATGCGATTGTTTGTGTACCTTTCAACCTTCAAACAGAAGATCTATTCCAATAAAAACCTGGGATATGTATGGTCAGCAGTAAAATTTATCTTTTTTATATTGAACGGGACGATTTAATTACACAAACGCAGAGAAGAAATATGTTTTCTCATGCATGAGATGCAAAATATTCAGTACTGCATAAGAACTAACTTTGAGAAACTTCACTGACTTTCAAAATTGTTCCAAGTCTATTGATACCAAAAACAAAAACAAAAAAAACCAAACCCAGTGCCATCGAGTCGATTCCGACTCCTAGCGACCCTATAGGACAGAGTAGAACTGCCCCACAGAGTTTCCAAGGAGCGCCTGGCGGATTCCAACTGCCCACCCTTTGGTTAGCAGCCGTTGCACTTAACCTCTAGGCCACCAGGGTTTCCAAGTATATCGATAGTAAATATTAATTAATTAAATCATATGAAGAACATGTTATCCTAGGTCCATTTTGAACTTTATCTATATGTCAACTCAAGGAAGAGTAATAAAGAAATCTTTTTTAAGAGGAATAATGACTGACAATTTAATATGGTGGGTTAGAAATCTCAGACTGTGTGTTTTTGTGTTGTTTTATCTACGGGGGTGATAGAGAAGTCTGGATACCTCATGACCAACTTCTGAGTTTTTTTTTTTAAGTCAGGGAAGGTTAGCTATATCGTTTCCTAATATCTGTTATCTAAACTTTCCTTGTTTCCAGGAGTTAGTGATTCTTAAAATTTCAGGTCCATCTCTATTTATTTATTCAGATTTTATCAGGTAAAGACAAGGAAATGTGGATGGGGAAAGGAAGTTTCTAGGTTTATAAAGGAGGGAGGTAATCCTAGAGGAAGGACAGAGTAAGATATATGTGTACTCAAAGACAGCACATACAGTGGTGGGAAAAAGAAAAAAGTTGTTAGAGTTTGCTGCATGACTAGCTGGTGACTAAATAATGTAGCTGTGGGAGCCATGTCCTAAATTCCTAGAGTCACACTTGATCTGGAGAGATGGGACCGTGCAGGCCTGAAAAATCACCGGCTCAGAAATGAACAAGGTCTTCTAAGACCAGAGTTTGTTCCCTACTTTCTGGTATGGGTGAGCCTAAATGTTCTTGAATTATTGTTAGAAGGGTCAGGCACCTGAAAAATATCTGAGATTGAACTGTTTTTTAATCTGATGAGTAACTGTGTCAAATGGATAAAAAAATATATTCTGTCTATCTAAAGCAAAAGAGTACTCAGCAGAAGGCTATCAGGGATTCAGAAAAATGATGAGTGGCTGGAACATCAGACTTGGAAAACAGGCAGACTTGACATTTGGTAATAACACTAATTTTACTGTATGTCTATGTGGAGTGGTACATTGAAATAAGATAATTATAATGATAAAAACATTATTGAGAAAGGATTTGCTTTGTGCTAGGTTCTAAGTACTTTAAAAGTAATATTTCCTTTCTTAGAAAAAACTGATGGAACATGTGCTATTATTACTCTCATTTTACAGATGAAGAATCTGAGCGGAAATTGGTGGAATCGCTTTACGTCAAACGGCCAGCAAGCGCTAACAGTGAGTGTGGGAATTTGAACTGGACACATAGATTTTTAGAACTGTGTTTCAAAATTTCTAATTGTGAGGATTTTAACATTATATTCTGGCAACGGATTGTTAAATTCTTTTACTTAGGATCAGTGTATTTGGGTCTGTTTGATACTGAGTCTTTGGTATTTGTTGAGACATAATTTATGGTCAAGTATGAACCCAATTTTTAAAAAATGTCTATGTGCTCTTAAGATGAACGTTTGTTGTATAATTTTGAATAAAATTATACATAGGTCAATTGGATTAAGCTAGCTAAATTTTGTTTAAACAGTCTGTATCCTTACCTGTTTTATTTTTGGGTGATAAAGTACTATAAAAGGGTGTGTTAAATCTCCCACTAAGATTGTAGACTTGTAACTTATCTTTGCATTTCTATTAATATTTGCTTAATATGCTTTGTGACTTTATTCCATGTATAAAATTTTAAGTCTAAACAAAATGTGCCTTTGATTATTATGTAGTGACCCTCTTTATTTTAAATAATATTTTTACATTTTTTTCCCTTTGCTGTTATCTTCCCATCTTCTTATGGGTTTACTGAGCCTTTTTAAAATTCATTTTTTCCTATTTAGTGGGTCACCATAAGTATTACATATATTCCCTATATTTCTTTTACTACAGAAAAATCCAGCATATGCAGTGTATACCTATATCTATATCTACCTCCTCCAGAGCAATACAAGATTCTCAGAACATTTTAACTTTTATCACCCACTCCTATGTTCCAGGATATTTGAGTGCCATATTTTAGATATACCTTGTATTTTATCTCTCCAAATTAGACACCCTATTACCATTTTCTCCATCATTGTTACCATAGATTTGAACATCTATTTACAATTTCTTTTGACACTATACTTCTATTAGCTCAGATTTTATTTTGGGATCGTTTCCATTTTCTTAAAGCTGTTTCCTTAGAAATTGCTTTATTGAGGGATAATTGAGGTAAATTCCAACCTGGGACTGTTCCTCTTCACTGCGTTTCTCTGCACGATCATTTAGCTCTTTCTTTGTACATTCCGTTGTTTTGGATTGCCACCCGATGTTTGTCTGGGCTTTATGTGTAGAAATCCTATGAGGCCTGTGTTAAGTGAGAATTCTTCCAGAAAGCTTTTGCCTTTGCTTCTACATGTTCGCTAGCACCAACCATTCAAGATCACTCTTCCAATTTAATATCCCCCTTCTGAGCTTTCCAGATTATGCAATAACATAAAAGTTTCATCCAAATTCAAATACCCCTGGGGAATTTTTTTTCTCTGGTGACTGGATTTACTTCCAGCCACTACCCCTTCACTGAATCTTTAGCCCCTCAAGGACACCAATTTCATAGAAGAGTCTTGATAAAAATACCCAGTTATCCAAGCCTGTGATATTAAACCATAAACAAGGGCAGGAGTCACATGTCAAAATATTTAAAATATGACATATAACATTGTACACATCTTACTGTTTTCAAATATTTTACCTTGGTTTCAGTTTGCATGGTCACGCCCATATTTGCTTCAGAAAATATGGTGACATTGCATCAGGCTAAACATGTTGAAAAGCACGCAATTAAGATTTGCTTGATTACTTCACTCCTCTGTTCATACTGCTTCTTTTCAGGAAATAAATAACGTCACTACTTACTTCAACAACATTTTATCAAGCACTTCTTTTATTCCCCTATATTAGCTTGTACAGAAGCAAAAAAGGGAGGAGCTGAGACTGTTCTTTAAAAAAGTCAAATTAATATTTACAGCAATAAATTGGGGCTATGAAAAAAATTATTTTTTATTTGGATGAAAAAAGTCATGGTAAGGAACCCTAGTGGTAGAGTGGTTAACTTCTCAGCTGCTAATCAAGAGGTTGGTGATTTCGAGCCCACCCGTTGCTCTTTGGGAGAAAGATGTGGCAGCCTGTTCCCATAAACATTGTAGCCTTGGAAACACTATGGAGCAGTTCCACTCTGTCCACGAGGGCCACTATGAGTTGGAATCAACTCAGCAGCAATGGTTTTTTTTTTTTTTAATGACAAACTGTTCATAAAATACTGTGGGATACAGAATAGGAAGCCCCTAACTGCAACTGCAAAGGTGAAAAGATCCCACAGGCATGTTTTAGCTGAATCTTGATCAAGTTAACATGATGCCTTCATGATATCATAAGCAGCCTGGTGATATTAGGAGATGCGTAGAGGTATTAGGTAGTGGCCAGAACTTAGAAGGCATTGTATGGAGCCCTAAGAGATTGGACTTTACTTCACTGCCAATGAAGAACAATTATTTGGACTTACTTAAGAAATGATGAAGTAAAAGAACTGAACAGAAGATTTCAAAGGGTGGCTTGAGAAAACAAAGTAAGTACTATCATGAAATGTGCAAAGACCTGGGGTTAGAAAACCAAAAGGGGAGAACATGCTCAGCATTTCTCAAGCTGAAAGAACAAAAGAGAAAATTCAAGTCTCAAGTTGCAAATTGAAAGATTCTACAGGACAATTACTAAACAACACACGAAGCATCAAAAAAAGATAGAAGGAATACACAGAATCACTGTATCAAAAAGAATTGGTTGATTTTCAACCATTTCAGGAGGTAGCATATAATCAAGAACCAATGGTATTGAAGGAGGAAGTCCAAGCTGCACTGAATGCATTGGTGAAAAACAAGGCTCCAGGAATAATGGAATATCAAT
Source organism: Elephas maximus indicus (assembly GCF_024166365.1). Lineage (NCBI taxonomy): Eukaryota > Metazoa > Chordata > Mammalia > Proboscidea > Elephantidae > Elephas > Elephas maximus. The sequence continues at coordinate 59,143,277 of NC_064833.1, read as the reverse complement.
TTAGATGTTTCAATGAATGGATGCAATGCTGGAAGCACTCATTCGTCTATGCCAAGAAATTTGGAAGACAGCTACCTGGCCAACTGACTTGAAGAGATCCATATTTGTGCCCATTCCATAGAAAGGTTATTCAACAGAATGCAGAGATTATTGAACAATATCATTAATATAACACACAATTAAATTTTGCTGAAGATCATTGAAAAGCGGTTGTAGCAGTACATCTACGGGGAACTGCCAGAAATTCAGGCCAGAGTCAGAAGAGCACGTTGAAAAAGAGATGTCATTGCTGATGTCGGATAGATTCTGGCTAAAAGCAGAGAATACCAGAAGGAGGTTTACCTGTGTTTTATTGACTATTGAAAGGCATTTGACTGTGTAGATCATAACAAATTATGGATAACATTGCAAATAATGGGAATTACAGAACACTTAATTGTGCTTGTATGGAGCCCGTATATAGACCAAGAGGCAGTTGTTCGAATACAATGAGGGAATACTGTATGGTTTAAGGTCAGGAAAGGTGTGCATCAGTGATGTATTCTTTCAACATACTTTTTCAGTCTGTATGCTGAGCAAATAATCCTCGAAGCTGGAATATATTGAAGAAGAGCATGGCATCAGAATTGAAGAAAAATTCATTAACAACTTTTGATATGCAGATGATAAACCTTGCTTGTTGAAAGTGAAGAGGACTTGAAGCACTTACTGATGATGATCAAAGACTACAGTCTTCAGTATGGATTACAGCTCAACATAAAACAAATTCTCACAACTGGACCAATAAGAAACATCATGATAAATGGAGAAAAGATTAAAGTTGTCAAGGATTTCATTTTACTTGTATACACAATCAAAACCCATGCAAGCAGCAGTTAAGAAATCTAATGACACACTGCATTGAGCAGATCTGCTGCAAAAAACCTCTTTAAAGTATTAACAATAAAGATGTCACTTTGGGGACTAAAGTGTTCCTGACCCAAGCCATAATATTTTCAATAGCCTTGTATGCATGTGAAAGTTGGACAATGAATAAAGAAGACCGAAGAAAAATTGATGCCTTTGAATTAGGGTGTTGGTGAAGAATATTGACTATACTACTAACTGCCAAAAGAACAAAACAAATCTGTTTTGGGAGAAGCACATCCAGAATGCTCCTTAGAAGCAGAGATGGCAAGACTTCATCTCATGACTTCTGGACTCAAGACTTCTGAACATGTTATCAGGAGGGATCAGTCTCTGGAGAATGACACCATGCTTGGCAAAGCAGAGGGTTAGTGAAAAAGAGAAAGACCCTCAACAAGATGAAGTGCTACAGTGGCTGCAACAATGGGCTCAAACATAGCAATGACCATGAGGATGACACAGACCCGAAGGGTTGCTGTGAGTTGGAATTGGTTTCACAGCACCTAATAATCACTACATCATCTGGACTTAAGCAGGTAGGTACATAAACAAATTTGCATTTTTAAAAGACATATGAAAAGTGAATTGAAAGTGAAGAGATTAGTGTCAGAGAGAGATTATGGTAGCCTCTTTGATTTAAAGAGGTTCTGAAACTCTCGGATTTCTGAAAACATGAGATTTGTGCAGATCTTGATCCTAAAGAAAGAGGCAAGTAGAATATCATGACTTAAATTTTGAGCCTTTTTAATCATTGTCATTATTATCTGCATTCTTAAAAATATTACGTACTACCAATCTTTGGAAACCCTGATGGCATAGTGGTTAAATGCTATGGCTGCAAACCAAAGAGTCACAGTTCGAATCCTCCAGGCACTCCCTGGAAACTCTATGGGGCAGTTCTACTCTGTCCTATAGAGTCGCTATGAGTTGGAATCAACTCGACAGCACTGGGCTTGGTTTGGCTTTTGTTACCAATCCTTAGCAATGACCATTCCCATCAAAAGGGGGACTCCACCCATGTTCTAAGGAAATTATTGTTTCAGTATCAAATAGATAAATTTTCTATAAGCCTATTTAGAACTATAAATGTCTTTATCTCGCTGCTTTTCTACCACGGGCCTTCAACATAGAAATTCTTTTACTGCATCAAGATAGTGTGTCCTTTAAGATCCCATAACTAGTAGCCTTAAAATGGCTGCATTTCCTTCTGAAAATTTCAAACGTAAACAGAATTGCTTAAAAATTATTTAATTTTCTGTTAATGCCAAAAAGACAGTAATCAGTCATGGATACAAGAATAAGAAATGATCAAGAATAATGGATATTTTTGGAAAGGATAGCTTTGGGTGAAGTGTTGATGTGGTACAGGTGAGGCCAAGGGATCTACTGGTTAATTAAGAGTTGTAAGTTCAAGAGGAAAGTGAAAGTGCAGCGAAGAAGTATTATTTTTTAGACCCTAGAGGGAAAGACTCCTGCCATGGTTTTCATGTATTATAGAACCCTGCTATGGCCCTGCTCCAGCCATGCGCTGTCACTTAAGATGTCCATAAGGCTAAGAGAATGTTTCACTCAGAGCTCACGTTTCTTTTTCTAGATCATGCTTTGAGTTCCCAAGTCTCTTGAACGTTCCCTCTAATGGCACCCAGATTGTTCTCCGGGTCTGTGCAGGTAGTTTCCTTTTTCTATGTCTGTCCCGCAACACTCGTGACCAAGAACTTGCTTTTTGTGGAAGAAGTGAAAGGAGCTTGGAAGTGCATACAGGCCCCTTATGGTGTGGAACTGATCTGGGGTGAGAAGAGAATGGGAGGCAGTACTTCCACCAACAGTCATGGAGTTTTACCCTTGACGTCATTTTGGATTATTTTGACAAGGTAGGAGTAGAGAGCATGTTTTACCTTTAAAGTTTGATAGCTTGATTTACAACTTTAGTATTTAAACATATAGTATGTGAACTCCTTTTTATCTCTTACTTTTCGGCCCAAAACATTAGGGACAGACCTATGAAAAGGGAATACCAAAAACATACTTTTCCAACTTGACAGTTTGTTTCTGTGTTCTTTCATCATAATCACCTCTTAGCTTGGAAAGTCCAATTCAATTAATGAAATCAGAACAAGCTGCTAGAATCAGAAAGCTGGAACTAGAAGAAACTTTAAATCCTTCGTCCCTAATCTTAAAGAGGAAGCCATTTAGAGCATGCATTGCGTCTCAAATGACCCAGAGAGGTAGTGGCAGAGTTAAGATAAAAACCCAGATAAATATAAACCTTCATATTTCTCTTTGTCTTTTATTAGTTAATTATTTCGTTTCTTTCCCAATGGACTTCTTCTTCTTACTGGTAAGACTTTAGGTCTTACCAAAAGGTTAAAAAAAAAAATTATACCAGTGCATGTTGTAAAGTCAAGATTCAGTGAGTTTTTTTTAATTCCATTTTTAATTTTTTAAATAACCAATTTTATTTCTACTGAATTAGTGGTTGAATTTATTTGGGAGTGTTAGGTGGTATTTGTCAAATATTTTATTAATATTTACAGAAAAACATCTTAAAATTGAAATTATGATTTCTTTATCCACATGTTTACATAAATACTTGAAAATTCTAAGAGAACATGGGAATGTGAACAAAAAAATAGCAGGGATATTCTACTTAGTGAATAATATGCATATCCCAAACTTTGTAAAAACTAATATAGATCAATTAAGAAAATTTAGCAAATGATTAATGTGTCATACTGGTTTTAAAATTTATTTAATAATAACAATTCTCCAAAATGAAAAATCTCCCTTAGGAAACATAACTGGTAGTGTTAATATCTATATGAACTTATTACCGTGGCTTTCTTAACATTTTACAATTCTAATTTGGATATCATATTACATATATTAGAAATAATGGTCTCAAAATTACTACTCAGAAACTTACTGCTTATTTTGTGTTCAACTATCATCCAGCTATTTAGCCATATCTGATTACCCCATTCAATTAATTAAAACTTAAAGTCCACTCGCATTCTTCATTTATCAGACACGCATTTGAATTACAATGCACAAAGAGGCATTGGCACTCATTCTGGAAAACACAACTGCTTGGTGAAAGGCAAGAAGTCAGAGCTATAGGAAAGGAGCTTAAAAATGCACTACAGTAAAAATAAAGAGCAAACTATTTTTAGAAAATGTCATTCACATTAAAGTATTAGAGTTTGATATAAAACTTTGCTGGGTGCATGACCCCAGCTATTCACTTTTAGCACATATTAACAGAATTTTAAAAGGTGATCACCTGTAACATTGATATCTTTTCATATGCGATCCCTTTGAAGTCTTTGAGGAAGGCATATGGGCAAGAAAAGAAAAATAAAAGAGGAAAAGGTAAAGCAAGTGTTTGTAGATTCACAAAAGTACATATGTATTAACAGAATGAGAATCTACTTTTATACATTTTTCTTCTTTTGAATGTATTTTGAATTAGCCAATAAAACTCTATGGATCACGAAGGTACTATATGCAACAGATCATGGAAATGACAAAGGACTGGGCAGTGTTTCCCTCCATTGTACATGGAGTTGCCATGAGTTGAGGCCAACTTGACAGCAACTAACATTAATAATTGCCACAGAAAATCAACATAACTGAGAACTGATTTTAATCAGTAAAGGTGGAGATTTTCCACACTTTTTAAATTGAAGGGAAGAGGTAGCAGTTGGGCAATAATCTGCCAAGCAATGGACAAATGGCTCCTGGTAATGTAAATATAGATGTAAAAAAAAAAAAAATTCAACTTATCAGCACTAACTGGAATTGGCATTAAAAGCCTACAGATCAATTGGATCTTTAAACCATGGCTTTGTGGAGTAAGCAGAGATTTTCATAGATTCAAGTGGTTGGCATAATAACCTTGGGATCCGGATGACTCTGACCACGCCAGTAGGCTTGACTGATTCTACTGCCAGGTAGTAGAGATTGGTACCCATTCTCCTGCTGTGTTCGTGAGAGGTCAAAGGCAGAGAGCCAACCTTCCGTTATGAATGTGAATGGTGATGCTCAGAAATCACAGAGCGGAGACATAGCTTACTGAATTTGCTTCTAGGTGAAGAATTTCCAAAGGTTAAGGCAAAAGTTTATCATATTATATGCCCTTCTTAAAAGTGATTCCACAATCATAGAACCTATCAAGAGGCACCTCCTCTGAGTCAGGTATTTTTCATTGCACAGTCCAATGGAAACAGTCATTCAGCAGAAATGTTACCACACAGTACAAAATGTGCAGATGTCACCAGAATATTGAAATGCTGTGTCAGATTAAAGGTGACCACAAACTCTTCGACATTTCTCCCATCAAGAGATGGATTCTGTTTGTCATCCTCATTATCTGGTCGGTTCTGTGACTGCTTTGACCAGTGGATTATGGTGGAAGAATAGCTAGCCTTCCAGGCCTAGCCTTTAAGAGGATTGGATGTTTCTTTAGTCTTTTGGAGTCCTGAGCTACCATGTAAGAAGTTAGACTTCCCCTCTGGAAAAAACCACACGGAGAGGCCCTGAGACCAGATGGAGAGGAACAGGGTGCCAGGTGATCTCAACCTTTTACTCATCCCTGCCAAGGAAGTGGGGCTGTGAGTGAAGGTACCTTGGACCTTTGAGACAGTGAAGTGGCCAGTAGACTACCACTGAGTGACCTAATTTGGTACGTACATGGAAAGGAAGAATCACCCATATGAATCTGCACAAATTTCTAATCCACATAAATGTGAAATAATAAAGTGGTTATTGTTTTAAGCCACTGAGACTTTGGGTAGTTTTGTTACTCAGTAATATGTAACCAGACCAAAGGTTCGTTTTGAATTTACCTTAGTTCTTGTAATGTAATAAATTGCCTTCATTAAAAGGAAAGAAAATGTTAAGGCTAAGAAATTTTGTTTGTTTTGAAACAGATAAGAATGCCCAGACAGACTAAGGGTAATAACCAAGGGAACAAACACTCACAAGGGAAATTAGAAGGTCTTAGCATTAACAACGATAGTATCAATAATAACAGCAACTCTTATTGCTGGATGAGCTATGGTGGCACGGTGGTTAAGTGCTCGGCTGCTAACCGAAAGGTCCGTGGTTTGAACCGACCAGTCGCTCCACAGGAGAAAGATGTGGCAGTCTGCTTCCATAAAGGTTACAGCCTTGGAAGACTTATGGAATAGTTCCGCTCTGTCCTACAGGGTCACTGTGAGACAGAATCGAATTCATGGCAACAGGCTTGGTTTTTCGGGTTTTGGAACTAACTAGATAGAGAACTCTATCTATGTTATATCCTTCTGGTTTTTTTCCAAATAATATATTACCTTCAATTATATAATTATAATTCATAAAGGAGTTTTTTGTGTCACTGCTCGCCTTAAAGTACAGACCACATATTACTTTCTAAGAGCTTATTTTATTTTTAATATTTTGAGTGATAAAGCATAAAATATAAAGTGCTCTTATAAAATTTTACCCTCATCAAATCCCTAAAGGAATTAATGATTCATCATTAGGTACCCAGGGTAGAAGACACTAAGATTTCAATAGAGAGAGAAAATGAACAAAATATTCGTCATTTTCCATTCAAAACAACAATCCATGGTCAGTAAAACTCTTACAACTAAATGTTGCACATAATTTTTATAAAGTTTAGAAACTAAGACAGCTCAGGTATTTCCTTCAGAAAAATGTGAGGGTATTAACAATCCATTCAGAAATTGATGAAGACCAAGTACTGAGTAGGCAGCAAAAGTTTTCGTTTACAATCAAAATAGATTTTGAGTTTTCATATAAGATATTCATTAGGTGACTATTTTTATTACTTCAAGTGAACACAGTTACAATTAAACTGAGATAACCTTTCAATTTGGGGACAGCTTATTCAGACTTTATCCAGACTATTTGCAATTATGACTGAAAAGGTCACCTTTACACATGTACTACATGAAAGATGACCATGTTTTGTCCCTGCCACCATTTCATGGTTTTATCTTGGAAATTAATCGTATCAAATTGGTCCATAAAGGCATGCACCAGAATGAAAATTTAATATCTCATGGTCTTGGTGTAGTTAGGAGAAAACAAACAGACATGAATTCAACATGGAAAATTCATTTGGAATCTTTACTCATCAAAACCCAAGAATCTTAGCCACAAGTTATGCTGGAAGGGGCAGGAAAGTATGCTCCAGCAAGAGCAAGGAGCCTGATACTGGCAACACTGGCCAAGCAGAAAGGCCAGCCTGAGCAATCAGATACAGTCATGCATTTGTTCTCTGCACACATCTGAGGGACTGAATACAGGGGTTCAAACCTGTCTGTGCTCTGCGTGTCAATCCGCACACAAAAACACAAGCCTCATCCACTCAGAGAAAGGGATACCTTATTCTTATAAGCCTACTTAGACAAGGTGCCTTTTTCTAATTCTCACAAAAGTGCCATATATACAAGCAATGGTCCAAGGTCCAGCCTCCCCTGTTATGTTTCCAAGGAGACACAGAGAAACTCATCCACACTATTAGTCTCATCTGGAGTAAATCAAGGACTGAGCAGTTTGTAAGCTAGACACAAACACTTGAGGTCAGAAGAATTTAGAATTCGTTCCTGGAAGCTTTGTGTAGGTTGAAGAAAGCTATTCTGCTCAACAGCTAGATACTTCTGGGTAAAGGTAAGATCAGGCTCTTAGTCAAACCCAAAACCCAAATACTACCATCAAGTCAATTCTTACTCATAGTGACACTATAGGGCAGAACAGAACTGCCCCGTAAGGTTTACGAGGTTGTAATCTTTACGGAAGCAGATTACCACATCTTCTGCAGAGTGGTTGGTAGGTTCAAACCACCAACCTTCTGGGTAGCAGCCAAGTGCTTAACAACTGCACCACTAGGGCTCCTTTTTAGGCTCTTAGTAGAAAATGATAGGAGAAGGAGACAACCAAAAAATTAGGAATGATGGCAAAAGCATAGTCTAGGGTTAACTAATATATTACGTCTAGGTGCTTATTCAACTCAAAGACTGAGTCAGGTTGAGTTTGCAAGTTGCTTGTCATAAATGATGTGTTAAAAATTGGGCAGTATTAAAGATTAAACAAGAATTTTTGTGCTATGGTCCTTTATTTTTTGCCTCAAGACTCCTTAAGGGTATAAGTTTACTCTCCCCAATATTAGTAATGTTCATAATATTAATAATTGTGCATTAAAATATTAACCATTATAGATTAATAATATATGCCATATCTCAAGAACTGTGTTAAATTATTTAATCCTTACAATATTTCTATGAGGTCAATAATGTTTTCTTTGTCTTCTAATTTAGGAACCTGAATGAGACTAAAACCAAACCAAACCTGTTGCCATCGAGTTGGTTTCAACTCATAGCGACCCTATAGGACAGAGTAGAACCACCGCACAGGGTTTCCGAGGAGCGGCTGGTGGATTGGAACTGCTAACCTTTTGGTTAGCAGCCAGATGCTTTACCGCTGCACCGAGAGAGGTTAAGACATTGTAGACAGACACACAGCAGATAAGATGCAAAGCTAAGAGGACCCAAGGCTAATATTTTTTAAAAAGTTAATTATTACAATAAGCTACCTCTTCTCTGTGATTATAAGTACTTTGATTAAAAAGTTAAAGCACAATAAACATGAGAAACTTCATCAAATACTCCACATTTCATAAATAATGGATTATGCTAATGTGTTAGGCAGGTAAGTATTCAAGTAGTGTATTTGTGTGATGATCCCCGGAAACGACATGGGAAAGTAATACAGGAAAGTACAGAAACCAGTAAAGGATGTGTTTTCGACTAAGTTACCATGTTGTTGTTAGGTGCATTCCGGTCGGTTTCAACTCATTAGTGACCCTATGTACAACAGAACACTGCCTGGTCCTGAGCCATCCTCATAATCTTTGTTATGCTTGAGCCCATTGTTGCAGCCACTGTGTCAATCCATCTAGTTGAGGATCTTCCTCTTTTTCTATGACACGCTACTTTACTAAGCACGACATCCTTCTCCTGGGACTGACTGGTCCACTCTAATAACATGTCCAAAGTATGTGAATCCAAGTTTTGCCATCCTAACTTCTAAGGAGCATTCTAGCTGTACTTCCTCCAAGACAGATTTGTTTCTTCTTCTGACAGTACATGGTATATTCAATATTCTTCACCAACACCCTAATTCAAAGACATCAAGTTTTCTTTGGTTTTCCTTATTCATTGCCCAGGTTTCCCATGCAAATGAGGTGATTGAAAACACCATGGCTTGGGTCAGGGGCACCTTAGTCTTCGAAGTGACATTTATGATTTTTAACACTTTAAAGAGGTATTTTAAGATTTGCTGAATGCAATTTGTTGTTTGATTTCTTGACTACTGCTTCCATGCTCGTTGATTGTGGATCCAAGTAAAATGAAATCCTTGACAATTCAGTCTCTTCTCCACTTATCATGATGATGCTTATTGTGAGGATTTTTGTTTTCTTCATGTTGAGGTGCAATCCCTACCGAAGGCTGTAGTCTTTGATCTTTGTCAGTAAGTGCTCCAAGTCCTCTTCACTTTCAGCAAGCAAGTTTGTGTCATCTGCATAAAACAGGTTGTTAATGAGTCTTCCTTCAATTCTGATTCCATATTTTTCTTCATATAGTCCAGCTTCTCGTATTACTTGCTCAGCATACAGATTGAATAATGGTGAAAGTATACAACCTTGGTGTATACCTTTCCCGTTTTTAAACCATGCAGTACTCCCTTATTCTGTTCAAATTGGCTCTTGGTCTATGTACAGGTTCCTCATGAGCACAATTAAAAGTTTTGAAATTTCCATTCTTCTCAATGTTATCAATAATTTGTTATGATCCACACAGTCAAATGCCTTTGCATAGTCAATAAAACACAGGGAAACATCTTTCGGATATTCTTTGCTTTCAGCCATGATCCATCTGCCATTAGCAATGATATCCCTTGTTCCATATCCTCTTCTGAATCCAGCTTGAATTTCTGTTGACATTGCAAACACTTTTGAATGATCTTCAGCAAAATATTACTTGTGTTTTATATTAATGGTATTGTTCAATAATTACCATGGTTAATCTTTCTTTAGAAAGGGCACAAATATGGATCTCTTCCAGTTGGTTTGCCAAGTAGGTGTCTTCCCAAATTTCTTGGCATAAATGGCCGAGCACTTCCAGTGCTACATCCATTTGTTGAAACATCTCAATTGGTATTCCATCGTTTTCTGGAGCCTTGTTTTTCAATAGTGCCTTCATTACAGCTTGGACTACTTCCTTCAGTACCATCAGTTCCTCATCATATGCTACCTCCTGAGATGGTTGAATGTCAACCAGTTCTTTTTGGTACAGTGACTCTGTGTATTCCTTCCATCTTCTTTTGACGCTTCCTGCACCATTCAATATATTGCCCAGAAAATTCTTCAATATTGCAACATGAAGCTTGAATTTTTTCTTCATTTTTTTCAGCTTGAGAAACATGGAATGAGTTTTTCCCTTTTGGTTTTCTAACTCCAGGTCTTTGCACATGTCATTATAATACTTTGTATTCTCGAGCTGCCCTTTGAAATCTTTTGCTCAGCTGTTTTATTTCATTATTTCTTCTGTTTGCTTTAGCTACTTGACATTCAAGAGCAAGTTTCAGAGTCTCTTCTAATATCGTTTTTGATCTTTTCTTTCTTTCCTGTCTTTTAAACGACCTCTTGCTTTCTTCATGAATGATGCCCTTGCACAACTCGTCTGGTCTTTGATCATTAGTGTTTAGTGCAGCAAACCTATTCTTCAGATTGTCTCTGAATTCAGGTGGGATATACTGAAGGCCTTTGTCTAACCTAGCCTTACTAAATGTCTCATTACCTGAGTTCAGTTCTGAGAATCAGGCATACATTATAGCTGACCATCTGTACTTCAGTGTCTTTAACCTCACCATGTACTTAAATCAGATTGTTCCTCTCACCTGGATTCTTTGGAATATTTTACTCCTTTCGCACCTTTCTCTACCCTGCTCTTTTACCTGGGAAGCTGGTATGTGTGGACTACATTCAAGGGCCTCTTTACTCTCACAACTCTGGCTGGGTTCTGCCTTTGGGGAGAATTGGCAAAGATCACAGTAAGGGAGAAGAGAGGGTTTAAGATATTCCTTTATCTATGTCTCATCCTACGGGTCACCACAAGCTGGCTAATCATGCCCCTTCGTGGAGGCCCTCTAAACTGAGCTCTCTCAGCCTCTTGGTTCTAAGGGTTCGCTCCTCTGGCTACTTCAGGTTTTAGGCTAGGGCAGAAGCTTAAAGTTTCCAACCCTGATATATTAAACTCTAACTAGTTGTTTTTTTTTTTTTTTTTAATCTATTTTCTGGCCATAACTTTCTAAGTATTCTCTTAATTAAATTTTCCTCATATTATTAAATTTGTGTATGTCAAGCCTTTCATGATACACATCCCAGGCTGATAAACCAATTAATGAATACCTCGTCCCTCTTTTAATTACATAACCATATTTTTGTTGTTGTTCTTAGGTGCCATAGAGTCAGTTCCAACGCATACAACATAATGCACAACAAAACAAAACACTGCCTGGTTCTGCATCATTCTCACAATTGTTGTTATGCTTAATCCCATTGTTGCAGCCACTGTGTCAATCCATCTCATAGAGGGCTTTCCTATTTTTTACTGACCCTCTACTTTACCAAGCATGATGTCCTTCTCCAGGGACTGATCCCTCCTGACAATATGTCCAAAGTTTGTGAGACGTAGTTTCTTCATCCTTGCTTCTAAGGGGCATCTGGTCGTACTTTTTCCAAGACAGATTTGTTCATTCTTTTGGCAGTTCATGGTATATTCAATATTCTTTTCTAACACCACAATTCAAAGGTATCAATTCTTCTTTGGTCTTCCTTATTCATTGTCCAGCATTCACACGCATATGAGGTGATTGAAAACACCATAGATTGGGTCAGGCATGCCTTAGTCCTCAAGGTGACATCTCTACTTTCCAACATTTTAAGGAGGTCTTTTGCAGCAGATTTTCCCAATGCAATGTGTATTTTGATTTCTTGACTGCTGCTTACATAAGTGTTAATTGTGGATACAAGTAAAATGAAATCCCTGACAACCTCAATCTTTTCTCCATTTATCAGTGACGTTGCTTTTTGGTCTAGTTGTGAGGATTTTTGTTTTCTCTATTTTGAGGTATAATCCATACTGAAGGCTGTGGTCTTTGATCTTCATTAGTAAGTGCTTCAAGTCCTCTTCACTTTCAGCAAACAAGGCTGTGTCGTCTGCATGTTGTTAATGAGTCTTATTCCAATCTTAATGCCCTGTTCTTCTTCATATAGTTCAGCTTCTCGGATTATTGCTCAGCATACAGATTGAATAGTTAAGGTGAAAGGATTCTACCCTGAGGCATACCTTTCCTGACTTCGAATCATGCAGTACCCCCTTGTTCTGTTGGAATGAGTGCTTCTTGATCTAAGTACAGATCCCTCATGAGCACAGTTAAGTGTTCTGGAATTCCAATTCTTGGCAAAATTATCCATAATTTGTTATGATCCACACAGTCGAATGCCTTCAGCATAGTCAATAAGACACAGGTAAACATCTTTCTGGTATTCTCTGCTTTCAGCCAAGATTCATCTGACATCAGCAATGATATCTCTGGTTCCAAGTCGTCTTCTAAATCTGGCTTGAATTTCTGGTAGTTCCCTGTGGATACACTGCTGCATCTGCTTTTGAATGATCTTCAGCAAAATTTTGCTTGCATGTGATATTAATGATATGTAATTAATATCACTTAACCATATTACTCATCTTGAAAGTGAACAACCATTTAGACTCCTCCCTTTTCCTCTTTGTTCATACCCAATCTACTGCTGAATCATACTTAATCTGAAGATAAACTCATTTATTTTGTCTCTCATCCCACTAATTTGCCATATTTGAACTCACAAAATAGGATATGCTGTGCCTGCAAATTCTAGTTTCTTGTCTTTCCAGTTCATTCTCCATATTTCCAAATTAGAAACTTGGTCATATAATTTTTTTATTCAATGCTCCTTAGTAATTTTTCTACTACAGAGAAACACATTAAGAGCTGAAACGCAATGGCACTGCCTTGTTTTTCCAGGTCTTGCAAATTTTCTACCTTTGGCAGGGTGCAGTCTTACCACATTTTTATCACTTATTTTGATGGAAAACCTTTGAGTTTTCCTTCTCTGACATGTTTCTGCCTTATACACGTCCTAGCTTTCACAGGTTTTACTGTATAAGGAAATAAATTTCTAGAATATTTCTTTTATATAAAAAGTATTTCCTCTGCTATTCAATTTACTTGTATAAAATTCAAAGTCAGTGCTGAAAAACACTAAAAATAACTACCTCAGTTTGTCTTTTTTTTTTTTGTCTCACCTTCCTCTTTACCTTCATCCTCCTCCTCTTTCAGCTGGTGACTCCTATGAATGACTCCTAAGAGACCATTTTTTTCTTTTAGTGCTTTGATGATAAATGAGATTAAAAAATGTTTGCATTAAGTCAAAAGAATTGAAGAGATATTTTTACTTCACATTTAAAATCTCTTGCATTTACTCAGGCACTGGGTTGGGTTTTTAATCGGTATTATAGAGCAGTAGTTCTTACATCTGATTGTAAATTACAATCAAATGGTGAAAGTTTTGGTGGTGATTTTGAATTCCCTTTTTTATTTTTTTAACACAGTTTTGTTTCCAAGTATATTAATAAGGTGCAAATATTACTACATTATAATCAGAGCAATGATATACTAAGAATACATAACAATTTATCTACTCAGATGTATCTAATGGTATAATCTGGAAACAGATAAAATAAAAACATAGAGAATTGTAAACAAAAAGGAAAAATCCACAACCATGTATAAAGGAAAAACTTACAGAATTACAAGCAAATAACTACTCATGTCTATCAGAAACTGATCAGTCAAAAGCAGAGTTTTATCTATTTTTAATTATGATTCCAGGTCCCCATTACCAGTGATTTGAACTAAACAGATTGGAAGCCTCAGTGGCATAGTGGTTAAGTGCTATGGCTGCTAAGTAAGAGGTCGGCAGTTTGAATTCGCCAGACACTCCTTGGAAACTCTACGGGGCAGTTCTACTCCGTCGTATATGGTTGCTGTGAGTCAGAATTGACTTGACGGCAACAGGTTTGGTTTTTAAGATGGGATTTCATATCTGTAATTTTCAAAAACTCCTTTAGTATTCATGTACAGCCTAGTTTGGACATCACTGCTCTGTTAAAAAAAAAAAAAAATTTTTTTTTTTTTTTTTTTTTACTAGTCCTTAAAAGCCCACATGCTTAAAGTTGTTTATGATCTGACCAAGAAACCTCAGGAATCTCACCTAATCCATGAACATAATGTTAGATGGTGTCTAAAGTCCCTTCCATTTGTTTAAATTTAAAATATTCATGTAAATTAAAAATGACGAGGTTTGATTTAATTAGATCTTCCCAGATTGCTTGCAAATTTAACGCTATACCAGTTCAAAGCCTGAGTATTTTGCTGTTATCGTTGTTGATTTTTGAGTGCCGATTGTATTGAACAATAAGGAGGATACATAACAAACATTTGAAATGGCAACTTCAAGTTCTTACTAGGTTGCTGGAATCAACAGGCAAGAACCTAATTTCTGGCATCATACTTTCTACTAAGTTTTGAAAAGTTTCGTTTTCTAAACATAACAATAATACCACCTATTTGCTGGATTTGGGGGAGACTGTGTATAAATTACTGGCTGAGGGTAGACAATAAAAATACCATTTCTTCTACAGAAATATACCATCTAGTTAGGAAGACGAAGCATAGAAGCACAAAATAGTTAATACAAATGCAGTGTGGTCAGGGGTCAGGGAAAAGCCACTCAGTGTGGGCTGAGCCAGCTTCTCCCTCCTGCCTCTCCGAATTTCAATCTACCTAGGGGAGATAATCAAAAGAGGTTGACTTCAACAATAGGCTTTCCTGTGGTTTCTATGGCAACCAAATGAAAATAATCACAACATTTCACTTCAATTCTTAATGCAATTTTGTCAGTAACATTTACTGAGCACCCACTGTGTGCAGAGAAATGCACTAGAAGGTTATGGCAACAAGAAATTTTATTGTCATAAGTGGAAACTGCTAGGAGAAAATAACCTTCTCCATGAATACATTCTCTGAAATAAAGTATAGAATAAAATTCTGCCACATTATTTGTACTTTTGGGCTCCTATGTTTACCTTGAGCTATAAATGGTTCTCTGCAAACTTCTGCACAAGTTGCAAAGGGAAGGGTAGAATTTGTCCACTATAAGGAAAATGATTTCAATTATTTGAGAAAAAAATTGGGCACTATTCTACTAATGCTAGCAGATTCTCTCTAGAATTTTTCTCTTGGGAGTATAAATAAACTTATTTCCTCCCAAATATAAATATAGGTGAAGGATGTTTCACCAAAGTATGTGTTGTTTTCATTTGAAAGACCCTAGGAAGGTGAGGTTAAACAGTAAAACAATTATGGTGACCTTCCTCACAAAAGCACGCTATTTATTGGACAGTTACAGGATGTCAGCGAACTCAATGTATCTTCCTTCTAACTTCTCACACCTGTGTGTGGCTAGTCCCATCAGGCTAGAACAAATAACAGATGTCTTTTACTGACCTTCATATCTCTGTAAATTTCTTAATGAATAAAGTTTTTATACTGATGATAATTTCTTTGTTGCTGTTCAGTCAATTCTGACTCATGGTGACCCTATGCGTGCAGAGAACTGCTCTCCATAGGGTTTTCAAGGCTGTGACCACTTGGAAGTCTGGCAGAGTACCAAAGAAAGAAAGAAACTTGGAAACAATCCCTCTCCCTCAAAGACTGAGATTCAGATCTTATTGGAGAGGATGTGACCATGGCCTTATTGAATGGTAGACAATTTATCTGAGGTGTCACTGGCCAGACTGGTAAGTAGGAAACCGTATTCTGGGTGTTGAAAAGATGTGTAGGAAGTCTTTCACTGGAGCACCAGCAACACTGTGATACATCCCACCGAGGTACCACCAAGATTTGCTGAGAAGCTGTCCACTAGAGATCTGGTAAGGCTTGCTGGCAAGACAACTCCTAGGGTCCTGCTGAAATTTGCTGGAAAGCCTCCTTTCCCACCCAGAGTCCTTGTGAACTCAATGGAGAGTGAGTGCCACTGGATATCCTGTGTACCCAAGGTAGCTGTGTACCACAGGAGCAGAAACAAGAGCACATTAGAGCTAGAAATGAAACCTATTCCTCTTAATTGTTCCTCCTGCAACTTTACTTACAAAGTTTAGCATCGTGCCACTTGGCAAAGTAGAAATGTTTACAGGGTCCAGGTTCTTTATCACAAATCAGGGCAAAGAAGGATGGATTTGAAGCTGAGAGATAATATGTTGGTAAATGGCAGGTACCACCTTTTAACTGCAACAACATAACTATGTTTCTACCTAACAAGATTCAGCTATGGTTACTACAAGTTATCACTCTTTTCACAAAGCAAATAGTCATAAAGTTTCAAGAGCCATTTTATCCATTGTTGGCTATATTAATTACCCCCTTAAATTCTGCCATATGAATATTTTGTTACCTAAGAACCAAAGTGTAAGTTTAACCTCCCACAACTTGTATATATGTAAAAAAAAGATGGGCAAGAGGAAGGAGAAAACTATTAGGATTTACAAATAAACACGTACATAAAAAAGCAAAGAGAAAATAAATCTGCTCGATATCTCAATTCCATAACTGGTCACAATTCTGTTGCTGGTCTATAACTACATTCTTCTAATACCATTCTATTTTTCCTTACTCTTAGCAAGAAACTCAGCTGGTTGGGTTGTTTACTTGCTGGGTTAACTAAACCTTCATTTCAAATGTAGCTCAGTGTGGAATGTATTTGAGTGCTCAATAGTTCTGACATTTTTGAGTTGCTGTAGTTTTCCTGTTAGTGCAAAGAAGCACCTCAAAATACCCCCTGGGTTCTCAAGACAATTCTCTTTGCCCATTGTGTAACTCCCTCCTCCACCGGTAATTGGGATCAATCACTAAAGCCAGTAGCGTAATCCCTTTCTATGTCTGTTGGTTCAATGGTATTAGAAGCGAAAAATGGTCAGCTGGTAGGCTAATTTTACAATTCAGTGGAAACATTGTTGTGTCCTATGACAGAAGCTTTCCCCTCTTGGGGGATGAGGCATCCAAATTAGCAGCACTCAAAGTTGTCAGGAATGGAAGCAAAAATTATGCGAATAATCAAGTCTAACAGTAAGAAGGGCCACTTCTACTCTCACACCTTGATTCCAAGACCCGTGTATTCTGGCTTGATGACATAACACCATAGTATGGTCTTTTATTCAAAGCATGTACAACATCCTATAAAACAACTTCATCATTTCAGTGCATCCAACTGACATCATAATTGAATCTTTATTAAGCCATTATGATTTCCAATTAGACCATCCAATTAGACTTCTGGTTGATTGATTATATGGCATTGTTGTTGTTAAGTGCCATTGAGTCAGCCTCAACTCATACTGACCCCATGCACAACAGAACGAAACACTGCCTGGTCTTGAACCATTCTCACAACCATTGCTATGCTTGACCCCATTGTTGCAGTCATTGTGTCAATTCATCTTGTTGAGGGTCTTCCTTTTTTTTTGATGATCCTCTACTTTTCTCTTGACCATCATGCTTTACCAAGCATGATGTGCTTCTCCAGGGACTGGTCTCTCCTGATAACTTGTCTAAAATAGGTGAGATGAGGTCTTGCTGTTCTTGCCTCTGAGGAGCATTCTGGCTACTTTTCTTTCAAGATAGATTTGTTCGTTCTTCTGGCAGTCCGTGGTATATTCAACATTCTTCTTCATAATTCAAAGACAGCAATTCTTCTTCAGTCTTTCTTATTCATTGTCCAGCTTTCCCATGCATATGAGGCAGTTGAAAACACCATGACTTAGGACAGGTGCACCTTAGTCCACTTATTAAAGTGACATTTTTACTTTTCAACATTTTAAACAAGTCTTTTGCAGCAGATTTGCCCAATGCATGGCATTGTTTGGTTTCTTAACTGCTGCTTCCATGGGCATTAATCGTAGATCCAAGTAAAATGAAATCAGAGATGACTTCAGTCTCTTCTCCATTTATCGTGATGTTGCATATTGGTCCAGTTGAGAGGATTTTTGTCTTCTTCATGTTGAGGTGTAATCCATACTGAAGGTTGTAGTCTTTGATCTTCATCAGTAAGTGTTTCAAGTTCAGTTCACTTTCAGCAAGCAAGGTTGTG
Organism: Elephas maximus indicus; assembly: GCF_024166365.1. Lineage (NCBI taxonomy): Eukaryota > Metazoa > Chordata > Mammalia > Proboscidea > Elephantidae > Elephas > Elephas maximus. The sequence goes on along the minus strand of NC_064833.1, from coordinate 59,125,060 downwards.
TCATCTGCATAATGCAGGTTATTAGTAAGTCTTCCTTCAATCCTGATGACCTGTTCTTCTTTATATAGTCCAGCTTCTCATATTATTGCTCAGCATACAGACTGAACAAGTACGGTGAAAAGATACAACCCTGACGCACACCTTTCCTAATTTTAACCCATGCAGCATTCTCTTGTTCTGTTCAAATAACTGCCTCTTGGTCTGTGTACAGGTTCCGCATGAACACAATTAAGTGTTCTGGAATTCCCATTCTTCGCAATGATATCCATAATTTGTTATGATCCACACAGTCAAGTGCCTTTGTATAGTCAATAAAATACAGGTAAACATCTTTCTGGTATTCTCTGCTTTCAGCCAAGATCTATCTGACATCAGCAATGATATCCCTAGTTCCACATTCTCTTCTGAATCCAGCTTGAATTTCTAGCAGTTGCCTGTCAATATACTGTTGCAACTGCTTTTGAATGCTCTTCAGCAAAATTTTACTTGCATATATTAATGATATCGTTCAATAATTTTCACATTCTGTTGGATCATCTTTCTTTGAAATGGGTGCAAATATGAATCTCTTCCAGTTGGTTGGCCAAGTAGATGTCTTCCAAATTTCTTCACATAGATGAGTAGACACTTCCAGTGCTGCCTCCATTTGTTGAAACATCTCAACTGGTATTCCATCAATTCCTGGAGCCTTGTTTTCCAACAGTGTCTTCAGTGGAGCTTGGACTTCTTCCTTCAGCACCATCAATTTTTGATCACATGCTACCTCCTGAAAAGGTTGAATGTCGATCAGTTCTTTTTGGTACATTGACTCTGTATTTCTTCCATCTTCTTTGGATACTTCATGTGTCATTTAATATTTTCCGCAAAGAATCCTTCAATATTGCAACTCAAGCCTTAAATGTTTTCTTCAGTTCTTTCAGCTTGAGAAGTGCCAAGTGTGTTCTCTTTTTGATTTCCTAACTCCAGATCTTTGCATATTTCATTATAATACTTTACTTTGTCTTTTGGAACAACCCTTTGAATTCTTCTGTTCAGTTCTTTAACTTCATCATTTCTTCCATTTGCTTTAGCTACTTGATATTCAAAAGCAAGTTTCAGAATCAGTTCTAACATCCATTTTGGTCTTTTCTTTTTTTCCTTTCTTTTTAATGACCTCTTGCTTTCTTCATGTATAATGTCATTGATGTCATTTCACAACTCATCTGGTCTTTCATCATTAGTGTTCAATGCATCAAATCTATTCTTGAGATGGTCTCTAAATTCAGGTGGGATATACTCAAGGTCATACTTTGGCTCTCATAGGCTTGTTCTAATTTTCTTCAGTTTCAACTTGAACTTGCATATGAACAACAGATGGTTTGTTCTGCAGTAGACCCTTGGCCTTATTTTGACTGATACGGAGCTTTTCCATCATCTCTTTCCACAGATGTAGTCGATTTGATTCCTGTATATTCCATAAGGCGAGGTCCACAAGTATAGTCACTGTTTAAGTTGTTGAAAAATGTATTCACAATGAAGAAATCATTTGTCTTGCAAGTTCTATCATGCCATCTCTTGCATCGTTTCTATCACCAAGGCCATATTTTCCAACTACTGTTCCTTCTTCTTTGTTTCCAACTTTTGTATTCCAATCACCAGTAATTATCAATGCATCTTGATTGTTCATTTGGTCCATTTTAGGCAGTTATTCATAAGGTTTCCACTGGCTAATTTTTTCAGAAAGTAGACTGCATAGTCCTCCTTCCTAGTTTGTCTTAGTCTGGAAGTTCATCTGAAACCTGCCTACCATAGTGACCCTGCAGGTATTTGAGATACTGGGTGCATAGCTTCCACTATCACAACAATGTGCTAGCCACCGCAATTCGACAAACTGACAGATGTGTGGGGACTATGTGGTAAGATCAGTTAATGCCATAGGCTTGAGTCCTTTGCTGGAAGTCGTCTGCTTTTTAATGATTTCTTTGATCAGATTAGAATACCAGATAATTTTGCTGATAGAGGAGCTACTGACATGGAAAGCAAATTCATATGCAGGGTGTGTGTGTACTTTTCAGGATGGGTCTCTGCCCTTTTTATGATGGATGAGGTTTGATAAAATCAACCAGTCACCAGGTGGTTGGCTGGTTCCCTGGGGAATGGTGTAATATCAGTATGTCAGCGTTAGCCTCTAATTTTGGCAGATTAGGTATTCAGCAGTAGCTGTTGCCAGGTTCCATCTGACATCAGCAGACATCACCTGACAGCATGTTGAGCCCATGCATAGCCTTAATCCCTCTATTACTGTTTTGTTTATGAGCCCGTTGAGCAAGCACTGGGGTATTTGAGGGAAAAGGTTGATCAACATATATAAAGCAATAATTTTGTCCACCTGATTATTATAAGCCTCTTCTGCAGTGGCTGCCCTTTTATTGGTATGCTCATAGGACAGAAATATCTTCACAATCTGTGTGCATTATGAGAGATCTTTGCACTAGTTCTTGGTGCACTCAAAGAGTGAGCATTTATTTGCCTTTTCCAGATTTTGAGTACCCTCCCAAAGTATCAATGCCAGTGGAGAATAAGTTAAATAAAATGGTTGTATCACTCCATAATGAATAACTTAACACTGGCGCTGACTAAAGACGACCCAATAGGCAACTCCATAACAGCACCAGGGTACTCTTTCTAGAGAATGTGTTGAAGTTAGCTCATTTATATATAAGTCATATTCTTACCCTTTATGACCTTGTTTGTTTTCTGTAGCATAAATTCCTACCAAGCTACTCCTTCAGAATTTATTACAAAGTAGAACTTTTTAGAACACATACAGTTCTGCACCTAATTGCACCTACTGCTTTTGACTTAATTTATATTTTATTAAAACATTAAGTATCGGCCATAGAGCCAGGATAGCCAGGAGTGGAACATGAGAAGATTACAATTGCTGCAGGCTCAAATATTTTATGCAGTAATTTTGATCTTGGCTTTTCTTATTCTTGTGGTTGAGGAAGGTAAAATGTTCTTCAGTTCTGTTGTCTCTCCCTGATTGTTTTTATCTCTTTTCTCATTTCTTACATTTAGTCTCTTGTTCTGACTTTTCTGTTATTCTTAAATTTACTAATTCAACTCTTTCTGTTTCTACTTGTTGAGATTTTCTTTCTCCCATGAAACTGACTCCCCTTCTCATCAGTATTCTCCTGAAGACATTCAAACGTCATGGTCTCAAACACTTTTCTAACATTGCACTGAAGCTCTAGAATAGAGATGGAAAATGTGGTGTGAAAATGAGCAGTATAAAAACTATAAAAAGCTAAGTGGCCACACACTCTTGCATATTGAAAGTGTGTTGCTAAAATGTGTGATGAGGATCCAATCTGGCCAGAGAAACTGAGAGCCTACCTAACAGGTTTATGCAAATGAAAATAAGAATTACGGGTCTAGAAGTCATGTTAAGTGTGAAGAATAATTTTACAGAAGGTCCAACCAAGAGAGTAAACAAAAAGATAGAGAGGGGAATGTTGAATTTCAAATTCTTGATATGGCAATAATTCGAATACCTATAATGATGATATCTGAAATGTGACTATATTGTTTACTAGCGGATGGAGAGCAGAAAGAAAGATGTACAATAATGTATTGTAGGTACTAAAGGATGTGGAACACACTGGGTTTTCATTCCTTTATTCGGTTGTTATTGTGCTGTTGTTAGGTGCCTTCAAGTCAGTTACAAATCATAGTGACCCATGTACAACAGAAGGAAACACTGTCTGGTCCTGCAACATCCTCATGATCATTGTTATGTTTGAGCCCGTTTGTGGCAGCCACTGTGTCAGTCTATCTCCTGGAGGGTCTTCCTCATTTTTGCTGACCTTCTACTTTACAAAGCATGATGTCCTTCTCCAGGGACTGGTCCCTCCCAATAGCATGTCCAAAGTATGTGAGAGGTAGTCTCACCATCCTTGTTTTTAATGAGCATTCTAACTGTACTTCTACCAAGACAGATTTGTTCATTCTTTTGGCAGTCCATGGTATATTCAATATTCTTCACCAACACCATAATTCAAAGGTGTCAGCTTTTCTGCCATCTTCCTCATTCATTGTCCAGCTTTTGTATACATATGAGGCTATTGAAAATGCCATCCCTTGGGACAGGTGCACCTTAGTCCTTAAAGTGACATCCTTGCTTTTCAACACTTTGAAGAGGTCTTTTGCAGCAGATTTGCCCAATGCAATTCATCACTTGATTTCTTGACTGCTGCTTCCATGGGCATTGATGGTGGATCCGAGTAAAATGAAATCCTTGACAACTTCAGTCTTTTCTCTGTTTATCATGATGTTGCTTATTGGTCCAGTTGTGAGGATTTTTGTTTTCCTTATGTTGAGGTGTAATCCATACAGAAGGTTGTAGCCTTTGGTCTTCATAAGTAAGTGCTTCAAGTCTCAGGTTCTTTGTAGATTTTGTGGATATTATGAGTGGTACCTCTTTATTATTTAACATTATTTATTATATTTTTAAGTACCAATATTAATCAAGTGTTTTGATTTTTGAAGGCTGGTCTTTCTATACATCTAAAATATATAAAATCAGTAACACAGAGAAAGACACAAGGTTTAGTCAAATTAGTTTACATCTCTCTGTCTCAGTTTCCTCACCTATACATGCCTCAGATGACTCTACTGATAAATTAATAAATTATACATAAAAAGATCTTAGTAACCGTTGATTAAACATTAGCTATCATTACTATTATTGCTTAAGTATTATGGCTCAATAATAATGATTTAGACAGGAAAAAGATCTTGCTATTGCTGTCAAAGGAACTTAAATTTGTAGAAGTTAAACTTTGGAGAAGTTGTGTTTCAAGAAGAACAAGTCATGGCATGCTTATCCCAGTTGACAAATTGTACCCTTGAGGACTGATGTGTTATTTCAAGGGTCAATTTAATCCAGAGATATAATTCTCAATACCACACTTATTATTCTGATCATAACAAGTTGTGGAAGTTAAGTTAGTTAAAGAAATGGTTCATATGAATTGAGATCTCCCATTATTTGTGAAATCCAGTCACTTATAAACTAGACACGTTTGTTTTCCTCTTCAGAGAGGTTCATGATTAGCATAAATTCCCCAGTTCTAGCTTTCAGTTGACCTAATACATGCTTACTTTTCTCATTGTGAAGGCAGGATGATGATTTTTAAGTAAAATTAAGACAATATATACCACCTATTATTGACAAGAATATAAGATTTATTTTTTTCTTCTTTAAAGCCAGGACCTTTTTCACAGTAGCTTCCAAAGACAGGCATTGGTTTGACAATCTTAAAGAACACATCAGATTCTAAAATGCCTATTTAAAAAATATATTCAACTGTGAACATTTTAAAAAAAACAATTTTGTACATTTTTCATCCAAATAGCTCCATGTCAGTGCCCAGCACTCAAAATCCAGGACAAATTAGGGATGATTAAAAAGAGTGTCAAAACATTGGTAGTTAAATGCTTCATTAGCTATTAAAAAAAAAAAAAAAAACCCAGTATATATTTAAAAATTGCCGTGGTCTCTGACAATGTGAGAATGAGTAAGATTAGAGGATTGTGGAAACATTTTTGCACCTGATATATAGCAAAGCCTCTTTTAAAACTTATAATAAGCACACGCACTAACACCAGAGTGATCATGATCATTAGTCCCTTTTTTAAACCACTCTAATCCTCAAAAGTTGTTCAGATGTTGCGAATTAAGGCTGAAAAGGAGGACAGAAGTAGGCAAAACTATGCTTGATAAGAAGAGCTTACATTTGTATACTCAGCATTTACAATACATAATCAGGAATCTTCAAATGCTTGGAAGTCAATTATTTCACCTGATACTTACAATCATTCAAATAAAATCCACATCGAATAATTTTTTTTTTTTTTTTAATGGACAAACAGGAAACATACTCTAAATTGAAGAAACTTGGTGAGTGTCTATTCAAATGAATCACAAAATGACTTAAGATGAGACCGTGTGTATGGTGTGGCTGACAGCAACTGACACTAAAGATTTGTTCATGGTGTGAACCCTTTACTGTCTGTGACAATATTAAAATGATAACAAGTACGCTGGTGTTCTCTGACAGTATTTTCCTTTTAGGTGATAAGTACATACCTAATCTTTTTCATCATCTTTATCCAAATCTTAATATATTGAAATATTCAGCTATAGTAATCAGTTGCTAAGGAGTTGATATTGGCTCATGGCAACCCCATATGTGTTACAGTATAGCTACAAAGTAGATCTCCAGGCCTTTCTTCCAAGGCAACTCTGGATGGACTCACAGCTCCACAAGTTAACTGTTCGCAAGACACAACTCTCATAGCACCATGCATGTAATGGAACCTTAACGCATACTTCTTAATTTGAATTGGAAGTGTTTAATAAGGACATTTGCAAAGATGTGTTTTTCCTTTAATGACAGTAGGTAAAGGCAAGTACCGCATGCGTAAGCATGCTAAAATAATCTTCCCTCAAATTCAAACAGCCATATGTTACTTGAAAATACAGACAGCCAAATATTTTCCAGAGCAAGTATAATAGTGCTCTCAGAAACTACAGGCTATCCACCACGTAGCATTTCCTAGCTCTTCACTAAAATAAGTAGTAATAGAATGCAATAGTTGCTTTTGGGCTATTGAACTATAGGACAGACAGCAAGCTAGACTGGGGTGATTTATGCCAATTAACAAGTTCTTAAAGTCACCACAGAGTGAAGCAGTGGTTGTTTCAGGCATCAATCTAAGAAGCAGTGAATAAGGATTCAATTCTGAAATAGGTCAGTATGAGATTTCTGCCTACTATAAAATTTCATGTTGGTTGATCACCTTAAAATTAGACTGATGTATGGCATAGAACTTTCCTATTTAAAAAATTAAGAGAGGTTCTGAACATAATTTTCTTACTAGAATTTGACTAGACAAACTAAACATATTTCCCAAGTGAGGAATAAAATAATACCATTAGGAAGGGTGAAAGGAGTTTCAGCAGATCTCATACGCTCAATTTTATGAAGTAATAAAAATTTCTCTGAGTAGAGCCAGCCAACTTCGTATTTGCATATGAACTATGACCAATGATTCATTCTGAAAACAATGTGAAGGTAGATTTACAATTTAGCTCATGGTCTGCCTAGCATGGTGCAAATGAATCAAACAATATACAATAAATTTCATGGACAGTTAAATTTTAGTTCTGGTAGTGTAAATAACAGGGGGGCTCCCATTACTGATTGATATATTGTTGGGATGATAAAAAAACAGTGAAGTAAAAAAGTCTTATCTTGCTTTAAGTATCTGAGCTTCAGAGGAAAGAGAAACTCAGTGGGGGAGATAACAAGTGGTGATAGAAACAGAAAAGAACTAATCCCAGTGCCAAAAATAAAAGGAAGAATCAAAGCTAAGCCACCTGTGTGACCTATCTGAACAATCCCCAGGTGAGATGAATCAATCCAACTTCCAATTTGTGGCCAAGCTGTAGAATTGGATCTAGAAAAATCAAAGAGGATTGGTTAGGGGAGAAGGGGGGGAAAGCCTGCTGGGTAGCTGTTTGATCAAGCTCAGCTTTGTTCCGTTGGATGAGAAAAATCAGTTTTACTATGTGTTGGTGGAACATTTATGAATTTTAATTCTGCTGGAATGTACATGTTCATTTTGGCCAGTAATGTGGCCAGACAGACTGTGTCACCTGACACACCTAATTTGCATTTATCACACATTCAACTCTATTCCTTTTACTGATTTGAAGAGCTAGAAATTCAGAATTTTTAATAAAGTTTAATAAGTGAAATTGAATAGGAAGAATCACACATATACTAGGTTTGTTTGGAGGCTCAGATATATTTTCAAAGTCTAAATAAAAAAAAAATAAGGCTGCATGAAACCATTTAATGGAGAAACAGAATAAAAACCTTTTTAATATTGGATCTGCTGTAATTTCCAATTTCCTTTTCTCTTTACTCTCCTTGGGGGAAACTAATAGCTCAGTTCAAGATTTGCATGTCTATAAATCTTCTGAATCTAGTAGATATGTTCCTCTTTAGTAAATCTGCAAGTAAATAATGAAACACATTTCCAAAGCTGATAAAAGATAAATAGGTCAAGACAATTCCATGCATTATCCTGTGTCATTAAAAATTGCAGCCATGTTGTCAAGGAATTACTTCTCATTCTCTCGGTAAGATTGTTACAGAAAGATGCACATTCATGAAAAAAACGTCTTTCATATTTTCCTCAAGATCTAGGGACTACTAAATGCAGAGAAGAAATGGAAATTGGATAACTAGGGAATTTTTATATTATATGATCATTTAAAGTTGGACTGTAAAATAAGAAGAAGAACAAAAGGGGATAGGAGTTATTTTTAAAGAAAGATTTTCAGGTTGGTTATATGTCTATACCCCACCACCAACAATAACAACAAAAAAAACTGTTGCCATTGAGTTGATTCCGACTCATAGTGACCCTATTGGACAGAGTAGAACTTCCCCATAGAGTTTCCAAGGAGCTGCTGGTAGATTTGAACTGCAGACCTTTTGGTTAGCGGCTGAGTTCTTAACCACCACGCCACCAGGGCTCCTGTGCGTCTATAGAACATATTTAAAGTTTCAGGTTCTTTGCAGGACAAATTACTTAGGGCTATTAAAGAACATTCATATGAGTTTACTGTAGAAATAGCTTATTTAATCATTCAGAGGGTGATCATGATCATAAAGTTATCAAGACAATGAAGAAGCTGTACTTGTGTGTGTTATAATATTTTAATTTTTGGTTCAACTAATTTGGTGAGAAAAACAATATTAATGGTGGTGGTTTTGTCACTGATGTCGTTGTTAGTTGCCTTAAAGTCAATTCCAACTCATGGCAACCCCGTATGTAGAACTGCTTCTTAGGGTTTTTAAGGCTGTGACTTTCCAGAAGCAGCACTCCAGGCCTGTCTTCTGAGGCACCTCTGGTTGGGTTCAAACCAACAACCTTTCCACTAGTACTCAAGTGCTTTATTGTTTGTGCCACCTAGGGACTCTGCTACTGTCATAAGATGGTGTTTGTGAATGAATATTACAAAATATATGCATCTACTCCGGCTTGGCTACTACCTAGCTGTATACCAAAACCTCCAAACCCGTTGTCATTCAGTTAATTTTGACTCATAGCGATCTTACAGGACAGAGCAGAGCTGCCCCATAGGGTTTCCAAGGAGCCACTGTGGATTCGAACTGCTGGCCTTTTGGTTAGCAGCCTTAGCTCTTAGCCACTGTACCGTCAGGGCTCCATTTAGCTGTATAAGCTTGAAAAAGTTACCTACTTAGCTGAGCTTTGGTTGTCTCATGTGTGAAATGAAGATGTAAAATGTGAAACAAAATACAATTCATAAGGCATGCTAAGCACATAACAATATTTAATTATCACTAGTTTTTTTAGTAACATTATAATCATATGGCCACAATGGACTAACGATATATATTGCATTGATATATTGAAGTATAATGCACATTATTAAATATCATACAGCAGCCACATATTCCTTTACCAATTATTTTAGAGAATTAGTAATAGCTAAAATTGGTGAGAAGCATAAGTTTATTAGTTTAGGTTACTTCGACTTGTATTTCCCTAATTTCGTGGCTAGCTGATGTGTCCAGAGTACATGCCAAACTGTTGGGAATGGTAAAGCTTTATTTAACTGATGAATGCCATACTAATTTGAAGTACTTCATTAGAAGACCCTTTCTAAAGTATTTGCAAGAACAGCAGGTTTCTCACGCATAAACTTAATGAACTAACCAGCAACCAAATTGATAAGATTACTGATGAGTTGCTTATTCGAGAATTCCTTGGGTACTTATCTACAGGCACTACCGAAGACTTTTCTCTAGTGAATTCTTTCAGGTTCTTTTTTTTTTTAACCTGTCAAGAGTGGCACATGCTTCTATTCAAGAACGTAAAGAAAATGTGATCAGCATGAATAATTTTTAAGTTACTTCACATAAAGAGTAATGTATTTTAAGAGTATGATAGAAACCAGTATTAGCTAAAAAGACTATTTCTATACTCAGACTAAAATTATGTCAACCATGTTTAACTTGGCTTAGTTAATGCAATTTCCTGAATGATCAACAGTTGCTTCCTGAACACTCGTGAAATTGGTAAAAAATATGCCAAGGTTAATGGCATGACATTAACATTTTATTAAGGAACATATATTAAACCTGTACTCTGTATCTGACACTTTGCCAAGCCTTGACAACACAATGAGTAAGACACATATTCTCTTTTTCCCTGTCATGAAGAGAAAACAAATAGGGAATCAAAAATTACAATATAGGACGTTTTAACATCCTGGAAGACAGTGTTCTTGACAGTGTGTGGTTTGCCTAAAGATTTGCTCATAAAAGCAATTTACCCATGAGAAATTGAGGTGAAATAACTAGTTAAACCTTGAAATATTCTTCACCCTAAGTACACTGGATCTCAAACCTCCTTTAACCATTGCCAAACACCGAGTCACCTGGACACTCCGTTTTAAGACTAGATATCACACTCATAATTTTTGTGAACGTATTACAGATGCCACTACCAATTGATCGGAATTTACATGATAAATAATTTTTTTTTTTTACTGTTCTGGGGTGAGTTTCCGAAGGATTCCTGGTGGCACAGTGAGTAAGGGCCCGGCTGCTAAGGGAAATATCAGGCTTTCGAACCTACCAGCCGCTCTGTGGGAGAAAGACGTGGCAGTCTGCTTCCGTAAAGATTTACAGCCTTGAAAATCCTATGGGGCAGTTCTACTTTGTCCTAGAGGGTCACTATGAGTCAGAATCAACATGAGGGCAATAGGTAAAAAGACTGAGTTTCCAGTCACAGAATAAATTCACATGGTAGTGGTTTATCTGTTTTTTTCATCTTTCGAAACAAAGTTAATATAAAGTATAAAAGATTACTGTGCACATAGAAGAGTACAGAGATCGTAAGTGTTCATGTCAGCCCATCCTTACAAAGTGAGCACCCATTTAACCATATCCCAGGCCAAGGTGCGTCCTGCTTCTGAAAATCAGCCAATGAAAACCCTATGGATCACAAAGGTCCGATCTGCAACCAGTGGTGGGGCTGATGCAGGACTGGGCAGCTTTTCATTCTGTTGTGCCTGAGGTTGCCACAAATCCAGGGGCCGACTCCGTGGCAGCCAATTACAACAGGCCAAGATACAGAATATTATGGTCAAGTCAAAACCCCCACCATGCCTTTTTTTCAGTCACTAATACTATCCTTCTTCTTAAAGATAATCATTGTTCGTACTTCCAACACCAGCTGTTTTGTTCAGTATTATGTTAGTGAAATGTAGCATTATTGTTGTATGTAGCGGTAAATTGTTCATTTCCAATGCTATAGACTAATTTATAGTATGAATATATCTTAATATTCATTTCATTCAATTAATTGTACTGTTTGACATTTGGGTTATCTAGTTGAGCGTGATTATGAATAATGCTGACCTTAATATTATTATACATGACTTTCAAAGAACATGTGCATGCATTTTTGCAGGGTGTATGCCTAACAGGGAAACCCTGGTGACACAGAGGTTAAGAATTTGGCTGCTAGCCAAAAGGTCAGCAATTCAAATTCGCTAGGCACTCTTTGGGAACTCTATGGGGCAGTTTTACTATGAGTCGGAATCGACTCGATGGCAACTGGGCTTTAGGTCATATAATAGCTAGATTATAGAGCTTGTGTATATTCAGCTTTATAGACACTTTCAAATAATTTTATAAGATGGTTGCACCAATGTACACATCCGCTAGTAGTGTGTGAGAGTGCTGGTTGCATCCCCGTCCTTGCCAAAACTTGGTATTGCTGTTTTATTATTATCATTATTTTAGATTTAGCTGTCATGCTTCATATTGCAGTGGTATCACATTTTAACTTAAATCTACATTTCTAGGAGGAATAATAAGCTCCTTTCACTGGTGACTTTGGATATAGTTTTTGTGCAATATTGATTGATTGATACCAATTTTCTGTTGGACTATCCTTTGCATTTTGATTTGTAGGATTAGTTTATATTATGTCTTAGCAGTGTCTGATAATTGCAGATATATGTAGTTTGCCAGGTATACATAATGAAAATATTTTCTTGGTTTGTCTTTTAACTGTTTACATGTTGTCTTTTGATAAACAAAAGGTCTAATTTTAATATTATCTGATTTAGCAATACATATTTTTATTGTTTTATGTGCTCTATTTAAGAAATATTTCTTACCCAAATGTCATAATACATTCAGCTACTGTTTCAACCAGGACCTTTATTGTTTTACCTTATATATCTAAATCTATAATGCATATGAAATTTTTTCCATATTTATATCCTATTTTTTGGATTATATATTTTCACAGTAATCTGCCCAGCCACTATTTCCATGAGTCAATTATCCATATATGTAGATCTATTTCTGGATTCTAGACTCTTCCATTTGACTATTTATAAATCCTTGCATCATTGCAACACTGTCTTAATTACTGTATATATTTGTAGACCTTGATACACAATTGTATACACCCTTCAATTTTGTTCTTCTTTGAGATTGTTTTATTTTTTGCTCTTGTATTTATGCATAAATTATAGAACCAACTTGTTAATTTTTACCCAGAAAAGTCCTCCAATTTCCTAGTGTTACTACTAGGATTTCTTTGAGTCAAAGTATCAGTTTAAAGAGAATTAATATCTTTTTAGCCTGTTTTCAAATTTATAAACATGATATATCTCTCAATTTATTTACATTTGTTTTAGTTTTGTGATTTTATTTTAAGAGATCTTGTGAAATCTAGTCTTGTGCATATGACATTTTTGAGACTGTTGTAAAAGGTATCATTTTCACACAATGGAATACTATGCAACAATAAAGAATAATGATGGACCCACAAAACATCTCACAGCATGGATGAATTTGGAGGACAGTATGCTAAGTGAAATAAGTCATCCTCAAAAAGACAAACAATGTATGAAGCCACTGTTGCAAAGCAACAAGAAAAAGTTTATACACAGAAGAAAAACAAAAACATTCTTTAATGGTTACCAGGATTGGGAGGGGGAGAGAGGGAAAATTACCAAATAGAGAGAAGACATATGTTAATATTGGTGAATACTGGTGATACACAACATGAAGAAAGTCAGCAAAAGTTGACCAAGGCAAGGGAGGACATGCATTTCTTGAGAGAAATGCAAGAACAAAGGGCAACAATGGTAATTAGACAGACAATGCTGCAAAAATAGTATTAACGAACAATAACTTATGAGTGGATACATAGGTAGATAGGTGTGCCAAATGATGCTGGAGGGTGTAAGGAAACACCCACCTGCTGATATAGGTTTGGTGGTAGATATTTCATAACTGTAGGTGTTGCTTATATATTAAGATAGACAATAAAGCACACAAGGGCCACAGTCAGGACAACTTCTTAGATATAACCAAACACCTTTTGGGACGAAGTTCCTAGGCTCAAAGGCAAAGGACCATAAATTCAGGGGCCATCTATGTCAACTAATACAACACAGTTCATAAAGACAAAGCTCTGCATCCTACTTTGGTGAGTAGCACCTGGGGTCTTAAAAGCTTGCGAGCAGCCATCTAAGATACAACTATTGGTCTCTTACCACCTGGAGCAAAAGAAAGTGAAGAAAACCAAAGATTCAAGGGAGCAATTAGCCCAAATGACTATGGACAACATGCCCACAGCCTATATGACTCCAAGACCAGAAGAACTAAATGGCGCCCAGGTACCATTACCGACCACTTTGATTGGATCACAACAGAGGGTTCTGGACAAAGTGGGAGAAAAATTGTAGAACAAAAAGTCAAATTCACAAAAAAGACCAGACTTACTGGTCGGACAGAGACTGGAGGAACCCTTGAAACTATGGCTCTATGACACCTTTCTGAACTGAAACTGAAGCCATTTCCAGAGACCACCTTTCAGACAAACATAGACAGGCCCATAAAATAAACAATAATACTGAGGAGGAAAGTGCTCCTTGGAACAATTAATTATATGAGATCAAAAGGGCAACATTTGCCCCAAAGCAAAGATTAGAAGGCAGGAAGGGGTAGAAAATCAGGATGGAAGGAAACACGGAAACTAGGGTGGAAATGGGAAGAGTGTTGTTGACACATTGTGGGAAAAAAACAATATCATGGAACACTTTATGTACAAACTATCGAATGGGAAACTAATTTGCTCTATAAACTTTCACCTAATGCACAATAAAAACTAAAGAAAAAGGTATCTTTTCGCATTTGATTGTCTATAGTTTTATTAATGCTTTCCTTTAATTTCACATGTGTTTTGTGTATTGATCTCATACCCGTTACCCTAATTAAGTTTACTTATTTATAGCTGTGCATTTAATGTAGTTTCTTTTGTCCTCATGTTGTTGTGTGCCGTCGAGTCGATTCCGATTCATAGCCACACTGTATGATAGAGTAAAACTGCCCCATAGGGCTCCCTAGGTTGTAAACGTTATGGGAGCAGATCGCCAGGTCTTTTCTCCTGTGGAGCTACTGGTGGGTTCTAACGGATGACCTTAAGGTTAGCAGCACAGTGCTTAACCATTGCGCCACTAGAGCTCCTTCTTGGCTTCATATTGTGCATTAAATACATATCTTATTTCTTCTTTCTTAATTCTCAAATTCTTTCTGCTTTGCGGTATTTGCACTGGCCTGAACCTACAGTAAAATGTCGAGTAGATGTGTTTGACATGGAACATCCTTGCTTTGTTCTGTATCTCCGGGGAATATTTTGAAATTTAGTAGTATGACTTCACATTATACTTAAAGATATAGATAACTTTTATTAGATTAAAGATATGCACATCTATTTAGAATTTGTTGAATTATAAATGGGCCTAACTTTTTTGAACATATGTGGGTGCCTCAGTAGGAGGATAATTTGGAAAAAAGAAATTTGGATTATGCTCTTGACTCTCTTCTTTCTCTGTTGCCTTGAGCACGCCCGTTCTCCAGTTGCTCAGTCACGATGGCATAGATGGATTTAATTGTTAGAGGGGTATTTAACTTTGTACCTGGAAAACTAAAATTATACCCCTTTCAAGAGCCTATAGGGACATATACTAAAATTTTCTATATTATATCACAATGATCCTAATATATTTCTCATAAAATAGTATATACCTTGTACTCAAGGTATATACTATTCAGGCATAGTAGTGTATACCTTGTATTCAGGTATAACAGTGTAAAGCCATAAATATTAATAAATATAGAAAAGGAAGCACTCCAACTATCTGAATACTTTAAAAATATTGAGCAAGAAATATAGACACTTTCAGAATATTTAAAACATCATAAAAATTCAAAAGTAGACAGTCATAACAGAGGAGATGTGATGAAGCAATGTTCAGAAAATGTAATAGCATCACACAGTTATATTTTAAAACTAGCAAAAAATAAAAATTAGAAAAGCACTCACTTCAATGCTTTATAAATAACATATTAAGATACTTTTTATTTTTTTATTTAAATAAAAATGTGTTTTGTACACATACTCAGGCACATAAATATATATATGAATATACACACACAATGTACACATTTCAGTTATATATACATGTGGGGGTGTGTGTGTGTGCATGTGTGTATATATATATATGTATATATATGTAATTGTTGAAAGTAAAAAAATGCATGAGAATGCTAATAATTAAAAATATTTGAGGCATTTTTGTATGTAGAAGAAAGGGGGGATACACTAAGTGGTGTTTATAAACAAATCCTCAATTCTACTGATAATGTATTATGTCTTAAACTAAATAGTGCCTATACAAATAGTTCATTTTTATATTTCTTTGTATTTTTTAATTTCTTAAATATTGAATAATAATTTAAAGTCATTGGGAAAAATGTGTCATAGGAGGATATTAAAGTTTTGAAATAATGTGGTCCCATTTTCTAGAGTCAAATTTTATGTTCTGTCTGAGGTTCAGATCATGTCTGGTCAATCTATCTTTTCAGTAGCTGAGCAAATTGTATTATGCCCCAGTAGTGGGAGAGAGAAGGGTCCTAGTTGACTTATTCGGGCCCACCTCTGTTACTTATTTGGTTTAATTTATATGGTATATTATTCATTATCACATAAATGAACTACCTACTGACAATTCCGAACATTTCAGTTCAGGACAGATGGCTTTAGGGTCAGTAAATTTAACAGAAACCGATTATACTAACCCTTTTGCTCAGCAGTTCTTAATGTCCTCTTCTACTGACCGTGGAACACAGCGTGGGAGCATCCTGCCTGCTTATATGGATAAAGGACAACACACTCATCACAGAATATAAGATACTGTCACCTTGAGTGGTTCTTTATAAACATTAATGTTCCTATTAAATTGAATTTCAAACATTTCACATTTTAATGATGGAAGCGATTAAGAAAGCGAATATATCTCATTCAATAAAACTGTCTAATATTTTACTTTAATAATATAAACATTTGTATTATGGTTGGGAACCAGAATAAGTGTTTTTTATGGGTTGTTATTGTTAAACTTTCCAACATTCGATGAAATGGCTGTTCTTATTAACTTTTCACAGATGAGGAACATGATTTGTAAAGAGTACTTTAATGAATTGCCCAAGTTTGTGTAGTAATTGCACAGGCAGTAACAGAGCTGTTTATTTTCTTATTTCTTCAAGCCTATCATACAGACAGGGCACAAATCATGAGCGTATATGTCAATTAATTTTCACAAAATTAATCCAGCCATTACAAACAAATCAAGAAATAGAATGTGCCCAGAATTTATAATTCCTCTTTATGGTTCCTCTGCATTATTGCCTGCCCCCATCACTAAAGGTTGGCTTTCCTGATTTCTACTACCAGAGATCATCTTTCTTAATCTTTGGTTGATCTTTATATAAATGGAATCATGCAATTCACATTCTTTTGTGTCTGTCTTCTTGTGTTCAGCACAATATCTGTAAACTTCATTCATGTTGTTGGGCGCATCCACAGTGCATTGTCATTGCTGCGTAATATTCTATTTTATGGGTAATGCGATTCATACATTTGTTTGCTGCTGTTGTTAATGGACATTCTGTGGTGTATACATTTGGCTTTTATAAATAATGCTGTTATAAATACTTCGTACACGTCTTTAGCATATACAAGTATAAATTTCATGTGGATACATAACCAGGAGGGGGATTTCTGTCTCATGTGGAATGCTATGGTCAGTTTAAGTAAATAAAATCATTTTCTAAACAGATTGTTCTAATTTACTATCCCACCAAAAGTCATGTATAAAAGTCTCTGTTCTCCACAGCTCTGTGAAAACTTAATATTGCCCGTCTCTTTTGTTTTAGTCTGTCTGGTCAATTAATAGTGATATTTCTTTGTGGTTTTAATTTTGTTTTTTATTGATGATTTAAGAGATTGAGCACTTTATCAAATGCTTTGTTTATTGGCCATTTGTGTGTGTGAAATGCCAGTTCAAAATATTTTTTTTTGTTCCCCTATTTTATTACATTTTCAGACTTTCTGTTTAATTTGTAGGATAACATGAAAATTCTGGATATTAAACACACACACACACACATATATATCCCTGGTGACACAGTGGTTAAGTGCTTGGCTGCTAAGCGAAAGATCGATTGTTCAAACCCATTAGTGGCTCTGCAGGGGAAAAGACCCGGCAATCTGCTCCCATAAAGATTACTGCCTAGGAAAACATGTGGGCAGTTCTACTCTGTCCTATAGGGTCACTATGAGTTGGAATCAAGTTGATGGCACACAATAGCAATAACAACAACATATATGCATTATCTTTTCCAAGAATGTGCAATGCTTTATAACACCCTTAAAGGTGTCTTTTGATGAATAAAAGTTTTTAATTCTAATAATGTCAAATTTAGCAGTTAAGAATTCCAAGCTCATGAAAATATTTCCTGGGTGTTTTCATATGCTGTGCATTTAGGGTAAATTGGAGTTTGGACTTCAGGCCAGATGGCTAGAAAAGTTTCAGCCCGGCAGCCATGGCTGTGCTCCACATAGACCCTCATCCTCCATCAGGCTAGCTCTCTTCAGCAGGTTGCCTGGCCATGTATTCACAATGATTGTAGAAAACTGAGAGAAAAAAGCAGGTAAGTGCAAACACAGTTTCAAGCTTTTACTTATTCATAGTTCACCATTTTCCCATTGGTCCAAAGCAAGCCATAAGATTGGAATTGCGTTTAAGTTGGGAGGAGACTGAAAGTTACAGGACAAAAGATCTGAATGGCGGAGGCACTAATTGGGGCCGTTACTGCACTTGATTTACCCTTTTACACTAATTACTCAGTTCTACCCCAAATGCAATATACACAATATACATTAATTCTCATCCAAGGTACTCAGATAAGTCATCCAATCGTGGCATCAATCTCAAAGTCTCAAATCTCACGAATTCTATGAATATCAGGTCCAGAGGCCAGATGGGTCTCCTTGGAAACTATTTATCCTGATCTGGAAAACTATAAAATTTACAGATAAATTACCTCCTTCTCACACACCTAAATTTGCAATTGTTTTATGGGGTAATTCCAGTAGACACTGGTATCTATAAAGGGGAAAAATTGGAAGCATATAGCACTAGTCTGAAGCATTTCTGAAATCCGGCTAGACAAAAGTTGCCAAGATCCACTACTGTGGGATTGGGGAACATTTATTCAGAATCAACTTGATAGCAGCTGATATGGTTTCCTTTTCATTTTGGGGCGGGGAGGGTGGTTTCTGCTGCCTGAGAATTGCTCCCCAATCCACTGTTCTTCATGGTTCTTGGATCTTCTCTCTGAGATTCATCCCTGTCCTATCATACTCCTTGCCTATTTTAAATAAATCCCTGAAAGGGTGATATTTTGCTTCTCATAGGCAGTTTGAGTGGAGTCCCTGGGCTATGCCCTTGGCTAGTAGCTGAAAGGTTTAGGTTTGAACCCACCAAAAGCAGCCTCTTAAGACAGGCCTGGCAGTCTCTTTCCAAAAGGTCACAGACTTGAAAACCCTGTGGAGCAGTTCTATTTTGCACACATGAGGTTACCATGAGTCAGAAAGACTCTATGGCAACTATTGACAACAACAGGCAGTTTGAGTGGGAGATAGATTTCCTTAATGAATATGGTATTGAGATAGTTTGTAACTGGTTTTACGTCTCCGTAAGGGGCTTGTCTTTACTTGTCTTTGTAAGGCTGTCATTACCTTCAACGGTTGCTGTACATATTTTAAGAAGCTTTTTTAGTTTTTCTTGGGAGAGGCGAGTGTAAATATTCTGATTTAAGCTCATCCATTGTAACCAGAAGTATAAATTCTTCTTGAGCTTTTTTTTTATAATGTCATTCTGAATATGAGATCAAACGTAAAATTCATAATTTCAAATGGACTTATTTGTTATAAGACTAGAAATAAACAGTAGAACCTTTATCATTTTAGCATACAATAGCATTTCAGAAATCTGCACAATTCAAGAGTATCCACGAATAATTTATAATAATAATAAATTTAATGATTTAAAATAATAATAAACATCATAATTTTACAAAAAATGTGTTGATTAAGCATTCTCAAGAATAATTTTCACATATAAGGCTTGTAAGTGAGAATGGTAAACATCTGCCAATATTCTGACTTTGGCTTATGTTAAAAGGGAATGAAAATCTTTAATAATATTGAAAAGAGTATGAGCTAAACTGACTTAGTATGCACCATCCACTGAGCACGGTCTACATGCTTTCCATCAGTGAGCTCACCCAGGGCTTACTTCAACTCCATGGGGCAGTTTCTGTAATTATTTCCACTCTTCAGATGAGGAATATCAGGCACAAAGAGTATGAACTAATTGCTCAAGGTTACCTAGTTGAAGAGTAGCTGTGTAGCTTCCAGCTAGCAATATATTCTCAGGTGTTGCCAACTGTCCGACATTTTTATAAGGGTATATGTCCAAGCCATTCCATCAACAGCCACAGTATGACTTTTGGTCAAACTGATTTTCCAGAATGTGTTTATATGGCTGTATCAAAAAAAAAATTTTTTTTTTTTTTAATCAAGCAGTATTTACATGGATTTGTCAGACAGTATAGTTGTGTGTTCTCTTTTCAGATAGGGCTGACTGTTTCTGTAGAATTGTAGAAATATTTGTAAATAATTTGATCACTGAATATATAGACATTAACTCATTTAAACATAATTGGGGAAAGCTACTATATTTCAGGTGCCTAGCATTTTTCCTGAAAAAAATGAGATATTTATTAAATACATGTTTGTTGAATGTATTTATTAAATATTAAAATTATGCATTTAATAAATGATCAATATTTATCTAGAGATCATAAGTTTGAGTGGAAATTTTTTGGATTACTGGCCTAACCTTTTTAATTAATAGAAGGGTATTTGGGCCATAAGAAGCTAATTAGGTAGATTTATATTAGTTTGGCTAAAGTATAATTTTTTTTATCTCATGTTGTTAGTGTCTTGTTATTAGTTCTTGATATTTAAAACTAGAACATATTCCCATTTCTAAATGTAGACATTGACAGAAAAAAAAAGTGAGAGACAATTATTTAATACTCTAAACTACCACTTACATTGCAAAATATTGACGTAAGTAATAATGACATAGTTATGTGTTTAATTAAACTTTCATATATGATAGAGTTAGTACTGCAAAAGAAAGGCTATTCACTGAATTTGTACTAGGGTTGTTGTTGTTGTTGGGTGCTGTCAAGTCAGTTCTGACTCATAGCAACCCAACGTACAACGAACGGAATCCTGCCCAGTCCTGTGCCATCCTCACAATCCTTGCTATGTTTGAGCCCATTATTGCAGTCACTGTGTCAATCCATCATAGGGTAATGAGTTAAATATTAGAAAAATTTAATTGTAATCTGAATTCATATACTACTGCTTAAAAAATTACAGATTAATTAGTCTGTAGAAATAATAAAAAGGTTGAAGAATATGTGACTATATTTCTAATATTAGACTGAAGAATACATTTCCAAGAAAAACACCAGAGGCAGACATCTAAGAAAAAAAATGTTAGAAATAACTGCATAAAAACCTTTATGTCAAAAAAGCATTAGCAACATTAAAAAGAAAATGGCAAATTGAGATTATTTACATATTTTGACATTTAATATGTCAATAGCCTGATTACTTATTTTAAAAATCCATAAACTCTCTATATGTCAAATTATAAAAAAAAAAAAACACTTCATTACTGTCCTGGGTTTTTTCCTATTACATTGGTCATTTTGTCCGCATCTCCTTTACTGGATCCTCTAAAATTTGAGGAAACTCTGACTCATTCTTGGATCTTTATAACTTATAACTTTTAAAGCAGTTATGAGTTGGAGTCGACTCAATGGCAACAGGTTTAGTTTAAATGGGTACCAATTGTAATCAAGTTGATCCCAACTCATGGCGACTCCGTGCTTATCAGAGTAAAACTCTTCTGCACAGGATTTTCAATGGCTGATTTTTGAAAGTAGATTGACAGGCCTTTTCCAAGATGACTCCTAATGAACCCTACCCTCCATCCTTTTGGTTAGCAGCTGAATGCATTAACAGTTTGCACCTCTCAGCTTTTATTGACTCCCAAGTCCAATACATAAAATGATGTGTATACCCCTTACCATATCATTCATCTGCTCCACTCCTAGGTATTAATCTGAGATAAATGAAATCATATGCCCATCAAAGACTTGTACATGAATGTACATGAATGTTCACAGCATTAGCGAAAAACTGGACACAACCCAAATTTCATCAGCAGGTGAATAGATAAACAAATTGTGGTATATTCATACAATGGAACACTACTCAGTCATCAAAAGCAGTTAATTATTGATATGTAGTACAACACAGATGAATCTCAAAATATTTAGGCAGAGTCAAAGAAGTCAAGCAAAAATGAGAACACATGTATGGTCCCATATATATAAAATTCTGAGAATATAAACTCCTCTATGGTGACAAAAAAACAGATAAATGTCTTTTTTGTTCTATGGAAGACCGAGGTTGAGGAAATGGGAGAAGCTGGAGGAAGAGACTACCAAGGGGCTCAATGATACTTGTGGACATTCATTTTCTTGATTGTAGTGATTGTTTCACAGATACACCCATATGTCAAAGCTTATAAAACTATGTATTTTAATTATGTGCAGTGTATTGTATGGCCATTATATTTCGATAAAAATCATAAATATTTGTGGAAAAAAGTGAGCTACCGCAACACATAGTAACATTTATGACTCGTGGACACATAATGTCTGTAAAAAAAACAATTCCAAAAACACTACATACAGAAAGAATACAAAATTATTGTAAAGCTTAAAACCAAACTGTGATGCATATTTTATGCATATATAAATATCTATCTATATACCTATATTCTCAGATTATTTGCTCAGTCCATCTTCTAAAGGAAGGGACTGTTTCCATTTGGGTGTCACTTTGATGACTAAGGTGTCCCTGACCCACACCATGATATTTTCAATCACTTCATATGCACACAAAAGCTAAACAATGAAAAACAAAGACCAAAAAAAGAATTGATGCATAGGAATTAAGGTGTTGGCAAAAAATATTGAATTTACCATGGACTGCCAGAAGAATCAACAAGTTTGTCTTAGAAGAAGAAATACAGCCAGAATGCTCCTTAGAAGCAATAATAGTGAGACTTCATCTTTCTTACTTTGAACATGTCATCAAGAGAGACCAATCCCTAGAGAAGGACATCATACTTGGTAAAATAGATTATTAGCAAAAAAGAGGAAGGTGCTCAACTAGATGGATTGGGGCAGTGGCTTCAGCAACTAGATGAACTGACACACAGGCTGCAACAATGGGTTCAAACATACCCATTATTGTAACGTTGATGTTTTGTTCTGTTATACATAAGGTCACTATGAGTCAGAGCCAACTTGATGACACCTAACAACAACATATATCTATACCCATATATATGACAAATTTAGGAAGGAAATTATAATCATAATGTTCAAAATAGTAGTTACTTATGAAGAAAGGGCAGATAATAGGATAAGGATTGACTATACAAATGCAAGTTATTGATAATGGCTAGTTCTTGTTTTAGGTAAAGCATTCACAGGTGTTAATTATATTTTTTGCTTTAACTCTTACTAATATGCTACATATATTTGTTATAAATAGTATATTATTCAAAGGATCATAAAAGAGTTCAATATGCAAGTAAAATCAACAATATGTCTCAGCCTATAATAATTACCTCATATCAATGAGTTGCTCTTGGACTTCAAGGGAGTAAGAGATGTGCTGTAAGCATTAGTAATGATGATGACAGTGATAGACCTAATTCCTAAGGGATGGTGTATCATTTGGAAATTGTATTTCAACAAATCATACTAGTGTCATACTACCAGTTAGTCTATGTTAAGATATACATAGGCCTTAAATACATGATTCAGTGAACTTTCAAAGTTTGTTTTGACTTAAAGTTATTGGATTTCAGACACTTCAATCAAATCTGTAATCTTTACATATTTTTATTCTAGCTTTTCTTTGTGTTATCTCATTGAAACATCTTGACTGAAGGATATATTAAAGACATAATAAGAATAGATAAGTAGGAATCAAGTGTTAATGGTCTTTTCAATACTTAACGGTGCAAAACTGTAAATTAATTCGTTCATATTAATTCAAAAAATGCTACCATTGCAGCAACAGGAATTTATTTTTTAATACAAAGACAGGATTGGTCTGCTAAATTATTTAAATTTTACTCTTATTTTGTGTATTTTGATTAAAAATTTCAGAAAAACATTATTTTTATAGTATACAGCAGAATGGAAACATCTGGTGTTTATGCAATTCCTTCTAAATCACAGATGACTAATTATTTTCCATGTGTCAGGAAAAAAACCGATTAATCACCCGTTCTTGTCAGCCTAATGTTCTGCAACTAGGATCAGTTCTTTCAAGTGGTCAGCCTTCTCTGTATATTCTGTAGCTCACCTTAACTACAGAGGTATTTATTTCATGATGAAGAAAAACACAAAAATGTATTATAAAGATTGAAATTTAAAAGGAAAAAATAAACTTAAAACAATTCTGGTTTTAAAATAACTCATGTATTAAAAGTATGAAATATTTTACTCTCACTAAACATTTCTATTCCATCACATGGGGTTGCTATGAGTCAGAATCAAATGAATGGCACTCAACAATAACAACAACAGAAACAAACAATAATTATTAATACATATTAATATTAATCAACCAGTCGCTGTAGAGTCTATTCCAGCTAATGGTGAACCTATGTGTGTCAGAATAGAACTGTGCTCCATAGGGTTTTTGATGGCTGATTTTTCAGAAATAGATCACCAGGCCTTTCTTCTGAGGTGCCTCTAAGTGGGTTTGAATCTGCAATCTTTAAGTTAGCAGCTGAGCACATTAACCGTTTGCACCACCCAGGGACTCTCACATTAATATTATTAGTGATATATTCAGGAGATCGGTGTAATTGAATATTCCTCATAATTAAACAAACAAAAAAGGTTTTTGATTCTGGGACTTAAGAAAGTATATTTGTATATAAATTCAGTATATATTTGTGTATTTGGTTTGAATGATAAAGTTAGATAGATACAAAATTAATATTGTTTATTGCACTGATTCAGTTACCTTAAAGACGTAGTTGTTGAAGCGAGATAGACACTCACTTCCCTTTCAAGGAAATACCTGATACAAGCTGTCAAAGAACTAGTATGGCAGTGCAGTGGTGTTCAGAACCCAGGGTCCTTCTGCCCTTTTGTCTGAGTCGTCTTCAAAGTTTGGCTTTCATATATCATGGACTAAGATGTGTGTTATAGCTCACAACATCACGTGTATATTTTAGCTAACGTAAAGGAGATAAAAGGGGAAGGAAAAAACACAACTCTCTTCATAGGCGTGAATTAGGAATCCCATAGGTAACTTTCTCTCCTATCTCATTGCCTAGAACTTAGTCACAACGCCCCATCTAACAGCTATGGAGACTTGAAAATTTACTCTTTAGCTAAGAGAGTGTGTGCCCAGCTAAAACTTACGGATTTTCTTAATAATGGAAGACAGAGAAAATTTTTGTAAAGAGACAGCTAATTACCACTGCCACAGTGTCCAGGAAAATACCTCTGTGCATAAGCTCACATTTGGCCAAAGGAGTCAACCCCAAATCCTCCCCCAAAACCATATCTAGTTCAGAGTTCAGGGTCTCTGGATCCTTTCCATCAGGTCTGGACGTGGCTTCTTGTGGCCTGAGTCCTCCTCATAAACTAAAAATTAAATAAGGTAACAGCAACGATGGGTGGGATGAAAGGGTGGAATGTAAATCACACAACAGTCACTGGTCATAAACAAGGATAAAATCCTACTCGGCAGAGGCTGTGAACACTGCCTGCTTGGATAGTGGAACACATTCCTTTGTTAGTGCAAAAGATCCCAGTTCTGTTCTTTGCAATGAATGGCTTTCCCCATTGTATTCACTAGCACTTGCGTTTTTCTCTGAACTTTAATTTTATAAAACTGATTAGAAAATAATAATACTAACAGGCCTATAATAAAACTGTCATTTAAATACAGAATGCAGTGTGAGTTATTCTGAACAGAAAGCTCATTAAGGAAGTACTTCTTCCAAATTCCTTGGAAAGACCTATCAAACATAGAGGAAGTAAATAGCTAGTTTCATTCACAGCAGTTACCCCGTATTTGCTGATGTATTACAGTTTTAAGTGCTTGTCTTTTTCTCACCCAAATCAGGCATTATTAACCCCATTTACAGATATATAATAATCAACATACAATAATCAACACCTTTGTATATTAGTAAACATTTACTAAAAATTATATATAGTATAAAAAGTAGCAACGATGTATGAAAGCTTTAAAATGAAAACTATAAAACTTTACTGAAATACATGTAAAGTCATAAGTAAGTGGAAAACTATATATTGGCATGGGAAAACTTTGTAATGAAAGCTATAATAGCTTCCCAAATTAATCAATGTTCAAGCAATCGGAACCTCAAAGGAAGCTTCATGGTGCTGCCCAATCATACTTATAAATTCATCTGGAAGAAAAAATGTATAAGAATACCTGAGGAAATATTTTAAAAATATGGAGGGTATGACTCAATTTCAAGATGTATCATGAATCTTGAAATATAAAACGCATGATAGAGCTGGTGTTGAAAATAAAACAAAATGAGAAATTTTGAATGAGTTCTCTGTGTGTGTGCTTCCATTTGCTGTGGCTAAGGTGACAACTTTTTATCAGTGGGTAAAAATTGGCTTTTAGAAAATTGGCTTTTCTTTAGTTTGAGGAAAAAATAAACAAAATAATTTAACCCTACTAACACCACATAGCCCCCATGCACCTGTCAGTTTGTCGTACGGTGGGGCTTGCATGTTGCTGTGATGCTGGAAGCTATGCCACCAGTATTCAAACACTAGTAGGGTCATCCATGGTAGACAGGTTTTAGCTGAGCTTCTAGACTAAGACAGACTAGGAAGAAGGACCCGGTGGCCTACTTCTGAAAAAAAAACTAGCCAGTGAAAACCTTATGAATAGCGGTGGAATGTTGTCTGATACAGTGCCGGAAGATGAGCCCCTCAGGTTGGAAAGCACTCAAAATATGACTGGGGAAGAGCTGCTTCCTCAAAGTGCAGTCAACCTTAATGACATGGATGGAGTCAAGTTTTCTGGGCCTTCATTTGCTAATGTGGCACAACTCAAAATGAGAAGAATCACCTGTAAACATCCATTAATAATCAGAACATGGAATGTGCAAAGTATGAATCTAGGAAAATTGGAGATTGTCAAAAATGAAATGGAACATATAAACATTGATATCCCAGGCATTAGTGAGCTCAAATGGACTGGTGTTGACCATTTTGAATTAGACAATCATATGGTCTACTATGTCAGGAATGAAAAATTGAAGAGGAATGGTGTTGCATTCATCATCATAAAGAACATTTCAAGATCTATCCTGAAGTACAATGCTGTCAGTCATAGGATAATATCCATATGCCTACAAGGAAGACCAGTTAACCTCAGTGGTGTAGTGGTTAAGTGCTATTGCTGCTAACCAAAAGGTCCGGGAGTGTGAATCCACCAGGCGCTCCTCAGAAACTCTGTGAGGCAGTTCTACTCTGTTCTATAGGGTCACTATGAGTTGGAATTGATTTGATGGCAAAGAGTTTGGTTTTATTTATTTTTTTGGAGTCTTTAACTATCAAAATGACTTCCTAACTTGTCAGACAGCTTCCTGATTTTGGAAACTCTACAGGGCAGTTCCACTCTGTCCTCTAGGGTCACTATGAGTTGGAATCGACTCGACGGCAGTGGGTTGTTGGCTGCATGGATGGCAGCTTCCATGGTGTGACAGAGTCTACTACTATTACTATCAGTACTATGAAACTCTTATAGCACTTGGAGCCATTTTCAGAATTACAGTCAGGGCAGAGTAATTTGGAAGTCAGGAATTGTTCCTGGAAACTCAGTTCTCGTATTTCCATGTGGGTGTACAAAAATATACACATCAAAAACAGGCAAAACACACTCCCATTTAACAATTGATTATTAAAAGGTGGCAGTTCCTCTTCCCTCTGTTGTTTAAACTTGGTAATCCCTAACCCTCTAATCAGGCTGGTTACCACTTATCCTCCTAAATATGCAAGGTGAAGACTTCACTTCTTATTTTCAATCTTCCAACTACGATTTTAATTCATTTATTTATTTTTATCTCTAACAGGCCTTGTGATTGTTGAAGGCAGAGAATGGATCGTAAGCATCTTTTTACTCCAGTACCTAATATCTTATCTGATTCAGAGTACAAGGTGAAAACATTTGCTAATGACTCATAAAATGTATGAATGATTGAGAACCTTAGAGTTCAAACTAGAGAATATCCTCACCATTCATTTAGGATATAAATCTGGCATATTCCTATTCCAGTTGTGCCCAGGATTATCACACCAATTCTAAGGTATTAGTATGATTGAACTGATCTATATCATGACTAGGATTTTGGCTCCATGACTCTATGCATTCACTGATACCCATACAGCACAAGAAATCTTACTATGCCCTAATGGATTTACTACTGTAATTCTTTTCCCCCTTCGAAAATCTATAAAAAATAGATAGATGATTTTAAAGGCTATGGTTTTGAATGAACTGTATGAGTATTGGACTAGTTTTACTACACTTACCCGTTATATCAGTAAAGGAAGATCAATCAGAGCCGTTGTTAAAAGACCTCCAGGCTCTTTTAATTACTTGGTCATTTTAAAGCCTAATATCTTAAAGGAAACCCTGGTGGTGTAGTGGTTAAGAGCTACAGCTGCTAACCAAAAGATCAGCAGTTCAAGCTTACCAGGCACTCCTTGGAAACCCTATGGGGCAGTTCTACTCAGTCTTATAGGGTCGCTGTGAGTTGGAATCAACTTGACAGCAATGGGTTTAATATCTTTTAAAAAAAATGAAGATGCCTTGAAAATAACCACTTGATAATTTCTTAGCAGAATAAATGTTAACAATAATATGTATTAGTAGTGAAGCAAAAAAAAAAAAAAAATAGTCCAATATGTACTTTTGCACATCTTTGCTTCTTTGGAATACACCATAGTGATTAAACAATATTTCATGGCCTGGTAATTTTTGTTCATATTTGTATGGAAACTGACTCTTTTTTAGAGATGTGAGACTAAAAGTTCATCTCACTAGTTATTCTAAGACATTGTACAGTATAGCTGTATATCTGTTGAACCACTCCATGAATGCAGAATAATGGTCTGTGATGTTAAATACTTTCGGTTAAAATCCCATTTTTATGCTTCAAAAAATGTGCTTTGACCCATGCACTCAATGTACTGATTTATCTACTTTGCATCTAGTGAACCTAAAACAGTTGTAAAAAAGTTCTGAAGATGCCAGTGAACGTTGGATAGTGTTTTATGATTTCTATATTAAAAAAGAATTCCCATTACAGAAGAGTTTAAATTGTCCAAACTATAAAAGGATTATTTTTCTAACAAGTGAACTTGTGTTCTGTTCCTTGTGCCCTTCCTGTATTTTATAGACTCTTTTCAGTAATCCCAGATCAGTTTTGCCAGGGCCCAGGCAATTAACTCTTTGGCTGCAGTTCACCTGCCAACTTGGCACCCCATCTCTTATTAGATGCTGGGACCTGAATTTCACCCACCCTAGAGAGGTTTTTGAACTCGGTGCAGTATGATTAATCTGAATTAGATTTTATCTCATTTAAAATTGCTCACTGACACACAGAGTGGGAGAGAGTCATGGGGTTCTTCAGCAGGAAGCCCAGTGTTCATTGTAGAAGATCATTGTTCGAAGCCATTCTTTGTTTCCTAAATTAAAAAAAAAAAAAAAAAGTATATATATATATATATAGTCTAATAAAAAGAAAGGAGCCCAGGGGCATAGTACTACAGCTACCAACCAAAAGGTCAGCAGTTCAAATCCACCAGCCGCTCCTTGGAAACCCTATGTGGCAGTTTTACTCTGTCTTATGGGGTTGAAATGAGTTGGAATCGACTTGGCGGCAATGGGTTTTGTTTGTGTTTGATTAATCAAAGAGTATGTTTCTTCCAAACTATTTCATGTTTCTTATTAAAGTATATAATCAATAACAGAGTTAAGGTTATAAGGACTAATATTCTTCAATGGTATGGAAGAATAAATTGTTTTAAGGCTTTTTCACAATATTCTGAGATTCCCATTTTCTAATATGATCCAACCCAAACCAAACCCAATGCCGTCAGGTTGATTCCGACTCGTAATGACCCTACAGGACAGAGTATAATTGCCCCATAGGGTTTCCAAGACAGCAAATCTTTACGGAAGTGGACTGCTGCACCTTTCTCCCACTGAGTGGCTGGTGGGTACAAACTGCCGGCCTTTTGGTTAGCAGCCGAGAGCTTTAACTACTGCACCACCAGGGCTCCTGTTAGAGACAGTAAGACTCTTCTAAAAGAGAAAACTTACTTTCTAGTGATAAGGATAAGTGAAGTCCCAGCAATGATATTAACCTATATGTTCTCATCTGTCCTAGAGTTCTAAGAATATACAACGGATATGTATTAGTTTTCTAGGGCTGCAGTGACAAATTGCCATAAGGTGGGTAGCTTAAGACAACAGACATTGTTGTCTTACAGTTCTGGAGGCTGGGTGTCCAAATTCTGGGTGTCAGCTGAGCCAGGTTCTCTCTGAATTCTCTAGGGGAAGATCCTTTCATGTCTCTCCTAGCTCCAGTAGCCTCACGCATTCCTCAGCACACAGTTGCATCTTCATGTGCCTTTCCTTGTTTTGTTTTGTTTTTTTATCTCTTCTCCTCTTTATAAGGACACCATGCTGATGGAATTAGGAGCCACCCTACTTCAGTCTAACCTCATGTTACCCTAACTGGTAACACCTTAAAAAACTCTATTTCCAGGCAAGGTCACATTCACAAGTACAGGGTTACAACTTCAACATATCTTTTATGGGGACACAATTCAATCCGTGAAAGGACAGAATTTTTTTTTCTTCTTTGAATCTAGGATATTACTAAGTGATAGTATTGGAAGCAACATGTATGTGTGTTTGTATTTGAAATATTTGTGAATAAAATGAAACTAGATTTTTAAATCACCAGTATTTTAGATTTTTAAAAATATCTTGCTTTTAATATTCATATTAAACACAAAGCCTTTGTGGAAAATATCCCAAACCAGTTGTTCAGTATTTCTGGTTTGCATTCATTCACTAAAGGAGCCCTGGTGGCACAGTGGTTAAAGCTATCGACTGCTAACCGAAAGGTCAGCAGTTTGAAACCACCAGCGGCTCTGCAGGAGAGAGATGTGGCAGTCTGCTTCCGTAGAGATTTACAGCCTCGGAAATCCTATGGGCTCGCTATGAGTCGGAATTGACTTGAAGGCAGTGGGTTTGGTTTATTCTCTAGGTAAAGATACTAATCTCGGTGTGATTGTTAAGGCTATGTGTCAGTTTGGCTGGGCCGTGATTCTCAGTGGTTTGGTAGTTATGATGTAGTCTGGTAGCTGTATGATGGTGTGATCACTTCTATGATGAGAGTTGATATAATGTGATCACCTCCATGACAGAATCTTCTGTGAGTAGCCAATCAGTTGAAACGGAGTTTCCTTGGGGATATGGCCTGCATCGAATATATAAGTGAACTTTCTGGGAAGACTCCTGGGCTTTTGCTCACTCTGCATCCTGCAGCTGGCTCCTGTTTGTCTGACCTCCGGTTCTTGGGACTTGAGCTAGGAGCTTACCTGTGGTCTTGCCTGGTAGTCATGGAATTTATTGGTCTTCGCAACCTGTGAGGGAGAACCCTGCTCTCTGACCTGCTGATCTTGGGTTCACCAGCTCCTGTGGCTACCTGAATTAAGAGAAGCCTCCAGCCTGACCCACAGATTGGTATGTTCCAACCTCTGCAACAGCATGAGCCATTTCCTTCACATAAATCTCTCTCTCTCTATATATTTATATACCTTATTGGTTTTGCTTTTCTAGAGAATCCAGCCTAAGATACTTGATATCAGGAATCAACCTTGAAAGTACTTCTACATAATCTATTAAAAGTCTGTTACAGCAAACCAAGTTCGCCAAATATAATTTTTTAATCCTGATGTATATTCACAACATATAAACAGACTCCTTTCATGCAGTTGAATCTGATTCATGCATTTATCAATATTTTAACTTAGCAACAAGCCAACATTATTATGTAGTATAAGTCAAACACATAAATATATAATCAGATAATTAGCACAAACTTATAAAATATGACCTCAAAATGCATGTATGTTTGAATAAAAATACTACTAACTGATTTAAATTTATTAAAATATATTGACAGCATTATAAAGCAAATAGTTTGTAAATATGTAGTCCAATTCTACTTTTTGAATTTCTTAATTTTATAAGCAAGAACACCTCATCTCAGGAATGCTATAACTTGTCCTCTTTTCCAGAATTAAATAGTGGTTGAGTTGGGATAGTTATTAAAAAGAAAAAAAAGTGTTATCTTATTTCAACCTCATTATTGTCTCCAGCGGACCAGTAGATCAGTTCTCTTTCTAGCAAGATTGAATGGGGAAATATTCCAAAAATAATTTATTGAGTACCTACTCTGTGCAAAGCATGTGTTCAATACTGGGCCAAGCAAAGATAATTGCTTTAGGCAATTCTCTTAAGGAACTTCCCCCAAGAGAGGAAAGATACATGTGCTTTTGATAGCTATAATTGCAGGTATGCCATGATCATTGCCAAAAAGAAAGTGAAATCCACTGTAAAGGATGCCAGAGAAAAATGCTTCGTTATAGCTTGGGATGTGATTTGGAACTTTAATATCTTGATATTTTTCCACAAATTTCATTATTTGTCATTAGACTTTAAGCATGTACATAAATCTAAAATCTGTCAAATAAAATATAAGTACTAACAAGGGAATTTGGAAGATAAGATGGGGTGATCAGTTTTCAGAACTCTAGCAGATAAATATCTTTCTCAAGTTTTATAGTAGCCTGTGGTGGTTCGAGTCTACCAAAAGAACCTCAAAAGAAAGACCTGACCATCTACCTTCAAAACATCAGCCATTGAAAATCCTATGAAGCACAGTTCTCCTCTGACACACATGGAGTTGCCTGGCTTGAATCAACTCCACGGCAATTGATTTGATTTTTGGTTATTCTTCTCTACAAGTCAGAGGCTCAATAATGTTCAGGATGCTTACAATTTATTTTCAGGTGCTATCGAACCCCAGATTATGCTATGTTTGATTTCCTTCATCTCTCTGATACTTCTGTTTGTTCTTATAACTCAGCCAACTGGGCTTATTCTTTTAAAATAAGGTAGCATTGCTTATGCAATTGTCAATAATTTAATCTTGTATCTTATTTTATACAGTTTTAATGTAGTTATCTCAAGAGATTTCTTAAATATTCATTTCATCATTTCTTCAAATACCCTTTTAAACCAGACAAATTTATCCTGAAGTTGGCTCTCAAATTTTAATTAAACCGAGATAAACTTGTATCATCTGCAAAATCCCAATGTAGGAGGAAGTTACACTGATTTTTTTCTTAATTTAGAAGTACTATTTAACATGTCTGAACCTCTACTTATCTAATTGATTAGCATTCTTCCTCAAAGTATAACATTCATCAACAGAAAGCATATTCTACGGGTATTACTATATATCACTCAACTGAGAAAAATGCAATTGTTTTTATTAATTTGATATTGTTTTCAATATGGTGGCAGGTTATAGCATATCTTGTTAACAAACTAACATAGTTATGGATAATATAAGTGCATTTTAGCTATAATTGGTTAAATAGATTCATCTGCATTTAACCAGGTAGAGAATGATAGCCACAGTGAGTTTTGGAATGCATTTTGATGTTATGCTACTATACAATTTTATTGGGTACTTCTAAATACCCTATAAAGGAAATGTTAACCGATTAGGGTCCATGCCCTGGAGCAGTCCAGCCAATGAAACATACTCCAAGTCAGAAAGAGTGAGGAAGTTTATTAAGGAGATGTATACATTTTTTTTTTATACATCACCGGGGACCCAGCAGCAACACAGGCTGTCTCTATGGACTCCCAAAGAGCAATTTTACATTAGAGTTTATACAGAATCTTACAAGGGTTACAACTGTCTCTGTAGACCCCTGCCAGACATTTCTTTTTTAGACTAAAAATATACATATCAGATACCTGGGCTCTGATTTTCCTGTGGAGGTTGTAAGCCACAAGTGATCAGTAGGTTATCTGCATCAGTTTAAAACAAAGTCATTAATATTTGGTCAAAACAAACTCATTAACAGAGGTATATGAAGGAGGAGACAGGCAGAGCAAGGAGAAGAACTTATAGGTTCATCATGGCATTAGTTATGTCAAGCTCTCAGTTGCCCATTCTGAAAAAGGAGAAAACATGTTGGGGAGTATTGGAGTCACAGAAAGATGGCTATTTATTCCTTTTGGTGTCTTTATGTATGGAGTTATCTTTTTGAATAATTAAAATACTAAGTTCCAAAGACTTTTACTTAGTAAGTATATAGTGTCCTAGTTGGAAGGAGGTGTTGTGTTGTTTTGGGCTGTCATTGAGTTGGCCCCTGACTAATGATTACCCCATGCACAGTGGAACAAAATGCTGCCTGGTCCTGTGCCATCAACACGATTGGTTGAGATTTGGACCATTGTGAGCCATAGGGTTTCATTGGCTGATTTTCAGAAGTAGATCGGAAGGCCTTTCTTCCTTGTCTGTCTTAGTCTGGAAGCTCCACTGCAACCTGTTCAGCATCATAGCAACATGCAAGCCTCCACTGACAGGCAGGTGGTTGCTGTGCACGAAGTGCATTGGCCAAGAATGGGACCTGTGATTCCCATGTGTTCAGGTGAGAATTCTACCGCTGATTCACAAAAAATACCCCCTGGAAACAGACAGCAGGTTAAAATTTGGGCAATTAAAAGAGGATTTTCTAAAAGGACTAAATATAAAGGTGTAGACAAGATATAAGGAAACGACATGTGACATCCAAGGACTCCTGGGATGATAATTGTGGCATTATTGTAGACCTAAACTTTTCATAACAAGCCTGGGAGAGAGCATTTTTTTGGACCCTTGGAAGAAGAATTCTTGCTAAGAGAGCTGGCTCGGGACAAGCAGGGTCATTTGGTGTGAAACCAAATGATTGCCTAAGGCAATCCCTCAAGAAGGTAAGGGAATAAATGTTCTAATTTCTTCTCACACAAATAGTTTAAAGGGTCTCCCTATTGATTAAATCCAACAAAGGGCCTGAGTACTTGGATGTCCGTTGATATGATTTATACAAATCATTCTTTTGAGACTGAGAGTAGGGTGGATCTCAAGATATCAGGTACCAGAAGATCTCAAGATATCAGAAGATATCAGACACAGTAGCCCCTAGGGAAGAGCTTCTGGGTCACAAAACAATTCACAGATATTCTTTACCTGGTCAAAATAATTTAAATAAATTAAAAAAAAAATAACAGCAGGGAATAAAAATGCAGGCTAATTTATTCAGAGTAGACAAAAAAAACAAACTGAGTGTCATGGATTGAATTATGTCCCCCCCCAAAATGTGTGTATCAATTGGGCTGGGCCCTGATTCCTGGTACTGTGTGATTTTCCTATATGTTTTAAATCCTGCTTCTATGATGTTAATGAGGGAGGATGGTCAGCAGTTGTGTTAAGGAGGCAGGACTCAATTTACAGGATTGGATTGTGTCTTGAGGCAATCTCTTGAGCTATAAAACGTAGAAGCAAGCAGAGGGACAGAGGACCTCATACCGCAAAGAAAGCAGCACGAGGTCCCTGCACCTGAGAAGCTTCTCCACCAGGGGAAGATAGAGAACAAGGACCTTCCTCCAAAGCCAACAGAGAAAGAAAGCCTTCCCCTGGAGCTGACGCCCTGAATTTGGACTTTAAGCCTACTTTACTGTGAGGAAACAAATTTCTCTTTGTTAAAGCCACCCACTTGTGGTATTTCTGTTATAGCAGCACTAGATAACTAAGACACTGAGACTAACATTAATTTACTCCTGTCTGAAATTCATAAGTTTAGTCCCAAAGTGCGATATACCCATCATTTAGACTCTATTTGGGAATGGATTTGTTTTTAATTTCCTTGGACCAAAATTCAACTGCTGCTGGGTAGGAGAGTACATTGAGGTCCAGTCAGGTCCTAAGGAAATATTTGACTATGTAACTATGCCCGTAGTTACAGTGCCTTCTGAGAGGACTGACTTCTAATAGTACACTCTTTTTTCTTCTCTTGTTACTCAGCTCTTCTTCATAAAAAGTGTGTGTGTGGGTGTCTGTGTGTGTTTGGGGGAGAGGTCTTATTTTTATTACCAAAATTGCTTTATATGCCTTAGGAAAAATTAGGCAATACTGAAAATCCAACCATTTCCTGCATCATGGTATGCCACAAACACTTTTGTATGTATTGTGTATTTTCTAGCTAAACTATTTAAGAATTGAATTGTGTCTAGTATAAAGGCATGTGGCATAGTAAAATTCCTAATAAATACATTGTCACCAGATTAATCTTTAGATATTACAAATCCATCTAAAATAGGAGACTTAAGCTACCCAATATTCGATTCCAAACTACAGACAAGACTGCTGCTCAAATATTCTACATTATACTGAAAAGGAAGACTTTTTTGTTAAATTGGTGTCTAAATGTAAATCACCATATATTGACAAAATAAGAAGTCAGTATTCAAAAGTGTATCATACATCAGACTATGGAACTCAACCTTACATTTGTTTTAGATTCTATCAAAAATTACATAGAGGACATAATGGTTTGGTACATGAGCATGTATCATTCTTGAGTATGGACTTGTTTGGACAGGATTCTATTTTCAACTTAGAATTGAATGCCTACCCTACAACACTCATTAATTTATACATTCAAGTGCTGAGTAAAAATGCTGAATTAAAACAGACACAGCTCCCATCCTCTGGTAAACAAAGGACTCAATCTAATTACAGATTGGTGGAAGGTGTGTGTGAAAAGAACTAAGAGAAAAATAAGAAAGAATTATTGGAAGAGGGAGCAAAGATAGACTATCTCACAGCTATACACCTTATTTATCATGTATACAGATATGAATTTGTATTATTATTTTATTGCCAGTAGAATGAAAGTATCATTAAGGCATGGTGTTTTTCTGTCCAGTATCTCAGAATTCGAGACTAGTCCCTGACACCTTATAACCACTCAGATATTTGAATTGAGGGCAAGAATCTATGAAAAATGAAAGAAGAAAGGGAGGGAGAAATGGTTGAATAAGTAAATCTTAATTCAAAGATGAAGTAACCTAGGTTCAGTGAGATTGATTTTCTGAGGTCATCAGGTGAGTTTATTCAATTTCTTATGCTAAGAAAATATATTTAGAAACATTTCTTTGAAGTGAGATAATAACAAGGTCAAGATTTCTTTGTGAAGAATTAAAGTAAATTCACTCTCAATAATATGTTATCATGCGCTACTATATATTTTTTTTCCTCTTTACATCAGACAATAATCTTAAATTTAAAGAAAAAAATGATGGAACTCAGTCATTTCAAGGGCAGATCCTTTGTAAACTATCCCCTGTAAATCTATAGCAACTAGTACCATGCCACACTCCCAGCCATTCTTCAATATAATGATGCTGATGATGAATAGCATAATTTTCTCAACAAGGCAAATTTCAAAGAACTTACAGGTCTTTGCTAAATAACAGAATACTGAGCTTCATCTAAATTTAAGTACTGCGGTCGCTACTACTCCTTGGCTAGTGATCATTTTAAGTGTTTCAAGTGCGTTTTATTGGCTAAAATATGCAGAGTTACTTTAATTATTAGGGCTGATACTTGTTATATGTAAATCTTATGTCCTTACTAGATTTGAATATATTTTAGAAGAATTCAGATTAGGTTTAATTTTATTGCTTTAATAAGTAGTCATGAATACTCAATGTATTTTGCATAAGCCTTAAGATACTAGCCAAATTCATCAAAGCTGACATAGTACAGCTAACATTTTTAGGTGCCAATCATGGTTTTAAGAAGTTTCCTCATTCTATATAACTTAATCTTCAAAACAATTCTATAATGTAAGTATAGTTATGCCATTATATGAATTATAAACAGAACTTGACCAATGTATACAGGTAGTAAGTAGCAGATACAGGATTCAAATCCATGTAGCCTGACTCTAGAGCCTATACAAATAAACACTGTATAGTGATGCCTACAGGGCATTTCATTTAACACTATTTAATCCTCAAATAACTTATTGTAGATAACTTTTCATAGAGCTCTTATCTCTTATACTATTTGGTAACTGTTGATTTAGTGATATTTCTCAAGTTTTTTTTTTTTTTCATGTAACTATGCGATAATATAGGAGCAAGTCTCCATTTGTTGAAATTTGACTCACCAGTATTTTCTGCAACAATGGGCTCAAACATAACAATGATTGTGAAGGTGGCACAGGACTGGGCAGTATTTCGTTTCATTGTACAGAGTTGCTATGAGCCAGAGCTGACTGAGCGGCACCTAATGACAACAACATATTTTCTAACATCTAAGGAATTATTATTTTCTTTTTATTTAGCAACATAGGAAAGAAATTGTGTTAGAGGTAATCTATTTCAATTGAAGTTCCAAGTCCATGCAACTTTACGAAAATCAGTCAATGTTTCTGTGCTTCAATTTTGTTATCTGTAAACCTAGAGATAATACCTATTACACGATTTTGCAGAAATTAACAAAATCTAGGATACAATGCATTTATCAAAAAAATTAATACACAGCAGACACTTAGAAATAGAAGCTAATCTTATCAATACAAAAACCTGTTGCCACCGAGTTGATTCTGACTCATAGTGACCCTATAGGACAGAGTAGAACTGCCCCATATGGTTTCCAAGGAGCACCTGCTGGATTCAAACTGCTGACCTTTTGGTTTGTAGCGTAGCTCTTAACCACTATGCTACCGGAGTTTCCATCTTATCAATAAGGTGTCTCTATTACACTATATTGGTATTAATAATGACTTCAACAACGACAATATCTAAAGCTTAGGTCAAGTTAGAAATCATTATTATGTTAAACAGATTCTGAAAACAGATGGTAAAAACTAGCTGCTACTGATTCTTATTCCACATTTTCCCATTGAAACACTCATGAGAATATTAATTTAAAAATTTTTTAAAAAAGCAAAGGCAGTATAATGCAAGAAAATAGTATCATTGATGAATGACCTGACAGAAATCACGCACACACACACACAGAAACACACACACACAAACTCCATTTATCAAAGCACTGAAGTGGATTGGAAGCATACCCAGGGTTGAAAAGCTGATTCTACTCACCCCCCTGATTCAGGAGTTGCAACTGAGGGAATCTTGTCTTGCCTCACCCCTTCCACCTCTCCCCACACACCCTTCATCATCTCTTTAATGTCTCAAAAGTGCATTCCCTAGAACATTTTTTGGAGTTATTAAAATGAGCACTTGGAAAACACTATCCCAATATAATTAACTTTACACAATTCCACGTATGGGTCCAAAATCCCTTAACTAACTAAAATCTTTGGGACAAGACGTGTTATTTGGAATTAAGATTTTTTTCCCCTTTGGACTTAAAAAGGAAATGAAGTTCAAATGCAATCTATGAGGCAATAATCAAAGCACTGTGTATAAACATTCACACTAAATGTGGAATAAAGGCCAT
The DNA here is from genome assembly GCF_024166365.1 of Elephas maximus indicus. NCBI lineage: Eukaryota > Metazoa > Chordata > Mammalia > Proboscidea > Elephantidae > Elephas > Elephas maximus. Next base: position 59,085,684 of record NC_064833.1, on the reverse strand, counting down.
AGATTGTCTCATATCAATTTAGTCTGTCTTCCTACTAAATTATGCAAAAAAATTGTAGTTAAGGCTTTTGGCTTTTAGAATTGTATCTACTGGGATGTGAACCTGTGTTATAACCCTTCCATTTAGAAAGTCAAAATGCAAATTTGCATAGTAAGTCTCTGAATAGTCCTACAATATAGAAAACTGTTTAACTTGATTTGGCTGTTGTATAACATTGAATATTCCTTCATTTTTTCACACTAAATCTTGATTATCAGGCTTCATGCTAGTAGCAAGAATTCAAGGGTGAACAAGACAGAAGATGTTCTGTCCTCATTATACTTATAGCCTAGGAGAAACAAAAGTCACTAAGAGATAACTGCATGAATAATTAGACGATTGCAGTATGATGGATCTTTTTTGTGTGAACTTTCTAGCCATGGTTGTGTAACTCCCACCCAGGCAATTGGATGGGATTGTGCAGATAGGGTATTTGTAGTCCACCAAAGGGATTGGTTGGTTTTGCCACCCTGCTGGGCTTGAAATAAGCTACCCCAGAGGTAGGAAAGAGGAACCCACCACCACCAAGGAAGAACAGCCAGGAGCCAGCACAACCTTTGGATCCAGGATCACTGTGCTGAGAAGCTCCTGGAACCGAGAAACAGAGACAGAGAACTGTAACATTAAGGCAGCAAGAAGCGACAGCAGAGACCTGGCAGCAGAGACCCAGCAGCAGAGACCTGTCAGCAGGAGACGATCCGGTGGGCTTCCTGGCCCACAGAGAGAAAAAGCTGAATGCCTTTGAGCAGAGGCCTAGGGCCAGAGAGAGGAGTGCCTGCAAACATGGCTGGGAAGAGGCTCTCCTAATGGAAGAACTATACCCTGAGCCTGAATTGTAACTGTTATTCCCCTAATAAATCCCATAATCGTGAGTATTGTCTAAGAGTTCAGTGTGGCCATTGCAATGAATTATCAAGCCCAGCAGAGAAGTAGAGAGGGCTGTGGGAGGGATGGTTGGTGTCAGAATTGGTAAAGATGGCGGAGAGAGGAGGCATGTCTGACACCCACCTCATAGGAATCAGCCTTGGGCTGTTGGTCTTGATTCTCCTTCCCCCTTGTGAAGTTAGAGGAGGTCAAACGCTGCCACCACAGCGTTTTTTACAACAATCTTAATTGGAATGAGAGTTACAAAGGCTTAAGAGGGAGTGTGCTGAGAGACTTTAGTGAGGTTCCTATCCTAGTCTATGAAGGAAGAGAATGTGTTTTTGAGAAAGTGGTATTTAAGTTGTGAGTTAGAAACGGGGTTGGGAGAAGAGAAGGTCTAAGGGGAGGCTATGAAGTTTGGAGAGCAGAGAGAAGGGAAGGAGTGTTCTAAAGTGAGGTTGGAGCTTGAGCTGGGGACCAAATTGTGTAGGGCCTTGTGAACAGCACAGTGGATTTAGGCCTTTATCCTAACAACAGTACAAAGCCATTGATGGATTTTTAAATGGATCATCATGCTCAGACTTGCATTAAAAATATTACTGTCTTTAGCAAGGGAAATGTATCAGAGTGTGGGAGATGAGTTAATGGGCTATTTTGAGAAATACTGCTTTATCAGCAACTCTATGGGGAGGTTGATTCAGGAATTGTAATTCACAGCAAGAAAACACAACTAGTAGTTTTTAAAAATGGACTTTAAAATTGGAAATAAATTATTTTTGTGCCTGATAAAAGGTATCATAAACATAGACTCACACTAGAGATGGATACAGAAATAAATAAAACAAAAGACAGACAAAAAAGTGTAATTCTAATATTCAAGAGATTTTACATGTTGACAAGAAAAAAGACAAAAAACTTGTTAAATAAATGTTTTATATATATACCTTATTTTTACACAAGTAACACAGGCCAGTTATGTTTGTTTGCAACTGTGCGGTCCCCCCACAAGTAAGTGCCGCTATGCTAATATTTTTTTCACAGCAACATGTAAAAAAATTGGCATAGTAAAAAAAAAAAATGGCATAGTAGCACATGTAAAAACACCTCATGGGGGAGGGTGCGGTTGGCAAACATAGGGTGTGTTATTTGTGTAAATAGACGGTGTATGTTTTGTCCAGCAAAAATATATTAAACAGTTTTCAACTTCTATAGCAGCCAAGAAAATGCGAACTGCTGAAATAGATTCAGGTGCTAGGGTTTTATGTTATATTTTTTTCATAAGATAGCTGTCACCAACCCTTATTATCCAATGGCAGTTAACTTAGTGAGAATGTATATAACCTGATTTCTGCAATCAGAATTGCTGATGTCTTAGATCTATGTTACAGGGAAGTGATATTTCAGACCTAAAGTTTAAGAGAATTGTTCAAAATTCAGAACCATATTCTCCGGGATACCACTGAAGGAAATAAATAGTTATGGTGAATTAGAAGATCCAACCAAATACTCTGTAAAATAAACATCCCAGAAAAGTTCTGAATATGCAGTATTAGTGCTTTACCTGGAAAAGTATACTGTTTCTAGAAATTAGGATCTTAAAGTATTAACGTAATCTTTTTTACTATCAAACTAATCATATAAAAAAAAATCATATAGGTACTTAATAATAGCAGTTCGTAAAGTATCATGAAAACCTATGTCAACGGGAACCTCTATGGACTCCAAGATTTGCGAAATCACAGGGCAGAGGGAAAGGACTACACAAATAAATCAAATATAGGAAAACTAGTGCTCTGAGTTCTCATGGAAAAATTCAGTATTCAATATTTTTGTTCAAATATAAAGGGAAATTATTTTATTTATTTTTGTGTTTGTTTTAAGGGTAGCAGAGTTTGTTTTTATCCCTTTGTTCAAGAAACCTCAATATAAACAGCACATTAATCTGAAACTTCAGAAATCAGTTAAAAATATATATATATAAAACCTGATGAATTTTGTTCTCCTGTCACACTGGTACATCTGTACAAGTTCCTTGGTAGTATTATATGTCAAGGGCTTTATATTGTGTGCAGCCTTGGACTGATAAATGACTTGAAAAGTGTACTTACACTGCACTTGCCATTATTTCAATCTAAAAAAATTGTAGGATTGAATGCTCTATAAGTACCCACGCTCTTAGGAAATCGCAGTGCTGTATTTACCTTTGTTTAAAGACTTTAAAGCCATGAAATGCTGTATAACTAGCTGCTTCTTTCCCAAGAAAGCCTAAAATCAAGGCTGTTGTTAATTGATTCTATCTTCATTTTGTGTAATGTACAAATTAAAAATCTCCTTCCTAGTTCATAGAAACTTGAGTAAAGTAAACTACTTCATTGACCAATGCTATTGATTTCAACTATTAGTTCAGCATGATGTTAGAATGGTAACTTGGACATATTTTCTGAAACATGTATTTTTTAATTGAGAAAGATAAAGTAATATAATTTTATCAGTGAAGCATAATCTGTACAAGTCATTTTATCTTTTTATTCCAGTTAAAATTAAATTTAGATGAATTATGACCAAGGTTTTGTTTTACATAAAACTCATCATTCAGATATGTATTTACAAGCAGTAACAATTTCATCCATTACACATAAAATGAAGGTTTGTTTTATTTTGCTTCATTTGATTTTATTTTTATCCAATAATTTTTGGAGGTATAAAGATCAACAAAAATAATTGTACTATAAAATTATAAATCAATGATCAAATCTATTAATGGAAAATGTCAAGAGAATGGTGTGAGGAAAAAAAAAAAAAACTACAAGTCAATGAGAGTTACTTTAATTCTGACCCTGAGTTGCAGTATGGAGATGGACATGCCATTTGGAGTGCCCTTTACCAGATTTTTCACCTGAGAATAAATGTCATCATCATACCCATCATCTACCATACAAGGACAATGCAGGGTTTAATGAAAGTACTTGCAAAGTATTTTGACTGCTTAGAGGAAAGATGCTTTATTAACCTGAGAACTTTTCCTTGAGGCTTGAACATGTAAGATATAATGTGAAAATACTCCGTTTTATTTTCAGATTTATTACATCTTTTTTTTTTTTCCCTAAAGGCACAAGGATAAAAACACGGTTTTTCTTCTAAGAAGTGTAACTATCATCCTTCTTAAAGTATATGAGGATAGAAACTAACAGAACATCTGTGACTATTAATAATACTTAGGATTTCCAAGGAAAACAAGATTATAATAAGTATGGATATTAAATAAATTATTTCTTAGCTTAGAATAATCAATGCTATGAACCGGTAGCTTTAGTTTAATTTTATTAAGTTCACTGAAGATAAAAATCCTTTTAGATTTGAACACTCCCCAGCGAGACGCTGATCAGGGAGTGCGTAGATATCAGAATTCTGTCTCAGAATTGAGATAAAAAATAGCAATCTGTACATATGTTATGTCCCCCCCTTCTTTTTATTTTTCAGATTTTGAACTCATTCCCATGAAATTAGAGAATATTTAAACCTCTGGAATTCACATTCTGTATTTGATGTTGTTGCTGATTGACAATCTCTATCTTTCTTCTTACTTGTTAAAGGAGAATCCATTGTACAAAACCCATATTTAAAGGTATATGGACTTTTCCATAGCTTACTAAGAAAGTTGACTAACAAAAGAAGTATTCAGCTATTGATAGTGCAAGTCAAGATTTCAAATTATTTTCAGTTTAATAATCAAAGACCTTGAGAGATGATCTGATTCAGTGACACGCCTAAGTCCACGATTACACTCCATTATACGTGCATCACCATTTCTTTTTTAAAGTGTTGCAAAGGTGGCAAAGTCATTAAAAATGATGGAATATTATTAATTTCGATATGACTTCATTCATATAAAGTCCGTATTTCTTTGATCTCTTACAGATGTATTCTCCTTGAACATATGAAAAAAGCACTTAAAGTTCTGTTTCTTAGCTACACATACTCATTTATTTTATATATCTAATTTCATTCATAAGCTTTTTCCAATAAAATTCATTTCCAGTCATGGCAAAATTCATGTGGCAAAAGAAGCTGCATTTATGGTAAAACAAAGTGAGTGACAAAAACTGCAAATAAGGAGGCGGAGCCAAGATAGGGGAATAGACAGATGCTTCCAGCGAGCCCTCTTTACAATAAAGACCCGAAAAAACAAGTGAAACGAGTATATTTGTGACAAGCTGGGAGCCCTGAGCTTCAAAGGCAGGCTTAGAAAATGAACCGAGGACCAGGGGGAGGAAGAGACCATTCAGAAGTGGAGAGGAGTCACTGGACCTGAATTGTGGGGAGCCCTCAGGCACCATTCCCAGAGCAGCCCTGGCAGGCTGGTACTAGCGTTCAGCTGCAGTTTCCTCAGGAAGAAGCAGCCAGCAACACAGCCTACTCACACCTCCGGAACCTGAGGTGAATGGTGCTCACAGCAAAAGCAAAGTACTTGGGTATATTTTAACGTGCCCCCCACACGCAAAATGGCTTCAGTGGATGAATTCCCTGGGCCTGAGATAGGCACTGTTGAGCACCTAGAGCCATCCTCCCAGCCTTGGGGAAGGAAAAAAATTGCATTTCGGGGAAAAGAAAATTTGCTACCTCCACTAACCAGGGGAGCACAGGACAGAAGCGGCTCCTGTCCAGGCATAAACCATCCATGAACTTTAAGCACATTTCCCTTCTTCATGGACCGGTGTGCGCCTGTTTCGGGAGAACAGGCCCTTGTTGACAGACTCCAAACATTTCAGTTGTGCGGTGGAGAGGTGTGTGTTTGATGTTTGACATTGCTTTGCCTATTAAACAAGGTCCTCACCTACCCACATCAGGGACCTAAGGACTGGTAGTTCCACTCAGGTCACCCAGCCACCCGCGACAGGGGTCCAAAGATAACTGGTACCTCCCAGTCCTTACAACCAAAAACTTTGGGTGGCCATGGTCTGTCTGCAGAACCCACCCACCTGTATGCTCTAGGGAACAGGGATACACTTTCCTCAGAGACACTCAGGGGTCAGTTCTCAGCCCCCTGCCTTGTTCAGAGCATGACCCACTGCTGCAATCAGATACCAGTACATAAGCCAATTATGACTGCCCCTCTAAAACTGTAGGACAGAGCCTGTACCACACACTTGATGATCAGCTACCTGGAAACCTGAGCTGAATTCATACAAGAAAACTGAATGGACTCCTAGAATGATATACCTGATAACAGCTCTAGCCATCTGGGGACAGGATGTCAGTTCCAAAGGCAAAAATAATGAAACTAGCTCACTCAAGCAACCCATGGGGTATACTAAAACAAAACAAAGCAAGAAGCTACAACACACTAACCAAGCATAAATTAATACAATAACCTATAGATGGCTCGGAGAAAACAGTGAATATCGAGTCACATAAAGAAACAGATCATGATCACCTTACCAGGCTCTCAAAACAAAGAATCCAGGGATCTTCTCGATGAAAGTGCATTCCTGGAATTACCAGATCCAGAATGCAAAAATTTAATATAGAGAACCCTTCAAGACATCAGGAAGGAAATGAGACAAAATGCAGAACAAGCGAAGGAACACACAGATAAAGCAATTGAAGAAATTAGATTATTCAGGAACATAATGAAAAGTTTAATAAGCTGGAAAAATCCATAGACAGACACCAATCAGAAATTCAGAAGATTAACAATAAAATTACAGAAGCAGACAACTCAATAGAAAGTCAGAGGAGCAGAATTGAGCATGCACAAGCTAGAATCTCTGAACTTGAAGATAAATCACTTGGCACTAATATATTTGAAGAAAAATCAGATAAAAGAATTAAAAAAAATGAAGAAACCTTAAGAATCATGTGGGACTCTATCAAGGGAAATAACCTACGAGTGATTGGACTACCAGAACAGGGAGGGATAACAGAAAACACAGAGAGAATTGTTGAAGACTGGTTGGCAGAAAACTTCCCTGATATCGTGAAAGATGAGAAGCTATCTCTACAAAATGCTCATTGAACTCCACATAAGGTAGATCTCAAAAGAAAGTCACCAAAAAAAAAAAAAAGAAAAGACATATTATAATGAAACTTGCCAAAACCAAAGATAAAGAGAGAATTATAAGAGCAGTGAGAGGTAAACAAAAAGTCACCTACAAAGGAGAGCCAATAAGATTAAGCTTGGACTACTTGGCAGAAACCATGCAGGCAAGAAGGCAATGGGATGACATATTAAAAAAATTAAAGGACAAAAATTTCCTGCCAAGAATCATATATCTGTCAAAACTGTCTCTTAAATATGTAGGTGAAATTAAGACATTTCCAAATAAACACAAGTTGAGGGAATTTGTAAAAACCAAACCAAAACTAAAAGAAATCCTGAAGGGAGTTCTTTGGCTAGAAAATCAATAATATCAGGTATCAACCCAAGACTAGAACACTGTGCAGAGCAACCAGAAGTGAACCCAGACAGGGAAATCCAAAAAAACAAAGCAAGATTATTAAAAAATAAAGAAACTCAAAACAGGGTAAAAGTGATGTTATTATATAAAAGAAGACAGCATTAGAATAATAAAGAGGGACTAAGAAATGTAATTATACCTTCCATATGGAGATGAAGATACAGCGGTACAAAGAAATAAAAGTTAGGTTTCAATTTAGAAAAATGGGTAAATAATAAGGTAATCACAAAGGAGACAAACTATCCCACTCATCAAAATAAAATACAAGAAAAAAACAGACTCAGCAGAAACAAAATCAACAACAACAAATATGAGGAAAGGACAATATATAAAAATAATCTACTCAGCACTAAAACTCAAAGGTTGGAAAAAGATATATCAAGCAAACGACAATCAAAAAAGAGCACAAGTGACAATATTAATTTCTGACAAAACAGACTTTAAAGTTAAATCCATCAGAAAGGATAAGGAAGGACACTAAATAATGATTAAAGGGACAATACACCAAGAAGGTATAACATTATTAAATATTTCTGCACCCAATGACAGGGCTGCAAAATACATAAAACAAACTCTATCAGCATTGGAAAGTGAGATAGACAGCTCCACAATAATAGTAGGAGACTTCAAAACACCACTTTCGGTGAAGGACAGGATCCAGAAAGTAGCTCAGTAAAGACATGGAAGATCTAAATGCCACAATCAACCAACTTGACCCTGCAGACATATATAGAACACTCCACCCAACAGCAACCAACTATACTTTCTTCTCTAGTGCACATGGAGTATTCTCTAGAATAGGCCATATATTAGGTCAAAAAGCAAGCCTTAGCAGAATCCAAAACATTAAAATATTACAAAGCATCTTCTCTGACCATAAGGCCATAAAAGGGAAAGTTAATAACAGGAAAAGCAGGGAAAAGAAAACAAACACTTGGAAACTGAACAATATCCTGCTCGAAGAAGACTCTGATTATAGAAGACTTTAAGCATAGAATAAAGAAACTCATAGAATCCAATGAGAATGAAAACACTTCCTGTCAGAACCTTTGGCACACAGCAAAAGCGGTGTTCAGAGGCCAATTTATATCAATAAATGCACTCCTACAGGAAGAAGAAAGGGCCAAAATCAAAGAATTATCCCTACAACTTGAACAAATAGAAGGAGAGCAACAAAAGAAATCCTCAGGCACCGGAAGAAAACAAATAAGAAAAATCAGAGCTGAACTAAATGAAATAGAATACAGAAAAGCAATTGAAAGAATTAACAAGATTAAAAGCTGTTTTTTTGAAAAAACCAACAAAATTGATAAACCACTGGCCAAACTGACAAAAGAAAAACAGGAGAGGAAGCAAAAAACCCAAATAAGAAATGAGATGGGCGATACTACCACAGACCCAACTGAAATTAAAAGAATCATATCAGATTACTATGAAAAATTGTACTCTAACAAATTTGAAGACCTAGAAGAAATAGATAAATTCCTAGAAACATACTACCTACGGAAACTAACACAAACAGAGGTAGAACAACTAAATAGACCCATAACAAAAGAAGAGATTGGAAAGGTAATCAAAAAACTCCCAACAAAAAAAGCCGTGGTCCAGAAGGCTTCACTGCAGTTCTATCAAACTTTCAGAGAAGAGTTAACACCACTACTACTAAAAATATTTCAGAGCATAGAAAAGGACGGAATACTACCAAACTCATTCTATGAAGCCACCATATCCCTGATACCAAAACCAGGTAAAGACACCACAAGAAAAGAAAATTATAGGCCTATATCCCTCATCAACTTAGATGTAAAAATCCTCAACAAAATTCTAGCCAATAGAATTCAACAACATATCAAAAAAATAATTCACCATGACCAAGTGGGATTCATGCCAGGCATGCAGGGATGGTTCAACATTAGAAAAACAATAAATGTAATCCAACACATAAATAAAACAAAAGACAAAAGTCACGATTTTATCAATTGATGCAGAAAAGGTATTTGACAAGGTTCAACACCCATTCATGATAAAAACTCTCAGCAAAACAGGAATAGAAGGAAAATTCCTCAACATTAATAAACGGCATTTATACAAAGCCAACAGCCAACATCACCCTAAATGGAGAGAGCCTGAAAGCATTCTCACTGAGATCAGGAACCAGACAAGGATGCCCTTTATCACCACTCTTATTCAACATTGTGTTGTGTTGGAGGTCCTAGCCAGAGCATTAGGCTAGATAAAGAAATAAAGGGCATCCAGATTGGCAAGGAAGAACTCAAAGTATCTCTATTTGCAGATGACATGATCTTATACACAGAAAACCCTTAAGGAATCCTCCAGAAAACTACTGAAACTAACACAAGAGTTCAGCACAGCATTGGGATACATGATAAAAAAAAAAAAAAAAAAGATAAACATACAAAAATCTGTTGGATTCCTCTACACCAACAAAAAGAACATTGATGAGGAAATCACCAAATCAATGCCATTTACAGTAGCCCCCAAGAAGATAAAATACTTATGAATAAATCTTACTAGGGATGTAAAAGACTTATATAAAGAAAACTACAGTACACTTCTGCAAGAAACCAAAAGAGACTTACATAAGTGCAAAAACATACCTTTCTCATGGATAGGAAGACTTAACATTATAAAAATGTCTATTCTACCAAAAGCAATCTATACATTTAATGGAATTCCAATCCAAATCCCAAAGACATTCTTCAATGAGATGGAGAAACAAATCACCAACTTCATATGGAAGGGAAAGAGGCCCCTGATACATAAGGCATTACTGAAAAAGAAGAACAAGGTGGGAGGCCTTACTTTACCTGATTTTAAAATCTATTATACTGCCACAGTAGTCGAAACAGCCTGGTACTGGTACCACAACACATACATAGACCAATGGAACAGAATTGAGAATCCAGACATAAATCCATCAACATATGAGCAGCTGATATTTGACAAAGGCCCCAGACCAGTTAAATGGGGAAAAGGCAGTCTTTTTAGCAAATGGTGTTGGCATAACTGGATATCCACCTGCAAAAAAAATGAAACAAGACCCATACCTCACTCCATGCACAAAAATCAGCTCAAAATGGATCAAAGACCTAAATATAACATCTAAAATGTTAAAGATCATGTAAGAAAAAATAGGGACAATGTTAGGAGCCCTAATACATGGCATAAACAGTACACAAATCATTACTAAGAATGCTGAAGAAAAACTAGATAACTGGGAGCTCCTAAAAATCCAACACCTATGCTCTTCCAAAGACTTCACCAAAAGAGTAAAAAGACTACCTACAGACTGGGAAAAAGTTTTTACCTATGACATCTCTGATCAGCTTCTGATCTTTAAAATCTACATGATACTGCAAAAGCTCAACGACAAAAAGACAAATAACCCTGTTAAAAAATGGGCAAAAGATATGAATAGACACTGTACTAAAGACATTCAGGTAGCTAACAGATACATGAGGAAATGTTCACGATCATCAGCCTTTAGAGAAATGCAGATCAAAACTCCAATGAGATTTCATCTCACTCCAACAAGGCTGGCATTAACTCAAAAAACACAAAATAATAAATGTTGGAGAGGCTGTGGAGAGATTGGAACACTTCTACACGGCTGGTGGGAATGCCAATGGTACAACCACTTTGGAAATCGATTTGGCACTTCCTTAAAAAGCTTGAAATAGAACTACCATACGATCCAGCAATCCCACTCCTCGGAATATATCCTAGAGAAATAAACCTTTACATGAAGAGATACATGCACACCCATGTTTATTGCAGCACTGTTTACAATAGCAAAAAGCTGGAAGCAACCAAGGTGCCCATCAACAGTTGAATGGATAAATAAATTATGGTACATTCACACAATGGAATACTACGCATTGATAAAGAACTGTGAGAAAACTGTGAAACATTTCTTAACATGGAGGAACCTGGAAGGCATTATGCTGAGTGAAATTAGTCAGCTGCAAAAGGACAAGTATTGTGTAAGACCACTATTATAAGAACTTGAGAAATAGTTTAAAGAGAAGAAAATATTCTTTTGTGGTTATGAGCAAAGGGAGAAAGAGAGCGTGGAAGAGGGGTATTCACTAATTAGATGATAGATAAGAACTACTTTAGATGAAGGGAAAGACAACACACAATACAGGGGAGATCAGCACAATTGGACTAAACCAAAAGCAGTTTCCTGAATAAACTGAATGTTTCAAAGGCCAGTGTAGCAGGGGAAGGGGTTTGGGGACCATAATTTCAGGGGGCATCTAAGTCAATTGGCATAATAAAATCTATTAAGAAAACATTCTGCATCCCACTTTGAAGAGTGGCATCTGGGGTCCTAAACGAGAACAAGCAGCCATCTAAGATGCATCGATTGGTCTCAACCCACCTGGATCAAAGGAGAATGAAGAACACCAAGGACACAAGGTAATTATGAGCCCAAGAGACATCAAGGGCCGCATGAACCAGAGACTACATCATCCTGAGACCAGAAGAACTAGATGGTGCCCGATTACAACCAATGACTGCCCTGACAGGGAACACAACGGAGAGCCCCTGAGGGAGCAGGAGGGCAGTGGGATGCAGACCCCAAATTCTCATAAAAAGACCAGACTTAATGGTCTGACTGAGACTGGAAGGACCCTGGTGGTCATGGCCCCCAGACCTTCTGTTGGCCCAGGACAGGAACCATGCCCAAAGTCAACTCTTCAGACACGGATTGGACTGGACAATGGGTTGGAGACAGAGGCTGGTGAGGAGTGAGCTTCTTGGATCAGGTGGACACTTGAGGCTATATTGGCATCTCCTGCCTGGAGGGTAGACGAGAGAGTAGAGGGGGTTAGAAGCTGGCAAAATGGACATGAAAAGAGAGAGTGTAGGGAGAAAGCGGGCTGTCTCATTAGGGGGAGGGTAATTGGGCTTATGTGGCAAGGTGCATAGAAGATTTTATGTGAGAGATTGACTTGATTTGTAAACTTTAACTTAAAGTACAATAAAAATTAAAAAAAAAAAAAACTGCAAATAAATCTACCATCCAATTCTTCATGCACATAATTTGACTTTTTTTTTTTAGAGGAATATTTGTTATTTTGTATTTTGAAAGAGATTTAAAATATATGTGCTTTTCCAGTTTCCCATCCAAATAGGTACTTTTCAAATTTAATTACCATTCAATTAAAAAAGTCTCTAAATTAGAGATCTGAAATGCATCAAATTAAAAATATCATTTTCCATAGCTTCTAAACAAAATATTAATTTATATATCTTTTTAATGAAATCCTCTTTATCTGAATTTAATGCATGACAAATTTTGTCATGGCTAAATTAACATACCATTAAGCAAAATGATGTTTGAAGATATAAGTAAAATAAAGATGTATGTAATATGTGCATATTAAATATTATTTTGTATTCTTACATGTTCATGAATTAAAATGCATAAAATATACACGAAAGAGGGATCACTGGAGGACCAGTGGTTAAGTGCTCCACTGCTAACCAAAAGGTTGCCAGTTTGAATCCAACAGTTGGTCCTTGGAAATCCTAAGGGGCAGTTCTACTCTGTCCTATAGAGTCGCTATGAATTGAAATTGACTGGACAGCAACAGGTTTTTGTTTTTTGGATATATGAAAGAGGAAGGCAATGAGAATCTGCCTTGGGATATTTTCATATTATCATAGTATTTATCTGGTTAACTACATATAGAATCAATTAAGGTAATTAACAAATATTTTATACCATTTTTTTTCCAATACTAAAAATAGTGTATGTAGCTGGTATTAGAATGAAGATTCACTAGATTATAAAGAATGTAGACAGTCTAACAACGAAATCCAGGAAACAAATTTCTCATCCAGAGAATGATAATATCTGTGATACAGAGTTGTAAAGATCAAGTGAGATACCATACACTGAAGTTTTCTGGAACAATATTTAGCTCAAATTTGCATTCAGTTATGCTGGATATTTTTAAAGTCTTAATTTTCTTTTTTTGCTCATTCTGATGGTTAATTATAATTAATTTCCTGATATAACGGAAGTACATAGTTATTTTTCAATAGTCATTCCCCTTTTTTCTCCAGTGACGTTGTTGTTGTTATTGTTATTGTGTGCCATCAAGTTGATTCCAACTCATAGTCACCCTAGAAGACAGAGTAGAACTCCTCCATAGGGTTTCCTAGGCTGTAATCTTTACAGGAGCGGATCACCAGGTCTTTTCTCTTGTGGAGCCGCTGATGGATTCAAACTGCTGACCTTTGGTTAGCAGCTGAGTGCTTAATCATAGCACCACCTTTCTCCAGCAATAACATCCCCGGAATTTACCTGGACAAGTAGCTGTCCAGAATAAGGACTAAACTGCCAACCAGCTTTAAGTCATGTGTAGCCATATGACTACATTTGGTCAATGAGATGTAACCAAAAGTGGTATGTACAATTTCTGGGGTATCTCAATGGGAAAAGTTGTGTCCTTCTCTTCTCTTCCTTCTTTTATTTTTTTGCCTGGCTAGAATGCAGATGTAATGGCTGGAGCTGCTTCAATCAAGTTGGAACACAGTGTTGGAACCACATTTTAATGAAGGCCAAACAATAAAGCAGAATTGCCATATTTTTATGGTAAGGAAGAAGTAAAAATATCTCTCTTTGCGGATGGTTTTTAATCTTATACACAGTAATCCCTAAAGAATCTGCAGGAAAACTATTGGAACTAATAGAAAAAAAAAAAAAAATAGAAGATTTCAGCAAAATATCAGGCTACAAGATAAAAATACAAAAATCAGTTGGATTCCTCTACACCAACAAAAAAGAAATTGAAGAGAAAATCACTAACTCAATACCATTTGCAATAGCCCCCAAGAAGATAAAATACTTAGGAATAACTCTAACCAGAGACATAAAAGACCTATACAAAGAAAACTATAAGACACTACTGCAAGAAACCAAAACAGACTTACATAAGTGGAGAAAAAATACCTTATTCATAGATAGGAAGACTCAACATTGTGAAAAAGTCAATGACACCCGAAGCAATCTACAGATACAATGCGATCCTGATCCAAATTCCAAAGGCATTTTTTCATGAGATGGAGAAAGAAATCACCAACTTCATATGGAAAGAGAAGAGGCCCTGGATAAGTAAAGCACTACTGAAGAAGAAGAACAAAGTGGGAGGTCTCACATTATCTGATTTTAAAACCTATTATACCACCACGGCAGTCAAAACAGCCTGGTACTGGTACAACAACAGATACATAGACCAATGGAACAGAATTGAGAATCCAGACATAAAATCATCTACCTATAAGCAGCTGATATGTGACACAAAGGCCCAAAATCAGTTAAACAGGGAAAAGACAGTCTGTTTAACAAATGGTGCTGGCATAACTAGTTATCTGTCTGCAAAAAAAAAAATGAAACAAGACCTATACATCACACCATGCACAAAAACTAACTCAAAATAGATTCAAGATCTAAATATAAAACCTAAAACGATAAAGATCATCGAAGAAAAAATAGGGACAATGCTAGGAGCCCTAATATATGGCATAAACAGAATACAAGCCATAACTAACAACGCACAAACACCAGGAGAGAAATTAGACAACTCGGAGCACCTAAAAATCAAACACGCTTATCAAAAGATTTCACCAAAAGAGTTAAAAGACAACCTACGGACTGGGAAAACATTTTTGGCTACAACAAATCTGATTAGGGACTAATCTCTAAAATCTATAAGATACTGCAAAACCTCAACAACAAAAAGGCAAATAACCCAGTTAAAAAATGGGCAAAGGATATGAACAGGTATTTCACCAAAGAAGACGTTCAGGCAGCTAACATATACATGAGGAAATGCTCATAATCATTAACCATTAGAGAAATGCAAATCAAAACTGCGATGAGATACCGTCTTACCCCAACGAGGCTAACATTAATCCAAAAAACACAAAATAAAAAACATTAGCGAGGTTGTGGAGAGACTGGAACACTTATTACTGCTGGTGGGAACATGAAGTGGTACAACCACTTTGGAATTTGATTTGATGCTTCCTTTAAAAGCTAGAAATAGAACTACCATACAATCCAGCGATCCCACTTCTTGGAATATATCCTAGAGAAATAAGAGCCTTCACATGAATAGGTATATGCACATCCATGTTCATTGCAAACCCTGATGGTGTAGTGGTTTAGAACTATGACTGCTAATCAAAAGTTTGGCAGTTCGAATCCACCAGGTGCTCCTCGGAAACCCTCTGGGGCAGTTCTACTCTGCCCTATAGGGTTGCAACAGGTTTGGGTTTTTTGGTTATGTTCATTGCGGCACTGTTCACAACAGCAAAAAGATGGAAACAACCTAGGTGCCCATCAATGGATGAACAGATAAACAAATTATGGTGTATTCACACAATGGAATACTATGCAATGATAAAGAACAAGGATGAACCCTTGAAACATCTCATAACATGGAAGAATCTGGAAGGCATTACACTTGGTGAAATTAGCCAGTGGCAAAAGGACAAATATTGTATGAGACTGCTATTATAAGAACTCAAGAAAAGATTTAAACACAGAAGAAAACATTCTTTGATGATTAAAAGGGTGGGGAGGGAGGGAGAGGTGTACTCACTAAATAGACAGTAGACAAGATTTATCTTAGGTGAAGGGAAGGACAATACACAATACAGGAGAAGTCAGCACAACTGGTCTAAGCCAAAAGCTAAGAAGTTTTCTTAATACAGTCAAACACTTTGAGGGACAGAGTAGCAGGGGCGGGGGCTTGGGGAACACGGTTTCAGGAAACATTTAGGTCAATTAGCATAACAAAGTTTATTAAGAAAAAGTTCTGCATCCCACTTCGGTGAGTGGCATCTCGTGTCTTTAAATCTAGCAAGTAGCTATCTAAGCTGCATCAATTGGTCTCAAACCACATGGAGCAAAGGAGAATGATAGGGAAATATGAGTCCAAGAGACAGAAAGGGCCATATAAACCAGAGACTGCATCAGCTTTAGATCAGAAGAACTAGATGGTACCTGGCTACAATAAATGACCGCCCTGGCAGGGAACAAAACAGAGAGTCCTCGATGGACAAGGAAAAAAGTGGAGTGCAGAACTCAAATTCTAGTGAAAAGACCAGAATTAGTGGTCTGACTGAGACTGAAGGGACCCCAAAGGTCATAGACCCTGGACTCTAGCCCAAAAGAAAAACCATTCCCGAAGCCAACTCTTCAGACAAAGATTAGACTGGACTATAAAACATAAAATGATACTTTAAAGACTGTGCTTCTTAGCTCAAGTAGACACATGAGACTAAATGGGCAGCTCTTTTCTGGAGATGAGATGAGAATGCAAAAAGGGACAGGAGCTGGTTGGATGGACACACCAGGAGGAGTGTGCTGTCTCATAATGGGGAAAGCAACTAGGGACACATAACAACGTGTGTATAAATTTTTGCATGAGAAACTAACTTGAGCTGTAAACTTTCACTTAAAGCACAATAAAAGAAAACAAAAATCCCCACAACTGGACCAGTAAGCAAAATCATGATAAATGGAGAAAAGGTTGAAGTTGTCAAGTAGTTCATTTTACTTGGATCCACAATCAACACCTATGGAATCAGTAGTCAAGAAATCAAATGAGTTTTTGCATTGGGCAAATTTGCTGTAAAAGATATCTTCAAAGCAAGCAAAGATGTCACTTTGAGGACTAAGATACGCCTGACCCAAGCCGCGGTATTTTCATTTGGCTCATATGCATGTGAAAGCTGGACAATGAATAATGAAGTTCAAGGAAGCATTGATGCCTTTGAATTATGGTGTTGGCAAAGACTGCTGAATATATAATGCACTACCAGAAGAACCAACAAATCTGTCTTGGAAGAAGTACAGTTAGAATGCTCCTTAGAAGCAAGGATTGTGAGATATCATCTCTTGTACTTTGGTCGTGTTATCATGGGGGCCCAGTCCCTGGAGAAGAACATTATGCTTGGTAAACTAGAGTCTCAGCAAAAAAGAGGAAGACCCTTAATAGGATGGATTGACACAGTGGCTGCAACAATGGGCTCAGACCTGGTAATGACTGTGAGGATGGCAAACGACCAGGAATTATTTCTTTCTGCTATACATAGGGTCGCTATGAGTCAGAACTCATTCGACGGCACATAACAACAACAAAAAAATTAGAATCTTACACCCACAGTGTCATACGGCCTTAAAGAACGTAAGCTTCTTTCTGAGTTCTGGAGAAAAAAACTATTTTTAGAAATTGAATTTACTTATATCCTACCTTTTTTAAATGTCATTGACTCATAGCCACTTCATCAGCAATCCAGTTCCACCTGATCTCTCCTCCCCCCGCCCATGACAACAACTAAATCTAAAGAAGGATAGGTTAAAATATTCTGACTGAAATGTGACTTATACAACATTTTTGAGAAATCTGCTTTAATATATGGTCATAATGCTCTAATTCCTGAGATTCTTAGCAAGCTCATCGACAAAGGTCAAAGCCAAGGACACAGACATCAGAGCAAGCCAGTCATGAAAGAGAAGCTCCTCTGATTAAAGGGAGCAAGAAGTCTTTCATTTTCTTCTACGTTCCTGCCAGTCAACACCAGAGTTGTCTAGCCTTTAAATAAAAAATGGGATCAAATTCTTTACTATCAATAATCATGATTTTCTCGGGCATTTAGAATGTCAATGAGGTGAGAGCATGTAAATATTTCCTTTTAGCTCTATACCACTATAAAATTCTTTATCAGTTACCATAAGTTCAAAATCACTCTTTTCCTAGGCAGTTCTAATAGACTGGTAACTGGTTTATTGAACAGTTTGAAGTCAGTAGGGCACAAACATGAAAATCAATTAGCATGTTCTAAGTGACTATCACATGCCTAGTTCCAGAGGAGGTACCAAAAGTTATGCTAAAATGCATTAGGCATGACCTCTGCCTCAGAGAGTTTAGCTTAGTAGAGGAAATAAGGCTTGCATTACGAAAATTGTAGACTCTGATACCTCACAGGGCTACTGGAATCTTATATCCATAGCATCATATGATCTTAAAGATTATTAGCTTCTTTCTGAATTCTGAAGAGAGAAGATTGTTAGAAGCTGAATTTATTTGTACTGTCTCAAATGTCAACTGGTGGCCATTTCCTTCAAATGAAATAACCAGATAAATTTATTAAAAGTAGAATACTGACTGGCAGCATTAAATAGAGATGCCTTAAAGGAAGTGGTAGGAGTGTTGATTGATTGAAGTCTTTTTCTACTAAGCCCAATGTTTGAGCTTACTCAGGGACAGTTTCTATTAATTTCTTTTTTTCTGTGCATGACCCTGTTGTGGGTTGTATTGTATCCCTCACCCCTGAAAACAAAGCAAAAACAACAACAAAAGCATGCTATGTCCCTAACCCCTGGTACCTGTGATGGGACCATATTTAGAAATAGCATCTTTGCAGATGCGATTCATTTAGTTAACATGAGGTCATTCTGGAGTAAAACCCGTTGGTATCGAGTCAATTCAGACTCATAACGACTCTGTAGGACAGAGTAGAACTGCCCCATAGGGTTCCCATGTAGCAGCTGATGGATTCTAACTGCCATCATTTGGTTAGCAGCCAAGCTCTTAACCATGACGCCACCAGGGCACCATTCTGGAGTAAGGTGGTCCCTAATCCAATATGACTGATGTTCTTATAAAAATAATAAGAGAGAAGAGACAGAGATGGACAGGAATAGAGAAGAGATGACCATATGAAGACAGAGTCAGAGATTAGAGTTATGATGTCACAACCAAGGATGACTAAACAAACTGCCATGGAGTTGGTTCCAACTCATAGAAACCCCATAGGGTTTCCAAGGCTGTAAAACTCTATGGAAGCAGAGTGCCACATCTTTCTCCCCTGGAGCTATTGGTGGTTTCAAACCTCTGACCTTTTGGTAAGCAGTTGATTCCCTTAACCACTGAGCGACCAGGGCTACCAAAAGCTGGAGAAGACAAGAAAGGATCTTCCTTAAAGCCTTTTGGAAAAACACAGCCATACCCTGCAATCAGACTTCTGGCCACCAGAACTGTGAGAGAATAAATTTACTTTGTTGTAAGCCACCCAGTTTGTGGCATTTTGTTATGGAAGCCGTATGAAACTAGCTAGTATAGGCAAGAAAGAAATGTCATTGTTCTCTTACATGACTCATAATTTTTGGTTAAAAATTAGACATTTTAAACATTTTCATGTGACAACTGTGGAAATCAGAATCTCCCCAGCCCCAAGGTTTGTTGTTGTTGCTTGTTGTGGGTTATTATTGTTTATTGACTTTTCTAATCAATTTTTGTAAAGTCTGTATTCTGTGTCATGTGAGGCTGCTGAAGTCCGTGATCTGTTAGGTTATTGATCATCTAAAGTTTTGACAGAATTTCTTTACATTCCTAAGAATAAAAAATAACGAGAAAAAAAAAATTACCCCAATCTTCACAGATTGCCCGTATTGGGGTATTCGTTCTGTGCTTAGCCAGGTTGCTTAAAACTTCACCTTAGCTTTCACTTCCTGCTAGTGTTGAACCTGAAGGTCAGCCAGAGGTAAGAGCTTAGGTTCTTCTCAAGCATTCCCTGAGCTTGTGTCCATCCCTGGATATGTGCATGGCCTCCTCTATTCCTGGTTTAAATGGGGGATTTTAAAAACCTTTATTCCCCCCTCCCCCTCAGCTCTCTAATTTCTCAACCTCTTCCTTCTCAGGCTTTTTGGTCTGTTGTTTGCTTTTCCTGCCTATTTTTCCTTTTCCCAAGCTGCTGCTGCAAAAAATTTGCCTTTAAATGCTTTCAGCAATAGCCACCTAGGATGCTTACCCCACCCTGGGTATGAGACAAATGCAATGCCTTGTGCTTGTCCCTGAAGGAGCCATCAGACAGTTTGAAGGACACAACCACAATTCCTTGCATTAAGATTCATATTGCTCCCTCAATAATAGAAACAATAATAGGGAAAACAAAAATCTTCACAACTGGACCACTGAGCAACATCATGATAAACAGAGAAAAGATTGAAGTTGTCAAGGATTTCATTTTACTTGGATCCACAATCAACAGCCATGGAAACAGCAGTCAAGAAATCAAAAGACACATTGCATTGGGTAAATCTGCTGCAAAGGATCTCTTTACAGTGTTGAAGAGCAAAGATGTCACCTTGACGACTAAGGTGCGCCTGACCCAAGCCATGGTATTTTCAATCGCATCATATACATGTGAAAGCTGGACAATGAATAAGGAAGACAGAAGAAGAGTTGATGCCTTTGAATTGTGGTGTTGGTGAAGAATATTGAATACACCATGGACTGCCAAAAGAACGAACAAATCTGTCTTAGAAGAAGTACAACCAGAATGTTCCTTAGAGGAAAGGATGGCGAGACTGCATCTTACATACTTTGGACGTGTTGTCAGGAGGGACCAGTCCCTGGAGAAGGACATCATGCTTGGTATAGTACAGAGTCAATGGAAAAGAGGAAGACCCTCAACGAGGTGGATTGACACAGTGGCTGCAACAATGAGCTCAAGCATAACAACGATTGTATGGATGGCTCAGGACCAGGCAGTGTTTTGTTCTGTTGTGCATAGGGTCACTATGAGTTGGAACCGACTCGACGGCACCTAACAACAACAACATTGCTCCCTCAGGCACTAGCAACCTGCACTAGGCGCATGGGCTGTTGTCTTCACGGATGCCACCAACCTGGGGAGCAAGGGATGACTGTAGGTGGGTGATTTAAATCCCTCTGTGTTCTTTTACCTCAATGTAGCTTCCTTCTCGTTAATCTTCACATGGATTATTTTAAGTTTTTGACATGATTCCAGAGATCTGTAAAAGTTGCATTTGACAGGTTCAGATAGCTTACTAGTTTTATTTTTTTGTTTTATGTGGAGGGACAGAGTCCTGGAGGTCCCTATTGCACCATTTTTGAAGATGTGACTCTAAAAAAAGTTTTGTTTTTAAAATATGTGTTTTCTCCTCAAGTATATTTGATGGAATGTTCTCAGGAATGATCTAGGCCTTATTGGATTCTGTGGTTGACACAGAGGAATGTGTACAAATGAATATGCAGTTTCTTCTTCAACCTTAACTAAATCCTTATAGCTCCATCACTTTGAAGAGGTGGTAGCCTCTCTGACTTCAGGCTCTAGAATAACCTTGTTTTTCATTCATAAGAAAACCTGTAAAACAGGCCCATGTGAATTTGCAGTAAGAGAGAACACTACCTGGACAGGACTCTGTCATGGTCTCGGAATAAAAAAAGGCTTTAATATGTATTTTTGTCTTACAAATTCAGTGGCAGGCTCTGGAGTTTCAAAAAGCTTATAATGTTAAATTTGTTTGAAATTTATCAACTTAAATAATATCCAAAATAAGCTACTGTAAATTTGGACAAAAATAACACCAAAATTTGTGTTAGAAATACTGGGTGGAAGACTTCCAGTTTAAAGATGGCGTTAACTTGGCATGTTTGCTGTCAGTTAGTGGAAATTATTTTAAATCAGGAAAGAAAAAGAAACAAAACAGAAATTAGGAGACACTTTGAATGCTAATCCATATGTTGGAAGAAGAGTAAAACTAGTTGCCGTTGAGTGGACTCCAACCTGGCAACCCCACATATGTCAGAGAAGGGCTTTCAATGGATAATTTTTCAGAAGAAGATCACCAGGCATTTCTTCTGAGTCACCTCCGGATGGACTCAAACCTACAACCTTTTGCTTAGCAGCCAAACACATTAACCATTTGTACCACCCAGGAACTCCAATCAGGAAGGTTTGGCAAACGTAGTAGACCTGGAGCTTCCCACAGGAGAAAGATAATAGAAGTTCCTGATGCTGTTCATATCAGAAATTACCTAGCAATGCACACTTGTCAAAAGTAAGAGGCTGTCCATGAAGTGCAAGTCATAAATCACTTGTTTACGACAAGGGGAACAAGGTCCACCGGTTGGTGGTGGTGGGTGCTTACTGGACTGCGTTTAGCTCTGGTGCAAAACAAGGGGGCAACAAGGGAGAAGAGAGACCTTGCATCATGAACAACCCCAGGGCTACCCATCACCATTGTCCAGGGAGGGTAAAAACTAAATGAACTCACACACAACCCACACACACATACATACACATACACACACACACACACACGAACACACAAAATTCTAGGACATAAAGAGAATCCTTGTCAGCTTGGAAAGTTCATTTCCACATAAAACTGTAAATCGCTGGTCCTTCATCAATGAGTAATCCCGAAGAAATCAATAAAAGATCTGTACACTATTACAAAAAAGACGAGAAACGTAAAAGATAAACCAGTGGTAGATGAAAAAATACCAAATAGCAGAAGAAAACATATTGCCAAATAGAACATAAAAGTTGTGTCAAATTATTTTTGGAAGCTTTCTTTTTTTTTTTTTAAACACATTTAATGAAGCAATTGAAGCAAGATTGTAAGCAGAGTTACAAAAACTCACAGAAAAGATGGAAAGGTATCAGAAGACAATAAAAGAGTGAGGTAAGAAGAGTTCAGGCAACAAGTTTAAAAAACCTGTATCACAACTCCACCCCCTCTCTGAGCCTGTTTTGAGATGGATCATCCCTCTAAATGATTTTGGGTGATAATATTTTGGGTAAGGCATATGCAAAGGAGAGGGTGATTATGAACCTTGCATTTTCCCATTTTCCTAGAATGTTCCATGAAGATATGGGCACATTGTCAGGTCTGGAAATCATTTTAGGCACTCATATTTTGGCCCTGTTTAAACCCTCTTAGTGACCTCTCCTTTGCTTTAGGCATACTTCAAGCACAATGAGAACTTTAATCTCTTTGACCAGTTATCACCTAGAGAGGTATACACATGTATCACTGAGACTCACAAGAGTCATATAGAGAGGGAAGGTATTATTTGTTGCCTGGCTTTTTGAAAAGGTTTGACTAAATGTTTGCCTTTTAGAAGCTACCATGTTGGCACAAGGCATTGAGATGAGGTTTTGAGAATATTTTCAACCTGGCAATAGGATATATATAATTGGAGGGCAAAGTGATATTTTCTGTGCTAGATTTTTGAAACCTGGATGCTTGTCATATTTTTACCTATCCAAACCTATGTAGCCAAGAAATGGTTACAGATGTTTTGAACGCAACAGCATTTCTATGGACATTCCAGACACATGAAGAACGTTTTTGGTATTAAAAAAAAAAAAAACTCATATATTCGTATGAGAGGATAAGACACCCCTACAAAGGTTAACAGTTCTTTATCTCAAGATATTTTTAATATTTACTAAAAAATAAGAGAAAATATCTTTAATGCTTATTACATCAAGATAAGAGAAAGCAAAAGTTATCTTAAAAAACAGGAATGATTTGAAACAGAAACTAAGAATATAATAGCATTAATTAACAGATATAAAGCAGGAGAAATACACTATTGTTCTCCTTTGTATTAGAAAAATAAAAGAATTAGAAAGGTATGTAAGCTATTAAACTCTAATCTCTCTCTCTTACTCTGGCTATGCTTTTCCCTGTGGAAAGGCTGAAAAATAATGCAAAAGGGCAATTTGCTAGGTTGAAAGAATTAAATTGATAGGTTCTAAGGACTTAAGAGACAAATCAATGCAGTGCATTTCTCAAATCCTTTGACTAATTTGTTTTGAACTCATCTCTTCTTTGTTCCTTGACACAGATCCCCCAGCATTTTCCAGTGGGAGAATGCTGTTTTATTAATAAAATTTAACTTGCATATAAACACAACGAACAGGTCTTCAATAACAGTCCTTCACAAAGCAGTAGCTGGAAACTACTCTGTGCTAACAGCATGCAAAACCTTGAAATTATAAACATGTTTTCAGCCCTGGCATCACCCACTGATGTGGGTTAACTACTATGATGTTATCTTTTTTTCTTCAATGGATGCACTGACTACGTCACTGAATAATTAATGAGTCAAAAAATAATAGAGATCAAGGGCAAAATTCCTGCTCTCTAAGAGTTTATAAGAGTAGGCAGTTAATTAAAAGAAAGTGTGATAAGGGTTAGACTAGCGCCAGGATCTGCAAACAACCCGTTACTTGTTTTTGTACAGCCTTAAGCTAAGAATGGCTCTAAATAGTTGAAACAAAAAGAAAATAATACCTCATTCCCTGAAGATTATATGGAATTCAAATTTCACTCTCCATAAATACTTTTTTTTTTAATGTAGCAATGCTTATTCAGTTTCTAGTTATCTATGGTTGTGTATATGCTATGACAGCATAGTTGAGTAGTTGCAATAGAGACCATACGGTCGGCAAAGTCTAAAATATTTACTACCTTCTTTACGCAAAAATATTTGCTGATCCCTGGACTACAGAAACATAGAAGAGCGTAGAATTAATTTAGAGCAACTCTGCAGGGGCTGTCAAAAGTGCAGAATGCATAAGGACCTCCTCTAATGAAACAATTGTTCACATGTTCCATCAAGGGAAACCAGAAAAACTGGGCTGGGCATTCTAAATTCTGAACATAAGCCACTGGCATTTCTGAGAAATTGGCTGCATCTGCCCCTAAACCAGAAACAAAAGTAGAAGCCATTAACTGGTATTTAAAAATGGCATTGTTTCCCCACTTCCCAACAAAGGATATATAACATTTTTGGTAGTGGAAAGCATTCTCGCTAGGTACATACAATTCCCTTCCCAGAATCCTCTTCCATCATACACCTACTCCTCACTTACTGACTATCCTGTTATCTGATGTTTGAATTTACAACAATAGTAAAATATCTACTATCTAGTTTTATTTTGTACATTCGTGACACATCTGGCAGGAACGAACTCCAAGGTACAAGATGAGAGTAACACTGGCTATGACGGTTAAGGTTATGTGTCGTCATGGCTAGGCCAGGGCTCTCAGTAGTTTGGCAGTTATATAATGATCTAATCATCCTCCATTTTGTGATCTAATGTGGTCATCCTCCATTTGTGCATAATGCCAAGTTTTGCGTAACGGCCTGATCTCTGGAGCTCAATCAACTCGATAAGTGAGGAGTGGGTGTATTTCTTAACACTGCCTCTCTGTGTATCAAAGACAAGCAGGAATGAGATAAATAGATCTTCATTATTGAACTTCTTGATAAATGAAATCATGTTTCTACCATCTTTTAACTTCCAATATCTTGTATTTTTTCATTACAGAAGCAGATTAATAAAATAAATGAAGAAAATGCTATAAAAATCATTTATGTAATGACTACCTGTTAAAATTTTCTCCATATGAGTATAATACTATTTCATTATTTTAAGATACATGAGGCATACTCTTCATAAATAAAAGGTTATTTTTGATTCAAGTACCATCTCCATAATCTGCTCTTTCTCTTCTCATGTTTTAGGTTTAATTATTAATCTTCTGCTAATAGATAATTTGCATGCTGTGTATGATGCAGACTATATTCTTCTAGAGCATAAGCTTCTAAATGTGATTAATTTACAGGTTTTAAAAATAAAAATCTTTTATTTCTTTTATACTCCTGTGATGCATCTAAACTTGCAGCATCTATTCATGAAACAGCTCACCAGGAATGAAAGAAATGAAATTAATTCCAGGCGTCTAAACCATGGACTGAGTTTGGTTAGCTTGATCATTTCAGTAAACAAAATATTAAGGACAGTGTGACACAGAGGACACCGGATGAACAAGATTGCATCCCTGTTATCAGTAAAGAAGTACATGATCTAGTGAGTCAGAGACAAACAAAAACAAAAGCAAAGGGTTTTATAGGAAACTTGCGTTTCCCACATTTTGGTGTTAGTTTTCCATTTAGTTAAATGAAAACGCTACCAGAGCGCATATAAAATAGGCTGATATTGTTTGATTAATGGACATTGTTGTAGCAAAAACATTATACTAACAGCTAAGAATCATAAGTAAATAAATAAATATATTTAAAATATCAACTCAGGGACACGGACTATAAAATAACGTGGAGTAGGGTTGTGTAATTTCCTAGGGCTTCTGTAACAAAGTATCACAAAGTGGGCAGCGTTAACCAACAGACATTTATTGTTTTACAGTTTTGGAGGCTGTGGGTCTGAGCTCTGTACTAATTCCTTCTGAGGTTTTGTGGGACAACCTATTCCATGCCAGTCTCCGCAGGTTCTAGGGGAAGATCCTTCCTTGTCTCTTCTAGCTTCTGGTAGACCCAGGTTTTACTTGGCTTGTAGATGCATTTTCACATGGCCTGTCTTTTTTTTTCTGTCTCTCTAGGGATCTTCTCCTCTTTTATAAAGACACCACTCAGATGTGTTTTTCTGGTCCTCTGTTTCCTTACTGATGGTTCTAGATGCCTGTCCTTCATTGAAAGTGGTATACTGAAGTCTCCAACCTTTATTGTAGAACTGCCTATTGCCACCTTCAGTTCTGTTATTGTTTGTTTTATATATTTTGCAGCTCTGATGTTAGGTACACGTATATTTATAATTGTTATATCTTGATGAATTGAATCATTATGTAATGTCCTTCTTTGTCTCTTACAACAGACTTTGACTAAAGTCTATTATGTCTAATACTAAAATTGTCAGTTCAGCTCTCTTTTGGTTACTATTTGCATGATATATATATATGTACACTTTTTTTTTCATCCTCTTACTTTCAACCTATTTGTTTTCTTGGGCCTGAGATGTGTCTCTTATAAACAGCATATTTTGTTGTTGTAGAATGACATCAAGTTGATTCTGACTCACAGAGGTCTTATAGAACAGAGCAGAATTGCCCAGTAATGTTTCTAGGCTGTAATCTTTACAGGAATAGATCACCAGGTCTTTACTCCTGCAAAGCTACTGGTGGGTTCTAACTGCCGACCTTTCAATTAGAAGCCGAGCGCTTAACTATTGTGCCACCTGGGTCCTTAGACAGCATATAGTTGGATCATATTTTATTCATTCTACCACTCTGCCTTTTGATTGGAGCATTTAGTCCTTTTGCATTCATGGTAATTACTGCTAGGAGGGATTACTTCTGCCATTTTATTATTTGTTTTATTTATTTATTTTTATGCTTTCTTTGTCCCTCATTTCCTCCAAGACTGCCAGCACTTGTTTTTTGTTAAATTTTTTGTAGTGAGTTTGATTCCCTTTCCTTTTCCTTTTTTTGTATATTTTTTAGATATTTTCTTTGTCTTTACCATAAGGATTACATTTAACCTCTTACATTTATAAAAACCTGGTTTAAAATTGATAACAACTTAACTTCAGTAACATATAAAAACTCTTTTCCTATATTGCTCCCACCACCCCACCACTGTTTATATTGTTATCACCTATTACCACTTTATACATCTTGTGCCCTGTAATATAAAATATACTTATTTTTTATACGTTTGTCATTATAAAACATAACAAGTAGAATTACCAACCAAAAATACCTTAAAACCGGTCCTTATACTTGCCCTTTTTTATACATTTGTCATTATAAACCATAACAAGTAGAATTAAAAAAAAAAAAAAGATTTTTTTTTTTTTGTAGAATTACCAACCAAAAATACCTTAAAACCGGTCCTTATACTTGCCCATGTATAATGAAGGTTTCAGTCCTTTAGCAGCTCTTCATCAAAACACGCTGATCAGTGAGTCCTCAGGCTGACACAGCCTTCAGTCCTCGCTCACTGCCTCCCTGCTCTGTGAGGGCCACACTCCAAACTCTTCAGTACACATACCCTGAACAGTCTGCCGGGAAGATCTGTCCTATTTACTACAGAGCCAAAAACTGGGGCCTTTCGTAGTGCGTAGGAGAGCTGTGGGATTGTTGGGGTTGAGGCTGTGGCTCTGACTTCACTGCAGCCATTTGTCTGCTGCGCCTGGAGGAGGGGAGGCAGGGACCGTGGAAGAAGGGATTTTCTTACCATGCTGCCATCCTTAGTCTACCTTTTCAAGGTTCGTAGAGTTGAGTACAGATTTCTTGTTGCATTGCTTGGTGTTTTTTACCGAGGAGGGTCGGGTTCCTAGACCTGCTCATGCCGCCATCATCCCAGCATTCAGATTTTGTTTTTAATTATGTTTTTCCAACACCGTGTAACTCACATTGCTAATTAAACACGGTGTCACTGACAAATCACAAATAGTACCCGTTTCCATCTCAAAAGTGTCTTCTTGATTTAAAGGTTCATCTCTCTACCTTTGAAAAAGCATGTAAAATAAACACTGAGCCAGCAAAGCATTACATGAATGCTGTTCCCTTTAAAGGTGTGAGACATAGTGCTGAGGAGTTTCTCTGGAAAATACTTCTCATCATTGCCTGGCATAATAACTGACCTCTACTAGAAATTCTAATACTTGAAGAATAGACAAATTAAATAAATACATAAATAACACAAAGGCATATGTATATCACAGCTAATCTACAAGTACTAACGATACACAACCACGAAAGCCTGTACATAATTTAGCAAGATGTTGAAAAAAAGATGACTCTAAAATGTTATAACAGTGGTTAACACTTTAGTCCATTAAAGACATTTGAGAGTTGATTTTGCTTTTATTTGAATCGCTATGGAATACTACCAGTAGGAAAACATTTTAGGCAATGTCATGAGTCCTCGGGGTCCCCAGTGAACCGTTAACGTTATCATTACTGCATTATACACCAATAAGCAATCTTTGAAACCTTGATTTTAACACTACATAAATTCTAACTAGCCAAATGAGATGAACAAGTAATAAGTACAACAATAAATATACTAATTAACATTTTAAGTTATTTTTAAAACTTATCTTTAAAGAAAGAACCTAAAGATGTAAAAATATAATTTCCAAAGGAAAACAATTTTTCTCATTCCTAAAACCACATATACAAGCAGTCCTGACTTATGATATATTTGGGTCATGACAAACTGTACTTACGACCATCAGTGTATCTGGAACATTGCATCTTCCTGGGAGGAAGTTATAGAAGAATGTAAGCAGGGGGTATGGAAAAAATTGCTGAGTTATATGAACATGCTACAAGCATTTGATCAGTATAATATGATGGAAGAGATCAGTGGAAAAATTATACATATGACAAGAATACTGAATTTAGAACTTGATATCACCGGATGTGAACAGCTCGTAGATCATGAAGAAGGGGAGTTGATAGATCAGGACTTAGTGGATTTTGAAGGGGAAAGAAATGCTGAAGAAGAAAGAAATAATGTGGAAGAGGAAGGAGAGAATTTGTCAAAAAGTTTACAGTGAAGGGATTACCATACCATACCCTTTGCTATCGAGTCGATTCTGACTCATGGCAATCCTATAGGACAAAGTAGAACTTCCCCATAGATTTTCCAAGGAGCTCCTGGTGGATTCAAAGTGCCAGCTTTTTGGTTGGCAGCTATAGCACTTAACCACTAGGCAACAAGGGTTTCCATGAAAGTATTGGCTACAGTATTTTCTAAACTAATTCAGAGGCTTCAGTTGCTAGGAAACATGGACCCAAATGCTAATCACTTTGCTAAAATTAATAGGCAGATTTGGGAAGCAGTGAAATGTTACTGCAAAATAAATGAAGAAAAAAAGAAAAGAAAAGAAATATACACACAACTCTCACTAATTTACTGACTAGAAATGCCATCCCCATTCCCAGGGCTAATCCAGATGATCCAGAACCTTCTACAAGTGGAGTTCTTACTGCAACTGACAAAATGCCAATGTTGTCCAGCTCTTCTTCATTGTAGGTATAAATTTTTATGATTTGTGTATTTTTTATGTATGTAGGTATTAAAATATTTCTCTAAGCTTATATGTAATGTTTACAACCCGGAAAGACAAATATAGATTGGATTTATAATGATATTGATAATAAAAGCCAATAATAATGAAAACTAAAAAAAAAATGAGGCATTCAGTTTACATCAGAACTGACTTAACGACAAAATCATGGAAACAACCCTGAGGTAAGTCAGCAGCTACCTGTACATAGAGCCACAGTTCTCAATCCTTTATGTGTATCAGTAACACCTGGAGGGCTTGTTAAAAAAAAAAAAAAAGATTATGGGGCCCCACCCCTAGAATCTATAGTGCAGTAGGTTAGGGCTGGGCCCCAAGAATTTACATTTCTAAAAGCCGGCTAGGTGATGCTGATATTGCTGGTTCTTGGAGCACAGGTTTAGAACCACCGATATAGAGGAATCCATAGCAGTGTTTTTCTTACACTTGGCTAATTCTTGATGATGTGTTTTATCCACCATGGCAAAAGATAATGAATTCAAAAGCATTCCTCTGCTAGTGACTGTTATGCAACCTGTTAAAAATCTTTTTAATCATTCTATTTAAAGTTATTTTCTGAAATACAATTAGTCTCCTTGTTTTTGACTGAAATGACTGGCTTTACCCCAAGTTATATTTAGGAGTATTTCCAGAAACTTAAGGAAATTTTTAGGAAAAATGTTAAGGTTTTAACATAGAATCTTAACATGAAAGAATCAGTAAATAGACAATGTAATGAACAACTTGGTATTTTCTCTAAATAACAATTTACTATCCCACTTAAATAAAACAATAACTGTAATTTTAGCAAAGTGGTATAGACTTCACAGCTTTTAGCTCTGATAAATTATGGTTGGGAAAACATATACTCCATATTCCAGAGTGATAGAATGTGATTAAGTATTTTATCAACATCACTGAATTAAAAGGGGAAAAAAAATCCTTTTACTGACATTTGAAAAGGCTAAAAGTGACAATTACACAGACACATTGTGTTACTACCGCTATAAGGTTATTAAACAAAGTTATCATGTTAGAGCCACTTGGACTTGTTCTTAAAGTCCAGAGAATATAATGAGGCTTTAACCTGACAGAATTATTCATTATTAGCATTATTGTTATTGTCAACATCATTCTTCTACATATATTCAGCATTAATTCTAGACAAAGCTTGAACCCAAGACGTTGTATGACTCATTAGAAATACCTCTTTGCAATATTTTAGACTTTCTGTCTTATATGTTGATTCAATTTCATAAAATCATTTAACTGTGTGCCCAATGTTTATATTTGATTACACTTTTGCAAGCAGCAGGCTACATTTTTCAGAGTAGCTATTTGATGGCACTGGGTTTTATTATGCGTAATATCTCCTGTGTGGGCTATCTCTGTTTTGTACCCACAGCTGTCTTAGACATGCAGACCAGGGACTGAAATAGAGGTCTGTGATTCATTTTTCAAAATTATACTATCTGCTTGAAGCATAGTTTTTAGAGTGATTAGGAACTTACACAATGAATATGGAAGATCAAAGAAGAATTGATACATTTGAATTATGGTGTTGGCAAAGGATATTGAATACACCATGGACTGCTAGAACTGCCCCATAGGGTTTCCAAGAAGTGACGGGTGGATTCAAATGACCAACCCTTTGGATAGCAGCCAAATGCTTAAACACTGCACCATTGGGTTTCCATGGACTGCCAGAAGAATGAACAAATCGGTCTTGGAAGAAGTAGAGCCCAGAATGGTTCTTAGAAGACAGGATGGAGAGACTTCTTCTCATGTATTTTGAACATGTTATTAGGAGGGAACCAGTCCCCGGAGAAGGACATCATGTTTGATAAAGTAGAGGGTCAGTGACAAAGAAGAAGACTCTCAATGAGATGGATTGACACAGTGGCTGCAACAATGGGCTTAAACATAGCAATGATTGTGAGTGTGGTGCAGGACTCAGCATTCGTTCTGTTGTACATAGGTTCGCTACGAATCAGAACCGACTTGATGGCATCTAACAACAACAACAGGAACTTACAGGTCCTTTAATCCATAAAAGAATGGAGGCCCAGAGAAGTTCTGTAGCTTTTCCAACATGACACAGTGCTAGGCGGAAAAGTAGAACTTAGATCTGCGGCCACTCTTCTCAGTGCTCTTGCCTCAGTACAGTACTGATTCTCTGCCTTGGGATCTGGTGAAGCAAATGCAAAGAATAACTACCTTCTGTTTAATACAAAGGGCAAAAACATGCATGTATCTTAACAGACACTGGAAAGCAAATTATTGAGAACAGACTTCCGAATGCTTCTCTCCCTGAAATTCCCTTCAGGCAACTGAGGTTAACAAAGTAGTTTCTGCTGAGAGTGAGCAGATGGAGAATTGTTCTATAGGCCAGGTTCAAGGTGTTTCAGGGGAAGGCCATAGATCTGGAATTTCCTACTCATTTATGAACAGATGAAGCGTGATTCTATGAGTTTTCAGGAAGCTGTCAAAGGCATTCAACCGACTTCTCTGTGAGTCTAGTTTGCCGCCTATTCAGTCTTTCTGAATTATATTTTCATTCTCAAATATTGTATATCTGCTATATTTAATGATGTTTTGGATATTTTTCAAATACAAAAATCCATGTAAGAAAGGGAAATTTGAAAGTATAATTGGTAAAGAATAAAGCAGTATTAAAGACTTGGAAAGCCATGTCTTAAACTGTGGCTATTTTATGCATTAGGAGAGGTGTCTGTTGTGCTCTGTATGGAAGTTAGACACTTGTGGACCAGCAGCTCTTGTTGAGTCAGAAATTTCATTTTCATGACCGGAAGAGACCAAGCTGCTCAACTCCATGGGTATCATGGAGGACCTAAACATAACTAAAAAGAGAAAACACAAGCTTTAGAATCAGAAGGAACACTATCTGAATTCTAGACCTGCCACTTAGCAAAACTAGGTGGCAGCAACAGGGCAAGGCCAGGACCCCATCTTTGACACTGGATCTCAATTCAAAGTCTGACTTCAGATGGCCAAACTGTGTGGTATTGGCTATGAGATTTCACTTTTATGAGTTGGAAGTTCCTCTTTTGTGAAATATTAATAAGAATATCTGCCTCAGAGAGTTATTGAAAGCATTCAGTAAGACAATATGTAGAAAAAGAGCTAGCATACAGACTGACAGCTAGGACTTTATATTTAATTGTCTAAATTTATTATCAAAGATCACAACCTTCAGTATGGATTATACCTCAACATGAAGAAAACAAAAATCCTCACAACTGGACCAATAAGCAACATCATGATAAACGGAAAAGATTGAAATTGTCAAGTATTTCATTTTACTTTGATCCACAATCAACATCCATGGAAGCCGCAGTCAAGAAATCAAAAGACCCATTGCATTGGGTAAATCTGCGGCAAAACACCTCTTTAAAGTGTTGAAAAACAAAGATGTCTCCTTGAAAACTAAGGTGGTCCTGCCCCAGGCCATGGTGTTTTTAATCGCCTCCTGTACGTGTGAAAGCTGGACAATGAATAAAGAAGACTAGAGAAGAATTGGAGCCTTTGAATTGTGGTGTTGGAGAAGAACATCGAATATATCATGGACTGCCAAAAGAACGAACAAATCTGTCCTGGAAGAAGTACAATCAGAATTCTCCTTAGAAGCAAGGATGGCGAGATTACCTCTCACATACTTTGGAGAGGCTGTTAGGAGGGATCAGTCCCTGGAGAAGGACATCATGCTTGGTAAAGTAGATTGCCAGTGAAAAAGAGGAAGACCCTCAATCAGATTGATTGACACAGTGCCTTCAACAGTGGGATTAAGTATGACATCGATTGTGAGGATGGCGCATGATCGGGCGGTGTTTCGTTCTGTTGTACATAGGGGTCGCTATGAGTCGGAATTGACTGATAGCACCTAACAACAACAACAATAAACTTATTTATTATTTTTTACATTATTTTTGTAGCTTAAATTTTCCTTTCTTTTACCTTCATTTTTAAAAACGCTTTTAGAAACCGACTTATGCTTCTTTGTTGCCTAATAAATTTTAAATTACTAATAAACCAGAGGAATGATTTAAACCAGCCTTTTTTTTTAAGATACAAAAGATATGGATTAAAGCAGATTTAAGGAAGAGCATGCAAAGTTGTTAGAATTTAAAATCTTATTCTTAATTTGATATAATTAAAATCGTATTTTTTAATGATAATGTGTCTTACATAAAAACATTGTGTGCTAAACATTATGAGACATTATCGTTATTTAAAAAATGACACATTATCAGAAAGTATCAAACATAAAATATTATATTTAATATTCAGAAAGGTTAGTGGAAAAAATTATGTAACAATATGCCAAGGGCAGCATAAGGGGAAAGTTGGAGAGTGTTAGAAGAAGTCACATTGTTTTAAAATACCTCCTCTACATTTTATCATCATATTTTAAAATAATGAACAGAAGGAACCTCAGGAAAAGAAGAATAGCTGTTAATTTTTTAAAGGTGCTATTTGAGAAAATGTGCAGTTTGTATAGAGTCTTATCTCACACTAAAATGACAGGGCAAGAAACCTAGAGGGAAAAGAATGGAACGAGTTAATGTGTGTCTACAGGCAACATGAGATACGGTTTGCCTTAAGGAATTTCTCAAAACAAAAATTATAAAAGCCTATTCATGGCACCCAAGTGGCTAAACAATGATTTCATGAAAGTCTATAGAAGTGTTTAAATATTAGAATATTTACAATTAAATTTAAAGAACCTAAAAAATGTATGTAAGATATTTCATGCACCTTAATAACTGTGGAAACCCTGGTGGCATAGTGTTTAAGATCTACGGCTGCTAACCAAAAGGTTGGCAGTTTGAATCCACCAGGTGCTTCTTGGAAACCCTGTGGGGCAGTTCTGCTCTGTCCTGTAGGGTCGCCATGAGTCGGAATTGACTCGACGGCAATGGGGTTTAATACCTTTGCTGTTTCAGGGACCAAGGAGTTGGATCCGTAAATATTAAACAGCAATTACTTTTTTATGAACAAGCTACAAAATATATGACCCCTCTAGTAACAAAATGTGAATGAGTATTTCAAATCTCCAGTCTGTAAAGACATATGTGGATTATCTTATTTCTCTGAAATGAATCTTTGGAAATACTCATAAAATACTTGAGCAAACGAATAAGAGATTTCTGTTTTCCAAACTAGACCCAATTTTTGGAAATATTGATGTAGCATTGGAAACAAAACAAAATAGACTAAATACTCAAACTTCAGGTCTAACTGTATGATCTTTAGTCCTGATTTATCACCCTTTAAAAGGTTTGTAACCCTTTAACATAATCCCTCTGGTACCCAGTTTCTCCATCTATTAAATGAGAGTATCTGAAACAATTTCCTCACAGGAGTCTACTAGTTTTCTGCTGTCAGAAGTGTACTTGAATAAGCCTTGTGATCTTTAGGAGACTAATCACCAAGGAGCTTTCTCGTCATGCATTACTGCTGCATATATATCCTAGCTGCAAAGCCATGAAAGCTTGGGAGCAAAAGGAAATTATAGAATTATAAAATTATAGGTTTGGAGAAGCAAAACGAGAGAATGTGGGACTCAGAGGTAAAAAGCGAAGCATATTCCATATAGTCCAAGTCAGTGCCAGTTCCTCTGAAAATGTGTGCCCACTGTCCCCGAACAATATAAATCACCTCTTCCTCTGGTATCCCTTGACACTTAGTATATTGCACTCTACTCAGTCATACGCATGAAAGCTTCTTCCCTTAGACTGTGTACTCCTCTCAATAAAGAATCATGAGCCTGTATTTTCTCAGCATCTAGCAAAGTGTGTGACACCCTGTAAGCTGGCAATAATGTTTTTCAATCCTATTGAGAGGTTAAATTCTTTATAAAGCAGACTCCTCCATTAAAAAAAAAACTAGGAAAAATATAACACTCAAAATTTTGAGTATTTAATGAGTCCCTTGTTAAAATGTAGTGAAGCAAAAAACTGAGTGTTTTAAAAATATCATTGTGGTAAATTATGCTTTTACTTTATACAGTAATAATCTAATTCATTAAAGATACAATGTCTCTAATAACCATCATATTTCATTTACCTTACCCAACCCAAACCAACCCAGTGCCATCGAGTCGATTCCGACTCATAGTGACCCTATAGGATGGAGTAGAACTGCCCCATAGAGTTTCCAAGGAGTGCCAGGCAGATTCGAAGCGCTGACCCTTTGGTTATCAGCTGTAGCACTTAACCACTACGCCATAGCTAATTATGTATTGTGCAACAAAAATGGGCTCATTTTCTAAGAAAATGATTTCACAGTACTTCTATTGTAATTAAAGGCTATGTTGACACCAGCAAAGTGAAATAGATTATTGAGAAACTTTTTAGGATAACATAATAAAACCCTTGCAAGCCAACTTCATAAATTTAAAACCGCATGCCTAAATTTAACAGTATATAAAGACTTTATTTTTGTTAACTACAAAATAAAGATATCATTAATGGGGTGAGGCTTTTTTTTTTTTATGTCCATGTTTCCTACTGTGCAAGTTTTAGGTACATAAACACAAGGATCCGTTTATATAATAACAAGAACAATTTATCTGTAATTTTTTTTAGAGATCTCGGAAGATAGGCCTGGCAATCTGCTTCTGAAAGGTCATAGCCTTGAAAACCCAATGGAGCAGTTTTACTCTGATGCATATAAGCTTCACCTGAGTCAGAATCAATTTGACGACAACTAGCAATGATAACAATGATAAAGCAACAATTAAATGATTGTCAAAAAAATATTATCTTCATCTTGATAGTATAAATATTCTCATAAAGTGAGCCTTTGAAAAGGAAGTACTGCAAAGGCAAGGAGGTTTTTGTTGGTTTATTTGTTTTTATTTTTATAGATCAAGAGTCTTTCTCACTTTGCTGGTCTAAGTTAGAAATTCCAAATAGAAAATTAAGTTCTATGTTTAATGGTCTGCATGTCTCATTTGGTAATTTTATTAATTTATAACGAATGTGTCAAATAAGTATAGCTATTATGTTTTGCAGGCCTCCTCTAAATAATACTTTGCATAATTGAGTTTAGGTAAAGTTAGAAATCTTTTTTTTCCCTTTCTTTTTTAATATGTTACTCTATGGGAAAGTACATCACTAAAATATAGAATAAAATGTGTATAGGTCATTAGTAGACAAACTGGAAAGTCTACATTTGTGAAGGATTTAAAAATAAACTGTACAACTGAACCAATACATAATTTTTAATTTT
This sequence comes from Elephas maximus indicus, assembly GCF_024166365.1. NCBI lineage: Eukaryota > Metazoa > Chordata > Mammalia > Proboscidea > Elephantidae > Elephas > Elephas maximus. The sequence goes on along the minus strand of NC_064833.1, from coordinate 59,048,320 downwards.
CTACAGGAGAAAGCTCTGATGCCTTGATCCAAAACAGAAAAGACCCTAAGACCAAAGTGTTTTTCTTTAAAGAAAGTCACCCTATAGCCTTGACTAAATGATCTTAGAAGCTGAAGGAGAATGGCAAAACCAAGAAGATAAGTGAGGCAAGCCCCAAAATTCATTTAAAGGTCAGAAGAAGATAAATTCAGTTACATTATCCTTTGAAAAGTGACTTCTGCTCATGCATAAATACCATCATCTGAAAGTCATTATCAGAAACATCAAAGGGGAAAAGGCTTTCCTTTGGCCCTTTCAAGGTACTGAACGAAATGTTTCTCTAGCATGAAATGAATTAGAATGTTAAAACTAGAGAGCGTGCAACCTGGGAGTCTTTATGTTTCAGTGTTGTTCCCAGGTAACACTCATAAATTATTATTTTGTCTATCTGACAGATACATGCATTCATTACTGGTAGCCACAGGTGCGCTTGCTTTGGTTTTGGATGGGAAAAAACATCATAAACATCTCCCAGCACCCCTGTGCCACTTCAGTTAGGCTTGGAACATTCAGTATCTATGAAGGGCTGCTTCCTGCCTTCCTGCCTCTGTAGGATTCTCTGTTAAAGACTGAATTGTATCTCCCCAAATATGTGTTGAAATCCTAACTCCTGTACCAGTGAATATGACCCTGTTTGAAATAGTTGTTTCCTTTTGTTATGTTCATTAAGCCATACCAGAATGGGGTAAGTCCTAAGCCTAATCACTTCTGAGTTATAAAAAGAGCTGAATAGATACAGAGACACACACAGAGGGAAGACAGACCCCAAGGAACACCAAGAGATGCCAAGCATTGTTGGCAGGTATCAGAGACTAGGAGAGAAGTTCACAGAAGGAAGAGACATGGCAAAGACCCTGAGAACGTAAATTTTTCTGTTCTTTACAGCCCCTCACTTGTGTTATGGCAACATTAGGTAACTAAGACATACTGTATTTTTATGTAAATAATGCATAGTTTTACATTTGTTTTCCAACCATGGCCTTCCCTATCCAAGTATTTCATAAACGCGCTGTGCTAATTTGTTTTACAACATGTAAAAAAAAAAAATGACATAGCGGTGCCTTTGGAAATATCTCATGGGAGGGAGGACAAAGTTGGCAAACAAACATATAAGGTGCCCACCACGCTTGGAACCACATCATGAAAGAACTTTTTCATGGGCCCACACAAGCCACTTTAGTCAGGGTTGACAGTGGGAGAGGAAAGTGTTTTATATAATACAAAAAAATTACAGCTTCCTTTATATTGCTGAAAAAATGATTTACAGATATATAATTGTTTTTTCCCTATTCTTTAGGTGTCTGTTATTCATAATGTATGAAATTCTAAAATATATTTTCTGGCAGAGAATTTTGTTCATTATCAGAGTCTGGGTGGCTCAGTGGTTAAGCATTTGGCTGCTAACCAAAAGGTTGGCAGCTCAAATCCATCATCCACTCCTTGGAAACCCTATGGGACAGTTCTACTGTGTCATACAAGTTCGCTATGAGTCGTAATCAACTTGATGGCAACAGATTGGATTTTTGGTATTATTATTAAATCCATCAAAGTGGGGTCTTTTAGACTAACCAATTTTTAAAAAAAATAATTTTTTTGTTAGTTTAATTAGCAGGTGTTGTATGATATACATAAAATTTTGTAAAAAATAAGAGAAAAGAGAGCAGCCGCAAATGCTGCTTATGTATAACCAAACACCTCACGGAATTTGGCCTCTTTGGAGGTTTAGGGTTATGGTTTCGCACGACATTTCAGGTAATTTACCTAACATCATTTTTACCGCTTCTGTTCTTCCTCCTAGTTCATTGCATAGTGCCTGGGGTCTTAAAAGCTTGCAAGCAGTCATCCAAGGTACAACAATTATCTCTACTCACCTGCAGCAGCAGAGGAAGAAGGAGAGTCAGCAATAGGAGAAGGAAATGGAATGTGCACTAAATTGCTTCCATGAACAATTTCCTCCATTGCCATGAGACCAGGAGAACTAGATGGTGCCCAGCCACTACCACTGAATATTCTCAACAGAGTCTCTAGAAGAATCCTTGATCAATAGTGGAGAAAATGCAAAATAGAGTTCCAATTCTCATGGAATTCAGAATTTCAGGAATCATTGAGGCTGATGAACCCCCAAAACTGTTGCACTGAGATATTCTTTAAACCTTAAGCCAAAAGTATCCCTTGAAGTCTTCTTTAAAGCAAATAATAAATTTAGTTATTTATTAAAAAATATTTGCCTTGAATATCGTGCTCTTTTGATCAACTATCTGGGATCAAATTGACAACAGCAACTCAAAAGTTCAGATAGGAAGCTTAGGGGGCAGTCAGTTCATGATAAAAAGGGAAGAACAATTTGGAAAAGAAGGAACAGAGTAGCTACACAACTTGAAGAATGTAACCAACACCACTGAACTGTACATGTAGAAATTGTTGAATTGGTTTGTGTTTTACTGTGTATGTTTTCAACAACAATTAAGAAAAATATTTTTTGTTAAAAATGCCTTTACTTTGTTTTTTATGAAAATATGAATTTAAGTTTCTTTAGTTATATTTTATACCCACATTGACACATAAACATATACACACATACATAATCTACATCTACATAATTATATACCTATTTACATATCTGTATAAAATGCATGCATATACAACATACATATATATTTAATTCTATTTTATAAGCATCAGTTGGCTTTTATACACCTGCTAGTTAGCCTAACTATCATTTTCTAATAGGAATGAGGTTTTCAACTTTAAAACTTAGTAGAACTTGGAAAATAGGCATTTTCCTAAATAATTATACAGTCTAGAAACTACAAGACAGATATGTAGATAAACCCAGATATAACCAAGATAGTCAATGTGCAAAGGTAAAATGCCATTCAGAGTTAATTATAAGCATCACAGTCCTTTGTGAAAATAATAGGACAGTATTTTATGAGATTAATTTTATTGAATACATCTTTTTTTCTTGGTCTTTTTCATTTTGTATTTGAACTTTTAAATTAAATCAATGTGATAATATAATACATATTCTTTTAAATGAAAAAAATTCAATGTCAACATCACATATAAATTCATGGCTCTCTGCTTTGGATCACTGTTTCCCACTTTGTGTTCTACCTTTTGTACTACTAAATGTTCAATAAAAAGTTAAGTCCATGTTTTAATAGGTTAAAGAAGTACCAAATAACATGTAGTTCTTTTGTAGATTCATGCTGAACTTCAGTCAGTTACAGCTCCTGTAGTATTATCATACATATTAAATTTTTATAAAATGCCACATTTTTAAAAAGATAATTTCATACTTCAACATGCAAATTGTGAAGAGTATCTCAATACATTAAAAATTATTTATTAAAATTATTCACGATATTCAACATAAAGATTGAATGAGGGAAAGTTAAATTTTTTAAAATTCAAACACTCTTGAAATCATTGAGCAGAAGACCGAAATTGCTCAAAAGTGGGAAAATTAAATTTTTTCTTCTTTCTGACATAAAAAAATGTAGGCATTAATTTCATGTATCTCAAGCACCAAACCAGGGTGTAGAAATTTTAATTCCAAGACTATATTTTGTGAAAAGCAATCATCGATTAAAAGAGTGTTACAGAAGAGGAAGGTCTAAATATGTCTAGGGATAAGTTCCCTTTTAAGACAGTGTCGTTACGGAATAGTTAGGGTGATAGTTAAAAAATGTGAAGTTGCAATAAATGTGCTATGGGACCAAGTCCATGATTGTAATTCTTACATAATTTTGGATTCATATCACAGGCACGGCATATAGGTCTAGTCAGTTTTGTTTGTTTGTTTTTTGAAAAATCTTCCAGTGGTCACAAAGAAAACTAGAAAATCCAAACAAGTATTTGGTAAATGAGGGAAAGATTCCTGAAATTTGCATAAAAGTTTTGAGTATGAATGAACTATGGATTTAATCAAGAACACTAGAGGAGGAAGATGCACACAGAAAAAGATAATACATTTGTTTAAGAATATTGACTCAACTCCTCAATGATATTTCCATGACAACACAGACGTTTTGAAGTTTTGGGATTGTCTTGTGGACAAAAATCAGCTTTATTTTGGGAAAGCAGAAAATCTGTAAGAGGAAAAAAAACTTAGGATGACGACAGAGTAATAAAAAAAAAAGGTCCTTAGGTGGCACAAATGATTTGCACGTGACTGCTAACCTAAATGTCGATGGTTCAAACCCACCCAGTGTTGCCATGGAAGAAAGTCCCGACAATCTGCTTTTATAAAGATTATAGCCACAGAAATTCTATACAGCAGATCTACTCTGTAACACTTATGGAGTCACAATGAGTCAGAATTGACTCAATGGCAACTAACAACAATGAAAAAGAAATTACTGTGCAATCCAGAAGGTAGAAAGAACTTCCACTGAAGGAGAACGAAAAATTTAGTAGAAAGGTTGGGGGTTAGTAGGTAAGAGTGTAATGTCACTGAATTCAAGAGCAGGGAGAGATTTGATGAAGAGGTCAATAACATCAAATGCTTGAAAGTCAAAAATATGAGCAGTACAAAATTCCATGTGTTCAATGAATGAAAAATAAAATAAATTAATGAGAAAACACAACACTTTTAGTATTTGACTCTACTATTTTAGTAGAGGTAAATGGGAAGGTGTAATCCCGAATGCAAAAATTTAAGGGTAAACTAAGTATGAGCTGATGTTTGAAACTTCTTTCCTTTTACAAAATTATAAGAAGGGACAAGAAAGCAAGGCCTTGAAAATGTCTGGTTTTGGAATAGTCATTGATTTCCTTGAATAATGGCTTATGTTTTAACTATCAGAGGGACTTACGGATGTTTACGTCTAGGAGAAAAAAATTTGGGGGGAGAAAAGTTGATAGCACTCTCCCTGCCCCAAAAATATATAAATAAAAAAAGAGAAGAAATAAGATAAATACAAAACACATGAAACGACAAGGCCAAATGTCAAAGTGAATCAAGTTAGCCCCTTAGTAAAACAGAGTAAAGAAGTGGAAAATAAGCAAACTTACTAGGAATTGAAAGAGAATGGCATAACTGTCCTTATTTTTCTTCATTGAGCCAAGAGTGTTTCAGAACATAGAGTTCCATAGTAAAATTGAGGGTGTGCGAAGAACTGTTGTTTTTAGGTGCCGTCCTGTCAGTTCCAACTCATAGTGACCCTATGTACAACAGACTGAAACACTGCCTGGTTCTGTGCCATCCTCATAATCGTTGTTATGCTTATGCCCATTGTTGTACTCACTGTGTCAATCCATCTCATCAAGGGTCTTCCTCTTTTTCACTGATCCTCTACTTTACCAAGGATGATGTCCTTCTCCAGGGACTGGTCCTTCCTGATAACATGTCCAAAGTACGTGAGATGAAGTCTTGCCTTCCTTTCTACTGAGGAGCTTTCTGGCTGTACTTCTTCCAACACAGATTTGTTTGTTCTTTCACCACCACAGTACAACAAATTGACAGTCGTGGGGGGGTGAGAAGAACAGAAAAATGTAATATGCCTACTACTTATGGAAAAACATCATTATTCCCCTTACTATGTTATATATGGTCTTATATAGTTTATTAATAAATGTAAGAAAATTCCTATATTTTTGAAAGGCAATTTGGTAGAGTGCCAAAATAATATGAAAGCAAATGATCTAAAGAGAGGTAATAACATCTGCCCTGTTATTTTCCTAAAAGTTACTTCTAAACATTAGTGATAACTAAAGTCCCTTATATTATAGATGTTTAAGATTCAACAACCCACGTTATTTTCTAACTAGATGTTTCTGAGTCCTCCAAATTCTTGGAAATTCTCCTTAATTTAGTTAAAATATATCAGGCACCCTCACCCCAATTACTGGCTTCCTCGAGGATTTTACAGTCTCATGGTCAAAACTCACACACAATTTCATGTTAAATTTTCAATTACTTCATCAACTTACTAATATAAGTGATAATGAAATATATCAAAAGCAAAGCAAAGAGTGACTTAAGATTGAATATACCCACTCTTCATTTATCGACTTTTTATCCTACATTATACGTTTACAACAATAGTAAAAAGTCTATCTGGCTATTTTGTGCATTAATGATGTATGTCCGGCAATAATGAATGTTGAGGTGTGAGGCCAGAGTAATGCTGGCAGTGATGGTTAAAGTTATGTGTCAACTTGGCTGGATCATCATTCTCAGTGGTTTGGCAGTTATGTAATGATGTAGTCATCCTTCATTTTGTGATCTGATTTAATCATCCTCCATTTTGTGGTCTGATGTGAGCAACCTATCAGTTGAAAGGGAATTTCCTTGGGGGTGTGGCTTGCACTGAATATAATTTTCACATAACACTGATTTTCACATAATGACCTGATCCTTGCAACTTAACCATGTGGATAAGTGAGGACTGGGTGTACTAGATATCATCTTCCTAAGTTCTTTGGCTACTCCTACTACCAGGAACAATTCATCCTTTCCCTACAACCCTCCTCAAGACAGCCACAAATGGTTGTGCAAACTGTGCTGTGCACAGGAACCCAGAGCAGAATGGGAAGGAAGTCTGAAATTCCGGCCTGATCTGTGACCCAGGGGTCCTCTTAATTGATGCAAGAGGCATCTTTCCTAGTTCCACAAAAGTACCACGTGGAGCAGTGTTAGCTCTGGTTCTTCTGGGTTGCACATCCTTTTAAACCCTCCTTTTACAAAGCTCTTTCTTCCTTTATACTTTCCTAAATACAAACTTTCCCTACTCCTGCCTCCCTATTGCATAGAAACTGATTTACAATCCTTATTACTCCAATTTGTCTAGATATCTATCTAGGCCATACTTAGTGGCCTCAACTTTTTTCATAAGCACACAGTAAGGTTGTTTCTAAAACAAGAGTTCTTTCCCCAACATGACTTCTTCTACCTTTCTGCAATTTTTAAGGAAACTATTTTTTGCCTTTAACAACCTATTATTTTGTGTCCTTCTAAATAGGAGAGACTATCAATAATTATGCCTAAACTTAAAGAAGCTTTAGAAGCACATAAGAGCAGGAGAGGAGGTGCACTTTCTTAGTTACAGGAGCTGATGCTGGGCAGCCCTTTTTCAAGGTGCTTTTTTTTTTTTTTTTATTGACATAGTCATTAAGTGTTTTTGAAATACAGAGACTTAAATATTACCTGAAAATAAGTATGAGGCGATTAATTTAAAGTAAATAAAAAGCACAGACAGAATACAGGCAGAAGATATAATGAATTTTATTTCCCTAAGTAATATAGAACATTTTGCCAGTGAAAGAACATAAGATCTCTTTGAAGATGACAACTAGAAAGGAACAGACTGTTGACTGGCTCAAAGCAGCCATGGGAGTGACTGTAAAGATCACCTCAGCATGGCCTTCGGCCAAAGGAAAATTTCCTAACATATGTTAAAACATGCCTAAGCAAGATATCTGATTTTTCAGAGATATCTATGACCATCAGGAATATAATAACAGGCAAAGCAATTGTCCATTAATAATTTAATGAAACATCAGAGAATTGACTGAACATTTTTGCTAGGCCTATTTCTATGATGACTAGTTATAGAATCCTTCTTCTAATAAAGATAAGCACATAAAGATCTAACCCCAGGTTGCATGATATTTATTATGAAATTATACTGTAGTTGAGAAGACTCTTCCAGATGCTTTTCTATTCCTTTGGGGGTATTATTAAATCACACTTCTGTGCCCAAACAGAGCCTTTACATTTGCTCTAGAAACCTACCCTCGCTATGCTTTATTAGTGGGCTTCAACAACAAAAAGATCCCACGATTTTGTATTAAATATTTCTATATGGATTATTTTACAGAGTAGACTTTTATTAGTGTATATATTTAAATAGAGTTAAGTCCTTTTGTAGAGTTAATAGTAACTATAATAAAAACCTGTTGTCATTAAGTTGATTATGAATCATACCAACACAAAAATCGAATTTGTAATTCAATTGTTATAAACTGTATAAATAGTAATCTGATACTATTTTACATGGCTATGCTTTTTAAATCATGAGATAGAATAACGTGTTTACCTTACAGAAAGAAATGGAAGTATGTCTTTACATTAAATAAGGAGAGATGGAAATATAGTAAAATAGTTATCGTAACTCTGAAGTAGCCAATGAGTTTCAAAACAGTTCTTGCAATACTTAGAATATTTTAGGATAGTATTCTGTACAATGGCCAACTGCAATTACTCAATCCATGTTATTTCCAACTTGGCAAATGTTTGCGTGAAAGTCTTAACTGCTTCCGGTTATTTTTATTTTTTCTCTATACTCTTGGGTCGAATAAAAGATTGAAATCTAATTAGAAACCAAACCCCTACATCCCAAATTTGTCTCACCTGTGCCCCAAGTTAATAATTAGAAATGGTAGAAACTTGAACCCCTGAGAATCTTCTGATACACAAATTTGCATTTCTTCCAATATGAGAAATAATTTTTCATACTGAGATTATTAATGTTTTCCACAGAGCCTTTATTCAAAGTGTACACTATGTCTCATAACATAAAAGAAAAAGAAAATAAAGCTTTGTATTGTAAAACAGATGCTTCAATAAATAGATGTGAAATTAAGACCATAGAATGTATCTATCATCTGCTTTCACAAGGTACATAGAGATACAACTTTCATATCTCACCTGAGGAAAAGTTAAATATTAAGTTAGCCATTTATATCACACAAGGGTGCAACTGAATATGCCCTAAATTTAAACTTCCCACAGTGCATTGATAGAAATCCACAGCTGCCGAGGCGATAATCTATAGCAATCAGCTGACCAACTGATCTTATAATGGTAAACTACCAGAATTCGATTTGGTTATCATAAAGCCTGTAATTTAAACAGAAGACTGCTGAGATTTTCATAAATTGCAGTTACAAAGTAAATGCCAGAAGACTCTCACTTTTATTATTTACACATTCAGTTTGGATTATTCTAACTTCTAAAATGCAACTGTTTTATCTGAATTTTTTCTACCTCCCTGCACTCAGGAATCAACCTTTAAATGGAATTTGGTAAAGAGGCTTCTCTGTTAAATAAAAAATCACCTATAATTAAGATTTTCTAAGGTCAGAATGGATTCCTAGGGAAACTTTCATAATTCTCTTGCTGGTAGTGTTTAAACATCTTGATTTTCATTATCTGGAAAGACTTATAGGTGAAGTAGTTCCTAAAATCAAAGGGTTGGAGCACCTCTTTTACGCAGCCTCTTGCGTTTATATTTACTCTGCTTAAATGAAAAAAAAAAAAAAAAAGAACAAGGAAACCTAAAACCCTGTAAAAAAAAAAATTGGTAAAGACAGGACAGGTAATGCATGGTTGAAGAAATACAGATATCGAATAAACATGCAGAAAAAGTTTATAGTAACTACTAATAAAAGAAGTACAAATTAAAGTGTGGTATTATTATTGCCAGTGATTTATGAAACACTTTAAAATGTAAATTATTTAGTACTAATAAAGTCAGAAAAGTATTCTCATGCACTCCTGGAAAAAAGTTTCTTATAAGGATCAAAAACAAACCCGTTGCCGTCAATTTGATTTTGACTCCTAGCAACCCTATAGGACAGAGTTGAACTGCCCCATAGGGGCTCCAAGGAGCAGCTGGGATTCGAACTGACAACCTTTTGGTTAGCAACCAAGCTCTTAACCACTGAGCCACCAGGGCTCCTATAAGGATCAAGGCCTTAAAAATTGTATTTAAATATGGCTTTAGCTAAAAATCCACTTCTAACAAGCCCTAATGAAACAATTAGAAATGCACAGAAATATGTGTTTAAAATAGAATACTACTACCACTAATAATAATGACTAACAGGTAGTGAAAAACCTCGTGTTAAATTCATCTCTTAAAGCTTTACATGTATTAACTACTATAATTATCACAATAATCTTAAGAAATATGTACTATTATAATTCCTACCATATTTGAGAGACGACTTGGGTTTAAGTAATTTGGCCAGAGTCTCACAGTTATTCCGTAGTCTAGCCGGGTTTGCACAAGCAGCCCGTTTCTGCTGCAGAGTCTGTGCTCTTACACACCACATTATTTTTAGGGATAACAACAACAACACAATAATAATACCTGAAACAACCAAGATACTTTATAATAGTAGAATTGTTTACATAAACTAGGATAACCGTCTATGACTGAATAATACGCAGCAATTACAACTTACTTTTGAAAATTTCTAATGATATGGCAAAGAGATAGTATTTCATAAAATAAATAAAAGATGAAAAAACTATAAATATGTTCCCTATTATTTATAGTGCAATTGCATATATAGTGCAATCAAGAAAATTGCTTTGTCATTAGCAACTATAACTTCTTCTCAAGATGGAATAGTCTTTCTCTAGTGAGTAACTTGATTTTTTTCTAAGAATAGATTGTGAGATAATGAATCGGAATCAACCGGATGGCAAAGGTTTTTTTTTTTTTTTTTTTTTAGTTTTAATGTCTTTAGATCACAGAGGACAAAAACTGACTCAACAGTTTGGTTTTTTTGATTATAGAGAAGAAAACAAAATTTATGCACTTATTTTTTATTGATCATGAACAAAATTTTAAGGTGGAGTAGGAGCGACATCAAGAGAGGAAAAAAGAAAAAAGTGGGATAGCTGAATAATGTCTAATATTTATTTTTATTTTGTGGTCACTATAGTGAAATCTGTTTTCTTTATCTTGAAACTCTAGTAAAAGTCTAAACCTAGCTACTTCATTTTTTGTTTTTGTTTTTTTCCTTTCAATAGTGAAATCTGTTTTCTTTATCTTGAAACTCTAGTAAAAGTCTAAACCTAGCTACTTCATTTTTTGTTTTTGTTTTTTTCCTTTCATTTCAGTTTGGTAGGATGAGTTGGCGACAAGTATCTGCAAACCTGACAAGACCCCTTTCAGGTCTTTGGTCAAATGTCACCTTCCGAGTTTGATATCTCTCGACTGCTTTTTTAAAAAATTGGAACACCACCTCTGCAATCCCTACCCTACTCCCCTGCTTCATGTTCCTTCATAGCACATGATATCATCTGACATGTGAGCCATTCTTCTCATTTGTTTATGTGTCTGCCCTTCTCCCTCTTCACCACCACTGGAATGTAACTTGACAAGAATATGGATTCCCATTTGTCTCTTGCTATTTCCTCAGTACCTCAAAAAACGTCTAATTACTGAATATTACTGAATAAACAGAAGTGTCTGTACCTGTGTCTGAGCTAGCAAAGATAAAGGTCTACTGACAAAGTGCCCAGTGGAGGAAAAAAGCAACAAAATGCAGAAATCAAAGTCAGAATTAACTAGGAAAAACATATGCTCCCTGGAAATTTATTGAACTTTTAGGGAGGATACTGGATGTTACACATGATAGGGGACAATGTTTGACATAGTCTTACCTAAATTTTACTGTTGTTAGGTGTGGTCCAGTGGATTTAAAATCTCAGGAACCCCATGTGACAGAATACAACTGCCCCATACGATTTCCTAGGCTGTGATATTTCTGGAAGCAGACCAACAAACAGGTCTTCCTCCTGTGAAGCCTCGGTGGGTTCAAACCACCAACAGTTCTGCTGGCAGCTGATTGTAAACTGCTCATGACACCCAGGCTCCATTCTGAGAATAACAAACAAAAACAAACTCATTACCTTTAAGTTGATTCCGACTCATAGTGATCCTATAGGACAGAGTAGAACTGCCCCATAGGATTTCCAAGGAGCAACTGGTGGATTCAAATGGCCGACCTTTGGTTAGCACCCATAGCTCAGCATAGCTCTTAACCATTGCTCCACCAGGGCTCCATTTTGGCAAAAAAAAAAAAAAAAATCATTGTCATCAAGTCTGTTCTGACTCATAGTGATCCCATAAGACAGAGTAGAAGTGCCCCATAAGGTTTCCAGGAGAGGCTAGTGGATTTGAACTGCTGACCTTTTGGTTAGCAGCCAAATGCTTAAACACTGAATTCTAGCTCTTAAAACATAGGCTATGTGTTATGGAGATTATTCACCTTTGGGCCACCTCACAGTGAAGTGCAGACATACTGCTGATCACCCGAAAAAGGTATATGGAGGACAAGCTGTATAATTACTTATCCAGAGAGAAGTGCCATGTGTTTTTAACCATCTTGAAAGTGAAAACACACAACTGTTTCAAAAGTGATCTTCAAGTCAAGTCACAAGAGGATTCATTAGGGATGGCAGGTGCTGATTTGCTGGAGAGGCATTTTCCATGTGGGCAACTCTCTGGACGTTCTGCAGATTGAGAACCAGTGGCAGTTTCTCAGGCTGTGGTTTTGATTCTCCTGAGCAGGGCTGGGGAGGTCAGCCACCAGCTAATAAACTGCAAATGCTCAAGGAAGGACTGGGTTGGAAGAAGTAGAATCTTGATTACTACGCCAAAATACAAATAATGGCAGAGGAACAGTAGAGTCTTTGAAGTTAGGTCAGATTGTTTTAGAAAATTGCCTGTAGGATTTACAATAACCTCCCTTTGGAAAAGTTATTTGACCTTCTTGACACTTACTGTTGTTATGTGAAAACTGAAGTAATCGTGATTTCATAGAATTCTCATTGTATGTAAAGTGTCTGCCTTTAACACATAGTAATAATGATTGTGAAGAATGGGAATTCCAGAACCCTTAGTTGTGCTCATGAAGAATCTACATGGACAAAAAGGGACCTATTCCAACAAAACAAGGGGATACCGAGTGGTTTAAACTCAGGAAAGTTATGTGTCAGGGTTGTATCCTTTCACCATACTTATTCAATTTGTATGCTGAGCAAATAATGTGAGAAGATGGACTATATGAAGAAGAATGTGACATCAGGATTGGAGGAAGACTCATTAACAACTTTTGATATACACGTGACACAACCTTGCATAAGAGTATCAATTTTTGCTTTGCTAAATTCAAAGTCTACAGCCTTCCATATGGATTACACTTCAACATAAAGAAAGTAAAAAAAACTTCACAACTGAACCAATAAACAACATCATGACAGACGGAGAAAAGATTGAAGTTGTCAAGAACTTCGTTTTACTTGGATCCACAACCAACACACATGGAAGCCCAAAAAAACCCACTGCCATCCACATGGAAGCAGCAGTCAAGAAATCCAATGACATATTGCGTGGATTAAGTCTGCTGCAAAAGACCTTTTTGTGGTATTAAAAATTGAAGATATCACTTTAAAGAATAAGGTGCATGTGACCCTAATACACCACAGCATGTTTTCTCCTTTTCGAAACGGGCGATTGAGAGCTTGACATAACTAACGCCATGATGAAATTATAATTTTTTTTTTTTGCTTCTCCTTTCCACATATTTTTGTTAATGACTTTTTTTGTTCTGTCTAACCACCTGTGACTTACAACCCCCACATGAAGATTAGAGCCCGAATGCCTGGCATGTATATCTGTAGCCTGATAAGGAGACTTCTGGCATGTATCTCTTTAGTCTGATACAAAGTCTCTTGTAATTTTCTTGTAATGAATAACGCATCCAGCCATGCCGTCTGTGGGCTACATGCCGAAAAGACAGTTCTAACCCTTGTAAAAGTCATATATAAGCTCTAATGTAAAATTGCCTTTGAGGACTTCATAAAGGCAGCCTGCATTGTTGTTGGACTTGACATTGGTGCCAGCTCCTAAATAAACTTTCTCTCTCCTTCTGACTTGGAGTACGTTTCATTGGCTCGACTGCTCCAGGGCATGGACTCCAATTGGGCACCAATGCACCTGACCCAAGTTATGTTATTTTTTTTTTTTTAATAACTTTTATTAAGCTTCAGGTGAACGTTTACAAATCCAATCAGTCTGTCACATATAACTTTACATACATCTCACTCCCTACTCCCACTTGCTCTCCCCCTCTTGAGTCAGCCCTTTCAGTCTCTCCTTTCTTGACAATTTTGCCTGCTTCCCTCTCTCTCTATCCTCCCATCCCCCCTCCAGACAAGAGTTGCCAACACAATCTCAAGTGTCCACCTGATATAATTAGCTCACTCTTCATCAGCGTCTCTCTCCCACCCGCTGACCAGTCCCTTTCATTTCTGATGAGTTGTCTTCGGGGATGGTTCCTGTCCTGTACCAACAGAAGGTCTGGGGAGCATGGCCGCCGGGATTCCTCCAGTCTCAGTCAGACCATTAAGTTTGGTCTTTTTATGAGAATTTGGGGTCTGCATCCCACTGATGTCCTGCTCCCTCAGGGGTCCTCTGCTGTGCTCCCTGTCAGGGCAGTCATCGATTGTGGCCGGGCACCAACTAGTTCTTCTGGTCTCAGGATGATGTAGGTCTCTGGTTCATGTGGCCCTTTCTGTCTCTTGGGCTCTTAGTTGTCGTGTGGCCTTGGTGTTCTTCATTTTCCTTTGCTCCAGGTGGGTTGAGACCAATTGATGCATCTTAGATGGCCGCTTGTTAGCATTTAAGACCCCAGACGCCACATTTCAAGGTGGGATGCAGAATGATTTCATAATAGAATTATTTTGCCAATTGACTTAGAAGTCCCCGCAAACCATGTTCCCCAGACCCCCACGCTTGCTCCGCTGAGCTTTGAAGCATTCATTTTATCCCGGAAACTTCTTTGCTTTTGGTCCAGTCCAATTGAGCTGACCTTCCATGTATTGAGTGTTGTCTTTCCCTTCACCTAAAGCAGTTCTTATCTACTGATTAATCAATAAGAAACCCTCTCCTACCCTCCCTCCCTCCCCCCCTCGTAACCACAAAAGTATGTGTTCTTCTCCGTTTTTTCTATTTCTCAAGATCTTATAATAGATGTCTTATACAATATTTGTCCTTTTGCCTCTGACTCATTTCACTCAGCATAATGCCTTCCAGATTCCTCCATGTTATGAAATGTTTCAGAGATTCGTCACTGTTCTTTATCGATGCGTAGTATTCCATTGTGTGAATATACCACAACTTATTTACCCATTCATCCGTTGATGGACACCTTGGTTGCTTCCAACTTTTTGCTATTGTAAACAGAGCTGCAATAAACATGGGTGTGCATATATCTGTTTGTATGAAGGCTCTTGTATCTCTAGGGTATATTCCTAGGAGTGGGATTTCTGGGTTGTATGGTAGTTCTATTTCTAACTGTTTAAGATAATGCCAGATAGATTTCCAAAGTGGTTGTACCATTTTACATTCCCACCAGCAGTGTATGAGAGTTCCAATCTCTCCGCAGCCTCTCCAGCATTTATTATTTTGTGTTTTTTGGATTAATGCCAGTCTAGTTGGTGTGAGATGGAATCTCATCGTAGTTTTAATTTGCATTTCTCTAATGGCTAATGATCAGGAGCATTTTCTCATGTATCTGTTGGCTGCCTGAATATCTTCTTTAGTGAAATGTGTGTTCATATCCTTTGCCCACTTCTTGATTGGGTTGTTTGTCTTTTTGTGGTTGAGTTTTGACAGAATCATGTAGATTTTAGAGATCAGGTGCTGGTCGGAGATGTCATAGCTGAAAATTCTTTCCCAGTCTGTAGGTGGTCTTTTTACTCTTTTGGTGAAGTCTTTAGATGAGCATAGGTGTTTGATTTTTAGGAGCTCCCAGTTATCGGGTTTCTCTTCATCATTTTTGGTAATCTTTTGTATTCTGTTTATGCCTTGTATTAGGGCTCCTAGGGTTGTCCCAATTTTTTCTTCCATGATCTTTATCGTTTTAGTCTTTATGTTTAGGTCTTTGATCCACTTGGAGTTAGTTTTTGTGCATGGTGTGAGGTATGGGTCCTGTTTCATTTTTTTGCAAATGGATATCCAGTTATGCCAGCACCATTTGTTAAAAAGGCTATCTTTTCCCCAGTTAATTGACACTGGTCCTTTGTCAAATATCAGCTGCTCATACGTGGATGGATCTATGTCTGGGTTCTCAATTCTGTTCCATTGGTCTATGTGTCTGTTGTTGTACCAATACCAGGCTGTTTTGACTACTGTGGCTGTATAATAGGTTCTGAAGTCAGGTAAGGTGAGGCCTCCCACTTTCTTCTTCTTTTTCAGTAGTGCTTTGCTTATATCCGGGGCTTCTTTCCCTTCCATATAAAATTGGTGATTTGTTTCTCTATCCCCTTAAAATATGACATTGGAATTTGGATCGGAAGTGCGTTAAATGTATAGATGGCTTTTGGTAGAACAGACATTTTTACTATGTTAAGTCTTCCTATCCATGAGCAAGGTATGTTCTTCCACTTAAGTATGTCCTTTTGAATTTCTTGTAGTAGAGCTTTGTAGTTTTCTTTGTATAGGTCTTTTACATCCTTGGTAAGATTTATTCCTAAGTATCTTATCTTCTTGGGGGCTACTGTGAATGGTATTGATTTGGTGATTTCCTCTTCGGTGTTCTTTTTGTTGATGTAGAGGAATCCAAGTCATTTTTGTATGTTTATTTTATAACCTGAGACTCTGCCAAACTCTTCTATTAGTTTCAGTAGTTTTCTGGAGGATTCCTTAGGGTTTTCTGTGTATAAGATCATGTCATCTGCAAATAGTGATAACTTTACTTCTTCCTTGCCAATCCGGATACCTTTTATTTCTTTGTCTAGCCTAATTGCCCTGGCTAAGACTTCCAACACGATGTTGAATAAGAGCGGGGATAAAGGGCATCCTTGTCTGGTTCCCATTCTCAAGGGAAATGCTTTCAGGTTCTCTCCATTTAGAGTGATATTGGCTGTTGGCTTTGCATAGATGCCCTTTATTATGTTGAGGAATTTTCCTTCAATTCCTATTTTGGTAAGAGTTTTTATCATGAATGGGTGTTGGACTTTGTCAAATGCCTTTTCTGCATCAATTGATAAGATCATGTGGTTTTTGTCTTTTGTTTTATTTATGTGATGGATTACATTAATGGTTTTTCTGATATTAAACCAGCCTTGCATACCTGGTATAAATCCCACTTGATCAGGGTGAATTATTTTTTTGATGTGTTGTTGGATTCTATTGGCTAGAATTTTGTTGAGGATTTTTGCATCAATGTTCTATAATTTTCTTTTTTTGTAATGTCTTTACCTGGTTTTGGTATCAGGGAGATGGTGGCTTCATAGAATGAGTTGGGTAGTATTCCGTCATTTTCTATGCTTTGGAATACCTTTAGTAGTAGTGGTGTTAACTCTTCTCTGAAAGTTTGGTAGAACTCTGCAGTGAAGCCGTCCAGGCCAGGGCTTTTTTTTGTTGGGAGTTTTTTGATTACCGTTTCAATCTCTTTTTTTGTTATGGGTCTATTTAGTTGTTCTACTTCTGAATGTGTTAGTTTAGGTAGGTAGTGTTTTTCCAGGAATTCATCCATTTCTTCTAGGTTTTCAAATTTGTTAGAGTACAATTTTTCATAATAATCTGAAATGATTCTTTTAATTTCATTTGGTTCTGTTGTGATGTGGTCCTTCTCATTTCTTATTCGGGTTATTTGTTTCCTTTCCTGTATTTCTTTAGTCAGTCTAGCCAATGGTTTATCAATTTTGTTATTTTTTTCAAAGAACCAGCTTTTGGCTTTGTTAATTCTTTCGATTGTTTTTCTGTTCTCTAGTTCAGCTCTAATTTTTATTATTTGTTTTCTTCTGGTGCCTGATGGATTCTTTTGTTGCTCACTTTCTATTTGTTCAAGTTGTAGGGACAGTTCTCTGATTTTGGCTCTTTCTTCTTTTTGTATGTGTGCATTTATTGATATAAATTGGCCTCTGAGCACTGCTTTTGCTGTGTCCCAGAGATTTTGATAGGAAGTATTTTCATTCTCGTTGCTTTCTAAGAATTTCCTTATTCCCTCCTTGATGTCTTCTATAACCCAGTCTTTTTTCAGGAGGGTATTGTTCATTTTCCAAGTATTTGATTTCTTTTCCCTAGTTTTTCTGTTATTGATCTCTAGTTTTATTGCCTTGTGGTCTGAGAAGATGCTTTGTAATATTTCGATGTTTTGGACTCTGCAAAGGTTTGTTTTATGACCTAATATGTGGTTTATTCTAGAGAATGTTCCATGTGCGCTAGAAAAAAAAGTATATTTTGCAGCAGTTGGGTGGAGAGTTCTGTATAAGTCAATGAGGTCAAGTTGGTTGATTGTTGTAATTAGATCTTCCGTGTCTCTGTTGAGCTTCTTACTGGATGTCCTGTCCTTCTCCGAAAGTGGTGTGTTGAAGTCTCCTACTATAAATGTGGAGGTATCTATCTCGCTTTTCAATTCTGTTAAAATTTGATTTATGTATCTTGCAGCCCTGTCATTGGGTGCATAAATATTTAATATGGTTATGTCTTCCTGATCAATTGTCCCTTTTATCATTATATAGTGTCCTTCTTTATCCTTTGTGGTGGATTTAAGTCTAAAGTCTATTTTGTCAGAAATTAATATTGCTACTCCTCTTCTTTTTTGCTTATTGTTTGCTTGATATACTTTTTTCCATCCTTTGAGTTTTAGTTTGTTTGTGTCTCTAAGTCTAAGGTGTGTTTCTTGTAGGCAGCATATAGATGGATCGTGTTTCTTTATCCAGTCTGTGACTCTCTGTCTCTTTATTGGTGCATTTAGTCCATTTACATTCAGGGTAATTATAGATAAATAAGTTTTTAGTGCTGTCATTTTGATGCCTTTTTATGTGTGTTGTTGACAATTTCATTTTTCCACATACTTTTTTGTGCTGAGGCGTTTTTCTTAGTAAATTGTGAGATCCTCATTTTCATAGTGTTTGACTTTATGTTAGTTGAGTCGTTACTTTTTTCTTGGCTTTTATCTTGAGTTATGGAGTTGTTATACCTTTTTGTGCTTACCTTATTATTTACCCCTATTTTTCTAAGTAAAAACCTAACTTGTATTGTTCTATATCGCCTTGTATCACTCTCTATATGGCAGTTCAATGCCTCCTGTATTTAGTCCCTCTTTTTGATTATTGTGATCTTTTACCTATTGACTTCCATGATTCCCTGTTATGTGTATTTTTTTTTTAATTAATCTTAATTTGTTTGTTTTTGTGATTTCCCTATTTGAGTTGATATCAGGACGTTCTGTTTTGTGACCTTGTGTTGTGCTGATATCTGATATTATTGGTTCTCTGACCAAACAATATCATTTAATATTTCTTGTAGCTTTGGTTTGGTTTTTGCAAATTCTCTAAACTTCTGTTTGTCTGTAAATATCTTAATTTCGCCTTCATATTTCAGAGAGAGTTTTGCTGGATATATGATCCTTGGCTGGCAGTTTTTCTCCTTCAGTGCTCTGTATATGTCGTCCCATTCCCTTCTTGCCTGCATGGTTTCTGCTGAGTAGTCTGAACTTATTCTTATTGATTCTCCCTTGAAGGAAACCTTTCTTTTCTCCCTGGCTGCTTTTAAAATTTTCTGTTTATCTTTGGTTTTGGCAAGTTTGATGATAGTATGTCTTGGTGTTTTTCTTTTTGGATCAATCTTAAATGGGGTTCAATGAGCATCTTGGATAGCTATCCTTTTGTCTTTCATGATGTCAGGGAAGTTTTGTGTCAGGAGTTCTTCAACTATTTTCTCTGTGTTTTCTGTCCCCCCTCCCTGTTCTGGGACTCCAATCACCCGCAGGTTATCCTTCTTGATAGAGTCCCACATAATTCTTAGGGTTTCTTCATTTTTTTTAATTCTTTTATCTGATTTTTTTTGAGCTATGTTGGTGTCGATTCCCTGGTCCTCCAGATGTCCCAGTCTGCATTCTAATTGCTCGAGTCTGCTCCTCTGACTTCCTAGTGCATTGTCTAATTCTGTTATTTTATTGTTAATCTTTTGGATTTCTACATGTTGTCTCTCTATGGATTCTTGCAACTTATTAATTTTT
Source organism: Elephas maximus indicus (assembly GCF_024166365.1). Lineage (NCBI taxonomy): Eukaryota > Metazoa > Chordata > Mammalia > Proboscidea > Elephantidae > Elephas > Elephas maximus. The sequence goes on along the minus strand of NC_064833.1, from coordinate 59,028,502 downwards.
CCAGTATGTTCTTGAATAATCTTTTTGAGTTCTTCGTTTTATCAGTGTGTTCCTTGGCTTTTTCTGCAGTTATCCTAATTTCATTTGTGATATCATTAAGCATTCTGTAAATTAGTTTTTTATATTCTGTATCTGATAATTCCAAGATTGTGTCTTCATTTGGGAAAGATTTTGATTCTTTTGTTTGGGGGGTTGGAGAAGCTGTCATGGTCTGCTTCTTTAAGTGGTTTGATATGGATTGTTGTCTCCGAGCCATCACTGGGAAACTAGTTTTTCCAGAAAATCCGCTAAAAAAAAAATGCAGTCAGATCCCTATCAGAGTTCTCCCTCTGGCTCAGGCTATTCAGATGTTAATGAAGCCGCCTGGGGAGGGTGGGGGAGGGAACAGAGAGATAGGAGAGTAGCACCTCAGAATATAGCCAGAGTTGCTTGTCTTGCTTGGAATGACTATTATATCTGAGATTCCCGCGGGCGCGTCGCCTATGTGTGCTGGCTGTGTGGAGATTGCCCCCGGGGGGTCTGGCCCTCTGGAGTCACGGTCAGATCCTCCGCTTCCAGCCCCACGCCCAGCGTCAAGGCTCCCCTACTGGGACAGTGCACTCTCGACTCCAAAATCAGTCACTGCCTCCCGGGGACTTCTCGTCCCTCCAGCCGCGTGGCCGTGCCGCCTCCGAGAACCAGTTGGGCCTCCTCCCGGGGTTAGTTCAGATGGGTGGAGCAGCTCCCCGTGCTTGTGCCATGACCGAGTGTCCTGGCTGGGATGCTGTTCTCCCCGCTCCAATACCAGTCGCTGCCTCCCGGGGACTTCTCCTACCGGCTGCATCCCACGCCGCCCGCGCGACCCGGCTGGTCCCCTTCCCAGGGTTAGTTCAGGGGGGTGGAGCAACTCTCCGTGTTTATGGCGTACCTGCGTCCAGTCCAAATCCCTGCGGGACAGTTCCCCGGCTCGGACGCTGCTCTTTCTGCTCCAAGACCAGTCACTGCCTCCCGGGGACTTCTCCTACCGGCTGCATCCCACGCCGCCCGTGGAACCGGCTGGTCCCCCTCTCGGGGTTAGTTCAGGGGGGTGGAGCAGGTCTCTGTGCTTGTGCTGTACCTGACTGGCACGCTGGCTCCAGGCTCTGGAAACAATCGCTGCTTCCCCGTATTAGTTCGTTCTCCGTCTCTAAATCTGTGTTTGTTGTTCAGGGTTCGTAGATTGTTATGTATGTGATCGATTCACTTGTTTTTCCGTGTCTTTGTTGTAAGAGGGATCCGAGGTAGCGTCTGCCTAGTCCGCCATCTTGGCTCCGCCCCAAGTTATGTTATTTTTAATTGAGTGATATGCATGGGAAAGCTGGGCAATGAATAAGGAAGACCCAAGAAGAATTGATGCCTTTTAATTATGGTATTTGGGAAGAATATTGAATATACAGTGGACTGCCAGAAGAATGAACAAAGCTGTCTTGGGAGAAGTACACACAGAATACTCTTTTGAAATGAGGGTGGTAAGACTTTCTCTAACATACTTTGGACATGTTATCTGGAGGGACCAGTCCCTGGAGAATGACACCATGCTTGGTGGAGGGTCAGAGAAAAAGACGAAGACCTTTGTCATGGATTAAGTGTGTCCACCCAAAATACCTGTCAACTTGGCTAGGTCATGATCCCCTTGTATGATTGTCTACCATTCTATCATCTGATGTGATTTCCCTATGTGTTGTCAATCCCATCACTGTGATGTAATAAGATGGATTAAAGACAATTATATTGATGAGGTCTACAAGATTAAGTAGTGTCTTGAGCCAATCTCTTCTGAGATATAAAAGAAAGAAGCAAGCAGAGAGACATGGGAATCTCCTACAACCAATAAAGCAGCACCGGGAGCAGACAATGTCCTTTGGACTTCATGTTCCTGCACTGAGCTGCTCCCAGACCAAGGGAAAACTGATGACAAGGACCTTCTTCTAGAGCCATCAGAGAGAGAAAGACTTCCCCTGGATCTGGCGCCCTGAATTTGGACTTTTAGCCTACTGGACTGTGAAAGAATAAACTTCTCTTTGTTAAAGCCATCCACTTGTGGTATTTCTGTTATAGCAGCACTAGATGACTAACACAACCTTCAGTGAGATGAATTGACACAATGGCTGCAACAATGGGCTCAAACATAGCAACAGTTGTGAGGATGGCACAGGACCAAGCAGTGTTTCATTCTTTTGTACTGATGAGTTGGAAACGACTCAATGACACCTAACAGCAACAATGATGATGATGACCATGATTATTTCTAGGTTACCTCACAATTTTTTAAATATCTTCCACATATGGATTCCAAAGAAGTAAATCAGAATTTCTGTCATAGAATAAAGTGGAAGTGACCTTGTCTCATATATAGAAATGATACACTTCACTGAATCTTCTTTATAATGGGTTTAGGGCAGTATTTGTGCAGGAGAGAAGAGTATCAGTTTTTGCTAAGCTATAGCCTTCTGAAACTTGGAGAGTCTGAATATCTAGTGTGGGAGGAGCAGGGGAAGTGAAGGGTCCAGCACTAGTGTTTTCTTAGCTTGAGATGGTGAAATAAAGAAACTTCACAGGTATAATTCATGTATACATAAATATAAATATATATAAGAGACACTTTTGTCTCATTGTCTTTTCCTGGAATTTTTTAGCTAAGAACGACAGTATTCTAGGGCTGGGTAGGACCTACAGAATTATCTATTAACCCATTTTTTCCTGAATGAAGGCAGTTAGCTGGGCAAGGTGATTGGGTCTCCTGACTTTAGATCCTCCGTTACCTGACATGTGAGCCATGATGTTATTGTCAAAGCTAAAGCATGGCAGAGTTCGTCTGACTTTGAGGACTTTAAAAAGTGCTTTGAAGGGTTCCTATTTATCAGCTTATTTGCTGACTTCTCTTGGCTTGGCTAGAAGGGATATTTAACTACTGAAGCACATAGCTGAGGCAATTGCAATTTATGATATTTTTGCAGGTCACCTTTAACATAATTAAACTGGAGTTAATTATACATATATTTTATTCTACAAGTAATAAAGACAAGTAAAGTACGTAGTCCATTTACTATACTTATAAGCTATTTTTAGACTCATAATATTATATGTATACACTACTTCTTAAAGCTTTCATTACAGTCAGACATAGATTAGGCAACAGTCCAATATCTACAGTAAGTCTGGATGAAGCCACTGAATTTTGTTATTACTAGCCTCTTCATTTTTGAACAAAGCTAATCTCTCCACCTAGTCTACATACATCTTAACCTTAAGAGAAAACACGTTTCAAGAAGGAAAAGAATATTAATCATGCTTCTTCACATAAAATTAAATCACCACAATGATCTAATTTCCCTAGTTACTTCTGACTATGATTTCTGCCTTCTGTGATTCCTCATGAATCCTCTTGTAATTTGATTTGACGTTAACTTCTGAAACCACTGCGTGCTTTCTCTTTTACGGTGGTTAAAAACACACAGCACTTCTCTCTGGATTAGTAATTACTCAGCTTCTCCTTTGTTCATCTTACTCCCAGGTGATCAGGAATATGATTACTCTTCTACAATGCCTACCTCAGAGGTTATAACATCAGTTCTTTTTCTACCTGAAGTTTCTTGTTGGGCCTTAACTCTTCGTCTAGTTTCATCTGGCTCACCTTGTTGTTGTTGCTAGTTGCCATCAAGTTGATTCTGACCCATGGTGAACCCATGTGTATAGAGCAGGATCGCTCCATGGTGTTTTCAAGGCTGTGACCTTTTGGAAGCAGATTAGCAAGTCTTACTTCTGAAGTGCCTCTGGTTGGCTTATAACAGGCAATTTTTCCACTAACCATTTGTGCCACCCAAGGGCTCCAGATATTAACTCTTTATTTACTCTTTACTCAATAACTCACAATATGATCCATATTGATTTTGCTATAATTGTTAAGATTCTTAACTCTGTATGTATGTTTAGTTTAGTACAGAAAACTTTCACCTTTTATTTTGTACTTTGGTCTTATTCATTATCATATTTTAAGATTCAGATAACCTTTCGTAGCATAAACTTGGTGTCTAATTAAGTTGGAACAGTAATAGCAAGAACAGCTGTTTATATGAGGGAGAGTTTTTTTTTAATAAATAAATTAGATGAAGTAGGGAGAAAATGAATAAATCAATAGAATTAATAATTCTTTGAAAGAAAGTCAAGTATTATTGTTTTATCTCCTTCCTCACAATGCTATTTTGCTTCCATTTTAACGTAAGTTGATAGTGCAAGGGTCATGCCATATTAGTAGTTTTTAGTAAGAGGACACAAAGTTATAATTTTGTTTCCTTTACCCAGAAAGCAAGGAGCCCTATTTGCCCAATGGTTAAACACTTAGCTGCTAACTGAAAGGCTGATGGTTGGAACACATAAAGCCATTCTGCAGGAGAAGGACCTGGGGTCTGCTTTTGTAAAGATTGCAGCCCAGAAAACCCTAGGGGGTAGTTAGTTATACTCTGTTACATCGGGTTGCTGTGAGTTGAAATCAACTCAACGGCACCTAACAACAACTACAACCAGAAAACACACAGAAACACTAATCAGAAAACAATTGCAAGGGATTTTTACATTTAAAATTAGTTTGTGATGGCATAGAGCAGTATTACCATTTGCTGCCAAGATTCTTAAAATAATGTTGCTACGCTTTATAGTTTGGGCATAGATATGGAACTTTTAGTAAGAAAAACTGAACTAATGAGTTATAAAATTAAAATGCTTAATTTAACACCGCTGATGAATTCTATAGGGTCGCTATAGGGTTGCTATGAGTCAGAATCGACTTGACGGCACTGGGTTTGATTTTTTTTTTTTGTTGATGAATTCTTGGCATTGAATTCTATTGTTTCTCCTCAAATATGTAGTATTCATCAGCAATTACTTTCACATAATTCAAATTACATTAGCTGCAAATTAAACTGATTATTGTATCTTCAACATAGGCAGTTACTGTTACTATAAAATGGGACTCTTTTTATGAATTTGAATGCTATTATTAAGTCATGGATAAATAACCCTCATATCTTCACTTCTAAGTCACCTTAAGCCATTTATTGCCTAGTTTCAATTATCCTATTTATTTTATTCTTCTCTTTAAAACTCTAGTTATCAAAGTCATAATTCATAGAAGAGATCATGGAAAATATAAGTAAATATAGAATTTTTTTTTTCTTTGAAGAGTCCTTAATGGTTCTGTAGACATTTTCAGACCCCTGTCATAGTCTGGCTCCTCAGAGAATGCAGTCAAAAAAGACCTCTCTAGCCCAAAGTCCATTAATTGGGGAAAAGACAGTCTCTTGAATAAATACTGCTGGCATAACTGGATATCAGTCTGCAAAAAAAAAATGAAACATAACCCATACCTCACATCATGTACAAAAACTAAGTCAAAATGGATCAAAGGCCTAAATATAAAATGACAAAGATCATGGAAAAAAAAATAGGGACAATGCCAGGAGCCCTAATACATGGTACAGCAACAGATACAGAAACCAATGAAACAGAATCGAGAATCCAGACATAAATTCATCCACCTATGAGCAGCTGATATTTGATGAAGGCCCAAAATCCATTAAATGGAGAAAAGACACTCTCTCTAACAAATGCTGTTGGCTTAACTGGATATCCATCTGCAAAAAAATGAAACAAGACCCATACCTTGCACAAAAACTAACTCAAAATGGATCACATATCTAAATGTAAAATCTAAAATGATAAATAACATGGAAGAAAAAATAGAGACAATGCTAGGAGCCCTCATACAAGGCATAAACAGTATATAAAACACTACTAACAATGCACAAACACCAAAAGAGAAACTAGATAACTGGGAGCTCCTAAATTTCAAGGACTTATGCTCATCAAAACACTTCAACAAAAGAGTAAAAAGAACAGTCTGGAAAAAAATTTTTTGGCTATGACAAATCTGATCAGTGTCTAATCTCTAAAATCTACAAGGTACTGCAAAACCTCAAAAACAAAGAGACAAATAATCCAATTAAAAAACAAGCAAAGGATATGAACAGACACTTCACCAAAGAAGACACTCAGATGGCTAACGGATACTTGAGAAAATGCTCAAGATCATCACCGATTACAGAAATGCAAATCAAAACTACAATGAGATACGATCTCACCCCCACAAGGCTATCGTTAATCCAAAAAACACAAAATAATAAAAGTTGGAGAGATTGTGGAGAGACTGAAACACTTATACGCTGCTGGTGGGAATGTACAATGGTAGTACCATTTTGGAAATTGATTTGGTGGTTCCTTAAAAGGCTAGAAATAGAAGTACCATACCATCCTGCAATCCTTCTCCTTGGAATACATCCTAGAGAAATAAGACTGTCACATGAATAAATATATGCATGGCCATGGTCATTGCAAAGCTATTCACAATAGCAAAAAGACGGAAAAAACCTAAGTTCCCATCAACGGATGAATTATGGTATATTCACACAGCGGAATACTATGCGACGATAAAGATCAATGATGAATCCTCAAAACACCTCACGACATGGATAAACCTGGAAGGCATTATGCTGAGTGAAATTAGTCAGTTGCAAAATGACAAATATTGTATGAGACCATTATTATAAGAACTCAAGAAAAGGTTTAAACCAGAAGAAAACCTTCTTTGATGGTTACAAGGGTAGGAAGTGGGGGGTATTCACTAACTAGATAGTAGACAAGAATTATCTTAGGTGAAGGGAAGGACAGCACACAATAAAGGGGAAGTCAGCACAACTGGACTAAACCAAAAGCTAAGAAGTTCCCTGAATACAACCAAACACTTGGAGGGACAGAGTAGAAGGGGCGGGGGGTGGAGGGCAGGGACCATGATTTCAGGGGACATCTAGGTCAATTGGCATAATAAAGTTTATCAAGAAAATGTTCTGCATCCCACTTTGGTGAGTGGCGTCTGGGGTCCCAAAAGCTAGCAAGCAGCCATCAAAGCTGCATCAACTAGTCCCAACCCACTTGGATCAAAAGAGAATGAAGAACACCAAAGGCATAAGGAAAATATGAGCCCAAGAGTCAGAAAGGGCCACATAAACTAGAGACTCTATCAGCCTGAGACCAGGAGAACTAGATGTGCCCGGCTGCCACCAATGACCGCCCTGAGAGGCAGCACAACAGAGAGTCCCCGGCAGAGCAGAAGAAAAGTGGGGTGCAGAAAAATTCTAGTAAAATGACCAGACCTAATGGTCTGACTGCGACTGGACGGACCTCAGAAGACATGGGCCCTGGACTCTCTCTTAGCCCAAAACTGAAACCATTCCAGAAGCCAACTCCCCAGGCAAAGATTAGACTGTAAGACTAAAAAAAAGACTATAAGACATAAAATGATCCTTGTTAAGAGTGTGCTTCTTAGCTCAAGTAGATACATAAGACTAAGTGGGCAGCTCCTGTCCTGAGGTGAGATGAGAATGCACAGAGGGACAGGAGTCGGTTGAATGGACACGGGAAATATAGGGCGGAAAGAAGAACTGTGTTGTCACATTATAGGGAGAGCAACTAGGGTCACATAACAATGTGTGTATAAATTTTTGTATGAGAAACTAACTTGAACTGTAAACTTTCACTTAATACACTCAAAAGAAATTAAAAAACTTAAAAAGACCTCTCCAGTTAAAGAAAATATACCAAAGGAATTAAATGCTTAAGTACATTAAAACACAAACACACACACACACAGAAAAACATAAGTAATTGTACAGCATGCCAAATGCCATCTGTTGAACAGTCTAAACTTGTCAACCCAAAACCAAATCCCACTGAGTTGTATTATAAATTAGAAGACTCATATTGAGCCGAACAAGCCTTACGTGACATTACTCTCACCTTCATGAAACATGTATACATTTTAACATGGAACCAAGTCATACTGATAGTTTATACCCCATTAGCAAACTCTTCTGTTTTCTCCATCCCCATAAAAGTATCTTAGATTCCCAGTTTGTATTTCAGCAGCTGGGCCTTTGAACTTTCAGATAGGATTTTACATTTCCCTTATTATTAGTATATTCAGTGGCATCACTATGGTTGGTATCATCCAGTGTGGTAACTCATAGTATCATCAACACGGTGGGCAAGGCGAGCCAGTGAACCTCTGGTGGGTGGGAAGCCTACTACCTAACCCCCCAAGGTCAAGACTGTACGGCCCAGTCCCCCTGGGTCCCACCTCCAAGGCTCCCCACAGTTCTTCCACTCTCCCTTTGGCCAACGCAGAGACCCTCCTCTTTGCCCAATGGCGTGTGCAGTGGCCCGCCTGCTGGCACCCTATTTAGTTTGTGATGGGGAGTGGTGATGAGTTACAGCACTGGATGACGGTGACAGCAACCATAACCCTAGTGATGCTACTGCCTTGGCATCCCCTCCCCCTGCGGTGCCTGCCTGTCCTGCCGCCTCCAACTGAGCTGCCACAGAACCTGGGGTCATTTTGGTGTTACCCCTCTCTCTGACAGTGTCAAGGAGTGTGGTTCACACCCACTGCCCCCTCTTCCCCTCTGCCCCAGTGATGCTACTGAATGTATTCATATTTTTTAGCCTTTCAAGCCTCTTGCATTTTATTGCTGTCTGATATGTTGGCTAGTTTCTTGCTATACACAAATTTTTAGAGCATGCTCTTTGTGATTTCATATAAATCACTGGCAAACTATCACAAGATACATTGTTGAATTTCCTGATGAAAACTGTATGCATTTCATGTATGGCATAACCATGAACAGGAAAATATCTCAAAACAAGGGAATACATTTAGTTCTCATAATTTAATTTTACTGTGTCCCTGATGTCTCCTAGTAATCCCACAAATTTATGGAGTGTGCTCTCAAGCCACTGACAAATAATCCAGGTCTATAAAAACATTGTCTTCAAGGGACTGAGAATTTAAAATTAGCTACATTTAATATTTTAGGTATGGGTTATTCCTTTTGGTCTCGATTTTACTCTAAACACTACATTTACATAATTTTAGGGAGGAACTAAAAAACATGTTATTTTATTTTATTTCTGGGAGGCTAAGGGGTAATTCATAGAAAATACATAATGTCTGTGCCAGAAATAGCTTATAATAACATTGTTGCTGAAGTGGTTAGTTAGGAAGCGAAATAGTTTACTGTGTGTCTGGGCATTGAAGTCAGTGAGAACTGTATTCAAGTACCTATTCTTGTACCTTAGATGTTTTTATTTATAAACTTTAAATAGTAATTCCAGTAGATTCTGACTCATGCCAACTCTGTGTATTTTAGAGTAGAACTAAACTCCATAGGGTTTTCAAAGGCTGTAATCTCACAAGTAGATCTCCAGGTCTGTCTTCTGTGGTACCACTGGGTGGATTTGAACTGCCAACCTTGCAGTTAGCCACTGAGTGCAAACCATTTACCCTCCCCATGGATCTAATTTAAATAATAAACCAAAAAATAAAAATGATAACCCACTGTCGTCAAGTCTATTCCAACTCATAATGGCCCTGTGGGGCAGTTCTCCTCTGTCCCATAGGGTTTTCAAGGCTGTAATCTTTATGGAAGCAGACTGCCACAGCTTTCTCCCATGGAGTGGCTGGTGGGTTTGAACCATGGACCTTCCAGTTAGCAGCAAAGTGCTTAACCACTGTACCACCAGGGCTCCTAAATTAAATAATAAAAAAAAAATAATACTACACTGTAAATAGGGATATTGTAACCATTACATAAGGTAATGCATGGAAAATGTTCTAAGTGGTGCTCATTAAATATCAGCTATTATTAAGTAGCCAATGCAGAAAATGTGCTGAGTTCTCTCTTAGGGAACAACCAAATAAATTTAACTGAAAAACTTAAAGAAGAACATATCTATATTCAAAAATATTCAGATCTCTTTACCGCTAGTTCTAAAAGGTAAACAACAGCAACAAAATTATCAGACATAGGAGTATACCAATTGATTTGTATTAACTTTTCTAGTTGATAATTTAGTTTGGAATAATATAGTGAGTTCAGTTCAATATCTATTAGAAAGAGTTGGATCCTTTCAGTGGAAATATTAATTGACCAGAGAGAGAAACAGAGTAGAAAGAAAGGAAAGAAGGAAGGAAGAAGGGAGGGAAGGAAGGGAGAGAGGGAAAGAAGAAAGAAGGGAAGGAAAACAGAAAAAAGAGAGGGGAAAAATATGCCTAGACATCAATACCAAAAAAAAAAAAAAGTAATATTCATCTCAAAACACTTCCTTCTGTTGGCTTCTATTATGTTTCCAGGTCCTTGACTCTTGAATAGCAAACAGCTGTTCCTTTATAGGCTACATGATTGTTTTGAAAAAGAAAAGCAAAAATGTAACTATATACACATATAAAGCAAACCTCACCCATTGCCGTCTAGTGGATCCGACTCTTGGGAACCCCATGTATTACAGAGTAGAACTGCTCCACAAGGGTTTTCTTGGCTGTAGTCTTTAAGGAAGCAGATCACCAAGTCTTTCTTCCACAGAGCTGCTAGATGGGTTTGAATCACCAATCTTTAGTTTAATAGTAAAGCAAAACTTTTTGCGCCACTCAAGGACCCATTACACACAATTTTATCTATCCGTATCTATACACACACACACACGCATGTGTACACATGTGCACACACACATATATATGTACACACATACAATAAGTATACCTACACATATGAATATTTATATATAGTATTCTTAAGATGAATATTTCACATTTTACATTTCTAAACTGAGATATGTTCTATCATTGATGTACATATTTGATTTGTTTTTCTTTTTTTTCTCAAATGCTATTTTTAAAATGTAATTGGTTTCTTTGAATAAAGGAAATATGATAATTTAAACCTTTCATGGGAGATGGGATTTACGTTTGCGTACCTGCATTTTCCATCTCTCTCAGCTTTTCTGGGAAGTTGCTTTCTCACTTTCAGCGCTTGCTGCTCTCAGATGGGGACCTGTTTAAACTTCAGGAAACTGAAAAAATGGGCGTTGCTCAGGTTTACTGTGTTGAAAGGGTATTATATTAGGTGATGTATCCTGAAGGTGTGATTTTCCAAAACTTTTGTCTCTTTTGGCTTTATTTTACTGGGAGATAAGCGCTGTAAGCATATTTCCTGCTTCCTCTGTGCTTGCGAGGACATAGTTCTCGGGAGAATAAGGTATTCCTGGGAGCCATACAGTTTACAACGTGGAACAGGAGCAGATGTGACAAACTATTTTTCATGCTTGCTTCCATGAGGCAGCTCATCGAAGGCTGGAAAAGGAAGAGAAGAATGTCCTTTCTGGTGAGAAACAAGCCAGGAATAAGCCAGATGAAGTACCGCTCCAACAGGTTGGAAAGACAACTTGTTGGGATCTAGAAGGCAAAGCAGAGAATGCAGCACTAAGAAGGAGACTAGAACGACATTGCCAGGTGCCTTTATGTATTATTCCATGTTTTGAGAAGTTTCACCAGATAAAATTGCTAAGATAAAACAATTTTATCCTTTCCTCGTACCCCCAATCTATCGTACCGCTGGAGTTCACTGGGACATATATGACCCATATAATATGTATAAAGTCTATGGATGTTGTTAGATGCCATTCAGTTGTTTCCAGCTCATATGCAGAATGACACATTGCCCAGTCCTGCACCACCCTCACAATCGTTGTTATGCTTGAGCCCATTGTCGCAGCCACTGTGTCAGTCCATCTCATTGAGGGTCTTCCTCTTCTTTGCTGACCCTCTACTTTAGCAAGCATGATGTCCTTCTCTGGGCACTGGTCCCTCCAAATAACATGTCCAAAGTATGTGAGACAAAGTCTCACCATCCTCGCTTCTAATGAGCATTCTGGCTGTACTTCTTTCAAGATACCTTTGTTTGTTCTTCTGGCAGTCTACGGTATATTCAATATTCATAACAAAAATTCAGAAAGGATCCTTGATTCAGCTTGCCTTCCATTACCGAAAGCACATAGTATAAGAAAAAAAAATCTAAGAATAAAATAATTCGATCATGAAAGGGTCATTAAATAATCTTGACTGATCTGTTAGTTTTCCAGAAATCTACAAGAAAAAGATTATTAAGGACATGATGTAAATTATGTGTGTGTGGGTGTTTGTGTGTGTATTAATGTGTTTGTTTTGGTGTGATTTTAAAAATCAATGGTACATTCACAGAATGACATGAAACTGGCTTAGAGAAGTTTATAAAAGAATATCCAAAGACATTAATTGGCCACACTTTAGTATAACCAACAATATGAAATGTCTGCTCCTCCCCAAAAAATCTTGACTCTGTTATAGTTTTTTGTCATAAAAATTGTGGATAATTCTGTGCTTTTTTGTGAGTCAGTTCAGTTTTGAATCACTGTGCTTAGTGCAGAGCACTACATTTTGTGATGGACATTGAGAAAACAGCACATGCAGAGAGATTAATCAATGCCTGAAAAAATGGTTGAAAGAATTAAAGGTATAGAAAATTTCTGAAAATTTGAAACAATTCCAGGACATTGGGAAGTTGTATCTTTTCTAGAATCAACTCAATGGCGCTGGGTTTGTTGGGATCTTTTCTATGCAGGGTCAGAAGACAGAAGCAATAACCATCATATTATCTATTGTTGCCATAGCAAACTGTCACAAATTCAGCATCCTAAAACAATATAAGTTTATGTCACAGTTCTGTAGGGCAGAAATCTGAGGACTTGGCTTGGTGCCTTGATTTGGGTCTCACAAGGCAGAAATCATGGGATTGAACTGCCTGAGTTCTTTTCTGGAGGCTCTGGGGGGTGAATTCACTTCCTGGATCTTTCAGGTTGTTGCCAGAATCAGTCTCATGCAGTTTTAGCAATGAAGTCCCTGTTCCCTTGCTGGCTTTCAACCCAGGGCCAATTTCAGTTTACAGACACCTCCCCTCCCCGCCCCCACATTCCCTTTCTGTGATCCTGTCCATCTTCAATGCCAGCAACAGTGAGTGAATTCTTCTCACTCTTTGAATCTCTCTGACCTCCCTTTTTCCTCACCATTCCTGCCTCCAGATAAAGTTGTCTGCCTTTAAAATAATCCGTGATCATCTCTCCATCTCAAGGTCCTTGTCTTTAATGACATCTGCAAATTTCCTTTTGCCATGTAGCCTGAGCATTAGGGTGTGGATGTCTTCGAGGGGGCCATTCCGCTACCACAACATGTATATGAGCTTCATAAGAGTAGACTTTGGATCAGTATGAGGAAGAGATTTCAGTCAAAAAACTCTGTCCAACCCTGGACTTTTACTTGCCTTAAGAAAGGTTAGCTCTATTTAGCAAACGTTTTCAGGGATAAGCTGAATGTTCATTTGTCAGACTTTGAGAGATGACATAATTATATTCAAGTCCATTGCAAGGCTTTTATTTCAATACTATTATATATATGATTATACACAATGAAAATCCCATAAATATTACTTTGTTTCATTGTTTCAATAACTCAAATATCTTTGCACATTCAGAAAAATGTATATATTCTTCAGTGTCCCTTGCATTTATGTTCATGCTTCTGCTAAACTTATTTAAGAGATAACAAATTGTTCTTATTCTTCTAAGCTAAGCCTGGGCTGAAAGGTGGGTGGGTATCCAAGGAGTTCTCTTAAACTGATTTACTTCTACTTTGAAAGTGACTTTAAACTTTAATTAGCCTTCTCCTACTTTAAAAAGGTACTGAATGAAGACTTGCAGTTTTGCCATAAATTTAGCTTTCATCTCAACTTTCAGACCTTTAAACTTTATTTCATCTAAGCTTTGTCTTGCATTACATGGTTTCAGAAGAATAAGCACAGAAGAATAATTACATCTGTAAAAGAAAGACTAGACTTGTAATTATATCACCTACTCTTTGTAACAGTACACATCATTTCTTAAAATGACACCAAAATAAGTCTATGCAAAATGAACTTCCAACTTCTTTCTATTGTCAATACACAGGTTTTAAGAAATACTTTATTGACACTGGCACTAATTATCCAGGGAAAGAGATAACCTCTCAAATGTCAAGCTATTTAAACTTTTCAAATTAAAAAAAAAAATACTATTTGTGAGGTACTGCCAAGAATATTTAACTAATAAGAGCTCTACTAGAATGTGCTGACAGTAGGCTGACAAGCTCTAAGCCAGAGCAGGATCAAGGCAGCTTAGAACCTTGTAGCAATTATCTATGTAAGTCACATAATGGTCTTCTAAAGGTCATGTTTGTAGGAAGAGCAGGAAAAGATGCCTTAATGAGATACAGGATGCCAATGTTGGAGGACTCTAAATTATGACTTCCTTTAATAAGTGGTGGCAGATTAGTAAGATATATCACCAGCCAGAATTAGGAAAATTTTAGACATTTTTAGTGGACTTTCAAAAACATTACCAAGAGTCCTTGTCTAACATGTAAATTGCTCTGTGGTGAATCATATCTAGGTATCACTTCCCCCCCTCCCTATTTTGGAAAGGCGCTTGATACTTGATGTTGCACAAGTCAATGAACAGCTGAACTGAAATGAACACAAACTGTCACTTCAAGAATCCATCTCCATGGCAAATAATGAAGCTGGAATAAAAAAGGAAACAAAACATATTTCCTGTCAGTCAACTGTCAGGGTGTTTATTTGTTTCTTTAAGCAAAGTTCTCAGATAATAACAGGGAAAATAGATTTTCACTTATAATGTTGCATAATAAAGGACTTAAGTGAACTGAAGATATTTTCCATTTACATCTCAGGTAACTGCAAAATAAAATCATTTCATGATTCTAAGAAATTCAGGAGACCTTTTCTTCAGATTGTCCTTGTCACAGATAAACGTAAATAGCTAAAATCTATTTGGAAAAGTAAACTAAATGAATAAAATCAATTAGAAAGAAATAAAAAGAGTAGGCTCCTGCCTTTCTTCACTTGTATTTTTAGGCCAGTTATCCCTGATGTAAATAAAAGTAAAGACATGTTATTTGACCTAATTTATCTTTTGTCATTTGTTTCAACTGGCTTCAAACCTGGTAATGACATGGATGAAATCACATGATTTATGTAGGCATACTTGTCATGGTGAATGAAAACTCAGGACTAAGGTTTGCTTAACCTCAGAGATATCTCCATAAAAAAAAAAGACCCCCAAAATGAGTTACTCAAGCCACCTCACTTTGGGCTGTACATTCATTTATAAGCTACTTTTATGATCTAAGCATCTGAGGGTAAAATTATGAGCAAGAAAACAACTAAGGTAACACATTTTAGCCAGTAGAGGTGTTTTTCCTGTCAATTACAATCAGATTCACTATGCCAGGCAGTCTACCCTCCTTAGGATGTACGCTTGAAGAAGGTAAAGTCTTCTGTGGTCAGTTGGCAGGTACAGTCCCTGAGTATTGTCACAGTCTCTCGAGCTGCAGATATTTGGCTCTTATTCTCTTATGTTCAATATTTTCTTTATGTATTTCTTTGGTACATATTTAGCTTCAAATAATTCTACTTTTAATTCTAATTCTTGTCCTGACTGAATGCAAATATTTGCTGACATATTCACCCAACTTCTACCTCCATTTCCTAACACAATGCTGTGTTTCCTTTCTTTCTTTTTTTGCCTCCATCACCTCTTTCCTCTTTATCGAGATAACATTTCTGAATATGCCATCCTTGTAAATTTTGCCCTAATTTTAATTTTAAAGCATAAAAGAAATAAAATTTGCTACTGTACATTAAAAAATTGTAACTAATAAAAAAAAAGCCATTAACATTAACACTAAAAAAAAAAAAAAATTTTTTTTTTTTTTTAATAAATGTATTCCTCAGGATCTTTCTTAGGAATGTCCCAGAAGCAGTTTGTTCATGTCAACATGAGTATCATGTGAGATTTCAGGAGAAATATAGAATAATTTATACCTTTAGTTCTGAGTTAAGTTTTAGGTTAGTTTTGGTTATCATGTTTACACCCTGTAAGCGCTTAGTTCTTTCAGTAGACTCACTGTCTATAGAAATAACTATCTATACCCGTTAAACCCATTGCTGTTGAGTTGATTCCAACTCATAGCAACCCTATAGGATAGAATAGAACTGCCCCCCATAGGGTTCCCAAGGAGTATCTGGTGGATTCAAACTGCTAACCTTTTGTTTAGCAGCTGTAGCTCTTAACCGCTACACCACCAGGGTTTCCAACTATCTAGGAGTCTATAAAATGATCACAGTAAATGTTGTTCTTACAATATATGAATCTTCAAATCATTTTCTTTTAATTAATAAAAGAAGTTTATCCCTAATTTAAAAATACTTTTTTTCCCTCAACCAATTAAATAAAAATAAAATTATCAAAGAAGAATATATAGTTGGTTATTCTGTTCTTTTTAACCAGAGCGATGACTGTTTAAAAAACAAAGAACAACAACCAAAAAAAAAAAACAAGCGAGCAAGAGCATTGAAAGTCAACACTCTTCATGTGAAGAATCTTAGGAATCAGGATTTATTCTAATTGTATGTATAGAATAGAAATATATGATCAAATAGTTTATTGGAACCCATAGGATGAACCGCAGCTACTCCTATGAAACTTTTGATGGAATACTGCAAGCATTTTGGGATCATTGCAATCCATATGCATAATGCATTATATGCTCATTTCTCATAGGGTCAAAATGCACACTAAGATATTAAAAGGTCTCAGAAACCCTGTGGTAATTTGCTGTTCCTAAATTTGTTTGAGCATGAGCCTTTCACTGCACATTTTTTCATGAAGTAAAAACAAAATCTCAAGTTCTGAGATTAGGGAACATTGATTAATTAAAAACGATCTGAAGATACTAGTGTGATTCTTAGCTAGTAACTTAAATATCTTCCAACTTTATCGTGCTTACCTTCAAAATGAGTATCCTGCAAATGATATCTGCCTGTCAGGGAACCTAAATGTGAAACAGGTATACAGAAGTTAATAGCAAGCCATACACGCTAGGCAAATCTTGGTTAGAACAGGGAAATGTTGTATATTAGAAAACATTTTGTTTTGGGGTAAGGCAGGCTTTTTCAAATCCTCACTCAGGCATTTATTACCTATGTGGCTTTTTTGTAAATGTCTTTATGTTTGTGTACATGTTTCCTCATCTGTAAACTGAGGTTAAAATGCCTAACTTGCATTGTAAGAAATAGAGCTGAAGGATTAGGAATTCTACAAAAGAGTTGTTTTTCAAATATGATGATTCTTTATATTGGGAATTTTATTTTTAAAATTTGTGTATTTGTTGTGAATATAAGAGATGTGTAAATGTGAGAAAACACATACGTTATCAGAAACCTGGTAAAAGGAGAATGTTTAATTTTCTTTCAAAATTGAAGGAATAAATTACTGGTGATTTCTGTGATTTTCAAGAACATGTGTTAAGAGGACAATGTTAAAAATGGCAAGCCATTCTCTTTTTGTCAGGTGGTTGAAAATAAAAATGATAAAATAATGCCAAGTTTAATAGTTTATAGTAAGTGCCATCTCCTCTGATAAGAGTTTTAAATTTAATATCTAATTAAATTCTTGAATTAGCTTTATGACATGGAAATTATGATCCTTCCTTTAAAGGACGAGAAAAAATCTAAGTGTAGTAAATAGAGCTGTGTAGTAGTCAACAGAGCTATTCATGAAATATTTTAAACTCTTTTTTTCACAGAGCACAGGATATAGGTATTTCCTAGTCCCATCATTATTTATGGAGCCACAACTATGGACAGCGAGTTGAGAGTGAAAGTCAAGTATTTATTTGCCAGTTGAAAACCTTTTAAAGATCTCCTTGTGTTATGGAAACATTACAGGAAATATTTAATTGTGACTATCAATCAGCTTTTATCATGGGTGACTATGATGAGCACCTTGCCCAGTTTAAACGCATTTTCCCCAGTAAACCTCAATGGACATGTAGCATCAGTTAAAAAAATATATATATATATACGTAATAATAGAATTTTGTTTTGAATCACTAAGTTTGGGAAATGTTTGTTACCCCTTTATAAGCTAGCCTATCCTGATTGATTTATCAATAGCATGTTCATAGTCATATAGATCTTAAGTGAAAGATATAGTATTTGAGGTGCTCTCCAATAGCAGAGCTTTTGCTCATAACTTTACACCTTATTTTCCCTCTTTAAATATGCTAGGTATAAACAAACAAACAAAAAAAACCTGCCGCCATCAAGTTGATTCCGACTCATAGTGACCCTATAAGACAGAGTAGAGCTGCCCCATAGAGTTTCCAAGGAGCACCTGGTGGATTTGAACTGTCGACCTTTGTTCAGCAGCTGTAGCACTTCACCACTACGCCACCAGCGTTTCCATGCTAGGTACAGTGTGGAAGAAATCAAAGGTTATTTATGAGAAGGCTTTGTCTAATGACACATGGACTGAATCAATAGCACTCGCTCTTAGAATTGTGATTCTCAAAGCGTATATTAAACAGGCATAAACAGTATGCAGTTTTGATGACGATAATAAAGATAAATCTGTTGAAAGAATTCACCAAAAACCCAAAGCAGTTCAAAAACAAATTTGTGGAGTAGGCTTGCATATTCTATTAAAATCAAAATGTGATACCTCCATGTCTAGTTTCCTTAAGAATCAGCTTAATAATTGAGTTCCTTGAGTCCTCCTGTTCCTTTTCATATTTTGAGTAGAGTTTTTGTATAATGTACAATGACGTGAAAGAGTAGTGAGACGTGTGACTAGTAGCACTCAGAAGAGTGTCAGTACCTTCACCAGGCTTGCTCTCAAGGCGTTTCTAATTCTCAGAGCTAATTTAAAAGCATATTGAGAGGCACAGAAATCAGGTGACTGGTTTAATAAATGAAAATGAGAAAGTAAAACCAAGATTGGCTGAACTGATTTATCTAACGAAATCTAATTTATAGGAAATACAACTTTGATTTTGCAAAGTGTAAACAATCGTTTCAAAGTTTGTAGATAGATATTGTGAAGGCTTTTTGGCAAAGTCAGTGCTGGACCTCTTTTCTAAAAGATTTACATTCTGAATAACACAAATTACAGAATCCAGACAAGTAGGAGGATGCCATTGATCAGAGAGACAGAGGGCAGGCATGTGTTGTAAAGCCAGAAAATTAGCTGGAGGCACGTGAACATGCAATGTCGTATAATGAAGTACTCAACAAGAGCCTCAAGACTCAGTGCTTTTGTATCTTAGTAAAGTAACACTTTGTGCTTTGTGGCAATTTTATGTGTGGATTCCCAAACATTTTACAGGCAAAAGATTAGATGAAAGGCCGAACTAAGGTAAATAAGCAAAAGCTTTTAAAATTCCACATGTATAAATACAATTTGAAATAAAACCAAAGACTGCGGATTTTAATCCTATACCTATAAGACAAAGATATATTAATTTTATGACAACTCATACCTTTCCGTGATCATAATAAACTATTGCACATTTTAGAAAAATCTTTTAAAGACAATAAGTGACCTATTTTAATTCAAGGCATATTTTATTTTCTGTAGTTGTTTTATTGATAATTTTAGAGGTTCTAAAATGAGAAAAAACAATATGTGTTATGATAATTCTTAAAATAGATATATTTCATTAAGAACTTTTAGCCAAGATTATTTTATTATATCATTCTACTAGAGATCCATTTGAATAAAATTGACTTTCAGCTGTCCTTTTGACAAGAAATGATAACTTTTATTCTCTACTAATTATTATATTACATAAAAATTACATAGAGCTCCAAAATTACCCTAAAACTCTATAGAAATTGTCTTTGTTACTCTGTTTTATTACATTTGATCCTGTAATACCTAGAAAGCCCTGCAAATGAGAACATTCTAAATATGTAATGATATTAATTACATTTATTGAACTAGTTAAACCAGTCTGTCAATGTGGCTATAAATATTTGAGCAGCCAGTAAATTTTTGTTGGCAGAACTCTGAAAGCAAAATTTAAAGAAACCATGTTAATGTCCTAATGTAAAATTTCTCTTTCAAATGATCTACATTTTTTAGGAGATAGATAAAATTATCCCAATATTTATTGGTTGCCTCTAATTGCAGCCACAATGAATGGACTTGAATGAAGTCAGAGGAGACATGAAGGTAGGTGGTGAGAGAGATTGGTTTGGAGATCACTGCAGTAGTTCAAGAAAAGATATTGTGGTGCATCAGAATAAGGTAGTGGTTTTAGAAATAATTAGGAATACAGAAATTGAGAATATAATTGGAAGCTAGACTTAACAGAACAATTGTTTAATGGAATAAGATTCATGGGCTTAATGTGTTCACAAACTTTCTCCCTCTCTTGACTGACCAAGTAGAATCCTATAATTACCAGCTTCATTTTGTTTTTTCCTCCTTCATAAAAAGAATAGTTTGTTCTTGTTGAAAACCAAGCTAATTTTATCTAGATAATTAAATACTACAGGGGGTGGATGTGAAAGAAGAAGGAAGTAGAGCTAATGTGGTATGCAGACTTCTAAAATGGTTCTCACAATTCCCTCTCTGGTATGTACACTTTGTATCATCTTCTCACATTGGGTGTGGGTGGGCCTGGCCTAATCTGGTGAGCCCTTTTAAAAAGAGGATGGTGAAGTCAGAGAAAAAAGAAGTCAGAGAGATTTGAAACAAGAGATTCTTTTAATGTTTTTAAAGAAACAGATGGTCCTGTTTTGAGAGGATTAGGTGACTAGGGTCTGAGGACAGAATCTAGGAGCTGTCAGAGACCTCTGGCTGACATTTATGCACGTGTGCCTCAGTTCTAAAAGTAACCAAAAGTAACTAAACCCTGGCAATAACCTAAATGAGCTTGGAAAGCACCCCTCCCCGCTCCAAGTGCTAGCTGAGGAGAGAGCCTGACTCACTCTTTGAATTGAGTCTTAGCAGATCCTGAGCTGAGAACCCCAGCTATGCTGTGCCTGGACTTCTGACCTACAGAGCTGTGTCATAATAAATGGGTGATGATTTAAGCCTCTAAGTTTGTGGTAACTTATTACGCAGCCACAGAAAACAAATGTAGGCTAAGGTGAAGAAAGAATTCGAACAAGAAGCCTGTAGGAAGAATGTGATGTCAAAAAGTCAAGGGTTCCATGTTTATAGCATATGGAAAAGTGAAATGTGTATGACAAAAATAACACCAAGTGTGCTGTTGTTGTTAAGTGCCCTCCAGTCAGTTCTGACTCATAGTAACCCTATATACAATAGAAGGAAACACTGCCCAGTCCTATGCCATCCTCACAAGAGTTGTTATGCTTGAGCCCATTATTGCAGCCACTGTGTCAATCCATCTCCTTGAAGGTTTTCCTCTTTTTCATTGACCCTCTGTCAAGAATGATGTTCTTCCCCAGGGACTGGTCCCTCCTGATAACATGTCCAAAGTACACGAGACAAAATCTCAGCATCCATGCTTACAAGGAGCATTCTGCCCGTACTTCTTCCAAAACAGATTCGTTCTTTCTTCTGGTATGTATATTCAATATTCTTCAACACTATAATTCAAAGGCATCAGTTCTTCTTAGGTCTTCACTTATTCATTGTCCAGTTTTCTCATGCATATGAAATGACTGAAAATACCACAGCTTGGGTCAGGTGCACCTTAGTCCTCAATCTGACATCTTTGCTTTTTAACACTTTGAAGAGGTCTTTTGCAGCAGATTTGCCCAATACAGTATGCCATTTGATTTCTTGACTGCTGCTTTCATGGGCATTGATTGTGGATCCAAGTAAAATGAAATCCTTGGCAACTTCAGTCTTTTCTCCATTTAGCATGATGTTGCTTATTCGTCCAATTGCAAGGATTTTTGTTTTATGTTGCAGTGTAATCCATACTGAAGGCTGTGGTCTTTGGCCTTCATCAGGAAGTGCTTGAAGTTCTCTTCACTTTCAGCAAGAAAGGTTGTGTCGCCTGCATCTCACAGGCTGTTAATGAGTCTTCCTCCAATTCTGATGCCCCGTTCTTCTGTATATAGTCCAGCTTCTTGGATTATTCACTGAGCATACAGTTTGTATAACAATGGTGATAGGCTATAACGCTGATGCACACCTTTCCCGACTTTAAGTCACACAGTGTTTCCTTATTTTGTTCTAATGACTGCCTCTTGGTCTATGTACAAAAAAAAAAAAAAGAAAAATGTACAGATTCCTCAAAAGCACAATTAAGTGATCTGGAATTTTCATTCTTCGCAATGTTATCCAGAATTTCTTATGATCCCCACAGTCAAATGCCTTTGCATAGTCAATAAAACATAGGTAAACATCTTTGTGGTATTCTCTGCTTTCAGCCAAGATCCATTGGACATCAGCAATGATATCCCTCATTCCAAGGCCTCTTCTCAATCAGGCTTGGATTTCTGGCAGCTCCCTGTCAATGTACTGCTGCAACCACTTTTCAACTACCCCAGCAAAATTTTACCTGTGTGTAATGATAGTGTTCCATAATTTATGAATTTTGTTGTATCACCTTTCTTTGGAATGGGTACAAATATGGATCTTTTCCAGCTGGTCGGCAAGGTTGCTGTCTTCTAATGTTCTTGGCATACATGAGTGAGCACCTCTAGTGCTGAATTCGTTTGTTGAAACATCTCAGTTGGTATTCTGTCAGTTCCTGGAGCCTTGTTTTTGCCAATGCATTCAGTGCAGCTTGGACTTCTTCCTTCACTGCCATATCCTACATCCTGAAAAGGCTAAATGTCTGCCAAATTTTTTTTTTTTGATACAGTGACTCTGTGTATTCCTTCCACCTTCTTTTGACGCTTCCTGCACCTTTCAATATTTTCCTTGTACAATCTTTCAATATTGCAACATAAGGTTGAATTTTTTCTTCCATTCTTTCAGCTTGAGAAATGCTGAGCATGTTCTTCCCTTTTGATTTTCTAACTCTAGGTCTTTGCACATTTCATTCTAATACTTTACTTTGTCTTCTCTAGCTATCCTTTGAAATCTTCTTTCAGCATTTTTACTTCCTCATTTCATTCCATTTATTTACTCTACATTCAAGAGCAAGTTTCAGAGTCTTTCTTGACATCCATTTTGATCTTTTCTTTCTTTCTTGTTTTTTTAATGACCTTTTGCTTTCTTCATGTATGTTGTCCTTGATGTCATCCCACAGCTTGTGTGATCTTTGGTCATTAGTGTTCAATGTGTCAAATCTTATACTCAAGGTCATATTTTTGCTCTTGTGGAGTTTCTCTAATTTTCTTCAGCTTCAACTTCAACTTGCGTATGAGCAATTGATGTTCCGTTCTGTAGTCAGCCCCTGAACTTGTTCTGAGTGATGATATTGAGCTTTTCCATAGTCTCTTTCCATATATGTAGTCAATATGATATTTGCATATTCCGTTTGGAGAGGTCCAAGTATATAGTTGTTTATGTTGTCAAAAAAAGATATTTGAAATTAATATGTCATTAGTCTCACAAAATTCCATCGTGTGATCTCTAACCTTGTTTCCATCACTAAGGCCATAATTTCCAACCATCCATCCTTCTTCGTTTTCAACTTTTGCATTCCAATCACCAGTAATTATCAATTCATCCTGATCACATGTTTGATCAATTTCAGACTCCAGAAGTTGGTGAAAGTCTTCAATTTCTTCATCTTTGGCATTAATGGTTGGTGTGTAAATTTGAATACAGTTGCATTAACTAGTCTTCCTTGTAGGTGTATCGATAGTATCCTATCACTGACAGTATTGTACCTCAGGATAGATCTCAGAATTTTTTGTTGTTGTTGATGAATGTGGCACCATTCCTCTTCAATTTGTCATTCCTGGCAGAGTAGACCATATATTGTCTGATTCAGAACAGCAAATACCAGTCCATTTCAGTTCACTAACACCTAGGCTCTCAATGTTTATGTGCTCCATTTCATTTTTGATGACTTCTAATTTTCCTAGATTCATACTTCACGCATTCCACATTCCTATTATTAATGGATGTTTGAAGCCGTTTCTTCTCATTTTGAGTAGTGCCACATCAGCAAATGAAGGTCTAGAAAGATTTACTCTACCCATGTCATTAAGATCGGCTCTACTTTGAGGAGACAGCTCTTCCAGTCCTATTTTGATTGACTTTCAACCTGAGGGTCCTGTCTCCCAGCACTATTTCAGACAATATTTCGCTGCTATTCATATGGTTTTCACTGACCATATCCTTTTTCCTAGTCTTAGTCTGGAAGCTCCACTGAAACCTGTCCACCATGGGTGACCCTGCTAGTATTTGAAATACTGGTGGCATAGCTTCCGACATCACAGAGAGGTCTGTATTACACAGCCTTCCCCAGATGTTGAATTACCAGGGTATTATGACAGAAGATGGGGAATATATTTTTTATTTAAAAAATCTTTTAATTGCCAGAAAAAAAAACATTGCCATCAAGTAGATTACGACTTATAGTGACCTTATAGGACAGAGTAGCACTACCCCATATGGTTTCCAAGGACAGGCTGGTGAATTGAACTGCCGACCTTTTGGTGAATAGCTGTAGCACTTAACCACTACACTACCAGGTTTTCCTTTAATTGCCTAGAAAAAGATGCATCATTAAAAAAAAAAAGTCCTGCTCTATAGTAAGCCAAATAATTTCAACTGCACAAATTGAAATGATTGGAAATGAAATTCTGATTGACAAAAAAGCTTCAGGTTTTATAACGGAAACTTGAAAGGATAGGTATGTTTTTCAGTATTATTTATTATATCAAAAGTAAAATTAAAACTTTTCATTAAATTCCATTATTTTATTCCAAAGTTTGTACGAGAATATTTTTAATATTAAATGAACTCTGATTCTATTTCAGAGACCAAAGTAACAAATAGCCTAAATATTCCAGTAATTAAATAACAGCTGGAAAAAATACTTCCTCAGTTTAGCACTTTATCAGAATAGACATGAATTGTAGGTTAAAAAAAAGTTGAATATGGTTGACTGAAGACTCTTTTATTTCACTAATATTTGCTTTCTTTTTAACCTTAATCCATCATAAATGTTCTTCAATATTTCAAGCCCACTGACAATAAATCAGCTGGCTGCCAAGCAGAGCTCATATTACTGAAACAAGGTGAATTATTATTATTATTTTATGTAAGGAAAAAGTACCACGAATGGAAAACAGCTGCCAGGCATAATTCAATTCATTATTGTTTAATGCAATACACAGAGATAGAATTGTATGAAATATTAATTCCACTAAAAATAGAAGCACGGTCATGGACTTTTCTCTCAGTTCCTGACAGCACTTGGGGAGCCACCATCAAACAGTGTGAATGCCACGGGATTCTGTATGTCAGCCGATCTTCACCTTGTCACAGGAAGGGCTTAGAGGTGGTCATGTATTTGTGGGTAACCATGTTAGAAGAGACTTTTTTTTTTCCTATAGTCTGAACAAAATAGTTGTTGTGCAGTATTGGATAAATAATTTGAAATCATTAAAATCTTATTATAGATGACTTACAAGCTAAATTTAGTAATCAGTTTTAAAGACTATCTTTTTTTTTTTTTTGGTGACTTTGGTCTGATCTGGTCAACAAAGTAGTTATTAATTCTGTAATTAAAAAAAAAAAAATCCTAAATGCAGTATTGGATCTCCACTTATCCCAAGAAAAAAGTGAGCAGTTCTGATAATGCTGTGAAATGAATACACTTTTTTATTCTTCTAATACTTCCTTCGTCCTGAAGAACATAATCTCTTTAAAGCTCAGTTTCACTTTCCTATCTAAAATCTTTCCATGGCTTTCTGTATTTTTTTTTAATAATAATAATAATAATAAACCACTAGTGCCTTGGCATGTAAAATAAGACCTTGCGTAATCTGACCCTTGCCTATTTTTCCAGTTCTATCTAAAGCATTTCACTTGTGAATCCCATTATAGGGATCTTAGCTACAGTAATTTTCTCACATTATGCACACGTTGTGCTCTCCTGGCCTCGGAATCTTTGCATAGCGCTTCCCCCAGCCTGGTTCTATTACTTATTTTTCGTTCTTTGAATTTCAAGTTTCTTAGGCTGTGCGAAGAGGGATTTATCTCAGGGAAATGACTCATGTGGTTGTAGAGGCTGGCAAGTCCCAAGTCCATGGGTCAGACATCAGGCTAGAGACTGCCTGATTCACATAGCTGCAGGGGCTTACAAACACAAGATTGGTAGGCCAGACAGCAGGCTGCTGTTTCACAGACTACGAAGGTTGAAGAATCTCAAGATTGGCACGCAATACGGTATGCTACTAACTCAAGTCCCAAGAGCTGGAGGTCAGATGATGACAAGCCAGATGCAGGATCTAGAGCGAGAAAAAGCCAGCAAGCTTTGCTAGAACATCCAGATATATTGGATGCAGGCCACGACCTTGAGGAAATTCTTGTTAAAACTGATTGACTGATCACATCAGATCACATCATGGAGATGATTACATTATATCACAAAATGGAGGATAACTAAATCATTACATAACTGCCAGACTACATCATTACACAACTGCCAAACTACTGAGAATCATGGCCCAGCCAAGTTTACACACAACCTTAACTATCACCTCAAGCATTATTTATTTGGAGGGGAATTCTCTAAACACTTTTTGGTCTCCAACAACTGAATAAATTACTCTGTTATTTGTTCTCTTGCCTCTCTGCATTTTTCCTTCAGAGTTACCATTTTTTAATTAAATATACAGTATGATTCTTTGATTAAAGTGTATCAGTCTGATTATACTCTGAGCTCCATCAGGCGAAGGACTGTATCTGTTTTGGCTCAGCTCTCTATTAAATGTCTAGGAAGTAATAGGTTTTGATATTTGTTGACTATGTAAATGAAGAACTTTGACTTCTCCATGAGTGACAGATCGGTGGTAGCATAAAAGGGATTTTTTTTTTTTTAAGCAAGTATCAGTAGAGTTAACATGAATATTTCCACCTAACCTTTAGGCAACTCATTTGGCACATATGATAAACAAATATATCAATGAATTTGGCCCTTAAGTTCATTCAGTTTATGATTTCTTTGTAAAATTATTTAGTTGTTTCATATATTAAAACACTCTTCCCAATAAGAATTTACTACATTATCTTATGAGTCAGAATCGACTCGGTGGCAGTGGTTGGTGGTGGGTCTGCCATGATAGGTGCCCTTCATGGCCGTCTTTCACATTTTTTACAAACCCTACTTCTGTTTCTCTTCTCTCAATTTTTAATATCAACAAAGATGAGTAAATGCAGCTGAGAAAAAGATACAACTCATACACAAACTGATGATCTGTTTTCTGATAGATTGAAAAGAAAGTCTGATAAATATAAAAATGTGCTTTAAAC
This sequence comes from Elephas maximus indicus, assembly GCF_024166365.1. Lineage (NCBI taxonomy): Eukaryota > Metazoa > Chordata > Mammalia > Proboscidea > Elephantidae > Elephas > Elephas maximus. The sequence goes on along the minus strand of NC_064833.1, from coordinate 59,001,250 downwards.
TGTTGTTTTGGCACTGTCAGGACACAGAGAGATAAAGAGTGCACTGCGCCTCCTCTTTGCAAAGACTCTCTTCAAGTTGAGGAAGATGAGGAAATGGGCAGGGGGAATCATTTTCAGGCTGCTACTTCCTCATCTCTGATTTGATTTGGAGCTATTATTGGGGAAAAGTAATTTCTGACAATTAGCAGCCAGACTTCAGAGGCTGGCAAAGAGGAAGTCATGAGACCTGTTTTGAGATAGTGTAATGAGGAAATGGTTGGAATATCATGATAAGGAAAAATTGAATCTCTTCGCCCAAGAAAGCAACTTTAATGTGATGTGTGCATTTCATGTTACTACAGATGTCTAACAGGGGCATAGAAACTAAATCTAAAATCACACTCTATGTATAGATAATCAGAGTATTGAATCAATTGAAATTGATCCATTTCTACTTGTTCTTTATTCTCTAATCTATCAAACAAATTCCCACATCAGTTTAGAAACTAAAGCAACTACAATAATTAGATAACCTGTTTTACATCATAAAGACCCCACTTAAAATTTCATGATATTCAAAGTGACATCTCTCTCACAGTAATTTTCTCTCAAAGAGCAGGAAGGTTATTATCAGGAACATTTTATTTTGTAACAGAAAATGAGAAAAGTAAAAGTGCAATTATCTTTCCTTACTTTCAAATTAAACCACTGTAGGTGAAAAATTGTCAATTAGACAAATACCTGTATTTTGGAAATGACATTTTGGAGTCCACGAAATACCTAGTGTCCTTGAAATTGGATTCAGCTTGATGTCATGAAGGAAAAAAAAAATAGAACTATTTTCTTTTGGAGAATTAAGATTTTCTTTACTCAGAAATATTTAGAGCAAAACACGTATCTTACAACTCTCAGAGCTTACCTCTTTATATGCTGACTGAATCATTTTTATGACTTACATATGGTGTCAGGTTGATACAGTGTGTGAAGTAGGAAATATTTGTCTGCATATCCCTCAGATCTCCATTCTCTCCTTAATCCCCTTTGTAAGAATCTAGGCCTGGCTTTTAGTCGTTCAGTTCTCACATGGTTTCTTCTTTTTTTCACACCAAACATACTGTAAGCAAAAAATTCTTTATCAATCATTTATTCTTCAATATGTGCTCTCTTCTTTCTCCTCCTCCCCATTCTTTTATTTTAAAAGGTGATTTACATGCAATGTACTAAAATTAACTCAACTGGTTTTTGGTGTTTTAAGGTAAAACTGATCATCCAGAAGTTAAACTTTAAAATTCAGCTTCTCTATCAACAATTTACTCTTGAATAGAAAGCTTAAAACTCTCTCTTAGCATGCTGTACCCTGAGAACTCTGAATTTACCCAGAAGTGGAGGCATATTTTTCTGGGATCTTGGCACCAAATGTTACTCGTGTATGTGTGTGTGTGTGTGTGTGTGTGTGTGTCGGAAGGTGTGGAAGGGAGCATCCGAAACTTCAGCAACCTCCAATTTGAGGTATTAAAAAAGATGCCCGATTATCCTCAAATAGTAGTAAATATTAGGAGGTTATGTCTAAATTAAAGTTTTAATTTTAATATATTTAGATTATCAAACCAAACCCGTTGCTGTCAATTCTGACTCACAGTGAACCTGTAGGACAGAGTAGAAATGCCCTATAGAGTTTCCAAGGAGTGCCTGGTGGATTCAAACTACCAACCTTGTGGGCAGCAGCTGTAGCTCTTAACCATTATGCCACCAGGGTTTCCATTTAGATTGTATAAACCAAAAAAAACCAAACCTGTTGCCATCAAGTCGATTCCGGCTCATAGCAACACTATAGGACAGAGTAGAACTGCCCCATAGAGTTTCCAAGGTGGACCTGGTGGTTTCAAACTGCTGACGTTTTGTTAGCAGCCATAGCTTTTAATCACTATGCCACCAGGGTTTCCTTAGATGATATAGTCAAGTTTATATTGAAGAATTGTATTTTCATCAAAAATGTTGTATAATAAATTACCTCATTGCTTTTTCTTCACTCAGCCAAGAAATGATATTTTGATTGATAAAAACAGTTTTGATTTGACAATAAAAATCATGAGTGAATAGTCACATTTTTGTAATTTAAGAATCCTACTGAGTAACCCTTAACATTTTTTGCATTAATACAACAGCTATGCATTTGGTGCTTACTATGTCCCAGAGGTTTTTCTAGGTACTTGGAATATATCTAGAAAGAAAGAAATAGATTCATAAAATGTTTTGAAAAATGGGTAGTGGAGTTGTACATACATATAGTCTCCTATTTTATACGTTCTGTTTAAATATTGAAGCAATGTAACTAACCCAGAATTAAAGCAGGTGCCCTGTGGCCCATTTCTGGATTGACATACATTTAAAAATGGAGGAAGGGGTTTTCAGAATAAACAACTGCAGTTTCAAATTTAAACTAACCACTAGCCCTCATTTTGAACTGGCATCATTCTGTTTCCTTCTGTTGCACGTAGGGTCACTATGAGTTGGAACCTGCTCAAGGGCAACCTAACAACATGTATTATAGCACTGTTGGGGAAAAAAAAAAAAAGCTTTATTTAAATCTTAAACACATCACTGAAGCTTCAGGGGCTTCAGTTTTCCTCACCTGTAAAATGAGGCAATTTGATTTATTCCTGCCATCTATGTTTTAGTGATTTGCACTTTTGGATATTTTTGCATTTTGATAAGAGGGAAGTTTGTTTTATAGTTTTCCCAAATAGTTATGAGCCACCAGCACATAAAATTTTCTTTTCTCATGTTATTTCTAATGGACAATCTTGAAATAGTTCGGTGTGGAGTCATTATAATGCAAACAATGTCGGATTTGCCCCTGTTAAATCAATAAAATAAATATGTTCTTAATACTGGTAAGATGAATGTTGACTGAATAAATAAAAACCTCAAATCTTTTTGAAAACTTGGAATTCATTGTTAGGTATATCCTGCCTGGGATAATTTTTTTTTTTAAGCCTGTTTTATGTATCTCAGTTTTTGTTTCTTGTAGTTTTGTTCATTTAACTGTTTTCTTGCTCCATCACAAGAAGTGGCTATTTTAAAAAATTTTTTTTAAATTAAAATGTAATTCATGTGACACTAAATTCACCATTTGAAAGCGCATAATTCAGTGTTTTTTAGTTTATACACAATGTTATGAAGTCATCACCCCTATCTAATTCCACAGTATTTTCATCACCCTGAAAACAATCCCTGTGCCCATCAGCAGGAACTCTTCTTTCTGTTCCCTCCCACCCCAAGTTAATTAAAGCAAACTTCATGGACAACAAAAATAAGGCATGTTGAGAATAACATATCATTTGGTATAAGGTTAATAACATTTAATAGATATTTATACTATTTATACAAAAATAAAAAAAAAATTATACAGTACGTGTTAAATTGGAGGTTCTGTGATAGGTGGCAAAGTTTAGTCTCGATTCTTTTATTTGGCTTTCATTGTTTGCAGAACGTTTCATTTCCTTTTTTACTTTCAGAAAATTAACCTCCCTGCCAGGTCTTCAGTGTCAGGGAGATATCTATTCACAGTGTCTGTGTATCCATTAGAATTAAGGTCAACCTTTCTTCGCATTGAGAAAGAAATGAATTGCTAACGCTTCCAAAGTTTTACTAAATTTGGCATTTCCTGTAGCAGCTAGCAAATTACCTCTTTTCAATAAACATTTACAAATCAAATTATTGAAAGTTGTGGCTTTCTAACTCATGTTATATTGTCAGTATTCATCTGTTACAAGAAATGTATGTGAGCCATTCTGATAATAATCCAAAAATTGTGAACATTTGGCTCTGAAATGTGATTTTGTACTTAAATTAGATATTAATTCAAAAGCCTTCAACGAGCATCATTAATTATCAACTGTAGGAAGAAAATGTGATATTTAAAAAGGTATAAGGCATGAACTCTGACTTAATGGATTTAAAACCTAATAAGGGAATAGAAAATACAAATAAATTACTATTAAAAAATCATATGCCACATAAAATCTGGATTAATGTGGTATAAGTGTTCAGAGGTGAGAACATTTATTTCATTCCTGGATAGAATACCTTAATGAGGCTCTGACATTTGAGGTTAAAGTAATTTCTCTTGATGATCTTTCAAGTTTATTTTATTTCCAATATTCTTCTTTTTTCTTAACTTCTAAAAAGACATGCTCATTATAGTCAATTTGAGATAAATAGAAACCAGTGAAGAATTTGGTAAAAACAAACAAAATCAAAGGAGACTCATTATTCCACCATCCAGAAATATTTGAGCGTAACTTCAAAAATTTTTGTTATATTTATTTGTGCTATCAAGACCCTGTTTTATATACGCTTTTAAATTCTTCCTTTCCTGAAGTCTATCATAAATATTCAGCATTTTCACGGGCCGTTATATAATCTTTACAAACAGTATTTGTAATTGCTGGGTAATAACCTGTTACATGGATGAATTGTGGTTTACTTAATGAGTCCACTGATGTTTAGTGTTTCTAATACAATGCTATTCATTATAAACGGTACTTTGAAGAAAAATATTATAAAGGGACTCTTATTTTTTGCTGAGTTGTTTCGTTTAGTATGTATTACAAGTGGGTAAGTTACTTTATCAAATAGTATGAGAATTTTACAAAATTATTTTTCAGAAATCTTACTCTTATTCCAGTACTGTCAATTGCCGTTATTCACCATATTTGTCATTTCTAAATGTTACCGGAAACCAAATGTTTGACAACTTGATAGGTGTAATCAGTATGTGATTCCAATGTACATTTGATTAAGTAGTGGTGAGATGATATACAATTTTTACGTGGATTAGTTGTTTTGGCGCCCTGGTGGCACAGTGGTCAAGAGTTTGGCTGCTAACCAAAAGATAGCCAGCTCAAATCCATCAGCTGCACCTTGGAAACCCTGTGGGACAGTTCCACTCAGTTTTATATTTTCTGTGAAAAATTAATTTTAGAAAGCCCAAAATGATTTTATCTGTAGTATATTCTATGATCACACTTTTCAAATATCTCAGAGTCACTTAAAAAATGTATATCTTTCTATTGGGCATCATTACTATTTCTTATAGTAGTGATGCCCAATAGAAATATAATGCAAGCCACATATGTAATTTTAAATTTTCTCATAATTTCATTTAAAAGAGTGAAATGAAACATATGAGATTGTTTGTCAATGCGCTGTATTTAACCCAATAGGTCCAAAATATTATTTCAACATGTACTGAATATAAAAATTATTAGTGAGGTATCTTATATTCTTTTTTATACTGTCTTTAAGATCCAGTAGTACTTTCGACTTAATGGTACTGGGTTAGTACTTTGTGCTTACAGCAGACCTCAGTTTGCATTATCCATATTTCAAGTGCTCAATAACCACCTGTGGAAGACGGAAAAACCTGGAGAGCCTAGTTCTACATAGGGCAGATAAAAAAAAAAAGGGCAGATAGGTTAATATAAAATATTAACTTATTTGTGTTTTCAATTAGAAATTACGATTAAAGCTTTGAACTCTGTTATCATTTTTTGTTTCTCTCCGTTTCTAGTATTTGACTAATAATACTTTATACGTTTTAGTGCTACATTATTCAGTTCCAAAATTTATGCCTTTCATGATTTTATTACAGATTGGCCTGTTAATATATAACTATCACCCACTTCCTGCTTAGTGAATTAAGTTTTAAAATCTGCACCAAGCTTTAAAATTTTCTAATTTCGCTTTTGAATTCTTCTTTAACCCATGAAATATTTAGAAGTGTATGTTTTTTAAAATTTCTAAATATGTAGGGGGGCAGTTTCTGATTTATTTCTTTTTCTGATTTCCAATTTAATTTTATTGTGCCCAGGAAACACTGTGTATGACTTTTTGGGTAAGTCATTTAAGCTCTTTCTTCTTTTTATAAGAACACCTACTTCATCAGGCTGAGAGATTAGTAAATTAATTCATGTGAAGCTCATAGAACAGTACCTGCCACCTTTCAAATAACGTTAATGTTTTCATTTCTCTTTAGGCACGCTGCTTGGTGCAGGATATTGACTCAGACCATGCTTGTATCAATTGGTCTCATCCTTACAGTATCTAGGAGGCACTTCTTGAAATTTCTAGCACTTTAATTGCATTCTTCCCTAGATTATGGTGCTTGTGCTGATTTATTTCCTCTTTTACATTATTTTAGCCATTACAGTGAGAAATGTTGGATGTCTATGCTCATGTCACTGTCTCATCTGGAAGCCTGCCTTATTTGAGTTTGCGTGCCTTTAAATATTTTACCTTTTTTTTTTTTAAGCCCTACCCAAGGAGATCTTAAACTTTTAAATAGGTCATCTGAGAATCTACTCCACTAGATGTGCTTATTTTGGATTCTGTCACAAGTTGTGACCTTACATGCAAATTTTCACTGAAAGTTTTCTTTAAAAAGTGTTAGTCTTGTGTAAAATGCATCACATTCAAATAGAGAGATCCATTCACTCAGATGCAATTTGGATCCAATTCTCGGAAAAATATTAGCTGCAGGAGCCTCAATCCCATAAAATTTAAGTTGCCATTTTTTTAAAGCAAAATAAGTTTTATAATATGTAATATACTTTAATAAAATACAGAAATCTACTTTCAGGAAAAAAGGAAAACGTTACCAAGTAGAAATCTTATTACATCAGGGATGAAGCATCATCCTCAACTCTTAAAGTTTGTCTGTTTGTTTTGTTAATATTGTATCACATTATTTTATTAATTCATCTTTTCAATAATTGCTTACCAGCCACCTACTATGTGTCAGATATTTTTCTAGGTACTAGTGACACAAGATGACAACAGCAATATCACTGAGCTCATGAAGCTTACATCCCAGTTGTGGCCTTTTGTCCAGATTTTCCCAGGTGGCTTTGCTCCCTTCTAATTCCTTTTGACCTGCTAGTATGCTTTTTCAGTTATAATATCTGCCTCCTCAGAGACAATTTTTCTACGCTAAGTAGGATCACACACGTAGTACAGCTTATCATTAGACATTCTGACTTAAAGTATCCATAATTTTCTTTGCAGGAAGTTGAGCTAAAGAATATGTAAATTATTGAATGTACTAAAAGTTGGTCACTTATTAAGTGGTATCGGATAAAATTGATCTGCAAAGGCACAGGATGAAAAACTCTAGAGAGAATATTTGCTGAATCCAAGCACAGAATTTCTCTATAACTAAGAGAAATAACATCTAAGGTTTCATTTGAATATATAGGATTTTTTAGGACATTTTAGTGATTTGTGATAATAAGAGAGTAGAATATTTAAGATCATGGATGATTTTTCAATCTAGAGTATCTGATCAATGTACATAAAACCTAATATCCAGAAGCTTCAAGATTAAGATGGGATGCCAAGTTTGGAGCCAGGCTTGAACTCAGGATGTGTGCAGAACCTTGTATATAACACACAAACCACTAGACTCAGAAAATCTTTAAGGGTAGCCCTCTGCCCCCTAACAGAACTATTGCTTAATGTGTCATTTTGCCAGTCCACCGAGGAACTTCATTCAATATACTTGGCGTACTTAAACTCAGGATTATCAGAACAATTTCCTGTTGGGGAGTGACAGAATTTGTATCTTAACGTATGATGTATCAATCCTGAGCTTCCCAAAAGAGAAAAAGTTGGCAGAGGTTATGCAATTAATTGTAGATTGCTGTGACATCCTAGAAAGAAATGGAACTGAGATGGAAAATAAGGTAGGTAAACTAGATTATTTTCTTGAGTCTCTTAAAACTAGATGTACAATCTTGACAAAGTCACTTAAGATCCCACAGTCTCATGGTTTCACCTACTAAATGAAAATTGTGGCCAGACAACTTCTAAAGCCATTTCTTGTGATAACACTCTACGTACAGTCTTTACACGTTTTCTCAAGTTGTCTTTCATCGGACACGATATAAGTATCCTAAATTTAGCCACAAAAAGTGTCTAAATCCTACATGCTCAATTAATTAATACACTGTAAAAGGTAGCATTTGATAGAAGAGATTTTAATAAAACACATATCTGTTACTTTTAGCCGTCCATAATAAGCATTTCAAAATCTATATAGCCAACACAAAATTCTCTGAATGAGTATGGACAGGTGTATTTTGTGCCACAAAATAATTACGTTAATTAAGGTATTCATTAAATGATAATGCTAATGCACTCAGTAAAGGTTAACATCATATCCAATTTTGTTGGTTGGTTATCATATCCAAAGAAATGCTCTGCTATGTTTCCAACACATGATTGCCACCCCAGAAATAATATCTTTAAGTGAATTGATATGTTAATTATTAAAATTGAATGTGCCTCTATATTTGGCATGCTAAATATTATCATAAGTTTTATTCAAATTAAATTTGTAAGCCATATACCCAAACATCATGAAAACCTCAATTCAGGTTTTTTTTTATAATAGATCTTATTTTCCAGTGCTAACTTGCTAATGTAAACACTGTACTGTACTTCACTGCACAACCAACACCTTTGCCCATTACACACTATAACTGCCTATGCTTGAAGAGCAAGGACAACTGTAATCAAAGCAAGTTTCTACCTTCAATGCACTGGTCACTGGATATAAGGGTTGCAAAATCTCTGCAGTAGACGTACAGCAGTTTTGTATTATTCTTTTAAGGTATGAAAAATACCAGCATGGAAACAAAGAATACTTGGTTTTTTTATAATGTACATTTATTATATCATGCATTTTAAAAAATTATTTCAAAGACACAGGAAAGCTGTTTTGACAGACACACATACACACATACACAGAGAAGCCTACTACTTCTGCTGCTATCCATAGTGCTAGCTTAGAAATCTTCCCTTTTTACAAATACAAATATACCCGAGTAATTAATTGTAATCTTAAGAACCACTCATACTCTTATGCCCTTTCTATCAATTTTGATCATTATGCCAGCATTAAAGACATCATGTGTTTCATTGAACTTAAGCTTATTACTCCTCATAAACTTGTATTTTAAAATCAATCAAAATTCTCCGGTTATCAAGGTCTACTTTTCTAAAAGCTGTCCTGTGACTAATAACATGAATCTGAAAGGAATTTTCCTTATCTGGATGGGGCAGAAATAACACTGGTATGACAATCAATGGAACAGGACTCCAGGTCTAGTTCTGCCATCAATAAACCTGTCTCACCTTGGAGCAATCACACATCAATTTTTTTTCTGAACCTCATATTTCTGACTTACAAAATGAATAAATTAGCTTGCTTGATTTTGAAATTTCTTTTCACTACTAAACATGTGAATATATGGCAAACTTTTACTCTTGATCTTTAGTTAGAATTTAACACATACCCTGAGGCTTTAGTTTCTTCATTTATATGGATGGTTCTGAAAGCGGGGTCCTGGGGTCAAGCATCTGCATTATCTGAGAACTCAGAAATGAACATTCTGAGGCCTCACCCAAGTTTTACTGAATCAAAAATTCTATGGGGGGAATCCAACTATATTTGTTTTGACAACCCTCCCAAGTGGTATTGATGCCTATGATGATGTAGGAACCACGACTTCATACTAGCAAAAATAGAGAGCTCAGTGGTTTTTCCCTAACATCCTAGTAAGAAGAATGTGTTAGTTAGTCTACAGCAGATTTTTTTTTTAGGCCGCGTCCTAGAGAAAAAACTGGCCTCCTGTAAAGTTTCTCAGAAACCAGCTATATTAAAGTATTTAAGGCAATCAATCTAGTTAAAATACTGAGGTTTTAAATTAGGTAGCAGGCCATTCAGCTGCTACCACAAGGCTTGAACAGTAGATACCTGAGTATGTAGCGGAGAGGCTGAATGGCAGAACGCAGAGCTCAAGCTTATTTCACAAGAGATTATTGTGGGTTACTAGCCTGTGCTCATGCCAGGAGAGAAGACATTGAAGATGTAATGGGCAGAAGGAAGATTCTGGCAGAAAATCAAGATGAAAGAGACACAAATTGGAATCAAAGATGCACCTAGGAGGGTGGAATCCAGAAGAAACCCAAAATTCCTAGTTGGGACCCTCAGAGAGCTGCAGTCTAGGAGAGGTGCAAACAATAGTTAGATTAAGACTTAAAAAAAAAACACAACCAAGTCTTGCCTTGGCTCACTTCTAGATTAGATCATGGCAATCCTTCACTCACTGCATACCAGAGGATGGGGTGAATCTTTACTGGGAAAAGGTATTATCACTTAGATTGGAGGGAGGTTGCATAACTCTTTCAATTTACTAAAATCTCTCAATTGTACGCTTTAAATGAATAAACTATACGGTATAACATGTATTTGATGAAGAAGTTTTAAAAAATAATGATACTTGATATCAGGCCACTGCATCAGATATTTTTCCTGTATCTTGCCCACAGTTAGATCGTTTACATACATACACACACACAAAGATACATGTACACATATATCTTTAATTTCTCTGCCTAACTTTTTAATTTCTCAAAAAATATCAACTAAAACTCCTTTTTTACTTCCCCCCAAATTATGTGAAATCAGAAAGACATTGGGAGATTTTTTTTTGTCACGTTAAGTTTCCATCTAGGTAATTGTAACTCTTCTCAATGGACTGTGTCCTAGCCAAGATTATCTGAAAAAAAAACGAGAGAGAGAGAGACAGAGAGAAAACTACTTAAATGAGCTCAATTAAAGCCCCACTACCTTCTACTAATTCTCTTTCCATACTGCCTTCTCGGCTTATACACCAGTGAGCTGCGTGCCCTGATGTAGCATTTGTAGCTGTCAACTAATTAGTCTTGTGTCTCTTAATTTGAACTATGAATATGGTTTCACATGGTTACCTAAACACAGAAGAGCTACTTGGGTTGGCACGCATTCTACATGTGTGCACTTAAAGATGAAAAAACTATGTAAAAATACAAGTAAAATAAAATTTTTCTTCCAGATAAAGTGTGGGAGTCTGATGTACTTTATTAAATCAGTGAAAAATGAGATAAAATAACAAGACCTTGGCCATGGCAAAAGAGTTTTAAAAACAGAAATTTCTGTAGCACTATGGCCTGTAGCACTTATTTCATATACTTTTAAGCTTAAACCCTGGTGGCGTAGTGGTTAAGAGCTACCTCTGCTAACCATAAGGTAGGAAGTTCGAATCCACCAGGCACTCCTTGGAAACGATGCGGTAGTTCTACTCTGTCCTGTAGGGTAGCTATGAGTCAGAATCTACTTGACCTCAATGGGCATACTCAAAGCTTAATATTTATCTCATCTGTCTTTGCTTGGTTTTACAAATAACTGCCTGCTCTTTTACAAAAAAAATTTACCTCTTACGCTTTTGTAATTCCTAGACAATTTTCTTGCACATTTTAGAAAACCAATAAATACCTGCTACTCATCATGAGCCGGGTATGGCGGCGATTGGCGTGCTTTTTTTCTGCCTGGTAACTGTATTTTCGCCTCTCCCGTGCAGCAGTCTTTTAGAGGGAACAGAATCTCTAATTCTAAGCTGCAAATTTTCTTCTACTTACATTTATATGTAATTTTAATTACATTCATAAACAGCAGTGAGATTGATAGGATATATCATACCAACAATTAAGCAAACTTCAGCGTCCCGTGGCTCATTTAAAGATGATTTCTAGTATATCACCACGATGAACGTTAACGTCAAGAAACGCTGAGGAAAGACATCACTGCCTCAGGAAAAGACAATGTTTATTTTGACGATCATCAGTATGACAAGGAAAGGAAACTCAAGGATAAAATACATAGTCTGAGACTTTCAAAAATAGGAAAGAAAAGTGATTACCTTTAGGATAGAGTGAAGCACATCGGGATGGAATCTATGAGAAATGGTCTTGAGAATTCTATTCTGAAAACAGTAATATTTTTTTCGATCATTTTAAACTTACTTTTATGTCTAGAATTTTCCTGAGCTCTATTACATTTCTTCCTTCCTCCTGTTCATACTCCTAATCCCAACTCTCTCTCTTTTTCTCTATTTTTAATTTAGTTATGAAGGAATCAAACAATCGGAGGGCTAAATAACCTAAAAAAATAGAAATGAGCATTGAAGTGGCTCTAACCAATTGCTGTTCAGTCAATTCTGACTCATAGCAATCCTATAGGACAGAGTAGAACCGCCCAATAGGGTTTTCAAGGAGTGGCTGGTGGATTAGAACTGCCGACCTTTTGGTTAGCAGCCATAGGTCTTAACCACTATGGCACCAGGGTTCCCAACTAATGGGGAAAAACAGAAGTATTTTCAGTTTTCATGGCCTTTTTTTTTTTCTCAATGGACACTCTCAGATTCATATGTTAGATGAAAATCCCTCAGGACAATGTGTGGACTTATTTTGGAGGGCATAGAAGAGCAGTTGACAGCCGAGCATCCTCAGGGTTCAGACAGACCTGTGCTAGAATTCAAGCTCTACACTCTCAGGCACTGTGACCTTACCAAAGTTAACTAACTCTACCAAGCCTGTGTCATCACATTTATAAAAAGGGATAACAGCAACACATACCTCATAGGTTAGTTGCGAAATTATTAAGATACTTCATGTGTGAAAGATTGATTTCATAAATGGTTGCAATTCCTCACCCTACCCTGTATCCCCTACAGCGTGAGTTTGAAATACCTCTCAAGTAGTGTGGTCTCTTTTCCTAGCCTTGCTTCTGGCAATACAATGTGGCATAAGTAACAGCATGTCGACTCCCATAATTGTATTCTTTCTCTTGAAACCTGCCCAGCCACCATAAACACAAGCCCAGGCTAGCCTACTAGATGATGCCAGACAACTTGCTCAGTCAGTCCTGTCACTCCAGCTGATAGCCAGCATGACAAGACATGCTAGTGAGGCTCTCCTACACCTTCTGGTTCCCATATGACCCACTACAATCAGAAAACCATTGAGATGAACTCCGATTAAATTGCCTGTGAACAGAATTGTATACTACATAAATTGTTGGCTGCTTTAATGCACTAAGATTTGAGATGATTTGTTAATGCACCAATAGCTAATTGATAAAGCAAAGTACTTACAACAGTGTCTGACACATAGTAAGCATACAAGTAATCTAGCTAACGCCAGAAGTTAAAATGCATGTTCTAGCTGTTCTCCTAAGGAGTAAGAGATGTAAACATATGTAGCTTGTGATTTAGTAAAAAGCTAAGACACAAAAATTGAGGTTCCTTAAAATCAATTCTCTACTTCATTAGAAATATCTATCTTTTTATGCATTAGTGAAGTAATTAATTGCTTGCACTGAGAACTATGTTATTAGTCAAAGGCTTCTTTTTGAGTTTGAAAATTTGAATTTTCAATACTGCATTTCCTTAATTGATGTTAATTCTCATATCTGGATTTACACACTTGTGTCTCTGGGCTAAATCTTCATCATTCTTCTGCCTCAGACTACACTTTAACTCTTCCTCACCTGAGTGAGTCAGTTCAGTGTCTACTATTCACTCTCAGGTATAATCACCATCCCTATAAATAAGGATTTTAAAAAGATCAAGAATCAGAGCAGAGACAAAGATAGAAAAAGAAACCCTTGAACTTGTTTGGCAAAGATTCCTAACTTACTATCTTCTTCCCTCTGGACTTCTCTATTTATAAAAATAATATGAACAGAACACCTGATGTTTGTCCAAAATGACTACAAAGCAGAATCCCTGTTACCAGTCGTAATTAAATGAATCCAATTGTACATTTTCAGAAGATAGAGGGGGATTTAGCAACTACTACAGCTTTTGAGGAAACCCAGGTGCCTCAGTGGTTAAGTGCTACAGCTGCTAACCAAAAGGCCAGCAGTTCAAATCCACCAGGCTCTCCCAGGAAACTCCATGGGGCAGTTGTACTCTGACTTATAGGGTCGCAATGAGTTGGAATTGACTTGTTGGCAAACGGGGTTTTGGTATACCTTTTGAGGTAAGCCTTTCTCTACATAGCAATGTGTGTATAAAAAGTTGTTGGACTTTGGCATTTGTAAAGGCATATAAGAAGAAATGTAGAGCCTAAGATTTTACCCTACTTGCAAGCTAACCATTTAGCCTGTACAGTTTCATAGATGCCGGAAGATGACACAAGACTGAGTCAGAATCAAAGGACATTTCACTTCTTACAGCAATAGCAGTAGCCCTAATATCAGAATTTTTGTGGCAGTTCACTGAGGCCCAATTCCCACAGTACAATATAAAGCTGGTGAAATGATACCTACGTGTCTAGTGGGTTGTGTGCTCCTTGAGGTTTGTTGTTGTGTACTGTTAAGTCGATTCCGACTCATGGTAGCCTAATAGGACAGAATAGAATTGCCCCATAGGGTTTTGTAGGCTAGAAACTTTTACAGGAGTAGATCTCCAGGTCTTTTCTCCCACAGAGGAGCTGGTGGGTTCAAACAACCGACCTTTCAGTTAGAAGGGGAGCACCTAACCATTGCAGCCACCAGGGCTCTTCCTTGAGGTTTGGGGACCCTAATATTTTACAATGGGCAGTTACAAGCCTGTTTGTATTAGTTTTCTATTTCTGTGTAACAAATGATCATAAACGTAGCAGCTTAAAACAACACGAGTTTCTGTAGGTACGTAGCCCTAGCATGGCATGGCATGGCTGGATTCTTTGTTCCGGTATTCCTCAGGTTGAAATCAAGATGTTGCCAATGTTGCAGGTCTTATTTGGAAATCAGAAACATGTTCCAAGTTCACTAGTGTTAGAAGAATTCATTTCCTTACGGTTGTAGGACTGAAATTCCCCTTTCCTTCTAGCTTTTGGAGAAGATAGCTCTCAGCTCCTAGGCCATGCCTACCGCAGTTCCTTTCCACGTGGTCCACAACAAGCAGTTCCCAATTGGATGTTTGGTTTCTTTCAGGCCAGCTGGTGTGTTTTTCTCTGACTTTCTTTTCTGAGACCAGCCAGAGAAATTCTCTGTTTTTAAAGGGCTAATCTGATTATGTCAAGCCCTCCTGGCTAATCTCCCTTTTGTCCTTATAATGTGACATAGTCGGGGGAGTAATATCATACACACAGGATGCGCCCACAATAAAAGGAGATGTTGTTAGTTGCCACGAAGTTGATTCTGACTCATGATGACACCATGAGTATAGAGTAGAACTGTGTTCCACAGGGTTTCCAAGGCTGTGACCTTTCAGAAGCAGATTGCCAGGCCTGTCTTCCAAGGTGCCTCTGGGTGGGTTCAAACTACTAATTTTTTAGCTAATAGTTGAGCAGTTAGCCATTTGCACCACTTTTACTCTGGAGGGAGAGAGTATTTTCCACAAGACTGCAAGCAAATCTGCCTTTATCTTTGGTTAAGCCACTATTTTTACATTCCAAGGCTGTTCACTATGCAAATGTCCTAGAAAAGATAGTCTAACAAAAGGGAGCAAATATCTTCACGAGACCTGCAAAAAACACTAGAGAATCATGGAGAATTGTCTTCTAACGCTGCAGTGAAATGATAAGAATCCAAGCAAGCATGGTTAAAAACAAAAATGCATGTGCCTTTAATCAATACCGGACTAGAGAATAAACTTTAGTTCTTGTCATTTAGAAATTTCACCACCTTGAATTTCATATAATTTCACATAATTGAAAAATAATTTTCTTTCCTTCAGTTTTAGGAATTTGTTAGGTTCTGCCCTCTTCTGTCATGAAAATGTCTGTGGATGAACAGAGCAATTTAATGTGGTTCATAAGTGGCTATGCAAACGGTCAGTCTGGGTCACTGCACATCCATCCAGCTATAGCGCAGACTGATGGGCTTCTTGGATGCGCTCCTGTTATCTGTACCAACTGAGTTGCTAACTAATTGAGATTGTAGACCTCATTTTAATGTCTGATCTTAGGGTAGACAAGCTCATTCCTAGTTTTCCCTGAATACATTTCCTCTGCATCCCTCAAAGGGGAGACTTGCACAAGCCAAAGATCAGATTTAACATATTCATGAAATCATGGAATGGAATATCTCTGGATCTGGATTCTAATCTACTGGTTTAAGATCCACCAGGAGTGCCCATCACAAGGGGTGCCCTTTATAATAAGTGACTGTATAGTTATGTTCTCATTAAATTTCCCCAAAACTCCACCTAAGTTACTACTGAGAGGTTGGATGTTACCTATAAAAAGGATATTGTATCCCACAGAATGGTATACTTTTATAAAATTTTTGAACAGGTATTGTTGTTGTTAGCCACCATCAATTTGATGCTGAGTCGTAGTAACCCCATATACAACAGAATGAAACACTGACCTGTCCTGCATCACCCTCACAATCACTGTACGTTCTGGTCTATCATTGCACCCATCGTAACAATCAATCTCACTGAGGGTCTCCCTCACCCTCACAGGCCCTCTACTTCACCAAACACGATGTCCTCCTCCAGTGATTTATCCCTCCTAATGGTATGTAGAAAGCAAGTGAGTCAGACGATGTTCTGTTGTGGTCCGTTAGGTTTTCACTGACTGATTTTTGGAAGTAGATCACCAGGCTTTTCTTCTTAATCTTAGTCTGGAAACTCCCTGAAACCTGTTCAACCTGGGTGGTTCTCCTGGTATTTGAAAGACTGTTGCATAGCTTCCAGCATCATAGAAACACGCAAGGCTTCACAGTACAACAAACTGACAAATGGGTGGTGGCTTAAACAGTTATGTCTTCAAAATATAATTACAATACCACAGAAAGAAGCAAAGGGATACAGTGTCAGTCATTTGCACACTCTTTCAGTTGGGAAAATTTGTTAGTTTAACAGTAGAAATAAAAAAGCAGAAAAACTACACGTTGTGTTCAGATAGATCTTAGTGCAAATGCAGTCCTTTTGTCAATTGAGATCTGAAAACTATAAAGGACCCTAGGAGGGAGGAGAAGTGGCTGAGAGCAAACTGTAACTCATATTAGCCCATAGGTTCCTTGGGGGCTCTGTGGCTAATCTTTGCAGAGGAATATTCTCGTGATTTTTCTTCTAAAGTAGAATGAAGCATTCAGCACTTGAGTAGACACAGAGGGATTAAACAAAAGTGGAATAGGACAACTCAGAATGAAGAGAAAGATAAAATCTCTAACGCCAGCTCTTTCATTATTTAGCATATTCTTTGACCGCTTTAAGTCAGGAGGTCTTTGGCACAGGATGCAAATGAGTAGCAGTGGGAGAATCTGAAGTTTCAAAAATCAAGCCTGCAATTCCTATTACTTCAAGTGGGGTGGTTTGCAAAAGAATAGAGCAGCATCTTAAAAATGCAACATAATAACCCAGAGTCATTTAATGAATTATGTGTGACCTGACTGTTGATTTATGATCAGCAAATAGGACTCAATAGTATTATGCAATATTTGAAACGCAGATATTAGGGATATTGCCAGTCAATGATGGAAAGTAATGAGTACATTTTGCACCTGTAAAACGTGAAAGCCCATAATACAGTAATATAATTGAACTTGTTCATTTAAATAAAATAACAAATTATAGCAAATCACGGTGAGGGAAAGAAAAGGCAGAGGCAATAGTGAAATTGATGAAAAGAACAGGGAAGAATTTAAATATCAGAAACAAAAACTGAGGTATCATTTGCTAATACCTAATACGGACAATAATGTACGACACGCATGAAAGAAAAAAAAGCAAATAGTTCCCCATGTAATCACACAGCACGAATCTTAGTTTGCTTCTTCTTATCACCAGTGGTGTCTCAGAGAAGGAAGAAAGTTCTTTAGAGGTACAGAGGGACCCTTTCAGTATATTCACCGTTGTTATACTGAAGGAGAAATAAAATGACCTAGTCTCTAACAAAGCACAACCTGATGTGATAATCTTCATTCTGGGTACAGCATGAGATATAGTTGAGAGAATCATCAGTTACAAAGAAAAAGCCTTATATAGGATAGGAGTCACACCATGAATTAACCGTGTGAGACTTTAAGTCACTAAATGTCTCTGCTCTTATTTGCCACCGTTGTAAAATGTACAGTATCAACCTCATACACAGGTGAAGATCAAATGAAATAATACATGGAAAGTGCTTAGAAAGGCATTCTCCAACCTATCAAACATTATGTGTTAGCTATGTCCATCACATAAAACCTGGTGGCATAAAGGTTAAGTGCTACAGCTGCTAACCAAGAGATCAGTTGTTCGAATGCACCAGGAGCTCCTCGAAAACTCTGTGGGACAATTCTACTCCAGCCTATAGGGTCACTATGAGTTGGGATCGACTTGATGGCAATGGGTTTGGTTTTCTGTTTTTTTTTTTTTTATGTCTATTACTGTAATTATTCTTCTATGCATCCTTTTAGAGCATGCAATTCAGACTATAAGTGGTGTTTTGTTTTTCTTAATAAAATTATGTTATTTTAGTGAAATATAACAAAGAAAACATGTTTAGTGAATTTTCACAAAATAAACACTCCCATAAAGCCACTCCCTGGAAATTTAATACCAGCAGTCAGAAGCCCCTACTGTTTCCTCCCCAGTTGTCACCATCCTCAAATGAACCGATTTTCTGCTTCCCATCACTATATATTAATTTTATTTTCATTGTTTATATAAATAACATTTGAATAAAAAGTAAACAAAAATTTACAAATTTGATAAAAAAATTATAAACTTACAAAAACAAGATTCTCATTATTTTTCAAGGAGAAGAAGCATAAAGAAAAACAACATGAAAAGTCATTATAATCAAATTACTGATAATCAGTGGTAAATAGAAAAATCAAAAACATCTAGAGGAAGAAAAAGATACCAGTACATATTGAGGAACAAATAAAAAATAACAGTAGACATTTTGATAAAACAAACAAATAAAAAAGCGATGGAAGGCTAAAGACAGTGAAATAGCATCTTTAAGCTGAAGAAAGAAAACAAACAAAATATCCCCAATGAACCTAAAATTCTAAGCCCAGCAAAATATCTTTCAAAACTGAAGACAAAAGAAAAAGTCTTTTGATAAACAATAGCTCAGAGAACTCATGGCCTGTACTACAGAAATTCTTAAGATGATACTTCAGACAGAAAATAATAATACTAGATGGAAATTTGAATCTACATAAAGAAATAAAGCATTCCAAGAATGGTAAATATATGGATAATTTCAAGTGCCTTTTCTTGTGTTTTAAATTCTACAACAGGTAATTGAGTATTTAAAGCAAACATAATAATGCTACTAATACACGCTATGATTTATAGCATATATAAATGTAAAAATTATGAGAAAATAGCAGAGACTAGGAGAATTGAAACGGAAATGTAATGTTGTAAGGTTCTTATACATGAAAAAATACAATATTATTTAAAGGTAGGCTCTTTTTTTTTTTTTTTTGCTTTGTTATGAGAGAAATAAAAACAGCTCAGAAAATTAAAGTCTTAATGATTCTTACCAAGTGCCAATAACTTTCTGTATGCTTGGCATAGGAAGAGGAGTTCGGGCCTTTTTCCTTTGTGAGAAGAACCCATGTGAAACTGAGAATTTCTGTTTCAGGTCAAAATGACATTCAGTACAAAATCTGGAGAGGGACTCTGATTTAATAATTGAAATCTATTGCCATTTCCTGGAATGCTTAAAGTTTTGTGTTTGAGAGAGCCTTTCTCATGGATGCTTTTGACTTAAAAGCACTGATAAGAAATATTGGAAAAGAGATGCTAAATTATTTTTTTAAAATGCTATAGAATTTGAATTCATGCCTACATTTATCTTTCCTTGGCTAATACGCAACATAAAATATTTGAAGAAATATTACAATTTTCCTTCTTTTTTCTTATATTAATGTAGTGATATTAACTTATTAATGCTGCCATAGTTTGCAAAGAGCTATTATTCTTTGTTATTGTCAATAAAAGTGAACCTCATGGTCCATCGAAATATATTAATGGTCATGAAAAGCCATTTAATTATCATATAATTATGAATTATATTTTTACTTTAGTTTGATGAAAGAATTACTGATTTTTTTTAATCTTTCACACAGTAAATATTTGAATAAAATATGTTAGTCATACTCTCAAATTAATTTTGTTAAAATATTGAGGGAAAGACTTTCCCTTTTTACCTTTATTGTACAGTAAAGCCACGAGAGAAAGATGTGTCAGTCTGCTTCCATAAAAGATTAGAGCCTTAGAAACCCTATGGGGCCGTTCTCTATGATTCAGACTGGGTTGGGTTACACAGTAAAGATGTATTCAGTCTATGCTAGGTTCCAAAGGAATGGCAAGGTGAATGTTACCCATTTTTAATATTTCAGTGGTTTGAATATTGACTTTTAAGCCAAATTTAAATGAAAAAATAGTTGTCTACATTTTATTTTTTCCTACCAAGATATCCAACAACCCCCTTGAAAGGGCTGGTTATATTATAACTAAGTAATGTGCCTCAAAGCCAGCCATTGACTGTTTAGTTGTTAATGAATAATATACTCTCACTTCTCTATACACCTACTATAAGAGCAGAAATTGTCTTACCATAATTCTGGGTAATATCACATCATATAGCTTCGTCAGGATACAACCCTAGAAGTATAGTTATCCCAATAATTGTAGTAGCATGTGTATGCCCTTAGAATGGGCCCAACCAAAGGTTTAAACACATATATAAATTATTCTAAATTAAGTAAATAATTACTATTTTTTTAAATTTATTAAATCTGTATAGGTTTATTTTACCTCTTGTTTGTCAGGTAACATTTTTTGACTTATTAACAAATAAATAATAGCATTATTCCTCTATTGCATACCACTGCAACAGCTGTGAAAATATTCTTACTACAATTATGCACAAAAAGTAATAGCTTGTATTCTGTGTCAGAACACAACCCCAGAAGTATGTCATCCCGACGGTTATTAGCATGCCTATTGACTGAGTTTGCAAATCTATGCTAAAGGAAAATTTTTTCTGTAATACTTCTTCCCTGAATCTATTTATTTAAACTGTTGAATTATTACCTCTCTGTGTATTGTTTATTTTAATGTCTTGTTGGAAGTGAACATGTTTCTACAAAGTGAATAAAACTTTATCACAAAGAGCATACTCACCCTCTACCCCTCCTCAAGAAAGAAAATGCTGCCATCAAGCCTCTTCCAACTTATAGCGACCTTATAGGAAAGAGTAGAACTGCCCCATAGACTTTCCAAAGAGTGGCTGGTGGATTTGAACTAATGGCCTTTTGGTTAGTAGCCGAGTTCTTAATTCACTGTGCCACCAGGGCTCCACAAAGAGCATATCAGGCTCCAGTTCAGAGATTTATTGATTTTTAATTCTCGCCTCTGTTATTCTTCCCATTTCTTACTCTAACACTCTGGAACCACTTCTCAAATAAACTGCCTGTGAACATGTCCTTGCCTCAGTCTCTGCTTGTAGTGAAACTAAACCACGATATTTAGTCCCAGAGGTGGTCTTAGAAAACAGCACTCTCAGGAGGAAGTTCTGGATCTGGATTGCTCACCAGTCAGATAACTGTTTTATAACTGGTGGGCAGTGGGATGTAATAATGCCTAACATGCATTAATAAGCAATGCTATGCAGGTGAACTGTGAACATGAAATTTTGGATGTATTCCATAGCTATAACAGTCTAATCTTGTGATGACAATGATTGTAAGGATTGCTGATTGGATAGCATTTATTAACAGTATAAGAAACCTTGAAGAAATGGCATGACAGGCTAATGATCAATGATATATATTCAAAACTTGCCAAAGTTTGTACTAAAAAAAAAGGTGAGTTTCACTGTATATAAATTACACCTCAATAAACCTGATTTAAAAGAAAAAACTTTAAAAAAAGCCAATAATATGCTTCTGCATGCATTGAAATGGCTAAAATTGAAAAGAATATCAATGAAAATAAAACATAAGAAATGTTAAAGAACCACCCAAACCCATACTTCTCTGTTGGGTATGTGAATGTACGTAACCACTTCAGAAACTGTTTCAGTAGTGTTTTTACAAACAGCCGAGCAATTTCATACACAGACATATACTCAGTACTAAGAAAAATGTACATCTACAAAAATATATGTTTTCATAGCAGATATATTCATAATAACTTCAAATTGGAAACAACCCGTATATAAATCAACCGGTAAAAGATGAACAAAATTGGGATATTAATACAATAAATATTAGTCAGCAATAAAAATAAGAAGGACTACTACATGAATAAATAAGCTATTTATATGAAACTCTTGAATGGGTAAAACTAATCTATATTAACAAAAAACTGTTAAGTGGATACTTGAGACTAGGTATAAATGTATTGGCTGCATATGTTCACGAGGGAAATTTAGAGAGAGATGATTTATGGCTATAAATCTTGATTAGATTGGGATTACATGGGTAATGTCAAAATTTATCAAACTGTTCACTCAAAATGGGTTCATTTTATTGTGTATTATTTACACTTCAAGAAATGGTTTTAAAAGAAAGAAATTTAAGAGATGTGTCTATTCCATTTCAACATACTAAACATATATGAAAACTAAAAATCAAAGTAATTTCAGATTAAATTACACTAAGAAATCAATTTCGCTTTTTGGTAACATAACAAAATAACATTCATGTTTTTGATTTGGACTATTTACTCATTTTACACAACTGCTAAAAAAAATTATGAACAAAGTAACGTAATATTTGGAATTTGTTTAAAGTAATTTAGGGATGATGGTACGTACATAGATAAAAAAAATGCATCGCCACGGAAAAGCCAATAGCCAATGCTATATTTAACGGAGAAAGATTGAGAACTTTCCTACGAAATTGAGAACCAGACAAGGGTGCCCACTCTCACCGCTTCTATTAAATATTGTATTAAAAGTCCTAGCCAGAGCAATAAGATAAGAAAAGAAAATTATCCAGATTGGAAAAGAAGTAAAATTATCTCTATTCAGGGATGACATAATCCTATATATAAAAAATCTTGAAGGGTCTGCAAGGATGCTTCTAGAGCTAATAAAGGAATTTAGAAAAGTTTCAGGGTACAAAGTCAGCAAACAAAAATCAGTTGTGTTTTTATACACCAGCAATGAGAAACCTGAAAGGGAAATTCGAAACCACCAACAGCTCTGCGGGAGAAACATGTGGCAATCTGCTTCCATAAAGATTTATAGCCTTGGAAACTCTATGGGGTCACTATGAGTCAGAATCAGCTCAGCAGTGGGTTTGGGTTTGGTTGTTTGGTTCTGACTCATAGCAACCCTATAGGACAGGATAAAACTTCCCCATAAGTTTTCCAAGGTTGCACTCTTTATGGAAACAGACTGCCATATCTTTCTTCCATGTAGTGTCTGATGGATCCAAACCACTGACTAGATTAAAAGCTGAGCACTTAACCACTGCATCACCAGGGCTCCTTAAGAGAATAAAATACTTAGGAATAAATTTAACTAGGTATATGAAAGACCTATACAATGAAAATTATAAAACACTGCTGAAAGAGATTAAACGAGAGTGAAATAAATAAATGTTCCATGTTCATGGATCAGAAGACTCAATACTGTTAAGATGTCAATACTAACCAAAGTGATCTATATATTCAATGCAATCCCTATCAAAATTCCAACAGCCTTTTTTACACAAATGAAAAAAAAAATCCTTAATTTTATATGGAATGGAAGGAGGCACCGAATAGCTGAAACAATGTTGAAGGAGGACAAAGTGGGAGGACTCACACTTCCTGATTTTAAAACATGTTATATGGCTACAATAATCAAAACAGCCTGGTACTGGTATAACAATAGACACATAGATAAATAAATACACACACACACACATATATAGAGAGATTTATATCAGGGAAATGGCTCATGCAGGTGTAGAGGCTGGCAAGTCCCAACTCCATGGGTCAGGCTTCATGCTGGAGGCTTCTCCTGATTCATGTAGCTGCAGGGGCTGGGGAACTCAAGATCAGGGAGACAGAAGGCAGGCTGCAGGTTCACAGGCTGGAGGGGCTGGCAAATCCAAGATCAGCCAGTAAGACCATAGGCTGCTGGCTCAGTTTCCAAGAGGTGGAGGTCAGATGATGATGAGCCAAATGTAGGATCCAGAGCAGAGCAAAAGCCAGCAAGCTTTGCCAGAGAGTCCATATATATATTGGAGGCTGACTACATTCCCAAGGAAACTCCCTTTCAACTGACTGGCTGCTCGTAGCAGATCTCATCATGAAGATGATTACATTATATCAGATCTCATCATGAAAGTGATTACATCACTACATAGTTGCCAAATGACTGAGAAAAATGGCCCAGTCAAATTGAGACACAACCTTAACCATCACAGTTGGTGAGGATGTGAGGAAATTGGAACTCTTATTCGTTGCTAGTGGGAATGCAAAATGGTACAGCCATTTTGGAAAACAGTGTGGCAGTTCCACAAAAAAATAAAAATAGAACTACAATATGACCCAGCAATTTCATTCCTGGGTATATACCCAAAAGACATAAATGCAGAGACCCAAACAGATACTAGTATATAAATGTTTATTGCAGCACTATTCACAATAGCCAAATACCCATCAGTGGATGAATGGATAAACAAAATGTGGTAAATACATACAATGGAATGCACAGTGGTTAAGTGATCAGCTGCTAACCAAAAGGTCAGCTGTTCAAATCCACCAGCAGCTCCTTGGAAACAGTATGAAGCAGTTCTACTCTGTTCTATGGGGTTGCTATGCGTTAGAATTGACTTGACAGCAACGGGTTTGATTTTTTGGCATAGTAGCAGAAAAGAAATCTTTATCCAAACCAAAAAAACCAAACCCAGTGCCGTTGACTTGATTCCGACTCAGTGAAATCTTTATACGTGCTACAAAATGCATGATGCTTAAAGACATGTTGAATGTGATAAGGCATCACCAAGGGACAAATATTGTATGACATCACTTATATAAAGACAAAAGTAGGCAAATGTAAAGAGACCAAACTTTATTAGTGGTTACCAGGGGCAGAAGCGAGAGGGAAAAGGGTTTTATTATTTGTGGAATATTGAGTTTAGTTTTACAGTGATGGTAAAATCACATTGTTTAAGAGTAGGGTTGCACAACCCATTAATGTAATTGCTGCCAATATGTTGTATACCCGTAAGAAGTTGAAGCAAAAAGTTGTGTAATACATTTACAGTGACAAAAAAGAGTAGTTGCTAAGGCTGATTATGCACAACCAAAAACCTCAAGGGATTAGATTCCTTTGTTTAGAGATTTAAGGTCGTGGTTTCATGGGACTTCCCAGTTAATTGACCTAAAATGTTTTTAGTGCTTCTGTTATAACTCCTAGTTCATTGTGTAGTGCCTGGGGATGAAAAACCTTGCAAGTGGCCACCCAAGGCACAATTGGCCCGTTTTCATCTGAAGAAACAGAGGAAGAAGGAGAGTTAGGACTAGGAGGAGGGTATGGAATATGTGACTAATTGCCTCCATGAACAACTCCTTCTTTTGCCATGAGACCAGAACTGGATGGTGCCTGGCTACCATTGCTGAACATTCTGATCAAAGATTCTATGGAAGAATACCTATCAAAAGGGGGGAAATGTAGAATAGAATGTTGAATTCTCATGGACTCCTGACTTCCAAGAGCCATGGAGACTGGATAAATCCCTGAAACTTTCCCTGAGATAATCTTTAAAATTAAAACCAAAAAATATCCCCTGAAGGTTTCTTAAATCCAAAAAATTGTTTCGCTTAACTAGTAAAAAATGTCTGCCTTGATCATTAAGCTCTTTTAAGAACCGCCTGTATGGGATCAAAGTGTTAACAACAACTTGAAAGATTAGATAGAAACCTTAGAGTTAGTGAGTTTATGTTAGAGGAACAACTCAGAAAACGAGGGTGAGAAAGGTTGCACAACTCAAAGAATGTAATCGATATCACTGAATTGTACATATAGAAATGGTTGAATTGGTGTCCGTTTTGCTGTGTATATTCTCAACAATAACATCAAAATAAAATTTTAAAAAATAAGTGAATAAATTACAAAAAAGAATAGAGAATTTGGACTGGATAGACAGAGAAAGCATTATTTAAGCTGAGTCTTTAAGATGAGGAGGAATGACTAGGAAACAAGGATATTTAAACCAACTGAAAATGTACATGAAACTGAAGCATTGGGAATCAAGATATTGTCAATAACTAAAAATAATGGTATGTTTGATCAACAAAATAAATAGTCATAGTATTCACTAAAACAAATATCCATAAATCCATCCTGATATTACATAAATGATTGAATGAATATAAAAAATGGAAGAAAAGGACAAAGCTTCCCTATAGAAGTATTCCAAATAATAAATACAGAAGGAATGAGGGTAATTGAAAATGACAGTTAAAACATTGAAGAGGAGGGCAGTTCCACACAATAAAGAATTGCCTTTCATTAGACACTACTATTAATATATTATTGAATATCCGAGTAATTGATAAGACATTGTTTATATATTTATGACCCCAAAATATCCCATTTTACATGCTAACCCAAGTTGGCATGGTTTTAAGGGTAAGCCATTTTTTATTCTCTGCAAAAAAGCAACTTCTACTGAGTCAGTCTCAGTTGCCTAGAATTACAAGTATCCACTTTTCCTCAGGTACAGGCATGCCTAAGGCCAGTGGTGTGCTAAATTTCATTTGTACTGGTTCCCAAGAATCAGTCACATTCAGTGATATTAAGTAGATAGCTTGAAACTAGCCATTTTAGGGTACCTACACCATAGAGATTGGAAACTATTACAAATGATAATATTCCATCTTTTTATCTATCTATCAAAAAAAAACCTTTTTTTTTTTTTTTATCTGTCTGTCTATTTTTTTTATCTCTTACTGGAGAGCCAGATTTTAAACCTTTTCCAGAACAATAATAATCAAGGCTAATAATAAAATCCAGCCAAATGGCTTTCTTGGTCATACTTTTTCTAATCCCTTTAAATATTACGTCTTCTTTGGCAAGGAAAAGCAAGCCCTATATAAAGAGAAAAAAAAGGGCAATAGAGAATTACTATGCACTCCTCTAATAAATAGGAATTCACTAACTAGATAGTAGACAAGAATCATCTTAGGTGAAGGGAAGGACAACACACAATACAGGGGAAGTCAGCACACCTGGACTAAACCAAAACTAAAAAGTTTCCTGAACAAAACCAAACACTTTAAGGGACAGAGTAGCTGGGGCTGGGTTCTGGGGACCATGGTTTTGGGGAACATCTAGGTCAAATGGCATAACAAAGTTTATTAAGAAAATATTCTACTTCTCACTTTGGTGAGTGACACCTAGGGCCTTAAAAACTTTCGAGTGCCCATTTAAGATACATCGATTGGTTCCAACCCACTTGGAGTAAGGGAGAACGAAGACCACCAAAGACACACGAAAATATTAGCCCAAGAGACAATAGGTCCATATAAACCAGAGACTCCATCAGCCTGAAACCAGAAGAACTAGATGTTGCCTGGCTATCACCAATGATAGGGAACACAACAGAGCACCCCTGACAGAGCGGGAGAAAAATGTGGAGCAGAACTCGAATGTACATAAAAAGACCAGGCTTAAGCGTCTGACTGAGACTAGAGGAACCCTTGAAGCCCTGACCCCTGCACACTATGTTAACTCAGAACTAAAACCATTCCGGAAGATCACTCTTCAGACAAAGATTAGACTGGACTGTAAAACATAAAATAATACTCGTGCAGATACAGGAGATCAAAGGGGCAGCTCCTGTCTGGAGGCAGGATGAGAAGGCAGGAAGGGACAGGAGCTGGTTGGATAGACATGGGAAACCCAGGATGGAAAAGGGGGGCATGCCGTCACATTGCAGAGATTGCAACTAGTGCCACATGACAACATGCGTATAAAATTTTGTATGAGAAATTAACTTGAACTGTAAACTTTCATCTAAAGTACAACAAAAAAATATTGGTTTGGGCTTGAGAATTAACCTAAAGGGTGATGATTTGAACCCACCCAGTGGTACTATGTCAGAAAGGCCTGGTGATCTTCTTCCATCAAGATTACAGCCAAGAAACACCTACGTAGCAGTTCTACAGTTCTGCTGCCTAACACATGGGGTTGCCATGAGTCAGAATCAATTCAATAATAATGCATCCTCTAATAAATGAGACCCTTCCACCTCAGTAACATCGGTGCACTGCCTTTTGGGCTTTAATGTATCCACATTTAGCTCTCTCTTCGAGTGAGTGTAGTGAATGGGCAGGCAAACAGGCAAAAATGGTGGGCTGTCGATAGAAGCTAAATCTGCCTGTGTTTGACTCCTGAGGTGACTGATCAATGACTCATCAACACAATCTCAATATATTTTAAAGAGATTCTGTGTGTTTTATGCAGGTGTCCCCAGAGCTGAAAAGGTCTAGGGGACCAAAAGAATAGGAAAGATGTAATAACATTTATAAAGAAATGGCTTTACTTATCAAACCTATCATTGTTTCTGAACTGAAAATGCCCTTGGTCCAACCCTTACGTTTGCCACGGAGCCACATAGCTCCTAGAAGAATGCTTTTAAAATTGTTCTCTCTCACTGCCACAGTGGTTGGTGTAAGTAGCTTATGAGTTTAATAACGCCACATTACTTAAAGTAGAAATGTTTCTTTTCCTTTTAAAATAGCAAGAAAAATATATCTTAAATGCATGGAAGAGTTATCAGAGCTCCCTTCTGAGAGTTTCTCATGCTGAATCCGAATATGTCATCTGCGAACAATGATTTCTCTAAGCTGCTATAGTGCCTCTGTCTTAGGAATGCAGTGAGCTTCTCGGTAAAGCAATTTGTTTTAGCGGTGCAGCACAGATTTGTAGCAGCATAATTCAGACTGACTTCTCCAAATAATGCTTCCTCTGACAACACTTGTAAAGTGCCAAGATATCTTGGAAAAGTACAGAATTGTCTTGCGATATTACATCCGCCAACAGAATTCAAGAGCCTGTTGCAAAACTGACAAAATAGAACCTGAATTGTAATGTGATAGAGTAAAACAGCTGATAGATTGCACTCTGCACCAAAAGTTGCTAACTCAATGCTCAGGGGAGAAACCAGAGGGCTGGAGCAACAGTAAGGGAGAAGTCCCAACTCCATAGAAAAAAACCTGATCGGAATATGGGTAAGTAGTAGCATTTTCTAACTTGTTTACATACATAATAGCACTTTTTTAAAACTTCAAAAGTGGCACCAAATGTTGGAAAAAGCCTCTGTATTGCCGGTTGAAACATTGGAAATGCTTTGTAAATTGTTTCTCATTTGTTTAATATGTTGCCTAGTGCTATTTTAAGCTTAAAGCAAAAGAGAAGTGTTTTTTGGCCTGTGAATACTTAAACATCAAGCTTACTGTTTTTGTTAAAGCCTACACAGAATTTATATTATGATTTTAAAATCTTATGCTTCCTTTTGTAACAAAAATTTATCTCATGGTTAAGAATCCTCATTATATAAGGTGTTAACAATTACAGAGTCTTTAAAAAGACATTTGAGATTTTTTTTTTTTCACAGTGTGATTGGAGATGGTTGCATTTTTGGATAATTGAGAGAAAAATACATATTCTCATGAGAAGAGACATCATATATAAATACTTTTGCCCTTTAAAAAAGAAAAAAAAATTTTTTTTTTTTTTTTTTTTTTTGCCCTTTAGCTAACTTATATTTACAACAATCCATCAATCCACTTTACATTTAAAGGTTTAACTTTACTCAGTAGTGCTATTTATTTAGTTATTATTGACAAGTATTTTACTGCTGTGCAACTGAAAATGCTTCGGTTTGCTGATGTAGACATGCTTTAAGACGGCTGTGTCTTTAGTTGCTAAAAATAATGCTAGGCACATAGTAGACCTCTAATATTGCTGACTGAGTCACTGATTGGATGCCTAAATCAGGACGTGGAAAAGAATTAAGGTGAATTGTGAATGCTTGGAGATTATTTTATGTTGTAGAACAGGCTAGTGACCTTTGAAGCTACCTTTTTCAGCTGTATTTCTTTAATTTATGGAATTTAACGGCAGTGGTCAATATCTACTTTTACAAGTTAAAGAAATTCAAATGACAATGTGGTTGACAATTACTCTTTTACTTTCATCTAAAAGTTTTATCCTTTCACTCCACATGCCCCCAAATCAGAACCATCTTAAAAATCAGCCTATCTACACATGGTGTACATAGTGACCCTATGTACAACAGAAGGAAACACTGCCCAGGCCTGCACCATCCTCACAGTTGTTGTCATGCTTGAGCACATTGTTGCAGCAACTGTGTCAATTCATCTGGTTGAGGGTCTTCTTTTTTGCTGACCGTCTATTTACCAAGCGTGATACCCTTCTCCAGGGACTTGTCCCTTCTGATAACATGCCTATAGAATGCGAGATGAAGTCTCACCATCCTTGTTTCTAAGGAGTATTCTGGTTGTACTTCTTCCAAGAAAAATTTGTTTGTTCTTCTGGCAGTTCATGGTATGTTTGATATTCTTCACCAACACCGCAATTCAGAAGCATCAGTTCTTCGGTCTTCCTCATTCACTGTCCAGAATTTGCATGCCTATGAAGTGATTGAAAATACCATGCCTTAGGTCAAGCACACCTTAGTCTTCAAGGTGATATCTTTGCTTTTCAACACTTGAAAGAGATCCTTTTCAGTAAATTTGCGTAGTGCAACGCGTCTTTTGATTTCTTGACTGCTGCTTCCGTGGCTGTTGATTGTAGATCCAAGTAAAATGAAATCCTTGACAACTTCGAGCTTTTCTCCATATATCATGATGTTGCATACAAGTACAGCTGTGAGGGTTTTTGTTTTCTTTATGTAAGGGTGTAATCCATACTTTGGGTGGTAGTCTTCGATATTCATCAATAAATGCTTCAAGTCCTCTTCATTTTCAGCAAGTAAGGTTGTGTCATCTGCATATCACAGATTGTTATTGAGTTTTCCTCCAGTCCTGATGCTTCATTCTTCTTCATATAGTCCAGCCTCTTGGACTATTTGCTCAGCATGCAGATTAAATAAGTATGGTAAAAGGATACAACACTGATGCACACCTTTCCTGATTTTAAGCCTTGTTCTGTTTGAATGACTGCCTCTTAGTCTGTGTACAGATTTCTTATAAGCACAATGAAGTGTTTTGGAATTCCCATTCTTCTCAGTGTTATCCATAATTTATTATGATCTACACAGTTGCATACCTTTGCATAGTCAATAAAACACAGGTAAACATCTTTCTGGTGTTCTCTGCTTTTAGCCAGGATCCATCTGACATCAGCAATGATATTCCTTGTTAAAGTCCTTTTCTAAATCTGGCTTGAATTTCTGGCAGTTCCCTTGTTGATGTACTGCTGCAACCACTTTTAAATGATCTTCAGCAAAATTTTACTTGTGTGTTATATTAATAGTATTGTTCGATAATTTCCACAGTCTTACGGATCGCATTTCTTTGGAATGAGCATAAATATGGGTCTCTTCCAGTCAGTTGTCCAGGTAGCTGTCTTCCAAATTTCTTGGCATAGACAAGAGAGCACCTCCAGTGCTGCGTTCATTGTTGAAACATCTCAATTGGTATTCCATCAAGTCCTGGAGTGTTGTTTTTTGTCAGTGCCTTCAGTACAGCTTGGACTTCTTCCTTCAGTACCATCATTTCTTGATCATATGCTACTTCCTGCAATGATTTGGTACAGTGACTCTGTGTATTCCTTCCATCTTCTTTTGAAGCTTTCTGCATTTTTTAAACATTTACCACATAGACTCCTTCACTATTGCAACTTGAGGCTTCAATTTTCTCTTCAGTTCTTTCACCTTGAGAAATGTCAAGAGTGTTCTTTCCTTCCAGCTTTTATACTCTAGGTCTTTGCACGTTTCATTATAATACTTTTCTTGTCTCCTCAAGCCACCCTTTGAAATCTTCTGGTCAGCTCTTTTATTTAATCATTTCTTTCTTTCACTTTAGCTACTTGGCATTCAAGACCAAGTTTCAGAGTGCCTTCTGGTATCCGTTTGGGTCTTTTGTTTCTTTGTCTTTTTAATGAGCTCTTGCTTTCTTCGTGTATGCTGTCCTTAATGTCATTCCACAACTCATCTGGTCATTAGTGTTCAATGTGTCAAATCTATTCTTGAGATGGTCTCTAAGTTCAGGTGGAATATACTCAGGATCATACTCTGGCTTTCATGAACTTGCTGTAATTTATTAAGCTTCAGCTTGAACTTGCATATAATAATTGATGGTCTGTTCTGCACTCGGCCCCTGGCCTTGTTCTGACTGATGATATTGAGCTTTTCCATCTTTTTCCCCAGATGCATTCAATCTGATTCCTCTGTATTCCATCTGGTGAGGTCCATGTGTATAGTTGCCATTTATGTTGTTGGAAAAAGGTATTTGCAATTTAAGAAGTCATTGATCATGCAAAATTCTATCATGGGATCCCTGGTGTCCTTGCTATCACCAAGGCCATATTTTCCAACTACCAATCCTTCTTCTTTGTTTCCAGTTTTTACATTCCAATCACCAGTAATTATCAATGCATCTTGACTGCACGTTTGATGAATTTCAGACTGCAGAATTTGGTAATAATGTTCAATTTTTTCATCTTTGGCCTTAGTAGTTTCTGCATAAATTTGAATAATAGTCATTTTAACTGGCCTTTCTTGCAGGTGTTATGGATATTATCTTATGACTGACAGCATTGTACTTCAGGATAGATCTTGATATATTCTTTTTGACAATGAATGCTATGCCATTCCTCTTCAATTTGTCATTCCCAGCATAGTAGACTGTATAATTGTCTGGTTCAAAATTGCCAATATGAGGACATTTATTTAAGCTCAGTAATGCCTAAGATATTGATCTTTATGTGTTCCATTTCATGTTTGATGACTTCCAATTTTCCTAGATTCATACTTCATACATTTCATCTTCTGAATATTTATGGATGTTTGCAGCTGTTTCTTCTCATTTTGAGTCGTGCCACATCAGCAAATGAAGGTTCCGAAAACTTGACTCCATCCATGTTATTAAGGTCGACACTGCTTTGAAGAGGCAGCTCTTCCCCAGTCGTCTTTTGAGTGCTTTCCAACGTGAGGGGCTCATCTTCCAGCACTACA
Source organism: Elephas maximus indicus (assembly GCF_024166365.1). Taxonomy (NCBI): domain Eukaryota; kingdom Metazoa; phylum Chordata; class Mammalia; order Proboscidea; family Elephantidae; genus Elephas; species Elephas maximus. The sequence goes on along the minus strand of NC_064833.1, from coordinate 58,968,237 downwards.
TCAGACAATGTTCTGCTGCTACTCATAAGGCTTTCACTGGCTAATTTTTTCAGAAGTAGACCCCCAGGTCCTTTTTCTTAGTCTGGAAGCTCAGCTGAAACCGGTCCACCATGCATGACCCTGCTGGCATTTGAAATGCTTGTGGCATAGCTTCCAGCATCACAGCAAGAGGAGAGCCACCACAGTACAACAAATTGACAGATGCATGGGCATCTATACATAGTTGTATATTGTTTATTATAATTTCTATATCACTTTTTACTTAAGACATATGACCTTTATTTTGAAGAATGGATGCTGAGGAAACTTTATTTCCTATCAAGAGTGTTTCTCTCATGGGAGAAAGGAGTCTCTTAATCCAAGGAAGAAAAAAACAAAATTTTGCTGCTTTAAAGAGAAAATTGAATACTCTTATTTCTGTAATTTTAGCTTGAGGAATAAAAACTTGCTATGTTTTCTAGTAATACACAAATATTTGTCTCATGATATAAAAGGAAAAAAACATAGGAGAAAAATAGGAGGGATATAGTGAATAACAACAAAAAAGTAAGAGAGTTATAAACAAGTGAAACAGTGAAAGACATGTCATCTGATATGATTATTACGCAGGTATTTTTATTTCAATTGGAGACATAAATGGGATTGAGACTTTCCTATAATTGTCTACTGAATTGGGTGAAACTAAGTTAAGTGTTGTTTTATCAACTGCAATTTACCTTCTCCTGAGTTAGAGTTAAATCCATAGTCATAAAGGACAGTCTAGGTATGTAACATTTTCTTTGATTGGGACTGATATACGTAATAAACAGCAAGCAGAAATTTTACTGAATTTAACAGTCTGCCCCTGAGCCTATTCACAAAACTACCTGTTGCTTTCTGTTTGGCCATTTCATTTATACAAATGGGAGGGTTTATTACTGTTGTGATGGGTTTGCTTCCTATTTTTTTTTCTTCTATTTTGGATCTTAGAGTCCATCGGTACTTTCAAAGACTGTGCATGTAGTTAGAAACTCTGCAACATTATAAACAATTTCTGATATGTACGGAATAAAGCCCTATGATAAAAAATATTATAAGTAGTTTTGGTATTAACTTTTTGGTTAAATTATAAAAATACCAGTGTCTTCTTAAAGTAGTCTGATTTTCTAAGGTGTTGTACTGAGAAACTGGACAGTTATTTGATTTTTTTTCCTCCAAATGTCAACTTTATTGGAAACTGTGTAAAACTTCATAGACTTACTTGATAACTGTTTTAATGCATGGTCACATAATTCAATACATATTGAATTTTACCTGTGGTATGTTAGTTATTGATAGATGTTGCACAGTATGGGGTTAATCTCAGTTGGTCTCAGTTGACCACAAGCTTATCTCCAGGACCGCTTGAAACAAGATGGTGACCCTTAGCCAAGGCTATGGAATATATTAACTGGAGATAAATGATGCACCGTAACCAGAAAATTATGGTTGTTTTTGAGGAAGGATATATTAGCCCATTAGCACTGTTTGATAATAATAACTGGATTATATTGTGCACCTGGTTATGGTGGAGTAGTGGGTTTTAACGGTTAAGACTGGTCAGGTAGCTGCTTGGCCTGGTCACTACAAAAAAAAAACAAAAAAACCTGTTGCCATCGAGTTGATTCCGACTCATGGCGACCCTGTAGGACAGAGTAGAACTGCCCCATAGAGTTTCCAAAGAGCCCCTGGTAGATTTGAACTGCCAACTTTTGGTTAGATTAGACAAAGTGAGCCAATTTGGGATTAGATGATTAGCTGATACTGAGGTGCTTCTCACACATAAGGAAGGTGGTTCAAGACATGGAAACAAAATATGTCCTGGACGATTCAGTACTTGGAGGAGAAAGAAGCCTGTGCCTAAGATCTCCGGACTCATTTTTTTTCAAACGCATATATTTTCCTTGCTATTGTTGTGTTGTTTCCTTCACCTGTAATAAAGCTGTTCTGTAACAAACTGTTTGAATCCTGTGAGTCATTTAGGCAGGTGAACATTTAAAGAAATTACCACATCATAAATGCAGTGTAAACAAGGAAGCCCAGTAGATAGCAAATACATGCATACATACATACATACATGTAGCATCAGACTAGAAAAGCAGATTGATGATATGATTAAAGACACTAACTAGTGTGGATTGGTTTATGGCACTTCAAAACATGTGGATATTAACAGAGGTGTATAAACTGAAGAAAAGAAATTAATTTACGCAAGGAAAAAGGTGTTATTTGCAGCGTTATGCTAGAAGCCTGGAAAGGAAACTCTTGCCTGAATTTCTGACAATGTAGTATAAACGCAATTAACTGGAAAACTTCTTTTCTGGAATAAAACTAAGAGCTGTTAGAGGCTAACAGTGGGCTTTCTAGAGGCACTGTAGTGAAACAACTTTGGGTATAGAGGTTGGGGTGCCTAAGAACTAATTGGCCTTTTAGAAATCCTTCCAGCTATTCCTCTGCAGATCTTTTAAAACTAATTAATACTTTACATCTTTATCTGTTATTACATTTTCTTAATACCAAGGACTACATATGTTAAAATTGATAGCAATGTGTTATTTAGTGAATAATATTTCCATATGCAATTAAATTTAGATAATTGATTCTGTTTTCATTATAGAATTATGAGAATATAACATTTCCACTCTCAACACTTATTGAGGAAATCAGCGTGAAGAAGATCATGCTTCTACTGAATGGGGTAAAGAGAGACCACCTGGTTTATTCTGCCCAAATTTAGTTAGTTCTTTTCGTGTGTCTTCTATTAATGCTGTTTCTCATGTTGCAAGATTTCCCATTTGAGAACAAGCTGTCTGTAGTACAGTTCAGTCACGACTAAGTATGCTTCAAGAACTACTTATCTGGGCCTACTTAGAATCTACTCAATTACAAAAACAACTAAAGAATCTACTGGAAGAAAAAATCTGTACTAAAGAGAAAAGAGTCAAAATAAGCTCGAGTAGCCAATCACTGCATGGAGAAGTTTTTTGTTTTTTTTTTTTTAACTCTTCAGTGGAAATATTACTCAGATTGACCTCACCTCAGGATCTGAGATGGAGGAAATTGGAAGGTCCCTGGTAGTGTAGTGCTTAATAACTCATCTGCTAACCGAAAGATCAGCCAGTTCAAATCCGTAAGTCACTCCTTGGAAACCCTATGTGGCAGTTCTACTCTGTCCTACAGAGTTGGTATGAGTCAAAATTGAGCTGTGGGCAGTGGGCTGGGTTTTTTTAGAGAGAAGGTAGTAGAGAGGACTAAGGTGTGCCTGACCCAAGTCATGGTATTTTCAATTGCCTCATATGAGTGCAAAAGCTGCACAATGAGTAGGGAAGTCTGAAGAAGAATTGGTGCCTTTAAATTATGGTGTTGGTGAAGAATATTGAATATGCCATGGACTGCTAGAAGAATGGACAAATCTGTCTTGGAAGAAGTACAGCCAGAGTGCTCATTGGAAACAAGGATGGCAGCACTTGGTCTCATGTACTTTGTACATGTTATCAGATATCTTGCTTGGTAGAGTGTCAGCAAAAGAGAGGATGATCCTCAATGAGATGGATTGACACAGTGGCTACAATAATGGGCTAGAGCATAGCAATGATTTGAGAGGTTTGTGCAGGGCCAGGCAGTGTTTTGTTCAGTTGTATACAGGGTCACTATAAGTCAGAGCTGACCCGGCAGCATTTAGAACAACAACAGAAACAAAGAAGGTTTAGTATTTTTTTAGTAATTAAAACAAAACAAACAAAAAAATACTTGTTTTTGCACAAAGCTTACCTGATTTTTTGGAAGCATTATAGAACGATACTTTAGAATCAATAGCAATGTTTGCCATTTACCAAGATAACTCCAAACTAAGTCTTTAGCAGGATAACTTCTGTATTCCAAAGACAATCCAATCATAAAAGCATAACAGAAAAAATAGGCAAATTTACTAGATCACACACCTAGTAAATTGCAGATATCATTACTTTCTTTTACTAGAGGTAGAGAAGTTATGGAAAATTTGGGAGAAGAAAGATAAAGTTTCCACTTCAGTCAAGTAGCTTCAGTTTGGCACTGGGGCATTGCAACTCTGGTCCTCAAAAAAGGGTTTCATAGTCATGGAGGCCCGTGATTTCTTTGTCCCAGTTTCATTGGGAGGTGTCATAGTTTCCTTGAGCAAAAGCCCTACTCTATAAAGGTGCCAAAAGCTTGGGCAACAGGAAACAGTGGAAGCTGCTGAAAGTCATGCAACTAAGGCCAAGTGCTGAAGCCATGTGACCTGGGAGAGACATCAGGACTATGATCTGTAATAGCTTGTGGTGGGGCACTCCGATTCAACAGCAGTGATACTGTAATGATTTGCTTAGGAGCATCTGAAAAAAACAGAAACATTTTGAGGAAAACGTAAAAGGACCCAAATAGAGTTTCCACGGTATATCGGTAAGTCCAATGAACCTTATTATCATAAAAGTAATAGTAACTATACACTCAGATTAACTGGTACCTTGTAAAATCCCCCAGCTTTCAGGCAAAGTTCCAAAAATGGTTTATATGCAATTTCTTCAGTTCTACTTCCATCTAAACCAACCAAGCCCACTGCCATTGAGTCAATTCCGACTCATAGTGACTGTACAGGACAGGGTAGAACTGTCCCATAGAGTTTCCAAGGAGTGCCTAGTAGATTTGAATTTCCAACATTTGGTTAGCAGCCGGAGCTCTTAACCACTACGCAACCAGGGTTTCCACTTCCATCTAGACAGTGGGAATTTAAGCAGTGGACAGGACAGTAGCATATAGCAATACAGACGAAAGATGTTTTCTGGAAAATAGTCTTCTAACCCACACTTACTGCTGACTGAATATGAAGCTTGCCACTAGAGACAGGAACATCTGAAATTAATATCATAAAGCTGCATGAAAATGGCCATGTTACCTAACATCTTTGTGACTCAGTTTGCTCAAATGTACCTGTTTTAGATTGTTAATATATGTAAGGGTTAATCAATGTCACCATAAAAACCAGAGCAAACCCATTGCCATAGAGTGAATTCCGACTCATAGCAATCTTATAGGACAGATAGAACTGCCCCACAGGGTTTCCAAGGAGAGGCTGATGGATTTGAACTGTTGACCTTTTGGTTAGCAGCCGAGCTCTTAAACCACTGTGCCACCAGTGCCCTATACAATACCCATTTTATCTCACCTGTTTAATTATGGGGTGTGTGTGTGTGTGTGTGTGTGTGGTAGTAGAATATGTTAACCACAATTGGGGCATTTTTTTCCTTTTTTTTTTTTTGCTACTCAATTGCATAGACTATTTTAAGTGAAATGGAAGAACTTATTTTTCTTCCAATATTCTCCTAGGTTCCATTTTACATTTGTATTATAGGGTATAAACACATTGTCTATTTATGTTCTAATATTATCTGCTTGGTTTTTACTATTCTCCTCACTCTCTGAGAAGCAAGAATGCCCACAGAAAGCAGAGGTTCTCCTGTTCCATAAATCTTACCTTGGTAAGCTCCCTATATTGGAAATGCCCACCCCAGTCTAGAACTGTGTTATTGTTTGCTGTTTGATTAATACTGAAAATTAATAGGAGACCCGTAAAAACCCATTGCTGTTGAGTTGATTCCGACTCATAGTGACCCTATAGGACAGACAAGAACTGCCCCATAGGGTTTCCAAGGAGAACCTGGTGAATTTGAACTGCCAGCCTTTTGGTTAGCAGGTGTAGTGCTTAACCACTACGCCACCAGGGTTTCCTAATAGGAGGCAGCTCCTTGAATTCTCAGATTTAGTTGCCTCCAATTTAGCTTTATTCAGAAGTAAAAATGGTTTTCATTTGCCATTCTTAATTTTTTTCTTAATTTTGGACAGAGAAATGGGGTATTCTTTATTCAGTGCACTCAGAGATTCAGCTTTCTAATTTTGCCAAATTGATGTTTATAAAATTCATTTTAATACTGTATTAGTTTGCGTTTTATTAATTTTTTCAGAGGTTGAGCATCTCTTCATATATTTTTTCAGTAATTTTGGGTTCTCATTCTGTAGTTTGACTATCTTAACATTTGCCCGTTTTACTATTGTTTTTTTCTTCGTGATTAGCATGACATCTTTGCATATAGCAGTTGTCAATCTGCAGCATTTTAAACATTAAAATTGCATTTTTTAACTTGTTTTTTGTGTGCTAACTTTGAATTTTGCCTTCCTAAAAAGCATTTTTTAATTTTCAGTTAGTCAAATTCATCAAACTTTGGACTCATACTTTGTTTTTTGTGTGTGTGTATTATTTAAGAAACTGTTTACTGTTCACAAAACACAAAGATATCTATTTATCTTTTCTTTTATAATCTTTATTAGTTTCTTAAAATTTACTTTTTTTCCTTTTAATACTGGACATATAGTCCATACAATTCACTTTTTTATGTAATGTTTGTATAGGAAATTATGATATAGTGTTAATTATTTGTATATAATAAGCCATTTTTCTTATGCCACCCATTAAATTTTTCATTTCTCTACTGATTTGCAGCACCACCTTTTTAATACTTTGTATTGACATATAGAAGAATCAGCTTTAAAGGTTTTTTATATCACATTATTCTATTTGTGTTTTCATCCACAGCAGCACACTTTGTTTTTGTTGTTGTTATTTTTGAATTTCAAAGTCTTTGTAACAGGTCTTCATATCTAATGTGACAAATTCCCGATCATTGCTCCTCTTTTTCATAACTGACCTAGTTATTAGCAGAAAGGTACTATTTTATATAAATCATGTAGTAAGGTTTGATATATTCTTTAAAAAAAAATAGCAGGCATTTTAATTTGGATTGATTTTTATGAATAAGTTAATTTATAGAGACTGGAATCTTTGTAACGTTATGTAATCTCGTTTGTGAACACAGTCGGTCATGATATTTTATTCAGCATGCTTTCCCCAAGCATGGAGAAGTCCTGGCAATGTTATATATACTAAATATGTGTTGATTTAATGCATTTACTTTTTCCGTTCACTGAGGCTATTTATGTCTATTACTTTTTTTTTCCAAACAAAGGTGTTAGTTAAATACTAGAAAATCTATAAAGTGTTTTGCTAATATAAACATTATCTTACTTTCTAACTTACCTTCTAGTGTGTTATTAGGGTAAAGATAAACACCACTGATATTCATTGGTTTATCTGGTATTTGGCAGCCTTGTTGACACTCGTATTTATTCTGCGAGTTTATTGATTCTATTGGTTAGCTATTATTTGCAACATTTTCTTTTCCAGTCTTTAGCCCTCTTATTTCTTCACTGTTCATATGGCTCTGGCCAGAAACTTTAGTACTTATGACAGTAGCTGACCTTGTCTTTTTCTCAGTCTTTATAGGAATGTAATTACAAATACCTCCATGAAATATAATATTTACTCTACTTTTCTTTTCTTCTCTTTTCAGTTTTCTTTTCTTTCTGCACTTTTTGATTTTACTAAATTTTAGAAGTTCTCTTATAATTCTACTTTTCTAAGTGTTGTTTTAGCCATAAAATAAATTTTATTGTATCAAGTATTGTTTTTACTCTACTCAGATGACATTTTTTTCTTTAGTCAATTAATATGATAAATTAATTGAAGAGTTTCCGTGCCACACTTGGCCTTGCATTTTCGTGACAAATTTTTTGCTTTTTCACTAATTGTCATGAATTTCTAAGTATTTTTAGCTCATATTTTAGCTAGATGTAAACATCTTTTTGCTTTATTTGCATGTGTGATTTAGATCTTTAACTTATTTTGTTTCATATATTCTCAAAAGTATGGTTTTAAAAACAAGTCCCTGATATGGCACAATTCCCCAGGGTGATCATGCAGGTACCTGGTGACAGGTCGATTACATTGGACCACTTTCATTATAAAAGGTGCAGCATTTTCTTCCTACTAGAATAGACAATCTGGGTATAGATAGACCTTCCTTGAACACAAGGCTTTTGCCAGAACTGCTATTTGTGTACTTACCAAATTCTTGTCTACCATCATAGTATTTAACAAACCATTTCTTCTGATCAAGGAACTCACTTGATAGCAAACAAAGCATGACAATGGGCCCATGCTCATGGAATTTACTGTTCTTACCATGTTCTTCAACATCCCAAAGCAACAGGCTTGATAGGATGGAAAAATGGCCTTTTGAAGGTACAGTTATGACTCCAGCTAGGTGGTAATACCTTACAGGAATGAAGCAATGTTCTTCAGGAAGCTGTATATGCTTGAAATCAGTATCTAATATATGATGCTGTTTTTCCCATAGCCAGGATTCCAGGTCCAGGAATCAAAAGATGGAAGTAGGAGTAGCATCATTCACTATTACTCCTAGTGATCCACTAGCAAAATTTTGCCTCTCTGTCCCTGTGACCTTATGATCTCTTGGCCTAGAGGTTTTAGTTTCAAAGAGAAGAATGTTTCCTTCAGGAGGCTCAAGAATGATTCAATTGATCTGGAAGTTAAAACTACCACCTGATCAGTTTGGGCTCCTAATGACTCTGAGTCAACAGGCAAAGAAGGGAACTACTGTATTAATTCTGATTACCAAGATAAAATCAGAATACTAGTATACAATGCAGGTAAAGAAGCATATTTCTGTAATATAAGACATCTCTTAGAATGTCTCTTACTACCATGCATTGTGATGAAGACCAATTGAAAACCAAATGGATAACAATCCAATTCAGACAGGACTACAAATATGCCTTTAGTAATAAAGGTTTATGTTATCTCAGCAAGCGAAGAACCATGACCAGCTTAGGGAACATGGAATGGATAGTGGAAGAAAATAGTTATAAATACCAGCTCTGACCACATGACCAGTTGCAGAAACATGGACTGTAATTGTTGGGTAATTTTTCCTTACACTGTTGCGAATATGACTGCGTACATGTGTGTTTGTGTGTGTAGCCAATAACTTTTATTTCTTGCCTCTCTTATTTCCTTATACTGTGGATGTACTAATAATAGCTTATTAATAATAGTTAACTTTAAAATACAGTTTTTAAGATGCAGGATATCAAGAAAAAGAGTTAACATCATCCAAGGACTTTAAATCTTCCTCTGTGGAAATGGCTAGTGCATTTTTGGTTGTATGCAGGATAGTTATACTATGTTAGGCAGAAGTAGGCTTTGTTATTGTTCTTATTTGGAAATTACGGATGATTTGAGATGTGTGTGGGTGCCAAATTGACAAGGTTTGGACTGTGGTGGTTAATTTTATGTGTCAACTTGGCTAGACTATCCATCACCACTGCCAGTTGTCCTCAAGTCAGTTATAATCAAAGATTAATCTAGGTGTTACTGTGAGGGTATTTTGTAAATGTGATTAACGTTTATAGTCATTTGACTTTAAGTTAAGGAGATGACTCTTATTAATATCAGTGAAACTCACCCAATTAGTTGAAGGCCTTAACAGAAAAACTTAGGTTTCTCAGGGAAGAAGAAAGTCTACATCAAGACTGCTGTGTGTTGCTTCCATGAACAACTGTCTCCTTTGCCATGAGACTAGAAGAACTAGATGGTGCCAGGTTACCACTATGAAACTTTTTGATCAAAGATTCTTAGAAGAATCCTTATCAAAAGGTGGAAAAATATGGAACAGAACATAAATTCTCATGGAAAACAGACTTTCTGGAGCCATCAAGGTTAGATGAATCCCTGAAATTATTACCCTTAAATAATATTTAACCCTGAAACTATAATCTAAAAATATCCCCTGAAGCCTTCTTTAAACCAAACTACAGTCTGGCATAACTAATAAAAAATGTCTGCCATGAGCATTGTGCTCTTTTATTGATAACAGCAACTCAAAAGGTTAGAGAGGAAGCTTAGGGGGAAGTAAATTTAGGAAAAAAATTGGAAAAGGAGGATGAGAATGCCTGCATAATTTGAAGAATGTAATCAATGTCACTGTATTGTACTTGTAGAAAGTACTGAATTAATGCGTGTTCTCTGTGTATATATTCAACAAGAAAAACTGCAGCTTCAACTCTTGCTAAGTTTACAGCCTGTTGGACTGCCCTAAAGACTCAGACTCAAGATTTCAACATCAACTCCTACCTGTATTTCTAGCCTGCTAGCTACCTTATAGATTTCCAGCTTGCTAATACCCAAAGTAGCATAAATCAATTCCTAAAAATAAATCATTTTTATATCTGTATCTGTGTCTGAATCTGTATCCATTTATCATCTATCTATCTATCATCTGTCTACCTACCTACTTACGTACCAACCCATCTAATCTGCTCTAGTACACCAGGATTTTGTGACACATAATTAAAACCTCTATTTAAAAAAATGTGGATTGAAATATTTGTCTTATTTTTGCCTTTTTTTTCCTGGGGTATGAAACAACTGAAAAACTCTTATTTTGGGGAAGAAGACCTCCTATTTTTGTACATCATATTGTCATCAGACTTTTAAAAATATCTGTTTATATGAAATCATATGTTGCTTGTTATTAACTCTTAAGTCTATATATTTATAAAAATATAAATGCATTCACTAAAATACAAATACAGTTATTAAAATATGAATAGTTAATTAAGTAAAAAAAGCAGGAATGTAGATTAGTGATAAATGATTAGAGATCGTACAGTTTCTTCCCCCCCTACACCCCTTTGGTAGTAGAATAAAAAGAAACTTTTTAGTGTCGTAGTTTTTAAAATAGCTCCTATGTATTTAAAAAACTCTTTTATATAGATGTGACATCTAATTACCCACCCATTAGTCTGGGTTGGATGTTTGACTCAAATGTAACCAATAACAATTGCTGTTGAGCCAATTCCTACTCATAGAGACCCATTGCCCCATAGGGCAATTTACAATTTCCAAGTTGTAAATCTTTATGGAAGCAAACTGCCACATCATTCTCCTGTGGAGAGCTGGTGGGTTTAAACCATCAGCCTTTTGGTTAGCAGTCAATTGCTTTAAACACTTCACAGTATTAATGAAAACAGATTACTTCCAAGGCTCTATGAGATAATAAGAAGTCATACTTGGTAAAGTAGAGGGCCATCGAAAAAAAAAGGAAGACCCTCAATGAGATGAATTGATGCAGTGGCTGCAACAATAGGGTCAAACGTAACAATGAATGTGAGGATGGCACAGAATCAGGCAGTGTTTCTTTCTGTTGTACATAGGGTTGCTTTGAGTAGGAACTGACTCAGTGGCACCTAACAACAACAACAAGATGAGGCAATAACAGGAAAATTTTGTCTGATATTCTTTAGACTCTCAATGGTGAAATCCAGTAACCACGCAAACTTTCAACTACCCTGAGACCATCAAGTTGGAGAGGCCGCATGTAAGAAGTTTCAGTTGACAATCGCAGGTTTACCCAGACTCCATTCATCCCTTTCATGCACTAAACATCTGAGGGGTGTCGTTTTCGACCCTTCAGGTCAGTTCATCTGTCAGTGGAGTACCACTTATCTCCATGAAGAGATGTACCAAGCTGAGCCATGTCCATACTGACTCATCCGGACTCACAGAATTCATGAGTTAAAATAAAATGGTTGCTTTTTGGCCACTAATTTTTAGTGAAGTTTGTCATGCAGCAATGCATAACTGGAATATCTCATAAGACCCAGATAGTCTGTAAAAGATATGATCAGTTACCCTGGCCTTTTCCCCAAAAGCCCATAATATGGACCATGAAGCTGGAATCCAGAACTACTGGACTTAATAAAAGTGGATAAAGGAGAAGAAATGGAGTCCTGGTAGTACAGCTGTTAAGAGCTTGATTGCTAACCAAAAGGTTGGCAGTTTGAATCTACCAGCAGCTCAAGGCCGTTCTACTCTGTCCTATAGGCTCAGAATCGACTTGATGGCAATGGATTTGGTTTTTTTGTTTGTTTGTTTTTTTGGTCAAGGAAAAAGGAATAGGCTAGAGATGAGCAGATAGGAATGGAACTAAATCTCACATTTTTACTCAGATGCAAGGAAAATTGCCTGATTTGTCAAGAGAGGAAAAATTTTCCAAGTGTCCCCTCAATGTTGCTATGTGACCTACAGAATTTATGGCCAATGGATAGATCAGGACAAAACCATAAATTATCATGTCTATCTATATGTAATCCCAGCTTCTAGACAGAGGTGACCATAAAGAACAATCTAAAACATTCATTTTTGCAGTTGAAGAAGTGTTTAAAAGTCATGCAGCTAGTGAATAGAAGAACTAGTAAAGGAATTACCTGCTAGGGATCCTAAGCATTACAGTAGAATACAGTTAAAAAAAAAAAAAAAAAGAATACAGGACCATCACCCACTTGTGCTATCTCTGTTATAGTAGCATTAAAAAGCTAAGATAGCATCCAGGACACCCAGCCTAACTAAGCCATCAAAAAGGGAAAAAAGAAAGGAATATCCAAGATGTAGAAGAAGAAGAGCATAGGTAATTACTAACACTAATTCATTCTTAAAATACACACACAAAAAATAATAATTTAGTAAATAAATGAAACAAATGAACAAAAAAAGACCACTATACCTAAAACTATGAATTGCCCAGGAAGCTATTCAAGATGAAATTTGAACTGTAGCTTACTTGAAAACTGTTGGGTGATGTTTGGCATTATCTTCAATGCACTGCTTGTTGTTTCTGCATTCAGGAAGATGTAAACCAATAATTCAAGAAGAAAAAAAAATGTTTTGAAAACAGAAATCTAAATTTACTGCAAAGCCATATGGAACTCCCAGTAGTTATATTTCTTTCCTACTTTTTTTTTTTTTTTTATCATTTTGAGACAGAGGGAGCAGGAGACAAATCATATTAAATATAATACCTGGCAACTTTATATTTCCCATAAAATAGCTCAGTGTTTATATACAATTTTCCAGTCTCATTCAACTACTTCATGGTTCCCCTTTAACCTGACTCTGTTTTATTATCATTTAGACATAGATTTTCACCTGTTGAAATATTTCCAGAGAAACCTAAATAATAAAGCACTTAAACTTCCTGCAAAAGATGATTATATATGCATATATATGTGTATATATATGTTGTTGTTGTTAGGTGTCATCGAGTTGGTTCTGACTCATAGTGGCCCTATGCACAACAGTCCTGCACCATCTTTACAATCATTGTTACGCTTGAGCTCATTGTTGCAGCCACTGTGTCAATCCACCTTGTAGAGGGTCTTCCTCTTTTCCGCTGACCCTGCACTTTGCCAAGCATGATGTTCTCCTCCAGGGACTGATCCCTCCTGACAACATGTCCAAAGTATTTAAGACGCAGTCTCGCCATCCTTGCCTCTAAGGAGCATTCTGGTTGTACTTCTTCTAAGACAGACTTGTTCGTTCTTTTGGCAGTCCCTGGTATATTCAATATTCTTTGCCAACACCACAATTTCAAAGGCATCAATTCTTCTTTGGTCTTCCTTATTCATATGCTTTCACATGCATATGATCTGATTGAAAAATAACATGGCTTAGGTCAGGCGCACCTTAGTCTTCAAGGTGACATCTTTGCTCTTCAACACTCTAAAGAGGTCCTTTGGAGCAGATTTACCCAACGCAAAGCGTCTTTTGATTTCTTGACTGCTGCTTCCATGGCTGTTGATTGTGGATCCAAGTAAAATGAAATCCTTGACAACTTCAATCTTTTCTCCGTTTATCATGATGTTGCTGATTGGTCCAGTTGTGAAGATTTTTGTTTTCTTTATGTTGAGGTGCAATCCATACTGAAGGCTGTGGTTTTTGATCTTCATTAGTAAGGACTTCAAGTCCTTTTCACTTTCAGCAAGCAAGGTTGTGTCATCTGCATAATGCAGGTTGTTAATGAGTCTTCCTCCAATCCTGATGCCCCGTTCTTCTTTATATGGTCCAGCTTCTCGGATTATTTGCTTAGCATATAGATTGAATAAGTATGGTGAAAGAATACAACCCTGACACACGCCTTTCCTGACTTTAATCCAATCCGTATCCCTTTGTTCTGTCTGAACAATGGCTTCTTGATCTATGTAAAGGTTCCTCATGAGCACAATTAAGTGTTCTGGAATTCCCATTCTTCGAAATGTTATCCATAATTTGTTATGATCCACACAGTTGAATGCCTTTGCATAGTCAATAAAACACAGGTAAACATCCTTCTGGTATTCTCTGCTTTTGGCCAGGATCCATCTGACATCAGCAATGATAACCCTGGTTCCACGTCCTCTTCTGAAACCGGCCTGAATTTCTGGCAGTTCCCTGTCGATATACTGCTGTAGCCATTTTTGAATGATCTTCAGGAAAATTTTGCTTATGTGTAATATTAATGATATTGTTCTATAATTTCCACATTTGGTTGGATCACCTTTCTTGGGACTAGCCATAAGTATGGATCTCTTCCAGTCAGTTGGCCAGGAAGCTGTCTTCCATATTTCTTGGCATAGACAAGCGAGCACCTCCAGCGCTGCATCCGTTTGTTGAATCATCTCAGTTGATATCGCATCAGTTCCTGGAGCCTTGTTTTTTGCCAGTGCCTTTCAGAGCAGCTTGGACTTCTTCCTTCTGTACCATTGGTTCCTGGTTATATGCTACCTCTTGAAATGGTTGAACATCGACTAATTCTTTCTGGTATAATGACTGTGTATTCCTTCTATCTTCTTTTGATGCTTCTTGCATCATTTAATATTTTCCCCATAGAATCCCTCACTATTGCAACTTTAGGTTTGAATTTTTTCTTCAGTTCTTTCAGTTTGAGAAACGCCAAGCGTGTTCTTCCCTTTTGGTTTTCCATCTCCAGCTCTTGGCACATGTCATTATAATACTTTGTCTTCTCGAGCTATCCTTTGAAATCTCCTGTTCGGCTCTTTTACTTCATCAGTTCTTCTTTTTGCTTTAGCTGCTTGACCCTCAAGAGCAAGTTTCAGAGTCTGCTCTGACATCTATTTTGGCCTTTTCTTTCTTTCCTGTCTTGCTTTCTTCATGGTGATGTCCCTGATGACATTCCACAATTCATCTGGTCTTTGGTGTTTAGTGTTCAATGCATCAAATCTATTCTTCAGATGGTCTCTAAATTCAGGTGGGATATACTCAAGGTCATATTTTAGCTGTTATGGACTTGCTCTGGTTTTCTTCAGTTTCAGCTTGAACTTGCATATAAGCAGTTGATGGTCTGTTCCATAGTCAGCCCCTGGCCTTGTTCTGACTGATGATATTGAGCTTTTCCATTGTCTCTTTCCACAAATGTAGTCAATTTGATTTCTGTGCGTTCCATCTGGCAAGGTCCATGTGTATAGTTGCCATTTATGTTGATGAAAGAAGGTATTTGCAATGAAGGAGTAGCTGGTCTTGCAAAATTCTATCATTCGATCTCTGGCATTGTTTCTATGACCAAGGCCATATTTTCCAACTACTGATCCTTCTTCTTTGTTTCCAACTTTCACATTCCAATAGCCAGTAATTATCAATGCATCTTGATTGTATGTTCCATCAATTTCAGACTGCAGCAGCTGATAAAAATATTCTATTTCCTCTTCATCTTTGGCCCTAGTGGTTGGTGTGTAAATTTGAATAACAGTTGTATTAATTGGTCTTCTTTGTAGGCGTATGAATATTATCCTATCACTGACAACATTGTACTTCAGGATAGATCTTAAAATGTTCTTTTTGATGGTGAATGCAATACCATTCCTCTTCAAGTTGTCATTCCCAGAATAGTAGACTATATGATTGTCCGATTCAAAATGGCCAGTACCAGTCCGTTTCAACTCACTAATGTCTAGGATATGTGTTTCACTTCATTTTTGACAATTTCCAATTTTCCTAGATTCATACTTTGTGCATTCCAGGTTCCAATTATTAATGGATGTTCGTAGCTGTTTCTTCTCATTTTGAGTCATGCCACAACAGCAAATGAAGGTCCCAAAAGCTTTACTCCATCCATGTCATTATGATTGACTCTACTTTGAAGAGGCAGCTCTTCCCCAGTCATCTTTCGAGTGCCTTCCAACCTGGGGGGGGGGCTCATCTTCCAGCACTATATCGGGCAATGTTCATGTTTTCTTAGTTCATTCATCAATTTATACAATTGGGATTCCAAAAATGTATTGGCATAATATGCTGATAAATATGGGAAAATGCAGATAATTCAAGTAAACACTTTTTAAACTGACAAAATGTATATTTTCCTGCTTTGTAATTCAATGAACATAAACATATCAATAAAAATACTCTCACCCGGTGTGTAGAATGTACATGCAATTAGTTCACATTTGGGAAATTTTAATCTGTAAATTGAAATAAATGAAGTATTGAAAATAGGAAAGTGAGCAAAATCTAGCTAATACCAGAAGATGGATATATAATTTCCCTCATTTATTTCGATTGAATAAGTAACACCATATCCCCTGGTGAAATATGGAAATGAGGAAAGGTCAGGGGTGTAGAGTACTCCCATTGACAGAACCCACGTGGGGGAACATGCGTTTTCATGCACTGCTGCTGTTAGATAAATTCACTGTATCCTGGAGAGTAACCTGGAATTAATGGAGGATGTTAAGTAAACATAAGCACCATGAACTAAAATCCCACTACTGGACATATGTCCTGTAGACTCTCTCTTCATAAGGTGACATATGTGGGACATGCATCACTGCATGTTTATGGTACTAGCAAATTGAAGATCACAAAGGTGTCCATCTGTAGGGGAAGGGATTAGTTAAATATTTTATAATTTTGGCAGAGTAGTTTCTTTTTTTCTAGATTTAGTTGTCATTAACAATATCTCACAAATTATAGCTTCTAACCAAATGCTTTCATGCATTTTCAGCTAGTAGCTCCCACACAATTAACACTTTATTTTCCGTGAACTAAAATAATCTCCTGTACTACACAGATATCTCACAGTTCAATTTTTATTTGTTGTACTATGTTCTAATTACATGTAATAAAATACCCAGTTTTAAAAATAGAATTTGTTTACTTTTGACAATCAGGTACATTCATGTAATCACCACCTCAAACCTGACTTAGAACATTACCATAATCCTCCAAAAAATTACTATGTCCCATTGCAGCTGATGCTCCTCTCCTCACCTCTGGCTCTGGGAAACACTGATTTGCTTTCTATCACTGAAGTTTTGCTTTTTATAGAATTTCAAATAAATGCAATTTTACAGTATGTATTCTTTTGTGTCTAGCTTTTTTTTTATTTGACAAAGTAGTTATTTATATCAGTTGTTCTTTCTCTCTCTCTCTTTTTTTTTTTTTTGATGACTAGTATTCCAAAAGGGAAGAACACATTCAGCATTTCTCAAACTGAAAGAACTGAAGAAAAGATTTAAAGCCCTGATTTGAATTATTGAAAGACTCTATAGGCAAAATATTGAATGACTCAGGAAGCATCAAAAGATGATGGAAGGATTATACAAAGTCACTGTACCAAAAAGAAGTGATTGACATTCAACCATTTCAGGAGGTAGCATAATATGATCAAGTACTGATGGTACTGAAGAAAAAAGTCCAAGCTGTATGGAAGGCATTGGCAAAAAATAAGGCTCCAGGAAATGATGTACTGAGATGATTCAACGAACAAATGCAACCTGGGCGTGCTCATCAATTATACCAGGAAATTTGGGAGACAGCTATCTGGCCAGCCTACTGGAAGAGTTCCATATTTATGCCCATTCCAAAGAAAGGTTATCCAACATAATGCAGAAATTTGCAAACAATATCATTAATATCACATGCAAGTAAAATTTTGCTAAAGATATTTCCAAGTGGTTGCAGCAGTACAGGAAACAACCAGAAATTTAATCTTGATTCAGAAGTGAACATAGAATGAGTGATATCATTGCTGATGTCAGATGGATCTTGGCTGAAAACAGAAAATACCAGAAAGATGTTTGTTGTTGTTATTGTTGTTAGATGCCATCGAGTTGGTTCTCACTCATAGTGACCCTATGTACAACAGAAAGAAACACTGCCTGGTCTTGTGCTATCCCCACAATTATTGCTATGTTTGAGTCCATAGTTGCAGCCACTGTGTCAATCCATCTCAGTGAGGATCTTCTTCTCATTTGCTAACCCTCTGCTTTACCAATGGTGACGTCCTCCAGGAACTGGTCCCTCCTAATAACATATCCCAAGCACATGAGACATAGCCTCGCCTTTCTTGCTTCTAAGGAGCATTCTAATTGTAATTTTTCCAATACAAATTTATTCATTCTTCTGGAAGTCCATGGTATATTTAATATCCTTCGCCAACACCATAATTCAAAATTATCAATTCTTCTTCAGTCTCCCTTTAATCATTGTCCAGTTTTCACACACATATGGGGCAACTGAAAATATCATGGCTTGGGTCAGGCACACCTTAGTCCTCAAGAAGAAATCTTTGCTTTTCAATACATTAAAGAGATCTTTTGCAGCTGATTTGTCCAACGCAATATATCACTTCATCTCTTGGCTGCTGCTTCCATGGGAGTTGATTATGCATCTAAGTAAAATGAAATCTTTAATAACGTCAATATTTTCTCTGTTGATGCTTATGGTGTTGCTTATTGTTCCAGTTGTGAGGATTTTTGCTTTCTTTATGTTGAGGTGTAATTCATACTGAAGGCTGTAGTCTTTGATCTTCATCAGTAATTTCTTCAAGTCCCCTTTGCTTTTATCGACTATGTGAAAACATTTGTATGTTACGGATAATATCGCAAAGAATAAGAATTCCAAAACACTTAACTGTGCTCGTGAGGAATCTGTACATGGACCAAGAGGCAGTTGCTGGAACAGAATAAGGGGATAATGCCTGGTTTACAATTACTAGAGGTGTGTGTCAGGGTTGTATTCTTTCACCATGCTTATTCAATCTGTATGCTGAGCAAATAATTTGAAAAGCAGAACTATATGAAGAAGAACACTGCATCAGGATTGGGGAAGACTCATTAACCACCTGCAATATGCAGATGACACAACCTTCCCTGTGAATCATAATCACCTGGAGGATTTATTAAACCAAATCATTGGCCCCACCTCCAGGGTTTGTAATTGAATAGGTTCTGCAGTAGTAAGTGATGTTTTTATGTAATAAGTTTCTAGGTGATGCCGACACTGCTGGTCTAAGGGCTTCACTTCAAGAGCCACAATTCTAAATACATTTTTTCATTTTTTATACAGATATATATCTATATATTTATATATAGATGTAGATATACACATACAGGTAGTCCCTGACTTACAATGTATTCAAATTACAAGGAACCACATATACAATGATCTGCTTCTTTGCTTGTTTTTTGTACATCTTATCATTAGTGATATGTACTACATACAGTGTTGCAGGGTGTAATTTGCTGATATTACCATTCTCAGAAGTTCACTCACAAATGTTTCTTTGTAATGTTTCCAAATGTCAAAGACAAATGAAGATTGAATATATAAATATACTGGTAATAAAAGGAAATAATAATGAAAAATAAAAAATGTATTTGACTTATGTCAAAACTGACTTGTGATGGAAGTGGTAAAACAGAACCCCATCGTAAGTCAGGGATTACCTGTATTTTATCTGTGTGTATGTATATGCACATACATATGTGTATACATACATATATGTGTATATATATGTGTGTATATACATATATGTGTGTATATATGTATACGTATGTGTATATATGTATATGTATGGAAACCCTGGTGGCGTAGTGGGTAAGTGCTGCGGCTGCTAACCAAAAGGTTGATAGTTCAAATCCACCAGGCACTCCTTGGAAACTCTAAGGGGCAGTTCTACTCTGTCCTATAGGGTCACTATGAGTCAGAATCAACTCGGTGGCAATGGGTTTGGTTTTTTTGGTTATGTATGTGTGTATATATATATAATTTTCATTCTCTGTCCTGCCTATTAGCTTTCTTTCTCTCCCTCTAAACTCTTGCTTTGGGGGAAACCAGGTGCCATGTCTATAGTAGTTGCGGTCAACCATCAGTGAGGATCTGAGACCTTATAACATTTTTTGGTAATTTGTAAATGAATTTCCTGAGGCCTAACAGCCCTCTTGGAAGGTGAGGAGTCTTGGAAGTGGATTTTGGTGGCCTGTTAACAGCTATGAGAGTGAGCAGATAAGTGGATTTTGCCCCATAGGCCCTTGAGATGAGTGTAGCCTCAGTTGGTACCTTGATTGCAGCCTTGTGAAAGCTCAAGTCAGTACCACTCGACTAAGATATACACATGATGTATACATGTATATAAGTCATATATAACCTGATACAATCCACTGAGAAAGTGAAGTCAGCTTCATAGTATCCCTTGTAATAATACATTACTTCAGTCTAATTTTGAGGAAATATTAGACAAACCTAAATTTTAGAGTATTCTAAAAAATGACTCCAGTATTTTTCAAGAGTGTTAAGTTCAGGAAAGACAAGGAAATGTCACAAATTGGAGAAAACTAAGGGTGTATGACACCTAAGAACAATGTGGTATCCTAGATTGGATTGTGAAACAGAAAAAAGACATTAATGGAAAATTAATTGGACATATATCAAATTACCATTGAAATCTGATTAATCTGTGCTGTTGTTAATAGCACTGGGCAGATGCTAATTTCTGGAATTTTATAAGGGCTTATTGCTATATAAAAAGCTTAACTTAAGCACAAACTGAGGGAAAGATATATGGAAACATGCTGCATGGTTTTCTGTAAGTCCAAAATTATCTCAAACATTTTAGAAAAAATAGTTAAAATGCAGCAATGAGTAAGGAAAAATAATGGTTTGACTAAGACCACGTCCATGATAACCACTCATCAACTATCCTCAACAACAATGAAATTTTCTTCGAACACTTAACTTTGCCGAAACTTTTCTTACAAAAAACAAAAGTTTTAAAAAATAAATAATCTGACCCTTTTTGGAATCTAAAGTGAAGAGACTTATAAACATTTTTTATTGGCCACTATAAAACCCTATTACTATATAATTATCTAGAATAGTGCAGATCATTAATAAAGAAGGTGGCAAAGAGACTCAAGGACTTTCAGGTATAAGCGTGATAGATGCCCAGAAGAATCATTTTGTCAATTGAAATTACTTTAGCAAAGGTATGCAGAACAGTTGTAGCAATCCTTTCATGAGACTAGTTGGCAGATGGACTCATAGCACATGTGTGCTAGTGCCAGAGAGATTCTGTTAATAGACCAATAGCTCCAACAGCCGACGCTTTCCGGAGACATAATGGTCCATCATATCAATGATCAGTGACCTTAAAAGCTATAAATATACTGTAGCTGTCTTTTGTGTCAAAAATCTGCAAGTTAAAGGGTGCCCAAGAACCATAACTTGCAACGGTACAGTCCCTAAATATGACTCTACGTGATGGACTGTGACTGCTGAGAATGAGCCGTCATCGTCTACTGGATCAGTAATCGGCATTGTTAATATTCATGGGCGACACACAGCAAAATCCTCCCTACTTGCCACTAAAGGAAAAATATACCCGTTGTCCTTCACTTGCCCAGTTTCGTTTCCAGAAATGTCAACTACCAGGTGTTAAAATTCTGTCATGAAAGTTATCAGTAAGGTTTGCATTAAAGGGGAAAAATGAACTTTAGAAACTGGCTTAATAGTATAAAGAAAGAAATTGTGTTTAGAAAATCTCTCTTGCTCATTTGAATTATTCGCAGAATATCCCATCATCCTCAACTTAGCAATGGACAGAATACAAATTTCCGTTTCTTCTTGAAATACAAGTACATCATCTTTTTATTTTCGTGTTTAGTCATTTAAAGAGAGTAATATTGATAACCTTATTAAGCAAAAAAAAAAAAAAAAATCAATTTCTCCCCAACTATTTGTTTTTCTTTAATATCTAGAGAATTCTCTTTTTATTTACACAGCACAAATAGGTGTTCTCATGGGAAAATTAAGATTATTTCACAATCCTTATCCATCTATTACATTCCTTGTTTAAGTCCCCTAGAGTTAAGTGGTAATAGACGTTAAGGTGTGGATTTAGAACTATAAAATTAGTGTACTTCATTGTTTTGAACTCTAAATATTACACACATTCTCTGTCTCCCATAGTGTTGAGTAGTCATGGAAACAAAGGACTGATATTTGCAGGAACACTGAAACGAGCTGTCAAAGTGATCCTAAAAAGGAAGCATAGTGGAGAACCTGTGTCTTGCTGAATATTATTTAAATGAAACTTTTTTTTTCTTTCTTGCCGCTTTCAAATTTAACTATTCAAAATATCATTGTAGCTTATATATGACATTAAAAAAAAGTGAATTGGTGGGACCTATTAAAATGTATTTGAGAAAAATAGACAAAATAACAGAATGGAAAATAACTTAAAAAGTAGGCAAAGAAAAACCTAGTCATATTGTATGAAAATAATTGCAAAGTAAAAATGAGAGAAACAATGATTTTTTTAAATGCAGTATTGCATTAAATAATTAATTTTTATGGAAAGAGAAATCGCTTTCACCAGCTTGCCCTTCTAAATGATTAAATATAACATCATCGTGTCACAGGCCTGCTTTTAGTAATATGATAAAAGCCATTTTGACTACAACACCCTGGTAAATAATTTAATGACACTAACCTAAAAATATGTGCTGTGCATGCTAAATTAGATGTTCAAACCTGAAGGCATTTTTGGAGTCAATAGTATATAAACTGCTCCCTCTACTCTGGATAATATTTAGAAATACAACTAGCATTTGTCAAGTCGACAAATAAAAGTATCCTTTATGCTATTGGAAAATACAAAGGAGAATTAAAACATGAGAATTATACCATACAGTAACATTTCTTGAATGATACAACTTACTTTAGGTTGGCTTGGTGTAATAATAAAAAAAAAAAAAATTTAAAAAGTACGGGTTTCAGAATCAAAAGTTGTGGATTTGAAGGCCAACTCTAAATGTTCTTAATTTATTAATTATATTTTGTAGAGAAAATTATTTCTCTTAATTTCTGCTGCATTTTCTGGAGTAGAATTACAAATACATATCCACTATACAGAACTTTGCTAATATATAACATTAGTATTATGTCACTGATACTATTTATTTACACAAAGTATAATTTAGAATTTGAATCAACTGTTCTATGGCTTTTGGCAAATGCATAGAGTCATGTAACACTACCAAAGTCATGATACAGAACAGTTTCATCAACTCAAATTTATCTCCAGCTCAGATCTCCTAAATATACTAAATTCTTTCTTCTGCTCTCCTACTTCTCATTTGTCCTTTATTTCTATCTGATATTCTTTCAAGTATCAGGCACAATCTCTCTTACCTACTGTTTAATTTCCCATTCATCCCTACCCCTAGCCTAATAAAAAAAATAGTATCATAAAAACCTAAATCAAACTGGCTTGCCTGTGGTGGAAATTTACTAAAAGTTTGTGTGTGGTGGAGGAGTGATTTTATATTTATACTGGACAGAGTGGCTTTGTCGCTCATTAAGTATTTGTGTTGTTGAAAATTGTCCTGAAATCTTACCTTCAGGGATTTCTTACAGACCGAGGGACTCTACGGTACCGTATTAGTCTGCTAACGTTTTGATGTTTCTTTCTCTTCTCCTACAATTATCTTCTTCATTTATTTCTCCCTAGATTTCTTATGAACTACAAGTTCTCAACCTACGTTGCAGAATTAATTCTCTAATACATACCACAAATCAGGTAAGCAACCCTCCATTTCATAGGTAAAATCATTCTTGTTACTCGCTTATTTAAAAAGTCCACTCTTTTGCCAGCACAAACTAACAACACGCACCCTAAATTTATGGACAGATGATGTGATTGGACTCTATTCTCTTTCAATATCATTTCAAAGTGTCATTTAGTCACTACAGATTGATTTTGGACTTTGGCTTTATATAGAGGTGATACTAGAGGCAATTCCCGAAATCAAAGTTCTCCTCATTTTTTATTCAATGTTAAATACATCTAGATTATTCTTCTATTGGAGAGTTTTTTCTTCTAGTTGCCGTTAAATTGTGTGAAGCTGATAAGAAATTATGCCCATGAGTTAAATTGAAAACAAAGTTATTTTTAACCTCCCAAGTGAGTCTAAAACATAATATTTTTGAAAGTTAACTGACTCTGTCTTTGCCATGGTGTGACCAAGTATCGGTGGGCATTTGCAAGTTGGATTTTTCATGCCCGTATATATATCCACAACGGACTTTCCTTATTGGCTGTGTGTATTCCAATGACCTGTCTGTGAATCGCAGATTTAAGTGGAGAATTAAAGAATGTTGAAATTTGAAGTGAATACCCATGGTAAATATAACTGGTACCATCATGCCTGTACTTTTCCACATAATTCTTTTCTAAGGCAATTGTTGATATACCCGTCATCTATCACTTAGCTTCTACTTTTTTATTTAATTTTTCTTGTCATCTCTAATCCCATTACAGACAACCAGGAGACAGCTGACAGCCTGGATAATCTTGAGTTTATCATCAGAGATTATGTCTCTAATGAACTGCAGGTATAGAAATGAATAATTGAATTTCCAGTGGAATAGGAAGGTTATGCCAAAAGATGGAATTTCTTAGTAATTGCCATGTTACAGTGCGAAAACAGTTACAGTAACTGTGCATTTATTTTTTTCCAAAGTAACTTTATCTTCTTTCTCTTATTAGCTTTTTTTATTTAGTTCTCTTGAATCATAGGGATTTCAGTTGTGTTTTGATGTGACTGGAACATAACACAGCAATAGTTTTCAATTAAACTTATCTTAAGGAGTGGCTTATGGAGCCTAGAAACAAGTAACAAAGAAAGAATTAACCAGGCGCTTTTCTGCCACTGAAGTTTTTTGAGACACTTGTTCATTGTTAGTTCAGTCTGGAGAAAACCAATAATATATTTAATTTCTTCTAGTCAGAGATAAAGAGTTAACATGAACCACTGCTTCTTAAAAAGAAACTTCAAAGGGATGCTACAGAAAAAGGAAAAAAAAGTATACGTAAGACAGAGCATGTTGTAGACATAATATCATTTCTCACCGAGATAAAGAAATCAGTTTACAACTATAACTCCTAAAAAAAGTTAGTGTGTATACAATGTAAATTTCTTATATTTTAGTGTTGATATTGCATATTGGCAACCACACAATTATTCCTTTCCCTGTGTTGTTCAGATTAAAAAAATGGCAAAGCAAAACAAAAAAAAAAGAAACTCAGGATTTTTTTTCTGGAACTCCCACATTTTGCTATTTTTTCTTGAAATGTGCTAAGTTTTTAATGAGTATTCCTGATTCCAATCTCGCTCTACTATAGTTTTTTGGTTTTTTTTTTTAAAGCACCTGGAGTTATATCTGTAAACACAATTAGATGAAAATATGACTCCTCAACGTAAAGCAATTTCATAGAACAAAATTTCAAATCTTGGCCAGGACCAAACTCCAAGCGAAAATTCTCAGACATGACCACTGCTTACTTCTCTTGAGGGCTTCACGTTTAATAATTCTCTGCTTGACTCACTTCACTTAACTATCATTCCTTTCGCTCTTTACCTATGCCCTGGCATGCCATACACTTAGGCCTTTCTGCTTACTTTCCTCTCAGAAATTTCTTATCTCCTCTTGTCATAATTCTTTCCTACCAAATGGATCTCAGCAAATAAATCACCTCAGAAAAGCCTTCATCCCACTCAGTCCCTCTGTATCACATCGCTGTTTTATTTTCTTAAAGCACTTTTCATGATTCAGAAGTACATTATTTTTACTTATTTTCTCCCTGCCTTGTCTGTAATGTAAGTTCTAGAGGCAGGACCAGCATGAAAAAATATACCGTGAAGCACAGTCATAGCCTCTGTTGGTGTAATACATATGGAATACTGATTGGCCAAAAAGGCAAATGAATTTGGTCATAGCAAAATTAATTAAATGGCTCTATCAACATGTATGAAAAGAGTCATGTATTTAACAGTGGGTGATGGATAAAACAGATGAAATAAGCTGGTAAAAGAATATCCAGAGACCTTGAAAGTAATATGGCCACAATTAACATCTCTCTGTAGAAGAAAACCCTACATCCTACTATTCAGCTCTTAGTAATTAGAACGTAGGCTTATTTTGTTTGTGTAAGATATTGCAGAAAATGTTTCTAGGCAAATAAATAAAGAATATATACTTGAGCAATACGTCGCAAAGAGACATTGACTGAGATATGGAGACAGGACGTTTTTAATGCAGTAAACCTGTGATTCATTTCTTGTCCAATCATGAGAATGGGAGAGATATCCATGAAAAAGAAAGGAAGGCTGTGATCAAATGATCTTGGAAATGTGCTGATAACTGACCTCTTGGTAAGTAGACCAATGATAATTGCTAGAAGGTAATTGCTGTGGGTTGTTTTTAGCCAGAAGTTCTTGGTTTAAATTTGTTTATGGTATAGGAACATAGATGCATGCATTTATAGGACATAATACCTTGTAAAAAGTATGTAATCTAGGTGAATATCTGGGGGATAAAATGGAAGTGTTTCATAACCTAAATGTTCCCCACTTTGTGAGGTGATCTGAAAACCTCACTTAGAAAAATCCATCTATTACTCAGCATCACAAACTGGGTCCCATGAATGAAAGAAGGACCTAGGAATCCATGCAGAATGTCCCAGACTTCTCATCCTTGGCCTGGCTTTCTTGATTGCTTTCTTGAATTTATTAGCAAAACTTGACACAGAGTAAGATCTCTGATTCACGTGAATCTAATTTGATCAAGCAGCCACCTCTGTTAGTTCAACAGTCTATTGTAATTTTTTTCTGTTTTGTTAAAAAAAATCATTCTAATTATAGCTCTTGTCTAGTTGCAACCTCATCACAAAAGGTCTCATTAAGACTTCCTGACCACATTTAACATCTTTTGCTAGCATGTCAAGTTTATATTGTCTTTCATGCTTTATACATTCTAAATTAACATACAGTTACACACAAAGGGATCAGTGCATAGTGAAAATCTCTTATATTGTTGGATTTTTAAACATATCCTGTTATTACAAAATTATCTTGGGCAAGAATTACTAGTTGCATTTTAGGGATGACTTAATGAAGTTCAACTCACTCACTAAGGTACCCAATCTAGATAAAAAAGTGCCAGAATTTTAAGTCAGTCACACTTTATTTCAAAATCCATGCTCAGAGAGGCAATTTAACAGGGATTACTCATTCTATGGGTAAAATAAATAAAAATGAAAGCATTTTATTCTTATAGTCAAGGTTACTATAAAGTTAAAGCTTTATATAATCAACAATGACATATGGTTATACTTTTTATGATCTTACTTGGCTAGACTCGTGGTGACCCCTCACATGGAGGTTGCCATGAGGCATAAACTACTGAAGGACAACTGCTACTGGTTTACTGGTTATAAACCAGGAAAATAAAACTAATCAATTCATTTTATATTTTCCTCCTGCTACACATTTACGCATGAAGTGATTTAAAAACTAGTGGTAAAGGTGACTAAAATAACAATAATGACAGCTTAAAATAATTTCAGATAGGACTAAACACACACTAACATATTCCCATCTAGGTCTATAACTTAGTAAAGAGGAAAAAGATTCAAGTGTGGCAGAAAGATTGGATTTTGGCTGTATATAAAAAAGTAATAATAATTAAGACTTATAGAATGATACTATTTTTTTCAAAGAACTATGTTTATAAATCCAAAACATTTTATATAATAGTTAAGATCAATCTCACATGATGTTGTTGTTAGGTGTTCTTGAGTCAGTTCTAACCCATCATGACCCTATCTATGTTCAACAGAAGGAAACACTGACCAGTTGTGTGCCATCCTCACAATTGTTTTTAGGCTTAAGCCTCCGGGTGCAGCCACTGTGTCAGTCCATCTCCTTGAGGGGCTTCCTCTTTTTCACTGACCCTCTACTTTACCAAGCATGATGTCCTTCTCAAGGGACTGATCCCTCCTGATAACATGCCTAAAGAATGTGAGACAAAGCCTCACCATCCTTGCTTCTAAGGAGCATTCTGGCCATACTTCTTCCAAGACAGGTCTGTTTGTTCTTTTGGCAGTCCATGGTATATTCGATATTTGCCAACACCACAATACAAAGGTATCAATTCTTCTTTGGTCTTTCTTATTCACTGTCCAGGTTTCAGAGGCATATGAAGCCACTGAAAATACCATGACTTGGGTCAGGTGCACCTTAGTCCTTAAAGTGACATCTTTGCTTTTTAACACTTAAGCAGGTCTTTTGCAGCAAATTTGCCCCATGCAATGTGTCATTTGATTTCTTGACTGCTGCTCCCTTAGGCGTTGATTGTAGATCTAGATAAAATGAAATCCTTGACAACTTCAATCTTTTCTCTGTTTATCATGATGTTGCTCACTGGTCCAGTTGTGAGGATTCTTGTTTTCTTTATGTTGAGATGTAATCCATATTGAAGACTGTAGTCTTTGACATTCATTAGTAAGTGCTTCAAGTCCTCTTCATTTTTAGCAAGCAAGGTTGTGTCATCTGCATATCGCAGATGGTTAATGAGTCTTCCTCCAATCCTGATGCCCCGTTCTTCTCCATATAGTCCAGCGTTTCAGATAATTTGCTCAGCATACAGCTTGCTCAATCCACTAATGCCTAGGATGTTGATGTTTATGCATTCCATTTCATTTTTGACAATTTCCAATTTTCCTAGATTCCTATTTTGTACATTCCACATTCTTATTATTAATGGAAGTTTGCAGCTGTTTTTTCTCATTTTGAGTCATTTCACAACAGCAAATGAAGGTTCCAAAAGCTGACTCCATCCACGTCATTAAGGTCAACTCTATTTTAAGGAGGCACCTCTTCCCCAATCGTCTTTTCAGTGTCTTCCAACTGAGGAGCTCATCTTTTGGCAGTATATCAGACAATGTTCCACTGCTATTCATAAGGTTTTCACAGACTAATTCTTTTCAACAGTAGTCTGCCAGGTCCTTCTTCCTAGTCTGTCTTAGTCTGGAAGCTCAACTGAAACCTGTCCACCATGGGTGACCCTGCTGCATTTGAATACTGATGGCAAAGCTTCCAGCATCACAGCAACACACAAGCCCTCACAGTACGACAAACTGACAGACACGTAAGCAATCCCATATTGGCCTTCACAAATGTCTGAAATCTAAAAATAGCAAAACATGGATAAATTTTTATTTAATATAGCAACTTGTTAAAATAAGAACTTTTCTTTCATTTCAGTTAAAATAAATTTAAATTTTGATCAACATTTGCTGCTTTGTTACAGTGAAAAAATAAAATACATGGAAACCAGAAGCAAATAGAAAGAGACAAAGTTAATATAAAAATACTTGTTTTTTTTTTTCTTTCTTAATCATCAGCAATAAGATTAATAATATGAAATAATTGATTTACCTTCATAAGGAAAATCTCAACCTTAAGTATATTGTAAAAATACTATTTGTGGTTATTTTTTTAGTGATTTATTTTTGCCTGGATTATGTAACTAAATTTTTAATTCTTTGTTTTGTCTGCATGGACACAGACGTATTGTACTCCTTTGTAACAGATGTTTTTAAAAAGTCTCAATCCTTGGGCTTATAAAATTGTTCTTACCTAAGTAACATGAATATGACTTAGAGAAAGTATAAAATGGATTCAAGTCTTCATGAAAGCTACATTAATATCACATGACACAAACAGCTACTGACCTGGCCCCTCTTTGGTCTAAGGTTTTGAGAGTAAATTTTCAGCCTGCTGTACAGATTCTTTTTTAGTATTCCAGAGAGTGAAATAGTTAAGAAGAATGAGAGATGATTGGAATCTAGTCTTACTTAATTTTTTTTTAATTGGTAAAGTGAAACTGCAAAGTTGGAAAGAAAATATGTAATGTGAACCTAACATTAATGGGCCATCTGTAGGAAACCATACGATTTTACTGTTAAACCTGTGATCAATTTAAAAAATAAATTACTGCTATTTGGGAGGGTAAAAAAGAAAACAAGTTTTGGGTTCTTATAGTTCCACTTTTCTTCAGTATATGAGTAATACTTAATGCACAGCATATCTCTTACACTTTCAGTTAAAAAAAAATGAGGAATTCCTCAGAACTTTAAACCAGATCACAATGGTAAGTTCTTTTTTTTTTTTAACAGGAATTTGAAGCAAAAATTTATTTAAAAGTTGTTAGATTGTACGTGTAAACAGGGTGGTTTTCATCAAAGTTCTCTTACACTGCTTGAATAAATAGATTTATATATTATTAATTTTAGTGTATTCTAAGCCACATGAACAGGTGGTAGTAAATAAAATATAAACCACACAACAAAATCCTTAAGTGTGCATTTTCATTCCAGGAGAACCACCTGTTCCCAAACAACTGTAGGCCAAGGTAACCTCAGAACAGAACTAGATGCTTGGAGTTGTGCTTTCAACTCTCCTGAAACACTTTCCGTAGATTGGGAGAGTTGCCTGTTCCATTGTATGGTTTTTGGTGTGCAGAATTTGCCTAAAGCAGGGGCTGCATTCCAGAACTCTTAAAATTCTGATTCTTAGTATTCTTCAATTACTAAATAACAGTATTTATTCAATCAGTGTGCAAATACTTTATCTTTTTTTTTTTTTTCTGGAAGTATTAGAAAATGCAAACATATCAATAAAGATAGTCAGATCTTTAGTTTTTCCTTTTAATGAAGAAAAATTTTCTTCCTTCAAGAAAAATAACATAAATTCATATGTTGACCTGATATAGAATGTCTATGTAATGAAAAAATTCAATGCCATAAAAGTACAGATTTAATGTAATAAATATATGGTGTTTTATTATGCTTACAACAATATATAGGCATTGTGGGGAGAAAAATAAATAAATATGGAAGAAAATTATTAAAGTTCTCAAAGAGCTTATAAACTAGTAAGTCTGAAATATTTAAACATGATGAAGTTCTTAAGTTCTTTAAATATCAATTTATATAAAACACATGAGCTTACAAAACATCCAATCTGCAAAATTCATAGAAAGTTTGTGAGGGTTAAATACAATAATGGACAAAATACCTGACATATAGAAAACAGAAGCCGAATTTTGATCAAGATAAATTTTATACCTCCTCTGCATCAGAAACTATAATTTACTGACTATTAAAAGGGAAGCACAGTCCTCTTATACTTGGAGAGAAGAGTATCCTCAGCCATTTTACCAAACCAAAAACCAAACCCATTGCCGTCGAATCGATCCTGACTCATAGCGACCCTATAGCCATTTTACACACATATCAACAACCTATTCTGCCATTTTACTTGAATATTACTTGGCTTTCCTCTCAAAAAGAAAAAAAATGGCAATTTAGTCATGCCTCTGCACACATCTTAATGCTCGTTGGGTCAGAAGGTCGGACAAAGGGTAAGTGAGAATCTGAAATTTAGATTTGGGGTCTTGTTGTTAGTTGTTGTGGAGTCCATTCCAACACATGGTGACCCCATGTGTTACAGGATAAAATTGCTCCATAAGGTTTTCTTCACTGTAATCTTAACAGAAGCAGATTGCCAGACCTATCTTCTGTAGCACTACTAGGTGGATGAAGAACAAAGGAATGATAAAAAGATGCCAAATGAATATACTTATACGTTAGAAATCCTGGACTATTTTCTTTACTTTCGCTCCCTTTGCTTGCCTAAATCTATACTTTTGGCGATGAAGTCTTTATTTTGTCTTTAACTTAATTAAATTCTTGAGCTGTCATTTCACATGAGTTATTTTTTGTTTAACTGACCTTACTGCTGTCAGATTAAGACACCATAGGTTTTCGCTCCTTGGAATTAAGCTCCTCACATAATTCCTCTACCTATGTATGAAAAAAAGTCATATTTTAAATATGGGAAATAAGATCTGACAGGTTCCCAAACACTTGCAGGTAACCTGCCTCCTTGCTTTGTTTATTGAAAAAACATTGTCTGTGTTAAGCACATTTATTTGCTTCTCAACATTGATTCATTATTATAAAAAAGTATTTTCTTAACACATTTAAAATGAAAACTTCCTCACTAAGGTAACTACGTAAACTCTCCTATACAATACATACTCTTTGGTACTTTTTTTTATCATGTTATCACAGCCTTGAATTTGACCCAAATCCATATACGCAAAGTAACGTACATTCACCTGGTATCTCCTCTTTACTGTTTTTCCTATACTGAAAATTTGATAGAAATATAAAGCACAAATTGAAAACTATTTTTTCTTTTTATTTGAATCAAATGCATGCAAATGGAATCATAAAACATCCATTGTATTAAAAAATATAAGTAACTTCAGAGATTTACCTTTTCAACTAACTGTTGGTAATGTTCCTTTTTTTTTAATAAAAGAAAAAACTAAATTTATTATATTTAAATATAATTTTCAATCCATTAAATATCCATTTTTATTAATATAAGAGATAAAATCTAATGGATATCTAATTGCTATTAGTGCTTATCTAATTAGTAAATAATAAAAGTATAGATTATTTAAATTATAAAAAAGTAATTTTATTTTAAATATACAAATATATAACATCATACATTAACATTTCAATATGTGCAATTTTATATAAAATATTTATGCTTATAAGACATTTAGGTAGCAATTACTGGATATCTAATTATGATAGAAGAAAAGTATAGTTTGAGGATCTATTTGTTTTGTTACGCAAATAAAAATTCCTGCATACTTTAGTGAACTTCGTCTCACTCCTTGTTTTGATCTTGCAGCATCTAACAGCCTTCCTACAATGGCAGTATTTCCTACCCTAGTTGGGAAGGAGAGTCCACTTTTCAAATATCAATGTTGAACTTGCCAGACATTTATTTCCCATCCTCTCCTGCACCTAGAGAATAGGCACATATCCTGGTTACAACCTGTAAGTTATACCCGCCTATGTCAAGATTTGGTGATGCAAATAACATAATAGTATCTATCCCAGGGAGGCCTGTAGCAGTTAGCAGCATCTGGGCTTCAGAGCAACAGAAGGAGTTGTGCCAGCAACAATCTGTAGTGCCAGTGCCCAGTGCTGGCAGTGTCCACAGCCGGGACGATGCCTAGGGTTCGGAGGAGAGAGCAGCAATGACTTCCATGGATTCTGGAGTCTAATTTTGGTTGAGGTCCTTGCTGCTCTGCACCTGGGTCTTCATCTATGACCTACCTGAATTTCTTTTGCATTTCATTAGCCAGAATTTCCTTTTTTTCAGTTGCAACTAAAAATCTCATGTCTTTAGTCAGCACTCCCTTAAACATGTAGAACCAAATGTTTTCAATGGACCGACACTTTGATTCCATAGTAATTTGGAGACTCTACTACTAGCCTAAAGATTAGCAATTCAAACCCACCCAGAGGCCCCTCAGAAGAGAGGCCTGGCAATCTGCTTCCAAAAAGTCACAGCCTTGAAAATCCTATCTTGAATAGTTCTGCTTTGTCACACATGGGCTCACATGGGTTGGAATCAACTCGATGGCAGCTAACAACATTTCCTTTTTGGTTTATAGTTGGTGCAGTGGCTACTTCAGCTATTCACTCATATCTGTTTAGTATCATCTAGTCATATTATTTGCTTAATTATTATTATTTTACTAAAGTTCTTTATGGCAAAATGACATTAAATGCTTTCACATTACATGGTAAAACTGTGCATGCACTTAAAAAGGTATACATTATATATATATATATATATATATATATATATATATATGGAAACCCTGGTAGCATAGTGGTTAAGAGCTATGGCTACTAACCAAAAGGCTGGCAGTTCGAATCCACCAGGCGCTCCTTGGAAACCATATGCGGTAGTTCTCCTTTGTCCTGTAAGGTCACTATGAGTCGGAATCAACTCCACGGCAGTGGGTTTTTTTAATATATATATACACACGCAGTGTCTCTTTTTAATTTTTAACTAGCTGTAATCAAATTTTAAGTAAATAATGAACAAAAATGGAAAATCCATGACATTTTTTAGATTATAGCTTTTCTTCACAACATTTGGTACAATTCACTTTGGAACAATTTGTATGTCTTTTTTTCTGCAGAGATAATGTATCCTGTCATTGTTAACTTAGAATAGGAAATGGGAAAGGCAATTACCAAACCAACTATCTGTGTTTGAAGAAATAGAAAGTAGCTTTTAGAATAACCATTCTTTTTTTTTTTTTTCTTTTTTACTGCTTGATGGTATTTACTTTATTAAATCAGTATCCCAGCTTTCATTTTAAAAGTCAGTAACCTCTTAAAGACCTGATATGAAACACTGTTATATAAAACAGAAATGTTGGCTATACATAGTAAATTACGAAGCCAATAAAAACAAGTTGAAAAATGGTTTAGACAAATTTAAATTACTTAGGATTAGAGTTTTATTCAAAGGGAAGGCAATGTCAGTTAACAAATTCATTTGAAATACTGTATATATTTTCTAAAATACAGAGTGAATTGATTTAAATGGAAGAAGGAGAAGAAATACATTTCCTAGCTTAACATTAAAAAATAATAATAACTGGGGGACATGAAATCACCTTGTCCAGGTTTTTGCCGTGGCGTGTGCTGTACCCATTCCCATATTTCTCCCTTTCAGTCAGCAGTAGGGCCCTTGTAGATATTTTCTGGTTTCCTCTCTACCCAGTACCCTCCCTTCTTCATCCTGCTCTATGCCCTGCAAAACTGACCTTTAAGAATTACGTAAATGAGTTATTTTCTTTCTCACTTCTGATTTGTGTATTTGGCCAACGGGAACCACTAGCAGCAGATCAAGGGTGCAAGGAGAGAATGAAATCATGATATTTATGGCCTAGCTTCCTCCCTGTAAGTTCACTGTGGGCTGGCTGCATCCTTCCGCCGAAGACCACAGCTCTCAGCATGCCCATGTCTTTCTATGTTACCGTTTTTCGGTTTTGGAAACTGCTCTCACTCCTTGCCTTGTTTAATCATAAACATAATTACCAGTGGTAGTGGTAGAACCAGTGTGGTGATAGTGGGAGTATTAAGAGTGATGGTAATAGTAGTAGTAATAATGCTAGGCCTGTGGGGCTACAAACTGGACTCTAAAAGGGGCAAGGTGGGAAAACCCCACCTTTATCACTAACTGTACAGCATGGATCAGCATGAATCTATTTCCCAGCTTGAAATGGATCCATGCCTCATCTTCCCATATTTCTACTCCTTGTCCCCAGCCACTTCCATGGCAATTTCTCTCTCCAACCCTAACCATCCAGAGTTAGATCAGACCTCACCCTGGCTATCCTATGCCAGGTCCAAACATCCCTGGCACCTGAGACCAGGCCATTGGGAATCAGCCGTAGGCTCAGAGGTCTGCACCATTCCTTGCACTTCAGACCAACTGGCCTTTCTCACTCTCTTTCTCATCCCCTGGGACTAGATCACAACCTAGAAGGACTCTCTCCTACCCTTGCAGCCTTGCTCCATCACTCAGAGCTGGGTCTACACAAATCAACTCTGTAGATGGCCATTTCCCCTGTAGGATTTTTAATTCTCTAGAAAGGCTCACAAAATTCAGAGACTGTTACCTATACTTACAGTTACCCATTTATTATAACCAGCAAAGATACAAGCGTAGAGATGCACCAGACGAGGTCTGGGGGAGTTCCTGGCCTGGGGTCTCCATTGTTCCCAGGGATATTCTCATGGATTCAGGAGGCCCCAAAGAGAGGTTCCTAAGTTTGGGACCCCATAGTCATTAAACCCAAAAAAAACCAAACCCAGTGCCGTCGAGTCGATTCTGACTCATAGCAACCCTAACATTAAACATTAGGAAAGGTTATTTACAACCATTCAGAACTTTATTTCCTCTCCCATAAATTAGTACCAACTTCATAGAATCATAGTGTCTTCTGCATTTGTTATTGTAGGTTGGGCTGTAGTAACAAATACAACCTGAATTTTCAGTGCTTTAAAGGACAAAAGAAGTTCATGTATTACTTATGTAACACCAGATACCTCTCATAGACATAAACTTTTCCTCTAAGTGAGTAATAAAGGGACACAAGTGCCGTATTTTTATGCAAATAACACGTACCTTCTGTGTTTGTTTGCCAGCCATGCCCTCCCCACTTGCGGTATTTTCCTAAGCGTGCTATGCTAATTTTTTTGTTTTCTTTTTTTACAGCAACACGTGGCAGAGGCATGGCAGTGGCCTTTATGAGGGTGCCTCAAGGGGGGAGGACAGGGCCAGCAAACAAACACAAAAGGCACACACTATTTGAGTAAAAATAGTTTCTATCTTACAGTTCTTTTATCACCCAGGGTCTTGTCATTTTCTGCAGCTACATAGTGAAAGAGAAGACACAAGGCTTAGGAGGCAAACCACTTTCTTAAAAGCCTCATTATCAGAAAAGATACCTCACTTCTGCTCCCATTTTGTTATCTAGGACTGTCCCATAGAACTTTCTGAGATGACTGAAAGCTCCATAATTTATGCTATTCCATAAAGAATCCACTAGGCAAAAAAAAAAAAAAGGTGACTATTAATTAAGCAATTGAAATGTGACTTGTATGACTAAAAACTGAAATTTTAATTTTACTTAGTTCTAATTGATTTAAATTTAAATAGGCTGATATGGCATTGATTTAAATTTAAATAGGCTGTATAGTGCATTCTAAAACCATAATGGCATGGTGTGCTAGAGAACAAATATGATTAGTTATTTCTCTTCCCAATTCCATGACTCTTGCAATCTAACTTTGCAGCACTTCCATCAGGAGTTGGAATCTCATTTCCCTCCCCTTATATCTGGGTTGGACTTGTGGATATTCTTTGGTCAAAAGATTGTGACAGAGGTACAAACCAGTACCACACCTAGCCTCACGCTCTTGGGATCTTGCTCATCCACTGAGTAAACAAAAGCTGGGCTAGTTTGGGCAATGATAATATGTGGTATATGAGAAAGCCCAGACAACATCAGCATAGCCACCTGCCTAACTGAAGACGTTTAAGGTTACCTGGCTGAGGCTAGAACTACGCAGCTAGTCCCAGCCCAAATTCAAACCCAGAGAGCTATGAACTTAATAGACTATGATTTCAGCCACTGAATCTTGGGGTTATTTGTTATGCAGTAAAAACTAGCTGATTCACATGCTTGAACCTAATTTCAGCAGAGGCTGGGAAATGTTACCTAGCTGTTTGATCCAAGAAGAAAAGGAAATGAAGTTTTGTTGAACAGCTTCCAGTCTT
Organism: Elephas maximus indicus; assembly: GCF_024166365.1. Lineage (NCBI taxonomy): Eukaryota > Metazoa > Chordata > Mammalia > Proboscidea > Elephantidae > Elephas > Elephas maximus. The sequence continues at coordinate 58,931,097 of NC_064833.1, read as the reverse complement.
ATAACCCCAAAAGCCAAACCTGTTGCCGTCAAGTTGATTCTAATTCATAGCGACCCTACAGGACAGAGTAGAACTGCTCCCATAGGGTTTCAAAGGAGCGCCAGGTGGATTCAAACTGCTGACCTTTTGGTTAGCAGGCATAGCTCTTAACTGGTATACCACCAGGGTTTCATCCAGTCTTATAAACCAAAAAAACCAAACTCACTGCAGTCGAGTCAATTTCCACTCATAGTGATCCTATAACCCAGTAAACCCAGTGCCGTCGAGTCGATTCCAACTCATATAGTGATCCTATATAGGCACTAAATCAGTCATTTCTGTTATTCGTGTGAATGTTATCAATAATCCACATAAATATCCCCTAATTCAGACATGATTTATCCATATTTTACAGATGACGGAAGTGTGGTTCAGAATCTTTACATCACTGAGAAATGTCCATTTATTTGGCGAAGGTTTCACAGTTACCAAAGACAGGCTTGCTTTAAATTCAGGAGTTTAAAGTTTCCTCTTTTCACAGTACCTGGACACTCCTACCGCCCTTCATACTTAAACTTACATTTTGTTTTCCACATAAAAGTAAAATTTGTAAAATGCAGTAAATAAAATCCTGAAATAAACCTATACTCTTGCCATGCAGAAAAAATTAAGGTGATTAATATTTTCATAAATTCCTTTCTAGTCATTTCTCTGGGTCTGTGTGTTTATTTCACAGTTTGATCACACGGTAAGTAAAGTTTTGTGTTACTTTGTTGTGATTTTTTTTTTAGTCTCTGTGTCTGTGTGTTTATTTCACAGTTTGATCACACGGTAAGTAAAGTTTTGTGTTACTTTGTTGTGATTTTTTTTTTTAGTTACTACTAGCTCCTAAATATTCTCATGACATCCATAGAACATTTACCTAAAAAAAGGCTGTCTTGAATTCCTTTCTATGAGTTACCAAAATTAATTTTGTCATTCCCTGATTTTTAACCCATTATAATGCTTTGCTTTTTACTATTATATATAACACTGCCATCAATATTTGTCTATATTTAGCGTAGTTACTGATTATCAAGTGTGTCCTGTATGTCAAGCCTACATGATAAGTGTTCCTTATCTCTTACTCCAATTAATCCTGGTAATCACCCTATGTAATAAGAATTACAATTCTTACCCTCATAAAATAAAGCAGATAAAGTGTCTGAAGCTCAGAGTAGTTTTACAAAGTGTCTAATTTCATGGAGCTGATGTGTGGTTCTGGGCGTATGAGTGCTCAGATACATCTACATTTCCTCCCACCCCACCCTGCTCTCCTTACACACAGAAGAGCTCACTCCTATGCTGCAGCTCTCAGACTCCTGGAGGCTTCTGACTGTGTTCAGCCAGTGAGAGGCACTAATGAGAGTTTGGCAGAAAAGAGACTAGTAAAAGAGAGTGGGTAGGAAGGGAGCCGGCAAGAGTTTTAGGGAGGGCTTTTCTTCCTTATTGTCTGCTTCAGGCAGCGACTCCGGCAGCAGCTCAGTTTCCAGTGGGCAGGCCCAACATCCTCTGCCAGATGACCCTAGATTTACAGCTCTGTTACTGTCTTCTTCTTCCTATTCAAAGTAGGGTTGATAGGGCCTTCCAAGAGAGTCTTGTGGCGCAGTGGTTAAGTGCTCCGCTGCTAACCGAAAGGTCAGCAGTTTGAACCTACCAGCTGCTCAGTGGGAGGAAAGACCTAGCAATCTACTTCCTTAAAGGGTTAGCTTTGGAAACCATAAGGTGCAGCTGTGGTCTGTCCTATGGTGTTGCTATGAGTCAGAATTGACTTTACAGCAATGAGATTTTTTAGGGCCTTCCATCTATAGTTAATCCCTGCTTTGTTTCAACAGGAAACCCAGGTGGTATAGTGGTTAAGTACTACAACAGCTAACCAAAAGGCTGGCAGTTCGAATCCACCAGGCGCTCTATGGAAAATCTTTGGGGCAGTTCTATACCTGCCTGCCTTATAGGGTCACTATGAGTCAGAATTGACTCGATGGACTTGAGTTTTTGGGTTTCAGCATCTTCAGATTTCCCACCTGTTTCATTACCTGTAAGGATTGTCTGGCATTCACCTCCCTTTATTCTAAAACTCAAGTGATTCTTGCATTTTTCTTTGAGCTTATACTTCTAAATACTTTCTTTAGTATATGTCCTCAGAAATGCCATTTCTACATCAAAGTTTCTGTAAAAAGAATAAGGCTCTGAAAATATTATTTAAGTATTTATAGGAGGAAATTACTACGTTAAGTCTCTGGGTTAAGCACTTATCACTTTCATACTTAAGAGTGGATTGCCATAAAGCCTATTGTATTAAAAGTTTGAGTTAAATACAGTGATTTGTAATTGTTATTATTATTATTATGTATTGTATTATTATGTTTAAGATATTTTAATGTATTTGGAGGTGCTTCTTAAGTGTTTTATATGCAATTCACCAGCTGCCCCTTGGAAACCCTGTGTGGCAGTTCTATCTTGTCCTATAGGATCACTATGATTCGGAATCGACTTGATGGCAACGGGTTTTTGTTTGTTTGAATATAAAACTTCTCTTTACTTAATAACATGGTAGTGTTTTAAACAAGATCTCTTTTTCCACATAAATATCATGGCCACGAGAATGATATGCCACATCTTAGGAATCTTCTCATGTTAAAATATCAAGTTTATTAGGCTTATTACCCAGATTTATGTATTAATACAGACAGCTGGACTATGAATAATCCTTATTACCCTTTTCTTTCTTAAATAACTGGAAAACTTCTTTATTAATACAATTTCTATAGTAGAGGATATGGTCTCCATAATATCAATTTTCACAGTTTTATCTAGATGTTTTGTTTGGTTCCTCCAATTTTAGTTTAAGACATCTTTGACCAGGTAAGCAAATCTTTTGACTAATATGTCCTTTCCTTTTTTAAATCATGTCTAGATATAGTTATATCCCTGTATATCTCTATCATATATCTGTCTATGTATTTATTTTCTAACATCTAATTTCACAGCTAGAAAGTAAAACTCCAATTAAACTCCAACTTCTCCTGTTTTAACTTTGTGTTTCATTCATCCGTCCTTCCATCCATTCATTCCTGCATGTGCACATGAGATTATTTATTCATTTATTAATGGATAAATTCAGACATTCATTAATTTTCTTTCAACATGTGTCAAATTCTTCCTTTGTTAAAGGGTCCCTAATTTTTTCTTGCATTCTAGTTTTTTGGGGAGAACTTTTTATCCAATTTTTAATCAGGAAAGTTATAACTCAGTTTTGGATAACTAATTAAAATAATATGAATATATCACAATCTAAGAATACGTCTTTTTTGAGGCAGAGCCAAGATGGCAGAATAGACAGATGCTTCCAACGAGCTCTCTTTTCAACAAAGACCTGAAAAAACAAGTGAAACGAGTATATTTTTGAGAAGCTAGGATCCCTGAGCATCAAAGGCAAGCTTGGAGAATGAACTCAGGGGAAGGGGGAGGAACAGGTCTTTCAGAAGAAGCGGAGGGGAGTTACTGGACCTGAATTGCAGGCACTATTCCCGGAGCCATGGTGGTGGGCTGGTACTAGCATTTGGCTGCAGTTTCCTTAGAAAGAAGCAGTCAGCCACACAACCTACTCACACCTCCAGAACCAGAGAAGAATGGTACTCTCAGCAAAAGTTAAGTACTTTCATATATTTTACCGAGCCCCCCCCCACCCCCAAGCCGGCTTCGGTGGCTGAATTCCCTGGGCCTGAGATAGGCACCATTGAGCACCTAGAGCCATACTCCAGCCTTGGAGAAGGAAAAATTTGCAGTTGGGGGAAAAGATAATTTGTCAGCTCCACTAACCAGAGGAGCTCAGGACAGAAGTGGCTCCTGTCCAGGCATAAACAGTCTGTGGAATTTGAGCACCTTTCCCCTCTGCATGGACCTGTGTGGGCCTATTTCAGGAGAATATGCCCTTGTTGGCAGACTCCAACCATTTCAGCTGTGAGGAGGAGAGGTGAATGTCTGATGTTTGACATTGCTTTGCCTATTAAACAGGGTCCTCACCTACCCACATAAGGGGACTAAGGACTGGTAGCTCCACTCAGGTCACACACCCACCTGTGACAGGGATCCAAAGATAACTGGTACCTCCCAGTCCTTACAACCAAAAACACTGGGTGCCCTTGGTCCATCTGCAAAACCCATCCACCTGCATGCTCTAGGGAACAGGGATGTATTTTCCACAGAGAGACTTGGGGGTCAGTTCTCAACCCCCTGCCTTTTTCAGAGCGTGACCCCCTGCTACAACCAGATACTGGTACCTACACCAATCACCCCTGCCCCTCTAAGACTGTAGGACAGAACCCATGCCACATACTTGATGATCAGCTACCTAGACACCTGAGCTGAATTCATAGAAGAAAAGTGAATGGACTTCTAGACTAATATACCTGATAATGGCTCTAGCCATCTGGGGACAGGATGTCAGAGCTCCAAAGGCGAAAATAATCAAGCTAGCTCACTCAAGCAACCCCTTTTGGGGTTATCAAAATAAAACAAATCAAGAAGCTATGGCACAGTAAGCAAACATAAACTAATACAATAACTTATAGATGGCTTGGAGACAACAGTCAATATCAAGTCACATAAAGAAACAGACCATGATCACCTCAACAAGCTCTAAAAATAAAGAATTCAGGGATCTTCTAGGTGACAGTGCATTCCTGGAACTACCAGAGGCAGAATACAAAAGTTTAATATACAGAACCCTTCAAGACATCAGAAAGGAAATGAGGCAATACGCAGAACAAGCCAAGGAACACACAGATAAAGCAACTGAAGAAATTAGAAAGATTATTCAGGAACATAATCAAAAATTTGATAAGCTGGAAAAATCCATAGATAGACAGCAATCAGAAATTCAGAAGATTAACAATCAAATTACAGAAGTAGACAACTCAATAGAAAGTCAGAGGAGCAGAATTGAGCAAGTAGAAGCCAGAATTTCTGTACTTAAAGATAAATCACTCGGCAGTAACTTATATGAAGAAAAATCCAATAAAAGAATTAAAAAAAAATGAAGAAACCTTAAGAATCATGTGGGACTCTATCAAGAGAAGTAACCTACGAGTGATAGGAGTAACAGAACAGGGAGGGATAACAGAAAATGCAGAGAGAATTGTTGAAGATTTGCTGGTAGAAAACTTCCTTGGTATCATGAAAGATATCCAAGATGCTCATCAAACTCTACATAAGGTAGATGTTAAAAGAAAGTCACCAAGATATATTATAATCAAACTTGCTAAAACCAAAGATAAAGAGAGAATTTGAAGAGCATCTAGGGATAAAAGAAAAGTCATCTACAAAGGAGTGCCAATAGGAATAAGCTTGGACTACTCAGCAGAAACCATGCAGGCAAGGAGGCAATGGGATGACACATTTTAAAAAGTTGAAGGAAAAAAATTGCCAGCCAAGAATCATATATCCAGCAAAACTGTCTGTTAAATATGAAGGTAAAATTAGTACATTTCCAAATAAACAGAAGTTTAGGGAAATCATAAAAACCAAACCAAAACTACAAGGAATACTAAAGGGTGTCCTTTGGTTAGAAAATCAATAATATCAGGTATCAACCCAAGACTAGAACACTGGGCAGATCAACCAGAAGTCAATCTAGACAAGGAAATTAAAAAAAAAAATCAAGATTTTTTTAAAAAGCTCAAAACAGGGTAACACTGATGTTATTATATAAAAGAAGACAAAATCAAACACAATAAAGAGGGACTAAGAAATGTAATCATAGACCTTCCATAGGGAGAGGAAGATACGGCGATACAAAGAAATAAAAGTTAGTTTTAAATTCAGAAAAATAGGGGTAAGTAATAAGGTAACCACAAAGGAGACAAACTACCCTACTCCTCAAATAAAATACAAGAAAAAAATAGAGACTCAGCAGAAACAAAATCAACAACAACAAATATGAGGAAAGGACAACACATAAAGATAATCGATGCAATACATAAAATTAAGCAGGAAAAAGAAACCGTCAACAACACACAAAAAAAGACATCGGAATGATAGCACTAAATTCATACCTATCCGTAATTATGCTGAATGTAAATCAACTAAATGCACCAATACATAGACAGAAAGTGACAGAATGGATTAAAAAACAAGATCCGTCTATATGCTGCTTACAAGAGACACACCTTAGACTTAGAGACACAAACAAACTAAAACTCAAAGGATGGAAAAAATATATCAAGCAAATGACAATCAAAAAAAAAAAAGGAGTGGCAAGATTGATTTCTGATAAAACAGATTTTAAAGTTAAATCCATCGAAAAGGATAAGGAAGGACACTGCATAATGATTAAAGGGACAATATACCAAGAAGATATAACCATATTAAGTATGTATACATGCAATGACAGTGCTGCAAGATACATAAAACAAACTCTACCAGAATTGAAAAGTGAGATAGACAGCTCCACAGTAATAGTAGGAGACTTCAACACACCACTTTCGGTGAAGGACAGGCTAACCAGAAAGAAGCTCAATAAGGACGCAGAAGAACTAAATGCCACAATCAACCAACTTGACCTTGTAGACATATACAGAACACTCCACCCAACAGCAACCAAGTATACTTTCTTTTCTAATGCACATGGAACATTCTCTAGAATTGACCACATATTAGGTCATAAATCAAGCCTTAGCAGAATCCAAAACATTGAAATATTATAAGGCGTCTTCTCTGACCATAAGGCCATGTAAGTGGAAATCAATAACAAAAAAATCAGGGAAAAGAAATCAAACACTTGGAAACTGAACAATACCCTGCTCAAAAAAGACTGGATTATAGAAGACATTAAGGATGGAACAAAGAAATTCATAGAATCTAATTAGAATGAAAACACTTCCTATCAGAACCTTCAGGACACAGCAAAAGTGGTGCTCAGAGGCCAATTTATATCAATAAATGCATGCATCCAAAAAGAAGAAAGGGCCAAAATCAAAGAATTATCCCTACAACTTGAATAAATAGAAAGAGAGCAACAAAAGAAACCCTCAGGCACGAGAAGAAAACAAATAATAAAAATTAGAGCTGAACTAAATGAAATAGAAAACAGAAAAGCAATTGAAAGAATTAACAAGACCAAAAGCAGGTTTTTTGAAAAAAATCAACAAAATTGATAAACCACAGGTCAAACTGACAAAAGAAAAACAGGAGAGGAAACAAATAACCCAAATAAGAAATGAGATGGGTGATATTATTACAGACCCAACTGAAATTAAAAGAATCATATCGGATTACAATGAAAAATTATACTCTAACAAATTGAAAAACCTAGAAGAAATGGATGAATTCCTAGAAAAACGCTGCTTACCTAAATTAACACAAAAAGAAGCGGAACAGCTAAATAAATTGATAACAAAAGAAGGGATTGAAAAGGTAATCAAAAAACTCCCCCCAAAAAGCCCTGGCTTGTATGGCTTCATTGCAGAGTTCTACCAAACTTTCAGAGAAGAGTTAAAACCACTACTACTAAAGGTATTTCAGAGCATAGAAGAGGATGGAATAATCCCAAAGTCCTTCTATGAAGCCATCATATCCCTGATACCAAAACCAGGTAAAGACACCACAGAAAAAGAAAATTATAGACCTATATCCCTCATGAATGTAGATGTAAAAATCCTCAACAAAATTCTAACCAACAGAATTCAACAACATATCAAAAAAATAATCCGGGAGGCGGGGCCAAGATGGCGGACTAGGTGGACGCTACCGCGGATCCCTCTTGCAACAAAGACTCGGAAAAACAAGTGAATCGATCACATACATAACAATCTACGAACTCTGAACAACAAACACAGACTTAGAGATGGAGAACGAACAAATACGGGCAGACAGCGATCGTTTTCAGAACTAGGAGCCAGCATACCAGGCAGGTGACCTTTGGAGCCCGATCTGGGGCAGAGCCCAGGGCGAAGATGGCACAGACAAGGAGCCCAGCCCTACCCCTCCGAACCCATCCCGGGAGGGAGTCTAGCTGGTTGGCGCGGGTGGCGTAGTGGTGCAGCCGGTGGGAGAAGCACCCGGAAGGCAGTGACTGATCTTGGAGCAGGGAGAGCAGTGTCCCAGCCAGGGAGCTGTCCCTCCGGGAGTTTGGGGGAAAGCAGGCGTGGCGCGAGCGTGGGGATCAGCTATATTTCCCTAAAGCGACCCCGGGGGGGGGCCCAGAAGTCGTGCGGGGGACTCCCACCCAGTTCGCGCGTGCGGCGCGGCACACCGGAGGGAGAAGTCCCCGGGAGGAAGTGACAGGTCTTGGAGCGGGGAGAGCAGCGTCCCAACTGGAGAGCTGTCCCGCTGGGATTCTGGCGGGAGCGGGCGGGGCGTGACCGTGGGGACCAGTTATATTTCCCTGAATTGACCCTGGGGGCGGGCCCACCCGTTCATGCGGGCGACGCCCACTCAGTTCGCGCGAGCGAAGCGGCAGAAGGAGGGAGAAGTCCCCGAGAGGAAGTGACTGGTCTTGGAGCGGGGAGAGTAGCGTCCCAGCCGGGGAGCCGTCCAGCCGGGTATTTGGCGGACGTGGGTGGAGCGTGAATGCGGGGATCAGCTCTATATTCTGTGGTGCTACACTCCTAGCTCTCTGATCCCTCCCCCACCCACCCAGGCGGCTCCATTAACATCTGAATACCCTGAGCCAGAGGGAGAATTCAGATAGGGATCTGACTGCATTTTTTTTAGCTGATTACCTGGAAAAACTAGTTTCCCAGTGATGGCTCGGAGACAGCAGTCCATATCAAACCACATAAAGAAACAGACCATGACAGCTTCTCCAAACCCCCAAACAAAAGAATCAAAATCTTTCCCAAATGAAGATACAATCCTGGAATTATCAGATACAGAATATAAAAAACTAATTTACAGAATGCTTAAAGATATCACAAATGAAATTAGGATAAATGCAGAAAAAGCCAAGGAACACACTGATAAAACTGTTGAAGAACTCAAAAAGATTATTCAAGAACATAGTGGAAAAATTAATAAGTTGCAAGAATCCATAGAGAGACAGCATGTAGAAATCCAAAAGATTAACAATAAAATTACAGAATTAGACAACGCAATAGGAAGCCAGAGGAGCAGACTCGAGCAATTAGAATGCAGACTGGGACTTCTGGAGCACCAGAGAATCAACACCAACATAGCTGAAAAAAAATCAGATAAAAGAATTAAAAAAAATGAAGAAACCCTAAGAATCATGTGGGACTCTATCAAGAAGGATAACTTGCGAGTGATTGGAGTCCCAGAACAGGGAGTGGGGACAGAAAACACAGAGAAAATAGTTGAAGAACTCCTGACACAAAACTTCCCTGAAATCATGAAAGACGAAAGGATATCTATCCAAGATGCTCATCGAACCCCATTTAAGATGGATCCAAAAAGAAAAATACCAAGACATATTATCATCAAACTTGCCAAAACCAAAGACAAACAGAAAATTTTAAAAGCAGCCAGGGAGAAAAGAAAGGTTTCCTTCAAGGGAGAATCAATAAGAATAAGTTCAGACTACTCAGCAGAAACCATGCAGGCAAGAAGGGAATGGGACGACGTATACAGAGCACTGAACGAGAAAAACTGCCAACCAAGGATCATATATCCAGCAAAACTCTCTCTGAAATATGAAGGAGAAATTAAGATATTTACAGATAAACACAAGTTTAGAGAATTTGCAAAAACTAAACGAAGACTGCAAAAAATGCTAAAGGAGATTGTTTGGCCTGACGACCAATAATATCAGGTTCCAGCACAATACAAGGTCACAAAACAGAACGTCCTGATATCAATGCAACTCAAATAGGGAAAGCACAAAAACAAACAAATTAAGATTAATTCTAAAAAATAAATAAATAAACAAAATAATACACATAACAGGGAATCATGGAAATCAATAGATAAAAGATCACAATAATCAAAAAGAGGGACTAAATATAGGAGGCATTGAACTGCCAGATGGAGAGTGATACAAGGTGATATAGAACGACACAAGTTAGGTTTTTACTTAGAAAAATAGGGGTAAATAATAAGGTAACCACAAAAAGGAATATCAACTCCATAACTCAAGAAAAAACCAAGAAAAACGTAACGACTCAACAAACACAAAGTTAAACATTATGAAAATGAGGATCTCACAATCTACTAAGAAAAACGTCTCAGCACAAAAAAACATGTGGAAAAATGAAATGGACAACAACACACATGAAAAGGCATCAAAATGACAGCACTAAAAACTTATTTATCTATAATTACCCTGAATGTAAATGGACTAAATGCACCAATAAAGAGACAGAGAGTCACGGACTGGATAAAGAAACACGATCCATCTATATGCTGCCTACAAGAGACACACCTTAGACTTAGAGACACAAACAAACTAAAACTCAAAGGATGGAAAAAAATCTATCAAGCAAACAATAAGCAAAAAAGAAGAGGAGTAGCAATATTAATTTCTGACAAAATAGACTTTAGACTTAAATCCACCACAAAGGATAAAGAAGGACACTATATAATGATAAAAGGGACAATTGATCAGGGAGACACAACCATATTAAATATTTATGCACCCAATGACAGGGCTGCAAGATACATAAATCAAATTTTAACAGAACTGAAAAGTGAGATAGACACCTACACATTTATAGTAGGAGACTTCAACACACCACTTTCAGAGTAGGAGAGGAGATCCAGTAAGAAGCTCAATAGAGACACGGAAGACCTACTTACAACAATCAACCAACTTGACCTCATTGACTTATACAGAACTCTCCACCCAACTGCTGCAAAATATACTTTTTTTTTCTAGTGCACATGGAACATTCTCTAGAATAGACCACATATTAGGTCATAAAACAAATCTTTGCAGAATCCAAAACATCGAAATATTACAAAACATCTTTTCAGACCACAAGGCAATGAAGCTAGAAATCAATAACAGAAAAACTAGGGAAAAGAAATCAAATACTTGGAAAATGAACAATACCCTCCTGAAAAAAGACTGGGTTATAGAAGACATCAAGGAGGGAATAAGGAAATTCTTAGAAAACAACGAGAATGAAAATACTTCCTATCAAAACCTCTGGGACACAGCAAAAGCAGTGCTCAGAGGCCAATTTATATCGATAAATGCACACATACAAAAAGAAGAAAGAGCCAAAATCAGAGAACTGTCCCTACAACTTGAACAAATAGAAAGTGAGCAACAAAAGAACCCATCAGGCACCAGAAGAAAACAAATAATAAAAATTAGAGCTGAACTAAATGAATTAGAGAACAGAAAAACAATTGAAAGAATTAACAAAGCCAAAAGCTGGTTCTTTGAAAAAATTAACAAAATTGATAAACCACTGGCTAGACTGACTAAAGAAAAACAGGAAAGCAAACAAATAACCCGAATAAGAAACGAGAAGGACCACATCACAACAGAGCCAAATGAAATTAAAAGAATCATTTCAGATTACTACGTAAAATTGTACTCTAACAAATTTGAAAACCTAGAAGAAATGGATAAATTCTTGGAACAATACTACCTACCTAAACTAACACATTCAGAAGTAGAACAACTAAATAGACCCATAACAAAAAAAGAGATTGAAAAGGTAATCAAAAAACTTCCAACAAAAAAAAGTCCTGGCCCAGACGGCTTCACTGCAGAGTTCTGCCAAACCTTCAGAGAAGACTTAACACCACTACTACTGAAGGTATTTCAAAGCATAGAAAAAGACGGAATACTACCCAACTCATTCTATGAAGCTACCATCTCCCTGATACCAAAACCAGTAAAGACATTACAAAAAAAGAAAATTATAGACGTATATCCCTCATGAACATAGATGCAAAAATCCTCAACAAAATTCTAGCCAATAGAATCCAACAACACATCAAAAAAATAATTCACCCTGATCAAGTGGGATTTATACCAGGTATGCAAGGCTGGTTTAATATCAGAAAAACCATTAATGTAATCCATCACATAAATAAAACAAAAGATAAAAACCACATGATCTTATCAATAGATGCAGAAAAGGCATTTGACAAAGTTCAACACCCATTTATGATAAAAACTCTCATCAAAATTGGAATTGAAGGAAAATTCCTCAACATAATAAAGGGCATCTATGCAAAGCCAACAGCCAATATCACTCTAAATGGAGAGAACCTGAAAGCATTTCCCTTGAGAACGGGAATCAGACAAGGATGCCCTTTATCACCGCTCTTATTCAACATCGTACTTGAAGTCCTAGCCAGGGCAATTAGGCTAGACAAAGAAATAAAGGGTATCCAGATTGGCAAGGAGGAAGTAAAGCTATCACTATTTGCAGATGACATGATCGTATACACGGAAAACCCTAAGGAATCCTCCAGAAAACTACTGAAACTAATAGAAGAGTTTGCAAGAGTCTCAGGTTATAAAATAAACATACAAAAATCACTTGGATTCCTCTACATCAACAAAAAGAACACCGAAGAGGAAATAACCAAATCAATACCATTCACAGTAGCCCCCAAGAAGATAAAATACTTAGGAATAAATCTTACCAAGGATGTAAAAGACCTATACAAAGAAAACTATAAAACTCTGCTACAAGAAATTCAAAAGGACATACTTAAGTGGAAAAACATACCCTGCTCATGGATAGGAAGACCTAACATAGTAAAAATGTCTATTCTACCAAAAGCCGTCTATACATATAATGCACTTCCAATCCAAATACCAATGTCATATTTTAAGGGGATAGAGAAACAAATCACTAATTTCATATGGAAGGGAAAGAACCCCCGGATAAGCAAAGCATTACTGAAAAAGAAGAAGAAAGTGGGAGGCCTCACTCTACCTGATTTCAGAAGCTATTATACAGCTACAGTAGTCAAAACAGCCTGGTACTGGTACAACAGCAGGCACATAGAACAATGGAACAGAATTGAGAACCCAGATGTAAATCCATCCAAGTATGAGCAGCTGATATTTGACAAAGGACCAGTGTCAGTCAATTGGGGAAATGATAGTCTTTTTAACAAATGGTGCTGGCATAACTGGATATCCATTTGCAAAAGAATGAAACAGGACCCATACCTCACACAATGCACAAAAACTAACTCCAAGTGGATCAAAGACCTAAACATAAAGACTAAAATGATAAAGATCATGGAAGAAAAAATAGGGACAACCTCAGGAGCCCTAATACAGGGCATAAACAGAATACAAAACATTACCAAAAATGATGAAGAGAAACCAGATAACTGGGAGCTCCTAAAAATCAAACACCTATGCTCATCTAAAAACTTCACCAAAAGAATAAAAAGACCACCTACAGACTGGGAAAGAATATTCAGCTATGACATCTCAGACCAGCGCCTGATCTCTAAAATCTGCATAATTCTGTCAAAACTCAACCACAAAAAGACAAACAACCCAATCGAGAAGTGGGCAAAGGATATGAACACACATTTCACTAAAGAAGATATTCAGGCAGCCAACAGATACATGAGAAAATGCTCCCGATCATTAGCCATTAGAGAAATGCAAATTAAAACTACGATGAGATTCCATCTCACACCAGCAAGGCTGGCATTAATCCAAAAAACACAAAATAATAAATGTTGGAGAGGCTGCGGAGAGACTGGAACTCTCATACACTGCTGGGGGGATTGTAAAATGGTACAACCACTTTGGAAATCCATCTGGCGTTATCTTAAACAGTTAGAAATCGAACTGCCATACAACCCAGAAATCCCACTCCTCGGAATATACCCTAGAGATACAAGAGCCTTCACACAAACAGATATATGCACACCCATGTTTATTGCAGCTCTGTTTACAATAGCAAAAATCTGGAAGCAACCAAGATGTCCGTCAACGGAGGAATGGGTAAATAAATTGTGGTATATTCACACGATGGAATACTACGCATCGATAAAGAACAGTGATGAATCTCTGAAACATTTCATAACATGGAGGAATCCGGAAGGCATTATGCTGAGCGAAATGAGTCAGTTGCAAAAGGACAAATATTGTATAAGACCACTATTATAAGATCCTGAGAAATAGAAAAAACGGAGAAGAACACATACTTTTGTGGTTACAAAGGGGGGAGGGAGGGAGGGAGGGAGAGGGTTTTTTATTGATCAATCAGTAGATAAGAACTGCTTTGGGTGAAGGGAAAGACAACACTCAATACAAGGAAGGTCAGCCTAATTGGACTGGACTAAATGCAAAGAGGTTTCCAGGATAAAATGAAAGCTTCAAAGGTCAGAGGAGCAGGGGCTGGGGTCTGGGGAACATGGTTTGAGGGGACTTCTAAGTCAATGGGCAAAATAATTCTATTATGAAAACATTCTGCATCCCACTTTGAATTGTGGCGTCTGGGGTCCTAATGCCAACAAGCGGCCATCTAAGATACATCATTTGGTCTCAACCCACCTGGAGCAAAGGCAAAGGAGGAATACCAAGGTCACACGACAACTAAGAACCCAAGAGACAGAAAGGGCCACTTGAACCAGAGACCTACATTATCCTGAGACCAGAAGAACTAGTTGGCGCCCGGCCACAATCGACGTCTGCCCTGTCAGGGAGCACAGCAGACAACTCCTGAGGGAGCAGGAGACCAATGGGATACAGACCCCAATTTCTCATAAAAAGACCATACTTAATGGTATGACTGCGACTAGAGGAATCCCAGAGACAATGCTCCCCAGAACTTCTGATGGCACAGGACAGGAACCATCCCCAAAGACAACTCATCAGGCATGAAAAGGACTGGTCAGCGGGGGGGAGAGAGATGCTGATAAAGAGGGAGCTAATTAAATCAGGTGGACACTGGAGAGTGTGTTGGCAACTCTTGACTGGAGGGGGGATGGGAAGATAGAGAGAGAGGGAAGATGGCAAAATTGGCACGAAACGAGAGACTGAAAGGGCTGACTCAATAGGGGGAGAGCAAGTGGGAGAAGGGAGAAAGATGTATGTAAACTTACATGTGACAGACTGATTGGAACGGTAAATGTTCACTTGAAGCTTAATAATAATTAATTTAAATAAATAAATAAAAATAAAATAATCCACTATGACCAAGTGGGATTCATACCAGGTATGCAGCAATGGTTCAACATTAGAAAAACAATTAATGTAATCCATCACATAAATAAAACAAAAGACAAGAATGACATGATTTTATCAATTGATGCAGAAAAGGCATTTGACAAAGTTCAACACCCATTCATGATAAAAACTCTCAGCAAAATAGGAATTGAAGGAAAATTCCTCCCTTAACATAATAAAGGGCATTTTTGTAAAGCCAACAGCCAACATCATTCTAAATGGAAAGAGCCTAACATCATTTCCCTTGAAAACAGGAACCAGACAAGAATGTCCTTTATCACCACTCTTATTCAACAATGTGCTGGAGGTCCTAGCCAGAGCAATTAGGCTAGACAAAGAAATAAACGGCACCCAGATTGGCAAGGAAGAAGTAAAATTATCTCTATTTGCAGATGACGTGATCTTATACACAGAAAAGCCTAAGGAATCCTCCAGAAAACCACTGAAACTAATCTAAGAGTTCAGCAGAGTATCAGGATAGAAGATAAACATACAAAAATCAGTTGGATTCCTCTACACCAACAAAAAGTACATCGAAGAGGAAATCACCAAATCAATACTATTTACAGTAGCCCCCAAGAAGATAAAATATTTAAGAATAAATCTTACTAGAGATGTAAAAGACTTATACAAAGAAAACTACAGTACTCTTCTGCAAGAAACCAAAAGAGGCCTAAGTAAGTGGAAAAGCACGCCCTGCTCATGGATAGGAAGACTTAAACTTATAAAAATGTCTATTCTACCAAAAGCGATCTATACATTTAATGCAATTCCGATCTAAATTCCAACAACATTCTTTACTGAGATGGAGAAACAAATCACCAACTTCATATGGAAGGGAAAGAGGCCCTGGATAATAAAGCATTACTGAAAAAGAAGAACAAAGTGGGAGGCCTAACTCCACCTGATTCTAGAACTTATTATAACACCACAGTAGTCAAAACAGCCTGGTACTGGTACAACAACAGATACACACACCAATGGAACAGAATTGAGAATCCAAACATAACTCCATCCACATATGAGCAGTTGATATTTGACAAAGGCCCCAAAACAGTTAGATGGGGAAAAGGCAGCCTTTTTAACAAATGGTGCTGGCAGAACTGGATATCCATCTGCAAAAAAAATGAAACAAGACCCATACCTCACTCCATGCACAAAAACGAGCTCAAAATGGATCAAAGACCTAAATATAAAATCTAAAACGATAAACATCATGGACAAAAAAATAGGGACAATGTTAGGAGTCCTAATGGCATAAACGGTATACAAATATTATTAAGAATGCAAAAGAAAAACTAGATAACTGGGGGCTCCTAAAAATCAAACACCTATGCTCATCCAAAGACTTTAACAAAAGAGTAAAAAGACCACCTACAGACTGGGAAAAAGGTTTTAGCTATGACATTTCCTATCAATGCCTGATCTCTAAAATCTACATGATACTGCAAAAACTAAACTGCAAAAGACAAATAACCCAATTAATAAATGCGCAAAAGATATGAACAGACACTTCACTAAAGAAGACATTCAGGTAGCTAACAGATACGTGAGGAAATGCTCACGATCATTAACCATTAGAGAAATGCAAATCAAAACTACAATGAGATTCCATCTCACCAAACAAGGCTGGCATTAATCTAAAAAACACAAAACAATAAGGGTTGGAGACGCTGTGGAGAGATTGGAACACTTATACAGTGCTGGTGGGAATGTTAAATGGTACAACCACTTTGGAAATCGATTTGGTGCTTTCTTAAAAAGCCAGAAATAGAACTACCATAAAAAAAAATCCCAATCCTTGCAATACATCCTAGAGAAATAAGAGCCTTTACGCGAACAGATATATGCACACCCATGTTCATTGCAGCAGTGTTTACAATAGCAAAAAGGTGGAAGCAACCAAGGTGCCCATCAACGGATGAATGGATAAATAAATTATGGTATATTCACACAATGGAATACTATGCATCAATAAAGAACAGTGATGCATCTGTGAAACATTTTGTAACATGGAGGAATTTGGAAGTCATTATGCTGAGTGAAATTAGTCAGTTGCAAAAGCACAAATATTGTATAAGACCAGTATTATAAGAACTGAAGAAATAGTTTAAACAGAGATGAAAATATTCTTTGATGGTTATGAGAGGGGGGAGGGAGGGATGGTTGGAAAGAGATATTTGCTAATTAGTGGATAAGAACTACTTTAGGTGACAAGAAAGACAACACACAATACAGGTGAGGTCAGCACAAATGTACTAAACCAAAAGCAAAGAAGTTTCCTGAATAAACTGAATGCTTCGAAGGCCAGTGTAGTGGGGGTGGGAGTTTGGGGACCTGGTTTCAAGGGACATCTAAGTCAATTGGCATAATAAAATCTATTAAGAAAACATTCTGCATCCCACCTTGGAGAGAGGTGTCTGGGGTCTTAAATGCTAGCAAGCAGCCATCTAAGATGCATCAATTGGTCTCAACCCACCTGGATCAAAGGAAAATGAAGAACACCAAGGACACAAGGTAATGATGAGCACAAGAGACAAGAAAGGGCCACATAAACCAGAGACTACATCATCCTGAGACCGGAAGAGCTAGATGGTACCTGGCTACAACTGATGACTGCCCTGACAGGGAACACAACAGAGAACCCCTGAGGGAGCAGGAGAGCCGTGGGTTGGAGACCCCAAATTCTCATAGAAAGACCAGACTTAATGGTCTGACTGAGACTAGAAGGACCACGGTGGTCATGGCCCCCAGACCTTCTGTTGGCCCAGTACAGGAGCCATTCCCTAAGCCAACTCTTCAGACAGGGATTGGGCTGGACAATGGGTTGGAGAGGGATGCTGGTGAGGAGTGAGCTTCTTGGATCAGGTGGACACTTGAGACTATGTTGGCATCTCCTGCCTGGAGGGGTGATGAGAGGGTAGAGGGAATGAGAAGCTGGTGAAATGGACATGAAAAGAGAGAGTGGAGGGAGGGAGTGGGTTGTCTCATTAAGGCGAGAGCAATTGGGAGTATGTAGCAAGGTGTATATAAGTTTTTGTGTGAGAGAGTGACTTGGTTTTTAAACTTTCACTTAAAACACAATAAAAATTGAAAAAAAAAAAAAAGAAGAATGCAAAAGACTTAAGGAAAATATTATTAGCCCAAGAGATAAAAGGGCCACAATAACCAGAGACTCCATCAGTCTGAGACCGGAAGAACTATATGGTGTCCGGCTACCACCAGTGATTGCCCTTACAGAGAACACGACAGAGAGTCCCTGATGGAGCAGGAGAAAAGTGGGGTGCAGAACTCAAATTTACAGAAAAAGACCAGACTTAATGGTCTGACTGAGACTGGAGGAACCTCAAAGCCATGGCTCCTGGGTGCTCTGTTAATCTAGAACTGAACTATTCCCAAACCCCACTCTTCAGACAAAGATTAGGCTGGACTATAAAATATAAAATAATACTTGTGAACATTGTGCTTCTTAGTTCAAGCAGATACAAAAGACCAAGTGGGTGGCTCATGCCAGGAGGCCGTATGAGAAGGCAAAATGGGATCGGAGCTGGTTAGATGGACACAGGAAACCTGGGGTGGAAAGAGGGAGTGTGCTGTCACATTATAGGAATTGCAACTAGTGTCACATAACATTACTTGTATAAATTTTTGTATGAAAAATTAACTTGAGCTCTAAACTTTTACCTAAATCATAATTTAAAAAAAGGAAAAAAAAAGAATGTCTTTTTATAGTTTATTTTGACTCTCCATTTATAAATGGCCAGAGTTATCTTTTTCAATTACATAATTTTAAGAGTAGTCATATTTGGAGAAGTATAGTTTAAAAATTGTTAGAGCATTATATATGATCATGAGACTATGAATTCACTGGCTAAGAATTTTATATTCAATTGCAAAAATATGACCAACAGAAACATTCTTTTTAGTACACAAGCACACAAACACTCTACAAACACAGAATTACATGAAAATACATGCCAAAAAGATGACAAAGGAGGCAATTCCTTGGAGGATATGCAGTAAGTAGCATTCATTACTGTCAAAGAAGGAAATCTTATACTCTGTCATAGCGAAAGAAAAGGCGTTTTATTGAGGAATAACATTGCTCAAGCTGGGCAGTGCTAAGTAAAAATACAAAGCACTCCACCATTCAAGAGGAGAGAGGGGTCTATAGATAGAGAGAGCAAAGGTAAGGTATGGGTTAATGATTGCTATAAATAAGATCAGCTTCAGCTTGAAGTCCTTTGAAATGTAAAGGTAGGCCTTGGCTAGGAGATAGTGATTTACCACCTAGGTGAGTGGCACCAGCTCCTTTGATTATACATAATTGCAGTCATGAACACATTTTTCCTGGTAACAAATTGTTTACATCTTGACACATTTTTCTCATGAACAAATGGTTTACATTCTGACCTTTTGCTTCCTGGTAATGCATGTTGGCCCTGTCATTCTTGTCTGACACCAGTGGCTCCAGTTTGAAATTTTGCCATTTGTATTACTATAAGCATATGAAGATAATATAATAGTTTATTAATAGCCAAAAAAAAAAAAAAAGCCAGGAGGGTAATTTACAGAACATGGAATAATTACAATGTGACTTTACAGTAACACATTTCAAAACACTAAATATAAAATGTAACACACAGAAATGTTAATGATGCCTCCTTACCTTACAGTAGTTTAGGAATTAGATATTGACGTACAGGATACAATCATGGGGTTGATGAAGCTTTATACTTTACTAGAATAAATATGTCTGAAAGAAAAAAAGAAAAACAAAATTTGTTGCAACATATATTCTTTTATGAAATTTATCATCTGTTTTTAAACCATGATAGATTTTGTTTTCTTCCATGTTATCTTGTTTAACCTGATAGCAATAATTGGCTTTTATGTCATTTCTTCCATTTTCTTTCTTGTAGCCATGAGTTTTAGCAGTTCTTCAATACGTGCATTGATTTTGAGGCTTTGCCAGTGCTTTTGGCTTTTGTTTCTATGCAAAGAAGTACATGTTAACCTTTCGGATTATTGATCCTTAGAAGAAAGAAAGAGAGAAAAATATTTTTATTTAGTGCTAATGTAAAGTTTATCACAATATTTTTTCTGGCATTTGCTCACATTTTAAGTACTATATCCAGGCTTCAAGTGTAGGGTAAGAACAAAGGCTAAGTTTAGAAAAATGTTAGAGATTATGTCAATTAAAACTCTGGTTGCAAATACTAGGAAGCAATTGCAAATCTGCTTCAGAAAAAAAGAAGGGGTTTTTTGAAGAAAACTGGGTTAACTCAAGGACAATCAGAGCACTAGTGGCTGATTTTAGCAGGAACCTGTATTTCAAAGTAGAACACCACCAATAATCATGTGAGACATCTTCCCACCACATACTGTCTGCCTCTACATTTTTTTTTCTGCACGTCTGCTTTATTTTTTTTCTCTGCTGTATGCCTTCTCGCTTCCTGATAGTGCTAGCGTTGCAATCTGGGCTCAGTCACCTCTCCCCCTTGATCCCTCAGGCAAAATTCCCCTTCCTTTGGGCCTGCCAACTGCTGTTAGGGTTGCTAGCACACAGGACTGGGAGAAAGGATGTGAAGCAGAGGCAGAAACACTTGGAGGCTGACCACTCGACCTGCCCTAGTTATTTTTTATCTAGAGCTTATCTAACTACACTAATGTAATTAAAACTATGTCTTAATACTATCTTCATTTTACAGAATAAGAGACTAATATTTAAATAGACGCAAAACACTAGTGCAAAACAATAGTGCAATTTTTACAATATACATATTATTTATGTAAACCTAACATGACGTTCTTATAGCAAGTACAGAAAGAAGTTGCTGTATAGGCAAAGGAATATAAAGGAGAATGGCAATGCAGGAAAAAGAAATCATAATTTTATAAAATATAAAGTCTTATTTCATTTGCTACCAAATTTTCTCACCCTTTGTGGAGTAAAAATGACCTTTCATTATTTGGTGAATATTTTCATATACCATTTTGTTGTGGATGAGATATTTACAGGTCTCATCTGAGGACTGATGAATGGTACGTGAAGTACTTTCTAAGATATATGGGTGATTTTGATTAACTTTTGGACATTTTGCTTCCATTTGAGAATTATAGAACTTATCTTCTAGTATTTTTGGACACTATACAATTTGAATTATGGTGAAAGGATACAACTCTGACACACCTTTTTCCTGTACACTTATTCAATCTGCATGCTGAGCAAATAATTCGAAAAGCTGGACTATATGAAGAACGCGGCATTAGGATTAGAGGAGGACTCATTAACAACCTGCGATATGTAGATAACACAACTTTGCTTGCTTAAGGTGAAGAGGACTTGAAGCACTTACTGATGAAGATCGAAGACTACAGTCTTCAGTATGGGTTACACTTTAACATAAAGAAAACAAAAACCCTCACAACTGGACCTTTAAGGAACATAATAAAAGTAGAAAAGATTGAAGTTGTCAAGGATTTCATTTTACTTGGTTGGATTCACAATCAATACTCACGGAAGCAACAGTCAAGACATCAAACAAGCTCTGACAGGGATCACAATAAATGGTCCCTGGCAGAGAAGAAAAAAAAATGTAGAACAAAATTCAGATTCACAAAGACCAGACTTACTGGTCTGACAGAGATTGGAGGAACCCCTGAGACTGTTGCCCCTGGATGCCCTGCTTACTCAGAACAGAAGCCACTCCTGAAGTCCACCTTTCAGCCAAAGATTTGACAGGCCTCTAAAATAAAAAATAACACACATGAAGAGCATGCTTCTTAGTTGAATCAAGTAAATGAGACTAAGTGGACAAATGCCTGACCAAAAGTGGAGAAGAATGAATGAATACTGAGAACCCAGGGTGGAAAGAGAAAGGGAGAGAGTGCTGACACATTGTGGGGATTACACCTAATGTCACAAAAAAATTTGGTAACAAAATTTTTGAATGAAAAACTAATCTGTGCAATAAATGTTCACCTGAAACACAATAAAATTAAAAAAATCAAATGATGTATTGCATTAGACAAATCTGCTGCAAAAGATCTCATTGAAGTGTTAGAAAGCAAAAATGTCACCTTGAGGACTAAGGTGTGCCTGACCCAAGCCATGGTATTTCAATCGCCTCATATGCTGGACAATGAATAAAGAAGGTTGAAGAAGAATTGATGCTTTTGAATTATGGCATTGGTGAAGAATATTGAATATACCATGGACTGCCAGAAGAATGAACAAATCTGACTTGGAGGAAGTACAGCCAGAGTGCCCCTTAGAAGGGAGAAGGAAGAGACTTTGTCTCATGTGCTTTAGACAAGTTATCAGGAGGGACCAATCCCTTGTGAAGGACATCACACTTGGTAAAACAGAGGGTCAGCGAAAAAGAGGAAGACCCTCAAGGAGATGGATTAACACAGTGGCTGCAACAATTGTGAGGATGGCTTAGGGACAGGCAGTGTTTCATTTTGTTGGGGTCGCTATGAGTCAGAACAGACTCAACAGCACCTAACAACACAATTTGAAATAACTTGTTTTAACAAGGTTTATCAAAAATCCACTGAAGAAAATACTGAAATAGTAATTGAAATGTTGGAAAATGTAGTAGACCTAGCCATACATGCTGCTGTTTTTTGTTTCTTTTCCTCAAGGGCACCAGTTATTCTAATTGATTTGATATCCCATACTTTGCATGCCTTAGCAAACAAACAAAAATTGTCCAGATGCTTATTTTCTTGAGCCTGTTGACTTATTCTGATTAGATTCATTCTTTTGTTAGAGCATTCTCATGAGATATGTTGCAGAGACAAGAAGTTTTCCTCAAATATACTCAATGACAACGTGTCATACTAATGCTACCAGGTGCCATTAAATTGATTTTGACTCATGGCACCCCATTATGTGCAGTGTGGAGCTGCTCCATAATGTTTTCAAGGTTGTGAACTTTCAGAAGTATATCTCCAGCCCAGGTCTATCTTCTGAGGTGACTCTGGATGGGTTCGAATTGCTAGCCTTTGGCTAGTAGTGGAGCCCTTAACCACTTGTGCCACGCAGGGACTCTGTCCTACTAATAGATATTAGATTTTGTGATTTTTTTTTTCTTGAATGCCATCCTGAGTTTTCAGTACACAGTTATTATTCATTATAGATTTATAGCAAGAATATAAGAGCAATTATAGATTTTGAGCAAGAATTTTATTCTTCATTCATACATTAAACTCTATCTCTCTTAAATTTGAAAGATGGAGATTTTGAATCACTCCCTGCAATCATCTCCTAAGTGAAAGGAAAACTTGTTCAGCAACATTCATCATGCTTCCCTTAATTTCTACTGTAGGGTCCACCCTCAATGTTTATTACCTATTGCTGATATTTTAAACACACTCTTGATTGGCAAAGACTGAGCTTTTCCCTAACCTGGAGAAAAATAGAAAATGTCACATAAATAACACATTAAAAAAATAATGCCCACTCTATGTGGAATATTTCCTCATTAAATGTAAACATACTTTATAATAACTCTTTTTGGGAGAATACTTTTTTCCATTAACATGTAATAAAGAATAGATTTCAATTACGTATTATTGACTCAATGGATATCTAATCAGAGAGAGAATTTTTAAAACAGTGTTATTGCTGCCTTTTATTGTATAGCCCATTAGAGTTTAAAATAAATACAGTACATATATGTATGTATATATACACACATAATAGGGTTTTTTTTGTTTTGAATATATTATTTACATCTGTTAAAACTTTTGTAGTATGAGCTTGTAAAGAAAGGATTAAATGCATATATTAATGAATTATCTAAAAAGATCTCTATTGGTTATTCAACATAAATTGGCCCAAACTTTCCATGGACTAATATCATCTGATAGATAGAAGGTTTTATTATAATTAGCGTGCTTTCCCTTGAAAGCATCTAAATTTTTGGAGATGGTGTTCAAATATGAACTATGAAAATATGCTTTTAACTTGTCTTTCATCAGAATTGATTAAGCATTCACAGGGGAACATGCTCAGAGCTAAGCATCATAGGGATGAAACTAAATATGACACTCTTATCCTGAAAGGACTCACTTGCTCATTAAAGAGGTATATATGCAAACAGGTAGTTACAAATTCACTGTGTACAAAACATATAAATGTGTAAGTATTCACAGCTTTCCTCAAGCCTCGAAACGCCACATGTGCACATTCGCGCATGCACACACACATAGCTCCTTTTTGTAAGAGGAAGAATTCCTTTTCGTAAAGCCACCTCCATGGCTCATTCTCTCACTCTTTTTCTCCTCTCACATTTGCAGAAATGAGTAAAGAGAAAATGTAAGGATCCATAGTCAGGACCTAGACTGACAGAGATTCTACAATATTATTCATTATTTCCAACATTTCTTTCTGAAAAATATTTTTCACTGCATTTTATACAAAACTGATTCAGAAAATTGGAGCTTCTCAACAGAAGAGCTGAGGTGTAAATGGACAGCATTTGACTTTCTTCAAAACCACACTGAGCAAAGTGCTCAGGCTTACACACAGTTGGACACTAGAGATCTTGATATTGTGAAGATTACAAACTGATAGCAGAGAAAGATGTGTACGTAGAAATGGCACTTTCTACTTTGCATTTTACAAATTACCAGAAGGGTAGAGTATTAACAGGAGATTAGAGGAGATTATTTAAGGGGATCATAGGACTAGATCACCAGATTCTCTCTGAGGGAGAATTAAATTTACTTTAAATGGGTTTTTCAGAGAAAGTACAATAATATGAAGATCAGTTTTCTGAATGAAAAACTAAGTAAGGATTAGAGGTTAGAGAGAACATACTACAAAAAGAAGCAGTACTGCTTGCCTATACTGTGACCAGACGTAAATTTGAAAAAATAAGTAAGGGTCAG
This sequence comes from Elephas maximus indicus, assembly GCF_024166365.1. Lineage (NCBI taxonomy): Eukaryota > Metazoa > Chordata > Mammalia > Proboscidea > Elephantidae > Elephas > Elephas maximus. The sequence goes on along the minus strand of NC_064833.1, from coordinate 58,906,055 downwards.
TTTTTGAAACATTTGAGGATATGAATGTCAGGCAAGGTTGGATACTTAAGAAGATGTTTATGTGCTCACCAGAAATCAGGAACACAGAAAGAACACATTTTAAATGGAAAGTAGTTTATGACTTTGAAGATTTTGAATTTGATGTGCCAGCAGGGTAGTAACAGGAATATTTCAACTAGTAACTTGTTAGAGAGGTGAAAATGGATGCCAGTTCCAGGATTTGCATAGAAAAAAGAAAGAGACAACCTGTGGAATGAATTTATGTAACTCCCAAAGCTGGGAGGCTGACTTGAGCATGATGGGTCCCACTTCCCGCTGAGGGGGCCCGGCAACAACTGAACACTGCCCAACCTGCACAGGAGCAGAGCGGGGAGAGGGCAGGTGAGGGGAAGAGAGGCACAGTTCCCTTATGGAAGTCCCAAAAGGGAAAGTGTTATTTTGATCCCGTGTGGTAGGTTAGATGCTTGCACTTAATTTTTGCAGATCCAGCACTGCTTCTCCCTGGCTCCGGAGGCTTGTGCAGACTCTCTGCCCCTCAGTTTCTACCAACATGGTAAAACACAGCCCAAGTGCTACTGCTTGCCTCAGCCGGCACGTGCCAAACAATCCAGCCTGCAGGGTGCTGGCTAGGTCAGGTCTGGCACTTCTTCGCTGCTTCTGAACTGTCTCCCTGCCCCTGCCTCTCAGACTGACTCCTCAACTTTGTCTTTGATGTTCAGGGCTCCTAGATTGTCATATATAATCAATTCACTTGTTATTTTGGGTCTTTGTTGTAAGAGGGACCACAGGAAGCGTCTGACTATTCCACCATCTTGGTCCTGCCTCCCACAAACAGTATATTTTAGAGGTAGATTTAAAACTCAGACTTGCTGTCTTCAAAGTCTTCAGTCTAAAATCTGATGCAATACATGCAACACATCACTGAAATTGCAGCTTATGTGGTCTGGATATAGCATAGCAAGTGAAGTCAAGAGATAGCTTATAAACTGAGAGGATAAGGAGATAACATTCTGCTAAATAGGAGTTAGGAAGTGAGAGAAATGAAAATATGCAAGATTTTTATCAGAAAGGGAAATATCTCACCTATGGAAAAAAAAAAAAATATGAGCAGCTGATATTTAAGGAAGGCCCAAAGTCTGTTAAATGCGGAAAAGGCAGTCTCTTTTACAAATGGTGCCGGCATAACAGGATATTCACCTGCAAAAAAATGAAACAAGATGCATAGCTCGCACCATGCACAAACGCTAACTCAAAATGGATCAAAGGCCTAAATATAAAATTTTAAAACAATAACGATCGTGGAAGAAAAAACAGAGACAACGCTAGGAGCCTAATACATGGCATAAACAGTATACAAAACATTACTACCAATGCACAAACACCAGAAGAGAAACTAGATAACTGTGAGCTCCTAAAAATCAAACACTTATGCTCATCCAAACACTTCACCAAAAGACTAAAAAGATTACAGACAAGAAAAAAAAAATTGGCTATGACAAACCTGATCAGCATCCAATCTCTAAAATCTACAAGATTCTGCAAAACCTCAACAACAAAAAGACAAATAACTTAATTAAAAATGAGCAAAGTGTATGAACAGAGACTTCATCGAAGAAGACATTCAGGCAGCTAACAGATACATGAGGAAATGCTCACAATCATTAACCATTAGTGAAATGCAAATCAAAGCCACAATGAGATACCATCTCACCCCAATGAGGCTGGCAATTGTCCAAAAAAACACAAAATAATAAATGTTGGACAGGTTGTGGTGAGACTGGAACACTTTTACACTGCTGGGAGGAATATAAAATGGTACAACCACTGTGAAAATCAATATGGCACTTCCTTAAAAAGTAGAACTACCATATGATCCAGCAGTCCCACTCCTAGTAACATAACCCTGAGAAATAAGAGCCGTCACACGAACAGATACATGCACACTCATGTTCATTGCAGCACTATTTACAATAGCAAAAAGATGGAAAAAACCAAGGTGCCCACCGAAAGGATGAACGGATAAACAAATTACGGTATATTCACACAATGGAATACTACACAATGATAAAGAACTATGATGAATTCGTGAAATATCTCATAACATGGAATAATCTGGAAGGCATTACGCTGAGTGAAATTAGTCAGCTGCAAACGGACAAATATTGTATAAGACCACTAGTATAAGAACTCAAGAAAAGGTATAAACATAGATGAAAACATTCTTTGATGGTCACGAGGGTGAGTAGGGAGAGAAAGGGGTATTCACTAGATAGCGGACAAGAATTATTCTAGGTGAAGGGAAGGACAACACACAATACAGGGGAAGTCAGCACAACTGTACTAAACCAAAGGCTAAGAAGTTTCCTGAATACAACCGAACACTTTGAGGGACAGAGTAGGAGGGGCAGTGGTCTGGGGTCATGTTTCAGAGGACATCTAGGTCAATTGGCATAACAAAGTGTATTAAGAAAACATCCTGCATCCCACTTTGGTGAGTGGTATCTGGGGTCTTAAAAGCTAGCAAGAGGCCATCTAAGATGCATCAATTGCTCTCAACATACCTGGTGCAAAGGAGAATGAAGAACACAAGACACAAGGAAAATGTTAACCCAAGAGACAGAACTACCTACCTATCCGTTGCTGTCAAGTTGATACTGACTCATGGTGACCCTATGAGACAGAAAGGGCCACATAAACCAGAGTCTCCAGAAGCCTGAGACTGGAAGAGCTAGATGGTGCTCAGATACCACCAATGACTGTCCTGTCCTGACAGGGAACACAACAAAGAATCCCTGAAGGAGCAGGAGAAAAGTGGGATGCAGACCTCAAATTATCATAAAAAGACCAGACTTAACGGTCTAATTGAGACTAGAGGGACCCTAGAGGTCATGGCCCCTGGACTCTCTGTTAACCCAGAACTAAAATGATTCCAGAAGCCAACTCTTCAGACAAAGATTAGGCTGGGGAATAAGGCATAAAATAATACTGGTGAGGAGTAAGCTTCTTAGCTCAAGTAGACACATGAGATTATGTAGACAGCTCCTGTATGGAGGCGAGAAGAGAAGGCAGAGGAGGACAGGAGCTGGTTGAATGGTCGCGGGGAATACAGAGTAGAGAGAAGGAGCGTGCTGTCACATTGTAGGGAGAGCAACTAGTGTCACATAACGATGTATTTATAGGTTTTTGTATAAGAAACTGACTTGAATTGTAAACTTTTACAAAAAAAAAAAGAAAGGGAAATATCACAACCCAAGCCCTACAATATTTTGAATGTCGTGATTTCTGGCGATGCTTGGCTTGAATATTTTGAGTCAACTAGGTTGCACAAACTGTTGAGGAAAAATCAGTTTCAAATGCATAAACCTTTCTTTAACTCTTTCAAATATTGCAGATACTGGAGAAGTACGTAAACCAAGTGAGGCTGACTGTAATGACAAATAGGTAATGATGGAAGATGATTAAATGCAGTTTTTTTTTTTTAAATATATAAAATGAAAATAATGTTAAAACTGGTTTATCAGTTGACTTCCTTATAAGTATGAATTTTGAAAACATCCTGTGGTACACTTGACCTAAAAGTCATTACAAAAGAAAAGTTCAGATACATTAGATTGGGATTTAAGAAAAATCAGACAGGCTAGGTTCTTTGCCTCTGTTTTTCTTGCAGTTTGCTGTGACTTTGGTCAGGTTTCTTTACTTCTTAAAGTCTCTTCATTTCTTTTTGTATTAGATTGGTATAAAAATAAAACTTATATCCATAGTTTTTATATTAAAAACATAAAATATAAATTCAGCTTTTTAGCACAGTTACTGACATACACTGTCTTTAATACAGGCTTAATACTATCATTACAGATATTTTAAATAAAAATACTGTGCCTGACTTCTCAGTAAGTTATATAGGGTCACTATGAGTTGGAATTGACTCAACAGCAGTGGTTTGGGTTTTTTGTTTGGTTATTAAGACCAGTTTTTTTTTTTAAACAATTTTTATTGTGCTTTAAGTGCAAGTTTACAAATCAAGTCAGTCTGTCACATATAAGCTTATATACACCTTACTACACACTCACATTCACTCTCCCCCTAATGAGTCAGCCCGCTCCCTTCCTTCAGTCTCTCCTTTTGTGACTGTTTTGTCAGTTTCTAACCCTCTCTACCCTCCCATCTCCCCTCCAGACAGGAGATGCCAACACAGTCTCAAGCGCCCACATTATACAAGTAGCTCACTCTTCATCAGCATCTCTCTCCAACCCATTCTCCAGTCCCTTCCATGTCTGATAAGTAGTCGTCGGGAATGGTTCCTATCCTGGGCCAACAGAAGGTTTGGGGACCATGACCACCGGGATTCCTCTAGTCTCAGTCAGACCGTTAAGTCTGGTCTTTTTATGAGAATTTGGGGTCTGCATCCCACTGCTCTCCTGCTCCCTCAGGAGATCTCGTTTGTGTTCCCTGTCAGGGCAGTCATCGGTTGTGGCCGGACACCATCTAGTTCTTCTGGTCTCAGGACAATGTACGTCTCTAGCTCATGTGGCCCTTTCTGTCTCTGGCTCATAGTTATCGTGTGACCTTGGTGTTCTTCATTCTCCTTTGATCCAGATGCGTTGAGACAAATGGATGCATCTTAGATGGCCGCTTGTTAGCATTTAAGACCCCAGACGCCACACTTCAAAGTGGGATGCAGAATGTTTTCATGATAGAGTTTATCATGCCAATTGACTTAGAAGTCCCCTTAAGCCATAGTCCCCAAACTCCCACCCTTGCTCCGCTGACCTTTGAAGCATTCAGTTTATCCCGGAAACTTCTTTGCTTTTGGTCCAGTCCAGTTAAGCTGACATTCCCTGTATTGAGTATTGTCCTTCCCTTCACCTAAAGTAGTTCTCATCTACTAACTAATCAGAAAATAACCCTCTCCCACCCTCCCTCCCTACCCCCTCTCGTAACCACAAAAGAATGTGTTCTTCTCAGTTTATACTATTTCTCAAGAACTTATTATAGTGGTCTTATACAGTATTTGTCCTTTTGCATCTGACTAATTTCAATCACCATAATACCTTCCAGGTTCCTCCATGTTATGAAATGTTTCACAGATTCGTCGCTGTTCTTTATCAATGCGTAGTATTCCATTGTGTAAATGTACCATAATTTATTTACCCATTCATATATTGATGGACACCTTGGCTGCTTCCAGCTTTTTGCTATTGTAAACATGGGTGTGCATATATCTGTTCATGTAAAGGCTCTTATTTCTCTAGGGTATATTCCGAGGAGTGGGATTTCTGGGTTATTATGGTAGTTCTATTCTATTTCTAACTTTTTAAGAAAGTGCCAGATAGATTTCCAAAGTCGTTGTACCATTTTGCATTCCCACCAGCAGTGTATAAGTTCCAATCTCTCTGCAGCCCCTCCAACATTTACTATTTTGTGTTTTGTGGATTAATGCCAGCCTTGTTGGAGTGAGATGGAATCTCATTGCAGTTTTATTTTGCATTTCTCTTATGGCTAATGATTGAGAGCATTTTCTCATGTATTTGTTAGCTGCCTGAATATCTTCTTTAGTGAAGTGTGTGTTCGTATCCTTTGCCCACTTCTTGATTGGGTTGTTTGCCTTTTTGTGGTTGAATTTTAACAGAATCGTATAGATTTTAGAGATCAGGCGCTGGTCAGAGATGTCATAGCTGAAAATTTTTTCCCAGTCTGTAGGTGGTCTTTTTACTCTTTTGGTGAAGTCTTTAGATGAGCATAGGTGTTTGATTTTTAGGAGCTCCCAGTTATCGGGTTTCTCTTCATCATTTTTGGTAATGTTTTGTATTCTGTTTATACCTTGTATTAGGGCTCCTAACGTCCCTATTTTTTCTTCCATGATCTTTATCGTTTTAGTCTTTATGTTTAGGTCTTTGATCCACTTGGAGTTAGTTTTTGTGCATGGTGTGAGGTATGGGTCCTGTTTCATTTTTTTGCAAATGGATATCCAGTTATGCCAGCACCATTTGTTAAAAAGACTATCTTTTCCCCAATTAACAGACACTGGGCCTTTGTCAAATATCAGCTGCTCATATGTGGATGGATTTATATCTGCGTTCTCAATTCTGTTCCATTGGTCTATGTGTCTGTTGTTGTACCTAAACCAGGCTGTTTTGACTACTGTGGCTGTACAATATGTTCTAAAATCAGGTAGAGTGAGGCTTCCCACTTTCTTCTTCTTTTTCAGTAATGCGTTACTTATCCAGGGCTTCTGTCCCTTCCATATGAAGTTGGTGATTTGTTTCTCCATCACTTTAAAAAATGTCATTGGAATTTGGATCGGAAGTGCATTGTATGTATAGATGGCTTTGGGTAGAATAGACATTTTTACTATGTTAAGTCTTCCTATCCACGAGCAAGGTATGTTTTTCCACTTATGTAGGTCCCTTTTAGTTTCTTGCACTAGTTCTTTGTAGTTTTCTTTGTATAGGTCTTTTACATCTTTGGTAAGATTTATTCCTAAGTATTTTATCTTCTTGGGGGCTAATGTGAATGGTATTGATTTGGTGATTTCCTCTTCGGTGTTCTTTTTGTTGATGTAGAGGAATCCAAGTGATTTTTTATGTTTATCTTGTAACCTGAGACTCTGCCGAGCTCTTCTATTAGTTTCGGTAGTTTTCTGGAGGATTCCTTAGGGTTTTCTGTGTATAAGATCATGTCATCTGCAAATAGATTTAATTTTACTTCTTCCTTGCCAATCTGGATACGCTTTATTTCTTTGTCTAGCCTAATTGCTCTGGCTAGGACCTCTACCACAATGTTGAATAAGAGTGGTGATAAAGGGCATCCTTGTCTGGTTCCCGTTCTCAAGGGAAATGCTCTCAGGCTCTCTCCATTTAGAATGATGTTGGCTGTTGGCTTTGCATAGATGCCCTTTACTATGTTGAGGAATTTTCCTTCAATTCCTATTTTGGTGAGAGTTTTTATCGTAAATGTGTGTTGGACTTTGTCAAATGCCTTTTCTGCATCAATTGATAAGATCATGTGGTTTTTGTCTTTTATTTATATGGTGGATTACATTAATGGTTTTTCTAATATTAAACCAGCCTTGCATACCTGGTATAAATCCCACTTGGTCATGGTGGATTATTTTTTTGATATGTTGTTGAATTCTATTGGCTAGAATTTTGTTGAGGACTTTTGCATCTATGTTCATGAGGGATCTAGGTCTGTAATTTTCTTCTTTTTTTTGTAATGTCTTTACCTGGTTTTGGTATCAGGGATATGGTGGCTTCATAGAATGAGTTAAGTAGTATTCCATCATTTTCTATGCTTTGAAATACCTTTAGAAGTAGTGGTGTTAACTCTTCTCTGAAAGTTTGGTAGAACTCTGCAGTGAAGCTGTCCGGGCCAGGGCTTTTATTTGTTGGGAGTTTTTTGATTACCTTACCAATCTCTTTTTATGTTACAGGTCTATTTAGTTGTTCTACTTCTGATTGTCTTAGTTTAGGTAGGTAGTGTTTTTCTAGGAATTCATCCATTTCTTCCAGGTTTGCAAATTTGTTAGAGTACAATTTTTCATAATAATCTGATATGATTCTTTTAATTTCATTTGGGTCTGTTGTGATGTGGCCCATCTCACCTCTTATTTGGGTTATTTGTTTCCTTTCCTGTATTTCTTTAGTCAGTCTGGCCAATAGTTTATCAATTTTGTTAATTTTTTCAAAGAACCAACTTTTGACTTTCTTAATTCTTTCAAGTGTTTTTCTGTTCTCTATTTTATTTAGTTCAGCTTTAATTTTTATTATTTGTTTTCTTCTGGTGCCTGATGGATTCTTCTGTTGCTCACTTTCTATTTGTTCAAGTTGTAGGGACAGTTCTCTGATTTTGGCTCTTTCTTCTTCTTGTATGTGTGCATTTATCGATATAAATTGACCTCTGAGCACTGCTTTTGCTGTGTTCTAGAGGTTTTGGTAGGAAGTGTTTTCATTCTTGTTGTATTCTATGAATTTCTTTATTCTCTCCTTAATGTCTTCTCTAACCCAGTCTTTTTTGAGCAGGGTATTTTTTTTTTTTATTGTTCAGTTTCCAAGTCTTTCATTTCTTTTCCCTGATTTTTCTCTTTTTGATTTCTACTTTTATTGCCTTGTGGTCTGAGAAGATGCTTTGTAAGATTTCGATGTTTTGGATTCTGCAGAGGTTTATTTTTGCCATAATATGTGATCTATTCTAGCGAATGTTCCATGTGCACTAGAAAAAAAGTATGTTTTGCAGCTGTTGGGTGGAGTGTTCTGTATAAGTCTATGAGGTCAAGTTGGTTGATTGTAGCAATTAGGTCTTCCATGTCTCTATTGAGCTTCTTACGGAAGTCCTATCCTTCTCCGAAAGTGGTGTGTTGAAGTCTCCTACTATAATTGTGGAGGAGTCTATCTCACTTTTCAGTTCTGTTAAAGTTTGCTTTATGTATCTTGCAGCCCTGTCATTGGGTGCATAAATATTTAATATGGTTATATCTTCCTGGTCAATTGCCCCTTTTATCATTATGTAGTGTCCTTCTTTATCCTTTGTGGTGGATTTAACTTTGAAGTCTATTTTGTCAGAAATTAATATTGCTGCTTCTGCTCTTTTTTGATTGTTGTGTGCTTGATATATTTTTTTTCCATGTTTTGAGTTTTAGTTTGTTTGTGTCTCTAAGTCTAAGGTGTGTCTCTTGTAGGCAGCATATAGACGGATTATGTTTCTTTATCCAGTCTGAGGCTCTCTGTCTTTTTATTGGTGCATTTAGTCCATTTGCATTCAGTGTAATTATAGATAAAAATGCGTTTAGTGCTGTCATTTTGATGCCTTTTTGTGTGTGTTGTTGACAATTTCATTTTTCCACTTACTTTTTTGTGCTGAGATTTTTTTCTTTGTAAATTGTGTGTTCCTCATTTTCATAGTAGTCGAATTTATGTTTGCTGAGTTGTTATGTTTTTCTTGGTTTTTAATTTGAGTTATGGAATTGTTAGACCTCTTTGTGGTTACCTTAATATTTACCACTATTTTTCTAAGTAAAAACCGAACTTGTATCATCCTATGTCGCCTTGTTTTCCTCTCCATATGGCAGTTCTATGCCTCCTGTATTTAGTTCCTCTTTTTGATTATTGTGATCTTTTACATAATGACTTCAATGATTCCCTGTTTTGAGCATTTTTTTCTTTTTAAAATTAATCTTAATTTGTTTTTGTGATTTCCCTAGCTGAGTTGATATCAGGATGTTCTGTTCTGTGACCTTGTGTTGTGTTGTTATTTGATGTTATTGATTTTTTGACCGATTTTCTGTAGTATTTCTTGTAGCTTTGGTTTGATTTTTGCAAATTCTCTAAGCTTGTGTTTATCTGTAAATGTTAACTTCACCTTCATATTTGAGAGAGAGTTTTGCTGTATATATGATCCTTGGCTGGCAGTTTTTCTCCTTCGGTGCTCTATATACATCATCCCATTGCCTTCTTGCCTGCATGGTTTCTGCTGAGTAGTCTGAACTTATTGATTCTCCGTTGTAGGAGACCTTTCTTTTATCCCTGGCTGCTTTTAAAATTTTCTCTTTATCTTTGGTTTTGGCAAGTTTAATGATAATATGTCTTGGTGATTTTCTTTTTGGATCAATCTTATATGGGGTTCGATGAGCATCTTGGATAGATATCCTTTCGTCTTTCATGATGCCAGGGAAGTTTTCTGTCAACAGATCTTCAACTATTCTCTCTGTATTTTCTGTTATCCCTCCTTGTTCTGGAACTCCAATCACACGCAAGTTATTCTTCTTGATAGAGTCCCACATGATTCTTAGGGTTTCTTCATTTTTTTTAAATCTTTTATCTGATTTTTCTTCAGCTATATTGTTTTTTTTTTTTTTATATTGGTGTCAATTGCCTTATCCTCCACCTCCCCCACTCTGTGTTCCAATTCCTCGATTCTGCTCCTCTGACTTCCTATTGAGTTGTCTTATTCTGTAATTTTACTGTTAATCTTTTGGATTTCTGAATGCTGTCTCTCTATGGATTCTTGTAGCTTATTAATTTTTCCACTATGTTCTTGAATAATCTTTTTGATTTCTTCAACTACTTTATCAGTGTGTTCCTTGGCTTTTTTCTGTGGATTGCCTTATTTCTTTTTTGAGGTCATCCCTGATGTCTTGAAGCATTCTGTAAATTAGTTTTTTACTTTCTGCATCTGGCAATTGCAGGGTTATATCTTCATTTGAGAAAGATTTTGATTCATTAATTTGGGGAATTGTAGAAGCAATCATGGTCTGCTTCTTTATGTGGTTTGATATCAACTGTTCTCTCCGAGCCATCTATAAGATATTGTAATGATTTGTTTTATATTTGCTCACTGAGTCTTATCTTGTTTTGTTTTCTTTCAATATATGTAGATGGGCTAGTAGATTGTGCTGTCTTGATTGTTGTAATCACTTATGTCCTCTTACCAGCTGGTTTGGGCTGTTACCAGAAATATAAGCCTAAGAGTCCATTCACTATTCTTGAGTAGCGTCTGATTTTGGGTCACCAAGTGTGTGGGGTAGACTGTCACCTATTCGCTTAGAGGAGTAGTGGTGATAGTTGTGTGCACCAGATTCTAGTAGCAGCAGGGGTTCACACTCCAGGGGATCGGGATACTGACAGGCTTCCCCCAAGTGCCAGTGAGGTAGGTGTGTCTCTATTCCTAAAGCACTTTGGTGGGTGGGCTCTGCAGCTGTACCTTAGGCACCCAATGCATGTACCTCTACAGATTGGTAGATGTCACTATCCTCAGGCCCCTATGGTAGGAGGTTAGGTGGTTTGGGTGGATCTTCAGCTCTCAGTTCCCCATTGTGGGTCAGTGAGGGCTCTTTAACAGGTAGAGCTATCAGACCCGGGAAACTTGTCTTTCCAGTAATCTGCTAAAAGAATTACAGTCAGATCACTATCAGAATTGCCTTTGTATTATAATAGCCACCTTGGTCCCTGTAGGGATGAAAGCCCAAGACTGTGGATCACAAATGCTTGGCTGTAGCTGATTCTGTATTTTTAGTCCAATTTCGGGAAGTCAGGGAAGGATTCTTGGTCCCTGGGTTTGTTGTAGCTGCTTCTCTCAGGCTAGGAGAATGGGTTAGGAAAAGACAAAACAAACAAAGAAAAAAAAAAACCGGCTGAACACTTCACTCTCTGGCCCAGGAAATTCCAATGTTAATAAAGCTGCCTGGGAAGGGGAGGGGAGGGAGCAGAGAGATAGGAGAGAGTAGCACCCAGGAATATAGACAAAGTTACTTATCTTGCTTGGGATGACTGTTTTATCTGAGATTCCTGAGGGGCATGTCGACTGTGTGTGCTGGCTGGGTAGAGATTGCCCCAGAGGCAGGCCTGTGTCCCGTGTTTGTGCTGTCTCAGAAGCCGTGGTTAGTTCCTCCATTCCCAGTCCAAAGCCCAGTGCTAAGGTTCCCCGGCTGGGTCACCACACTCCCGGCTCCAAAACCAGTCCCTGCCCCCTGGTGATTCTCCTCCTGTCAGCTGCCTCACTGCACTGCCTGCGTGCGCTGGCTGGGCTTCCCCCAAGGTCACTTCAGGGGGCTAGGGCTGCGCCCCATGTTTGCGCCTTCTCAGGATGCCGTGCTCAGCTTCCCTACGCCCAGTCCAAAGCCCAGCACCAAGGTTTCCTGACTGGGACGCTGGCTCCAGGCTCCGAAAACAGTCGCTGCTTCCCTGTGGTTGTTCGTTCTCTCGTTAGCCCCTTCAGCGTGCAGCCTGCTTGCGCTAGCTGAGTCTCTACAGAGGTTACCCCAGGGGGCTAGGGGTTAGGGCTGTGTCCCGTGCCTGCCCCACCTCAGTAAGCCACAATCAGCCCCACCACTGGGCACTAGGGAACCTACAGGGCTCAAGGCTATGGGGTGGGTCGCGGTTTCCAGAAGAGGTTGCTGGTTCAGGGCGTAGCTTTTCACTCACTTGTCACTCAGGTCAACTCTTTATATCTGTGTTTGATGGTCAGAGTTCATAGATTGTCATGTATGTGATCGATTCACTTGTTTTTCTGAGTCTTTGTTGCAAGAGGGATCCGAGGTAGTGTCTGCCTAGTCAGCCATCTTGGCCCCCCTCCATTTTTTTTTTTTAATAATTTTTATTGTGCTTTAAGTGAAAGTTTACAAATCAAGTCAGTCTCTCACATAAAAACTTACGTACACCTTGCTACATACTCCCAATTACTCTCTTTTTTAATGAGACAGTTCGCTCTCTCCCTCCACTCTCTCTTTTCATGTCCATTTTGTCAGCTTCTAACCCCCTCTACCCTCTCATATCCCCTCCAGGCGGGAGATGTCAACATAGTCTCAAGTGTCCACTTGATCCAAGAAGTTAGGTTCTCACCAGCATCCCTTTCCAACCCATTGTCCAGTCCAATCCCTGTTTGAAGATTTAGCTTTGGGAATGGTTCCTGTCCTGGGCCAACAGAAGGTCTGGGGGCCATGACCACTGTGGTCCTTCTAGCCTCAGTCAGACCATTAAGTCTGGTCTTTTTATGAGAATTTGGCATCTGCATCCCACTGCTCTCCTGCTCCCTCAGGAGATCTCGTTTGTGTTCCCTGTCAGGGCAGTCATCCATCGGTTGTGGCCGGGCACGATCTAGTTCTTCTGGTCTCAGGAGGATATAGTCTCTGGTTCATGTGGCCCTTTCTGTCTCTTGAGCTCGTAATTACCTTGTGTCCTTGGCGTTCTTCATTCTCCTTTGACCCAGGTGGGTTGAAACCAACTGATGCATCCTAGATGGCTGCTTGCTAGTGTTTAAGACCCCAGACACCACTCTTCAAAGTGGGATGCAGAATGTTTTCTTAATAGATTTAATTATGCCAATTGACTTAGATGTCCCCTGAAATCATGGTCCCCAAACCCTCATCCCTCCTACACTGGCCTTGGAAGCATTCAGTTTATTCAGGAAACTTCTTTGCTTTTGGTTTAGTCCAGTTGTGCTGACCTTGCCTGTATTGTGTGTTGTCTTTCCCTTCACCTAAAGTAGTTCTTATCTACTAATTAGTGAATACCCCTCCCTGCCCTCCCACCCTCCCTCAACTCGTAACCACAAAAGAATGTTTTCTTCTCAGTTTAGACTTTTCTCAAGTTCTTATAATAGTGGTCTTACACAATATTTGTCCTTTTGCATCTGACTAATTTCACTCAGCATAATGCCTTCCAGGTCCCTCCATGTTATGAAATGCTTCACAGTTTCTTCACTGTTCTTTATCAATGCGTAGTATTCCATTGTATGAACATACCATGATTTATTCATCCATTCTTCTGTTGTTGGGCACCTTGGTTGCTTCCATCTTTTTGCTATTGTAAACAGTGCTGCAATAAACATGGGTGTGCATATATCTGTTCGTGTAAAGGTTAAGACCATTTAAAAAAAAAACATATTATCAAGTCTTAATTCAGAACAAAAAAGAAGCATTTATTTAATATGATTTTATCTTATTATTTTAGATTTTTCTATACTATTCATCCAGTCTCCCTTTTCTTTTCTTAACGAGCTATTACCTTAACCGGAGCCATTAAGATGTCAGTAACTTACGTTAACCTTGTTTTGAGTCTTTCAAATAAGGTGAACACCAGTACTAACTGCTAGGCAAGTGAAAAGGCTTTGCTTTCTTTCTTTTTTTTAAAAGTGTGGTTGTTTGTTTAAAAAAATGTACAACAAGTAAAGGAAATCAATTTGAAAAGCTCAGAGCAGAATGTTAAAAATATTATTTCACGTTGAGGCAAATTGAACAAGAGAGTGCATTTATTTATTGTGCTTGAAATTCTCTATATAATTGCATTGTATTTCCTGTCTGCTATTTGTATATGAATAAAAGTTTTGCCTTCACAACATAGTTCCTCCTGTCTCCTATTAGACCTTGGGTTTGAGTTATAATGGTAGATTAAGTTTTAACTGCAGACATAAACCTGCCTTCCTATCTGAAAGTGTAGCTTTATGCACCCACAGTTTCAGTATGCAGCTTACAGTATCCCTTTATGTTCCAGTTTCCTATTTTCTAGAAGTCCCCAGGTGCTTCAGTATGATTGTTTGTATGAAGTATACTTGGTCAGTGAGGCATGTAATGCATTTATAAATTACATAGTCAAGATTTTGCATAGAAGAACTCCAGGCTTTATTTATAGGACTTTAAAAAATCACACTCTTTGTCATAAAATAAGATCTGGAATAAACTACAAAATAGAAGAGCTAGCATGAAAACCAGCTGAAGACTATAGTTCTTTGTATTCAGTTCTCTTTAAAATCCGTCTCTGATAATAGTAGCTCACATTAAACCTTATTTTCTAGGCTCTTTGTGCATTGAAAAGGCACATAAAGTCACTAAAAACATGATTTTGGTGGGTAGGTAGAGGAAATCATAGTAGCAAACACAGTTTCAAGTACTTATTTCATCGTCACAACAACTCAAAATTTTATTAGTGTATTTTCATTCTTATTTTATAACTGAGAAAAAATGGTGTCCAACAAGTTTAAAGAGCTTGCTAAAAGACACTCAGCCAGTAAGTGGCAACCTGACAAAAACTCAGGCAGTCTGGCTCTGGAGCTCACACACTTAGGTATGATGCTACATTTCCAATGGAAGTAAGGATCATATCTAGGATGTTTAAGACCCTACTATGTGCCAATCATTTTTGATATATGATCTGACTTAAACTTTATGATAATGCAAGCGTGAATATCTCTTACAAATAAGACCCTCAGAAAGCTTAACTAACCACATTATTGCAAACAGGCAGAACTTCCATTTAAGCCGCAATCTCTTTGATTCCAAAGCAAGTGGCTTACTTACAAGTTTTGTAATAAGTGAAAAACCAGTGGAAATGTGTGCACTCGCCAGGTCAAGAAGACCTCTTTGGGAGATGTTTGCAAAAAAAGGAAAAAAGCCAGAAGTATGAAAACCCACAAGAAAATGTTTTCAGTTATGCCGAGCCATTCCAGTTCTGTTGATTTTTTTTTTTTTTTAATTCAGAAATGTCTTTTCTGCACATTACACTTCTGGGTGTGGAAATACCTTTCCTTGCCTCCTAAGCATGGCTGGGTCCAGAAGACGTTCTTGTAAGTAGATTGAGTTGAAGTTAAGCCATCTCAGATAAATTGACAGGACTGCTGTACCCCTGAATAGCCACGTGAATGAATAGGGCACTTCGCCTCTTTGAGCTTCAGTTTTCTCATCTAGTAAATGAGATACTGAAATGTTGGCTTCTGAGGTAAATGTCAACTCTAAAAACCCGTGGACTCGTGAAAACAGGTGGAACAAAGCATATCGTTTTTTGGAAGAAAACACTGAACATGAAAAAAGACGTAAAACGACGTTAACAGGTGTGTTTGTGAAAACTCATCAGCAAAATTCTTTTAACTGATGCTTATACTTGATGAAAGTCCAAGGTATAAAGTGTTTTGTGTTAAGCATTAAGGAAATACCTCTCAAGGAAAATAGTAAAAATCCGAGGCTTTAAATATGAGAGTATTTATCTGGAATATAAAATTTCTGGCAGGCAATCAGAAGATTTCAGAATGGAAAACACAATGAAATAAATGCCTAATGTAATGCGAATAGTTTCTTCTGTTCAGATGCTGCCCAGTACAATCAACCCTAGACCCGACTTCAATACTTATTCTCTAACAGGAACATTTCCATGCTTTTATATTTTATCCTTACAAGTATATACATTCAGTTCTATCTATAATGTTTGTCTTGGAAAAAAAATACAATTCCTATTCAAGGTGATTGATATATTAAAGGACAATTTGAATATAATGCAAATTTTATGTTTTATGATACATGATTTTGTCTGGGAGAAACACTAGGTGCACGTGTGTAAGTGCACACACCTGACCTGAGCTTTCTTGGAATATGCAGAACGCACACATGCACACACGTCAAACATCTATCAGCTACCTCAGTCTCGGTTTACCATGTGTGTTATCCAGTTAGGTTGCTTTGTTATTCTCTTGAATTTGTGAAGGCAAAACTCCAAACATATTCAAGCCTCCAGGTCCTGGTGCCAAAACAAAACACCAAAGTATAAACAAAATGAAAACTTTAAATAATAAAACATTTTGGGAGAAACTACAGAACATTCGATAACTCCTTTCATAAGCATAAAAAAATCTACATTGAGGACCATCAGAGGCAATGCACAAAATAAAAGAAACTGCTATGGCTGGAACAACTTCCTGTGCTACAAAAGCAGTAAGAACAAGGTCTAAAGAAGTAGAAAAAGCAAGAAGATTGTTGCTGAGCATATGAATTGAAGACCAAAAAATTGGGAACAACCTTTTGCCAAATGTGGATGCAAATTTCCATCGTCATAGCCGAGCATGTTAACTGTTTACATCACCCAGGGACTCAGTTGTCTATAAACAGAGACATTAATCTGCCAATCGTTGTAGAAATGGCTTCTTTTAATACTTAAGAGTGACCGGTTTAGTGATTTTAAACATGGCTATAATTTCCAAAGCCTTCATATGTCACAAGCACATATGAAAAATTTCGAAATAAAAATTTCCAGCATGATACAGAAATGATTCCAAGAAAAGGCTTTATAATGGATGAAATTTTCAGTTTTGATGACATGGGCATCTTCTATAATTGTATGCCTCAAAGTATCTGTCCAGAAGGAGAAAATGGGAGCCAGGATTTAAGACAGGGAAAGATTTTCATCTGTGATGTTTGGTGCCAATGTGGAGTCCTGGAGAGTGAGGCACATCCATGCACACCTGGGAAAAAATTTTACATCCAACTTCAGATAACCATCCTTTCACCACTTCACAATAACTCACAAGCTTTCTTTCTACACCCACTTCCAGAAGAAGCAAATGGCGTGTCCTTTGCAAGGCAAACTGCCGTATTTATTGTAGTATTTGTGCATTCCTTGACACATTTAACGTGTGTAAACTAGTGCTACCATTTTATTAGATCTTTATATGTATATTTTAAAAGTGTCACTGATGATGTTTTTGAGCTTCTCTTCTTATTTTTTTCATAAACTCTGTAGTTTCTATTGTGCAATTTCAAATTGCAAAGCAATTTTTAAAATGCATATGTCACTTTATAGCAAACTGACTCTATTCAACTGAGCGTAAGGGCCTTTCTGACTAGCTGCTATTTTGTTTCCCTCCATCTTCTTCTAGTCCTCCTTTATTTTCTTCTTTAATTACACAACTAATATGCTTTAAAAAAGTTTTTTTTCTAATAAGAAAGAACTGTGTAAAATAAATAAAGGAAGGGAGGGAGAAACTCCACCACCACAACCGCTTCAACCCTTAGCCTTTCTCTGATCTTTGGGTTATTATCATAAAATTAGATTAAGGAAAAAAAAAAATCAGAGTGCATTTGTCTTAGTTATGTAGTGCTGCTATACGAGAAATACCACAAGTGGATGGCTTTAACAAACAGACATTTATTTTCTCAAAATTTAGGAGGTTCGAAGTCCAAATTCAGGATGCTGGCTCTGAGAAAGGCTTTCATTCTCTGTTGGCTCTGGAAGAAGGTCTTTGCCTCTTTTAGCTTCTGCTCTTGGGCGATCTTCATGTGGCTTGGCGTCTCTATTTCCCCTATCTCTGCTTCTCTTGCTTGCTTGTTTAATGTCTTCTATATCTCAAAGAGATTGACTCAAGATATACCCTACAGTAATCCTTCCTTTTTAACATAACAAAGACGACCCGTTTCCAAACGAGATTATAACCACAGGCATAGAGGTTAAAACTTACAACACATATTTTTAATAATTTTTATTGAGCTTTAAGTGAACGTTTACAAATCAAGTCAGTCTGTCACCTATAAGCTTATATACACCTTACTCCATACTCCCACTTACTCTCCCCCTAATGAGTCAGCCCTTCCAGTCTCTCCTTTCGTGACAATTTTGCCAGTTTCTAACCCTCTCTACCCTCCTATTTCCCTTCCAGACAGGAGATGCCAACACAGTCTCCAGTGTCCACCTGATACAAGTAGCTCACTCTTCATCAGCTTCTCTCCCCTACCGATTGTCCAGTCCCTTCCATGTCTGATGACTTGTCTTCGGGAATGGTTCCTGTCCTGGGCCAACAGAAGGTTTGGGGACCATGACCGCCGGGATTCCTCTAGTCTCAGTCAGACCATTAAGTCTGGTCTTTTTATGAGAATTTGGGGTCTGCATCCCACTGATCTCCTGCTCCCTCAGGGGTTCTCTGTTGTGCTCCCTGTCAGGGCAGTCATTGGTTGTGGCCGGGCACCATCTAGTTCTTCTGGTCCTAGGATGATGTAAGTCTCTAGTTCATGTGGCCCTTTCTGTCTCTTGGGCTCATAGTTATCATGTGACCTTGGTGTTCTTCATTCTCCTTTGATCCAGGTGTCTTGAGACCAATTGATGCATCTTAGATGCCCGCTTGTTGGCATTTAAGACCCCAGACGCCACATTTCAAAGTGGGATGCAGAATGTTTTCATAATAGAATTATTTTGCCAATTGACTTAGAGGTCCTCTTAAGCCATAGTCCCCAAATCCCCCGCCCTTGCTCCACTGACCTTTGAAGCATTCAGTTTATCCCAGAAACTTCTTTGCTTTTGGTCCACTACAGTTGAGCTGACCTTCCGACAACACATATTTTGGGGGGACACAATTCAATCCATAACAGCAATAATTGTTAATCCAGATTTTATTGCGTTGTTCACCTACAGACAATTACAGTTGCAATATCTCAAGCAGCTAAAGAAACAGATTAGCATAGCTATTTTCTTCATTGTGCCAGTGGCCATGTAAAGACTTAGTCTAGACCCATAGGTAATTGATTCAGCTATGTCATATAATTGACTCGACGGAGCTGGGACTGGGCTGGGTATGTCATATCTGGAAACCCTGGTGGCATAATGGTTAAGAGTTTGGCTGCTAACCAAAAGGTTGGCAGTTAGAATCCACCAGCTGCTCCTTGAAAACCCTATAGGGCAGTTCTACTCTGTCCTATAGGGTTGTTATAAGTCAGAATCTACTGGACACCAGTAAGGTTTTTTGTTTTTTGCTTTTAATGTATCAGATCTTGGTGGCATAGTGATTAAGAGCTTGGCTGCTAACCAAAAGTCAACAGTTCAAATTCATCAGCTGTCCCTGGGAACGCTGTGGAGCAGTTTTACTCTGTCCTATAGGGTCACTATGAGTTGGAATCAACTTAACTGGTTTGGGGTTTTTTTGGTTTACATCACATCCAGATAAGTTGAAAGGATCTCTGTTGTATTGTTTAAACCATTGGTTCTAAAACTGTGCTTTCGAAACAGCTGTATCAACCATCACCTGAGAACTTGATAGAAATGCAAATTCTTTGGCCACATCCCAAATTTACTGATTGAAAAACTCTGTGGTAGAATCCCTGGGTGGTGTGAAAGGTTGAGCTCCAGGCTGATAACCAGAAGGTTGACAGTTTGCGTCTGCTCAGAGGTACCTTGGAAGAAAAGCCTGAAAATTCAGTTACTGAAAACCGTATGGAGCACAGTTCTACTCTGATTCACACAGGAGGTTGCCATGAGTAGTGATTGACTCAAGGGCAACTGGTAGGATCCAACAGTCTGTTATTTAACAAGTTTTCCATGTGATTCTGATACATGTTCCTGTTTACTGATGAGAAAAACCATTTTAAACCATCTCAAACCAAAAATAATCCAAATTATTTGCCACTGAGTTGATATCGACTCATAGGGGCCCTGTAGGCCAGAGTAGAACTGCTCCATAGGGTTTCCAAGAAGCCACTGGTGGATTTGAATGGCTAACCTTTTGGTTAGCAGTCAAGTTCTTAACCACTTTACCACCAGATCTCCCAAAATGTAACTTAAAAATAGGCACTCTGAGATCAGATTACCTGGGATTCAAGATCTGGGCTCTGGCATTTTCTGGTAACCACGAAACCTGTTCAAGTTACTTTGAATATCATATGTGTCTTTTGTCAACTGTTTTGAAGACTAAATAATTGGTACCAATGGAACACTTAGGAAAAAAGCCTGGGGCATAGTAAGTACTCAGTGAATGTTACACAACATTTTACTTTCTAATTGTCTTCACTTGTGAGTATATAATAGGCTAAATATAGGAATGCTCATATTTCATATTCTTAGTAATAAATACTAGTATTTGAGTCCTATGATCTCTTGAACAATGAAAGAGGGTTCAGGGTTTGAAAATATAAAAGGATTGCAAAGTGAACAATACTAAAAAATATTTTTGCAATTAAGTCCAAAGTGTGTCAAAACAAGGAAGCGGAATTTATATAATAAAAAGGAAAGGAACTGCAATCCTTTCTGCAAGGGAGGTGAGGAACTTAGATTTCAGAAAGGAAGCTTTGCCGTGCTTTGTTCTGCTGTGTTCTGCCATGGATTTAACCTAGTGGAAGCTATATCCGTGTTACAAATCAGCATCATTCCCATTCCCCCAGCATAAGTAGAGGAGGCTCCCCATGCCCCAATAAATCAAGGTAAATATTGTAGTACACGTTTATACCATCTGTTTTCTATAAAAAAAAAACAAGGTATTTCTCAGATGTGGCACCTTGATTGTATATATATAAGGAAAGGGAAATCAGAATAATGTTTTACTAAATATTATACAGTGTGAAATACAGAAAAAAGTGAAACTTTCATAATAGACTACAGTGCTTTAATAAAAAAAAAAGCCTAAGTGTTTATGTCTTGGTGAACAAAGGTTTAGATAATAAAACATAAAGTTAGGGAAAATCATATTTCTGTATTCTAACCACTTAGCTGTCAACTGTCACATAGTTTATAGTCTTTATCAACATCTTGACCTAGAGCTTAACAGTCAGAGAGCCACATGCTGGATTTCTATCCCCAATTCCGAGAGAACAATTCTCTGCCCATTATGGCCTGACCCAAGTAGAATCTATACGTGAATTTCTGAGTTAGCCCACTGTATGTTAAAAGTAATGCTTTTGATTGGATGTTGCTGTGAAAAGGTTATCGCATCAAACTAATAAATGAACTGCTGAACGAGCTGACAGACTGCGGTTGGAAATGGCTTTTGCCCCATAGCTCAATTAGAAACCAGCCCATAGGAAGGCAAGAAGGAAAGCTAAAGGTGATTAATTGATTGCAGTGTCACAGTGAGCAAGTTAACTTCCACGGCCCTGAATGCAAGTTGACACAGTAAATGAGAATAGGGGAGAAACAAAACAGGATGAAAGCTATCAGACTGACAGAGAACAATTGAGAAACAAGTAGGGCCTCAATTAAGGAGAATGAGGACATATTTCTAAAGGAATACATTTTCACCCCATTTGATCTGATAACAATCTCTGTCTTGGTCCCTCCTTTCGTCTATACTTTTTAGGTTAGAGAGATTTCTAGAAACTAAGAAGTAGACTCCCCAAAGAAAATGAAAGCAGAGAACTCTGAATTTTATCAACACATTTGTGGGTCTTAGAAACTCCTGGGTCATTGTTCTGATCAAGGCCACAAGAGATGGATCTTGACAGAAGGGGAGAAAAATGTGGTACAGAATACAAATTCTTAAAAAGTCCAGACTTACTGGACCAGATGAGACTAGAGGACTAGAGACAATCGCCCTGAGATACTTTATAAGCCTTATACTGAAACTACCCCCTGAGGGTAACTTTTAGCTAAATAACAGAATGGCTCGTAAAATAATACTACCAGTGAGTACTGCACACTTTAAAAAAAATCATCCATATGAGACCAAATGGTCAACAATTACTCTAAAGCAAAGACAAAGGGGTAAGGAAACAGGGAAACCAGATTACTTGAATCAAAATATCTGGAAGGAAATTAATGAGATTGTTAACACATTGTGAAAAACGTAAACAATGTCTCTGAACAATACGTTTAGTATTTGTTAAATGAGAACACAACTTGTGTAAACTTTGACCAAAAACACAATAAAATATTATTAAAAGAAAAAAACTGTGTGAAAATAATAAGCAGTCAAGATCTGAAGAGATAGATCTCTGCCCACTTTCCCAAAAGAGAAGTAAGATTTGGAAGCAGCAACGTTAAGTTCTGCCAAGTGTACTTCCTTAGACATTCCTATTTTTCTCCTTAAAATGAAATCTCCCGCTTTGCAAACAGGAGCCAGATCAAGGTGAACTGCCTACTGAGTAATCTGGTGTTAATGTAAGGAAACATCTGCAATGAAATCCAAAAGTTAAAAAAAAAGGAGAAGAGAGAAGGAAGGGGAAGAAAAGGGATCAAAGCAAGGTTATAACGCTGTGAAAAGCAGAGAGAGAGGGGATGTGTTAAAAGCTGTTTATAATAGGAAGATTTTTTACAACCTGGACAGAATGGTGTGGACGCTGCCAAAGAAACGGCCAAAGATGGTGACAATGACAAAAAGGGGAAGGAGAAAGATTTAAAGCCTCTTCAGAAGACAAAGACAAGGAGGACTTCCTAAGAACAAAAATTCGAACTAGTGTTATATGAATCGCATGGAATTGAGGTAGCCGCTTTCTTCCTCAGGTCCATATATCAGCTCAGGTTTTGGCAACGGGAAAAAGGGCAAATAAAGGAAGTGAACTAACTACATTGTGATTAATATAGACGGATCTAAGTTCCCCAGAGCCTAAGGCTTTTTGTGAACATTTTTCAGGCACCAGGTTGTTAGGAAACGAAAGAGAGTCAAACCAGTTCTTTACTCCAGCATCAACGAAAAATAAGGGAGAATCCTGGATAAGAACAACTAAGGAAGAGAGAAATCTGTTTGGAATGTACTGCATTTCATTTTAAGGTTTTCATTGGAAAAATATCCTTGGCCGTCATTAATACTTGTGTTACTTTAAAGTGCTTTTTTTAGAAGTAAAACTAGTTATGTACTTTCTTTAAAATAATCTAATTTAGGTTAGCCCTATTATTTCATATTTATCTCAGCTTTTTTAAAAAAATAATCATAGAAAAATAAGATGCTGACTGTTATGTGATTTTTAACTAGTATTTGCATGTTGTTAGTTATTTTGTATAGTCTGAAAATCAGAGCATTTTTTCCTGTCTCCCTATCTTCCGTTCAGTTAGTGAGTAATCGTAATTTTGATCTAAAGTCATTTTCAAACACATCTATCATCTTGTTGCAGCATGGTCACTATTTTAATGGGGTGTGAATTTTACAATAATGTCCACTGACTAAAATTTTTCCTAAAGATTGAGGAATAGGAATAAATGTTTCCACCAGATGTTTTTATATTAATATATTGGATACATATAAGTTTTTTAAAAAGAATGTCATATTATCTACATCTAACCTGTTCGAAAACTATTTAAGAGATAGAAGACAAAGTGTTTTGTATTAAGCAAATAAATTAAACATTATGCCTCAGAAAACTTTTCTTTTAGTAAATAGGTACAATGACTTCTATGCAATTCATTCACAGTATTCACTTGTAAAGAAGGCCTGGTGGTGCAATGGTTAAGCTCTTGGCTGCTAACCGAAAAGTTGGCAGCTTAAACCCACTAGCCGCTCTGTGGGAGCAGAGACCTGCAA
The DNA here is from genome assembly GCF_024166365.1 of Elephas maximus indicus. Classification (NCBI taxonomy): domain Eukaryota; kingdom Metazoa; phylum Chordata; class Mammalia; order Proboscidea; family Elephantidae; genus Elephas; species Elephas maximus. The sequence continues at coordinate 58,882,589 of NC_064833.1, read as the reverse complement.
TCTGCTCTCATAAAGATTACAGCCTAGGAAACTCTATGCGGCAGTTTTACTCTGTCACGTGTGGAGTCGCTCTGAGTAGGAATGGACTCCACAGCACACAGCAACATCTTCTTATAAGTCCCAGCGTTCTAAGACAAATATTATGCTCATTGTATATTTTAGGCCAGAAAAAAGAAATTTAACCTGTAAACTCATTAGTAACTCTTTACAAAGTATGTTATGTAAATAATATTTTTATTTACCAAAGACAAAATTAATTAAATATACCATATATAATAATAAGTTAGAAAAATAAGTTCCTATAAGAGCAAATACTGTCAGATTTTTTTTTTGATTACTGCTCGGGGACAATATATAATATAGTCTTTCATTCTTTTTTTTCATTCGAAGCCTACATATATAAAAGTGAAAAAGTCGAACTGTCTTTTTTCTCATCTTAATACCAGTGAATTATTACAGTGAAGAAAGACCAATATAGAAGTTGCAGACTCACTGCAAAGCCTGAAATTGAAAGCATTAGCACATTGTTTTCCTACAAATGCTCTTGTTTTTGTTTTTTTTCAAGATAAATCACATTTTGATGAAGTATTTTTAAATGAATGCTAAAAAAAATCCATAATGAACAAAATATCAAGATTTTAAATAAAGACAGGATCCAGCTGTGCTGTGTTGAGCCCTGTTGTAGTCCCGGGTCACAGGAAATAAATATGTGCCTCTATCTACACATTTGTTTATTTATTTAATTGTATTTTAGATAAAGGTTTACAGAACAAACTAGCTTCTCATTAAACAATTCGTACCTATACCATTTCGTGACATTGCTTACCAACCTCATGACTGTCAAAACTCACCTTCTCAATCTTGGATTCCGTATTACCAGCTTTCCTGTGCCCTCCTGCCTTCTAGTCCTTGCCCCTGGGCTGGTGTGCCCCTTTAGTCTCTTTTTGTTTTATGGGTCTGTCTAGCCTTCTGCTGAAGGGTGAATCTCAGGAGTGATATCTTAGTCATCTAGTGCTGTTATAACAAAAATATCACAACTAGATAGATGGCTTTAACAAAGAGAAATTTAATTCTTCACAGTAAAGTAGGTCAAAAGTCCAAATTCAGGGTGTTAACTCCAGGGGAAGACTTTCTCTCTCTGTCGGTTCTGGAGAAAAGTCCTTGCCCTCAATCTTCCCTTGGTCGAGGAGTTTCTCAGGTGGAGGGACCCAGAGTCCAAAGGATGCACTCTGTTCCTGGCACTGCTTTCTTGGTGGTATAAGGTACCCCTTGTCTCTCTACTTGCTTCTCTCTTTTATATCTCAAGAGATTGCCTCAAGACACAATCCAATCCTCTAGGTTGAGTCCTGCCTCACTTACACAACTGGCACCCATTCTCCCTCATTAACACGGTAGAGGCAGGATTTACAACATATAGGAAAATCACGTAATATGTGGAATCATGGCCTAGCCCAATTGGTACACACATTTTTTGGGGGACATAATTCAATCCATGACAAAGCACTTCATTACTGAGCTAAAAAGGTATCCGGGGGCCATACTTTCGGGGTTTCTCCAGTCTCTGTCAGAGCAGTAAGTCTGGTCTTTTTTTTGTGAACTAGAATTTTGTTCTACACTTTTCTCCAGCTCTCTCTGGGACCCTCTATTGTAATCCACGTGAGAGCAGTCTGTGCTGGTAGCCAGGCACCACCTAGTTGTCTTACCCTTCAACAAAGTTACCACTTATCTATTGTCTATTTAGTGTTTCTCCTTCCCCACTGCCCTCCCGCACCAATAACCATCAAAGATTGTTTCTTTTTGTGTGTAAACCTTTTCATGAGTTTTTATAGTAGGGGTCTCATACAATACTTGTTCTTTTGTGATTGACTTATTTCACTCGGCACAATGCTCTCCAGATTCATCCATGTTGTGAGACGCTTCTCAGATTCATCATTGTTCTATATCTTCGCATAATACTCCATTGTGTGTATGTGCCATAGCTTGTTTATCAATTCATCTGTTGATGGGCATCTAGGTTGTTTCCATGTTTTTGCTATTGTGAACAATGCTGCAGTGAACATGGGTGTGCATATGTCTATTCTTGTGACAACTCTTATTTCTCTAGAATATATTCCTAGGTGTAGGATTGCTGGATCATATGGTATTTCTATTTCTAGTTTTTGAAGGAAGCGTCATCTCATTTTCCAAAATGGTTGTTCTATTTTGCATTCCCACCAGCAGTGCATAAGAGTTCCAATTTTCCTGCAACCTCCCCAACATTTGTTATTTTCTGTTATTTTGATTCGTGCCAGTAATGCTGGGGGTGAGATGGTATCTCATCTTGGTTTTGATTTGCATTTCTTTATTGGAAACCCCGGTGGCGTAGTGGTTAAGTGCTACCGCTGCTAACCAAAAGGTCAGCAGTTCGAATCTGCCAGGCCCTCCTTGGAAACTCTATGGGGCAGTTCTACTCTGTCCTATAGGGTCGCTATGAGTTGGAATCGACTCGATGGCACTGGGTTTGGTTTGGTTTGGTAATGGCTAGTAATTGTGAGCAATTCCTCAGGTGTCTGTTAGCCACTGGAAGCTCTTGTCCTTAAATACACATGTAAATGCTTAAAAAACAGTATTGACAACAATGAGATACCACTGCACACCTACTGGAATGGTTAATCCCCAAATGCTGGCGAGGATGTAGAACAAGAGGAATGGTAGTTTATTGCTTGTGGTAATACAGAATGGTACAGCCAGTTTGGAACATACTCTGAAGTTTTCTTACAAAGCTAAATACAGGCTTACCATATGATCCAGCGATCATGCTCATAGATATTTACCCAAATGAGGTAAAAACATATGCCCGCATAAAAACCTACACATGAATGTTTAGAGCAGCTTTAATCATAATTGCCCAAACTGAAAACAACCAAAAGGCCCTTTAATAGGCGAACAGACAAACTGTAATATAAAAAGAAATCAGTTATCAAGCCACAAAAAGACAAGGAGGAACCTTAAATGCATGTTGCTAAGTAAAATTAGACAGTCTGACAACTATACGACATTCTGGAGAAGGCAAAACTATAAACAAACAGAAAAACATACAAGTAAAACAGACCCACTGCCATCCAGTGAGTTCTGACTAATAGTGACCCTGTTTTTTTAGGACAGAGTAGAACTGCCCTATAGGGTTTCAAGGCTGTAAATCTTTATGGAAGCAGATTGCCATATCTTTCTCCACAGAACAGCTGGTGGGTTTAGCAGCCGAACACTTTAACCACTACACCTCCAGGGCTCCTAGGCAAAACCATAAAAAAATAGAAACAGTAAAAAAAAGACCACTGTTTGATAATGGGGAGTGGGGAGGGATGAGGGTGTGTGAATACATAGAGCACATGGCATTTTTAAAGCCATGAAACTGTTCTGTATGACATTGTCATGATAGTTACATGACTATGCATTTGTCAAAACCCATAGGATTGTACAACACAAACAACGAACCCTAACACAAACTACAAACTTTAGCTAACAATATTGTAGCTAACAATATTGTATCAATATTGTTCACCAGTTACAACAAATATACCACAGAAATGCAAGATGTTAATAATAAAAGAAACTGTGTGTAGGCAGAGGAGGATATATGGGAATGCTATACTTCCTGCACAATTTTTCTGTAAACCTAAAACTGCTCTAAAAAATATAGTCTATTAAACTCCAAATAAATAGATGGTATCATTTGATAGTATGAGAATGAAAAAATTAAATTTTTAATACAGTAGAGACTTAGAAAAACTGAGAAATTTACCATGATCATACAAGTACTAATTATAAAGTTAAGGATATTATCACAAATATTTACTTTCTACCTGTTGCCATTGAGTCGATTCCGACTCATAGCAACCCTATATGGCAGAGTAGAATGGCCGCATGGGATTTCCAAGGAGTGGCTGGTGGATTCAAACTGTAGGCTTGTTCTTAACCACTGTACCACCAGGGCCCCATTTACTTTCTAGGTCCATCCAATTCCTTATTTAATGAGATTCATACAAATACCTTATATATATGCATAATTTGTAAAGTAAATTTATTAGGAGTCCCTCAGTGGCACAAACAGTTAAGCACTCAGCTACTAACCTTAAGTTGGTTGTTCAAATCCACCTAGAGATGCCTTGGATAAAAGAACCTGGCGGTCTACATCCAAAAGATCACAGCCATTGAAAATTTTATGGTGTATAGTTCTATTTTGAAACATATTGGGGGAGGGCGTGAGTCAAAAACTTAATGGCAACTGTTTTTTGGATATTTTTGGGTATACATTGTTACATTTAATCATAACAGAAGCAATTTTACCAATTATGCTTCAATATAGTAATAAGATGTTTGTTATCCATGGGCATCTCCATATTACCAATGAATATTTGATAAAAAATTATGTATAAATTTTAACTCATTTCATATTTTTGCTTGATATGACTCAATAACATCAAAACAAAGACAAAAATGGGGAAAAAGTAGTTACTTTTAAAAAGTAATGTTAAAAAAATGGTTTGGCAATATTTTTGAACTAAATAGTCTGTTTTTTTAACCTTGTTCAGAAAGTCATTCATTACCTTTGTTTCATTCTAGAAAAACAAGACAACATATTTACTTGATAATAAAAAAAAAAACACACACACGTAGTATATTCACCCTTCCTCTAAAATAAAAAAAAAGAGACTGGGAATAGACTCAACAATAAATATAAATCTCATTAAGATAGAAAATTCAGCATCAGTAAAATATGATTATCATTATGATAGAGGAAGCATCAAGTATTCTCAGGATATGTAACTGGGCACTCTAAATTCAGTTTTGTAGGTGTCTTAGCATAAGTTTTCTAGAGAAGCAAAACCAGTAAAGCATATAAATATATGTATATACATAGAGAGAGATTTATACCAAGGGAACAGCTTGTGCGATTTGTAGAGGCTGGAACGTACCAAGTCCCTGGATCGGCATAGAGGCTTCTGATTCACATAGAGGTTGGTGAACCCGAGATTGGCAGGTCAGAGAGCAGGACTGTTGCTCACAGGCTGTGAAGGGTGATAAAAGCCAAGATCAGCAGGTAAGACAGCAAGACTTCTCCTGATTCACAAAGCTGCAGGAGCTGGCAAACCCAAGATTGACAGGTCAGAGAGCAGGACTCTTGCTCACAGGCTGTGAAGATCAATGAATCTCAAAATCGGCAGGTAAGCTTCTAGCTCAAGTCCCAAGAACTGCAGGTCAGATGAAAAAGAGGCAGCTGTAGGATCCAGAACAAGCCAAAAAACCTTGGCAAGGTGAGCCAAGGAAGGAAGTAGGTGGCAGAGGTTGGAGTGATGAAGGATGAGAGAACAGTGAGCCACCAAAGGCCCCACCCCAGTGATACCACTCAGCAGATTCCATCATGGGGGTGATCACATATCAAATTTCAACGCGGAAGTGATCACATTTTATACAACTGCCAAAACACTGAGAATCCTGGCCCAGTCAAGTTGACACAGAATCTTAATCATCACAGTAGAATTGGAAAAAGCTTTACTGAAAACGTACTATTTGGGATATTGGGAATTGGGTAAGAATGAGCAGGAGTAATTTGGATGAAAATGGGGGAAGCCCTGGATTCAAGACTTTCAGCAATGGGGTGTGTGATACATTCTATAAAATATAAGATGCCTTCCCACTAGACACTAAGTTCTCCATTAGAATATAAGCCCCGTGGGGCAGCATTTTTTTGTCACCATATATCTGGTATTCAGTTGACAATCAGTAAATATTTGCTGGACAAAATTTGAAGTGTGGTTGGTTGGAAAGTAAAAATGCTATTGAGATATGGAGGCTGAACTTTAATGGTATCTTTGTTGTTAAAATTTATCCATATATCACCCACTTCCTTTAAATCCATAAACAGTAAAACCAGTTGTCCTCAAGTCAATTCCAACTCATGGTAATCTTTTGTGTGTCTGGGTACAACTGTGCTCCATAGGGATTTCAGTGGCTGAGTTTTCAGAAGAAGATCACCAGACATTTCTTCTGATGTACCTCTGGGTAGACTGAAACCACCAAACTTCCAGGTAGCAGTCGACCACGTTAACTGTACCACTCAAAATAAATAAATAAATTGCCGTCAAATTGATTTCAACTCATAGTAACCCTTTAGGACAGAGAAGAACTGTCCTAAAGCCCATAGGGTTTCCAAGGAGTGGCTGGTAGATTTGAACTGCCAGCCTTTTCGTTAGCAGCTGAGCTCTTCTTGGGAACTCTTTAATCCATGTTGTTATTAGTTGTCGTCAATTTATTCTGGCTCATGGTGACCCAAGTGTGCAGAGAAGAACTGCTCCATAAGGTTTTCAAGGCTGTGACCTTTCGGAAGCAAATCACTAGGACTGTCTTCCAAGGTGTCTCTGGGTGGGAATGAACCACCAACCTTCTGGGTAGGAGTCGAACATTTAAGAGTATGTGCCACACAGGCTGTCTTTAATCTATACGTAAGAATACATTTCATATCAGAATTGGTATTAACCTTTCTCCACATACTGCTAGGTTTAGGAAACATTAAACGCTTTGTTATTGAAAGAAAGTTTATATAAAACAAAGCAAGATTCTTAGGAGCGTTTTCTTCTATTCCTATTTCATATAGATTTAGTTTTCATCTCAGCCAAATAAATTGTCACCTTAAGACTGAAATGAATGTCAGGTTCTATTAACAGTACAAAGAAAAAAGTAGTATCACACCAGCTGTGTATTTGTTCTCTAAGTATTATCCTGCCAGTCTAGGGTTTTCCATTTGCTGTTTCATATTTGGGGTTCTGTAACAAAGATTATCCATTCCATCCTTTTTCCTACATTAAATATTTAATGCTGTCTAATTTCTAAAGAGCCTGCTATGGAATATGAGAATAAAAACATTAACTAATACGTGCTACACTTATTGTATTTGTACACACTGCTAAAGGTACAGATGGATTCCTCAGAAAAAAATAACACTACGCCATATAGATTGAGCTTCAGATTGTATCTCCTTGATCATACTATTTTAGGACTCTTTTCTTAAAATTTTGGTCAACTAACCTTATGGGGCAGTTCTACTCTGTCTTACAGGGTTTTTATGAATGGAAATTGGCTCCATGGCAATGGGTTTGGCTTTTTCTTGTTTTTTTTTTTTTTAAACAGGGGTAGTAAATTATATGGAGTTAACCAATTTTTGAAACATTTATTGTATTTCAAATAAAATTAATTGCTAAATTTCAAGCGGACTCCTAGATAGAGATAACATTACATGCCTATCAAGTCTATTTACATTTGAATCAAATGTATAGATGAGAATTTTATATTCTGTGAACTAATTTTCTTGCTATTATAAGAATCTGGGATTAATGTACTTCCCTACAACTCCATGGATGCTTTATCAAAATGCTGTTTGGAAGTAGCTCATTCTTCTAAAGGTTGAGATGTTTTTGAAACAGACAGATAAATTATATATAATCATAATATTCAAAATTAAAAATAACCATAAAAGCATTTTATGGTTTTCCTAAAATACAGATTAAACTGCTAAGACTAGGACATATGACTGACTAGGAGTAGCTGTCTTGCATTATGTATCACTTGAAAAACTAGAAATAGATATTGACTTCAATAATAAGTAAAGGGATTGGCCCATCTAATAAAATGTCCACTGATAGGCTGAGGTTCTGAATGTTGAGCTAGCCCTTCTACAATGCTATTAAGTACCCTTATTTATTTATTTATTTCTATCTTTATTCTGCCACTTACAGTGGCATCTTTGGTCTAAAGATTTCTTCTGTGAGAGTCAGAGATTGGCTACCAGGGGCAATCAGATTCTTTATCATACATCAGAAACAGGAAGATGTTTCCAATAGCTCTTTCTTAATATAAAATTTTCTGCAGGGTACAACAAGGATTTCCTTATGAACCATTGGATCACATTGTTCTTAACTGAATTTCATTGCTCTTCTTTAGCAGATCAATTAGGACCACTCCTGAAGCTGAGGGTGAGGTGGACTTCACCTGAGATACATGGATGATACCAGAAAAGATGTTCTATTAGGAAGGAGGGGAATGGATGTTGGGTGAGTGATCAGCAATTCACACTGACATTTGCTGTTGCACAGACAATATCATGCCCTAAGTGCTCTTGCTTTCACATTGGAAGTGGTCAATTCTAGCTGTCTAAGATTGTTTCAAGGTCCCTGTTGTTGTTGTTGAGAGCTGCCCAATCAATTCTATTCTGACTTATAGTGACCTCATGGGACAGAGTAGAACTGTCCTAGAGGGTTTTCTTGGAAGTATCTTTATGGAAGCAGATCACCAGATCTTTCTTCCACAGAGCCACTGAACCGCCAACCTTTCAGTTAGTAGTTGAGTATTTAATCATTGTGCCACAAGGTCCCTAGGTGGTGCAAATAGTTTGTGCTTCATTGCTAATCTAAATGTTGGCAGTTTGAACCCACCCCCAGGTATTGTGAAAGATAGACCTGGCAATCTGCTTTTGTTAAGATTCCAACAAAGAAAACTCTAAGGGACAGTTCTACACTGTCACATATGGGGTTGCCATGAGTCAGAATGGACTCAATGGCAATTAACAACAAGATTATTTCTATATTGAATACAATGATTTTAAGAAAATGATATATAAAAATAAAATACCTGCTGATTATGGGAGGATAAATGTAAAATGCCATATTTATCAACAGACTGTTTAGTAATAATTGTGAGAAAATTTGCTCCGTAAACATTCTTATATCAATAATAATGCATGAATATTAAACATTTCAATTTCAGATTTTAAATAAACACAATTTTGTGTCTAGATGAAATATTTACTTATTTTTCAAGGAAAAAAATTATAAAAAAAGATCTCATTTATGAGCTTGGTATGTAGATTACTTATTTTATCTGTCGTGTAGCCAAAGAATTACAGTCGCTTTTATGGGAAGGCATGGCACATAGAAGAATGATTTACTCTAATGTTAGAAAATGAGCCATCTTGAAGATAGAACATTCGAAAAATTTTGGAATGAAAGCTATTATAATTTTATTAGTTCTCCCAAATACCTAGTTTTATGAAGGCATTGTACCCAAAAACATTATAGATTTGGTCCTTATTTAAGGACATAAGTGTTGATATCCTGAAACTTTACTAAATATAAAAATTGCTCAGTTCTCCACAAACTGGTTGCATTTAACTGGACATCTAGATGATTGGGAACACTGGTGGTGCAGTGGTTAAGTGCTATGGCTGCTAACCAAAGGCTGGCAGTTCAAATCCACCAGGCACTCCTTGAAAACTCTGTGGGGAAGTTCTACTCTGTCCTATAGGTTTGCTATGAGTCGAAATGGACTCCATGGCAGCAGGTTTGGGATTTTTGGGGTATGGATGATCAAGGGGCCCTGGTGGCACAGTGGTTAAGTGCTCGGCTACTAACAGAAAGATTGGTGGTTCAAACCCACCAGCAGCTCCAGGTGAGAAAGATGTGGTAATCTGCTTCCGTAAAGATTATAGCCTTGGAAATCCTGTGGGGCAACTCTACTCTGTCCTACAGGGCTGCTACGAGTCAGAATTGACTCAGCAGCAAAGAGTATACATGGTTGACAAATTGCAGGAATAATTCCTTGAATTCAAAACCAACAATACAAGAAATTTCTTTTATAGCCTAAAATTTAGGAACAAAATTAGTTAAAACTGTGAGCCTTTTAATAGGTAGAGTTTTTTTTTTTTTTTTTTTTTTTTTGAGCAGCTAAATAAATACCATTTATATTATATTTTGGAGAAGCTTATTTTATTAGAGCTGGGAACTAAGGTGTACCTGACCAAGTCATGGTATTTTCAATCATCTCATATGCCTCTGAAAGCTGCACAATGATTAAGGAAGACTGAAAAAGAATTGATGCCTTTGAATTATGGTGTTGGTGAAGTATATTGAATATACCATGAACTGCCAGAAGAAAGAACAAATCTGTCTTGGAAGAAGTACAGTCAGGATGCTTCTTAGAAGTAAGGATGGCAAGACTTCATTTCAGGTACTTTGGACATGTTATCAGGAGGGACCAGTCCTGGAGAAGGACATCATACTTGGTAAGGTAGATGATCAGCAAAAAAAGAGGAACACTCTCAACCAGATGGATTGACATAGTGGCTGCAACAATGAGCTTAAGCATGACAATGATTATAAGAATGGCACAGGACAGGGAGGAGGGGGAGGCAGTGTTTCGTTCTACAGTATACAGGATCCCTAGGAGTCAGAGCCAACTCCAAGGCACCTAACAACAACAGGGTGGTAGATAATTTGTTTCTGGCCTCCCAAGCATTTACTTAATCCTTTTTTTTTTTTTTTTTCATTTATAGTATTGTAGTGGAGGCTGAGCAAACACATTAGATACCCCTTTACACTTAACACTCTTATAGACCTAAACCTAATTGCTTCACACTGCAAACACCTGTGACTTTAATGGAGGACTTTCTCTGACTGCCTAATCCCACTCTGCCCTTCAAGCAGGAAGTGCCAGGGAGTTACCATCCCTAGAATCAGTCAGCAACCAGTGATTAATGGGTCCTCTCACCTGTCAGTTGTGTTGCACAGTCGTCCAGAATTTGCCAGTGAGATCAAGAACCAATTGACTAAATAGAAAAATTTAAACTTCACCTTTTATAGGCTTCCTTCTTTGTCTTCTTCATCTGTCTAGCTGAGATTGCCCAGTGCCATCGAGTTGATTCCAACCCATAGCGACCCTATAGGACAGATTAGAACTGCCCCATAGAGTTTCCAAGGAGCGCCTGGCGGATTCAAACTGCCGACCCTTTGGTTAGCAGCTGTAGCTGAGATTAGCTACCAAATAAGCAGCTTGCATTCACTTGCTTATTTCAGAGTCTGCTTCTGGGAGAACAAAACCTAAGACAATTGCTTTTAGGTTATTTATTTTTAGAGAATACTTTGCTTTGTATTTTCTCCCTATGATTTGGGTGAGAATAACCATACTTTCAAGTCCATGGATATGTTCTCATTTACTTAAGTCAATAGGAGTAGCACATTTTCCTGTCCACAGTGGTTGGTTTAGGAATGGTGATATGACAAAATTTTGGATGATAGGAAAATATGAACTCAGTGTCCAACAAAGTCAACTCATGCTGATGGGTAATCCTGTACCCCTCTTCCTTTGCAATCTCACAGCATTGAATTCTTAGTACCAAAATGGGTATAAAAATTATTAATAAACACAATTAGAGATGTCTTAATTCTCAGGTTTTAGTTCATGAATAATTAGTTTCAGGCCAAAGCCCTCAACATTTGTGGACAGTTAAGTGGCCCTGGCTAGGATTTCAAAATTGAAATTCAGTACAGGTACTCAGGAAAGAAGGCTATATTTGGGGCAAGCTGCCAGGCCATCAACTAGCTTGATACCTTAAACAGCTAAATTTAATCCCAGGAAGCAGATTGATAAAAGTTAATAGGAAAGGGGATAGGTAATGCTGCAATACAAAATTTACAGTCTATTAAAAATCTTTGCAGAAAAATTGGACACCAAATCTATGTGGTATTTTGTGTAGTGGCAGCACCATTATTATTTTTTATAGGAGTTAATTATGTCAGGTATTCTGGTTGGCAATGGAGTAATGTCTAGAATCTGTTTTTACACATCAAGCCCACTGTTGTCACATAGAATTTATTTGATGATAACTCAACCAACCTCAAGATTTTGTTCCAAATCCCACCAAAGGGCAAGTGTAATGACATAATTCCTGGCATTATACAGTCACTAATTAGGAATTGGCATGGGTTTGACATTGTAGGTGAAGTTCATTATTTGACTGAGGGACTTTGGAGATCACAAGGGCTAATGAAATGATAAAAGTTTTGAAAAGAAATTTGCAAGTGTCAAGGAAGGATAATCATATCTGTGAACTAAGGGAATTCATATAATTGGCAATCCAAATTTATATGTAAATAGAAAGCAAGATTCTGTATTATAACCCCAATTATTATTATCATCAAACACAGAGACAGATGTCGGGTTTGGGTCAATGGCTATAAGTGCTGGTGGAACTTGAATGCATCTGAATGCATCTGAAGAGTATGGAGGCTATGATATTGTGGGTGAACGCAAGCAATGGGACTGATATTTCCAGTTAAAAGCAAACAGCCAATGTAAATACACTATTAACAAATTCGATGTAATATTACATTTGGTGGGAATTCTGTGGATGCTCTGGCATTAAGAAATTAGATAACTTACTCAAAATGATGGAGTGATCATTAATTGCTGAAAATCTGATTCATATATCATATATCCTCCAATTATTCCTTTTATTTCATTACCTCACTTTTTGTCTGTGTGTGAAAGAAAGGTATTTGAATGAGTTCTTCCAGGGAATCAATTTTGTTGTCTTCTTTAAAAAATAGAAATAATAGAAATAATACACATAAAATAATATCTGGATTACATTGCTGATTCCTATCCTATGTCCTCCAGAAGACAAAGTCTGGAAAGATTTTCAATACTTTGACCTTTGAACAATCAGTTCTGGTGTTACTTATATATTTATTCTTCATTAAGTTCTTTGTTAAATCTGAATACCTAGCGAAAAAAATGAGGAAAATTTTGTGAGGATTCAGAAAAAAAAAAATGATCTAACTGACTGATAAAACCTGTAAGGATTTTTAAAAATGGGAAATTATTTTGTCTGGAGAAGCATACACGTATAGGTGTAAATGATTCCTATTAGAAACAATTCACCAGCTCTTGTAATCGGAGAGTATATTTAGACTGTAGGTTAAACTTCAAAGGACTCTGGAGACCCTATTACTCTAAAAAAAAAAAAAAAAAAAATTTTTTTTTTTTTTTAACACTTTAAAAATAAGAACCTCACACTATCCATTTTTTGTAGTAGAATGTGGTCTTGCTGGCAGGGTGACATAGTCTGTGGTTAAGTTATAAGGGTCACTTAGAAGTCTTAGGAGAAGTTGACAGGCCACACAGTACTTCATCATTTGAAGGAGTTGGACAGATAATGGAAGAGTACATATATGGACCTGCATAAATAAGATTTGAGAAAAGAAAAAATGTCTTAAAATGTTGAAGAACCACTAAAATAAACTTCACAATTGCGCTGCCTTTAAACTTGTCTAGCCAGTGTAAATACGTGCCCACAGCAGGGTTCACAACATGCTACAAGGTACGCAAATTGGAAAAAATACTAGCAAGCAAAAAGATAGGTTTTGATTAGTTATTAAACCGAATCAGAGTTCATTAAAATTAGAAAAAAGTAAGAAAGCAAACCCTGGGAAACCTTGCCTACCTGTGGATAACTTTTAAAATAAAATTAATTGGGATTAATTACAATTCTCTACTTGTTTCTTAATGTGATATAGACCTACTGCTAGTTTTCTGGGGGCAGCTGATTAAGATTTTCCTATATATATATGTTAATATGCAGAGTGCATACACAAACCAACTTTTAGATTTTATGGATGCTGAGACAGAGAGAAAGTGAATAGACCAAGGGCCATGAAAGGTGAGAGTGGAAAAGTAATTTTATGTATGTAAAAGTTGGATGTTGTTGTTGCTGTTAAGTGCATCGAGTTGGTTCCAACTCATAGCATCCCTATGTACTACAGAACAAAACACTGCACGGTCCTGGGCCATGCTCACAATCATTGCTATGCTTGAGCCCATTGTTGCAGCCACTGTGTCAACCCATCTGGTTGAAGGCCTTCCTCTTTTTCACTGACCCTCAATGTTTGATAGAGACTAGTACATTAAAAGAAAATCTCTCTGTTTGAATAGTAGCTTAGAGTGGAAAAAAAAAAAATCCTGCACAATGTGATTTTCTTTGGAAAATTGAAACTTGATAAAATAGTCACATGAAAGAAAAAAGTAGATAAATAAAAGGGAACATGTTTTTGGTGCTTTCTTCATAATGAAACAGGTTTCTGCATTTATTTTTCAATGTTCCTTAACTCTCACCTCTCAATTTTTCTATGTAAAAGAATGCATTTGGAACATCAGTTAAAGGTAAGATAGAAAAAGCGACTTAGAAGCCAGCTGAGGTAAGAGACAGTGACTGTGAAGTGTTACTGATCTACATAGTTGTGTTCTTTCTGCATAGGGGAGAGAAGAAAAAAATGTAGTGATTTTGAAGGCGTTTTGAGCCTAGGTAGGGACAAATAGTGAGGCAAGGTGAGAGCAGGAAGTAGAGAAAGAGGAAGGAACAAATGACTGGGTATCTCAATCATAGAGTTTTTTTTCTTCTGTTAGAAAGTTGAATATTTGAGTCTAAAATTTTACAGTTATTCCAGATGACAAGATCCAGCATGCTTCCACTGAAGTACATATTAGACATGGTGTGAAGGCAGAGACAACTGAAATGGAGATGAGCAAGGGACTATAAAGCTAAGGTTCTGGATAAACAATAAAATAAACCAAACTCATTTTCGATGAGTCGATTACGACTCATAGCGACCCTATAGAACAGAGTAGAAGTGCCCCGTAGAGTTTCCAAGGAGTGGCAGGTGGATTCAAACTGCCAACCTTTTAGATAACAGCCATAGCTCGCTATAGCTCTTAACTACTGGGTCACCAGGGCTCTGCATAGATTACTAAAAATAGACATCTGAAGTTAACAGAATGATGGTAGGGCTTGGGAGTAGAGCAAAGAAACAGATACTGACAGCTTTTGGTATCATGGAGTAGAAAAAATGGCAAAAATAAGAGGATTATATGCCTGTATGCCACAAAATCTCAAAGGAGTAGGGATTTTTTTACTTAAGGTGGGAGCATAATGGTCTAGAATTGGCATTAGACACTAAGGAGAATGCTGGCCAACTCTTAGCCAAAAGATGCGTGTGAAATGAAAAGCTTCAACCAACTCCAGTATGTAGGTTTAGAGAGGAGCAAAGTTAAGTCACGTTTTAGTTGATCCAAAGAAAGTAAATAGGGAAGTATTTCAGTAAGTCAGGAGAGGAGTTGGAGGGGTCACAGGTATCACATGCCTTAAAAAGTGTTTCCAGAAATGCAATGGAAAAAAAATCTGGTAAACTGCCAATGGTAAGAGTGTGGGTCAGGGGAGACGGCTGAACTCTGCAGATAGGGCGTCACAGAAGTTTTATTCACAAAACTCAGTTCTGTACTGTTAAAAACATGTCTAAAAAAAAATGGTTTTAAAACTTCAAAACTAACTCTTGTATCTATTTAGCCGTGAGGAAGAAGTTCTTTAAAGAGAAGTTACTTACAGTAAACGGAAATTTTGTCCCAGGAGGATGCGAACTTTGCTTGTATGGTCCAGTATTGATGGAGAAAGTTAAATCACAGACAACTTTTGCCTAAGATTCTATTTGGGTGCATGTCCAAAGAAATAGTTATTCTGAGTTGCTGTATTTCAATATCCTGATTGAACCTAAACGATCTGACCCAGACTGAAGTTATTTTCAGTGTGAAAATAAGAATATTAGGAGATCTGCTACATCTTTAAATTGTACTAATTTGCTCATCTAAAATGTAAATTTAAATCACCCCAAATTACAATTACTTAAGCAAAATACTGTTGTTGTAGACAACAACAAATAACTACATCCTGGTTTTCACATACAGTTTAAGAAAAAAAAGAATAATTTTCTAAAATTCAACATAAGATTTAGTCTCTGGAAAATATTTTCTAGCAGGTATACTTATTTCAGAGTTAGGAAGCAGTGGATAGAGCTGCTCAGTATTAACCTTGATTGAGATTTATATGATTAAAAATCTCTTTCACTATCCACAATGTGTTCAGCATTTTTGTAGACAAACTCGTACATACAAAAATGCAAGTTTGAATTCTTTGTCACAAAAAGCAGCTGGATTAAGAATAGAATATCAATGTAAACACATCATTGTACACCATAAACACAAAAAAAGCACACTTTCTGATATTCATATTTGGTATGTGAAGATGACTAGACATTGTAGCCAGTCAAATCAAATACAAGAAAGCATTCTTAAAGCTTGGAGATCAAGGTAGAAAGATAGGATATTAATTATTTCTCCCTTTACCATCAAACACATTACAATTTTTTAAAAAGTGTATATTAGTTTAAAGAAAAAACGGGTTATTATTTCTAGGATTCAATAGCAAAATATTCATAACTTTCCAGAAACATTCAAACTGGAAAAAGAAAAAAAACAGGGACAAATCCCTCCTAACTGCAATATTTCCTAATTGCAGAGGCAAACAATAAGCAATGAACTGACTAAACTACCGTGCTTCGTTTAGATATATATCATGGCTGACAGTTCAAGATAACTGATTTAAGACACTAACTATCTGCCAAATAAGCGAATTCCTTGAATAATTCTATCCATTTACCGTACCATTTTTAGGCTCCTAATTATTAAAATTGCACAGATAAGAGGGAAAGTGAGAAATAACAAGACACCACACCAGCTGTGCTGAGCTATTTAGACTTACAAAGCTTGAATATTAAATTATCCAGAAGGTGAAACTGTGTAATAAACATGAGAAGTATCTTCTCTCGGAGACTCCGACAGTTCTCAGAACTAATAATGGTAGTTTTGCCTTTCTTTTATCAGCAGCCAGTGGACAAATCATGTATACATTGCACAACACATATGGAGAGCCATCCTTCATTGGACATGTAGAATAACAAATGCTGGCTAAAGGACCAGATTCTCCCCGAGCTTAAACTAGACCCCAGCTATAAAGTAAGAAGCATTGGAAGTTGTTTTGACTCTTAAGCACCACAAGGGTATTAGCTTATTTATTTTCTGCTTTGATTTTTTTTTGTTGATACCATGTGTTTTCATTAATGGAAGAATGCTGAATCATTGTGTGCTGTTGAATTTTTGGTAGGTAGTGTATATATATATATATATATATATATGTATATATATATATATATATGTAATTTTTTTTTACCTCCTCCAAAATCCTACCTTTGAGACTCAAGGGACATACGTTGTCCAGCTAATTCTACCTCCCATAGTTCCCCTAGAGTCCAGAAGGATAAAAGTTGTCCAAAAGGAAATTTTTCAAAATTTCTCTTTCTCCTTCCAAAAACGCACACACTTCATATAATACCCTGTGTTATTTTTGTTGTTGTTAGGTGCCCTCGAGTCAATTCCAACTCATAGAGACCCCGTGGACAATAGAACACGAGATGCCCTGCAGCATCCTCACAATTGTTGTTATGTCTGAGCCCACTGTTACAGCCACTGTGTCAACCCATTTCATGGAGGATTTTCCTCTTTTTTGCTGACCCTCTTATTTACCAAGCATGATGTACTTCTCCAGGATCTGATGCCTTCTGATAACATGCCCAAAGCACATGAGACGAAGTTCACCATCCTTGCTCCCAAGGGGCATTCTGGCTATACTTCTTCCAAGACAGGCTGGTCCATTTTTCTAGTAGTCCACGGCATATTCAATATTCTTCACCAACACCATAATTCAAAGGCATCAATTTTTCTTTAGTCTTCCTTATTCACTGTCCAGCTTTCACATGCATCTGGGGTGATTGAAAATACCATGACCCAGTTCAGGCCACCTTAGTCCTCAAAGTGACATCTTTGCTTTTCAATACTTTAAATAGTTATTTTGTAGCAGATTTGCCAAATGCAATACTTCGTTTGATTTCTTGACTTTAAATAGTTATTTTGTAGCAGATTTGCCAAATGCAATACTTCGTTTGATTTCTGTGGGTGTTGTTTGTTGATCCAAGTAAAATGAAATTCTTGACAACGTCAATATTTTCTCCATTTATCAGGATGTTGTTTATTGGTCCAGTTGTGAGGACTTTTGTTTTCTTTATGTTGAGGTATAATCCATACTGAAGGCTGTAGTCTTTGGTCTTCATCAGGAAGTATCTCAAGTCGTCTTCACTTTCAGCAAGCAAGATTGTGTCATCTGCATATCTAAGGTTGTGAATGAGTCTTTCTCCAATTCTGATGTTGCATTCTTCTTCACATAGTCCAGTTTCTTGGGTCATTTCCCCAGCATACAGGTTGAATAAGTATGGTCAAAGGATACAGCCCTGAGGCATACTTTTCCTGATTTTGGACCATGCAGTATCCCTTTGTTCTCTTCGAACACCGATAGAAATAGTATTTTGTGGCACACTCCTGTTTTTTCAGTTTCAGATAGTCATAAAGGCCCCTGCCTTGCAGCAGCATGCACTGTCAGTGGGAAAGCAGCTTCCCAAAGAATCTGGGAGGAGGAAAAACTGGTAGGGCAACGGTATATCCCTATGGTCATGAAAGGGTTAGTACAAAGAAGTAATACATTGTATTAAAAATCAGATAGTGTGAATCCTCCAAATTTATTCTTCGTTTTCAATATTGTGGTGGCTATTCTAGGTCTGTTGTTTTATCACATACATTTAGAATCATTTTATTTTGATATAGACAAAATAGCTTGTTAGGGTTTAGAACGGTGTAGCATTGAATTTATAAATCAAGTTCAGAATAACCAACCTCTTAAAAAGATTGAGTTTTCCAATCCAGGAACATGGAATATATTTCCACTTATTTTGGTTTTATTTTATTTGGATGGACAAGTTTTCCCTCTGCTTGTATTTTCTTGAAGAGATTATGAAAAATTGCATTTTTTCTCCCCTAAAAGTTGGTTGAATTTTCCAGTGAAACTATCTTGCCTGGTACTTTCTCTTTAGAGATTCTTAATTATCAATTTAATTACTTTAATAGACATAGGATATTACATTCTACCACCTGGGGTAAAGTTTTAGAGTCACACTCTGGCAAAGTCCTTTCCGTTGGGTGGTAGGCCTTTTTTATGAAGCAGCTCTGGGCTTATTTCACAATGGTAATACTTTCTTTCTTCTGCCAGAGCTATCAGATGCTCTTTCTTCGATTCTAACAGTAATATTCTGATGGGATTACTTCAGGGAAAGACTACAAAAGTGTGGGAACCTGCATAATACAGGAATCTCAAGGAGTTTCTCAGTTTCAAACTGCTCTACACTTAACATCCAACAGTCTTCAAAATTGCCACTTAAGTGTACTTACCAGTTTCATTCTGTTGTACAGAGGGTTGCTATGAGTCGGATCTGGCTTCATGGCACCTAACAACAACAACAACCAGTTTATGGCTCCAGGGGTTACTACGCCAGTTATGCATGTCTCTGTTACTCTTTCTCTCTGGGTACTCCTGGCTCTTCAGATTTTTCGGGTGATGATTTGCCCCATGATCTCTGTCCTCTGATGGAACCAAGAAAAGTCATTGATTTTAAGTTTGCACAGGTTTCATTTTGGTAAAAACACGGGGTGTTACCTTCCAAGCTCTTTAAATGTTGTAGCTGAAACCAAAATATCCTGGATTAATTGATTTGACTTCATTTTTATTTATTTTTTACTGTGATAAATATGTAGGTAACAAATCATTTGCCATTTCTTCCATCTTTACATGTGACATTAATTATGCTCATTATGTTGTTCAACCATCACATTAACCATTCCCCAATTTTTCTATCACCTTTAGCTAACAGAATCTCAGTGTCCCTAAGCATCATAAATCTGCTGCTGTTGAGTTGATTCCAATCCAATTCATAGTGACCCTATATGACAGATTAGAATTGCCCCTAGAGTTTCCAAGGCTGTAAATCTTTACAGAAGGAGACTGACACATCTTTCTCCCTTAGAGAGGTTGGTGGGTATGAATCACCAAGCTTTTGGCTAGCAGCCAAGCACTTTAACCACTCTGCCATCAGGGCTCCTTCTAAGCATCATAGGAAGAGTTTTAAACTAGGGACAATAACATAACCAATATGAGAAAGAACAAGCTATGCAAAAAGGCTAGGGTAAGAGTGTTCCTGGCTAGACAAAGGGAGAAAAATTGTTAGGTGGAAATAAGCTTGCCTTGTTCTAATAATTAACAGAAGTCCAACATGGCTAGAGCATGCTGAGTGCAGTGGTGGTTGAGGAAAACACTGAAGTGCAACAGTGGAAGTGGGAAAACCATTTAAGAAGCTGCTAGAATGGTCCAGGCAAAAATGATGAGAACCTGACTAGGATACTGTCAGTGGAGGTGGTGACAAGAATGTATATTGATGATTGAGGTGACACTAATGATAAAAACTCCCATTTTTCTGCATGAGCAATACTTGTTTCATTTATGTAACTCTAAAGCTAAACTCTAACGTATTAGTTGAACCCTAAATCTTCTACTAATAACCTCAAGGATCTTTACAGGTAATACCATGTTTTTGCCTCAGAGAAGATGGGGCAATGATTTTAACACCTCTTACATTTCAAATAAGGTATAGAGACTATTATATTTTTCTCATAGTACAAGAAGTTCACAGACTGAAGCTATTTTCTCAACTCATCAAATGCGTCTCCTTTGATCTTTTCTTTGATCTTTCCTTTGATGTCAGAATGGACTGTCTTGCCACTCATGGGAGAGTTTCATAGAAGCGATGAAGAATAAGAAATGAACTATCTTCTGTGCTTTCTAACAGTGTTTTTTCAATTAAAAAGAATATAAGAATCATGTAAAAAAAAAAAAGGAAACAAAGTTAGAATTCCTCCTCCACATACTTTGTCATCCATTAGGTATTATTTGGTTAAACTTAGTCAAGATATAATTGCATTCAAATAGTGCCAGAATTCCATGCACTAATAACATTTTAGTGGAATGCAGTGATTATCCCTTGCTCAGGAATAAAAAATAAAGCATATCTATGCTAATATTATGAAATATATAATTAAACAAAATAAGTAATATTTAATCAAATGAGCAAAAATGGAAAGCCAAAGGCCACAATAATTTAATAAATGGATAAAAACTTGGCAAATATATGCAACATCTTTTCTACATGATAGAAACAAGAATATTGTCAAAATCTTTATATTGAGCCTTGGATTATTATGGTTTAGACCAAAGGTGTTGGGAGACAAATATTTTCAATCTGATTGTTACTACTTGTATAGCTCCTTACCAAACGAAGGCATATGTATGTATACAGATCCTTTATCATTAACTGTTGAGCCGATGAGGCCATGGATTTTGATCATACTTTTACTTTTCGGCATCATTTATGTCTCCAAAGAATAATAAGAGCAAATATATCTCCTTTGCATGTTTAGTACATGCTCTGTTAATTTTCCTACACATCACTTCATTTAAATCTCATTACAGCCATGTGAAGAAAGTTATATTATTATAATCTTTTTACAGTTTTACAGGCAAAAATGAGACTTGGGCTTTGAACATCTAATCAGTGAGGAAGGATAATCATATTTAAAAATAGGCATGACCAGAATCCACATTTTTGTGTTCTCTGAACTTGGATAGAACTAAGATCAAATATCTGTCATCTTAATAAAGTAAATGAGTTTAACTCACTTACAAAGGAAAAAAAAAAAGTTTTAGATTGAATCAAAAAGCAAAACCCACTGTATGCTATATAAAGGATTGTGTGATCTTTTTATTTAAATTATGTCAATCACAGCTTAGGTGCAACTCTTATATATTAAGTCGCAACCCAGGCTGATGTATTGTCTGTATGTGCTTTAATATCAAACAAGACAGTACTCTGGCCAAATGATTAAACAAGGTTTTAAAAAGTTGATGTTAAGTTGCATTTACGTTTCTTTTATTCCCATTTATGTGATTTTTCAACCTCATAAGATACTCTGTGATTATCCACTATAAGATATGAGGTCTTTTCAACTCTGGAAAACCACATTGAAGAGATAATAATTACAAAAAGCTATGCCACAAGTTAAAAAACAAAAACACTGCCATCGAGTTGATTCTGACTCATAGTGACCCTATAGGACAGAGTAGAACTGCCCCATAGGGTTTTCAAGGAGCAGCTCGTGGATTTGAACTGCTGACCTTTCGGTTAGCAGCCAAGTTCACCACCAAGGCTCCCATCCCCAAGAAATAGATCACCACATTTCATAAAGCAGAATTTGTAGGAGATACAAGGAGAAATAGAAACATATTAGTATGAGGAGGCAATTATTTACCTAATTAAGAAAGATTGAGTAGCCAAAAAATAAGATTTAGTAATCAAACTTTGAATCATGAAGCACGGACAACATAACTTAAGTACATCTCGGAAATTTATAGAGTTGACTGTATAGTAGAGTTACTGAAAGCATTAATATTTTATAAAAAATTCAAAAAAAAAAGGAATTTTTGGTTTTATAGTTAGGTCATTGATCCATTTTGAATTAGTTTTTGTATATGGTATGAGGCATGGGTCCTGTTTCTTTTTTTTTTTTTTTTTGCCGATGGACATCCACTTCTGCTAGTACCATTTGTTAAAAAGACTGCTTTTTTCCCCATTTGATGGATTTTGCGCCCTTGTCAAAGATCAGTGGATGCATTTCCATGTGGGTTATCAATTCTGTTCCATTGGTCAATGTGTCTGTCATTGTACCAGTACCAGGCTGTTTTGACTACTGTAGCTGTATGGTAGGTTCTGAGGTCAGGTAGTGTGAGTTCTCCTACTTTATTCTTCTTCTTCAGTAGTGCTTTACTTATCCGGGCCTCTTTCCTTCCCATATAAAGTTAATGATAAATTTTTCCATCTCTTAAAAGAATGTTGTTGGTATTTGAATGGGTATTGTATCGTATTTGTAAATTGCTTTGTGTAGAATTGTCATTTTCACAATGTTGAGTCTACCTATCCATGAGCATGGTATGTATTTCCATTTAGGTAGATCTCTTTTGGTTTCTTGCAGTAGTGTTTTGTTGTTTTCTTTGTATAGGTCTTTTACATTCCTGGTTAGATTTATTCCTAAGTATTTCATTTTTTAGAGGCTATTATTTTTTGATTTTTTTTTTATAAATGGTATTGTTTTCCTGATATCCTTTCCATCGTTCTCTCTATTGGTGTGTGGGAATCCAACTGATTTTTGTATTTTGCATCCTACTACTCTACTGAATCTTTCTAATAGTTGCAGTAGTTTTTTTGCAGAATAGTCAGGGTTTCTTCATTTGTATTTTTTTCTGTTTGTTCCTCAAATAAAGCAGTAGCCAAGTATTTGCCTTCAGTTTCACTGATCCTGTCTTCCATTGTTTCAACCCTGCTCCTCAGGTCTTCTATGACACTGACCATTTCTGAAATCTTGTTGTTTATCTTTTGCAATTCTAACTGTTGTTTTTGTGTGATTTCTAGTTGTGAATTTATTTTGACATTTTATTCCTATATTATTTTTCTGAATTCTTCCATTGTTTTGTCTCCCTTTTCCATGAATTGTCTATTTTGTTCTCATTTTTGTCTGCTTTTTGCTTCAGCTCTAGCAGAGCTCTGAATATTAGAGATTTGAATTCTGTATCAGGTAGTTCCAGTGCCTTTTCTTCTACTTGAAAGTTATCTGATGTTTTATTTTGGACACCTGTAGGGACAATTCTGTTTTATTTCTTTGTTTATTAATTCTAGATTTGTTCATTTTATCCTGATTTTTTTGTTTTATTTGGTTAGGTCTGAGTAGGTGGACTGTGCATTCTTTGTTGTTTGCTTGTCTATGGGTGTGATATCCTTCACCTCCTTATCCAATAGGCAGGACTAGTCTTTCAGCTATGGTGCAGCAGGGCAGGTCCAACTGAAGGGGAGGGGCTAGAAAGCATTGTTTGTTCCATGTACTGGGGCCTATGGGGTGGGCTGTGGGTCAGTGCAGGGCAGGTTCCAGTAGGCCATGCCTGTGTTACTCAGGAATGAGTTGTTCAGTGCATAGTGCAGATAGGCAGGATGGAGAGGGAAGGTTGTGATGTATAGAGCTAAATGGGGTATGAGAAAGAAGAGAAAGAGGAGGGGGAAACAAGAGCCAACAGAAAAAAAAAAGTGCTGAGGAATCCTGTCATTGGAGTAGAGAGATGAGAACCCAAGGAAAGCAGCAAAACAAAAACAATAAATAAAAATAAAGACATGCCCCCAGGGATCCCACCAGTGACAAGGGATGTGGCTCCCAGGCCTTGGGACACAGCCCGTCTAGAAGGGGTAGAGATGGCACATAGCACCAGGTATTCAGGAGACAGGAAAAGAAGGAAAGTAGAGAGAGACAAGAAACTGAGAAATGAATTAAAACAAAAAGGAAAAAAGAAAAAAAAAAATGAGAAGTGCCCCTAAGGATCCCACTGGCAACTGGGAATGTGGCCCCCAGGCCTCAGGGCACAGCCTGTCTAGGAGGGGTGGAGATAGCACACAGCACCAGGTATTCAAGAGAAAGGAAAAGAAAGAAAGTAGAGATAGACATGAAATTGAGAAAAGAAGAAAAACAAAAAGGAAAAATGAAAAAGAAGAATAATTTTTACAAAATGCCCTCAGGGATCCTATCAATGTGGCTGCACTGGCCAGGGAAGAGGCTCCCAAGGTGTGCAGTACAGCCCAGCTAGAATGGGTGAAGGTGGTACACAGCGCCAGGTATTCAGGAGACAGGAAAAGAGGGTAAGTAGAGGAGATGAGAAACTGAGAAATGAAGAAAAGGAAAAAAAAGGCCCTAGTGATCCCACCAGTGTGGGGACAAGGATTGGGGAAGCAGTCCCCCAACCGAGTGATGCTTTGCAGCCTGTCAAGAAGAAGCAAAGATCGTTCAAGGAGCCAGGTGTTCCAGAGAAAGGAAGGGGAGGTGATAAGAGGCTGGCCAAAAACCAAAAAAAAGCAATATCAGCAACAAAGAAATGGCACTAAGGGAGCTGACAGGAATGGGCAGGATGAATCCAAAGGGCATGGAGCTGGTGCCTCCAAGCTGTGTGATATTGGCCCACTGGGAAGCCACAGAGGCTGATCAAGGGGAAGAAGGGTGGGAGGTGGGAAAACATGTATCACTGGTTACTGTGTCCTGTGTCTCCCGCCAGAAGCTCTGTGAAGCTGCTCTCCTGTACTCCCTGTCCACCAGTCTCTCACAGGAGTCCAACATGGTGAATCTGTGCTGCTTTAGCTGATAAGGGACTGCCACTCCATGTCTCTCTTAGCTTTCTGTTCTTTGTCAATTTCTTATTCCATCTGGTGTTTGGTTCAGTTTTTTTTTTTTTTTTTATTGTGCTTTAAGTGAAAGTTTACTGATCAAGTCACTCTCTTATACAAAAATTTATATACATCTCGCTATATACTCCTGGTTGCTCTCCCCCTAATGAGACAGCACACTCCTTCTCTCCACTCTATTTTCGTGTCCATTCAGCCAGCTTCTTTCCCCCTCTGCCCACAGAGTCTCGTGTGTCTATTTGATCCAAGAAGCTCACTTCTCACCAGTATCATTTTCTACCCCATAGTCCAATCCAATGCCAGTCTGAAGAGTTGGCTTTGGGAATTGTTCCTGTCTTGGGCTAACAGAAGGATTGGGGGCTATGACGTCCAGGGTCCTTCTAGTTTCAATCAGACAATTAAATCTGGTCTTTTTATGGGAATTTGAGGCCCTTATCCCAGTGCTCTCCTGCTCCCTAAGGGGTTCTCTGTTGTGTTCCCTGTCAGGGCGTCATTGGTTGTAGCCAGACACCATCTAGTTCTTCTGGTTTCAGGCTGATGTAGTCTTGGTTTATGTGGCTCCTTCTGTCTCTTGGGCTCATAATTACCTTGTGTCTTTGGTGTTCTTCATTCTCCTTTGCTCCAGGTGGATTGAGAACAATTGATGCATCTTAGATGCCCGTTTGCTAGACTTTAAGACCCCAGACGCCGCTCTCCAAAGTGGGATGCAGAATGTTTTCTCAATAGATTTTATTATGCCAATTGACTTAGATATCCCCTGAAACCATGATCCCCAAACCCCCGCCCCTACTAAGTTGGTCTTCGAAATGTTCAGTTTATTAAGGAAACTGCTTTTGATTTAGTCCATTTGTGCTGACGTCACCTGTATTGTGTGTTGTCTTTCCTTTCACCTAAAATAGTTCTTGTCCCCTATCTAATTAGTGAATACCCATCTCCCTCCCCACTCTCGTAACCATCAAAAAATATTTTCTTCTCTGTTTCAACTATTTTCCAATTTCTTATAATAGCGGTCTCATACAATATTTGTCATTTTGCAACTGACTAATTTTGCTCACCATAATGCCTTCCAGATTCCTCCGTGTTATGAAATGTTTCGGGGATTCATCGTTGTACTTTATGGATGCATAGTATTCCATTGTGTGAATATACCATAATTTATTTATCCATTCATCTGTTGATGGGCACCTTGGTTACCTCCATCTTTTTGCTATTATAAACAACGATGCAGTGAACATGGGTGTGCATATATCTGTTTGTGTAAAGGCTCTTATTTCTCTAGGATATATTACTAGGAGTGGGATTGCTGGATCGTATAGTAGTTCTATTTCTACCTTTTTAAGGAAGTGCCAAATTGATTTCCAAAGTGGTTGTACCATTTTACATCCATACCAGCAGTGTGTAAGTGTTTCAGTCTCTCCACAAGCTCTCCAACATTTATTATTTTGTGTTTTTTGGATTCATGCCAGCCTTGATGAAATGAGATGGTATCTCATTGTAGTTTTGGTTTGTATTTCTGTAATGGCTAAAGATCATGAGCATTTCCTCATGTATCTGTTAGCTACCTGAATGTCTTCTTTAGTGAAGTGCCTGTTCACATCCTTTGCCCATTTTTTAAATGGGTTATTTGTCTTTTTTGTAGTTCAGTTTTGCTGTACCATGTAGATTTTTTAAGATCAGATGCTGATCGGAAATGTGATAGATAAAAACTTCTTTCCCAATCTGTAGGTAATCTTTTTACCCTTTTGGTGAAGTCTTTGGATGAACACAGGTGTTTGATTTTTAGGAGCTCCCAGTTATCTAGTTTTTCTTCTGGCGTTTGTGCATAGTTAGTAATGTTTTGTGTACTGTTTATGCCTAACATTTTCTCTATTTTTTCTTCCATGGTCTTCATCATTTCAGATTTTATATTTACATCTTTGATCCATTTTGAGTTAGTTTTTGTGCATGGTGTGAGGTATGGGTCTTGTTTCATTTTTTTTTGCAGATGGATACCCAGTTATGCCAACACCATTTGTTAAAGAGACTGTCTTTTCCCCATTTAACGGACTTTGGGGCTTTGCAAATATCAGCTGCTCATATGTGGATGGATTTATGTCTGGATTCTCAATTCTGTTCCATTGGTTTATGAATCTGTTGTTGTACCAGTACCAGGCTGTTCTGACTACTGTGATGGTATCCCAGTAACCCAATAATAGTTTTTAAATCAGGTAGAGTGAGTTCTCCCACTTTTTTCTTCTTTTTCCGTAATGCTTTACTTATCCGAGGCCCCTTTCCCTACCATATGAAGTTGGTGATTTGTTTCTCCATCTCTTTAGAAAATGTTGTTGGAATTTGGATTGGAATTGCATTGTATCTATAGATTGCTTTTGGTAGAATAGACATTTTTACAATGTTAAGTCTTCCTATCCATGAGTAAAGCATGTTTTTCCACTTATGCAGTTCTCTTTTGGTTTCTTGCAGTAGTGTCTTGTATAGGTCTTTTACGTCTCTGGTAAGATTTATTCCTAAGTATGTTATTTTCTTTTATGTCTCTGGTAAGATTTATTCCTAAGTATTTTATCTTCTTGGGGGCTACTGTAAATGGTATTGATTTAGTGATTTCCTCTTCGATGTTCTTTTTGTTGGTGTAGAGGAATCCAGGTGATTTCTGTATGTTTATCTTGTATCCTGATACTCTGCTGAACTCTTCTATTAGTTTCAATAGTTTTCTTGAGGGTTTTCTGTGTATAAGATCAAGTCATCTGCAAATAGAGATACTTTTACTTCTTCTTTACTAATCTGGATGTCCTTTATTTCTTTATCTAGCCTAATTGCTCTGCCTAGGACCTCCAGCACAATGTTGAATAAGAGTGGTGATCTAGGGCATCCTTGTCTGGTTCCCGTTCTCAAGGGGAATGCTTTCAGACTCTCTCCATTTAGGATAATGTTGGCTTTGTATGAGTGCCCTTTATTATGTTGAGGAATTTTCCTTCTATTCGTATTTTGCTGAGAGTTTTTATCATGAATGTGTGTCAAACTTTGTCAAATGCCTTTTCTACATCAATTGATAAGATCATGTGGTTCTTTTCTCTTGTTTTATTTATATGATGGATTACTTTAACTGTTTTTCTAATGTTGAACCACCCCTGCATACATGATATGATTCCCAATTGGTCATGGTGAATTATTTTTTTGATATGTTGTTGAATTCTATTGGCTAGAATTTTGTTGAGGATTTTCACATCTAAATTCATGAGGGATATTGGTCTGTAAATTTCTTCTTTTTTTTTGGTGTCTTTACCTGGTTTGGGTATCAGGGATATGCTGGCTTCATAGAATGAGTTTGGGGTATTCCATCCTTTTCTATGCTCTGAAATATCTTTAGTAGTGGTGGGGTTAACTCTTCTCTGAAATTTTGGTAGAACTCTGCAGTGAAGCCATCTGGGCCAGGGCTGTTTTTGTTGGGAGTTTTTAATTATGTTTTCAATCTCTTTTTTTGTTATGGGTTTATTTAGCTGTTCTACCTCTCTTTGTGTTAGTTTACATAAGGAGAATATTTCTACAGATTCATCCATTTCCTCTAGGTTTTCAAATTTGTTAGAGTACAATTTTTCATAGTAATCTGGTATGATTCTTTTAATTTCAGTTGGGTCTGTTCTGATATCGCCCATCTCATTTCTCATTCAGGTTATTTGCTTCCTCTCCTGTTTTTTTGTTTTTTTTTTTTGGTAAGCTTGTCTGATGGTTTATTAATTTTGTTAATTTTTTCAAAGAACCAGCTTTTGGACTTGTTAACTGTTTTGGTTATTTTTCTGTTCTCTATTTCATTTAATTCTGCTCTAAAGTTATTATTTGCTTTCTTCTGGTGCCTGAGGGTTTCTTTTGTTGCTCTCTTTCTATTTGTTCAAGTTGTAGGGATAATTCTTTGATTTTGGCCCTTTCTTCTTTTTGGATGTGTGCATTTATTGATATAAATTGACCTCTGAGCACTGCTTTCGTTGTGTCCCAGAGGTTGTGATATGAAGAGTTTTCTTTCTCATTGGATTCTGTGAATTTCTTTATTCCCTCCTTAATGTCTTCTATAGCCCAGTCGTTTCTGAGGAGGGTATTGTTCAGTTTCCAAGTGTTTGATTTCTTTTACCTGGATTTTCTGTTATTGATTTCTACTTTTATGGCCTTATGGTCAAGGAGATGCTTTGTTGTATTTCGATGTTTTAGATTCTGCTAAGGCTTACTTTATGACTTAATTTGTGGTCTATTCTAGAGAGCGTTCCATGTGCTTTGGAAAAGAAAGTATACCTGCTTGTTGTTGGATGGAGTGTTCTCTATATGTCTTTGAGATCAAGTTGGTTGGTTGTGGCATTTAGAACTTCCTTGTCTTTATTGAACTTCTTTCTGGATGTTCTGTGCTTCACCAAAAGTGGTGTGTTGAGGTCCCCTATTATCTCACTCTTCAATGCTGTTAGAGTGTGTTTTATGTATCTGCAGCCCTGTCATTGGGTGCATACATATTTAATATGGTTATATCATCCTGGTATATTGTCCCTTTAATCATTACATAGTGTCCTTCCTTATCCTTTATGGTGGATTTAACTTTAAAGTCTATTTTGTCAGAAATTAATATTGCTACTCCTGCTCTTTTTTGATTGTTGTTTGCTTGACATATTTTTTTCTGTTCTTTGAGTTTTAGTTTGTTTGTGTCTCTAAGTCTAAGATGTGTCTCTTGTAGGCAGCATATAGACACTGTGTTTTTTTATCCATTCTGCCACTCTCTGTCTATTGGTGCATTTAGTCCATTTACATTCTGTGTTAATAATGGATAAGTATGAGTTTAGTGCTGTCCTTTTGATGTCTCTTTTTGCCTGTTGGTGAGAGTTTTTTTTCCCACTTGATTTTATGTGCTGAGTAGTTTATCTTTACATATTGCCTTTTCCTCTTATTCATTGTAGTTGATTTTGTTTGTGCTGAGTCTCTATTTTTTTCTTGTATTTTATTTTGTTGAGTAGGATTGTTAGTCTCCATTGTGGTTACCTTAATATTTACCCCTATTTTTCTAAGTTTAAGCCTAACTTTTATTTCTTTATATCGCCTTGTCTTCCTCTCAATATGAAAGCTCTATGACTACATTTCTTAGCTCCTCTTTATTGTTTTAATGTTGTCTTCTTTTACACAATATCATTGTTTCCCTGTTTTGAGTGTTTTTTTATCTTGATTTATTTTTTTAATTTCCCTATCTGTGTTGACATCTGAATGCTCTGTCCTGTGCTCCAGTCTTGAGTTGATATCTGATATTATTGATTTTCTAACTGGAGAACTCCCTTTAGTATTTCCTGTAGTTATGGTTTGATTTTTACTAATTCCCTAAACTCCTGTTCAGCTGCAAATGCCCTAATTTTGCCTTCATATTTGGGAGACAGTTTTGCTTGATATATGATTGCTGGCTGTCACTTTCTTTCCTTCAATGCTTTATATAAGTCATCCCGTTGCCTTCCTGCCTGCATGGCTTCTGCCGAGTAGTCTGAGTTTATTGTTATTGACTCTCCTTTGCAGGTGACTTTTCTTTTATTTCTAGCTGCTCTTAAAATTCTCTGCCTTTGGTTTTGGCAAGTTTGGCTTTCTTTTGAGATCTACCTTATGTGGAGTCTGATGAGCATCTTGGATAGATATCCTCTCATATTTCACGATATCAGGGAAGTTTTCTACCAACAAATCTTCAACAATTCTCTCTGTATTTTCTGTTATCCCTCCCTGTTCTGGTACTCCAACCACTAGTAGCTTATTTCTCTTGATAGAGTTCCATATGATTTTTAAGGTTTCATCTTTTTTTACATTCTTCTATCTGATTTTTCTTCAAATATATTGGTGCCAAGTGTTTTTTCTTCAATTTCACTAGTTCTGACTTCCTCTTCCTCAGTTCTGCTCCTCTGATTTTTTATTGAGTTGCCTAATTCTGTAATTTTATCGTTAATCTTCTGAATTTCTGATTACTCTCTCTCTATGGAGTCTTGCAGCTTATTAAATTTTTCATTATGTTCTTGAATAACCTTTTTAATTATCTGTGTTTTCCTTGGCATGTTCTACATATTGCCTTGTCTCCTTCCTGATCTCGTTCCTGATGTCTTGAAGAGTTCTGTATATTAACCTTTTGTATTCTGCATCTGGCAATTCCAGAAGGGCACCTTCATCCAGAAGATCCTTTGATTTTTTGTTTTGAAAGCTTTTTGAAGTGATCATGGTCTGCCTCTTTATGTGATTCAATATTGACTGTTGTCTCCGAGCCATCTATAAGTTATTGTATTAGTTTATTTTATGATAGCTTGCTATGACCTAGCCTCTTGCTTTGTGTTGTTTTAATATGCCCAAATAGGTTGTTTGAGTGAGCTAGCTTGACTGTTTTCACCTTTGAAGCCCTAACATCCTGTCACCAGATGGCTAGAGCTGTTATCAGTTATATGAGCCTAGAAGTCTATTCACTTTTCTTGTATGCATTCAGCTCAGGTTTCCAGGTAGCTGGTCATCAAGTGTGTGTTACAAGCTATGTCCTACAGTCTTAGAGGGGCAGGGTGATTGGTGTAGGTAAAGGTATCTGGTTACAGCAGGTGGTCATGCTTGTTCAAGGCAGGGGGCTGACAACCATCCCTCAAGTGTCTGTGAGGACAGCTTTTTCCTGTTCCCTAGAGTGCACAGGTGGGTTGATTCTGCATATGGACCTTGGGCATCCAATACTTTTGGTTTTAAGGACTGGGAGGTACCAGTTTTCCTTGGAGGAACCCTGTCGTGGGTGGCTTGGTGACATGGGTGGATCCACCAGTCTTTAGGCTCCTGATGTGGGTAGGTGAGGACCCAGTTTAATAGGCAAAGCGGTGTCAAACATCAAACACTCACCTCTCCACTGCAATATTGAAACAGTTGCAGTCTGAAAACAAGCACCTATTCTCCTGAAATAGGCAGATACAGGCCCATGCACGGGGGAAATGTATTCAAAGTCCACAGACCATTTATGTCTGGATAGGAGTCGCTTCTGTCCTGAGCTCCCCAGGTTAGTGGAGCTGGCAGATTATCTTTTCCCCCAATTGTGAATTCAGTCCTTCTCCAAGACCTGGAGAATGGCTCAGAGTGCTCAGCAGGATCTATCTCAGGCCCAGGGAAATTGACAGCCATTGAAGCTGGCCCGGGGGCTGGGGAGGTGGTGAAATATATGCAAGTACTTAGCTGTTGCTGAGAGCGCTGTTCTTCACTGGCGATTCAGTCTGGCAACTCCTCTGCACTTCTGAACCATCTCTCCCTCCCCCTGCTGCTCAGTCTGTTTTCTAACTTTACCATTGATTTTCAGGGCTCCTAGCTTGTCATAAATAGAATTGTTTCACTTGTTTTTTCAGTTCTTTGTTGTAGGAGGGATTACCAGAAGTGTCTGAGTACTCCACCATCTTGGTCTCACCTCTGGTTGAGTTCTTTATCTCTTCATTTGATGCTTAGGGTTCCAGTATTGATGTTTGTCTTCATTTTACTTAGTTTTTTGGGTCTTTGCTCTGCAGGGATGGCACGGTGCTTCTATCTATAGCACCATATTGACTCCATCTCCTGTATTTTGGATTTCTTAAGGAAGAGATGGAAATGAATTTTTCATCCCTAGCACTCACATTGATCTCTTTACACAAAGGACATATGGTTTTGTGTGCCAAGTGTCAAATTGACTCATCTTGTCAATTTAGGAAATGACTGTTTGAAAATTTACTATTGCCCATCTGTCCTGTTGACAAAGTGGCAGGTGTTCCTATTTTACTTTATCATAGTTTAATGACACTCATGGCGATGCAAAGATTGCTTGTTGTTTTGGTTCACTAGTTGGAGAATGTAGCCAGTTTTATTGGGAACATCTACACAGTTTAATCCTAATATGATTATCTGGATTCAAACACCCTATTGTCATGAGGAAAAGTAGAATTAATCATTTTTAAATGCATGCTTAATATACGCAAATTTTTTAACTGGATACAAATAGAAAAAAACACTTGATTTATGTATGAATATATTTATAACTTCTCTCTATTTTATATTTCTCAATATTTCTTAGTTTTTAAACTTTTCTGTGATTTTTAATACAATATTTTTAGAATGTTTATAAATTTAAGCTCTCATTCAGGTAGTTCTGTGTAGAACTCTTATGCACATAACAATAGGAATTTCTTTTCAAGTGCAGTATGTTAAAATGTTGAGTCCTAGTGGCACAGTGGTTACAGTGTTCAGCTGCTGAACAAAATGTTGGCAAGTGAGGGAGAAAGATGTGGCAGTCTGCTTCTGCAAAGATTTCAGCCTAGGAAATCCCATGGCATAGCTCTGCTCTGGCCTGTAGGACCACTGTGAGTCAGAATTGACTGGAAGGAAATGTTGTTTTTTATTTTTATTTATTTATTTTTTTAAGTTAAAATGTAACTTAGTTGCCAGTGATATTCACACACAGAGTAACATGAAACTTTGTAACTTCCTTTTCTAAATCCATAATATAAGTTTAAATAAGCTACATATTTGATGAATTTTTGTGCTTAACATAATTTTTCAGCAGCCGTTAATTAGAATTAGAGTAATATTTCAAAATATTTCCAACCCTACAAACTAGTTTCAGTCTTAATATATTTAGGGCATAGTGACATCACAAGTACATAGTGGATAGACATATCACAGATTTAACTCTGATATAAAATGTGTCCTCTCTAGATGGAGAAATATATGGGCCCCTGAAGAAAAAAATTCTCAGCAGTTCAACTGATATGCCATTTATTTAACTCACCATTGTATCCTTTGGTTTAAAAAAAAAAATTCAGCCAAGAGGACGGGCTAGATGTTGCCCTTTCTCTGAACCTTGTGAATTAGACCTTACAATGACCATAATGATAACATTAACTACATTACCTAGGAAAGGGAGGATACAAATCATGTATAATATGCATAAATTAAGGCTTTATCTATCTCAGCAATTGCTGTGATGTGAAATAAAGGCAAAAATTACATTATACAGATACACCTCTATTTTCTCTTATGTAACACTTCTAATATAGAGGATGTTTCAATAATACTATGTTTTTATAAAGCGTCAAGATGATATGGTAACAAAGTATTTTAAGATAAAATGAAACTTTGCCTTGACGATGCCCAGAAAAATGGCCAGTAAAATAACATTTGCCTTGTTCATGTATTAGTGTTTGTTTGTTTCTTTTAAAATTCACCTATCTTAAAATACCTTGGGAATCAGAAGCTGAGATTCTACGTCATTTGTTATCCTTCACAGTCCTTGGTACACATTTGGAAAATTACACTGAATGAGTGACTGGTAATTTTCTAAGCTTTGATATATATGAATTTACACAAAACTATGGCAGCCATAGTTTGCTGTATCTGTGAGCTGAGCAAATAATCTGAAAAAGTGGACTATGAGAAGAAGAATGGTGCATCAGGATTAGAGGAAGATTCATTAACAACGTGTGATACGCAGATGAAATGACTTTGCTTCCTAAAAGTGAAGAGTACTTGAAGCACTTACTGATGAAGATCAAAGACTACAGACTTCAGTATGGATTACACCTTAACATAAAGAAAACAAAAATTCTCACAACTGGGCCAATAAACAACATCATGATAAAAGGAGAAAAGACTGATGTTGTCAAGGGTTTCATTTTACTTGGATCCACAAACAATGCCCATGTAAACAGCAGTCAAAGCAAATGACGGATTTTATTGGGCAAATCTGCTGCAAAACACCTCTTTCAAGTGTTAAAAAGCAAAGATGTCTGTTTAAGGTATGCCTGTCCCAAGCCTTAATATATTCAATTGCCTCATATGTATGTGAAAACTGGACAATGAATATGGAAGACTGAAGAACAATTGATGCATTTGAATTACAGTGTGGCAAAGAGTACTGACTATACCATAGACTGCCAGAAGAATGAACAAATCTGTCTTGGAAGAAGTACAACCAGAATCCTTCTTAGAAGCAAAGATGGTGAGATTTTGTTTCACTATGGTAGACATGTTATCAAGAGGGACCAGTCTCTGGAGAAGTACAGCATGCTTAGTAAAGTAGAGGGTCATCAAAAAAAGAGGAAGACCCTCAACCAAATGGATTAGCACAGGGGCTGCAACGATAGGCGCAGACATAGCAACAATTGTGAGGATGGTGCAGAACCTAGTGTTTCTTTCTGTTGTACATAGGGTCACTGTGAGTTGGAACCAACTCAGTGGCACGTAACAACAACAAATGACAGCCAAATTATGCAGAATGGGTGACTACCATTTTTGAAAGCTAATGCATGCACACAGTTTGTTAAAGAATAAAATTTATTTAATCTTCGGTATTTTCAACAGTATTCTGTTACACAAAAAAGTGAGATTAACATAATGAATTCCCATATCTATCATCTAGATTCCTAAATTATCAAAGTTTTGAAACAGTTTATTTATCTATCCTTCCTCTTTTCTGTTTCCTAAAGTGTTTTAAAGAAAATTTCAGACCTCAGGTCATCTCAAACCTAGATACTTAAATATTCATCTCTAAATCCTTTGGGTATTTTCTTACACAATTATAATTACCAATACAGTTAATATGTTTGGGGAATTATGTAATACCCGATCCATATTCAAATACCCACACTGTCTGAAAAACCCTTTTTTATAGTTGTTTTTTTACATATCAGGTCCACAATAATTTTCACATATTGCACGTGATGTTATATTTCAAATCCTGTTTAATCTGTTGCAGGCCTTTGTCCCCATTTTTTACCCCATGTTCTTGTTAAGGAAACTGGGCCTGTAGTAGAATGGCCTAGGATCTGGATTAGTCTGTTGAAATATTATTTCACTTGAATTGCTTCTCTATCTTCATACTTTCAGATTATTGAAAGCTGCCTCTAAAGACAAATAGATTCAGGCTCAATTTCTTTTATTTTGTTTTGAACAAGAATCCTTCAAGTTGGTGCTTCAGATTGCAGCCCATCATAAGCCTTTAATGTCTGATATCTCACTCTTCAGAACACTAAGATTGTTCAGTGAGTCTTGAAGCAACTGCCTGATCCCTCCTGTAAAGTCCCCACTGATTTTTTTCTTAAGAATCTCACCTACTAATTATTCTTATTTGAATAAAGCATTTCTTTTAAACTAAGACTTTTATTTCTCACAAACAAATATCCTATGGAGCTTTAAAAAAATCACTGCATTAAGCACTAATGTAAGATTTATTTTTTCTCAACTCTTTGAGATTAGTACTCTAATTGTAAATGCCAGTCCTCTCTATGTACTTATTTTAATCAAATTATTGCATATGCTTATATCTGATATCTGACAGGGGTAGAGTTACTAATTCTCAACCATTAAAAAATGGTAATGCTTTATATCCCTGCCAAATATAAACTTGCTACCTTCTTAGACATCCCATCCAGAATGTTCACATGATATCTTAATATTGACAAATTGTAATCTTGCAAATTGGATTCTAGGAAAGGCTATCCTGACATTAACTCTTCTGACACTTTTTATAACTTTGTGGTGAAATCTGTAATGATAAATATTGACCTTTCTTGTACCTTCAATGCTCTGTACAGAAATCATTTATGAAGTAAGCTGTTTGAGGTCAACAGATTTTTATTGATTGAGCTTTATTAACTGAGGTTTGCAAATATCTTGTGCAATGAAAAAACAGGAGCATTCATTAATTCATGCTTTTGCTCTTTTAACAAGTATTAATCTAAGTATTTTATGTGCCAGGAAACGGAAACACAATGATGATGAACAGACACAGTCACTTTTCCTAAGCTACCTGCAATGGAATATGAGCTACCTGGCTAGTAACAAGACAATTAAGTGTCAGTGTGATAAGCAGTATAACAGGACAAAAAGCAATTTCTATTGTAACACCTAAAAAGGCACCTTACTTTGCTTTAGTAGGCAATGAGTAGTTTCTCTAATGAACAGTGCCTAAGCTAAACGCTGAATTCATTATAAAGTTGAAGCAGCTAGAGGTGTTCTTGAGAGAAAAGTTGCATGTACAGATACCTAATGAGAAATAATACATTGTGTCTTATAAAAGAGCAAAGAGTTCTTACAGTCTAGCTGGATTCTGAGTATGAAGTGGAGCATAAGAAGAGATGAGGCTGAATGAGTTGAGTTAGGTACTTAATTTTTCTCTGGCAGTGTAAAACATTAAAGCATTTTAAGCCATGGTCTGATATTTGAGAAAAAAACAAATATATTAGTATGCAAAATATGCCTAGAAGGGGTCAAATCTCGTTAATTCATTGGTAAATATTTATTAGACACCAATCATAGGCTGGGAATTGTTCCAGATACTGAGAATATAGTTATAAATGACATTAAAAAGACAAAAATTCCTGCCCTTATTTTGCTTACTTACTTGGAAATAAATTCAGTAGCAAGAAATTGATTATGTGGCTCAGGAGTATACCTGAACAGACATTGGCAATAAAGATAAAAATGGAAGGAATTCAGAGATATCAGGAAGCGAAAATTCACAAATCATAGAGATTGTTTAAAAATGTGTGTGGAGTATATGTAAGGTGGACACTAGAAAAAGTAGGATATCAAGGGTAACTCCCAGGTTCTTGGCTTGGCCAAATGAGTGACTATTAGTATCACTAAGTAACTAAGTGGGGTAGAGACAGGAGGAGATTAGTGGGATATGATGTGTTTGGTTTCTGATGCCGAGATTGGAGGGTATCTATAAGCTATCCAGGTAGAAATGTCTAGATACAGTTTAATATTTAGGGCTTCTACTTTGAAGATATATGAACTAGGGATAAAAATCTAGAACCTTAAGCCTGTAGATGATAATAGAAGCTATTTGAGTGAATGTGCTTTCCCAGGAGGGCTGAGAAGAATACAAAAAGAGATCACATGTTTAATGTGAAATAATAAGTTTAAGAATTGCACAGAGTGAGAAAACCCCAAAAATAAAATTGAGAATGACAAATTAGAATCTTAAAAGGCATCAGTATCACAGAAGCAAAGGAAAGGGACTATTTCAAAAACAGTAACATCAAGGGGTTTGGTAGATCTAATAAAAATTTCCAAAGGTTTAAAACACACATATATTCTGGATTAGCTTTAATTTTTCATGTTAGTCATTTAATATCACTCTTGTTTAAGTTTGGCACCTGAACTTCCACTTTAAGGAATATTCAGGCAAGTATTTATGTACTAGGTTGAATAGTGTTACTCCCAACTTCATGTTCTTCCTGGAACTTCAGAACATAAACTGTTTTGTAAATAGGGTTGTTGCAGACGTAATTAGTTAAGGTAAGATGAAGTCATACTAGAGTAGCTGTTCTTACAAAAAGAGAAGAAACACAGAGACAGACACACAGGGACCACGCCATGTAACCATGGAGGCAGAGATTGAAATGATGCATTTACAAGCCAAAGAATGCCAATTACTACTGGCAACACCACAAGCTAAGAGAACTTGTGGAACAATTTTCCCCCAGAGCCTTCAGAAATAGACCATGGCCCTGCTAACACCTTGGCTTTGAACTTCTACTCTATGGAACTGTGAGAGAATAAACTTCTGGTGTGTAAGCTGCCCAGTTTGGAGTAATTTTTTTTTTAAATAATTTTTATTGTGCTTTAAGTGAAAGTTTACAAATCAAGTCAGTCTCTCACGAAAAAACCCATATACACCTTGCTACACACTCCCAATTACTCTCCCCCGAATGAGACAGCCCGCTCTCTCCCTCCACTCTCTCTTTTCGTGTCCATCTCGCCAGCTTCTAACCCCCTCCACCCTTTCATCTCCTCTCCAGCAGGAGACGCCAACATAGTCTCAAGTGTCCACCTGATCCAAGAAGCTCACTCCTCACCAGCATCCCTCTCCAACCCACTGTCCAGTCCAATCCATGTCTGAAGAGTTGGCTTAGGGAATAGTTCCTGTCATGGGCCAACAGAAAGTCTGGGGGCCATGACCACCAGGGTCCTTCCAGTCTCAGGCAGACTATTAAGTCTAGTCTTATGAGAATTTGGGGTCTGCATCCCACTGAGTTTGGGGTACCTTTTTATTGCAGTCGGTGAAAAACATGTCCCATATTTGCCATTCTATGTCTAAATACAGGTAGTCCCCAATTTATGGGGGGGCTCTGTTCCCTCTGTCTAAGTTGGTCCTGATGTAAGTCGAATACCTCTTTTTTTAAAGTTTTCATTATTATTGCGTTTCATTATCAGTGTCTTTATAAATCCTATCTTTGTCTTTGGGGGTTGGCATGAGAGTGACAACATCAGCCAATTATGTGCTGCAACATTGTATGTGTACATATTATAAGATGTACAGGGGAAAAAAGGATAATCGTAAGTGTGGTTCACCATAACACAACTATGCCATATGTTGGGGACTACTTGTACTCTAAAATACAGCCTTGTATTAAATCAGAAAGGAAAAGAACATGTAGCTGAGTTTCCTTATTTTGATACTAGTAGAACGAATTTGGAGGTGGTGGTGGTTCAGTGGTAAAATTATTGCCTTCCATATGAGAGACCACAAATTGGGTCAATTTTAGGAATACTGTGAATGTTGATCATGCTTCCTTTTTATTTTACTGCTAGAAATTTTAGAGACAAATTTTATGGTCTAATACTAACAAACATAATGTGAGGGTCCAACAGAATGATTTTTGCATTGTAAACTTTATCCTTGACTTCATTTTCTACTGCTTCTGCTTATTTCAGCATCCTCCCTCATGCATTAAGTTTTCATTTCATAGTGTATGTGTGTAAGCAAATACAATATCAATAAATGTAAAATGCTCAGTAAATAGTAGTTCAGATATTTTTATTTTTAATTTTTAAGTGTTTTTTTGTAATAACTTTAGACTTGCCAAAAAGTTGCAAAGATAGTGCAGGCAATTATTATCTACTTTTCATCCATTTTCCTCTAATTTTAACATCT
Organism: Elephas maximus indicus; assembly: GCF_024166365.1. Classification (NCBI taxonomy): domain Eukaryota; kingdom Metazoa; phylum Chordata; class Mammalia; order Proboscidea; family Elephantidae; genus Elephas; species Elephas maximus. Next base: position 58,842,710 of record NC_064833.1, on the reverse strand, counting down.
TACATAATCATAGTATATTTATCTCAACTAAGAAGTTAACACTGGTACATTATTATTAACTAAACTATTGACTTTATTTGGATTTCTACTAAAGTCTTTTATTATTATTATTTTTCCTGTTCCAGGGTCCAATATAAAATATCACATTCTATTTAGACTTGCACTATTTTGAGAAAGTAGTGTGAACATTTGAGAAAATAAGATCATATCAGACAGAACTGGAGTTCAATTTCTGGCTCTGCCCTGCACAATGTATACCTTTATACAGGTAGGTAAACCATACTGAGAGTAATTTTCTTAATTAGCAAAGGAAATTGATACAGCATGTAATAGCATCTAATTCAGTTGGATGCTGTAACGATTTGATAAAGTGATCAATGTAAACTATTTTCACAGTACTTGACACATATGATCTCAAAAAATGTTCAATCCCTACCATATTCCTAAGTTTTATTTTTGCAACCTCTTGTATTTTTTTTTTTTTTTTTCTTGTGTGGCCCTAGTTTCCTAGGGAGAATTCCAGCCCACGAAAAATGTTAATATTTGGCAGCCGCCACTTGTCTGTCAGTGATGGCTTTCATGTTGCTGTGATTCTGAGCAGGCTTCAGCTGAGCTTCCAGGCTAACATGGACTAGAAAGAAAGGCCTGACGATCTACTTCTGAGAATCTGCCAATGAAAACCTTATAGATCACAATGGTCCTATCCCATAGTATATAGGATCATCATGAGTTGGAGGATAGTCGACGGCAGCTACCAACAGCCATAACACTATGTGCTAAGAGGCAGGGTGGTGGTGGAAGAGAAAGGTATGCAGCTCTGCCTGCAGTGTCTTGGGAAGATATTCATAATGGCCGTAAATGGCAAATGGAGCCAAAAAGCTTTTCACCCTGTACTGTGGAGGTGTCTTACTGGTTTTGGCTATTTTTATTTTTATATGGAATGGCATTCGGTGAACATGGATATTTTTATAAGTAAAACTGGTCAAATGAACCACATTGCATAGTGCAATTGTGTTATATAAAATCGGCAATGCATGGTCCTGACCTATAGTAATGGTGTTCTTCTTGGTGATTTGGAAGGAAATGTGTAATTTCAGGTACTAGTCCTACATTCCTATTGTGTAGTATAAGAATTTCCTAACTTCAGGAAAGTTCATTTCAAACTCAACTGAAATTATAGGATTTCTAGATTTTTCTAGATTACAGTTTCTTAAATAAATCTGATATTTGAAGGCTTAAATGTACTGGTGATTTTAACATTTTGCCTCATTTTATAAAGTTGCCCCTGCATCAAAGAAGAATGAGCAAGTCTTTTAAAATGTGGTCTTCTAATGGTGCATTAGATTCTTACTTAAAGTTCTAGGTGGTCCTTTCATTCTCATCTCTAACCCTGAATCACATGAGCTCCAATAGTCCCTGGCCCCAATTTTTTCAATGTCAGTTTCTTATGTCAAAACTGAATCATTAATCAAATCTTTATTGTTACTATTTTATAAGTGAAGTTGAAGATGATTTGTTCTTTCACACATTTTGTTGTCTTTCTATTGCAAATCAGAAAGGACTTATGAAGCAAAGTGTTTATCAGAGGAGGATTCGGATTTTATCATTCTAAGAGAGTAAAAATAAAATAATTACAAGTGATGTGCAGAATAACTTGCTGATTGTAATAACTTCATGCTTACTGGGTTTGATGATGATTTCATACATCTATTTGAGGGGCAATATTGCAAACAATAGATGAAAGTTGCTACCATAGCAGTGATCTAATAATGGTTGAAATTAGAGAAAGAATTCATTATTTGATTAAAATAACTATTTCATTTATAATTCTAATATAACCTCTAAATGAAAAACCAGCTCTCATTTATTTGCGGTGTTGCTATTATGCTAGCAATTTATTCAAAGATGCAATTACAAGTTGTACCCTGGATTTTTGCACTGAAAATTGTTCTGTATAGTAAATTGTAAAATTGCTGCTTGAATAAAAATACATTTTTGCCTCCCATAAAACTGGTAATTATTATTTCAATGTAGATACCAATAATGAAGCAATCTAGTTTCTTTTTTTTTACTGCTTATTTTTACTTCTTGTTTGTTTCATTGCAATAAAAACCTTTATTTTACGAAAGCTGTTTGTATTTTAACCAATAAATGAAATTTCATTGTATTACATTCCTGAGTGACTTTTTACAAGGATCAAAGCCCCTTTTTCTGTTTATTAAAAAAAGATTACTTGCCCTAACTTGTTTACAAAAAAAAAAAAAATTTATTGTGATTAATCTATTATGCATTTAGAATGACAATTAAATAGTGTTTTGGAACAATGGGAAGAGTTAGTCAGTCATAAAAGCAATAGTATGAGGAATCCTTTCCTCAGAAATGGCAGGATAAAAGAGGTAGGAATTGGTCAATGTCTGGAAATGTTGCTTTGGGAGGATTTGAAACACGATGGTATAAAGAAATTATAAGAAAACACCTAGCAACTCTATTTGCATTTAATTCTCCACTCAATTTTAGATTGAATATTGAAAACCATCATTTCTGCACTGGAGAAGGTAGATTATTCACTAATTTTCTTTCATATACTTTTATGTTGTTAGAATTGTTGCTTTGATCAATTATTTTGTAAACAAAAATAACACATGAGAATCATTCTCCTTTCAACAAATGGGTTTTATGATCATCTGTCACAGATGCTTTCATAAAGATTCCTAGAGTTAGGAAATTACATTATAGTTTTTCAAAAAAAGTTCTTTTTTAGTATGGTCTATGATTTTTTTTCTGCAAAATAATAGCAGCAAAATGAGGGAACTTTTCTATGACAATCAGGGGTGTGATTATTTATTCATTCATTACTATGTCCACCATATTCTCATCAGCACTGTACTGATGTTGTAGACACGATGATTAGTAAGACAAATCCACTTGTCCTGAATTTGTTCACAATATGGAAGAGAAATGCTATGATACAATTGGGTAAAGTGTTAAAAAAAAACAAACAAACAAAAAAACAATAGCCAGAGAAAAAGTATATCTTGCAAATATCACCTGGGACTCTCCAGCTTAACACATATAAATAGATACCAAAAATAAAGGATATGAAATAGTCCCTCCTACCTCATTCATATATTTTCACTCTAGGCAAAATAAGAGGGAAATTCAGCATTTGAATTAAGCTAGATACGATCCATTGAAAAATATAAAACTTTTTTTTTTAAAAGGGGTAAAAAAGTAACAGCAGAATTTGACTGTAGCATATTTACTCATATATAAACTTAAAGCATGTATTAAACAAAGGGGAATGGTTTACATAGAGTACAAGTTTTGGTAGAGCTTATTGATATCTGGAAGCTTCTCTGACCAAGTGAAGCCATTATTGCCCTTCATTGTCTTTTCTTCACACTCTTTGAATTTATCATGGTAGTGATGTTATGGGTCAGAAATTATACGTCTCTTGCTGTATCATGACAATATCTCCCTTTCCTAGTACAGGAACTAACACAGAGTAGGCACTAAACAAATATTTGGTGATTGATTGCTTAGCAAAGCACATAGTTTTAGTTTGATACTGCTAGCATTAAAAATTAATTAGATATACCCTTGCTGTAAATTTTTGGTATCTATTTGTATGTGTTAAGCTGGAGAGTCCCAGGTGATATTTGCAAGATATACTTTTTCTCTGGCTATTTTTTTTTTTTTAACACTTTACCCAATTGTATCATAGCATTTCTCTTCCATGTTGTGAACAAATTCAGGACAAGTGGATTTGTCTTACTAATCATCGTGTCTACAACATCAGTACAGTGCTGATGAGAATATGGTGGACATAGTAATGAATGAATAAATAATCACACCCCTGATTGTCATAGAAAAGTTCCCTCATTTTGCTGCTATTATTTTGCAGAAAAAAAATCATAGACCATACTAAAAAAAAAACTTTTTTTTGAAAAACTATAATGTAATTTCCTAACTCTAGGGATCTTTATGAAAGCATCTGTGACAGATGATCATAAAACCCATTTGTTGAAAGGAGAATGATTCTCATGTGTTATTTTTGTTTACAAAATAATTGATCAAAGCAACAATTCTAACAACATAAAAGTATACGAAAGAAAATTAGTGAATAATCTACCTTCCCCAGTGCAGGCACTTGATTAAGACATGTCTTCCCATTGAAATTCCTTTAACGAGAAAAATTTTTGATTGCCATATAATCTGCTAATCAAGTTTATCTGGCAAATCAAATACCTCCAGTGAAATTTTAACGTATACATCAAGCACTTCTGACTTTAGTTGACATGAAACAGATTGTACGAGACCAATAACCTCTGCTTACAGAGACTAAACATTGTTTTTGAATCTGTGGTTTGACGACCAGTTTGGGAAATGTTCTAGCAAGGAGACTGTCACTCTTCAGAACCCTGATTCAGATACCAGCTTTATTACACCTTACCCTTTTTGGGAAAACATTGATTTGAAAATCTGACAAAGGGTCCTGAAACTCTCATTAGGAAAACAAAAATAAAAGTATACCTGTACATGTGTACATTTAAAAGTATGCGTGTGTATTTGGAAGGGCCTTGTAAATGCTCTGATTGCCACCTACCGAAAAATCTTCATAAAACCTCTTAGAAAGTTTTATTATCAGAAATTAATTTAATTTTATGAATCTCCTTTCAAAGGCAGTAATACCACTAAACTGTGTAAGACAATGTAAATGTGAGATTTGGAAATTACCTTGTTTATTCAGGAACTAATGAAATCGTTATGAATAACAAAGAACGAACACTTTGCAAACTCTCCCCTTGCCAATAGCCAACATCTACTTCAACAGCAATTCAGTTTGATTTATTGAAGTAATATTAACAACGTGGAATGGCGTGGGACAGAACTAATTTGTAAAATTTAATGAATATCAAAGTTACTAAATAATTTGAACAAAGCTTTTCCTTTTCTTTAAAGTTAATAATCTCTTAATGAAAAAAATCACTGTAAATATTGTGTGAGTTGCTCCTTTATTGGATTTGATCTATGTCTTCAGATACTTTATGAATAAGCAAAATTTGCTCTCTTTTGATATATTCACAAATTGTAAACAATGTTAAATATCAATCCCTAAAGACAATAGAGTATCTGTATTTACCCTACAAATTCTCCTAAGAGATATAAGGTCATGGAAGTATTCCAGATAGGATCTTTCTTTCAATGTTGGTCGCTTCTCTTACAATGCCAGGAATTACTTTGGATATAATGGGCAGAAATACAAGAAGAAAAGAAAAGGAGGCTTATTTCTCCTGAGACAAGAATGGGATACATTTGACACCTGGAGCAAAGGAGAATGAAGAGCACCAAAGACATATGGCAAAAATGAACCCAAGGGCAGAAAGGGTCACTTAAACCAGATACAACATCAGCCTGCGACCAGAAAAACTATATGGTGCCTGACTACCACCTATCAGTGCCCTGACAGGGAACACAACAGAGAATCCCTGATGGAGCAGGAGAACAGTGGAATGCAGATCTCAAATTTCCATAAAAAGACCAGAGTTAATGGCCTGACTGAGACTAGAGGGACCCCGGGGGTCATGGTCCCCAGACCCTTTGTTCGCCCAAGACTAGAACCATTCCCGAAGCCAACTCTTCAGACAGGGATTGGACTGGATGGACTATAAGATAGATAATGATACTGTTTAGGAGTAAGCTTCTTGGTTCAAGTAGACACATGAGACTATGTGGGCAACTCCTGCCTGCAGGCAAGATGAGAAGGAAGAAGACAGGAGCTGATTGAATGGACAAAGGGAATACAGTGTGGAGAGGAGGAATGTACTGCCTCATTGGGGGAGAGCAGCTAGGAGTACGTAGCAAGATGTGTATAACTTTTTGTATAAGAGACTGACTAGATTTGTAAACTTTCACTTAAAGTAAATAAATAAATAAAGAAACACTTTGCATAAAAAATAAAAATGAATGGGATGCATTTGAACACATTTCTATGTGCAATGATAAAGGCAAAAATAAGTATAGATTGATGAGAAAAAATTGCTAACCTTTCAAATCTCAAAACTACTTTCTTCACTATTTCCATGTAAATCTATTCAGACAAAAGGGAATCGGGGACTTTATTGGTTTGTAGTTCTTTAGATTTGCTACTTTGTGTTGTTTTAAACCTATTTTCTTAATTATTTATGAAGGTGTCTTAAATTATTTGCATTATTCAATTTTCCCACAGTCTATTTGAATTATTTCAAGGTTAGTCTCTCTGAATTCATTAATGTTTGCGTTCAGAATAATCATTTTGATTCTCCAGTTGTAGTTAAAGAGGCTGTACCATTTCTTAATGCCCATCAGTATCACATTATTCCAAGGTTTTTTTTTTTTTAGTAAGAACTGAGGAGACTGGAAATAGCAATCATTGTAGTCTTCTCACAACACCATTCATCACTTAAGAAAACATCTTCAGTAACCAGCCGTTCCAATTTCTCTAGATCCCCTTCAAGGAACGTGTTTCAAAGAGAACATTATACATTTTCTAGATGGATTGAAAATCTACATTAAAAGTTTAACCTATGAACTGGTTTAAAAACATTTACTGAATGCTAATTTTGTGTGTGAGATGCTGAACCATGAGACATGGGCACAATTTGACTATGATGGTTAAGATTGTGTGTCAACTTGGCTGGGCCATGATTCTCAGTGTTTTGGCAGTTGTATAATATTGTGATCACTTCCTGGTCAAAATTTGATATGTGATCACCATCATGATAGAATCTGCCGAGTGGTCCTGGCAGGGGGGCCTGTGGTGGCTCACTGCCCCCTCAGCCTTCATCTCTCAGCCTTCTGCCACCTACTTCCTTTCTTCTTGCCTTGCAAAGGTTGTTGGTTTGTTCTGGATCCACCATCTGTCTCCTCTCTGACCTCTGGTCCTTGGCACTTGAGCTAGCAGCTTACCTGTCCATCCTGAGATTTGCTGATCTTCATGGCCGGTGAGCAAGAGTCCTGCTCCCCAATCTGTCTGTCTGGGGTTTGCCAGCCCCTGCAGCTACATGACTCAGGAGAAACCTTGCTGTCTTGCCTGCCAACCTCAGGGATTCCTCGACCACCACAAGCTGTGAGCAGGAGCCCTGCTCTCTGACCTGCTCATCTTTGGTTCACCAGCTTCTGCGGCTCCATGAATTGGGAAAGGCCTCTATCCTGATCCAAGGACTTGGGACATTCCAACCCCTACAATTGCGTGAGCTGTTTCCTTGATATAAATCTCTCTGTATATATTTATACGCTTTACAGGTTTTGCTTCTCTAGAGAACCCAGCCTAAGAGAATGACTATGACAGTTTCTGCCCTCAAAGAACAAAAACAGCAAGGCAACAACAACCTGACTGCCAGAATTCTCAAATATTGTGTGTTTGTGTACATTCACCAGCTCCAGCACACCACTGTAACATGATCCAATCATAGAGTACAGTGCTTGGAACACACTATGGTAGTTTTTTGTTTTGTTTTGTTTTTTATCAGAAGTGAAATATTATGTATACAAGAAGGAGAAGTACACCAAAAACTATCTTGGCCCCTTGTTTATTAATTATGATGTGACATAGGAGATTTACTTCTGAGCCCTCTTAGCAAGAGTTCCTTGTAACAGAAAGTGGGTGGGAAGTAGGGGAGGGCAGAAGGGGGGTATATACTCAATGACTAAATATAATGTAAAAATGTTCCTAAACTTTGAAAACTGCAAAGTTTATAGACAAATATTTAATGAGAGATATACTTATTATTATGTAAGATATTCCAACCCCAATATAACACTTTTATACAGTTTTTCTTTTGTCAGAAGTTTCACCCATAATTCCCTGGTGGTGAAGTGGTTAGGCATTTGACTGCTAACCAAAATGTCAGCAGTTCAAATCCACCAGTTGCTCCTTGGAAACTCTATAGGGCAGTTCTACTCTGTCCTATAGTGTTGCTATGAGTCAGAATTGGCGTGGTGGCAGTGGGTAAATGCCATAGTAGAATCATATGAAAGGATTATCAATGGTATAATAAACATTGGATATAGTCATATCGGTAGAAGAAGGGTGGGTATTTGAGTTCATGTTTAAATATATACTAAAAAAAAAAGGCAGGGTTAATTTAAGAAAGTCTGACAATTAAGAAAGAGAAGGATATATTGCAAGAAAAGACAAACTCTTTTATTTTGGAACTTTGTTTACCTAAAAATACACTTGGAAAATAAATTCTAAACTGAAAGAAGCAAACATGTCGTGTAGAGAAAATTGTACCTTTATCTGTACAAGATAGACTTATGTGTTTATAAATATGCGGATAATAGGAAAGAGGTGAAGAGGTTTCTGCCAACAGAGAGCCAGTTTCCAAGCAATAAACTTTTTCTGGCAGTTTCCTTAAAAGCAGAGGTAACCCATTTAAAGTTTTTCATTGCGTGGAAAAAAAATCAATCCTAAATCATGTACTAGGTTGGGAAGAGAACTGTTTGCACAGAGCAGGGCAGCTGGGAGCAAATCATGTATTGCTTAGGTCTCAGCTTATAGATTTCCTCCTCATGGTAATATTCCCTGATCCTCCTAGTGAGAATTAAGTGTCCCTTTTTTCCTATATGTGCCCATAAGATCCTGTATTTATTGCACTCATTGCATTTATTGAATTTTATTAAAATTACCATTTAAATAGTCTGCATCCTGTGTTGGAGTGAATTCCTGGGCAGACTAAGGCTGCTCATGTTGTGGGTACTGATGGGGATTGTTTCTAATCAGGAACTGAGTAAATAGGCCTGTAGATAGTCTCAAAATTTGTTCTCTTCCCCTACCCACATTCCCTTGTAGTATTCATTACATTAGCCTTTATGGATATACACAGCCACCATGGCTAGTGTCTAAGAGATAGCATCTGGGCAAAACAAAATCTCTGTTGGAGTAAAGAGGTCATGAAGCAGGTACTTCCCTTAAGTACTTATCTCCGTATATATCCCCCTGAAACCCAGAGCTCATGAGTTAAAATTTAAGGACTCTATCTACTCTCTTTGTTGCTTTCTTTTTGGTCTAAAGACAGAACTCTATCCAGAGGTCTTGCCTGGCAGAGTAATCAGCAGTAGTTCTCTGATGCCTGGGACACTCTGCTTTAGATACAATGCCAAAATATACCCTTACTCACTGGATTGGCCCAAAACTAGGCTACAGTCTAGCCTTTAGCCTTTCCATGACGTTTATCCTTTACAAAGTAACTGAAACCCTAAGGGAATGTGAGCTCATAAGCAGAAATCCTAGACACCTAGTAACCAATGTATGAGAGACACAGCAAGCTGATTAACTTATAACTATTACAGACATATGTAGCAACAACATATGGGTATCTAATGGGTTAGACACAGTTGGACTTGGAATTCTATTTTTGCTTCCTCTAAGTCTCTCCACATTTCCCCATCCTGTTTTTGTTCCATGAATTATGCATTTAGAGAACAGTCTTTCCCCCGTCTTGTTAAGTTCAATCAATGGGATGCACAGCAGGAAACCAGAGGCTGGAAGGAAAAATGATTCATACATTCTCGTGGTTCACTCTCAGCCTGCGATAGTTTTGCAGTGGCTGTTTTCCTCTATTGCATTAGATTTTTCACCTGATAATGGCAACTGGCTACTTCACCTTGCTTTTTGAGGTGGTAACAACTTCCGGATGTTACTACAACTGGTGTGCTTCACTACGCCTTATTGGTTTCTTTTCGCCTTGCTCTTAGCCTTAAATGATCCAATCATTAAACACTTTTTAATCACCTACTCTGCAAGTGTGTTCATTTTCTTATTGATCCCTGATCAGTGTATTACTTGGTATCATGAATGGCCTGGGAAACAGACCCTGGAAATGAAATTTTGAAATTCATTTTTTACATATGTGAAAAGTACAAGGATTACCTATTTGTTTGGAGCAAATGGAGAACTAGAAACCACCTATGTGGTAACATAATATTTGCTCAGAATATCACCAGTGGTAGTATGAGATGAAGTGCAAGTGGAATGCAAAGCAATGGGGAGACCAAGTGTCTGAGACAATTATTACGGTGGCACAGTAATTTCAAAGATGTTGGTGAGTTACTTCTGCATATGTTGGCCCTAAAAGAATTACACATATTACCAGTTGCCTTTGAGTTGGCTCTGACACATGGTGACCCCACGTGTATCAGCGTAGACCTGTGTCCCATAGGGTTTTCAATGGCTCATTTTTCAGAAGTAGATTGCCAAGTCTTTCTTCTGAAGCCCCTCTGGGTGGACTCCAACCTCCAATATTTTAGTTAGTAGCTGAGCACAGTAGCCACTTGCACCATCTATGGGCTCCACACAGAGTAAAGGCAACTAAAAGATGTGATAGTTTTACAGTTGCTCTGATAGCCAATGGCTATCCTCTTTAGCTTCTGGGTAGATCGGGAGCTGCCTGAAGCCTAAACCCAGCAGTGATCTAAAATCAATGAGATCAAAGTATCAAATATTTGCAAATTTTAATGTGCCTATGAATCACAAGCATCTACAGTGGTCTGGAGCCTAAGCTTCTTCATTTCTAACAAGCTTCCTGGGGTTATCAATGTTGCAGATTCACAAACTGCAAAGCTGTGGAGGAAAGAGTCCCAGGACTCTGCAAAACAAACTTATGTCAACAAATTTGGCAACTTAGATCAAATGAACAAATTCTTACGAAGACATCAGTTACTAAACTGACTAAAGAAAAATAGAAAATCTGGATTCACTTTAACAAAGTATAATTATGTACTGATTAGTATTTATAAATCTTCAAACACACACTCACACATACACACACATCGTAGAACCAGATGGCTTAAAAGAAAATTTTATGAAATACTTAAATAAGAAATAATATTAATGATTCATAAACTCTTTAAGAAAATAGAAGAGGGACCATCCTTCTTCATTCTGAAAGGCAGCATTATCCTGATACCAAGGCCAGGCTAAGACATTGAAAGAAAATAAAACTATTGACCAAAAACCCTAATGATCAGAATGCAAAGATACTTTTAAAAATAGCGAACAGAACTCACCAACATGTAAAAATGATGCTACAGCATGACCAAGTAAGATTTATGCCAGCAATTTAGGTTAGTTTCACATACGAAAATCAATTAACATAAAAAACCGTATTCATAAAATAAGGGACCCAAACTACGTAATAATCTTAATAGATGCAGAAAAAGGATTTGACAAAATGGTTCATGACAAAAACTCTTTACAAAATAGGGACAGAAGGAAAGTTCCTCAGCCTGATGAGGGGCATTTATGTAAAACTCTCCTCTGACATAACACTTAGTAGTCACTAGCTGAATGTTGTCACCCCAAGATTGAGAAAGAATCCATCATTGTACCAGAGGCCCTAGAAATTAATGGCATTCAGTTTGCAAATGAAGAAGTAAAACTTTTTATTTTCAGATGACATGATATTGCATAGAAAAAACCCCAACGGAATACACATACAACACAAACACACGTGCACATACAACTACGGCAATGAATAAATGTGTTCAGAATTTATCATATTATGTACAGTATAGAATAAAAATAATTATACAAAATCAGTACAATCAAAAATACTAGAAACAAAAATATGAAAATGAAATGAAGACAATTCTTTTCGGAATAGCATGAACAATTAAAATATTCTCAGGGATACATATAACAAAAATTATAAAACATTGGTACACGAAATAAAAAAGATATAAGTAAATGGAGAAACAGACTATGGTCATGGGCTGGAAGATTTAGTATTATCAAGAAGGTGATTCTTCCCGAACAGATCTATAATTTCAATCCATACATATAAAAATTCCAGCAGGCTTTTTTTTTTTTGTGTCAAAATGCAAGCTGATACTATAATTTATATTAAAATGCAGAGGAGGTAGAATTGCCAAGCAAGTTAAGAAAGAAGAAAAAAGTATATGACTTACACTATTTGATGTCAAAATTTATTATAAAGCTGCAGTATTGAAGACAATGTGGTATTGGTACAAGAATAGGCATATTTATTAATTGGAATTCTCAGCAATTACAACTGTTCAACTTTTATAATAAAACAGAGAATATTTTTTACAACCTTGGCTTTGGCAAAAAGTTCCCACTGTTACCAAACACATGATTGAAAATGTTTTTAAATGACAAATTGGAATTCATCAAAATTATAAATTTTTTATATATATATGTATATATATATAGTGATTTGAATGATACTTAAAAAAAATAAAAAGGTAAGACACAGACTGGGAGAAAATATTAGCAAATCATATATCTAATGAAATACTTGGATTCAGAAAATGTAAAGAACACTTTCAATTCAATAAGACAAACAATCCAATCCAAAATACTTGAATATACACTTAGAGATGATCTTTGATTTACTAAGAAGCACCTGAAAATATTCTCAAAACCATTATTCGGTAGGGGAATACAAATTAAATCCACAATGAGATACCACTACACACTCACTAGATAAGCTATAATACAAAGGGCATACAAATAAGCAAGTGTGTGGAGAAACTGAAACCCTTATACACTGTTGTAGAAGGTAAAATGGCAGTCACTTGGAAATACTGTTTTCCAGTTTTATGAAAACTTAAAACATATGCTTATAATTTGACCCAGCAGTTCCAGTCATAAAAAATCTTCCCAAGAGAAATGATGAATATGGTCACACAAAGACTTACACAAAAATGTTCATAACATGAAACAAATTGAATGTCCATCAACTAAGGAGCCCTGGTGGTACAGTGGTTAAGCCAACAGCTGCTAACTAAAAGGTCAGCAGTTCAAACCACTAGTGGCAGAAAGATGTGACGGTCTGCTTCCTTAAAGATTACAGCCTTGGAAACCCTATGGGGGGCAGTTCTGCTCTGTCCTATAGGGTCGCTAGGAGTCAACTTTGACGTTACGGCAATGGGTTTTGTTTGGTCCCTCAACCAGTGAATGGAAAAATAAAATGTGCTATATTCATACATTAGAATATTATTCAGCGATACAAAGCAACAAAATACTGATATTTGCTCCAACATAAATGAACTTCAAATTGTTGTTGTTAGGTGTGCAAGTCAGTTCCAACTCATAGTGACCCTATGCACAAAAGAATGAAACACTGCCCGGTCCTGCACTATACTCAAAATTGTCGCTATGTTTGAGCCCATTGTTGCAGCCACTGTGTCAATCCATCACATTGGCGGTCTTCTTTTCTCTGACCCTCTGTTTTACCAAGTATGATGTCCTTCTCCACGGACTGGTTCCTACCAATATGTTCAGAGTACCTGAGATGAACTCTTGAAATCCTCATTTTCAAGGAGCACTCTTGCTGTAATTCTTTCAAGAAAGATTTTTAGTTTCTCTGGCAGTCCATGGTATATTCAATATTCTTCACCAACACCGTAATTCAAAGGCATCAATTCTTCTGTGTTCTTCCTTATTTTGGAAGACCAAAATATCAGATATCTTTGGTCCAGCTTTTCAATGCATATGAGGCGATTAAAAATACCTTGACTTGGGACAGGTGCACCTTATTCCTCAAAGTGATATCTTTACTTTTTAACACTTTACAGAGGTCTTTGGCAGCAGATTTGCCCAATACTATGTTTTTTGATTTCTTGACCGCTATTTCCGTGGGTGGTGTTTGTGGATCCAAGAAAAATGAAATTCTTAACAGCTTCAATATTTTTTCCATTTATCTTGATGTTGCTTATTGGTCCACTTGCTAGGATTTTGTTTTCTTTGAGGTGTAATTCATACTGAAGGCTGTGGTCTTTGATTTTCATCAGTAAGTGCTTCAAGTCCTCTTTGCTTTCAGCAAGCAAGCTTGTGTCATCTGCATATCGTTGGTTGTTAATGAGCCTTCCATCAAACCCAATGCCATGTTTTCCTTCATATAGCCCAGCTTCTAAGATTATTTGCTTAAGATACAGATTGAATAAGTATGGTGAAAGGACCCAACCCTGACACATGCCTTTCCTGATTCGAAACCACACAGTATCCCCTTACCCTGTTCGAATGACTGCCTCTTGGTCTATGTACAGGTTCTGCATGATCAAAATTAAATGTTCTGGAATTCCCATCCTATGCAATGTTATCCATAGTTTGTTATGATCCACACAATTCAATGCCTTTGTATAGTCGATAAAACATAGATAAACATCTTTCTTGTATTCTCAGCTTTCAGTCAAGACCCATCTGATATCAGGATCCTGGCTCCATGTCCTCTTCTGAATCTGGCTTGAATTTCTGGCAGTTCCCTGTCGTGTAGTGCTGCAACCATTTTTGAATGATCTTCAAAAAAATTTTACTTGTGTGTGATGTTAATGATATTGTTCAATAATTCCTGAATTTGGTTGGATCACCTTTCTTTGGAATGGGTACTAATATTCATCTCTTCCAGTTGATTGGCTAGGTAGCTGTCTTCAGATTTCTTGGCATAGATGAGTGAGCACTTCCAGCACTGCATTAGTCAGTTGAAGCATCTCAATTAGTATTTCATCAATTCCTAGAGCCTCGTTTTTTGCCAACGTCTTCAGTGCAGCTTGGACTTCTTCCTTCAGTACCATTGGCTCTTGATCATATACTACCTCCTGAAATGTTTGAACATCTACCAATTCTTTTAGGTACAGTGACTCTCTGTATTCCTTCCATCTTCTTTTGATGTGTCCTGTGTCATTCATTATTTTGCCCATAGAATCCTTCAAAATTAGAGCTCAAGGCTTGAGTTTTTTCTTCAGTTATCTCAGCTTGAGAAATTTTGAGTGTGTTCTTCTAACTTCAGGTCTTTGAACATCTCATTATAATATTTTGCTTTGTCTTGTCAAGCCATTCTTTGAAATTTTCTTTACAGAGCTTTTGTTTTATTATTTCTTCCACTCACTTCAGGTACTTATTTTACGATTCCATTTATATGAATTCCCCAAAAAAGCCAAATTTACGGAACCCACAAAAAAAAACCCAGTGTCGTCGAGTTTATTCCGATTAACTTATGGAACCTGAAAGTATAATATCATTGATTGCTTAGGGCTGAGAATAGTCGTAGATATTAAATATGAATGGGCAAAGAAAACTTTTTGAGTTGATGAATTCGGGTAAACAGAAATTAAAAAATAAACTTATCTCAGTTGAAAATAAAACCCTATTACAGGCTACTATTAAATGCATCCTTCTGTTGATAATAGAAGAAAAATACACATTGCTATTTATCTCTTTTACTAAAAATATCCCATGCAGAACATACATTTCAGTATTACAAGGATAAATGCCACATGGTGGTATAAGTGACTATCATGTTGTATGTAGCACCATAGATACAAGTGGTCAGTATTACTGTGTTATTGGCTTCATGATGAAATGGTTATGAAAATGGAATTCTATATATTCCAAAACAAAGTAATTGTAGGGAAGAAGAGGTTACACAATGTTAAATTAGGCACATGTAATGATTGTGAAAAATTGGGTTTTGTGATTTTTGTCTGGTATAAAAACCCTCACTCTTCTGCTGGTTTGAAAAATATGCAATGTCTTTACATTCCTTTAATTTATCAGTCGGGTGTTTTTACATTCTAAGTAGAGTTCAACTTGAATTCTAGATATATAATTTTTTAAGTTTATTAATTGGATTTATCATATACAATTAAAATTTATATTTTTCCCTGATGAATATGATCTTTTGAGTCAAGACTCTATGTGGATAGAGTGTGAATCAATTAATACATAAATATCAGGTTTGGATTGAAAGGGGATTATTGAGCTCATCAGGAAGGCAGACTCAGGAAGTTAAGTAGAAAGGTCAACAGAGCAGCAAGGCAGCTTTAGGTTGATAAATGACTTCTAACAAGAATAACAACTAGGCAATTTGCAAGGACAGCAAGTTAAACAGATAAGGTAGACCAAACTAAAATAGGGCATGACCTGCATGAAGGATCATCTACAATTTGTTCCTTTAGTTGTTGTTATTACTTTGTTATTTTTCACCAAATCTTAAATATTACCTTACTGGGTCTAATGCAATCAAGAAGAGAAAAAATATTTCTGGAAGAGTCATACAAAGACATTTTCATAGGGCAAGTACTAGATCTGAGGAACGGGAATATATGTGAAATGTTGAGGGGAAATGAATTATAGGCATAGGGATGATGATCTGTGGGGAATGGAGGGCAAGGTCAAGACTTAAAAATGCACAAAGGAAATTCAGAAAAATGGCACAAGCATGCATGTATATATCAGGGGATAGGATTGGAGATAGTTCAATCAAATACACCAGGCCAAATGGGCAGCTCCTGTCCAAAAGTAGGCTGAGAAGGCAGAAAGGGACAGGAACTGATCAAGTTGACACAGGGAACCTGGGTTGGAAAGGGGGAGTGTGCTGTCACATTGTGGGGATTATAACTAATGTCACAAAACAATACATGTATAAATTTTTGTATAAGAAATTAACTTGAGCTGTGAACTTTCACCTAAAGCACAATTTAAGAAAAGAAAGAAAAAAAAAGTATCTGAAGGATGTACAAAAGTTTCACTTAGTGTTTCCAAATATGCCATTGTACTCAAAATCTTTACAAAATTACTTTCAGCAAAAAAAGACGTGATAAGGAAATATTCAAATCCATTTAGAGTGGGGTTCAAATTATTTTTTGTTTTATAGAAATACTCTCATATATGGAAAATTCAAGGGTTCAGTTTCTAAGTCCACGTAAATGTAATATTTAACTGAATCATTAGCACTGAAATAAAAGCCGATTAACTGCTTTGTCTATTTTTGTAATGCTGACATTTTTGTTTCCACGAAGAACTGAACCAGCCAGCTAATATATAGCAAGCAAAGTAATTACATTGCAACTGACAATTTTTTATTATCAAAGGTAGAGTCTAATTCAAATTGGTGACCCCGAGGTGAAAGTTCTTTGTATTATACTACTGGCCACAAGTCTTCCGGTTTCTTCTCAGTCATTATTTTTTAAAAATAAGTACTACTGAAATAATATATTTACCCTAAAGCTGTGCTATTACTACTAAGTCTTTCTTATCTTAATACAAATGAAACACGGCAGATGCTATATTACTATGGTTTATATTGTGAGTCCTTTCACTTGTCCATCTTGGAAAGGTTCACTCAGTACTCCATGAGGCAAGTGATTCTGCCTGACAACTTAACCACACAGATCTAGGAATAATGAACACATCTGATGCTGACCTCAAGCAATATTCCTTCTGATTTGTTCCCTTTCACAGCACACTTGGCTTATGGCCCATTACTTCCCATGCATTGTTTTATTTCAGGAGTTTCTCAGAAAATAGAGCAGAGGGGAAGAGGGAAAATAGAATGAATATGGATTTTCAAGTTATAGAAAAATTGCTGTCAATAAGGACCAAATACAGTAAAAGGCAAAATCCATAGCAACTCTTCCAATAAGAGCCTGATCACATGGGTTTTCCAGAGGCCAGTGATCCTAATATTCAATTACTGCCCTCCTATAAACTAACCCTAGATATTGTAAAAGCCAGCAGTGCATATATACATAAAAACAACAATACATATATATTTAATAGTATATATATATATATATATAATAGTTTTTGGTTTTGAATAGATCTCTTGATGGTTCTCATATTGGGAAAGTCACCCTCACTACATAAATAAAAAACCATATCAAAAATATTTTTAAGTAAAAATTTCAGTGACAGTTTGTGCATCAGCTCCTTGAAAATGTTACTAAACCCTCTAAATACAAGTCTATCTTCTTCAAATAATTTATGTGTTTACTATTTGGGAGGAGTAAATGTAATCTATCCTGTCTTTTGCTTCTTGTTATCCTCTTTTTCCCATTATGCATGCATTTCTTTTGTTTTGTTTTGTTTTTGTCTGTTCTTATGATTCATGATCATCTTTCTGGATAGGAGTGTATCAGAGGCATATAAAATCAGACCACCCAACTCCTAAGTAGCATAAATAGGAAGAACTGATTGGTGGCACGTATGAGGTTTTACCTTTTGACTTCATTTTTCAAGTCTTCATGCTAAATATTTTACCTGATTTACTGTACTGAGTCCACTTTTAGTTCCACCTGGTAAGAGAAACATTAGCTTTAAAAAGTAGTAGCCTATTTTTAAACACTATATTTTGAAGGGAGGCCTGGTGATGCAGTGGTTAAGAGCTCAGCTGCTATCTAAAAAAGTCAGCAGTTCAAATCCACGAGCCACTCCTTGGAATCCCTGTGGGGCAGTTCCACTCTGTCTTATAGGGTCGGTAAGAGTAGGAATCGACTCGATGGTAATGGCCTTTGGTATATCTTTAAGACACTATTATTATCATGCAAAAACTGGTCTCTTTTGGATCATTTTCTACCTTGACTTGTTAACTTGGTATATGAACTTTTCCTATTCAGGCTTTCACCTGTGAGTTTTTATTCTTATTTTTTAATTCCTTGAACACACAGTATTAGAAATAAATATATCTACTACACTCATGAAAGTAATTGGGGTAAATCCATATTAAAAATCAAAACATAGATCCCAACTCTACATTTCATAAAAAAACATTTCATAGAAACCAATACTTCATAGAAAAGATCAATCTAAAATGTGAAAAAAGTGATCAATCTGAAAGTGACTGAGAAATGAAATAATGGAGTTAATATGTCAGCTAACTTCCAAAAAAAAAAAAAAAAGAAAGCTATGGTTGTGAATTATTATTTCAGAATAAAGGAGAATAAAAAATATTGTAATTTTCTTTAGTTATGGGGCAAGTCCAATACTGATACATAAACCTGACAATAAAAAAAAAAGAAAAGAAGAGCAGAAGAATTATAGAAAAATAGGAAAAGACGATCCAAGAGCCATGGGACAATATTGAAAGCGTAACATATTTCAGTGGAAAAAGTTAATTAATATTGTAAATATTTACCCTTTATTTAAAGCTAATATCAAATATATCTTTATAGCAATGATAAATACATACATATTTTATAAAGTGGATTATGCACAGATGGTAAGACAGTTTAACAATTTAAGTTTCTGTTAGATCTTCACACGAGTTGGTTAACATCATGAAAGTGGTAGACACCTATCATTGTTTGCCACCAGCTATAGTGCAGAAATATGTGGAGCTGACAGAAAATGGTACAATGATACACAGATGTATAATAATCCAGATACAAAGATATAAGCCTACCAGTTTGGGTGAAAGAAAGCCATATCTCTCATACTGTAAAAGAGGGTGGTCTCATACATAATCGATGTTCTCTAATGATTGAATATCAATATATGGAAGAAGGAAAAAAAAATGTTACATGTAGTTCCAAAAGGAAAAAATTAAACTCCTTAGTAGAGTTAAATATAAATATAATGAAGAACTCTTTAACAATCGAGGAGGTAGGTTGGGTCGGTGGTTAAAGTTGTAGTCACTTGGAATATTCTGCCTGGATTTAAATCCCCATGTCGTAATTTATTAGCCGTAGAACAAGTAAGTTACTTTATATCTCCTTCCCATATGTAATAACAGAAATAAGAGTACTATCAAATCAGAGGACTGGTGTGTGGATAAATGAGATATGGTTATGAAGCACTTTTAAAAACATTTACAACCCTTAAAACCCTTACAACACTTAAAAATGCTAGATGCTATTATTGTAACTGACCTGAACTGAACTGATAGCTTTGTAAGGCAGCCAGTTCTGTTACTGGAAGAAGAAATTACTGGAGGGCAATGGGTTTGTTTTCAGATCGAGAAAATTTCCATTTTAGTTAAGAGGATTGAATCATGTGACCTCTAAGACAATCACAATTCAAATAGTTTAGTAGTCTCTCTATGTAATATATGTTCTAAATAAAAGTACTGCCTTGTGTTGAATACAAACCACATCAAAGTATTGGTTAAATATTGAGGCACATTAGTGATTATGATAGACACAATTCAAGAAGTTTCCACTGTAGTAAAAAGGTAGGAGAGATTTCAGTGGGTTTACTAAGTTGTTCCTCATTACACTTAAGTATGAGGGAAAACAAAACAAAACAATTTTAAGTCCCGTAACAGGTCCTTAATAAAAACTTGTTGAATTGTTGGATATCAGATAATAAACTGGGAGTGACACACTTTGCAAACAACTTCTCTTTTTATCTCCAATTGTGTAATATCTCTGATTTTTCTTTTTCTTGAAATCCTGAAACAATAAGCCAATACTGCTTGCAGTTAGGATTTAGACATTTTACACTGAAGTCAGTGTGAAGCTCCATAACCTTATTGAGAGAAAACAACCAGAAATAAATTGTTACAAACCAATTTCCCAAAAGAAAAGCTATCAAGTTACTATGTAGCAGAGCAAACTCAAAATGCCAACACACAGCTGTATTCTCATCGAAAGTTAAATTTGCTGTTACTGAAATTTGCTTTATCTGATCACCCCGCTGAGAACTTGCAAGCTAATACTTGATCCCAATCCATTTTTTTCTTACCTGAGAAAATGAAATTCCATCTTATTTTTAAATTCATTTACAAAATTCTCTTCATAACCATTTTTTTTAATTGGAAATTCTGTCAAAGAAAAAGGAATATAAGAACCATAAAATATGTAGTGCATTTTGTGTATAATTCCTGTGATATATAATTTATTTTTTTAAGTGAAATTCTTTAGATCTTGAAAAGATTTGTAATCCACCATTTTTCAGATAATTCAAACCGATGTATAGATTGGGACCTTTTGAAATTGGTGTATATTATTAGGCATTTGACTAAGCAAAAAAAAAAAAATCTGAATTTGTGATTTCATTTTTTAATTTTTTTATTTTACCATAAGACTCAATGAAGTCTCAAATAGGTAATCACATTATTTCTTGCACGATCTGTGGAAGACTAGTTCAGTCGAACATAAAACAACATAAAAGACAAATTTGTCCAGGTAGCTCTTACCAGGGAAAGAACAAAGAGAATTACAAATTTACATTCACGTGTTCTTACCTTTGTAGAGAATCAGTTGTTTCCACTTATTATTAACGTGAACTATTATAGAGTTTTTACTTCCACTTTAACAAATCTTCCCAATGGGAGCATGTATATTTTAGGAGGTCAAACTATAACATTCTGCAAATGACAGTGTGTAAAATATTTTCTGAGGAAAAATATTTAAATCAGAAAAGGTGTAATTGTTTAATCAGCTTTGAAACAATAAAAAAAAAGATCAACATTAATTATAGTCTAGACTTCCAGGCAATAAATGTGACATTTCCATTAATGTTAAGGGGAATTTTATGTTTCGATTTTCTTCACTTTGAAAATATATCCTCATACAAAGTTCATGTTTCATTTTATTATGATCAATAAGTGTTTTTTTTTTTTTTTCATTAATGTCAGGAATCGAGACTATTTAGACCTCAGGAATATAATTCATCAAGGAAATTAAAAGATGTATTTTCTACTGATAACATTAGGGAAAAAAAAGAGAAAACAGTGGCAAAATAATTAAGGCTTATACTGACATACATGTGCACACTTATAATTTATGAAAAAAAATTAGCCTCTATTTTAATACTCATAATCTTAGTAAAAGAATTAGCACAGTTATCAAGGTAATTCAGCTTGTGTATGCATGGTCTCTTTCTTCCCTTAAAAGCCAAATTGATATATATGTATGTGTGTTTGTCTTACTAATTTGGCTGATTTTTCAGACTGAATTAAATACATTGTTCTACTCTTTCTAAATCATCTTCTCGCAGCCTCTGTCGATTATATTCCCACTTCTGAATTTCACAGGACACTAGCAACATGGTTTCTTTTTACATGAGGTTAGAAAGTCCATGTTTCAACTGCTGCTGAGATGGGTGATAGAAATATGTTTTATTTTAGAAGAAAATAATTTATTGGAAATAATGTGCTATATTATGAGCCCTGTAAGGGCAGGTACATTATGTTATTCATGGTTTGCTTCTCAGTTTTCTTAAATTTACTTTCTCATTTCTCTGTACTTCGCTTGTACTCTCTTGTATCTCCACCCAGTGAGCGCCAAGCTTACTCATCTCTTCAACTCATTCGGCAAATATTTGAGGTCCCATGAATGCCAGGTATGTAGTCCAAAGCAATGACCAAGACGCACAAGGCATCTTCCTCTTTATATTCTAGAAAGCACAGAGTCTAAGCATTTTTTTTAAATGAACCAATATACTTTATCTTTGTAACAGTCTAAAAACCACGTGAGGCTGATATTATTATACACGTGTCATGGATGATGAAACTGAAGCAAAGACAAATTACAAATATCACCCAAGGCTACAGAGTAAGCTGGGGGTGTAAACATTGGAGCCCAGGTATTAAAGTCACCCCATCTAAAACCTGCTTGTTTTTTTTTTTATCTAAAACCTGCTTGATGGTGATAAGATAATTTTCAAATCCTTCATTTCTTAATTCCCTCATATCCCTGGGGCATTTATGGATTTAAATTCAAGGTTTATAGGCACTTAATGTAAATTTATGAAGTAATAGTAATGAATCTATCAGAAAGACGAGGGCCACCCTGCAGGGCAGATGCCATGACAGTCGGGGAAGCATCAGAATACAGTACCAGGCTTTGGTTTTGAGCCATTTTGTTGCCTTCATGACTTGTACAACGTCACCAAATTTTGACTACATTTATAAAATGGACGTTATATCAGAAGTTCCCTAAGATCTTTTTAAGCTCTTTTGTACTATATACTTAATTGTATTAAATATTGAAAGGAATTATATTTAGTTAGATGCAGTCATACCTCTTTTAATGGCATGTGGGAATGAGGTATTCTACATCAGGGTTTTTTTTGGATGATGGAGTAATTCTCAATCAATCATTAATATGGTAATTTATTAAAACCTTGAATATGTTTATTGTTATTTTGCTTATCTGTGATTTCTTAGACTCATTATTATGAACTTATATTATTGAACTCTACCTGAAGTAACCTTGCCATGCTTTATTTTGTTGGGGCTGTAATTTTTTTTTTTCCATATATCCCAATATTAGGCTATTATTTTTCACAATGGAAGAATACTAACGTACAGGCAGTCCTTGAGTTATGAATGAGATGTGTTCCTTTGTTTTTAAGTTGAGTTTGTAGGCAAGTAGGAACAGTAGCACGTGGTTGTTATTTAGCATCAGCTAATCGAATTTTTTTTTAAATCAAATGTTTGTCTTAAAATATAGTATATAGTTGTCTTAAAATATAGTATATAGTTGTCTTAAAATATAGTACATAGTTTACCTTTCTATGCATATGAAACACTTAAGAAACGCTTCCAAATCATGCAGTGTTTTCATGAATGTCACAAAGTAGAGTGTGTGTTTGTTATTACAAGCCATTGTACTTAATTCAAATTTTTAAGGTAATAGGCTTTATGGTAGTCTGTTCTTAAGTATAAGTTGTCCATTAATCAGATGTTCGTAACCTGGGGACTGCTGTGTATTGTTATGCTACTTGAGCCACTTACTTAAAGAATTTTCTTATATTCCTGGATTTTATGCTGAGATTGAATTTCAGGAGATTGAATAACTTATTAGAATATGTATTGGAAACTGGTTTATAGAAAACATTCAACAAATATTTGTTGACTGTGGGTGCATTCATGAGTAGATAGTAGAATACTATACACAGCAATTTATTTATTTGTCTCTTAACATTTAAAAACAAAATCCCTGGCAACAATATTGTTGTTGTTAGGTGCCGTTGAGTCAGTTCCGACTCATAGCGACCCTATGCACAACAGAACGAAACACTGCCGGGTCCTGAGCCATCCTTACAATCCTTGTTATGCTTGAGCTCATTGTTGAAGCCACTGTGTCATTCCACCTCGTTGAGGGTCTTCCTCTTTTCCGCTGACCCTGTACTCTGCCAAGCATGATGTCCTTCTCCAGGGAATGATCCCTCCTGACAACATGTCCAAAGTATGGCATGTCCAAAGTATGGCATGTCCAAAGTATGGCAACAATAAGACAGCAGAATGATGGTATGATTGCATAGACGAAGTGGTGTATGTAGAGTATTGCATTGGCCCTGGACATGTGGTGCCATTGAGCAGTTTCTATTAACCTGGCACAGCCTAACGTCCTCCCTCATGCACAGTAATGTGTTAAAAGATTAATGAGCTTGACTTGTATTTTTGAGCTGATATTACTGCGAAGTTATCTAAAAGAGGGGTGTCAGATATTAAACAGGGGTACAATTTCAATGTTTGCTGTAGGCTCCATTTTCTGTAGATACTCTGCTGGCCCCACCTGGTTAACAGAAACTGCTCAGTGGTGCCATGCACCTAGGGCCAGTGCAATACCTGCCATACCTGCCATGCCCCAGTTATCCCTCTGCATAGAAGTAATATAAAGAAACTTGTATCTATTTATCTTTGTCTCTTTCAAGGCACCCATTGCCATGGAGACATTCTACAATTGCTTACTTCATGTTCTTGTGTCACTGAATGTATGTGTAATTTTAAATTGCAAGGCATATCATACTGATTCCTTGTTTATACTTTATAAAATAGGCAAAATAGGCAGGTTTCATAAAACACAAAACTGACTGGAACAAATTGTCTTAAACATGATAGAAACAACCTCAGTTCTGTAGCTTGTTGAAATACCTACTTTGCATATGAGTAATCTAAACATGGAAAAGATGATACATGTACGTATGTGTGTGTGATTATAAAAGACAACAATGAATTTAAGTACAATTCAATTTTAGATGTTTTCATTTGTGCACTCATTACTGTTCCTATGGCTGTCCGTCATATGGTAGTTTTAGAAATCCTCATATTCTGTAAGTTCCATCATGCTAAAATTGTTCTGAAAAAAGTTATATTCAAATTCAATTTAATTTTAAAGTCCAATCACAATGTTTATGGGATTGATAGAAGTACAATAGCATTGTAATTTCAGTACTCATCATGTTAATGATTCATAAAAATAAACAGAATTTTCTGAACCCATTTGCTTAAAAGGAGCTATTTAACTGGATATGACAATCTGGGAATGAAATAAAATTCCTTCCCGACCTCGCACTATTAAAATATCAAAGCATAATATTTCAGAGTCTTTGCCATTCTTTCGTTATGTCTAACTATAGGTTTTATTGATCATAAAATTATGTAACCCTTCTTAAAAGCTAGCAGTATAAACTCTTGGCACAAGTCCTTTTCTTTTATCATTTGTACAGTCCAAGAGATTTTACCACTTCTCAGAACATTCTTAGAATAATGGAGAAAATGAAGATTATTTTCAATTTATTATCCACTTCTATGTTTACTAATTTACTTACATATAGCTAAAGGAAACCATTTTCTATTAATTCATATGTTTCTTAGTAGATATTTTTAATATCACTGTGGGCATAAATATCATCACTTATGCATGTTTAGCTTTCAACTGGCAATTAAAATATAGTATAAAAATTCATCTATATACATATACAATCATAATACATATTATATCATATTGAGTATATACTACCAGGTTGAAAAACAACATATGTTTTCTCATTAATTTGATTAAAGTTCATCAGACAACTTTCAATAAATCACCTTTTCTCGTGAATTAAAAAGAGCACATTCATTTTCAATACACTTTAAAATTCTAACCCACTTTAATTCAAATCTGCTTCCAGTGGTTTTTAATTTAGAAATGCCCTTATCTCATATATATTAGTTTATCTTAATGTTATTAGTTTTTCTTCTCCTAAGACAGGTTGTGGTGCTGGCAGACCTCTTCAAAGAGAAGTTTAGCTCAGAATTTTCCTGTGCTGTACAAAAAGAGGAACCTGTTAATTAAATCTGCTCTTTCTACTTTTTTCATAAATGCTTCATTTTGTTCCTCAATATATGAGACGAAACATGGAAAATGAAATTAAAATCAGCTAATCTAGGTAATTTTCAGAGTTCTAAATAATGAAGGATTTGTCAGAGTGAATATTGAAAAGTTCATTACCATAAAATTTGGGGATTATCTGTAGATGTCAGACAGGGCAATTCTTGAATTCTACTGGCGTAGGTTATTAAAGTTCCAATATAGGGTAAGATTTTCCATATAGTAAAATTGTGACACAGAAATCAATATAGTAAGTAGTATAAGTAGTATGCATTTTTGCACTAAAGTTCTAATTATACTATAGTATAATTTATAGAATAATAAAGTATATTAAATTTATAGTAAAACAGAATAAATACATTAAGCAACTGCTATATCCAGGATACTCTGGCGCTCATAGTTCTACCCTCAGCTAGGTCATAAAAGATTTTTAACTGATGTGTGACCAAACAGCAGCCAACCAATTACAGATTCGTGGGTGGCTATTTTCCAAACTGCACTCAATCACTCGGTTCATCCCTCCCATGATATCCTATAATACATACACATACACACATATGTGTGTGCGTATATATATACGTGTATGTAGCATTTTCTTCCTTAAAAATAAACAATAGTTACATAAGTTTACTATTCTTTTTACACAAGTTATTTCAGGGTAGCTTAGTCTTTTAACATCTTATTATTTATTTAGTTTATTGTACTTTAAGTAAAAGTTCACAGTTCAAATTAGTTTCTCATACAAAAATTTATACAAATATTGTTATGTGACCCTAGTCGTTCTCCCTATAATGTGACAGCACGCTCCTCCTTTCTACTCTGTATTTCCTGTGTCCATTCAACCAGGTCATGTCCCTTTCTGCCTTCTTATCTCGCCTCTGGACAGGAGCTACCCATTTAGTCTCATGTATTTACTTGTAGTATTCAACCATTTCAAGAGGTGGCATAGGATCAGGAAACAATGGTACTGAAGGAAGAAGTCCAAGCTGCTCTGAAGGCACTGGCGAAAAACAAGGCTCCAGGAATTGGTGGAATATTAAGTGAGATGTTTCAACAAACAGATGCAGCGCTGGAGGTGCTCACTGGTCTATGCCAAGAAATATGGAAGATAGCTTCCTGGCCAACTGACTGGAAGAGATCCTTATTTATGCCTGTTCCCAAGAAAGGTGATCCAACCAAATGTGGAAATTATAGAACAATATCATTAATAGCACACGCAAGCAAAATTTTGCTGAAGATTGTTCAAAAACGGCTGCAGCAGTATATCGACAGGGAACTGCCAGAAATTCAGGCTGGTTTCAGAAGAGGACGTGGAACCAGGGATATCATTGCTGATGTCAGATGGATCCTGGCTGAAAGCAGAGAATACCAGAAAGATGTTTACCTGTGTTTTATTGACTATGCAAAGGCATTCAACTGTGTGGATCATAACAAACTATGGATAACACTGTGCTCATGAGGAACCTTTATATAGATCAAGAGGCAGTTGTTCGGACAGAACAAGGGGATACTGATTAGTTTAAAGACAGGAAAGGTGTGCATCAGGGTTGTATTCTTTCACCATATGTATTTAATCTGTATGCTGAACAAATAATCTGAGAAGCTGGACTATATGAAGAAGAACGGGGCATCAGGATTGGAGGAAGACTCATTAACAATCTGCATTATGCAGATGACACAACCTTGCTTGCTCAAAGTGAAGAAGACTGGAAGCACTTACTAATGAAGATCAAAGACCACAGCTTTCAGTATGGATTACACCTCAACATAAAGAAAACAAAAATCCTCACAACTGGACCAATGAGCAACATCATGATAAACGGAGAAAAGATTGACATTGTCAAGGATTTCATTTTACTTGGATCCACAATCAACACCCATGGAAGCAGCAGTCAAGAAATCAAAAGACAAATTGCATTGGGCCAATCTGCTGCAAAGGACCTCTTCAAAGTGTTGAAGAGCAAAGTGAGCCTGACCCAAGCCATGGTATTTTCAATCACATCATATGCATGTGAAAGCTGGACATGAATAAGGAAGAATGGAGAAGAGTTGATGCTTTTGAATTGTGGTGTTGACAAAGAATATTGAATATATCATGGACTGCCAAAAGAACGAACAAATCTGTTTTGGAAGAAGTGCAGCCAGAATGCTCCATAGAGGCAAGGATGGCGAGACTGTGTCTTACATACTTTGGACATGTTGTCTGGAGGGATCAGTCCCTGGTGAAGAACATCATGCTTCGCAGAGTACAGGGTCAGTGGAAAAGAGGAAGACCCTCAACGAGGTAGATTGACACAGTGGCTGCAACAATGAGATCAAGCATAACAACAATTGTAAGGATGGTGCAGGACCGGGCAGTGTTTCGTTCTGTTGTGCATAGGGTCACTATGAGTCGGAACGGACTCGAGGGCACCTAACAACAACAACAACAACAACAACAATGATATACTTGAGCTAGGAAGCACACTGTTCACAAGTATCATGTCTTTTAGTCCAGTCTAATCTTTGTCGGAAGAGTCAGCTTTGGGAATGGTTTTAGTTTTGGGCTATCAGAGAGTCCCAGGGCCATGTCTTCTGGGGTCCCTCAGTCTCAGTCAAATTGTTAAGTCTGGTCTTTTTACTATAATTTGATTTCTGCGCCCCACTTTTCTCCTGCTCTGCAAGTGATTCTCTGTTGTGTTTCCAATCAGGGCAGTTTCAGGTCAGGTGGTAGCCAGGCACCATTTAGTTCTTCTGGTCTCAGGCTGATTCTGTCTCTTGGGCTCATGTTTTCCTTGTGTCTTTGGTGTTCTTCATTTCCCTTTGCTCCAGTCAGGTTGAGACCAGTTGATGCATCTTAGATGGCCACTTGCTAGCTTTTAAGACCCCAGACTCCACTCACCAAAAAGGGAAGCAGAACATGTTCTTAATACACATTATTATGCCAATTGACCTGGATGTCCCCTGAAACTATGGTACCTAGACCCCACTCCCTGTTACTCTGTCCCTTTAAGAGTACCCACTGGGGTACTTGTAGTCTCAGTCAGACCATTAAGTCTGGTCTTTTTACAAGAATTTGGGGTCTGCATACCACTGCTCTTCTGCTCCCTCAAGGATTCTGTTTTGTTCCCTGTCAGGGCATTTATTGGTGGTAGCTGGATACCAGCTAGTTCTTCTGGTCTCAGGCTGATGGATGGAGTCTCTGGTTTACGTGGCCCTTCCTTTCTCTTGGGCTTATATTTTCCTTGTGTCTTTGGTGTTCTTCATTCTTCTTTGCTGCAGGTGTGTTGAGACCAATTTACGCATCTTAGATGGCCATTTGCTAGCATTTAAGACCCCCAGATGTCGCTAACTAAAGTAGGATGCAGAACGTTTTCTTATTACACATTATTATGCCAGTTGACCTAGATGTCCCCTGAAATTATGGTACTTAGACCCCACTCCCTGCTATTCTGTCCCTTTAAGTGTTTGGTTGTATTCAGAAAACTTTTTAGCTTTTGGTTTAGTCCAGTTGTGCTGACTTCCCCTGTTGTGTTGCCCTTCCCTTCACCTAAGATAATTCTTGTCTACTATCTAGTTAGTGAATAACCCTCTCCCTCCCTCATAACCATCAAAGAATATTTTCTTCTGTTTAAAACTCTTCTTGAGTGGTCTCATACAGTATTTGTCCTTTTGCGACTGACTAATTTCACTCAGAAAATGCCTTCCAGATTCATCTATGTTAAGAGATGTTTCTCAGATTCATCATTGTTCTTTATCGTTGCATAGTGTTCCATTGTGTGAATATACCATAATTTCTTCATCCATTCATCTGTTGATGGGCATCTTAGTTGTTTCCATCTTTTTGCTATGTGAACAGTGCTGCCATGAACATGGGTGTGCATATATCTGTTCATGTTAGGGCTCTTATTTCTCTTGGATATATTCCAAGGAATGGGATTGCTATGGTACTTCTATTTCTAGCTTTTTAAGGAAGTGCCAGATCTATTTCCAAAGTGGTTGTACCATTTTACATTCCCACCAGCAGTATGTAAGAGTTCAAGTCGTTCCACAACCTCTTCAACATTTATTATTTTGTGATTTTTGTATTAATGCCAGCTTTGTTGGGGTGAGATGGTATCTCATTGTAGTTTTGATTTGCATTTCTCTAATGGCTAATGATCGTGAGCCTTTCCTCATGTATCTCTTAGCTGCCTGATTGTCTTCTTTGATGAAGCACCTTTTCATATTTTTGCCCATTTTTTAAATGGACTGCCTTTTTTTGCTGAGGTTTTGAAGTATCTTGTAGATTATAGAGATTAGACACTGATCGAATTTGTCATAGCCAAAAATTTTTTGGTCGTCTGTAGGTTGTCCTTTTACTCTTTTGGTGAAGTCTTTTGATGAGCACAAGTGTTTGATTTTTAAAAGCTCCCAGTTATCTAGTTTCTCTTCCGGTGTTTGTGCATTGTTAGTAATGTTTTGTATTCTGTTTATGCCATGTATTATGGTTCTTAGTATTGTCCCTATTTTTTCTTCAATGATATTTATAGTTTTAGATTTTATATTTAGGTCTTTGATCTATTTTGAGTTAGTTTTTGTGCATGGTGTGAAATATAGGTCTTGTTTCATTTTTTTGCAGGTGGATATCCAGTTATGCCAGCAACATTTGTTAAAGGAGAGTGTCTTTTCTCCTTTGGGCCTTTGTCAAATACCAGCTGCTCATAAGTGGATGAACTTACTTCTGGATTCTAAATTATGTTCCTTTGGTCTATGTATCTGTTGTTGTACAAGTACCAGGCTGTTTTGACTACCATGGGGGTATAATAAGTTCTAAAATCAGGTAATGTGAGGCCTCCCACTTTGTTCTTCTTTTTCAGTAATGCTTTACTTCTCTGGGGCCTCTTCACTCTCCATATGAAGTTGATTATTTGTTTTTCCATCCCATTAAAAAATAACATTGAAATTTGGATTGGGATTGCATTCAATCCATAGATTGCTTTGGATAGAACATTTTCACAATGTTGAATCTTTCTGTCCATGAGTAAGGTATATTTTCCACTTATGTAGGTCTCTTTTGGTTTCTTGCAGTAGCGTCTTGTAGTTTTCTTTATATAGGTCTTTTACATCTCTGGTTAGATTTATTCCTGAGTATTTTATCTTCTTGGGGGCTATGTAAATGGTATTGAGTTGGTGATTTCCTCTTCAAAGTTTTCTTTGTTGGTATAGAGGAATTCAACTGATTTTTGTATGCTTATCTTGTAACCTGATACATTACCGAAATCTTCTATTAGTTCCAGTAGTTTCCTTGTGGATTCTTTGGGGTTTTCTGTGTATAAGATCATATCATCTGCAAATAGAGATACTTTTACTTCTTCCTTACAAATTAAAAAAAAAAAATTGGATACCCTTTATTTCTTTTTCTAGCCTAATTGCTCTGGCTGGGACCTCCAGCACAATTTTGAATAAAAGCAGTGATTAAGGGCATCCTCTTCTGGTTCCCGTTCTCAAGGGGGAATGCTTTCAGGCTCTCTCCATTTAGAATGATGTTGGCTGTTGGCTCTGCATAAATGTCCTTCATTATGTTGAGAAATTTCCTTTCTGTTCCTATTTGGCTGAGAGTTTTTAGCATGAATGGGTGTTGGACTTTGTCAAATGCTTTTCTGCATCAATTGATAAAATCCTGAGGTCCTTGTCTTTTGGTTTATTTATCTGATGGATTACATTGATTTTTTTTTCTAATGTTGAACCACCCCTGCATCCCTGGTATGAATCCCACTTGGTCATGGTGAATTATTTTTTTAATATGTTGTTGAAATATCTTGGCTAGATTTTGTTGAGGATTTTTTCATCCAAGTTCATGATGGATATTGGTATTTAATTTTCTTTTTTTGTGGTATCTTTACCTGGTTTTGGTATCAGGGTTATGCTGGCTTCACAGAATGAGTTTGGGAGTATTGCATCCTTTTCTATGCTCTGAAATACCTTTAGTAGTAGTGGTGTTTCTTCTCTGAAAGTTTGGTAGAATTCTCCAGTGAAGCTGTCTGGGCTAGGCCTTTTTTTTGTTGGGAGATTTTTAAATTACTTTTTCAATCTCTTTTTCTGTTAGAGGTTTATTTAGTTGTTCTACTTCTGTTTGTGTTAGTTTAGGTAGTTAGTGTGTTTCTAGAAATTTGTCCGTTTCCTCTAGGTTTTCAAATTTGTTAGAGTACATTTTTTCCTAGTAATCTGTTATGATTCTTTTGATTTCAGTTGGGTCTGTTTTGATAGTCCCCATCTCCTTTTTTATTCAGGTTATTTACTTCCTCTCCTGTTTTTCTTTTGTCAGTTTGGGCAATGGTTTATACATTTTGTTGAACTTTTCAAAGAACCAGCTTTTAGTCTTGTTAATTCTTTCAATTGGTTTTCTATTTCATTTAATTCTGCTCTAGTTTTTATTATTTGCTTTCTTTTGGTGCCCGAGGGCTTCTTCTGCTGCTATTTGTTCGAGTTGGAGGGATGATATTTTGATTTGGGCCCCTTCTTCTTTTTGGATGTGTGCATTTATTGTTATAAATTGACCTCTAAGTACTGCTTTTGCTGTGTCCTAAAGGTTCTGGTAGAATGTGTTTTCATTCTCATTTGATTCTGTTAATTTTTTTAGTCCATGCTTAATTTCTTCTATTATCCAGTAGTTTTTGAGCAAGGTATTGTTCAGTTTCCACGTGTTTGATTTTTTTTTTTCCTTGCTTTTTCTGATACTGATTTCTACTCCTATGACATTATGGTTAGAAAAGATGCTTTGTAAGATTTTGATGCCTTTGATTCTGTTAAGGCTTGCTCTATTGCCTAATATGTGGTCTGTTCTGGAGAATGTTCCATGCACATTGCAAAAGAAAGTATACTTGGCTGCTGTTGGGTGGAGTGTTCTGTATATGTCTATGAGGCCAAGTTGGTTGATTGTGGCATTTAGATCTTATTGAGCTTTTCTCTGGATGTTCTGTCCTTCACCAAAAGTGATGTGTTGAATTCTCCTGCTATTATCTGTCTATCTCTCTTTTCAATGCTGTTAGAGTTTGTTTTATGGATTTTGGAGCCCTGTCGTTGGGTGTGTAAATATTTATTATGGTTATACCCTCCTAGTGTATTGGCTCTTTAATCATTATATAGTGTCCTTCCTTATCTTTTGTGGTGGATTTTACTTTAAAGTCTATTATTTCAGAAATTATTATTGTCACTCGTGCTCTCTTTTGATTGTTGTTGCCTTAATATATTTTTTCTATCCTTTAAGTTTTACTTTGTGTCTTTAAGTCTAATGTGTGTCTCTTGTAGGCATCAGCCAGATAGATCATATTTTTTTTTATTCCATTCTTCCACTTTCTGTCTCTTTATTGGTACATTTACATTCAGCTTAATTATTGATAGGTATGAATTTAATACTGCCATTTTGATGTCTTTTTTTGTGTATGATGTTGAGTTCTTTTTCCCGCTTAATTTTCTGTGCTGTGTTGATCTTCTTTATGTTTTCTTTTCCTCTTTTTCATTGTTGTTGCTTTTGTATTTGCTGAGTCTTTGTCTTTCATGTTTTTTATTTTGATGTGTAGGACTGTTAGTTTCCTTTGTCATTACCTCAATATTTATCTTCATTTTTCTAAGTTTAAACAATCTTTTATTTCTTTATATCACCTTGGCTTCCTCTCTGTATGAAAGATCTATGACTACATTTTTTAGTCCCACTCTTTTGTTTTAATGTTGTCATCTTTTACTTAATGACATCTCTGTTTTCCTATTTTCAGTGTTTTAGCTTTGATTTATTTTTGTGATTTCCCTGTCTGGGTTTATATCTGGTTGCTCTGTCCTGTGTTCTAGTCTTGGGTTGTTTTCTGATGTTATTGTTTTTGTTCTCAGAGGACTCTGTTTAGTATTTCTTGTAATTTTGATTTGGTTTTTGCAAATTTCCTAAACTTCTGTTTATCTGGAAATGCCGCAATTTTGCCCTCATATTTGAGGGGCAATTTTGCTGGATATATAATTCTATGTTATTCCTGATGGAGTCCCACATAATTCTTAGCGTTTCCTCACTTTTTTAAAAATTATTTTATCTGATTTTTCCTCAAATAAGTTGGTGTCAAGTGCTTTATCTTAAGTCTCACTAATTCTGACTTCCATTGCCTCTGTTCTGCTCCTATGATTTTCTATTGAGTTGTCTAATTCTGAAATTTTATTGTTAATTTTCTGGATTTCTGTTCTCTGTCTCTCTATGGATTCATGCAGCCTGTTAAATTTGTCATTATGGTCTTGTATAACCCTCTTAAGTTCCTGTATTGCTTTGTCTGTGTGTTCCTTGTCTTGTTCTTTGTTTTGCCTGATCTTCCTGACCTCTTGTAGAGTTTTGTATGTTAATCTTTTGTATTCTACCTCCACTAATTCCAGGAAGTTATCTTCCTCCAGAAAATTTTTTGATTCTTTGTTTTGGGAGCTTGCTGAAGTCATCATTGTCTGCCTCTTTATGTGATTTGATATTGACTGTTGTCTCCAAGCCATCAATAAGTTATTATATTTATTTATTTTATGGTTGCTTACTGTGTCTTAGCTTCTTGTTTTGTTTTGATATGCCCAAATGGGGTGCTCATGTGGGCTAGCTTGATTATTGGCACTTTTGGAGCTCTAAAATCCTGTCACCAGCTAGTTAGAACTGTTGCTAGGTATGTAAACCCAGGATCCCATTTACTTTTCTTGTACAGATTAAGCTCAGGTAGTTGGTCACCAAGTGTGTGGTGCAAGCTCTCATCTACAGTCCTAGAAGGGCAGGGGTGTTTGGTGTAGGCACAGGTATCTGGCTGCAGTAGGGGGTCACAAGCTGCTGAGAAAGGCAGGGAGCTGACAGCTGCCTCTGAGTGTCTGAGAGGAAAGCATGTCTCTGTTCCCTAGAGCACGTAGGTCAGTGAGTTTTGCGACCACACTATGGACACTCAATGCTGTTGGATTTAAGGACTGGGAGGCACCACTTATACTTGGACCCCTGACGCGGATGGCTGGGTGGCATGAATGGATCCTCCAGTCCTCAGTCCCTGATGTGGATAGGTGAGAACAGTGCTTAATAGGCAGAGTGTTGTCAAATGTCATGAACCTGCCACTCCACCTTATAGCTGATACAGCTGAAGTTAGGCTTCAGGTATACACCCTGTTGTACTGTGCTAATGAGGACCTACACTGTTGAAATGGGTCCACACAGGTCTATGCAGTGGTGAAGGGCATTCAAAGTTCGTGGACCCCTTATGACTGTGCCTAGGCAAAAGAGCTGTGCCTGCCCTGAGTTCCTGGCTTAATGGAACTGACAGATTATTTTTTCCTGTTTTTCAATTTGTTCCCTCCCCAAGACCAGAAGAATGGCTCAGAACACGTGACCATTCCTACTTCCAGCCCTGGGGACATGGGAATCTCTGAATCCAGCCCAGGACCTGGTGTGGAGCAGGGAGGGGGCAGATAAATGGAAGAGAGTTTTTTCCCAAAAGAGTGTTTTTTGATTCATGCAGTAGATTAGATGCATGTACTTGTCTTTTGCAGATTGAGTGCCACTTTTCATTGGTTCTGGAGTCTTTTGCAGATTCTCTGCTGCTCGGTCTCTCTCAATGTAGAAGATGGATCCCAAGTGTCACTGCTTGCCCCACTGCTCATGCCAGTGGATCCAGCCTACAGGGTGCTGGTTCATGCCAAGTCAGGTCTAGCAACCCCTCACTACTTCTGAACCATCTCTTCTGCCCCCTGCAGCCCAGTCCAATTCATCAATTTTGCCTTTGATGTTCAGGGCTCCTAGATTGTCATATATAATCTATTCACTTGTTTTTTCAGGTCTTTGTTGTAAGAGGGACCATAGGAAGTGTCCGACTACTCTGCCATCTTGACCTCTCCTCCTCTTAGTCATTTTTTAAAGTCATAGATTTTTTTTTCACTTCACTGAGATGTGAGTTAGTTCCTAGCAAGACCAAAAACCAAGCCCGTTGCCGTCAATTCCAGCTCATGTGGACCGTATATTGACCTTATATTTTACATAAACCATTGTCTGTCTCAGTTTGCCTTTAAGTCTACATGGGAATGTGAGCTTTGGTTGTATTACTTCATTGAAGAACTTCTGCATTGTTTGCTAAGAACAGCTTCACAACATCTTTTGATGATGATTGACAGAAAAGCTCTGAGATAAATTGAGGAATATCTAGTGAAAGTACCATACACTTCACAGATATTCAATAAAGGATAAGTCTCTCCTCAACATTTCTTTAGTAATCAAGATTATATGTCTTCCTTGGACTAAATAGTAATGGTGGATACTACGTGATAAGCAGGAATAAAGAAAAGCCCCTGCTTATCCAGGCACCAAGAGTATGTTATGAGAATTTTCACGTTGTTCTTTCCAGTAAATATGCAAAGCACTTGTCATTTCGGAACATTAGAAAATGAGGCCAGAGGAAGCTGTCTGGCACGCTGCGATCATCAGGGCATATTGGGAGAGATCTTTTCAACTAGAAGAGGATTTAAAGTAGAAAAGAGAAATTAAAAGAAGCAAATGACTCAAATACCAAAAGAACCTTATTTAATCTCACAGAGTACTGGATGCATAGGAAGAAATTAACTCAATTTGTTTCTACGTTTGTGTGCTATTGGGCAAATATTTAGTCACTCATCTCATGAGTTTGTATTTTCATTCTCTGCTGAATTATTTTACTCTTGGAAATATGTTTTATCATATTAATCTTAGTTCATATTGTGTCTTATTATAAGCTCTTTGGATCTGATATCATGTCATTGATACTTCCTGCACCATCCATTGATCTCTGTGAAGCATATGTACCCATTCAGATTGGGACCATCAGTATTGCTTTTTTAAAATTAGTGTTGATTGTTACCAGAGTCATTTTCATTTCACTGACTCTTACAGAACACAGCCAATATGATCCCTGCTCTTGTGAAAAACTTAAAATGACAAAATTAGCATCATGCTGTTTATCATGAGACACATCCTATGTTAGAAGGTGAAAACCCTGCCCTAATTATTCATTCAACCTGTGATTTCTGAGACCCATTCTCCCTTGCACAAGACTTAGGAACCATTTCATTTTTCTTTTGTAGCTCAACCTCTGTCATTTCTAGTTACTTTATTTTGTTTGATGATTTCTAGAAAAATGAATTCAAAGGTACTTGAACTGTGTTAATTTCAGCTCCTTCAGCCAGCACAAATGGTGTTAACCATATCATATTGTTACAGTGCATAGAGAAAACTTACTACAATGGTAATATAAAATAACTGAAATTGAACTAAAGGCTCTTTTCCCTACTTAGAAAAAAATTCAGAATTGTATGCTTTACTTAAAATTTTTAGAATATATTCTTAAGTTTTTAAATATTTATTCAATATATGTTAATATTTCAGAAATAAAACTCAGTCATCTACTAATGATTAAATTAATGTACAGGAAACTTGAGCACCACATAGGACAACTATAGACAAAAGTTGAATTGACAAAAGACTTGGAAGACAGCCATGAAGAAAATGCTAACATCATGTGAGTGTCTATTAATGATGAACAGAATATACTAAGGAATTAATCAAATCAAAAATAATTGTAAGATGTTCATCTTTTAGAACTGCGAAACTGACAATGAAATTAGTCTGTGTCCTCAGTTCTCTGACACAAGGCATTTTAATGGACAGCAATGCTTTTAGGTTATTTTTTTTGAAGGCTACATTTATAAATCAACTCACACTCCACCCCTTCTTCTCTTGCTGTGGGAAAAAAAAAAGTATATATATATATCAGCATCATTTGATTCACTAACTTCTTTGACAGATATTTATCAATAGTGCTAAACTAAGAATTATTTGAGAGCTCTAATTACAAATGAAGGAAAGCTCATGACCTCTATCCTTGAGGGATTATTTTTTTCTCATAGAACGAAATTTTCCTAGCTATCACAGAGTAGAGAGAAGATCCTATCAGCAGTATATTTACGAAGAAAACAGAGATATTTGCTTTGGGGGGCTTTACTTTGCTTATTCATTCAAATAATCTTTCAGAAATAACACACATATGTAATTTTTCAGATATAATACACAGCTATCTAAATAGTATATGTAGTACAGTATTTTGAGATCCTGCTATCTATTTATTTTGGTCTGAGTTTTCTCAGTGCTCTTATTTTAAATTCAACAGTCTTTCTTGAGAAAGCTATTTTTTTTTATTATTGATAGGAAAAGTGAGTTTAGAAAAAAAAAACAGATTTGCAGCAAGTAAGTTTATTTGTTGTTAGTGTTTAACCAAAAAAGATTAAATATTTCTTTTTTTCTTAGCAGCGCTTGAGTTCTTTACCTTTCTATTTAGTACTATAACTATAGCAAGAACTATTGCAACTAAGTCATTTGTATCAATCTATTCATGTCTTACACTAAAATGGTTGTATTTTAAATGCTATTCATCTTAGAAATATTGTTTAAAATATGTAAGGAGTAGACATTAGATGGGGAAGAAAAGCGTTAAACACAGCAGTCCTTAAATTGAACTTTATGTCTCCAAATACTCAAATTGATATAACTGCATTTTCTGACACTAGGAAGCTTAGTTGAAGTCTCTCTCCTTGATTGTTCCTCCCACAGTAGATACTCACCCCAAAGAGCACTCTTTTCAATTGTCCTTTTTAAGTTCACCTATAAATCAACATTATGAGAAATGTCTTCAGTATATATAGAAAAGCATTATGTATGAATTGTAAACTGATGTGAGGCCTTTCAATTGACCTCAGACCTTTCCTATAAATGCCAACAAGTAAAGAAGTGCCTTTATTCAGTCTCTTAAGTGCAAAATTACTGATTTACTTAGATGATTTTTTTTTTAGAGCAACAAACTTCTCAGATATATTTTCTCTTCTTTGCTACTTTATTTGGTGTTTGCCGAGAGCTGAGGTTTTTATTAAAATTTAGAGATGTCTGTCCCTTTACCTACTCAATAATTGAAATTTTGTACATTTACTGTAAACACATTACATCAAAGTCTAGAAAGTCCTTTGTTAAAAAAAGAGAATCAATTTTATTGAAATTAAATTCTGCAATCAAAATGCAAGAGCTATCGACCAGATTAATAGGGTGGTTGCTAGCTTTGTGCCTTACCTCAAGATGCTCTGCTGACTATATTCTGAAATGGCTGATTAAAGTCAAGGAACACTGTGGAAAATTACAATGTCATGGTCTGCTATCTGCTTGGTCCCATCAGAATAAGAAAGCCACATTTGATCTGTACTCACTCTTACTCAGAGTACTTTTAAAAATAGTCAATAGCAGTAGAGAAAAGAAACGAAGACTCCATCTTACTACTTCATGTCTGGGTCCACTGAGCACAAAGCAAAGTGCGAATATTGGTAACACCCTAGAGAGTCAGCCACACAAGATAAGTCAGAATTCATCGTAGCTATGGACTTAATAAGTTAAATTTGATCTTTGTTACAGAAAATTTTTTTTCATTGTCATAGGCTCATTTTGTTTTGTGTTCTTCAGAATGGATATGATACACATTGCTACAAAAAAGTTATTTAGTTTATCTTTCTGTCTATAGGCAGAAATATATTTGAGTCACTTCTGAAATACAAGAACACAAAAAATACTTAGAATTCATTAGCACAATACTGACTATCTTATCTTGGCTTATTGCATTGAAATAAAGAAAGCTAATTTGATGACATTCGAACTCTGGGTGGCAACTTCCATGGAAAGAGTGTGTATACATGCACATCCCTTTATTCTACAAATAATTCTCAGTGATTTTACATGGGGCATTTGGTGTTAATTCACAGAAATAAGTCCTTTTCCAGATACTATTATAATGAATTTGTTCCAACAATTAAGATATACTTAGATATGAAAACCTCCCCTAGTGAAAAATGGCAACTGATCAGCATAACTTCATGGCACTGATTTTTTTTTCAGCTTCTCAAAGAACTCCACAGAAATCTGATAGAGTATAGTCTTCCTTGTTACCTTTTCAAGTATTTAAAAGTCCTTATAAGTATAACTAACTAGACTCTAAATATAACTTATGCTGTTTTGATCAAAAATGTAAACACATTTCCTCATTAGGTTCTCAGAATAAAATCACAGTAGTGATCTCCCTCTAATCAGGCAGTTTATAAATTTGGGTTCTGTTTTTGAAATTTCCAGTATCTCACTTGTTTCTATCAATTCTTTAAATATTTATTCACAATTCATATTTCTCAAACACCCTATCCTTGTGATCTTGTATACACACTCCCATATTCATAATACGTGGAAATATACATATGTGCATAAAATGAGAAAGAATATGTTATTTTCTATTTATCTATGATGAACAAGATGATAAAATCTTAGGGTGCAGTGAATTTATGTTAATGAGGGAGGAACAGCTCAAAAAAAGAGGGTGAGAATGGTTGCACAACTCTAAGAATGCAATCAAGGTCACTAAATGGTACTGTAGAAACTGTTGAATAGGTGTATGTCTTGCTGTATATATTCCCAACAACAACAACAACAAATTGTTTGTGGCATCACAGTTGTGAAGCTCTGAACCTATCATCTAGAACACTGTTTGGCAATCAACATTTGGTTAGATTCCAGGTCATATAATATGAATCTTAAATTCTGGAAAGGGCATCTTGATATTTCACTATTTAAATGAGGCCCTTTCTAATTCATAGGCAATGATTCCTTTCATTGAGTTGAAAATGAGAAGGATGTATGGACTGTGTTTTTCATTTTACTGGACTTGTAACTTTAACTAAAATACTGTTTTTTGTTCTTATTGTTGTTAGGTGCCCTAGAGTCAGCTCTGACTCATAACGACACTATGTACAACAAAATGAAACTCTGCCTGGTCTCGCACCACCCTCAAAATCATGGCTATGTTTGAGCCCATCACTGCAGCCATTGTGTCAATCCATCTGGTTGAGGGTCTTCCTCTTTTTCACTGACTTTCTGTGTCACCAAGCATGATGTCCTTCTCTAGGGACTGCTCCTTCTTGATAACGTGTCTAAAGAACATGAGACAAAATCTTGCCATCCTCTCTTCTAAAGAGCATTCTGGCTGTACTTCTTCCAAGACAGATTTGTTCATTCTTCTAGCAGTCCATAGTATATTCAATATTCTTTACCAACACCATTATTCCAAGACATCAATTCTTCTTCCGTCTTCCTCATTCATTGTCCAGCTTTCACATGCATATGAGGCAATTAAAAGCACCACAGCTTGAGTCAGGCACACCTTAGTCCTCAAAGTGACATCTTTTTTTTTTTTTCCACAATAAGTATCATGGTTTAAGCCATTGTTGGTTGGGTTTCTGTTTCCAGCATCTAAAAAGCAAGTCACTGTATTAAAAATGAGTCATGCGGGGGGGGGGGGAGGCAAGATGGCTGACTAGGTAGACACTACCTCGGATCCCTCTTGCAACAAAGACTCGGAAAAACAAGTGAATCGATCACATACATGACAATCTACAAACCCTGAACAACAAACACAGATTTAAAGAGTGGACCTGAGTGACAGAGATGGAGAATAAACAACTACGGGGAAGCAGCGACTGTTTTCGGAGCCTGGAGCCAGCGTCCCAGTCAGGTAACCTTGGCGCCGGGCTTAGGATTGGGCGCAGG
This sequence comes from Elephas maximus indicus, assembly GCF_024166365.1. Taxonomy (NCBI): domain Eukaryota; kingdom Metazoa; phylum Chordata; class Mammalia; order Proboscidea; family Elephantidae; genus Elephas; species Elephas maximus. The sequence continues at coordinate 58,801,279 of NC_064833.1, read as the reverse complement.
GAGCTGAACACAACATCCTGTGACAGTGCAAACATGGGGCGCAGCCCTACCCCCCTGAACTGACCTCGGGAGGGGGCCCAGCTGGTCAGTGCAGGTGGCCCCGTGACGCAGCTGGTGGGAGGAGAAGTCCCCGGGAGGCAGTGACTGGTTTTGGAGCCGGGAGTGCAGCATCCCACCTGGGGAACCTTGACGCCGGGCTTTGGACTGGGCACAGGGAAGCTGAACACGGCATCCAGTCACGGCGCAAACACGGGGGCAGCCGTATTCACCTGAACTAACCCCGGGAGGGGGCCCAGCGGGTCCGCGGGGGCGGCGCGGCGACACGGCTGGCCGGACGAGAAGTCCCCTGGAGGCAGCGAGTGATTTTGGAGCCGGGAGTAAAGCGTCCCAGCAGGGGAACCTTGACGCTGGGCTTTGGACTGGCAGCAGAGGATCTGACCACGGCTTCAGCTGGCCAGACCCTCGGGGACAATCTCCACACAGCCAGCACACATAGGCAACACGCCCCTCGGGAATCTCAGATAAAATAGTCATCCCAAGCAAGATAAGCAACTTTGGCTATATTCCGGGGTGCTACTCTCTGCTGTTTTTCTGAACCCTCCCCTCCCCTTCCCAGGTGGCTTCATTAACATTGGAATTTCCTGAGCCAGAGGGAGAACGGCTCCAGCTCTGTGGCTTTGCTTTTCCCTTTTTTTTTTTCTTTGGTCTTTTCCTAACCCATTCTTCCGGCCTAAGAGAAGCAACCACAAAAAACCCAGGGACCAAAAATCCTTCCCTAATTGGACTAAAAACACAGAGCCAGCTACAGCCAAGCATATATGATCCAAATCTCGGGCTTTCATCCTTACAGGGAACAAGGTGGCTGTTATAAAGCAAAGGCAGTTCTGATAGTGATCTGACTGCATTTTTTTGAGCAGATTTACTGGAAAAACAAGTTTCCCAGGTCTGATATCTCTGCTTATTCAACAGAGCCCTAACTGACCCACAACAGGGAACTGAGGGTTGAAGCTCCCCCCAGACCACCTAGCCTCTTGCCTTAGGGGTCTGAGGAGGGTGACACCTACCAATCAGTAGAGGTACTTGCATGGGGGGCCTAAGGTACAGTTGCAGAGCCCTCCCACCAAGGTGCTATAGGAATAGAGACACACCTACCTCACTGTCAGCATCCTGCCCCCACTGGAGTGTGAACCCCAGCTGCTACTAGAATCTGGTGCACACAACTATCACCACTACTTCTCGAGGTGGATGGGTGTTAGGGTGCAGCACACACTTGATGACCCAAAGTCAGATTCTACTCAAGAATAGTGAATAGAATCAGGCATATATATCTGGCAACAGCCCAAACCAGCTGGTAATAGGTCATAAGTAAGTCAAGGGCTACAACAAACAAGACAGCACAATCTAGTAGCCCATCCACATATATTGAAAGAAAACAAAACAAGATAAGACTCAGTGAGCAATTACAGAATAAATCACTACTATATCTTTTTTATATCTTAGTGATGGCTCGGAGACAGCAGTCGATATCAAACCACATAAAGAAGCAGACCATGACAGCTTCTACAACCCCCTAAACAAAAGAATCAAAATCTTTCCCAAATGAAGATACAATCCTGGAATTATCAGATACAGAATATAAAAAACTAATTTACAGAATGCTTCAAGACATCAGGGATGACCTCAGAAATGAAATAAGGCAAATTGCAGAAAAAGCCAAGGAACACACTGATAAAACAGTTGAAGAACTCAAAAAGATTATTCAAGAACATAGTGGAAAAATTAATAAGTTGCAAGAATCCATAGAGAGACAGCATGTAGAAATCCAAAAGATTAACAATAAAATTACAGAATTAGACAACGCAATAGGAAGCCAGAGGAGCAGACTCGAGCAATTAGAATGTAGACTGGGACTTCTGGAGGACCAGGGAATTAACACCAACATAGCTGAAAAAAAATCAGATAAAAGAATTAAAAAAAAAGAAGAAACCCTAAGAATCATGTGCGACTCTATCAAGAAGGATAACTTGCATGTGATTGGAGTCCCAGAACAGGGAGGGAGGACAGAAAACACAGAGAAAATAGTTGAAGAACTCCTGACAGAAAACTTCCCTGACATCATGAAAGACGAAAGGATATCTATCCAAGATGCTCATCGAACCCCATTTAAGATTGATCAAAAAAGAAAAACACCAAGACATATTATCATCAAACTTGCCAAAACCAAAGATAAAGAGAAAATTTTAAAAGCAGCCTGGGATAAAAGAAAGGTCCCCTACAAAGGAAAATCAATAAGAATAAGTTCAGACTACTCAGCAGAAACCATGCAGGCAAGAAGGCAATGGGATGACATATACAGAGCACTGAAGGAGAAAAACGGCCAGCCAAGGATCATATATCCAGCAAATCTCTCTCTGAAATATGAAGGCGAAATTAAGATATTTACAGATAAACACAAGTTTAGAGAATTTGCAAAAACCAAACCAAAGCTACAAGAAATACTAAAGGAAATTGTTTGGTCAGAAAACCAATAATACCAGATACCAGCACAACACAAGGTCACAGAACAGAACATCCTGATATCAACTCAAATAGGGAAATCACAAAAACAAATTAAGATTAATTAAAAAAAAAATGCTCAAAACAGGGAATCATTGAAGTCAATATGTAAAAGATCACAATAATCAAAAAGAGGGACTAAATACAGGTGGTATAGAACTGCCATATGGAGAGGGACACAAGGCGATATAGGACAATACAAGTTAGGTTTTTACTTAGAAAAATAGGGGTAAATAATAAGGTAACCACAAAGAGGTATAACAACTCCATAACTCAAGACAAAAGCCAAGAAAAACGTAACGACTCAACAAACACAAAGTCAAATACTATGAAAATGAGGATCTCACAATTTACAAAGAAAAACGTCTCAGCACAAAAAGTAAGTGGAAAAATGAATTGTCAACACCACACATAAAAAGGCATCAAAATGACAACACTAAACACTTATTTATCTATAATTACGCTGAATGTAAATGGACTAAATGCACCAATAAAGAGACAGAGTCTCAGACTGGATAAAGAAACACGATCCGTCTATATGCTGCCTACAAGAGACACACCTTAGGCTTAGAGACACAAACAAACTAAAACTCAAAGGATGGAAAAAAAATATATCAAGCAAACAATAAGCAGAAAAGAAGAGGAGTAGCAATATTAATTTCTGACAAAATAGACTTTAGACTTAAATCCACCACAAAGGATAAAGAAGGACACTACATAATGATAAAAGGGACAATTGATCAGGAAGACATAACCATATTAAATATTTATGCACCCAATGACAGGGCTGCAAGATACATAAATCAAATTTTAACAGAACTGAAAAGTGAGATAGACACCTCCACAATTATAGTAGGAGACTTCAACACACCACTTTTGGAGAAGGGCAGGACATCCAGTAAGAAGCTCAATAGAGACACGGAAGACCTAATTACAACAATCAACCACCTTGACCTCATTGACTTACACAGAACTCTCCACCCAACTGCTGCAAAGTATACTTTTTTTTCTAGTGCACATGGAACATTCTCTAGAATAGACCACATATTAGGTCATAAAACAAACCTTTGCAGAATCCAAAACATCGAAATATTACAAAGCATCTTCTCAGACCACAAGGCAATAAAAATAGAAATCAATAACAGAACAACTAGGGAAAAGAAATCAAATACTTGGAAACTGAACAATACCCTCCTGAAAAAAGACTGGGTTATAGAAGACATCAAGGAGGGAATAAGGAAATTCATAGAATGCAACGAGAATGAAAATACTTCCTATCAAAACCTCTGGGACACAGCAAAAGCAGTGCTCAGAAAAAAAAAAAATTTTTTTTTTTTGGCCAATTTATATCGATAAATGCACTCATACAAAAAGAAGAAAGAGCCAAAATCAGAGAACTGTCCCTACAACTTGAACAAATAGAAAGTGAGCAACAAAAGAACCCATCAGGCACCAGAAGAAACAAATAATAAAAATTAGAGCTGAACTGAATGAATTAGAGAACAGAAAAACAATTGAAAGAATTAACAAAGCTAAAAGCTGGTTTTTTGAAAAAATTAACAAAATTGATAAACCATTGGCGAGACTGACTAAAGAAATACAGGAAAGGAAACAAATAACCCCAATAAGAAACGATAAGGGCCACATCACAACAGACCCAACTGAAATTAAAAGAATCATATCGGATTATTATGAAAAATTGTACTCTAACAAATTTGCAAACCTAGAAGAAATGGATGAATTCCTAGAAAAACACTACCTACCTAAACTAACACAATCAGAAGTAGAACAACTAAATAGACCCATAACAAAAAAAGAGATTGAAACGGTAATCAAAAAACTCCCAACAAAAAAAAAGCCTGGGCCCGGATGGCTATACTGCAGAGTTCTACCAAACTTTCAGAGAAGAGGTAACACCACTACTACTAAAGGTATTTCAAAGCATAGAAAATGACGGAATACTACCGAACTCATTCTATGAAGCCACCATCTCCCTGATATCAAAACCAGGTAAAGACATCACAAAAAAAGAAAATTACAGACCTATATCCCTCATGAACATAGATGCAAAAATCCTCAACAAAATTCTAGCCAATAGGTTTCAACAACATATCAAAAAAATAATTCACCACAACCAAGTGGGATTTATACCAGGTATGCAAGGCTGGTTTAATATTAGAAAAACCATTAATCTAATCCACCATATAAATAAAACAGAAGCCAAAAACCACATGATCATATCAATTGATGCAGAAAAGGCATTTGACAAAGTCCAACACCCATTTACGATAAAAACTCTCAGCAAAATAGGAATTGAAGGAAAATTCCTCAACATAATAAAGGGCATGTATTTTTATTTATGCAAAGCCAACAGCCAACATCACTCTAAATGGAGAGAGCCTGAAAGCATTTCCCTTGAGAACCAGGCAAGGATGCCCTTTATCACCGCTCTTATTCAACATTGTGCTAGAAGTCCTTGCCAGAGCAACTACGCTAGACAAAGAAATAAAGGGCATCCGGATTGGCAAAGAGGAAGTAAAATTATCTCTACTTGCAGATGACATGATCTTATACACAGAAAACCCCAAGGAATCCTCCAGAAAACTACTGAAACTAATAGAAGAGTTTCGCAGAGTCTCAGGTTATAAGATAAACATACAAAAATCACTTGGATTCCCCTACATCAACAAAAAGAACATTGAAGAGGAAATCACCAAATCAATACCATTCACAGTAGCCCCCAAGAAGATAAAATACTTAGGAATAAATCTTACCAAGGATGTAAAAGACCTATACAAAGAAAACTACAAAGCTCTACTACAAGAAATTCAAAAGGACGTACTTAAGTGGAAAAACATACCCTGCTCATGGATAGGAAGACTTAACATAGTAAAAATGTCTATTCTACCAAAAGCCATCTATACATTTAACGCACTTCCGATCCAAATTCCAATGTCATTTTTTAAGGTGATAGAGAAACAAATCACCAACTTCATATGGAAGGGAAAGAAGCCCCGGATAAGCAAAGCATTACTGAAAAAGAAGAAGAAAGTGGGAGGCCTCACTCTACCTGATTTCAGAACTTATTATACAGCCACAGTAGTCAAAACAGCCTGGTACTAGTACAATAACAGACACATAGACCAATGGAACAGAATTGAGAACCCAGATATAAATCCATCCACATATGCAGCTGATATTTTACAAAGGCCCAGTGTCCGTTAATTGGGGAAAAGATAGCCTTTTTAACAAATGGTGCTGGCATAACTGGATATCCATTTGCAAAAAAATGAAATAGGATCCATACCTCACACCATGCACAAAAACTAACTCCAAGTGGATCAAAGACCTAAACATAAAGACTAAAACGATAAAGATCATGGAAGAAAAAATAGGGACAACCTTAGGAGCCCTAATACAAGGCATAAACAGAATACAAAACACTACCAAAAATGATGAAGAGAAACCAGATAACTGGGAGCTCCTAAAAATCAAACACCTATGCTCATCTAAAGACTTCACCAAAAGAGTAAAAAGACCACCTACAGACTGGGAAAGAATTTTCAGCTATGACATCTCCGACCAGCACCTGATCTCTAAAATCTATATGATTCTGTCAAAACTCAACCACAAAAAGACAAACAACCCAATCAAGAAGTGGGCGAAGGATATGAACACACACTTCACTAAAGAAGATATTCAGGCAGCTAACAGATACATGAGAAAATGCTCTCGATCATTAGCCATTAGAGAAATGCAAATTAAAACTACAATGAGATTCCATCTCACACCAACAAGGCTGGCATTAATCCAAAAAATACAAAAGAATAAGTGTTGGAGAGGCTGCAGAGTGATTGGAACTCTCATACACTGCTGGTGGGAATGTAAAATGGTACAACCACTTTGGAAATCTATCTGACGTTATCTTAAACAGTTAGAAATAGAACTACCATACAACCCAGAAATCCCACTCCTTGGAATATACCCTAGAGAAATAAGAGCCTTTATACAAACAGATATATGCACACCCATGTTTATCGCAGCACTGTTTACAATAGCAAAAAGCTGGAAGCAACCAAGGTGTCCATCAACGGATGAATGGTTAAATAAATTGTGGTATATTCACACAATGGAATACTATGCATTGATAAAGAACAGTGACGAATCTGTGAAACATTTCATAACATGGAGGAACCTGGAAGGCATTATGCTGAGCGAAATTAGTCAGAGGCAAAAGGACAAATATTGTATAAGACCACTATTATAAGATCTTGAGAAATAGAAAAAAAAGGAGAAGAACACATACTTTTGTGGTTACGAGGGGGGGAGGGAGGATGGGAGAGGGTTTTTTACTGATTAATTAGTAGATAAGAATTGCTTTAGGTGAAGGGAAGGACAACACTCAATACATGGAAGGTCAGCTTAATTGGACTGGACCAAAAGCAAAGAAGTTTCCAGGATAAAATGAATGCTTCAAAGGTGAGCGGAGCAAGGGCGGGGGTTTGGGGACCATGGTTTAAGGGGACTTCCAAGTCAATTGGCAAAATAATTCTATTAAGAAAACATGCATCCCACTTTGAAATGTGGTGTCTGGGGTCTTAAATGCTAACAAGCGGCCATCTAAGATGCATCAATTGGTCTCAACCCACCTGGAGCAAAGGAGAATGAAGAACACCAAGGTCACACGATAACTAAGAGTCCAAGAGACAGAAAGGGCCACATGAACCAGAGACCTACATCATCCTGAGACCAGAAGAACTAGTTGGTGCCCGGCCACAATCGATGACTACCCTGACAGGGAGCACAGCAGAGGACCCCTGAGGGGGCAGGAGATCAGTGGGATGCAGACCCCAAATTCTCATAAAAAGACCATACTTAATGGTCTGACTGAGACTAGAGGAATCCCAGCGGTCATGGTCCCCAAACCTTCTGTTGGCACAGGACAGGAACCATTCCCGAAGACAACTCATCAGACATGAAAGGGACTGGACAGTGGGTGGGAGAGAGATGCTGATGAAGAGTGAGCTAATTATATCAGGTGGACACTTGAGGCTATGTTGGCATCTCCTGTCTGGATGGGGGATGGGAGGATAGAGAGAGAGGGAAGCAGGCAAAATTGTCACGAAAGGAGAGACTGGAAGGGCTGACTCATTAGGGGGAGAGCAAGTGGGAGTACGGAGTAAGGTGTATATAAACTTATATGTGACAGTCTGACTTGATTTGTTCACTTGAAGCTCAATAAAAGTTAATAAAAAAAAAGATCTAATGGAAAAAAAAAATGAGTCATGCATGACTTGTTGGGCTGAGTATTAACCCTTTGCTGTAGAGTCGATTCTGACTCATAGTGACCATATAGGACAGAGTAGAACTGCCCCACAGAGTTTCCAAGGAGTGCCTGGTGGATTCAAACTGCCAACCTTTTGGTTAGCAGCTGTAGCACTTAACCACTATGCCACCGGGGTTTCCAACAGAGCATTAGGCCCTGACTTCTCAACAACTGGGCAATGGCTTGCTCCTCTCAATACCCTGGAGTACCCTGGCCACAGTCAGGATTTCACAGCCAATTACAAAAGTGGGCCTGGAAGAAAGTAGGAAGAAGAAGGCCTGGAGCCCATGCAAGCTTCAGAGGCTGCTCCGGCTGAATGAAAATGGATTCTTCTGTGTAGTCAAAGTGACGTCTTTGCTTTTTAACATTTTAAAGAAGTCTTTTGCAGGAAATTTCCTTAATGCAATGCGTCATTTGATTTCTTGACTACTGCTTTCGTGGGCATTGATTGTGGATACAAGTAAAAAGAAATCCTTGACACATTCTATCTTGTCTCCTTTTATCATGATGTTGCTTATTGGTCCAGTTGTGAGGATTTGTGTTTTTCTTTATGTTGAGGTGTAATCCATACTCAAGGCTGTAGTCTTTGATTTTCATCAGTAAGTGCTTCAAGTCCCCTTCACTTTCAGCAAGCAAGGTTGTGTCATCTGTATATCGCAGGTTGTTAATGAGTCTTTCTCCAATCCTAGTAAAATGTAATGAGAAAAATTGACTGCCTTACATCAGTTCTTACACAGAAAACTTTAATACCATCAGTCAAATAGTCTTTATGTTCAATCACCTCTGCAAATGATTACTTGGCATCTGTCATCATCATGCTGATCCTCCCTCTTTTCAGCATCACCTGCCAGAATTTCATCTAGCTCATCATCACAATTGGCTCGTATCCTTCTCCAGCACCAGATCCTAATGAATGCATACCATCTAACTCGGATTTATCATCTCTGCCTAAATAGAGACATTCATTTCACTTCAAAAATGGCCTCCAAGTGAAGAGATAGGTAGAGGCTGCGCACACTGAGAAAACCTGAAAAGCATTTTTTTTGTTGTTAGAAAACTGTTTTTCTTTATTATTGAGACATTTAATAATTCCAAAAGAAAACTGAGCAGATAAATTTTAATTTATTAAATTTGGTTTTAATGTCAAAAGCTTAATAATGACAGCAATAGCAGAATAGTTTATAAGGTTAAATCAAAGCATGAGAAATAAAAGCTATCATTAATGTATTAATGTTGATTTTGTGTGTTGTGTTAATCTGCGCAATCAAACTCTAAGCAAATCCAGGCAAATCTAAAAAAAAAAAAAACTGTCCTCACTAATTTTATCATGATTAACCCATCTCTACTGTCTCTGTGGCCTTTTCACCTATATGTAAACTCAATGTCTGTAAAGAATCAGCCTTGTTCCACTGGAAAAGAGTTAGTGACCTTACATTGATATCCACTGTCACATTTGAATGTTGTTTTAAATGTCAGTATTTTTTATAATAATTTTCTTGCTACTATTTTGCTTTAAAATATTCTCCATGTGATTTTTTTTTTGTTTTTTGAAGATACATAACCTGGCTTTGTTTAAGAGTTATGTGGTACAATTTCAGAGCTAAAACATATTCCTTTTGTATGTACGGTACAAACTTCTTGTAATTGAACGGGAAAATAAATCTCAATTTTATTTTAATTCTAAAATAATTTGAAAGAAAAAAAGAACTAAGCGGGAGTGGACACTGAAATAACACACAACCACTGGTATTCTGGAATCAGCTCCCAGAAAGCCAGAAAGCCTGCTTGTTAAGGGGTTCAACAGCCCAAGCAGCGGGCTGAGGAGTAACATGGCGAAAGTGAGCCATCAGCCCCAGGGCCCAGGACCACTAGTGGCTTTTCTGCCTCAAACTTACTATTTTTAAAATTTTCAAATACAGAAAAATTGAAAGAATAAGATAATGAACACAGAATGAATATCTGTATATGCTTCATGTAGTTTCATCAGTCAGTATTTTTAAAATTTTTATTTTATTGTGATAGGATACATATAGCAAAGCATCTGCCATTTCCGCCATTTTTATGTGTCCACTTCAGTGGCATCTGTTTCTTCACTGTGCTGTACAACCGTCAACACGATCCATTTCTAAATTTTCCCATCATCCTTAGCAGAAACAAGTACTTCCCCATTTCCCAGTCTCGCCGACCCTGGAAACCACTAATACACTTTAGTCTATGTATCTGCTGTTTTAGACATTTCATATAAGTGGGATCACACAATACTTGTCCTCTTGGGTCTGGCTTATCTCACTCAGCATATTTTCATGGTTTGTCCATGTCATAGCACGTATGAGAACTTCGTGTCTATTTATGACTGAGTGGTATTCCATGGGATGTATATACATTTCATTTATCCACTCTGGGCTATTGATAGGCACTTGGGGTGTTCCCACCTTTGGGCCGTTGTGAATAAAGCTGCTGTGAACATTGGTGCCCAAGTGTCTGCCGGCGTCCCTGCTTTCAAGCCTTTTGGGCATATACCTAGGAGTGGAATTGCTGGGTCATATAGTAATTCCGTTTAACTTTTTGAGGAACTGCCAAATTGTTTTACAATTATTAACAGTTTGCTATTTTCTATCTCCGCCTCCACGTATACATACGTGCACACTTCTTGCCGAAATGTTTGAAAATAACATGTCACTCCTCAGTTGTTTCAGTAAGCATTTTCCTACCTATCCGCAATACCATTGTCACAGAAGAAAACTGTTGATGATTCTGTATCATCTAGTATATGATCAATATTCAAATTTCCCCAATTACTCCAGAAATGGTTTTTGGGAAATTTTTTTTAGATCCAGGATAAACTCAAGGTACACGCAGTACTTCTGGTTGTTGTGTCCTTAGTCTCTTAAAACCACCTCCGCTTTTTCAGCTCCTGACACTGACATCCAGGCCAGTGACGTTTAGAATGTCCCGTACTCTGGCTTTGCCTGGTTGTTTCCTCATTTCAATCATTTTTTTTTTTCCCTTGAAAAGAGAGGTTCACCCATGGCTCATGCATGGACTGGCAACCTCTCCAACTAAATGCTGCAGTTTTTCCTCCAATAGTGAGTCCTCTCCTACTGGCCCTACCCAGCAGCAACCTGGAGGTACAGGAAGACCTGTGTGGGCGTTGTTCATAGGAAGGCCATGAGCTGTGTGCCCCTTGTCACATTGAGCCCAGATTCCTCTTGGGTGTGTTATAAACAGAGAAGCCACGCTTGAGGCCCCCTGCTCTGAGTACACCCACTCTCCATGTGATTTTTGATTGAAATGATCTTGGTTGTTACCATCTAAAATTAAGTCTTACATTAGGGGATGGCTCTTCTTAGGCAAATAATGGAATTAAGGAATGTTCCGTGAGGAAGCAACCATATCACTTACAGATTTTTCTGCCAGAGGAAATTTATTCTGGATGTTCTACACTTTTTTTTTTATTAGAAAGCACAGTTCCAAGTTAGCATCTGCCTTTCCTTCTGTGAAATATTAGAAAAACCCTGTACTCTAGATACCTTCATTAAAAAAAACCCACTCCCACTCATTATGAACTACATATTCCATTTTATACTTCAATGATTAAAAAAAGATAATATAAATTCCACACTAAGTGGATATTATTTCTAGCCTGCACACTGACACATTTCATTTTAGACTGAGAGGCATCCAATATAATAATGAGCTTAATTATTGTGTCTGCATGGAGTTCAAAGGTGGTAGATGATGTTAGAAAGGTACCAAAGTCTCCCTTTGAACTTGTCTGACCTTGCAAATGTTATAAAATTAGTAAGATTTACTCTGACACTCCTAGTCTTCCATCTTTGCATTCTTTGTCATTGTAGCACATCCTCCCTTCCCAGTGATTTGTTTCTTTGAGTCCATTGATATTAAAAAAAAAAAAAAAAGGGGTCTTTTAATTTCACCTCCTTTAATTAAAACTATAGGAAACTTCAAGAAACGGATTATGTTTAAATTTAAAGATAGCATGCTCTTAGTGGTATGTTTGTGAATTTTACTGTGTTGTTTATGAGTTGTGTTGTTGTAATTGTGTTGTGTAATGTAATGAATGATGTGTTCTTGAATGAATGTTGAAGATGTAACATTGTTTTTAGGGCACCTTACCCTGGTGGTATAGTGGTTAAGTGCTATGGCTGCTAACCAAAGGGTTAGCAGTTCAAATCTGCCAGGCGCTCCTTGGAAACTCTATGGGGCAGTTCTACTCTGTCTTGTAGGGTCGCTATGAGTTGGAATCGACTCGAAGGCACTGGGATATTGTTAGAAATCACAAGGTAAAGGCTATCCACCCTAGTGGGAAGTTGTTGTTAATCTCATGTAAAGTCTGACGTCACTGTTTATGTCAACCACTCAGAGAAAAGATGAGTCTTTAGTTCACTGCAAGAACTGGTTTTAGGTTGGGGGGGGGTCTTTTTCTGTTTTTTGGCCTTGATTTAAAAGGTATGGATCTTGACTCTAGAGAGATAAGAGCCCAGAAGCCAGAAGCAGAGGATAATGCTCACATAAAAAGCCTGCAATTCTTGAGAATAAACTACTGCTTTTTACACAAATAACGCATGCCTTTTTTTTTTCTGCATTTGTTTCTTGGTCCCCTCGAGAGGTATTTTTGTAACAGTTCTATGCTAATTTTATTTTTTTATAACAACATGCAGAAGAGGAATGGCATAGCAGTGCTTGTGAGGGTGACTTGTGTGAGGAGGGCATGGCCAGGAAATAAACGCAGAAGGGGTGTGTTAGTTGCATAAAGATGCAGTATGCTAACAACTCAGATAATCCACACTGTTCTGTTCTGGGTTTATTCCCCTCTATGTGTTATGCAAGGAACCCTGGTGGCTCAATGGTTAAGCTCTCAGCTGCTAACCCAAAGGCCAGAGGTTTGAACTCACCTGTGGCTCTGAGGGAGAAAAGGCCTGGTACTCCAATAAAGATTACAGCTTAGGAAACCCTAGGCGGCAGTTCTACTCTGTTACATAGGACTACCGTGAGTCAGAATCAATTTGGTGGCACAAAACGACATGTGTTACATGGAGTCCCCGGTGGTACAACTGAATTCAGCAGCTAACTGAAAGGTTAGCAGTTCAAATCGACCCAGACTTGCTCGGTAGTGATCTATTTCTGAAAAATCAGCCATTGAAAACCCTATGGAGCACAGTTCCACTCTGAAACAGATCGGGTTGCCATGAGTCGGAATCGACTCGATGTCTACTGCTTCTGGTTTTTCTGATTCTGTTAGGTGTTTTTGAATAACCTAGCCTTGGCTTAGCTCTGCTATGACAAATTAAAAATATGTGTGTACTTCATAATTCTAAAGAAAATCGTACCTCGTGTCTTAAAGCCAATACGGTGATGAAAGCAGTAACGTACTAGTGGATCCCAGAGGAGAGTACATTTTAGGAAATTAGGAAAGGAAATATTAGTGAATATTTTGAAAGATACAGATTTAATCTCTGTTAACAAAATAATTTCAAGCCTTACTGATAGTCATTAGTGGATATATTAAGAATGGGTTGACTTTCCAAACACCACTGCAATCCCAGGGCATGGGCTTTTATGATGATTATGGCTGCTGTAGCTACTGCTGCCACTACCACTGATGCTACTGTTTTGAACATTAATAGTGCAATTTTTGACTTTATTAATATTACAACTGCTATGAATACTATGGCCTTGAAAATGTACAACACATCATGATTTACTAGGTGCTTTCAAATACATTGATCTATCAGCATCAATTCTATAATTTAGCAATAGGTACAAAGGAAGGTCTGGAGGATCCAGATTCCAAAGTTCCTCTGACTCTTCCAGGGTAGCCTCATTGATAAGGTAAGTATGTACCTCAGTATGGGGCAGAGTAACTGGACTTTGTACTTCAGTATAGCTCACGATCGTCTCACTCCCTGAGGTTCAGGATTTCTGTCAACTGTCAGAAGAAGCATCTCTTTATAAAACTGTGTAACTGTTTAGCTATCCCTTCCATGTTTTAAGATGAGGTTGTACTGCAGCTTGTATATCTCATAGCACTTGGTGAAGACCACATTGATGTCATTTAAAATGTTGACATTTTTCTACTCAGCTTCCAAAAGTCTGTCCTTGAAAGAAATAATATGAAAATACACCAGATAGTAATTTAGGAAATTGTTTAAAATATGACATGAATTGCCATCTTCTCACCTGGCATGAATAAATCCTCAATGTCCCCTGCCCAGACAAATTCCATATTTCCAGATGCCAGTTTTGGTATTAGTTAAAATTATTTTTCTTGTAAGCAACCACAATCCAACCTGAATTAGCTTAAGTAAAAGACAGGGTTGAGATTCAGGTCATCAATGTTGGTAGGAGCAAATGGATCCAGGCATGTAGTACAGCCAGTAGGATTTATCTTGGAGATTGATGTTTGTTTTTCTATACATGTTGGCTTCATTCTTTCCTACAGTGAGCTGACAAGTTCTGTGCACACACTAGGGAGATGACCATCATCAGCAGTGACACTATTTGATGGGAAAATGGCCTGGCTCAGGTCCACTTTGGGCATATGTCTGCCCTGGGATAAATCCTAAAGGTTAGGACATTTGGTATGAATAATCTAGCTTGGGTTACAGATCCATGATTCTTCCCAAAGGGGAAATTCAACTTTGAGTGGAAGCTTTCATTAAAAATCCCATATTTGGAAACAGAGTAGAACAGTTTCATAATAGAAGGGGGTGTGATGGTTCTTCCCAGAGAGCAGAAGGAAGACTAGGCAAAAAAAGCAAATGCAAAAGGCAAGAAAATATTTTGATATAACCATTTTAATATGTATGGTTGCCATTCAAACACTCCTTACCCAAGGGCAATTTAATGATTTTATCTTAATTCTTTAAAGTGAAGTATGGCTGGGACACACTGAGAAACAATGCTATTTTTTAATACTTTTTGAATTTCAATATTTTTTGAGCATTAGTTTCAATTTGCAGATATTGCTAGTGTTAGCAAAACAGAAACAATAGTGGAAAATAAAGAGGGATGGGATAAAGATTGGCCTCACATCCTTTCCTTTTGCCTTTCACCTGTATAATGTAGCTTTATCTTTTTTTTTTAGATTTCACCTTGAGGTAAGATATCTTTTGAGCAAAACACCTTTCTTCTATATACTTACCAAAATTCAATTTTTTATGCTCATCTAGTGAGTGAGGACACTCCCTTTCCCCCCAAATCTTTTATAAATAACTTTCAGTGTGCATATGTATACATTTCTCTTTTACATACATAAATACAATTTGAATTATCAAGTCACAGAATAAGTGTATTCTCAGGTTTTAGTAAACGTTGACAAAATGTTTTCCAAAGTAGTTGCAATAACTTAAATATCACACCCTACCCACAGCAGTGTATTACCTGAAATCCTAGCCAAACTTTATGTATCACTTTTTAAACATTTTAGGTAATCTGGTTTTTGTGTAGTGGTATCACATTGTGGTTTTAACTTGTGTTCTTTTAATGAGTAATATTGTCGAGCATCTTATTGCCCATACCCATTTTGTGAAGAGCTTGCTCAAGTCTAGAGCATTCTTCAATTGGTTTTCATTCTTGTACTAACTGATTTATAGGACTTTGTGGATGAAATTTTTTTTGGTTATTTGTATAATAACCAAACAATTTATTGACCAGGTAATGAAACATTCAAGACAAAAGGGAGTTCCATTTGTATCTATACTTGTATGAGGGCACTCTAAAACCAAGGTGCTTGACATTATTGAAAATGGCTGAACTAGGTCTGAATTAAAGTTCCTCTAACTTTATGGGCCACCACATCTACTGATGTAGAATGAGCCTTGTCTGCAGAACCAATTAAAATCTAAATAGATTGATCCAAGTGTCACGGATTGGGTGGTGTCCCAAAAATATTTGTCAACTTAAATAGGTCATGGTTCCCAGTATTGTATGATTGTCTTCCATTTCATTGTCTGGTGTGATTTCCCTATATGTTGTAAATCCTATCACTATGATGTTAATGAGATGGATTAGTAGCAGTTATATTGATGAGATCTACTAGATTAGATTGTTTCTTAGGCCAATCTTTTTTGGGATACAAAAGAGAGAAGCAAGCAGAGAGAGATGGGAACCTCATACCACCAAGAAAGCAGTGCTAGGAGCAGAGTGTGTCCTTCAGACCTGGGGTCCCTGTGCTGAGAAGCTCCTCGACCAGGGGTAGATTGATGACAAGCATTATCCTCCAGACTGACAGAGGGAGAAAGCCTTCCCCTGAAGCTGACACCCTGAATTTGGACTTGTAGGCTACTCGACTGTGAGAGAATAAATTTCTCTTTGTTACAACCATCCACTTGTGGTATTTCTGTTACAGCAGCACTAGGTGACTAAGACACCAAGTCTTTGCCAAAAATTCCCCAGCATCCTTGCAAATGAAAAGACAAAGAAGGACTTACTCCAATAATACAAGATTGTCCTTCTAAAGGTCTCATTGTTCCTTGCACCAGCCCTTGCAACACCCCTGTTTTCCCTGTTAAGAAACCAAATAATAGAGGCTAGAGATTTGTTCCAGATTTGCAGGCAATCAATTGCATTGTGACTTCTATATTCCCTGTAGTTCCTGATCACCATTTATTACTTTCCAATGTCCCTTCAAACTCAATTCAGTTTACTGTTGTGGATATTTGTAGTGCCTTTTTCAGCATTCACGTGCATCTTGAAAGTCAGTATTTGTTTGCCTTTACCTGGGAAAACCAACAGTTTACTTGGACTGTAATGCCCAGAGTTAACTGAATCTCCCACGTGTTTCTCAAAATCTGCATGCAGATTTACAGCCATTACAGTTTGCCAGTAAGTCCACACTGTTGTAATATGTTGATGATTTATTAGGCTTCTCTGCACCCCAGCAGGCTTGCCTTGAAGGTAGTGTAATCTTGTCAAAATAGTTAGCTGCCAGTGGACATAAAATTTCTAAAGAAAAACTGGAATTGACCCAGCCTCCTGTCAAGTATTTAGGCCATTTAATTTCTGCAGAAGGCATTTTCTTTTGATCCTAAATGAAGTTATTTTTACCTTCCTTGTAGCTGAAACTATGAGTTGGAATCAACTCAGCTGCAATGGGATTGGTTTTTTTTTTTTTTAATAACTTTTATTAAGCTTCAAGTGAACGTTTACAAATCCAGTCTGTCACATATAAGTTTACATACATCTCACTCCCTACTCCCACTTACTCTCCCCCTCTTGAGTCAGCCCTTTCAGTCTCTCCTTTCTTGACAATTTTGCCAGCTTCCCTCTCTCTCTATCCTCCCATCCCCCCTCCAGACAAGAGTTGCCAACACAATCTCAAGTGTCCACCTGATATAATTAGCTCTCTCTTCATCAGCATCTCTCTCCCACCCGCTGACCAGTCCCTTTCATGTCTGATGAGTTGTCTTCGGGGATGGTTCCTGTCCTGTGCCAACAGAAGGTCTGGGGACCATGGCCGCCGGGATTCCTCTAGTCTCAGTCAGACCATTAAGTTTGGTCTTTTTATGAGAATCTGGGGTCTGTATCCCACTGATCTCCTGCTCCCTCAGAGGTCCTCTGCTGTGCTCCCTGTCAGGGCAGTCATCGATTGTGGCCGGGCACCAACTAGTTCTTCTGGTCTCAGGATGATGTAGGTCTCTGGTTCATGTGGCCCTTTCTGTCTCTTGGGCTCTTAGTTGTCGTGTGGCCTTGGTGTTCTTCATTTTCCTTTGCTCCAGGTGGGTTGAGACCAATTGCTGCATCTTAGATGGCCGCTTGTTAGCATTTAAGACCCCAGATACCACATTTCAAAGTGGGATGCAGAATGATTTCATAATAGAATTATTTTGCCAATTGACTTAGAAGTCCCCGCAAACCATGTTCCCCAGACCCCCGCGCTTGCTCCGCTGACCTTTGAAGCATTCATTTTATCCCGGAAACTTCTTTGCTTTTGGTCCAGTCCAATTGAGCTGACCTTCCATGTATTGAGTGTTGTCTTTCCCTTCACCTAAAGCAGTTCTTATCTACTGATTAATCAATAAAAAACCCTCTCCCACCCTCCCTCCCTCCCCCCCTAGTAACCACAAAAGTATGTGTTCTTCTCAGGTTTACTATTTCTCAAGATCTTATAATAGTGGTCTTATACAATATTTGTCCTTTTGCCTCTGACTCATTTCGCTCAGCATAATGCCTTCCAGGTTCCTCCATGTTATGAAATGTTTCACAGATTCGTCACTGTTCTTTATCGATGTGTAGTATTCCATTGTGTGAATATACCACAATTCATTTACCCATTCATCCGTTGATGGACACCTTGGTTGCTTCCAACTTTTTGCTATTGTAAACAGAGCTGCAATAAACATGGGTATGCATGTATCTGTTTGTATGAAGGCTCTTGTATCTCTAGGGTATATTCCTAGGAGTGGGATTTCTGGGTTGTATGGTTTTTTTTTATGGTAGTTCTATTTCTAACTGTTTAAGATAACGTCAGATAGATTTCCAAAGTGGTTGGACCATTTTACATTCCCACCAGCTTTGTATCAGAGTTCCAATCTCTCCGCAGCCTCTCCAACATTTATTATTTTGTGTTTTTTGGATTAATGCCAGCCTTGTTGGTGTGAGATGGAATTTCATTGTAGTTTTAATTTGCATTTCTCTAATGGCTAATGATCGGGAGCATTTTCTCATGTATCTGTTGGCTGCCTGAATATCTTCTTTAGTGAAATGTGTGTTCATATCCTTTGCCCACTTCTTGATTGGGTTGTTTGTCTTTTTGTGGTTGAATTTTGACAGAATCATGTAGATTTTAGAGATCAGGCGCTGGTCTGAGATGTCATAGCTGAAAATTCTTTCCCAGTCTGTAGGTGGTCTTTTTACTCTTTTGGAGAAGTCTTTAGATGAGCATAGGTGTTTGATTTTTAGGAGCTCCCAGTTATTGGGTTTCTCTTCATCATTTTTGGTAATGTTTTGTATTCTGTTTATACCTTGTATTAGGGCTCCTAGGGTTGTCCCAATTTTTTCTTCCATGATCTTTATCGTTTTAGTCTTTATGTTTAGGTCTTTGATCCACTTGGAGTTAGTTTTTGTGCATGGTGTGAGGTATGGGTCCTGTTTCATTTTTTTGCAAATGGATATCCAGTTATGCCAGCACCATTTGTTAAAAAGGCTATCTTTTCCCCAGTTAATTGACACTGGTCCTTTGTCAAATATCAGCTGCTCATACGTGGATGGATCTATGTCTGGGTTCTCAATTCTGTTCCATTGGTCTATGTGTTTGTTGTTGTACCAATACCAGGCTGTTTTGACTACTGTGGCTGTATAATTGGTTCTGAAGTCAGGTAAGGTGAGGCCTCCCACTTTCTTCTTCTTTTTCAGTAGTGCTTTGCTTATCTGGGGCTTCTTTCCCTTCCATATGAAATTGGTGATTTGTTTCTCTATCCCCTTAAAATATGACACTGGAATTTGGATCAGAAGTGCGTTAAATGTATAGATGGCTTTTGGTAGAATAGACATTTTTACTATGTTAAGTCTTCCTATCCATGAGCAAGGTATGTTTTTCCACTTAAGTATGTCCTTTTGAATTTCTTGTAGTAGAGCTTTGTAGTTTTCTTTGTATAGGTCTTTTACATCCTTGGTAAGATTTATTCCTAAGTATCTTATCTTCTTGGGGGCTACTGTGAATGGTATTGATTTGGTTATTTCCTCTTCGGTGTTCTTTTTGTTGATGTAGAGGAATCCAAGTGATTTTTGTATGTCTATTTTATAACCTGAGACTCTGCCAAACTCTTTTATTAGTTTCAGTAGTTTTCTGGAGGATTCCTTAGGGTTTTCTCTGTATATAATCATGTCATCTGCAAATAGTGATAACTTTACTTCTTCCTTGCCAATCCGGATACCTTTTATTTCTTTGTCTAGCCTAATTGCCCTGGCTAAGACTTCCAACACTATGTTGAATAAGAGCGGTGATAAAGGGCATCCTTGTCTGGTTCCCGTTCTCAAGGGAAATGCTTTCAGGTTCTCTCCATTTAGAGTGATATTGGCTGTTGGCTTTGCATAGATGCCCTTTATTATGTTGAAGAATTTTCCTTCAATTCCTATTTTGGTAAGAGTTTTTATCATGAGTGGGTGCTGGACTTTGTCAAATGCCTTTTCTGCATCAATTGATAAGATCATGTGGTTTTTGTCTTTTATTTATGTGAAGGATTACATTAATGGTTTTTCTAATATTAAACCAGCCTTGCATACCTGGTATAAATCCCACTTGATCAGGGTGAATTATTTTTTTGATGTGTTGTTGGATTCTATTGGCTAGAATTTTGTTGAGGATTTTTGCATCTATGTTCATGAGGGATATAGGTCTATAATTTTCTTTTTTTGTAATGTCTTTACCTGGTTTTGGTATCAGGGAGATGGTGGCTTCATAGAATGAGTTGGGTAGTATTCCGTCATTTTCTATGCTTTGGAATACCTTTAGTAGTGGTGGTGTTATCTCTTCTCTGAAAGTTTGGTAGAACTCTGCAGTGAAGCCGTCCGGGCCAGGGCTTTTTTTTGTTGGGAGTTTTTTGATTACCGTTTCAATCTCTTTTTTTGTTATGGCTCTATTAAATTGTTCTACTTCTGAATGTGTTAGTTTAGGTAGGTAGTGTTTTTCCAGGAATTCATCCATTCTTCTAGGTTTTCAAATTTGTTAGAGTACAATTTTTCATAATAATCTGAAATGATTCTTTTAATTTCATTTGGTTCTGTTGTGATGTGGTCCTTCTCATTTCTTATTCGGGTTATTTGTTTCCTTTCCTGTATTTCTTTAGTCAGTCTAGCCAATGGTTTATCAATTTTGTTAATTTTTTCAAAGAACCAGCTTTTGGCTTTGTTAATTCTTTCAATTGTTTTTCTGTTCTCTAATTGATTTAGTTCAGCTCTAATTTTTATTATTTGTTTTCTTCTGGTGCCTGATGGATTCTTTTGCTGCTCAGTTTCTATTTGTTCAAGTTGTAGGGACAGTTCTCTGCTTTTGGCTCTTTCTTCTTTTTGTATGTGTGCATTTATCGATATAAATTGGCCTCTGAGCACTGCTTTTGCTGTGTCCCAGAGGTTTTGATAGGAAGTATTTTCATTCTCATTGCTTTCTGTGAATTTCCTTATTCCCTCCTTGATGTCTTCTATAACCCAGTCTTTTTTCAGGAGGGTATTGTTCATTTTCCAAGTATTTGATTTCTTTTCCCTAGTTTTTCTGTTATTGATCTCTAGTTTTATTGCCTTGTGGTCTGAGAAGATGCTTTGTAATATTTCGATGTTTTGGACTCTGCAAAGGTTTGTTTTATGACCTAATATGTGGTCTATTCTAGAGAATGTTCCATGTGCGCTGGAAAAAAAAGTATATTTTGCAGCAGTTGGGTGGAGAGTTCTGTATAAGTCAATGAGGTCAAGTTGGTTGATTGTTGTAATTAGATCTTCCGTGTCTCTGTTGAGCTTCTTACTGGATGTCCTGTCCTTCTCCGAAAGTGGTGTGTTGAAGTCTCCTACTATAATTGTGGAGGTATCTATCTCTCTTTTCAGTTCTGTTAAAATTTGATTTATGTATCTTGCAGCCCTGTCATTGGGTGCATAAATATTTAATATGGTTATGTCTTCCTGATCAATTGTCCCTTTTATCATTATATAGTGTCCTTCTTTATCCTTTGTGGTGGATTTAAGTCTAAAGTCTATTTTGTCAGAAATTAATATTGCTACTCCTCTTCTTTTTTGCTTATTGTTTGCTTGATATACTTTTTTCCATCCTTTGAGTTTTAGTTTGTTTGTGTCTCTAAGTCTAAGGTGTGTCTCTTGTAGGCAGCATATAGATGGATCATGTTTCTTTATCCAGTCTGTGACTCTCTGTCTCTTTATTGGTGCATTTAGTCCATTTACATTCAGGGTAATTACAGATAAATAAGTTTTTAGTGCTGTCATTTTGATGCCTTTTTATGTGTGTTGTTGACAATTTCATTTTTCCACATACTTTTTTGTGCTGAGGCGTTTTTCTTAGTAAATTGTGAGATCCTCATTTTCATAGTGCTTAACTTTATGTTAGTTGAGTCGTTACGTTTTTCTTGGTTTTTATCTTGAGTTATAGAGTTGTTATACCTTTTTGTGGTTACCTTATTATTTACCCCTATTTTTCTAAGTAAAAACCTAACTTGCATTGTTCTATATCGCCTTGTATCACTCTCCATATGGCAGTTCAATGCCTCCTGTATTTAGTCCCTCTTTTTGATTATTGTGATCTTTTACCTATTGACTTCCATGATTCCCTGTTATGTGTATTTTTTTTTAATTAATCTTAATTTGTTTGTTTTTGTGATTTCCCTATTTGAGTTGATATCAGGACATTCTGTTTTGTGACCTTGTGTTGTGCTGATATCTGATATTATTGGTTCTCTGACCAAACAATTTCCTTTAGTATTTCTTGTAGCTTTGGTTTGGTTTTTGCAAATTCTCTAAACTTGTGTTTGTCTGTAAATATCTTAATTTTGCCTTCATATTTCAGAGAGAGTTTTGCTGGATATATGATCCTTGGCTGGCAGTTTTTCTCCTTCAGTGTTCTGTATATGTCATCCCATTCCCTTCTTGCCTGCATGGTTTCTGCTGAGTAGTCAGAACATATTCTTATTGATTCTCCCTTGAAGGAAACCTTTCTTTTCTCCCTGGCTGCTTTTAAAATTTTCTCTTTATCTTTGGTTTTGGTGAGTTTGATGATAATATGTCTTGGTGTATTTCTTTTTGTATCAATCTTAAATGGCGTTCGATGAGCATCTTGGATAGATATCCTTTCGTCTTTCATGATGTCAGGGAAGTTTTCTGTCAGGAGTTCTTCAACTATTTTCTCTGTGTTTTCTGTCCCCACTCCCTGTTCTGGGACTCCAATCACCCGCAGGTTATCCTTCTTGATAGAGTCCCACATAATTCTTAGGGTTTCTTCATTTTTTTTAATTCTTTTATCCGATTTTTTTTCAGCTATGTTGGTGTTGATTCCCTGGTCTTCCAGATGTCCCAGTCTGCATTCTAATTGCTCGAGTCTGCTCCTCTGACTTCCTATTGCATTGTCTAATTCTGAAATTTTATTGTTAATCTTTTGGATTTCTGCATGCTGTCTCTCTATGGATTCTTGCAACTTATTAATTTTTCCACTATGTTCTTGAATAATCTTTTTGAGTTCTTCAACAGTTTTATCAGTGTGTTCCTTGGCTTTTTCTGCAGTTAGCCTAATTTCATTTGTGATATCATTAAGCATTCTGTAAATTAGTTTTTTATATTCTGTATCTGATAATTCCAAGATTGTATCTTCATTCGGGAAAGATTTTGATTCTTTTGTTTGGGGGGTTGGAGAAGCTGTCATGGTCTGCTTCTTTAAGTGGTTTGATATGGATTGTTGTCTCCGAGCCATCACTGGGAAACTAGTTTTTCCAGAAAATTCGCTAAAAAAAAATGCAGTCAGATCCCTATCAGAGTTCTCCCTCTTGCTCAGGCTATTCAGATGTTAATGAAGCCGCCTGCGTCCAGTCCAAATCCCTGCGGGATGGTTCCCCGGCTCGGACGCTGCTCTTTCTGCTCCAAGACCAGTCACTGCCTCCCGGGGACTTCTCCTACTGGCTGCGTCCCGCGCCGCCCGTGGAACTGGCTGGTCCCCCTCCCGGGGTTAGTTCAGGGGGGTGGAGCAGCTCTCTGTGCTTGTGCCGTACCTGACTGGTACGCTGGCTCCAGGCTCTGGAAACAATCACTGCTTCCCCGTATTAGTTCGTTCTCCGTCTCTAAATCTGTGTTTGTTGTTCAGGGTTCGTAGATTGTTATGTATGTGATCGATTCACTTGTTTTTCCATGTCTTTGTTGTAAGAGGGATCCGAGGTAGCGTCTGCCTAGTCCGCCATCTTGGCTCTGCCGGGATTGGTTTTTTGGTTTTTATACCTGAAACTAAAGAAACAGCTATGAGGATTTCTAGGATTCTGTGGCTATTGCTGAACCCAGATTCCAGTTTTTTCTCTTTTAGCTCAGAATTTATACAAATATGTAAGGGCCACTGAGCCGGAGTCATTCCAAATTACCTCAGATCAGGAAGCCATAGTTATGCTAAAATCAAAAACCAGACCTGTTACTGTTGAGTCAATTCGATACACTTGCCTTAGGTTTCCCCAACTATCATTTAGATTTTTCTCTACTGTACATTAAATACCTGGAAATACTTTAGAAGTACTGATTCAAAACCATGGGGACAACAGAAACCATAGACTATTATAGTCTGCAACTCAACTCAATGGCTTGGGCTATCCTCCCCACCTTGAGCTGTAGCTGTCACTGCCAAATTAGTAGAAACTACTGCTGATGTAGTGCTGGGTAACTTTCTGGATGTTTATGTGCACCACACTGTCTCTGCCTTGCTTAATTCTGTTTTAACTCAGCATGTCTCTGCTAGCAGACTTACTTCTTACAAAGTTCTTCTAGCTGCTTTCAAAGCTAGACTCCATTCTGTGGCCTGCTTGAATCCAGCCACCTTTCTCCCCATTGTTGATGGAAATGCCTGTCCTTGCCATGACTGTTTGGATTTAATTGAAAAAAAATTGCCCCTTAAAAGGACTTAAAAGAGACTTTTTTTAACTAACCCTGATTTAGCTTTATTTGTATATGACTTCTATTTGAAACCTGACCCAAATGATTCTATCAGGCTGGATATGCTGGTACAACTTCTACTGAAATGCCTGAAAGTCATGTGCTCCCTGAGGCCTCTTCAGCCCAACAGACTGAATCAATAGCCCTCATCAGACCTTGAAAATTGTTCCTGGAAACTTTGTCAGCATTTACACAAATTCCAGATATTTTATTTCTGGTATCGTACATGATTTTGGAATGCTAAGGAAGCAGGATTGTCTTGGTTATCTAGTGCTGCCATAACATAAATACCACAAGAGTATGGCTTTAGCAAAGAGAGATTTATTTTCTCACAGTCTAGTAGGTTACAAGTCCAAATTCAGGGTATCTGCTCCAGGGGAAGGCTTTCTCTCTCCGTCAGCCAAGGAGCTTCTCAGGCACAGGGACCCCATATCCAAAGGATGCGCTCTGCTCCTGGTGCTGCTTTCTTGGTGGTAAGAGGTCCCCCACTCTCTGCTTGTTTCCCTTTCCTTTTATCTCTTGAGAGATAAAATGTGGTGCAGGCCACACCACAGGGAAACTCCCTTTACCTTGGATCAGGGAGGTGACTTCAGTAAGGGTGGTGTTACAATCCCACCCTAATCCTTTCAACCACAGACAGAAATTATGATTTATAACAATAGGAAAATCACAAAAAGAAGGACAATCACACATGGCCTAACCAAGTTGACACATATTTTGAGGGGACACAATTCAATCCATTACAAAGATTCTTAACCTCCTCTGGCAATGCTATTTAAAAAGGAATCTTAGTCACTGTACTTTTAGAAGGTCTGCTACTTTCCTTTGATATTGCTACAATAAAGATACAAGCACACCAACCTCCAAACTGAAGAAATTAGGGGAAATAATCATATTGATAAGGCAGCCAAATAAGCTGTCTCTCAGGTTGTCTGCGCCCTGATGAGAACTAAATGTGGAGACTATCCTGATTTATTCATTAATGATCATAGCCTTTCTGAATTAATCTCAGGAAAAACTTTTTAAACATCAACAATTAGCTCAAGCTGATAAAATAGAAAATGGAAAAAATAAGGCTGCTACCAAGACCCTAACACTAAATTATGGACAGGACATGACAAGAAATTAGTCTTACCCAAATTTATGCATGTTCCTATCATGCAAACCCTACATGGAAGTTCTCCTGTAGGACATGATAAAATGACTGAAATCTTGAAAATATTGGTAGGGGAATTTTTTTGAGGTTGCTTTGTATATAACTATCTACTGCCCCATTTGCCCCTGCTACAATTCTGGAAAATCTATCAGTTCTTTCTGGACAATATTCCTTGCTTATGCTTGAATAGCAACTAGATTTTATGCAGCTCCCACCTTTAAATGGCTATAAATATGCATTAATAGTGGTTTGTAGATTTTCACACTGGGTAGAGGCTTTTCCTTGCTGACACACTACAGCAAACTTTGCAGCAAAGAAACTCCTTGAAAATACTACACCAACTTATGGAGTAACAAAAACATTTTGTAGGGATCAAGGAACCCATTTTACTGATTAAATTGTTCAAGAACTGTACCTAATGTTTCTCATTTACCAAAGATTGCATTGTCTCTATCATTCTCAATCTTCTGGTTTTGTAGAGAGGACAAATAGAATAACCAAAGCCCAGCTTGCAAAACTTTAAGTTTACGTTAAAGTCCTTCCTTTAGTCCTTTTGAACCTGAAGTCTATACCATTTGGACCACATAAGCTTACTCCTCATGAAATAAGTACTAGAAGACCTATGGTTCTGCCTTATGTTGTTTACTCTGACCCTAACGTTTCACAAGCTGTTTTACTAAAATATTGCCAGTCCTTAATGCAATACTCTCAGAAACATCTTTCACAAGTTAAAGAAGACTTTGATGATCAGAAAGCAAACACCCTAAACCTGCCTAACTTTCCCCTGGAGAATACACATACTGGAAAGGACATCAACTAAAGGACTCATTAGAACCCCACTGTAAAGGACCCTAATTAATTCTTCTTACTAATCCTTGTGCAGCAAAACTAGAAGCAATTAAATTGTGAATTCACCTGTCAGGACTAAAGATAACTGAAATATCTGCTTGGACTTACCAGCCATTTGGAGACTTAAAATTAAAACTAAAATGCTATAGTGGCCAGAAGTAGGGGACCTCAGAAGTAGATGGCTATTCCTAAAATCACAGAACAAGACTTCTTGAACCCTGCTGAAATTTTTAGACTTTGCTTCTTAGTGGTGGCTGTTCTTATGCTGTTAGCTGTGCTTCAAACTTATGGTATTATACCCTGGTAAAATTTCATTTTTTCATGCAGGTAACTGAAAAAACTTTATTGTAACTGTTATTTTTATGTTATTTGCTTTGCTATAATACTTTCGGGTAGTTTTCCTTCATTATGAAATTCTTAAGTTTTCTCTTACTGCTTATGCTAATGCCTTCTAACGCTTGGAAAAAGAATGCTTTTGTTAAACTTGCTCAATCAGTGGCTAATGCTGGCAACTTAACTGGTTGCTAGATTTCCATCATTACCTTAAAGTTATGGATGAAAATTCAGATCCACTAGCATTGCTTCTATCAGACTACAGCCTTGTACACAGTGCTACCATTAATTTCAGTGCCATTACTAAATGAGCCATATGTATTAGACTCTGGTACCTCCCTGGATTGTCCCAGCTGTGAGTGCCATGTTTTAATTTAACCCCAGTTAAGCAAAATTACTCTAGCCTCTGTAACCTACCTCTTCCCACCTCCAATGTTTCCCAATTTTATACTTCTAATTTTGAAAGAATAATTTTAAAAAAAGCTCAAAGGAAATAAAAGCTGTCTTTCCCCAGATACTATCTAAGCCCTTTCAGGCATATTACCACTTCTATAAGTCCTCCAAGAATGGGAAGAGTGTCCATTGGTAACAATTCTTTAATGGAAAGTTGGCTTGAACAAGTCTATGAAACCATTAATTTTCCAGACAGTTATATCAAAGGCAACGCAATTAGTGCTCACTATCCTACAGATGGAAAGCTTGGTAGCATAGTGGTTAAGAGCTACAGCTGCTAACCAGGAGATCAGCTGTTCAAATCCACCAGGCACTCCTTGGAAACCATATGAAGCAGTTCTACTCTGTCCTATAGGGTCGCTATGAGTTGGAATCAACTCGACCGCAACAGGTTTGGTTTTGGGTTTGGATCCTACGGATATATATTTTTATGTGGAGAATCAGATTATCCCATAGAAAGAAACCCAAACCAAAATAACAAACCCTAAACAAGAGTTTAGATGGCTGGGAAAAAATAAGTCAATGCACATTAGGTCTATTACAAACTCCCCTAGATATACCTCTGGATAATGAAAGCACTCATTGGAGGAATAATTTGAAGACTCTTGTTGAACCTAAATTCCATTGCAAAAGAGGATGGGATGATTCTGGAAATCTAGCAGACAGACCTGGTATGTGATGGGTATTCCTTCAATCCTTCAGATCTCAGCATGGGGTCCCTCAACTTGAAAAATCCCTTCGTAATCTATCTGCCACTATGGCCCAAATTGCCAATGGTATTTCAGATGGAACGTCAGCTCAACAAAGATCTTCAGACTCTCTTGTTGAAGTATCATTAGATAAAATAATAGTTCTTGATTTCCTTTTAGTTCAGCAAGGAGAGGTTTGTGCTGTTGCTAACATCTCCTGTTGTAGTTGGATAAATATCACAGGAGAAATAAAAGAGTACATTTCAAAAGTTTGCCAAAATAATGTTTGGTTACACTTGATATATCTCATATTTTGTTCTCCCCTTTTTGATATTTTTAGCTGGTTTTCCAAAAGCATTGGTTTCTTATTGCATTCCATGCTACAAGCTTAATTACCATAATAACCACTGTATGCATAATCAAATGTGCTATGAAATGTTTATCTAATATTTGCAACTCTGCTGCAATAACCCCCCTCACTATACAAAAAATCGTATATTTAGAAAGGAACCAACCTTTTGGAGGAGACTGATCTCACACCCTGAGTTAGCCTTTTCTTCATGCTGTTGTTTCTACAGATGTGGCCTCACTCCACACATGCCTCAACCAAAAAGCCACAGAAGCAGAGTATCTAAGTTATGGCACAGTGAAGAGCCCACTTAACTGGATGATGCCTGGCTGTCACTAATAACCGTTCCTTTAGGTGGAATGGAATGATGAGTAGGGTCTGGGGTCTTACAAGCTGAAAAGCTGCCATCCAAAGCTCCAACTAGAAGTCTATGCAGAAGAAAACACTCTTATAATGGTCATCAAGGAATCACTACAGAGATTCATGATCCAAAGGAGGAATGTGTGAAGGCAATTTAAAACTGAGGTGCTTGGCATGATTGAAAACTACTGACCTAGGTCTGAATCAAAGTTCTATTTTTGAGTTTAACTTGTCTTTAGTCCTCCTTTCTGCCTTCCTAAGAATAGAAACTGTGATTTATAGCCTTATGACATGTAACTTCTTGTACAGCTTTAACCCACACTCAGTAAACAATGGACAGGGTGAGAAAATGATTTGTAAAGAAATGTTTGTCAGGAAATGTTTATTAAGGTGAGCTTGGAAGAAAGCTTGCACAGCATGGGCCCTAGGAAGAATGTATATGCAGATATTTCAGAAAAAACATTTGCTAGATTGGCTCCAGTAAGTCTATGTTAAAAAATAGATAAGCTAACCTTGTAAATTTTTAACTTGATATTGTCTTGTGTCTTAGCTAGTGCTCCTCTAACAGAAATACCACAAGTGGCTGGCTTTAACAAAGAGAAACGTATTTTCTCACAGTCTAGTTTTTTTTTTTTTTTAGTAAGCTAGAAGTCCAAATTCAGGGCTTCAGCTCCAGGGGAAAGCTTTCTTTCTTTGTTGGCCTTCTCATCAATCTTCTCCTGGACTAGGAGCTCCTCAGCGCAGGAACCCTAGGTCCAAAAGACACACTTTGCTTCTGGCACTGAATTCTTGGTGGTATGATGTCCCCAGTCTCTCTGCTTGATACTTTCTTTTATGTCCCGAAAGAGACTGGCTCAAGACAAAATACAATCTCGTAAATTGGGTCCTGCCTCATCAAAACAACTGCTGTCCATCCCTCTTCATTAACATCATACAGGCAACATTTACAACACAGACGAAAATCACATCAGGTAGCAAAATTGTAGGTAATCACACAATACCAGGAATCACGGCCCAGCCAAACTGATACGCACATTTTGGGGGGACAGAATTCAATCCATGACATCTTGTAAATAAATGTAATTCCAAGCCTCCATGATTGTGGTCATGTACTTTCTTCCCAATTTTTCTGTATAAAAAGCTCACCTCTCCATCAGAATGCTGGAAAACTTTATGATGTTGTATTACCTTGTGTTGCCCAGCTCAAGCTGTTCCAAACCTCCAATAAAACTCTTTGCTTTCACTTCTAACGGTGTAAATTCTGTTCAGAGTTGCAACAACAAACTGAGGCAATAGGTGAAAATCAGATCTTGCCAAAACAAACTAGAATGTATGGTAGACCTTATATATATTTGTATTTTCCCCTTAGTGGTTGACCATTTTTTCCTCTCATTAAAGTATCTTTTAAAGAACAGAAGCTGTTCTGTTTAATATAGTCTAATTATTACTCTTTGCATTCTTTATTATAAATCAAGTCTTTTTCAAAACTTCCAATTCTGTTTGTCTATTTTTATATCCTTGTACCCAGCCTACACAGTCCTAATTACTCTATGATAAGCTTTGAAATTTAATAGTATGGTCCCTTTAACTTGTTCTTTTTCAAGATTGCCTTGACTATTCTTTGGCTTTTGCATGCCATTAAAATTTTTAGAATCAGCTTGTCAACAAACACAATAAAACCTATTGAGTTTTTGATTGATTTCTCTTACACTATTTATTTTAGGAAACCTTCCAAACAAAAAACAGGATATATCTTCCCATTTTTGAAACCTTTTATTTTCTCTCAGTAATGTTTTCTCTTTTTCTATATATAGCCTTTGCACAACTTTCATTAGATGTATTTGTATATATTTGATATTTGATGGTTTTACATTGTTAAATACGGAATATTTAAAATTCTAAGTTATTCTGAACTTTCTACATATGAAAGTTTTCATTTGTAAATAAAGACAGTTTTTACTTTTCTAATATTTATATATTTTATTTCTTCCCATTCTATTACCTTGGCTTTTGTTTTAAAAAAATCTAGTACAAGTTTTTTGCAAGTGGCAATAACGGACATTTTTTCCTTCCCATTCTCAGGCAGAAAGGTTTCCATATTTCATTTCTAAGATTAATGTTTCCTGTAGGTTTTCATGTAGATATATTTTATAAGTTTAAGGGAGTCCATTCAGTTTTTAGTTTGCTAAAAATTATTTAATGTTGAATTTTACCAAACGCTTTTTATGTATTTATTGAGATGATGGTTTTTATCATTTATTTTGTTAATGTAGTGATACTTTTGAATTGACTTTTAAAATTGTTAAACTGATTTTGAATTATTGAAATGAATCAAGCCCGGTCTTTACGTTTTCTATTTTCTTCTATTTATATATTGCTGGATTTATTTTCCTTATACTTTGATTAGGAGTTTCACACCCATGGTCATGAGTGAGATTGCCCAGTGACTTTCCTTTCTTGTAATAGTTTTTTGGTATTGGCACGGAGGTTACACTAAACAGATAAAACGTGATGGTAAATGCGCTACGTTTTTGTTTCTCTGATATAATTTGGGTAATATCATTGTTATCATTTCCAGAAATGATTGTCAAATGCACCAATTATTCCTGCCAATACTGGAATATTATTTCTGGGAAGGTTTTAATTGGAGGTTTAATAACTTTAGCTCATTGGGACAAGTCTGATTTTCTTTTTTTCCTAGTTCCAGTTTTGGACAGCTGTGTTTTCAAAAAAAAAAAAAAAATTTCCGTTTCACCTAAATTGTTCAGTTTGTTGGCATAAAATGTATATGAATCCACTTGGCATATCTTATCTCTGGTTATTGTTTATTGAATGCTGGTCTTTAAACAGGAGAAAAAAATGAAGAGATACTTTGAGCTTGAGTTGAGATTATCTTCATCCACAGAGTCTTTATATCATGCCCTGAAGGCATTTAGGTTGAGAATAATCCTCTCATCTTGTCAGGTACTGATCAAATCAATACTGTTTTTAGTTTGGTGAGATCTTATTTATTTCCCATACACTCAGTTCTTGCTAGCATGGTTCCATTGGAAAGCATGAGATGTTTACCAGAGATCTGTTCATTGGGACTTGAATTCCATAGCCACATGAGACTACCAAAAGTGATGTTATCTTCTCCACCATTTGGCCTCCCCTTAAATGTCTCAAGTGGAAAACATTGCCTGACTTGGAGTTCACATCTCTGAACTTTCCACCCCTTTGCATTTTCCCCAGCAAGTCTTCACTGCCTTGTTGTTGTTAGGTGCCATTGAGTCAATTCCAACTTGTAGTGAACCTATGTACAGCAGAACAAAACACTGCCTGGTCCTGTGCCATCCTCACCATCCTTGTTATGCTTGAGCCCATTGTTGCAGCCACTGTGTCAATCCATCTCAATGAGGGACTTTTTTTTTAAAGCTGCCTTGGAGCTGTCTAATTTGTTTAAATATACCTGAGTTACATTGTGCCTGTATTTTTACTTTTCAAAATCTGTGCAGAATAGGCTGCCAGCTAAGCTACAGAGACAGAGATGTCTGCAGAAATCCCCAATACAGATGATATTCATCCTTTGTTTTCACTGTTGTACTCAGGAATGACCCTTGCTCTAAATTCAAAAGAAAAAAGATCAGTACTAAGAGACTGATTTTTTTTAAAAAAAATTTATTGTGCTTTAAGTGAAAGATTACAAATCAACTCAGTCTTTCATGTATAAACTTATATACACCTTACTACATACTCCCAATTACTCTCCCCCTAATGAGACAGCCCGCTCCCTCCTTCTAGTCTCTCTTTTCATGACCATTTTGCCAGCTTCTAAACCCCACTACCCTCCCATCTCCCATCCAGACAGGAGATGCCAACATAGTCTCAAGAGTCCACCTGATGCAAATAGCTCACTCTTCATCAGCATCTCTCTCCAACGCATTGTCCAGTCCAATCCATGTCTGAAGAGTTGGCTTCGGGAATGGTTCTTGGCCTCAAGGCTTGGGGACCATGACCACCGGGGTCCTTCTAGTCTCAGTCAGACCATTAAGTCTGGTTTTTTTATGAGAATTTGGAGTCTGCATTCCACTGTTCTCCTGCTCCCTCAGGGGTTCAAGACAGTATTTTTTTTTTTTTTAATAATTTTTATTGTGCTTTAAGTGAAAGTTTACAAATCAAGTCAGTCTCTCACACAAAAACCCATATACACCTTGCTACACACGCCCAATTACTCTCCCCCTAATGAGACAGCCCGCTCTCTCCCTCCATTTTCTCTTTTCGTGTCCATTTTGCCAGCTTCTAATCCCCTCCACCCTCTCATCTCCCCTCCAGGCAGGAGATGCCAACATAGTCTCAAGTGTCCACCTGATCCAAGAAGCTCACTCCTCACTAGCATCCCTCTCCAACCCATTGTCCAGTCCAATCCATGTCTGAAGAGTTGGCTTCTGGAATGGTTCTCATCCTGGGCCAACACAAAGTCTGTGGACCGTGACCACTGGGGTCCTTCTAGTCTCAGTCAGGCCATTAAGTCTGGTGTTATTAGAATTTGGGGTCTGCATCCCACTGCTCTCCTGCTCCCTCAGGGGTTCTCTGTTGTGTTCCCTGTCAGGGCAGTCATTGGTTGTAGCCAGGCACCATTTAGTTCTTCTAGTCTCAGGGTGATGTAGACTCTGGTTCATGTGGCCCTTTCTGTCTGTTGGGCTTGTAATCGCCTTGTGTCCTTGGTGTTCTTCATTCTCCTTTGATCCAGGTGGGTTGAGACCAATTGATGCATCTTAGATGGCCGTTTGCTAGCGCTTAAGACCCCAGACACCATTCTTCAAAGTGGGATGCAGAATGTTTTCTTAATAGATTTTATTATGCCAATTGACTTTAGATGTTCCCTTAAACCATGGTCCCCAGACCCCTGCCCCTGCTACACTGGCCTTCGAAGCATTCAGTCTATTCAGGAAACTTCTTTGCTTTTGGATTAGTCCAATTGTGCTGACCTCCCCTGTATTGTGTGTTGTCTTTCCCTTCACCTAAAGTGGTTCTTATCTACCAACTAGTGAATACCCCTCTCCCACCCTCCCTCCCTCCCCCCTCTTGTAACCAGGAAAGAATGTTTTCTTCTCAGTTTAAACTATTTCTTAAGATCTTACAATAATGGTTGTATACAATATTTGTCCTTTTTGCAACGGGCTAATTTCACTCAGCATAGTGCCTTCCAGGTTCCTCCATGTTATGAAATATTTCACAGATTCCTCACTGTTCTTTATCGATGGGTAGTATTCCATTGTGCGAATATACCATGATTTATTTATCCATTCATCTGTTGATGGGCACCTTGGTTGCTTCCATTTTTTGGTATTGTAAACAGTGCTGCAATAAACATGGGTGTGTATATATCTGTTCGTGTAAAGGCTCTTATTTCTCTAGGATATATTCCAAGGAGTGGGATTGCTGGATCGTGTGGTATTTCTATTTCTAGCTTTTTAAGGAAGTGCCAAATTGATTTCCAAAGTGGTTGTACCAAGAGATTGATTTTTAAGGCTGTAACAGGGTGTTCTACTCTATCCTATAGGGTCCTATAGGGTCGCTATGAGTCAGAATCAACTCGATGGCACTGGGTTTAACACGGCGTTACATATCATTTAATTTCAGAGTGTCTACAATTATAAAACTGCAATGTATTAGTCAGATACATTAAAGACTCATCAGAATTTGTCCGAAGTGTTGAAAAATATCTAGAAATTTAGTCATTCCTTTTTTATTGTGATGTTAAATTTGGTTGCTTCCAAAAGATGGAAGCAACCAAATTTAACATCACAATAAAAAAGGAAATTTTTCAAGAGTTTGTTCATATATTCATAATTCAAAATGTTTGGCAGAGCTGATGAAAAGCTTTTAGAAATACAGTTTTTCAAAAATTTAGAAACATTCAGAGTTTAAAAGTTTTTAACAATATAAAATCCATTGCCTTTGAGTCAATTCCAACTCATTATGACCCTATCAGACAGAGTAGAACTTCTCCATAGGGCTTCCAAGGCTGTAAACTTTACAAAAGTACACTGCCACACCTTTCTTCCACAGAATAGCTGATGGGCTCCAACTGCTAACTTTCGGTTAGTACCTGAATGCTTAACCACTGCACCACCAGGGCTCCTAGAAGAATATGAAAGAAGGGCATTTATGGAAATAAGAAGTAAATTATGATATAGTAGAAAATGTTCTATAATTGGCATCTAGAGACTGGTTAAAATATAAGCTCAATTACTAGCTGAATAATATTGGACAAGCCATTTCATCCCTTGGAATGTCAATGTATTCATTTTTAAAATAGGTTTAATAAAAACTGGACCCATAAGACTCTTATGAAGACTAGATGTAGTCACATATAATTATAGTACCAAGAGCTCCAAGCACCTATTAGATGGTTAAGAATGATTTGTTGAGTATAGCACATTTAATGTATACAATAATGTTAATCCTATGTGTGGATTATTAATATTGGCCTTTTGAATCAAAATCATAGAAATATTTACCTAATTCAATTGTTCACATAGTGTATTACTCATATCTGTCATATTTCTTTCCCTCTCCTCTCCGCTCCTCCCCTCTCCCCTCCTTTCCCCTCCATTTAAACTATGCATTTAATTTCATTTTTTCTCACATTTTAAGAAAAAGTGATGTTAAACAATAAAAACAAAAGATTACATAAGAAAATATGGGAGGAAACCTTATAACTGTTGAGGATAATATAGAAAACCAAAAACTTAATGATACTTGATTAGTCTTTATACTTTTGTTGACAAGCTTCACAGTCTCTAACAATTGTCACTGATTAGATTGGTAACTTTAATTTCCTTCCCTATTCTTAAATCAAAAAACCAAACCTGTTGCCGTCAAGTCAATTCCAACTCATATAGCATCTGTGATTTTTGACCCATTTGATAGATTTATAAGGAAATAGGTGGTTAAAGGTACATCTGGGTTACACATTGGGCAAGTTACCTAACATTCTTAGAAAAGCTTCAGCTTCCTATTCTATACAATAAAAATGATGATACAACCCATTTTGTAGGCTTGCTTGGGGGCTATATATATGCCAGTCATGTATAATATTTATTATAGAGACTAGGACACAATATGTACTTAATAAAATTTATACATAGTTACTAAACAGATTAAGAATTTCATTGTATTAATTTTCTAGGGCTGCCATAAAAATTACCATAAACTGGGTAGCTTAAAATTATAGAAATTTATTTTTTCACAGTTCAGGAAGTTAGAAGTCTGAAATCAAAGTGTCAACAGGTCTACGCTCACTCTGAAAGCTCTAAGGAAGACTCTCCCCTTGCCTCTTCTAGCTTTGGGTGATTGTCAGCAATCTTTGGCATTCCTTAGTTTTTTAGTTGTATCGCTTGCATCACTATAATCTCTCTCTTCACCATCACACAGCTTTCTTCCCTGTGTGTTTGGCTCTGTGTCCAAATCTCCCTCTCCTTTCTCTTATAAAGACTCAAGTTATTGGATTTGGGGCCCACTTAATGCAGTATTACCTCATCTTCAATTGAATACATCTGGAAAGGCCTTATTTCCAAATAAGGTTAAATTCATAAGTACCAGTAATTAGGACTTCAACATAACTTTTTGGAGGGACACAATTCAACCCACAACAATCTTCTAATAAAATTGCCAGGGATATAACAATGTCATTTTGGAAAAAGAGTTATAAGTATCCATGAGAAAACAAACAAACAAAAAAAACTACTATCGAGCATATTTAAATATGGAATAAGAGACAATAATATGTCTTAAGTTCGAATCCCAGAGAAACAGTTCCTGAGACAGAAGTCTGCACATAGGAAGTTCTTTGGGTGTACTCTTAAGAACAACATCTGAAAGAGCATTTGGAAGAAGAATTGTGAAGAAAGAAGCATTGAACTATGATGTGGTTGCAACATGCACCTCAGTCATTCCTACAGGAGATTCTAGAGCTATCTAACATTGACTTACCTGGGTGCTCCCAATTGACGTAAGGGATCTGGTCATCGTACTCCTATTTTGAAGAGTCAACACCCAAGGAAGCAGCATTCAGAAAATCAAACGGTGCATTACATTGGGCAAATGTGCTGCAGAAAATCTCTTCAAAGTGCTCAAAAGCGAAGATGTCACCTTGAAGACTAAGGTGTGCCTGAGCCAAGCCACGGTGAAGTGATTGAAAATGCCATGGCTTGGGTCAGGCACACCGTAGTCCTCAAAGTGACATCTTTGCTTTTTAACACTTTAAAGAGGTCTTTTGCAGCAGATTCGCCCAAAGCAATATGTTGTTTGATTTCTTGACTTCTGCTTCTGTGGGTGTTTTGAGGATTCAAGTAAAGTGAAATCCTTGACAACTTCAGCCTTTTCTCCATTTATGATGATGTTGCTTACTGGTCTGGTTGTGAGGATTTTTGTTTTCTTTATGTTAATGTGTAATACTTACTGAAGGCTGTCTTCTTTGATCTTCATCAGTAAATGTTTCAAGTCCTTTTCACTTTCAGGAAACAAAGTTGTGTCATTTGCATATTGCAGTCTGTTAATTAGTCTTCCTCCATTCCTGATGCCATGCTGTTCTTCATATAGTCCAGATTCTCAAATATGCTCAGTGCACACATTAAATAAGTATGGCGAAAGGATACAATTCTGATGCACACCTTTTCTGATATTAAACCTTGCAGTATATCTTTGTTCTTTTCAAATGACAGCCCCTGGGTCTATGTACAGTTTCCTCATGAGCACAATTAAGTGTTGTGGACTTCTCATTCCTTGAAATATTATCCGTAATTTGATATGATCCAGCACTCGGCTGCTAACCGAAAGGTCATTGGTTCAAAACGACCAGCCACTCTGTGGAAGAAAGTTGTGGTAGCCTGTTGCCATAAAGATTTATAGCCTTGGAAACTTTATGAGGCAGTCCTACTCTGTTCTACAGGGTTCTAAGAGTTGAAATCATCAGAAGTCTACAGGTTTATTTAGGCAGAGGAAAAACACTCTACAAGAGAATTCATCTATGTAGGATGACTTATTAGCATCTTATTTTGAAGACTCTGAGTTTTTCATATGGATTGGCATTATTTTCTGCATAAGAGAAAGAGTCACTAGGTTCTGAGAGAAAGGGAGGGAGAAAGAGAGGGATGTAGGAAGGGAGGAAGGAAAACACAATTGAGAAAATCTCCAAGTACGTGCTGATGGTCCAAATCTTGTCAGCAGATTAAGGATTTAAAATCTCAAGTCAACAGATAGAGATTACCAAACAAATTACATGACTTGCTGGTTGCTTGTCTTAGGCAATTTGTTGATCTCCTCTACTTCTTGCTTTTCTTGTGGGTTAACCAAAAACTCAGAGCAACCATATAGGACAGAATAAAACTGACCTATAGGGCTTTCAAGGAGTGGCTGGCCGATTGAGATACTCACCTTTTAGTTAGCAACCAAGGCTTAACCACTGTTTTACCAGGGCTCCTTTCTTATGGATAAAATGGGAATAATAAATTTTATATACTATTGTGAACATTATGTGATTCTAGATGTAATATTCCATGTAAATTACTTTTCTCCAGTCAGCAGTTCAAATCCACCAGGTGCTCCTTGGAAATCCTATGGGGGCAGTTCTGCTCTGTCCTATAATGTTACCTCTGAGTTGGAATCCACTGGAAGGCAATGATTTTTTTTTTTTTTTTTTTTGTCACTTAAGGTGTCAAGTGCTTTTTGCAATCCCCTGGAATCAGAGAGTTACCTAATGTTGTGTATGAGCTGCTAACGTCTCCGTTGTTATTGTTGTGTGTTGTCCAATGGATTCTGGCTCATAGCAACCCTATAGGACAGCATAGAACTGCCTCATAGAGTCTTCTGGCTTGTAATTTTTAAGGGGAATCCTGGTGGTGCAGTGGATAAGAGTTTGGCTGCTAACCAAAAGGTTAGCAGTTCAAATCCACCAGCCACTCCTTGGAAACCCTATGGGGCAGCTCTACTCTGTCCTATAGGGTTGCTATAAGTTGGAATTGACTGGATAGCGACAAGTTAATGTTTAAGAACACATAAAAAAAAATTTTTTTATAGTCAGGTCTTTTCTCCCATAGAAAGGCTGATGAATTTGAACCAGCAACCTTCAACAGTCTAGCTTCTTAACCATTGCACCACCTAAACTAATGTCTAGGAAGGAGGAGGAGGAATTGGCTTTATAATGTTTTGTGTGCTATTCTTAGATTCAGACCAAATGGGTGACACATAATTTAATAAACATATTAGAATTCAATTCAAGCTATTTAATATAATAAGCATACTTAAATTTAACTAAACTCATTTACTTCAATTAAATTTAGCATACAAATTACTCAGTCCCAGGTACTAAAATAAACTCTGGGGATTAGATGATAAAGGAAATGCCAGCCCTGACTTAAGAAACTCAGAGGTTAATGGAAAAGTCATGAGTGGTGGTTGTGGCGGTAGGGGCAACAATATACTCTGATAGGTGTGTTAATAGAGATGTCTACAAGGATTAGAGGAAACACGAAGATGAGAACAAATAATAGTAGTAGAGTGGGTAAACACAGAGACAGGAAAAAGTCCAAAGAAGCATTGATAATTTAATTAAAATTAAGAGTCACTCACTAGATAAAAATAAATGTGTATTTTTTATTTTCTTTCGTAACTATCAAATCGTATATTAAAATGGTATTGTCTCCACCAAAGTATACTTCTGCTTAAGATTAAGGCATATATCTGACTTGCTTTTAAGTTTTTTTTTTTTTAAGTTTTACACTTCATTTAAATTTATTATTTCTAATAAAAAATATATATATTTAATATAAAATTATGCTAACTGAAAGAAACATACACAAAATACTTTTCCCAGTATGATGAGCTTCTTTCTTCCCAGGATACAAATTCTATTAACAGCTTGCCAAATTCAATTATGTTCCCCATTCAAAAGATAAACACATTGCCTTATTATGTACAGAGAGATAAATGCTGGTATATAGATTTTTCTAAAAATAACAGTGTTTATTGATTTGCAAACTAAACTGTAATATCTATCAGTCATTCAAACCAAAATCCTCTTAGTGCTAAATCTACAGTCAAAATAATTAAATAAGTAAAACAACAGCAACGACAACAAAAGAAGGTTTTTAAGCCAAATATATTCCATGTGTTTCTGAAGCCATTACATTCCAAACTATTTATTAATTCATGTGTTCAAGAGACATTTAATAAATACCTTCTCTAAGTATTGTTATGGAAACCCTGGTGGTGTTGTGGTTAAGCACTATGGCTGTTAACCAAGAGGTCCACAGTTCAAATTCACCAGGCACTCCTTGGAAACTCTACAGGGCAGTTGTACTCTGTCCTATAGGGTCACTATGAGCTGGAATTGACTAGGTGGCGGTGGGTTTGGTTTTGGTTTGGTTTAAGTATTGTTATATACCAAGGGATAAAAGATTAATAAGACATGATTCCTTCCTCAAGGATCTTAAAATTCAGCTGATCTAATATATATATGTAAAAGTGTTACTGTCATACCATTCATTTATTCATTCTTTCAATACTTTACTAAATTATTCAATACATATTTATTGAGATTCTACTCTATGTCAGGTGCTGTGCTGGGTTTAGTTTTGCAGCATAAAAATAGACAGAGTATCCTTTCATGGAACTTTCAGTCTACAGAAGGGGCAAGGAACTAGATCTCAATCAATTAACTGTGTGAGTATATGTGGGTGTGATTATATATAAGATACGAAAAAAGAAGACAGAAGAATTGATATGTTTAAACTATAGTGTTGGTGAAGAATATTTATTATACAAACAAATTGGTTTTAGAAGAAATACTACCGGGATGCTCTTCAGAAATGAGGATA
The DNA here is from genome assembly GCF_024166365.1 of Elephas maximus indicus. Classification (NCBI taxonomy): domain Eukaryota; kingdom Metazoa; phylum Chordata; class Mammalia; order Proboscidea; family Elephantidae; genus Elephas; species Elephas maximus. Next base: position 58,760,703 of record NC_064833.1, on the reverse strand, counting down.
GAGAGACTTCAACTTGCTTACATTTGACATATCAGGAAAGACCAATCACTAGAAAAAGTTAGGTAAAGTAGAAGGCCAGTGAAAACTAGAGGAACCATCAATGACATGTATTCACACAATAGCCACAACAATGGCCTCTAATATACCAATGATTATGAAGATGGTACAGGACTGAGCAAAACTTTTTTCTGTTATACATAAGGTAGCCATAAGTCAGAGGGAACTGGACAGCAATGAACAACAACAATATAGTATATACAATTATGTCATATACGTTATTATATATAAGATATGTATCTAAAACAAAACAAAACAAAAAACCTGATTCTGACTCATAGCGACCCTATAGGGCAGAGTAGAACTGCTCCTTAGGGTTTTCAGGCAGTGGTTGGTGGATTCCAACTGCCGACACTGTAGCTTGCTGTAGCTCTTAACCACTGCACCACCAGGGCTCCAGATACATGTATAGGATATGTAATTATATATGTTATCATATATAATATATTAAAAATACACAAAGTTTGGCATACTGTGGAGACTTGTGTGTTGCCGTGATACTGGAAGGTATGCCACCAGTATTCAAATAGCAGCAAGGTCACCCATGGTGAACAGATTTCAGCTGAGTTCCAGACTAAGACAGATGAGGAAGAAGGACCTGCCAGTCTTCTTTTGAAAAAAAATTAGACAGTAAAAACCTTATGAATAGCAGCAGAACATTGTCTGATAATAGTCCTGGAAGATGAGCCCTTAGGCTAGAAGACACTCAAGATACAACTGGGTAAGAGCTGGCTCCTCAAAATAGTTGACCTTAATGATGTGGATGGAGTCGAGCTTTCAGGATCGTCATTTACTGATGTGGCACGACTCAAAAGGAGAAAAAACAGCTGCGAACATCCATTAATAATTGGCATATGGAATGTACAAAGTATGAATATAGGAAAACTGAAAGTTGTCAAAAATGAAAGGGAATGCATAATGAGGTGGTAGTGAGCTGAAATGGGCTGATATTGGCCATTGTCAATGAGACAATCATATGGTCTACTATGCCAGGAATGATAAACTACAGAGGAACGGCAAATTCATTGTAAAAAATAACATTTCAAATTCTATCCTGAGGTACAACAATGTCAGTGATAGGATAATATCCGTATGCCTACAATGAAGACCCGTTAACACGACTAATATTCAAATTTATGCACCAACCACTAAGACTAAAGATGAAGAAATTGAAGGTTTTTACCAACTTCTGCAATCAGAAATTAATCAAACATGCAATCAAGATGCATTTATAATTACTGGCAATTGAAATGCAAAAGTTGGAAAGAAAGAACAAGGATTGGTAGTTGGAAGATATGGCTTTGGTGACAGAAACAGTACTGGAGATTGAATGATAGTTTTATAAGACCAGTGATTTCTTCATTGCAAATACCTTTTTTTAACAACATAAACTATACACATGGACCTCACCAGGTGGAATACACAGTAATCAAATCGACTACATCTGTGGAAAGAGACAATGGAAAGGCTCAATGTCATTAGTCAGAACAAGAGCCGGGGCCAACTGTGTAACAGACCATCAACTGCTCTATGCAAGTTGAAGTTGAAGAAAATTAGAATAAGTTTGAGAGAACCAAACTACACTCTTGAGTATATACCATTTGGATTTAGAGACAATCTCAAGAATTGATGTGATGCACTGAACACTACTGCCCGAAGACAGACGAGTTGGGGAACGAAATCAAGAACATCATACATGAAGAAAGCAAGAGGTCATTACATATACAGGAAAGAAAGAAAAGACCAAAATGAATGTCAGAGGAGATTCGGAAAGTTGCTTCTGAATGTGGAGTAGCTAAAGTGAAAGGAAGAAAGATGAAATCAAAGAGCTGAACAGAAGATTTCAAAGGGTGGCTCAAGAAGACAAAGTAAAGTATTATAATGACATATGCAAAGACCCAGATATAGAAAACCAAAGAGGAAGAACATGTTTGGCATTTCTCAAGTTAAAAGAACTAAAGAAAAAATTTAAGCCTTGTGTTAAAATGTTGAAGGATTCTATGGGAAAAAAACAAAATGATGCAGGAAGTGTCAAAAGAAGATGGAAGGAATACACAGTCACTGTATCAAAAAGAATTGGTTGGTATTCAACCATTTCAGGAGGTAACATATGGTCAAGAACCAATGATACTGAAGGAAGAGGTCCAAGCTACACAGAAGGTATTGGCAAAAAACAAGGCTCCAAGACTTGATGAAATACAATTGAGATGTTTCAACAAATGAATGCAGCACTGGAAGAGGTCACTTGTCATGCCAAGAAATTCTGGCCAATGACTGGAAGAGACCCATATTTGTACCCATTCCAAAGAAAGGTGATTCAACAGAGTGCAGAAATTATTGAATACAATCATTAATATCACCCACAGGCAAAATTTTGTTGAAGATCACTCAAAAGTGGTTGCAACAGCACATTGACTGGGAATGGCCAGAAGTTCAGGAGAGGACGTGGAATGAGGGATATCGTGCTGATGTCAGATGTATCATGGCTGAAAGCAGCAAATACCAGGAAGATGTTTACCTGTGTTTTATTGACTATGCAAAGGCATTTGATCATAACTAATTATGGATTACATTTTGAAGAATAAGAATTCCAGAACACTTAATTGTGCTCTTGAGGAACTTGTACATATACCAAGAGGCAGTCTTTCGATCAGTACAAGGGGATACTGTATGGTTTAAAGTCAGGAAAGGTATGCATCAGGGTTGTATTCCATACTTATTCAATCTGTATGCTGAGAAAATAATCCAAGAAGCTGGACTATATGAAGAATAATGGGGCATCAGGATTTCAGGAAGACTCATTAGCAACCTGACACAACCTTGTTTGCTGAAAGTGAAGAGTACTTGAAGCACTTACTGATGAAGATCAAAGACCATGCCTTCAATATGGATTATGCTTCAACATAAAGAAAACAAAAATCCTCACAACTGAACCAATAAGCGACATCATAATAAATGCAGAAAAGATTGAAGTTGTTAAGGATTTCGTTTTACTTGGATCCACAATCAACACTCATGTAAGCAGCAGTCAAGAAATCATATGACACATTGCATTGGGCAGACCTGCTCCAAAAGATCTCTTTAAATTGTTAAAAAGAAAGATGTCATTTTAAGGGCTGAGGTATAGCTGAGCATAGCCAAGGTGTTTTCAGCCACCTTATATGCATGTGAAAGCTGGATAACGAATAAGGAGGATGGAAGAAGAATTGAAGAATTTGAGTTGTGGTATTGGCAAAGAATATTGAATATACCATTGATTACCTGAAGGACAAACAAATCTGTCTCGGACGAAGTACAGCCAGGATGCTTATTAGAAGTAAGGATGTTGAGACTGTGTCTCATGGACTTTGGACATGTTTGTTATCAGGAGGGACCAGTTCCTGGAGAAAGGCATCATGCTTGGTAGTGTGTAGGGTTATTGAAAAAGCGGAAGACCCTCAACGAGATGGATAGACACAGTGGCTTCGACAACAGGCTCAAGCATAACAACAATTGTGAGAACCAACTTGATGGCACCTAACAAGAACAAAAACATACACAACTAAGTGGTATAAAAAGGAAGGAGTTAAAATGGAGATTTGTAAAGTGCATTATGAGATTGCAAAAATTAATTATACTGTGGAGATTCAGGAAGGCTTCACAGGGAAGATCAAATGTGAATGACTTTTCTTGTCCTCAAATAATTAAGATTTTTCTTAGATCAAATACAAATCGAGCAGATTATCATAATATTTGAGGGAACATGTTGTAGAGTGGTTATAAATGCATCATTAGTATAATCTGTGGACAGATAAGATCTGTGGTATGAATTAGATCCAAGTGAGCTGAAAGGCTAGCGGTTAAGAGCAGGGTCTGTGGGGTAAGGTTTCTCAGTCAAGTCCTGTCACTTTTCTACCTTTGAGCCTTTGGCAAGTGATGTAACCTTTTTAAGCATCAGTTCCTCATTTCTTACAATGGAAATAATGGTACCAAAGCCTTTCCTGGTGCGTTTGAGGATTACGTAATAAAATTTATATGAAACACATAAGGCAGTGCCTGATAAATGGTGAACATTATAAACAATACCTAGTATTCATTGAAGGTTTACTATGTATCAACATTAGTCTAAGCCTTCGTTCATTTATTCACCCACCTAATTCTAAAAAAAACTTTATGATGTATTATTTTCTTCCCTAATTTATATGTGAGAAAACTGAAGCATAGAAAGCTTAAGTAACTTGCTCAAAGGCAAACAAATTATTCAGTTTTTAGAACAATTCCCTAAACAGTAATAACTTAGAAGTACAAAAGCTTATGTAGAAAATGTGAAAACAACGTTCAAAATCTAAACGAATTACTTGCCTGCTTAAGTGAAAAGGGAACCCTAGTTTGATCATTTTTATGATAATCATTTAATCTATGAAAATTGGTAAGAAATGTATTCATAAGATAATTAAATGTCTTGAAGTTAAAGAAAAAATAATAAAATCACTTAATTTTGAAAATAGAAGAGTTTAAATATGAAAAAAATTCCTGAAGAAAAACAATAGGAGAAAACTGATTATGAAATTCGACAACAGCTATTTTGTATAAAGTACTGTAATGAAGTGCATTGTTTTGTGACAGTTTTCTCTAAGGTAGTAGAAATACACACAAAAATGGCTGTATTTTGAGGCTTTTTAGAAAGACAAACTGTATCTAGAAATTTAGATTTAGTTATTTTATGCTCCAAAGCAGGTATAAAATCCTTGATTTCTCCTTTGTTGTACGTCAGTGAGAATGGTTTTAAATGGGGATAACAGTAGCTACAAAATTTTGAGAAAATCGAAGAAACTCTTCAAAAATAAAAAGGCCAGTCTCCATACTTGTGGTCTAAATGTTGAATTTAAGGATGCTATTTTACGCATGGGATTATCATCATAATAAAACTACAGTCCTGGCTTTATTTTCTATCTTCAAAATGATAAAAAGATTTAGCATAGCACTTCTCTATGAATGAAACATTCTTTAACTCACCCAGATTCCTTGATAGAAATGATATAATGAATATTCCTAAATGGAGAGTTTAGTTCGTGGGCCCACGAACCTCAGCCCCAAGAATTAACTGACGAACTTCAACACAAAATCCAAGCAAAAAGCCTGAAAATAACTGTCAGGACAGAAAGAAAGCAATAAAAGGAAACTTTCTTATGAATTTATGTACTGGACACAAGGTAAGTATACAGAACTCAACTGTATTCCTTTTTACCAACATAAGGTAGTTTGAAAATAAAAATCAAAAGTGAAGATATTTAAAATAACATACCTACAAATAAACCTAAAAAAAAGATGTGAGATTTGTACAAATAAAAATATAATACATTATAAATAGAATGAAAGAAGGCTTATATAAACAGAGAATTACCTTGTTCATGGATTAAAAAATGGATTAAGACTTAATAGTAAAGATGTTAATTCTTCCCCAATTGATCCACATATTTAACTCAAATCTAATTGATATTATAAATGATTTTTTAATTTTTTTTTTAGAAATTGATAGACTTATTCTAAAATTTATAGGAAAATATCTTGGGCCAAAAATAACCAAATAAAATATTAAAAAGCTGGATGACTGCAACTACATGGTAATAAAGATTCATTATAAAAGTTACAGTGAGTACGATGCTGTGGTTTTGGAAAAAATAGACAACTAGACCAATGAAACAGAATAGAGGTCCAAAAGCAGACCTAAACATATATGGACACTTGATATGTGACAAAGGTAGTCCTACAAAACAGAGGAAAAGGGCAGTCCTTTCAATAATTGATTCTGGCTCAACTAGATATTCATACGGAAATGGATGTAAACTTCCATTTTTGTAAAAATAAAGCTCAGGAGTATCACAGGTCTAACGTGAAATGAAAAACAATAAATATTCCAAAAGGTGACACTGTAGCCTGTCTTTATAAATAGAATAGATCACAAAATATATAAATACTAGGGGAAGAGATTGATATTTTTAACTATGTTAAACTCTGGACCTTCTCTTTATCAAAAGAGTTAAGTCAAGCAGCAAGGTGGGAAAAATATTTGCAATTCATATTGGGCTACACCTATGTCCCAGTTTTCTGGAGGTAGTGCTGGCATATACCTTTTTTATTCCAGCATAAGTATTAATAGCTCTACATTTCATTTTTAAGCATGTTCCACTTTAGATGAGAAATCATATGCTCAAACTACATATAACATGGAGAGGTTGGTATCCACAACCTACTAAGCACCTTACAAATAGGGTCTTTATAAAAAGACAACCCAATTAATGAGTGGACAAAAAACTTGAAACATTCACAAAAAATAATCTCCAAATGGGTGATAAGCATATGAAAATGAGTCATGAGGCAATTTTAAATTGCAAGCACCACGTGATAACACTCACTCATCAGAAGAGAAAATATAGAAAAAGATTGACGATACTGAATATTGCTGAAAGAATAAATCCACAGACGTTTCATACAAAATTAGTAAAGGCATAAGTTGGTACAACCACTTTGGAAAACTGGCATTGGTGCCTCCTAAACCTGAAGCTGACCACACACATGGGCTATGAAACAGCATTACATAAATATTCAGAAATATCTGTAAGTATGTACCAGAGACTTACATAGGTATGTATATAATACTGGTTAGCCAAAAAGCTGCCAATGAAAACTAAAATAAAAACAAAAGTGACTTTTACAATGATACCATTAGGCAGTATTTAAAAAAAAAAATGAACTTCTACTACATGCAACTATGTGGTTGAATTTCAAGTACATAACATAAGAGAAAGGAAAGAGGTACCAAAAAAAAAAAAAAAAAAAGCAATACTGTATGAACCTTGCAGTGCAATGGATTACTTTTGTATGGCCTTTCTCGTCATGGTCTTGGAACTCCTACTCAAGTGACTGGACTGTGCAAATATGGTTATTGTGGCCCACCAAGGGGATTAGTCAGTTTTGCCATCCCACTGGGCTTGAAATGAGCCATCCAAGAGGTGGAAAAGACAAGATCTCACCACCACCAAGGAAGAACAGCAAGGAGTCAGTGCGGCCTTTGGACCTGCAATCCCTGTGCTGAGAAGCTCCTGGAACCAGGAGACAGAGAAGCAGAGAACTGTTAACACTGAAAGTAGCAAGAAGGGCCAGCAGAGACCTGGCAGCAGGAGATGTGGTAGGGTTCTGGGTCCACGGAGAGAGAAAGCTGAGTGCCTTTGGGCAGAGGCCTAGGGCCATGGAGAGTCATGCCTGAAAGCATGGCTGGGAAGAGGCTGTCCTGATGGAAGAACTGTATCCTGAGTGTTCCTGAACCTGAAATGTAACTGTTACTTCCCTAATAAACCCTACAATCGTGAGTATTGCCTGTGAGTTCTGTGTGGCCATTGCAATGAATTATCTAACTCAGGAGATAAGTACAGAGTGCCACAGGAGGGACGTTTGTGTCAGAACTGGTAAAGATGGTGGAGAGAGGAGGCATGTCTGAACTCTGCCTCTCAGGAATCAGCCTTGGGCTCCTGTTCTTGATTCTCCTTCCCGCTTGTGAAGTTGGAGGAGGTCGGATGATGCCCCGCACAAGGTTTTTACAAACCTAATTATGTAAATTTCTAAAGAAATAAAACTATAGCAAAATCTATAAGCCATGGAAGTGTAACATCTAGGGACATGGGAGGGTGTAGTAATTGGTGGGGACTATGAGATGACAATAACATTTGATTTTGCTCATGATTACCTGTGCGTGTTCACTTTGTGACAATTCATGAGTCGAATCTCTCCATATGATACATTTTTAGTATATATGTTGTATTTTGGAAACCCTGGTGGCGTAGTGGTTAAGTGCTATGGCTGCTAACCAAAGGGTCGGCAGTTTGAATCCTCCAGGCAGGCGCTCCTTGGAAACTCTGTGGGGCAGTTCTACTCTGTCCTAGGGTCGCTAGGAGTTGGAATCGACTCGACGGCATTGGGTTTGGTTTTTTTTTTTGGTTTATGTTGTACTTAAAAAAAAAGTATTCAAACATCCAGGCATTATTAAACTAAATCATATTATCAAATATATATATATATATTAATTAATTTTTATTGTGCTTTAAGTGAAAGTTTACAAATCAAGTCAGTCTCTCATACAAAAATTTATATATACCTTGCTATATGCTCCTAATGGAAACCCTGGTGGTGTAGTGGTTAAGTGCTACAGCTGCTAACCAAAGTGTCAGCAGTTCAGATCCACCAGGCACTCCTTGGAAACTCTATGGGACAGTTCTACCCTGTCCTGTAGGGTCACTATGAGTTGGACTCGACTCAGCAGCAAGGGGTTTTTTATAGCAAAATCTATAAGCCATTGAAGTGTAACATCTAGGGACACAGGAGGTGTAATAATTGATGGGGACTATGAGATGACAATAACATTTGATTTTCCTCATGATTACCTATGTGTGTTCACTTTGTGATAATTCGTGAGTCGAATCTCTCCATATGATACATTTTTAGTATATATGTTGTACTTTAAAAAAAATATATTCAAACATACAGGCATTATTAAACTAAATCATATCAAATATATATATTAATTAATTTTTATTGTGCTTTAAGTGAAAGTTTTCAAATTGAGTCAGTCTCTCACACAAAAATTTATATATACCTTGCTATACACTCCTAATGGAAACCCTGGTGCCGTAGTGGTTAAGTGCTACTGCTGCTAACCAAGACGTCAGCAGTTTGAATCTGCCAGACGCTCCTTTGAATCTCTATCAGGAAATTCTACTCTGTCCCATAGGGTCGCTATGAGTCGGAATCTACTCGACAGCAGCGGGATTGGTTTTTTGGGACACTCCTAGTTGCTCTCCCCCTAACAGGACAGCACACTCCTACCTTCCCTCTACTTTCTCTCCTCATGTCCACTCAGGCAGCTTCTGGCCTCCTCTGCCATCTCATCTCCCCTCTGGACAGGAAATGCCAACATAGTCTCATGTGTCTCTTGATCCAAGAACTCGTCCTACACCAGTATCATTTTCCATCCCATATTACAGTACAATCCCTCTCTAAAGATTTCTCTTTGGGAATGGTTCCTGTCTTGGGCTAACAGAAGTTCTGGGGACCATGGCCTCTGGGGTCCTTCTAGTGCCAGTCTGACCATTAAGCCTGGTCTTTTTACAAGAATTTGAGGTCTGCAACCCACTGCTCTTCTGCTCCCTCAGGGGTTCTCTGTTGTATCCCCTGTCAGGCAGTCATCGGTTGTAGCCAGGCACCACCTAGTTCTTCTGGTCTCAGGATGATGTAGTCTCTGGTTTATGTGGTCCTTTCTGCCTCTTAGGTTCATAATTACCTTGTGTCTTTGGTGTTCTTCATTCTTCCTTGCTCCTGGTGGGTTGAGGCCAATTGATGCATCTTAGATGGCCGCTTGCCAGCGTTTAAGACCCCAGACGCCACTCTCCAAAGTGGGATGCAGAATGTTTTCTTAGTAGATTTTATTATGCCAATTGACTTAGATGTCCCCTGAAACCATGATCCCCAAAACCCGGCCCTGCTATGCTGGCCTTCTAAGTGTTCATTTTATTCAGGAAACTGCTTTTGGTTTAGTCCAGTAGTGTTGGCCTCTCCTGTATTGTATGTTGTCTTTCCCTTCACCTAAAATAAAACTTATCTACCATCTAGTGAAAACCCCTCTCCCTCCCTCCCTCCCTCCCCCCTCTTGTAACCATCAAAGAATATTTTCTTCTCTGTTTAAACTATTTCTCCACTTCTTCTAATAGTGGTCTTATACAATACTTGTCCTTTTGCAACTCACTAATTTTACTCAGTATAATGCCTTCAATATTCATCCATGTTATGAGATGTTTCATGGATTCATTATTGTTCTTTATCATTGTGTAGTATTCTGTTGTGTGAATATACCATAATTTATTTATCCTTTCATCTGTTGGACACCTAAGTTGTTTCCATCATCTTGCTATTGTGAACAGTGGTGCAGTGAACACGGGTGTGCATATATCTATTCATGTGAGGGCTCTTATTTCTCTAGGATATATTCCAAGAAGTGGAACTGCTGGATCGTATGGTAGTTCTATTTCTAGTTTTTTAAGGAAGCACCAAATCTATTTCCAAAGCGGTTGTACCATTTTACATTGCCACTAGCAGTGTAGAAGTGTTCCAGTATCTCCATAACCTCTGCAACATTTATTCTCATGAGTTTTTGAATTCATGCCAGCCTTGTTAGGGCAAGATGGAGTCTCATTGTAGTTTTGATTTGCATTTCTCTAATGGCTAAGGAAGGTGAGCATTTCCTCATGTATCTGTTAGCAGCCTGAATGTCTTCTTTAGTGAAGTGCCTGTTCATATCATTTGCCCATTTTTTAATTGGATTGTCCTTTTGTAGTTGAGTTTTTGTAGTATCATGCAGATTTTAGAGATCAGGTGCTGATAGGAAATGTCACAGCTAAAAACTTTTTCCCAGTCTGTAGGTAGTCCTTTGACTCTTTTGGTGAAGTCTTTGGATGAGCACTGGTGTTTGATTTTTAGGAGCTCCCAGTTATCTGGTTTCTCTTCTGCATTTTTAGTAAGTTTTGTATACCATTTATGCCATGTATTAGGGCTTTTTTTTTTAAGTTGCACCATTTTTTCTCCCATGATCTTTATCATTTTAGATTTTATATTTAGGTATTTGATCCATTTTGATTTTGTTCTTGTGCATAGTGTGAGGTATGTGTCTTGTTTCATTTTTTTGCAGATAGATATTCAGTTATACCAGCACCATTTGTTAAAAAGACTGTCTTTTCCCCATAACTGACTTTGGGCCTCGTCAAATATCAGTTGCTCATATGTGGATGGATTTATGTCTGGATTCTCAATTCTGTTCCATTGGTCCATGTGTCTGTTGTTGTACCAGTACCAGGCTGTTTTGACTACTGTGGTGGTATAATAGGTTCTAAAATCAGGTAGAGTAAGGCCTCCCACTTTGTTCTTCTCTGTCAGTAATGTTTTACTTATCTGGGGTCTTTTGCCCTTCCATATGAAGTTGGTGATTTGTTTCTCCATCTGATTAAAAAATGTTGTTGGAATTTGGATCAGAATTGCATTGTATCTATATATGGCTTTTGGTGGAATAGACATTTTTACAATGTTAAGTCTTCCTATCCATGAGCAAGGTATGTTTTTCCATTAATGTAGGTCTTTTTTGGTTTCTTGCAGTAGTGTTTTGTACTTTCCTTTGTATAGGTCTTTTACATCTCTGGTAAGATTTATTCCTAAGTATTTTATCTTCTTGGGGGCTACTGTAAATGGTACTGATTTGGTGATTTCATCTTCGATGTTCTTTTTGTTGGTGTAGAGGAATCCAACTGATTTTTCTATGTTTATCTTGTATCCTGATACTTTGGTGAACTCTTCTATTACTTTCAGTAGTTTTTCTTTTTTTTTTTTTAAGGATTCTTTAGTGTTTTCTGTGTATAAGATCATGTCATCTGCAAATAGAGATACTTTTACTTCTTCCTTGCCAATCTGGATACGCTTTATTTCTTTATCTAGCCTAATTGCTCTGACTAGGACCTCCAGCACAGTGTTGAATAAGAGTTGCAATAAAGGGCATCCTTGTCTGCTTTCGGAATCTTTCCATTTAGGATGATGTTAGCTATTGGCTTTGTATAAATGCCCTTTATTATGTCGAGGAATTTTCCTTCAATTCCCATTTTGCTGAGAGTTTTTATCATGAATGAGTGTTGGCCTTTGTCAAGTGCCTTTTGTGCATCAATTGATAAAATCATGTGGTTCTTGTCTTTTGTTTTATTTATATGATGGATTATGTTAATTGTTTTTCTAATGTTGAACCTTGCCTGTGTACCTGATATGAATCCCACTTGGTCATGAAGAATTATTTCTTGGATATATTGTTGAATTCTATTGGCTAGAATTTTGTTGAGGATTTTTGCATCTAAGTTCATGAGAGATACAGGTCTGTGATTTTCTTTTCTTTCTTTTTTTTTTTTTTTTTCTGATGTCTTTACCTGGTTTTGGTATCAGGGGTATGCTGGCTTCATAGAATGAGTTTGGGAGTATTATATCATTTTCTCTGCTCTGAAGTACCTTTAGTATTAGTGGTTTAACTCTTCTCTGAAAGATTGGTAGAACTCTGCAGTGAAACCCTATGGGCCAGGGGTTTTTTTTGTTGGGAGTTTTTGGATTGCCTTTTCAATCTCTTCTTTTATTATGGGTCTATTTAGTTGTTCTACCTCTGTATTTGTTCTTTACCTCTGTATTTGTTAGCTTAGGTAGGTAGTGTGTTTCTAGGAATTCACCCATTTCTTCTAGGTTTTCAAATATGTTAGAGTACAATTTTTCATAGTAATCTGATATGATTATTTTTAGTAGGGTCTGTTGTGATATTGCTCATCTTATTTCTTGTTCAGGTTATTTGCTTCCTTTCTTGTTTTTCTTTTGTCAGTCTGGCCAGTGGTTTATCAGTTTTGCTAATTTTTTCAGAGAATCAGCTTTTGGTCTTGTTAATTCTTTCAATTGTTTTTCTGTTCTCTAATTCATTTAATTCTGCTCTAAGTTTTATTATTTGCTTTTCTCTGGTGCCTGAGGGTTTCTTTTATTGCACTCTTTATATTTGTTCAAGTTGTAGGGACAATTCTTTGATTTTGGCCCTTCTTTTTTGTATGTGTGAATTTATTGATATAAATTGACCTCTGAGCACTGTTTTCACTGTGTCCCAAAGGTTCTGATAGGAAGTGTTTTCATTCTCATTGGATTCTATGAATTTCTTTATTCTATCCTTAATATCTTCTGTAACCCAGTCTTTTTTGAACAGGGTATTATTCTGTTTCCAAGTTTTTGATTTCTTTCCCCTGCTTTTCCTGTTATTGACTTCCACTTTTATGGCCTTTTGGATTCTGCAAAGGCTTGCTTTATGACCTAATATGTGGTCTCTTCTAGAGAATGTTCCATGCTCACTAGAATAGAAAGTATACTTTGCAGCTGTTGGGTGGAGTGTTCTGTATATGTCTGTGAGGTCAAGTTGGTTGATTATGGCATTTAGATCTTCCATGTCTTTACTGAGCTTCTTAGTGGAAGTCCTGTCCTTCACCGAAAATGGAGTGTTGAAGTCTCCTACTATTATTGTGGAGCCGTCTATGTTTTCAATGCTGTTAGAGTTTGTTTTATGTATCTTGCAGCCCAGTCATCGGGTGGATAAATATTTAATATGGTTATATCTTCCTGGTAAATTGTCCCTTTAATCATTATATAGTGTCCTTATCCTTTGTGGTGGATTTAATTTTAAAGCCTGTTTTGTCAGAAATTAATATTGCCACTCCCGCACTTTTTTGATTGTTGTTTGCTTGATATATTTTTTTCCATCCTTTGAGTTTTAGTTTGTTTTTTGTTTATAAGTCTAAGATGTGTCTCTTGTAGGCAGCATATAGCTGGATTATGTTTTTTTTATCCAATCTGCAACTCTCTGTCTCTTTATTGGTACATTTAGTTCATTTACATTCAGTGTAATTAAAGATAAGAATGTGTTTAGTGCTGTCATTTTGATGCCTTGTTTGGCGTGTTGTTAGCAGTTTCATTTTTTCACTTACTTTTTTGTGCTGAGAAGTTTTTCTTTGTAAATTGTGTGTTCCTCTTTTTCATTGTAGTTGAATTTGTTTCTGCTGAGTCTTTATGTTTATCTTGGTTTTTATTTTGAAGTACAGGATTGTTAGTCTTCTTTGTGGTTACCTCAATATTTACCCCTATTTTTCTAAGTATAAACCTAACTTGTGTTGCCCTGTATCACCTTGATTTCGTCTGCATATGGAAGAGATATACCTACTTTATTTAGTCCTTCTTTATTGATTATTGTCTTTTACATAATGACATCAGTGATTCCCTGTTATGAGTTTTTTTTTTTTTTAATCTTACTTTAGTTTTGTCATTTCCGTATCTGAATTGATACCAGGATGCTCTGTTCTGTGTCCTAGTGTTGTGTTGATATAGATATTATTGATTTTCTAACCAGAGAATTCCTTTTAGTATTTCTTGTAGTTTTGGTTTGGTTTTTGCAAATTCCCTAAGCTTGTGTTTATCTGTAAATGACTTAATTTCACCTCCATATTTTGCTGAATATACTATTTTTGGCTGTGTAACCTGTGCGCGCTGGCTGGGTCCCTGCCAAGATTGCCCCAGGCATCCTGCACTTGCCTTCTTTCGGTGAAGCAGCTTTGTCCTAAACCCCACAGCCAGAACTGGGTCCTTCACACCAGGGGGTTGGGGTGCTGGCACTTCATTTGCCTTTTTTCACTGAAGCAGCCGCTTCCTAAAGTCTGCAGGTAGCCCCACTGAAGACACTCCACAGGGTCAGGGGCGCACCAATTTGGTTGCCTTTTTTGGTGAATCTGCCATGACTCAGGAAGCTACCATCAGCCCTGGCACATTCGCTTCAAAGAACAGTACCGAGAAATCAGAGCTGAGGCACTGCGAGGTCCGGGCAACTCAGTGCATCTGCACAGCCTCTCACTCCCCTGTCACTCAGGTCAATTCCTTAGTTCTGTGTGTGATGATCAGGGGTCGTAGATTGTCATGTATGTAATCGATTCACTTGTTTTTTCAGATCTTTGTTGTAAGAGGGCTCAGCGGAACCCTCTGTCTAGTTAGCCATCTTGGCCCTGCCTCCCCAAATTTATATTTTTAATTGGTAACATTTATGGACTACAGTGACAGGAGAGAGTTCCCTTCTATCCTTTCTTTTCCCTAGGTTTTTTTTTTTTTTTTAGTTTTAAATTTTGGTTTTAAGAACAAATTGAAAGAGGGAAGCTATCATTATGTGCCAGACATTCTACTTACCCCTTTATCCAGGAATTCCTCACTTAGTCATTAATATAATTCTGGGCAGTAGTTATCACTAACCCCCTGGTACAAATGAGGAAACAAAATCATAGAAGCTAAGTAAGAGCCATATATCTAGGATCCATATTATCATCTAGTCAGCCTGAATAAACCAAAACCCACTGCTGTTGAGTTGATTCCAACTCATAGTGACCCTATAGGACAGAGCAGAAATGTCCCATAGGATTTCCAAGGCTGCAAATCTTTACAGAAGCAGATTGCCACATCTTTCTCCCATGGAGTGGCTGGTGGGTTCGAACCATCAACCTTTCAGTTAGCAGCTGAGCGCTTAGTCACTGTTCCACCAGGGTTCCTTCAGCTTGAATACTCTCTTTTTAGATATAATACCTAGAGGACCTATGTGATGGTACAAGGTGATAAAAATATTCTGAGTGATTTTTCAGAAGTCAATGATCTGTCATACTACTGAATTTATAGCACTTTGTCTTTTTTGTTGAATTAATAATCTCAGTTCAAAATCTGGATAACTTTGCAAAATTGACACAAAATAAAGTTTAAAGTCTATGTTTAATTTAGTTTAAGAGGTAATTGTACAATTCAAAACAGTATGATAGTATTTAATGGATTGTATTTCCATTATTTATACTTTTTCTGGTTGGATATACCTGGTTTTATCCAATTAGCATTGAACTAATTCAAAACTGAGCTTCCATTTTGTGAGGTCTGATCTTTTTTTGGTTCGTATGCATTCCAAGTTTGTGGTGGGAAAGTTTAGAAATATGTGGTGTTCAACAGGGCTGTCTTTTTGGTGGGCTCTGAATTCCAATGTGGAATACTTAAACCTGGCCAGAATGCTGCTTAATATCATAACCTCCGAGCTGTCACTTTTTCTCCCATTTTCTGCTTCTCAGCTGCTCTAGGAGCCTGGTGTCACAGTGGTTAAGAGCTCGACTGCTAACCAAAAGGTTGGGAGTTTGCATCCATAGCCACTCCTTGGAAATACTAAGGGGAAATTCTACCCTGTCCTAGAAAGTCGCTGTGAGTTGCAATCAACTAGACAGACAATAGGTTTTTCATTCTGGCCAGCACTAAAGTATTGGTAAAAGAAGAAAACTAAGACCAGATTGAGATCTTCGTGCTTCCATTCTTTCCTGGATCTTGAATCCTCACATTTTTGCTGCCTTGGTATTTCTGTTGACAAAACAGATTCACTTTAATGTTTTTTGTGTGGTTTCCTAGACCCTTGCCCCAATCTCAAGCAGAATGAGTCTGCTTTGGATTAGTCAGCCATTACCAGAAGCTGGTCTACCAATGTATTGATATTTTTAATAAAATGTATATAAAACAATAATAGAATAGCATGATTATCTTAGTCATCCAGTGCTGCTATAACAGAAATACCACAAGCGGATGGCTTTATCAAAGAGACATTTATTTTCTTAATGTCTATCTAGTAGGCTAGAAGTCCAAATTGAAGGCGTCAGCTCCAGGGAAAGCTTTCTCTCTCTGTCAGCTCTGAAGGAAGGTTCTTGTCATCAATCTTCCCCTGGGCTAGGAGCTTCTCTGCACAGGAACCCTGGGTCCAAAGGACACACTTTGTTCTTGGCACTGCTTTCTTGGTGGTATGAAGTCCCCAACTCTCTGCTTGCTTCCCTTTCCTTTATCCTTTGTAAGATAAATGGTGATGCAGGCCATACCCCAGGGAAACTTCCTTTACATTGGATCAGGGATGTGACCTGAGCAAGGGTGTTATATCCAACACTAATATTTTTTTACCCTCAGGCAGAGATTTGGATTTATAACACATAGGAAAATCACAAAATGAAGGACAACCGCACAGTACTGGGAATCATGACCTAACCAAGTTGACACATATTTTGGGTCAATCAATCCATGACAATGATAGAGTCTATAAAGTTAGCTATGAAGAAGAAAAAAAATGTTTAAGAACAGAGTAATTTCTTACGATGTAAAAAGTCATCTCGTGATAAAGGCTTATAATTTAATATTGGGCCTATTTTAAAGGTATTAGAACTTTATAAATATTCATGCTATTCTCACACATGAACTTTATCTTTCTTATGGAAACTAAAAATATGTTATTCATTTGCATCATTGATGTGCAGTGATGCCCCTCCCCCCTTTATTTTATGAAGTAGCGCCTATTGAGAAGAGTTAAACTAGCAACATTTTATTCTCAGATATATGCTGCTATTTGGGCTACATTTCAGGACAGAACAATAAAATCCGGAAAGAAAGAAACTAATATATATTTTTGCAGACAATGTAGTCTTACTGGAAATTGCTTTAGCCTGAGGAAATATTGCAGAATTAAAAAGATAGAAACCTAAGAACCCATGCTGTCTTTTGAGTGGCTATTTCCCACTTAAACATGTTTACCCACTCAAACATGCTTATGATAAGCAACCGTCAAGGTTTTTGACTAGAATAGCTGTGAGTGGGGGAGGGGGAATGAAGAATGATTAGAGAAAACTCAGAAATGTTTACTAGGTTTCTTTTCAAAAGCGCTTAAACTCAGTTGTGTAACTATATCTTAAAATAAGAAGATATTTTCTTTCCAGCACCCAGGGTGATGATTCTATTTTGAAGTTTAAAAACTGGCTTATTTTTCAACAATGAATCTGTGAAGCATCTCATAGCATGAAGGAATCTGGAGAGCACTATGCTGAGTGAAATAAGTCAATCACAAAAAGACAAATATTGTATGAGACCGCTACTGTAAAAACTCATGAATAGGTTTCACACAAAAAGAAACAATCTTTGATGGTTATGAGGGAGGGGAGAGGTGGGGATGGAAAAACACTAAGTAGACAATACATAAGTGGAAACTTTGATGAAGGGTAAGATGGTACACAATACTGGGAAAGCCAGCACAATCTGTACAAGGCAAGGTCATGGTAGCTCCATGGACACATCCAAGCACCCTGAGGGACTGAATTGCTGGGCTGAGGGCAGTGGGGACCATGGTCTTGGGAAACATCTAGCTCAACTGGCATAACAGAGTTTATAAAGAATATGCTCTATATTCTACTTTGATGAATAGCATCTGGGGTCTTAAGAGCCTATGAGTGGCCATCTAGGATACTCCACTGGTCTCCCCCCTTTGGGAGCAAGGAAGGATGAAGAAAACTAAAGATACAAAGGAAAGATGAGTCCAAAGGACTAATGGACCAATCTACCAAGGCCTCCACCAGACTGAGTTCAGTAAAACTAGATGGTGCACAGCTATCATCACTGACTGCTCTGACAGGGATCACAATAGAGGATCCCAGACAGAGCTGGAGAAAAACGTAGAACAAAATTCTAACTCAAAAAGAAGGACCAGACTTGCGGTCCTAGCAGAGACTGGGAAACCCTGAGAGTGTGGCCCCCGGATACCTTTTCAGCTCAATAATGAGGTCAGTCCTGAGGTTCACCTTCAGCCAAAGATTGAACAGGCCATGGAATAAAACAAGACTAAAGGGGTGCAGCAGCCCTGGGGCAGGGACTGGAAGGCAGGAGGGAACAGGAAAGCTGGTAATAGGGACCCAGTGTTGAGAAGGGAGAGTGTTGACATGTCGTCAGGTTGTTAACCAATGTCATAGAACAATGTGTGTACTATTTGAGGAGAAACTAGTTTGTTCTGTAAATCTTCATCTAAAGTACAACTAAAAAATAAAAAATAAAATTTAAAAATAAAAAAGGGCTTATTTTTATATTTTTGAGTAATTACCCTGTGCCTTTTATTGTGCATTCAGTCCATCATAAGTATTCAAGGTAGGTAGTGTATTAATTAACCCTATGATAAGAGAAGAAAGCAGACTTGGGAAGGATAGACATCTTTTTCAGGTTCACAAGGGTTAGTAAAGTTTGGACACAAGCTAGGATTCAGAATTAGACTTGCCTGGTCTCAAAAACTTATGGTGCTGATGGGTATATTACTTTGCCTTTTAAATCATTTTATTTCATAAAATAGATAAAAAATAAGGAAACCAGTAAGGCTCCTTATCTCTTTCATAGCCTTATTTCTTTTACCATAAGGTACAAATTACTTTGGTTGATAAAAATGAAAGAATAACTTATTGTGTGAAGGCATCACCCTGCAATAAGAAGAGTTCACAGAGGACCATGGTTTTGGGCTGGTATTCCATTGGAGGGAATTTGATTTATTCAAATCCCTTTATAATTGTTTCAAACACTAAACGAAAATGGAATCATCTATTATCATATAGAAGGATTAAGCCCTAAATTGGATTTCTGAGTTTAAGATAAAAAAAAAAAAGAGCTAACATCCAAAATGGCTTAAAATTGAACTTTATCTACCTGTATGGAACAATAGCTTTAAGAGATTTAGAGGAAAAATGAGCTCCATAAAAGAAATATTTAAAGTGGCATAGTAATACAAACAACAGTTTTATGAGCAATTTAGGCCAAATATTCTATTTTGTCCTTTGACCAAATACTATGATACATTTTATAATCTTCCAGTTAAACTCCCTTTTGTCGTATTCTAATTCTTTGTAGGTTAAATACAGAGTTCTATCATAAATACTCAAATTGTATATATATACACGTGTTCATATATATCTCAGCATGCTACACATTCCTAATCTTAAAAAAAAAAATTGTTTATTTAAAAAATTCTGTGCATTTCCAAGGAAGAAAACAAATGTATTTCTCTAAGGGTAGACAGTTTTATTTGCTTTAAGGAAGGAACAGCCTTTGTAGATTTTCTGATTTGGGCAGTTATTTATCAATACTACTTTAAAAAAAAATTAAAGATGTTTAAGAATCGTGCACAGGTAGAGTGCTTCGGCTCTAACTATAAAATAGCTATAGGGCATAGATCAGTGGTTCTTGACTTGTTCTGATAATTTGTCCCCCACCCCCACCCTGCCATTCCCTGGGTACATTTGGTATTGTCTGGTGACATATTTGATTGTCACAACTGTGAGGGAGTGCTACTAGAATCTAATGGGTAGAGCCAAGGAATGCTGCTACAATGCACAGGACAGCCACTCACAACAAATATTTACCCAGCCCAAAATATCAGAACTGCTGAGGCTGAAAAACCTTGGGATAGATGGCTTTGCAACTCATTATCACTTCAATTCTTTCCCATATAATGAGCCTGACATTTGAGAGATGTTTTACATATAATAACACAAATACATAGATCAAGATGCAGTTGTTCAGACAGAAAAAGGGGATGCTGATTGGTTTAAAGTCAGGAAAGGTGTGCATCAGGGTTGTATTCTTTCACCATATGTATTTAATCTGTATGCTGAACAAATAATATGAGAAGCTGGACTATATAAAGAAGAACGGAGCATCAGGATTGGAGGAAGACTCATTAACAACCTGAGTTATGCATATGACACAACCTTGCTTGCTGAAAGTGAAGAGGACTTGAAGCACTTACGAATGAAGATCAAAGACCATAGCCTTCAGTATGGACTGCACCTCAACATAAAGAAAACAAAAATCCTCACAACTGGACCAATGAGCAAAATCATGATAAATGGAGAAAAGAATGAAGTTGTCAAGGATTTCATTTTACTTGGATCCACAATCAACAGCCACGGAAGCAGCAGTCAAGAAATCAAAAGATGCATTGCATTGAGTAAATCTGCTGCAAAGGACCTCTTCAAAGTATTGAAGAGCAAAGATGTCACCCTGAAGACTAAGGTGTGCCTGACCCAAGCCATAGTATTTTCAATCGCATCATATATATGCGAAAGCTGGACAATGAATAAGGAAGACCAAAGAAGAGTTGATGCCTTTGAATTGTGGTGTTGGTGAAGAATATTGAATATACCATGGACTGCCAAAAGAACGAACAAATCCGTCTTGGAAGAAGTGCAGCCAGAATGCTCCTTAGAGGCGAGGATGGCGAGACTGCATCTTACATACTTTGGACATGTTGTCAAGGAGGGATGAGTCCCTGGAGAAGGACATCATGCTTGGCAGAGTACAGGGTCAGGGGAAAAGAGGAAGACCCTCAGTGAGGTGGATTGATACAGTGGCTGCAACAATGAGCTTAAGCTTAACAGTGATTGTAACGATGACTCAGGACCAGGCAATGTTTCATTCTGTTGTGCATAGGGTCGCTATGAGTTGGAACCAACTCAATGGCACCTAACAACAACAACACAAATAGGCACCCAGTCCTAGGAATTGGGAACATGAACAACTTTATGAACCCACAAATAGTTTGCCTCTAGGGTTTATATTTGTGGACTCTGAGTTTTGATGCAGGGCTCCTAAATAGACTGAATGGTGTTGCATTGGAGTAAAACTCCCCTATACTTCAGAGCATATACATAAGGTAAATGCTTTTTACGTTGGTAAGAAAATGAAAGTGGCTTTCCCCCAAAGCATGTTTGATTTAGAAAAGTAAACACTAGCTCTCTAGTTCGTATTTCTATCTATAGCATGATGAAGGAAGAATATCTCTAAGTTAAACTAATCAGTTCCGAGATTAAAAATATTTGAGACACATGGACATATTTTCTCAAAATAGCTGTGATTAAGGATGACTTGATATGCTTCTGAAAAACTGCAGGCATCCAAGTCCGACATTAGAGATTTTCTGATTTAGTAAGTGTGGTTAGGGTCAAGGAATCTGTATTTTAACAAGAGCTCCGCATGTTTCTGATGTAGACAGTTAAATTGGAGCTCTGAGGAAATATAATGGAATCCCATTGGAGCCAGCTGCCCTAGTTCATTTAGTTTGTTTGTTTAAATAATATTTTATTGAGTTTTTGGTGAAAGTTTACTCAGCAAGTTAAGTTCCCATTTGACAATCTTTGCACAAATAGACCAATGACTTTAGTTACATTTATCACAGCGTCAACATTCTCTTTGTGTTCTGTCCCATTTCCAGTGCTCTTTTTTAGTTTCCTTGCCCCCTTATCTTCTCTTTGATTTTGAGTAATTGTTGACATTTTGGCCTCATACAGATGGTTTTTAAGTAGTGCATCAATCTTACAGTTAATACCCTTTATTTTGTGTGCCACTCTGCCATTTTACTAGAAGGTGATCTCGAGGGTTAGGCTTGGTTCTACGTTTAAAGAGTGTCTCAGGGCAATAGTCTCAGGGAGTTCTTTGATCTCTACTGTTTCAGTTTTGTCTTTTTTTTTTTTTTAAGAATTTGTGTTCTGGCCCACGTTTTTCTCCCATTCTATCCAGGACCATCTATTTTGACCCTGGTCAGAATGGTCTGTGGCGGTAGCTGGGCACCATCTAGCTCTTCCGGTCTCAGGGCATATAAGGTTGTGGCTTGTATAAACTTGTTTCTTTTCTGAACTTTTGATTACCTTCTTACTGTTTTGCTCCTGGCGAGTAGTTATATCTTAGGTGGCTGCTTGCAAGCTTTTAAGACCCCAAATGCTACTCACTTCACTAGGATGCATGATTTTTGTAAACAAGTTAAGCCAATTGACTGAGTTGGCCCATGAAACTATAGTCCAGTCCTAAGTTTTCAAATCCAGAAAACCAGTCTTGGAAAGTGTTTGGTTATGTCAGAGAAGTATTCATATTTGTGTGTCCAATGAATATATATGCCAGTACCCAGTTCAAATCCACCAGGTGCTCCTTGGAAACTCTGTGGGGCATGTCTACTCTGTCCTGTAGGGTCACTATGAGTCAGAATTGACTCAGCAGCAATGGGTTTGTTTTTTTTTTGGTTTACCCACAGATTTGTATTTACCTGTACCTATAGATTTTTTTTTATAGATACTTCTATGTGTTCTCACCTATCTATACACCTGTACCTACCTGTATACTAATATGCCTATACCCATCCAGTTGTGCTCAAACACTTGTTTTTACTTTGGTTGTGCTGTGCTCACTACATCCACATTTGGTGTCCCTTTTCCCTTCACTAAAAATAACAAGTCTTTATGATCTCTAGTGTACTTTCCCTCCATCCCCAGTATCCACTAATGAATACTGATCTCTCTCTCTATATATATCTATTCTTGTCTTCTCATAAAAGAGGGAAAACCAAACCAAACCCACTGCTGTCGAGTTGATTCTGACTCATAGCAACCCTATAGGACAGAGTAGAACTGCCCCATAGAGTTTCTAAGGAACACCTGGCAGATTTGAGCTGCCGAACTTTTGGTTAGCAGCCATAGCACTTAACCACTACGACACCAGGGTTTCCATAAAAAAGGGATCATATAATATTTGTCCTTACATTCCTGACACATTTTCAGTTATAATTATGTCTTCCAGGTCCATCCATGTTATAATATGTTTCGCAGATTCGTCATTGTTCTTTATGGTTGCATAGTATTCCATTGTATCTATATACCACAATTTAGTTATCCATTCATCCATTGATGAGCACTTTGGTTGTTTCATTTATTTGCTATTGTGAATAAAGGAGCAATGAATATATGCGTGCATATGTTTGTGTTATTATTTTTAGGTCTCTAGAGTTTTTTTTAGAGTATATACAGAACCCACTAAAGGTTCTGTATATACCCTAAAAAAATTAAAATAATAACACGAACAAACATATGCACGCATATTGAGTCGGAATCAACTCGATGGCATTGGGGTGGTTTTGTTGGAGGCTATATACAGAGTCTCTATGAGTTGGAATCAGCTTGATGACGTTGGGCTTGGGTTTGGGCTTTAGGGACTATACCTAGGGATGAGATTTCTGAATCATAGGGTAGTTCCACTTCCAGTTTTTTGAGAAAGTGCCATACCATTTTCCATAGTGGTTGTACCATTTCACAGTCTCACCAGCAATTGATAAAAGAGACCTAAAAATAATAACACGAACAAACATATGCACGCATATTGAGTCGGAATCAACTCGATGGCATTGGGGTGGTTTTGTTGGAGGCTATATACAGAGTCTCTGTGAGTTGGAATCAGCTTGATGACATCGGGCTTGGGTTTGGGCTTTAGGGACTATACCTAGGGATGAGATTTCTGAATCATAGGGTAGTTCCACTTCCAGTTTTTTGAGAAAGTGCCATACCATTTTCCATAGTGGTTGTACCATTTCACAGTCTCACCAGCAATTGATAAGGGTTTCAATTTTCTCACATCCTTGCCAATATTTGTCGTTATCTGTTTTTTTTTTTTTTTAATCAGCATCATTTTAGCTGGTGTAAGATGGCATCTCATTGTAGTTTTGATTTACGTCTCTTTAATCCCTAATGATCGTGACCATTTTTCATATTTCTGTTGGCTGCTTAGATGCCCTCTTTGGTGAAGGTTCTGTTCATGCCCTTTGCCCATTTTGTGATTAGTTTTTTTGTCTTTTTGTTGTTGAGATGTGGCAATTTTCTAGATACAAGTACATGTGTCCCTTGGAGATATTGTGGATTCGGTTCCAGACAACTTCAATAAAGCAAATATCGCAATATACCTAGTAGCAAATATTTTTTGGTTTCCCAGTGCATATAAAAGTTATGTTTAAGTGTACAATAGCATTATATTAAAAAGCAATGTACATACTAATTAAATTAAAAAATACTTTATTGATAAAAAAATGCTAACTATTGTCTGAATCTTGAGTAAGTTGTAATCTTTTTGCTGGTGGAGGATCTTGCTTCAGTGTTGACGGTACTGACTGATCAGATGGTGGTTGCTGTTCGGAATGGCTGTAGTAATTTCTTAAAATAAGACAACAATGAAGTTTGCCACATTGATTAACCTCTTTTCACAAAAGATTTCTCATAGCATGCAATGCTATTTGATAGAATTTTACTTATAGTAGAACTTCTTTCAAAATTGGAGTCAGTCCTCACAAACCCTACTACTGCCTTGTCAACTAAGTTTATGTGATATTATAAATCCTTTTTGTCATTTCAACAGTGTTCACAGCATCTTCACCAGGAGGAGTTTCCATCTCAAGAAGCTACTTTCTTTGCTCATCCATGAGAAGCAACTTCTCATCTGTTCAAGTTTTACCATGAGATTACAGTCATTCAGTCACATCTTCAGCTCCACTTGTAATTCTGGCTCTCTTGCTGTTTTCAGCACATAGACAGCTGCTTTCTCCACTGAAGTCCTGAATCCTTCAAAGTCATCCATGAGGGCTGGAATCAACTTCTCCCAAACTCCTATTAATGATGATATTTTGAGCTCCTACCATGAATCATCACAAATGTTATTAATGACATCTAGAATGATGAATCCTTTTCAAGGTTTTCAATTTACTTTGCTCAGGTCCATCAGAGGAATCACTATCTATGGCAACTATAACCTTACCAAATGTATTTCTTAAATAATAAGTCTTGAAAGTCAAAATTACTTCTTAATGCATGGGCCGCAGAATGGATGTTGTGTTGGCAGGCATGAAAACAACATTAATCTCATAGTACATCTCCATCAGAGCTCTTGGGTGATCAGGTATATTGTCAATGAGAAATAATATTTTGAAAGAAATCTTTTTTTTTCTGAGCAGAAGGTCTCAACAGTGAGCTTAACGTATTCAGTAAACCATGTTGTTGGCGGATGTGCTGTGATCAAGGCCTTGCTGTTCCATTTATAGTGCATAGGCAGAATAAGTTTAGCATAATTCTCAAGGGCCCGAGGATTTTCAGAATGGTAAATGAGCATTGGCTTCAGCTTAAAGCCTACAGCTGCATTAGTCCATAACAAGAGAATCAGCCTGTTCTTTGAAACTTTGAAGCCAAGTATTGACTTCTCCTCTCTAGCTATGAAAGTCCTAGATGGCATCTTCTTCCAAACAAGGCTGTTCAATCTACATTGAAAATCTGCTGTTTATTGTAGCCACCTTCATCAATTATTTTAGCTAGATCTTCTGGAAAACTTGCCACAGCTTCTACATCAGCATTTGTCTTTAGTTTTCAAGAATTTTATTAGGATATGGGGCAGAGTGGATTTTTTTTGTGTGTGTTTCTTCTAATTGAGGTTTGTGTAGCTTCCTGTTTTTGCAGGCTTGGTTCTCTGTTCAGTCTGGGAAATTCTCTCTGAAAACTCTTTCTATCCCTTTATTGCTGTCGTGGTACTCTGGGGTTCCAATAATTCTAATGTTAGATTTCTTAATTGAATCTCATATTTCCATATGTATTTGTTTGCTTTTCTTTGTTCTTTTCTATTGTTTCTTTTGAGAATTGATAAGCTCAGATATTTTGTCTTGTGGTTTATTTATTCTAACTTCTTCATGTTTGACTCTATTGTTGAGCGCTTATCTTGCTTTTCTAATCCCGTTGCTTTCGTCTCCATTTTCTGTGGTTCTCTCTTTCCTTTCTTTTTTTTTTTTTTTTTTGGTATTTTAAATTTCCTTGTTTATTCTCTTATTTTGTTCTTTCATTTCTTTCCTGATCTCCACTAGTGCATTTTCTGTGTGTGCTTTTTGCTTTCTTTAAATGTATTTAGCACCATAGTCTGAAATTTTTCAATTTGTTCTTTTAGTCTGGCCTCCATAAGAGAAATTTCCTTTTTCATATTTTGCTTTTGATTATTCCTTTTTTTCTTGTTATTTCGTGTGTTTGGCAATTTTTTGTTAACTTGGGTCATTTTGTTATTGCTGTTTTCTTTTTTTATAATTTAAATTTTGTATTCTAGTTTTTGTGGGGAAATTTTCTGACTGTACGCAGTCGTGGTATACCAGCCAAAATCTCAGCTGCAAACTGAAAGGGCAGGGCTCTCATTCACCAGCTACTCCACAGGAGAAAGATCCAGCAGCCTGCCTCTGCAAAAGCACAAGCCCTGGAAACACCATGGGAAAGCTCCACTCTTCCCCATAGGGTCTCCACAAGTCAGAATCAACCCAGTGGCACTAGGCTTTTTTCTACTCCTGAGAACCACTGGAGGGCACTCTTATTAGGTTTTTTCAGTGCTGGTTCAGGAGTTTTGGATGCTTGGTCCCTGGAACTCAACACACATGTGCAGGAGGGGTGGTTTCACTGGTTGCAGATGTTGGCATAAGTGGTGGGGCTCAACTTTCCTGTGGCAAAGATGGGGGCTCTCTATGTCTTTCCCTCATGGGCACCCCAGCACAGAATCTCCCATGGTGTTCCACTGTGGGCAGGGGGCCACATGAATTATACCCCTCACCCTGCTGCCCTAGTACCCATCTGTCTGGGGCCTTAGTGAGATTCAACAGCACTCTTTTGCAGTGCTATGATCTCCCTTCACCCTCTCCCAATTGTGTGGCCTCCAATTGAACTCCCATGGCCAATCTGTGCCACCTTAATATATTGGTCTACAGCTTCTTCAGATAGGCTCCCTTTCTGTGTTCCCTGTTTAGGGTGTTGCCCAATCCCTTCCCAAAATAACTGCAATGAGTGAGTGCTCCAGATGTCAGTGAGTAGGTTTTCCTAGCTTCTGTGCCACCCCCACTTTTCCTTCCCACTGCTTCTGGACTCACCCCAACTCTCCAACACCTCAGCTGCCATCTGGAGCTCTGAGATCTGTCTGTGCTTGTTTTTATTTGTTGTTTAGTGGTTGTTGGGAGAGTAAGTGGGGGCATCCACTCGCTTTGCCATCTTGCACTGCTGACCTCTAGTTCCTTTTAAATGATGATGTATAAGTTTTTACCTGAACATCTGTGACACAAAAATTCAAAGCTAAATGAAGAAGTTGGATTTAGGGATTGAAAAGCATATACCAAAAGGTCTTAAAATAAATGTTATGATTTTAGATAGTAAATATTCAAATACTGTCACTTCAACCATTTCAGAATTTAGCCTCGTATCTGGCATATAGTGATGTCACCAAATTATTTTTAAATCGATAAATGATAAATAGATACAGGAGAGTATCTAGTTGAATTTATACTCCTTTCCATTTAGACAGAATGCAAGCCATCAGCTAAAAAGGCGGTTAGACTTATGACAAGAACATGTGATAGAATGGGTGCATTAAGTGGGAACAAATGAGAAATGCAAATACATTCAGTTATAAAGCTATATTTTTCATAATTGTCTCTTCTTCTAGTCACATTCAAATTGTTTGATAAAGTCTCGTTTTGAACAATTTGGTATTATTTACAAAGGCTCACGAGAGAGTGCACTACTCACCAACACTATGAAAGACAATATAGGGAGTGCACCTCCAAGGCACCAGGGCCTGTCTGAAGGATTGTTGAAAAGAATTGGAAGAGAAAGTTTAAGGAAAGAACAGAAACATTAAAAACCCTGAAATGTGTGCCAGAATATGGTTCTCTGTATTTTTCACACCCTTTGCCTAGCTCCATCCTCACTTCTGGTTAACAAAGTTCTTTCAACATAATGCATCCAAGATCCAAGTCATGCCATGAGAGATAATATTAACAAGCAAAATTTTGCTTTATCAGTAACTACAGAATGCAAGTATCTAAGGAAAATGGAAGAGTTTAGAAAAGAAAGAGGGGGCAAATGCCAACAGAGGAAGATTTACAATAAATTGGAACTCTCTACAGAAATATTTGTATCATCCATTAAACTACAAATGTACTCTGAATCAGCTACTGGTTACTTTATGATGAAGGAATGAGACTGTAGCCTTTGTTCTAGATACAAGACTATAATGAGGGCTAAAGAAACGTGTTTGGCAATATAAATGTGTGCACACATATACAAACCATTATGCAAAAATGGATGAGGGTATGTCTGCATATAACTCCTCTATGCACATTGGTGTGGCAGATTAAAAATCCCTACACTTTCATTTCTATCACCAAGGTCGGATTTTCCTACTACTGCTCCTTCTTCTTTGTGTCCAACTTTCGCATTCCAATAACCAGTAATTATCAACGCATCTTGATTGCATGTTCGATCAATTTCAGACCGCAGCAGCTGATAAAAATCTTCTATTTCTTCATCTTTGGCCCTAGTGGTTGGTACGTATATTTGAATAATAGTCGTATTAACTGGTCTTCCTTGTAGGCATATGGATATTATCCTAACACTGACAGCGTTGTACTTCAGGATAGATCTTGAAACACTCTTTTTAACGATGAATGCAACACCAGTCCTCTTCGAGTTGTCATTCCCAGCATAGCAGACTATATGATTGTCTGGTTCAAAATGGCCAATACCAGTCCATTTCAGCTCACTAATGCCTAGGATATCGATGTTTATGTGTTCCATTTCATTTTTGACGATTTCCAATTTTCCTAGATTCATACTTCATATATTCCAAGTTCCAATTATTAATGGATGTCTGCAGCTGTTTCTTCTCATTTTGAGTCATGCCACATCAGCAAATGAAGGTCCTGAAAGCTTTACTCCATCCACATCATTAAGGTCGACTCTACTTTGAGGAGGAAGCTCTTCCCCAGTCATCTTTTGAGTGCCTTCGAACCTGGGGGGCTCATCTTCCAGCATTATATCAGACAATGTACCGCTGCTATGCATAAGGTTTTCACTGGCTAATGGTTTTCAGAAGTAGACTGTCTGGTCCTTCTTCCTAGTCTGTCTTAGTCTGGAAGCTCAGCTGAAATCTGTCCTCCATGGGTGACCCTGCTGGTATCTGAATACTAGTGGCATAGCTTCCAGCATCACAGCAACACACAAGCCCCCACAGTATGACAAATTGACAGAAGAAGAGTTGACCGAAGAAGAGTTGACGCCTTTGAATTGTGGCGTTGGTGAAGAATATTGAATATACCATGGGCTGCCAAAAGAACGAACAAATCTGTCTTGGAAGAAGTGCAGCCAGAATGCTCCTTAGAGGCAAGGATGGCGAGACTGCATCTTACATACTTTGGACATGTTGTCAGGAAGGATGAGTCCCTGGAGAAGGACATCATGCTTGGCAGAGTATAGGGTCAGTGGAAAAGAGGAAGGCCCTCAACAAGGTGGATTCACACAGTGTCTGCAACAATGAGCTCAAGCATAACAACAATTGCAAGGATGGCACAGGACCGGGCATAGGGTTGGGCATGAGTTGCTATGAGTAGGAACCGACTCAATGGCACCTAACAACAACAACACTTTCATTGATACTCCTTGCATTTTTAAGTGGGTTTTCTTTTCTCTTTTGTGTTTGTAGGCTCAGTGACTGCTTGACCAATAACACATGATGGGAATGATGTGGTACCTGTTTCTAGGTATAGAATTTATGAAACTTGCAGATTCCACTTCCAGTCTCTTGGAACAGTCTATCTGGGAACTCTGAGATACAATGTAGGGAATTCTTCTATTGGCAATTACCGTGCTGAGGAATCCCTGCAGAGCGCAGAGTGCTAGATACCTTAAGTGAAGCCATCTTGGAGCCTCCAGACTTAGTCCATCCTCCAGGTGAATACTACCAAGGAATATCAATTGGCATGACTTGGAGCTAAAGAATCTACTACCTGTAGCAAAAAAAAAAAAAAAAAAAAAAAAATTCTCTTTGTCCAAAATGCTGACACAAAAATAGCGATATAATAAAATGGTTGCTTTAACTACCATGTTTTGAGCAGTTACGCAGAACTAGATAATGAGAATAGAGATATGCCGTCACAATCTACTTCTAAGGGCAACTCCGTCCCCAATCACTCACTATCCACTTAGTCTGATTCATTTTCTGTGTAACATTTATCAGTGTATAATATCATATTTTGTTTAGTTATTTGTTTTCTCTTTTCCCCTATAGAATATAAACCTCATTAAAGCTGGAACTTTCTCTAACGTGTTTACTCATGCATGTCAGCTCCTTGAACAGTGCTTGGTATATCACAGGCCCTCAAAGTATTCATCACATTGTAGGAATGATTAAGTATCATATTCTAGCAAATAACATCAGAAACTGTATATGCATTTGGCTAATTATTTGGAGAAATTAACTAATGGGGAATCTATTAAAATATATTCATAAAAACATTGAGTTCAACAGAAACTGAAATGTTGGAAAGTACACTGTAGTTTTTTTTTTTTGGTAAATTCTCATGTCTAGAATATAATTTAATGAAATGATAAGTGAAACATGTGGCAAAATGGTACTAAAAAATACGATTCCAAACATGAAAAAATATCTAGACAATGACCC
This sequence comes from Elephas maximus indicus, assembly GCF_024166365.1. Lineage (NCBI taxonomy): Eukaryota > Metazoa > Chordata > Mammalia > Proboscidea > Elephantidae > Elephas > Elephas maximus. The sequence continues at coordinate 58,729,884 of NC_064833.1, read as the reverse complement.
AAATCTGATAATTAGGTATTTTTTTAAAGAGCCTTTTATGTATAGCTGAAGTGACATGAATTTTTGTTTTCTCTGCATTGCTCAGAAAGGCAATCATTTTTATTATTTTACTAATGAATACTTCAAAGACATCTGACATTTAAGAAAATGAACAATTGGATAAAAGGAACACACAAGAGGAAGGATGATTTGAACTTTCTTTGGGATATGAGACTGAATTCCTTTCAACATGAATACTGCTATGATTAATCACTTAACATTCTCAGAACTCATTAGCCTTAAAGTGTAGCTTTAAGCTGAGCTCTAACCTCATGAAAATCAGTTTTATCAGTAAATGGATCCTGCACAATCCAAAGCAAACATATTTGTTTCCTCAAAAAAGTATCAAAATCCTTAAAGGTAATAGTGTTCCAATAGTAAATTCAAGAAAATTATTCAGAGCTACTGCAGTAAAATAATACGGTTAAAAGCAAAATCACAAAAAAGAAAATGAAACATCAATAACCAAGTGTATGTACTGGAATCAAATTTTAGTTGAACTGAAATTTAAGTCTAGTCTTTCTAACAATTACTCTGTTTAAGAATATAAGTTTGTGATATAACGGTTTGGTTCCCTATTCAGAAAGACATAATTTTTAATTCAGATTTCACAATTATAAAACTGTTTAGTCTTGGGAATTTAAGTTTTCCCTAATCCCCTGTTTCTTCATCTATGAAATTAAAGTTATCGTAGTATGTAACTCATTGCATACTAGTGAGATAATACAATTAAAAGTCCTGGCACAGTGATGCAATTAGAAATGTTGGTTATTAATAATATTATTAATGCTAATATAAAAATAATCATCTGAAATTGTTTAATATTTAATCCCTGAGAGTTAAAAAATTAAAACTGTCTGTAATGTAAAGAAAAAGTAAAGCAAATTCCATGATAGTTTTCAGATATACTGATCAAACTGCCAAACAGGTGTTTTTATAGAATTTCAAAAAGAAAAAATATCAGTTTTCAAGTTCATGTCTATGTATTAATAATTGATCATTATCAAATAATATGGTAGGTGTTTTTGCTCAAAACAATAATGTTAACCTTGGAATATATAAGTTTTGATTCAGGAAACTACTTAATAGTTATGACATGTACAAAATATTTTTGTATGCTTTTTAAAAATATACATATTTCTTATTTTCTTGTCAAATTCTACCAGACCATTTCATATAATTAAAAAAGAACTTTAAAGATCACTTTTTCAAGTGCTCCTCATATTTCAGTTTTTCTTTTTTTTTTTTTTTTTCTGACGCTTTTTTTACTAATGCTGTTCTTCCTTTATTTTCCAGGAGTCTTTTATAGGTCAGGTTCAATGTGCTATAGCAAGTCAGTGATACCAAGCTGGCTTGAACCAATCAGGTCTTCATGACAGTTTAAGTAACCTCAACTATGAGCCTAATTTTTATGTGTGACATCTCACTATGAATGTATTTTTAAAATTATTTGTTTATTTGTTTTCACATATATTTTAATTTTTCTCAGAGATCAGGTTTGATTACTGGCTAATGAATTTCCTGTGTACCACCCATCTGTTAGTGGAGACTTATATGTTGCTTTGATGCTAAAGGGGTTTCAGCAGAGATTCCAGACTAAGTGAACCAGGACGAAAGGACTGGCAATCTACTTCTGAAAAATCAGCCAATGAAAACCCTATCGATCACAATGGTCCAATCCCTAACCAATCATGGGACAGTGAGGAAAAAGCAGCAGTCAGAAAATAATTGCTATTTTTCCAACTGCCAAATATGTCAAACCACCTTCATCTGTGTTTTCCATTCTTTTTTTTTAATTTGTTTAATTGTCATGCTGCTCTTGTTTTTCTCTAAGGAAATGCATTCATTTTTGCTCTGGATCTCATTCCCTCTTGCCTAAACACATGCAGCAATTACTATCTTTTATCCTCCTTAATGCAGCCTCAAAAATGCTTTCTTTTCTACTGGATTATTCATTTTGTTATACAAACATAATATAGTTACCAGGTTAAAAACAAAACAAAAAAAATCCTTTGACTTCTTATACCCCAAATTTTATCATTTTTTTAATAGAAAAATTCCACTAAATTTTTTCCCATACTGATTTCATTTTCTCACCACCACCCCTTTTTCTCCCTTTTCTTTGTAGCCTACTTTACTCATCTGACACTAATTTGTTAAAGTTCATCAAGAGCCTCCAGCTTTATAAATGTAATAGCTAATCCTCAGGCTTCTTGCTTCAACTCTCAATATCTTTCAAAAAAATGATCTTTCTCTCTTTTTTTTTTAAACAGTCTTACTTGGTTTTGGGGATACTACACTTGTCCAATTTCCTTCGTACTTCACTAATAATTTTTTCTCATTTTCTTCCAGGCTCCTCCATTCCCAACTGTAAATATTGGAACATTTCAGATCACAGTCTTCCTAATCTTCCTTTGCTCTTTTCCCCACCCTCTTTATGTAAAGATTTCATGTATTCCTGTGAGCAGCCATCTAAAATACTTCACTGGCCCCACCCCATCTGGAGCAAGGGATAATGAAGAAAACCAAAGACACAAGGGAAAGATTACTCCAAAGGACTAATAGACCACAGCCTCCACCGGACTGAATCTAGCACAACTAGATGGTGGCCGGCTACCACCACCAACTGCTCTGGCAGGGATCACAGTATAGAGTCCTGGAGAGAGCTGGAGAAAAATGTAGAACAAAATTCAAACTCACAAAAAAAGATCAGACTTACTGGCCTGATATAGGCTGGAGAAGACTATGGCCCCCAGACATCCTTTTAACTTAGTGCTGAAGTCATTCATGAGGTTTGCCCTTCAGCCGAAGATTAGACAAGCCAATAAAACAAGCAATAATACACGTAGCTCAACCATGTATATGAGACTAAATGGGCACACCAGTCCAGGGCGAGGATGAGAAGACAGAAAGGAACAGGAAAGCTGGACAAATGGAAATGCGGAATCCAAGTTCAAGAGGGGAAGAGTGTTGACGAGTTTTGGGGTTGGCAACTAATGTCGCAACATAATATGTGTATTAATTGTTTAATGAAAAACTAATTTGCTCTGTAAACCTTCACCTAAATCACATACACACACACAAAAAAAAAGATTTCATGTAATCATGTAATCCAATGAGTTTCCATGATACACAGATGTTGTTGCAGAGGCAGTCCTAAGATCCCAAGCAGCCAAACTACTAAGACTAGGGGCCAACCAGTAGCATCAACCCCTTCACAGGTGTCATGTCTGTCTAGTCTGATCAAGCCACACAAGAGACACTTACAAAGTGTAGGCAAACAAAAGCTGTTTATTATTTATAGAAAGCAGCTTCCTTTTATTTATAAATAACATTGGCCAACATGCAGAAATCAAAGACTGAAGTAACTATCCAGAATTCCTCACCTGTTTATCCATTTGCCTTCAAATCTCATGTTTCCCAGAGTTGGACGTCATTGCACTGATTCTTTCTTCTATTGACACAAATTTGTGTTACCAAATTAGTCCAGGGAAATCTCAGTTTCTCTTCCCTGATCAGACCATACCCCAGCTGCTTCATACAGCCCATTCTCTCTTCCAGGGTTAGGTCAACATGTATCGGCTGCAAGTGGGGAAAAAAATAAAAAAAGTTACTGTCCAGTCGATTCTGATTCATAACAACCCTATAGGACAGAGTGGAACTGCCCCATAGAGTTTCCAAGTAGAGCCTGGTGGATTCGAACTGCCAACCTTTTGATTGCAGGCATAACTCTTAACCACTACACCACCAGGGTTTCCAGCTGCAAGGAAGGGAGCCCATATGACTCCCATTACCTCAGACCAGTCCTGAGAGAGCAAATTCTCATGAATACCCCTACCTAACAATAGCAGGCTCCACTACTCTCTTTGATCCAATAATTTGTTTCAATGACTCACCAGCTCCTAGAAAAGAGCTGTCTTTAATTCTGCAGAGAAAGGATACAAACACAAAAGATATACATGAAAAGTTGCACAGGCAAGGACAGCAGGGGGTTCCATAGGAAGTTTCATATCCCAGGGTCAAGCGTTACTTCCACATACATCATCAATCTGGCAGCTCCAAGGAACTTCCTTTTCCAAGGCTTCTATTGGCTTATGCATAGTCAATAATCAGGTCCTCATTGCATATATATGGTCAAATTGAATTAATAAATATATATGGTTGAGTGCATCATGCCCCATCCTTTCCTGAAGTTAATCCTAGATTTGCTCTTTGAGGCTCTAACTACATTTACACATAAAAGCATATTGATCGTTGGCAAAGCCCAAGGGTTAATTTTAGGAAACTGGTGATAAAAACCAAAGGTCTCTGCCCTACAGAGTTCACTTATCCTCCATTAAAATATGACTCCCAGAATTGTATCTCAGTATGAACATATCCATTGAGGTCAAGATTTGTATATCAAGAGTCTCTCTGATGTCTCCAATAGGATGCTGAGAAGAACTCTCAGACTTCATACATCACAAAAGGAAAGCTCCTATCCAGTCTTAGGCCGTAATTGCTTCACCATTCACCCAAATGTTCAGGGCAATAACCACAACAAGTAAAACAAAACATAAAACCTTGATTCTTCCCCCCTTCCCCCCGTATACTGATCATCCAAACTAAACAACTTACGGTTGCCTGTCATACAATTACTCCCTTGATCAGGACCACCCTAGTCCTAAAGACCAAAATATTTAGACTTGGTGTCTTAGTTATCTAGCGATGATAGATGATATAGCAGAAAAACCACAAGTGGCTGGATTTAACAAAGAGAAATTTATCTCTCAGATCTAGGAGGCTAGTAGTTCAAATTCAGGGTGTCAGCTCCAGGGGGAACTTTCTCTCTCTGTCGTTGCTGGGGGAGGTCTTTGTCATCAATCTTCCCCTGTTGAAGGAGTTTCTCAGTGCAGGGACCCCAAGTCCAAATGATGCAGGCTTCTGGCTCTACTATCGTAGTGGTATGAGGTCCGCATGCCTCTCTGCTCATTTCTCAATTTTATATCTCAAAAAAGGGGTTGACTTAAGACAAAATCTAATCTTGTAGGTTGGGCCCTGCCTCATTCACATAACTGCCGCCATTCCCACCTCATCAACATCATAGAGATAGGATTTACAATACACAGGAAAATCACATCAGGTGACAAAATGGTGGACAATTACACTATACTGAGAATCATGGTCTAACTAAGCTGACAGATGTTTTTGGGGAAACAATTCAATCCATGACATTTGGCTACTATACTAACCTACTAACTAATCTCTTAAATGGTCTTATTAATCCCTCTCTTACTTCTCTTCCCATCACCCCTAGAACAGATTCAAATTATTGGCTGCAAGATCCTTTATAGCTTGGCATTTGTCTGAGTCTTCTACTTCTCCCACATGTATTTTCGCTCTATACCTTCATATTTTCAGTCACAGTCACCCTGACCTTCCAGCTACTTCTTAAATATTCCAAGAGTTTTCTAGTCTCATGTGCTAATCCCTCTGTTTGGAAGTCCATTGGCACATATCTCACCTGAGTTGCACCTTCGCATTTTTCGGATTAAATATCACCTCCTCAGAGTGATTTTCTGTAATCAGCCCATCCCTGTTCCTTCAGAATCCATCTGCTTTGTTTTATTTATTTATTTATTTTTTGATAACTGTATCTCTTAGTACCTCATCTGCGTATTTATTTATTGCTAGTCTACCCCCACTGGACCAATAAGCAACATCATGATAAACAGAGAAAAGATTGAAGTCCTTAAAGATTTCATTTTACTTGGATCCCCAATCAATGTTCATGGAAGCAGCAGTCAAGAAATCAAAGTAAGCATTGCACTGGGCAGATCTGCTGCAAAAGACCTCTTTGAAGTGTTAAAAATCGATAAAAGGAGGCGGAGCCAAGATGGCGGACTAGGCAGACGCTACCTCGGATCGCTCTTACAACAAAGACACGGAAAAACAAGTGAATCGATCACATACATAACAATCTACGAACCCTGAACAACAATCACAGATTTAGAGACGGAGAACGAACTAATACGGGGAAGCAGCGATTGTTTCCAGAGCCTGGAGCCAGCGTACCAGTCAGGTACGGCACAAGCACAGTGAGCTGCTCCACCCCCCTGAACTAACCCCGGGAGGGGGACCAGCTGGTTCGCAGGCGGCGTGGGACGCAGCCGGTAGGAGAAGTCCCCGGGAGGCAGTGACTGGTCTTGGAACGGGAAGAGCAACATCCCAGCCGGGGAACCGTCCCGCTGGGATTTGGACTGGATGCAGCGGATTTTCTGGAAAAACTATTTTCCCAGTGATGGCTCGGAGACAACAATCCATATCAAACCACTTAAAGAAGCAGACCATGACAGCTTCTCCAACCCCCCAAACAAAAGAATCAAAATCTTTCCCAAATGAAGATACTATCCTGGAATTATCAGATACAGAATATAAAAAACTAATTTACAGAATGCTTCAAGACATCACAAATGAAATTAGGCTAACTGCAGAAAAAGCCAAGGAACACACTGATAAAACTGTTGAAGAACTCAAAAAGATTATTCAAGAACATAGTGGAAAAATTAATAAGTTGCAAGAATCCATAGAGAGACAGCATGCAGAAATCCAAAAGATTAACAATAAAATTTCAGAATTAGACAATGCAATAGGAAGTCAGAGGAGCAGACTCGAGCAATTAGAATGCAGACTGGGACATCTGGAGGACCAGGGAATCAACACCAACATAAAAAAGCTGAAAAAAAATCAGATAAAAGAATTAAAAAAAATGAAGAAACCCTAAGAATTATGTGGGACTCTATCAAGAAGGAAAACCGGCGGGTGATTGGAGTCCCAGAACAGGGAGGAGGGACAGAAAACACAGAAAAAATAGTTGAAGAACTCCTGACAGAAAACTTCCCTGACATCATGAAAGACGAAAGGATATCTATCCAAGATGCTCATCTAACCCCATTTAAGATTGATCCAAAAAGAAAAACACCAAGACATATTATCATCAAACTCACCAAAACCAAAGATAAAGAGAAAATTTTAAAAGCAGCCAGGGAGAAAAGAAAGGTTTCCTTCAAGGGAGAATCAATAAGAATATGTTCTGACTACTCAGCAGAAACCATGCAGGCAAGAAGGGAATGGGATGACATATACAGAACACTGAAGGAGAAAAACTGCCAGCCAAGGATCATATATCCAGCAAAACTCTCTCTGAAATATGAAGGCGAAATTAAGATATTTACAGATAAACACAAGTTTAGAGAATTTGCAAAAACCAAACCAAAGCTACAAGAAATACTAAAGGATATTGTTTGGTCAGAGAACCAATAATATCAGATACCAGCACAACACAAGGTCACAAAACAGAACGTCCTGATATCAACTCAAATAGGGAAACCACAAAAACAAACAAATTAAGATTAATTAAAAAAAAATACACATAACAGGGAATTATGGAAGTCAATAGGTAAAAGATCACAATAATCAAAAAGAGGGATTAAATACAGAAGGCATTGAACTGCCATATGGAGAGTGATACAAGGCGATATAGAACAATACAAGTTAGGTTTTTACTTAGAAAAATAGGGGTAAATAATAAGGTAACCACAAAAAGGTATAACAACTCTATAACTCAAGATAAAAGCCAAGAAAAACGTAACGACTCAAGTAACATAAAGTCAAACACTATGAAAAAGAGGATCTCACAATTTACTAAGAAAAACGCCTCAGCACAAAAAAGTATGTGGAAAAATGAAATTGTCAACAACACACATAAAAAGGCATCAAAATGACAACACTAAAAACTTATTTATCTATAATTACCCTGAATGTAAATGGACTAAATGCACCAATAAAGAGACAGAGAGTCACAGACTGGATAAAAAAACACGATCCATCTATATGCTGCCTACAAGAGACACACCTTAGACTTAGAGACACAAACAAACTAAAACTCAAAGGATGGAAAAAAATTTATCAAGCAAACAAGAAGAGGAGTAGTAATATTAATTTCTGACAAAATAGACTTTAGACTTAAATCCACCACAAAGGACAAAGAAGGACACTATATAATGATAAAAGGAACAATTGATCAGGAAGACATAACCATATTAAATATTTATGCACCCAATGACAGGGCTGCAAGATACATAAATCAAATTTTAACAGAATTGAAAAGTGAGATCGATACCTCCACAATTATAGTAGGCAACTTCAACACACCACTTTCGGAGAAGGACAGGACATCCAGTAAGAAGCTCAATAGAGACACGGAAGATCTAATTACGACAATCAACCAACTTGACCTCATTGACTTATACAGAACTCTCCACCCAACTGCTACAAAATATACTTTTTTTTCTAGCGCACATGGAACATTCTCTAGAATAGACCACGTATTAGGTCATAAAACAAACCTTTGCAGAGTCCAAAACATCGAAATATTACAAAGCATCTTCTCAGACCACAAGGCAATAAAACTAGAGATCAATAACAGAAAAACTAGGGAAAAGAAATCAAATACTTGGAAAATGAACAATACCCTCCTGAAAAAAGACTGGGTTATAGAAGACATCAAGGAGGGAATAAGGAAATTCACAGAAAGCAATGAGAATGAAAATACTTCCTATCAAAACCTCTGGGACACAGCAAAAGCAGTGCTCAGAGGCCAATTTATATCGATAAATGCACACATACAAAAAGAAGAAAGAGCCAAAAGCAGAGAACTGTCCCAAGAACTTGAACAAATAGAAACTGAGCAGCAAAAGAATCCATCAGGCACCAGAAGAAAACAAATAATAAAAATTAGAGCTGAACTAAATGAATTAGAGAACAGAAAAACAATTGAAAGAATTAACAAAGCCAAAAGCTGGTTCTTTGAAAAAATTAACAAAATTGATAAACCATTGGCTAGACTGACTAAAGAAATACAGGAAAGGAAACAAATAACCCGAATAAGAAATGAGAAGGACCACATCACAACAGAACCAAAGGAAATTAAAAGAATCATTTCAGATTATTATGAAAAACTGTACTCTAACAAATTTGAAAACCTAGAAGAAATGGATGAATTCCTGGAAAAACACTACCTACCTAAACTAACACATTCAGAAGTAGAACAACTAAATAGACCCATAACAAAAAAAGAGATTGAAACAGTAATCAAAAAACTCCCAACAAAAAAAAAAAGCCCTGGTCCAGGTGCCTTCACTGCAGAGTTCTACCAAAGTTTCAGAGAAGAGTTAACACCACTACTACTGAAGGTATTCCAAAGCATAGAAAATGACGGAATACTACCCAACTCATTCTATGAAGCCACCATCTCCCTGATACCAAAACCAGGTAAAGACATTACAAAAAAAGAAAATTATAGACCTATATCCCTCATGAACATAGATGCAAAAATCCTCAACAAAATTCTAGCCAATAGAATCCAACAACACATCAAAAAAATAATTCACCCTGATCAAGTGGGATTTATACCAGGTATGCAAGGCTGGTTTAATATCAGAAAAACCATTAATGTAATCCATCACATAAATAAAACAAAAGACAAAAACCACATGATCTTATCAATTGATGCAGAAAAGGCATTTGACAAAGTCCAACACCCATTCATGATAAAAACTCTTACCAAAATAGGAATTGAAGGAAAATTCCTCAACATAATGAAGGGCATCTATGCAAAGCCAACAGCCAAAATCACTCTAAATGGAGAGAACCTGAAAGCATTTCCCTTGAGAACGGGAACCAGACAAGGATGCCCTTTATCACCGCTCTTATTCAACATCGTGCTGGAAGTCCTAGCCAGGGCAATTAGGCTAGACAAAGAAATAAAGGGTATCCGGATTGGCAAGGAAGAAGTAAAGTTATCACTATTTGCAGATGACATGATTATATACACAGAAAACCCTAAGGAATCCTCCAGAAAACTACTGAAACTAATAGAAGAGTTTGGCAGAGTCTCAGGTTATAAAATAAACATACAAAAATCACTTGGATTCCTCTACATCAACAAAAAGAACACCGAAGAGGAAATAACCAAATCAATACCATTCACAGTAGCCCCCAAGAAGATAAGGTACTTAGGAATAAATCTTACATCCTTTGTATAGGATGTAAAAGACCTATACAAAGAAAACTACAAAGCTCTACTACAAGAAATTCAAAAGGACATACTTAAGTGGAAAAACATACCTTGCTCATGGATAGGAAGACTTAACATAGTAAAAATGTCTATTCTACCAAAAGCCATCTATACATTTAACGCACTTCCGATCCAAATTCCAATGTCATATTTTAAGGGGATAGAGAAACAAATCACCAATTTCATATGGAAGGGAAAGAAGCCCCAGATAAGCAAAGCACTACTGAAAAAGAAGAAGAAAGTGGGAGGCCTCACTCTACCTGATTTCAGAACCTATTATACAGCCACAGGAGTCAAAACAGCCTGGTACTGGTACAACAACAGGCACATAGACCAATGGAACAGAATTGAGAACCCAGACATAGATCCATCCACGTATGAGCAGCTGATATTTGACAAAGGACCAGTGTCAATTAATTGGGGAAAAGATAGCCTTTTTAACAAATGGTGCTGGCATAACTGGATATCCATTTGCAAAAAAATGAAACAGGACCCATACCTCACACCATGCACAAAAACTAACTCCAAGTGGATCAAAGACCTAAACATAAAGACTAAAACGATAAAGATCATGGAAGAAAAAATTGGGACAACCCTAGGAGCCCTAATACAAGGCATAAACAGAATACAAAACATTACCAAAAATGATGAAGAGAAACCCGATAACTGGGAGCTCCTAAAAATCTAACACCTATGCTCATCTAAAGACTTCTCCAAAAGAGTAAAAAGACCACCTACAGACTGGGAAAGAATTTTCAGCTATGACATCTCCGACCAGCACCTGATCTCTAAAATCTATATGATTCTGTCAAAACTCAACCACAAAAAGACAAACAACCCAATCAAAAAGTAGGCAAAGTATATGAACACACATTTCACTAAAGAAGATATTCAGGCAGTCAACAGATACATGAGAAAATGCTCTCGATCATTAGCCATTAGAGAAATGCAAATTAAAACTATGATGAGATTCCATCTCACACCAGCAAGGCTGGCATTAATCCAAAAAACACAAAATAATAAATGTTGGAGAGGCTGCGGAGAGATTGGAACTCTTATACACTGCTGGTGGGAATGTAAAATGGTACAACCACTTTGGAAATCTATCTGGCGTTATCTTAAACAGTTAGAAATAGAACTACCATACAACCCAGAAATCCCACTCCTGGGAATATACCCTAGAGATACAAGAGCCTTCATACAAACAGATATATGCACACCCATGTTTATTGCAGCTCTGTTTACAATAGCAAAAAGTTGGAAGCAACCAAGGTGTCCATCAATGGATGAATGGGTAAATAAATTGTGGTATATTCACACAATGGAATACCACGCATCGATAAAGAACAGTGACGAATCTCTGAAACATTTCATAACATGGAGGAACCTGGAAGGCATTATGCTGAGCGAAATTAGTCAGAGGCAAAAGGACAAATATTGTATAAGACCACTATTATAAGATCTTGAGAAATAGTAAACCTGAGAAGAACACATACTTTTGTGGTTACGAGGGGGGGAGGGAGGGAGGGTGGGAGAGGGTTTTTTATTGATTAATCAGTAGATAAGAACTGCTTTAGGTGAAGGGAAAGACAACACTCAATACATGGAAGGTCAGCTTAATTGGACTGGACCAAAAGCAAAGAAATTTCCGGGATAAAATGAATGCTTCAATGGTCAGCGGAGCAAGGGCGGGGGTCTGGGGAACATGGTTTGCGGGGACTTCTAAGTCAATTGGCAATATAATTCTATTATGAAATCATTCTGCATCCCACTTTGAAATGTGGCGTCTGGGGTCTTAAATGCTAACAAGCGGCCAACTAAGATGCATCAATTGGTCTCAACCCACCTGGAGCAAAGGAAAATGAAGAACACCAAGGCCACACGACAACTAAGAGCCCAAGAGACAGAAAGGGCCACATGAACCAGAGACCTACATCATCCTGAGACCAGAAGAACTAGTTGGTGCCCGGCCACAATCGATGACTGCCCTGACAGGGAGCACAGCAGAGGACCCCTGAGGGAGCAGGAGATCAGTGGGATACAGACCCCAAATTCTCATAAAAAGACCAAACTTAATGGTCTGACTGAGACTAGAGGAATCCCAGCGGCCATGTTCCCCAGACCTTCTGTTGGCACAGGACAGGAACCATCCCCGAAGACAACTCATCAGACATGAAAGGGACTGGTCAGCGGGTGGGAGAGAGACGCTGATGAAGAGTGAGCTAATTATATCAGGTGGACACTTGAGATTGTGTTGGCAACTCTTGTCTGGAGGGGGGATGGGAGGATAGAGAGAGAGGGAAGCTGGCAAAATTGTCACGAAAGGAGAGACTGAAAGGCTGACTCAAGAGGGGGAGAGCAAGTGGGAGTAGGGAGTGAGATGTATGTAAACTTATATGTGACAGACTGATTGGATTTGTAAACGTTTACTTGAAGCTTAATAAAAGTTAATAAAAAAAAAGTTTTAAAAATCAAAGATGTTGCTTTAAGGATTAAGGTGTCCTTGATTTAAGCCCTGGTGTTTTCAATCACCTCTTATGTATGTGAAAACTGGACAATAAATAAGGAATACATAAGAAGAATTGACGCCTTTGAGTTGTGGTGTTGGTGAAGAATATTGAATATACCACGGACTGCCAAAAGAATGAACAAATCCATCTTGGAAGAAGTACAGCCAGGATGTTTCTTAGAAGCAAGGATGGCTAGATTTCATCTCACATACTTTGAATGTGTTATCAGGAGGGATCAATCCCTGGAGAAGGACATCATGCTTGGTAAAGTAGGGGGTCAGCGAAAAAGAGGAAGACCCTCAACGAGGTGGATTGACACAGTGACTACGATAGGCTCAAGCACAGCAATAATCGTGAGGATGGCACAGGACTAGGCAGTGTTTCCTTCTGTTGTGCATTGGGTCACTATGCAATTCAATGGCACTTAACAACAACAACAGTCTACCTCCATATAAAATAATTTCGGTCACTTTGTCTTATTCAGTAATTTATCATTAGTGGCTAGAACAGTTTCTGGTACATAAAACCCGAAACCAAACCTGTTGCCATCGAGTTGATTCCAACTCATAGCGAAACCCTGGTGGCATAGTGGTTGAGAGCTATGGCTGATAACTGGCAGTTCAAATCCACCAGGCGCTCCTTGGAAACTCTATGGGGCAGTTCTACTCTGTCCTATAGGGTCACTATGAGCCTCTGATAAATAGTAGAGAAAAATAAAAATCTGTTAAATGAGTTAAAAAAATTCGTTGTTTCAACATGATTTTCGCCATGTTTTAATGGTAGAATGGAGCAGCAGAATAAACAATGCTTGCATAAAGTTCTGATATCTTCCCTCAAGTCCAAGAGAAGAAAGAGAAGGAATTACAGAAACATGATTCAGAATACCTTTAACAAGTATTTATCTAAAAGAAGGTAGGTGAATACTAAAGCTTACTTCTACTTAAGAATCCTAGAATGAGCCCTGGTGGCACAATGGGTTAAGCTCTTGGCTACTAACAGAAAGGTTAGAGATTCAAATCCATCTAATGGCTCCACAAGAGAGACCTGGAGATCTGCTTCTGCAAAGATTAGCTTATACCCATTGCATCGAGTTGATTCCGACTCACAGCGATTCTATAGGACAGAGTATAACTGCCCGCATAGGGTTTCCAAGGAGCACCTGGTGGATTTGAACTGCCAAGCTTTTGGTTAGCAGCTGTAGCATGCCATAGCTCTTAACAACTATGCTACCAGGGTTTCCCCTGCAAAGATCACAGCCTAGAAAATCCTATGGGGCAGTTCTACTGTGACATGAGGTTACTATGAGTCTAAAATTGACTGATGGCAGCCAACAAAAACAAGAATCAAAGATACATTGATGAGCCAAGGTGTAAATTAATGTAAAAATAATTAACTAGACGAGATTTTTTATCAAGTAAATGGATTTCACTGGTATCTTTTAAGCAACTGTTTTTAAAATGTATACACAAAGAACTGAAATGCATCATTTCTAATTAGTAAATGAGAGTGCTCTAATATTCAAAAGATAAGCTTCCCATGTTACAGGTTTTCTTTTACAAGTTATTGTAAACAGTCTATTTTATTAACATTTAACGTTGAATAAGATATGTCTCTTCTGAACTTACCTTACATTTTGAAATATGAGATTTTAAAGTAATAATCCTTTTACTCTTCAAAGTTGACTTGTTAGGCAATAAAGAGATGGTAGGTTGTAGTGAAAAAACCTCTTCAACCTGAACTGTATCATTTACTTTGTTTCCTGATGAGATGTGTCAACATTTACACAGTGAAGTGCACCTAAATGTGTATTTCTATTTAAATCAAATTCATCTTCTTCAGAGTTTATGAGTATATTCAAGAAATGAAATTGGATTCTCTTAGAGAACTAAAATCAGTTACCATTTATTTCAGGCAAAGAAGTAATCAACATGCTTGACTGGAGAAACTATTCAAGACTTGAGATTTCCTGAGCTCTTTTCACACGAACATTCAAAAACAAAAAATATTAGGACATTACTAAACTAACTTTATAAGAAAAGTATGTAACACAAAATTTATGGCTATGGGTCTTACATGCCCTGCACAAACCTATTAAAAAAGGAACCCTAGAGCATTGTAAAGAATGAAAGATAAAACTCAGAAAAAGGTGAGTTCATCAGCTCAAAAATTTAATATGTTTATTTTCTCAACATTATCACTTCAGAGAAAAAGAGAATGACTGCACTACTCTAGAGAGATGTAGTTAAAATCACATTGCTCCATGTCTTCTAGTTGGCCAAAGATTCTATAAGCAGGTATTTTCCCTTATCCACTGGTCTATATTATGGTGGCATTCAACAACTGTAAAGGAATACTTTCTTCCAGGAAAATAGAAATTGGTCAAACAAAATTATATGTATACTACTTTTCTCCCTAATTCCCACTAGAGTGGGGATTGGATTGATTATTGGTGTCACCTGATCAGTTTTCAAAAAAGTTTAACATAACGCTATAAACCTCTGTGTAAAATACTTTCAGGATTCTATAAATGAATTATTGACTTAATGAACTTATTCTAAAATGCAGATGAACATATTTGCCAATATCCTTGAGTCCCAACTTTATAGTTTATAAATAAGAAAGCCTATGTAAAATAAGTTTTGTAATATGGCTTTACATAGCTGAGTTGTTGTTATTGTGCACCGTCAAGTCAATTCCAACTCATAGCGGCCCTATAGGACAGAGTAGAACTACCCCACAGGGTTTCCAAATTTTTTTAATCTTTATGGAAGCAGACAGCCACATCTTTCTCCCATGGAGCAGCTGGTGGGTTCAAATAGCCCACATTTCGGTCAGTGGCTTTACTAGGGCTGGTGTCACCCAGTGTGGTAACACATGCTGTCACCCTCCCCATGGTGTCCTTCTGTACCAGACCATACAGACTCTGTAGTAATTTTTTTGTACTAACTTTACTTGTAATTCGTAGTTCTTGCATATCACTCCTTCTTTTCCTTTAATTACTACTTCATTCTCAAAAAAGTTATTGATATAGGTTCAGAAATACTAATTACCACAAAACCATAACTAAAACACCAGAAAATTGACAAAACCAGCAACCATAAAAACACTGGCAGCAATGAAAACAACAGCTTGTGCTTCTAGCACATGCAGACAAAACCACATGGTTCAAAGGGTCAATGCCATTGGGTAATAATGACAGCTCTGACTGTAATTAGAAAGTCTAAAAAGTAAATTACCATAATTTTAAGCAAATAATCCACATCTTCTGTATTTGCCGGCTGAGCATTCCTCCTGCCAGGCAACCTCTCAAAGGTGTTATGCTAACTTTTCTTCCCAAAAATATGTTTAAAAAAAAAAGTATGAAAATACCTCCTGGGAGGAAGGGTGTGGTTGGCAAACAAACACAGAAGGTAAGTATTATTTGCATAAAAATAGGGTGGCATAGAGTTTTATAGAGTCCTTGTAGGTATATTGATACACATAAACTGGGCTTAAAAAATATTTTTGTTGTTTTAACTAACTACAAGGATATTTTTACAGAAAATAATAAATTTCTGCTGAAACACTGCATAAAAATTCTATGGACAGTCATTTTGGTGTCACCCCCTCTGACAGTGTCACCCTGTGTGGTCTGTATCCCCATACCCTCCCTAGTGACACCATGGTTTTCAGTTAGCAGACGAGCACTTAAACACTACACCACTAGGGCTCCTCCTATCTGGGTTAGCAGCCGTAGCACGTAACCGCTATGCCACCAGGGTTTCCCCTATCTGGGTTAGTTCTTACAAAATATTTCTAAGTACCCAGAGTTTCTCTTTGCTTCTTCCCCAATTCTCAGCTACCTTTACCATGTCTTGGTACAAACAATCCATCAGCTCCCAGGTGCTCAAAGGCTTCTTGCCTTTCTTTTACTCCTTAGAATTACAGCCTGCAAGTCTTCCCTTGACTCTTAAGTTTTCAGATTAAAACATATATTTACCTCTAATTTACTGAGCATCTGCTATTTCCTGAAACTGTGCTTTGTCCTCTATTCATCTAATCTTCACAAAGTCATAGATATTCCTTTCCTACTTTAGGTGAGGAAACTAAAACTCAATGGGATTTGTATAAAAAAAAATAGGTTTACTTTCTTAAAAAAAAAAAAAGATTTTCTGGTCTTAAAAGTATTATTGTTTAGTGCAACTTACATAGGACTACATAAAATATAGACAAATATAAAGAAGACAGTAGAACCTAGTCATAATCCCCCCATCAAATGGTAACTGCTTTCAGATTTTTGTATAGTCCTATCAAATCTTCAGAAACCCTGGTGGCATAGTGGTTAAGTGCTATGGCTGCTAACCAAAGGGTCGGCAGTTTGAATCCACCAGGCACTCCTTGGAAACTATGGGGCAGTTCTACTCTGCCTTATAGGGTTGCTATGAGTCAGAATTGGCTTGACAGCACTGGGTTTTTGGGTTATCAAATCTTCACACAACACACACACACACATACAATACCCACAATAAAATCCTACTCCAAAGACTTCAGGTATTGTCTCTTTATATCTACGTATGTTTCAATAATTTATCTTAATTACATTCCAACAATTTCCAACTACCTGAAAAGTGTGTCCTTAGGGTTACCAAACCAATACACCAGTTCAACATATGTGAAACTTAGTTTACGATTTGTTCATCTCCCAAATTTGATCCCCCTACTGACTTCCTTGGAGCCCTGGTGGCACAGCAGATAAGAGCTTGGCTGCTAACCAAAAGGTCAGCAGTTGGAATCTACCAACCACTGTGCTCCTTGAAAACCCTATGGGACACTTCTACTCTGTCCTATAGGGTCACTATGAGTCAAAATCAATTCAATGATGTCAGGCTTTGTTTTAGTTTTAATGACTTCCTTATAGCATACTTCCCGTGATGGTTAAAGTTATGTGTCAGCTTGGCTGGGCCGTGATTCTCAGTGGTTTGGTAGTAGTATTATGTTGTGATCATGCCCATAAATGAGATTTGATATAATGTGATCACCTTCATGATGAGATCTGCTGTGAGTAGCCAATCACTTGAAAACGATTTTCCTTAGGCATATGGCTTGCATCAAATATGAGTAGACATTCTGGCAAAGCTTGTGGTTTTTTGCTCACTCTGGATCCTGCAGCTAGCTCCTGTTCGTCTGATCTCCAGTTCTTAGGGCTTGAGCTAGCAGTTTACCTGCAGTCTTGCCTGTGGATCTTGAGATACGTTGATCTTTGCAGCCTGTGAGCAAGAGACCTGCTCTCTGACCTTGGGATCATGGGTTCGTCAGCCCCTGCAGCTATGTGACTCAGGAGAAACCTTTATCCTGCCGCAGCCTCTACAGTCACATGAGCTATTTCCTTGATATAGACCCCTATATATATTTATATGCTTTGCTCGTTTTGCTTCTCTAGAGAACCCAGAACTTTGGTATCAATTCTGACTTTGCTTGTTCTTCATCAGAATCTGTTTATTTTCCTCTTTTTATTTGCATTTGCCTTTTCATATCTGTTCCCACCATCTGGCATGTCTTATGTGAAACACTGCAGTAAAGTGATCTCCTTGCTCTCTACGAGTAATCTGCAGGCACCATACACCTTTGATCAAATGCCTTCAATGGTTTCCAAATGCATATCAGACAAAAATCAAACTGCTTTGTTAGAATGAATGCCTTCAAATAATGTCTTAAATTATTGCTAATTAATTAAAAAAATAAAAAATAATAACACCTTCTGTTTTCTAGATACTTTTCAAAGCACTTATAATGGTGCCTGAGAAAATCATGGCTTTGCATTTTAACAGAATTACACTTGGTGAGACATACAAGTGAATGAGTATGTACATGAGAGTGTGAAGTGTGCAATAATGGGAAAATAAAACTGGTCTAGGGGAAATAAAATAGAAACTTAAATCAGGGTCTGGGGATTAAAGAGTACTTCTAATAGAGTAGAACTGCCCCATAGGGTTTCTAAGGAAAGGCTGGTGGATTTGAACTGCTAACCTTTTGGTTAGCAGCCATAGCTCTTAACCACTGTGCCACCATATGTGTGTGTATATGTGTGTGTATATATATATATACACACACACACATATATGAGAATATACATATACACATATATATGAAAATATATATAGACAGAGAGGATGAAGAAGAAGGAGGAGGAGCAGGAGGAAGAGGAAAAAGAGAAAGGAAAGGAAAGGAGGATATGAGCGTGCAAATTTTGGAAGCTGGCTAAGCAGTCTCTGTAAAGCTGTATCTTTCTGATTTAGATGCTGGGGCTTGAAGTCCACAGGATAGGGATTTGAAAAGAAAAAAAAGGGTTTGAATTGTGTGAAAGCAGAAAATTCTGGAACTCACAGCCATGAGTTTTAGTCCAAGAGGATGAACTGAGACCTGTGTCAGCTTGTGTTGCCATTGGGTTGATGATACGAGTATCCTGATGAAGCCAAGGCCTTTCCTCAAAGAACTAAACATGCACACCCAGCCCAGAAAGTTGGAGAAGCTGAGGGAGAATCTAGGGGATGGTGGCAGTTTCAGGCCTGGCCACTACCTCACTTCAACAAGCAAACTAAGGAGCATGTTTTGCAAGCTACAAAATAAGTGCCGTTTGATTTCCATCTTTTGAATATCACAACAGAAGCTGTCTTGTTGTCCACTCTATCTGCAAAGACTCAGGAAAAATATTCCTGGGAAATTTAGTTTAGTCTATGCAAGTTGACACATTACAAAGGGATCACAAATTGAAAGTTAATCAGGAAAGAAAACTATGAACAGAATATTTCAGGCAACATGTAAAAATCTCAGAAGATGGCATTTTGAAGAATGAATTCTTTAAGGTATGGTTGGACCATAAAGAGAATGGATTGCATGAGTAGGGGGAATGGAGATAACGGAAACTAAAAAAAAAAAAAACTGCTGATTTTTAAGTCATATTTGGAAATTTTGTTTTCGGTTTTTTTACATTTAAGGAATATTTTTCATTAATTAAAACTCGCCATTTTTTTATTGTGAAAAATGTAAATAACAAATTATTTGCCGCTTAAACCATTTTTAAGTGACATTAATTACATCTACCATATTGCACGACCATCATCACTACTATACATTTTCAAATGTTTTTCATCTTTTTTAATGCGCAGTTCTGCATGGATTGACACACACATCTAGCCAATTAATCACTACCACAATCGAGATGTAGAACACATAAATTTCAATTTTTAATGACATATTTGCTAGTTTACAGAAATATGATTCATATTTGCATGTTGACCAATTACACTGTCACCTTGCTATAGTCACTTATTAGATCTCATGGCTTTTTTGTCAGATTCTTCAGGATTTTCTCTGTAGAAAAGCCTGTCATCTCTAAATATAGCATTTCATTTCTTCTATTTCAGTTTCTGTGCACTTAATTATTACCTTATTGCACTCACTAGGACCATTATTATGATATTTTAAAGGAGTCATGAGTACAGACATTCTTGCCTGGTTGCCATTTTAGTGAGAAAGCTACTTGGTCTTTCACCATTAACTATGATGCTAGCTATAAGGTTGCCTTTTTGTTTTTTTTTTTGCAGATGCTCTTTATCAGATTGAGGAATTTCCCTACAATGTCAGTCATCTGAGAGTATTTCTTATTTTTTTTCTCCAAATGCCAATTTTAATGAGTTGTTTATAAGCATATTTTTATCTCTGTACTTATTATAAAGAATACTACATCTCTGAGAAAATACATACAGATGCTGTGAAAATTGAGAGCTATAATGCTTTAACAATCTATAAGAGTATAACAAATATTTTGTTGAAAGATAATCAGATACTAATGAAATAAACACACTCTACTTTAGCAGAAAGTCTAGTGAGAACATTTGAAACTTTTAACTTCTAACATTCATGACACTTCATTCATAATTAAGCAAACAAATATTACATTTTCTATTACTGTGATGGTTACTGGAATGATATTAATCTGAAAGCCTATGCAATGGGTAAGTGATCCATGTCCTGTGAATCTTCTCAGTAACTATTATGATGTCTTCAAATCTGTGAAATGAGCTCACTGAAAATGCATGAACAAATGTTCATAACAATTATATTCATTAAAGATTTTCAAGGACTCTCTAACAGACAAATGGATGGCTTATTTGATTAGAATTAATTTAAAACAAATGTGAGCATACGAATTCAACCAAAGCCAACGTTTTCCCATTAAGAAGTCTCTTTATGACAAAAGGAGGAATTATATTTAAACTATGCTTTTTATCCCCTTCTCAATTAATTGTAATAGCAGTCAAAACACAATATAATGTCTAATATTTGCATATTAATCCTATTCTGGCAAATTGCTACTTGAAACTGATCGATAATATAATGTATGTGAGCTGTGGCAGAGAACACAGAGAAACCAGCTGATAGAGCTTAGATATTTACAGAAGAGTATAACCGAAGACTGATTTTTGCCATTAATCATGGCTCAAGGTTTATTCTAAAGTTACGTGAGTGGTGGAGATAGCTATTTAGATACTAGGACAATCACAAATCTAATCTAAACCGAAAAATAAAGCAAGGCTTAACTGAAAACACCAACCAAATTCTCAACTACGTGTTAAAATACAGTAATTTGCAAACCTTCACATACATGACTATTATCTCCAGCCTAACTTCCTTGATAAGCTTTCTTTTTTTAATGTTGAATAAGTTTTTGCAAAGTGTAGAAATGGATATGTTTTGATGTGAATGTGTGTGAGTGTGCATAATCGCATAACACTGTTAGCACAATAAAAATAGTGATCATAATGATCATATCTACCGTCCCCAGAAGTTTCTTCTAGATTATTTTACATTTTGTAGAGTTTAATATAAATAGAATTATATAATGGGTACTTTGTCTCATTTCTTTCACTCAGCATTATTATTTTGAGATTAATTCATGTTGCCATGTTTATTAATAGCTCTTTACTTTTTATTTCTGAATAGATTTTCACTCTATGGTTATACCAGTTTGTTTATTATTTCAGCCACTGATGTACATTTGTTTTGTTTTTTTTTTACTTTATGGATATTACAAATAAAGAAAAAACCTATTTCATAACTCTTTTTGAAAAATATTTTCAAGGTTTCTTTCCCTAATATTTTCAGGTAGTTCTTTATGTTACTTCAGGTAGTCACCTCACATGCATCTGCTTATGAGTACCCAGCTAAAGACTTCTGGTGAAGAGGGCACCTCGTACAGATCCTCAGGACATTCTCTCTCTTTAGCTCTCTTCTTCCCTTCACTCTGTTGGGTCAACTCTAGTCACCTTGCTGTACCTGATCTTCTAACTCTATTACTTCAACTTGAAGAGAGACTGACTGTACTTTAACTTGAGTTCCCATTCACCTACACTCCAGGCAGTAAGCTGGTATAGTCACCACAGGGCCCATTTTTTTCCCACCTATCTCTGTGATCACTGTTCTGAGCTGTCTAGAAACCAATATCTAAAAACCCTTGTTTAATAAATATCTTTTTTTTTAATTGCTTCAAGCATGAGAATAAATCTGGTTTTCCCATGGCTCTATCTTGGTCAGAAACAGAAATTTGTTTAGATTGACTTATTCTGATAGCATTAAAAATATATATATACTTGAAGTGTTTTAAACAGGAAAGTCATAGATTCAGATCTGTATTAGAATTATGATTCTGGACAAATTGTAGATAAGTATTAGAGATTAGAAAGCACAAGCCATTTATAAGATAATTGTGATAATCCAAAAGACTAAGGTTTTGACTTATACTATGAAAGTGACGATGTCACTTTAGTATAAGTCAAAACCTTAGCATCAAAAGAAGATGGAAGGAATACATAGAGTTATTATACCAAAAGGAATTAGTCAGCGTACAACCATTTCAAGAGGTAGCCTATGATCAGGCAACGAGAGTACTGAAGGAAGCAGTCCAAGCTGTACTGAAGGCATTGGCAAAAAACAAGGCTCCAGGAGCTGACAGAATATCAATTGAGATGTTTCAACAAATAGATCCAGCGCTGGAAGTGCTCACTCATCTATGCCAAGAAATTTGAAAGATAGCTACCTGGTCAACTGACTGGAAGAGATTGATATTTATGCCTATTACCAAGAAAGGTGATCCAACCAAATGCAGAAATTATCAAACAATATCATTAATATCACACACAAGCAAAATTTTACTGAAAATCACTCAAAAGCATCTGCAGCAGTATATCCACAAGGAACTGTCAGAAATTCAGACCATATTCAGAAGAGGACATGGATCCAGGGATATCATTGCTGATGTCAGATGGATCCTGGCCAAAAACAGAGAATACACAGAAGGATGTTTACCCGTGTTTTATTGACTATTCAAAGGCATTCACTGTGTGGATCATAACAAATTATGGATAACATTGTGAAGAATGGGAATGAGGAATCTATACATAGATCAAGGGGCAGACAGAACAAGTGGATACTGAGTGGTTTAAAGTCAGGAAAGGTGTGCATCAGGGTTATATCCTTTCACCATACTTATTCAATCTGTGTGCTGAACAAATAATCTGAAAAGTTGGACTACAAGAAGAAGAACAGGGCATCAGAATTGGAGGAAGATTCATTAACAAGCTGCGTTATGCAGATGACACAACCTTGCTTGCTCAAAATGAAGAGGACTTGAAGCACTTACTAATAAAGATCAAAGACTACGGCCTTCAGTATGAATTACGCCTCAACATAATGAAAACAAAAATCTTCACAACTGGACCAATAAGCCACATCATGATAAAAGAAGAAAAGTTTGAAGTTGTCAAGGATTTCATTTTGCTGGGATCTACAATCAACGCCCATGGAAGCAGCAGTCAAGAAATCAAATAATGCATTACAGTGGGAAAACCTGCTGCAAAGGGCCTCTTTAAAGTGTTGAAAAGCAAAGGTGTCACCTTGAAGACTAAGATGTACCTGACCCGAGCCATGGTATTTTCAATCCCAACACAGGTGTGTGAAAGCTGGACAATGAATAAGGAAGACCAAAGAAGAATTGATGTCTTTGAATTGTGGTCTTGGCAAATAATACTGAATGTACCATGGACTGCCAAAAGAATGAACAAATCTATCTTGGAAGAGGTACAACCAGAATGCCCCTTAGAAGCAAGGATGGCAAGACTGTGTCTTACATGCTTTGGACATATTGTCAGGAAGGATCAGTCCCTGGAGAAGGACATCATGCTTGGTAAAGCACACGGTCAGCAGAAAAGAGGAAGACACTCAACGAGATGGATTGACCCAGGCTCAAGCCTAACAGCCACTGTAAGGATAGCGCAGGGCTGGGCAGTGTTTTGTTCTGTGGTACGCAGGGTTGCTACGAGTCAGAACTGACTGGAGGGCACCTAACAACAACAACATGAAAGTTACAGTGACTATAGCAGTGGTACCATACATAGAATGTGGGAAGAGAGGGGGTTTGTGTCTTAGAATGTGAAAACCTGGTGAAACTCAGATTTTTACTGTTAGTAACATGCTGGATACACTGCTATTTACCAAGGATCAGAATCCTAAAAGGATAGAAGAATTTGAAAGAAAAATTTTGAATTTTTGAGTTTTAGTTGCCTGTGGATAAAGAAGTGAAATTCGAGTATGTGGTTGTGTAGCTTAATGTAAATGGATTAACTGAAATATGGAGAGGGGAATCACAAAAATCTAGATGGTAATTGACACCGGAGAAATGGATAAAATCCCCTAAGGAAATTGTGTAGATTGAGAAGAAAAGACTTGAGGAAAAAGTTTAGAGGACATTAAATCTCACAAAGGATATTAAAGGGGAGTGACTGGAGAGTAAATGTGTTTACTACAGAGATGAAAGCAAAAGGAAGTTGTGACTGCATCAAAAACTGCTCAGAGATAACATAAAATAAAGAATAATAACCAAAAATACATTCACTACATTTTTTTTTTGGCAGAACAGTGTATTTAAGAGGTAATAACCAGAATAGGGTAATCTGATTAAGGAGCAAATGAGACGTAAGGAAATTATGTGAGCCAGTAGACGATTCATTCAAGAAGACTGGCTGTGAAGTGAAAGAAAGAATTCTAGTGGTAGTAATTGGGTTAGGAAAGGATGTGTGAGTGTGAGTGTGTGTGGATGTGTGTGTGTGGTCAGAGAGACTGGGAGAGAGACAGAGAAAGAGAGCAAGATTATAGCTACTGGAGATAAGGAATAGCTCCACCAAGTTGTTGATGAATCCATTAAAGGGTGTTGCTGTGTTTAGGTGCCAGTGAGTCAGTTCGGGCTCATAGCAACACTAAGTACAGCAGAACAAAACACTGCCTGGTCCTGCACCATCCTCACAATCGTTGTTATGCTTGAGTCCATTATTTCAGCCACTGTGTCAATCATCTTGTTGAGGGTCTTCTTTGTTTTCACTGACCCTCTACTTTACCAAGCATGATGTCCTTCTCCAGGAACTGGTCTGTCCTGATAACATGTCCAAAGTATGTGAGACCAAGTCTCACCATCCTCACTTCTAATGAGCATTCTGGCTCTACTTCTTCCAAGACAGATTTGTTCATTCTTCTGGCAGTCCATGGTATATTTAATATTTTTCTCCCTCACCATAATTCAAATGCATCAGTTTTTCTTCTGTCTTGCTTATACATTGTCAAGCTTTCGTATGCGTATGAGGCAGTTGAAAACACCATTCTTTGTCTCAGGCGCACTTTAGTCATTAAAGTGACATCTTTGCTTTTCAACACTTTAAAGAAATCTTTTGCAGCAGATTTGCCCAGTGCAATACATTGTTTGATTTCCTGACTGCTGCTTCCATGGCATTTATTGTGGATCTGAGTGAAATGAAATCTTTGACAATATCAATGTTTTCTCCATCTATCATGATGCTGCTTATTGGTGCAAAAAACAAACAAAAAACATTGCTGTTGAGTTGATTTGAACTCATAGTGACCCATAGGACAGAGTAGAACTACCCTACAGGACTTCCAAGGAGTGCCTTGTGGATTTGAACTGCCAAACTTTTGGTGAGCAGCCCAAAACTTAATCTCCGTACTACCAGGGCTCAGTTTACTGGTCCAGTTATGAGAATTTTTGTTTTCTTTATGTGGGGGTGTAATCCGTACTGAAGGGTGTGGTCTTTGATCTTCATCAATAAGTGCTTCAAGTTCTCTTCAGTTTGAGCAAGCAAGGTTGTGTCGTCTGCCTATCGAAGGTTGTTAATGAGTCTTCCTCCAATCCTAATGTGTTCTTCTTGATAGGAAATTCTGCTGGTGTAGTGGTGAAGAGCTATGGCTGCTAATCAAAATGTCAGCAGTTCAAATCCACCAGGTGCTCCTTGGAAACCCTATGTGGCAGTTCTACTCTGTCCTACAGGGTCGCTACTCAACAGCAATGGGTTTTTTTTTTTTTTCTTCATATAGTCTAGCTTCTCAGATTATTTGCTCAGCGAACAGATTGAATAAATATGGTAAAAGGATACAACCCTGACACACAACTTTCTTGACTTTAAATCACTCATTATTCCCTTGTTCTGTTCCAATGCCTGCCTCTTGGTCTACGTACAGCTTTCTCATGAGCATAATTAAGTGCTTTAAGGGCATTATTCTGTAAATCAATAAAATAGCAAAATTTTGAAAGAGGTGAAGTCAGCAACTCTCATGTTAGTGCTAAATGCTTAATAAATATGTGGCAATGGCAAATAATTTAGTAAATGAAAGAAAATACAGAGTTTTCAGAGCTCTTATGTGTATATGTGCAAATCAAGTTGTCTTGAATTGACATAGAAGGGCAAAAGGAGGCTGATCTCATTTCCATGTCTGATATGATAGAATGAGCAGCTTTTTTCTCTAAGAGTTAGAATTTTTTTAAGACAAGTACTTAGATGCATCTCTTGGTTACAAGGTTGAAAATATATGGAAGTAAGCTTTGTTTGTTTGTTTTGTTTTAATCCTTGAATATGATTCTAGACAATAAAATGGGGTGTGGCATGGGGTCAGGGTAATGAGAGAGGATAAAATAGGTTACTAGAAGCTCTTTCTTCTGAGGATATCACTAAATGTAATAGCAATATGCACTGTTACTGAATGTTTTGTATGAGGCACTCTATTAATATCACTTAATCTTCACAAACACTCTACGAGAAAAATAAACATTAGAGGTTAAGTAACTTGCCTGAGGTCAGGGACAGGATTACCCAGTAAGCGAGGTACTCACAGACTTCTTTTTGTTTACTTACTAATCTGTAGTGCACAATTTCCCATGGGTTTCACAACATCTTTGATTTGGTAAAAAACAGATGAAACTCTGCACTACAGAACAGTAAGTAAGAACAAGTAAGCCCACGCATACCTTGCTTACTGGGTAATCTGTCCCTGCCAGAGGTGACATGGTTACTCAGTGATAGAGCCAGAGCATGTGAGGAGTATTGGATTTAAAAAGGAATCATTCTACTCCCAGTATCCTCCTCGCAAATGTGGGTAGGGTTTCGTGGCCTGATTTCTAGGCTGTGGCGCAGCTTGTACAGAGGTCCTTATGATCATTCACTTGACATTTGAGCCTCATTTTCCACTATTTTTTAATGTAATTCTTGCTTAGTTTTTTCAATCAAATTATGCTTAAACAGCAGCATAATTTGAATAACTTCTCTCATAAATAAAACTCAGCTAGTAAAATCTCATGCCGATCATTGATTATAACAGGATAATTTTGCTGGTTCTCTACTAATTTTTTAAAAAAATTATTATAAAAATAGAAAATGAAGAAAACAGGTAAAATTTAATTCTACAAGAATATTTTCTTAGGGCATGAGCTGTCAAGAAACACAGATGTAATCTAACAGGTTGATTGGGTGCCATTATTAATTGCATTTATGCCATTGTTTCATCTTACCCAAAAGACAAGTATGAGGTCCCAGTGTATTTGTCTTCAACTTTATTAATCTTCATAATTTTGCAAGTATCTCTTTCTTTTATATATACACTTACCTGTATTGTCTTCTTCCAAACCTTAATTAGCTCTCCTTTCGTGAAGTCAGAGGTCACATTTGTCAGACACATCTCTTTTTGAATGAGCGAGACACCTAAAACTGAAATATTGCTTTGGCCATACCATTCTGATCTGATCTCAGATTTTTGGTTTGCATACAGTGGTAGACAAACAAGCACAATACAGGTATTAACTGCAGTTGCAAATCAAAGTTCATTCCTTATGTTAACGTAGCATTAGAATAATGAGAAGGTCATTTTGGGTTCATGAGTATGTGTCTTCCTTTGTGTGTTTCTAATATGTTGTTCATTTTAAAATGTTTAAGGGTTCCATATATATTCTTTCAGTTAAATACATACAACAACCTTGTATGGTATAGAAATAAGAACAAGTGGAGGAATCAGAAAACAGATTTAAATCCAGTTTAATATGTTGCCCACATTTTCATTGCTAATAAACAGAGAACTGAACCCATGGTCAGATCTCTTAATTAAAATCCCAATGTTAATTTTACTATAAAATGATAGCTTCCTTATACATACATATTTTATTTTCCATTACAAAATTTTGAAAGATGTAAACCAGATAAATGGTGGCAAAATTACCATAATAGCCTAGTTTTCTTTTTCTTTCTTTTGCTACATTTTTCCTGAAATCAAAGATTGTTAATATTTCATGTCTTGAAGTAGGTTTCTTTAATATTTATATAATAATAAAAAATGTGAACATATTTTGCAACAAACGTCAGCTCTCGCAAATAACAAAATGTCAAAGTAGCTCCAAATAAAATAATTCATTTTATTTAGAAGTAAAAGAGAATATAAGTAGTAAGAAAAATCCTTTCTGGCTGTCAGGAGGAGAAGAAATTAGAATCATGTAAAAAATAAAAATAACAGCTTCATGAGCATCAAAATATATCAAAGTGTCTATGTTTATAAAGTTGCGCTTAAAACCGCAGTGATTATGATCTATAAAATTAGCTTGTGTTGAAGTTATAAAATAAGGTTAGCGTCTCTTTTGAGTCTAGTTGTTCCCAGTAATGGAGTGTTTCTTTGGCAGATTTTTCTATACACATGTATCTAAATTAGAGAGATATTCTGTTTTGTTCTCCCTGTATCTCCAACAATGTTATCTGGGCTATATTATCCTAAATGCATTTGAAATATGCTATAATGTATCAAAAAATAAACAAGAATCAATTACTTTAAAGGCAAGCACAAAACACATAAAGCAGAAATTGTATTATTAGATTGGAAAGGGCATCTAAGAAACTTCCCTATCAGCTCCGTAGATGATTACCATCACCCAATAATCAGACCCACAGTTGTAATCTACAGGCCTTAATAGATAACATAAGAAACTTTGCATATATAAAAAAGAAATGATATAACCAACATAATCGGGAGGTGAAAAAGACAAAAGAAGGTGAGGTGGAAGAAGTAAGTGTCCTATCCCCATCTTTGATAATGAGAAGTCAAAAGATAACTTTTATAGTTAACAATCCTTTGACCATAAATAAGGACATTAAAAAATGCACATACGCCTGAAGCAATTCTGAAACTATGAGAGATGTGTTATAGGACTAACCCAATGAATCAATTTGAAGACACTGTTTGGAGACCAGTTGTTAAAAGGGAAATATGAATATGGAATGGGAAAACATAAGGAATGGATGGAAATTAGACATACTGGGAGATATTGGTGTGAATTCATGATTTCTAATACTTGTATGTGTGTAGGTTCATATGTATGTGTATGTATATAAGATTTTTCCAAAGTAAACAAAAGCACCAGTACCAAAAAATAAAAAAGGAAGAAAGAAACACATGCACACACACACACACACAGATGTTTGTTACAACGTGTTGCTTCTTGAAACAAACAAAAATTGGAGTTAACCTGAATGCTCATCAGGAGGCAGTGGTTAAGTAAATCATTGAGCAACCATACAATAGAGTATTATGCTTCTACTAAAAAAAGAAAAAAAAATTAGTATCTACAAACCCTGGTGGTGTACTGGTTAAGTGCTAGGGCTACTAACCAAAAGGTCAGCAGCTTGAATCCACCAGACACTCCTTGGAAACTCTATGGGGCAGTCCTACTCTGTCCTATAGGGTGTTACGAGTCAGAATTGACCCAGTGCAACACGTTTGGTTTTTGTTTGTTTGTTTTTTGGTTTAGCTACCCAGAAGATTATTCATAATATATGAAGTGAAAAAGAATTACTTTGAGTGTGTTAGTATATCCATTATTTTTTAATGACATTGAGAATAAAGGTAGGAAAGAGAAAAGGAAGGAAAGAAGAAAAGTAGGGAGGGAAGGAGGGAATAAGGAAAAAGGAAGGAAGGAATGAAGTAAGGAAAGAAAGAAAAAATAACTCATGGTAGCCTTTGGTTACCTCTTAAAAGTGTGAATGAAGGTAGTTTGATAAAATTATATATATATATATAGGTATATACATATATTTGTGCATGTATATCTATATTACGTAAAACCAAAAAAATAAACCTTTTACAGTGGAGTTGATTCTGACTCATAGCAACGCTGTAGGACAGAGTAGAAGTGCCTTGTAAGGTTTTACTTATTAAAATATAAGCATTATAAAATAAAAATTCAATGTAAAATTTTGCATCATGTATGTCAAAACAATAAAAAGACATAAAATAAAAATGAAAGGTCTAAAAAAAGCAGATCTTTTAAGTACATATAAAAAATTCATAAAATTTTTTATTGGAAGCTTGGAGAGGTTAGTATCATTGTTGAGCAGAATAGTTTTAAGTCAATATAAGCCAAACTGTTACCTACCTGGATATATGAATTACGTTCTTTGTTGTTTTTTAAGGTGCTATCATGTCATTTCTGACTTGTAGTAACCCTCTTGATAACAGAACAAAATGTTGCCCAGTCCTGCTAGGTCCTCACATTAGTAGGTATATTTCAGGCCATTGTTGCAGTCACTGTGTCTATCCATCTCTTTGAGGGTCTTTTTCTTTTTCGCTGACCCTCCAGAGTTTACCAAGCATGATGTCCTGATAGGCAGGTGGTGGCACATTCTTTAAAACTCTTTTTATGTAGGTCTCAGACGTTATTCCTATCAGAATCTATTTTACTATGTTGAGGTAATAACCATTTAAGCCTGTGAAAGCTTTAAAAAATTTGATGTTCAACCACATATTTGTATCAATGGTAAATCTGATGATGATAGGTTCTAATTGAAGCTTGGGTAAATTCAAAGTCAATTGATCACTGTGATTTAAATAAATTCAATTAATGCAGCTAAATGCTGCTCTCCAAACAAAATCAGAGTTAAATGTTTTAGTTTTATCAATGCTTTTAAAAATCATCTGTTCCAGTGAGTGGACCAAGCTCCCCCAATTATTTTATTTTATTTTTTTAAATTCTAAACACATTATCAAAAGTTACTTTAATGTGTCCTTTGGATTTTTCAGAAAGTTAAATTAAAATCCACGTTTTAATGTTTATGGGAGTAGTAATGGCATTCTTGAGCATGCCTCAGCATTTTCCTTTATTTGTCTGAATACGATGTATGTACTAATTTACTCAACATTTACTGGCTGCCTAAAAGGAGTCACTTTGTAAGACATTTCTACTTATAATTATCATCTTAGAGGTTTATAAAATAAACTATAAAAAACAACTTAATAATATTACACAAAATATTTTAATGTACTTTTGAAATAATGGGAAGCAAAATATACTCTGAAACTTGTTCTTGAATATAGAGTAACTAAAGAGAATGGAAAAAATGATGAAATAAAAGGGCTGAACAGAAGATTTCAAAGGGCACCTCGAGAAGACAGAGAAAAATATCATAATGAAATGTTCAAAGAGCTGGAGTTAAAAAAACAAAAGGGAAGAACAGGGTAGACATTTCTCAAGCTGAAAGAACAGAAGAAAAAATCCCAGCCTCGAGTTGTAATTTGAAGGATTCAATGGGCAAAATATTGAATGATGCAGCAAGCATCTAAAGCACACGGAAGGAATACACAGAGTCACTGTATCAAAAAGAATTGGTCCATATTCAACCATTTCAGGAGGTAGCATATGATCAGAAACTAATGGTACTGAAGAAAGAAGTCTAAGCTACACTGAAGGCATTAGCAAAAAACAAGGCTCCAGGATTGACAGAACACCAATGAAGGTGTTTCAACAAAAGGACGCAGCGCTAAAAATGCTCACTCTTCTGTGCCAAAAATTTGGAAGACAGCTACCTGGTCAACTGATTGGAAGAGATCCATATTTGTGCCCATTCCAAGGAATGGAGATCCAACAGCATGTGGAAATTATCAAACGACATCATTAATATCACACACAAGTAAAATTTTGCTGAGGAACATTCAAAAGCTGTTGAAGCAGCACACCAACAGGCAACTGCCAGAAATTCAAGCCTGACCCAGGAGAGGGCATGGGATGAGGGATATCATTGTTGATGTCAGATGGATCATGGCTGAAATCAGAGAATACTAGAAAGATGATTATCTGTGTTTTATTGACTGTGCAAAGGCATAGTCAATCTAATTATGGATAATACTGCAAACAATGGGAACTCCAGAGCACTTCATTGTGCTCATGAGGAACCTCTACATAGGCCAGGAGGCAGTCATTCCAACAGAACAAGGGGCTACTGTGTGGTTTAAAATCAGGAAAGGTGTGCATCAGGGTTGCTTCCTTTCACTATACTTATTCAATCTGTATGCTGAGCAAATAATCTGAGAAGCTGGACTATATGAAGAAGAATGTGGCATCAGGATTAGTGGAAGACTCATTAACCACCTGCATTTTTTTTTTTTAATGCAGATGGCTACAAACTTGCTTGCTGAATGTGAGGATGACTTGAAGCACTTACTGATGAAGAGTAATGCCTACAGCCTCCAATATGGATTACACCTCAACATAAAGAAGACAAAAATGATCGCAACCAGACCAATAAGCAACATCATGATAAATGGAGGAAATATTGAAGTTGTCAAGAGTTTTGTTTTACTTGGATCCACAATCAACACTCACGGAAACTGTAGTCAAGGAATCAAACCATACATTGAATTGGGCAAATCTGCTGCAAAAGGCCTCTCCAAAATGTTCAAAAGCAAAGATGTCACTCTAAAGACTAAGGTGTGCCTGATACCAGCCATGATATTTTCAATCATCTCGTATGCATGGGAAAGCTGGACAATGAATAAGGAAGACTGAAGAAGAATTGATGGATTTGAATTATGGTGTTGGCAAAGAATATTGAACATACCATGGACTGCCTGAAGAAAGAACAAGTTTGTCTTGGAAGAAGTATAGCCAGAGTGCTCCTAGGAAGTGAGGATCGAGGCTTCATCTCATGCACTTTGGACATGTTATCAGGAGGGACCAGCCCCTGGAGAAAGAAGTCATGCTTGGTAAAGTGGAGGGTCAGCGAAAAAGAGGAAAACCCTGGACAAGATGAGTTGACGCAGTGGCTACAGCGATGGGCTCAAATGTAACAATTGTGAGGATGGGGCAGGACTGGGCAGTGTTTCATTCTGTTGTACTTAGGGTCACTATGAGTTGGAACTGACTTGATGGCATCTAACAACAAAAATAGTATAGTTAGACTAGACAGGTATTGTATTAACATTTAACTATTTAAGGAGTTAAAGATCTCATGATCCAGTCATTGAGATATTGCCTGGAAAAATCATATTCCTAAAAGTGTACCCATAGCAAAATAAAAAGTTGCATCAGTATCCATTATAACCTTACTTCTCTGACGGGTCTTATGGAGAAATGGAATATAAAATATTGTATAGATTATCAGATATAGAAAATAGAATATAAAATAAGAGGTTAACACCTTTCAATTCAATTTATTGGCACAGCTTTACCCAGATATTGAAACCAAAGACATTTCAAGAAAAGAAAACACTAGAACAATATCCATCACAGAAGAAATTTGGAGGACTCACATATTACCTAATTTAACTTGCTAATATTTTATAGACAATGTTTGCATATACATTCATATTTGACAAAGGTAAAGGCAATTTGATGCATAAAGTATGGTCTTTTCTGCAAATGATAGTGGAACAAATGGATATATATGTGCAAAAAAGTGAACTTTATTTCACACCTTATTTAAAAAATATCTCAAAATCATAAATTACATTCATATAAATAAAAATTAACTGACTTTTGAAAAAAAATACCACAGTCTAGGAGAAAATATTTGCAAAACAGATATCTGATACAGGCACTTTGTCAAGAATATACAAAGAAATAACACTCTAATAAAAACATTAATAACTCAAGAAACAATGGGTAAAATATTCAACTAGACACTTCACCAAGGAAAATATATAAATGGCAAATAAGCTCATGATAATGTGCTCAAAACTATTTTTCATCAGGGAAATTCAATTTAAAACCACAACAAAACACCACTATGTACTTAGTAACAAGGTTAAAGACAAACAAACACACAAAAACAAGATGAAACAAAACAAAACAGAAAACACAAGTGCTGGCAAGGATGAAAAGCACAAGGAACTTTCATTCCATGCTTGTGATAATTCAAACTAGTATAGCCACTTTGGACAACTGTTTGTGTTTTATGAAGTTAAATCACATATGCCTAGGTATTTACTCAAAAAAAAAAAAAAATCCATTGTCAATGAGTCAATTCCAACTCATAGAAACCCTATAGGACACAGTAGAACTGTCCCTTAGAGTTTCCAAGGAGCAGCCGGTGGATTTGAACTGCTGACATTTTGATTAGTATCCATAGCTCTTAACCACTGTACCACCAAAGCTCCTGGTATTTACTGAAGAGAAGTAAAATTTTGTTTTCAAACAAAAGCCTTTATGTGAGTGTTTATAGTAGCTTTATTCATGATCAACAAGGAAGAACCCTATTATTTTCAGTGATAAATTAATAAACAAATGGTGGCTGGTTCATACATGGAATACTACACAACAATAAAAAAGAGCAAATTACATACAATAACACAAAGTAATCAAAAAAGCCTATGCTAAGTGAAAGAAAGCTTCCCTTTTTTTATGTTGCATGATTCTATTTGTATGATGTTCTTGAAAAGGTAAACTACAGGGATAAAAACCATATCAGTGATTAACAGAGGCTGGCAGTATTCGGAAGTTTTGACTAAAAAGAAACAAGAGGGAGTTTGGGGGAAAGTTGGAATTGTTTTATATCTTAATTGCGGTGGTGATTGTTGTTGTTGCTAGGTGCCCCTGAGTTGGCTCCGGCTCATAGTGGCCCTATGTACAACAGAACGAAAACACTGCCCTGTCCTCCAGCATCCTTAGGATCATTGTTATGCTTGAGCCCATTGTTACAGCCACTGTGTCAATACATCTCATTGAGGGTCTTCCTCTTTTTCATTGCCCCTCTACTTTACAAAGCATGATGTCCTTCTTCAGGGACTGATTCCGCCTGATAACATGCCTAAAGTACATGAGACAAAGTCTTGCCATCCTCACTTCTAAGGAGCATTCTGGCTGTACTTCTACCAAGACAGATTTGTCTGTTCTTTTGGCAGCCTATGGTATATTCGATATTCTTTGCCAACAACATAATTCAAAGGCATTAATTCTTTTTCAGTCTTCCTTATTCATTGTCCTGCTTTCACATGCATATGAGGTGATTGAAAACACCATGGCTTAGGTCAGGCTCACTTCAGTCTTTAAAATGACATCTTTACTTTTGAACACTTTGAAGAGGTCTTTTTTAGCAGATTTGCCCAATGCAATGTGTCATTTAATTTCTTGACTGCTGTTTCCTTGGGTGTTGATTGTGGATACAAGTAAAATGAGATCCTTGACAATTTCAATCTTTTTTTCATTTATCATGATGCTGCTTATTGGTCCAGTTGTGATGATTTTTGTTTTCTTTATATTGAGGTGTAATCCATACTGAAGGCTGTCTTTGATCTTCATCAGTAGGTACTTCAAGTCCTCTTCACTTTCAGCAAGCAAGGTTGTGTCATCAGCATAACACAGGTTATTAATGAGTCTTCCACCAATCCTGATGCCACCTTCTTCTTCACATAGTCTAGCTTCTCAGATTATTTGCTCAGCACAGAGATTGCATAAGTATGGTGAAAAAATACAACCTTGATGCACACCATTCCTGATTTTAAACTAAGCAGCATCCCCTTGTTCTGTTGGAATGACTGCCTCCTGGTCTAAGTAGAGGTGCCTCATGAGCACAATTAAGTGTTCTGGAGTTCTCATTCTTTGCAATATTATCCATAATTTCTTATGATCCACATAGTCGAATGCTTTTGCATAGTCAATAAAGCACAGGTCAACATCTTTCTGGTATTCTTTGCTTTCAGCCAGGACCCTCAGACATCAGTAATGATAGTCCTCATTCCATGTCCTCTTCTGAAGCTGGCTTGATTTTCCGGCAGTTCCCTGTCAATGTACTGGGGCAACCACTTTTGGATGCTCTTCAGCAAGTTTTTATGTGGCGATGATTAGATAACTGTAAATTCATCGAGATGTATACAAAAATGTGTGAATTTTACTATTTTTAAATTATACTCAAATAAAAGAGTAATAACAAAGAGAAAAGGATTCTGACTCTACCAACTAAACAGATGCTTTTGCAGGGAAAGAAGCTAGTCAAAAGCACAGAGCTGTCATTGATACAACATCTCATTTCAGCTGCATGTGCCCTGAAATAATACCCCACTTAAAAACATATACAGGTTGTCGCTGACTTACTACAGCATTCTGTTCCAACTACTTGCTTGTGTGTAAGTTCTGAGGTAAGTCGAATGCCTCATTTTTTTTAGTTCGTATTATTTTTGCCTTTTATTATCAGCATCTTTATAAATCTGATCTTTATTTGTCTCTGGGGTTTGGCATGAGAATGATAATATCAGCAAATTATGAGCTGTAATATAATATGTAGTACATATTGCTAACCATAAGATACACAAAGAAAACACAAACAAAAACAAAAAATATTCAGTCATAAGTAAGGCTTGTGGTAAGCTGGGGACTACCTGTGCTTCCCTGATATGGATACAGGCTGCTCAGCCATATCTTGAATAGCACCTGAGAAAAAAATTTTTTTTCTTTCTCCTTTCTCTTCTTTCCCTCCCCAAGCCCATCCCTGTCTCTGAGTAAGATCCTGGTGTTAGCTCCCCACAAAAGGTTAAGTGTTAACCAATGTTTCCTCTAGGACTGTGGAAAACGAGTGATATCGATGGAAACCTGTCAAATGAGACCAAGGATAGCGCCAGCCAGCCCCTGAACTGATGGGATAATGGCAGGAAAAGATCAACATGTTTGAGATACAACCACCGAAACCAAACAGAAGAAAGAGAGCACACATTCCACAAGTCCCTAAAACTTATGGCCTCTTTTCCCTTAAAAACCAGCGCTGACCAGTAGGTCGGGGAGACAGATGACTTTAGAAGGAGATCATTGCCCTCTGTCTCCATAGACCGGTATATCTAATAACGCTCTTGCCAGGCACCTCACCCCTGTCTCAAGAATTGGCTGTTTGTGGCAGGCGGCTCTAACTCGTGAAATTGTGGTCATATACCAGGTGTGGGAAATGGGGCAACAGGCATTCATTGCTAATTCTATGTTTGACATCTATTTCAATTTTACATTGCCTTGTATCAAGAATATTGAATGTATTAAATGCTTTTGATGGATTAGAGAAGGTTGGATAAAGTAGAGTAGAAATTGTCTGTAAACAGGCACTGGAATATGCACTAAGTTTTCAAAAAGAGTAAGGCTGATTGGTTGCCCTGGAGACTTCAGTCGTTGGAACACAGACATTTTATTGTGTAGTAACAACACGTTTTGTACGTGCTGCAGTAGTCCTACGTACAAGGAAATGAAGGATTTCTGCTAACAGCAGACTTCTCGATACCAGGCCCTCTCAATGAGCCAAAGACTATTAGAAATCACTGTTGTTTTTCTTGTCATTTTTGTAAATGAAATGATTAATGTGATCAAAGTTGTAACAGGCTAGTAAATCTCAGACAAAATTTTTTTTTCCTCCAGGTTTCTAATTAATCCAGTTAACATTTACCCCAAACCTTGCAAACCCATCACCTATCATATCCATTTGCTCTTGCTTTTATCTACCTATTTCTGCCTCTATCTCAGTCTAGTTAGTGAAATATACAGTCTTTTTTTTTTTTGTTACTAAGATCAGCCTTTCTATTTTTAAATTCAACTCATTCAGAGAAGTATATCTTCTCATCTAATTTTCCTGTTTGATTTTCACCAGCTTCACATCGGTTTTCAAGTGATTCTGATAATGGAATTGTAAAGGGGAGGGGGAGAGCTTGCACTTGGGAGGAGGAAGAGACAGGGAGTGGTGACATTCCTCAATAAGATGGTCCCTACTTAGTTAAATGTTAAGCTAAGGAAATGGTCCCTAGGGGTCCCTAATTTGATAGGGTCCCTAACTTGGTAATTAATCGATAAGCCAAGGAAATAGTCTCTACAGGGGTCCCTGACTTGGCTGTTAAACCTTAACAGGGAGAGATAAGGGAAAAAGGGTATAAAAACTCTAAGAAAATGACTATTGGGGCTCTCAGACTCTCCCCCTGAGCAGCCCGCTTGATGTTCTCTGGTCAAGTGTACTTTTGCTATTAACCCTCTGCTAACTAATAAAACCCCTTGCTTGCTTGACACTCTTTGTCTCAGTGTTTGAATTCTTTCCTACGGTGAAGACAAGAGCCAAGGCTATTCTCCGGTAACAGAATTAAAGATAAATCCTTTTAATATATGGGGTCTGAGGTCTTTAAAAGGCCAGGCACTCTGTAATATACAGCAGGGTGGCACAAAAGAGTGGAAGTCACTCCTGTCTTCACAGAAGTGATTTCAAATTGACTCCTTGATAATTCTCAAGATTTTTCAAACACTGCATTACATTTTTTTTCCAATGTAGTTTCCCTGTCCTTCAACCAAGTGTTCTCAACAGATATAAGACTGGATTTTGAGTAACTCTTTACTTGCTGACATAGCGTAGATAATTTTGGCAGCTCTTTCTGGTTTGTTTGTAGCAGCCATTCAGGGAATCAAGGTTTCTCTCTTAGTCTAACAATGTTTCATAGAAGGTGGTCACAGTCTTAGCTGTATCGCTGAAGTGCCCATTGTTTTTAAACAAGGGGATAACTAGCAGGAGGCTTCATCTCCAACCAATACAAACCCATTATTTGTTTCACACAGGAGGGTCTCTGTCTTCCCTTTCATGCTATTGTCAAGTCATAACTACAGTGAATTTAGCACACCTGGGATTGGGTGCACTTCTTTATTATAATGCGCTTTGGTTTTTAACCTACTTCACCTGTCACCCAACATAATGAAATCTGGCTTTGATGAACATGCAGAACAAGAAGACAAAAATCCACTGAACAGAATCTAGCAAGCAACAATATGTTTAATCCTCTGGCAACAAAATTTATCCACTTCCGTTTTGACATTTGATTGGAGCTATTCACGGGAAGCACACTTCATTCCCTTTATCAAGACCTCCAGGTTTGGACTTATTCTCTGAGAGGATAATCCTGCTGTATGTTCAGTAATTCTGCAGTTGAAATACTTAGTCACTGATCTGTTGCAATAATATGACAGGAATAAAACAGGTACTCCTTGACGGAACGGATTTTGCATTATAAATATGTAGCCATAAGGCAAATAAAAAGGCACTGAGTAAAAAATTCAGCACCCTAGAATTAATGTACATTTTATATAGAAGATTTGGAAAGGGTTTAGCATGTCCTTTAGGCTAAATTATTACAGGAAGAGAAGCACGATAATATAAAACATATTTCTGAGAAAATTTAAATAAAATGAATCAAATCTGAGGCTTTGTGGGACTCTAGGCAATTTGATCCTTCTAATTATTGAAGAACATGTTTTCATAAAACTATCATGGACACATAAAATACAGGGTTTCTATTTTAATTTTTTGCTTCTGTCTTACTGTGAATTTTTTCTGCTCCTTTTTCTTTAATCTTACAGCAATTTTGAAATTTTTGAAAAGAGTTAACTAGCAAACAAAAGGGTATTCTTGATATATCTGAACGTATAATTAGGACATATGAGCTGGACACATAATATAATTGTATAATGTTTAAAGTGGTATTATAGTATACTTTATTATACTATGTAATATTATATTTAATATATAAATATAATATTATATAGTATAATATAAAAATTAATATAGTTTGTTTCAATCTTAATCATATTTAAGTATTTAACTTAATGAAACATTTTAACTATCAAATACTTAACAAGGATATACTTATTCCAATTGTGGCTTAAATTCGGTCCCACAATCTTAAATGTTCTTTAAACATGTAATATTCACACTGTTTTTTTAAGTTATTCAAATTTCATTTTGTGTTTATGCTTTCCTTATTAATATATCAAAAAATCCTGCTACTTGAAAGAAGATTCTACTTTCTTTCTGCTCCACTCTTCAATTCATTTGCTACTCCACTTTATCTGCTCTAATTGTCAAATTCCATCACTCATCTGTCAGCACGTTTGTTCTACAGTGGTGGCTTGCATGTTACTTTGATGCTGGGAGTTGTGCCATGGATATTAGTACCAGCAGGATCAACCATGATGGACATGTTTCAACAGAGCTTCCAGACTGCAACTAGGAAAAAAGGCCTGGAGACTGACTTTCAAAAATTGGCCAACAAAAAATTTAGGGATCACAACAGAACATTGTCTGATTACCAAAGATCATGAAGATGGTGCAGGACTGGGTAATGTTTTGTTCTGTTATACATAGTGTTATGAATTGAATTGTGTCTCCCAAAAATGTGTGTGGACTTGGCTAGGCTATGATTCCCAGTATTCTGTGATTGTCCACCATTTTGTCATCTGATGTGATTTTCCAATATGTTGTAAATCTTACCTCTATGATATTAATGAGTCAGGATTAAAAAAAAAAAAATTTTTTTTTTTTTTTCAGGATTAGAGGCTGTTATTTAATGAGACAGGAGCCAATCTGCAAGATCAGGTTGTATCGCAAGTCAATCTCTTTTGAGATATAAAAGAGAGAAGCAAGCAGAGAGACTGAGGGACCTCATGCCACCAACAATGAAGAACCAGTAGGTGAGCACGTCCTTTGGACCATGGTACCTGCACTGAAAAGCTCCTAGACTAGGGGAAGATTGATGACAAGGAACTTCCGTTAGAGCTGACAGAGAGAGAAAGGCTTTCCCTGGAGCTGGCACCCTCAATTTGGACTTCTGGCCTCCTAGACTGTGAGAAAATAAATTTCTCTTCGTTAAATCCATCCACTTGTGGTATTTCTGTTATAGAAGCACTAGATAATTAAGACACATAGGGTCAACATGAGTTGGAGCTGATTCCATGGCAACTAACAATTGTTAAAGCAATTTCTTTTCTTTATGTTTATCTTCCTGTGTCACTTTCCAAGACCCCCTGTGTGAAACTGTTTCCTGACTCTTGACTTCTGACTTCTTGACACTCACTTGATTTGCCCCCTTCACCTCTATGACTCTTCCTTCCCAGTCTCTTTTCATATGTGTGGGTGTGTTCTGATATTTCTCCTAGACAACAAAAACCAGCATTCTCTAGATTTCATTACTACCCATTTTATTTTTTGACATTCATTAGGTGGTCTTAACCACTGTTTAAGAGAATATATGTATTTCTGTTGTTGTTGTTGGTAGCTGTCAAGTGAATTCTGACTAATAGTGACCACATGTTTTCAGAGTAGAACTGCTCCATAGGGTTTTATGGTTGTGACTGACATTTTGGAAGCAGATCTCCAGACCTTTCTTCCAAGACACCACTGGGTGGGTTCGTACTGACCACCTTTGGGCTAGTAGTCAAATTCTTAACAGTTTATATCACCCAGGGACTTCTGAATATATGTATATACAAAAAAAAAAAAAAAAAAAAAAAAAACCTTTGCCGTCCAGTCGACTCCAACTCATAGTGACATTTATTAGATTCAATTTAGCTTCATTGAGCCAGGCATGGAAAACAAGACCATCAAGGCTTGTTACTTGAACAGGTCTTATAAAGTTATATAAAGTAGAATTGCCCC
This sequence comes from Elephas maximus indicus, assembly GCF_024166365.1. NCBI lineage: Eukaryota > Metazoa > Chordata > Mammalia > Proboscidea > Elephantidae > Elephas > Elephas maximus. The sequence goes on along the minus strand of NC_064833.1, from coordinate 58,688,161 downwards.
ATAGGGTTTCCAAGGAGTGCTGGTGGATGCAAACGGCCAACCTTTTGTTTAGCAATGGCAGCACTTAACCACTATGCCACCAGGGCTCCAAATTGTGTATATGTATAGCCACTCTAATATTAATTCTCTTTAGCACAACCCATGCAACTGTGAGTCTGCTGAGTATATTATCCCTGCTAACAAAATACTCATATGTGACATGAATGGTGTCATTTTCCTATGTATCCCAGGTATGCCATGGGGACTGCCAGGTTAATACTTCAATGACAGCTTCAGTGTTTCCACACGTACATATTTTATTGTGGCAAAGCCATCAGAGCATCAGAGAGTTCCTGATCTCTAGCAATATTGCTTGATATCAGAAATAGAAGAAGGCCTGAGCTGAGGAGTGCATTGGTGATCTAGTGGTAGGAGTTGATGTTATTGCTGCTGCTGTTCTTAATGTTGGCACTCTCACCCTCTATTACCTTGCTTTCAGTTTGTGTGTTTAGTGCTCTGAGATCTTGGGGCCGATTATACCTTTTATTGGCCAGGTCCTCAAAAGACCAGGCCCTCTTGCAGTTGTAAGAACCCTATAGATAGAATTTTGGACACTAATTCACTAGCCACTCCTTGGAAACCCTAGGGGTTAGTTCTACCCTGTCCTGCTATGAGTTGGAATCGACTCAACGGCAATGGGTTATTTCTTTTTCTTTAGATTTGCTGAACCTTAACTGAATTATTTTTTTCCTCTTTTCCTTCTTTTGATCTAAACAAACAAGTCCAAAGGTGATTACATTAGGGTGGACAATCATTAAGGAGGAAGAAAAACATGTACAAACATCAAGAAATTGTTACTACTATGTTATCATTAGAGATTTCAAATATGTGGGTTAAATTTCCCACAATTCATTTGTTGGACAAAGATTTACACATGTACAATAGACTTTTTAAGTGCCAGAAAAGCAGTACACTAAGAAATAGAAACAGGTAACCTATATGGGACATATACATCCTGCCAGGGAGTATGCTTATGACTTTGCAAGTATGCGTATATTTGATTCACCCCACAATTTTATGGTCTGTGCAGTTACAATGCCCATTTTATGGGTGATGAAACTGATATAATGAGGTATACATAAGATCACTAGGTGAGATATTGTGCTATGAATCTCAAAGATATACTAATTCTGCAAAATGAGTATTTTCTCCAATGGCTTGCCAATAAGTTGCAATTCAGTCTTTGTGCCAAAGACTGTGAATAAAATTCTTGAGATTAAAACGCCTTGGAATAATTTACAACTCTATCAGTTACTAGATTCCAGATATATTCTACCTCAGTTAAATCATATAGCTTCTGAAATCTTAATTTTTCTTTTTAAACCAGGGATTTCAGTTTAGAAAAAAGCTTATACATTGAATCCCTATCATGGGGATGGAAAAAGACTAGACTCTGTACTCAAGATTCAAGAAAAATATAAAAATGTTCCATTCATAGGTAGATCATACTATAAAGTTTGGGCTTGATTTTCTTTGAGTTCTTTTAAACATTTTAAATTTTTCATGGGAAAGATGAATAGGAAAAATTTTAAAAATTGCTAATTTACAAATAGTTTTCAAAACGGAAGATTTTCAAACTTTTTTTATATATGTGGGCTTTTATCACTATAGTTGTTGATATGAATCAGGAAAAGTATGAAAATATAAAACTTTCAAGTAAAATTCAAAACTAATGTCAAATTCTAGGCTTTTAAGATAAAATTGTATTCACTATAGATTATAAACTGGATAATATTTTCCTCTCAATATGAAAAAACAAGGAATTACATGACCACACCAGAGAATTCACCTGGAAGTAAATCTTACATACTGCTGTCTTTTCTTTCTGTGCTTTGTTCTACTCACTTACACATTTTTTTTTTTTTTGCATACGCAATGATACATGTTTATTGACTATGAAAATGCATTTGACTGTGTGGATCATAACAAATTATGGATAACTTTGCAAAGAATGGAAATTCCAGAACACTTAATTGTGCTCATGAGGAACCTTCACATAGATCAAGAGGCAGTTGTTCAGGCAGAACAAGGGGATCCGGATTGGTTTAAAGACAGGAAAGGTGTGCATCAGGGTTGTATCCTTTCACCAACCTATTCAATCTGTATGCTAAGCAAATAATCTGAGAAGCTGTACTATATGAAGAAGAATGGGGCATCAGGATTGGAGGAAGACTCATTAACAACCTGCATTATGCAGATGACACAACCTTGACTGCTGAAAGTGAGGAGGACTTGAAGCACTTAATAATGAGGATCAAAGACCACAGCCTTCAGTATGGATGGCACCTCAATATAAAGAAAACAAAAATCCTCACAACTGGACCAATGAACAACATCATGACAAATGGAGGAAAGACTGAAGTTGTCAAGAATTTCATTTTACTTGGATCCACAATCAACAGCCATGAAAGCAGCAGTCAAGAAATCAAAAGACACATTGCATTGGGTAAATCTGCTGCAAAGGACCTCTTTAAAGTGTTGGGGAGCAAAGACGTCACCTTGAACACTAAGGTGTACCTGACCCATACCATGGTATTTCCAATCGCATCATATGTGTGTGAAAGCTGGACAATAAATAAGGAAGACTAAAGAAGAATTGATGCCTTTGAATTGTGGTATTGGTGAAGAATATTGAATATCCCATGGACTGCCAAAAGAACGAACAAGTCTGTCTCAGAAGAAGTACAGCCACAATGCTCCTTAGAAGCCAGGATGGTGAGACTGTGTCTTACATACTTTGGACATGTTGTCTGGAGGGATCAGTCCCTGGAGAAGGACATCATGCTTGGCAGAGTACAGGGTCAGCAGAAAAGAGGAAGACCCTCAACGAGGTGGATTGACACAGTGGCTGCAACAATGAGCTCAAGCATAACAACGATTGTATGGATGGCTCAGGACTGGGCAGTGTTTCATTCTGTTGCCATGGGGTCGCTATGAGTCAGAACCGACTTGATGGCACCTAAGAACAACAACAACAATGATACATGTACTAATTTTTACATGTCATGTTTTCAAAAGTCTAAATAGTGGCATGTATTTTGTTAAAACAGAATATGAAGGCTGAAAAATATCTGTCATCCTATTAAATTTTAAAACCTGTCCACCATGGGTAACCCTGCTGTTGTGTGAAATATCGCTATCATAGCTTTCAGCATCATAACAACATGGCAGCCACTGCAGTAGGACAAACTGACAGATTGGTGGTGGTGTATTCTAAAAGGCAAATATTTATTAGATTCAATTTAGCTGCATTGAGCCAGACATGGAAAACAAGACCATCAAGGCCTGTTACGTGTACAGGTCTTACAAAATTATATTGTGGTTATAGGGTGTGAAGGACACAGATATGCTTATAATGTTAACAAGGTGATATAGTAAGTTTTAAGATAGAGGGAGGTTGTGGACTCAGTGTGTGAGGGTCATTCAGAGAATGATAGAGTGATCAGGGAAGTCTTTGTAATAGAAATGACACATGAACTAAAACTTGAAAGATTATTAAAGAGATAGGCAGGTCAAGGGTATTTGGTGAGGTTACCTCAAGACTTCTGACTAAGATTCTAAACTTTAGATAACTGGACAGATCATTCTGGTCTTCAAGGGGAGAGTGAACAAAAGAAAAGGAGCTGGGTCAAAACTGAAGATGGTTTTTTCAGTATTCAACATATGAAACATAAAGTCGCTGCCATTATCGGATTGACAACTTGCTGTGTGACTTAAGTCTGTTTGCTTCATTCTCTAAAACCCATTGCCTCAACCAAAATGAGTATAATAATAGAATCTATTTCATAGGCCTATTGTGAAAATTAAAGGAGAAAATGTATGTAAAGCACTTGGCAGTGTCTGAAATATTTGCCTGTGAGCTAAAACCATAACTGCTCAAGTAATTACCTATTTGTCAGCCTAAACTCTCTTATATTTAAAAAATCTTAAGGTTTAGGCATTTAAAATCCATTTGTTCCTTTTTTATAGCATTATATTCTTATTTACCCTTATTTTTAGGAAGTAATGTGCACCTTCTCTGCTTGTGTACCAACAGCGTCCTCCTGCCTTCAGGTATATTTGTAAGTAAGATTTGCTAATTTATTTTTATGGCAACATGTTTAAAAAATTGGCATAACGGTGCTTATAAAAATACCTCACGGGGAAGGGCACCACTGGCAAACAGAAGGCGCATATTAATTGCATAACAATACAGTATGTATATCAATCCTGTCTTTATTACGCAGATACTTATTCCGTATCTTTTGAAGGAGACAGTATACCCAATCCTCCATCTTTATAATTAATCAATTTTTAGTTTAGTTTTATTATGTGCCTAACTCAGTGTAGTAACATGTTTTAAAAAAAAACTGTGTACTCAGCTTTCATGACTTTTACAACTTTATATGCCATTAAAAATCGCTGCGTCACAGTCTGTGTAAATAAATAAAAATGGACCTTAAAATTTTTTAATCCCAGAAAGATTTTTATTTTTACTTTTTAAGATTTACCTTTTACTCCAAACTGTAAACATTTTTGTTTTCAAATTATCTTTTTCTCCCCCTCTATTGTAGGAGAGTTTGAAGATTGCTCTTTGGCTTTGTTTGAATCTCCTTGATCCATTTGAAAGAAACAAAAGACAGTTTTCAACAACTTTATTGGGCAGGTTTTCTATGTTTCATTTTTATCTATTCTAGTCTTTATTATCTGATTTGTTTCCTGCCTCTTCACACACACCAATAAAACTATTGGCAGTGCAACCATTCTTAATTTTAATTTCATTTTCAAAACTGTACCCAATTGCCTCTTTGCAAACAATAACCTCTTTGTTTTTAATAGGCTATTTAGTCCTGATTTTTATTTATATATTTTTTTTACTTTGTTCAAAAATCTACTTATAACCCCACACTGTAGTAATTTTTAAAAATACTTGGCATTCACATTTTAGCACATTGCCTATCGTATTTGTAATAATCTCATCTGTTGCTACTTTACCCTTGAAGCCTAAATGAACAGAAACTCTTAGACCCAACCCACTTGACAGCTTCCTATCCAATATGATGGATGCTTGCTTAATCTTCAAATTCCTTTGTAAATCTTCTTCACTGAAAATATATAAGCTTGTTAAAAATTCAAAATCAAACATCAACGATTGTATTCATATACTTTGTAATTTTTTTAATATAAATCCTGATGCAAAAGTTGTAAATATCATTCCTTAGCAACTTTAATTTTTACACTTTTTTCAGTGTAAACTAATTAATGAAAAGAACACTCTGATTTAAAAATGTATATGCCCCAACCATTCAGCTAATTATTTGTTGGATTAATTTTGTTAAAATTATTCATAATAATAGAAGCTAACATTTGAATAATGACATGAAGGAAATATAACTGAAGTATTCATCATCGATTATTTGAGCTGATTTGGCCACACTAGCTTGTCTGGGAAAACTTTTCTTCTGCAGTCATTTAATAAATATCAATCTAGAAGTTTCGTGGATTATCCAAGAGAAAAGATTTTCCAGCATGGAGGGGGATACTTTTAAGATTTACAATGGACCATACCTCCCATTGGAACCCCAAAACAACACTAATTCCTTTCTTAATTGGTCTCCCTATTGTAAAGACAAATGAAAACAATTTTCTCAATTAATGAAGAGGAGAGAGGCCATTTTTTAAACTGTTTTCTTGGATTCAGTGCATCTGAGTCCTTACTCTAACTTTTAGAATAGAAATAAGCCTTTCCGATGATGAAGCTCAGTCTCCAGTTTTTGCAAGATAGAGATATCTTTAAGGTTGCCGGTCAAATAACCTCTAGATTTGTGAACACATACCTTCCAAATTAGCTCAGGAGTCTCTTATGAGATGTACGAGAAACTTTCACGACATAGTTTTTGTCTCTTGAGATATAAGAAGTTATTTTTTTTCTTCTGCTTTGCTGTATAAAATGTATAAGATTTTAAAGGAGAAATATTATACAAGACCACTACTGTGAAAACTAATGAAAAGGTTTGCACACAAAAAGAAACAATCTTTGATGGTTATGAGGGTGGGAAGGGGTGGGGATGGGAAAACACTAAATAGACAATAGGTAAGTGGTAACTTTGGTAAAGGGTAAGACAGTACACAATACTGGGGAAGCCAGCACAGCTCGTACAAGGCAAGGTCATGGAGGTTCCATAGACACATCCAAACTCCCTGAGGGACCAAGTTACTGGGCCGAGGGCTGTGGGGACCACGGTCTCTGGAACATCTAGCTCAATTGGCATAACATAGTTTATAAAGAAAATGTTCTACATTCTACTTTGCTGAGTAGCATCTGGGGTCTCAAAAGACTGTGTGTGGCTATCTAAGATACTCCACTGGTTTCACCCCTTCGGGAGCGAGGAGGATGAAGAAAACTGGAGACACAAGGCAAAGATTAGCCCAAAGGACTAATGGACCACAACTACCATGGCCTCCACCAAACTGAGTCCAGTACAACGAGATGGTGCCTGGCTACTACCACTGACTTTTCTGACAGGGATCACAATAGATGGTCCCGGACAGAGCTGGAAAAAAAAATGTAGAACAAAATTCTGACTCACACACATACACACACACACACACACAAAACAGACTTTCTGGCCTGACAGAGACTGGAGAAACCCCGAGAGGATGGCTTCTGGACCTCAGTAATGAAGTCCCTCCCGAGGTTCACCCTTCAGCAAAAGATCAGACAGATTCGTAAAACAAAACGAGACTTAGGGGGCACAACAAGCCAGGGGCAAGGACTAGAAGGCAGGAGAGGACAGAAAAGCTGGTAAATGGGAACCAAGGTCGAGAAAGGAGAGTGTTGACTTGTCATGGGGTTGTTAACTAATGTCCTAAAACAATATGTGTACTAACTGTTTAATGAGAAGCTAATTTGTTCTGTAAACCTTCATCTAAAGTACAATAAAAAAAATGCGTAAGATTTTTTTCCCTAGCTCCGCAGTAGCTTACATGCTAAGCTGCATGCATGTAAATCTGCTAACACGTACTCTTGCTCTTCTGTATTACTAGGGCGGGGCCTTTCCTTGACAGGATTGTTTTATTTCCCATCACCACTTCCCTCTGTATTATCTTATACACTACCATTAACTAGTGATTTAAAAATATAATCTAATTATTTTTGAGATCATAAAAGAAGCAATGGAAAGCCATACCACGCTCTTGAATAGGATTTAACATCAAAAAGATAACAACTCCGACTTAATGCATAAAGTTAGCATTTTCTCAAAACACTACTACGTGTGTTTTCTCAAAACTTTTATGTTTTGTTTAGGTTTAATTGTTTGAATCACAGGAGTTAAAGTTTATGGGAAAAAAAATCATAAATCTACTCTAAAGATAAAACCTGAGACTAACAAGAGTAAATAAGTAGGGGTCTGTATCACCAAATATTAGTGTTTAAGTACTGAATGAGTAGAATAGCAAGCCACTAGCCTGTTGTTTAGCTTTGTGTGAAACTGTCAGATTGTCTTCCAAATGACTGTACCATTTTGCGTTCCCAGCAGCAATGAATGAGAGTTTCAGTTGCTCCACACCTTGGAAACCCTGAGGGGCAGTTCTACTCTGTCCTATAGGGTAGCTATGAGTCAGCGTCTACTGGACGGCAGCGGGTTTGGTTTGGTTTGTTTGACGTAGATGTGTAGCAGTATCTCGTTGTTGTTTTGAAATACATTTCCCTAATGACATGTTATGTTGAGGTTCTTTTTGTATGCTGATTTTTCATCTGCATTTATTCTTTGATGAGGTTTCTGTTCACATGTTTGGCCCATTTTGTAATTGAGTTAATTGTTTTCTTATTGTTGAGCTTAAAGAGTTCTTTATATATTTTCTTATTGTTGAGCTTAAAGGGTTCTTTATATATTTTGGTTACAAGCCCTTTATTAGAGATGTGTTTTACAAATCTTTTCTCTGAATATGTGGTTTGCCTTTTCATTCTCTTAATAGTGTCTTTTGCAGAGCAGAATTTTTCAATTTTAATAAAGTCAAACTTATGACTTTTTCTTTTTTTTTAATGGTTCGTGCTTTTGGCGTTGTATCTAAAAAAGTCATCATCGAACCTAAGATCTATGTTAACTTCTAGAAGTTGTACACCTTTGTGTCTTACATTTAGATCCATGATCCAAGTTTCTCCTACTATTAACATCTTCCACTCACGGGGTACATTTGTTACATTTGATAAACCATTACTGATACAGTATTAATAACCAGAATCCATAGTTTACATTAGGGTTAGCTCTTTGTGTTACAGTTCTATGATTTCTAACAAAATTTTTGTTATTATAGAATTAATTACCTTTAGAAATGTGTTTTTCTGTTCTTTTTACATTACAAAGCAATGTAGAACGTGTCCTGAAGCTTGGAAAAAATTGTGAATTACTCCAAATGTATTATATTGGCCTAATTCAGAAAACAGCAAGGCTTTAGATACTTGTTTAAATCTGATATACATTTTTCTTTTCTATTAAATTCTAATAAATCAACTTTAAAAGCAGCCTGCAAAAATCTTAAAGGGGAAAAAACAAGTTATTTAAATGAACTATCACTTTGCAGAAATAAATTGTTGAACAGAAGCAATTGCTCATAACTGCAACAACTGGAATTAGAAAATGCAGTAACTTTTAAAATGTAAGCAGAAATTTAGTGCTTTACTAAATACCTGCCAATAATAACTAGTAATAGTTAATAAGCTTCAGTGCCTCTGTATTATTTGATTCCTTGAAAAGATTCTTGGTTAACTGTCAATTAAATTGTACGCTATACCACTAAAATGACAAGGTGATTTTCAATATCATAGATTTGAAGTCTCACTGAAAACCCTTGAATATTATAGTTTTACATCCAAATAACAGCAGAGAACAAAGCTCTCTAAATCTGTATTGCTTATGATGATAAAAATAAAGGTTTACTTTGCAAAAAGTTTCAGTTTTCTCATCAACTGGAAACTAAGATATAAAGACATATCTAATAGAAAGCCAATCCAGCATAAACATACGGAGAAAAATATTTTTCATCTGGGAATTTCTGAAAAAAAAAACAGAAAAGAATTCAAGGCATGAGATGAACTTCACATGAAAAGTGAAAAAAAATAAGGTGAATTTTAGATGGATAAATTTAATCCCTTTCAACAAGGAATCTTGCTAAGGTATATGATTCAGACTGCTTGGATGAACTTAGATCAAACAGCCTGAACCCCCAGTTTTTCAAGTTTAGAAACTGATCATTGCAAATTGAAAGCAAACTTATGGAACCTATGATTCTATTTCCTAGCTAGATCATCCACTTACTTGTTCTTGCTTTTTCCATTCATCTACATTTATTTATTCTGACTTTCAAATACAGATTTTGCAAGGAAAACTCAAGAGCATTTGAAGGCAAAAGAATAAATTCTGCTGCCCCGAAGTTTCTCTTGGCTTCAAATTAAAGCCATCAGAGCCTTAGGGAGATTTAAACGTGATTATTTACATATCAGGGTGCTGGTGAGGTCAAGTTCCACAGAGTACAGTGTCTGTTAAATTTTTTGCCTTCATGCTTCCTTTTCTTCTGTCTCCCTTCATGGTAGAGTTAAACCTGCATTTGCCAAATTTACAGACGTAATTTAAGAATAATAGCTAATATTCACATAATGTTCTTTAGATGCATTAATCCATTTAAGTATCACAATTAATTCATAATATATATACTTATATTACCTTTGTGCAGAGAAAGAAAATCAGACAAAAATTTTATTTAGGTCTCTGGAGGTGCAATTCAAAGTGGGTAGTCCAGGGGGAGGAAGAGATGGTTCAGAAGCAGAGAGGAGTTGCCGGACCTGAATAGTGGGGAGCCCTCAGGCACCAATCCTGGAGCAGCAGCAGTGGACTGGTACTAGTGTTCAGCCACAGTTTCCTCAGGGAGAAGCAGCCAGGCACACAGCCTACTCACACCTCCGCAACCAGAGAAGAACGGTGCTCTTGGCAAAAGATAAGTACTTCCATATATTTTACAACCCCCCCACCCGCCAAGCCAGCTTCAGCGGCTGACTTCCCTGTGCCTGAGACAGACCCTGTTGAGTGCCTAGAGCCATCCTCCCAGCCCTGGAGAAGGAAAAAATTTGCAATTGGAGGAAAAAATAATTTGCCAACTCCACTAACCGGGGGAGCTCAGGACAGAAGCAGCTCCTGTCCAGGCATAAATGATCCCTGGTATTTGAGTACCTTTCCCCTCTGCATGGACATGCATGGGCCTATTTCAGAAGAATAGGCCCTTGCTGGCAGACACCAAGCGTTTCAGCTGTGCAGCGAAGAGGTGGGTGTTTGATGTTTGACATCACTTTACTTATTAAACCGGGTCCTCACCTACCCCCATCAGGGGCCTAAGGACTGGTAGCTCCACTCAGGTCACCCAGCCACCTGTGATAGGGGTCCAAGGATAACTGGCACCTCCCAGTCCTTACAACCAAAAACATGGGGGTGTGCATGGTCCATCTGCAGAACCCACCCCTACCTGTTTATTCTAGGGAACAGGGGCATGCTTTCTTCAGAGGCATGTGGGGGAAAATTCTCAGCCCCCTGCCTTGTTCAGAGTGTGACCCCCTGCTGCAACCAGATACTGGTACCTACACTAATCACTCCTGCCCTCCAAGACTGTAGGACAGAGCCTGTACAACACACTTGATGATCAGCTACCTGGAAACCTGAGCTGAATTCATATAAGAAAAGTGAAGGGACTCCTAGATTGATATACCTAGTAACAGCTCTGGAGAACACCAGAGCTCCAAAGGAGAAAATAATCAAGCTAGTTCACTCAAGCAACCCATCTGGGCATATCAAAACAAAACAAAGCAAGAAGCTACAATACAATAAGCAAACAAAATAAACTAATACAATAACTTATAGATGGCTTGGAGACAACAGTTAATAACAAGTCACATAAAGAAACAGACCACGATCACCTCAACAAGCTCTCAAAACAAAGAATCAGTGGTCTTCTAGATGAAAGTGCCTTCCTGGAATTACCAGAGGCAGAATACAAAAGATTAGTATACAGAACCCTTCATGACATCGGAAGGAAATGAGGCAATATGCAAAAAAAGACAGGAATACACAGATAAAGCAATTGAAGAAATTAAGATTATTCAGGAACATAAAGAAAAATTTAATAAGCTGGAAAAATCCATAGACAGCAATCAGAAATTCAGAAGATTAACAATAAAATTACAGAAGTAGACAACTCAGTACAAAATCGGAGAAGCAGATTTGAGCAAATGGATGGCAGAATTTCTGAACCTGAAGATAAAGGACTTGGCACTAATATATTTGAAAAAATATCAGATTAAAAAATTAAAAAAAAAAAGAAGAAATCTTAAGAATCATATGGGACTCTATCAAGAGAAATAGCCTATGAGTGATTGGAGTACCAGAACAGGGAGGGATAACAGAAAATACAGAGAGAATTATTAAAGATTTGTTGGCAGAAAACTTCCCTGATATCATGAAAGATGAGAAGATATCTATTTAAGATGGTCATTGAACTCCACGTAAGGTAGATATTAAAAGAAAGTCACCAAGACATATTATAATCAAACTTGCCAAACCAAAGATAAAGAGAGAATTTTAAGAGCAGCTAGGGATAAACAAAAAGTCACCTGCAAAGGAGAGCCAATAAGAATAAGCTCGGACTACTCAGCAGAAACCATGCAGGCAAGAAGGCAATGGGATGACATACTTAAAAAATTGAAGGAAAAAAATTGCCAGCCAAGAATCATATATTCAGCAAAACTGTTCCACAAATATGAAGGTGAAATTAGGACATTTACAGAAAAACAGAAGTTTAGGGAATTCATAAAAACCAAACAAAAACTACAAGACATACTAAAGGGAGTTCTTTGGTTAGAAAATCAATAATATCGGATATCAACCCAAGACTAGAACACTGAGCAGAGGAATCAGAAGTCAATCGAGACAGGGAAATCACAAAAATAAATCAAGGTAATAAACTTATATGTGACAGTCTGACCTGATTTGTAAATGTTCACTTGAAGCTCAATAAAAGTTAATTATAAATAAATCAAGGTAAAAAAAACTCTCAAAACAGAGTAACAGCAATGTTATTAAGTAAAAGAAGACAACATTAAAACAATAAAGAGGGACTAAGAAATGTAGTCATCGATCTTCCATATGGAGAGAAAAATAAGGCAATACAGAGAAATAAAAGTTAGGTTTAAATTAGAAAAATAGGGGTAAATAATAGGGCAACCACAAAGGAGAGAAACTACCCTACATATCAAAATAAAATACAAGAAAAATAGACTCAGAAGAAACAAAATCAACAAAAACGAATATGAGGAAAGGACAATATATAAAGATAATCTACTAAGCACATAAAATTAAGTGGGAAAAAGAAACAGTCAACAACATACAAAAAAGACATCAAAATGATAGCACTAAATTCATACCTATCCGTAATTACGCTGAATGTAAATGGACTAATTGCACCAATACAGAGAGTGGCAGAATGGGCAAAAAAACATGGTCCATCTATATGCTGCCTACGAGAGACACACCTTAGACTTAAAGACACAAACAAATTAAAACTCAAAGAATGGAAAAAATATATCAAGCAAACAACAATCAAAAAAAAAGAACAGGAGCGGCATATTAATTTCTGACAAAATTGAATTTAAAGTTAAATCTATCATAAAGGATATGGAAGGACACTATATAATAATTAAAGGGACAATATACCAAGAAGATATTACCATATTAAATATTTATGCACCCAATGACAGGGCTGCAAGATACATAAAACAAACACTATCAGCATTGAAAAGTGAAATAGACAGCTCCACAATAATTGTAGGAGACTTCAATACACCACTTTTGGTGAAGGATAGGACGTCCAGTAAGAAGCTCAGTAAAGACACGGAAGATCTAAATGCCACAATCAACCAACTTGACCTCATAGACATATACAGAACACTCCACCCAACAGGAACCAAGTATACTTTCTTTTCTAGTGCACATGGAACATTCTCTAGAATAGACCACATATTAGGTCATGAAGCAAGCGTTAGTAGAATCCAAAACATTGAAAAATTACAAACCATCTTCTCTGACCATGAGGCCGTAAAAGTAGAAATCAATAACAGAAAAAGCAGGGAAAAGAAATCAAACAATTGGAAAGTGAACAATACCCTGCTCAAAAAAGACTGGGTTATAGAGGACATTAAGGATGGAATAAAGAAATTCAGAGAATCCAATGGGAATGAAAACACTTCCTATCAGAACCTTTGGGACACAGCAAAAGCAGTGCTCAGAGGTCATTTTGTATCAATAAATAAGAAAATACACACATACAAAAAGAAGAAAGGGCCAAAATCAAAGAACTATCCCTACAGCTTCAACAAATAGAAAGAGAGCAACAAAAGAAACCCTCAGGCACCAGAAGAATACAAATAATACAAATTAGAGCAGAACAAAATGAAATAGAAAAGAGAAAAACAATTGAAAGAATTAACAAGACCAAACGCTGGTTTGTTGAAAAAATCAACAATATTGATAAACCATTGGCCAAACTGACAAAAGAAAAACAGGAGAGGAAGCAAATAACCTGAATAAGAAATGAGATGGGTGGTATTACAACAGACCCAAGTGAAATTAAAAGAATCTCATCACATTACTATGAAAAATTGTACTCTAACAAATTTGAAAACCTGGAAGAGATGGATAAATTCCTAGAAACACACTACCTATCTAAACTAACACAAACAGAGGTAGAACAACTAAATAGATCCATAATAAAAGAAGAGATTGAAAAGGTAATCAAAAAATTCCCTGGCCTGGATGACTCCACTGCAGGGTTCTACCAAACTTTCAGAGAAGAATTAACACCACTGCTACTAAAGGTATTTCAGAGCCTAGAAAAGGATGGAATACTCCCAAACGCATTCTATGAAGCCAGCATATTCCTGATACCCAAACCAGGTAAAGACACCACGAAAAAAGGAAAATTACAGACCTATATTCCTCACAAACTTAGATGCGAAAATTTTCAACAAAATTCTAGCCAATAGAATTCAACAACATATCCAAAAATAATTCACCATGACCAAGTGGGATTCATTATACAGGGATGGTTCAACTTTAGAAAAACAATTAATGTAATCAATCCTATAAATAAAAGAAAAGACAAGAATCACATGATTTTATCAGTTGATGCAGAAAAGGCATTTGACAAATTTGACAATAGGATAGTGACCACGCAATTAAAATATCTGTGACTACCAAGTAGATTAGTCAGTTTTGCCATCTCACTAGGCTTCAAAAAGCCAGTCCCAAAGAGGCTGAAGGGACCTTACTACCATCAAGAAGAGGAGCTGGGAGCAGAGTGTGTCCGTTGGGCCTGGAGTCTCTGCACTGAGAACCTCTTAGACTCAGGAGACACTGAAGGTGGCATGGGACCAGCAGACAGACCCAGTGGGCTCACAGACCCATGGGAGCAAAAGAAATGCATGCCTTCATGCAGGAGGTTTTCTGATGGAGTGGTGTACCTTCAGGCACTTGGTGGTGGTGCTAAAGAGCTATAACACCTACCCAAGCAAGGCAGAGGCCAGGCCTGAGTAAGGCTGGTGGCAGAGGCTGAGAGTTGGTCTGCCTACAGGCAAGGTAGAGAAAAGAGCTGAGAGACTGGAAGCTGTCCTAACTGACAAACTGTATCCTGTCTTCTGAGTTGCTACTGTTATATCCAAGTTGATCTTGATCCTAAATTATAAGCAGTATATATAAAAAAATTCAAATCCTTTGCCATTGAGTGGATTCCAACTCATAGCAACCCTACAGGACAGAGTAGAACTACTACATAGGGTTTCCAAGAAGCAGCTGGTGGATTTGAAAAGTCAACCTTTTGGTGAGCAGCTGAACTCTTAACCACTGTGCCACCACAGCTCCTTCCTAATAAACCCCAAAATCATGACTATTATGAGGTTTATTAGGAAGGAGCTAACAATGTGAGTTCTGTGTGGCCACGGCAGTGAATTATCAAACCCAGCAGAGAAGTAGAGAATGCTGTGGGAGGGACAGATGGTATCAGAATCGGTAAAAGTTTGAACAGTGGAGGTATGTCTGACCTCCGCCTCATAGAAATCAGCTTGGAGCTGATGGTGATTACCCTCCCCACTAGTGAAGTTAGATGACTTCGGATGCTACTACACTTCCCTTGCCAAGAAATGAAAGCAATTTGAGACATCTCTGGGCTGCAACCTTTCACTGAAGTTCATGCTCCCTTGACTCCTCACTTAATGGACCACCAGAGTCGAGGTATTTTATTAATTCAAAAGCATTATCTTTATTACCAAATTAGCAGAGTAAAAAAAAAAAAAGCCTTTAGACATCGAGTCAATTCCAGCTTATAGGAACCCTATAGGACAGAGTAGAACTGCCCCATAGAATTTCCAAGGAACACCTGTAGATACGAACTGGCCAGCCTTTTGGTTAGCAGCCACAGCACTTAACTATTATGCCACCAAGGTTTCCAAGCTAACACACTACGTGTGAAAGACATAAGCCACTTCAATGCTTAAGAGTAGCTAGAAGATAACTATTCTATCCTGGGTTTTAGTAGTTCTTAAAGAAGATTTACCTGTGGTAGTTATGGAAAACTTGTTGTTAGAAATTTGGATGAAGTATCTGATATTTTGGAAATGTATCCTTAGGAGCTACTGGGTTTGAATTCAAAGACAAAATAGAGAACTTCACATAAGTTCTTGAGGAAATGGTTAAAATTAAAAGAATTTTGATATATCTAGAGGAATTTAAAGCAAGTACATTCTTCTATACCTGTGGGCAATGGCTCTTCATTTTTTATGAATTAATAAATGTATTAATAAGTAAATGTATGTCACTCATGTCTTGTCCAGCTCTTAGGTAGAATTTTCATATAAATTATTTCTTAGGAAAACTTTTTCTCATTTCTTTATTTGTAATTTCCTCACTACCCTCAAAGGATGCTTGGCACAGGTAACTGGAGGTTTTTTTTTTTTTTACTGTAATGAAAGAAGAAAATGAAAAAGATTGGAAAGGGAAGAGGGAGGGAGGGACTGACCAGAGGCTGGTGTCGATAGAGACGAGAGAGAATAGCTCTCCTTAAAAATTCTTTTAAGATAAATAGGAACATTCATTTTTATTTCAGGCTGACATCAGGTGAAAATAGTGGCTGCCCAAAAGGAGAACCAGCATGCAATTATTGGAGTTTTCTTCTACAAGGTTTTGAATTTCTGAGCAGAAATATTTGCAACACATATTAACTTAGGCAAGAAAAGCTTCTGCACGATTGTTCAGTATGAGATGGTGCCTTTATAGGCAGTGTTTGTCTTTGGTCCTTAGAAGTCAAAGCCAAAGATAAATTACTCTAAGGTCTTAGTATAACCTTTGAGGGGATAGATCATTGCACATGGTTGTTTTAAAATGAAAGCCACACATGGGCAACATTAATTTACTTCCTGAAAAAGCAAGCAAGGGGAGGACTTAGGATTTGTGCACACCTAACTAATTTGATAAGGGCTTCCAACATGCTTCGTTTTCCAGGACAGATTTCTTGGCATACAATCAGAATTGTGAAAGTGAATATTAGATAATAATTAGTACTTGTTTTTTATGCCTTTGCTACAATTAACTAGAGATATTTCAAAGTTCAGGATCATGTTAAGGAGAAAAAGATTTTTAAATTGTTGTAGAAATATAACATTTAAGTGATTCAGGATGGTAGATGTCAGAGGCAGAAATATGATCGTGATTAATACAGGGATCCTTAGTTTCTTACAACATTAAACCCTTTCAGAGCCATTAATGTCTTTCTGGCCCTAGCCATTAAATCACCAACTGCCAAGGAAGTTTGTTCCTTTTACTGGAGAAGAATAACATTGAAATCTGTAAACCTTAATAGAGGGAGCACACAAGTATTGTTCTGCTTGACTACTGAAGGTAGGAAGGCTTGTTCATGCTATGTGAGCAACAAAACAAGAGGTTCTTCTTTCTTTGCATCTAACTTGGAAGCTTACTAATTTATGTTTGACACATATTTTGAACTACCCATTTTGTCCTCTGCCCCTAAATTTAATATCGCAGCCTACATGTATATGGTATCCATGAAAAGCCTGACTCCAAATTTATATGCTTCCAGTGTCTTTTTCATCTTTTGGAATCATGGGGCTGGCCATCAAGGAATCAACTCCAAATATCCCAGTACTCTATTAGAGCTTAATAATGTCACAAAAGAATAAATCAATAAATATTTGAACAAGTGTTTTACCAAAGACAATATACATATGACAAATAAACACTTGAAAAGATGGTCATCATCGTTAGTTATTTGCTGTTGTTGTTGTTAGGTGCCATCAAGCTGGTTCCAACTCATAGCAACCTAGGTACAACCGAACGAAACATTGCCCTGTCCTGTATCATCCTCACAATCCTGGCTATGTTTGAGCCCATTGTTGCGGCCACTGTCAGTCCATCTCCTTGAGGGTCTTCCACGAGGGGATTAGAAATTACAACCAAAGTGAGAAACTACTTCTCTCACCCATTAACCAAAAAAACCAAACCCACTGCCATTAAGTCGATTTCAACTCTTTGCAATCTTATAGGACAGAACAGACCTACCCCATAGGATTTCCTAGGCTGAAATCTCAATGGGAGCAGACTGCCACATCGTTGTCCCTCCAAGTCCCTGGTGGGTTCGAACCAGCGGCCTTTTGGCTAGCAGCTGCGCACTTAACCACTGCACCTCCAGGCCTCCTCTCTCACCCACTAGCTTGCTAGAATGTCTAAAATTAAAGCATACTCATGATACAGATTGTTGACAAGGATGGGGAAATATCTGGAAATCTTATATAATATTGGTTTGAAAAACAATTTAGCAGAGACTTCAAAGTTGAACATAGGCTTACCATGTGACACAGCCATTCCATCTAGTTACTTACCCAAGAGAAATTAAAGCATATGTCCAGAAAAAGACTTCTGCCTAGATGCTCATAACAGCTTTGTTTGTATTAGCTCAAATCTGGAGATCACCCACATATCCATCAATAGACTAATGGATGAACAATCATAGTATATACTTACAAGGGAATGATATTCAGTAATGAAAGTGAAAGAACTATGAAATGCAACAAGAATCTTGAAATATTTATGCTGAGTGAATGAAGCCAAAAAACAAATGCGTACACTGTATAATTACATTTATTTATATTTCTGGAAAAGGCAAATTAACCTATAGTCAAAGAGCAGATCAGTGATTACCTGAGAGAGGAAAGGGTGGGAGGAAAGGATTAAAATGCTCATGAGGAACCTCTTGGAGTTGTGGATCTATTTTTTACCTTTATTGAACTCCCCTAACTCTTTCCAAATGAGTAAAA
This sequence comes from Elephas maximus indicus, assembly GCF_024166365.1. NCBI lineage: Eukaryota > Metazoa > Chordata > Mammalia > Proboscidea > Elephantidae > Elephas > Elephas maximus. The sequence continues at coordinate 58,669,719 of NC_064833.1, read as the reverse complement.
AATATCTAAGATACACCAAATTTTATAGATAGGACTAGACATGAAATATGAAAATATAATAACATAAAATTTCCATTCAGAGAACTCACAGTAGGCAATATTTATATAGTCTATTTAAGAATCTTGAATACGGTGTCATCCTTCCATGATTTGCAAATAATAAAAGATAAAAATCAAAGAATATTTCAATTAAATTTTCATAAAAATATTACGATTAATTTTAAAACTACTTAGATTAGTTGTCCTTTTCATCCTTTGATAAAGATGTTTCTCATAATATAGCCCAGGGAATAAATGCATTGGAATAATCTAAGGAAGTTTATTAAAAATGTAGATTTATGGAGTATCTCGCAGAATGAATATATTAACATCTTTGTGACTGGGTTCTAAGAACCTGTATTTTTAAATAAGTCTTACAGAAGAATCCTATATCTTTTATTTATCTTTGTTTGGATCCTTTTTCCAACTTTACGTATTGGTTTCATCTATTTTTTTCTCTTCCCCTTCCCTTTAACATCTTCCTAATGTGCTCTTTGTTTAACTCTAGTACAACACAAAAAGTGCTTAAATGTTAATTAGTAAATAATATGCTGTTTTGGAATATCTAAAAGAAAGGATATTTGAGTTACATCAGAAAATACATTTTTCTTATATTTTAACTGTTACTGAAAAATGAACACTCACAGGCAAAAGACATAGATATGTAAAAATGCATGAATATTCATGGGAAAGAGAATAATATAAACAAATGAGATAAATTTGAAAAGCTGTGAATAAATTGACTAAAAAACAATGACTTAGAATCATTAGGATGACTTTTTTTTAAATGTTCAAGAAACACTTAGTTTCTGTGTTGTACATATTTTGCTACTTAGATAAATTGTCAGATACAAATCAATGAGGCATCTACATCTTCTTGATCCTAATACTTTTTTAAGACATTAGAAAGAAGACACCTCTTTATTATTTAAATATGTATATTGATGTGAAAATACTAACATAATTATACAAACATAAAATCAGGCAATATGAAACACATTTAAGATTAATAATCTCAGCATTGATAATAAAATGGAAATATAAATTATAAATTATTATAGGATTTATATTAATGAGGCCTTGATTGTTAACCTTAAAGTCAATTTTTTAATGGATCATAAATAATTTGAGATATTTTTAAAAATCATGAACATAGATGTCAAATTGATATTAGAAAAATGAAACCAATTCTTGCTTGAAAACTAAAGATAGCACTAGAAGATTTTAAAATGCTTGGTGTAAAATTATTATTGAAATATAACCATCATACAGAAAGCTATGCGGATTTTAAATTTACATTTCAGTGTGTTTTGGCAAATTGATCACACTCATTTTCCCAGGCTTAGATCAAGATACAGAAACTTAACTACAACCAAGAACCCATACTCTGACCACTTCCAGGTACTATGCACTCCATAAAGAGTGACAACTTTCCCCTTTTTCTAACAGCATAGACTGAAGTTTATATAAAAAGAATCACAATATATATAATTATTTTTTATGTGATTTTTTTTTCTTGATTTTTAGGAAATGTGTTGATATTGTTGCATCTAGTTGTAGATTGCGGTTGTTCTCGTTGATATACGGTATTCTATTTTTTTTTTTTTTAGTGTGTGAATAGACCATAAATTTTTGTCAATTCTGTTGTAGGCAACATTTGGACTCTTTTCCAATTTAACATTTACATTAGTTTTGTTGCTATGAAAACACTTGTTCATTTTATTGAGTGTTTACCTAGGAGTGGGACTGGTAGATCATAAGGATTTATGTGTTCAACTTTCATAGATAATGCCAACCAGTTTTCAAGGTGGTTGTAACAATTTAAGATTCCATCATAGCATTGATGAGAGTTCCAATTTCGCCACATTCTGTAAACAAATTGTATTTTAACTCCTTTTAAATGTATCCACTGCTGTAGATGTTGACTAATACTGCATTGTGGTGTTAATACCCATTTTCTTGAATTCTGATGTTCATATTTTTATTGGCAATTTGAATATTTTCATTTTTCATGTTTCTTTGCATGTTTTTGCACTGTTTTATCAGCTTTTATCCTTTTCATTGATCCATAAGAGTTGTTAATATATTCTATATCAATTTACTTGCAGATATATGTATTTTAAATATTTTTCTCAGTTCTGAGAGTAGACCTTTTGTTCTCTTAATGGTATATCTCATATGATCAGCAGATGTTGGTGAAATTATAATTAAAAACAAAATCTGTTCCCAATCCAGAAAATCTCTCCAAAAATGTTAAAAAAAAGAAACACTTTTAGTATTGAATAAGCATTAAGCCAGAATGCAAACTGTCACAAACAATGCACTACAGAGACTGCAAAGACAGAAAGGAATCTAACTCTTTTTGTAGCCAAGTCGATGCAATTCATTTCATACATATTCCAAGATAAGCAATAATTAGTCCTCAAGTAAGAGAATTTAACAGAGCCATTTCTTACATAAGGAGCCCCGGTGGCTCAGAGGTTAAGTGCTTGACTGCTAACTGAAAGGTAGGTTGTTCGACTTATCAGCCGCTTTGTGGAAGAAAGACGTGGCAATCTGCTTTTGCAAAGATTACAGCCTTGGAAACCCAGGGCATTTCTATTCTATCCTATCCTATAGGGTAGCTAACAGTTGGAATCAACTCGATATCAATGGGTTATTTCTTACATATAACTCATCCTAAATTTATCTAGCAATTGGGTAGTCACCTACGTTGTTAATTGCTTCTATTCCGAAAGAAAAATAAACTTCTCATATCATTAATGCAGAAGATAGTTTTGTAACTTGGAGCAAGGTATCCTTAGAAGTTAGGCTCCTACCCTCCCACAGAGTCTGGGAGCTAGGCATGCTATGTTGATATTTATATTTCAAAAAGATGGCTTCCAGGTCCCTCAAGGAAATACTCCTGAGCTGTAAAACTGGCAAGGCATTGATTTTGCCTTTTAAAAGGATTTTTATACCTTTTAAAAGAGCCAGAGAAAGAATTTACAAATAAAAAGTTTCTAAAGTAAATGCTCTAAGAAAAAGAAAGGATTCCTTTTCCTTTCTGCACTGAGGAAATTTATATACACATATTTTAAAATTTTGATGTGGGTTTACCTTACCCAGATCATATGCTTAATTCTTTCTTATATGGTTAGCATACTCATAGATCTTTAAAATATTGATTTTTGATTCTTTAATTCACAGTCCTGATATATTCCATATTTGTTTACTTTCTCTTGATAATATTTTATAATTTTTAGTGTAGAAGTTTTTGCAAAATTTCATTTGATTTCTAGAGGCCTGAATACCCATAACTTGGACATACCTGCATGGATGTTCCTATTTCTCTCACTGTCTTTTTTATTCTTTCTCATTTCTTCTCTTGCTATAATTTTGTTTATACACACACACGTATGTATACCTAAATTATTTGCATTTTAATATAAATATTGGATTTATTTCTAGAACTTAAGTATTATTTAACAACTCCTACCAGGTAAATTTGGAAGTATTTGCTGGATTAGTAAATATTGTAAAAAACTTCTTAAAATAACATTAAAAATTATCTTGTTGTTAGTTGTCCATCAACTCAGCTCCAATTCCTGGGGACCAATGTACCACAGAGCAAAATGTCACCCTGTCCTGTGCTACCTTCATGATTGTTGCTATGCTTGAGTCCATTGTTGGAGCGACAGTGTATTTTAAGTAACTTCCTTGAGGGCTCATCTTGCGGCACTACGTTGGACAATATTCTGTTGTGATTCATTGGGTTTTCATTGGCTAATTTTCAGAAATAGATCACCAAACTTTTCTTCCTAGTCTGTCTTAGTCTGGAAGCTCTGCTGAAACTTGTCCACCACGGGTGACCCTGCTGGTACTTGTAATACCAGTGTCATAACTTCAAACATCATAGCAGCATGCAAGTCACTACAGTACAGAAAACTGACAAGCAGGTGGTGAATTAAAAAAAAAAAGTCTCTGTAATTTTTTTTAAAACAAAAAAATTGAATCTGGAGATTGACTCAAGTAGTTATATTTGAAAAATAATAGTTGTCATAAGGACATATTTTATATTTGATAACCTAAATGCATTAAATAACGGGGTGAATAAATATTAGTTTAATAAATACAATGAGAAAATAGAGGTACAAATGAAAAAGCTATATTACAAACTTGCATTAAGACATTTCTGCTAGGCATTGTACTTTGCAAATTCACACTGACTTTTAAATCACAGACTAAGAACTTTAGCAAGATAGTAAACTTTTCTGAGGCTCAATTTTTTTCGTCTTTAAGATGAACAAAATACTATTTTTTGACAAAAATGTTTTGAGATTACTTACGCTAATGCCAATAATAATTATTACATCTTCCCTCCTTTTGTTGCAGTTGTTACAGTTTTCAGAGAAATGTTGGCTTTGAGGATTTAATTGTCTTAGCCACTGTATGGTGGCGTATCCCAAGCTAGAGATCTACTTCCTTGCTTTAAATGCTTACTGAAAAAAAAAAAAAAAGCAAAAACCAAACCCATTGCTGTTGAGTTGATTCCGACTCATATCCACCCTATAGAACAGAGTAGAACTGTCCAAGGAGCGCGTGGTGGATGTGAACTGCCGATCTTTTGGTTAGCAGCCATATCTCTTAACCACTGCATCACCAGGGTTTATTAGAAACAGTTAAAAGAGAAGTAGATTTCTCAGAGCAAACATTTTTTCACTGAACATATAGAATCTTTTTTCCATTGAGTCTTATAATTTTATAAAGTCTCATGATTTTTAAAGACATTTTCTGTAAATAAATATATAAATGGATGAATGGATGAATGAATGAATGAATGAAGACAGGTACAAATAAAACAATAGAAAGTAATAAGTGACTGCATTTTTATTTTTCAAGTTTCTATAATTATTGCTTAATTTAAGAATGAGAAACAATAAACTAGGAGTTCAGGAATTGTCTGTCTTTAAATTCAGTCTGGCTAGGGAAAATCTTTGCAGCATTTAATTTAAATGATATCTTTCCTCTTGCAATCAGCATTATCGCAAAAGCTTTTTGTATTTTTTCTCTAGCCACTTCTAATTTATCTTTAACAGTTTATCCTGGTTTGAAAGGCAGCATAATAGTTTATTTTCACTACGTTTAACAAAAGATTCACAATACGTTACGATTTTCCAGTGAGGGAAGCAGAAATTAAATAGAAAATCATGCTTTAAGGAATATTTTGTCAGATCTGTTGTGAAGAATTGATGGTTTTAAATCTTAATCCATAATGTAGATTGACACCTGTAAGTACTGATAAACTGTACTTTGATCTAACCCAAACCACTAAACCCACTGCTGTCGAGTCAATTCCGACTCATAGTGAGTGACCCGATAGGACAAGTAGAACTGCCCCATAGAGTTTCTAAGGAGCACCCGGCAGATTTGAACTGCCGACCTTTTGGTTAGCAGCTGTAGCACTTAACCACTACCCCACCAGGGTTTCCCTTTAATCTAAAGACAACTTAAATCACCAGTTTATGATGACTGGGTTAGATAGTAATAGAAAACTACCCTGTTTTTTTTTCTCAATATGCCCTTGTCGTTGTTGCTGGTTGCCGTCAAATTGATTCCAACTCATGGTGACCCATGTGACAGAGTAGAACTGCCCCATAGGGTTTTGTTGGCTGAAATCTTTAGAGAAGCAGATCACCAGGTCTTTCTCTCTTGCAGCTGCTGTGTGGGTATGAACTGCCAGTCTTCCTGTTAGTAGCTGGGCGTTTAACCATTGTACCACTGGGGCTCCTTAGCATGCCCTTACTTAGCTTTATTTTAGGGTGGGGTTAGTTCATTGCACAAGGAACCCAAGTTATATCAATCCTAGGTCATAGCATGCTACACTGCCCGAATAGAAGTTTCTTTTTACTTACTTGGTTTGTTAAATCTCCTGTTGTTTTTGTTGTTGAGTGCTGTTGAGTCAGTTCACACTGAACAGAAGGAAACACAGCCCGGTCCTGTACCATCCTCACAATAGTTGTTATTCTTAAGCCTATTGTTGCAGCCACTGTGCCAATTCATCTCATTGATTAAATCTCCTAAAAAAAAAAAAATTATTTATTTTCTCATCCTTACATTACTGTCTCATAGAACTATTTTAATCTTTAGCATTTTGGGGGACAATTCACGTAAACTATCCTTATCCTTTTGTGGCACTTTTCTGTTCATTTTAACTTAAAGATTTTATTAATTTTATTTAGTGTTTTATTATTATTTAAAAATTTATTATAATTATCTTTTATTTTTGTGTGGTTTTATTCTACATTTTTAAAATGATTTTTTAACTTTTATTTTTAGCTTTATTGGTTTATTTTCTTCTACTTCATAAGTTTACCTTCTCTTATACATTTTAGGTTTTACTCCACATTTAATTTGATGTATATTTATTTGACTTTTTTTTCTGTAATAATGGGCATTATTATTATAAGCACAAGAGAAGAAAAAAAACAAGAGAAGACTACATTATAAACTGAAAAACTTTGAGGACTCTTAGCATTAACTGCCTCTCTTGCATTCATGGAAGGAAATTCAAAACAAAGCAAAATTAAAAAAAAAAAACCTCCATATTGGTTCTCAAAAAAAAAAAAAAAAAAGATCCCACACTATGTAATTAATTTAATAGGCATACAACTGACTTCCATTTTTCAAACCAAGAAACAATGATATATTCCTTTCATACTACCCACCTGAACTATAGGAAAAGTATTCATTTCTACTGCCACGCATGTGGAATGTCATGAGATGGTACGAGATATAAAATCTGTTTTCCCTGATATGCACAGCAAATCTTGATAATGTAGTTCTCTTGGAAAGGATAGAAACATTGATTGAAGGGTCCATACCAGGCAGATTAATGTGAATAACCATATGAGAAGAAGTGATGGCAAGGTATGATGTAGCCAGGCATCTAGTTTTACTATCATTTTTGTGTTCCTTTAATATTTTAATCCTTACTTTCAACATCTACCTTTTTGGGTTGTTGCACAGGTATGTGGATGGGTTTCCTTAGATGGTGTATATTATGAAAAACAATAAAAAAATGAGGATATCATCTCTAATGTATTTTTTAATACCTGTGCCTTTTGCTACTGGTTTGCATAAAATGATAGCTGATAGTTCTCAAGAATGTGGTTCCTAATGACATAGGGTCTTTTTGTACAATTGGATTTATTTGTCAGAAAGGTAAATATTTTCAGGTATTATTAGGCTTTTAAAACAGCTTTAATATCATATATCTTCTAAGCACCTGTATTTGTAAAACATACTTTTATACAATAAGCCCTCTGAAGCCTTGACACCATATCAGATCTCAAACCACTTTATCAACTTTCAATTCATTAATTAATTGATGCCAAGAACTGTCTATGAACCATGTTATTAGCAACTTAAAAAAAAAATCACCAATAAAAACTTCATTAGTTAACTACATTAGGCTTTTTTTTTTTTTTTGATGAAATATCTGTAAGATGATATATTAACTGCCCTAATCAAATTTAATCAAATTCTTCCTGGATGCTATTGTGAATTTTATAGTATCAGTAAAAATCAGCATCATGCAGGAGTTCTTCTGGTGAACATTACTAGATTACCAATGATCCACTATTCCTGCCTTCAGAACTCCTAAGGAAAATGACTTCCACATATAAAACAATGGCATATTTTCTAATTGTCCAACTTTTTAAAATAAAATCAATTGCCTCATATAATACTCGTATTATTTTGGTTCATGCAAAACAGTTATACAAAAAAAAAAAAAGGTAAAACTATCACTACTATCGTCGATTGCTATGGAGACAATCGGATTTTTTACAGTAGAGCAGAGTAAACTCAGGGGACCTTAAGCAGATACAGGCATGCATTCAGTAAAAATTTCCTGGGTGCTCAGGCATATATAAGAAAGGAAGAGGTATTAACAGGGACTTTAAAGGAGGAACACTAAGGTATTACATTAACCTCACTGAGGTACTCAGGTCGATGTGGCTATTGGCGTATCTGCCAAAGTAATTGCATTTGGAAATTAGCATGTCATTTATATGGAAACTATTTAATTTTGAAAGTTATTGATGTACTATATGTCTAGCTCAATTTTCATGTCGTCAACATATCAGCTGTCCTCTTGTATGTCAAGATACCTGGTATCAAAGGCCTACCTCAAATTCTTTTCTGGTTAATCACCCATGTTGGGCTGCAGGTGATTATAGACACAGTATCCACTTGGCTTCTGCCCCTCATTCTGCCAACATGATCGAATAATTGGCCAAACAGAAAGGTCCAGGATCCCTTGGCCTCTTAACAACTCATCATGCTCAGGCCACCTCTAAGACTGGACCACCATCAGCATATATCACCTACTTAGAGTCAATAAGTTGCATCCACAGGCTCCCACGTTCATACAGAAGCTGTAGAGTGGCCTTTGCACCATCGTATGCAGCCGACTTCTGTTTGCTGGGAGGCCAACTTCTCCAACATTTGCAGTTGGCCCAATCTCATGTTTGAAATCAATCTTAAAGCTCTCTCCTCCCATCTATAAAATGTCAGGAGGTGAGTATAGAAGAGCTCTCAAACTCAACAGTAAAAATAATGCATTTAGAAAATGGGCAAAAGACTTAAAGAGATGGCTCAACCAAGAAGCTCAACTGCATCAATGGCAAGTAAGCACATGAAAAGGTGTTAAACATCAGTAGCCATCAGGGAAATGCAAATTTAGACCGCAATAAGATATCCCTACACACCAGTCAGAACAGCTAAAATTAAAAAAAAAAAAAAAGGAATGGCATTACCAAATGCTGGTGGGAATGCCAAGAAACTGGACATCTCATTGCTTGTAGGAATGTAAAACATACAGCCCCTCTGGAAAGTAGTTTAACAGTTTATTAAAAGGAAAACCAAACCAAACCAACAAAAAAATTAAACGTACACTTGCCATGTGACCCAGCAATTGCACTTCTAGACATTCATCTTATATCCACACAAAAGCCTATATGTGATCATGCATAACAGCTTTATTTCTAAAAAACAAAACTGGAGGCAATCAAAATGCCTATAATAGGCAAAAAGTTAAATTGTGATACATATATACCAATAATAATAATAATAATATATATTTCAACAAAAAGGACCGAATTATTGATACACAGAGCAGTTTGGATGGATGTCAAGGACATTGTGCTGAGTGAGAGATGATAATCTGTAGTGGTCACATATTGAAGGATTCCATTTAAATAACAATCTTGAAATGAAAAAAATTATAGAGATGGAGAAGAAATTAGTGGTTCTAGGGATGGTTGTGGGCAAGCGATGGGTGTGACAATAAAAATGTAGGATGAGGTTATCTTTGTGGTGATGGAGGAGTTCTGTATCTTGATCGCGGTGGTGGTTACACAAAGTTACACATGTAATAAATTGACATAGAGCTAAATGCACACATTGAACTAATGTCAATTTTCTGGTTTTGATACCGTGCAACTGTTAGATTTAAACATTGGGGAAACAGTGAAGGTTACACGGGACCTCTATACTATTTTTACAACTTCATGTGAATCTATACTTATTTCAAAATATATTATTCCAAAGAAATACATAAAAGTGCTTAAGCAAGGGTGGGAGGCCCAAGGCAAGAAAATGCAGTTTAAATTATTTCAAGTCATAACATTAGAATTCTCTCTTAAAGTCTATTTTCTTTCCAATTAGTTCCAAAATAAATTACTTCTAAAATTCTACTTACTCATTTTTAGTAAATCCCTATCTTAAAATAAATGATTTTGGTATAATTATATAATGATGCTGACAGCTAAAAATAATTGTGTTGTTAGATGCTGTCCAGTCTGTTTCAATAAAGTGACCCTGTGTACAACGGAATGAAATAGTGCCCCGTCTTGGCCATCCTCACATTTCTTGCTATGTTTGAGCCTATTGTTGCAGGCACTGTGTCAGTCCATCTCATTGAGGACCTTCTTCTTTTTCGCTGACTGTCTACTTTACCAAGCATGATGTCTTTCTCCAGGGACTAGTCCCTCCTGACAAAGTGTCCAAAGTACATGAGATGAAGTCTTTCCATCCTCACTTTTAAAAAGCATTCTGGCTGTACTTCTTCCGAGACAGATTTGTTCATTCTTCTGGCTATTCCTGATATATTCAATATTCTTCGCCAACACCATAATTCAAAGGCATCAGTTCTTCTTTGGTCTTTCTTATTCATTGTCTACTTTTCGCATGCATGTGAGGTGACTGAAATTACCATGGCTTGGGTCAGGCACACCTTAGTCCTCAAAGTGACATCTTTGCTTTTTTACGCTTAAAAGAGGTCTTTTGAGAAACCCTCGTGGTATAGTGGTTAAGTGCTATGGCTGCTAATCAAAAGGTCGGCAGTTTGAATCCACCAGGCACTAGTTGGAAAGTCTATGGGGCAATTCTACTCTGTCCTATAGGGTTGCTATGAGTCAGAATCGACTCGATAGTAATGGGTTTGGCTGGTTTGGTTTAGAGGCCTCTTGCAGCAGCAGAATAACTACTGTTTTATTGAAACTATGTTCTACTGAATAGCAGGACATCTTTTTTCAAGGGAAGAATTACTCTTTGCATCTCCATTGAACCAAAGAAACAAGATCACTTCAAGAGGGCATCATCTCAAGTGTCCTCTGGTCAGTTGAATGAAATATAGAGATAATCAAGTAAGTGTAAGAGAACCAAGGATAATCAAGGAAATTGTTAGGGGTAAATTGTGATATATTGAAAGACATCTATAACAACAGATTCTAGAAAATGATAATATTAGGCCAGAAAAACATGTTGTTGATAAGAAAATGTTGGTAAACTGTTAATTCCTTTGGTCTGACCAAAAAGTGGTTAAAATAATTTGGCCCAACATATGTGGTATTGTGAAAATACACCTCTAATTCAAAATACTTTACAAAGGCAGATTAACATTTCAAAAGTATTTGTGTTGCTTGTTTTTGTTTAGTAATGCTCATTAGAATTCTGTACCTTTTTTTTTTCTTAATTGGCATGAAAATCAAATAGTACTCTTTAAATAGGCACTGTCAGAATTACAAATGCTATGGCAAGTGACATTATTTTTAGAAGAAGGGTATTTTTGAAGTTATCTCATGGGAAAAAGAAATCCTTCCAAATTTTGACTTGGATAACACTCTTCAATGGAATCTCACGTGCAATTGAGCATGTGGAACATTTCCAGTTATAATCTCCAATTCACTAAATAAAACTAGGAAAACATAACATGTTTTATCCTCATTTTAGAGGTGTGGTATGGACAGTAAGTACTTCCTTTGTTATAAATAAATGTATCTTCTTCCTCCCACTCATTATTTTAAAGTACTTAGACATTGTTATAGCATATGTCAGTCCAATTTGCAGAATTATTCTTTGGTTCTGTTATTTAATGCATCAATCATTTCAGGAAGAGATACATATAAGAATTTTGTTATATGTATCATGTTTATATTCATCTATTATACTTGAATGTGGAACATTTATATAAGCACTATATAAGCATTAATTTAAAAAAAGAAAACAATTTTAGGGCAGTTTAAACCCACCCACTGCAGTCGAGTTGATTCCAAGTCATAGCTATTCTTTAGGACAGAGTAGAACTGAACTGTAAAGTTTCCAAGGAGTGCCTGGTGGATTCGAATTGCCAACCTTTTGGTTAGCAACGATAGTACTTAACCACTACACCACCAGGGTTTCCTTGGGCAGTTTGCTCTCACACAAATATTCATTTTTGCCTCTGAAATACTTATTTTCATTAGCACTTTAATCTGTTGCTTTGCCTGCTCTGCAAAAATATTATGCATGAGAAATTTAGAATGTTACATGACTTCCCCGAGCTATCAAGTTCTGCCTAAGTTATCAGCAAAAGGGCACTAGATTTATAGCCTATTATCATTAACGTATCTAGACAAATCAGAGATGAAATCCATCTTGAAACAGAATCCTGATAATGGTACCTTACTGTTTAATATCTTTTATCATCTTTCCATTGTTTTAGCAAAATAGTCTAAATCCCAAGCATTTTATGATCTAGCCTCTGCTTATCCTTGGGCAGACTGGACTACAGAAATGAAAACTTGGAAACCTCTAATCCAACCATGTATTATGCAGTTATGAAGGGAGATAATCAGAAAGAAAGTCTGAAAAAAGTATATCAAGCAGCAGAGTAAAAACTGTGTGCAAAGGCTTCCTTCTCTGAGTTCAGCTTGAAGTAGGATATAGTTTACCAGATAACCTAACTGTTGACATATCCTATGACTCTTCAACCAAGATTTCTTTTCCTGTCACTTTCTGAAACCCAAAGAGGCTATAATTACTTGAGTAAGGCTATGACTGCCATCATTTAATTGTGAATTGGATATAATATGGAATATTTTCCTAAACAATACTCCTCTTTGATTATTGACTTAGACATGAACAGTGGAAGATGCTTTGAAATAATAGTTTAATGAATGAAGATTGAAGTATTAAAAACTATTTTTTGTATCCTGCTTTAGGGAATGTTTCACAAAATGAGATACACATACTATTTTATACATATGTGTCAACATTTTGGATCTATTTTGCATCTGCTGTATTCCAAAACCTGTTTCTGCTTTTCCTGGAATCCCTTGGGTCTTTCTAATACAGTCTTTTATTTTTCTCAAGCTCATTTGAAGTTGGAGTTAACTTTGGTATCTTGTAATCATCATTATTTTAATTGAACAAATTGATAAAACCAAAGGACAAATCTAATGTAGTAACTTAGGTAAAATAATTAGACTTTTAAACTTAACCCAGCATCTCATTGTTTCTTAAATTTCTGTAGGACAATAATTACCTAAATTTTTCATTAGTATCATAAGTGTTATCATAATATTTGTGCAAATCTGTGAACACACACAAAAGTAAGAAGTAACTATGAAATGCTGTGGATACTTTGCATGATGACTCATTGATTTACAGTCATACCTTGTATATGTATACAATTTGATGTTGTAAACAAATCAAAGAATTTGTTTAATCATAATTCATGATACACACTATTGCTATTATACTGCCTGACAATTAATAACCCATATATAAGCAGCTCATGGAAAGGATAGCAATTATTATTACTTTTACACAGTCCAAAAAGATTTCAGTTACTCTGGTTTCACGTTCTTAACTCCCTGTATCTATAATCAGCATGAATATTAAAATTTTTCACTCATTAGAGAAATATGCTGATAAAAACAAGAAAGAATAAATTTGGTTTTCTAACACCTATGGTCACAAAGCTCTAGTTCTCCTTGCTTTACAGCTTAATGATTCTTACACATAACCTATAGCTCATGGCCTGCGCAGCCCTTTTTGTAAACCTCCTACTGTTCCTGATGGAGCCCTGGTCACACAGTGGTTAAGGGCTTGGCTGCTACTTAAAAGGTCAGCAGTTCTAATCCACCAGCTACTCCTTGGAAACTGTATGGGGCAGTTCTGCTTTGTACTATAGGGTTGCTGTGAGTTGGAATCGACTCGACGACAACAAGTTTGGTTTTGGTGTACTGTTCCTGATACTCCCTCACTCTCTATCCTTCCCTACTTGAGGATGTAAAGACATACAATTTTGTTAAAAAGAGCTACTGTTCGCTGTCTATTTCCTGTGTACCCAGTGTTTCCTTCCACTAACCCTTTTAGAACCAATTATTTTCTACTTTGAATTTTTTTGTTGACACTATGTGTTTTCACTAATGAAGGCATTCTGATTAAAGGACCAATTCAGATTTTTTCTTATGAGTTATGGATTTTGATACCCACTATCTGGGATAAAAGTTATCCCAGCAGCCCCTGGATGAGAAAATCCTGCCAATATAAGTCAATGATTAAATCCTTCCCCCCCATTTTTAATTTTATTTTTTGCAAATTTGCAAAATATGTGGTAAAATATGAGGACACCGGCAATGACTGCACATACATTTTATTCTAGTCACCTTCTCAACTTTTTATTATTTTTCATGAATCTTTCCAAAACATGGTATGATGCATTCTTCCTTATTGCAAAAGCAGTACTTACAGCCCAAATAAATAGAGGTTTTTTGTTTTTTTTTTTAATCTCAGGAAAATTACCACTGCAATGTTTTCTTCATTACTGCAAAAGCAGTACTTAGAAGCCAAGGTAAATAAAACTAAAGGAATTTGAATCTCAGGAAAATTACCACTACTGTGTTTTCTTCTTTATAACAAAAGCAGTACTAATAGCTAAGAAGCAGAAATAGCTGCCCCGGAATACACAGAACTGCTCACAGCGGTGTATTCTACCTGCCATACAATTGGACGAATGAGCAACATCATGATAAATGGAGAAAAGACTGAAGTTGTCAAGGATTTCCTTTTACTTGGATCCACAATCAACAGCCATGGAAGCAGCAGTCAAGAAATCAAAAGACACATTGCATTGGGTAAATCTGCTGCAAAGGACCTCTTTAAAGTGTTGAAGAGCAAAGATGTCACCCTGAAGACTAAGGTTGTACCTGACCCAAGCCATGGTATTTTCAATCGCATCATATGCATGTGAAAACTGGACAATAAATAAGGAAGACCAAAAAAGAGTTAACGCCTTTGAATTGTGGTGTTGGCGAAGAATATTGAATATACCATGGACTGCCAAAAGAACAAACAAATCTGTCTTGGAAGAAGTGCGGCCAGAATGCTCCTTAGAGGCAAGAATGGCGAGACCGTGTCTTACATACTTTGGACATGTTGTCAGGAAGGATCAGTCTCTGGAGAAGGACATCATGCTTGGCAGAGTACAGGGTCAGCGGAAAAGAGGAGGACACTCAAGGAGATGGATTGACACAGTGGCTGTAACAGTGGGCTCAAGCGTAACAATGATTGTGAGGATGGCTCAGGACCGGGCAGTGTTTCTTTCTGCTGTGCGTAGGGATCACTATGAGTCGGAAACGACTCGACGGCACCTAACCACAACAACAACATGTGGAAGCAATGATTGGGCCTTAGGATTGAATGAAAGGTAAGAATAACTTATAGGAATTCCAGTCTCTTGAAAGGTATTAGGGCAATGCAGTATTCCTTATTGGAAAGGCATTATTTACTGTTCAGAAACTAGATGAGAAGGGGCCCAGTAACACTTGCAAACAATGAATGGCATGAAGGGGAAAGTGGCAACTATGGCAGAGTGAAGAAATATGGCAATAGATTATTCTCACAAAAAGTACATTCTTATGAGAACATAATAACTGGGAAACATAGTCAGGAGGCTTATCTCACAGAAAAAAAGGCTAACATGACAAAAGTTTTAAAAATCACACATTTAAGAGGCATCAGCTAAGACAATGCTCAATCTACACAAAAATAAGGCTCCCACTCAGGATTTTTGAGTTTCACACATTTCAAAAGACTCACTCCTTGAGGCTAAATGCATCAAAATCTGGCTAACCCCTTTCCAAAGAACTCCAGACCCATAAAAATAGGAGAGATATTGTTTGTCCCATGGGTCTTGAAAAGGCTAAAGGGCTGAAGACAGTATAAATGCTGGCCATAGAATTATGAATAATTTGCCTGTATGTTGATGGGTTAATTGGAGTTAGAGGTGGGATGGGGCCTGGTCACTGTATGGACACTCCATTGCCTCCTAGTAAGAATAGGAGTGAGAAGACCCTGATCAATAATGGTCGATCAAATGAGGGAAGAGCAAGTGAGAATGATTCTGAATATGAGATATCTGATTTTTGGCAACAAGGAGATGAAACAGTGCACATTATGCTCAGAAAGTGAATGGAGGAAAAAGGCTGGGCTTAACAAGAAAGGGAATGACACTAAGGTATATTTTCTGAATTTCCAACACTCTTCAAAAAGAAAAGTTTCGACACAATCAGTGGCTTCAGGGGAATAGTAATCTATCTGCTGTAACAAGAATTCACAAATGTATTAGATTTTTCTGTGTAACAAACTACCCAAATCATGTATTTACCTACAATTTGTAGGTTAGCAATTTGGGTTCAACTGTGCTATTCTACTAGGCTGGTTGGCTCATACATTTGCAATCAGCTGGTGGCTGGTAGCTAGGACTGGCTGGATTATGAAAAAAAATTTTTTTTTTTTTTTATTATGAAGCAGTGGTTAAATGGTTGGCTGCTAACTGAAAGGTTGGCAATTTGAACCCACCAGCTGCTCTTTGGGAGTAAGATGTGACAATCTTCTTCTGTAAAGATTTACAGCCTTGGAAACCCTCTGGGCCAGTTCTACTGTGTTGTAAAGTGTTGCTATGCAATGGGATCAATTCAAAGGCAATGTTTTTGTATTTTTTTTTTTTTTTTTTAAAGATCAAGACCTCTCTCTGTGTGGCTGCTCATCATCCAGGAAACTAGCCAGGCTTGTAGGTATGGTGGCAAAATTAGAACAGCAAAAGAAGATATGTCCTAGTGTACAAGCAACTTTCATTACTTTTATTACTTTTGCTATTGTCCCATTGGCCAAAGTAAAGCATGAGGCCAACCTGGATATGAAGGATAAAAAGAAGAAAAAAAGCCTCCATCTCTTGATGGGAGGAGCTACTAAGCCAAATTGCTAGTGTGGATATAAAAAGAGAAAATTTGGGGGCCATTTTATTAACCTGACACAACATAATAGAGAGATGTGCAGTTAAGTTTGGGTGAGGAATTATATATGACCTGAGAAGTGAGCTTAGCTCTAGAAAATTTCCTCCACCTGCTTACTCCATTATCAAGAATTAAATAATTTAAATTCATAATTAGGCAATGTGATGAACAAAATAAAACAGGAGTAAATGCAGGTAGGAAGAGCCAATGTCTTTAACATATCATTCAAAATTAATTAATATTTCTAGTGAAGTTACAATCAAAATTGTGATAGCTTGGCAAACTCCTTAAAAAATCATCAAGAAAAGAACTTGCAAGAATATTGTAAAATCAAGTTTGAAAACAGAAAAGGAGAATTAGTTTTCAGACAGGTTTCCTATTCAGAGTAGGAATGTAAAAGGCAAAACAGACCTACAATCACACACAAGGATATTCCCTTGACCTATACACTCATAGTCTTAGAAATGTTAAGTTAACTGTGATTCCAAGCAAGTGAACTTCCTGCTTTTCATCTTTCTACTCATGGTCCCGGAATACTGAGGCAGAGTTCATGTTTTGGTTTTTGACCAAGTTCAAAATAATGGCCCTACTCTAGCCCAATTCTATAAATCAGAAATCTTATGCACAAAGCTGGAATACAAAATTATTCCAATACTGGAATAATACCAATACATTAGAAGCATGTTGTATTGTTTTAGCCCAAAATAATCTGCAAAGCAGTGAGAATAAAAGAAGGCAAAAACATCTAATTTAACTAATTCTCTGCAATAGACTGAAGCACTTTTGTTCATTGAAACTAGAGCCAAAATCTCCATTACTTATTCCGAGAAATGTTTGTTCTTGTTTTAATTCAGTTAACTGCAGATGGTCTTTAAAAATTAAATTTTGCAAAATAAACTGAAAATATTCATTCGCACTACTTTCATTGCAGTCTATTTGATAAGAATTTGTTTAGATACTTTTAGGCAGTTTTTCTTTAGCCAAAGCTTTGGGAGGTAGATTTGACTGCTTTGCTGCTCAAGGGGATGAGGGGGCTTGGAAAAAAAAAAAAAAAATTGCAATTGAAGAATAAATAAAAGACAACCTTGGTTGCCGAAAGCAAAGAGGATTTGAAGTACGTACTGATGAAGGTCAAAGACTACAGCCTCCAGTAGGGATTACACCTCAACATAAAGAAAACAAAAATCCTCAAAACTGGACCAAAAAGCAATATCATGATAAATGGAGAAAAGATTGATGTTGTCAAGGATTTCATTTTACATGGATCCACAATCAATGCCCATGGTAGCAGCAGTCAAGAAATCAAATGACTATACTTATCAAAAGAGTTCACCAAAAGTGTTAAAAGAGAACCTACAGACTGGGAAAAAATTTTGGCTATGACATTTCTGACAAAGGTCTAATCACTAAAATCTATAAGATAGCCCAACACCTTAACAATAAAAAGAAAAATAATCCATTTTAGAAATGGGCAAAGGATATGGACAGATGCTGCATCAAAGAAGACATTCAGTATGCTAACAGACGTATAAGGAAATACGATCACTAGCCATTAGAGAAATGCAAATCAAAGCTGCAATGAGATACCATCTCATCCTGACATTACTGTCACTAATCAAAAAAACAGAAAATAACAAATGTTTGAAGAGGTTGTAGGGAGATTGGAACTCTTATGCACTGCTGGTGGGAATGTAAAATGGTACAGCCACTTGGAAAATGGTATAGTGCTTCCTTAAAAAGCTAGAAAAAGAAATACCATAGGATCTAGTAACCCCACTCTTAGGAATATACCCTAGAGTAATAAGAGCCGTCACACCAATAGACGTATGCACACTCAAGTTCATTGTAGCATTATTCACAATAGAAAAAAGATAGAAACAACCTAAGTACCCATTAACAGATGAATGGATAAACAAATTATGATACATACACAAAACGGAATGCTACACAATAAAGAACAAATATAAGTCCATGAAACATCTCATAACATGGATGAATCTGGAGGGCATTATGCTGAGTAAAATAAGTCAATCACAAAAGGACAATACTGTATGACATTACTAATATAAAAACCCAAGAAAAGGTTTACACACAGAAAAAAAAAAAAAAAACAATCTTTAATGGTTACAAGGGAGTGGGTGGATGAGAAGGGAAAAACACTAACTGGATAGTGGATAAGTGGTAAAATTGGTGAAGGGAAAGACAGTACACAATACAGGGAAGTCAGTACAACTTGACCAAAGCAAAATCATAGAAGCTTCATAGACATATTCAAACTCCCTGAGGGACCAAGTTACCGGGCTAAGGGCTGGGGATCATAGTCTTGGGGGACATCTAGTTCAATTGGTATAACATAGTTTATAAAGAAAATGTTCTACATCCTACCTTGGTGAGTAGCATCTAGGGTATGAAAAGCCTGTAAGCAGCCATCTAAGATACATCTACTGGTCCCATCCCTTCCAGAGAAAGGGAGAATGAAGAAAACCAAAGACACAAGGGAAATATTAGTCGAAAGGACTAATGAACCACAAGTGCCACGGCCTCCACCAGCCTGAGTCCAGAACAACTACAGGGTGCCTGGCTACCATGACCAACCATTCTGACAGACATCACAATACAGCATCCTGGACAGAGTGGGAAAAAAGGTAGAACAAAATTCAAAGTCACAAAAAAAAAAAAAACCAGACTTACTGGTCTGACAGAGACTAGAAAAACCCAGAGACTATGGCCCCAGACACACTTTTGACTCAGAACTGAAGTCACCCCCAAAGTTCACCCTTCACCCAAAGATTAGACAGATCTATAAAACAAACAATAACACATATGAAGAATAAGACATGTAGTTCAGACGTGTACTAGACTAAATGGGCATACCTACCCCAAAGCAGAGATGTGAAGGCAGGAAGGGATAGGAAAACTGAAAGAATGGAAACAGAGAATCTGGGGTGGAGAAGGGAAGAGTGCTGACATATCACGGGGTTGGCAACAAATGTCACAAAACAATTTGTGTGTTAACTTTTTAACGAGAAACGAATTTGCTCTGTGAACTTGCACCTAAAGTACAGTAAAATAAAAAAAAAAATCAATGTATTGCTTTGGGAAAATCTGCTGTAAAAGATCTCTTTAAAGTGTTCAAAAGCAAAGACATCACTATGAGGACTCAGGTCAAGAAATCCCAAGCCATGGTATTTTTAATTCCTCGTATGAATGCAAAAGCTGGACAATTAATTAGGAAGACAGTAGAAGAATTGATGCCTTTGAATTATGGTGTTGGAGAAGAATATTAAATACGCCATGGACTGCCAGAAGAAAAAAAGCAAATCTTTCTTGGAAGTACAGCCAGAATACTCCTTAGAAGTGAGGATGGTGAGAACTCATCTCACATACTTTGGACATGTGATAGGATGGATCAGTCCCTGGAGAAGGACATCATGCTTGGTAGAGAGTCAGTGAAAAAGAGGAAGGCCCTCAATTAGAGGAATTGACATAGTGGCTGCAATAAAGGGCTCAAATATAGCAAGGATTGTGATGATGGCACACGACTGGGCATTGTTTCATTTTGTTGTACACAGGGTTGCTTTAAGTCTGAACCAATTCATTTACATCCTATTGATGTTGACTTTGATTTAATTCTTAAGCCTATGTCTTTGGAAGCTGGCTGGATTAAGAGCATTTCTAATCATTGGTAATAGCCTCATTATTAAACTAAAATGTCTACCTTCCAAAACCTAATGGCAAGAAAACTGCACCATGTACATGGCATAGCTGCCACAATCTTTGCTGTTCTGGGAATCTCCAAGGTACTTGGAAGCCAAAGAATCTGCAGAAATGCCCTCCAAATTGATTGGTCTCAACGCTTATTGTATTCAACATAATTCTATATTATATACCAATTTGAACATCAGATCTGGAACTTTTCCCTACCTTTTTCAGTCTCATTCGACAAATCTTGCTGAATTTTCCTAACTAGTGTTTTCCAAGATACGTGAATAACACATTGTTACTGGATGTTATGTGAAAAATGAGCTTTAAAAAAATTATAATTGAGTTGATTCTTGAGTCATGGCGACCCCATGTCTGCAAAGTAGAAACTGCACTCCATACGGTTTTGCACACTTTTCTTCCTAAGCTAAGCACTTCTGGATGGTTTTGAACCACCAAATTTTCAGTTAGTTGTCGAGTGCATAACTGTTTGAACCACCTAGGAACTCCTGAAAATAAGCTTACTGTTGTCAAATATATTTGTAGAATACTTTTTACTGCAAAATTTCTCTGTAAAAATTCTTTAATTGAAAACATATTTTTGAGATGAGAAAATTATAGTTAAAATTCTCAAACCCTTCATGTTTTGCTCTGAACCTCACCATGCCAAACTATGTAGTATTTCTGGGCACAAAAGAGACAGTTTGAAAAAAACACCATTGGAATTTACCATTAAAAAAAAAACCTCTGGCTACACCACATTCTGGGGAATTATGGTATGTAAAATGAGTTTAAAAAAAAAACCCTGCGTTTAGCCTATGGTAAAAAATAAAGACAGGCCAATTTTATTCTGTAGCTGCACTATCCAATAAAACTTCCACTTATGACAGCAATACTATACGTCCATGCTCTCCATGTGGCTACTGGGCACTTGAAATGTGGCTATTGTGATTGAGAAACTATTTTCATTAATTCCATTTATTTTTAATTAATTTAAAATTAACTAGTCACATGTGAGACATTGCAGGCAATATTTTAATTTGACCAAGGATTTCTATTCTATTGCACCTACAAAGCATATACTTATGAATGAAAACTTTGTTGAAAATAACATTGACATTTGCTGAATTCATAGAATCTACCTCCTACAATTGCCATTATTAAACACAACCTTTCTCTTCCACTCAAGACACTCTATTAAAACATTACTACGAAGCTACAGAAAATATAAGAAAAAAAGTATTACTTATTTCCCACTTGAAAACCAATTTCCAGTAATTACCTGGTGCATAGTAGGTATTCAATAAATATATACCTAATAAATATATAAATAGCCAAATGATGATCTTTGAGATCTATACATTTAAAATAATAAATGGAAATTGCTCCTTGAAATAATATTTTAAGGCTATATAACCATGGAAATTGAAAAATACTGTACATTTAAATTAAAGTATCATATCACATAATTCATGGCAATGACATAGAACTTAAGCTTGATCTGTCTTGGGAATCATGAATTTGATCATCCTTATCATAATTTGCAATTTAATTACTATTAGTTCTTAGAAGAAAATAAACTAAGAACTATTAGTTCTTAGTTTATTAATTAATGATTTGATACCATTACTGATAACTTATTCAATACATATGTAATTATTTAAATATTCATACACATGTGCATTTTGGACTTTTCTACATTTTGAGCAAGACTTTTAACTTTGTTTTTATTCTCACATACCCATAGAATTTTACTTTCAGAAAGTACTAAGATTTTTCTTTTAATTTGATGTCCATCACAACATAAACGTTTCCAGAATATCTATGTTGGCATTTTGGCACTGATTTTTACAGGAATAAGAAACGTGATGGAAACCATTAATAATATTGGAAAAACAACAGCTGTTACTGTTTACGTACACTTCTAACAGCAAGATTAGGAATCTTCACAGATATTAGGTAAACAGTTTTGGTACGTTAATTATTCACTAATATTTGGAGAACCCTTATTAATAATCACATAAAAAGTTTAAAGAATTTTGTTTCTGGTAAAATATTTTACATTCATAGAAAATGCATGTATAGCAGAATGTTTCATTTAATAAAAATCATTACTAAGCAAGCAAATTGTCCATAATAGTCTTCATGATTTGGTGAAGATTACTTGGTGTTTAGTGTTTAAAATCCTTTTTATTTTATGTCATTAAAAATAAAAATTTTAAGCTAGAG
Organism: Elephas maximus indicus; assembly: GCF_024166365.1. Taxonomy (NCBI): domain Eukaryota; kingdom Metazoa; phylum Chordata; class Mammalia; order Proboscidea; family Elephantidae; genus Elephas; species Elephas maximus. The sequence goes on along the minus strand of NC_064833.1, from coordinate 58,647,142 downwards.
GTTAACATGAAGCCCTGGTGGCACAGTGGACATAGCCATCTTCAAGGCAGTAGAGCACCTGGCTGTTGAAATTTTGTGTCACCAGCAGGCAGGCTGAACCACACAAGACTTAATAGAAATGGCTCTGTGCCTACGAGCTCAATGTAATTACGAAGCCTCTCATTCACTTTCTTTTCAATTGCTCCTAAAATATAGTGCCCGGCCAAATATTTACCAAGCCATTACTCATGTCACTGACCCCTCGCCCCTGATTCAGGAAACCATCCTCTCCTTTCTTTCAAAAGATAGTCACTTTCCTGTAGTTTCAGCTCTTCTCTCAGTGTATTCTTCACATCTTTTCCTTAATTATATCTATCTCTTCCCTGAGGACATTACTTCCTCGCTGCCAAGTAAGTGTTTTTGGTTTTGTTTTGTGTTATTTTTGTTTTTTGTTTTGTTTTCCCCTCTCTTGCTCCATGAATTTCAGGGCAATAGGTGGAGTCTGTGTATTGTGTTCTCATTTCTCTCAACTAAAGATTCTAATTTCTTATTTCTAGTAAGTTAGATGAAAAAAAAATGTTTTGAGGCCCTTGCTAATTGAGTAAACCCTTTTTTTTTTTTTTTCTTAGATCCCTTCATACTGTTCTCAGGTTTCATGCCATTCCTGCATTCATTCTGGAAAATACTGAGGTCAGTGTGCATGAATGGTACCTGTTTTTTCCAATTAATTAGCCCTTTCCTTTATTTGCATACCTCGTTATCTGGTTTGCAAATACCATTATTTCAGTTACACTCTCATCATTACATAAAATTCCTTGTTCCTCTACCATTTCATCTCTCCATTTTAGTAAAATGGGAGCCTAGGTAAACCCTGTATTTTCATTCTTCATGATTATACACAAGTACCTTATCACACTCCACTGCAGAAGATGGGATCCACTACTGATTCAAGATTGGTGTTTTCGTTAGTTGCTATGGAGTTGCCATCTTCGTAATAGTTGGCATGTTTGAATCCCTTGTTGTGGTTATCATGTCAGTCTATCTCATTGAGGGTTTCCCTCACCGGTGCTGGCTCTCCACTTTACCAAACATGATGTTCTTCTCCAGTGATTAATCCTTCCTGATGATGTGTCCAAAGCAAGGGAGTTGAAGCCTCAGACAATATTTTGCAGGTCATAGAGTTTTCATTGGCTAATTTTCAGCAGTAGATCACCAAGCCTTTCTTCCTAGCCTGTCTTAGTCTGGAAGCTCTGAAAACCTATCCACCATGAGTGATCTTGCTGGTATTTGAAATACTGATGACATAACTTCTAGCATCATAGTAGCACTCAAGCCACCATAATACAACAAACGGACAGAGTGGTGGATTCAAAACCACCAACTTAAAATTAGGTCTTAATATTGTTAAACTTCCTTACGAATTTTCCTTAGCAGTTTCACCCCAGGCCTGAGCAGATATATTAACCTCCTACTTGACAAAGCAATGGGAATTTTCTCAACATCCTGCACCAAATGTATAAATTTAACTATATCTGTACCCATTTTACTTAAAATAGTGTGGTTTTCTCTGTGCTTTCTATCTTTACCAATACTTTGGATTCCATCTCCTCCAGCCTTTTCAGCAACCTTAAATTATCTATTTCTTTTATATTTCCCTTTTATTATTCTTATCCATATTTTTCTTATATTAGATCCCATACTAAGTGAAACAGTTTAAAATAGATAAATATATTTACAGTCTTTATTTTCTTATCTCCCACTTCTTCAAGCCGTTGTAATCAGACGACAGCTTCCATCCCTCTGTCTAAACAATTCTTGCTAATGACACAATAGACCTTTGTGGAAGTTAATCTGAAATTTTTATTGCTTATTTTACTTGGCTTCTGAAAACAATTCAAAACTGCTTTCCACTTAGTATGTTTAACATTATTTTCCGTTGGTTTCCATGACTTAGCCCTTCTGATTTTAGCCTAACACTGCTCACTTTCAAGCTCTCTTCAGCATCATCTTTCTCTATTTTTGTATGAATTATTATCTGAATTTTAGGTCTTTTTTCTTACCTTATATTTTCTCCTTCACTACTTCAGCTCATGTATCTGATGTTACTTTTACTGTCATAAAAAGACATTTTATGTGTTTTTTTGTAGACCGATTTTTTTCTCTAAGTATCAGAACTTTCCATCTAGCTCCTCTGGTAACATCTTGAATAGGACGACCTAAAGACACTGTCAATGAACCCCCAGAAAAATTGATATTTCTTCCCAAACATGGGTCTTCGTTTGCATTTTCCAACTCCTTGAATGTAAACACGGTCCTTACTGTCATGCAAGCCTGAGAGCAAGACATTGCCTTTGATACCACAAACTTACCTCCACCCATTTTTAATCTCTAAACATTTTACCTCTGACCCATTCCCTTTTTCACATTTCTTCTGACATAATCTTATTTAAAATTTTCATCATTATTTTTCTGTATAAAATGGATAGCTTCTCATCCATCTTCCAACAACAAGCCATGCTCCCTTTAAATCTTTTATCACAGAGTACACACGGTAATCTTTGAAATTCCAAATCTTATCACGAGACTTAATTTTAAAATATTCAGTGGTTTTCAGTAGGCATACGGTAACCCAAATATTTAAGATTCTTTATGAGTTCTGTAGAGTCTGACCGTTACCTACCTACACAATGTTACTTTACACTATATCAAGCTTTTATACAAACTATAGAACCTCCCTTGAGTCATGTTCTAGAAGAAATTATTTGCACTGCATTTGTTCTACTTGTAAGTTTCCTGAAACAAAGAACACAACTATTCTGAGGGTATCTTGTCTAGGACCAGAGTTAGGACATGAAAGGAGAGGTAAGTGGAATAATTTCCCTCTTGCTTTAAAAAACTAAGTATATTAGTCTCTTTTTCTTTTTTGATGAAGCCTGGAGTTGAGAGTTGATAACCAAGCTTGACAAAACAGGTGAGTTGGAGTGGTAGGTTGAAATATTTACCCAGTGAAACAATATTCAAAATAACACTGGGAACTTTACATATATAAAAAACATACAAAAATACATCTAATAATTACAGACTTATATTTTTATATGATTTTATTTATTTTCTGGGAGGTTAGTTAACACCATTATCTTAATTTTTATTTTTTTACAAATCAAGTCATTGATTTAAAACACATGTAAAAATTTTAATTTTACTGCTTAAGACAACATTCCCTACTGAAAGATTAAAACAATTACAAAATTGCAACTTCTTCATAATTCATGTGGCATATACTTGTTCATTAAAAGAAAAGAGATAATTATTATATTGTATTATAATCTGTAGTCTCATTTTGTCATTATAATATAATAAAAACATTATTAGAGTAATATAATAAAAATTATCTTTTTATTACCATATTGCTAACAGTCCTATGATATCAACATTTACTAGCCTTAGCCAGTACAATCTTAAATATGCTAGCATAGATTTCTAATGATAGACTTAAGAAAATTGATGCTATAAATATTGTGTATTTAAATATACTAAGTGAAGTTATTATTGTGCTAAAATGTAATTAATTATAAGCTATAAATGCCTAGTAAAATAATTATTATTAATTTACTTTGAATGAGATATAATCAATACACTCTTCTATTTTTTTTAATTCTTAAATTTTTGCCCTGAACCTTAATCCAACCACGCTGGAATCTGAAAAATGTGCAGACAATGTCACAGTTTTAACAGATGGCCAGTTCTCACTTCCAAGAAGCATCAGAAACTACAATCAGCATGGCTAATCCATTGTGATCTAGGCCTAATCCTTCGATATTTAAGTTCAGAGCCAATTTGCAAAGACCGAGAGAAGTGTTTTTTTTTTCTTCTTCTTTTTTTAATTTTCTTTTTCTTGGCATTCAACAAAATCTCCGTTAAAACAGTAAATGAACACCAGCTATGAAATGGGCACTTCAGTGTTCATATTTCAGTGTTCATATATGTCCAGGAAGCAAGCAGTCTTTGGAAAAATTGTTAGAGAAAGTCTCTTAGCAAGCAGATGACTACAGCTCTAAAACAAAATGAACAAACAAAAAAAACAAACCTTAGAAGGGGAAGAATATGATTTCTCCAATTTCCACATAAAAGTACTGAAATGCTCCAGTTTCCATTAATAAAAGTCAAAAGGCATACAAAGAAACGGGAAAGGATGGCCCATTCTAAAAACGGAAAAATAAAGTGACAGAAATTGTCCCCATGGAAGCCCAGATAACAGACTTACTAGACAAAACACTAACACTTTATGAAATTTGCTCAAAAGCTAAAGGAAAACACAAAGAATTTAAAAATTCAGGAAGATGACACATGGACAAAATGAGAGTATCAGTAAAGAAATAAAAATTATAAAAAGGAACTAGACAGAAATACTGGAACTGAAAAGTACAAATGAAATGAAAATTTCCAAGAAGGGTTCAATAGAAGATTTGAGCTGGCAGAGGAAGAATGTCTGAACTTACAGATGTTGTTGTTCTTGTTAGGTGCCATAGAATTGGTTCCGACTCATAGCAACCTTATGTACAACAGAACAAATAGACAGGACGATTGAAACACCAGACAGTAACTTGAAGCTGTACAAAGGCAAAAAAGATCATTGGTTAAAGATCATTCCAGGGGCAAATATAATGAGCAGTTTTATGGTATTTTTGTTTCGTGACTCTAGTTGTTATGTTTTACATGATTTAAAGTGGAAAAGCATGATAATAAGTTTATGTAATTGGGTCCATACCATATAAAGATGTAACTTGCAACAATAAGAACATGAAGGGGGAGGGGCGTTATAATAGAGGTTTTGTATGTTACAGAAGTTAAGTTGCTATCAATTTAAACTAGATTGTTATGAATTTAGAATGTTACATGTAATCCCCATGGTAACCACAAAGAAAATATCTAAAAACACATACACAAAATAAGAAGGGAATAAAAATGGTTTACCTAAAAAAAAAAAAATGAGCTAAACAAAAAAGGAGGCGGTATTGGAGGGACAAAAATAGTATAAGACACACAGAAAACATTACAAACTAAGTCTTTCCTTACTAATAATTACTTTAAATGTAAGTGGATTAAACTCTGTAATCAAAAGGTAGAAACTGGCAGAAGGGAGAAATCACAAGGGAAATTGGAAAACACTTAGAGACAAATGAAAATGAACGACAGTTTAGAGGTTCCGCAAAAAGTTACACAGAATTACCGTGTGACCTAGCAATTCTACTCCTAGAAAACAGGGACTCAAACAGATACATGTATACCAAAGTTTACTGCAGAGTTATTCTCAATAGCCAAAAAATGGAAAGTGCCCATCAACAGATGAATGGTGGGCACAATGTGGCATATACAATGAAATAATGCTCAGCCATAATGAGAAATGTAGTTCAGATATATGCTACAACATAGATAAACTTTGAAAGCATTATGCTAAGTTAAATAAGTTGTATACAAAAGGACAAATCTTGCATGATCTCACTTATATGACATATATGAATAATAAAACGAATAGAGATAAAAGTTTATTAGTGTTTGCTAGAGGCTGCGGGGAGAAAGAAATGAGGAGTTATTGTTTAAAGAGTACTACATTTCTGTTTGCAGTGATGCAAAATCTGGGAAATAAATAGTGGTGATTGCTGCACCATGGTGAATATAATTAATGGCTTTTAATTACATATTTAAAAATGGTTAATATGGCCAATTTTTGTTATATATATTTTACCACAATAATTCTTTTTAAAACCCTCTAATGGCTTTCCAACACATTCAAAGTCAGAATCATCACTCTAGCCAATAATACCAATATGATTTTGTTCCTTGTTAACTCTAACTTCATATCCTGTTTTTCATCCCCTGTCCTCCCATTTGTCGTGTTCCATAACATTGACCTCTGTTTTGTTCCTGCAACATTACAGGAATACTTATAACTCAAGGACATTTCATTTGCTATTTTCTCTGCCTATAACTCCCTTGGTTCACCTTCTCACTTCTTTCAGGTCTTTAGACAAATGCCATCTTCTTAATGAAGCCTTCCCTGAATTTCTCTTGAAAATTACAATCCCTGCCCCCTGATACTCAATATTCTTTGATGATTTTTCTCCATACCAGTCATTGCCATCTAACATAGTCTATATTTTACTTGTTTGTATATATAATCCATCTCCTTCAATAGGAATGCAAACTCCAGGAAGGCAGAGATTAGTTTTATTTTTTAGTGGTAGTTCTTTTTCTTTTTTTATTGTACTTTAGATGAAGGTTTACAGAACAAACTAGTTTCTCATTAAACAAGTTAATATGCATATTGTTTTATGACATTGGTTAACAACCCCAGGACATGTCAGCATTCTCCCTTCTCGACCTTGGGTTCCTTATTACCAGCTTTCCTGTCCCCTCCTGCATTTTAGTCCTTGCCCCTGGGCTGGCGTGCCCCTTAATCTCATTTTGTTTTATGGGCCCGTCTAATCTTTGTCAGAAGGGTGAATCTCAGGAGTCACTTCGTTATTAAGCTAAAAGTGTATCCGGGAGCCGTACTCTTGGGGTTTCAACAGTCTCTGTCAGGCCAGTAAGTCTGGTCTTTCTTTGTGAGTTAGAATTTTGTTCTACATTTTTCTCCAGCTCTACCTGGGACCATCTATTGTGATCCCTGTTAGAGCAGTCAGTGGTGGTAGATGGGCACCATCTAGTTGTACTGGACTCAGTCTAGTGGAGGCCAAGGTAGTTGTGGTCCATCAGTACTCTGGAAGAATATTTTCCATGTGTCTTTGCTTTTCATCATTTTCCCTTGCTCTGGACAGGTTGAGACCAGTGGAGGATCTTAGATGGCTGTACACAGGCTTTTAAGAACCCAGATGCTACTCACCAAAGTATGAACTATATTATGGCAATTGAGCTAGATGTTCCCTGAGACCATGGTCCCCACACTCCTCAGTCCAGCAATTTGGTCCCTCAGGGAGTTTGGATGCATTTATGGAGGCTCCATGACCTTGCCTTATACAAGTTGTGCTGGATTCCTCAGTATTGTGTACTGTCTTACCCTTTACCAAAGTTGCCACTTATCCATTGTCTTTTTAGTGTTTTTCCATCCCCACCCCTCCTCTCCCTCATAAGCATCAAAGTTTATTTCTTTTTGTGTGTAAACCTTTTCATCGGTTCTTATAGTAGTGGCCTCATACAATATTTGTCCTTTTGTGATTGAATTATTTCACTCAGCATAATGCCTTCCAGATTCATCCATGCTGTGAGATGCTTCCCAGATTCATCATTGTTTTTCATCTTTGCATAGTACTCCACTGTGTGTATGTACCATAGCTTGTTTATCCATTCATCTGTTGATGGGCATCTAGGTTTTTTCCATCTTTTTGCTATTGTGAACAATGCTTCAATGAACATGGGTGTGCATATGTCTATTTGTGTGATGGCTCTTATTTCTCCAGGATATATTCCTAGGAGTGGGATTGCTAGATCATATGGTATTTCTATTTCTAGCTTTCTAAGGAAGAGCCATATTGCAGAGATTTGTTTTTAACTTTTATTCACTAATTAATCTCCAGTAGAATAATGTCTGGCACACAGTAGGTGCTCAACAGCTGTATATTGAATAAATGCAAACATTGATAAATTTGTATTTTTTAAAGTTATCTAGTTAAGGTACAAATTTTAACCAAAAGCCTGTTAATATTTAGTAGATTCCACTTTTTAAACTTTTCAAAAATAGGATAACCAAAAAGTGAAAAAACGAAACCCTTTGCCTTCTAACCAGTACCAACTGTGTTAGTTATCTAGTGCTGCTATACCAGAAATACCACAAGTGGATGACTTTAACAAAGAGAAATTTATTCTCTCACAGTCTAGGAGGCTAGAAGTATGAATTCAGCATGCCAGCTCCGGGAGAAGGCTTTCTCTCTGTGCCACCTCTTGGGGAAGGTCCTTGTCATCAATCTTCCTTAGTTTAGGAGCTTCTCAGTGCAGGCATCTCAGGTCCAAAGGACATGCTCCCCTCCTGGTTCTTCGTTCTCGGTGGCATGAGGTCCCCATGTCTTTCTGCTCTCTTGTCTCTTTCATATCTCAGAAGTGGTTGACTTAAAACACAACCTCATCTTGTAGATTGAGTCCTGCCTCATTAACATAACTACCCCTAATCCTGCTCTATTAATATCATAGAGATAGAATTTACAACATATAGGAAAATCATATCAGATATAAAAATTGTGGCTAACCACACAATCCTGAGAATCATCACCTAGCCAAGTTAATACATGCTTTTGAGAGACACAATTCAATCCATGTCAAGGACTCATAGTGATCCTATAGGACAGAGTAGAACTGTCCCATACAGTTTTCAAGGAGCAGGTGGTAGATTTGAACTTCTGGCCTTTTTGGTTAGCAGCCAAGCTCTTAACCACTGGGCCACCAGGGCTCCAAAAATAGGAAATTTTAATCTCTATAAAAATCAGAAATCAAATTTGTTGCCACTGAGTCAATTCCAACTCATAGCGACTCTATAGGACAGAGTTGAAGTTCAAATACAGACTAAAATAAGAGCTACCATGGGAACTACAATTTTTCACCCTGGACGTAATATTTAAACCTCAATTCTCCCCTCTAAACTAACTAGGAAAGAACTCCTTTTGCCCTCCTTAAAATAAACTTTCTTATTTGCAGTCAGACAACAAACTAGACATGGAAATATTACACTTGGCTTCTGTCTCTAGGTATGCTCCTCCAGGCCAGACTAAGACATACTAGTTGTAAGGTAGTACCACTTTCGCTCCAGCTGTATTTGTTTCAGGGATAATTAGTTTTTCATCTGGCATTTGGAGGAGTGTATTACATTTGCTTCAGGGTGAAAAGAGAAAAACTATCAGAATGTGTAACCAAGTAAATTCGTCCAGTGTGCACAGTGTAGAGATGACATATAGCACTTACTGTATAGTGCCTTAGCACTTAAAGTGATAGATGGGTAAAGTAACCCCATTTATATTTGCAAAGATCTGTACAGAAAAATCTCAGTAAACGACTACAACTGTAGTTGGCTACCTGCTTCATTGTGCATTAATTTCCCACGCTTATCAATTGGGTGATTCTCGAATTCAGTTGGAAAACTAATTTAGCACGCATGAATTTATCAGGAACAAGTTAAAGTTATAAGATTGCTTACCTATTTCAGTGGAAGTAAGAGCTCTAGGAAATGAAAGGCATAAATTCTAATCACATCTTTCAAGGATAAAAAGCAGTATGGCTTACAAAGTCATTAAGCCACACATATGTAAATGCACCGACAGATGCATGCAAGAAAGCTGTGATGCTCATGGTTCTGTTGTTAAAAATAAAGCTGTTAATAATTGCTTATGAAAAATGTATCTAGGGTAGAATAGTAATAATGTTATCAAAGTTATTGAGAAACCCTTGTGTGAGGAAAAGGCCCAGATGACAAAGGCTGTCAGTGTTGGCAGATGGAACGTTATTATATGCTACAATATGTTTATCTCCCTCACCTTTCCACCACGTAGCCTTTCAATAACTCACTATCCAGAGAAAGCCTTACTATGCATGTCTTCAGTCAGATGTGCTCAAAATAACCAGAATAGCAAGTATTCAGTCTGATGCTGAATCTGACTTGTTTCACCTGATATTGTAAAACAAGGTTCTTAGACATCCCCAAATGGAAGCAAACAAGAAAAGTTAATATATCCATAACCACCACTTCTGTTTGCGTAATTATGGCACATTTCAGAACCATTCCTTCTGAATACAAAGAAAAGTTTCAACCTAAGCACTTTCCTATTGATTTATGTAAAATTCAGGTTCTGAATTGCATAGTCAACAATGTTTTCAAGCATTGTCATGCAAATTCTCAAGTTGTGACACAAACAGTAAGCAAATACAGTAGTAGACTAATATAAGAAAGGAGATCATGTGTTCATTTTTCATTGCTAATTCATGTATAGGTAATGTTGATCTACCTCATAAAAGGTAATAGTTCTAGAAATTTTGGTTAGGATAAATACGAATTCTTTACCTGAGATAAAATTTCATGGACATCCTTTGTAAAAGCAATTGTCAGTACTTAAAACACTTGCCATTACTCTCCTTTTATTGCAATTAAGTATCTGTCTCAGTAATCATTATTCGCTTGCCCAAGTTTGAAAAGCCTATTATTTCAACCTCCCTTATAAGGTTCTAACATATCAAATTATCCTTCTAATTTGTTCTTTGTCTACTGATTTCATAGCCACTACATCTACAGTAATTCAGACAATCATCATTTCTCCCATATTAGCAATAATGGCCCACTAAATGCTTTGTCTATTTTCATTCTCTAGTTAGAGTTATCTTTATAAATCACTAAGATAAGAATGTTCTTATACTAGCTAAAAATCATCAATGACTCCCCATTCAGCATCAGGATAAAATCAGAAGTCTTTAGGTTAACACATAACCACTCGTTGATCTATCCCCTCCTAGATCTTAATCCTCGTATCTTATCACCCCTAACTAATGCTCTATCTTCTAGTCGTGCCAAAGTATTTGCAGTTGTCTAAATATGCTAGATCTCTGGGCCTTTATACATGTTGTTCTCTTTTTCTGGAAGTTTTATATTTTCATCTAATTACTATTTATCTTTGTATATCAATCTAGATGATAGCATTTCCAGATAGCATTTGTTGGCTTCCAAAAAAATGAGTCAAGTCCCCTTGAAATGTTTAAATATAGTATCCCATAGATGACTTATTACATTATATATTTGTGATTTCATCCATTTTTTCCTTTAAATTATTAACTCCTTAAAGGAATAAATGCTGTATTCTTCCAATAGCTAACATGTTAAAATTTCTTAAAATCCATTTACTGAACAGAATGTAAGGTGGTTTCATGCATTAATACTAGCTATCGTCCACTGCATCTAGCATTTTAAAGTCATCAGTTTCTACTTTAAGATTTGCAAAGTGATCTGGCATCATTTACCTTTTGCTTATTACAACTATTAAACATTAAAATTCTTCCATTTCCCTACTTGTACAGATAAATAAATTAGAATTTTAGAAGTGCATATAATATGCCAAAAGTAGAGAGCTAGTAACAGAAAATCAGAAAGCTCTGTTTATTTTTATTATGAATATGAAGCAATTTCTTCTATGTCTAATCTTTACAGTCCTTTGATAATTTTAAAATGTAACCAAGTTTACATAGCTAAGAAATTGAGTAATTTGAATATGGTAAAATACATAGTTAGGTGAATGAATGAGAAAACTAAAGACATCTAAATTGTCATGCTCTGCTCATATAGTCTATCATTATATTATCTTTAAAGGAAATATTTTTTAACAATATTTCCAAATTGCATCTTGGTAAAATCTAAAGTAGTATCTACTGCTAGGATAAAGTTATTTCCAGTGTGAATTGAATATTTCCATGTCAAAATTTCCAAAAAGTTGCAGATTTATTTTCATGAGGAAACCAAATTTTTATTTTGTTATAATTCATCTTTAGTTTCCTGCAAAAGTTGTTAAAAAATACAACACCATTTTCTCAAAACAAATAGGCAATAAGGTTATATGTGCCTGTCTGTTTGCTATATTTCTCTTTTCTATACAATATGCATTCTTATTTATATTTCAAGTGATCATATATACTTAAAATACAGTGCCCAATGTCACTTTTAATTTTTCTATATAAAATTTAATTTAAAAATGATTCAAGTCTGCATTTATCTAATGTAAATACCAGAGTACATCAAAAAATATTGCTACAAAATCATAGAAACCTTTATTAAACAAAAATATTAAAATGTGAAGCTATTGTTTCTGGGCATACCCTTCATCTACGTCTATACACTTCTGAAGGTGGCATTTCCACCTCTCTAACCTTTCCCTGAAGAATTCTGTGCTCTTCGATTTACAACACATCAAAATGACAGTTTTGGCATCCTCGAGGGACTCAAATTGTGCTCTTTTTAAAAGTTCTTTGAGCTTTGGGAACTAAAAAGAAGTCTGAAGTGGCAAGATCAGGGATGTAGGGTAGATGGGGTAAGGTTTCTCAAAAAAATTCTCATAGGACAGCCTTTGCTACTCTCAAAGAATGAGCCCCTGTGTTGTCTTGATGGAAAAAATTTTCTGGACTTTTTCTCACCAGTGCAGTTTTCAGTTTTCTTAAAACTACTTCATAATAAGCCCCCATGATCACCCTGTGTCCTTCTAGAAAATCTATCAAGGTCACCCCTTTGGAATCCCTCCCCCGCCCCCCCCAAAAAAACAGTTGCCATAAGTTTTGAGTAGTCTTCCCTCTCTTCTCTCCTCTTTGAGGTCTTCTCAACCTTTCTTAAAACATCTGATCCATCTAAAAATGTTGTTTTATGTGGGGGAGAATTCCCATAAACTTGTTGCAAAGCTTCAGTGATTTTGGAAGATGTCTGCTTGAGTTTTTTTTTCTTTTTTAATTTGATGTTAAACCTGACCTCAAAAAAATTTTTTTTTTTTTTCCATAGCACAAAAAGTATCTGTCTTAGTCATCTAGTGCTGCTCTAACAGAAATACCATAAGTGGATGGCTTTAATGAAAAGAAATTTATTCTCTCACAGTTTACTAGGCTACAAGTCCAAATTCAGGGCATCAGCTCCAGGGAAAGCCTTCTCTGGCAGCTCTAGAGGAAGGTCCTTGTCATCAATCTTCCTTTGATCTAGGAGCTTCTCTTCACAGGAACCTCAGGTCCAAAGGACAAGCTCTGCTCTGGGCACTGTTTTCTTGGTGCTATGAGGCTCCCATGTCTCTCTGCTCACCTCTCTCTTTTATATCTCAGAAAGATTGGCTTAAGACACTCCTTATTCTTGTAGATCTCATCAATATAACTTCCACTAATCCATCTCATTACGTCATAGTGACAGGATTTAGAACACACACGGACATCACATCAGATGACAAAATGGTAGACAATCATACACTACGGGGAATCATGGCTTAGCCAACCTGACAGATATTTTTGGAGACATAATCCAGAACAGTATCATTTTTTTTAAGGTACCCTAATGAGACTAAGGCAAGATTATTACTGAGAGAAATTTTCTGCAGCCATTAATTGATTGCAGAGACATATTTTAACATGTTGTCTTTGGAATAAACTCACACATGTATGAGCTGGAACCCTGGTAGCAATACTTTTTGACTTACCCTCATAAGCCAATAAACCAAAACCAAACCAAACCAAACCCACTACCATCAAGTCAATTCCAACTCATAGTGACGCTATAGGACAGAGTAGAACTGCCCCTTAGAGTTTCCAAGGAGCGCCTGGCAGATTTGAACTGCCAACCTTTTGGTTAGGAGCCATAGCACTTAACCCCTATGCCCATAAGCCAATGATAGGAAGAAAAAAAAAAAGAAAGAAAACAGATGAAGAGCACAGAACAGGAAGTTTCTGTAGAACAGAGTCACTAACTTACATTCAAGACGCACATTAAAAGCTGGGATACCTGGTTAAGGCATCTGGGTAATATGTTGTTGGTGTTACGTGTTGTCAAGTTGGCTCCAACTCATAGCGACCCTATGTACAACAGAACAAAATGCTGCCTGGTTCTGCACTAGCCTCAAAATCATTGCTATGTTTGAGCCCTTTATTGCAGCTACTGTGTCAATCCATCTCATTGAGAGTCTTCCCATTTTTCACTGACCCTCAGCTTTACCAAACATGATGTCCTTCTCCAGGGACTGGTCTCTCCTCATAACATGTCCAAAGCACATGACATGGGGTGTCACTGTCCTCACTTCTAAGAAGCATTCTGGCTGTACTTCTTCCAAGAAAGATTTGTTTGTACTTCCAGAAGTCCACGGTATATTCAATATCTTCACCAATACCATAATTCAAATGCATCAATTCTTCTTCGATCTTCCTGATTAGTTTTCCAGCTTTCAGGTGGATATGAGGTGACCAAAAATACTATGGCTTGGGTCAGGTGCACCTTACTCCTCAAGGTGACATCTTTGCTTTTTAACAATTTAAAGAGGTCTATTGCGGCAGACCTGAACAATGCAAAATGTCATTTGATTTGTTGAGCACTGCTTCCATGGGTGTTGATTGTCAATCCAAATAAAATTTCAATTTGACTTCTCCTCATAAAGATTAAGGACACTGTCTAATTGACAAAAATCACAGACTGGCAGTTAATTTACAAAAGTAAATGATAGATAATAAATATAGAGATAACATATTAAGAAGGAAAAGACAAAACACAAATGAAAAAGCAAAATTATTTTAAAATTATGCATTTGCTTTGTGGAGCCTTAATAAATCATATCCTTCAGTGCATCTCTCCCAGAAAACACAAGGGTAAAAATTATTCTATATGTTTGAATAAACCTCACAAATGTGATAGGCTTTGGATAATGGATTGGAACACTTTTAAATTACTATAGATCTGCTGATTTGGAATGCAGTTTTTGATCAGGTTTTCAAAGAATGAATCAGAGTTCAATAAATCCTCAAAATGTCTAGGACTGAGATAATCCAGGTTGGAAAAAAAAAGTAGCAGAAAAAATGAGCTTTAAATTTTTTAAATAAAACTTAAAAAGTCTTTAAAAATTAAGATTTTCATATGCTTTATTAAATCAACTCAACGTGAATATCTCAGTCATTTAGTGCTGCTATAACAGAAATACCACAAGTGGATGGCTTTAACAAAGAGAAATTTATTTTCTCACAGTCTGGTGGGCTAGAAGTCCAAATGCAGGACATCAGCTTCAGGGGAAGGCTTTCTCTCTCTGTTGGCTCTGGAGGAAGGTCCTTCTCATCAATCTTCCCCTGTTCTAGAAGCTTCTCCACGCAAGAATCCTGGAAGCTCTACTCCTGATGCTGCTTTCTTGGTGGTATGATGTCCCCCGTCTCTCTGCTAGCTTCTATTTTTTTATATCTCAAAAGAGATTGGCTCGAAACACAATCCAATCTTATAGATTGAGTCCTGCATCATTAGCATAACTGCCACCTATACCACCTCATTAACGTCATAGAGGTAGAATTTACAACACAGAAAATAACATCGGTGACAAAACTGTGAAAAATCACACAGTACTGGGAATCATGGCCTAGCCAAATCAATACACATATTTTTGGGGGACACAATGCAATCCATGACAGTGAGTATCTACTTTGGGAAAGACACTGTGCTAATTTTCAAGTTCTGTGCTGAGGCCCATGTATCTGCCTCTTGATATGTACATTTTGACACTAATTTTTAAGATACATTTGAGTAAGCACCTCACTTTATTCAGATTTTTATTTATTTTAAAGTTATTAAAAAAAAAAGATACATTTGAGTAAGCACCTCACTTTATTCAGATTTTTATTTATTTTAAAGTTATTAGAGTACATCAAATAGAGCCAGCATGGTTGGAGCTTAAATTTAGGGCAGAACGCTTTGATGTGAATTTAAAAGGAAATATAAGGATCATAAAATGAAATGTCAAAGACTCAAGAAAAATGACAGTGTGCAGAGTGGTTGATAGTTTCAAATATAAGAAGGTGTAAGAAAAGGAAGAGAGACAAGAAGAGATTCCTTGAATTTCATAATTATGGAGGCCCAGATAGTTTTTGATTTAGTATTTCAGAAAATAAAAGTAGTTGAAGAAAATAGACAGTTATTGACTATAAGGAAGTAGAGTGAACATGAAAATATTTATTGTTATAGAAGGGCAAAGATGACAAGAAGCTGACAGGAAACTGGGGCATGATAGAATGTTTTTTGTTGTTACTGATGCTGCTTGTTTTTTAGTTGCTCTGTTAGTTCATTGGTTAATGTGGGGGCATTTTCACAGGTGGAGGAAAAGAAGTAGCATAATGGGAAAGAATGAAACTTCAAGACCAGGGTCAGGGATTCAATGAAATAAAGTGGCTTTAAAGGTCTAATGAGAAACATAGTATTACTAATGAGATGTATTTCATAAGGAGAGAGAGAGAGGAAGAAAGACAATGAAAATATAAGCTTTTGGGGTTACGAAATAGAAAATAGGAGGAACTTAGATAATAAATTGCCCATTCCCTCAACATTATGAGTCAAATAGAAATGGAAGTCATTTCAATTAAAACTGAAGATGTTTGAGTCAAATCAAAGATGTTCAGAAAAGTTACCTTGGAGAATATGATAAGAGATAAATCAACAAAATGATTATAATAAATTTTGAACCACTTTAAAAGCCTAAGTAAGACTAGATAGAATGATTTTGTAAGATGTTTTATCAGCAGTGTTATGAATTTCTCAGGTACTCTCAGAAGATTGAAGCTGAATAAACAAGAAGGTACATGTGGATGTTATCTAGTGTTGAGATACGTCTGATAAAAATGAATGAGAAATTTCAAGGTAAAGATCACTAAAGATAAATTCTAGCTAAAAGCCCATGAAGCAAGAACCTGAAAAATGGTTTTGTAGAGAAGGCACAGAAAGTGATGCCATAGAAAAAGCAGTATCTTTAAAAGTGAGAGAGTTTTTAAGTGAAAAATCATTAACATGTACATGGAGAAGACCTTACCAAATCCCTGCCTTCTAGTCCTTTTGCGTCACCCTTATGCTGGCTTTAAATTGCACCCAAGAGAGAGGAATGTAAAAATCATTTCAGAGTACTGTAAGAGTACTTACTATGTTGTTGATGTTGTTAGGTGCCTTGGAGTCAATTGTGACTCACAGTGACTCCATGTGACAGAGTAGAACTGCCCCATAGGGTTTCCTAAACTGTAACCTTTGCTGAAAGGGAAAGGAACTTGAGGCATTTACTGATGAAGATCAAACACTACAGCCTTTAGTATAGATTACACCTCAACATAAAATGAAAATCTTCACAACTGGGCCAGTAGGCAACATTATGACAAATTAAGGAAACACTGAAATATCAAGGATTTTACTTTACTTGGATCCATAATCAACGACCATGAAAGAAGCAGTTAAGAAATCAAACAGAGGGTGGTACCAAGATGGCAGAATAGACAGACACTTCCAGTGAGCCTTCTTACAACAAAGACCAGGAAAAACAAGTGAAATGAGTATATTTATGACAAGCTAGGAGCGTTGAACATCAAAGGCAAAGTTAAAAAAAAGAACTGAGAGACAGGCGGAGGAAGAGAGGGTTCAGAAGCAGAGAGGACTTACTGGAACTAAATCTCCAGGATGTCACAGGCACCATTCCTGGGAGTGGCTGTGGAGGGCTGGTACTAGCATTTGGCCACAGTTTCCTCTGGGAGAAGCAGCTAGCCGCACAGCCTATTCACACCTCTGTAACCAGAGAAGAACCGTGCTCTCAGCAAAAGCTAAGTACTTGTGCATATTTTACTGTGCCCCCAGCCTCCAAGCCTGCTTCAGTGGCTGTTGATTTCCCTGGGCCTGAGATAGGCCCGGTTGAGTGCCTAGAGCCATCCTCCCAACCTTGGGGAAGGAATAAATTCATAGCTGGGGGAAAAGATAATTTGTCAGCTCCACTAACCTGGGGCACTCAGGACAGAAGCAGCTCCTGTCCAGGCATAAACAGTCCATGGACTTTGAGTACCTTTCCCCCCACATGGACCTGTATGGGGCTATTTCAGGAGAATAGGCCCTTGTTGGCAGACTATAACTGTTTCAGCTGTGTGGTGGTGAGGTGGGCGTATGATGTTTGACACCACTTTGTACTAAACAGAGTCCTCGCCTACCCACATCAGGGGCCTAAGGACTGGTGACACCACTCAGGTCACCCAGCCACCTGCGACAGGAGTCCATGGATAACTGGTACCTCCCAGTCCTTGCAAACAAAAACTTTGGGTGCCCATGGTCTGTCTACAGAGCCCACCCACCTGGACTCTCTAGGGAAGAGGGATGCATGTTCCTCAAAGACACTTGGGGGACAATTCTCAGCCCCTGCCTTGTTCAGAGCATGACCCCCTCCTGCAACCAGATACTGGTACCTGCACCAATCACCCCTGTCCCTCTAAGACTGAAGGACAGAGCCTGTACCTCACACTTGATGAGCAGATACCTGGACACATGACCTGAATACATACAAGAAAAGTGAATGGACTCCTAGACTGATATACCTGATAACAGCTGTAGCCATCTGGTAACAGGATGTCAGAGCATCAACAGTGCAAATAATCAAGATAGCTCACTCAAGCAACCCAGCTGTGCATATCAAAACAAAACAAAGAAAGAAGCTAGGAAACAATAAGCAAACATAAAATAAAGTAAAACAATAACATATAGATGGCTTGGAGACAACAGTCAATATCAAATCACATAAAGAAGACCATGATCACTTCAACAAGCTCTTAAAACAAAGAATTAAGTGATCTTCTAGATGAAAGTGCCTTCCTGGAATTACCAGAGGCAGAATACAAAAGGTTAATATACATAACACTTCAAGACATGAGGAAGGGAATGAGGCAATACACAGAACAAGCCAAGAAACACAAAAATTAAGCAGCTGAAGAAATTAAAAAGGCTATTCAGGAACATAATGAAAAGTTTAATAAGCTGGAAAAATCCATAGACAGGTAGCAATCAGAAATTCAGAAGATTAATAATAAAATTACAGAAGTAGACACTGAATAGAAAGTCAGAGGAGCAGAACTGAGCAAGTTGACCACAGAATTGGTGAACCTGATGATAAAGTACTTGGTACCAATATATTTGAAGAAAAATCAGATAAAAGAATTTTTTAAAAAAGAAGAAATCTTAAGAATCACGGGAGACTCTATCAAGAGAAATAACCTACGAGTGATTAGAGTACCAGGACAGGGAGAGATAACAGAAATACAGGGAGAATTATTGCATATTTGTTGGCAAAAAACTTTCCTGATAACGTGAAAGATGAGAAGGTATCTATTTAAGATGCTCATCAAGCTCCACATAAGGTAGATTTTAAAAGAAAGTAACCAAGGCATAACCAAACTTCCCAAAACCAAAGATAAAGAGAGAATTTTAAGGGCAGCCAGGGATAAATGAAAAGTCATCTACAAAGGAGAGTCAATAAGAATAAGCTCTGGCTACTCGGCAGAAACCATGAAGGCAAGAAGGCAATGGGATGACATACTTAAAAAATTGAAGGAAAAAATTGCCAACCAAGAATCATATATCCAGCAAAACTGTCTCTCAAATATAAAGGTCAAATGAGGACACTTCCAGATAAACAGAAGTTTAGAGAACTCATAAAAACCAAACCAAAACAACAAGAAATACTAAAGGGAGTTTTTTGTTAGAAAATCAATGATATCAAGAATCAGCTCAAGACAAGAACACTGGACAGAGCTATCAAATGTCAACGCAGACAGGGAAATAACAAAAATAAATCAAGATAAAAAAAACACTCAAAACATGGAGACAGCAATGTTATTATGTAAAAGAAGACAACATTAAAACAATAAAGAGGGACTAGGAAATGTAGTCATAGATCTTCCGTATGGAGAGGAAGACAAGGTGATATAAATAAATAAAAGTTAGGTTTAAATTTAGAAAAATAGGAGTAAATATTTAGGTCCACAAAGGAGACAAACTATCCTATACATCAAAATAAAATACAAGAAAAAAATACAGACTCAGCAGAAACAAAATCAAAAACAACGAAGAAAAGGAAAAGAGGAAATATAAACTACTCAGCACATAAAATTAAGTGGGAAAAAGAAACTGTAAACAACACACAAAAAAAATACATGAAAATGACAGCATTAAATTCTTACCTATCATAATTACTCTGAATGTAAATGGACTAAATGCACCAATAAAGAGACAGACAGTAGCAGAATGGATTAAAAAACATGGTCTGTCTATATGCTGCCTACAAGAGACACACATTAGACTTAGAGACACAAACAAACTAAAACTCAAAGGATGGAAAAAAATTATATCAAGCAAACGACAATCAAAAAAAAGGAGTGGCAATATTAATTTCTGACAAAATAGACTTTAAAGTTAAATTCATCACAAAGGATAAGGAAGGATACTATATAAAGATTAAACAGCCAATACACCATGAGGATATAACCATATTAAATATTTTTACACCCAACGACAGGGCTGCAAGATACATAAACTCTAACAGTATTGAAAAGAGATAGAGAGCTCCACAATTATAGTAGAAGACTTCAACACAGCACTTTTGGTGAAGGACAGGACATCCAGAAAGAAGCTCAATAAAGACACGGAAGATATAAATGCCACAATCAACCAACTTGATCTTATAGACATATACAGAACACTCTACCCAACAACAGTCAAGTATACTTTCTTTTCTAGTGAACATTGAACATTCTCTAGAATAGACCACATATTAGGTCATAAAGCAAGCCTTAGCAGAATCCAAAACATAGAAATATTACAAAGCATCTTCTCTTACCATAAGGCCATAAAAGTACAAATCAACAACAGAAAGATCAGGGAAAAGAAATCAAACACTTGGAAACTGAACAATACATTGCTCAAAAAAGACTGGGTTATAGAGACATCAAGGATGGAATAAAGAAATTCATAGAGTCCAATGAGAACGGAAACACTTCCTATCAGAACCTTTGAGACGCAGCAGAAGCAGTGTTCAGAGGCCAATTTATATCAACAAATGCACACATACAAAAAGAAGGAAGGGTCAAAATAAAAGAATTATCCCTACAACTTGAACAAACAGAGAGCAACAAAAGAAACCCCCAGGAACCAGAAGAAAGCAAATAATTAAAATCAGAGAAAATTAAATGGAATACAAAACAAAAAACAATTGAAAGAATTAACAAGACCAAAAGCCAGTTCTTTGAAAAAATCAACAAAATTGATAAACCATTGGCCAAACTGACAAAAGGAAAACAGGAGAGGAAGCAAACAACCCATATAAGAAATGAGATGGGTGATATTACAATAGACCCAACTGAAACTAAAAAAATAATATCAGATTACTGTAAACAATTGTACTCTAACAAATTTGAAAACCTGGAAGAAATGGATGAATTCCTGGAAACACTCTACCTACCTAAACTAACACAAACAGAGGTAGAACGACTACATAGACCAATAACAAAAGAAGAGATTGAAAAGGTAATCAAAAAACTCCCAACAACAACAACAAAAAAGCCCTGGCTAGGACAGCTTCACTGCAGAGTTCCACCAAACTTTCAGAGAAGAGTTAATGCAACTACTACTAAAGGTATTTCAGAGCATAGAAAAGGACAGAATACTTCCAAACTCATTCTATAAAGCCACCATATCCCTGATACCAAAACCAGGTAAAGACACCACAAAAAGAGAAAATTACAGACCTATATCCCTCATAAACTTAGATGTAGAAATTCTCAACAAAATTCTAGCCAATAAAATTCAACAACATATCCAAAAAAAAAAAAAAAATTCACCATGACCAAGTGGGATTCATACCAGGTATGCAGGGATGTTTCAACACTAGAAAAACAATTAATGTAATCCATCATATAAATAAAACAAAAGACAAGAATCACATGATTTTATCAACTGTTGCAGAAAAGGCATTTAACGAAGTTCAACACCCATTCATGATAAAAACTGTCATCAAAATAGGAATAGAAAGAAAATTCCTCAACATAATAAATGGCATCTATATAAAGATAATAGCCAACATCATCCTAAATGGAGAGAGTCTGAAAGCAATCCCCTTGAAAATGGGAACCAGACAAGGATGCTGTTTATCACCGCTCTTATTCAACATTGTGCTGGAGGTCCTAGCCAGAGCAATTAGGCTAGATAAAGAAATGAAGCACATCCAGATTGGCAAGGAAGAAGTAAAAGTATCTCTCTTTGCAGATGACATGACCTTATACACAGAAAACCATAAGGAATCCTAGAGAAAACTACTGAAACTAATAGAAGAGTTCAGGAGAGTATCAGGACATAAGAAAAATATACAGAAATCAGTTGGATTCCACTATACCAACAAAAAGAACATTGAAGAGGAAATCACCAAATCAATACCATTTACAGTAGTCCCCAAGAAGATAAAATACTTAGGAATAAATCTTACCATAGATGTAAAAAATCTATACAAAGAAAATTATAAGACACTACTTCAAGAAACCAAAAGAAACATACCAAAGTGGAAAAACATACCTTGCTCGTGAATAGGAAGAGTTAACATTGTAAAAATGTCTATTCTACCAAAAGTTATCTATAGATATAATGCAATTCCAATCCAAATTCCAACGACAATCTTTAATGAGATGGAGAAACAAATCACCAACTTCATATGGAAGGGAACAAAGCTCCCTATAAGTTAAAGCATTACTGAAAAAGAAGAAAAAAGTAGGAGGCCTCAATATATACCTGATCATAGAACCTATTATACCACCATGGTAGTCAAAACAGCCTGGTACCCGTACAACAACAGATACATAGACCAGTGGAACAGAATTGAGAATCCAGACATAAATCCATCCACATATGAGCAGTTGATATTTGACAAAGGCCCCAAAGCAGTCAAATAGGGAAAAGACAGCCTTTTTAACAAATAGTGCTGACATAACTGAATATCCGTCTGCAAAAAAATGAAACAAGCCCCATACCTCACACGATGCACAAAAACGAACTCAAAATGGATCAAAGACCTAAATTTAAAATCTAAAACAATAAAGATCATGGAAGAAAAAATAAGGACAAAGTTAGGAGCCCTAATACATGGCATAAACAGTATACAAAACACTACTAACAGTGCAGAAGAAAAACTAGATAACTTGGAGCTCCTAAAAATTGAACACCTATGCTCATCCAAAGACTTCACCAAAAGAGTAAAAAGACTACCTACAGACTTGGAAAAAGTTTTTAGCTATGACATTTCCAATCAGTGCCTGATCTCTAAAATCTACATGATACAGCAAAAACTCAACTACAAAAAGGCAAATAACCCAATTAAAAAATGGGCAAAAGATATGAACAGGCACTTCACTAAAGAAGACATTCAGGTAGCTAACAGATACATGAGGAAATGCTCGTGATCATTAGCCGTTAGAGAAATGCAAATTAAAACTACAATGAGATTTCATCTCGCTCCAGCAGGGCTGGCATTAATCCAAAAAACGCAAAATAAAAAATGTTGGAGAGGTTGTGGAGACACTGTAACACTTATACACTACTTGTGGGAATGTAAAATGGTACAACCACTTTGGAAATTGATTTGGCACTTCCTTCAAAAGCTAGAAATAGAACTACCATTGAATCCAGCAATCCTACTCCTTGGAATATATCCTAGAGAAATAAGAGCCTTTACAAGAACAGATATATGCACACCCATGTTCATTGCAGCACTCTTTACAATAGCAAAAAGATGAAAGCAACTAAGGTGCCCATCAATGGATGAATGGATAAATAAATTATGGTATATTCACACAATGGAATACTATGCATTGATAAAGAACAGTAATGACTCTGTGAAACATTTCATAACATGGAGGAACCTGGAAGTCATTATGCCGAGCGAAATTAGTCAGTTGCAAAAGGACAAATACTGTATAAGACCACTACTGTACGAACTCGAGAAATAGTTTTAACAGAAGAAAATATTCTTTGATAGTTATTAGAGGGGCAAGGGAGAGGGGTATTCACTAATTAGATAGTAGATAAGAACTATTTTATGTGAAGGGAAAGACAACACACAGTACAGGAGAGGTCAGCACGGCTGGACTAAACCAAAGCAAAGCAGTTTTCTTAATAAACTGAACACTTTTAAGGCCAAGGTAGTAGGGGCACAGGTTTGGGGACCATAGTTTCAGGGGACATCTGGGTCAATAGGCATAGTAAAACCTAATAAGAAAACATTCTACATCCCACTTTGGAGAGTGGTGTCTGGGGTCTTAAAGGCCAGCAAGCAGCCATCTAAGATGCATCAATTGGTCTCAACCCACCAGGATCAAAGGAGAATGAAGAACACCAACGACACAAGATAATTATGAGCCCAAGAGACAGAAAGGGCCACATAAACCAGAGACTACATCAGCCTGAGGCCAGAAGAACTAGACAGTGCCCAGCTACAACCGATGACTGTGCTGACAGGGAACACAACAGGGAATCCCTGAGGAAGCAAGAGAGTAGTGGGATGCAGACCCCAAATTCTCATAAAAAGGGCAGACTTAATGGTCTGAACGTGACTAGAAGCACGCCGGTGGTCATGGTCCCCAGACCTTCTGTTAGCCCAAGACAGGAACCATTTCTAAAGCCAACTCTTCTGAGAGTGATTGGACTAGACAATGAGATAGAAAATGATACTGGTGAAGAACGAGGTTCTTGGATCAAGTAGACGCATGAGGCTGTTGACATCTCCTGTCTGGAAGGGAGATGAGAGGGCAGAGGGGGTCAGAAGCTGGCCGAATGGACACTAAAGGAGAGAATGGAGGGAAGGAGTGTGTTGTCTCATTAGGGGGAGAGCAATTAAGAGTATATGGCAAGGTGTATATAAATTTTTGTATGAGAGACTGACTTGATTTGTAAACTTTCACTTAAAGCACACACACACACACGAAAGATAAAGAAATCAAACAACGCATTGCATTGGGCAAATCCACTGCAAAAGACCTCTTTGGAGTGTTAAAAAGCAAAGATGTCACTTTAAGGACTAAGGTGCACTTGACTGAAGCCATGGTATTTTCAATCACCTCATATGCATGCGGAAGCTGGGTAATGAATAAGGAAGAACAAAGAAGAATTGATGCCTTTAAATTATGGTGCTGGTGAAGAACATTGAATATACCATGGTCTGCCAGAAGAACAAACCTGGCTTTGAAGAAGTACAGCCAGAATGTTCCTTAGAAGCAAGGGTGGCAGAGTTTGTCTCACGTATTTTGGACATGTTACCAGAAAGGACTAATCCCTGGAGAAAGGCATCATGCTTGGTAAAGTAGAGGGTCATCAAACAAAGAGGAGGACCCTCACTGAGATGGATTGATAGTGGCTGCAAAAATGGTCTCAAACATAGCAAAGATTGTAAGGATGGCGTAGGACCGGGTAGTGATTCCTTCTGTCTTACACAGCGTCGGTATGAGTCAGAACCAACTTGACGGCACCTAACAACAGCAACAATCTTTGCAGAAGCAGATAGCCAGGTCTATCTCCCACAGAACCTCTGGGCAGATTTGGACAGCCAACCTTTCAATTATTAGCAGCTGATTGCTTACATATTGTATCACCAGGGCTACTTAACAGTAAAAAAATCTATACTCTAATGAATTTTTAGGTATACGTTTTCCACAATGCATATAGGAATTCCTCAAAGATAAGATTGTTTCTGAAAGATGGGTTGTATATGTAGTCTAAGCTCCTGTTAGCATGGAGTACAGATGTCTAGATTATAAATCCTTCTTTTTATTTTGTAGCTCCAAATTTAGGAGTGTACTTCAAAGAGACTTAGTGAGCTGAGACAGCCAGGGGACAATCAAAGAGGGCTGTGCTGCTCCCTGAGTATACTATGCCTGTGGTTCTCAAAGTGTGGTGCCCAGACCGGCAACTTCATCATCATTTAGGAAGATAATAGAAAGAGATACAAAAGCTCAGTTGCCGCTCCTGATGTACTGAATCAGAAAGTGTGAGATCCAGGAATCAGTGTTTTAATATGCACTACAGGATATTCTGATGCATGCCGTAGTTTGAGAATTCCTTCACTATAACTGTACTATACCATAAAACCCATTGCCATTAATTCCAACTCATAATGACTTTCTAGGAGAGAGTAGAACTGCCCCATTGGGTTCCCAAGGCTATGCATCTTTACAGAAGCAGACTGCCACATCTTTCTCCCGTGGAGCATCTGTTGGGTTTGAATCGACCTTTTGGTTAGCAGTTGAGCGTGTAACCCCCGCGCCACCAGGGCTCCTCTACAATACTGAAATTGTGTTAGAGATTGATGAAGGGCAGACAAGGTGGGTGCTGACACATATCCAATATGCAAAACTACTGGGTTTGTAGGTTTGCGGGAATTCTGAGGCTATTGCCATTTATTCAAATATCATCTGCTACTATTCATCTATTGCTGAGGCATTTTGCATGCAGAATTGTTCACCTTTATCTCCAATTAAGATATTGTGATGAAACGAGTTCCTTTCTGTGGCCTTTTGCCTTGGTTCTTTAGAAAAACATGTTAAGAAATTTTTTCCCTAAGTCCTGAGGAGTTAGTTACCTTTGCCTAAATGTTTTGCTGCAGAGGGTTTGTTGCTTTTATTCAGGTTGATTGGTATTTCCTGGGTAAGCCGTAAACACCTTATGGTTTGATACTTTTTTTTTGGTCCTGGGTTGCAGCCTGCCCTGTGATTGGTATGCACCTTGCTGGAATTGGTCAATTTACTGTGCAAATAAAGTGATTATAGACTAGGCATGTTATCTAGATGTAGAAGGACCCCCAATTAAAAAATTAAACAATGCCAATTTGTCCAAAGTAATAACAATTTACATGGTCATCAGAAATATCCAGAAAAAAATTAAGTCATAGTCCTTATATTCTTTCTGTCATTTGGTTACTGGGATAGTTCTTAATTGTTTCTAGCCACATTGGCAGAATATCTCATTTTGTTCTAAATTAACTTTTTTTCTCATCACTGGTATATTTGAGCTTTTCTTTGTGCAGGTGTGCAAGTGTGTGTGTGTGTAAGTGTAAAGCTATATGTATATTATTCTATGTAAATTGCCTGACCATTTCCTTTGTCATTTTCCTATAGTACCATTTTCCTTATTAATTTGTAGGAGTCCATTACATAGTCTTAGTACTAATCCTTTGGTGAATATGTGTATATATACATATACACACACACACAGCAGTTATATATACATATATATATGCACACACATATATTGCCCTCGTGGCGCCGTGGTTAAAGTGATTGAAACCAAAAGGTCAGTGGTTCGAAACCACCAAGAGCTCTGAAGGTGAAAGATGTGGCTGTCTGCTTCTGTAGAGATTTACAGCCTTGGAAACTCTACAGGGTTGCTACGAGTCAGAATTGACTCGATAGCACTCAGTATATACATATATATGCATATCTATATATATGTAATGTGCTATATTTGTATATATGTATGTATATATAATATACAACTGATTATATTATATGAAATGATATACTATTATATCAAATTATATTGATTTTTTTTGGAGGGGTGGTAAAAATCCTTCCCTACATCAAGATTCCCCCATTTATCTGTCGGTTTGTTGTACTGTGGGGGCTTGCATGTTGCTGTGAAGCTGGAAGCTATGCTACCGGTATTCAGATACCAGCAGGGTCACTCATGGAGGACAGGTTTCAGCTGAGCTTCTAGATTAAGATAGACGAGGAAGAAGGACCTGTCAGTCTACTTCTGAAAATCATTCAACAGTGAAAACCTTATGAATAGCACCAAAATATTGCCTGATATAGTGCTGGAAGATGAGCCCCCCAGGTTGGAAGGCACTCAAAAGACGGCTGGGGAAGAGATGCCTCCTCAAAGTAGAGTCGACCTTAATGACATAGATGGAGTAAAGCTTTTGGGACCCTCATTTGCTGATGTAGCATAACTCAAGATGAGAAGAAACAGCTGCAAACATCCATTAATAATCGGAAGCTGGAATGTACAAAGTATGAATCTAGGAAAATTGGAAATCATCAAAAATGAAATGGAGAACATAAACATCAATATCCTAGGCATTAGTGAGCTGAAATGGACTGGTATTGGCCATTTTGAATCGGACAGTCATATAGTCTACTATGCTGGGAATGACAACTTGAAGAGGAATGGTGTTGCATTCATTGTCAAAAAGAATATTTCAAGATCTATCCTGAAGTACAATGCTGTCAGTGGTAGGATAATATCCACATGCCTACAAGGAAGACCAGTTAATATCACTATTATTCAAATTGATGCACCAAACACTAAGGCCAAAGATGAAGAAATAGAAAATTTTTATCAGCTGCTGCAGTCTGAAATTAACTGAACATGTAATCAGTATGCATTGATAATCACTGGTGATTGGAATTTGAAAGTTAGAAACAAATAAGAAGGATCAGTAGTTGGAAAATATGGTCTTGGTGATAGAAACAATGCCAGAGATCAAACGACAGAATTTTGCAAGACCAACGACTTCCTCATTGCAAATACCTGCTTCCACCAACATAAACAGTGACTCTACACACAGACCTCACCAGATGGAACACACAGGAATCAAATTAACTACATCTGTGGAAAGAGACAATGGAAAAGCTCAATATCATCAGTCAGAACAAGGCAAGGGGCCGACTGTGGAACAGACCATCAATTGCTCATATGCAAGTTCAAGCTGAAACTGAAGAAAATCAGAGCAAGCCCATGAGAGCCAAAATATGACCTTGAGTATATCCCACCTGAATTTACAGAACATATCAAGAATAGATGTGACACATTGAACACTAGTGACTGAAGACCAGACAAGTTGTGGAATGATATCAAGGACATCATCCTGAAGAAAGCAAGAGGTCACTGAAAAGACAGAAAAGAAACAAAAGACCAAGATGGATATCAGAGGAGACTCTGAAACTTGCTCTTGAACTTCAAGCAGCTAAAGCAAAAGGAAGAAATGATAAAGTAAAAGGACTGAACAGAATATTTCAAAGGGCTGCTCGAGAAGACAAAGTAAAGTATTATAATGACATGTGCAAAGAGCTGGAGATAGAAAACCAAAAGGGGAAACCACACTTGGCATTTCTCAAGCTGAAAGAGCTGAGGAAAAAATTCAAGCCTCGAATTGCAGTAGTGAAGGATCCTATGGGGAAAATATTAAACAATGCAGGAAGCATCAAAAGAAGATGGAAGGAACACACAGAGTCGTTATACCAAAAAGAATTAGTCAATGTTCAACCATTTCAAGAGGGAGCATAAGATCAGGAACCGATGGTACTGAACGAAGAAGTCCAAGCTGCCCTGAAGGCACTGGCGAAAAACAAGGCTCCAGGAATTGATGGAATATCAATTGAGATGTCTTAACAAATGGATGCAGCACTGGAGGTGCTCACTCGTCTATGCTAAGAAATATGGAAGACAGCTTCCTGGCCAACTGACTGGAAGAGAGCCATATTTATGCCTTTTCCCAAGAAAGGTAATCTAACCGAATGCAGAAATTATAGAACAATACCATTAATATCACAAGCAAGCAAAATTTTGCTGAAGATCATTCAAAAATGGCTATAGCAGTATATCAACAGGGAACTGCCAGAAATTCAGGCTGGTTTCAAAAGAGAACATGGAAACAGGGATATCATTGCTGATGTCAGATGGATCCTGGCTGAAAGCAGAGAATCCAGAAGGATGTTAACCTGTGTTTTACTGACTATGCAAAGGCATTTGATTATGGATAACATTGTGAAGAATGGGAATTCTAGAACCCTTAATTGTGGTCGTGAGAAACCTTTACATAGATCAAGAGGCAGCTGTTTGGACAGAACAAGGGGATATTGGCTGGTATAAAGTCAGAAGAGGTGTGAGTCAGGGTTGTATCTTTTTCACCATACCTAAGGAAACCTTTTTTGGTTTTTGGGTAAGGAAACCCTGGTGGCATAGTGGGTAAGTGCTATGGCTGCTAACCAAAATGTCAGCAGTTTGAATCCACCAGGCACTCCTTGGAAACACTATGGGGTGGTTTTCCTCTGTCCTACAGGGTTATTATGAGACGGAATCGACTTGACAGGAACGGGGGTTTATTTATTTTTTTAATTTTTTTAATTCAGTCTGTATGGTGAGCAAATAATCCGAGAAGCTGGACTATATGAAGAAGAACGAGGCATCAGGATTGGAACAAGACTCATTAACAACCTGTGTTATGCAGTTGATACAGCCTTGCTTGCTGAAAGTGAAGAGGACTTGAAGCACTTACTAATGAAGATCAAAGACCGCTGCCTTCAGTATGGATTGCACCTCAACATAAAGAAAACAAAAATCCTCACAACTGGACCAATGAGCAACATCATGATAAACGGAGAAAATATTGAAGTTGTCAAGGGTTTCATTTTACTTGGATCCACACCAACAGCCACGGAAGCAGCAGTCAAATCAAACGAAACATTGCATTGGGCAAATCTGCTGCAAAGGACCTCTCTAGAGCGTTGAAAAGCAAAGGTGTCACCTTGAAGACTAAGGTGCACCTGACCCAGCCGTGGTATTTTCAGTTGCATCATAGCATGTGAAAGCTGGACAATGAACAAGGAAGATCAAAGAAGAATTGACGCCTTTGAATTGTGGTTTTGGTGAAGAATATTGAATATACCATGGACTGCCAAAAGAGTGAACAAATCTGTCTTGGAAGAAGTGTGGCCAGAATGCTCCTTAGAGGCAAGGATGGTGAGACTGCGTCTTGCATACTTTGGACATGTTGTCAGGAGGGATCAGTCCCCAGAGAAGGACATCATGCTTGGCAAAGTACAGGGTCAGCAGAAAAGAGGAAGACTCTCAACCAGGTAGATTGACACAGTGGCTGCAACAGTGAGCTCAAGCATAACAATGATATTAAGGATGGCACAGGATCGGGCAGTGTGTTGTTCTGTTGTGCATAGGGTCGCTATGAGTCGGAACCAACTGGATGACACCTAACAACAACATCAAGATTGCAAAATGTTTACGTATATTTTTTTCTGACAAGTTTGGATAATTTTTTTTCTTCCATTCCTTCCTCCCTTCCTCCCTCCCTACTTTCCTCCTTCCTTTCCTTTTTTTCTTTCTCTCTCTCACTCTTTTCTTCCTTCCTTCCTTCCTTCCTTCCTTCCTTCCTTCCTTCCTTCCTTCCTTCCTTCCTTCCTTCCTTCCTTCCTTCCTTCCTTCCTTCCTTCCTTCCTTCCTTCCTTCCTCCCTCCCTCCCTCCCTCCCTCCCTCCCTCCCTCCCTCCCTCCCTCCCTCCCTCCCTCCCTCCCTCCCTCCCTCCCTCCCTCCCTTTCTTCCTTCCTTTTTTCTTTCATGCTGATAAATTTTTAATCTAACTACCTTGTTGTCCAGTCCATGCTATGCTCAGTGATCTGGTATGCTATATTTACCACATATCAACGTTTCATTTATGTCTAGGTCTGTTTCAAACCTTTTTATTCTTTACCTTCAGTCAATTCGCCTTTCCATACATCAACACAAATCTATTTTACTATGGATTTATAATAAATCTTGGTACATTTAATAGTGACATTGTCTCCTTTTCTTCAAAGAGTTTTGATATTCTTTTACCTTTGGTCTTCTATATAAAATTTAGAATCAACTTGCCAAGGCCACAAAAACTTTAGAATAGCATTAGATTTCTAGATCAACTTTGGGAGAATGATATATTTATTGTTAAGTGCTACGGCTGCGAACCAAAGGGTTGGCAGTTCGAATCTGCCAGGAAACTCTATGGGGGAGTTCTACTCTGTCCTATAGGGTCGCTATGAGTTGGAATCGACTCAACGTCACTGGGTTGGGTTTATATATATTTTTTATACATGGACCTTAAATATGAAACTAATTATTTAAATCTTTAATGTCCTTCACTATAGTTTTATAAGTTTTAATGCATAGGTTTCATGCAACTTTTGTTAAATTTATTCAATAATTTAAAGTTTTATTTAAATTTTATGTATTATATTTTAAAATATGTTTCTCCTTATTTGTTGATTATATGTTATAGATAGATCTTTACTGCCACTTTGCTGAACTTTCGCATTAATTTTGTCACTGTCAATGAATTAATTTGGATGATCTGTGAAGACAATCATTATCTACTAATAATTAGTTTAACTTCTTCCTTTCCATTTCTTATGCAACCTATTATTAATGTTCATTAAGCAGATGTGTGTTTAGTTTCAGAATCTTGCCAGGAGAAAGTCACTGGAGTAATTTAATAAGGACGGGTTTTCTATTCTGAAACAGTTCTAAAATTTTAGTGTGTATAAGCAACACCTGGAGGACTTGCTAAAATGCAGATTGTTGGACCCTATCCACAATGCTCCTGCATCTAATTTGTTGGGTCTTGGGTAGGACCTGAGAATTTGTATTTCTGGAAACTTCCCAGATGATGCTGATGATTCTGGTTTAGGGGCCACAATTTGAGAAATACTTGTCTGAAGGACTCAGACTGGAATCTCAACTCGATCGCTTATATAAATTCTGTGACTTTTTTGAAGTTATTTCACACACTAGGTATTCAATTTCCTATGCCATAAAACGAGGATGATATTTTCTACGTTATGGGATTTTGTGTAGAGTAAATATTGAAGCATTATAAAATACTTTCACCGCCCATATGACAAATTGTCACACTGTGGTGGCTTACATGTTATTATGATGCTGAAAGTTATGATACTGGTATTTGAAATATCATCAAGTCACCCATGTTGGACAGAGTTCAGCAGAGCTTCCAGAATAGGAAAAAAGGCCTGACAATCTACTTCAAAAAATTAGCCAATAAAAAGCCTGTGAATCACAACAGAATATTGGGGATAAACCCTCTAAGTTGGAAGGCACTCAAAATATGCAGTAGGTGCAAGAATGGACTTGAGCATATGGCACAAGTCTGAGCAATGTCTTGCTCTGTTGTAGGTGGTGTTGCCATATCTCGAAGCCAACTTGATTGCAATGAACATCAACAACACAGAATACTTATCCTGCTACTTGTAGTACAGAGTGTTTGTATGTTTTTAATCTACATTGTGTCTACGGGGATCACCAAACAAATGGGTCAGATGGATTGCCTAGATGTTTCTATGGAGTACCTGGGATTTTAAATTGATTTAAGGATAATGGTCTCTGATATGACAACACAGTCTACCCTGACCTCTGTTAAACCAAATTTCTTCAATAAAAGTTTTGAAGATGGATGAAAGTAAGAATTAACCCAAGTTTTCTTTTTCACCATCTGTAATAATCAAAGGGCTAAATACTTTTTTTTAACGTGTGTAATTTTTAAACAAAAGGAGAGAGTCACAATTACCTGGAAAAGGTCATAGGTCGATAGAATCTTAAACTGACTAGTTTAAGCAAATAACTCACAAATTGTCTTGCATATTATTTATTTTATTCTTTTTCATCAACCCCCAAATCCACTAAAAACACATTGGCTACAGCCACCATGTTGCACTCAGGCTGTTGAAGGTTTTCCAATAGAAATTATCTGATTTCATATAACATGAGACACAAAGTTGCCTAATTTTTCCTTTGAGACTAGATAGTATAATTGGCCGATTTATCACAAATATCAAGTGAATCGATTGACTAAAACAAATAATTCTGGCTCCATATTTCTTTCTAAAAGAGATGGATTAATTTTTGTATTATCGAAGTCTGCCTATGGATAGACAGACTAGAATCACCTTGTTGCTTTATGAAACTGGTCTATTTTTTTTTTTTTTCTCACTAGGGGATAGAAGCTGATTTGTGGCTTGCTCATTCTGCCAAATATATAATAAATCATCAGTGTAGTCAAACAGTAAACCATTGGAAAATAGCAATTCTATTCTATTTACCGGATTAGAGAGAAAGTGCTGTAAACTTAATTAAATTGCTGTAGGTTTCAGGAGCAGTTAATTATGAAAACAATAAAAATAATGTCTCTACCATGGTATGCCATGCATGTATACTGATTTATTTCTTGAGATTGTATTCTGCTTTTATTGGGATAGACCAACCAAGATCATTAACAAATAATATTGTTTGGTTCAATGGAAAGTAAGAACTGCTCTCTGCAGTAACCCCAGTATGAGCTTCTCTCATCTAATAGACAGTTTAATCCATTGTCTACAAAATCTTTCCTAGTCCCTCAAGAAATCTCGCAATTATATTTCAATTGTAAGATACAATCGTGTTTTTAAAGAAATTAATCAGGATGTCTTAAAGATCTAAGCCATTCTTTGGTACCGTTAAGCAAGTGGAAAAGTGCATTAACTTTACCAAATACTGGTAAATGTAGCACCTCTATCAGTAGTAGCATTCAGTCTTCAATTAATCTTGTGCGTTCCCCAAAACGATATCCTAATAAATTAGAATTAAAGGAAATATATCTTCTAAAATTCCTTCTCACCAAAACACAATGATACCTGCTCAAAAAACCATAATCTAATAAACTGGCATATGTTTAAAATGGTTAATAAAATGCACACTTAATAATTCATTAGTGAATTGAAATTAAGGAAAGAATACTAGTCTAAAGGTGAAAGAATGAAAACATCTGGATTTGGGGCTCAGTGCTGATACCGAGCTTCTGAGAACTGAGAGGTTATTTAGCTTACCTCAGGGCAAATTCCCTCAATTACACAATGTACTCCATTATACCCATTGCCATTGAATTGATTCTGACTCATAGCCATCCTATGGGGCATAGCAGAACTGCCCCACAGGGTTTCCAGTGAGTGGCTGGTGGATTTGAACTGCTAACTTTTTGGTTAGCAGCAGAGCTCTTAAGCACTTTAGGAGTGATGATACCTGGCCACTTAAGTACTGAAATTTTGTGAGGATTAAATAATGTGAGCTTTTTTTTTGGTGAAACATTGTTACAGAGATCTACGTAGTGTGCAGGAAACCTTTGACAGCAGTACTAGGTATAAGAAAATCCACAGTGTACTTTATTTTTGTACCCTGAAAACATTTCTCCAATGAGGGGAGCCTATAAATAATGCTACTTGTATAACAAAGACAAAATCAACTTTAAAATTGGTTGAGATCTTGACGCTTCTGAATTTGCAATAGTCAAGGGCATGGTTTGCGTTAATCCGGAAGATCAAGGACTTGTCTCCTTTAAGGAAAGCTAACATCTTTACTTAAGCAATTGGAGATTCACTCTATTTTTTTGCTGTGTTTGTTCATATTGTGCCAATGTGTAAAGCAGACTATCCGTGGAAATTGCCTTTCTACCTTTTCTAGTTTGAAAAGTGGTTAACCTTCCAATTCAAACTGTTTCTGGGAAGAAACAATACCTTTCTTTAAGTAGCAAAAATATCCTCTCAATATTCATTAAATATTTTAATCAAAAGATTCATAGATACTTTCTATACATCAATAACAACAGCAAATGTCATGGTAGTCAAGCAGTGAACCTTTCCAAGAAATCTTTCTTTCCCCATTTATGTTAATTACATTTGGAAGAGAGAAAGTAAGAAACATGTTTTATTTTTACCAACCACCAGCCCCTTAATTTAAGAGATTAAAATATACTCCAGATACACTAAAATTGGTATCACCAAGGTTCTGGGGAAAAATCGAATGCTTGAAAAGAAAGGACGCATAAAGGATGAAGCTGCCTTTTGAGAGAGCTAGAAAGTGAGGGGGGAAATTAAGAATTCTTTCTAGAGCAGATATTTATTCTTTGTGTTTGTTTTTGCCATTAATTACCTTTGCTGGAAACTTCCCTTCCCCCTTATAGGAATGTAACTTACACTTGCCTTTTCCCACCCCATAAAAAGTAACAACAACAAAAATTGTAAGGTTGATTCTGACTCGGGGTGACCCCGTATGCATCAGAGTAGAGCTATGCGTCATAGAGTTTTCGATGACTCACTTATTGGAAGAAGATTGCCTAAGCCTTTCTTCTCTGCTGCCTCTGGGTGGGCATGAACTGCCAACCTTTGGTTAGGTGTTGAGCACTTAACTGATTGTACCAAGCAGGCCTGTCTCCCAACCCATACACACCCAGACATGTAACAAAAATCATAGAATAATAATGATGGGCCTGTAATCACAGATTTAAAAATATATATATATATATTCATATTATCTGGGAGGTGCATTTCCAATTAGGGATGAAGAAACTGAATTTTTTTAGGCTATTTTATACATATATAATGTGTGTATCTATATATGTTTATGTATATATATATATACATACAGCTATATCTGTCTAAACATATAGATAGTATATAAAGATCTTGGGTCTTTGTTCTTATTAAGAAGCTGAAAGGTAAACTTTTAGATAATATTTTTAAATCATTAATGAAATTGTAAAATTAAGTTTGTATCATTAGAGGTAAAAAATCCAGGGTAATCATTTTCCACTTTGCTTACAAAATAAAGTATATATTTAAGTTCTAATGAATGACCTCAGATTAGATTACTAGGTTCACAAAAAAATATTGTAAATAAATATGCCCATTTTCATATTATGTTCACTTTCAAAAAAATTTTTTATTAACTATGTTAATATTTTTTGCATTCTAAGGAAACCAAAAGATGATACTTTTATAACCCAGAGTCAGATTATAATTAGTTGAGAAATATGTGTGGGTTTATATTTGACTTTATCAAATAGATGGTAATGTGCATGCATATAAAATCGAATTTTATAAAACATTATATTTTAGTACTGTGGAAGACTGCCTGTATATATGTATAAAATAAGGTGAAACTGTATTAAAAGGGAAAGGTATTTGTCATACAATTGATCTGTTGTTTTTACAAATTCATGTGTGTATTTTTATATTTTAAAAATAAAAGCTGTTAAATGTCTCACTTTTAGTTCCAAAAATTTTAACTGTGATGTACTGACAGCTTCCTGTGAGACGAATACCCCCAAAGGACTATGTATGCAGGTATTATCTAAATCCTGTTTCCTTTTAGGCATTAGCTCTGTGTCTATTTATTTTTTGGTATGAAGGTGATGCTGGTACTCAGGGAACTGGAACATTAGATGTAGCAATTAATTCCTTAGGGCAAGTACCTCTTTCTTCTAACCAGTCTATATTAAAGTATAACTTATGGAAGATTTTTTGAGATGCAAAAGGATTCCTAAAATAGATGTGTCAGTGTGATTTTTTTTTTTTAACAGAAGTACCAAGATGACAGCCAAAGCAACAGCTGCCTGTGCTAATCCTCACGTCTAAATTCAATAGTTTTAGAGTTTTTGACATCCTAGGTGAGCGTCCTGTGGATGGAGGTTGCACGACCATAAATTGTGTGATAACGGTGCGAAGAGAGCAGACCCTGTTTCTTTTTCTAGCTCTGTCTCTTCTCACCTCTAACTTATTCCTCTTAGTCTTCTTTATTCTTTTCCTCTGTCTCTTCCTCTGTTCTCCCGTTTTCCTTGTATTCCTTCACTAAACAAATATTTATTGAGAATCCATGATATTCTACGCATTCTTCTAGGCATTCTCTATCAGAGAACAAAACAAAAAAGCAAACCTCTACTTCTCTGGAGCTTATATTATAGGGCAAGAAAATGAGCAATAAAAAAAAACATAATAACTAATTGTATATTGAACAAGATAAATGAATTATATAAAAAAATAGGAACAAATAGACTAGGGTGTGAGGACGAGGTTTGCACAAGGAGGTGGTTTGTGAGGCATCAGTGTGAAGATGACATTCGAGCAGAAACACGAATGAGGAAAGTGAATTAGTCACATATCTGTATGCAGAGGCCCCCAAGAAGATGGTCAGTGCAAAATCACTAAGGAGAAAACCTGATAAGACATAAAGTCAAGGAAGGGAAAGGTGGTCCAGATTCTGAAGATACTTATAGACCATTTTAAGGACTTTGATATTTACTCTGAGACAAATCGAAAGTCACTTGAGTTTTGCATGAAAATGTTTGCATGCAGCATTCACTTACGTCTATGGAGTGAGTGTGTGTATGTGTGTGTTGAGCTCTCCTGTCTTTTTGATAAAATATTTGAGAGAATATCTGCTAAAGCACATCCTTCTCACTTCCACCCAAATATTCAGAGCCTAAAAAACATCCTATCTTGATTCTAGGGTATTACAAAGGGTTTAAGATTGAGGGATAAGTGAGCATCACAGGTGGTATCTTCTGGAAGTTGCTAGAGTATGTGCATATTTTCCCTAGAAAACCTACTTCACTCCTGCTATCCTGCCACCACTTAAGTCACAAGACTGTTACTGAGGCAATGAGCCTGAAAGGAGTAGAAGAAATATGGAAGAATACATTTTTTCAGAAAACATTATATAGATTCATTTTAAATGGGATGAAATTAGAAGTCATACATTGTCATTTTGTCTAATGTGCCTCCTCTTCCATGTCCCTATGTCTCTTTCCACATAAACACTCCTAATTTTATATAGATTTGTTTGGGAAACAGGAAAAGCTATGCCTAGAAATGATAAGAAACACAATGTGAGGTGCTGTCTGATTTTTACCTGACTGTCAATGCCTTCCATCAGTTGGTAAATTTGCCACTAGTTTTATTTCTCCACTAGGGGAGGTGACTTGGAAGGGTAGGCAGAAAAATATAATAAGAAAACCATAATTGCTTGTTCACTGCCTTTTATTTCTTAAGTAGGCTTATGTTGTCCTTGTTTTGTTAAATATCAATTAAACTTGCTGAATTAGATGGGAAAGACAACCTGCACCAATAAAACCCAGAGGAAAACTGTAGCCAGGCAGGCTGGTATCATGCAAAATCTGAATTAAACTCTACAGTCCAACCTGAGAATAGGAAATACAGGCTGTCTTTCTGGGTCTTGGGCTCTGTGAGATGCTATTTGAGTGGAGGTAGCCTTGACTGGAAGAAAAAAGTGACCCCTTCAATTGTTGCTTTAAAAAGGCCTATAGCTTGCTGAAAGATCATGAAAGAAAATGATGTTTTCAATATTCTATCACTTTTTGAGTGCACTGGTTAGAGGGTGATTAAATTAAAAGCTATTTCTGCAAAAGAGAACTGACCCTGAAATAATATGAGAACTATCTATAAATTGGCACATTGCTTATCCTTGCTAAGCCACAACTTTGTTATATATAAGTTCTAAGTATAATATGAATAGCTGGAAAATGTGATATCTTATTTTAATAGAAAAAGCCTTCGTGGTGCAGGGGTTAAAGCGCTTGGCAGCTAACAGAAAGGTGTGTGGTTGGAACCCACCAGCTGCTCTGCAGGATAAAGATGTGGGAGCCTGCTTCCATAGAGATTACAGCCTTGGCGACTCTATGGGCCAGTTCTGCTCTGTCCTGTAGGATTGCGATGAGTTGGAATTGACTTGATAGCAGTTGGTTTATTTTACTAAGCTTAAATAATTGTTCCTCTTAATACTGTTTTCTCCTTTAAAGACGCCTGGCATGTATGTATTTTAAGAACAATAAAAGGGAATATAAAAAAATCAGTACACAGGCTCTACTTGTGATAAAAAAGTATTTTAATATTCTGATGTGAAGGACGACGAATACATTCATATATATCAGTGACTCCAGGTGGATCTGGTATTTAATGGCCTAATTTTTTTTTTTTCCTTAAATGTCCTTAAAATATGATATTCTTTGAAAAGGAATCCCTTGTGGCACGATGGGCATATCCATCAGGTAAATATAGGATCAACTACCACAGTATTTTTAAAACTTACGAAATTTTAAAAGTGGTAAATATTAGCATAAAATCAATCATAATTAAAAGACTATATTTCAGAGATATTATCAGATACATGGATACAGTCAGAGGCATAACTAGGGTATGGCAGCTATGACCACTGAGCAGTTTCTATTAGCCCGGTATGGCCAGCAGCTTATCCAGGAAAAATGGCGCCTATGGGAAGCACTGAAATTGTGCCCTGTCCAAACATCTGGCACACCTCTTTTAGGTAACTTTACTGGAATATCAGCTCAAAAAGGCAAGCCAAGCTCCTTAATCTTTTAATTAACACATTACCATGCTCAAGGAAGTACGCTGGGCCGTACCAGGTAATAGAAATTGCTCAGTGGCGCCACGTGCCCAGAGCTGGTGCAATATGCTTGATAAGCCACTGAGATACTTCAAATTAGTTTATCACTATTGTAGAAGTTATACCATTTGTTGCTGCTAAGTGCTGTGGAGTCGATTCCGACCCATAGCAACCCAATTCGACAGAGTAGAACTGCCCTATAGGATTTCCTAGGCTGAAATCTTTACAGAAGCAGAAGTTCATGTCTTTCTCCCACAGAGCTGCTGTGTGGATTCGAACCACCAACCTTTCAGTTAACAGTCAAGCGCTTAACCATTTTGCCACCAGAGATCCTTAAATATATCATAAACACCTGAAATACATTGGGTACATGTTTGAAATGCTATATTCCTTCATTTTACTCCTAAGGCAGTATTTTGAGTCTTATTGTTAGAGGCACCAAATAAGCTAGCAATTTTTTACATTTATTCTGAGTTTCATTAAATGCCCCAAAAAAGATGAGCACATTTGGAGGACATTTGCTGTTTGGGTAATAACTATAGGATTTATACGCTAAATAGTTATTGTTTTATAGAAAACAATTTAAAATATTTTATTTAGTCATATTTGTCAGGTCTCCAACTCTCCCTAACTTTGAAGAAAGTGTTATAAAATCCCCTGAGAAGAATATGAAATGTATAGATTTGATACAGTCACTAAATTAAAACATGTATTCTCTTCTAAGAGTTTAGTGATAATTCAATTTGATTCAGAGGAGTACTCATTGCACATCAGCTATTCTAAGCTCATTAGTCACCTGACATTTCCAAAATCCAACAGAAATTATTCCAATCAGTATTTGCTCTTTTTTACATTGTGGACTCCTTTATTGGAAAGTTTCTCCTGGAATGCTTTTCCATAATAATACTCTTCTAATCTATTTCTCTAACCATTCTTCCCAGTCTCTTTTGCTTGAATGACTCTTCTCCATCATTTGTCTTCACTGTTTCATTTATCTTTTTGTTGTTGTTTGTTTGTTTTGGTTCTATCTTCTCACTGACTTCAGCCATTATTTCTAGCTTTAAGATTATAAAATCTCTACTTCCTGCTTTCTCTTCAAGATGTGCCATTGATATTTCACTCTCAAAATTTTCAGCCTCAAATTCAATGCCATTGAATAACTCTATAATTCTAACTTAATCTCCATTCCTATCTAGCCTTTATTTCTCCAATGTCTTTGCCCTCACCATGGAGCTTAACCTTTGCACTGCTGAAAACATTTTATTTATAAAAGATAGCTTAACTTTGTAAACTCTATCACATAAATTATTTTGAAGACTCTTTACCAAAAAATCATCAAATCTGTCTGACTATCACACCCACTTTGTGGACAATGTTATTCCAAATTAAATTTATCTTACTATATTCTAGCCATGCCCCATACTTTTGATTCATCCTTTATGTACCCTTTACTTTCAGTCCTTTAATCATGATATTTACTTTTCTGGAATGCCTTTTACCTCCTTTCCCTTTCCCTTGGGAAAGCATAATTACATTTTGTGATAAGTGAGTTAATTAATGCTGTGCATTTA
Source organism: Elephas maximus indicus (assembly GCF_024166365.1). NCBI lineage: Eukaryota > Metazoa > Chordata > Mammalia > Proboscidea > Elephantidae > Elephas > Elephas maximus. The sequence goes on along the minus strand of NC_064833.1, from coordinate 58,606,027 downwards.
GAAAAGTTTCTGGTATATTATATGTGCTCATTAAATGTCAACAATTGGGAATTGTTTCATTCTGTTATGCATGAGGTAGCCATGAGTCAGAGCCAACTTGATGGCAACTAACAATAACAAAAAGTAGAGTTATTGTTGTTATCTGCTGTCTAGTTGACCTAATTCATGGTAACCCCATGCACAATAGAATCAGACCATTGTGATCTATAGAGTATTTACTGGCTGATTTTGGAATTATATCACCAGGATTTTCTTTCTAGCCTGTCTTAATCTGGAAGGTCTTCTGAAACCTGTTCAATATCACAGCAACACCCAAGCCTCCACTGACAGAAAAGCGGTGGCTGTACTTGATGTGCACTGGTAGTTAACTGTACCAGAGACTCCAGCACGGAAGTGAGAGAGAATTCTACCCCTGAACCACCACTGCCTGGTCCTGCGCCATCCTCACAACTCTTCTTATGTTTGAGCCCATTGTTGTAGCCACTGTGTCAGTCCATCTCAGTGGAGGTCTTCCTCTTTTTCACAGATCCAGTACTTTACCAAGCATGATGTCCTTCTCTAGGGACTGGTCTTTCCTGATAATATGCCCAAGTATCGCAGACAAAATCTTGCCATCCTTGCTTCTAAGGAACATTCTGAGTGTACTTCTTCCAAGGCTTATTTGTCTGTTCTTCTGGGAGTCCATGGTATATTTAATATTCTTTGACAACACCATAAAAGTGACAATTCTTCTTTGCCCTTCCTTATTCATTGTCCAGCTTTCATATGGACAATGCAGTTGAAAATAACAAGACTTGGGGCAAGTGAACTTTAGTTCTCAAAGTGACATTTTTACTTTTCAACACTCTAAAGAGGTCTTTTGTAGCAGATTTGTCCAATGTAATACATCATTTGATTTCTTGACTGCTGCTTCCATTGGTGTTGATTAGGATCCAAGTAAAATGCAATCCTTGACAACTTCCACACTTTCTCCATTTTTTACGATGTTGCTTATTGGTTCAGTTTTGGGGATTTTTCTTTCAATATGCTTTGTAGCTCGTACTGAAGACTGTACTCTTTGATCTTCATCAAGTGCTTCAAGTCCTCTTCATATATATTGCTGTTGTTGTTGTTAGGTGCTATAGACTTGGATCGAACTCATACAACAGAATGAAACACTGCCCAGTCCTGCGCCATCATCATCATCTTTGCTATGTTTGAGCCCATTGTTGCAGCCATTGTGTCAATCCATCTCATTGAGGGTCTTTCTCTTTTTCACTGATGCTCTGTTTTACCAAGCATGATATCCTTTTGCAGAGATTGGTCCCTCCTGATAACATGTCCAAAGTATGTGAGACAAAGTCTTGCCATCCTCACTTATAAGGAGCATTCTGCCTATACCTCTTCCAAGACAAATGTGTACATTCTTCTGGAAGTCTACAGTATATTCTTTGACAACACCATAACTGAAAGGCTTCAATCTTTTTCGGTCTTCATTATTCATTCTCCAGCTTTCTCATGCGAATGAGGTGACTGGAAGTACCATGGCTTGGGTTAGGCATGCTTAAGTTCTCGAACTAACGTCCTTGCTTTTCAACACTTTAAATAGGTGTTTTGCCGCAGATTTGCCCAACACAATACACCATATGATTTCTTGACTGCTGTCTCCATGGGCATTGATTGTGGATCCAAGTAAAATGAAACCCTTGACAACTTCAATATTTTCTCCTTTTATCATGATGTTGCTTATTGGTCCAGTTGTGAGGATTTTTGTTTTCTTTACGTTGAAGGGCAATCCACACTGAAGGTTGTGGCCTTTGGTCTTCATCAGTAAGTGCTTCAAGTACTCTTCATTTTTGGCAAGTAAGGTTGTGTCATCTGCATATCACAGGTTGTTAATGTGTTTTTCTCCAATCCTGATGCCTCATTCTTCTTCACGTAGTCCAGCCTCTTGGATTATTTGCTCAGCATACAGAGTGAATAAGTATGGTGAAAGGATACAAACCTGTCACACACCTGTCCTGATTTTTAAACCACATAGCATCCCATTGTTCTTTTCGATAGACTGCCTCTTGGTCTATGTACAGGTTCCCCATGCACACAATTAAGTGTTCTGGAATTCCCATTCTTTGCAATGTTATCCATAATTTGTTATGATCCACACAGTTGAATGCCTTTGCATAGTCAATAAGACACAGGTAAACAACTTCCTAGTTTTCTGTGCTTTCAGCCAAGTTACATCTGACATCAACAATGATTAATTATCTCTCATTCCACATCCTTTTCTGAATCCGGCTTGAATTTATGGCAGTTCCCTGTGGGCGTACTGCTGCAACTGCCTTTGAATGATCTTCAGCAAAATTTTACTTGTGTGTGATGTTAATGATAAAAAAAAAAAACGATATGGTTCAATAATTCCCACATTTGGTTGGATCACCCTTCTTTGGAATCTGCACAAATATGGATCTCTTCCAGTCAGTTGGCCAGGTACTGTCTCCCAAATTTCATGACATAGATGAGCGAGCAACTCCAGCACAGCATCTGTTTATTGAAACATCTCAATTGGTATTCCATCAATTCCTGAAGCCTTGTTTTTCTCCATTACCTTCAGTGTATATTGGACTTCTTCATTCACTACCATCAGTTCTTAGTCATACGGTACCTCCTGAAATGACTAAATGTCGGCCAATTCTTTTTAGCACAGTGACTCTGTGCATTCCTACCATCTTCTTTTGATGCTTATTGCATTGTTTAATATTGTCCCCATAGAATCCTTCAGTATTACAACTCCAGGTTTGAATTGTTTCTTCACTTCTTTCAGCTCGAGAAATACCGATCATGTTCTTCCCTTTTGGTTTTCTAACTCCAAGTTTTTTTTGCACATTTCATTATAATTATTTACTTTGTCTTCTGGAGCCACCTTTTGAAATCTTCTGTTCACCGCTTTTACTTCATCATTTCTTACATTTGCTTTAGCTACTCGATGTTCAAGAGCAAGTTTCAGAGTCTCTTCTGACATCCATTTTGTTTTTTTCTTTCTTTCCTGTCTTTTTAATGACCTTTTTCTTTCTTCGTGTATGATGTCCTTGATGTCATTCCACAACTTGTCTGGTCTTTGGTCATTAGTGTTCTATGCATCAAATCTATTCTTGAAATGGTCTCTAAATTCAGGTGGCATATACTCAAGATCCTACTTCAGCTCTTGTGGGCTTGCTCTAATTTTCTTCAGCTTCAAATTGAACTTGCATATGAGCGATTGATCGTTTGTTCTATGGTCATCCCCTGGCCTTGTTCTGACTGATGATATTGAGCTTCTCCATTATCTTTTTCCACAGATGTAGTTGATTTGATTCCTGTGTATTCCATCTGGTGAGGTTCTTGTATATATAAAATAGTCATGATTTATTTTGTTGAAAAAAGATATTTGCAAGAAAGAACTCGTTCATCTTCCAGAATTCTGTCATGTGATCTCCCACGTTGTTTCTATCACTAAGGCCATGTTTTCCAACTACTGATCCTTTTTTGTTTCCAACTTTTGCAATCCAATCTCTAGTAATTACCAATGCATCTTGATCGCATGTTTCAGCCTGCAGAAGTTGATAAAAATCTTAAATTTCCTCATCTTCGGTATTAGTGGTTGGTTCATAAATTTGAATAATAATCATATTAACTGTTTTTCCTGGTAGGTGTCTGGGCATTCTCCTGTTACTGACAGCATTCTACTTCAGGATAAATCTTGAAATGTTCCTTTTGACCATGAATTTGAGGTCATTCCTCTTCAATTTGTCATTTCTGGCATAGTAGACCATAAGATTGTCCAATTCAGAATGACTGATACCAGTCCATTTCAGCTCACTAATGCCTAGGATATTGATCTTTATGCAGTCCATTTCGTTTTTGGTGACTTCCAGTATTCCTAGATTTGTACTTTGTACATTCCACCTTCTGATTATTAATGGACATATGCAGCTGTTTCTTCTTATTTTGAGCTGTGCCACCTCAGCAAATGAAGACCCCAAAAGCTTTATGCCATTCATATCATTAAGATCAACTCTACTTTGAGGAGACAGCTCTTTCCCAGTCATATTTTGAGTGCCTTCCAGCCCGAGGGGCTCATCTTCTGGCACTATATCAGACGGTGTTCCACTCCTATTAATAAGGTTTTCACTGGCCAATTTTTTTTTTTTTTTTTCAGAAGTAGACAGCCAAGTCATTTTTCCTCATCTGTCTTAGCCTGGAAGCTCCACTTAAACATATGCTCCTTGGGGGACCCTGCTTGTATTTGAAATACTTGTGGCATAGCTTCCAGCATCACAGCAACTCATATGTACATAAATATTATAACTAAGGTGAGCTTGACCCAAGTCATGGTATTTTTTTTTTAGTATGCATGGTTTTTTGTTTTTTTTTTTTTTTTGGTTTTAATATGTGTGTGAAAGCTGGTCAATAAAAAGAAGATTGAAGAAGAATTGATTCATTTGAATTATGGCATTGGTAAAGCATATCGGATATACCATGGACTGCCAGAAGAACAAACTAAACAGTCTAGAATGAATACAAGCAGAATGCTTCTTAGAAGTGAGAAATGGTGAGACTTCATCTTGCTTTGGATACATCATTAGGAGGAATCAGCCACTGGAGAAGGACATCATGCTTGGTAAAGTAGAAGGTCAGTGAGAAAGAGGGCATCCTCAATGAGATGAATTGACACAGTGGCTGCAACTGTAGCCTCAAACATAGAGGTGATTATGAGGATGACTCAGGATCAGATGACATTTCATTCTGTTATACCTAAGGTCACTATAAGTGAGAGCCTGCTTAAAAATGCCTAACAGCAACAACAATGAAGTCATATATGTATATATCTTTTTTATATATATACTGAATTTTTTGAGCAGTTTTAGGTGTACAGGAAAGCATGTAAGAATTACAGAGAGTTCCCATATACCCCTTCCCTTCCCTTCTTTGCACATAGTTTTTCCTATTATTAACCTCTTGGATTCATGTGATACATTTATTACAATGATGGAGCAATATGGATGTATTATTACTAACTTAAGTCCATAATCTACATAAGTGTTCACTCTGTGTTGAACAGTTTTGTGGGTTTTAACAAATGCATAATGTCATGTAGCCACTGTTATAATATCATGCAGAATAGTTTTGCTGCCGTTAAAATGTCCTGTGCTTCATCTGTTCATCCTATCTCCCCTACCCCTGCACCCCTGGCAACCACTGATCTTTCTACTGTCTCTGTAGTTTTGTCTTTTCTAGAATGTCATATGGTTGGAATCATACAGTATGTAACTTTTTCAGAGTTGCTTCTTTAACTTAATTTTATAAGTACATTCCTAATACCTTCAAAGAGGAAAAAGTGAGATGGATAAAAACTTTTGACTGTCACGTTTGCTGGCATTGTTTTCTTTTGAAATAATACTATGTATTAATTTAAAAACAAAGATAGATGGGCTAGGTGTGGTTACAGTTGTTTGCATTTGTGTGCTTAATAAAATAATTAGTTTTCTAGTCATATAAGCTGATAAATCCTATAGGACAGAGTGCTTTAAGTAGGCCTATTTTATGAAAATCTTTCTTTTGATCCAGCATGCATGAAAGTAAGATCTTATGATACTCAAATTAGACACAGGAATAAGGACTCTTGTGCTTGGAATTTAAAGTCAAGTGGAGGGTGGGAAACAATAATTTTTTACGAAGTTCACCTTTTAGAGTTAGACCAGATAGAATGAGGGGAGAAAATTGTCCTTTGCTCAGCACTGAATGAATAAGAACAGCTTAGTCAAAATATGTGTATGCCAATTATTCAAGGACTAAGAGGCAATACTCTTGAGCTTCCTTGTCACCTGTAACGGAATGAAGGTTAAATTCCAGAAGTGGGTTCAACTCATGATTAATCTTAAAGACTTTCAGAAGGAAAGACAAAACTGGTATTAAAATTAATAGGAAATAGAGTTCAGTTTTACCTAATTGCTAATAGATGTTACAGATAGCAAAGTTCAATATAGAGTTAGTGGTAAAAGCAGTGGGGAGATACAGATTTACCAAAATCAAGAAAAGTTCTCTGTAATCATAGATACATAATTGTTTGGGTTTTAAACTAAATAAGAGATGAGTGCAAAGGTACATAGAAATGACAACCTCCCACGCAAGGTTCTGTGTTGTTGCTGTTGTTAAGTGCCGCCAAGTGAGTTCTGACTCAGAGTGACCCTATGTACAAAAGAAGGAAACACGGTCCGGACCTGTGACATCCTTACAATCATGGTTATGCTTGAGCCCGTTGTTGCAGCCGCTGTGTCAGTCCATCTGTTTGTGGGTCTTCCTCTTTTCTACTGATCCTGTAATTTACCAAGCATGATGTCCTTTTCTAGGGACTGATCCCTCCTGACAATATGTTCAAAGTATGTAAGATACAGTCTTGTCATCCTTGCTTCTAAGGAGCATTCTGGTTGTATTTCTTCCAAGGCAGATTTATTCATTCTTTTGGAAGTCCATGGTATATTCAATATTCGTCGCCAACACCACAATTCAAAGGCTTCAAATCTTCAGTCTTCCTTATTCATCATCCAGCTTTCACACTCACATAATGCCATTGAAAACACCAAGGCTTGGGTCAGGCGCACCTTAGTCTTCAAGGTGACATCTTTGTTTTTCAACACTTTGCAGCATATTTACCCAATGCAATGTGTCTTTTGACTTCTTGACTACTGCTTCCATGGGTGTTGATAGTGGATCCAAGTAAAATGAAATCCTTGGCAACTTCAATCTTTCTCCGTTTATCATGATGTGGTTTAGTGGTCCCATTGTGAGGATTTTTGTTTTATGTTGAGGTGTAAACCATACTGAGCCTGTGGTCTTTGATCTTTACCAGTAAGTCCTTCAAGTCCTCTACACTTTCAGCAAGCAAAGTTGTGTCATCTGCATAATGCACGTTGTTAATGTTTTCCTCCAATTCTGACACCACGTTCTTTCTTCTTCATAGGGTCCAGCTTCTTGGATTATTTGCCCAGCATACAGACTGAATAGGTACGGTGAAAGAATACTAGCCTAACACACACCTTTCCTGACTTTAAGCCAGTCTGTAGCCCCCTGTTCTGTTCAAACAACTGCCTCTTGATCTATGTACAGGTTCCTCATGAGCACAATTACATGTTCTGGAATTCCCATTCTTTGCAATGTTATCCATAATTTGTTATGATCCACACAGTCAAATGCCTTTGCATAGCCAATAAAACACAGGTAAACATCCTTCTGGTATTTTCTGCTTTCAGCCAGGATCCATCTGACAGTAACAATGATATGCCTGGTTCCATGTTCTCTTCTGAATTCAGCCTGAATTTCTGGCAGTTCCCTGTTAATATACTGCTACAATTGCTTTTGAATGATTTCCAGCAAAATTTTGCTTGCATGTGGTATTAATGATATTGTTTAATAATTTCTGCATTCGGTTGGATCACCTTTCTTGGGAAAAGGCATAAATATGGATCTCCTCCAGTCAGTTGGCCAGATAGCTGTCTTCCAAATTTATTGGCATAGATGAGTGAGCACTTCCAGCTCTGCATCCTTTTTTGAAATATCTCAATTGCTATTCCATCAATTCCTGGAGCTTGTTTTTCACCAATGCCTTCAGAGCAGCTTGGACTTCTTCCTTCAGTGCCACTGATTCCTAATCATATGCTACCTCTTGAGATAGTTCCAAAGATGAAGAAATTGAGGATTTTTATCAGCTTCTGCGGTCTGAAATTGATCGAACATGCAATCAGGATGCATTGATAATTAGTGGTGATTGGAATATGAAAGCTGGGAACAAAAAAGGATCGGTAGTTGGAAAACATGGCTTTGGTGACAGAAACAATGTCGGAGATCGAATGATAGAATTTTGCAAGACCAACAATTTCTTCATTGCAGATACCTTTTTTACCAACATAAATGGTGACTATACACATGGACCTCACCAGATGGAATATGCAGGAATCCAATCAACTACATCAGTGGAAAGAGATGATGGAAAAGCTCAATAGCATCAGTCAGAACAAGGCCAGGAGCCAACTGTGGAACAGACCATCAATTGCTCATATGCAAGTTCACATTGGAACTGAAGAAAATCAGAGCAAGTCCATGAGAGCGAAAGTATGACCTTGAGTATATCCCACCTGCATTTAATGACTATCTCAGGAACAGATTTGATGCATTGAATATTAATGATCAAAGACCAGACGAGTTGTGGAATGACATCAAGTACATCATACATGAAGAAAGCAAAAGGTCATCGAAAAGACAGGAAAGAAAGAAAAGACCAAGATAGATGTCATAGGAGACTCTGAAACTTGCTCTTGAACGTTGAGCAGCTAAAGCAAAAGGAAGAAATGATGAAGTAAAAGAACTGAACCGAAAATTTCAAAGTGAGACTCTCGAAGACAAAATATTATAATGACATGTACAAAGGGCTGGAGATAGAAAACCAAAAGGGAAGATCATACTTGGTGTTTCTCAAGCTGAAAGAACTAAAATAAAAAATCAAGCCTCGATTTGCAATAGTGAGGGATTCTATAGGGAAAATATTAAACAACGCGGGAAGCATCAATAGAAGATGGAAGGAATACACAGAGTCATTACACAAAAAAGAATTAGTCGACATTCAACCATTTCAAGAGGTAGTGTATGATCAGGAACAGATGGTACTAAAGGTTTTGTGTAGTACAGAGTACTATTAATAAGGAACATTTCCATAGCAGGTCCTCTCTGTCAGGCATGATATTAACTCATTTAACTGTCATAAAATTCTATAGATACTAATATGGAATGAGTGCTGGTCATTCTACATAAGTGATTTATTTAGTAAATTTGGCTCCACATTCACCCTGGCGACCAATATCACTATTAAACACCTAAAGAGTGGAAATAGGTAGGAAGGATGATGTGTGCAGAAGTGGTGCAAATAAATTTTTTAAATTACATCAAATTCAATCTCTTGCTTGTGCAATTTCTAAATTTTAGTGTAATTATTTTGTTACACTGTTTATCCAAGAAACAAGTATTCAAAGGACATAATTCAGGTTAACCTCTTAATCTCAAGATCCTTAACTACATCTGCAAAGCCTCTTTTGCCTTGTAGGGTAAAATATTTGTAGTCCCCAGGGATTAGGACATGGAGATCTATGTGATGTCATTTTCCTGCTTACCGCAAACACACATGTAATTATTTTTATATTGGAAGTATCATTGATCATGTTTCATAGCTTCTATTTCATTTTATCATCTGGTCAGTGTGTAAGGGACTACTGAGGGAGAATCTCGAGAAGAGTAGAGAGGTGTGTGTGCTTGGAAAGATATCTTGGCATTTTTCAAAGAGTAAGAATGAGGGCAAAAACCTTTCATGAGAACTGAGGGCGCAGGAAACTAGGTGAACTAGTGTTTTTGTGATTTGAATGAGCATGGTATTCTTAAATTGTACCATTTTTGTTTTTCAGGAAATCATTTCATTGTCAGAAGTGGTTCAGAGTGGGATGTTTTGTTGAACCTTAACCTCTTGATGGGCACTGCTGACACAATTCCTGAATGACACTAGAAAGCAGATTAAGTCTCTCCTCTAAAATCATGTACACATCTTTTTTTTACACAATGAGATTTTTTTCTTAGTTTTTATCTACAAAAAAATAAGGAAGTCCTCTGTTTTATTAACAACAACAATAATGAACCCAAAAACCTTTGAGGTCATACAAAGCTCTTTTGTCTATTTTATACTGCTTAAACAAAATAGATGTATCTATATTAGTGAACACATTATTATTTTTATTATTAGTTTAGCTCCAAAACTAAAGATCTTCCTAGGATTATAATCAGTGATATATGCTGGTTTGATTGAAAAATAATATTAAAATACTCTGAATACTTGTGGTACAAATAAATGTGCCCTGTCTTTTCCAATTATTTTGTTTACTCTGGTATTGGCTCATTTCAGTGTTACATGTTAAAGTAACATTTTAGAGTTAATAGCACTGAAAATGTTAGTAATGAAACAATGTAACCAAATGCCTCCCTAAGGTTGCAGGCACCCTTTTTGATAGATATGGACAATGCTAACTGAAAGACTGGCTTTTCAAGATTGCAGAGTCCCCAGGACATATGACTAAATTTTATGTCGTTGAATTTACCTATGAGATTAGTCTTTATTTTGATTTTTATAAATTAGAAATAATGGATGAAGTTGCTTTGTATGACATACTTCATTAATATTCATTCTTCAACTTTAGAATTTCTTCTTAAGGTCTACTTCAAATGTTCTGTTATTTCATTACATTGCATTTTATTTTTCAAAATCAACATAATGTTGCTAATCTGACAGAGCAGCTTAACACATAATATGTATAATGTAATGTCTTAGCCTGGGTTCTCTAGAAGAGCAAAACCAGTGAAGTATATATATAAATATATATAGATATTTTCTTCAAAGCAATGGCTCACACAATCATAGGGTCTGGCAAGTCCCAAATCCATGGGTCAGGTGGAATGCTGAAGACTTCTGCTGGCTCATGTGGTTGCACGGGCTGACAAACCCAAAATCTGCAGGTCAGGTGGTAGGCTGAAGACTTCTACAGGCTTATGTCTCAAGAACCAGAGGTCAGGTGACAAGAATGCTTGGTGCAGAGAGCGAATGAGCTTTGCCAGAACATCCGTTTATCCACTAGAGGCAGACTATTCTCCAAGGAAAGTCCTCTTTCAACTGATAGGACAGGCACATCAGATCACATCATGAACGTATTTGCATTATATTACAACATTATATTACATTATGTAAGAGCAATCAGTCCAATGTCTAACCATAGCCTAGCCAAATTGACACATAACATTAACCATCACACATAGTAAGTACAAGTAACTGATTTTTTAGTTGAAAGTGAGAGTTAGGTCTAAGTTCATCTTTTATCAAGCTACTTCACAAAAGCCCATGCTGAGGATAAAAAATTACAGTAGATCATTTAATAGCACACCTATCAGTCTTTCTAATCCAAGTAATATCTATTTTCAGTGATTGATTTCAGTTACTTAGTGCAGCTAGAGTTGAGTTCTGAGTTCTCTCGTTACTCTAACTTGGCAATGCATGCTTCAGGGAGATGTATGATGTAGTGAAAGAAGAAGATTTAGTAAGACAAGATGTTTTTCCTCTCTGGACATTTTGGTACATAAAAGCCCTGTAAGTTTGACATTTGCTACTTTTGCTTTATGATTTTGTCCTATTTTTTTCCTCTCCCAAAGCCGTGTTTATCAGCTTACTCGAATACATTTTGCTGAATACTCCAGATGGAGCAGTGGCATACTTTGCTCCTGGATAGAAACCAGGAAAACTGCCAAGTGTCTACTCTCTTTACAGCTCCACATTTTGAACATATTGTACAATTTTAGACTTGCCCTTAACAGTCTTATTATTACTAATTGTTTATAAGTTATTTTTGAAGTCTCCAATTTCATGATTGAGTTATGTCCCATGCATGGTCGAAGAGTAAATACGATTATGTGTGTCTGATGAATACGTGATTACTTCTACTTTAGATATCTCAAAAATGGATGCTTTATTTCAGCATAGAAAATATTCTTGACATAAACACATAAGTGTGTATTTGATATACACAGAAGGAAAAGAAACTGTCTTTTGTTTCTACCATGCTATGAATTAAACATACTGTGTAGATTCTCAACAAATACTTAGAGAATGAAATCACACAGGCACACACACACACACACACATACATATTTTTTAATAGACCTAACTGATTTCAGGTTGAAAGGGTATTGACTATAGGATAACACCAGCATCTCAGGTTTGATTAGTGACAAACGTATTACAGACTTTCACTTTGTGTAATGCCAGAAAAGTATTTTGCATAAGCCCTCCCACCCATGGCATTTAGAATACATGGAAGTGACAATGTTGTAAAATATCACCCAGCCAAGATCCAGAAGATGGAAATACAAAGGTGAGGCCAGGAGAGAAATCTTAACAGACAAGAAGCATACTTTAGACAGCTTTTCAGAAATGGAAATATAAAAAAAATCACGTTTAGTATTGTCTAGTTAGAAAGAAAACAATAAATAATAGTTATATTGTGGTAAGTACTGGAACTAAGTGTAAGGTACATGCTGTTCAAAGGATGGACTCAAATATCAGCCTAACATTTCAAGTAATAACATTTGCACGTACTTAAACATTAACTGAGTGTTAAAAAAAGAGTTTGGAAGAGTTATCCAGATAAAGGAGGGAATGGTAATATGTGACATGAACAGGGCAACACATGTACAAGTTCACAGACATCCTAACATTCGACTTAGACCTCGTCAAGATAATAACTGATGTCAACAAAATTCTTTCTATAATAAAGGTTTAAACTGTAATCAGGTATTGTAGATTATTTATAACAGATTTTCCTTGATATTTACAATATTCTGATAAATGTGCTTATCTCTTTGATTCAAAAATGTAACTCACAGAGGACACAGATATTCAGAGCAAGATTTTTTGACCCTGCTGAGGTCTAGATCAATTGAAAAGGTATAAAATATAAGTGAGAGAAATAATGATATATTGCTGACCATAAAGCCCCTGGATATGTGGAAACAGAGCTTTGTTATCACTAATAGCCTAGGGGAAATTAAACTGAAATCCTGTAATAAATCTCTGCAAAGCATGTTTTCATTGCTAACCTTAAAAAAAACGACCCAATAATTCTCAGCATGTTGACTGTGATAGATCACCCCTATGATTGTCAGCTTTGAATCCTAGTCTTTAGAATATGTTACATTACTATTATGTGATTTGGTGAAAAGACCTTTTATTAATATAGGTATCATGGCAACATTTTATTTTGTATTATTTTATTTCAGTGAATTAAGCTAATTTTGTTTTAAGGGTAATGGGGTACAATAAACCATGCACAGATTTTTATGTCAGATTTACTTGAATTTAAATCCTTGATCTTTGTTATATAACACTTTTTATTTTCCTTTGGGCCAGGACAAATCGATCATAATTTTTATGTCATGACATAATATTATCAATAGTGCATGCAAAACTCCATTTTATTTTCTTATTAATTTATTTTCTTTTGGTTTTCTCATTTTTCTCCACTCTCATCCCCTCTGTCTAAGGAAAATAGATCTAGGCTGCTTGATATAGACGCAACTGTGTATGCAGCTATTATAAACACATATTTTTGTATATATATTTATTGCTAATTTACACAAATGTTGTTTTCCTATTGATTTCATTTTGTCTTCAAATGTTTTCACTCACCACTAACTTTTAGGACTTATACAGTCTGCTATGCACACCTAGTCTGTTGTTTCTAACTCTCTTCCATGGTGTACATCTATTCCATTATATTTATCCATTGGAAATCTAGATGCTTCTAAATAATCTAATCCAATATGATATAATCGATGTTGTAGTGAACATCTTTACACTTGCTCCATGATCCCATATGGGAATTTCTCTAGAATATAAACTCAGAGGTTATGGTTGAGACACATTTTATATGCAAATTTAATTTATAAACACTATGGGATTGTCCCTGGGTGATGTATTTGGCTAATCCACTCAACTGCTAATTTAAAGGATGGAGATTCTGGGCCACCTCGAGGCTACTTGGAAGAAAAGTCTGCCAATCTATTTCCAAAAAATCAGTCATTGAAAATTCTATGAAGCACAGTTCTACTCTGACACATATGATGTGGCCATGAGTTGAAACTGACTTGATAGGAATTGGTAGGTACTGTTAGATTGGTCTCCAAGAGTGGCTGTATAAACCGACTGTCCTAGTATGGGTTCTATAGAGGAGCAAAACCAGTGAAACACACATAAAAACAGAGAAAGAGAGAAATAGCTCTAAAGATTTTGAGGGGATGACTCATGCATTTGTGGGGGCTGGAAGGTCCCAAATCCATGGGTCAGGCAGCAGGTCGAAGGCTCCTACTGGCTCACGAGGTTCCAGGGATTAACGTATTCAAAATCTGCAAGTTAGGTGGCAGGGCGAAGGCTTCTTCCATCCCCAAAACAGGAGGTCAAGCGATGAGAAAAAGGAAGGATTGAAAGAGGGTGAACTTTGCCATAGCATCTGTCTATATCATGGATGTAGGTTACACCCTTAAGGAAATTCCTCTTCCAACTGATTGGCTGCTCACAACAGATCAAAAAATGGGAGGTGATTACAGATCAAAAAATGGGAGGTGATTACACAGTGTCTGCCAAACTACTGAGAATCATAGCCTAACAATGTTGACACATAACATTTTTAACCATCACACTGACTTTCCTACTATAACACATGTTGAATTCTATTTTCTCACATTTCCACCAATATTTGACATTACATTATGGAGAGATTAAAAAAAAAAGTAGTCAGTATGATCCAATATCTTGCATTTTTCTCTCCTGATCTTCTATAGCCTGAAGAGGCAAATATTCTGAGTCAATCATTGCCACAGGAAACAATTTAACATTTTTTTTTTCTATTAAAGAACTATTTCTACCTTCCAATCTGAAACAGAGTATCTCATTAAGTTAGCCAAATCTATAAATTAAGATTCATTGCCTGTATATCCACCTTCCTGATACCAAGTTTGTAGCAGTTAGGAATCTATTCTTTGAAGGTATAAGAATACAAGACTCATACTGACTTTTAAAATATGCAAAATCACTTCCTTACAAAACTGTAAAGTCCAGAGGTTGAATGAAGTTCAAGAAGCCTAAGATTTCCTAGAATCAAAGATTTATTTTCCTTCTTTGTTCCCCAGCTTGTATGAGGTCTAATTTTTCTTTCTTTCTTTCTTTCTTTTACGTCAAACTCATAAAACAGCTTCCAGAAATTTCCTGACGCTACAAGCCTCCTGTTTCACATAACACACACACACAAAAAAAACTACAAGGGAAGGTAAATTGTCTCCTAGAAACAATTGAAGAGTGAGAAACACTACTTCTTTGTAGACCAAAATACATTTTGTGTATTCCATTTGCTTGATGTGGGGTTTTTACCTCATCCCAACCCAAGCCAACTAATATCTACCCCTGAATTTAGTGCTGGCACTTGCTTCTCTTAGAGTATAGGAGCTGTGTCTGTGTGGTATGCATAGAAATGAAAATCAGCGCAAAACAACAAAGAGGAAGGCGAATAGATGTCAGACAACCATAAGATCAAATATCTTCAGAAACTTGAAAGACTGTACATACTCTGATGCACTAAAAACAATTTACTCCTTACAAGCAATTATAACTTACAAAATAGATTTATCAATTATTTAACAATTTGAACAATTATGAAACTACTTTCACTTTTAAGATTATTGTATTGAAAAAAAGTGTGGTTTATATCAAGCTGAATAATTTAGAGATGAATAAAGGTAATATTCTTTTGCCACATAATCATTTTATTCCGATATCTATGTTGATATAAACTTATACTTCATAATATAAACAGATTTTATAAGAATGGAGTTTATTGAAACAGTTATATAATTTCACAAAATATACAAAACATTTGTCACTCTGTAACATGATTTTGTTTTCATGCAATTATGTTTCATAAATCTTTCTCCATGTCAATGCATATAGATCTAAGTCATTAGTTTTAAGAGATGCATAATTGTATTTTAGCCTCCAGGGCTAGAATTACATATTTTAGCAGCAGCAATATGGCACATGAAATTAGATGTTTAAAAAGCTGTAGGAAGTATAGGAACAAGGGACAAAGAAGAACCAGAAGCTCTCCTTGCTTCCAATGCATCACAGCACCCAAATCACAGGAAGCGCCTGCAGATTATCTCGGTGGTAGATTTGTCATGGTGTTCACCTGGAAACTGTTGTGGACTTTGCATCTACCCAGGTATCTATCTATTCCAGAAGACAAAAAAATAGTTTATCCTTTCCTTTTGTCCTTAAATATTATACAAGCGCTTTTCATTGTGGATTCTAAATGGAAACACTGCAAGAGAGTATGGAAAATAGAAATCTATCCCTGGAGATGGAGCCCTGGTGGTGCAGTGGTTAAGAGCTTGGCTACTAACCAAAAGGCCAGCAGCTGGAATCCACCAGCTTGCTCCTTGAAATCCCTATAGGGCAGTTTTACTCTGTCCTATAGGGTCCCTATGAGTTGGAATCCACTGGATGGCAACAGGTTTGGTGTTTTGGTTTATCCCTGCCACATTTTTGGTTAATGCCTGCCACGTTTCTGCAGCTCCTGAAATGGGCACTGGCTGGGCTCCTGGCTCCCTGGAGCAGTGGTGGCTGCACGAGATCAGGAAGCAGTTGCATGGCAGCCAGGGCCACCACCGTGAGCTGCTGCTGCCCTACCTCTCGTCCACCTCTCCTCGCAAGGAAAGGCAAACCTCCTGTATCTAGTGGATACAGCACTCTAGCTTGGTCGGGGAGCAGGTGCAGACTGGGGCTGCTGGACTAGGTCTGCTTCTGCCCCGCAGGTGGGTGAAACAGCGGGTGGGGCTACCCTTCTAACCTGAGGACTGCCTGTACATAATGCTGTGTTCCTACAACGTCCAAATCACAATAACATCCTAACACTGTGGAGGCTAAGCTACGCATGACTGTATTTCAAAGCAAGAGTATATATTCATCTAGTTTCTTTATTAGGTAATACTAGACTAATATCCTGTTATATTACATTGGCTCTGAATGACCATTTTTTGTAGCATTCAGTTTTTTCATTCCTTTGACCACTGTAAGTTGTCACTTTTTGATATCATTTCGATAATAATTTCACTTCTCTGCATACTCCTTTCTAATTTTCTACTTGAAATTTTTAGAGTCATAAACAAAAACTTACGTTCTGCAAATTACATGGAACTCTGATTGCAAACATAAAGGGCTTTAATGTCAAGATTTAGAGATATCTTTTTTTTCCAGGTGTTCAGAGGATTAATCAGGTTTTGAATCATTCAGGTTGCTGTTATTTGGGTAAGTGGGACTGATCATCATATAATGTTGCCCTTAGTAAACGCACACACACACACACACAATCTTTGGAGATAAATTACGTGCTTTTAGGCTGGTGAAGTGTTCTACAGGTTGACTGAAATCCAGGAACTATTTTTTTTTGGTCATTTTGTTTTTGTTTTTAGATATGAATGTTTATCATGTTTCCGAAATTTAAAAACAATAGCACCTATCAAAAGAAATAAAAGCATGTCCCCAGGGATGTTTGCTTTTATTTAAAACAGTGGAAAAGTGTTCATTCCTTTATTTGAAAACAATAGTAACCTTGGTGTCTTAGTCATCTAGTGCTGGCATAACAGAAATACCACAAGTAAATGGCTTTAACGAAGAGAAATTTATTTCTTCACAGTAAAGAAGGCTAAAAGTCCAAGTTCAGGGCATCAGCTCCACGGGAAGACTTTCTCTCTCTGTCGGCCTGCTTATCAATTTTCCCCTGGACTAGGAGCTTCTCCACACAGGCACCCTGTGTCCAAAGGACGCACTGTTCCTGGCACTGCTTTCTTGGTGGTATGAGGTTCCCCACTCTCTGCTTACTTCCCTTTCCTTTTATCTCTTGTAAGATAAAAGGTGGTGCAGGCCACACTCCAGGGAAACTCCCTTTACATTGGATCAGGGATGTGACCTGAGCAAGGGTGTTACATCCCACCCTAATCCTCTTTAACCACAGGCAGGGATTATGATTTATATCAGATAGGAAAATCACAAAAGGGAGGACAACTGCACAATACTGGAAATCATGGCCTAACCAAGTTGACACATATTTTGGGGGGACACAACTCAATCCATGACCCTTGGTAATCAAGATGAAATAGTTTTGAAAATTTTACAGATTCTGAAATTTGCGCATGCTTTACATTCACAGGTTAATCACGTTACAGAACAGTAATATCTCAGTTATAGCAGTAGGGAATTGTTGAAAGTGTGGGATACAGACTCAGGAGATCTGAGTTTGATTTCTGGTTTTTCTATTCATAAGTTATGTAATTTTGGATCTTTTTTTTTTCTAATTTCTATTTTGTCGTCTGTGAAATATGAATAATAATACCTTGGCAAGGTGTTGTGAGAATACAATGAGATACTGTTAGTCAAGCATGCTCCTTACAGACTATGATATCAAGTTAGTTATTATTCCCTAAACATGTTTCATAAAATTCACTCTATTGTTTATGGCAATATTCTAAACCTAAAACAAAATGCTGCAATTGATGGTATGAGTTTAATGTAGATTAAAACTATTCCTTGTTTATTTCATTTGTTATAATAAGTTAGTTTTAAGTTATCTAAAAGGGAAATGGTAATTTCTTTTTTTCTTTTCTTTCCTATATTTCAGTACTTTCATAAATATTATTACACTTAAGAATCAGTTCATAAACCAACTTTAAAGCTACTCATTTTATTTTATATTTTTCATTGTGTTCATTCCTGAAGTCTCAATTCAGTTTTAATATGCCAGTGTGTGGCTCAATAGGAAGGCTGTTTAAGAAGCTTTTTTTTTTTTTCACATAACTTTACTGCCCTTGAAATGGGAAATGTGTTACATTGAGTTCTATAATAACCAAGATAACTTTTCTATTTCAAGAGTAATGCTATCTCAAGGGTCACTTTCTCCGTTCAGTCTCATACCTTTATATTGTTGATTTGAACAGGGAATTTCCATTGATTTCAAAAAGGCTGTGCACAGAGATAGACTGTAAAAGGACCTGAAGTCCCAAATGAAAGCAAGATAGAGATATAGGATGATCTTGAGTTGCTTCAGGAAACTCATACCATAAGAATGTGGTTATAAAAATGTGGTTATGGAGATATAAAAATTAAAGTTTATATTTCTCAAATAAAAACTTTATCAATGATATCCTACCAATAATCAAAATTCTAACAAATGATTTCTTATAAGAAAGTCAGGTTAAATTTAGCAGTTTTTAAACCATTCCCCTGCCTCTTAATCTGTTTTCTTTCTTTCAATTGGGATTAGCGTATGTATTCAGGTAGTTTTTGTAGCGTACTTTTGTTTCATTCACTAGGGTACCTATGTAGTCACTGAAATCTGGACTGATATAAAGCTTATATTCTGTAAACCTATTATTTTTAGTTATGTTAAATTACTGTAAATGTAATATATTATTGTATCATGTCACTTTATTTTTATTTATGTAAATTTAAAAACATAGCTACTATGCCTTCAAGTTTATGTTTGTTCCTGTTTTGGATGGATAGTTGCTTTAAGGAATAGAGGCTGATAATTATGTGTGGTTCATCCTAATTTTGCAATAGAGTTTATAGTTATACAAACACATTATTGAAATATGAGGTGCATGATCTAAAAAAGTGTTATATAAGCTAACAAGCAGCACTTTAATTCTTCATTGAAAGTGGATTATAATAGAACTTAATCCTTAAGAACAAGAAAGATTTCACAAATTAAAAAAAAGAAGAAGATTGTATTTTAGGAAGGGAATATATAGCATGGATAAACACCTTTTGGGTGACCCAACACCCTTTTTTTTTCTTTTCCCCAGGCTAACTCAATAATTATTCTCAATCCCCTGTTCCTTTGCACCTACCACTATTAAGGCCAGAATGTGAGATACATATTCTCAGCTTTCTTTGCTATAGACAGTGGCTGTGTGGGCCAGCTATGTACAAGGAAACGTAAGGGGCATTCTTCTGGATGATACTGGAAAACTTTTACTGACCTAACAAAAGGGGCAGGCTAAATGGTGCTGCCAAAAATCCCTGTCATCCTGCCTTGATTACAAATATGATGCCTCCAACCGTGGTGGCAATTTTACAACCACAATGGAATAAACAAGGGGATTTAAAAAATCAGTATGCTAAAAAAAAAAAAAAGAAAGAAAAATCTTTCTAAGGATGCTGGTAAATAGACCAAAAAAAAAAAAAAAAAAGTATTGTTTGAATAGTGTAATCAACTTTATCAACTTCTTGCTTTCAGTCTTCTTGTTATGTGAAAAAGCTGAACCAAAGCTTATCTGTCACTGTTTGCTTTGACATCGATTTGGTCTTTTAAGTTCTATAGGTTCAAATCTTGCTTCTATGTCTTATTTTTAATAGTATTATTGGTGTGCGTTTCATAGACAATAAAATGCATGTATTTAAAGTGTACCATTATCTAAATTTTGACGTAAGTATACACCCATGTAATCATCACAACAATCATGATAATGGACGTATCTCTCGCCTCAAGAAGCTTCCTCAGGTTCGTTTTTAAATCTCTGTCATCCCTCTGCAATTCCCTTCACTACTCAGTTAACTACTGATTGTTTTCTGTAATTATAGAATAGTCAAAATTTTATATAAATGGAATCATACTGTGTGTATCTTTTTTTATATTCTCAACCTTGCTGTTTTTCTGAACATAATTGTTTGGACTTATGTATCAACCTTTGGGAAATTTCCAGTTTCTGGTATTAAAAAGAAGCTGCTGTAGACATTTACGTACAAGTCTTTGTATGGATATGTACTTTCATTTCTCTTGGGGAAATATCTAGGAATGGAATGATTGGGTCATACTGTAGATATATGTTTAGCTTTTTAATAAACTTCCAAACTATTTTCCAAAGTGATTTTATCAGTGTATAAGAGATCCCTGGTGGCATAGTGATTAAGTGCCGTGGCTGCTGACCAAATGGTCAGCAGTCCAAACCTGCCAGGCGCTCCTTGGAAACCTATGGGGCAGCCCTACTCTGTCCCACAGGGTCACTATGAGTCAGAATCGACTTCATGGCACTGGGTTTAGTTTGGTTTTGGGTCATAAGAGCTCCAATTCCTCTAGATCCTGGACAACACTTGATATGGTCCATCTCTTCTTAATCATTCTTATAAGCATTTCAATGTAGATTTAGTTTGTGTATCCCTAATGAATGACTTTTTATGTGCTTATTTACCTTCTTACATCTTCTTTGGAGCCCACTGGTTCAGTGCAGCTACGGCTGCAAACCCAAAAGTTGGCAGTTTGAATCCACCAGCTGCTCCTTGAAAACCCTATGGGGTAGTTCTACTCTGCCCGGAGGGTCACTTTGAGTTGGAATTGACTCAACGGCTTTTTGGTGAAGTGTATGTTCAAACCTTCTAGCTCTTTAAAAATTAGATTGTGCGTTTTTGTATCGTTGCATTTTGAGCATTCTGTATATATCCTGAGCCTGAAATTTTCTTCCTGTGAATGTTTTAAACTACAAATTCAATTTCCTTAATAAATATAGGCTTATTTAGGTTACCTAATTCTCATGGATTGTCTTTGGTTTGCTTCTGTGTTTCAAAGAATTTGTACATTTCATCGCAGTTGTTAAGCTCACTGACAAATTTATGGCAGCTTGTTAACATTAATGCTTTAATACATAAATTAATATAATTTAATATGTAAATTAATATATAAATGTAAAAGAGCCCTCTTATTATAAAGCTAATATAATGTGAAAAGCACTGCATCAGGTTCTTAACCCATTAAGTTCCTAAACTTGTTTATCCTTTATTGTTTTTACAAATCCTCATGATGCAATATTACCATCACTGTTGTTTTGTTTTGTGTTTGCTTTTTTTTAATAGGAAAACAAAGGCTGAAAGTGATTAAGTGACTTAACCAAAGAAAAAAAAGACAGCAATATATGGAGTTAGGATTTTAAAAAAGACTGTCAAGTTCATGGTCTTGTTTTCATAAGTACTTTGTCAATCAGCTTACCAGAAAACTAGATTACAACTCCAGCTCTATGATAGCCTGCTTTTGTGGCTCTGGTAAAGTCATGTATTACCTCAAGTTTCCATTTCCTCATTTATAGAAAATGTCCTAAGGCCCCTTTGCCTCTAATTAGGCTTTTAATTTTCTAGAAAGTCACGCTAAATAATTTCTAATTAGGGACAACAGAAAATTCACCTAACTGCATTGGAAAGTATAAATATTACTCAGGTAAAGTTTGAGGTTATGCTTTAAATTCACCACTGGATTCAATATTTCAATACAATTCTTTATACTACAAATTGGGTCATTGTGTAAACTCAGACTTTTTCATTATCGTAAAAATAATTTTCTTTCATTTCAACGAGATGCTATAATTCGTTGCCCTGATGCAAAATATTTGTATAATCACTACAAATTATGATGAGTTTTTTGAGCTACAATGGCTAAGCTAACAGTCAGAAATGATTTAGTAATTCCATCATGCTTCTAAATAATTCACATGTCATATAATATTAAATAAACATAATGTTTTCATATCATGTAGGCATTTTTGAGCCAAAAGACCTAACATCAAATATACAATGTGATAGATGACTTGTTGCACCTCACATCTAGGTTTAGATTCTAGACTCAGAAATTAATTTAAGATACTGAATAATTAGAAGCAAGACAGGAATTTATTTTTGAGGAAATTTCGTGTACAAAACCAGTCATAAACATTCCTCAGCCTTCTCACATATTTCTAGCCCTGAGTGCTATGGATGGGGTATATGTGTGTGTACGAGTGTGTGTGTGTGTGTGTGTGTGTGTGTGTGTGTATTTAAATTCCTGCTTCAATCTTTGTTAAACATACTGGGAGCTATGCAGCTCACATTACCTTTAACTCTCCAAAGTTATAATAGGAAGTACATAAACTTAAGTTATTGTATTTATTCACACTTCAATTCCCCAGAAATTGCCATAATATTATGTGTAAAGGAATAAATGTCTTTTCTCTCAGTTGCATGAGGTTCATGATTTGGGGTTATAAATTACTAACATGGGATATCTAGTAACTTCTATAACAGGATCATGAAGACCAGGACAAATTATGCATTGCTAATGTCCTTCAAACAATGAGGCACTCGGCAGAATAAATTCTGTTTACCTTGGTTGAAAATGTCCAATAAATGTTATTTATAGAATATCAGTGATACATAGTAAAAGTAGCCAGGTAAAATGCTTGTGATGAGAGTGCAACAGAGCTTGGGTGCTGTTGAGGGTCTCCATTTCTTACTTATGCCCCTGAATTATGATTATGCCTGCAACTCCTACATACACACTTATATCTATATTATTGGTTAGACAAATATTTAGAAAGGTGTGATTATTCCAAGTTGATTAAGTAAATTGTAAAACATTAAATTTGGTGCTTTATTTTATTGCGCTCTGATATTCCTCAGAGTTCTTATCTCAGAGGAAAAAATTGGTGCACATGTACTCACACTGACATGAAACTGCACTTGAAGTAATCTAATATGCAGAATTTGAGTGTGAAAGTATGAACTGTTAATGAATGGCTTTATTGCTAGGTCATATGTATACATATATGGACAATTTGGCAAGTTGATCATTTTTTTAATAGAAAATCTGTAAATGATTTCAGAATATGGATTAACGATGTTGGTCTCATTCAATTATGTATTTACTAAAAAAAGACATTTTATGATTGTGCTGATTTGGAGAAAATTATTCAAAATGAAGTGTGAGTATGCTTAATATTTAAAGGTGAATCCTAGGTGTTTGATTTAGGCCTAAACTCCTAAATGTTGTTGTTAGTTGTCATCGAGTTGATCCCGACTCATGTAGACCCCTTGTGTTAATGTGTGTTAAGTAGTAACATGGCATATGGAGAGTTCTACCTGGGAAGGAAAGACAAGATGCTGTCATCACTCTGTGACTAAGCAAAGTTATGAGTGAGCTCATTAAATAGAAGTGACAGTAAAACAGTGTTTCTAACTTGGACATATCTGATATCAGTACTGACTTCTGGAGCATAGCTAGCAAAAAATAGAAAATTCCCAAATATCGTAGAACTGAAAGAAAATTTGAAAGTTTGTTTTGTTTAACTTTTCTTCAGGAAATCATGTACCAATTAGAAGATCTTATTAACTGCTACTTTTTTTTTCTGTAATTATTCCCAAGATAGCCTAGAAGATATTTTATTACTCCTTAAAAAAAATAGAATGTAAAAATCTTCATTACCTATGCATCTACATCTGTTATATTTTGAATCATTTTGAAACCAGTATACCAAGAATTTGTAAGCATCCAGCTGGAAATATAGCTAATGTATTTCATAAATGAATATGATGATTATATTTATTACTAACCAAGTATACTATTGGGGTGGGCAGAGAATTTGCTTATATACCAACTAATTTTGCAGATAAATTCTTAGGATCGTCTACCAATCCCAAGAACCTGTTACCATCGAGTCGATTCCTACTCACAGCAACCCTATAAGACAGAGTAGAACTGCCCCATAGGGTTTCCAAGGAGCACTTGGTGGATTTGAACTGCTGACCCTTTGGTTAGCAGTTGTAACACTTAACTGCTATGCCACCAGGGTTTCCCATCCACCAATGTTGTCTTAAAAATCTTGAAATGGGAATTTGCAAAGTATAAACAATTCAATTTAGTCATGTATAAGTTGCTTTTTTCCTTCTATTTTTCAACTGTAAAAAAAAAATTAAAAATGGCACAAAGGTGATCAATTTTGTGAATGAATGGTGACTAAACAGATAACATATGTTTTAATTTCTAGGGGAGTATATATTTAGGAAACATGGATAAATTAGTGTGTATTTAAGAAACTATTCCTAAGTGATATGCATCTAATGAATCAAAATTATTAAGACTTAGTGTAAGTTTTAGGAAAGTACCAGATCTCACACCACAACCTATGGAATATTGAAGAGAAGTATTTCAAGCTTCATAAATTTAAAAGAAAATGTTATGTTTAACACACAGATCTCAGTCTCTGCCCTCAGAATTGAGTGAAAATGTTGGTGTGTGATCTCAGTTTGGAGAATGCCCCTGAGATCCAGATGAAGAAAAAGAACTCTGTGGAAATAATATGGAGCAGCAAGGAAGTGGGGGAGGGAGAGGGAAGGGACAAAAGGAAACAGCCCAACCACATTTATCTTTGTCTTAACTTCACATGTGGGGAAGATGAAGTTTTAATAAGTCTCTTTGATAATTACACTCCTTCGTCCATTGGCCACTCAAACTCTGCCTCCATTTGCACAGGACAATCTTCCAATCTGGTGAGACTCATGTCAGGTTCAGGAGACTCAAATATTTCACGGAGGAAGCTAGAAGTGTACAGCTATAAGATAATGGTTTTTCTGACTCCTATTCCTTTTCTAGTTCTTTTCTTATCCCTTGCAGATAATTGAATATAAGAATCATTGTCCATTCCTCCAAATTTAGAGCTTATTAAATGCATACAATTTAAATAAGAAGAAAAGTCAGGAGATCAAGAGACGATCTCCACACAAAAACCAAACCAAACCCATTGCCATCGAGTTGATTCCAACTGATAGTGACCCTATAGGACAGAGTAGAACTACCCAATAGGGTTTTCAAGGAGCACCTGGTGGGTTTGAACTGCTGATCTTTTGGTTAGCAGCCGTAGCTCTTAACCACTGCACCACCAGGGTTTCCATCTCCACATAGTCATAGAAGAAACTTCCCCTTTAGATGGAAAAAATAGAAAAATAACATTTAGCATATAAAATAAGTATTTTATATTTTAGGTACTATTGTAAATAGTTTTTCTTAATTTCATTTTCGTATGGTTCTTTGCTGGTATATAGAAATACAACTCATTTATATATGGTGATCTTGCACCTGCAACCTTGTTTTTAGCTGTGTGTGTGTGCATTCTTTAGGGCTTTCTATGTATAAGAACACATCATATGCAAATACAGATAGTTTTTATTTTTTAATTTTTGTTGTGCTTTAAGTGAAAGTTCACAAATCAAGTCAGTCCCTCACACAAAACCTTATATACACCTTGCTACATACTCCCAATTGCTCTCCCCCTAATGAATGAGACAGCCCCCTCCCTCCCTCCACTTTTTATTTTTTTTGTGTCCATTTCCCCAGCTTCTAACCCCCTCTACCCTCTCATCTCCCCTCCAGGGAGGAGATTTCAACATAGTCTCAAGCGTCCACCTGATCCAAGAAGCGCACTCCTCACCAGCATCCCTCTCCAACTCATTGTCCAGTCCAATCCCTGTCTGAAGAGTTGGCTTTGGGAATGGTTCCTGTCCTGGGCCAACAGAAGGTCTGGGGGCCACGACCACCGGAGTCCTTCTAGTCTCAGACCATTAAGTCTGGTCTTTTTATGAGAATTTGGGGTCTGCATTCCACTGTTCTCCTGCTCCCTCAGGGGTTCTCTGTTGTGTTCCCTGTCAGGGCAGTCATTACTTGTAGCCAGACACCATTTAGTTCTTCTGGTTTCAGGATGATGTAGTCTCTGGTTTATGTGGCCCTTTCTGTCTCTTGGGCTCATAATTACCTTGTGTCCTTGGTGTTCTTCATTCTCCTTTGATCCAGGTAGGTTGAGATCAATTGATGCATCTTAGATGGCTGCTTGCTAGCATTTAAGACCCCAGAGCCCTCTCCAAGGTGGGATGCAGAATGTTTTCTTAATAGATTTTATTATGCCAATTGACTTAGATGTCCCCTGAAACCATGGTCCCCAAACTCCCACCCCTGCTATGCTGTCCTTCAAAGCATTCAGTTTATTCAGGAGACTTCTTTGCTTTTGGTTTACTCCAGTTGTGCTGAGCTCGCCTGTATTGTGTGTTGTCTTTCCCGTCACCTAAAGTAGTTCTTATCTACTATCTAATTAGTGAATATCACTCCCCCTCCCTCCATCCCCCTCTAATAACCATCAAAGAATATTTTCTTCTCTGTTTAAACTATTTCTCGAGTTCTTATAATAGTGGTCTTGTACAATATTTGTCCTTTTGCAACTGTCTGATTTCACTCAGCATAATGCCTCCCAGATTCTTCCATGTTATGAAATGTTTCACAGATCAAATACAGATACTTTTACTTCTTCCTTTCTAATCTGGATGCCATTATTTCTTTTTCTTGCCTAGTTACACTTCTAAAACCTCAGTATAATATTGGACAGAAGTGACAACAGTGGAATTCTTGTCTTATTCTTGATCTTAGAGGGAAAGCTTGGAGTCTTTCACTGTTACCTATAATAATTAAAAAAAAAAAAAAACTAGTGCCAATAATAATTAGCTGTGTTTTTTAAAATGCAATTTAACATTAAGTGAGGAAATTCCCTTCTATTCCTAGTTTGTTGAGTGCATTTATCATGAGAAGATGTTGGAATTCGTCAAATGCATTTTCTGTGCCTACTAAGATGGTTATGTGTTTTTATTTTTTAATTTTATTAATGTGGTGTATTACTCAACCGCAGTGGGTTTTTTTTTTTTTTTGGCTTATTACAAAGGTTTATGTCACATTGATTGATTTTTGTATGTTGAACCAAACTTGCAACTCTGGAATGTATACTACTTGATCAAGATGGATAATCCTTTTTATATGCTGGTGAATTTGAGTTGCTTGTATTTTGCTGAGAATTTTCAAGTTTATAAGGGATATTGATCTGTCGTTTTCTTTCCTTTTTTGTGATATCTTTGTTTGGTTTTGATATCAGGATAATATTGGCCTTACAGAATGAGTTGGTAATACCCACCATCTTGTAGTTTTTGGAGGGTTTGTGAAGAATTTTTATTAATTCTTCTTTAAATGTTTGGTAAAATTCAGTGGGTCTGGGCTTTTACTAATTCAATCTCTCTTTGTTTGTTCCAGTTTTGTTCTTAAGTTTTTGTAGTTCGTATTTTTCTAAGAATTTCTCCATTTCATTTAAACCATCTAATTTTTTCATGTACACATTGTTCATTTCATAATCCTTTTTATTTCTGTTCCTTTATTTTATATATATATATAAAATTTCTGTAAGGTCAGTAGTAATATCCCCTCTTTCACTTCTGATTCTAATAATTTGAGTTTTTTTTCTCCCTCTCCAGGTCAATCTAGCTAAAATTTTGTCAATTTTGTTAGTTTTTTCTCAGTAACCAGTTTTTGATTTAATTAATTTCTTTATTATTTTTCTATTCTATATTTTGTTAATTTCTGTTTTACTCTTCTTGATTTCTTTTCTTCTGCTTGCTTTAGGTTTAGTCTGCTCTTCTTTCTCTTATGCCTTATGGTAGACGTTCAAGTCTTTTATTTGAGATCTTTCTTTTTTCTTAATTTAAATAATCACAACTATAAATTTTTCACTGAGTGCCCCGTTAGCTGCTTTCCATAAGTCTTTGTATGTTGTGTCTTCATTTTCTTTCATCTTAATGTATTTTTTAAATTTTCCTTTTCATTTTTTTCTCTGACCCATTGGCTATTTTGAAATGTGCTATTTAATTTACACATATTTCTGAGTATTGATACCTAATTTCATTCCATGAAGTCAGAGAACATACTTTGTATTATTTCTATTCTTTTAAATCTATTGAGGCTTGTTTTATGACCTAACATATGATCTGCCCTGAAGAATGTTTCATGTGCACTTGAGAAGAATATGTATTCTATTGTCGTTGGGTGGAGTATTCTATATATGACTGTTAGTCTAGAAGTTTTTTAGTATTATTCAAGCCTTCTATTGCCTTGTTGGTCTTCTGTCTAGTTATCTGTCTACATGGAGAGTGGAGTATTGAAATCTTCAACTATTATTTTTAAATTGTCTATCTCTGCATTTCTATCAGTGTTAGATTTATGTATTGTGGCACTGTGTATTAAATGTGTTGTAATATTGCATCAATTATCCAGTAATGCAACTTAACAGCAAACATTAAATTTTCCACATGCATCCTCTGGACACCACATAGAGACTTTCTGATAAGAATCATTCCTTTTGACAGGCAAGTCTCTTGTGGAGAGTTTCTGAAAATACCTCATGCTTGACACCCTTACTTGGTGTACCTTCTGCCTTTGGGAATACATTTGCATCTTTGTATTACCAGAAACTAAAAATGCAGTTTCTGGTAATCTTTTTTTTTTTTTTTTTTAGGCCTCTTCCACGCTTTAACTCTGTTATGACCAGCTGTGTTATCTGCCTTCTGTTTTTCATCTTTTGCCAGTCTTGTGTCAGGCACCAAATCTGGCATCTTCCACTTCATATATCATAGAATAGGGCACATGCTCATCCTATTGAGTGGTTCTCTCTAGGCCTCACTTAGATGGAGTTTAACACAGAATGGGGATAAAGAGAAGTTCTTAGAGCACGATTTTCAAAGAAATCCTCATTTACTGATTTTCTCTATTTAATCTTTCTGTCTAATGTTATATTTAATATAAAGTAGGGTGATGGGCTAAAAATTGCCAAAACAGTTGCCTACTGTTTTACATCTCATACATTGATAGCATAGCATTGTTCTTTAGGACTTATCACTTCCATTTTTCACTTCAGTTGACGTGATGGCTAAGGTTGTGTGTCAGCTTACCTAGGCCATGATTCTCTGTGGTTTGGCAGTTGTGTACTAACCCAAAGGGTTTCCAAGGAACAGTTGGTGAACTCCAATGGCTGGCCTTTTGGTCAGCAGCCATAATGCTTAACCATTAAGCCACCAGCACTCCTAAAACTCAAAACCAAACCCATTGCCGTCGAGTTGATTCTGATCTAGAGCAACACTGGACAGAGTAGAACTGCCCCATAAGGTTTCCAAGGAATGCATGGTGGATTCAAACTGCCAACCTTATAGCTCTTTAGGTATATATATATATAATCTGTGTGTGTGTACAAACGTCACTGGTTTTGTGTCTCTAGAGAACCCAGCCTAAGACAGTTGATGTATCCACGGAGGATAAGTCAAATTTTAGCATTTTATTAATAAATGACATTTTGATTAATTTAGAAAGAAATGGACACTTTATTTCTCTTTGATGTGACAATTAATTTGTTCGAGTTTTTCAAAGTGCAGTTTGACAATATATGTCAACACATAAAATGAGAATGCTCCCCTTTACTGTAGTTAGTTGGATTTTCAAAATATTTATAGTTAGAGATACTCATTTTGAACAAAAATGAGAAACACACTACATTTCCAATAATAGAGAAATTGTGGAGTATAGTATAAAACATTACAGAATAGAATATTTTATTAAAATAGAAATATATACACGCATATAGTACTGTAAAAATTGTGGATTACCCAATCAGTGATATTTATGGATATGCCTATATACAATTTAAAATATATATCTTTATTTATTTGAATATGCATATATAAGTTTCTGAAAGAAAGTTCAACCAAATGTTAACAGCATATGGCCAGGGTATTTTGTACAAAACAACTTCCGGGAACTTCATTCACATAGATTATAATCTGAAGGGGGCCTCCAGAGTTGTGTAGCCTGGAATTTCTGTTGCCAAATGGCCTTCCTGAAAATTGCCCTGTTATCTCACAAGCTAAAAATCTCTCGGAGAATCCTAATCACAGATGTAGGAGGCTCCTGCTTGAATTAAGTGAAAAACTGGACTGCAGCTCCAAAATATAATGTAGCTAAACCCTCATTAAGAAATTCCTGGTGGGACCAAGATGGCTGACGAGGTAGAAGCTTCCACTGATCCCTCTTGCAACAAAGACTCAAAAAAAAAGTGAATCAATTACATACATGACAATCTACAAACTGTGACCATCAAACACAGAACTAAGGAGTTGACCTGAGTGACAGTGGAGTTAAAAGCCGTGCACTGAAGCAGCAACCGCTTTTGGAGCAGGCGTGCTGTGCCAAAGCCTTGAGCCCTCGTGGTTCCCTGGAGTCAGAGTGGTGGGACTCATTGCAGCTTGCTGAGATAGAGCAAGCATGTGACATAGCCCTAACCCCCTGAAGTAACCTCAGCGGGGACCCAGCCAGTGCACGCAGGCTGCACACCGACGCAGCTGACAGGAGAACGAGAAATCAAGGGGAAGCAGGAACTGGTTTCTGAGCCTGGAGCACAGTGACCTAACAAGAAGACCTTGGTGCTGGGCTTTGGACAAAGTGTGGAGAAGCTGATCACAGCTTCCTGAGAAGGTGCAAGCATGGGACGCAACCCTAAACCTCACAGGGACTCTTAACCCACCCAGCGCACACAGACTACATGCCCATAGGGAATCTCATATAAAACAGTCCTCACCAAACACGATAAGTAACTTTGTCTATCTTGCCACGCTACTCTCTCCTATCTGTTTGATCTCCCTCCCTGCTCCAGCTGGCTTCATTAACATTGGAATTCCCTGGGCCAGGGAGTGAAGTGCTCTGCAGGTTTTTTTTGTTTTTTTTCCTTTCTCTCCCATTCTCCTGGCCTGAGAGAAGCAGTAATTAAAATCAGGGGGAAAAATCCTTCCCTAAACTGGAATAACAATACAGAACCAGCTCCAGCCAAGCATAAGAGATACACAGTCTTTGGCTTTCATCCCTACAGGGAACCAGGTGGCTATTATAATACAAAGGCAATTCTGATAGAGATCTGACTGTAATTGTTTTAGCTGAGCAGTGGAAAGGCAAGTTTTGGAGATCCGATACCTCTCTACCTATTAAACAGAGCCCTCACTGATCCACGGTAGGGAACTGAGAGCTGAAACTCCACCCACACCACCTAGCCACCTGCTAAAGTGGTCTAAGGATAGTGATGCCTACCAATCTTTAGAGGTACTAGCATTATGTACCTAACTTACAGCTGCAGAGCCCACCCACCAGAGTGCTCAGAGAACAGAGACACTCCTACCTCAGTGGCATGTGGGGGAAGGCTGTCAGTATCCTGCCCTCCTCAGAGTGTGACTCCCTGCCACTACTAGAAACCGGCACATACAACCATCACCAATACTCTAAATTAATAGGTGACAGCTTATACCACACAGTAGGTGACCCACTATCAAGACACCTAGCTGATTCTATTCAAGAATAGTGAATGGACTCATAGGCTCATGTACCTGGTAACAGCTCAAACCAGCTGGTAACAGGACATAAGTGATTCAAAAGCTACAACAATTAAGACAGCACAATCTATTGGCCCATCTGGGTGTATTGAAACAAAAAAAAACAAGAAGATATGACTCAGTGAGCAAATATAAAATAAATCATTACAATATCTTATAGATGGTGGAAACAGCAGTTGATATCAAATCACATAAAGAAGCAGACCATGATTGCTTCTACAAACCCCAAGACAAAGAATCAAAATCTTCCCCAAATGAAGATACATTCCTGGAATTGCCAGATGTAGAATATAAAAAACTGATATACAGAATGCTTCAAGATATCAGGGATGACCTCGGAAATGAAATAAGGCAATCTACAGAAAAAGTCAAGGAATACACTGATAAAGCAGTTAAAGAAATCAAATAGATTATTCAAGAACATAGCGGAAAAATTAATAAGCTGCAAGAATCCATAGAGAGACAGCATTCAGAAATCCAAAAGATTAAGAATAAAATTACAGAATTAGACAACTCTGTAGGAGCGGAATCAAGAAATTGGAATGCAGAGTGGGGGAGGTGGGGGATAAGGCAATTGACACCAATATAATTGAAGAAAAATCAGATAAAAGAATTAAAAAAAAAATGAAGAAATCCTAAGAATCATGTGGGACTCTATCAAGATGAATAACTTGGGTGTGATTGGAGTTCCAGAACAGGGAGGGATAACAGAAAATACAGAGAGAATAGTTGAAGATCTGTTGGCAGAAAGCTTCCCTGGCATCATGAAAGATGAAAGGATATCTACCAAGATGCTTATTGAACCCCATACAAGATAGATCCCAAGAGAAAATCACCAAGACATGTTATTATCAAACTTGCCAAAACCAAAGACAAAGAGAAAATTTTAAAAGCAGCCAGGGATAAAAGAAAAATCATCAACAAAGGAGAATCAATAAGAATAAGTTCAGCTTACTAGGCAGAAACCATGCAAGCAACAAGGAAATGGGATGACATATATAGAGCACTGAAGGATAAAACCTGCCAGCCAAGAATCATACCCAGCAAAACTCTGTCTCAAATCTGAAGATGAAATTAAGACATTTACAGATAAAAGCTTAGAAATTTTGCAAAAACCGAACCAAAGCTACAAGAATTACTAAAGGAAATTCTTTGGTCAGAAAATCAATAATATGAGATACCAACACAACACAAGGTCACAGAACAAAACAGCCTGATATCAACTCTGATAGGGAAATCACAAAAACAAAATAAGATTAATTAAAAAAAATGCTCAAAACGGAATCATTGATGTCATTCCGTAAAAGATTACAATAATTAAAAACGAGGGACTAAATACAGAAGGTACAGATCTTCCATATGGAGAGGAAACCAAGGTGATATAGGGTGATACAAGTTAGTTTTTTACTTAGAAAAATAGGGGTAAATATTAAGTTTACCACACTTTCATACTTCATTCCATACTTCAAAATAAAAACCAAGATAAACATAACAACTCAGCAAAGAGAAATTCAACTACTATGAAAATGAGGAACACACAATTTACAAAGAAAAGCTTAGCGTGAAAAAGTAAGTGGAAAAATGAAATTGTCAACAACATACAAAAGAGGCATCAAAATGACAGCACTAAACTCATACATATCTATAATTACACTGAATGTGAATAGGCTAAACGTACCAATAAACAGACAGAGAGCCACAGAGTGATTAAAAAAACACGATCTGTCTATATGCTGCTTACAAGAGACACAACTTACACTTAGAGACACAAACAAACTAAAACTCGAAGGATGGAAAAAAACATATCAAGCAAACAACAATCAAAAAAGAGCAGGAGTGGCAATATTAATTTCTGACAAAATAGACTTTAAAGTTAAATCCATCACAAACGATAAAGAAGGACACTACAGAATGGTTAAATGGACAATTTACCAGGAAGATATAACCATGCTAAATATTTATGCACCCAATGACAGGGCAGCAAGATACATAAAATAAACTTTAACAAAATTGACAAATGAGATAGACACCTCGACAATTACAGTAGGAGACTTCAACACACCACTTTCAGTGAAGGATAGGACATTCAGTAAGAAGCTCAATAGAGACATGGAAGATCTAATTTCTACAATCAACCAACTTGACCTCAAAGACTTATACAGACACTCAGCCCAACAGCTGCAAAGTATAGTTTCTTTTCTAGTGCACATGGAACATTCTCTAGGATAAATCACATATTAGGTCATAAAACAAGCCATTGCAGAATCCAAAACATTGAAATATTACAAAGCATCTTCTCAGACCATAAGGCCATAAAAACAGAAATCAATAACAGAAAAACCAGGGAAAAGAAATGAAAGACTTGGAAACTGAACAATACCCTACTCAAA
The DNA here is from genome assembly GCF_024166365.1 of Elephas maximus indicus. Lineage (NCBI taxonomy): Eukaryota > Metazoa > Chordata > Mammalia > Proboscidea > Elephantidae > Elephas > Elephas maximus. The sequence continues at coordinate 58,571,908 of NC_064833.1, read as the reverse complement.
AAAGGCTGGGTTATAGAAGACATTAAGGAAAAAAAAAAAAAAAAGGAGGGAATAAAGAAATTCATAGAATACAATGAGGCTGAAAACACTTCCTATCAAAACCTTTGGGACACAGAGAAAGAACTGCTCAGAGGTCAATTTATATCAATAAATGCACACATATATAAAGAAGAAAGAGCCAAAATCAGAGAGCTGTCCCTACAACCTGAACAAATAGAAAGAGAGCAACAAAAGAATCCATCAGGCACCAGAAGAAAACAAATAATAAAAATTAGAGCTGAACTAAATGAATTAGAGAACAGAAAAACAATTGAAAGAATTAACAAAGCCAAAAGCTGGTTCTTTGAAAAAATTAAGAAAACTGATAAAACCATTGGCCAGATTGACTAAAGAAATACAGGAAAGGAAACAAATAACCCAAATAAGAAATGAGATGTTCCATATCACAACAGACTCAACTGAAATTAAAAGAATCATATCAGATTACTATGAAGAATTATACTCTAACGAATCTGAAAACCTAGAAGAAATGGATGAATTCCTAGAAACACACTACGTACCTAAACTGACACAAAGAGAAGTAGAACAGCTAAATAGACCCATAACAAAAAAAGTGATTGAAAAGATAATCAAAAAACTCCCAACCAAAAAAAAAAAAGCCCTGGCCCAGAGGGCTTCACTGCAGAGTTCTACCAAACTTTCAGAGAAAAGTTAACACAACTACTACCAAAGGTATTTCAAAGCATGGAAAATGATGGAATACTAGCTAACTCATTCTATGAAGCCAGCATACCCTGATACCTAAAGCAGCTAAAGACAGCACAAAAAAAGGAAATTACAGACCTATATCCTTCATGAACATAGTTGCAAAAATCCTCAACAAAATTCTAGCCAATAGAATTCAACAACATATCAAAACAATAATCCCCCATGACCAAGTGGGATTTATACCAGGTATGTAAGGATGGTTCAATATTAGAAAGCAATTAATGTAATCTACCACATAAATAAAACAAAAGACAGAAACCTCATTATCTTATCAATTGATGCAGAAAAGGCATTTGACAAAGTCCAGCACCCTTTCATGATAAAAACTCTCAGCAAAATAGGAATTGAAGGAAAATTCCTCAACATAATAAAGGGCATTTATACAAAGCCAACAGCCAACATCATCCTAAATGGAGAGAGCCTGAAACCATTTCTCTTGAGAAGGGGCACCAGAAAAGGATGACCTTTATCACCGCTCTTATTCAACATTGTGCTGGAGGTCCTAGCCAGAACAATTAATCTAGATAAGGAAATAAAGGGCATCCGGATTGGCAAAGAGAAGTAAAAATATCTCTATTTGTAGATGACATGATCTTATATACAGAAAACCCTAAAGAATCCTCAAGAAAATTACAGAAACTAATAGAAGAGTTCAGCAGAGTATCAGGTTACAAGATAAACATACAAAAATCAGTTGGATTCCTCCACATCAATAAAAAGAACATCGAAGAGGAATCACCAAGTCAATACCATTCACAGTAGCCAACAAGAAGATAAAACATTTAGGAATAAATCTTACCAAAGATGTAAAAGACCTGTATAAAGAAAACTGAAAAGTACTACTCTAAGAAACCAAAAGGGACGTACCTAAGTGGATAAACATACCTTCCTCATGGATAGGAAGACTTAACATTGTAAAAATGTCTATTCTACTAAAAGCCATCTACATATACAATGTACTTCAGATCCAAATTCCAATGACATTTTTTAATGTGATGGAGAAACTAATCACCAACTTCACGTGGAAAGGAAAGAAGCCCTGGATAAGTAAATCATTGCTGAAAAAGAACAACAAAGTGGAAGGCCTCACTCTACCTGATTTTAGAACCTATTAGACCAGTAGTCAAAAAAGCCAGGTACTGGTACAACAACAGATACAGAGACCAACGGAACAGAACTGAGAATCCAGAAATAAATCCATCCATACATGAGCAGCTGATATTTGTCAAAGGCCCAGTGTCAGTTCATTGTGGAAAAGATAGTCTTTTTAACAAATAGTGCTGGTATAACTGGATATCCATCTGCAAAAAAATGAAACAGGACCCATACCTCACACCATGTACAAAAACTAACTCCAAATGGATCAAAACATAAACTCTAAAATGATAAAGATCATGGAAGAAAAAATAAGAACAACGTTAGGAGTGTTAATACAAGGCATAAACAGAATACAAAACATTACTAAAAATGCGGAGAAGAAACCAGATAACTGCGAGCTCCTAAAAATCAAACACCTATGCTCATCTAAAGACTTCACCAAAAGAGTAAAAACACCATCTACAAAGTGGGAAAAAAATTTTCAGCTACGACATCTCCGACCAGTGCCTGATCTCTAAAATCTACATGATTCTGCTAAAACTCAACCACAAAAACACAAACAACCCAATTTAAAAATGGGCAAAGGATATGAACAGGCAGTTCACTAAAGAAGACATTCAGGAGGCTAACAGATTACATGAGGAAATGCTCTCGATCATTAGCCATTAGAGAAATGCAAATCAAAACTACAATGCGATTCCATCTCACTCCAACAAAAAAAAGGCTGGCATTAATCCAAAAAACACAAAAGAATAAATGTTGGAGAGGCTGGGGAGAAATTGGAACACTTATACACTGCTGGTGGGAATGTCAAATGGTACAACCACTTTAGAAATCGATTTGGTGCTTCCTTAAAAAACTGGAAATAGAACTACCATACGACCCAGAAACCCCACTCCTTGGAATATATCCCAGAAAAATAAGAGCCTTTATAGGAACAGATATATGCACACCCATGTTTACCGCAGCAGTGTTTACAAAAGCAGAAAGTTGGAAGAAACCAAGGTGCCCATCAATGGATGAATGTATAAATAAATTATGCTGTATTCACACAATGGTATACTGCACATTGATAAAGAACAGTGAGGAATCTGTGAAACATGTCATAGCATGGAGGAACCTGGAAGGCATTATGCTGAGTGAAATTAGTCAGTTGCAAAAGGACAAATATTGTATAAGATCACTATTGTAAGATCTTGAGAAATAGTTTAAACTAAGAAGAACACATTTTTTGTGGTTATGAGAGGGGGAGGAGGGAAGGTGGGGGGTATTTACTAATTAGATAGTAGATAAGAACTACTTTAGGTGAAGGGAAGGACAACACTCAATACAGGGGAGGTCAGCACAACTGAAATAAACCAAAAGCAAAGAAGTTTCCCTAATAAACTGAACGCTTTGAAGGTCAGCGAAGCAGAGGCAGGGGTCTGGGGGCCATGGTTTCAGGGAACATCTAAGTCAATTGGCAAAATAAATTCTATTAAGAAAACATTCTGCGTCCCACTTCTAAGAGTGGCTTCTGGGGTCGTAAATGCTAGCAAGCAGCCATCTAAGATGAATCAATGAGTCTCAACCCACCTGGATCAAAGGAGAATGAAGAATTCCAAGGACAGAAGGTAACTGCGAGCCCAAGAGACAGAAAGGGCTATGTGAACCAGAGACTACATCATCCTGAGACCAGAAGTACTAGATGGTGCCCGGCCACAACTGATGACTGCCCTGACAGGGATCACAACAGAGAACCCCTGAGGGAGCAGGAGAACAGTGGGATGCAGACCCCAATTCTCACAGAAAGACCGGACTTAATGGTCTGACGGAGACTAGAAGAATCCCGGCGGTCATGGTCCCCAAATCTTCTGTTGGCCCAGGACAGGAACCATTTCTGAAGCTGATTCTTCAAGCATGGACTGGACTGGACATGATGAGGATTGAGCTACTTGCATCAGACTATGTTGGCATCTCCTGCCTGGAGGAGTGACGAGATGGTAGAGGGGGTTAGAAGCTAGCAAAACGGTCACGAAAAGACAGACTGGCAAGAGGGAGTGGGCTGTGTCATTGAGGGGAGTGTAATTGGGAGTATGTAGTAAGGTGTGTATATGTTTTTGTGTGAGAGACTGACTTGATTCGTAAACTTTCACTTAAAGCACTATAAAAATTATTAAAAAAAAAAAAGAAAAGAAATTCCCAACATTGTCCTTGAAACCACACATTCAAGAGGTAAGGCTGATTTTGGAGGGGGGTTTGGCAATGTGACCTGACAGGACAGAGTAGAACTGTCCCATAGGGTTTTCAAGGCTGTAAATCTTTATGGAAGCTGACTGCCACATCCTTCTCCCATGGAGCAGCTGGTGGGTTCTAACCGCCGACTTTTCGATTAGCAGACTAGCTCTTAACCACTGCGTCACCAGGGCTCCTTCTCTTCTATAGCTACTGTGAGGTTAAATTTTCATTCCAGTGCCTGATTTATAGCTGAGGACAACTCAAAAACATCCAGGACACTAGCTCTGTCATCCTTTGCCCATGGTGACCAGAGATTAAGGATGCTATCCCTATTCTTCAAGGTATTCTTCTTATATCTCTAGAATATATAGGTGATTTTCATCATAAAAAAAAATCCCAAAATGACAAAAGTAGTCCCAAACTCCTTTATCACAAGATTTCACAACACAAACAAATACACAAAATTAATGTGGTATTGGCGGGGCCAAGATGGCGGACTAGGTGGATGCTACCGCGGATCCCTCTTGCAACAAAGACTCGAAAAAACAAGTGAATCGATCACATACATAACAATCTACAAACTCTGAACAACAAACACAGACTTAGAGATGGAGAACGAACAAATAGGGGCAGACAGCGATTGTTTTCAGAACCAGGAGCCAGCATACCAGGCAGGTGACCTTTGGAGCCCGATTTGGGGCAGAGCCCAGGGGGGCAGACAGGACAGACAAGGGGCCCAGCCCTAGCCCCCAAAATCATCCCAGGAGGGAGCCTAGCCAGTTGGCGCGGGCGGCGTAGCAGCGCAGCCGGTGGGAGAAGTCCCCGGGAGGCAGTGACTGATCTTGGAGCAGGGAGAGCAGCGTCCCAGCCGGGGAGCCGTCCGGCCGGGAGTTTGGTGGGGAGCAGGCATGGCGCGAGAGTGAGGATCAGCTATATTTCCCTAAAGCGACCCCATTGGGGGGCCCAGACTTTCGTGCGGGGGACGCCCACCCAGTTCGCGCGTACGGCGCGGGGCACCGGAAGGTGAAGTCCCCGGGAGGAAGTGACAGGTCTTGGAATGGGGAGAGCAGAGTCCCAGCCGGGGAGCCGTCCCGGTGGGATTTTGGAGGGCGCGGGCAGGGCGTGAGCACAGGGACCAGTTATATTCCCCTGAATTGACCCCGGGGGCGGGCCCAGCCGTTCCTACGGGTGATGCCGACCCAGTTCGCGCGAGCGGTGCGGCGCACCGGAGGGAGAAGTCCCCGGGAGGAAGTGACTGGTCTCGGAGCGGGGAGAGCAGCGTCCCAGCCGGGGAGCCGTCCTGCTGGGATTTCGGCGGGCGTGGATGGGGCGTGAGCGCGGGGACCGCTAATATTCCCCTGAATTGACCCCAGGGGCGGGCCCAGCCATTCGTGCGGGCGACGCCCACCCACTTCGCGCGAGCGGAGAGGCGCGCCGGAGGGAGAAGTACCCGAGAGGAAGTGACTGGTCTTGGAACGGGGAGAGCAGCATCCCAGCCGGGAAGCCGTCCCACCAGGATTTTGGCGAAAGCGGGTGGAGCGTGAACGTGGAGATCAGGAGATCAGCTCTATATTCTGAGGTGCTACACTCTTAGCCCTCTAATCCCTCCCCCACGCTCCCCAGGCGCTCCATTAACATCCGAATACCCTGAGCCAGAGGGAGAATTCAGATAGGGATCTGACTGCATTTTTTTTTTAGCTGATTACCTGGAAAAACTAGTTTCCCAGTGATGGCTCAGAGACAGCAGTCCATATCAAACCACATAAAGAAACAGACCATGACAGCTTCTCCAACCCCCCAAACAAAAGAATCAAAATCTTTCCCGAATGAAGATACAATCCTGGAATTATTAGATACAGAATATAAAAAACTAATTTACAGAATGCTTAAAGATATCACAAATGAAATTAGGATAAATGCAGAAAAAGCCAAGGAACACACTGATAAAACTGTTGAAGAACTCAAAAAGATTATTCAAGAACATAGTGGAAAAATTAATAAGCTGCAAGAATCCATAGAGAGACAGCATGTAGAAATCCAAAAGATTAACAATAAAATTACAGAATTAGACAACTCAGTAGGAAGTCAGAGGGGCAGACTCGAGCAATTAGAATGTAGACTGGGACTTCTGGAGGACCAGGGAATCTACACCAACATAGCTGAAAAAAAATCAGATAAAAGAATTAAAAAAAATGAAGAAACCCTAAGAATCATGTGGGACTCTATCAAGAAGGATAACTTGCGAGTGATTGGAGTCCCAGAACAGGGAGGGGGGACAGAAAACACAGAGAAAATAGTTGAAGACCTCCTGACACAAAATTTCCATGACATCATGAAAGATGAAAGGATATCTATCCAAGATGCTCATCGAACCCCATTTAAGATTGATCCAAAAAGAAAAACACCAAGACATATTATCATCAAACTTGCCAAAACCAAAGACAAACAGAAAATTTTAAAAGCAGCCAGGGAGAAAAGAAAGGTTTCCTTCAAGGGAGAATCAATAAGAATAAGTTCAGACTACTCAGCAGAAACCATGCAGGCAAGAAGGGAATGGGACGACGTATACAGAGCACTGAACGAGAAAAACTGCCAACCAAGGATCATATATCCAGCAAAACTCTCTCTGAAATACGAAGGTGAAATTAAGATATTTACAGATAAACACAAGTTTAGAGAATTTGCAAAAACTAAACCAAGATTGCAAGAAATGTTAAAGGAGATTGTTTGGCCTGATGACCAATAATATCAGGTACCAGCACCATACAAGGTCACAAAACAGAACGTCCTGATATCAACGCAACTCAAATAGGGAAAGCACAAAAACAAACAAATTAAGATTAATTCTAAAAAATAAATAAATAAACAAAATAATACACATAACAGGGAATCATGGAAATCAATAGATAAACGATCACAATAATCAAAAAGAGGGACTAAATATCGGAGGCATTGAACTGCCAGATGGAGAGTGATACAAGGCGATATAGAATGATACAAGTTAGGTTTTTACTTAGAAAAATAGGGGTAAATAATAAGGTAACCACAAAAAGGAATATCAATTCCATAACTCAAGAAAAACGTAGAGACTCAACTAACATAAAGTTAAACATTATGAAAATGAGGATCTCACAATCTACTAAGAAAAACGTCTCAGCACAAAAAAGTATGTGGAAAAATGAAATGGCCAACAACACACATGAAAAGGCATCAAAATGACAGCACTAAAAACTTATGTATCTATAATTATGCTGAATATAAATGGACTAAATGCACCAATAAAGAGACAGAGAGTCACAGACTGGATAAAGAAACATGATCCATCTATATGCTGCCTACAAGAGACACACCTTAGACTTAGAGACACAAACAAACTAAAACTCAAAGGATGGAAAAAAATATATCAAGCAAACAATAAGCAAAAAAGAAGAGGAGTAGCAATACTAATTTCTGACACAATAGACTTTAGACTTAAATCCACCACAAAGGATAAAGAAGGACACTATATAATGATAAAAGGGACAATTGATCAGGAAGACATAACCATATTAAATATTTACGCACCTAATGACAGGGCTGCAAGATACATAAATCAAATGTTAACAGAATTGAAAAGTGAGATAGACACCTCCACATTTATAGTAGGAGATTTCAACACACCACTTTTGGAGAAGGACAGGACATCCAGTAAGAAGCTCAAAAGAGACACGGAAGACCTACTTACAACAATCAACCAACTTGACCTCATTGACTTATACAGAACTCTCCACCCAACTGCTACAAAATATACTTTTTTTTCTAGTGCACATGGAACATTCTCTAGAATAGACCACATATTAGGTCATAAAACAAATCTTTGCAGAATCCAAAACATCGAAATATTACAAAGCATCTTCTCAGACCACAAGGCAATGAAGCTAGAAATCAATAACAGAAAAACTAGGGAAAAGAAATTAAATACTTGGAAAGTGAACAATACCCTCCTGAAAAAAGACTGGGTTATAGAAGACATCAAGGAGGGAATAAGGAAATTCTTAGAAAGCAACGAGAATGAAAATACTTCCTATCAAAACCTCTGGGACACAGCAAAAGCAGTGCTCAGAGGCCAATTTATATCGATAAATGCACACATACAAAAAGAAGAGCCAAAATCAGAGAACTGTCCCGACACACTGAAGAAATAGAAAGTGAGCAACAAAAGAACCCATCAGGCACCAGAAGAAAACAAATAAGAAAAATTAGAGCTGAACTAAATGAATTAGAGAACAGAAAAACAATTGAAAGAATTAACAAAGCCAAAAGCTGGTTCTTTGAAAAAATTAACAAAATTGATAAACCATTGGCTAGACTGACTAAAGAAAAACAGGAAAGGAAACAAATAACCTGAATAAGAAACGAGAAGGACCACATCACAACAGAGCCAAATGAAATTAAAAGAATCATTTCAGATTACTATGAAAAATTGTACTCTAACAAATTTGAAAACCTAGAAGAAATGGATAAATTCTTGGAACAATACTACCTACCTAAACTAACACATTCAGAAGTAGAACAACTAAATAGACCCATAACAAAAAAAGAGATTGAAACGGTAATCAAAAAACTTCCAACAAAAAAGTCCTGGCCCAGACCGGCTTCACTGCAGAGTTTTACCAAACCTTCAGAGAAGACTTAACACCACTACTACTGAAGGTATTTCAAAGCATAGAAAAAGATGGAATACTACCCAACTCATTCTATGAAGCTACCATCTCCCTGATACCAAAACCAGGTAAAGACATTATAAAAAAAGAAAATTTTAGACCTATATCCCTCATGAACATAGATGCAAAAATCCTCAACAAAATTCTAGCCAATAGAATCCAACAACACATCAAAAAAATAATTCACCCTGATCAAGTGGGATTTATACCAGGTATGCAAGGCTGGTTTAATATCAGAAAAACCATTAATGTAATCCATCACATAAACAAAACAAAAGATAAAAACCACATGATCTTATCAATAGATGCAGAAAAGGCATTTGACAAAGTTCAACACCCATTTATGATAAAAACTCTTACCAAAATAGGAATTGAAGGAAAATTCCTCAAGATAATAAAGGGCATCTATGCAAAGCCAACAGCCAATATCACTCTAAATGGAGAGAACCTGAAAGCATTTCCCTTGAGAACGGGAACCAGACAAGGATGCCCTTTATCACCGCTCTTATTCAACATCGTACTTGAAGTCCTAGCCAGGGCAATTAGGCTAGACAAAGAAATAAAGGGTATCCAGACTGGCAAGGAGGAAGTAAAGCTATCACTATTTGCAGATGACATGATCGTATACATGGAAAACCCTAAGGAATCCTCCAGAAAACTACTGAAACTAATAGAAGAGTTTGGAAGAGTCTCAGGCTATAAAATAAACATACAAAAATCACTTGGATTCCTCTACATCAACAAAAAGAACACCAAAGAGGAAATAACCAAATCAATACCATTCACAGTAGCCCCCAAGAAGATAAAATACTTAGGAATAAATCTTACCAAGGATGTAAAAGACCTATACAAAGAAAACTATAAAGCTCTACTACAAGAAATTCAAAAGGACATACTTAAGTGGAAAAACATACCCTGCTCATGGATAGGAAGACTTAACATAGTAAAAATGTCTATTCTACCAAAAGCCATCTAGACATATAACGCACTTCCAATCCAAATTCCAATGTCATATTTTAAGGGGATAGAGAAACAAATCACCAATTTCATATGGAAGGGAAAGAAGCCCCGGATAAGCAAAGCATTACTGAAAAAGAAGAAGAAAGTGGGAGGCCTCACTCTACCCAATTTCAGAACCTATTATACAGCTACAGTAGTCAAAACAGCCTGGTACTGGTACAACAACAGGCACATAGACCAATGGAACAGAATTGAGAACCCAGATATAAATCCATCCATGTATGAGCAGCTGATATTTGACAAAGGACCAGTGTCAGTCAATTGGGGAAATGATAGTCTTTTTAACAAATGGTGCTGGCATAACTGGATATCCATTTGCAAAAGAATGAAACAGGACCCATACCTCACACCATGCACAAAAACTAACTCCAAGTGGATCAAAGACCTAAACATAAAGACTAAAATGATAAAGATCATGGAAGAAAAAATAGGGACAACCCTAGGAGCCCTAATACAGGGCATAAACAGAATACAAAACCTTACCAAAATGATGAAGAGAAACCAGATAACTGGGAGCTCCTAAAAATCAAACACCTATGCTCATCTAAAGACTTCACCAAAAGAGTAAAAAGACCCCCAACAGACTGGGAAAGAATATTCAGCTATGACATCTTAGACCAGCGCTTGATCTCTAAAATCTACATGATTCTGTCAAAACTCAACCACAAAAAGACAAACAACCCAATCAAGAAGTGGGCAAAGGATATGAACACACATTTCACTAAAGAAGATATTCAGGCAGCCAACAGATACATGAGAAAATGCTCCTGATCATTAGCCATTAGAGAAATGCAAATTAAAACTACGATGAGATTCCATCTCACACCAACTAGACTGGCATTAATCCAAAAAACACAAAATAATAAATGCTGGAGAGGCTGCGGAGAGATTGGAACTCTCATACACTGCTGGTGGGATTGTAAAATGGTACAACCACTTTGGAAATCCATCTGGCGTTATCTTAAACAGTTAGAAATAGAACTACCATACAACCCAGAAATCCCACTCCTCGGAATATACCCTAGAGAAACAAGAACCTTCACACAAACAGATATATGCACACCCATGTTTATTGCAGCTCTGTTTACAATAGCAAAAAGCTGGAAGCAACCAAGATGTCCGTCAACAGATGAATGGGTAAATAAATTGTGGTATATTCACACAATGGAATACTACGCATCGATAAAGAACAGTGACGAATCTCTGAAACATTTCATAACATGGAGGCATCTGGAAGGCATTATGTTGAGCGAAATGAGTCAGAGGCAAAAGGACAAATATTGTATAAGACCACTATTATAAGATCTTGAGAAATAGAAAAAACGGAGAAGAACACATACTTTTGTGGTTACAAAGGGGGGAGGGAGGGAGGGAGAGGGTTTTTTATTGATCAATCAGTAGATAAGAACTGCTTTGGGTGAAGGGAAAGACAACACTCAATACATGAAGGACAGCCTAATTGGACTGGACTAAAAGCAAAGAGGTTTCTGGGATAAAATGAATGCTTCAAAGGTCAGTGGAGCAGGGGCTGGGGTCTGGGGAACGTGGTTTGAGGGGACTTCTAAGTCAATGGGCAAAATAATTCTATTATGAAAACATTCTGCATCCCACTTTGAAATGTGGCGTCTGGTGTCCTAAATGCCAACAAGCGGCCATCTAAGATACATCAATTGGTCTCAACCCACCTGGAGCAAAGGCAAAAGAAGAACACCAAGGTCACACGACAACTAAGAACCCAAGAGACAGAAAGGGCCACATGAACCAGAGACCTACATTATCCTGAGACCAGAAGAACTAGGTGGTGCCCGGCCACAATCGATGTCTGCCCTGTCAGGGAGCACAACAGACAACTCCTGAGGGAGCAGGAGACCAATGGGATACAGACCCCAAATTCTCATAAAAAGACCATACTTAATGGTATGACTGCGACTAGGGGAATCCCGGAGGTAATGCTCCCCAGACCTTCCGATGGCACAGGACAGGAAACATCCCCGAAAACAACTCATCAGACATGAAAAGGACTGGTCAGCGGGGGGGAGAGAGATGCTGATGAAGAGTGAGCTAATTAAATCAGGTGGACACTGGAGAGTGTGTTGGCAACTCTTGGCTGGAGGGGGGATGGGAAGATAGAGAGAGAGGGAAGCTGGCAAAATTGTCACGAAACAAGAGACTGAAAGGGCTGACTCAATAGGGGGAGAGCAAGTGGGAGTATGGAGTAAGATGTATGTAAACTTACATGTGACAGACTGATTGGAATGGTAAATGTTCACTTGAAGCTTAATAAAAATTAATTAAAAAAAATTAATGTGGTATCAATGCATATGAATGGTTAATGTGGGTGTCCTGAGGGTGAAGTTGCTGACTTTCCCTGCAAGGCACTGTGTGTCCTGAAGCCTCCCTGCTGGGAGGAGGCCAGAGATCACTGCCCTGCTAGGTTGCCCACCAGGCCTCATGATGCTAGTTTTCAAGGCTGCAGATAGTAAGGGGCGGGTGGTGTTATTTCATTTTGATTGAGGTATAAACAGAACAGAGTTATTGATTCTATGGTGCCAGTTAGCAGCATCTAAGTTCAAGTGTTATGCTCAGGTTCTATTTTGTAATTCAAAAAGCCACATGCTGTGTGTGTGAAGAGAATAACGATCAAGAGTGAAGCACGATACCTGTGTTCAAATTTTGGCTTCAACTTTATTGATGTGTATTAATAGGTTAAATATCCAACATCTCTAAGCCTCAGTTTTCTCATCTGTAAAGCATCAGTCATAACATTAATAACATCAACAAGCGACATTTATTGAGCATAGCTCTATCCTAAAACGCACTTTATATTTATCTCATACAATTTTATAGGTGTTATTACTCTTCCTGGAAACCCTGCTTGTGCGGTAGTTAAAAGCTACAGCTGCTAACAAAATGTTGGCAGTTTGAATCCTTGGAAACTCTATGATGCAGCTCTCCTCTATCCTATAGGGTCACTACAGGCATGATCTACTCAACGGCAACATGTTTGGTTTTTGGTTGGTTACTCTCTGTGTTATTATTCACTAAACATTCAAATTTGTCCAAGACATAAAAAAGGTTAGGATCTCTACTCTTGTAATATCGTTGTGGATGACACTATGCATAATGTCCCAGATTTCTCAGAAACCACATTTTCTGACCTCTCTGTGTCTTTTACTTTGTTCAGTATTGTTCCAGTATGTTCAATAACACGTTCAGTAGAATTTATGCTCACGTACAAAGACACACCTATATATGCTATAAACACACACATATATACTATGTGTGTGTGTGGAGAGAGAGATAAAATTATTTATAACAGTATATTTTTGATATGCTTAAAGAAATTTTTCAGTGGTAAAAAATGTAGTTTTGAACTTCTTAATTGCTTTCATTCTATTACCTTAAGCAATTTGCTTTTATTCTTTAAAAAATATGATATTTTACACTGTGTTCTGATTTTGAACAAATTATATACTCATTTTGAAAAAAGAACCACAAAGAAGAATAAAGACACCTGAGAAAGGGCTATAGTGCAGCATTCCAGAAGTAATTCTTTGAGAATATATGAGGACCAGCAGCTGGTATCAAGGTAGGGGTCTGATGAAGGTGAAGGATGTTTCCCAACAAACTTCTGCTTTCCTCCCTTTGGTTGATGAAGAGGAGGGTGGACAAACTATATTTGTAATCCATTTACTTTGTCTTATCAGTTGGCTGGTATTGCATCATAAACTTATTGTAAGCTTGTTGGTTAAGGCAAAATGCACTTAGGGAAACCCTAGTGCATTTTCATCCTCATCAGTTGCTCACATTTCAGCAGGACAGAACACTTACATTTTATTTCCCAAGAGGGAACAGTGTTGAAATTCACGTTTTCTCGCCACACCCTCATCTACCTTTCCTCTTCTCTTATTGTTTTTATTGGTTATTTAACCTCTTCTCTTATTTGATTTATTTATAGTTAATCCTTGATAAAGTGTGAGACCCTGGGCTACATTTCTCAGAGATGGGGTCACTAAAATAAAACACAGCATGGTTCTTTCTCTTGCTCTTCAGATAAACTTCTCATTCCATTTACCTGTATAACATCCTAACTAAATCAAGCTTTGAAAAATTCAGCAAGGTCTCTGTTGCTTTTGGCCTAGCCTCTTTCACTGTGACTGAAGGATACGTTATGGTCATCAAAGTCCCAATGGTTAGACTTGAGGGAAGGTAATAACCAGCTAATCAATCACTGTGGAGTCGATCCAGACTCATATTGACCTCATGTTTGTCAGAGTAGAACTGTGCTCCACAGGATTTTCAGTGGCTGATTTTTCAGAATCAGATCACCTGACCTTTCTTCCATGGTGGCTTTCTTCCATGGAGCACATTCGTAGGGGGCTCCAGTTCAGCCCTAGTACAAAATCTCTTCCACAATAAAGCTTTTCCAAGGAGGTCTTTATTTTGAGAAGTTTGGAGTATTGTTGAGCTAATTATTAAAGTATTTTAATCTCAATTTAGCTCCTGTAACAATTTTGAAAATAGTTATAACCTGGAGAAAAAGAGGGACACAACTAGGCGCCTCCAGTTGCCAACACCTGTTGGCTATACCAAGAAAACAAAAAATTAATATTCACAGAACAACACATCATTGTCTTACACTGATTTCCCTTCAAAGCCCAGCCTGTGACAAGGCTGTAGATTCAACTGTGTTAAGTGTAAGTTGATCTCAGGGTGAGGAAGCAGTGTCAGTGACATAGGGAAGGAGGAAAAGCCAATAGAAGCAGGCATTATCAAGGTTTCTTCTGTGAGGAACGGGGCACACTATTTCACCAGGACATCTGAGATGTATACAGCATCCCTCTCAGCTTTCCAGTGCAAAAAATACTAGGCTGGGGCATATGTCATTTGGCTTCTGTCTCCATTTGGTCAATTGTTGAGGAGCATTTACTCTCCAACTCTTCTGAGCTTAACTTCCTTGTCAGCAGAGCAGGTTCCTACAGCTAAGTAGAAGTCCTTAGACTGAAAGTGGCATGCTTATAGGGTAAAATATTGTCAGACTGAGTTTGGGCTTGCATGAAATGGTATCACACACCTACAACTAAAATCAGAGATATATCATGTTGTACAAAAAAATAACGGAAACCACTGTTTTATGGACCCAACATCTTTTGGAGAGGTAACAGCAATTATCAGTAGATGTGGGCCTGGTGGGTTGAGGCTTTGCATGAATGAAGTATGGGTTTGTCTGCTATATTTGAGTATAAGTCTTAACAGATTTATTGGATACTTCAAAACATGAATATTTCTTCTTGGAAAGAGATCATTTCTTTCTTGGAGTCAGGAGTAACTTTCTCACTGTTTTGAAGTAGGAGCTGCCTTTCACATCTCCAGGGATTTTAAATTCCTACAAGGAGAGTCAGAAGAAAGAACACACTGTGATCAATCTATAATGTGAGATGAATTGGACATTGTCAAGCTTAAACCAGGCAGAGTTTTGTTTACATCCCCTTAATTATATTTTCGTTCAAAATATATAATCACTTAAATGCTTGACTTTGAGTCATAATACTGGCCCAGGGAGTGTTAAAAATAGACTTTTTAGATGGCAAAAGATCCCAAATCCTACTCTTTTTGGTCTTTTTTTATTAACATGCATGGTGAAGAACAAACTTTGGGGTGATTGAACCCAGATGATTGGGACACAGCACCCTTCTCCCTGTCCCTTTCCAATTACTTCCACCATTGAGGTTTCAGAAATTCAGGTGGTAGATTAAACTATAGATTTGTGGGAGAGTTTTTCAACAACAACAAAAAAGCTGATTGGGGAAGGGGAAGCTTTACTGTATAAAGGCTAATCATATTTTTGGATTAAAATCTAACCCAGTTTTTTCTTTTTTTTTTTTTTAACTTTTAAAAATTGGAGAACTCTGAACCTAGAAATCAGGTGTTCTAAAAAAACACTGAAGGAGAAAAAAATCATAAAATCAAACAAGCACAAAAAGAAAAACATAAATAATATGCACAGAAATGAGTTTTGACTTCTTCACTCAGAATAGATGGGGGAAGAGAAAAGGAGAGATATATCAAGATTTGGAGTCCATGTTAAATAGAAGAAAAATGGAAAAAGGAAACACTGGCATATATACAATTTAAATAGTTATATTAAGATAGAGGATCATTTTCACTATTATAGGAAGACAAATGTTGATTAGGGTTCAGAGAAGTCTAACACAAAAAGAAAGGGAAGTTTTATGTATCTCCAAGGAAGGAAGATGAAAAAAACTTATTGAAAGACAACTTTATGCAAGACAGGGAAAAAAAAAAGAGGAATCCCACTCTTTGATGATTGACAAGTCTATATTTGGTGTTCACACAATTAATTTAGACAGGAGTGGAAAGAGATTACATGTTAAATCGCATAAAATGCTGAAGCAGTGTTAGATGAATTTCAAGATGATACAGTTATTGTAGGAGGAAGAAAGAACATGGTACTTTCTCTCAGGGAACATGTCTGAGAAAGTTAATGAGTTAAGACTCTAATGGAAGTTACAGTTGAGGTCAGACAAACTAAAGGGGAGGCAGGCAAGACAATAATAAATGTAATCCAGGTATGTGTTTAATTTGGATCTGATGGAATGGAACCGAATGTGTGTAATCATTCTACTCAGGTAGGTGAAGATGGAGAGGATTGGCTTGAATAATAGATTTATTTTGAGACCCAAAATACATTGACTTATTTCATTCTGTGATGAATCCTACATGACAATATATAGAGAAAAATATTTAGGAATCAAAAATTCTGACTTTGAAATACAGAGAATATTGTAGGAACACATAATTAAACAAGTAATGTTGGTTGTGCACACATTAGAAAAAGAAATGGAACACGATTAAATAGGCTAAAATATTTAAAACTTGGCAACCCCTATTTGTCATTCCTAGCATAGTAGCCCATATGATTGTCCAATTCAAAGCAGCCAATGCCAATCCATTTCAGCTTACCAATGCCTAGGATATCTATCTTCAAGTATTCCATTTCATTTTGGACAACTTCCAATTATCCTAGATTTATACTTTGCACATTCTGCATTCTGAATATTAATGGGTATTTATAGCTGTTTCTTTTCATTTTGAGTCATGCCACATCAGCAAATAAGGTCCTGAAAGTTTTACTTCATCCATGTCATTAAGGTTGACTCTACTTCAAAAGAAGTCAGTGTACAATAAAGAATTGGTTGGCATTCAACCATTTCAGGTGGTAGCATAAGATCAAGAACTGATGATATTGAAGTCTAAGCTTCACAGCAGACATTGCTGAGAGACAAGGCTCCAGGAATTCACAGAATACCAGCTGTTTGAACAAACAGAAGAAAAGCTGGGAGCACTCATTTGACTACGCCAAGAAATTTGGAAGACAGCTAAATGGTTGGAAGAAATCTATACTTGTGGCCATTCAAAGAAAGTGATCCAACAGAATGCAGAAAATATTGAACAACATTATTAATATCACATGGTACTAAAATTTTGCTGAAGATATTCCAAAAATGGTTGCAGCAGTACATCGACAGAAACTGCTGGAAATTAAAGCCAGATTCAGAAAAGGACATGGATAAGAGACATCATTGTTGATGTCAGATGGATCTTGGCTGAAAGCAGAGAATACAAGAAAGATGTTTACCTGTGTTTTATTGACTATGCAAAGGCATTTGACTATATGGAGTATAACAAATTGTGGATAACATTGCAAAGAATGGGGAATCCAGAATACTTAATTGTGCTCACATGGAATCTATACATAGACCAAGAGACAGTTGTTCAAACAGAACAAGGGTATACTGTGTGGTTTAAAGTCAGGAAAGGTGTGCATCAAGGTTGTATCCTTTCACTGTACTTATTCAGTCTGTATGATGAACAAATAATCTGAGAAGCTGGACTGTATGAAGAAGAACATGGCATCAGGACTGAAGGCTCAGATGACACAACCATGCTTGCTGACAGTTAAGAGGGCTTGAAACACTTACTGATGAAGATGAAAGACTACAACTGTCAGTATGGAATACAACTCAAAATGAAGAAAACCAAAATCCTCACAACTGGACCAGTAAGCAACATCAAGATAAATGGAGAAAATATTGAAGTTGTTAAGAATTTTATTTTACATGGATCCACAGTCAGTGCCCATGGAAGCAGCAATCAGTAAGTGAAACAACGTATTGCATTTGTCAAATCTGCTACAAAATATCTCTTTAAAGTGTTAAAAAGCAAAGATGTCACTTTGAGGGCTAAGGCGCCCCTTACCCAAGCCATAGTGTTTTCAATACCTCATATTCATCTGAGAACCAGACAATGGGTAAGGAAGACCAAAGAAGAATTGATGCCTTTGAATTATGATGTTGGAGAAGAATAATGACCGTACCACAAAGGGCCAAAAGAACAAATAAATCTGTCTTGAACGAAGTATAGCCAAAATGTTTCTTAGAAGTGAAGATGGCGAGACTTTGTCTCAGGTACTTTGGACACGTTAACAGGAGGGACCAGTCCGTGGAGAAGGACGTCATGTTTGGTAAAGTAGAAGATCAGTGAAAAAGAGGAAGACCCTCAATGAGATGGATTGACATAGTGGCTACAATGAGTTCAAAGATAGCAATGATTGTGAGGATGGGCAGTGTTTCCTTCTGTTGTATATAGAGCAGCTGTGAGTAGGAACAGACTGAACAGCACCTAACAGCAACAACAACAAAAGGGAATAATGAGAACAATGATTCTTATCGAATGCCTTGGGTTATTTGATTTGAAGGAGCCATTTTTTTTTTTTAATTTTTATTGTGCTTTAAGTGAAAGTTTATAAATCAAGTCAGTCTCTCATACAAAAATTTATATACACCTTATTATATGCTCCTAATTGCTTTCCCCCTAATGAGACAGCCTGCTCCTTCCCTGTACTCTCTCTTTTCATGTCCATTCTTCCAGCTTCTAGCCCCCTCTGCCCTCTCATCTCCCCTCCAGATAGGAGATGCCAACATAGTCTCAAGTGTCTACTTGATCCAAGAAGCTCATTCTTCACCACCATCTTTTAATATCCCATTGTCCAGTCCAATTCCTGTCTGAAGAGTTGGCTTTGGGGATGGTTCCTGTCTTGGGCTAACAGAAGGTCTGGGGACCATTACCACTGGGGTCCTTCTAGTCTCAGTCAGACCATTAAGTCTGGTCTTTTTAAGAGAATTTGGGATCAGCACCCCACTGCTCTCCTGCTCCCCCAGGGATTCTCTGTTGCGTTCCCTGTCAGGGCTGTCATCGATTGTAGCCGGGCACTATCTTGTTCTTCTGGTCTCAGGCCGATGTAGTCTTTGGTTTACGTGGCCCTTTCTGTCTCTTGGGCTCATAATTACCTTGTGTCCTTGGTGTTCTTCATTCTCCTTTGCTCCAGGTGGATTGAGGCCAATTGATGCATCTTAGATGGCTGCTTGCTAGTGTTTAAGACCCCAGACGCTGCTCTCCAAAGTGGGATGCAGAATGTTTTCTTAATAGATTTTATTATGCCAATTGACTTAGATGTCCTCTCAAACCATGGTTCCCAAACCCCTGTCCCTGCTATACTGGCCTTCAAAGCATTCAATTTATCCAGGAAACTTCTTTGCTTTTGGTGTAGTCCAGTTGTGCTGACCTATCCTGTATTGTGTGTTGTTTTTCCCTTAACCTAAAATAGTTCTTATCTAGTAATTAACGAATAACCCTCTCCCTCCCCCCTCTTGTAACCATCAGATAATATATTCTTCTCTGTTTAAACTATTTTTCAAGTTCTTAGAGTACTGGTCTCATACAATATTTGTCCTTCTGCAACTGCCTAATTTCACTCTGCACAATGCCTTCCAGATTCCTCCATGTTACAAAATGTTTCACAGATTCATCACTGTTTTTTATGAATACGTGGTATTCCATTGTGTGAATATACCATAATTTATTTATCCATTCATCCACTGATGAGCACTTTGGTTGCTTCCATCTTTTTGCTATTGTAAACAGAGCTGCAATGAACATGGGTGTGCACATATCTGTTCGTGTAAAGGCTCTTATTTCTCTAGGATACACTGTAAGGAGTGGATTGCTAGACCATATGGTAGTTCTATTTCTAGCTTTTTAAGGAAGTGCCAAATCGATTTCCAAAGTGGTTGTACCATTTTACATTCCCACCAGCAGTGTATAAGTGTTCCAGTCTCTCCACAACCTCTCCAACATTTATTTTGTGATTTTGGTTTAATGCCAGCCTTGTTGGAGTGAGATGGGATGGATTTGTGTCTGGATTTTAAATTTTGTTCCATTGGTCTATGTCTCTGTCATTGTTCCAGTACCAGGCTGTTTTGACTACTGTGTCGGTATAATAGGTTCTAAAATCAGGTTGAGTGAGGCACACACACACACACAGAAATCCTGATGGCATAGCGGTTAAATGTGACTGCTGCTAACCAAAATATCAGGAGTTCGAATCCACCAGCTGCTCCTTGGAAACTCTATGGTGCAGTTATACTCTGCCCTATAGGGTCACTACGTGTTGAAATCGACTTGACAGCAACAGCTTTGGTTTTGGGTTTTATACACACACGTATATATATATTTCACTGCAGAAAGGATACTTATGGAAGGAATGAGATTGTTGTTGGACACAAAGAAGAAGGGAAAAGTAAAACGAGTGCCCTTAAAAATACTATGATAATAGTGTGTCATAACTGAGATGTATCAAAAACACTGATGAAAATAAAAATAAATAAGTAAAAGGATACAAGCAAAAAGTAGCCCCTGATCACTCAAGTAATTAACAACTTTATCAGCTATCGCATTTGAAGATTAGTGTAATTCTTCTCATTAAAAGATGAATTACAGTGGTTTCTCCAGAAGTTATAGTAATAGTAAGTTTATTCACTCATTTTAAATTTCAAATCCAGGTGAATAAGATGGTAAGAAGAAACAAGGAAAGATTCATTAAAGTGTCAATTGTATTCAAGTCACCAAATATATATTATCTTGTTGAATGCTTTTGTTGAATGCTCACATTAATATAGATTTAGGCAATATACTCTCATTTTATGTTTGAGGAAATGGAGATTCAGGAACATTGTATAATTTGGCCAAGGTCACAACTAGCTTGTGGAAGAGCAAACATTGCCACTCATGTCTGTCTGACTTTAAAAAGTCACTCTTTCCATCACATTTAATTTTTTCACTTTTGATTGGTACCTGTGAAAAACCTTTTTTCTTTCCAGAGAGTAAAAATCGAGTTTACAAAGTACATAATGTGTTCAAAAGAAAAGAAAAATCATTGCTATATCATATTAAGTTGTTGTTTGTAGTTCTCTAAGTGAGGGTTAGAATTTTATGTTCAAGAATTTATGAATTTGCTTTTTCTACATACTCGGTCAAGAGTGAACAATATCTCCAACTGAACAGATACTGCAAACATTAGGTGGCATGAGGATTTGCTCCCTGCTGGTTTTTAGATTAGATATACACATGATAGTGTGTCCATAAGAGAGCATTTGTATTGCTCCTGTTTCCACAAATCAGAAAATAAAATATTTCTTTTTTATTGCTATCAATTTTATTGTTTTTTCCAATGCGTGTTCTATTAAGTCCAAATGCTAAATCTATAGTAAATGTGCTGTATGCACACATAAACATTTGTGAAACGCTATTCAATTTCTACAACTTTTTCCATTTTAAGTGAGCTGGAAATATTTGAAACTGGAGTGTAATAAAAACTTTTCAATCTGATGTAAGAGATTCACATGTACTTGTGTTTTCTTTCGCAAGAACATGAAAAAAGGATAAAAGCCTTTCTTTAACTCAGGAAAAAAAAAGATTCCTTTGTAAATATTTGACACAAAGCTGCCTTTAATGAACACTTTGCATCATAAAAGCATATTACATCGTGTCCTATAACAGAAGAAAATCGGAAATCCCTACTATCCGGTCATCAGAAAGTCATAAAATTAAAACATCAATAATATATGTATATGTGGCAAGTAATCAAAATGAGTAAATATTTATTCCTAAAAAAACAAATTTAAAGGATAAGTTGATGGTAAGCCAGCTGGTTAACTGGTTGGTACTGGAAATAGATTTGCTTTTCTAAAATGAGCAGTCTCTATAATAATTGCATCTTCCCCAAAGGGAAAGCAACAGGAAAACAGATTTTTTGTGATCTAAGTTTTTTTTTTTTATTATTTAAAGAAAATTTCAGAGGCAGTTTAGCTTGGGACCTCTAGAATGAGTTTAAATTATTTAACTAATTTCCAGTTAGATTCAGTAGATAAAAAATAAAATTCTGTCTCATTACTTTCAATGTTGTTTATAAGACTGTCTTTAATCAGAATCTGTGAACCGGAGTTAGAGATTGATTATAGATTAATTATTTCAAGAAAGAGACTCATGGATTCTTGTAATTTATTCATTTGATTTGTACATCTTTTCTACGTAAAATTTGCTATGCTGGGTCTTGAAACTGCAATGGCAAAATATCCCTTTTTTCCTTCAAAGATATAATAATCTAAAAGAATAAGAACTAAACAAGAAATTATAATATACACGATTTTCTGCAATATGTGAAATATAAATTTCCAACAGAGAACAAGAGAAGGTTGCCTAATTCAATATTCAAATATCAAGGAATATTATCTGTAGGAAAAAATTGTAAGCTGTGGACTAAAGGATGATGAATATAGGTTGGCTAGATAAAGGCCAAGGGCAGGGGCAGAAAGTGTTGGGGAGAGGAATGAGGAACAGTGTTCCATGTGAAGTGAGAACTTGGAAAAAGGGTTAGCAGAAAATAACAACAAGAATCATTGGACGCACCACAAATAGTTCAGTATGGTAAATTTGTCAAATGCAAGGTATGTGAGTGGCCATAGAGTGAAAGAAGTCCTGGACAAATCATAAATGGGCTTCTAAATCATTTTTAGTGAGATAGGCATATGTTAGAGCTGGTAGCTTTAACAAGGTAAAACCTTCACCAGGTTTAGGCAAGTGTTGGGGCCATCTTCTGAAAGAAGGATACATTTTTTTGTGTGTGTGTGTGGGAGGGGTAGGTAAAGAGCTCAGTTTGTGCCACACTGACTTTGAAGAGCTTGTTGTATATCTAGGTGACAGTGTGCAACGTGAACTTAGTCTAAAGCTCATCGAAGCGTTCCAGGCGGGAGATACAGATTTTGCACATAATATGAGTAATTTATTTCGAAGGGGGTATATTGAGTGTGTGTTTTGTGAAAGCGAAAGAGTGTATAGAATTAACCCTTAAAATATATTACATAGACATGAGAAAGAGGAGTTCACAAGGATATTCTGAACTGTCAGATGAAAACAAGGGGAGTATAGTGACACGAATTCTAAGCATGGAAATTTTTCAAAGGAGTAAGTAGCTAATGGTATCAAAGGCTACAGAAGGCCTATAAGATCAAAAGTGTCAATAGATTTAGCAATTAAGTGCGTTGCTCATTAACCTGGTAAATCCAGTACCAGTGATTCTAAAGGCAAGGGTAAAGGAAAACTAGGATAGTAACAATCTCAGTACCAAGCCCAGAGTAACTAGTTCTAAACCAGCAATTACTGAATGTTTACTGAAAGAATGTATAAACATGAATTTGTTTATAAAAGCTTACAACACAGAAACTTTGGTTAAGCTGGCAAATCTCAAAGAAAGTATTCCTTAAAACAAGTTTAAAGAAGTCCTAAATAGGTTCATGCAGTAAGTAAAGAAACCATGCCTCATTTTCCAAACAGGTTAAGTAGGCTAAAAATAAGAATAGATTTTAAAAAGCACTTAAATATATTTCTGAGTTAGACATAACAATTTTCATAGGTAAGCAGAGCACTTTAGGAAGCTATGGCCCTGTTTGTGTTTCAACATCACTGAAAACAACTATTAAAATTGTTTATTGTCAGAAAGATTTTTTTGTTTCTGAACTAATACGTAATAGTTTATATTAAGCACATCAAAGATGCAAGATATTATCATAAAAGTCAGAAATCTTAAAAACCTACCAGAAAAAAAAAAAAAAAGACCTACTTGATAGAATTGAGCATAGTGCAGTGATTGAGATCGTAGTTTTTTGAAATCATCAAACTCGGGTTGTTACATTACCGGATTTTGGTTACAAGATCCTGAAATTATTACCTATGATATAACTAACAATTTACTTAATTTTTCCAAATCTCTTAATCTCAGTGCCCACATTAGTAAAATGGGACTAGTAACAGTTCCTGTCTCATGGGGCTATGGTGAAATAATCCATGTTAAAGTGCTTAAAAAAAAAAAAAAGTACTTAAATCAGGGCCTGGAATATACTGGATCCTATAATTTCACTTCTTATTGTTTTATTATAACAAATCATCATAAAAACATATGTACTCTCCTATCTTCATTTCAATGGTTAAAGGATTGTATGATGCATTTTTAAAGAAAAAAACACTTGGTTGTATTTTATTATCGTTATTGATGATAGATTATTAGTGTAGAATAATTGTATATGTAACTCTTGTTTCCTCCAGGTCTCTCTAAAATGAAGGCGCACACACATAAAATGTTGTTGTTGTTAGGTCCCTTCAAGTCGGTTCTGACTCATAGTGACACTATGTACAATGGAACAGAACACTGCCCAGTCCTGCACCATCCTCATAACCCATGTTGTGCTTGAGCCCATTGTTCCAGCCACTGTGTCAATCCACCTCCTTGAGGGTCTTCCTCTCTTTTGTTGACCCTAGATTTTGCCAAGCATGATGTCCTTGTAAAGGCCTGATCCCTTCTGAGAACATCCAAAGTATGGGAGATAAAGTCTTGTCATCCTTGCGTCTAAGGAGAATTCTGACTATACTCCTTCCAAGTCAAATTTGTTTGCTCTTCAATGTTCTTCACTAACACCATAATTCAAAGGCCTCAATTCTTCTTCGATCTTCCTTTTTCATTGCCCAGCTTTCCCATGCATATAAGATGATTGAAAAGACTATGGCTTGGGTCAGGCCCACCTTAGTCCTTAAACTGACATCTTTGCTTTTGAAGACTTTAAAAAAGTCTTTTGCAGCAAATTTTTCCCAATTCAACGCATTGTTTGATTTCTTGAATGCTGCTTCAATGGGCATTGATTGTGAATGCAAGTAAAATGAAATCCTTGACATCAGCCTTTTCACTGTTTATCATGATGTTGCTTGTTGGTCCAGTTGTGAGGATTTTTGTTTCTTTATGTTGAGATGTAATCCATATTGAAAGCTGTAGACTTTGATCTTCATCAATAAGTGTTTCAAGTCTTCTTCACTTTCAGCAAGTAAGGTTGTGTCTTCTGATATGGCAAGTTGTTAGTAGTCTTCCTCCAATCCCGATGCCCCATTCTTCTTCATATAGTCCAGCTTCCGGATTATTTGCTCAGCACACAGATTGAATGAGTGTGATGAAATGATATAACCCTGACACACACCTTTCCTGATTTTAAACCACACGGTATCCCCTTCTTTTGCTTGAACAACTGCCTCTTAGTCTATGTACAGGTTCCTCACAATGTTATCTGTAATTTTTTATGATCCACATGGTTGAATGCATTCGTATAGTCAGTAAAACACAGATAAACATCTTTCTGGTATTCTCTGAGTTCAGCCAAGATCTATCTGAAGTTGGCAATGATACCCCTCCTTCCATGGCCTATTCTGAATCTGGCTTGAATTTCTGGGAGTTCCCTGTGGAAGTACTGTTGGATCCGCTTTCGTGTGATCTTCAGCAAAATTTTACTTGTATGTGATATTAGTGATATTGTTTGACAACTTCTGCATTCTGTTGGATCACCTTTCTTTGGAATGGGTACAAATAGGATCTCTTCCAGTCAGTTGGCCAGGCAGCTCTTCTCCAAATTTTTGATGGAGCTCTGAATGAGCACTTGTAGCCCTGCATCCTTTTGTTGAAACATCTCAGTAGGTATTTCATCAACTCCTGGAACCTTGTTTTTCGCCAATGCCTTCAGTGACGCTTGGACTTCTTTCAGTACCATCAGTTCCTGATCATATGCTACCTCCTGAAATAGTTGAACACCAACCAACCAATTCATTTTGGTACAGTGACTGTCTGTATTACTTCCATCTTCTTTTGATGCTTCCTGTGTAGTTCAATATATTCCCTGTAGAATCCTTCAGTATTGTAACTGGAGTCTTGATTTTTTTCTTCAGTTATTTCAGCTTGAGAAATGCTGAGCGTGTTCTTCTTCCGTTTTGATTTTCTAACTCCAGTTCTTTGCAAATGTCATTTTAACACTTTGTCTTCTTGAGCTACCCTTTGAAATCTTCTGTTCAGCTCTTTTACTTCATCATTTCTTCCTTTTGCTGTAACTACTTTGAATTCAAGAGAAAGTTTCAGAATCTTTTCTGGTATCCATTTGGATCTTTTCTTTCTTTCCTATCCTTTTTATGACTTCTTGCTTTTTTCATGTTTGATGTCTTTGATGTCATTCCACAACTTATCTGATCTTTGGTCATTAGTGTTCAAAGTGTGAAATCTATTCTTGAGATGGCCTCTAAATTCAGGAGGGATATACTCACGGTCATATTTTGGCTCTCGTGAACATGTTTTAATTTTCTTCAGCTTCAACTTGAACTTGCATATAAGCAATTGATAGTCTGTTCCACAGTCGGCCACTGATGATATTGAGTTTTTCCATTGTCTCGTTCCACAGATATAGTTGATTTGATTCCTGTGCATTCCGTCTGGCAAAGTCCACGTGTATAGTCACCCTTTATATTGTTGAAAAAAGGTATTTGCAATGAAGAAGTTGTTGGTCTTGCTACTGTTTCTTCTTCTTTGTTTCCAACTTTGGTATTCCAATCACCAGTAATTATCAATTCAACTTGATTGCATGTTTGATCAATTTCAGATTGCAGAAGTTGGTAAAAATCTTCAATTTCTTCATCTTTGGCCTCAGTGAATAATAATAGTCTATTAATTGGTCTTCCTTGTAGGTGTATGGATATCATCCTATCATTGACAGTGTTGTACTTCAAGAAGACCTTGAAATGTTCTTTTTGATGATGAACAGGACGTCATTCCTCTTCAATTCGTCATTCACAGCATGGTAGATGATATGATTATCTGATTCAAAATGGCCAGTACCAGTCCATTTCAGCCTACTAATTCCTAAGGTATTGATTTTTATGCTTTCCATTTCAAACTTTCTTAGATTCATCCTTCATACGTTCAAAGTTTCAATTACTAATGGATATTTGCAGCTGTTTCTTCACATTTAGAGTTGTACCACCTCAGCAAATGAAGGTCCTGAAAGCTTGTCTCCATCCATGTCTTTAAGGTCAACTCTACTTTGAGGAGGCTGCTCTTCCTCACTTGTACTTTGAGTGCCTTCCAACCTGAGGAGTTCATATTCAGGCAGTGTATCAAACAATATTTCTCTGCTATTCATAAGTTTCTCATTGGCCATTTTTTTCAGAAGTAGGCTGCCTGGTCCTTCTTCCTAGTGTGTCTTAGTCTGGAAGCTCTGCTGAAACTTGTCCACCGTGGGTAACTCTGCTGGCATTTGAAGTACCAGTGGCTAAGCTTCCAGCATCACAACAACACGCAAGCCACCACAGTATGACAAACTGACAGAGACATGGAGATGCATAAAACAAGAAGTTTTAGTCTTCAGCCTCTGCCCAAGTATGAAGCAATTGGAGTATAAGAGTTCCTTGTCACAGGTTTATTTACTTCCAGCAGGAAACTTTATTTTTCAAAACCAGCTTCCTCAGACAAGTTTATTAGTGTAAAAAGTTTTATGTATTCCTTATATTTCTTTTACAGTCATATGTACTGGTCCCATTTTGCTATCAATATATGACTTAAGGTCACTTTAAGTCCCCCAGTGATTTAAAAGAAGAGATTAAAAGAAGAAATTGGCCCAGTCATCTCATCTGTCTTCTCATTAATTGTAATATATATAATGCTATACTGAAAACATATTTCAGATATTGAATTATAGGAAAATGAGAGGAAAAGCTGTGGTTGTTGCTATAGTATGGGGATACAAAAAGCTTATAGGAAATTTAATATTTTTATTGTTTTACATAATTTTAAGTAGCTTACAAGTTTTCTGTTCAAATCTTTTTTTCGTCTTACTTCAGGCCATACAAAACCATTTATTTTCAGTTTATATTTTGTAACTTTGTTTTGGAAATCATTACATACAAATTGTTCATAACAAATTCCTACTGCTCACTCTTTCCAAAAAGCTATCCATAATATATTATAAATGCTATTGCTGTTCAAAAACATTTTAAAAGCAGGGGATTTTATAAATACAAAGTGAAAAATGGAATGCATTAGATAACTTTTGAAGAGGTTAAGCAGTAGCAACAACTAGCAAAAAAAAAAAGTTAAGCAGTATCTGTAACCATGACATATATACATATACATTAGTTGTTTATTAATGTTTTCCTATTATTAGGCCCTAACTTTAGAAATTTCAATAATAAATCACATTTATTACAGTTCTTAAAATAATTTTATGTGTTTAACAAATTTTATACAGTACTCAGAAAATAAATTTGGATACTTTGAAGTAGCTTTGTGGTAATACATGTCCTTTCTGTTTCTTTAGTTTACCAATTTTTTTTTTCCTTAGAATATTGGAAACACATTCACTGTAATTGGACCCAAGAATAAAGTAGCCTTTACAGCTGATAAAGAAAGTTTTCTTTCATGTGCTTAAATTTTTCTGTCTTACATTATCTTGGAGAGAATTTTGTTTCCTTTTCTTACCTTAAAAATAGGTGTTACTTATTCTTAAACCTGTCTCTACCTTTACATTTCATGTACTGGAATACAAAAAAAAAAAAAATTTCCTCAGAATAGTTTATTCATTTTAACTTCAAGACCCCAACTCTAAAAATGAAATCTATTTTATTTTATTTTTTGTTGTGTTTATTTCTTTACTATTTTTTATTTTATGTGTCTACTGTGCATACAAATAGTGTCTGTTGTGAAATAAACTCTTTTAAATCTGGGTCTTCTTTGCCATGTCATCAAACTATACACCCTGCTACCCCTTCTTCTTGCAGTCATCTATAGAACCACAGATTGCGCAGCTTCCTTTCTTAAAGATTTTGGCATCCAGATTATTGAAGAATTCTCTACTGTCCTAGGTCTTAGTGGCTGATTTTTCCAATAGCCTGGACTTCTCCAAAGATTTTGTCATCAAACCCACTTCAGCCACTCACTCCAATCATCTTAGCCTATAACCAATAACTTGATCTCCCTCCAACTCTGAATTTCAAAAATCCTTGTGTAATTGCACCATCTATTTCCTTCTAGCTCTTGCTATTAATCTAACTGCTACAATTTTTCTATACCCACCAGATCTGCTAGGAGTACCAACTCTTCACTGTTTCTAACAGCCCCTCTTCCTCCATTTTCATTTCCCTCTTTATTCAGGGTATGTCCCATTGTCCATAATTACAATTATCCCCTGGTTTACTCTTAATTCTTCTTGACCTTCACTCCCTCTATCTTTCCAACAAAATCCCAACCCTAGTTCAATCCAACTCTGTGCCTACTGTGTGCCTGTAGGTATGTACCTCACTGTGACTACAGAAAAGCCTCAGTTAAACTCAAGCACTTTCCAGGAATACTATATAGTTCCCTATTCCATTCACTCTTCATCTAGTCTCACTAACTCTTTCATTTTCTTCATTTCTCCTCATTATTTCAATAGCCCATTCACCCTGTTACTTTGGATGAATAGTCCATTCTCATATACACAGCCAGCCTTTCACTTAGTGCACTGGGCCCCATTCTTTTGTCTACTTAAATTTAAGACTCTAGCAATTGTCTCAGCTAACTTTTGCAATACATGTATTAGTTTCTTAAGATTGCCATAACACAATACTACAAAACAGGTGACTTTAAAGAATAGACATTTATTATCTCACAGTTCTGGAGCCTGGAAGTCCAAATCAGAGTATCAGTCATGTTGATTCCTTCTCAGGGCCCAGACAGAGAAATTGTTCTATGCCTATCTCCTAAATTCTGATGGCTTCCAGAAATCCTTGGTATTCTTTGGCTTCCATCTGTCTCTGTAGGCAGATGGCTGTCATTCCTCTGCCTATCTCTGCCTCTATTTCTGTTCTCCACTATTATAAAATGGAATTAGTACTAGCCCTACTCTGTTTAACAGGCCTCCTCTGTTTACTCTGTATAAAGTAGTACTAACTTTCACTGATTCCCACTCTCCTGATTATCTTCTTTTGTCATTATTAATAGTACTTTCATTTCCTAACATTTTATAGATGATATAGATTAAAGGTATAGATGAACATGTAAATAGATAGATATGATTGTGTGTGCAAATGTTACATCATCTATAAGCTTTTACCAGAGTGTAAGACAGCTTTAGAAATTTTGGCTTGCAATATACACTTTATAAACAAATGTTAAATAAATAGATAAATGGTAATTTTAATTGTGAAACTTATCTTTTGGTTTTGTGTGGTTATGTTTGGTCTTTCTGATATTTTAACTCATTTTTTTTTTTTTTTCTTAATAGGATCTGACTTCACTTTCCTGACAGAAGACCTGTGATATATTGAGCAGAAATCCATTCTCTAGAACAATCTATGAAGAAATAAATCCTGAATCAAGTCTCATAGCCATTGATCTGTTCAGGTCAGCTTATGCCCTTTCAAGGTGGAATTAAGTTAAAAACATAATCATATTACATCACTATGTTAACAGGGGAGTGATTTATTTTTTTGCTTTGAATAGAGTTCTTTTTCCCATTACTGCATCAAGGGCATATTCCATATTCATTTCTCCATGTGGAATTGATTTAACACTTTGTGGATGTCAAATTTCTCTAAGTCTCCTAGTCCAAATTAAGTCTTACTCTTCATCCATGTGGATGAGCATCGTAAATACACATATGTATAGTTGAATGACCCTATCGCTGGAAAAGAAGTGAATGGAAAATTTAGGGTAATTATTTTCTTACCATTTTGACTTTTTATCTTAATAATTTTTATGAAAATTAACTTTTCAACAGATGACTTTTTTTTAATTCTGGAAAAATTTGATTCCACTTTTTAAAAACATATATGCTGGAATTATTTGAAATAGAATGATAATGACAGGTGATTTCTGTATTACATTAAAACAAAAGACAAAATAACTTCAATGAAAGTTGTATGCTGCTCACAACTGAATAAAATACACATAATAAGAGGAAAATTCAAGTCACACAAAAGGAGAATATTTGCATCAAAAACACAGAAAGATTGTCATATATAAAGTACACTTTTTAAAAGTTCTACAAATCAATAAGACAAACATCAAAACAGAAAATTAGTTGAAAGACTTAAACAGACATGTCCCCCCTCCAAAAAAAAAAGCTGTCCAAGTGTACTAAACATTATTCATTGGGGAAATTCAAAGCCTCAATTTGATGTCAACCTCCACCACCAATTATAAATGGCTAAAATAAAAATAAGAGAGATGAGAGAGAGAGGAAAGAAGGAAGGTGAAGATGGAGAGAGGGTGAGAAGGAAGAAGGGAAAAAGGAAAGAAGAAAGAAAGACGGGCAGACAGACATTACTAAACATTACATAGAATGTAAAGCAATGGGAGTGCTCATTAAATGCTGGCTAAAATAGAGATTGGTTTAATCACTTTGTAAAAACGTAATTTTCTATTAAACTTAAAGACGTGTGCCCCCACCACTTAGGAATTCTCTTATAAGCCTCAAAAATACATGCAAAAGTATATGAAAAAAACATTCAGTAAGTTACATATAAGTGTTATTCTAATAACTACAAACTGTAAAAAATAAAATTTCCTAACCAGAATATTCAATTGGTAAACTTTGTTAACTCCAGTAGTACGAACAGCCCATATCTGTCTTATCACTCTCCCCACTTCCACTGCCCAAACTCAAGCCACATTCACTTCTTGCCAGTGATTTTATAATGACATTTCTCCTAGTTTTCTTGCTTTTATCTGTTCTTTCCCACAACCTCTTCTCTCCCTTTCTATCTGTCCTACACTTTACAGGTAGTTTAAGTTTCCTTAAAATGATAGTCGCTAAATCGAAGTTTTTCAAATGTGTCCCTTTGTTTTATGCCATATAAGATAAGAATCTTTAACTTCTTTTTCTGGCATAGAAGGATATCAATGACCAGTCCTCTAATCGTATTCCCCTCACCTCTCACAAATCCTATTGCTTATCAGTCAAATTAAAATGCCACAGTTGCAAAAATTTTTCTGCAATTAAAATTTATTTGCCTTTTTACACATAGCTCTCTGTCTTGAAATTTACTTTCTCAATTTATCTCTTTTTATGATGGTAAAATCCTATTTCTGCTTTGAGTCTCATCCCACATATGCTGCATTCTTTGGAAACATCCTATCCTCCCTCATGCAAATTAAGGTTCCATTATTTTTCATCCTATCTAGTACAACTCAGGGAACCCCTGGTGGTGTAGTGGTTAAAAGCTATGGCTGCTAACAAAAAGGTCTGCAGTTCGAATCCACCAGGCACTCCGTGGAAATTCTATTGGGCAGTTCTACGCTGTCCTGTAGGGTTGCTATGAGGCGGAATTGACTCGATGGCAATTGGGTTTTTTTTTTTTGAGCATAACTCCAGGAGAGATATTATTTCTTTTTTGAAGCCTCAACACCTAGACAAATCACATTTTCAATAAATATTTTTAAATGATTGATAAAATAATCAATAAATACATTATTCTCACATACTTGTCTACCAAAGTCTTGTAAGTTATTTCTTTGCCACCCCTTTCAGTTAAAACCTAAGTAAAAATTCAAATGATGTAATAATTATCTTAATTTGACCCAGTTCCATATATTATCTGTTGTGTCCATTATTTATATTTCTAGTAGACTTTACTTCCTTTTATTGATTGTTATGGAAAGAAAAATTGTGTCTTTTACTTTGTAAATGTAAGTTTTAAACACTGCGATTTAAATTCTACTAACACTTTTTTTTTAACACTAGCAATGATTCACTGAATACCAGTAGCAATGATTCACTGAATATGTAAATATAAAAAAAATACCAAGGCAAAATGTTTAATTACAAAAAGGCAATCAGACTTCATGTACCAAAAATAATTTGCACAGCATGTTGCTGTTCAGTTGTTGATTAAAAGTGTATATTAATATATTTTGTAATAATTATATTTGCTACTATATTGTCTTGTGCAATAAGACCAGAAAGAGATATTTGTGAGTTTTTCTGAGACTATTTAATGTGGTAAAGTCTAAAATTTAGCACTCAAAAAAGTCTAGTTGGTGCAAATCAATAAGTTAATGGAAAAAACAGAACAAAATTATTGTTTTATTGAATAACTTTTCCATGCAGAAAATCTTAAATGTAAACATTTCTGGTTAAATATGACATCTTAACAATAGCTGCTCTCAAACTAGCACAAAATGCCTATAAAAATAAAAAAGAAAGAAATCATAAAATTACTATAATATAATGGTCACCACTCATCTGTAAGTTTGTTGTATTGTGGTGGCTTACATGATGCTGGAAGCTGTGCCACCGGTATTTCAAATACCAGCAGGGTCACCAGTGGTGGATAAGTTTTGGTGGAGCTTCCAAACTGAGACAGACTACCAAGAAGGACATGGTAGCCTGCTTCTGAAAAATTGGCAGGTGAAAACCTAATGAATAGCAGTCATAGTCTGATACAGTGCCAGAAGATGAGCCCCTCACGTTGGAGGGTACTTAAAATAGGACTGAAGAAGAGCTGCCCTTTTAAAGTATGTTGTCATCATTGTTAGGTGCCATCTATTCAGTTCCAACTCATAGCAACCCTATGCACAACAGAATGAAATACTGCCCAGTCCTGTTCCATCCTTATAATAGTTGTTATACTTGAGCCCATTGTTGTAGACACTGTGTCAATCCATCTCCTTGAGGGTCTTACTCTTTTTCACTGACCCTCTACTTTACCAAGCACGTATCATCAACATTAATGACTTGTATGGAGTAAAGCTTTTGGGAGCCTCATTTGCTGATGTGGCATGACTCAAAATGAGAAGAAACAGCTGCAAACATCTATTAATAATAATAACACAGAATGTGCAAAGCATGAATATAGGAAAATTGAAGTCGTCAACAATGAAATGGAACAGATAAAGATCAATATTCTAGGCAGTAATGAGCTAAAATGGACTGGTATCAGCCATTTTGAATCAAATAATCATATGGTCTACTATGCCAGGGATGACAAACTGAAGAGGAATGGCATATAATTCAGTGTCAAAAGAACATTTCAAATCTATCCTGAAGCATAATGCTGCCAGTGATGGGATAATATCTATATATCTACAAGGAAAACCAGTTAATATAACTATTATTCAAATTTGCACACCAACTACTAATGCCAAAGATGAGGAAATGAAAAAATTTTACCAACTTCTACAGTCTGAAATTAATCAAACACGCAATCAAGATGCATTGATAATTACTGGTGATTGGAATGCAAAAGTTGGAAACAAAAAACAAGGATCAGAAGTTGGAAAATATGGCCCTGGTACCAGAAAAGATGCCTGAAATCACATGATAGAATTTTCAAGGCCAGTGACTTACTCATTGCAAATACCTTTTGCAACAACATAAGCTGCATCTAGATACATGGACTTCACCAGATAGAATACACAGCAAACAAATTGACTATACTTGTGGAAAGAGATCATGGAACAGCTCGATATTATCAGTCAGAATGAGGCCAGGCCTGACTGCAGGACAGACCATCAATTTCTCAAATACAAGTCCATGTTGAAGCTGGGAAAAAATAAAAATATATATATAAGAACCAAAATATGACCCTGAGTATATTCCACCTGAATTTAGAGGTATGGGACACTAATGATCAAAGACCAGATGAGTTGTGGAATGATATCAAGGACATCACACATGAAGAAGGCAAGAGGTCATTAAAAGGACAGGAAAGAAAGAAAAGACGAAAATAAATGTCAGAAGAAGCTCTGAAACTTGCTCGTGAATGTAGAATAGTAAAAAGAAATGGAAGAAATCGTTAAGCAAAAGAGCCGAACAGAAGACAAAGTAAAATATAATGAAATGTGCAAAGACCTGGAGTTAGAAAACCAAAAGGAAAGAACATGTTCGGCATTTCTAAAGCTGAAATAATTGAAGAAAAATTTCAAGCCTCGAGTTGCAATATTGAAGGATTCTACGGGCAAAATACTAAATGATGCAGGAAGCATCAAAAGAAAACAGAAGGAATACACAGAGTTATTGTACCAAAAAGAAATGGTTGACGTTCAACTATTTAACAAGTAGCGTATCTTCAAGGACCAAAGGTAATGAAGGAAGAAGATTTATCTGCACTGGAGGCATTGGTGACAAACAAGGCTCCAGGAATTGATGGAATACCAATTGAGATGTTTCAACAAATGAATGCAGGGCTGGAAGTGCTCACTCATCTATGCCAAGAAATTTGGAAGACAGCTACATGGCCAAGTGACTGGAAGAGACTCACATTTATGCCTATTTCAAAGAAAGGTGATCCAGCTGAATGCATAAATTATTGAACAATACCATTAATATTGTAAAAAATATTATAAAATATTTAAAAAATATTATAATATTATAAAAAAATATTATACACAGGTAAAATTTTGCTAAAGATCATTCAAAAGCAGATGCAGCAGTACAACAACAGGGAACTGCCAGAAATTCAAGCCAGATTCCGAAGAGAACACAGAATGAGAGATATCACTGCTGATGTCTGATGGATCTTGACTGAAAGTACGGGATACCAGAAAGATGTTTGTCTGTGTTTAATTGACTCTGCAAAGGCATTTGACTGTGTGGATCATAACAAATTATGGATAACATTGTTAAGAAGGGGAATTTCAGAATACCTAATTGTGCTCATGTAGGATTTGTACATAGACCAAGAGGCAGCTGTTTGACCAGAACAAGATGAAACTGCGTGGTTTAAAATCAGGAAGGGTGTGTGTCACACTTATTCAATCTGTATGCTGAGCAAATAATCCAAGAAGCTGGACTATATGAAGAAGAATAAGGCAGGCATCAGGATTGGAGGAAGACTCATTAACAACCTGTGATATGCGGATGACACAGTTTTGCTTGCTAAAAGACTTGAAGCACTTAGTGATAAAGATTGAAGATTACAGCCTTTAGTATGGATTAAGCCTCAACATAAAGATAATAAATATCCTCAAAACTGGACCAATAAGCAACATCATTATAAACAGAGAAAAAATTGAGGTTGTCAAGGATTTCATTTTGCTTGGATCTACAATCAATGCCCACAGAAGCAGTGGTCAAGAAATCAAATGACATATTGCATTGGACAAATCTGCTGCAAAAGACTTATTTAAAGTTTTAAAAGGCAAAGATGTCACCTTGGAGACTATGGTGCACCTAGCCCAAGCCATGGTATTTTCAGTCACTTCATATGCATGTGAAAGCTGGACAATGAATAAGGAAGACAGAAGAATTGATGCTTTTGAAATATGGTGTTGGCAAAGAACACTGAATAAACCATGGACCGTCAGAAAAACAACAAATGTGTCTCATAAGAAGTACAGCTAGAATATTCCTTAGAAGCAAGGATGCAAGACTTAGACTCACTTACTTTAGACATGTTATCAAGAGAGTCTAGTTCTTGAAGAAGTGCATCATACTAGGTAAAGTCGAGGCTCAGTGATGGGCTGAAGCATAGCAATAACTGTAAGGGTGGCACAGGACTGGGCAGTGTTTCGTTCTGCTGTCCGTAGGGTCATCATGAATCAGAAATGACTCAATGGTACCTTACAACAACAGCAAATACAATAGTGAGGACATTTCGGATTAAATTATTTGGCCTATACTAAAAATGTAAAAATAGAACTAGATATTACGCCATGAAAGAGATAACCCTCTGAAAAAAAAATGGTGAGAAGATTGATTGCACGTTCCGTATTGTCTGACCTCTGTCTGAGTGAACCATTATCCCTACAACTACAGACATTGCTATCTACAGTTTTTCCATGTGAATGCTTCAGATGTTTCTGGAGTAATTTTTCCTGACATATTTTCATGTCCATACAGAATCAGCATTACAAAGGAAACACACAGAAAGGTGAGCGGTTGCAGATTTTTTTTTTTTTTTTTGGCATGGAGAAAGGACAGTTTGCACTATTCATACTGGAAAAAAAAAATAATAATAAATAAAAGTTTGGATTCAGTACTTAAAACTGGATATAGGGGATTCATATCAGTCATGTTTGCTGGGTGCCAGAAGAATGAAAACGAACCTAAAAGAATAAATGCATTGCATTTGAAAATTCAAAATAAACAGGATTCTGTGCGCAACAACCTGAAGTTATAGACTTGAGCAATTTATTTCACTTAAGGAACAGAGAATAGTCCCAAGGACAGTGCACATGCCTGCACATATGTTCACACACACACGCGCACACGCACACACACACACACAGCAACTAACAAAGAGCTAAATGAAGTTTACTTTGTTGGAATATAATGAGATGAATATATTAGCAAAAAGAACAACACTGTAATCTATGAAATATTCAGCAGGACAAGGAAATGATCATAGAAACTCAAAGACTCAAAGTTTCTAAATAGCATACATTTAAAAATCTACCAAGTATCTGGAAGAAAATGTTACGTACTTGTGTGGTACCTCAATAGAACACAAGAAGACATACTACTTATAACAAGAAGCAGATTGCTATAGGAAGACGATAAATTGGAAGGAAAATGCCCAGAAGAAGATAATAAATAAGAAGAAAAGAAAATAAATATGATCTTTAAAGAAAAACAAAATAAATAGATTGAAGCGCACTGGAGTTGGGAAAGAGTAAAACTGATAATGCTGGATATCAAACAAATGATTAGAAAAATGAATCTGGGGAGGATACATCTACTAGATTTTCCTTTAAAAGGGACTAGAAGTCATTGTTTTAAAACAAGTGTAACACTCAGCCATGGGCAGAGAAGACAGAAAAGAAGAGAGAGAGGAAAAGATAGGCGAAGAGAAAACAAACTGGAAAATATTTGAAATTCAGGATTAGGGGAATATTCGGAGTACTTCATAATCCTAAAACCCTCAAACATGTATGCATCTCATAAACATGTGGCTAGAAGAGTCATTGATTTGAATACCCTACAAATGCAAAACATGCCTGAGATCCTAGATCATTTCTTATGAGCTGTGAAGAGTTAATGTATGGATCTGAAGGGAAAGAATGCCCCAAATCGCTTCTTATATCAATGTCAGGTGGCTACAGGTTAATCATAAATTAAAAAAAATTTTTTTAATAAAGACTAATAAAAAATGTAAATAATATTTTATTGTGTTTTCAGTGAAGGTTTACACAGCAGTTTAGATTCCCATTCAGCAATTTCTACACAAGTTGTTCAGTGACATTGGTTCCATTCTTCACTATGCATGAACATTCTCGTTATTTCCATTCTCCTTGTTCCGTTAGGGGATTATTTTTTAAAAGACACAAGAGGAGACATACATGTAAGAAAGTTATGGACCTAGAATCCGTGGAAAAGATTTCAAATCATGATTGAAATGGTCACAGAGGAGAGAAAGAATGATAAAGAGACAGAACCTCTAGTCTGGAGGTTCCTAAGCAGTAATCAGCTTCCCAGCTCAATTACTCTTAAATATTAAGACAATGGGCCCACCTGCAGCAGATTGGCAGCAAAGAAGCCCTGACATGTGTACTGAAGACTCACCTACATCATAACTCAGTACCTGTCAAGCCATTCACCATACATAGCATGGTCTATCTAGGACAACATGTGATGTTCCTATCAATTTTAATGTACAAAATAGAAAATTCAAACATTCAGTTGTTAGGAATATCACATCAACCAGAAGAGCTATTTTTCAGATGAATTCATAATAAAGGCTACCTGTGTGTGTGAATTTAATAACCTCACTTCATTTCAGCAGGTCTCAGTATCTCGCTCTTTTAAGAGAGGATATCATAGCTACATTAATGTGTGTGAGGACTAAATAAGTATTCAAATAATATTTTAAACATAGGATATGCGTACTTTAATATTTTAAATACACTTCTAAATTATTAATTAAGCATACATATGTCCATATTATATATTTTAATTACTCATATAGATTAAGCTGTGGTCAACTAGTTGTTTTGCATGAATAGCCAGGGTACGGAAACAAGATGTGACATGACACACTGGAGAAAAATAAGTCTAAGAAAGTGAGAAACATGGACATATCATCAGACAGGATGACCATGGCTCTGGGCAATTCCAAAAAACAGACAAATTAATAAGCCAGATTGCTGGGTGGGAGTTTCAATAGAATTCAGAAAGACAATCACCATTATACAAATTCCAATTGCTGTTGAGTCTTTTTGAACTCATGGCTACCCCATGTGTGTCAGAGTAGAAATGTGCTCCACAAGGTTTTCAATCATTAGTTTTCAGTTAGCAGCCATGCAAGTTGTTAACCATTTGCAGCACCCAGGAACTCCAATACACAAATACTATGGTAATAATTATTGAAGACAAGATTTGCCAGTGAATGCTAAAATTAGTGGGTGAAAGTTTGTTGAGAAAGAGGTTTCCATATTCTTAAAGTATACTCTGTAAGGTTTTTTTTTTTTAAATACAAATGTCATGGCAGCAGTTTTATAGGTGAGAAACCCAGCAGACATCAACTTAACCAAGTGATCAGGTTAAATATCAATAGTTATAAGGTACATTGACATCACGGATCCCATGTTATGATACACATAGAAGACCAAAGGAAAAAATTACATAAAAAAAAAATTAGTTGCTCTGAAGTCCGACTTACAGCGACCCTATGGGACATAGTAGAGCTGCCCCATAGGGTTTCCAAGACAGTAATCTTTATGGAGAGATTGCCACGTCTTTCTCCCGCAGAGCAGCTCCTGAATTCAAACAGCCAATCTTTTGGTTAACAGCTGAGCACTTTAACAACTGAGCCACCAGAGCTTCTGTACTGAAAAAAGTACAATATCACTTTTGTAATATTATTGCCTGAAAGCCATAAACTCATTCTAAAATGCCAATTTGAGGGGCATTTTAAAATAACTGATCAGTACTCTTCAAAATTGTCAAGACCATGAAAGACAAGAAAGCACTAAAGACCACAGTCTTGGAGAACATCTAGGTCAGCTAGCATAACATAGCTCATAAAGAAAATGCACTGCATCGTACGTTGGTAAGTAACATCTGGGACCTTAAAGCTTGCAAGCGGCCGTCTGAGATATATCTCTCAGTCCCATCTGGTCCGGAGCAAAGGAGAATGAAGAAAACCAAAGACACAAGGAAGGTATTGGCCCAAAGGATTAAAGGACCACATGAACCACAGCCTCCACAAGCCTGAACCCAGAACAACAAGGTGGTACATGGCTACCTCCACCAACCGCTCTGAAAGGGATCACACTAGAGAGTCCTGGACAGAGTGGGAAAACAATATAGATCAAAGCTGAAATTCACAAAAAAAGACCAGACTTACTGGTCCGACAGAAACTGGAGGAACCCCAAGACTATGGCCCCCAGATACCTTACTAAAACTGAAATCATTCCTAAAGCTCATTTTTCAGACAACGATTAGAAAGGCCTAGAAAACAGACAATAAAACATGCGAGCAAAGTGCTTCTGTAATTCAATCGAATGTGCTAGACCAAATGGGCAATTCCTGCCCAAAAGCAAGATAAGAAGGCAGAAAGGGGTGGGAAAACTGGATGAATGGACACAGGGATCCCTGGGTAGAAAGTAGGAGAGTGCTGTCACATTGTGGTGTTTGCAACTGATGTCACTAAATAACATGTGTATACATTTTTGAATGAGAATAGTTTCTTGAGGGGTAAAATTTCACCTAAATCACAATAAAAGGAAGAGGAAAAAAGAAAACACTGAAGAAACGCTACAGTTTGGAAGCTACTAAGAAGAA
Source organism: Elephas maximus indicus (assembly GCF_024166365.1). Classification (NCBI taxonomy): domain Eukaryota; kingdom Metazoa; phylum Chordata; class Mammalia; order Proboscidea; family Elephantidae; genus Elephas; species Elephas maximus. Next base: position 58,531,124 of record NC_064833.1, on the reverse strand, counting down.
AAAATAATGAAACACAATGGGAGTCCTCAATAGTATCCTGGAACATAAATATGACACTAGTAGAAAAATTAGTAAAATTTGAAATTGTTCTATAGTTTAGCCAATGATGTTGCACCCATATTAATTTCTTGTTTTAGATAATGATATACTATTGTCATATAAGTTGTTAGTATTAGGGGAAGCTAGCAAGGAATATACGGAAGTTCTCTGTACTATTCATGGGACATTTTTGTAAATCTAAAAGTAGTTAAAAATTGAAAGTTTTAGAATAAAATAAGCATATTGTTTTCATTTGATATTACAAAATTAGGCTGTGATATTAGGAGCCTATAGGATTTTACTCTTTCCTTACATTTACTTCTGTATTATTCACCACAATTCATTATTTTTATATATTTATTTTTTATAATTTTTATTGTGCTTTAAGTGAAAGTTTACAATCAAGTCAGTCTCTCACATAAACATCCATATATACCTTGTTACACACTCGCAATTACTCTCCCCCTCTTGAGACTGCCCACTATCCCTTTCCACTCTCTCTGTTCGTGTCAATTTCGCCAGCTTTTAACCCCCTCCACCCTCCCATCTCCCCTCCTGGTAGGAGATGCCAATGCTCAAGTGTCCTCCTGATCCAGGAAGCTCTCTCCTCACCAGTATCCCTCTCCAACCCATTGTCTAGTCCAATCCATGTCTGAAGAGTTGGCTTCCGGAATAGTTCCTGTCCGGGGCCAACAGAAGGTCTGAGGGCCTTGACCACCGGGGTCCTTCCAGTCTCATTCAGGCCATTAAGTCTGGTCTTTTTATGAGGATTTGGGTTCTGCATCCCACTGCTCTCTTGCTCCTTCAGGGGTTCTCTATTGTGTTCCCTGTCAGGGCAGTCATCGGTTGAAGTCAGGCACCATCTAGTTCTTCTGGTCTCAGGATGATGTAGTCTCATGTGGCCCTTTCTATCTCTTAGGCTCATAATTACCTTGTGTCCTTGGTGTTCTTCATTCTTCTTTGATCCAGGTGGTTTGAGACCAATTGATCCATCTTAGATGGCTGCTTGCTAGCATTTAAGACCCCAGATGCCACTCTTCAAAGTGGGAGGTAGAATGTTTTCTTAATAGATTTTATTGTGCCATTGGATTTAGATGTCCCCTGAAACCATGGTCCCCAAACCCCTGCCCCTGCTATACTGCCCTTTGAACCATTCAGCTTATTCAGGAAACTTCTTTGCTTTTGGTTTAGTCCAGTTGTGCTGACCTCCCCTGTATTGTGTGTTGTCTTTCCTTTCACCTAAAATAGTTCTTATCTACCATCTAATTAGTGAATGCCCCTCTCTCACCCTCCCTCCCTCCCTCCCCTCGTAACCAGAAAAGAATGTTTTCTTCTCAGTTTAAACTACTTCTCAAGTTCTTATAATAGTGGTCTTACACAATATTTGTTCTTTTGCAACTTACTAATTTCATTCAGCATAACGCCTTCCAGTTTCCTCCGTGTTATGAAATGTTTCACAGATTCCTCACTGTTCTTTATTGATGCTTAGTATTCCATTGTGTGAATATACCATTATTTATTTATCTATTCATCCACTGATGGGCACCTTAGTTGCTTCCATCTTTTTACTATTGTAAACAGTGCTGCAATGAACATACCATGGGAATGCATATATCTGTTCATGTAAGGCTCTTATTTCTCTAGGATATATTCTGAGGAGTGGGATTGCTGGATAGTATGGTAGTTCTATTTCTAGCTTTTTAAGGAACTACCAAATCGATTTCCAAAGTAGTTGTACCATTTGACATTCCCACCAGCAGTGTGTAAGTGTTCCAATCTCTCCACAGCCTCTCCAACATTTATTATTTTCTGTTTCTTGGATTAATGCCACCTTGTTGGAGTGAGATGAAATCTCATTGTAGTTTTGATCTGCATTACTCTAATGGCTAATGACCGTGAACATTTCCTCAAGAATCCATTAGCTGCCTGAATGTCTTCTTTAGTGAAGTGTCTATTCATGTCTTTTGCCCATTTTTTAACAGGGTTGTTTGTCTTTTTGTAGTTGAGTTTTTGCAGTGTCACGTAGGCTTTAGAGATCAGACGATGATCGGAAATGTCATACCTAAAAACCTTTTCCCAGTCTGTAGGTAGTCTTCTTACTCTTTTGGTGAAGTCTTTGGATGAGAATAAGTGTTTGATTTTTAGGAGCTGAAGTTTATCTAATTTTTCTTCTGCATTCTTTATAATGTTTTGTATACTGTTTACGCCATATGTTAGGGCTCCTAACGTTGTCCAGATTTTTTCTTCCATGATCTTTATCGTTTTAGATTTTATACTTAGGTCTTTGATCCATTATGAGCTCGTTTTTGTGCATGGAGTGAGGTATGGGTCTTGTTTCACTTTTTTGTATTTTTTTTTATCCAGTTATGCCAGCACCATTTGTTAAAAAGACTGTCTTTTCCCCATTTAACTGTTTCGGGGTCTTTGTCAAATATCAACTGCTCATATATGGATGGATTTATGCCTGGATTCTCAATTCTGTTCCATTGGTCCATGTATCTGTTGTTGTACCAGTACCAGGCTGTTTTGACTACTGTGGTGGTATAATAGGTTCTAAAATCAGGTAAAGTAAGGCCTCCCACTTTGTTCTTCTTTTTCAGTAATGCCTTGTTTATCCGGGGCCTCTTTCACTTCCATATGAATTTGGTGATTTGTTTCTCCATCTCATTAAAGAATGTCGTTGGGATTTGGATAGGAATTGCAGTAAATGTATAGATCACTTTTGGTAGAATAGACATTTTTTAATGTTAAGTCTTCCTATCCACGAGCAAAGTATGTTTTTCCACTTATGTAAGTCTCTTTTGGTTTCTTGCAGAAGTGTACTGTAGTTTTCTTTGTATAAGTCTTTTACATCTCTGGTGAGATTTATTCCTAAGTATTTTATCTTCTTGGGGGCTACTGTAAATGGCATTGATTTGGCGATTTCCTCTTCGGTGTTCTTTTTGTCTGTGTAGAGGAATCCAACTGATTTTTGTATGTTTATCTTGTATCCCAATACTCTGCTGAACTCTTCTACTAGTTTTAGTAGTTTTCTGGAGGATTCTTTAGTGTTTTCTGTGTATAAGATCGTGTCATCTGCAAATAGAGATACTTTTATTTGCTCTGGCTAGGACCTCCAGTACAATGTTGAATAAGAGCGGTGATAAAGGGCATCCTTGTCTGGTTCCCAATCTCAAAGGGAATGCTTTCAGCCTCTCTCCATTAGGGTGATGTTGGCTGTTGGCTTTGTATAAATGGTCCTTTATTATGTTGAGGAATTTTCCTTCTATTCCTATTTAGCTGAGAGTTTTTATCATGAATGAGTGTTGAACTTTGTCAAATGCCTTTTCCGCATCAATTGATAAAATCATGTGATTCTTGTCTTTTGTTTTATTTATGTGGTGGATTACGTTAATTGTTTTTCTAATATTGTACCACCCGGCATACCTGGCAAGAATCCCACTTGGTCGTGGTGAATTTTTTTTTTTTTTTTTTGATATGCTGTTTAATTCTATTGGCTAGAATTTTTTTGAGGATTTTTGCATCTACATTCATGAGGGATCTAGGTCTATAATTTTCTTTTCTTGTGGTGTCTTTACCTGCTTTTGGTATCAGGTATATGGTGGCTTCATAGAGTGAGTTTGGTAGTATTTCATCCTTTTCTATGCTCCGAAATACCTTTAGTAGTAGTGTTAACTCTTCTCTGAAAGTTTGGTAGAACTCTGCAGTGAAGCCGTCCAGGCCAGGGCTTTTTTTTGGCGGGAGTTTTTTGGTTACCTTTTCAATCTCTTCTTTTGTTATGGGTTTATTTAGTTGTTCTACCTCTGTTTGTGTTAGTTTAAGTAGGAAGTATGTTTCTAGGAATTCATCCATTTCTTCTAGGTTTTCGAATTTGTTAGAATACAATTTTTCATAGTAATCTGAAATGATTCTTTTAATTTCAGTTGGGTCTGTTGTAATATCGTCCATCTCATTTCTTATTTGGGTTATTTGCTTCCTCTCCTTCCTTTTTTTTGTTTTGTTTTGTTTTGTTTGTCAGTTTGACCAGTGGTTTATCAATTTCGTTTGTTTTTTCAAAAAATCAGCTTTTAGTCTTGTCAATTCTTTCAATTGTTTTTCTGTATTCTGTTTCATTTAGTTCAGCTCTAATTTTTCTTACTTGTTTTCTTCTGGTGCCCATGGATTTCTTTTGTTGCCCTCTATTTGTTCAAGTTGTAGGGATAATTCTTTGATTTTAGCCTTTTCTTCTTTTTGGATGTGTGCATTTATTGATATAAGTTGACCTCTGAGCACCACTTTTGCTGTGTCCCAAAGGTTTTGATAGGAAGTGTTTTCATTCCCATTGGATTCTCTGAATTTCTTTATTCCATCCTTAATGTCCTCTATAACCCAGTCTTTTTTGAGCAGGGTATTGTTCAGTTTCCAAGTGTTTGATTTCTTTTCCCTGCTTTTCCTGTTATTGATTTCCACTTTTATGGCCTTATGGTCAGAGAAGATGCTTTGTAATACTTCAATGTTTTGGATTCTGCTAAGGCTTGCTTTATGTCCTAATATGTGGTCTATTCTAGAGAATGTTCCATGTGCACTAGAAAAGAAAGTATACTTGGTTGCTGTTGGGTGGAGTGTTCTGTATATGCCTACAAGATCAAGTTGGTGGATTGTGGCATTTAGATCTTCCGTGTCTTTATTGAGCTTCTTTCTGGATGTCCTGTCCTTCACCAAAAGTGGTGTGTTGAAGTCTCCTACTATTATTGTGGAGCTGTCTATCTCACTTTTCAATGCTGATAGAGTTTGTTTTATGTATCTTGCAGCCCTGTCATTGGGTGCATAAATATTTAATATGGTATATCTTCTTGGTATATTGTCCCTTTAATCATTATATAGTGTCCTTCCTTATCCTTTCTGATGGATTTAACTTTAATGCCTGTTTTGTCAGAAATTAATATTGCCACTCCTGCTCTTTTTTGATTGTTGTTTGCTTGATATATTTTTTTCCATCCTTTGAATTTTAGTTTGTGTCTCTAAGTCTGAGGTGTGTCTCTTGTAGGCAGCATATAGACGGATCTTGTTTTTAATCCATTCTGCCTCTGTCTCTTTACTGGTGCATTTAGTCCATTTACATTCAGGATAATTATGGATAGGTATGAATTTAGTGCTATCATTTTCATGTTTTTTTGGGTGTTGTTGACAGTTTCTTTTTCCCACTTAAATTTACGTGCTGAGTAGATTTTATTTATATATTGTCCTTTCCTCATATTTGTTGTTGTTGATTTTGTTTCTGCTGAGTCTGTAATTTTTCCCTTGTATTTTATTTTGATGAGTAGGATAGTTGGTCTCCTTTGTGGTTACCTTATTATTTACCCTTATTTTTCTAAATTTAAAACTAACTTTTATTTCTTTGTATCGCCGTATTTTCCTCTCCTTATGGAAGGTGTATGATTACATTTCTTAGCCCATCTTTATTATTCTAATGTTGTCTTCTTTCATATAATAACATTGCTGTTACCCTGTTTTGGCCTTTTTTATATATATATATATATATATATATATATATATATATATATATATATATATATATATATATAAATAATCTTGCCTTTTTTTTTTTTTTTTTGGATTTCCCTGTCTGGGTTGACTTCTGGTTGCTCTGCCCAGTGTTCCAGTCTTAGGTTGATACCTGATATTATTGATTTTCTAACCAAAGAACTCCCTTTAGTGTTTCTTGTAGTTTTTGGTTTGGTTTTTACTGTGTTTATCTGGAATTGTCTTAATTTCACCTTCATATTTGAGAGACAGTTTTGCTGGATTTATGATTCTTGGCAGGCAAATCTTTTTCTTCAATTTTTTAAATATGTCATCCCATTGCCTTCTTGCCTGCATGGTTTTTGCCAAGTAGTCCGAGCTTATTCTTATTGGCTCTCCTTTGTAGGTGACTTTTCATTTATCCCTCACTGCTCCTATCATTCTCTCTTTATCTTTGGTTTTGGCAAGTTTGATTATAATATGTCTTGGTGACTTTCTTTTATGATCTACCTTATGTAGAGTTTGATGAGCATCTTGGATAGATATCTTCTCATCTTTCACAATATCAGGGAAGTTTTCTGCCAACAAATCTTCAACAATTCTCTCTGTATTTTCTGTTATCCCTCCCTGTTCTGGTACTCCAATCACTCGTAGGTTATTTCTCTTGATAGAGTCCCACATGATTTTAAGCTTTCTTAATTTTTTTAAATTCTTTTATCTGATTTTTCTTCAAATATATTACTGCCAAGTGATTTATCTTCAAGTTCAGAAATTCTAGCTTCTACTTGCTCAATCCTGCTCCTCTGACTTTCTATTGAGTTGTCTAAGTCTGTAATTTTGTTGTTAATTTTCTGAATTTCTGATTGCTGTCTGTCTATGGATTTTTTCAGCTTATTAAACTTTTCATTATGTTCGTGAATAATCTTTCTAATTTCTTCAATTGCTTTATCTGTGTGTTCCTTGGCTTGTTCTGCATATTGCTTCATATTCTTCCTGATATCTTGAAGGGTTCTGTATATTAAACTTTTTTATATTCTGCATCTGGTAATTCCAGGAATGCACTTTCATCTAGAATATCCCTGGATTCTTTGTTTTGAGAGCCTGTTGAGGTGATCATGGTCTATTTCTTTATGTGTATTGATATTGACTGTTGCCTTTGAGCCATCTATAAGCTATTGTATTAGTTTATGCTTGCTTACCGTGTCATAACTGCTTGCTTTGTTTTGTTTTAGTATACCCCTATGGGTTGCTTAAGTGAACTAGCTTATTTATTTTCACCTTTGGAGCTCTGGTGTCCTGTCCCCAGCTGGCTAGAGTTGTTGTCAGGTATATCAGTCTAGGAGTCCATTCAGTTTTCTTGTATGAATTCAGCTCATGTGTGTGGTACAGGCTCTGTCCTGCAGTCTTAGAGGGGGAGGGGTGATTGGTGTATATACCGTTATCTGATTGCAGCAGAGGGTCATGCTCTGAACAAGGCAGTGGGCTGAGAACTGACCCCCGAGTGTATCTGAGGAAAACACATCCCTGTTTCCTAGAGCATGCTGGTGGGCAGGTTCTGCAGATGGACCATGGACACACAAAGTTTTTGGTCGTAGGGACTGGGAGGTACCAGTTATCTTTGGACCCCTTTCGTGGGTGGCTGGGTGACCTGAGTGGAGCTACCAATCCTTAGGTCCCTGTTGTGGGTAGGTGAGGACCCTGTTTAATAGGCAAAGCAATGTCAAATGTCAAACACCCACCTCTCCACTGCACAGCTGAAATGGTTGGAGTTTTCCAGCAAGGGCCTATTCTCCTGAAATAGGCCCACACAGGTCCATGCAGAAGAGAAAGGTGCTCAAGGTCCGTGGATGGTTTATGCCTGGGCAGGAGCCGCTTCTGTCCTGAGCTCCCCAACTTAATGGAGCTAGGAAATTATCTTTTCCCCACAGTTGTATATTTTTTCCTTCCCCAAGGATGGCTCTAGGTGCTCATCAAGGCCTACCTCAGGCCCAGGGATTCAGCCTCTGAAGCCGGCTACCGAGCCACCAAAAAAAACTTAAATACAATATGACAGTGGTATTTATTTATTTTACATGTCATTTTATTAAATTTACTGTAGATATGAGGAGGGTACATTTCTATTTTCTTTGCATTTTTAATTTTTCAAACTCAATACTAAACCCACAGGTCGATGCTCACCAAGAAAAAAAGAAGTAGAAAACATTAAAATCCTTTTATAATTTCTAAAAAGAGTTCATATATCATTCAAAGTTTAAGTTTTTTTGAATTTAGATTTACATTAGAAATTCAAGAACTCATTTTAGTGCATTAAAGATCATTTAATGCATTTTAATCACCACAGGATTATTCAGAATCAATAGGTTAGCAGTGATTAAAGCTTCCTACTTCTTGTAGGATTAAAACAGTCTGGTAGAAACAGATCTTTCCGTAAAATTTTAGATAATCAACCAGATAAATCAGACTACTAGCTAGGGAGAATTCAATGATCTGTAATTTCCCTTAAAATAATAATGCCTTGAAATTTCATTTTAAATTTACCCTTGCACAATAAATGTTCTCTGTTGGGTTTTAACATCTAAATTTTTGCATTAATTTTTAAACTTAATATCAAATAACAAGGCTTTGCATTGAAATTTAGTATTCTCCAATATTGTATAAAATACTTGTATTTTAATAATTCACATCATTGCAATTTCTATATTCTGCTTTGTTGCGATGTCTGCTTCCTTTTCTTTTCTTGCTTATATGAAACTCAGAGTTAAACAACATTATTTCTGTATTTCTTGTTGTTGCTCATTTGGAATGGCATTGCTGGCTAACATTCATTGATTATCTGTAATTTACCATATGTTTTATGTTCATTAAATGATTTAATGGCCTCAAAGCCTGTCAAGTTTATTTAGATATTGTTTACTCCCTTTTAAAGTAAGCTAAACCAAGCTCAGAAAAGTAAACAATTCATCCAAGGTTACTTAGCTAATATGTGCAGGAGCTAGGATTTAGTTCTGATAAGCTCAAAGTTTCTTCACTCTTCCTGATATTTACATTGCCTTATTAAGTCTAATTTATGACAGGACTGTAATTTCCACAATGGCAAGCACCATACGTATCCTCTCCATATAGTATTTCCAGCACTCAATTTTGAATGTTCCATTATCACTTGGAATCAGGCAGGGAGGCATCTGCCACACACACACACATTTAACTTTTAAAATGTTCTCTTTAAATATTTGCAACAATGACTTATGTTTCAGATACATTATTTTGTTTTTCTAATTTAAGTAGACAATTTCTACTGACACAATTTGTCCTCTCCTTCCTCACTCTCAAAAAATTAATCCTCTCTCGATAATCTCATGATCTAAGATCATGAACTATTTGTCCTCCACCAGGGTTATTCAGTTCTTCATACACTACTTTGGCCTCCTGTCATATCTTCAAATTTGGATGCAGTAGTGGGGCTTACAATTTCACCCCACTCAGAATACAACTATAGCATTCAGTTGATTTTTGGATTGATACAAGAGAAGACCATATACCCCACCTTTGAGTATTTCCTAATTAGGAAAAGCCACAACATCTTATGGGCCTACCATTAATAAAGCTACCATCACTAGTGTATATACAGCACATCTAGGTAATATTTTTCTTATTCTGTGCAACCCTAGCGGAACACACGTTGTTGTTGTAAGGTGCCCTCCAGCTGGATCCGACTCATAGTGATCCTTTGTACAAAGAAGAAAATACTGCCCGAACCTGCACCATCCTCCAAATTTTTTCTATATTTGAGCCCATTGTTGCAGCTGCTGTGTCAATCCCTCTCATTCAGTGTCTTCCTCTTTCTCCCTGACCCTCTACTTTAGCAAGCATGATATTCTTCTCCAGGGACTGGTGTCTCCTAATAACATGTCCAAAGTACATGAGACGAAGTCTTGCCATCCTTGTTTCTAAGGAGCATTCTGACTCTACTTCTTCCAAGACATTCTGAGTCTACTTCTTCCAAGACAGATTTTTTCATCCTTCTGGCAGTCCATGGTATATTCAATATTCTTCACCAACACCATAATTCAAAAGCATCATTTCTTCTTCGGTCTTTTTTATTCATTGTACAGCTTTTGCATGCATATCAGGTAATTGAAAATACCTTGGCTTGGTCAGGTACACTTTAGTCCTCAAGCTGACATCTTTGTTTTTTAACACTTTAAACAGGTCTTTGCAGCAGATTTGTCAAATGCAATGCGTCGTTTGATTTTTTGACTTTTTTTCCTGTGGGCATTGATCGTAGATCCAAGGAACCTGAAATCCTTGACAACTTCAGTATTTTCTCCCTTTATCATGAAGTTGCTTATTGGTCCAGTTGTGAGGATTTTTGTTTTCTTTATGTTGAAGTGTAGCCCATACTGAAGGCTGTAGTCTTTGATCTTCATTAGTAAGAGCTTCAAGTCCTCTTCACTTACAGCAAGCAAAGTTGTGTCATCTGCATATTGCAGGTCGTTAATGAGTCTTTCTCCAATCCTAATGCCATGATCTTCTTTTTATAGTCCAGCTTCTTGCAATAACAGCCTTGGCAATAGCAACATAAAAAGATTATGCATTACTTAGTTGGAAAAATGATAGACTGTTGGAAGCTCCTTTCATAATGGTGTGTAGTACAGAATGGAAGAGAGAGAATGAACAATGGAGAATAGTCATACAAGATGAAAGGATAGTTACTTCTCTATTTTTATTTACTATCATTGTTGTCATTTGGTGTTATTAGGCTGATGCAGCTATCAACTCAATAACAATAGCTATCCCATGTGACAGATAACTTCCCCATAGGGTTTTTCTCCCACTGGGTAAGTTCAAACTGCCAACCTTTCGGTTAGCAGCTAAGTGCTTAACTGTTCTGCCACAAGGGTTCTTTTTTCTATTTAATGATAGTCTCTAATTAATAAAATGCATATATTTCAGTCTGAATCAAATCAAGAAATGGAAACTACACAGTAATTTCACATTTAATATAAGGAATTATTAAATTTTAACCTTTATTAAATAATTAGATAATTACTATAGGCAAGTAATTATAAAGATGTCAAGAAAACTCTGAAGGGTATCTTAGGACTGAGTCAAAGTACTAAAAAAAGGGAGGCCTCTTCCCTAAGGCCAGGTTTCAGATCTCATTGTAGAAAGTGTAGCTGCAGCCCACTGGAAAGCAAGAAAGTCACTGGGTACCTGGGAAAAAGCTGGTTCACAGTTGCTGGGCAAGCAGGTGAGCCAAGACTGCCAGATGGACACACAGAAGGAGCCAGAGCACAGCTGTGAGCTCAAGGCCGAGAGGACATTGTGTTGACATTGGGAGAACTACAGAAAACAAAACCCTGGGTGCAGGAATGCCATGGTTGTCAGAGGGGCCTGCAGAACAAGCAGAGGCACTGCTGCAGGCATGAGATCTGGAGCACATGGTGTCCATGAAAGAGCGCCACCAGAAGCTTATCACTGGACTGGGTTAGGGCTATGAGCTTGACAAGGCACTGAACACTCTGAATGCATGACTAAGGCAGAGCATCTCCATACACACAAAGTTAATATTGACATATCATGCATTGGGGGCCAGAACAAAAACAAAAGCACACAGAGCCAAAACTAGGACCTACTTCCTGCAGTTTCCTTCCTGTGCCCTTTACTGACAAAGCTTGACATCATGCTCAATGAAGTGGTTAAAGAATCTAATCCATTATCATAGAGAATGTTCTAAAACATAAATTTGGAGCGGAGAAACAGTAGTAAATCGATTACTGGCACATTCTCCTCTTTGGCTACTTAGCTTCCATATGCACCCAATATATTTGAACTCTCAACTGTAAACCAGGCTTGAGTTATATCTTTTTCAACCAAAAGGTTGTAAAGAAGTCGTAGAAAAGGAGTCAAGGAGTGAAGAAGAAAAGGCAAGGCCAAGGAAATTGAGCATCAAAGAAATCTCAGCTACATGCTTATACTACTTTCCTTACCTTCTGGATCTGCCAAAGATTGGACTTTACATACCTTTTTTTGCTCATCTGTTTTATTTTTAGTGATAAATTGCTCCTGTACACACTCAACCTTACCATGAATGACTCTGTTTTCTCCAAAGTCATGCATTAAATGTTGACCAGGTGTTATGCCTCCTTTATGTGTACATGGTGTGTGTGTGTATGATAGATGGTGCAATCTATAGCAACTTTCCTTCATCTGGAAGGAATATCTTGATATAATTCAGATCATTGAACTTCAAAATCTTTAGTGAGGTGACTGACCCTGAAATTTTCTGGAGTTTATTTACCACTTTTTTTTTTTTTTTAGTATTTATTTATCCCCTAAGATATTAAACGACCTGCATATCCTGCTTATTGGATCAAATCAGCATATCATCAATATAGTGGACAAGGTACAATGTTTTTCAGAGTGTTAAGATGATTAAGATCTCTGGAGACTATATTACGGCAGTGTCGTAGGTATCGAGTGCTGCTATAACAGAAATACCACAAATGGATGGCTTCAACAAATACAAGTTTATTCTATCACAGTCTAATAGGCTACAAACCCAAATTCAGGGCGTCAGCTCCAGGGGAAGCCTTTCTTTCTCTGTTTGCCCTGGAGGAAGGTCCTTGTCATGAATCGACCCTTGGGCTGGAAGCTTCTCAGTGCAGGGACCCTGGTTCCAAAGGACTCGCTCTGCTCCAGGTTCTACTTTCTTGGTGGTGTGAGGTCCACCTGTCTCTCTGCTCACTTGTCTCTTTTATATCTAAAAAGAGATTGGCTCAAATTGAAGGTTAATCTTGTAGATTGAGTCTACATTAACATCATAGAGATAGGATGTACAACACAGGAAAATCACATCAAATGACAAAACGGTGGAAGATCATATGATACTGGGAACCATGACCTAACCAGGTTGCCATTTTGGGGAACACAATTCAATCCATGACAGGCAGAGAGCAGGAGAATGTAAGTAGTCTTGAGGCAACAAGATGAAGTTGCATTGTGGCCCTCTTAGTAAAAGGAAAATGTTTCAGGTGGTCCTTGAAAATTTTTATGGAGAAAAAGGCATTAGTCAGGTAACAGCTGATACTGAGTATCAAAGAATATGCTGATTTTCTCTAGTAAAGACACTACACCTAGGGCAGCAGCCACAATTAGAGTCACCACCTCATGAAGTTTTCAATAATCCACAGTCATTTTCCAAGGTCTACCAGACAGAAAACTCTTCTTTTTTGCCTTTGATGTGGTATTAATCTCTGTGGTATACCTTCTAGCTTTCAATCTTGGTAGGGAGGGAATGTTCCAGAGAGCTTTACTTAATTTTTATTTCTAGAATGGTCCTCTTCATGCCATGAGTCAGGAAGTCAATGTGGGGTTTCTTCCACTTACTAAGAATGATTATTCCAGTTATATCAGGAACTGGGGCAAAAATTACAACAGAAGTGGGCCTATGGACACACCGGGCCCACTGTGAGTCTGACTTATATCTCCACCTGCCTTATGACCACCATAAATCCCCCTGGTAGTGGACCATACTGACATTTTGATCCCTAAGAATTACTGTCAATTCAGGGTCAGGGTGTAGTAATCTCTAAAACAGTCTGGATATTTCATTTTCCCTTATTCACAGTCACTGTAGTAAATGACCACAGACACGTGGGGAAGGCTTGGTGGAAGATTTATGTGTGTATATATGGCAGTGGTCCATTACTGCAGAGCAGGTAGTGAAGAGTGAATTTGGAGTTGAGAGGCAATAAATTGATAAAGGCACAAAGTGTGAAGAGACTATAGAGCATTTATTAATGAAGGACTTAATCAGTTATAATGATAAAATGTAGCAAAATTTATATCAAAGACAATTTAGTCACTAAGGAGAATAAATGTCAAATAAAAAGAATGTTACTTTTGAGGAAGAGATATTTGATGCTGTATTGTAGAACATAAGAAGAAGGTATTTACCATTTACTGCTACTCAACTGCATTGTAAGGTTAAGAATATCAGAGAATGTGTTCTAGGAATTTTATCCATCCCCTGCAGGGCTACAGAATATACGTTGCACATAATAAAATTTTACTGAATGCATTTCTTTTCCAATGAGGTTAGAGTATATGAATATCCCTTATGATTAAGCTATTTTAAAGCCTTGAGTATATTTAAATAGTGGTATTTTATGAGAAACACTATAATCCTATATGCTTTTCACTTCTTATTTTATCATGTCTATTAACTACTGCCTTAAAATCAGATTCAGACATCTTTTAATTATTCACAAACAGCTAAAACTTAATACATGTATGTTGCAGCTGTCATCAATATCTTGTCAATGACAATATAAATATTGGTAAATTTAAGGTAAGTAGGGAGTCCTGGTGGCTCAGCAGTTACGCTCTTGGCAGGTAACTCAAAGGTCGGCAGTTCAAATCCACCAGCCACTCCTTGGAAGCCCTATGGAGCAGTTCTACTCTGTCCTACAGGGTTGCTATGAGTCAGGATTGATTCAATGGCAACTGGTTTGGTTTGGGTTTACAGTCAGTATAAGTCTTGCTTATTGACAGAATATACTTGAAATGATGGGATGAAAAAACAAAGAAAGATTAAAAAGAAGTAATTCCATTATTTCTATTTACTATTTTTCTGTAAATAATAAAATTATTATCTTTTAAGTGAATGATAAAATGAGTGACCTTCCATCACAATGCAGGTGAACCTGTCAGAGATATTTTTAATTCTTTACTTGATTGCAATTAAGCTAGTAAGTGTTATCAGAAAGATCTGGGAATGTCTGCATTGATTGATTTAATTTGTTTATCTTTTATTTGGAAGAAATGAATGCATATTTTTAATTTACATGAGACGTAATTAATTTAATCACATTAAATCCATTTTAATTAATAAGGGAGAACATAAATGCAAGGCTTTGTATTTCATCAGAATTTTTTATAAATTCAACAGTTTATTAATAGAACATTTTTGAAAACTGCCCTAGGATACCACGCAGACATATTTACATAATAAACCATAGAAATACCAGTGGTTACTTATTTCTAACAGAAAGAAAATACAAAATTTAGCACATGTACAATAGGTCTGTGTGTCTTTAATGCTTAAACTTGTGAATAAGAAAAAATGGGAAATTTTCTCTATGCTAACCACTAAGTATTCAAAAAAGAGTAGGTGATCCAAATTTGCAAAATTTTTCAGAAATATGGCATGACCTCATGGATATATCATGGAAGTGACCACATATTTTAATTCTATTCAAATTATGCACATAAACAAACTCCACCATATAAATTAAAAAAAAAAAAAAGTTGTGTTCATTTGACTCCATCTCATGACAGCCTCATTTGTGTCAGAACAGAACTGTGCTTCGAAAGGTTTTCAATGTCTGATTTTTCAGAAGTAGATAATTAGTCCTTTCTTTCAAGTTGCCTGGGGATGAAACCGAGCCTCCCCGCTTCAGTTAGCAGCTGAGAAGTGGGGTGATTCACCATTTGCTCCATGCAGGGTCTCCCATATAGATAAAAAAAAAAAAAAAAAAAAAATTTTTTTTTTTTTTTTAAAAAGCAGCCCTAAAATCATGGTATAGATGACTAACCTTCTTTAGAGATGCCACATAGCCAGAGAAATAACATGAAATAATGCTAGTATTGTGGTATTATGGTATTTATTCCAATTATTTATTGATTGGAGCCCTACTGGCACAGTATTTAAGAGCTTTATCTGCTAACCAAAGGGTCAGCACTTCAAATTACCAGCAGCTTCTTGGAAACCCTATGGGGCGGTTCTCCTCCATCCTATTGGGTCGCTATGAGTTGGAATTGACTGGATGGCAATAGATTTGGTTTGGTTTACTTATTGATTGCTGAGTTAAATTACATAGATTTAGAAAGAAAGTCCCCAGAGAATAAATGTTTTCATGGTTAATCTCATTCAAAATAGTATAACTGGCATAGAATTTCTGAATATTTATAATATTCTCTCCAAAAAATTATCTTGGCATTTTTAATATAAGTTCTCTAATGCTGATCCTTCTTATTTTCTCAATTTTACTCCTGTCACTTGCTAAATAGAATGAGGACCATTCTTTGATGAACCAATTAGTTAACCTGATCAGCTTTGGGTTAAAGTAAGAAACTATAGATTCTCAGAAACAACTATTTTCCATTATGAAAACAAGTACTCCATTTTCCTGCACAGCTTCCTCTAGCAAAATGTTTTGCTGACTAAACTTACTTTCGCTGTTTAAATGGTATTGCTATAAAATATGTTTAGCAATGCGTTATTCAAGAAAGTGAAGTTCTTTATTGGCAATATAGGGGGAAGTTTAATGATGTTAGGATGTTAGTTAATCTTCTTGGAAAAATTCAGAGTTTCATCTATTTTTGTTAAGTCCAAAAAAGATTTAAACTTTTCTCAAGAGTAATTGTGCTACCAAAGTCCTGAAGTAAAATCAAGATGGGTAGGGAGAAAAAGTCAGCATGTCTAGTAAGCAATAATATGTTGTGAAAACACATATTGGAAGTATATTATTGTACTATTATATCCTTTTCTCAGGTTTTTTTTTAATATTTTGAATAAAAGTCTTTAGAGTTCAGGTAATATTGTCTTTTCTTAACTTCTATACGATATTTTTATCCTTTTATTACAGGATAATTGAATGACAATTAGTTTAATCTAATAAAATAAAATGTAGATTTTACAGAAAAAAGATTCCAAATTTGAAAAAAAAAAAATACTGATTTCAATTTGTAATTGCTTTTTGTTATTATTGTGTCTCAAAATTTTGACCAAAAGGTGATGTCCAATAATACATTTTATTTTGATACATTAAATACACTAAAAGTGTTAATCCTCAAAACAGCATGGTAAATAAATGGAGTAAAAAAAAGCCATTGCCTTCAACTCGATTCTGACTCATAACAACCCTATAGGACAGTGTAGAACTGCCCCACAGGGTTTCCAAGGAGCAGCTGGCGGATTCAAACTGCCAGACTTTTAGTTAGCAGCCAAACGTTTAACCACTGTGCCACCAGGGCTCATGAAGGCAGTAGGAATCAGAAATAATTGGACTAACTATTTTATGCTAATAACCTCTTGTAATCTCATTTTTTCATCCACAAAATGCTACTACAAACAGTAAGGGTGTTTGTTGTGAGGTAATGTATGTGTGTATGTTGCATTGAAAATATAAAATAATAAGACGGTAATTTCTTACAAAGCTTAAGGGGGGGAATCATTAATTTCTAACAAAGTCTGAAGGATAAATAAGAAAATTTTCCGTATTTATAGAATAAAAACAAACAAAAACCGTCTTCTTAAATCTTTGCAGTTTTCATATTAAGTCAAACTTAATCCTTCAAAAGGCTAATTTAACTGTCCGTGATGATTTGTTGAAGGCCGTCTACCTACATAGCAACAGATTTAAAAGCGACATACTAAAATTAATTACTCACATCAAGAAGGGATGTGATTACTGGCCCCCAGCACTTAACTAGAGAAAATAAATCTAGAAAGACACGTGTCTTGTTCATCTAGTGCTGCTATAATAGAAATACCACAAGTGGATGGCTTTAACAAAGAGAAAATTATTCTCTCACAATCTAGTAAGCTGCAAGTCCAAATTCAGGGCATCAACTCCAGGGGAAGGTTTTGTCCGTCAACTCTGGAAGAAAGTCCTTGTTTTCAATCTTCCCCTAGAATAGATGCTTCTCTGAGCAGGAACCTCAGGTCCAAAGGACATGCTCTACTCCTGAAGCTGCTTTCTTGGTGGTATGAGGTTTCCCTGTCTGTCTGCTCGCTTCTCTTTTTTATATCTCAAAAGAGATTGGCTTAAGACACTATCTAATCTTGTAGATCTCATCAATATAACTGCCACTAATCCACCTTATTAACCTCACAGTGACAGGATTTACAACACATAGGGAAATCACATCAGATGGCAAAATGGTAGACAATCATACAATACTGGAAATCGTGACTTAGCCAGTTGACAGATATTTTTGGGGGACACAATTCAATCTATGACAATATCCAAAATTGAAGATTTCAGTCACAAGAAGAGTGAGGGTCACTGTGTAGGAATGGAGATATTAAGTAATAATCTGAGTATTAAAGGCTGATACATTCCACATACCTTGATATCTCCCAAATAAGAACTACCATGCATATACCAGAAGGCAGGAGAATGGAGTTATCCCTTCTTTTTCTGAAGAAACTGAAAAGATTTTCTGTTTGGGGATTTCCTAGTGAAAAATCTGAATGGCTGTCAATTTTTCTCTAGTAGTGGAGCTAAACAGTCTACAGCCACCTCCCTCACCAGCACACAAAATGTATATCCACCGTACACCCAATTAGTCTTTTAGTGCATCATTCTTAAATAAGAATGGACAATGAATTGGCCACAATACATTTAAGGAAACCTTCAAAATGGGAGAGACAAAAGCAAATCATTAGAAACTAGAACCAACAGCAAGAAAAATAATGTAGATATAGGAAGACAAGAAAAATAAGTAGTAATTGATGTTATTAGAGAGGCCCAGTATCGTCTTCATTGTGTAAATATGCTTAAATGCTTCAAAAAGTAATAATCATAAAATAGGAATTAAACCAGCCAAAACAAACCCATTGCTGTCAAATCCATTCTGATTATAGGGACCCCATAGGACAGTAGAACTGCCCTGTAGGGTTTCCAAGGAGAGGCTGGTAGATTCGAACTGCCAACGTTTTGGTTAACAGCTGAGCTCTTAACCACTACACTACCAGGGATCCCTGAAAATTAAAATATGATGCTCCAAATTTAGGAGTCAATAGAGAGACTGTAAGATGAAGACTGGGTATTTACCTGAAAAATAGAAAAAAATAAAGAGGAGTTGAGAAGAGTAGAAAAACAAAAGAACTTAGAATATCAACTTAAGAGATGCCAATTTGACTTATAGGCATTCTAAAGCAAACCAAGAAAAAGAATAAATAATTCAGAAAGTAATACTCCAATTTGCTCTAGATCTGACATTCATAAATCCCTGGATTGAAAATGTCCTGTGAGTACTTTGCACAAGGAATTCAAACAAATAAAAACTCCAGCACGTTAATGAACATAACTATCTGATTTATAATGCTGCAGGTAATGAGAAGATACTGACAGCTTTCAGAAACAAAATGAGCCGCATTAAAAGAACTGAAAGACTGACAGCAGAACTCTCAGTGTACAAGTGGAATCCTGAATACAAACATAGAAATATTTTTATGATTCTGAGCTAAAGAGATTTTTTTAACAAAACATATTGCTGGTCAGAATATTAGTTAAATGTGAGGGTATACTAAAGATATTCTCATATAAAATGTCACAAAAAACTTACCTTCTACAGGACCTCAGAAAATTCGCTGGTAATGAGCTCCTTCAAACACATGACTAAACAGAGAGAGAGAGAAACATGAGATTCAAAACTTACAGAAGTCAACATAGGCAACAGGAAAAGGAAATTCCAAGCAAGATGACAAATAAAAGTACATAAAGGACAGCAGTACATAGGATCCAGAGAGCAAAACTTTCTAAGTGGAGTAAAGCATCAGAGGGCTCACGAGAGGGTTACAAAAATAAAATGCCTTTCTTATGCTTTAAAGCTCATAGAATATCAGTTCACAAATATCTAGGAGAGTGTGGAAATAATTAGCAAAGGGAGCATAGGAAATACAATAAACAGACAAAAAAATTACCAACTTAAGTAAAAATAAAGTTGTTCAAAAAGGGGAATATGCCTATGTGAATCTACTTAGCTGTGTATCAAATAATACGTATACAGCTATGTTGTCATTGTGTGCCATCCAGTTGATTCTACTAGGTGAATTCCAACTGCCAACCTTTTGGTTAGCAGCCAAGAGCTTTACTATTTTGCCACTAAGGGTCTTTATATAGCTCTAATAATCAAAACATCTCATAAGAATTTAATCAGAATTGAATCAAAGTACACTACAATCTTTTTCTCCCATAAACAAACTCACCAAAGTGTTTCAAAGTAAAAGACAGGAAATACAATAATATTCATTATTAATTTTTAATCTATGGACATAAATTTCAAAACACACACAAAGAGCACACACACGCACACACACACTCTAGGTGTAGAGAATGGTTGCCTCTGGGAAAAGGAATGGGTTGAGAAAGTGGGGAGGGACTTTTTTATTGTTGATGTTGATTGATGTTATATTGCTTTTAGCACAATGAAATTACTTGAGCAATTTACCTAATTTTACAAAAAATACAAGTTAACAGTAATGAAAGTTAAAAAATGATTTTACATTTTCCAAAAAAGCATTAAATCTAATAATTTAAGTAAATGAAATGATTTAATCCATATGCTGTCTAGCAATCACAGCAGTGTATTGAACTTTTCCCATTAATTTGCTAGATACCATCAACTCTTGATTTTTCATTAATTATACTCAGCATATTAGTGTCCCAGGTTGACATTCTTTGGTATTGCACTGCTGTAGAGCCTCTTCTTTCCATTATTAGTAAGTATATTCTCTTGTAATGTAAATTGATTTCAATATTAATCTTACCAAAATATAATTAGGAAGTTGACCCTGGCACACTATTATCAACTTTTTACAAAAGGACCTATAATTTTATGGGTAGCTCATACTTCATAATAAGGTTCAAAAAGATGTGTTTTTACTCATTTTTATCTCTGCTAGAGTTATTTTTAATGATTTATTGAGTTTTTAATGATGTTATTAATTTTACATGATATTTTTCTCTGGCAAGGCCCACAAATAATTCTGCATTAAAATGTTTAAAAAAATATCGCAGTAGAAACAAAATTAAACAAAAAAGGAGGCAATTAGAAAATGTAATTTAAAAAGCAGTTAATTATTTATCTTCCCCCCCCTTTTTTTAACACATTTAACAAAAGATAACAGTATCTGTGTCAAAAGCATTTTTCTAAATCACATTAATAACTAGTAAATATCAGCGATGAGAGAAAGTTTTCACCAACAAATTCGCAAAACACTGAAATCATTACAATAATGCTGTGATGGTCATGAGTGTTTTAGAAGCACTCACAACTCTTAGGAAACCATAACTTAGGCCAATAAATAAATATGCTACAAAGAAAATTGGATGTCAAATTAACTAAACTCATGTTTGAAGTAATTACTTTTTTATATTATCACATCTACTTTCCTGCCTTCTCCCTCCCTCCCCTACTTTCTTGTTTCTTCTATCCTTTCCTTTTTCATTCTTTCTTTGCTTTCTTTTCCTCTCCCTTCCTTTAAGGTACCTGGATAGCACAAATGGTTTGTATCCCAAATCTAACCTGAAGGTTATTGGTTTGAGCCTCCCCAGTGACACTGTGGAAGAAAGGGCTTGCAATCTCCTTCCATAAAAGATTACAGCCAGAAAACTCCATTGTGCAGTTTTACTCTGTAATAACACGGGGTTGCCTTGAGTCAGAATCAGCTAGACAGCAATGTTTTTCTTTTTTTACCCCCTGCCTTTATTCCTTCCTTCTACAAACAAAAGGCTTATTATCAAACAAATGTTAATCTAGACGCTTAGGAATTCACAACTAAGTGGTCGATTTTCCTACACATGTTTGATTCATATTTTATTTAAGGGATTATTCAAGAAAATATATTTTTATTAAAAATTGTAGATGCAGCGTGAAACACTGTAATCTCTTTGAAATAAGTAACTTTATCTTGTTCCCAGGTGTCTCTAAGTATCTAGAAGAAAGGTCACACACTTTTTCTGAAAGGGTCAGATAGTAAATATTTTATGCTTTACTTCCCATACTCTGTGGCAACCTTAAAACCAGCAATAAAATAGGCAAAAACAAATGGGCATGGCTGTGCTGTATGCTATGGTTTTCTGATCCCTTGTCTAGAACAATGCTGAGCTCATTTTACATGCTAAATAGATGTGTATCACCGACACATAGATCTACTTACTCATCATGGTGTTACTTTTTGCTATCTATCTATATGTATAATCTGACTTTAATTAGCTATAAAGGCAGTCTGTAATTATTATGTTACTCGTTGCCATCAAGTCATTTCCAATCCATAGTGACCCCATAGGACAGAATAGAACCACCCCACATGGTTTCTGAGAAGCAGCTGGTGGTCTGGTGCTGCCAACATTTTGGTTGGCTGCCATAGCTTTTAACCACTACACCACCAGGGCTCCAATTATTACTTTAATCCTTTTCAATTCTGAGACTCCACCCTCATCAGGCTTTCTTCCTTCTTTACTGGTTATTCCTTCAAAATCTTCTTTCCAGCTCACCTTGACTTAGTGACTAAACATCAGAGGAGATCCCTAGATTATAGAACTTCCTCTTCTCTTATTTTAGATAGAGCCCACAAACTTAACTAATGTGCTAGCCAGTAACCTAGGAATAAAGGGTGAAATCTCTCCTGAGCTACAGATAGGTTGCGGGATGTTTGTTACTAAATATTTATATGGTTGTTGGAATTTGAACTGAAACTTGCTTTTATAATTATACATCACTTGGTTACTGGGAATGAGGAGGTAGGAATACATAATTCATATCTTCCTCTAGCCATAGAACATGATCAAAATCAATAACAAACAATCTGATATTCCAAATGGCTTCAGTGGATCCTAGTTTTAAGCAATGTATTTCTATATAAACTTAGGATTTAACCATTGAAGAGGATATTAGTTTTAGAAAACAAAAGACATTTAATTTTAAAAATATAAAGATACTTAAAGAAATAAAAAAGATTTCTGCTTACATCCATGACTGAGCAACAGGAAATAGATTTACTCTTCAACATTAAGCAACTAGGTAAATATGAGAAGAGAACAAGATTCAGACCACAGAGACGCACAGAGTGGGGAGACAGACACCAATGAACACCTAGCAATGCCAAAGAATGTTAATGAACACTAAAGAATGCCATGTTACACCAAGGAAAGCCAAGAAACTCCCAGGATTACTGACAAAGAAGGACCCTCCCATACAGCTGAAGCCCTGATTTGAATTTCTAGCCTCCAAAACTGTGAGAAAATAAATTCTTGTTTTTTTAAAGCCACCCATTTGTGTTGTATTTTGTCATGGCAGCACTAGGAAACTAAGATATTAAGTATACTCTTGCAATAAAAATAAAATAAAATGCCACAGTACATCAATACATGTGGCACTCAAAACCCTGTCATGTTATAACTGCATCGCTGCCATTTTTCATATGCTAGCAGAGTTTTTTTCTTCAGCAGAGTGCAAAGCGATGAGAATTTCTTATATGGTCTCTGTTGCAACTCTACTTTTTTTAGTAGCATGCAAACAAACGTGTTCCAATGGCTGTGTTCCAATAAATTTATTATGGAGACTAACATTTGAAATTTCTGTAAGTTTATCATGTTGCAAAACATTTTTCTTCTTAGATTTGTTTTCAACCTTTTAAATAACACTAAAACTACTTTTAGCTCACAGTCATATAAAAGTAGGTGGCAAGCCAGAATTGACACATAGTCTGGCAAGCCACAGTTTGCTAGAAAATCAGGGTAACTTGATATTAAAATTTCCTGCTAAGAATTAAGCCTAGAGATGATTTTCTTGACTGCTGTCTTATGCAAGTTTCCACTGAAGAAATTTCTCACCCTTTACAGCTTATACAGATATATTTTCTTCCCACTTTCTTTTCACAAGAGGAAGAGTTGTAAAAGAAAAGGGGATAGCTACAGAGAGAATTTCATGTGTGGTTTAAATTTGGAGTAGTTATTTTAATCTTTTTGTTGTTAGTTGTTGCTGTCCAGTCAGCACCAACTCATAGTGACCGTATGTAAACAGAACAATATGTTTCTCAGCCTCGTGCCATCTTTATGATCGTTGTTATATTTGAGTCCATCGTTTTGACCACTGCGTCAATTTGTCTAACCAAGGCCCTCCCTCACCTTTGCCATCCTTCCACTTTACCAACCACAATGTCCTTTGCTAGCAATTGGTCTTTCCTGATGATATGTCCGAAGCAAGCCAGCCCAAGTCTCACCATCCTCACTTCTAAGGAAGGTTTTTGTTAAATTTCTTCTAAGAGTAATTTGTTCATTCTTCTTTCAGTCCACTATATATTCAATATTCTCTGCCAACACTATATTTTGAATGCATCAATTCTCCTTCTGTCTTCCTTTTTCAATGTACAGCTTTCCTGTGCATATGAGACAATTGAAAAGGCCGTGGATTATATCAGAGGCACCTTAGTCATTATACAGTTATCTTTGCTTTTTAACACTTTAAAGAGACCTTTTGCAGCAGATTTGCCCAATACAATATGTTGTTTGACTTCTTGACAGCTGCTTCCATGGACACTGATGATTGATCCATATATAATGAAATCATCGACAACTTCAGTTTCCCCTTAACCTTTAAACAGAGTATAAGTTAATAATTAAAGTGCTGATACACTGACAACTCAGTTAATATAATTCGTCATATCTTTCAGGTTGGATGCCCATGAAGACAGATCCCAAAATCTACAGCATATTTGTTTTACTGAAATCCAGCTGTGAAGGGACAATTTTAAATGAGGTCCAAGCCAAGAGAAAGTAAGAAGTATGTAGTTGACTCAGTCTAACAAGACTCACTGTGTTTGTGTGTAATATATTTTCAAATTCTTTTTTTTCATTTTCCCATTATTATCTAAGCTCAAAGCCCCTCCCTATTTTAAGGGAAGGGAATTTCATTATAAGCAATACTTACTAAATCTATCAACAAATTCATCTTGTTGGAACTATTATTTTTAAAGTGCTTGAACTTCTTACAATAGCATCTGGCTTTTGAATGGAAGATGAACAGTTACTTGCTCACCTAGTGCTGCCGTAACAAAAATATACCTCAAGTACCTGGCTTCCAAGAACATGAATTTATTGTCTCACAGTTTCGGGGGCTGCAAATCCAAATCAGGGCATCAACATTACAGGTGGGTATTTCCTTGTCAGTACCCCCTAGCGTTCTTTGGTATTCCTTGGCAGGTAGAGAATCTCTCCCATGTCTTTCTCCCCTTATGTAAGTGTCTCTCTCTGTATCTGTACTCCCCTTTATAAGACACCACTAAGAAGGATCAGACTTAGGACCACCCTACTCCAGCATGGCCCCATTAATATAACAAAAGAAACCCTGCTTCCAAACAGGATCATATTCACAGGCACAGGGAATAGGACTTCAATATATATTTTGGGGAAACAGTATTCAATCCATAAGAAACAGTAAGCTAAACAAAGTTTTGACTAAGTAAAGACAATATTGTATTTAGGGATGATTAAAAAGGAAAAAAAAATATATATATATATAAAGTTTTTTATTCTATTTGAAGGAGGTACGTTCTTGTTACTGGTCAATAAACTTAAGTCATTTTTCTCCTTACTTTTGATGTTACATTTTAGATTTATGGGGAAAAAGTAATGCTGTCTGTAACATAGGTTAGTTTTTCTCTGAGTAAATCACTTAGCCACTTGATATCCCTTCATATTATGAGATTTACATGACACCATAATTCTTTTTGTAAACAAATGAATAATGCAAAGAAGTTAAGTGGCATATTGTTTGTTATTTGGCAGGGCTTTTAATTTTTCCTCTATGTGTAAAGATTTTAGAGTTGGCAGAGTTTCCACACAGTAAATGTCAAAGATGAGATAATATATATTCATCTTTTGATTTTCAGCCAAAAAATGTCAAAGAAGCAACATTCCATTTATTTATTTATTGCTATGATTCTAAGGATTATGTTTTAAAAATAAAGATATTTTTACTGAGATAAAGGTGAAGTGGCAGCAAAGCATTTTGTTCATTCAGAATGGGCAGTAGTACAAGCAACTACAAAGTAATACAAAAAGAGAGTTTAAATGTGGAATGTATTGATCATCTTTGTACAATTCTCTAAACTTTGCCTATTGAATTTTTACAGATGAAAGTCATATTCTTCACGGAATTTTAAGACTGCCATAAGAAAAGAGGGGTATTTGGACCAAGAGTTGAACCTGGCAAAATTTCACATGTATACCTTTCAATATTTTCACATAATTCCTATCAACTTTGACTAGTTTATTTAGGAGTTTGAATATGAAATAGTTGGTTTAATATACCCGTTCCCAAGTGTCTTCAAGGAATGACAACTCTACTTTGGTTTCCTATTGAAGAAAGTTGTAAAGATTGATTAATTTTTACAAAAACATTCGTAAGGTGATTTTAAAATTCTTTATATATCTGAAAGTATTCCCGATACACTTCACTGTGATTTTTTTTAATCTAATAATAGGTCTTAACTCCCAAAACAGTAGACCCATTTCAAAAACTGCTATATAAACATGCTTTTCAAATTCTACCAATCTCCATTTCTTGAACATATTGTTAAAACAGTGAAGTGCTCCTGTCTCTGAAAGTTTTTCTAACAGGAAATACACCAACTTTTGCAAGAAAGAAAGAACTCAAAGAAAAAGAAATGTAATACAGCACGAATCTATACATTTCAGGATATGTTTTGGATTTTCATAGACAGCTAGTCAGTGTTTAAAAGAAATCAGTTTAAGAGAGATTCAGTAATATTTGTCTTTTTTTTTACCCTTCCCATTTGATGGGTGATATTAAGTAAAATTGGAAAACTGTGTATGGTCTCTGACTACTTCCTCTTAATTCTTATTACTGTAGTTTCCTAATGGCAGTTTTTCTTTTTCCTTTATTCCATTATAGATTTATGTACTGGGATGATTCTATAAGGAGCAGCTTCTCCTTCTCACTCATTTATTAATTTTTTGAAGCCTTTATATCAGTACAGGTAGTCAACAACTTCCAACAGGGTTCTATTTTGAAGACTGCATTGTAAGTCACTTCTGGTGTAAGGTGAATGCTTTTTTAGTTTTTGTTATTATTGCCTTTTATTATCAGTATCTTTGTAAATCTGATCTTTGAACATCTGCTGTGAACATCTGAGAATGATAACATCAGCAAATTATGCACTGTTACATTGTATGTAGTACATGTCACTAACAATAAAAGGTAAAATAAAGAAAAAACAGGTGGTAGTAAGGGTGGTTTGTGTAACTCAAATACATGGTAAGCCAGGCTCTACCTGTTTTGACTCGTGTATATTTCTTTTATGCAATATAATATACAACACAGCCATTATTTATGTTGTTGTTTAAATTGTTCAAGTTTTGGTAACTGGGAGTTATTTCTGTTTGGCCACTGTGCCCTTTCAGCATACCCCTAAATTTTTTTGAACTGCCCTGTTAAAAAATCTGCAGGATCATATTGAATTTTCCCTTTCAGGGCCCTGGAATCTACCAATATGAAGAGGATCCCTGGTTTCTTTTACTGGAGAATGATATTCAGAACTCAAGATCTGAGCACTAGATGTACTCATTGCTCCTAGGAGGTCATTGTTCTCAGGTCCTGAGAAATATAAGTATGTACACTAGCTGATGCATAGAAATACATTTGTATCTTCCTATCTATCTGTCTATCTATCATCTATCAATTATCTATAAAAATCATGAGTTCATACTGATACTACTGATTCCAACCCAACACCACAGCTCTGGCCTCCCTCCTTTCCTTATTTATAATGTCTTTCTCTAAGATTGAGAAATCTGGCTTTACTTTTCTACATTATATTAATTATTTGTAAAATTCTAGCATACTAACGCCTAGGATATCGATGTTTATGCGTTCCATTTCATTTTTGACGATTTTTAATTTTCCTAGATTCATACTTCATGCATTTCAGGTTCCGATTATTAATAGATGTTTGCAGCTGTTTCTTCTCATTTGGAAACAGCTGCAAACTTTCAAGGAAGTCTTGTCAAAATAGAGAACCTCATTTTAATGATGAGAAAACATTAAATAGGCAATTCCAACTGAAGGGCAGCATACAAAATAACTGACTATTGTTACTGTGTTCTGTCAAGTCAATTCTGACTCTTAGCAACCTTATAGGACAAAATAAAAATGCCCCATAGGGTTTTGTAAGCTGAAATGTTTATGAGAGTGGCTGGTAAGTTTGAACAGCTGATCTTTTGGTTAGCAGCCTAGTGCTTAACCATTGTGCAACCAGGGCTCCTATTAACTGGCTAGTACTGTTTAAATGTGTCAAGGTCATGAAAGACAAGAAAAGACTGAGCCACTATCATGCACAGGAAGCTAAGAAAACAGGAGAACTAAATGCAATGTGGAATTCTGAACTGGATCCTAGAATAGAAACAGGACTAAGTGGAAATATAGGCAAAATCCAAAATGAAACCTGTCAGCTAATTAATAGGACTGTACCAATCTATATACTGAGCAAATGATTCAAGGAGCTGGACTATATGAAGAAGAATGGGTATCATTCACAACCTTCGATATGCAGATGACACAATCTTGCTTGCTGAAAGTGAAAAAGACTTGAAGCACTTACTGATGAAGATCAAAAACTACAGCCTTCAGTATGGATTACATCTCAACATAAAGAAAACAAAAATCCCCACAACTGGACCAGTAAAAAAAATATATATATATCGTAATCAACAGAGGAAATATTGACATTTTGAAGGATTTTATTTTACTTGTATCTGCAGTCAACACCCATGGAAGCATCAGTAAAGAAATCAAACGATGTATTGCATTGGGCAAATCTGCTGCAAAAAACCTCCTTAAAGTGTTAAAAAAACAAAGACATCATTTTGAGGACTAAGGTGTTCTTGACCCAAGCCGTGGTATTTTCAATTGTCTCATAGGCATGCAAAAGCTGGACAATGAATAAGGAGGACTGAAGAAGAATCGATGTCTCTGAATTAAGGTGTTGGCGAAGAATAGTGAATATACCGTGGACTGCCAGAAGAATGAACAAATCTGTCTTGGAAGAAGTACAGCCAGATTGCTCCTTAGAAATGAAAATTTCAAGACTTTGTCTCACATATTTTGACATGTTACCAGGAAGGACCAATCCCTGGAGAAGGACATCATGGTTGATAAAATAGAGGGTCAGCTAAAAAGAGGAAGATCCTCCATGAAATGGACTGACACAGTGGCTGCAACAGGGGCTCAGACATAGCAATGATTGTGAGGACTGTGCAGGCCCAGGCAGTGTTTTATTCTGTTGTTTAAGGGATCACCGTGAATCAGAACTGATTTGAAAGTACCTAAAAACAAATGACAATTTCTTAGTTTTAACAGTTGCACTATAGCTGTGTAAGATATTGACTCCAGAGGAAAATGAGTGAAAGGTATAAGAGAACAGTTTGTGCTTGAGTACTAACCTAAAGTTTGATGGTTTGAATCTACCCAGTGTGGTTGTGATAGAAAGGCCTAGTAAGATTACAGCCAAGAAAACCCTATGGAACAGTTCTGCTCTGTAACACACAGAGTTGCCAGGAATTGGAATTAATAGTGATGACAATGGGATTGGTGCTATTTTTACAGCTATTCTGTAAGTCTAAAGTTACTTAAAATAAACATTTAAATGTACGATGTTATTGAAATCAGTGATAAGAAGAAAGAAATAAAAATATTCCGAAATTTCTACCTTATCTGTGATGACAAATAGCTGTCAATACTATGTTACTTAATATAATTTTTTTGAAGCCCCACAGAATTTACTCTTCCAAGCTAAGTACAGTTTTGAAAGTGAATGAGAAAGTAATTTTTAAAACGAAACACAACACCAGCAACAAAAAAGCTTTTAAGAAGAAAACATGCTGAGAAAAAACAATGTTTATAAATGTTGCTATTACTATGTGATTTTGGTGTCAAAAATGATACAAGCATGCCATCTGTAATAGACTCCTGAATTGGCACATTTAAAAATAAAGTGGGAAATAGAATTTATTAACCTTTACAAAAATCGTTGAAAGGAAGAATCTATTGGCTTTTGAACCACTTGATAAACATTTGCGTATATAATATTGTCTGAGTAGGTGGACAGAAAAACAAATTGATATCACTGAAGCTGGAAATATATTAATCAAATACTACAAATCCCTTATATAATTGATTCAAGAAATTGAAAGTGAGTACCAAAATTTAGTAACTGGAGTCAACAGTACACTCTTTCCATGAATATCTATTTACTTTTTTAAAGTAATTTTTTTCTGATTTTAAATCCATTGAAAAAACAAACTTTTAGGTAAATAATTTAGGTTTAAATTCAGAATCACTGTATCATACTTTTTAAGCCAAAATTTTATAATATGAAGCATATTCAGTCATAAATTTCTCTTTTAAAATTTTACCAATAAAATTTTACAAATAATAAGAATATTTTAAAACATGAATAAATGAAAAAATATGTTTAAATATTATTCATTTATTATTTATCTTATTTGTTCAAGGCATGTTTTTAAGTTTTAAAAGTTAATAATACTGGAGGTAGGGCCAAGTTGGCAGAGCAGTCAGACACTTCCTGTGGCCCCTCTTACAACAAAGACCCAAGAAAACAAGTGAATTGATTGTATATGACAATCTAGGAGCTCTGAACATCAAAGGCAAAGATGAGGAGTCAGACAGAGCACCAGGGAGAGGGAAGGATGTTTCAGAACCAATGAGGAGTTGCCAGGCATGACCTGGAGGGAACCAGCACCCTGCAGGCTGTATCAACTGGCACGAGAACAGTGAGAAAAGCTGTGGCATTCGCGATGCTTTTTCTACAACGGGAGAGACCAAGAGGTGGAGAGTCCAATCACATCACCAGAACCAGGGAAAAGTGGTGCTCTCATCGCAAGAGAAGTACGTGTGTCTAATCTACCATGCGGACCAAAAAATCACCCCTCTGGGAAAAAACTCTCTGCCATTTATGTGGCCCCTCCCTCCTCTGCACTGGATCCCAAGCCGGCTTCAGTGATAGCTGCTTCACCTGGGCCAGAAGTAGGGCCTGTGACATGTCCTGAGCCATTCTCCCGGCTTTGGGGAAGGAACAAATTAACAAATACGGAAAAAAAAATCTTTCCAGCTCCCCTAAGTCAGGAACTCAGGGCAGAAACAGTTCCTTTGCCTAGGCAGAGGCAGAAGGAGTCCATGGACATTGAATGCCTTTTACTCCTGCATAGACCTGTGTGGGCCCATTTCAACAGCATAGGTCCTCATTAGAACAGTACAACAGGGTATATACCTGAAGTCTAACTTCAACTGTTTCAGCTATATGGTGGAGGGGCAGGTTTGTGATGTTTGACACTGCTCTGCCTATTAAGCAGGGTCCTCACCTACCCACATCAGGTGCCTAAGGACTGGTGGCTCTACCCATGCCACCTTGCCACCTGTGACAGGGGTTTAAGGATAAGTGGTGCCTCCCAGTACTTACAGCCAAAAGCAGTGGAAGCCCATGGTCAGGCTATAGAGCACACCCACCTGTGTGTTCTAGGGAACAGGGACACACTTCCCTTACTGACACTCAGGAGACAATTGTCAACCCCCTGCCTTGCTCAGAGTGTGACCCCCTGCTGTAGCCAGATAACTGTGCCTACACCAATAGCCACTGCTCCTCTAAGACTGTAAGTGAGAGCCTGCACCCACACTGGGTGACCGACTACCTGGACACCTGAGCTGAATCTGTACAAGAAAAGTAAATGGACTCCTGTGCTCATATACCTAGTAACAGCTCTAACCACCTCATGACAGGACGTTAGATCTTCAATGGTGCGAATAATCAAACTAGCTCACTTAGGCAGCCTATTCGGGCATATCAAAACTAAAGAAAACAAGAAGCTAGGACACAGTAAGCAAACACAAAAGAAATAAATAGGTAAAACTTATTGATGGCTCAACAGTCAATATCAAATCACATAAAGAGACAGACCATGAACTCTTCACCAAGCTCCCAAAATGAGAAATCTTCTGGGTGAAGAGAGTTTCCTGGAATTACCAGAGGTAGAATACAAAAGATTAATATACAGAATTCTTAAAGAGATCAGGAAAGAGATCAAACAAAATTCACTACAAGCCAAGGAACAGACAGATAAAACATTAGAGGAACTTAAGTAGATTAGGAAAGAGCATAATGACAAATTTAATAGGCTGCCAGAATCCATAGAGAGACAGCAAACAGAAATCCAAAAGATTAACAATAAAATTTCAAAATTAGACAACTTAATAGAAAGTCATAGGAGGAGAATTGAGGAAATGGAAGTCAGAATTAGTGAGATTGAAGATAAAGCACTTGACACCAACATATTTAAGGAAAGACTAGATAAAATAATTTTTTAAAAATGAAGAAACCCTAAGAATTATGTGATTCTTTATCAAGAGAAATAACCTACAAGTGATTGGAGTATGAGAACGAGGGGGATAACAGAAAATACAGGCAGAATTGTTGATTTGTTGCCAGAAAAATTCCCTGATATTGTGAATGAGGAGAAAATATCTGTCCAAGATGCTTATCAAACCCCACACAAGGTAGATCTCAAAAGAAAGTCACCAAGACATATTATATTCAAACTTGCCAAAACCAAAGATAAAGAGAGAATTTTAAGAGCAGCTAGGGATAGCCAAAAAGTCAACTACAAAGAAGAGACAATAAGACGAAGCTTGGACTACTCAGCAGAAATCATGCTGGCAAGAAGGCAATGGGATGACATATATAAAGCCTTGAAAGAAAAAAAATTGCCAGCCAAGAACTATTTATCCAGCAAAACTGTCCCTTAAATATGAAGGTGAAATTAGGACATTTCCAGATAAAAAGAAGTTCAGGGAATTTGCAAAAGCCAAATCAAAATTACAAGAAATACTAAAGGGAGTTCTCCAGTTAAAAAATCAATAACCTCAGAAAACAACCCGAGACTGAAACACAGAACAGAGCAACCAGTTATCAACCCAGACAGGGAAATCGCAAAAATAAATCAAAGTTAAAACACTCATACAGGGAAACAGAGAAGTCATTATGTAAAAGATGACAACTTTAAGACAAAAAAGAGGGATTTAAAATGTAGTCATAGATCTTTCATATGGAGAGGAAGTCAAGGCAATATAAAGAAATGAAAGGTTTTTTTTAAACTTAGAAAAATAGGGGTAAATTATTAAGGTAACCACAAAGGAAACTAACAATTCTACACATCAAAATAGAAAACGAGAAAAACATAAAGACTCAGCAAATACAAAACTAACAATAATCAAAATGAGGAAAAGAATATATACAAAGAAAAATGACTCAGAAAAAAAATTAAGTGAAAAAAAGAAACTGTCAACAATACAAAAAAAGACATCAATATGACAGCACTAAACTCATACCTATCAATAATTACACTGAATGTAACTGGACTAAATGCACCAATAAAGAGACCGAGAGTGGCAGAGTGGATTAAAAAAAAAAAGATCCTTCTATATGCTGCCTATGGGAGACACACCTTCGACTTAAAGGCATAAAGAAACTAAAATTCAAAGGTTGGAAAAAAATATATCAAGCAAACAACAATCAAAAAAGAGCAGGAGTGGCAACATTAATTTCTGACAAAACAGACTAAAGTTAAATCCACTGCAAAGATAAGGAAGGTATTATATAGTGATTAAAGGATCAATATACCAGGAGAATATAACCATAATAAATATTTATGCACCCAAATGACAGGGCTTCAAAATACATAAAACGAACTCCAACAGCATTGAAAAGAGAGATAGAGAGCTCCACAATAATAGTAGGAGACTTCAACATACCATGTTCAGTGAAGAACAGAACATTCAGAAAGAAACTCAATAAAGACACTGAAGATCTAAATGCCACAATCAACCAACTTGACCTCATTGACATTTACAGAACACTCCATCCAACAGCAGGCAAGTATACTTACTTTTCCAATGCACATGGAACATTCTCCAGAATAGACCACATATTAGGCCGTAAATCAAGCCTTAACAGAATCCAAAACAGAAATTTTACAAAGCATCCTTTCTGACTATAAAGCCATAAAAGTAGAAATCAATAACAGAAAAAGCAAGAAAAAAATCCAATACATGGAAACTGAACAACACCTTGTTCGAAAACAACTGGGTTATAGAAGAAATTAAGGATGGAATAAAGAAATTCATAGAAACAAATGAGAATGAAAACACTTCCTACGAGAACCTTTGGGACACAACAAAAGCAGTGCTCAGATGTCAACTTATAGCAAAAAATGCACACATCCAAAGAGAAGAAAGAGTTAAAATCAAAGAATTAGCCCTACAATTCAAACAAATAGAAAGAAAGCAACAAAAGAAGCCCTCGGGCATCAGAAGAAAGCAAATGATAAAAATTAGAGACGAATTAAATGAAATAGAGAACAGAAAACAAATTGAAAGTGTTTACAAGACCAAAAGCTGGTTCTACAAAAAGATCAACAAAATTGATAAACCATTGGCCAAACTGATGAAAAAAACAGGAGAGGAAGCAAATAACCTGAATAAGAAATGAGATGGGAATATCACAACAGGTTCAACTGAAACTAAAAGAATCATAACAGAATACTTTGAAAAATTGCACTCTAACAAATTTGAAAACCTAGAGGAAATGGGCAAATTTCTAGAAACACACTACCTATGTAAACTAACACAGATATGGAACAGCTAAATAAAGCTATAACAAAAGAAGAGATTGAAAAGGTAATTAAAAAACTCCCAACAACAACAACAACAAAATCCTGGCCCTGACAGCTTCACTGGAGAATTCCACCAAAGTTTCAGAGAAGAGTTAACATCACTACTACTAAAGGTATTTCAGAGCATAGAAAAGGATGGAATACTCTCAAATTCATTCTATGAAGCCAGCATAACCCTGATAGCAAAACCAGGTAAAGACACCACGAACAAAGAAAATTACAGACCAATATGCCTCTTGAACTTAGACACAAAATCTTCAACAAAATTCTAGCCAATAGAATTAAACAACATATCAAAAAAATAATTCACCATGACCAAGTGGGTTTCATACTAGGTATGCTTTTTATGCAGGGATGGTTTAATGTTAGAAAAACAATCAATGTAATCCATCACATAAATAAAACAAAAAACAAGCACCACATGATCTTCACCACATGATGCAGAAAATGCATTTGACAAAGTTCAATACCTGTTCATGATCAAAAAAATCTCTCAGCAAAATAGGAATAGAAGGGAAATTCCTTAACACAATAAAGGGCAACAGCCAACATCATCCTAAATGGAGAGAGTCTGAAAGTATTCCCCTTGAGATCAGGAACCAGACAAGAATGCCCATTATTACCACCCTTATTCAACATTGTGCTGGAGGTCTGAGTCAGAGCAATTAGGCTACGTAAAGAAATACAAGGCATCCAGGTTGGCAAGGGAGAAGTGAAAGTATCTCTCTTTGCAGATGACATGATCTTATACGCAGAAAACCCTAGAGAATCCACAAGAAAACTACGGGAACTAATAGGAGATTTCTGCAAAGTATCAGGGTAAAATATTAACATACAAAAGTCAGTTGAATTCCTCTACATCAACAAAGAGAACGTCAAAGAGGAAATCACCAAATCAATACCATTTACAATAGCCCCCCAGAAGATAAAATACTTAGGAATAAATCTAACTAGAGACATAAAAGACCTATACAAAGAAAACTACAAGACACTACTTCAGGAAACAAAGAGACCTACATAACTGGAAAAACATGCCTTGCTCATGAATACAAAAACTCAACACTGTGAAAATGTCATTTCTACCCAAAGTGATCTATAGATACAATGCAATCCTGATCCAAATTCCAAAGGCATTTTTTTTAATGACATGGAGTAACAAATCATCAACTTCATATGGAAAGGGAAGAGGCCTCAGATAAGTAAAGCATAACTGAAAAAGGACAAAATGGGACACCTTGCACTACTTGATTTTAGAACCTATTATACTGCCACAGTAGCCTGGTACTGATACTACAACAGATACATAGGCCAATGGAACAGAATTGAGAATCTAGACGTAAATTCATACAGTTATGAGCAGCTGATATTTGACAAAGGCCCAAAGCCCGTTAACTGGGAGAAAAGACAGTCTCTTTAGCAAATGGTGCTAGCATAACCGGATATTTATCTGCAGAAAAGCGAAACAAGACCCATACCTCACACCATGCACAAAAATGAACTTGAAATGGATCAAAGACCTAAATATCAAATCTAAAACAGTAAAGATCATGGAAGATAAAATTGGGACTATGCTAGGAGCCCTAACACATGGCATAAACAGTATACAAAACATTACTAACAATGCACAAACAGCAGAAGAGAAATAAGATAACTGAGAAAAATCAAACACTTATGCTCATCCAAACACTTCACCAAAAGGATAAAAAGATAACCTACAGAATGGGAAAAAAAATTTAGCTATGACAAATTCAATCAGTGTCTAATCTCTAAAATATGCAAGGTACAGCAAAACCTCAAAAAGAAAAAGACAAGTAACCCAATTAAAAATTGGGCAAATGATAAGAACTGGCACTTCACCAAAGAAGACATTCAGGAGGCTAACAAACACGTGAGAAAATGCTCACGATCATTAGCCATCAGAGAAATGCAAATCAAAACTACAATGAGATGGCATCTTACCCCAACAAGGCTAGCATTAATTCAAAAAAATAAATAAATAAATAAGAAATGTTGGAGAGATTGTTTAGAGACTGGAACACATACACTGCTGGTGGGAGTGTAAAATCGTACAACCACTTTGGAAATCATTTTGACACTTCTTGCAATCCCACTCTTTGGGATATATCCTATAGACACAAGAGCCTCAGATGAATAGATATATGCACACTCATGTTCATTGCAGCACTGTTCACAATAGCAAAAAAAGATGGAAATAACCAAGGTGCCCATCAACAGATGAATGAACAAACTATGGTACATTCACACAATGGAATATTATGCAACATTAAAGAACAATGATGAATCCTCAAAACATCTCATAACATCGGTGAATCTGGTAGGCCGTATACTGAGTGAAATTAGTCCCTCACAAAAGACAAATATTGTATGAGAGCACTGTTATAAGAATTCAACAAAAGATTTCAACAAAGAAGAAAACATTCTTTGATGGTTATGAGGGTAGGAACCAGATAGTAGACAAGAATTATTCTAAGTGAAGGGAAGGACAACATACAATACAGGGGGAAGTCAGCATGACTGGACTAAACCAAAAGCTGTTTCCTGAATACAACCAAACACTTCAAGGGGTAGAGTAGCAGAGGCAGGGGTCTGGGAACCATGGTTTCAGGGGACATCTAGGTCAATTGGCATAACTGAGTGTATTAAGAAAACATTCTGCATCCTGCTTTGGTGAGTGGAGTCTGGGGTCTTAAAAGCTAGCAAGCGGCCATCTAAGATGCATCAATTGGTCTCAGACTACCTGGAGCAGAGGAGAATGAAGAACACCATAGACACAAAGAAAAAAATGAGCCCAAGAGACAGAAAGGGTCACATAAATCAGAGACTCCATCAGCCTGAGACCAGAAGTACTAGATGGTGCCCCACTATAACCAATGACTTCCCTGACAGGGAACACTACAAGAATCCCTGACAGAGGAGGAGAAACGTGGAATGCAGATCTCAAATTCTAGTAAAAAGACCAGACTTTTAACAGTCTGACTGAGATTAGAGGGACCCCAGAGGACATGGCTCCATAAGACATAAAAATACTGGTGAGGAGTGTGCTTCTTAGTTCAAGTTGACACATGAGACTATGTGGGCAGCTCCTGTCTGGAGGCAAGATGAGAAATCAGCGGGGTACAGGAGCTGGTTGAATGGACATGGAAAATACAGGGTGGAGAGGAGGAGTGTGCTTTCATGTTATAGTGAGAGCAACTAGGGTCACATAACAATGTGTGTATAAGTTTTTGTATGAGAAATTGACTTGAATTGTAAACTTTCACTGAAAGCACAATAAAAAAAGTAATACTATGACTATATTATCATATTACAATTAGTAATGATAATATTACTACAGAACTATTTGTGCATGAATAATACATTAAAGAATATATATGGAGCGTATATATACACAAGCATTTTGCACATTGGGTTAGCAATAAAAAAATTAAGACTCACTGTTTTAAGGAATTATAAACATGTTTAAGACATTTGTTATGACTTCTTTCCTGTGGGTCTCTCATAGACTACCATAGTTTTTGGTATAATGTAGACTCAAAAGAAATATTTATTATAAGAAAGGGCAACTTTCTTAAAGTTGAATTAATAAATGAATGAATGAAGTAACCCCATCATATTACAGATGATGAAAATAGCTAATTATTTTCTCAGATAAGGACTAAAATTTCAGATTCCTGAGTTCCTTATCAGCGCTAAATCTCCAAGAACCCAGTTTCTCAATTGTTTTGGGCTCTTTTTTTTTTTTTTTCTCATTGATGACTAGATAGTTGGATAAACACAGCTACTGGCATACAAGGAAGTTAAAGAGCCAAACAAAAATTAGTATAGAGATTGATTTCTGTTAAGTCTTTATATAAAGAATCTGTCAAAAATATACAGATGATGCAGAGAAAAAAATGCTTGTTTTCTCTCACAGTGCATAATGGATAAAATCTGAAGAAATTCAACTAGATGGACATCAGAGAACCATTACTATATAAAATATCTTAAAATTATGTTAACAGTAAGAATAGGAATAATGCGCCATTATGTGAGTTTTAGCAAAAATTCATTTACTATATCAAGAACTTCCTATAAAGATGGTGAATATTTATATTTTGTGGGCATGCATAAATCAGAATAAAAGAAGGTTATACATAAGTTCAATTTTGTTTTATATTATGTTGTTTCAGAAATCCGATTGTGTGGATTCTAATATTTGTCAATTATAATACTTCCCATGTACTCTTTTAATTAGTAAATTGCAGTTGCAAAATTGTCTCCACTTTCTCTTAAAGTGTACATTTACAGCAACACGAGGCTTCTGAGGTCCTCCTTATGCTCTTCATAGGCAAGAGCATAAACCCTTTAACCTCGCAAAATACACCACCTTTTGTGCATTTATGGTAGTGTTAAGTCTTAAAGAAATAAGCTGGAAAACGAAGGAAGAAAATTTAATGCATAAAGTAAATATTCAGGAATGATTCAAAGTATTTCTGTTAACTCATAGAATACTTCTAAGAGTGTCAGGCTCTAGGTTTCCTGTAAAATTATCTGCTATTAATACCGATCCCTTGATGCAGCCATCTCTTTCTCTATTGCTAAATTTATGCTTAAGTGGTAGAAGAAAATGTTCTTATCTATTTCTCTTTAAAATGTATTAAGACATGCTGACGTTAAGCAAATAGAAACATCTGGGTCTTTTTTTTTTTTAAGCAATATACCATTGATAGACAAGTTCGTTACATTAATCCTATGGAAAACAATTTCTGTGCGAATACATAATTCACTACATACAGTGATTTTATTTTTCTTTAGGGGTTCCAGTCAATGCCTGAGAAGAAGCAATTTACTAAGTTGTGCCTCAGGGCATTGTAATTCACTACACATGGGTGAACATTTTGATTTGGAAAGGTAGTTATTCATGGTAAGATCAAATCTATCCAGTTCTATTTTGCACTGATAACAGTAACTTATATAAGAATAACAACTACAATGTAGAGTTCTTCACTCTTTCCTAGCCGTTCTGCAGTCCTTTAAGTTTTTAGCCTGCTTTTCACCTACTTCCTGATTTATTTTCTCTGTGTAATAGTATACCATTAATAATGTGACATAAAGATAAAAAGAATCATTAAGGGATTTTTGTGTATGTGTGTGTGCAATTCTACTTCAGTAATGCTTTCTCTTCATTGCACAACTCTACCCTGGGCTCTCCTTTCTGTAAAGTCTAAAGTTACTAATAGTGTCAATCATTCAAAGTAGACTTAATCAAGTACTGACTTATTGTTATTTGGTTAAGAAATTTTGCATATACTCTTTCACTTACTTAAGAACATTGAATGTTGAGTATTGGTTCCTTTATCATATCAAAAAAAGTAAGGTTAGTAAAGTTTAACCTTCTCAAGGCCATATTGTTAGTAAGTGGAAGAGCCTTGGTTCAAATTTTCAGGCCGTCTTAGGTGTAAATTCTTATTGCCACTTATCATTCCAACCAAAACTGAACTAAGGTATGTGGTGCACTAGTGCACTAGATTTCACCCAATGTAGGAACTCACCCAACACGTATCACTGCCGTACATATACCTTGGTTTGGGACTTATTTGAAGCTCTAGAGCCATAAAAGAGAAATGCCGTTTGTTATGAGCTGTAGGCGTATACAAATTCAAATAGTCACTTAGTAAGTATCCCTAATGTGCACCTCCAAACAATAAACCATTTCTAGTTTATAAGCCCGCTAATGATGAAGAAACACAAGGTGATTTCTCAAAGCTCTAATGCTTGGAAAGTGATAGGGGTTCTTTTAGTTACCTGTAGATGAAGGGCCTTACTTGGATGTTTTTTCCTCTTCCAGGACCATTATGATACTTATGTTCTAGGATATCTTTGCAACTGAATTACCAGAATCAATTTCACTAGTGGTCATATTATTACTTTTCTGTCTCTCTACTAGACAAAAACATAGGGCAAGACATGTTTAGCTATTAACACTGCCTTATCTTCTAAAAACTGATCATTACATGGAGAAGATGAAGTGTGTTAATACATTAATAGTCATTTCCCTCCGTCTCTTTTTTTTTGTCCCTGGCTTTAATTTCATATGATGAGTTGAATTTTGTTTGATGGATGGCTCCCTCTTACCCTCAGGACCAGCTTGGCATACCAGACCCTTTATAAACTGCCTCATGATTTGATCTCCAGCCTCATGGTTTGGCAGTTTCCTCTCACACCTGTGCCCAGGCACACTGCTGTACCTTGGCAATGTAGTGTTTTCCCGTGCCTCAGTGCCTCCACATAGACTGCTTATGAATGCTCCTGCCTATTTCTCGGCTTGGCTAAATCCTACTCATCTTTCAAAATCAGTTCAACCATTGACTAGGAACCTTTCCCAACTGACCTTATCCGGGATAAGGTATATATCTCCAAAGTTTATATCTCTAGCCTTTTGTATCTACATCTACATTTACATCCACATCTATATCTATGTTGTTGCTGTTAGCTGTGGCTGACTCATGGAGATATCTCTGTCTATATCTCTGCCTATATCTATATGCCTATCATCTAAATATACAATGAATTGTACCACATGCATGTGCAAATTTTCTCAAGACTTTCTAGAGTACCTTCAAAGGCAACCTCACTATTCTGTTCAATCCTTTTAAGAACAAATGAAACTTACTTACTTATGTTCGGTTTAAGAAAGCTTAATATTAAAATTAAATATTGTGAACCCTAAGGCCAGCAGGAAATTTAGAATCTCCATCCATCCTCTATTTATTTCAGTGGGTTTCATAGTTAGCTTAAAGTCAGGAAGAACTGAATGACCAGAAT
This sequence comes from Elephas maximus indicus, assembly GCF_024166365.1. Classification (NCBI taxonomy): domain Eukaryota; kingdom Metazoa; phylum Chordata; class Mammalia; order Proboscidea; family Elephantidae; genus Elephas; species Elephas maximus. The sequence continues at coordinate 58,490,199 of NC_064833.1, read as the reverse complement.
CTGCTGCTAGATATCCATTATTGTATCCTAAGTGTTTCACATATTTCTGCATGCATAAGCATTAGTGCTTACACAAAGCCAGGTACGTTTTCTGAATGGTTTGAGGGATTTTTAATGGTGATTTTGACTTCACACTATATTTAACATGAGTATTGACTTTAAAATAAGTTCCTCATTTAAAAGGAAATTTAATTATTCTACATATTCACATCCTTCCTTTGCACTGTGTGTGTGTGTTTTTCCTCTTGGAACGTTAGTAATAATGTTTCTTTCCCTTTAGGTGTAAGATCTTTAAACACAGTTGCTGTAGCTTTTATTTGCATAATAACAGCTCCATTCTCAGGCTCAGTAACTTTTGGATAACTGAATGATTAAATTAGTGTAGACCTATCTTAATAAGGATATTTTCTCAATTGGAAAGCAAACTGTGTCACTAAATTGTTACTGAAAAATAGAACAGTTGCTATACTGAATGATATTTTCGTTGTTCCTATTTTTACCTATTCTATTGCCTTAGCTTCATCAAACAGAAATTTAAACAAAACCATAGGAACAAAAATCCTTTATATTTAAAGGAAGATCTTCACTTATCGAAGAGGTAACTTGCTCAAGATTAAGGTATGTTAATTAGCATAAAAAGTGGCAATGAAAAATAACCATCAGTTTAAGGTAGGTCTTTGAAATATGTAGTAGATCCAAATAAGATTTTAATACTCCAACAAGGAGAACCACGTGGTTTTAAGTCTTTGTTCTGACACAATTGTAGCATATTGTCAGATAGCAGAAGATGCTTGGAGATTTAAATAATTATTCATTTGACATAAGATATACCAGGGTTTCCAATATTGTCTATTACCTTGAATCGAAGATGGATGTGTAAGATTTGGATTCTTCAATTCATCCTTCACCGTCAAGGAAAGATGCTCCTTGTCTTTATCAACCTAATTACCCCTAATACAGTGACCAGAGACCAGCCAGTTTGAAATGAATTGTTTTTCAGAAATGAACGGCGGCAAGAGTTTGTTCTTTTTTTTTTTTTTTTGGCCAACAGGCATTAGGACAGGAATTTTACTTTTCTAACAGAAATGCTTCTTATACCATTGAATCTTTTTAAACCTATTATTTCTTATTTCGGTAATCATTGAAATAATGCTGTTTTGAACTACTAGGGGCAAGACACTTTTCAGGGTGATATAATACTTGACATATAAATATCAATGAACAGAAAGTCCTGCAGAATATCATGGCAATTTCATATGCTCTATTGTTCAAAAATAGTTCAGCTTAATACATACGAGTTTTACCGTGTAATCTAAATATCAAAATATGTTCCAAATTGAACTAAAATTATTTCTTGCCAAATCTTCCAATTCTCCTTTTCTACTTTCAACTATAAAACTATACCCTCTCTTGGACCAGTCCTAAAACATTGCCATTTAAGCTGTGTATTTTTTTGTGCAACAAATTAACCAAAAACTTAGTACCTTAAAAAAAAAAAAATTACATCTCATGAGTTGGTGGTTTGTTCTTTTTCACTTTCTTCTTCCTGCTGTTTAAGAATTTGAAAAGGACTCAGCTAAGTGATTTTTCTGCTCCATTTGTCCATTGATTAAGGTTATTTAGTGGTATTCAGCAGGTAGAACTGCTGGTTTAGAGGTTCCCAGATGGTTTGCTTCCATGCCTATAAATTCAGTGAAACGCCTAGTAGGCTAGTCTCAGAGGGAACTGTGGAACAGTGCACCTACTCACAGCCTCTCCAGCAGCAGTCTAGAGTAGTTAGACTTCTTACATGGAATCTGGTTTCTCCAAAGAATGAATATTTCAGGAGGCCTGGAGAGAAACTGCAAGGCTTTTTATGACCTAGTCTTGGAATTCTCACAGTGTTATTTCCACTACGTTCTATTTGTCAGTAAATTACTAAGCAAAGGCAAAAGAATTAGGCTTCACCTCCCAAGGGGAGAGAGAACAAGTAACTGTGGCCACCTTAAATATGACGCAGTCCTCACTGGGGTAACATACCATTTAATTTTCCTCACATTCAAAGTACACTAATTCTCCCTGAAGACCCCTTATGTTTTATCCCATTATGGTATCATCTTTGAGTCTAGGATGTAATTATCTAGATCATGGTCAGGTGTAGATGAGGCACCTGTAGCTCTTCAAGTACACTTCTTTTCTGTATGAAAACTTCTGAAACAAAGAGCTGAGAAATCTGCTTCCCATTAACCCATGGTTGAATGGCGATGCAAGGAAGACAGGTGCGATAAACTATCCACATATTCAAACATTATGCTTCAAATGCATAAACAGTCCTAAAGGCAAATGGCAAAACAAAAACATTATGTTTTTCTGCAGCAATTTCCTGGATACAACAAACTCAACATAAAATGAATCTTTTGACACTGTGTATACAATTTGTTTGAAAATAACAAGCCTGCATTTATTTCATTTTAGCACTTTAATACATATTGGCTTTTAAAATACTTATTGAATCTCTGTAATAAAATTTACTTAGTGCTTCTTTCAAAAAGACACAATGCTAAATGTATATAATCATGTATTACCAATTTAGTTTTGTTTTTTTAAGTAAAATTAATGTTTCTTGACAGTTTCTGTAAGATGTTTTTCTACTTCCTTATTGTTAAAGTATTTAGGTGCTAAAGTGGCAACACTATAAAACTTATTATCAGTCATTTTTAAACCACAATTTCAAACTTAAAATATACATTTATAAGGAATTTGTCCATAAGTGTTGAAATGATTATGCATATACTTAAATATTTTTGTGAGGTTTTAAGATATATTCCTGTGAAAATATATGATAAATGACATTTGACAGATTGACAGTGCTTTGCTAATAGTCCAAATTCTACCATAATCATACATAGCCCGTTGTCACTGATTCTATTCTAACTCATAGTGATGCTATAGCACAAAGTAGAACTGCCCCGCAGGGTTTCCAAGGAACAGCTGGTGGATTTGAACTATTGACCTTCCGGTTAGCAGCTGAGCTCTTAACCACTGCACCACCAGGGCTCCATTAATCATATATATGAACCTCAAAAAGAATGCCATTTACACAATTTCAGTTTCCTCATTTATAAAATGAAAGATTGCAGTAAAAAAATACTTAATGTACCTTTTACATCATCCTTAAATTATTTTAAGGTTCTGGCAAATCAAAGATTCTGGGATTTTATCCCCATCATTCACTCTTTACTCTTCACCATAGCATTATTTATAAAGTTAAGGTAGTTTAAAAAGACCAAAGATTAATGTGGGAGAGCGAAGTGTCTTCTCTTTCTCATCATTATTACAACTTCCTTATACAATTAAAATATATATATATATTTCTCCTCTAGAGCTAAAAAATATATATAAATAAGACCAAAAAGGAAAAAATACTAAGTAAATAAGAGAACTTTAGTGCTAAAATGCATGCATGAATACAAAAAAGTATTTTACATTCAATAAATGGAAGATGTGTTTATGAATTTCAATGATTATTTGCTGAAAATAAATTCCTAATTGTTTTCAGCAAATAATGACTGAATATCTCACATTGTAAGGATCTTTAATAGCAACTTTTGAGAAGATTATAAAGTCACTGTAGCATAAACAGAAACCCTGGTGGCATAGTGGTTAGGAACTAGGCTGCTAACCAAGATGTCGGTAGTTCAAATCTATAAGGTGCTTCTTGGAAGGCCTATAGGGTAGTTCTACTCTGTCCCATAGGGTCTTTATGAGTCAGAACTGACTTGACGGCAATGGGTTTGGGTTTTGGTAGCATAAACTGGATTAAGATAAACCTTATTACAGCAAAAACAAAAATTTTAATGGAGTCAAGCATTGTTCAAGGTCTGTTTGAAGGGGTATAGATAAGGAGTTTTGTTTTAGACATGTTGAGATTAATATTCCAGAATACATACTATTAAGGTGGTAAATCAAATAAAAACTCAAATAAGTGGCCTTTATATGAATGAATATACACATATTATACTATTATCCCAATATTTGATGGTTAAAATATAGTTACTGGTGTAATTTCCCAAGGTTAGCCTGAGAATGAGAAGAGAGGATTGAGGAGAGAGAGGCAATAAAGCCAATTCCTAGGAAGAGAAGTAGGCATGTTTTCATAAAAATAAGCTTATATCGTTTAAACTATTCGTCACATAGAGAATGAAGTCACTCTGTGATTAAGAGATTTCACCCTTTCACTCACTGAGTTTTAGAATATGTTTAACTTGGCTATAGGGAGAAAAGAAAATTTGAATGTTTAGATGAAGACATCCTTTTCAGTTTCAGCCAGGTATATGCAGGTATGTTTGTGGCATGGGTGGGTGTTGGTGTTAGATCAAACTTCAATAAAGAATACAATTTTTTTTCATCTTCAATAGTCAAGATACTCTTCAATAGTAAATGTAGGAAACAATTGAATATTTGTTCATGTATGAAATGCAATAACTATGTATTATAGGCTAATAAGGTTTGCATTTTCATCATCTACAGTAAATTTCTTTACTAACTGTATATAATCCAGAAAACCTGGTGGTATAGTGGTTAAGCACTATGGCTGCTAACCAAAAGGTCGGCAGTTTGAATCCACCAGACACTCCTTGGAAACTGTGGGGCAGTTCTACTCTGCCTTATAGCATCACTATGAGTCTGGAATCAACTCGATGACAATGAGTTTGTCTTTTTTGGTTTATATAATCTAACAATGGTATAGTTATAGGTGACATAACACTATATTATTTTAGGGAGCAATTTTTATGGTAACTTTATAACAGAAAATTATTTTCTCTATAAATGTGATATTGTAGCAAATTCCTTCATCAACTCAGGGAAATTACTATGCCGTAGTAATAACTATTGCTGATTGAATATCTATTATTTGTTGAAAAATATATTCTGATTCTAATTTATCCCCTTGAAATAACCCCTACAAAATGAATGATTTATTACAATTTTAGAGATCAAGACATTAAAGTTTAGAATAGTTAACAAATTCCCCAAGTCTACTCAAGGTTTTCCAAGTTCCCAAAGCTTACCTACCAAAGCCTGTATTCTGCCTACCACATTAACACACACACACAGAAATGTGCACACATACATAGCTTTTCTTTTTCCTGTTGCCTGGTTGTTTGAACATAATTAGGATTGAGTTCTGCAGTTAACTGTTGTGTTAAAGAATATTTAATACTTGAGTTGAGGTATCATGACTCTTCTTGTAATTGTAGGCCTTAAGTTAGCCTCAGGTAGAGATAAATAACAGACCATTATGTAACAAGAAAGAGAATGCCATTTATAACAAAAAAGAAAGAATAAAGAAATACTTTATTTTTTAATATGAGAAATATATCCCGTTAAATAAAATTCCCTTTAATTCTCTTGAGCACCTATCCCTCCTTGATGAACCTTCATATTCAAGCTTAGCAAAGGCTCTAGGCACAGTTAGATGATTATACAAAGCAGAAGGAAAGGTCTTTATAATTCTCTTAGAAGGCAGAGGACATGGAATAGTAATGAGAAGAGAATGGGAGATACAGAACAAAATTGAATTAACAAAGTAAGTATACATAGCAAAAATGCAATGGAAATGCATTGGTGGCCATTGACCAACAAGTCTTTGAGAACAAAGATGATATATGGTCAACCTTAAGCTATTTTATACATATACATATTTTATATCTGAATTATTTATATTTTATCAATCAGATAAGAAAGCTAGTTTTCCTGAATTATTACAATGTTTTACAAATAAAATCAGGCAGAAATGAGAGAAATATTATTTACAGTTAGTTATAGACTTGAATTTTTACCTCTGATCATTCTTCTTTGCTGGATCTTAGTTGATTTCACTTCTAGTGTTTCTTTATGATCAAATCAACTTATAGGCTCAGATGTCTAATTATTTTTAAGTACTGGGAATTAAATGATAATAATTATATAGTAAGACTATCTCTATTTGCATACGAAATGCTTCTATATATAGAAAATTCCAAATAATTCAGAAGAAAGCTACTAGAGCCCATAAGTGAATGCAGAAAAGTGGCAGGGCAAAAGATCAACACGTAAAAATTAGTTTTGTTTCTGTGCACCAATAAAGAACAAGCTGGACAGGAGATTAAGAAAACAATTCTATTGACAATAGCATTCAAGTAATACAATACCTAGAAATAAACTCAATGAGGGAGGTAAAAGCCTTGTACACTGAAAACTATAAAACATTGCTGAAAGAAATTTAAAAAACCTAAATAAATGGAAAGATATCCCTGTTCATGGATTGAAAGGCTCAATATTGTTAACATGCCAGTACTACCCAGAGGAATCTACAGATTCAATGCAAAAAAAAAAAAAAAAAAAAAACTCTATTAAAATTTTGAAAGCTTTTTTTTTTGCAGAAATGGAAAAACTGATTCTCAAATTCATATGGAATTTCTAGGAAGCCTGAAACAAAGATTGTTCAAAAACAATCTTGAAAAAAGAAGAACAAATTAGGAGAACTCACTCTCTCCAATTTTAAGACATACTAAAAAGCTACAGTAATCAAAAGAGTGTGGTCTTGGTATAAGGATAGATAGAGACCAATGGACTAGAATTGAGAATGCAGGAATAAACCTTACATCTATGGCCAACTGATTTTCAGTAAGGGTGCCAAGTACATTCAGTGGGGAAAGAATAGTTACTTCAACAAGTGGTGCAGGGAGACAAGAAGTGAGTTCCCACATGCAAAAGAGTGAATTTGGACCCATACTTCACAATATATATTAAATTAATTCAAAATGGATCAATGATATAAATGTAAGAGCTAAAACAAGAAAATTCTGAGAAAAAAAACAGAGAGACAAAGCTGCAGGACTTTGATTTTGAGGGTGGATTCTAAGGTATGACACCAAATGCATGGGTAGCAGAAGAAAAAATAGAGATGTTGTACTTCTTCAAAATTTAAAAAAAAAAAAATTGTCCCTTAAGGGACATTATCAAGAAAGTGAAAACACAGCCTACAAAATGGGAACATATATTTTTGGGTTTTTATTAGATAAAGGCTTAAAATTTAGATTATATAAAGAACTCTTCATTTCAACAACAACAAGAAAACTCAAAAATGGGCAAAAATCTTGTAGGGACATTTATGCAATGACATATAAAAGTCAATAAAAAATAAAAACATGCACAATGTCATTAGTCAATTGGGAAATGCAACCAAAACCATAATGGTCTACCTTTTCATACTCACTAGCATGGCTGTTATCAATTACAAAAAATAGCAAGTACTAGCAAGCATGTTGAGGAATTAGGATCTTTGTGCATTACTGGTGGAAACGTAAGATGCTGCAGCCACTTTGGAAAACTTTTAGGTGGTTCTTCAAAAATGAATTACCATATGACTCCTCAATTACCATATGACACAGGAATTACAATCTCAGGTGCGTACTCAAAAGATTTGAAAGCAGGGACTCAAACAGGTAATTGTACTACAGTGTTGTTGTTGTTATTCGGTGCCCTCAAGTCAGTTTCGATTCATAGTGACCCTATGTACAACAGAAAAAAAAAAAAAAACTGCCTGGTTCTGGGCCACCCTCACAATTATTGATACGTTTGAGTACATTGTTGCAGCCACTGTCAAACCATCTTGTTGAGGGCCTTTTTTCCCTTGACTCTCTACATTACCAAACATGAAGTCCTTCTCCAGGGATTGGCCCCTCCAGATAACATGTCCAAAATATGTGAAACAAAGTCTCACCACCCTTGCTTCCAATGAGCACTCTGGCTATACCTCTTCCAAGACAGGTTTCTTTGTTCTTTGGGAAGCCCATGGTATATTCAATATTTTTTGCCGACACCATAATTCAAATGCATCAATTCTTCTTTGATATTCCTTATTTGTTGCCTAACTTATGCATGCATATGAGGGGACTGAAAATATCATGGCTTGGAGCAGGTGCATCTTATTCCTCAAAGTGATATCTTTGCATTTAAGTGTTTTAAGAAGTCTTTTGCAAATTTGCCCAGTGCAATTTGTGCTTTGATTTCTTGACTGCTGCTGCCATGGGCCTTGATCGTGGATCCAAGTAAAATGAAACCCTTGACAATGTCAATCTTTTCTCCATTTATCATGATGTTGCTTATTGGTACAGTTGTGAAAGTTTTGTTTTCTTTATGTTGAGATATAATCCATATTGAAGGCTGTAGTCTTTGATCTTTTCGGGTTGAGTCTTTGATCTTCATCAGTAAGTGCTTCAAGTCCTCTTTGCTTTCAGCAAGCAAGGTTGTGTTATCTGCGTATTGCTGGTTGTTAATGAGTCTTCCACCAATTCCTATGCCGCGTTCTTCTTCATATAGTCCAGCTTCTGGGATTATATGGTCAGTTTACAGATTGAATAAGTACGGTGAAAAGGTACAACCTCGATACATACCTTTCCTGATTTTAAACCACTCAGTATCCCCTTGTTCTTTTCAAATGACTGCCTCTTAGTCTGTGTATAGTTTCTGCATAAGCTTAATTAATTTTTCTTGAATTCCCGTTCTTCACAATGTTATCCGTAATTTGTTATGATTCACACATGTCAAATGCCTTTGCATAGTCAATAAAATACAGGTAAACATCTTTCTGCCATTCTCTGCTTTCAGCTAAGGTCCATCTGACATCAACAATGATATCCCTCTTTCCAACTCCTCTTCCTATTATTAGCCTGGAAGCTCCACTGAAACCTGACCTTGCTGGTATTTAAAAATACTGGTAGCATAGCTTCCAGCATCACAGCAACACACAAGTCACAACACTACGACAAACTAACAGATATGTGGTGGACTCCAATATTCGTTGTAGCATTATTCACAACAGCCAAAAGTTGTAAACATCCCAAGTGTCCATCAACAAATAAATGAATAAACAAAATATGGCGTATACATACAATGAAATATTATTCAGCAATAAAGAGAAATGAAGTTTTAAACATGCTATGACATGAATGAAACTTGAAAACATTATGCTTACTAAAATAAGTCAGACACAAAAAAACAAATATAGTATCCCACTTATACAAAATATCTAGAATGGGTAAATACACAGAGACAAATTTAATTAGTGGTTATCAAGGGCTGGAGACAGCAAGGAAAGGGCAGTTTTTGCTTAAGGGGTGTTGAGTTTTTGCTTGGAGTCATGAAAAACTTTTGGAAGCAGTAGCGATGTTTGCACAACAAGGTGAATGTAAATGAATCGTACATTTAAAATGGCTAAAATGGCATATATATATATATCACAATACAAGTTAAAAACATATGTCTAGATAGGCAAATCTACAAAAAAAAAAAAAAAAAAAAAAAAACCTCTTTAAAATGTTAGAAAGCAAAGATGTTACTTTGAGGACTACAGTGCACCTGACCCAAGCCATGGTATTTTCAATCACCTCATTTATATATCCAAAAGCTGGACATGAATAAGGAAGACCAAAGAAGAACTGATGCCTTTGAATTATAGGGTTGACACAGAATACTGAATACTCCATTGGCTGCCAGAAGAACAAACAAATTTGTCTCGAAAGAAGTACAACCAGAAAGCTCCTTTGAAGCAAGGATGGTGAGACTTCATCTAACATCCTTTGGACGTGCTATCAGGACCAGTCCCTGGAGAAAAACATCACACTTCGTAAAGCAAAACGTCAGTGAAAAAGAGGAAGACCCTCAACAAGACAGATTGATACAATGGCTACAGCAATGTTCTCAATCATAACAATGTTTGTGAGGATGGTACAGGGCAGGGAAGTGTTTCATTCTGTTATACATAGGATCACTATGAGTGGAAAGTGACTCAACGACACCTGACAACAAGAGATAGTTTGAGGCTCAGGCTGAGGTTACTTTCCTCCAGTTAATATTCATATTTGCTTCTGGTAAGCAGCTGAGTTAGGGAAACTAGACAAGGTGACTTATCTGATTAAAAGATGGATATTAGTTTTTGTGAGGGCTGCTTTATTTGCTAAACTCTAACTTCTTGGATAATTCTAAAGGGTTTCCCAATACCCCCCTATGCTTGTTGGATCTTATACTCCACTTTTGGTTCCTTTTAGCCCTGAGAAACTGATAAAATCTCTGCCAATTTCTCAGTCACCTCTGTAAGAGTCAGTTAACGTCCCTTGTTAAAAGAAAGGCTCAGCATGATGGACTCAACTCCTTGCATTTCTTTCTTCTGTATCTTAGCCTATAACTATTCATTGTCTTCATGCTCTCTAACACTTTCAAATATTTTTTAATGTTTATTAGGATTTATAAATTATTTTCAGTGGGATGGTCAGTTCAAATTACCTAACCTGCATTAATGAATGCTTATAATTATTCTAAATGTTTTATATATAAAAAAAAAATGGATATGTGACCTTTTGGCCTAAGGGACTCCTTATGAGCTTTGAATAGATATGAAGAAAAATGGACTCATTTTTTTTTAAAAAAATTACATTCCGCATCCACTTAAAAAAAAAGATAAAATAAAAACTTGAGTGTAGTGATTTCCTATTTTTCATCTAGGAACAGAAATCACTTTTGTTTTTGAAATTAATACAGATCTCTAAATGAACATAGAACATAATTTTGATTGCAGCTTTAGGTTTGAATATGATTTGGGGGACAAGAATATAAAGTTGCACAAAGAACATGGAATCAAATACATAGATCAAAATATATTCTTCAAAATAGAAACACCACAACAAAATTATGTTATTTATCTCCAGAATTATAAAACGGTTACATTGTATTGATAAGAGGGAGAACTGAGGCAGTAACTTGGTAAAAATAATCAAAGGAAAAATTTTCTAAAACTTTAAAAAAAAAGTGTGATGACTAAGTCAAGTACAGTTGCAAGTATGATATTTAATGACACAGATAGTTTGCCATCATTTTTTCTCACTAAAAAGTGGTCTACATTTACACAGATGACTCTTTTCTTTTAGTAAGAGTTTAGTTGTCATTCATGTTACATTTGATACATTTTGGAATAAATCAAATATGATTTCTCTGCATACATCTGGCTGATCAAGCCCATTTTTAAACGTTGGCCACACCCATTTCAATCTGGTTCCAAGGAGTTTAACCCCCCAGAGAAAAATGAGTCTTTTTCAGTGCATCAGATGACAGTAACTATATACTTTAGTTATCATTTCCCTGGAAAACAGTATGATATTTTCCATCATACTGACTCTTAGGAGCTACAAAACGAAAGTCAGCAATTTGAAATATTTTTATTTCATTCACTGACACTAGTTAAGAAACAACTGTTTCCATTTAGTTCAACCATTGTGTCTATTTTTCAATTCTCTGCAGTATAACCCGGGAAAGGCGTTGGAATATGCCTGGACAACCCCAAAGGCTGAGAAGTCACCGCCTTAGTTACAGCCAGAAGGGATATCTTACAATATCTTACCTCTCATCAGTGTTTAGTTGACCCATTGCAAACTGAGTACATGTTGTCCCAGCTTACAACGTCTTTGAGTTACTACAAACTAATGACTCTCCCTTTTTTTAATTAGTAATACGTACCACATACAATGTTGCAGGGCGTAATTTGCTGATATTATTTATCATTCTCAGATGTAATGTTGCCAAAGACAAATAAAGGTTAGATTTATAAAGTTACTGATAATAAAAGGAAATAATAATGAAAACTTAAAAAAAAAATGAGGTTTTTGACTTATCGTTCTTCAGAACTGATTTATGACTGTGTAGTCATCAGGATGGAACCCTGTTGTCACTTAGGGACTACCTGTAGTTTATTTCATAATTTTGGCAGAAGCAAAACATTTGTTAAGGGAATCAAAATTTCTTAATCTTTAGCATTTTACCGCTAACCACAGGGATCAGTTCAATTCTTTTTTTTTTTTTTTCATTTGTTTAACCATAACTAAAAAAATCTGCTATTTTTGTTGTTTGTTCTATTAGACATACTTTGGTGTCATTTTTAGGATTATTGAAAATTTTAATCTCCCTTCGCTCCAGGCTTTAATCTCTATGGCACTGCTCTTATAAACACATAACAATATATTCACCCTTCTCCTTAATACAAATCGTCGTTTGAAATTAAAGTTCATGGGTATTTCCCTATGTGAGCACACATGATTTATTGTTCATGTACCAGGTTTTACCTAACTCATAAGGACTATATGCGATTACGAAGTCATAACCATTATGTGGAAGCTGTGTGAATTCTTGGACAATCTTTGACTGCAGAATGTTATTCATTATTGATTTTAACAGCCACTCATAGTCTTCTTATCCTCTTCATTTTCCCTTATTCTCTCTGCAGAGAAAGGGATCTTGTTAAACCTTTTTTCCCTCAGTTTACAAGTTTTTATTTATGTGTACAAACACACAACATGGCAGCAATGAGGAAAAGGCTGGTGGGGCAGGATGTGAATTGTTTATTTATACCATAGTTTTGCCTATTTCTCCAGGTAAGCACGTACCAGCCGTTATTTAGAAGGCTGGTCCCTCTGATGCACAAAGAAAGATGCGGCATTAAGCTATTGGGGTGTTACTCAAGGCAGAAACCACAAAATACCTTCTAAATTTTGTTCCTTTGGCATCAATAAAGGAATCAAAGTTCTTAATCTTTAACACTGTACCACATGGGACATTAGATGATCACAACTTGGAAGAATATAAAATACAGATAAGGAAAATGTATTTTGGAGTACATTCATAAGAAGTTTATTTTCCCAGTAAAGATATATGAATTGTATGTTTTTTGAATTCTAGAATGTCTGAAAGTTATTTTTCTTTGACCTGCAATATTTGAATATCTTGTTGCTGTTGTCAGGTGTAGTCAGTGGGTTCCAGCTCATAGCGACCCTATGTACAACAGAATGAAACACTGCACAGTTCTGTGCCATCCTCACAATCATTATGATTGAGCCCATTGTTGCAGCCACTGCGTCAATCCACCTCATTGAGGGTCTTTCTCTTTTTCACTGACTCTCTACCAAGCATGATGTCCTTCTCCAGGGACTGATCCCTCCTGATAACATGTCCAAAGTACATGAGATGTAGTCTCGCCATTCTTGCTTCTAAGGAGCATTCTGGTTGTATTTCTTCCAAGACAGATTTGTTTATTTTTTTGGCAGTCCGTGGTATATTCAATATTCTTCACCAACACCGCAATTCAAAGGCATCAACTTTTCTTCAGCCTTCCTTATTCATTGTCCAGCTTTCACATGCATATGATGTGATTGAAAATACCCTGGCTTGGGTCAGGCGCACCTTAGTCTTCAGGTGACATCTTTGCTCTTCAGCACTTTGAAGAGGTCCTTTGCAGAAGATTTACCCAATGCAATGCATCTTTTGATTTCTTGACGGCTGCTTCCATGGCTGTTGATTGTGGATCCAAGTAAAATGAAATCCTAGACAACTTCAATCTTTTCTCCGTTTATCATGATGTTGCTCATTGGTCCAGTTGTGAGGATTTTTGTTTTCTTTATGTTGAGGTGTAATCCAAACTGAAGGCTGTGGTCTTTGATCTTCATTAGTAAGTGCTTCATGTCCTCTGCACTTTCAGCAAGCAAGGTTGTGTTATCTGCATAATGCAGGTTGTTAATGAGTCTTCCCCCAATCCTGAAGCCCTGTTCTTCTTCATATAGTCCAGCTTCTTGTATTGTTTGTTCAGCATACAGAATAAATAGGTATGGTGAAAGAATACAACCCTGGTGCACACCTTTCCTGACTTTAAACCAATCAGTATCCCCTTGTTCTGTCTGAACAACTGCCGCTTGGTCTATGTAAAGGTTCCTCATGAGAACGATTAAGTGTTCCGGAATTTCCGTTCTTCACAATGTTATCCATAATTTGTTATGACCCACACAGTTGAATGCCTTTGCATAGGCAATAAAACACAAATAAACATCTTTCTGGTATTCTCCGCTTTCAGCTAGGATCCATTTGACATCAGCAATGATATCCCTGCTTCCAGGTCCTCTTCTGAATTTGGCTTGAATTTCTCACAGTTCCCTGCCTATGTACTGCTGCACACACTTTTGAATGATCTTCTGCAAAATTCTACTTGCTTGTGATATTAATAATATTTTCTGATAATTTCTGCATTTGGTTGGATCATGTTTCTTTGGAATAGGCATAAATATCACGGATCTTTTCTAGTCGATTGGCCAGGTAGCTGTCTTTCAAATTTCTTGGCATAGATAAGTAAGCATCTATTTGTTAAAATATCTCAACTGGTATCCAGTTAATTCCTGGTGCCTGGCACTAGTTTTTTTTTTTTTTTTTTTTTCACCAATGCCTTCACTGCAGCTTGGACGTTTTTCTTCAGTACCATCGGTTCCTGATTATATGCCACCTTCTGAAATGTTTGAATGTTCACCAGTTATTTTTGGTATACTAACTTTGTGTATTCCTTCCAACTTCTTTTGATGCTTTCTGCTTTCTTTTAATTTTTTCCCAGTAGAATCCTTCAATATTGCAACTCAAGGCTTGAAATTTTTCTTCAGTTCTTTCAGCTTGAGAAATGCAGAGCATATTCTTCCCTTTTGGTTTTCTAACTCCAGTTCTTTGCACATGCCATTATAATACTTTAATTTCTGTTCTTGGGCTGCCATCTGAAACCTTCTGTTTAGCTCTTTTATTTCATCATTTCTTCTATTCACTTTAGCTTTATCTTGAACTCGATGTACAAGAGAAAGTTTCAAAGTCTTTTCTGACATCTGTTTTGGTCTTTTCTTTTTAATGGCCTCTTGCTTTCTTCATACATGATGTCCTTAATGTCATTGCACAATTATCTGGTCTTTGATCTTTAGTGTTCAATGAGTTAAATCTATTCTTGAGACAGTCTCTAAATTCAGGTGGAAGTAAACTCAAGGTCATACTTTGGCTCTTATGGACTTGTTCTAATTTTCTTCAGCTTCAACTTCAGCAATTGATGGTCTGTTCTGCAGTCAGCCCCTGGCCTTGGGTTCTGACAGATGATGCTGAGCTTTTCTATCATCTCTTTCCACAGATATAGTCAATTTGATTCCTGTGCATTCCCCCTGAGAGGTCTACGTGTACAGTCATCATTTAAGTTGTTGAAAAAAGGTATTTGCAATAACAAAGTTGTTGGTCTTGCAAAATTCTATCATGCAACCCCAGTCATCATTTCTATCACAAAGGCCAGATTTTCCAACTACCAATGCTCCTCCTTTATTTCCAACTTGCATATTCCAATCACAATTAATTATCAATGCATCCTGATTTCAAGTTTGGTCAGTTTCAAACTGAAAATGTTGGTAAAAAACTTTAACTTTGGCCTAAGTGGTTGGTGAATAAATTTGAATAATAGTAATATTAACTGGTCTTCCTTGTGGTAATATGGTTATTATTCCTTCACTGACAGTGTTGTACTTCAGGATCTATCTTGAAATGTTCTTTCTGACAATTAATGCAATGCCATTCCTTTTCAAGTTGTCATTCCTGGCATAGTAGACCATATGAGTATCTGATTCAGAATGGCCAATACAAGTCCATTTCAGCTCATTAATGCCTAGGATATCGATCTTTATGCATTCCATTTCATTTCATATTGACTGCTTCCAGTTTTCCTAGATTCATACTTGTACATTCTATATTCCAATTAATAATGAATGTTTGCAGCTATTTCTTCTCATTTTAAGTTGTGCCACATCAGCAAATGAAGGTCCTAAAAGCTTAACTCCATACACATCATTAAGGTTTACTCACTGTGTGGAGGCAGCTCTTTCCCAGTTGTCTTTTGATTGCCCTCCAACCTGAGGGTCTCATCTTCTGGCACTATGTCAATGTTCTGCTGCTATTCATAAGGTTTTCACTAGCTAGTTATTTTTAGAAGTAGGCCCCCAGGTCCTTCTTTCTAGTCTGTCTTTGTCTGGAAGCTTAGCTGAAACCTGTCTAGCATTGGTGACCCTCCGGGTATTTGAATACTGGTGGCACAGCTTCGAGCATCACAGAAACACAAAAACCCCCACAGTACAACCAACAGACACATGCATGGGGGTTGAGTAGCTTAGCTGAGAACAAATTTCCTAGATTCTAGTTTTGTTTTCAAAAGTTTGAAAGCATCATTTTACAATTTTCTACCCTCTGGTGCTGTAGATGAGAAATCTCATATTGGTAATATTTATTTTCCTATGTAATTTTTTTCTTTTTGGAAAATGATGAAATTTTCTCTCAAAAATTTTTAAGAAGTTTTACAAAAATATGTATATGTATGTTTGTGTCTTTTTTCTCTCTCTCTCTTTTATTTTCATTATTTCTTACTGATGCTCATTGCTGAGTGTGTTTCAGTTAAAATCTTAAACCACACTTTAGCTCAATGTGTTTGAGGCTTTCTGACTTGACTCCTGCTGGCAGAGGCATGGATCCTAAGAGGAAGTTTTATCCTGAGTGTATGTGCACTCTCCATCTTACTTCATCTTGATTTCTGTTGAAAGACTTCTAAGCTAACAGAGAAGCAGTACTACTCTGAACAAAGAGCTCTTTTGATACTCACCTCAAGTGAAATAATCTTTCTCCATTATGTAGGCCTCCTCTTTACTTCTGTTGAAGGAGGTATCTAGGCAGACTGAGGGTACTCTTACTCTTAGACAAGGAACATTACCTAGATTCATGACAGAATTTTGGTCATGTAATTCTTCCAGCTTTTCTCTTTACTTATGACTGCATCTCCCTTAGAAGAAGATTGCAATATCTAATTGAAAATAATGTGACTTTTCTCAGCTGGGTAACTCTTGACTTACCTTCTCTATGTTTCTGCTAATGGGACTTGATAAATAAGAATCACTAATTTTCCTGTTATTTGGTTGGGTAAATTTGTCTTATCTGAATAGAATATACTGCAAGTCTAAACTCAGTGATAGGTCATAACAAGCCTAATTTTGGATAAAAGTTGATCTCCTTTCTTCTAATTAGCTATAAGAGCAATGAAAATATAATTTCGATCTCCATCTCTCTGATTACTATTATCTATTTCACATTTGATTGAAAAATAGAATATAAAAGAGAGGTACTCTTACCTGAGTTCACAAGTATGTCATAAATACTAGAGTTCAAAATGAAAACAAAAACCAAATCAGTTGTGGTAGAGTCGATTCCGAATCATAGCCAACCTGTAGGACAGAGTAAAGCTGCCCGATAGGGTTTCCAAGGAGCAGCTGGTAGATTCAAACTGTAGTCCTTTCGGCTAGCAACAGAACTCTTAACCACTGCACCACCAGGGCTCCAGAGTTATCGCAATGAGACTCCAAAGTTTGAAGAAAACAAGGTGGAGGAAATAAAAAAGCAGAGTAATTGACTCTGTCCATAATCATCTGCATGCACCTCTTCTATTTGAATTGTAATATTTAAAATTAACTTTGTTTATGTATAAATGAACTATATTAAAATATACCCATTTTATATACACCACAGAATAAGTTTTGGAAATTGTATTCATCTATTTAAGCACCACTCGAGTCAACATATAGAATATTTCTGTCACACCAAATATGCTCTGTGCCCCTTCCTGGCCAGTCTTTGTGCCCAGAGAGTCAGGTCTGTTGTCACTATAAATTAGATTTGGTTTTTCTGGAATTTCATATTAATGGAGTCATGTAGTATGTACTCTTTTATATTTGGCCTCTTTAGTCCAACACAATAGTTTTTGATATTCATTCATGTTATTACACATAACAGTAATCTTTTCTTTCTTTTTTGCTGAGTAATATTCCATTGTATAGATATACCACAATTGTTTTATCATTCTTTATCTTCTTTACCCCAGGAACTAGTTGACATATCAGCTCCAATTAGCAAAATTGGGTAGAAATATGTTGAAGCTCCAGCAAGTAACTAGGGAGTAAATCTTTTGTGCTTGCTTGACAGTTTATACTGTAAACCAAATTACCTAATTATAGTCTTGTAATTTTCAAAGATTACTGAATAGAGACAAAGTGTTTATCACATGCAAACTAGCAGGAACACAAATGATCTCTCATTGAAACATTCAATTTCTTACATTGCCAAAAATTGTTGCCTTGAAACTGATTTGCATGAAACCATAATACTGGAATAATAGAACCCTAATGAATGTTAAGTCACTATTTAAAACTAATCAGTGGGTGATGCAGCAAGTGTTTGAAGATGGATATTATTGCTGTATAGTAACATCATTATGTTTCTAAAGCACTTTGTGCTTATGTTTGTCTTAAATATATTTCCATCATTTATTTGTAAGAGACAAGTCATTTAGACTTCAATAATCCAAAACAACCAATAAAAAGGAGAATAATTTAAAAAGTTATCTAATGTTTTATCCCTGTGCCTTTTTCCTTTGTCTTTTGAGTTTGCCTCATCTCAGTGTCATCCTTAAACCCAAGAAAAAGGGAACGAAGCACAAGGGCCTGCAAGTGAGAGCATCTTGAATTTTAGCAGCTCTGCTCTTGACCTTCCATAGCTGAACCCCTTTGCAGGGGATTAGGAATCACTAGGCTAAGGGGAGCTTTCACCCATCTGGAGCAAATCTTGTATGTACAGAACAAGTATAAAAAAATATAGATATATAGATATACATATATAGATATATAGACATACATATCTATATATACCAAAAACAGTGCCGTCGAGTCGTTCCGACTCATAGTGACCCTATAGGACAGATTAGAACTGCCCCACAGAGTTTCCAAGGAGCACCTGGTGGATTCGAACTGCCAAACCTTTGGTTAGCAGCTGTAGCACTTAACCACTACACCACCAGGGTTTCTACATCTATATATACGTATGTACATATATAGATATACATATATGACTATTCATCCACAAGCCATAGCTGAAAACACAAATAGAAAACTAAATTCAAACATGCTCTTATGGATTGAATTGTGTCCTCTCAAAAGATACGATGGAGTCCTAACTCCCGGTAACTGTGAACATGACCTTGTTAGGAAATAGGACCTTTAAAGATATTACAGCAGCCTTAGGAAAATAATACTTATAAAAAAATACTTATACTTATACCTATACCTACCAAAATACTTATACCTACCAAAAAAGTCACATTGTCTGTTTCTCAATGTCAGTAATATCCTGAAGTACTGATCAGAATACTGAATTAGTAGTCAAAGGAATTAAAGCTCTTCTAAGGAAAAAAAAAGGGGGGGCATAATATTTCACAGAACTAATCCTCCCTTCTGATTTACATGCTATTGTTGTCATATATTTGAGTCCTTTTTATATGGTTGTTTCATTCAGTTCATAAAACTTTAGCTTTTAAACACATCCATTCTATTACAATTTATGCCTTTTTTTAATCTCTAAGTTTCCATCTATCACCAAAGTCTTTTTCCCTGAATAATGTGCTTTAGTATTTCCTTTATTGCAAATCTGATGATAATAAATTTTCTCAGTCCTTTTTTTAAATGCCATTATTTCACCCTCATATTTTTAATGTTATTTTTGCTGGATATGGAAATCTGTATTTGCAGTTACTTTATTTGGGCATTTTGAAGATACCTGTATTCAATTTTTATCGTTGCTGTAACAAGTGACCATAAACTTGGTGACTTAAAAAACAAAGCTAGGAGGCGGGGCCAAGATGGCTGACTAGGTACAAGCTACCTTGGATCCCTCTTGCAACGAAGACTCAGAAAAACAAGTGAACCGATCACATACATGACAATCTATGAACCCTGGCCATCAAACACAGATCGAAAGAGTTGACCTGAGTGACAGAGACTGAGAACAAGCAACCCTGGGGAAGCAAAGACTGTTTTCGGAGCCTGGAAAAAGCATCCCAGTCAGAAAACCTTGGCGCCGGGCTTTGGACTGAGTGCAGGGGAGCTGAGCACAACATCCTGAGACGGTTGAAACACAGGACACAGCCCCAGTCGCCAGAAGTGACCTCGGGGGAAGCCCAGCCAGTGCACGCAGGCAGGGCAGCAACGCGGCTGACAGGAGGAGAAGTCACCGGGAGGCAGCGACTGGTTTTGGAGCCTGGAGTGCAGCGTCCCAGCCGGGGAACCTTGGCGCTGGGCTTTGGCCTGGGAGTGTAAGAACTGACCATGGCTTCTGAGACAGCACAAGCACAGGACGCAGGCCTGACCCTCCAGGACAAACTCGACCCAGCCAGTGCACACAGGTTACACACCCTCGGGAATCTCAGATAAAAAAGTCATCACCAAGCAAGATAAGTAACTTTGTCTATATTCCTGGGTGCTACTCTCTCCTATCTGATCCCTCCCCTCCCTGCCCCAGGTGGCTTCATTAAAATTGGAATTTCCTGGGCCAGAGAGTGAAGTGCTCTGTGGTTTTTTTGTTTTCTTTTTGGTCTTTTCCTAACCCATTCTCCTGGCCTGAGAGAAGCAGCTACAAAAAACCCAGGGACCAAAAATCCCTCCCTGACTTCCCAAAATTGGACTAAAAATACAGAACCAGCTCCAGCCAAACATATGAGATCCACAGTCTTGGGCTTTCATCCCTACAGGGAACAAGGTGGCTATTATAATGCAAAGGCAATTCTGATAGGGATCTGACTGTAATAGTTTTAGCTGATTACTGGAAATACAAGTTTCACAGGTCTGATATCTCTGCATATTAAACAGAGCCCTCACTGACCCACAACAGAGAACTGAGGGCTGACGCTCCCCCCAGACCACCTAGTCTCCTGCCTTAGGGGTCTGAGGAGGGTGACATCTACCAGTCTGTAGAGGTACATACATTGGGTGCCTAAGGTACAGCTGCAGAGCCCACTCAACAAGGTGCTTTATGAATAGAGACACACCTACCTCACTGGCACTTGGGGGAAGCCTGTCAGCATCCTACGTCCCCTGGAGTGTGACGCCCTGCTGCTACTAGACTCTGGTGCACACAACTATCGCCACTATTCCTCTAGGTGGATAGGTGACAGTCTGCACCACACACTTGGTGACCCAAAATCAGATTCTACTCAAGAATAGTAAATGGACCCTTAGGCTTATATATCTGGTAACAGCCCAAACCAGCTGGTAA
This sequence comes from Elephas maximus indicus, assembly GCF_024166365.1. NCBI lineage: Eukaryota > Metazoa > Chordata > Mammalia > Proboscidea > Elephantidae > Elephas > Elephas maximus. The sequence continues at coordinate 58,469,208 of NC_064833.1, read as the reverse complement.
TAGGACATAAGTGATTCAAGGACTACAACAATCAAGACAGTACAATCTAATAGCCCATCTACGTATATTGAAAGAAAACAAAACAAGATAAGATTCGGCGAGCAAATATAAAATAAATCATTACAATATCTTATAGATGCCTCGGAGACAGCAGTCAATATCAAACCACATAAAGAAGCAGACCATGATTGACTTCTACATCTCCCCAAATTAAAGAATAAAAATCTTTCCCAAATGAAGATGCAATCCTGGAATTGCCAGATGCAGAATATAAAAACCTAATTTACAGAATGCTTCAAGACATCAGGGATGACCTCAAAAATGAAATAAGGCAATCTACGGAAAAAGCAGAGGAACCCACTGATAAAGCAGTTGAAGAAATAAAAAAGATTATTCAAGAACATAGTGGAAAAATTAATAAGCTGCAAGAATCCATAGAGAGACAGCATTCAAAAATCCAAAGGATTAACAGTAAAATTACAGAATTAGACAACTCAATAGGAAGTCAGAGGAGAAGAATCGAGGAATTGGAATGCAGAGTGGAGGAGATGGAGGATAAGGGAATTGACATGAATATAACTGAAAAAAATCAGATAAAAGAATTAAAAAAAATGAGGAAACCCTAAGAATCATGTGGGACTATATCAAGAAGAGTAACTTGCGTGTGAATGGAGTTCCAGAACAGGAAGGGATAACAGAAAATACAGAGAAAATAGTTGAAGATCTGTTGGCAGAAAACTTCCCTGACATCATGAAAGATAAAAGGATATCTATCCAAGATGCTCATCGAAACCCATATAAGATTGATCCAAAAAGAAAATCACCAAGGCATATCATCACCAAACTTTCCAAAACCAAAGATAAAGAGAAAATTTTAAAAGCAGCCAGGGATAAAAGAAAGGTCTCCTACAAAGGATCCTCAATAAGAATAAGTTCAGACTACTCACCAGAAACCATGCAGTCAAGAAGACAATGGGATGACATATACAGAGCACTGAAGGAGAAAAACGGCCAGCCAAGGATCATATATGCAGCAAAACTCTCTCTCAAACATGAACGTGAAATTAAAACATTTACAGATAAACACAAGCTTAGGGAATTTGCAAAAATAAAACCAAAGCTACAAGAAATATTAAAGGAAATTGGTAAGAAAATCAATAATATCAGATACCAACACAACACAAGGTCACAGATCACAACATCCTGATATCAACTCAAATAGGGAAATCACAAAAACAAATTAAGATTAATTTTAAAAAGAAAAAAATGCTCAAAACAGGGAATCATTGAAGTCAATATGTAAAAGATCACAATAATCAAAAAGAGGAACTAAATACAGGAGGCATAGAACTGCCATATGGAGAGGAAAACAAGGCGATATAGGACAACACAAGTTAGGTTTTTACTTAGAAAAATAGGGATAAATATTAAGATAACCACAAAGAGGTCTAACAATTCCAAAATTCAAAATAAAAACCAAGAAAAACATAATGACTCCACAAACATAAAGTCAAATACTATGAAAATGAGGAACACACAATTTACAAAGAAAAATGTCTCAGCACAAAAAAGTAAGTGGAAGAATGAAATTGTCAAAAACACACACAAAAAGGCATCAAAATGATGGCACCAAACACATATCTATAATTATGCTGAATGTAAATGGACTAAATGCACCAATAAAGAGACAGAGAGTCTCAGACTGGATAAAGAAACACGATCCGTCTATATGCTGCCTACAAGAGACACACCTTAGACTTAGAGACACAAAGTAAAACTCAAAGGATGGAAAAAAAGTATATCAAGCAAGCAATAAGCAAAAAAGAGCAGGAGTAGCTATATTAATTTCTGACAAAATAGACTTTAAAGTTAAATCCACCACAAAGGATAAAGAAGGACACTACATAATGATAAAAGGGACAATTCGCTAGGAAGATACAACCATATTAAATATTTATGCACCCAATGACAGGGCTAAAGATACATAAGACAAACTTTACAGAACTGAGATAGACACCTCCACAATTCTAGTAGGAGATTTCAACATACCACTTTCGGAGAACGCCACTTCCAGTAAAAAGCTCAATAGAGACACGGAAGACCTAATTGCTACAGTCAACCAACTTGACCTCATAGACTTATACAGAACACTCCACCCAACAGCTACAAAGTATACTTTTTTTTTTCCAGCTCACATGGAATATTCTCTAGAATAGACCACATATTAGGTCATAAAACAAACCTTTGCAGAATCCAAAACATCAAAATATTACAAAGCATCTTCTCAGACCACAAGGCCATAAAAGTGGAAGTCAGTAACAGAAAAATCAGGGAAAAGAAATGAAAGACTTGGAAACTGAACAATACCCTGCTCAAAAAAGACTGGGTTATAGAAGACATTAAGGAGGGAATAAAGAAAATCATAGAATGCAACAAGAATGAAAACGCTTCCTATCAAAACTTCTGGGACACAGAAAAAGCAGTGCTCAGAGGTCAAATGATATCAATAAATGCACATATACTTAAAGAAGAAAGAGCCAAAATCAGAGAACTGTCCCTACAACTTGAACAAATAGAAAGTGAGCAACAAAAGAATCCATCAGGCACCAGAAGAAAACAAATAATAAAAATTAGAGCGGAACTAAATAAATTAGAAAACAGAAAGAAAATTGAAAGAATTAACAAAGCCAAAAGCTGGTTCTTTGAAAAAGTTAATAAAATTGATAAACCATTGGCCAGACTGACTAAAGAAATACAGGAAAGGAAACAAATAACCCGAATAAGAAACGAGATGGGACATATCACAACAGATCCAACTGGAATGAAAAGAATCATATCAAATTATTATGAAAAATTGTACTCTAACAAATTTGCAAACCTAGAAGAAATGGGATGAATTCCTAGAAAAACACTACCTACCTAAACTAACACAATCAAAGCAGAACAACTAAAAAAGAAATTGAAAATGTAATCAAAAAACTCCCAACACAAAAAAGCCCTGGCCCGGATGGCTTCACTGCAGAGTTCTCTCAAACTTTCAGAGAAGAGTTAACACCACTACTACTAAAGGTATTTCAAAGCATAGAAAAGGATGGAATACTGCCTAACTCATTCTATGAAGCCACCATATCCCTGATACCAAAACCAGGTAAAGACACCACAAAAAAAGAAAATGACAGACTTATATCCCTCATGAACATAGATGCAAAAATCCTCAACAAAATTCTAGCCAATAGAATTCAACAACATATAAAAAAAATAATCCACCACGACCAAGTGGGATTTATACTAGGTTTATGCAATTTTATGCAAGGTTGGCTCAATATTAGAAAAACCATTAATGTAATCCACCATATAAATAAAACAAAAGACAAAAACCACATGATCTTATCAATTGATGCAGAAAAGGCATTTGACAAAGTCCAAAGCCCTTTCATGATAAAAACTGTCACCAAAATAGGAATTGAAGGAAAATTCCTCAACATAATAAAGGGCATCTATACAAAGCCAACACCCAACATCATTCTAAATGGAGAGAGCCTGAAAGAATTTCCCCTGAGAACGGGAACCAGACAAGGATGCCCTTTATCACCGCTCTTATTCAACATTGTGCTGGAGGTCCTAGCCAGAGCAATTAGGCTAGACAAAGAAATAAAGGGCATCCGGATTGGCAAGGAGGAAGTAAAATTATCTCTATTTGCAGATGACATGATCTTATACACAGAAAACCCCAAGGAATCCTCCAGAAAACTACTGAAAGTAATAGAAGAGTTTGGCAGAGTCTCAAGTTATAAGATAAACATACAAAAATCACTTGGATTCCTCCACATCAAAAAAAGAACATTGAAGAGGAAATCACCAAATCAATACCATTCACAGTAGCCCCCAAGAAGATAAAATACTTAGGGATAAATCTTACCAAAGATGTAAAAGACCTCTACAAAGAAAATTACAAAGTACTAGTGCAAGAAACTAAAAGGTACCTAAAAAAAAAAAAGTAAGTAGAAAAACATACCTTGCTCATGGATAGGAAGACTTAACATAGTAAAAATGTCTATTCTACCAAAAGCCATCTATACATACAATGCACTTCCGATCCAAATTCCAGTGACATTTTTTAATGTGATGGAGAAACAAATCACCAAACTCATATGGAAGGGAAAGAAGCCCCGGATCAGTAAAGCATTACTGAAAAAGAAGAAGAAAGTGGGAAGCCTCACTCTACCTGATTTTAGAACATATTATACAGCCACAGCAGTCAAAACAGCCTGGTACTGGTATAACAACAGGCACATAGACCAATGGAACAGAACTGAAAACCCAGATATAAATCCATCCACATATGAGCGGCTGATATTTGTCAAAGGCCCAGTGTCAGTTCATTGGGGAAAAGATAGTCTTTTTAACAAATGGTACTGGTATAACTGGATATCCATTTGCAAAAAAATGAAACAGTGCCCATACCTCACACCATGCACAAAAACTAACTCCAAGTGGATCAAAGACCTAAACATAAAGACTAAAACAATAAAGATCATGGAAGAAAAAATAGGGACAACCCTAGGAGCCCTAATACAGGGCATAAACAGAATACAAAACCTTACCAAAAATGATGAAGAGAAACCAGATAACTGGGAGCTCCTAAAAATCAAACACCTATGCTCATCTAAAGACTTCACCAAAAGAGTAAAAAGACCACCTACAGATTGGAAAAGAATTTTCAGCTATGACATCTCCGACCAGCCCCTGATCTCTAAAATCTATATGATTCTGCCAAAACTCAACCACAAAAAGACAAACAACCCAATCAAGAAGTGGGCAAAGGATATGAACACGCACTTCACTAAAGAAGAAATTCAGGCAGCTAACAGATACATGAGAAAATGCTCTCGATCATTAGCCATTAGAGAAATGCAAATTAAAACTACGATGAGATTCCATCTCACTCCAACAAGGCTGGCATTAATCCAAAAAACACAAAATAATAAATGTTGGAGAGGCTGCAGAGAGATTAGAACTCTTATACATTGCTGGTGGGAATGTAAAATGGTACAACCACTTTGGAAATCTATCTGGCATTTTCTTAAAAATTTAGAAATAGAACTAACATACAACCCAGAAATCCCACTCCTCAGAATATACCCTAGAGAAATAAGAGCCTTTACATGAACAGATGTATGCACACCCGTGTTTATTGCAGCTCTGTTTACAATAGCAAAAAGCTGGAAGCAACCATGGTGTCCATCAACAGATGAATCATTAAATAAATTATGGCAGATTCACACAATGGGATACTATGCATCAATAAAGAACAGTGATGAATCTGTGAAACATTTCATAACATGGAGGAACCTGGAAGGCATTATGCTGAGTGAAATTAGTCAGATGCAAAAGGACAAATATTGTATAAGACCACTATTATAAGATCTTGAGAAATAGTATAAACTGAGAAGAACACATACTTTTGTGGTTACAAGGGGGAGAGGGAGGAAGGGTGAGAGAAGGTTATTTACTGATTAGTTAGTAGATAAGAACTACTTTAGGTGAAGGGAAGGAAGATACTCAATACACGGAAGGTCAGCTCAATTGGTCAGGAACCAAAGGAAAGAAGTTTCCAGGATAACCTGAATGCTTCGAAGGTCAGCAGAGCAAGGGTGGGGGTTTGGGAACTATGGCTTAAGGGGACTTCTAAGTCAATTGGCAAAATAAATTCTATTAAGAAAACATTCTGCATCCCACTTTGAAGTGTGGCGTCTGGGGTCTTAAATGCTAACAAGCGGCCATCTAAGATACATCAATTGGTCTCAACCCACCTGGATCAAAGCAGAATGAAGAACACCAAGGTTACACGATAACTATGAGCCCAAGAGACAGAAAGGGCCACATGAACCAGAGACTTACATCATCCTGAGACCAGAAGAACTAGATGGTGCCCGGCCACAACCAATGACTGCCCTGACAGGGAGCACAACAGAGAACCCCTGAGGGAGCAGAACAGTGGGATGCAGACCCCAAGTTCTCATAAAAAGACAAGATTTAATGGTCTGACTGAGACTAGAAGAATCCCTGCGGTCATGGTCCCCAAACCTTCTGTTGGCCCAGGACAGGAACCATTCCTTAAGACAACTCATCAGACATGGAATGGACTGGACAATGGGCTGGAGAGAGATGCCGATGAACAGTGAGCACTTATATCAGGTGGACACTTGAGACTGTGTTGGCATCTCCTGTCTGGAGGGGAGATGGGAGGATAGAGAGGGTAAGAAACTGGCAAAACGGTCAGGAAAGGAGAGACTGGAAGGAGGGAGCGGGCTGATTATCTAGGGGGAGTGTAAGTGGGAGCGTGGAGTAAGGTGTATATAAGCTTATATGCGACAGACTGACTTGATTTGTAAACTTTCACTTAAAGCATGATAAAAATTATTAAAAAAAAGAAAGAAAACTTATTATCTCACAGCTCTTTAGGTTGAAATCTGAGACAAGTCTCACCGTGCTAAACTCATTGTCAGCAGGGCTACATTCCTTTCTGGAGGCTCTAGGAAAGAAATAAACAATATATTATTTTGCTTCTTTTTTTTAGGTTTCAAGAGGCTGCCTACATTCCTTGGCTCATGGTCCTCGTCCTCCATCTTCAAAGCCAGCAATAGTAGGTCAATTCCTCACATTGCTCTGATAGTGCTTCCATAGTCAAGTCTCCCTCATTTTCTTTTCTGTCTCCCTTTTCCACTTTTAAGTACCTTCATAATTATACTGAGTTCACTTCGATAATACCAGATAACCTTTCTACTTCCATGTCATCCAATTAATAATCCTAATTCTGTCTGCAACATTAATTCCCCTTTGCCATGTAAACTAACAAATTTACAGGTACTGGTAATCAGGATGGAGTCCTCGCAGAGCAGTGGTTGAGAACTTGGCTGTTAACCAAAAGGTCAGCAGTTCAAATCCACCACCTGCTCCTTGAAAACCCTATGGGGCAGTTCTACTCTGTCCTATAGGGTTGCTATGAGTTGGAATCAACTCAACAGCACCAGGTTTTTTGAGTAATTAGGACGTAGACATCTTGGAGGGAGGGTCATTATTCTGCTTACAAGATTTCATCCCACTCTCTTCTGACTTCCATTTCTCTGTTAAGATATGTGTCAGTTTTATATTTACCCCTGTGAAAGTCATACATCTTTTTCTTTTCTCTGAATACTTTAAAGATTTTTATCTTGGTCTTGGTTCTCAGTAATTCATGTACCCAACCCATTGTCATAATTCGATTCTGACTCATAGTGACCCTATAGGACAGAGTAGAACTGCCCCGTAGGGTTTCCAAGGCTGTAAATCTTGAGAGAAGCAGACTGGCACATCTTTCTCCTGCTAAGTGGGTGACGGGTTCGAACTGCCGATCTTTCAGTTAGCAACCAAGTGCTTTAACCGCTGTGCCACCAGGGCTTCAAAACTGATGTGCAAGTGTCCTTTATTTTGTATTTATTTAGCTTGGAATGGAGTGTTTCTTCAATCTATTGTTTGACATATTTTGTCAGTTATAGAAAATGCTCAATTCAATCATTATCTCTTCAAATATTATTTTGCCATATTTTCTTTCTCTTATCTTTCAGGAATTCAACACCGCATGTATTTACAATGTCTTTTTTTATATTTTTCAGTTTTTAATCTTTTCTTTTGTCAATATTTGTCTCTGGTCTATATTCCTATTTAGTATCCCATTAACTGCATCTAATTTCCAGTTAAACCCATTAACTGAGCTCGTAATTTCATTTATTGCATTTTAACTTCTATTGTTTACTTTTTGTACAGCTACCTGTTTTTCCTGATATTACCAGTTTTGCTTATAATTCTTTAATGTTTTCATAATCAACTTATTTTAAAGCCTATGTCTAACAACGCTATTCTGCATCTCTTGTTGGTCGACTTCTCTTGGTTTTAAGCCATATTTTATTTTGTATGTTTAGTTATTTTTCACTGAGCACTTGATATTAAAATAAAGAAAGTATAAAGATAAATTGAGGATCTGCTTGATACTACAGTCCTCCAGAGATAATTTATGCTTGCTTCTCAAGGCATCTAGCTAAAGGTACTTACAATCAAATTTCACCTTAATTCAACCAGAGATTGAGAAGAGTCAAAGCTGATTTGTAGTTCCTATGTAGATTTAACCAATTTACACTTATTCCTACAGCCTAGCATTTTATGGTCACAATCAAAAGCCTGGAGTTTTTACCAAGGGTCTTTTCTCAGCGGTAGGCTCAGAACTCCAATATTTTCCACATAAACCTATCAGACAGCTGAAAATTCTTGGCAGCTGAACTTATCAGATGCCACTATGACAGTCAGCAGGAACATCAGGTACTATTACCCAATAGAAATATGATGCAAACCAGAAGTGTGAGCCATCCACGTCATTTAAAATTCTCATAGCCACATTAAAATAGTAGAAAGCAGGTAATTTAATATTTTAACAATATAGTTTATTTAACCCAATATGTCAAAATATTATCTTTTCATCATTATTAATGATTAAATTACCTTATTTTTCATTCTAAGTCATCAAATTCTGGTGTGTGTTTTAAACTTACATACTATTTTGCTATGGACTAGCCACGTTACAGTCCTCAATAGCCACCTTTGGCTGGTGAGCACCTCACTGAAGAGTAAAAGTCTAGTGGAAAAACTAGTTCTAAATGTTGGCTCATCTTGTTTCTTGGATCTTGGCCATGTCATTCTTAATAGACTTGGTAGCTCTACTGGGTCTGTTTTCCTACTTTGTCTACTTCATGACAGCTTATGACCTGTTATGTCTGATTTGACATACCTTCTGAATTTCTCAAATTAAGCAGCAATCCAGTATGCAGTCAAGAAGTCTATGTCCTCTCTTCCATAAAGGGTCAAAAGTATGTTAAAAAAAAAAAAAAAACGAAAATAATAGTAACATTTTCATTACATAGAAAATATCACTGAAACAGTATTTCACATTTTTTCCCAAGTAGAACTTAAATTATTTGATGATAGCAACACTGATACTGAATTGAATTTTGAGCACTTTGAATAAGTAGTTTCATTTCTTTGATGATCTTAAATACTATGCCACCATGGCCCCATTTTAGTCATATTCAGTGGGAAATAGGAGATGAACAATATAAAAGGGGAAACACACATATTTAGCATTGTAGGAAATGCAGTACTACATGAAGGAAATCAACTCTCTCAGCTCTATTTTATATTATCTGCAAAAATACCACTGCAATTTTAACAACATGCAAATTCTAGCTGTTTCAACCTCTGTTTTCTTCCTCACAAGCAAAATTTAAAACCCTAATATTAAACCACAGTCACAGAGAAAAAAAATAAAAAGACAGAGAAAAAGACTAAGAAATGAAGCCGCTAATAAAAGGCATAGAAAACATCCTGATTATAGAGTGCAGTATGCAGGGAATTATCCTTGAACTGCTTGGCTCCTTGTGAGCAGGTTTTTCTACGTTAATTAGGATTTTCCTTCATTATGTGTATCGTGAAAAGTTTTTCCAATTCAGCACTTAATTTCCAGATACAAACAAAAAATAATCCCCTCCTCCCACACCCACACAAAAAACAGGAAGAATTAAAATGGTTACTGGAACTATAGTTTCAAAATATTTGTGCAAATAATAAAATTTCATTTGTTTGATTTGGGAAGAAATACTTTTAATGCAGCATCTTTTTTCCATTGCAATTAAATACAAATAAACTTTGAGGCTTATATTGATGTTTATATTATTTCCTATACTATTTAGGGGCAGCAAATAGGAACTTAGAAGTTTTAAGATCATTTGTACGTAAAGGAATGCATCAAATCCCCAAATTCAAAAGGGGTATAATACATGGTAATAAATTCTTCAGCAAAGCTATATTGGATACCGATAGTAGATACTTTTTAAATGCATGCCACTGCAAATTTTTGTGTTTCCTTCAAATTCATAAAACACTACCCAAATTTACCTGGCACTTATTACCTAATGTTACATTAAACTTTTATGAATTTTAGGAATGTGGGTCTGACAGTTTTTTATGAATTGCAGTGTTATAAATTTCTTAAGGAGATTAAACATAAGCTTAAACATAAGCTTAGAGAGTAAGTTTTCCTTAAAAGTATTATTGATGATGTTAAATTCACTTTAATAGAGCACTCTATACATAGACAAATAGAGATAGGGAAATAGAGTGGGATAAAGGAGAAAATAACTCATCTGAGTTTTTGAATGCCAAGTTTAATGCATGTGTGAAAGGACAAGAATAGACATCTAATGAAGTAAAAATAAATCCAGAGAAATATATAACTATAATTTAAAATGGTTAGCTTATTATCAAATACTTACATCAGATTGTTGTTGTTGCTGTTGTTGTTGTCAGCTACCATCAAGTCGGTTCCAACTCATAGAGACCCTTGTACAACAGAACGAAACACTGCCTCGTCCTGAGCCATCCTTACAATTGTTATTATGCTTGAGCTCATTATTGCAGCCACTGTGTCAATCCACCTCGTTGAGGGTCTTCCTCTTTTCTGCAGACCCTGTGCTCTGTCAAGCATGATGTCCTTCTCCAGGGGCTGAGCCCTCCTGACAACATCTCCAAAGTATATAAGACGCAGTCTTGCCATCCTTGCTTCTAAGGAACATTCTGGTTGTACTTCTGAGACAGATTTGTTCGTTCTTTTTTTTTTTTGAAGGCACAATCATTGTTATTTTTATATATTATACTAGGATTACAGTCATGATAGAGACAGCAGATAAAGAGAAAAATTTGCTACATTGCAAAGCCTTGCATAACTAGACATTCCATTAATAACTAACATTTAGTTAAAATATTATACACATGACCAAGTTTAAAAGCTTAATTATTTTGTACACTCCTATGACAGAGTGGGTTCCTTGGGTGGTACAAACTGTTAATGCTTCACTCAACTGCTAAACAAAAGGTTGGAGATTTGAGTCCACCCAAAACTGCTTCAGAAGAAAGGCTTGGAAATCTACTTACAAAATATAAGCCATTGAAAACACTATGAAGCACATTTCGATTTTCAGGCACATGGGGTTGCCATTGACTGGACGCAACAGTTCTTTTTTTTTTTAACGACATATGTAGTAATCATTCTACGTGACTACACTTTATGTTTTTAAGCTTGATTGTCATCTGGCATGCTGGAAAAATAGCTGTCATTCTGAGCAAACTAAGTAAACGACAGTCTTTGCAACTACAGACAAAAAGAAAAATACTTATCCGTGTATGTAGATTTGGGGTTTCATCTGAAATTTAGTTAAATTTGGTGTATTCATAATTATTTAATACATTATAGGCAATAAGGTACTTTTTTTTAATTAACTTTTATTAAGCTTCAAGTGAACGTTTACAAATCCAATCAGTCTGTCACATATAAGTTTATATACATCTTACTCCATACTCCCACTTGCTCTCCCCCTAATGAGTCATCCCTTTCAGTTTCTGCTTTCGTGACAATTTTGCCAGCTTCCCTCTCTCTCTATCCTCCCATCCCCTGTCCAGACAAGAGATGCCAACACAATCTCAAGTGCCCACCTGATATAATTAGCTCAGTCTTCATCAGCATCTCTCTCCCACCCACTGACCAGTCCCTTTCATGTCTGATGAGTTGTCTTCGGGAATGGTTCCTGTCCTGTGCCAACGGAAGGTCTGGGGACCATGGCCGCCGGGATTCCTCTAGTCTCAGTCAGACCATTAAGTATGGTCTTTTTATGAGAATTTGGGGTCTGCATCCTACTGATCTCCTGCTCCCTCAGGAGTTCTCTGTTGTGCTCCCTGTCAGGGCAGTCATCGGTTGTGGCCGGGCACCAACTAGTTCTTCTGGTCTCAGGATGATGTAGGTCTCTGGTTCATGTGGCCCTTTCTGTCTCTTGGGCTCTTAGTTGTCGTGTGACCTTGGTGTTCTTCATTTTCCTTTGCTCCAGGTGGGTTGAGACCAATTGATGCATCTTAGATGGCCGCTTGTTAGCATTTAAGACCCCAGATGCCACATTTCAAAGTGGGATGCACAATGTTTTCATAATAGAATTATTTTGCCAATTGACTTAGAAGTCCCCTCAAACCATGGTCCCCAGACCCCCGCCCTTGCTCCACTGACCTTTGAAGCATTTATTTTATCCCGGAAACTTCTTTGCTTTTGGTCCAGTCCAATTGCGCTGACCTTCCATGTATTGAGTGTTGTCCTTCCCTTCACCTAAAGCAGTTCTTATCTACTAATTAATCAATAAAAAACCCTCTCCCTCCCTCCCTCCCTCCCCCCCTAGTAACCACAAAAGTATGTGTTCTTCTCAGGTTTACTATTTCTCAAGATCTTATAAGAGTGGTCTTATACAATATTTGTCCTTTTGCCTCTGACTGATTTCGCTCAGTATAATGCCTTCCAGGTTCCTCCATGTTATGAAATGTTTCAGAGATTCGTCACTGTTCTTTATCGATGCGTAGTATTCCATTGTGTGAATATACCACAATTTATTTACCCATTCATCCGTTGATGGACACCTTGGTTGCTTCCAGCTTTTTGCTATTGTAAACAGAGCTGCAATAAACATGGGTGTGCATATATCTGTTTGTATGAAGGCTCTTGTATCTCTAGGGTATATTCCAAGGAGTGGGATTTCTGGGTTATATGGAAGTTCTATTTCTAACTGTTTAAGATAATGCCAGATAGATTTCCAAAGTGGTTGTACCATTTTACATTCCCACCAGCAGTGTATAAGAGCTCCAATCTCTCCGCGGCCTCTCCAACATTTATTATTTTGTGTTTTTTGGATTAATGCCAGCCTTGTTGGAGTGAGATGGAAACTCATCGTAGTTTTAATTTGCATTTCTCTAATGGCTAATGATCGGGAGCATTTTCTCATGTATCTGTTGGCTGCCTGAATATCTTCTTTAGTGTAGTGTGGGTTCATATCCTTTGCCCACTTCTTGATTGGGTTGTTTGTCTTTCTGTGGTTGAGTTTTGACAGAATCATGTAGATTTTAGAGATCAGGGGCTGGTCGGAGATGTCATAGCTGAAAATTCTTTCCCAATCTGTAGGTGGTCTGTTTACTCTTTTGGTGAAGTCTTTAGATGAGCATAGGTGTTTGATTTTTAGGAGCTCCCAGTTATCTGGTTTCTCTTCATCAATTTTGGCAATGTTTTGTATTCTGTTTATGCCTTGTATTAGGGCTCCTAGAGTTGTCCCTATTTTTTCTTCCATGATCCTTATCGTTTTAGTCTTTATGTTTAGGTCTTTGATCCACTTGGAGTTAGTTTTTGTGCATGGTGTGAGGTATGGGTCCTGTTTCATTTTTTTGCAAATGGATATCCAGTTATGCCAGCACCATTTGTTAAAAAGACTATCTTTTCCCCAATTAACCGACACTGGTCCTTTGTCAAATATCAGCTGCTCATACGTGGATGGATTTATATCTGGGTTCTCAATTCTCTTCCATTGGTCTATGTGCCTGTTGTTGTACCAGTACCAGGCTGTTTTGACTACTGTGGCTGTATAATAGCTTCTGAAATCAGGTAGAGTGAGGCCTCTCACTTTCTTCTTCTTTTTCAGTAATGCTTTGCTTATCCGGGGCTTCTTTCCCTTCCATATGAAATTGGTGATTTGTTTCTCTATCCCCTTAAAATATGACATTGGAATTTGGATCGGAAGTGCGTTATATGTCTAGATGGCTTTTGGTAGAATAGACATTTTTACTATGTTAAGTCTTCCTATCCATGAGCAAGGTATGTTTTTCCACTTAAGTATGTCCTTTTGAATTTCTTGTAGTAGAGCTTTGTAGTTTTCTTTGTATAGGTCTTTTACATCCTTGGTAAGATTTATTCCTAAGTATTTTTTCTTCTTGGGGACTACTGTGAATGGTATTGATTTGGTTATTTCCTCTTCGGTGTTCTTTTTGTTGATGTAGAGGAATCCAAGTGATTTTTGTATGTTTATTTTATAACCTGAGACTCTGCCAAACTCTTCTATTAGTTTCAGTAGTTTTCTGGAGGATTCCTTAGGGTTTTCTGTGTATATAATCATGTCATCTGCAAATAGTGATAACTTTACTTCCTCCTTGCCAATCCGGATACCTTTTATTTCTTTGTCTAGTCTAATTGCCCTTGCTAGGACTTCAAGCACGATGTTGAATAAGAGTGGTGATAAAGGGCATCCTTGTCTGGTTCCCATTCTCAAGGGAAATGCTTTCAGGTTCTCTCCATTTAGAGTGATATTGGCTGTTGGCTTTGCATAGATGCCCTTTATTATGTTGAGGAATTTTCCTTCAATTCCTATTTTGGTAAGAGTTTTTATAATAAATGGGTGTTGGACTTTGTCAAATGCCTTTTCTGCATCAATTGATAAGATCATGTGGTTTTTGTCTTTTGTTTTATTTATGTGATGGATTACATTAATGGTTTTTCTGATATTAAACCAGCCTTGCATACCTGGTATTAATCCCACTTGATCATGGTGAATTATTTTTTTGATGTGTTGTTGGATTCTATTGGCTAGAATTTTGTTGAGGATTTTTTCATTTATGTTCATGAGGGATATAGGTCTATAATTTTCTTTTTTTGTAATGTCTTTACCTGGTTTTGGTATCAGGGAGATGGTGGCTTCATAGAATGAGTTGGGTAGTATTCCGTCATTTTCTATGCTTTGGAATACCTTCAGAAGTAGTGGTGTTAACTCTTCTCTGAAAGTTTGGTAGAACTCTGCAGTGAAGCCGTCCGGGCCAGGGCTTTTTTTTGTTGGGAGTTTTTTGATTACCGTTTCAATCTCTTTTTTTGTTATGGGTCTATTTAGTTGTTCTACTTCTGAATGTGTTAGTTTAGGTAGTGTTTTTCCAGGAATTCATCCATTTCTTCTAGGTTTTCAAATTTGTTAGAGTATAATTTTTCGTAATAATCTGATATGATTCTTTTAATTTCAGTTGGTTCTGTTGTGATGTGGTCCTTCTCATTTCTTATTCGGGTTATTTGTTTCCTTTCCTGTATTTCTTTAGTCAGTCTAGCCAATGGTTTATCAATTTTGTTAATTTTTTCAAAGAACCAGCTTTTGGCTTTGTTAATTCTTTCAATTGTTTTTCTGTTCTCTAATTCATTTAGTTCAGCTCTAATTTTTATTATTTATTTTCTTCTGGTGCCTGATGGATTCTTTTGTTGCTCACTTTCTATTTGTTCAAGTTGTCGGGACAGTTCTCTGATTTTGGCTCTTTCTTCTTTTTGTATGTGTGCGTTTATCGATATAAATTGGCCTCTGAGCACTGCTTTTGCTGTGTCCCAGAGGTTTTGATAGGAAGTATTTTCATTCTCGTTGCATTCTATGAATTTCCTTATTCCCTCCTTGATGTCTTCTATAACCCAGTCTTTTTTCAGGAGGGTATTGTTCAGTTTCCAAGTATTTGATTTCTTTTCCCTGGTTTTTCTGTTATTGATTTCTAGTTTTATTGCCTTGTGGTCTGAGAAGATGCTTTGTAATATTTCGATGTTTTGGATTCTGCAAAGGTTTGTTTTATGACCTAATATGTGGTCTATTCTAGAGATTGTGCCATGTGCGCTAGAAAAAAAAGTATATTTTGCAGCAGTTGGGTGGAGAGTTCTGTATAAGTCAATGAGGTCAAGTTGGTTGATTGTTGTAAGTAGGTCTTCTGTGTCTCTATTGAGCTTCTTACTGGATGTCCTGCCCTTCTCCGAAAGTGGTGTGTTGAAGTCTCCTACTATAAATGTGGAGGTGTCTATCTCACTTTTCAATTCTGTTAAAATTTGATTTATGTATCTTGCAGCCCTGTCATTGGGTGCATAAACATTTAATATGGTTATGTCTTCCTGATCAATTGTCCCTTTTATCATTATATAGTGTCCTTCTTTATCCTTTGTGGTGGATTTAAGTCTAAAGTCTATTTTGTCAGAAATTAATATTGCTACTCCTCTTCTTTTTTACTTATTGTTTGCTTGATACATTTTTTTCCATCCTTTGAGTTTTAGTTTGTTTGCGTCTCTAAGTCTAAGGTGTGTCTCTTGTAGGCAGCATATAGATGGATCGTGTTTCTTTATCCAGTCTGTGACTCTCTGTCTCTTTATTGGTGCATTTAGTCCATTTACATTCAGGGTAATTATAGATAAATAAGTTTTTAGTGCTGTCATTTTGATGCCTTTTTATGTGTGTTGTTGACAATTTCATTTTTCCACATACTTTTTTGTGCTGAGACGTTTTTCTTAGTAAATTGTGAGATCCTCATTTTCGTAGTGTTTGACTTTATGTTTGTTGAGTCGTTACGTTTTTCTTGGCTTTTATCTTGAGTTATGGAGTTGTTATACCTTTTTGTGGTTACCTTATTATTTACCCCTATTTTTCTAAGTAAAAACCTAACTTGTATTGTTCTATATCGCCTTGTATCACTCTCCATATGGCAGTTCAATGTCTCCTGTATTTAGTCCCTCTTTTTGATTATTGTGATCTTTTACATATTGACTTCCATGATTCCCTGTTATGTGTATTTTTTTTTTTAATTAATTTGTTTGTTTTTGTGATTTCCCTATTTGAGTTGATATCAGGATGTTCTGTTTTGTGACCTTGTGTTGTGCTGGTATCTGATATTATTGGTTTTCTGACCAAACAATTTCCTTTAGTATTTCTTGTAGCTTTGGTTTGGTTTTTGCAAATTCTCTAAACTTGTGTTTATCTGTAAATATCTTAATTTCGCCTTGATATTTCAGAGAGAGTTTTGCTGGATATATGATCCTTGGCTGGCAGTTTTTCTCCTCCAGTGCTCTGTATATGTCGTCCCATTCCCTTCTTGCCTGCATGGTTTCTGCTGAGTAGTCTGAACTTATTCTTATTGATCTTCCCTTGAAGGAAACCTTTCTTTTCTCCCTGGCTACTTTTAAAATTTTCTGTTTATCTTTGGTTTTGGCAAGTTTGATGATAATATGTCTCGGTGTTTTTCTTTTTGGATCAATCTTAAATGGGGTTCGATGAACATCTTGGATAGATATCCTTTCGTCTTTCACGATGTCAGGGAAGTTTTGTGTCAGGAGTTCTTCAACTATTTTCTCTGTGTTTTCTGTCCCCCCTCCCTGTTTCGGGACTCCAATCACCCGCAAGTTATCCTTCTTGATAGAGTCCCACATGATTCTTAGGGTTTCTTCATTTTTTTTAATTCTTTTATCTGATTTTTTTCCAGCTATGTTGGTGTCGATTCCCTGGTCCTCCAGATGTCCCAGTCTGCATTCTAATTGCTCGAGTCTGCTCCTCTGACTTCCTATTGCGTTGTCTAATTCTGTAATTTTATTGTTAATCTTTTGGATTTCTGCATGCTGTCTCTCTATGGATTCTTGCAACTTTTTAATTTTTTCCACTATGTTCTTGAATAATCTTTTTGAGTTCTTCAACTGTTTCATCAGTGTGTTCCCTGGCTTTTTCTGCAGTTTGCCTTATTTCGTTTCTGACGTCTTGAAGCGTTCTGTAAATTAGTTTTTTATATTCTGTATCTGATAATTCCAGGATTGTATCTTCATTTGGGAAAGATTTTGATTCTTTTGTTTGAGGGGTTGTAGAAGCTGTCATGGTCTGCTCCTTTATGTGGTTTGATATGGACTGCTGTCTCCGAGCCATCACTGGGAAACTAGTTTTTCCAGAAAAGCCGCTAAAAAAAAAATGCAGTTAGATCCCTATCAGAATTGCCTTTGGATTATAACTGCCACCTTGTTCCCTGTAAGGATGAAAGTCTGAGGTTTGGATCGTATATGCTTGGCTGTAGCTGGTTCTGTGTTTTTAGTCCAATTAGGGGTGGATTTTTGGTCCCTGGGTTGCTTTTTTTTTTTTTTTTTTAATTGTTGTTGTTCCTTCTCTTAGGCCCAAAGAGTGGACTAGGATTCTCCCTCTGGCTCAGGCAATTCGGATGTTAATGAAGCTGCCTGTCTGGTATGCTGGCTCCAGGCTCTGAGAACAATCGCTGCTTCCCCGTATTTGTTCATTCTCCATCTCTAACTCTGTGTTTGTTTTCAGGGTTCGTAGATTGTTATGTATGTGATCGATTCACTTGTTTTTCCGAGTCTTTGTTGCAAGAGGGATCCGAGGTAGCGTCTACCTAGTCCGCCATCTTGGCCCTGCCTCTTCTTTGTTCGTTCTTTTGGCAGTCCTTGGTATATTCAATATTCTTCGCTAACACCACAATTCAAAGGCATCAACTCTTCTTCGGTCTTCCTTATTCACTGTCCAGCTTTCACAGGCATGTGATGGAATTGAAAATACCGTGTCTTGGGTCAGGCGCACCTTGGTCTTCAAGGTAACGTCTTTGCTCTTTAACACTTTGAAGAGGTCCTTTGCAGCAGATTTAACTAATGCAATGCGTCTTTTGATTTTTTGACTGCTGCATCCACGGCTGTTGTTATGGTTCCAAGTAAAATGAAACCCTTGACAACTTCAATCTTTTCTCCATTTATCATGATGTTGCTCATTGGTCCAGTTGTGAGGATTTTTGTTTTCTTTATGTTGAGGTGAAATCCATACTGAAGGCTGTGGTCTTTGATTTTCATCAGTAAGAGCTTCAAGTCCTCTCCACTTTCAGCAAGCAAGGTTTTGTCATCTGCATAAGGCAGGTTGTTAATGAGTCTTCCTCCAATCCTGATGCCCTGTTCTTCTTCATATAGTCCAGCTTCTAGGATTATTTGCTCAGCATATAGATTGAATAGGTATGGTGAAAGAATACAACCCTGATGCACACCTTTCCTGTCTTAAACCAATCAGTATCCCCTTGTTCTGTCTGAACCACTGCGTCTTGATCTATGTAAAGTTTCCTCAAGAGCACAATTAAGTGAACTGGAATTGCCATTCTTCCCAATGTTATCCATTATTTGTTATGATCCACACAGTCGAATAACTTACCATAATCAATAAAACTCAGGTAAACATCCTTCTGGTATTCTCTGCTTTCAGCCAGGATCCATCTTACATTAACAATGATATCCCTGTTTCCACATCCTCTTCTGAAACCAACCTAAATTTCTGGCAGTTCCCTTTCAGTATACTGCTGCAGCCATTTTTGAATGGTCTTCAGCAAAATTTTGCTTGCATGTGATATTAATGTTATTGTTCTATAATTTCCACATTCAGTTCGATCACCTTTCTTGGGAATAGGCATAAATATGGCTCTCTTCCAGTCAGTTGTCCAGGAAGCTGTCTTCCATATTTCATGGCATAGATGAGTGAGCACCTCCAGCGCTGCATCTGTTTGTTGAAACATCTCAATTGACATTCCATCAATTCCTGGAGCCTTGTTTTTCGCCAATGCCTTCAGAGCAGCTTGGGCTTCTTCCTTCAGTACCATCAGTTCCTGATCATATGCCACCTCTTGAAATGGTTGAATGTTGGTCTTGCAAACTTATATCATTCAGTTCCTGGTGTTATTCTTATCACCAAGGCCATGTTTTCCAACTATTGATCCTTCTTCTTTGTCTCCAACTTTCATATTCTAATCACCAGTAATTATCAATGCATCTTGATTGCATGTTTGATCAATTTCAGACTGCAGCAGCTGATAAAAATCTTCTCTTTCTTCATCTTTGGCTCTTGTGGTTGGTGCATAAATTTGAAAAATAGTCATATTAACTGGTCTCCCCTGTAGGCCTATGGATATTATCCTATCACTGACAGCATTGTACTTTAGGGAAGATCTTGAAACGTTCTTTTTGACAATGAATGCAACACCATTCCTCTTCAAGTTGTCATTCCCAGCATTGTATACTATATGATTTTCTGATTCAAAATGGCCAATACCAGTCCATTTCAGTTCAATAATGCCTAGTATATCAATATTTATGTCTTCCATTTCATTTTTGAAGATTTCCAATTTTCCTAGATTCATACTTTCTACATTCCAGGCTCCGATTATTAATAGATATTTACAGCTGTTTCTTCTCACTTTGAGTCATGCCACATCAGCAAATGAAGGTCCCGAAAGCTTTACTCTGTCCACATCATTAAGGTCGACTCTACTTTGAGGAAGCAGCTCTTCCCCAGTCATCCTTTAAGTGCGTTCCAACCAGGGGGAATCATCTTCCAGCATGATATCAGACAATGTTCCGCTGCTATTCATAAGGTTTTCACTGGCTAATGCTTTTCAGAAGTAGACTGCCAGGTCCTTCTTCCTAGTCTGTCTTAGTCTGGAAGCTCAGCTGAAACCTGTCCTCCATAGGTGACTCTGCTGGTATCTGAATACCGGTGGCATAGCTTCCAGCATCACAGCAACACACAAGCCCCCACAGTATGACTAACTGACAGACACATGGGGGTTACATCAGATACATTCCATAAAAATAATGAAGTAGAAGACTTCATAAACAAAGAGGATATTTTTAATATAATAAAGGAAACATATAAACTGAATATCCAATAAATCACAAAGTCTTTAAGTTAATTACATGCTTTTACCAGCAATCTAGAGTTAAGCAGGAACTTCACACAGCTAGTGAACTTCTTCTCATAGATCATTTCACTTTAGCAGTTATATCAGTAACATTGTTGTTAGTAGTATTACTGGCATTTTTATGTCCCTCTATACATGCACTGGAAACCCTGGTGGCATAATGATTAAGTGCTATGGCTGCTAACCAAAAAGTCAGCAGTTCAAATTCACTAGGCCCTCCTTGGAAATTCTATGGGGCAATTCTACTGTGTCCTATACGGTTGCTATTAGTTGGAATCAACTCAACAGCAACGGGTTTGGCCTTTTTTTTTTTTTTTTTTTCGGTTTACATGCACTGGAATCTTTATGGCACAGTGGTTAAGAGACTGACTGCTAACCAAAAGGTCAACAGTTTGGCTACACCAGCTGCACCTTGGAAACCCTATGGGGCAGTTCTACTCTGTCCTATAGGATCTCTGTGAGTTGGAATTGACGGGATGACAGTGGATTTGGCTTTTCAGGTTTATATACAGACACCAACCACTAATGCCAAAGATCAAGAAATTGAAATTGAAGATTTTTACTGATTTCCAAAATCTGAAATTGATCAAGCATGCAATCAAGATGCACTGATAATTCCTGGCGATTGGAATTCAAAAGTTGGAAACAAAGAAGAAGGATCAGTAGATGAAAAACATGAGTTTAGTGATACAACGGACACTGAAGATAGCATGATAGAATTTTGCTAGACCAATGACTTGCAAATACCTTTTTCAACATAAACAGCGACTATACACCTAAACCTCCCAGATGAAATACATGGGAATCAAACTGTCTAGAAACAGATTATGGAAAAGCTTAACATCATCAGTCAGAACAAGGCCAGGGTCGACCATGGAACATACTATCAATTGCTCATTTGGAAGTTCAAGTTGAAGTGGGAGAAAATTAAAACAAGTCCACAAGAGCCAAAGTATGAGCTTGACTATATCCCACCTGAATTTAGAGACCTTCTCAGAAATAGATTTGATGTGTTGAACACTAATGACCAAAGACCAAATGAGTTGTCAAATAACATCAAGGACATCATATGTGAAGAAAGCAAGAGGTCTTTAAAAAAACAGGTAAGAAAGAAACACCAAAATGGATGTTAGAAGAGACTCTGAAATTTGCTTTTGAACGTAGAGTACTTAAAGCGAAAGGAAAAAAACGTTCACATAAAAGGGCTAAACAGAAGATTTCATAAGGGCAGATAGAGAAGACAAAGTAGTATAATAAAATGTGCAAAGATCTGGAGTTAGAAAACCAAAAGGAAGACCACACTTGGCATTTCTCAAGCTGAAAGAGCTGAAGAAAAGAGTCAATTTTGGAGTTGAGATGTTGAAGGATTCTGTGGAGCCCTGGTTGCACAGTGGTTAAGAGCTTTGCTGTTAACCACATGATCTGCATTTCGAATTCTCCAACCACTTCTTGGACACCCAATGGAGCAATTCTACTTTGTTCTATAGGGATGCTATGAATTGGAATCAACTCAATGGCAAAGTTTAGTCGGTTTTGGATGGGCAAAATATTGAATGAGGCAGGAAACATCAAAAGAAGGTCGAAGTTATACACAGACTCAATGAACCAAAAAGAATTGGTAGATGTTTAACCATTTCAGGAGGTAGCATATGATCAAGAACCGATGGTTTTGAAGGAAGACGTCTAAGCTGCACTGAAGGCACTGGAGAAAAATAAGGCTCCAGGAATTGACAGAATACCAATTGAGAGATTTTAACACATGCAGGGCTGGAACTGTTCACTTGTCTAAGCCAAGAAATTGAAAGACAGCTACCTGGCCAATTGACTGGAAGAGATGCATATTTTTGGCCATTTCAGATAAAGGTGATCAAACAGAATGCAGAAACTATCAAACAGTATCATTAATATCACATAACAAAATCCAAAACCAAACCCATTGTTGTCAATTTCAACTCATAGCCACCCTATAGGACAGAGTGGAACTGCCCCATAGGATTTCCAAGGAGTGGCTGGTGGATTCAAACTGCCTATTTTTTGGTGACCTTTTAACCACTATGCCACCTGGGCTCCTGAGGGGATACTGAGTAGTCTAAAATCAGAAAAAGTGTGTGACATGGTTCCATCCTTTCACCATAATTATTCAATCTCTATGCTGAGCAAATAACACTAGAAGCTGGACAATATGAAGAAGGCACATCAGGGTTGGAGGAAGACACATTAACAACCTGCCATATGCATATGACACAACCTTGCTTAGTGAAAGTGAAGAGACTAAGAGCACTTACTGAAGAAGATAAAAGACTTCAGTATGGATTACATCTCAACATAAAGAAAACAAAAATCCTCACAACTGAACCAATAAGTAACATGATGACAAATGGAGAAAATGTTGAAGTTCTCAAGGATTTTACTTTCCTTGGAACAACAGTGTTCATGGATGCAGCAGTCAAGAAATCAATTGATGCATTGCATAGGGCAAATCTGCTGCAAAAGACCTCTTTTGCGTGTTGAAAAGCAAAGCTGTCACTTTGAGGACTAAGGTGTACCTGACCCAAGCTGTGATATTTTCAATCACCTCATATGCACGTGAAAGTTGGACAATGAATAAGGAAGACCAAAGAAGAATTGAGGCCTTTGCATTATGGTGTTGGTAAAGAATGTTGACTATACCATGGACTGCCAGAAGAATGAAGAAATCTGTCTTGGAAGAAGTATAGCCAGAATGTTTCTTAGAAGCAAGGATGGCGAGACTTTGTCTTACGTACTTTGGGCATGTTATCAGGAGGGACCAGTCCCTGGAGGAGGACAGCATGCTTGAAAAAGTAGAAGGTCAGTGAAAGAGAGGAGATTGTAAGGAAGGTGCAGGACTAGGCTATGTTTCATCCTATTGTACATAGGGCTGCTATAAGCCAGAACCAACTTGACAGCACCTAACTACAACAACAACAATAAACGTGCCACGGGCAGTGGTAATTCAGTGGTAGAATTCTAGTCTTCCATGCAGGAAACCAAGATATGATTCCCCGATATACTTCAAGCAGAGCCATCACCCTTGTGACGGTGGAGTTTTGCATACTGCTATAATGCAGAACAGATTTCAGAGGAGCTTCCAGTCTAAAGCAGACTAGGAAGAAAGGCCTGGCAATCTACTTCTGTAAAGGAGCCAATGAAAACCCTATGGATTACAAAGGTCTGATCCTGTTGTGTGTGCATGGGGTTGCCATGAGTCAGGGGCCAAGTAACAACATACACATGGCAAAGATTGAATTGCAAGAAAGATATGCAAATAAGGATGATACCATGTCCTTTGTCCCTGCTTAAGAAATTAAAAAAAAAAAAAATTTAACCCATGAAAATTATACTTCATGCTCAATATATGCTAAGCTTATACCAAATATAAGAATGAATCACAGTGGTTTCCTCTAAAATTCAGCTAAATTAATATAAATATAACAAAGTAAACAAAAATATGAATACTGACTCTTATGAAGATGGCACAGGCGTGGCAATGTTTCCTTCTGTTATACATAAGACCACCATAAGTCAGAACCAACTCATTGGCAACGAGCAAAAAGAAAATTATATTGTAATTTCGTTAGTTGCAGGTATCTGGTTGCATAAAATTGTATTTGATGCATAAATACTTACAAAGTTTTGATAAATTCAATCAAAATGAGTGCTCATGCAATGCAACAACTACTTCTAAAAATAGTATTTAATAATATATTCACAAAAATATTTGTTTCAACTAATAAGTACATTTTCACAGTCAAAATAGATTAAGAAACTTACACATAAGCTATAAAAAATCATTGTGTTTAGCAAAATTGTAGACACACAGAACTATAAAACGTGGCTATTACTTTTCAGAATCTTGCATGCTATTTAGAGAAACAACATATAAATGAATGCCTCAGTGTTTAAATAATAAATAAGTTTAATATCATTAAGATGTAAAAATAGAACAAATGTTCCAAGGCAACAACTGCCAAAGAAATCATAAAGTCAACAGTTATTTTGGCATTCAGGAGAAGAAAAATTCACTATATTGAAATACATAGTGCTTAACCAAAATCCTACCTTTAAATCTTCATATCATTTTATTGCCTACCTCTTCTACAGACTATCTAAATAACTGGGCTAGCTATTTCACACACCAGTAGCTACTGTGAGGAATACATAATCCCACTGACAATAATGGCCTTCGAGAGATTGCTAGAGAACAATGTCAAATGCCCCCCCAACCAAAAAAAAAATAAATAAAAAAGCAGTGAATAAAATAAACAGCAGAGATAAAGGATGGGTACAGAAGATTTTTAGTAATGTCACTTGAACATTTGGATTTAGCTGTGCCTAGATTCATCCTTGAGGAGCCCTGGTGGTACAGCAGTCAACCGAAAGGTTACAAACTTACCAGCTCTTCCACAGGAGGAAGACGCAACAGTCTCCTTCCATAAAGATTTATAGCCTTTGAAACCCTGAGAGCACAGTGCTACTCTGTCCTATAGGGTCACTGTAAATTGGAATTGACTCAATGGCGATGGGTTAAATCCATCATTGCATCTGTTTAGATTTTCCATTTTCTTGAAAAAAAATTTCTTTTCCTTCTTAAACTAGTTTCAGTTGAGTTTCAGTCACTTGGATCTGAGAAAATTCTGATCAATTCGAAAGTAGACATTTTATGAATCAATACTGGCCATTAGTACGTTTTTCAAGAGTATATTTAAAACCTATTTCTCTAAATATAAACTTGAAGAGTCAAAACATTCTACTTATAACTCCCTACACATCATTAAGAGGTAGCCTCATTTTAGGTTGATAATCTCGGATCAACAGCCCCTCCGTCAGTTTGGCATACGGTGGTGATTTGTAAGTTGCTATGTTGCTTGAAGCTATGCCTCTGGTCTTCCAAATACCAGGAGAGTCACCAGTGTTGGCCAGGTTTCACTGGAGCTTCCTGACTAAGACTCACTAGCAAGGATCTACATCTGAAACTCAGCTGATGAAAACCTTATTGGTCACTACAGAACATTGCCTGACTGGCTTGTCTTGGGATCCATCGCTAGAGGAGGACGTCACATTTGGTGAAGTAGAGGGCTAGCAAGGGTGAAGGAAACCCTGGCAAGACAGACTGGCGCAATATCTGCAATGATGAACTAGAACATGCCAATAAACATGAGGATGATGCAGCCTCTAACATTTTGTTCTGTTGTGCGTGATGTTGCCACGAGTCGTAGTCAACTTGAGGTAAGCTATCTAATATGATGAGTGAAGCTGTGTTCCCTTTCATTTCTCTAATAAAATTTTAGATTAATGCTGAAAAATCTACAAAATACAGAAGTTTTGAGAGTATGTAGTAGCCAAAATATAATAAATGTTGAGAAAAGACTATGATTTGGCACAGTATATATATATATATATATATTTTTTTTATGTGGAAGGGTTATCACTGGGTCTTGACTCAAAATAGCAAATGATTTTTGTCAGCATGTGAGAAGAGTGTGTAAGTCTCTTCAATACACTGAGAAACAGAGGTTGTCTTATTAATATGGAAAAGATTGCCATCTGCTACCAAAATAGCACAGGGCTTTTTGGTGGCAGATGACAATCTTTTTGGCAATAGCAGAAGGACTTTTGGTAGGTTGGTGGAGGTTGTTTTGCCACTAAGGAAAATTCAACAGAACTGCATTTACACTTTAACCTGTTTCTGGATAAAAGGTGTACAGAAAAAATTATTTACATAAACACAAACTAGAAGAGGAACGTTTTCCTACTTAAAAAATATATTAAGGATATTTACATAAAAAGAGCTGGCTCTCTATTTCTGAACTACCTATTACAGGAGATAAAGAGAACTTCAACGTATTAACAAAGCATTAGCAATTATATTAAATTATATCATATGCTAGGCATTTGCCGCTATTAGAAATAAAATGATTTAAGATAATTTGTGAAACAGGCTTTTCATTATTTCATTTTTTGCACCAGCCCTCTCACTAATTAATTTAAATCAATGTGCTTTAGTATGAAAATTTGCATGAATGAGAAATGTATAGGTAAACTTACTGTTTATTTATTTACTTATTTTATTTAAAGAGACATCATAGATCTGAATTAAGCAAGGCTTTGAACTTGTTCAATCAGGTTCGAAGCCCTGCTAATAATTTTCATTTCTAACTAGTTGCCTGCTGAGAATTGCACTTTTATCAGGTTCCCAGGAAGTTATACATAAGAATCACCTGGGATCTTGTTAAAGCATAGATTCTGATGCAGTATATCCGGGGTGGAAATGCAAATTCTCAGCAGGGAACATGTTAGAAATGCATATTCTCAGCAGGGGTTTGAACAGGAACAAACTGGTTCAAAGCCCTGGAATTAAGACACAAAGATTGTAAAGCTAAATATGCTTATTTTATTAATGGCCATCTATCTCACACTGTAGGAGCTCCGGTGGCGCAATGGTTAAGTGCTCATCTGCTAACCATAAAGGTCATCAGATCAAACCCAGCAGTGGCTCTGAGGAAGAAAAGACCTGTTGATCTTCTTCCATGAAAAATACGGCCTAGGGTTTGAACTCCCGAACTTTTGGTTAGCAGCCTAACACTACCACTGCACCATCAGGGCTCTTTTTGCTGAAGTTAGATGTATCATGTCAGATGTACCCAATGATTTTAAAAGTGCCTTGGGAAAACAGGCAGTTGCTTAAAAAGTTGAACTTAGAACGACATAAACCCCAACCCACTGCCACTGAGTCATTCTGACTGACAGCAACCCTATAGAACAGAGTAGAATTGCTCCATGGGGTAAAAAAATAGGGCAGTTCTACTCTGTCATATAGGGTTGTTATGGGTCAAAATCAACTTCACTGCACACAACAACTACAGCTCACACTGTACTTACATTTTAGTTATGAAAGACTTTGCACTTAAAGATACGTCACATCTATTATTCTGTTTCTTATATATTCGTTGGAAAACTTATTCCCAAAGTTTAAAAAAAAAATTAACAGATATAAATGATGCAAATATTTGACTTTTTATGACTCTTGTCTACAAAACATCCACTGAATAGAAAATGTCTGCCTATATTTTTATTGATTTCATACTACCATACAAAATTATTTAGGAAGTTAAAAAACAGGCAAGGATAAATTCAGTTACTACAAAAATTAAGGACAGTTGAGAAGCAGATAAAGACAATATTTGAAACTTGTAAAGTAAATTTATTAATATTATAGAGTTATGAAAAGCATATTAATTTTTTTACAATAAAAAATATTTTACAGGAAGTTTTTTACTAGAAATAGTTTTCTTTTTCTCATAAGGCCTGGTTGATATTCATTCTTTTATATCATTGCAATCATACTAAAATTCAAGTAATAATATTAAACAAGATAAACGATATTTAGGAAAAGCATTGTGGGAATTGATATCACTCTTAGCTAATTAAGGTGACTGACACAAATAACAGTAATGAAGAAATTAAGAAACAAAAAGAGGCTAATTTAATAGTGAATATCATTTCAGAAAGACGGAAGTTCCCTAATGTGTTTGGAAGCATAGCTTGTCTTACTAAGATGGAAAAGTCTGTCAGCTGCTATTAAAAAAAAAAATACCAGAAGACTTTTGGACGGTTAGTAGAAAGTTGTTTTAATTAGCAAATATAAAGAAAAAAGGAGTTTTACCTAAAAAGATCCAAATTATAGTGGGAAAAATAATTTCTATACTTGAATGCTGAACCTTTAGTATCAATACATGTATCGAAGTCCATGCATATGATAAGGAGCAATAGACACTTGAATGAACAAAGAAGATGATCTACGATCCACAATGAACCTCAAGACGATGAAAATGTGGGAGGGATGGGAGGTCAAATGGGCAGCCTATGACTTAGGCAGGAGTTCCTGGATGGTACAAATGTTTAAGCATGGGGCTACTAACCAAAACGTTTGTTTCTGAAATCACTAAACCGTGCCTCGCAATACAGGTATAGTGATCTGCTCTGGAAAGGTCACAGCCTTGTAAATTCTATACAACAATTCTACTCTGCACGCATGGGTTTGCGATAAGTTGCAATAAACTCAATGGCAACTAACAATGACAACAACAAAATACTAAAGGAAATAAGCCTCGGTTTTACTCTTGCCTATCTAAATTCACTAACCATTAATCTCTGTTTGTCTTTTGTTCAACATTTTTTTGATTTCCTTATATTTTATTTTCCTTCCTTGCTGTATCTTTAAAATAGTGTTCCTCTATATCAAAACTCTAATTGTTGGTCTACTCTGAAGTCTGTTATAGATGGAATACTTTAGTAAAGTAAATACAGTAGAAATATGATTAGTTATCTTTTGAAAAAAATTAAATTGAAGTGGGGTAAAAAGAAGGTGAGATTGAGATGAACTAAAAAGCTTATTTCCTCTGAGAGCCTCACTTTGCATTAACGCAGAGAATAGTTTCTCGTTATTAATTTTTGTTTAATAAAGCTCATATCCTTTTCATGACATTAATATGTTCAGTTTTCTCTTTCCAGAGGGTATATAGTTTTTCAGTTAGAAAAGAACATTTTGTATTCCGTAAATCTATATGCACAGCCCCTCTGGTAAGCATGCTAAACTCTCTGCGAAGACTCCTGTTTTAATAATTTCCCTTACAATTAGCCTGACTCTGGACTTCAGAAACATAGCAAGGCTTAGAACTGGTTCATTCTGATTCAAAGCCCTAATGATAAGTTGCATGTCACCCCAGATATACTGAATCAGAGTCTACATTTTAACAAGATCCCCAGGTGATTTTTATGAATAATAAATGTTAAGAACTGCTGCTCTACTACTGATTCTCAAAACTGGTCCCTAACCAGCAGCATTAACATCGCCCAGGAACTTGTTAGAAATGCAAATTCTCAGAAGGGGTTCTAACCAGAATGAAATGGCGGCGGGAAGCCCTGAAACTTAGTGAGAACTAGTTACATTCTTCTTCCAAAACTAGGAGGGTCAATTTGATTCTCAGTTTTAATAAGTTTGGCTTTAATTAAAAATTAAATAAAATCAGTTGTTCTAGTTGTTGTTTTTTACTCTTCAGGGATTCCACTAATTTTCAAGATTGCATTTTGGGTGCTGACACAAGCGTTACACTTTGCTTAGTGAGATGTGTTTCATTGTTTGAAATAGGGAATTCCAGCATCATTTTGCCAATTCTATTTCCACTGAACCTATTTGTGGTGTTTTTGTTTTTTTAGTGTAGAGTTACATTACTTTTTCATTTATTATTTTGTTTTAATTGTCTTTCCTGATTTCCTAAGGGATAGGTTGAGGATAAATTTTTACCTCTTTCAGCCTAAAGCTAACACATTATCTCAAATTAATAATTCACTCTCTTACCAAGCTTGAAATGACTTTGCAGAACATTGTAGCAATTGGTACACAATTCAACTCAGAAAATAGGGAATGAAACTATCTTTTTTGAAGCTAGAAGAGAAAAGAAAATGCTCTGAAGAGTATAGGTTTTAGTGCTGCTATAACAGAAATACTACAAGTGGATGGCTTCAACATACATAAGTTTATTCTCTCATAGCCTGGCAAGCTATAAGTCCAAATTCAGGCTGCCAGATACAAGGGAAGGTTTTCTCTCTTTGTCAGCTCTGGAGGAAGGTCCTTGTCATCAATCTTCCCCTGGACTAGGAGCTTCTCAGTGCAGGGACCCTGGGTCCAAAGGATGCACTCTTCTCCTGGCACTACTTTCTTGATGCTGTAAGGTCCCCATGTCTCTCTGCTCACTTCTGTCTTTCGTATCTCTAAAGAGATTGGCTTAAGACACAATCTAATATTGTAGATTGAATCCTGCCTCATTAACATAACTGCCACCCATCCCATCTCATTAACATCATAGAGATAGGATTTATAACACATAGGGAAATCACTTCAGATGATAAAATCATGGACAATCACACAATACTGGGAATCATTGTCTAGCTAAATTGATAGACATTTTGGGGGGACATAATTCAATCCATGACAGTTGGTTTGCTCTTGGTACCTTGTTTTTCCTGCTATTAAGGACATTCCATTTTCATATGACTTGAGGCTTCAAAAATAGAGGGAAAACTCACTCACATATAAGACAGTATATTCAAACTCCTCCTCTTCACAGACCAACAAAATTAATTGTCCACAGAAGATGAGATGCTTGGTTTTATAAGAATGATTTTAATCCAAGATTTCTTGTTTTTAAGAATGTTATCGCCAAGGTGAATAGAATACTAATGCTTGTTGTTGTTGCATGTCTTCAGAGTATAATGGCTCCATAGGCTTTTCAAGGTTGTGACCTTCAGGGACAGATCACCAGGCTGTCTTCCGAGGTTACTATGGGTGTGTTCAAACCACCAATGCTTAACCATATGTGCCACCCAGGGACTCCAATGATTAATAATAGGATATTAATAATATGACTATCTAGTATGCTTTTCTAGAAGATTTGTTAAGTCAGTCACTAAAAGCTTCCCCAGGATGAGGTGGAGCAAGATGGCAGCATAAACAGCTACACACTCCAGTCCCCCTACAACAAACCTAGAAAATTAAGCAGAAATTGGTAGAACCAATGGTTATAAAACTCTGGACACCAGTCAAAGGGTTATAGCATCTAAATGAGCAATGAATTAAGAAAAGGGGGACATAAAGACAATACGAAACTTTGGTTCTCTATTCATCCTTTCTCCACCCCCTTCCCAGCTAGACATAGCCATCGTGGGGAAGCTACAGTAGCCCACACTGCCGTTTAGGAAGCTTGGTCTTAAATCTATCATAGCCAGCACTACCAGGACAGGGAGCTGGTGTTGCAGGTGTCACTTCCACACTCCCAGACAAGAACCCTAATGCTAAATGACTAATGGCTAAAATGGCAAGCTGTGTGTGTGTATTTACCACAATTTAAAAAGAAAAAAAACTTCCTAAAAACAAAAGATTGTGACAAATTTTTTTTTTTTTTTACATATATAGCCCAGAACCTGGCAGAAAATATACACTCATGCATGAAGGAAGGAAAGAAAGAAAGGAAGGAGGAGGGAGGGAGGAAAAGTTAAACCCTCCTGAGTTTCCCAAGGAACCCTGGTGGCACAGTGGTGAAGAGCTCTGTTGCTAACCAAAAGGTCGGCAGTTTTAATCCGCCAGCCACTCTTCAGAAACCTTATGGGGCAGTTCTGCTCTGTTCTACTGGGTTGCTATGAGTCGGAATTTGACTTGAAGGCAACAGATTTTTTTATTTGTTTGTTTGTTTCCCAATGTGTTTAATAATTTCGTGATCCAGTCTTTCCCACTTCTCCTAACTCAACACTCTCCACCCCTACACTTATTTTATGCCTGCCACACTGCTCTTATTTCAAGGCTTTTTTTTTTAAGGCACCAAAGTATTTACTCTCTCTCTAAGAATATCAGATTTTTATTCCCTCTCTCTGGACATTTTTTTTCCCCCACGTACCTATAACCTCTCTACATGTTTGCTTGGGTTAATTAATGTCCCATGTCTCCTCATAAATATCATAAAAGTCTAGGGCCATGCTTATACTTTATAAAACATACTCTGATGACACTCTGACAACCTGAACTTACACTAATTATCTATGTGTGCTTCTAATAGCATTAATTCTCAAATACTGTGCTGATTTTAAAATTTGCATCACTGCACTCTGTGGTAAATTTGATTTCGGAGCCTTACCACTGCACCTAGAACATAGTAGGAGTACAATACCTATCTCTTGAATGAAGAATAAAGCTGAAAGACAGCCTAGGAAAGTAGTGAATATGGAAAATGCAACTGGAAGTTAGAGGTGAAAAGAAGTATGCTTGATAAAAAAGTCTGTATAAACAAAACTAATGCTAGAAAATTGAGTATATTTTGCTGCCCACTTGTGCAACTAACACTTCATTAAATATGGTTGTCTCTTAACACCCTCAATGGCTGAGCTTCCTCAGAGCTGAACTAGGTTTGTTTAAATAAAATGAGACTCGTTAACTTTTCTAATTGTTGTTTGTGTGAAGCCTTGAACTTTGCTTTTAAAAAGAAACTGCTCCATCTGCAGCCAGTAAAAAGTATCAGCTGGCAATGTTGAACCCTCGTGAATCATCCGTTATTTTTCTTCCCCAAACCAGGGAGTGGTAGAGATAAGAGATTCTGTAAAGGAAAAAAAAAAAAATCAAAGAACGTTCCAGGAGCATTGCTCTGCGCCTGCGTCTTGAGCTCATGCATACCAAAGGGAATGCTTTGGCTAATTTTTAGAAAGGTAAAAGTACAAGCATCATGGGAATTTAACAGCTGCATGCTTTCAGCCTTTCTTAGTTGTCAATAGAGAGGAAACAGATCATCAGAACGTGAATGCTTCATTTTATAATGATGCTTCATATTGTACAGCTTTAAAACAGCAAGTGTTTCTTGACAAAGAAAATGTTCCATTGCAGCTCGCTGATAGCAAGTATATGTTCTCCTTAAAAGAAGTAAAATATCTGAAGTCTCAACTTGATTTTTCCCTTTTTAGGGTTAATGTGAACATTAAGATAAAATAGAGGAAGTCTTCTTACTCTTTGTTAAAATTCTACAGAAAGCCATTCATCACATCCCAACCCATTTTTAATCCATGAATAAATGTAAATACATATGATGGTGCTTTTCATGAATTAAGACAATGTTGTAAATAAATGAAGTCGTTTTTATTTTTATGAAAGAGATGTCTGCCAAAATTTTTTTGTAATGATTTTTGTAATTTATCAGAAAAAAAAAAATTACGCTCCATGTGTTTCCTGACTCTTCATACTTAAAAACTAATAAGTACAGATACTATTGCAATTAAATCCCATTGATATGAACTAGATGGTGCCTGGCTATTACCATGGACTATTCCAGTCAGGGACCCAATAGATGGGCTGACAGGATGGGAGAAAAATGTAAAACAAAATTCAAATTCCTAAAAAAGGCCAGGCTTACTGGACTGGTAGAGACTGAATGAACTGGGAAACCATCTCCTTGAGATACTCTTTAAACTTGGGACTCAGACCACTCCCAGAGGTCACCTTTCAGCCAAATGACAGATTAGCCCATAAAATAAATAATATAACTCCTGAGCATTGTGCTCCTCAGAATAATCGTCTAGGTGAAACCAAATAGTTAATATTTACTCTAGACCAAAGATGAGAAGGCAAGGGGAGACAGGGAACCTAGATAAATTGAAACAGAAAAACCAAAAGGGAAATAACGAGAATGCTTATATATTGTGAAGAATATAACCAAATCACTGAACAATATGCATAGTAATTGTTAAATAAGAACCCAATTTCCTGTGTAAACTTTCACCAAAAACACAATAAAATATTAAAAAAAAAATCCATTGGTATAAGAGGAGTTTGGTGACAACAGAGACTTGAAAAACAATGGCTAATGCAGACAAGGATTTCACATGCAAAAGAAGCCTGGAGCCTTCTTTTGTGACGTGCAGATGTGGCAATTCCAGAGACATCAGAGGCCCATGCACCACCTAATTTTCTCTGCCATCATCCTCAGTGGAAAGCTTCCAGCCTGGGGTTTACTTCGTGGAGTAGTGGTTACTGAAGCTGAAATCATTGAGTCTGAAGTTTTGGCATCGGGAATTCAGAAAAAGTGAGAAAGAAAGGCCAGACCTTCTCTAAAGAGGAACTTACTTGGGAGTTCTGCTCCACATTTCTGCCAATTGCTCATAACTAATTATCCTAAAGCGTGGTCCCATAGACACACCTCCAGGCAGAGACTCTTCAGAAATGTTGTTTTTAGGGAGGCACTTGGCTTATGCTTCTGCTACTAATAGAAAACCAATGAAACAAGTGGGGGGAATGAAGTTACAGGCATACAGAACAAAATTGATCATACCTTTATACACATCAGCAGTTAGAAAATGTTGTAACAATTTAATACAAAACTTCAGTTTGTAATATAAATAAATATAAGATTCTTAGGAACATATCAAACTAAAATATGAAAAACCTTCAGTGGAAATAGCTAAATATTTAACAAAAGGCATTAAAACATAACATGTTCATTAATAGGATTCCTTTGTATTTTAAAGATGTCAATTCCAATAAACACATCTTCAGATTAATGCAGTTCCAATCAAGATGTGAACACACTTTTCTTTGGGGGTTACTGGGTGTCATGGATTGAATTACGTCCCCTCAAAAATGTGTATATCAACTTGGATAGGCCATGATTCCCAGTATTGTGTGGTTGTCCTCCATTTTGTGATTGTAATTTTATGTTAAGAGGATTAGGGAGGGATTGTAACACCATGCTTACTAGGGTTACCTCCCTGATCAAAGATAACAAGAGTTTCCATGGAGTGTGGGAAGCAAGCAGAGAGTTGGGAACCTCATACCACCACGAAAGCAGCACCAGGAGCAGAGCTTGTCCTTTGGAAACAGGGTCCCTGCACCTGAGAAGCTCCTTGACCATGGGAAGATTGAGGACAAGGACCTTCCTCCAGAGCCCACAGAGACAGAAAGACTTCTCCTGGAGCTGACATATGAATTTAGGCTTTTAGCCTACTGTACTGTGAGAAAATAAACTTCTCTTTGATGAAGCCATCCACTTGTGGTTATTTCTGTTACAGCAGCACTAGGTGACCAAGACAGTGGGGAATGGAACAAGTTAATTACAGAATGTAAGTGAAAACACAAATGTCTAAAAAGAATCAGGACACTTTAAGAAGAACATGAGTTCATAGTTCATATCAAGACCAATTTAAATTTACAGTAATCAAGACAGTGTGCTATTGACACAGGAATAAAAAAAAAAAAATCATCAAATAAATAGAAACCGCAGGCACACTCGCTGGTATTCGAAAAAGTGTTACATAGAAAAGCTTGCATGGCACATCAGTGGCGAAAAGAAAGATTATTCAATAAATAATGCCAAGCAGGTCCCTGCGTGGTGCACACAGTTCATACTTTGCTGGTAACCAAGAGGTTAATGGTTCAAACACACCCAGCAGATGGTGAAAGAAACAGGCCTGGTGATCTGCTTTTGTAAAGATTACAGCCAAGAACACCCTATGGAGCAAGCAGTTCTACTCTGTAACACATGGAGCCTCCAAAGTAACAAGCCAGCAATAAAAACAAAGGCAACAACGCATAAATAATGCTGGAACAAAGGCTTATCCATATGGAAAAAATAAAATAAAATGAAATCAGATTTATTTATCCCAACCTGATATAGAAAAATCAATTTCAGATTAATTACTTAAATGTGAAAAGTAAAAATAAATAAATAACTTTTAAAAATATAGGTAACCTTTATGACCCAATGGGTAGGGAAGAACTCTCTACTCAAGACCAAAACCAACAGTAATAATAATATGGATTGATACATTAAAATAAACTAAAATTTATGAATTCTGCTTAGTCAGATGGTACCTTACAAAGACTGAAAAAACAAGCAGCATCTTTGGGGAATATATTTGCAGAAAATATAATCACAAAGCATTAGTATTCATATTTATAAAGAAAGAAAAAGACAATTTATTTAAAAGTTTAGGCAAATACATGAGCAGGCATCTTATACATAAACATAAGAAAAGATCTTCATCCCAATTAGTATTCAGGGAAAATCAAATTAAACTCTCTCTGCGACAATATTCTACTCCCAGCAGACTAGCAAAAATTAAAGCACAATAACAACGTTAGGAAAGGGAATAGAACAACAGGGACTTTTTACACTCCACAGGTGGGTAGTGTAAATTGATTTAATCACTTTGGAAAATAACTCAGCTCTGCTTAGCTGCATTGAAGCTGTGCATGCCTTATATCCAAGAAATTGTGCTCCTAGGTAAACACACCTGAGACATTACTGTGTATATACACAAACTTGTTCAGGAATATTCATAATGGTGTTCTATAAGGAGTCTAAAAGCTTCAATGATAATCAAATATATAGCTAAATAATTTTATATTTAAAAAACAGAATGTTAAAAGTCTAATAAACTATAGCTAATCTCAAAAACATAATGCTAAATAATAAAAGCAAGTCACAGGAGGAAGAATGCTCATTTTATGATTCCATCTATACAAAAATCATAAACAGGACATATATATAAACGTAGATGTAGACAGACATAGATACACATATACAGACCCTAGGTGGCAGAGATAGCTTGCGTTTAACTGCTAGCCTAAAGGTTAGTGGTTTGAACTTATCCAAGGGTAGTACTGAAGAAAAGGTCTAGTGACCTGTTTCCATTAGAATACAGTCACAAGAACCCTATGGAGCAGTCCTGCTCTGTAACACATGGGGTCACCATGAGTCCAAATCAACTTAATGGCAAATAACAACTATATATATTTACACAAATAACAAGTACCTTCTGCATGTGTTTGCTGGCTGTGCACTTCTCCTGTGAGGCATCCTCATAAGTGCCACCATGTCTATCCTCTTCCATATATTGCTATAAAAAAAAAAATTCTTATAGTGAGCTTATGAAATACCTCTCAGGGGCAGGTCTCAGCTGGCAAACACATGCAGAAGTCACACATTATTTGAGTAAAAA
Organism: Elephas maximus indicus; assembly: GCF_024166365.1. Taxonomy (NCBI): domain Eukaryota; kingdom Metazoa; phylum Chordata; class Mammalia; order Proboscidea; family Elephantidae; genus Elephas; species Elephas maximus. The sequence continues at coordinate 58,432,206 of NC_064833.1, read as the reverse complement.
TACAGTCTCTCTCTGTGTATATATGTATATATATATCAGCCAGTTGCCATCCAGTAGATTTCAACTCACAACTCCATGATGGCAGCTGGTTACTATATACATATATATAAATTATATATATATATATGTTTTTGGAAACCCTGGTGGCGTAGTGGTTATGTGCTACAGCTGCTAACCAAAGGGTCGGCAGTTCGAATCCACCAGGCGCTCCTTGGAAACTCTATTGGGCAGTTCTACTCTGTCCCAGAGGATCGCTATGAGTCAGAATCGACTCGACGGCACTGGGTTTGGTTTTTTTGGGTTTTATATATGTTTTTGTTAGTTGCCATCGAATCCATTCTGATTCATGGCGACCCGATGTGCCTCAGATTAGAATTGTGCTCCACAGGGTTTTCAGTGGCTGATTTTTCAAAAGTAGACTGTGGTACATTTTTGAAGGTGCTCCCGGATGGATTCAAACCTTCAACCTTTCATATAGCAGTCAAGAGTCTTAAGTGTTCGTACCAGTTAGGGACACACAGAAAATTATAAAGACAAGATAATGATTAAGCAGAAATCCAGGGTGATGTTCACTGTAGTGGTGGGATATAAGTTAGAAGGGATGATTACGGAAAGGTATAGAGGAAGCTTCAAAGTATTGATAAATTATATTTCTTACATTCACCATAGGTGTGTGACTACTCATTATATTTTTAATTGATATATATGTCATTTCATTCTTTTGTATAATAAAATAATTTTACATTACACGTTAAGTCTAATTAGTTGATGGAATTGTCTTATATGCAAATATAAGAATGATATTTATGTAACATATGCACGCTGATGTTAGAATAAACTTCTAATGACAGCATGTATTAAGGAATTTTGATATCTGCTCTCCATTTACCAAATCCAAAATTCTTGACTACAATTGTTAATTACAATTCAACACTTTCCAATATATACTTTAACAATACTTGAAGGACTGTCCCAAATTGAAACTTTATATATTATTCAGAAGTCTTTCACTGCAATTGACAAAAACCCAAAATGAAAGTAGTCAAAAAGAAAAAAATATATATAGCTAACATAATGTTGCCAAAAGAAGAACTGGAGTGAGAGAATACACAGATTCGGTATTTAGTATATCTGCAACTCTGCTTCCTTCTGGCAGATGGTTTTCCGAACCTAATGCGCTGGATAATTACTGCTGGCAGAATGGGGCTCTCTCACACATCCTCAGGTTTGCTATGGCTTACATATTAAATCTGCATCTCTAAAAACCTCTTTCTCAAACCCTTCAGCATCAGTGTCTTAATTCCTTTGAGGAATAATTAATGCATTCTGAATGTCAAATATGTACGAAGCATTTGGAAAAGAGAGATGAAACTCTCTTTAGAAAGTTTATTTCTAAAAGAAAACATAAAACATGCATATACAGACAGTAACTATGTATTAGTGGAAGATGTTTGAGTATGACTCTTGATATTGTATGGGATCGTAGGCTTTGGATTCTTAGAGAAAACTAAAATTTTCATCCATTCAGTAGTATAATTTAGTTTAAAGGGTCTGTATTAAGTATCTGGAGGTTAAAAAAGAAGTTGGGTAAACAAACAATTCATTTATTTAACTAGGCCTCACTAGATGCCCACAACAGTTGTATATAAAAAAAAAAATAAAGTATAAATAGGCACTTAAAAAAAAAAAAAAACTTGTAAAGAAGTTTTTTCTTTTCTGTCAGAAATATAATGAAAAAAGTTTTTTCTTTTCTGTCAGAAATATAATGAAAATATCATTAATAAGGTCTAAAAACTTACATGGAAGGAATAAACAGAGGGACTGTACCAAAAAGAACTGATCAGCGTTCAACCATTTCAGGAGGTCGCATATGATCAAGAACCGATTGTATTAAAGGAGGAAGTTCAAGCTGCACTGAAGGCATTGGCAAAAAAGAAGGCTTCAGGAGCTGACAAAATACCAATTCAGGTGTTTCAGCAAACGAATACACCACTGTAGGTGCTTTCACTCATCTGTGCCAAGAAATTTTGAAAGACAATTTTCTGGCCAAGTAACTGGAAGAGATCTACACTTGTACCCATTCCAAAGAAAAGTTATTCAACAGAATGTGGAAATTCTCAAACAATAGCACTAATATTACAGGCAAGTAAAATGTCACTGAAAATCATTCAAAAGTTGTTGCAGCAGTACATCACAAGGAACTGCCAAAAATTCCAACTGGTTTCAGAGGAAGATATGAAACAAGGGGTATCATCGCTGATGTCAGACAGATCTTGGTTGAAAGCAGAGAATACCAGAAAGATGTTTACCTGTGTTTTATTGGCTATGCAAAAGAATTCGACTGTGTGGATCATAATAAATTACAGATAACATTGGGAAGAATGGAAATTCCGGAACACTTAATTGTGCTCATGTGGAACTTAGACCAAGAAGCAGTCCTTCAAACAGAAAAAGTGGATACTGCATGGTTTAAAATCAGGAAAGGTGTGTGTCAAGGTTTTATCATTTCACCATACTTATTCAATCTGTATGCTGAGCAAATAATCTGAGAAGTTTGACTATATGAAGAAGAATGTGGCATCATGATTGGAGGAAGACTCATTAACAACCTGTGATATGCAGATGACACAGCTTTGCTTGGTGAAAGCTAAGAGGACTTGAAGCATTTAATGCTGAAGATCAAAAACTATAGCTTTCAGCGTGAATTACACCTCAACGTAAAGAAAACAAAAATCTTCATGACTGGACCAATAGACAACATCATGATAAACAGAGATAATATTGAAGTTGTCAAGCATTTCATTTTATTTGGCTCCACAATCAATGTCCATGGAGACAGCAGTCAAGAAATCAAATGGCATATCAAAGCCCAAATCTGCTGCAAAAGACCTCTTTAAAGTGTTGAAATGACAAAGATATCACTTTAAGAACTAGTTGAGCCTGACTAAGCCATGGTGCTTTCAATTGTCTCATAAGCATGCAAAAGCTGGACAATGAATAAGGAAGACTGAAGAAGAATTGATACCTTTGAATTATGGTATTAATGAAGAATATTGAATATATCATGAACTTCCAGAAGAACAAACAAGTCTGTCTTGGAAGAAGTACAGCCAGAGTTCTCCTTAGAAGCGAGGACGGTGAGACTTCGTTTCATGTACTTTGGACATATTATCAGGAGGGACCAGTCCCTGGAGAAGGACATCATGCTTGGTAAGATAGAGGGTCAGTGAAAAGGAGGAACACTGTCAATGAGATAGATTGACACAGTGGCTGCAACGATGGGCTCAAAAATAACGATTGTGAAGATATATATATATATATATTTTTTCAAGGTATGAATTGTAAAAAGAGAGAGAGGAGAGACAGAGAGATCTACTTCAAGGAATTGGCTCACTCAATCATAGGTGGTTGTCAAGTCCAGGATCTGTAGATCGGGTGACAGGTTGGATTCTCCTGCAGGGTTGCATCCCAAAATCAGTAGGTCAGCCAAGAAGAGTGAGGTGATAGTCCTGTGAAAAATATGTATTTACAGTCTGGAGGAAGGACATTCCATAAGGAAACTCCGTTAGGGCTCCTAAGACCTTCAATTGATCGATTGAGCTCACCCACATTATGGGGGATAATTTGCTTTAATTAAGAGCAACTGATTTGATCACATATAATTACTTCATAACAGCAGCTAGACTAGTGTCTGGCCAAACAACTCTGTACCGTAGCCTAGCTAAGTTGACACATAAAAATTATCATATACTATGCTTGGAAACCCTGGTGGCATGGTGGCTGAATGCTATGGCTGATAACCAAAGGGTTGGCAGTTCGAACCTGCTAGATGCTCCTTGGAAACTTTATGGGACAGTTCTACTTTGTCCTATAGGGTTGCTATGAGTCAGAACTGACTCGATGGTACTGGGTTTGGTTTGGTTTTTGGTATATTTGCTTAGAACCAATTGTTGTCAAATTAGAAACTTTCAAATATGTTTAACTTACTTAATTCTTGTTTATTTATTTCTCATGGAATAGATAAGGACTTTGTGAGAAAATCAAGCAGCAGTCAAGTGTTGTACTACTTGAGGAATTGCTAGAGTGGGGTATGAGAAATTTTACATAAAACCAGACAGATGCTGTTTTGTTCTATAAGTAAAAAACTAATTATATTGTTAAAGAAAATTTCTACTTATGATTTTACCTTTCATAGGACTAGGACATGGTTTACCCTCAAGTAATTCACAGAGAACTTTAAAATCAGGCATAGCAATAGAAAAAATACCTTCCAAATATATTAAATATATTAAATATATACTAACACTGTATCTCTTACAATGAAAATGTAACTCCATATAGTATTAGCAACTGACATGATTATCCCTGAGCTATGAGAAAGAATCAGGCAGTATATCAGAGAAAAATATATGATTAGAAGGATAATTTCTCATATTAAATTTTTAAGCACATAGTGATAACAACCTTAGTGAACTCTTTACTTGCATAATTCAATATTTCTCTGTCTTAAGTACTCATATTGAGGTACTACTTGGTGTTATCACTGAGAGCTATAGAAAAAATCCAATGTTTACTTGTACTGAAAATAAAATTATACTTTCTCGATCAATTATTTTCCTGAAGCAACAATAACGTGAAGGTATATTTCCTCTTCTTATAAAAACAGAACTGAGTCAATGGTCTAATTCTAGAGTAAATTACATTTTTGCCCTGTTGCCTTATTTCTTCTTTTTCTTTGTACGTCTTCTTCTTCTTTTTTTTTTTAAATCCTTTTACGTGATCTTGTTCTTTTTCTTTAGTTTAGCAGGCCAAGAACAATAAAATAAACAAAACAAAATAAAAGACAAAGAAATGAAATTGGAGACCAAATATATGATCAAAGAAAAATGTTGCAAAAAATACCAAATAAGGTATACAAAAAAAGACTAAAGTACGTAAAGGAACTTCATTACAAACTAGAGCAGACTTTAAAATCATAAAATGAAAAATCTAAAACCATAAAGTACCTCATAAAATAAATGAACTATAAAGTAACTAAGTTTCAAAGATAAATACTTCTCTTATCAGAATTAAAGTATTAATAGTGATCTTATGCTAAATATAATGCAAGTGTTATATTAATTGCTAAACTGGTACTTAAGAGTCAGCATTACATTTAATTTATAGTATGTACGTACCTATGTATGTAAACCCTGGTGGCGGTAGTAGTTGAGAACTATGGCTGCTCACCAAAAGGTTAGCAGTTTGAATGCACTAGGCACTCCTTGGAAACCCTATGGGGCATTTCTACTCTGTCATATAGGGTCACTATGAATTGGAATCGACTCAAAGGCAATGAGTTTGGTTTCTTCGTTTTTGGTATGTATGTATGGAGCCCTGGTGGTGCAGTGGTTACAAGCTCAGGTGCTAACCAAAAGATCGGCAGTTTAAATCCACCAGCCGCTCTTTGGAAACCCCATGGTGCAGTTCTACTGTGTCCTATCAAATGTCACTATGAGTCAGAACAGTCTCGACGGGAACAGATTTCTTTTTTGTATAGATGATATAGATAGAGACAGAGATGTAGATAGAGATAGAGATGATAGAGAGAGAGATGAGATAGAAATAGAGACAGAGAAAGAGATAGAAAACAGAACTTAACCACTACGCCACCAGGGTTTCCAATAGATATAGATATGATAGACCTGGTGGCCCAGTGGCTAAGCATTTGCCTGCTAACCAAAAGGTCAGCAGTTCAAATCCACCAGCTGCTACTTGTAAACCCTATAGAGCAGTTTTACTCTGTTCTGTAGGGTCACTATGAGTTGGAATTGACTGATGGTCATGGTTTGGGTTATATATAAAACAAACAACAAAAAAAAACAAACCCTTTGCCCTCAAGTCAATTCCGAGTCGATATATATTCGTTGTTAGATGCTGTTCAGTTGATTTTTGACTCATAGCTACCACGTATGACAAAGCAGAGCTTCCCCATAGGGTTTTCTAGGTTGTAATCTTTACAGAAGTAGTTTGCCATGTCTTTCTCCTGTGGTGCCACTGGGTGGGTTTGAACTGCCAACCTTTCTAACAGCCAAGAGCTTAACTGTTGCACTGCCAGAGTCCCATATGTATGTACATATTTTCAATGTATGCACTGTAAAAAACTAGGAGTGTAAGGGTAATGTCTGTATTAATTAGGAGAAATATTTGATGCTGCAGAGATTATCAGTGTATTAACAGAAAAAAATGAAATAACTATGTTGGAAAAAGAGTGAACAGAGGATGATATGAATTAACTGAGTTAAGTTCTTTTACACTGCTTTAGGTACTCACTAGGTGATGTGTGAAGTTGACAAGCTAAGAAATATAAATACATGAATATACACTTAAATATATTGATATATTTATAGCACACATGGAAGTAAAATCAGAATTGTTAAAACTGGTGTAAGGATAGGATTTGAGTGTGGTAAGGTAAAAAAAAAAGTAGCAGTAGGAAAATATTGTTCCACATTATAATTCTATTTTGTTTTTTTTATTGATTAAGGATAAGGGCTGCATGGCTGATTAATGTAATTAATGTCAATAAATTGTAACCCTGTAAAAAGCTGAATTGACAAATGTGTGATTTCACACATATTTAAAACAACACACATACACACAATAGCTCCAAAGGTTGTTTATGTACAACGAAACACCTCATGGAATTTGATTTCTTGCTTTGGAGGTTAATGATCATGGTTTCATTGGACATGCCAGTTAACTGACCTAATGCCATCTGTTTAGTGCTTCTGTTCTATCGCCTACTTCGTTGCATAATGCCTGGGGTCTTAAATACTTGCAAGTGGCTACCCAAGGTACAACTCTTGGCTTCTCTATTTGCCTGGAGTAACAGAGAAAGATGGAGAGTCAGAAATAGAGGGAGGAAATGGAATGCATGACTAATTGCCGTCATAAACAACTGCCTCCTTTGTCAAGAGACCAGAACTGAATGGTGCCCTACTACTATTACAGGATTCTTCTATAGAATTCTTCTATAGAAGAATCCTGAACAAAAGGGAGAAATGAAGGACAGAATTCAAAATGCTCATGGAATCCAGCCTTTCTGCAGCTATGGAGGCTGAATAAACCCCTGAAACTCTAACCCTGAGATAGTCTTTAAATCTTAAAACTTAAGCTAAAAATATCCTCTGAAGTCTTCTTAAGCCAAACAATAGTTTAGCTTATCTTGTAAAGATTGTATGCCTCCAGTATCATACTCTTTTAAGAACTATCTTTATGAGATCAAATTGACAACAGCAGCTGCAAAGATTAAATAGAGAGGTTAGCCAACAGGGAGTTTATGTTAATGGTAGAGAAACAATTTGGAAAAAGAAGGTAAGAATGGTTGTACAACTTGAAGAGTGTAATCAATGTCACTGAATTGTACATGGAGAAATTGCTGAATTGGTGCCTGTTCTGCTGCGTATATTCTTTACCACAAGAAGGAAAACGCAAAAGAAAGTTTAAAAACTATAAGATAAGTGAAATGAGTCAACACAAAATATCAACACTTACTTTCTATTAAAAAAAAAAATGGCCATAAAGTTGATTCCGACTCATAGCAACCCTGTAGGACAGAGTAGAACTGCCCCATCGAGTTTCCAAGGAACTCCTGGTGGATTCGAACTGCCAACCTTTTGGTTAGCAGCCGTAGCATTTAACCATTATGCCACTGGGATTTCCTATTTTCTATAAGACTTGTAAAAAGGATCGAAAGGTGATATTTACACATACTCTAATAAAAGTAACAAAAAAAAAATCCTTATTGACCACGTTAGAGTAATGCTAGGGGACCACCAAGGAGCCCTGGGGATGAACTGATTAAGTGTTCGACTGCTAACTGAAAGATTGGCAATTTGAAACCAACAGCTGCTCCATGGGAGAAAGATGTGGCAGTTGTTTCCATAAAGATTACAGCCTTTGGAAACCTCATGGGTCTGTTCTACTCTGTCTTACAGCGTTGCTATGAGGCAGGATGGACTCGACAACAATGGGCTGGATGGGTAGGGACCGCCTTATTATTCTGAAAATTGGTAATATACAAAAAATGATCAAACATTTATCCTGTCTTTAGTTCTTTACCATAAAAAAAAGTTGTTTTGTTTTTTTTACCAAATTACTGATAAAGTTCTTACTTACAGATGAATTTCAGCTAACAAATGAAGAAATCTGTTAAAATTAGAGTATCACAATTTTGCAGACTTTAATAACTGCAAAATGCATCTAAGCAATGGACAATCGTTAGATGAAGCCCAAATGGAAATTTTTTTCTATGAGTGGATAAGAATTACAGCATATGAACACACTGATTATTCCTAATATTGCAAAAGGACATGTGCTTCCCTTACATGAAAAGCTATAGGAATGACTCAATACTCTATACATTCTTTTTAAAAATAGAACTTGAGTACTCATCAAGGCTCTGGAAAAAACTACCTATTCACAGGAATCGTGGTGGGCAGAGGAATATTTTAAACACCAAGAGGGATGAAATTATCAAATTCCAGAATATACAAAACTCTGAATATACACTACTTAGTTTTTCAACAAATAATTTGCAAAACAAACAAATAAAAAAAATGGAGGACAGCCCATAGGTTCAAAGATACTTAGAAGACATATTAGCCAAAAGCAATGTAAAGAATTTATTTGGTTCCAGATTAAGACAAACGTACCATATTTTTACCCAAATAACATGCACCTTCCGTATTTGTTTGCCAGCCATGCCCTCCCCCATAAGGTATTTTCATAAGCACGCTATGCTATATGTAGTTTGTGGCCAGCAAACAAACACAGACGACGAGCATTATTTGAGTAAAATATGGTGTATAAAACATTAGTGAATCAATCAGAGGAATTGAAAACTAAAGAGATTTATGAGGTTGTTGTTACTTTTTTATTGTGCATATTGTAGATAAAAAAAAAGAAAAAAATTTTTTTTAAATCAAATCTGCTCTTAGTTTTAGAAAAACATAATAAATGTATTTACAAAGTAATTATGTCTGGGAATTACTACAAAAAAATTCATTGGTTTGAGTTAACAGTTGGAGTGCAAGGGAGAAACATGTGAATAGGGGTAAAGAAGTAACAAGTTTGGACATCAAATAACATTTTTGAAGAGGATGATAGGTATCTGGGTTTTAATTACATTAATCATTCTACTACTGTATAGGCTTGGAATTTGCCATAAAAGTGTTTTGAAAGTATATATTCCTCATAGAAAATTTAAACTACAGGGAAAAAATGAAAATAAAAATCACCTATGATCCTAAAATTTTAAACATTAAACTGTGTTACTTTTTTTTGTTTCATAATATAATCACCACTTTACTATGCATGGCACTCTGCTTTTTTATTAAGGTCATATCATGAACACATTCCCAGCTAATTATAATTTATAACATACATAATTAAATTATTTTTAAAACTGAGTCATAAATCTAGCCTAATAAAGAGATATAGTAGAATAATAAGTACTAGAATTATAATTTTCATTAAATAATCAAATAAAAATGTAAAAAAAATTAAATATTTGATATATTCTTTTATTGTATAAATATCTTCCTTTGGTTGATGTTGTTGTTCTTGTTGCTGTTGTTAGGTGCCATCAAGTCAATTCCGACTCATAGCGACCCTATGCACAACAGAAGGAAACACTGCCCTGTCCTGCACCATCCTCAAAATAGTTGTTATGCTTGAGCTTATTGTTGCAGCCACTGTGTCAATCCACCTCGTTGAGGGTCTTCCTCTTCTCCGCTGACCCTGTACTCTGCCAAGCATGATGTCCTTCTCCAGGGACTCATCCCTCCTGACAACATGTCCAAAGTATGTAAGACGCAGTCTCGCCATCCTTGCTTCTAAGGAGCATTCTGGCCGCACTTCCTCCAAGAGAGACTTGTTGGTTCCTCTGACAGTCCATGGTATATTCAATATTCTTTGCCAGCACCACAGTTCAAAGGCGTCAACTCTTCTCCGGTCTTCCTTATTCGTTGTCCAGCTTTCACATGTGTATGATGCGATTGAAAATACCATGGCTTGGGTCAGGTGCATCGTACTCTTCAGGGTGACATCTTTGCTCCTCAACACTTTGAAGAGGTCCTTTGCAGCAGATTTGCCCAATGCAATGTGTCTTTTGATTTCTTGACTGCTGCTTCCATGGCTATTGATTGTGGATCCAAGTAAAATGAAATCCTTGACAACTTCATTTTTTTCTGCGTTTATTATGATGCTGCTCGTTGGTCCAGTTGTGAGGATTTTTGTTTTCTTTATGTTGAGGTGCAATCCATACTGAAGGCTGTGGTTTTGATCTTCATTAGTAAGTGCTTCAAGTCCTCTTCACTTTCAGCAAGCAAGGTTGTGTCATCTGCATAACACAAGCTGTTAATGACTCTTCCTCCGATCCTGATGACCTGTTCTTCTTCATATAGTACAGCTTTTCGGATTATTTGTTCAGCATACAGATTAAATAGGTATGGTGAAGAATAAACCCTGGTGCACACCTTTCCTGACTTTAAACCAATCAGTATCCCCTTGTTCTGTCCGAAACAACTGCCTCTTGATCTATGTAAAGGTTCCTCATGAGCACAATTAAGTGATCTGGAATTCCCATTCTTCACAACGTTACCCATAGTTTATTATGATCCACACAGTCAAAAGCCTTTGCATGGTCAATAAAACACAGGCAAACATCCTTCTGGTATTCTCTGCTTTCACCAAGGATCCATCTGATATCAGCAATGATATCCCTGCTTCCACGTCCTCTTCTGAAACTGGCCTGAATGTCTGGCAGTTCCCTGTCAATATACTGCTGCAGCCGTTTTTGAATGATCTTCAGCAAAATTTTGCTTGCTTGTGATATTAATGATATTGTTCTATAATTTCTTTTGGTATTGAGGGATGAGATTTTTAATGTTTTATGAGCAATTATCATACTAAATTCTATAAAAGAAAAAAGAAAATCAAGCATCCTAATATTAATATCTGTTGGGAATACAGTATGATAAAATGCTTCTTAAAATTAAGAAAATGGAGGCAGGGCCAAGATGGTTGACTAGGTAAAAGCTACCTCGGCTCCCTCTTGCAACAAAGACTCCGAAAAACAAGTGAATCGATCACATACATGACAATCTATGAACCCTGACCATCAAACACAGATCTAAAGAGTTGACCTGAGTGACAGGTGAGCGAAAAGCTGCCTCCTAAAGCAGCAACTGCCTCTGGAGCCGGCGTCCGACGCCACATTCTTGAGCCCTTGCAGTTCCCTGGTGCCAAGTGGCAGGGCTGATTGCAGCTTCCTGAGGCAGGGCAGGCAGGGGACACAGCCCTAGACCCCAGCCCCCTAGGGTAGACTCTGTAGATACTCAGCCAGCACAAGCAGGCTGCACAATGACACAGCTAATGAGGGAACGAGCAACCACGGGGAAGCAGCAACAGTTTTTGGAGCCTGGAAAAAGCGTCCCAGTCAGAATACCTTGGTATCAGGCTTTGGACTGGGTGCAGGGAAGCTGAGCACGGCATCCTGAGACGGTGCAAACAGAGGACACAGCCCTAGCTCCCTGAAGTGACCTTGGGGAAGCCCAGCCAGTGCATGCAGGCAGTGCAGCCACACGGCTGACAGGAAGAGAAGTCAATGAGAGGCAGTGACTGATTTTGGAGCCTAGCGTGTGGCCTCCCAGCTGGGGAACCTTGGCGCTGGGCTTTGGACTGGGAGCGGAGGAATTGACTATGGCTTCTGAGACAGCACATGCACAGGATTCTGGCGTGACCCTCAGGGGCAGTCTCGACCCAGCCAGTACACATAGACTACACACCCCTTGGGAATCTCAGATAAAACAGTCATCACCAAGCAAGATAAGTAACTTTGTATATATTCTGGGGTGCTACTCTCTCCTATCTATCCAATCTCTCCCCTCCCTTCCCAGGTGGCATCATTAACATTGGAATTTCCTGATCCAGGGAGGGAAGTGCTCTGCAGTTTTTTTGTTTTTGTTTTGTCTTTTCCTAACCCATTCTCCTGGCCTGAGAGAAGCAGCTACCAAAAACCCAAGGACCAAAAATCCTTCCCTGAGTTCCCGAAATTGGACTAAAAATACAGAACCAGCTCCAGCCAAGCATATGAGATCCACAGTCTTGGGCTTTCATCCCTACAGGGAACAAAGTGGCTAGTATAATGCAAAGGAAATTCTGATAGGGATCTGATTTTAATTGTCTTAGCAGATTACTGGAAAGACAAGTTTTCCAGGTCTGATATCTCTACCTATTAAACACAGCACTCGCTGACCCACACCGGGAATTGAGGCCTGAAGCTCCACCCAAACCATCCAGCCACATACCAAAGGGATCTGAGGATAGTGACACCTACCAATCTGTAGAGGTACATGCATTGGGTACCTAAGGTACAGCTGCAGAGCCCACCCACCAAAGTGCTTTAGGAGTAGAGACACACCTACCTCACTGGCACCTGTCAGCATCCTGCGCCCCCTGGAGTGTGAACCCCTACTACTACAAGAACCTGGTGCACACAACTATCACCACTACTCCTCTAAGTTAATAGGTGAGAGTCTACACCGCACACTTGGTGACACAAATCAGATTCTATTCAAGAATAGTGAATGGACTCTTAGGCTTATATATATGGCAACAGCCCAAACCAGCTGGTAATAGGCCATAAGTGATTCAAAGGCTACAACAATCAAGACAGAGCAATCTAGTAGTCCATCTATGTATATTGAAAGAAAACAAAACAAGATAAGATTCAGTGAGCAAATATAAAATAAATCATTACAATATCTTATAGATGGCTCAGAGACAGCAGTCAATATCAAACCACATAAAGAAGCAGACCATGATTGCTTCTACAACTCTCCAAATTAGAGAATCAAAATCTTTCCCAAACGAAGATACAGTCCTGGAATGGCCAGATGCAGAATATAAAAAACTAGTTTACAGAATGCTTCAAGACATCAGGGATGACCTCAAAAATGAAATAAGGCAATCTATAGAAAAAGCTGAGGAACACACTGATAAAGCAGTTGAAGAAATCAAAAAAATTATTCAAGAACATAGTGGAAAAATTAATAAGCTGCAAGAATCCATAGAGAGACAGCATTCAGAAATCCAAAGGATTAACAGTAAAATTATAGAATTAGACAACTCAACAGGAAGTCAGAGGAGCAGAATTGAGCAATTGGAATGCAGAGTTGGGGAGGTGGAGGATAAGGTAATTGACACCAATATAGTTGAAGAAATTTCAGATAAAAGAATTAAAAAAAATGAAGAAACCCTAAGAATCATGTGGGACTCTATCAAGAAGAATAACTTATGTGTAATTGGAGTTTCAGAACAGAGAGGGAAAAGAGAAAATGCAGAGGGAATAGTTGAAGATCTGTTGGCAGAAAACTTCCCTGATATCATGAAGGACAAAAGGATATCTATCCAAGATGCTCATCGAACCCCACATAAGATTGATCCAAAAAAAAAAAAAAAATCACCAAGACATACTATCATCAAACTCGCCAAAACCAAAGATAAAGAGAAAATTTTAAAAGCAGCCAGGGATAAAAGAAAGGTCTCCTACAAAGGAGAATCAATAAGAATAAGTTCAGAATACTCAGCACAAACCATGCAGTCAAGAAGACAATGGGATGACATGTATAGAGCGCTGAAGGAGAAAAACTGCCAGCCAAGGATCATATATCCAGCAAAACTCTCTCTGAAATATGAAGGTGATATTAAAATATTTACAGATAAACACAAGCTTAGGGAATTTGCAAAAATAAAACCAAAGCTACAAGAAATACTAAAGGAAAATGTTTGGTCAGAAAATCAATAATATCAGATACCAACACAACACAAGGTCACAGAACAGAACATCCTGATATCAACTCAAATAGGGAAATCACAAAAACAAATTAAGATTAATTTTAAAAAGAAAAAAATGCTCAAAATAAGGAATCATTGAAGTCATTATGTAAAAGATCACAATAATCAAAAAGAGGGACTAAATACAGGAGGCAAAGATCTTCCATATGGAGAGGAAAACAAGGAGATATAGGACGATACAAGTTAGGTTTTTACCTAAAAAAATAGGGGTAAATATTAAGGTAGCCACAAAGAGGTCTAACAATTCCATAACTCAAAATAAAAACCAAGAAAAAAATAATGACTCAGCAAACATAAAGTCAAATACTATGAATATGAGGAACACACAATTTACAAAGAAAAATGTCTCAGCACAAAAAAGTAAGTGGAAAAATGAAATTGTCAACAATACACACAAAAAGGTATGAAAATGACAGCACTAAATACACACTTATCTATAATCATGCTGAATGTAAATGGACTAAATGTACCAATAGACAGAGAGTTTCAGACTGGATAAAGAAACATGATCTGTCTATATGCTGCCTACAAGAGACACACCTTAGACTTAGAGACACAAACAAAGTAAAACTGAAAGGATGGAAAAAAATATATCAAGCAAACAACAAGCAAAAAAGAGCAGGAGCAGCAATATTAATTTCTGACAGAATAGAGTTTAAAGTTAAATCCACCACAAAGGATAAAGAAGGACACTACATAATGATTAAAGGGACAATTCACCAGGAAGATATAACCATACTAAATACTTATGCATCCAATGACAGGGCTGTAAGATACATAAAACAGACTTTAACAGAGCTGAAAAGTGAGATAGACACCTACACAGTTATAGTAGGAGACTTCAACACACCACTTTCGGAGAAGGATAGGACTTCCAGTAAGAAGCTCAATAGAGACATGGAAGACCTAATTGCTACAATCAACCAACTTGACCTCATAGACTTATACAGAACACGCTACCCAACAGCTGCAAAGTATGCTTTTTTTTTCCAGGGCACATGGAACATTCTCTAGAATAGATCACATATTAGGTCAGAAAACAAACTTCAGAATCCAAAACATCGAAATATTACAAAGCATCTTCTCAAACCACAAGGCCATAAAAGTGGAAGTCAATAACAGAAAAATCAGGGAAAAGAAATGAAAGACTTGGAAACTGAACAATACCCTGCTCAAAAAAGACTGGGTTATAGAGGACATTAAGGAGGGAATAAAGAAATTCATAGAATGCAATGAGAATGAAAACCTCTGGGACACAGCAAAAGCAGTGCTCAGAGGTCAATTAATATCGATAAATGCACACATGCATGAAGGAGAAAGAGCCAAAATCAGAGAATTGTCCCTACAACTTGAGCAAATAGAAAGTGAGCAACAAAAGAATCCATCAGGCACCAGAAGAAAACAAATAATAAAAATTAGTGCTGAACTAAATGAATTACAGAACAGAAAAGCAGTTGAAAGAATTAACAAAGCCATAAGCTGATTCTTTGAAAAAATTAACAAAATTGATAAACCACTGGCCAGACTGACTAAAGAAAAACAGGAAAGGAAACAAATAACCGGAATAAGAAACGAGAATGGCCATATCACAACAGACCCAACTGAAATTGAAAGAATTATATCAGATTATTATGAAAAATTGTACTCTAACAAATTTGCAAACCTTGAAGAAATGGATGAATTCATAGAAACACACTACCTACCTAGACTAACACAATCAGAAGTAGAACAACTAAATAGACCCATTAAAAAAAAGAGATTGAAAAGGTAATCAAAAAACTCCCAACACAAAAAAGCCCTGGCCAGGATGGCATCACTGTAGAGTTCTACCAAACTTTCAGAGAAGAGTTAACACCACTACTACTAAAGGCATTTCAAAGCATAGAAAATGATGGAATACTACCTAACTCATTCTATGAAGCCACCATATCCCTGATACCAAAACCAAGTTAAAAAAAAAACATCACAAGAAAAGAAAATTACAGACCTATATCCCTCACGAACATCGGTGCAAAAATCCTCAACAAAATTCTAGCCAACAGAATTCAACAACATATCAAAAAAATGATCCACCATGACCAGGTGGGATTTATACCAGGTATGCAAGTTTGGTTTAATATTAGAAAAACCATTAATGTAATCCATCATATAAATAAAACAAAAGACAAAAACCACATGATCTTATCAATTGATGCAGAAAAGGCATTTGACAAAGTCCAACGACCATTCATGATAAAAACTCTCAGCAAAATAGGAATTGAAGGAAAATTCCACGACATAATAAAGGGCATCTATATACAAAGCCAACACCCAACATCATTCTAAATGGAGAGAGCCTGAAAGCATTTCCCTTGAGAATGGGAACCAGACAAGGATGCCCTTTATCACCACTCTTATTCAACATTGTGCTAGAGGTCCTAGCCAGAGCAATTAAGCTAGACAAAGAAATAAAGGGCATCCGGATTGGCAAGGAAGAAGGAAAATTATCTCTATTTGCAGATGACATGACCTTATACACAGGAAACCCTAAGGAATCCTCCAGAAAACTACTGAAATTAATAGAAGACTTCGGTAGAGTTTCAGGTTACAAGATAAACATAAAAAAATCACTTGGATTCCTCTACATCAACAAAAAGAACATTGAAGAGGAAATCACCAAATCAATACCATTCACAGTAGCCCCCAAGAAGATAAAATACTTAGGAATAAATCTTACCAAAGATGTAAAAGACCTATACAAAGAAAACTACAAAGTACTAGTGCAAGAAACTAAAACGGACCTACATAGGTAGAAAAACATACCTTGCTCATGGATAAGAAGACTTAACATAGTAAAAATGTCTATTCTACCAAAAGCCATCTACACATACAATGCACTTCTGATCCAAATTCCAATGACATTTTTTAATGTGATGGAGAAACAAATCACCAACTTCATATGGAAGGGAAAGAAGCCCCGGATAAGCAAAGCATTACTGAAAAGGAAGAAGAAAGTGGGAGGCCTTCCTCTACCTGATTTTAGAACCTATTGTACAGCCACAGTAGTCAAAACAGGCTGGTACTGGTACAACAACAGGCACATAGACCAATGGAACAGAATTGAGAACCCAGATATAAATCCATCCACATATGAGCAGCTGATATTTGACAAAGGCCCAGTGTCAGTTCATTGGGGAAAAGATAGTCTTTTTAACAAATGGTGCTGGCATAACTGGATATCCATTTGCAAAAAAATGAAACCGGACCGATACCTCACACCATGCACAAAAACTAACTCCAAGTGGATCAAAGACCTAAACATAAAGACTAAAACGATAAAGATCATGGAAGAAAAAATAGGATCAACCCTAGGAGCCCTAATACAGGGCATAAACAGAATGCAAAATGTTACTAAAAATGATGAAGAGAAACCAGATAACTGGGAGCTCCTAAAAATCAAACACCTATGCTCATCTAAAGACTTCACCAAAAGAGTAAAAAGACCACCTACAGATTTGGAAAGAATTTTCAGCTATGACATCTCCGACCATCCCCTGATCTCTAAAATCTATATGATTCTGTTAAAACTCAACCACAAAAAGACAAACAACCCAATCAAAAAGTGGGCAAAGGATATGAACACGCACTTCACTAAAGAAGAAATTCAGGCAGCTAACAGATACATGAGAAAATGCTCTCGATCATTAGCTATTAGAGAAATGCAGATTAAAACTACGATGGGATTCCATCTCACTCCAACAAAAAAAAAATTTTTTTTTTTTTTTTCACTCCAACAAGGCTGTCATTAATCCAAAAAACACAAAATAATAAATGTTGGAGAGGCTGCAGAGAGATTAGAACTCTTATATACTGCTGGTGGGAATGTCAAATGGTACAACCACTTTGGAAATCTATCTGGCATTTTCTTAAAAAGTTAGAAATAGAACTACCATACAACCCAGAAATCCCACTCCTCAGAATATACCCTAGAGAAATAAGAGCCTTTACACGAACAGATGTATGCACACCCATGTTTATTGCAGCTCTGTTTACAATAGCAAAAAGGTAGAAGCAACCAAGGTGTCCATCAATAGATGAATGGTTAAATAAATTATGGTATATTCACACAATGGAATACTATGCATCGATAAAGAACAGTGACGAATCTGTGAAACATTTCATAACATGGAGGAACCTGGAAGGCATTATGCTGAGTGAAATTAGTCAGAGGCAAAAGGACAAATATTGTATAAGACCACTATTATAAGATTTTGAGAAATAGTATAAACTGAGAAGAAGACATTCTTTTGTGGTTACGAGAGGGGGGAGGGAGGGAGGGAGGGTGGGAGAGGGTTATTTACTGATTAGATAGTAGATCAGAACAACTTTAGGTGAAGGGAAGGACAATACTCAATACACAGAAGGTCAGCTCAACTGGTCAGGAACAAAAGCAAAGAAGTTTCCGGGATAAACTGAATTCTTCGCAGGTCAGCAGAGCAAGGGTGGGGGTTTGGGGACTATGGCTTAAGGGGACTTTTAAGTCAATTGGCAAAATAAATTCTATTAAGAAAACATTCCGCATTCCACTTTGAAGTGTGGCATCTGGGGTCTTAAATGCTAACAAGCGGCCATCTAAGATACATCAATTGGTCTCAACCTACCTGGATCAAAGGAGAATGAAGAACACCAAGGTTACACGATAACTATGAGCCCAAGAGACAGAAAGGACCACATGAACTAGAGACTTACATCATCCTGAGACCAGAAGAACTAGATGGTGCCCGGCCACAACTGATGACTGCCCTGACAGGGAGCACAACAGAGAACCCCTGAGGGAGCAGGAGAACAGTGGGATGCAGACCCCAAATTCTCATAAAAAGACCAGACTTAATGGTCTGACTGAGACTAGAAGAATCCCGGCGGTCATGGTCCCCAAACCTTCTGTTGGCCCAGGACAGGAACCATTCCTGAAGACAACTCATCAGACATGGAAGGGACTGGACAATGGGTTGGAGAGAGATGCTGATGAAGAGTGAGCTACTTGTTTCAGGTGGACACTTGAGACTGTGTTGCCATCTCCTGTCCGGAGGGGAGATGGGAGGGTAGAGAGGGTTAGAAACTGGCAAAACCGTCACAAAATTAGAGACTGGAAGGAGAGAGCGGGCTGACTCATGAGAGTGAGAGTATATGGGAGTATGTAGTAAGGTGTATATAGGCTTATATGTGACAGACTGACTTGATTTGTAAACTTTTCACTTAAAGCACAATAAAAATTATTTTAAAAAAATGCTACCTATATAGTGGTGTTGGTTGCATGACATGATGAAAGCAACATCACTGAATTGTACATGTAAAAAATGTTGAAATTTCAAATTTTTGTTACATACTTACCACACTAAAAAATTAATTTAAACAAAAAAAAATCAAGAAAATGGTATTTTCCATTCTTTTGACTTAATTTTTTTTTCTGAAATTTCAGTGTGAGTAAGTAATGTTGATTTTCTGTTGTAAGAAATAGAACATATGTGCCCAGTAATATAAGCCCTCACAATGCCAAAATAGTCTATAAAAATTACATAAGACTAATTTTAGGTAAAAAATAAATACACATTAGTAGTGAACCCTGTAAAAGTTTCTAAGTGGTACCAAGGAGGTGCTTTTTTATTGCTTTTTTTCTGTTTTTGGATATAGAAATAATTTCTATTGCAATAGACAAACCCCTGGAGGTTATCTGCTTCAGCTTCTGAACTTTCTCAGAAAAGCCTTGCTTTACTCACTCGCAAACATAACAATGCACTGTGATCAATGTCAGTCTGTGTGTGATCTTTTCCTTCATATTTTGCTTCTCCAAGGAGAAGCTGTTCTTACGAATTTAAAAACCTGGGCTGCCTATTGTGTCAATTGTAGAAAGTTAGGTCAAGAAAGAAACTTACGATCAATTAGGTAATAATTATTTAGTCCCTAAGGAATGGTAGTACTGTGAAAATCAGCTAGCCCTGGGCTCCACAGAAATACAATTATTCCAGTAAGATTCAACTGGGTAATAAGAGTACTGATTCATTTTTATGTAATAGAAACCTCTAAGAAGTGATACTGAAAGCTTCTCTATGGATTCCTTTTTAAAAATAACAATTCTCACAACATGCTTCCTTTAAAATGGTATTATAGAATTGAAAAGTTGTGCCTAATTCTCCCCTTTGAACAAGAAAAATGGTATTAGAGAAAGTGTAAGTCTGTAAGAGCCAGGGAGATCATACTTTATCCCTTTGGAACTACACCATTCGGCCAAACCTCTTAGAACCTGATGCCTCTACTACAAAATGGGGGTCATTTGAAAGGGTTAGTGTGGATATAAAGTAGTGTCAATACATGGCAGCTGTTTCAACTAGTGTTATTTTTTGTAGGAGACACATAGACATTAAATATGTGTGTGCGTGTATATATATAGTTGTTGTTATGTGCCATCGAGTTGGTTCTGACGCATAGCAACCCCACAGGACAGAGTAGAACTGCCCCAGAAGGTTTCCAGGGAGCAGCTGGTGGATTTGAACTGCCAGCTTTTATATATATAATTCTTCTCATATATATATAATTCTTCTCATATTTGTAGGATATTTAATTTTACGAACCCTGCTTCTTAATAAGGAGTCCTGGTGGCACAATGGTTAAGAGCTACAGCTGTTAACCAAAAAGTTGGCTGATGGAATCCACTAGCTGCTTCTTGGAAACCCTATTGAGCAGTTCTTCCTTGTCCTATAGGGTTGCTATGAGTTGGAACTCCCTGGAAGGCACGTAACAACAACCACCTTTTAATGAAGGGAGCCACAAACTTACTTTTACAGCCTCCCTTAAAGCTGGAGCAAAGCCATCATATGAACTCACTTAAGAATTTGATTTAGAAGCCCGTGAAGTGAAGAATAGAGAATACTGTGATTTATTCTGGCCACATGGAAGAATGTTTTACAAAGACATCAGGTTCAGGAGAAACAGAGGTTCTAAGTGGCAGCAAATCTTTGCTAGATCAGAAATATGAGCGAAGTTCCTGAATGTATAAGCTCTAAGCTAACAATTGCCCTTTCATATATTTCATTTCTGCTTAAAATATCCAAAGTAATTTACAATGTCAACTAAAAATATAAACTGATTCAGGAAGGATCACCGCCACTGACAAAAGAAAAAAAAAACTTTTTAAAGCAAGGGGAAAATACACCATTATTTGGTTGAACTCAGAGTCATATAAAGTGACAGAAAGGGAACTACAACTTCTAACACAAAGGATGGAGGAGTTGGATTGTGAGGTTATTGCATGCTTTGTCTTTTCACATTTAATTCATTCTGCTTGTCATTGCTCCATTCCCTTTGATTAAGGGCCATACACTTGGATCTCACACGCAAATGTTTTCATTATTGGCATTCTTTTTGGAAAAGGAGTTGAAACCTGATTCAATTATTCACAAGTATTAATCTGAAAATAAACTTTCTGCAACCACCAAGATCTCACAAGAAGGGAGAGTAAAATGGTGAAAAAGCCCTTCTTCACTTCAAACTACTCATAATACATGAAGTAAGATAGGTAAAAAAGAGCACTTAACTTTTGAAGATATGATTCTTTATCTTTCCATTACCTGTGTGTCCATCCATCCATCCATCCACCCATCCATCCATCCACCCACCCGCCCACCTAGCTAGCTAGGTTGTTGTTGTTAGGTGCTGTCGAGTTTTTTGGCGACCCTATGCACAACAGAACGAAACACTGCCCGGTCCTGCACCATCATCAAAATCGTTGTTATGCTTGAGCTTACTGTTGCAGCCACTGTGTCAATCCACCTCGTTGAGGGTCTTCCTCATTTCCACTGATTCTGTACTCTGCCAAGCATGATGTCCTTCTCCAGGGACTCATCCCTCCTGACAACATGTCCAAAGTATATAAGATGCGGTCTTGCCATCCTTGCTTCTAAGCAGTATTCTGGTTGTACTTCTTCCAAGACAGATTTGTTCGTTATTTTGGCAGTCCATGGTATATTCTATATTCTTCGCCAACACCACAATTCAAAGACATCAACTCTTCCTCAGTCTTCCTTATTCATTGTCCAGTTTTCACATGCATATGATGCGATTGAAAATACCATGGCTTGGGTCAGGCGCACCTTAGTCTTCAGGATGACTTCTTTGCTCTCCAACACTTTGAAGAGCTCCTTTGCAGCAGATTTGCCCAATGTAATGAGTCTTTTGATTTCTTGACTGCTGCTTCCATGGCTGTTGATTGTGGATCCAAGTAAAATGAAATCCTTGACAACTTCAATTTTTTCTCCGTTTATCATGATGTTGCTCATTGGGGTCCAGTTGTGAGGATTTTTGTTTTCTTTATGTTGAAGTGCAGTCCATACTGAAGGCTGTGGTTTTGGTATTCATTAGTAAGTGCTTCAAGTCCTCTTCACTTTCAGTAAGCAAGGTTGTGTCATCTGCATAACGCAGGTTGTTAATGAGTCTTCCTTCAATCCTAATGTCCAGTTCTTCTTCATATGGTCCAGCTTCTCGTATTATTTGTTCAGCATACAGATTAAATAGGTACGGTGAAGAATACAACCCTGACTCACACCTTTCCTGACTTTAAACCAATCAGTATGTCCTTGTTCTGTCTGAACAACTGCCTCTTGATCTATGTAAAGGTTCCTCATGAGCACAATTAAGTGTTCTGAAATTCCCATTCTTCACAGTGTTATGCATAGTTTGTTATGATCCACACAGTCAAATGCCTTTGCATAATCAATAAAACACAGGTAAACATTCTTCTGGTATTCTCTGTTTTCAGTCAGGATAGATCTGATATCAGCAATGATATCCCTGGTTCCACATCCTCTTCTAAACTGGCCTGAATTTCTGGCAGTTCCCTGTTGATATACTGCTGCAGCCATTTTTGAATGATCTTCAAAAGAATTTTGCTTGCTTGTGATATTAATGATATTGTTCCATAATTTCCACATTTGGTTGGATCACCTTTCTTGGGAATAGGCATAAATATGGCTCTCTTCCAATCAGTTGGCCAGGAAGCTGTCTTCCATGTTTCTTGGCATAGACGAGTAAGCTCCTTCAGGAATGCATATGTTTGTTGAAACATCTCAATTGATATTCCATCAATTCCTGGAGCCTTGCTTTTCGCCAATGCCTTCAGGGCAGCTTGGGCTTCTTCCTTCAGTACCATCGGTTCTTGATCATATGCCAGCTCTTGAAAAGGTTGAACATTGACTAATTCTTTTTGGTATAATGACTCTGTGTATTCTTTCCATCTTCTTTTGTTGCTTCCTGTGTCATTTAATATTTTCCCCATAGAATCCTTCACTATTGCAACTCGAGGCTTAATTTTTTTCTTCAGTTCTTTCAGCTTGAGAAATGCTGAGCGTGTTCTTCCCTTTTGATTTTCCATCTCCAGCTCTTTGCACATGTCATTATGATACTTTACTTTGTCTTCTTGAGATGCCTTTTGAAATCTTTTCTTCAGTTCTTTTACTTCATGAATTCTTCCTTTTGCTTTAGCTGCTCGATGCTCAAGAGCAAGTTATAGAGTCTCCTCTGACATCCACCTTGGTCTTTTCTTTCTTTCCTGTCTTTTCAGTGACCTCTTGCTTTCTTCATGGATGATGTCCTTGATGTCATTCCACAACTCTCCTAGTCTTCGGTCTCTAGTGTTCAATGTGTCAAATCTATTCTTGAAATGTTCTCTAAATTCAGGTGGGATATACTCAAGGTCATATTTTGGCTCTCATGGACTTGCTCTGATTTTCTTCAGTTGCAGCTTGAACTTGCATATGAGCAATTGATGGTCTGTTCCACAGTTGGCCCCGGCCTTGTTCTGACTGATGATATTGAGCTTTTCCATTGTCTCTCTCTACAGATGTAGTCAATTTGATTCCTGTGTGTTCCATCTGGCGAGGTCCATGTGTATAGTCGCCATTTATGTTGGTGAAAGAAGGTATTTGCAATGAAGAAGTCATTGGTCTTGCAAAATTCTGTCATTTGATCTCCGGCATTGTTTTTATCACCAAGGCCATATTTTCCAACTACTGATCCTTCTTCTTTGTTTCCAACTTTCACATTCCAATCACCAATAATTATCAATGCATCTTGATTGCATGTTCGATCAATTTCAGACTGCAGCAGCTGATAAAAATCTTCTATTTCTTCATCTTTGGCCCTAGTGGTTGGTGCGTAAATTTGAATAATAGTCGTATTAACTGGTTTTCTTTGTAGGTGTATGGATATTATCCTATCACTGACAGTATTGTATTTCAGGATAGATCTTGAAATGTTCTTTTTGATGATGAATGCAACACCATTCCTCTTTCGAGTTGCCATTCCCAGCATAGTAGACTATATGATTGCCCAATTCAAAATGGCCAATACCTGTCCATTTCAGCTCACTAATGCCTAGGATATAGATGTTTATGCGTTCCATTTCATTTTTGATGTTTTCCAATTTTCCTAGATTCATACTTCATACATTCCAGGTTCCAATTATTAATGGATGTCTGCAGCTGTTTCTTCTCATTCTGAGTTGTGCCACATCAGCAAATGAAGGTCCCAAAAGCTTTACTCCATCCACATCATTAAGGTCGACTCTACTTTGAGGAGGCAGCTCTTCCCCAGTCATCTGAGTGCCTTCCAACCTGGGGGACTCATCTTCCAGCACTATATCAGACAATGTTCTGCTGCTATTCATAAGGTTTTCACTGGCTAATGCTTTTCAGAAGTAGACTGCCAGGTCCTTCTTCCTAGTCTGTCTTAGTCTAGAAGCTCAGCTGAAACCTGTCCTCCATGGTAACCCTGCTGGTATCTGAATACCGGTGGCATAGCTTCCAGCATCACAGCAACACACAAGCCCCCACAGTACGACAAACTGACAGACACATGGGGGGCTAGCTAGGTATCAGGATCTAAATTAGTAAATAAGGTAAACAAAGCCTCATTTATGGTCAGCAAGACCTTGGCCTCTTTATTCTAAGTTCACTTTTTAAAAAATTATTTACTGAACCAGAAACTATTTATTAAGCAATTATTTTAGCTACTGTGGTAGCCAGTGTTGTCTAATGGTCAGCAAAACAAATTTAGTCAATGCCTTCAGGCCACCCTGGTGGTGCAGTAGCTTAAGAGCTTGGCTGCTGACACAAAGGTCGGCAGTTTGAATCTACTAGCTGTTCCTTGGAAACCCTATGGGGCAGTTCTACTCTGTCCTAGGAGTCGGAATCTACTTGAAGGCAATGCGTTTTCATGGAGCTTATATTCTGGCTGAAGAGTATATGTAGGGGGTGGAGTAACTGTAAACATATAAATGTATTATAAAATGAAAAATATTAATCAAAGCAGAAAGAGAGCTACAAAAGAATGCAATAGGGAAAAAATGCTTAGATAAAATGAAAAAAAAATTTTTTTTCAATCGGTATTGTCATTTAAAGGGAGAGACTTGAAAGATGCAACTTACACATCCATAAGAAACCAGGAGAAAATCATTCCAGGTAGAAGCAACAGTATGCACTACGGCCCTGAGATTGGAAAAATTAGGGTGAGTACAAGTAACATTTTCAGAAACATCAAAAATAATCCATATACAGATATAGAGCAGGCAGTTTCAAATTTAGATGTTACATCAACAAGAGAGGTCAGACTGGATATATCATTGGAAATAAATGAAATAGAAATGAGCAAAGCCAAGAAAAATGTTAAATTACATTACTTAATACTGAAAGAAGTAAACCTTTCTACCTATAGTCAGGAACAAGGCAAGGATGTCTGTTCTTGCCACTTCTACTGAACATTGTATTGGAGATTCTATCTGGCGAAATTAGGCAAAAAAAAAAAATGAAATAAAGGACATACATAATGAAAAGGAGAATTAAAATTATTTGTATTTGCAAATGGTATTACCCTGTATATAGAAAATCATAAGAAATCCATCAAAAAAATGTTCAAAATAGGCAAAACCATAGAAGCCAAAAGTAAATCTGTGTTTGCCAGTGTCTGACAGGGAGGAGAATGGGTAGTCACTGCTCATAGGTACAGGATATCTTATTGGGGTGTGGAATTGTTCTCAAACTAAGTAGTGTTGATGTCTGGGCAACTCTGAATATATTAAAACCCATTGAATTTTGCATTGTAAAAGAGTGAATTTTAATGGCATGTGAATTATATATCAATAAATCTATTAAAAATACACAAGGTCAGGACTAGCTAGAAAAATAGCTGTGATTCAGACTTGTATCTTTTGGAACAAAAATCTTGCTTTTTTTTTAAAGGAAGATTTTATAAGGAAGGTACTTTGTTGAGCGACATTGAGATTGAGATTTTAAAAAGTTAAAAGATCTGCCCACGTTCACAAATAGAAGAGCTGAAAGCAGGGCTCAAAATGAGATCCGTCTGCCCTTGAATAGCTATCTACTTTCCTAACTGCCTATGCAGAAGGGAAAAAATTAAGAGTACAGAATCTAATTTTTGATCAGGCAATATCAGTTAAATATTCTAAATTTACTATAACAAATAACCAATACAGAATAAATATTGTTCTCAAGACTTCTAATTATCAGGGCAGATTTTCTGACAAATTTGACTCATTAGCTTCTATTACTTTAGTTTTTTATCAAAATATTATTATTTTTACTTCTATAATTCAGTCATTCAGTATTTATGTATTCAGTACCTACTATATGCCAGCAATTATCCTGAGCACTGGGTAAATGACCTATTTTATCTTTATTTCCTTTTCTTAAAAGTGTCTAGATGGTGGTTACAACGACTTACGATCCCTGTAAATTTTTCTTGTAATTGATAGCATAGAGTTATCTTTCTTCCTTTTATATACATTTTTTAAAGTGTTTGTCTACCCGTGAATACACTGTGGAAAAAGACTGGAATGCAAAAAATATAACCACTAAAGAGAGATTTTATTGTTAATTTTGGAAAGATTTTAACTAAAAGTCAGTAAAATTAACATAAACACACACACAAGAGGCAAACAAGCTAAAATTAATCACAAACCATTTGTTTCATTCCATGTAGTTCTTAAACCTGGCACTAGTCTTTTGTTGATTAATTATTCAGGATGGAAGCCTTACTCTCTTGCTTTCTTCATTACTCAATCTCCATTCAGCTTCATTTCCTTTTAAGGTTCATTGGAATTAATGATGCACTCCATTTAGCACAACAAAAGAATTCTAATTCTCTGTAAATTTTAAGTTTTTTTCTCTTGTGAATTAGCACTCCTCTGGTAACTAGACAGCATAAAATATGCTAGTTTTTGTTTGATGACATGAAAGCCAGAAAGAAAGGTCATGGTAGGACTCTTTTAACAACTTATTAGATAAACACATTTTCTAAGTAGTTTAATCTCATCGTTAGACTTCAAAGTGCTTTAAGAAAACTCTTTAAATATGTCTGTCAGTTTTCAACTATCTATGTTAATGGAGAGGAACAGTAGGGTGTATAATGTAAAACAGATGAAAATACACATACATCTAACTTAGAGGACACCTGTATCACATACTCTGAAAATAACTAAAATTCAAATCAAACAATGAGGTCAAGTCAGAAAAACCCTTCTAGTAAGTTTTCTGTATTTGCCGTTGCATAGTCCATTGCTCTGTTACCCTACTCCCATATTATAGTTGTTGCTGTTAGCGTGCAATGGAGTTGGTTCAGACTCATAGCAACCAACATACAACAGAATGAAACACTGTCCCATCCTGCACCATCCTCATATTTGTTGCTTTGTTTGAGCCCATTGTTGCAGCCACAGTGTCAATCCATCTCCTCGAGGGTTTTCTTCTTTTTCACTGACCCTCTTCCTTACTAAGCATGATGTCCTTCTGCAAGGACTTGTCCCTCCTGATAACACGTCCAAAGTACTCGAGACAAAGTCTCGCCATCCTCGCTTCCAAGGAGCATTCTGGCTGTACTTTTTCCAAGACGAACTTGTGCATTCTTCTGACAGTCCATGGGACATTCAATATTGTTCGCCAACATGATAATTCAAAGGCAACAATTCTTCTTCGGTCTCTCTTATTCATTGCCCAGCTTTTGCATGCATATGAAGCAATTGAAAATATCATACCTTGGGTCATGTGCACTTTAGTCTTCAAAGTGACATCTTTGCTTTTCAACACTTTAATGAGGTCGGAAATTGAATTGACTACATCTGTGGAAAGAGATGATGGAAAAGCTCAATATCATCATTCAGAACGAGGCCAGGGGCCGACTGGGGAACCGACCATCAATTGCTCATATACAAGTTCAAGCTGAAACTGAAGAAAATCAGAGCAAGTCCATGAGAGCCAAAATACAACCTTGAGTATATCCCAGGAGAATTTAGAGACCATCTCAAGAATAGATTTGACACATTAAATGCTAGTGGCCGAAGACCAGACCAGTTGTGGAATGACATCAAGGAGATCATACACAAAGAAAGCAAGAGGTCATTGAAAAGACAGGAAAGAAACAAAAGACCAAGGCAGATGTCAGAGGAGACTCTGTAACTTGCTCTCGAATGTCAAGCAGCTAAAGCAAAAGGAAAAATTGATGAAGTAAAAGAACTGAACAGAAGATTTCAAAGGGCATCTCGAGAAGACAAAGTAAAGTGTTATAATGACATGTGCAAAGAGCTGGAGATGGAAAACCAAAAGGGAAGAACACACTCAGCATTTCTCAAGCTGAAAGAACTGAAGAAAAAATTTAAGCCTCGAGTTGCAATAGTGAACGATTCTATGGGGAAAATATTAAATGACACAGGAGGCAACAAAAGAAGGTGGAAAGAATACACAGAGTCATTATACCAAAAAGAATTAGTCAATGTTCAACCATTTCAAGAGCTGGCATATGACCAGGAACCGATGGTACTGAAGGAAGAAGCCGAAGCTACCCTGAAGACATTGGCAAAAAAGCAAGGCTCCAGGAATTGATGGAATATCAATTGAGATGTTTCAACAAACATATGCATTCCTGGAGGTGCTCACTCTTCTATGCCAAGAAATATGGAAGACAGCTTCCTGGCGAACTGGCTGGAAGAGAGCCATATTTATGCCTATTCCCAAGAAAGGTGATCCAACTGAATGTGGAAATTTTAAAACAATATCATTAATATCACAAGCAAGCAAAATTTTGCTGAAGATCACTCAAAAATGGCTGCAGCGGTGTATCGACAGGGAACTGCCAGAAATTCAGGCCGGTTTCAGAAGAGGATGTGGAACCAGGGAAATCATTGCTGATGTCAGATGGATCCTGGCTGAAAGCAGAGAATACCAGAAAGATGTTTACCTCTGTTTTATTGACTATGCAAAGGCATTTGACTGTGTGGATCATAACAAATTATGGATAACATTGCAAAGAATGAGAATTCCAGAACACTTAATTGTGCTCATGAGGAAACTTTATATAGACCAAGAGGCAGTTGTTCGGACAGAACAAAGGGATACTGATTGGTTTAAAGTCAGGAAAGTTGTGCACCAGGGTTGTATTCTTTCACCATACCTATTCAATCTGTATGCTGAGCAGATAATCCAAGAACCTGGACTATATGAAGAAGAACAGGGCATCAGGATTGGAGGAAGACTCATTAACAACATGCAGATGACAAAACCTTGCTTGCTGAAAGTGAAGAGAACTTGAAGCACTTACTAATGAAGATCAAAGACCACAGCCTTCAGTATGGATTGCAACTTAACATAACGGAAACAAAAATCCTCACAACTGGGCCAATGAGCAACATCATGATAAACGGAGAAAAGATTGGAGTTGTCAAGGATTTCATTTTACTTGGATCCACAATCAATAGCCATGCAAGTAGCAGTCAAGAAATCAAAAGACTCATTACATTGGGTAAATCTGCTGCAAAGAGCCTCTTTAAAGTGTTCAAGAGCAAAGATTTCACCTTGAAGACCAAGGTGCGCCTGACCCAAGCCATGGTATTTTCAATCACATCATATGCGTGTGAAAGCTAGACAGCGAATAAGGAAGACCAAAGAAGAAGCGACACCTTTGAATTGTGGTGTTGACAAAGAATATGGAATATCCCACGGACTGCCAAAAGAACAAAGAAATCTGTCTTAGAAGAGGTACAACCAGAGTGCTTCTTAGAAGCAAGGATGGCAAGACTGCGTCTTACATACTTTGGACATGTTGTTAGGAGGGATCAGTCCCTGGAGAAGGACTTACGCTTGGCAGAGTACAGGGTCAGCAGAAAAGAGGAAGACCCTCAAAGAGGTGAATTGACACAGTGGCCGCAACAATGAGCTCAAGCATAACAAGGATTGTGAGGATGGCTGAGGACCAGGCAGTATTTCATTCTGTTGTGCATAGAGTCGCTATGAGTCGGAACACACTTGACAGCAGCTAACAACAATAAGAACAATGAGGTCCCTTGCAGTAGATTTGCCCAGTGCAATATGTCATTTGATTTCTTAACTGCTGCTTTCCATGGGTGTTGATAGTGGATCCAAGTAAAATGACATCCTTGACAACTACAATATTTTCTCCTTTTGTCGTGATGTTGCTTATTGGTCCAATTGTGAGGAGTTTTGTTTTCTTTATATTGAGGTGTAATCCATACTGAAGGCTGTAGTCTTTGATCTTCTTCAGTGTTTCAAGTCCTCTTTGCTTTCAGCAAGCAAGATTGTGTCATCTGCATGTCACAGTTTGTTAATGAGTCTTCCATCAATCCTGATGCCATGTTCTTCTTTATATCACCCAGCTTCTTGGATTATTTTTTCAGCAGAGATTGAATAAGTAGGTGAAAGGGTACAATCCTGACACACACCTTTCCTAACTTTAAACCACTCAGTATCCGCTTGTTCTGTTTGAATGACTGCTTCTTGGTTTTTGCACAGCTTCTTCATGAGCCACAATTAAGTGTTGTGGATTTCCCATTCTTTGTGATATTATCCATAATTTGTTATAATCCACACAGTTGAATGCTTTTGCACAGTGAATAAAACACTCTGTGTTTTATTGAATGTCAGTAAACCTCTCCTGACATTCTCTCCTTCCAGCCAAGACCTGTCTGACATCAGCATTGATATCCCTTCTTTCATGTTCTCTTCTGAATCCAGCTTAAATTTCTGGCAGTTCCCTGTTGATGTACTGCTAGAATAGGTTTTGAATGATCTTGAGCAAAATTTTACTTGTGTGTGGCATTAATGATACTGTTTGATAATATCTGCATTCTGTTAGGTCACTTTTCTTTGAAATGGACACAAATATTCATTTCTTCCATTCAGTTGGCCAGGTAGCTGTCTTCCAAATTTCTTGGTATAGACCAGTGAGCACCTCCAGCACTACATCTGTTTGTTGAAACAAATCAATTGGTATTCCATATTATAGATTGCATCTTAATGGTGAACAGTCTCATCTTCAGATTTACATAAAGGTACTACAAGAGTAAATAAGTACATCTGTTTCTCTGAGTTTTCTATCTAAATGGCTTATGCCTTTCCTTTGTGTAGGATAGAGAATTGGGAGAATATTGGGCTGTAACTGTCCTTTCATTACACTTGCTGGCCAGATTATAAGGAGTAAAAACATCTAGAGATTCAAGATAGATAAAAGTGCAGGAAGTGAGTATTGAATTGAGGACCTACTACAGGCCACTCACTGAGATAAGGACTAATTAACTAATTAGTGTTTGTTAATTTATTCTAAAATATTCACTAATTCCAAAATATTGGTTGACTCCTACCATGTTCAAGGCATTGTGCTAGGAGCTGAAAATTCTATGATGAACTTAACTGTAGTTGGAAAGACTCATATCAAAAGAGTAATCACTAGTCTGGTATAAACAGAAGAGTGATCAGAGAAAGCTTCTAATTAAGTGATATGTCATTTGTGTCTAGAAATGTCTGACAAGATATAAAAAAGAAAATTGCATGAGAAACAGGGAAGGTGACACAGAAAAGCAATTTGTGTGAAGGCCCAGAGTCAAAATTATAGGGCAGTTTCCCAGCGAGTGAAGTGGAGATAATAATACAAACTACCTCATAGGGTGGTTGAGAGAATTGAAATCATTTATGTAAACTTTATAGCTCCTAGTAAGTAACAAGCCCCCTATCAAAGTCAGCTGCAGCTCTACTAAAAATCAATTAATAGAAAACAGAATATTAAAAATGCACAGATTTATTGATAGGGATCAATGTGATATAAGTTAAAATACTAGAAGAATATTTGCTTTGGTTTTACTATTACTTTGGCAGAAAATAAAATTTAAAAAATCTTTATAGCCAATATTGTTGATAGTGTTGGGGGAAAAACTTAGTCATCCACAGTTTATAGAGTAACAAATGGGTGTGATATTTTCAAAGGGCAATTTTAATGTGAGTATCAAAATTTAAATGTCCAAATTCTTTCACCCCAGCAATGTTTTTTTTTTTTTTAAACCAATAATTTAAGTGCTAAGAATGCGCAAAGCGTAGTAGGGTGCATTGGTAACATTATTTGCAGATGAAAAATGCAAACATAATTTAAATAGCTACCAATATGGTATTCATGAAATAAGTGTGATAAATCCAAATTATATCATATGTGGCTCCAAGAGTTTTAAATTATTTGGGTATTTATAAAAATGTACTGCTACACGAATTTGTGATCTTAAGTAGGTACAATATCAAAGTGCACTTTATTCTGTAAAAAATTGTAATTATTTGGCAAAATAATTACAAGTAGGAGAAAAGGATCATGGAAATATTATAGAACTTTTGGCCTATATAAATTTTAGTCTTGTAGAACAAGACACTGTTAAATTGGAACACAATTACAATTATTAAAAGATGAAAAGTAATACTGGATTACTTAATGGAAAACAGAAATCGTTTTTTTTTTCTAGAATGTGAAAGGCATCAACGACATTCATTATTCTATTATAGATTACTTAATCTATTGCTAAAAACCTTAGTATTCTGCATAGTACCATAGATATTGCTTTAGGGAAAAACATAATGCCTATCTTGGGCATATCGATGTCTGTTTTACTTTCATCCATTATTTTAACAGATTAGAGCCTACTATATGCCAAGCAGAAACCCTGGTGGCATAGTGGTTAAATGCTACGGCTGCTAACCAAAAGGTCAGCAGTTCAAATCCACCAGGGGCTCCTTGGAAACTCTATAGGGCAGTTCTACACTGTCCTATAGGGTCTCTGTGAGTTGGAATCGACTCGACAGGAACGTTTTTTTTTGTTTTATATGCTAAGCATCACCAAAATTAAGGTTTACCTGACCAGGGTATTTTCAATAGCCTCATATGCACATGCAAAAGCTGAACAATGAATAAAGAAGACAGAAGAACTGACTCCTTTGAATTATGGTGTTGGCAAAGAATATTGAATATCCCATGGACTGCCAAAAGAACTAACAAGTCTGTCTTGGAAAAGTATAGCCAGAGTACTCCTTAGAAGCGAGGATGGCGAGACTTCATCTCATGTACTTTGCACATGTTATTAGGAGGGACCAGTCCCCGGAGAAGGGCATCATGTTTGGTAAAGTAGAGAGTCAAGCAAAAAAAGGAAGACCCTCAATGAGATGGACTGACACAATGGCTGTGACAATGGACTGAAGCATAACAAGTGTGAGAATGGCACAGGTAGTGTTTCTGCTTCATTCTGTTGTACATACGGTTGCTATGAGTCAGAACCAACTCAACCACATCTAACATCAACAACAACATTGGAGATTAAATTCTTTCTGAGGGAGAGGAGGTTGAATTAGACAAAATACACTAGTTAAAGATTTAGTCATGTGAGGAAAGACACATATAGATGACACTTTTGGTTCCCCTAAAAGCAGTGGCTGAGATAAGTTTTGGTGCAGGTAATGTATTTGTGAGGTGATCCTAAAAAGGAGTAACAGAATAAAGAGAGTGTGACATGGGAGAAGAAAAAGTAAATAAAGGGTAGTTTATTGAGGCTGCTTCTATTAACGAGAGGCTTAACTCCACAGATACTTTTGGAATGTGAACAGTCAGCTTACCCCAGATGCCCATTCAAAGAACAAGAGGTAGGGCCACGTACCCACTGCCTTCATTTCTTATCATTTGAAGAGCAGGGAGGAGACGTATTTGACAGGCTAAAGATTGAAGCGTCATGAGAGGTGGACTAAGGGGATTTGCTAGCAGAGCACCAAAAGCATCTGCCACAGAGTTGGAGGCTTATTTCTTTCCTCTGCTTAGCAGGGAGGCAGCCTAGGAGAGAACTCTCTCAGCCTGTTAGCTCATCGGAAGAATAAGCCTGAGGACTACTTCCTCAACTACTATGTTGTGGGCATTGCTGACCTGATAAGGGCAAGTGGAAAGGTAGGAGTGAAAGCCTGACTGGAGTTCAATAGGGAATATGAGGAAGGGAAAGAAGACATTTGGCTTGGACAACTCTTTTGAAGAAATTTTCTATAAAGCAGACAGAAAAATTAGTCAGTCAAAAGAAATGTTTTTGTTTTGGTTTTTTTAAAGATGGCAGCAATAACTCCACTCTCCTAAACTGATAGGAATATCCCAGTAGAGAGGGAAAAAGTTGATGATACAGAGACTGAATTTTTAAAGTAATTTCCCAGAGAAGGCAAAGTATAACTTAAACAGCAAACATTTATCTGTCGTTGAGCA
This sequence comes from Elephas maximus indicus, assembly GCF_024166365.1. NCBI lineage: Eukaryota > Metazoa > Chordata > Mammalia > Proboscidea > Elephantidae > Elephas > Elephas maximus. The sequence continues at coordinate 58,397,706 of NC_064833.1, read as the reverse complement.
AGGATTATGAAGTCTAAAGATTGGTCTCATAGGAAGGGTGGATTTAGGAGCTTATATATTAAAAACAAAAAATTATGTAGAAAAAACCACCATTTTTAATTTCTGTATTCCTGATGGAAACTATAGGGTGCTAAATTTCCCATAATCTACCTTTTGGGGTTACCACTGAGTAGGTCAGCTCTGAGTACATATCTTTCCTTTAAAACACTAGAAAGATTAATATTCAAATTCTACTAATTAATAACAGCTAATGAATTTTTTTTTCAATGATTAAATGGAAATCCTGGTGGTGTAGTAGATAAGAATTTGGCTGCTAACCAAAAGATCAGCAGTTTGAATCCACAGGCCCTCCTTGGAAACATTATGAGGCAGTTCTACTCTGCCCTACAGGGCCGCTGTGAGTTGGAATCGACTTGACGGCAATGGATTTGGTTTGCTTTTCTTTTGGAATGATTAAACTAAGTTGGATTACTTCTTTTCTTGAATTATTCAAACTTAACGGTGTTCTATTCTACACTATTTCATGCTGTTTAAAGGAGCCCTGTTGGCGCAGTAGTTTAGTGCTTGGGTGCTAACCACAAGGTCTGAGTTTGAGCCCACCAGCGGCTTAGCAGGGGAAGGATGTGGCAGTCTGCTTCCATAAAGATTTCCAGCCTCGGAAGTCCTGTAGGGCAGTTCTACTCTGTCCTACAGTGTTGCTATAAGTCAGAGTCTACTTGATGGCAGTGCGTTTGGTTTTGGTTAAGCTGTTGAAAGACATATACAAATAATTAAGTCCATAAAAAGAATTAATGTGACAGTACATTGTAAATGGTGTTTGTCTCCTTATTTTGCACAATAACTTTATTGTTAAATCAAATACAGGAGAAAATCATATTAAGATAAAAATAGTTTAGTCAAATTATTCTCATAATTCTCTCATTATCTTTTAGTTCCTTTTTCACATTTACAGTCATAGGCACACAATGCTATATGTTTTAAAAGTCAGATTTATTTTAAACCGCAGCAAAGAACTATGGAAATGTGTGTTGCAATGTCTGCTCATACCAAGCGAGTCAAATAAAAAATGTATACATTTTAGAATCCACCCTGTTATAGATACTACATTTGGTCCTAAGATCTCAAAACTCCAATCTCATTTTTTAATGAATTTTAAATCTAAGTTTGTGGTGAGGAGTTGATAAGGATAAGAAAAAGGGTTTAGATATGTGGAAAAATATTTAAGTTGCAGATGAAGATTATAGAATAAGTAAGTACAAAATATTCTGTATCAAAAAGCCTCTGATCCATAAAAATTGCTGATATTTTAAATGGAGTTTTGATATCCCTTTATGTATTCACCTGTTTCATTTATACTGATACAAATGATTAAGCAAAGACAATAATAAAGAAAGGCACAAAAATGTTTGTCTAAATCAGACATTGCTGATAAATTGTTGATTTAAAAGGAATTCTTACTTATTACTGTGCGACTAACAATAGATTTTTTTAAGATGAGATGAATGCACAACTCGTGCTAATAAAACGCCGTAAATAACTAGATATACCCGTTGCCGTCGAGTCGATTTCGACTCATAGTGACCCTGTAGGACAGAGTAGAAGTGCCCAGTAGAGTTTCCAAGGAGCACCTGGTGAATTCGAACTGCCGACCTTTTGGTTAACAGCCGTTACACTTAACCACTAAGTGACCAGGGTTTCCAACTAGATATAGGGTCATAAAATTTGTTTCTGCTTATAGACACCTACATGCAATAACATCAAAATTTATTTACATGAGCCTACTTTAAATAATTTTTCTATAATGTTATGTGAAACACTCTAAAACTCATATGGGATAAAGAACAAAACATTGTGTTCTTGATTTTAATTTATTATCACAAATCTTATTTAATTTTGTTTTAAAATGTTATTAATTTGCTTATTATTTTTTGTTTTCTAAGGACTTCTTTAAATTGTTTACTCTTCAATTTTACTTCATTTTGCTGAAGTAGTTCTAGGATAAATGTTTTCTTTCCATGTAGGAACAATTGGCTAAAAAACTATTAACGTATGGGGGACTTTTAAAAAATAAGAAGAACAGAAAAATGTCACATGGCAAGATCTAAGTGAGGACGATTAGGGAAAGAATATTGTACATAAAATATTGTGAAGAAAACCATTGTTTAGGGAGGTGTGTTGAACCAGTAGAATTAGTTGCCCTCAAGTCAATTCTGATTCATGGTGACCCCATATGTTTTAGAATAGAACAGTGCTCTATAGGGTTTTCAGCAACTGGTTCAGAGCTGTGGCTGCTAACCAAAAGCTCGGCAGTTTGAATTCACCAGCTGCTCCTTGGAAACCTTATGGGGCAGTTCTACTCTGTCCTGTAGAATTACTACGAGTGGGAATTGACTTGACGGCAACTTTTTTTTTTGATCTATCAGTAGTAGATAGCCAGGCCTTTCTTCCAGTGCACCTCTGGGTAGCTTTGAACTGCCTATCTTTTGGTTAGTAGCCAAGACTTTAAACATTTGCAAATAGTCCTTTAAAATTTGGAGGAAAAGAAAAAAAAAATTAAACTGTAGGCTACGTTTCTTCTAAGACTTCAAAGAACCAGCTTGATACACAAAAGACCCAGTAATTCTGAGTTTCAGGTATTAAGTAATAATACCTAAGTTATTTAGATATGTAGAATGACAGTCCTTCTTTCCCTTGTATTCTCATATTTTAATATCAGGGGATCCCACTAACCCAAAACTGGTCTTACCACAATTCAGAATATATTTCTAGCTGGAAGTGGTCACAAATACAAGTTTCTCCTGAACCCCAAAACATGATGTATGGTGTACATATTTACAAAGTTATCCAAAGGCTCTGACTCATCAGAAGGCCTTCAGGGAGCACAGGGCTCTCACCTCAGCCCTTGTCTTTTAGGTGGACTTAGAGGAGCCCTCAACGAGGTTGTGCCTGAGGATTTAAAATGCAGTTCTGGTGCTTAATTTATGTCTGAAGCATTCAGGGGCAGCCTGGGGTGGACATGGTATCAGTGCTGGTCCTGGCCTCCAAGTCACTTCATCTCTACCTGGACCGTTTAGGCTAATGTTTCTCTTTGGTTTCCTAAGTCTATAGTAAAATTCAACTGTCTAAACAAAAAGGACAAAAATAACATGAAAAAGAGTCACACCTGTGGGGATGTCTGGAGCGTATCAAGGTGAGATTACTCTTCATGGCTTCTTGTTCTGGCTTTCCTCAGGACTCCTTCAGGAAGAAAGCTGGAATGTTATGTACGGTTTTTCTTGGGAAGAGGACTGGCAAGAAGAGACCTCATATATTATCAATTGAAAGTTAGGTTAAACTCCCAATTTTATTACCAAACCAACCAACTCATTGCCATCGAGTCAATTCTGACTCATAGCTACCCTATAGGACGGAGTAGAACTGTCCCACAGAGTTTGCAAGGAGTGCCTGGCGGATTCAAACCACTGACCTTTTGGTTAGCAGCTGTAGCTCTGAACCACTATGCCACCACAGTTTCCTCAATTTTATTAGGTGAGTATAAAGAAATGTATCAGAGTGAGATGGCCACAAAGGGCAGCAGCAAACGTAGCACACATTCGTATACCTATTCTAGGTCCTCTGCAGCATTTGATGGAAGTACTTCCTGCTAATAAAATTGTTTTCCACAGAGCCTTGATTGCCATTGTTCTCTTTCCTTCTGTGTAATTCTCAGCATGTATTGTTTCCTTGGGTCCTCTCGTATCAACATTTATTGCATTTTGCTTTTGGGGACTATATTTTCCAAAGCACGCTTATCTGGTTTAGTTTCTCCTTCCTGCATAATTTCTCTTTTTCATTCTTAAATTTGAAATGTAGAACTATTGGAAGGCCTTCTCTACTTCTCTCATAGAATATCTAGCATACGGTCTCTATTCTTCTTATGGTAGTACACAGAAAAAATAAAACCAAGTATATTTGTTTTTTGGAGGAGCCCTGGTGGTACAGCGGTTAAGCACTCAGCTGCTAACTGAAAGGTAGGTGGTTCAAACACACTTCTTACTTCTTGGAGGGAAGATAGGGCAGTCTGCTCCCAAAAAGATTACAGCCTTGGAAACCCTATGGGGAAGTTCTACTGTGTCCCATAGGATCACGACGCGTTGGAATCAGCTCAACAGCAATGAGCATATTTGTTTTATGGGTCCTTAGATGGCACAAACTGTTAAGCACTTGGCTACTAACTGAAAGACTGGTGGTTTGAATCTACCCAGCATCTGGCAATCTACTTTAGAAAGACTACAGCCATTGAAAACTCTATGAAACACACATCTATTCTGCAACACCTGGGGTTGCCATGAGTTGGAATCCACTCGACAGCAATTGGTTTTGCGTTTTTGTTTTATATTTGTTTTACCTATCGATGAGATTAATTGCAGTCTTCCTTTAATGAATATTCAAAGCATTTTTTTAATTAATTTTTATTAAGCTTCAAGTGAACATTTACCATTCCAATCAGTGTGTCACATGTAGGTTTACATACATCTTACTCCCTTCTCCCCCTATTGAGTCAGCCCTTTCAGTCTCTCGTTTCGTGCCAATTTTGCCATCTTCCCTCTCTCTCTATCTTCCCATCCCCCCTCCAGTCAAGAGTTGCCAACATGTCCACCTGATTTAATTAGCTCACTCTTCATCAGCATCTCTCTCCCCCCCACTGACCGGTCCTTTTCATGCCTGATGATTTGTCTTCGGGGATGGTTCCTGTCCTGTGCCATCAGAAGTTCTGGGGAGCATTGTCTCTGGGATTCCTCTAGTCGCAGTCATACCATTAGGTATGGTCTTTTTATGAGAATTTGGGGTCTGTATCCCATTGGTCTCCTGCTCCCTCAGGAGTTGTCTGTTGTGCTCCCTGACAGGGCAGACATCGATTGTGGCCGGGCACCAACTAGTTCTTCTGGTCTCAGGATAATGTAGGTCTCTGGTTCATGTGGCCCTTTCTGTCTCTTGGGTTCTTAGTTGTTGTGTGACCTTGGTGTTCTTCCTTTGCCTTTGCTCCAGGTGGGTTGAGACCAATTGATGTATCTTAGATGGCCGCTTGTTGGCATTTAGGACACCAGACGCCACAATTCAAAGTGGGATGCAGAATGTTTTCATAATAGAATTATTTTGCTCGTTGACTTAGAAGTCCCCTCAAACGAAGTTCCCCAGACCCCAGCCCCTGCTCCGCTGACCTTTGAAGCTTTCATTTTATCCCGGAAGCCTCTTTGCTTTTAGTCCAGTCCAATTAGGCTGACCTTCCTTGTATTGAGTGTTGTCTTTCCCTTCACCCAAAGCAGTTCTTATTTACTGATTGATCAATAAAAAACCCTCTCCCTCCCTCCCCCCTTTGTAACCACAAAAGTATGTGTTCTTCTCCATTTTCTCTATTTCTCAAGATCTTATAATAGTGGTCTTATACAATATTTGTCCTTTTGCAACTGACTCATTTCGCTCAGCATAATGCCTTCCAGATTCCTCTATGTTATGAAATGTTTCAGAGATTCGTCACTGTTCTTTATCGATGCGTAGTATTCCATTGCGTGAATATACCACAATTTATTTACCCATTCATCCGTTGATGGACACCTTGGTTGCTTCCAGCTTTTTGCTATTGTAAACAGAGCTGCAATAAACATGGGTGTGCATATATCTGTTTGTGTGAAGGCTCTTGTATCTCTAGGGTATATTCCGAGGAGTGGAATCTCTGGGTTGTATGGTAGTTCTATTTCTAACTGTTTAAGATAACGCCAGATGGATTTCCAAAGTGTTTGTACCATTTTACAATCCCACCAGCAGTATATAAGAATTCCAATCTCTCCGCAGCCTCTCCAACATTTATTATTTTGTGTTTTTTGGATTCATGCCAGTCTAGTTGGTGTGAGATGGAATCTCATCGTAGTTTTAATTTGCATTTCTCTAATGGCTAATGATCGGGAGCATTTTCTCATGTATCTGTTGGCTGCCTGAATATCTTCTTCAGTGAAATGTGTGTTCATATCCTTTGCCCACTTCTTGATTGGGTTGTTTGTCTTTTTGTGGTTGAGTTTTGACAGAATCATGTAGATTTTAGAGATCAGGTGCTGGTCTGAGATGTCATAGCTGAAAATTCTTTCCCAGTCTGTAGGTGGTCTTTTTACTCTTTTGGTGAAGTTTTTAGATGAGCATAGGTGTTTGATTTTTAGGAGCTCCCAGTTATCTGGTTTCTCTTCATCATTTTTGGTAATGTTTTGTATTCTGTTTATGCCCTGTATTAGGGCTCCTAGGGTTGATCCTATTTTTTCTTCCATGATCTTTATCGTTTTAGTCTTTATGTTTAGGTCTTTGATCCACTTGGAGTTAGTTTTTGTGCATGGTGTGAGGTATGGGTTCTGTTTCATTCTTTTGCAAATGGATATCCAGTTATACCAGCACCATTTGTTAAAAAGATTATCATTTCCCCAATTGACTGGCACTGGTCCGTTGTCAAATATCAGCTGCTCATACGTGGATGGATTTAAATCTGGGTTCTCAATTCTGTTCCATTGGTCTATGTGCCTGTTGTTGTACCAGTACCAGGCTGTTTTGACTACTGTAGCTGTATAATAGGTTCTGAAATCAGGTAGAGTGAGGCCTCCCACTTTCTTCTTCTTTTTCAGTAATGCTTTGCTTATCCGGGGGTTCTTTCCCTTCCATATGAAATTAGTGATTTGTTTCTCTATCCCCTTAAAATATGGCATTGGTATTTGGATTGGAAGTGCGTTATATGTCTAGATGGCTTTTGGTAGAATAGACATTTTTACTATGTTAAGTCTTCCTATCCATGAGCAGGGTATGTTCTTCCACTTAAGTATGTCCTTTTGAATTTCTTGTAGCAGAGTTTTATAGTTTTCTTTGTATAGGTCTTTTACATCCTTGGTAAGATTTATTCCTAAGTATTTTATCTTCTTGGGGGCTACTGTGAATGGTATTGATTTGATTATTTCCTCTTCGGTGTTCTTTTTGTTGATGTAGAGGAATCCAAGTGATTTTTGTATGTTTATTTTATAACCTGAGACTCTGCCAAACTCTTCTATTAGTTTCAGTAGTTTTCTGGAGGATTCCTTAGGGTTTTCTGTGTATATAATCATGTCATCTGCAAATAGTGATAAGTTTACTTCTTCCTTGCCAATCCGGATACCCTTTATTTCTTTGTCTAGCCTAATTGCCCTGGCTAGGACTTGCAGCACGATGTTGAATAAGAGCGGTGATAAAGGGCATCCTTGTCTGGTTCCCGTTCTCAAGGGAAATGCTTTCAGGTTCTCTCCATTTAGAGTGATATTGGCTGTTGGCTATAGATGCCCTTTATTACGTTGAGGAATTTTCCTTCAATTCCTATTTTGGTAAGAGTTTTTATCATAAATGGGTGTTGAACTTTGTCAAATGCCTTTTCTGCATCTATTGATAAGATCATGTGGTTTTTGTCGTTTGTTTTATTTATGTGATGGATTACATTAATGGTTTTTCTGATATTAAACCAGCCTTGCATACCTTTTTGCATACCTGGTATAAATCCCACTTGATCATGGTGAATTATTTTTTTGATGTGTTGTTGGATTCTATTGGCTAGAATTTTGTTGAGGATTTTTGCAGCTATGTTCATGAGGGATAGAGGTCTAAAATTTTCTTTTTTTGTAATGTCTTTACCTGGTTTTGGTATCAGGGAGATGGCGGCTTCATAGAATGAGTTGGGTAGTATTCCGTCATTTTCTATTCTTTGGAATACCTTCAGAAGTAGTGGTGTTAACTCTTCTCTGAAAGTTTGGTAGAACTCTGCAGTGAAGCCGTCCGGGCCAGGGCTTTTTTTTGGGGGGGAGTTTTTTGATTACCGTTTCAATCTCGTTTTTTGTTATGGGTCTATTTAGTTGTTCTACTTCTGAATGTGTTAGTTTAGGTAAGTAGTGTTTTTCCAGGAATTCCTCCATTTCTTCTAGGTTTTCAAATTTGTTAGAGTACAGTTTTTCATAATAATCTGAAATGATTCTTTTAATTTCATTTGGTTCTGTTGTGATGTGGTCCTTCTCATTTCTTATTCGGGTTATTTGTTTCCTTTCCTGTATTTCTTTAGTCAGTCTAGCCAATGGTTTATCAATTTTGTTAATTTTTTCAAAGAACCAGCTTTTGGCTTTGTTAATTCTTTCAATTGTTTTTCTGTTCTCTAATTCATTTAGTTCAGCTCTAATTTTTATTATTTGTTTTCTTCTGGTGCCTGATGGATTCTTTTCTTGCTCACTTTCTATTTCTTCAAGTTGTTGGGACAGTTCTCTGATTTTGGCTCTTTCTTCTTTTTGTATGTGTGCATTTATCGATATAAATTGGCCTCTGAGCACTGCTTTTGCTGTGTCCCAGAGGTTTTGATAGGAAGTATTTTCATTCTCGTTGCTTTCTATGAATTTCCTTATTCCCTCGTTGATGTCTTCTATAACCCAGTCTTTTTTCAGGAGGGTATTGTTCATTTTCCAAGTATTTGATTTCTTTTCCCTAGTTTTTCTGTTATTGATTTCTAGCTTCATTGCCTTGTGGTCTGAGAAGATGCTTTGTAATATTTCGATGTTTTGGATTCTGCAAAGATTTGTTTTATGACCTAATATGTGGTCTATTCTAGAGAATGTTCCATGTGCACTAGAAAAAAAAGTATATTTTGCAGCAGTTGGGTGGAGAGTTCTGTATAAGTCAATGAGGTCAAGTTGGTTGATTGTTGTAAGTAGGTCTTCCGTGTCTCTATTGAGCTTCTTACTGGATGTCCTGTCCTTCTCCGAAAGTGGTGTGTTGAAGTCTCCTACTATAAATGTGGAGGTGTCTATCTCACTTTTCAATTCTGTTAAAATTTGATTTATGTATCTTGCAGCCCTGTCATTGGGTGCATAAATATTTAATATGGTTATGTCTTCCTGATCAATTGTCCCTTTTATCATTATATAGTGTCCTTCTTTATCCTTTGTGGCGGATTTAAGTCTAAAGTCTATTTTGTCAGAAATTAATATTGCTACTCCTCTTCTTTTTTGCTTATTGTTTGCTTGATATATTTTTTTCCCATCCTTTGAGTTTTAATTTGTTTGTGTCTCTAAGTCTAAGGTGTGTCTCTTGTAGGCAGCATAGAGATGGATCGTGTTTCTTTATCCAGTCCGAGACTCTCTGTCTCTTTATTGGTGCATTTAGTCCATTTACATTCAGCGTAATTATATATACATAAGTTTTTAGTGCTGTCATTTTGATGCCTTTTTATGTGTGTTGTTGACAATTTCATTTTTCCACATGCTTTTTTGTGCTGAGATGTTTTTCTTAGTAGCTTGTGAGATCCTCATTTTCATAATGTTTAACTTTGTGTTTGTTGAGTTGTTACGTTTTTCTTGGCTTTTTTCTTGAGTTATGGAATTGATATTCTTTTTTGTGGTTACCTTATTATTTACCCCTATTTTTCTAAGTAAAAACCTAACTTGTATCCTTCTATATCGCCTTGTATCCCTCTCCATCTGGCAGTTCAATGCCTCCTATATTTAGTCCCTCTTTTTGATTATTGTGATCATTTATCTATTGATTTCCATGATTTCCTGTTATGTGTATTATTTTGTTTATTTATTTATTTTTTAGAATTAGTGTTAATTTGTTTGTTTTTGTGCTTTCCCTGTTTAAGTTGCGTTGATATCAGGACGTTCTGTTTTGTGACCTTGTATTGTGCTGGTACCTGATATTATTGGTCATCAGGCCAAACAATCTCCTTTAGCATTTCTTGCAGTCTTGGTTTATTTTTTGCAAATTCTCTAAACTTGTGTTTATCTGTAAATATCTTAATTTCTCCTTCATATTTCAGAGTGAGTTTTGCTGGATATATGATCCGTGGTTGGCAGTTTTTCTCGTTCAGTGCTCTGTATACGTCGTCCCATTCCCTTCTTGCCTGCATGGTTTTTGCTCAGTAGTCTGAACTTATTCTTATTGATTCTCCCTTGAAGGAAACCTTTCTTTTCTCCCTGGCTGCTTTTAAAATTTTCTGTTTGTCTTTGGATTTGTCAAGTTTGATGATAATATGTCTTGGTGTTTTTCTTTTTGGATCAATCTTAAATGGGGTTCGATGAGCATCTTGGATAGATATCCTTTCGTCTTTCATGATGTCAGGGAAGTTTTCTGTCAGGAGGTCTTCAACTATTTTCTCTGTGTTTTCTGTCCCCCCTCCCTGTTCTGGGACTCCAATCACTCGCAAGTTATCCTTCTTGATAGAGTCCCACATGATTCTTAGGGTTTCTTCATTTTTTTTAATTCTTTTCTCTGATTTTTTTTCAGCTATGTTGGTGTTGATTCCCTGGTGCTCCAGAAGTCCCAGTCTGCATTCTAATTGCTCGAGTCTGCTCCTCTGACTTTCTATTGCGTTGTCAAATTTGGTAATTTTATTGTTAATCTTTTGGATTTCTACATGCTGTCTCTCTATGGATTCTTGCAACTTATTAATTTTTCCACTATGTTCTTGAATAATCTTTTTGAGTTCTTCAACAGTTTTATCAGTGTGTTCCTTGGCTTTTTCTGCATTTATCCTAATTTCATTTGTGATATCTTTAAGCATTCTGTAAATTAGTTTTTTATATTCTGTATCTGATAATTCCAGCATTGTATCTTCATTTGGGAAAGATTTTGATTCTTTTGTTTGGGGGGTTGGAGAAGCTGTCATGGTCTGTTTCTTTATGTGGTTTGATATGGACTGCTGTCTCTGAGCCGTCACTGGGAAACTAGATTTTCCAGGTAATCAGCTAAAAAAAATGCAGTCAGCTCCCTATCTGAATTCTCCCTCTGATTCCGGGTATTCGGATGTTAATGGAGCCACCTCGGGAGGGTGGGGGAGGGATCAGAGAGCTAGGAGTGTAGCACCACAGAATATAGAGCTGATCCCCGCATTCACGCTCCGCCCCTGTCCACCAAAATCCGGGCGGGACGGCTCCCCGGTTGGGACGCTACTCTTCCCGCTCCGAGACCAGTCACTTCTTCCCGGGGACTTCTCCCTCCGGTGCGCGGCACCGCTCGCGCGAGCTGGGTGGGCGTCTCCCGCACGAACGGGTGGGCCCGCCCCCAGGGTCTATTCAGGAGAATATAATTGGACGCCGCGCTCACGTCCCGCCCACTTTTGCCAAAATCCCAGGGGCTCGGCTCCCCGGCTGGGACGTTGCTCTCCCCGCTCCAAGACCAGTCACTTCCTCCCGGGGACTTCTCCCTCCGGTGCGCCGTGCCACACGCACGAACTGGGTGGGCGTTCCCCTGCACGAACGTGTGGGCCCCGCCCCGGGGTCGCTTTAGGGAAATATAGCTGACCCCCCCCCCCGCTCGCGCCCCGCCTGCTTCCCGCCAAACTCACGGCGGGACGGCTCCCTGGCTGGGACGCTGCTCTCCCCACTCCAAGATCTGTCACTGCCTCCCGGATGCTTCTCCCTCCAGCTGCGCTGCTACACCGCCCACGCCAACCAGCTAAACTCCCTCCCGGGACGGGTTGGGGGGGTAGGGCTGGGCCCCTTGTCTGTGCCGTCTGCCCCCCTCGGCTCTGCCCCAGATTGGGCTCTGAAGGTCACCTGCCTGGTACGCTGGCTCCTAGTTCTGAAAACGGTCGCTGTCTGCCCGTATTTGTTCGTTTTCCGTCTCTAAGTCTGTGCTTGTTGTTCAGAGTTCATAGATTGTTATGTATGTGATCGATTCACTTGTTTTTCCGAGTCTTTGTTGCAAGAGGGATCCGCGGTAGCATCCACCTAGTCCACCATCTTAGCCCCGCCTCCTCAAAGCATTTTTGAATGAATTAAAAATACGACTATTAGCTCTTTATTTGAAACAGGTATAAAATAAGTGGCTTTTTCTTCTGCTTTCTACACTCTATGTTCTTTATTGACTTTTCTTCTTAATTGTAGAAAACTTTAGTACTACTGAATGGAACACTATCTTTTGAAACCTCCACCTCTACTACAAGCACATTTTAAGATAGAAGGTTTTGTATACAACCGGTCGCAAGCCCAACAGCTTTATTTTTCTCGAATCACAGGCCTCAAATATGTTCTGTACCTTTGGTTTGTTAGCTGACAGTACCTTTGGCCTATCTCATCAGTGTTTACTTTCAGGTTTGGAAAAGTTCCGTCCCAGAGCAATATAAACATTTAATCTCAAAATAAATTTTTAAATTTCATATACATTCCAAAGCATTTCCCCCTCCTTATATTGTAGGTCTGATCTATATGGTAGGTCAATGTTTTGTTCTGTTATCCTTAGGGTCTCTCTGAGTAGCAGCCTACTCAATGTCACCTCACAACAACAGAGAAGGCTGATTAGATAATTCCACCTATGTTTAAACCCCCATGTTCTACTTAGATAATGTCTCAACAATAACTTTTCTGTCCTTCACACTCAGACTCATCTATCTTACTGGCTTCTCCCCTGAATCTTTAAATATCCTGGAGCCTGTACTATTTTTGAAAATGAAGCAAACAAAAAGCTAAAAACAGTCCACAGGATTTCTCATGAGAACGTTTCTTTCTCCCCCCTCTACATCAAAGCCATGTTTCTTAAAATTTTCCACAACTTGACACAAATTATAAAATTTTAAGGCAAATGAAGCTGAATAATAATAATAAAAAAAATCAATTACCTAAACCTCATTACTCTTTCTTATGAAAGAATAACCAGCTGAAATAACAGTAGGGCAACCCACAATTTTGTCTCCAGCAGGCAGTAGAGGAGGGATGGCCTTAGAGTTTCTGGTTGGTAAAAAGACTTCTTTACTAAAGTCAGAATGCAAAAACTAAGTAATATACTGCTCATTAAGCATATGCAAATAAAACAGCATTTTACTCCATTTTGTATTATCAGATAATTTAAAAAATAAAGATTCTGACTCATGGAGACCATATAGGACAGAGAAGAGCTGCCCCATAGTGGTTAAGACCTTGGCTGCTATCCAAAAGTTCAAAACCACCAGCTGCTCCTTGAAAACCCTGTAGGGCAGTTCTATTCTGTCCTATAGGGTCACTATAGGGTTGCTATGAGTTGGAACCAACTCCACGGCACCTAACAACAACAACAACATAGGGTTTCCAAGGTCATAATCTTTATGGAAGCCGACTGCCACTTCTTTCTCCCTCAGAGCGGCTGGTGTGTTCAAACTGCAGATTTTCAGTTAGCAGCTAAGCACTTAACCACTGTGCCACCAAGGTTCCCTTTACACAGAATCATTCATAGGCAAGCTATTGCAGAAACACACACGTGCACACACAACACACACACATTGTATTCTTAGTAGAGGGGAAAACCAAGTATCTTAATTTGTAAAGCATAGCCAGTGTGTTCCAACTGAGCTCATTGAATTCATCTATATTTGTGACATACCCTTTCAACCACAATAAATATTAAAACCAAACATTGGAATAAACTTTACATAGATGCATATGTTTGAAAATAATAAAGTATATTCAATGTGTTATTTTTTTTTACTCTCATAAGTAATAAAATAGCATTTATATTGTTTTGATGAAGGAAAAATATTTCTTATCAATAAATAAAGAAAATGATATATTTATAATTTATATTTTATCTCTAAGGAGCCGGGATGGTGTAAGTGATTTGTGATTGGCTATAGGCTTAAGGGTTGGCTATTCAAACCCACCCATTAACTCCACATAACAACAGTCTGGCAAACAACTTCTACAAAGATTGCACTTAAGAGAAACCCTATGAAGCAGTTCTACTCTGTAACACGAGAATCAGAATCAAATCCACAGTGATTTTTTTAAATCTCTCTTATTTTAAAATTTCTGTATTGTATATTTTATGTTATACATAATAAATCATTTAAATATCATATGCACACCATTTATATAAATATACCCATATGGGATATGTAGAAGGAAAGTGTGATCACAGAAATTTGAAGATAGTTACTTTTTTCCATTGTATGTTACCTTTGATCTATGTAGTCAAATAGTGCTAAAAATAAATGTCCCTCTAAATACAGGAAACCCACATTCTAAGTGTCAAAACATTTAGAAGAAAAGGAAATATTTAATTTTTATCAAATGATTTTTACAATAGTTTTAAATAATCACACTAATTACCTCTTCATAATACTTGACACTGTGCGTATTCACCTACTGATTAATAAGATACCATGGCTTGCTTCAAAATTTTGATATTAGTGGGCTCAAAAGGTTAGAAGTGATCACTATGCACACTCATCTTTAGAAAGACGCCTTGGCTACTTATGAATTTCACATGCCCTACTTCTGAATGGGATTGTGACGTGTAGTAGACAGGAGAGAGAAAGAAGCATGCCATACCATAAAGGAGACCACGGCAATGAACTCAAAGCCAGTAGAATAAGGCCTGTTTTAGCAAATGTGGCAAGTTAGATAAGTTTCTTTCTTACATTTGTCACATGTCTCTGCTACTAGCTGACTTTTCCTAATCAAATGTCACATTTTTTGGTGGCTGGTTCACCTCAGTGTCCTCTAGCCACCCCACATCCCCTCTGGGGTTCTCTCTATATGCATTCCTTGCTTTGCACATGCCACAGATCACAATTATCTATGTTGGGTTTCAATCCTACTCTTCAGATTTCTTGTGGAGTAAGGGTTATCTGTTAGTGGGCTGAGTTTTAACTGGGTGAGTTCTGTGGTGGAGGTGGTGGCTCTGTCCTCAGGTAAGCATCAATTGCCCAGCACCAAGGTATGGATAAATATGAAGTCTCCAATAGTCCCCAACTCCTATTTATTATTCTTTTTTTTAACCAAGTTCACCTTCATAGTGGTTTAGGTAAGTAGAGTCCATGACTCCTCAGAGATTCCTAGAAACACAGCGATTAGATGGAAACTTTGGCACAACTACCTCTGGAGGGTCTTGGGCCAGCTCCTGCTTAGTATTACAATTATTTTAGGAGCTGTATAGACCTGATAGGCAACCTCCTGCACATAAGCAATGTAGCATTCCCATATCAGCTGTTTGGAAGGTGATCTAATTATACCCCCATTGATTTGAGATTATTTAAATATGCTTTTCGGGTACTCATTATAGCTCAACCATCCTTTGAATCGGGAAAATAGTGCTGATCGCGTGTTAGTGAGTTTGAGCTCCTCAGAAGAAATGGTCCATATAAATTGAAGGTATTGCTGTGAACACTACATGCTCAATATAAATGCATAGATTTAAAGAGTGAAGTCCTGGAGAATCTCTGCATTCAGATCATATTGAGCAACAAACAATCAATAATTATATGCAAATGAGTCATATTCAATATAACCAACCTGCATAACATTTTCAGTGCGAATCAGCAAGTACTGTAGAATTAAAAACCCTAGTGTAGGTAGTGGGCAGAACATTTCTTGCATGCTTGATGTCTCAGGAAAGTATGTTTAACCTGGTTGCACTAGCAATTGCTATTTTGTATAAACTGCCAAAAAAAAAAAAAAAATCCAATAACACTGCAGTTAATTTCACTTAATTTTAATCACAGTATACTTGCATGAACAGGTTTCTTTTAAACACTGATTTATTCTCTAAATGGAGAGGCATGGTTGTTATTTAAGATCTAATATGCCCCTCTGGCCACATTTGGGAGGCATTCCAACAGCAGGGCACGATTTTTATTTAAGATCTAACGTGCCTCCCCGGTCACGTTTGGGAGCTGTTCCTGGCACTACTGAGACTCTAGCCTGCCTGGCAAATAATGTACCAGTGTCAGAAAAATTGCATAAATTCCTTGATGCCTCTGTGGACTCTTCGAGAACTAAGATAAGCTCTTGTTTTCTTCCTGTTCTAATTAAAATACTCATTTAAGGGATCAACACGTATATATACCTTGACCCCTTAATTGAGCATGTTACATATTATTATGCATAATTATACATATTATTATTATATATTGCATGTATTTTTTCCCTTTTTTTTTTTGGTTTAACCAGATTTTTTTTATATTTATTTTAGGCATACTTGAAAAATTAATACAATCCTGAATAGTAAAATCACGCAAGTTGTCAGGCACAGATGAACTCAGTGAATTGGTACTGGATCTCTAGGTTTGCCTTGTGAATGAAAAAAAATGACAAGTACAGCCTCCAGAGTGATAGTGTAACATCCAAACTCTTGAAATAGGTGATGTTCATCAGGGCAAGTGCATAGCAATGACATCTGTCACTACACTTTATCTGTCTTAACAAAGCCATCCCTTTGTAGCTAAGGAGTCAGAGAAATCATTATTTTCACTTCTTTCTAGAGCTGTTAAATTATGCTCTAGGCTTGAGCACAGCCTTAAAGTAAAAACATGGAAGACAAGTTTTTCTCTGCTATTTGATCTTTTTTAACTGAAATATAATTTTATACAATAAATGACACTGCTCTACTTGATGAGCTTTGACAGTTTTATACACTCTTATAACCACCACCCAATGAAATATATAGGAGCCCTAGTAATGGAACAGTTAAGTGCTGAGCTGCTAACTGAAAAGTTGGAGGGTCAACCCCACCGAGTGGCTCCTCAATCTGTTTCTTTAAATATTGTTGTTGTTAGGGGCCCTATTGATCATTCTGACTCACGTGGTGGATAAGAACTGCCGCATGGGATTTCTAGGCTGTAATCTGGGAGCAGATTGCCATGTCTTTCTCTCTCGGAGCTCCTGGGTGGGTTCAAACTGCCAGCCTTTCCGATAGCAGCAGAGTACTTAACTATTGTTCCACCAGGGCTCCCAAGAAAACTCTATGGGGCAGTTATACCCTGTTACATGGGTTGCTATGAGTTGCTATGGACTCAACATCACCTAATAACGATAATAGTAAAACATTTAGACCATTTTTGTTATCTGGAAAGTTTCCTTATGTTTCTTTCCTGTCAATTGCCACATATCTCCAATCCAAGAGGCCATTGTTTTATGATTTACCACATGGATTAGCACCCCCCTTCACGTGGAGTTAAAAGTGGAATTCAATAGAATGCATTATTTTGTATTTGACTTCTTTTGCTAAACATAATTTGGAGATTATTCCATGTTGTTGCCATTTATCAGTCATTCATTTCTTAATGTCATTAGTATACGAATATGTCAAAAAATGAATTTATCCAATCTCCTGTTAGTGGCCTTTTTTTTTTTTTTTTTCCTCTTTTTTGTACTGTTTTGAATAAGGCTGCTATAAATATTCTTGTTGGCATAGGTTTCATTTCTCTTGGAAAAAATATCTAAAAGTGGAATTGCTTAATCACAGGCTACACATATTTTTAATTTTATAAGAAACCACCAAAAATTTCTCCAAGTTGTTTTTAAGATTTACTGCTCCCACCAGCAACATGTAAGTATTATAACTGCTCCAAATCCTTGTATTTCCAGGTTTTTTGATGTTGACCATTGTACTGTTTGAAAAATGGTTTCTCAATCTATTTTTATTTTTCATTTCCCTAATGAACCCGGTACTAAATATGCTTTCATATGTTTGTTGACAATTTGTATATCTTCTTTTGTGAATGTCTGATAATTTTTTTAAATAATTTTTATTGTGCTTTAAGTGAAAGTTTACAAATCAAGGCAGTCTCTCACACAAAAACCCATATACGCCTTGCTACACGCTCCCTATTACTCTCCCCCTAATGAGACAGCCTGCTCTGTCCCTCCAAAATGTGTCCTTTTCACCAGCTCCTAACCCCCTGCACCCTTTCATCTCCCCTCCAGGCAGGAGATACCAACATAGTCTCAAGTGTCCACCTGATCCAAGAAGCTCACTCCTCACCAGCATTCCTCTCCAACTCATTGTCCAGTCCAATCCATGTCTGAAGAGTTGGCTTCGGGAATGGTTCCTGTCCTGGGGCAACAGAAGTTCTGGGGGCCATGACCACCGGGGTCCTTCCAGTCTCAATCAGACCATTAAGTCTGGTCTTATGAGAATTTGGGGTCTACATCCCACTGCTCTCCTGCTCCCTCAAGGGTTCTCTGTTGTGTTCCCTGTCAGGGCAGTCATCGATTGTAGCTGGGCACCATCTAGTTCTTCTAGTCTCAGGATGATGTAGTCGCTGGTTCATGTGGGCCTTTCTGTCTCTTGGGCTCATAATCACCTTGTGTCCTTGGTGTTCTTCATTCTCCTTTGATCCAGGTGGGTTGAGACCAATTGATGCATCTTAGATGGCTACTTGCTGGCATTTAAGACCCCAGACGCCACAAATGTCTGATAATTTTTTTAGCCATTCAGAAAATAAATTTAATAGGCAGAAATACTTTCCACAAACTGAAAACTCCCAATAATGTACAGATAAAGATATATTTTGATAGCTATAGATATAAATAAATAGCTAGATATATACATATATACACATGCATATGCCTACAAGCACAAATTTCAAGACAATTGACACACTGACAACTTAGTATTATATATTAACATTTTTTTTAATACATAAATAAGCACCATGTGAAAAGTACAATTAGGTAAACTTTTCATGGTGTCCCAAGGTGGAATAATACTGAAACTTGATGTTTCAAAAAGCTAATACCAATGAATGATTAACCAGAAGTGTTTTTGATCAGTTCTTTTTTTTTTTGGTCTATGTGTCAAATGTTCCATTTGAAGTTTCTAGGCTACTGGGTCATCTCATGAAAATAACTTGCTATCTAAATAATTTATTTTCAGGATAAGCTTGCAAAACAAGTTAAAAAAAAAGCAGTAAATAAGGCCACTTGAACTTTACATGACTTAGGAGTGCAACTCACCGACAAGATGGTTTTGCAGTGGTAATTAAGTAGTCATGGTAAAACCTTGGAAACCCCGGTGGTGTAGTGGTTAAGTGCTATGGCTGCTAACCAAGAGGTCAGCAGTTTGAATCCACCAGGTGCCCCTTGGAAACTCTGTCAGGCAGTTCTACTCTGTCCTATAGGGTTGCTACAAGTCAGAATTGACTCGATGTCAGTGGGTTTGGTTTGGTTTGGTTTTTGGTAAAACCTCTCTTCCTGAACCATAATAGTCTAAGCCTCAGGATGCTACAAGTTAGATGAAAGAAGATGGCTTTACTAGTATTGTTATAGCTTTTATGAATTAGTTTATGATAAAGCATAATTTGGACTCTGGTATGTATACTCATAAGTCAGGAAAAAATTTTAGTTCAAGAACACTTGTGACCAACCTTGGTTAGTACAAGCTTTGTGTGAACGTGACCACCTGCATATGGTGAAGTGTGGAAGGTTAGGCTGAGCTCTGATACTTCAACTACGTGGTGTTTTAGGTATCATGGCAAAGTTCATTCTCTGATTGTAAAATCTGGTGAAATGCCATATGAGACAGCATTGTTGGGAAACCTTCCATGGTGCAAGTGTTCGCTAGGACGTTAGCCTGGAGTTCAGTGAAGCCTGGGTCTTCTCATTTCCAAGAATGACAGAAGCAGCCTCTATTCTTGTATATTTGTGCACAGTTACAAGATTACATTTATCTGTGATTTTAACACACCTTTAATCAGTGTACTTCTAGTTCCACTCAGTTTTGCAGAGCCATATTTATAGACTAGTTTACCAATTCTGAAGAACTTCCTTATTTCCTATAAATTTTGTAGTTGAAAACTTTGCTATACCCCAGCAGTAAATTTAAATCTTGGAGAAGACACATGTAAACAAGTTGGTAAACAGATTCACTGAACTGAGTTACTAAACAAAACTCCAAAATATGGAACTATCTTCAGTAAATTGGCTGTCAGTCTATTCCAGGGTCCCGCACACCTCTTGGGCCATGTTTGGCTGTTCTTATCTACCAAGTCTGTAGTTATAATTTGTACATAGGTTTATGATCCACTGTAAATTTTTGCCTTTGGAGTAAGTAGAATATGAGGTTCTTTTTCTTTTACATGCGGATATCCAGGTATTCCAGACATATTTGTTCAAATGGTGATCCTTTTCCCATTGAATTTCTTTGGCAAATTTGATAAAATCACGTATATGTATTATGTCTATTTCTGAACCCGAAATTCTGTTCCATTGATCTTATTTTTTTCCTTACACCATTAACAATGTCTTGATCACTGTAGCTCTTATAAAGAAACAAAAACAAAAGACCCATTGCCTTCAAGTCGATTCCAACTCATAGCAACCCAATAGGACAGAGTAGAACTGCCCCATAAAATTTCCGAGGAGCAGCTGGTGGATTCAAACTGTGGATTTTTTGGTTAGCTGCCAAACTTAAATACTACACCACCAGGGCTCCTATAAATCAAAACAAACTAGTTGAAATCAAGTCGATTCCTACTCATAGCGACCCTATAGTGTCTTAAAATCAAGTAATCAAGTCCTTCAACTTTGCTTAAATTTATAGTTACTTTGGCTGTTTGGGTTTGGCTGTTCTAGGTGATTTATGCCACTTTTAAAATTAGCTTCTCAATGACTACGAAAAAAATAACTTGCTAGATTTTAATTGAGATTGTGTTGAATTATTTTCGGAGATAATAGACTACTTAACAATACTGAGTGTTCTGATTCATGATCATGGTATATCTGCCTGTTTATTTAGATCTTTGCTAATTTCTCTTAGCTTTTTGTTTGTTTTGTTTAGGTGCATTTGTTAGTGTAGTACCAGTACAATGTGGTGAGAAGAGACACATTTGCCTTGCCTAGATCTTAGAAAAAAAAAAAAATAAACGATGTTACACTGTAAAGTATAAGGTTAGCTATAGGCTTTTCAAAAAGGCCTACTTGCAGATGGGTAAAGTTCACTTTTAATTCTTGTTTGCTGAGAGCTTTTCCATTAATCAGTTTTAGATTTTGTCAAATGTATTTTTTTTTTTTTTTTTTGAGATTTTATAAACTGTCCTTTACTCTGTTAATGTGGTGGATTACACTGATTGATTTTCACTTGTTAAGCCAACTATTTTTTTTTTTTTAAGCCCACTGTTCTTACATGTGATAAGCCCCACTTGGTCACAATTTATTATCTTTTTTATATAATGCTGAATTCAATATAATAAAACTTTATTTTGGGTTTTGTATCCATGTTTATGAGAGATATTAATTGTTATGAATTTTCTTCAATACTTATGTCAGAGCTTGGTATCAGGATTATGATGGTCTTATTAAAAAAAAAATTGGGGAAGATCTTTTTTCTCCTGTATTTTCTGATAGGAATTGTGTAAAATTCTTTAAATGTTTGTTAATATTCAATGGTGAAGTCAAGTAGCTTGGAGACTTTTTTAAAATAATTTTTTATTGTAAATCTAATTTCTTTAGTTTATAGGGACAATTCAGAAATTCATTGCATGCTCTGTCAGTTTTTGATAAGCCTGCTTTTCAAGGAAGGTGTCCATTTATATAAATTACCAATTTTGGGGGGGGAGATAAAACTTTTCATAATATTCTGTTGGTATGATTTTGATATTTATAGAATTGGTAGTGATATCTCTTCTTTGATTTCTGATAAAAGTAATTATTATTTGATTTCTTTCTTTTTGATAGATTTTTATAGGGGTTTATTAATTTTTTAAGCCTTAAATAACTATCTTTGGCTTTGTTTATTTTCTCTATTTTTTATCTATTCCTTATTTCATTGATTCTCACTTTTATTTTCATTATTTAGTTTTTTATATTAATTTGGGCATAAATTTTTTCTTTCCCCCATCTTCCTAAGGTACAGTCTTCTTTTCTAATATAAAAATTTATTTATTTTCCTCTAAAATCTAACAACTACTTTTGATGCATTCCAGAAGTTTTGATATCTTACCATCATCATTCAATTCAAAATAATTCTAATTTATCTGTTGATCTTTTCATTTATCCGTGAGCTATTTAGACATGTTTTGTTTAATGTCCAGGTTATTTTGGTATTTTCAAAACCATTTATTTATTTATTTATTTTAATATATATAATTATCCTTATTTAAGTCCAACTTTCTGAAGATTGCACTTTTCTATTTCTTGCCTACAACACATTTTCTACTCCTGTTTCTTGTGTAACAATTGTACTCAATATCTTTCAAAACTTTCTCACAAATAAAAGACACAATAACTTTAAGAATAAATAGTGTAATGGCACAAAGCAAACTCTGAAACCCAGTTGCTTCAATTCACACCTTGGCCTTGCCACTTAACTGCTCTGTTATCTTGACAAAGTCACTTAGTGACTCTCATTTGCCTTATTTCCTCCTCTATAAAAGGAAATAATAACATTCCCACCTCCCTCATAAGATTGTTGTGAAGGTAAACTCAGTTAATACATGTAAAATTGTATAGAATGGCTTACATTTGGAAAAACTACCTTTTTACCTTTGATCTCTGTTCTCCAAATTGTTGCTTGTGTTCAGGTCGAAATAATAGTATTTAAATCATAGTAACTGTCATTAAAACGTACTTATTGATGAATTTTAAAATATAGACTTTCATTCCTTATCATAAATTCTTTATTAACTCAATTCAGTATACTTATCATTTAGGAGTTAGCAAAGTCCAAAGTATTCAGCAGTAAAGGTTAATGAAATTTGAAAACTTCTCTGTAACTACACGTCACAATTATTTTTTTCCCACTTTTTTATGAAGCAAAATTCTTAAGTCAATATATATTCAGATGGATGTAGATTTGTATCCACAATGTCATGGAAATGGCAAACCATATATGTTTTTCTAAGGTCAATACATAAAATATCTGTGGAATTGTGGATTCAAATTAATACCTTCAATCTCTCATGAAGAGACACTTTGTCACCCGGTAACAGGATTATGACTATTCTTTTATTCTGCCTCAAAAACTGTGAGTTACTATCAGGAATTTAGAATCTGGCAGCAACAGAAAACGTTGTCTAATAGCTGTGCTTCTTACCTTCCTCCCTTAAAATCTTTTACATGACTCTAAAGTGTGGTAAATATTTTGTAAAAATGAAACAGGGTAATGTGGAAGAAATAGGGATAATCCATTTCTAGTCACAATGCCATATTTTAGCAATGGTAATAGATGACCCCAAACTTTAAAGGCCAGAGAAAAGAATACATTTGTTTTCACCGCCCATCCAACTCCAACACTTTAAAATCTTTAGGAAGTGTTTTTTGTAGGTAACATAAAGTAGAGCACTCACATATTTCTGCTTTTATACCAAACCCATTTCTACATTTTATTAGCACAGAAAAATAATGTAAACTCCCTAACTTGTAAATTTGTAGTCCCTTTGAACGGTTAGTTCTAAATTCCCTGATGTATTGATACTGGGGATATTTATAAATACCTTTTGGAACTCAATTTGGCAATTCATTTAATAATGGAAAGTGTGGTGTTAGGATTTTACTTATAAAGAGAAGCAATTATATAAATATCTAGGTTAGGCCCAGAAAATTCCTGAGAACATAGTAAAGGCATGTCTTACTTCCATATCATCTATAGGCCTAAAAGAAAAATAAGCTTCCACAATCTGAAAAAAGAGTTAAGTGGTTCTTGAATACAGAATTGTAAGATTTGAGTTAGCTAATGGTTAACGTATAAAATAAACATGAACATAATCCTGAAAACAAAATAGAAGCCAGAAGTCAAGAAAAGCTGATACACCCCAAAACATTAAGAGTCACTAAACAGTCCTCAGAAGCGTGGTAACTCTCTGCAAGGCAGTAAACTCCCACAAAAATGAGCAATACGTTCGTATGAGGAGCATCCAACTAAATCAACTCTGAGAATTGGGAATATCCATTCTGTTTTGCTATAACCTGTTATGAGTTACTTGGGGTAGCCCATCTGTTTGCAACAGATGCCTAATCCCATCACAGAGAAATGGTGTGTTCTACACTCATCTGCAATGGGACCCAGGGAAAGAAACAGTGACCTGGCTCTTTAGAAGTGGATTATTTTGCACAGCAAAGCATTGATCGGATATGAAGGCAGCTTTGATCTGTCCTCCAAAGAATATTTCAGAAGATGGCTAATACCACCGTCTTCATCTCCCTTGGTGCTGCATGAACCCAGTCTGTGGTTAGCATCTTATTAAGGTACCTATTAACCAATCTGATTTTGATTTAATTGGTATGGAGAACAGTGAGGCTACTCTGTGTGCCAGATATGGAATTACTGGTGAAACGTTCCAGCTGTGTTTGACATGAAGAATCAATATTCCACATAAGCTTACTCTGTTCATGGCAAAAACGCTTTCATGATTCTCTTGTCTGTGTAAGATGCTTTTATGAAAATTACTAATATTGACTCGGTAGAAAAAGATACAAAAAGCCATTTGCCTAAGTATTTTGACAATGTGCCCATGAAACATTTTGAAGAATACTATTAAATCCTTCCATTCTACTTCTTATTGCATTACAATTCAAAAATACATACATATGCTCCCTGCTGGCTTATCACAAATATGCGTTTATAACCATTTTACAGACGATTATTTAAAAATCTGTATAGAACACCTAGGAAGGGATTACCGTTCAAAATATTTTGAACTCTTCCATTATATTATTGTGTGCTTTAAAATTGTCCTCAGGAGAGACAGGATAAACAGACAAAATAAACCATGTTTGGAAACATGAGCTGTGGCACGTGTTTGGGTTCATAATATATCAGGAAGGGAGAAAAAGAATATAATATGAGGAAATTTGTGAAAGATCAAAGATCAAGATTAAACAGCCATTTGTTTAACAACAACAAAAAAATTTGCGAACACCTACTGTGTGATTCTAAGTAACATAGGAATTGGGTATTTGTACAGTCCCTTTGAACAAGTGGTTGGGGCAGTACTGAGGGCAGGGGCCAGGATCAAAGGCTGTAAAACAACCCTGAATCACCCTCAGAATGGTTCTGTTCAGATCCTGAAAAAAGAGGCTGCAAAATCCAGGTTGACTGAGCCAAACTTTTAATAAGGAGAAACTTTAAGTACAGAGGGCAGTGCTGTGAAGCAACTAGAGTCCATCATGGGCAGAGTCCATATTTGACATGTCTGAATCCCACAGGTATAAATGTGTCGAGGTTAAAGCTTGAGGAGACCAATGTACACAACTAATGTTAATAGAATTATGTCCAAAGTGAGGTTATGAGAGAATTTTATTATTCCTTGTAGCTGAAGAAACAAAACTTATTTTAAAATTCATAAATCTAAAGATTTTACTGACTGAAGAGCATAACAAAACATTTGCTATCTCAACATTTTGTACATATATAATTTAGTGACATTAGAACAACTTTGGCTTTATTACAATGTTTCCTAAGTACATGGCATTAGAAAATCATTAGAATTATATGCACCTCATACGGATTGAATTGTGTCCCCCCAAAATGTGTATCAACTTGGCTAGGTCATGACTCCCAGTATTGTGTGGTTAAACACCATTTTGTTATCTTTTGTGATTATCCTACGCACTGTAAATCCTAACCTCTACGATGTTAGTGGAGCCCTGGTGGCATAGTGATTAAGGTTAGCAAATTTGAATCCACCTGCCACTCCTTTAAAACCCTATGGGGCAGTTCTGCTCTGTCCTATAAGGTTGCTATGAGCCAGGAGCAACTCAATGGCAACAGGTTTGGTTTTGGTTATGATGAAAATGAGGCAGGATTACAGGAAGTTACGTTAATGAGGCAGGACTTGATCTACAGGATTAGGTTGTATCTTGAGTCAGTCTCTTTTGAGATATCAAAGGGAAAATCGAGCAGAGAGTACGGGGACCTCCTACAATCAAGAATGAAGAACGAAGAGGGGAGTGAGTCCTTTAGACCCGTGGCCCCTACACTGAGTTGCTCCAAGACCTTGGGAAGACTGATGACAAGGACCTTCCCCCAGAGCTGGCAGAGAGAAAGGCTTCTCGTGGAGGTGGCACCCTGAATTCAGACTTTTCAGCCTCCTAGACTGTGAGAGAATACATTTCACTTTGTTTAAAGCTATTCACTTGTGGTATTTCTGTTATAGCAGCACTAGCTGACTAAGACAGAATTCAAGAGACTTTAGCCATTTATTGAAAAAGACCAATTAAAAAATAGAATTATCTTTATTTCAAAACTGCAGTCTGACAACTTTTTATTAGGGTACACTTTTTGAACAGTATTATGCATGGTCCAAGTACTACAAATTATACTTATTGAAGTAATAAATAATTTGCATATTCTAGAAAGCAAAAATGTCAGCAAAATAAAGTCATAATACTACTATGTAAGTAAGGTTCCTAATAACTTCACTTGTCTCAGATCATTTTACGCTGAGTCTCTTGGAAGACAAATTTTTAAAGGTGGAAGAATGGTTCCATTTAACATTAAATGTTCTTCCCTCTTCCCCTTCCAGATGTCTACTTATCCTAGTAAAACGGCAATGAAACAAAGGGAGTAAAAAGTTTAGACAGTAATTCTATGCTGTAACTTAGGAGATGAATAAAACTCTAAAGGTGCTTCTCCTGAAATTCTGAGGTGAAAACAGTCCATAAAACTGATTTGTTTTGTGGTGATTTGCTTTCTACGTTTATGGCTTGAACAAACTATAATGTGACAAATTAAGGGAGAAGCAGGAGCCTAAATCATTATGGCCACGTATCGCTTTTTTCTAATTCCCTTAAAACAAAATAAAAATTAGGAATATATGTAAAAATCCATAGTTGTCGTAGTTGATTCCAACTCATGGCTACCCTATGTGTTACAGAGTAGAACTGCTCCTCCTTGCTGTAACCCTCACTGAAGCAGATTGCCAGGTCTTTCTTCCACAGTGGCACTAGGTGAGTCCAAACAGCCAACCTTTAGGTTAGTAGTTAAGCACAAACCATTTGCGTCACCCAGAGGCATTATAAACGTATGCACCCTTTGCCAGTGAGTTGATTCCAACTCATAGTGACCATACAGGATGGAGTAGAACTGCCACATAGGGTTTCCAAAGCTGTAATCTTTGTGGAAGCAGACTGCCACATCTTTCTCCCAAGGAGCAGCTAGTAGGTTCGAACTACTGGCCTTTCTGTTAGCAAGTGAATGCTTAACTACTATGCCACCTGGGCTCCTCTACAAATGTATGTAGGTACCCCATATTACAGTTTTTGACTGGGCCATTATTTCTAAAAGCTCAAGGCTTGTTTATTTATACATGAGAAAATTCAGAGAGGCAGAGAGGTTAATTGAATTTTGTGAATTTAAATAGTTTATTAGTTGAAGATTTAATGGAAGACTCAAGTCTCCTAGTTTGGCAACAAGCTTCCTGGGATCAATAGATTTTAAAGCACAAACCAAAGTGGGTTAAGATATAAAAGGGATACCAATAGTTATTTTTTAGCCAATTGCAAAAAAGGGATGATAAATTTAATTTAGCAAATAATACTAAATATGAATAAAATCTACCCCTCCAAGAAGTGTATTTCCATTGGATATTTCCGTGAACACCCGTTTTATATGCAAGAATCTTAAGACTCCAAAAGAAAACAGGGAAGAGGTTATTATTGAACATTTTGTGAGTCTACGTGTGGCTTTCATCTTTCACTTTCTGTTAGTATCTAACCTGTTGAAGTACTGATGTATCAGCTGGACTTCTTCGAGAAGCACCTCAATTTTTTTGTCAATGTTTGTGTCTCTTCGTAACGGTATCTGGTAATGCCTATCTGTGTTTAGGTTAATTTTAAGATTCTTTAGATTGTCCTTCTTTCAAATTGTCATTATCATTGCTCAGAGCCTAAATACCAAGACATTTATTCATTAAAATCAAATATTTTTTCAACTAAATTGCAGGCAGAATGTTTGTGTATGTGTTAACTCTTTAGATACAGACCAGCAATGGTACGCACCAGGCAAATTTATCTTGCTTTGGGTGAGGCATAGTGTTTTAGGACTGACAGAGAGCTTAAAAAACTTTTGACTAAGGATTCCCTGGGGAATGTTACTCTCTAAATAAAACACAAAGTGGTTAATTCATACTGGGATATTGCAGTTTTATGAGCAAATGCATTACAGGCTGTATAACTTTAAAAATATATAGTTTATGTGTGGTTGGGGGAGAGGCGGGGGGTAAATATGCTCTTGCATTGACTTTTTTATTCCTTCTCATCCAGTCATAAAACCCTCTTGACCGGCCCTAGCCTTTCCCAGGAACTGCACCAATCCTACCCAGAGTGCCAACTTTTCAAAGAATGAGTAGTATCCAAAATGTTCTCCTGCCACTCTTCTGACACCAGATGTACCCTGGATATCTCTACATAACACAAATGTTGCCTTCCTTTTTATTCTTCTTCGAGTGCCACCATTGGCACTGTTCTTCGATGGCCTTAGCCCTAGTATTCTTCAGAGCGTTTTGGTGTGAATCATGCCCATTTTTCCTGGAATCTAAACAGCCGGTTGGGCTCTTGAATGCTTCTAACTAGAAGGAATGAATCCTTTCCCCTTAGCCACAGCCACTGACTAGAATCCTTCTCTGACTCATCTACGATCAGATTATAATTTAATACCACAAAAAATGACCTGATTTAGACTAATAATTGAATTAATCAGCTGTGTCTGGCCCAATGTGTAGAAAATTCTACATTAGACTTTGAATGCCACCGCAGGGACAGCGCAGGGTCAGTATTCCTCCTCACTGTCTCCATGCAAGGAGGCTACTGAGATCACTGCATTTTATATAGAGTCAGAATTAAGGGAATTAAGAGCTCTTTTAGAGATACATTTATTTAATACTTCATTGGTAAACCCTGGTGGCATAGTGGTTGAGAGCTATGGCTGCTAACCAAAAGATCGGCACTTCGAATCCACCAGGCACTCCTTGGAAACCCTATACGGCAGTTCTACTCTGTCCTACAGGGTTGCTATGAGTCAGAATCGGCTCAATGGCAATATTTTTTTTTTTTTCAATACTTTATCAGACATTATTTTTTAATCAAAGAGTTAAGTCTGCTGCCACTTATAGCAGTCAGGTGTTTTTTTGCTAATAGTTTCCCTAAGAAATTTCATATTTAAGACCCATTTTATAATTCACATATACATGCAATTTCTGAGGTTTACATTGTGATTACATTGCAGTATATTCAAACCATCCTTGTGAGAGGTTGTAAAGGTGGATAGTGATGTGACTAAATGCTAACTGACCCAGTTGATTGTAAGTTCTTTTAATATAGCTTAAAGGGTAGAACTAACCCACCTTCACTTTATCTACACTAAACTAAGGACATGATAGTAACAGCAATTAGAGGTATATAACTCTTAGATCTTCAAGTTGCTAACAAGATTAAAAAAAAAAAAATACTTACTGGCAAAGAATTTGTACACATCAGAACAGGATCCCATCAGTTCTTTCAAGATTTCTCCCTTTATCATTACTTGGGCCTCTCCCTATAATTCTAGATCTTCTGGCCAATGTCTTCCTTTCTTGCCAGGGACAAATAATAAGCTCAGGACATGTTTTAGTGGTTACTGAAAATTGGAGAAAATTACCAGGCACACTGTCTTCTTAGAAGGCCCAGAATTTGGGCCTTCAGGTATATTTTTACACCTTAATGTTTTATGGAATAACAACACACAGAGAATAAAAGAACACAAAGCATAAGAAGTGTATATTTTGATGGATTTTTTTACACAGTGAATACACCTGTATAAACAGCACAGAGACAAAGAAATAGAATATTACCAAAATCCCAAACAGGCCACTTTTGATTACCCACAAGGATAAACTATACTGAGTTCCAAAATCTAAAATTATTTTTGCCTGATTTTGAACTTTCTATCAGTGGGATCATGTACAATGTACTCTTTTGTATCTCTCTTCCTTTTTTTTCTTTTTTTTCCTTCCTTAGCCTTATGTTTGTAAGATTTATTGATGCATTTGCGTGTAGTGCTAATCTGTTAATTCTCATTGTTTTAGTGTTACATTATAGAAAGAAACCACAATTTATTCAACAATTATGTTTAGATGACTCTTGCTAAGCAGTATGCTGTTCCTAGGAGCCCAATACAGGAAAAAGGAGGTTTTTGCTTTATACTCAAGTACTGCAGTCTGAACCTTCAGTTCTGTTAAATGTGTAGTTTTATGTACTTGTCCAATTTATTTCATAATGATTTTATTGAGAGTATAATTCCTTAGGGAAAGAACTACTTCCTGTCTCCTAGTCACAGTCACATTTTATGTTTTTTTTTTCTTCCTGTAGCCAAGTCAAAAGCTATGGGCAAAGGACAATCACGTTAATTCATGTATACAACGTCAACCACGGAGAAAACTGGCTTGAAGTATTTTTATAATCCATTTAATTGCTTTTCCATTATTTGTTATAATTGACCCCAAAACACTCATGGTAAGCAGCCAAATGATTGTCTTTTAAAAACTTAACTGTCTTTAATGCTAAAGACCTCAGGCTTTGAAATTTGACTGAGCTGAATAAAGATATTGACTTTGTTGTTTACTAACAGTGTGATATAGGATGAGTTTCTGAACCTCTCTGTCTCTTATTTTTTTCCTCTATCATTTGGCTGTTTTAAGAATGGAAGAAACTTTGTTTAGGAGGCTAGAATTCTGAATTGAGGGCACCAGTTCTAGGGGAAGGCTTTCTTTGTTGACTCTGGGAAAACATCTTTACCCTGTTCATCTTCTCTTCTTTGGTTCCTTGGTGATCTTCACGTGGTTCATAGCTTCCCTCCAGTAGTGCTTGCTTTCTTCTGTGCTCGATCTGCTCTTTTCTATTCCAAAAAGTGATTAGTTTAAGACACATTCTACACTGACGTTGTCTTTTTAACACAGCAAAGAAATTCTTATTCCCAAGTACGATTACAACAGAGGTAAGGGTAAGGATATAAAACACATAATTTTTTCGGGAAAACAATTCAATCCCCTTGACACACCCCGTGGACTTTCTTACAATCTTTGGCATGGGTTTATAATGTTATAGCTCAATTGAGAACAAATGAACTCTTACAATATATTTTGTTTATATTTTATTTTAATGGTAGAAAACCCAAACCCAGTGCCGTCGAGTCGGTTCTGAGAGTACAATTCATTAATTTTACTCTACCATTAAAATACATAGATAGATATGATCACTTAGCAAATATATGGATAAATATATCCATAGGTAGGAGAGAGGTAAATTAGGCAGGGGATTTAGGTAGGTCTGTAGAGAGATAAATTAAGTAAATACAGAAAATACTGTTATATAACTTTCCTAACTATAGATTTTAAAAAATCCATATAAAGAATAAGGACATTGTCCCCTTGGACATCACTTTATTCATCACTGAATAGTAGTTACTTTAAAAATGTCTACTGAACAAGCATTTAGGGACAGCTACAAAACAAATGTAACCAACTAAAGCTGCAGGCTAGATTCGTGCAGTGAGGTCACAACCACACAAATTAAGAAGAGGTCAATATCATGGAGTTAATGTCTATTAATTGAACAAAAAGTTAGTCAACAACCATGAAACTAGAAAACAGCTAAGCTTCTAATTAACAATAGCCTTAAAATGCCTATATGCTGGAAACTCATTAGCTAAACAAACAAACTCTGCCTACATCAAGTCATTTTCATGGGCACCAGGGAAAAGTTACTATCAAGAAGACATGGACCTGCACTCATCAATCCCACAATCGGCAAGGGTAGATAGTACATGTTCACATATAGCTTCATTACAAACCTGTATGTAATCAAGGATTAAAATAAATACAAGTCAAATTATAAAAAGAGCGCAGCAGTGTAAACACTTAATTGTACTGAGGCAGACATTCTCAGAGTCCAACCCTTCTAAAAGACACCTGCTGTGGCTTATTATCCTACACCAAGCAGAATAAACTACACATTCTTCTGAAGTTGTCCTTGACAAGATAAGCACAGAATGGGCCATAGATGACCTCAATCAGTTTTACCAGGTTTTCTACACCATCTTAACACTTCAAGTGACCTATCAGCTCATTAAGTGAAAAGTACATATAAGCACCCCGCCTCTGGGTGGATATTTAACATGCTAATGAAAGAAAACTGACCTCTGTCTTCATCCCAGGGGATTGAAGGGACCCCTGTCTTGAGAAAATGCATAGTCATTCCCAAGCCCTGATTTCCTGTGTGAAGGTCAATCCTGAATATTCATGACGAATTTGAATTTCCATGTCTGCTCTCTGTAAAAGGCCACCTCCCCAAGCTGCCTGGGAGTAGTCATGGAAGCAGCAGCCTGGATCGCTCCTTTCCTTGTTCAACAAAATAAAGAAGCCTTTCTTCTCTCACCTTCCCAGCCCAGTGCTGTCGAGTCGACTTAGTCTCTTGTTTATCGCCTTTAACGAGTCATGCTGAGCAGAACATGGGGTTTCCACCCAACAACAGTAGCTGAGAAATATTGCAGTTTTTCTACTGGCACTTTCCAGTTTTTGTCCTTTTTTCCCTACTTCCCTGACATGTATTTGAATTTTTTGAAATTATATCCTTTTAGAATTATATTTTAATTAATCTATGGCTTCACCGTTTTCATCCTCAGAGAACCTGTAAATTGTTTCTAAAATTAATGATCTATTTAAATTATGAAAGAAAGATACTTTATTTGTTGTTATTTTTTTAAAAATCTATAGTGATTATAATTTTGTTATAATCGTAATTTTGTATATGAGTGCAAAGACATACAAATTGACTAAGAGAACAGAAAATACAGACCAGAAAATTGTGCTTCTTTATGTGGTAAAAATACATGACAAAGATGACATTACAAATCAGTAGAAAATGATGAATTATTCAATAAGTGGCAATAAGATAATTGGATAAGTGTATTCAAAATTAGATTTTTAATTCACCCCGTAAACAAAAATACAGAGAAGAGATTACTGAAATGGCAAATTTATCTCCATGACATCTGTTATGAACTGAATCCTGTCTCCCAAAAAATATGTGTTGTAGTGTACATCCTAAACCCCTACACCTGTGGATGTTATCCCATTTGGAAATAGGAATATCTTTGTTATGTTAATGATAACTTATCAGTGTAGCGTGTGTCTTAAACCAATCACCTTTGTGTGCGTGTGTGTGTGTGTGTGTGTATGTGTGTTTATAAGAGGAAGAGCAGGTTAGGCATAGAGAAGCAAGCACCAATGAAGACAAAGATACATGCCACATGAAGATCACCAAGGAACCAAGAAGCAGAAGCTGAAAAGAGACAAGGACCTTCCTCCAGAGCTGACAGAGACAGCCAGCACCCTGAATTCAGACTCCTAGCCTCCTAGCCTCCTATCAGAGCTCTGGTGGTATAGTTGGTAAGAGCTCGGCTGCTAACCAAAAGGCTGGCAGTTCAAATCCACCAGCAAAACCACCCACTTATATTTCTGTTATAGCAGCACTGAGAAACCAAGACAATCCCTTTCTCTACATTTTCCCCTGCTCTGCTGGGTTTGTAAAAGTCAAGAGACATATCCAAAGCTCTTTACACAAACAACAAAATCTGTCAGGCTGGAACATATGCTGATGGTAAACCAAATTTCTGAGGCCCTCAGTCATTTCCTCACTTAGGTTCCAGATCTAGAACAGGAGCCAAATTTTGGGAGCCATGTCTATAAGATTCTGGGAAAACATTTGATGCCATTTTAGAGAACACTTGCATAAAGCTTTGGTTTTGTATTCCTATCAATTGGGATTCAGATAGAAAGGCTGTGAGGCAAAATTAAGGGAGATTTAATGAAATCTGAGGAGTCAAAATAAATGAGTTCACTCTAACTAGATATAATTAAATAGAGGCAAATATAAACTTCTGTCCCTAAGGCTTGATCACTAAAATGCAAAAAAGCAATATTAAGAGAATGTAAAATATTAAGCTGTTTAGTTTAACTTATAATCACATGTGAGTCATTAATATGATCTAGGTGATTTAAAAGCTAATATAATCTTAAAATATATTAGATGGCATTATATAGTCCAAAAGGAGTGAGTTTTTAGGTTTGTTCTTCAATTCTCTAGCAAAAAAAAAAAAAAGGACATCCTAAATACAATGCCTTAATAACTACTTTTAATTCTAAGAGGCATATTTTAAAATAATAATAACATTTGAGTAAGCAGAATGTTGACATAAAAGCCGTTGACCCAAAATGTTTACCACCACTTGCCAAGTACAAAGCGAGGTGGTATACCATGGAGGGAGACAATTAAAGAAACTAAGTGCAGTATATTTTGTTATTGTTTCCAATTGTTTTCTGCATCTCCTTATGAAAGGTTTTAATTCCCCCACGTACTTCAGCATTGGCCATTTGGAGGTAAAAGTAGCCGGTACAAGTGACAAGTGCTACCCTTGAGCAGAAAGTTTAATATTTGATTTAATATTTTGTGGTTCCACCAATATCCCTTTCTTCCAGCCATGAGAGTGATGTCCCTAATAGGTCTGTTCCTTCAGTGAAGAAGACCTGTGAATCATAGCCACCATCACCCTTCAACCAGGCTAACTGATGTTGTATGATAAAAACAAATCTCAGTAGTTTTAAGTATTGAGAATTGGGAGTTTTTCTTATGGACCTATAACCTACCAAAATTTGACTAATGTTTTAAAGTTGCTTAACCTAGAAAAAGCCCTGGTGGTGCAGTGGTTAAGCTCTTGGCTGCTAACCAAAACATTCAGAGTTTGAACTCACCAGCTGTTCATGGGAGAAAGATGTGGTAGTCTGCTTCCATAAAGATTTACAGCCTTGAAAACCCCGTGGGGCAGTTCTACCCCATCTGATAGGATCACTGTGAGTCAGAATCAACTCGGTGGCAATGGGTTTGGTTTTCTTGGTCGTCTAGAAAAAGACTTGGTGAGATCATTGCCCCCAGTTCTCTGAACTGATGTCATATGTATAAATGATTAGACTTAATTTCTGTGGTTATAAAGCAGATATCCTAGAACCAAGGGAGTTTTAATAATCGGGATAAGCTAAGATACGCCTCAATAGCAAGAACCTCAAAATCTTAGCAGCTTATCGCAGCAGTAATTTAGTTTTGGGTGATAATACTTATAAATGTGTATCTGTGAAGACTGTTCCACACGGTCATTCAGAGACTTGTGCTGATGGGTGTTCTCTACTACTCTGTACAGGCACCATCTGAAATACATGACCTTTTGGTCACCGTAGCTGAGGGACAGACAGCTGGAGGGTTATATACTGGCTCATCTACTCATTGGCCCACAAGTGATATGGTTC
Organism: Elephas maximus indicus; assembly: GCF_024166365.1. Taxonomy (NCBI): domain Eukaryota; kingdom Metazoa; phylum Chordata; class Mammalia; order Proboscidea; family Elephantidae; genus Elephas; species Elephas maximus. The sequence continues at coordinate 58,362,668 of NC_064833.1, read as the reverse complement.
AATTCTGTATAAGTCATTATCCAGTTCAATTTGGTGATAGCTCATTAGCCAGGGCAGTCACATGGTATAATAAGGAGTTTGACTCCATTTTTGATGTTTGGCTACAGACAACTTTTATGCCTCGCTCCTCCCTCTTCCCCTGGGAAAATTACTAAGTCTGGTTGCTACCTTTTTGGCATCAGTGGGAAATTCAAACCTCGGCCTGGATGTGGAAACTCTCACCCTGGCTTGGCCCCTTAATCACAATAAAAACTCAGGCTAGTCTCCTTTGCTTTCTCTTTCAAGCCATTTTGGACATACTTGAGAGGTCTGTCCTCCTATTCCCAGTGATGTCAATTAAGTCGGTAGGTAATAGGCATTTCACATCATCTTAGTACCTGTATGGCATTATCAGTATCAAATATAAAACAACTCTTGGATAGGAGTTCCTTTTACTTTTTCATGATGATCACAACACATGTCCACACCAAAATGTGAGAGTATTAGGAAATGTTGGCCCTAGAGTAAAGTGCTCACTAAACACTGTGTCTCTGTCATAGGAGTGGATGTTATCAGAAAATGTAGTTGAGCTTAATGAAGTTTATTATAATTAGAGGTGACATTAGAAGTAGAACACATTCCCCTAGAAGGTGATCAAACAGAAAGTATAGGACCATTAACGAGATAGGTGACAGAGAAATTTAAGGAGCCAAACCTTTCAAATTCCTTCTAGATTTGAGATTATATAATGCCAAATTTAAGGATTTCAAATGTTTACATTAAATTACTTTAATGTAAATAATTTCTAGGCAAATACTGACATTGTTAACGAAAAAGGAAGTGTTTCACAATATACAATATAGCTGTAATTTTTTTTTTTTTTTACTTCATTTGGCAGAATTATGGGGAAGGGTTGTTTTTCTCCTTTTATTTGCAAGCAGGACTCTATTCTAGTCTCAAATTGTCATGTATAACCCAGATTATAAACAAACGATTCTTAATTTTCTTATCTTCAGAAAAGAAGCTTTTAGAACCAAACATATTCATGATGTTATTCCAAGGCTAATTCTGATTTTTTTTTTGTTGTCGTTGGGTTTCAAATGCTGTTAATTAAGGGATTGATTCTATATTTTATGTAATGGTTCAGGTTTGCTATCCAATTAAAAACACTGAAATCACTCACTAATCTTGACACATGACCAATATAGATTTACTCCACAGAAGTCAGAGTTAGAAAAAGTCCCACATCTAGTAATTTTGTCTACTTTGAATTAAAGTGTGATTAAATATTTGATGAAGAACATCTATTCTTTCAGTGGCTAAAGGAGTTGAATTAGGAAAATAGTTCAGGGAAATATTAATAAAATTATATAATCCTGTTATCAAATGAAGGATCATTCTGGAGTTTATCTGTGCCCAGAATATATCATTATCCTTAGGTCAGAGTAAAACATTATTTATCTGCAACATAAGTGGGACTCATTTTAAAATATTTATTCTATTCCACTATTCAGAGAGCATGCATTTCAGTGTAACATAAAGAAACATTCTTCCCTTTAAATTAAAATCTATGCTTATAAAAAGTAAATTAACTTAAGCTGTTCAAATAGAAATTATTATACTAAAGGTGTAATAGAATTAATGTGCCAAGGTGAAATGAAACAAAATTAACAAATTTGTGTTTACTGATAAATGTTCCTCATCATAATGGCTATACCAAGCCATGTAAAAATTAAATCATTGCAAAATATTATAAAAATATTATTCTAATGTTTCATAGGGGCTTATTTGTTAAGCTTTAAATAATAACAAGACCGAATTTACAGAGCAAAATTGAATTACCATGCAGAGATTTTGAATTATCTGCAATTGATTTTGCTAAAATTCTGTTTTATTTAGCGGTCCATTCAGTACCCTTATTAGAGAGGATTCTCTTCTGTACAAGTTCAACCATAGTGGTATTAGGTAACATCTACAAAATTAAGCCACCTTTATGTTTCCCAAAGTGCATAGATCTGTAGTAAGGGCATCACTGAGAATATTTTCCCATTATGAAGCATATTTTACAGAGTAATGTCCATACTGTCTATATTATGATATTTGTAAGGTGACTTACTCCATGGTTGAATAGTATTCTGAGAATCAGTGTCTGACAATAACTTACGGGCTTTCAATGGACTTACAATGGTCAATAGCAAAAAATAAAATAAAAGAAAGAAAAAGCCAGTCAGTCAATAGAATTCCAAACAAGTGTCATGTAGATTCTTACCTAGAACAGTGTAAGTACTAAATCATATTGATGTTCACAAGTTTTTCTTTGTGGTTTCACTAAATTTTGCTAACAGTTAACATTTTATTCCTCAGATGTGACAAAAACTCTTCTTTTTCCCCCCATGGTCTTTTAATTTCAGATTAAAAAGCTCTGCAAAAGCTTTGAAGCCATCTGGTTAAAGAATATCTATATGGAAATGTGTTTATTTATTATCTATTTATTTCTTCATTTATCTTTCATTTGTTTATTTATTCATTTTGTTTTTTTTTTTTTTTCTTCCTTTATTAAGCATCTAAATTGGGCTGGGCATTGTGCTAAACAGGAGAGAGGAATGCAGACACGATGATTGGCAAAGAATTAAAAGGTTTTGAGGAACGGAAAGGAATCAATTATGCTAAAGCTAAGGCAACTAATTGTGAGGATTTAACTGTATTTTTACCAAACTAAAAACCACAACTTCCAATCTATTTGTTATAGGTTGAACTGTGTCCCCCCAAAATGTGTATTCATTTGGCTAGGCTTTATTCCCAGTGTTGTGTGATTGTCCACCATTTTATCATCTGATGTGATTTTCCTATGTATTGTAAATCCTACCTCCATGATGTTAATGAGGCAGAATTAGATGCAGTTATGTTAATGAGCCAGAACTCAGTCTACAAGATTAGGTTGCATTTTGAGTCAATCTTTTTTGAGATATAAAGAGAGAATTCAGCAGAGAGAATGGAGACCTCCTACCACCAAGAAAGTAGAGCCAGGAGTGAGAGCATCCTTTGGACTCAGGATCACTGAGCTGAGAAGCTCCCAGACCAAGGGAAGATTGCTGACAAGTACCTCCTGCCAGAGTTGACATAGAGAAGGCCTTGCCCTAGAGCCTGTGCCCTGAATTTGAACTTCTAGCCTACTAAACTGTGAGAGAATATATTTCTCTTGGTTAAAGCCATCTACTTCTGGTATTTCCGTTATAGCAGCACTAGGTAACTAAGATGCTATTTAAGGTATTTCCTACTCTTAGACTATGACAGGAAATAGTGGGTGGCTTATTGGGACGTGAGAAAATGTAAAGCAGCTATTAGGAGAGAACATTTTTCTTACAGCATCGCCACATTGAGCATAATTGGTTTCATTTTTCAACCAATATCCAAAATGTTTTGAGACAAACCTATTTTGAACTGAAGTATTGTTTAGAAATAAATTCTAGTGCATTTCTAGAAAATACAATTGTAGTAAGTTGGCTTTTTAGGCTCCTGAAATAACACATAAATCTATAATGAAACGTTGATAAAAATTCCATCAAAAATATCTGATAAACTGCTAAATTTTTGCAAAACTGTATTTAGTCCAATCATGCATATGTTGTGTAGAGACGAAATACATGCTGGAATGACAGGATTGAGAGATTATATATCCTTCTACACAATCTAGAAGGTGGACAAGATCAACTATGAAAGAGGAAAAGAAAAAAAGAGGCTGAAAATTACATCAGAAGGCAGATTAAAATTTGAGGAATTCTGCTAATTAATTGCCTTTTAACAGTGGGATGACAATGATAATTGACACAAATATTGATTCTCTTCATGATTCCCTGTGTATTCTGTTAATCCTGTCACTACTGTATGTATTCCATCAACCATCTATACATCTATATTGGGACTGCCAGCAATTTAACAACTTTGATTGAAAAAAAAAGATTTTTCCAGTGCCTATCATTATTTTGCTAAATCAGACTTTGAGCACTGAGTCATTGTTTAAGACTATTTTACTTGCTTTTTTTTGTTACATTTTTTGAAGTCACTATAATTCTGTTATATGTGATATGGAATTAAGTGTGCAGGAAATCTAACTTGGTACCAAAAGAGAAACTGTGGGGAATGAAGTACTTTAAAAAAGGAAGTAGAAATTTTAAATTACAAGATCACTTCTGTACAGCCATTTATTCACAACGTCATAATGGATCTTAAATTATGTCTAGTCAACTATGTATCTAATATAAGCATAATTTATAGTGCCTTGTCTATCCATGTACAACGTAGAACTGCCCCATAGGGTTTCCAAGGCATGGCTGGTGGATTCGATCTGCTGAACTTTTTGGTTAGCAGCATAACACTTAACCACAGCACCACCAGGTCTCCTATATAACATGGAGGAAGTCGAGAGTGCTGTTTACCAGCATTTACAACTTTTCTGCTTCAAGACACAACACAGTGTCGCACTTCTCTGCACTATTAAAGTTAGTCATGGCCATGTGACTTGCTTTGGCCAATGCAATGTAAAAAAAATATGAACATAACTGAAGCTTGTCATTTCTGGATGGAAGCATATAATAGGTGCATAATTCTCTATCATTTTATTCCCTCACCAAAGAAATCAATACAGCATGTGTTGAGATAAAAAACTTTTATCAGCCTGGTAAAGATAAGCAAATTTCTTGGCCAACCAGCCTTGAAAATGCAGTGATAAGTAAACTTGTTTTAAGCTAGTGAGATTTTGTGATTGTTGGCTACTGTAGCATCACCTAACCTACCCCAGTTGGTAGCTTCATTAGATGATATGTATCCAGACTCCACTTAGTTTTATATTTGCCGAGGCCAGTTATAATGCCACATTATTTATATCCTTAGTGTGATCAGCCATTCAATATGTAAGAACAAGTCTTCCATAATCAACCCATTGGTACTTGTGCTGACTCTTGGTCACCAGCACAGAATACGTCCTGATGAGTTACTTTTAGAGTCTTTGGGGTTATTCTCTTTTTGGAAGAACTTAAACAGAAATACTCAGGTTTCTTCTGATTGATTTTTTTAACTGCAAATCTTAGAACACAGGGGTTGTATGATCAGTCCTTTCTCTCCCAGAAGGCCTTTGTTTTCTTTATTCAAATTTATCTATTTCCTTTGGCTTTCAAGAGATCATAGGAAATAACAGACTTAATGAAATTACAAAAGACTAAGTTTCAGTCTTTTAATAGCCTAGTAGGGCATTTTCTCATCTCACTTTTGCCTAATTAAGAGAAACATTCAAAACATTCCCTCTCTAGGAAAGAAAGCCTTCTTGCAGGTAGTTTTTTCCTTGTCTTCATACATACATAAACAAAAATAATTTTTTTTCTTTAATTCTTCACCTAGATGCTTGGATATACCATTCATCTAGTTATAAATATTTTCATAATTCCCTTGGCAAAGTCATGGAGATAGAATATAGTTGCAATTAAAAAAAAAAAAGAAAAAAAAAAACAGCTTCCTGGAATTATCTAAAACTCTCATGTGGTCTTGTGATAAGAATCTCAATTTCGCATATGATTTTTTGTTTTAACTTTATTTTTAGACATGTTAGGGTGCTTAGTTAAAATAACACTAACCAATAAGTCGTAGCTAAGAAACAATAACACCCGTCTGTCAGTGGAGGCTTGCTTGTTGCCATGATGCTGAACAGGTTCCAGTGGAACATCCAGGTTAAGACAGACTAGAAAGAGAGGCCTGATGACCTATTTCCAAAAATCAGCCAGTAAAAACCCTAAGAATCACAACGGTCTGATTTGCAACCAGTCAAGGGGATGGCGCAGGACAGGGCAGCATTTTGTTCCACTATGCATAGGGTTGCCATGAGTTAGGGGCCTAGTCCAAGGCAATTAACAGCAACAATAACAAAAGAACAACAGGAACAGAAAGCTTTAACATGAAGGGGATATACATAAAAAACACTAAGCAAAAACATAAAATAAAAACATGACAAATTTTGTCATTATCATTTGAACCCAGTAAATGGTTCTAAGTGCCAATTTTATCATAGGCCATTTGATTTGTTTTCCACTAGCCTACTATCTGACCACGCTGATGAGGATTTTAGAAACAATTGAGTGACAAAGTAAGTAATGGGTTTGGTACTGGAGAAAGAGAAAAGGAAGAGTGAAAAGATGATTACAAGTAGAGAGCAAATACATAAATATATAAAACGAGAGAGAAAAAGAGCAGTCCTAGTCAAACATTACAACTAAAGAAGTAAACATCATGATTAAAACATTAAAATAAAGTGCCTTCACCGCTCTCTTCCACAGAACACTTGCAAGGATTGAGCAAATTTCAAGCCCTATTTTTTTTATGAAGGGGAGAAATGAAGAATAACCACCTCATAATAAAATGTTAATTGTAAATATTATTAATCAAACAATATATAAATAACATTAAAAAGAAGAATCCTTCATATTAACTAACTACACACAACTATCAAGTCTAGAAAGGTTAGCCTTAATTGGTGAACTAAAGAAACATTGCAGACTGTTTAAAAAAAAAAAAAAATGAGTAAAGAAAAATAAATCTTTTGATGAAATAAGGCACACTTTTGGTTACATGTCATGAAATGATAAGTTATTTCAACTAGGCTGATCAAATATGTGAGTTATAGTCTCACACTTAATGGTTCAAAGAAGTTAAAATGAAATAAAAAGGAAAGTCTTAATAATCTTATACAATTTTTCATTTGCAGACACTTAATAAACATGCAAATCATTTAAAACAGCAGTTTTTTATTGTACTTTAGATGAAAGTTTACAGAGCAGATTAGTTTCTCATTAAACAATACACATATTGATTTGTGACATTGGTTGCCAACCCCACAACATGTCAACACTTTCCCCTTCTTTGCTTTGGGCTCCTCATTACCAGCTTTCCTGATCCCTCATGCCTTCTTTTCTTTGCCCCTGGGCTGGTGTGCCCAATTAGTCTCCTTTGTTTAATGGGCTTATCTAATCTTTGGCTGAAGGGTAAACTTCAAGAGTGACTTCAGTACTGAGTTCACAGGGTGGCAAGTGGTCATATTCTCGGGGTTTCTCCAGTCTCTGTCAGACCAGTAAGTCTGGTCTTTTTTTGTGAGTTAGAATTTTGTTCTACATTTTTCTCCAGCTCTGTCTGGGACCTTCTATTGTGATCCTTGTCAAACAGTCGATGGTGATAGGTGGGCACCATCTAGTTATGCTGGGCACTCAGTCTGGTGGAGGCTGTGGTAGTTGTGGTTCATTAGTCCTTTAGACTAATCTTTCCCTTGTGTATTTGGTTTTCTTCATTCTTCCTTGCTCTAGAGGGGGTGGGACCAGTGGAGTATCTTAGATGGCCGCTCGCAAGCTTTTAAGACCCCAGACACTACTCACCAAAGTAGGAGTCGAACATTTTCTTTATAAACTATGTTATGCCAGTTGAGTTAGATGTTCCCCCGAGACTATGGTCCCTAACCCCCATTCTCAGCAACTCAGTCCTTCAGGGAGTCTGAATGTGCCTATGAAGCTTCCGTGACCTTGCCTTGGTCAAGTTGTGCTGACTTCCTCAGAATTGTGTACTGTCTTACCCTTCACCAAAGTTATCACTTATCCATTGTATAGTTAGTGTTTTTCCCTCCTGTCTCCCCACCCCCCAGTAACCATCAAAGATTGTTTCTTTCTGTGTGTAAACCTGTTCTTAAGTTTTTATAATAGTGGTCTCATACACTATTTGTCCTTTTGTGATTGACTTATTTCACTCAGCATAATGCCCTCCAGATTCATCCATGTTGTGAGATGTTTCATAGATTATCATTGTTCTTTATTGTTGCATAGTATTCCATTCTGTGTCTCTGCCGTATTTTTTTTTTTTAATCCATTCATCAGCTGATGGGCACTTAGGTTGTTTCCATCCTTTTACTATTGTGAATAATGCTGCAGTGAACATGGGGGTGCATATGTCTATTTGTGTGAAGGCTCTTAGGTCTCTAGGATATATTCCTAGGAGTGGGATTGCTGTATCATATGGTATTTCTATTTCTAGCTTTTAAAACAGTAGAACCTCTTACCAGTTTCAAATAACCCAAAACTCATTGTCATCCAGTTGATTCCAACTAGTAGCAACACTGCAGGAAAGAGGGTTTCCAAGGCTGTAATCTTTATGGAAGCAGATTGCCACACTTTTCTCCCATGGAGAGGCTGGTGGGTTTGAACTGCCGACCTTTTGGTTACCAGTCCAGCTTTAACCACTGTGCCACCAGTACTCCTTTAACAATAACATCACCCTGTAAATAATAGATACATATGTTGGAGAGAATATTTAATATATGTACATATAAGCCAGACAAGTTGGAGCAAAAGTCAATCTAATTATAAAGTTATGAGAATTAAAAAAAAAAAAATGAAAATGACATTATTATAAAATTGGCAACATCTTATAAGACAATTTGAAGGCAGAAAGCGTTAACAAAAGGTATTGGAAAAAAACAAAGAAAAACCATAAAAAATAATAACACATGACAAATTTTGGTATTAGCATTTGAACCCAAGATCAAGCAGTTTGAAATTTATTGTACGCTATTTGAACTGTTTTCCATCAAACTTCTCTAAACACGCAGATACAAATTTCACAAACAATTGAGTCAGAAAGTAAGTCATTCATTTGCTACTGAAGAAGGGAGGGAAAAAAAAAAAGAGTGTAAAGATGTCTACAAATAACAAACAACAAATGAGAAGTGCAACGTTTGCTGTAAAGAGAGGTTTCAAAAACCTGAATATACGAACTATGATAAAAACATAACATTGGAAACAGCAAAGAAAAGGACAAATACTCAAGATAGAAACTATTTAAGCATTTGAGAAATACAGAAAATATTTTCTGAAAAATATCATTAAAAGCTATGCTTAAAGGGTTGGAATTGATTGAAGAAGGAGGATATTGGAATTATCTCAAAGTGATTGGAGGAAAAGCAAGAACTAGAAATTAGTTATAAATTAAAAAAAAAAAAAAACTAAAATCTTCCAGCACAGATTCATTACTTGTACAAGAGAAACATGGGGAGAAGAGGGTTGAGTAGCACAACGTCTCTGATTTGAAATGATGGAACTTCTTCAGTCAATGAAAAAAATTACTTGGGGAAAGATAGTAGGTGATTTATCATTTAAAAAGTAGTTTCTAAAGTCTAATCAAAAGGAAAGGGGGAAAAAGAAAGACAGCCTTAATGATAACGTCTTTCTGGAGAAGTAGGAATACTGAAGAACTTACACATATTTTTAAAAGACCAGAAAACTGGTCTGATGTAAAAAACACACTTTTAGAAATTAGAATAATGAAAGATTTGGACTCAAAGCAATGGACATTGTAGATGCTTGGGTTTATCAGAATTACTTTTGGTAGAAAAAAAAGCGATACATAAAAACATTTCATTATAAAGATAGCAGGATAAAATATATTTTAAATGGAAATGTTTTTAAGTAATAAATCATGTTCAAATACAAACATTACTGTCACAAATGGATTTCTTTTAAATTATCGTTACAGCAGTAGAAATGTCAAATATTTTAAGGAATAAAAATGAATAATAGAACCAGATGAGAAAGCCTATGGAAAAAAAGAATGTCCTATACAAGCTTTGCGAGAAATTGCTTGCAAGTAATTGATGTACTAAGCTACCCAAATACGTTGTAAAAAAATTAAAATGGAATCTTACGTATTTATTTCTGGAGATGTTTAAATGTTCCTATATTGCAAGCCTAACGAAAATGAAATCAAATTGATACTTCAACAATAAACATGTTTGCCCTCTTTTCATTCTGTACTAATTTTGTCATAAATTTGGAAATAATTATTAATATCTCTCAATCCTAACATTGTTATCCTGTGTGTGTATGTGTTGGCTCTCCTGTATTTACATTTCATAAAACTACCCACCCACTGCCATCACATCGATTCCGACTCATATCGACCCTATAGGACAGAGTAGAACTGCCAGCTTTAAATCATTACATTCACATTAAAACAAATTTCTAGTGGAGTGACTTCATTGAATCCAGAGAAATATTTTAGTGATATTGTTTTATGATTGTTGTTGTTGTGTGCCATAGAATAGATCCCAACTCATAGCTACCCTATATAACAAAGTAGAACTGCCCCACAGGGTTTCTTATGCTGTAATCTTTAGGGGGGCAGATCCTCAGGTCTTTCCTTCCTAGGAGCAGCTGGTGGGTTCTGACCAATGACCTTGCAGTTAGCATGCAGCCCAGCACTTTACTGCGTCACCAGGGCTCCTTTGTTTTATTACACAAAAATACATTTTTGGCCTTCTGCGTCAAAATTGTTAAACACTTTAAACAGCACCTAACAACAACAACAACAAAAAGTGTATTTTTATAAAAACTAATTATGAGCTGTTGCCCTGAGATCATGAAGCTATTTAATACAGAACCAGGACTTTTACCACAGGTTTGAGATTTCCGCATCGATTGTTCTTTCCTCAACACCAAAATATCATTCATCGATTGGTTTTCAATGAGATCCAGCTAAAAATTTAGTAATATCTGGTTAAAGCAAAATAACTGTAAATAAACTTGACAGTAAAGATACATCAATATATCATCCAGACAAAATGTGTTTGAGTGAGCTGCATATTACCTTTGGGTAAAAAAGGAAGAATTATTTAATCCAAAGGTCATCTACTATTGGTATACTTGCTAGTAGATTACTTAACTCTTCTCAGTGCTGTCATTTACTAAAATTAGGCTGTATTCTTTAGCACTATGATGGCAGAATTGTGTGGATAAATGAAGCAATGAATATATTACATATTTTTTCTCATTTAATTCTTACATTAAAATAACATAATCCAGATAAAATTTTCATCACAATTTCAAAAATAAGTGAAATGAAATTGAATGATTTTAGATCAAACCAGTAATTCTAAATCTGTTTTTGAACATACTGAAGTGCTGAAGATCAGTGAAGGGGAAGTAAACCGGATACTGGGAGAATTCCAGATACCCACGGAGCTCCTCTTACCTTTGAAGCAGCCCACACAGAGCTATTCTTACTAATGAAGCACACTGAAGCCATTAGTACATCACAGTGCGTGCCAGATAGCTTCTGTTTACCCCTCCAGATAGACACTCTTTCAACCCTTCCCACCCTGCTCTGGGTCCTAGGAAGATACCTATGTAAATTAATCAATGGACTTTCTTGCCCTCCGACTCTTAATTGGTTTCAATCAATGGGGAGCAGTCAGGAGATGAGAAGGAGAAAGGAAAGTGAGGTTAGGATATTTGTTCCTCCAACTGCCTAAATGTGGGGCCACAGCTGAGTCCCCTCACAAGAAGGCACAGCATCAGCCAAGCCACCCACTCCACATAAACAAAAAAACCAAACCCGTTGCTGTGGAGTCGATTCCGACTCATAGCAACCCTACGGGATGGAGTACACTCTGCCCCATAGGGTTTCCAAGGAGCAGCTGCTGGATTCCAATTGCCAACCTTCTGGTTAACAGCCAGTTCTTAACTACTTCGCCACCAAGGCTCTGCCCATTCCACATGGTTACCTCTGATTCTAGGTTCCAGTTACTGCTCTCTCTCCCTACCCTTCAGTCAGGTTAGTGGTTTTCTGGGGTTACAATATTACTACTTGTTGGCTCCCTCCGCAGTGCCCAAACCTGTGTATATAGCCTTTTTTTTAAGCTTTCCTCAAAGTAACCAAGTTCATCACATATTGGCCAGGACCTGGAGTGATACACAGTAGAAGAAAGAAGAAAAAACCGGTCGACACTCTTCAGTAGTCTCTAAGCTCCTTCAGGACAGAGAACATGCATGTTTTATTTCTGGGGTCTAGTCTTTAGTACAGTGATTAGCATACAGCAAAAAAATCGACATGTATTCTTGACGTTAAAAGTCACACCTGTTGTTGGGATCTGCTTTTGGTTTAAGTAGAATAAATAGATGTTCAAAGGTAAGAGAGTAAACTTCTTAAAGAAAGTCCAATAAGACCATAACATCATTATAACCATTAACTAAGAACACAAAATTGACAGTTTACAAATATATATATCAAGATTCCAAATAACACATTTAAACAGCTTATAAACATTACAGAACAACGCTTGTAAGGATGGTGCAGGACCGGGCGGTGTTTCGTTCTGTTGCTCGCAGGGTCACTACGAGTTGGAACCAACTTGACAGCACCTAACAACAACAACACAAACATTACAGTTAAATCATAGCATACAGATAATTGGATTATTAGCTAAATCATTGCAAGGTTGATTTCTCTTTCACAGAGGTTATCAAGGAGCTTTTTAAAGCAGGTCCATTGCACTTTTTAATGCCTCCACAATGTGTCTGGCATGAGAATTAGAATGTTTATCCAAAGAACATTTTATCCTATTAATGCTATAGAGTAGTAATAGAAAAAAAAAAAAAGTAATAGAAGCATTGAATAATTTTCAGGTGTATTTCGAGAGGAAATATATTTGAAACTAGTATGTATTGGATTAGATAGTAGAAACTTGAAAAAGCACCTGTCAGTTTCTGCTTCCACTCTTGGAGCTCTACCACCACCATGGGAACAGACCTGGGCTTTCTTGCTGGAGGAATCTGATAAGCACGTGAAAGAAAGTTAAATTTTCCTGGTTGTGGCCATTCCAGGCCACCCTGGCTCAGGGTTATCTGCCAGCTGACTGTGGATCCATGAGAGAGCCTCTGAAATCAGCTAAGACAGGCTCAGACCAATAGAACTGCCCCCATCAATTCATAAATAGGTGAAAAAGAATAAATTCTTGTTGTTTTAAAGCAACTAAGTTTTACCATGGTTTATTATGCAGCAATAGTTACCTAACGCACCCAATCTCCACTTATATCTCAGAATAATAATGCTCATCTGATAAAGTTATTTTTAACTTCCAGCTATACAAGTTTCCTGAAATTTGCTTAAATTATAATTGTTTGCAATATTCATTTTGAGCCTTTTTGATTTAGCCAAATCACCTCTTCTAGTATGGCCTTGTTTTTATCAAAAGTTATAGAATGCAATTTTCCAGAAATTTGCTTATTCTATCATAATCCTATAATTTTTCACTTTAAGTATGTACTTAAAAAAACATTCTGACTTTTTTAATGTTAAATATTAAATCTAAATCACACCTGACTCATTTTAACATTACCAGATTCTATGATGATTATACTGGCCATATTCAGCATGTTTCCTTTCATTTGAGTCCATATTGAATCAAAAACAAAAAGGCTTTGAAACCAAAATCTACCTGCTTGAATGATTTCACAAACAGAAATGCATTGTGTGAATGAAATGCAGTGATTTCATACTTATTTAGTTCCCAATAAGAGTGACTGCAAAAACAGGTGAATCTTCTCTATAACTCCAGGTAATACGTGATCTGAATTATGCAGAACCATCACAATAGAATTTTGATAGTGTAAGAGAAAACCAGCATGCCTGAGGGATGAAGAAATGGTTATCAGAGGGTTAGCTTCAAAAGATTCTCAGGTTTCACTGAATTAGGAGAGCAGTGGAGAAGCCGGGTAAGTTTCAGCATGTACCGTTGTTACTGCAACAGCTCTTATTCTCTTTGCATAATATATTAATTTTATATTAATTTTGTATGTTTTTGTTTTTATATATATATACGTATATATACATATGTATAAAAATATAAATATATATATATGTATATATACATATGTGTATATATGTATATATATATGTGTGTATCTATAGAGAGAGAGAGAGTGAGAGGCCCTGATGCAGCAGTGGTTAAAGCACTTGGATGGTAACCAAAAGGTTGGTAGTTGGAACCCACTAGCTGCTCAGCAGGAGAAAGATGTGGCAGTCAGCTTCTTTAAAGATTTACAGCCTTGGAAACCCTATGGGGCAGTTCTACTCTGTCCTATAAGGTTACTATGAACCTGAATTGACTTGATGACAATGGGTTTGGTTTTGGTTTTATATATATATATATATATATATATATATATATATATATATATATATAAACCCACTGCCTTCGAGTCAATTCTGACTCATCACGTCCTATATGTATGTATATGCATATATGGTGCCCTGGTGGAGCAGCTCTACTGCTAACCAAAAGGTCTGCAATGCAAATCCACCAGCCACTGCTTGGAAACCCTATGGGGCAGTTCTACTCTGTCTTATAGAGATTCTATGAGTTGGAATTGACCTGACGGCATTTTAAATAATATAGCTGTGTTTAATTTAATGTTTTGTTACTTTAATTACAGAGCTTTGGTGGCTCAGTGGTTAAACGTTTGGCTGCTGATGGAAAGGTCAGAGGTTCTAACCCACCATCTACTCCTTTGAAGAAAAGAACTGGTGATCATCTTGAATAAAGATTTCAGCTGAAAGGAAACCCTATGGGCAGTTCTGCTCTTTCAAATAAGGTCGCTATTAGTCAAAATCGACCTGAAGGCACGCAACAACACAACAACTTTACAGAAAAATTTTCTGGAGCAAAATTTCTGCAAAGAAACTATAGTAGATTCAGACTGCGGTTGTTACACTGAGCTGGAAGATTGAAAAGGCTCAAGAGACTTTAACCAAGTATTTTCCCAGAAGATTTATTACAGGTAAAGGATGCACAGCAACAGGAACAAGAAAGCATCAAACTTTAGGAAGTTTTGAAACACCTAGATGTAACTTCCAAGGTTCTCTCTCTATCGAGAATCATGTGCCTTGTCTCAATATCACAGATCATTCATGTAGGTGCATGAAATAACAGTTTCAGGGACTCCAAAGCTCAGGGTACTTAGAGCTTATTTACACCCAAGAAAACAGGCGTGCGACAGGGTATAATAATCAAATCCAGGTCAGACCACCAATCCATAAGTTGTGAATAAACAATGTCAATAAGCAGGTACAAGACAATACCACAGGGCAAGTTTCAAAGTTTAATTAGAAATTTTAAGTCACTAGCTAGACCTTCAATTCCTGTCTTGTTCAAGGTTAATGTCATGGCTAAGGTCTAGTTGAGTGATAATCCTAGTCTTATACGAAAGTTGCCTTTTATGAAGGGAATCTTCACCCCAACTCTCTCCCAAGAGATTCGGACTTCTTGCAAATTGTGCAAAAGACAACCTTTATCTTTCCATTAAAAAAACAAAAACAAACCCTTTGCTGTGGAGTCGATTCCGACTCATAGCGACCCCATAGGACAGAGTAGCACTGCCCCATACGGTTTTCAGGGAGTGCCTGGTGAATTTGAACTGCCGGCCTTTTAGTTAGCAGCCATAGCTCTTAACCACTACAGCAACAGGATTTCCATCTTTCCACTGTACTCTTTTAAAGGCCAAGTTTTTAGAGTCACACAGAGGGAAAATAAAAAAACAGCTTTTCGTGCTTCTTATACATAGTCTGTTGTTTAGTCCCAGTTCTGCACCTTTTCGTGTTCCATGGAAATATTGGATCTTAACTAGTTTCTAGCAGTGCAGCAATTGACACTATTGATGCTTAAGTGGGGCTGTGAATCAATGCCCTTCTCTGTGTAAGGTTAAGATGTTTGAATCTTAATGGGTACCTTATATATTTATTGTGTGAGTATAATTTACTCAACAAGCATTACAAAGTACCTAGCATATGCCAGGCACAGGTTAGACACAGAGAATGTAAAGTAAAAAAAAAAAAAAAAGAGAGAGAGAGAGAAAAAGAATGTGGGGAATGGAATTGGAAAAGTAAGAAATGTCTGGTGAGGCTATACTACAAAAGCCCTCTGAGCTTTGCTGGTGATTTTTATTTTATTCTGTAGTAAATGGAAAAATACTAAACAGTTTTAGAGTGAAATAAGACAAACAGACTGTGTTTCAGAAAGATATCTCCAGAAGCAATGTGGGAAACGGATTGGAGTAATAAGGGAATGAACACAGTAGAGGAACCTTTAAGAACATAGTTATTTGTATTCAGTATTGAGCAGGTCCTACTTGCACAGTCATAAATAATAAAAGGTAGCTATAAACATGAGGAAGTTAATACATTCAAACACATAAAATTGTTAAACACCTTAGACAATCCTTCTAAATGAAGTACAAAGACCAGGATTATATATGTGGGAATTTAGATATCATTAAACCAAACTTAGGTTTGAAAATGCAACAATGGTGTTTATCTTACCTCTGACATCTAAGAAAACCACCAAATAATTTCTTAATGTAAAGGTAACGTGCTCTGTATACGATGTTGTTAGTTGCCATTGAGTCCATTCCCACTCAGCAACTGCATGTGTGCAGAGTAGAACTGCTCCACAGGGTTTTCAAAGTTGTGACTTATTGGAAGCAAATCTCCAGGCCTGTCTTCTGAGGTGTCTCTGGTTGGGTTTGAACCACCAATCTTTCTGCTAGTAGTCAACTGCTTAACCATTTTTGCCACTCACAGACTGATATATATGGTAGCTTGAGCAAACAAGCTGAGGTATCTCAGTTAGACCCAGAGAAGGAATTTATATAATTGTCTGTAGAATCTGAGTAGGTTTATTTATATTTGATATCTTTGTTAACTTACTTGGTGTGTGATCTTGAGCATGTTATTTTACCTTCTAAGTCTCAGTTTGTTCACATATAGAAGAGAGGTGATAATCTTATCTAAGAAGATGAATAAAATGAGATAATCCATATAAAGACATTAGCACAAAATCTGGCACGTAGAAATTTCTTGGTAAGTATAATGATAATTGTAGCAGTAATCAACTTACTTTAGCCATTGCTTAATTCTTGACTAAAAGTGGCTTAAACAATAAAGTTTTAATTGATTTCATTTTATTGTAAATGATACAAAATTAAAAAGTGGGCTTCCTCAAAGATGGCTAATTCTTTGGCATAACAAAATTGTCAAGTACATCCAAACTTTCCATTTTTCTGTTCTACCACCTTCTGGGGTTCTCCATGTCCCTCATGATAGTCCTAAAATGATTGCAGCAGTGCTTACCAGCCAGCTTATCCCTTAGGACTACATCCAAAAGCACAAAAGTCTGTTCTTTCTTCCCTCAAAATGTTTACCACACTAGAGCCTTAAAAATTCCCCTACCCACAAAGTGTATCACACTTCTCACTCAATTTTATTCCTAGGTCTTGTTGGAGGAAGGAGTTACTAAAAATAAAATCCACTTCCAACGCAGAAAAACCTCTCCATGAAAACAGAAGAAAAGTTTTTACTTGTATTTATTTTTTATTGAATAAGCATTAAACCCCAAACGTGATGCATTACAGGTGATCCTCTAAAGAAACTACAAAGACACAAAGAAATCTTAACGCTTAACATACCTACGATCATTGCTGGTGCGGTGGTTAAGTGCTTGATTGCTAACCAGAAGGTCAGCGTTAGCCTCGGAAGCCATAGTGGGGCAGTTGAGCTCTGTCTTACAGGGTCATGGCTGTGAATCAGAATGGACCCCATGGCAGTGGGCTTGTTGTTGTCTTTGGTTTAGTGTGGGAAATGAAATACAACTTGAATAACTGGAAAAATATAACCACTTCTCCATTACGTAGGAAAAATGTTATAAACCAGTAATTTCTCCTTACATTTATTGATAGATCTAATGAATGACTTCTGGTTTTCCTGACAAAATGGTGAATTATCATATATTGATGGCTTCCTTCCCCAAACCCAAGTCAAAGGAGATAATGGAAACACAGAGGAGACTGATGGAGCCAAGAAAGTTACTTTAAAACTGTGAATAACACTAAGGAGTCAGAGATGGTTGGTTCCTAGTGTGGTAGAGAAATTGCAGCCCAGAGCAGAAGAGGGACGGACACTCAGACAGGTAAGATGAACCTTTTTGTTTTACCTCTGGGTAAAGTAGTCTGGAAGAACTATAACAGGGAGATGGTTGTGTTTCTTTTTCATTGTATAGTGTTTGTCTTGTTTGACTATTATTAAAAACCATGTGTCTTACTTTTCCACTTGTAAATAAAATACAGGTGAAACTTTTCCAAAACACAGTTTTCTTGATTCTTAACATTTTACGCAAGCCAGGATCTTTCTTGCGCTGTAGTTAGGGATTCAGATTACTCCATATAATTCTTTCTCTGTTAATGTTCTTTTTCTAACTTCTGAACGTTTCATTCAGAATCAGACATTTCCCAGTATGGGCGTAATTGTTTGCTTAGCAGATTTTTTTTTTTTTTTCCTTACTGACAATATTTGGAAATCAGATTTTTATTTTCAATTTCCTTGTCTTCCTTGAACCAAATTTCCTTAAGTGATATAAATTATTTAAAACAGAAATTATTAATCCTATAGTAATTTTCATCAACTTAGAAGTCTTGTTATCCTTTAAACAGACAGTCAACCAGACAGGATTGATTCCTATTATCTAGAAACAATCACAATGTTTCCTAATGAAGGCAACATGCACCCTGATATCTGGGTCTAAATTATAGATATTTTCATTAAAAAAATATTTTCTTAGACTTGTAGGATTGTCCTTAGGAAAGAGCCTTAGGCATATGAATAATTAACTTGTACGGGAAATGGCATCGTCTTATGACAGTTGGTGCACCAGAATGGCACCCCACATCCTAGCCCCACGATACCCACATTGTGTTGCTTGGAGGCTGTTTCACTTACTCTCCAAATTCTTGCCAAATATGCATTATTAATGAGTTGTTGGGTGCCTTATCTTTCAAGCCCTGTAAAAAGTCTTTGTTAGCATAGTGACACAGTCCATTGTTACAATCAGGGTGGCATTATTAAACCAAAAATTCACAATTACAGCTGTCTGAAACTTCACGAATGATGGCAAAAGGGAAGATATAACAACTTCATACATTTCACTGCTACTAAATTCAGCCAGCTGTAAAATATAAAGCCAAAGACTTTTTTATAATCAGTCCTTTGTCTTCCCACACAATTAGCCATATCCTTAATATTAAGTAATTTCCTAATATTATACAACTGTGAGATTTCATTATTGCATATCAACTCATTTTTTTCTCCTAATAGTCAATCAGTCATGCTGTAAACTTGGTTATCTCAACCTGCACTCAAGTCAAATAATTACAGATTAAACAATAACTTTTATGCCAAGTAAAATCTTTCCTAGCTTATTTATCACAACTATGCCTGCATTCATATATTTACTGTATGGGCCCTTACATATACACATGGGATTGGCATGAATCAGAATTAACTTGATGGCAAGACATTTGGTGTTTTATTATCTTATATTTACAACATATAAATCTATCATCTCTGTGAAGTAGTTTGTATGGATTGTTTATTTTCTGAACCATTGCTCCTTTATATATGTTATAACTAAATACAAATTAGATATCAAATTTAAAAAGAAAATGTTTTTATCCATGAAAGAAAAAAAAAAAATTCTAGAGGAAGAGTGCAACTTGATTTAGGGTTTAAAAAAAAATGAGTTTGCAAGTAGCTCCATTATTTGTTTTATATTCTGGAGTAAGACATATTCGCTTTGAATTTCAGTTTTCTAATCACTAAATTGGAGAAAGGACCAAGTAAATAATATGAAAAAACACACTGTCAGCTGTTTATGCCAACATAAAATGTTTCAAAGAATTTCAACGTTTTCTTTCATGTTGCATAATGTTGTAACCCATTCATGTGAGCATATTTCTTGATTATGACATAAACAGAAAAAGAAGTCATCACCTTGATTAACTGAAAATAGTAAATGAGTTATAAATTCTTTCACTGTGAATGTTCTCAGATTGAAAAATAGAATGACCCTATTTTAACGTTATTATTTAAATAATAGAAATGCCTACAGAGATTGCATGACAGAATTTTGTAAGACCAAGGACTTATATATCACAAATACTATTTTTCAACAACATAAAAAGTGACTATACACTTAAACCTCACCAGATGGAAAACAAAGGAATCAAATCGACTGCATCTGTGAAAAGAGACAATGGAGAAGCTCAATATCATCAGTCAGAACAAGGCCGGGGGCTAACTACAGAACAGACAATCAATTGCTCATATGCAAGTTCAAGTTGAAGCTGGAGAAAATTACAGCAAGTCCAGGAGAACCAAAATACAACCTTGAGAATATTGCACCTGAATTTGTAGACCATCTCAAGAATAGATTTGATACACTGAACACTAACGACCAAAGACCAGACATGTTGTGGGATGACATTATGGACATCTTACGTGAAGAAACCAAAAGATCATTAAAAAGACAGCAAAAAAGACAAGACCAAAATAGAAGTCAGAGACACTCTGAAACTTCCTCTTAAATGTACAGTAGCTAAAGTGAATGCAGGAATGGATGAAGTGAAAGTGCTGAACAGAAGATTCCAAAGGGTATCTCGAGAACACAATGCAAAGTATTATAATGAAACATGCAAAGATCTGGAGTTAGAAAACCAAAAGGAAAGACCATGCTCAGCATTTCTCAAGTTGAAAGAATTGAAGGAAAAATCCAAGTCTTGAGATGCAATACTGAAGAATTCTTTGGTCAAAATACTGCACAACGCAGGAAGCATCAAAAGATGATGGAAGGAATGCATACAGTCACTGTACCAAAAAGAATTGGTCAATGTTCAGCCATTTCAGGAGGTGGCACATGATCAAGGACCAATGGAATTGAAGGAATAAGTCCAAACTGCAATCATAGAGTTGGTGAAAAACAAGAATCTAGGAACTGACAGAATACTAATTGAGATGTGTCATCAAATGAATGCAATGCTGGAAGTGCTCACTCATCTATGCCAAGAAAATTGGAAGAGAGCTACCTAGACAGCCGATTGGAAGAGATCCATATTTATGTTCATTCCAAAGAAAGGTGATCCAACAGAATGTGGAAATTATCAAACAATATCATTAATATCATATGCAAATAAAATTTTGCTGAAGATCATTCAAAAACATTTGCAGCAGTACATCAACAGGGAAGTGCCAGAAAGTCAAGCTGGATTCAGAAGAGGACTTGGAATGAGGAATATCACAGCTGATGTCAGAGATCTAGGCTAAAAGCAGAGAATACCAGAAAGATGTTTATCTGTGTTTTATTGATTATGCAAAGGCTTTCAAATGAGTGGATCATAACAAATTATCGATAACATTTCAAAGAATGAGAATCCCAGGATACTTAATTGTGCTCATGTAGAACCTGTATATATACCAAGAGAGTCGTTCAAACAGAACAAGGGGATATTGTGTGGTTTGAAATCAGGAAAGGTGTGCGTCAGAGTTGTATCCTTCCACCATAGTTACACAATCCATACGCTGAGCAAACAATCCGAGATTCTGGACCATATGACAAGAACAGGGCATCAGAATTGAAGGAAGACACATTAATATCCTATGATATGCAGATGACACAACCTTGCTTGCTGAAAAGAAAGACTATGTGAAGCACTTACTGTTGAAGATCAACAGTATGAATTACACCTCAACATAAAAAAAACACAACAACATAAAGAAAACATAAATTCTCACAACTGGAAGAATAAGCAACATCATGATAAGTTGTCAAGGATTTCATTTTATTTGGAGTCAGAATCCACAGTAACAGGTTATCAACACCTGTTAAAGCACTGGTCAGGAAATCAAACTATGCGTTGTGTTGGGCAA
Organism: Elephas maximus indicus; assembly: GCF_024166365.1. Taxonomy (NCBI): domain Eukaryota; kingdom Metazoa; phylum Chordata; class Mammalia; order Proboscidea; family Elephantidae; genus Elephas; species Elephas maximus. The sequence continues at coordinate 58,341,080 of NC_064833.1, read as the reverse complement.
ATCTGCTGCAAAAGACTGCTGTAAAGTGTTGAAAAGCAAAGATGTCACTTTGAAGAGTAAGGTGCCCCTGACTGAAGCCATGGTATTTTCAATCATCTCCTATGTATACAAAAGCTAGACAATGAATAAGGAAGACCAAAGAAAAATTGAGACCTTTGAACTGTAGTATTGGAGAAGAATATTAAATATACCATGGGCTGCCAGAAATGAACAAGTCTGTCTGGAAAGAATAACAGCCAGAGTGTTTCTTGGAAGTGAGGATGGTGAGTCTTCCTCTCATATACTTTGGACATGTTATCAGAAGGGACCAGTCCCTAGAGAAGGATATCACACTTGGTAAGGAATGTATATTGTTAGTTATTTTTATGCGGTGTCATGTGGGTTCTGACTCATAGGGACACTATATGACAAAATAGAACTATCTAATAGTGTTTCCTAGGCTGTAATTTCTATGGATGGAGTCCTGGTGGTGCTATGTTTAAGTGCTTGGTTACTAACCAAAAAGTTGGTGGTTCAAACCCATCCATCAGCTCCACAGGAGAAATGCCTGGTGATCTGCTCCAGCAAAGATTCCTGCCCAGGAAACCCTGTGGGGCAGTTCTACTCTGTCCTGTAGGGTCTCTGTGAGTCAGAACTGACTTGATGGCATGCATCGACGACAATGGCAATCTTTAATGGAGTCGATCACCAGGTCTTTCCTTCCATTGAAACTCTCTTGGGGTTCAAATCATGGATCTTTTGGTTAGTGGCCAAGCACTTAACCATTGCATAACCAGGGTTTGCTCTCTGTCTCTCGTTCTCTCTCTCTCTATATACATGTATAAACCAACCAAACAAACAAACGATGGCCACCTAGTCCATTCTGACTCACAGGGACCCTACAGGAAGCTTACTACCACATCATTCTTCCAAGGAGCAGCTGGTGGGTTCTAATCACTTACCTTTCCATATTAAACAAATATTATAATTTAGGAACTGAAAGGATATTCTTTCACCTTCCAAATACTCTTCTCATTAAATTCAACAGTTAACATTTTGGCATCTTTGCATTTTTTTCAAATTTAAGTGTACATAATATGTGAATATAAAACATACATATTTATAATACACATATATGCATATACAACTCAAGTTTAGTAACATAGACTTATGTAATAGTGCATGAACTTACATTTTATTTTATTCTTATTTTGTTAATTTGCCTTATATTTCTTGCTTTCTTGATTAGATTTGTAATTACTGCAGTTTTAGTTATTCTTTTCAAAGAATTACCTCTTGGATTTTCAAATTGCAATCTACTTTGTTTTGTAGATAAATTCTTTAAATGCTTTTTCTCTTTTCAATATTACTTTGGGCAAGTTTCTTAATCTCTCTGTCACTGTTTCCTAATCTGTAAACTAGAGATAATATTATGCTACTGAATAATTATTATGAATATATGTAAATCGCTTAACATATAGTATGTGCTATATAAGTGCTTGTGATTATTATTAAAATTCCTCTTTGCTAAAAATACTGGGTTTAATTCTTAGATCATGTATTTTAAAATATGATGGCTTTATTTTGAAAGTGTTTAAAAAAATTTTTTTTATTGTACTTTTAATCAAATCCCATACATTTTGTAGAAAATTTAACCTCTCCTAATTTTATAAATATTTATAAAATATGGTTTTAAATCTTTTGTGATGTAAAAATGAATTTGGAAAATTTTCTTAAAATCCCAGATATGTGGAAATTGGCACTATAAATTTTGAACAATATTTTCCCTAAAAATATAGGTTTGCCTCATAGTTATAATTTAATTTGTGGTTATCTATACATTTTTTTAAAAATGAATTCACTTTCAATTGTCAAAATCAATAACAATGACAATATGAAATTTTCACATGGACAATCTAGTTCAGACCTTATACTAAGTTCAGTCATTTATTTATTATTCAGACAGTATTTTAAAATGAAAGTTATCAGAAATCTTTAAGGTTCTTCTCTTAAATCATATTTCTATATTCTCATCACCAGGTCTCATCAAATTTCTAACACTAGAAATAAATTCTTCTCTCTCTTCCTTTCCATAGAAGTCTTACAAGTCTCTAAAAAAGCAAGTATGTGATATTATCAGTTGATAGATATTTCTAAATTTTAACTTAGCACACATGTTTATGATTACAGATAGAAACAATGCTTTAAAGAATCAAAATATTAATACTGGTTAGATCTACAATCATTTTCTAGACTGGTATATTAGTCCAGGAGTCTCTGGTGGTACACATGGTTAAATGCTTGGCTGTTAACCAAAAATTTGGAGGTTCAAGTACACCCAGAGGCACTTTGGAAGAAAGGCCTGGAAAATCAACTATTGAAAAGTTTATGGAGCCCAGTTCTACTCTGACACACATGAGGTCTCTATGAGTTAGAGTTGACTCAACTGGTACCTAAGCCCAAAGAATTAGCAAGAAATAAACTACAGATATATGGAAAGTAAAAGTTTCCCTGTGTGATAATAGGATGAATCTTTAAATTCTGACTTGACCCTCTGCAGCCTGCTGTTATGGAAGACAATGTACCCACCATTTTTAGCTTATTGAGCCTTCAGGTTAGACTCCAAAACTGGTGTATTGACCCTTGACCTTTAACCATGGCTCATTAAGGAATACTTGCCACACAAATGAACTGTTTCACTCACATGTATGCTAGCTTTTGAGTATGTCCTTTTTTTTGCACATCTTGTTTCATGACGTAATGTTGTTGGTATTCATAAGGTTGTCACTGGCTAATTCTTTTCAGAACTAGATCACCAGGTCCTTCTTCCTGGTCTATCCTAGTCTGGAAGCTCAGCTGAAACCTGTCTGCCATGGTTAACCCTGCTTGTATTTGAATACTGGTGATATAACTTCCAGCATCACAGCAACACACAAGACTCCATGGTAAGACAAACCGACAGATATGGGGGTCATGACTTAATAGCAAATCAAAGTAAAAAGAGGAGGCAGGACTAGGATGGCTGATTAGGTAGAAGCTTGTGCTTATCCCTCTTGGAACAAAGGCTCAAAAAAAAAAGTGAATCGGTTACATACAGGACAATCTAAGAACGCTGACCATCAAACTAAGGAGTTGACCTGAGTGACAGGGGAGTGAAAAGCCACACGCTGAAGCAGTGACTGCTTGCAGAGCCAGTGTGCTACGCTGTAGCCTTGGGCCCTCATGGTTCTCTGGTGCCAGAGTGGTGGGGCTGATTCTGGCTTACTGAGATGGGGCAAGCATGGACGCAGGCCTATCCCTCTGGACCAGCCTCAGAGGGGACCCAGCCAGCACACGCAGGCTGCACACCGATGCGGCTGACAGGCAAACGAAAAACCACAGGGAAGAAGCTACTGGTTTTGGAGCCTGGAGTGCAGTGTCCCAGACAGGAAACCATGGCACTGGGCTTTGGACTAAGTGTGGAGGAGCTGATTGTGGCTTCCTGAGACAGTGCAAGCACAGAACGCAGCCCTAACCCTCAGGGGCAGTCCCAGTGGGGATCCAGCCAGGGCATGCAAGCTACACACCCCTCTGGAATCTCAGAAAAAACAGTCCTCACCAAACAAGACAAGTAACTTTGTCTATCTTGCCTTGCTACTCTCCACTCTCTATCTGATCACTCCCTTCCCTGCCGCAGCAGGCTTCATTAACATTAACATTGGAATTCCCTGGGCCAGAGAGTGAAGTGCACTGCTGCTTTTTTATTTTTTATTTTTTTTGCTGCTTCTTTCTTTTCTAACCCATTCCCCAGGCCTGAGAAAAGCAGCATTTAACAATGAAAGGAAAACTCCTTCCCTGACTTCCCTAAACTGAAATAACAATACAGAACCAGCTCCATCCAGGCATAAGAGACCCACAGTCTTTGGCTTTCATCCCTACAGGTAACCAGGTGGCTATTATAATGCAAAGGAAATTCTGATAAATACCTGACTGTAGTTGTTTTAGCTGAGCAGTGGAAAGGCAAGTTTTGGAGGTTAGATACCTCTCTACCTATTAAACAGAGTACTCCCTGGTCCACACCAGGGAACTAAGGTCTGAGGCTCCACCCACACCACCTAGCTACCTGCTAAAGGGTCCTGAGGATAGTGACACCTAACAATCTATAGAGGTACAAGCATTGGGTGCCTAAAATACAGTTACAGACACCAACCAACAAATCGCTTCAGAGAATAGAGCCACTCCTACCTCAGTGACACTTGGGGGAAAGCTGTCAGCATCCTGCCCTCCTCAGAGTGTGACCTCCTGCCACTATAAGAAACTGGCACATACAACCATCACCTCTACTTCTCTAAGTTAATAGGTGAGAGCCTACACCACACACTAGGTGACCTGCTATCAGGATACCTGAGCTGATTCTATTCAATAATAGTGAATGGATTCATAGGCCTATATACCTGGTAACAGCTCAGACCAGCTGGTAACAGCACATAAGTTATTCAAAAGCTACAGCAATCAATACAGCACAGTCTAGTAGCCCATCTGGGTGTATCGTAACAAAACAAAACAAGAAGATAAGACTCAGTGAGCAAATATTAAAAAAAAAATTATAATATCTAATAGATGGCTTGGAGACAGCAGTTGATATCAAATCACATAAAGAAGCAGACCATGATTGCTTCTACAAACCCCCAAATCAGAGAATCAAAATCATTCCCAGATGTAGATACAGTCCTGGAATTGCCAGATGTAGAATATAAAAAACTAATGTACAGAAAGCTTCAAGACATCAGGGATGATCTCAGAAATGAACTAAAGCAATCTACAGAAAAAGCCAAAGAAACACCAATAAAGCAGTTGAAGAAATCAAAAAGATTATTCAAGAACATAGTGAAAAAATCAATAAGCTGCAAGATTCCATAGAGACACCATTCAGAAATCCAAAAGACTAAAAATAAAATTACAGAATTAGACAACTCAATAAGAAGTCAGAGGAGCAGAATCAAGGAATTGGAATGCAGAGTGTGGGAGCTGGAGGATAAGGCAATTGACACCAATATAGTTCAAGAAAAATCAGATAAAAGAATTAAAAAAAATGAAGAAACCCTAAGAATCATGTGGGACTCTATCAAGAAGAATAACTTGCGTGTGATTGGAGCTCCAGAACAGGGAGGGATAACAGAAAATACAGACAGAATAGTTGAAGATCTGTTGGCAGAAAATTTCCCTGGCATCGCGAAAGATGAAAAGATACCTATCCAGATGCTCATCAAACCCCATACAGGATAGATCCCAAAAGAAAATCACCAAGACATATGATCATCAAACTTGCCAAAACCAAAGATAAAGAGAAAATTCTAAAAGCAGCAGAGGATAAAGGAAAAATCACCTACAAAGGAGATTCAATAAAAATAAGTTCGGACTACTCAGCAGAAACCATGCAGTCAAGAAGGCAATGGGATGACATATATAAGATCTTACAGCTAGAAAGTGACAGAGATGGGATTTGAGGCCAGGCAGTGTGTTCTCAAAGTTCATGATCTTAACTCTTGTTGTTGTTCTTAGGTGTCATTGAGTCGGTTCCTAATCATAGTGACCCTATGTACAATAGAACGAAACATTGCCCAGGCCTGTGCCATCCCCATGGTTGTTGTTACACTTGAACCCATTGTTGCAGCCACTGTGTCAATCAGTCTTGTTGAGGGTCTTTCTCTTTTCTCTGACCTTCTACTTTATCAAGCATGATGTTCTTCTCTAGGGACTGGTCCCTCCTGATAACACATCCAAAATTTTGAGACAAAGTCTCACCATCCTCAATTCTAAGGAGCATTCTGGCTGTACTTCTGATCTTAACTATTGTGTTATGTGATATGCCTATCCAAAATGATAAAAAAAAATGATAGAGTCTCAGGAAATACTGATGGCTAATCAAACATTATTATAATTGCAAAACTGTTAAGAAATAATCTGTTAAGAAGGGATACCCCTTTGTATTTCCCATTTCTCCAGTGCCCCAAGCCAATAATAACTTAGATCCCTTTGTCTCAGTTCCTGCCCTTGCCTCACCTCCCTAAGACTGAGAACACACTTTTCCTTTCTGGCTCTGAAGTTTTGCCTGAATCTGTTAGGTGCCAAGGGCCATGCTGACTCATTTCCTGAGGCTAAGGTTTAACTGCTTGTCCCAGGCAGCACTGATGTCTGGGTTTTATTCTGAGTGGGACACTGCTTTGTGCCCTGACTTGTGGCTTCTAATCCCAGATTCTCCCTAAGACTGTTATCCCACATGCCAGGTACTGGTCTCACCACCTATAGCTAAGAGAGAGCCACCATAATCTCAGCACTGGCCTCAAGATGGACATTTTGGGTTCCATAGCACGGAATCCCCCAATGCCACTCACTTTTCTGCCTCTATAATATGGACCACATAACGCTGCACACTAACCTGCAACAACTACATAGTCTGAATTTTGATGCAGTCATGGTTAGAAATATTTTGTATACGGCCAGACCATGTATCAGTCCATTTGTTTGATTGATTTGAAAATATATTGGCAACAAATAGTATCCCACAATTAAGAAGAATTTTGCCCAGAGAACATTTGTGTTTTATAAATCTTATGTTTTTTGGCACATAAACAATAATACTTAAAGTGACTTTTCAATTTCTTTGCTCACTCACTCTCTATTGATATTGAAATAGCTCTCTGTCGATTCTTTTGTTTGATGCCTTTCTTTCTTGTATAAAACATTTCCCCAAGAAAAAAATCTTGTTCTTTCTACAAAATATTCTGTTAGTATTCATTTTAGTCATAGAGAAAGCAGCTCACATGCAGTGAAAATGCTTTGTGGAGCACATCAGAATATTTTATCATAATTATATTAAGTAAAGAAAAAAGTGAACTGTTTGATTCATTTAGATTGATTTCTTTCGTTTGTTGATAATAACATCAGTCATCAGTTCCCGGTTGCTTTATTAGAATAGGACTTATTAGAAGGCATTGGCTAACTCAGCATGTGTACTGCATGTGAAAATGAAAATGCTCTTAGGAACATGTAAGAGCTTAATATTCTCAACATGCACGTCAATCACTGAAAGATGATTAGAACTCACTGTGCGTTTCACAAATCTGAGTCTTTAAATTGCTAATTGAACTTTAATTGGCTTCCATTCTAATTTAATTGTTAACACAAATCAAAAATGTTTACTTAAATATGAGTATTCTAGAGATCTGATGGTCAAGTAATAGATTCTACTTAAGTCTATTAATTAGGCCTAAGTCCCCTGTCTCATGGTGCTAAAATTCTATTCGCACTAGAATACCAGTGAATAAATTTGGAAAGTATTGTTCCTAGTCTGATGGTTGAAATAATTTTATTCATTAAAATCCTGGTTGTTCAATGAAAAATAACCACATGGAAACTTAAAATTATGCTATTTCATACAATAGTCCCCAAACAATTTGGAAATGAAGAAAAGGAAATTAGTTGTATTTATATTTTTTTCACAGAACATATTGAATTTTGTCCAAGTGACCATATGGCTTTGTTCAGCTTTTCTGTTTTTCTCCTTTTTTACCTTAGAATTGTATATTTGCAATCTGATTAACAAATGCTACTGAGTATTCTGCCTAATCAAGCATTTTATTTAAAATAATACACTGAAGGTTATCCCTAAACGAGGCCTCCTTATTTTCCAGAATTTATTTAGTTCTTAGTTATCATTGGGAAACTGACCTCAACATTTCAAAATATAAACTACTCCAGCCATAAAAATTCTTCCCTTAGGACATATTTCCTAATATCCAAACCTCACCAAATACCTTGAACCCAAAATTAATAGAGATAGTGTATTAGAGTTTAGAAATAATACTAAAATGATTAAGGAAAAATAAGTTTATAATATCAAGAGCACAACTCCGAAAAACAGCTAGCATTTTCTTTATTTTACAGATGAGAAAACTATGACTAAGTAATGAGCTGAGATTATGAGCCTGATACATACAACTACCCTATCAGCCTCTGACCACAGGCTCCAGAGCAAGTTCTGTTTTATTGTGTGGAACAAATAAGCAAGAATGTTTCCTTATGAATTATGAACTATCCCACGTAAGTAACAGAAGCTACCAATAAACTCTATCATAAACTGACGCTCTCAGTAATAGTAGGTATTATTGCCGTTTCAGCAGTTTGAGATTTTTTCTTTCCTTTTAGTAACTTCTAGTCTCCTGATGCATTATTCAGGTAACTACTGATGACAGCTTTTATGATCTCTGCCATTTGGAAGGAGAGTGTCTAAGCAAGGCAGAAAGGTAGCAGAAGAGATCAGCATGTACTTAATATTTTACTGTCGGTTTTGTCCTGAGATCAAGGTTATCTTGGTCCTCTGCTAACCTGAAGTCAGCCCATCAAACCCTATCAAGTGTGCATTATCCTCCTGCTGACAAAAGGGAGCAGATATCCTCAGTCTCCTCCTGTTATCTGATCACGGAAAAGACATTTACCAGCCTCCTTAGGCAATATCTTTACATCTTGCACTGTTGTTTATTTAAGTAACTCTAGGTGTTCAGCTTCTGTAAAAAGTTAGGTATCGCCTGCAATGTAGAGAGTTTGAAACTTTACCTAGTCTGAACTTTATAATTATAGTAGAGATTTATTTGCCCTGCTGTGTGTGTGTGGCGGGGGGGGGGGGTGTGTGAAAAAAACTGTTATAAAATGCATCCCAGTCCCAGATAACACAAACACACACACATTATTTTAAAAAATTGTTCAACAGGTAAAAATCCAGTCAAACAAATTATGCTTGCAAAAATAATAACTTCTCCTACATTTTGGGAACCCTGGTGGCGTAGTGGTTGAGTGGTATGGCTGCTAACCAAGAGGTCGGCAGTTTGAATCCACCGTGCACTCCTTGGAAACTCTAAGGGGCAGTTTCACTCTCTCCTATAGGAATGCTGTGAGTTGGAATTGACTCGATGGCAACAGGTTTGGTTTACCCTACTTTTTAATCTTGACCTCTTCTTGACACTCTCAGACTTTCTAGTTCTTAACTTATTCTAGTCACTTGCAAGGAAATTACGTCAGAGTGTCATTTCAGTCATCAGAAGGTTTCCTGGCCACTAGGTTATTGAGAAAACACCTGGTCCACAGCCATCTTATGCTGGCACCTACCTAGATCTACAGTCCCATTCTCTAGCTATTGTTCATCAGGAGTCCACAGAACCCAGAATTTCCATACACTGTCATCTGGCGAAGTAGTCCTATACTTGTGTGCCCTCCAGCTCTTTTTTTTTTTTTTTTTTTTTGCTACTGGATCCTTTGTCACACCATGGGACACCTTCTCAGGCTAACTTACTTGCTTCTATTTGGTACAGGAAAATATTGGCTGATGGATGGTTTAGGACATCCTTGGATCTCCAGTTAGGAAACAGGTCTAATTTCCCTCTACTTTAATAAGAAAAAAAAAAAAAAAAACTTTAATATACCCCAAAATTTACTGGGGATTTTAATCCTGATCTCCTGCCTACCTGGGGAGGCAATCAGAGCCCCTCCTAAGAGTACTATAAACCATGAGTGCCTCTACATTCTTTTATTGGCCTTCCCTCGCTCATTTGCAGAGAACACAGAGACTTCCCAGATGACAAAATTTCAGGGGTAGAGGATTGCACCTTCTTTCACTTTATTGTTTAGGCCAGGACTTTACTAATCAATACTCACAAAGTATTTTCTCTCAACACTAATATTTTAGTAATGTGTTCACTGAGTCTTGTTTGAACCTGAAAAACTGAGAATAGACTGTTTTTTTCTCTTTAAATTTCTGCTGTATCATTCCTAATCTTTTGCTTATCAGTAGATATTTCTGAATAAACAGGGCCTACATCATGTACCAGGGAGTGGGGAAACAGATAAACTCTTGTTCAATATTTTGATATTTCAACATACACAGATTATGTAAAATAGAGTTGTTAAAAGACATAAATTAGAACACAACATGGGAAGAACAAGCTTACCATTTCTCAAGCTGAAAGATTCGAAGAAAAAAATCAAGCCTTAAAGTGCAACATTGAAGAATTCTATGGGTGAAATGTTGAATGAAACCGGAAGCATCAAAAGAAAACTGAAGGAACACGTGGAGTCACTGAACCAAAAATAATTAGTTGATGTTCAGCCATTTCAGGAAGTAGCTAATGGTCAAGAATTGATAGTATTGAAAGAAGAAATCCAAGCTGCACTGAAGGCACTGGCAAAAAACAAGGTTCCAGGAATCGACAGACTATCAATTGAGATGTTTCAACAAATGGATGCAATACTAGAAGCGCTCACTTATCTATGCCAAGAAATTTGGAACATAGTTACCAGGCCAACCGATTGGAACAGATCCATATTTGTGCCCATTCTAAAAAAAGGTGATCTGACAAAATGTGAAAACTATCAAAAAATATCATTAATATCACACACAAGTAAAATTTTACTGAAGTACATTGACAGGAAACTGCCAGAAATTCAAGCTGGATGCAGAAGATGGCGTGGAATGAGGGACATCATTGCTGATGTCAGATGGATCTTGGCTCAAACCGGAGAATACCAGAAAGATTTTTACCTGTGTTTTATTGACTACGCAAAGGCATTTGACTGCATGAATCGTAACAAATTATGGATAACATTGCAAAGAATGGGAATTCCAGAACACTTAATTATGCTCATGAGGAACTGCTACATAGACCAGGGGGCAGTTATTTCAACAGAACAAGGGGATACACTGTAGTTTAAAGTCAGGAAAGGTATGTGTCAGGGTTGTATCCTTTCATCATACCTATTCAATCAGTATGCTGAACAAATAGTCTAAGAACATGAACTATATGAAGAAGAACGGGGCATCAGGGTTGGAGGAAGATTCATCAACAACCTGTGCTATGCAGATAACACAACCTTGCTTGCTGAAAGTGAAGAGGACTTGAAGCACTTACTAATGAAGATCAAAGACCACAGCCTTCAGTATGGATTACACCTCAACATAAAGAAAACAAAAATCCTCACAACTGGACCAATAAGCAATAACATGATAAACAGAGAAAATATTGAAGTTGTCAAGGATTTCATTTTATTTGGATCCACAATCAACAGCCATGGAAGCAGCAGTCAAGAAATGCTAACAAGATATTGCATTGCACAAATCTGCTGCAAAAGACCTCTGTAAAATGTTAAAAAGCAAAAAATGTCACTTTAAGGGCCAAGGTGTGCCTGACTCAAACCATGATATTTTCGATCACCTCATATGCATGTGAAAGCTGGATAATGAATAAGGAATATGGAAGAAGAATTGATGCCTTTGAATTATGGTGTTGATGAAGAATGTTGAATATACCATTGACTGCCAGAATGAACAAGTTCATCTTGGAAGAAGTATAGCCATTTGGCTCCTTAGAAGCGATAGTGGAGAGACTTCATCTCACATACTTTGGGTATACTATCAGGAGGGATCAGTCCCTGGAGAAGGACATCATGCTTGGTAAAGTAGAGGATCAAAGAAAAAGAGGAAGAACCTTAGTGAGATGGATTGACACAGTGGCTGCAACAATGGGCTCAAACAGCAACGATTGTGAGGATGGCACAGTACTGAGCACTGTTTTGTTCCATTATACATAGGGTTGCTAAGAGTCGGAAGCGACGTGATGGCACCTAACAACGACATAAGTAAAAATTACCAATCTATCATTGAGTCATAAACACCAAATCTAACTTTTGTAGTTAAAAAGGAATATCCATTTTACAGGACTACAGTTTAGGTAGGATCAGATTTCCAATAGAACTTAAATTGTCAATAAATAGCTTTAGTTACTGAATAAAGTTTACTAATAATCTGGTCAACTCTACCTCCTTTGGATTAGAAAACAATACATAGAAAGGACAAGGAATTTTCCCAAAGTACAAGAGCCAGTTTGTGGAAGGGAGATGAAAATTGATCCTAGGTTCCCTATGCAGTATGCTCACCTTCTTAACTCCATAGCACCCCAACTAGCATATAAAATAAGTAGAAGAGAATGAGATACAGCATTCATATGCAATGGGATAGAGGAAGAAGATGCACCTGCAAAGATTAAACGTTGGAGAATCAGGTCATGCTGAAGAGACAGATATCCAGAAAATTATAGGAGATTTCACATATTTGAAAAAGATGTTTTCCCCTATCAAAAGCCCCATCAGTCTTCCTAATAGAGAAAGCTGAGAAAGGGCAATTAGAAGAGTCTCTTCTGGGAAGAAAATGGGGTGGAGGGGGGAAGAAGTCTAGTTTGGGCTCTATTCTGTTTACATTAAAGTGGCTAGAGTTACCACATAAAAATACATGATATCTAATTATATCTGAATTTCAGAAAAGCCAGAAATAAATTATGTGGTGTTAAATATATCCCATGCAGGAGCCCTGGTGGCACAGTAGTTAAAGTGCTCAGTTGCTAATCAGAAAGGTCAGTGGTTCAAACTCACCAGCTGCTTGATGGGAGAAAGATGTGGCAGTCTCCTTACATAAAGATTTACAGCCTTGGAAACCCTTTGGGGAAGCTCTGCTCTGTCCTACAGATAGCGTTGCTTTCAATCAGAATGGACTCCACTGCAGGGGGTTTGGTTTGGTTTTTTTATACCCCATGCACTATTTAACTAGGTGTCCTGTGTTTTATTGATCAACTGTAGTTTAAGAGGTAAAAAACCCATTGCCATTGAGTCGATTCTGACTGATAGCGACCCTATAGGACAGAATAGTACTGTCCCATAGGGTTTCCAAGGAGCGCCCGGTGGATTTGAACTGCCGGCCTTTTGGTTAACAGCTGTAGCACTTAACCACTATGCCACCAGTTTAAGGGGTAAAAAAAAAAAGTTTAAGGGGTAGATGACCATAAAAAGGAAACCCTGGTGGCATAGTGGTTAAGAGCTATGGCTGCTAATTAACATGTCAGCAGTTCAAATCTACCAGGCACTCCTTGGAAATTCTGTGGAGCAGTTCTACTCTGCCCTTCAGGGTTGCCATAAGTCGGAATCCAATCAAAGGCAACAGTTTTGGTTTTTTTGGTTTGACCATATACAAAACAAAACAAAACAAGGTATCTGACAGGGGTCAAATGAAACGACAAATTGTTGACATAGGAATTCAAGCTCAAACCGATCCAAGGATTTCTCCTCCCCTGGTTGTCCAGTTGATTCCAACTCATAGTGACCCTATAGGACAGAGTAGAACTGTTGTGTAGTATTTCCAAAGCTGTAATAGTTACAGAAGCTGACTGTCGTATCTTTCTCCTGTGGAGCAGCTAGTGGGTTCAAACCCCCAAACTTTTGGTGAGTAGCCCAGCACTTAACCATTGTGCAACCAGCGCTTTTTGAAAGGCTCCTGTAATGGAGAGATTTTCTATCTTGGATCATCCTCAAGGTTGACATTTGTGCTCCCCAGGCCATGGCCCATCAAGAGGCCCTGACTTATAAAAACAAAATCTCAACAAGTGAGACTTCCAGAGGAATTACTTATATTTTGAAGAGTAAACACTAGAATCTCCAGGAAGCTTAGTGGTCATTTCTAAGTGATATTATGGAAAGAGTTTCTGTTTTGCAAGGGATGCTAGAGTAGATAATCTCTAATATCATTTGTAAATCTCATTCTATGATTCAAAAACTAGAGACATAAAAGCTTTTTTTTTTTTTTGTCCTCATTCTTGCATGAGAATGGGCACTATGGATGACCTATTCTTCAAACGCTCTTTCCCCAGTACATCCATAGTGTTTGTCCAGTTTTCTTCTTTTTAACTTTATGACCCCTAATTTAATTTTTCTCATCATGTCTACCCACCCCTAAATGTTGGGGTTCTCATGAGTTGCCTTAGGACTTTGTTTTCTCATTTATATACTTTCTCCTTTAGAAACATATACATACTTCCATTTTAAATGTTTATTTTATTAAACTATTAATGATAACATAATTTAACTTGGCATATAATAACTTGAAAAAGGCATTTAATAAGCATTTTATTTTTATTTCTAACACTCCTAGGAAGATAAGAAAAAGAGAGGCAATATCAACCTGTATATGGAGTTTTCCGAAGACTTTTGTGGAGGGTAAATTGAGAGTCACAATGAATATATTAGTTTAGACGTAGGCTATCTTGATTTGAAAAATATTTTGTCAAACAGAATTATTACAAGTATTTCTGATTATAATATGTTTTAAAACGAAGTATTTATATGCTTTGTTTTCATGCCTAAAATACATTATTTGAGCCAAATATTTATAGTAGTTTGTTCTTACAGCAAATAAATCAATGAGAGTTATACCTTCTGCTTCTCCTATAACAACTTGGAGGAAAACAATCAGAGAAATTCAGACACTACTCTGATGAATATGAGTGGGACCAGTGGGAAGGAACTACATACAATGTTGTAGTATGCATATCATGTTCGTCCTAATTTTAAGCTGTACCCAAAGGCTAAAAACTATTCCTTAAACTATTCCTGGAAATGAAAATTAACAACATTTGCAATGATACATGCCAGTCATGAACACCACCTTTGATATCAACGACAAACATCTGGATGCAAAGAATGCTTTGGTCATTAATGTTTCTTCTGGGTCAAATGGCTGGGTGTGGGATAATTAGTGTCGCTTCCTTTTTTTGTCTATTAATAAAACAAAACTGTTGCCCTCCACTCAATTCCGACTCATAGTGATCCTATAGGACAGAGTAGAACTGCCTCATAGGGTTTCCAAGGAGTAGCTAGTGGATTTGAACTGCTGACCTTTTGGTTAGCAGCCTGAGCTTTTAACCACTGTGCCACCAGGGCTCCCCTTTTTGTCTACGGTCCTCCAAAATATGCACTTCTTGTTTTTAGGTGCTGTCGAGTTCCTTCTGACTCAGCTACCCTGTGTACAACCAAACATCCTCACAATCATTGTAATCTTTGAGCCCATTGTTGCAGCAACTCTGTCAATCCATCTTGTCAAGGGTCTTTCTCTTTTTCACTGACCCTCTACCTTATCAGGCATGATGTCCTTTTCCAGGGGCTAGTCACTCCTGATAACATGTTCAAGATACAGGAGGCAAAATCCCAACACCCTCGCTTCCAAGAAGCACTCTGGCTGTACTTCTTCCAAGACAGACTTGTTTGTTCTACTGGCAGTCCATGGAATATTCAATATTCTTTGCACACACCATAATTCAAAAGCATTTGTGAAAATATTTGTTTTCTTTATGTTGAAGTGCAATCCATACTGAAGGCTGTAGTCTTTGATCTTCATTGGTGTTTCAAGTCCTCTTTGCTTTCAGCAAGCAAGGTGGT
Organism: Elephas maximus indicus; assembly: GCF_024166365.1. Taxonomy (NCBI): domain Eukaryota; kingdom Metazoa; phylum Chordata; class Mammalia; order Proboscidea; family Elephantidae; genus Elephas; species Elephas maximus. Next base: position 58,325,813 of record NC_064833.1, on the reverse strand, counting down.
GTCATCTAAGCCTTCCTCCAATCCTGATGCTGCAGTCTTCTTCATATAGTCTAGCTTCTCGGATTATTTGCACAGCATACAGATTGAATAAATATAGTGAAAGGTTACAACACTGACGCCCATCTTCCTGATTTTAAATCATGCAGTATTCCCTTGTTCTATTTGAAGGACTGCCCCTTCATCTATGTACAAGTTCCACATGTGCACAATTAAGCGTTCTGGTATTCCCACTCTTTGCAATGTTATCCATAATTCATTATCATCACACAGTTGAATGCCTTTGCATAGTCAATAAAACACAGATAAACATCTTTCTGGTATTCTCTGCTTTCAGCCAAGATCTGTTTGACATGAGCAATGATGTCCCAGTCCCATGTCTTCTTCTGAATAGAGCTTGACTTGCTTGCAGTTCCCCATCAATGTACTGCTGCAAGTGCTTTTGAATTATCTTCAGCAAAATTTTACTTGTGTGTCATATTAAGGATATTGTTCGATAATTACCACCTAATATAAATTGTCTTTAAAAAAAGTTCCCTGGTATTGAGTGTTTTATTTGTTTAATACACTATTGTTGGATCAGTAAGTATTAAATAATTCCCTTTCTTCAAAATTCTGCCCTTTAAATTAGAAGGTATTTTTGAACAGACTCATAGTCATTTGCTCCAAGGCTTTCTTTCCAGATGTGACTTCTATTTTCCAACATAAACACTGTGCAGCAGACAAACTTCCCCCACTCTCTCTACTGTCCCAATTTCAACATCTTCTTCAAGACTTCCTAGTGTCAGAGTTTTAGGTATTTCTGATAATCCCAGTCAGTCTGAAGTGGTATTTTCTTTCTCAGAAATTCTACATTAATTATGGCAGATAAATTTTTTGGATATTTAATTAGACTCCAGCGTGATAGTTCTTTAGAAAGTTTTCCTCAGAATATTGTTATATTTACTTCTGTCTGGGGAAAACAGAAAGGAACATTTTGCTGAATATGATTTTGTAGAGAATATTTTATACCAAACTCTGAAAAAAGGTTTTTAGTCATTGTCAAAATTGATTACGAAAATGTTTGCATTTCTGCTTCAGTGGTATTTGTTTCCACCACAGATTAAAATATTGGAGGCAGTGATTATTAAGCCTAGTAATTACTAAGCCTCTGAGGCTCTGCTTACCTCCTGTCTTCAGTGCCCTCAATCGTTTCTCTTGCTCACCGTGACATCTCTTGAACATCTCAAGATTGAGAAATGCTGAGCTTGGTTTTCCCTTTAGGTTTTCTATCTCTAGCTTTTTGCACATGTCAGTATAACACTTTACTTTGTCTTCTTGAGCCACCCTTTGAAATCTTCTGTTCAGTTCTTTTAATTCATCAGCTCGTCCTTTTGCTTTAGCTGCTTGACGTTCGAGAGCGAGTTTCAGAGTCTCCCCTGACATTATCTTAGTCTTTTCTTTCTTTCCTGTCTTTTCAATGACCTTTTGCTTTCTTTATGTATGCTGTACTTGATGTTATTCCACAGCTCACCTCGTCTTCGCTCATTATTGTTCAACGCATCAAATCTGTTCTTGAGATGGTCTCTAAATTCAGGTGGGATATACTCAAGGCCATATTTTGGCTTTCGTGGACTTGCTCTGATTTTCTTCGGTTTCAGCTTGAACTTGCATATAAGCAATTGATGGTCTGTTCCACAGTGGGCCCCTGGCTTTGTCCTGACTGATGATCTTGAGCTTTTCCATCATCTCTTTTTACAGATGTAGTTAATTTGAAACCTGTGTGTTCCATCTGGTGAGGTCCATGTGTATGGTCACCATTTATGTTGGTGAAAGAAGGTATTTGCAATGAAGAAGTCGTTGGTCTTACAAAATTCTATCATTCGATCTCCAGCATTGTTTCTATCACCAAGCCCATATTTTCCAACTACTGATCCTTCTTTGTTTCCAGCTTTTGCATTCCAATCACCAGTAATTATCAATGCATCCTGATTGCACGTTCAATCAATTTCAGACTGCAGCAGCTGATAAAAATTTATTTCTTCATCTTTGGCCTTAGTGGTTGGTGTGTAAATTTGAATAATAGTCATATTAACTGGTCTTCCTTGTAGGCATATGGATATTATCCTATCACCGACAGCATCGTAGTTCAGGATAGATCTTGAAATGTTCTTTTTGACGATGAATGCAATACCATTCCTGTTCAAGTTGTCATTCCCAGCATAGCAGACTATACGATTGTCTGATTCAAAATGGCCAATGCTGGTCCATTTCAGTTCACTAATGCCTAGGATATTGATGTTTATGTGTTCCATTTCATTTTTGACAATTTCAAATTTTTCTAGATTCATACTTCGTACATTCCAGGTTCCGATTATTAACAGATGTTTGCAGCTCTTTCTTCTCATTGAGCCGTGCCACAACAGCAAATGAAGGTCCTGAAAGCTTTACTCCATCCATGTCATTAAAGTCGACTCTATGCCCCAGTCATCTTTTGAGTGCCTTCCAACCTGGGAGGCTCATCTTCCAGCACTATATCAGACAATGTTCTACTGCTATTCTTAAGGTTTTCTCTGGCTAATGCTTTTCAGAAGTAGACTCCCAGGTCCTTCTTCCCAGTCTGTCTTAGTCTGGAAGCTCAGCTGAAACCTGTCCTCCATGGGTGACTGTGTTGATATCTGAATACCAGTGGCATAACTTCCAGCATCACAGCAACATGTAAGCCCCCACAGTACAACAAATTAAGCAGAGGTAGAAATTATTTATTCATTCACAATTTCTTATAATAGTAATTTCTTGGTTTATCTCAAAATGTAATCAGGATTTATTAGATGCTCTCTCCCACTAAACCCCCCAATGGGAAGAGAACTACACCAGTAAGGATGTTCAGCTAATAAATTCTCCTTCTGTTTGTAAAAGATGCAGTTACATGAGTACAAATGCAACTTAAATTTTCTCAGATGAATATAGATTTGGAGAAATAATAGAATAAAATTACAAATATTGCATTTTGATAATATATATTCACAAATATATCCATATAGTTCATATATTCATAAATCAAACTTACTAATAAATAAAACTCACAACATCAGAAGGCAATTTTTATATTCTCATTGGCTTTTTTGAGAAGCATAAATGAAATAATACTGGAGAAGTTACTTTGTAAAAGATAACTGCTGTAACGATAAAAGAAACATTATTAGTAGTCTCTGGCAATGAATACCTACAACTGAATTGCTAGAAATATTTTCAATGTTCTTTTTAGAATTGAAAATTGCACTACAGACATACAATTATTATTCATCAATTTGTCTTTTGAAGTTTGAACACTGTTAGAATTCAAAAGCTATATATCTTTTGAAAGATTTTATATTCTGCCATACAATAAAACTGCAAATATGTAACTACATATACATAATTCTGGAAAACATAAACAACTGGCTGTTTTTATAAGACATTATTAGAAAAATTCAAACAGATTTTTTTTAATAAATTCATTTTATATTATGTAATTATGGTTTGCCCGTGTGAACTCTATACAGGCACTAATCAGACTATGCCAAATATAAGCAAAATACCTTGGTTCACAATAAACTCAACTCGGGAAACAGCTATTTATAACCTCAAAATTAAGATTAAGGACCTAATTGCACTCACAGGCATCCAACTGCATGAGCTAAATAATGCATGACTATCTATACAAAAAATGGATAATCACAATTTATAAATTTATCGTAAAATGCAACTATCATAACTATTAATAAGTAGGTTTTTAAGAGCTGGATTCTGATTTTAATGGTAATTTAACTAAATGTTCTAAAAAGCTAGCACTTTCACTTATTATTTGGTATTTGTACTTTCTTAAAGCTTCAGGCTATTTATCATTTTTTATCTAACAGTCACAAATTTAAAGGCTTAATTCTCAAAAGGCAGTATGCATTAAAGGAAACAATAATAATAACCTCGTGTCTCATAACATCTAAATTACCTTTGAGTTTCCTGAATCCCCTGCTTTCTTATAAAACAATTTTACACACACACACACACACACACACACACAGAGCAGTCAGGTGGAACTTTAGAGTACAATTATTCTTTTATATTAAAGGTGCTTTACATGTGTTTTTGGTGGCTTATTTTCCCTGGTTATTAATTGTACCAATACAATTTAATTACATCTGGTTTTCTTATAATACATACAAGGTGTATGAGTCATTGATCATTAAAAATCTGTAGTCACGGAGAAATATTTGGCAATGTCTAACAAAACTATGTAGGTATTGAGTCTTCTTCCCAGCAATCCCATTTTGAGGAATTTACCTTAAAGGTACAACTTAACACATATGAAATAACATATATTTTTTTGACATATACACAAGGTTATTTATCAAAACATTATTTGTAATAGCAAAATATTGGACACTACCCAAGTGCCAATTCACAACGGATAGATGAAACAAAAACAAACAAAACAACAACAACAAAACAATAAACAAAAGAGCATGATATATCCACAAAGTGAGTAACAAACCATTTGATAAAATACTGGAAATTTACAGTAGTTTATGTAGGGCTATTATTTTATTTTATCAATATGGAAAGGATGTTATTATAAATGAAATGCTGATGCTATCATCCTTCCCTCAACTGAAATCCAATCTTATGGTAGTGATACTTATTGCAGAATTCCTGAGAGTAATGTTAACGTCTTCTTTGCTTATTTCTGCTAGAGCAGGTTCCTCATGCATGTTAACCAGGCACTCAGTCATTAGGAAGTTAGGCTCCTAGATCAGCAAGGATAGAGTACTGTGATTAACACCTTTTAAAAAAATGATTTCTGGGTAAATTTTATTCCCCTCACTAATATTTTTTTCTCATACGTTAGCTGATTCAATTCTCTATCCTATTTTTTCTTAAATATAGTTTATATACTGATCCTGCATTTTCTCTAACAGCAAATTAAACAGGATTTCTTTAAGCAGTGAGAACTCCTAGCAGTAAGAAGTAGGATGGTGGTTTATAGTTCAAAGACAATACTTTGCCACTTCACAGGATGTTTGCTGAGATTTTTTTTTTTTTTTTTTTGGTGTTGGGGTAAAACATATCTTAATTCTCAATGTTTCCAGATACAGAAATGTGCTGTATAAGGTTCGTTCCGGCCACGTCTGACTGCATATACTTTCGTGGTCCTATAAGGTTATAATAGAGTTCAGAAATGCCAGTCAAAGAATGGGACACAGCAGAAATAACGGGATGTATATCTTTTGTGTATAAAGCAGTTGTGCTGCTAGGATTACGACCATACAGTACATGCATATAGGCAGTCTCTGGATTCCTAACAAATTCCCTTCCTAAATCTGGCCTTAAATCAACTTTCTCCCACAGAAGAGACGTTTCCAGATACACTGCAACGTCTTTAACATAATAATACAGCAATAATAATAATAATAATAATAATATTTCGATGATTGTTGCAAAGTAGAGTGTCCATTTGTTATTATGAACCAGCGTATGTACCTCAAATTTTTAATGTAATGGGGGTCGCTTTGTAATTATGGGTTGTATGCAAGTCAGGCATTCATAACCCAGGGAATGCCTGTAACCTATAATACAAATGGTGTTCTCACAACATCCAAACCACATAAAGCCCTAATTCACAGAATGCATTGTAGACGTTAGACGGTGTATGACTGTATTTTCTTTGAACAGTAAGATAGATGAAAAAAGAAAAAAAGGGAAGATGAAACAAAACAGATGATGGTGGTCAAGTTTTAAATAAAAAGGAAGAGAATACAGCAAAATAAATACAATAATAATATTTGGTTCGATTTTTAATGTGGCTTTTTTGTACATAGATTACAGAAAGAAGAAAACGCTGATTTTTTTTTATTTAACTTAAAGTAAAACTTGTATTGATATAAAATCACTTGTTCTAATGTAATTTCTGGAAACACTGGTGGTGTGGTTAAGAGCTACAGCTACTAACCAAAAGTACAGCAGTACACATCCACTAGGCTCTCCTTGGAAACTCCATGGGGCAGTTCTACTTTGTCCTACAGGGTAACAATGAGTTGGAGTTAACTCGATGGCAATGAGTTTGGTTTTTTTTAATGTAATTTCTAATTTTTTTTCTAACCACCAAAGCTGTAGATACCCAAATGTTTAAATTTACCATTTTTTTAAATTAGAATAATAGATATAAATCTGGAGATGGGAATAGAAAAGGTTTTTCCTTTCACAAGAAACAAGCTGTTTAAAGTCTATGAGAATCTTTGGATTTTCAAGTCTTCCTTCAAGAGAAAGTGGAAAAAAAAAAAAAAAAAACAAAGAAAAGCTTGGAGTCATTAATAAAGCTTTCCTCCAGACTGTACTACTGTTGCCAAGAAATATCTGTGAAAAATATGAGATGGACAATATAAATTGCTTCTGGCTATCAAAGGAAAAGGAAAATCTGATGATGCTATAATCAAAATTTTCTCTTCTCCTATGGATGGAAAATATTACCACTTTGCAGGTGTCCTTTTACTCATCCTTTACAGATCAAGTAAGAAAAATGGAGAGTGTAATAGTTTTAAAACTTAACCCTTTGAGTCAGTTCTGACTCACAGGGACCCTATAAGACAGAGTAGAACTGCCCCATAGGGTTTCCAAGGAGCTCCTGGTAGATTTGAACTGCTGACCTTTTGGTGAACAACAGAGCTCTTAACCACTGTGCTACCACGGCTCCTAAAATATAACATATCCTTTAATTCATATTAATAATATGTTGTGCAAAATACTGTCATTTCCATTTCCATAGATCATTCTCACATTTTCTTTAATAAAATTTCAATTTTAAAGCTAACTTGTGAGTGGAATTCTATTTCATATATTTGAGATTTTGCAATACCCCCGAATACTGTATTATTAGGGGAACACTGAGAAGAAGTTTTCAAGAACTGTATATTTTATAAAAAAGCATATTTTGTCACATTTTAAAAAATATTGTCTCAATGAATAAAATTGAAATTCTATAAGCATTGTAGAAAAAGTAGTATCACTCAGGTTTAAAATATGATGGGCAGTAAAATATGCCAGACTTTACAAGCTCATTTTTTTTTTCCTCCCAGAAAGCAACATTTCTCTATTTTGAGTAGATACATGCTTATGTAAAACCTGATCACATGAAATTGAAATGAAATTCAAAAAATTAAACTGACAGGAGTATAAAATGAAAGGTATACAGAAATAAATTTCACATACATATTTTACAGCTTCACTCAGGTTTCCTTGTTGCTGTTCTGAGAACCCTTCTTTAAGAGTCTGGCCATTTTTAAATCTCTAAAATGAGAAATGAAATGACTAAGATTTTGGAATATCACTTAAACAGGCAACTATTTTAGTAAAACAACTTTATTTATAAAGTACTTCCAAATTTCTATTTTTCTATATAATCATTTCTTTTTCTCCCAAATGCAGAAAAGGTCCACTATAAGCCACTAAGCAAGAAAGACAAATTACTTCTTACTGCTGCTGGAGACCATGGCAGCAGAGAAAAAGATCTGAATTAATGATTCACCTCCTCAGTGCAGCATGAATGCTGTCTGCTGCTCCCTGTTATTATGATTCGACAGTGTAGAAAGAAGCACTGGAAAATTAAGGGGAAAATCTACTGCCATTCTTCAACTTCTGACATCTAGGTGAAGAGAGAAAATAGTGGCTTCAGCCACTGTTGAGTTTGAAAAATACACTTAGCCATGGCTGAGAACTGATGTTATTGTGATAAAGAGTAAATAAAGGAGAGACAAAATGGAATTTGGTAGAAAGCATACTAAAAGATACTCAGTCACCAAAGGGAAAAGTGATTTCTCAGATTCTGAAGCTGCAGAAATGCCTCTGAGTCACGCAATGTAAAAATTATAATATAACATATAATAGTATAATTTTTCTAGATCGTATGTAACCTGATCCACTGAAAACTTTTATTTGGAATTTTGTCTCAACTGTAAAAATACTTTTTGGTTTAAAATACATATGACACTACCTTTAAAATTTCTTATAAGGGGAATAAATGTTTCACATTCTAAAATAAAGAAAGGCTTGCTACATATATCAAATTTGCTGCACTTAATAATAAAAGTTTCCATTTTACTGGATTTCAATTTTACAAAACATTTTAAGAAATGTTATTCCTTTGTCCCTCATGAGTTTTTTATGGATAATTTTCTATATTAAGTGTTTATTTGTTTATCTTGCATTTACTCAATCAAGACATTTTATTGAGTGCCTATATACTCTACCTTCAAAAATAGGCAAATAAACAGCAATGACAACAGTAGTCAATAGTAAAACTATGCTCTGCCTTCCAACTTCAATGTGGTCTCTGTTGTTAGTTGCTGTCAAGTCCATTCCAACTCATGGCAACCCCATGAGTGCAGAGTAGAACTGTCCCATTGGATTTTCAAGGCAGTGACCTTTTAGAAGCAGATCACCAGGCCTGTCTTCTGAAAGCCTCCAAGTGAGTTCAAACTGCCAAACTTTCCACCATTGAGTGCTTAACTCTTTGTGCCACCCAGGAACAATGAGTAAGATTTTCTAAGCAAAGTATATGCATAAAACAATAGATGATTGATTAGATTAAACAAATCTTAAAATATCAGTGACAGACATGGTGATTTATTTCACATCAAAATAAAAACAGTAACATCTCAAAGGGAAATGGGAGAAGGAAATGGGCAGCCAATTTTAAACATAATACTAAAATAGATAATAAACAGTGTGTAATTTGTTCCCAGTGGGATTTTAACTTCTCTGAAATTGGAAATACTGCGTGTAAATTAGCAAGTGGTCTTTTTTCTTGTGACTCTCCAACGTGACCTTGTCCATTACCCGAGAATGAAGCATTACCTACTCACTCTTTCTGAAGAGCTTCATCAAGGCCCTAGTGACTTGAATACATAGACTTTGCACTGAGATGCTAAGTGTTGTAGTAAGTAATCTAAATTGTCTACAAAGTTAGCAAACTGTGGATGCTGCTTTCTTCTTTAAATTACAGATATTTCATGTCCCCATGGTTTGTATTCTCGAAAGACTTGTTTATGTAATATTTTTGAAAAGCTGAATTCAAGCAGCCTAGACTTCCACTTCAGATAATGAATGGGGGAAAATTGGCTAACTTGGGTGTAATAAAGAATATCATGTGTTCCAAGTTCTCCTTTAAGCCAAATTTATCATCTTGCTGTCTTCTGCTTTAATTGATAATATAAATAAAATCTTTGACATGTGTTCATTTTGTATTTGTATAAGTGTCATGATTTTACCATTTTGAAAATTACATTTAATCATAGGTTTGTAAAGAATAACTAGGACTGGACTCATTGTATAGTACATAAGGGTAATTTATTATGAAGCTTAAAAAAAATCTTTTTTTTTTTTTTTTAAACTTCAGCACCCAGTAATACAAGGGCTGCTTCTAAGGTCCCTGATGGTCCTATCTTAGCAGTGTGTTTAAAGGAATATATAATATACCTATATCTACATCTAACTGCATAGGTAAACATATATTTTGCAAAAGTACTATATTTTAATGGTAATTGTTAAGAAAACTATCTCTTTTCACTATAACTTCTCATGTGCCACACTTTTTTTGTGTCAGTGAGCATAGCAGCGGCTATCGGCATTTTGGGAATCTGGCTGAGAGTTGAGGGGGCATATATTTGAATTGGCTTTAGCGGGATATATTATGTGATTTACTGTCATTCTTATTTATGTTAAAGTTACTGTGTCTTGTATCGGTGTAGGAACAGCTTCCAGTAATAGTCCTACAACCCAATGTGCTGACTTGTCTGGTCTCAAGACACAAAGGTACAAAGTCCTTTGTACCAGAGTCATAAGAATTGTTTTATTGTTGTACCCATTGCTAGAGGCACGTGCTTAGTGTAAGTGTATATTTGAAAGAGAATCACCAGAAGCTAAAAGGGTGAAACATCCTTCACGCCATTGCTGTTAGGTGCTACCTGCAAGTCTGCCCAGAGACCATGGCCACGGAGGAGACCAGCCCCTCAGAGGCCACCTGGAGACCCTCCTTGAGAAAGGGAGTGTTCTGAAGCCTTTGCCACCATGTTCGCTGCCTCGTTAATGCATAAAATAGACGGATAGTAGAGTCTACTTTTGTCATAAATGCAAACTGTCAGATAATGAGATAGTCAATAAATGAGGGGTAGGTGTATTTAAAATTTTACAACTGACATACAATTCTGAATTAAATTTTAAAGATGCATATTAAATTGAGAGTATACATCATTTTAACCGTGAGTTTGTTTCATCTTCAAATCGGTTTTCATTTCAAATCTAATGTTGGTTATAAATCTATATAATTTTAATTTTTTGTGATATTATATGGTTCTTTTTATTATTTTCTTGCCTATATTGCTCCCGTCAACTTACATGATTAAGTATGTACTTTTAATTCTTAGTTTTTCTTTTTTTTTTTTTTAATTTTACTTGTTGTAATCTGCCTGAGATCCTTGGCATGTAAGTTTTTGGAGGTAGGTAATTCAGAGACAGTATATAGAGCTAGTTTCTTTTCCTTTAAATAATTGGTTAAACAGAGTATTTTCTCCCACAAATATGTGTACATTATGAATGATTTCTGTTTAGGGTATCACATAATTAGTGATTTAATATAGTCCCTAACAAACCCTACAAACATTATGGCAGACTGAATCTGGGATTACTAGTATATAATGTTAGGATATACAATCTTTTATTTTCAGCCAATGACATTATTTTTTGAGGTGCATTTGACGAATGTAGCTGGTTTAGAAGCTCTCTATAGAACTTCAGAAGTACACAAAACCACCAAGTGAATCTCAGCATATAGATTTACAATCCAATGATTCATTGCTCGGGCATTACTTTATAATATATTTGGAATATTTTTGCAAGGCCATGGATGTGAGTTATGGATTTTTTTATTGATTTGTTCCATTGAAAATCCTGATGATGACATCTTGAATTTTAAAAAGAGCAAGCAAACAGAAGCGCTTGTATGGATTGAGTAGTTTAATCTAAATTTTAAATTTATTGATGCACACCATGCATTATACAAGAGTGACATTGCTAGGGAAACACAAAGGTGACAAGATACTGAAATGTTTTAAAGATGTTTCTGTGAGAGCTAAAGAATTCCAGATGACCGTGTATTGATGCCAAGTGGCTGTTTCCCAAGCGTAATTTTGTTTTTAACAAAGTAAAAATTAAACATTTTTTAATAGTATTTGCACAGACACCATCATCCTTTTATCTTGATAAACTCACCTTTGGTTATTATAAGTACAGATATAAAGAGAGTAGGGTAAGCATCCTAAAAAGAGAGAAGTTTCAGGAAGTGAGGCAGTAAATGCATCGGTATATATGAGGGAGAAGCAATTGCCTTATTTGAGCAACTATCAGAAATAAACTAGTGAAATATTTGCACAGTAGATTCCTACACATTACAATAAATTATTTTACAATAAAATGCTCCAATTATTCAGAAGAAAGGGGAAGGACAAAATAGCTTAATAGGACAGTTCTCTTAAAATTGTTAAAATACCTCTATGTTCGTGATGCACATTCCATGTGCACAATTTGTTCTGCAATTTTAGAAAAAGCCTAAACTACAAGTCTTCTCTGGTGTCTGACCTTAAAAGTTAATTCCTTCCCAAACCCTTTACTGTCAGGTACCATGTGGTTTCATCAGAGTGATAAAATCTGAAAGGCTAAGTATGTGTCTCTATATAAACACTGAATTATATACGTATTTTTTAAGTTTGTTTTCCAGTCAGCAGTTATCAGCCACCTAGTTGAGCAAATGTATCTGATATTAAAGCTAAACATTATGCTCTTGTTTTTATTTTTCTTTGAAGTGGGATGAGAGTAGAGGCTGTTGTGAAAAGGCTATAGTAAATAAATTTCTGAAATTCGACCTTAAAACTTTTTCTATATATTTATTTTGAATTCTGTTTGATATATTCCCTGTCAACCAAGAAGACTTTAATTACTTTACTGATAACAAAGGAGAAGGAAAAAGTAGACACACTTCACTTTGTGCAGGCAGTTTATCCTAGTATGATAATTTCAAACTCAGAAATAAGTCCTGAGATGTTTACAACCCTCATGGGAAAAATGAGTAACGTCTGAACAGGAGAGCTGGCTGAAGTCAAACACATTATAGTAGTCTGTGAAAGGGAAGAAGAAGTGTTCAGAAAGGTAAAAAGCAAATCATGGATTCCAAAACTTTCTCTCAGAAAGCTTGAATGGGTAGCAATGTAAAAACTACATGGTGATGACATGGATGTGCTACTGAAAGAAATTTCATTGTTGATTTTTACAAAAGGAATTTAAACAGAAAGTTCAATGTGAGAGCCGTGTTTTAGCCATTTGAGCTAGACAAGAGACGAGTATATACAGACATTTCAAGAAATGTATCTGTGATTAGAATGAGCCTCCTAAAGCATTATCTAGGTGCAGGAACAGGTTAAGAAATGTTTTTATTTTCTTTTCTTGCTTTTGTTTGTTCTTAGCAGGGCAAAGCCTGAAGCATGTTTATAGACTAAAAAAAAAAAAAAAAAAAATTGCTGTTGAAACTCAACAAAAAAACCCAGTGAGTCGATTCTAATTCACAGCAATCCTATAGAACACAGTAGAACTGGCCCAAAGTGTTTCCAAGGAGCCCCTGGTGGATTTGAACTGCCGACCTTTTGGTTAGCAGCCAAACACTTAACCACTATGCCACTAGGGTTTCCTTATAGAAAAAATATGAGTAAAAATAGGGTATTCTGTGGTTGAAAATATAAGGCTGAGAAGATTAACCGCTAGAGCAAGTTCTGGGATAGATGAAGATGATAGGGTCAGAGTTTAGCTAATAATTTATTCACGTACCCAAGGAGGAGAGATATTTATTTCTCTGAAAAAAACAGAAATAGAAAGAAAAAAAAGAGTGGAAATGGGAAGGAGTTTCCAGAGAGATCCAGCTCCGCTCTGACCAAATGCCTCAACATTCTGTTAAAAATATATGGTGGCCATAGACAGCACAGTAGAGTAAAGGGCCCTCAAGACATACTTTAAAACTTTACCATTTGGTGTGATGAACATATTTAAAAGTCAAGATTTGAAGCCTGGTAGACTTAAACGGTGCCTCAGAAGAAAGGCCTGATGACTTACTTCTGCAAAAATTAGCCATTGAAAACCTTATGGAGCCCAGTTCTACACGGGGTCAGTGTTGAGTCGGCATTGACTCTATAGTAGCTGCTTTAGAGACAGACAGATTCACTTTCCCTTGTTGAAAAATAAGATGCTTCCAAGTTACTAAGATATCACCCCTCAGATCTAATACATTATAAATATTCAACTTGCATAAGAGACAAAGCTTCAGTGGCTTGCTGTTGTTGTTCTTGTTCAGTGCTGTCGAGTTGGTTCCGACTCATAGTGACGCTACGCACAACAGAACGAAACACTGCCCGGTTCTGAGCCATCCTTACAATCGTTACGCGTGAGCTCATTGTTGCAGCCACTGTGTGAATCCACCTCATTGAGGGTCTTCCTTCTCTCCGCTGACCCTGTACTCTGCCAAGCATGATGTCCTTCTCCAGGGACTCATCCCTCATGTCCAAAGTATGTAAGATGCATTCTCGCCATCCTTGCTTCTAAGGAGCATTCCGGTTGTACTTCTCTCAAGACTGATTTGTTCATTCTTTTGGCAGTCCATGGTATATTCAATATTCTTTGCCAACGCCACAATTCAAAGGCATCAACTCTTCTTCGGTCTTCCTTATTCACTGTCCAGCTTTCACATGCATATGATGCGATTGAAAGTACCATGGCTTGGGTAAGGTGCACCTTAGTCTTCAAGGTGACATCTTTGCTCTTCAACACTTTAAAGAGTTCCTCTGCAGCAGAGTTACCTAATGCAATGCGTCTTTTGATTTCTTGACTATTGCTTCCATGGCTGTTGATTGTGGATCCAAGTAAAATGAAATCCTTGACAATGTCAATCTTTTCTCTGTTTATCTTGATGTTGCTCATTGGTCCCACTGTAAGGATTTTTGTTTTCTTTATGTTGAGGTGCAATCCATACTCAGTGGCTTACTACATCAGTTTTCATTTCTTATTTTGTGTATTCTACCTGGCTCATATACCTGCTTTATGTGATTCTTAGTATCAATAGCTGATTTTTTTATTGATTAGTAGGTAGTCCCCAGAGGCCTTTATGGACTATCTCTGTAAATTGGAACACTTATTTTCTCATGGTTTCAGAATCTGATATATAAAATTCTGAAAACAGGAAAACCTCTTGGTATGTGAAAGAGTCCTTTGACTTAAAATTTAGAAATGGACAAAACTGTGGTTAGAAGCATTAGATTAAACTCTAACAAAGCTGCCACTATATATATCAGTGAAAATTATTAAAAGGGCTTGAATGTTAACAATAAAACTCATCTTTATTGCTACCTGGTAGGAATCCAGAAAGCTAATTCATACAATAAAATTCTTTTATCAGTACTTTTCATCATCAAATTGTCTTTAAGGAAAATCAACAGTAATATCAAATGTACATCTCATAAATGTGTGCAATATTAGCTATAAAAAAATTAAAAAACAGTTGCTGTAGAATTCATCCTGACTCACGGTGACCCTATGTGTGTGAAATAGAAAACTTCATAGGGCTTTCAATGGCTGATTTTTTTGGAAGTAAATCACAGGATCTTCCTTCCAAGGCCCCTCTGAGTGGACTGCCGTCACCATCCTTTCAGTTAGCAGCCAAGTGAGTTAACCCTCTGGACCACACAGCGACTCCTTGTACAATGTTAAGAACAATCAATTGTACAGTGAAAGAGGTATAGAAGAATATGTTTGTAAAATAAAAAAAAAAAAGAGGGAGGTGGTTAAGAAATTTCACCTCAGTGTTTGGGAATGTCAGTAGCCAACCTGAATAGCTCCACTTCTTTCCATAAGAATGGTACCATTTAAGATACCAATAGGGCCTAGTAACCTAAAATGATTATTGATTTGGTAGCCACAGGCATTTATGATGTCAATCAGTTCAGTTTTTATTGCAATATAGAATTTAAATTTGCAGTACTTTGTCTGTTTTCCATATTTTAATCTAGAAAATACAGAAATTGCATGTTTCTGAAAACAGTCTATATCTAACAATTAATTAGATGAAAATGGTTATGTTATCTAGAGATATTTCAACTGGCACTTCACTTAAGATACATGAAACTTAACAGGATTTAAATTTGTAATCTTAGGAGTATTGTATACAATCTGTCTTTCCAATCCAAAAGACTGTAAGTCAGTGCCTCTCTGTGGTGTTTTATTGCTGTTTAGAGTTTTACTTGTTTTGCAATATTTCAAAACATGTTTATGTTCCCAGAGGCTTAATCGCCTGCAGTGCAATCTGTACAAGTCCTTAGAGGTAATTTTTGGAAGAAAATCTTAAAGAAATTGCTGCCACTGAGAGGAAAAATTTTCCATCCAGAGAAAAACACCATGGGTAATATATTTTCCTTACATATCCAATATCATTTTATGGGACAGCTATGTGAAAGCAGCTGTAGTCTGATTTTTTTTTTCTTTAAATAGCCATTGGGATAGACAGAGTACCCTTACTGAAATGTATATTTATAATTGAAGTTTCATGCGTTGTGACTACATTAACTTTTTATTTAATAGTTCCTGAACATAGAATAAATATTCATTTGGCCTATGCATTTATGAGTCCTTTTCAACCCAATAAATAAGGTAGCTTGAAGAGATCTTGCAGTGTTTTTTTTCAGCCCCACAATGTTGTGATATCCAGCCACCTCAGTGGATACTCCCTGGTAGCTCCACAGCGTAAAAAAGGCAAAACTCAATTTACCATTTTCACATCACGGCTAGAGGCTGCTAAGGTATAGCCTTGGAAAAAGGGAGAGGACAGGACATAATGAGAGTTAGTCATGACTCTGTTATGTTTTAAAATGATATTTAGCTTTTGCTGTTCAGGACTTGAGGAAGAAGAGAGAATTTCATGAATTTTGACATCTGACAATTGTGCTATTGGAGGATTTTAAAAAGTATTTTAATTCTTGAAAGCAGACTGTTGATAAAATGATCTAACAGTAGGGGTTATGTATGTTTTCCTTTTCTTTTTTAAATTCTGATCTGAGCACATTATGGTATGTGCGGATATGTCCTATACATATGTCTTATATATATGTATATGAAGAGCTATACATATATATGAATAGATATTCATGGATAAGGATATGAATAAATAATCAGTCTTTTTTTTTATTTTGTTACTTAGTAAGGCAATGCTTTACTAAGTCGCCTAATTGTTAAATGTCTAACTCTCTTTATGTAAAGGATTTAGAGAATCTAATCATTGCATATTCCAATCTTCCCAGCATTTCTGCATTATGCATCCAGTTTTTACAAAGCGTTGTGCTAAGTGCCTTGCATACATAAATTTACTGAATATCCAACACATAGTGTCGTTTCCAACTCATAGCAACCCTATAGGACAGAGTAGAACTGCCCAGTAGGGTTTCCAGGGAGCAGCTGATGAATCCCAACTGCCAGCCTTTTGGTTAGCAGCCATAGCTTTTAACCACTACACTACCAGGGCTGCATAAACCTAATATATGATAGACATTATTATTATTTGCATATTTTAGAAAAAAGCTAACTGATGTTCCAAAAGCTTAAGGAAGCTTAGAACTTCATTTCAGCTAGGAATTGTTGGAGCCAAGATTCAAACTCAGGTCTTTGTAATCACAAAGCATATCTTCGTTCCATTACACCATGTTTTAATAGTGATTGCAGAAAGAAAAGCCAATTGAAAGTGAGACACTATATACAATTTTGCTGAGTAACTCATATATTCTTTGAGGCAGACATTTATCATTGCTTATTTTTCTAGAAGCTCAGCATTTTCACATGTAACAGGAGTATCATGAATCTACTTTGCATGGTCCTTGCATAATAATTATTGGAAAATAATTAAGGGGACTCGCAATGCTTGCTGTAAATTTTCAAGAAATATTACAGTGTTTCATATTCAAATTACGCTCATGCAGAAGTTTGCTTAAACAGATTATATGGTGAATAAAGGTTCATATGGTGAAAGAATAGGGAAGGGAAAAAAAACTTGTTAATATATGAGGAGAAAATGATTCAAACTGTGCTTTCAATATAAATAGGGAAGAAAATGCAAATAAGGGAAAAACAATTACCATAATGCAATATTTGGTATTTGAAACACCAAGTAAATCACGCGGTGAGTCCTAAATTCCTATTTCCTTTTGAAGTAATTTTTTATTACCCTGTTTCAATTATTGAAGCCTTGTGATTTGGAAGGCAGATACCAGAATAAGGGTGAAAATGTTTCAGCCTATATCAGTCATGCCTTTCTTCTAAATACAAAACATAGGTGAGAAATTGTTCTTAGGACTTGCTTTTTCAAGCTGATTTGATTGCTATTACTATACAAAGAAATAGCCAGCAGTGACTAGTATGCAAAGTTGAACAATTTTTCTAAATTGGCCTGGTGCTTAATTATGCCGTATGAAACATTGATTTTTTTTTTACTGTACTATATTTTTACTTTAAAATATTTATCCATTATTTTATTAACATATATAGTTCATGATTAAATATCCATGTATACATTTTGTATTAATTACTAAAAAGAAAAATTTCCATAGATAAGAGAAAGAGAAAAATACCTAAAGAATTTTTTATCACTGGATACTGATATGTTTTATTAAGTGATTTGTCCAAAAATGGAGATTAAAACCCATTACCATGGAGTCAATTCCGACTCATAGTGACCCTACAGGACAGAGAAGAAGCTCCCCACAAGGTTTCCAAAGAGTAAATGGTGGTTTCGAACTGCTGACATTTTGTTTAACAACCGAGTTCTTAACCACTGCACAATGGAGATTAAAACCTGTTGCCATTGAGTTGATTCTGACTCATAGCAACCCCATAGGACAGAGTAGAACTGCCCCATAGGGTTTCCAAGGAGTACCTGGTGAATTTGAGCTATTAACCTTTTGGTTAGCAGCTGAACTCTTAACCACTACACCACTAGGGTTTCTGCAATGGGGACTACAGCACTTAAAACTGAAAACGTTTTATTTCCTACCACAAAGCACTTTCTTATATATGTAACACACTGGACAGATATGTGAAAAAAAGTTAAATTAATTTAATTTTCCGAATTACTTATTATCATCGTTATTGGCCATAGTAAATTGTAGTCTAATGGAATCCCTTAGTGGATTAATGTGATAACTATATAGCTTGTGAGCTAAATTTCTATAAACAGCTGTAGTTTTATTCTTTTATCTGTTGTTCATATATGTTTTTGCTGTGCATGGTTAATGGTAACTTCTTAATAGAATAAGAACAGAGAACATCAGTTTTTTTTTTTTTTTTTTTTAACATAGGCAGCTAAAGTGTGAAGACAAAGGTAGAAAGAATAAGGGGCCTGAAGAAAAAGGGAGTGTTATTTGTTCCTTCTAAAATTGTATTTACTCTTATATTTTAAAACACACAAAAAATGTGAAGCATAAAGCTAGAAAATATCTTTTTTTTTTTTAACTGCTTGAAGTGTTCTGTGGCCTGATTTTCAACTTGGGGACACACATTTTTCTCCCCCAAAAGGGTCTAATAACATTTTTCTTATATGATATTCAATATAACCTAGGAGGAAAGATAATAAGATAGAAATACAGTGAAAATCAGAGAAAAGTATTTATAAAGATCTCAAATCTAACATCTAAATCAGAGTTCCTGAGAGGTGCAATTGGCTAAGTGCTTGACTACAAACAAAAAGGTGCTGGTTCTAACACACCTAGGTGTCTTGGAAGAATCTACTTGATTTGAAGGCAGCTGTTCAGATTAATGTTCAGATTAAAGATAATACACATTTTTACTCTTTAGATTGTATAACGTATTTCCTTTTCTTTTTTAGAAGGCTCTTCTAATTTTTCTCACTTTTTAAATTTTAAGAAGTATTTAAGATTTTTCTACACATAAATCTCTTCCATTCTAATTTATCTACATTAGAAATTCCAAAATCAGCTATTTCTTTGAGCGTAATCTTATTATTAAAGCAAAATAAATTTTTAAGAAACTGTAAATATCAATATGTGTTAGTTTATCATTTGTTTCCTTCTTACCAGAAGGTAGCCCCAATCTGGTTAGCTTCGTAGAGGTATGTGGGATCTTTAATGTTGAAAAAGGCAAGAGCACGAACTTGTCTTATTTTGACTTTTACTCAGAATTCATTTTGTCCAATGAGTTGGAAAGTAAAACTCTTATTTTCATCTACAATACCACATCTGTATTTTAAACTAAGAATACAAAATTGGTATGGAGACAAATGGGAGAATTTCACCATAGTTTAAATATTAACAGCTTTCCAAGAGCTATACAAGAGATATGCATAGCAAACTAGGAATACATGTTTCAATTGGTTCCTAATGCTGCCTATTTTATTCATTTAATAGTAATTAGCAACAGTGGTGATGTAAAATTACTTGTGTGTTTTTACTGGCTAGCTTTGTTGAGATTATATTCATGTTTCTTCTTCTTGCTAATTAACTCCTTCTGACCACATGGGAACCGGAATGCATTTCCTATGTGTTTTGGATAAAGTGGTGCTCTACCCAGATCCCCTGTGGGTCATTGAGTAAGGCACCCATCTGTCAGCTTCTGGGAAGAACAGCTTGTGATTGGTCAAGGCCAAGCCTCCAATGGGCATTGTTCTCATCTGCAGGAGACTGCCTCACCCAAGGTGTTGCCGCATCTCGAGGGGTGGCTTGCAGTCAATGACTGGGTAATGAGAGATTAAAAAGTGCCAGCCTCTTTGCCTCAGTTGTGAACAATTCTGAAGGGTCATTTCAGCTCCAGAGCTTTCAATAAGAACTGCTGAGGCGTATCTTGAAACAACACTGTGAGTCAATTAACTTTCTCCTCTACCCAATCTACTTTTGTCACTTTTTTGCAAGTGTCTCTCCCAAAAGCACTTCCAAATAAATCTTTTGCATGCAACCCTCTGGCACTGAAATCCATTTCCACGGAACTCAATGAACAATTGATTCCAAAAGTTATCCTATGAAGCTGACTTCTAATAAGGATTTTGGAGCTACCCACTTGCTGAGTGGCAATAGGGCCCCTCACTGGTTGTAGAGAGACAACAGATAGCCCTTGTCAAACTGCAGCAGTACAATTGTTAAAGCTTTCATTGGTGGAAGCAAAACACCTGCTGATGCAGCATATTTGATGTTCAGTATTTATTAAGGGAATGGAAAGTCTAAGGGCAACGGAATTGGGTGACTATTGCTGAGTGTCCTTAATTCATTAACAAGGGATAATGACAGACTGAGGGTAATTAGTCACAAATTCAAGGCAAAGTGTTAAAGCCAGAGGGATTCCTTGGCCGCTTTTTTTCAATCTGCTGTAGTCATAGCCCATGCAGAATGAACAGCCAGGCTCAGAAGTGACAGTAAAAGTAACAGACCTTTAGAGAAGGTTGAATTTGCTCAGTGCCTCTAGGTTTCCTACACTAAAGTCAGGGCATCAACAAGGAGGAAGACAGATAATGAGGCTTATGATGAATGCATTTGTTACAGATATGTTGAAGACCTAACCGCAGTGCCATGAATTTGATTGTTTGGGTTGAATCGTGTCCCCCCAAAAGGAATGTGGAAGCTCTAACCTCTGTACTTGTGAATATGATGGAGTGATAATGGTAAAAAGCTATACATGAAGCCAAAATATAAACCCCTACTCACCGAGTCTGATCTAGCTACTGCTGTTGATGAATGTCCACCCTTTCAGCAACAGAAACCAGTGCTCAGTGGCCTGTATGGCACCATTCCTCAAGGATACTACCAGCTACTTGGTGGCAAGTTTATTGGAATGAATCCGTCTTACCTTGGAAGTGACAGCAATTCATGTTAACTAAAATTGACACACTTCCTAGGTATGAGATTGCCTTTCCTGCCTTCACTGCCCTGACCAGCACCACTATTCAAGTGCTTACTTAGCATTTGGTCTCTCAATACAGAACCTTGCATAATAGCTCCTATGACCAAGGGACCTATGTATCAGAAAAGGAAGTGTGACAGTGAACACATACCATGGAATTCAGTTACTATCACATATTGGTCCATCTAAAAGTTGCCAATTTCATAGATGATGGAACAACTTTTTGAAAACACAGCAGAGGCACCAGCTTAGGAATGATACCTTTTAAGAATTAGGTGTCATACTCAAAGATGTGGTATGTTCTGCAGAATGGTCCAAATACATACAGCATATAAATACTCAAATAAGGGAGAATTTACCCAGCTTTGGGTAAGATAGTAAATGTTTCCTGTTTCTCACTATCCCAATTCATATATCCTAAATCAATTCTTGGAGCAGTGGTAATTCAGTGTTAGAATTCTTGCCTTCCATGTGGGAAACTTAGGTTTGAGACCCAGCCAGTGCACCTTATGTATAGCCACCACTTGTCTGTCCATGGAGGCTTATGTTTTGCGATGATGCTGAACAGGTTTCAGTGGAGCTTCCAGACTCAGATGAACTGGGAAGAAAGGTCTGGCAATCTACTTCCAAATATCAGGCAATGAAAACCCTGTGGATCACAATAATATGATTTGAAACCAATCAAGGGAATGATCGGGCAGCGTTTTGTTCCATTGTGCATGGAATTGCTTTGAGCTGGGGGCCAAATCAAGGCAAATGACAATGACCACAAAAAAGTTAATTTTATCATATATATTATATGGTGATATGTCACCAAAAAATAGAATGGATGTGTTTGGGAAATTGGAGGAATTAGCATTAATCACTTCACTAGAACAGCAGAATTTGAGAATAATTATGAGTTATTAGTTATAACCTAGTCTTTCTCTTTTAAAATTTTCCGGGGAATCTGTCTATTCAGAATCCTAGATAAGTGGTGGCTTAATGAGACAAGGTTGTAACAAGAGTATGTGGATCTGAGTGGTGCAAGAGGTAGACTATAGTGGACACTATGACACTCTACCTAGATTCCCTCTTCATGGCTAACACACCCATCTCCATTCTGCTATTAATATTACTACTTCCCTCACTAGGAGTTGCCCACAGTCACATGGATCTGTCTCACAAAAATCATACCCTATACTAGAGAGAGGTCTGTGTCCAACAGCTAGTGCAAAAATACAATTAGAGACAAGTGTAAAGGGCCATCCAAGCTCCAGCACTCATCATAAGACTGGTTGGAGCCTAAGTTGCAACAGCACTAAGAGTGAGCTTCTCCAGCTTCCCAATCTTGCATACCTCACTTCGTTATAAGAATATATTTCAGGAGCATTCTCCAAAAAACAGTCTGCATGCAACTCTCTTCCTCAGAGCCTCTTTCTAGGCAATTCAATCTAAGACACTATTCTTGAAAAATTAATCTGTTTGGTGAAATTGTCATTTTTAAAAGCCAAATAAAATGCTACTTTCTTTCACCACATCTTAATCTCCCAGCCCAAGCGAAGGTGCACAGTCTAAAATGCATGGGCTCTTCTTCTGCTTGTCTACATACCTCCACGGTGGCTCTTCTGAATCTCCACAGCCCTCGCATGTTTGTAAAGGTGTCTCTTTTTTAGAGTCCCTGAACTCTTTAAAAAAGCAAGTATAGGATCCTCTGGACATTAATATCTAGTACCTAACATAGTTCCTAACACATAGTAGACTGTTGACAAAAAAAAATGTTGCCATCCAGTCAATTCCAACTCATGGCAACCTCATGTGTTTCAGAGGAGAATTGTACTTCATAAGGTTTTCATGGCTGTGACCTTTCAGAAGCAGATTACCAGGTCTTTCTTCTGAGGCTTTTCTGGGTAGGTTCAAAACACCAACATTTTGATTAGTAGTCAAACGCTTAACCATTTGCACCACACAGAGATGCCAGTAGACTATTAAATGGCACCATTATTCACAAGGAAAGGGCCAGTAGCTCTAAGGAACTCATTCCTAAAACATTCAGACTGAAAATATCCTGAAAGATTTAGGACAGCTCAATTTAACATTGTTTATTACTCAGTCACAGAAATATATGTCCTCTGAAGTTAAAGGATACAAAGAGAAAAAATCTATCTATACAACTGGGGGAAAGAGAAGTTATAAATATATATATATTTGAAGCTTCTCTGGAGTAAGGTTGTCAAGTGTATCTCAATATTTTGATGAATTGTGAATTCCTAGCACACGGGTCCTTCGTATTCTTTTGTAAGTACAAAAATGTATTTCATGGCTTTAGTAATAAATTATTTTAAATTACCCACAAAGTCCATTAGCATAAATAATTGAGCGTTCACTGGATGTATAAGGAGAAATATGGATGGCATGAGTCCAAAACCATACTAGAGTCACTGTCTTTTCTTTTTATTAGTTATTAAAAAGCTTTTTCCTGGGCTGTCAGCTACTTGCCTTTATCAATCCAGAACACCCACACCCTTCACCAATCAATTCTACAGTCTTTCATTCATTCATTGAACATTCATTTTTCAACCATCTACTATAATCTCAGAAATGTCATAGATATTGGGACCATACAATTAAAAGACATGATATCTAACTTAAGTAATGGAAAACAACTAGAATTGTTAAGGGAATTTGAGGAAGTGTGGTAAATTCATAGAAGAGGAATCATTTACAACTTTAGCCATTACAGATAGATATGGCTATCAACATACAAAGAGTGTCATCACTTATTCTGAGAGGAATGATATGGTTAGAAACACATACTTTGTTTGATTCTATTATTTTATATTTGGGGAGAAAAACTATTTTAATGTAGATAGATATTTAATGATAATGTCAGATTTCAGCCTTTAATGATGTCCTGTTGAGTTTAGGTTTATGGGCAATAGCCTCCTTAGCACCTTGCATTTAGTTGGTAACTTGAAATGATTTTTGTATTGACTGTCTTCCCAAATAGATTATAAGATGTCTTGACACAGTGCCTAACACACAGTAGATTTTAGTAAATGAATGAATAATACTATGCGTGTATTTAGAAAGGATGAAAAAAATGCTCCAGACAAAACAGTATTTATGAGTTCCCCTGACTCTCTCGCAGAGTAAATATATATCTATCATGTACTTGTTGCTTAGAATTCTAATGAAAAAGGATAAACAGAATTTTCTGTACTTGAAATGTATATAAATTTTCTTCCCTAATTGTTTTTTTGAGAACAAAATTATTTCCATTTTTCACTGACAAATTCTACTCACTAGCATTGCAACTAACTTATTTACATTTTAAGATTATTAAATATTAATAAATTTATATCAAAGATTATAAATACTTTCTTAGAAACAATCTTTTGTCATAAAGAAACTACATGCACTGAGAATACTCTCTTTGATCCAAGCATTTTATAGCAATTTCTCTTTCATTCTTAACATATTTACATCTCAGATTTAATTATTCTCTTTTGAAAAATTTCATCATTGACTTAGGCATGTACTAGTTGCCCTCTTTCAAAGTTGCCTGATTCTACTACTTTGCATAATATGATTTGTTTTCTGATTTTTCTGTTTTGCTGAAATATTTCTAATATGACTGCCATGGACAAGTATAGCAGATATACCATTTTCTCAGCCATTCTCTCTGATTTTGGAGCAGTAGCATTTTCTAGCCTCCTCTGTAGCTAGACATGGTTATGTAACGCAGTACCAAAAAATCATATGTAAATAGAAGTTGCTTGGTGAGGCTAAGAAAACTCCTTAGATTTTGCCTATGTCTTCCCACCTGTGTGTTCAGTTGGTCGTGTAAACGAAGCCATGCTAGAGGGGCTTGCACCACAAAAATCAGCGAATGCTACAAATCAGGAGCTACCCCCCCACCTCACTCCCTACAGGCAGTTATCAACCCACCACACTTTCCCATTCTCCCTTCCTAGAACTGTAACAATGATGTAGGAGGTGGAGTACCTAATGGCATAGCAGAATTGCCATGTTAACCCCGGACTGCCTACTCCCAAATGTCTTGATATGTGAGAAAATGAAAATCTCTACTTTATATAAGCTAAAATTAATATGAATTTTGATGCAATTAAGTACACATCTAACCAACACAGTATTTCTTTTTCACTAATTACAAAAACTAATTAGCTATGTTAATTTTAAATAAACTTATAAAACAATTATTATTATAGTTTTGTAAAGAATTTCTATCACATACATAAATTAGTGGGTAAAAGATACATCAATTGCTGAATTCTCTTGGTAGTACTCACTTTACTGATAATCTGAAAGACCTGCATCCGATTTGATAATCCTTATTTAGAAGACTGCAGGGTTCACATGAAGGTTTTTTGAGCATTTGAGGATATAGAAGAAACAAATATTGAATGACACTGATATTCTAGCATACAATGTCATCTGACTTTCATTTCCTGGTACAACTTCTTCCAATTTCCCACAAAAAAATTGACAAGAAACCATATACCAAACAAACTACCAAAAGATAAAAAAGTACAACATTCCAAACTTTGACTGACAGTCAGTGCACTCCATCTGGAAGGAATTTCCATTATTTACAAGAAAAATGGGTTTAGAATGTGAACCAAAATCTGTAGCTCATACAGGCTACACCATCAAAAGTAGAGCAAAGCTATTGAACTAAAAGACAGTATAAAGAGCCTGCATCTTTTTCATGCTACCTGGTTTATGAGCAAAATTTTATACTCTCCAGAAAATTGACACAGTGAAAAATAAAATAAATCAAAAATTATAATTTAGGAAAAAGGAGCTCTTTGGCAACTTAAGTTATATAGCATTATTCCAAGTTCGTTTTAGGAAAATGTGCAGTAGATAAATCTACTCTGTCCTTTATTTATAAATAATAATTCTGTGTTGTATGTGTTCACCTAAGATTTTATTTTACTAATTTTTATCCATTATATTCAGTGTTTTCTCTGTATCTATCCTTCTGTTTTCAAAAAATTGCCTTTTTGATTTCCCTTCTGAATATTATGCTATAAGCACAATTTAAAACCGAAGAAACCAAACCCGTTGCCATCAAGTCAATTCTGACTCATAGTGACCCTACAGGACAGAGTAGGATTGCCCCATAGAGTTTCCGAGGAGCACCTGGTAAATTCAAACTGCCAACTTTTTGATTAGCAGCCATAGTTCTTAACCACTACACCACCATGGTTTCCAAATAAAAGGGAATGATATTACTAACCATAAAAAAATTGATATTTAAAACATTTGCTATTCCTTCACAAGTACTTCTGATTAGTACTTCTGAAATGTTAGGAATTAATAGGAAAAATATTTGCTTTCAGATTATGAGAAAACAGAAGCAAATATATAAGTCTGGGATACATTTTACTAGGACTATTACCTACTTAGAGGAAAAAAACAACTCAAGCTATGTAAAGTTTGATTTCTTTCCATTTACTTATTTTTGACAGTTTGAATATTAAAGCATAAAATTTTAACATGCCTATAATGCATAAGAAGATTGTACAAAACTTGTCATCAACATATATTTTCATCTTAACAAAGTGCTACTGATTCAGTTTGTGTCTGGGGTTGGTATGGTCTAATAATGTTTAATTTTTCCAGAGCACCTCAGGTGTCTCTGCTGCAAGCTGTTCTCAGCTCATACATTTTAAAGGGCCAAGCTAAAGAAACAATTGAAACCCCCAAAAGAAGAAAATATTGTTTAATTCTTATTCATTTTTGTCAGAAAAGTCTATTTAGGCCAGTGACCCTAATCTTTTCTACAAAATCGACATCTATGATGTATAAGCAGTAAAATAGCCTCACATATCTGAATCCTGAGGGGAAGTGATCAAATTTGAAAACATTTCCTAGTAAATTTTGATATGGTCCCTGAGATCTTGAGACTGGGCATGGACCTGAAGAGGGAAGTGTGATTCATGACTCCTGGTTAAGCATAAATCCTAATTAAGAAAACAGTCATGCTCTTGATGCCCTGATCAGTCATCAACAGTTATCTTATCCAAATATTACAGGATAATAAAAGCAAAAACTAGATAAAGTATTTCTAATTAATATCACATCTAAAATAGTCAATATCTTAAAAAAAAAAAAAGCTATAGACATACGTAGAAAAAGATAAATGCCCAAGAGAATAAATGACAAATATACATACAGACACAGTGTTACGAGGATAAAAGTAGAAAAAAAACTACAGTGCACAAAAATAGTCAACTAATCTTTGGTGAAAGAGCAAAGGTAATTCAATGAGGAATGGGTAGACTTTTCAACAAATAGTGCCAGAATATTTGAACATGCAAAAAAAAAAAAAAAAAGAATCCAGATACAGGCTTAATTCCTTTTACAAAAATTAACGGAAAATGGATCACAGGCCTAAATATTGAACACAAAAATATATGACTTCTGTAAGATGACATAGGAGAAAATCCAGGTAACTTTGGGTTTGATGATGAGTTTTTAGATAAAAGACCAAAAGCACAATACAAAATTAGAATCTTCTGTTCTACAAGCAACACTGTTTAGAGAATGAAAAGACAAATCACAGACTGGTATAGAATATTTGCAAAACATGTATTGAATAAAGGACTAATATGTGACCTATACAAAGAAATTGCAAAAAACTTTAAACTCAATGATAAGAAAACAAACAACCCAATTAAAAAGTGGGAAAAAGGCCTGAACAGACAACTCACCAAAGAAGATACACAGGGGGCAAACAAGCATATAAAAATACATTCAACATCATATGTTATTAGGGAATTGCAAATTCAAACAATGAGATACCACTGCACATCAATCAAAATGGCTAAAATAAAAAATGCTGATAACACCAAAAGCCGGCAGGGATGTAGAGCAACAAGAATCCTTAGTCCTTGCTTGTGGGAATGAAAAATGGTACAGCCACTTTGGAAGACAGTCTCTGGCAATGTCTTACAAAGCTAAACATAGGTTTACCATATGATCCAGCAATCACAATACCAGATAATAATCCAAATGAATTGAAAACATATCTATTAAAAAAAAACTGCACATTAATATTTATAGCACCTTTATTCATAATTTCAAAATTTGAAAGCAACCATCTTCAATAGCTCAATGGCTAAACAAACTGTGGTACATCCATACAAAAGAATATTAGCCAGCAATAATAAGAAATGATCTATCAAGTTACAAAAGGACATGGAGGAATCTTAAATGCATTTTGCTAAGTAAAAGAAGACAGCATGAAAAAGCTACATACTGCATAATTCCGACCATATGACACCCTGAAAAAAGGCAACACTATAAAAAAAAATACCAGTGGTTACAAAGGGTTCAGGGGATGAGGAAAGAAATGGTAGGAATAGGTGAGGCACAACATATTTTAAAGGCCATAAACCTATTCTGTGTGATTCCGTAATGGTGGATGCATTGCATTATGCATTTGTCAAAAGCCATAGAACCGTAAACGCAAAGAATGAACACTAACGTAAACTATAGACTTCAGGTAATAATAATATGTCAGTATTGGTTCATCAGTTGTAACAACTGCACCCATACTAAGGCAGGAAGTTATTAATAGGAGAAACTGCATGCAGGGGGTAGAAAGAGTACGGGGCACTCTCTGAACTCGCTGTGCAATTGTTCTGTAAATATAAAGCTGCTCTAAAAAATAAAGACTATAAAAACAAAAAGAATGAAGTGCATAGCTTGATGCCATTTTATGCAAATTAAATGTACATGCAGAAACGGTAACTTATGACTTCTGAAGATATCATCAAGTAAAATGTATCCAAAACAGTCTAATGGTGATTAAAAAGGAAAATTGGAATAACAGTAAGGAGTAGTATTAAAAAGAATGAAAAAATAAAATAATAAAAGATATTGTGATTGAAACAATTATGACAGTGTCATCATCTGAGGTATATGATTAAATGAATTAATTCTTCTGCACTTAAGAACCATTGAAAAAAGCAAAAACAATCAAACAAAAAGGATATGAGCATGAGCAAGAATTTATTCTACTTAATTGCTAAAGTCTTAAGAAAATATGATTTGTTTCTTTAAAAAAGAGTAGATTCAGTTATTTCTCTGTAAAGGTTCAAATTTGAATTAATACTAGCAAGAGTATGGTTAAACAGTCAATCATATGAAGCAATGAGAATTTAATAGCTGTAATTTTTCTAGAAAAAACTCTGGCCATATATATAAAGAGTTTTAATAATCTTCACTACTAATAATTCTTATTCTATGAATTTGACCTATGAAAATCAGTATAAACATCTCCATTTCAAAAATGAAATTTAAATTAATGAAAAAATAAGCATACTAAAAGAATGCCCAAGACAAAATAGTTATATAAATATGGTACCCCCAAGGCTGGAATTTTATTCAGTTATTAAAACACTGATTTAAACAATAATTAGTGATGTAGAAGAGTAGGCACACCGTTAAGTGAGAAAAATTAGATTAAAAATTCATAAAATGTAGGATCTTTATTTTGGTAAATACATAAGGCTAAGAAAAATGATTGAAATCATTAGATATTTTATTTTCCAAATTGTTGTTAAGCGCCGGCCAGTCGGTTCCAATTCAGAGCGACCCTACATACTACAGAATGAAACATGGCTCTGTCCTGCACCATCCTCACAATTGCAGCCACTGTGTCAACCCATCTTTTACAGGGTCTTCCTCTTTTTCGCTGACTCTCTACCACACCAAGCACATGCCCTTCTCCAGGAACTGGTCTCTCCTGATAACATGTCCAAAGGAAATGAGACAAAGTCTTGCTATCCTTGCTAAAAAGCATTCTGGTTGTACTTCTTCCAAGACAAATTTATTCGTTCTTCTGGCAGTCCATGCTATTTTCAATAGTCTTCATCAATACCATAAATCTCACACATTATTTTCTTTGGTCTTCCTTATTAATTGTCCAGATTTCATATGCATATGAAATGATTGAAAATACCATGGCTTTGGTCAGGTGCACCTTAGTCCTCAATGTGACACCTTTGCTTTTTAAAACTTTAAAGTGGTCTTTTGCAGCAGATTTGCCCAATGCAATATGTCATTTGATTTCTTGACTACCGCTTCCATGGGCATTGATTGGGTAACCAAGTAAAATGAAATTTTTGACAACTTCAGTATTTTCTTTGTTTATCATGATGTTCCTTAATTGGTCTAGTTGTGAGGATTTGCATTTTTTTTTATGTTGAGGTGTAATCCATACCAAAGGCTGTGGTCTTTGATGTTCAGCAGTAAGTGCTTCATTCAAGTCCTCTTCACTTTGAGCAAACAGGGTTGTTGCATCTGCATATTGCAGATTGTTAATAAGCCTTCCTCCAATCATGATGCCATGTTCTTCTTTATACAGTCCAGCTTCTCAGATTATATGCACAGCGTGCAGATTGAATACATGTGATGAAATGATACAACCCTGACTAACACCTTTTCCACTTTTAAGCCACACAGTATCCCATTGTTCTGTTATAATGACTACCTCTTGATTTACGTACATGTTCTTCATGAGCACAATTTAGTGTTCTGGAAGTCTCATTCTTCACAATGTTATCCATAATTTGTTATGATCCACACAAATGCCATTGCATAGTCATTAAAACCAGGTGACCATCTTTCTGGCATTCTCTACTTTCAGTCAAGATGCATCTGAAATCAGCCATGATATCCCTCTTTTCTTGTCCTCTTCTGAATCCATTTTGGATTTCTGGCTGTTCCCTGTTGATGTACTGCTGCAACCATTTTTTATTACCTTCAGGGACATTTTGCTTGCATTGATATCAGTGATGTTGTTCAATAATTTCCGTATTTTGTGGTATCACCTTTCTGTGGAATTGGCAAAAATGTGCATGTCTTCCATTTAGTTGGCCAGGTAGCTGTCTTACAAATTTCTTGGCACAGACAAGTGAGCATCTTGATTGGATGTTTGATCAATTTCAGACTGCAGAAGCTGGTAAAAATCTTTAATTTCTTCATCTCTAGCATTCGTAGTTGGTGTGTGAATTTGAATAATAATCATATTAATTGGTCTTTCTTGTAGGAGTACGGATATTATGCTATCACTGACAGCGTTGTACATCAGGATAGATTTTGAAATGTTCTTTTTGATGATGAATGTGACACCATTCCTCTTCAATTTGTCATTCCCAGCATAGTAGACTATACGATCATCTGATTCAAAATGGCCAATACCAGTCCATTTCAGCTCATTAACACCTAGGATATTGATCCTCAAGCATTCCATTTTATTTTTTGACAACTTCCAGTTTTTCTTGATTCATACTTTTTACATTCCACATTCCAATTACTAATGGATGTTTACAGCTGTTTCTTTTCATTTGGATTTTTGCCACATCAGCAAATGAAGTTTCCAAATGTTTGACTCCACCTACATCATTAAGGTTGGCTTACTTTGAGGAACCCACTCTTCCTCAGCTGTATTTTGAAAGCCTTCCAACCTCAGGGGCTCATCTTCTAGCACTTTATCAGACAGTGCTGTGCTGTTATCCATAGTTTTTCACTGGGTAATTTTTTTCAGAAATAGACTTCCTAGTCTTAGTCTGGAAGCTCCACTGATAACCTGCCCACAATGGGTGACCCTTCTAGTATTTGAAACACGGGGGCATAGCTTACAGCATCACAGCAACACACAGGCCACCCCAGTACAACAAACTGACCGACAAGAATAGATTTTCCAAATATTATATTAATATTATAATCAGAAAAGAAAAATATACATATATATATATATATATTTATATGTTTAACAAGTCCCTGGGTAGAGTAAGTAGTTAAGCCCTCACTACTAGCAGAAAGGTTGGTAGTTCAAATCTACCCAAAGATAACTCAGAAGACAGGTTTGGCAATCTACTCCCAAAAGGTCACAGCCTTGGAAGCCCTATGGAGCAGTTGCACTCTGACACACATAGGGTCACCAGGAGTTGGAATCGACTAATAATAATGTCTATGATAACATAATAGACTTCATAATGTTAAAATGACATTGTGAACTAGAAAAGAACACTGATATTGAGTAATGGTAGAACGGCAGGAACAAACTTTAAAAGGTTTTTTTTTTTTTTCCTGTCCAAACTGAGAATCATTAACGTCAAAAATTTCTTCCTGACAAAAGGATGAGGAATGTTGTAGAAGGACCAAAAGAATCAGAATATAAAGGTCTGAAAAAAGAAATACAGTTCATGAAACATATTTACTGAAAGAACGGAAAGGATAAGAAGCCCAGAAATAGAGAAAAAATTGGCCACAGAGGACTACAGAAATGGAAGATTTCTTGTCAGCACTCTATAAGGCTCCATGGAATGCAGGTTGTTTTGTGCAGTGAAAAAACACAGAGAACTGAATATTATCTTAGCTATCCTTTCATGTGTCATAGACCTCTGGGAAGGAAACTGGGTGTGGTAGGTAGTTCTTCAGGTTCCTCATATATAAATTTGGGCTGGAATACTTACCTAAAGTGTGTGAGGATTAAAGGAGATGATATAAAGATACAGCACTGAGCTCCTCATAGGATAGGCTTTCAAAAACTTCCACATATATTTGTTGCTTTCTCTGTCAATAATTTGATGCAGCATATTATTAGGGTTTTTCAATGCTGATTTTTCAAATTTCTCTTGATGTTGCGGAGTCAAAGTCTCACTTGAATATCTAGTTACCTTTCAATTCACTGTTTTCTAGCAAAATCATGGCAAAAAGGGTTAAAGTCTATTGAATAAACTGTGCACAATCTCAATCTACATTATAAACATGTCATGTATACAGAACTTATTTATAAATTTGAACATACTTTAAACATATTTTACAACACTCATGGTACAACATTAATATGCACTTTGCATAAGTATGCTCTATCTTGCTCTTCGCAGTTTCTTAGAAAAATCAGATAGCTAAAGCAGTAATATAAATAGATTGCCAATACACAAAAGGTTTCTTTTCCCTCTAATTGCTACATGACATTTCACTTTTCAGGTAATATGTATCTTTAATCTGAATAGCACAGCCTTTAACTTGCTAGAGTTAAATGTTCAAAAAATGAACGGCCTTACATTTACCAAAATCTAAACAGGGGAGAGCAGCTCAAAGCTGAACCATTAATCTTGATAATAGCCAAGAAGTCAATTGAATTTCTTTTCCAGAGAAGAACTGAGTTACAAGAAGCTATTTCAGTGAATTTTATGTTTGTACACTCAAGTCAAGGTCTCAAAGAGAATTGTTTACATATTGAAAACACTGGGTTAAAATACATTTAGATGAGAGAATATCAGAATCACTCCACATTTTTTTAAGTGTTCTAGTGGTCTGTAAGATCTTTTATGCTGAAAAACGTTTCCAGTATAAACATACGGCTACAATAAAAGGTGTTCCTGTGTTATCGTTTTTTTTTTTTTTACAATAAAAGGTGTTTCTGTTTTATCGTTGCTTTTGTTTATTTTTGTTTATCAACTTGTTGTTAGTTGCTACTGAGACAATTCCAACTCATGGTGTCCCCCTGTGTGTACAGTAAAACTACTCTATGGAATTTTTAAGGTTCTGATCTTTAGAAAGTAATTTCCAGGTACTGTCTTCTAAGTCGCCTCTGGGTGGGTTTAAGCTGCCAGCCTTTTGGCTAGTAGCTGAGCTCTTAACAATTTGTGCCACCCAGGGACTCCACAACGTTTAGATTAATGTTTAAGATTTGCCAGGTTTTCATGGGCTCTAACTTCTCTAAATTTTATAATCTAGTTTAAAACAGAAGTCCTGGTGGTTCAATGGTTAAAGTGCTTGGCTGCTAACAGAAAGGTCAGCAGTTCAAACCCACCAGCCACTCTTTGGGATAAAGATGTGGCAGTCTGCTTCTGTAAGATTACAGCCTTGGAAACCCTATGGGGAGTTCTACTCTGTCCTACAGGGTTGGGGGGCTTGAATCAGAATCAACTATATGGCATTGGGTAGTTTTAAATATGTGTAATTTGATGCACTTATTGAATTTTATTCAGTTAAATGGTGACTTTGAAATGAGCTATGGTATGGATCAAACGAAAGGATTCCTAAGAAAGGTGATCTTAAAAATTGTCATGAAACAGATTCAACAGCCTCAAAAAGCAGTCGTGTTTTCTTTCTTTGGTCCCATTTATGAAGTTTAAATTACTGAACAGCAATCAGTCATTCTGCTTAGAAGTTCTTTTCAACAGGGTTACAAGTTCAACAAATACTTTAGGCCTAGATGATGAAGAGGGAGTAAGAGAACAGATTATCAAATTGTTGAAGCCCTGCAAACTGTCTGACACAGTACACAGCTGTATACTTCATTGCTAGGGAATTTTCACTTCTGGCCAATATCTGGAAACCCTGGTGGCATAGTGGTTAAATGCCATGGCTGCTAACCAAAGGGGTCGGCAGTTTGAATTCACTAGGTGCTCCCTGGAAACTTTATGGGACAGTTCCACTCTGTCCTACAGGGTCGCTATGAGTCAGAATCGACTTGACAGCACTGGGTTTGGTTTTTTCGGCCAATATCTAGTAACAGGGACTGGATTTATCTCCCACCTAAAACAACCATAAAAAATAGATGGACTAATGGATGACATCTACCACAGCCTTCACCAGACTGAGTCCATTACAACTAGATGGTGCCCGGCTACCACCACTGACTGCTGACAGGGATTACAATAGAGGGTCCTGGACAGAGCTGGAGAAAAATGTACAACAAAATTCTAACTCAAAAAGAAAGACCAGACTTGCTGGCCTGACAGAGACTGGAGAAAACCTGAGAGTATGGCCCCTGACACACTTTCAGCTCAGTAATGAGCTCACTCCTAAGGTTCACCCTTCAGCCAAAGATTGAACAGGCCCATGGAACAAAACAAGACTAAAGGGGTGCACCAGCCCAGGGGCAGGGACTGGAAGGCAAGAGGAAACAGGAAAACTGATAATAGGATACCCAGGGTTGTGAAGGGAGAGTGCTGACATGTTTTGAGGTTGTTAACCAATGTCATACAACTATGCATGTACTAACAGTTTGGGGAGAAACCAGTTTGTTCTGTAAATCTTCCTCTAAAGTTCAATTAAAAAATTAAAATAAAAATTAAAAAAAAAAGAATATTTGAAACAATTTTCCAAACACTAAATATCAGGCAACAAAGCACAGTGATCTCAGAGAGATGGGGAGAAAAATCAAGTGATTGTCCAAGATTATTGCCTTAAAAGGGTTTCCAGGCTGTGGCACAGAGAGGGGGAACCCAGGTGGATACCTGCTGATTCCCTGAGTTGAGGAGATGGAGGTGATAATCCAGGCAGAACAGAATGGTTATATATGGTTCACAAGCCAGAATTTGGGAGAGTAAAGTTTTCACAAATAAAGAACCCCAAAGATCTACAGAGGGTCCTCCCTTGAGTATTCAAGTGAGTACTGGACAGGAAATTAACATGAGGGGGCTATGCAAGGTTTGAAACAAACAAACAAACAAAAAAAAAACGAAAAGATGAAAGGTAATAGTACTCTGGCACTCACACGGAGCTTCAAATAATGCCTCTTCCCACCTGCAAGACTGGAAAACCTCAGAACTCACAAGAAACTCACACAGATCTTGCTTCAGTCACAGGGAATAATTAGCCCTAGATTTAACATGTCTTTGGTCCTGCCTAATGAGTCTTAAAGGCAGGACCAAAAAGGACAGAACTGTTTCAAAATAATAAAAAAAAAAAGTGCACCCCTTAAAAAAATATAAAAGTCAAAAATATCTGGTATTCAATCAAAAACACCAGGAATACATAGAAGCAGTAACATATGACCCATGACCCATTTTGAGGATAAAAATTAGTTGAAACTGACATTCTGGTTTCTACTTTTGTCACTAAGCACTGTATTTTGATGATTCATCCCTGTTGCTACTTTGAATCTATTTGTTGCTTTTAACTGTTGCATAATACTTCCAGTGCTCAACCACATTATATCTAGAGTTATTTCATTGTTGGAAAACCAGCACCCCCCCTAGAACATGACCACCACAAACAGTGCTACAGTTAACATCGTTACATTTATCTCCTGTGCACCTGTTCTACCACTGCTCCTTGGTCCTTAGGAATCTGTTTTCACATAGACATTCTTCATGTGTATTTCTTTAATGCATGCAACTTGTACCCTTTATTCTAGAGCTTTTGATCACACAATATTTTAATTGTCTCGGTTTATAATTAATAAATGGAAGCCTCCAGGGTTATATTAGACTTTGAGAATTTTGTCACAGAAAATAAACATAGAGTAGCTCTTTGCTACATCTGATTTTTTCCCAACAGTCTTGTCAAACTTAAAACAACAACAGACATGAGTCCAAAAGTAACATATGGTTAATAACCTTGGAATGAGTCATTTAAGACGGTAGTAAAGTCAATCGAAAGATTACAAGGAACAGCAAATATGTAGTGTTAAGTGATCGAGTAATCTACGGGAAAGTGGCAACATGGAAAATTATTAGGTGCGCTTTATGTCCTTGTGTTCCGCAGTTAAACTTAGATTGGTGTCATGCTTTATATTCATAGTACATTTCCACCATAAAATATAAAAAATATTTCCAATCATCAGGAAGATTCTCATCTTTTCTTCATATTATAAATGTTTCTTACAATTATGGAAATTGCTTTCAAAATTCGTTTACTATTCATGTTGAAATAAAGCATCTGTTGTGGCAGATGGGGCAAATGACATCAAGTTCAGCTGTTTAAATAACCCTTAAGGATCAATATGTAGTTTACAAAAATAATTTGTAATTCATTTTGGATTAATTAATTTGAATTTATGGTGTTCCATAAAGGCATACTACAGCTGTTCCCAACACTGAATTGGTTATATCAGCTGCTTACTCCTCTTAAGACACACATTTGGACAGAGAAGACAACAATCCCCACTATTTATTCTTTCTCTTTACCGATGAACACAATTCTCAAAAAAAAAAAAAAAAAATGGAAAAGATAGCATTCCGGAACATGACAACTTATTTGCATAATTACCTAGGGATTTACATTTTCAAAACGGTGAAATTTATTCAATTCCAATGCACCATAAGTAGGGACCGATATAAGCGATTTTACTCAAATGTCTTTGAATCCGTGCTTCTTCTTTTCCAGCTGACCTCTAATCTTCTGCAAGATTCGGAGAAACACAAATGTGTATTTTGTACTTATGATAAAAAGATCTGAGGCCATTTAATCCTACTTTAAGACAAGGTTTAAGAGAAATGGTAGCTATAATTTAGCCCAAGATTTAAAAGATACAAATGCAATCTTATGTAAAAGGATGCTTTGTTGCCTCTTGTGAGAATTCATTAACTACTAGAGCCACTTTTCACTCTTCATTGGCAGAGGTTTAAATATTTAAAGGATTCATTGAAAAAAATATACTCAGAAATTTAACTCCTGAAAAAAAAGAGCTCTGACGCATAAAATAAACAATTTGACTTTTGATGAACATTTTAATATAATTACTCGCTGGATTTTACCATGAATATTTTAACATGTTTATTCCACATTTTCTGAGGCTTATTTTCCAGCTTTGTCAGTCATTCTCCACCTTGTATTTCTATCTAACCCATAGAAATACCTTAGATTAAAAAAAAAAAAGGTACTAAATTTGCAATAAATACAGATGTTTAAATTTCTCACTCTCTTACCACAGCATGCTCAGAAAATTCAAGCAGACCGTAGTCATAAACTCAGGAGAGTATATTACTTAGTGGTTTACGTAACAGAACAAAACTTCTTATTGCAGAAAAAAAATATTATTATCGTTTAAATAAAGCCACAGTTGTGTTCACTCACTGGAAGCATGGGTGCAATTCTGATTATTCTGGAGTTATGAAATTCACATTTGCTCAGAGACAGTCCCTTTTGAACATTTCAGTCCTTTTTCAAGGAAGATGCACAAGAAAAAAAAAAACCTCAAAGCTCTTTATAGATAAGCTTATTTAATCATATAGACCTCTTTTTCCTGACAGTTTCTACCTGCCGGATCCTTTTCTCTGATTATAAAAAGATATCAGGCTTAGTATTCAAATCTGCAATAAACCACCACTTCCTCTGACTCTTTCTAGAAGTATATGAGAATTCCCTATCTCGGAACAGACTGTTTCAGCATTGAGGTGACTCTTGCTGTCCATCCAATCATAACCATTGGGTTGCAGTTTTTCAGTGTTTGGGTTCTTACCATTCTATATGTTAATCATTTCTAATATTGCTGAATTCCCCCATGCCTATGCTTATATTTTTTTTACTATTTTTATTTTGTTCATTTTTTGTTGTTGAGAATATGCACAGCAAAACATACATACACATATTCTTTTAAACACATTCTTTACATATTCACAGAAAACATTACACAGTTGTATGGGTATATCAGGCTATTAAATCATGGCTTTAAACCACATAAAGACCCCCAGTGTTTTTTTTATCATTACCCACAGCAAGTGTTCTAAATGTTCACTACTCCCCTATGGCGTTAATATCAACAGTTCTCTTACAGATTACCTTCACTGAAACTTAATGAAAAAATAGATATAATGAGGCTATAAAGTTCATTTAGAAAAACATGTTTATTACAGATGTAGATAGACCTACTTATCATAAGCAGAAAACATTCTTTCTATCCAAATACATGTGAGCCACAAAGGAAATGTAGTCATATTTGCAGTAATGCAATCAATTGTTCTAATTAATAAGAAAAAACAAAGATTATCAGCAGACATTTCAAACAGAAGGAACTACAAATGTCTAGCAAGCAGATAAAAATGTTTTGAATGTCGCTAGTAATCTGGAAAATTAAACCGACAAAAGTAGTTTTCACTATCATATTCTGGTTTGGTGAGAATGTGAAGAAAGGGTACTACATCTGGTAGAAGCAAAAAATGTGTAGAGTCTCTTTAAAAGATATTGTGGTAGTATCCATTGTATTTATCCTTTAACTCAGCAAATCTATTTATGTATCGTCTTTCTAGAGAGGCATGTGCGAAGGAACACAATGACGACATAGGAAAATGTTTATTAAAACGTTATGTGTATCATTAAATAACTGGAAATAATCTAACGATCACCAATGGAACAGTTACTCAATGTGCTATATCCATTTTATGGGATATTATACAGTAATCAGAAAGGATTATATGTACTAACGTGGGATGAACTCCATGACATATTGTTACATGATAAGAAATGCTCAGAATAATATATACTTCTTCATCTTATTTATGAAAAATAATACAAATATATAAAATTACTGTAGTTTTACACAAATAACATCTACATTCTATGTTTGTTTGCCAACTGCTCCCTTCCCCAAGACATATTTTCATAATTTTTCTATGTGTTGCTCTAAAAAAAAATAACATAGCACACTTAAGAAAATACATTTCAGGGAAGGGAGCCATTGGCAAACAAACACAGCAGGCACATGCTATTTGCATAAAAATACAGTATATATTTGAGATAGATAGATAAATAAATAAATAGATAATAAAAAATGTAGAAAGAAAAATACCTAAAAGGGTTAACTGACAATGGAGATTATCCTTGGGGAAGGGAGAATGTAATATTGGCCAATAGGGGAGTGATGGTAGTGGTCCAGAAAATGGAACCTTTTCTTTTATCCCTTAAAAAGAGTAAAATTCTTCAAAACCACACACACACAATAAAAAGATAATAGGGCATTGACTCAGGAAAATATTTAAAAAACAAGACAGAAAGACAGAGAGATTGTATCCTTGAACCCCTTGCTCACTGGATGATACTTGTGGTTAGGATGTGCACTACCTTTCTGGCTCCCTCCAGCACAGTATCAATCGAAGTTGGATGACATTAATAGTTCTCTGAGGCAGGAAGCCTAGATCAGCAAGAAGAAGCTTCATAGCTCTTTCCTAACCTCCTAGCAATTGCTAGAAGCAATTACTTCACATGGACAGACCAACAGATAATTGGCCAAGTGCTGTTTTTAACGGCCACTTTCTAATACCAGAGACAGTATAAAACTGGTATGCAAAAGAACACCATTAAAAAAAAAAATAATAATAACCAGGTTGGAATAAACCTACGTAGAAGTATCAATTTATATGTTCTCCTACCAGGACAGCAGCTCAGAATACCTCCTCTCACTCCTCTTTCTTGACTGTTCCAGTATCAGATACCAGATCACCAAGGATTCTTTATCCTAATAATAGTACAGTTGGTTTAGAAGATACAGGTATTTTACCAAGAAACCACTAGTAATCATTGATGTATGAACGTGAAATGGCTGTTGTAAGGTTTAGTCTCTGGATTAAGGGATATTCACTTCTTTAAGTGCTTTGTGACTGAGATGGTTGCTTTTGCTTTTGGAAAACTCAGCAAGAAACCAACCAGCATGGTTGGGAAGAGGGTGATTAGGTGAAACACTGAAATCCAATCTTGACCCTTACTAACTAGGCAGAAATTAGAAAGGAAGTGCTTGCTGCTGAGATTTGTGTAATGGTTCCTGAAAGGATTCTGTTTGTCTTTAACTCTTGACAACTTTTGATTACAAGGGACCCTTACCTTTTCTACTAAGAGAAACATAATCTATAAACCATACTATTTCAAAGGCTCAGATACCACAAAGAATACATTTCCTCTAGAAGGATACTGCTATGCTCTGAACTTCACTATGCACACAACAAACATTTTTGAAGCTGTAAGATTTAAGGGTTGCTCATTCAATCTGAGACTCCTTAACTATGTCAGTTGCAAAGCAGGCACATTCCTTTAACATATCAGTGCTGCTGTAACAAAGAGCTCTTCATTCAATAACTCTGGTCATCTTTAACCAGTCCATCTACTAGTATTGTCATCTAATGATTACAAGAGAAGAGTATTGAATATACGATGGACTGCCAAAAGAAGGAACAAATCTGTCTTGGAAGAAGTAGAGCCAGAAAGCTCCTTAAAAGTAAGGATGGCAGGACTTCTTCTCCCTTACTTTGGACATGTTACCAGGATGGACCAATCCCTGGACTTGGTAAAGTAAAGTGTCAGCGAAAAAAAGGAAGTTGCTCAACGTGATGGCTACCACAATGGGCTCAAACCCAGCAGTGATTGTAAGGATGGCGCGGGACCGGGAAGTGTTTCCTTCCCTTGTACGTAGAGGCGCTAGGAGTATGAACCGACTCCACGGCACCTAACAGCAACAACAACAATGGTTAGAAATACCTACAACATTATTATTGTGTGACAATTTGACAGAAGGGTCACCTTTGAATTTGACACTATTTTTGCTTGTTGAATATGAATAACCTGGGAACAAATCACAGTAACTTACACTTTTAACACTTTTGAGTCCTGGTGGTGCCCTGGTTAAGGCCTCGGCTGCTAACGAAAGGGTCAGCAGTTTGATTCCACCAACAGCTCTTCGGAAACCATATGGGGCAGTTTTACTCTGTCCTATAGGGTTGCTATCAGTTGTAAACCACTCGAAAGCAACGGTTTTTTTTTTTTTTCCCTCGTTTTTTTTTGTTTGTTTTTGTTTTAACACTTCAGGAAAATAAATACTATTTTAGCTGCATTTTCCCACTCCGATGTTTTTTAAATATTCATGTACTTTTTTCCCCATGTGATTTCTTAGGTGGATGTCCAATATGCTTAAATCAGCTTCTTTAATCTTAGATACCAATCAATCAAAGTAAAGTCATTTAATTTGAGACTCCCCAAACCCTTTAGACCAAATAACTGCTAAATTTGTATTGCCTTATTCCTGTATGGGTAATGGAATAATATTTGCTTAAAAAAAACAGCGACCAGGCACATGCATTCTCCAAGTACGAGTCCCTCTTAAGACCAACTTTGTTCTTTTTAGCATTTTACACACCATTCAAAGCATCTTTTCCATTGTTTCCAATTTCAGAAATAAATTTCATCTTCACATGTAAATATATTTTTCTTTAGAGACAAACATAATTCAGAGGTCAACTTAGTTGTATGTTTTCAGGCATTAACATCAATGATTGATTTACAGTATATATTTTAGTCTATTGTGGGATTTTTACAAGTTTATACTCTGTCATGATTGTAAGGAAATGAATATAACCCAAAGCTCTATTATTTCAACAGGAAAGAGGATGAATTTTAGAACATTTACATGTCAGTCAGTTTCAAAAGTCTTAAAATCACCACTCTAGAGTTTATTACTTTGTAAAAAAACTACTGCTGCATTGGCAGTCTCCTTTCTATTTATGCTTTTCATCATAAAAACTCCAATTTCCTCATGTCTGTATATTTTCATCTTCTAACCACGTATTGAAATGTTTAGGCTTCAATTAACTTACTAAAATATGATTATTATGAAAAATCTGAACCTGATCAGCATTCTCTTGTCATATGTCTTTATTATTAAGTTTTCCTATGAAAATGTTATTTATTATTTTATAAATATTAGATTTTTTTAATTCCAGGAGAGTGATTTACTTTTTGGAAAAAAAAAAAAAAAGGCAACTCATTTTGGCATATCCTCAGTTGCTCACCAGTTTGTCAAGAGTAAATTGGGACAGCTTTCCTTTCCACTTAAGTTGTGTCTTTTAGTCCCTCAACTGTCCTTCAGCTTGTGTTAGATTTCTCCCATAAATAATCTCTTAATGGGCTGAGAGAGGAAGCTCTCAAGAGGGATTTTTACCTATCGTTGCATGATTTCATTTATTATGAATGTGATACAGTGACAGAAAATGCTCATGCATGATTTTGGCTTGGTTCTGAATGGGAAAAAAAAAAGACTCCAAACCTGTAGAAATGTGTCCATATCCCATTTCATTACCTACCAACGACTTTAAATGTAAAAAGTCTACATTGGTTAATGCATTGATGCACTACGTTACGCGGTAGGAGCAAAATATCATTTCACCCCAATAAGAGAAGTGTTCTTGCTTCTTCCAACACATTTAAAGTATATTCTATAGCATTATAACACAATTTTTTACAATTATGAATGTCTTAAAAGTACTCATTATAATATCCTTTTTAGCACAGAAAAAATCAGTGCCTATGATTATTAGCTATGAGTATTGAAAGCTGGCATGTACATGAGTTGTAAAGTAAAAATAGTTGTTAAATTGTCAATAACCCATTAATTATTCCCTGAATAGTCATTTATCTGAGAACAGCTCTGTCATGGATTGAATTTTGTCCTACCCAGAATATGTGTCAGCTTGATTAGGACATGATTCCCAGTATTGTGTGATTGTCCACTATTTTGTCTTTTGATGAGATTTTCCTATGTGTCGTAAATCCTATCACTATGATTTAATAAGATGGGCTAGTGGCACTTATATTGATGCGATCTACAAGATTAGATAGTGTCTTATGCCAATCTCTTTTGAGATATAAAAGAGATAAGCTAGCAGAGAGATGTGGGGACCTCATACGACCAAGAAAGCAGCTCCAGGAGCAGAGTGAATCCTTTGGACCCAGAGCTCCTGTGTGGAGAAGCTTCTAGACCACAGGAAGAATGATTACAAGGACCCTCCTCCATTGTCGACAGAGAAAAGAAAGTGTTACCCTGGAGCTGGTGCCTTGAATTTAGACTTCTAGACTACTTGACTGTGAGAGAATTAATTTTTCTTTGTTAAAGCCATCCACTTGTGGTATTTCTGTTATAGCAGCACTAGACTAAGGTAAGCTCCACATACATCTTCTGATTACGCAAACAAAATCGTCTTAATTAATTCTCATTTATGTTGTTTAAGACTCAACAGATCCAGGAAAAATTGACAGTTTCAAATATGGAATTGAGATGGTGAAGAGTTTTTTATTTTAATTTTAATTTTAGAATTTGTAGAACCTGTAGAAATGTGTCTACATTCTATCTCATTACCTAGCAAAGATTTTAAATGTAAAAATTCTGCATTGGTTAAAGTATCAATGTACCACATTACATGGTAGGAACAAAATATAATTTCACCCTATATATAAAATAAAAGCCCTGAAATGACTGTTCTATAGTTACAGATCATTAAAGAATTATATATTTATTCTGGCCCCTTCAAGGATTTACTCTCTGGTAGGAAGAAGCTAGTACTTCTTATACACATTGTTTTGCCAGAAGAGGAGTAACTTAATTCATTTCTACTATAATTATGTGCACAACTGATACATTTAACTCAGGAATATAGCATAGATGCTCACTGACATGGCACAAAGGCAGCACAGACCAAACATATTATTTAACAACAAGGTACTGCCCTGCGT
Organism: Elephas maximus indicus; assembly: GCF_024166365.1. NCBI lineage: Eukaryota > Metazoa > Chordata > Mammalia > Proboscidea > Elephantidae > Elephas > Elephas maximus. Next base: position 58,281,575 of record NC_064833.1, on the reverse strand, counting down.
TAGGTCAGCCAGTGTTCACCATTATCAAGGCTTAGTGTCCAATGTTCAGTGCCATAGTTACTTGATAAACTGATCACAAAAAGTGATGCAAGTGTTTTCTGGTGTGTTTATTTCAACTTCTGCATCAGGAATAGCTCTTAGGCTAACTGTGAGGGTATTGATTTTCTTTCAAACAATAGTGCTCATAAGCATATTCATTTCCTGATAGGTAATGACTGAGAAACTGTGGGCAACTACCCACTGGACTGCGTAATGTTCCAGGAACCTCTCTCCCCAAAAAGATGAGTACACATGTTTTGTTCTGAACATAGACCATCACTATGTTTTCTCATCTTAGTAAATATCTGACAATATTCAGTTCAAAAGAATCTGCAGTTCCATGGCCCTTGCCACATTATCTCTGATAAGAAAAAAAATACACTAAATACATGATTTGCACCTGTAAATTAGGAACCGTTTCTGTTTGAGATTTAGAGTAGGACATTTGCCATGACCTGCTGCTGAGTTGCCTAAATTTTTCTGATTAGAGACTCACTGGTGAAGTTGTTTGAAAATACATTTCTAAGCCTCTATCCAGATCACCTCTATCAGAGTCACAGGAAAAAGACCTTCTAATCTAAACTTTATATAAATGTCCCAAGTGATTATTATGATCTTAAGTCTGAAAACCCTGGCAGGTACACAGCCTACAGGGACTCACACTGTCTCTGGGTTTACCTTAGGTTTAGTTGTTCCATTCCCGAAGGCCCCAATCACCAGGGTAAATGCAGAACCTGTAGAGCACACACATATTGTCAGGGCTGGTTGTTTAGCACAGACGTCTGGATCCAAGTCATACTCTCAACCTTTGTGGCATGCTGTTCTCTGAGAATCAGATTTCTTATTTGTATCCAGAAATGAAATGTAGCTTCTACCTTCCAGGCTTATAGTGAACATTTAATAACCTGTTTTCCTCAAAATCCTAGGGCAGTGTTGAATGCATTGAAAAATAAATGAATGTTAAATTAACTCTGATTTTTGTTTTGTTAAAATAAACATTATATTTTTAAGACACTATTCATATTAACTGACAGTTCCCCATTGCATATAGGTATCATTCAAGATGCTTAGCTAAAAAAAGACTTATGGATTTGGGATCCCAAAAATATCTACTTATACAATATCTCAATGGTAGTCGTATATGTTTATGTAGATCCCATCTCTAAATCTATTTAGTTACTAGCTCCCCAATAAATTTTCTGCTGCACCCCATGCACACATAAAATTGTTTACTTATTCTTTCACATCTTTACTAAGTCACCTATCTAGCAAAAACTAGTGGAATCACACATTCACATGTTAATTGAATCTGAATAGTTGTTTATAAAACTCATTCAACATTTTAATTTATTCCCTTGCATTCCTAATCAAGATCATAATCATCTGAAAACAGGACTAATATCATATATTGTGTTAACTTCTCACACACAGCATATAGAAGAGTGTTAAAAACATAATAAAAAAAAAAAAAGCCCGTTGAGTCAATTCCGACTCATAGCGACCCTATAGGACAGAGTAAAACTGTCCCATAGAATTTCCAAGGACCACCTGGTGGATTTAAACTGCCGACCTTTAGGTTAGCAGCCGTAGCACTTAACCACTATGCCACCAGGGTTTCCTAAAAACATAATGGGTACCCCCAAAATATTTTGTATAAGGGAATAATGAATAGATGAAAGGAACTGATGGGACCCATTGGTTTGAAATTATATAATATGGCATTATATAAGTTACTTATAAAAAGTTACTGTTAAAAATAATATTTTTTCCAGATAAAGGACATCAGTTTTACATAAAACACAACACGAGAAGCCCTTAACTATCTTGAATATATTTAGAATTCAATCAGCTCATTATATTTATATAATGTTTTATATTCACTGAAAATGAACATTGCTTCAAATGAGTATATTATAACCATGTGGATATTTTATAATATTAGAAAATTATATAGGATATTAAGCCATTTAGCCCATAAATTCATGTGTTCCTAAGTATATCAATATCAAGCACCATCTATACCAAAAAAGCCTCTCTCCTTCTCTCCCTATCTACCTCTTCATCATCTATCATCCTTTTCAGAAGAAACATATTTTAAAAGTCAAAAACATTAAATCTACTTTACTTAAGAGTAGTGATTTATTGATCAAAATAAGAATGATCTAAATAATATATTAACTGAATAAACTAAAACTGAGTCTCTGAAAAAAAATCCAAGCAAAACTATAAACTAAGATAAATAATAACCACTTATGCATTGCCTTAGTATCCTATAGTTGTACCTGTCTTTGAAGTGAACACTTTGTGTAATAATTTATTTAAATGTGTAGCTTCCCCCAATAAACTGTGTGTAACAACAACTCTAATATTTTCATCAGACTTTAGCTCATTTATTATTTTTTGTACTGTTTTTAAGTAATGAATTCACACATGAATGGTTCAATAAAATATTTAAAATAAATGGAGGGGAATTCTGGTCTTGGTCCAGATGAAGTAAGTCCACTGTGGCTTAATTATCTGAATAAAAACTCTCAAACAAAATATAAAAATCAGTGACTTGAGGAATCTGCCCTATTTTCCCTTCTAGCATTGACCAAGGCTAAGTCCTTAGTAAAGTGGTTACAGGCCATAAAAGTAGCACAATTTCTGGTAGAAACTCTGCTACAGAGTACCAGAAAAACAGAGGTCCTATGAGCTGGAGATTGTGGGAGACTTTCCAACATATTTTCTCCTTTAATTTTTTTTTCCTCCTGACCCTGTGCCAAGGGTGAATCCTAGTTGTGTATTGCAGCCAACTAAAACTATGAAAGAAGCCCAGATTTTTGGCTAGAGACCTAGAAAAGGTGGCCTTGTGTCTTAGTTTTACAGTGGTGGTACTACAGAAATACCACAAGTGGGTGGTTTTAAGGGCCAGCGACATCCCGGAGGTGCTTCTACTCAATTAACTTGTAAAACATTTGCAAAGGCAATTCAATATGGGAAGTATAAAAAAAAAAAAAATGGGCCTAAAGCAGGATTTGCATATGTATGAAAAGGAGTCTTTAGTTACACCTCAAGCCACATAAAGTTATTCCACCCAACTTACAGCTTCACTCTGGAAATAATTTTGTTGATAGTTATGATGATGGTAAACATAATCCACGCTTTGACACGCAAGGGCGGTGCATTTAGTTTTTCTTTACATTTTTACAAAGTCTGAATTTCACACCAAAGTATTGCTCAGATAATAATTACTGTAACTATTGACATTACTCAGCACCTTCCATGTGTGAAGCACCATGGTACATGCTTTACCTACATTAACTCATTTAATACTAAAATATTTTATCTTAATTTTCTGCTTTAAGAAGCGGGTTAAGAGTGGCTAATAGTCAAAGGTCACACAGCTAGTCAGTTGTTTTAGTCTCTAATAAAAGGTATTTGTGTCATGTACCAAAGCACACGCTCTTAAAAATTGTTCATGCTGCCTCCTAAGCATAACACTGAAACAGTTATTCTCTAGTTTAACTGACTTAGGAAGTTTTGCTAATTTTGTTGCTTTGCTGGCGAGGCTTGGTCAAGCACTCATGCATTAACTATAGAGCGTGGCCTGCCTCAAAAATTTCCAGGAGCATTTCCTAACCCTATAATCAAACTCTATTTTTCTTACAAAACAAAACAAAGTGGGATAACTTTACGTTTAGAGGATAGTACCTCGGATGTTGTTATCATGTTGCCTTAGTCATCTACTGCTGCTATAGCAGAAATATCACAAGTGGTTGGCTTTATTTCCTTACAGTTTATTGTTGTTGTTGTGTGCCATTGAGTTGATTCCGACTCATAGAAATCCCACAGAACAAAGTATAACTACCTCATAGGGTTTCCTTGGCTATAATCTTTAAGGAAGCAATCTCCAGGCCTTTTCTTCCACAGAGCCACCGTTTGGTTCACATTTCTGACATTTCAGTTAGTGGCCGAACGTTTAACCAATGCGCCACTAGGTCTGCTTTCTTACAGTTTAGTAGGCTAGAAGTCCAAATTCAGGGTGCTGGTTCTGGCGGAAGGCTCTCTGTCTGTGTCTTCTCTCTCTCTCTGTGTCCTTTCTGAGGGAAGTCCTTGTCTCCTTCCAGTTTCTTCTATACCTGGGCTCCTCTGTGATCAAGTGGCTTATATCTTCCGCTCCCTTTGTGCTTGCTTGCTTGCTTAATCTATTCCTTTATATCTCAAAAGATTGATTTAAGGCACAACCTCCACTGATAGAGCCTCATTAACATAACAAAGAATTGTTGTTGTTAGGTGCCATCCAGTCCATTAGGGTTCATAGCGGCCTTATGCACAACAGAAGGAAACAATGCCCAGGGCTGCACCATCCTCGTAATTGTTGCTATGTTTTAACTCATTTTTACAGCGACTGTGTCAATCCATCTCTTTGAGGGTCTTCCTCTTTTTCACAGACCATCTACTTTACCAGCATGATGTCCTTCTCTAGGGACTAGTCCCTCCTGAAAACATGTCCAAAGTATGTGAGACGAAGTCTTGCCACCCTTGCTTCTAAGCAATTCTACCTGTACTTCTTCCAAGACAGATTTATTCATTCTTCTGGCAGTCCATGGTATATTCAATATCCTTCACCAACACCATAATTCAAAAGTATCAATTCTTTTACGTCCTTCCTTATTTATTGTCCAGCTCTTGCATGCATATGAGGCGATTGAAAATACCATGGCTTGGGTCAGATGCACCTTAGTCCTCAAAGTGACAGCCTTGCTTTTCAACACTTTAAAGAGGTCTTTTGCAACAGATTTGCCTGATGCAATGCATCTTTTAATTTCTCGACTGCTGCTTCCATGGGTGTTGCTTATGGATACAAGTAAAATAAAATCCTTGACAACCTCAATCTCCTCTCCATGTATCATGATGTTGCTTATTGGTCCAATTGTGAGAATTTTTGTTTTCTTTATGTTGAGGTGTAATCCATACTGAAGGCTGTGGTCTTTGATTTTCATCAGTAAGTGCTTCAAGTCCTCTTCACTTTCACCAAGCAAGGTTGTGTCATCTACATAATGCAGGTTGTTAATAAGTCTTCCTCCAATCCTGTTGGCCCATTTTTCTTCATGTAGTCCAGTTTCTTGGATTATTTGTTCAGCATACAGATTGAAAAAGTATGGTGAAAGGATACAACCCCGATGCACACCTTTCCTGACTTTAAACCACGCAGTAACCCCTTGTTCTGTTCAAAAGACTGACTCTTGATCCATGTACAGTTTTCTCATGAACACAATTAAGTGTTCTGGAATTCCCACTCTCCATAATGTTATCCATAATTTGTTATGATCTACACAGTCAAATCCCTTAGCACTGACAATAAAACACAGGTAAACATCTTTCAGACATTCTCTGCTTTCAGCCAGGATCCATCTGACATCAGTGATGATATCCCTGGTTACACGTCCTCCTCTAAATCCACCTTGAATTTCTGGCAGTTCCCTGTCTATATACTGCTGCAACCACTTTTGAATAATCTTCAGCCAAATTTTGCTTACATGCGATATTGATGATATTGTTCAATAATTTCCGCATTTGGTTAGATCATCTTTCTTGGAATAAGCATAAATATGGACCACTTCCAGTCGCTTTGCCAGGTAGCTCTCTTCCAAATTTCTTGGCATATATGAGTGAGCATTTCCAGCACTGCATCTATTTGTTGAAACATCCCAGTTGGTATTCTGCCTATTCCTGGAGCCTTGTTTTTCACCAATGCCTTCAGTGCAGCTTGGATTCTTCCTTCTGTACCATTGGTTCCTGATCATATGTTATCTCCTGAAATGGCTGAATGTTGACAATTATTTTTTGGTATAGTGACTCTGCGTATTCCTTCCATCTTCTTTTGATGCTTCCTGTGTCATTTAGTATTTTCCCCATAGGATCCTTCTGTATTACAACTCGAGGCCTCAATTTTTTCTTCAGTTCTTTCAGCTTATAAAATGCTAAGAGTGTTCTTCCCTTTTGGTTTTATATCTCCAGGTCTCTGCACAAGTCATCATAATACTTTACTTTGTCTTCTCAAGTCACCCTTTGAAATCTTCTGTTTAGCTCTTTTAACAAAGAATATCCACTCCCAAAAGACATTATAACCACAGGTGTGGAACCCATTGTCATCAAGTCTATTCTGACCCAGCAACTCTATCAAACAGAGTAGAACTGCCCCATAGGATTTCCAAGGCTGTAATCTTCATGGAAGCAGACTGCCACATCTTTTTCCCACGGAGCTTTGGGGGGGCACAATTTAATTCATAGCACATTATTAGAGGAACTTAGCATGCTATGAGAGAAATATTATTCTTCAGTTATAAAACTATTTGAACTTCAAGCAGATTTTTTAAGAAAATGATTATGAGTATCTCTTAAGAGTTAATTAAAAAAAGGCATATGAGACTATTGCCTGAATTTTGAATGTTGTCTTCGAAGAGAATATATTAATTTAACTCATGTTGGAAGTATAAAATATAGTAAAACATATTAGAAATAGGAAAGTATGGGCTTTCCTGGACTAGAGACGAAACGCACAATGAACAGATCAACGTATCCATTCTTCTAATTTTACAGGAGAAAATAAAACCTAGCATTAATTGACTTGCTCGGTGTTGATTTTATTCCTCAGGATCTTATATTGGATGATATTTCTGAAGGTTCATTTTCTTTACACCAGAACTTTTGCCCTTTAACCTCTCTCAGCTCTCTTATTGTCATCACGATGGCAAGAAATCAATAGGCGACATTTAATGAGAGATTATAACTTTTTGGCTTCATTTACAGATCATTAAATTGGCAAGTAAGTTTGCTACATTTTCATGGAGGGGTCAGCTTTAGGGTCGTTTTGTCCTTTTAATGTGAAAATCAAATGGAATATTCTTTTCTTTAAGTGAGCCACCAGTGTAGATAAGCACAGTTAATTATGGATTTAATTTGTGTCTCTTTCATATTTAAAGCTCCTTTTATGTTTTTTGCAAGCCATTTCAATTTCAAAGAGCTTCCTATCATTTTCAAATTCTTTAATGCAAGGAATTTTGTGACTCATAAGATACTTGTATTATATGTGATATCTTACATCCCTTAATATATGATTGCATTTGCCAAATCAAATCATTTTTGCACTTAACTCCTATTCCTTTGAATTTGTTTTGATGCTCTCAGTTCTAATGAACACTTTTACCTAGTTTTATTTTGACAAAAATATAAAAAGATAAAAAAAAAGCTTCACTTTAGATTATTTACATATCAGGACAGGGCAAGCTTATTCCATCTAGCTTACATGTGTATGACAGGGACAATGATAAAGTCCCAGAAAAATAATCTTAATTTATAAACATAAACTGATTTTAATGAATTAACCAAAAGTTAATGACATTATAGATATCTGACTTCCAAATTCTTTATTGTGCTCATTTTTTTGTTCTTGTTTTTAGTTTTAAATAATGACATTTTCATGTGTAATTCAGACACAAACAGCTGGATGTTAACTCTGCCAATGTTTTATGTCTGAATAAGTGGCTCCGATAGCTATTTCTTGGTCCAGAAATGAAGGTGTTTTATTAGGTTCAGCGTGGCTTGGCCCAGCATACCCTGAAGCTTTCCTTACAGGATGTTCAGTTTAGCTCTATAACAGAAAACAGATTTCATGTTGAGTATTAAAGCTTATTGATAATGACTGTGACAATGTGATGCTGAGGAAGCTCCTAATATCTTATCGGGGTTTACTGGGCCATGGATTAATAAATCCTTTGAGCTCAAATAAGGGGCAAATGGTAGTTCATACATCACAAATTTGGGGAGGAGTTCTCTGCATCAGGTAATACCACTAGAGAAATTTTTGTTTCAATAGACAATGAACTTTTTTTTTTTTTTTTAATTCACACGTAATAGCAACGATAGTCTCCTTCCCATTCTGTACAGAGCAATGAATAGATTGCTTTGTAGACAGCCTCTCTGGGATACCATGTAGATACTTTCCTGTGCTGAAAAATATGTAAGATCACTGAAATTAAAATAAGTCTGATAGAATATATTTCTTTCTTTCCCTCCATAGAGAACTTTGTTTAAACTATAAAGATCTAATCCATCTCTTTTTTTTTCTATAATGGGTAGATCACATTAAAAATAAGACTTACTGGATACCTGAGTTAAAAGAATCAGAGTTCCATGAGCAAATGTCCTCAGTGTGGGTCTTTCAGACTGGATTGCATAGTGTGCAAAATCAGGTTACTTAACTATGAAAAAATGAAGAATTTGTATGGACAACAAAACTTACCAGTCTAATATAGTAGCATTTATTATGCTCTGGTTCATTCCAAAGAGTGTCAAATCCATTAAATCTATGACCGTCAACAAGTACCTTAACGGATTCAAAACATTACGGATGTCAGTTTCTAGAAACAAGGTCTAGTGTTACTCATTGCTGTGGAGTTGATTTCGACTCATAGGGACCCTATAGGACAGAGTAGAACTGCCCCATAGAGTTTCCAAGGAGCATCTGGTGGATTCAAACTGCCAACCTTTTGGTTAGCAGCTGTAGCTCTTAACCCCGATGCCACCAGAGTTTCTGGGTCCAGTATTAGTGATACTCAAGTTTACTCTCTTTACAAAATACATCATTGAAAAGAATATAACCTAGAGAAAGAAAGTATAAAAACAAATGTTAGGTGCAATTCCAAGTGTTCAACTAGAACATTGATAATGTATTTTAATGTCACTAATAGCCTCTGGGGAAACCCTGGTGGCATAGTGGTTAACTGCTATGGCTGCTAACCCAAAGGTTGGCAGTTTGAATCCACCAGGTGCTTCTTGGAACCTCTATGGGCAGTTCTACTCTGTCCTATAGGGTCACTATGAATCCAATCAACTCCAGGGCAAAGGATTTTTTTTTTTTTTAAATAGCTTTTGGAGCCCTGGTGGCACAGTGGTTAAGAGCTCAGCTGCTAACCAAAAGGTTGGCAGTCTGAATCCGCCAGGTGCTCCTTGGAAACTCTGTGAGGCAGTTCTACTCTATCCTATAGGGTCGTTATGCATCAGAATTGACTCAGCCGCAACTGGTTTGGTTTTGGTTTTAATAGCCTTTATTTAGCAAATTGCTATTTACAACTTACAACAGAGGTTGAAAGACATTCTGTCTACTATAAAATCTTATTTATCCCTCTACTGTCAAAATCCCTTTCAGAACAAGACTCAAAGAATGAGAAAAATGAAAGGATTTTTTTTATGAGGACTGTTATTTGCCACACCAGTTAATATATTATTTTCACTGAAAATATAAGGAAGCAGGTGGGAAAGGTGTTCTATTTTTTTATTCATTCAGCTTATCTGCTTTTATCTCATTACTACACAGGTGTTCTTTTATGCTAACCTTCCATTTATTTTATATTGTTTTGTAAGCTCTAGGGGAAACAAATGTCCTACTTTAGGAAGCTGGTAAAAGTTAACATATCAAGGGAATAGAGATAGAAGGTTAGTGGTAAGAAAGAAAAATTTTTTCCTAAATCCAGCGAATTAGGTGCACTTGGTTATAAATTGCATGACAAAATCATTTTGTGAGAGGTTTAAAATAGAATTCAAAATAAAGGAATAGAGAAAATATCGCGAATATGAAACAATAATGAATCTCTAAATATATATGTATGTATAAGCACGTATACATACTTGTTCTTAATATATTCATGTTCTTAATATATTCTTCTGTGTATAAATGCATTTGTTCAACACACATTAAAAAAGCCGAACCTGTTGCTACCGAGTCAATTCTGACTCATAGCAACCGTATAGTATACTATTTATTTGATTCACTTATTAATTCCTTTGAGGTACACAGAGAGCATCGATTACCTCAAATAACTTCTCTATAATATTCTTTCTTAATAGATACTCAAATGAGCATCCCTGTTCCACTTTTTATTTAGCTGATTATTTCACTAAGTATAAGAAAATAAGAATATGGCTACTACTTACATAAGTAAACTTCTGATTATCACAAATACACTACATAAAATAAAATTAATATAACTTCCATCAGATAGATTTTAGTGTTAACACTATTCAGATCAAAGTGATCTACTTGTATTAATTTACTAACTGCTTTCTCTACTCGTGTCCTCTACTTGAAGTCATGTTTCTCACTGCTTTAAGTTTGTCTTAAAAACTAAATTAACCATACTATTTGATATAATTCTTAAAAATTAATGGCAGCATCCTTAGTTTTTATAATGCTTTATTTTACTATAATATACTGTAATTATCTTATATAATTTATGATATTATCAAATCTCTGTGGATTACTATGCAGGCTCTACTTTCTGTATCCCCATCCATAGGTATATTTAGGCAAAGCATAAATATAATTAAGTTTCTGTTGCTCAAAACTCAACATTACCCTAATGATAAAATCCGTGATTATAATATAGCTTATAAGAACCATGGTGGCATAGTGGTTAAGAGCTACGGCTGTTAACCAAAAGGTCAGCAATTCAGATCCACCAGGCTATCATTGGAAACCATATGGGGCAATTCTGCTCTGTCTTTTAGGGTCACTATGAGTTGGAATTGACTCAGCAGCAATGGGTTTGGTTTGGTTTTTTGTAAGAACCATGGTATCTGTCACTTATTTATTTATAAGTTCCCTGGATGATGCAAATGTTTTGTGCTCGGCTGCTAATCTAAAGGTTGTTGTTGTTATGTGCCCTCAAGTTGGTTCCAACTCATAGCAACTCTATGCACAACAGAACGAAACACTACACCATCTTTACAGTCATTGTTATGCTTGAGCCCATTGTTGCAGCCACTGTGCAATCTACCTCATTGAGGGTCTTCCTCTTTACTGCTGACCCTGTACTTTACCAAGCATGATGTCCTTCTCCAGGGACTGATCCCTCCTGACAACATGTCCAAAGTATGTAAGACGCATTCTCACCATCCTTGCTTCTAAGGAGCATTCTGGTTGTACTTCTTCCAAGACAGATTTGTTCGTTATTTTGGCAGTCCATGGAATATTCAATATTCTTCGCCAACACCACAATTCAGAGCCATCAATTCTTCTTCGGTCTTTCTTATTCATTGTCCAGCTTTCACATGCATATAATGCAACTGAAAATGCCACGGCTTGGGTCAGGGGCACCTTAGTCTTCAACGTGACTTTTGCTTTTCAACACTTTAAAGCGGTGCTTTATAGCAGATTTGCTCAATGCAACTCATCAAGAAATCAAAAGATAGGATAATATCCATATGCCTACAAATTTACGTATATTCAAATTTATGCCCCAACCATTAAGGCCAAAGATGAAGAAATAGACAATTTTTATCACCTTTTGCAGTCTGAAATTGATGGAACATGCAATCAGGACGCACTGATAATTACTGGTAATTGGAATGAGAAGATTGGAAACAAAGGGTAGATAGTTGGAAAATATGGCCTTGGTGATAGAAACGATGCCTGAGAGTGAATGACAGAATTTTGCAAAACCAATGACGTTTTCATTGCAAATATCTTTTTTCACCAACATAAATGGTGAGATACATGGACCTCACCAGATGGAACACAAAGAAATCAAATTGACTACATCTATGCGATGGAAAAGCTCAATATCATCAGTCAGAACAAGGCCAGGGGCCAACTGTGAAAGAGACTATCAATTGCTCATATGCAAGTTCAAGCTGAAACTGAAGAAAATCAGAGCAAGCCCACAAGAGGCAAAATACAACCTTGAGTATATCCCACCTGAATTTAGAGATCACTTCAAGAATGAATTTGACGCATTGAACACTAATGACCAAAGGCCAGACGCGTTGTGGAGTGACATCGAGGGCATCATACGTGAAGAAAGGAAGAGGTCATTGAAAAGACAGGATAGAAGGAAAGACAAGATAGATGTCAGAAAAGACTCTGAAACTTGCTCTAGAATGTTGAACAGCTAAAACAAAGGGAAGAAATGATGACGTAAAAGATCTGAACAGAATATTCAAAGTGCGGCTCCAGAAGAAAAAGTATTATAATGACATGTGCAAAGATGTGGAGATAGAACACCAAAAGGGAAGAACATGCTCAGCATTTCTCAAGCTGAAAGAACTGAGGAAAAATTCAAACCTCAAATTGCAATAGTGAAGGATTCCATGGGGAAAATATTAAATGATGCAGGAAGCATCAAAAGAAGATAGAAGGAATACACAGAGTCATTAGACCAAAAAGAATTAATTTTCAACCATTTCAAGAAGTAGCATATGACCAGGGACCGATGATACTGAAGGAAAAATTCCAAGCTGCCCTGAAGGCATTGGCGAAAAACAAGGCTCCAGGAATTGATGGAATATCAATTGAGATGTTTCAACAAACAGATGTAGTGCTGGAAGTGCTCACTTATCTATGCCAAGAAATATGGAAAACACCTTCTTTGCCAACTGACTAGAATCTAAAGGTAATGTGGTTTAAACCCACCCAGTGGCACTACGAAAGAAATTCATGGCAATCTGCTTCCGTAAAAATTACAGCCAAAAAAACCTGATGGAGCAGTTCTACTCCGTAACACATGGAGTAGCCGTGAGACAGAATCAACTCCACAGAAACAGGTTTAGTTTTTCTGGTTTTACCTTTCTAGTTTTAAATCTATCTTTTCTCCCATATACTATATGCCAGCCATATTTAACATTTCTTTTCCAAAGAGGCCATCTCTGGATCTATTTCGTTCCTTCTTCCTAGAATGCTATTCTTCTGTCCTGCATTGTAAGCCTGGGACACTGCTGTCCATTGGCCATATCCCAGATTCAATAACTATCTTTCCAAGGGTCCAAGTTGGTTGTTCTTTATACTTTCTGCTACACTTTTGTTAGATCTTTGTATTGCAACTGTCTTCTTCCTTTTTATTCTTTCCTTACACTGCAACATCTCTGAGGTAGTGTTTATGTGGTATGTTAGTGGGAAATTGGGAAGTCAGATTGTCTGACTCTATTTTCTATCAGTGTAGTCCAATCCATCACAAATAAGCATGTGCACAAATAAAAACAGGTGAAAGTCAGGTAAGTGAAGCTTCAAAACAAGTCTTTGCTTCTCTTATTCAACCAGACTGCTGCTTTGGCCCTTCCTGTGTTAGAATGCTACATTCACCATTGCCCTGAATACTGGGACTATAATGTATTCATCTTTGTTTTCTAAGTCAGATATAGTAGAAGCTGAGTTAATATTTATTGAATAAATGATAAAGGACTTTATAATAATAAACCTGGTTTGGACATTTACAATGAAAAGGTAATGTCATTAGTAATGAAATATAACCTTGTACTCTCTAACAAGGTTTGATAATACCTTTTATAATTAACACAAATAGTATCATTACTTTTCCTGATTAACATAAACAGTAAATTCCATTGAAATAGCTCATTCTACATTCTGAAAATCAGGTTTTAATATTCTCTTTTCAAGAGTCTCCAAGCAATAAAATTCTTCCCTCAGACTTGTTGATAACTATTAACTAAACTGCAATTACAGGTATGAAAACAAGATAAGTATCTGCTAGATGAAGCAGAATATAATTTTCCTCCAAATAATATTTTCTGCTGATGTAAGTGCTCCTCAGAAAAAGCAAGCATGAAAGCTTACATGGACTAGGAGAAGGTAAGGAGCCCTGGTGGTGCAGTGGTTAAGAGCTTGGCTGCTAACCAAAAGGTCAGCAGTTCAAATTCACCAGCCGCTCCTTGGACACCCGATGGAACAGTTAGTTCTAATTTGTCTTATAGGGTTGCTATGAGTCAGAATCGACACAACAGCAGCAGGTTTGCTTTTTAGGATGACGTAAAATGAAAATCGTACAAGATTAGCTAATTTAAAGAGTATATGGTAAACTAAAAAAATGAACTGTGTGGCTGCTTTGCTACTTCTACTATTAGTAGTTTCAATTACTCTTTTTTTTTTTTTTTGAAGCAGGAAGCTTCAAAAGCAATACTGATGAATAAAACGATTGAAGTGAATCAACACACTGAATTAATATTTTATGTATGAAATGTAAAAACTAAGCAAGATTAATTCATCAGAATGAAAATGCCATCTTTTTTCTCTAAACTAGTTTCTTAAAGTCTATGTTTAAAGTATTGTCCTTATAATCACTGACTGGAAAACTAGAGCATATTATTATTATTTTTAATATAATAGTAATTATAGGTCCAAAAGAATCTCTTTTGTTAGAGAAAAGAATGGTTACAAATGTACATCACGCCATGACAGCCTCCTAAATGTGAATCTCTCCTCACACTTTTCAATAAAACTGCACAGATCAAGGAGGAAAGCACATAATATCACCCACAGCTTCAACATAACAATGAAAGAGAATTTTACGACCTTCAGCTTACTGTGAGTAGGAAAATAAGCCCAAATCCAGCAGAGCCAGCTCCAGGAACCCGGTAAGGGCTGGGACTATAGATTATCTTCTATGATCTAAAATTTCAGATGGTTGTGTTGAAAAAGTAGCATTCTCTGAGTAAGGAGATAATTTGGAAGAGTGTGGCACCCCTTGCAACCTGGGCAACAAAGCGAAATAAGTGAGAAAAAAAAGTTAAGAAACCTGTAACACACATTGTAACCAAACAAGAATGGTATTGATTAATTATATCAACAAAAAAGAGAGGCCTTCACCCAAGAACTGTTAAGCAACCCCGAACTCTCATACCTGCCTGCACATAACAGTTATTGCAGGTCCAAGGAAACATAATACTTCAAGATAAAAGAAAAGTTTAACTATATAAACTTATATAGAAAAGAAAATGAAAAATAAATTGAAATACTTCAGATGGTAACAATACTTGCCCCAAACCAAACGTGAAGCAGAGTAGAATTGTTATCCCATGACTTAACTGATTCAATACCTTCAAAAAAAATGAAATGATGCTTAATGTCATTAGCCATCAGAGAAATGCAAATGAAAACCACAATGAGATAACATTTCACTCCCACCTGGATTGCTAAGATTAAAAAAAAAAAAAAAAAAAAAAACAGAAAATAACAAACATTGGCGAGAATGTGGTAGTTAAGAGCTAGGCTGCTAACCAAAAGGTTGGCAGTTTGAATCCACCAGCTGCTCCTTAGAAATCTTATGGGCCAGTTCTACTCTGTCCTGTAGGGTTGCTATGAGTCAGAATCAACTCAAAAGCAACAGGTCTGGTTGATATGAAGGTTGGAATCGATTTGATGGCAAAGGGTTTGATTTGTGATTTATCTATTCCTGGTGGGAATGCAAAATGGTACAGCTATTGTGAAAACTAGTGTGGCATATCCGCAAAAACCTAAAAATAGAACTACCATACCCCAAAACCAAACCCAGTGCCGTTGAGTCGATTCCAACTCATAGCGACCCTATAGCACAGAGTAGAACTGCCCCATAGAGTTTCCAAGGAGTGCCTGGCAGATTCGAACTGCTAACTCTTTGGTTAGCAGCTGTAGCACTTAACCACTATGCCACCAGAACTACCATATGACCCAGCAATTCCACTCCTAGGTATATACCGAAAAGACTTGAAAGCAGAGACTTAAACAAAGACTTGCACACCAATGTTCATTGCAGCACTACTCCTATTGGTCAAAAGATGGAAACAACCTAAAGGCCCATCAATAAATGAATTGGTAAACAAAATGTGGTACATACATACAGTGGAATACTGCTCAGCCAGTAGGAGAAATGAAGTCTTAATACATGATACGATATGGATAGAGCCTGAAGACCTAACGTTGAGTGAAATAAGTCAATCACAAAAAGAAAAATATTGTATGAGCTCACTTACATAAAAAGGGAAGAAAAGGCAGCTGTGTACCATATCTTTACACAAATAACACGTCTTCTACTTCTGATTGCTAGCAACATACCCGGCATCCTCCACCCCACCAGGTATTTTTGAAAGTGCCCCATGCTAATTTTTCAAACAACATGTAAAAAGAAAAAAATGGCATAGTGGTGCTTAAGAAAATACCTGGATGGGGGAGGGCACATTTAGCAAACAAACATAGAAGGCATGCAGTATTTGCATAAAAATATGATAGAGACCAAAGTTTATTAGTGGATACCAGGGATGGGGGGGGGTTATTGCTTATGGAGTACTGAGTTTCAGTTTACAGTGATGGCAAATCACATTGATTAAGGGTAGGTGTGCACAGCAGATTATTGTAAGTGCTGTCAATAAGTTGCATAAATATAAAAAGTTGAATTGGCAAAAGTTGTATGATTGATCTATTTACAACAATGACAAAAAAAAGAGTAGTTGCTGAGGCTCCTTATGTACAGCTAAACACCTCATGAGATTTGATTCCTTGATTTGGAGGTTTGGGGTTATGGTTGCATAAGGCATTGCAGTGAATTGGCCTAAGAAAGTGTTTAGTGCTTCTGTTCTACCTCCTAGTCCATTGTGTAGTTCCTAGGATACTAAAAGCTTGCAAGCAACTGTCCAAGGCACAGCAATTTGTCTGTATTCTCCTGGAGCAACAGAGGAAGGAGAGTCAGGAATAGGAGGAGGAAATGGGATGTGTGGTTAATTGCCTTCATGAACAGCTGCCTCCTCTGCCATGAGACAAGAAGAACAGGATGGTGCCTGGCTACCATTAGTGAACATTTTAATTCAAAGATTCTGTAGAAGAATCCTGAACAAAAGGGGGAAAATGCAGAACAGAAGTTCAAATTGCATGGACTCCCGACTTTCTGGAGCTATGGAGGCTAGATGAATGACCAAAACTTTTGCTCTCGGATAATCTTTAAACTTTAAACCAAAACTATCCCCTGTAGTCTTCTTAAAATCAAACAGTAGCTTAACTAGTAAAAATACGTGTGCCTTGAGCATCATGCTCTTTTAAGAACTACCTACGTGGGATCAAATTGACAACAGCAACTTGAAAGATTAGATAGGAAGTTTAGGAGGCAGTGAGTTTACATTAATGGGGAGGAGGGTGAGAATGGTTGCACAACTTAAAGAATGTAATCAACATCATTGAATTGTACGTGTAGAAACCGTTGAATTGGTGTATGTTCTGCTATGTATATGCTCTATGCTCAACAACAAAAGAAATAAATTAAAAAAAAAGTCATTTATAAGTAATTAAAAGAAAATCCAGTCAAATCAGAAATTTAAAAACTCAAAATTGTGGTAAAAAATTGACAGGAAAAAAAATGACAAGCTTTACACTGAAAAAACTGGCATACACCACGTTATTCAAACTATCGAGGTTCACTCTCCAGGAGCAAAACAGTAAAAAGGTAATCAAAAGCTCAGAGAAGAAGCAAGTCTACCCGAGCCACATCTCATCTACCCTGAGGCCAGAAGAACTAGATGGCCCTGGTCTCCACCACTGACCATTCTGACTGGGATCATGATAGTTGGTCCTGGATAGAATGGAAGAAAAATATGGAACAGAGCTCAAATTCGTATAGAAAGAAAAAAACAGAAACTGAAACAGTAGAGAACAGAGGGCTCACTGACACTATTGCCCTGAGACACTCTTTCAACCTAGAGCCGAGCTTATCCCCTGAGATCACCTTTTACCAAAATAGCAGAGTGGCACACAAAAATATATTACCCAAAAGATCAGGGCCCTGCTTAAAAACCATCAGTATGAGACCAAAAGGTCAACAATTACTCAAAAGCTAGGATGAAATTTTAAAGGGGACAGGGAAAATAGTGTACTAGAAAAAGAACAAACAGAACACAATTAAAAAGAATGTTGACATATTGTGATAAATGTAACTAATGGTACTGAACAATTTGTGTGGAGATTGTCAAAAATGGGAACCTAACTTGATGCGTAAACTTTCACCAAAAACTCAATAAAATACTACGTTTTTTTAAAAAAGTGTCAAGGTCACAGAAAAACAAGGAAAGGCTAAAAATTGCCATGTATTAGAGGAGATGAAGGCATCGTCCTGCATTGCACACTAGGATAGAAATAAGACATCAGTGGAAAAACTAGAGAACTCTCGTAAAGTCTTCAGTTTAGTTAATAGTATTATACCAATGTTAATTTGTTAAATTAAACGTCCCATGGTTCAATACAATGTTAACATTAGAGGGCCCTGGAGAAAGAGCATACCAAAAACCATTGAATTATTTGTTTTGAGTTTTCTGTAAATATGAAATTATTTTAAAATAAAAGGTTAAAAGATCAATAAAACTCAGAAAAGAAATTGAGATAAAAATAATTCTCTTTGAAATAGAGATAAAATTACCAAAAGCCCATGATAGAATAGACTTAACTGAAAAATTGAATTAAGACCTTGGAGAAAAGCATGAAAACAGCCAAGGAATGAAAATAAAATAAGGAAACATGAAAAATCATGAAAGAAAGTGGAAAATGTGAATGATAGAAATTCAACGTAGGTAAAATTGAGCTCCTGGAAGCAAATAATTGATTTTTAAACTATAATTTTAAAAACTTTTCTGGAGCCAAGAAAATACCTGAATCAACTTATTAGAAGGGCTCATATCTGAGATGTATTAATAAATTGTTAGACTTAAAAGTATTAATTTCTTGGCTTGAAGGTCATGGTTTCATGGGACATTCCAGTTAATTGGCCTAATGTCATGTTTAGTGCTTCTGCTTTCCTAGTTAGTTGTGTAGTAGTGCCTAGGGTCTTAAAAGCTTGCAAGCATTCATCTAAGATACAACAATTGGCCCTCCTTTCACCTGGAGCAACAGAGGAAGATGAAGAATCAGGAATAGGAGGAATAAATGGAATATGTGGCCAATCGCCTCCATGAACAGCTGTCTCCTTTTCCATGAGACCTGAAGAACTGGATAATGCCCAGCTACCATTACGGAACATTTTGGTCAAAGATTCAATAGAAGAATCCTGGTCAAAAGGGAGGAAATAAAGAACAGAATTCAAAATTATCATGGAATCCAGCCTTTCTGGATCCATGGGGGCTGAATGAATGCCTGAAACCAAAAGTGTCCCCTGAAGTCTTCTTAAAACCAAACAACAGTTGAGTTTAAGTAGTAAAGAATGTCTGCCTTGACCATAGTGCTGTTTTAAGAACTATATACATGGAATCAAACTGACAACATCAATTTGAAAGATTAAATAGGAATTTAGGAAGCAGTGAGTTTATGTCACTGGGAGAGGAACAATTTGGAAAACAAGTGTGAGAACGGTTGACAACTTGAAGAAGGTAAACAAAGTCACTGAAATGTACATGTATAAACTGTTCGTGTATGTTTTGTTGTGTATGTTCTCAACAATAACAAAAATAAATTATTAAAAAAAAAAAAGGAAATAGGAAAAGTCCACAGCGTCTTCAGCTGAAAAGACCAAGCCATTGGCGATAGAAAAAAAGAAAAATCAGGTTATCAAGAGACTTCTCAAAAGCAATATACAAAGCAAGACAACATTAATAAAATATTTTAAAGAAATTTAAAAAGAAAGAAAACTTGACCCAAGGATTTTATGTCTTATAAAGCTTTTCTTCATATGCCAATTCAGTAGAAAAATTATTTTAAAAAACAAATGAACAAAACTTAGATATTGGAGTACAAGCTTCAACCATCTATGCTTGGTAAAACTTCAACAAATGGGCTTATGGTTCAGTTTTTAATAAAAAATCAGAGTAAAATGAAAGTTTGGAACAATAAAAAGTAAAAATATGCAAACATTTACATTACCTCATATACTGCCATCAGAAATAAGAAATGGTATAACTGCTTTAGAATACAGTTTGGCAGTTCCTCAAAAAGTTAAATAATCGGCTAGGGTATCACCCAGCCATTCCACTTCTAGGTATTTACCCAAGAGAAATGAAAGCATCTGTCTTTACAAAAACTAGTATGTGAATGTTCCTGTCAACTTTACTTATGATAGCAAGAATCTGTCAACCATCCAAATGTCCATCAACAGGTAAATAGGTAACATTTGTGAAACAGCCATGCAAGGGACTACTAATCAGCAATACAAATGAATGAACTATTGACATATGGAACAGCATGGATGACTCTCAAAATAATTGAACTGGGTTTAAAAAGCTCAAGAATGAAGACTAGATACTGTAAGATTCTATTTATATAAAATTTTAGAACATTCAAACTAATCTGTACTGACAGCCAGTCAGTGCTTGTCTGGCATGGAGGAGTGGGGCTTGAGAAGGAACACAAGGGAAGAATTACAAAAGGGCACAGAGAAACTTTTATAGGTCACAAACATATTCATTTCCTTGATTGTAGATTTTCACTACAAATTTACTATTTATACTTTATGTTTATGACTGATTTTATGTCAATTATAACTCAACAAATCTGCTAAAAAGTATACTAAGAGGTGATAGATTCTGCAATTACTAGAAAAAATAAATGTGGACTTTTGTGATTTATGTATGTACTTAAATACAAAAAAGACACGAGAATTCTCGATGGTTGTAATTAACTGATAGGCATGTATAACTTGCAAATGTTTAAAATCAAATCGATTGATCTTTAAATGCCATTGATTAGATGACAGTTTGCTAATAACTCCTTATGAAAATGAATAGGAATAAGATATTGGGGTGCTCTTTCTATGTGCAAATTAACTATTGGTGGAGCCTTAAGGAGAATCTCTAAGCTATTTTGTGCTTTCTATAATTATCTAATTATTCCACTTAGCTAAACAGAATGAAATTGTAGAGTCTGAATTTTAAATTTGAAGTAAATGCCAAGTTACTAGTACAACATCCAACAGAGTTAGATTTAGGTAAGTATATATTTAAGACCTGATTAATTTTTCATTATTGGTATATGAAAAAAATGACTTTTATTCAATATAAAAAGCAGGTTATTGATCAAACATTGTGAAGATGTAGTTTAGTAATGTGAAGTCATTAATATGAGAATACATTGGTTTGATTTCTTTTGAAAATAGCAACCACGAAACACATTAAAATTATTTTATCTAAGTAAATAATTAATGAAACTTTTTATTTGAAAGAAATAAAAGCATTTTTGTTTGAAAAAAAATTTAGTAGGTCAATATGTATTTCTTGCAATACTAACAGCACTTATTTCCAAAACCTGCTTTAACTTTTGCAGTCCTGACTTTGGCTACATTGATCCTTGCTTTCAACCTTTTCTGGTTGCTGTAGCAACATTCAGCAGCTAAGAACTGAGGGCCTGTGCAGGTAAAGCTTCATATTTGAAAGATAATGGTGCTGTAAATGAATTCCTGACCTTTATCACAAACAAAATGGCTTCAGTTAAATATTAATATGTATACCAGACGTATAGTACTTAATATTTTCTTGATTAATTGTATTGGAGGTTACTAAGATCTGGACATTCATTTTGAATATTATTTCACGTGGTTTAAAATTTACATGTCTTCCTACTTAATTGTATTATTTCATCATATTACTTGAGAATGTAAGGAAGTCGAAATGATTTTAACTTGAAAATTGGATCCAAAAGACTGCTATGACCGTTGCAATTTTTTTTTCTTCCTAGTTATTTGCATATTTTGATTTAAAACTTTATCAGTGGTTTCTTCCATGGAGAAATTAAACATTAACTAGTAGGATTTATGATTTTGAGTCTGATCTAGATTAAATTTTTTATTCAACCTACCCCAAATTTAACATATTCTTTGACAATTGCTTCAAAGTACACTAATATGGTTTAATGTTGCATGTGGCTTTCATTGTTGACTCAGACAGAACAAACTTCAAAATCTCAAAACTTGTATTTTATTTTATGAAGCATTACCAAATATTTCTCCTCCCCCCACAACTGTCTTAGCCTTTTAGAGTTTTAACAAATATATTTTTATTGTTGTTGTTGTTGCTAGGTACCTTTGAGTCAGTTCCTACCCAGAGTGACCTCATGCACAACAGAATGAAACAATGTTCGGTCTTGCGCCATCTTCACGATCTTTGCTATGCTTTAGCACATTGTTGTTAACTATTGTGCCAATCCATCTCACTGAGGGTCTTCCTCTTTTTTCTTGACCCTTCACTTTACCAAGCATGATGTCCTTCTTCAGGGACTGGTCCCTCCTGATAACACGTCCAAAGTATGTGAGTTGAAGTCTCGTAATCCTCGCTTCTAAGGAGCATTCTGGCTGTACTTCTTCCAAGATAGATTTGTTGGTACTTTTGGCAGTCCACGGTACAGTCAATGTTCTTCACCAACACCACAACTCAAAGCCATCAATTTTTCTTAGGTCTTCCTTATTCATTGTCCAGTTTTCACATGCATACGAGGCGATAGAAAACACAACGGCTTGGTAAAAAAAAAAAAAAAATTTAAGGAGCACCTTAATTCTTAAAGTGACATCATTGCTTTGAGGCACTTTACAGAGGTCTTTTGCAGATTTGCCCAGTGCAATGCATCCTTTGATCTCTTGACTGCTGCTTCCATGTGTCTTGATTGTGGATCTATGTAAAATGAAATCCTTGACAACTTAGTCTTTTTCCATTTATCATGATGTTGCTTGCTGGTATAGTTGTGAAAATTTTGGTTTTCCTTACGTTGAGATATAATTCACACTGAAAACTATACTCTTTGGTCTTTATCAGTAAGTGCTTCAAATCCTCTTCACTTTCAGCAAGCAAGCTTGTGTCATCTGCATATTGCAGGTTGTTAATTAGTCTTCCTCCAATCCTCATACTCCGTTCTTCTTCATATAGTCCAGCTTCTAGGATTATTTGCTCCACATATAAGTTGAATAAGTCTGGTGAAAGGATACAACCCTGACACACACCTTTCCTGAATTTAAGCCACGAAGTATCCCCTTTTCTGCTTGAATGACTGCTTCTTGATCTATGTACAGGTTCCTTATGAGCACAGTTAAGTATTGTGGAATTTCCACTCTTCAAAATGTTATCCATAATAGTGGGTAGGAGAGAGACGCTGATGAAGAGTGAGCTATTTATATCAGGTGGACACTTGAGACTGTGTTGGCATCTCCTGTCTGGAGGGTGGATGGGAGGATAGAGAGAGTTGGAAGCTGGCAAAATTGTCACGAAAGGAGAGACTGGAAGGGCTGACTCATTAGGGGGAGAGCAAGTGGGAGTACGAAGTAAGGTGTATATAAACTTATATGTGACAGTCTGACTTGATTTGTAAACGTTCACTTGAAGCTCAATAAAAGTTAATAAAAAAAAAATGTTGTCCATAGTCTGTTAATTATCCACACAGTTGAATGCCTTTGCAAGGTCAATAAAATACAGATAAACTTCTTTCTGGTATTCTCTGCTTTCAGCCAGGGTCCATCTGACATCAGCAATGATATCCCTGGTTCCAAGTGCTCTCCTAAATCTGTCTTGCACTTCTGGCAGTTCCCTGTCAACCTTTTTTGAATGATCTTCAGTAAGATTTTAATTGTGTGTGATATTCATGATATTGTTCAATAATTTCTGCATTCATTTGGATAACTTTTTTTGGGGAACAGACATAAATATGGATCTCTTCCAGTCAGCTGGCCAGGTAGTTATCTTCCAAATGTGTTGGCATAGACAAGTGAGCACTTCCAGCACTGCATCCATTTGTTGAAATATCTCATTTGGTATTGTGCCAATTCCTGGAGCCTTGTTTTTCACCAATGTCTTCAGTGCAACTTGGACTTCTTCCTTCAGTACCATTGGTTCTTGATCATATGCTACCTCCTGAAATGACTGAATGTCCACCAATTCTTTTTGGTACAGTGACTCTGTGCATTCCTTCCATCTTCTTTTGAGGCTTCCTGCATCATTCAGTATTTTGCCCATAGAATCATTCACTATTGCAACTCAAGGCTTGCACTTTTTCTTCAGTTCTTTCAGCTTGAGAAATGCTGAGCGTGCTCTTCCATTTTGGTTTTCTAACTCCTGTCTTCATACATGTTCAGTTCTTTTACTTCATCATTTCTTCCTTTTGCTTTAGCTACTCGACATTCAAGAACAAGCTTCAGAGTCTCTTCTGACACCCATTTTGGTCTTTTCTTTCCTTCCTGTCTTTTTAATGACCTCTAGTTCTCTTCATGTATGATGTCCTTGATGTCATTTCACAGCTTGTCTGGCCTCCCATCATTAGTGTTCAATACGTCAAATCTATTCTTGAAATGGTCTTTAAATTCATGTAGGATATACTCAAGGTTGTAGTTTGGCTCTCATGGACTTCTAATTTTCTTCAGCTTCAACTAGAACTTGCATAAGAGCAATTGATGACCTGCTCCACACTCGGCCCCTGGCCTTGTTCTGACTTATGATATTGAGCTTTTCCATGATCTCTTTCCACAGACACAGTCGATTTGATTCCTGTGTGTTCCTTCTGTCAAGGCCCATGTCTATAGTCGCCATTTATGTTGAAAAAAGGTGTTTGCAGTGAAGGAGTTGTTGGTCTTGCAAAATTCTATCATGTGATCTCTGGTATCATTTCTTTCACCAAGGCCATGTTTTCCAACTACAGATTCTTCTTCTTTGTTTCCAGTTTTCAAATTCCAATCACCAGTAATTATCAATGCATCTTGATTGTATGTTTGATCAATTTCAGACTGCAGAAATTGTCAAAAACCTTCAATTTCTTAATCTATGGCTTTAGTGGCTGATGTGTAAATTTGAATAATAGTTGTGTTAACTAGTTTTCCTTGTGAGCATGTAGGTATTATCACTGACAGAATTGTGTTTCAGGATAGAATATTGTTTTTAGTAGCCATAAAATTGATTCCCACTCATTGCAACCCCATGTGTTACAGAGTTACATAGGGTTTTCTTGACTGTAATGGTAATGGAAAAAATAGCCTAAAGTGAAGTTGCCCATTTCACTTCTCAGCTTAGTAGGGCACAATTTCAGAGTCAGTCCATTAATGTAACCAATGAGGTGCTCAGTATATAGGGGACAAAATTCAAGTTGCCAATACCTTCATTGTTCACCATACTGCTTATTTCCACCACTTCTGACATTTTGTACATTATGTAAGCACAGCATGACCTCTTAATGGTTATGCTTTCTTTAAAGTAACTGCACTTAAATTAGTGTCAGGCAACCAGAGTTATACAGATAGATATAGATGATAGAAATATAGATAATGTTTACTTAGTGTCAAGAACTGTTCTTGTCCTACCATTATAACAACTAGTAGTGTGACTTTCAATACAACCATTAACATGTATAATAGTAATGATGAAAAGAATATGAAATGATAATAATGTAAAAAATATTGCACATATTGTGTTTAGGAAAGGACCAAATTAAGGCTCAGACCCTTACTATGTGATATTGGTAAAACAATCTAAAATTTACAGCCTTTGATATCCTCATAGTATAATGTGAGTAAATACTCAGTTCATGTTTTACAGATTGAAGTATAAGGCTTGTGAGGCATTCAAGAACATGAAAGAATAAACACTCACAAAATGGCATTTTGATGATGATGATCTTGAGAAGAGGTCGATGACAGAAGTTGACATGACCACTAGTTCTCATAATTTTGTTTTTATGGCTGGCAGACAGGGGAAAGAGCCAGCATAGGGTAACTATATTTTACATTTTTTAAGTTGACAGAACTTTAAAAAAAATCACTATATTGGTCATCTAGTGCTGCTATAACAGAAATATCACAAGTGGATGGCTTTAACAAAGAGAAATTTATTTTCTCACAGTCTAGTAGGCTGGAAATACAAATTCAGGGCATCAGCGTCAGGGAAAGGCTTTCTTTCTCTGCCAGCTCTGGAGGAAGGTCCTTCTTGTCATTCTTCTCCTGGACTAGGAGATTCTCCATGCAGGAACCCCAGGTTCAGAGGATGCATTCTGCTCCAGGTGCTTCTTTCTTGGTGGTATGAGATCCCTTTGTCTCTCTTCTCGCCTCTCTCTTTTATATCCCAAAAGAGATAGGCTTAAAACACTATCTAATCTTGTAGACCTCATTGATATAACTTCTGCTAATCCATTTTATTAACATCATAGTGAAAGATTTCTAACACATGGGGAAATCACATCGTATGACAAAATGGTAGACAATCATACAATACTGGGAATCATGACAAAGCCAAGTTGACAGATATTTTGGGGGGACACAATTCAATCCATGACAATCACCATCTGCAGTAATAGTTCACTGAATAAAAGATGTTCTAAACGCAATAGCAAACAGAATCTCAAAATCAAAGACAAATAATGATTTACTAGCATTGACCTATGCTAGTAAATACTAGACTATACTAGTCTAGTCTACAACAATAACACTTGTAAATCTAAATTTGTTTATAAAAACCAAAAACCAAACCCCATGCCGTCGAGTCGATTATGACTCATAGCGACCCTATAGGATAGAGTAGGACAGCCCCATAGAGTTTCTAAGGAGCTCCTGGTGGATTCGAACTGCCGACCCTTTGGTTAGCATCCGTAGCACTTAACCACTATGCAACCAAGGTTTCCAAATTTATTTATGGTATTATTTAATTTATGGATTATTTATGATATTGTTTAATTTATGGATGTCCCTCACATGAGTCCATAAACTCTATAAATGTAGGGATTTTTTGTTTCCTATTTTATCACCAAGACCAATATAAATCGTTGATTTAAAACATTAACCAATGAGTAAAAATGAAAAAAATTGGGCTATATTAAGTTGACTATACAGGCACAATTTAAATATTACGTTTTAAATCCTATATGGAAAAAAATAGCCTTTTATAAGGTGGTAGGAAATTTATCTAATAGAAGAGAAGCAGTGAGGAAATTTTAAGAATAAAAGGTAATTCAAAATAAATTGGAAATGGCTGTTTTTGGTATTATGCAATAATCAACAACCTTACTTTTAAAGATTTTATTTATCATGTTACAGTGTGTTTAATATTTCATCAATTGACCTGTGTCAAATGATAAATTAATAGTATTAATAAATAGAAATGAATTAAATCTCTGGCAGATTTAAATCAGTATCAGTGCCATTACTTACTGATATCTATTTCAGTGACGACTGTAAATAAATGAGTATTTTCAGTGCTATATTTGAGTGCTCTAATCTCTACTAAATCATTTCCCCAGGTGTCACCTCCAAGGCAGTGATTAACAACATACTAATAAAACTCACTTTGGCAGTCCACAACTAAAATGTCATTTCTATGGGTAAGAATAAGTTTCTACTAAATAAAGCTTTCTGTCAGTAATGAGATACTCAATGAAGCATTTCAGACATTTTTAAAAGCAACCAAGAGCAAACAAAATATATAGTTAAAATATGCAGGTGATTAAGTAATGTTTTTGTTGCTTAGGCCTTATCTTATTGTTGGTTTAGAAGTGTCAGAAGAAATAACTATTATCAATTACCATCTGTAATCAGATTTATACATTGCTAGAGGGCAGTCAAACAATCATTTTGGTGAACATGTATATCTTTTGAGGGTCTATTCCTCTTCTTTATTTTCCCTTAAGAAACCTGCCTTTGTATAAATCAAGATCACCTTAATTCCTTTTTTCCACATTAGATATTTTCAGTCTAATGCACTGGACTTGAATATATTCACATTAGTGATACCTACTTTAATTGAAATCATTCGTATTTTTTCTTAGATTTAAAGAAAATTTTAAACAAGAAAAAGTATAGTATACTCAATTTTAAATACACTTTTCCATAAGTTTTATTATGAATATTATTACTTATCACATAGCATGTCTAGTTAGCTTGTAACAAATGTCAGAAATTGTTGTACGCCTTAAAATCAAGGTTAAAAACTGCTGATTTACTCGCTTTATCCTAATTTCAATTATTGAATAAAATATTTTTATTTTAGGTCTCTACCATTCATATCAATTCTTTTTCTTTTTATTTCTTCCACATATGTGAAGTGCTTTAGTACAAATTACTATTCCCTGGCCCATCCAGGATTGATGTCATCTAGGTTTAATGTCAAACTGAATAAAAATTTTGATAAAATTTGCTTCATTTTACTGCCACCTATGTAAATATCCTCTCTAGAATATAGGGTTAAATACCAAATTATAATTAGTTGAATTAACCTGCCTTGTCAATGATTGTTTTCTTCAATGCTATCTTCCCATTGAAATATTGATTTAGTTCAAACATATAGCTACCAATCCCTGTTTATCCCTGTTTATCTTATCAATAAAATCCTGATTTAAAAAAAAAAAGCAGACTATAAATGCAAACACAGCAACAAAGAAAACCAAGGGAGTCACTTAAGTTATTTTTTTAAAATACGGAATGGTTGCCAAAAGCCACTGGAATTGATGGCCTTAGATTGTAAAATACAATTGTTGACCTAAATGGCTTCAATCTCTGAAATGGAGCTATGATACTCGGCTAGAAACAGGTAGCAATCATTTTGGCTTCCATACCCTGGGTCTTCTGTTAAAAAATATGGGGCCTGAATCAGCCAAAATTCTATTTGCAGTCTTTTTATTGTTCACATACTGTACAGCATTAAAGGAAAAGTAATGCAAACCACTTCAGCTTCCCATTGTATTAATGTTTCTTAATTTTTAATTAATTAAACATTTATTAATGTTAATTAATTTAGAAATAAACAAAGAAAATGTGTTCGCTAGTAATAGCAGATATTGTTTTTAGAATTGTTTTAACTTAAAAATATTTGATAACAGAGAAGCAACTTAAAAATAATAATACGTGAAATGTTCCTTATTTAAAATTAAAGAACTAAGACTGGAAAAGCGCACTTCAGACACTACACATGATAATTATACTTTTAGAAGCATCAAAACTGATTGCCAAAATATTAAGGATAAATATACATTTTTTAAATTTCCACAGTGAAGGACAATATTTGTGAATAAGTCTCTTACAATAGATATCTCATTAAGAACAATGGCTAACACATTGGAATAGTAAGTTCAAATTGGTAATAGAATTGAAAAATTAGGATTTTTATACTTGTTAAAATATTATTCAAAACGGAAAACATTTTCGGACACATGCATATTAATATTTTGCCACACCAGCCACCTGTAAGAGACTTGGTAAAGGAGTTCCTCAGGAAGAATTGAAGTAAACAAAATGGAAAATGTGAAATTCATAGCACAATACTAGACATATATATTAATAAATGTTGTTGTTGTTAGGTGCCGTCCAGTGGGTTCCGACTCATAGCGACCCTATGCCCAGTCCTGCGCCATCCTTACAATCGTTGTTATGCTTGAGCTCGTTGTTGCAGCCACTGTGTCAATCCACCTCATTGAGGGTCTTCCTCTTTTCTGCTGACCCTGTACTCTGCCAAGCATGATGTCCTTCTCCAGGGACTGATCCCTCCTGACAACATGTCCAAAATATGTAAGACGCATCCTTGCCTCTAAGGAGCATTCTGTCCACGCTTCTTCCGAGACAGATTTGTTCTTTCTTCTGGCAGTCCATGGTATATTCAATATTCTTTGCCAACACCACAATTCAAAGTGTCAACTCTTCTTTGGTCTTCCTTATTCATTGTCCAGCTTTCACAGGCATAGGATGCAATTGAAAATACCATGGCTTGGGTCAGGCGCACCTTAGTCTTCTGGGTGACATCTTTGCTCTTCAACACTTTGAAGAGGTCCTTTGCAGCAGATTTGCCCAATGCAATGTGTCTTTTGATTTCTTGACAGCTGCTTCCATGGTTGTTGATTGTAGATTCAAGTAAAATGAAATCCTTGACAACTTCAATCTTTTCTCCGTTTATCATGATGTTGCTCATTGGTCCAGTTGTGAGGATTTTTGTTTTCTTTATGTTAAGGTGTAATCCATACTGAAGGCTGTGGTCTTTGATCTTCATTAGTAAGTGCTTCAAGTCCTCTTCACCTTCAGCAAGCAAGGTTGTGTCATCTGCATAATGCAGGTTGTTAATGAGTCTTCCTTCAATCCTGATGCCCCGTTCTCATATCATTTGCTCAGCATATAGATTAAATAGGTATGGTGATAAATACGCCAGCTAATTTAATTAAGCATTGTTATTAAAAATAACTTCAGTATTTTTTAAATAATCCTCTCCCCTCACCTTAAGAACAAATAAGCTGTGTGTGTGTGTGTGTGTGTGTGTGTATAGCCACTGAGTAGAATGTGTATGAGAGGAAATTGAAACTTCTTTCAAACGTCATTAGAGTTACACTTATGCTATATTTTTTTCATGCTTGGGAGGAGAATGGATGTATTGACTTATTTGAGTATTATGTTAGACAAATTCATAGCTAAATACATAAATTATTAACTTGAGGAAAAGCAGTAGAAAATAGTTATATGCTACATAAATAGCTTCAGAAAAAGTAGAGGCAACTAAAAAGGAGATAGGAGATCCTCAGGAAAAATGTATCAATTCATGGAGAAATATAAAATAAGGTAGTAAAAGCTAATCTATAGAATTTAGCAATCAAGATAGGAATCATTAGCTTATATTGCAAATTTAAAAATGAGCTGTTTGCTATTTAAAAGTGGTACAAATAAAACAAAATCCTTAGAAAGGCTGAACAAAAAGAAGAGGATGCACTATGTAAATATTCACCTAACTAAAGCAGAAGGAATAGAATTA
Source organism: Elephas maximus indicus (assembly GCF_024166365.1). Classification (NCBI taxonomy): domain Eukaryota; kingdom Metazoa; phylum Chordata; class Mammalia; order Proboscidea; family Elephantidae; genus Elephas; species Elephas maximus. Next base: position 58,251,080 of record NC_064833.1, on the reverse strand, counting down.
ATGTTAGAAAAAATAGATTTTAATGAAAAATAATGGAAACCGACGGCACTATGTACTATAAGAAATAATAAAAGAAAAACAGGAATACATAAAAGACAACTTTCCAAACGGTAGAACACTAAAATATTCTTAATAATAATAAAAGAATCTTATACATTATATATTATATGGCTCTTTTTTTTAAACATTATATTCATGCAAGGAATATATCTAGTTCAGAGATTACTGTGTGACATTTTAAGGAATTTAAAATTTTGAGACTCATTGTTTTAAATTTTACCTGAAATATGAATAAAAATATATCGTGTTTTGAAGATTTATAATTTTTGTTTGTTCTTATGCCACATTCTTAGCAAATTCCTCAGTTTGTCTTTCTGCTTTTAATTCTGCTTCTCATATTTTGACAAATTAGATAGATTAGTTCTTTCGATGGTTGTATAATGACAAAGGAGGCCTTGTGATGCAGTGGTTAAAGCTCTCAGCTGCTAACCAAAAGGTCAACAGTTGGAACCCACCTGCCAGTCCGTCCTTGAGACAAAGATGTGGCAGTCTGCTTCTGTGAAGATTTGCAACCTTGAAAACCCTGTGAGGAAGTGGGTTTTTTGTTTGTTTGTTTTTATAGTAGCATTACACTGGGTTGCATTGTGCGTTTTCCCAATGACCAATCATGTTGAATACACATGCATATACACATTTAATATTTAAATATATTCTCTTATCTAGTGTTCAACTATTTTCTCTTCTTTATTTTTTTTTTTTTTGAAACTAGGATATCTTTTTTATTCATTTGTGGTAGTTTTTTATATTTTGTGGATTCAAGTTTTCGTTGGCTATATATATATATATATATTCTCATCTGTTGGTGATCAACAGGAGCCCTAGTAGTATAGTGGTTAAGAGCTTGACTGCTAACCAAAAGGTCAGCAGTTCAAATCCACCAGCCACCCACTCCTTGAAAACCCTATGGGCAGTTCAACCCTGTTCTATAGGGTCTCTATGAGTTAGAATCGACTTGATGACACAGGTCTTTTTTATTGATGACCAGCAGTTCTTATTTTTAAGATTTTTGTTTTGAGATAACTGTAAATATACATGTAGTTGTAAGAAATAATACAGAGAGATTCTGTATACCTTTCACCAAGTTTCCCCAAGTGGGGAAACTTTCCCTAACTGCACTCCCAATCAAAACCCCAACAGATGTGTGCATGTGTGTAGGTGAAAATTGAAAAGATGATCCCAAAATATGCATAGAAATGCACAAAAAATTAAAATCATATGTATGTAAATATATAGACAACTGATTAGCTCAATAATAGACACAGAAAAAGGTTAAAACATAGAATATGGTTAAAATAAATAGGCCAATTCTGAATTGAATTCTACATATATTCATTTAAAATTATATCCAGTATTCATGAAACATTTACTGCTCTATTGATTATCATCTAAAGGATAAAAACATAGTAAGCAGCAATTCTGGAACGCTGAATGTCCCATACATCACTTATTGAGAAATTATCAAAAATGCTCCATCTGTTTAAAAAAAAAAAAAAAGCCTGTTGTGGCAATCTGTTTCTTAAATGATTATATTCTGATGAATATTAAAAAGAAACAGATTAGGCAAGTCGTACCAGCTGCATAATTCCTGCTCCTTCCTCCTCTCTTTAGTTACTTAATTTCCCAGCCTTCACAGCACTGACTTTTTTGATGTGGGGATATAGTGCCACATTAGCTCTTTCTTCCCTTCATTACCAGCAAACCAATGAATCGCTCTGTATTTTTAACCTAAAAGTGTTCACGAGACACATATGTCAGAATTGCATTCTCCTTAGCCAAATACAGTCATTTACTATAAGCCAATACATAGTCTTTCCAAAACCCCTGAAGGAAAGCTAGATGTTTGAAACTCATTAGTGTAGCACAAAGATAAATGAATAGAAACATAGACATTTTAGTTTCCATGACTACTTTGCACTACCCTTTTAAAATGATCTTGTAAAAAAATGAGAGTTAACATATATTGCCTTTTACCAAATTCCAGAAACTGTCCCAAACATTTCACACATATTAACTCAAAATAAACTTAAGAGATTGATGCAATGGCTATCTCATTTTTTTAAAGAAAAAATTACTGGCCCCAATTTTTCACCCTTAAGGGAAACCCTGGTGGTGTAGTGGTTAGGTGCTATGGCTGCTAACCAAAGGGTTGGCAGTTTGAATCCACCAGGCGCTCCTTGGAAACTCTACGGGGCAGTTCTATTCTGTCCTATAGGGTCACTATAAGTCAGAATCGACTCGACAGCACTGGGTTTGGTTTGGTTTATACCTGTAGCATTTGCCATGTAACTTTGCAGATCCTCCCACAAAAAGAAGAGTGCACTTCTCTGTACCTTTGCAAAACTATCAATTACTATGTGAAAATATTTTCCTGGAGAAGTGTTGTTCCAAAAAGCTATGCCTCAGTTTCATCCCATTCGGAATAGAGCTTCTCAGTCACCCCAAAAGAATGGGATTGAAACAGAGCTTTCCCAGCTGGCCCACTGGGATCAGATTAGTAAACAAATAGATGCTTTTTTGTGTTATACTTCTGACATTTCAAAGTGTTTGTTTTGCAGCAATAACTAATAAATGCATAAATTAGTACCTAGAAGTGGAATGCTGCTATAATAAAAACCTAAAACGTATGAAAGTGTATTTGAGATTGGGTGGCAGTTTACATGAGTAAACTATTGAGTAGTGTTGAAACATTGGCAAAGCTGTTGTCTGAAGTACCTTGGAATATAAAAATTGATACTTATACAAGACTTCAGTCAACAGCAGATGAACACACATTTTTGTCAACCTCACATTCGATATTCACCAAGATACAGCACATCTGGACCATAAAATTCCCAAATGAAATAAAAAAGAATAAAAACCATATGAAGTATAGTCTGGGAACACAATGGAATTAATCTAGAAATCTGTATTAAGACAGCTGGAAAGTACTAAAATATTTGAGGATTAAACCACATACTACTAAATAATACTTATGCTAAAGAAGTCTTAAGAGAAATTTAAAACATTTTGAAAATGAAAATACGGCTTACCAAAAGTTGCAGTACATAGTGAAAGCAGTAAGAAGTACAGCTAGAATGTTCTTTAGAAGAAGGATGATGAGACTATGCCTCACCAACTTTGGACATGTTATCAGGAGGGATCAGTCCCCAGAGAAGGATATCATGCTTGGTGAAGTACAAGGTCAGCAAAAAAGAAGACACTCAACGAGATGGATTGATACAGTAACTGCAACAATGGGCTCAAGCATAGCAGCGATTGTGAGGATGGCGCAGGACCAGGCAGTGTTTTGCTCTGTTGTACACAGCAGGGAAAGAAGGAAGGAAGGAGGGAGGGAAGGCTGTGCTTCTCTTTCCTCCAATCTAAACCAGGGGATCTTGAGGCAGGTACTGCAGGGAGATCATTTTGCATCTGCTTGTCATCCCACTGTGATCCTTATGTGACAACTCTGATCATCAAATTTCCTCCAGGCAAGGGTACACCTAGACCCGGGCACAGAAGATAGCACAGCTGGTGTTGGCACAGGCACCTCTAGGCAACTGCTTGTTTACACATATACATTGTTTAAACTTTGACTATAACTCTGTCCCAGCATTACAACTAATGCAGACTAGTGATGGCAGTCTGACATCTTGCCAAGGTGTGACATAATTCTCCATAGATCTCACATGTTTTTGTATGCCCTGCAAACCAGACAATAACTGCCTTTTGTTCTGGATTTTCTTTTCAAGCATAGTGAACATATTTGGAAGATAGAAACACTGTCTCCCTCTGGATCAAAGGACAGGCATACTGGCTGCCTATTACAAAGGATTCGCCTTTCCTAACCTCTGGGTTACTCTTCTATAAGGAAACCCACTGCATGCATAGGTGTCATTTGGCCCTCCTTTCCTCACCCTCTGACAGCTGGGGCTCAGAGAACTGATACCAAAAAATGCTGATATTCTGGCTACTGGAAGTCTACAGGTAATAAATTCACCTTCTCTCTGACTCAGGAGCCTCACATCATCTAAAAGTGTCTATGAAATAGTGTCAGGCTAACTTGTTAGCTTGCAAGCTGAGTAAAATCTCTCCAAATATTAGGAATCCTTTGAGACCCACCTCAAGTTCTCTTTTCTACTTGAGACCCCACCATCAGGTTCCTTGTGGATTCACGCTTTTAACGAACATGCAGATTATTTGTTGTCTCTTCTCTTTGATCACAAAGTAGCTGCAAAACCCAAACTCACTAACATTGAGCCATTCTAACTCTTGGGGACCCCACAGGATTTTCAAGGCTGTAAATCTATACAGAAACTGACTACCACGTCTTTCTCCCATGGAGCTGTTGGTGGTTTTGAACCATCAACCTCAGTTAGCGGTCAGTTGCTCTAACCAGTATAGAACCAGGGCTCCTTAAAATAATTGCACTGCCCTTTAAGGACTAAGGTGCCCCTGACCCAAGCCATGGTGTTGGTGAAGAATATTGAATATACCACAGGCTGCCAGAAGAATGAATAATTCTGTCTTGGAAGAAGTACAGCCAGAATGCTTCTTAGAAATGAGAATGGCAAGACTTCATCTCAAATACTTTGGACTTATTTTCAGGAGAGATCAGTCCCTGGAGAAAGACATCGTGGTAAAGTAGACGGTCAGTGAAAAAGAGGAAGACCCTCAAGGAGAGGGATTGACACAGTGGCTGCAGCAATTGACTCAAGCATAACAATAACTGTGAGGATGGCGCAGGAAAGGATAGTGTTTCATTCTATTGTACAAGGAATCGCTATGAGTCAGAAATGACTCGACTGTACCCTAACAACAGCAATCGGCTTTAATGTGTGTACATCTTCTCTTCCCAATAAAATTTTATGAGCAACTAAATTGTAAGAGATTAAAATGTTATTTTCTAACCCAGTTTTGAGTGATGCTCCATGAAAACTGGTGGCAAATAATGCTCACATTTCCAAGTGAGTTTCTATCTAGATTATCTCAAAAACAGATAAATAGGAAATGTTCTAGAAGTTGACTGAAGTCTTATAACTAACCAACGACTCCAACCTATAAATGAGACTGGGGAAAGTAAGGATTTTTTTTTTAAGTAAGAAATATGGGGTGCTGTGAGTTTCTGGAGCTTGGGTCTGCTAAAGAGGGGGGCCATTCAGAGAAATTGAAATGGGTAACTTGGAGCTTGAATGACAAAAATTTCTTATGCCTAAAAAAGATATAATGGAGGCGAGAATGCGATTTGCCTGTACTTTGGAGAAAGAGAGTTTGCTGCCTTAGTGGTGGCTTCCCCTCTAGAATCTGTCAGTGCAAAAGATGGATATTCCCATTTGAGAGTGATTTAGCAAAAATTAGTATGGAGATCACATCAAAAAACTGAGTATCTAATTAACTTCCCCAAACATGTTATACCAGTGTTTCTATTTTCAACAAAAATATTCTTCAAATCTAAGCTATTTTTTAGTGATTAAAATAAGGCTGAAAGAATTTGGCACATGGGTCAACGAGACGGATTGAGGAGCAGCAGAAACTGTAAGTATATAGGCAAATAGAAAATACCTTTTTTGTTTTACTTTTCCAATTATCTTAACAAGCACAAAATTATTTATAGCAAATATGATTGTTTGATGGGGTTTATAAAATACATAGATGTAAAAAAACATATATGATTGTAAGAGCAAACAGGGTGGTGAGAGTAGAAACACTCATAAAGCTGTGAAGTTGTAAAGTGTGAAATAAAGTGGATGAAGTAATACAATATTAACACTAAGCAGACTGTGATAAAGGGTATAGATTGTAAAACCTAAGACATCAATTAAAATATAAAAAGGTTATAGCCAAAGAGTTAATAGATAACACTATATTTTACAGTATTTCAAAATCATTTTTGCAAATTTTCATTTTCAAAATCTTTCTGGTATAAAATATTTTAATATATATTTTTCAAATTACAAACTGAACTTCAGACAGATTTAAATGACTTTCTTAAGTTAATGCAGCTAGTAAGATATAGAGTCCAGTGTCAGGGACCCAGGAGTTCTGATCCCATTTCCATCCTCCTTGCACTATATCACATTCTTAATGAGGTATTCCAATCTATCACAAGGAGACCTAGAACATAAACTCTATATTTTCATTAGCGTTCTCTTTCAAAATAGAAATATTTAACCAAAATACTTTATTCATAGATATTTTAAAAGATAAACTAAAGTTATGATTTGGTTTTAAGATGTATAGGGTGGTAAATAGGATTATGCTTTACATGAATACTATGGAGTAACTTCTATCTAACCTTTAGTGTCCATAAGTTGATACTCCCAAAATTCTAAAAGTTTAATAAGTTAAAACGTTGAGACCTCCAAATAATATTATCGTTATAGAAAAAATCCACATAGAAGAAAATATAAATGACTTTAATTCCACTCTTTAAAATAATGTTACTTAACATTTTTGTATAGTTATGAAAACATATTTTTGTATATTTGTAGATTAATATGACACAAATATAAATTTATTTTTACAAATTTAAGATCAAACCATTAAACAATTTTATGACCTTTTGTATTTAACAATCTAATATGAATATTTGCTCAGCTTATTAAATACTATATGACACAAATTAAGTGCTTGCATGAATATATTTCTATCAATGTACTCTATTTTTTTTACTCATGGTCCGTAATGCTATGATATACATTCTTGGAGAATATGCTTTCCATTCTAGTAGATTTCTTTGTATAAATTCCTAAATGTGAAATATTTGGTTCAAAATATTAATCAACATACGGTCTTGGTCATCTAGTGCTGCTATAACAGAAATACCACAGGTCCCGCTGTCTCTCTGCTCGCTTCTCGCTTTTATATCTCAAAGATATTGGTTTAAAACACTCTCTAATCTTTTATGTCTCACCAATATAACTGCCACTAATCCATCTCATTTCATCAGTGATAGGATTTACTACATATAGAGAAATCACATAAAATGATGGACAATCACACAATACTGGGACTCATGGCCCAACTAAGTTGATAGATATTTGTGGGGGACACAATTCAATCCATGACACACACAAAGCCAAAAACCAAGCCCATTGCTGTCAAGTCAGTTCTGACTCATGGTGACCCTATAGAAGAGAGTAGAACTACCGCACAGAATTTCCAAGAGTCGGCTGGTGAATTTGAACTGCCGACATTTTGGTTAGCAGCTGTAGCTCTTAACCACTGAGCCACTCAATACAAGTTAATTAAAAATTGCATTTGTTAAATGCCTTTTTAATATCCCAGTGGTTATTACTATTGTATTTATGTCATTATATATTATTTATTTTAGGTTTTACTTAGTACATAAATACTTTTAGCTTAGGTAATACATGTACTTTTTAACCTTGTACTTAATGTCCTCTTGCTATAAAAAACATGTGTTTTTCTTGTTCATATAAGGTTTGAATAAGTTCATTAACTTTTATGAGTTCTCTGTGTGTGAGAGAGGGTTTAATTGCAATAATGCATACTGGAGAGATATAAAGAGGTGATAAAAAAAAATAGTAGGTGGCATTTTTAATAACAGAATAGCTCTATGTGGTTTGTTAGGCAACCATTTGGATCTTTGTTTTTAAATAGTTTATTCTAACTTCCAGAAATTATTCTAAGAGCTTTTCTGATTGAAATAAAACTTTATGCCAAAAATTACTTAAAAGAGGAACTTGTATTTGGACAGTATGCAGTCTTTTTTTTTTTTTTTTAAGGAGATAATGTGAATGTTTGTATGTCTGTACTCATAGTTTTCAAGTCTCTGAAGGGATCCTACACATCGCAGAGAATGTTAGCTGTCTGTTTCAATTTACTAAGGAATCTAGAAAAAAAATCAACTAAGCTGAAAGTTAATTGACAGGTACATGTGTAGGAAAAAACAAAACAAAAAACAATTTCTAACAAGAATATTTACAAATACAAGAATGGGAAACTGACTTAGATTATTCCTGGGCTGGGGGTGAGGCCAGCATCCTTCAAATCCTGAGAGATTTCCCTCCTGTCACTTGTTTAGTCTTCCCTAGATATAAGTAGAATCTCTCGTAGGTGAATCTTCAAGTTTTTCTAGTTTCTAAGTTTCAAAAGGGATTGCTAAGGCCTAATTTTGTAATATTTGTTATATGAAATTGTTCATGTAAAAACATACTGTTAGACAACCAGGAAACTAACAGACCTTCCAGCAATGACCACTCCTTTGCTCTAAAACCTTCATTACACAGATATTACTGCATAATGCTCTGAGCTCTTTGGAATCCATGTGTCGTTCAAATCTGGAAATATTTAATATAGAGGTAAACTTTTAAATAGTTACATCTTGATTTTTTACCATTATTAATTACTAATTACAATATTTGTTTTTCTTAATAGCTAGGTAGTGAAAAATCAGAATAGCTTCGAGAAGTAAATTAGTTCTTGAAAAATATTTTAAAAGATTACTCATCTCTTTTAACCATGGAGAACTAGTACAAAAAGTTTTAAGTATTAGGAGTTTTAAAATCTTTCAAAATTCCCCTCTCATCAATTCTTCTTTTCTTCCTTTCCCATCCTGCCTCAGAACAAAGGCAATTAATAATATATAACCCTCACCTTCTAACAAGAAATCTGGAAATGTCACTGAATGTAAGAAAAGACTGCCCATTTAAGAATTTCTGAGGAAACTAAAGCTCAGCAAAATTGTTGATAAACTATAGTGATTAACCAGTTCATACATTTTTTTTTTCCTTCATACACACTTCAATATTCTCTTCTATGATGGTGTATTTTAAAGCTAAAGAATGTGTTCACCCTGAGTAAATACGTTAGGAAATAATTAAACATCAGTGTTTAAAAGAAAAAAATCTTAATATTGTGCATAAGAAAGATTCAGTGAAAAATTCAAAATGTAAAAGTGTTCATTTATTAGTCACAATTATAAACATAACAATAAATAAATTTAATAAATATTGCAGCAATAATAACTGAGATAATTATATGGTGTAGATACTATTATCCTCATATTTACATGTGGAAATTGAAATTAATAGTTTTTTCCAAGTGAAACATCTAATGTATAATCAACTTACTATTTTTTTGAGATTTATATATTATATATAGGTATAAATGCATTTGAGATATTGATAGAGATGTAAATAAAGCAAAAGATAATAGAATAAAGAAACAGAGACAGTGATTCTATAAATAAAAGTCCATTGCAAGAGCACTATTAAAGATTTCTCTCTTGGTGGTTTTTGCCTGTTTGATTGTCTGCTCAAGAGGCAGGCATTCAAATAGAACAAGGCGATACTGAGTGGTTTAGAATGGAAAAGGTGTGCATCACAATTGTATCATTTCACCTTAGCTATTCAAATTTTATGCTGAAAAAATAATCTGAGAAGCTGGACTATATGAAGAATACGGTATGATGATTTGAGGAAGGCTCATTAACAAGCCGTGATATGAAGATGACACAACTTTGCTGAAAATGAAGATGACTTGAAACACTGATGAAGGTTGAAGACTATAGCCTTTAGTTTGGGCTACACCTGAACTTGAAGAAAATGAAAATCTTCACAATTGGACCTAGAAACAACATCATGATAAAAAGAGAAATAAATGATTTTGTCAATGATTTAATTCTACTTGGATCAGCAATCTATGCCCACGGAAGCAGCAGTCAAGAAATCAAAAAACATACTTCATTGGGCACATCTTCTGCAAAAGACTTCTGACTGACCCAAGCCATGATCTTTTCAATTGCCTCATAAGCTGGACAATAAAAAGAGGAAACCAGAAGAATTGATGGTTTCGAACTGTGGTGTTGGCAAAGAATATTGAATATACTGCAAACTTCCAGAAGAAGGTATAAATCAATTTTAGAAGAAATACAACCAGAATGCTATTTAGAAGCAAGGATGTTGAGACTTCAACCCTCTTACTTTGGACACATCATCAGGAAACACCAATCCCTAGAAAAGGACATCAGGTTTGTTAAAGTAGAGGATCAGCAAAAATGAGTTTGGTGTAATGAATCACTTTTATATGGCCTTTCTTGCCATGGTCTTGTGACTTCTATGGAATGATTAGGTGGGACTATGCAAATAAGGTTCTGTGGTCCACCAAGGGGATTGGACAACTTGCTAATAATGCAAATAAGATGCATCACACACTTATGGAGGTGTGACTATGCAAATAATGTGTATGGAACCCTAATGAGAGGATTGGTTGGTTTTGCCATCCCACTATGCTTAAAATGAGCCACCCCAGAGGCAGAAAGGGAGGACTTTACTGCCTTCAAGAAAGAAGAGCCAGGAGTGGAGCTTGTTCTCCAGACCCAGGGTCCCTGGGCTGAGAACCTCCTAGAACCAGGAGATAGAGAATTGTAATATTGGAGAAGGCCCAAGACTGTGAGAAGTGGCAGCAAGCATGACAGAAAACTGGCAGCAGCAGAACTAGGAGACCGGCAGGAGTTGGCGCAGTGAGTTTCCCAGCTCAGCAAGAGAGCTGAGAGCTTTGCACAGGAGGCTTGCTAGCAGAGTGAGGTGCCTCTGGGCACTTGATGGCAGAGCCTGGCTTGCTAACCTATTGAGCTAGAGAGCTGAGCACCTTCAGGCCAAGGCTTACTGGAGGACTGAGGTGCCTCTGGGCACTTACTGGTGGAGGTAAAGTGCTTTGTAACACTTGCCTGAGCAGGGCAGAGGCTGGGCAGACGCCAGGCCCAAGAAACTCAAGGGACCAAGGGCTGAGAGGCCAAGGGCCAGGGAGAGGCCTACCTGGGGGCATGGCTGAGAAATTGTCCTGACTGAAGAACTGTATCTTGAGTTATTCCTAATCCTGAATTGTAAGCTGTTACTACTCTAATAAACCCCATAACTGTGAGTATGGCATGTGAGTGCTGTGTACTCATTGCAACAAATTCTGAAAACTAGCAGAGAAGTAGAGAATACCATGGGTGGGACAGCTGATGTCAGAATTTGTGAAAAGGTTGGGGAGAGGTATGTCTGACCTCATTTTCATAGAAATCAGCCATGGACTGATGCTGACAGTGATTCTCTCTTCCCATAGCGAAGTTAGAGGAGGTCAGATGTCTCTGTCATGCCATCTTTACAATGAGGGAAACCATCAATGAGAGGGATTGACACAATAGCCACGACAATGGACTCAAACACAGTAATGATCATGAAGATGGTGTGAGGCTGTCAATGTGTTGTTCTGTTATATATAAAGCCACTATTTGTCGGAGCCGACTTGACAGCAACTAACAACAACTAAGCCTGCCATCATTTATGTTTCTGGAAGATTCAAAAGTAAAGTTACAGAATTGGAGTATCTTTTATTAGAAAGATTCCATGGAATTTGCATCAATACAGAGTTTTCACCAAATACAGTCTTCACCCACAGACAGCAGGTAGGATTTAAGAATCTCAGCGGCAGTTCGTGATCACCGTTCTTGATTACTTTATATAAATTATGCATGTGCTGCTGTGAATTTCTCTCAACACTTATAGCTGTGTCTTGACCAATATTTTTTTAGGAAATTATTACTTGTTAGTTAATTTTGCAATCAGAATATTGCCTTAAAAAGTATAGGATTAAAATTAAATATCCACCATCTTACTTCCAAGTCTCTATTACTGCTATTCCATAGGACTTAAACATTGCTCTGATGCTTATATTCATATAAAACAGATGGATAAATTATTTCCCACATTGGCTTTGTTAAAAATGTAATTTTGTAAATTCTTTCCATTATTTTTGCACTATCAATAATGATATCCCTTGAATCCTGTCCTAGATCTCAATTATTGGCACCATTTATTTTAGTATCCATATGTTACACATGACTAACAACAATATTCAGCATCATGGCTGGAGGCATTATTACTATGGAGTATATGCTCAAATTTATTGTTCTATTTTCCTGATATAACCACAGTCTAGATGACAGAAATTACATTATTGATGCTTAAAAAAATCTGTCTCTACTCATTTTGGATAAGATTGAAAATTTCTTCTTGCTTCTGAACATTAGTTTAATATACTGACCATGTCTGTGATTTTTCTTAGAAGGAAATAAAATTCTTTCAACTCTGCTATAAAAGATGTGAGGTCATGCTTGATTCTATTCATCCTTGGAAGAACCATAAACACCCTACATAAAATATTTATGAAGATTTTATTCAGAGCAGGCTTATGAGAAAGCTGAGGACGTTTTAGAAAATATCTCAATGAATTACCCACTTCTCGTTTTAATCTTAACACTCTGATTTTAAATTGGATATTTGTTAAAATATTGTTCCCTCTGTAAAATGTAGAAAAATATTCATGGTTTACTACTGATAAATCACTACATCAGCTGTATCATTACACTCAAAATGATGTGATCATGATTAAATAGTATTTGTAATAGGCCTTAGCCTGTATACCTAATCTAGCAGACTTTCAGTGTTGCAAATGGTTCAGGGCTCAGCCACTAACTGAAAGGTCAGCAGTCCAAACCCACTAGTGGCTCTGCAGGAGAAAAGATCTGGTGATCTGTTCATGTAAAGATTACAGCCTAGAAAACCCTATGGGGCAGTTCCACTCTGGCTTCTATGAGTCAGAATCGACTAGAAGGCAATGTGTTTATTTTTTGGTGTCACATTGATAAATCCATGGTTTATATTATTCTTCAGAATTTTTGACCCATCAACAAATGGTTTGGAACAGTTGACCACTCTCTATTTTGGAAAATAATTTTTTTCACTTGGCTCCCAGGGAACTACACTCTCTACACCACTGTGTGCTCTTTCTTAGCTTCCTTCCTCTAGCCTTCTCATCTTGCTAACTTAATCACTCATTGGAATCCCCTAGGATATGGCTTCATCTTTCCTTCCTTTTACTGACCATACTCACTTTCTTGGTTATCTCATCCAGCACCATGAACTTTATACCAAAAACCAAACCCATTGCTGTTGAATTGATTCCAACTTATGGCAGTCACATGTGTTACAGATTAGAACTACTCCTTAGGGTTTTCTTAGCTGTAATCTTTATAGAAGAATCCCTGGTAGCACAATGGCTAAGCAGTCAACTGCTACCTGAAAGGTCAGGCAGTTCAAACCTACCAGCCCGCTTTGTGGGAAAAGATGTGGCAGTTTGCTTCTGTAAAGATCTACAGCCTTGGAAACCCTGTGGGGCAGTTCTACTCGGTCCTATAGTGTCACTATCAGTCAGAATCGACTCTACAGCAATGGGTTTGGTTTTGGTTTCTAATCTTTATGGAAGCTGATCACCAGGCTTCTCTTACACAGTGCTGCTGGGTGGGTTAGAACCACCAAAGTTTAAGTTAATAAGTTAATACTCCAGCGCAAACCACTGAGGAAGCTCTCGTGGACTTTAAATACCATCTAACTGCTGGAAACACTGGTGGCTTAGTGGTTAAGTGCTACAGCTGCTAATCAAAGGGTCGGCAGTTTGAATCCACCAGGTGCTCCTTGGAAACTCTATGGGGCAATTCTGCTCTATCCTATAGGGTCGCTATGAGTCGGAATCGACTCGATGGTACTGGTTTTGGTTTGTTTTAATTGTTGACAACTCATAAATTTATACCTTCATGCAAGATATTGCCTCTGAATTCCAATCTATTATGTCCAACTGTTTTTTTTCAATATCTCCATTTGGATATCTTTACATATCCAAACCTCAAAACTCTGATCAATCCCTCAAAATACTCAGCATACCTCACAGTCTTCCTTAGGTAAGAAAAGGGAATTCTGATCTTTCCCTAGATGCATGATGAGACGTTTCTTCATCACCCTCACCTTCTTCAAATTTTTGCCAAAATGTCACATTGGTAAGTTTGTCATGACCCAAACCAAAAACCAAAACCATTGCTGTCGAGTCAATTCTGACTCATAGAGACCCTATAAGACAGAGTAGAACTGTCCCATACAGTTTCAAGGAGCAGCTGGTGGATTCCAACTGCTGACCTTTTGATTAGCAGCCGTAGCACTTAACCACTATGCCACCAGGGTTTCCTTTTCATGACCAAAAAAATCACACCATTTGAAGATTATATGTGTTTTGTCTCCCCTTTTATTCTTTATGTCAGTAATTTTGATTGCTTTTTTTTCCTGCCGAATTCCATGGTTTTAGAGGAGAGTCTGGCATATAGTAAGCTATCAATAAACATTTTTTTTAATGAATTAATGCCTTTTGAACATATGCTTATACCATTGATTAACTTCGTTTTCTGTATTTACTTAACTTTTCCCCTTGTTTTAAGATTGTTTTCTGCAAAAAAAATTTTTTTTCTGTGTGTTTTTTACTTATTACTTTTTAATAATTTCATCCATATTCCTGGATGCCTAATGGCAAAGCTATGCAATAGGTGGCTTAGAAATGGTTAAGAGGAAACAAATGTTATTCTCTCTTAAGCCTGCATTTAGGTTCCAGAATGTGTTTCCCAAAGCTAGGGGGAAACATTTTGCTAACCTTAATTCATATGCACAGTCTCCTATTTATGGGCATATAGGTGGTTTCCAGTTGTTATTACAAGTTATACTTTTGGGGCTGTATTTACTGAAATCTATAATGAATTGAGTTCTACCTTCTACACAGTCTATATCACCAAGGTAACTATCTTCCCAAATTTTAATAGGGTTTTTATTTATTTATTTATAATTCAGTTTTATATAATAAACTTTGAAGCCTCCAGTTCAGTTAAATCTTTTCCAAGTATTATTATTTTATTCCAAAGCCTAAGGTGATGGACTGAAAGTATATAAAAAAAAAAAATAACCTCTTTTACCTTTAACTATTAAAATACACTTAGAATTCCACTTTACAGGCTTGACAAATTTAGTCAAATTAAGAGTACAGGTAGGATCAATACTAAAACATATCTACTGCTGGATTAGCCACAAATATGTGTGTGTGTCTGTGTGTGTGTGTTGGTGTATGTTAGGTAAATGAGAAAGAACTACCTTCAGGGCAATCATGTACATAAAAGAGTTTAAACTTTAGATTGTTTTTAATAGCAGATGCTCCGTGATCCTAGCAGAAAATATGGCACATGATTTTTCATTGAAAGGAAAGTTGCTTCGAAATATGATGATGCCAGCACACATTCTCATTCAAGTGTTTTGTTAAGCACATTTAATGAGTCATAACCAAGTGCCAGTCTCCATAGTGTACCACTTAGGACCTTTCTTCTAGTCAACACTTAACCATTGTGCAAATAGTTGTTCAACGATTTGACTTTAACATTATTCAAATTTCATCTCATCTTGTTTGAATATTATAATGGACTATTCTGATTAACATGGTGAAATGAAGATACACTATATCTATGAAATTTCAATAGAGAATGCATTTAAGATAATAGGAGCTTGGTTTGGGCATAATTTGTTCTTAGTCCTGTGCTGGCTTTTGAATTTGTACAGTTTCTCTTATCCTAATGCCCATAAAGCACCTTGTTCCTCTCTAATTTTTAATTTTGGGAGACTGAACTCTCAGGCCTGAAATATTAGTAATTCAGCTTTTTCTTTTGGAAATTAGGGTAGCCTTTTCTTAAACAAATTTTTACTTTCATCTTTATATTTCCCATAGGAACGTCAAATTTGTTCTTACAATCATATCTTCAGATTATCTCAGTGTCTTTTCCTGGGCCTAGAGAACTTTATAAATTTAAAATAAAACATGTCCTATTACCGACTTTGTAATTACTCGATGTCTCAGTTTTCATTTGATATGATTGTCTTTCTAGTATAGACAGAAGCAAACTAGAGCATCAGTTCTGCTTTCTCCATGTCCTCCATTATTGTTTATATTCTTCTAAGCTGGGCACTTCGGGTTTGCTTATTATTCCAATTTTAAAATAATCTGGTTGTTTTGTTTCAAGTTAATATTTTTGTAAATCACATAATTGCTACTTGTTTGTGTTAACAAATCAAACATCAGATAATTTTATTCAAAGAATTAATAATCTCCTCAAAATTTCCCATATCTGCTATGTTAATCATAGTTCTAAACCAAAAACAACCTAAATGTCCATTAACAGGAGGATGGTATATTTGTACAATATAATAATAGAATACTTCCTAGCAATTAAAAATGTACAGCTGATATACACAAATACAGGAATGAATTTGAAGAACATTTTTTTGAATGAGGGAATCTAGAGGTAAGAATTTACAGTATAGACTTTATAAAAAAAAATTTAATGAATTTCAGGGGCAGAAAAATCTAATCTATGGTGATAAAATCAAAACAGCTTTTGCCTATGAGGGACGGGGCTTGACTGAAAGGGGTGAAACAGAAGTTTCTGTAGTTATTGAAATATTTTATATCTTGACTGGGGTGATGGATTCATGGGTTTATACATTTTTCAATACTCATTGAACTGCATACTTAAATTATGTGCATATCCATGTAACAGAAACAATAACTAAAAAAATAAACAGCATGAAAGTAATGTGTTTTCCTTAAAACGTAAGGGGTTTGTTTCAAATTGTGAATTGCAGTTTGTCTGTTTGTTGTGTTTTTGAATCATAAATAAACTTTACATATGCCCCTAGGATCGTCTGCAGACACTGTATGAGGATACAGAGGGATTGCTTGTTTCTGGGCTTTGGATTGGTAGTGTCAGTTTCCAGCAGCCGATTCCTCACGTGGAATTAATGGGAAGTTTCAAATAAACCCCAAATCAAAAAGCTAAATACAGCCAGTCCATACGTATGTATGTATACACATACGTACGTAGATAAATATGTATATGTGCATGTATAAATACACACCCACCAGTATGCCTAAAGTAAAAAGGCCTGCAATACTAAATGTTCTTATATGGAAAAAGTTGGTGCTCTCATGCACTCCTCAAGAGGGTATAAAATTGGTACAATCACTTTGGATAGCTATTTTGTGTTATATACACTACAATTCAGCAGTTTCATTCTTAGAAATATCCTCCCAAAGATCATATATATTGTGACCAAAAGACTTTAAAAATTTTTCTTAGAAGCATTTATAATAGCCAAAACTTAGAAAAAGTCTTTGGTAAAGCTAGTTTCGTAATAAATATTTAGAGTAGTGGTACATAACATTTTTTTTTTAATAGTTTTGATTGTGCTTCAAGTGAAAGTTTATAAATCAAGTCAGTCTCTCTCACAAAAATCCATATATACCTTGCCACACACTCCCAATTACTCTCCCCCTAATGAGACAGGCTGTTCTCTCCCTCCACTCTCTCTTTTCGTGTCCTTTTCACCAGCTTCTAACCCTCTACCCTCCCATCTCCCCTCCAGGCAGGAGATGCCAACATGGTCTCAAGTGTCCACCTGATCCAAGAAGCTCACTCCTCACCAACATCCCTCTCCAACCCATTGTCCAGTCCAATCCATGTCTGAAGAGTTGGCTTCGGGAATGGTTCCTGTCCTGGGGCAACAGAAGGTCTGGGAGCCATGACCACAGGGGTCCTTCCAGTCTCCGTCAGACCATTAAGTCTGGTCGGTACATAACATTTTTATTTCCAGTTGCCACTGAGTTGATTCCAATTCAGGGCAAACTCATATGTGTCAGAGTAGAAGAACTGTACTCCATAGGGTTTTCGATAGCTGATTTTTTACAAGCACATCTCTTCCAATGAGGATCTGGGTGCATTTAGAACTAACTGCTCTATACGGTTTTTGAGGCCATGAGCTTTTGGAAGCAGATAGCCAGATCTGGGTGGGTTCGAACTGCCAGCCTTTCAGTTAGGAGTTGAGTACTTAATCATTTGTGTTATCCAGGGGCTTCAAGAAAACACTAAAACCACACTATAACCACAATATAAATAACATGTTTGCATGGAGAGTAGAAGTGATTGAAGAAAATCATTTATTTTAGAGTTATTAATGTATGCAAGTTTTATAAACATAAAATGATAATCTAGAATATCTAACAGCTGTGCAGTTTGATATTTTCCTCCAGGAAGGCGAGCTTTTCAGTACTCCTGGGAGAGCTGCTTCATGAAGTGGTTGCTAAACAGCCTTGTTAAATGCTCAGAAAGTAAATATCTCCAAGCTTTGGAAAAACTGGCCCTTCATACACTGAAAATTTGATTGCTGCAAGGAAAAATAGCTTAAAGGTACATTCTGTGGAATTAAGTGACATAAGAGAAGAGTCAACAAACAAGATCATCATTGCCAGGCTGAGTTTTCATGATAACTTTCTGCCTGTGTCACAGGCCCGCTGGAAGGAATGATAGCAACAGGTAAACCTGATAACTCACATGCCCATTTATTTGCTACTAAAAATCTATAGCGAGAACTCTCCCAAATAATGTTTGGCACATTATATATGGCATATATGTGACGTTGTATCTGACAAGTATACGGTACATATATGACACATATGATGTTTTGTTTATTTAGCAAAGAAAAAATAAAACTGGAAGGTCTACACTCAGTCATATTATATTAGACAAGTTACTACATTCTAGTGATTTCTTTTTCTTATTAGATGATCTCTAATATCTGTTTCAACTCTTTTTGCTAAGGTATTATGAGTTTAACCATTGAAAATCATTCCTAATGTATACTATCACTGAAGACGATAGTACTGAAGTTTGTTAGAAAAAAAGAACAACAACAATAGGTATGGGAAACTCATTTACAAGTGAATTTTAGCCCATTTATTATTAAATAAGAAAAATAAAATATTTTACCAAGCTGCTTTATAAAATATCTGATTTAAAACCATATTCACACCCTTTTCACAAAATACTGTCCAAGTTGATTCCGACTCATAGAGACCCTGTAGAACTGCCCATAGAGTTTCTGAGGCTGTGATGTTTATGGAAGCTGACTGCCACATCTTTCTCCCATGGAGCGGCTGGTGGGTTCAAAAAGCCAGCCTTTTCGGTTAGCAGCCAAGTAGTTTAACCACTGCCCATCACAGCTCCTCAAAACCATATTAGGAACTATTATTCATAAGCACAAGGTTGTTTTAGGAATATATTTCAAGAACCTAGAATAAAATTATATAAGCCCCAACACACGTCATTCTCTGGGTGACTATTTTTAAATTAATAAGAAATATATTTTAAGGTTAAAATATGATATATTCAAGGTGACTCGAGAAATGCTACATATAAAAATAACTGCCATTCAAATTAAACGTCATTTCAGTCAGTACTAAGAAGATGTGGCAATGTTTTAGAATTCAGAATGTTTAAATGCTTTGTATTTTGTATTCCCTGAACATATTTTGGGAAGAAATTTAATTTTAAGAATGGATGTAATAGATAAAGGGAAGTCTAAAAGGCCCTTTTTGTGTCCTACTGCAGCTTTCATTTAAGAGGAAAACTAGGTCTCCACGAGTTACAGCGAATGATGGGGTACCTTGTTTCTTATCTTCGACTGAATATTAATATGCAAAACACAAGGGAAAATGGATGAGACTTTCCACGTGTTATCACTCAAGCCAATAATTCCAAAAAAAAAAAAAAAAGTCTAGTAATCAGTGTGTCAGCCACATCCTAGGTATGTGATATTTATTAAGATTTGCATACTTCCCTACCTAGTGTTTATAAAGGATCCTATCAAAGGGTCGGCAGTTCGAATCTGCCAGGTGCTCCTTGGAAACTCTATGGGGCAGTTCTACCCTGTCCTATAGGGTCGCTATGAGTCAGAATCCACTTGATTGCACTGGGTTTTTTGGGTATGGGGGAAAATGTCCAAATTAAGTAGTTTATAAGCCAGAATCACAATCTTTCTGGGTGATTTGAGAACCTCTTCAGTTGTGTAAGTAATTGTAAAAAGGCTCTTTCCTTTTTTGCTAAATGCATTTTTTAGGAGTAATTCTGATTTTAGAAGTTGTTTTTCCTCTGAAGATCGTTAAAGGTACCTTATCAAAAAATGAAACTGGAAAGAAAGAAGTTCAGTATTGCTTTTTAATGCTATATCTCATTAATGCTGCTGGAACATGTGCAATATAACTGCTTTAGATAGTTGGCAGTAATGTAATGGTGAACATACCATGTCTACATATTTAAAAAATGTTTTCTTCCAAATTGGGTAAAATTTCCAGTATCACCTAACACGAAGTCTCTCGCAGGAATTGAGTGTTCAGTTCTATTCTAATCAATGACCTTAATGAAACTAACCACAATTTTAACTTTCAGAGAGTTCACATTCTGGTGGGGAATATTAGTTAATCAATGACTCCAATAGATTTTGATAAGTGCTCTAAGAGTCTGTATAAACTACAATGCATTGTTGTTTATCCTAGACTCACAATACTGAGTACTTAAATTATACATCCTCTGCAGTAGTTGTACACTTAGAATTTTCCAAAAGATAAACTATGGACATGGTAGGCACACATACTTTTTATTATCCTTAGAACACTTCATTCAAATCTCTGTCAGTTTGGCAACTCAGTAAACCAAGATGATGCAACTTTAATATTTTACCCCTAGTTAATAAACCAGTAAAGGACACACTTTCACTTTTGAAATGTTTAACACTTTCAAACAATATATGGCCCATATAAAACTAGTCATTATGGTAGAAGATGACAAAAATAAAAAGAATTTCATATATCTTCTGCCTTCATTTTCTAAGCCTTAGGATAAGGTTCCCTTTTCCTTCAGAATCTCCATTACAGATT
Organism: Elephas maximus indicus; assembly: GCF_024166365.1. Lineage (NCBI taxonomy): Eukaryota > Metazoa > Chordata > Mammalia > Proboscidea > Elephantidae > Elephas > Elephas maximus. Next base: position 58,230,404 of record NC_064833.1, on the reverse strand, counting down.
TCAAAGCCCAAGCAGAAGTTGCATCTTTCCCCCTCCCACCACCATAAAAAAGAAGATAAAGAGAGGAGAAAAAGTGGATTGAGAGTTGATCTTTTTGATTATGCCCATAGAGCTTCTATATGAAGTTTGTGGATCTCATTGTGTTTCCTCTATGGTTTATTAATGCAAGCTTGATTGCTTGCTTATGTGAGAATGGACAAGGAAAGCAAGGTGAAGATCTCTCTTAGGCAAGCTATTGGTGCCTATGGGAAGTCAGAAAACTGTCAAGCAGCCTTAAATGACAGCTAGATAATAGACTGAGATTTTTTTTTCTGGGAACATCAATAAATATTTAATGGGTATATGTTTATGCCACTTTATTAAAAGGTAGTAATAATAACTATAACCCCACTTTGTACTTAAAATCCATATTAATAGGAAGGTTGCTATGTAACTATGTATTACAATTATTACAAAATTTTATATGAATTTAACTGGAAACCCTAAAATGTCAAACTTATCACTAAAATCATATTTATTGGGACTGGAGTTGTCCAATAGATAGTACAACTATGAACTGTTATAAGTAGCTTTCCCAGAGAGTCTCTCCCCTAGCACCAGTTGCTGGCATTGTTTAATCAGGGGTGGAAGCTAGGCCTACCAACTGAGAAAAAGGAGCTTTAGTAGTAGAAGAGGAATCGCACTAGATGACCTTTCAAGGTCCTGACAGCTGCAGTATTTTGTAATACTTGAACGCCATCATAAGTAGTACTGATGCAGTTCCATTATTTGTGTAAATTGTTGGACTATTATCATTTTCTTAAGGCCATCCTTCAAAAAATACTTTTTTTTTCAGTAATTATAGAAAGAATTAGAAAATTGGCCCAAGAACTCTCCTTAAGTCTTTAATATGAGTTGATGATATTGGACAGAGCCTAACTGCAAGAGAAAAATAATGGCAAGCCCAGGTGAATTTGATGAATACAGAAGCTAAAAATTAGCAATTAGGCTTTGGGTTAAGCTCAGTATTTAAGAGTACATAAAATTAGTAATAGTTTTCTTCAATTATTTGAGACAAAAATCAATAGAAATTAAGTTGAGGAGGTGAGTTAATGAGAAAAAGCTGCAAAACTTTAATTACCCCCACCCCAAGACAAATGGCTTTCATCGTAAATTAACGTTACCATCTGTGACTTTTTCTTTCCCTCTATAAATTGTATTTGAAGATGCTAAAAATGAGCAGTTTAAAAGTGGAAGGTTTAGACAAAACCATTATTTGGCACAGCAAACTAACAAAATAAAAGGATAAATTTGTGTTTAAGCATAATCATATTAGTCAATAGTATTGTTGGTCTACCTAAAATTACAGCAGATCTCTCAAAGTGTAAGTCAACATAGACAAAGCTGTGACTCTTTTGCCTAGTTGGCACGAGGCAGTGTAGAAAAGGCAGTTCATGGTGCGCATGTCTAGTCTTTGAGAGACTCACAATTCATTTAAGTCACAACAATCAAATTTGTAAACAGAACACAACAGCTAACTATTAAATAATATATCGTTCAAATTAATTCTTATGAGGAGATGCCAATATGTTGTCCCAAACACATAAGGTAATATGTGTCACGCAAAGCAAAACATAAACTTGGAAACCCGAAAAAATGAGGTTCAATTTATGGCCCTCGTACTTATTATGTGCCTGTAAGGTAGTCCCTTAATGCTTCTGAGCTTAAATTTCCTGACTTATGAAATATTGGTAATAACTCCTATCTCAGTTGTTGTGAAGATTGACTATAATAAAAAAAAAAAATCAAGTGTGTATTATACAGGTGCTTTCTAAATGATATTTCTTTATTCCAACAAACAGGTTTTTTTATCTCGGTAGCCAAAGAACATGATGCTCAAGAATCAGCTACAAATGTAATAGATTTTCTTATTTTCCAGTGAGAGCTAGAACTGCTCTAGTTGCAAGTAGTCAGTGCATTTACAACCAGTAGAACAACACGCTAGGAGACAAGCTATAATCAGAAAGTCGATTACCTAGCATCAGATAAGAACTAAGAAAAGGAATTGGATCATTTTTATTATTAAGTTATAATAGCTTGATACAGCAAAGTTATTCAGAGGAAAAAACCAGGAAAGGAACACTTTCTTAAATTCCCTCTTTAGAGACACTCTACTTTTGGTGATACTGGAGACAGGACACAGTTCTTAAACTTTAACCCCTCCACTTACGATCTGGTCACTGTTAGTTGGAACTAACTCAGTGGCACCTAACAACAAAAACCAAACCGGTTGCCATCAAGTCAACTTCGACTCATAGCGACCCTATAGGACAGGGTAGAACTGCCCCATAGAGTTCCCAAGACTGTAAATCTTTACAGAAGCAGACTGCCATATCTTTGCCCCCACGAAACAGCTGGTAGATTTGAACTGCTAACCACATGTTGAACCATTGTGCCATTACGGTTCCTTCGTCTCTCTCTCTCTCTCTCTCTCTCTATATATATATACATATATACATGAAACAAAAATATGTGTGATATAAAATAAGTTACCTTCTGAAGTTCACAATAAAAAATTTTGGAAAGATTCTTGTTAAGCCAGCTTTAGTGACCCTAGTATAATTGCATATGATTATCTAGAGATCTAGAGATATGTGATGAGATGTAAGAAAGAAACTACATGTCTACTAGGAGAGATTACTTTCCTTGTCAAAAAGAACAAAAGCCTTATTTCTGCTCATCTCTTTTCTTCCCACATGGCATATTTCATGCTACTGTGGTAACTCTCTTCCTTGCGTGGGCATACAAAGGTAAGAACAACAATAACTAAAACAGTATACTGAAGGTAACAAAGCAGGAAGTTAGAATGCATCAGGTCCATGTTGATATTTTTGAGTCATTACACTAAACTTGGAAACCCTGGTGGCATAGCGGTTAAGTGCTACTGCTGCTAACCAAAATGTAAGCAGTTAGAATCCACCAGGTGCTCCTTGGAAACTCTGTTGAGCAGTTCTACTTTATCTTATAGGGTCGCTATGAATTGGAGTTGACTTGATGGCAACGGGTTTGGTATTTTTTTTTTTTTAACACTAAACTTGGAACTGTCCATCCAAAAATTCTCATTATGAGTTATAATTAAATAACAACTTTAAAAATACTTATGGCTACCATTCTGTTACTTGCAGCCAAACACATCATAACTAATATGCCATGAGAAAGTACAGTATCTTCATAGGAAAACAATAATTTAATGAAGCAAGAAATTAGGATCAGTTGGGCTTTAACCAGGAGTACAATAAGAGTTAGCTCACACATTGAAAATTTTGTTTGTTTGCAGAGGAAGAATGAGTAAATGTATGAATGCGAGATCAAGTGGAGCTTTACTTTGTCTTCCAGGGAGCTCATGTTTTAATATGAAGACAGAGATAAAAAAAATTAATGTGATATGCTATGAACATTTTGTAGAAGCCCTAAGCTGTACATGACTAGACAAAAACATCCTTATGAACAAGTACCATTTCTATATGATTCACAACTGTATATATAATACCTTGCATGGGTTATATGTATGTGCTACATTTATTGATGTGATAATCATTGAATAAAACACTAAAGGAATGAGTACATGAATGAAGTTATGCATTAGGTTTAATAGAAGCAACAAGGAAGCAGTAATCTACTATGGTTAAGAATTAAGGTAAAAATTCATAGTAAAAGGGGTGTCCAAGATATACAGAGCAACTAAGTCCTTCAAGACACATGGGAGCCAGCCAACCTGATTTATATAAAGCATGGGCATCCTAAGCAGAATGAAGAACTTGAGCAAAAGTTCAGAAGTAAGAGATAGAATAACCGTACCTTCAGAAACTGTAAGTGCACTCACATGGCTGTGGGACAGTGAAAGGACGAAGAGTTAAGGCTGAAAAGAATAGCAGAGAGATATTAACCACAAATTTATATCATTTTCGAAAGTACCTGAGCTTTCTGCGTGATTCTCTATGACAAATAGCATTTAGCAAATGCTCCTGTTTATCCTGTGTCTGGCCTCAGAATACTTCTTAACACACCAATCCAGGTAGTCACTAACAATATTTTTGAGTAGCCATATGAAAAGACTCCTAATTGGAAACCTTATTAAGTTAAATTATTAAAGAATATTAATGAAATATGTGAAATGGTGACAGTCTTTTGGGAAGATTCCCTTGGGAATAAAGGATGATTTGGAGGGGAACAGATAATAGATAACATTTGTTTTTATGTATTATAACATAGGTCTGTCAGCCAATATTTATCTGCTTAGTCAGGAAATATCCTGTCTACTAAAAAGATTTTAAAAAGATTAGATGTTTTCAAGAATAGATTTAAGTAGCAGAGAGAATATAATTAGGTGCACTTGGTACTTACAATTGCCAAATTGCCAAAGGGTAAATTGCCAAAGGGTAGATTTTAAATATCTTTTCAAACTAGATTTTTGTGTATTCTCTCCATGGTAAAATTTGCATCTTCAAAATGCAGAGGTGGAGAGTAAAAACAGCTCAACACCTCCCCAACTTACCTTGTCTGCTACTTTAACAGCCCAGGTTACTCATAGTAAATGCAAACACAGTGGAGATTATAGAGGATTGCGTGTGACATAATATAACCATCTTCAAAAAATCAGAATCTACCCAATGAATTCAGATCTTAAGCATAAAAAACTTTGGAGAAATAAGCTCATATTCCTTCTATCACAATAAACTCTTATTTTTGTTTATTAATTGGTCTTTAATCTGAGATGAACTTTGAACATTAAGATACCAGTGCCTTGGCGCATTGTTGTGAGTCAACAATTCATAACCAATGGGAGGAGAGAGGTTGAAGTCTGAGTTGTGGCTGGGGGTCAGCAAGAGTGTACGTGTCCTTTACAGTTCGATATTCAATAGCTGAGTAAGACTGTGTGAACAAAGCTTACATAAGATTCACCATGTGATCTACTAACTGGGACAAGTTTATTGTTAGCTCTTATATTAAGAGCCATTTCATATATGTTGTTATTGTTGTTAGGTACTGTCAAGTCCACACCAACTCATAGCGACCTTATGTATAACAGAACAAAATGTCGCCCTGTCCTGTGCCATATTCACCAACATATGCTTCAGTCCATTGTTTCGGCTATGGTGTCAATCCATCTCATTGAGGGTTGTCTTCATTTTCATTGACCCTCTACTTTACCAAACATCACGTCCTTTTCTAGCGACTGGTCTTCCTAATGACATACCCAAAGTAAGCAAGTTGAAATCTTGCCATTCTCACTGCTAAGGAGCATTCTGGCTGTATTTCTTCTAAGACTGATTTCTTTTGTTCTTCTGGCAGTCCACATGTTATATTCAATATTCCTCACCAACATCACAGTTCAAATAAATTAATTCTTCTGTCTTCCTTTTTCATTACTCACTTATTTCACATTTAGATCACAGTATTTTCAGTAAAATTGTACTGTGTTCAGAACACAAGTTCTCAATGCTATTTACGTATATCTGTTTTCACAGAGATAGTATATATCTTAACAACACATGTATAGAACCATAAATTAGTAAATGAGCACTATTGGTTCAGTGCTCCATTTGCTTCACAAAGTTTTTCCTAACTATCCTACAAAATTGCACAGATGTTGTACCCAAAGAATTACATGATTAGAAGGCAAGAGAATAGAATTTGGAGACCATTTTTAATCTGCATTGTTCAACGTATAATGTCTTAGTGAAAGAATATAACTTCTTAACTTCAGCTGTCCCTCCTTTAAACTTAAAAAAATTTTTTTTTTTCAAAGAAAAAAAATATTACCTAAGTTATAGGGTTGTTTTTATAATAAAATAAGACAGTGCTAGTGATAGCACTTCCTAATGTCTATGTTGTGTGCAGCTGAGTCTATTCCAACCCATAGTGACTCAATGTCTATTAAAAAAATGTCTATAGGTCACTACGAATATTAACAATACTGTTGCTATTGTGTTCAGCACAGTCCAATTAGTAGGTCAGTTGGTTGAAATTTTTCTGTTTACAGTTCTATACACATTTAGATAATTGTCTATGTTTGAGTCACTCTGTCAATATCTTGGGGTTAAAAATACAGCCTTAGTGCTAGCGGCATAAATATTTGCCATTTTAGTATTCCTTGGACAATTGCAAAGGTCCATTCTATGTAGCCTTTTGTAATTTAGATGGCCATAGTTTTTTTTTGGTTCTTATAGTAACACTAAAAACCACATTTCCAAAAACTTCATTAACTGATTTTGCCTGGGTTGTCCTAAAAGCAGAGTCCAAGATAAAGGTGTGTATGTAGGCAGTTTGTTTACTACGTGATCAAGTGTATATGAAGTCTCTTTTTGGTTATTTAATTCTCAGACTCTTCTTGACATACAGTCTGCTCTAAGTAAGAGTCTTCATCTCAATACGGAACAAATGTAATGTTGTATAGGGCTTCTTCCTTTATCCAATATTATGTTTCTTTTAGAGCCATCTTCCAAGCACAGGCAGCTGAATTTTTATAAGAATATAAGAAACAGTGCCTGTGTTACTACAGCTATGCTAGCATACACTTTCCTTTTCCGGCTGACATTTTAAACTGTCCAAAGGACTCCATTTGAATCGGAATTATAAATGTGTTCAAAGACTTGCACAGTAGTCCTTAAAAGTGTATGTAAATGACACTGACTTTCTTGAGCTTATCATAAATGTTGACTATATAATAATGCTTTATAGGTTTTCATTTTATATCCAGCCAAAGGCAATTAAAACTGCTGGTTTATAACATTTATTTGAGTCAGGGATTTTTTTTTTCTTTTTTTATCATTTTAAAATGTCTTCCATTTAAATCGTGGAAGTAAAACATTATGCAGCTCCTTATTGCCTGCTGTCATTTTGAAAGACATAGTTTTATAAAATATTGAATTAAGTTCAGAAATAGCATTAGCAATGCAGTTTTTCTGTGCTTGGCTGACAGCTAGTAGAGAATTTACTTGTACTTAAAAATTGCTCTATGTGCTGTCAGGTTTATTGGTTAATTTTAACTGTTACCATTGCTTGCAACTGAACTATTACAATGTCATTCTATTAGGAATTCAGTCCTAGAGAAATGGCAGGCTTTTACATTTTTTTCTTTCATTAACTTTTTTTTTTTTTTAACTTTAAGCTGAAATCTTTAAAGGACTAGGCAAGTATGACACTTACGAAGGAGAAACAAAGCAAGGGAGCATGACAGAGGCATGAGCTAAACACACTGTACTTTCCCAGGGGCACAACAAGGGGATCACACAGCATTTTATGCATAACTTTCAACCTCAACAAAGTATTGACTGCCTAGGCACCCATATCATCACTGCTGCATTTCCTTTTGGCACTTGCTATCATTATTCGCCTTGTTGGGATGGTGATATTATCTGGGCGATCCTTTTGGTTCAGTTCACTGTGGCTTATCCTTCTTCAAGGCCAGTGAGAGCCAAGCCAGAGCAGGGTCCTGGGAGGAAACCAGGGCAGAATGTTGTCTGGCTTTTCCAGGGACTGAATGTTTAACAACTACTACTTTAAAAAAAAGAAAAAGAAAAAAACACAATAATAATAGCAATGTAAAATTTTGTGAACCCGTTATTCAGCCTCTTTGCTTTTGCTTAATATTATAGAAGAAAACGCCCTGGTGCTTAGCAGATAAAGCAAACAAAAGAAGGTAGTTCAAACTCCAATTCTGCTATTCAATCTAGACCTTTATTCTTGGATTCAATTGGCTCATCTAAAAGTAAAAATAAGAATACCTACCCTTCCAAGACCACTCAGATGTGAAGATCAAAATCTGAATGAAGTAATGTAATGCAAATGTGTTTATAAACTACACACTTTTAAAAATTTGTAAGATTTTTAAATCTGTAAGACAGACCAAGTCTCTTACATATAGATATAAAGTAATAAGTTTCTAAGAAAAAAAATTCATTTTTCAAGTAACAGAGTGATTGCTTATGCAGTCAAAAAAATTCAATGTTTGTCAACAGTTTAAAGACTCAGTATAAAGTGCATACAGATAGAATATCTAAGATTAAGCCAAGGAGGTCTTCAATGTCAGTTCAGGGTGTGACTTTGTAAATTGCACTATATGTCACAGGCATGAAATTAAGTACCTGCTGCTATACTATGTAAAATGAATACCTTTGAAGTCAAATCACCTGAAGCCAAATCCCGCAGACCTGTGATTCCCCCCACCCCACCACCATTCATTTAACAGTGGTCAGTATTAAGTTACCTTCAGAAAGCTCATTAATCAGAATCTCAACAGGGAGTACACTTATCTTCTTGTTGTTCTACGCAAAAATTTTGAAACTATATAATCTGTAAATATTTGTTAGAGTAACTGGTAAACCATCATACATCTATAGAAATACCATTGTAGTTTTTCATACTTTAGGCTGGGATGCCTTTGTTGGAGCTAAATGGCTTTTCAAGTGGACTGAATAAATAGAAATCATTATTAAAAGTACTGTAACTAGCTGTAAAGTTTTTCTGTTGTTGTTTATCAAGCTGTTTTAAAAATATACTTTTATACAAACTTCTAAAATCTTGGTTCATGCAGTCTATTCATTTAACTTCTTTTTTTCATCAATATGACTAAAGATTGAGCTTATATGTTCAACAAACTTGTTCTTTTCCCAGAATCTATGATAGCCTGGGGTTATCAGCCTAAGTACATAATACTAAATGTAATACAGAGTTATATAACTAGGCATGTTGCTATGACACTGGAGGCTATGCTACTGGTTTCTCAAATACCAGCACAGTCACCCATGCTGGCGCACAGGTTTCAGCAGAGCTTCCAGGCTAAGACAGACATGGAAGATAGGCTCGGTTATCTGCTTCTAAAAATTAGCCAATGAAAACCGTATGGAACACAACAGAATATTGTCTGACTTGCTTACTTTGGACAGGTCATCAAGAGAACTCAATTGCTAGAGAAGGAATTCATTTGTGGTGAAGCAGAGGGACTACAAGGACATGGGAGACCCTCTGAGGAATGGATTGGCACGGTAGCCACAATGAGGGACTTCAACATCCCGGCAGTTGTGAGTATGACACAGAACGGGTCAATGTTTCCTTCTGTTGTATATAAGGTTGTCATGAGGTAGAGTCAACTCAACGGCAGGTGTCTATCTATCTATGTAACATGCATGCGTATGATAGTCTCTTACAAGCTTTAGGCAGTAAAGCAGATGTTCAGAATGTGTCATTGTGGGATTAGGAACACAGCTATTATATTCTCTTCATACCCTCTAAAATACGACGGTAGGTAAAATATTCTCAAATTTTGTCTTCTCTCAGACATTATAATTTTAGTTATAATTGGGTGGGAACAGAGACAAATTAGCTCACATACACACACACACACACCCACAACACCCAACTCCGTTTTCAGCCTTTGCTTAATTAAAGGATTCAACTGCTAAAAATACTTGAAAATTCCTAGGTTAGCTGTAAGCCAAGACGATAGTTAGAAATCAACCAATATGCATCCTTTAAAGTGGTGGCTGGCTATTGCTTGCAACACCTTACTTTCTGATTGATGTATTTGCATTCAAGAAGTTCACTTCAATGGACATAACTGCCTACTATGTAGTCAGAAATGATGGTGATGTGTTAAAATTATACCTTTGTGCAGGCTTTCTTTAAGGAAAGTGAGCATTAGGGTGTTAGAGTCTGAATGTTTCTCTGTAATGCGTGATGACCTTGTCAAGCTGTTGACAAAAAGGCGGCAGGTAAGTATATTGTGTATGGGTCACCGAGTTTTGGGCTTGTCAAAAACATGATCCACTGCTGTGTCTACTTTCATTTCTCAGTGGGAGCCTGTCCGAAGTTTTTGTACAGAAAATGCACAAAAAGGGACCGAAAAATAAAGATGATAGAAAAATCTCTATGAACTGCCTTACTGCTTGGCCATTTCATTACATTTTTTTTCCTTATTTATTTATTTATTTTGATGACATATGTTTTCAGTATTGGAATGCATGCTTACTAATTAAGAGCGTTTAAGTTTTTGGTTGGTGATATGGATTTTGAGAAATATGATCTGGTAATACAAGCCACCAATGAGGCAAGTGGCATTGTAGTGCCACTAATCTGTGATATGACAATATAGCAATGAGAGCTCTACAGATAATTGATTGTGGACACTTTTCCATTAGGTTACATGAGGAACGTCTGGTTTCCCAAATATGACACAGAAAAACCAAAACAAACCCATCAGGGCTTCCTAACTATCACACAGGAAAGCCATAGTTAAGCTTGTAAGCCTTATCTCACAGAAATGAAGAAAACAAAGGCAAAAGCTTACAAAACTAACACATCCAGAAAGGCTCACCTAATAGAATGATCAATCTACACAACATTGAGGCTCCAACTTCAGTCAGCCGAGCTTCACACATTTCAAAAGGGACCCACCTTGATGCTAAAAGCTTTAGAACCACCGGAATAACGTCTTACTTCAGAGACCCAGAGGTGTAAAAAGTGGCTAGTATACCGTGAATCCAACCAAAGGGTTAGTTACCTCACACTAGATAAATGTTTAAGTGCAGATATTAGCTGGAATTAATGCTGAATCATGGCAAGATTTGAGTTTCGCCATCAATCATCAAAAATTTATCAGACTTATTTCTGTTTTGGTTTTTACGTAGCTTCTCTCCATCAGATTATTTAAGTCTCTCTTACACATAATAAAAGTTAAAGTAACAAGTAAGAGAGGCCCTTAAGTGATCTTTCTTTGTTAATGGTACATACACTGATTCTCCATCTAATAAAATAAATGTTATTTGTGTGGCTTAAACTTGAAATTGCAGTTATTAACTTGCTCCATGGTTAATAATATCTCCCCTGGCTACCTTGCAGAATTATCAAGAACAGATGAGAATTGCACATGGGAAAACATTGTAGCAGTTGCTGTGAGGCACTACTCAGATGCTTCTTCAGTGCTTGTTTTTTTCAGACAGCCCTCAGCTATCAGCTATGGAATTGACTTGGCTGAAGAAATTCATCAAACCCATGGTATTTCCCCATTCCCAGGGCAGTCTCCATTAAATCACCAGTTTTTACAGGTAAATAAAGGAGGCCTGGTGGCACCACAGTTAAGAGCTCATCTGCTAACTGAAAGGTTGGAGGTTCAAAAAAAAAAAAATGAAACCACCCAGTAACTCCAAGGTAGAAAAGAACCTGGCGATCTGTTGCTGTAAAGATTATAGCTTAGAAAACTCTATGGGACAGTTCTACTCTGACACGTAGGCTGGCTACAAGTCTGAATCTACTCGACAGCACCTAACAACAACAACAGGTAAGTAAAGGCCTGGCCCCTCTCCATGCCTGGGAACAACTTCATAGCCCTCAGTGGAGTTGGCATTCGTTGAGACTACATTACAGCTCTACTTCTACCTCTGTCCAATCCTGTTTCCTTCCTTTCCTTCCACAGGTTTTGATCACAAAAAAAAAAAAAAAAAAATTTTTTTTTTAAAAGCACTCCCTAACGAACTTTCTGCACACTAACCTCTATTTGAATTTGCTTCTCTGGAAACAACCTACAACATAGTCCACGAAATTGTAAAGTATCAGCTTGATTCTAAGAAAATTTGCTTGTTGGCGAAGTTTGCAGGTTGATTCTTGCCAGACTTGGAGCTCTTACTGGAAGAGCCACTTGAACTTCCACTGAGTTATTGTGTGATTTTGGGAAGAAATTTAATAGAATTTTAGGATTCAAATTATTCGTATTCCACAAATTATTCATGTTCTCACCCAGAGGAAAAGGACTGGCAATCTTCTTCCATAAGATTACAGCCAAGAAAACCCTATGGAGCAGTTCTACTCTCACGGAATCGCCAGGAGTAAGATTCAACTCGACAGCTACCAACAACAACAATAATAATGATCTATTATGCTTTGTTGAAGATCAAGATCAAAATGAGATAGAATATGCTTAAGACCATCGTAAACTACAGTGTTACTGTCATTTGAGTTGTTCATTACCAGACCACTGGAGAAATCTTGCTTTCACTATTCTTTCATATATGTATGTTTAACCTAGGTCACTTGCTGAAATATTTGAATCAAGGAGGTGCAAAATATTTTAGTATAATTTTGGACATAAAAATATTTCAGATTATATTATCTGAAGCGTTTAAGTTACTATCTGTATTTGCTTGAAATTTTTATTATTAAAATGCTTTCCATGATTAAATCTTACTTTAATTATCATCTTGTTACAAAAAAGATACTTTATATATGTAAATTTGAATATCAATAGAACCTACGTATACAAGCACATACACATATTATGATTGAAGAGACTCAAGGTTATTGTCAACAAGAAGGAAGAATTATGCAAATACAAAAATCCAAATCAGTTAGTAATTTTATTTTCAGAGATTGTTTTGTCTTAACTTAAAGCATGCAATGTAACAAAACATGCATTTGCTAAGCCCCTTTAGTCCATTTTACAAAGTGTATCTAACATACACTTGAAATTAAAACATTTTATCTTTCACTTGTCAGTGGTCTTAAAGTAAGACTTCCTTAAGTGATAAAATATTATATTTGGAAACAGAGAAGGAATCAAGTGCTATTTACTTGCTTTCTGGGGAGTTATTCTCTCCTAACTATGTTAACGTAGGTTCTCTCTGTTCCGTTAAAACCTACACAGTGTCTATATGAAGCTACTTTTATGATGAAATGTATGATTGACCTTTTTATATAAAGACAGCAACTGTTGCCAAGCTGTAACTACACAAACTTGACGAAGACTGTATTCCACCCCTAGCTGTTTCTCCGTTCACTGGCTACTTAGCTGTAGTGAGGACTTAGGCCCTCTGAGGATTCATGCCTGCGTCTGGACAATGGGACATCAGCTACTTGGTGAAGACTATATGAGATACATTTTTATTAAGCACTTTGCTAAACAAATGTTATCTAGGCTTATTTAATATCCATAACATTATTGTGAAGTATACAATTTTACTATTTCCAGTTTTAATGTGAGAAAACAGAGGGCCAAATCGGCATTTAACATGTTCGATCTGTCAGAACTAATAAATGACAGAACTGAAATCTAACTCAAATTTGTGTGTTTTTTTCCCCAAAACTCCATGATTTTACAAAGCGGCAAAGTTATGGTTGTTAAACGCAACATCCATTATAGATAAGACAAGGATCCCTTGTTGCACAATGGTTAAGCACTCGGCTGCTAACAGAAAGGTAGGAGATTCAAATCCACCAGCCACTCTGTGGGAAAAAGATGTGGCAGCCTGCTTCTGTAAAGATTACAGCCTTGGAAACCCTATGGGGGCAGCACCACTATGTCCTATAGAGTCACTATGAGCTGAAATCGATTCGATGGCAATGAGTTATAGACAAGACTGACAAATTTTCTGGAGCAATAGAAGAAATAGTACAACTAGAAATAAGAACAGTGGCAAGCAATAACTAAGAGCCAGAACATTGAAATGACACAAATTAGGAAAACAGGTATTTTCTTCTATGATTTCCCAAAATCTTCACCTAGCAAAACTCCTTCGCAGTGGCCGAAGCTTATTTTCATTCCTCTCCTGCTCCCCTTCATTTATTAAAATGCCAAATGTAACCAAATAATGTCCACAGACATCTGACAAAAAGTATGCATGCGCGCGCACACACGTATTTTTAAGCCCCCTGTTTATAAACGTAGGAAAACCCTGGAGGCCTAGTGGTTAAGTGCTACGGCTGCTAACCAAAGGGTCGGCAGTTCGAATCCGCTAGGTGCTCCTTGGAAACTCTATGGGGCAGTTCTACTCTGTCCTATAGGGTTGTTATGAGTCAGAATCGACTAGACGGCACTGGGTTTGGTTTTTTTTTTTTTTTTTAAATATATAAACATAACTCCCACCAATTTGGATCTAAAATGTAAAATTTCACATGATGTTGCAAATGAAATTAAGAATTTTAAGCAGTATTAGGTAAATATTTCGATCAATCAACCTCTCTGTTCCAATTCTATTGTTGTGTGTTGTTGAGTTGATTCTGGATCGTAACAACCCTGTAGGATAGAGTGGAACCGCCCCATAAGGTTTCCTAAGAGGAAATCTTTCCAGGAGCAGACCTCTAGGTCTTTTCTCCAGCTGAGCAGCTGGTGGATGCACACAGCTGACCTTTCATTTACCAACCAACCAGTTTTACCCTTGCACTACCAGGGCTCTTTAATCCATCTCTAGTGATTTTTGAATGAAATGAATCAGCCTCTAGAGAGCTTACTCATAGAGGTAGCACAAAACCTTAAGCTTGGCTTGACTACTACAAGTGACAGTCACCAAATGCTTGCCACTTGGCACGTCAAACAAATAACAATAAAATTTCAGAACAGTAAGAACCTTAGTAGGTATATAATCAAACCTCACTACCAGTCATTACTATTCTGTCCATGGCTTATTGCCACTCTTACACATTTCCTAAAAGTTTGCCAGGTTTGGACTACATATGCTGTCACTAACACCACTGGTACTTACACTAATAAGCTGTCAGGCATAGACTCTCTATCTTTGAAATAATTTCATGATTAGGAGCCCAAAAAAAACAAAAAACCAAACCCTGTTATCACTGAGTCAATTTCAACTCATAGCTACTAGAAATAGTAAAATTTGGATAATGATAACATTATAATACAAGATAGGAATATATATACATATATATTTCGTGCACTGGAATTTTAAAATGAAATTGTCTCCATTAATTTACAAGTTAGATCTACTACATGATGTAACGAATTATAACAATATAGCTAATTGTGAATTGATTGCCTTTAGGAAATATTGAAACAAAGACAGTAAATTCAGTCCTTAAAAAGACAATCTCATATTTGAATTTTTAGATATTGTGTTGAGATTAGTTTAAATTTTATTCAGGGTTACATTATTAAATGAGTCATAACTGTGTAAGGGAGATGTGGAAGATGTCAGACGTAGAATAGTACATAGTCCTCATTTGCTCTGTAGTTTTGACACCCCCTCAGCAGTTCACCAGTTTTGGGGGTCTGGAATTTCTTCTCAGTCCAGGAAGAAGGGAAGAGGAAGAATTGAAATTTCTTCCTTCATCTATAATTGCTATTTCTTTCCCCAATACCTATTCAGATGATCTTCAAAAACAAGTCTTAACCATCTGAAAGTACGACAGATACCCACATCTTAGTCTTAATCACAGAGAATGGATCATCTAATTCAAATGGACAGGTTTCAATGATAGCTTTAAAATCCGTTTTTCCATCATATCCAGGTGTCCAACTGTCAGAGAGTTTACCAAATAAACCCTAGAAAAAGTGCTTGTAGATATGCCATATTTAAGCATAATAAAGGGAGATTAGCTTGCCTTTATTATATGTATATATATTATATGCATATATATATGCATATAATATATATATATTATATATGCATATAATATATATATATTATATTATATGCCATTTAGTCAATTCCAACTCATAGCGACCCTATAAAACAGAGTAGAACTGCCTCACAGTGTTTCCAAGGAGCGGCTGGTGGATTTGAACTGCTGATCTTTTGGTTAGCAGCCAAACGCTTGACCACTGTGCCACCATATACAATTATGAAGCAGTAGTGCATTTCACCCAACAAGCAACAACAATAACAAAAAAGGCATAAAAAGAAGTACAAAAAGTCTAAATAGAGCTTTGAGTTATAAATGTTTAGATAGATGGGCAAGTACTGCAACCCTTCATCTTGGCTCAGCCATGATCCAGATGCCAGAATACTGATAATAGATGGATGATTGGGATACAGCGATGGTCTGGCTGAGGAAGAGGAGAAACAGAGAAGAGAAGAGGGAGTGATAACATGTCAGAAGGAGATAGGGTGGTGGTAAAAGAGGAAGGGGGGATTAAAGAGTAAACAGAGAAAGAATAATAGGAAGAGAACAAGGGAAAGAGTGACAGGATGGAAGAGGGAGGGGAAGAGTGGAAGAGGGAAAGAGAGTGAGAGAGGAAGACGGAGATGAAAAGATTTAAGAACAGCATGTGATACCAGAGGATGTAAACACAAAACACATGTGATAAAGATAAAATAAAGATATATAAGAATATATAAGATGAAGAGAAAGATAAAATGGAGAGAAACAGTAAAGCAAAGAGAAGGACAGGATCCAAATTCAGTAGACGAGGACAAGCCTGTGCTAATGTTTCTTGGGAGGTTTCTTCAGGACAGAAAAGATATATTCTTTTAAATTTGTCTCATTCCTAAATACAGACACTTGTGAGTATATACAAGTATTATTTATAAGTTTGCTAGAGTTCAGCTGAAATATTAATATATAAAAATATAGCAGGCAATTCACCCATCTGAATGGCACAGTTAAACAAGTCTATGACTGTGCTCCATGGATGACATGCTTCCAGACAAAGCCCTTCTGAAATCAGAGACGATATGAACAGGAACTGGTGTACATCGGTATCACAAGTTTGTTTAGCTTTCAATTAGCAAGCTACCTCTGCCCTGACATCCTCCGATAGGTCTCCGCCTCTACGGACAAATCACAAATGAGTTGAAGTAAATATACTAAGGGATGTTACCTTGGTTCTTTATAGACTTTCACGCACTGAGGCAAAATGACTGAGCATTTTAACCTCATCATGTCACTCTTTCAACTGAAGAGGAAGCAAATAAGGACGTAAAAGGAATAGATTGTTCTTTAAAAGCAGGGTCCTCACCCTTGAGTGAGTGACTCTTCTATACAAGAGGGTACCATTTAGTCTTTTGGAAGCAGTCATTTATCAGATGGTGCCCTCAGCATGCTAATTTACATCTAATTGATAAGCACTTTACCCTCTGAAAAGCTTACTTGCCCTGTTCAGCATTTGCCAGAGTGACATTTCTTCTTGACAATGAAATCTTACTCATATAATAAAATGTCCTCTCCAGGGTCATGCTACACAGATCAGCATGGCATGTCCCTTCCAAGGTTTTTGAATTAATTTGTATTAATTTGGCTCATGACAGATACTCACTTCTTAGTCTTAATTACAGAGAATGGATCATCTAATTCAAATGGACAGTTTTCAATGGTAGCTTTAAAATCCTTTTTTCCACCATATCCAGATGCCCAATTATCACAGTGTTTACCAAATAAACCCTAGAAAAAGTGCTTGTTCTTCTACATCAGGGTTTGAATGCTGTCCATTGGCTTTCTGGCTGCTTTTAGACAGACAAGACAAGGCATCTGCTCCTGCTGTGGGTCCAAACTTTCAAGTTTATTCCACTGGTTCTTGGATGCAATGGCAATTTAAAAAATCTCATTAAACAGTTTATATTTAGGAAGTGAAATTATCCTATTTTAAAAATTGATCACAATTACAAGACAAAACTAAGACTTTTAAAAAATATTTTAAAGAATGATTGGCCTGGAATGATGAACTGCATAATGGAAAATGACTTTTTCTTTCCAGTAAATATTCCACTGAGGTAAAATGTGTTCAGAAAGTGTGTGTTGTTTTGTTTTGTGTTTTAAAGATTTGATTATGATACATATAGGATGGAATAAACTGGTCCTCTATGTTATATATCTGGTCAAAAAAGTATACCTACAACTCATTAAAGATTTTTGTCAGTAACATATCGAAACATAACTGCTGTAAGAAAAGAAATATAACTACAATGTAAATTCCCTGAATAGTCTCCGATTGAATCTAATGAGGAAAATGTTTATTTATATTATTTGCATAAATTAACTTGAACCCCGACTTGAGCTATTACTCATTCTGTGACCTTGGAATGATTACCCCTTTGATCTTAGTCCTCCTGTCTGTAAAATATATATGTATAGAGTAGATGACAGGAGATATGAGTACATATATACACACAAACACATATCTTATTATATATCTATTTATATTCATTTATATATATTTATACACCTACTTAATATACATTCAATTATAGGGTTTGCAAGAAGCAACTGGTGGGCTCAAACTGCCAACCTTTTGGTTAGCAGGCGAGCTCTTAACCATTGCACAGCCTTTATCAAATATCTAAGAAAAAAAAGTGGTTTATTTTGCATTAGGGGGCAATTTGCAAACAGGCCTTTCCATCAAATTATTTCTACCTTTTTTCAAAATATTTTCCACCCAATGAGGTAATTTTCTCAACTCTAAGTTGTTAAGACGAGCTTGTTACACTGAACTGTAATAACTTCTCTACCAAGTCTTACACTGGACAGAGCATCATATATGCCAACCGAATAATGCCAAAAATAAACCAAAAACCTCTGTTGTCATTTTTTCCACTCCACACAGACACAATTGAATGGCAGAAAAGCTTGATTTGGGATAAATAGAATTTAATTTTGAATTCTAAATATATGAAGGATCAAACCAAGCAGTCCTTCTCAAACTGTAATGTGTGTTAGGATTATATGCAAGATCTTCTTGAAACGTCCATTGGGATCCAGGTGATCTAAGGAGGAGTCTGAGATTCTGCACGGCCAACAAGCTGCTAAGTGAAGCTGCAGCTGGCCAGAGAACCACACTTTGTGTGGCAAACAACTGGACTATGCTGTTATTGTTAGGTGCTGTCGATTTGACCCCCAACACACGGACCGCACGCACAACAGAACTAAACGCTGCCTGGTCCTGCACCACCCCCATGATTGGCTGTAAATAGGACTCTTGTGATCCATAGGGTTTTCACTGGCTGATCTTCAAAGCAGACACCAGGCTTTTCTTCTTAGTCTGTCTTCATCTGGAAGGTCCACTGAAACCTGTTCAGTATCATAGGAACAGGCAAGCCTCTAATAACAGACGGGTGGTTGCTGCCCATGAAGCGCATTGGCCAGAATCAAACCTGGGTCTCCCGTATTGAAGGCAAGCCTTCTAGCCCTAAACCACCATCACTCCCCTAACTAGACTATTGTTGTCAAGTTGATTGTACCTGTATCTAAATACTATATACTTAGCTGAAACATTTACTGCATTTAGAGAGAGTCATGTATATTTTGAATACTATTTATGCTATTTTTTCACACTTTTTAATCCCCAATTATTTTATTAATAAAATTCATACATATCCAAGAACCATATAGATCTAGATGAAGGGAGACATGACTGGTTTGAAGTTTATAGTCAACTCCAGCCTGCGTTTTGAACTGCTTTTATGTCTGCTGTATTTTTATTACAAGAATAGACTGTCCATTTTCCAAATAGTCAGATATTGAACCAGGTTTTCAACATCAAAACATGATACTCCCAGTCATGACCTGGGGTGTGTTTATGACTCCCATAAAAATAATTTAGTGTAAGTGAAGCCTGTTTGTGTGCTTATTCCAAACAAAATAATAAGATAAAAAAATTAAATGGGTTGTTTTTGTTGGGATTATATTTTAACTTGAGCAATTCCCTCTTGAAATGTAAACAGCTATTTAGAGGAAAATCAATCAGCTTCAGAAACATCTATTCATCTTATCCTATAAACTCCAAATGGGTGTCGATACTGCATTTAATAATGTCATAAATTAGACACTCATCTTGTAACCAGGTATGCAAATGCATGGACAAAAGTTGAAATAGTATAAAGGTTGAAGGTAATATGAGATGTTTAAAACAATTCCATTTAGAAAGAAAAGGCTTCAGTTGATACTTAAGCACAGAGCACCTCATATTGTATCCGGGTCATCTGGAAGCCGTTCACTACACTTTGCTGGAAGACCTCGCTATCTATATTTATAGAATTCCTTACATGTTCTGATTTTACATTCATCATTAAACACAAGTGACAATTTACATCCAATATGCATCTAATTAAGGCTTAAATGCCAGTACTTTGGACATACCTAATGATTTCTATATTTATATTAACTGTATTTACACAAATATAAACACTTTTCAAGTTTAAAATTTTTAAGTATAATTTTCAAGAAATTATACAAAAATCCATGGTGGTACCAATGAAAAACCAACACTGATAAAACAAGAGTGTGCTTTGGCAAGCAGCACTTGGAGTATCTAGGCACCAGCTCATACAGGACATTCAAACTGAGCACAAGAAGGTGAGTTCAGAGGGATTATTGAATATCATATGAATGTTTGCATTTCCTGGAAATGGAGCATATGAAACGTGGGGACCATAACTGAATATCCATGGAAGCAAAACCTGGCTACATTACAAATTTACACAGATACTGCTGATATTTGGCTATAAAGGGGTCAGCAAGTTATGTTTTCTTAAGTCCACCACTTCCCAACCCTTCCAAAAGAGTACACTTGTGGTATACCACACTAATTAAACAGCCCTTAGAATATAATTTGGCCAATTCCAGTTGCTCCAAAATGTATTTTGAACAAGCCACAACTGGCTTGTTGAAGCTATATTAATAATTGCTCCAAAAAAAAGAAAAAAAGACTTTTTGAAAGTCCATTGATACGTTTTTCAGGGTTTTATATCTATAGTTCAGTGAGTCAGAATTACTATATGATTATTTTCTAGTTATTGGTAGCATAAATTTTACCTCCCCCACCAAAAAAAAAAAAATGCAAAAAGCAATAAAACAAATCCAAGACCTCCAGCTGAAGTCACTGGCAACTCCGGTTCAGAAACAATCTAATTTGTTCTTAACAGGTAGGAAACTTCTGAACTGAGGAAGAATTTGAAAGGAAAATTGTTAGTATATTCTATTAATATACTGTGCTTCTACGTCTAAAGTCAGGCAAGCTTTACAACACTATCATGTGCATAGAAAGTGCTTCGCTGTGTTTGTGTATTTTTGTGTGTGTATGTTTAACATTGAATTACATCATATATTGAACAAAATACGATTGAAAAAATAAATAACAAGGAAATAAAATGAGGAGAATGAATTCTGTATTTAGCTCACAAAACCTGAGCCCTATTTATTATTAAAACTCTTTATGGAGTTCTACTCACCAGCAAATACAGGCTAGTAAAGGTCAATCTGTGAGTGGATTTAAAAACTAGCTGAGCAGTTGGACATGGAGTGTTTCAGAGGCTGCAACAGGGGAGATGACTGCCGGGAAACCGCTGCTCCCAGGCGACCTGGTGGGAAGAGTGTGCATTAAGGTGCTGAAATCTGCTGAGTATTGGAAATGCGCGGTGAGCCAATCACTGCAAAGAAGCTGAGCGTTAAATTTTCAATGACTTGGATAAACTAGGATCATGGGCAGCTAAGTGGCTTTTGAAATTCAATGTACGGAAATGAAAGCTAATGAAGCTGGGGACATAAAAAGAATATGAAAAAGGAATCCTACTTCAATGGCAATATTACCAATTTTCCAAGGTAGAAGATTTAGAAACCAGACCATAATGCTTCGTGAGTCTCACAGAACATATTTATCACATTTTGCCTTCTACTGCTGGTCTCCTCTGTCCTTTCATCAACCCAGTGCCCTCGAGTTGATTCTGACTCACTGCGACCCTATAGGATGGAGTAGAACTGCCCCATCTGGACCCCAAATACTTTTTGAATTTGGGATTTATTTTAAAAACGTGGTAAACATTTTTGGTTAATTGAGATAAATTAGAAAATAATTAACTAAATTAAGGGAAACTATGGTAAGGTATTAGAGATATGCATAAATGTGTTGAGAACTATAACCCATGCTTGCAAAAACACTTCAATAAGAATAGAGATTTCAGAGCCATGGACACAATGCCAAGCAGAACAGTCATGTTGACTGAGCATTTGTTTCATTTAAATTATCGATACAGCCGAATAATTGATTTAAATTTTCTTTTCACTGAGTTGTTTAAAGTATGAATTGACAGAGTCAAGCAATTTCTCACTCATATTGAAAGGCCAGACATAAACTCAAATCAACAAATATTTTTAAGTTACTTCAGATTAGGTTTTCAGGGGAATTATGAACTGAAACCCATGTTCTCTATAGTTATCTACTGTGAAAATCAATAAATAAAAACAAATAAAAGGCCATATGATCCCATAATAAAATCAACGTATTACTCTAGTGTACAATTATTAAAATAAAAATTTAAGCTTAAAGGTGGTCATGCATCCAGACTTAACCTGTTAAAGGGCAAATTGTTGTTGTTACGTGCCATTGAATTGTTTGCAAATCATAGCAACACCATGTACAACAATACAAAACATTATCTGGTCCTGCTCCATTCTCACAATTGCTATGTTTTTCTCTGTTTGTCATGATGTTGCTTATTAGTCCAGTTGTGAAAATTTTTGTTTCCTTTATGTTGAAGTGTATTTCATACTGAAGGCTATAGTCTGATCTTCAATAGTAAGTACTTCACGCCCTCTTAGCTTTCAGCAAGGAAGGTTGTGTCATTTGCATATCACAGGTTGTTAGTGGGTCTTTCTCCAATCCTGATGCCACGTTCTTTTCATATAGTCCAGCTGCTCAGATTATTTTTTCAGCATACAAATTTTGAATAATACAGTGAAAGGATACAACCCTGATGCACATCTTTCCTGACTTTAAACCACCCAGTATCCCCTTGTTATGTTAGAACAACTGTCTCTTGGTCTATGTACAGGTTGCACATGAATTAAATAAGGTGTTCTGGAATTCCCACTCATCGCAATGCTATCCATAATTTGTTATGATCCACACAGTCAAATGCTCTTGCATTGTCAATAAAATACAAGTAAACGTCTTTTTGGTATTCTCTGCTTTCAGCCAAGATCTGTCTAACATCAGCAATGATATCCCTGATTCCATATCTTCTTCTGAATATGGTTTGAATTTCTGCCAGTTCCCTTTCTATGTACTGCTGCAACCATCTTGAATTATCTTCAGAAGAATTTTACTTTTACTGGTGGGTGATATAAATGATATTGTCCAATAATTTCTGCATTCTGTTGGAATGGACACAATATGGATCTCTTCCAATCAGTTGGCCAGGTAGCTGTCTTCAAGATTACTTGGCATAGTCAAGTGAGCACTTCCAGCATTGCATCTCTTTGTTGAAACATCTCAATTGGTATTATGTCAATTCCTGGACTCTTGTTTTTTGCTAATGCCTTCAGTACAGCTTGGACTTCTTACTTCAGTACCATCCATTATTGATCATATGTTACCTCTTCAAATGGTTGAACGTCAACCAATTCTTTTTGGTACAGTGACATTGTATATTCCTTCCAACTTCTTTGAGTGCCTCCTGTGTCATTCAATATTTGGCCCATAGAATCTTTCAACATTGCAACTGAAGGATTGCATTTTTCCTTCAGTTCTTTCTGCTTGAGAAATTCCAAGTGTGTTCTTCCCTTTTGGTTTTCTAACTTCAGGTTTTTGCATGTTTCATTATAACACTTTGTTTTCTCCAACAGCCTTTTGAAATCTTTGTCTCTTTTACTTCATCATTTCTTCCATTTGCTTTAGCTACTCAATGCTCAAGAGCAAGTCACAGTTTCTTCTGGCACCTGTTTTGGTCTTTTCTTTCTTTCCTGTCTTTTTAATAACCTTTTGCTTTCTCCACGTATGATGTTCCTGATGTCATCCCACAACTTGTCTGTCTTCGGTCACTAGTGTTCAATGTGTCAAATCTATTTTTGAGATGGTCTCTAAATTCAGGTGGGATATATTCAAGGTCATACTTTGGCTCTCTTGGACCTGTTCTAATTTTCTTCAGCTTCAACTTGAATTTGCTTGTGAGCAATTGATTGTCTCTTCCGAAGTTGGCCCTGGCCTCGTTCTGACTGATGATATTGAGCTACAGTTGGCCCAAGCCTTGTTCTGACCAATGATTTTGAGCTTTTCCTTCATCTCTTTCCACAGATGTAGTTGATTTGATTACTGTGTATTCCATCAGGGAGGTCCGCATGTATAGCTGCAGTTTAAGTTGTTGAAAAAAGGTATTTGCAATGAATAAGCTGCTGGTCTTGCAAAATTTTGCCATACTATCTCCAGCATTGTTTCTATAACCAAGGCCATATTTTCCAACTACCAATCTTTCTTCTTTGTTTCCAACTTTCACATTCCAGTCACCAGCAATTATTAATGCATCTTGATTGCATGTTTGATCAATTGCATACTGCAGAAGTTGGTACAAATCTTCAATTTCTTCATCTTTGGCATTAGTTGTTGGTATATAAATTTGAATGATAGTCATATTAACTGGTATTCCTTGTAAGCCTACAGATATCATGTCGCTGATAGCATTGTACTTCAGGGTATATCTTGAAATGTTCTTTTTGATGATGAATACAATGGCATTCCTCTTTCAATCTGTCATTCTGTCATAGTAAACAATATGATTGTCTGATTCAAAATGGCCAATACCAGTCCACTTTAGCTCATTGATGCCTAGGATATCAATCTTTATGAGTTCTATTTCATTTTTGATGACTTCCAATTTTCATACTTTGTACATTTCACATTTCTAACATTAATGGATGTTTGAAACTGTTTCTTCTCATTTTGATTTGTGCCACAGCAGCAAATGAAGGTGCCGATAGCTTTATTCCATCCATGTTATTAAGGTTGACTCTAGTTTGAGGGGCCAACTCTTTCCCAGTCTCATAACTATAAGTGTTTTTTACACATAGCATCATTTTCCAAAGGTAAAGATCCAAGTAAATCATCAAAAAGAACATTTCAAGATCTATCCTGAATTACAACACTGTCAGTGATACAATAATATCCATATGGCTGCAAAGAATAATAAGATTATTATTCAAATTATTCAAATTTACTCACCAAGCAATAAGGCCAAAAATGAAGAAACTGAAGAATTTTATCTACTTCTGCAGTCTGAAATTGAGGGAACATGCAATCAGGATGCATTGATAACTACTGGTGATTGGAACGGGAAACTTGGAAACAAAGAATAATAATCAGTAGTTGGAAAATATGGCATTGGTGATAGAAATGATGCTGGAGATCACATGACAGAATTTTGGAAGACCAACAACTTCTTCAATGTAAATAAATACCTTTTTCAACAACATAAATGGTGACTATACACGTGGACCTTGCGAGATGGAATACGAAGGAATCAAATCAACTACATCTATGGAAAGAGACAATGGAAAAGCTCAATATTATCAGTCAGAACAAGGCCAGGGGCTGGCTGCTGAACAATCAATTGCTCATAAGCAAGATCAAATTGAAACTGAGGAAAATTAGAACAAGTCCACGAGAGCCAAAGTATGACCTTGAGTATATCCCACCTGAATTTAGATGCCATCTCAAGGACAAATTTGACACATTAAACACTAATGACAGAAGACTAGACAAGCTGAGGAATTACATCGAGGACATCATAGACGAAGAAGGCAAAAGGTCACTAAAAAGACAGGAAAGAAAAAAAGACCAAAGTGGATATTAGAAGAAACTCTGAAACTTACTCTTCAATGTCGAGTAGCTAAAGCAAATGGAAGAAATGATGAAATAAAAGAGCTGAAGAGAAGATTTCAAAGGGTCACTTGAGAAGATAAAGTAAAGTATTATAAAGGTAAAGATCCAAGAGACGTGTAAAGATCTGGAGTTAGAAAACCAAAAGGGAAGAACACACTTGGTATTTCTCAAGCTGAAAGAACTGAAGAAAAAATTTAATTCTCCAGTTACAATATCGAAAGATTCTATGGGTCAAATATTGAATGACATAGGAAGCATTCAAAGAAGTTGGAAGAAACACACAAAGTCACTGTACCAAAAAGAATTGGTCAAAATTCAACCATTCCAAGAGGTAGTATATGATCAAGAACCGATGGTACTGAAGTAAGAAATTCAAGCTGCACTGAAGACACTGAGGAAAAACAAGACTCCAGGAACTGACATAATACCAATTAAGATGTTTCAACAAAGAGATGCAATGCTGGAAATGCTCAATGGTCTATGCCAAGAAATTTTGAAGACAGCTATTTGGGCAACTGACTAGAAGAAATCCATATATATGCCTATGCCAAAAAAAGGTGTTTCAATCAAATGTGGAAATTTTTGAACAATATTATTAATATCACATGCAAGTAAAATTTTGGTGAAGATCATTCAAAAGTAGTTTCAGGAGTACTTCGACAGGGAACCGCCAGAAATTCAAGCCAGATTCAGAAGAGGATGTGGAACCAGGGATATCATTGCTGAAGTCAGATGGATCCCGGTAGAAAGCAGAGTATTCCAGAAAAATGTTTACCTGTGTTTTACTGACTATGCAAAGTCATTCAAGTCTGTGGATCATAACAAATTATGGATGACATTGGAAAGAATAGGAATTCCAGAACACTTAATTGTGCTCGTGATGAACTTGTACATAGATCATGAGGCAGTTGTTCAAACAGAACAAGGGTATACTGCATGGTTTAAAGTCAGGAAAGGTGTGTGTCAGGGTTGGATGCACTCACCATACTTATTCAATCTGTATGCTGACCAAATAATCAGAGAATTTGGACTATATGAAGAAGAACATGGCATCAGGAATGGAGGAAGACTCATTAACAACCTGTAATATGCAGATCACACAATCTTGCTTGCTGAAAGCTAAGAGGACTTGAAGCACTTACTGATGAAAATCAATGACTACAGCCTGCAGTATGGATTAATCTCGACATTAAGAAAACAAAAATCTTCACAACTGGGCCAATATGCAATATCATGACAAACAGAAAAAGTTCGAAGCTATCAAGGATTTCATTTTACTTGGATGCACAGTCAACATCCATGAAAGCAGCAGTCTAGAAATCAAAAGACACATTACATTGGGCAAATCTGCTGCAAAAGACCTCTTTAGAGTTTCAAAAGCAAAGATGTCACCTTGAAGACTAAGATGCACCTGACCCAAAAAAAAAAAAAATTCAGGTGAAAGCTGGGCAATGAATAAGGCAGACCGAAGAAAAATTGATGCCTTTGAATTATGGTGTTGGCAAAGAATATTGAATATACCATGAACTGCCAAAAGAATGAACAAATCTGTCTTGGAAAAAGTACAGCCGGAATACTCCTTAGAAGCAAGGATGGTGAGAGTTTGGCTCACACGATTTGGACATGATATTAGGGGGGATCAGTCCCTAGTGAAAGATATCATGCTAGTTAAAGCAGGGGTCTGCAAAAGAGAGAAAGATCCTCAATGAGATGGATTGACACGGTAGCTGCAACAATGGGCTCAAGCATAGCAACCTGTGAAGATGGCGCAGGACCCACCAGTGTTTCCTTCTGTTGTAGGAAGGGTCGCTATCAGTTGGAACTGACTGGACAGCACCTAACAACAACATACTATGAGAGTAACCAATACAACCAACCTGCATCTGTCTATATTTGTTGAAACCTTATTTGGGGTGGCTCTGCGTATTGGTGCAAGCATCTAACTTCCTCATTATGTCTTTTTTGAGGTTATTCCCAAAAATTTACATGTGGAATGCATATTAATTTCCTATAAATTGCGCTTTGCTTTATTTCTCCTTGTGTCACATTTATGAGATTACTTGTTTTGTTTTTAAATATTTGTTGGGTGATTATTTTGAATTTGATTCCAGGATACTGAATACAGCATTTATAAAATATACATCATGAAAAGAGTGTTAGATTTAACAAGGTTTCAAATCAATTTTTTCCAACAAATCAGTTCATTCAACTAGATTCTGGAAATGTTTTATGATTAATGAATAAAGCAAGACTCTCACATTCTGGTGTACCAAGATAATACTGCAAAAAAAAATTGAGGTTTTTTTTTTTTTCATAGAATTACCATATGACCAAGATATTCTACTTCTAGGTATATTAAAAAAAAAAAAAAACAGTGCCATCAAGTTGATTCCAACTCATAGTGACCCTAAAAGACAGGGTAGAAACTGCCCCATACCCAAAAGAATTGAAAGCAGAGACTTAAATAGACACATGTACACCAGTGTTCACTGCAGCATTATGTCTAATATCTGAAAGGTGGAAGAAATATCAAGAATAGGCAAATCTTTCGAGACAAAAGGCATTTAGTATTTACCAGGAAACGGAATAGGGAATTAATATGTATTGATGATGATTAGAAAGTCATATTCAGATATATCATTTTTAAGGCAAAGTAACACTGTAATTGGAGTAAGAAACGGCTTATACTATTGTGCTAAATAGATGAACAAATATAATTATAGGAGAAACCCAATAGTCTGTAATGGTTTGCTGAATAAATGTCAAAAGTAAAAAGTTTGTGTGAGGTTGCAGCTTTTGGTTCACTTTCGGGCATAAACATTTCACCCCATGAAATCCCCTTTTCCCACCACAGTGATGGAATACATGACATCGTGACAAATCCTACTTAAAGATTTAGTTGTCAGAAATGTTAAAATATCAGAAGGTGTCTAGAAAAGTACTAGACACACTAATCAAATTGAAAGCTAAAATAGCACAAGCCATCAGTCACTAAATCTCTTTTCCCTTTATACTCACATCTGTATTGCCCAGGGATAAGAATATAAGGTACTCAAGATAAAATACAAACCGCAGATATTTCTCAGGAGACCAGTAATAACAACTTAGAAAACATTATGATTCACATCTAATATATTTTTAACTGTGTGAATGCTTTCTTTTTGCTTCATTTTCTTTAAGCGTAATCTCATTTAAACAATATTCTATAGGTATTCAGTGTTTTGTCAATATAACTTGATTTAGCTCCTGCTGTTACAATCGCTAGTTCCACGTACACCTAATATTTCATTTGCTCCCTTGCAAAGCATACACTGGATTCTTGCTCTATCTGAATTTCCAATTCATTGACATGGACCCTTTTTTTAAAAAATTATTTAGCACATTGTTATTAAATTATTCTAGGAATTTGAAAGAGATTTTGTTACCAAAATAAATTTCTGTACTATTGAGTTTTCTTTGGATCTTAAAAGCAGCAAACATAATAATCTCAGCTTCAGTTGGCATATACTATTTTGTCTAATGACATATTGAACTCATAGGTTTCGCTCTTACAACTAAGAGGTCTATATTGGTATAGACCATTATTTTTTCACAAAGCACCATTTTTAAACGCATCAAAATCTGTATTTCTTTTGAGGGTACTTATGAAAGCCAAAATAAATTTGGAAAGCACAATGCAATTTTGAGTGTCAGATATTCTCATAAATTTTAATTGTTGAAACAGGAGAAATATTTGAGGATTATAATTTCTTAATCTTCACGTGAATTGACTCAAGGGCAAAGAACAACAACAGTTTTCACATGAGAAGCACCTATTCTAATCACAAGTCATGAAGGAAATAAAGAAAAGGTATGTTTCTACACTCCTGACATGTAAATATCTTTACAGAATTTATAAGATGTGCCTGTGGGCACATAGATGAGAGAGAGAACCATAATAATGTCATAAGAGTATTACTGCATTGGAGTCTAAATTTGCCTTTACAAAAATCAGAACTTCCTAAAAAAGTTTTGTTGCTGGAAAATTGTCATATCTTTTATTGAAATATTTGTCAGCCCATCATAGCATTAAGATTGGTAGAAGATAAGTAAGAAAAAAAAAAAAAACCTAAATTGAGTCCCTTTTTTTCATACTCCTAGCTGTTGTTGTGCACCAACAAATTGATTCTGACTCACACATAGTCTATATTTGAAATCTATAGCTTTGTAAAAAAAAAATAATAATTCATTCAAATGTAACCAGAGTGAAAATTCATCTCCAATAGCTTCCTTATTTATTTCCCTACTCTAGTAATTTGGTACGTTGTTATGTCTTTGTTTATTCAATATATTTTTATATCTGACTGAGAGGAGCAAGTAATTGTGTTTCAGTAGAAACAAACTACTACTGTATATTTTATGAAGGAGAATTCTCTATAAGAGGGCACTACCTTAGATCTCATCAATCTAAAGCTTTCACTATTTGAGCATGACACCTGTAGATGTTATTAGGAGATGAAGTAGAAGATCAACAACAGAGCAATTTTCAGAAGCTTTGTTATTCAGTTCTTTGATCTTTTAACAACGTATAAAATATATCATTCATTAACAGTTTACTCTTGATTTAAACTCATCTTAAGAATTCTGCTGCTAACCAATAGGTTGCAGCCACTCCTTGGAAAACTATGGGGCAGTTCTACTCTGTCCTATAGGCTTGCTATGAGTCAGAATCGACTGGATGGCAAAGCTTTTGGTATATAAAAGATATCTGGGGAGTCCTTGGGTGGCACAAACAGTTGTTTGGCTACTAACGAAAAGGTTGGCAGTTTGAAACCACCCAGAGGTGCTGTGGAAGAAAGGCGTGACAACCTAATTCCAAAAGATCACAGCCATTGAAGCACTATGAACAGAAACACATGAGGTCATCATGAGTCAGAATCAACTGGACAGCAACTGGTCAGTTAGTTCGTTAAAAAATATTAGTAAGATAATTTTCAGGAAATAAACAGATTTTTGTCTGAATTTTGAAAGCAATATATTTCTAATAGAATAAAATTTATTTTGATAAAAATACACAAATAGACTAAGGAAGGTAAGCTATTTTCAATGATAGCATTAACTATGAAAACAGGATGCTCAGAAAATTCAAATGCAATAGTCCTTTAAAATATTTCTTCTCCAAATAGGGTAAGGATATCTCAGATTCATTAAAATCTACTATAGTATTTTTTTTTTTTTTTATAGTATAGGTGCTGGGGCCCTGGGGCGCAGTGGTTAATCATTTGACAGCTAACGAAAAGATTGGCAGTTTGAATCCTCCAGTCATTCCTTGGAAACCTTATGGTATAGGTGCTGGGGCCCTGGGGCGCAGTGGTTAATCTTTTGACAGCTAACGAAAAGGTTGGCAGTTTGAATCCTCCAGTCATTCCTTGGTTACCCTATGGAACAGTTCTACTCTCTCCTATAGGGTTGCCATGAGTCGGAATTGACTCAACCACAACGCGTGTGGTTTTTTGTTGTTGTTGTTGTTGTTATGATCCTATTTGGGAACGAGTTTTCTGTTACTTTAATGAGGCAGGGCTAGTGTAGGGTGTGTCTTGAGTTAATCTCTCACAAGAGTTAAAAAGGGTGGATTAGGTAAACAGAGATGAAGGAAGAGGAATGCCTGAAGATCACCAAAGAGCCAAGGAATAAGGACCTTCCCCCAGAGTCAACAGAGAGAAAAAGCCTTCTCCTGAATTCGGACTTACAGTCTCCTAAACTGTGAGAAAATAAATTTGTTTGTTGTAGTCATCCACATGTGGCCTTTCTGTTATAGCAGCACTAGACAACTAAGACAATGACCAAGATTAATAAAAACCTTCTCAAAAAATGATTGATTTAATAAATAAATATTGGATTTCATGAATTCATTGACTAAGCTCAAAATATAAATGCAGAAATTCCAAAATTAGCATTTAAAAGGCTAAACTTTACAAAAAAAAAAAAACTTTACAGGTTCCCCAAAAATCTAATCTACCTACTGTCTTTCACATTTCATTTGATGGTAATTCCATTTGTCTAGACCCTTAAGTCAAGAGCTTTGGAATCACCATTGACTGTTCTCTTTGACTTAAAATAAACTGCGAAAATCAGCACAATGACTGATGAGAGCCTAAAGCCTCTTCCTTGGAAAATTTATCTGGAATTATATTATCATACAACTTTTTTTTTTTTTTTCCTATTCTGTTATTTCATATTCTTTCTTTAGGAAATTCTCTGTAGGGTGTTTACCTAGACTCTCTACCATCATTTTCTCTAATCTTCACCAATTCTGTTTTCATTTTCTTTACTTTTCTTATTTCTATCCTATATGTCCCTCAAAGTATATTTATTTTTAATTATGCTGTTATTATTTTCGCATAAACTTATGTGATGTTTTTCTTCCACTTCTTTCCTAAACTTTGCACGCTCAAACTTCATGTCTCTGTCTCAAAATCTCTTTTCCTTCTTTTTTGTATTTCTGTATTTGTTTTATATGGGCAAAGGCTTTGATACAAACACACTCATATTTAACTTATCGAAATAAAGCTGTTCAGGACTTTATATGCTCTACGGCTGGGGTAGGCAAATTGCAGCTTGCAGGCCACATCCAGCCCATTTTTATTTGTATATATCCTGTGAACTAAGAATATCTTTTATATATTTTAACGGTTTAAAAAATTCAAAGAAGAAGAATAATTCGTATTTGTGAAAATTATTTGTCAGTGAAGCTTCAAGGGTCCCTAAATACAGTTTTATTGAAACTCAGCCACATCTATTTATTTGCATAGGATGTATGGCTGCTTCCAGACTACAATGGTAGAGTAAAGTAGAAGCAATACAGACCATACGGCCTGCAATGTTTGTGGACTCCTCTCTACGGTGACTTTTTTTGTATATACTTGCATATATTTATTTTTCCAGTTGCTGAACTCCTTTTGTTGGTGCTGATTTCTTTATGATTCCCTGCTTTTTTAGCAAGGTGAGTGTAGTTAAGTGGAGATAGAAAATTGTTTTACTGTTCATACTGTAATTTATCTCTTTTCCTCAGTGCCACATAGCAATAGGCACATCACTTCTGCACAAATACAGTTTGTCTGCAAATTTTCATTTGTCTCCACCTACTCTGCACTACAGAATCAAACAGAGTCGATCTAGGAGACTTATGTAAACAGTGCATGCCCCTCGCCATGGCAATATTGCCTCTGTTCTTTCTACTCCACCCCTCATCTGTGAAATCTGTATTAGGTTGGAGTTTTCTGAGATCAGCAGCCTTTGGTATCTTTCCTCCTTGTCCCCTGTTTAATCATTGCTGATTTTCACACACCTTTTTTCTATTTTGTGGTTTGGGGTTTCAAGTTTCTCTGAATTTCATTGAAGATAAAGTTTTCATGTTTATTTTTCATTCTTTTTAAAGCTTTGAGAGTTCTGAGAATCGAAGGAAGAAACACTAAATTTATAACACTATCTCTCCATTGGAAGTCTTATTAAAGACTCTAATTGAGTGCTCTATATCAGAACAAAGATTAGCTTGCCAACATTTCTTACCATTCTTCGTTTGCTCAATGATTCTGAAAGAAGCAATCAATAATACAACACATTTAAGACAAAAGAACAAACTCTGAAATTAATTCTATACTTTCGAATATATCTCATTCTATGATTACATGACTGTAGATTCAGAGGAAAAAAAAAAAATGTTCCAAACCACTGTTTTCATATTTAGCTGCACTTGTCGGGTCGCTATGAGTCGGAATCGACTTGACAGCAGTGGGGTTTTTTTGGAACCAGCTGTTGGTGGTGCAGTGATTGAGGGCTTGGCTGCTAAGCAAAAGGTCAGCTGTTGGAATCCACCAGCCACTCCTTGGAAACCCTATGGGGCAGTTCTACTCTGTTCTGTAGGGTTCCTATGAGGCAGAAGCTACTCAACAGCAGCTTGTTTTTTTGTTTGTTTTTAACCCAGCCACAAATTAATACAGTATTATAATTTTCTTCAGGGTTCACTCAAGATTCCAGCTGGTTAGAGTTAACTTATATGGAGTGATGGGGAAAGTAAAATAGAAAACCAAATGAACTCAGTAGTTTATAAATATATTTATAAATTATATTACAATTTATATTATTAATATATTATTAAAATATATAGTTTTGATAATTTTATTATTGAGCAAAGCAAATATCTTGAATGCATTTAGCAGCAAACAAGTGGCTAAAAACTTTTAGTGGATTTTCATCTTGATTTATATAGAATTAAAGCTACAGTTGTTATATATCACCCTACTTTTAGTAAACAGCAGGTATTCAATTAGTATCAGTAGTTAGGTTGAGCCTACTCTGATATTCTGTTCTTTCATAATTCTTTACTGAACTCACCATTTGTTCTCCTTTTGTTGTTTGTTTTCTAGCTCCTAACAGTATATCTAGCATATATAGTTATATATGATTAGTCACATCATTCAACATTCTTCAGGAAAATAAGATTAAGTTTTCCCACGGGACACATTCTCTTTCTTCTTTCAATTCACTAGAATATTGTACTTTTTGTTTGCTTGAAATGCTGAGATTGCAAACAACCACGCACCTATAAACGCATTTAATAAAGAGATTATACGTAGTACACAGAAAGTTGAATAATTAAAAGAACAGATACTTTATTTACAATTTAAAAAAATAACCCTGTTAAATATTTCCCAAACCTTTCACTTTTTTATTTTCATGACAGCATTTCAACCATGACTCTGGCCATATCAGCAAAGGCATAAAAATGATGAAAATTGACCATCATTTTTGCAATAAAATATAATATTCTCTCTCATTTCGTTCTCACAAACCTCAGATTGTACATCATTTTAAACAAACAAGAGCAAAATACTCAACCTTCCTCTACTGAATTAATGATTTAGCCATTATCATCTCTTGTTCTTAAATTCTTGAATGCAGCGAGAAGGCACTAGAGCAAAAGTAATGGTTACCTTCAGAAATTACAGGTAACTGCTAAATTCAGCAAGGTCACTTCTGGATGAAATCTAGAGATATTGTAGCTTCATACAGGTTGAAGACATTTATGCACCTCTCATTTGGAGCTTTCAGAGTAAAATGTAGCCCTAGCTTGGAAATCTAATTTCATGATCTCAGTCAGGCCTTTTGATTTTTTTTCACCCCCTTAGGAAAGCAAAACTAATTAAAATCATTTTTTTAGCTCATACGTCTATGCTTATTAAATGATTTAAGGATTTTCTAGGAATTACTCTTATTACATTTTTGTTTGAAATTCTAATCATTTTTTTTTTTGTTTAATGAACTACAAAGAGTTAATACTTTATGGAATGGAGGAAGGAGATTTTATAGCAATTGGTTATTTGCACTGATAATTTTATATTTAAATTCTTATAAATTGTTCTTTGAGATACTATCACTGCATGACACTCAACTGCAATATTAAAAAGTATGGAAACTGTCTTGAACTTGATCTTACTTGACAAATCTGGGCAACTTGAACATTAAAATAATCATAGTAATGAATTTTGAACCATTGGATAACATATTTTGAGTAAGAAGTGTAGATTAGGTAGTAGTATACTTCCACTCAAATAAACATGTTAATATTTATTTTGAAAAATATAAATTGTATTGAGAAATACAAAAGTTGTG
Source organism: Elephas maximus indicus (assembly GCF_024166365.1). Lineage (NCBI taxonomy): Eukaryota > Metazoa > Chordata > Mammalia > Proboscidea > Elephantidae > Elephas > Elephas maximus. Next base: position 58,195,405 of record NC_064833.1, on the reverse strand, counting down.
CGGCAGATTATTGAAAGCATTAGAAAGAAAGGAGAGAGAGAAAATAAAGCAAAATGAGAAAATATTAACATTGGTAGAATCTCAGTAAAAACTGTATGGGCACAAAAACTAACTCCAAGTGGATCAAAGATCTAAACATAAAGACTAAAACGATAAAGATCATGAAATAAAAAATAGGGACAACATTAGGAGCCCTAAGCATTACTAAAAATGACGAAGAGAAACCAGATAACTGGGAGCTCCTAAAAATCAAACACCTATGCTCCTCTAAAGACTTCACCAAAAGAGTCAAAAGACCACCTACAGATTGGGAAAGAATTTTCAGCTATGACATGGCCAACCAGCACCTGATCTCTAAAATCTATATGATTCTGTTAAAACTCAACCACAAAAAGACAACCCAATCAAGAAGTGGGCAAAGGATATGAACACACACTTCACTAAAGAAGGTATTCAGGAGGCTAACACATACATGAGAAAACGCTCTCCATCATTAGCCATTAGAGAAATGCAAATTAAAACTACGATGAGATTCCATCTCACTCCAACAAGGCTGGCATTAATCCAAAAAACACAAGATAATAAATGTTGGAGGGGCTGCGGAGAGATTGGAACTCTTATACACTGCTGATGGGAATGTAAAATGGTACAACCACTTTGGAAATCTATCTGGTGTTTTCTTAAAAAGTTAGAAATAGAACTACCATACAACCCAGAAATCCCACTCCTCAGAATATATCCTAGAGAAATAAGAGCCTTTACATGAACAGATATATGAACACCCATGTTTATTGCAGCACTGTTTACAATAGCAAAAACATGTCCAAGCAACCAAGGTATCCATCAATGGATGAATGGATAAATAAATTATGGTATATTCACACAATGGAATACTATGCAACGATAAAGAACAGTGATGAATCTGTGAAACATTTCATAACATGGAGGAATCTGGAAGGCATTATGCTGAGTGAAATTAGTCAGATGCAAAAGGACATATATTGTATAAGACAATTATTATAAGATCTTGAGAAATAGTTTAAACTGAGAAGAACACTCTTTTGTGGTTACGAGGAGGGGAGGGAGGGAGGGTGGGAGAGGGTTATTTACTGATTAGTTAGTACATAAGAACTACTTTAGGTGAAGGGAAGGACAACACTCAATACAGGGAATGTCAGCTCAACTGGACTGGACCAAAAGCAAAGAAGTTTCCTGAATAAACTGAATGCTTCGAAGGATTTTTTTTTAGGTTTCGAAGGTCAGCAGAGCAAGAGTGGGGGTTTGAGGACTATGGCTTCAGGGGACATGTAAGTCAATTGGCAAAATAAATTCTATTAAGAAAACATTCTGCATCCCACTTTGAAGTGTGGCCTCTGGGGTCTTAAATGCTAACAGTGGCCATCTAAGATGCATCAATTGGTCTCAACCCACCTGGAGCAAAGGAGAATGAAGAACTCCAAGGTCACAAGATAATTATAAGCCCAAGAGACAGAAAGGGCCACATGAACCAGAGACTTACATCATCCTGAGACCAGAAGAACTAGATGGTGCCCGGCCACAACCGATGACTGCCCTGACAGGGAGCACAACAGAGAACCCCTAAGGGAACAGGAGAACAGTGGGATGCAGACCCCAAATTCTCACAAAAAGACCAGACTTAATGGTCTGACTGAGATTAGAAGAATCCCAGCAGTCATGGTCCCCAAACCTTCTGTTGGCCCCGGACAGGAATCATTCCCCAAGACAACTCATCAGACATGGATTGGACTGGACAACGGGTTGGAGAGAGATGCTAATGAGGTATGAGCTACTTGTATCAGGTGGACACTTGAGACTGTGTTGGCATCTCCTGTCTGGAGGGGAGATGGGAGGGTAGAGAGGGTTAGAAGCTGGCAAAACGGTCATGAAAGGAGAGACTGGAAGGAGGGAGCGGGCTGACTCATTAGGGGGAGAGTAAATGGGAGTATGTAGTAAGGTGTATATAAATTTATATGTGAGAGACTGACTTGATTTGTAAACTTTCACTTAAAGCACAATAAAAATTATTTTTTTTAAAAAAAAGTATATGGGCTTATTCTAGGACTGATGCAGGAAATACACAAGATAAACCTGGATCGTTTCGTAGTGCCACATAGTAAGGGTATGCTAAAAGAAAACACACACACACATATATGGGCACGTCTCAGGGACATGAAAGCCTACTGAAAGAGTTCCCAGTAGCTAAACCTAGAATACTTTGAACAACAAGATAAATAAAGTCAATGAAGATTGTACCAATCATTGAGGTTGTGTGCTTGTTGAAGAAGTTTGATCCCTATACTGGTTCTAACATGAAGGGAATCAGCCAGATTTTACCAAATTATAGACCAAACTTTAAGCATAAACCAAGTAATAGAAACACTTGAAACAAAGTGTATCAGCTAGATCGAAATTCTGAACTCTAGGAAATCATATACAAAAAGAGCTATAAGATTTTTAAAAATTAGGGGTGGGGTATCCATAAGATTGAGTCCCTGGGTGGTGCAAATGGCTAACGAGCTCAGCTGCTAACCAAAAGTTTGAAGATTTGAGTCCACCCAGAGGCACCTCAGAAGAGAGGTCTGGCAATCTACTTCTAAAAAATCAGCCATTGAAAACTCTATGGACCACACTTCAACTTTGACACACATGGGGTCACTATGAGTAGGAGTCAGCTCGAAGGCATTCTTTCAGGTGTTTTTTCTTTTGTTTGTTTACAAGATAGGCACAGGATATGCTAACCAGGGAACCCTGGTGGTGAAGTGGTGAAGTGGTTAACAGCTCTGCTGCTAACTAAAAGATTGGCAATTCAAATTCACCAGGCACTCCTTGGAAACCCTGTTTTGTTGTTAGGGTGCTGTTGTTAGGTGTCGTTGGTCCTTTGAGGCTCGAAGTGACCCTATGTACAACAGAAACACTGCCAAGTCCTGTGTCATCCTCACAATCGTTGTTAAGCTTAAGCCTATTGTTGCAACCACTGCCTCAGTCCATCTGGTTGAGAGCCTTCCTCTTCTTCACTGAGCCTCTACTTTACCAAGTATAATGTCCTTCTCCAGGGACTGATCCCTCTTGATAACATGTCTACAGGGTAGTTCTACTCTGTCATACAGTCACGATGAGTAGGAATCAACTAGATGGCAATGGATTTTTTTTTTTTTTTTTGGTTATGCTAACTCAGACGAAACACAACCCCTTTAAAAAAAAAAAAAAAGTCTGGAAATAGGAGAAATTGAGAGTTGCCCAACAAGTAAGAGTAAAATGCATTTTTAAATTAAAAACAATTACTTCGGTAAGCATGGCCAGAGAGACAGCACAGAAGCAGGCCTGGAGGGATAGTTATCTCTCTGTAAGAACAGTGGCAACTCTGTTTAGCGTGCCCCCTTTACTATGTCCAGAGATGATTTAAATAACGAAAAAGAAAAGTGTTAATTGCCCTAAAAACTGTTCAATTAAATTTCATTTAGTGTTAAAATACAGACATCGTTTTAGGAAGGCCACCCTTTTACTTATTTTATTTTCCACTGAACTTCTAATAAAGGTCCCTTTGTGATGTAAATATACTTCAGAAAGGTAGAAAAACCAGTGTTTGTTATTGACTGAGAAGCTGCCTAGGCTGGGGACCCTGAGAAGAATCACAATTCAGAAGATAGAAGAGTAAAATAAACAAAATACCTGTAGAGATATGAAATCAGGATTCCTACGGGTATATAGTATTCCACTACTAGTATCATCAAAATTTTGTTTTGCCAGAGATTTAATTACAATTTTTTTTAGAAAGACAGCTGAACACATCTACATTCAACACAAATTCATTGTATTTAAAAATATTAAAATGTGAAAATCCATATTTTATAATAGAGAATATATGAACATTCACTTTAAACCTGAGCAATTGTTTCTATGTCATGCCAGTTTTTGTCACATTTTCCAAATCCTTGTCTGTTCCCTTGCTGATGAAATCCTTGACATGGCTTGGATGAAGTATTTATTGGGAGTATAATAGGATCTTTACTACAATCTGAATTCTTAGTTCCAAGTAACAGAAGCCAATTTAGGCTAATCTACTAGTAACACAATGTTTTTATAAAGGATATTGTTTATTCTCAAAATTTCTGGGAGAGCCAATCTGGTCCAGACATAACACAGTCAGGGATAGGGTTTGTCTACTAGGACATGACTGCTGCCGCCATTGGGCACAGATACCAGCTCACCGATCAAAACTAATGACCACAGGCCCTGGACACTATTTCTACCATTACTTCTACAGCTGACAGTAGAGAAACAATAAAGTTGTTGTCACTAACATTACCAGCAGAGTAGGCTCTTCATTATCTCAGCTTCTCTGATGTATTTATTTTAGGTTTAGAATTGGGATCAGTCCATCTGATTGGTAGATAAGGTCACACGTCACAAATTACAAAGAAAACTGAAAGCAAGCATTGGAAACTTTTTCAGCATTAAAATAAATAAAAACCAAAAACCAAACCAGATGGCATAGAGCCGATTTCAACTCACAAGCGACCCTACATGACAGAGTAGAACTGCCACATAGGGTTTCCGAGGAGTGACTGGCAGATTCGAACTACAGACCTTTTGGTTAGCAGTTGAGCTCTTAATCACTAAGCAACCAGGGCTCCTAAAATGAATAGCGGGCAAGGAAGTTCTCAGAACATAGAAAGTGAAAAAAAAGTAGAACTGTCCCATAGCATTCCCATAGCTGAAAGCATGCCAAAAGTCATGACCTGTGTCTAGAGCAGAGACTATATAACAAAGATTTTACTCAGTGAATTAAAGATCATGGACACTGGGTTATAGGGAAAATGGAAAAGTTTTAGGCAAGGGAATAACAAAATTGTATTTCAGAAATAACATTACAATGGCAAGGAAGAAATTGGCTTGGTATGATATAAGATCTGAGACCAGCTGGAAAACCATTTCAAAAAGTTTCCACAAGCATTTTTTTTTTCTAAAAATGGTACATTGGTTATTCCTTTTATGTCAAAAAATATATTCGATCTTCACCTGAAAGCAATAAAATGACTAGGTTGCGAAGTCTAAGTTCACACGTTTTCTCCTCGCAAGCTTTAAACAGTCTTCTAGTGTGTCCATGTGTATAGAATAGTAGAAAAAGTGTGCAATTTTACTTTACTTCTCTATCTTCCTTTCTTCCTTCCTCCCTCCCTCTCTTCCTCCCTTCGTTCCTTCCTCTTTTATCTTTATCTTATCTGGACCTTTTGGGTTTCAGTCAGAAAACTTCAAAGTTATTTCTTAGTTCTCAGAAAAAATATGAATCATGTTTATTACTTGGTTTCTATATTTATTTCCAAAGATTAAGCACTCAGCTGCTAACTGGCAAGTAGGTGATTCGAACTCACCAGCCACTCCATGGGAGAAAGATGTGGCAGTCTGTTTTATAAAGATTTCAGCCATGGGAACCCTATGGGACAGTTCTACTTTGTCCTATAGTGTCACTATGAGTCAGAATCGACCCGAAGGCACACGACAACAACAAAATATTTATTTTCATTATTAGTTGCCCTTCTCATGTTTATTTTTTTACACTGAAATAAGTTTAGAACTTTAGCAAAGTTGCAAAAACTGTACAGAGTTCTCATATGTCCTTCACCCAGCTTCCCCTAATGTTAACATCTTACGTGATGGTAATACAATTTTAGAAACCAAGAAATTATATTGATAGAAGATTAATAACTAATCAACAGATCTTATTTAAATTATTCAAGTCTTCCACTAATAACCTTTTTTTGGCTTATGATACACTTCAGGATTTCACATTGCATTTTGTTGTCTTATCTTTGTTGCTGTTAGCTGCTGTCAAGTTGCCCCTAACTCACGGTGACCCATGCACAACTGAATAAAACATTTCCCAATCTTGCACCATTGCCATGATTGGTTATAGATCCAGTCCTTGGGATGCATAGGGTTTTCCTTGGCTGATTTTCAGAAGTAGATCACCGGGCCTTTCTTCTTAGTCTATCTTAGACTGGAAGCTCCATTGAAACCTGCTCAGCGTCATAGCAGTACTCAAGCCTCTCCTGACAGACAGGTGTTGTCTCCATACAAGTTTTATTGGCTAGGAATGAAACCCTGGTCTCTGACACGGAAGGTGAAAAGTCTACGACTGAACAACCCTTGTCATATCTTTAGTGTCCTTTAATATATGTAATACTTTCGTCTTCCTTTGTCTTTCATGACCTTAACATTTCTGAAATGTGGAGGCCTGTTATTTTATAGAATGACCCTTGATTTTGATTATTCTCATGATTACCAAACCCATTGCCATCCAGTCGATTCCAAGTCATAGCGACTCTATAGGGCAGAGTAGAACTGCCCCATAGGGTTTCCAAGGAGTGGATGGTGGATTCGAACTGCTGACCTTTTGGTTAGCAGCCCTAATTCTTAATGGTATGCCTTTCACAATGCATTGTATCAAGGGTGTATGTTTTAGACACACTTTGTCACTTATAATATTGACTTTGCTGATCACATTGTTAACGTGGTATCTGCTGTGCTTCTGTGCTGGAATGTTATCATTTTTCTCCTTTGCATTTAACTTTCAAAATTTTCACCAAGTTGCATGGCCATTAACACTACCCTGTCCTTTTTTTTTTTTTCTCACTTTTCTTACTTATGTATTTCTTTGACAGATTCAATAAAATTTTTTAAATAAAGAGAAATAGATGTGGACCCAAATAGCCATCAGTCAGCGTTAATAGAGTACGTATCATGAACCAGGCACAAAAATGAGTAAGACACACAGAATCTCAATATCTGTGTGGGACATACATTCTAATGAAATATAGTGAGTGAATATGAAGAGGGATTTGCTTAGGTTATTCAAATCTCAGTACTATTAAGAGAGAAAATATTTTATATACTAAGAGAAGAATAAAAACTTTATTTCACATACAGCAAATATTCAAATACTCGTTGTTGATAATTATCTTTTCTTAAATAACACATACCTGTGAAAGTTATTCATTCAAAAACATTTAGTGAGTGCCCACTGGTACTACCTAGCACTGAGCTAGGTACTGGAAATGCAATGGTGAGTCAAAAAAAAGTATACTTTCTGCCCAAATGGAAAATCAGGCAACCTAAAGGAGTTGGAAAATAAAGGATGATAAATCCTAGAGAAATATATGAAAACAATATAGTATTTTGAAAATACTATATGATCTTGTAAAATTCCATGGATTATTCCTTCAAGGGAAAACAATATGGGGTTTTTCTGCCTTCTCAGGAAAGCTGTGATCTGGTTTTGACCATAAAGCTCTCTTTGCTCTTGAGAATTCCGTTGGTGCACCACTTCACAAATGCCTTGTCCTCCGTGGGGCCTGGGTGTAGGTTCTTCTCCTTTTCAGGTTGGATCAACACAAGGAGGTACAGGGAGAAGGGGTGGTGGTTGTTGGAAGGGGGTCTGCTAGGACTTGGGACAGAGGAACAGAATACTGGGCTGACACAGAGCTCTCTTCTTCAAGGATGGCACAGGAGCAGACCAGCCCTGGGATCTCTGGTCAGCAGAAAGGGGCACCAGAGGGATCTAAGGTGAGGAAACTCCACCCTACTAGCCTCATGGCAGAGGCTGAGTGCCATGGAATCTCAGAAGAGGGCCTCTCCCCTGAGGCAGGACTGGAAGTGCCAGTTCTTAGAAGGTCAGCTGGCCCAAAGGTCTGGTGGTCTCTGGATCCATCAGACCCTTACCTACACATATGGTCTGGTCCCTTGGCTAACCATTTCTGTCTAAAGATAATTTTTGTACTTTATCTACAGAACTATTGACTTTCAACTTGAAAGGCCCAGCTGACTTGTGGTTTGTAGTGAGAATAAGGACTTATCACTGGTGATGGACAAAGGTCAGAACTACAACTTTAATCCCATGGGCTGATTTTGCTGGAGAGAGTTTAACACAGGCCCCACACATAGTAGGCTGCTCAGTAAATATTTGTTACATGAATGAATGAACCATCAAGTCCAGCTAAAGGCTGAATTCAGATGGCATCACTGTAGGTAACTTGATTGCCAAGAGGGGAGGCAGCTGCTTTAGGTGATGTTCTCCACCCAGCATCCACCTGCCTCCCTGGAGCTGAGGTACGCTTACAAATCCTTACCAACTTCCTACCGTCCTCATTTCCCGAGTAAGTGATATACTGTTCTGATGTTGTAGCTTTTGTATTTGCAACCAAGCCAATGCTTTTCTGCTACTAGTGATAAACTACTTCAGAAACTCAAATAATAATAATAAATAGGAGTGCTTATTGTTGGTTGGACGCCAAGGATCGTGAACATTTGTTTAGACTTGAAGTTCTTGGATGAGTTTCACGACAGCTTCTTTTCAGGTTTTTTGAGAAAGTATGCATAAGAGTTTGTGTGTGTGTGTGTGTGTGTGTGTGTGTATGCATATGTTTCTTTGTATGTCCTGGTAATCCTCCTATACTGAAGAAGCTTCTAAAGCCTATAAACATCCTAAAAAAACTAATGAGTTATTGGTCTAAATTGACTTTAGTAGAATGATAAATAGTGAGTTTGATGAAATATCTTCTTTTAAAGGACCCACCTGATTAGATCAGGCCCACCTAGAATAATCTTTTTTTATAAACTCAAAGTTGATTGTTTAGTAACCTAATCATGGGAGTGATGTTCCATTACAGTCACAAGTTTCCCCCCACTCAAGGGGAGGTAATTATACAGAGTATATCCACAGGCATCTTGGTGGCCAGCTTAGAATTATACCTACCACACTTGACATGATATGCATTTTTTACTGACAAGTCCTATAAAATCAGAGATTTTTTTTTAGGATAATAATATTGTTTAGTCTTAAACTTTGAAAAGATAGCAAAATGATCCAAAGTGTTATCAGCATTTATCTGTAAAGTTTATGATGGCAAGAATACTACACGCATTCTGTGGAAAATCTTTATTTTAAAATAATTTGCTACTTGTTAAATGCCATATAAGTTAAGATACTTATTCTTTCAACATCTCAGCTCCTTTGAATGACATGGTTGACTAGGGCCTGGCATTATTGCTCAGTTTATACTACAGAAAACCTCATAACTGTCCACTTACTATCCACTTTTGTCTCAAAAATGTTACATCAGATCTCTTGCTTAATTTTCAGTATGTCAGTTGACTTTCATTACCACCCTTCTAAGATTTTCGCTGAGCAATATGATACCCTTGCAATTATTATCTTACTACACCTGTCATAGAAAGCCACTTGAGATGTAGGTCAAAACCAAATAATTAAATATTCAGTACTGTTTTTTGTAGATGTTGTAAGCTTAATTTTATAAAAATCATTAGGTAGAGTCGAAATTTTGAGTTTGGCATTATCTGCTTGATTTCTATTTGCCCCTAGAGTCCTAGACAAATTTTTATTTTTTGTATACGCAGTACACTGTCCTTGGTATATAGTTAGACTTTGTGAATGAAAGTGAGGGAGGAGGAAAACAAAGAAGCGATAATGAGTGAATTCATGCAACTCCATCTCTCATCACTGCCCTTTTCTGTAACAGATTCAAATTCTATTTAATGGTTATTTTTCTATTTAACTTCATTTAAAATTAGTTATATAAAATTTGAAAATTAATACTTACATTAATAAATTAATGCGATTAATCAATTAAGGGACACATTGTACTTAGAAGAACCAAAATCAACGGAAAAAGTATATTATTAACTTGAATAAGCACAGTAGCCAAGTTAGAGAAGCTTTCAAAAACAGAGCCCAAAGAAAAAGTTGGTAATTCAGGGACAGAGAAATACTAGTGACATTGCTGATGGCAAAACTATAGTGATGTTGGCACTGAGTCATTTTAAACGGCATGCTTTCCAACCAATATTTGGAAATTTTAAAAACCCAGACGTTCTTGAGGAAAGTACTTCCTAGTGTAATGTAGTCTCAAGTTAATTTAATAGGCTATAAAAACATCTAACACCCGATAAGTATTTTCTTCAATCAGATTTTGTGTTTAGAAAAATAAGGGTAAAAATACATAGCTTAGTGTTTTCAAATGTTCTTTATCATGATGTGATCAAGTCTATTTCCCTAATGTAGAAGGAAATTACACAATTACATCTGTAATTTCGTAACAATCATGGGATAACTGGGCCATCGGCTTAGTCATTTATATAGGGCAGACAGAAACTCATTACTTTTAAAAATTAGTTGCAATGAATAAGCATGCAAGGTACAAGACCTTTATTGAATAGATTTTAACGAGATCTTGGAAACTGCAAAATGAAGATGTGATAATCGGTTGTGCTTTCGGAAATGCTATTAAACACCATTTAGGGTTTCAGATGTCCTGAATTATAGACCTATTACTTTTCATGTTGATTTTTATCTTTTAATTTCTTACTCTTCACTGTGAGATGTTCTTTAACATCTCAGAAGTGGAGGGAAAAAAAAAAAACTCATTCTAGTAGACACTGTGGTCTCTATTGGAATCAAAGAATTTCCATTGCATGTTATAAACAAAAATATACACAGTTTCTTTTCTTTGGAAAAACAATATCAAAAAAAAAAAAAAAAGAAAGAAAAAGGCAGACATATCAAAGAAAAAACAATGCCTGCACATAGGGAGTGTGATTTCATTCTGACGTAGGTTGCCATTTTGGGTAACGCTAGAATGAGAGGAAATTATTTTTTAGTGCAGTCTTTGAAAACGTTAAACACAATTGTTTCATTTTAGGGCATATTCTCTTTTTAAAAAGTGTACAGCACACTTAATTAGATTGAAATCTTTTTTTTTTTTTAAACATTGGTATTTAAATGCAATAGAAATTGTAGCATTTGGGTACCACTTCGTACCCCTAAAAAAGGTCTAATGCATTTCTTTGCATTATATTTAGCCAGTACCTTAACTAATTTTGCATTTGATTTTGCATTTTTCTGTAGCTTTTGCTTTTTTTTTTTTGCTTTTAGTTTAGTTATGTTTTGTTTTTTGTTTGTCTGTCTGTTTTTCCCTCACAGGCTAATAGAATAATACAACAAAGGTATATAAAATGGAAGCTATTCCGTGCAGTTCATAATGTCTGGTAAAACCTCTCTGGTTAACTCTCCTTGGTAATTTTGCTGAATTACTCTAATTTTTTTTTTTTAATTTCATAGAATAATAGAAGATGAAGAGGACTTTTCTATATTTAATTTTCTAATCTGAAACAGAAAGCTAGATGACAAGAATTAAAAGCAAAACAGCTAGAAAGCACATACAAAGTAACATTTCCTGTCACTTAAAATACTATATACCTAAAAGTTAAAAACAGAATATAAAAGCCATAATAAAATTCCTACTTGCAGCCTCAGATATGAAATTGTTTTCAGGAATTTCCCTAGGCTTGCCATTTGCTACTAAATATTATTACATAGTCTTCCAACTGAAGCAATGTACCCTAGAGGGTACTTGAAGAATTTTCAAGGGGTTTTAGGACAACAACATTTTTAAAGTAATCAGTGCCCATGTAATTACTTCTGTTTGAGCTCTTTCTATAACTGATCTGCCTGAGATGCCAAAGAGGCATTCTACAAATTCTTCCTCTCTGTTCTCACTTAAAAACAAAAAAACCTCTGTGGATGCCAAGAAGACAATTTTAAATATTTGTTCTGGGAGATGGTCCACGACTGCCTAAAAGAAAGTGCTTTACAATTAACGCTGCGGACTCTGGAACGGGATGGCTTGGCTTGGTGCTATGTGTTCTGTGACTTGAGCAAGTCATATAACTTCCTCACCCCTCAGTTTGACCATCTGTAAAATGGAGATGTCAACATTATTTACTTCATAGGGCCACATACCAAAAAACAGAACCAAAACCACCGCCGTCTAGTAGAATTCCAACTCACAGTGATCCTATACAGCAAAGTAAAACTACCCCATACGGTTTCCGAGGCTGTAATCTTTACTGAAGCAGATAGCCAGATCTGTTCTTCTACGGAGTGGCTGGTGGGTTCAAATCTTTGACCTTTGGGTTATCAGCCCAGCATTTAACCACTGTGCCACCAGAACATATATATATATATATATATGCATATGTGTGTGTATATGTATGTATATGTATATACGGGAAACCCTGGTGGCGTAGTCGTTGAGCACTACAGCAGCTAACCAAAGCGTCAGCAGTTTGAATCCTCCAGGCGCTCCTTGGAAACTCTGTGGGGCAGTTCTACTCTGTCCTATAGGGTCGCTATGAGTCGGTATCAACTTGAGGGCACTGGGTTTGCTTTGTTTTTTTTTTTTATGTATGTATATATACGTGTGTGTATGTATGTGTGTATGTGTATATGTGGTTAAGAGCTATGGCGAGCTACAGCTGCTAACCATAAAGCACGGCAGTTCGAATCCACCTTGGAATCCGTCTTGGAAACCTTAGGGGGCAGTTCGACTCTGCCCTGTAGGGTCTCTATGAGTCGGAATCAACTTGATGGCAACGGCTTTTTATATTTGTATATATGTGTATGGGTATGTATGTATGTATACATATATGTTTATATTTATATATTTATATTTGTTTATGTTTATATTTATATATGTATACATATATATACATATATAAATACAATTATATATTTGGATGTACTGATTAGTTTTATATTTTATATTTTTTACCTTTCATGAAGTACATAGGAAACATTCAATCACAATGTCTTACACAATTTTTGAAATTATTTATAATTTTTAAAAATAATTCTTACTTAAAATTACAAAATATTTCAGACCATAGTTTGACACTTGCACTCACAGATGATTAATGAAAGAAAACCCTATCTTTTGTCATAATTCTCACTTGCTATGTAACATGATTTTAGTTCTATATTGCATTGCATTTCTTTAAATAATACAATGAGAAGCAGCCTACTGACATTCTTTTTCAGTTCATCACGAAAATGGACAAATGATAATATGGCTTTATTTAACAAGAACCGTTCTGTTTTATATCAGCTTTTTTGGCATACTTAGTAAAAGCACCCTCTTTCCTTCTTAAAGTTGGTCTGGTCTGAATGTTAGATTATATGGTCATACTAATTTTTATCACCTTTATTTTGACTTGAGTGCTTTTAATAATCTATCTCAAAAAACCTTCTGTAACTAATTTCTTAATTTGTTTCATAATAGTCCTCAAAATAAATGTTAACACAGTTATTTAAATTTAAAAATGGTGTCAGACTTTTTCTAACAGGCAGCAAGATGGATTTGACAGCAGGGAATGACTTTGCAAATTAAGTTATATGAGCTAAATATGCCTTTCTAAATATTTGCTGGAGATATTTTAGTAAAATTCCTTTATGTGAAAACTCATATTATCAAATGTATGTTAAAATTAATAACATTTCAATGTTGCCAACCATTTCTGAATTTTTTGGAATAAACAGGATCCTTCTTAAGTGAAAGAATAACATGTATATAATTACAGCCATTTGAAAAGTTGCAATGAATCCTGTGATATACTTTATAGGAATGGAGACAGTAAATGACTTCATTAATAAACCCTTTGGCAGTTCTCCATCCCTTGGCCTTGTAGCAAAATTGACTCAAGCCAAGTTAGATTACAGAAAAAATTATCTTCTTCTAGCTGTCTTGCCCTGTAGTCTTTCTATGATTCTTCTTACCATTAAAGAGATAGTACTGAGAGGAGACCAAGACCAGTGGCATAGTACTAAAAGACAACTTTTAGGCTGTATTTAGCCCATAAAAGTAAAAGAAATCTTTGAGACTCATATATGGTATATCCCAGTTCTTCTGGATGAATTTCAAAATATAGAACTAAATTCTATCACTTCCAAACATTACATATAGTAGAAGGATCATGGTCAGACTAAGAAAACTAAAATTTGAAATATTGTTAACCCAGTACTGCCGTCTAATGGCCAGGACCAGGCTTTGGTCATAATGATAAGTGGAAAGTGGAATGGAGATAAAAATCATCCAAATTAAGAAGATTGACACCTTCAAAGTCACAGGCTTAACTTGGTCTCTAGCATGAATATTGAATATTGAAATCAGTGATGATAAAAGAATATGGGGTACAGATAAAATGCCAAACTATAAAAATACCCAAAACAACATCCAAACACTGGTCTGGGACTAAAATTAAAAAAAAAAATTAAGTAAATTTTGATTAAAAAAAAGGAGAAACAATTATTTTTAAATACAATTAACTTTAAAATACCTTTATAGCACATTATAGTTTACAATATATTTTCTAGTATAATAAAATTGAACTTAATAAAATTATGTAGAATTAGTTGTAATATTAGACAGGTTTTCTTATTAGTAAGGAGTTAATTGAAATCCTATACTGGTATTCATTTTATTTGTATGAAATTCATAGTTTTACCTTTTTTAAAAAATTAGTCCTGACCAATTTTAGAAGTCTTGCACTGAGATGCCCAATGCATTCATCTGAGAGGGGGTAGATTTTACATTGTTTTTAAAGATGTGCAAATCGTATGAGTTGTTTATGCCCAGATATGTATTTTCTTGGTTCTCAGTGGTAATTCTCAAGTGGAAATAGTCTCTGTTTTTCTATTTTTAATTCCCCTTTAGATAATGTTTTGTTTTAATTTTAATTCTATGACATGTTATTCCCCATTAGCGTCAGCAATGAGTTAGGAGCTGCCTTTGCACTCTGAATATTTGATAAATGGATTAATGGCTTGTAGAGATCTTTCCTCTGTTGGGTGGGAGACAGTGGAGTATTTTCTATTTATTGATTCCTTTTTCCATTTTGAGCTTAAATCCATTAAGAATCCCATGGCCACTAGGAATGAAAACAGGTCTTTGTGTTTCTGTGTTTTCTCTTGTACTATGATGGAAATTATGTAATTGAAGCTATAATAACTCTTTGAGTCTGTATATCTATACATCTTTAATTCAGAAAGACATTTATGATTTATGTCTCATTGTGTGAGTGTACATTACCAATAACTTAGGTTATAATGATTCTTACTAAAGAAGCTGTGTTTACATTGGCTTACATAAATTAAGTATTCTAAAATTCCAAGAAAACAAGGAAATGTATCCATTTTGAGTTAGTTTTTGTACATGGTGTGAAGTATGGGCCTATCTTCATTCTTTTGCGTATGGAAATCCATTTGTCCCAGCACCATTTATTAAAGAGATTGTTTTCGTCCCTTTTGATGAATTTAACACCTTTGTTGAAGATTAATTGACCATAGATATGTGCACTTAACACTGGGCTGTCATTATACCAGTATCAGAATGTTTTTATTACTGTACAAGCTTTTCTAAATGTACTACCTAAAACCACAAAACTCTTAGAAGAAAATAACAGGATGTTCCTTCAAGACCTAGTCCTCAACAATGAATTCTTAGACATAACAACAAAGGCAAGGGAAACAAAATAGATAAATGGAATCTCACCAAAATTAATGATTTTCATATATCAAAGGACTTTGTCAACAAAATGAAGAGACAATCTACAACTGGAAAGAAAATTTGAGGAACTATATATTGGACAGAGGTCTAATATCCACAGTATATAAAGTATTCCTACAGCTTAACAAGAAAAACAGCCCAATCGAAAAATGGGCAAAGTACTTGAACAGAAATTCCACCAAAGAGAAAAAGCAAATGGCCAACAGATGCATGAAAAGACACTCAAAGTCATTAGCTATTAGGGAGATACAAATCAAAACCACATGAGACACCTCTACACCCACACCAGGATGGCTAAGATCTAAAAAAGGAAAATAATGTTGGTGAGGATGAGGAAAAAACAGAACCCTCATCTCTTGCTGGTGGGAATGCAAAATGATAATAGCTGCTGTGGAAAACAGTTTGGTGGTTCCTCAAAGTTAAAAACAGAGCTACCATATGACCCATCAATCTTATTCTTGAACCAAGAAAAAACCCAAATCCATTGCTGTCGAGTCAATTCCAACTCATAGTGACCCTATAGGACAGAGTAGAACTACCCCATAGAGTTTCTAAGGAGTGTCTTGCTGAGTCGAACTACTGACCTTTTGGTTAGCAGCCGTAGCACTTAACTACTATGCCGCCAGGGTTTCTATTGACTAGATGGCAACGAGAATATCTTATTCTTAGGTATATATATGTATACATATACCCAAGAGGTTTAAAAGCAGCAATATTAACAGATTCACGTAATCAGTGTTCACTGCAGCATTATTCACATCCGAAATGCAGAAACAACCCAAATGCCCATCAATAGTTGAATGGATAAACAAAATGTGTTATATACACAAATAGAATATTACTCTGCCATAAAGAGAAATGAGTCCTGAAACCTGCCACAACATGGATAAACCTTGAAAACATTATTCTGAGTGAAATAATTTAATCACAAAAAGACAACTATTGTATGATTTCACGAATATGAAACACTTAGAACAGGCAAATGTATAGAGATAAGAAGTTAAGGGTGTTTTCCAGGGGAGGAAGGGAAGAGGAAAGAGGGAAATTAGTGTTTAGCTAGAGTTGAGTTTCTGCTCACGGGGTTGGAAAATACGGCAATTGATGGTGATGGTTGCTCAACATGATTGATGTAATTGGCTTCATTAAATTGTACAAGTGAAAAATGCATTGGCAATTGTTGTGTTATATATATTTTTAGGACAATACAAAGTTGATAAAACCATATATATAGATAGATAAATAATACATATAAGGAAATTTAATCTCTAAAACCTTGAGTATGCTCTAAGTGTACTTTAAATTCTTGGGCATGCTTTTCCTAAATATATACAGTTTAGTGACCAAATAAAACCCACTGCCATCGAGCCGATTCCAACTCATAGCCACCCTATAGGACAGAGTAGAATCGCCCTATAGAGTTTCCAAGGAGCGCCTGGTGAATTCAAACTGCCGACCTCTTGGTTAGCAGCTGTGGTACCTAACCATTATGCCACCAGGGTTCCCAGTGATGAAATAAGTTACCTTTAATTCTCTTTAAACTAAATTGAATCATTCCGAGAGATGTATTTTTTATTTATGAAATCCTATGAACTCATAGCCCATCTGAATATGTTTTAAATTGTCAGTTTGTTCCAGTCTGTGAATGAACAAAGGAGAAAACATAAGAAGTGACTTTAATTTGCCATTTTTTAAATAGTCTGAAAAATTATTAAATATGTTAAAATCATAGTGAAGTGTGCTGGATTTTGGTGGACTTGCTTCTGTTATTGTTTATTGTCATCGCCATATAAAGGAATAGAATTTTTGTTTGCTTGCCTAGATTTTGTGTTTACCAGAAAAAAATTCTGCTCTTTATGTTGACTTTATCATGTCCTTGATTATTTAAAAAAAAAAAAAAAGTGATTTCTCACATTTGAAAGTGCTGAAGTTCTTTACAATTGTGTTATTTTGTGTGTTTATTATTAAATGTTTTATTGTCACTTGGATAAAATGGGTAACCAAGTATTTTTTCTCAGGCACCCATGATCCTATTTTAATGAAGTGTTCAAATCTTTCTGACAACTTTTTTTTTTTAATTTTTTGCCTCCCCCAAATCAGATCCTAACTATAGAAAAATAAAATGAAATAAAAAGACTCAGAATATGTTTTGTACTAAAACTATTTATAAGATATCCCAGAGGGGTCCTGGGAGAATCACAGATTTTCTCTTTCAACTTATAAATAGAGGAATGTTAGAAATAAATAGATTTATTTGATATGTCACTATTAATGAGTTAGATGGGAAGAAATGTTAAATCCTAAAATATGCTTAGCTTTCCATAGGTTAAAGCTGTATAGAAAAATGTTATTATTATCAATATTTTAGAAATTGTATGCTTCATGGGAAGTTCTTGGATATTTGTCAATGCCCTCCCATTTTATATTATCTTCTAAACTTATGGAAAACACTGAAGTAGCTAGTATGAAAATTCTATCAAATTTTCCTATGTACATTAGAGCTGGTGGTGCTTTGCCTGATGAAAATAGGCACCAAAACTATAGTTTTATCAGTCAAAATTTCAGCTACTATTGAAAATATAACTTGCCCACATCTTAATTTTTTAATTTCAATCTAACATCTTCTAGGCCAGTGATTTTCAACGCAGAATACATATCAGACTTACCTTTGGAGTTTTATACACACATACAGATGCCTAGGGTATACTTCAGTCTTACTGAATATTTATATTTGATATTCTTATTATATTCTTGGTGTGCACTTGATATATTATAAATGTATATATATATAATGTATTTGGATTACTAATTGTTATTTATCAACATTTTTCCTCTGTGAAAGAAAACTCATTATCTTCTTTGAAATAAGGTTTACTATCTTCACAGACTTTTTTTTCTAGAGTTTTTTATTTGTTTCATAAAATGGTTTTATTACCTTGTTTTCCACGGTAGAGAAATGACCAGATTCTATTGTGAGTTACACTATTTTTGTTATGAACTCATCTTTAGGTATTTTACATTTGAAAATTACCAGTAATTAATTTATTTTAATTCTCTGTCATCTACACATAGGTTTGGTTTTACTCTGATGCTTCGAAGGCTTTGTAATCAGCTAAGGCCCAGAACTGTGTATTGAACAAAGAAAGACTTTCCCAGAACCCTGCGGGGAAGGATTGTACAAGGTACTTCAAAATATCGACACTTCAAATAGACTCTTGGGATAGGCTACTTATGGCATCACTTAGCACGTTTTAGACCATTCCAGTGGACTAAGTCAGGATTTCCTGGAACATTTTATTCAAGAAACATCTTCGTTAGACTACTCACCCAAGATCCTGCTAAACAGAGGACTGATAAAGATAACTGCATTTATTTATTTGTATATTGTTGATGTTGCTTTAATTTTCTATTTTCTAAACATATAAGGAAGCCTTTTGCTTCTTAAGGTATCTGTAAATCAAAACAAGTTAATATACTCCGGTTTTGTAAGCTGAAATAAAATATTTTTAACAATATCTTATTCTAATTGACTATCCCATTGCCAATTCAGAAACTCTTGAGTCTTCCTACTATTCTTGGTAATGTATTTATTTGCTTGAATTAAGATTTTGTCCTCTTTTTTGCCAGAATATAATAGGAAAAATTGGAGACATTTATTATGCAACCAAGGCCTAGCATGGAATATCGTCGTATTGAAGCTGGTGCAAGCTATTTTTAAGGAACTAAGTTTGATGTTATGGAATCAACGATTATAAAATCCTATCAGAAAAATCACCCTTGTGTCTGGCTTGCAGGGTCCTGGCCTTAAGGTGCTGAGGAAGGTCATTTCCTAGCAGGCAAGGAACCTCCAGTTATTGAGGAACCTTTTGAAGAGAGAGAAATAATCCCAAATTCATGGGAAGGACAGGTAAAATCTGGTGGAGAGATATTCTTGGACTTGGCTTCCTAGAATCAGGATTGCAAAGAAAAGAGGCTTTTATTAGTCCAATCTATGTTTTCTTATAAAACCCTTAAGCAAATTTAAGAAGGCCTAAATGGGTTTTTTTGTTTGTTTGTTTTTAAATGGAGCCCTGGTTAAGCAGTAGTTAAGAGCTTGGCTGCTAACCAAAAGGCTGGCCGTTCAAATCCACCACCCGCTCCTTGGAAACCCTGCGGGGCAGCTCTTCTCTATCCTTCAGGGTTGCTGTGAGTCGGAATCACCTCGACTGCAATGAGTTTGGGTTTTGGGATGTGGTAAATGGAGCCCTGGTTGTTTAGTGGTTAAAATGCTCAGTTGCTAACCAAAAAGTTGGTGGTTGGAACCCACCAGCTGCTCCAAGGGAGGAGGATGTAGGAGTCTACCTTCATAAAAATGTACAGTCTTGGAACACTATGGACAGTTCTACTCTGTCCTATAGGGTCACTATGAGTTAGGATTGACTCAATCCCAGTGGCTTGGTGGGTTTTCTGTGGTAAATAAAGAAGCCCTAGTGGCACAAGGGTTAAGTGAATCCACCTAGCGGCTCTGCCAGAGACAGATCTGGTCATCTGCTGCCATAAATATTACAGCCCAGGAAATCTGATGGGGCAGTTCTACTCTGTCACATATAGTCCCTATGAGTCAGAATCCACTGGACAGCACCCAACAACAACATGTGATAAATGAGGTCACTGAGTGGTACAAATGGTTTGTGTTCAGCTACTAACAGAAAGGTTGTGGTTGAAATTCACCAAGCGAGGCCACAGAAAAAAGGCCTGGAGATTTACTTCTGAAAGTCACAGCCTTGAAAACCCTGTGAGCACAGTTCTAGTCTGGCACACTTGGGTTGCCATGAGTCGAAATCAGCTTACAACAATAATACTTCCATAAACATGGTCATTTCTTCATGATGACTTCAAATTAGAGCTAATATTTTCCCAGCCTGGAGTTTTTAAATCCTCATAGCATTCAAAAGCATGTATTACTTTGTGCCCAGTGCTGCTCACTTGTTTTCCTGGGTCTTTCAGCAACCAACAGAGTTCTCAAGTGAAGAAGTTTGAACCTTTGTAGGCTAGGCTGTATGAATGACAGCACGATCCTGCCACAGGGATTTCTTAATGTGGGTTAAGCCTTACCTCAGACACAAAGACACTCGCAAGTCCCAGGAAAAAATAGAATTTCACCTTGGCGAGACTAAAGTATGAAGCTTGACAACACATGACTTATTTAAAGAATTATTTTATGCAGAATGTATATGGAGGGAGACAAGAAATGAGTCTACGAAGGTAGATAGTGAAATATGTGTAAAGTTTCTCTTGACTTCCAGAATCAAAATGTATCTTCTTATTTTTACTGATTATTCTCAATATCTACCTTTTATTATCTTTCAATGTGCTAGAAACCTGCAGTGAAAGTAATAGGATGTGTTTGATAATAGAAAGCTGGTTCTCATATCAATTAGTTGGCATATAAATTCTGCAAAGTTCCCATTCTCTTATTTCACTGCCTTAAAGAAAAACAAAAACAAAAAATTCCAGTTTTTTAGAATAGGAAACTTTCCTGTATTTGTCATAAAACACCTTTTTATTTTTGGTATCCTTCAGGGTTCTTCTGAGAAACAGAGCCAGTCAAAGATGAAATAGAGATAGACACATTATAAAAAGAGACAGCGATTTCAAGGAATTAGCTTACAGTTCATATGATTATGGGGACTGCCAAGTCTGAAATCTGTCTGGCAAGCCAGCAAGGTGGAAACTTTCAGGCAGAAACTTCTTCCTAGGGACAACCTTATTTTGCTCTTAAGGCCTTTTAATATGGGGTCCCAGGGTAGCACAAATGAGTAAGTGCTCTACTACTAGCCATGAGGTTGTCAGTTCGAACCCACCCAGAGGCACCTCTGCAGACAGGCCAGGAGATCTCTTTCTGAAAGGTCAGAGCCTTGAAAACCCAATGAAGGAACTAAAAATAATAGCAACACAAGGCCTTTCAACTGATTGAATGAGACCCAACCACCTTAACAAGGCTAATCTCCTTTAAGACAAACTAATTATAGATGTTAACCACATCTACAAAATACCTTCACAGCAACACTTAGATTAGTATTTGATTGCATAACTGAGTCTAGTCTAGTCTAGTTGACACATAGAACTAGCCATCACACCTTCTGTACACGCAAATGCTAAATAAGTATATTTACCTTCCAGGCCTTGTGAATATCACTATATCTCTAAATATAGTTTGTTCTTGAAGTGTTTTTCAGATCTAAATTTAATCTGAAAGTGAGGAGTAAGATTTCACACAATGTTCCCAATATCTCTGTACCTCAGCTGGACTTAATGACATTTTACTGTTTTGCATTGTTTTAATGCATATTTTAAGTGACTCATTTCTTGAACTTTAGCTCAATAATTTCCAAAAGAACTCAATTGATTATGCACAGTTTAAGTTCTTGGTGTTCCAATGACTTTTTCCTCAGCAGTTTCAAAGTGTCATTTTATTTATAAAAAGAAAAGTTAGAATTGATCTGCATTATTTTACAGGGAAAAGTAGAATTTTATGTCTTTATGTTGTCCACGTAGTTTGTTTAATTCCATTTTCAGCTAGGGAAGCACTTTTGTGTCCTCAGGAAATAACTACAGATCAAGAAAGGATCTATCAATTTGCAAATTGTCAAGGCATTCTAGTCACTGGAGTGTGAAGGTGGACAGAAGGAGAATTCAATGATTGCTGGTTACAATTGTGTCCAAACACTATTTTAATATTGAGAATCACAGATGAAATACAAGTCAGTTAACTTACTGAACTTAACTCTAGCCTTTAGGTCCAGCAGTGAAGATAGAGTTGTTAAATGCTTGAATTAATTCTATGACTTTAATTATACTTAGGACCATTTTCAAGATTGCCTGATTAAGAAGTGATGGTTTGGTTTGGGTCTGAGTCAGAGCTGATCGGATTGTTTTTGTTATTTTGTTTTTCCCCTCATGATTCTCCAGGATGAGCTAGCATTAGAGCCTCTGTACAAAGCAATTGTTCAGTTTTGTGTGGTCTTTCTTGCCAATGGTCTTGCAACTCCCACCCAAGTGATTGAATGGGACTGTGCAAATAAGGTAATTGTGGCCCACCAAAGGGATTGGTCAGTTTTGCCGTTCCACTGGGCTTAAGGTGAGCCATCCCAGAGGTGGGAAAGAGAGGATCCCCACCACCAAGGAAGAACAGCCAGAAGTGGAGAGCATGTCCTTTGGACCTAGGATCTCCGCACTGAGAAGCTCTTAGAACCAGGAGATGGAGAGAGAGAGAGAGTGAGCTGTAATGCTGAAAACAGAGAGAAGCAGTGGCAGGAGATATCATCAGGAGAATTCACAGTGGGCTTGCCAGCCCGAGAAAACTGAGTACCTGGGAATGCTTCTGGGTACTTATTGGCAGGGCCTAAAAGAACTTTGGAACATTTGCCTGAACAGGGTAGAGGCCTAGGGACAGAGAGAGGTATGCCTTCAAGCACAGCTGAAAAGAGACTGTCCTGATAGAAGAACTGTATCCTTGAGTGTTCCTCTGCCTAACTTGTAACCTGTTACTTCCCTAATAAACCCCATAATCGTGAATATTGTGTGAGTCCTGTGTGACCATTGCAGTGAATTATCGAACCCAGAAGAGAAGTAGTGAGTGCTGTGGAAAGTACAATTGATGTCAGAATTGGTAAAGATGGCAGAGAGAGGAGGCATGTCTGACCTCTGCCTCGTAAGAATTAGCCTTGGGCTGTTGATTCTGGTTCATCTTCCCACTCCTGAAGTCAGAGGAGGCCAGACACTGCCCTCGCTCCATTTTTACACTCCCTTATTTCCTAACTTTAACCATTAAACATGGCTATTAGTGAGTTAGCTTTGTTACAGTGAATGATGCTTACCTTTTCCTTAAAAGTAAGTACATTCAATGTAATTTTGTTATTTATCTGAAATATTTTATAGAGGCAATGGGGAGAATTTAAAAAATATCCCTTGTATCAATATTCGGTGGTTGATTCTACCCTGATAAAAGAACTGTTTGTTTTGATAATGGGAACAGTCAGAAAACAAGGAATAGTGGTGAAATTCATAGTTGGTGAAAGAGTGTCTTTTATAAACTTCATTTTAAAGATACCCTTGTAGCTATGCAAGAGAAATTCATAGCGTATCTTCTATGAAGAGTTGAGCTTCCTTAACATCCATAAAATCTCTCAAATCTGTAAGCCATATCAGTGTCTGCATCATTTATAGGACTTCTAGACCACAAATGGCCACAGTCACTAAATAGGAGTTTTAATGTGAGGGAAAACAGTATCTGCTACATCTGTCTTATTTAAAAAAAAAAAAAAATCTGTCTTACATATGATTAAATCATGCTTGCTTCAGAACAAAAAGTAGAATAACTATATGATAAACAGCAAACTGTTGTGTTTTCTGGTGACGTATTCACTCTAAAAGGAAACTATACTTTTTACTCCACTTGGTCATACTTATGATGGCTGTTGTTCAAATGGGAGAACCACCATGTCTACAAGACAACCACAGTGTTTCCCCAGAATTGGCCTTGAACTGGGTTTCTGTGGTCCCTGGGGCATTGTTCAGATATAATCCCACAAAAATCAGTATCAAGTCATATTTGGTCCTAATAAATAGTTTTTATTGCATTTGTGTACACTGGATAATAACTCTCTAGGAAGCAATCATTTCTCTCACTTTTTCTTTTTTTTAGCAGAGAGGCATTTTCCCCCCTATTTCCTCAAGTCTGAAATGTTCCCCATGATCCTCTCCACCAATTCAGAACCTTTTCCATCATCGTATAGCATTACTCGACCACCTCAATATACTAGTATTTTATACCTCTAAGATTCTGTAGAATCAACTGTAGCATTTGAAAGCAACACATTTTATATGGCTGTTTATGTGTGACTCTCTTTTCCAGTAGAATCATCAATTACCTCTCTCTTCCAGTAAAATCATCAATTACCTAAGGACAGACTAGGTCTTATAGTCTTCTCGGACTTCTGGCCAACATGGTGATACAGACAGAAGCACCAAGCCATACCTCCACAGCAAAGAGCTGAAAAACTAGTAAATCAAACAAACATCATTCCTAGAACTGAAGTGTTAAACAAAGAGATAAAGAACTCAGCCAAACACCTAATGGAATAAGAAACTAACAGAGGACTGAGAGTGAGGAGAGACACTTGCCAGGTTCCTTATCAGCTAAGGCAGCAGAAATTGGCCATCTTGAACTCCTGTGGGAGATCCGCTGGCAGGGAGCACCGGAAAGCAGCTTCACGGAGCTCCCAGCAGGAGGCAGAGCACCCGGTAACCAGGGATACATGCTTTCCCATGCTTATCCTCTTCCTGCTGCTCTACCTCCAATCTTCCTGACTGGCTGCAGTGGTTCACCCGGCCAGGAAGTGAAGTGTCCATGCAGCTTGGATTCACCCCACCCACATCGCAGATCTGCGGACGGGAGTATAGGAAAGCAGCTTCACAAAGTTCCCGGCAGGGGACAGAGCGTGCAGTAAAGAGCACTATAGGCTTTCCTAACCACCACCCTTCTTCCAATTCCCCTTCGGCTTCCTTTGCTTCCCGACAGCTGCAGTCTCTTGGCCAGGAGGCAACTGCTTCCACCCCGGGCAGGGCCGCTGATACTTGTCTCATCGAAATTGGCTGGCTCTCTGAGCTGCTACAGCTTCTCTCAGACTCTTCTGGTTTCTTATGTGCCTCTCACCACATCCCTCTCCTTTCTCTCGAGCACCTGGCTTCCTGTGCCATCCTTGCTGCTTCTTAAAAGGCTGTGACGCCCTTCTCAACTGGAGATCCACTCCCCTGGCCTGTGACGCCACACTGGTGGGATCCCTGGGGCTTCTTTTTTTTTTTTTTTTTTTGCGTGTTTTGCTTTGTTCTGTATTGTTTGTTTCCTTTCTCTTTTTCCACTTTGGAGCCCCCTCTAGCTGGGCTCACTGCTCGGCCTTGGACTCATTCCCCCAATCTGCGCAGCTGCGGAGGTGGGATCCCTTGGGGCATTTCTTTTCTTTTCTTTAATTTTTATTGTGCTTTGAGTGAAATTTCCAAATCAAGTCAGTCTCTCATACAAAAATTTATATACACCTTGCTAACAAACCAAACCAAACCCAGTGCCATGGAGTCGATTCCGTCATAGCGACCCTAAAGGACAGGGAAGAACTGCCCCATAGAGTTTCCAAGAAGCACCTGGAGGATTTGAACTGCCGACCCTTTGGTTAGCAGCCATAGCACTTAACCACTAAGCCACCAGGGTTTCTGTACATCTTGCTATATACTCCTAATTACTCTTCCCGTAATGAGACAGCCCATTCCTTCTCTCCACCCCCTATTTCCATGTCCATTCAGCCAGCTTCTGTCCCCCTCTGCCTTCTCATCTCCCCTCCAGACAGGAGCTGCCCATATAGTCTCAAGTGTCTGCTTGATCCAAGAAGCCCACTCCTCGCCAGTGTCATTTTCTATCTTATAGTCCAGTCCAATACCTGTCTGAAGAGTTGGCTTTGGGAATGGTTCCTGTCTTAGGCTAACAAAAGGTCTGGGGATCGTGACCTCTGGGGTCCTTCTAGTCTCAGTCAGACCATTAAGTCTGGGCTTTTTACGAGAATTTGGGGTCTGCATCCCACTGCTCCCTGCTCCCTCAGGGGTTCTCTGTTGTGTTGCCTGTCAGGGCAGTCATCGATTGTAGCTGGGCACCATCTAGTTCTTCTGGTCTCAGGCTGATGTAGTCTCTGATTTATATGGCCATTTCTGTCTCTTTGGCTCATAATTACCTTGTGTCCTTGGTGCTCTTAATTCTCCTTTGCTCCAGATGGGTTGAGACAAATTGATGTGTCTTAGATGGCCAATTGCTAGCTTTTAAGACCACAGATGCCACTCTCCAAAGTGGGAAGCAGAATGTTTTCTTAATAGATTTTATTATGCCAGTTGACCTTGATGTCTCCTGAAACCATGGTTCCCAAAACCCTGCCTCTGCTACACTGGCCTTCGAAGCATTCAGTTTATCCAGGAAACTTCTTTGCTTTTGGTTAAGTCCAGTTGTGCTGACCTCTCCTGTATTGTGTGCTGTCTTTCCCTTCACCTAAAATAGTTCTTGTCTACTA
This sequence comes from Elephas maximus indicus, assembly GCF_024166365.1. NCBI lineage: Eukaryota > Metazoa > Chordata > Mammalia > Proboscidea > Elephantidae > Elephas > Elephas maximus. The sequence goes on along the minus strand of NC_064833.1, from coordinate 58,168,881 downwards.
TCTAATTAGGGAATACCCCTCTCCCTCCCTCCCTCCCTCCCCACTCCCTTAACCATCAAAGAATATTTTATTCTCTGTTTAAACTATTTCTTGAGTTCTTATAATAGTGGTGTCATACAATATTTGTCCTTTTGAACCTGACTAATTTCACTCAGCATAATGCCTTCCAGATTCCTCCATGTTATGAAATGTTTCACAGATTCATCATTGTTCTTTATCTATGCGGAGTATTCCATTGTGTGAATAATCCATAATTTACTTATCCATTCATCCATTGATGGGTACTTGTTTGCTTCCATCTTTTTGCTACTGTAAACAGTGGTGTGCATATATCTGTTCGTGTAAAGGCTCTTATTTCTCTAGGATATATTCCAAGGAGTGGGATTACTGAATCTTATGGTAATTCTATTTCTAACTTTTTAAGGAAGCGCCAAATCGATTTCCAAAGTGGTTGTACCATTTTATATTCCCACAAGCAGTGTATAAGTGTTCCAGTCTCTCCATAACCTCTCCAACATTTATTATTTTGTGTTTTTTGGATTAATGACAGCCTTGTTGGAGTGAGATGGAATCTTTTTATAGTTTTGATTTGCATTTCTCTAATGGCTAATGATGGTGAGCATTTCTTCATGTATCTGTTAGCTGCCTGAATGTCTTCTTTAGTGAACTGCCTGTTCATGTCCTTTGCCCTTTTTTAAACTGGGTTATTAGTCTTTTTGTTGTTGAGTTTTTACAATATCATGTAGATTTTAGAGATCAGATGCTGATCGGAAATGTCATAGCTAAAAACTTTTCCCCAGTCTGTAGGTCATCTTTTTACTCTTTTAGTGAAGTCTTTTGATGAGCATAGGTGTTTGATTTTAGGAGCTCCCACTTATCTAGTTTCTTTTCTGGTGTTTTTACAAGATTAGTAATGTTTTGTATGCTATTTATGCCATGTATTAGGTCAATGGCACGGGTATTGGGTCTCCCAGGATTGTCCCTATTTTTTCTTCCATGATCCTTATCATTTCATATTTTATATTTAGGTCTTTGATCCATTTTGAGTTCGTTTTTGTGCATGGTATGAGGTATGGGTCTTGTTTCATTTTTTTGCAGATGGATACCCAGTTCTGCCAGCACCATTTGTTAAGGACACTGTCTTTTCCCCATTTAACAGCCTTTTCAGCTGCTCATATGTGGATGGATTTATATCTGGATCCTCAATTCTGTTCCATTGGTTTATGTATCTGTTGTTGTACCAGCTTCAGGCTGGTTTGACTACTGTGGCCGTATAATAGATTCTAAAATCAGGTAGCGTGAGGCCTCCTACTTTGTTCTTCTTTTTCTGGAATGCTTTACTTATCCAGGGCCTCTTTCCCTTCCATATGAAGTTGATGATTTGTTTCTCCATCTCATAAAAAAATATCGTTGGAATTGCATTAAATCTATAGATTGTTTTTTTTGTAGAATAGACATTTTTACAATGTTAAGTCTTCATATCCATGAGCAAGGCATATTTTCCACTTATGTAGGTCTCTTTTGGTTTCTTGCAGTAGTGTCTTGTAGTTTTCTTTGTATAGGTCTTTTAAGTCTCTGGCAAGATTTATTCCTAAGTATTTTATCTTCTTGGGGGCTACTGTAAATGGTATTGATTTGGTGATTTCCTCTTCGATGTTCTTTTTGTTGGTGTAGGGGAATCCAACTGATTTTTGTATGTTTATCTTGTATCCTGATACTCTACTGAACTCTTCTATTAGTTTCAGTAGTTCTCTTGAGGATTCTTTAGGGTTTTCTGTGTATAAAATCATGTCATCTGCAAATAGATATACTTTACTTCTTCCTTACCAATCTGGATGCCCTTTATTTCTTTATCTACGCTAATTGCTCTGGCTAGGACCTCAAGGACAATGTTGAATAAGAGTGGTGATCTAGGGCATCCTTGTCTGGTTTCCGTTCTCAAACACGATGTTGGCTTTTGGCTTTGTATAAATGCCCTTTATTATGCTGAGGAATTTTCCTTCTATTCCTATCTTGCTGAGAGTTTTTATCGTGAATGGGTGTTGGACTTTGTCAAATACCTTTTCTACATCAAATGATAAGATCATGTAGTTCTTGCCTTTTATTTGTATGGTGGATTACACTGATTGTTTTTCTAATGTTGAACTATGCCTTCATACCTGGTATGAATCCCACTTGGTCATGGTGAATTATTTTTTTGATATGTTGTTGAATTCTATTGGTTAGAATTGTGTTGAGGATTTTTGCATCTAATTTCATGAAGGATATAGGTCTGTAATTTTCTTTCTTTTTTTTTGTGGTGTCTTTACCTGGTTTTGGTATCAGGGATATGCTGGATTCATGGAATGAGTTTGGTAGTGTTCCATCCTTTTCTATGCTCTGAAATACCTTTAGTAGTAGTGGTATTAACTCATCTCTGAAAGTTTGGTAGAACTCTCCAGTGGAGCAAAAAATATGGAACGCTTCACAAATTTGCGTGTCATCCTTATGCAGGGGCCATGCTAATCTCTGTATCATTCCAATTTTAGTATATGTGCTGGCAAAGCAAGCAATCTCTCTTTCTTTCTTTCTTTCTTTCTTTCTTTCTTTCTTTCTTTCTTTCTTTCTTTCTTTCTTTCTTTCTTTCTTTCTTTCTTTCTTTCTTTCTTTCTTTCTTTCTTTCTTTCTTTCTTTCTTTCTTTCTCTCTCTCTCTCTCTCTCTCTCTCTCTCTCTCTCTCTCTCTCTCCCTCCCTCCCTCCCTCCCTCCCTCCCTCCCTCCCTCCCTCCCTTCCTTTCTTCCTTCCTTCCTTCCTTCCTTCTTTTCTTTCTCTCTCTCTCTCCCCTCCCTCCCTCCCTCCCTCTCTCCCTTCCTTCCTTCCTTCCTACCTTCCTTCCTTCCTCTTTCTCTCTCTCTCTTTCCTTTTCTGTCTTTCTTCATTTCTCAGTTCTCATCTGTCTGTGCTTACCTCCTTTTCCAGTATCCAGAATACCTGGTGCTATATAACACCTGTGCCCCCCTAGCCAGGCTATACAGTGCAACCCGGGAGTTTTCCTCAGTCTTCGTGGCTGCACTGGTGGGACCCCTTGAGGCTTTTCTTTTCATATGTTTTCTTTTACAAATTTTTATCTAATTTTTTTTCTTTTTTTTTTTTTTATTTGCTTCTTTGCATTTCTCGGGTTCTCATCTCTCCACTCCAATGGCAAGCTCCCTTTGCACTCTTTTTTTTTTTTTTTTTTTGGAGTGGGGGTGTATTTTTTTTCCTTTGTTTGTTTTTGGCTGTGTTTCTCTCTCCTCTTTTCCATACACATACTACCTCATACATCACAACCTACCCCCTTGTTCCTGCCTACCTGCACTGTGCGCTGATCATCACACCTCTGAGCAATGTTCCTGCCTACCTGCACTGTGCGCTGATCATCACACCTCTGAGCAACTCAGCCACAGTCTACCAGAACCTGCCTGGTACTGATTCCTGGCCCACTGTGTCAGCCCTAGTATGTGCCACAAACAACCCAATAACAGGGCTTCAAAGTACATAAAACAAACTCTAACAGCACAGAAAAGAGAAATTGACAGCTCCACAGTAATAGAAGGAGACTTCAACACACCACTCTCATTAAAGGACACAACATCTGGAAACAAACTCAACAAAGATACAGAATAGCTAAAGTACACAATCAACCAACTTGACCATATAGACATATATAGAACACCCAGCTGCAAAAGTACACATGCTTTTCCAGTGCACATGGAATGTTCTCCAGAATAGACCACATCTTAGGCCACAAAGCAACCCTCAACAAAATCCAAAATACTGAAATAATACAAAGTGTCTTCTCTGACTACAATGCCATCAAAGTAGAAATGAACAACAGGAAGAGTAAGGGAAAAAAATCAATTACATGGAAACTGAATAACACCCTGCTTAAAACCCACTGGGTAATAGAAGAAATCAGAGCTAGAATCAAAAAATTCCTAGAATCAAACAAAAATGAAAATACACCGTACCAAAACCTTTGGGAGCAAAGGCATTCCTCAGAGGTAAATTTATAGCAATAGATACACACAAAGAAGAGAAGGACAAAATCAAAACATTAGCTACACAACTTGAACAAATAGAGAACAGCAAAAGAAAGCCCACACTCACCAGAAGAAAGGAAACAATAAAGATCAGAGCAGAAATAAATAGAGAATAGAAAAACAATAGAAAGAATCAATAAAAGTTGGTTCTCTGAATGGATCAACAAAATCGGCAAACCACTGGCCAAATTGGCATAGAAAAACAGGATAGTATGCAAATAACCCAAATAAGAAGATGAAATGGGTGATATTACAAGAGACCCAATGGAAATGAAAAGGATCAAACAGAGTATTATGAAAAACTATACTCCAACAAATTTGAAAACTTAGAGGAAATGGACAGATTTCTAGAAACACACTACCTATGCAAACAAACACAAAATGATGCTGAAAATCTAAACAGACCCATAACGAGACTGAAGAGGTAAAAAAAAAAAAAAAAAAAAAAAACTCCCAACAAAAAAAATCCCTGCCCTAGGTGGCTTTACTGGAGAATTCAACCAAACATTCAGAGAAGAGTGTACACCAGTACTACTCAAATTATTTCAGAACATAGAAAGGGAAGCAATATTTCCAAATTCATTCTATGAAGCCAGCATAACCCTGATACCAAAACCAGGCAAAGACACCACAAAAAAAGAAAATTACAGACCAATACCTCTCATGAATATGGATGCAAAAATTCTCAAAATTCTAGCCAATAGAATTCAGCTGCATATCAAAAAAATAATACTCTATGACCAAGTAGGATTCATACCAGGTGCAAGGATGGTTCAATATTAGAAAACCAATCAGCATTATCCACCATATAAATAAAATGAAAAAGAATCACACGATCATTTCAATCAATGCAGACAGAGCACTTAAGAAAGTCCAACACCCATTTCTGATAAAATCTCTGAAAAAAATATGTATAGAAGGAAAATTTCTCAACAAAATAAAGGGCATATATACAAAACCAATGGCCAACATCATTCTTAATGGAGAGAGACTGAAAACATTCCCCTTGAGAACAGGAACAAGACAAGGATGCTCTTTAACATCACTCCTATATAACATTGTGTTGAAAGTCCTAGCTAGAACAATAAGGCAAGAAACAGAAATAAAGGGCATCCAAACTGGTAACGAAGAAGTTAAACTGTCTCTGTTTGCAGATGATATGATACTATATGTAGATAGCCCAGAAGACTCCATGAGAAAACTACTGGAACTGATAGAAAGATTCAGCAGAGGAGAGCATACAAAAAATCAGTTGGATTCCTATACACCAATAAAGCAATTGATGAAAAGGAAATCAGGAAAACAATACCATTTTTAAAAATAGCCCCTAAAAAAATAAAATACTTGGAAATAAATCTAACTAGGGATGTAAAATACCTATACAAACAAAACTACAAAACACTACTGCAAGAAACCAAAAGAGATAGTCATAAATGGAAGAACATACCATACTCATGGATAGGTAGACTCAACATTGTGAAAATGACAATTCTACCCAATGCAATCCTGATCCAAACCCCAACAACATTCTTTAAAGAGATGGAAAAACTTATCATTAGCTTTATATGAAAAGGTAAGAGGCCCCGAAAAGTAAAGCACTATTGAAGAACAAGAATAAAGTAGGAGGACTCACACTACCTGATCTCGGAACCTACTACACAGCTGTGGTAGTCAAAACAGCCTGGCCCTGGTACAACAACAGATACATTGAACAATGGAGCAGAATTGAGAACCCAGATGTAAATCCATCCACCTGCAGTCACCTGATCTTTGACAAGGGCCCAAAGTCCATCAAATGGGGAAAAGACAGTCTTTTTAACAAACAGTGCAAGCAAAACTGGATGTCCACCTGCAAAAAAATGAAGCAGGACCCATATCTCACACCATATACAAAAACTAACTCAAAATGGATCAAAGACCTAAACATAAAGCAAAAACTATAAAGTTCATGGAAGAAAAAATAGAATCAATGCTAGAGGCCCTAATACACGGCATTAACAGGATACAAACCACAACCAAGAACACACAAGCTCCAGGGGATAAGTTAGATAACTGGGATCTTCTAAAAATTAAATGCTTTTTGCTCATCAAAAGACTTCACCAAGAGTAAAAAGAGAACCTACAGACTGGGGAAAAAAAAAAAAAATTGGCTATTACAAATCAGACAGTGGTCTAATCTCTAATATTTATAAGAAAATCCAACACCTCTACAACAACAACAAAAAAAATCATCCAATTAAAAAATGGGCAAAGGAAATGAACAGACACTTCACCAAAGAAGACACTCGAGTGGCCAACAGACATATGAGGAAAAGCTCACAATCTCTACCCATCAGAGAGATGCAAATCAAAACCACAGTGAGATACCATCTTATCCCGGCATTATGGCAGGAATCAATAAAACAGGAAACAAAAGATGTTTGAAAGGCTGCAGGGAGATCGGAACTCTTATGCACTGCTGGTGGAAATGCAAAGTGATACACCCATTTTGGAAAACGATATGGTGTTTCCTTAGAAAGCTCAAAATAGAAATACCATATGATCCAGCAATCTCACTCTGAGGAATGTATCCTAGACAAATGAGAGTCATCACACGGACAGACCTATGTCCAGCCATGTTCATTTCAGCATTGTTCACAATAGCAAAAAGATGGAAACAACCTAGATGCCCAACAACAGATGAATGGATAAACAAACTGTGATACATACACACAATGGAGTATTACACAAGATATAGAACAATGATGAATCTGTGAAGCATCTTATAACATGGATAAATCTGGAGGACATTATGCTGAGTGAAATTAGTCATTCACAAAAGGACAAATATTGTATGAGACCACTACTGTAAATACTCACGAAAAGGTTTACACACAAAAAGAAACAATCTTTGATGGTTACGAGGAAGGGAAGGGATGGGGATGGAAAAATGCTTAATAGACAATAAATAAGTGGAAACTTTGTTGTAGGGTAAGACAGTACACAATACTGGGGAAGCCAGCACAACCTGTCCTGGGCAAGGTCATGGTAGCTCCATAGACACATCCAGATTCCCTGAGGGACCAAATTGCTGGCCTGAGGGCTGTGGGGACCATGATCTTGGGGAATATCTAGTTTAATGGGCATAACATAGTTTATGAGAATATGTTCTACATTCTACTTTGGTGAGCAGTGTCTGCGGTCTTAAAATTCTGTGAGTGGCCATCTAGGATATCCCACTAGTCTTACCACTTCTGGAGCAAAGAAGAATAAGGAAAACAAAAGATACAAGGGAAAGATTAGTCCAAACAACTAATGAACCACATCTACCATGGCCTTTACCAGACTGAGTCCAGAACAACAAGATGGTGCCTGGCTACCACCACTGACTTCTCTGACGGGGATCACAATAGAGGGTTCCAGACAGAGGTAGAGAAAAATGTAGAACAAAATTCTAACTCAAAAAGAAAGACCAGACTTGCTGGCCTGACAGAGACTGGAGAAACCCTGAAAGTATGGTCCCCAGACACCCCTTCAGCTCAGTAATGAGGTCACTCCTGTGGTTCACCCTTCAGTCAAAGTACCATGGCCCAGGAAGTGCATCACGAAATGTTTTCATGAAAAAAATAACTCATTTACTTGAATATTTCCTAATGCTGGTAGCTGTACGTTCCCAATAACACAAAGGAATAGTAAACATACTTGCAAGCCTTATGTCACTGTACAGAAGCCAAAAGACACCAACTTTTCACATAATCACTCCTCCGAGAAGCATCCCCTCATAAGAATAGCTCTCAACACTCAAGTGTGGTGCAGACCAATTTCCTTGTCTTTTAGGCATTTGCACTAGTATCTACCAAGGCAATTGCACTAGTATCTGCCACAACAGAACATACTAAAGAGGCTCAAACGCCTGCCAACAAACCTCCAAGGGTGGAAAATGTAGCAGGAACACATATGTTCCAGCACCCTTAAAAGGAAAAAGAAGAAATAAGTTGACCCAGATTCAAACGTTCAAATGTTAAGTGTCGCTGAGTATACTTTCAGGTGCACTGATGCATTATACCTTATACTGTCATGGAAATATTTTAATGTATAACTTAAAGTATTAATGATATTAATTGAGAACAAAAATGTGTATCATTAATAAATGTCAGAAAACTTAAATATAACAAAATATTCTTTCATTAGTAGCCAAAGATCGTCTCATTCTCCTCTGAAGTGGCATGTGATTATGTTCCTATTATTACATTTTTTACGCCTTCTTTAATTATATATATTATATAATATATATAATTATATATTTTATATATATACATACATAAAAGCCCCCAGATGTGGACTTACAGAACATTTTCCTAGTGTGCCTTGATCATAGTGGAATACATACAGACTTGTTCCAAAGAAATGTTTGGTGAATTAAGTCAGTGGAGCCAAGGCATTAAAAAAAAACTTTTATTTTGTGATGGCTTTTTATTAATATACTTTTTAAAATTTTAGAATAGATTTAGATTTACAACCACATTGTGAGAGATGGCACAGAGAGTCTCTTCCACACCCAGGTTCCTCTATTTTTAACATCTTAGAGTAGTATGGTACATTTGTCACAATTAATGAACCAATATTGATATATTATTATTTACTGAAGTTATACTTTGCTCAGATTCCCTGTTTATCCCTAATGTCCTTTTTCTCTTTCAGGATCTTATTCAGGATACTATGTTACATTTAATTGACATGTGTTTTTAGGCTTCACACGGCTCTGACAGTTTCTCAGACATTCCTTGCTTTTGATAACCTTGACAGTTTTGAGGAGTACTGGTCAGGTGCTTTGCAAAGCGACCCTCGGTTGGTGTTTGTCTGATGTTGTTTTCATAATTATTTGGGGTTGAGTTAGCTGCTATTCAGTCGTGAGAGGGCCTGTGAGAAGGCCATGTGTCAGAGGACTACAATTAGCATCCAGGAGCTGAGAGCTGCCACTGACTGACAGCCAGCAAGAAAATGGACATCTCAGTCCTACAAAGGCAAGGAAGTCAGTTGTACCAACAGCCATATGAGTTTGGAAAAAGACCCCATGATCCATAAAGGTACGCAGTTCGGCAAACATCTTGATTTCAGCTTGTGAGACTCTGAACATAGGACCCAGTAAGTAAGCTGTGTCCAAACTCTTGACCCGTGAAAACTGTGAGATAATAAATGTATGTTGTTTTAAGCTGCTACATTTGTGGTAATTTGTTACACAGCAATAGAAAACCACTGTAGTCTCAGTGGTTACTGAATCTCAGAAGTTTGCATTAGAGTTGTAGACAAAGCATAGATTTGGTTTTTAAGTCACAGTTATACCTCATATTATCTGTTTGATTTTAAAATAATATAACAATTCATTTTAGCCTCAATTTTATCCTCGGAGAAATAGGGTCAATATTTCATAATTTATAGAGGTCCAAGAGAATGGCATGTTGTTGTGAGGTGATGTTGAGTCAGTTTCAAATCGCAGAAGGAAACACTGCCCAATACTGCACCATCTTCATGATCGTTACGCTTGAGCACATCGTTGCAGCCACTGTATCAATCCATCTCATTGAGGGTCTTCCTCTTTTTTACTAACCCTCTACATTGCCAAGCATGGTGTCCTTCTCCAGGGACTGGCCCCTCCTGATAACATGTCCAAAGTGTGTGAAACAAAGTCTCTCCATCCTTCCTTCTAAGGAGGATTTTGGCTGTACTTCTTCCAAGACAGATTTGTTCGTACTTTTGGCAGTCCACGGTATATTCAATATTCTTTGCCAGCACTACAACTCAAAGGCGTCAGTTCTTCAGTCTTCCTTATTCATCGTTCAGCTTTCACATGCATATAAGGGGATTGAAAACACCAGGGCTTAGGTCAGGTGTGGAGCCCTGGTGGCACCAGTGGTTAAGTTTGGCTACTAACCAAAAGGTCTGCAGTTTGAACTCACCAGCTGCTCCTTGCAAACCCTGTGGGGAGGTTCTACTCTGTCCTATAGTGTCTCTAAGTTGGAATTGACTCCACATCAATGATAGCAACACATTTGATTTTTTATTTTTCTGGAGGGGGTTAGGCGCACCTTAGCCTTCAAGGTAACATCTTTGCTTTTTAACACTGTAAAGAAGTCTTTTGCAGTAGATTTGCCCAATGCAATGTGTTTAATTTCTCGACTTCTACTTCCGTGCGTGTTGCCTGTGGATCCAAGTAAAATGAAATCCTTGACAATTTCCATCTTTTCTCCAGTTATCATGATGTTGCTTATTTGTTCAGTTGTGAGGATTTTTGTTTTCTTTATGTTGGAATGTAATCCATACTGAAGGCTGTATTTTTTGATCTTCATCAGTAAGTGGTTCAAGTCCTCTTCACTTTCAGCAAGCAAGCTTCTGTTATCTGCATAATGCAGGTTGTTAATGAGTCTTCCTCCAATCCTGATGCCCCCATTCTTGTCCATATAGTCCAGCTTCTCAGATTATTGCTCAGCATACAGATTGAATAAATATGGTGAAAGGATACAACCCTGACCCACAACTTTCCTTACTGTAAACCATGTAATATTCCCTTGTTCTGTTTGAACGACTGCCTCTCAATCCATGTACATATTCCTCAGGACCACAATTAAGTGTTCTGGATTCCCATTCTCTGCAATGTTATCTATAATTTGTTATGATCCACACAGTCAAATGTGTTTTCATAGTCAATAAAACACAGGTAAACATCTTTCTGGTATTGTCTGCTTTCAACCAGGATCCATCTGACATTAGCAATGATGTCCCTGGTTCCACGTCCTCTTCTGAATCCAGCTTGAATTTCTGGCAGTTCCCTGTTGATGCACTGCTGCAACCTCTTTTGAATGATCTTCAGCAGAATTTTACTTGCATGTAATATTAGTGATATTTTTTGATAATTTCCTCATTCAGTTGTATACCCTTTCTTTGGAATAAACATAAATAAGAATCTCTGCCAGTCAGTGGGCCAGGTAGCTGTCTTCCAAATCTCTTGACATAGACTAGTGAGCACTTCTAGTACTGCATCCAGAAAAATAGCATTGACTATTCTAAATCATCTAACGTTTTTCTTGGTCTATAATGGATGCTAACTAATGTTAGTTTCTTTTCCTCCTCATCTTATCTCGGAAAATTTTCTTATCTCAAAATGACTTGAGACCACTAGAGTTAAATAGAAGGTGATGACCATTATATATTGAGCTTGAAGTGTGTACTAAACAACAAGAAGGGTAAAAACAGAAAGTGAAAGCCCTCAGTTTGGATATGGGCTAATTAGCTTCTTTAAACATACTCTCCTCTCTGGACCTTGCAATCTCACCATCAGTCCAGTATGAATTACAGTAATGGATAAAGAGGTCTGCTTGTCATTCTCATGTACTATTTGTGGGAAAAAAAAAACAGGTAAGTTACTGAATTTTGTTCCACACTGAAGTTGGTGATGAGAGTAATAATTCCTAACCCAAATGACCTCAAAATTTTAATACCTGAAAACAACAAAGGTAAATACAATTAAAAACAAAATAGAAACCATAAATGTTTTCTCAAGTTTTATGATAGAGGTTGTGTTCTAGCAATAAGAAGAAATTATTTTTGATATTTTTAAATTAAATTATCTATGAAAGATAAGGTCAGGTCCTCTCAGTGAATGAGCTTATTTGAAAAGTGAAATGTGTAAATTAAAAGAATGTATTTTTTCTTCATTTTTAATTCTTCTCTATCTAGCCAGACTGTCTTCCTCTCCGATTAGATACCCTGAAGATCCATGCCCACACGTTTCCCTCTTCCTTTTTTTTTTCTTCATTTCCTAATCCTCCCAATCCCTTTGTAACCACTAACCTTTTATCTCAGTAGATTTACCTATTCTAGATATTTCATGAAAGTGGAATCATGCAATACTTGTTCACTTGTGTCTGGCTTAATTCATTCAGCATAATTTCAAGGTTAATATCCGTGTGGTGACATGTCAAAACTTCACTTCCTTTTATAGTTGAATAATGCTCCATTGTATGGATATACCACATTTTATTTATACATTCATCTGTTGATGGGTAGTAGGGCCATTTTCATCTTTAAGCTATTGTTTATCACGGTGCAACTAACATTGGTGTACATGTGTCTGTGTTCTTGTTTTCAATTCTTTTGGGTATATGCATAAGAATAAAATTGCTAGATCATACAGTAATTCTATGTCTAACTTTTTGAGGAATCACAAACTGTTTTCTACAACCATTTTATATTCCCACCAGCAATATGAGTATTCCAATTTCTCCATACCCTCATCAATGTTTGTTTTCCTTTTTTTTTTTTTTAATAATAACCACCCTAATGGGGGAAAAATGATATCTCATTATGGTTTTGATTTGTATTTCCTTAGTGGCTAATGATGTCAAGCAACTTTTCCTGTGATTGTTGGCCATTTGCATATCTTTTTTGGAGAAATGTCTGTGCAAGTCCTTTGACCATTTTTTAATTGGGTTGTTTGTCTCTTTGTTGTTGAGTTGTAAGAGTTCTTTATAGGTTATGGCTTTTAAACCCTTATCTGATATATGATTTTCAAATACTTTCTCCCATTTTCTAGGTTGTCTTTCCAATTTCTTGAAAATAATCCTTGATGCACAGAAGTTCTTAATTTTGAAGAAGTCCAGTTTATCTATTTAAAATGGAGTATTTTTAATAGAAATTGCCAGATAACTGTTGGTTTATTTCATGTCATGTAGTCATAGTCCTAAGCCAATATCTTATGAAATTCATTTTTTTTCTTTGTACTCTTATTTGCATATCACTTTTGTTGTTGACTTTAAAATTTAATAAAGGCAATAATTTTTAAAATACCAGGATGACACAATACAAAGCAGATTACTATGGTGAATTTCTTTACTAGGTAGCTAAAAAAAAAGATGAAACCCATTGCCATCGAGTCAATTCCGACTCTAAGTGACCCTATAGGACAGAGTAGAACTGCCCCATAGAGTTTCCAAGGAGCACCTGGTGGATTCAAGCTGGCAACCTTTTGGTTAACAGACATAGCTCTTAACCACTATGCCACCAGGGTCTCCAGGTAACTAATGGATATTATAATTTCACTATTTTCTTTATTAGCATTCCAAAGAATGGAAAAATATTTTGTTATAGAACATGTGCTAAAGCCATTAAAAAATGAGAAAAATAATTTGGAATATCCAGAACTACAATGAGACGTTGAAAACATCCAAGCTTCTGGATGTTTTATTCATTGTCTCCATCTTGCAATTAGGAAAAGAGATTTGTTTCTCTTCATAAGATAAAGACATTCTCTCATCGTATTTCCTCGTATTTTTAGTTACCTTATTTTAAACAATATTTCAATAAATTTATGATAAAATATTGCTCAAAGAGCTATACCTAATCATGTATGCAAACAGAATAGAGACAACAATTACTCCGTGGTGGATGGAACCCCATAAGTATATTTCTGGACAGCATTTCTGAATCTTCATAATTTCTCTAACACCCCATTGGATATATCCTTGAAGGTTCATCTGGGATTCATAAGGATGCACAGCAAATTTGAAGTCTGTGTCTCTTTGAGATAGAAGACAAAATACAAGCTCATTTCCTTTGGCATATTCTCACATGGGCATCTCTATGCAGGTTGAAGCTTATGCTTCCAGTACTAATGCCCTGGAGAACCTTTATTCTTATTTTGTTATCTTTTAGCATCAATTTTTCCTTACAACACTGTGACTCTTTCCCCTTGAGAGGAATGTACACTTTCACCTAAGAAATAGGAATCAACTTGAGATACTGTTCTGCACAACTGCAGAAATAAGTCTAGACAGCAATGGAACCATGGAACTGAAAGTGCAGTCGTAATGATGGCACCTGGAAGAGACTGCCAATGGCTTTTCCTCTTACAGGGGAAATCTGGGCTTAACAAATTCATTCTTTTTAAGTGTAAACTAGGAGGCTAGAGAGAGCAATTAATTTATTTTCTGTTGACTGGATTAAAAAAATAAACAGAAGTCCAAAATTATACTGTAATTGCAAACTACAGCTGAAAATACTTATTCTATAGACTTCTAACAGAGAACTTAATAGATATCATGCCAGTTTCACATGTCTAAATAATTAATAAAATATGATCCACAGACTTAGATGAAAGAAGGAATTCAGATTAAAAAAAAAAAAAAACAGGAATAATGTAATTTAGAAAAAGGTATATGACAAAACTTGTTGCCATCAAGTAGATTCTAAGAGCTCAGCTGTTAACCAAACTGCTGGCAGTCTGAATCCACCAGCCACTCCTTGGAAACCCTATGGGGCAGTTCTACTCTGTCCTACAGGGCCGCTATGAGTCGGAATTGACTCAGTGGCAATGGAATATATGACAAACATAAGTATAAAAGACAGTTCATACTGTTTTTTATGTGGAAAAAAACATCTTGATGAGACAATATTTCAAAAATATCCCAGATTTTTTGTAATTAAAAATTATAATCATACTCAATAATTTAAAATTGTATTTTAAAATGATTACATCTAATTTTGTATGAATTTAATGTAAGTGATTTAATGGTGTCCCTATAGCTGACAAGCTCTTTGGAATAATGACTGCTGACTTTGGCTCATTTTACTAGGTCAAGTATAGGAGAATTGCTAATTGTTATGCCAAGTGATTCTTTAATATTGCAAATTAGTGGTTTGTTTCTAAAACTAGAGTGTAGGCTTGTAGAAGTCAAGCACAGAAATTTAACAGCATGAATTGAAATTGGCTGAAAAATCCTGCCAAAGAAAGAGTTTAATAATGGAGCTACATGAACCCTGACTACTTCCATTCATAAGATATTTATAAAAACTTTTCCTCTATTCATGAGGAATAAAAGTCTTAAAATTCTGATTTAATTTCAAGCTTCAGTTAGACTTCAAACAAAGAATAAAAGTCAGTTTACATAATCTTTCTCACTGTTGAGATTTGCTCAAATTAACATCCTATGTGTATATCCTATCTATATTGGGAACAAAAAACATCACAATCTGGTTTCAAGGAATAGGTCCTAGGAATTTGTATCATGATGTCTCTGAATTCTAGCTCACCATTTAATGGCTCAAAGTAATATCCAACTAATTTCATGTAAATTTTTTAAGTTTGTGTAAAAAATAGTAGCACTGGATTAAAACCCTTTGAAAGAATGAATGAATGTATGCTTAGATGTCAGCAGAGGGGATTCATACTCATGCCAACTGTTTCCAAATTAGCTGTCAGAGAGATATGATTCTTAAAACTTATTTGAAGGTACATAGCATATTCTAGAGTTTCCTTTCATGTGAAACGTTGTGCTTCTGTGTGATTCTGTGAAAGGATAAAGAAGGCCTGGGATACATGAACTCTAGGGAGGGTGTAAAACGGTTCGAAGGGATCTGGAAACTGGAAACTGTCCAAAATATGACTATATTCCATTTTATTTAAAAAAAAAAAACTTTGATTAGATTCTGAAACAGATTCATAACCATAAAAAGAAAAATCATTAAGAATCACTGTTTTATGGAAAACATTTTATGTCTTCACTCCACATTATATTCCTTTATAAACATTAATTAGAGGTTCTATTTTTGGCTGAAGGTGAATGTACATAGCAGTGTTGTTGTTAGTTGCCCTGAAGTCAATTCCAACTCATTGTGATCCCATGTGTGCAGAGTAGACTGCTCTATAGAGTTTTCAAGGCTGTGACTGTTTGAAAAGAGATTGTGAGGCCTGTCTTCTGAGGTGCCTCTCAGTGGGTTAGAACCATCAATCTTTCGGCTAGTAGTCAAGAGCTTAACCATTTGCATCTCTCAGGGTACATGAAAGAGAAGAAGTTGAGAATGAAATTTTCGTTTCCTCAGAACTAGACTCTTTCTTTTTAAACCAAATCTTAATAAAAAATGTATTTGTAAAATATTTATTTATTTGTTTTCTCAGAACTTTTTACTCTAATATCAGAGAATCTTAATGCTGGCAAATTTTTAAATAGTAAATGCGAATACAGAATTAAAAAGATATTATAGAGTCAATAAGGAAATGTTCTAAGTGATGTTTATAGCATATGCACATAACACTTGCCACCGCCCTCAAAAGTGAAGTAACCATGGTGATTAATGTACTGGATCAATAAGCAACATCATGATAAGTGGAGAAGTTGTCAAGGATTTTATTTTATTTGGATCCACAATCAACGGCCATAGAAGCAACAGTCAAGAAATCAAATGACGTATTACATTGAGCAAATGTGCTGCAAAATACCTCTTTAAAGTCAAAGATGTCACCTTGAGGACTAAGGTGCACCTGACCCAAGACAAGGTATTTTCAATTGCCTCATATGCATGCAAAAGCAGGACAATAAATAAGAAAGACCAAAGAAGAATCGATGACTTTGAATTATGGTTTTGGAGAAGAATATTGAATATACCACGAACGGTCAGAAGAACAAACAAATCTATCTTGGAGAAAGTACAGCCAGAATGCTCCTTAGAAGCAAGGATGGCGAGACTACATCTCACTTACTTTGGACATGTTATCAGGAGGGACCAGTCCCTGGAGAAGGACATGATGCTTGGCCTCAGGAAACTAATAACATCAGTTAGGCTCAGGAAATATATAATATCAAATATATTCAATATTATAAATTTCCTAAGGCCAAAGGGAGACATGGTGGTGCAGTGGTTAAGAGCTTGGCTGCTAACCAAAATGCTGACAGTTCGAATCCACCAGCCAAATCCTCAGAAACCCTACAGGACAGTTCTTCTCTGTCCTGCAGGATTGCTATGAGTCAGAATGGACTGGATGGCAATCGGTTTTCTGTTTTGGTAAGACCAAACACCCTGTTATATTTTTATTACTACCCTTCACACTTACCAGTTGGCACTTTCAAATTCTAAAGACCTTTCAGTGTTGGATTAACACTACCAATTTTTTTCTACTCAATTTTGTTTTGTATACTGAGGAAGCTCATCCGAAGCAAAGGTTTCCTACCACACTCAAGTCTTTACATACTTATTTCATAAATTTATGCTCAGTCCAGTGAGAAATAACTTCTAGAGGTTTAAAAAAAAAAAGAGGTTTAGGCCACAGTAAAATTATAGGAACTGTGAGCACTGCATTATACAACTGTCATTAATAAAATAGAAGACATACTAGGAAAGTAGTATAAAATGTTTAAGAAAATGGGTTATTAAATAAAAAAAGGAGGTGGCAGACAAGACTAGATATACCAAAGACAGAAGGGAAAGGAAAGTGTCTATAACTAATTGAGGATGAATATCACAGAGGGAGGGATTATTTATGATTTGAGATTACAGCATGAAAGAATGTATACATTAATACTGAAACGTCAAAGTGTGAGTTGTTTTGTTAATGCAACAACTGACCATTAATAAATTTGAAAAAAAGTTCAAATATTTTAATAATCATATAAATAGTTTAAACATGTAATTATTTAATATTTTAATAAGTACAGATATCAATAAAGGTAAGGAAGAAAGATGAATAAATAGGTAAGAAAGAGAAATAAATAATAACTAGATAATGGACCATTGCACCCTGGTGGCACAATGGTTAAGAGCTTGGTTGCTAACCAAAAGGTCAGCAGTTCAGATCCATTAACCGCTCCTTGGAAACCCTATGGGGCAGGTCTACTCTGTCTTATAGTGTCTCTATGAGTCATAACCGACTTGACAGCACATAACAACAGTGGACCATACTAATTTATGATATTTTCTCTTGAATATCGTATCTACTGTAAGTTTAACATTGCTTGGTGCCTACACACAAAGCACTTAAAAATATAGGTTAATTTTATATATCAAGCTTAGTTAAATTTACATTTCTTTCCCCAATGGTTTGTGTGGGTAAATACAACCTAAAACATTTTTTGAAATATTTTGTTATTGGAAGGTGTAAAACGTGATGAGTAAGAGTAATGTCAGAATAATGGCTTTAAAGTCACAACGCTTTGATCCTGGTTTCATATTTACTATCAGCGTGACCTTAGGAAGTTATTTATCATCCCAGTATCTAAATTCCCTGAATTGTACAATGTGAATATCTACTGCCTAGGATTAAATACAAGATTCCAATTTTGCCTGACATAATAATATATGTTACCTACTATTATTGTTCCAATTATTATTTTCTCAGAACACAAACTTTGTTTTTAATCTTGGAACAGGTATAATCTGAAAATATTTCTTTCAACTGGATATTGCTAACATGTACTAGGTGCTTATCATACAGCAGGCACTGTTGTATTCTTTTTGCAAGAAAAGTAATAGCACCTGCATTTTCCATCCGTTGATATGAGCAGTGGAAGTAAAGCCAACTAGGTATATCATACTTAAGATAAAGAAAAATATATATAGGAAAAACAAAGGCACAGTTTTGAAGTCAGAGAACATTTTAAATGAAGGCTTCTTGGAAAGAAGGTCACAGGGATTTTGAAAGGTTTATCAGAAAGACATGATTAGAAGGAGTGAAATTTTTTTCTGATGCTGCTCGTTAATTCGTTTTATACCTGTACAGTGCTGAAAGAAAACAACCGTGAGCCCAGAAATCTATATCCAGTGAAAATATCTATTAAGCATGAAGGCGAAATAAAAAGATTTTACTGATAGAAGCAAACTAAGATAATTTGTAACCACTAGAAATATACTATAAGAAATGGTAAAGGAAATCCTTCAGGTTGAAGGGAAATAATATCAGATGGTGTGATGGTTAAGATTGTGGGTCAACTTGGCTGAGCCATGATTCTCAGTTTTTTGGCAGTTGTATGTTGTGATCACTTTCCTGTTGAAATTTGATATCTGATCACCCCCATGATGGAATCTGCTGAATGGTACAAGCAGGGGTGGGTCCTGTGGTGGCTCACCACCCCCTCAGCCTTCATTTCTCCATCTTCCGCTGTCTACTTCCTCCCTGCTCACTATGGCTTGTTCTGCATCCAGGAGCTGTCTCTTGTCTGACCTCTGGTTCTTGGGACTTGATCTAGCACCTTACCTGTGCATCTTGGGATTCGCCGATCTTTACAGCCCGTGAGCAAGAGTCCTGCTCCTTGTCTTGGGTTCGCCAGCCCCTGTAGCTAAGTGACTCAGGAGAAACCTTGCAGTCTTGCCTGCCGACCTTGGGGATTCCTTGATTGTCACAACCTGTGAACAGGACTCCTGCTCCCCAGCCTGCTCATCTTGGGTTCACCAGCTTCTGTGGCTCCACGAATTGGGAAAGTACTCTATCCTGATCCAAGGACTTGGGACATTCCAACCCCTACAATGACGCAAGCTGTTTCCTTAATATAAATCTCTCTATATATATTTATATTCATTACTGATTTTGCTTATATAGAGAACCCAGTCTAAGACAAGTGGTACCGAGAGTAGTGGTTAAGAGCTACGGCTTCTAACCAAAAGGTTGGCAGTTCAAATCCACCAGGTGCTCCCTGGAAGCCCTATGGGCAGTTCTACTCCGTCCTTATAAGGTTGCTATGAGTCAGAATTGACTTGACGGCAGCAGGCTTGGTTTTACTAGTATTAAATCACTTTCTTTTAAAAGTGTGTATAGGTGCCAAATCTGTCACCTTGTCATATTTTCTTTGCACCCTTGAATTTCTTCTCTGAACTCTTACTTCAGAGGTCATATTTTCTTAAACTTATTTTTCTTTATAAACAAGTATTTACTCACCGATCAGTTATCTTATTTAATTGCAGAATTTCTCAGAATTATGATGCAATTCTCTTGATGTGCGTTCTTCACCTGTCTTTTGTGTAGTTTGTTTCCTACCTTTTTTTCTTTGCCTTATCCATGGGATAGTGGAATTGCGGTGGTTTTCTTATCATTACTTATTTTTGAATGAGGCCTCTCTTGTAGAGCTTTTATATTGCAGAATATAAGATATGTTGCTGACTTTGTCACCCTGAATACCAAACAGATATCAAATTAAATAAAATTTAGAAAGGAAAATAAAGAAGAAAATTTCAGTATTCACCAAAGCCAAGAACCAGCCACAACCTCAAACTATAAGCCAAGGAAACTGGCTTTGTTTAGAGACAAGAGTTGGGTCAGGAATTTAAGCAAGGAACTTCAGAGATTATGCCAATTATTTCAACACACTCTCTCACTACCTTTTGCCCTGGAGGTGTGACTCTGCTTCCTGCTACCTGCCTTGTCTTCCTGGTTCATAATACAGCCCCTCTGTCAAAAATCCTTTGTGTAGGGATGTAGCAGTGTTTTCGTCAGCTGACCACAATTAGCAGGTCCAGTGCAGACTGCCACTCCATTTTCTCCTCCTCCATATTGTTGTTGTTGTTAGGTGCCATTGTGTCACTTTCGACTCATAGCAACCCTATAGGACACAGTAGAACTGCCCCATAGAGTTTCCAAGGAGCGGCTGGTGGATTTAAACTGCTGATCTTTTGGTTAGCAGCCAAGCCCTTAACCACTACACCAGCAGGACTGCTCCTCCCTATTATACCCTGAAAATACAGGGGTCCAGAATCCAGCTTACGATCTCATACAGGAGCTCGTTAGCTTGTATCTTCAGGATGTTTTATCTACTTATGGAGAACTATGATCACTGCTTGAAACCTGGAGGAGAATGTATCCATATTCAGGTTTGTCTCTTGATTTTGTTCAAAAGGAATGCATTTGAAAGCCAATTTCCTTGGCTTATAGTTTGAGGTTGTGGCTGGTTCTTTGTTTTGTTGAATACTGAAATTTTCTTCTTTTCCTCTCTAAATTTTATTTAATTTGATATCTGCTTGGTATTCAGAGTGACAAAGTCAGTAACATATCTTACATTCTGCAAAATTTAACCATTAAGTTCCTTTGTGTGTTTATGTCTGTGTGTGTTAATCTCTTTCCTATTGTATTTGTGTGTGCATGTGTTAAGAATTATTAAAGGAAAAGGTAGCAGCAGTATCACAATTACCTGTCTTCTTAAAATTTATTGTGTATTTTGATATATATTTTTGTAACTATTTGATTTATCTTCCCTATCTACTTTTTTTTTTTTAGAAATACAAGATAAAAAATGAACATTTAAGAAAAATGAGTCAATCAATTGACTAGTTTTTGGAATTTCTTCTTTGAGAAAATGTCTTGTCATTCCATTAAATGACATCTGGGTATGTTGGGGATAGTGATGTCCAAGCTGTTGTTATTGCCTTTAATCTAAAATCGTATCAGTAGAAAAGCATCCAAGAGCAGCTTCGAAGATGAGAGATGCCCTAAGTGCTCCTTCAGCTTCTAGCCAAATAATTGATATCAGAATCCATTATAATCAGATTCTGACAAATATAAGGACACCAAGAGAAGGTCTATGCCACTCAGCCTGGCACTTCAAAATACTTCTTATGACACAGTTCATTACTCTCCAGGATTCCATTACCTGGCCATCTCATCTGTACAATCAGTAATCCTATCTTGTTACAGAATTTTTGACTTCATTGTTCATGTAAAATCCTAACTTTTTTATCCGTATTCATTCATTCCTTTAAAGATATTTGTTTAGTGTTGTTGTATATCAAATACTGTTCTAGGGAAAGTGAACAAAGCAAAACCCCTGCTATCATGGAGTTTACAATACGGTAGAGAAAGGCAGACAATAAGGAAACAAATATATAATACGTCAGATGTCGATAAGTACTATGAACAAAAATTGCTAATAAAGGAATAGAGTGCTAGGAGTCAAATTTTCAAGAGTGTTCAGGGAAGGTCTTCTTGGTAAGGTAACTTTTGAACAAAGATTTAGAAGAATTGAAAGACTGAGCAGTGAGGATATATAGGGAAGGCCTTTAGAGATTAAGAGAACAGAAATAAATGTAATATCAAGGAGTCAGTGTGGCTGGTATAGAATTAATATTTGTAGCAAATGACCTATTATAGCATCACTATACTAATTTTTTGAGGTCCCTGAGTGGTGTAAGCAGTTAACATGTTTGGCTAATAACCAAAAGGTTGGCAGTTCGAGTCTATCCGGAGGCATCTTGGACAAAAGGCGTGGCAATCTACTTCCAAAAAATTAGTCATTGAAAACTCTCTGGGATCCAGTTCTACTCTGATACACATTGGGTCACCATGAATCAAAACCTACTCTATGGTAACTAGTTTATACTAATTTTGCCAGTAAATCTCAAAATAATTGACAATTCGCTTCAGTTATTTTTGTCACACAAATACAATCTTTGCCTTCCTCCTTCTGACTACTTCTAGAGTTTTAAAAGTCCATTTACAGCAATTATCATCATTTGAAATTGGCTGGCTTCCAATTGGATACTGTCATAAAGGAAATACTCAAGCTATTTAAAAATTTTACTGTAAAAAAAGATGAAATTATTATGACGAATATTACAAAACTAAAAATAAAAACCAAACAAAGCTCAATTAAAAAAAAAAAAAAAACTAAAACCTCTCACTCTTTATTTTGTTCCTCCAAGCAACATCAACAATTGGATGCAACTTCTAAAAAAAGTTTTGATCTAGTTTTATTCCTGACATTGAATTAAACATATCCATAAGCATAGATGATGCTGTAATAGGTATTTTATTGTTATATATCACCAACTCCCAAAATTCTATTAGCAGAAATAATACCATTAATTTCCCATTTAACTGATACCCATCTTATCGAGAAAGATGTACTCATTATTTTATTTGCTCTTGGCACTAATAATTCATTTCCTGAAAGTGCAATTTAACCAAATCAAAAAGACATATTCAAACACTTCTACTTCAGATGATAATTTACAATATTTTTAAAAATATAGATGGTTCTCTCTTAACTCATTTGAATCATTAAAACAGTTGTTCACAAAACAAAAACGTTACCTTAAAATTGAAATGTTATATTATTAATACTAATGATTAATATAGAATATACAGTTCTCTTAGATTTGTTATTTGAAAACCAGTACATTCCATAGAAATATATTCCCCCAAGAAAGGTATAAATAATCCTTTATGTCCTGACTGCCTTCTTAAAATGGAATGTTGTTGTTGTTTGCTGCTGTCATGCAGATTCTCCTGAAATGAAATACCTATAGTCAACTCACTGAGCTAAGATTTAAGAAAAATATATCAGGTTGTTAACATATTTACCAACTGCAAATAATATAAACCTCATTACAGATTAAATAATGAAATGTATTATCTTTTTCTTAATAAAGTAGTAAAATATATTAATCATTGTTATTTTTCTATATTATTTCTGTCCTAACTGGTTTTATGGTGTAGTGGTTAAGTGCTATGGCTGCTAACCAAAGGGTTGGCAGTTCGAATCCACCAGGCACTCCTTGGAAACTCTATGGGGCAGTTCTACTCTGTCCTATAGGGTTGCTATGAGTCGGAATCGACTCGACGGCACTGGGTTTGGTTTTGGTTTTTAACTGGTTTTAGTGTTCTACCATAAAAAGTCTATTTTGTAATTCATTTTACAGTTTTTTTCTCCTGTAATAGTCTCTGAAGCACTGAATAAAATATTTATTTGAATTGAAAAAATGTCATCATGTTTCTTCTGGCAGAAAGAAGCATGAGTTGATGATTGCTTTGACAATGGACGCTGTCTTTGCCAGAGTATATTTCCATCAGGTGTATTGTTTATAAATGGTGTACAACTGGTATCTATTTTCCCTGAGCAGAATCACCCCCCTAAAAGTGGTTTTAACTGGATTGAAATGGATGCTAAATGAAGTAAGTGTTCCAAGGGAGAGAACGTGAGATTAACTTTGACCAAAACTGCTGCTTATTGGTAAAGAAACACGAGAATCATAATTGATCAATGGAATTGACAGGGTAACATTGAATAGATATTGATATCCTTGGTAAAGTGATAGCAGCAAAAGTGTTGAAATGTGTTCAATAGAGTGGTAAGAGAAATAAAAGACAGTGAAAACACTAAAAATCAGTCAGTTTCAGACTGAGCTTGTAAGCAACCATCAAAATGCCTTACGGCCTAGTCAAAGACACTTTGGTAATCTCAGTACTTCTGTTAGTTGCCATTGAGTTGGCTCCAACTCATAGTGGCCCCATGCACAACAAAATGAAACATTACCTGATCATGTGCCATCTTCACGATTGCTGGTATGCTCGAGTGTATTTTTTGCAGCCACTGTGTATTTTGGGGACCTTTTCCAACCTAGGAAGTTCATCAAACAATATACTGTTGTGATCTACAGGGTTTTCACTAGTTAATATCATTGACACTAACTGATCTGTGATAAAACGGAATCTTTAAACAATTTTTATTTGTAAAAACCTTAAGGCTATTATAAAAATAATCATAAAATAATATAAATATTTATTATATTCTCACTTTCATCATTGTGATAGGAAAATAAAAGTTTATCACTTTTACTTATGCAATACATGAATTATATGAATTACATCAGAGAGTCAATACAAAACTTGAAAAAAGATTGTCATGTAATATAGTCAAATGGAAGGTTATCATAAAAAATAAATTTGAAAACATACAAGAGAGTTAGATATTACCTTCCTGAATTTTAAAAAGACTGAGAACATCAAACCACCGCATATTTTCTCTGAGAGAAAAAAAAAGTTTAAAATTTCAATAAAATCTATTTGGCAGAATGTGGGCCTTGCCAAAAATAAAAACATCCAAAAAACAGAACAATAAAAGAGCAAGCAACAAGTCACATGTTTATAGAGCCCATGTAAGCATGTTCTAAATATGAGCACCTTTTGGCAAGAATTTCTGAGAGAAGAAGAACTTTAGCTGTTACAAGAGCTCACAGACCACATTACTCATGCTCTGACCCTATGCTCACTCTAATTTGTGTTTCTGTTCAGATCCACCCATAAACTAGTGATGGCAACTCAACAATTCCAATATGAATGAAGGTCATACTTCCAATGTTACTCTCTCAGGTCTTAGTTAATATAAGTCCAACCCTAAAACAGAAACAAGGTTTCTGTGCCTTGAAGACAGAGAGCCAGAACCTGGGCATTGGTTAATTCAACAATGCAATGCCAACAATAGAGAATTCTTGAAGGCCAGTCGACCCTGTCTCCTGGAGGCACTCTTGTTGGCATGGATTCAAATTCAAAACATTGTAAATTTTAACTAGTTACTGAAGGGCACAAAGAATTCATGAAGAAATATGGATGAACTTGTTCCTCTTTCTATTTGCCGATTCAGATGTCTCCTTTGTTTCTGTTTTCTTATTCTATTATTCTCCCATTCATTCTATATACCCATTTCCTGCATGGAAAAAACAATCACTTTGAATAGATGCATTGAGTGTTCTGAATTGGGTCATGTTTGCATCTTATATAATATTGTGGAGGAATTCTTATAATGCAACATAGGAGGAAATCTGGTTCATTTCCTTGAGTGGATTTATAATTCGCTAACACTGCTATTTCTTTCTTGATAGCTTCTGCAGAAATCTTATATTTGCAGAGCTAGCAAATAGATCTGAAAATACCAAATATCATATGACAGGAAACTTTGGAAGCATAGTTTTCTTCCATAGAGAGAAATTCTTCAGCTTCATTAAATTATCCTTCAATAAAAAGTATTTTGTTTTCAAGTAAAAGTAAAGTAGGATATATTTAATCCTGACTTGTGTATATAGTAATACCAATCAGAATGCAGTCAAAAACAATGAGAAAACTATTTACCTGAAATCTGTAAAAACAGATTCAACTATAATTTTTCAATTTCCTCTAAAATTCACCAAAGAACCTTAAGGCATTTAAAATGTAATTCATTACATTGCAATAGATCCCATATAATTGTAATATGGATTCACATTCAGATAATTACAAAATTGTGCGGATTTATTTTCATTCACACACATTGTGAGTCCTTTGGGAAGAGAAGATCTCAATTAAGTATGAATCTCAGAATTTCACAGTTTTCAAATATGAAAATAGGAAAGAGAGAGAGGAAGACAGATAGATCTTCATAATCTCCATAATCCTAGAGTGGTAGTTTTGTAAACCAAAAGTCACACACACAAAAACAA
The DNA here is from genome assembly GCF_024166365.1 of Elephas maximus indicus. Lineage (NCBI taxonomy): Eukaryota > Metazoa > Chordata > Mammalia > Proboscidea > Elephantidae > Elephas > Elephas maximus. The sequence goes on along the minus strand of NC_064833.1, from coordinate 58,142,839 downwards.
GGGATACTATTCAGAGGTTTAATCAGAAGATAGGTTGAAATCCAAGGGCAATTATACTCCTGAGGAAAGGCTTTATATGGTAATCTGAGAGCTGACAAGATTTGTTTCCATCACTTTATCCTCATCATGACCATCTTGACACAAAGCACCCAAGATTCCTTATGACCGTTTGGTCAGCTCTGGAAAGTTCTGCTTGAGTATAATCCTGAAGTGTTTTTCTGGGATTTCTATAGATGAGTGTCTTATGCCAAAACCCATAAGAAAGTGTCCATGTGAAGAGGAGGGATGGAGTGTCAAACCTGCCACAGGAACTTGTGCTGACTGCATTTCCATAACAGGCACAATGTTTGGATGTACTTTGAGGATAAGTGTGAATTTTTTATAGGATACATGAATGGAGGGAAGGGAAAAGTCCTTATGCCATTCCTTGGAGCCAGCCACCACTTCTCTATCACTTCCCTAAAAACCCTTATGTCTTATCATTTCCATATCTCTAAAGATTAAGGACTGTGTGTATGGAAGTTCAGATGGTAGTGATTTGAAAAGTTTCATTATTAATAAAATCTATATGATTTTTTTCTATGAGAAATTTGTTTCCAAAACTACTATGACATATTCTTCAAGCTAATTGTGTGAGCGTATATGTGTGTTATAATTCAAAAGTTCATTATTTTCTAATTCTGATTGCACTACTAGTTTAGTACTCAGGGAATGCTTTCTGTTTTCCCCGTGCCTCCTCCCATTGCCTAAATGTTAATAGAGATGAACCACCATTATACCCAAAATGCACAGTAAGTTTATTTGAAGTCACCAAACCAGCTTCAGTGTAGTCTAGTCCACTAGGTTCACCATTTAGTTGGTATGATGGTTAGTCTTATGAGTCAACATAGGGAGGCTACGCTGTTGCTATTGTTACCTTCTGTGGAGCTGGTCCTCCACTCATGGTGATCCCCTGCACAACAGGATGATAGGGTCCTTGGTTCTGCACCATCTCTGTAATCATTTGCAAATCAGACCATTTGATCCATTGAGTTTTCATTGACCTTCTGAAGTAGATCTTCTGTCCAGATAGGTGGCGGCTGTGTATAAGGTACATTGGCTGGAATAGAACCCATGTCTCCAGTATGGAAGATGAGAATTCTACCACTGAACAATCAATGGTTCTGGGTAAACTATAGTATCAAGTTATTTAATCAAACACTGATCTAGGTGTTGCTGTGGAGGTATTTTGTAGATGTGGTTAGCATCTACAATCAGTTGACTTTAAGTAAAGGAGAATACTCTCCATAATGTGGATGGGCCTCATTCAATCAGTCGACAGCTTTAAAAGCAAAATCTGAGGTTCTCAGGGAAAAGAAATTCTGCCTCAAGGCTGCAGCACATCAAATTTTCCTCAGGTTTCCAGCCTGCCAACTTGCCCTACAGATTTCATATCCCAAACTGCAACAGCTCCTGCCTGAGTTTTCAATTATTCTCTCTTTCTCACTGTCTATATATGTATATATACACACACACATATATATGTGTATATATATATTTATATATACACACACATATACATATATACACACATATATATATACACGTGTATACATATATATGTTTGTGTGCGTATACATATATATTTGTATATATACACACACATATGGAGTGCTTATTGGATTTGGAGTAACAAACTCTGCGTTTGCATCCTTGGGGTAGCAGGTTTTCTTTGTATATCCTAAATCATTCTGGCCGTAATGTGGTGAAGAATTAACTGTTTTTCTACTTTCATCAGAAAGATGTCATGCAGAGCAAGAAATATTGTTTATAAAAATAAAAATTTTATAGACAGTTATTGTATTTTCATGTTAGCTTTTCATTTTTTCGTAGTTCAATCATTGAGAATTTTTGAGTGTTTGCTATTTGCCATGCATTGTGAAAGACAGACATTAGGCAAGGTTATAAAATGTTAGTGAATATATAAGACTACAGGTTCTTAAGTGTTAAATACTGTCCTAAAAAAAAGTAAATGAGATTTAAAAAAAGAAAAAATAATTTTAGAGTTTCTGAGTTTATAAAAACACAGATATTCACTCTAGTAACCCGGGGCTTTGCAGGCAAAAAGAATTTTGAGGAACTTCTAAAGACAAGAAGATACCTTTGCAGCTTGAAGGCTGAACAATTTTAGAAAACTCCGAGGTCTAGATTACCTGCTCAACCCCCGAGCAATGTATGTTTGCTCAGTCACTGCTCTGTTCCAAGTACATTCTCAGTATCTACTTCTTTCTGCATCTATACAATGCCATCTGCACTATTAACTGTATAACTCTTTCCCTTCATAATTCCAGTTCGAATTTCAGAGAGAATCAGATTGGCCCAGTTAAAATTGCCATGTGAACTGTAGATCTGATAAAATTATTGTATCAAATTTAATTTTTTTTTAATTTGATAACTCTATCATGGTTTACTAAGGAGCCCTGGTGGCACAAAGCTTAAATGCTAATCTAAAGGTTAGTTTTTAGAACTCACCAAGAGGCTCTGTGGAAGAAAAATCTGGATACCTGCTCCTGTAATGATGACAGCTAAGAAAACCCTACTCTGCCACATGGGGTCACTATGAGGAGGAATTGACTCAATGGCAACTACAAGAACACCATGTTTGACTAGGAAAAACCTGAAGTCTTTGAGTGGTGCAAACAGTTAACATGCTTGCCTGTTAACCAAGCAGGTTGCGGGCTGGTGGTTCAAGCACACCCTGAGATGTCTTGGAAGAGACCTACTTTCAAAAAATCAGCCATTGAAAACCCTATGGAGCATGTTCGGCTACAGCGTCCATGGGATTGCCATGAGGCTGGATCAACTTCATGTCAAGTGATTGCTATAGACCTGGAATTTGTCCATAACCTTTCTTCCACATGAGTCTCACCCCCTTCTGATTGCTGTCTCCCTCTGCTGGACTCTCTTCTCTCTTTCTCATTCCTTAGCACTTTCCTTTGCCATAGTACTGTTGTGCTTCACTGCATCCTTAAAGTTTGGCTCTCTTTCTATCTTGCCCATGATCACACCCTTTTACTGAACTGAATAGTAACTGCTGATGTTGAACACGCATAATTTCTATCCAAGATTGTTATTGTAATAAAATAATACACCCAGTTTACATATTAAATGTAGTTTTTAAAAAGTTTTTATTGAAATTTCAAAGCTTTCTTTTCAAAGGCATTGTGAAGTTTAGCACTGAAGGTCAAAATAGTCTTCATCCTATGCCTCAATCTTTGAAAACCCTGTTATCAGCAAGGCCTTTTCTAAAGAATGTATTACATATAAATGTTTCAATCATGGTTCGTTTTTTAAAAAATAAAGATGAAAGGTCACAGATGTTTTATCTGATTGCCCTTGGAAATATAAAACTGTGTGTGAGATAAAGAAATTTGTTTCCCTCTCCACTGCAGCTTGACGCACTTGTAGTCTCTAAAGGCCTGTTCTCACAAGATATAAACGACCATTGCTTCAAGGCTATGCAAACAATATTTAGTCTTTGGTAATGAAAACAAAGAAATATACACAAAGACAGAAGCATATTTCAAAATAACGATACAATCATATTCCACTACAGTATCGAATAGCAAGCTGTGTTTATTGTTGACAAAGCTAATATCCCCTACTATCAAAAGATATGTTTGTTCAAAGTTTCATAGGTCCTTTTACACAGAACTCTCACTTTTTTTTTACACTCACTTATAAGAATTGAAACATTTTCACTTTTTCCTCTGTAAGTTTTTAGTCAGGAGCTGATGGCTGGAAATACTACTAAAATTTCCTGTTATCATTATGTTTACTCCACAATTTAATTTCTAAGTACAAAATTAGCCATGAAATAAAAGGGTGAGGATTATTCGAAAACAATTTTTGAGTTCTTTTTCATATTGTTTGGCATAGTTGTTGGATAATAGTAGTGTTTTCTGCATAAAACAGACTAGTTCAGGAGACAGATAGTATTAGTTAGATATTTTTCACCACTTACATCAAAATTTTTTCTTATGCATTATTTTAAACAAATGTACATGGCTGTTGCTGTTGCTGTGTGCTGTGTGCTATGGAGTCAATTCTGACTCGTAGTGACCCTGCAGGACAGAGTAGAACTGTCCCATAGGGTTTCCTAGCCCTGGTGGTGCAGTGGTTAAAAGCTTGGCTGCTAATCAAAAGGTTGTCAGTTCTAACCCACCAGTTGCTCCTTGGAAATCCTACAGGGCAGTTCTACTCTGTCCTATAAGGTCACTATGAGTCAGAATCGATCGTACAGCAATTTTTTTTTTTTTTTTAAATCTTTATGGGAGTAGACTGTCATATCTTTCTCCCACAGAATACTGATATGTTCAAACTGCCAACCTTTTAGTTACCAGCCTAGCCTTTAACCATTGCGCCCTGAGGGCCCCTGAAAGAATCATACCATTTCCATTGCCTTCAAGTTGAATTTCTACACATAGCAACCCTATAGGACAGAATAGAACTGCCCAATAGAGTTTCCAAGGAGCAGCTGGCGGATTTGAACTGCCGACCTTTTGGTTAGCAGCTGAGCTCTTAACCACTGTGCTACCACAGCTCCTTCTTAATGTATACACAATACATCTACCTTAATCTAATGAATAACTTTTAGCAATTGAGAACATGCTACCTAATATGTCTAAGTGACATGACAAAAATATAGGAACCAAAAGCCATGCCTTAAATAGAATCCTAGGTCTGCAAACCCTTCATCATTTAATTTCTCTGCTATAGTACATAAACTCTAATCTTTCTAAGTCCAAATAATACAATGAAAATAACTGAAATAAAGGTCGGATTACTGATATCTAGCAATTTGGGGCACCACTCATCTGTCAGTTGGTTGAACTGTGGTGGCTTGTGTCTTGCTATAATGTTGGAAGCTCTACCAACAGTATTTCAAATACCAGCAGGGTCATCCTTAGTGAGTAGGCTTCAGCAGAGCTCCCAGACTAAGCTAGAGTAGGAAGAAAGACCTGGTAATCTAATTCCAAAAATTAGCCATTGAAAACCTTATGGATCACAACAGACTATTGTCCCAAGGCAGGACACAATAGCTGCAACAATGGACTTAAGCATATTAACAGTCACGAAGATGGCTCAGGACCAGATGATGTTTTCATCTGCTGTACCTAAGGTTGCCATGAGTCAAAGCTGACTTCACGGCAACCAACAATAACAACAAGATGGCATTAACTTCTTCAGTAATCACTTGATCTATTAAACCAGTATTCTCTCAATGAAAGGCTTATTTCAAATTAGTGGAAGGAGATTCTGATATATTAAAATGGCATAATGTACCTGGAAATGATAAATAATACATAAGAAAGTAGTGAAGTTAAATTGTAAAGTGTGTTACTGAAAATTTTTTCATCACTTTTTTATTCATTTAATCATCAAGATTTTATTACCTATCTTCTATGTGATAGTCAATCTGTTAATGTGGATGTAACAAAGTAACAATAGTTCCTTATCAGGAAAGCTTATACTCTAGTAAAAAAGGCATATATATAAATAGTCAATCTGTTAATGTGGATGTAACAAAGTAACAATAGTTCCTTATCAGGAAAGCTTATACTCTAGTAAAAAAGGCATATATATACACACCAATAAATACAATACAGTGTGCTAAGTATCTACACATTACCATGGGGACAAAGAAGTCAAAACAAGTTGGAATTGTCAAAGAGAGCTTCAAAAATGGAAACACATTAAAGTTGGATCATGAAACACATGAACAGGTGCTTTTCAGATTGAGACGGAGTTATTTTGATTTTTTAGAACCCATTCTCATGTTTCAAGTGAATTATATAAAACCCACTTTAAAAGAGGGTGGCTGTGGGCACTACCCTGATGGAATAGTGATTAAGAGCTACAGCTGCTAACCAAAATGTCAGCAGTTCGAATCCACCAGGCACTCCTTGGAAATTGTATAGGGCAGTTCTACTCTGTCCTATAGAGTTGCTATGAGTCAGAATCAACTCAACGGCAGCAGGTTTTTGTTTTGTTTTGAAACCTCTCTCAGGAGCCCTGGTGGCTCAGTGATTAAAAAACTTGGCTGCTAACCAAGAAGTCAACGGTTCAAACCCACCAGCTGCTCCACAGGAGAAAGATGTGGCAGTCTGCTTCTGTAAAGACTTACAGCCTTGGAAACCCTATGGGGCAGTTCTACTCTGTCCTATAGGGTCACTATGAGTCAGAACTAGCTCAACAGCAGTGGATTTGGTCTGGGTTTGGTAACTTCTCATCTTGGATCCAAAGCTAATATTGCCACAGTAACAAAGTCCTCACTTGAGGGATGTGGTTAGAAAGAAATGTTACCTTGGTGGCCCTCCCTAAACTGTGATGCCACTGTTCCCAAGCCTCTTCTTTGGACATTGTTTTCAACAAAGTCACATAAAATTTAAGTTCTATATTACAGTATCATCTAAGTAAGCAATTGATGACTGGTTTATCCTTGTACGTGGTGCTATCAACCACATTCATCAAGCAGAAACTGGCCTATTTCAGATAGCCTGATTTTTCTCTAGACTTTTACCTGAAAATTGGGCTTATTTCCTCATAATACCCAATCAGTGGAGTAAGGGTCCTATTTTAATTAGTCTGTATTTACAAAGATGGAGTACCTGGGTGGTGCAAATGGTTAAGTGCTAGTTGTATTTACTAAAAGACTGGCAGTTTGAGTCCGTCCAGAGGTACTTCAGAGGAATGGCCTGGCCATCTACTTCCAAAAAAAACCACTGAGAATCTTATGGAACACAGTTCTACTTTGAAACACATGGGGATGCCATGAGTTGGAATTGAATTGGTTTGGTTTGGTTTACACTTATGAAGATAGATTTGAATATACTTGGAATCAAAATATTCTTCCAAGAGACCTACTTACAAGCTACCAGATTCTAAGGAGAGTCAATATAATCTCATCTTTTTTTCTGATGGGTATATTCATAAGAATATTCAGTAGGGATATTTCCATTATCCACCTTGTTTTTCCTTTTCTTTTTTCCAAACTCTCCATACAATTCTTTCTCAGCTAAAAATTATGACAAAAAAATTCTGAGACATTATATTCTTTATAATTGCATTAAGCAATATGAAATGTATCCTATAATAATATAAGTGAGAATCCATGAAGACTTTTAAGCAAGGATAACACACTAAAATGATTACTGCGATTATCTCAGGACTAGATTTACTCGTGTACTGGATGATTTTCATTCTTAATTTACACACTCTATTTTTATTTTTTATAATGTTTCAATTTAGGTATGATACACGTTTACATAAAAACCCCAAATATGTAGATAAAAGCCACACGAATAAACAAATTTACTTTTTGCATCTTCAAATTTTTAAAAGGACCAATCAATTTGGTTCAAACCAACAAACAATATGATGATTTACTAGATCTGTGAATATGTTTATATATATAAGAAATCCATTACCACTGAGTCGATTCCAACTCATAGAGATCCTATAGGACAGAGTAGAACTGCCCCATAGGGTTTCCAAGGAGCAGCTGGTGAATTCAAACTGCTGACCTTTTGGTTAGCAGCCATAGCTCTTAAGCATTGCGCCACCAGGGCTCTGTTTATATATATATATATATATATATATATATATATTTATATATTTATATATATTTATATATTTATGTATATATGTACATGTGGATGGTCACACATACATACACATACACATACACATACACATACACATACACATACACATACACATACACATACACATACACATACACATACACATACACATACACATACACATACACATACACATACACATACACATACACATACACATACACATACACATACACATACACATACACATACACATATACATATACAATAAGCCCCAGCTTACAAACATCCAACTTACAGACACATAAAAAAAAAACTCATACTCGCCCTTTAATGTTAAATAAGTTTGCTCTCAGAAATGATTGAATCAACCCCTAAAAAAAAAAAAACCTCATTGCTGTCAAGTCGATTCTGATTCATAGTGACCCTACAGAGTAGAACTGCCCCATAGGGTTTCCAAGGAGGGACCTCTTGGTTAGTAGCCATAAGCTCTTAACCACTATGCCACCAGGGTTTCTGAATCAACCCCTACTTGCAACAAATTCTTCATCACTCTCACCCTCACTTGCTGCACAGGCAGTTTTTAGATCATTGAAAAGGCTTTGAGCCTTTTCTTACACTAACCAAAAACCAAAACCAAACCCATTGCCATTGAGTCAATTCCAACCCAGAGCAACCCTAAAGGACAGAGCAGAACTGCCCCATGGGGTTTCTGTGGAGCACCTGGTGGATTAGAGCTGCTGACCTCCTGGTTAGCAGCAGTAGCTCTTAACCACTACTTCACCAGGGTTTCCTCTTACAGTAAAGTAAAGGTAAATAAGAACCGTGTACACCTATTTCAACTTACCTACAAATCTGACTTAAAGACACACTTAGGAACGGATTTCATTCGTAACCTGGGCACTGCTTGTATTGTTTCTAGCACAGTACTAACCACACAGTAAACATTCAATTCTTACTAGACTGACCGGTCTTACATGAACTTCGTAATTATTAATCCCAGGTGAATTCTTAATGCTGATCACAAATCATACAATATTTTCTCAGACCATTCTTACCCTAAGAACCACAGCAACCCTCTCCCACCCTCATGACTGATCCATGACTCTGCTTCTATTTCACTGAGGAAATATAAGCAGTCCAAACAACTTCCACAAATATCAACCAATACATATTCGTACCTTCCTCCATCTGTACACATATACTGTGTACACTCTCCTGATATTATGCTTCTAAAAAATGAAACTTTCAAATTGTGCATTAGTTCTCTTAGCGGTTCAAACATATCACTAAAATAATTGTTCTTTCTCACCTACATCATCCATTATCCTCTTTCACAGATTATTCTGAACAGCAAAAAACATGTGACATTTACTTCTATTATTAAAAAGAAATACTCCCTTCATTTTACGTCTCCTTTTATATACTTTCTTATTCTGGACTGGTCTACACTCATTTCCTCTCCAAAAATGTTCCCTTGACATCAATTTAATGAGTCTTTCGCCATCACCTGTCTACTGAAACTGCTTTTCTTCAGCCAGTGTGCATCTTTCTTGCAGCCAATTCCCATTCTTCATTTTATGTAATCTACCATTTTTTACCAGTAGCACACAGTCAATCATACATTTCTCCATGACACACTCTGTTCGTTTGGCTTCCAAGACAAAGCTATGTCTTATTTTTTTTTCTGACCTCAATAGCTACTCCTTCTCAGTCTCCTTTGGTGCACCTTTGCTCTGATCATAATATTGAAATGCACTCATACTGAAACATTTGATTCCTTGAACTAAAGAATCCTGTAGGTAAATGCCTATTGACACTGTCATTTGGATTTCTAATTGTAATCTACAACTTATCCTGGTCCAAACCAATATTCTGGTTTGTCCCCAACTCCTAATCTGCTCCTTGTACAATCTTCTTTATTTCAGTTGACACCTTCCACATTGCCATCCACTTTTCAGGAAGTCTGTTGTCTCTGCCTTCAAAATATAACCTTAAATCTTTTCCCCACCTACTCTGGGTTAAGCGCTCAACACCTCTCATGTTGGATTATGCTAGTAGCCTCCTAACTGGTCTCTCTAATTTCAGCCTTTCCCCTTTAAAATATATTCCCAACATAGACGCTACCTTGATCTTGTTAAAATATGAGTGAGAGTATCATTTTCTTATTAAATTCTTCCAGAGTATTTTCATCTCACTGCAAGTCAAAACCAAATCATCATAAAATCATCATATCACCTGTGAAATCGAGAAACCAGTCCTGTTGCTGTTGAGTCAATTCTGACCCATGACGATCCTACAGGACAGAGTAGAACGGCCCGCAGGGAGTTTCCAAGGCCGTGGTCTTTACAGGAACAAACTGCTACATCTTTCTCCCTCAGAGGGCTGTTGAGTTCAAACCACTGACCTGTTAGCAGTTGAGTGCTTTAATCACTGTGCTACCAGGGCTCCTTAAAATTATCTATAACTCCCTTCAAAATCTGACTCCATATCTCTCCCCTTCCACTGACAGCCAGTGCCGTCGCGTCAATCCTGACTCATAGCGATCTATAGGACAGAGTAGAACTGCCCCATAGAGTTTCCAAGGAGCTCCTGGCGGATTTGAACTGCCGACCCGTTGGTTAGCAGCAGTAGCACTTAACCACTACACCACCAGGGTTTCCCCCCTTCCACTACTGCCCCTTATTTTCTCCCCATTTTCTACTTGCTGATGTCTCAGCCTAGAATTCCTTTCCATAGTTGACCCACCAATCTCACTCCCTCAGCTCTTTCTGGTCTTTACTTCAATGCCAAATTCCCAATGAGGCCTTCCTCAACAGTTCTATTTAAAATTACATTCCATCTAGCCAACAGCACCCAATATCCTTCACTTTTGTAGTTCTCATGATATAATATGCTATATATTTTACTTGTTGGTCTGATTATCTTTCTACCCTCAGAGGAATTTGAGGCACAAGAGTGGCTGTCAAGTTCACTGATGCCTCACAGAGCCCAGCATATGCCCTGACTTATATTGAATCTGCTATAACTATTGCTAGTTTGTTAAATAAACATAACCTTTCATTCTACTATTAATTTTCATTTAATTATGCCAACCATTAATCACTATGAGACATGCTTTAAGATACATGATGTTAGAAGGGTGTATAGATTTTCTAGTTCTGGAGAGGTATTAAATAACCTAACCAAGATCACAATGCAAGTTAGTGGCTATTGCAATATTACAACCCATATTTACTAATTTCTATTAGGTATCTTTTCAGTGATAAAACTTTTCTGTATTGAGAGAGAGAGAGAATGCTCCAGACCAGGTAAAATTTTGCATATATATCAGATTTTTAAGAACCAAGAAAACAAGTGAAACTGTGTTATAAAAATAAACTATGAAGGGTTAAGTGAGGTATTGATCATTCTAAAAGAGTAGATGCAAATAAAAATAGAATCAGATTACCACCTAATTAGCATAATCATAAAAACTCTGTAAAAATCTCTTTCAGATAGATTTTGCTCTGTTAATTATTGATGTATCTATTACCTAAGGAATGACATTTTGAGAGAATTAACTATTTCTAATAGTAAATCCATTTAGGACAAGAGTTCATAGAACTGGATCTAGTGCTCAGCTACCTTAGAACTATCCCGAGAAGTGTAACAGCAAATAATTATTTGGTGTTTTAATTGTTAGATGTTATACTTTAGAAATTTGTTTCATTGTACTTGACATTTCTCTCCTTTCTGATATGGAGAGCTCAACCAACAAGATTATTAGGATTTAGAAACTTAATGTTAAATTTTGGAACAAGCTAAAAATGACTTTTGGTCTTGAAGTAACCCTGATTCACATTATATTTATTTTGGGGAGAAGAATATAACACTGTAATTGATTTAAAACTTCTATTGCTACAGACACTAATACTCTTTCTGCCTCTCTCCCTCATGCATCATTAACATAATATAACTTCGCATACAAGAAAGAATTCCTATAAAATTATATAATTTCCAGGCCAAAGTTTAATATGGTACATTTTTATTACAATTACAATAGAATAAGGTTGGAATAAATGTAAAAGAGTACATCCAGTATTTTACTCCTCAGTGTTAAATATTATCTCATTTTCTGTGATTCAAAATGCAGCTTTTATTAATATGAAAATCATTCACATAAGATATTCTTTTAGTTTGATCCTACAGTAATTATACAATGTGGTACAAATGTTTTTATTCGTAGAATCTGTTTAATGTGTAGGTGAAGAAATTATCAAGTTGCAAGTATAAATTTGGTTGTCAATTATTGGTTTCTGGACCTAATAAAATTGTAATGCTTGCTTATTGGTTATTTGAGTTAGGTACTTACCAAACCAAGACCTGTTGCCATCGTGTCGATTCTGACTCATAGTGACCCTGTAGGACAGAGTAGAACTGCCCCATGGGGTTTCCAAGGAGCAGCTGGTGGATTCAAACTACCCACCTTTTAGTTGGCAGCTGTAGCTCTTAACTACTATACCACCAGGTTTCTGTTAGGTACCTAGATAATGAAAATTTTATTTAAAGTTTATTTTAATTTGAAGTTTACTTATTTTTAAAAAATTTTTTATTGTGCTTTAAGTGAAAGTTTATAAATCAAGCCAGTCTCTCACACAAAAACTTATATACACCTTGCTACATACTCCCAATTGCTCTCCCCCTAACGAGACAACACGCTCCCTCTCTCCACTCTCTCTTTTCATGTCCATTTCACCAGCTTCTAACCCCCTCTACCCTATAATCTCCCCTCCAGACAGAAGATGCCAACATAAAAAGTTGACCTACTTTTTAAGTAGATTTCAAAAATATCCAATTAATCTATGCTGGTTAATGGTAACAAATAGATTGTATGTATTTGCAATGTATTTGTTCTGGAAATCAGATATTTAAAATTACAGAGTTTAATATGTATTTTCCACATGAAAAGTACCTGTATAACATTATATTAGTGTATTGATTGGCAGATGTAATTGATTGGCTCACTCTGTGTGTGTGTGTGTGGTATATGTTTTAGCGCTTTTTAAAGAGATATAAAATTGTACAGATGTGGTGTGGTTGGGGTTAATTACATTTCTTGTTACCTGCTGGAACAAGAAAAATGAAGCAACTGTAACAGCTGCCAGTTTGGATGAAGCTATATTTTATAGACTGAAATGGTCACATTTTAATTAATGGCTATGCCCTGCATTTACTAGAAGTACTGGGAATTTATATATAATGCATTCATCATGCTTTCACAGAAAGTGAAAATCACAAGATAGGATAGAGAACACAGTATATTCCAAGGAGTCTAGTAATTTTTCTACAAAGGGTGAAGAATAGGTTGTGCACCCAGAGCTCAAACTTCGGCGACAGTCTGTACATGCCGCAAATGACACCGTGTTTTAATTACAATGAATGCCTGCTTAGTACCATCCATCTTCATGTCATTTAATTGTCTAACATGTAAACAGTAGGGTTTTTAACTAAAACAAATGTATAGGTGTACTTGTGAGAGAACAAGCTGATTGCATGATTTGGAGAAAGTGACCAAGTACTAAAAAAAATTTTATTGACATTTTTAATCAATCATAGGAACTATTGGAGGAGTTTGTCTTAATGCTGTCATGACTAAGATTTTGGAAGAACTAGTCCATACCCAATTTACATTTTTGTGTGTGACTGAACTCTAAAGCAGATTTGTTTTAGCTTCTCTTGAAAATCCAGCTAATATTGTAAATAAAAAAATATATATATTGTAAATAGAAAACCCCAATTTTAAACCGAACTCTTCATTGATTATTTTTAGCCCCAATACTCACTCTTACAAGGTGATAAAAAAAAGACATGCATAAATTCTTTATTAATCAATTACTACCCAAATATTTATTGAGTGCCTTCATATGATGGGCTCTTTATCCAGTTACTGGGGATATAGCAATGATTATAAATTGATAAATATCCCTGCATATATATATGTATATATAGCTTGCAGTCTAGCAATGATATACATAAATAAATGATAAACATAATGTGTTTGCTGTTGATAATGCTATGGAGAAAAAAGAAAAACCATGGATAGAACCTGGATGGGAGAGCCTTGGAAGATGAAGAGTGGTCAGGAAAGATACTTGAATGAAAAGCTGAAGGAGATGTAAGCTAGGTTGTCCTCTAGCATAAGATCACTCCAGGTTCAGGGAGCCTAAAATCCACAGGTCTTAAAAGGAGATTTTTATGATGTGTCTAAGGAATAATAAGACCTCTGTGTCTGCAGAAGAGTGAGAAAAGGCCAGGGAGCAAACGATGAGTTCCAAGAGGTCCACAAGGCCTGAGGAGTAAGGGTTCGCATGCCCACAATTTTTCCTCCTCAGTGATCTAGTTAGGAGGCTATTGCAACTATCTTGGGAGGAAGTAATAGTGGACATGACCAGAGTGGCAACAGTGAGTGTGCTGAGAATTGATTAGATGTTTAATGTTTTTTTATGGTAGCAACAGGATTTTACGTATAGAGTATAAAAGAATGAAAAGAATCAAGAATGTGTCATGAAAGCTCCTGCCACGAATAACTCGAAAAATGGAATTGCTACCTCTTGTGGGTATGCAAAAACCCACTGCTGTCTAGTCAATTCCACCTCATAGCTACCCTATAGGACAGTGTAGAGCTGCCCCCCAAAGGGTTTCCAAGGCTGTAAATCTTCATACAAGCAGACTGCCACATCTTTCTCCCACAGAGACACTAGCGGTTTTGAACAACCAACCTTTCAGTTTGCAGTCAATCACTTTAACCGCTGTGCCACTAGGGCTCCCATATGGGGTAAAACCAAAACCAAACCATTTGCTGTCAAGTCTATACCCTATAAGACAATGTAGAACTGCCCAGTAAGGTTCCTAAAGAGCAGCTGGTGGATTTGAACTGCCAATCTTTTGGTTAGCAGCCGAGTTCTTAACCACTACACCATCAGAGCTCCCTATATGGGGTATAGGGGGTGCATTTGCTCTAAGTCAAGGCTGTTAAATTTCAGATTGCACTTAGTCAAGTTGCAATTAGTAGATAATTACATATATTAAACTGTGGTAAAAGGGAGAGTACAAAAGCATTTATGTATATATTTGGGAGTTTTCATCACCGAAATGGTGCTTAAAAAAAAAAAGCTATTCAGTCAATTCCCACACATGGACACCCCATGTATTATAGAGTAGAACTGCTCCATAGGGTTTTCTTGGCTGTAATTTTCACCGATTTACCGAAGCAGACCCCAAGGCCTTCCTTCCCTGGGGTTGCTATGTTAGGTTAGTAGTCGAGCTGTGGAATTGCATGGGATTTCCAAGACACTAGTTTTTTTTTAGTGTAGGTAGAAAAAAAGAAGATATCCAATGCCTTTTTTTTCTAAGAGTTCTTAGCTATGAGAATACTAACAAAAGACAATGAGAAGAAAAGATAAGTAAGATGGAAAGAAAACACACACACACACGCACACACAAACTGTAGTGAAATG
The DNA here is from genome assembly GCF_024166365.1 of Elephas maximus indicus. NCBI lineage: Eukaryota > Metazoa > Chordata > Mammalia > Proboscidea > Elephantidae > Elephas > Elephas maximus. Next base: position 58,127,715 of record NC_064833.1, on the reverse strand, counting down.
AACTCCTTTTTGTGGACTTTTGCCTTGGTTCTTTAGAAAAACAGCTTTAGAGAGTTTTCCTCCAAACCCTGAGAGGTTATCTTTGCTGTGGTTTTCTGCCTCAGAGGGTTTGTTACTTTTGCCTGGATTTACTGACATTTCCTGGGTAAGCTGTAAACAACTTGGTTTGATAGTTTTGTCTGTTCCTGGGCTGCAGCCTGCCCTGTGATTGGTATGCACTTTGCAGGGATTGATCAACAGTTTACGTAAATGAAGTGTCTATAGGTTATCACGCAAGTGAAGAGTCTGTGGCCTACCAAAAGGGGCCTGGTCAATTTGTGGCCCTGCTGGGAGAGGCCATGCTTTGAAACTGACAGAATTGCATCTATAAGCAGTTAACCCCACAGAGGTTTTGCAGGCAGAAAAAAGCAGGTAGAGAAGCAGCAGGAAGAAGCAGAAGGAGGTAAGAAGGTAGAAAATGCAGAGAGAGAGAAAAGGCAAAGAACCTCTTAAAATAACTGTAACATTGTCAAGGGCTGCTGTAACACTGAAGACAGCAAGAGGCCCAGAACGGGTCCAGAGACAGAGCTGGCAGTGACAGATGGCAGAGCCAAGAGAAGCCTGTTCTGGGAGGGCCTGCTGAGAAAAACCTGTCCAAGAAAAAGCCTGTCACAGAGGAAGCCTGTACCACCCAGAGGAGATGAGAGTGCTGTCCGGCATTGAAGAAGGGGGAATTTGCTTACATGCTTCCTGGTCCTGATTCTGACCCTGAGTTATACCCTGTTACTTCCTTAATAAACCACTCAACTCTAAGTATGGTCTGTGAGTTCTGTGTTGCCATTGCAACAGGTTATCAGATTATGAAGCCCAGAAGAGAAGTAGAGAATGCCATGGGAAGGATGGCTGGTGTCAAAATTGGTAGAAAGTTTGGAGAGTAGAGGTATGTCTGACCTCCAGCTGGTAAGGATCAGCCTTGGGCTGATCTTGATTCACATTGTCCCTCCCTGAATTTAGACAGGCTCTGACAATGATGTTACTACTACTCCCACTCTTTTACAGATACGAACAGAGTATTAGGCCCCAGAAGCTAAGCGTATAAAAGATTTTATGCAGGAGGAAGGAATCGACTAGGTTAAATGTTCCTCATGGGTCAAGTAAGATGTGGAATAAGAATTGACCATTGCATTTCAAAACATGCAGGTCATTAGTGAGCTTAGTAACATTGGGCCAAAGTGATATGGAAACAAGTTTAGGAAACTGTGGAAGAGAAATTGGAAATGTGTATATAGATAATCATTTTGAGGAGTTTGCTGTCAAAGGAAAGAGAGAAATGAGACAATAGCTGAAGGGGAAAATGAATTCAAAAAAGTGTTTATTTTAATTCTTCACTGTGGGAGATCCAATAGCACTATTTTATCCCAACATGAAAGATTCTTTCAGTAGAGGAAGAGAAGTTTATCAAAATAGATTCTTGTGCATGCTACCAAAAACCAAAATCCATTGTTGTCCAGCTGATTCCGACTCATAGTGACCCTACAGAACAAAGAAGTGCCCCATGGGGTTTCCAAAGAGCACCCGGTGGATTCAAACTGCCGACCTTTAGGTTAGTAGCCATAGCACTTAATCACTGAACCATCAAAGCTAGTGAACTGTAATTTAAGCAAGTATCTCTAAAGAAGTATTCTAGCCATAAAGATGAGAAAACATGCTTTTTATACAATGAATTAAGTTAATACTTTCCCTTACCTCACAGTTTATTCCAAATATCCATTCTGCCGTTTCCCCATGGAGCAGTAAGTCGTTTTGGCAGTAATACAGTGAGTAAACTCCCATTTCCCTTGCCATAGAAAATGTACCCGGTAAACCAAGCCTAAAATAATTAGTACATGGCATCCTCTTAATTAAAGGGTTTAAGCCAATCCTGGTTCATTCAATGTAAAGTTTTCTTTGCTCAACATGGTCTGTTAATTTGAGACCTGTGATTACTGAAACCATTTGCTTAAGTGAGAGAAGCCAATTTGAAGAAGTAGTTGATACAGGAGGGGATCACAAGCTTAGAGAATTTTAAATAAACCATTCCATAGCCTTGAGCAAACTGTACCTCCAAATTTTAATTATATGAGTCAATACTTTCCCTTTGTTGTTTAAATAAATTTGAATTGAGTTTTTCATTTCTTGGAACAAAAATTAACTTGGTGATGGAAGAAAAAGCAAACCCCAATTTACATAGTGGACACTTACTGATTACACAGTGATGGTGATCCTGATTCCTTAAACTGCTCTATGGGGAAAGGACATCATTGTGAGCTGCTAATTACGTTCTAGGTAACGAAATTTACGACCATTTTGCAAAGCTTTTTTCTTCTTATTGTTTACTTATTTTTTCACAGTGGCCAAAAGGGCTGAGGAAAACAAAGCTGTTCTTTATGTAGGGAGAGAAACACATGAACGAAAAAGAGACTATCTTCTAGTAAAGAGAGCATGATTGCCATAGAAGGCAGGAGACCTCGGTCATAAACCTCACGTCCCGTTTTATTTTATATCTTTCTTTTCTGTATCTTTAAAATGAAAATTTCAGGTAGGTGGCTTTTTAGTTTCTTTCAAATGTAACTTTTTTTTTTTTTTAAACTGGAAGGGTGTGCTTATGTACTGCCATTGAATTTTATTAATAAGACACTACTTTTATCAAATCCTGCTGCCTGTTAGAGTATTGGCACACCAACACTTCCTAATTTATTGAACACTACTGAGTGTGTACTGTGTGTTTAAATGTACATAGTAAGTAAAATTGAAATCCTAAGGATTGAAGAAGGTAATTGTTTAGTGGGAAGTTAGACATATAAGCATTTGAAATGCTGTGTGCTGGATGCATTTAAAAGATGTATTGTGGTCATAAGGGAAAGAAAAGCACCTAAAGATCAGAAAAACTTCCTAAGAGGAAGAAGATACATTTGAGATGAAGTAAAAATGTACCAGGATCCCTGGCTGTGCAGTGGTTAAAGCACTCAGCTGCTAACCAAAATGTTGGCGGTTTGAACCTACCAGCCACTCTGTGGGAGAAAGGTGTGGCAGCCTGCTTCCATAAAGATTTACAGCCTTGGAAACCCTGTGGGGTCACTGTGAGTTGCAACTGACTCTATGGCAGTGGGTTAAATTTTTTTTTTTTAGAGCTAAGTTAAAGGAAGGGAGAATATTTAAGAAATTGTTGCAAATGGTCAAGCAGGAGAATACGACTGCCTGAGGTAGAGAAATGGCATGTGATCTATGCAGGAGGGAAGAGATTCCAAGTGTCTACCAATTTAATAAGCAACCAAGCAAAGAGAGTGTGATGATTTATTAGCTTCAATACATAAAGGAGATGGAAGCATTAGGATAACTTCCAGGTTTTTGGCTTGTAAAATCACAGGGGTAGTGCAGCTACTCTTTGAGATATTTATGTACAAGAAGAGTTGCACAATGAATGAGAATTGAAATTCAGTTAAGGGTTTAGAACACAAATCAGCAATTTAACTAAGAACTCCAGGATGTGGCCTTTACAAAGTACAGATACTTTTATAAGTCCTGGAGCTATTTCAATAACAAAATGCATTTGGTATGGTAAGTATGAAAATGTAGTAATGAACTCTTATGTTCTTGTTCAGTTGTCTTCCAACTAGACCATGCATGTCCCCCTGCAGTGGCACAAGGGTACATGGGTGCACCTGCATTTTAATTTTTCCTATCTTAAATTTGTTTTTCAGTATATGCTCATTCATAAAGCCATTTGCCTGTGAAAAGGCCTATCATCAGCAACATACACAAGCCTGCCTTCCATAATCCTACTTTTCTCACTTTTACAATCAAAGGGCTTACTTCTCACCTTTCCTTAATCCTACTGTGATACTCTTAGGCTGGGGTGCATAAGTAAACAAAATCAAACACATTACCTTCTGGATTCCGACTCATAGAGACCCTACAGGACAGAGTAGAACTGCCCTGTAGAGTTTCTAAGGAATGGCTGGTGGATTTGAACTGCCGGCCTTTTTGTTTAGTAACCGTAGCCCTTAACCACTGCACCACAAGGGCTTCAAGAAAACAAAAAACAAAACAAAAAAAACCCTTGCTTCATGGAGTTTTTATTTCAGTTACTAAAAGGATAATTTAAATTATGAGTGTTGGTGTTGAGGTGAAAAAGCTTAATAACGAGATTAAAAAAATTGTGAACTGCATGTGGTTTTTAATATTTGCAATCAAAAGAATTTAGATATCAAATAATTGAGCAGCACTGTCACAGCAAAACTTTCAAATTCGCTCTAGTTATTATTTTAAACCAGATTTCTTAGTAATTACACTATATAAATCAAAATAACTGATGCTGAATCCTATCTTATTCATGCAGTAGGGAATAAAGTCCATGAATATACAAAATAATTTGAGAAATAAGCCTGTCCTTTTTTTTTTCCTCATTTAGGTGCAGTTCCGTAATTCTTTTAGATTCAATTTTTTGTTAATCTAAGTTGTAATATGCCTGTTGTATACTAATTACAATTTTAATGGCATCTAATTCTAGAAGGCACTTTTTTTTTTATTAACTTTTATTGAGCTTCAAGTGAACGTTTACAAATCAAGTCAGTCTGTCACATATAAGTTTACTTACGTCTTACTCCGTACTCACACTTGCTCTCCCCCTAATGAGTCAGCCCTTCCAGTCTCTCCTTTCGTGACAATTTTGCCAGCTTCCCACTCTCTGTATCCTCCCATCCCCCCTCCAGACAGGAGATGCCAACACAGTCTCAAGTGTCCACCTGATATAATTAGCTCACTCTTCATCAGCATCTCCCTCCCACCCACTGTCCAGTCCTTTTCATGTCTGATGAGTTGTCTTCGGGGATGGTTCCTGTCCTGTGCCAACAGAAGGTCTGGGGACCGTGGCCGTCGGGATTCCTCTAGTCTCAGTCAGACCATTAAGTTTGGTCTTTTTATGAGAATTTGGGGTCTGCATCCCACTGATCTCCTGCTCCCTCAGGGGTTCTCTGTTGTGCTCCCTGTCAGGGCAGTCATCAATTGTGGCTGGGCACCAACTAGTTCTTCTGGTCTCAGGATGATGTAGGTCTCTGGTTCATGTGGCCCTTTCTGTCTCTTGGGCTCTTAGTTGTCGTGTGACCTTGGTGTTCTTCATTTTCCTTTGCTCCAGGTGGGTTGAGACCAATTGCTGCATCTTAGATGGCCGCTTGTTAGCATTTAAGACCCCAGAGGCCACATTTCAAAGTGGGATGCACAATGTTTTCATAATAGAATTATTTTGCCAATTGACTTAGAAGTCCCCTTAAACCATGGTCCCCAAACCCCCGCCCTTGCTCCACTGACCTTTGAAGCATTCATTTTATCCCGGAAACTTCTTTGCTTTTGGTCCAGTCCAAATGAGCTGACCTTCCATGTATTGAGTGTTGTCTTTCCCTTCACCTAAAGCAGGTCTTATCTATTAATTAATCAATAAAAAAAACCCTCTCCCTCCCTCCCTCCCCCCCTCATAACCACAAAAGTATGTGTTCTTCTCCGTTTTTTCTATTTCTCAAGATCTTATAATAGTGGTCTTATACAATATTTGTCCTTTTGCCTCTCACTAATTTCGCTCAGCATAATGCCTTCCAGATTCCTCCATGTTATGAAATGTTTCACAGATTCCTCACTGTTCTTTATCGATGCGTAGTATTCCATTGTGTGAATATACCACAATTTATTTACCCATTCATCCATTGATGGACACCTTGGTTGCTTCCAGCTTTTTGCTATTGTAAACAGAGCTGCAGTAAACATGGGTGTGCATATATCTGTTTGTGTGAAGGCTCTTGTTTCTCTAGGGTATATTCCGAGGAGTGGGATTTCTGGTTTGTATGGTAGTTCTATTTCTAACTGTTTAAGATAACGCCAGATAGATTTCCAAAGTGGTTGTACCATTTTACATTCCCACCAGCAGTGTATAAGAGTTCCAATCTCTGCGCAGCCTCGCCAACATTTATTGTTTTGTGTTTTTTGGATTAATGCCAGCCTTGTTGGAGTGAGATGGAATCTCATCGTAGTTTTCACCTGCATTTCTCTAATGGCTAATGATCGAGAGCATTTTCTCATGTATCTGTTAGCTGCCTGAATATCTTCTTTAGTGAAGTGTGTGTTCATATCCTTTGCCCACTTCTTGATTGGGTTGTTTGTCTTTTTGTGGTTGAGTTTTGACAGAATCATGTAGATTTTAGAGATCAGGCACTGGTCGGAGATGTCATAGCTGAAAATTCTTTCCCAGTCTGTAGGTGGTCTTTTTACTCTTTTGGTGAAGTCTTTAGATGAGCGTAGGTGTTTGATTTTTAGGAGCTCCCAGTTATTGGGTTTCTCTTCATCATTTTTGGTAATGTTTTGTATTCTGTTTATGCCTTGTATTAGGGCTCCTAGAGTTGTCCCTATTTTTTATTCCATGATCTTTATCGTTTTAGTCTTTATGTTTAGGTCTTTGATCCACTTGGAGTTAGTTTTTGTGCATGGTGTGAGGTATGGGTCCTGTTTCATTTTTTTGCAAATGGATATCCAGTTATGCCAGCACCATTTGTTAAAAAGACTATCTTTTCCCCAATTAACTGACACTGGTCCTTTGTCAAATATCAGCTGCTCATACGTGGATGGATTTATATCTGGGTTCTCAATTCTGTTCCATTGGTCTATGTGCCTGTTGTTGTACCAGTACCAGGCTGTTTTGACTACTGTGGCTGTATAATAGCTTCTGAAATCAGGTAGAGTGAGGCCTCCCACTTTCTTCTTCTTTTTCAGTAATGCTTTGCTTATCCGAGGCTTCTTTCCCTTCCATATGAAATTGGTGATTTGTTTCTCTATCACCTTAAAAAATGACATTGGAATTTGGATCGGAAGTGCGTTATATGTATAGATGGCTTTTGGTAGAATAGACATTTTTACTATGTTAAGTCTTCCTATCCATGAGCAAGGTATGTTTTTCCACTTAAGTATATCCTTTTGAATTTCTTGTAGTAGAGCTTTGTAGTTTTCTTTGTATAGGTCTTTTACATCCTTGGTAAGATTTATTCCTAAGTATTTTATCTTCTTGGGGGCTACTGTGAATGGTATTGATTTGCTTATTTCCTCTTCGGTATTCTTTTTGTTGATGTAGAGGAATCCAAGTGATTTTTGTATGTTTATTTTATAACCTGAGACTCTGCCAAACTCTTCTACTAGTTTCAGTAGTTTTCTGGAGGATTCCTTAGGGTTTTCTGTGTATAAGATCATGTCATCTGCAAATAGTGATAGCTTTACTTCCTCCTTGCCAATCCGGATGCCTTTTATTTCTTTGTCTAGCCTAATTGCCCTGGCTAGGACTTCTAGCACGATGTTGAATAAGAGCAGTGATAAAGGGCATCCTTGTCTGGTTTCCGTTCTCAAGGGAAATGCTTTCAGGTTCTCTCCATTTAGAGTGATATTGGCTGTTGGCTTTGCATAGATGCCCTTTATTATGTTGAGGAATTTTCCTTCAATTCCTATTTTGGTGAGAGTTTTTATCATAAATGGGTGTTGGACTTTGTCAAATGCCCTTTCTGCATCAATTGATAAGATCATGTGGTTTTTGTCTTTTGTTTTATTTATGTGATGGATTACATTAATGGTTTTTCTGATATTAAACCAGCCTTGCATACCTGGTATAAATCCCACTTGATCAGGGTGAATTATTTTTTTGATATGTTGTATTCTATTGGCTAGAATTTTGTTGAGGATTTTTGCATCTATGTTCATGAGGGATATAGGTCTGTAATTTTCTTTTTTTGTAATGTCTTTACCTGGTTTTGGTATCAGGGAGATGGTGGCTTCATAGAAAGGGTTGGGTAATATTCCGTCATTTTCTATGCTTTGAAATACCTTCAGTAGTAGTGGTGTTAACTCTTCTCTGAAAGTTTGGTAGAACTCTGCAGTGAAGCCGTCCGGGCCAGGGTTTTTTTTTGTTGGGAGTTTTTTAATTACCGTTTCAATCTCTTTTTTTGTTATGGGTCTATTTAGTTGTTCTACTTCTGAATGTGTTAGTTTAGGTAGGTAGTGTTTTTCCAGGAATTCATCCATTTCTTCTAGGTTTGCAAATTTGTTAGAGTACAATTTTTTGTAATAATCTGATATGATTCTTTTAATTTCATTTGGTTCTGTTGTGATGTGGTCCTTCTCGTTTCTTATTCGGGTTATTTCTTTTTTTTCCTGTATTTCTTTAGTCAGTCTAGCCAATGGTTTATCAATTTTGTTAATTTTTTCAAAGAACCAGCTTTTGGCTTTGTTAATTCTTTCAATTGTTTTTCTGTTCTCTAATTCATTTAGTTCAGCTCTAATTTTTATTATTTGTTTGCTTCTGGTGCCTGATGGATTCTTTTGTTGCTCACTTTCTATTTGTTCAAGTTGTAGGGACAGTTCTCTGATTTTGGCTCTTTCTTCTTTTTGTATGTGTAAAAAAAAAATGTGTGCATTTATCGATATAAATTGGCCTCTGAGCACTGCTTTTGCTGTGTCCCAGAGGTTTTGATAGGAAGTATTTTCATTCTCGTTGCATTCTATGAATTTCCTTATTCCCTCCTTGATGTCTTCTATAACCCAGTCTTGTTTCAGGAGGGTATTGTTCAGTTTCCAAGTATTTGATTTCTTCTCCCTACTTTTTCTGTTATTGATTTCTAGTTTTTATTGCCTTGTGGTCTGAGAAGATGCTTTGTAATATTTCAATGTTTTGGACTCTGCAAAGGTTTGTTTTATGACCTAATATGTGGTCTATTCTAGAGAATGTTCCATGTGCGCTAGAAAAAAAAGTGTACTTTGCAGCAGTTGGGTGGAGAGTTCTGTATAAGTCAATGAGGTCAAGTTGGTTGATTGTTGTAATTAGGTCTTCCGTGTCTCTATTGAGCTTCTTACTGGATGTCCTGTCCTTCTCCGAAAGTGGTGTGTTGAAGTCTCCTACTATAATTGTGGAGGTGTCTATCTCGCTTTTCAATTCTGTTAAAATTTGATTTATGTATCTTGCAGCCCTATCATTGGGTGCATAAATATTTAATATGGTTATGTCTTCCTGATCAATTGTCCCTTTTATCATTATGTAGTGTCCTTCTTTATCCTTTGTGGTGGATTTAAGTCTAAAGTCTATTTTGTCAGAAATTAATATTGCTACTCCTCTTCTTTTTTGCTTATTGTTTGCTTGATATATTTTTTTCCATCCTTTGAATTTTAGTTTGTTTGTGTCTCTAAGTCTAAGGTGTGTCTCTTGTAGGCAGCATATAGACGGATCGTGTTTCTTTATCCAGTCCGAGACTCTCTGTCTCTTTATTGGTGCATTTAGTCCATTTACATTCAGCGTAATTATAGATAAATAAGTGTTTAGTGTTGTCATTTTGATGCCTTTTTATGTGTGTTCTTGACAATTTCATTTTCCACATACTTTTTTGTGCTGAGACGTTTTTCTTATTAAATTGTGATATCCTCATTTTCGTAGTGTTTGACTTTATGTTTGTTGAGTCGTTACGTTTTTCTTGGCTTTTATCTCGAGTTATGGAGTTGTTATACCTCTTTGTGGTTACCTTATTATTTACCCCTATTTTTCTAAGTAAAAACCTAACTTGTATTGTTCTATATCGCCTTGTATCACTCTCCATATGGCAGTTCTATGCCACCTGTATTTAGTCCCTCTTTTTGATTATTGTGATCTTTTACATATTGACTTCCCTGATTCCCTGTTATGAGTGTTTTTTTTTTTTTAATTAATCTTAATTTGTTTTTGTGATTTCCCTATTTGAGTTGATATCAGGACGTTCTGTTTTGTGACCTTGTGTTGTGCTGGTATCTGATATTATTGGTTTTCTGACCAAACAATATCCTTTAGTATTTCTTGTAGCTTTGGTTTGGTTTTTGCAAATTCTCTAAACTTGTGTTTATCTGTAAGTATCTTAATTTCGCCTTCATATTTCAGAGAGAGTTTTGCTGGATATATGATCCTTGGTTGGCAGGTTTTCTCGTTCAGTGCTCTGTATATGTTGTCCCATTCCCTTCTTGCCTGCATGGTTTCTGCTGAGTAGCCTGAACTTATTCTTATTGATTCTCCCTTGAAGGAAACCTTTCTTTTCTCCCTGGTTGCTTTTCAAATTTTCTGTTTATCTTTGGTTTTGGCAAGTTTGATGATAATATGTCTTGGTGTTTTTCTTTTTGTATCAATCTTAAATGGGGTTCGATGAGCATATTGGATAGATAACCTTTTGTCTTTCATAATGTCAGGGAAGTTTTGTGTCAGGAGTTCTTCAACTATTTTCTCTGTGTTTTCTGTCCCCCCTCCCTGTTCTGGGACTCCAATCACCCGCAAGTTATCCTTCTTGATAGAGTCCCACATGATTCTTAGGGTTTCTTCTTTTTTTTTAATTCTTTTCTCTGATTTTTTTTCAGCTATGTTGGTGTTGATTCCCTGGTCCTCCAGATGTCCCAGTCTGCATTCTAATTGCTCGAGTCTGCTCCTCTGACTTCCTATTGCGTTGTCTAATTCTGTAATTTTATTGTTAATCTTTTGGATTTCTACATGCTGTGTCTCTATGGATTCTTGCAACTTATTAATTTTTCCACTATGTTCTTGAATAATCTTTTTGAGTTCTTCAACTGTTTTATCAGTGTGTTCCTTGGCTTTTTCTGCAGTTTGCCTTATTTCGTTTGTGATGTCTTGAAGCATTCTCTAAATTAGTTTTTTATATTCTGTATCTGATAATTCCAGGATTGTATCTTCATTTTGGGAAAGATTTTGATTCTTTTGTTTGGGGGGTTGGAGAAGCTGTCATGGTCTGCTTCTTTATGTGGTTTGATATGGACTGCTCTCTCCGAGCCATCACTGGGAAACTAGTTTTTCCAGAAAATCCGCTAAAAACAAATGCAGTCAGATCCCTATCAGAATTGCCTTTGGATTATAACTGTCACCTTGTTCCCTGTAAGGATGAAAGTCTGAGATTTGGATCATATTTGCTTGGCTGTAGCTGGTTCTGTGTTTTTAGTCCAATTAGGGGTGGATTTTTGGTCCCTGGGTTTTTTTTTTTTTTTTTTTTTTTTTGCTCCTTCTCTCAGGCCGAGTGGGTTAGGAAAAGACCAAAAGAAAAAAAAAAGGGGGGGAAAGCAAAGCTGCTGCGGAGCCGGAGCCGTTCTCCCTCTGGCTCAGGCAATTCCAATGTTAATGAAGCAGCCTGGGAAGGGTGGGGGAGGGATCAGAGAGATAGGATTGTGGCACCTCAGAATATAGCCAGAGTTGCTTGTCTTGCTTGGAAAGACTATTATATCTGAGATTCCCGCAGGGCTTGTCGCCTATGTGTGCTGGCTGTGTGGAGATTGCCCCCGGGGGTCTGGCCCTCTGAAGCCACCCGCTGCCAATCTAAATCCTAGCGTCAAGGTTCCCCTGCTGGGACGCTTTACTCCCGGCTCCAAAATCAGTCGCTGCCTCCCGGGGACTTCTCGTCCCGCCAGCCGAGTCGCTGTGCCACTTCCGCGGACCAGCTGGGCCCCCTCCTGGGGTTAGTTCAGGGGAGTGGAGCAGCTCCCCGTGCTTGGGCCGTACCAGCGCCCAGTCAAAAATCCCGGCGGGATTGTTCCCTGGCTGGGACGCTGCTCTCCCAGGTCCAAGACCAGTCACTGCCTCCCGGGACTTCTCCCACCGGCTGCATCACCACACAGCCCGTGCGAACCGGCTGGGCCCCCTCCCGGGGTGAGTTCGGGGGGTAGGGCTGGGCCCCTTGTTTGCGCCATCAGCTCCCCTGGGCTATGCCCTAAATCGGGCGCCAAAGGTTACCTGACTGGGATGCTGGCTCCAGGCTCCGAAAACAATCGCTGCTTCCCCGTATTTGTTCGTTTTCCGTCTCTAAATCTGTGTTTGTTGTTCAGGGTTCGTAGATTGTTATGTACTTGATTGATTCACTTGTTTTTCCGAGTCTTTGTTGCAAGAGGGATCCGAGGTAGCATCTACCTCATCCGCCATCTTGGCCCCCTCCTCTAGAAGGCACTTTTAAAATGTTTAGACAGTTACAGTCATGGGAAATAAAGCTATTTGCAATTCAAGTTTATATGGCTAGATACAGACATACATATAGCTAGGTATAGATATAAGTAGATATTGTTGGAAGTTCATGTTAAAATGATGAAAAACACTATTAAGTACAACAACATATCCTATTGGGTTAAATTCATCAGAAGAATATCCCTCCCTCCCCCCCCCCACCACCAGAGGCTCATCCATTTATTTACTAAATGGTTATTCACTGAACTTGTTAAAAAATAAAAATAAAACAGTTCTCAATTTTATTCCAGTTGATGGCAACCTCGTGTATAACAGAGTAGGACTATACTCCATAATATTTTCTTTTATTTATTTTGTTATTGTCATTGTTGTTGAAAATATACACGGCAAAACATACACCAATTCAACAATTTTGTACATGAGCCATTCAGTAACATTGGTTACATTCTTCTAGTTGTACAACCATTCTCATCCTCCTTTTATGAGTTTTTCCTCTTATTTACATAAACTCACTGCCCCCTAAGTTTCATACCTAATCTTTCAGGTTGTTGTTGTCGGTTTGATCCCTTATAGTTAAATCTTGAATGAGCACAATGCTCAAGGCAGACATACTTTACTAGTTAAGCTAATCTATTGTTTGGTTTTAAGATCACTTCAGGGGATATTTTTGGCTTAATGACATTAGAAGTATAATATAAATCAAAATGATTTAAAATATCCATTTGTAAAAGAAGAATCTGATAAATAATCCAGTTTTTACCCTTTTGGCGTTCTAAAACCACATATATGGGCATACATATAGCTAGGTATAGATATAAGTAGATATTGTTAGAAGTTTGTTCTAAAATGATGAAAAACACTATTAAGAACATACAAGAACATATTTTATTTGGATAAATTTATCAGCAGAATCCACCACCCACCACGGGGGCTGGGGAGTATTTCTTTCTTAAGCCACAAATATATTGTGAATACATTTTGTAGTAGTCTATGGGCAACTTGAGGGCAGAGTTCCTTTCCTGTTCATTTTAATTCCTATCTCAATACTTCCTAAGTGTGTTAGTTATCTATGACTCCACAACTTAGTGTTTTAAATTAACAACACTTGTTATCTCACAGGTTCTGTGGGTCAGGAATCAGGATATGTCTTTGTTGGGTCCTTTGATCCGGGCCAATTAACTCAAGTCAACTGAAGACTAAGAAGGATCTGCTTTAAAGGTGACTCTTGTGGTTGTTGCCTGGATTTAGTTTCTTGTGGCTTTTTGGACTGAGGCTTTATTTCCTCACAAGCTGATGCCTGAGACCTCTCTCAGCTCCTTACCATGAGGCCTCTCCTTAGATGGTTTCACATCATAGAAGCTTGCTTTATCAGATCAAGCAAGTGAGAAGGCATGCAACAGTACCAGCAAGGGATAAAGAAAGGTCTGGAAAGACAGAAGTAATGGTCTTTTGTAACTTAATCACTAAAAATAATATCTCTATATTTTTGTTGTCTTCTCTTGGTTAGAAGCCAGTCACTAGGTCCAACCCATACTTAAGGGGAGAGGAAAAGAGTATGATTACAGGGAGGTGGAGGTCATCGTGAGACGTGTCAGAAGCAGACTACCACACTAAGTAAAATAAACAAACAAAAAAAAATCAAACCAATTGCCCTTAAGTTGATTCCAACTCATGGCAACCCTATGCGTGTCAGAGTAGAACTGCACTCCATAGGATTCTCATGACTGTGACCTTTAGGACCTTTCTTCTGAGGCATCTCTGGGTAGGTTCAAATTGTCAGTCTTTTGGTTAGTAGCCAAGCTCTTAACTGTTTGCACCACCCAGGGACCCCTCACTAAGTAAACAAGTCCTTAATTAATAGATATTTAAATGAAGTTAATTCAACAAACATTGATTGGGTACCCATCATGTACCACGGTGAAAGGAAACAGTAATTACACATACCTTTATTCATAAACCACATTGTTGTTTTTGTTATTTGCTGTTGAGTTGGCTCCTGACTGATGATGGCTCCCTGTAGAACTGCTCCATTGGGTTTATAATCTTTGTATTTATTTATTGTAGAAAACTGTTACAATACATAAATTTGGCCATAGACATGTAACTAGTAAGCTACATAAAGCAATTGGTTTAAAGACCTCATATTACAGAAGTCAAATTACCTTCACAATGGAGGCTGGAGAATTTTCGTTATGTCAGTCCTTTGAGGAAATTTATATGAGAAAATCATGGAGGGATCATATATTTAAAGGGGTTTAATGGAAGAATAGGCTGGTGGCACAGTGGTTAAGCACTCAGCTGCTAACTGAAAGGCAGTGGTTTGAACCCAACAGCTTCTCCATAGGAGAAAGATATGGCAGTCTGCTTCTGTAAAGATTACAGCCTTGGAAACCCTATGGTGCAGTTCTACTCTGTCCTATAGGGTTGCTATGAGTTGGAATTGACTTGATGGCAGTGGATTTGGTTTTGGTTTTGGAATGGAAGATTATACACACACTACATACAGAATCAACTCCATGGCAATGGGTTTATTAGACAATCAATTATGTTTTAGTATCCTATTCAGGGTATTTCAGTAAACTTTAGATCAGTGATTCTAAAAGTGTGGTTCACTTTTAGAACTTGAAGATCACACTTGGAGATTCCTAAAACTATTTCAGGTCCTCCCAGCCAAAATTATTTTCATAATACAGTGAAATCTGTGAGAGCCAGAACTCAAAAGGACTGCATTGTTTTTCTGGGTCTCACAAGTTTTCCATCTTTGACAGGGTGGGGCTTACCACTCTCTATTGCTCTCTATTAGTGGAAAATATTTGATTTTTCCTTCTCTGATGGTTTTCTGCCTTACACAGGCTCTGGCTTTTGCAGGTTTTACTGTAATATTTAGACATCATTTTCACTCTCATTCTCTCAAAAGCGTACAGTAGAGTTTTCCTGAGATAACAGATAAAATATTTTGGGGAGTATAATTATTTTCACAAATATACTATTTTTGTAAATACATAAATGTTAAATAAAAATGCTATTTTTGAACAAAATACATATATGTATTTTTAATTTCTCATATTCAATTTCTAACTATTGATATGTATGTAATATATATACATAAAATCCACTTGGACTAAAGCCGTTAGATATTTTTTAAGAGTGAAAAGGGATTCTTAGAGCAAAAGTTTGAGAATTATTAAATTAGACAATTCTTAGAGTACAGCAGGATTCTGAACAACTTAAAGGGAAAACACTGATTTGAGACAACAATTTACATCATTAGACTTTTTGTCTTATATTTTTGCTTTATTTTAACTCAAAATTCAGATGTTACCACTTCGATAAACATTGGCATTCTTAAAAAGTGGCAATCATCTTTAAAATAAAATCATTTTGTGTGTGAATGCAAAATCAATGACCCCCTTTAATCACAGCAAGAACATTTATTATACTAATGGAACTCAAAAATCTTAAAAAAAAAAAAACCATTCTCCTCTCTAATAGAGTAAGGTTATAAAGTCAAGATCATAATTATATGAGCAAAACCAGTGTGAGGGCAAAGTATAATGGCTTTTAATAGATTTTAGGTGTATATTTTTAGTAAAGTTTGCACTTTATTGAAAAAAACACAGACTGTCAGTGGAATGGGGGCACAACTTTACTAATCTGGGTATACAGTACTTCTTCACCATAAAAAACCACCCTCTGTTACCTCCAGTTATACGTTTGCAGGGACTTGCCTTTTTTAGTAATTAGTTTTAACGATATACTATGGTAGAACATTATCAATCGGTGTTTTAGAAGTAGGAATAGAAAATATCATTACATCTAGCCAGAATGGTAGTGTTCACTGATGGACTGTAACAAGAGAGCCCCAATGACAGATAAAAAGCCCAAGTTTTATTTCATTTTATTAAGAGCCAATGAATTTAAAAAGGGAAAAGGACCAGCAACAGATTACTAATTACAGCTCAAATAAATTAAATTGTTAATTTTATATTTCTCTAATCACAGATTCTTTCAAGATTGTTCTCATTTGCTGTATTCCAGGACCAGCAAATATAATTTCATTATGAGTCAAAAATGTGATTTTTTTTTTAAGTTCACTTTATAGTAGATGAAACTAAAATAATATCCACCTCACTCAAGCACTTAGGCTATAAAGCAAAAATTTCAGAAGGTAAAATTCATACCATTTGGCTTTCCATTCTGCTTGGGATGTAGAAATTGGCAAGATAGTATTGCTCCCTCACTAACAATGAAGACAAGCCAGAAAATGCTGAGATCTTTTTAGGAGAAAAGAGGTCTATAGCTGCCAACAATCGTGGGCATTGCATAAGGAGGATGCTACTTCATATTGACTGGGGTAAGGAGTCATCAGTCAAGCTTTTAACAAACTTTTAATTTTCATATTAGTCCTGGTCTGATGGATTGGAATGTTTTAAGGATCCTCCATCCAGTTCTGTCCTGAGGGCCTTTCACTGAGTGCACAGCAGGAGTATACCAAATCTGAGGCAAAAAAGTAGGGTTGAGAAAGACCACCCAAGAAGCATAATCTTCTATTAACTGAATGTCAGGCAAGAATGCTGACAAATAACCTGAGTTGTACCTGTAAACTGAGAAGTACTTGGTCTTCTACAAAAACATGGCATGGCCCGCTGAAGGCAGAAGAGATCTGCTGAAGAAAACTTCTCAAGATGCCTGTAGCCCTTTCTCAATGCACATCAAAGACTGAAGGTAATACAAGTAAATTGTTAGAAATTACTCAAAATGCACTTGCCCTTTCTACCAATGACTAGTGCCTAAACAAAGAGCTGGGAGAGAAATACAGGGACTTTGGTGAATGCACAGCAAGGGTCCAAGAAGGAGTATCAAAATCGGTATTGTTAAGATAAATCCTCCAAAGCCCACAAGGTCTTCACCAAGTATGAAGCTGCTGCCTACCAAAAACTGGGGAAGGGAAATAAGGCTAAAAGAGACTTCCTCAGGTGTAAAGCTACAGATGAAGCTGAAGTCCCAGGAAAACATCTGAGCAATCTCAAATGACTGTGACTGGGTTGTAAAACATAGTGAGATTTCTGAAGTAGATTCCAACTCTTGCCCAAAAGAAATTTCTGATTTCACCTCAAAACTCTTGAAGCCAGTGATGAACTAAATCAAACTAGATACGAAAAGGAAACAAACAGTACTAGCTCGACTACCCCTATAGCCTGACAGAGGAGGAACCTAAAGTATAAATATTATCTACTTCATTCTCTGCAATTCTTTTGCAAACAATCCAAAACTAGGAAACATGTAGAGAAGTAGTGAAATGGGACCCAGGACAAAAAGACAAAATAGCCTGAACACCCACTATATGATAGGTGCTATGCTCTTTGTCAGAGATCTAGCAGTGATTGTGAAATGACTTCTATATCTTAGGGCTTACACTAAAGTAGGACCCAGACAAGTAAAGTTTAAGAAAAACATCTCAGCACAAAAAAAGTAAGTGGAAAAAGAAATTGTCAACAACACACACAAAAAGGCATCAAAATGACTAAACTAAACTCATATAAAACGATTACGCTGAATGTAAATGGACTAAATGCACCAATAAAGAGACAGAGAGTCTCAGACTGGATAAAGAAACATGATCCATCTTTTTGCCGCCTACAAGAGACACACTTTAGACTTAGAGACACAAACAAACTAAAACTCAAAGGATGGAAAAAAACATATCAAGCAAACAAAAAGCAAAAAAGAGCAGGGGTGGCAACATTAATTTCTGACAAAATAGACTTTAAAGTTAAATCCACCACAAAGGCTAAAGAAGGACACTACATAATGATTAAAGGGACAATTGAGCAGGAAGATATAACCATATTAAATATATATGCACCCAATGACAGGGCTGCAAGATACATAAAACAAACTTTAACAGACTGAAAAGTGAGATAGACACCTCCACAATTATAGTAGAAGATTTCAACACACCACTTTCGGAGAAGGATAGGAGTTCCAGTAAGAAGCTAAATAGAGACATGGAATACCTAATTGCTACAATCAACCAACTTGACCTCATAGACTTATATCAGAACACTCCACCCAACAGCTGCAAAGTATGCTTTTTTTTCCAGGGCACATGGAACATTCTCTAGAATAGAGGTCAATTTATATCAATAATGCACACATATATAAAGAAGAAAGAGCCAAAATCAGAGAACTGTCCCTACAACCTGAACAAATAGAAAGAGAGCAACAAAAGAATCCATCAGGCACCAGAAGAAAACAAATAATAAAAATTAGAGCTGAACTAAATAAATTAGAGAACAGAAGAATAATTGAAAGAATTAACAAAGCCAAAAGCTGGTTCTTTGAAAAAATTAACAAAATTGGTAAACCATTGGCCGGACTGACTAAAGAAATACAGGAAAGGAAACAAATAACCCAAATAAGAAATGAGATGGGCCATATCACAACAGACCCAACTGAAATTAAAAGAATCATATCAGATTATCATGAAAAATTGTACTCTAAAATTTGCAAACCTCGAAGAAATGGATGAATTCCTAGAAAAACACTACCTACCTAAACTAACACAATGAGAAGTAGAACAACTAAATAGACCCATAACAAAAAAAGAGATTGAAAGATAATGAAAAAACTCCCAACAAAAAAAAGCCCTGGCCCGGAGGGCTTCACTGCAGAGTTCTACCAAACTTTCAGAGACGAGTTAACACCACTCAAGGTATTCCAAAGCATAGAAAAAGATGAAATACTACCTAACTCATTCTATGAAGCCAGCATATCCCTGATAACAAAACCAGATAAAGACACCACAAAGAAAGAAAATTATAGACCTATATCCCTCATGAACATAGATGCAAAAATCCTCAACAAAATTCTAGCCAATAGAATACAACAACGTATCAAAAAAATAATTCACCATGACCAAAAAAAAAAAAAAAACACCAAGTGGGATTTATACCAGGTATGCAAGCTTGGTTCAATATTAGAAAAACCATGAATGTAATCCACCATATAAATAAAACAAAAGACAAAAACCACATGATCTTATCAATAGATGCAGAAAAGGCACTTGACAAAGTCCAACACCCATTCATGATAAAAACTCTCGGCAAAGTAGGAATTGAAGGAAAATTCCTCAACATAATAAAGGGCATCTACAGGGTGCTATGAGTCGGAATCGAGTCTACGGCACTGGGTGTGGGTTTATACAAAGCCAACAGCCAACATCACCTTAAATGGAGAAAGCCTGAAAGCAGTTCCCTTGTGAACGGGAACCAGACAAGGATGCCCTTTATCACCGCTCTTATTCAACATTGTGCTAGAAGTCCTAGCCAGAGCAATTAGGCTAGACAAAGAAATAAAGGGCATTCCGGATTGGCAAGGAAGAAGTAAAATTATCTCTATTTGCAGGTGACATGATCTTATTCACAGAAAAGCCTAAGGAATCCTCCAGAAAACTACTGAAACTAATAGAAGAGTTTGGCAGAGTCTCAGGTTATAAAATAAACATACAAAAATCACTTGGATTCCTCTACATCAACAAAAAGAACATCGAAGAGGAAATCACCAAATCAATACCATTCACAGTAGCCCCCAAGAAGATAAAGTACTTAGGAATAAATCTCACCAAAGATGTAAAAGGCCTATACAAAGAAAACTACAAAATACTAGTGCAAGAAACTAAAAGGGACCTACATAAGTGGAAAAACATACCTTGCTCATGGATAGGAAGACTTAACATAGTAAAAATGTCTATTCTACCAAAGCCATCTATACATACGATGCGCTTCCGATACAAATTCCAATGTCATTTTTTAATGTTTTGGAGAAACAAATCACCAACTTCATATGGAAGGGAAAGAAGACCCTGAAAAGTAAAGCATTACTGAAAAAGATACTGAAAAAGAAGAAGAAAGTGGGAGGCCTCACTCTACCTGATTTTAGAACCTATTATACAGCCACAGTAGTCAAAACAGCCTGGTACTGGTACAACAACAGACACATAGACCAGTGGAACAGAATTGAGAACCCAGATATAAATCCATCCACATATGAGCAGCTGATATTTGACAAAGGACCAGTGTCAGTCAATTGGGGAAAAGACAGTCTTTTTAACAAATGGTGCTGGCATAACTGGATATCCATTTGCAAAAAAATGAAACAGGACCCATACCTCACACCATGCACAAAAACTAGCTCCAAGTGGATCAAAGACCTAAACATAAAGACTAAAATAAAAAGATAAAGATCATGGAAGAAAAAATACAGACAATGTTGGGAGCCCTAATATAGGCATAAACAGAATATAAAACCTTACTAAAAATGACGAAGAGAACCCAGATAACTGGGAGCTCCTAAAAATCAAACACCTATGCTCATCTAAAGACTTCACCAAAAGAGTCAAAGACCACCTACAAATTGGGAAAAAATTTTCAGCTATGACATTTCCGACCAGCGCCAGATCTCTAAAATCTATATGATTCTGTTAAAACTCAACTACAAAAAGAAAAACATCCCAATTAAAAATTGGGCAAAGGATACGAACATGCACTTCATTAAAGAAGATATTCAGGCAACTAACAGGTACATGAGAAAATGCTCTCCATCATTAGCCATTAGAAAAATGCAAATTAAAACTACGATGATATTCCCTCTCACTCCAAGGCTGGCATTAATCCAAAACACAAAAAATAATAAATGTTCATAACATGGAGGAACCTGTAAGGCATTATGCTGAGTGAAATTAGTCAGATGCAAAAGGACAAATATTATTTAAGACCACTATTATAAGATCTTGAGAAATAGTATAAACTGAGAAGAACACATTCTTTTGTGGTTACAAGAGGAGGGACAGGAAGGGTGGGAGAGGGGTATTTACTGATTAGATAGTAGATAAGAACTACTTTAGGTGAAGGGAAGGTCAGCTCAGCTGGACTGGACCAAAAGTGAAGAAGTTTCCGGGATAAACTGAATGCTTCAAAGGTCAGCGGAGCAAGGGCGGGGGTTTGGGGACTATGGCTTCAGGGGTATCTAAGTCAATTGGCAAAATAAATTCTATTAAGAAAACATTCTGCTTCCCACTTTGAAGTGTGGCGTCTGGGGTCTTAAATGCTAACAAGCAGCCATCTAAGATGCATCAATTGGTCTCAACCCACCTGGAGCAAAGGAGAATGAAGAACACCAAGGTCACACGATAATTATGAGCCCAAGAGACGGAAAAGGCCACATGAACTAGAGACTTACCTCATCCTAAGACCAGAAGAACTAGATGGTGCCCGGCAACAACCAATGACTGCCTCGACAGGGAGCACAACAGAGAATCCCTGAGGGAGCAGAAGAACAGTGGGATGCAGACCCCAAATTCTCATAAAAAGACCAGACTTAATGGTCTGACTGAGACTAGAAGAATCCCGGCGGTCATGGTCCCCAAACCTTCTGTTGGCCCAGGATAGGAACCATTCCCAAAGACAACTCATCAGACATGGAAGGGACTGGACAATGGGTTGGAGAGAGATGCTGATGAAGAGTGAGCTACTTGTATCAGGTGGACAATTGAGACTGTGTTGACATCTTCTGTCTGGAGGGGAGATGAGAGGGTAGAGAGGGTTAGAAACTGGCAAAATGGTCACGAAAGGAGAGACTGGAAGGAGGGAGCGGGCTGACTCATTAGGGGGAGAGTAAATGGGAGTATGCAGTAAGGTGTATATAAATTTATATGTGAGAGACTGACTTGATTTGTAAACTTTCGCTTAAAGCAAGATAAAAATTATAAAAAAAATACTTTGAGGCGGAGAAGGCAAAGTCGGCAAACAAACGGAGAAGGCGCATGTTATTTGGAAAAAATGCAGTATCTCTGAATTATTTATGGAATTTACAAAAGTAATTCAAATTCAATCTGATTTTTTGCTACAAGATTTTTTGGTAGGATTCTTGAAAAATACAATTATAGAGATATAGAATGTTGAAGAATTTTAAAATTCCTTTTGCCAACACCCAGCTTTTATTTATCAATTCAATCAAAAAGTGAGGGCAAGTTTTTGAAATCATGACTAATATTCTGCCTTCAACATGACGTAATCATTTAATTATTCTTAAAAGTCTGTATTAGTTTCTCATGGCTGATAATTTCCAAATTATCATATATTTGGTATCTTGGAACAACAGAACTTTATAATCTCACAGTTCTGGAGGTTGTAAGTCTGAAATTAGTATCACTGAGCTGAAATCAAGCTGTTGGCATGGCTGTGCTCCCTTCACAGGCCCTAGGGGAGCATTTATTCCTTTTCTCTTAAAGTTTCTGATGTTTGCCAGCATTTCAGACTTGTGAGTATATCTCATTAATCTCTACCTCTATGGTCACATTGCCTCTTCCTCTTCTGTGTGTGCAATCTCTGTCTGACTCTCTCTTATCAGGACACTTATGATGGCATTGAAGTCTTACTGGGATAATCTAGGATTACCTTATCTCGAAATTTTTAATTTAATCACGTTTATAAAAACTCTTTCTCCAAACAAGGTAATATTTACATGTTCTAAGGGTTAGGACATGGATATCTTTTCAGCCAACCACAAACCCTGTCCTCTCATGAGCTTCAGTTTAATTTGTATTTCTTTAAATTCTCTCTCATGCCCTCTTTATACTGTCATAAAGGCTTTTTTGATGGATTATCTAATGGCAAATTCCAAGACCACACTTCTATGTTTCTCAAAATATATTCTAACTTGCTTATAGTATAAAATTGGCATTTTAAATTTACTCATTCAAAACACCATGATCCATGCTAGTAATATGAAGTAAACAAATATTGATTTAATATTCAATCATTCAATAAACCATTATTATGTGCTAAATACTGTAATTAAGATAAGGATGTAAAGACCAGACCCATCTTGGGTGATGCCATGATATTAGACAAGAATAAAGGATATGGGAAATGGAATGCATCTTTGATTAGAATTTATAATTCACATATTATTTTAACTTCATTTTTTGTTGAAGATATTTCAGAGTAGTACTCATTTCTTTGCCAGTCATACTCTAAGGCATACACTCTAAACCCTTTGTTTAGTTATTGAACGCAAAAAGATTATCTTTATAGATGATCCAAACTTACTGCATTTATTTTTGCTCTGCATCCGCTACTTTTCTTTACACTAAAACATAGTTTTAAAGAAAGCTCTGTATTTTGTCAGAAGTTGTGAAAACAGGCATTGTGTCTCATTGAACACTAAACCATTTTAGGGACTGGGAAAAAGAGTTTCTCTACATTCAACCACTTAAAGACTTTCATATATTCTTGGATGTTCTTGAGAAGGAAGATGGGCTCCCAAGAAGATTTTCTCAGCTTAGATGCTACCTAACAAATGGACTTGATTAAAATGATAACAAAATTAAATATCTTTCTGTCAGAGGCTGTATATCCTTTGTGTAGCTTCTATTTATAGACATATTTACTGTTGTACTTGCTTGCAAAGTTATGATCCTGATAATACTTCATAATGTAAATGTCCATTATGCACATTCAATGTACAAGAATTGGCACTACAAAGACATTCTACAAATTTAAAATTATATGTCTAACAATGTTATGAAAATAAAGTAGATGGTAAGAATATGCAGTTTATTGTCAAGAGCATGTAATGTTTGGTATTGGTAGAGAGTATTATATGTGAAAATTATATTTGAAAATCTGGTGTTCTTTTAGGTTTTAAACTAGCTTCCTTTTACTTTACTGTTTTCTTTATGGTATATTAAACCAAGGTTTGCATTCTGTGCTCTTCATAGAAGAGTCAATTATTCACGAAGCCTTGAGTTTGACCTTTATATTTGTCTTCTTAATAAAAGTCTATTGTCATTATTCTTTTTACAAGGGAGGAGAGGAATGGGGGTGGAAAAACACTAAATAGACAACAGATAAGCGGTAACTTTGGTGAAGGGTAAGACAGTACACAATACTGGGGAAGCCAGCACAACTTGTGCAAGACAAGGGCATGAAAGCTCCATAGACACACCCAAACTCTCTGAGGGACCAAATTGCTAGGCTGAGGGCTGTGGGGACTATGGTTTTAGGGAACATCTATGTCAATTGGCATAACAGAGTTTATACATACAATGTTCTACTTTTTACTTCGATGAGTAGCACCTGGGGTCTTAAAAGCCTTCAAGCAGTGGTCTAGGACACTCCACTGGTCTCACTCCTTCTGGAGCAAGGAAGAATGAAGAAAACTAGACACAAGGGAAAGATTAGTCTAAACAACTAATGGACCACATTTACCACAGCACCCACCAGACTGAGTCCGGTACAACTAGATGGTGCCCAGCTACCGCCACTGACTACTCTGACAGGGATTACAATAGAGGGTCCTGAACAGAGCTGGAGAAAAATGTGGAACAAAATTTTTACTCAAAAAGAAAGACCAGTCTTGTTGTCTTGAGAGAGACTGGAGAAACACTGAGAGTATGGCCCCCGGACACCCTTTCAGCTCAGTAATAAAGTCAATCCTGAGGTTCACCCTTCAGCCAATGATTGGACAGGCCCATAAAACAAAACTAGACTAAAGGGGCACACCAGCCCAGGGGCAAGGACTAAAAGGCAGGAGGGGACAGGAAAGCTGGTAAAAGGGAACATGAGGTTGAGAAGGGAGAATGTTGACATGTCATGTGATTGTTAAACAATGTCATAAAACAATATGTGTACTAACTGTTTAATGAGAAACTGGTTTGTTTTATAAAACTGTACCAAAAAAAAATTTTTTTTAAGTACAATAAAAAATATATAAAAATAAAATAAAAATCAATTGAGTTTACATTTTAAGGTTCCAGTTCTTGCAAATTTTCAGGCCAGAATTATCAACAGACAAAAAAATAAATAAATAAAAATTGGGTACATATATAGATGAGAACATAATTGTTTTTAATAAATTGGGAAGGGATCGTTATACCCACTGCTATTTCCTGTTCAAAAGAGACCTGATGGAGACCACCACTAGTAGTTAGTGGGCTAAGGATAGCTCAGAGTTCAAAAGATAAATACTAGCTCCCTTGTGCTTGTTGAAATGTCCTTTCACATATTGTGAATACTTAAAACTGCAAATGTACAGCTATTTACCAGGCTGGAATCTTTTTCAGAGAAGCCCCTTAAACATTAATAATTCCAAGCACCCATAGGATAGTAATTT
Organism: Elephas maximus indicus; assembly: GCF_024166365.1. NCBI lineage: Eukaryota > Metazoa > Chordata > Mammalia > Proboscidea > Elephantidae > Elephas > Elephas maximus. Next base: position 58,102,526 of record NC_064833.1, on the reverse strand, counting down.
TATAATTATACAGTTATGAATTATTTTGAATGATGTTAAGCCTCAGTCTTAATATTTAATATCACAATTCATTGTTCACGGTACATTGCCCCACAAAAAGATAATTTTACTCACTTAAAGGACACTATACATTTAGATAATTGTGCAAATGGATTTCATTTAATTATTTCTAAAACAGTTCAAATTCACAGCTCAATTAAAAGGTGAAAGATTGCATGTAATTCATACCCTTTTTATGGATTATAGATTAGAGATAAAATTACCTCTAGAGACTTTTTTCTTTCCACCCGTGGTTTCACAATCTGTTAGTCTAAATGTAAACTGATTGAACACACAATTCCCTTTTGTCACAGCAAGTTTCTGGCTTTCAGAGTTTTTCTGCTTTTATAATTATATATTTTAAGAAGACATGTTAATCAGTAACCATATTCTGGAGTCTCGGGGATCTAGCAATAATTTGTGGCAGGTAATATGTTTAACCATTTTAGAGTCAGATTTATTTGTAACCTAAGGTTACTTATTTGGCACAAAAATCAGTTTACATAACCTTTCGTTTGCTCATTTACAGTAATGACACATAAAAAAATCATATAATTTGCTAGTTGGAATGGACTTCAGAAATCATGTAGAATCATCAATTCCTTTTAAGCATAAGAGAAATGAAACTTGCAGTTGCAGAGAAGGGGCAAGGGCAATTGTAGAAGACCTTGTTTCAAATCCCAATTTTATCACTTATTGGATAAGTTATTGTATTAGTTTCTAATTGCTGATATAACAAATAGCCACATACTGTCTTAAAAGTGTACAAATTTTTCTTTTACACTTCTGGTGGCCAAGAATTCAAAATCTAAACACCATCAGAGCTGTGTTCCTTCTGGAGATTTCTGGGGAGAATCTGTTCTCTTGCCTTTTCCAGGCTGTTGAGGCCATTTTCATTTCTTGGCTACTAGGGTATCACTCCAGCCTCTAGTTCTTTCAATGCATATCTTGTTTACTGCTCTGATAGTCCTGTCTCCCTCTTGTAATTACAAGGAGCTTTTTAATTACATTGGGCCCATCCAGATAATCCAAGATAATCTTCCCATCTCTAGAGCCTTAATTCATGTCCTGAATAAATTAAACCAAGAATTCCATTCTATGTTCTTCATAAACCTTTGCTGTCAAGTCAATTCCTATTCATAGCAACCCTGTAGGACAGAGTAGAACTGCCCCACAGGGTTTCCAAGGAGCTGCTGATGGATTCCAATTGCTGACCTTTTGGTTAGCAGCCAAGCTCTTAACCACTGTGCCACCAGGGCTCCATGTTCATCACATTGCATCCCATTGCCTTTGAGTTGATTCCAACTCAGAGCGACCCAATAAGGCAGAGTACTACTGCCCCATCAGGTTTTCAAGGAGCTGCTGGTGGATTCAAACTGCTGAATGTTTGGTTAGCAGCCAGTCCCTTAACCACTGTGCCACCAGAGCTCCCCTGTTCTTCATAGAGGAGATAATTATTTAGGAAGGCTATAGTTCGGCCCAAAACTAACATGGCTCTTACTCTTAGCTCCTTTAGATTATTTCTACAGTCATTTGTATATAATATGTCCATTGTATAATCATCTGTTTTAGACGGGACTGGAAAAGACACGGAGCATTCTTGACACATAACGTTCTTTGTAAAAATGTATAATAAGAGGAGGTAGTAAACAACAACAGCAACAAAAATCCTGGAAGCAAGGGATGATGGATACTGTGGTCATTCTTATATTAACCTAGAAAAGTTGGTCTATAAACTACATAGTTTTAGTGTGTAGAACCAAGCTGAAAAAAGAAGGGAAAAAAATGATTACTTATTGGAGAAGAAAGTCACTTGATATGCTTTTATGTTTCAAAAGGCAATGCAATATATATCACAGTAAACAATCTGGAATGTTCAAACGACTAGGAAAAATGTGCTGGGTCGAAACCTTCACCTTTCCTTCAGGAAGTTTGTCTGCAATTGCCTACACATAAGCAGAACACCTATTAAGGTATTGGAAAGGAAACGTCTCATCTCTAGGACACTGTGTGTGTGTGTGCGTGTGCGCGCGCGTGCGATCAATAGAACTTCGCTAGCTTTCCTTTGCTGATATTTACCAAGTAACACTTTTCCATCCTTTTTAATTAAATTACTTTGAAACCAAAAAACCACAGTATACCTCATCAATTTGTGAGTTTTGTTCTAAAATTTCTCATTAATTAGGTGAGATAATTATATAATTAAATATATCTTTCCCCCAAAAGCATTTCCATTTTTAAAAAAAGTACCTTCAAAAAATTTTGTGCTCTCTAGGGTTGCTATGAGTTGGAATCGACTTGATGGCAGTGGTTTGGTTTTGGGTATGGCTAAAATATCACTACAATCTCTTTTAAAAATTCATGTGTTTATAAATAATATTTATATTTTGAATAAGAAATTCTAAGTTCAGTTCTGAGAGTGAAGTGGTTTCAGAGCTGCATTAGTCTATCAATTAGTCAATCTCACTATCACTAGAGGGTAGAACTGGTGTCTAAGTATGGCTGGTGGCTCATACTGGTGGCCCACACTGGTGGCCTAACACTGGTCTCAAAATTTCTGGAAATACTTTCAGAAAGATCTACTTCCTGGAATGCAGAATTTACTGCTTAGAGACAATAATTTGGAGACTAACTTATCCTTTTCCATGTAGAAATGTGAAAAATAGGTAATTATATTAAATGAACTTTCTTTGCCAAAAACATAAATAGCCCAAGGACAACACTTCTAAAGCTGTATTTTCAGCTTTTGAAATATTGGAAAATTTTGTGGTACTGCAGAGTGCAACTTGAACTGCTTAACACAAACCTTTTAAAAGAACGTGTTTGTCTTTGCTCTTTTGGCAGTTGAATGAACATGAAAAAGAAAATGCAATTATATCTTACAAATTCAAGGGAGGGATTGCTCAGTATAACCTTTCATGCTAGACTATATTAAGTGGAAGTAATGATTGCTATATCAAATGCTACAAGCAATTAGCTTAAAGTTACATAATATGATACCTGTGTATTAAAGTGTATACTGTGCAGGCAGGGAAAAGTGCCCAGACCCTACTGGATAGTAAATTAAAATGACCAATCCACATCTTGTCAGTGGCACAGTGGTTAAAGCACTCAGCTGTGAACTGAAAGGTCAGAAGTTCAAACCCACCAGCCACTCCATGAAAGAAAGGTGTGGCAGTTTGCTTCTGTGAAGATTTACAGCCTCGGAAACCCTATCAGGCAGTTCTACTCTGTCCTATATGTTGCTATGAGTCAAAGTCAACTTCAGGGCAATGGATTTTATATACAGGGAAAAAGCCGTATTATTTTAACTCCTGTAAAGATCTCGATAACAATAAGACTGAGTATGTTTACTTGATAATCTCTTGCCCTATCCTTTCATCCTCCCCCATTACATAGCGATATGATATATCTAATGGTCTATTAAAATTTGCTTGATTTTCAATTATATATATATATATGAATAACATACTTAATGGTACAAAATTTTAAGATATTTTAATAAATGAAAAAATAATTTCTGTTTGGGGAAATCAACAGGTCCATTCTATGAATCCATAGAATAACCTGAGGGAAATATCCCATATTAACATGTGTTCAAGAAGTTTAACATTAAAACTTCACACAAATAAGCTGACGCAGCAGTGTGCTGCCAAAAGTCACACTGATAATCCAAACTGAATGCCGGCCCTGAAAGCAAACATAAGCTAACAGTGGGCTGATTTGAATTTTTGAATTTTTGTTATGCCCTCAGTTCACCTTGTAGCTGAAAGTGCTAAAGAACAATATAAGACCAAAATGTGGGCACTAACATGAGAAAAACAGCAAGAGGTGTGGAGGAGATCATGTTCAAATAACAGAAGTTCACTACCTTTGCAAAAAAAGAAAAAGACAATGACAATGAAAGAATTAATAGAAATTTTCCTTACAAACAAATCCATTATTTTACTTTTCTTCTTTCTTTTAGCTAACCTCTTTTAGTTAAAAAGAAGTATATGCTTTGATGAATGCTTTGAAAATTGAAATAGATTAAATCAGATTACTTGAGGAGAGGGAAATTCTGGGAACTAAGGTATCTTAAATAAAAATATTAATGAATTGTTTTGTTTTGCTTTTTTTGCCTAATTAGAAAAGCAATAATGTAATTGACTATACAGCCTGGCTTACAGTGGCCACTCAATAGATGTTAAATATTATTATTGTTATTTCCATTACTATTATTAATTACCATACTCACTTGTCAAAAAATAAAACCTGAGTTTGAATGTTGGCCCTAAGAATTATTTGCTTGGGCAGGTTGCATATTTTCTCAGAGTTTCACTTCCCTCTTTATAAGAACATGTGTTTCTTTGCCTTCTTTGTTCCCGTGTAGAAATAACAATACAGCCTTTAGTCATGAAGGGAGAAAAAAAAAATATGTATACATATATACTATTAAATGTCCCTAAAATTTGTTTTGTTTAGAATTTGGCAGAAGAACTTTAACACATTCCACGGGCCTTCTTCAACTGCTTCCCTGAGCCACAGCCCTCAGACCTCTGCTTGGCACCAAGACCCTAAGTAACTTCTGGGTTGGACTGAAATATAATAGTTAGCTTTCTTGTTCTTACTTCTTAACCTTAAATATCAGTCCAACTTCTTACATTATAGAATCACAAGAGTCAGAGGGAGAGAAAGAGAGAATTATATAGTGTCAAAGAAAACAAAATCTGCACTTAAACGAGGACAAGTTTTATTCAAAAAGATCATGGCAATAGGAAGAATGCTCCAATCTTAGAAATCTGCAAGTATCCTAGAATCAAACAGGGAAGGGCTTTTCTTTTAGAGGAAGGAATCAGTAGAACTAGCAAAAAGGGAAAGTTGGGCAAGCAAAGGGAAATAAATAGACAGCATGGTCTACGGTGTGGTTTGACAGAAGCGAGTGCTTAGGAGGTGAAAAGGTTAATATGGTTGGCTGCTGCCTCAAAGGTTAGAGTTCAAGTTCACCCAGAAGTGCCTTTACTTCTGAAAAATCAGCCACTGAAAACCCAATGAAGAACAGTTCTACTCTGACACACATGGGTTCACCATGAATCAGAACTGACCCCACTGGTTACAGGTCAGCTGATTCTTGGGATAAGATGATGAGGGGAGCATATGTTCTGCATTTATGCTTTCTTGGGCTTGAGAGGCAAGCCGAATTCAGGAGGAGAGAAGCTTAACTAAAGATTGACCAAAATAAAACAAATGGTAAGAACTGTGCAATTGTAAATACTTGGTCATGAGAGATTAAAAATTATTTTCTAGTTAAATTCATGTGAATTTTCAAGATATTCCAGTGCTCTCGTCTGGTAGGAGAAAAGAGGATTTTCTAGATTCATACACTCACGTGAATAAGGACAATGCCTTAGTAAATAAAATGGAAAAAGGAGTAGTTTTAGTACATATGATTGTTAAGGTTGTGTGTCAACTTGTCTCAGCCATGATTCTCAGTGATTTGGCAGCTATAATGTAGTTTGGTAGTCATATAATGATGTAATCACCTCCATAATGAGATCCAATATAACATGATTACCTCCATGGGATGTGCTATGAGCAGCCATTAAGTCGAAAGGGAATTTCCTGGGGGGTGTGGCCTGCATCCAATATAGGTAGACTTTCTTGCAAGGCTTGTGGGATTTGCTTACCCTGGATTCTGCAGCTGGCTCCTGTTCATCTGACCCCTAGTTCTTGGGACTTGAGCTAACAGCTTATCTGCCGATCTTGGGATTTGTCACCCTCCACAGCCTGTGAGCCAGAGGTCTGCTGTCTGAACTATTGATCTTTTAGGTTTGCTAGTCCCTATAGCTATGTGAGTCAGGAGAAGCCTCCATCCAGCCTGGGCCACGCACTTGGGACGTTCCAGCCTCTACAACCACGTGAGCCATTTCCTTGATACAAATCTCTCTCTCTCTTTCTCTCTATGTATAGACACTGCACTGGTTTTGCTTCTCTAGAGAACTCAGCCTAAGACAGTATATAACACATATATAAATGTGAGAATCCTTGGGACAGAGATTTTTTGATATGCTGAGGGTAAGACTCTTCTGGAGATCTGAGAGAACAGGCTAATTGAGTGCTTAAGGCATTGAGAACATTTTAAAGATTTGAAGCTGAACTCTTCAGGACTGAATGCTATTATGACTTATGTGCTAAGGCTGAAAAATTATTGCTTACATGTAGCCAGAACTTTGAAAAGAGGAAGAAATGCCAGCAAATAAAAAGTGAAATATACAAATATCAGAGTTGTAAATTTACATGTATTGATTATATTTAGCCTTAAGCAGAAAAGGGGAAAAAAAAAAATACTGAGAAAGTAATGTTTCATACTCCACATCTTTGGCATGACAAATATGGATGATAAATCAATTTTTTATTAATACTGTTGATTTTAGGGTTCATATAAGTTAAAATATTTTCAAAGGATGTCAAATAAGTATGATTTTAATATGTGTGCAAATAAGTCAAATAAATAATACTATTCCACTTTGTCCTTTTGGGAGCAAGAGACTACAAAGAAATTTCACTTTTTTTTTTTTTTGATGATGCCTAACTTTGGAGCCCTTGGGTAGTACAAATGATTAAATACTCGACTATGAACTGAAAGGTTGGCAGTTCAAATGCTTGCTGAGTTGCCTTGAAAGAAAGGCCTAGCCATTTGCTTCTGAAAGATCACAGCCTTGAAAATGCTATGGAGCAGTACTACTCTGCAACACATGGGGTCACCATGAGTTAGAATTAACTCAACTGCAACTGATTAATATAAAGTTAACAATTCTGTCATGGAGTTGGGTATGGAAGCACTGAAAACATATCCAAGACCAAGCAGTCCACCAATATCCAAGGCAATTTGGTTATGAATAATTTGTTGAAGCCTCCACAGGGAAGTTGCATATGTAATCTCTTATAGAAAACCTCTCCCATACCTCTGCCAGTTTGTGATACTGTGGAGGCTTGTGTGTTGCCATGATGCTGGAAGTTATGCCACCATATATCCAAATACCAGCAGGATCACCCAAGGAGGACAGGTTTCAGCTGAGCTCCAGACTAAGACAGACTAAGAAGGACCTGGTGGTCTACTTCTTTGAAAAAGATGAGCCAGTGAAAAGCTTATGAATAGCAGGGGAACATTGTCTGATATAGTGCCGGAAGGTGATCCCCTCAGGTTGGAAGGCATTCAAAATACAACTGAGAAGAGCTGCATCCATGGCAGCAGCAGTCAAGAAATCAAAAGGTGTATTGCATTTGGCAAATATACTGCAAAAGACCTCTTTAAAGTGTTCAAAAGCAAATATGTCTATTTAAGGACTAAGGTGCACCTGACTCAAGCCATGGTGTTTTCAGTCACCCTATATTCATGCGAACGCTGGGCAATGAATAAGGAAGACCAAAGAAGAATTGACATCTTTAAATTATGGTGTAGGCAAAGAATATTGAATGTAGCACGGACTGCCAGAAGAATGAAAAAATCTGTGTTGGAAGAAGTACAGCTAAAATGCTCCTTAGGAGCAAGGATGGCTAGACTTTGTCTCATGTACTTTGGACATGTCATCAGAAGGAACCAGTCCCTGGAGAAGGACATCATGCTTGGTAAAGAAGAGGGTCAGCAAAAAAAAAGGAAGACCCTCAAAGAGATGGATTGACACAGTGGCTGCAACAACGGGCTCAAGCATAACAAGAATCATGAGGATGGCATTGTACATAGAGTGTCAATGTGAGTTGGAACCGACTAGAAGACACTTAACAACAGCAGAAAAATTATAAGAAACATTGTGTACCATACATGTTAAGAATTTATTAACCACAGCAAATGTCAAGGGGTCCTCCCTGTTGCTCAATTTAGGAAGCATTGACAGAACACGTAGCATTATCAGTTCTCTCCTGTGCCCTACCCCAGTTCTTCACAGTATCATAAACCATCCAAGCAGATTCTATTAGAGCTAACAAGGATCTTAACAATCAAATAATCTTCCCAATTCAGTTTACATTCAGGGCAGTAATACAGGGAGATTTAGTCTCAGAGCAACATAAATATTTTTGGGCAATCTAAAAAAAAAAAAAATAAGTGTATTTCTATTGGATTCCTATTACAGTGATATTTTCATTATGCTATCATATTAACCCTGTGATTTTGTATGTTTTTCGTTGGAGGCTTTTGTAGTGCAGCAGGAAAAAAAGGCTGGCAAAAAAAAAAAAGTTGTCAAAACCAGTCAAACAGTAGTTCCATCACTACTGGGGAAGGCTGATCAAAAGTAGATGGGAGTCCACCAAGCATTAAAGCTAAGTTATATGATAACTAAGAAGGAGACTCTTCATAGGCCGCCTTAGTCAGCTGAGAGGGTCTTACTCCAAAGAAAACAAAACAAATATAAAATGAATACAAATAAGGAAGAAGAAACATTCTAGGAGGACTATTCCCCTAACTTAAATAGCTTTAAAGAAATTATTCTAGCTGTTATTGAAGGGGTTAAATAAGATCAGTTTAAAGCACAAAAACTATAACTTGCAAAACCTCAAGAATATATATAAATGGATTACTGAAAATCTGTCAGCAAGCAGAAATGTGTCCTTGCAAATAAATAAAATGGATCATATAAAAAATGGATGCAACTCAATGCGTGTACCATTACTCTATGTATATGTTGCTTCAAAATATTGAGTCAAAAACTTAAATTGAATGAAAATATAAATATTTTAAAATATAGAAATGCTATATTTAATCATGCATTGACTTTGTAACTGCCACACATAAACTAGTCAGAATGATTATATTTATTGATATAATAGAAATTACGTTAGCCTAGACATTCAAAAAATAAAAAACAAATCTGATGCTGCTGAGTTGATTCAGACTCATAGCGATTCTATATGACAGAGTAGAACTGCCCCATTGGGTTTCCAGGGAGTAGCCGGTGAATTCAAACTGCCAACCTTTTGGTTAGCAGCTGAACTCTTAACCACTGCACCACCAGGGCTCCAGCCTCGGCCTTAGGAAACCTGTTTTCCGGACTTAACCTTTTCCACCCAATGAGTTCTTGTGACTTTAATTAATCATGATGTCTATGAAGCTCTCTTTTTTTATTTGCTGCTCATAGTGTTCTTGCATATATTTGATGTTCAATTTATACCCAAAAAAAGGGGGAGGTAGATCTGTGGTTCATAAACTGTGCGTAGCCCGGAGGCAACACAGTAAAATCATTGAACACCGTGGTGTGTTTAAATTTTCAGTTGAATGCAGCCATATCTGTTGCACACCGTACAAACTAATACTAAAAAATTCTTTGTGTGTAACTACTTTAGAAGTGGAATTCTTAGGTAATCATTTTAGCCCAGGGAAATTATGGAGGAATTATTGAAACATTAAAACCACCATGAGCCAAGAAGGTTTGGTAACTCCTGAGTTATATGACCTTTGAATTCTGTCCAATTCCAAACCTGGATGACTAAATAAAAGTGGATTTAATTGTTTGAAATGCAATATGTCTCTATTCTTCCTGAAGTTGGGAAGTTAAAACCTTGGCTTTATTATTGCTCAAAGAAATAAGATTAAGGTTGATTCGTATGTGTGTGTGTGTGTGTGTGTGTGTGTGTGTGATTACTATTAAATCAAGAAAGTGTTTTTCAAATAATTAAGATTTAAGGCACATATATGTACACAGAGAATCATGACAAATGTAGTCACTAGATAAGTGACTACAAGTGGACCAAGTGACAATAGGGAAAAAAAAAAACTTATGGAGATAAAAGTGAGCTTCTTTATTTTAAAATAAAATTTTAAAAAGAAAGGAGAAATGTCAAAGATACAGGGAAGTTTATAATTGCTATTTTTTAAAAGTGAAGTTAGTTATACTCATTGTCATGGATTGAATTATGTCCCTGCAAAAATGAGTGTATTAACTTGGTTAGGCCACTATTCCCAGTATTCTGTGGTTGTCCTCCATTTTGTGATTGTAATTTTATGTTAAAGAGAATTAGGGCGGAACTGTAACAACTTTAGCAGGTCACACCCCTGATACAACATAAAAGGAGTTTCCCTGTGATGTGGCCTGCACTACCTTTTATCGCTAAGACATAAAAAGGAAGGGAAGTAAGCAGAGTTGGAAACCTCTTATCACCAAGAAAGCAGGGCCAGGAGTAGAGCACATCTTTTGGTCCTGGGGTTCCTGTGCCTACATGCTCCCAAACCCAGGGAAGATGGATGACAAGGACCGTCCTCCAGAGCCAACAGAAAGAGAAAACCTTCCTTGGAGTTGATGCCCTAATTTGGACTTCTAGCCTACCAGACTGTAAGAAAATAAATTTCTTTCTGTCAAAGGCATCCACTTGTGGTATTTCTGTTATAGCAGCACTAGATGACTAAGACACTCAGCTAAAGAAGAAAAGAATGAGCTAAAATGGAGGTATAGAAGAAGAAATACCATTCCTACCAGGAAGTAGGTCTAGTGGTCTTGATAACCTGAGGGAAATATGAAGTCCAGTGGAAGAAAATAAAAAGTAGAACAAGAATGTTTTGTTGTGGTTGGGACACAGGAAATCCAGGATGGAAAGGAGGAATGTGTGGTCATATTGTAGGGATAGCAACTAGGGTCACATAACAATGTGTGTATAAATTTTTGTATGAGAAGCTAACTTGAGCTGTAAACTTTCACCTAAAGCACAAGGAAAAAAAAAAAAGGAATTTTCTGTTGTGGTTGTTAATTTAGGAAGAAATAATTTACAACACTGTCCAGGAAAGTATGTCCTAGAACACAGAAGGCTGGTGTCTCTGAAGAGTTTTTGAGAGCACAAAACTGACAACTGAGGACAAGATGAAGTGCTACCATATTTCAGGCAGGGATAGTTTAAGACAAATTCTCTATAGCGCATTCACTACAGAATAACATACTGATTAATATATTGACAGTTTAATTTAAAATTATCTCAGTGATTATGCTGTAGTTCCTAGCAAAATTTAAATGCAGACTGACACTACTCAAACTATCAATATACTTTATATATGTTCAGTAACTTCAAACCACAACCCCAAATCCACATTAAAATTAAAGTCACATATAGAGCTGGGAAAACATCTTAAGCCTGTTAAATACATTCTTAGTTGGATTTTTTTTTTTAAGGGAAGCCTGTTTTATTGATGGAGTTTCAAAGGTGACAGAATAATTCAATATGTTTATATCCTAGTTATAAAATAATTATGTAGTCAAGAGCACATGTAGGCTGTGACACTCATATTTTCTCTCTAGGAATAGGAGTCAGAAAACATGCCTTAAATTGAAATCAGTAATCTTGCCATACATTTTACATAGAGTTATATTAGAAAGGATAGGCTACATGAACAATGACTATGGTGTCTCTACCTCACAGGCATTTTTTGAGAAAGAACATATATGAATCTTGAGTAAAATAAAATGTTCTTTGGTACTAAAGTGGAAGAGGTGTTAGATTTCTGAGTTTAGACATGAAAAACTCTTCATAAACGTCTTCTAATCATTACGCATTAGGAAGAGCAGCGAAAACAGTAATGATTTGTAACTCTTATATTTGACATTTTATTTTTAAAAGATAAAGTGCAGCTTGTAATATTGGGAAGAAAATACATTTGCTGAGAATATATGTTCTACCAATTTTTATTCTAAGTTATGTATGCACATAAGGTACTTGACCAGGGAAGCATGATATTGGGGATCTTTTGATTTATTTCTGAATATAGTGTTCTAATGTTTTACTTTTAGCAAATCTTCTAATTCTTAAAGAAAAAAAAAATCACAGGATTATTTTGATAAAGATTTTGTTAACTATCTAATTATATCTTACTTTAATCAATAAGAATAATGAAAAATTATAAAATTCTTGTTAAAGAACTGTGCGAAATAATAAAACACGGTTATTTTTAACTAAGGCAGCAATTAGATGTTCCCTAATAATTTTATTTATATTATTGTTCAAAGACCAGGGAAGATTAGTCTATTATCTTGTCAGCCTTAATAATAGTTTTCCTTCAAGAAGGGAGGCATGAAAAGGCATGACATGCTTAAACATCCTAAAACCACTTGGAAGGTTCACATTAAATGGTGTGAGCACTGGGGAGAGGGCAAGAATATAAAGGCTTAAAATAAGTTAGCCCTTTCTCCTGGTTCCTGTTTTTCAGTTAATGTCATCATCACTATTTGCTCCCATTCCAGCTATAATACGAAAATTGTATCTGTCACCTGCATTTTCCACACTAATCCAGACAGGTGTTATTTTATAAAGATTCTATACACAAATGTCAATTAAGATTTATATTAACTTCATGAAATACAACAATGCCACTGGATAGTGACATGATACTCCCTTATCTACCATGTCCTACTCAGTCATTTTTCTTCTTTATTTCTATTTCCTTGTCCTCCAAACCAGACTCTTCTTTCTCCTCAAGACTACTGGGTCACGTCTATCTAGACTTTCTGTTAACTGCCAATTTTTACATCAGTTAATTCTATACATCATTACTACAAACTTTCTGAAAGATAATTCTGATCACACCATTGTCTTGAGAAATTTTCAATAATTTTTTTTTGTCCACCAAATAAACGTCCCATTTTTGTGCTTTCACCCTGGTGGTTGCTACATTCACACTGGATTCAGCACAGAGCAGCTAAACCTTGGGCCAAAAGACTTCCATCATTCTGTTCAGAAGAACTGCCGATGGAGCTTGGGGCAATCAATGACATCTGAGAGTGGAGGAGGTAGCCTGGAAAGGAAAGTGCCAGAGAAGGGGAATTCTGAATTCTGTATGTAAAATTTGTCCAGATTTTAGGTTGACCCTGAACCACACATATCTGAAGCAGATTAAAAGCGTCTGAACTAAGATCTGAGCCACAGCCCAGTGGAGGCAGGACAGTCTGCAGTGTAAGTCTAAAGTAGTTAATAGCCTGTGCAAAAAACATAAATATCAGCATTATTTGGGACTGTAACAGAATCCTATGTCTCCACAACATAATATTCAGCATAAGTTAAAATTGTCAGATATATAAAGAACCAGAAAAGTGTGGACATTTCTCAAAGGAAAAGAAAATCAAAAGATAACAATCTGGAAAAGACCCAGATAACTATTACACTTGCATATTAAAACAACAACAACAACAAAAAAAAACCCGTTGCCGTCGAGTCGATTTTGACTCATAGCAACCCCATTGGACAGAGTAGAACTGCCCCACATGGTTTCCAGAGAGCACCTGGTGGATTTGAACTGCTGACTGGCAGCCGTAGCTCTTAACCACTATGCCACCGTGGTTTCCTTAGACATTATAGCAGCCATTACAACTATACTTAGTTGATGGGATTAAGTACATAAGGTACAGTGGAGGCTAGAAGACAGTAAAAAAAAAAAGACAGTAGAACAACATATTTCAAATGCTAAAAGAAAGAGAGAAAAAAACCTACCAAACCCCCCTTCCCCTAGCAATAATTTGCTACCTGGGAAAAATATTCAAGAATGAGTGAAGAAAAAACCTCTTTCTGATGAAGAAAAATTAGGAAAATTTGTTGCCACTAGGCCCACAATAAAAGACATGCAGAAGCAAGTTGTTTGGGAGAAAGAAAAAACACCAGAAGAAAGGGAAGCCTCAGATTTTCAGAAGGGAGTGGAGAATATCAGAAACGGTAACTATCTGGGTAAGCATGAAGACAATATGACTGTTTAAGGTAATACTTACAACTTTAGCCTATAGGGATAATAACGTACATAGATTAAATTTATACACTGACTGTGCCATAAAGGATGGTCCCCAGTCAAAACCCAGTGCCGTCGAGTCAATTCCGACTCATAGCGACCCTACAGGACAGAGTAGAACTGCCCCATAGAGTTTCCGAGGAGCGCCTGGTGGATTCCAACTGCCAACCCTTTGGTTAGCAGCCGTAGCACTTAACCACTATGCAACCAGGGTTTCCATAAAGGATGGTGGAGGACAGGAATAAAAGAGCCCCAATTTCCATATTTATTATTAAATATCGTAACTATGAATAGATAACAATATATCATTCTTGTATTTTGCAATCCCTAGAGCAACCACTAAACTCATACAAAAGGTGAGAGCTTTTGTATGAGTTTAGTGAGTTTTAATATAAAATCCCAATAGGTAAAATGAAATTCTAAAAAATATTTCAGTAAGAAGGCAGAAAGAACACTGATAAACAAATAAACAATAAAAAAAATCAGGGAAAAACAGAAAACAATAAAATTTTCTAAATCCAACCATATTGACATTTACATTAAAAGGTAATGGTCTAAATAAGCCAATTAAAAGTCATATATAAAGGGAATGGGTAAAAATTAAAGAATCAAAAAATGCTATGTACTGATTCACATTTTAAGTACGTAGACAGAGATAAGTAGATAATAAATGTGAAAAGCTGTAACATGAAAAAAGTGAGTATATACATACAATGGAATACTGATCTACAATAAAGACAATTAATACACAAGACCACATGGATGAAGCTCAAAATGATTATGCTCACTTAAAGAAGCCTGACAGAAAATAATACACAACATGTAATGCCACTTATATAGAATATTTGAAAAGACAAACTAAACTAGACTTACAGAAAGCAGGTAAGTGGTTGCTTTGAGTTGGAAGCAGAAGGGGGAGAGCATTACAAAGGGCCATAAGGCATCTTTTGGAGGTAATGAACATGTTCAGTATCCTAACTGAGGTAGAGTTTTCACAGGTACATAAAATTTTCAAAACTCATCAAATTGTAAACTTCACAGATGGAAGTCTTTTGGCCCAAGGTTTAGCTGCTCTGTGCTGAATCCAGTGTGAATGTAGCAACCACCAGGGTGAAAGCACAAAAATGGGACGTTTATTTGGTGGACAAAAAAAAATTATTGAAAATTTCTCAAGACAATGGTGTGATCAGAATTATCTTTCAGAAAGTTTGTAGTAATGATGTATAGAATTAACTGATGTAAAAATTGGCAGTTAACAGAAAGTCTAGATAGACGTGACCCAGTAGTCTTGAGGAGAAAGAAGAGTCTGGTTTGGAGGACAAGGAAATAGAAATAAAGAAGAAAAATGACTGAGTAGGACATGGTAGATAAGGGAGTATCATGTCACTATCCAGTGGCATTGTTGTATTTCATGAAGTTAATATAAATCTTAATTGACATTTGTGTATAGAATCTTTATAAAATAACACCTGTCTGGATTAGTGTGGAAAATGCAGGTGACAGATACAATTTTCGTATTATAGCTGGAATGGGAGCAAATAGTGATGATGACATTAACTGAAAAACAGGAACCAGGAGAAAGGGCTAACTTATTTTAAGCCTTTATATTCTTGCCCTCTCCCCAGTGCTCACACCATTTAATGTGAACCTTCCAAGTGGTTTTAGGATGTTTAAGCATGTCATGCCTTTTCATGCCTCCCTTCTTGAAGGAAAACTATTATTAAGGCTGACAAGATAATAGACTAATCTTCCCTGGTCTTTGTGTCGGATTTAAGTCTAAAGTCTATTTTGTCAGAAATTAATATTGCTACTCCTCTTCTTTTTTGCTTATTGTTTGCTTGATATATTTTTTTCCATCCTTTGAGTTTTAGTTTGTTTGTGTCTCTAAGTCTAAGGTGGGTCTCTTGCAGGCAGCATATAGATGGATCGTGTTTCTTTATCCAGTCTGTGACTCTCTGTCTCTTTATTGGTGCATTTAGTCCGTTTACATTCAGCGTAATTATAGATAAATAAGTTTTTAGTGCTGTCATTTTGATGCCTTTTCATGTGTGTTGTTGGCCATTTCATTTTTCCACATGCTTTTTTGTGCTGAGACGTTTTTCTTAGTAGCTTGTGAGATCCTCATTTTCATAATGTTTAACTTTGTGTTTGTTGAGTCGTTACGTTTTTCTTGGCTTTTTTCTTGAGTTATGGAATTGATATTCCTTTTTGTGGTTACCTTATTATTTACCCCTATTTTTCTAAGTAAAAACCTAACTTGTATCCTTCTATATCGCCTTGTATCACTCTCCATCTGGCAGTTCAATGCCTCCTATATTTAGTCCATCTTTTTGATTTTTGTGATCATTTATCTATTGATTTCCATGATTTCCTGTTATGTGTGTTATTTTGTTTATTTATTTTTTAGAATTAGTCTTAATTTGTTTGTTTTTGTGCTTTCCCTATTTGAGTTGTGTTGATATCAGGACGTTCTGTTTTGTGACCTTGTATTGTGCTGGTACCTGATATTATTGGTCATCAGGCCAAACAATCTCCTTTAGCATTTCTTGCAGTCTTGGTTTAGTTTTTGCAAATTCTCTAAACTTGTGTTTATCTGTAAATATCTTAATTTCTCCTTCATATTTCAGAGAGAGTTTTGCTGGATATATGATCCTTGGTTGGCAGTTTTTCTCGTTCAGTGCTCTGTATACGTCGTCCCATTCCCTTCTTGCCTGCATGGTTTCTGCTGAGTAGTCTGAACTTATTCTTATTGATTCTCCCTTGAAGGAAACCTTTCTTTTCTCCCTGGCTGCTTTTAAAATTTTCTGTTTGTCTTTGGTTTTGGCAAGTTTGATGATAATATGTCTTGGTGTTTTTCTTTTTGGATCAATCTTAAATGGGGTTCGATGAGCACCTTGGATAGATATCCTTTCGTCTTTCATGATGTCAGGGAAGTTTTGTGTCAGGAGTTCTTCAACTATTTTCTCTGTGTTTTCTGTCCCCCCTCCCTGTTCTGGGACTCCAATCACTCGCAAGTTATCCTTCTTGATAGAGTCCCACATGATTCTTAGGGTTTCTTCATTTTTTTTAATTCTTTTCTCTGATTTTTTTTCAGCTATGTTGGTGTTGATTCCCTGGTCCTCCAGAAGTCCCAGTCTACATTCTAATTGCTCGAGTCTGCTCCTCTGACTTTCTATTGCGTTGTCAAACTCTGTAATTTTATTGTTAATCTTTTGGATTTCTACATGCTGTCTCTCTATGGATTCTTGCAACTTATTAATTTTTCCACTATGTTCTTGAATAATCTTTTTGAGTTCTTCAGCAGTTTTATCAGTGTGTTCCTTGGCTTTTCCTGCATTTATCCTAATTTCATTTGTGATATCTTTAAGCATTCTGTAAATTAGTTTTTTATATTCTGTATCTGATAATTCCAGGATTGTATCTTCATTTGGGAAAGATTTTGATTCTTTTGTTTGGGGGGTTGGAGAAGCTGTCATGGTCTGTTTCTTTATGTGGTTTGATAGGGACTGCTGTCTCCAAGCCATCACTGGGAAACTAGATTTTCCAGGTAATCAGCTAAAAAAAATGCAGTCAGATCCCTATCTGAATTCTCCCTCTGGCTCCGGGTATTCGGATGTTAATGGAGCCGCCTGGGGAGGATCGGGAGGGATCAGAGAGCTAGGAGTGTAGCACCACAGAATATAGAGCTGATCACCGCGTTCATGCTCCGCCCCCGTCCGCCGAAATCCAGGCGGGACGGCTCCCTGGTTGGGACACTACTCTCCCCGCTCCGAGACCAGTCACTTCCTCCCGGGGACTTCTCCCTCTGGTTCGCGGCACCGCTGGCGCAAACTGGGTGGGTGTCACCCGCACGACCAGGTGGGCCCGCCCCCTGGGTCAATTCAGGGGAATATAATTGGAACCCACGCTCACGCCCCGCCCGCTTTCACCAAAATCCCAGCGGGATGGCTCCCCAGCTGGGACGCTGCTCTCCCCGCTCCAAAACTAGTCACTTCCTCCCGGGGACTTCTCCCTCCGGTGCGCCGCTCCACACGAGCGAACTGGGTCGGCGTCCCCCAGCACTAATGTGTGGGCCCCACCCAGGGGTCGCTTTAGGGAAATATAGCTGATCCCCCCCTGCTCGCGCCCCGCCCACTTCCCGCCAAACTCCCGGCGGGACGGCTCCCTGGCTGGGACGCTGCTCTCCCCGCTCCAAGATCAGTCACTGCCTCCTGGGTGCTTCTCCCTCCAGCTGCGCCACTACACCACCCGCGCCAACCAGCTAGACTCTCTCCCGGGATGGGTTCGGGGGGGTAGGGCTGGGCCCCTTGTCTGTGCTGTCTGCCCCCCTGGGCTCTGCCCCAGATCAGGCTCCAAAGGTCACCTGCCTGGTACGCTGGCTCCTAGTTCTGAAAACGGTTGCTGTCTGCCTGTATTTGTTCATTTTCCGTCTCTAAGTCTGTGCTTGTTGTTCAGAGTTCGTAGATTGTTATGTATGTGATCGATTCACTTGTTTTTCCGAGTCTTTGTTGCAAGAGGGATCTGCGGTAGTGTCCACCTAGTCCGCCATCTTGGCCCTGCCTCACAAAACCTTTTTTAAATCTTCATTTAATATGCAGCATAATCTTGGTCATGACTGTAAGTTAAACAAGAGAAGAAATAAAAACCAGAGAAAAAATTAGATCGATGTAGGTAAAAAATCATTATTACTTGTGGAAAACATAATGAAGAAATACAATTTAAGGATTTTAAAATAAATGAATGTTCAAAAGTATCTGTATACAGGTTAATGATACAAACGTCAATACTTGTTCTAAATTTTGACAATAACTAACTTCACTTCAAAAAGTAACAATAATTAATATATAGAAATGACCCTTAGAAAAAAAGGCAAGAGACTTTGAGGAAAAAAACTAAAAAAGGAAAGAAAAGATAAGAGAAAAAGAAATACCACCAAGAGATACATAGTTATATCTACTTTGTGAGTGGAAATATTTAATATTGTAAAGATACAAATTCTTTACAAAATAATTTCTACATTGATGAACATCTATTTTAAATAGCCACTTAAATTTTATTTTAAGCTTTTCTAAAATTCCTTTTGCAGAATCAATGGGGAGAATAGCCAGAATAAAAATGATATTCAAAAGAACTAAGCAGTAATTTTTCTCACCAAGTGTCAGAACACAAAGCTACAATAGTTAAGTACATAAGTTTGACAGAGATTACAATGTTTCCCACCAAAGTTTATTCTCCAAAATTTTAGTATCAGGAGTTTTACTATTAT
Source organism: Elephas maximus indicus (assembly GCF_024166365.1). NCBI lineage: Eukaryota > Metazoa > Chordata > Mammalia > Proboscidea > Elephantidae > Elephas > Elephas maximus. The sequence goes on along the minus strand of NC_064833.1, from coordinate 58,083,492 downwards.
ACTGGGATATTAGTTGTCCAGATTTTTCTACCTTCCCTTGTGACTAGATAGGTCTATCTGACTAGAGTCTGGCCTGTGTGTTTTAGCAAAAGTGTACATATACACTGCTCCCGGGTTGAGCCCCTAAAGGCCCCTTTTCAGGCTTTCCTGGTCTTAACTGAGCATTTGTTATGATGACATTTTCTGTCTCTCTCAGCGTATTAATTATACTTCTCATTTTTTTTAATGGCTGTCTTAGCGATTTCAATATAAATGTAAATACTTTAGATGCCCTGGTGTCTCAGTCATTAAGTAAGAGTTACAGCTGCTAACCAAAAGGTCAGCCATTTGAATCCGGCAGCAGTTCCTTGGAAACCCTATGGGGCAGTTCTACTCTGTCCTATAGGGTCACTATACTAAGTTCACTTTTAAATAACACTGTACTACTTTTTTTTTCTTTTTTTACGAGCTGTTCAGGTGCCTTATCAGAGAGTATTTCCAGTTCCTTCCTCCTATCCCTTTTAACAGAAACCCAGGTGGTTTAGTGGGTAAGTGCTATGGCTGCTAACCAAAAGGTCAGCGGTTCAAATCCACCAGGCACTCCTTGGAAACTCTATGGGGCACTTCTACTCTGTCCTATAGGGTCACCATGAGTTGGAATCGATTCCATGGGAACCGGTTTGGGTTTTTTTTTTTTTTTGGTATCCCTTATAAAGGAGCCCTGGTGGCACAGTGGTTAGGAGCTACAGCTGCTAACCAAAAGGTCTGCAGTTTAAATTCACCAGCTGCTCCCTAGAAACCCTATAGGGCCATTCTACTCCCTCCTATAAGGTCGCTATGAGTTGGAATCTACTGGACAATGGGTTTTTTTGATCCCTTATAACATTGTTATCATTCATTTCACTTATCCATATGCTATAATTACCCAGTACATCATTGCTATTATTATTTTGAACTGTTATCTGTTCATTAAATCACCTATATACAAGTTAGTTTGTATGTATGCCTTTTATAATGCTTTCGAACTCCATATGCATGTTACTTATAATGTAAACTTAGAGAATTTATGAACATAGAAACATGATACTTCTTTTCAATGATGCTTTCTAACTGCATTAGAAACTTATAAGTCGTTAAAAACTATAATTATAAACCATAAGAAAGTTATGCTAACTTTAGAAATAGTGGAACTATGAGAAAGAAAAAAAAATGATGAGAAGTATATTATAAATAACTTTTTCTTCTAAGATAGCTATGCAGGTACTATGATCAAGAAATATAACATTAATCAAATCTCTATAAATTGGCCTTGGAATATAAATATGACATATAACAGTCCCCTTAATTGATCTTGAGATGTAAACAAGTCATAAATAACTGCCTTAGTTTCTAATCTGGAAAAGAAGATGCAACATGTAGTTAATTTCTGACCTTGAAGAAGCAATAAATCATCCTTGTATTGAATAAGCATGGCATTAAACCCATTGCCATTGAATCCAACTTTCTGACTCATAAACCCAATGCCATCGAGTCTATTCTGACTCATAGAAACCGTATAAAATAAAGTAGAACTACCCCGTAGGGTTTCCAAGGCAGACTGCCACATCTTTATGCTACAGAGGGGTTGTTGGGTTCAAACTGCCTACTTTTGGTTAGCAGCCAAGTGCTTAACCACTGCACCACCAGGGCTCCATTAAGCATGACATTGCTGTCTTGCTGACCCTGACTCAAAGCAACTCTGTAGGTCAGAGTGGAACTGCCCCATAGAGTTTCCAAGGCTGTAAATCTTTATGGAAGCAGACTGCCACATCTTTCTTCCATGGAATGGCTGGTGGATTCAAAGTGGTGACCTTTTGGTTAGGAAATGAACACTTAACCACTGTGCCACCAGAATCCAGCATGACATTAACTTATGCTTATCTTGTTAAGTCAAGGTAAAAAAAAAAATCATATACAAACCCTGGTCTTCTGCTCACTCGTGGAGAGACGGCATCTGCAAAAGGTCTCTCTGATCCTCCCTCTGAAGATCAAGAACTTGCTGAGACAATGACCTTGGGCCCTAGCTAAGGGGACCACCTCCAAGTTCAAGCTGTGGTCAAGCCTTCTTTTCCAAGACCCTTTGTTACAGGTAAATGCCTTAAGTATAAAGATTTGTACTCTCGTCATTAAACTAACATTGTAACAGCTCTGATTGGCTCAGCAGAAGAAAGGGAAGTCCCTTACAACAGCAGCTTCTGAATTCAGGATCATGAATCAGTCCCTTTGAAATTTTCGCTGATCCTCAGTAAAATAGACAAATATGTTTTTCATAAATCTAATAACTTCAAATTACATAATGGAACATTTGTCCTGTAAGTAACTTCACCATACTTGTTTTATATAAATATATTTTATGAAATAAGGTAGGGTGAATAAATGGTAGAGTTTTTGTTTTATTTTGAATTATTGAAAAAATAAGTAAAATATTAATAGTACATATATTTTATTTTTTGAATGAAATCCAAATAGTTGGTCTATTCAAAAGTATTTGACATTATGGTTCTGCATATAATAATGTATGATACAGCCTTAAAGACTATGTATGAGGAGAAAGAATTTAAAAAATAATCTTTTTGTAGTTACTAGAGAAAAAATAAGTTTCTGTATTGAAAAAATGTTGTTTAAAGTTCACAAACAAGTTGGGGGAGTTAAGATTTGTTCATGCATTAGAAATTTACACTTTTAAAAACTGACATTTTCTTTGAAATTTTTGTTTCTCTTGAGATCAAGAAATGTTATTAACCAACTGAGTTTTTAAGTTTTTTTTATACCCTAAATATCAATAACAACTCTAAAAATAACTGAATTTTCTTCAACACTAACTGTTGCTTGTATTAGAGTCTCACCTTTAGAAGAATGTGTGAATTAAAAGAGCCTGGTTTAGTACTGAATACAAATGTTTGATATCAATTTTTTCATTGCTCTTAGGATTATGCTGTGTTCGGATATCTATATTCCTATCTGCTTTATCTATTCCTAAATGCCTAAATGTTTATATGTTATAGTCCTGACCACTAACTATGTTGGGTAAATATGCTGTAACAGTGAATTATCCTCATTCTTTAGAATAGAAATTCCTCTTTGTGAATCTGTTATTGGCTATAGGAGTAAAGAGGGAATTATAAATTATCATCTGCCCCTAGGGCATTAGAGAAAGCACAAATTGGATGCTATTCATTAAAGTTATTGTTATTAGACAACTTCATTTTCATAGTATTGAACTAAGAACATGGCGGTTCATCCACATAAGTAGGAGTAATTGAATAGTAGAAGTCTGAACTTCAGTCAATTTTTTTTCTAATTGCTCTGACATACTTCTGCCAAACCCAGGTAACACTGAACTCTTTAATTATTTTAAAAAAATGCTGTATTGCATCATTATAAATACTAATTGCTATTAGGAATAAAGATGTTTCTATTTTCCAATATGTTTTTACTATTGTAATCCATTGAAATGTGTACTCAGTAAGATTCTAAACAAGATGCAGATATGAAAAATATGATATTTGTTACCAGTGGTCAAGAATTCACAAGCATATATATGTATATCATTTTTCCACTTGAAGTTATATTTATTAATGTTTTATCTCGTGTCAATCATTTTAACCATAACTAGCTAAGAACATTATTCAGGAAATAGCAACAGAGTTCCTTTAGGACTCTGTCATTATTAATTGTCCTTGTATATCACCTTTGAGCATGAAGTCAAAAGCGTCATTTATTAAGAAAACCATGGCTTATAATCTTGAGAGTGTTAATTTAAAAAACTAAGAGTAAATATTTCCTACATTGCCTTCTTCTACTTAAACTAAGATTTTAATTCTATTTGTAATATGCTCTGTTAAATATTTGAAAACTTGAATTTAACCATAAATTTACATGTTACAAAGTGCTCAGGCTTACTGATTATAAGTGCTTGAGATTTATGAACTTTACTTTTTGCAAGGGGACAAGGACATGCTAGTGGATGAGAGAAATCCTGTGGAATAGTGGAGAGTGATCTTAGATACCACGGTTCTGGTTTTAGACTGCTAATAAGTGTGAGACTTTGGGGAAGTTGTATCATATTTTGATCTTTTTTTAGAAACACTTCTCTCTGAGAGTGATTAAATAAATTATTTCTGAAGTCCACTGCTCTTCTACTCTTCCTTATTTTATGTTAAGACTGAAAAGCTTGGGTACTATGATGGTTAGGGTTGTGTGTCAACTCGGCTGGGCCATGATTCTCAGTGGTTTAGTAGTTATGATGTAGTTTGGCAGTTATGTAATCAAGTAATTTGTCAGTTATGTAATGATGTAATCAACTCTATGATGAGATCTGCTATGAGCAACCAATCAGTTGAAAGGGAGTTTCCTTGGTGGTATGGCCTGCCTCCAGTATATAAATGGATGTTCCAGCTAGTCTCTCACTCTGGATCCTTCATCCGGCTCACCATTATCTTATGAACCCCAGTTCCTGGGCCTTGAACTAGCAGCTTACTTGTCAATCTTGGCATTCGTCAGCCTACACAGCCTGTGAGCCAACAGCTTGCCATCTTATTTACTGATCTTAGGCTTGTCAGCTCCTCCAGCTATGTGACTCAGGAAAAGCCCCCAGCCTGATGCCTAACACATGGACCTGGGACTTGCCAGCCTCTACAACTGTGTGAGTCATTTCCTTGTGATAAATATCTCTATATACACATATATACACTTCACTGGTTTTGCTTCTCTAGAGAACCCAGCCTAAGATAGGCAACTAGCAGGAAAACAAATAAGGCCTTTGTCATGGATTGAACTGTGTCTCCCAAAAATAGGTATCAACTTGATAAGGCCATGATTCCCAGTATTGTGTGGTTGTCCTCCATTTTGTGATTGTAATTTTATGTTAAAGAGAATTAGGGTGGGATCATAACACCACCCTTACCCAAGTCACGTTCCTGATCCAAGGTAAAAGGAGCTTCCCTGGTATGTGGCCTGCACCACCTTTTATCTCTCAAGAGATAAAAGAAAAGGGAAGCTAGCAGAGAGGGGGGACCTCATACCACCAAGAAAGCAGTGCCAGGAACAGAACTCGTCTTTTGGACCTGAGGTTCCTGAGATGCTCCCAGACCAAGGGAAGACTGATGACAAGGAACTTCCTCCAGAGCAGAAAGAGAGAGAAAGCCTTCCCCTGGAGCTGATGCCCTGAATTTGGATTTCTAGACTAGGCTGTGATAAAATAAATTTCTCTTTTTTAAAGCCATCCATTTGTGGTATTTCTGTTACAGCAGCACTGGATACCTAAGACAGCCTTCTCCATGAATAGCGAGATGTCCCATGAGAATACACACACACACACACACACACACACACACACACGCACACACACATACACATGCACACCCTGAAGTAACAAATACCAGGAATGTCAAGTAGATAAAAGGAAGTTATAGAACAGGAGATAAGAAGAATCTAAATTACAATCTATACTTACTTATAAGATTTATTTTAATTATTAAAATAGTGTTTGTATAAAATGTAAGAATCTTCAAAATATGTGAGCTAACTCTCATACTTTCTTCTTATTAATAAACTATGTCAGTGGTGTTCAGGTATGTACTGGCTAGGTTAAAATTTTTAATATTTAAGGCCCAATTCCAAGCCTTGTCTTTTGCAACTCCCCATGGGAATTGCATCAGACTATATGCATTTTCCACGGTTCCCCAGATATTGTCATAGCCCTAAGCTTTCCCATAAACTCTCGCAACCTTTTTTCTTGCCCTTCATTCTGCTTAGCATGTTGCTCCCCTTATTCCTGTCCAATGAAATTCTGGTTATCATTTTTTGCATAATATAATCTTCCATGAAAATCCCATTCAACTCATAGGTTAACTGCGGGATCTGTCCTAGTGCCAGGCACATGGTATGCAGTAGATAAATGACTGTGGAATCAATAAATCAATTCATTAAATGAACTTCACTCATGCTTCAGGTAGGTGACAAACAATGGTATCATGATTCAGAGTACATTTTTATAGTTCTCTCCACTGGATTGTAAATGAATTGAGAACTGAGACTGTGTCTTATCCATGTTGTTTCCTCCATGCTGTTAATGCTTAGTACCTTATGGGCACGCCAAAGAGTTTGGAATTGGATTGCCACCTCTTTACTTTATGAAAACTGACCTTACAGAAGAAACATAATGTGCTAACATCCCGAGCTAGATAATCATTAAAATTCTATCCGGTTCTAAAAACCTATGAACTTAGCTGATAACATATTCAATTTTTCATTAGGAAAATCAATATGATATTAAAAAGAGTTCAGAAAGCCTTGTGCATTACAAAAACTCTATTGTTTAATTGTAATTTAGTCCCCTCTCCCTTATCTAGGCTTCATTGAATATACTGTATTAACCTATTTATCTCTATTTGTAGTCTTCTTTACTATCAAGTCTTTGATTCTCCATATGCTTTTAAATATGAAGCAAGAAGAGCCTCTACTAGTCCTTGTTAAACAGCTGTGACCCATCCCCCATGCTGAGTGAAATAAATTGAAAGGGTGTTATTAGTTCTCAATTCCTTATCATTTTTTTAAGAAAATTAAGTTTGTTAGTTTCCTAAAACTGACCTGCAAGAACAGCTAAACTAGATCAGTACCTTAATTAATTGCTGGTTAGTTGATTATTTAAAATATATTTATTGGTGCCAAACAATGATGTAAGTTATCAGGTGAGCCTATTTTTTTTTTAGATTTTCTTTTACACCTATATTTGTATCCTTTGCTAAAACCAAGGTACGAGCTGTTAATATTTTTAGAAATAAATTGAATGAAAGCCAATTCATCTACTGTAAGCAAAGGACAAGTATAACTCCAAGAACAAGAACTATCAGAGTTAATAAAAACATCATCAGCGGAAAGCAGAGAAAGGGTCATTTTCTTGTCTTTCTTACTGAAGAATAAATGCATTTAAGGTGTCATATATTTCCCTTCAAATACTTCTTTATCTTCATCCCACAGATTTTGCTATGTAGTTCTAAAAATATGGCAATCTCCATTGTGATTTCCTTTTTAAACCTTGATTTTTATTAGAGACCATTTCATTACACAAACATATATTGTTTTTATTGATTGCTGCATCAGTCATCGTAAGCTAAGTTATGCTGCTGCTGTAACAAAGAGCCCCTCAGTTTTAGAAGCTTAAAACACCAGGGACCTCATATTACATTTTCACTGAGAATTGCTTTCAGCTGTGTTTTCATGTGCCTTCTTCTGGGACCTAGGCTGACATTCTGCTTTGTTGGCAGACCTACATGATGGCTCTTAAAAGTTACACCTGAAAATGTCACATATCAATTCTGTTCACAATAATTCACCAAAGCAAATCAAATGGCTAAACACAACATTAAAGAAACCAGAAGGTATAATCTTCCCACTGGGAAGGAAGGAGAATATTTTAGAACCGTTATACCTGGAATGAATCATGGAGAGAGCAAAAGGGTATAAAACACAGAACATAGGGTGGTAGAAAGAAAGGATTCAGAGAAAATACTTTTAATGTCCATAATAATGTCAAAGTTATGAGAGAAAAATAAGAGGAAATGTCAAAAAAAAAAATCCAAGTTTGTAACAGCCCGAAAAGGGAGTGTGTGCTTGTATTATAATTAGTATTAAACCAAACCAAGCCTAAGTTAGGGCTGTCGAGTCAATTCGGACTCAGCAGCCCTTTAGGATAGAGTAGAACTGTCCCACAGGGTTTCCAGGACTGTAAAGTGAGTCTTTCCAGAAGCAGCCTGCCGCATCTTTCTCCCTCAGAGCAGCTGGTGGCTTCAAACCTTTTGCTTAGCAGCTGAGTTCTTAACCTTTGTGCCACCAGGGATCCTAGATAAGTAAAACAAACTCTGAAATGGAACTTCTGTGGCCTAGTGGAGTTAGGGAAAAGCCCAGGAGAAAGCAGAAGTTCCAAAAATGAATAGGATTTATCATTTTTTAAATTATTTTTCTTGTTATTCACAAAGATCATTTTATTTGTGAAACTTTCATACAACTGGCCTTCTGGATATTTTTGTTAGCTCTTGTTGTTTTTTTTTTTTCTTGTTGTTTTTAGTTTCTGTAGAGTCGATTCCGACTCATGCTGACCCCCTGCATGCAGAGTAGAACTGCGCCTTAAGGTTTATAACACTGTTACCTTTCGGAAGCATATCTCCAAGTCTGTCTTCCGAGGCACTTCTGGGTAGTTTCTAACCACCACCCTTTCAGCTAGTAGTCAAACACTTGACCATTTGCGCCACCTAGGGATTCATTTAAAAAAACAAACAAAAACAACAAAGCCCAAACCCATTGTCATCGAGTCAGTTCTGACTCATGGTGATCCTATAGGATAGAGTAGAACTGCTTTATAGGGTTTCCAGGGCTGTCAATTTTTATGGAAGCAGACTGCCACATCTTTCTCCTGAGGAGCGGGTGACGGGTTTGAACTGCTGACCTTTCAGTTAGTAGCCTTGCCCTTAACCACTGTGCCACCAGGGTTCCTTGTTATCCCTTATGTTTCATAAATTCTTTTTCATATTTGGTACTGCTCTTAATCCCATTTCTTGAAACTCATCTCCTGGCATTGGTAAGATTATATCATTTTGTACTTCTACTTCTTTGGCATCCTTCATCCCTATTTTCATTACTAGACTTTAAAACTCCTGTTTTTAATTTGTTTTTCTCTCTGTACATTTCTTGCTTCAGTGATCTCATCTTTTCTCTTTTTTAATAGTCATTACTTTGAGGCAGATGACTCCCTTATGCCTATCTAGAGCCCTACTAAATTTTCTTGTACACATAGAAATACTCAATAACATTGCGGAACAAACAAATGATTTAATGGATACAAATCAGTGAAGACAATGGGTCTTAAGGCTAATTTACACTGTAGAACATCATGCCATAGGTAGAATTGATTCTGAGTGACTCATTTTCTTCCTATCTTGGAAGTCCACAATTTAGACAAATACATTATTATCTGTAACTTATCACTTGTCAACACTGCTTCATCTGATTTTTCTGGGACAGTTATCATAAAAAATTAATTTGCTTTGTAATTGTGACTACTCCTGGGAAAGGGGGCAATAAAACAAGTTGGAAATGTTGCATGTGTATCCAGCTCAAAGCTTTTCAATGAATAAATTATCTAAACCTTACAAAAATACTCAAACTTAGGTGTTAGTAAGTTCTTTTTTTTTTTTTTTTACATGTGAAAGTCAGGTACTAAGAGAATAATTACTTGTTCAAAGTTGCAAAATTTGCAAGTAACAAAGACAAGGATAATGGCCACTCTTAATTTATCCTTTTAACTATGCAATACAGCATCCTCTGATTTAAAAGGAACAAGTATTTAAAAGCCCATTACATTAATAATGTACTAATTGTCATTTTAAACTATGAAATTTAATTATATAATGTAATTAAAGGCATAATTAATTTGTTCAATTCCTATTCTTGAAATTAATGGCAAATTAGATATTTAACATATGATTATGTGAAAAATTATCAACCTCATTTTTCAATGTCTTTTCTGTTAGGAAAATTTCTGATATTGATTAACTGAACATAGCAGTGCAATGTGTAATAGAAAATAAAAATAGAAGCTTGTAGATAAGCACAAGTCTTCTTCATTCAGGTTGTTGAGATACGGAAGATACTAAAAGGGAATAAATTCATCAGGATGACTTAATATCTGTAACGTACAACTGCAACAACACAGTACTTCCGATCATGATACAAGGTGAATTACAGGGTGTCTCAGCTTGCTGTACTCAGGGACAAGACCCTTTCCAATTTATGGTATCACCTGCTTTAACATGACTTCAGTGATTAACCACAAGGTGGAAAAGAAAAAAGTGCGTAAACATAGGTTGTCTCGGTCCATGAATAAGTGGAGGAAATGGGTTTCATTGAGCACCAGCAGTATCTGCCTCAGTCTATTCTGTGGTCACCAGATATTCACTTCATTCTTCAATTCCACGTATATTCACTTCACTCTTCAATTCCATTCAATTCCACTCACATCACCATTAAATCCCATTATTTGGTAGCTGCGTTCTTCTCAGTCTCTGTGTTCAATCTTTTCTGTATTTTCTACTACTAAGTCAGAACATGGTTCATCTTGGTCTAAGCAACCTATGTTCTAGAGACTCTGACCTAAAAATCCCCAACATACTATAGTATATCAGAGATGGGATAACTCGGAAAAACTCTCCAATTAGAAAGAGGGAGATGGGAAGACATCAGAAGTTCCACAGAAATGCTGGAATCTTGTGACAAGCACAAAGTCCTTGAGTGGTGGAAATGGTTTATGCTACCTAATAGGAAGTTTGGTGGTTCAGATCCACCCAGTGGCGCCTAGGGAGTAAGTCTTCCCTGGAGATCTATTTCTGTTAGATCACAGGCATTGAAAACCCTGTGGAGCACAGTTCTGCTCTGACACACATGGGTTCATCATGAGCCCAAATTGACTCAATGTCAATGTTTTTGTGTGTGTATGTCGTGTGCGTGTGTATGTGTGTGTGTATGTGTGACAAGGGCATTATTTGGTGTCCCTGTCCTGACAATGAGAGATGTTCTCTGATTAGGTCTGTTTTTGTTCTTTATGACCTCTGGTTCAGTCCTTTGGGAAAGGTAGTGAGCCTTCTTTTACCATATTTGAGGTGGATTTTTGAGGGCATGCACTGACTTATATGCTGTAGATTTTTCTCAGTCAGACTTTTAGAAAATGAACTCGGAGTTCCTTTGACAATATTACTTCTCCCCACCAGAACTGAATGGTATTCTAATCTATTTGTGCCTAGTCAGTTCTTTGTGATGGTAACTATATACATAAATTACTTACATAGCCTTGTGAGGATGGCACAGGACTGGGCAGTGTTTTGCTCTGTTGCACATAGAGTCTGTATGAGTCAGAGCCTACTTGAAAGTGCCTAACAACAACAACATTGCCATATTTCTTAAATTTGCATTATTTCTTTGCATCTTTGCTCAGTATTTTTCTCTCTCTATTTAATGGCTGCTACATGTGGCAATCAAGCTTGAGTATAACAGCTAAAAGCCTAGGATTTAATAGGTTTTTGCTGCTTTCTCAAACTAACTGTCCTCTTCTTTTGTTTAGAAGCACACAAATTTTGGAATACATCAACAACAGAAATTTCCTGGCTCCTTTCTCCTCTGGGTTCCTTTTTCCTTCTTATTGAATAGGGCCTAATCGTTTCCATGCTTATCTTTCTTCCCAAATACAGCTAATAATTTTCAACTCGTGTTAAGGTTTTGGTACTTTTCAACCACTTCTGCTAGAGCTCTTGACATGGTCTTTCTTCTAGGTTATTGCAAGTTATTGCCCCTGTATAACATCCATCATCGTCTTGCTAGTCTCTGAAATCAGTGTCTTGTGTGTTCAATGCCTGATCACAAAGCCAATGCCATATAGTCAAGGTTTTTTTTTTAAATAGGAGCACACCATCATTGGTATCAAAACTGGGTTAGTCATGATAGGCTAACTGCTAAAACAACCCCAAATCTCAATGAATTAACGGTAACTTGCTCATGTAACAAACCACTGGTCTTGGCCACAGGGGGTGGAGCATGAGGAGAATGAGGTTTGCTCCATGGGATCATTTAGATTCCCTAGCTCTTTCCATCCTGCATGACCAGTGTCAATATATGATCTTCAAAATCATTATGGAATGTGAAGAGAGAAGGGGAAATTGTGCACTGCAGAATTTCAAGAGCCAAGCCTGGAATTCATGGACTTCACTTTTGCCAACATTCCATTGGCCAGTACTCAGGCGTATGGCCCTAATCTTATACAGATAGGGTGGGGAACGCAATGTATCTGTGTGCCTCAGAAGAAAAAAAAAAATTGGTAAGCATTAGAAGTTCTTCCCATGAAAGATTTTTATTATCTGTTTCATGTTAGTTAATTGAAATTTTTTTGGTAACTTCTGTGGATAACAAAAAAAAACTCAAAGACATTAAATTCATTTGACGGGCTGTTCCTGGCCACTGTTGTATAAGTTTTTCTGTTTAGAATCTTTATGAAGCAAAAGCTGCCCCCAGCTTATCTTTTAAATACACTTCATTTTAAACAACACCTCTATGTCTCAAGTATGTGGTGCATATATGTAAGTCTGAGTATGCAACATGTGTTTCTAGAGAGATGTACATTGCTAAAGAAGCATCATAGCAAAAAAGAAAATATCAGTGGTCTGAAAGATGGTATCTGACTGGGCTTCTATCCCACAAGCTACTGAATCCACACTCACGTTTAAAGTAAACCATCAAAACGAAACAATACAAAGCAAAAGCACAAATTCAAATTCAATAAATCTGAAGTTGACTCAGAAATCTGCATTTTTAAATTTTAAAACTAGACTAACAAATTCCATTTTTAAGCATGCTGGTATGGCAACTAATAACAACTGGCGTCTAAGGCATTTGTCTGGAGTTGGACTTGTTGTGTGCCTTCCAGTTGATTCCAACTCATAGTGACCTTAAGGACAGAGTAGAACTCCCCCACAGGGTTTCCAAGGCTATAAATCTTTACCAGGGCCAAGTGCCACATCTTTCTCCCAGGGAGCAGGTGGTGGGTTCAAACCATCAACGTTTTGGTTAGCAGACAAGCAATTAACCTGGTGGGATTAAAATATACTACTTACTGTTTTTGTTGCTGTTGTTCCTGCTTTGGGAAATATATTTGCGCCTTTGAACCTTTGATGTCCTTTTAGGATCATCTCTGTGAGTCGGAAATACTCTAAATAATGGGTTATAGCACACTTTATAAGCAATTGCCCTTCACGATTCTTTTTCAGCAAGTCCAACTTGCCTATTTCTCACCAGGACAGTGATCTAGCCTGAGAAGGAAGGCAAGCTCTTCATTTCATTTGGCTAAATGACTGAGATTTTTTTCTCTTAATGAAAATTGAGAAAGGGTTATAATTATACCAAATAAAGTATCTTTTGGCCCCCAAAGGCCAGCTGCAGAGCAGCAGAGCTAAATGGGAACTAATTAACATTATCATCATCAACCAATCCAGAGCACATTATACCTCTTAAAAAACCAAACCAAACCCAGTGCCGTTGAGTCGGTTCCAACTCACAGTGACCCTATAGGACACAGTAGAACTGCCCCATAGAGTTTCCAGGGAGCGCCTGGCTGATTCGAAGTGCTGACCCTTTGGTTAGCAGCCGTAGCACTTAACCACTACACCGCCAGGTTTTCCATTATACTCTCTTAGCAACAAGTAATTCTAAGTTACCGATTATCAACTGCCCTCCATCTTACTTCTTTTGTCTTTTTCTCTATTTTCCCTTTTAAATCAAAGGACGAAAAAAAGGAGTAAAATATGCCCCTCTCCACTTTTTTTATGCATGTAGATTACTGTGTATATTCATTAATGTATTGTTTCCCAGGGTCTCAGATTAAGATGCGAATTATCTGGAGAAGAGTTCTTTAGTTATCAACTCTAATTTTTTTTTTGTCAATTCCTCTCCTTTTAGTGAGGGCAAATTGAGATGATAAATTAACAAGTGTCTGAACTGATACGTGATTAATTACCAGTATTTGATCTGTACATTTCTCATGACAAATACTTACAGAAAATTCATATTGGAGAAATATTAGTGTGTGTTTGGAATCAACTCATTTATTGATTTCATCCTCTCCAAGCTAAATAAAAAAGAGTTGTAAAGTTCACTTACTGGCACATGGGTTCCAAGAAGAAATACCAAATTTCAACATTTTTTTTCCTCGATCTGTAGAAAACCTGTGAGTAAGTCACAGATTAAAGTGAAGGAATATCCTCAGGTTAGTCCTTAAGTGCTGTTTCATTCATTTACGTATCAAACATTTCTTGAGTATTTACTATGTGCCAAACTTAATACCATGTTCAAGTGACACACAGAAGGGTAAGGCATGGAATTATCCTATTTTTATGCAAATAATGCACTCCTTCTATGTTTGTTTGACAACTGTGCCCTCACCCCATGAATTATTATCATAAGAATACTATGCTATTTTTTTTTTTTACAACAACTTAGGAAAAAATTGGCATAGCGGCACTTACAAAAATACTTTGTGGAGGGAGTAGGCAAACAAACCTGGAAGGTGTGCATTATTTGCGTAAAAATACGGCACCCTCACCAGATTTCTGTTTAGTAATTACTTGATGTAAATCAGTGAACAAGATGAAGTTTAGCAAGTTATTCAAGTACTTTTGGAGTCCTTCTTGTTCCATATTCTACACCAAGGCTTTTTCACTGATATTTTATTGTGAGAATTATTTATTTAGGTGCAGTTTAAGATATAAAGACAGTTTCCTTGCTTTTGAAATTTTACCAAAAGTCAGTTGAAGATATTTGTGTCTGTCTGGGTTCTCTTCTGTTTCACTGATCTGTATCTATAATGAATATATATAATATATAGTTTACATTTATTATTTTTTGTTATGATTCTATTTTGGCTCTTTTTTTATTACTTCTATTTCTTTGCTGAGATTTGTTTTTTTCATTTGTTTCAAAAGAATTTGCAATTGATTGCTGAGCCATGTTTATGATGGCTACTTTAAAGTCCTTGTCAGATAATTCCACCATATGTTGCATCTCAGTGTTGACATCAGTTGATTGTCTTTAATCATTTAAGTAGTAATTTTCTTGGTTCATGGTGAAGGGTGATTTTTTTTTTTTTTCTATTTATGCTGTTTCCTGGATATTTTGTTTATTATGTTAAAGTACTCTGGGTCCTATTTAAATATTTTATTTCAACAGGCAATCACCCAGGTTAAGTTTAGCTCCTGGGTCTTGGCCTAATATTGTGGACTCTAATTCCAATGATTGTTTAATACTCAGTTCCTTTACAATGTTATTTTTGTTGGCTTGGTTTATTTGGTGCTTCTGTGGCTCCTACCTGTCTCAGTTGCTGCTGCTGCCTAAGAGGGAAGAAAGGATTTCTCCAGGCCAGACTACTGGATGTCTGTACCTAGGGAAGAGGTGTGGTAGGATACCCTACCAGTACAACCCCCTGTTCCCCTTCCCACAGCTGCTCATGATGCCATAGGGAGAAAGTAGCTTCCCATAGCAGGCTGCCTGCTGTAGCTTGATCTCTCTTGTCAATTTCATCATCCACCTCTGTATCTCTTAGTGGAAAAGGAGAATTTCAGGCATGGTGAGGAAGGACAGTGCTACCCCTGACTACTTATTTTTGACAGAATCTCAATTTGTCTCTCTTGCCAGTGGTGTCCGGCTCATTTGAGTTTGCCAGATAGTAAGGTTGTCTAAGTAGAAAGAAATTTACTTACCACTTTAATGAGTGTTTACCAAAGCTTACTGAGAGGATCAATCATGTCTTAGTCATCTAGTGCTGCTATAACAGAAATATCATAAGTAGATGGCTTTAACAAAGAGAAGTTTATTTCTTCACAGTCCAGTAGGCTAGAAGTCCAAATTCAGGTTGCCAGCTCCAGGGGAAGGCCCTCTCTCTTTCTGATGGCTCTGGAGGAAGGTCCTTGTCATCAGTCTTCCCTTGGTCTGGGAGCATCTAAGCACAGGAACCTCAGGTCCAAACGACGCACTCAGTTCCTAGCACTGCTTTCTTGGTGGTATGATATTCCCATGTCTCTCTGCTCACTTCTCTCTTTTATATCTCTAAAGAGATTGGCTTAAGACACTATCTAATCTAATCTTGTAAACCTCATCAGTATAACTGGCACTAATCCATCTTATTACATCATAGTGATATAATAGGGAATCACATCAGAAGATAAAATGGTAGACAATCATACAATCATATAAGGGAATCATGACGTAGCCAGGTTGGCAGATGTTTTGGGGGGACACAATTCAATCTCTTATAAATCATTTCTCATGATTTTCTTCTGAAAAAAAAAATATGTTGTTTATATAAATCTGGAAACTGTGAATATGCCCATGTTTATAGAGCTCTGATGGCATAGTGGTTAAGAGCTTGGCTGCTAACCAAAAGGTCAGCTGTTGGAACTCACCAGCTGCTCCTTGGAAACCCTAGGGGACAGTTCTACTCTGTCCTATAGGGTTGCTATGAGTTGGAACCGACTCGAAGGCTCCTAGCAACAACAACATAAAATTCCCTGGAGATTACACCTGAGAATGCTGTTTTAGAGTGACTAAAGTTCATGGAGAACCCATTCTTTGTAACCAAAAGAATAAAAAGCTGCAAAATGAAAATAGATAAGGCATAAACAATGTATGAAGTAAAATAAAACTAACTTTTTTCTTAGTACCCTTCTCTATGTTTTTGTCTTACTGGGTAAACCTAATATTGGTGGAGGTCGGTTTTACTATAACTTCAGGAAAATAATGTGTAGAAATGTGTAGTTGGTTAGCACTGGATCTCCAAGATTTCTTTCCAAAATTTCACATGTAAAATTTGGAAAAGTACTGAATGACAATAAAAGTTAAGTTTAAAATATCAAAAGCATTTTATTCTTCTAACGTTTTTGTTGTTAGGTGCCTTCGAGATGGTTTCAACTCATAGCAAAGCAACAATATGTAAAACAGGACTGAACACTCCCCCCATTCTGTGCCATCCTCCTGAGCCCATTGTAGCCACTGTGTCAGTCCGTCTCATCAAGGCTCTTCCTCTTTTTCACTGACCCTCTGCCTTACCAAGCATTATGTCCTTTTCCAGTGGACTGGTCCCTCCTGATAACATGGCCAAAGTACACGCTATAAGTCAGAATCAACTTGAGGGCAGTAGGCTTTTTTTTTTTTAATTCTAATAGTAATTCTAAATACAAATTTTTAAAATTCTTATTCTGAGAGAAATACAATCATAGAAAGTAAACATGACCATATCTTACATTAGCCTTAGTTCAAAAAAAAAAAAAAAAACTACTTATGCCAAAAAATAACAATAAATGATATAGAATAATTCTTAAGTGTGTTTAAGCCTCAAACCCAGGAAAAAATACAGCACTAACCTTCAAGTGAGAGTGTCTTACTTAAACAGTTAAATTTATAGTTGGATATTTTTAGCAGTATCTTTTGATTGTTATTTATTATAGCTGCAAGATCTGTCAAAAGTTTTTAGGGCATGAAATATGATATAAGTCTGCCAGTATATAATTTATATAGAGAATACTTCTGAAGAAAACAAGGAGAAGGATGTTTATAGAGGTGATCTTGTATGATAGCAACGTATCTTAAAATATTTGAGATTTATAGCAATTTTCTTCCCATCTCAAATAGTCCATTTTCACTCTAGTACATGTTTTTAAGGACCATCAAGATTTTCTGTGTTTAAAAAAGCCAAAGGCTACTAATATGAAATTGGAATACTTCAGAAAAGGTTATTTATTATGCAAACAAATTTGTTACCAGCAAAATAGGGTGCAAATGAAAATTGATAATGTCCAGAAGAAATTGTGCTTCCCTGTTGTGAAATGAAAGCCGTGATTGCTAGAGAAATATGACTTGTGCACAAAAAAGAAAAAAAAAATTTTTTTTTTTTTTTTGAGTGGATAAATTAGTCAAGATTTAATCACCTTAAACCTCCAACTGACTTGGGAGGTACTCTGTAAGTACAGAACTCAGTTATATAACAGACTGAATTAACATACCCAAAAAACAAAAATACAGCTTCCTTTAAATATGAAGAGAATGTTTAAGCCTTAAGAAACAGATTGTTTTCAAAATCGACTTGCATTTCTTTGGAATTAAATAGTTCAAATTTGATAGGTCATTCATTTCATTGGTCTTTTTATTCTAATGTTTTACCAAGAATCATCACGTTTCCCAGAAAATAGCAGGTGTGTATGGCATCAGGGAGGCCTTTTGTATAATTCTTCTTTCATCTGGGTTACAGTTTAATGGGAATCCTTACTGGATTTAACATCATCTTCATTAGACTCCACAAAAACAATTTCTCTAGGAATCAAGAATGGTTGTTATTCTGCTAAGCAAATAATTTTGTTTTAAATTTTGTGAATGTCAAAACTGTAACGTGGCCTTATAACTTCCAAACAGCAAGTATAGGTACGTTCAAAAAAAAAAAAAATTGAGAAGAGTAAGGTCAACTAAAATAGGAGACACCTCTGCAAACTATAAATTGAAGAGTGAGGAGGGAAAGGCCACTAACCTGCTAGGACCAAGATTAGATACTTCAGTCTCAGTGGGATGACACTGAACAGGGGACAGGTCTAGGTTCACTATTTGAAGAAAAGAGCTGAAGTGGAGTTCTCCAGTTTTTGAAAAGAGGATGAAGAAACTACTAGAAAACTACTGCCTTGGGTATGCAGCTACCAAACTCCAAAGACACAGACATGGCCTTATAATGAAGAAATGAACCAGACCGCTTGCTGGATCATCAACTCTATAGCAATATCACAATAACCCTGTTGTGTAGGCACCAGACTGCCGTTATAAGATCTGGTTCTGGTTCTAGACTGAAAGCTCTAGGAGCTGGGCAGAAGCAACTGTAAGACAGAATAATACTCTAAAATCAGTAGGAAGTTAATGGCAATGATTGTTTCATGGAATTAGTCACAGTAGTCTAATGATAAATAGAAAGACAATAAATATCAATTATTAAAAATGCAGGACTATAACAGTTCTTAATCTGGACATAAATCTGTTTATAGTTCAATCCAAGATTACTTTAATTATTTTGATTTTTAGAGGAACATTTTTTTTGTTCATTACAGAAACTATTGCCCCAGAATGGGTTATTGGAGTTAAGGATTTCTGAAGTGGAACAGCTCCTGGTGATGACAAGATCCGAAATGTAACTCTGGCAACAGGTGAATGTAGTGGAATGAAGGCAAAAGCTGTTAATATTAAGGAGGACAAGGATTAAAAAGTCTAGACTATTGGGTGAGTTATCTATGATGAACACACCTGTGATTATGATAGAAACGTGAATGGAGAGACAATAAACGAGGTGCTAATTTCTCAGTGACTAAGTGTGAGCTACCAGGAAATCAGAACATGACAGTGATGAGGAGGGGAGAAGCCAAGAATTCCTTGGTTTTTTAATTAAAAACCCAGTAATCAAATACATTTTGATTATCATTTTTCAATTGTTCCTTTTTTCATTCATTTACTCAAATTATTTATTTTGAACCCTCTAAGAGTGATTTACTTTTCTATTTACTTCTTAGTGGACCTTTTCCTTTGTAGTCTTCTACACTCAGCAGAGTACCCCCGAGTTTATTCATTTCACTTCTATGCTCATCTAGTCACACTCACCTCCTTTGTAATCTACACCATTGCCTTGTCTTTGAATACCATCTCTGTGCTGATATACCGTTCCCCTGAATTTCAGACCTCTATACCCATCTGATTATTTGGCATTAACCCTTACTGATACTGAGATTCTGATTAACACATAAGAAGAATCTCAAATTAACATGTGTAAAACTATATTCTAGTTCTCCCCTTCAAAATTTCCTGCTGCAGTCTTCTCCATGGTAATAGATGGCCATTCCATTCTTAAGAGTTGTTAAGACTAAAAACATTGACACTATCATTAATCCTGTTTCTTATTTTTCCCCCAAATCCACATCTGATAATTAATAAATCCTTTTAGCTCTATCTTAAAAATATAAGTGAAATCTGACCACTTCTCAGTCTCTCCCTCATCCAAGCCAACATTTGCTCACCTGGACAATTGCAGTATAACTGATCTGCCTGCTTCTGTGCTTGCCTATTATAAGGCTAGTCTTAACAATGAAGTTAAAGTAATTTTGATAATATATGGGTCAGATAATTTCCCTCATCTTCTCAAAGCTTCCAATGGCTTTTCATCTCCTGAATGTTAATGCCAAACCCTATAAAATTGCAACTGAATTCTTAAACTATCTGTTCTCCTCTCCACTCTTTTGCCTTTGGTTCTCATTCTTTATACCCTCACCTTTTTGCTCTCCATTGACAGCCGCGGAACTTTCTTACTGTCCCTCAAACTATTCCCACCACAAGCTATTACACTTGCCCTTGTCTCTGCCTGAAATATCCTT
Source organism: Elephas maximus indicus (assembly GCF_024166365.1). NCBI lineage: Eukaryota > Metazoa > Chordata > Mammalia > Proboscidea > Elephantidae > Elephas > Elephas maximus. The sequence goes on along the minus strand of NC_064833.1, from coordinate 58,063,489 downwards.
CTCCCAGGTATCTACATCACTTACTCTCTTTCCACCATCAGAGTCTGGCCAAATGCTACTCGGTCTTTCACAGGGCATAATATCTAAAAAAAAAGAAACTCCTACTTCCACCCTGGCTAACAGGATCTATCTTCATTTTTTTTCCTTTACTTTTAATATTTGTAATTGTATATTTACATACATGCAGCTTATTTATTTTTTTTAATCCACATGTTATAGTTACTTAACTTGTTTATTGTCCAGCTCACCCACCCAAAAGTATGGTCAATAAAGGCAGGGGTTTTGCCTGATTCATTTACTACTGTAATCCCAATAACTAAAACAGTACTGCAGTTCAATAAATATCTTCAGCCAAGATCAATCGGATATCAACAAAGATATCCCTCATTCCATGTCTTCTTCTGAATCCAGCTTTAATTTCTGGCAGTTCCATGTCAACATACTGCTACAATCATTTCTTGAATTATCTTCAGCAAAATTTTACTTCTGTGTGATATTAATGATGTTGTTGTTGTTGTTAGGTGCTGTCAAGTCAGTTCCAGCTCACAGCAACCTTATGTACAACAGAATGAAACACTGCCTGGTCCTGTGCCATCCTTACAATCGTTGTTATGCTTGAGCTCATTGTTGCAGCCACTGTGTAAATCCATCTCGTTGAGGATCTTCCTCTTTTTCACTGACCCTGTACTTTGCCAAGCATGATGTCCTTCTCCAGGGACTGAGTCCTCCTGACATGTCCAAAGTATGTAAGACGCAGTCTCACCATCCTTGCTTCTAACCAGCATTCTGGTTGCAATTCTCCCAGGATAGATTTGTTCATTCTTTTGGCAGTCCATAGTATACTCAATGTTCTTCACCAACACCACAATTCAAAGGTGTCGACTCTTCTTCGGTCCTCCTTATTCATTGTCCAGCTTTCACATGCATATGATACAATTGAAAATACCATGACTTGGGTCAGGCACACCTTAGTCTTCAAGGTGACATCTTTGTTTTTTAACACTTTAAAGAGGTCCTTTGCAGCAGATTTAACCAATACAATGCGTTGTTTGATTTCTTGATTGCGGCTTCCATGGCTGTTGATTGTGGATCCAAGTAAAATGAAATCCTTGACAACTTCAATCTTTTCTCTGTTTATCGTGATGTTGCTTATTGGTCCAGTTGTGAGGATTTTTGTTTTCTTTATGTTCAGGAGCAAGCCATACTGACAGCTGTGGTCTCTGATCTTCATCAGTAAGTGTTTCAAGTCCTCTTCACTTTCAGCAAGCAAGGTCTTGTCATCTGCATAATGCAGGTTTTTAATGAGTCTCCCACCAATCCTGATGCCCCCTTTTTCTTTATATAGTCCAGCTTCTTGGATTACTTGCTCAGCATACAGATTGAATAGGTATGGTGAAAGGATACAACCCTGACGCACATATTTCCTGACTTTAAACAAATCAGTAACCCCTCGTTCTGTCCAAACAACTGCCTCTTTATCTATATAAAGGTTCCTCATGAGCGCAATTAAGTGTTCTGGAACTCCCATTCTTTGCAACATTATCCATAATTTGTTACGATCCACACAGTCAAATGCCTTTGCGTAGTCAATAAAACACAGGTGAACATCCTTTTGGTATTCTCTGCTTTCAGCCAGGATCCATCTGACATCAGCAATGATATCCCTGGTTCCATGTCCTCTTCAGAAACCAACCTGAATTTCTGGCAGTTCCCCATCGATTTAATGTTGCAGCCATTTTTGAATGATCTTCAGCAAAATTTTGCTTGAGTGTGATATTACCGATATTTTTCTAGTTTCCGCATTGGGTTGGATCACCTTTCTTGGGCATAGGCATAAATATGGATCTCTTCCAGTCAGTTGGCCAGGAAGCTCTCTTCCATTTTTCTTGGCGTAGATGAGTGAGCACATCCAGTGCTGCATCCGTTTGTTGAAACATCTCAACTGATATTCCATCAGTTCCTGGAGCTTTGTTTTTCACCAATGCCTTCAGAGCATCTTGGACTTCTTCCTTTAGTACCATCGGTTCCTGATCATATGCTCCCTCTTGAAATGATTGAACATCAAGTAATTCTTTTTGGTGTAATGACTTTGTGTATTCCTTCCTTTTTTTTTTTTTTTTTTTTGATGCTTCCTGCATCATTTAATATCTTCCCCATAGAATCCTTCACTATTGCAACTTGAGGCTTGAATTTTTTTTCCTCAGTTCTTTCAGCTTGAGAAATACTGAGCATATGTTCCCTTTTGGTTTACTATCTCCAGCTCTTTGCACATGTCATTATAATATTTTACTTTTGTCATCTCGAGATGCCCTTTGAAATCTTCTGTTCACTTCTTTTACTTCATCATTTCTTCCTTTTGCTTTAGCTGCTCGATGTTCATGAGCAAGTTTCAGAGTCTCCTCTGACATCGATTTTGGTCTTTTCTTTCCTGTCTTTTCAATGACCTCTTGCCTTCTTCATGTATGATGTCCTTGATGTCATTCCACAACTCATCTGGTCTTCTGTCACAAGTGTTCAATGCATCGAACCTATTCTTGAGATGGTCTCTAAATTCAGGTGAGATATACTCAAGGTCATATTTTGGCTCCCGTGGACTTGCTCTGATTTTCTTCAGTTTCAGCTTGAGCTTGCATATGCGCAGTTGATGGTCTGTTCCAAGGTCAGCCCCTAACCTTTTTCTGCCTGAGGATATTGAGCTTTTCCATTGCCTCTTTCCACAGATGTAGTCAGTTTGATTCCTGTGTTCCATCTGGTGAGGTCCATGTGTATATAGTCACCATTTATATTGGTGAAAGAAGGTATTTGCAATGAAGAAGTCGTTAGTCTTACAAAATTCTATCATTTCATCTTCGGTATTGTTTCTGTCACCAAAGCCATATTTTCCAACTACCGATCCTTCTTCTTTGTTTCCAATTTTTGCTTTCCAATCACCACTAATTATCAATGCATCATGACCGCACGTTTGATCAATTTCAGACTGCAGTAGCTGATAAAAATCTTCTATTTCTTCATCTTTGGCCCTAGTGGTTGGTTCATAAATTTGAATAATAATCATAGTAACTGGTCTACCTTGTAGGCATATGGGTATTATCCTATCACTGACAGCGTTGTACTTCAGGATAGATCTTGAAATGTTCTCTTTGACTATGAATTCAACACCATTCCTCTTCAAGTTGTCATTCCCAGCATAGTAGACTACATGATTGCCCAATTCCAAATGGCCAATACCAGTCCATTTCAGCTCACTAATGCCTAGCATATCGATGTTTATGCATTCCGTTTAATTTTTGATGATATCCAAATTTCCTACATTCATACTTCATACATTCCAGGTTCTGATTACTAATAGATGTTTGCAGCTCTTTCTTCTCATTTTGAGCCTTGCCACATCAGCAAATGAAGGTCCCAAAAGCTTTACTCCATCCAGGTCATTAAGGTCATTGAGGAGGCAGCTCTTCCTCAGTCATCTTTTGAGTGCCTTCCAACCTGGGGGGCTAATCTTCCAGCACTATATCAGACAATGTTCTGCTACTATTCATAAGGTTTTCATTGGCTAATGCTTTTCAGAAGTAGACTGCTGGATCCTTCTTCCTAGTCTGTCTTAGTCTGGAAGCTCAGCTGAAACCTGTCCTCCATGAGTGACCCTCTTGGTATCTGAATACAGGTGGCACAGCTTCCAGCATCACAGAAACACACAAGCCCCCATAATACGACAAACTGACAGACACATGGGAGATACTAATGATATTGTTCAGTAATTTCTGCATTTTGTTGGATCCCCCCTTTTTTTTTTGGAACGGGCAAAAATATGGATCTCTTCCAGGTGGTTGGACAGGTAGCTGTCTTCCAAATTTCTTGGTGTAGACAAATGAGCGTTTTCTGTGCTGCATTTGTTTGTTGAAACATGTTAATTGTACTTCATCAATTCCTGGAGCCTTGTTTTTTGCTAGTGCTGTTAGTGCACCTTGGACTTCTTCCTTCTATACCATCAGTTTTTGACCATATGCTACCTCCTGAAATAACTGAACATCAACTGATTATTTTTGGTGCTGTGGCTCTGTGCATTCTTTCCATCTTCTTTCAATGTTTCCTGTGTCGTTCAGTATTTTGCCCTTAGAATCCTTCACTATTGCAACTTGAGGTTTGAATTTTTTCTTTAGCTCTTTCAGTTTGAGAAATGCCAAGTATGTTCTTCCCCTTTGATTTTCAAATCAGGTGTTTGCACACTACGTTATACAAAGTACTATTGTACTTTGCCTTGTTTTCTCAAGCTTCCCTTTGACATCTTCCATTCAGCTCTTTTACTTCATCATTTCTTCCATTTGCTGTAGTTACTCTATTTTCAAGAACAAGTTTCTGAGTCTCTTTTGACAAACATTTTGGTCTTTTTTTTCTCTTCCGCCTTTTCAATAACCTTTTGCTTTCTTCATATATGATGTCCTTGTTGTCATTCTACAGCCTGTCTGGTCTTTGGTCATTAGTGTTAAATGCATCAAGTCTGTTCCTGAATGGTCTCTAACTTCATGTGGGATATACTCAAGGTCATACTTCGGTTCTTGTGGGCTTTTTATAATTTCCTTCAGCTTAAACTTGAACTTGCATATCAGTAATTGATGGTCTGTTCTGCAGTCAGCCCCTGGCTTTTTTCTGACTGATGATGTTGAGCTTCTCTATTGTCTCTTTCCTTATATTTCCTATTAAAAAAAAAAAAATTGCCATCGATTTCAACTCATAGGACCCTATAGGACAAGAGTAGAACTGCCACATAGAGTTTCAAGGGAGTGCCTGGTGGATTCGAACTGCTGACCTTTTGGTTAGCACCATAGCTCTTAACCACTACACCACCAGAGTTTATTTCCTATAATTTATAATAATTTATTTCTTGTAAGACTTTTTTTAAACCCTAATTCAGTTGTCTCTTTTTTTCTTGTTTAACTTTCTATGTTCCCATTACTAATTCAAATTCAAACTCCATTTCATCAAAGAGTCTGAGGAAATATGCACTGAGTGATTATATAGTTAGGAGAATTTATACCTGATCTGTTGATCCAAAATTTTTGAAAAAATATATCTATGTTTTATACCAGTTCCCATTGCTATCTAGTCAATACCTATTCACAGCAACCGTATGGGACAGAAAAGAACTGCCCCTATATGGTTTCCAAGAATGTAATCTTTATGGAAGCAGTCTTCCACCTCTTTGTTCTGTGGAGTGGCTGTTGGGTTCGAACTGCTGACCTTTTGATTGTTAGATGACCTCTTAACCACTGAGCTAAGCTACTAAGGCACCTATGTTTCATACAAATATAAACAGATATCTCTTCCCCACCCAAAACCAAAAACACTGCCATTGAGTTGATTCCAACTCATAGCAACCCCACTGGGTTGCCAAGCAGACTGGCACATGTTTCTCCCCAGAGCCATTGGTGGTTTCAAACTGCCCAACTTTCAGTCAGCACTCAATTGCTTTAACCACTACACCACCAGGGTTCCTTCTTTTTTTTTTCCCCACACGTATTAATTCTCTGTTCCTAATCCAAAATACTTACATTGAGCAATTTAATTGTGGTTGTTCTCTGTCATTTCTAGGAAACGGAAAATTAACTAAAGACTGACAAAGGTCAAGAGAAAAAAAAATAGCATAGATTTAATTAGGCAGCTGTCATTCTACTCCCTGTTCAAACCTTTAAACAGTACCATTAGACTTTCAGGGAAAGGCCTAAATGCCTTAGCTTGATTTTCAATGTTCTGTGTGATATTAGTCAAACTTAATTTTTCAACCTCATTTTTGTAAATTTATTTTCTTCCACTAACCTGCCCTTTAATCATGTTGATTTTGCTTATTTTCTGCCCGGATGCATTGGGTGGAGATGTTGGCTTTTCTGTTGTAGTGTTCTACTATCCAGTCTCCTCCTTTGTAGTTGTCTTAGTTATCTAGTGCTGATATAACAGAACTACCACAGATGAGTGGCTTTAACAAACAGAAATTTATTTTTCCATAGCATAGGAGGTTAGGTGTCCAATTTAAGGGCACCAGCTATAGGGGAAGGCTCTCTCTCTTTTGTCCTGGGGGAAGGTCCTGGTCTCTTTTCAGTTTCTGTTTTTCAGTTCCATGGCATCTATCTTCCCCATTTCTCCTTGATTTTCTGTGCCTAACCTTCACAGTTCACACTGATATAACCTAATTAATGTATCAAGGAAAACTGTATTCCCAAATGGGATTGCATCCCAAATATAGAGATTAGGGTTTGCAACACGTATTTTAGGAGGACACAGTTTGATCCCTCAGGAAACAAAACACTGATTCCACTATACTGGAAATTAAGGATGCCACCCAGCCACTTTGGGCTTCTCATGCTTCTGGATCAACAGGCAAAAAGGGAGTTACCATATTGGCTAGTGTGCCTGATCCCAATTACCAAGGAAAATCAGAATGTTATTACAAATGGAGATAAAGCATGTCTAGAATACAGGAGATCCTTAGGACATCTCTTAATACACCATGCCCTGTGATTAAAGTCAATGGAAAACTATAGCAACTCAATTCCCACATGACTACTAATGGCCCAGACTCTTCAGGAATGAAGATTTGGGTCACCCCACCAGGTAACTACCACAACCAGCTGAGATACTTCCTGAGGGTAAAGGGAATACAGAATGGGTGCTGGAAAAAGGTAGTTCTAAATACCAGCTACAACTACATGACCAGTTGTAGAATTGAGGTTTGTAATTGTTATGAGTATTTCTTCCTTCTTTTGTTATGTGTGTGTGTGTAGCAAATATCTTTGTTTTCTTCCCTCTTTGCCCCATTACTTGTTATAAAACATAATCCACCCCTTGTCAACTCAGCACCTATACACAGCTCCTTGAACAATTACTAAGGATTATAAAGTCATACTTAAGCCTAACATGATACAACTAACATGCCAAACCCACGTTTCAGTTTCAGTGGGTTTGGCATGTTAGTTGTATTATGTTAGGCTTAAGTATGACTTTATAATTGTTTTTATTTGGAGACTATGTATATTCAAGGAGCTGTGTATAGGTGCTGAGTTGACAAGGGGTGGATTGTGATGGTTAATGTTATGTGTCAGCTTGGCTAAGCTATTATTTCAGTGGTTTGGCAGATGCTCTTCCAAAATGTAATCACCTTCCATTTTGTGATAAAATGCAAGTAGTCATTCTGATGAAAGAGGAGTTTTTTGGGGCGCGGCTTGTCTCCAGTATATAAATGAATGTTCTGGCAAAGCTCTCTCTCTCCACCCTACACTAGTCTCATCACTGCACCTACAGTTCTTGGGATGTAAGCCTGCTCAAGTCTCTAGCCTGCTGCCCAAACTGCAGATCTTGATTTGCCAACCCCTACAACCCCATGAGCCAACAGGAGTCTCCAGCCTGCTGCTATACCCACTGATTTGGAACCTGTCAGCCCCCACAATTGCATGAGTCATTTTCTTGAAGTAAATCTTTCTATTTATTTATATATACATTTCACTGGTTTTCTTTCTCTAGAGAATCCAGACTAAGATATTAGTTGTCAAGAGATCATTGAGGGAGTGCTTCATGGTGCTTACATCACAGCCAAGGCTGTGTGGCAGAATAACATTTATTTTTAAATACTTCTTAACATCTAATGCAATGTTTTGCACATAGTTGTTGTTGTTGTTGTTGTTAGGTCCCGTCAAGGTGTTTCCGACTTATAGTAACCCTACAAACAATAGGACAAAACACTGCCTGGCCCTGCGCCATTCTCATAATCATTGTTTTGTTTGAGTCCATTGTTGCAGACACTGTAAATTTATCTCACTGAGGGTCTCCTTCTTTTTCGCTGACCTTCTACTTTACCAAACATGATGTCTGTCTTCAGATATCGATCTCTCCTGATAACATGTCTGAACTATATGAGATGAAGGAACATTCTGGCTATACTTCTTCCAAGACAGATTTGTTCATTCTTTTGGCAGAATATATTCAATATTCTTTGCCAACACCATAATTCAAAGGCATCAATTCTTCTTTGGTCTTCCTTATTCATTGTATAGCTTTCCCATCCATATGAAGTGATTGAAAACACCATGGCTTGGGTCAGGCACACCTTAGTCCTCAAGGTGACATCTTTGCTTTTCAAAAACACTTGAAAGAGGTCTTTAGCAGCAGATTTGCCCAATGCAATACATCGTTTGATTTCTTGACTGGTGCTTCCATGAGCATTGATTGTGGATGCAAGTAAAATGAAATCCTTGACAACTTCAATATAGTAGGTATTTAAAAATACATATAGAATTTAAGACATTTTTTGCTTTTTTTTTCTTTGAAACAAATACTTATTCCTATTAAATATAGACCTAAAACACAATGGATGGACAAATTGAATTCTCAAGGTCAAATATATGACTAACTTTTTTGAAAAACTACCTTCTGTTATTAATAGTTCTGTAGATTTATGCTGTTTTTGTAACTGAAAGAATATGAATGACAATTGCAATCAGTCCTCAAAAGGATTTTATAAAAAATAACTATTGAAACTGTCATAGTCTGATGATATTAGAAGATGACAGAGATACAGCATAGCTGATGATTGGTGAGGATAACTGGCAGCTTAGAGCCAGGCATTCCATCATGTAAGGGCAGCAGCAGGAAGTAGGCAACAAAGTCAACAATTGCCTTCACATGGTACAGTACTTTATCATTCAAAGACATCTCTCAAAGTACTTTACAAGACTGTGCAATGACTGAACAAAACAGCTAGCAATACCAAGCAAGTAACGGAAACCTAAGAGGGGGGAGAAGTGATCCTTAGGATTTGATGGAAGAGAACAGAACGTCTTTGGGCACGCTAATTTGGAGAAAAAAGATGTTAAATAGTCAAGACATGAGGCCCCACTGTGGGATGTTTTTTCAGTGATCCTTTCCCCAGACTACGCAAATCATACCAGGAGATGCTCAGGTTTAGGAGAGACAGTCAGAAGTCAGTTCACAGAAACAAGTAGAAGAAAAACTTTTCCAACTTTTTTTTTTTTTAGGTCACAGAAAAAGTATACATTAAGTAAATGATCTGGAAATTATCATGGCCACTCAAAATTTCCCCAATGAGTTTTTCTGGAATGGCAACCTGGAATTTGTAACAATATGCTTTATGCCTTTATTTACCTTTCAGAGAGAAAAACAAGATGGTTAAAGAGTGTCTATTAAAATAAGTCCTCTCTCCAAACTTAGTAAATGACCATTTTACTGACAGCAAAGAATCTACTGATATTTACAACCCTATGTTGAGCAACTTAAATCTAAAAGAACAAATGAATGGCACAACGCTTTTAGTTTTGAATAGTAGATTTAGTGCAAGGTTTCTCAATTTTGGAATTATTTACATTTTGGACCAAACAATTCTCTGGTGGTAGGGGTGAGGGGTGGGGGGACTGTCCTGTTGACTTGGCAACATCTCTGGTCTCTCCCACTAGATGCCAGTAGTACCTTCTGCATCCAGACAATCAGTAATGTCTCCAGACATTGCCAAATTTCTCTCAGAGGCACAATCACCCTTTGTTGGGAACCACTGCTGTAGTGTCATAGAAGGTCAGTTGTGTTGAAGTACTTCTGACATTCCAGCTGTGGGAGTTGCTGCTGACTTGACTAAGTCTTTAATGGGCTCAGTTCTACTAGAGCATTTAGCTTATCACACTATATTGTGCTGGCTGATGTCCTTATGTGCTGCCTCATCTGGACATAAGGATGGTAAAGGCAGAATCCATATGTCTATTATTCATCATCTCTTCCCCAAGGACAGCTTAGGCTGGGTACACAGTATGTAGGCAATGAACAATGTACATTTATTTTGTAAACCAACTACATTCTCTGCTATATATATGAGTTCAACAAAAAATAAGAAAATAGCATGGACAAAATAGTTTCCAAAAGCAGAAGATGTTTTATATACAAATAGCTTAAGGCTTGGAAAAGTAACACAGGGACTAAAAGGTAATGCATGGTTATGTAGAAGTTGAGTCTATTGGCTGAATTTATCATTCCTGGTTCCTAAGATAAACATCATATTATCCTCCTGAGGCAAGGAGTTATAACTCAAGTCTCCAAAATTAAATAATTTCAATAAAAATAGATTGGTCATACTCATTCTATTAGAAAATGTAGTATACTGTTATGGACGTATTTACCTGTTTTATAGTAAAACTCACATCATCACTGTGGGGCCGTTCAAGTCATTTAATAAAGATTATAAAATATACTCCAGAGGGAAGTACTCTCAGTTTAATGCAAGCTTGCAAGTAAAAAAATTACAGCACTATATGTCTTTTGTGCAGTCTTAATTTCTCTGATTCATTTGGGGGATTAAGGGAAAAAAGAATGAATGAGTGCACATTTTCTCTTCTAAAAATGTAAAATACACCTGCACAATATTCTGTGTTATTTTGAAATTGTACTCTTAGTACACAAGTTAACGGCTATGAACTGGTTTTTCTATGGACTCATTTTCCTTTTCCTGGGTTGAATGAGATCTTCAAGATAAGGAAAAAAAATTTTTTTTATTGTGTTTAAGTGAAAGTTTACAAATCAAGTCAGTCTGTCATACAAAAACATATACACACCTTGCTATGTACTCCTAGCTACTCTTCCACTAATGAGTAGCACACTCCTCTCCACGCTGTATTCCCCTTATCCATTTAACCAGCTCCTGTCCCCCTCTGCCTTCTCATCTCGCCTCCAGACAGGAGCTGCCCACAGAGTTTAAAGAAAGGAATTTTGTTCCATCTTTTGGTGTCCCCTGAAAAAAAATTTCTCTTGCACATTGTATACTCTTACGATTACTCTTCTTATCCTATCTTAGCTCTAGTAGGGTAAATTCATCTCGTTATTATTTTTTTCCTCTAACAGTTATTTGGAAACCCTGGTGGTGTAGTGGTTGAGAGTTGGCTGCTAACCAAAAGGTCCACAGTTTGAATCTACCAGGCGCTCTTCGGAAACCCTATGGGGCAGTTCTACTCTGTCCTATAGGGTCGCTATGAGTCTGAATTGACTCCACGGCAATGGTTAACCGTTTTTTTTTTTTTAACAGTTCTTCTAGGGATGCGTGGTTAACCATATCATTATATTTTGGCCTGTAATATTTCTGGGCTATTTCTTTATATTTTCATTTTTCAAACCTTTGGAGTTTACAGAAATAATTTCAAAACTGTCTTCGAAATGGCTAAAATAACCGAACATATTTTAAAAACAATTTTTGTACCACCGATTTGCTTTTCTCTTAATTCTTAGTTATCGTTATCTCAAAAAATCTTGTATTCTATCATTTTATATCTAAGAAAATTTTAGGTGTTTGTTTTCTATTTATCGTTAAAAAAAATCACTTTTTTATGTTTGTTTTTGTTTTCGAAAGATAATTTATGAGCACCTATTATGGTGATGCTCTGGTGGTACAGTGGTTAAGTGATACAGCTGCTTACCAAAAGGTCCGCAGTTCCAATCCACCAGCTGCCCCTTGAACGCCGTATGGGACGGTTCTACTCTGTCTTATTGGGTAGCTATGGGCGGAAATCTACTCAAAGGCAATGGGCTTTTTTTTTTTTTTTTTTTTTTAATGGTGTTATTCTATCTTGTACAAAGCTATGTTATATATTGTCTTTGTCCTCTAGGTGCTCATATCTACTACTTGTATCTACTAATAAACATATAAATGTAATAACTTCTATTTAGGAAGCATCCAAATAGGTCAGACACTTCTCTGGACATTTCATATATGTTAAAAAACTTGGCAAATATGGTGATCCCTACAGCATTACCCTTATCCTGCATTACTAGACTAAACTTATTATAATTATCATGCACTACTTAGTATGGGCCACCTTGAAAATTTTAGCCTCTTTGATCTATAATGAATCTGTACTTTAAGAGAAGCAAATAAATGCTAGTAACTAGCTTTCATTCACAGTCTAATACATTCTCTAACACCCCTGACCACCTCTTCAGGTCTACAGTGAATAAGGCTTGGAAGTGATAATTATCTAGAAAATTTAAAGTCTATTTGTTTAAGTGTATTGTCTAAGCTTGTTCTATATGCTAATCAGGAATAATAATGTGGCTAAAGAGAATACATGAATACAAGTAAACCAAATTTAGAAAGGAAAAAGAAAATTTTGCAACCACAGGAGAACTCTGTGAGGGGTGGGAGAAGCAGGAGAGGAAGCTTTGAAAGCACAGAGGAGGGAATAACCACCTGCATGGAAAAGTCAGGAAAGGTTTCACAGAGGTAGTGGTACTAAAGCAAGATATCAAATATATAGGTGGGAATATACTAGGTGGAAAAGAAAAGACCATAAAGACACAGTGTGAATAAAACAGTAGGTGTGTGAGAGTTCATGACCCGGCTTTTGGTGGACAAGTAGAAATTGTACAAGAGTAGTTATTGGACATAAGCAAACAAACAAAAATCTATTGCCTCCATATATTGGATTCTCACTATAAAAGATCTTGTGAACTGCACTGTCAAGAGTAGGAAGTTATGAAAACTTTAAACAAAGTGAGGTGATCAGATCAGTGTTTTAGAAAAGTAAAGATAATGCTAGGCTTGTGTGTGGATTAAGTGGACTGGAGAAGAAAATGAAAGAAGGAAGACAATTAGTAGGGGAAGTGAACATTTTGTTGCTTGCCTATCCAACATTCCCTGCTTCCTCCTTCCTAAGAATACACTTCTCCAGCAAGAAACACACAGGCAATTCGCATGCAATTTATCCCTGCCTGACTCCACCTGGCTCTGAGTAGTTTAAGGGCAAAATCCCCTTGCCGTATTCGTGCCCTAGGTCTAAGGTAAAAACCCATTGCCATCCAGTAGATTCTGACTCATAGTAACCCTATAAAAAAAAAAAAAAAAAAACCCTATAGGACAGAGTAAAGCTCCTCCCAGGGTTTCCAAAGAGTGATTGGTGAATTCGAACTGCCAACCTTTTGGTTAGCATCCTAGTTCTTAACCGCTGTGCCAACAGAGTTCTAAGTCTAGGGTAGTAAAGTGAAAATTAATGAAGCTCAGGATGGTCACTTAATTATTGTTTGAAGCAGTTCTCTCTTTCTCTGTCTGTCTCTTTCTCAATGACAAAGAGAAAACATGTAGCCCTAGCTGAAGGTAAGGTTTCAGCCTGAGTATGCATTCTGTACCTGGATGAGCTCAGAACCATGAGAATTAAAGGGAAACTGAGTCAAAGACCTCATCACCTGTATTTGTAGCTTACCCTTCCTCCATCTTTTCATTCTATGATCCAACAAACCCCCTTTAATATTTAAATTGGAGTTGGCTTATTTGAAAATAACAGTCTCACAACTGAAAGGTATTGCAGTAGACTTGAGATAGATGAGCTCATGTACTAGATAGGACAATAGGATGCTAATTCAAAATTCCATTCGGGGATTTAAAATATTTGGACTAGCTCTCTGTATGTATACCAATCAAATCTTGAGTTTGTGAATAAATATAGATAAAATATCATCTTATTAGCTCATATATTTTCACTGAACAAAGGTGTTTAGTTACTAGACAGAATAAAGAGCATTTCATAGACCATTCTTAAAAAGATGGCAGTCCATTGGAAGACCTATAGACATTCATGCACATATACATACATATACAGACACACATGCATTAGAAGTCCAGGGAAGCCTTACATCTGTCTTCATATTGCCTCTATGTTCCTTCATTCTAATATGCTAACACTGGTGACCTTGGGTGTACATAAATGTTTTTCTGATTCAAATTTGACTTCCTGTAGGATTTTCCTGCTGAGACTTTGAACACCTCAGTATTTATTAATTTTATTTCACAATCATTTATGAATAATTCACTAGAGATTGGGTCCTAGCTGTAGAGTGTAATTCTAAGGGGAGATACATCTACTGACAAGTAATCATAGATATAAAATAATGACTATTACTGTAAAGAGTAAAGTATTCCAGTCAAGATATCTAACTAATACAAATTAATGATTACTTCCCTTGGACTCAACCTTACAGATGCCAAAGATGGAAGGGGTGGTCCAATAGATCCCAGAGTTTAAGTCATTAAAACTGAGAAAACTTTGGAGAGCAAGAAGGCAAATGAATTCTGGTGTGGGATAAATGTGGAATCTAGAATGGGAATGGACACATTCAGCAGAGATTTCTCCCAAGCATTTTCCTGGTTTTATGATGAATTGAAATGTTTCTTCCACATAGGAAAACAGCAGGGTTAGCACAACAAGATGGGGTATCATTAAGGAAGTGCTGGGACCAGAAGCAGACGTTATGTTCATAAGACCCTGTTTGTCCTGAAGCATACTGTCTTCCTCTATTTCTGTCCAGGTCTAGGCTAGGCAATTACAAGAGAGAATAACAACCGTGGAGAAAGCGTAAAATAGTGGCAGAGATAAGAAGAGCAGGCTTCCTTGATGAATGGCCTGAAATAGAAGTGGTTGATTCCAATTACCACAGTATAGACTTTTCACACTAAAGTGTGCTCTCCAAGAGCAATGAAAAGGAACATATTTCCTTCTATCAATGGAAGGCAAAATCATGCCAAGGAATATCAGGTGCTGGTGAGGAGTTGCAAAAATGAAAAAATTCACACTCTTAGTGGGAGTGTAAATGAATAGAGCCATTATAGAGAGGAATCTGAAATACTTGGTGAAATTATATATGTTTACACTCCATGAAACAGTACCTAACTCATGGATTTGTTTTCAAACAGCTCACTATGGACAAATGTGGAGGATGTTGATTACTATATTATTTCTGCTACCAGAAAATTGAAGGTACCTGGGACCCCATCATTAGAGATACAAACAAATAAAATTAGATAAATGGATAGATAGATGATGGACAGATACAGATATGAGTGTGTGAGTGCACTTGCATGCGTGTGATAGAAATATATGTATATATACATAGAGAGACAGAAAAAATACTTATGATAGAAAACTATGCAGCAGAAAGTAATGCCTGGATTTTCATATAACATCATTTATTTATCTTAAATTGTTATTTCCAAAGAAGATAGCAAAATGCAGAGATGTATAGCACATCATTTATATAAGCTAAAAACACATAAAACAACCCCCTTTTTTTTAGGATATATGGAAGGTGATTTGGAAGAACATATATTATGTATGGATCACCTTTCTTGGGAATAGGCATAAATATGGATCTCTTCCAGTCACTTGGCCAGGAAACTGTCTTCCATATTTCCTGACATAGACGAGTGAGCACCTCCAACGCTGCATCCATTTGTTGAAACGTCTCAATTGATATTCCATCAATTCCTGGACCCTTGTTTTCACCAATGCCTTCAGAGCAGCTCGGACTTCTTCCTTCAGTACCATCTATTCCTGATCATATGCCACCTCTTGAAATGGTTGAACATCAACTAATTCTTTTTGGTATGATGAATCTGGGTATTTTCTTCCATCTTCTTTTGATGCTTCCTGCATTGTTTAATATTTTCGCCGTGGAATCCTTCACTATTGCAACTTGAGGCTTCATTTTTTTCTTCAGTTCTTCCAGCTTGAGAAATGCTGAGCGTGTTGTTCCCGTTTGGTTTTCTATCTTCTGCTCTTTGCACATGTCATAATACTTTATCTTCTCAAGCTACCCTTTAAAATCTTCAGTTCTTTTACTTCATCAGTTCTTCCTTTTGATTTAGCTGCTCAACGCTCAAGAGCAAGTTTTAGAGTCTCCTCTGACATCCATCTTGGTCTTTTCTTTCTTTCCTCTCTTTTCAGTGACCTCTTGCTTTCTTCATGGATGATGTCCTTGATGTCATTCCACAACTTGTCTGGTCTTCAGTCACTAGTGTTCAATGCATCAAATCCATTCTTCAGATGGTCTCTAAATTCAGGTGGGATATACTCAAGATCACATTTTGGCTCTCATGGACTTGCTTATTTTCTTCAGTTTCAGCTTGAACTTGCATATGAGCAACTGATGATCTGTTCCACAGTCAGCCCCTGGTCTTGTTCTGACTGATGATATTGAGCTTTTCTATTGTCTCTTTCAACAGATATAGTCAGTTTGATTTCTGTGTGTTCCACCTGGCCAGGTCCATGTGTATAATCTCCGTTTATGTTGGTGAAAGAAGGTATTTGCAGTGAAGAATTCGTTAGTCTTGCAAAATTCTATCATTCAATCTCTAGCATTGTTTCTATCACCAAGGCTGCAGCAGTATATCAACAGGGAACTGCCAGAAATTCAGGCTGGTTTCAGAAGAGGATGTGAAACCAGGGATATCATTGCTGATGTCAGAGGGATCCTGGCTGAAAGCAGACAATACCAGAAGGATGTTTACTTGTGTTTTATTGACTATGCAAATGCACTGGACTGTGTGGATCATAAGAAACTATGGATAACATTGTGAAGAATGGGATTTCCAGAACACTTAATTGTGCTCATGAGGAACCTTTACATAGATCAAGAGGCAGTTGTTCAGACAGAACAAGGGGATACGGATTGGTTTAGCATCAGGAAAGGCGTGCATCAGGGTTGTATTCTTTCACCATACCTATTTAATCCGTATGCTGAACAAATAATCCGAGAAGCTGGACTATATGAAGAAGAACGGGGCATCAGGATTGGAGGAAGATTCATTAACAACCTGCGTTATGCAGATGACACAACCTTGCTTGCTGAAAGGGAAGAGGACTTGAAGCACTTACTAATGAAGATCAAAGACCACAGCCTTCAGTATGGACTGCACCTCAACATAAAGAAAACAAAAATCCTCACAACTGGACCAATGAGCAACATCATGATAAACGGAGAAAAGATTGAAGTTGTCAAGGATTTCATTTTACTTGGATCCACAATCAACAGCCATGGAAGCAGCAGTCAAGAAATCAAAAAACACATTGCATTGGGTAAATCTTCTGCAAAGGACCTCTTCAAAGTGTTGAAGACCAGAGATGTCACCCTGAAGACTAAGGTGCACCTGACCCAAGCCATGGTATTTTCAATTGCATCATATGCATGTGAAAGCTGGACAATGAATAAGGAAGACCGAAGAAGACTTGATGCCTTTGAATTGTGGTGTTGGCGAAGAATATTGAATATACCATGGACTGCCAAAAGAACAAATCTGTTTTGGAAGAGGTGCAACCAGAATGCTGCTTAGAAGCAAGGATGGTGAGACTGCGTCTTACATACTTTGGACATGTTGTCAGGAGGGCTCAGTCCCTGGAGAAGGACATCATGCTTGGCAGAGTACAGGGTCAGCAGAAAACAGAAAGACCCTCAACGAGGTGGATTGACACAGTGGTTGCAACAATGAGCTCAAGCATAATAACGATTGTAAGGATGGTGCAGGACCAGGCGGTGTTGTGTTCTGTTGTTCATAGGGTCACTATGATTCGGAACCAAGTTGACGGCACCTAACAACAACAATAATATTACATATACTGAAATAGGTATCTATAGTGGGAAAAGGAATAAAAGTTGAAATGGAATATAATGAAATACCAGCTGTCAAGTATGTTTACATAAATTGTATTCCCTTAAAGTTCAAAGACTAAAACTGAAGCTAAAAGCAAAATCTAGGCTAAAGGTAAAACCCAAGAGCTGCAATAGCTCATAAAAAGAATAATTGGCACATTCTGTAGACTTAGCAAAGGGTCTATTTTTTACTCAGTTTTTGAAGTGCCAGTTTGAACTTGACTGCTAACCAAAAGGTTGGTGGTTCAAGCCTACCCAAAAGCAGTGCAGAAAAAAAAGGCCTGGCAATCTGCTTCCATAAAGATCACAGCCAAGAAAACCATATGGATCTGTTCTACATTGTAACATATGAGGTTGCCATGAGTCATAATTGACTCAAGCACAACAGGTTTTTTCTTGAATAAAATTTATGTGTATATATATATATATGTGTGTCATGTGCTGAGTCTAAGCATGTCTGAAGAATAGCTAAATGTTTGGTGAGACAAGAGGAAGCCAAGAAGAGCTTAGCCTGGAAAGATGATACAGATACAGATTAAAAACGCAAGCAACCTGGTACAGCAAGGTCATAATCAAATTTTGCTTATAGATAATAGACAATTAACAGTGCAGGCATACCTCTGAGATATTGTGGGTTCAATTCCAGACCACTGCAATAAAGTGAGTATCTCAATAAAGTAAGTCACGTGAATTTTGGTTTCCCAGTGCATATAAACGTTATGTTTACGTATATGTTTATATATACTGTACTCTATTAAGTGTGCAATGGCATTATGTTAAAAAAAATGTACATACCTTAATTAAAAAATACTTTATTGTTAAAGTAACCATTGTCTGAGTCTTCAGCAAGTTGCAATCTTTTTGTTGGTTGAGGGTCTTGCCTGCATGTTGATAGCTGCTGACTGGTCAGGGTGGTGTGTGCTGCAGGTTGGGGTGGCTGTAGCAATTTCTTAAAATAGGGCAACAATACAGTTTGCTGCATTGATTGACTTCCTTTCATGAAAGACTCCTCTGTAGCACATAATGCTGTTTGATAGCATTTTACCCACAGTAGAACTTTTTTCAAAATTGAAGTCAATCCTATCAAACCCTGCTGCTGCTTTATCGACTAAGTTTAAATCCTTTGTTGTCTTTTCAACAATGTTCACAACACCTTCACTGGGAGTAGTTTCCATCTGAAGAGACCACTTTCTTTGCTCATCCATGAGAAGCAACTCCTCATCCATTAAAGTTTTATCATAAGATTGCAGCACTTCAGCCACATCTTCAGGTCCCACTTTTAATTTTAGCTCTGTTGTTATTTCCACCACATCTGCATTACTTCCTCAACTGGAGTCTTGAACCCCTCAAAGTCATCCATGAGGGTTAGAATCCACTTCTTCCAAATTCCTGTTAATGTTGATATTTTGACCTTTTCCCGTGAATCACTGATGTTCTTAATGGCATCGAAAATGGTGAACCCTTTCCGGAAGGTTTTCAATTTACTTTGCCCAGATGCATCAGAAGAATCATTAGCTATGGCAGCTATAGCCTTACCAAACGTATTTCTTAAATAATAAGACTCGAAAGTTGAAATTACTCTTTGACCCAACGGCTACAGAATGGATATTGCATTAGCAGGCATGAAAACAACATTAATCTCCTTGTACATTTCCATCAGAACTCTTGGGTGACCAGGTACATTGTCAACGAACAGTAATATTTTGAAAGAAATCTTTTTTTCTGAGCAGTAGGTCTCACCAGTGAGCTTAAAATATTCAGTAAGCCATGTTGTAAACATATGTGCTGTCATGCAGGCTTTGTTATTCCATTTATAGAGCACACGCAAAGTAGATTTAGTATAAATCTTAAAGGCCCTAGGATTTTCAGAATGGTAAATGAGCATGGGCTTCAATTTAAAGTCACTAGCTGCATAAGCCCCTAACAAGGGAGTCAGCTCGTCCTTTGAAGTTTTGAAGTCGGGCATTGACTTCACCTCTCTAGCTATCAGTCTCAGATGGCATCTGCTTCCAGTATAAGGCTGTTCCCATCTACACTGAAAATCTGTTGTTTAGTGCACCAATCTTCGTCAATTATCTTAGGCGGAACTTCTGGGAAACTTGCTGCAGCTTCTACATCAGCCCTTGCTGATTCACCTTCCATTTTTATGTTTATGGAGACAGCTTTTTTCCCCTAAACCTCACAATCCAAACTTTGCCAGCTTCAAACTTTTCCTTTGCAGTTTCCTCACCTCTCTCAGCCTTCATAGAATTGAAGGGAGTTAGAGCCTTGCTCTGGATTAGGCTTTGGCATAAAGGAATGTTGTGGCTTGTTTGATCCTCTATGCAGACCATTGAAACTTCCTCTGTAGCAGCAATAAAGCTTTCTTATCATTCATGTGTTCACTGGAGTAGCACTTTTAATTTTCTTCAAGAACTTTTCCTTGGCATTCACAACTTGGCACAAAAGATGTAAAGGAGGAAATTATTCCTCCAATAAAAAGAAAAAAAAATCTAGGATTAGAATTATTTTTGGGAGCCCTGAAAGAAAGTTTTCTTTTTCAAAATTATTAAGAACATAAATAATGCCCTTAGCATACAGCAGCTGCCTACTCCCATGCTGAGAATGAATGTATTATGCAGCTTTGGAGTGCAAATGCATGTTTATCAGAGATCACTACACAAACTCAGTGTCCAAGAGCCGGACAGCTGGTAAGAGCCCTGGGAAAAAGGGTACGCTTCCCTTTGGGAGTAGACTGATAATAAATTGATGGTGTTGGTTGAGATACATAGTATTAATATCCTTAAAGATATGTCATCGTGCTTGCACTTATACAAACTAATGGCACAAATGTGAATGCAAATCAAATCAATACTGTGCGCACCTTCCATTTCACAATATCTTGACTTTATGTAAGTGAAAAAGAAAGCGTATGTAATGGTAACATTTTAACGTAAAAGTCAATAATTAAAAAAAAAAAACAGTTATATCGAGAGAGTTTTTATGCCACAGAACATGGTTTCAGACGTCTTTTTTTTAAGGGTTCCTTTGTTCTTAAGGTTTAAGCTATATTGTAAGAAGTGTTTCTCACTGGGAGGCTTTAAGTTCCCCCTCTGGAAATGGCTTTTAGGACATAGGCAACAAGATAAAGCACAGCCTTTTCCTTCCTTGTGACTTTTCATCCTGAGCCTTGATAATCCTGTGCCACTGTATTGATTACCCGTTCTCTTTAAACATTCTTTGCCAGCACCTTAAACCACGAATTGTAGCAATGTAAAGAAAATGGAATTTTCAATACCAGTTCAGTTTGGGGCATGATAGTAGTAAAGCAACTAGAAGTCATTTTTCATGATTTAGAATACATTTTGAAAGTACTCCCCATTGCTACTACGTAAACATATTTCTGTGTTACCTGAAACAGATGCATATAAAGAAAAAAAAAGTTGTTTTTTTTTTTTCATGGTCTAGTCTATTCCTACAGACTACAAAAGTCTATTTACTAATTTAATTATACATTTTAAGCAAAGTTCATGCACATATATAATTTTAGAATATTTCAGTACATGCTCCCAACATTTTTATATGTTTAGAATTTGATATTTGATAATTCTTAATCACTTACTTGTACATTAGAAGTTAAAAAGCATGGATGGTAGGTTTCCTATGTAGATCCTAAAATTTAGCAAGATCTTTTCTACAACTTTTGGAATTTATCATTTAATTTTAATGTTTATTCCTCTTGGACACCTTATGCCTTGATTTAAATTTTTCTGTACTTCCCAAACCTTTCATGCACATTATCATATCTTGCCTTTGCTGCTAATTTTTTTTCACCTTACTAAAGAATCTTTCCAGCTGAACAAATTCAATCATGGTCTACTTAGTAGTCTGACTGAGAGTGAAGGAACCCCAGAAGACATGGCCACTAGACTGTCTGTTAACCCAGAACTAAAACCATTCCTGAAGCCAACTCTTCAGACGAAGATTAGACTGGACTATAAGACATAAAATGATACTCACGAAGAGTGTGCTTCTTAGCTCAAGCAGGTACATGAGACTAAATGGGCAGCTCCTGTCGGAGGCAAGATGAGAATGCAGAAAGGGACAGGAGCTGGCTGAATGGACACGGGAAATCCAGGGTGGAAGGGAGAAGTGTGCTGTCACATTATAAGGAGAGCAATGAGGGTCACATAACACTGTGTGTATAAATATTTGTATGAGAAACTAATTAAGCTGTAAACTTCCACTTAAAGGACAATAAAAAAATTAAATATCATTTACAAAAGTAAAAAAAAAAATATTCTATCATTGTCTAAATCAAACTTCACCTACTCTCTATGGGATTCCCTTTCAGGAGATTTATTTCCTTCTTTTAATTTTCAACCATTATTATGAGAAATAAAAGGAACTAAAATACTATTATTTAGTCAGAGTCTGCCTATTTGGTTCACGTTATCATTCTTTTAACACGCCTGAGCTTACCAAAGTTTAATGCAGTTAGATAACTTGCCCAAAGTGACACAGATAGAACATGGTGGGGCTGAAATGTGAATCAACAGGAAATAGAACAAGCTGCGTTCCTGATCTCTACAAGGAGAGAGTTTTAATTTAGTTAGTCAAATTCCATGCTACAATTTGGTCCTATAATCAATCTGCCAGGTGCCTCTTGGAAACTCCACTGGGCAGTTCTACTCTGTCCTACAGGGTCACTATGAGTCGGAATAGACTCGACGGCAGTGGGTGCTTTTTCCCTTACACTGTCTGCTGGTTAAAAGGTTATCTTCATAGGTTTGGCCCCCTCTCTTTTCTCTCTAACCCTTACAACTGGATGAGCAAATGAACTCAGTACTTTCTTAGAGCATGCCAAGAGAACTCTCCAACACTGTTGAGATTAGACTGCCTTGGACTCAGCAGGTATAAAAGTTATAGATTCTATAACCAGAGGATTATAAAATTTACGGTAAGCCTTGAGATGATGTGTGTTAATAGGAGTGTGCCCTTATACCTCTGATGATATAATCCAATCAAGATTATCAGAGTTTTCCTCATTTCTGTATGGCTTTGTTTGGACATCCAAACTCCCCAGTGATAAGACAACACTTTGATTTTCTCTGCCAGTGTGACTTGTATTTAAATTTTACTCATGAACACAATTTAGGAGATAGATTAGTAATGCAGGATTTGTGAATTCTTGCACTCTGGCCAAACAGTCTCTAAAACTACTTAAATACTATCATTATTTCCAAAAAGCCCTACCCTTTGTAATAACACTTAAATACACCTACCACATGTACTTTCATTAAACCCATTACTGGGTTCTTAATGTCTTATCAATCTCTATATTTCTAGAACATAGCATGTGTGAGTACCTGACAAATAAATATGTAGAGGTAGAATTAAACATTAGGTGAAATTAATTACATACTTTGAATTTACTATTTATCAAGAAAATAGAGGAAATATACCTAATATAATGCAACAATCTTTATGTATGAAAATGATCTAGTTTCCTTTATGAAGGTGTGTTTGGATATCTTTTCCATTACTGTTGAGAATGAACTGAGCCGTATATAATCAGTTCTTTGTTCTGATTGTGGCCAGCCGCAATTATTTGTGAAACATATGAGTACAATAAGAAGTAGAGAGTAAATCTATGGAACGAAATGGTTATCTCTGTATGAAGCTTGCTGTCTCATATGGGGGCTGAACCTCTGACCTTGGCCTCATTAACACCAAGCTCTAATGAGCTGAGATAATGGGCCCAAATTGTTATACCACCAGGTATCACATCTAATTAATTCAGCCATTTCTTGTTTCCATAGGACTGATTTTTTGTAAGAGTGTAATACTCAGGTATACATTTTTTCTTAGATTTCTAATACAGTGCATACTGATGTTGTGGCCACCGGGCCTATAATGTAAACATTGCCATATAGTTTCACACTGACACATTTCAAATACTGAGTTGCTGCCATAAATGGTATCTTCAGGTAAGTGTCATCTCGTACCATATCTTGTAGTTAGTTTGTCAGATACTAATATGTCAAGAAAAAAAAAATCTTAATAATGTATGAGATGAGTAGATGTATTGATTTTGGAAATATAATTTGTTAGTGAAGTCAAAATATAATACTCAATGACTTTGGCTGTTCTCAGCTGCTCACAGGAAGCATAAAAACTCCAAAAATCAAATTATTTAGTCAAAATCATAAACTCATTCAAACAATCAATTTGTATTATCACATAGTTCTAAACACACACACACACATTTAATAGCAAATCTAGTCTAGGATGTGGCAAACTATAGCCTATAGTCTTTGGGCCAGTTCTGGCCCATGGTCAGTGTTTATAAATACAGTTTTATTGGAACACAACCACACCCATCATTTTACATTATTACCTGTGGTTGCTTTCATACAATAACCGCAGAGTTAAGATGTTACAACAGAGACTCTAGGGTCCATAAAGTCTAAAATATTTACTATTTAGACCTTTAGGAAAAATAAGTTTGCTGAATAATTAATACATTAACTGATTGATTAACATATTTTAATTGTCAAACATTTTTAACTTTCACCATGCTGACTTATTTGGACTTTGTAAAGGGAAATGAATGGAGATGTAGCAGTCTTAGGACCTTTGTGTTAGTCTTGATATTCCCAAATTGGCAAACATGATCAAGTCATTTAAATCCCATTGGTCTTAATTCCTTTATCAAAAACTTATTAAATTGGGTTAAATACTCTAAAATATTTTCTGTACCCTAGTTTTACCATTTTAATTTATAAATTTTTGAAGAAACTTTCAAATTTTCTCTAGAATATGTTGACCTCCTCCAAACTATCATTGCTTTGCTGATAATTCAGCCTTTGTATGGAAGCAGTCATTGCCTACTTCCATCTCACCTATGCAGAAACTAGTTAGGGCCAGGTAGAAGCATCTGTCTCTCACTGCTTCCCTAAGTCTTTAACACAGGATGTTCGTATTTTCCATCTTTTTTCCTAATGTCTCCCTTTACCAGTGGAACAATGGCTGAGGATGTGGTAATACGAGAAAAAATGAAGAATGGCATTTAGAAACATCATCTCATTGTAATTATTTTTAGCATTTTTTGAAGAGGTAACATTCTTTTAGAATCTCTTTTCTTTTTTTTAAGTAATCTTGCTTATCTGGAACTGAATCTCCTGTTAGCCTACGTATAAATATTTTTACTTCTTATACGAACCAACATTCTTAAAACATTTTGACAATTTTTTGCTAATTTAGTCACTGCAATTTATCATGCACATTCTCACCTTATTTTATATTATTTTATTTTTTTTTTGGCATTTTGGGAAGGTTAAAATATATACAAAGAGCTTGTCTTTGCTTAGAAATTCTCTTATACTATCCAATTACAAACAATAATAATAAAATCTGCCTCTGACCGAGCAAGAGCAAGTGGATTAAGCTCTGAAATAATCCCAGCAGACCAAATGAAAGCATTAAATATTTAGTGCAGTTTTTCTGACCTCACTGGATGTTCAGCTGTAGGCTATAAACAAATGGTCTGCACACCCAACATCAGAGAACATTGGTACCTTGGTGGCCAAGGCAATTGGGACACATGTTTTTTTTTTTTTTTTTTTTTAATTCAGGCAGAGGAACTAAAACAATATGGATAAAATCTAAGTATAATTTGTGCATTTCATTTCATAAAAAAACTGTCTTTTCATTCTTAAATTTTCTGACTCACTGAGATAAAGCATTAAAAAAAAAGTTGCTCTGGAGTCAACTGCAACTCATGGCGGGCACCCCACGTGTGTCAGAGTAGAACTGTTCTCCACGGGTTTTTCCATGGCTGATTTTTTTGAAATTAGATCTCTTTCGAGGAGCCTCTAGGTTGACTCAAACTTCCATTCTTTCAGCTAGCAACCAAGTACATTAATTGTTTATAATACCCACAGACTCTGAAATATAGCATACCTTGGATCAAAGAGTCTGCCATAACATTGTATACTTGCCAGGACACATATTCATGAAGGCATACTAATCTGTTTGGGTCTATGAAAATTTTTAAGACACTTTTATAGATGCAAATTATGACTACACATTGTGCTTTATTAAATAAGTAAATTGATTTATTTTCCTACTTGTTATTGAATGTCTATCAGTAAAATTAGTTGATACACTTCCCTGCCCCCACTAGACCTAACTTAGAAAGTTAAGAAATATCAAGAAACCGGAAGCCTATTGTGATGGTTAAGGTCGTGTGTCAACTTTACTGGGCCAGGATTCTCAGCTGTTCGGCAGTTATGTAATGATGTAATTTGACAGTTACATAATGAGGTAGCCATCCTCCATGATGTGATCTCATGTGATCATCCAGTCATTTGTAAAGGGAGTTTTCTCAGATGTGTGGCTTTCATCCAATATATATGTGAGCATTTTGGAAAAGCTCACTTGCTTGCTCTGGATCCTGCATCTGGCTCATCATCATCTGACCTCCAGTGCTTGGAACTTGAGCCAATAGCCTGCCTTACTACCTGCTGATCTTGGGATTCGTTGGTCTCCACCGCCTGTGAGTCAGCAGGCTGCAGTGTTACATGCCAGTCTTGGATTTGTCAGTGAGCCAGCAGCCTGCCATGTGATCTGCTGATGTCATGTTCATCAGCCCCTACAGCTACGTGAGGTGAGAGAAGCCTTCACAACATCTGTCTCACAGACTTGGGACTTACCAGCCTTTACAACCATGTGAGCCATTTCCTTGAGATAAATTTCTCTGTCTCTGCCTCTGCCTCTGTTTCTCTCTCTCTCTCTCAATCTATATATATATATGTAAATATATATATGCCTCACTGGTTTTGCTTCTCTAGATAACCTAGTTTAAGACACCCATCCCTCTAGAATTTTCAGGAAGAGTAATAATAAATATATGAGATGGGAACAGTTTTCCTAGATGTCATTTGATAGCATAGACTAAAGATGTGAGCGGAAGCAATAATGGATGTTAATGAGGAGCATCCATACTAAGACCAGTACAAACAGCTGGTCCAAGAGAAATGGCAAGGAGCTAGGCCTGAGATTATCAAGGCAGTAACAAAATCATAGGATAAAAGACTGTAATGGGAACAGGCCAAAACCAGGAAAGGACCAAGGAACACAAAGTAAAATCCAAAGGTATCAAAGTAAATCCAAGAGTCAAGAGAGAAAACAGGAATAAAATTATATTAAAAAAAAAGACTTAAATAAAACAGAATGTTTAAAGAAAAAAGCAGTTTGACCAAATATTTAATGACTAATTCTATATTTATATTATTTAAACTTGCAAGGAAAATTAAGGCAGTTCATGCAGAAATATGTTACATGTCATGGAGACCCTGAGTATCAGGAAAGTTTGTTTGTTTTTCTCCCAACTGCTGACCAAGAAAATTTATTGAATCTTACTTCTTAAAATTATAAAATAGCTGACAGAACTTAGGGAAAATGTGAACTATCAATGACCCAAATGGACAATGATAATTGAATTTCCTTGTCTAATTTACATTGCAAAAAAGTCATGAACACTTTCTTCAATTCACCACCATTAAAATTATTTTGCTCCATACATTTTCATTCTATGTAACATAATATTCAAATTTTCTAAGTAAAAAAAATTATTTTCTCCTACCATAAGTCTTATGGCCATCCCATGACTAACAATTTCCCCTCAACTTCAAGAAAAAAATTAGATATAGTTCTATAAGGGAAATTTAGGGGGATATTACCAAAAGAAGGAAAGGACTAAGGGTTACCAGAACAAGAAATATATCAGATACCAGTAAATCTTAATATTAAGATAACCTTCTAGTATAATCAGAATTTTCTCCAGTCTTTGACCTGCTTGCAATGCAACCTAATGCCACACCTGGAAGATTCTGACCAAGGACAAAATAATCCCATTTTTTGTATAACCAGGCCTGGAAAAACACATCTATAGCTCCAATTTACAAGACAGGAAAAAGTCAATTTCCAGTTGTGAAATTATATCAATGATTATTTTTCTGGTATGTCATAATCATAGTCAATAAAAACCTTGCAATGTTTGCTTTCATCTCTCAAATATTTCTGTTTTATAATGTCTAAATAAAGACTTCCCTGTTTTGAATGTGAAATTCTTAATAAGGGAAAATCTCCAAGACATTTCTAACTAAGCAAATTTTACGGTGTTCTGCAGGAAGTGGATGGACACACAAGGGCATGCAAGGACATGCAAGGGCATGCAAAGACACACAAGGGCAGTGGATGTAGAAGTGATCATGCATTAAATGCATGATAAATTGTTATTTCATCACATCACACCAAGGATGTATGCTACCAACATCATTTATGACTTGTTGGCCTTGTCCACATAGCTGAAATACTGTTTGTCAGGTATCTCCTTTTCCCCTCTTTTCATACTCTACTCTTTGGAAGGAACTCACTATGCACAGCCTGCACTGAGGGTGTGGAAGTTATGTTCCAGCTCACTAAGACAGAGCATCTACATAAACTATTTGGAATTCTTCAAAACAGGAGATTTGTCACTTATTTCCCATTTATGTCAGTATTGATTTATGGATATTTATTTTATACTTTGGGTTATATTCCAATACTCTTGTAATTATTTTGTTGCTCAAATTGTCCCAGCTTTGGTCACTGGGAACTCTACCAGCTGACTCCTGTGCTCCTTTGACAGAATCCCTTCAAAGAGTATGTGTGTGGGGGAGGGGGAGTTATGTGTGTGTTCAGCACTATCTGACACTATAAGATGTTCCAGGTTCATCTTGTGTATTTTCTTTCCCAGTCTTAGAATTAGCCATTTCTCCACAGAGCTGTGTTTCCTTTTATTAGACAATCGTATTAGAAAGCAAAAACTTGGCACTAGGTGTGTTCGTTGTAATTGGAGTGTCATTTCTTTTAAGTCCTCTCAACTGATGGGGCAAAACATATATGTGTTTATACTAACCCGTGTATATACACACATCTGTATAGATGTACACATACCTGTAAATATTTCTATAAGTAACCACCTGTACCTATACTAAGCTAAATATGAGTTCCTGAGAATGAGTCCAACTCTAAACCACTACCATTGGATCATTTTAGATTCCTACGCTTGCTTAAGCAATACGTTTTTGTTAGTTTAGTTGAAAAACAAGATCTAATTCTTACTTCTAAACAGGGATTAAAGTATTTTCCATTGTAAAAAGAAAGTTCAATTGCAAGAAAAACAAACACAAAAACAGATTAAGGAGACAAAGAGCCTCAACAGCACAAATATTAAATTTTGCTTTATCCAAAGGCATTAAAAGTGGCTAAAACTACTCAAAAATTCACATCAAATACTTATAAGAAGCTAGTAACTTCAGAGAAGAAAAAAGACAGACAATTTGGGCCAGAACATGATAGAACAAACAGATTAGAGTCCCCAGAATCTTAGAAAAAAGAGAATATAGCCATGAACACCACCACTCCCTGAAAACAAACTATTGATGCTACAAATCAGGTAATTGCTATCAGGCCACACTGTAAATATGTTAATAATAGATGCTGATATACAAATATAAATTGGTATATATATGTGTGTGTGCATGTCTTATATGTCCTATTTCAGAGTATAGTCAAGAATTCTTAATAATTTCTTTATAATTTTAATAAATATCATACAATTATTAAGTCAGAGCCACCCAAGCATGATACTATTAAGATTATTTAGCTCTTACCTGGTTATTGCAGTGTTTTGATTCCCAGAGTAAAAAGGACAAGCAAGGACCCAAAGAACACTAGACCAAAGAGGTTCATTCTGCCCATATGTGCTACATGCTTAAAAAGCAAAAGGTACTATAAAAGACAAACCCCAACCCAGTGCCATCGAGTCGATTCCGACTCGTAGCAACACTATAAACAAAGTAAAACTGCCCCATAGAGTTTCCAAGGAGCACCTGGTAGATTCGAACTACCAACCCTTTGGTTAGCAGCCATAGCATTTAACCACTATGCCACCAGGGTTTCCAGTATATACTGTAAAAAAAAAAATTTTTTTTTTGACTTGAATTTAAGAATTTAATTACATTAACAGTTCAGTTCTTGGCTGGGGAAATCATTCTAATATGAAAAATATCAATGAAATCAGCACAAGTTTTCCCACCTATAACTCAGAAGTATTAGGAAATCATGGAGTTTGCTTGCCTAAACGGGCAAATGAGGAAAAATTAAGCATTCCTTTTCATGTCTATCTTTGAGCATACACTAAATTTTTTTTTTAAATTGTGCATATAAAAGGTTAATATTATTAGATGAGTGAATCACTAACTCTCCTCACTTTCCAAACCTTACTCTATACCTCCCTGTACCCATCCACCCACCCACCCACCCACACAACCACACACATTCCAGAAATGTTCAGGATAACTATATATTTAAATATTCATTCAGCTTAGTGACAATAGTGTGGAGGCAAATGTAAAATGGGAAAGGGGTTGTCAGGAGATGAGGAAGTAGAGGGAGGCAGTGAAGGGATGAAAATATTACAGCTCTTCCTCAAAAACCTAGAAATAGAAATACCTTATGATCCAGCAATCCCACTTTTAGGTATATGCCCTAGAGAGCTAATAAAAGAGACACAGACATATTCACACCTAACTTCATTGCATTCACAACAGCAAAAAAAAAGAAAAAAACCTAAATGCCCATCGGTGGATGAATGGATAAGCAAAGTGTGGTGCATACATACAATGGAGCTCTATGCAACCATAAAAAACAATGATGAGTCTGCAAGACATATTATAGCATGGATGGACCTAGAGGACATAATGCTGAGTGAAATAAGGCAATCACATAAGGACTAATATCGTTGATCCCACTTTTACAGGAACACCAGAATAGATATGTACAGAGAGAGACCAATGTTCATTGGTAGTTACCAGGGAAGAATGGAAGAGAGGGGATCATGTTCTATATCATAGGTATTTGTTATTTTTGGTGATGGGAAAAGTAGCACTGAGTGTGGGCATAGCGAACACAGCTTGACCAAAGTAAACGATGTCACTAAGAAGCACTCAAGAGAAAAGGATGTTTATACTAAAGAATTTGACATATGTAATTTTTCAAAAACACCAATAATGACCAAAAAACAAGTATATGGTCATATATTTATGTGTACAGGTGTAGAGATATATGGATAGGTACAAGTGTATACATATGTGTGCAGAAAATAGATCTATATATACATGTATGTATATATATATAGATCTATTTCTGCACACATATGTACACACAAATATATATGCATCTATATATAGATGCATGTATATATATACACAAGAAAACCCTGGTGGCTCAGTGGTTAAGTCTTACGGCTGCTAACCAAGAGGTCAGCAGTTCGAATCCTCCAGGCGCGCCTTGGAAACTCTATGGTGCAGTTCTACTCTGTCCTGTAGGGTCGCTATGAGT
The DNA here is from genome assembly GCF_024166365.1 of Elephas maximus indicus. Lineage (NCBI taxonomy): Eukaryota > Metazoa > Chordata > Mammalia > Proboscidea > Elephantidae > Elephas > Elephas maximus. The sequence continues at coordinate 58,032,604 of NC_064833.1, read as the reverse complement.
CAGAATTGACTCAACAGCAGTGGAATATACATACACACACATACACGGATATGTGTGTGCAGGCACATATACTCATAGAAGACAAAATTACAGATAATTCTCAGACATAACCAAACACCTTGAGAGATTGGTTTTCTAGATTTGAAGGCTTAGGACCTTAGTCTTATGGTGAAACTCAGTCGATTGGCATAATATAGTTCACAAAGTTCATGTTCTGCATCCTAGTGAGTGACTACTATCTGGGATCTTAAAAGCTTGTGAGCAGCTATCTAAGATACAACTCCTGGTCTCTACTCATCAAGAGCAAAAGAGTAAGGAAGAAACAAAAATCTCAGAGAAGAAACTAGTCTACAGGGCTAATAGCTCACACAAGCTACAGCCTCATCTACCCCACAACCAGAAGAACTAGATGGTGCCTAGTTACCACTACCGACCATTCTGATCAGGGCCACAATAGATGGATCCTGACAGAAGGGGAGAAAATGCAGAACAGAATTCAAATTCTTGAACAGTCCAGAGTTACCAGACCAGTTGAGACCAGAGGATTCCTTGAGACTATTACCATGAGATAGTCTTTAAACCTCGAACTGAAACTGTCCCCTGAGAACACCTTTTAGCAAAACAACAGAGTGGCACACAAAATGAAGGATATGACCCATAAGTACAGTGCTTTACTGAAAAACCATCTATATGAGACCAAGAGGTCAACAATTACTCTAAAGCAAAGATGAGAAGATAACAGAGACACCAGAGTACTGGATACAGAACAACCAGAAAGCAATTAAAGAGAGTATTGACACATTGTGGAAAATACAATGTCACTGAAAAAATTGTATAAAAATTGTCAAATGAGAATCTAATTTACTTTGTAAACTTTCACCAAAAATACAATAAAATACTATTTAAAAAAAATTTCCAGGTCTGAATGATAAATTATATAGTTGCCCTACCTAAAAGTAGTAATAGAAAGTGTAGATCATTCTACTTGAAATCAGAGGTTGAAGTGGTTTTTAAAGAAGGGGGTGGTAGGATACAATTTATGTTTTCAAAAGATTATTCTATGTGCCATATGGATAATAAGTTAAAGTGGGAAAGTAGAAACAGGGAGAACAGTTAGAAGGCTATATAACAATTTTAAAATGCTGTGATTGATTATAATAGTAGAGCATCCATCCCTGTTTTGTGGCAGCTAACAGTCTATTCACTGAAACCCAACACATCTTAATAAAGAGTAAATTTCAGTATGTCTTATATTAAGAGTATTAGCAAACAATTTAGTGACTAATTTATGTAGAAACAACATGATTTTACATCTTTCTCACTGGCAGTGCAATCATTTTTTTCCCATCTCGATTTATGAATTTCGTCGTTGCTCTACAATTGTGGGAACTGATTCATGTCAATCTAATGGCTATTAAAAAAAAATTAGGTCTGATTAATTTTCCTTATTGCAGATATTAGCTAATATGGAGTCAGCATTTCTTCATGCTATGGGCTCTTTAATGGCTCTGAGACCACACTTGACTCTTCCTCCCCTTTCACTGTTACCATAGAATGTGTCCCACTTGGCTTTGCTGTCTCTTAGGACACCCAGTGCCCTTGCTCAAAACTCTTCCCAGACTCCTCCTCAATCACTGCTTGATGGTCAGCTGCAGTGAGCTTGAGCCACCTTTCCTCTGTCCAGCTAGGATAAGTGTTCAATGAAGCTTACTTTGGTATCTTTCTTTACCCTGTTGTATTCCTGGTCTTGCTCCTTGCCCTTGTTTTAGCTCTCTGGAGCTAGACTAACAGAATCAAGCCTCTGATTTCATCAGTCTCTCTGGTCAGGCCTATTTGAATCTTTACCAGCATTTGATCTAGTTCATTTTGTTTGTTTTTTCTTCTTCTTCCACTACTCCAAACTGTCTACCTGTTCTGAAATAAAGAAAAGTGTACCGTATGTAGGAAAATTTCTTAATGATTGATCTGTCCTACAGTACAAATGAAATAGCAAAATATATACCATATTTTAAAATTCAACATAAGAATTTTCAAAGGTCATCATAGAAATGATGAGCAAAGATGGAAAAAGTACCCACAGAATTAGAAAAGTCTATAGGAAAGAGAAGGCTGACAGTAACATCTACTTCAATAGACCTCTATTTAGTGAACAATGAAGTTCTTATCTTTCCCAATAGGCTGTAATCTTCTTTAGGATGGGACTCTGGATATCAAACATCACCTATCACATAGTTTGGCACTCAGTAGGACCTTGAAAGAAAGAGAGGTAAAAAAGCAGGGAGGAAGGGAGATTACTCCTCACGGTATATTTACCTGACATCCCTGCCAACTTTTCCACCCTTCCTCCACCCACCCATTCTAAGTATCCAATCTTACTAGTTTCTGGATTATCACTCCTATATATTTTGGCAAAAATAATAAGAAGATACACACATTTATTTTTTCATTTTCCCCTCTTTCTTTCACAATATGTTGGATATTATGTACATGTTTTTGCACTTTACCTGCTTTCAGTTATGGTTGTTTGCCGGGAGAGGGTCTGCATAGCACTTTAAGCTGTCGCTGGGAAGTAGACCCTCCTTAGCCTTTTTAAAAAATGACTCTGTGTTTTCCTTCCTTCTTCTTTTGATGGTTCCTTCGTCGTTCAATATCTTGCCTATAGACTCTTCCAGTATTGCAACTCGAGGCTTGATTTTTTTCTTCAGGGCTTTCAGCTTGAAAAATGCGGAGCCTGTTCATCCCTTTTGGCTTTCTAACTCCAGAGTTTTGCATATTTCATTATAATATGTTCCTTTGTCTTCTCAAGCCTCATTTTGAAATCTTCTGTTCAGCTCTTTTAATTTATCATTTCTTCCGTTTACTTTATCTACTTTATGTTAAAGACCAAGTTTCAGAGTCTCTTCTGACAACCATTTTGGCCTTTTCTTTCTTTCTTGCCTTCTTAATGACCCTTTGCTTTCTTCATGTATGATGCCCTTGATGTCATCCCACAACTTGTCCGGTCGTCAGTAATGTTCAATGCCTCAGACCTATTCTTGAGATGGTGTCTAAATTATGACCATACATAATAATCACCAAGTTTAAGCAAAATTCTGTATTATATATCGTTGTTGTTGTTTGGTGCTGTCAAGTCAATTTCAACTCATACTGACCTCATGTGACAGTGTAGAATTTTCGCATATGGTTTTCTTTGCTGTAATCTTTATGGAAGCAGGTTACAAGGTCTTTCTCGTACAGAGGTGTTAAATGGGTTCAAACCACTAACCTTTCTCTTAGCAGTTGAGATCTTACCTGTTTGTACTACCAGGGCTCCAGAATGAGTGTGAGCATCAATCAAATTATCAGTGAGGCAGGTATAAACATTGACAAGCAGTTCAAGTTATCCAGTGCTGCTACAATGGAAATACCGCAAGTAGATGGCTTCAACAAACAGATGTTTATTCTGTCACAGCCTAGTAAGTTAGAAGTTTAAACCTAGGGCGTCAGCTCCAGGGGAAGGCCAACTCTTTGATGGCTCCAGAAGAAGGTACCTGTCATCAATCTTCCCATGGTTCAGGAGTCTCTCAGTGCAGGGACCCCAGATCCAAAGGACGCAGTCCGGTCCTATCGTTGCTTTCTTTGTGGTATGAGGTCCCCAACTCTCCGCTCACTTCCTTTTCCTTTTATCTGTTGTAAGATAAAATGTGATGCAGGTCACACCCCAGGGAAACTCCCTTTATATTGGATCAGGGCTGTGACCTAAGTAAGGGTATTATATCCCAACCTAATCCTCTTTCAAAGGCACTGGGTAATCCTCTTTAACATAATCTAATCTTGCCTTATTAACCACAGGCAGAGATTAGGATTTACAACACATAGGAAAATTACATCAGTCACAAAATGGAGGACAACCACACAATACTGGCAACCATGGCCCAACCACATTGACATATGTTTCTTGGAGACACAGTTCGATCCATAACACAAGCACATGTAAAGAAATACAAATTTTTTTGAGGTATATAAAAAAAAAACTTCAGAACCTTTCTTTTTTAAAAAAAACCTTTCTTTCCTATTCTATATTTCAGAGTCTGTTAATTTTATTGTTCTTATCTGAAGTTTCTCCAGAGATACATGTATTACACATTAGTTATATATAAGATGAAGAATGACAGGTTCTCATATCCTTATAGCTATCTAGCTTTCCTAGGTCAGCCAACCAGTCTTTTCTCATATACTTCACAAATCTAGGGCATAGTTGCTTCACCGCACTTTTAGTGTTCTCTTTCGTCTGGTGATCATATATTTCACAATTAATTAGAGGTATATTATCAGCTTAAGTGAATTTTTAGAATTTTTGGTCTGGCGCACCAACCCAGGGGAATAGAACGCATGTCATATTGTACAGATAACTTTGTAATTATTTCGATTTACCATAATACAATCTTTACAGCATGTAGCTATTACCAAGCATGACCACAAAATAATGTTCTCTTTTCCCACAGTTCCTGCAGCATAAATCAGAATAGAAAGCCTAGAGTTATCATAACTTAGTGTATAAATTAAATAAAGTCTGGTATCAAATTTCCATGAAATTATATGGCATAACACAATATTTTGTATATTCAAAAAACTTTCCAAACTGAGGTCAATCTTCAGGGATTTTTACTCTCTTTTCTTTTTAGCACATAACCCGTTAATTATAAAATAGCAAAATTCACAAAGCTCAGTGGGGTAATTTATATTTTATATCCCAAGAGAAAATATCCAAAAGATCGTTCACATCTAAGAAAGCTACTTGTTTTTCTAATTAGATATTCTGAATGCTTTATGGAAATATGACTACTGAGCAAAAAGAAAAATAAAGGAAACATTACTAAACAAGAGTAGAAAAATAGTGGCAATCCTTTCATAAAAACAGAACAAAAACCCCTTATTATTTGGCTTATTTTTACTGAACTGGGGGCGGGAAATCATTGTAGGTGATTCTGTGAAGGATAATTACGCCTTATCAGCAAAGCAAAGCTGAGAGAGGCAGGTCAACTCAATTCTAAAAGACAAGTCTAATTTTCTGGCCTTCAACTTGGAGAGGCAACTGGGGTATATCTACAAAGGAAACTAAAGACAACATACTCTGTGGGACAAGAGACCACTATGTGTGCATCAAGGACAGTGTCCTTCCATATTTCCTCAAAATCCAGTCACCTGAATGAAGAATAAAAGGTTATGGAACTTATAGTTGTCTCCTGAATAGACACAAAACCATGTCGGTGCAACCAAGAAAAACTTCTTCAACTAATTTCTGTCCACAAGTTGGGAAACTCTTGGATTTGTAATTAAGCAGAATTGGATCCAGACCCTGATTCTTCCAATAACCAAATGTACTACCTTGAACAAATGACTCGACATATAAATTGAAGTTTAAAATGACCACCTCATTGTGGGGCAGATGAATTACATGCAATAATGTATAAGATGTGCTTGCAAGATAGTGGACTGTCAATTTAATGTTGCCCTTCTGTCTACTTAATCACGTTATATAAGCATTTCTCTGACAGGAGAAATGAGAGAAACAAGAGATCAAGTTGTGGTTTTATTTGACAACATTTATTGAGTATTCGCCATGAGAAGATCCATACTAAACCCTGGAGAGAAATATAGAAAGGATAATACTGATATGAAATATTTTGGAAATACACTGAAATAACATACTCAAAGAGAATATCATTCAGCACATTTATGATTGTTCTTTTTCATTTTGATGAGTAAAACAGCATTGTCTTTCTAGCTTGGTCAATGGTTTCTTAAACTTTGACCAATCATATTTTAGATTCCTCTAAATATAAGTGTTTCATATGTCAATTTGTAATTTTAAGTACAGAATTCTGGAGTCAGAACTGGTCTTAAAGACAATCCTGGCTCTTAAATGTTGAATGACTTTGGCCACTGCATACAGTTTCTAAGCCTCAGTTTCTACTTTTATAAAGTGGGGAGTATTTATATCATGGAGTTTTTTTAAAAAAATGTAAACACGTAATAAGTGTTCAATAAATATTGGCTGCTATTATTATTACCATTTGGAAACCGTGGTGACGTAGTGGTTAAGTGCTACGGCTGCTAACCAAGAGGTCAGGAGTTTGACTCCACCAGGCGCTCCTTGGAAACTCTATCGGGCAGTTCTACTCTGCTCTGTAGGGTTGCTATGAGCAGGAATTGACTCGACGGCAGTGGGTTTTGGTTTTGGTTTTTCTTTATTTTTAACATTATTACTGTTATGTCTTACAGGGACACAATAAAAAAAAAATCCACACAGAAGATTGTGACAAGAATTAGAATTCTTGATATTTTCTCAATAGTTTTCTTGAATTATTCGTGATGGAGGTGGACCCAAAAGCAAAGCAGAAGAATGATACAGGAGTGACTCCTTACAGGTATCCTTTACTATAAATTATGTCGATAATATTAATAGAATTCCAAAAAAGTAGTCCCTAGACAACAAATGAAAGGTTTGTATTAGAAAAAGAGCAGAGTGAGAGAAAATAAAATTCTCCTAAATGTGATAGTGGTAAAAAAATTCCCCCAAAGTTTTTTTGAAATAGGCAGTAATATTTTATAGATTAAGACTCATTTTGCATAACTAGTAAAAAGCCATTAGATTCATTTATGGAAGATCAGTAAAAGAATGACATCATAAAGTATTGAATATTTGAGATTTAAAGTTCCTTTACCACTTAGAAAAGTGTTTGCTACTAATAATGAAAATTTCTGTATTTTGTTGCTGTTATTGAAAAGCAGTTTCACAGTCTAGATTTTCACAACACCTGTAATCAAGCTATGGGAAATTGCCTTGTTCATCACAAACCATTGGTAAATGGTGACGTTTCTGCCTAAACCCAAGCTTTCCAGCCTTCTAGTTAAGAGTTCCACATTTTTCCTGTTTATTCTACTTAACTGCTGCATTCCATATACTGAGAAAATAAGATGTAGAATTAGAAATTTTGTTTCCTGTTCTAATGACTTTATCCTGAATTTATCTTGATATTGCAAACACTATAATTTTTCCTAAAGTTAATATGTAGGTAGTTTTCTGCAGAGTTTAAAGTGATAGAAACTGATCACAAGTAATATAAATGTACTCAATGTGCTTAAAAATAGTTCTATATATTATAAAAATGGGATATACTAGAATAGAATATTCTTTTGTTAGCAGGCTGATTCAGTAGCAGAGAAAGAGAGCATTTGACTCTGAATATACAGAAATATTGGTTATTTGGTTTCATTAATCTGGTCATGTAGAATTTGCCCTTAAAATAGAATATAAAATGCAGTATTTCTTCCAGATATTGGCTTGAGTTTCAAAACATACCAGAATTATCACTGATTTTCTGTGATTAAAGAACTCGAATATTTAGCTAAAAATACTTTTTATCTACATTATATCCTGGTCAGTTTAAGCTCAGGTAGTTATAGCATAGCAAAGCCCTCTGTAATTAAATTGCGGATCTCAGTTTTGTAGATACCCCTGAGGCCTAGATGAGGACACAGCTGAACTATTCCTGGCCCACCTTTCTTCAGCTATAATCTGTGCCGCCTGTATTTAGAAAGAATTTCTGGCACCACTAATTGTATCTTATCTCAGAAAATATTCTTTTGGAATATTCAACACAGCTGAAAGCAAGATGTAATGTCACAACATCAGAAAAGTCATAATAGGGCATATTCTAAAGTGTATGCAATGTCAGGACTAAAGTCAAAGAGGCAGGAAATTTCAAAATGCTCTTATTAGAGCACTAGCCCTTTTTGGCGATATCATTTGCCATCAGCTTCTGTCATGAAGAAAAAGAAAACATTCACTGTGTTTTCTTCACCTTTCAATGATACTACTCATATTCGAAACCATATTAACATGTGTTTGTAGTAGCGGTCCCTCTACGTATTCAAGCCCTCTTGTACCACCTGTGATTATCCACATTTTTAGTTTTTGTCCTTTTCTTTTTTTTAAGTTGCCCTTTTAGTCTTTTTACAAGTACAAGAGCAGAACCAAAGACTAACAGATTTATCATATTTTTCTCTACTTGAGGATCACATTGAAAGGACTGATAGAGAAGATTGGAACTCTTGACTAAGTAAGGCTGTTTAGCAACCTGCGTCAGAATTTTTCAGGAGACGAAAATGTTTTTAATTTTTAAATGATATAATTTGTAACAGGCTAAGAAGAGAATTGATGATAAGGCCATTTAATAAATACATTATTTTTCCAATGTGGGTAATATTTCATTAAGTCGAATCCCAAATCCATCAAACATAAGTAAAAACTCCGCTATATATGGTGAATTTATCGTCATTTTAAACCAACGTATAAATTTGAGGAGCAATGTAAGCAGCGATGATTGAAGGAGTTAACAAATTTCATTTTGTGAAAGAGCATAAGCATTACGTTTGTATTTTCAATGTGCACAGCAAATATTATAAAAATACTTTTGACAAATAGGTAACATAGACAAGGTACACTCAGTCTTTTTTTTTTTAATAGCTTTCAGTCAGCTTGCGTTAGGAAATACCAATTTAAGCTCTGTTTACCATTTATTATTAGTCAATCACAAGCCAGTGTGGTGAAAAACATTTTCCCATTTCATAATGTTCAATGAAACTTGAACATTACTTCCATTTTCTTTGTGAAAAGGTGAATTTTTTTTAAACATATGTACATTTCGATGGGAGAGTTTTTCCTGCCAAATGAAAATAAAACACTTGTCTTCAGTCAAACTGGGGAAATTAATGAAAAATCTTCCAACAGTTCCAGTATTATGGCACATGTCTGTTCTCTGAAAATAATGTTGTTTTTTTCTAAATTAAAGATGAGACCTGTGTTATGAAATTTGACAATGTACTAATATTTCATGTTGCCATATCCAAGAATCTCAGAAATTATTATAAATTATAAAGAAAAAAATCCTTAGTTGAAACACATGCACATATATATACACACACATACACTTTTTAAAATAGATTATTTCCAGTACATATTTCCCCTAATCAATAAGTCTATACGCTTTCCTGGCCCTCATATATTCTCCCCGGGGAGTGATGGTGGGGCTTAGGGAATTCATGAACTTAGAATTTTGAGGTGTAACTTTTATAAATCCAAGCAATTAAATAACAATTTTCATATATCCTTATCTTTGGTCTCTCTCCTCTTAACTATAAACATGTTCCAATCACCCCACATTAAAAAAAAAAAAAAAACACCCAAATCATTCTATTATGCTGTGTTTTCAAGATCAACTTCCCTACCAAGTAGATAAGAATTGAGAGGTAGGGAAAAGGCCTACATTCTATTCATCATTTTCCTGGAGTCTCCTTGCTTTAGTACTTGCATGATATTTACCACGTCACTTTTATCTTGACTCTAGTCTCCTCAACTCATCTACGTCCTTCAAATCAGTGCTGTAATTATAGTACTTAAAACAGCAAAAAAGAAAAAACATAGATCATATAAAAATGCTTCCCTCAAAGCCCCAAATCAGTTGCCATTGGTGAAAGAACCAACCAAATCAAACCCATGGACACCAAGTGGATTTCAACTCATAGCAGCCCTGTAGGACAGAGTGGAACTGCTCCACAGGGTTTCCAAGGAGTGGCTGTGTGTTCAAACCACCAGACCCTTCCGTTAGCAGCAGAACACTGACCACTTCACCACCAGGGCAGTGATGAAACAACAGGGTGAAGAAAGGCCAATAAAGCTCAAGGTATTTAACTTATATCTTGATTATGTAACACATATGTTTTACCATTTTCTGTACATGCTGCCTCGTGGCAGAGGAGGCCGTGACCTGCAAACAAATGCAGAAGGCATTATTTGTGTAAAAATATGGTAAATCCAAACATTTAGCCCCTTAATAATATAGTAGAATGAACCATCATTTTTAATAATTTAACAACTATTAAAATACAGTAAGAATTTTTCTTAGGCGTATCATTTTGCTGGGGAGGGAAATGATTCATCAATATCCAATATTTGTAGGTAGGTTATAAAATCTCTGAAAATACGGTGGAGATTTTCAGTTATACACAGAAAAAATACATCCGAGTGGAAACCATAGTAAAGGAAGCATCACCTTCCACTTTCATATGTTGATAACTTAGGAGAACATTCAGTTATTCTTTCACTTGCCAAGAAATTAGGAAAGACTTCATTAAACACTGGATTTGAGCTCCTGGAGGTGTCATCAACTCAGCAGTATTTTGGATGAGTCATCGAAATACACACAGCTAGAAGCTTAATTTCTCCTTAAAAGTATTCTTGAAAGCTATGCTGTTTCAGAAATAGAAGCAAAGTCAGCTGAAAAAGCAGTCAAATTCACCTTTAAGTGAAAATAAAAAAAGAAATCAATTTTGAGTAAAGTGTTGTTATTTATTATAGGACAGAATTTAATCCAACTAGGTTTTTGTTGAGGAAACTTAATACACTGCTTGATCCTATATACATTTCGTATTGAAATGTTATTCCTTTTTCCATTCTTTCAACTGTTGGACCTAATCCTTTGTCTCTGAGGGCTTAACTAATGTATTGCAAAGCCCTGACTTGCAATATGTTGTGAGAAATAACTTAAAAAGAACAAGGCAGCCAGATCTGACAAAAATAAAGTTACTCTTGCTGTATTTTTTTTTTTAGTTCCACCTGTAACTTTCTTTTTATTACTTTTTTTTTTTTTTGTACTTTAGATGAAGGTTTACAGAGCAAACTAGCTTTTCATTAAACAATTAATTCACTTTTTTTGTGACATTGGTTGCCACCCCCACCATATGTCAACACTCTCTCCTTCTCGACCTTGGGTTCCCCCATTACCAGCTTTTCTGTTCCCTCCTGCCTTCTTGTCCTTGCCCCTGGGCCGGTGTGCTCATTTAGTCTCATTTTGTTTTATGGGCACTTCTAATCTTTGACTGAAGGGTGAACCTCAGAAGTGACTTCAGTATTGAGTTAAAAGGGTGTCTTGGGGTTTCTCCACTCTCTGTCAGACCAGTAAGTATTTCTTTTTGTGCAAGTTAGAATTTTGTCCTACATTTTTCTCCAGCTCTGTCCGGGACCCTCTATTGTGATCCCCGTCATAGCAGTCAGTGGTGGTAGACGGGCGCCATCTAGTTGTGCTAGACTTGTGGTCCATTAGTCCTTTGGACTAATCTTTCCCTTATGTCTTTGGTTTTCTTCATTCTCCTTTGCTCCAGATAGGGTGGGACCAGTAGACGTATCTTAGACGGCCGATCACAAGCTTTTAAGACCCCTGACGCTACTCACCCAAGTAGGATGTAGAACGTTTTCTTTATTAACTATGTTATGCCAATTGAGCTAGATGTCTCTTGAGACTATGGTCCCCAGCCCTCAGCCCAGTAATTTGGTCCCATGGAGTTTAGATGTATCTATGAAGCTTCTGTGACTTTGCCTTGGTCAAGTTGTGCTGACTTCCCCAGAATTGTGTATTGTCTCACCCTTCACCAAAGTTACCACTTATCTATTGTCTAGTTAGTGTTTTTCCCTCCCACCCCTCCCTTTCCTTGTAACCATCAAAGATTGTTTCTGTGTGTGAACTTTTTCATGAGTTTTTATAACAGTGATCTCATATAATATCTGTCCTTTTGTGATTGACTTATTTCACTCAGCATAATGCCCTCCAGATTCATCCATCTTGTGAGATGTTTCCCAGATTCATCATTGTTTTTTATCATTGTTTAGTATTGCATCATATGTATGTACCATAGTTTGTTTATCCATTCATCTGTTATGGCCACTTAGGTTGTTTCCATTGTTTTGCTATTGTGAATAATGCTGCAATGAACATGGGTGTGCGTATGCCTATTCATGTGACAGATTTTATTTCTTTGGAATATATTCCTAGGAGTGGGGTTGCTGGATTCTATGGTATTTCTACTTCTAGCTTTTTAAGGAAGTGCCATAACATTTTACAAAATAATTGTATGATTTTGCATTCCCACTAAGAGTGCACAAGAGTTCCAATCACCCACAGCCTCTGCAACATTTGTTATTTTCTGTTTTTTTTTGATTTGTGCCAGTAATATTGGGGTGAAATGGTATCTCACTGTGGTTTTGATTTGCATTTCTCTAATGGCTTGGGTTTAATGGCTAGTGATCTTAACCATTTCCTCATGTGTCATAGCCTGAATGTCTTCTTTAGTGAAGAGTCTGTTCATAACATTTGCCTATTTTTTAGTTGGATAATTTGTATTTTTGTTGTGGAGGTGTTGGATTTTCCTACAGATTTTACAGACTAGACCTTTATTAGATGTGTCATAGCCAAAAAAAAAGTGTTTTTACAGTCTGTAGGTTCTCTTTTTACTCTTTTGGTGAAGTCTTTTGAGGAGCGTGAGTGTTTAATTTTTAGAAGATCCCAGTTATCTAGCTTATCTCCTGGTATTTGTGTATTGTTAGTCATGGTTTGTTGGGTATGCTATTTATGCCATGTATTAGAGCCTCTTTGACTTAGTTTTTGTGTATGGTGTGAGACATGTGCACTGTTTCATTTTTTTACAGATGGACATCTAGTTTTGCCACTTTACTGCAAATTTCAAAGCTCTTCTCTTTGCCTGAGAACAAGGTAATCAAAGCCTAGTTTTTACTAGCAGGAATGTGTCCCTTCTGCTGGACAAATTATAAGACAACTCTTCCCAGTTCCTACGAATTCAAATTAATTAAGATAGATAACATTCCTTGTCATCTTTTTTGTTTGCTTTGTTTTGTTTTTTAATTTCAATGTCCTTTACAATCCAAACCTAATTAATTTTCATGGCATTCCTCAAAGACTGACAAATTAAATTGTATGATGGCAACAAGAGGGGACAAGTTTAAATAAATACCTCAGTATCTAGAGATAACACCAAATCATGTACAGAGATATTCAACCACAATCAAAATAATCAGAATCATTCCCATAGGCCTGGCACTAAATGTCTCATTAATACCAAATAATAAGATGCTGATTTCTGATAATTCCATGTGCCACCCTTTACAGACGATACCTTGAGAAATTACAGGTAGAATCTTCCAGACCATTTTTTGATTCAGTGGAGTCACTTCAGCGGAGAAATCTACATACAAGAAGCCCAAAGACAAAATATTTTAAGTAAATCTTTTGACATTTCTCTGTTGACCATGATGACAAAGGTGATTCTTTGAGATTCAAAACAAATACATAATACTTAATACCTGATTTAATGTTCTGGCTGTTATGAATGAAGAATCATATATTATTCTCATAAAATATGTCTATTTTAGAGTTTATTTCTGCAAGCCTTTAAACTATTTTTTACTTTCTTAAAGAATGCTAAATATTCTCGAGCTATCTTCCTTTTTTTTTTTTTAATGATTTCAAATCTAGGATGCTCCTTAAAATACCAATTTCTTGAAGAAAGTTTAAATAGCAAAGAAGGGCAAAATAGATCTCTTAGGTGAGAAATATGCTTGATTTTACTTGGGTTTTTTTTTTTTTTTTTTTGGCTAAAACCTATTACTATTTTTCAAAATTCTATGTTGTTAGTATTTGTTTGAAAGTGCATAATAATTCCCATCAAAATGGATTTTACAATTGAGAAAGAGGATTTTTGAAATATACCTCACTCCATGATTTGGAAAGTTATAGAAGGGTAAATTTTTTTTTTTTTATTTAAATAAATGAAAAGATTAGTACTATTGGGTCCTCAAAATTACTTTACATTTCATTTAATAATTCTGTCTTACAACTAGAGTTATTTAATTATTTTCTATTATAGCTTTAATGTCTTGTAAACACTATCAGTGGTAATCAAAAGTCTAATAATAAAAATACTTTAAATTTTATTCAGTTTGTTTATTGTATAAGTTTAAATGGCACAATGCCATCTGGTTCAAGAAAGTGATAACTTTCACTTAAACCTTGAAAATTTCTTCAAAAAGGGCAAGACAGTATTGTTGCTATAATCAGAAGAGGTGACTATTATTCTTGGCTAGCTTCTATATAGCAATCCTATAGGGCTTAGTAGAACTGCCATTGGGTTCCCAAGGAGCAGCTGGTGGATTCCAACTGTTGGCCTTTTGGTTAGCAGCTGAGCTCTTAACCACTGCATCACCAGGGCTCCTGTGTGTGTAGTGTGTGTGTATATATATATATATATATACACACACACACATACATATGTACATACACACTTTTCATTATGAATTTATATATATATACATTTTAATTCTGGGTAAACAAATGTATTTCAGTATAAATATATTGCATTTCAATATAAATATATTGAATTCAGTATAAATATATAAATATGTTCAAACCTCTAATAAACAAATCACTCATCCAAGAAACATTCGTAAAGCACATTCTCTGTCCCCAGTGCTGTTGTAGGCATGGCAGATTGTCATGGTATCAGAATGTGGCTTTTGATCTTGGTTGTGCATATTTTTTGGATGGTGAATTTACTACAGTTCTACCCGTATGCTCCAGCCTCTGGCTTCACACTTGGTTCTGTTTCCTTTAGGGTCAGTGAAGCTCTAGCTTCACCATCTGTTCAGATACACCATACATGTACCCAGGGTCTTTCTTTGTTTTATAATTTCTTTGCTTAATTGGAACTATATACTTCCTCAATTCCACTATATTTAGGAAGAATTTGGGCACATTGAGGCAGGGCACACTTTTACTTAATACCCTTTAACATTTTTTGAGCATTAAAAAAAAATTAGATTTTACTGGCTACTTTTGTTTTCATAGAAACTTTCCCTAACTTGTTTGCTTAAAATTATTTGAAGTTTTAAGATGCAAGGCATATATATAATAAGAACTATGACTTATTTTTATGTCATGTTTTGTAAAAACTGATAGTCATAATGTAACAGAGCAAATCCTCCTCAGGAAGAGATAAGAATTTGCCCTGAAGAATATACAAAATACAGTTAGATTTCAAATTTTTACCTGTCTCTGCTTAATATTTCATAACTATTCCTCCTATTGTTTTTATCATAGCAACTCACAGCGACCCTATAGGACAGAGTAGAACTGCCCCATAGAGTTTCCAAGGAGCACCTAGTGGATTTGAACTGCTGACTTTTTGGTCAGCAGCCCGTAGTACTTAACGACTACGCCACCAGGGTTTCCTATGAGTCAGAATTGACTCGATGGTAGAGAGTTTGTTTGTTTGTTTGGTTTTATTGTTTTTATATTTTGCAATTATTTCTTTCACCTGTTGCTTATGTTTAGGGAATTCTGGCCAGTGAAGAAGCGAATATGTATTAAAAGCTATTGGATTTTTAACCGCCACAGTAAAGAAAGCAAGAGAGATATGGAGTTAAATAATGATCATGGGCGGGAATTACAAACCACTTGATTTGTTTATTTTTCATGCAGCTCATGGGCTCAAATTATAGTACTATTTTGAGAGTGACCTTCCTTAAGCCTTTGCAAAAGTCCAGAGCAACCCTCAAAAAAAATACACTCAGACATGCTCTCTCTCTCTCTCTCTGGCTCTCACTCTCACTCTCTAGAGCCAGTGGTCTAGCCTCAGTTACGTAAAACAAAACAAAACAAATATTAGCTTCCTGCAAAGCCAAACCAAACCTGTTGCCATCATGTCGATTCCAACTCATAGTGATCCTATAGGACAGAGTAGAACTGCCCTACAGGGTTTCCAAGGAGCTGCTGGCAGATTCAAACTGCCGACCTTTTGGATAGCAGCCAAGCTCTTCAACCACTGTGCCACCAGGGCCCCAGCTACCTGCAGGAGCAATATTAAACATATTTAACAACCAGTACAATGTTGACTAAGAGCAATCCTAACAGGGTATGGCTGTAACTGCTGACACAGCCATACTGATGCTTACAACTGTGTTCTATATAAGGAAACAGGAACAATTATTGCACCCTTGGGTATTAATGTAAAACACCAAATAACAATATACATGCATTTGTAAGCACTTTATCTTCCTGATGAATCATACATTTTGGTGATATTTTTCTTAAATCATTGTGCACCATTCTGCTTATGGTACAGTTATGCAACCACCACTTTTCAACATCAAATTAAATACGAAAATTCTGGAAAAGAAGAAGAAAATGGTAGAAGCGTGGGGTTTGTATTCATCGGTTTTTGATAGTATGTAGCTGAATGATAATTTCTGATACAATTTCTTTCGACTCCTGAGGTAGCAAAAGACATTGGAGTTAATGGACTGAAAACGTTCTTTCACAGTGTTCTAAAGCTTCCGACTTCCTTATACCAGGATATTCTTTAACAATAGAAGCACATTCATGGGTATTGTGTTAAGATGGTCAAAGCACAAATTTTCTTACAAGTAAGAGTTTTGCTTCATTTTATTACTTAAGTACAAATATTTTGTAAAGAAATTAGTGAATTAGTAAATCCACACTTACATATTTGAGTATGTATGCACGTATTTGAGTATGTATCTTTATATGTAATTATAGAGAAAAATATATACATACATATTTATGAAATGCAAATTATTAGATATTTACAATTATATTAAAAAAAAACACTGTCACCGAGTCAATTCCAACTTAAAGAACTGAATCAAACTGCCCCATAGGGTTTCCAAAGCTGTAAATCTTTTGGGAAGCAGGCTGTCACATCTTTCTCCTGTGGGGTAGCTGGTGGGTTCAAACTGCTGACGTTAAGGTTAGCAGCCTAGCACTTTAACCACTGTGCCACCATATCTCCTACAATTATACATCAAGCTTCATATGGTAAATTTAATATATGTTTAAAATAAATAGATACCAATTTTGAGAGGAAAATACTTCAGGAATGTTGTTTCATTTTATGCAGAAATATTATTGCTCATGAAAAGCACTATTTTAATTTCAAAAATACCTGTTATATTTTATAAGCATTTCTATTACTAAAATGATGTTCTTTTAATGATAATTATGCAAATTATCACTGGGGTTTATGGAAATATATTATTAAGGATAATTAATTGTGACAGCAGTTACATTTTTGTGATGCTTTCTTTTGAGAAGTTTTAAAGTTTTATCAATGTCACTTGCTTTCTGGTTCAGATGAATATTTATTATAAATGTCATTATACTGGAATGAGATAGGAGGTTGGTATGGATAAAAAAAAAAAAAAAACCTGTTGCGTTAAGTCGATTCCAACTCATAATGACCCTATAGGACAGAGTAGAACTGCCCCATAGAGTTTTCAAGAGGTGTCTGGTGGATTCAAACTGCAGGCCTTTTGGTTAGTAGCCATAGCACTTAACTACTACGCCACCAGGGTTTCCATAGTATGGATAAAAGAGGATCAAAAAGCCAACTGACCAACCAATTATAAATAAAAACCCACTGCCTACTCCTAAACTTTTAGCAGTCATTGCCGCATTCTGTTTATGCTCTTTCTACAACTGTTGTGTAAATAATCTTTCAAAATGAGGAAATGAATAAAATGGGGAAAACCTGGTACTGTTTTTACCTAGTGAATGCCATAAAGATCACCAGTCTAATAACAATAACAACCCATTACACGTGAGTTGATTTCAACGCATGGCAATACTATAGGACAGAGTAGAACTGCCCCATAGAGTTTCCAGGTTGCAGTTGGTGGATTCCAACTGCTGACCCTTTAGTTAGCAGCCCTAGCTCACCATAGCTCCAGTAATAATAGCTTTTCAGTATTTTTTAAAATGCTTAGTACATGTCAGGCACTGTGCTTAGAGTTTCTCGCCCTATGAGAATAATAAAAATATATAGACTAAAATGATTTTATAAAATATGATTATATAGAATATGCTCTTCTTATAACAAAAGAAATACAATTTTATTTTATGTGATTTAAACAGAACCTGAAGTGAAAATGACAAAGACACCAACTTTAAGGGATAGTTCTCACTTTTCCCCCAACCCAGCCAAACCCTTAATTCTTATTCTCCTAATAAAATCATCAGGGACGAGTTTCTGTGCTCTGATTCTTATTTTTAGGGAATTGTTTTTCACACATGGTCAGAGAGTATATGGCTCAGGTTTTCTTCTTCTTCATTGTTTTACTCTGTAAGTAAGCTTCACAAGCGTTGGTGTCCTTGTTCACTGATGTGTCCTGAGTAAACACAACAGCACCTCATGCATAGTAGACTCAATAAATACGTGTTCTGTGATGACCAAATGTCACACTAAATGGAAGATATGGGTCAGTGTGTGTGGTTAGGATCAACGTTATTCATTTTTTTCATTAAAAATGGTGGTTTTCACCCTTTTTTCTTTCTTTTAATTACTCATTGTAGCTTTTTGAGAAAAAGTTCTTGTCTGTAACTAAAAGTTTTGTTACCAAAAAGAAAAAAAACTTCCGTGTGGCAATTAGCCAAAAGCAACTGTTAACATTTCTAATAACTGATATTCACAAGTTGAAATATTTGTATAAAGCAAACCCACTTTCTGACTTTATTTTTTTTAAATCCACCTTGATGGGAGTCAGATGGATTTTTTTTTTTTGAGATTTAATTAATTTGCTCAATTTTCTGACTTTTAAGAGAAAACACGTTTTGTGAACTTACTTTTCAAAGCACCATATCTATATTCAAGTATTTATCAGATTTCCACCCTGAAATATAGTGCATTTTTGTGTGGTGAATAGGTCTACATCTGTCTCCAAAACAGACCTCCTTTTCTCATATACAAATTTTATCTTTCATGGCAAGTGGAACTTGCACCTGACTGGGAGGTCATGACAAGCCTTACTTATCTGGACAAAAGGTGAAGTGTAATCTGAAATAAAATTGTCATTTCCTACTCTGATTCACAGGACAAGTATAATATACACAGAAAATGCTGCCTAGTGTAACTGATGATGGAAAGCAGACCAGGAAATCACTTTTCTCTCCAAATTAGGTATCGATGTCCAGAAAACTAGGAATGAGACAGAGATGAAATGAACATAAAATGAGGAAGTATCAATTTTATTAGAAAGGCTTTTTTGAATTTTCACTATTATAGTTAAATTAATATTTCTGTTTAGGTAGATGGTTGCTTTTTGAATGCAAAGATGTACACTCAATTTCACATGGCCGATAATCATACAAACACATATATTACTGAGGTATAAAAGGTCATGTGTATTCATTTGTGATCTATCTATATGTATGTCCACTTATGTGATTAAAGATAATCTTAATGAGGATATAATATAAGGGGACAAATAGAAGTTGCAAATTTTAAGCACCCACAAACTTAAGAAAAAAAAAAAGACTTTGGGAAAAATGCCATAATTTATTTTTTTCATGCAAAACCACAGAATTGATACTTGAATCACTGGAGATGAACATTATGTATTTACCGTAGTAATTTCTCCAAATAGTATGAGTCTCATGCATTCAACTAAGATTTTAACTTTAAAGAAATTAATAAAATTGTGAACTTCTTTTTCAGCCATCTTTTCCCTGATAGCCATTTATAAAACTGGATAAAGCCTTTATCAGTACAGAAAAGTGGAAGAAAAAAGTGACATTAACTTCTCAGAATTTTAGAGGACTTCCAGAAGAGTTCAATACAACTCACTCCACAAGTTGAAATGAGGCTTAATGCACTACTTTATTTTTCTCTCCTAATGATTGTGTACAATAATTTTTCTAAGGCAAAAACCTGGAAACAGAATTGCCAGTTTGTTGGCTCAAGACTATTCAGCATTTTTAAAATGTTTTCCTAAGTGTTTGTAGAAATTTACAATTCCTTCAGAAGTGCTTTATCCTTACAAAATGTGGTACTGGTATTTCACATAATTTTAAATGTGGCAAAGCGAAATGGATGCTCTCCCCATCCAATTACTGACGGTCCAGAAAAACTTTTTATGTGTATATAGGCCATAGTAACAAACAACCCAAAAGAACTCAGCAGTTTTCAACAACAAAATTTCTCACTAACGTCAGCTCTGATGTGGCTCCGGCTCCACTCCTGGTTTTGGCTCTGTTCTATGCCATGAGCTGACTGGCTGGCTGCTCCACGGACCTTCATTCCAAGATACAGGATGAGGGAGCAGATCCTATTTGGAACATAATCCTCCCTCTTATGGTAGAAGGAAATGTGCGAAAGGACTGGCATAAGCACTCATTAACTCTTACCCACCTGCTCATATGTGGTATGGAAACCCTGGTGGCGTAGTTGTTAAGTGCTACGGCTGCTAACCAAAGGGTCGGCAGTTTGAAACCACCAGGCGCTCCTTGGAAACTCTGTGGGGCAGTTCTACTCTGTCCTGTAGGGTCGCTATGAGTCGGAATCGACTCCACAGCACTAGGTTTGGTTTGGTTTTTTTATATCTGCTATAGATCATGTCAACTCGCTCATCATTGGCCAACACAATTTAAAAGATCAAACCCAAAACCAAGGGTGTGGGAATGAATACTCACTAATTCACTTGGCAATGAACAAGGGTGCACGGTACTATTCCAAGGAAGAGAGAGGAATAAATACTCGAAGACAATAATACAATCAATGACAAGCTGTGTCTATTTTCTCGAGAAATGCCTTTTCCTAACTTTTGCTTCTGTTTCATTGTGATTTGACGTTTTTCTTGATTCATAGACATTTTTCCTTGTTCTGGAGATCAATCTTTCACTCTTTTTTTGGTGTTGAAATTTCTCCTCCCAAATTGTGGGCTTTCATTTCACATACTTTATAATTTATTTTGAAAAAAAAAAAAACCAGCGCCGTGCAGTCGATTCCGACTCAAGGCCTCCCTGTAGGGCAGAGTAGAACTGCCCCATAGAGTTTCTAAGGAGCGCCTGGCGGATTCAAACTGCTGACCCTATAGCACTTAACCACTAGGCCACCAGGGTTTCCATTAATAGCCAATAACATTTCTTATTTATTTTATCATTTGCATGTGTTGTGTGTTACTTAATAAATCATATCCTACCTTCATGTCATAAATATATGTTTTTATAGTTTCTTCAAAAAAGTTTATAGAAGTGTCTTTGAAATTAAAGGCTTTATATACACTTGGGATTGATTTTTGTGTATGGAATGAGGTAAGAATCTAATTTCATTTTATTCTGTAGGAATTCTAAGAGTATTAGCCGTTTGTTGATTAGACCATCTTTTCCCCTCTGATTTTTAGGGCCCATTATGACATCAGTAAAATTAACATTTTGGAGGGGCTCAGTGTTTTTCTTATTGTTTTATTTGCTTATTTGTTGCCCAAATACTGAACCTCTCCAATTTAGTTCTTTAAGACTAACTTTACTACCTGGTAAGAACTACCCTCCCACCACCACACACACATTTATATATTAATTTCAAAACTACATGGCTAACTTTTGCACTTTTCCATAAACATTTGAGAAATAGCTATTTATGTTATTTTAAAAATTGGTTGGGACTTTACTTGGTGTTGAATGAATATACTGCTCATTTTAAGGATAATTGTCTTCTTTGAAAGATTTGTACTTCTTATCTCAAGACATGAAATATCTCTACATTTTCTTAGGGATTCTTTAATGTCTTCCAATAAAATTATATGATTTTCTCCATAAAGGAATTTTATATCTAGCTTTATGTTTAAAACACTAGAGATTTTAGGTATGGTGACAGCCTAGTTCTAAAGTTTCCCACTTCTAAAATTTATAGTGCCACAAGGAATTAAAAAATAGCCCAATTTTTAGCAAAGTTAGGAAAAGAGAAAATTTCAAACAATAAACTACATGTAACTGCTATCCAAAGCAGTGAAGTTAGCAGTCTTATAAGAAGCCCCATGTAAAGGATCAGTGAGAGAGGTGGAGGACAGATGGTAACATATCTCAGAAATAGCCAATGAAAATGGATTTCCTGAAATAAAGGGTCTCATTCTCAGTCTGAAATGTGTCGATATGGGTTGAGATAGCTCATAGCATGAGCCTTATGGAAGACTAAAATCCCCAACTGAATCTAGAGGTAATCTCTGAAAACACCCATAGATGTACATATGCTCAAGATGGAAGTTTCCCAAGTTACTGGGTGCAAAGTTGGGTTAAGGAATCCCTCCTGAACATGGTTAGGTTTTGAAATGCAGAAGAAGCACAGTTACACCTAAGAAAATTATTTGGACGAAACAGTCCCATACTGAAGTGGCAGAAGTAGTATTATTTTAACCCTTGAATCTGAAAGTTTAACTTGACCATCATCACATCAAAGGAGGTACAAATTGTTGGTTAAAGAAAATGTGTGTAATTCAAATACAAATAATGAAATACTCATTACAGCCAGACCATATTCTAGGGGAAAAGAATTACACTCCATCTGTTGTTGGGGGAATTTACAAAGAATTTAAGGACAGGTTGTAAAAAATACCAAACTATTAGAACTTTTGCATCATTCTTCATAAGTGATGTTTTCTTTAATAGGATTTTATTCTATTATACGTTGAATTTTGCCAGACATATTTTAGCCTGTATTTGTTTTACTACATTTATCTGTTATTATGAATCACATTTACCAATTTTTCAATAAGCCAGCATTACATTTTGATGAAAAAGAAAACTAACGATGGGGAAAATAAGCAAAGCCAAAATATGGTTCTTCTGGAAAAAAAAAAAAAAAAAAACAAAAACTAGTTCTACTGAACAAAAAAAAATAGACAAAATATAAATGACTAATATCAAGGATGAGAGAGAAAATATTACCACATATTCTACATATTTTAAAATGATAAAAACATTATGATTGAGTTTAAATCTGTATATTTGGCAACTTAAACATAAACATACTTAGATTCAACAGGAAAAACATTAGTAAATGACTTACTAATATTGACACAAAAAGAACTTTTTAAAAAATCTGAGGAACCCTATATCCATTACATAAATTAAATTTATAAACAAAAAACCTTCCTAAAGTGAAAATTCTATACTCAGGTTATTTTACTTGTAGATTCAACCAAACCTTTAAAGGAGAAAAATTTATTTCTTATACAAATTCATTCAGATGATAGAGAAGGAGGAAGGAAATATATTAACATAAAAAAATACTACTTAAAGTACATCTTGAATGAACATGCAAAAATCATTAACAGAATATTAGCTAATTGAACACAGGAATATATAAAAAGTTTTATTTATCACAGCTAATTGGAGTTTTATACCAGAAAATGCAAGTATTGTTTCACAATCAAAATTTAAATCTATATAACTTACTGCATCAAAAAAAAAAAAAAAAAATGAAGAAATGCTATGTAATCATCTCAATATATACATTAAAAGCATTTAATAAAATTCAAAAACAAACCAAACCCATTACTGTCAAGATGATTCCAACTCATAATGGCCCTATAGGACAGAGTACAACTGCCTCATAGGACTTGCAAGGCCATGATCTTTACAGAAGTGGATTGCCACATCTTTCTCCTGGGGACAGGCTGGTCAGTTCGAACCACCAATCTTTCAGTTAGTAGCTGAGAATTTAACCACCGAGTCACCAGGCCTCCCTAAAATTTAATACGCAGTTATTATTATTAAAAAAAAAAACTTATCAGCAAAAAAGATTGATAAAAGAACGTTATCAATCTGAAAATGACCTTCTACAAAAATATTCACAGTTAATACTTAATGACATAAGGCTAAACACATCCCTCCATTATTTGAGAAGAAGGCAAAGAGGTACGTTGTCCTCACTTCCATTCGACACTCTATTGAGGGTCCATGCCAGTGTAAAAAGGCAACAGAGAATTAAGGGGTATAAAAGATAGTAACTAGGTAATGGAAAAGTATGACTGACTTTATTCACAATCAACATAAGTGTTATACAGGAAGTCTTTAGGAATCAACAAAAAAACTTAGTATTAATAAATAAATATAGCAAGATCCCACAATAAAAAAACCAATACATATTAAAAAAAAAAAAAAAAGGACTTGCATTAGCAGCAAAGATTTAGAAAACAAAATTTTCAAGAATTAGTGTAGTATCAGATAATCTAAAATACAATAAATTTAACAAATGACGCCAAGGCCTCTACACTGAAAATAATACGAAGAAAGAAAATAAGCGGGTATCAATAAATGGAGAGATAGAACACGGTTTGGGTTTACTAAGGTATAATATCTCTCAGATTTGATATGAAGATTCAATACAATACTAATCAAAATTCCTTCAGGGTTTTGTAGAAATTGACAAAGCATATTCTCAGGTTTATCTGGAAACGCAAAGAAGAGCCAAACTATTTTTGAAAGAAAAAAAGAGAGAGATGGATGACACATACTACTTGATTTCAATAATTACTATAAAGCTACAGAAATCAACATAGTGTAAGGTATTGGAAAAGATCAATGGAAAGAAATATAGATTCTAGAAATAAACACATACATGACCAAATGACTCTGGCAAAGTTGTCAAAGCTATTCAATGATGAAAAGAAAGACTTCTAAACAAATGGTGTTGCAACAATGGAGTAAACCTATGGGAAAAATTGAAACATTATTTTTCATATCACACACGGAAATTACTTTTAAGATGGATCATAGGTTGAATTTTAAAAGATAAAACTATAGAGCTTTTCAAAGTAAATACAGGAGAACAACCTCCACACGTTGGAATAAACAAAGATTTCTTTGAGATGCTACATAAAACAGTAACCACAAAAGAAAAAAAAGCTGATTTGCTAAAACTTTTTTAAAAAGAAAAAAAAAACAGGAAATCTAAAGAATCAGGCAAATTACTAACAGACAATCTGAAGACAAACAACCCACTGTGGAAAAAAATGAGCAAAATGCTTGACACTTGCAGAAGGAAAAAAAAAAAGGACAAAGAAAATATGAGAATGTCAAATAAACAAGTGAAAAATATCCAAAATTATTATTATAATCAAAAAGTAAAATAAAAATGAGATACCACTTTACACATGCCCAAATGGCTAAAATTAAAAAGCCTAATAACAAATATTGATGAGTTTGGAGCAATAAGGACTTTTGTGTATAGCTGATAGAAATGCTTGGATAAGTTCAGCAGTTTCTTACAAAGTTAAACATGTTACCCACCTATGAGACAGTAATTCTGTTCCTAAGTGTTCGCTAAGAGAAAGGAACATGTATATTCACAAAAGTACTTGTTCATAGAGAAGCACCTTTATTCATAACTTCCAAAGACTAAAAATAGCCCAAATATTCATCAGCAGAAGGAATAAACAAATTGAGATAAATTCATCCAATAAAATATTACCCAGCAATAAAAATAATTCACAACTGAGGCATGTAACCATATGAATAGTTTCAAATTTCATTATTTTGAGCAAAAGGCCAGATACTCAAGTGCATTTTGTATTTTTTTTCATTTATATAAAGTTGCAAGGCAGATTCTCACTAATCTATGGTGATAAAAATTGGAATAACGGTTCTTATGCAAGGTAAGAGTTATGAGCAAAGTATCTGGGCTGAGGGTAGTATTCTATCTCTTGATTGGGTTGTTGGTTACAGGCATGCATCTATTAGCAAAGCTCATCAAATTTTACACTCAATATGTGTGCATTGCACTATATATATTTTATATCTGTTAACAATAATAAGGGAGAAAAGAAAGCAAAAACAAGAAAACATTAAAAGACTTACCATTTGCCAGGTAATGTAATCATATAAAAAGTACCATCATGAGTGGAAACAGAAAAGATCAGCACCCTTCGTGGAGTTCATAATCAAATAAAAATCAGTTAGCCAGTTTTCCTCATTGACCAGAAAAAAACATAGAATGAATAATAAAAAATAAGCATAACTCAAATTTAGATATAAAAAAAAAAATTTTTTTTTTTTTTAGATATAACTATAGTTTAATTTGAAGAAGGCCTGGTGACCCAATGATTCAGCACTCGGTTATTAATCAAAAGGTTTGTGATTTTAACCCAATACAGAGGTTAAAATTTCCAAGCACAAAAGTATGAATGCTCTGCAAAAATTTAGCTTCAGTTTGTGAAGAAATTCTTAGGAGTTTGAGTGCTGCAGTAATATTTTAAAACACTTTGATCTAGCCAATTCTTATGGCTCTTGCCTGCTGCCAGCCCAAGGTGAAAAGGAGATTGGGATGGGGACGAGTAGTTGGGTAATAAAAACTTGAACAGCGGAGTGTGTGGATGCTTTGGGACGAGCCAGGCAGTTTTCTAGAAAATGTCAATGCAGCTATGCAAAAAAAAAAAAAAAAATTTTCTATACCCCAGAATTTTTTTTTTTTTAATGTATTTTTGCACCACAGTGAGAGTATATGGGAAAATCCTGCATAGAATGCCTTTTTTTCTGTTAATCAATGCCTTAATATGCCACCCTAAACTGATATTTGGGGAAAATATCTATTACAACTGTGTTGGAACTCCTCTAATTGGAGCACAAAACCAGGTTTAAAAGTTCAGGGGATCAGTTAACTGTTAGCTGAATCTAAAAGATGTCTTTTTGTTAGATTAGTTTGCATGTGAGCTCTTTTTTTTCCTTGAAATATGAGAGGAGCTTGAGACACAGAACCAGAGAAATGAAAGGCAAAATCACTTCTCTCCCCCTTTGAAGTAAGTTACTGCAGGGAAAATTTAAAGGTATTTTTACACGAAAAGAGGGAACTCTGGTGGTGCAGTGATTAAGCACTCAGCTGCTAACTGAAAGGTCAACAGTTTGAACCCACTAGCCACTCTGCAGGAAAAAGATGTGGCAGTCTGCTTCCACAAAGGTTTACAGCCTCTGAAACCCTATAGGGCAGTGCTATTCTCTCCTATAGGGTCACTGTGAGTGAGAATTGACTCAAAGGCACTGGCTTTCACATTAAAAACTCTTGGAGACACTGAGAAACAACACATGTCATCAGTGTACAGTACGACAGAGTTATTTCTTATGTGTTTCTTATGTGTTATGTGTTACTTAGAAAATCAAATAAGGAAGATGTGGTAATAACTTGGATATTGGGGAAAAGAAGAAGTAATTGGCTAGAAGGACTTCCTAGATTTTTGCTTGTATAATTGGATAAAGGGTATTACTACACTCTTAAGTAAAGAGTGGCTGGTGTGGAGGTAGGAAGAAAGATACCATGACGTGTTGAATTTTAATTAACATCAAGATTATTCAAGAAAGTATATCAAAAAATCATTTGAACATGTGGGTCTGAGGTTTAGAGGAATGAACTGGGCTGAGATATAAATATGGGGTTCTTTAAAGACTTGAGGAAGGAGACCTGGTGATACAACCTGTTAAATGCTCAGCTGCTAACATAAAGGTTGGTGGTTCAAACCCACCCAGAGGTACCTTGGAAGACAGGCCTGGTAATCTTCAATCTGCTTCTGAAAGGCCACAGCCTTGAAAAGCCTATAGAACAGCCTACTTTGAAACACATAGGTTCGCCAAGAGTCAGAGTCAACTTGGTGGCACCTAACAACAACAATAAGGGCTAGAGGTAACTGATAAAGTGTACTGAGATTTGAAGAACTCCTGCATTAATGTCTGGGTAGTGGAAGAACGAGCAATGTGGAGTGAGAGAACATGTAGCCAGAGAGGTAAGAACATAATCAGAAGTCAAGTATGGAGAATATTTGCAAGACAGGAGTCATCAACAGTGTACGAAACTTCAGAAATTACGAGCAAGACTGAAAAAAAAAGTCTTTTGTATTTCCCAATATAGAAGACATGCGTGACCTTACAAAGATCTGTTCTTGTGGAGTGATGGGGGCAGGCACCATCTTAGCATTAGTTATGGAGTGAATGGAAAATGAAGAAATTATCCCAGTGAAGGCATCCTTTTCAAAACTTTGGCTATGAGGTAAAAAAGAAAGTGAAATGATAGAGGGAAAAGGATGAAAGATGGGGCAGTAAAAGACATTTTTCACTCATATTGTTTTCTTTCTGTGTGAGAGACTTGAACACACTCAATGGTTGATGAAAAACTTTAGTTGTGACAGAGCATGGAAGAAAGAGAAGAGATAATGCAGACAGCAGAGTTTCCGAAAAAGA
This sequence comes from Elephas maximus indicus, assembly GCF_024166365.1. Lineage (NCBI taxonomy): Eukaryota > Metazoa > Chordata > Mammalia > Proboscidea > Elephantidae > Elephas > Elephas maximus. The sequence goes on along the minus strand of NC_064833.1, from coordinate 58,004,699 downwards.
AAGAAGGGTGGGATCCAAGACATAGATTAAGGGAGGAACCAGAGAAATGTGCTTGTTCTAATTATTATGGCCTCATTTTTTATTTTATTGTACTTTAGATGAAGGTTTACAGAACAAACTCATTTCTCATTAAACAGTACACATACTGTTTTATGACATTGGTTAACAACCCCACGACATGTAAACACTCTCTCTTCTCAACCCTGGGTTCTCTATTAACAGTTTTCCTGTTTCCTCCTGCCTTCTATTCCTTGCCCCAGGGCTGGTGTGTCCCGTTAGTCTTGTTTTGTTTTATGGTCCTGTCCAATCTTTGGCTGACGGCTGAACCTTAGGAGTGACACCATTACAGAGCTGAAAGGGTGTCCGTGGGCCATACTGTCAAGATTTCTCCAGTCTCTGTCATATCACCTTATTTTTTAAATCTCCCACCTGAAGAAGCCGAGAAAAGTATAGGGAACACTGCATTTTTTAGATGATTTTGCTTTTATATTCTCTTGCATGCTTCCCTGAGTTTAAAAAAAAAAAATCAATTCCACTGCCATGGAGTCAATTCCAATTCATACTGACCCTGTAGGGTTTCCAAGATTGTAAACATCTACAAAAGCAGAGCTACATCTTTCTCCCATGGTTTCTGTTAGCAGTGGATTGCTTTAAAACTTTGCCACCAGGGCTCCTTGAGTTTAGGTACAGGATTTATAGAAGCAGACTGGTAGTGTGGCACTTAAATCTGTCAAGAACTTCAAATGCCAACACTACTATTGAGCTAATTGCATGATCTCTGGTAATTTACTCAAGCTCTCTGAGCCTTGATTTTCTCATCTCAAAAATAAAGATAATTATATCTTTAAAGACTTTTTGGAAGACTAAATGAACTAATGCAGTGTAAAACACCTAATGGTTTTTCTCTCACATTGTAGGCACTCAATTAACCTTAATTCCTTTCTCAGTTCAGTCTGATGAAAGAATGAAATTTTTAGGTGCATGGTTGAACTTAGATCAAAATCTTTTCCCTCTAAACATAGACTTTGTTCCAGAGCAAAATCTTTCAGATGCTCTTAAAGTGAAACAAAGGGATTTATTGAAAGCATAACCAACATTTGAATGAGGACACATTAGCCCAAATAAAGTGAGAAACAACAAATCCAAGGGGCAGCTGGTTTGCAGAGATAGTTACAGGGTGGAACTATGAACTTCCCAGCAAGATTCTGATTGGTTGACCTTCCCTGGACTTGCCTGGTCTTGCCCAGACTTGCCTAGGCATAGCCATGATCAGGTAAGGATTATTTCCTCAGACCCTCCCTGGGCTTGCTCACACTTGTCTAAGCATAGCCACAGCTTGCCTGAACTCGTTTAAGTCCAACCACATTGTATGTTCAGCAAACTGTTAAAATTAGTACTAGGGTTATGGCTTTAAAGCAGAAGCAGGAGTGTAAGACAAAATAGAGCCAAGCCTACTCCTAGACCAGCCACACTAGATAGGCCAGGCACCTCTGTTCTGGAGCTCTTATTCATTCCCCCCTTTTGACCAAGAATTTCTAATAAATTATTTGACCACACTATTAACTGCCATTTTGGGGAGTTTTTTTTTTTTTTTTTTTTTTTTTCCTGCATGGACTTGGATTTATATTTCCCGGTAGGGCAGCATTTTGCTGTTTTTCAGAGTTTCTTAATGATGGCTGTTTACTATAGTAAGCCTTTAAGGCCCAAGAAACTATTTGTAAATAGCTGGGCATCATCTAAAATATTCACTATGCCTTAGCTGAAGCCTCTACTTCTGCACTTGGAATGACATGTTAAGCAGGCTGCATAGAGGAATAGCCTGGCTTTAAAGGGGCTGGTTTAAGGAGGGAACATGAGTCTGTCTGAAATATGAGTACTTTTAATGCACACAAATTATTTTCCTTAAGACAACATTTGATAGTTTCAACAATTATTACAACTACAGTAAGTGTCATTAAACAGCAAGCAAGATAGATTTTTATCTATTATCCTACTCCTTTTGGTACCAATTGGGTAGATCTAAGAAAGGTAGGTAAGGTGGGGGAGGGATGTGAAGACAGGTAGCCATCTGGAAAATATGTTCGACATTTTGTTTTACCTCCCTTGGTGCGTTTATCCAGGCACAACAAGAGGTGTTAGCAATGATGCATATTCCTTCTTGTTGGGCTAAGAGAAACTCCAGGACAATTCTATTATCATCATGACCTTAGCCAGAGAATTTAGAGACCTTTGTTGGGCTTCAATGCTATTGGTAATATCGCCTGCTAGCATTTCCATATTACTTGACAAGTTATGGATTGCATGTTCTAAATTGGCCACTCCATACCAGAACAAAAAGTTCAATGAAAGAAATATAAAAGCCCTGGGTTTTTGGCTAAGGTGTTGGCACTTATTCTTCCTTGAGCATCAGCTCTTTTGGTTCTTCTTCTTTCCAGTAATTTTAAATCATGGGTCCAATGTATACTATCATTGTAGGAAGGAATTTTAAAGGGGAATCCTAAATTTAATTTGTAACTGAATAAGCTAGAGGGTCAGAGTTCTCGTATCTGGATCAAGGGTTTGGGTGGCAAATCCAATAGTTACCTAAGTTGCTGGCATTACCTTCTGCTTGGGACAATTTGATCAAAGCAGTTTTATGCCAAGCCTCAAGGAAAGTGGTGGGCCACAGCAGAATAAAACCAGAAATCTTCATAACAGAGGAAGACTTCCCAAAAATAATATACCAATGCAAAAAGTAAGCAAATGATGGCTACTACAAAATAAACCTCTTCAGTTACTGTCATAGGATTAGCTGAATACAAAGTATATAGGAAAATGATTAGCAGAAAAATAGCCAAAAAGCTCATATGAAAATATATATACAGCAATGATTCTAATATTAAGCAGGTCATCAAATCAGAATGACTAACAGAGGATAATGACAACAATATTTGAGCAGTAGGTTGATAACACCCAAGAGAGAAAATGATAGCAAAACATCAATAGAAAGCAATGAGCATTAAGCAAAGTCCAACAATTTCAAAAGATTTTGTTAGGTGTGGATTGCACACAGACCTGGTGTACAGTCTTGGGAAGAGCAGTCTACAGCAGGTGTCATCTGCTTCTGATTTTTATAATGTTTAAAATTTAGCCTAAGTTCATCAGTGGGTTCAACAGTCCAAGTAGAGCTGATGATGGCCTTCTTCAGTTGAATTTAGAATCATATGGATTGGTAGGAGAATTAAATAAGGTTCTTTCCACTGGAGCTCAAGAGCCTGGGGTAATGTTAAGCATATTTTGAGATTTTAACTTCTGGTCATCAAAGATTTCTTTAACCTATGAAAAAGAGTCTTTCAAAGTAGAATTTCATATGGCAGAGTCAGCATTTTATCCTAGGTAGCAATTTTTTTTTTTCTTCATTAACGTCAAGAGGAAAACCAATTATGTATATCAGTTAAGGAAGGAATAGGATTTCTAAGATTCGACATTAATGATATTATTACATTATAAGAGGGAAAGAAGAAAAAATAAGGTTTCTCATGTCTAAAAATAGAATATTGGACATCAGCAATATTCTCATATAAACTTCATAGTAATTGTTTTAATTTACTCAATCCTGTGTAGTTAACTTTGGTTCCATGCAATTCTGGATCAACAGCAGTATGAAAACTTTATTAGTTCCTATGTAAGAGTTCTGGAAATTTTGATTTAGCTTAGTAGTATCTACATTCAAAATATCGCAGTCTTTTTCATAAGTCCAGTATATTCCATCTTTTTGTTGAAATATTTTGCTCAAGTATTTTCAGTAAGTCAGCAAAGTAAAAGCTTATCTGCAAAAGACAAAACTTAATATGGCCATGATTAACTTTTAAAACAATACATTTAAAAGTTAAAGACCTGATTGAAACTAATTATAAAATTAATGCAAAGCCAAATAAATCAATTTAAAAAAAACTTTAGACAAAAATATATCTAAACATAATGATTAACCTTATTTTCAAAGAGCTTCAGATATAACACATAATAATCTTGAGACATAATACCACATAGGATATATCAAGAATATACTAAGATTATTAAGTCTCTAAATACCTGAATAGTAGAAAAACAAACAAACAAAAAAACTCCATGGGTAAATGATGTCAATTTTCCATTTAAAACCATTGGCTTTGATGATGCTAGATTCAAGGGGAATAAAATCATAGCTAAGTTAGCAATAATAAAGTTATGACATAATATTATGTGCTTGTTACCTATTATCAGGCAAAACTGTAAGAAGAAATATTAACACATAAAGTTTAACCTAAAGAAAATCAGGCCCGGATATCCCTGGGACATGCTGTTTTCACAGAGGCTGCCACCTGCTCTGGTACTGTGCCTGGCTTGGGGCTGCTGGAGCTGTGCGAGGAAGCATTCAACATCACCAGCTTTTACTGTGTGCTGGGCATGAGGTACGAATTTTCTGATGGCAAGGTCTGACATGGCTACCATGGGAAGTCCCTGCAGGTATTAAAAATATAATTGAATGTAGATTGTTTGAGGTATGTCTTTTCATATGATAGCATTAGAACAGTATAGTAAAATTAAAAAGTCACCCCAGTTTATGATCTCTTGAATTATTCACTCCGAAGATTTAAAAAAAAAAAAAATCAGGCTTCTCTTGATTTGACAATTCATTTTATGTAACTCATAACACACATTAAACCTTTAAAAAAAAAAAAAAGGAATATATCTTTTGCAGCTTTCCATGAAGCTTCAAAACAGTCAGAATTTATCGATTTATCATAGGGCACCGGGAAACAATACTCAAATTACTTAACTAAAGAAGTTAAAAGTAAAATCCTTACCTTTTATCCAAACCATGTGGCTTGATTTTGACTTAGGTACTTATTCTGTGAAACTCTAGGCCAGCCACCCTAGATATGCCAGCCACCTCTGTTCTGTAGCTCTTATTCAACTTTGAGATTTGTTTGTGTCTCCTCTTCTGACCAAGAGGCCTGTTATGGTTTGCGTTATATCTTCTAAAAAGATAAAGATACGTTGCAGTGTTAACCTCTTTATCTGTGAATGAGACCTTGTTTGGCGAAATAGGATATTTCTTTTTTTATTAGTTGGTCAATGGAGGTCATACCAAAGTAGGTTAGGTCCTAGTCCTAATTCCTTCCAAAGTGGTGTCTTAGAAAAAAGGGAAAGACACACAGAGGGAAGATAGATGCTTGTGATGAAGGAGGCTGACAAATCTATAAGCAGCAAAGGAAAACAAAGAATTGTCAGCAGCACAGGAAACTAGGAAAAAAAAAAATCACAAAAATAATTGACACAGTTGAGATCCTGATTTAGACTTTTAACCTCCAGAAATGTGATAAAATAAATTTGCTTTCTTTAAAGTCACCCACTTTGTGGTTTTTTGTAATAGCATCCCTGGGAAACTAAGCCAAGCTCTGTTAATACAGGTCCCTTCTCATTAAGCCAAAGAAGTAACTACAATTTTGGAGATGACATCCTGGTACGGGTCTTCTGACACGATAGACTCCATAAATCCCTTTCTCTGATAATAAGTGTCTTAGTTATCTAGTGTTGTTATAGTAGAAATACTATAAGTGGATGGCTTTAACAAACAAAAATTTATTCTCTTACAGTTTAGGAAGATAGAGGTCAGAATTCAGGGCACCAGCTCCAGGGGAAGGCTTTCTCTCTCTGTCAGCTCTGGGAGAAAGTCCTTGTCATCAATCTCCCCCTGGTCTAGAAGCTTCTCAGCACAGGGACCCTGGGTCCAAAGGACACATTCCTCTCCTAGCTTGGTGGTAATGTGATTCCCCTCATTTCTGCTCACTTCTCTCTTTTATATTTCAAAAGAGATTGACTGGAGATGCAACCTAATGCAGTAGATTGTAACCTGCCTCATTAACATAGCTGCCTCTAATCCTGCCTTATTAACATCATAGAGGTTAGGATTTACAACACAGAGGTAAATTACATTAGATCACAAAGAACAACCACACAATATTGGAAATCATAGCCTAGCCAAGTTCATACACATTTTGGGGGGATACGATTCAATCCATTAGAAATGAGTGACCAGGTGTCTTAGTTATCTAGTGCTGCTATAACAGAAATACCACAAGTGGATGGTTTTAACAAAGACATTTATTTTCTCACAGTGTAGGAAACTAGAAGTCTGAAATCAGGGTGCCAACTCTAGGGGAAGGTGTTCTTTCTCTGTTGCCTCTGGAAGAAGGTCCTTGTCTCTTTTGAGTTGCTGCTCCTGGGCAATTTTCATGTGGCTTGGCATCTCTCTTTGCTCATCTTTGCTTCTATTTTGTTTTATCTCTTTTATATCTCAGAAGAGATTGACTCAAGATACACCATACAGTAATTCTGCCTCATTAACCTAACGAAGACAACCCTTTCCCAAATGGGATTATAACCATAGGCATGAAGGTTAGGGTTTACAACACATATTTTTGGGGGGACATAATTCAATCCATAACACCAAGCAGGCAATTGTAGACCAGTTAGAAAGTGATAGATTTATGTTTCTCGGTGTTCATGTTTTCTCAATGTAAACTCATAAAGGTCTTTGCTGCGGCTTCAGATTGTTTAATGTTCAGGACTTAGGTAGTTATACATGTTATTTGTTCTATGTCACCTATAGAATCCACTATATGTGTCTTATAATGATGAAAGTTGGTTTTACACTCAGACCTCCTGGATCAGATTGTAGTTTCATGAAATAATAGCTATGTGACCTTGGGCAAGTGCCTTAAAATATTAGTACTTCAGTTTCCTCTTTGGTAAAAAGGAGATAATAGCACAGGGTAATTTTGGTGATTAAATGAGATGTTATTGTTGTTAGGTACCTTTGAGTCAGTTCCAACTCTTCTGACCCCACAGAACAGAGCAGAACTGCCCCATGGAGAGGCTGGTGGATTTGAACTGCTGACCTTTTGGTTAGTACCTGAGCTCTTAATCACTACACCACCAGGGTTCCTTAAATGAGATAGTGTATCTAAAGTTCTTAGAGCATTCTCTAGGATATAGATATACTAGATATAAATGTTCATTTAATATGATCACCATTTTCCAGATATTCCGGAGTTTCTACTCTTTCTTAGCAAAAATGGTTTCATACTTTTTCTTTTTAAGGAAATTCAGTATAATTTGTATGGAATCTCAGTTTTTCAAACAAATATTTTGTCTTAGAAATTTGCCTGCTGACACTCACACTCCAAAGTCTTCTTCTAGATTAAGGAACCTGGAATTCAGAAAAAAAAAAGCCTGGAAAACCTTAAGCTAGAGTGCATGTGGAGTGAACACTCTGCCTTCTTTTGCCAAAGAAAAGACAGAAAAAGAAAAAAAAAAACTTGTTTTTTTCAAATTTGTTCCTATATTTTTAACTTCTTATAACAAGAAATTTAATAATTTAATCCCATTTCCATTTACATAGGGAAAAACGAGTAACCATAATATTTTATGATGATGAAAAAATTAATTGAGCATGCTTAGGAAAACTTCAATTAGAAATGAGTCATCCTTTGTTATTCAATTAATTTTAGGAAGGCACAAGAACATAGTAATATCGGGCAAAGGCATGTTTATTTGGAAATAAAGGTAATACTAAAATATTATCTTTGAGGTGCACTGTGGGAAAAATTAATTCAATAAAATGTCATACTCTGTAACAGTAAGCTCAATAGAAAAGCGTAGAATGAGGTTGGGAAGCAGCAAAATATTTAAACAAGATTCAAAGGGAAAATGATTCACTCTCCATGATAATCTTGAGTATTTTCGTCAATTTGAGTTACTTTCCTAGTGGTTAATACAGTGGAATCTGGTATCATATATCTTGTTTCAAACATATCTCTTCCACTCTCCAGCTATATTATCTGGAGAATTGCATACCTCACGTTGCTTTTGTTTTCTTGCTATAAACGAACTAAAAATAATCAATATTTCATGGAGAAATTTTGTGCTTTAAGTGATTTAATAAATTATAATAAATTATTTAAAATTAGGAAAGTATTTTGGGAAACACCTAACTCAATTGGCATAACATGATTTAAAAGAAAAATATCCTATATCCTACTTTGATGAGTAGTGTCTGGGATCTAAAAGCTTGTGAGAGGCCATCTAAGATATGTCTACTGGTTTCACCCTATCTGGAGCGAGGAAGAATGAAAAAAGCCAAAGACACAAGAGAAAAAAGCCAAAGACTAGCCCAAAAGACTAATGGAACACAACCACCACAGCCTCCACCAGACTGAGTCTAATACATTTGGATGGTGCTTGGCTACCACCACTGACTGGTCTGACAGGGATTACAACAGAGGGTCCCAGACAGAGCTACGAAAAAATGTAGAACAAAATTCAAAGTCACAGAAAAGACCAGACTTACTGGTCTGACGGAGACGGGAGAAAACCCAAGAATATGGCCCCCGGACACACTTTTAACTCAGTACTGAAGTCAATTCTGAGGTTTACCCTTCAGCCAAAAATTAGACAAGCCAATAAAACAAACAGTAATACATGCAGCTCAACCACGTATACAAGACTAAAGGAGCACACCAGCCCAGGGGCAAGGATGAGAAGGCAGGAGGGGTCAGGAAAGCTGGAATAATGGAAATTGCGAACCCAAGATCGAGAAGGGGAGAGTGTTGACACATCACTGAATTGGCAACCAATGTCATGAAACAATATGTGTATTGTTTAACGAGAAACTAATTTGCTCTATAAACCTTCACCTAAAGCACAATGAAAAATTAAATTAAATTAAATCAGAGAAGTAGTGGACATAAACTAAGCATGTTATATGTGTTTCATAGCAGATTTTGCTATTATAATCAAGGTATTAAAAGGTCAGCTATGTGCTCTTCATATAACTGTAAAATGGCAATAATAAATAATAACTTTAATTAGATTTTCACAAGATTCTCTCTCTGGGCCCCACTTATTGGATACAATCTTTCTCTGAGCAAATAAAAAAGGTTTGGCATTTCAAATAGACCTACGACTTAAAAGTCAGTAAGTCCTGACCCTGATGAATAAATTCTAGGATGCTTCTAAAACTTTTTTTGTGTGTGTGATCAGAGTTTCTCCTCTACGTACTTTAAGCTCTCATGAAATTGGGGGTTGGCTATTTAGCATCTAGTCTCTTATTATCCTAGAAGAATTTAATTTGGTACAGACATCTATATTCCCCCACATAACTGAAAAAAAAAAAAAAAAAAAAAAAGCTCATTTACAGCTTCAGGAATGGATCTTGATTAGTTTAAGTCAATTAGTGTAAAGCATTTCCCAGGTGACTGTTAATGCTCAAAATGGAGAAATGCGACTTAAGCAGGTCTAGATTAAAGAGATTTATATTACAAGTTTGGGGAAACCCTCTCTCTCTCACTTTCTCTCTCTGTCTAGCTTCTCTCTGTCTCTCTCCATCTCCATCTCTCTCCATCTTTGTCTCTCTCTGTCTCTGTCTCTGTTACTGTCTTTCTCTGTTTCTCTCCCCCTTTCATTGCCTTCTCTTTCTTGTCAAGAGAAAGAATTTAGCCTAACTGCCACAGGTAGCCATCTTATGATCATGAGGGAACAACTATGAAGAACCACTCACTCTGATACTGAGTCTGCAGAGCTAAGAAACTGAGTAAATCAGACCCCTAATTGCATCAATAAATCATTGAGTTATCACACAATGCTAAGATTCTATATTATCTTTTGATTTCAAATTTTGTAAAATAATAACCCAAAAATCCAGTGCAGTCGAGTCGATTCTGACTCATAGCGACCCTATAAATAATACATTTATTAAATAAGAAAGTTTAAGTCAGGATATTATGATAATTGGAGCCCTGGTGGTGCAGTGGTTAAAAGCTCGAGTGCTAACCAAAAGGTTGACAGTTTGAATCCACCAGCTACTCCTCAGAAACCCTATGGGACAGTTCTACTCTGTTATAGGGTCACTATTAGTTGGAATCAACTTGGCAATGGGTTTTATTACGATAATTGCAGCCAAAACCACTGTAACAGATACAAGGAGTAGTAAAAGTGATAAACTCCTAACTAGATTGACCAATACATTCTGAATATATAAGGAGGCATCTGAGCAGATGCTAAAGATAGTATAAGGAGAATAACAGAATGTTTTTCACAACAATATGCTAAAAATTTTACCACTTAGATTAAAATGACAAATGCCTTGAAAAACACATTAGAAAAAAACACAAGACAAAATTTAAAATCCAAATAGTCCCATATCTATTTTTTAAAGTGACTGTATACTTAAAAATCTATTCATAATGAAAATATCCAGCCCAGATTGTTTTATTGGTGAATCGTATTAAATATTTGAGTAAAAAATAATACCAATTGTACATATTCTCTTTCAAAAACAGATGCATAGAAAATACTTCCCAACTCATTTATGCAGTCAGCGTAACCATTATACAAAAACCAGGCAAAGGCAGTAAATGAAAAAAAAAAAAAAATTCATGTCAATACTTCTCATGATTAAGATGAAAAATCCTTAACAGAATATTAGCAAAATAAATTCTGTAATATATACAAAGATAGTGCATCATTAGAAAGAGGGATTTTCTTAGAAAGTAAGTCAGTTTATCATTTAAACATAATTGAATGTAAGTTACCATATTAACAAATTAAAAAGAAAAATCATGTGATCCTTTCAACTGATGCATTTAAGCCTTTCAAAAAATTCAACAGCTATTCATAATAAAAACTTATCAATATGTAATAAAGAGGAATTTTTCTTATACCCATAAAGTGCATTTATGTAAAATACGCCTAGCGTGGTACTTGATAGTAAGACACCGAATGATTTTTCCCTTAATACTGGGAGAAAGGCAGGATGTAACCATCTCTATTCAACATTTTAGGTTGTTGATGTTGTTATTAGGTACTGTTGAGTCAGTTCCAACCCAGAGGACCTTATGTACAACAGAATGAAACACTGCCTGGTCCTGCACAATTCTCATCGTCGAACCCACTGTGTCAATCCATCTTGTTGAGGGTCTTCCCTCTACTGACCTTCTACTTTACTAACAATGATGTCCTTTTCCAGGGACTGATCCCTCCTGATAACATGTCCAAAGTAATCAAGATGAAGTCTCACTATCCTTCCTTCTAATCAGCATTCTTTTTGTGCTCATTCCAAGACAGATTTGTTTGTTCTTCTGACAGTTCATGGTATAGTCAATATTCTTTGCCAACAGCATAATTCAAAGGTGTCATTTCTTCTTCAGTCCTCCTTATTCATTGTCCAACTTTCAGATGCATATGAGGCAAATGAAAATACCATGGCTTGGATCAGAGTCACCTTAGTCCTTAAAGTGACATCCATGCTTTTCAACACTTTAAAGAGGTCTTTTGCAGCAGATTTCCCCGATGTAATATATCATCTGATTTCCTGACTGCTGCTTCCATGGATGTTGATTGTGGATCCAAGTAAAATGAAATCCTTGAAAAAGTCAACCTTTTCACCACTTATCATGAAGTTGCTTATTGGTTCAGTTGTAAGGATTTTTGTTTACTTTATGTAGAGGGTGTCAAAGAAAATGGTGGAGTAGAGAACTCCAAATGTCTATACGTCTACATAAGAATCAAATAAACTGGCAAATCAGTCAGAAATAACTTTTCAGAACTCTGAAAACTAACCAATAGCTTGCAACAACTAAGAGAACACTTAAGAAAGAAGAGAGGGGAAAAAAAAAAAGGAAACAGTTGAATTTCAGTAAGAGAGTTTTATCGAGTTTTAACTTACTCTGGTCCCATCACCCACCCCCCACTCTTCACATCCTCATTCCATGTCAGCAGCAGAAGGGAAATGAGGAGAAAACATGGACCATTCAGATCTCTCAGAACTACCTGAAGATCTATTAAAATACTTCATTGGCCAGTAATAGATAATCTTGCCATACCTAACTGTAATGGAGGACCAATGGCTTCATTCTTCTTGGATCAACAATCAATGTCCATGGAAGGAGCAGTCAAGAAATCAAGCAATATATTTAATTGGACAAATCTGCAACAAAAGACCTCTTTAAAGTTTTAAAAAGGAAGATGTCAATGTAATGACTATGGTGCACCTGACCCAAGCCATTGTCTTTATTATTGCCTCATATACATGTGAAAGTCGAACAATGAAAAAGGAAGACAGAAGAAGAATTGATGCATTTGAACTGTGACATTCATGAAGAATATTAAATATACCATGGACTGCCATAAGTACGGACAAATCAGTCTTAGAAGAAATAGAAAGATTTTCCTTAGAATCGAGGAATGCAAGATTACAGCTTGCTTATTTTGGATACATCTTCAGGAAAGACAAGTCAGTAGAAAGGGACATCATGCTTGGTATAGAGTTAGTGTAACTGAGGGAAACCCTCAATGAAATGGATTAACTTAATAACCAAAACAATGGACTTAAACATACCAACGATCATCAAGATGTCAGACGACCAAGCAACATTTCATTCATGTCACACATAAGATCTCCATGAGTCCGAGTCAACTAAAGAGCACCTAAGAATGATAAAAACAATAGAGGATAGAAAATATGGTCTTCATTCTGGGCATCGGTATTTCTAACTAAATAACGGAATTATTTCACTAAAGAAGGGTGGTATTGGCTGTCAAATAGCTATACCTGTTATGCTTTGAATGGAGATAAGGACAATGAAGTTTTAGGTCAATGACTCCTAACTTTTTGATCAGGCGCAGTTTATTCAGCAGGCAAGGTAAGCACGGTGTTACCTTGCTTATCAGATCATCTGTAGTGAACAAATTCCACATTTTTTCACCGCATCAAAGATTTGTTTTTAGGTACAGCTGACATCTCTCTTCCTCCCAATGCCACACCACCTTCCTGCAAAATCAAACCCTCTTTTCAAATTTACAATCCCTGAGAGGGGCAGACAACCCAGTAAGCAAGGTAAGTAGGGCTTACTTGTGTTTATTTATAAAGATGTGGTGAAACCAATGTGAAATTTTTCACTACAGATGATCTGGTAAGCAAAGTAAACACCACGCCTACCTTGTCTATTGGATAATCTACCACTGTTTTGGATCATAGGACGCGCGCTTTTAACCTCAAAAGTTTAATAATCCTAATCATTATATATTCAGTAACAGGTAAACCAAAAAAAAACAATACCCATCAGGTTGATTCAAAATCATAGCGGTCCTATAGGACCACAGTAGAACTGCACTATCAGGTTCTCAAGGAGTGGCTGGTGGATTGGTGGATTTGAAATGCTGCCCTTTTTGGTTAGCAGTCATAGCTCTTAACCACTGCACCACCAAGGCTGCCAATAATAGATAAGATAGGCATATTCACTGGTGAATACCTTTTAGTAAACACACAAACCCTCAGAAATGGGATATACACAGTGTTGCCACTGTAGAGGTTAAAAAGATGTGGCCAATATTCCATTATATTGGTGTTGTTAAAAAAAAAAAAAGATATTGTTTTAAATAACATTGACTAAGCTAAGGAAGATTGATATCAGAAATGAAAACAAGTAACCCTTTTTAGAAAGTAGGGCACTCTTTGAAATAAGCCTTCTTCCAATATGTTTTTGTAAAATGTCAACATAGGATAGGCCTATGGCTCCTGCTGTTCCAATGCATTACATTATCTTTATCAAAAAGAGACCAAAAAAAGAAAGAAAAAAAAACCCTCAAAAAGCATGTTGGTATCAGGCATTTTTTTCTATATGCTGAGTTATAATCTTCCTAATACAAACTCTAAACATGATCAACATTTTCACGAGGCTTCAGCTCTGCTAATATGATTTTAGTAATAGCTGGCCCGAGGACTGGTACTGAAAACATATCCTGATTATGTTACAACTATAACATTTCTGCACATTGCATTGATTTACATATTTCAGGACCTAAAAGTGCTGTTTTATCTTTATGTATTTTTACTGCCCCTGAATTTTCTAATGAAACTTATTTCACACTGCTGCAAAAATTCAGGCTGCTACTTCATTAGCTGAAACTTAAATACTATAAAATGAACTGAAAAGTTAACCATCAGGTTAAAAAAAACATATATTTCTTCAATAAAAGCAAAAACCAGCAGTCCCTGACTGCTACAATTGTCATGTATAAAAAAATAATTGTTGGTGTTACCAGCATCTCTCAGTCTCTTGTCATTCCTGACCACACGGCAAAGATGCTGAGAGTGAGCGTTCTCATTCCCAATTTACAAATGAAGGTCTTAAACCCTGACTGCTGCTTTCAATTGATTCAGCTCATTATTTTCTACTGTAATTTTAGCTCCTACATGCACCTGGAATCTAATAATTGAGATGCCAACCACACTCTTAAAACTGTTTCAGTAATGTAGCACAGAGAATTTTCAAGGGAAGGCAGTAACACATCTAAGGAAATGAAGGCTTTTTCTGGATAATTTTGTTTTGTTTTGTTTTGGCATTTATTTGTTTTCTGGAAAGATCAAAAACAATAAAAACTGAATCGTATCTCCCAGGACCCATGAATAGGTCTGATAATTAGAAAAACGGTTTTATGGTTTGAAAACAGAACGTGTTTCTTAAGGAGAACCTCTTAGCGATTTAGTAATTGACTATCTATCAAAATTTAAATAAAATTGATCTGTCTTTGTTCTGGTCTCTCAAAGACATGTCTTTCTCCCTGAAAAAATATATTCATTAACACCGCCGTCAACCTTTGTTGGATTTCTGTGGTAACCCTGAACTTGACCTACCTGCAGTCTTGCTTCCCACTTAAAATCCTTTCCCCCTCTGCAACCAGAATTTAACATTACAAAGTGTGTATCCGAGCTTTTTTTTTTTCCTGCATAAAGCTTCAGTGGTTCATTATGGTTCAGAATGAAGTTGAAACTCTAACGAGTCACATCTGTTTGGTCCCAATGTCTTTAGTCTTGTCCCCCACCCTTCACTCCAGCGATACCAAAATACTTTTAATAACTGTAATACACTGCACTCTCTCGCAATATTTGATCTTTGCATCTGTCGTTTTCTTTATGTTGGGTACATCACAGTGTTTATTAGAATTATTCACAAGGAGTTGGCTTTATAAAATTGGTAAATGAATGAACAACTTTTCCTTTGTAATCTTGATTTAAAAGGAGGAAAAGAGTATAAATTTCCATCCATAGTATATTTGAGAGCCTATGCCTTGAGACACCGTCTTTTGATTTAAAGTTAAATCCATAAATTGGAAATTTCAAAGCAAAAATAAGTAATTAAATGATTAATTTTTCACTTTTAATGGCCTAATCTGCTAAATTTAGCCTGCTGTCTTTAAGTGACATCAAGTTACTTTTGACTCAGAATAGAACTGCCCCATAGATTTTTGTGGCTGTAATCTTTACAGAAGCAGATTGCCAGGTCTTTCTTCAATGGAACCTCTGGGTGTGTTCCAGTGGCTTAGAACCGCCGACCGTTCGGTTAGCAGCAGAGCACTTAACCTTGTGCGCAGTGAGGGCTCCTAAATTTAACATAGACTTTAAATATTCTGTGTTGAAGGGAAGAATCCACTCATATTATTACTGAGTTAGGGACATCCCAGTGGTTTAATCTGCTGCCAGTGGTATCTTAGTATTACAGTATAACCATGAAGTTCTGGAGGCCTAGTGGGAGGGAGCCAGCAGGTCAGGAACTGAGGAGATGTGTCACGTAAGTGGTTTTACTTCCAGCTTTAAAAAAAAGCATCATTCTGCCTGAGGTCATATTGAAGCTTGAGAGCCATCTCAGAATTGACCCCTGAACTACAGCCCCAGTTTGATAATCACATGTAAAGCCGTAGTCCTTTAGACAGTAGCTTTAAAAGAGTTCAGTTTTGTAATAAATGACTATTCTTGTCACCATTACCAATAATGCAAGACTGTTTTTTGTGTCTCTTCTGTCCTCTGTTGAAGTATAACTTCAAGCAAGGGAATACCTGGTAGTGGTTCATCTTTCCACAGACTCTGTTTCATTTATTTACACACACACACATTTTTTTTTTTTCTGTTTCTTGGATAACTTGAAAAAGTTAATTTCTCCATCATTTCAGTGTAGGTCAATGAAGTCTTTCTTAAATATTGTATTTTTAAAATCATTTTCTAGATTACTGTTGATAGCAAGCACAAAAACAAAAACCTAAACAGACAACTAGCTTTGTGGTGTACTTTTTTTAATTCATGCTCAGTTTAAACTACTCATCACCCCATTCACTCAGATTCATTTGACAGCTGAAATTGTAATTGTAGACCACAATTACACACATACGTATTTATAAGAATTTTGATGCTCCCTTAGTTAAGAGATAAAAAATTTTAAACAACTTACATGTTTAGTAGTAGAGGCATCATCCCATTTATAAATATAAGTACCATATAAAATATGCGTACATAAAAAAATCAGGCAGAGCTTTGAAGATCTGAGGTATATCATTGGGAAAAACAAGTCATAGAACACTATATATAAAATGATATATTTTCTGTAACAAAAGGAATAAATATTACACATATGAGCATATATGTGTATTAAATGTGCACAGAAAAAGAACTAGAGAAAGACACTCTGAACAGATGAGAAAGATATTGAAAGGGAGAGTAAAATATGATATTTATACTTGGTTATAAGTTTTTATTATTTTAATTTTAGCAATGGCAATGCATGTATGGTTTACTTGAGCAATTAGAAAAAAAAGTAATTGTACATCTCTGTGCATCATATTTCCCAAGCTAAAATTATAAATGGTAAAATTAAGGGAAGAAATGGTAAGACATAATTTCTCTGATACTTGTTTCTCTTATCCAGTGTTAATGAATACAAGAAAGGTTTTCCCAGATCATTCTTATCCGCCATCATATTTTTATGCTGAGAGTTGTTCAAATGATCATGCTAAATTAATCTTCAGGCAATCACCATGCAAATGACTGAGCGCTGCACGTAGCCTAAAGCAAATGTGATTTATCACATTCATTTAAAACTGCCAAAAAAATCACAGTTTAAAAAGCATTTTTTAATTTCTCAGCCATTTCTTTACTTAAGGAATGGTAAATCATGGGAAAGAAGCCAGGGAGAATGTGAACTCTATGAGGGCAGGAAATTTCTTTTTTATCTTTCAATCACAAGTATGTACATGCTGCCTGAAATGTAGAAGTATTCAAAAAACACTGTTGAATGAAAGGAGAGGATTTTGGGACCAATTAACCTGCCTCTTCCACAAAATAAGTTGGAAGGTAAATTAATTTGTTTCAGGGGATGGTGGTGATAGAGTGGTAAGAAAACCACTTACAGATAAAAAAAAAAATACTGAGTGTTAATTCAGAGGTTATATCAAGGGAAGTTAGAAACACAAGTATTATACCTAATGAAATTTTTGAGAAAGTCTCATAATGGAGTAATGAATGAGGAGGGAGATAACACATAATCTATTTCTCTGGTCATCTCCCAGTGATACATTAGTGATTTCATCTTTATTTTCTTTGAAATTGGAATAGAACACCACGAGTAGAAGATTCAGACCTTTAGTAAAGTGAGACTGGTAATGCCAATCAGAACCTTGAAATGGTGAGTGTTTATAAACTGTGAGGCATCTGTAAATTTACATTGCTTTAATCATGGGAAGAGTATTGATGTCAACAATATAAACATTTTAAGGGAGGACATGGCTAGCATACACACTGTAACCAAATGGCCCATTTTATTCACAGAAAAAAACTTTGAAAAATGTAACAATTAAAACAAATATGCTTATGTGAATAGTGGTCTTTAGAAAGTGAGGTTCCAGATAATATTCTTTTCTTTTTACTTTGTTCTATATACCAAATGTATCACAATTAGCAAACATTGATTAAATAGCTAATATAAATTATTTTAGAAGCCATATACTAAATATAATATTAAACACAGGTCTCTTTCTCAAAATAGGAAAAAGTGAATCTCTTAAATCCCTCTCTTGTCCTACAACAACAATTCTTTCTGGATTTCCATAACTGTTTGGTCCATTTGCCCCTCCAGCCCTAGAGCTGGTAGATTCCCTTCTATTGCTAAACCATTGCTTCTTGTTTTCTTTTAAATCTGCCCAAACCTTTGTGAAGAAAACCTTCAATGTCTCCTCAATTACCTTGTTCCCATGTACAGTCTTTTTTACTTCTGGCATCATATCTGACACACTCTACTATATGATCTATGTGGTTATAAAAAAACTTTCAATCTTCCATCCTTGTACCCCAACACTGTTCAGAGTTTAGCCAAGTACTTTGAGTTCAATACAGGTTTATTACATTAGTGAATTCCTAATCGATGTTTCTAATCCTTATACAGAGAAAATCTCAACTGAATGTTAGGAGGAAAATAGACCTATAGGACTTTGTTTATGCTTCGGCTTTAAATTATTCTTGTTAACCTATTTATTTTCCCTTTGAGCATCCTTTAAGAAGCCAGTGTGAAAATGTGAGGTTAAAAAAATAAATCTATAAGGAGTAGAGTTGAGGAGGTGAGAAAAGAAATAAGGGAGTATTTTATAATCAAAGCATAGATGTCTAGCATTTCTTCCAAGGCCAAAATATGGATGTCTATTATTTCTTCCAAGGTTATGCATCTTGCTCTATATCTACTTTTTATTGTCAAGTATGGAATAATCTATATCATTAGGAAAATGAAGCCGATTTTAAAGGAAAATTATTTTTACAGGATAATGATTTTAAAATCAGAATTACCTAAAAATACATCGATTGATTGTTCATTCATTCAAGCTAAATGCATTGAGTGTAGAAATGTGTTAGATTCTGGGGTAATAGGGCATAAAAGCAAACTACCAACTTAGTAATATTTTTAGGAAAACTCTGGTTTTATACCTTTGATCTAGAAATATTATGGTCTCAATATATAACTCTTTAGAAAATTATTTTAACTAATTGACATTGACTATATGCTTTTTCACCTTTTACATATGATTTTACACTCCCATCTAAGTAAAAAGTAGAAAAGCAAAGCACAGAAGCAATATTATAAAAGAATTTACAAGAAACTCAAGTGATTATTTAATACAACTTTTCAACTTCAAATAGGACTTAACTATTATTCCACTATAGACTGCTATACTGCTCTTAGAACTAGTTAAAATGTAATTCAGAGCACTAACAAATTAAATTGACCTACGGTTCCTACTGGAAGATGATTTTCAGTAAGGCCTAAAGGGAGGATATATATTCAGGTTTTCAGGTTACATTTTATAAGGTTTTTTTTTTTTCCCAGTTAAACTTGATGTCTGTCTTTTAAAATAAATTCTATATATTTAGAGCTTATGGTAGTAATTTTAAACTATTGAATAATATGAATGTGAATTAGTATGCCTTATATTATATTTAAACATATATCAGGGCCACTTAATGTAATTTTGTCTTTTAACAGTATGGAACATAATTGTTTCCAGTTATTTCCAGTATTTTCATAAACATTACTTTTATTTCTATACATGAAATGTATCTTCAAATAATTTTCATAAAATATTTATCTTTTCAATACATTCAATTATCTATGTTTAGTCCTATTTAGCTTGATCTACCACACATAATAAGTTTAGATGGTTTTAATATTTACAAGAGTATATATTTGTTTATAAGTAACTGTAGTACTTACGAAGTACCTCTACTACATTATACCATATTATGTTCATACTAAATCTCTGAGGCAGACAGGTCATCTCTCCTATGGATTAAAAAAAAAAAAAAAAATCAGTCTCAGGGAAGTTATATAAGGTTCATACCCCCAGGAAGTCAAAGACTTGATAACTAAACTCAAATTTTCACACACTAAATTTTAGGAAAAAAAAAAAAAATTAGGAGCTAAGTATTATTCCCAACCATACCAGACTTTCATGTCTTTGTATGATCTTTTGAATCCCAAGCCACATAAGCCTAAGGCTTAATGGAAGAACACAGAAATAAGCTTTTTATAATAATTCTGCTGCAAAGATGCTGACGGGTATCTCTGCAGAGTGGAAAGATCACAGAATGTTAGCATAGCCATTAATTATAATACTGTGCTGAGAGAAAGTAGAGAAAGGGATATTAAAGTGCAGCTGAAGAATGGACGATATGGGGCTCAGTAGAACTGATTTTGAATCTTGTTATCACCTCTCACTTTGCAGTGGTAGTTTAGGTCAATCAACCTGCCTGAGCCTACTTTTAATTTTGTTTTCATAAATGATGACATTCATATGGCAAGATTACTGTAAGGATTCTCTTCAGTATACATACATTCAGAAATCAGATAAATGTAAAATTTTTATTTCCTATATCCACTTTCTTGCTCTTAGGCTACCATTTTCACAAACGGCAGAAATACCTGCTCTTTTCAATTAAATTTATCTGTAGTTTTTAAACTAAGTCTTCTTTGGGATCATCCATCTTTCAAGATGTTTGTCCTTATGCTCTTTTTTCCCCAGCAGTGCAGAGGGAAGCTGTTGTTATCACTGAATGGTATTGGTTGTTAACCACTAAATGGTATTGGTTCTTCCTGACCTTGAGTTAAGGTGTTTAATTCTACTTGGCCTATGTCCACTAGTCTCTGTTTTTGTTGTCTCTGGCCTGGCAGAGTTTGGACCACTGACTCACTGAGTGTCCTGCACTTTATATGTTCTATTGTCCCAGGTCCTACCTGGTCTTTTGTATGTTGGACTGGGAATTTGTTAATCACTGTGGACCTGTAACTGATTTCAGTTGTGAGATCTCTTTATTCTGCAATCATCTCCTTCCAAATCTATGGCTGTTCTGATATATCAATTCCCTCCCCTGGAACAATATCCTACTTCTTTCTCTGTGTGAATGTGTATGTGTAGCCTACTATGGTTTTACCCTTACCTCCCACAACAATTGCTAAGCTATTATAAACACACCATGTTAAGTTTAAGACAAAATTGATTGAGAATCTTGCAAGCTTTCAAGGCTTTGAAATTCACTACCTAATCCCATAAATCAATCAATATATTTCTAGTACCTACTCTTAACCTTTGATCTTGAAGGTGGTAAAATCCATGAGTCTCACTTTTTGTCACTGTCTTGCTTGCCCCCTGAGTTCCTTTTACCAGAACCAGTTCAGTGAGGCAGAAATATCTCTTGCATCATGGTTTTTAGCTCCCCTAAGTAAAGTTCACACTTTGGTTCTTCTTTCATTTTCTGGTTCTTGATATTTAAAATTCAAATTTGAGGAATTTCAAGAAAAGATTATTTTTCTCTCTCTCCAAAATTTCAAGACCATTATTTTACTAAAGTAAAAATTTTTATGAGGGGACAAAAACTGAAGTAAGGCATTCTTATTTTAAATAGCACTCCTCTTTCCTTTCCCCATGGAAATAATCCTCAGCCTAATGACCATATCTTAACTGCAAAAGGCACTGAAAAGGAGAAAAATTTACTCAAAAGGGAAAACAAGATGGTGGAGTAGTCAGGTGCTTCCGGTGGTCCCTCATACAACAAAGACCTGAAAACACAAGTGAACCATTATATATGACAATCTAGAAGCCCTGTAAGCATCAAAGGCAAAGTTGAGTAATTGGACTGAATGGGGAGAGAGAGACAGTTGATAAATAGTGAGGAGGTGCAGACCTGACCCGGTGGGAACTGGCACCCTGCCAGCCAGATTGGCTGATGAGCATGGTGAGGCAAACAATGGCATTTGGGGCACGTTTTCCACATCAGGACAGACCAAGGAGCCAAGAGTCTGCTCAACCCTCCAGAACCAGCAAGAAGCAGCCCTCAGTTGGCAAAAGATAAGTACATGCGCCCAACCTACCGAGTGGATAAAAAACACCCTGATTGGGAAGAACCACTCTCCCTGCTCCCTCCACACTCTGCAGTGGGTCCTGGGACAGCTTCAGTGATTACCAATTGCCACTTCCCCTGTGCCAGAAGTAGGCCCCATCACATACCCTGAGCCATTCTCCCAGCCTGAGAGAGGGAAGAAATTAACAAAAAGGAAAAAATAATCTGCCAGGTCTCCTAAGCTGAGAACTCAGGGCAGGCACAGCTCATTTGCCAAGGCACAAGTATAAGGGGTCCACGGCTTTGAATGTCTTTCACCCCTGCATAGACCTACGAGGGCCCATTTCAACAGTGTAGGCCCTCATTAGCACAGTACAACAGGGTATATACCTGAAGCCTAATTTCACTGTATCAGCTATACGGTGTAGAGGCAGTTTGTGACATTTGACACCACTCTGCCATTAAGCAGAGTCCTCACTTACCCACATCAGGAGCCTGAGGACTGATGGCTTTACCCACGCCATCTAGTTATCTGCAATAATACAAGAATAAGTGGTGCCTCCCAGTCCTTACAGTCAACAGCATTGGATGCCCATAGTCCAGCTGCAAAATGCACCCACCACTGTAGGGAACAGGGACAAACTTTCTTCCTAGACATTCAGGGGCACCTGTCAGCCCCTGCCTTGCTCAGTGAGTGACCCCCTACTGCAGCCAGATACCTGTGCCTACTCCAAGCACCCCTTCTCATCTAGTACTCTAGGTAAGAGCCTGCACCACACACTTGGTGACTGACTATCTGGACATGAAAGCTGAATCCATACAAGAAAAGTAAATGGACTCCTGGGCTCACATACCTACTAACAAATCTAATTACCTGGTGGCAGGACTTTAAAGTTTCAAAGGCAGCAATAATCCAGCTAGCTCACACGAGCAGCCTATTTGAGCATATCAAAGCAAAACAAAACAAGAAGCTAGGACACAGTATGCAAACATAAATAAATATAATAATTTACTGATGGCTGGGAGACAACAGTCAATATCAAATTACATAAAGAGGCAAACCATGATGCCTTCAGCAAGCTCCCAAAACAAAGAATCAAGAAATCTTCCAGAGAAAGAGAATATCCTGGAATTACCAGAGATAGAATACAAAAGATTAATACAGAGAACGCTACAAGGAGATTAGGAAGAAGATAGGCAAAACGAAGAACAGCCAAGGAACGCACAGACAGAGCAACAGAGGAATTTAAGAAGATTATAGAAGAGCGCAATGACAAATTTGACAGACTGCAAGAATCCATAGAGAGACAGTGAACAGAAATCCAGAAGATTAACAATAAAATTTAATAATTAGACACCTCCATAGAAAGTCGTAGGAGCAGAATTGAGGCAATGGAAGTCAGAATTAGAGAGATTGAAGAAAAAACACTTGACATCAACTTATATGAGACAAAATCAGATAAAAGAATTTTTAAAAAAATGAAGAAACCCTAAGAATTATGTGGGAGTCTGTCAAGAAGAATAACCTATGAGTAATTGGAATAACAGAACAGGAAAGGATAACAGAGAGAGTTGTTGAAGATTTATTGGCAGAAAGCTTCCCTGATATCATGAAAGATGAGAAGATATCTATCCAAGATGCTCATCGAACCCTAGATCCCCCCAAAAAGTCACCAAGACATATTATAATCAAACTTGCTGAAACCAAAGATAAAGAGAGAATTCTAAGAGCAGCTAGGGATAAACAAAAAGTCATCTGCAAAGGAGATTCAGTACTACTAAACTCGGACTACTCAGCAGAAACCATGCAGGCAAGGAGGCAATGGGATGACATATACAAAGCCTTAAAGGGAAAAATTGCCAGCCAAGAATTATATATCTAGCAAAACTGTCTCTCAAAAAATGATGGCAAAATTAGGGCATTTCCAGAAGTTTAGGGAATTTGCAAAAACAAACCAAAATTACAAGAAATACTAAAGGAAGTCCTCTGGTTAGAAAAATCAATAACATCGGATAACAACCCAAGACTGGAACAAAGGACAGAGCAACCAGATATAAACCCAGATAGGGAAGTCACAAAAATAAATCAAACCTAAAACACTGAAAATAGGGAAACAGAGACGTTAATATGTAAAAGATGATAACACTAAAACAAAAAAAGGGGGACTAAACAACGTAGTCATAGATCTTTCATACGGAGAGGAAGTCAAGGTGATATAAAGAAGTAAAAGATTGATTTAAAGATAGAAAAATAAGGGTAAATATTAAGGTAACCACAAAGGAAACTAACAATCCTACACATCAAAATAAAAAACATAAAGACTCAGCAAATACAAAATCAACAACATTGAAAAAGATAAAAAGAAAATACATAAAGAAAAACAACTCAGCACAGAAAATTAAGTGGAACAAACTGTCAACAACACACAGACAAAAAAAAAAAAAAAGACATAAAAATGACAGTACTGAACTCTTGGCTAGCAATAATTACGCTGAATGCCAATGGACTAAATGCATCAATTAAGAGACAGAGGTGGCAGGATGGATACAAAAAACCACAATCTGTTCACATGTTGCTTACAAGAGACACACCTTAGACCTAAAAACACAAACTAAAAGGATGGAAAAAATACATTGAGGAAAGAACAAGCAAAAACGAGCAGGAGTGGCAATATTAACTTCTGACAAAATAGAATTTAAAGTAAAATACATTTAGGTGTTCGGCTGCTAACCAAAAGGTCATCAGTTCAAATCTACCAGCTGCTCCTTAGAAACCTTATGGGATAGCCCTACTCTGTCCTATAGGGTCACTATGAGTCGGAATTGACTCTACGGCAATGTGCGTGTGTAGTGAAATATATAAATATAATTGTATATTTATATGTATATATTTTAGGAGCCCTGGTGGTATGGTGGTTAAGTGCTCAGCTATTAACCAGAAGGCTGGCAGTTCAAACCTACCAGCGCCTCCAAGGGAGAAAGAAGTAGCAATCTGCTTCCTTAAAGATTTACAGCCTTGGAAACTCTATGGGGCAGTTCTATTCTGTCCTATAGGGTCCCTATGTGTCAGAATCGACTTGATTGCAAATGGTCATTTTATATATATTTAAAATATGTATTTAATATACATATACATGTTTAATATATTTAATAAATATTATATATTTAACATACATATATAGTCATACTTAAGCTAACTATACTTTTAAAATGTCTTAATGTAGCAAATTTTTGACATAGGATTTTCACAATTCCTTATTTTGGGTACTTAACCATACCTAGCTGATGTGTGTCCCATTCTGTAATTAAGGTCTGTCTTATGTTTTCTCTGGAAGCCCTGGTGGCTTAGTGGTTAAGTGCTACGGCTGCTAACCAAAGGGTCGGTAGTTTGAATCCGCCAGGCACTCCTTGGAAACTCTATGGGGCAGTTCTACTCTGTCCTATAGGGTCGCTATGAGTCGGAATCGACTAGACGGCAAGGGTTTTTTTTTTTTTTCATGTTTTCTCTAATACTATTCCGTAAATTCAATCTGGCATTTCAATAAGGATTGCATTATATGCCATCAGAGACTTTCTTCTCTGAATTTTTTGTTTTCCCAAATGAGTTCTGTGACAATATACTGCCAGGCATGAGACATAGAAAGGTAGATAAAACATTTTTCTTTCTATTAAAGAACAATCTAGTGAGGGAAAAAGACATTAAATAAAATACCCTAGAACAAAAGATAAATGCTATAATGGAGTTATGTGTTCAGAATGATAGGAATATAGAGGAGAAGTGATAGACTGGTCAGGAAGGTTAAATGAAAGGGCTAGTTCTTAAAATGAAATCACAATTAACTGTACAGATTCATGACTTTTTATAAACATACAGTCATGTAACCACCACCACAATCTTATATATCAAAAATGTTGATATAACCCCCCAAAGTATCCTCATGACCTGTTGCAGTCAATTCCTTTTTCCAACCCCAGAATCTGGCAAACACCGATCTGCTTTTTGTCACTATAGTTTTGTCTTTTCTAGAATTTTGCATAAATGAAATAATACCATATGTTATTTTTTGTGGTTGGTTTCTTTTTACTAAGCATAAATCTCTTGAAATTCATCTGTGCTATTCCATGGGTAATTAGTTCATTTCTTTTTATTACTGAATAGTATTTTATTCCATGGCTATATCACAATATGTTTATTCATTCAAAAGTAGATTGACAGTTGAGTTGTTAGGTATTACTTTGGCTACTATTGATAGTGCAATCATTGCACTATTTTTGTTCACCTTTGTTTGATGAATTTTACCTATATTTTAGTTTATTATTTGTCTATAAGTTGTACAATAAATACTGTCTTGTACAGTTAATGACTGCAGAAACTCTTACAAAATTACATCAACTGTAAATGCAGGTTATGAAACTACTAACAATTCATATATCTGTACACAAAATATTTATAGTCATTAATATTTAAGTGTGGCGTGTGTGCTAGCTGGGTTGTGTACAGTGACCAAGATTAAAACCAGAGTTAAATGGATTTTGTTGAGTGGTGTGATTTGGAATTATTTGTCCAATTAATATTTTTCTCTATTTTCTACAATAACATGATTTTGAATGCATTAAAATATAAATAAAATTAGGGAGTGCTTAGAATTAAGGACAGTAGTCCCATATTTAGTATATTGCATTCAAAATTCTAGCCTTTCTTAAAGTGCACTCATAGAACAATATTCAATTAAATATCTTTTGTCAAATAAATTTTACAAGACATTAAATGTCTTTTTGCTTTTTTCTTTTTTGAGCTTCACAGTGTAAATTAGAATATTAGACATACTGAGAACTTCAACATTACTGAAAGCCAGGGTTCTCAAAATTTACTCTGGCACAGAGCTCTCTTTCAAGTATATCTAGTATATGCAGTAGGGAAATAGTGCTTTGCACTATGGGATGCATGTATCAGTCTTGTGCATAGTCAAAATGCCCTTGTGCTCGTTATAGGAGGGAGTGAATATGGTGTAAAGAATGAGCTTAAAATATAATATTTTAATATCATGTGCTACCTGTGAGAATAAATTTCTGTTGAAAACTTTAGCATTTGAGTTATCAACATTATTTGTCAACGTTTATCATAAGACAAAGGTCTATCTTAATTTTTTTCTTTTCATCTTCCTTTGTGATACAGCATTAAATTCACTTATACTCAAAATATATTCACTAGTGTAAGATATATGTGTTCCTAAGCTTCAAGATAAAAGGAACATATAAGTAGGTTAATATATCAAATACTAAGACTTTGTAGAGTAGATCAGCAAAGACCATTTCTTCAAAGCAGTCAAGTGTACAGAAATTAAGTTTTAATAGAGTAATAAAGAAAACTTAAGCTTGAGACTAAACAAGAAGACAAACTTTGCGTATAATAATCTGTTTATCGTTTAACCAATTCTAATTTACCTCAGAATTTATCATACGGAATTAAGCACTGTCCATATTTATTATTTATTTTGATGCAAAGCCCATCAATCTATTATATGATTCCCTCAAAGAGAGGAGGATTTGCTTTGGTTTATCAAAATTCTCAAAATGTTTCTCATTGATCTAATAAGTTACTTATGCTTCAGTTTTTAAGATGGATTAAACAGTATTTTAGAAGGAGTATGCTTATTGAATAAAATGTAAAATGGCTTTTCATGCACTCTGTGGTTTCACACAGAGTCATCCTTTAAATTTTAAGTGCTGTTTCAGCAAGTTTTGTCTACTCTGATGCTTTTAGAGGGTGAATGAAAAACCCAAATTGTCCTTGCCTCATCCGTCACCATTATCAACCGCATGTCATTGACAAAGGAACTTACCTATTGATTTAAAACCTGAGTAGAGACAGGAGGAAGCAACTGTCCCTTGTAGCAAATGATCGTCACTTTGTTCAATGATTAAGAAAGTGGAGTCTTTTCACACAGATCTCATAGATAAATGTATTTTAAATTCTAATCTTTCTGCCATCCCCTGATCTTCAGTACAGTTAATTAGTCGAAGTACAGATAATCTAAATGTGAGCAAACATGTACATGAATCAATAAAAATTATGTTTTACTAATGTATTCAAAAGGAGCCCTGGTGGTGCAATGGTTAAAGTGCTCAGCTGTTAACCGATAGGTTGGAGGATCCAACCCACCAGCAGCTCTGAGGGTGAAAAGACCTGGAGACCTGCTTCCATAAAGATTACAGCCTAGGAAACCCTTATGGGACAGTTTCAGTCTGTCACAAAAGGTCACTTAGGGTCATAATGAGTTGGAATCAACTCTATGACAACAGGTTTTTTTATGAATTGGAATCAACTGGAAGGCATACAACAGTAACAACAATGTATCCAAAATAGTTATATGAAAGCTTGTCATAGTATTTTTATTTTTAATTTGGAAAATGTGGGGAGACGTCAAGGTCAAATCTACATTGGTAATGTCAAATATGAAGAACAATGTGTTGTCTATTACAATATAGTTAAAGAAACCTGACAATGATGGTGAGGGAAGAAAGTCTTCAACAAGTTTAATAATTGCTAGTTTCGAACGCATCAAAAATAGATTTTTTTCAGTATCTTGAGATCCAAGTCCATTATCAACTATGTACTTATTTGACTCCCTCTGTAGACTCGACCGCACTGAGTTTTTTGGGTTACCCTAATGGAGCCCTGGTGATGTGGTGGTTAAGAGCTGGGCTGTTAACCAAAAGGTCAGCAGTTCATATCTACCAGCCACTCCTTGGAAGCCCTGTGGGGCAGTTGTACTCTGTCCTCTTGGGTCACTATGAGCTTTTTGTTTTTGTTACCCTAATGGAAGTGTGTGGGAGAGTTGGACTGCAGACTATTACCCTCAGAGGGCACTCATGTTATGTACCCATGCATTTATTGCATTCCCTCAATCAAAAGCTTGAAATATGAGCAACAGGAAAATACCAGCACTTGTGTCTTGTGCAAATATATATATTTTTTATAGTTGGCCTGTAAAAGAGACCCTTAGAACAGACCATCATTAACATCTTAGCAAATGATATGAATAGATTATTAATATGAATGATAAATTATTTTAGTCATAAAAATTGCCCATGATAATTATTCTAATGCAATATTACACATTGTTCCAGTTGCAACCTGAAGTCTTACTTCCTCAAGTCCCTTTCTCGAAATCATACTGCGTAACCTAAAGTATAAATTGTGTTGCTGTTATAAAAAGCTCTTAATATACGTAGGGAAAGAGAGGATTACTCTTAAATTGAGGTAATCTATTTTTTTTTTTTTTTTATATCTCTCTGAATACTTGCATTTTATCTCTAACAAGTGATAGGAGAGAGAAACAGACTCTTTTATTCAGAACCAGCTGTACTTACTAAACTGCCTGGTTACCATCTCTGCCAATCCTCGTACAGCTCAGCCCACTTCCTTTCTTTCTGCCGGTTTAGCCCATCTGAAGTTTCTGAAATCAATACTGCCCTTTTGTAAAAGGGTCCTAAACAGCTTTAGTTCTGCATTCACATGTCTCAGCAACTAGTCAAACTTACTTCTCAGGCCTGAGATTTCTACTTTTTTTTTTTTTTCTGTACACAATCCTTTATTTTGTAATTTGTGACCAAATTACTACTGTGTCATTACTTTTTTTCACTGTAGGGTCCTGCCTAGCCTTTGCTATTCCCTTCCAAACCTGAAGTTGTGTTCTTGAACTGAAGTTCAATGAATGTATCTCTAAGCTTTGGTGCCAAACTTCCTTGATGTGAGCTTTTATTAAACTAAATGAATATTTGCTAAGAATATACTATGTGCCATCGTATGCTAGGTAATAGAAGTAAGATTGCCCTGATATCAGCTATAGTGTAGTTGAAGGATGGATGCATCAACCAATATTGTCAATGAGAAAACATTGGTAAATTATATGTTACTGAGAAAGCAAAAATAAGGAAATGGTGAAACCAATTTGCAAAAGGAAAGGAATATGTCACAGTGACTGAACAGTTCATTCCTTAGAGTGAGTAAAATTTCAGGCAAGTGGCATAGGAATGAGATTAAGAAGAAAGAGTAAAAGGATTTTTTTTTCTCCTTATGGAAATCTCCATACTTCTTACTGAAATTCTTCTATTCTATTTATCTCCACTGTCTTCCGAATCAGCCCACAGCCAAAGCCTACTCTGAATAAAGCCTATACGTATGTTTAAGTTTCTCTCATCAAATGGTATATAACACTGTGTTTTGTGTCCTATGACCATAAATGATGCCTATTTTATTTAGTTTTGCATTGACGACCAACACAAGCAGCATCCTGCAAATACAGCTTAGCACATCTCATAAGGTTATGGTCATGAGCCGGGACTACAGATATCTGAAGACTTGACTGGAGCAGGAGTATCTGCTTTCATGCTCACTCACTTGGTTGTTGGCAGGAAGCTTCATTTCCTCATCACATGGCCATCGTCATTGCTCTGCTCACAACATGACAGCTGGCTACCCCAGAAAAAGTGATGAGAGAGAGATGGTGAGTGATCAAGACTGAAGGAAGGTGCAGGATCTTTTATAACCTTATCTCAAAAGTAATGTAACATCAATATACCTTATTGTATTAATCACACAGAGCAAACTAGGTACAATGTGAGAGGGTGATCCTATGCCCAGGTGCTATTAATATGCATTTGATACTTGTTAGCTTTTTTAAAAAAAAATTATTTAGAATTCTATGTTTATACTAGTAAGTTTTTGTACTTAGAAATATGGCCATAACAACCATACCAACTTCAAAAATATTGGAAGACCATTCTGTTGTTGTTGTTGTTAGGTGCCACCAAGTTGGTTCTGACTCAAAGTGACCCTATGTACAACAGAATGAAACACTGCCCAGTCCTGCACCTTCCTCAGAATTGTTGCTATGCTTGAGCACTTGTTATAGCCACTCTGTCAATCCATCATGTGGTGGATCTTCCTCTTTTTTGCTGACCGTCTATTACCAAGCATTATGTCCCTCTCCAGGGACTGGTCCCTTCCGATAACATGTCCAAAGGGCATAAGACAAGTCTAAGAAGCATTCTGGCTGTACGTCTTCCAAGACAGATTTGTTCATTCTTCTGGAAGTCTGTGGCATATTCAATATTCTTCGCCAACACCATAATTCAAATGCATCAGTTCTTCTTTGGTCTTCCTTATTCGTTGTCCAGCTTTCACATGCACATGAGGCAGTTTAAAATATCATGGCTTGGGTTAGGTGCACCTTAGTCCTCAGAGTGATGCCTTTGCTTTTTAACACATGAAAGAGTTCATTTGCAGCAGATTTGTCCAATGCAATATGTCCTTTGCTTCCATGGGTGTTGAATATGGATCGAAGTAAAATGAAATCCTCAGCAACTTCAGTATTTTGCCACTTTTCGATATTGCTTATGGATCCAGTTGAGAGAATTTTTGTTTATGTTGAGAAGTAATCTATACTGAAGGTTGTAGTCTTTGATCTTCACCAGTAAGTGCTTCAAGTCCTCTTCACTTTCTGCAAGTAAGGCTCTATCATCTGCATATCTCAGGTTGTTAATAGGTCTTCCTCCAATCCCGAAGCCCTGTTCTTCCTCATATAGTTCAGCTTCTCGAATTATTTGCTGAACATACAGATTGAATAAGTATGATGAATAATACAACCCAGATGAACACCTTTCCTAATTTTAGACCACTCAGGATTCCCTTGTTCTGTTGAATGACTGCCTATTGGTCTATGTACAGGTTCCTCATGAGCACAGTTAAGTGTTATGAAATTCCCATTCTCTGCAATGTTATTCATGAAATGTAATGATCCACACAGTCGAATGCCTTTGCATAGTCAATAAAACACAGGTAAACAACTTTCTGGTATTCTCTGCTTTCAGCCAAGACCCATCCTATAACAGCAATGATATCCATCAATCCATGTCCTCTTGTGAATGTGGCTTGAGTTTCTAGCAGTTCCCTGTGGATGTACTGCTGCAACTGGTTTTGAATTATCTTCAGCAAAATTTTACTTGCGTGTGAAATTAATGATAATTTCCACATTCTGTTGGATCACCTTTCTTTGCAATAGACACAAATATGGATCTCTTCTACTCTGTTGGCTAGGTAGCTATCTTCCAAATTTCTTGGCATAGGGGACTGACCACTTCCAGCATTGCATTCTTATGTTGTTGAAACATTTCAATTGATATTCCATCAATTCCTGGAACTTGGTTTTTGTTTTGATTTGTTTTGTTTTGTTTTTTTGCAAATGCTTTCTGTGCAGCTAGGGCTTCTTCCTTCAATACTGTCGGGTCCTGATCATATGCTACCTCCTGAAACAGCTGAACATTGACCAGTTCTTTTTGGTACAGTGACTCTGCGTATTCCTTTCATCTTCTTTTGATGCTTCCTGTGTTGTTCAATATTTTGTCCACAGAATCCTTCAGTATTGGAATTTGAGACTTGAATGTTTTCTTCAGTCCTTTCAGCTTGAGAAATGCCAACTGTATTATTTCTTTTTGGTTT
This sequence comes from Elephas maximus indicus, assembly GCF_024166365.1. Classification (NCBI taxonomy): domain Eukaryota; kingdom Metazoa; phylum Chordata; class Mammalia; order Proboscidea; family Elephantidae; genus Elephas; species Elephas maximus. The sequence goes on along the minus strand of NC_064833.1, from coordinate 57,972,462 downwards.
TCTAATTCTAGGTCTTTGCACATTTCATTATAATATTTTACTTTTTCTTCTTGATCCACCCTTTGAAATCTTCTGTTCAGCTCTTTTACTTCATCATTTCTTCCATTTGCTTTAGCTACTTGATGTTCAGGAGAAAGGTTCAGAGTTTCTTCTGACATCCGTTTTGGTCTTTTCTTCCTTTCCTGTCTTTTTAATAACCTTTTGCTCTCTTCATATATGATGTCCTTGATGTCATTCCATAACTCATCTGTCTTCGGTCATTAGTGTTCATTGCATCAAATTCTTGAGGTGGTATCCATACTCTGATAGGATATACTCAAGATTGTACTTTGGCTCTGGTGGACTTGTTCTAATTTTCTCCTGCTTCAACTTGAACTTGCATACGATCAGTTGATGGTCTGTTCTTCAGTTGGCCCCTGGCCATGTTCTGGCTGATGTTATCGAGCTTCTCCATCATCTCTTTCCACAGATATAGCTGATTTGATTCATGCATATTCCACCTTACGAGGTCCACATGTATAGTCGCTGTTTATGTGATTGAAAAGACATTTTCAAAGAATAAGTTATTGGTCTTGCAAAATTCTACCATGCAACTTCTGGCATTGTTTCCAACATCAAGGTCATATTTTCCAACTACTGATCCTTCTTCTTTGTTTCCAACTTTCGCGTTACGATCACCAAGAATTATCAATGCATCTCGATTGCATGTTTGATCAATTTCAGACTGCGGAAGTTGGGGAAAAACCTTCAATTTCTTCATCTTTGGCCTTAGTAGTTGGTGCATAATTTTGATTAATACTCATATCATATGGTCTTCCTTGTTGGCACATAGATATTATCCTATCACTCACAGCACTGTACTTCAGGATAGATCTTGAAATGTTCTTTTTGATGATGAATGCAACACCATTCCTCTTCAAGTTGTTATTCCTAGCATAGTAGACCATGTATGATTGCCTGATTCAAAATGACCAATACCGGCCCATTTCAGCTCACTGATGCCTGGGATATCAATACTCAAGTGTTCCGTTTCATTTTTGACAACTTCTAATTTTCCTAGATTCATACTTGCTGCATTCCACATTCTAGTCACTAATGGATATTTGTAGCTGTTTCTTCTCATTTTGAGTCATGCCACAGCAAACTAAAGTTCTGAAAGCTTTACTCAGTCTATGTCATTCAGGTCAACCCTACTTGATTATTATCTACACTTGGTTAGTATCTGATAAATTATATAACATTTAAAAGTTTCTTTTTTAAAAGCTAGATAAAATTAGATGTGACATTTCTAGCTCTATTGCTTTATTTTTTTATATTTCTGCCTTTTTAATCTCTTCTGTAATAATTTGTCTTTTGTAAGTTTTTAAATTATTTTGGGGCCCATTTTGATAATGTGTTTTTTATAGAAAATTATTCATTCAGGTTTAAAAACTAATTTCTATAGTATTGCCACATAGCAATCTGCTTACAAAGTTTTTATATTTCTGCGTCTGTGATATTGTTTCCTTTCATACTCCTAGGTATATATCCTTGACTTCATCCTTTTATCATGTAAAGGGACTCAAAGTGATATGTGTATTTTTGGTATTCTCAAAGAACCAGATTTTGAATGCATTTACGTTACTGCTTGTTTGGTTTCTATTACTTTTAATTTTATTTTATTAATTTACATTTTTATCATTTAATTCCATCGTTACATTTTTTTATTTCATTCTATTGGTTTTTTCCCCCTACCGTTTTTTAAAATAATTACTAGCCTCCTTTTTAATTAAAAAAAAAAAAAAAAAGCTTTCTTCTTTAAAAATGAAAGCACTGAAGGTCTTTTACATTTTTCTATGTTTTCAAATGAAAAATCCTTCTTTTAATTTATTTTTAATTGTAATTTATAAATTTCTGTATGCTCAAATGTTATCTAGGATTACATTTTTTTCTGTTTTCAAATGAAAAATCCTTTTAGTTTATTTTTAATCGTAATTTATAAATTTCTATATGCTCAAATGTTATCTAGGATTACGTTCTTAATATCTAAGTTGTCCAAATAGATTTAACTCTTATCATATATTTTCTTATTTTGTAGTTAAAATATATATAAAATATTCTATATTTTTAAATCAAGTTATCCAAAAGGTTTTGCTTTGCCATTTGCTGGCTCACATAACCTTGCTTTTTCATCTGTTTGTCTGTTTTTGCACATGTTTCCTGTGGCTCATTTCTTCAGGAAAAATTATAGACCCAATTATTTCTTCAGTGTAGAAAAAAATTTTTTATTGTATTTTTAATAAATTGTTTCTTTTTTTCTGTCTGCAAGGTTTAATTTGTATACTAAGTATCTTTAATTTTTTTCTAACTGTTTTACATTTCCATTATAGTTCTCATCAACATAAGATTAGTTTTATCTGTTTAACACTTTCTTGCTTAATGTGGAAATGTGCTTCTCTTTCCTATAAAAGAAGAGCAGCAGTAAGTAGTTCTATTCAAATATGGAGGCCCTCCTCGTCAGGGACCAGGCTTCTTTTCTACCGTGTTAATGCCAGCTTCCATATTCCTGGGTCATAGTGCCCTCTAAAGCTCTAGCCATTACATCACTATTTTAGGAATTATCTAGCACAATAGTTCTGCTTGCATTTTACTGCTCAGTGTTGAGTCAGTCACATGGTCAACCTAATTGAAATGAAAGGCTGGAAAGATTTTTTAACTGCATGTATTTCCATACTAAATAAAAGGAAATGGGTAGTACAAATGGTTAAGCTCTCAACTAGTAGCCCAAAGTTGGTGGTTGAAACCTACCCAGAGGCACTTTGGAAGACAGGACTGGCAATCTGCTTCTGAACGGTCACTGCCTTAAAAACCCTATAGAGTTCTACTCTGCATACATGGGGTGGTCATGAGTTGAAATTGACTAGGTGGCAACCAACAACCACCACAAAACTATCATACTAAATAAAAGGAGAATTACATGACTAAGGAAATTGGGAAAATTGAATCTTGGGTGGCAATCAGCTCTCATATAGTCCAGAAATAAGAAGCTCCTGCAATACCTTTTGTACTCAGGACTTCACTAAGCCAACAACCACATTCTCACACAAGTCCCAATTTCCTGAGAGCACCAGCAGCTGCTTTGTTTAGGTGAGGAAAAAAGTCAGTGCTGGGAGTAGACTCAAGTAAAAAGACATTTCAATCATCATCTCCCAAAGTATTTGGAAAGTGATTTCAGACTGTTCAATTTTTTTCATTATTATATCACTTTCTTCAACTTGATCTTAAATAGAATTCTAGTTTAAAGTCAAACTTCACAACCAAAGACAGAGCAGGAGTCTGAAAACCAATTCATTCAGTCTGCCTTTGTGTCAACCCCTTAGCCCACCATTTCTACACTTCCCCAGAACCATAGCTATCCAAAGAACATAGTTTAAAAAACAATCATCTGTTGCCTATTTGGCATACATTGAAAAAGATTCAGAACTTGTTTGAAGTAAGCTTTGGTGTCCAGCAGGTGTCTATTTTATTTATTTCTGGGCAGAAATGGAATATCATCTATTCTGGAACTTTTTTTTTGTTTTTTAGCAAGAGAAAGCAAACAATCCTATCTTGTATGATAAATGTCAAAGAAAAGGCAGTGTTTTTGGTGAAATGCATACAAAGTGTACATTGAGACTCCCTTTTCAGTAATGCTGAACAGGGTTATTGGGACCAAATGTCATACTGGAAGTAACTTATAGAATTGGATAAAATATTAAAAGTCATCAAGCTATAATCATTGAATAGCTAAGAAGATATTAATCAAATGATCCAAATACAAAGTTCGAGATAATAGTTACCAACTGCTTCTGCAGTTTCATTATTATCAAAATTACAGTCAAAAAAAATTTTTTTTTTGTTTTATAATTATGGCATTGTTTTCCCTTTAGCACTCTCTGGAGCCAGATGCTTGGGTCCATATCCCACCTGATAACGTGTTAACTCACATTGGGCAAGTTACATACATTTTCTGGGCCTCCTTTTCTAGTTATGTAAAATACACATAATAAATCACTTACCTCGTAGACTTTTGTGATAATTAAGTGAATTAATCCTTGTAAAGAACCAGAATGATGCCTGACATGTGGTAAGTGCTCAGTAATTTTGCAATTAATCAATTTGGAAGAGTTCATATAGTATAGATTTTTAAGAGCTACCCAAATCATGTTTGGTATAAGAGTATATACCATTCCCATTGCTGTCTACTTGATTCCAACTTTTAGTGACCCTATAAGACAGAGCAGAACTTCCCCATAGGGCTTCCAAGGCTGGAAGCTTTATGGAAGCAGACTGCTACATCTTCTTCCCATGGAGCGGATGGTGTGTTCAAAGCACTGACCTTTTGGTTAACAGCCAAGTGCTTAACCATTGTGCCGACAGAGCTTCTTAAGGGAGTAGAAATACATACAAATATCCATGTGTCTACACATACCCACGTAGGTGAAATATTTTCTCTAAAAAATTATGGTATGTCTGAAATCCCACAGAGTCCTGGCCTTTCCCAAGTCCAGAGTGTATGATACTCATCCTGTTAACATCCCAAAACTGAGCCCAACTCTGTGTGAAGTTCTTTCTTAGCATTTAGGGTCTGCCACTAGCTTTAACTTAGGAAACAGCACTTATTTATATGCTACCACTGTCAAATATTTTCATAATTCATAAAAATAAATAACTACTGTATAACAGAAACAATAATAAATATATGACATATTGTTATCACTTTAGAAAATAAAAGAACAAAAAATTAAGCTAGTCTTAAAAAGACAAAATTAAAATTAAGTGGATTTTGAGGCATGATATTTGCAGTGTAGTATAAACTAGAACAAGAAAAATAACACAATAAAGTTCTACCTGCTTTTTTGATGTGGTAAAAGTGTTGTAGTACCACATGACATGTCTCCAGAATAAGAAACAGATGAAAGCAAAATGGTTCTGCTTTTTAAGCTGGCTGGCTTTGATTTACAGTTACATTACTACCTTGTTTTATGAGTACTGTAATATCACCCTATTTGGTTCCTAATGAATAAATGATGAATAATTCATAACATGTAAAAATTAATCAGGGAAGTCTGATTTTAGAGACTTTATTCCAGAAAAAGACAAGGTCTTCATATAGATCATGGGGTATATATTTTTTTAAACAACATGGATTACTTTTTGTTAAAGTTGATTTAAAAATGCAATATGTTCTGTAAGATCCAAAGCAACCTTTTTAAGTAAAAGCATTTATCTGAATGCACACTTTATAACTATGTGTAGATTTATGCACAAGAGTTCAATATAATCATGGACAGGCAAACAATCTTGCCCTGCTTCTTTTTCCATCTAATTTTAAATCACATTGAATAATAAATCAGTTGCACCGATGACTTGCATAAGGGAGAGCTCTTTGGAGAAATAACACTATTTCTTATAAATGCTATAACCTTGGCAATGCACAATTGTGAGTGGTAATACGGCTAAGTGTTTAAGAGTATAGTATGATGCACTAGAAATCCCCTAATCTAAAAGCTAGGGGACAATGCCTACCTAAATAACATAACTTTATGGACTATGATATCTTAACCTTAGATAAATATTTTAAACTTGCCAAGGTTTTAGCCACACATGGAGCCTAACTGGACATGTGAAAGTCCAACATTTTTGCTCCTGTTCCCTCTGTTCTCTTATACTTTTCCATTATTACCTTAGTTAAAAATGGGCTTGAAAAGTGCAGTTCCTTTAACTTAAGGTAAGGTGAAAGAGGTACATTAGTGTACTGACTTTTAGCCATGGGAGAAGTTTCCTCCACATGGTACATGTAGATCTCTCAAGTTGATGGGGATAATTTGAAGAGCTTTCCATTTGTAACTGAAAATGTCCCATTATATTGGGTACAAAGAAAATTCACAGTGTATCAATCTGCTATTTAGACTGTGTGAGACAAGATGGAAAAGAAAGTGGCAGAGATGGGGATTTCTATCTAAACAGAGACTGAACCTGAAAAAAGGAGCAAGGCAGGTGGTAGATCTGCAGAGAGATAAGAATACTCCAGAAACTGCCCCCAGAAAATCACTTAGGTCACTTGGCTCTGGCGATGTAATTTTTATGAACTTACCACTGTGCCTTCTTTACCTACCCCCAGTGTTTTTTCTCACCCCCTAAGCCTTTGAGTCAGAGTTTTTCTTGTTGTCTTCTAAACAGTATTTAAAATGATTCAAATTCAGTACAGTCCAAACATATGTGACAGTCCACAGGGTCACCTGTGTAATATAGATTGCATTTCTTAAGTGAGTTCAAATAATTTATATCCAACTCAGAGACCATATTATAGTGGACTGACAGGAAAATCCAACTCAGGCACTATTAGAGCACACCTGTGCTCTCTAAGCACCTGCAAAGATCTAGAAAGCTTACACTCTGCTTGGAAAATGGAATCAGGAGCTCTAATAGATGATTAGATCCAACATAACCATTGGGAATAGTCTTCCTACCTAAGCTCACTGGTCTCTCGTCCCGCGGCTACTGTCTGCTTCCGCATTCATCAGTGGGGAGTAAAAATTTTTGCCAAGTATAAAACTCTGGTGCCTGAAGTCTAGCCTCTCTATTGCCACAATAAAGTCATACCCTTTGAGTTCTGACCCATCCACCAACTCCTAGGGTACAGCCCAGGTCTACTCAGAGATCCAAGAATTGCAGTCATGGATCCACTTCCCATTTTGGAAGATAGATCTCCTCACTCATTTTTCTTCCCTTAAATAGCAAACACACATATTAGTATTTTAATAGTCATAAATAGCAGTTGCCAAGCAATGAATGACCAAATCAACTACTGATTGAAACAAATAGATGGAGTTATTTGTGATCCAACTCTCTAATCAGCCATCAGTCATTCAGGAAAAGCCATATCTATTTATACTAAGTGGCATAGTCTCAAACTAGGCACAATTTTTAAGGCTAATAAATGCAATATTACATGCTTTCTATTATATAACCTAGTACATATAGCATACTAAATATTGTCTGTGGTGACAACAGCTAAGTTAGAATACTCTCTTCTCTGACTATGCTTTTGTTGAACCACACATCTCAGGATAACACCACAGAAACAGACTAAAAGTTTTACTTTTCTAGATTCATCCAGTGGGAAAAAAGTCTTATACATTGTGATCCATTGGCCTGAGGCCACACAGAAGGCAGACTGAGGTATAAAGCTTATTCAACAAAAACCTCATGAGTTATTGCATAGAACATTTTTATTACCCTTTTATTGTGCTTGTTTGCTTTATTTGACTCAAATTCGGTTGCTTATATATACCAGAACAACACACATTTTACAAAATAAGCTGTCTGTTAAGACATGAAACTAGCACCATCATTCCGTGACAATCCTTTAGGCCATTTCTTTGCCAAACACCACCATATAAATTCTGTTCATTCCAGTGATTTCCTATGGCAAGTGTCCTTTATATTAATCACTTTGGAACCTGCTTTAACTACTGAAGGCCACATGAATGGCATTTAAAGGAATAAAATGGTTTCTTGCCCTTCAATAGTTATTTTCTATACAGGTTAATACTGTCGTTAGCACATTAGAAAACAAATCTATATTCTGACAACTTTCAGCAGTCTTATACAGAAGATTTTACCTTCATTGAGACATAGGCTACCAACTTAATATTGATGTTTAGTTTTTTGCTTATTTGTGTGTTTGTTTTAATTGTCTATGACCAGTTATGAGACAGACTAACATTAAATAACAAAGCCCTGATGAAACTGACTAAAGGGAATATCACGCTGAAATAAGCACTGAGGTCAAAATTGGCTTTTATTATTTTCTGAGTTTATGAAAAAAAAAATTTTTTTTTTTTTTTTTTATGATGCAGCGAGTTCCTTTGTGTGGTCTTTTGCCTTGGTTCTTTGAAAAAAACAGCTTTGGAGATTTCTCCCAAGCTCTGAGGTGTTGTTACCTTTGCCTTAGTTGTTTGGGGAAAAGATTTAGGGTACCTCCCAGGTTTCTTTCTACCCCAGAGGGTTGTTACTTTTCCCCAGGGAAGAAGCCAGAAAATTTTACCTTTGTATAAGACCTGAATTGATTGATATCTCCTGGGTAACTGAGGATTGATTGAACTATCATCTGGTGAGGAAGGCCCGACTTTGTAACTGATGAGGACTGGGATATATAAACGGCTAAAATGCAGAGGTTTTTGATGCCTCATGGTTGACAGGAGCCGGGAAGGCAGCTATCCTTTGGGACATGGAGGTCCCTCCCAGGCCTAGTAGTAAAAGGCTGCAGCTGAGAAAGCTGCCAACTAAGAGCTGGCTGATTAGCTGAAATAAGCTGCAGCTGAGAGAGACACTGTCTGAGAGCTGGCCTGGCAGAGAAGCAGAGCCATGTGGGAACCAAACAGTCCTAAAGCTGCTGCACTGGCTGTGTGCTTGGCTAGTCACTAGTGGAGGAGCCAGACAGCTGACAGCAGCTCAGAGAGTTGAGCAGGCTGCTACACTGGCTATGAGCTAGGCCAGTTAGCAGTTGGGAGAAGAGCGATGCGGAAGCCAACAGTGAAGAGACCTGATGTCAGAGAGCAGCTAAAAGAGCTGACTTGGGTAAGAGTTCTCCTGCACTGAAGATTGGAGAGATTTGCTCTCCACTTTGGGGGAGCCTTCCAGACATTTTCTGTATGCTTCCTGATCCTGATCCCAGTGGTGCATCTAGGGTATTGCACTAGCCCTGGGTGTGTGGTGACACTGAGCAGTTTCTATTAACCCGGTAGGGCCCAACATCCTTCCTCAAGAATGGTAATGTGTTAATTGAAAGATTAATTAGCTTGACTAGTATCTTTTTTTTTTTTTGAGCTGATATTATAATAAAGTTATCTAAAAGTGAAGTGTCTGATATTTGGACAGGGGCGCAATTCCAATGCTTGCCATAGGTGTCATTTTCCATAGACACACCACTGGCCATACTGGGTTAATAGAAACCACTTGGTGGCACCATGAGCCCAGGGCCAGTGCAATACCTGCCATAAATGCCATATCCTATTTATGCCTCTGCTTGATCTCAAGTTGTTCCTGTTACTTTCAAGTTATTCCTGATCCCAAGTTTTAGCTTGTTACTTCCCTAATAAATCACATAATTGTGAGTGTGGTCTGTGAGTTCTATATGGACATTGCAAAAAATTATCAAACCCAGTAGAGAAGTAGAGAGTACCATGGAGGGGGTGTGGGGAAAGGGAGGCAGGTGGTGTCAGAAACAGTGAGGAAATTGGAGAGCTAAGGTATATCTAACCTCCACCTCATAAGAACCAGCTTTGTGCTGATCCTAGTTCATATCCCTCATAAATTTATACAAGTTATTTTGCTACGGTACAAATACTATATTGAAAATTGGGAAAGTTGCATTAAAACTTTTAATTTTACTATTTATTTGTAGTAAATAATTATAATAGCCTAAATGAGAAGTGAGATATTGCAGTTACAAAGGTTTTTTTTTTTTTTTTCAGGTTGGTATTGGAATAAATAAAATAAATGGAATATTAGGTTTCGTATACCTAATTCCAGAGCACAATTTCTTACAATTATACTTACACAGAAGACAAGCTGGCATTTTCCTTTAAAAGAAATCTGTTCAGATAAAATTTAATAAATGTATCTTGTTGAAGGAAAGACAACATAATGTCTCTGGAACAAACCAGACCTATTAATATATTAAATCTTTGAAAAGAAGAGTGTATTGAAATACAGGGGGAAAGTGGATCTAAATATCTTTATAATTAAAAATGGTGTAATTAAAGAATAAAAAAAAATTAGAACTGTGGAATTTTTTTTTTTTTATCATAGGTAGGGGCAAAGTTTAAACACAAGATTCAATATAAGAATAAAAAGGAATTTAATTCAATTATCAAAGAAGCATAAATAGTTATAGTAAGGGTGCATATGGACAAGTAAAAGTCAATCAGTAGTCTACAATTAAAAATCTTTAATTTATTAGAACACACACACAGACATATATAACTTTTGTAAAGACTTTAAGGGATTATCTTCAAATATTGATTTTTGAGATTTAAAATGGTATCTGATACCTCATTACATTGTCTGTCAACATCCCACTCAGCTGCATGTGAAGACACAGACATAAAAAAAATCCACACTACAACCAAGAGCTAAGGCTAACATACAACCTAAAATAATACCGGGAGAACACTCTTCAAGTAACTCCAAGGTATATCAGCTAGACTAGTAAACCCTTATCCTGGCTTCAACCTAAGGAAGAGAGACCATCATGAAAATATGTAATAAAGATAAAATTGTTAGGAGGATTTGCACTTTATAATATGAAGGTAAATACATAAGGGAAAAACAAAATTTCTAAAACATGTAACTGTAGAAAACAGTAGAAGGGGATATGAAGATATTTCTCAGCCTTTAACAAAAAAAAGCAATGTTTAAAATATCGATAACCTGAAGAATTACTAAATATAGCTTGATCTGATTATTGAAATTGCATGGTAATACAAATGTAATTACAAAATTCAGTACAGTTTAATGACCCATGTATCGTTTTCATAATAAAGCTGTTTTTTCCATGAATTTCTTAAGAAAAGGTTGCATAGATCATAATGTTTCATCAGAAACATTATTATAGTTGAAAATAAATTGTGAAGTGAGAAAATAATCAGATGTTTCTCACAAAATGGGAGCTAAAACACTCTCTTTTCAGGGCACAACAACTACCTTTCCAGCATAGATTAGGACTAAATCTAAAAAAACAGGAAAATATGTTATTCATAAAGAAAAAGTATAAAAATAGATCTCTGCCTCACATTGTACACAGGATTCAATTATATCAATTAAGGATTTACACATCTAAAGGAAATTTTTTTAATGTTCTGAAGAAAATAAAGAAGAATACCTTTGAGACCTGGATATAAGATTTCTTTAAAAAGGTATAAAACAAGAAACCACAGGTATTAATAAAGGATCAATAATTTACATTAAAATTAGAATCTTGTGAAAAAATAAGACACGTATCTTAAAAAAATATGTATTTTCCAGGCAGAGGGTGGTTTGTAAGGTATAGAAACTATAAATCAATTTTTAAAAACCATACAACACTGTAGAAAAAGATCAAAAGACATGAATAACCTGGACTAATGTTCAGCCCATATGCAGCAACATAGGCTTAGATCCTTCACAGCCAGCTTCTTTGCTGATTGGCTGGTGTCTGCTTCCATCGGTTATTGCTTTTTCTATATCATTTGATAAATGTTTGAAGTACCGCTCTATGAACAGTATACAAAGTTCATATGGCTAAAGAACATATGAAAAAGCAAGTAATTAGGGAAACTCAAACCATAACCTGAACGAGATACCATTTCACAACCAATGGATAGGAAAAATGTAAGAATTTTGAAAATACCAAATGTTGAAGAGAAAACAAGCCAATGCAATATTTTAGAATTGTTTAAATCTGTGGAACTCATTGGAAAACAATTTGGGGCTTTCTTTAAAAGTTGAAAATTCACATATCCCACAACCCCAAGTATTATATTCAAGAGAAAAGCTTGCACATGTGCAGGAGAAATATAATTTTCTCTCTCTTTAACTTTTCCTAATCTCTTGGAATCTCTTTTCTCCATCTGGTCTTTGAAAGCACTTGTCTCTTTAAGTCTGCTAATTCCTCAAAGATCAAGCCAAAAATGCAGACGATATGAAAATAACTTCTGCATTCAGTCCTGTATCACAAAGGGAACACATACACTTAACTATGTGATTAGAACAGAGGAAGAAAAATAAAATGAGAAAGAAAACATAAACAAATATCTAAATAATTTTCCTAGTCTATAATAATGATAATATTAGATAACATTTATAGAATGATCACTGTTTGTCAGGCATTTTATGAAGAATTTGCCATGACTAATTTTGTCAGTTTCTAAAAATTTTCCATGAGATTTGGACTATTATCATCTTTTTTCATAAATGAGGAAACTGATGCACAGAGAGGCTAAATGATTGGCCCAAATTCTTACAGCTTGAATGCAGCAGAGCTAGGATTCCAGTTCAGATGACCTGACTCTAAAGCCCCAACTCAACCACTACAGTAAACTACTTTTCAAGGCCTACTAGTGTCTCCTTTTAGCAACACTGATGACCCCTGGTACTATCTTGCAAATATGACTATGACCTTGAACACGGTTAACTGGATCAGGATTAGATAATGTGTCAGTGTGGCTCAGTCAGTGACCTTTCCTTAGGATTTGAGAATATGATATGAGTCAACTGAGAATGAAGAAAGAGCTCGGGGGTGTAGAGGCAGAGAAACAGATATATAAGAGTTTTTGGCAAACACAACATGATTTCAAGATCTCTAGCTCATCAATAAACTATAGCCATTACTTCACTGTCATTTGGTTAGGAATAGATAACATGACTATTACGAGATCTGGACTTATTAAATGGATCTCTCAAAAACACTACATAGCAATTAATAGGCTAAATTAATTACTATTTAATAATTTTGCATTTTAATAATAATGTACAGCTTTGAAAGTGCTATTGTTTCATCATAATCTGATTTATAAAAAGAAAACAAGTAAAGCATTTACAGATGAGGGAATTGAGGATCACAGAGCTGAGATAATTTATCCAAAGTCATGCTAATAGTTTCTTCTGAATCCACTGCTACTTCCACATCTTCATATTACTATCTTTAAAAGTAAATGTTCTCTTATTGTTCTTCTATAACTTATGCTTTTATTTTCATCTAAAAATATTTATGGTATTTTTCTTTCCTGATCCTACCAAATGTCTTTACCCTTGATTTGATTAGTATAAGCTGTGAGTGATTGCTTTGTCCTTCTTCGCATTAACTATAAGAAATAAATTTGTTGTCATGGCATAATTTAGTGTCTGAACAAATTAAAACTACTTAATACAGAATGTACTCCGGGTAGCCTCTTGCTGAGATAATGTACAAGATCGGACAGTCAAGCTTGATAGAGTTTATTCAGGAGAACCTCATTCAAGCATGGCTCAGAGGCACAATTCAGACTTCACAGCATGTTACAAATTCATTGCATCTTCACCGTGAGTGGGGCAGAATAAAAAAAAGTAAGAATTATTTTGTTATTGTTGCTGGAGTTGCATGAAAATGCAGTCAATAGTAAAATGTAAGATGTCAGAAGATACAAAAATTGATATGACAGTGTATTTTGGTTTAGCTCTGCCATAATTTAATTTAGAAAATGTCATAGGTAAATACAGGTCTAGAGCTTCCACTTATATTAAATTAAAAAACAAAAAAGTCTGTATAAAAAGAAATGGGCTTCAAATAAAATAAAGCCAAAATGAAATAGAATATAATTTTGTTCAAGCACTTCATTAGCATTAAAAAGTCAGCACATAATTAAATTAATAAATTCAGTATATTAACCAAAATTTCCAAGGGTTGTACTATTTTCAGGGAATTGGTTTTATTTCAGGGTTTTAAAATATTTTACAAACACCCCCATAAACATTTTAAATATTTCATGCAACATTTTATTGCAAGTTGTGATTGTTTCATAAAAGTTCTTTGATGATCTGAAAGAAATGCACCAAATTTGCTTTGATGTATTTTAAGTGTTTACACATTCTCTTATTTCTAAAGAAAGTACAGAAATACGTTACTTATAATTTGTCTTTTTAGAATATTTTTTTAAAGCACCCACTCGTCTCAGGAAGCAATTCACTTTACACAGATGTTTTCTCCTTTGTCCATGTGCTCTTTAAGGACAGAAAAAAATAGTGCAATTAAAAATAAATTGAAGGAATAATTTTGTAATTAATCATCTCATAATACTATAAGATAATTTGGAATATGAAGTAGTATATTTCTGGTCTAGCATCAAAGGTCTTACAACATATCATACCCCTTTATATCATGGGCAATAAGTCAAGTAAAGAAATAGTATCCACATTAGCTCTAGAGGTAGATGAATCAAATATAGCTAGCATAGAATATATAAGATACCTGGAATTATTTATTGGGCATATAACAGAGGTCAGCTACCGATGTAAGAATGTAAACATGCTTGGCTTCACAAAGTTTTTATCATCGAGTGGGAAGATAGTGTATTGCATAAATAATTATGATTAAAATTAATAAGTACTATTGAATACCATTATATGATTAATAGTACCTTACATGTCTGTCAGTTTGTCATACTGTGGTGGCTTGTGTGTTGCTGTGATGCTGGAAACTATGATACTGGTGTCTCAAATACTAGCAGGGTCCAGAGAAAGACAGACTAGGAAGAAGGACCTGGCAGTCTACTTCTGAAAAAAATTGGCCAGTGAAAAACCTTATGAAAAACATTGTCTGATATAGTGCCAGAAGATGAGCCTTTCAGCCCAGAAGTCACTCAAAATAAGACTGGGGAAGAGCTATCTCCTAAAAGTAGAGTCAACCTTAATGACGTGGATGGAGTCAAGCTTTCAGGACCTTCATTTGCTGATGTGGCACAGCTCAAAATAACAACAGCTTTACACATCCATTAATAATCAGAACATACAATGTACAAAGTATGAATCTAGGAAAACCAGAAGTCATCAAAAATGAAATGGAATGCATAAAGATCAATATCCTAGGCATTAGTGAGCTGAAATGAACTGACATTGGCCATTCTGGATCAGAAAATTGTATAGTCTACTACACTAATAAAAATGACAAATTGAAAAGGAATGCATCCCATTCATCGTCAAAAAGAACATTTCTGTATCTGTCCTGAAGTACAACACTTTCAGTGATAGGATAATATCCATAAGCCTACAAGGAAGACCAGTTAATACAACTATTATTCAAATTTACCCACAAGTCACTAATGCCAAAGATGAGGACATTGAAGATTTTTATCAACTATTGCAGTCTGAAATTGATCAAACATGCAATAATGATGCATGGATAATTACTGGAAATTGGAACATGAAAGTTGAAAACCAAGAAGGATCTGTAGTTGGAAAATATGATATTGGTGATAGAAATGACACCTGAGATGACATAATAGAATGTTGCAAGACCAACTATTTATTCATTGAAAAAATTTTTTCAACAACATAAATGTCAACTATACATGTGGATCTCACCAAACAAAAAACACAGGAATCAAATCGACTACATCTGTGGAAAGATATGATGGAAAAGCTCAATAGCATCAGTCTAAAAAAGCCATAGGCAAGTTTAAGTTGAACCTGAAGAAAATTAAAACTAGTCCATGAGAACTAAAATAAGACCTTGAGTATATTCCATCTGAATTTGGGGACCATCTTAAGAACAGATTTGACATATTGAACAGTAATGACTGCAGTCCAGACAAGTTGTAGGATAACATCAAAGACATCATACATGAAGAAAGTAAAGGGTTGATAAAAAGAGAGGAAAGAAAGAAAAGACCAAAATGGATGTCAGAAGAGACTCTGAAACTTGCTCTTGAACGTAGAGTAGCTAAAGTGAATGGAAGAAATGAAGAAGATAAAGAGCTAAACAGAGGACTTCAAAGGACGGCTCAAGAAGACAAAATAAAGTATTATAATGCAATGTGTAAAAACCTGAATTTAGAAAACCAAGAGGGAAGAACATGGTCAACATTTCTCAAGCTGAAAGAGCTGAAGAAAAAATTCAAGCCTTAAATTGCAATTTTGAAGGACTTTATGGGCAAAATATTGAACAACATAGGAAGCATCAAAAATGAAAGGAATACATATAGTAACTGTATCCAAAAGAATTGATCAATGCTCAGCAGTTTCAAGAAGTAGCATATGATCAAGAACCAAAGGTACTGAAGGAAGAAGTCCAAGCTTCACTTAAGGCACTGGTAAAATACAAGGCTCCAGGAATTAGGATGTTTAAAAAAAAGGACGCAACACTAGAAGTACTCACTCCTCTATGCCAATAAATTTTAAAGACAGCTACCTAGCAAACTGACTGAAAGATATCCATATTTGTGCCCATTCGAAAGAAAGGCCATTCAACAGAATGCAGAAATTATTGAATAATATCATTAATATCACATGCAAGTAAAATTCTGCTGGAGATAATTCAAAAAAGATTGCAGCAGTACATCCACAAGGAATTGCCAGAAATTCAAGCCAGGTCAGAAGAGGACATGGAATAAGAGATATCAGATGATGTCAGATGAATCTTGTCTGAAATCAGAGAATACCACAAAGATGCTTACCTGTATTTTATTGACTATGCAAAGGCATTTGACTGTGTGGATCATAACAAATTATGGATAACACTGCAAAGAATAAGAATTCCAGGGCACTCAACTGTGCTCATGAGAAACCTGTATATAGACCAAGATGCAGTTGTCCAAACAGAACAAGCAGATATTGGGTAGTTTAAAGTCAGGAAAGATATGGGTCATTGTTGTATCACCGTACTTATTCAAATGTCTATGCTGAGCAAATAATCCAAGAAGCTGGACTATATGAAGAAGAACATGACATTGATATTGGTGGAAAGCTCATTAACAGCCTGCAATATACAAGTAACACAACCTTGCTTGCTGAAAGTGAAAAGGACTTGAAACACATACTGATGAAGACCAAAGACTACAGCCATTAATATGGATTACACCTCAACACAAAGGAAACAAAAATCTTCACAACTAGACCAATAAGCAGCATTATGATAAATGTAAAAAAAAAACTGAAGTTGCCAATGATTTAATTTTACTTGGATCCATAATCAATGCCCTTGGAAGCAACAGTCAAGAAATAAAATGAAATGTTGCATTGGACAAATCTGCTGCAAAGGACCTCTGACTAGTGTTGAAAAGCAAAGATGTTACTTTGAGGACTAAGGTGAGCCTGACCCAATGCATGATATTTTCAATCACCTCATATGCATATGAAATCTGGATAATGAATAAGGAAGATAAAAGAGAAATTGATATCTCTGAATTATGGTGTTGGTGAAGAACACTGAATATACCACGGACTCCCAGAAGTATGAAGGAGTCTGTGTTGGAAGCACAGCCAACATGCTCCTTGGAAGTGAGGATGGCGAGACTTCGTTCACATACTTTGGACATGTTATCAGGAGGGGCAAGTCCCTGGAGAAGGATACCATGCTTGGTAAGGTAGAGGGTCAGCAAAAAAGAAAAGATCCTCTATGAGATGGATTGAAAGAGTGGCTTCAACAATAGGCTCAAACAGCAATGATTGTGAGGATGGTGCAGGACCCGGCAGTGTTTCCTTCTGTTGTACATAGGTTCACTATGAGTCAGAATCAGTTCTGCACCATCTAAGGACAACAAAAACAGAATGTACGTAATGGTCAAATCAAGAAAGATATTGCAAAGCTTTTTTAAGTTTTGATTTTAACTTTAAGCTAAAGGAAAGCCAAAGAGGGAACAGAAAATCCCTTAATATCTCAAAAAAATTAATGCAATATTGTTTTCCATACTCATCAGGTTCAGGACTTTAAATACCCACAAGGTAGATCATACAACGTGAGTTATTTTTCAAAATTTGTGGTCTATAATGTCATTTAGCTCATGATATTATAGACGTCAATTCTAGGCCATTTACAGGACTAGGTTTTAAGAATAGTAGTAACATATGGCTTTATGAGGGTCACTAGGACTATACTGGATTGAATGGGAGCAAAAACAGCAATCCAATGAAGGGGTTAACACAATAATCTAGGCAAAAGATATCATAACACAAAAAATAAAAATTCAACAGTCCGGAATTACCTTTGGAAGAATTTCAGAGTTAGCATAGATAAGTAAATACACTGATAATTCAAACTGACAACTATTCTCCTAATTAAGAAAATAAAAAAGAAGAAGCCATACCACAAATATAAAAAATATCTTTTTATCACCTCTGTCATGGATTGAATCGTGTTCCCCAAATTTATCCGTCAACTTTGCTAGATCATGGTTCTCAGTATTGTGTATTATCCACCATTTTGTCATCTGATGTGATTTTCCTGTGTAATAAATCCTGCCTCTATGATGTTAACGAGGCAGGATTAGAGGCAGTTATGTTAATGAGACAGGACTCAATCTACAAGATTAGAGTCTGTATTAAATCAATCTCTTTTGAGATATAAGAGAAGCGAGAAGAGAGACAAGGGGACCTCGTACCACCAAGAAACAAAAGCCAGGAGAATAGGGCATCATTTGGACCCAGGGTCCCTGAGCTGAGAAGTTCCTTAAACAGGGATGATTGATGACAGTGGCCTTCCCCCAGAGCCAACAGAGAGATAAAGCCTTCCTCTGGAGCTGGCACCCTGAATTCGGACTTCTACCCTCCTGAACTATAAGAGAATAAATTTCTCTTTGTTAGAGTCATCCACTTGTGGTACTTCCATTATAGCAGCACTAGATAACTAAGACAACCACAGATCATAGAGCCATTAACAGATAATATGAGAAAACTCTGTACAACTTTACATGGATAAAAAAATATTGACAACTTAGGTGATGAAATCAACACATTTCTTAAAATTTTTTTTCTTTTTTCTATACCTAATAGGAATGACCAAATAAGAAGCAATTATCTGAATAGCACTATCTCTAATAAAGAAAATGAGATTTTTGCCAATATTCTTCCAAAAATCTTCCAGGAACAAATGGTTCCTTTGGTGGATTGAATCTAACATTCAAGGAAGAAATAAAATTGATCTTTCACAAACTGTTTAAAATAAAAATAGTAAGAAGGAATACTACCCAACTCATTTTAGGAGGAAGGCACAACTCTAATACCAATACCTAAAAAAGAAAATACGAGGACAGATAACAGCATACAAATAACAAATACAACTTTAATGAATATATAAAAGAAAAAAATTATTAACATAGCATTAACAAATCAAATTCAATAACACATAAAGAGGATAATATATCAGTATGAAGTTGGATTTATCTCAGGATGCAAAGTTGGTATATAACTTGAATATCAATCAGCAGAACAAAGAAAAAGCTATATGACCATTTCAATAGAAAAAAAAAAGCATTTAACAAAATTCAGCACACATTTATGAGGAAAAATTCTCAGGAAATTAGGGAATAATATGGGATTTCTGGAGCCCATCACTGTGAGTCGGAATTGACTCAAAGGCAACGGGTTTTGGTTCGTGGCGCAGTGGTTAAGAGCTACTGCTGTTAACCAAAAGGTTGGCAGTTTGAATTCACCAGCCCCTCCTTGGAAGCCCTACAAGGCAGTTCTACTCTGTCCTTAAGGGTCAGTATGAGCCCTAATCGACTTGATGGCAATGGGTTATGTGATTTCTACAACATAATAAATGTATCTAAAAACAAACAAAAGTCTTCAGCTGACATATCACTTTAAGTACAATAATCTTAACTGATATGATTAAGTTAAGGATCTCGAGTTGGAAAAGTATCCTGGATTATTCAGGTGGCCTCAATATAATCACAATTTAAAAAAAAAAAACAAACCATTGCCACCTAGTCAACATCCTATTGCCTCTTAGAGGTTCCAAGGAGCACCTGGTGGATTTGAACTGTCAACCTTTTGGTTAGCAGCCACAGCACTTAACCAGTACACACACCACCAGTGTTCCCATAACAATAGTCTTTATAAAAGCAAGACAGAAGAGCAGAGTCAGGGAAGGAGATGTGATGGAAGCAGGAGTAGGGAGTTATGCGACCACAAGTGAAAGAATGCAGGCAGTATCTACCAAACCAAACCAAACCCAGTGCCATCGAGTCGATTCTGGCTCATAGAGACCCTATAGGACAGAGTAGCAGCCGTAGCACTTAACTAGTACGCCACCGGCGTTTCCAGGCAGTATCTAGAGGTTGGAAAAGGGAATCAATGAATTCTCCCCTAGATAACTTTTTACATTTCTGACCTCCAGAAATGCAGAACAATAAATGCCTATTGTTTTAAGGTACTAAATTCGTGCAAACTTGTTACAGCAACAATAAGAAACCAATACATCAGCTATTGCATCATAACCAGAAGTAAAAATCATCATACATCTCATATCTCTCAGGATCCCCAGCACATTGGGCTTACAAGTTACAGATTCTCAAAAAAAAAAAAAGTCCAAGTAAATTGAAATCAAATTTTCCATGATCCCCTGAAGGTTCTACTGCAGATCTAGAGCAGAATATCATATATAGTCCATAAAGTTTTTGGAAAAAATAACCAGCCAATCATAATTTAATTATTTTAATAAGAAAAATGGTTTTGAGAGAAAATTCTAATAATAATTTGCTGATATACTTTCAGAAGCAGAACTCAGATCTACTTCCATTGTCAAATGTCATTGACAGAGTGATACCTAAGTCTCTCAAACCGTCTTAGGAATTGCTTCACTCTAAGAAAACCGTTTAACCAATTTAAATATAATACAGAATACTGATTTTGTGCAGACTTTTGGACAGAAAGTAATGATCTTAAACATAAACTTGAGTAATCTGGATGATACGTTTTACAGACTTCAAGGCAAGACATAGTCATCCTTGCATCATCTCACCGTGAGCGTGTTGATTCTCTCTTAAATTTCACTAGAGTCTACGTTTCTATAGATTACTTTCTTCAGAAAAATAAGTTATAAATCTTCTAGACAGACAAAATTGAGATACTATCAAAGTTGAAGACACTGTCTTACTCAAAACCAACTGTGGATGGATATATTTAATGTCAAACTGTAGAATAAGAGAATTTACCTGTTTGTGACTCGTAAGCGTTATGCACTGAATTGAGCTGGAATCCTAACATCTTTTCCTGTGGTACCTCCATTTGGGAATAGAATTTTCTTTGTTATATCAATGTAAGGCATGTCTTAAACCTACTCACTTTTGAGATATAAAAAGAGCAGATTAAGCACAGAAAAGTAAGCAAGAATGAGGGAAAGATAGTTGCCACTTGGAGATTGACAAGGAACCCTAAGGTGAATGCTAGAATAGCTGAGACAGGATTTTCCTCCACAGCAGACAGAGAGAGCCTTCCCCTAGAGCCGGCACCCTCAATTGGGACTTCTAGTACCCTAAACTGTGAGAATGTAAATGTAAAAATAGACTATTTTTTAATACGTAAAATTGTTGAATTACAATATATAACGGCTGGCCATATCCTCACCAGTCTTGTCACATTTCATAGGACCGTATAGGACAGAGTATAACTGCCCCATGTGGTTTCCAGGGTTGAAATCTTTACGGAAGCTGATTGTCACATCTTTCTTCCACAGAGTGGCTGGTGGGTTCAATCCGCTGATCTTTGGATTAGCAGCTGAATGCTTTAACCACTGTGCTACCAGGGCTCTGTCATCAAACTAACTGTGGTTAATTTAGAAACTTTCCCTTTCTTCCTGTTTAAAAATTTCATACCGTCCAAATACCTGTTGCGAAAGGTTCCGAATACTTTTCTCCTACTTTTCTAATTTGCACCCGCTAACTATATTTCTCTTGACTTCATTGGTTAAGTTCAGTTCCTATTCTTCATCAGTGTTCTTTTTTCTCCTGTTTCTGATTCCTACTGCAACACATTATGAATCAAGATGGAAAGATGGTCAACTCTCCACTGCATAGCTTGTTACATGCATAAATGGGTATCAACCAATCAACAGCAATACTGTAGCTAAAAAAAAACTGTGCAAAATTTTAATCTTGCTTCCCTTGGTAAAGAGCCCTCCAAAGAGAGTAATATGACTCAGGAAGAAAACTTGGAGAAAAATAAGATATTCCCACTGGAAAATAACAAGATGCAAGGTATTTGAAAAGCAGAAAAAGAAGGAATTCTATAAAAAGGATATTGTCCTTCTACTTCTCCATCCCTCTACCAGTTAGGAACTTTGAAAATTTGGGAAATTTCTGGTAATTGTCTAGAAATTAAGGTTGAACTTGCCTACTTATAACAGACAGTGGCTTAACAGAAATTTCTGTTAGAATCACAAAATTTCCTTTTACTCTTTTCTGTTGGGTTTAAAAATATGTACATAAAATCGTGGGTTTAAAAATATGTACATAACCGTCATAATAAGTGGGGTTCTGTGAGAACTTCACACGTGATATGAGTAAGGCAAAGTCGGCCTTATAGATCTATAGCAACTTCTAGTCGTGCTGGGAGGTGATATGACCTGCCTTTCTCTGTGCAGCAGTTGTTGATGTCAGACTTATGCAAATAACGCCTTTATTTTGAGTGGATAAAATGACATGTCCTGGAAAATATTTTTTCTCCTGTTATCCTAGAACTAAAAAATGAAGCCCATAACTGAGAAAAAATGATACTTAATACCTCTAGTTCTATTTTAGAGATTCCCTATGTCTTCATTAAGTGCTATGGCTGCCAACCAAAGGGTTAGCAATTCTAATCCACCAGGCACTCCTTGGAAACTCTATGGGGCAGTTCTACTCTGTCCTATAGAGTCGCTATGAGTCCGAATTGACTTGACCAGACTGGGTTTGGTTTGATTTTCTGTGTCTTTGTACCAACCATCTCCCTGTAGTACCTTTCCCCCTTTCTGTTCCACCTCCATCACTCTTCTTGCCCAGAGACAAGAAGAGGTCACCTTTTAGTTCAGTATTATGAAAAGAGAGCTCAGGAAGAAGTCTCCCAAGTAACAGTTTTATCACATTTGAGGGTGTTTATAAGAATGAGGAGCTGACGTGCCACTACTTCGTTATACTTTTGTTATCCATATTAAAGGATCAACTTTTGTGGTTAACCATGGACCAAGGAAGCTGACTCACCATCACACATCGCTCAGGTAGAGAGATGAGTCTCTTGTATAGCAGAAGAGGTAACGCCAGGGAAATGGAATGGGGAAAGTTTGGGGAGCAGCCATCATTGCCCCCCAAGCTTGTCTGTACGGAGGAGAGAAGCATTGAAACAATCTTAAGACTGAGGTTTTAAATTGAACAAGACTCAATCATAACAATAAAAATGAGAAGGTTTTAATCATCAAAGTTGAGGGAAACTTTATTCATTCAAAACGAGTTCTCATGGAGGGGGGCAGCTATCTTGAAAGAAGTTATAGGATTAAGCAAAATCACGTTCACAGCAATTATTGAAAAATAAAATTATTTCAGGTGAATATGTTAAATGGGTCCCAAATTTGCACAACAAAATATAGAAAATCAGATTAGGTAGATATTCACATTTCTATTTTAACTTGAAGAAGTTACGGTTCAGAGATATAACATGAACTCCCTGTGTGAGAGTTCCAAAACTCAGGTGCCTGACTCAATATCAGAACGATCCGCCCAGGTATGAGCCCCTACAGCAGATTAAACCCACTGCCCTCAAGTGGATTGCAACTCATAGCAACAATATAGGACAGAGTAGAACTGCCCCACAGAGTTTCCAAGAAGTGCCTGGTGGATTCTGCCGACCTTTTGGTTAGCAGCCATAGCACTTAACCACTGCACCACCAGGGTGTGGGCTGACAGCATATTAGCTTTTGCTTATTTCACCTGCAGTCATAAAAACCTTAGAGGGGCTTAAGTACATAACAAAGGAAAAGTTTTTCTCTGTGGTTAAACTAAGTAATGTTCCTAAAGGACATTCTTGGCACAAGACCCTAATCAAGAATCCCCTCAGCAGCCCTCAGGAAATGTTTTACCTTGTGACTACCCTGTAAAACCCTCCTTAGTCATGTATTTAAACTAACCAATCCAAATGACCCACATTTGTCTTTTCAGCCAATCACTCTAAAGCCTCCCCCTTCCAGTTGTCCCTCTTCCTTCTTACCTAATATTGTAGCTTCCAATCAGAATGTCATGCTTTAGCTTATAAAAAATGCCTCTGTAACTCTGCCATGTTGGCGTATTTGGTTTCCCTTTGTGAAATTAGACCTATCCACAGTTTGAACTGTCTTGAACCTTCAATAAATCTCTTTGCTTTTATTTTTATCGGAGTGTGAGTTCTTACTCACTGACGTCCCCGAAGTCAGACACCTAGTCCGAGAACTTAGGCATTGGTAATTATCAATAAGGAGAACTGAAGAATCGATGCCTTTGAATTACAGTGTTGGCAAAAAATACTGAATATAACATGGACTGCCAGAAGAACAAATAAATCTGTCTTGGAAAAAGTACAGCCAGAATGCTCCTTAGAAGTGAGGATGGTTAGACTTTGTCTCACCTACTTTGGACATGGAGGCCTAAAGAAGGACATCATGCTTGGTAAAATGAAGGGTCAGCAAAAAAGAGGAAGCCCCTCAATGAGATGTATTGACACAGTGGCTGCAACAATGGGCTTAAACATAGCAATGATTCTAAGTATGGTGCAGGACAGGGTAGTGTTTTGTTCTGTTGTGCACAGGCTTTGCATGAGTCAGAACCATCTCTACAGCACCTAACAACAACAACAATTGTCAGTTGGTTTAATCATTAAAATAATTAGTCTATAAACCTCTCTATTTACATCCTTGAGATAGAGTCCCAAGGATATGAAACTAGATGGATGGATGGAAGGACGGACGGACGGATGGACCGACAGATGGATGCACAGACGGACGGACAGAGCATAGACTGATAAAACATATATTTGCATTTTTTTTCTGTATAAAAGCAACCTTCTGTCTTGCCATTAATTATTTATGGAACCAAAACAACAACAACAACAACAAATAAACCCAAACGCATTGCCATCGAGTTGATTTGCACTTATAGCGACTCTATAGGACAGGGTAGAACTGCCCCCATAGGGTTTTCAAGGCTGTAAATCATTATGGAAGCAGACTGCCACATCTTTCTCCTGTGGAGCAGCTGGTGAATTCAAACCGCTGACCTTCTGGTTAGCAGCCAAGCCCTTACCCACAGTACTATCCAAAAACAAAACCAAACCCCTTGCCGTCAGGTTGATTCCAACTCATAGCGGCCCTATAAGACAGAGTAGGACTGCCCCATTCAGTTTCCAAAGAGTACCTGATGGATTCGAACTGCCAATCTTTTGGTTAGCAGCCGTAGTTTATATATGGGACCAGTGACCTCCAATAGCTTATAATCACCCCGTGGATGTATCAGAAAGTTAACTGAGTGAATTAGGCAAAACGTTGTTGCAATTTGCTTCTTTCTTTGTCACCTGAGGACACACACTTTGACGTTACAAGCTGTTTAATCAAGAGCAACAGAACAATAAATAAACTTGAGATGCTGTTATAGGGCCAGTAATAGAAATAAAGAAATGAAAAAAATGCAGAGAAAGTGTTTGGATCATAGCATTTTTTTTACTATAATTCAACAACCTACTGGAAGATTTCAGGTTTCTTGCATGAACTCTTAATATTTCAAATCATCAAGTGTAGAAATGAAAGGTTTACATGAATATTAAAAACAATTAAAAAGGTATTTTATAATAAATATGATTTTACATGTTCTTAATAATTGGGCATTTTGACATTTACATGACCAATCTATCTTCACAAAGTTTACCCAGGTTGTATTAATATCCTGATGACAAGGTGAATAAAATTCTATGATTTGGTCAAAACATACATAAGCTCCTATAGCCATATAATGTTTCTTGAGATCCTGTTTGCACATAACTTTCTTTTAGAGTTATGGGATGCTAAGCTGCTTAAGACAACCATTCTTTCTTTTTAAAGGTAATAATTGGGAAGACAGAATACACACATATAAGTGGAGCATTTGTTAAGAGTGCAGTAAATACATAGACAAAGCTTCAGGTTTGTGAGGTATTGAGATATGAGAATTTTTGGGGGGGATGGGAGATATCACATTCTAAAAAAAGTTCAATTGGGTAAATTTTATTTATTTATTTCTCTTTAGGTCAAGCAAAGGTAATTAGGTAATTCTTTCAATGCTTTATTATTAACATGAAATAAGTTCTTGCTTTTAAGCAAATTTTATACCCACTCAAATATTCACAAGTGAGTTACTCTCTATCACAGCGGGAGTGTGAGCTCCTTGAAGATCAGAACTGAGTTTTATTATCTTTGTATGTATTAAGCAAAGAACAATCCCTGGCATTTTACTATGTTACAAATGTATGCCCTTTTCTCTACCAAAAAGTTTAAATAAACAATTCTCCTGATCACAAAACTTTTTTTTTTTTTTTTAATTTTCTCTATCAGGAATATTCGTTGAGACGAAAACAGGAAGTGAATTAGTGGAGTTATCGTACCCCTTCATAAAGTAGGAAATTCTAGAAGAGAATTGGCATTGCAATTAGACAGGACAAGTCTGGTCTTTCCTCTCATACTATAAGAAGATGTAGGGAATTTTTGGCAGAAAAAAAGAATAGACCTCAAGATCTTGGCCCCAATCACCCTCTATGAATTGTCAATAGGTGATTTTTTTATTGGAAGACTGGTAAGAGTGCAAAGGAATCAAAAGTTCAAGGAGCCCTTAGAAATTTAACAAATTATTTTTGATTCCTGTTTCTTGTTTGCTTGTTTGTTTTGTTTTGTTTTTTTCCTTCCCTTGACTTACTTCTTGGCCATTAGCCAGGAAAAAAAAAAAATTGACATAAGAAAAATACTAATCTTTCTTAATCTGTTTTTGAATACTATATACTATAGGGATGACTTAGATGGAATTCTCTTAAAAGTGTGGATGTACTTCAAGAGTATTTTGTTTTTCAGGATTTAGCTGTACCACTTGTGGCAGATCATAGGTGCTTACCTTCACGGATTCACTTCACAGCAAATATTTGTTGAGTCACAAAAAGAAAAGGAAGATTACAAAGAAAAGAATAAACAAATATAAACTATAAAACAATGTAGCATTACATGGAATCTACAGTAAATGGGATCTACCTTATTAAACACAAAAGCATGATTGCTACAATTAAATCATATGTTATTCTAATACTATTCATTAAAATCTTTATGGATATAGATTTTCAAAAAATACCTCTTTGAACTAGTCAAGCTTAAAAATGGAACTAATGTATTTTCTGGAAAAGTTCCCAGGCTCTATCATTATATCATTGTATCATTGTATAGTAAATCCCATCTCTAATTCAATTTCATTGCCTAGTCAACAAATTCATATATATAATCAAGACCAACGCTATGAATTCATTATGGAAATAAGAGTTTCTAGCAAGAACTTAAAACCAAGAGGTTTTCTACATATTTTTGAGCCAAACCATAAGTAAGATATATACAAAATTAACGAAAAAGCTTAGGACTTCTTAAAAGGCTTTGATATAAAATACTTTTGAAGCTATAAAAAAAAAACTCAAAAAATGTTTAGTTCCTGTGATAGTAACTCTATGGTAAGAATTATGAAGACTGATTTGTTGTCTTGCTAAATTTTACACTGATTTAATGTCATCACAAAAAGCCATAAAACTACTTTCAGCATGAAGGTCCTTGTTGATACAATGAAAACATTGAAACATGCTTTCAAGGTATAGATTCATATTTTGAGAATGTTACACACTGTTGAAATGTGTATTGATAATTTCAAGTCCCTAGAGTAAAAACATAGTATGCTAATGTATTATTAAATTTATAAATTTAAGGAAAAGTAAGCCATATATATCAGGGTGTATTAATTTTTAAATGTTTCATATATTATCAAATATTACCATTTATGAATTGATTATATAAATCTCTAACATCCAAAAGTACAGTGTGCTTCACAAATACTGGTATGTCTTTGAGATTAGAAACTGATGTTCTAAATGGTAACAGTGAACTAGGGAAGGAATTAAGAATTAAATTAGGGTATACAGAAAGCAAAAAAATAAGAGATGAAGTTGGGGGAAGTGAGAAAATTGAAAAAAGGAAATAATACCCCCCCCAAAAAAACCCAGAACTAACTCATAAACAACTTTTGTATATATGATTTAAAATTTAGATTTGGTACTACTGGACAGATGGTTTTCCCTTTGAGGAAGAAAAGAATAGGGTGTAGATAAATTTTGTGGAAGAAACAACCATTATATTTTGTTTTTGGCTAATTTCAACCCAGAATAATGGCAAGGGTCAGTGAGTTAACTAACAAACATATACTTAGCAAATTTATCTTATCATAAACAATTATATACTGGGTATATTATTCTAGTACCGTGAAATTAATCCTTTATCAGAATTAACAGCAACAATAATATCCAGAAACCAAAGCAGAGCTATCTCAAATTGCTTAACTTTCTTTCAAAAACCTAATTAGTTACTTACCAAGACTTCTGAAAATATCATGTTTAGCAATTAAAATTATCACTGTGAAATTTCATTTACACTTTCCATTATACTTACATCCTAAGCATATTGATAAGTTTCAAAAGCATATTATGCATTACACATAGTACTCTGTGAGGTATGTATAGTACAGATATCAGTACCCATGCTGTTACCGTTGTTCGGTTACATCGAGTGGTTCTGACTCATAGTGAACCCATGTACGACAGAACGAAACACTGCCCGGTCCTGCGCCACCCTCACAGTCGTTGTTATGCTTGAGCCGATTGTTGCATCCACTGTGTCAATCCATCTTGTTGAGGGTCTTCCTCTTCTTTGCTGACCCTCTACTTTACCAAGCATGATGTCCTTCTCCAGGGACCAATCCCTCCTGACATGTCCAAAGTATGTGAGACAAAGTCTCACCATGCTTGCTTCTAAGGAGCATTCTGATTATACTTCTTTCAAGACAAGATTTGTTCGTTCTTTTGGCAGTCCATGGTATACTCAATATTCTTTGCCAGAACCATAATTCAAAGGCATCAGTTCTTCTTCAATGTCCCTTATTCATCAACCAGCTTTTGCACGCATACCCATCTTATGATTTAAATAAGCAGCACCTTAAATAGGGAGGAATAGGAAGGTAAGACACATTCTACTTCCCACACTCAGGGACATGTGTGCCCCAAATCTGTACTCAGGGTACAGTGTGCATTTAAGAACAAACTAACAAAAACGTGATAGCTAAAAGTAAAGTACAGTGCAACCAGACAGCTGGCCAATGATAGATTTTGCACCCTGGGGACTTCATCTCAAGGATGGGAATAGAGAGGTTCATGGACAGACCAACTTGCAATTAAAAAAAAAAAGTAATTACCAGGGCCTAAATTCTCAGACTAGGTGTCTGACTTCAGGGAGTTCAGGTTACATCTCTTAAACTTAGCTTTTTCAAATTAAGATAGAAATGTGAATATCTACCTAATCTGATTTTCTAGAAGATTAAATGACATGGCATGTTTTAAGCAACTAAAATAATGTCTAAAAATATTGAGAGCTCCATAATAAATTGCCTTTCCTTAACTCTTCTTATAGCAGCTGATGAAGTGATATGTTCTCTTTTCATCACAAACCCAAACCCATTTCAGAAGCCAGCAACTTCCTTCTCTCTTCCATCTCACAATTCTCTATGTACTTTCACCGCTACCATTAACAATGACAGTAACTGTATAGTGTCCTGGAGGCACTGATCTCAATCTTTGATTAAGCATAATCCCAAGGCTTGTAGTGTCAGACAACTTGAGTTTAAGTCTCAGGTATAATATTTATGGTTACCTGGTTTTATGCAGTATTGTATAATAAATCACATATAGTATAACAGATATACTGAGCTGTATTTTCTCATTTATAAAACGGGCATATTAGAGGGGGCCAAGATGGTGGACTAGGTAGACGCTACCTCGGATCCCTCTTGCAACAAAGACTGGGAAAAACAAGTGAATCGATCACATACATAACAATCTATGAACCCTGAACAACAAACACAGATTTAGAGACAGAGAACGAACAAATACGGGGAAGCAGCGACTGTTTTCAGAGCCTGGAGCCAGTGTCCCAGTCAGGTGGCTTCATTAACATCGGAATTTCCTGAGCCAGAGGGAGAACGGCTCCGGCTCCGCGGCGGCTTTGCTTCCCCCCCCCTTTTTTTTTTGGTCTTTTCATAACCCATTCTTCCAGCCTGAGAGAAGGAACCACAAAAAACCCAGGGACCAAAAATCCATTCCTAATTGGATTAAAAACACAGAACCAGCTACAGCCAAGCATATATGATCCAAATCTCGGACTTTCATCCTTACAGGGAACAAGGTGGCAGTTATAATCCAAAGGCAGTTCTGATAGGGATCTGACTGCATTTTTTTTTAGCGGATTTTCTGGAAAAACAAGTTTCCCAGGGCTGATATCTCTGCTTATTCAACAGAGCCCTCACCGACCCACAACAGGGAACTGAGGGCTGAAGCTCCCCCCAGACCACCTAGCCTCTTGCCTTAGGGGTCTAAGGAGGGCGACACCTACCAATCAGTAGAGGTACTTGCATTGGGGGCCTAAGGTACAGCTCCAGTGCCCTCCCACCAAGGTGCTATAGGAATAGAGACACACCTACCTCACTGACACTTGGGGGAAGCCTGTCAGCATCCTGCCCCTCCTCGAGTGTGAACCCCAGCTGCTAAAAGAATCTGGTGCACACAACTATCACCACTACTTCTCGAGGTGGATGGGTGTTAGGGTGCAGCACACCCTTGATGACCCAAAATCAGATTCTACTCAAGAATAGTGAATAGACTCAGGCATATATATCTGGCAACAGCCCAAACCAGCTGGTAATAGGTCATAAGTAAGTCGAGGGCTATAACAAACAAGACAGCACAATCTAGTAGCCCATCCACGTATATTGAAAGAAAACAAAACAAGATAAGACTCAATGAGCAATTATAGAATAAACCAGTACTATACTGTGTTTTGTTATATCTTAGTGATGGCACGGAGACAGCAGTCAATATCAAACCACATAAAGAAGCAGACCATGACAGCTTCTACAACCCCCTAAACAAAAGAATCAAAATCTTTCCCAAATGAAGATACAATCCTGGAGTTATCAGATACAGAATATAAAAAAACTAATTTACAGAATGCTTAAAGACATCAGAAATGAAATAAGGCAAACTGCAAAAATAGCCAAGGAACACACTGATAAAAGAGTTGAAAAACTCAAAAAGATTAGTCAAAAACATAGTGGAAAAATTAATAAATTGCAAGAATCCATAGAGAGACAGCATGTAGAAATCCAAAAGATTAACAATAAAATTACCGAATTAGACAACGCAATAGGAAGTCAGAGGAGCAGACTCAAGCAATTAGAATGCAGACTGGGACATCTGAAGGACCAGGGAATTAACACCAACATAGCTGAAAAAAAATCAGATAAAAGAATTAAAACAAATGAAGAAACCCTAAGAATCATGTGGAACTCTATCAAAAAGGATAACTTGCCTGTGATTGGAGTCCCAGAACAGGGAGGGAGGACAGAAAACACAGAGAAAATAGTTGAAGATCTGCTGACAGAAAACTTCCCTGACATCATGAAAGACGAAAGGATATCTATCCAAGATGCTCATTGAACCCCATTTAAGATTGATCCAAAAAGAAAAACACCAAGACATACTATCATCAAACTTGCCAAAACCAAAGATAAAGAGAAAATTTTAAAAGCAGCCAGGGAGAAAAGAAAGGTCTCCTTCAAGGGAGAATCAATAAGAATAAGTTCAGACTACTCAGCAGAAACCATGCAGGCACGAAGGCAATGGGATGACATATACAGAGCACTGAAGGAGAAAAACTGCCTGCCAAGGATCATATATCCAGCAAAACTCTCTCTGAAATATGAAGGCGAAATTAAGATATTTACACATAAACACAAGCTTAGAGAATTTGCAAAAACCAAACCAAAGCTACAAGAAATACTAAAGGATATTGTTTGGTCAGAAAACCAATAATATCAGATACCAGCACAACACAAGGTCACAAAACAGAACATCCTGATATCAACTCAAATAGGGAAATCACAAAAACAAATTAAGATTAATTAAAAAAAAAAATGCTCATAACAGGGAATCATTGAAGTCAATATGTAAAAAATCATAATAATCAAAAAGAGGGACTAAATACAGGTGGCATAGAACTGCCATATGGAGAGTGATACAAGGCGATATAGAACAATATAAGTTCAGTTTTTACTTAGAAAAATAGGGGTAAATATTAAGGTAACCACAAAGAGGTATAACAACTCCATAACTCAAGATAAAAGCCAAGAAAAATGTAACGACTCAACAAACATAAAGTCAAACACTACGAAAACGAGGATCTCACAATTTACTAAGAAAAACGTCTCAGCACAAAAAAGTGGAAAAATGAAATTGTCAACAGCACACATAAAAAGGCATCAAAATGACAATACTAAACACTTATTTATCTATAATTACGCTGAATGCAAATGGACTAAATGCACCAATAAAGAGACAGAGAGTCTCAGACTGTATAAAGAAACACAATCCCTCTATATACTGCCTACAAGAGACACACCTTAGACTTAGAAACACAAATTAAAACTCAAAGGATGGAAAAAAATATATCAAGCAAACAATAAGCAAAAAAGAAGAGGAGTAGCAATATTAATTTCTGACAAAATAGACTTTAGACTTAAATCCACCACAAGGGATAAAGAAGGACACTACATAATGATAAAAGGGACAATTGATCAGGAAGACATAACCATATTAAATATTTATGCACCCAGTGACAGGGCTGCAAGATACATAAATCAAATTTTAACAGAACTGAAAAGTGAGATAGACACCTCCACAACTATAGTAGGAGACTTCAACACACTACTTTCGGAGAAGGACAGGACATCCAGTCAGAAGCTCAATAGAGACACGGAAGACCTACTTACAACAATCAACCAACTTGACCTCATTGACTTATACGGAACTCTCCACCCAACTGCTGCAAAATATACTTTTTTTTCTGGCGCACATGGAACATTCTCTAGAATAGACCACATATTAGGTCATAAAACAAACCTTTGCAGAATCCAAAACATCGAAATATTACAAAGCATCTTCTCAGACCACAAGGCAATAAAAACTAGAAATCAATAACAGAAAAACTAGGGAAAAGAAATCAAATACTTGGAAAGTGAACAATACCCTCCTGAAAAAAGACTGGGTTATAGAAGACATCAAGGAGGGAATAAGGAAATTCATAGAATGCAACGAGAATGAAAATACTTCCTATCAAAACCTCTGGGACACAGCAAAAGCAGTGCTCAGAGGCCAATTTATATCAATAAATGCACACATACAAAAAGAAGAAAGAGCCAAAATCAGAGAACTGTCCCGACAACTTGAACAAATAGAAAGTGAGCAACAAAAGAACCCATCAGGCACCAGAAGAAAACAAATAATAAAAATTAGAGCTGAACTAAATGAATTAGAGAACAGAAAAACAACTGAAAGAATTAACAAAGCCAAAAGCTGGTTCTTTGAAAAAATTAACAAAATTGATAAACCATTGGCTAGACTGAATAAAGAAATACAGGAAAGGAAACAACCCGAATAAGAAACGAGATGGGCCACATCACAACAGACCCAACTGAAATTAAAAGAATCATATCAGATTATTACGAAAAATTGTACTCTAACAAATTTGAAAACCTAGAAGAAATGGATGAATTCCTGGAAAAACACTACCTACCTAAACTAACACATTCAGAAGTAGAACAACTAAATAGACCCATAACAAAAAAAAGAGATTGAAACGGTAATCAAAAAACTCCCAACAAAAAAAAGCCCTGGCCCGGACGGCTTCACTGCAGAGTTCTACCAAACTTTCAGAGAAGAGTTAACACCACTACTACTAAAGGTACTTTAAAGCATAGAAAATGACGGAATACTACCCAACTCATTCTATGAAGCCACCATCTACCTGATACCAAAACCAGGTAAAAAAAAAAAAGACATCACAAAAAAAGAAAATTACAGACCTATATCCCTCATGAACATAGATACAAAAATCCTCAACAAAATTCTAGCCAATAGAATTCAACAACATATCAAAAAAATAATTCACCACGACCAAGTGGGATTTATACCAGGTATGCAAAGCTGGTTTAATATTAGAAAAACCATTAATGTAATCCATCACATAAATAAAACAAAAGACAAAAACCACATGATCCTATCAATTGATGCAGAAAAGGCATTTGACAAAGTCCAACACCCATTTATGATAAAAACTGTCACCAAAATAGGAATTGAAGGAAAATTCCTCAACATAATAAAGGGCATCTATGCAAAGCCAATAGCCAACATCACTCTAAATGGAGAGAACCTGAAAGCATTTCCCTTGAGAACGGGAACCAGACAAGGATGCCCTTTATCACCGCTCTTGTTCAACATTGTGCTAGAAGTCCTAGCTAGAGCAATTAGGCTAGACAAAGAAATAAAGGGCATCCGGATTGGCAAGGAGGAAGTAAAATTATCTCTATTTGCAGATGACATGATCTTATACACAGAAAACCCCAAGGAATGCTCCAGAAAACTACTGAAACTAATAGAAGAGTTTGGCAGAGTCTCAGGTTATAAGATAAACATACAAAAATCACTTGGATTCCTCTACATCAACAAAAAGAACATCGAAGAGAAAATAACCAAATCAATACCATTCACAGTAGCCCCCAAGAAGATGAAATACTTGGGAATAAATCTTACCAAGGATGTAAAAGACCTATACAAAGAAAACTACAAAACTCTACTACAAGAAATTCAAAAGGACATACTTAAGTGGAAAAACATACCTTGCTCATGGATAGGAAGACTTGACATAGTAAAAATGTCTATTCTACCAAAAGCCATCTATACATACAATGCACTTCCGATCCAAATTCCAATGTCATTTTTTAAGGGGATAGAGAAACAAATCACCAACTTCATATGGAAGGGAAAGAAGCCTCGGATAAGCAAAGCATTACTGAAAAAGAAGAAGAAAGAGGGAGACCTCACTCTACCTGATTTCAGAACCTATTATACAGCCACAGTAGTCAAAATAGCCTGGTATTGGTACAACAACAAGCACATAGACCAGTGCAACAGAATTGAGAACCCAGATATAAATCCATGCACATATGAGCAGGTTATATTTGACAAAGGACCAGTGTCAGTTAATTGGGGAAAAGATAGTCTTTTTAACAAATGGTGCGGGCATAATTGGATATCCATTTGCAAAAAAATGAAACAGGACCCATACCTCACACCAAGCACAAAAACTAAGTCCAAGTGGATCAAAGACCTAAACATAAAGACTAAAACGATAAAGATCATGGAAGAAAAAATAGGGACAACCTTAGGAGCCCTAATACAAGGCATAAACAGAATACAAAACATTACCAAAAATGTCGAAGAGAAACCAGATAACTGGGAGCTCCTAAAAATGAAACACCTATGCTCATCTAAAGACTTCACCAAAAGAGTAAAAAGACCACCTACAGACTGGGAAAGAATTTTCAGCTATGACATCTCCGACCAGCGCCTGATCTCTAAAATCTATATGATTCTGTCAAAACTCAACCACAAAAAGACAAACAACCCAATCAAGAAGTGGGCAAAAGATACGAACACACATTTCACTAAAGAAGATATTCAGGCAGCTAACAGATACATGAGAAAATGCTCTCGATCATTAGCCATTAGAGAAATGCAAATTAAAACTACGATGAGATTTCATCTCACTCCAACAAGGTTGGCATTAATCCAAAAAACACAAAATAATAAATGTTGGAGAGGCTGCGGAGAGATTGGAACTCTTATACCCTGCTGGTGGGAATGTAAAATGGTACAACCACTTTGGAAATCTATCTGGCGTTATCTTAAACAGTTAGAAATAGAACTACCATACAACCCAGAAATCCCACTCCTAGGAATATACCCTAGAGAAACAAGAGCCTTCACACAAACAGATATATGCACACCCATGTTTATTGCAGCTCTGTTTACAATAGCAAAAAGCTGGAAGCAACCAAGGTGTCCATCAACGGATGAATGGGTAAATAAATTGTGGTATATTCACACAATGGAATACTACGCATTAACAAAGAACAGTGATGAATCTGTGAAACATTTCATAACATGGAGGAATCTGGAAGGCATTATGCTGAGCGAAATTAGTCAGAGGTAAAAGGACAAATATTGTATAGGACCACTATTATAAGATCTTGAGAAATAGTATAAACTGAGAAGAACACATACTTTTGTGGTTATGAGGAGGGGAGGGAGGGAGGGAGGGAGAGGGTTTTTTTACTGATTAATTAGTAGACAGGAACTGCTTTAGGTGAAGGGAAGGACAACACTCAATACATGGAAGGTCAGTTCAATTGGACTGGACCAAAAGCAAAGAAGTTTCTGGGATAAACTGAATGCTTCAAAGGTCAGCGGAGCAAGGGTGGGGGTTTGGGGACCAAGGTTTAAGGGGACTTCTAAGTCAATTGGCAAAATAATTCTACTATGAAAACATTCTGCATCCCACTTTGAAATGTGGCCTCTGGGGTCTTAAATGCTAACAAGAGGCCACCTAAGATGCATCAATTGGTCTCAACCCACCTGGATCAAAGGAGAATGAAGAACACCAAGGTCACACGACAACTAAGAGCCCAAGAGACAGAAAGGGCCACATGAACCAGAGACCTACATCATCCTGAGACCAGAAGAACTAGTTGGTGCCCGGCCACAATCGATGACTGCCCTGACAGGGAGCACAACAGAGAACCCCTGAGGGAGCAGGAGATCAGTGGGATGCAGACCCCAAATTCTCATAAAAAGACCATACTTAATGGTCTGACTGAGACTAGAAGAATCCCGGCAATCATGGTCCCCAAACCTTCTGTTGGCACAGGACAGGAAGCATCCCCGAAGACAATTCATCAGATGTGAAAGGGACTGCACAGTGGGTGGGAGAGAGATGCTGATGAAGAGTGAGCTACTTGTATCAGGTGGACACTTGAGACTGTGTTGGCATCTCCTGTCTGGATGGGCGATGGGAGGATAGAGAGTTGGAAGCTGGCAAAATTGTCAGGAAAGGAGAGACTGGAAGGGCTAACTCATTAGGGGGAGAGCAAGTGGGAGTACAGAGTAAGATGTACATAAACTTATATGTGACAGTCTGACTTGATTTGTAAACGTTCACTTGAAGCTCAATAAAAGTTAATTAAAAAAAAAGGGCATATTAGTGTATGTTTCTTTTTTATATAAGATGAAATCAATTAATAAAACAGGTATTTAGCTGAGTGCCTGGCATAATTTAAATGTGCAATAAATAGTTTCTAATATTTTTACAGGAGCCGTAGTGGCACAAAAACTAAGCACTGGGCTGCTAACCAAAAGATCAGTGGTTCAAACCCACCCAGTGGCTCCATGGGAGAAAGACCTGCTAACTACTTCCATAAAGCTTACAGCCAGGAAAACCCTATGGAGCGTTTCTACTCTGTTCCACAGTGTGGCTATGAGTTGGAATCAACTCAACAAAACACAACAACAATATTTTTACAAATTAAGCAGCAGAAAATGAAGTCACAAACCTATATTTCACATTTTATAGAGACTCATGCCTGCTGTCAAACGAAGGTATATTGGATTTAGGGTAACAACCATGAAATAATTTAGATAATATGTTCACATGCCTATTCATGAGTTCCTATACCCTTTCACAGGGAATTTTCATCACTTTGTCTCAACTTCAGAGAAATTTTGATTTCATCATGTTGTGTACACATATTTTTATATCAGAAAGTGATATGGGCAAATAGCCTATAGAAATAAGCCTCAAACTCATCCCATCTGAGGCTTGCAAACACTTCCCTGTCTTGTTATTGGACAATGATGTTGACAAATCTACAGTTATAGTGGCAACTTCCAGAAAAACTGAAGCGGGCCCCATGCAGCTCTGTCAAATATGATTTATATTACTTACTCCATATTGTTGTTTTTATTCTGTTTGGTTATGTCCATCTACATAAAAGTAGCAAGTTTAGATTTTTAGTATATTAAAGCTTACTTTTTTTGAATTAAATTAAACTCCTGTTAATTTAAAGTAAACTCCTGTTCTCTTGGGATCCAAACACCCTGAGTTTTTTCCTTTAATTTTTTGTGTTAGTATTTTATAACTTTCTTTGCAAAAAATACGTTTTCATCACCAAAAACTTAGAAACTGTGGATAAGCAAAATGAGTTTCCCTGTGTTGTTCATCTTGAGCCTAAAGAATGACAGACAGCAAATGTGTCAAAACTGTATTCAAATAAACTCTTTTCAGAGTGAATACCCAGGGCCAGGACAGACTTACCATACCTTCTGTATCTCTTAATACTGCCCAGTAAAAATCGGTGACCCTGAGACACTGCCAGATTCTCAAGTGCCATTGGGATCATCACAGATAGGTCAGGTAAGGCAAGGTCTTGATCTAGAGTTCAAGATATATCAAATCCACTGAAAAATCAATGGTTCTTTTTCTTATACTGTATATGGCTACCCAGTTGAACTAAAGACCTCATTTCCCAGTTGTTCTGTATATATCATTGTGAGAAGGGAGAGAGGGCAGTTGCTGACAGGCAAATAAGCGTTGCCCAGGAATAATCTACCTGGATTAAATGTCCCAGGAAAGTGTCAGGGTGCCATGTCTGTACCAAGAGGTAAATGTAATTTGCATGTTGAGCTCTGTAATCAAGAACAAATAACTCTTGACTCTACTAATTAAACCATCCTGTTTTCTCTTCAAAAAAAAAACCCAAAAATTAAATTAAAATTACTATTTTTGAATCATGAAAATAAATACATATATTCAATTTCTTGAAAACATGAACCAATAACCAAAACAAACCACCTGCTGCCAAGTTGATTCCAACTCATAGCGACCTTATAGGACAAAGTAGAGCTGCCCCACAGGGTTACCAAGGCTGTAATCTTTACAGAAGCATACTGATATATCTTTCCCCACGGAGTGTCTGGTGGGTTTGAACTGCCAAACTTTCAGTTAGCAGCCAAGCATTTTAACCACTACAACACCACATTCTTGAAAATATGACCACATTCTATTATTCAGAATAAGCTGAAGTTGAGAACAGTCAGATTCATAAATACATTTTTTGAAATGTTAACTAATGTTTGCAAAAGGGTACTTGGATGGTGTAAAGGATTTGCACTTGACTACTAACCGAAAGGTTGACGGTTCGAACTCATCCAGTAGCACCATGGAAGAAAGTCCTGGAGATCTGCTTCTGTAAAGATTACAGCCAAGAAAAGTCTATGGAGCTCAGTTCTACTCTGTAACACATGGGGTCTCCGTGCATTGGAATCAGCTCAACTGCAGTGTGTTTCAGTTTTTAACGTTTGTAAACCCGAAAGAATATATATTAAATAACTCAGTGTTTTAGTTGTTGTTATACATCACCTGTATTTAAATTAAGATGACATCTTATTCAAATGTTCTTTGCTTACACTTGGCCGTCAAGTCAATTCTGACTCATAGAGGCCCTATAGAACAAACAGAACTGCCCCATAGGGTTTCCAGGGAGCACCTGGTGGATTTGAACTGCTGACCCTTTGGTTAGCAGCTGTAACTCTTAACCACTATGCCACCAGGGTTTCCATTCTTTGCTTAGTACTGAAAAATAACTGAAGTGTTCTTCAGATGCCTTAGAAATGGCTGTAGCCCGAATCAGCAAGCTAGTCTCAGAATGGAATGGACTGCTACTAAGTCTGTTAGGTTTTGCTAGATATAATT
This sequence comes from Elephas maximus indicus, assembly GCF_024166365.1. Lineage (NCBI taxonomy): Eukaryota > Metazoa > Chordata > Mammalia > Proboscidea > Elephantidae > Elephas > Elephas maximus. The sequence continues at coordinate 57,932,966 of NC_064833.1, read as the reverse complement.
CACATTTGTTAAAATCAGATGCTGTTTAGTGGTAAATACGAAATTATCATTTGTTGTGAAGCTAAGTTTCTCTCTACCAAAACAGTACAGCCCACCTTCAAAATTTGCTTAGTAAGAAACCTTTATGTAATAATGTTGCCTGGCTCCTGACCTGCTAATTCTAATCCCAAAGTTCTGTTGGTCCAGATTCCTATTTGCTGAATATATTAATATCTTTCCAATCTATTGGTTGTGTTGTTGTCTTTCAGTAAAGCTATTTTGGTTTTTCTCTCCAATAAATTGGTAAGCTCTGGGAAGATAATTCCTCTGTCTGAAGATGGAAGTATTGATGTAAAGGAAACTGAGTGGAGAGGCGGCACCAGAAGCCACAGGAGGCAGAAGTGAGTAGCAGGGAGTGGGACAGGAAGCAGGCAGACTGTTTACAAGTTTGTACAAAGAGCAACTTAAGCCTTCAGTTTACGTCTACCTTGTGTGCTAAGGTGGCCATCTCTTCCCCATTTCTAGGAGGTAATTCCTGGCCCACGATATGGGCTGGGATGAAGTAAGTCCTGAGACAAAAAAACTGGTATATCAGCATTCAAGCTACTAATCCACAGGCAAAGGGCAGAGTTACCTTCCATGAAGTAAATGAATATTCCTCAGAAGAAGCCTAAACATTTGGATATGTGACAGTCTTCACTGAAAAATCAGATGGCAACACCTTCACCCTATCGGACCCATTGCCGTTGAGTCGATTCTGACTCAAAGCAACCCTCTAGTACCTCACAAATAGCAAGTCCTGTCCGTGCACAGAGAGCCTTTCACTACTTCATTCCTAAATGTGAATGAACAATGATTCCTAAATTCCTAAAAAAAAAAAAAAAAAAGCTTCCAACGCAAGCTATACAAAGTAAAACAAATAAGCATAAAAATGGAGTATTGAGGTATATAGATAGATAGATAATCTGACTTAGAGAAGTTCCAGAAGGAGCAAAGAGAAAATGATTTTGGTGAGGAGGAAATTGTTAACTTTTATTTCCTAAAGTACCTGGGGCAACAGGAAGCAATGCTTATTTTGTTAAAGTTTAGAACGTTAGGGATAAAACAATGTTTTAAAAGTATTGACAAAGGAAAATATGTACGAAAGTTCAGAAATCAAAAGGACATCTGAGCTCACAATAGCAACACTGGAAGGCAGAGTAAAATAAGAAAAAGTGCAGTCAGTCTTGTAGTTAAAACATTTTCCAAATTAGAATTCTAATCTAGTAAGCCATCACTCAAGAGTGAGGGTAGAAAAGATACATTTTTCAATCTGCATAGTCTGGGAAAAAAAAAAAACCTCCCATTACCCCTTTCTCTGGAAGCTACTGGAGTATGTCTTTTAACGAAACACATAAATATATTAAGAATAAGTAAAGTCATATATCCAAAAGGGTCTCAATACCCGATAGAGGCAGAGAAACCTCTAGTATGATAACTGTGCAGCGTACCTAGAAAGCAACTTGAGAAGGCTCTGGAATTCCAGGAAATCATGGGGAAAATAGAAAAAGTGAGGTAAATAACAGGTCATTTGATCCATCTAATCTTGTGGAAAGTTATATTAATCAAACATATATCAGAGTTTATATATTGAGGGATGATTAAGACACAGATTCTAAGAAAAAGAAAAAAAAAGACCTATTTATTAAATTCAGGAAGCGCAAAATATGTTCAAGAAAGGAAATATACCCTTAGGACAATAGTTAATAATGTGTTAACAAGTCATAAAACATCAAAACACTGAATATGTACTTATTCTAATTTGTAATATGGCTATTTTGGGAGTATGGGCAGAATGTAGTGACCATTTAAGAGCATTGAAATAAAATGTAAAATGTTAAATTAAGAAATAACAAAATTCTGATATTAGTTAAAAATATGGTGGGAAATAAACTGGATAGAGTTCAAAGACGTTCAAGTGGTTAGCTCTGGAGGGACAAGTGGGTAAAAACGTTTGGCAGGGTAGTGGCCAGGGGTTGTTGGGTTCACATTGTTATTATTTTTATAAACTTTCAGCACCATTTTTTTACACACTGTGTATGCAGCACTTAGGTGAAAATATTTTCTGTTAATAGCAGCGTCTTGTGGGTTATAATAGCAGTTCACTGAAATATGAGGTGTGCTCTCCCTTTCCTTCCTATTAAAAAATAAATGAAATCAGAGGGAAAAAGGCAGTGCACCCATTACGACCCTGGGAATTAAGGATCCATAATTCATCGATCTTTGAAATTAATTTTCACTAACTTAAATACCCACCATGCATCATCAGTTTGCAGTGCTATGGTGGCTTTCATGTTGCTATCATGCTGAAAGCTTTACTACCAGTATTTCAGATAACATCAGTGTTACTCATGACGGACAGACTTCAGTGGAGCTTCCAGACTAATACAGACTAGGAAAACAAGCCTGGTGGTCTAATTCTGAAAATTAGCCAATGCAAATCCTATGGATCATAAGAGAATATTGCTCACTATAATGCTAAAAGATGATCCCTTATGTTGTAAGTCACTCAAAATAGGCAGTAGTCACAACAATGGACTCAAGCATACCAATGATTATGGATAGCAAACGGCCAGGCAATCTTTCCTTCTGTTGTACATGGGGGCTGCCATGAGTCAGAGCACACCTGATGACAACTAACAACAAAGCACCTTAAATAGAAGAGGAGACAGATTTTAAACTTTCCCACACACAGAGCATAGAAACACAGAGAAAAAGGAAGTAAGCGGTCAAGCAGAACCATGTTTACTAAAAATTCCAATGTTCCAGTCAGCATCAATGCGGTTGATTCATGCTTTTCTTTACGCATATCAGTGTTTCTCTCCCAGATAAATATCCTGTATTATATGCTGGGATATAATATCAAAGGCAAATAAATAGAGGAAAAACACTAGAAAGAACACTATAGGGATTATTGGATTGTGATTTTTGATACAAGCTTTTAGGCAAAAGAACCACTTTGACCATACCCCAAAGTATTAGAAACATATTCAGCTCCTCACAGTCATGAAAAGTAATGGTGAATATTCCTCTTCAACAACAACAACAGAAGAATATCGCATAGAAATTTGACTAGCTTCTATGCATATCTTCTTGTATTCCGGCTTAATATCTGAAAGAAGGATGCTGGAATAACTATAGGGGAAACAGGGATTGTATGGGGGTGTGAGTGAGAGTGAGAAAAGATAAATAGACAAGGAAATGGTACAAATACAAACTCTATTTTAGTTAAGAACAGTGGCAGGAATCAGCAAGGTACAATGACAAACATAGAATCCTGAACATATTGAAGGACTTTGTAATGTAAAAGAAGGATTACCCTAAAGATGCACAGAAAATGAATTTCTGTGAAAAAGATGCACTTTAGTGGAGTTTTGCATTGAATCTGTTTATGTTCTCATTTATTCATACAACACACCTTTATTGAGAACCTGTAGTGTGCTAGGCATGGTTCTTGGAGATGGGGATGAAGTAGTGAACTAAAAAGACAAAAACCCATGCCTTTCGGGAAACTATATTCAAGTGCTAAAGATGGACAATAATTAAGATATTAGATTAGAAAAACAAAAATTGCCATCAAGTCAATTCCAACTCATAGTGACACTATAGGACAGAGTAGAACTTCCCCATAGAGTTTCCAGGGAGTGCCTGATGGATTCTAACTGCCAACCTTCTGGTTAACAGCCGTAGCTCTTAACCACTATGCCATGGGTAGCACAAGTGGTTTGCACTTGACTACTAACCTAAAAGTTGATGGTTCAAACCACCCACAGGTGCCATGGAAGGAAGTCCTGGCAATCCACTTCCATAAAGATTGCAGCCAAGAAAACCCTTTGGAGCAGTTTTGCTCTGTAATACATGAGGTCACCATGAGCCAGAATCCACTGGATGGCAACAGGTTTTGTTTTGGTTTTTTATATAATATTTTAGATGATGATAAATGCTAAGAAGAAAGTAGCAACAGAGTAGGAGTATATGAAATGTGGGAGGAAGGTAGTTTGGGATTTTTAGTTGGGATGATCAGAAAAGGGTTCAATGAGCATGTGAATTTTAAGCAAGTATTGGCTTTATAGATGTCTAGGAGAAAAACTTTCCAGGGAGAGAAAATACTAAATGCAAACACCTTGAGAGTGGGAGAAGGAACCAAACACAATGTAAAATAATAGGATTTATGAGACTGGAAGCTTGGAAAACTGGTTAAACAGCTGATCAATAACACCTAAAGAGAAAATCATAGAATAAAAAAAAACAGATCAGAAGATGTACAGCACAAATGGAAAAAGTAAAAGGTTAGTAAAAGACACAGACTGTAAAGAAAGACCTATCTTATCTCCATAGGATTGCAGACTGAGAATATTAAAAAAAAAAAAAAGAAAATAATCAAAGAGATAATAGCCGAGAATTTTCTAGAATGAATGAAAATAGAATCCTCAGATTCAGACAACACAACAAATCTCAAGCATGATAAATAGAAAGAAATCCTTATCCCCCAGATATCATAATCAAAGTGCAGAACATCAGAAACAGTGAAGATCTTAAAAGCATCCAGAGAGGACACACAAATTACTCACAGAGGAGGGCCATCAAACTGACAGAACAATAAACACCCAAAGAGTGTTGAATATTACCTTCAAAAGTGGAGAGGAAATTGCGGTCTGATTCTAATTCTATACCAAATGAATACTGTCTTTCAGAAATGAGTTTAAGGAAAAAAATAACTGTACGATGGAGGGGATGGGCTACCAGCATGCTAATCCATGACGGATTTTAGCAGCAGTACTGCTAGGACTATTAGTATTATGTGTCTTCTGAAATGAAGAATGATAAAGTACACAATGTCATGTACGAGGTATCCTAACTTAAATTACCAAGACTTTACTATCTATCAATGCACAGAAAACACAGGAAAGCAAGGAACAAACCAAATGAACACTCCAGGATGCAATCAGAAAAATTCAGAACAAACAGTGTCGTCAATAAGGCCAAAAGTCATTGCTGTCAAGTGGATTTTGACTCGTAGGGACCCTTTAGGGCAAAGTAGAACTGCCCCACAGGGTTTCCAAGGAGTGGCTGGTGGATTCGAACTGCTGACCTTTTGGTTAGCAGCCAAGCACTTAACTCCTGCACCACTAGAGCGCCTTCGATAAGGAGGTGCCATGAAAAAAAAAAAAAAAAAATCTGTTTGAAATTGAAAGACTCTTTTTGCTACATGAATTCTGTGATCCTGGGTTTATTCTGATTTGCACAAACCAGCCCTAAAGGATATATTTAGGACAACTGAGGATATTTGAGTATGAAATAATTACTAGCTGACATCAAGAAATTTTTTTTTTTACTTTTGTTAATTGTAAAAATAGTATTTTGCTAAGGAGAAAATGTACTCATATTTGTTTAAAGATGCATACAGAAGTTAAAATAACATATTTTTTAAGTTTAAATTAAAGACATTTATTTACAGACAAGTAATAAGAGAATTTACCATCAACAGACCTTCACAAGGATATCTACTAATATATACAGAAAAAAGGTCTATCATTGATGGTTTACTGACGTGTAATAGGAAAATACCATTTCATTTGTCTTGGTGTGGGTGAGAAAAGATTTTCTCCAAGCACATCTGGTCACTTGCCCCACTTATGAAAGGAAAAGGTTAACACGTGGTGCGGAGAGGGTACATGGATTTGGGTATGTGACTTACTTTCTTTTTCCGCCTAGGCTAATGGAGTCAAAAATCTACCAAGAGTACCTGTTCTCCAGACCTAAACATTAGGTAGACTGGTTCACAGGTCTGTGCTAAGGGTAGGAAACTAGAAAACCCATTTTCTCTCTCACACTATGTTATCCAACAAAGTTTATATCAGTAATAAAGTTGATAATTTGTTTCTCCATGTATAGGCACTTCTATTTTATTTCTGAAGGAGAGAAGTGCGGTACTTTTTTTCCCTTCATTCCCCAAAATTATAAGCATTAGATCCACTCCATCAAAAAAAAAAGAAACTTGAGAAATAAAGAGCAAAATTCAGGAAACCAAATATCTTAAAGTTATATCTACTTGGTACATAGCTGAGTTGAGTCTGTTTACACAGGTGTCTGTTTCTAGAAGTTGAGCTCGCTAGCTCACTCCTTAAGCAACTGGGTGGCCTTCAGCAGAAGCCATTGCCTAGGGAAGATGCAAAATGTCTCATAGTTAGAGGCACAGGCATTTTCTGTGCCCCACCAGACCTGAGAAATGTATGAAATTAGCAGTCTAAGTAAAGACACATATGATGCATTGAAGGGAGGTGAAACAAGACAATAATAGACTGAACTTAGTTCTGGGTTAGATGATAATCTTATGGAAGGTATTTTTTGGTAAGATTATCCCATTAAGCAGGTGAAAGTAAGCATAATTTGATTAAACAATGGATGTATCTTGCAGACTCAAACTTCCTGATATTATATCACACACAGCAGAAGACTCTCCCAGATAAAATATAATGTTAAAAAAACGTCTGGACCAGAAAACAAGCAAGGCACTTACATGCGGCCAACAGTATTAGCCTTCATGTGGGAACAAGGAGAATGATCAGTTTAAGAACTGAGCCCTCAAACATGAGTATCTGAATGTTGTTGTTAGCTGCTGTCGAGTAGGACTCTGACTCGTGGCTACCCCATGTGTTACGGAGTAGAACTCCTTCACAGGGTTTTCTTGAGTGTAATCTTCATGGAAGCAGAAAGAAGGTCACACCTTTCCTCTGTGGCACTGTTGAATGGATTTGAATAGCCAAGCTTTTACTTTGTCGTTCAGTGCAAACCATAGAGTTAGGTGGCAAAAGAATAAAGAATTTATAGATGTGATTTAAAAAAAAAATCTGGATTGTAGAAAAGGTGAAAGGAGTTTGTGATTACAAAGGGTTTTCTGGCAGTTTTGGGATTTGGCAATATTCTATGGCAATGTGAGTAGTGATTACATTAAGATTCTCTTTCTAGTTTTTAATAATTCATTCAGCTATAAATTTATGGTTCATACACTCTTCTATATGTCAAAAAATTTTCATTAAAGATTTTTTTGTTTTGTTTTTTAACTTGACATTACTTTCTACAGGTACATCTTTTGTATGACCCAGTTTCCATTATAATATCTAAATGAAACTCTTTAAAGTGCAAAGTCATAATGAGACTATTTCTCTTTAATCTACAAAAAGGAAGTCAAATTGTGATAATGTGGAGCATAAAGTGTTCTAAGATTTATTTGGTTGTTGAGATTTTCTCTCACATCAAAAAATAGGTTTATATTTTTAGAAGTACATAAGCAAAAATACAGATGTAATGAGTATCAGAGTTTAACTTCCCTGTCTCTGATCCCCACCCCAGTGACTAAACTATGGCATAAAGCTTACCTCTAGGAATTGTTGAACAACAGTAACTGGGCAGAGAAGAGAAGTGCAGTCTGAAACTAAGATACCAATAAGAAGTATTGAAGGGTGGTTATTTGTGTAGTTCGAGGCCAAAACAGATTAAAAACACAAGAACAAATGGTAGAGAAGGAGGAGGAAGGAGGAAGTGACATGGCCTGGAGAAAACATGGGATACTCTTTTTGAGAGCCCTTCCTTCAGACTAGTGCACCATCATGTCCCTTAGGGGTAAAGAACATATCTAGACATGTATCAAGGTGTTCTATATCCTTTTCCACTCTTGCTCTCCCAATTCTGTAAATGATAGGTAAAAAATTCTTAAGATCTTCAGCTAAAAATCCCTTTTGAAATTTCATCAAGATCTATTCTTTTTAAAGCAGGCCTCTCCATCACCTCTAACAAGCATTGGCAGCATCTGATTGGAGATTAATTGTGATGAAAGGATTCAACCTGTAAATGATTAGGAAAAAAAATAAAAAGGATTAGTTCTCCATCCCAAACTGTCCTTACAGGGTAACTAAAGAGTATAAGAAAGCAAATAGAAAGGCAGCTAACACAAGGCTAAGAAGCATTTATATTTTTTCAAAATTTTTCTTTGCTAAGTTAAAGCAATCCATGGATAGTTATTACATTCTTTCTCTTGTTCTGTTATGAATATTTGCTCTTATTTGGTCATAAATTATGATACTAAAGTTCAGGCAATTGCACTGTCATGGCTTTTTGGATTGGAATGACTCTCAGAAACAAAAGTAAATACAGCTTGAAAAAAATATATTTTCAGGTTTAAAGTAAAGTAAAAAAAAAAAATCGGACTTGACTTTTCACTTTTATCAAAAAGTAAAAGGTGGGATACATTAAATTTCAGGGTGTGAGTAGTCCTAGTGTAAGTCTCTTGGAAAGTTAAAAGTTATATCTTTTTAAATAAGAAAACACTAATTTTCACAATGCCGAAATGCATTCAAAAATCGTTGGTTGTTTTGCATGTCATAAGTTGTTCTTCCTGATTTGCACTTGGCAAAAATGCATTCACAAAGAAATATTAAACTTATGTCAAAGAAATAAAATCAGAAATGCAAATATGATTTGCATTCCAGTTAGTTCAAATGCGTATTAAGAGACCTTTTGAGTGTGATGGGTTCTGCTTGAGCGTGGTGAATCTCTACTGTCCTTTTGAGTCTATACTTTATCACGGAGGGAGTTGTTACTATAACTTAGAGATATAAATTGTTTTCTATTCTTTTAAGCTTAGGTATGTTACTGATGATAGAGAATAACTTCATTCCATGTAGAAAAATGTTACTGAAAATTTCCTACAAGGTATCTCCCAATCATTTGCTATAAACCTTTCTTTCGGGAAAGCTATCTAATTGGAAAGGGGAGTCCTAAATGTCATGTCCACTCTCTTTAACTGGACAGCATGCTCTGCCAATGACAATGACAATTAGTGCCAGTCTTCACACTAACCCAAACCCAGTGCCATCGAGTCGATTCTGACTCATAGCGACCCTACAGGACAGAGTAGAACTGCACCATAGAGTTTCCAAGGAGCGTCTGGCAGATTTGAACTGCCAACCCTTTGGTTAGTAGCCATAGCACTTAACCACTATGCCACACACACTAATGAGGGATAAAGGAAGTTGGAAAGATCCAGATAACAATTTTTGCAATATGAAATGCCAGACTCTACTCAGGTGTCTTACCTGATGATTTTCTATTTGTTTTACTAATTTGACAATGTTTACAGAAGGTTTTACACTAAAAAGGAGCCCTGGTGGCACAGGATGAAGTCATATCAACATTATATATATCAAAATAGCTGAGGTTTCACTAAAAGTCAAACAGTAAATTAACAATTACATATATCTCCCTCATTAAAACAATTCAGCTATTTATTGGCCTAAGCTGTGCATACACACATGCATATACAAACACAAAAATTAATGTTTATACACATGCAATGAAAATTTTAGCGTAACTACTCTGAATTCCCCCCTTTTCCTTTCTTGACTTGTAATATCTATTTTCTAGAATGCAGAGAATTAGATTCTGATGGTCAGAATGGAAGTAATTGATGATGCTAGCTCTAGCTCTTAGGTGATCAACTTTTTTAAAAATCAAGTTTTTTCTTAGTGAAAAAACTAATAAACCCAATTACAAGCTAGTTGAGTTAAAATGGTTCTGTCTCTGAAAGGGATTCTAAGACTATTTAACTTCACATCTAGATGAAAATTTGGAATTGAAGAAAAGTCACCTTAAATTTATCAAAATATTTTTTAATGGTTGGTTTTGTCAAACATCTATTAGAAAATAAATGTTCTAATCAAGATAATTGAATAATAATTAAGAGAAGAGATTTTGGTGAAAGAGAACCCCTAATGTGTTTACTATCTTAGTAACTTACTGCTGTGAGATCCCGAGAAGATTAATTGTCCTATTTATCTCTAGGGCGGTATTATAATTTGTAGAATGAAGATAATGTTATTATATCATAATGAATAAGGTGGCGGTTAAGATTAAAATATTAAATGTAAAGCATCTAGCAGAGTGCTTTAACTGACAAAAGCTAGTCTTAACCAATATCATCACCGTTTTCAACAACATTAACATTTTTCTACCTTTTTATCATTGTCATCATCATCAACATCTTATACTATGAAGTGAAAGCCTGCATTACCTCTTGGTCATCATGTAAATTATCAATTATGCTGAGATCGCTTTAGTTTTCTTTGGCTTATGAAAACTTTTCTTTCACAGAATTAAAATAGTCTCTTTTTTAAAAAATGAAACCTTATTTAGACACATCAAATTTCCATTCATTTTAATGTCATTTTTTCAAGCATTTTTGCATTCATGCACCATATATTTACTTAGAGCTGTGATTAGATGCAAATCTTTGACCGAAACTTTGAGAATGCAAGACGTCCATGAAATAATTCCTGACCTTGAGGAGTACATTAGTTAAGATTATCTTATCTGCAAATCACAAAATGCCAACTAAAGGTGGTTTAAATTAAAATACTGTTCATTATTTTTCAAAACCAAGACAATCAACCTACCTGCATCTATACTCAGATGTCCTGCCTTCTTCCCATTATAGTGGATAAACTGTCATCCTTTACGATGTCTGTCCTTACATAAATATACTGGATACATCCTCTCCTGCCCACTCAACATTATTGTTGAAATTGATCCCTCTCCTGTATCTTCAATTATTCCCTCTCTATTTGATTACTTTTGAGAGTGTTCATACATACTGTAATATCTACCATCTCAAACATAAATTTTCATTTTTCCCTCTGGCAGCTAACCTATTATTAACTCCCTATTATAGAAAATTTCTTTTAAAATTCTGTCTGTGGCCACTGTCTTGACTCACTTCCCTTTATCTCTTAGGAACACACTCCAGTCAGGCCTTCTCCCCACCACTAAAGTGAAATTGCTGTGCTCAAGGTCAATAATAGCCTCAACAATGATAAAGCCAGTGGTTAATCCCAAGTCATCAATTTGCTCAAAAAATCAGCAATCCAGTAAAATGTGGAAATTATCAAATGACATCATTAATATCATATGCAAGTAAAATTTTGCTAAAAATCATTCAAAAGCAGTTGCAACATCATCCTGAGAACAGAAGAACTAGATGGTGCCTGGTCACAACCGATGACTGCCCTGATAGGGAGCACAACAGAGAACCCCTGAGGGAGCAGGAGATCAGTGGGATGCAGACCCCAAATTCTCATAAAAAGACCAGACTTAATGGTCTGACTGAGACTGGAAGGACCCCAGTGATCATGGCCCCCATACCTTCTGTTGGCCCTCTGCAGGAACCATTCCCAAAGCCAGCTCATCAGACATGGATTGGACTGGACAATGGGTTGGAGAGGGATGCTGGTGAGGCGTGAGCTACTTGGTTCGGGTGGACACTTGAGACAATGTTGGCATCTCCTGCCTGGAGGGGAGAAGTGAGGGTAGGGGGGCTTAGAAGCTGGCAAAATGGTCACGAAAAGAGAGAGTGGAAGGAGGGAGTGGGCTATCTCATGGGGGGGGAAGTAATTGGGAGTATGTAGCAAATCGTGTATGGGTTTTTTTGTGAGAGACTGACTTGATTTGTAAACTTTCACTTAAAGCACAATAAAAATTATTTAAAAAAAAAAAAAGAAAGGTGTGTGTCAGGGTTGTATTCTTTCACCATACATATTCAATCTGTATGCTGAGCAAACAATCCAAGAAACTGGGCTATATGAAGAAGAATGGGGCATCAGGATTGGAGGAAGACTCATTAACAACCTGCAATATGCAGATGACACAACCTTGCTTTCTGAAAGTGAAGAGGACTTGAAGGACTTACTGATGAAAATCAAAGACCACAGACTTCAGTATGAATCACACCTTAACCTACAGAAAACAAAAATCCTTACTACTGGACCAATAAGCAACATCATGATAAACAGAGAAAACACTGAAGTTGTTAAGGGTTTCATTTTGCTTGGATCCACAATCAACACCTGCAGAAGCAGCAGTCAAGAAATCAACACATTGTGTTGGTCAAATCTGTTGCAAAAGACTGCTTTAAAATGTTAAAAAGAAAAGATGTCACTTTAAGGACTAAGGTGCACCTGAACCAAGCCATGGTGTTTTCGATCACCTCATATGCATGCAAAAATTACAGTGTTGACAAAGAACATAGAATGTACCATGGACTGCTGGAAGAATGAACAAATCCGTCTTGGAAGAAGTACAGCCAGAATGCTCCTTAAGAGCAAGGATGGCGAAACTTCATCTCATATACTTTGGACTTGTTATCAGCAGGAACTAGTCCCTGGAGAAGAATATCACACTTGGTAAAATAGAGGGTCAGTGAAGAAGAAGGCCCCCAACGAGGTGGATTGACACAGTGGCTGCAACAATAGGCATAACAATAGGTATAACAACGATTCTGAGGATTGTGCAGGACCAGGCAGTGTTTCCTTCTGCTGCACATAGGGACACTATGAGTCAGAACTTATTCGAGGGTACCTAACAACAACAACAAGAGCTTGTATAATCTGCCCCTCTGATACCACCATAAGCTTATGTCTTATCACTATGTCTTCCATCACTCTCTCTAAGCCTCACATACTTCCTTGCTATTCTTTATTATGACAAGCTTGTTAGTATATATTTATGTGTAGGTGCATTGTCCCCACTCCACCACAAGGCTTAGTACATTCTCTCTACTATTCTTTCCCTAATATCTAGCATTGGGTCTGAATGAATGAATGAATGAACAAGATATCAGGAAGTAGGGAAATTACAGAATTCGCTAAGTTAGTAGCTCAACAATTTCATAAATACTGAAGTATTTTTTGTCCCCTTGTTCTACCATCCTCAGCATGTTGACTTAGCCAGTTATTTGTCCCCTCATAATCACAAGATGGCTGCCACAGTTCCAGGCATCAAATACATAAACAAGGTCAAACAGGTAAAGAAGAGGGACATTGTTTTCCTGTGCATCTCCTATTATTGAAATGCAACTTTTCCCCTCACATGCCTCATCAGACTTCCAGCAGATTCAGCTCCCCAGTTCCATCTTATGCCATGCCACAAGTGTTTATACTTTAGGTCTCTAAGGAGGATGGCTGTTAGGTAAGCCGCTTGGCAACAAATAATCACTATCTAGAAAACAGATGGACCAGCCCTTTAGGGTGAACATCTTGAGAAAATGATTTATCTTTTAAGAATTTAATATTTTGAGACAGCTATTAAGATAAAGTCATTTTTAAGTTATTGATTTTATGCGCACATGTCAAAATAGCACTATCATAATACGCAAAAAAAAAAAAATTTTTTTAACAACTGACATTGTCTTTATTCCATCTCTAAATTTTCTTTAAGGGAATTTTTTTTTTGTACTTTCTATTTTATTCTTTTCAGCATAGTTTAGTTTATTTTTTACAAGTACAGTTTGAGTTACACAACACGTTGAATAAAGAGTCTCGGCTCCAGACATACAAACATTTCTCAGGAATTGTTAGTATTTTTTCATGTCCAATTCACCTTTCTCACTGTATAGCAGATTCTTTTGACATCAACCCTATTCTAAGATATTTTTGTCATGCTCTTACTTTCAGTTATTAAATAGTCTTACTCAGGTCCTTAAGAATTAGTACTGCTCATTTTAAAACTGCATTTCATATTTAATTTCATGTGCTTTCAGTAGAGGATAAACTTGGGGTTGTAGTAGGCTATAGTTGAGCCAACTATCTCCCTTTTACCCTTTCCTGCATTCACTACCTTAATGTTAGAGTGGAAAGTTAGGACAAATAAGTTTGCTTGTGAGACACTCAATGGGCAAGTGGCCATCATTCATTGACTTGGTTGTAATTGCTCTCTCCTCATTTGAACAGCCCTACATTATCCATTGGGAGACAGTGATCTGCTTTTAGTGATTATTTTTTAATCTGTCAAACACGGAATTTTCCCTTTTTTCCTATGGTCAAAGAAGCCAATGCTGGATATCCTTCAAGGGTGACATTTACTAGTTCTTCGCAAGGTCCCTGCACCAACCCCAGGTAAAGAGGATCTGACTCAGGTCCTCCACCTCTTCTCCCATGTTAACCCTGACCATGGGTGAAGCAACCAACAGTCTTTTATCTATCAGGTGTCGTCATTCAAGGTGAAGCCCCCTTTGAGATATCTGCATGATGTGTTAAGTCTCCACGACCTTCATCATTTCAGTCCATGGGAAACTCACGTACCCATGCTTTATCAAATGATAGAAATAGAAATCATTCATGCCTCACACCAAAACCTGGCTTTCCCTCTCTCCCTTGCTCTTTTATTCACATCCCAGTAGCACTACTCTACTGGTTCAATGGCTCAGTAACATCAAATAATCATCCACTGTGACTTCGTACTAATGAAAAGGGAAGATCCAACTTCACCCAGTGATACAGCAATGAGTAAGGTAAGTTTGAAGTCCCTGGGTGGTGGGGTGGTGCAAGCAGTTTGCTTTGAGCTACTAACCTAAAGGTTGGCAATTAGGATCCACCCTGCAGTGCTGTGAAAGAAAGGCCTGGTGATGTGCTTTCATAAAGATTTGAGCCAAGAAAACTCTATGGAGCAGTTCTACTCTGTGAAAAATGGAGTCACCATGAGTAGGAATCAACTCAACAGCAATAGGTTTAAGGTGAGTTTGGGGAAGAAAGCAAGTTGAATAACACTTTTCCCCCATGGATAGAGTAGAAAGACAACAATTTTCTCCTAGTTCCCAGTCTTCCTCCATAATAACCTTCCCCTTCTATTATACGCCATGATGGAGAAGATAGCAAAGCCACCATTCAGTTCTTCTTGTTGTTGTCCTACCCTTCTCCCAGACCAATCTAGTACATAAGCAGTCTTTGAATTTGCTTTGAATAATTTAATAATTTTGTTTTTAAAAGTTTCTATTTTTGTAGTAACACATGAACCATTTGATAACCTCCCTGTCCAGGAAAAGGTCTTTAACAGAATTTCACATTATCCATTTATACTTGTAAAAGCAGAAAAGAAAAAATATATTTAGTCTATTTAGAACTGAATTAATTTCCAAAGCTACAATACTTATTTCTAAAGCAACTACTAAAATATATGTACACGTGTGTGTGTGTGTGTGTGTATATATATATATATAGCACATTGTTGTTAGGTGCCGTCGAGTTGGTTCTGACTCAGCGACAACAACAGTACAACAGAACAAAACACTGCGCAGTCCTGCACCATCCTCCCAATCGTTGTTATGCTTGAGCCCATTGTTGCATATACAGCGTGATATATGGCACATATCCCCAGAGCACTGAGTATAAGTGAAATCTTAGAAAATATTTTAGAGCCTACTCTACAGTGTGAAGATGAGGATAAGGAATCACATTATGACACAAGCGTCTTCCCCCATCATCTCTTGTATCTGTATTTTACTTACCCATCTGTAAGATGAACATAATTAAACCATTTACAACAAACATAGCCATCCAGCTTCTAGATATGCCAGTGGAAAATTTTCACATTATTTAGTGTGTGAAAAAATGATTCCAAAAAGCAGTAAAGTGGTGAAAGCAACCCCTCAAAGGCTAAGCGTGAGGGAGTTGAGGAGAGCCAGAGGAAGGAGTTTAAGTCCCTTAAGGGATGGCTGGCTAGCTCTGTAAAGCGCTACAGCCTCAAGAACTTCAAGATCACGAGAGAACTGGTGTCAGCTGATGCCCAGGCAGCATCAGCATTCCCAGAGAGCTCAAGAAACCCACAGAAGAAAAAGGCTACCTTCTGGAACAAGTCTTCAATGGTGATGAAACAACTACTTACACAGCATTTACATTGTATTAGGTATTGTAAGTAATCTAGTGATGATTTAAAGTATAAGGAAGATGTGTATAAGTTATATGCAAATACTATGCCAATGCCATTTTATGTAAGGAATTGAGCATCTTCAGATTTCGGTATGGGGGGAGGGTCCTGGAACCAATCCCTCACAGATAACAAGAGACAACTGTAGGTGCATAATATATATACTCTTATATAGATACACCAAAAAAACAAACCCACTGCTGTCGAGTTGATTTGGACTCACAGCGACCCTATAGGACAAAGTAGAACTTCCCCATAGGATTTCCAAGGCTGTAAATCTCTGCAGAAGCAGACTACCACATCTTTCTCCCGTGAACTGGCTTGTGGGTTAGAACCAACAACCTTTCAATTAGCAGCCTAGTGCTTTAGCCACTGCGCTACCAGGGTTCCTCATTACTTGTGTGTACTTACATATATATACATAAATACATATATATGCATGCATGCACATATACATATACATACATGTATATGTTGTTGTCATAGGCCATCAAGTCGGCCCCAACTGATGGTGGTCATATATATCCTGAATATCTGCCTTTCAGATATGCTGAGTTCCCACCCCTTTCCTCACTCACAATATATTCTGAGCATCATTTCTTCACCAACTCTACTCCAAGGCAAATCCTTACCACAAGATTTGGTGTGATGTTTCAAATATAAGATGAAAAAGAAAATAGATAAGATAGTGAATATTTTATATTTCCAAGTGCAACAAAATGTCTTCCCAACAAAATGGGCACATTAAGATGCTCTCATCAAATAGCTGCATCAAACTGACTACTTCAAATGATAGAGCCTGTCCCTGACTGTGTATAATGCAAAGTGTCTATCATTTTCATTAGTTCCATGTTAGTCCTTCAGCTAGTCACTAACTTTTCCATTTTGAACTCACCAGTAGTGTCTAGCAGAAGGAGTAACCTATAAAAGATTATGGTGTAACAAATGAATGTCCAATCATGTTGTTTTAAAAAGTCAGACACAGTTGGATAGAAACACTGACGTCTGTTTTAAATGTGCTTTCTTTCTCACATCCGCTGACCAATTTATACAGCTAGAAAACGTACAAAGACAAATGACCTGAACCAAAAATCTATATTGAAAGATGCTTCTCATTATAGCTTCCAACTCTAGAACAAAGTGCCATTAACAACAAGAACTCTTAATGGCGACTTCTAGCTGGTGATTTGCCCAGAACCAATTTAAATAGCTTGTCTTTGGAGCCAGTAGTATCATAGTTACAATAAGATAACTTAGGCATCTTGAAAAAATGTATATGCAAAAAAACCCATTAATAATAACTTGTGGGATTCAAAAAACCCAATTAAAATACAATAGAGAGGACAATTGAAATGCATTTTTCCATAAAATCTGGATTTTCATTATGCGATGTTCTATATTTTTGCCTTCATTAAAATGTAGACATTATATTCTGATACAAATTTTTACTTGTATGTGGCCAGAGGAAAGAGAAATTCAGGATATCATATTTCTCTAAATAGAAATTTTTAATATTTCTGAGGGCATTAAAATAGGTATCCATATGTTATGCAATAAAGACAAAGATGGGAATGTATTTTGACAGCAGATTGTTAATATTGATACTTCCATACACTGGAACCCATACTTTCACGTTTAAGCATAAAGAGGGTGGTTAAAATATATAGTGTAACTTAAGATATCCAAGAAGGCCAAAGAACTAGGCTTAGATATCACACAACCAGAAAAATACTCAGCATGGGCAGCTCAGGTTACTCAGGAAGCAGGCCCTGAGACTGAGAATAATTGGGGTAGAATGAAGTTCAAAGTTTGATTTTGACGTGGTTATTGGGAGTTCTAATAACTAAGTAAAGAAAGTATTAAAGAAATGTGGTAAGAGAAGTCGAAATCATAGGATTCTTTGGGTTTTATCTAGCAGCAACAGAAAAATTACCTTCACTGTATGTATGAAGAGGAAAAATGGAAAATCAAAAAATTCCTTCATGATTATATCCCAGAATAATTGTTTGATGAGGAATACACAGAATTGCATAAACCAAAAATAGACAATAATTTTATTGATACAAACCTTTCCCTAAAACATGCAAGCTTAAAAAAGTCATTTTTATTTTAAATCTAACTAAATCGAAGTAATATAGTTCAGAAAACTAAGTAGGTGCTTTCGTTCTCTATTTTATTTTGTGAAGCTATACGCGATGTAAGGGAGAGATGTTTTTCCTTCCCTTCTGCATGTAATGAGTTGGTGGTGTTTGATAACCGAACATAAAAAGCTCGGTAAAATTTTTCCAGGCAAATTCCACTCTGCTGTAATTCTTTACATTTTTCAGTCCCATTCTCGGGGGTATAAATAGATGTATTACCTTATTTACATAATGGAACCGTGAAGTCAGCATAGCTAGTTGCATAGGCTATCATATCAGGCAGAGTTTTACAGTCATAACTCGGGTTTAAGAAGGGATTTCAATATGTATTCAAATCAGTCCACTGTAGATTTTTCTTTTTTCTTCAAACAAGAACGAGAACCTAGAAACAGGTGAAATAAATTGATTTCAAGCCCAAGCAAACTTGTTTAAATTGATTGGATAGCAAGAAACACATAGCATATATTTTTATTTTAGCTTTTACTTTGTTTTGAAAGACAGTATGATAATAAAGATCTTGGTATTTGTCTGGTATCGTGTACAATTCCTCAGTAAATTAAGTTTCAATTTTCAATCTTTCCACTCTTAAGAGAAAATGTTTCGATTGCATGACTGAATAACAAAGGTGTATGTTAGAAAAAAAAAATCCAGAAATAATATTTTAAATATATGCATTTAACAACATTTTCTTATAGTCCCCACATTAGGAAAAGAAGTCATTTTGTTTATAGCACAAGTCAGTTTCATTTTTAAAAATCACGTTTTTGTAATGAAACAGTTAATCTCTTTGAATGATTACAAAGATTTATTTTTTTAATATGCCTAGCTTTCTAAAATTAATGTCAGAAATAATACCCAGAATTAGTAAATAGCTGTATTCTCATGTTGTATTATATTTAGTTCTCAAGACAGAATGACTTTTAATACTGCAAGTGCACTGTGGTATATGGTTATTTGTCATCTACTTAAGAACCATTTTTAAAAAATTGCAAACAGAAACATAGAATGATAGAGGTGGAAGACGCTTTAAACATCATTAAATCTAACTCCATACCGTCAGAGAAGACAGTTAAGATCCACGATGCAGAGAGAATGGCAGAAGATGACTGAGTTAACTGACATCATTTGTTAAAGATAAAATTGTCACAATTATAAATGTGTCAGTCTTTTTCTTCTGATTATTATGAAGCCAGCATCTTGTTTAAATATGTAATCTGTACTTTACTCTCCAGTTTCATGATCTAATGGAAAAAAAATCCTTTAGCATTTTTCTCTTTCCTATTCAAAAAAAAAAAAATTTCTTTTTTTTTTTTTTTTTATTCCTCTCTAAAAGAAAATCTAGATGAAATAACACGTTGAATGCTCAGGATCCTTGTCTTAGTAATGTGTGCTTTTTTGTTTTGTTTGTTTTTAACCCAATGCGAAGAGTTCATCTCCAGCATCATAATATCCAGTTACAAGGTGCTTTTAGTACAGCGGAACCTATTCAACTTACAGATTGACTCTCCCCCTTCAGCTTCCTTCAGTTTTTACATAATCCTGTATTGTATTAACATAACATGACTTCTTTAAAAATGTTAACTTTTTTAAACAATATAAACCTCAACCCATATAACATAAGATACAAGTAAGTAAATTCAGTAGTAATTGTCTTGATCATAGTCAAATTTAAGTATAATAAATTCCTATATTTAGTTAGAAAAGTGCTGGGAATTCATGATATTTCTGTGCTCGTAGTATGAAGGAACTTTGAATGAGTCCAGAATCTAATTTGTGGTCCTGAGAAATAACTGTAATTGAGGATATGAAAGTCAGAGTGGACTAGAAAGGAAAGTCCACCTTATCACTTACTTTAGGCAACACTTAAACTCTTTGGGCCTCAATATGTAACGTGAAGATAATAATTCTCACCTCACAGAGTTGTTCAAAAGAATAGAAGACATTATATAAATATATCCAGCCCAGTTCCTGACAATTTGTAACATTCAATAAAAACTTGCTTCCAATTATTTCTTCTTCGATAAATGTATTTTTCTTGTTAGGATTGCTTTTCCAAATTTTGAACTCTTAGTTTTTTGAGTCTATCTATGTGTTGGTGTCTACTTTTATTTTTTAAAATGATTTCTCCAAGAATTCTCTTATAAATTACATGTGACTAACTAGAAGTTTTAATAAGATTTCTCAATATCTTTTTGTCGATTATACTGAAATGATTTTTAACAAAGTAGATAATTGCAAATTTTAGAATTCAGTTATTTATACAATTACTTCATATATTTGATAAATTTATATTTCAATGTAATCCAAGTAATGGTAAATTGAAGCAAAACATGCTATATTCCACTAGCTGCATCAGTATTCCTCAATATATTTTATGCAAAATATTTTATATCAGTATTAATAACACCATTGCAAATAACACTGTTAAGAATTTCAAGCATATAACCTTGAAATGACCGCTATGTTCCAGATCCCGTAGGTGACCTTACCCCATTTATTTTAAAATACCTCATATTTACAAAAACAAGTCCATTACATGACAATGTAGCAGGACATACAGCCTCGCAAACTTTAAAATTCACAGAAATAACAAGTTGTGGGTTTTATTGATTCCTGGCTCTTGTTTACAGAACAGAGAGTAACTCCCAAAACAGAGTAGCTTTACTTGATAGCCTAAAAGCTTTGGGTGAAGTGTGTTTATCTTTCTGAGCTCAGCATGCCTAAGAGAAGCAATCAGTGCACACTGGGGTAATTCCATCTTCTTAATACATAGGGTCACTAGTTTTACCTTATCCCATGATTACTTTATAACCTCATTCCAAAGCAGGACAGAATCTAGGAAGACATCGGCTGCTTCTTTTCCCCATCTAAAGGCACTCTCCATTTCTCTTGCCCAAGCTTCAATTTCTTCTTACTTAAAACTCATAGGAACACAATTCCTGATTCACCAGTTTAGTTGATGTTGTATTTCCTATTCTTTTCAAAACCTTTATTACAAAACAGATATCCCTGCCCTGCCATACTGTTCTACTCATTTTTTTCCCTTTCAAAACCCTCTTTTCCTTTTCTAATATTTTTACAAACCATCAAACTTAGCATAATAATATGTTGAATTAATCAATCATCTGTTCTTAAATTGTGAGTGTGTACACATCAATGGTATAGAGACTGGTGGCACCCAAATCTAACAGGAAGAGTTTAGAAATATTGGGGAAGTGGATTTGGTAATGACAGCGAAGTGCTTCTGGCATTTAGTGCCTGGAAGCCAGGGATGTTAAATGCTGCATTAGGAGAGAACAATCCTGAAGAATTATGACATTTTCCTCTCCCCATGCAAAAATGTCTATTTTTTTTTATTAAAAAATTGTAAACATTAGATACTTGAATAAACAGACTTACATTTGATTTTCTCAATGTTTTCCAAAATGTAGTAAGTGATTGCCTGATGGTACTGGCTATGACTTGGGGTGTTGTATAGAATTTATGTTTCTGTTTAATAATGATATGTTTAATAAACACAAATAAAGAAAAATAAACTACCCAGTCATATGAAAGATCTAATGGATGTAATTGTGTTGATTTTGGCTAATTATAAGTGAAAGTTTTTAAAAGTAAGCATATTTAAAGAAAATATTAAATAAATAATAATCAGTGCAGTATGTATGTATGGCAATAATATTGAACACAAGTTGTGTGTCAACTTGGCTGGACCATGATTCTCAGTGGTTTCACAGTCGTATAATGTTATGATCACTTCCGTGGTGAGATTTGATGTGATGTGATCACCTCCATGGTGGAATCTGCTCTAAGTAGCCAATCAGTTGAAAGGGAGTTTCTTTGGGCCTGTGGACTACATCAAATACAAAGTGAACATTCTGGCAAAGCTCGTGGGCTTTTGCTTGCTTCGGATCCTGCAGCTGGCTCCCCATCTGACCTCCGGTTCTTGGGACTTGAGCTAGCAGTTTACCTGCTGTCTTCCCCGCCATTCTTGGTATTTGGCAGTCTTCATAAGCTGTGAGCAAGAGGGTTGCTCTCTGACCTGGCAATCTTGGGTTCACCAGCCACTGCAGCTATGTGAATGAGAAGCCTCTATCCTGATCCACGGATTTGGGACAGTCCAGCCTCTGCAACAGTGTGAACAATTTCCCTGATATAAATCTCTTTCTCTTTCTCTGTCTCTGTATGTATATGTTTATATGCTTTACTGGTTTTGCTTCTCTAGAGAGCCCAGCCTAAGACAATAAGCAAATGCTTGCTGCTTGGAAAACCCTGCATTTGGTGTGTGTGTGTGTGTTATAGCAGCCTATGTTAAATAAATGCTAAGTATTTGTATTAATGTAATGTAAACCCTCCTTTTCTTTCTTCTTTTTTTTATTTAAACTTACACTCTCT
Organism: Elephas maximus indicus; assembly: GCF_024166365.1. Taxonomy (NCBI): domain Eukaryota; kingdom Metazoa; phylum Chordata; class Mammalia; order Proboscidea; family Elephantidae; genus Elephas; species Elephas maximus. Next base: position 57,910,665 of record NC_064833.1, on the reverse strand, counting down.
CACACACGTGTATTATGGCAGAAATCATAGATTTCTAAAGTTACTGATGCAGCAAGCATATTTCATAGTTAGGAAAGTTCACAAAACTCAGGTATGCAAGCATTAACTTTATCACTCTTGTATCAAATATCATCTAGCTCTTCATCCTTTTTTTTTTTTTTTTTAACTCTTGGTTGAAATTTTAGTCTTGCCCATTCTGTCTCTTTAGAATAACATGTAATCAAAATGCAAGATTCTCCCCCTCACTGCTCTCCATTTCTGCTGCTCAGTAAATGTCTAAACTTCAAAGGGACTTAGACACTGTTTTAGCACTGAGGCAGCAGCGTCTAGTCCAGTCAGTCATCTTCTACTTTCTAGTGGAATCTGGTGAGAAGTAACTCTCCCCTACTTCTGCTCCTTGTAGTGTGTTTGCATCTTGTGCTGATGTTTCCTTCAACATAATTCCTTTAGCCACCAGTTGCAGACATTTGCTTTTCCTCATACTGCCTGCAAGCCTTTCAGATATTCTAGCCTGACTACTTGCCTTCTGATTCCTACTTGGAGATTAAGAACTTTCGTCTTCATTTCCTACAGCTCACTATAAAAAAAAAAAAAAAAACTATAGCACATGATATTCCATGAGAATGCCCTAAATCCCATCCTCTCAAATACCTCACTCAGCCTTCGACACGCTTCTGCAACAGTGCCAACTAGTTATGTACAAATGTTCTGGCTCAACACCAAACATTTTGGCATGGGTGTACTATTATCTTTTTATCCCCTAATATGCTCTGGAATTGATGCTGGTAAATCTTCCCCCATACTCCTTCAGGGCCCCACAGGGAAGAAAAAGTCAAGAAGCAGTGCCCTTTACTTAACAGCTAAACCCTCATGCTCCTCTTCAAATTCTCTTAAAAGTTTTCATCCCTAGTTCAGAAATTTTCCATCTTTTTTTTGTAAGAATTGAAGGGGTCCTTCCTTGTACCATCTTACAATTTTCTATACTTTGTGGTTTAGGCTACAAAGGTTGCTAAACTTTAATTTGGTTGTCAAGGCTAAAGTTATTAGAATTAAATTAAAAATCTTGCAAGTGCAGCTCTTGCAGTAGAAACCTAAACTGCATTTTCAAACAGGTTTGTGACTCAAAGCCAGACATTTGGCACATTGCACTCATTGGATTCCTTTGGAATTCTCTGTTCTCAGGGACATTATGGAGCCCTGGTGGCACAGTGGTTAAAGAGCTTGGCTGCTAACCAAAAGGTTGGCAGTTCAAAGCCACCAGCTTCTCCTCGGAAAACCTATGGGGCAGTTCTATTGTCATATAGGGTCACTATGAGCCAGGATCAACTTGACATCAGCAGGTAACCGATAAAAATTAGGGCACTAAGTCTTTACCCGTGGTCAGTTATTACTAGCAGAAGGATTGCATGAAGCAATGCATTTGCCAAGAAGGAAAAATACATTGAATATTATTTCAAAATACCCTGTTGCTGTAATGAAAATCAAGTATATTTTAGTAAACAAAAAAAATAGCATTAAATTATTTCTCTATACAGAAGAGGTATCTTCTCCCATGTTATTGAGAAGAGAAATGATCAGGATAATGTGGATAAAGGAAACAAACGATATCCTAAATATCTGGATTCTAATATGTATTAGCAAGAAAGATGTGAGCCTCCCAGGGACAATGACAAACCCACCTAACTAGTATGACATACCCAACTAAGGGATTAGTAAATTAGAGAATTTTGCTCCTATTTACTGCCCACCAAATGACTGCTTCTATTATCAACGGACCATGAATGGTAGGCTAAAACCCATAAATGCCCTTTTACAGATCAGTGTAGGAGTGGGCCCTAGGGCTATAGATGCCTGGCAGCATTATTTCAGTCTTTCTCAACCATATAGGTTTGTTGGGTCTCTCAGAACATTTCTGTTTTTTTAAGCTCTAAACCTACTTACTTTATTTATTTATCTATTTATTTATTTTAGTGTGCTTTCAGTGAACGTTTACTGCCTAAATTAGTTCCTCATTCAAAAACTTTATACACAAATTGTTTTGTGACTTTTTATTCACAATATTTAGAGCAGGGATAAAGAAATGCCAAGAATGTTGCAATCCCCACTTGATTCCATAAAGATATTTAAATACATATATACCTAATAACATACCCAAAGGAAGGTTCATTTTTTGACCTTACCTGTGATAGCACAACTCAAAAAATATTCTCGCTCATGGTCCAGTTCTCTAATGCTCTCCTGATTTCTGCCTAATTCCATGAATGTTTCTGTTACAAAACAATTTCTGTTCATGTAAATGTGATTCAAAGAAATAGAACTCCAGTTATGCCTCACTAACAACTAGTGAAGTCTAAGCCAATAAATTAATCTCTTGACCTTACTTTTCAGCATTGAAAATCTTTTCTACAAATACGATTAGTGAAGTTAATTTTATAATTTCACAGTAGTTTAAACCTAATATAGTCACTATGGATGAACAAAACCAATTTAAAAACAAGTGTTTGTAAACACAGTCCATTTTGCTCTCATAACTGTTATTAGGAAGAAGAGTTCTTTACTTATTTTGAAACCTTTCAAAGTACAGGATCTATCTTATTGTGAGTCAGCTAATCTGTGAGCCTCTGTTGAAGTATTTAAAATGTTTTCCTGCAATGAATCTGACGTTAATGTTTCAATCAATATGATTGGTACCTTTAAGCTATTCGAAAGAAAACATGGCTTGACCTGTTTAGGATCATGAAAAGACTCTGTGAAAGAATACGTATAAAATATTTTTAAACTACGATCTCACAGTTACCTTAAAATTTAGATTTGTGTCCAGTGAACCATCTGACCTTAGAAAACTGATAAGCTCCTGACAGGAAAATGGCAAAAATATCTGACATTAGGAGTGTTAGGTGGCTAAAATAAGATTATACCTATTAAAGCACTTTAGAAATAAATACCCTTTGTATCCCTTAGGTATTATTAGATGAAAGAATTTTAATGTAATCTGTTTATAAAGCAGCTTTAGCCAAATTATCCTTTGGTCAGAGAGCCTTCATAGGTTCCCTATCACCTTCCAAATTCAATTCAGATTCCTCAAGCTGGCATTCAATACTTTCCCCCAAATGGTCACAACTTACTTTTCCAGACATGTAGATGTACTATTCCTCATGCAGGTGTTGACTGTATCCAGCATTTTTACAACTACATGTTTCGTGATTTGGCCCCTCAGAGTCTTTCACGTTACCATCCCTTTATCCTGAGATGCATCTTCAACTTTTACCCCGGACCTATTTATTCTCAGTTCTATCTGCAGAGTCTACCATAAGGGCAAACGAATGGTAGGATTTCAGCAAATAGCACTTGAGTCAAACTTATATTACCAACAGCAATCAGTTCTGTATTACACCTGCCCCTCAACCTACTGTCCTTGCTCCAAAAAGTCAAAAATACTTCAATCAAAATTATTTTCCCCTCTGAAATCCATTAAGCCTTACCTACAGTCAGCTGAAGTCCAGTTCATTTGCATGCCCAGGTTTACATTATTACCAAAGCAACAGCAGGAAAACAAACACAGGTTTGTCTGTTTGCTTCGTCACCAGATTCACTTCTAAAATAAGGTGCTTTCTTGAATATATGTAACCAAGTGAGATTTTCACTATTACAGTATCTTTTCTAACACTTTAATATCTTTAGTTTTTTGAGCCCCTTTATTGTACAACCCTTCAAAGCCAATGTGCAAGCTAGAGAAACATGTTTTGGAAAACATGTTTTGGAAACATGGAAGCCATGTTTTCTTTTGAATAGCTTAAAGCTACCAATCATATTGATTGAAACATTAACTTGTTTTGGAAAATTCACTTAATTGAAAAGTCTACTGGGATATGAGTTAATCACAAACTTGTGATGAAATAAGTCTTTTTCCTTTGTGAAAGGTGGACCTCATTGAGCATAAACCAGCAAGTCTGAAAAAAAGAAAGAGGGGATAAAAATGACATCCGTCATCTGTGGCTGCCCCAAACTTTTTGATAATATTCTCCATATTTTAATAGTGAGTTCCCCACAGTGTAAATCCCAATTAAGAAATTAAAATAGAAACATGTCCTGTTTTCCAGCTTCTTTTGCTCCTACAGTACAGATATTATGAATGAGTTTCTGGCAATCAAAGGGACTAGAATGAATCTTTGTGTCAGAATGAGTAAACTGAAAAAACAAAATGCAAAGTATGGGATACATACTTTTTTTCTGGTGTAGATTGTGGCAGATGCGAATTGGTTCTGGAGCTGGCAATTGTGGAGCTAGCTCCTTGAGTTGCCATATTCTTGATCACAGCAGAGGCAGTAGCTACCTTGGGTGAGCAATTTTCTTTATTATGGATCTGGGAGTCATTCCTGAAAACTCAGCTTGGAGTCCATTTCTTCGGGTATCTCACAATTCTCTATAACCCGTTGTTGTCAAGTGGATTCTGACTCATAGTGATGCTATAGGACAGAGTAGAACTGCCCCATAGGGTTTTCAAGGAGTGGCCGGTGGATTCGAACTGCTGACCTTTTGGTTAGCACCCAAGCTCTTAACCACTGCACCACCAAGGCTCCCAAAACTGTATCCCTTAATAAATCAATTCCTGCTTAAACTAGACTAGAAGCTCTTGACTGCAACTAAGAAATTTTATTAACAGAGTAATTGACAGTAGAAGTGATTGTGTACAAAAAATCCTCAAAGAAATAGTAAACTGGGTTTGGATGGCGAGTGTGGTAGATTTAAAAAAGATTTAAAGGCAGTGAAAATCCCATTACGTTTAGCCGATAGAATGCCATGTGTCCATGTAATATGACTGTGAAACAGTTATTTCACTACCTATAGTCACCTTGAAAACTCTCATGGTGTTGTGGTTAAGAGCCTGGCTGCTAACCAAAAGGTCAGCAGTTCAAATCCACCAGGTTTTCCTTGGAAACCCTATGGGGCAATTCTACTCTGTTCTTCAGGGTCGCTATGAATCAGAATTGACTTGACGGCAATGGGTTTACTGTTGTTGTTGTTGTTTGGTTTATAGTCATCTCAGTGTATATGGTGAATTTTATAGGTATCTATAGCATATTTGGAAATCCTGGTAGTGTAGTGGTTAAGTACTACAGCTGCTAACCAAAAGATCGCAATTCGAATCTACCAGGTGCTCCTTGGAAACTCTATGGGGCAGTTCTACTCTGTCCTGTAGGGTCACTATGAGTTGGAATCAACTCCACCACAATGGGTACAGCATACTTGGAGCCTTGATGGCACAGTGGCTTAAGAGTCTGGCTGCAAATTGAAAGGTTGGGAGTTTGAATCTAGCAGCCGCCCCTTGGAAACCTATGAGGCAGTTCTACTCTGTGCTGTAGGGTCGCTATGAGTTGGAATTGACTTGACGGCAACGAGTTTTGTTTTTTGGGTTTTTTTGTTGTTGTTTGTTTGGTATAGTTATCTCAAATGAAATGCCTATTGATGGTGGTATTTTGGTAGCACAATAGATCACTAATGTAGTGCATTATGAAGGGCATAAAGAACAACAGCCATAGTAGGGAATGACTGTTTCTAAATGAATGAGAGAACAATAAAGAACTGTTTAAGATGTAAATTTTATAATTCGCAAATGACAGCATGGTCAAAGAATCAGCTAGCGTCTACGACTGCCTGTAAAGACTCATGTCTTTAGCTATGAGGCTGACTCAGCTTAGGAAAAAATGAGTCTGATCCTGCTGTCTTAACAAGGTTCCAAAGCTTATCGAGTCTTTTCCGAGAAAGTTAAGGTAATGATTGTAAACAGTCTTGTCACTAAAATTGGAAATGAAAGAATTTAAAGAACTTCAAACTTTCAGTCTCACTGAATCTCCTTACCACTGTGTTAATCCTACCATTTTTATGAGGATGGTCCTTGTTGAAAACTCTATGAAGAACACATCTGAGGTATTATAAGAACCAGTTGCTGTCATGTCCATTGTGCCTTATGGCGACCCCAGTGTGTCAGAGGAGCGTTGTGTTTTGTACGGTTTTCAATAGCTAATTTTTCAGAAATAGATCGCCAGGGCTTTCTCCGAGGAGCCTCTGGATGGACTAGAACCTCCAATATTTTGGTTAGCAGCCAAGCATGTTAACTATTTGTACCACCCAGGTACTACACAGAGACCTAAAATATTTACTAAAGGAAGTTTTCATAAGGATAAGAAAAGTGATCAAACCCTTCTAAATGAATGGACAGTGACTCTATGCACTATGAATGATTCTGGGAGACCAAAACTGCCATTCTAACACACCAGTTAAAAGTTCAGGTACATGTGGAGTCTGGACAGATGCAGTCTCATAGTGGTCTTAAATGTGGCCTCAAACACTCAAGTGATTAATTCCCTAGTTGTGGAATGTTAGATATGTCCAGCAATTTGCTGAAATCTAATATTCACTCTCTGATACCACAATGTACCATATTCACAAGTTCTTAGTGAAGACCTTTTGGAGCAGAGCAGAGACCAGACACTCTTCTAATGGTGTGATCAACAGGGGTTTATTATTCACAGAATATACAGGACAGGGATGAATAGAACAGGAAACATCCTCATCAGCCTAGGTTTCTGGAAGTTAAAGTCCTGTCCCAGGGTGTAATGTTACATTGGCATTCATGTACTTCCCTCCTCTCACCATGGGAGAAGACCAGAGTCTCTCTCTTTGGAATCTACAATGTTTATGTGTCAAACTACATGTCCAGAAAGAAAGTAAGGGAAAGAGGTAATAAAAGGGGAAAGGAGAAGACCCCTGCAGGCAAAGGCCATTACTCATTGTCTGATGGTTCTTCTAGATTTACTGACATCAGGAACATTCCTTCTTCTTTTACTCACTAAGATAACAGAGTCCTCGGTTTCTCTAGAGGGCAATCATCTTTCCCTAAGGCGCATACTTCTCTTTGTGTCTATTAGTAGCTATCATGCCCATTATTACCTATGGAGATGGCATACGGGGGGCAGGGAGATGGTAATAGCATAGCACACTTGTGCAGCCAGCAGATACATACGTAAGGAAGAGTATGTGGAAGTTTTTGAAGCTCCTACATGCTTTTTACACTGGTAAATTAAGAGAAATACTATAACACTGTGTCCACATCTTCTCAATAATCTCTAATGCCATCCTTTTCACATACAGGATTGCTGAGTCGGAATCGACACGATGGCAATTTTTTTTTTTTTCATTTTTCACATATGAATATGGTACACAAACACACATACATACACAGCCTAGTCTCACTCTAGGCTCTCTATTCTGTTTCATTGATCAAGAGTTCAAATATGCCACATTGTTTTTATTATTAGTTATTTAGTAATTGCCAGTTTCAATTTCAAGTTTTATAGTAATTCTTGACATACGATAGGACACATTGCCCCCCAATTTAGTATTATTTTTTCTTCAAGAATTTCCTTGCTATTACTTGAAAATCCTCATCGGGTTTTTTGCTGGATATGCATTACGTTTGTCCAGAAATGTAGAACATGTTTCATGGTTCTCCTGCCCATCCTTAGGGTTCATTGCTCTATTTTTCTGTAGAGAATTCCAACAAAATATTTAAAATGTAGTCATGTAATCTTGCAAATATTTTATTAGATTTAATTTTGGATAGCTTTCTGCCATAGTACATTGTATTTTATTTTAAATTGTTTTCTGATTTGATAGCATATAGAAATGCCACTGACTTTTGTGTATTCATCCTATAGTCACTGGCTATAAGATTATGGTAAAGTTTTCAAGAGAACTATTCAGTCTTTTATACCTTCTTCGTTCAGGTTTGGCAAATTCCTAAAAGTTGTTCATATCATCTAATTACATCTTTCACTTTTGATATACATGTGTACATTTTATTTTCTACGACATTTTACAATTTCTGCAGTATCTGCATTTATGTCCACTTTTTCTTTTCTAACATAGTTTTGTCTATTTTATTGTTAGCTTTTTATTCTTCCAAAGAAACAACTTCTAGCACTGTTGATTCTCTTCATTGTCTTGTTTCATTTATGATATTAGTTTATTCTCTTACTTTACTCTTATTTTTTTAGTAGGACATTTAGTTTTAACCTCATTTATTTATTAACACAAGCATTTACATTTATAAAATTCCATCTAATTATAGTTTCTTCTGCAGCTGCACATTTTGATATGTGGGATTTCATTATTCACTTTCTAAAATTTTTTAATTATAAATTTAAAAAGTTTAGAAGTGTACTTTGTTTAAAATGAGTTATTTTTATTTGTGTTTTTATTATGAGTAATAATATTTGCTTGACTGCATTGTAGTAACAGAAAGAGGTTTTAATAATCAGTTATATGAAAGTTGTTGAGATATTTAATTGAATAAAAGTATGCATATATGTACTGTTCTCACTAACACGTGTAATATTTAAGATGTATATTAAAACTAAAATAATGGAAGGGACTGAAAGTATTGTACACAAATATCTTTTTTTATAAATGCCACATGTGTGCTCAAGATCATCTATTATTTCATTGCTACATGCAGAGTTTTATATGTTTATTGGATCAAGTTTTTTAAGGCTGTTTATTTACAGTTTAAGTATCAGGAATATTTTAAAACTGTTTTTGAACCACACAGAGATCTTTGAACACTTTAATTCAATTACCCTTTATCCTAATTTATGTGCTTTTTTTCAAGTTATATATATGAACATATTTTATTTCACTTTTTTTTTAATTAATTTTTATTAAGCTTCAAGTGAACATTTACCATTCCAATCAGTCTGTCACATGTAGGTTTACATACATCTTACTCCCTTCTCCCACTTGCTCTCCCCCTATTGAGTCAGCCCTTACAGTCTCTCGTTTCGTGCCAGTTTTGCCATCTTCCCTCTCTCTCTATCTTCCCATCCCCCCTCCAGTCAAGAGTTGCCAACACACTCTCCAGTGTCCACCTGATTTAGTTAGCTCACTCTTCATTGGCATCTCTCTCCCCCTCACTGGCCAGTCCTTTTCATGCCTGATGATTTGTCTTCAGGGATGGTTCCTCTCCTGTGTCATCAGATGTTCTGGGAAGCATTGTCTCTGGTATTCCTCTAGTCTTAATCATACCATTAGGTATGTTCTTTTCATGAGAATTTGGGGTCTGTATCCCATTGGTCTCCTGCTCCCTCAGGAGTTGTCTGTTGTGTTCCCTGACAGGGCAGTCATCGATTGTGGCCGGGCACCAACTAGTTCTTCTGGTCTCAGGATAATGTGGGTCTCTGGTTCACGTGGCCCTTTCTGTCTCTTGGGTTCTTAGTTGTCATGTGACCTTGGTGTTCTTCCTTTGCCTTTGCTCCAGGTGGGTTGAGACCAATTGATGTATCTTAGATGGCCGCTTGTTGGCATTTAGGACCCCAGATGCCACATTTCAAAGTGGGATGCACAATGTTTTCATAATAGAATTATTTTGCCCTTTGACTTAGAAGTCCCCTCAAACCAAGTTCCCCAGACCCCAGCCCCTGCTCCGCTGACCTTTGAAACTTTCATTTTATCTCGGAAACCTCTTTGCTTTTAGTCCACTCCAATTAGGCTGACCCTCCTTGTATTGAGTGTTGTCTTTCCCTTCACCCAAATCAGTTCTTATCTACTGATTGATCAATAAAAACCTCTCTCCCTCCCTCCCTCCCTCCCCACTTTGTAACCACAAAAGTATATGTTCTCTTCCGTTTTTTCTATTTCTCAAGATCTTATAATAGTGGTCTTATACAATATTTGTCCTTTTGCAACTGACTCATTTCGCTCAGCATAATGCCTTCCAGATTCCTCCATGTTATGAAATGTTTCAGAGATTCGTCACTGTTCTTTATCGATGCGTAGTATTCCATTGTGTGAATATACCACAATTTATTTACCCATTCATCCATTGACGGACATCTTGGTTGCTTCCAGCTTTTTGCTATTGTAAACAGAGCTGCAATAAACATGGGTGTGCATATATCTGTTTGTGTGAAGGCTCTCATATCTCTAGGGTATATTCCAAGGAGTGGGATTTCTGGGTTGTATGGTAGTTCTACTTCTAACTGTTTAAGATAACGCCAGATAGATTTCCAAAGTGGTTGTACCATTTTACAATCCCACCAGCAGTGTATAAGAGTTCCAATCTCTCCGCAGCCTCTCCAACATTTATTATTTTGTGTTTTTTGGATTAATGCCAGTCTAGTTGGTGTGAGATGGAATCTCATGGTAGTTTTAATTTGCATTTCTCTAATGGCTAATGATCGGGAGCATTTTCTCATGTATCTGTTGGCTGCCTGAATATCTTCTTTAGTGAAATGTGTGTTCATATCCTTTGCCCACTTCTTGATTGGGTTGTTTGTCTTTTTGTGGTTGAGTTTTGACAGAATCATGTAGATTTTAGAGATCAGGCGCTGGTCTGAGATGTCATAGCTGAATATTCTTTCCCAGTCTGTAGGTGGTCTTTTTACTCTTTTGGTGAAGTCTTTAGATGAGCATAGATGTTTGATTTTTAGGAGCTCCCAATTATCTGGTTTCTCTTCATCATTTTTGGTAATGTTTTGTATTCTGTTTATGCCCTGTATTAGGGCTTCTAGGGTTGATCCTATTTTTTTCTTCCATGGTCTTTATCGTTTTAGCCTTTATGTTTAGGTCTTTGATCCACTTGGAGTTAGTTTTTGTGCATGGTGTGAGGTATGGGTCCTGTTTCATTCTTTTGCAAATGGATATCCAGTTATGCCAGCACCATTTGTTAAAAAGACTACCTTTTCCCCAATTAACTGACACTGGTACTTTGTCAAATATCAGCTGCTCATACGTGGATGGATTTATATCTGGGTTCTCAATTCTGTTCCATTTGTCTATGTGCCTGTTGTTGTACCAGTACCAGGCTGTTTTGACTACTGTAGCTGTATAATAGGTTCTGAAATCAGGTAGAGTGAGGCCTCCCACTTTCTTCTTCTTTTTCAGTAATGTTTTGCTTATCCGGGGCTTCTTTCTCTTCCATATGAAATTAGTGATTTGTTTCTCTATCCCCTTAAAGTATGACTTTGGTATTTGGATTGGAAGTGCGTTATATGTCTAGATGGCTTTTGGTAGAATAGACATTTTTACTATGTTAAGTCTTCCTATCCATGAGCAGGGTATGTTCTTCCACTTAAGTATGTCCTTTTGAATTTCTTGTAGCAGAGTTTTATAGTTTTCTTTATATAGGTCTTTTACATCCTTGGTAAGATTTATTCCTAAGTATTTTATCTTCTTGGGGGCTACTGTGAATGGTATTGATTTGGTTATTTCTTCTTCGGTATTCTTTCTGTTGATGTAGAGGAATCCAAGTGATTTTTGTATGTTTATTTTATATCCTGAGACACTTCCAAACTCTTCTATTAGTTTCAGTAGTTTTCTGGAGGATTCCTTAGGGTTTTCCATGTATGCGATCATGTCATCTGCAAATAGTGATAGCTTTACTTCCTCCTTGCCAATCTGGATACACTTTATTTCTTTGTCTAGCCTAATTGCCCTGGCTAGGACTTCAAGTACGATGTTGAATAAGAGCAGTGATAAAGGGCATCCTTGTCTGGTTCCCGTTCTCAAGGGAAATGCTTTCAGGTTCTCTCCATTTAGAGTGATATTGGCTGTTGGCTTTGCATAGATGCCCTTTATTATGTTGAGGAATTTTCCTTCAATTCCTATTTTGGTAAGAGTTTTTATCATAAATGGGTGTTCAACTTTGTCAAATGCCTTTTCTGCATCTATTGATAAGATCATGTGGTTTTTATCTTTTGTTTGTTTATGTGATGGATTACATTAATGGTTTTTCTGATATTAAACCAGCCTTGCATACCTGGTATAAATCCCACTTGATCAGGGTGAATTATTTTTTTGAAGTGTTGTTGGATTCTATTGGCTAGAATTTTGTTGAGGATTTTTGCATCTATGTTCATGAGGGATATAGGTCTAAAATTTTCTTTTTTTGTAATGTCTTTACCTGGTTTTGGTATCAGGGAGATGATAGCTTCATAGAATGAGTTGGGTAGTATTCCGTCTTTTTCTATGCTTTGAAATACCTTCAGTAGTAGTGGTGTTAAGTCTTCTCTGAAGGTTTGGTAGAACTCTGCAGTGTAGCCGTCTGGGCCAGGACTTTTTTTTGTTGGAAGTTTTTTGATTACCGTTTCAATCTCTTTTTTTGTTATGGGTCTATTTAGTTGTTCTACTTCTGAATGTGTTAGTTTAGGTAGGTAGTATTTTTTGGAGAATTTATCCATTTCTTCTAGGTTTTCAAATTTGTTAGAGTACAATTTTATGTAGTAATCTGAAATGATTCTTTTAATTTCATTTGGTTCTGTTGCGATGTGGTCCTTCTCGTTTCTTATTCGGGTTATTTGTTTCCTTTCCTGTTTTTCTTTAGTCAGTCTAGCCAATGGTTTATCAATTTTGTTAATTTTTTCAAAGAACCAGCTTTTGGCTTTGTTAATTCTTTCAATTGTTTTTCTGTTCTCTAATTCATTTAGTTCAGCTCTAATTTTTATTATTTGTTTTCTTCTGGTGCCTGATGGGTTCTTTTGTTGCTCACTTTCTATTTGTTCAAGTTGTAGGGACAGTTCTCTGATTTTGGCTCTTTCTTCTTTTTGTATGTGTGCATTTATTGATATAAATTGGCCTCTGAGCACTGCTTTTGCTGTGTCCCAGAGGTTTTGATAGGAAGTATTTTCATTCTCGTTGCTTTCTAAGAATTTCCTTATTCCCTCCTTGATGTCTTCTATAACCCAGTCTTTTTTCAGGAGGGTATTGTTCATTTTCCAAGTATTTGATTTCTTTTCCCTAGTTTTTCTGTTATTGATTTCTAGCTTCATTGCCTTGTGGTCTGAGAAGATGCTTTGTAATATTTCGATGTTTTGGATTCTGGAAAGATTTGTTTTATGACTTAATATGTGGTCTATTCTAGAGAATGTTCCATGTGCACTAGAAAAAAAAGTATATTTTGCAGCAGTTGGGTGGAGAGTTCTGTATAAGTCAATGAGGTCAAGTTGGTTGATTGTTGTAAGTAGGTCTTCTGTGTCTCTATTGAGCTTCTTACTGGATGTGCTGTCCTTCTCCAAAAGTGGTGTGTTGAAATCTCCTACTATAAATGTGGAGGTGTCTATCTCACTTTTCAATTCTGTTAAAATTTGATTTATGTATCTTGCAGCCCTGTCATTGGGTGCATAAATGTTTAATATGGTTATGTCTTCCTGATCAATTGTCCCTTTTATCATTATAAAGTGTCCTTCTTTATCTTTTTTGGCGGATTTAAGTCTAAAGTCTATTTTGTCAGAAATTAATATTGCTACTCCTCTTCTTTTTTGCTTATTGTTTGCTTGATATATTTTTTTCCATCCTTTGAGTTTTAGTTTGTTTGTGTCTCTAAGTCTAAGGTGTGTGTCTTGTAGGCAGCATATAGATGGATCGTGCTTCTTTATCCAGTCCGTGACTCTCTGTCTCTTTATTGGTGCATTTAGTCCATTTACATTCAGGTAATTATAGATAAATAAGTTTTTAGTGCTGTCATTTTGATGCCTTTTCATGTGTGTTGTTGGCCATTTCATTTTTCCACATGCGTTTTTGTGCTGAGACGTTTTTCTTAGTAGCTTGTGAGATCCTCATTTTCATAATGTTTAACTTTGTGTTTGTTGAGTCGTTACGTTTTTCTTGGCTTTTTTCTTGAGTTATGGAATTGATATTCCTTTTTGTGGTTACCTTGGTATTTACCCCTATTTTTCTAAGTAAAAACCTAACTTGTATCCTTCTATATCGCCTTGTGTCCCTCTCCATCTGGCAGTTCAATGCCTCCTATATTTAGTCCCTCTTTTTGATTATTGTGATCGTTTATCTATTGATTTCCATGATTTCCTGTTATGTGTATTATTTTGTTTATTTATTTATTTTTTGGAATTAGTCTTAATTTGTTTCTGTGCTTTCCCTATTTGAGTTGCGTTGATATCAGGACGTTCTGTTTTGTGACCTTGTATTGTGCTGGTACCTGACATTATTGGTCATCAGGCCAAACAATCTCCTTTAGCACTTCTTGCAGTCTTGGTTTAGTTTTTGCAAATTCTCTAAACTTGTGTTTATCTGTAAATATCTTAATTTCTCCTTCATATTTCAGAGAGAGTTTTGCTGGATATATGATCCTTGGTTGGCAGTTTTTCTCGTTCAGTGCTCTGTATACGTCGTCCCATTCCCTTCTTGCCTGCATAGTTTCTGCTGAGTAGTCTGAACTTATTCTTATTGATTCTCCCTTGAAGGAAACCTTCCTTTTCTCCCTGGCTGCTTTTAAAATTTTCTGTTTGTCTTTGGTTTTGGCAATTTTGATGATAATATGTCTTGGTGTTTTTCTTTTTGGATCAATCTTAAATGGGGTTCGATGAGCATCTTGGATAGATATCCTTTCGTCTTTCATGATGTCAGGGAAGTTTTCTGTCAGGAGTTCTTCAACTATTTTCTCTGTGTTTTCTGTCCCCCCTCCCTGTTCTGGGACTCCAATCACTCGCAAGTTATCCTTCTTGATAGAGTCCCACATGATTCTTAGAGTTTCTTCTTTTTTTTTAATTCTTTTCTCTGATTTTTTTTCAGCTATGTTGATGTTGATTCCCTGGTCCTCCAGTAGTCCCAGTCTACATTCTAATTGCTCGAGTCTGCTCCTCTGACTTTCTATTGTGTTGTCAAATTCTGTAATTTTATTGTTAATTTTTTGGATTTCTACATACTGTCTCTCTATGGATTCTTGCAACTTATTAATTTTTCCACTATGTTCTTGAATAATCTTTTTGAGTTCTTCAACAGTTTTATCAGTGTGTTCCTTGGCTTCTTCTGCATTTATCCTAATTTCATTTGTGATATCTTTAAGCATTCTGTAAATTAGTTTTTTATATTCTGTATCTGATAATTCCAGGATTGTATCTTCATTTGGGAAAGATTTTGATTCTTTTGTTTGGGGGGTTGGAGAAGCTGTCATGGTCTGTTTCTTTATGTGGTTTGATATGGACTGCTGTCTCTGAGCCATCACTGGGAAACTAGATTTTCCAGGTAATCAGCTAAAAAAAAAATGCCGTCAGATCCCTATCTGAATTCTCCCTCTGATTCCGGGTATTCGGATGTTAATGGAGCCACCTGGGGAGGACGGGGGAGAGATCAGAGAACTGGGAGTGTAGCACCACAGAATATAGAGCTGAACACCGTGTTCACACTCCGCCCCCGTCCACCAAAATCCGGGCAGGACAGCTTCCCAGCTAGGACGCTGCTTTCCCTGCTTGGAGACCAGTCACTTCCTCCCAGGGACTTCTCCCTCCGGTGCGCAGTACCGCTCGGGCGCACTGGGTGCGCGTCTCCCACACGAACGGGTGGGCCCGCCCCCAGGGTCTATTCAGGAGAATATAATTGGAGCCCGCACTCGCGCCCCACCCGTGTGGCGCCCAGATCCCATCGGGACGGCTCGCTGGCTGGGACGCTGCTTTCCCCGCTCGGAAACCAGTCACTTCCGGGGATTTCTCCCTCCGGCGCACCGCGCCGCGGACTGGGTGGGCGTCCTCCCGCACGAACGTGTGGGCTCCGTCCCGGGGTCACTTTAGGGAAATATAGGTGACCTCCCCCCCGCTCGCGCCCCACCCGCTTCCCGCCAAACTCCCGGCGGGACGGGTCCCCAGCTAGGACGCTGTTCTCCCTGCTCCAATATCAGTCACTACCTCCCGGGTGCTTGTCCCTCCGGCTGCGCCGCTAAGCCGCCCATGCCAACCAGCTAGACTTCCTCCCGGGATGGGTTCGGGGGGGAAGGGCCGGGCCCCCCGTCTGACCCCCTGGGCTCTGCCCCAGATCGGGCTCCGAAGGTCACCTGCCTGGTACGCTGGCTCCTAGTTCTGAAAACGGTCGCTGTCTGCCCGTATTTGTTCGTTTTCTGTCTCTAAGTCTGTGCTTGTTGTTCAGAGTTCATAGATTGTTATGTATGTGATTGATTCCCTTGTTTTTCTGAGTCTTTGTTGCAAGAGGGATCCGCGGCAGCATCCACCTAGTCTGCCATCTTGGCCCCGCCTCCTTTATTTCACCTTTAATCTTTATTTTAAATATTACACGTCTTGTAAGAGCAGAACATAAATTAATACTTTTATTTAGCCAATTAAATATCTCAACAACTTTAAAATAACTGATGTTTTTAAAACTTCTTTCTGTTACTACAATGTAATCAAGCAAATATTGTTATTTATAATAAAAATAACTCACATGTTTGGAAATGTCTTAAAGTATACTTCTAAACTTTTTAAATTTATAATTAAAAAACATAGAAGTGAACGGTAATGAAATTCTACACATCAAAATATGCAAGATGCAGAAAAAGCTATAATTAGAAGGAATTTTATAAATTTAAATGTTTATATTAATAAATAAGAAAGGCTAACACTTCTGTGCCAAGAAACCTGGAAGACAACTACCTGTCCAACAGACTGGAAGTGATCCATATTTGTGCCCATTCCAAAGAAAGGTGATCCAGCAGAATGCGGAAATTATCTAACATTATCAATATCACGTTTAAGTAAAATTTTGCTGAAGATAATTCAAAAAGAGTTGCAGCAGTATATCAACGGGGAACTGCCAGACATTCAAGCCAGATTCAGATCAAAGTGTGACAGATATAACCCTCATTCATCACATAATAGATTTAACTATGGATGACTTTTGTCACAATAAAAATTTTATTAAGATTCATGATAGAAGAAGGCACAAGTTTTAAGGCGCTTCCAAAATAAACATTTAAATGGCTTATCTAAAAATGGCAACATTATTCTTATAAATATGGTGTGTTTTATAATGATAAGTCTGAAGAGAAAACAATTACTTGGATCTTAAAATTCTGATATAATTATTTAAAATCATTTATATTATTATTAGCTATATATCATATAATTATCTCAACCAGAAAGGAAAAAAAATTCTTATCAGGAACATTGTCAAACTTAGCACTTAAGAATCACAGAAGTAAAGGACATGTTGCTATATTATATTACTCAAAAAATATGACTACAAAATATTTTTAGTCAAATATCATACAGGCATGTATAAAACTAACTATCGTATTGTAAAATTCAAACTAACTCATCAGAAATTCACAGCCCCACTCTGTTAGCAGACATCAGTTTTCATTTAGGCATTTCCAAACCAAAAACCAAACCCAGTGCCGTCCAGTCAATTCCAACTCATAGCAACCCTATAGGACAGAGTAGAACTGCCATAGAGTTTCCAGGGAGCCCCTGGCAGATTTGAACTGCCAACCCTTTGGTTAGCAGCTGTAACACTTAACCACTACACCACCAGGGTTTCCATTTAGCCAATTAGAGTTCATCATTTTCATGTATGTTCAACAGGAACCTGATTACTGTTCAATATGTATAGTCAACGTGCTAATGCCCTAAGTCACAAATAGGGGATGTGATTTGCTCATTCGTTTTTTTTTCATATGCAAAGATTGGGTCCAAGTCTAGTGATAGAAAAATCTATTTAAATATATAAACAAAAAAAAAAAATTTTTTTTTTTTTTGATGTCCATTCAAGTTGAATAATGGGACTGCGGAATTCATTGTACTTTTTACCTTTTTATAATATAAAGTTAAAAATAAATTTCACGCAAGTGTGGCAAAAAAAAGACTGAGTCTCATCATCTTTGTGTTTTTGGAAATCATTGTTTTGACCGCTCATTATGCTGTTAAAAAAAAAAATTAATGCTATTATGCAGAATATGCATGGTTACAGTGAAGGCCAAGGCGGTAGCTGAGTCTCTAAAACGCACAAACATGCACATGCGTGCATGTGTGCACACGACATGATATTTAATACTTTGTCACAAATTTAAAATACTGACTAGCATAATATAGCTGCATAAACCATCAGTGTCACTAGGAAGAAGACAAATATATGTGAAATCCAATTTACCACTATGTGAGAGTCAGATTTCTGTATTCTTACATCACATACTTGCACAAAGTTTGCTGTCTGAAGAGAAGATCATGAGCATTTTCATGATTCTGGATTACTATTTAGTGTATTCATGGAAACTTCTTGGCATGAGTGAGAAAGAGTATCTCATTGAGAAATATTTAAATAGCATGGGAAGTGGAAGCTTAAAATTACATTACCTACATATGTCGTTATATTAAAAATAAACTTTACTAAAGCTGTATTAAATTTAACTGTTATTTTCATCATTTCACACCTTCTCTAAATTGGCAATAAACCCATACCCACTGCCATTGAGTCAGTTCCAACCCATAACGTCCATATAGGACAGAGAAGAACTGCCCCATAAGGTTTCCAAGGCTATAATCTTTACCAAAGCAGACTGCCACATCTTTCTCCAGCGGAGAGGCTGATGGCTTTGAATCACCGACCTTTAGGTTAGCAGCTGAGCGTTTTAACCACTGTGCCACCCAAAACCAAAAAACCAAACCCATGGCCATCAAGTCAATTCCAACTCATAGTAACCCTATAGGACAGAGTAGAACTGCCCCATAGGGTTTTCAAGGAGCAGCTGGTGGATTTGAACTGCTGACTTTTTGGTTAGCAGCCAGAGCCTTAACCACTGTGCTACCAGGGCTCCTTAAATTGGCAGTAGAAGTGTAATTAAGCCCTCATAAAAAATAACAAATTTTCATGTGTATTTGTCTCTTCTTTATTTTTTTTTTATATAAATGAGAAACATTCACAAAATTGAAATTTTCCCCCCTGATTTCTGTATATGTCATTTGTATTATTTAACAAAGACACCAGATAAACGTTTAAAGCCAGCTTTGATTTTCCTATCTTTTCCGTAGGTAGACCTCCTAATCAGGAACAAACTTTCCTAGAATGTAACTTCCTTAGACTTCCAAGGCAGGACCCCATAATTTACCCATACAGGACTAAAAAAAAATGAAAATCCAATTCATTTGCCTGAAAGAAAAACAAAATTAGATGAAACCTAAAAACAACAGACTTGACTTCTTGCAGGAAAAATCCTGACTTGAAACCCTTTAGCAATCTTGCTCCATCTGCTTGGCCTGTACAGTGACAATACACTGTCAAATCTCACCATATATCTTAACATACGACACCCCAACTAGATAAATGTTATTAAATACGTGATTTTAATTTTAGGTAAAGATATATCAACATATGAATAATATGCTTATTATTCATTATAATCTGTATAAACAATGCACAAAGTCATTGTTTATTGAGACCAGAAAAAATATATGTTCTTATGGAGAGCCTAAAATAGTGTGCTGTGGCTACCAGCATGTAACTATGGCTATCAGAAAACCGAGAGGCATTTAGGAAGACCTTCCAACGTTCATGAAGTACCTGCTCTGTGCTAGGATGCATCACAATAAATCTTAGAAATGATTTATTAATTCATTCTGCAAATAAGATAACTGAGATTCTGGCCAAATACATTTTCAAGTGTAAAGTTTCAATCTTAGTGGTTTTTAGCGTAACAGGAGTACAGAACTTAGTGTCATTGTTAGCACCTTAACATGGCCCCATTGTATATTCAAAAGAAAATGGAGTACTATCACTTAATTTGGAATAAACAGAATCATCCTGTACTTCATTTTGTAGAGCAGACAGTTGATCATTCTACATCTTAAATACCCACCAAAACCAAATCCCTTGCCGTAGAGCCGATTCTGACTCACAGTGACCCTATAGGACAGAGTAGAACTGTCCCATAGGGTTTCCAAGGCTGTAATCTTTCTCCTGCAGACTGGCTGGTAGATTCAAGCTGAGTGTTTAACTACTGAGTCACCAGGGCTCCACATGTTAAATAAGACATTAGTTAATTTCTCATTTTACATTGTAGATGATTTTGCAACTGGATTTTTGTGTTCTTTTTTTAAAGACAGAAAATTTCCATTGTAGCATACCACAGACTTCAGAATATATTTCTTTGATAAAATTTTGATTGTTACTGTAAATATAAACCTCACTTTGTGTATTGAGCTAATGAAATAAGGGGGAAAAAGTTTTTTAAAAAAGGTACTTTGAATAGCAAGGCCTTTAATGTTTCATTACAGTTTAGAAACCCCTATTGTTGATTCAGTGGTAATTTTCTTTTAAGCTTACACAACATTGTACAAGACTAAGTGTGTTTGGGTTGTTTTCCCTTATTAAATATTGGTGTTTTAGCTCTGCTACAATTAAATATTTTCCATTCACCACTAAAATGGAGGTACTTATTCATGGGTTATTCATAGAAGTTTCCAAAAATGATAAACCAGTATACAAAGGTTAAAATAAACTACCTTGACGTTGAATTCTACTTTCCTGCAGGACTGTCCGCTCTAGAGTTCTGCTCTCATAGCTCTCTGAGCAGACTTTTAATACTGACCTCATTCCACTCAAAGCATTTATTTATTATTACCAGTCTCTTATTCTAGAAAAAAAGTTCTTTCAGAGTGAAAACTGTTTTACATAACTTCATGTCATTAGCGTGTAATCAAATACCTTCCGGCCACATTGTGGGCACTTGAAAAACATCTGTTATATGAATGAATGAGTGGATTGTTTTAGTACTGTGAATTAGCATACTACATAAACTATGACCTACAGAAGTACAGTTATTAATTCTAGGTGTAAGGACACATTGAAGCAAAATTATTAGATCAGTGAAATGGATTAACTTTGACTCTGGCTTCACTCCTGTACCAAAACCCGTTGCCGTCCAGTTGATTCCAATGCATAGCAACACTATAGGACAGAACAGAACTGCCCCATAGAGTTTACAAGGGGCACCTGGTATATTCGAACTGCCAACATTTTGGCTAGCAGCCGTAGCTCTTAACCATTAGGCAGCCAGGATTTCCTTGGCTTCACTAGTACTTACTTTTTGCAGCTCCGTTTTATTGTGGCCCTGAGCTGCCTTCATTCTACCTGTAAATGTAAAAACTAGGCAAGACAATGTTGAGGAATTTTCCTCCTTCATCACTTATTAAAAAATAGTGTTCTGAGATTCATTCTCCTAGGTGCTTACTGTAAAGAAGAGTCCTTTCCTTTCCATCTTATCTTATGATATAATTTTTTGCCCCATAATAATCCCAAACTCACAGACATGATGGACCATTCTTTCACTTCACTTTTAAACTACACAGTAGGCTTTTAAAGATTTAAAAATATCATCAAGTGTGGTGGGGAAGCTTTGTCACTGAATTAACAAATATTTGAATATTAGATAATATTTCAACTACATTAGCAAAAATCAAATTGATACCTATTACCTGTTAACCTTAAAGGTTTTGTTAGTGATTTACTATAATTAGAGTAATATTAAACTATAAGCCTTAGAATCTAATTTTGTCATGTTTTCTGTTTCTTTCATGTACAAAGAAAACAAGATAGAATTTTGTTAAGAAGTGGCATCCCAGGGTGAAGATGTGGCTCAAATCAATGAACTCAGCAATACTTTTAAGTCTTGAAATTCAGTTTCCTGTACCATAGTTTTCAATCAGTTCTGTGCATTAAAAATCACTTTCTTTCTTAAAAATTTCTGCAGTTTTTCAAACTTTGGTAAAAGAAGTCTTCATTTTGGGAATTGAGTCATTACTGATCATTCTTGGAAAAGGAGTTTAGCCACAAATAAAAGTTCAAGACAGTTTCCATTATGGAAACTTGCTGAAGATTGAGAAGGTACTTTTAAATTCATTCTAAAATAATTTATTAACTCTTTAAAAATTCTACAAAATTTAGATATCTCTATATTATGCATATATTTTCATTGCCTTACTCTATTTTTTTACAAAAAGCTTCAAATTTTGAGATTATTTTATGTACAAGGCACTGTACTATTTTACATATTTGGTAGGGTGAGTAGTGTGTGTGTGTGTGTGTGTGTGTTTAACACCAACAGTTCAAGTTTCTGAGAAAGGACACAGAGGAAGATGATTTAACAATTCATGGCAGAGAAAGAGGAGATTCTTTTAGCATATACATCACAGGAGGTGTGATAAGAGATATTATTAGTAGAATTTTAAGGAAACTTCTCCTTCCTTAATCAACATGCTAAAGAAAAAAAAAAAACATGGACAAATGAAGGAGTGGTAGGGACAAAAAAACAAGGAGAATAAGTAACAAGGAGTCACGAGAGGTTAGAGAAAAGAAAATATCTAAAGGACCTGTCATGAAGGATTTCTACCAATTGAGAATCCAGAGATGTGGGTGATAGATTAAGAAGAACAGAGAATCTTAAACCAAAACTATCCCCAAAACCAAAAAACCTAACCCGTTGTCATCGAGTCAATTCCAACTCATAGGAACCTGTAGGACAGAGTAAAACTGCCCCATAGCATATCCAAGGAGTGGCTGGTGGATTCAAACTGCTGGCCTTTTGGTTACAGCCAAGCTCTTAATCAGCTCTTAATCACCACTCCACCAAGGCTCCAAACTATCCCCTGAAATCATTTTTGAACCAAAAAATAGCTCATCCTAATTAGTAAAGTAGGTCTGCTTTGAGCATTGTGCTCTTTTAAAAGAATTATCTATGCGAGATCAAATTGACAATGGCATTGGATAGGAAGTTAAGGGGGCAGCAACTTTAAAATAATGGTGGTGGGATAATTTGGAAAAGGATAGCAAGAACGACAGCACAACTTGAAGAAGGTAACCATTGTCACTGAATGTGCGTGTACAAATTGTTGAAATGACTTTCACGAAAAAAAAAGAAAAGAAAAATTTAAGTTAAAAAAAAAAAGGAGTAAAGACTTGCCTATCAATCTTTCCTTTCATGTTATCTTTGGTAAACACTGCATAAGCTTCTCTACTCACTTCCTTTTGTAATTTTTTTCTTTCTTACCTTTTGTTTTTATTCTTTCATACACTGCCTTCTCAGAAAATGGTTTTATAAAGACTATAGTGACTCCCTAAGATATAACTATTGGTCTCTACTTGCCCAGAGCAAAAAAGAAAGAAGAAAACAAAAGACTCAAAGGAGAAACTAGTCTACAGGACTAATAGTGTACATGAATCACACCCTTATCTACTCTGAGACCAGAAGAACTAGATGGTGCCTGGCTACTACTACCTACCATTCTGACCATGGACACAATAGATGGTCCTGGACAGAATGGGAGAAAAATGTAGAACAAAACTCAAATTCTTAAAAAGGCTAGACTTACTGGACCAGTTGAGACTAGAGGAAGCCCTGAGACTATTATCCTGAGATACTCTTTAAACTTTGAACTAAAACCACTCCTGGAGGTAATCTTTCTGCTGAATAATAGACTGGCTCATGAAATAAACAATATCACCTGTGAGTACTGTGCTCCTTAAAAAAAAAAAAAAAATCCATGTGAGACCAAATGGTCAACAGTTACCCTAAAGCAAAGATGAGAAGGTAACCGGGCCGGGGGGAGGGGGTGTGAGAAGGGAAACTAGATTAAAGGAAACTGAGTGACCAGAATAGAAATGATAATGTTGACACATTGTGAAAAATTTAATTAATGTCACTGGATAATATGTATGGTGTGTAGGAATTGTTAAAAGTGAAAGTTTAATTTGCTGTGTAAACTTTCACCAAAAACACAATATTATTAAAAAAAAATAATAGCCTTGGAAAAAGCATAAAGTGTGTTAAACACACATGCACGCACACACACACACACACACACACGGCTCCATTAAGAAAAAAAAATAGAGAATCACCTAAATTTAATGGCTAATTCCAACACTGACTCTCATGTAGACTTAGTACAATTTAGAAGGAATACTTTATATCTAACATGATGTAAAATTCTGTACATTCTTTTTACGCCACAGGTGTACATGATAAGCAATGCTGTTAAATAATGGACAATACAGCCCCTTCCTCCTGAGATTATGGGCATGGAGGTGCCACAAAAAATATATATATATATCATTCACAATGCCTGACAAGGCTGAGAACTACATTTTCTTCTTTATTGTACTGATGAGAAAATTGAGCACAAGCAGATTTTTAAGAAAGCAAGTAAAACCAAAGGAGGAATTCAAACTTAAATCTCTCTGGTTCAAAGATAATGCTTTTAAAGCTATTTTATAGTGTTATTTTTTTATTTAATTATATATGTATGTATGTCTGACTCCTTCACTATGCTAAGCTTTCTGGGATCATAAATTGTGACTATATTAGTTAAATTGATGTTCAATCACACTAGTTTAAAAAAAAAAAGAAACTTTAAAAAAATACTAGTCCAGCTATGATATTGGGGAAAAAATAAAAAATATCCTAATACCCTCTTCTGTTTGGAAGACAAATTGGCAAAGAGAAAATAATTTTCTAAAGGACAATTTGGTGATAGATATAAACATATAAGTATGCAGAGGTTTTGACTAGAAAATTCACATTCAGAAACTTATCAGAGGGAATACTTAGATCTAAAAACAAAATAAAACCAGTTGCCTTTGAGTGAATTCCAACTCATTGCAAAGTAGAACTGTGCCCCATAGGGTTTTCAAGCCCGTGACCTTTAGAGAGCAGGTCGCCAGGACTTTCTTCCAAGGTGCCTCTGGGCAGGTCCAAACAGGCAACTTTTCAGTTAGTAGTTGAGCACTTAACTGTTTGCACCATCCAGAGTTCTGCTAATTAGATATGTACTAAAATTATATATATGTGAGGAGAATAGTGAGTATTACATTGTTCATAATTACTAAAAATGAAAAAGTTAAATGTCCATTTACACAGAAATAAATAAGCTATTGTGCACACATACTATGGAATATTATGTAGTTCGACTTGGAAAGCAGAGCATGTGACATTTTTAAAGAGAACAGTGGTAGGTTACAAAATACATCAGTATACTTGTATTTTACTAAGATGTACATCCGTAAGAACAGACATTAAAGTATTAACAGGAATGACAGGATTATAAATTTCTAAGCCATATCTTCACTTCTTTACACTTTTTTTTTTTTTTTGAGTAAAAATCTTTATATCCTTTTTTATTACCAGGAACAAGGTAAACCTTTTAATTTTTTTTAAGTAGAATTTAATGGTTTAAGAAATGTTGAACATCACAAAATGTTACCTTGTCAAACTGACCACAAAATGGTAACATCAGATTGTTCTGCCACCTAGACAAATTCAGCTTCTAGAGCAAAGTCTCTGACTGAAAAGCCAGAGGTTTGTTCAATTCCCTTAGCCAAGGACATTTTGACTAAAAGCGATAAACATGTTTTTCCCCTTAGATTATTAATCACATAGACTACACATTTTTTCAAAGAACATTATTGGATAATTTCACTGATATTCTAACTTCTAAAGTGAACATTTTAGATGTGTCCCAGAGTAATTGAGACCAACCCAACTATAACTTGATAACTTGGTTTTGTTATTGTTTAATTTATCAAAGTCTTTCATTTTCCTGAAAAAGGATTCACCTGAATTGATTGCATGTGTGCATGACTGTCATTTAAACGGAAGAGCTCAGCTTAAATATTATTTCCTTAAAGCAAATTTCCCTGACCGATTTTCCAAAGTAGTTCTAAACCAGTGAACCAGTTGCCACGGAGTCAGTTCCAACTCACGGCAGCCTCGTGTGTGTCAGAGCAGAACTGGGCTCCATAGGGTTTCCATGGACTGATTTTTTGAAAGTAAAACCCCAGGTCTTTCTTCCAACGCACCTCTGACTTAGCAGCTGAATGTGTTAACTATTCGCTCCACCCAAGGAGCCCCAAAGTAGTTCAAACCAATAGTATTCTCTATCATTCCTCTTTACAAATCTATATAATTTTTAGTTTTAATGTTTACCTCTCTCTATTCCTGTCCACTAGAATATAAAATCTATGAGGGCAAGATGTATTACCACCTAGTTCACCTTTGTATTCTCAACACCCAGCTCAGTGTCTGGCACACTGTATTTGTATAAGGAAAGCTGATATTCAAACTCATGTATATTAAGACAGCATTCAATGAGAAAATGCCATTATAATACATTGGAGGAGGTTATATCTGTAACACACTGGTGCACAGCAAAAGCTCAGGTAATATCACATTTACTCTGTTATTTTAAAAAAGCTTTACCCCAAAATTATCTGCAACAATTACTTGAATAAAAGCATGCCTCCATGCATTATATTTACTCAACTCTTCTTGTAAGTGGTTAGTATTTGTCTAGCTTGAGGCTAACTGTTAGACGTAATCACTAGCATTCCATTTCCAGGAAAACTGGACAGTTATGACCTACCCTCTAAAGACTGTCTAGGCTATCTTTCCAGTTCCCTTGATTTAAGAGCAAGTTTTATTATACATGCAAGATATAAAAACATGAGAAAAATATACCTAACTTCATCTGAATTCTCAATTATAAAGATCTATAAATACTATTTTGCTGTTAAACTCAAGGAAAATCAATTTTTACTAGACACTTTGAGATTTCATATCATCGTCTTCCTTCATTTCCAATATAACTGACATTACATTAGCATGGAAATACTGAATATACCATGGACAGACAGAAGAACAAATAAATTTATCTTGGAGGAAGTACACCCAGAATGCTCCTTAGAAGCAAGGGTGGCAAGACTTCATTTTACTTACTTTGGACATGTTACCTATCAGGAAGGATCAAGCCCTGGAGAAAGCCATCGTGCTTGGTAAAGTAGAGGGTCAGTGAAAAAGAGGAAGATCCTCAACGAAAAGGAATGACACAGTGGATGCAACAAAGGGCTCAAGTACAGCAATGATTGTGAGGATGGAGCAGGACCAGGCAATGTTTCCTTGTGGTATACATGAGGTCGCTATGAGTTCGAGCTTACTCAATGGCACATAACAAAATATGTATTATGTAATAATTACACACCAATCTAAACTTATACAAACTGTTTTGTTCTAACTCTTTTTATTGGAATGAAATAATATAAAAAGTAATGGCATAGTTACAGAAAACTTATAAAGATTTCACAGTAAAGATTAGCACTTTCTAAAATCCATTTATTAAAACCATGATATATCTTTATAGTTTAAGAAAAAATAATTTTGATATCAGTTTATAGTGGTAATAAAAACACCTTAGGGAAGTAGTATAGACTAACATTGAATTTTAAAATGAAGATGGGCTGCAAAGCGCCGAATCTTTAATCAAAATATGCTTCTCTCAAAGGTTTACTCTTATTAACAATAAAATACCAATGGGAAAATAAAATATTATCTCATGCCAGAAAAGTGAATTGTTGTGCTCACCAGTCAGTGGAAATGAAAATCAGACAATATTACTTACACAGGCACAGGGAAAATTACTCAGGTGAATTCCAAGAGTACCTGGGAATATACACGCATTGGGATGCTTAAAAGAAATGTGTGAGGCAAACATTAAATGTTAGGACCTGGCATGTACTCACTCATATGGTAAATGAGCCAGACCATTATGAACAAGTCCTTTCATCTGTGAATTAGTGCTCCTAAATGAAATTACTCCATAAGATAAAGCCTTTTCTCTACTCCTCTGATATATGAACTTTAAAAGACCCTCATTAGCCCATTTTTTACACAACCCTTCAAACAATGTTCACCACTGATTTTTTTTCAGTGCTTAAGTACGGTAGTTTTTTTTCCACACTAAAATATAACACCAATAGAAGATTATAAAAATGTTTCTAATGATCCAGCTTGGTAATTCTTCAATATTTTACATTTATCATTAATTCTCCATATAAGGGCTACTGGTATGCTTTTTATTAACAGATTTATTGCGGTATAAGTCACATATGATACAATTCACCCATTTCAAATATACAATTGAATGGTTTTTAGTGTGTTCACAGATATGTGCAACTATCACCACAGCCAATTTTAGAATATTTTCATCACCTCAGAAACAAATTCCATCCCCTTTTAACTATCACCCCCCACCTCTCACCCCACCCCACAAGCCATAAGCAATACTACTCTATTTTCTGTCTCTATGGATTTCCCCCTTTGGGAATTTCATATGATGAAATAATGAAGTATGTGATCTTTTGTGACTGGCTTCTTAGGCTTGTCATAATGTTTTCAAGCTTCATCTATGTTGTAGCTTGTATCAATATTTCATTCCTTTTAATGGCTAAGTTATATTCTGGTAAACCTACACAAGATCTTAATTCAATACGGGTAGTCCTTGACTTACATACAGGTTCCATTTTATTCTGAAGTCTCTGTCCTACCTCGGTTATGACTTTAGTCGAATACCTTTTTTTTTTTCATCATTATTGCCTTTTACTAGTCGTATCTTTATAAATCCAATCTTTGAACATCTGAGAATAACATCAGCCAATTATGCACTGCAACACTGTATGTAGTACATATTACTAATGATAAAAACAAACCAAAAAAACCCAGTTCCTAATGATAAGATTGAAAAAAAAAAGCCATAAGTGCAGTTCCTTGTAACTTCAATACGTCATATATCAAGACCACCTCTGTACATAAAAGTCAAAATACAAAACTTTGGGTTGCAATGTAGTTTTAAATTTTCTTCAGAAATAAACACACCCAGGGTTTGTAATGATCTATCTATCTCTGCTCCCTCCCCCCAAAATTTCAATAGTTCTCAAGATGTTAATATTTATAAGAAGTGTCTAATGCTGGTAATAAAATGCAGGCTAACTTTATTTTATATAGGATCACCATGAGTCAGAATTGACATGATGGCAACTTTTTTTAAAACTTTATTTTTATTTTTTTAAGCTATTAATCTGTATCACTCTTATTATTCTATAATCACACCACCATGAATCTAGTTGTTCAGACTAAAAATCTAGGAGTCATTCTTAATCATTTCTTTTTCTTTACTGACACATGTCATTCACCATTAATTCTGATTAGTTTTATTGACAAAATATACCCCAAGTCTGGCCACTCCCCACTATCTACACTTTTACTTTTTTCACACCATCCCACAACATCATTTTTCACTTGCCCAGCTGAAACACCCTCCTAAATGGTCTCTCCACTTCCAAACTTAGCACATTATAATCTCATCTCTACACTAGGCAGTGTGATCTTAAAAATACAAAAGATCATTTCATTCCTGTGATTAAAAGATCTCAATGACTCTTTTGGAAATTATAATAAAATTCAAATCCCTTATAATGACCCTACAGGACTCAGCATACCCTGGTGCCTATTTTCCTCTCCAACTTCATTTCTTATTATGCTCTCCTTTTCAATCAAAATACCCTGGCCATGTTCCAGGAACACCGTTCTCTTTGTGCCTTTTATTCCCTTTGCAACAGATGCTGTACTCTGGTCCCTTGCATAGCTGGCTTCTTATTATGTATATATCGTATCAAAGGTCCTCTTTAAAAAAAAAAATTTTTCCTGACGACCCATTTTAATTTTGACCCAGTAGGGTCTATGGGACTTGTGGATGATCTGTCAGGTGTGACCGGAGGAAGTTAAGACTCAGGTCCAGAAAATAAATAGCACTCACAGGTCCCAGAGCGGAAATACAGCTGACTTCGACTCAAAGCCACAGAGCGGGTGGCACCTGAGGACAAGGCAACCACAAACTGGAACTGCAGGAGAGGGTTTATACGTGACAAGCGGGGAGAGGTCTCCAGTTAGCAGTGCCCTGGAGTCTTATTGGTCAATATCAAGGTTTCTAATACTTTAGCGTGGGGGGCGGGGGGGTTTAATCCCAGAACTCACATGGGGTGTGGTTGGGAGGGTCAAGGAGTAATTACCAAAACCGGTTGCGGTTGAGTTGATTGGGCCTCACAATGAACCTATAGGACAGGGTAGAACTGCCCCATAGTGTTTCCAAGAAGCAGCTGGTGGATTTGAACTGCTGACCTTTTGGTTAGCAGCCAAGCTTTTAACCACTGAGCCACCAGAGCTCCTAGGAGGAACTACAGCCATTGAAAGATAGGATTACAAGATAGTAATAGGTTTCTTTCGAAAGAATCACATGGGGCATGGCCAGGAGGGCCAGTTAGAGACTACAACTACTGAGAGTGTATGAGGAGATAGGAATGGCCATGTCAGAAACTGGGTGAAAGGGCAACTAGGGGCAATTAATGGATGCTGAAGCAGCAAATTATGTAGGCCACAAATTGGCTTTATAACCTGACCTTTTTTTTCTAACATAGTAGCTTATTGTAGTCTGAAGTGATGATATTTTTGTTTCCATGTTTACAAATTCTTTCAGCTCACTGAATGATAGTGTCCATGTAGGCAGAAGTCTTGCATTACCTACCACTGTATTTCTAGCACCTAAAACATAGCCAAGTGCATTGTCAGCATTCAGTAGCTCTCTGTTGAAAAATGAATTTGATAATGAATGTACCTAATGAGAATTTTTCTATGATTAGTGAGGATTCTGGCTCCTGGCTAACAAGCTATGTGTGATTTTTCAGTCCTGTTCATAGGCAATTGCAAAGACTTTCCCTGGCAGGCTTCAGGGGTAAAACTGTCCTCCCCAACCAGACCTGGTACATAGCCAATGCAGTGCAGTCTCTGAAGAGAGTCAGCCAAGGTCTCAGGCCACCCCAACTGTTAACAATTGCCGATCTGACACAAACGGTCCTTGTCTTTTCCTGAGTAAGAATACACGTGACAGACAAACTTTTCCTTCAGCAAGTTTTATTTTGCTTGAATCAAGCAAAAGAAGTTAGTAGGAATCTAAGCCTCTCCAAAAGCCTGACTCGAAAAGGAAAGCAGGGCTATGGCTTATATGGGTTCAGTGGAGACAATAATGAATGTTCAGCAGGCTTCTTTCAAGGAGCAGGTACGTCTCAGAATGGCAGTGCATGTTAATTAGGTTGCCTGTGCATCTGGAATCCAAGATGGAACCTGCTAATATTCAAGATGGAGTCCTCTCGGCAGCCCTTGGCATCACTTAGTATGGGATATAGTGCAAGTGCACTGATCTTTGACACTACATCACCATCTTTGGAGGGCTAAGGAAGGTTAAACAGCTGTCACACTTTGTTCTTCTGTGCATGAGGGAGCCTGTAAAGGGGGAAGGGACTAGAAAAACACTAAGAAAGTAATTCATGGGTTGTTTCAGCCTTATCTCATGTTGGCAGGGTGTGGTTCCTGTTTACCCAACTTCTAGATGGTAATCCTTTAACAGCTGTTTTGTTCTGCCAGCACAGTTAACCCTACCTGTCTCACAACCAGACATGCTTTAGCATACCTGCATTCCTAGGCCAAGGGCATCCATATAGAGTCCTCTCCTTACCAGGAGGAAGAGGGGGACCTTGAAGACACATTTCTCACTCTGACACAGTACTCAGTGCTTTTCTACCACTAGCCCTGCCCCATTCCTATTCCCCCACCACCTCTACCCCCAGGCCCATAAAATGGCAGGAGCCTTTTGTTTGGGGCTGGCTCAGCAGTGACATGATGTCCACATCTGCACTGATTCACCTCACCCTCCCTCAGGGACTGTTTCTGGGAAAATATGGAATAAGGGCATTCTCTGGGTTTACCTCGTGCTTATGATTAAAGGCTCAACTGTCACTTTCATTTCAGCTCCTTGTCTCAGCTATTTGGGACACTTGGCAGCTCAGCTCAGCTCAGCTCTGAGTTCAGCTCAGCTCCCTGACAATTAGTAAATGGATAATTTTAAACTGTTATACTTGCTAAAATTTATTCATATGGAGAGGCAGTTTCTGTGTCGCTCTAGGCATATGTAGACTCAACCCACCTCAGCATTCAGGAGTAAGACTAAATATAACAATTGTGATTGTAATTGGTGTGTATAGACTTGCCCTTCACTTTAGATTTAGCATACTTACTGTTTTTGTTTTATAATTTATTGCGCTTTATTTACCTATTTGATGTCTTCGCCACCAGTCAAAACA
Source organism: Elephas maximus indicus (assembly GCF_024166365.1). NCBI lineage: Eukaryota > Metazoa > Chordata > Mammalia > Proboscidea > Elephantidae > Elephas > Elephas maximus. The sequence continues at coordinate 57,878,877 of NC_064833.1, read as the reverse complement.
ACCACCAAGTCCCCAGCTCGCATGTGACTTTTTGTTTTAATAAACAGATTCTTTTGTTTTTTAGCAGCAATCAGAAGGAAACAATTGATAAAAATAGGTCATATTTTAAAAGCTGAAAAAAGAAAGTATTAATATTTCATTAAAGCACAGTCATTTCCTGAATGGAAGATTAAGGAAGCGGTAACTTGCAATCTGTGCTGATGCACATTTCTGGGTAACAATAGGGAAACTTATTAAAGGGAATGTAAAGTGTAGGTTGATTTCCATGATTTATTTCCATAATAACAAAATAATAAAAGCTCACACTGATACTCTCAGAAAAACTCAATACCATCATTTGCATCTCCAGTGTCTACTCCTATGGATGACCATTATCTGACCTTGAGCTACTGAGTTTGTCATTTTAATTTCCTTCTCAGCAAAGTCCTCTGACCGTTAGGCAATATAAATGCCAATGAGTTTCATCAGTCAGCCTCAGTAAAATGGAAGGAGGAGAAATAGAATAATAGGGAAGAACGGGAAGGAAAGTAGAGAACAAAAGAGGAAGAAATAGAAATTAAAAAAGAAGAAGAAGAAGTTGATGAAAGCAGGGATTTAGCATTGCCTACTGATAATTTTTTTTTTTAATGGGTTAGTGATAATTAAAACCAGATAATTAAACATTTAACCACATTGTCCTTGGTTTCAAAAGCATTATTTGAAGAAACTTGGATTCAGAGAGATTTCATAAATGTAATTCAGCATTGTTTATTCAACAAAAATACCAAACAGCTAAAATGTTCATTGTTCTAGATTCTGGGTACACCTTAGTGATCAGACAAACAAAGTCTCTGATCTGATGCAGTTTATGCTCAAGTGAGAGAAGACCAATAATAATAAAAAAAAAATCTGATAAAGCTCCAAAAAAAATGTATAAAATGGAGTGATGCAGTTAATGTTGGATGAACAGTTATTAAATTAAGAAGTCATGAAAATAATCTGAGGAGGTGACATTTGAGCAGATACATGAATTACAAGAAATTGTCAGCCAAGGAAAGATCTCATAAGAAGAATTAAGGAAACAACGATATATCTTTTACCTCCATGATGTACTCCATAAATTGCCTTTAAAACTAACTATATAATTGTGCTCTAGTAATGAGCGGTTAAGAGCTCAGCTGCTAACCAAAAGGGTAGGCAGTTCAATTTTACCAGCTGCTCCTTGGAAACCCTATGGGGCAGTTCTACTCTGTCCTATAGGGTCACTATGAGTCAGAATCAACTTGATGGCAACAGGCTAAATATAAAAACGGAGCAAAACATGTTGGAAGTGAAACCATCGTAAGTGGAAGCATTTGATTGTAATTTAGGTCCCCATATTAAATGTTTTGTTGAACATTGATTTAGTTATCATTTCAGCCGATTTTTAATCATTCAAACTATTAAGTACCTTGGAGATTCTATAGTAAAAATACTTCAAACTTACTAGGCCAGTCAAACTTCGCTTCATCGTACAGTTGTGCAGGTATTTTCAGATGCACAAGGCCTTGGATAAATTATGCTACCTCTCTGAATCTCAGTTTCCTTTGGATAAAAATATGGATAATAATTCATATTTCACAAGATAGTTGTTTGGTTTAAATAAAACAATACAAGCAAAAGTATAGCTCAGAGAATTTAAACCAAAAAACCTGTTGCTGTCGAGTCTATTCCAACTCATAGCAACCTTATCTGATAGAGTAGAACTGCCCCATAGGGTTTTCAAGGAGCACCTGGTGGATTCAAACTGCTGTAGCTTTTAACCTCTACTCCACTATAACATAAGTGCAAAAACATACCTTGCTCAAGGATAGGAAGACTTAACATTGTAAAAATGTCTATTCTACCAAAAGCCATCTATAGATACAGTGCAATACTGATTCAAAATCCAATGACATTTTTTAATGAAATGGAGGAAAAACTCACCAACTTCATATGGAAGGGAAAGAGGCCCCAGATAAGTAAATCATTACTGAAAAAGAAGAAGAAAGTGGGAGGCCTCACTCTACCTGATTTTAGAACCTGTTGTACTGCCACAGTAGTCAAAACAGCCTGGTACTGGTACAAAAACAGATACATAGACCAATGGAACAGAATTGAGAATCCAGACATAAATCCATCCACATACAAGCAGCTGATATTTGACAAAGGCCCAAAATCAGTAAAATGGGGAAAAGACAGTTTCTTTAACAAATGGTGCTGGCATAACTGGATACCCATCTGCAAAAAAATGAAACAAGACTCATACCTAACACCATGCACAAAAACAAACTCAAAATGAATCAAAGACCTAAATATAAAATCTAAGACGATAAAGACCATGGAAGAAAAAATAGAGACAATTCTAGGAGCCCTAATACGTGGCATAAACAGTATACAAAACATTACTAACAATGCACAAATACCAGAAGAGAAACTAGATAACTGGGAGCTCCTAAAAATCAAACACCTATGCTCATCCAAAGACTTCACCAAAAGAGTAAAAGATTGCCTACAGACTGGGAAAAAGTTTTTAGCTATGACATTTCCATTCAGCACCTGATCTCTAAAATCTACATGATACTGCAAAAACTCAACTACAAAAAGACAAATATCCCAATTTAAAAATGGGCAAAGAATATGAACAGGCAGTTCACTAAAGTAGACATTCAGGTAGCTAGCAGATACATGAGGAAATGTTCACGATCATTAGCCATTAGAGAAATGCAGATCCAAACTACAATGAGATTTCACCTCACTCCAACGAGGCTGGCATTAATCAAAAAAACACAAAATAAAAAATGTTAGAGAGGTTGTGGAGAGACTGAAACACTTATACACTCCTGGTGGGAATGTAAAATGGTACAACCACTTTGAAAATCAATTTGGCACTTCCTTAAAAAACTAGAAATAGAACTACCATATGATCCAGCAGTCCCACTCCTTGGAATATATCCTAGGGAAATAAGAGCCTGTACAAAAACAGATATATGCACACCCATGTTCTTTGCAGCACTATTTATAATAGCAAAAAGACGGAAGCAACCAAGGTGCCCATCAACGGATGAATGGATAAATGAATTATAGTACATTCACACAATGGAATACTACACATCAGTAAAGAACAATGATGAATCCATGAAACATTTCATAACATGGAGAAATCTGGAAGGCATCATGCTGAGTGAAATTAGTCAGTTGCAAAAGGACAAATATTGTATGACACCACTATTATAGGAATTCAAAAAATAGTTTAAACAGAGAAGAAAATATTCTTTGATGGTTAGGAGAGTGGGGAGAGAGGGTGGAAGAGGGGTATTTACTAATTACATAGTAGACAAGAACTATTTTAGGTGAAGGGAAAGACAGCACACAATACAGGAGAGGTCAGCACAACTAGACTAAAACAAAAGCAAAGAAGTTTCCTGAATAAACTGAATGCTTTGAAGGCCAGCATAGCAGGGGTGGGGTTTGGGGACCTTGACTTCAGGGGACATTTAAGTCAATTGGCATAATAAAATCTGTTAAGAAAACATTCTGCATCCCACTTTGGAGAGTAGTGTCTGGGATCTTAAATGCTAGCAAGCAGCCATCCAAGATGCATCAATTGGTGACAACCCACCTGGAGCAAAGGGATATAAAGAACACCGAAGACACAAGGTAATTATGAGCCCAAGAGACAGAAAGGACCACATAAACGAGAGACTACATCAGCCTGAGACCAGAAGAACTAGATGGTGCTCGGCTACAACCCATGACTGCCCTGACAGAGAACACAACAGAAAAAACCCGAGGGAGCAGGACAGCAGCGGGATCCAGATCTCAAATTCTCGTAAAAAGACCAGACTTAATGATCCAATCTGATTGAGACTGGAAGGACCCCAAGGTCATGGTCCCTAGACCTTCTGTTAACCCAAGACAGGAACCGTTCCAAAAGTCAACTCTTCAGACAGGAATTGGGCTGGACTATAAATGATACTGGTGAAGAGTGAGCTTCTTGGCTCAAGTAGACACGTGAGAGTATGTGAGCAGTTCCTGTCTGGAAGGGAGATGAGAGGGCAGAGGGGGTGATAAGCTGGCCAAATGGACATGAAAATAGAGAATGAAGAGAAGGAGTGTGCTGTATTATTAGGGGAAGAGCAACTAGGAGAAGGTGTATAAAAATTTTTGTATGAGAGACTGAGCTTGATTTGTAAACTTTCACTTAAAGCACAATAAAAATAAAAAATAATCTAAAAAAATATTCTGGAAACAAATTTTTAAATTATAGTAAGACAGGCAACAGAGGCCCCCCAAATCTGCAAACAAAACAGGAAATGGGCCAGGGTGCAGATACAAAGCCATTCCCCAGAACAATGGGGCAAGGTATCAGAAAATACTCTGCAAACTTCTTAAAGTTGTCTTTCAGAAGTAGCTGGAGAAAACCAGCCCCAAGGAAATGCACAGAATATCCACCTGTGACCGCTGTGTGACCTTTCACCAGGGACAGTGAGGGGCTGCAGTAGCAGCCAGGGAATCAAACCCAGGGAGTGAGAGACTGCGCAGGCGCAACACCTCATAAAGAGTCCTACTATGAATTCCAGAGGCCTCCGGGACAGGAGCCATCTTAGGAAGCTGCTGCTGCCCTTGCCCCATATCACTGCCTGCGCCTGTGAATAAACATGAATCTTTTCCTGCCCAAGAACTTTTAAAAACCATGGACCATCTTTTGTTCTGTGAGACACGGGTATGTGTTGCTTTAGGCCCTTCTTGTCTCTGCTTGCAAGCCTCTTCAGTAGTTTTGCTCGTGTGGAAAACTCTACGTGCCTTACCTGCTCATTCTTGACTAGTGAAAGGCAAGAACCTTATTCGATTCCAGTAACAATAGCAGTAGATAAATTCCTGGAAATATATACCCTAATGCTTATTAAAATAGAAAACTTAAATTTTCTAAAACAAAGAAACGTGGTCATTACTTAGAAATTTTCCTGCCGCTAGGCAAAGATGGTATTGCAGGGAGTATCTATCAAGCTCTCATCTAATCATAGACAAATTATTCTGAAGGAAAAACAAAAATTAAATCCCCATTAATTGGGGAAGCATAATATGCTATTAAAATCAGACAGGATATTATGAGAAAAAAATTGTAAGCCATATTAACCCAGCAACGGTATTTATGTTATGAACACAAAATTATTTTAATAATATAAAATCAAATCTATAAATCAGGAAATTAATAGAATAAAGGAAAAAAATGTATACAATCATTTCAGTAGGTGAAGAAAAGCATTTGAAAATATTTAATAGTCATTCACGATTTATTGAAAAATACTCTTAGCAACTAGGAATAAGCAATCTTATTCTATTTCACAGCATGAAAACCTATAGAAAAAATTGCTCTTCTAAAGAACAGACTATATTAAAGATTTCCAAAAAAATGTAAAGCAGTGCTGCTCTTTTCATTAAGTAATTTCTGCTGGAAAACAGCTTATTTTTCATAAAATAAGCTATCTATATAAACATATAATGAGTTTATTTTATTAGTTCAATAAACTAATAAATATTTTGTAATTTCTTACTTTTAATATCTAATTAACAGTAAATTTTAATATCTAATTAGATGTAAATTTCAATAGATATTTCCTCCATAAACAAAAGTCCATTGAGACGCAATACTTTCGTAAAGGAGTCCTGAGACCAAAGAGTTTAAGTATTGTTGCTATGAAATAATGAATATAATTGAATTGCAGCTTCATTCAACATGAGATATAATACTGAGCAAAGAAAGCAAGTTACAGAAGAATTTACAGACATTTCTATTTATATAATTTCTAAATGAAAGGCTAAATATATATATATTTAGAGGTAAAGATATAAGGGTAAAAATATAAAGAAAATAGTATAATGATAAAACATTGAATTTAGGATAATTATTAGACCTTGAGGAAGGCGAGAAGGTAGTAAATGTGAAGGCCACACAGAGGAATCAAAAGGTAATATTCATGTTCTCTGTCTTAACCTGGGCTGCCGTACAAGCATTTTCCTTGTACTACTTTACATGTTATATTAGTTTATATTTACCCAATATTTAATAAAATTTTTTTTAAATCTTCATTTTTTATTATGTAGTTTTTTTTTAACTTAATAATTAATCAAATATGAAATTTACTTTATATTCATACCAAGGATTCCCTTGGCCTATTGGAAAACTGTATTACAGTTGGGGATTTTTCTCTCATATGACTTCACTTCTCATGCCATGTGATGTTTTCCATTTCCATAGATGTTAAAATTCGTGTTTATATTTAAGTTGTTAGTCAATATTAGTGGGATAAACCCACTGCCATCAAGTGGATTTTGACTCATAGTGACCTTATAGGACAGAATAGAACTGCCCCATAGGGTTTCCAAGGAGTGCCCAGTGGATTTGAACTGCTGATCTTTTGGTTAGCAGCTGTAACTCTTAACCACTATGCCATCAGGCTTTCCATTAATAGTATAAGGATGCATTAATAAGATTTTTAATTTAATTATAAATAAACTTTTGATTCACAGCTATTTTTTTCAGCTAGCTGATAAAAATTACCACCATAATGAGTATACTTGCATTAAAATTGTACTCATGTTTAAAAAAAAAAAAAAAGTTTTCTTTTCATGTTTGCGAGAAATCTCATGATATATGTCTCTAAACATATATAAAATTGTTGCTCATTCAGCTATATTATATTAATTATTTCCATTATTATGGAATAAAATCACTTTGCATAGTATGATACCTACACGACAGAAATATTCATTTAATTATCTTTGGGATTTTATTTTGCATTTTCCTTTGTAATATATCGATATTCACCGTCTACTCCTTAACGACATTGTTGAACATTATTGTTTTATCATTTTACAATTTATTGTGACACAGAATCTTACGATTTTAGAGTGATAAGAGATTTCAGATCATCTACCCTAACGTAAGAAGGAAAAAAATCCAAAACTTTCCTGGTTTGTCAAGTCGAGGGCGCCGGCCTATACTCTCAGAATTTCCCAAAGCTCCATCCCCGATCTTTCACGAGCTAAGGTCCCAGAGTCATATTCTATAAATCCAAAGGTCAGAAGAATGCAATTGGAATTACATGGAATCATCACTTTGATTTTTAAATAGGCCACTGTGGATAAAAAGTTTAAATGTGCTATACATCTATCTTCGGGGCAGAGTCAAAAATAGAACACAAATTTCCCTACCACATGTTTGTGCTCTTCTTTGAAGGTTCCTGTCTAGCACAAAGGATTTACGCTCAACTACCAACCTATAAATAAGGTCACTATAAGGGGAATCAACTAGATAGCAACGAGGTGCGCACTCACCTAAATGTTGGTGTTTTCCAGCACACACAGCAGAATACTGGAAGAAAGGCCTAGCAATTTGCTTCTTTATAAAGATTACGGTCAAGAAAACCCTGTAGAGCACTTCTACTCTGTAAAACATGTGGTCACCATGAGTCAGAATAGATTGCAAGGGCAACAGGTTTGTGTATGTGTGTGTGCATACATGTGTGTTCTTCATACCCGAGCTCCGTATCTCTCCCCGTGTTGCTCTTAAGAGGACCCACAAGTACCTTTCCAACCTATTTTGCTGTTATTCTAAATTCCTCACCTCTTCCTATTGTTTCTAATACGTTTTATCATTAAACGTTTATCATTAACTATTAGTGCATTTACTCTTTAAGTCTTCAAAAGCTGGTGTGGATGAAGAGATTCTAGATGTGATATATTGAACACACGAATCTATTCTCTTCTTCCCAACTTCCTCCCATGACCACCTGGCAGACAAATTGGAACAGCCTGTGCCTTGAATCCAATAGCTACTCTGTTTCTTAGAAGTATTAGTAGATTTGTAGAATAAACCTCCTTAATTCTGCCAAGGAAGACCTAGAACTAGACAACAGGAGCAATCACATTTTCTCCTTTTCTAGATTTCTAAACTCCTCAACTTCCCCTCTGGCTTCTAAAGTCCTCCAGTAGCAATCCCTGCACTGATAATCACTCCTGGGGAAGAGTACAAATGCTCACATTTTTTGAACTGCAAAGAAATTATGCACTGTGTGTGCTACATCTAAGGAGCTGCACTTTTTTAATAATACTGTTTCCTTCAAGATGTTTCTTTAGAAACCTAGGAATTTCTAGGCAGCCTTTGATTACAATGTTATCTATTTAAGATACAATCAAATTTCCTGAAATTTACTTAGAGAATACACATTTAAGTGAATATTGAGTAATGAAAAACTCATTTGTTCTCCAGACAACAAAGCTACTTTCACTTGTTAGTTGTATAGAGATATCGTTGTGTGGTAGTGACATCAAGTAAGAGCCATTAAGTCATATGACTTTAGCCACAGTTTGGATAAAAATCTTCACAATGAAAATGCTTTCAAATTTAAAAAATCTACTCACTGTAAACATACTGATCATATACTGTAAGGACTAAGAGAAGGTGTCCAAAATATTTAGAAGTTAAGCATTTAGCCATATGGAAAAAATTAAATAATACCAAATTTAAGACTGTTTCAGAGGACATTTAAGCTAACCAGTTCTATTAAGAACTAATAAACAGAGAATACATTGTGGGAAAAGTAGAATGAATGTTAATTAAAGGGACAATTAGATACACAAAAGGAATAGTGTCTTTTAAATTCATTATTTCACCATGCATTGAACATTTTCAATGAATTTTGCATCAGCTTGAACAAATTTTATCCAATATCAGAAGTAATTCCATTGAAAGAAACAATAGAATAAATATATACTGAGGCTCATGGCAAAGTAAAAGGATGCTGAAAATGCCGGCTCCATTTCTGCACCACTAGGAAAAAAAAAAATTCTTTTTTTTTCTAGGATATATGCCTTTTAGGGGTTATCAAAAAGGATAAATCTTGACACACACACACAAAAAAAGAAATTAAGCATTCATTTGCACAAAACTAAAGCTATACTGTTAAGGTAAAATAATTTAATAAATTAAGAATTTATCTATTACACGTGGCACAAACACTAAAATGAAATATGTTATGAATAAGGCTTACATTTATTTAGTATTTATATGTGCTTTACCTCATTTAATTCTCAAAAATACGTGGTAGGTAATATTACCACATATAATCATTTTATATATAATAATAAAAAAAAAAACTAACAGTTAAAACTTATAGGGGACATACTACCTTCCAGGAGTGCACTAAATGCTTCTCAAATGTTAATTAATTTAATAATTTAAAATAACCCTACGAAAGAGGTATAAATAGTTTTTCCATTTTGTGAATGAGAAAACAGAAATGAGAAAATTTAACTTGTCTACCTTCAACAGCAGGAGAGGTAGAAATCTATATTCTTAACCATTAACTTAGGTTGAGTCGATTCCAACACGTGACACTTCCATGTCTGTCAGAGTAGAACTATGCTCCAGAGGGTTATTGATGCCTGAATTTTCAGAAGTAGATCACCAGTCTCTTCCTCCAAGGCACCTCTGGCTTGACTTGAACCTTCGACCTATTAGTTAGTTGTTGAACATGTTAACTGTTTGCACCACCCAGAGACTTCACATTTTAGAACAGTGAGCATCTTATCTAAGACTGCACCAATGATAAAAAATTGATTCTGGATTCAAAAGCAACCTTTTAGAAACAGAGAACTATTGCTTCTGGAATGGTTAAGAGCTACAGGTTGGCACTTTGAACCCACCAGCTGCTCCTTAGAAACACTATGAGGCAGTTCTACTTTGTTCTACAGGGTCGCTATGAGTAAAAATCAACTCAGTGTTAATGGGTTTTTTGGGTTTTGTATTACTTCCTAGGTGATCTCATCTCTTCCCATGACTGGCTCCCAAGTTTATATCCTCAGCCCAAACATTGCCCTTCAAATGCAAACACATATATCCAATTACCTACTAAACATCAATACTTGGGCATATATTATGTCTGATAATATATTCAATTTAGCAGTATTAAAGGGTACATTTAAAAAGAAACTAGTCCAGAAGAACTAGATGATGCCCTGCTACCACTACCAACTGTTCTGACAGGGATCACGATAGAGGGTCCTGCACAGGAAGGGAGAAAATTGTAGAACAAAATTTAAACTCACAAAAAAGACCAGAATTACTGGTCTGACAGAGACTGAAGAAACTCCAAGAGTATGGCCCCCGGATACCCTTTTAACTCAGTACTAAAGTCACGCATGAGGTTCACCCTTCAGCAAAGGATTAGATGGGCTCAGTTAAAAAAAAAAAAAAAAAGACAATAATACACGAGACTAAATGCGCACACCAGACCAGGGGCAAGGATGAGAAGGCAGGAGAGGACAGGAAAACTGGACAAATGGAAATGGGGAACACAAGGCTGAGAAAGGGAGAATGTTGACACATCTCGGGGTTGGCAACCAATGTCACAAAACAATATGTGTATTAATTGTTTAATGAGAAACTAATTTGCTCTGTAAACCTTCATCTAAAGCACAATAAAAAATAAAAATTAAAAAAAAAGAAGAAAGAAACCAGTAAAAAAACTAGTTCAAGCTTCATCTCTGGATGGAATAATCTTGAATAAGATATTCAAGCTTTCTAAGCATCAGTTTTCTCACCTGCAAAATGAGAGCTAAAGGTAGTATCTCTCATAAGATTATTATGTAGCTCAACGAGATTAATATATGAAAAGCTAAAATAATATGTATGTAAGTCTTTGAGAGAGAGAGAAAAAAAAAAAGGATCAGAAAGATGGAGATACCAAAAAGAAGTGGAAGGGAGAAGAAAGAAGCACATGAGGAGAGAGAAAGGGCAAGAAAGCAGGGAAAGAATGTGTTAATGTAGATTGGGGCTGGATGGTGGGTGTTAAACAAAGAAGTTAAAATGGTTTGTAAGACAATGTAAAAGTTTGGAAAGGTCATAAGTCATATAATCAGTGTCAGACTAAAAAGCAGTATGTATGTACATATACATAGATAGATATACATATATATATAGCCACGTAGCCCCCAAAATTATTAGACACTTGACCAAAGAAAAATGTCTGATCCAGAGGTCCTGTTTTATACTCCATCTTAACTTCTGCTTCTTGTTAACAGGCTGTTAATCTTTTATGAGGATCCAATCCTACCACTAAGGAAGCAACTCCATCACAAATGAACCAACCCTATCACTAAGGAAATGTTTTTCTTTGTTGTTAAGCTAAACAATGTACCCAGGACGTCTTGACTCTAATGGTAATCAAAACCCATTGTGTAAAATGTCCTCAGGATATTTTAACAATCTGTTCTGAGAACATGTGTTTTGCACTCATTCTGTGAACACCTAAAGACCCCTCCCCAACAGTAATTTCTACAATTATGCTGGGTACAATTATGCTCTGTATCAACTTATAAAAGCCAGCTGTGATAAGGTAACCAATGACATCCAAAGCATCGCTTCTCAATGTCCTGCCTTTGATTCTTTTACCTCATTGTCCACCAATCAGGTTATTGTGGGTTGTACCTGATGATTTTGCCCTGTAACTTGGGCTCTGTCACAGCCCCACCTTGGATTCATGGGCTTCACTTGCTGAGGTTTCCATGATTCCGCACTGAAATAATTATTGGCTTTCAATAAATCCTTTTGTTTTGCTTCAATAGAGTCTGAGAGTTTTTTACTCTACAACAATATATATTTATAACACAATGGCTTAAACTGGGACTATGGAAGTAAAAACAAAGAAAGGGGAAATGATAAATGTGCATGATGCTTGTGGGCGGAGTGATCAATGCTTTCAATATTTTGATCTAGAATTTAGGTTAGGGTAACTGCAGGCTGCTATGACCACAGTATCTCTTTCCAATACTGCCTTTGTCTACTCCAACCAAAGTCCTTGCCCAACCTTTTCCTTTCCTACTAGCAGAAATAGAACTGAGGCAGTAAAGAAATTTACCATTTTTCTTAAAAAAAAAAAAAAACCTCTGTTTTTAAAGAATAACCTTGGATCTGATCTAGGAAAACAGAATGCTTTTGGAGTGAGAGGAAATTGCACAAGAGGCTGTCAACAAATATATTACAGAAAGCCCATGAAGAAAACACTCTCTCTAGGCTGGAAAAATCTCAGTCGGCTTTTTCTTCTACTTATGATAGATGCAGAGGGAAAGAGATTTGCTGTATACAATAAATTTGGAAAGACTGGAGTTTCTAAATATGCTGCTGAGGTGAGGTAAGAACAGTCAGTAACAGTCGGTAATTCATCGATGCTCTCCGGTGTCCTTTTGATGCCCAGTTCAGTATCCCTCTGAGCAGCCTTAATCTTGCAACTTTTTAAGAGCTACCTCATCCTAGCGCAAACAATCAGAGGAGCAGCAGGTAAAATGTCCACCTAGTAGGTGGTCACAGTGCTTTCTTTCCTAGCCCTCCAAACACACACCTCATTGACAACACAGCCTGGCCACGGATGGCCATTGGGACAGGAAGGAGAAAATTAAAAGCAATCATAAAAGAAATAAAGCTGGGGACAGTGTGAATCTCTGTTAAAGAGGGGGAAAAATGTTTAAGTGTTAATATTTCTAAAATGGTTTGAAGTGATAGAGGAAGGAAAAGGAAAGATTAAGGGCAAAAAGTCCTAATGCCAGACTGCCTAAAAAATTATCCACAAGCCACATGTTCTGGGGAATTAGTGGTTAAACCCTTCTAATTTTTTTGATGGAAACTAAGTGGCAAATTGATCACGAATGCTCTATGCACGCTCGATGCAGCAGCTTAAGAAATCTGGTGTTTTGCTCACTCTGGGAAGGTGGAAGCAGAGGGATATAACAAATGTCTTCGCCAGATTTACTAAACCAACCAAAAGGCAAAGCACAAAAAACAGCCTCATATACAAATACCTCCTACCCATCTGCAGGACAGAGCATTTCAAACTTTTATGACATTTTCTGACTTTGACACTGTTGCCGAGGCTATATTAATATGTCAACTGGAGAAACATAGACAAGAGTATGATTTTTCTTGGTGTTCACATCTGCCTTCAGCCTAGGTAGCATGTAGATCAAGGAAGGCAACATACAAATATGACTAAGAGATGGAGATAAGAGACAGATAGGAGGGTCCCAGGCTTCGTGGGAAAAGATGATTAGGTAAGATGGGTGGAAGGTCGCAGACAAGGCACTGTCCACATTAATTTCATCCATCTTCTTCTCTTTGCCCCAACTTCTTCTGTTCTCTTTTCTCTTCCTCTGTGCATGTTTCTTCTTGTTATACACTTTATTTCCTATTTCTGTCTTTCTCAGATTTTCTGTCAAAGTAAAACTCCATTCTACTTTATATTGTACTGTGCCAAGATGGAAGTTATTTAAATAGCCATTGTATGATCTTGGAAATTATATTGTTAATAATTATGATAGCAATTAATATTTATGGAGGACTCACTATGTACCAGATATTTGACCTAGCTACTTTATATACATTTTTGTATTTAATGTTAAAAAATATATTCCAGTAAAAACTGTTATTAAGTCTCCTATACACACAGGGACACTGACCTTTAGAGATGATCATGCAAGGAGTGAGCGGTAAAGCCAGCATTCAAACCCCGACAGTTGGACTCTCATGGTTGAAATCACCTTACTATTCTGCTCAACTGAGTACAAATCCTTTACACCATTGCCTTAAACTTGGACTACCAAAGTTTTGCCATGGGAAGAACACATGAATGATTAGAATAAATAACACGTGAGTAAAAAAAACACATAAATAATAATAAGCTAAGAAGAATAGCAAACAAATAGCAGAGTCCCTAGGTAGTACAAATGGTTATAAAAGTCCAAGTCTCAGTTGGGTTTAATAATAATAAAACAGCAAATTTTTATGTAGAGCTAACCTTATACCAAGCAATCTCTAAGCACCTTGAAAATATTAACATATTTTAATTGTTTAGTCTAAGTATCCTTCCAAATCTTCAATTAATTTTCACAAGAATATAATCCAGGTAAATTAAAAATATTTTCATGTAGACTGTTTGAAACTATTGGTTTCAACCTCGTTTTGTCATTTAAACCCTTATTTCAGCTAAAATGTTGAAATGAGCAGAAAAAAGGTTAATTTTATAAAATTACAAAGAAGAGAAAAGGTAGCATGAGTCAAGGCAAAAAAAAAAGCTACCATACACTTTAATTTATTTTTGTAAAATATAGTTATTTATAACTTTGAACTAAAATATTTTCATTTGGACCACGACATGAAAGCAAACAGAACTAAACCTGTATTTCTGAATGTTTGTAAGAAAAAAAAAAATTTCTTTGCTAAGTATCATATATCAAACATTCATCATATCGAATGTTTACAAAGTATTTAAAAAGTCTTTTTTATAGAAATATACATTATAGAAAGTATATAGCTTGCTTTCAAAAATTTAATAAAAAACACAAGTAATTTAGAAAATGGGATGCATAATATTTTACAATTAGTCCTGGCTCATGGATATTTTCCATGTTCTTGGAGGGAGGTCTTGTCATGACAGGCACTTGGAATTAAGAACAGACACTGGAGAAGAATCTAAGCCCAACTGTCTCTTCTCACTGGTCATCAGTGATCTTCTAGATCACACAATAAAGTGGGAATAATTTAAGTGTGTGTTTCCCAATACAACCACTTCGCTGCTATAGTTATGAGAATCTCCTTAGACACTGGAATGTGCTCTTATATTTCAGTTGCTGTTACCGCAAATTGCGGGTTCGAGCTGCTTGCTACAGACCCAATACTGAGACAGGAGGAGGTAAGCAGTAAGAGGGCTTTATTAAATACCTGCATTCTAGAGACAGAGGGGGCTAAACTTTTCCCAAATTCTGTCTGCCCTAAAGGGTTGATGGGAGGGTTTTATATGGGGAAGATCAGGGCTACCTAATGTTTTGAGCATGTAGTCCACAGATGGTCTTATACATCACAAAACAAGTACAAAAACTCTTTATTAAACTAAAGATAAACATATCAGGCACGTGGACTCTAATCAGTGTATTTGTAACAGGCTGAGAAACTCACATAAGAATCTCTCAGTTAGCGGAGCTTTTTTGCCAAGTCCACTGTGGCTGAGATAGGGAGCAAGAAAGAAAACCTTGCTGTTGGTTTGCAAGCTGAAGGCCATTTCTTTTTTCTCAAAGAAAAAAGAAAAGAGACCAAGGCCACAGGAGCTGAGATAGCTCCGCACCCCTTTGGAAGAGACCGGCACAGGTGGTGCAATTAAAAAATGTTTAGAGATTACTTACAGCATCATTATGGCGTTAGTCATGTCAAGCTCTCAATCGCCTATTTTGAATAGGGGAAAACATGTTGTAAGGCATTAGGGTGTTTGTCATGTTTAAGGGTGGAACAGGCTGCTCAGCTATATTTTGAACAGAGCCTGCACCATTTTTCCAAAGACTAGAGATGAATCACAGCTTATACAGCAATACTAAAACAAATGAGAAGATATATTCTCCCTAATATCAAAACACTAAAGAAAATGCATTTTCGCAACTTCATTATTAAGGCATATTGTGTATCTTTACTGGCATTTCAAAAGATGTTTCACAGAAGATACCAGAAATTTCTTCACATTATTGAGGAATCAGACTCTGGGACATTTTAAAATCAAATACCCCGCTCTCACCATTACCTCCCATACTTTCAGTGCTCTCACTCTCACTCAACCAACTTTTAAGCCCCAGTTTATTTCCATTCCTTGACACATTCCTTTTATTTTTCTTTTTCATCACAGTTATCCAATGCCTGACACCCTCAACTGCTTTACTATTTTCTTTATTAGAACTAGACAACATGAACTGTCAATTCTAATGATCTCTTGCCAGTGACACAGGTACTAACTCCCTTATGTGTTCAATATTGTACCTCCATAATCAGATGTGTGTCAGGGTTGTATTCTTTCAACGTACGTATTTAATCTGTATGCTGAGCAAATAATACGAGAAGCTGGACTATATGAAGAAGAACGGGGCATCAGGGTTGGAGGAAGATTCATCAACAACCTGCGGTATGCAGCTGACACAACCTTGCTTGCTGAAAGTGAAGAGGACTTGAAGCACTTACTAATGAAGATCAAAGACCACAGCCTTCAGTATGGATTACACCTCAACATAAAGAAAACAAAAATCCTCACAACTGGACCAATGAGCAACATCATGGTAAATGGAGAAAAGATTGAAGTTGTCAAGGATTTCATTTTACTTGGATCCACAATCAACAGCCATGGAAGCAGCCAAGAAATCAAAAGACGCATTGCATTGGGTAAATCTGCTGCAAAGGACCTCTTCAAAGTGTTGAAGAGCAAAGATGTCACCTTGAAGACTAAGGTGCACCTGACCCAAATCATGGTATTTTCAATCACATCATATGCATGTGAAAGCTGGACAATGAATAAGGAAGACCAAAGAAGAGTTGATGCCTTTGAATTGTGGTGTTGGCGAAGAATATTGAATATCCCATGGACTGCCAAAAGAATGAACAAATTTGTCTTAGAAGAAGTACAGCCAGAATACTCCTTAGGGGGAAGGATGGCAAAACTGCGTCTTACATACTTTGGACATGTTGTCAGGAGGCATCAGTCCCTGGAGAAGGACATCATGCTTGGCAGAGTACAGGGTCAGCGGAAAAGAGGAAGACCATCAATGAGGTGGATTGACACAGTGGCTGCAACAATGAGCTCAAGCATAACGATTTTAAGGATGGCTCAGGACCGGGCAGTGTTTCGTTCTGTTGTGCATAGGGTCGCTATGAGTCAGAACCGACTCGACAGCACCTAACAACAACACAACATAAACAGCTAGTCCTGGATCAATCCAACCTCCCATCTTACCATCTTATCCCATCTTAGTTCTCAATAGTAAAATTCAGCTGTAGAAAAATCATACAATTATTTAGATTTATGCTACTAAAAATAGTACAACCAAACACCTCATAGCATTTGATTCCTTGGTTTGGAGGTTTAGGGTCATGGTTTCACGGGACATCATCCCAGGTAATTGACCTAAGATCATGTTTTGTGCTTCTGTTCTACCTCCTAGTTCATTGTGTAATGCCTGGGGTCTTAAAGCCTGACAAGCAGCCATCCAAGGCACAACAATTAGTCTGTATTCTCCTGGAGCGACAGAGGAAGAAGGAGAGTCAGGAATAGGAGGAGGATATGGAATGTGTTGCTAATTGCCTCCGTGAACAACTGTCAGCTGTCTCATTTGCCATGAGACCAGAACTGGATTGTGCCTGACTACCTTTACTGAACGTTTTGATCAAGAATTCTGTAGAAGAATTCTGATCAAAAGGAGCAAAATGCGAATGGAATTTCAAATTCTCATGGACTCCAGCCTTTCTGGAGCCATGGAGGTTGGGTGAATCCCTGAAACTATTGCCCTAAAATAATCTTTAAGCCTTAAACCAAAAATATTCCCTGAAGTCTTCTTAGAACCAAACAATAGTTTAGCTTAACTAGTAAAATATGTCTGCCTTGAGCATTATGCTCTTTTAAGAACTATCTATATGGGGCCAAACTGACAACAGCAACGAGACAGATTAGATAGGAACCTTAGGGGGCAGCGAGTTTACATTAATGGGAGAGGAACATACCACAAGCTGTTATTTCAGTAAGGCATAGCTTTCATACTCATTTAGCTACATGTATAATAAAATCAGACTACAAGAAAGATTAACATGCCTCCCGTGCAAAGACATTATGCAGTTTTTAAAGTTTTCCACACTAAAAGGGATTTCATTCTTTCTCTCAAGACCATAGCTCTCCCCTGTGCCACCTCTTACCCAATAATACATCAGGGCTTGAATTAGTTTTCTATTGCTGCCATAACAAATTAGCACAACCTTAGTGATTGCCAAGAAAGGAAATTTATTATCTCATATTTTCATAGGTAAGAAGTCTGACCCAGTCTCACCAAGCTAAAGTCAAAGCATTGGCAGGGCTGCATTCCTCTTTGGTGACTTGAGGGGAGAATCTGGAGTCCCTGGGTGGCGCAAATGGTTAATGTGCTCAGCTGCTGACCAGAAGGTTAGAAAGTTGAGTCCGCTCAGAGGCACCTAGGAAGAAAGGCCTGAAGATCTACTTCTGAAAAGCCAGTTATTGTTGAAACCCTTAGGGAGAACAATTCTACTCTGACAAACATGGGGTTGCCATGAGTCAGAGCCTACTCCACGGCACCTGGAAGTGGTGATGGTGGTTGTAGTCCTAAGACGGAGGTCTTCATTTTTTCTTTCTGGTTGTTTGCTAAGGGACATTGCCAGCTACTAGAAGCTACCCACATTCCTCGGTTCACGGTCCTATCTTCCATCTCCAGAGCCAGCAATAGCAAGTAAAATCTATCTCACTCCTCACAATCTCTCCTGCCTCTCATCTGTTATGTCACCTCTCTGCCTACAGCCGAAGAAGGTTCTCTGCTTTTAAAATTTATCTGATTAAATTTACCCTCATCCAATAATCCAGGGTAATGTTTTCATCTCAAGGTCTGTCTGAAAATTCCTTTGCCATGTATGGTAACATAATTACAGATCTCAGAGAAGAGGAGGTGAACATCTGTGGGGGGCCATTAACCTACCCACCACAGCACATAATTCTCAACATTATCAAGACCATTTTTTATCCCCTTGACTCTATACACACATACAAGAATGCATTCCTATCTACTCTCGTGTTATAGACTAAATGCTCCACCTATTTCCATGCTCTCATCTCTCATTCCAACTCCTCAATAGTGTTATTCCATTTGTATTTACCCAACCGTTTATCTTCTCATTCTAATTAGTTCTCTCCTTGCTCATTTATTTTTGCATATTGATGTGCTTAAACTCCTGCCATATTAAAAATAAAAATTCTTTACCTTTTCTCTAGAATTACCACTTGAAATATTTGTTTTAAATATTTTAAATAAAACAGCTTCAAATATTTCAACTAATTTTATTCTGTTTCTGAGAAATAGACAAAAATCAAATATGGAATGGAAAGCACAAAGCCTCTATCATATATTGATGGTCTGAGTGGCACAAATAGTTAAGCACTCGACTGCTAGCAGAAAGGGTGAAAGTTCAAACCCACCCAGAGGTGCCTTGGAAGACAGACCTGGTGATTTGCTTCCAAAAGATCACAGCCTTGAAAACTCTATGGAGCCTTTATTCTCTGCACACACAGGGTCACTATGAATCAGATTCAAATTTGATAGTAACTAACAACAACAACAACTGTGTGTCAAGCACCATGCTAACTGCTCAGAATTTAAGTAAATCAGCCGTAGGTTTGAATTCCTACTTTTCCGTTTTCTAGATATGTTAATGGAACCAAATTATTTCGAATTAAATCCCTGATACATACGAGGATTTAGATGTTATTAGAGTTTAGAAAATAATTGTATTATGATAATTTAAAATAAATAATCACAATCTATGTGAGTTGAGGTCATTACTTTTTGTTTATCAATAAAAAATGTTATGCCCTATTTATTATCTGGTAGAGCAGTGATTAAGAGCCACAGTGAGCTATGGCTATATACATATACATAAAAGAAAATCTAAAATTTCATAAATATTTGTTAGTTAACAATTGTCATCTGCATAACACAGGTTGTTAATGAATCTTCCTCCAATCCCGATGCCCCTTTCTTCTTCATATAGTCCAGCTTCTCGTATTATTTGCTCAGCATAGGCATTAAATCGGTATGGTGAAAGAATATGACCCTGATGCACACCTTTCCTGATTTTAAACCACACAGTATCCCCTTGTTCTGTTCGATAGAATGCCTCTTGGTCTATGTACAGGTTAGTCATGAGCACAATTAAGTGTTCTGTAATTCCCATTCCTTGCAATGTTATCCATAATTTGTTATGATCCGCACAGTCGAATTCCTTTGCGAAGTCGATAAAGCACAAGTAAACATCTTTCTGGTGTTCTCTGTTTTCAGCCAGAATCCATCAGACATCAGCAATGATATTGGAATCAACTCAACAGCCATGAGTGGTGGTGGATTCCTCATTCCACATCCTCTTCTGAATCTGGCTTGAACTTCTGGCAATTCCCTGTCTGTGTATTGCTGCAACATTTTTCAATTATCTTTAGCAAAATATTACTTATAATTGATATTAATGATATCATTCAGTAAGTTCTGCACTCTGTTGAATCACCTTTCTTTGGAATAGGCATAAATATGTATCTCTTCCAGTCAGTTGGCAAGGTAGCTGTCTTCCAAATTTCTTGGCCTAGATGAGTGAGCACATCCAGCTTTGTATCCGTTTGTTGAAACATCTCAATTGGTGTTTCATCAATTCCTGGAGCCTGGTTTTTTTCCAGTGTCTCCAGTGCAGCTCAGAAACACTGGTGGCATAGTGGTTAAGTGCTACAGCTGTGAACCAAAACTCGGCAGTTCGAATCCACCAGGCACTCCTTGGAAATTCTATGGGGGCAGTTCTACTCTGTTGTATACCGTCACTATGAGTCAGAATCGACTCGATGGCTATGGGTTTGGTTTGTTTTCAGTGCAGCTTGGACTCTTCCTTCAGTGCCATCAGTCTCTGATCATATGCTACCTCCTGAAATAAATGATTTATCATTAACCAGTTCTTTTTGGTACAGTGACTCTGTGTGTTTCTTTCATCTTCTTTTGATACTTCCTGCGTCATTTAGTATTTTGCCCATAAAAAAAAAAAAAACAAAAACCAAACCCACTGCCCTGGAGCCGATTCCAACTCATATTGACCCTATAGGATGAAGTAGAACTGCCCGATAGAGTTTCCAAGGAGTGCCTGGTGGATATGAACCACTGACCTTTTGGGTAGCAGCCTTAACAACTATGCCACCAGAGTTTCCAATTTTGCCCATAAAAAAAAAAAAAATTTTTTTTTTTTTTTAGAATCCTTCAAAATTGCAACTCAAAACTTGGATATTTTCTTCAGTTCCTTCAGCTTGAGAAATGCCAAACATCTTGTTCCCTTTTGGTTTTCTAATTCTATGTCTTTGCACATTTCATTATAATACATTGTCTTCTTGAGCCATCTTTTGAACTCTTCTGTTCAGTTCTTTTACTTCATCATTTCTTCCTTTTGCTTCAGCTACTTGATGTTCGAGAGCAAGTTTCAGTCTCTTCTGACATCCATTTTGCTCTTTTCTTTCTTTCCTACCTTTTTAATGACCTCCTGCTTTCTGCATGTACGATGTCCTTGATGTCACTCCACAACTAATCTGGTCTTCGGTCACTAGTGTTCGACGCATCAAATCTATTCTTGAGACGCTCTCTAAATTCAGGTGGGATATACTCAAGGCTGTACTTCGGCTCTTGTGGACTTCTAATTTTCTTCAGCTTTACTTGAACTTGCAGAGAAGCACGTGATGACCTTTTCTGCAGTCAACCCCTGGCCTTGTTGTGACTGATGATTTTGAGCTCTTCCATCATCTCTTTCCAGAGATGTACGTGATTTGATTCCTGTGAATTCCATCTGGTGAGGTCCATGTATATAGCTGTTGTTTATGTTGTTGAAAAGTGTATTTGCAATGAAGAAATTGGTTTTGCAAAATTCTGTCGTGTGATCTCTGGTATCATTTCTTTCACCAAGGCCACATTTTCCAACACTGGATCCTTCTTTGTTTCCAACTTTTGAATTCCAGTGACCAGCAATTATCATTGCATCTTGATTGCATGTTTGATCAATTTTAGACTGCAGAAGTTGGTAAAAATCTCCAATTTCTTCATCTTTGGCCTTAGTGGTTGGTGTGTAAATTTGAATAATAATTGTATTAACTGGTCTTCCTTGTAGGCATATGGATATTATCCTATTACTGACAGCGTTGTGCTTCAGGATAGACCTTGAAATATCCTTTTTGATGATGAATGCAATGCCATTCCTCTTCAATAAAAATATAGCATTTATCTAAGTTTCTGGCTTTCCATTTTACTCCTTGTTTAACATGAAGATTCTTTCCATAAAGGAAGGCTTCATACGTTTGGATAAAAGAAAAAATAACACACCTTTTGACAGAAATGAAGTTTGAAAGAGTTTCAAAATGAATTAGAACTTATATTCAAAGCTCTTTTGATTAAAAACTTCTATGAAAAATTCAAACTTCCAAGTTATGTATTGAAATTCCTAGTTTCCCCTATTTAATTTCAGTCAAAAAATGTTATAACAGGCACTATTGTAATATTTCTGTACTTCAACTTCTGATTTAGTATAGAGCTAGAATAGATACTGGAGAACAAAATATTCAATTAAATTGTAGAAACCTAAATGTAACTTGAATTTGGAAAAGCAGATATGAATTAAATATTTGAAAAGGCTTGAATTTTTCTCTAAATAGCTTTTCAACATCATGACGGTTATTCACATTACACTATCTTGATTTCATGAAAAAGAAAATATGTTAAACTTTAACGAAGCAACAAAAATGATTTTTTCTTTATTTCTGTCACCATCAGCAAGCATATATTAAGCAAGTACTATGCAAATAATTGAACAATTTCAAATAAAACATTTCAGTGTTGAAAATAATTACTATATATTATTTTTTCCAAGTACCTTAAAAAATCATTTAAAATATCATTTAAACAACAAGCAATAATTAGACATAACTAGGGAAATTGCAAAGCAAAGAATAACTGAACTTTTTTAAGCTGGAAGAAAATCATATCTACAGAATCCTTTTTAAAAATAAAGCCTCCTAGTTATGAGATAGTTGTTTTTTTTTTAATAAAAATTGCCCTTTAGTCAAATAAATGTAAATCTTTTTATAATTAACTTGACTGAAATTATTTCTATGAGACTTTCACATGAGATATTTAAAATAGAAAAAATATGAAATCAGTGATTTAAGGTTCATTAAGTCAAACTAGCGTGTCTATGTCATTTCTGACTGAATTTAGCAGCTGTATCTCTTCATGCTTGCTCACCGCCTCCTTACGTGTTGGATAAGTACGGGCCTCTCCCATTTTGGGTCGGAGTGCCTAGGTGGCACACATGGCCAATTGCTGGACTACTCACTGAAAGGTTGGTCGTTCAAACCCACCCTGACCTGCCTCAGAAGTAAGTCCTGGCCATCTGCTTCTGAAAAGTAACAGCCTTGAAAAATCTGTGGAGCGCAGTTCTGCTCTGCACACCATGGCAGCTACTAATGACAATATCCCGCATCATGGCCATTTCAACACCACTCTCCAGAGACGTAGTGATCCCCAGAATAGTCATTGATCTTTACTAAATTATATTTGCTTTTCTAAATTATATCACTGATAATTTAGAAAATGAAATGGTAACTTTTTTACAAGAAAAATGCATGCATACAAAATTGTGTCTATTAAATAAGTACTTTATTAACACAAAGTTATTAACCTTTATCCTAGAAAATTGATACAAGTGGTTATTGCCTGTGACCTGAATAGGAGCTCATAAAACATCCCAATCTGAGGAGGTAGAACTTCTATAACCAAGATGTGGAAAGGATCAGCCACGAAATTTTTTTTAGCCCTGAAAAATGTTCTAAATTCTCCTGCTTCCTTTTAGATGGAAACCAATAAGATCTTTGGCCAATGAAGCAAATCAATCAGTGGATCCTAGACAAGCAATTAGTCAGCTGCTTCAGCCAATCAGATACCAAACAATTTTTACCTGCAATAGAAAATACATGTATCATGAAAGTTAATGTTCTCTGTGCCTTTCAAAGTTCTTCTTTATAAACACCAATATTTCTCCCAAATTAAAATTAAATAAACACAAGCAATATGAAATTTACCAAGGATGTTGATTTAATGATTGTAACTACTATTTTATTTATTAAAATTTGTTTCTTTACTCAAAAGAAAAATTTCTTTATTCAAAAGAAATCAAAAAATTCTTTTTTTTTTTTTTTTCTTTTTTGATCTACTGTGTTTTCCTTGAAGGTTTGCAGCTACTTGTGAGGCCCACTCATTTTTTTTTTTTTTCTAATTAACAATTTATCTTAAAATTAATTTCTGTCATTTTAGAAGTCAGAAACTTAGGTATCAAAAACTTTCAAAAAATTCACTATGACGCATTTTAATAATAAGTAGGCTCTTGCAACTTTTCATCAGTGTCTGTAAGGCTATTTAATAGCTACAGAATCAAATAAGTAATTATGTGATAAAATAATTATTGATAAAATGGATTATATTATTCTTTACTAGGTACATTTGCTTTTTCAGTATTTATTAGGTATTTATATAAAGTGTATGTAGTGAAAGTCTTTATTAAGATATATACATTTCTTTTTTACAAAAGAACATGCTTATCTTTTGGTGGAATTTTCTATTCATGCTTCCAATAAATCATTCAAAATAAATGCAGAGTAAAATATACCTTAGATTTAGAGCTTTGCTTTGTCTCTCACCCATTCTGCATGACCAATTCTTTCGATAATACATTCTGTTTGCCAATAACCAGGTCTTCACCATTGAAGTTAAGTAATAATTTGAGTCAATGCAAACCAAAACAATACCAATTGTTTGGTTGTGCTTTTGGTCTTAAATTATGAAATACTAAAGATTAGTGGATTGCATTGTTTAAATTACTTTACCTGTTAATTGTACCTAATAAGGGCCTGTTGGATAATCATTACGAAAAAAGAGAGAGACGCATTACTATTTGCATTTTCATGTAAACTAACAATATATCATAAGACAGCAATTTCAGTTCTTTATTTGGGAAGAAAATAGTATCAAACAGAATCCTTGTTTTGGATGAACTTCAGCTGTGCCCACAGACCTAAATATTTCTAGGCGATGCTGAAATTTCATTTTCATATTATTGCAAACAAAGGTCTACTCAGTCTTGAGTATGAGATCACAGAATTTGGTGAACTTTATAAATACCTAATCTATGTATTCATCATTGTTTTTCTTAGCTGTGAGGAAGACTTGTGATATAAAGAATTTTATTCATTTTGTTCTTTTTTTCTATTTTCTGGTTAAAGGTAAAATTCTGCATTTCCAAGGTTATGAGGTACCATACTGCACTTTAAAGGGCCAGTGTTTTATAAGCCATTGTTAAGGGAAGCAGTTTCTGTTCCTAATACTATAATAATGAGCCACTGATGTATTTTCATTTTAGAACAAGGACAGATGCACACCAACACCTGTTTTTTCATTTTTTATTTTAAAAGTTAGATGATATGCATCAACAAGTATAAAAAAAAAAGTGCAAAATGCCACCAATGTCACTGAAGCTAAAATATTTTCTTCTTAGTTTCAAGTGACATTTCACGTATGCATCACAAACAGATTACAAATCTTTACTAATGTTTAGGGAGGTCTAAATGATAAATTTAATTTGATTATAAGAAATATCGTATATGTCCATGGAGCAGAAACTACACAACTTTAAGCTTGATTCTATGATTATCATTAATGATTGAAAGAATATACAATACGACTTCCTTATATTTAAGTTGGAGTCACCAAAATTCAGAGTATAATCAAATTATTTAAACACTAGAAGTTATTGAACTCACCTCTGTCCACCACATTATTATTAAAAAAAAAAAAATATCAATTGATTCAAAATTTCAAGAGGTCTTAATGTTTTAACATTGGACAGAGTAGAGAAAATATTCATAATTTTACATTAGTGCTCTTGTTCTCTCGTGTTTTCTCTTGTTTTCCCAACCATTCCAAGTCAATATTATGAAAATGTTCTTCTTGTTGTTGTTGGGTGTCTTCAAGTCGATTTTGACTAATAGCCACCTTATGTATAAGGGAAAGAAATGTTGCCCAGTCTGAAGCCATCCTCACAATCATTGCTATCTTTGAGCCCATTGTTTCAGCTACTGTGTTAATCCATCTTGCTGAGGCTCTTCCTCTTTTTCACTAACCCCCTGCTTTACCAACCGTGATGTCCTTCTCAAGGGATTGGTGCCTCTTGACAACATGTCCAAAGAGAAACTAAGCCTCACCATCCTTGTTTCTAATCACACTTGAAAAGAAAAAGCAGACTCATGGGAAAGAGAAAATAAAAGCAGAACAATAAAAGGAGTTCAAGTTAGAAACAGATATCTACATCACATTTTTGTTGTTGCTAGGTGCCATCAAGTTGGTTTTGACTCATGGTGACCCTATGTACAACAAAACAAAACACTGTCTGGTCCTGCTGTATCTCACAATCGTTGTTAACACTTGAGCCTATTGTTGCAGCCACTGTGTCAGTCCATCTCACTGAGTGTCTTCCTCTTTTTCTCTGGCCCTCTACTTTACCAAGCATGATGCCCTTCTCCAGGGACTGATCTCTCCTGATAACATGTCCAAAGTATGTGAGAGGTAGTCTTGCCATCGGGCTTCCAAGGAGTATTCTGGTTGTACTTCTTCCAAGAGAGATTTGTTCATTCTTTTGGCAGTCCATAGTACATTCAATATTCTTCTTCAACAACAAAATTTGAAGGCCTCAATTCTTCTTCAGTCTTCCTGATTCATTGTCCAGCTTTCACATGCATATGAAGCAACTGAAAAGACCAAAGCTTGAGTCAGGCGCACCTTAGTCTTTAAGGTGACATCTTTACTTTTCAACCCTTTAAAGAGGTCTTTTGCAGCAAATTTGCCCAGTGCAATGCGTCTTTTGATTTCTTGACTGCTGCTTCCATGGCTGTTGATTGTGGATCCAAGTAAAATGAAATCCTTGACGACTTCAATCTTTTCGCCATTTATCCTGATGTTGCTTATTGGTCCAGTTGTGAGGATTTTTGTTTTCTTTATGTTGAGGTGTAATGCATACTGAAGGCTGTGGTCTTTGATCTTCATTAGTAAGTGCTTCAAGTCCTCTTCACTTTCAGAAAGCAGGGTTGTGTCGTATGTATGACACAGGTTGTTAATGAGTTTTCTTTCAATCCTGATGCCCCATTCTTCTTCATAGTCTAGCTTCCTGGATTATTTGTTCAGCATACAAAATTGAATAGGTATGGTGGAAGGATACAACCCTGATGCACACCTTTCCTGACTTTAATCCATGCAGTATTCCCTTGTTCTTTTAAAACCACTGCCTCTTGATCTATGCACAGATTCCTCAGGAGCACAATTAAGTATTCTGGAATTTCCATTATTTGCATTGTTATCCATAATTTGTTATGATCCACAGAGTTAAATGCCTTTGCATAGCCAATGAAACACAGGTAAACATCTTTCTGGTATTCCCTGCTTTCAGCCAATATCTATCTGGCATCAGCAATGATATACTTGGTTCCACGTCCTCTTCTGAATCTGGCTTGAATTTCTGGCAGTTCCCTGTCAATGTACTGCTGCTGCCAATTTTGAATGATCTTCAGCAAAATTTTACTTGCATGTGATATTGATGATATTATTCAATAATTTCCACATTCAACTGGATCACCTTTCTTGGGAATAGGCATAAATATGTATTTCTTCCAGTCCAAATTTCTTGGCATAGATGAATGAGTACTTTCAGTGTTGCATTCATTTGTTGAAACATCTCAATTGGTATTCTGTCAATTCCTGGAGCCTTGTTTTTCACCATTGCTTTCCGTGCAACTTAGACTTCTTCATTCAGTGCCATTGGTACCTGATCATATGCTCCCTCCTGAAATGGATGAATGTCTACCAATTCTTTTTGGTATAATGACTGTGTGTATTCCTTCCGCCTTCTTTTGATGCTTCCTTCATCATTTAATATTTTCCCCATAGAATCCCTCAATACTGCAACTTGAAGCTTGAATTTTTTCTTTAGTTCTTTCAGCTTGAGAAATGCTGAACGTGTTCTCCCCTCTTGGTTTTCTATCTCCAGGTCTTTGCACATGTCATTAAAATACTTTGTCTCCTCGAGCTGCCCTTTGAAATCTTCCGTTCAGCTCTTCTACTTCATCGTTTCTTCCTTTCACTTTAGCTAGTTTCAGAGTCTTTCTGACATTCATTTTGGTCTTTTCTTTCTTTCCTGTCTTTTTAATGACCATCATATGGTCCTACAAAATTGCTAAAAGTGGGGTAATAATTTTCCTCTAAGTTTATTGGTGGTTAAAGCAAAAGTAAAAATATAAGTATTTGAAAAAGTCGTGTGTTTTAAAGATTAAAAACATTGCCTTGGCTCATGAGAGGCATGCCCTTACTGGCAATGAGGCTGAGAGTAATCCCCCCACTGCTTCCCTAGTGTTTTTAAAAAAGAAGACTCTATGTGATGTGGGAGATACTATGTTTTAAAATGTCAGTGAAATATATACAATAATAATTTTATGTTTTATAGGAATTCAGTTGGATATTTGCTTCAAAGCAATCTAAGGGTAAAATAACAAAAATTTAATTCAGTAAAAGCACAATAGTACGTGGTCCTTTGTTGACTCTGAATGAAAAGGTCAGTTGTACTTTTTAAATGAAACTGATTTATATTTTATCAAAGGGAATAAAATGATAAAGGCCTAAGAATTAGTTTTTAAGATTTGATGGAAAGACATTTTAATTTTTTACATATTTTAAATGACATTTTAAATCTTTGTGTTTTCCAGGTCCTAAGTGCATAAATATGTTCAAATGTGGGGATGTGCAAGCCAGAATTGCGAATATTAGTGTCTATAAGTTACTTTGTATTTTAATGCAAATTTTTGAAAACAAGTATAATCAAATATTTATACTAGTTGTCACTCAACATTGTATCATAAGCACCTATATTTTTACATAATGTTTTATACTACAATTGTCAATATATCTTATTAGACCTAAACTCCAATGAGGAGGCATAGAAAAGTAAAATAATTAGTTACTTCTTTGAAAAAATGTACTGTTGGAGGAGATACAGAGCAATTTGAAAAGAAAGTTAAAGAGCACCTTTTGAAGGATCAATTAAAATGTGAAAAAGAATTTCTGGAAAAATCAATGATTTTTACACCATTTTAAAATTTTAATATTTAGAATGTAAAAACGTTTACAACAGTATACAGGCAGTCTCTGAATTAGGAACAAGCTCCATTCCAAAGGCTGTCCTCAGTAGCATTTGTACTAAGTCAGAACATTTAGGTATGGCTCGTATCATAAGTTAACCAAATGTTTGTCTTAGTATATAGTGCACATTTCTATGCACAAAAAACATTAAAGAAACACTTCCAGATACACTGAAATACTTGTAACATAATAATAATAATGATGTTTTGATATGTGTAACAAAGTAGTGCCCATTTGTTATTACGAACCATTGTATGTACCTCAAATTTTTAATATGATAGGCTTCATGGGGGTTAGTTTGCAACTATGGGTTGTACTTCAACTGGACATTCATAACTGTCTTAGTCATCTAGAGTTGCTATAACAGAAATACCAAAAGCGAATGGTTTTAACAAAGAGAAATTTATTTTCTCACAATCTAGTAGGCTAGAAGTCCTAATTCAGGGAATCAGCTCCAGGGAAAGCCTTTCTCTCTCTGTCAGCTCTGGAGGAAGGTCCTTGTCATCAATTTTCCCCTGGATTAGGAGTGTCTTCGTGCAGGAACCCCCGGGTCCAAAGGACGAGCTCTGCCCTGTATTCCTAGTGTTTTTAAAAAACACTGCAGTGCTTTCTTGGTGGTTTGAGGCACCCCCTTTCTGCTCATTTCCCTTTCCTTTTTATCTCTTGAGAGATAAAAGGTAGTGAAGGCCACACCCCAGGGAAACTTGCTTTACATTGGATCAGGGATGTGACCTGGGTAAGGGTGTTACATTCCCACCTGAATCCTCTCTGACATAAAATTACAATCATAAAATCGAGGACAACCGCATAATACTGGGAATCATGGCCTAACTAAGCTGACATATATTTCTGGGGAACACAATTCAATCCATGACTACAACCCGGGGACTGCCTGTATACATATACAAACATATACAAAATACATTTACAAAAATGCTGATAAAAAAAGCCAAACGAAAAGTGCAAAAATATACGACCAAATTATTTACAAAAAAAACAATTCCAAATTACCAGTAGACTGATGAAAAGTTGTTCAACCTTACAATTAATGCTCTTTATACCCGTAAGTATAGACGAAATTAATCAGAGAGAAGAATCTGCTATTGTCAGAATAAAGATGTATGGGAAAAGTGTGTAAATCTGCACTGCTGCAGTTTTTTCTGGAAATGTTTGGCAAAAGCAATGAAAATTTAAATTGTACATAGCTCTTCACTCAGCAATCCAACTGTCATGGAACTCCATACAATAGAAATAGAAACATCCATTTTAGGATATATGCACATAAATATTTAAGTATTTTTCCCAATGAAAGGGGAAAAAAACAATAAAAAAAATTAAGCTTCCGTCAATGAATGATTGAATAAAGTAGGGTATATTTATCCCATGAACTATTATTAAAAAGAATGAATTAGTTCTATATTCTTTAGCTTAGATTCACTTGTTAAATAAAAAATGGTAGGTTACAAAATTATGTAAGCTATGAACCCAACAGACAAAACATTGGCTACTTCGTAGTAGATAATAAATATTTGAAGATCAATATACATACGGTCTTTGTATAGTAGTCAGAGAAGGGAACTGAAAAACGAATTTCCATAACTTCTTCACTTGGGACTTGTTTTTACAATAGATCTTCACATTATTATAAGACTGTAGTGCCTTAATGACTTAATTGTGAACACTGTCATTCATCATTCATACTTTCCTGAGTTGCAACATGAGAGAAATCGATGTGCATGAAAGAATAGGATTATAAAAAAGTGCAGTGATTACAAGCAATAAGAAATAAGGTGATAGATTACCTTGCTCCCACCTAGTCTTATCTTAGAACTATAAATAAGCACACTAGTGAAGAGTCTTTGTCTCTGCATTTTTATCCAAGTAAAATGAAGTGCAAAGCTGACACAATATTTCAGATAGACTCTGGTTCACTTTTAGAGTTTAAAACGAGCTGGATTAGCTAGCTATCTCTCACATCATTGCTCATTTCTCCACTTTACATTTTCCACTTTGAACTCATTAGTTCATTTGCAATACACTTGAAAATGATTGTATATATAAAATCTTAAGATCTGCAAAAATAATAATAAAAAAATCAATAGGTCACCTGAAAAATTAAATTAGGCAGGGAGTATGTAAGAATTTAACGTGAATAGAAAAATTAGTCAGCTATGGATTTTCCCTGACAAGGAGCCTCCAGGAGAACAGAAATGGTAATCAGTTTTGCTCACCACTGCATTTCCAATGCCAACCGTTGACTGTGGCACATAGAAGGACTCAACAGATACCTGTTGAATTACTCAGTTTTGAGAGCTGCCACTGAAGGGAAAC
Organism: Elephas maximus indicus; assembly: GCF_024166365.1. Classification (NCBI taxonomy): domain Eukaryota; kingdom Metazoa; phylum Chordata; class Mammalia; order Proboscidea; family Elephantidae; genus Elephas; species Elephas maximus. The sequence continues at coordinate 57,847,665 of NC_064833.1, read as the reverse complement.
AAGGTGAATCAGTCACAAGCTACGCAGAAGCCATCTGTGAGCTGTCTTCTGATACATATCAAAAAGAACGCTTTAGACTTTTTTAAAATCGATCGGCTCTATGAAGATTTTTGGAATGTGAAGAGTAAAAACGTTTCTTGTGTTATGGAAAAGGAGTGCCTCATTTTTAAGTCAAAAGAAAATCAAAAGTATATTTTGATGCATTTCCTCTCAGAAAGCAGCTGGCGGCTATCTTTAGTGTTGCAGTCAACCAAATCATTGCACAAGTTGATGCAGAGCCGCGCACGGATCTGTCGTGGCTTACCAGATTTGCAGCATTTCCTCCCAGCATGCTTAATAAGGAGTTCACGACAACGTGGAAGATAAGGTATTTTGTTACGACCAATTGATACTTCCACTTAAAGGTGATTTATCTTCAGCCTGCCTTGCAGGATATTTCCCAGCTGCAGGCAAAAATGTCAACAAGTTTTATAACTTTTCTTAGATATAATGATGATCATGACTGAGACATCAATTCATATATTTTTCATCTCACAGTGCCATCAAAAAACATAGTTTTATATTATTCAGTCATGAAATTATACTTTAAGAATTACATATTTGAATTAAAGTTTTTGTGATGAATATGACAAAAGTTCAAATATCTATAATAGAGAAAACAGCATAATTTGAACATTCTTTCCGTTTTCTCCTACCTTCTTAGTCAAAGTGGATTGTTTAAGAATCTTCCCATAGTCATTTTGTAACACAAGTGGCAGAACAGGCCCAGCACTCACACCACAGCCCGTTTGTAGGGATTCTTAGACATCATCTCATAATATAATAATTGTCAATAACCTCATGCTATGGTTTCAGCAAAATGCCATTTGGGAGCAAAGAGCCATTTAATCTGTGCTATGAAGTGAGCATTCTTTTTTATTAAAATATCTAACAGCTTTCCAGTTTCTTTTTTTCGTTGATTGATAGACCATACACTGTAGAAATACCGTGGAATTCCTTCTCTGCTCAGGACACCAGTTCTGGGGTCTGACTTAGCTAAGCGTCCACTCACTAGATGCCAGGATTCTGGGAAACACAAATCTGGACTTTTCACATCCTTCCATCGTCTCACACAAGGTTAATGTCTCCAAACCTAGGGGATGGGGGGAAATTCACTGCAAATAAGTGTCAGTAAAAAACTCCAATCTTTGGACTCCTACGGACACTAATTCAAATATTACCTCTTACACAACTGTTGTGGGACCTTGGACAGGTCATTTGACTGTTCTGAATCTCAGATTCAAAATCCTTAAAATAAGAATAATAATATTGACCTTGCGAAGATTTTTTTTTTGAATTATGGAAATAATATGGTACAATGCCTGGCACGCCATTGATTTTTTTTTTTATTATTATTCACCAAATATTTATGTGCCTGATATATGCTGGGCACTGTTCAAGTCAGTGGTGGTGAAACAGGGAAGCCAAGTCTCTGCCCTCATGGAACTGACTTTAAGTGCTAGTTTCACCATTAATTAATTCTATAACTTTGGGTAAATTATTTCTCTGATCATTAATCTACAAGTATGGATTCAGTTTTATTTTCTCCATTTCACTTTTTATTACTGATATTTTTCTGTAAACTTTCTAAGAATAAGGTTACTTGCAGTCTTATTTATTACTGCATACCCAGCACCTAGAAAAGTGAGCGGTTCATGTTAACAACTTCGTAGATAGTTCTGGAATAATAATAATAAAAAGTTTATCATTCTGCCTTCTGGTATATGAGTAGTGTTTGGGGTCTTAAATGCTTACAAGCAGCCATCTAAGATACAACTATTGGTCTCTATTTACCTTGAACAAAAGAGAAAGGAGGAAAGAATCAGACTACAGGGCTAGTTATCTCCGTGAGCCACTGCCTCCTCTACCCTGAGATCAGAAGAACTAGATGGTGCACAGCTACCACTATGGGACATTGTGATCAGGGAAATGATAGATGGTTCCTGATCGAAAGGAAGAAAATGGGGAACTACAAATTCTGAAAGAATCCAGGCTTACCAGACTGACTTAGGCTAGAGGAGTCCCCAAGACTTTTGCCCTGAGTTAATCTTCAAAACTTGAATTGAAACTATCCCTTGAAGTCACCTTTAAACTATATCACAGTTTAGCTCTAGAAGTAAAATTGCCATACTTAAGTATTGCGTTCTTTTAAAAAATTATCTATACAAAACACTTAGCTTATCTATGCTTCCATTTCTTCATCTTTAATATGAGAATCTAAATAGTTCATATCTTATAGTTGTTGAGAACGTTAAAAAATATAACATAGGTAAAGAGTCTTTTGTTGTTGTAACTTTAGTTAGTTGCCATGGAGTTGGCTCCTACCTCTAAGTGACCTCATGACTAACAGATGGAAATGTTGCCCAGTCCTCTGTCATCTTCACGATTGTTGGTGTGTTTGAGTTGATAGTTTTGGCTATCGTGCCAGTTCATCTCATGGAGGAATTCCCTCATTTTTGATGACCCTCTGCTTTACCAACCATGTTATTTTATGAAATAATGTTTCTTTTTCAATTGTTCACAATTTTGTTTTCTCTTGAGTGTTTGGTCACTGGTTTCAGTCAAGCATTGTTTCCCAGAGGAGAGAAACTGTTAACTATTTAGGAATAAGAAATTGACAAATAGTTAATATTTTATTACTAAGATCTTCTAAAATGGCATGTTACCTCACTGTATCCTTAAATATTAGCCCACCAAACTGTTTCTATCATTTTGCAGATAATTATCTCATACACCAACTTATCTCCTACATCCAGGTCCTCCATTTATGTATTATTAACTGGGTATTTTCCACTTGGTTCCCCCATCATCACTCAATGTAAGCTTATCTAAAACACAGCTGATGATTTCAGATCACAACTATTTCCAGTCATTCTCTCACCCAAACCTGTTTGAAATCCCTCAACTACCCTCAATTTCTCTTCCTCCTTTTTCTAACAATTCACAAAATTTGTCCAATTTTACTTCTTGAAAATTTCTTTCATTGTATTTATATCAAGACCCAGGCTCCTAAGTCTATGTCTTCGGATTATTGCATTCATTTCCCAAATATCTCAAGTTCTATTGCCCTCTGATTCAGTCAGCAAGTCAAAACCAGGTTTTGTTTTGTTTTTTACATATCATCATGTTCTTCCGATAATAAAATCCCTTTGAAATTTCCCCACAACCTTTTAAATGAAGACTAAACTCCTCATGAACTTGTGAGCTGTGCAGTCATACGGCTCCACACATAGAAGGGTTCCACGTTGGGTTTAATAATCTACTGTTGCCATCCTGAAATTCTTAATACCTTTTTTTTTAAGGGCCCCACATTTCCATTTTTTACAGGTCTCTGCAAATTATGGTAGCCAGACCTGAATGCTTAGCCTGACATCCATCCACTTTAACAATCCTTTCCAATCTCATTACTCACTAATAGCTTCCTCAAATCCCTAAATTAATTAAGGTTGCTCTCCTTAATAATTCTTACACATTACTATCTTCTTATCTTTGACTATATTTTTTTCTATTCATTTGGAATGTTTGCACCACTCCTCATTACTGAGCTAAATCAAGACCAGCTCAACAACGAATTTCTTCATGAAGTTGATCTGACCATTCAGATACGTAAATTGGCCTCACTAAACTTGTATAGCATTTATTATTTGTACTAGCCATTACTATTATTTTATCCTTATTATATATATTATTATTTGTAGTAACCATAATTAGACACTTCTCTGATTTTATTTTATCTGGTTATTTTAATTTTCTGTTGATGGGTGTTACTATTTCTAGATTAATATCTTCTTAAACAGGGGAAGCACTATTTGTCTGATATTTTATATGCCTCACTATACTTAGTGGTCATCACAGAATTGCTATTTAATGGCTATTTTGACAAAAAAGTAAAATGGCTGGATTATCCTGATTTATTTCTTTATCACATTCAAAGTTAAACTACATGGAAATTGTCTGAGATAGTCTACAATAAAATTTTATTTCTCAGACATTTGAGAAGAGAAACACACTTCTCTGAGCCATAAAAAATTGAGGGGGGAATATATGTATGTGTGTATGTATATATGTATGTATTTCAAGTTTTAGTTCAACTTTTTCTATTCTGTTCTTTCCAGCACAATCAGTGGCATGTTACCTTTTTTGTCATTAGATACCTAAATTGCCCAATTCGTACTTACAACTAATCATGATCAGTTCCTTCTTTGTCCTTCTGACCTCTACTAGTTTTCTTGATTGCTCTTAATGGCCTCCATACCTGTTCCATGCCCTACAACTGAGATCATTTGTTTTAATCGTGGATGTCCCTGTAGTTGTACTGAGAACAATCCTCCTGGTTATTGCTCTTACTTTTTTGTCTTTTCAGGGTGTCAATCACAGTGATGTGGAGATCCCTGGCTCTAACTAAATCTCTGCTAAAGGAGAAGATGATATCTTCTTAACTGTTCTCTTTACCTCCTCTTAAATGCTTACATTTTTAGCCCACGTGTAGCAAACTATTGCTTCTGCTTTCTATTCTCCACAGAGCCTCCAGTGCACTTTTTCTAGATCTACAACGCATCGCCTGGGAAAGCTGTCAAAAATGCAAATCTTTAGATCCTAGCAGATGTTTCCGGAATAGGTACTTCACTCCGTACATAACAAATCAAAAGAAAACAAAGCAACAACAACTTAACATACTAGTCTGGTTCATTCAATTTTACGTCATCAAACATGCATACCTTCACTTAACCCAATATCCAGAATCACTTTCTACCATGTTGTATTTTTCACCTACCTTTATATTAATGTAACAATTTTATGATTTATTTAGAGTGTAAGAAATTCTAACAGTTTAAAGTAAATAAAGAGCAAATACCAAACTATAATTTTTAAAAATTAGTGACATTGAGATTAAGACTTCTAAAATATTAGATGTATGTGTATGACCTTACACTGTTTTAGCATGGACTAAAATAGAAACTTGTTGCTTTGTGTTGATGTCTCCTTAGGCATTCCAAAATAAATGTACAAATAAAAATTATAAGAAATTTTTATGGCACATTGTAAGGTAGGAAAATTCTTTTCTCCTAACATCACTTTAGAGGGTTACCTGGTGTCAATATGTGCATTCGAAAAGTAGTTTAGTTGTGGTGGTTATAACATGCTAAAGAGGTAAGTGATCTATCTTATTTAATGTTGACAAAGTTCTTAACCAAGAATCAAGCTTTTTGAAAAATAGCTCATTGATTACTTCACAGAGGTCAAAGAACATGCAGCTACAGGAAATATAATTAAAATTTGAAAAATAGAGTTATTGATAGCAGCTAAAACTTGGCTATAATTTTCATATAAATGAGTAGAGACTTGTATCTTATATTCCTCATATCATAATCCCAGTAAGTTCTAATTTTTAAAAAAGTCAATATTTAATTTTGTTTCTTAAGTAAGTCATTAAATAGCCAAAACCTGGTGTATCTATATATATATAAATATTTAATACATATTTTATTATATATATTTATTGTATATAATAACTATATACATATATATGTTATTTCCTTAGTGGTGGTCTGGGTTGCCTGTAATTAAAATGATCAGATTGTATTAATACCAACGTAATTTAAATAACATGCAAGAATTTTACTCCAAAGCCTCTGCATTCCCTTCTCCCTCCTTTGTGCCATTTTATCATAAAACTTATATCTTTATAAATAATAAATCCATCAGTATAGTTTTATAATGATTATGCAGTTGTCTTTTAAATCAGACAGAAAAAAAAAGTTTTACAAGCAAAAAATGCATTTTTATTGCGTTAAAAAAATTTTTTTTTTTTTTATATATTATGTAGATACCTTTAAGAGTATTCTTTATTTCGTCACGTAGATCCAAGTTACGGTCTGATGTCCTTTCACTACACTCTGAAGGTATCCATTTAGTAATTCTTGTAGGGCAGGTTTAAACACCAAAAAACCAAACCTGTTGCCATGGAGTCAATTCTGACTCATAGTGACTGTAGAGGACAGAGTAGAACTGCCCTGTAGGGTTTCCCAGGCTGTAAGAGTTAGGGAAGCACACTGCCACACCTTGCTCCCACAGAGCAGCTGGTGGGTTCCCACGGCTGTTGGGCTCCCACTGCCTACCTTTCCGTGAGCAGCCAATGGCGGAATTACCATGGACAAATTTTCTCTGTTTTTATTCATCTGGAAAAGGCTTGAGTTCTCCTTCATTTTTGATGAATAGTTTTGTTGGATATATAATTCTTTCTTGACTTTTTTTTTTTTTTTCCATCATTCTAAATATGTCATTCCATGTCCTCCGGCTTCCATGATTTTACTGAGGAGCCTTATACATAATTAGTCAATTTTCTCTTGCTGCTTTAAAGAGTTGCTCTCTTTCTTTGGCTTTTGACAGTTTTATTACCCTATGTCTAGGTGTGGATCTCTTTGATTACATTCTACCTGGAATTATTTTAGTATTTTTGATGTAAGACTAATGTTTTTCATTAAATTTGCCAGGTTTTCAGCCATTATTACTTCAAATATTCTTTCTGCCCCTTTTTCTCCTGTTCCTTTCCTTCTTGGCCTCCCAGTGTGCATATGTTGGTATGCTGAATGTTGCCCCAAAGGTCTCTGTGGTTATGTTCATTTTTCTTCTTTCTTTCCTCAGACTAGACATTCTCAATTGACCTATTTTGTAGTCCTCTGATTACTTCTTCTGCAACCTCAAGTCTCCTGTTTAACCCTTTGCTGAGTTTTCATTTGAGTTATTATACTTTTCAACCCCAGAACATCTATTTGATTCCATTTATACTTCTTATCTCTTTATTGATATTTTCCACTGGATGAAACATCACTTTGATACTTTAATTCTTTGGACATGGTTTAGTGTAATTTTTAAACATATTTATAGTTGTTGTTGTTAGGTACAATCAAGTCAGTTCCGACTCATAGTGACCTTATGAACAAGAGAACAAAACATTACCTGGTCCTGTGACATCCTCACAATCATTGTTATGCTACAGCATATTGTTGCAGCCACTGTGTTAATCCACCTTGTTGAGGGTCTTCCTGTTTTTTGCTAAACCTCTGTTCTACCAAGCATGATGTCCTTCTCCAGGAACTGACCCCTCCTGACAATATGTCCAAAGTATGTGAGACTTAGTCTTGCCACCCTTTCTTCTAAGGAACATTCTGGCTGCACTTCTTCCAAGACAGGCTTGTTCTTTCTTTTGGGAGTCCATGGTACATTCAATACTCTTCACCAACACCATAATTCAAAGGCATTAATTCTTCTTTGGTCTTCCTTATTCATTGTCCAGCTTTCATGTCAATATGAGGCTATTGAAAACACCATAGCTTGGGTCAGGCACACTTTAGTCTTCAAGGTGACATCTTTGCTTTTCAACTCTTTAAAGAGGTATTTTACAGCAGATTTGCTCAATGCAATGCGTCCTTTGGTTTCTCGACTACTGCTTCCATGGGTGTTGATTGTGGATCCAAGTAAAATGAAATCCTTGACAACTTCAATTTTTCTCAGTTTATCATGATTTTGCTTATTGGCCCAGTTGTGAGGATTTTTGTTTTCTTTATGTTGGAGTGTAATCCATACTGAAGGCTGTAGTCTTTGATCTTCATCAGTAAGTACTTCGAGGCCACTTCACTTTCAGTAAGCAAGGTTGTGTCATCTGCATAACACAGGTTGTTAAGGAGTCTTCCTCCAGTTCTGATGCCCCATCTTCATGTAGTCCATCTTCTCAGGTTATTTGCTCACCATACAGATTGAATAAGTATGATGAAAGGATACAACCCTGACACACACCTTTCCTGACTTTAAACCACGAAGTATGCACTTGTTCTGTTCAAACGACTGCCTCTTGGCCTAAGTACAGGTTTCTCATGAGCACAATTAAGTATTCTGGGATTCCCATTCTTTGCAATATTATCCATAATTTGTTATGATCCACACAGTCAAATGTCTTTGCATTGTAAATAAAACACAGATAAACATCTTTCTGGTATTCTCTGCTTTCAGCCAGAATTCCTCAGACATTAGCAATGATAACCCTAGTTCCACATCCTCTTCTGAATCTGCTTTGACTTTCTGGCAGTTCCCTGTCAATGTGCTACTGCAGCCGCTTTTGAATAATCTTCAGCAAAATTTTACTTGCGTGTGATATTAATGATACGACTGGGTAATTTCTGCATTCTGTTGGGTCAGCTTTCTTTGGAACAGGTATATAGATCTCTTCCAGTCAATTGGCCAAGTAGGTGTCTTCCAAAATTTTTGGCATAGAGAGGTGAGCACTTCCAGTGCTGCATCCATTTGTTGAAACATCTCAATCGGTATTCCATCAGTTCCTGAAGCCTTGTTTTTTGCCAATGCCTTCAGTGCAGCTTGGACTTCTTCCTTCAGTACCATCTGGTCCTGATCATATGTTACCTCCTGAGATGGCTGAATGCCAACCAACTTAATTATTTGTATATTAAGTTCAACACCTTAAATTCTTCAGACTTTAATTGGCTACTTTTACATATTCTAAAGCCAAAAAAAAAAAAAAAACCCCATTGCTCTCAAGTCCGTTCCAACTCAGTGACCCTGTTGGACAGAGTAGAACTGCCTCATAGAGTTTCCAAGGAGCACTTCGTGGATTTGAACTGCCAACCTTTTGATTTAGCAGCTGTAGCACTTAAGCAGTATGCCACCAGGGTTTCCGTCTATCCTATGTATGAGTCACATTTTCCTGTTTCTTTGTATGTCTTGAAATGTTTTGCTGAAAATAGGACATTTTAAATAATATAATGTGGCAACTTTGGAAATCATATTGGCTCCCTCCTAAGGGTTGCTTGTCTTTTTGTTGTTTGTTTGTTTTCATTTTTAATTGCTGTTTGTTTAGCGGCTTCCCTGAATTAATTTTGTAAAGTCAGTATTCTTTATGGTCTGTGCCCACTAAGCTTCTGCTCAGTTAGCTTAGTGGTCACCTAATAATTGGATAGAGATTTTCTTAAATGCCTTTAACCAATGTCTCCCACCTTTTCCCCAGTGGTTATGTGTTCATTGAAGCATACATTCATCGCTCCAGCAGCTTACAACTATGGCTTAGGATTTGTTTCCTGTGTTCTCAGAGTCTCAATTTCAGTCAGAAGTGGTATTTTAAGGCCATCTAAGGTCTTTTTCTGGGCATGCAAATGCACGTGGCCTTCTAGATCTTCAGGACTAGGCCAGACTTTTTCAAATACCCCAATGAACATCTCATTCCCCAGATCTTCCTTTTTAGTTTTTTGGCAATCCTCTTGTTTCTTCCAGTTGGTATCACTGCCTCCAGGCAGCTGATATTAAAAGTCTCAGGGAGAGGGTTTTCCTCACTGAGCAAGTTTTGAGTCAGGTAAAATAAAGATAAGTCCTGTCAATGGAGATTTTCATAAGATCTGCCAGACAGGTTAAATTGTGACAGTTCTCCAGGAATCGTGCATTTTGATTAGTTCCAAACCCATTCTTCCAAAGCCTTCCAGTGACTCTTATGTTGCTGGGTTTTTTTCACTGTTATTGCAGAACTTTTGATTTTAAAGACTGTTGGAGAGCTGGGGAGAGGGGAATGAGATTAGGGCAAGTTAAACGCTACAAAGCTCATTATTCTTACCAAGAGTGTGCCATTTTTCTTGAGTAAACTCTCTTTGAATAGTTGCAAGTCTTTGGTTGATAACCAAACTTCTGAAAAGGTTATATTCTATAATTTTTCTAGTGTTCTTTTTTGTGTTTATGGAAGATAGGATTTTTAGGAGGACTTTACTTCGCCTTTATGGAAGTGTTTCTCTATTACTTTTTTTTGACTTATAGGATTTCTCTTCACTTAAGAGTAATAGTTAAATATTTTAAACAGCATTAGGAAATCCTAGATATGATATAAGAAGTCAATATACTGGAAACCTGGTGGTGTAGTGGCTAAGTGCTATGGCTGCTAACCAAATGGTCGGCAATTCAAGTCCACCAGGTGCTCCTCGGAAACCCTATGGGGCATTGCATAGTGTAGCTAGGAGTCAGAATCGACTCGATAGCACTGTTTTTTTTTTTTTTTTATCCTTCATCCAATTTTAATCATTTTTTAAAAGCCTTCATCCAACTTTAATCATTGTCTCTCCAATTTTTACTCATGAGAAAAATAATATTTTTGGCCACTTGGCATTTAGCTACAAGACACACAGCTATGATACTGAAGAAAAACAAAATTCATGGACCAACAGAGAACTTCTTACCAAGAATGTTTGAAGCAAGAAATGATTAATTGATGGCAGTTCAAAGAGGCAAAAAATACTCTGAACCTTCACTCCAAATTCATTTTCTGTTTACAATGTATTCCTTCCAAAATCTACAATCATCGGCAACAGTTTTGAAAAACCTAACATCCTATACATGGGTTCTATTTCTGTTTCCTGATTTTTCAATGGGCTACTCTCACCCTCCAGCTCCCCTGGAATGGAAAGTGAAATCTGCACCATCCACTCAACAGAATAACATCCACTCAACAGTGTGGCAGGTCATTCTCTCTTTCCCTCTCCTTTTTATTCACAACCTCTTTCAAATACTCCCTTTCCCTTAATGTGGGAGAAAATTAACCAGAAACACTGTATTTTTGTAGTTAAAGTTCCAAGGGACTACCTTAACACCAGACTGAGAAAGAACTAAAAGTGAACTGATATTTTTGCTCTCATTTAACAAATATTGTAGTAGGACTTTACAAACATATATGTACTGCAATCACTGTATGTGTTGCCCTAAATTTTAGCCATACCACAGTTGAGGCACTGAAACTCAAGATTTTTTCAGCTAATAAGTGATAGAAACAAAAATCAAACACAGTGTTGCATGATTTTAGACTACGCTTTACCATCGCTTCTCATTTACTCCTTCCTTTTTCTCCTTAACCCACTTGAACCCTCCCCACCCTGTAAAACCAAAACCATTACCATCGAGTCAATTCAGACTTATATCAACCCTATATATAGAGTAAAACTGCCCCATAGGGTTTTCAAGGAGTGGCTAGTGGATTCAAACTGCTGGCCTTTTGGTTAGCAGCCAAACTCTTAACCACTGTGCCACCAGGGCTCCATTGCACTGCCTATATATACCTCTATTTACCTTGTTGTGGTCAATTGTCATCAAATTGATTCCAACTTATGGTGACCTCACATATAACAGAAGGAAACACTGCCTGATCCTTTTCCATCTTCATGATCAGTAGTAGTCTAGTTACCTACTACGTTGAAAAAAAAATAATTTTTAGGCAATTGATTTCCTACATAAGGTAATACAAATATCAGGAAATTTTATTGCCTTACATAATCATCCTTTTCTTTAATATCAAAATAAGATACCTGAAGTGCCCAGTCTAAAACAGAGAGAAATCTGAATTTTCTTGATTTCTGGAAAAGATCTTACATCTGCTCATTGTTTCTTGATACTTCTGGTTTTGAAATGATGCTCTAGGTAGAAGTGAAACAGTTTTTTCTGTCATCTCAAACTTTTGGGGAAAGCAGTTGTTCTTTACCTATATTGCTTCATTGTCTAAACTTGACATAGGTACTTTTTTCCCCAAACAAGATATCTAAACCAAAGGAAATTGTGTAAAACATAAGGACTTAGAGATGTCTGCAAGAACCAATATGAAATATATTTTACCAAAATATTTAGCAGTGTGTGTGTGTATAAATTTTACCTTAATATGTTGTTGTTGTTAGGTGCCTTCGAGTTGGTTCCGACTCATAGCCACCCTATGCACAACAGAACGAAACACTGCCCGGTCCTGCGCCTACCTTACAATTGTTGTTATGCTTGAGCTCATTGTTGCAGCCACTGTGGCAATCCACCTTGTTGAGGGTCTTCCTCTTTTCCACCGACCTTGTACTCTGCCAAGCATAATGTCCTTCTCCAGGAACTCATCCCTCCTGACAACATGTCCAAAGTATGTAAGACACATCCTTGCCTCTAAGGAGCATTCTGGCTGCACTTTTTCCAAGACAGATTTGTTCGTTCTTATGGTAGTCCATGGTATATTCAATATTCTTCGCCAACGCCACAATTCAAAGGCGTCAACTCTTCTTCGGTCTTCCTTATTCATTGTCCAGCTTTCACATGCATATGATGCGATTGAAAATACTATGGCTTGGGTCAGGGGCACCTTAGTCTTCAGGGTGACACCTTTGCTCTTCAACGCTTTGAAGAGGTCCTTTACAGCAGATTTACTCAATACAATGCGTCTTTTGATTTCTTGACTGCTGCTTCCATGGCTGTTGTTGTGGATCCAAGTAAAATGAAATCCTTGACAACTTCAATCTTCTCTCCGTTTATCACGATTTTGCTCATTGGTCCAGTTGTGAGGATTTTTTTTTCTTTATATTGATGTGCAGTCCGTACTGAAGGCTGTGGTCTTTGATCTTCATTAGTGAGTGCTTCAAGTCCTCTTTACTTTCAGCAAGCAAGGTTGTGTCACCTGCATAACACAGGTTGTTAATGAGTCTTCCTCCAATCCTGATGTGCCGTTCTTCTTCATATAGTCCAGCTTCTCGTATTATTTGTTCAGCATACAGATTATGGTGAAACAATACAACCCTGACGCACACCTTTCCTGACTTTAAACCAATCAGTATCCCCTTGTTCTGTCTGAACAACTGCCTCTTGATCCATGTAAAGGTTTCTCATGAGCACAAATAAGTGCTCTGGAATTCCCATTCTTTGCAATGTTATCTTCAGCAAAATTTTGCTTGCGTGTGATATTAATGATATTGTTCTATAATTTCCACACTTGGTTAGATCACCTTTCTTGGGAATAGACATAAATATGGATCTCTTCCAGTCAGTCGGCCAGGAGGCTGTCTTCCATATTTCTTGGCATAGATGAGTGAGCACCTCCCGCACTGCATCCGTTTGTTTAAACATCTCAATTGATATTCCATCAATTCCTGGAGCCTTGTTTTTTGCCAATGCCTTCAGGGTAGCTCGGACTTCTTCCTTCAGTACCATTGGTTCCTGATCATATGCCACCTCTTGAAACAGTTGAATATTGACTACTTCTTTTTGGTATAATGACTCTGTATATTCCTTCCATCTTCTTTTGATGCTTCCTGTGTCATTTGATATTTTCCCCATGGAATCCTTCACTAGTGCAACTCGAGACTTGAATTTTTTTTTCAGTTCTTTCAGCTTGAGAAACGCCGAGTGCATCCTTCACTTTTGGTTTTCCATCTCCAGCTCTTTGCACATGTCATTATAATACTTTATTTTGTCTTCTTGAGAGTCCCTTTGAAATCTTCTGTTCAGTTCTTTTACTTCATCAATTCTTCCTTTTGCTTTAGCTGCTCGACGCTCAAGGGCAAGTTTCAGAGTCTCCTCTGACATCCATCTTGGTCTTTTCTTTCTTTCCTGTCTTTTCAGTGACCTCTTGCTTTCTTCATGGATGATGTCCTTGATGTCATTCCACAACTCGTCTGGTCTGTGGCCACTAGTGTTCAATGTATCACATCTATTCTTGAGATGGTCTCTAAATTCAGGTGGGATATACTCAAGGTCATATTTTGGCTCTCATGGACTTGCTCTGATTTTCTTCAGTTGCAGCTTGAACTTGCATATGAGCAATTGATGGTCTGTTCCATAGTCGGCCCCTGGCCTTGTTCTGACTGATGATATTGAGTTTTTCCATAGTCTCTTTCCACAGATGTAGTCAATTTGATTTCTGTGTGTTCCATCTGGTGAGGTCCATGTGTATAGTCACCATTTATGTTGGTGAAAGAAGGTATTTGCAATGAAGAAGTCATTGATCTTATAAAATTCTATCATTCTATCTCCGGCTTCTATCTTCTATCTATCTGCTATAACCAAGGCCATATTTTCCAACTGCTGATCCTTCTTCTTTGTGTCCAACTTTTGCATTCCAATTGCCAGTAATTATCAATGCATCTTGATTGCATGTTCGATCAATTTCAGACTGCAGCACCTGATAAAAATCTTCTGTCTCTTCATCTTTGGCCCTAGTGGTTGGTGTGTAAATTTGAATAATAGTCGTATTAACTGGTCTTCCTTGTAGGCGTATGAATATTATCCTGTCATTGACAGCATTGTACTTCAGAATAGTTCTTAAAACATTCTTTTTGACGATCAATGCAACACCATTCCTCTTCAAGTTGTCATTCCCAGCATAGTAGACTATATGATCGTCCAATTCAAAATGGCCAATACCAGTCCATTTCAGCTCACTAATGCCTAGGATATCAATGTTTATGCATTCCATTTCATTTTTGACGATTTCCAATTCTCCTAGATTCATACTTTGTACTTTCCAGGTTCTGATTATTTATGGATGTCCGCAGCTGTTTCTTCTCATTTTGAGTCGTGCCACATCAGCAAATGAAGATCCCAAAAGCTTTACTCCATCCACATCATTAAGGGCGACTCTACTTTGAGGAGGCAGCTTTTCCCCAGTCATCTTTTGAGTGCCTTCCAACCTGGAGGGCTCATCTTCCAGCACTATATCAGACAATGTTCCGCTGCTATTCATAAGATTTTCGCTGGCTAATGCCTTTCAGAAGTAGACTGCCCGGTTCTTCTCCCTGGTCTGTCTTAGTCTGGAAGCTCAGCTGAAACCTGTCCTCCATGGGTGACCCTGCTGGTATCTGAATACTGGTGGCATAGCTTCCAGCATCACAGCAACACACAAGCCCCCCAGTACGACAAACTGACAGACAGTAGGAACTGAATTACTGCATTTCACATTAGGGTTTCTTCATGACAATAGGTATAAGCTAAAGAAAAATCATTGTAAATATAAGAAAAACATAATGAACAACTTTATGAAGCTGGGGTCATTATGAATTCAATAAACAACATGTTTCTTTTCAAACAAACAAAAGAAAAAATTCAGCATATCTGAACATCTACCTTCTTCCAATCATTCCAACTTAGCTCTTTTAGGTATATTAGTATTTTTTAATGTGGAAATTTTATTATTTGTGTTCTGATAGTCTAACCAAATTTTATTTGTACTACATAAAATTGGATTTTAGGCTTAAGGCCAATTTTTATTTGTATTTTTTAAGCTAAACTTTCCCCATTACTGATGACTTCATTTTGATACTTTAACCACCGTGGAAAATTCCTTCGGGCTGCCCATTCTCAGTCAATCTGTGCCCCCACCCCTCTCCTCAGGTGTTCTAATTTTTTTCATAGACTTGCCAGTGCTAGAATTTGACATAGATTAAATGATTTAACTTTGTGTTGTTGTGTTTGATTTCCTTCACTCAGCATGTTTTGAAGATTTGTCCTTCCTGTTGTGTGTACCAGGAGATGAATCATTTCTCAGCAAAGTAGTATGTCATTGTATAAATATACCAAAATATGGTTATGTCTACTATTGATGAATATTTGGGTTGTTTCCAGTTTGGGGCTGTTATGAATAAAGATGTTGTGAACAACTATTTATGAAAAAAAAAATTTTATGATTTTTCCTATGGTTATATGTAGACATTTTGTTGGAAATATATTTAAGAGTGGAATTGCTGGGTTGTAGGGCAGGGGCAGGTGACATGAATTTTTTTAAAAAAACTATTTTATTAAAATAGTCAACTCTTTTGGAAGAGAAAATATCTTTAAAGTAAAGCCCAACTTATCGATTTTTATTTTATGGTTACTGCTTAAAGGGTCCTGTCAGAGAATTATTTACCTACGCTAAGGTCACAAAGATACTATCTCCCCCATCCATATTTTCTTCTAGAAGCTACATGTTTTAGCTTTTACATTTAAGTTTATGGTACATATAAAATTAATATGTGTGAGTGTTTTCTGGTAGGTGTTCAATTTTTTTCACACCCAGGTCCATTTGATTGAAAAAAAAAGAAAAAAAAAACTTCCTCATTCAATTGTTTTGGGGTATTTACTAAAAATCTGTTAAACTTACATATTTCAGGACTTTCTCCTCTGGTCAATTGATCTATTTTTTAAAAAACTAATATCAATTCTTTTAATTACTGTAGCTTTGTGTTAAGTGTTGAAATCTGGTTACATAGATCTTCTATGTTGGCGTTTTTTCCAATATTGTTTTGGGTATTCTAAAACCTTCTTGTTTTCATATAAATTTTAGAATCATTTTGTAAATATCTAAATAAAATTATACTTTTGAATTATGATGGATTTGGATTATATCTAGAAATAATGTGAGAAATGACATAAAAATTGAGTTTTGCATTCCCAAAACCAACTCTTCAGACAGGAATTGAACTGGACTATAAGACAGAAAATGATACCGGTGAGGAGTGAGCTTCTTAGCTCAAGTAGACACATGAGACTATGTGGGCAACTCCTATCTGGAGGGAAGGTGAGAAGGCAGAGGGGGACAGGAGCTGGCTAAATGGACGCGGGGAATTTGGGGGGAGAAGAGGAGTATGCTGTCTCATTAGGGAGAGAGCAGCTAGGAGTACATAGCAAGGTGTGTATAAGTTTTTGTCTGAGAGACTGATTTGATTTATAAACTTTCACTTAAAGCGCAACAAATTAAAAAAAAATTTTTGTGTATTCCAGTCCACAAACAGTTTTCATTGTTAGCTGCCATGGGGTTGACCCTGGCTCATGACAACCCCATGTATGATGCTTCCTGATCATCCTCATAATTGTTTGTGGATCAGATCTTTGTGATCTGTAGGGTTTTTATTGGCTGATATTCAGAAGTAGATCATCTGGCACTTCTTCCTACTTCATCTTAGTCTGGAAGCCCTGATGAAATCTGTTCAGCATCATCACAGCACACAAAACCATCACTGACAAACAGACAGGTGATGGCTATGCAGGAGGTGCATTGGCCGAGAATTGAAACCCAGGTCTCCAACATGGAAAGCAAGAATTCTACCATCGAACCAGCACTGCCCTCTTCACAAAAACATAGTATATTTCTCTGTTTACTTAGGTCTCTAGTGTCTCTCAGTCATATTTTATAATTTTCAGTGTAGAGTTTTTGCACAAAGGTCATTAAATTTATCTCTCATATTTTATCATTTTTGTGTTCTTTTGAAAGTGTTACTTTTTAATTCCAACTATAACATGGAAAATGTCGTCTAATCTCTGGAGTCAGATAGACCTAATTTCAAAACCAAGTTCTTCCACTCACTGGTTTTGTGACCTCAGTCAATTTTCTTAAATAGTCTGTTTCCTCACTCTAAAAATAGCTTGGCGAGAGTGTCTGACCTTCTCTACTTCACAAAGAGGAAGGAGAATTCAGATCATCAGCCCAAGGCTGATTGCTGTGAAGTGGGAGTCAGGTGTATCTCCTCTCTCCGCCATCTTTATCAATTCCGACACCATCTGTCTCTCCCATGACACTCTACTTCTCTGCTGGGTTCAATAATTAGTTGCAATAGCTACACAAAACTCACAGACCATACTCACAGTTGTAGAGTTTATTAGGGAAGTAACAGGTTATAATTCTGATTCAGAAATGCTCAGGATTCAGTTCTTCCATCAGGACAGCCTCTTCTCAGCCATACCCACAGGCAGGTCTCTCCTTGGCCCTTGGCCTTTTAGCCTCTAGGCCTGGCCTCTGCCCTACTCTGGCAAGTGTTACAAAGCTCTTTTAACTCTGCCAGTAAAGGCCCAGAGGCACTCCAGTCCACCAGTAAGCATCGGCATGAAGGCACTCAGCTCTAGCTCTGTGGGTCAGCAACCTAGCTCCACTGAGTCCCCAGAGGCACTCTACTCTGCCAGTAGGCCTCCTGACCAAAGACACTCAGCTTTCTCACTTCATGGGCCAGGAAGCCCATGACACCGTTTCCTGTTGATCTCCTGCTGGTTTCCTGCAGCATTGTTTGGTTTCTGCTTTTCTTTGCTCCTGCATCCTTCCATCTCTGGTGTTACAGCTGTCCCTCTCTGACTTCATGTTACATCTTCTATTCTCTTTTAGTGTCTCCCTTTAAGCCTAAAAAAAAAAGCCTAGGGAGATGGCAAAAGTAACCAATCACCTCAATAGGGTTTCTTGCACCGTGTTTGCATAATCCCACCCAGTCATTTGGTGGGAGTTACAAAGACCATGGCTAGAAGGACCATATTAAGTAATTCACTGCACTCATTTATAAAATAATAAAGAAATATGCATCTGCAAAGATTATTTTTAATTTTATTACTTAATGTTGAGGCTTCTACCCTTTTGACTAGGATTTCCCACATTATGAATAATGTTGAGAAGCAGAATCAACAATACCAAATGCTCACTTTTTCTTCTTCCTTAATTGTTAGGACATGGTCATATGATCTATGCTAAGCCAGTTATTTTCACCACCCAGGATTTTAATTGAGAGGTATTTTCCAAGAAATGCAACAGGGTATGGATAACAGAGGCTTCATTTTGGCCACAGGGACACTGGCAGACCTTAAATATGCAAAGGCAAAATGTCAGGTAAGCCAGCTATGGACCCAGTGTCCCCTGCAGCTATACAGTGGCTGGAAGTGTGAGTTACATTGTTCTCTACAAACAATTCAGGAATGTGGCCATCACCTGGCTACCATGCTTCCTTTAACTCATGCTTGTTTTCTGGACCTGGTTCTCCACTTTCAAGAGAATCTGTGAGGTTCCCTAAATCCTTGCATTGAGTTTCTTTTTGTTTTAGTTAGCCAGAGGCCACTTTCATTAGTTCGTGCTCAGAACTCTAACTAGTACAGTGCTTCACAGCATTAGGGTGAGAATTAAATGAGTAGATAAAGAACCTTGCACAGTGCTTGCCCCAGAATGAGCACACCAAAATACTAGATCTTTCTCATCTTTCAAATATTACATTCCTTTCTGACCTTTCCTATAAACTTCTCTTTTCAATTAAAACATCTAATTTAGATCATGGCTGACATGCAACTTCAAGAAAATTAACATCAATAATGAATAATCAAATTTCTCCCAATTCAGGTTAATATCTCCTTAATCATCCAAATTCCAGTGTATGCAACAGAGATTCCCAAGCTTATTCAATTTGACTGAACTTTAATAAATAAAAATACTTTAAACTCAAAAAAAAAAAAAAAAAACCATTGCCATTGAGTCAATTCCGACTCATAGTAACCCTATAGAGCAGAGTAGAACTGCCCATACAGTTTTCAAGGAGAGCCAGGTGAATTTGAACTGTCAACCTTTTGGTTAGCAGCCGTAGCTCTTAAACACTACGCCACCAGGGTTTCCTTTAAACTCCATACAGCAGTAAAAAAATTTTAAAAAAACCATTGCCGTGGAATCAATTCTGACTCATAGCGACCCTATAGGACAGAGTAGAACTGCCCCATAGGGTTTCCAAGGTGTGCCTGGTGGATTTGAACTGCTGGCCTTTTGGTGCAGCCGAACTCTTAACCACTACGCCACCAAGGTTTCCATAGAGCGGCAAACACACAATAATATCTAGCAGAAGATGGGAGACTTAATCTCTTGTCATAGGGGAAAACAACCCCAGACTCAAATATGATCAAAAGAGATTTTTATTAAGCCAAGACAAAAACAATCATTTGAACAATGAAGACTGTCAGCATGTACCCAGTACAGAGGCCAAAGAAATCCACTTACTCAAGGTCATGGTGTCTGTTATATACTATAGAAGACAAAGAAAATCATCACGAGGTCATGATTGGTAGCAGATCAATTCATCACTGTCGTAGGTGACTACAGAAGTGGGGAAGGGACCATGACTAGGATGTGTACTTAATTACAAGTTAAAAAGTCTACAGGATTGGTTCTGGGGTTTTAATTACTTGGCTATGTGGTGGCTGGGGTAGACTCATGATCATGCAATTCTGAGCCATAGTCACAAGGTGGTTATAAGACAATACCAAGACCCCAACCTTTAACTTAAATCAGATAACATGGGTCATGGAGCATTTCCTTCTTTGTTTTACTTATTTATTAACCATCAGAGAAAACCGTTGTGCCAGTTTTTCTATCACGTAACTAGGGGAAAGGGAAATTGGTTCTTATCCTTGTTCTCCTTACTATAGCCAAGCCCTACAAGACTTAAGGGATCACCAGTCTCCAGATCACCCCAAAAGGTAGTCTGCTCCTAGAAAAGTATTTTAACCTGAAAGTTAGCAGAGAGGAAGAAGAGTTGTGTAAGACATAGCCTTGAAACAACTTCTGTGAAGCATTTATAAAAACTCTAGTATTTGACAGCATAGTCTTTCTCTAGATTTGTGTTCCATTTTCTACTAGTAAAAAGTTAGCATCCCTTTTGCTTTTACTTTAGCTGGGTATTTGTTTGAAAGCTTTATGGATTTTTCTATAATAGATCTTTATTTCTTCTTTAGTAGCATTCTGAAAGATTTTTCTACAAACAGATATTTTGTTCAATTAATTTTATCTAAGGCTTACATTTGTATTCTTGTCTAAAATGTACTAAATATATTATTTCTCCCCTGTTTCCTATATGCTTTAAACACCTCGGTAAATCTATAGCTACGTCTTACACTTTTTGTTTGATAACTGTATTGAATCAAGATCTTTGTATAGTGAAACCTATGACAGAAGGGACTTGGCAGGAATGCCATATTTTTCTGGATCTTACAAATTTTCCACCTTTAACAGGATATGGTCTTACCACTTTTCTATCACTCTTTTAAGTGGGAAATATTTAAGTTTTCCTTCTCTGACAAGTTTCTGCCTTGCACAGGCTCCAGCTTTCGTGGATTTTACTGTATTGTTAATTAGACTTCCCAAGAATATTCTCTATCCATTCTTTTCTATCCATTGTACCGTGATTGGCTTTATTAGACTCTTTTTTTAAAGACTAGCTTTTCTATCTACATTACTATTCCTCCCAGAACAAAATACAGGTTTTACCCAGATTTCTGAGTCACTGGGATAGAAATATGAAGCCCTAGGTTATTAAGGAGTGTTAAACAGTACAGATATATCTATTGACTTGGCCATAGGGTTAGAAGTCAGAAGACCTGGCTTAAATCCCAATTGAAACAATTATTTGTTATATGGTTTCAGGAAAAGTAATTTAAACTCATTGAATCTTAGCTTCTTTTAACTGTGAAATGGGATACTATGGGTAATACGTACCCTACCTAGTTCTGAGTGTTACCGTGAACATCAGATCATGTGATGTATGTGAGAGCAATTTGCTAAACTAAATAGCACTTCGAATTGCTTCTTTCTATGAAAGCTTTTATCGCAATGACTGGTAATTATCTGTTAACTTGTCTGCCACCCCCTTCTAAATGGCTTCCTCCTTGAAGGAAAGACGAATGAATGTAAATGTAAATTACAAGTTACAGAGCCAATAAGAATGTCATACTAACTAGAAATCGAAAAAAATTTCATTTATTGTCCTGCTTTCACAATCTTATTTCTTACTTCAATTTAGAAACAATCTGAGTAAACTCTGCTCTCACTTTATGCTGCTTTTTTTATTCTTACTTCCTTAAATATAAAATGAGGAAGAGTTGAGAGAGCATAAGGGTATAAAAACTTTGTTGTCATAGACAATGACAAATACATGATAGAAAATGCCATTGTATGTAATTAAATATGGGAAGCAAAGATTTAAACTCTGCTTATTATTTAAGTAAAACTGTGGTTTTATATTCAACATATTTTATAAATATTAGCTAATTTTCTCCTTGCAAGATATATATATATCAACACAATAATTCTCATTATTATAATCAAAGACACTGGGCAGAAAGTGGGGGCATTATGTGCTTTATAATGGCAGGTGTGAAGTCATTTCTGAATCCTTGGTTATGTATCTTATTTCTTTTTTAAAGCATTAGAACTGTACTGAAATCACTTATCACTTCATGTGCACAAAAAGTAGCAATTTTTAATTGACGATGTCAATGAACAAGGCATTGCCTAACTTATTTTCAGGTTAAATGGTATATTATTTCAGAAGCTGGTAGAAAAATTCTTTCTCACTGTGATGAATAAAGTTGGTTGTACGTATATATAATATGTGTGTATTTATATACTACAAATATTTTAAAAAATGCATACATACATAAAATCACTCTAATTCTTCCTCCAATCCTTAGTACAAGATTGGAGGAAATAACTCTTGGAAAAGTTTCTGTAATGAGAGATACTTCCATGTTTTTGAGTGGCATAAAGTAAATCTCATGTTTCAATGAAAAATTGTAACTTTGGCAAAAGTAAGTGACTGGTAAGTGTCCACAGAGATCTTAGCAAGAACCTTGTGTAGGAAGAGTTTGCATTTTGCACACCAGAGGCACTGTGTAGGAGCCCCTGGTTAGCCTTGTGACTTTGGTCAAGGCATTTCACCTTTCTGGATTTTCCTTATGAGCAAATTGTAGACAAAAAATAATGTATTCCTCACAAGGATATTGACCACATTATTTGGAACAAAGTGAGTGAAAACTTCATATTACAAATGCTTCATTGTTACTATAGAAAGGAGTTTGGTATAGAATATAGATAACATCTCTTAGAGATGGTTTGCACTCAGTCAGTAGAAGTAGGGGATATTACATTTTAACATTTTTTCTAGTTCAGGGTTTTATGATCCTTTGGAGGTTAATACTTTCCAGTATCTATGACATTCCTGGATATTAAGCTGGATTTTTCTAATAACCTGCACAACACTAAATGGTGCCCCAGTGGTCTAAGAAATGAACGTGTTCACTCAACCCTAAATACAGTATTTAGTACACTTGCCACCCTTACTCTCTTCTTTGCATATTTACAACTAGCATTATCTCTTATGAGCAGGAAAAAAATTTCAAAAAAACAGTATTAATTGAATCCCATGTTTGCCCTATACTAGCCAAGAAAGCTTAAACCTCAGTTTCCTGATTATAAAAAGAGGGAGAAATTACATATACCTTCCAAGGGGCTAAACGAATTAATGTAAACAAAACTTGCAACAAATGGCCCAGAAAATATAATAACATAATGAGAATTAATAAATAGTAGATATATACACAGGAACGCACATACCATAATAGGTATTATTTATATATTATCTCTCTACATACCGTGAAGTTCAATTCTGAATTAATTTTCAGATTGGTGTCCCTGCTTTGTGTCTTATTCTCAGTTTTTCTCACCTGGCATAAAGTAATAGTCTTCTAAATTTTTTTTCCATTTCTCTAGGGTTTTTCCCGTTAATTTATGATCCACACTGCCAACAAAGTGTAGAGACATAATTGCCCTACTTCAGTTTCCTTGATCTCCACCCAAATAGCGCAGATTGTTAAATCCAAGTTGCTTAGAATAACCAACGAAGTTATCACAGTCTTGCCCGACTTACTTTCAAACTCATATCCTGCATTATCTACCACTCACACTATCCTTCTGCAAACATCTTTGTCCTCATTAGAGTATTGGATGTTTCTTAAAGAAGCTGTTTATGTGTGCTTCTGGTACCACTGCTTCCTGTCTATAAGATGCTTCACCTACTTTTCCACATTATTAACTCTGAGTCATTCTTCATTTAGATAAAATATTACCTTCTTGAAACTCCTCCACAGACATTATCTTTTGGTTTCCATGGACTGCTATCAATTCTGCCAGTGTAATGTTTACCTAATTATATACAGTTAGTTGTTTATGGGTGCGTAGCTGTTGATAGTTGTGAAAACAGATGTCATATCTCTCAGAAAACACATTATAGCGATGTTCCCCAAGTCATGTTAAAAGTGGGGATGGCAAGACTTTGACTCGCTTACTTTGGACATAGCACATAGCATTAGGGAAGACCAATCACTAGAAAAGTACATCATGTTTGGTAAAGTAGGGAATCAGCAAAAATGCAAGAAACCCTTAATAGATAAATTGATACAACGGCCACAACAATGGACTCATATATATCAATGATCATAAAGCCAGCACAGGACCGAGCAACATTTAGTTCTGTTAATACATGAGGTTGCCATGAATCAGAGTCAACTCAGTGGTAACTACCAACAGCAACCCCATGTCAAAGATATTAAGTCCCTCCTCTGCACATGTTTAGCACATTGAGTGTATTTTTAACCTAACGCTTAACAAGCTTTATTTCTGATTTACCTTTTTGTCTCATAATACCCCTCCTAGTTCCAGGTCGGTGAACTCAAAGAAACTACATTTACGTATGTACGTATGCATGTGTGTATGTACGTGTTCATCAACAAGCCCAGGGCTTGACACAAGAGAAATAACCAATGTCTGCCAATTTTTTCACTTTTATCTGCAAAACAAAAAGAAAATTTAGTAAATCTCTGATGTGAGATTGTGTATTAAGAAGTGACCTAATCGGCACAGCCACTTCAGTCTGTTTGGTGTGAAAAGGGAAGCAGGGACTAATTCCTCCTAAACACTGTCCAAAAGGAATACAAACAAGCTATCCAGGAATATTTCATTCTATTTTTTTCCCATTCATTCCCTCACGTTTTTCACATGTATCTGTCAATTGTGCATAGACATTTGTGTATATACTTGCAAATATTGTCCTTACCTATTTGAAATTTGTTATGACCTATTCAGCTTGATTGACATGGTTACCACTTTGTGCCCTTGTCAGTCTCAGCTTATTGGCATCTTCTGTCAGTCTTTTTGAGCGGTGAAGGAGATGGAGTAGTGAATTTATACTTCTGCCTTTATTTTTACATTTAGACCTTTCAGACTGTTAAATGGCGCCTGACTTATTATCTGTGTCATTCCATACATTACACGTGTTCCAGGCACTTACATCATTTTTTGTTGCTGTCTAAGACACTTATTAATATTATCACTCAGAGACGGTGAAGTACAATAGTAAAGTACTCGTTGTATTATTTCAATTTGTACCTTGTATAGACCCAAAAGTACAATAGATTATCTATGCTAGCCACTCTCGGCTAGCTAATGGAGATCCAGAAAGAGAGTGGCATGTATAATTAGAATCAGTGACACTGGAACAGTAGCAGAGACTTGGAATTAGTGAATCTGTTTTCATTCTCATTTCTAAACACATTGTAAGGGCAGCCTCAAGTATTTTCCATCTTTACTCATTAGGGTTTAGAAATAAAGGAGAGGTCATCTTAAATTTATATAAGAATAAGGTATATCCCATATCCACCACAGTACAGAAACAGTTATTGTCACTCAAAATGTTATAAATTCCTTCTTTTTTTCTGTTTTCCTTCTGTAAACTTGTCTCTCAATCTGCCTTCTTATTCAAACTTCCATATTTCTGCACATGGACGTGTTATGTAACATCACATATGCTTAAAATTTTGAATCCAATTTTGACCTTTCTATTTACCTTGATATCTCACATTTAATTAGTTTCCAAGTCCTGTTAATTCCATATCCAAAATATCCTTCTGTTCTTTGGTCCTCCTTACATCATTTTAATTTTATTCCCATTCTTTCATGTTTCCTTCCTCCCGTTTTATATCAAGTATTTAATAATGTCGTTTTGTGAAAAATACCATATTGTGCCCTATGGAAAATACTAATTTAAACAAAATCAACCAAAAAGCTTTGGATAAAGCTATCTAGAATAGCTATGTAGTACACATGTATCGGAGTGTATGTGGATAGCAGGTGGTTGTCTTTGGAGAGAGAGAGAGACAGGACAAAACATATAGTGATGATAATAATCCTAACAGGTAATGGTTATTGGAGGCTTATTAAGCACCAAGGAATATTTTATTACTTACTTACTTATGTATTACTTATTAATCCTCACGATAGAAGTATTTCAGTAAAGCCATAAAAGAGAGCCAAACAGATAAGTGGGAAATTATATTTATTAAGGGATCCGACAAACCCAGTGCCATCAAGATTATGAAAAATTTCAATAAAGATGTAGCATTTGAATCTGGGATTAAAGAATGGATAATTTTGTGCTGGTAAAGAAAGGGGAGATAAGGAAACGGTTCCCAAACTTGTCATTGGAAACCTTTTTATAGAGATTCATAGGCATCTGAATTAGAATTTTGGAATGATTCAGCAGTGAGGAACAAAGGCAGAGGCCAACAAATTTTCATTTTTACAAATAACCTCAACTAAACAGACAATCTACAGGTCAGTGCTGCTTGACAATCCCTGGGTTATGAAATAGCATGAAACAAGGCTTGACATAAACTGAAATCATAAGTCATTGAAGCTGATAGTACATGGGCATATATGAAGGAGAAATGGTTGTTAAACATGGAAAAGTAAGTCTCTGACAGATACAGAGGTTCTTGAACATAAGGTTAATACTTCTGGTACTTATTTAACATATATCTGTTAGAACCTGGTGCTGTTCTGGGCTTTAGTAACCCAGCAATGATAAAGGTAGATATCTGCTCTTGCGGAGCTTTCATACTAGTTAGAACAGAAAGCAGAAAAAAAAAAAAAACCTGAAAAACACCGCTTCATAAATACTATGAAGAAAGATTGACTGAGGGTAGGAAATAGGGTCATTAGGATGGTAATGTTTGAGATACTGACAGACACTTTAACAATGAGAAAGAGCAATTCATAAGAAGATAGTGGGGGAAAGAATGTTTTTGGACAACAAATACAAACACTCTGAAGCAGGAACCTACTTGAAATGTTTGAGGAATGAAAGTATTGAATTAATTGGCATTGGACAGCTATTAAAGACTTTATTTAGGAAGGGTATTTGATATTTTTGTATATAAAATGTTCCTTTTTTGAGCAATATAAAAATTGTAGGGTGAAGGGAGACACTGGAGAAGCCTAGCTAAAATGTATTTGGAGTAGTCAACGGAAGAGGTAATGTAGTCCTTCTCCAAGCCAGTTACCCTAGGAATGGCCAAGAGAGGGACAAACACTGTGAAAGATATTTTGGGTATGGAATTAACAGGACTTGGAAACTAATTAAATGTGAGATATCAAGGTAAATAGAAAGGTCAAAATTGGATTCAAAATTTTAAGCATATGTGATGTTACCTAATATGTCCATGTGCAGAAATATGGAAGTTTGAATAAGAAGGCAAATTGAGAAACAAGGTTACAGATTTTGTTCTGATGGCATAAATGTCAATTAATCCTGAACGATTCCTCACACTGCTTATACAGGGTGTTTAAAACTTGGTTTAGTTCACAGAAAGTATTTGATATACATGTGTTAGTAGACAAAGCCTTGTTGAATTTGTGTTTGGATCTCAACATTCATTAGGCTTCACTTTCGTTGCTGAAAGGAGCACCGAATTGGAAGGTTTGAAGTGCTACATTCCTCACAAGGTTATAGAGCTTTAGTTGTGCAATCTTGAGAGGTTCATTTCTCAGATACTCAATTTTCTCATTAAAAAGGAAGGCGATGAACAAGATGAAGTTTTGGGTTATTCCAGCTCTGATAATTTATGATTTTATTATTGTTTTTCTATTTTAGTTAATCTATGAAAAGTTTTTTTTTAATATACCTGGTCTTCATTTAATCACATAATTAATTGCATTTTCTAAAACATGGATTTATTCTCTATCCTTAGTGATTAAGTACTCTCAGCAAAGTCCAAAGGCACAGCTTTAAAAATAAGCATTAATGACCCGGGAAGAGACATCCATGTGGCTATTGAAAAATATTTTGATTAAAATATAATAAACTTTCATCATGAGCAATCAGTAGTATTAAAGATGTATAATCAAGATCAGTTTTATACTTAAATGCTTCATACAGGCTGCTCACATCATTCGTCATGTATTTAAACCATACTAATTTCCTCCAAATATACATTTCCTGTAAGTATCATTAGTTGGCAGTGACACAATTTTAAAAATTGATTCACTCTTACGAAAATATTGAAAGAAACTATTATTTAATAGTATAAGACCAAGACAGGATATCAAAAACACTTTTATTTGCTTTTAGCTTCTAAGACTTCAATTAGCAACAAGTGGATTATGCTGACACAAGACAAAGAATAATCATCATGAAATAAAAAGTTGAGACTAATTCTAAACTCTGCCAAATACCTTGGGCAAACCATTTGTGTGAGAGCAGTTCATCTCCTTAAAGGTAAAACAAGGGTAATTGCACCTGTCCCCTACCAGCTGCACGGTAAAATTAAGAGGATTAGAGATTCAGCCTAATGCTCTGAGGTCCTCTGAGAATGGCAATAGAAATAAAAAGTGCCATCTTTAATTGGGGCCTGAGGCATATCTCCTAACCTCTCTTACCTCTGCTTTCTCATCTGTAAAATGGGGAGGCTAATAATCGCTGTCTTACCTAATTAATCTCTAAGTGAATAAATTGGTAAATAATGGTTTTATACAGCCTAATTGGGGAAAGATCATATTACTGACTGAGAGATTCACTGACAGTTTATGGCTTTATTGCTTAGCACTTCAACAATTTAATCTATTATATACTTAACATTTTAAAGTCTTAATAACAAATTCCTGAAAACATGTCTTTTACTGTTTATTCTATATGAATAAAACATTGTTTTCATTATCTTCAATATATTTTTCAGCAAGTTAAGCATGATTTCTCTGCATTTTATATTATTAACATCCTTTTAATACTATTTTTGTTTGTTATCCAAATTCAGTCATTGCATGGTTTTCCTGAAACTAAATATAAACCAAAATATTGCCACTGCTACTACTAATAATAATGATAAATTTGAAGCTAGCACATAATTATTATAAACCATTGTTACATAAACAATACTTTTGAATTTTAATTATGAAACTTACCAAGCATGGCTTTCATGGCTGAAAGCAGAGAATACCAGAACGATGTTTACCTGTGCTTTATTGACTATGCTAAGGCATTCAACTGTGTGGATCATAACAAATTATGGATAACATTGAGAAGAATGGGAATTCCAGAACACTTAATTGTGCTCATGAGGAACCTGTACATAGATCAAGAGGCAGTGTTCAGACATAACAAGGGGATACTGAGTGGTTTAAAGTTAGCAAAGGTGTGCATCAGGGTTGTATCCTTTCACCATACCTATTTAATCTGTACACTGAGCATATAGTCTGAGAAGATGGACTATATGAAGAATGGGGCATCAGAACCGGAGGAAGACTCATTAACAACCTCTGTTATGCGGATGACACAATCTTCCTTGTTGAAAGTGAAGAATACTTGAAGCACTTGCTGACGAAGATCAAAGGCTACAGCTTTCAGTATGGATTACACTCCAACATAAAGAAAACAAAAATCTCACTACCGGATCAACAAGCAACATCACGATAAACAGAGACAAGTTTGAAGTTGTCAAGGATTTTGTTTTATTTGAACCCACAATAAATGGCGTTGGAAGCAGCAATCCAGAAATCAAATATTGTATTGCATTGGGCATATCTATTGCAAAAGACCTTTTTAAAGTGCTGAAAAGCAAAGATGTCACTTTGAGGACTAAGGTGAGCCTGACCCAAGCCACGATATTTTCAATTGTCTCATACGCATGGGAAAGCTGTACAATGAAAAAGAAGACTGAAGAAAAATGGATGCCTTTGAATCATGGTGTTGGCAAAGAATATTGAATATACCATGGACTGCTAAAAGAATGAATTAATCTGTCTTGGAAGCAGTACAGCCAGAATGCTCCTTAGAAGCCAGGATGGTGAGACTTCATTCTACATACCTTTGACATGTTATTAGGAGGGACCAGGCCAGTCCCTAGAGAAGGACATCATGCTTGAAGTAAAGGGTCTGTGAAAAAGAGAAAGACCCTCAATGAAATGGATTGACAAGATGGTGGCAACAATGGGCTCAAGCATAACAATTGTGTGAATGGCACAGGACTGGGTATTGTTTCATTTCTTTGTACATAAAGTCACCATGAATCTTAACAGTCTCGGCTCACCTAACAAAAACAGCATTTAATATTGATGTCTGTGTGTATTATACTATAAGATAGCCCTCATTTATTTTTCTTTCTTCAAAATGTTATTAACGATATAAAATTTAGTTTTAGTGTCAAGAGTGAATTTCACATTCTGAAATTTTTATTTTGGCCTGAGAATGAAACTGCTGTTCCTTTTCACATTATAGAGATACATTTCTCTTGTATGAAATTTGGTTCTATGGGTGTCCTGTTACGTTTCTGCAGTCACAATAAACAATTCTACATCAACCTAATTGCATTACATTTGTTACACAAAGATTTTTTTTTTTCCTATTTTCTCAGAGCTAAACTTGTACAGTAATGAGAGAACTCACTAGGCAGAAAAAAAAAAAAAAAAGGCAGAGAGGCTTTAATGTTGAATATATTCTTCAACTATTCTTAAAGTAATTTTCAGCTGACTATAAAAGAATGTTTACCTGGAATAAAGAACAACACAGTTTTATATTTGTGCTTTATTCCACAGAGCTCATCAAGATAGATTTTCCTTAATTCAGTTTGACAAACTCAGAACCAGATAGAGGATATTTCCTAAGATATCAAAAATAGATATACTTCTTAATTTTGTATTTTGTTAAGTGATGATGTTATAGCCCAAAAAAGGAAGAACAAATCTACCTTGGTGACTTTATCACAGATTTAAAAAAAAAAAAAAAATTTTTTTTTTTTTTTATATACTCCTACTTCATTTTCAACGAAAAATTGCTAAATGAAAGATCTTGTTCAATTTTAAGGTTGTTCTTTTTGTGCCAAGAATAAGCAAGTGTATTTGGCGCATTGATACTTTCATGTAGGTGAAGGTGTATCCTAACATCAAAGTGTTAATAAATTTGACTACAAGAGCTAGAAAACAATTATGGTTAGCTTAGTCAAAATATATGTGTACAGGGCTAGGGGGATTTATGGTGTCTAAGGAAAATTGTTAAACAATGAAGACTCAAAAATGAAGAAATGCGGGTTGGTCCATGAACACTCTCTCTAAAGTATCTTAATAACATCACTTAGCTCCCAGTTTATACATTTTCTGTTATTCTCAGTTCAACATTTCAAATTCCTAGGGAACAGTCTGATTAGATTAGTTTGGAACAGTTAGGTGTGCCTGATTTAATCAGCTCTGGACTGAGTACTTGCAAAAGCTTACCAGTCTCTTAAACAATTTTTTGCAGGTTATTAAATAAGAACATTTAAATTGGGGAACTATTGCCAATATGCAAAAAAAAAAAAAAAAATTCAAATATTTACTGTATCTATTTGCCCATGTAAGGGGAATTTTTTCTCCATTTCTTAAAACAAAATTTAGCTAGTTTGTCAAAATATATTTGAAATGTTCGATTAAGCTCTGCAGAGCTCAGTGTTGAATAGCCAATGTGAGGTGATCTTGAAAACATCACATCCAGTTTTTTGATTTTGTCAATCAACTACAAAATTAGATCAACTGTGTTCAAATGCATCGATAGCTCAAAAACTGAAAATAAACCACACTTAGTTTAGGTATCATGAAGATTTATTTGGATATAGTTGCAGTGTTCTGTTTTCTTGCTAACATGAACTTCATCTGGATCAATGCTACATTTTTTTAATGGTAAGTGTAGATCCTATTTTGAAAAAAAGTATTGCCTCTCTTTGTTATTTCTAGAAGCATATTATCATTAAGATAGTGAATAGTAGAATCAGACTGACACATCCTCTCTTAAAGAAAAGTTTCAATTAACCTCTCTTGTGTTTACCTCTAGAACTCTGTTGCACCTAATGTTTATTCCATATGAAATAATCAAACCAAATCCATTGCTATCACGTCAATTCCAACTCATAGTGGCCCTATAGGACAGAGTAGAATTGCCTCATAGGATTTCCAAGAAGCACCTGGTGGATTCAGACTGCCAGCCTTTCAGTTAGCAGCCATAGCTCTTAACCACTATGCCACCAGGGTTTCCTCCATATGAAATAGGAGTCTTCATATGAAAGACTTTATAGTCCTCATTGTTTACATCTTGTAGCATTTCTCTTGAAGGTTTGAAAAACTGGTTTTCTCTGGAATTGTTGTCTTGCCATCTTCCTTCCAAATTCCAGAAAGTTCTCACAACTCTTATAGTGGATTTTCTGGCATTGTTAAGACACCTCTTTCTCTTTCTCTCTCTCTCTCTCTCTCACACACACACACACACACATACATATGTCTTTTCCCCCCTAAGATTTGGAATAGGAGGAGTGAAAGAAGGTAGTCATGTGCATTTAGTATGTTATGGTATCCATTTTTCAGTTGACTCTCCTTATATGTCAGTATAAAACTTTGGTCTCTATATTTCAAGCATTTGAATCTCAAGGTAAAGTCACATATACTGTAGGAGACATATAGAAGATAAACTAAGTGATTTACTACATGGGTGCATCAACTGGATATGGAAATAAAGGAGAGGTGGGAGTTTGGGCTGACTTCTGAGTTTCTATTTTGGGTGAGTGAGTGGTTAGAGGTGTAATTCATTGGGTAGAAAATACAAGATGAAGATCAGGTCAGAATAAAATATAAACTCTATTTTGGCACCTGGGTAAGTAGTTTGGAGTTCATAACCAACCATTAGGATAAAGATTTTGATTTAAAGATCATCAAGATATAGGTATTAGTTGAAGTCAGAAGAAGCTGTGAGATTACACAGAGAGTTTAGGTGGAATGTGAAGAGAACCAAGAACAAAATCCTAGAGAAAAAGAAAGAACAGTTAGATAAACATGAAGAGTAAGCAAAGTAGATAGGGAAAAATAATCAAAAAGATTAAAGGCAACACCGAGAACAAGAGATAATGACATCATGACGAAAAAAGAACAAGTGAAATGAACCCAGGACCAGAAAGCTCTTTCAAATCACATAGAGAGGTTAGTCAACCAAAATAAATACTGAAATGAATTTTTTGGTTTTGGGAATAAGGAGAGTTATTTTTGTCTGGAACTTTTGAATCACATGCAAGAGTCAGAGAGAAGAATGAGTAGGAAGTGAGCATGTAGAGACAGAGCTCAGATAATTATTTTGAGGATTTCAACTGGGAAATGAAGGAAACAAAGATCAGGTAGTATTGATTAGCACATGTACAAATTTTGATGATACTATGTATAAAGCAATCTCTAGAATTATCATTAGCTCTGCCAAGTAAAAGAACAAGGTGAATAGCAGAATTTCTAATGAGCATCTTTGAAAAAGAGAAAATATCTGAGCCCAAATTTAAGTACCATGTTGAAAATATTTTTCTTGGAATCTGAATTAGTTTTATTTGGAGAATAGAAAAACCTTCAGAGAAATACTCTATTCATCACTGCCAGTCATGCAGACAGAATCACACACCCTACTATCTGAGGAAAGAGGAATTTGGGGGAGAATATAGAATGTATTAAAATGCAAAAAACATGGTATTTTTCTTTTTTTATTAAGGTAGATATAGGTGTACCAAATCATTTGCCTTTTCAACATTCTTCATGTGTACAATTCAGTGACATTAGTTATGTGTATCATGTTGTTAAGACTATCCTGAAGTACAATGCTGTCAATGATAGGTTAATATCCATACACATAGAAGGAAGACCAGCTAATAAGAATATTATTCAAATTTATGCACTAACCACTAAAGTCAAAGATGAAGAAATTAAGGATTTTTACCAAATTCTTCAGTCTGAAATTGATCAAACGTGCAATCAAGATGCATGAATAATTACTAGTGATTGGAATGCAAAGTCGGAAACAAAGAAGGAGGACCTGCAGTTGGAAAATGTGGCCTTGAGAGATCACATGATAGGATTTTGCAAGACCGAAGACCTATTAGTTGGAAATAACTTTTTCAGTAACATAAACAGCAACGATACAGGGAAACCTTGTCAGATAGAATTCACAGGAAAAAAAAATTGAATACATCTGTGGAAAGAAATGATGGGAAAGCTTGATATCATCAGAACAAAGCCAGGGACTGACTGCAGAATAGACCATCAATTGCTCATATGCAAGTTCAAGTTGAAGCTGAAGAAAATTAAAACAAGTCCACAAAAGTCAAAGTATGACCTTGAGTATATCCCACCTGAATTTAGAGACCATCTCTAGAATAGGTTGAACAGTAATGACCGAAGACCAGATGAGTTGTGGGATGACACCAAGGACATCATATATGAAGAAAGCAAAAGGTCATTAAAAAGACAGGAAAGAAAGAAAAGACCAAACTGGGTGTCAGAAGAGAATCTGAAACTTGCTCTTGAACGTCGAGTGGCTAAAGCAAAAGGAAGAAATGAAGAAGTAAAACAGCTGAACAAAAACATTCAAAGAGCCTCTCAAAAAGACAAAGAAAGTATTAAAAGGAAATGTGCAAAGACCTGGAGTTAGAGAACCAACAGGGAAGAACACACTCTGCATTTCTCAAGCCAAAAGCACTGAAGAAAAAATTCAAGGCCCAGTTGCAATTTTGAAGGATTCTATGGGTAAAATAATGCATGATGCAGGAAGTATCAAAAGAAGGTGGAAAGAATACACAGAGTCACTGTACCAAAAAGAATTGGTCAACATTCAATCATTTCAGGAGGCAGCATGTGATCAAGAACCAATGGTATTGAAAGAAGTCCAAGCTTCACTGAAGACATTGGTGAAAAACAAGGCTCCAGGTATTGACACAATATCAACAGAGATGTTTCAACAAATGAATGCAGCACTAGAAGTGCTCTCCAAATTTCCACCTAGAAATTTGGAGAACAGCTACCTGGTCAATCTATTGGAAGAGTTCTATATTTGTGCACATTCCAAAGAAAGGTGATCCAACAGAATGTGGGAACTATCAAAAAATATTAATCTCACATGGAACTAAAATTTTGCTGAAGGTAATTAAAAAATGGTTGTAGTAGTACATAGACAGGAAACTCCCAGAAATTCAAGCAGATTCAGAATAGGATGTACAATGAGGGATATCATTGCTGATGTCAGATGGACCTTGGCTAAAAGTGGAGAATACCAGAAAGATGTTTACCTGTGTTTTATTGACTATACAAAGGCATTCAACTGTGTGGATCATAATAAATTATGGATAACATTGCAAAGAATGGGAATCCCAGAATACTTAACTGTCCTCACGAAGAACCTGTACATAGACTAAGATGCAGTCATTACAAATAGAACAAGGGGATACTGTGTGATTTACAATCAGGAAGGTTGTGTGTCTGAGTTGTATCCTTCCACCACACTTATTCAACTTTTATGTTGAGCAAATAATCAGAGAAGCTGGACTATATGAAGAAGAACGTGGCATCAGGATTGGTGGAAGAATCATTAACAACCTGTGATATGCAGATGACACAACCTTGCTTGCCAAAAGCAAAGAAAACTTAAAGCACTTTAACTGGTGAAGATCAAAGGCTACACAGTCTTCAATATGGATTGAACCTAAACAAAAAGAAGACAAAAATCTTCACAACCGGGCCAATAAGCAACAGCATTATAAGTGGAGAAAATACTAAAGTTGTCAAGGATTTCATTTCACTTGGATCCACAATCAACACCCATGGAAGCAGTAGTCAAGAAATCAAATGACATACTGCGTTGGTCAAATCTGCTGCAAAAAAAAAAAAAAACTTTTAAGTGTTGAAAAGCAAAAATGTCACTTAGAGGACTAAGATGCACCTGACCGAAGCCATGGTATTGTCAATTGCCTGATATGCATGCAGAAGCTGAATGATGAATAAGGAAGATCAAAGAAGAATTGATACCTTTGAATTGTGGTGTTACCAAAAAATATTGCATATACCATGTGCTTTGAGAAGAACAAACAAGTCTCTCTTGGAAGAAGCATAGCCAGAGTGCTCCTTGGAATGGAGGATGGGGAGACTTCATCACATACATGTTATCAGGAGGGATCAGTCCCTGGGAAGGGACATCATGCTTGGTAAGGTAGAGGGTCAGAGAAAATGAGGAAGAACCTCAATAAGATGGATTGACGCAACGGCTGCAAAAATGGGGTCAAACATAGTGAGATTGTTAGGATGGCGCAGGACCGAGCAGTGTTTCATTCTGTTGCACATAGTAGGGTCACTATGAGTCAGAACTGACTCGAAGGTACCTAACGACAACAACAACATCATATTGTTGAACCATTGCCATTAATGATTTCCCAAAACTACCACCCTTCACAGAAGCTAGTGGCCTGTAACAGTGGGTCCTCTTTTTAGCCTCCCTCCCACCCATTCTTGGTAACCACTAATAAACTTTTGTCTCTATACACTTGTCTATCCTAAATATTTCATGTAAGTGGAATCATACAATATCAGTCCCTCTTATTTCACTCAACATAATGTTTTCAAGTTTCATCCATGTTGTAGCATGTATCAGGACTTCATTTCTCTCTATGGCTGAGTAATATTAACAAGGAGTCCTGGAGGCTCAACAGTTAAGCACTCCGCTGCTAACTGAGTAGTTCACAGTTTGAACCCACCAGCTGCTCTTCGGGAGAAAGCTGTGACAGTCTGCTTCCATAAAGATTTACAGCCTTGGATATCCTGTGGGGCTGTTCTACTCTGTCCCATAGGGTTGCCATGAGTTGGAATTGACTCCACGGTAATGAGTTTCGTTTATTTTTTGGTTTTGTTTTTAATATTAACAAGATACATTTATAGGCTTTGTTCTTTAGTTTGCCAGTGTATCAATTATCTAGTAACATAATAAGGCTGCATAACAACTGACTACAAAATTTCAGTGCCATATGACAGTAAACATTCCTTTCTGTATAGGAGTCTATGGGGCAGCTGGGTAGCTTTGCTGCAATGGCCTGGCTTAACTGATGTACTGCAAAATATTTATTTAAAGTGTTAAAAAGAAGTGGTTTTGAGGACTAAGGTGCCCCTGGCAGAAGCCATGATATTTTCAATTGCCTCATTTGCATTCGAAAGCTGGGCAATGAATAAGGAAAACCAAAGAAAAAGTGACACCTTTAAATTATGGTGTTGGCAAAGAATATTGAATATACCATGGACTGCCAGAATGAACAAATCTGTCTTGGAAGAAGTACAGCCAGAATGCTTCTTGGAAGCAAGAATGGAAAGGCTGCATCTCACATACTTTGGACATGTTATCAGGAGGGACCAGTCCCTGTAGAAGGGCACCACGTTTGGTAGAGGCTCAGCAAAAAAGAGGAAGATCTTCAATGAGACGGATTGACACAGTGGCTGCAACAATGGGCTCAAGCATAACAAGCATTCCAAGGATAACGCAGCACCTGGCAGTGTTTTGTTTGTTGTACATAGGACTGCCCTGAGTTGGAACCAACTTGATGGCACCTAACAACAACAACATCTGATCTCAGCTGGGCTTGCTCATGGGTCTTTGGTAATCTGGTGGGTCGACTGGGTATTGGTTATTCTAGAATTACCTCAAGTGGATCGTTCAGCTCTCCTCTCTGCATCTCTCACTTCCTTCTACAAGACTAGCCTGAGCATGCTGTGGCAATCACATGGAGGGAGGAGGGAATGAAAACACATGAGCACTTTTTCAAGTCTCCGTTTGGGTTAAGTTTCCAACTGTCACATGGGCCAAAGCAAGTCACAGGATCCAACTGATAGTCTGAGAGGGTACTAGCAAAAGTGTGGAAGCAGGCAGGTATGAAAAACTGGGTCAGTTAATACCATAAATCTACCACACTAGAACCTTTCATTTACCAGCTAATGCAAAAATATTCAGAGAATCTCTGCGACCCCAGTCTTACTGCCCTGACATTCTGTCTTGTGGCTAATGCAACTTTGGCTGACCTTTCCTTCCCTGATCTGTCCTATAAAATCTTTAATCACCTCATTCCCTCAGGACTCTCATTTTACAGCTGTTCTCACATGACACATTTTAATAAAGGCTTGAAATAAAGTCTTTGGTTGGTTTTCCTCCTTCCACACCTACAGTGGAAGAATATATAGCTATTTTAAATGTTATAAGATATATAATAGCATCAAAGATTTCTCACAAGACATTATATGAAGAAAATACAGGTACAAATAGATAAAGCATATGCAAAATGAAATAGACAAAGTATGACCTTATTTCATTTTAAAATTGGTTTATATGAATAGTTAAACATATAAAAATACACATTTACATGTGCATATATAAATGTGCTGTACCAAAACCCAAAACCAAACCCAAGGAGCTGCCGGTGGATTCTTTCAACCTTTTGGTTGCTCTTTACCGCTGCGCCACCAGGGCTCCAAATATGCTATAAGCCAAACCAAACCTGTTGCAGTGGAGTGGATTTCAACTAATAGCAACCCTATTTTAAAAAAAAAAAAAAAACCTCACTGTCCTCGAGTCGATTCTGACTCATAACAACCCTATAGGACAGAGTAGAACTGCCCCACAGAGTTTCCAAGGAAGGCCTGATGGATTCGAACCGCCGACCTCTTGATTAGCAGCCGTAGCACTTAACCACTAGGGCAACTCTACAGATACCTCCAAAATTCACCGTATGTATGGAGATATAGGGAACCCTGGTGGTATAGTGGTTAAGTGCTACGGCTGCTAACCAAAGGGTCGGCAGTTCGAATCCACCAGGCGCTCCTTGGAAACTCTATGGGGCAGTTCTGCTCTGTTCTCTAGGGTTGCTATGAGTCGGAATCAACTTGACGGCACTGGGTTTGGTTTTGGTTTGGTTATGGAGATATATATTCTGAAATAACATGCCTCAAAGTTAAAAATCTGTTCACTTTAGCCTATCAGATTCTTTTGATCACATATTGGCAGTTACACTTAAGGAGATGTTTAAAATATGATTTTTAAACAAATGAATGACTCAGACTCACTCTTAAAATACCAAGCATAAAAAGAAAAATATAGTTAAATATTTTATGAAATATTTATAATGTAAGTACTGTATCATAATAATTACTGCTTTGTTCCTCAAAGCTTGAGAATTTTTTTTTTTTTTTAGAGCACAGGTCAAGACCCAAATATTGTTGACATTCTATTGATTCATATCTGAAATGTAACATACATTTTAACTATACTTAAGCCAGAATATTAAAATATTTTGTTCTTTTTTATTCATCTAAAACAAAAATATTATTTTTGTATTTCTCAAACTATTCTCAACCATGTTCATAATTTAAAAAGTGGCAAAAGTATATCCACAATTGTGTCCTGAGCTACCTAATGGGCAATAATGTCCCCCAAATCCATCAAATTCTACACAACAACCTGTACATATTTAATTGGCTGTAGAATGATGCATGAATAACATTTCTATAACTCTAAATCAAAAATTGACATTACGAAAGGCCACATTTCTCCAATGCTTCTGCAGCCAAAATGAATATATGCATATGAAAGCGAAGCCTTTAACATTTATGTTAAACACAATGTAGGATACAAAGTTAACGGAATTTTAAAAATTAATTACCTGTATGTAACAGAATCGATTCGATGGCAACAAGTTTTTGTTTGTGTTTGTTTTTTAGGTACATACAAATGTCCTAGTTAGCAAATGGTAGAAGAATAGTAATTTGGTGTAGATGACTGAAGCTTGAAGCTTTAATTCCTCACACCAGAATATGATTTTCTCATGCTCAGTGGAGCGTAAGCACAACATGAAGTCCAGTAACACTTAATCAGTAGCTTCTCTAGCAAAGCAGAGCATTACAAAGCAGAGGAGACGAAGCGAAGGGCTCAGT
The DNA here is from genome assembly GCF_024166365.1 of Elephas maximus indicus. Lineage (NCBI taxonomy): Eukaryota > Metazoa > Chordata > Mammalia > Proboscidea > Elephantidae > Elephas > Elephas maximus. The sequence continues at coordinate 57,808,184 of NC_064833.1, read as the reverse complement.
GCTGGACAATGTCCTCAAGAGTTTGTGTATAGCACTGCCCAATAGAATTTTCTTCATTGGCAAACATGTTCCATAGCTGCAATGTCCAATATAGTGGTCTATAGGGTCGCTGTAAGTTGGAATCAACTCGACAGCAAGACAGCAACGAGGTAGGTTTTTTTTTTTAAGTCACATACGGCTACTGAGCACTTGAATTGTTGCTTGTATGACTGAGGAACTGATTTTTTGTTTCTACACACATGATTTTACCCATCGAACTCTTCAAATCAGTTTCACATTTGAATTTTACAATAAGCCTAGGCCAAATTCTTTTCCTTTTCCTTTTTTTTTTTTTATTTCATTTCTTCTGTTTCAATGTCTATAATGCACAGGACATTTTTTGACTTGAAAAACATCTGGATCTGAATTTTTTATTTTTTAAAATTAAATTTCCACTCGTGACTAATAGCGTCCTATCATTTAATTCACTGGGTAGGAGCCTACATTACCAATTTGGTCTACTTCTTTGACTTGGAGGGTAAATTGGTTAAAATAAAAAAAAAGAAATTAGTCAGTGTAATTAATTTGTTTTTGTTGGTCATGTTCTATTGTTTAGTCATGTTGGTCATGTATGAAAGCATCAGATACCTTTTAAAACACCTTGGAAGTCAAGGTCACTCAGATCAAACCAAAACTGGGGAACCCAAGCAGCTAGATAAATACTGGCATTGACTTGGCTGAATCAAAACATATTAGAGCCAAAGAATGAGATCTTCCGGCCATCCAGTATTTTTCAAGATGCAGTGCTGATTTAGTCTAAGAATCTTTTCAATGTGTTTCTGATAATTGCAGTACTCGAATATTAAATTTTAAACTACTCAGATTGGACAGATAAATTACGTTAGTCTCATTTACTCTTAAATTATTGTTCAGTAGCTCTTGACCTCAGTCTAATCTGGCTTCATAGCTCTGCCTCAAGTGAGAAATATTTATTTATTTGATAGCACACAGACCAGCTTTGAGCTGAAGTGATGTGAAGTCACAAAGTGGACTGACATTATTGTTTGTTTGGATTTATAAATGAACATGTATTTTAAATGTTTTCCAAACAGTCTCCATATGCTCAGTGGCCTGACTGCGTCTTGCCAGAGATGATAAAGAGTGGGAAAGTTGAGATAGGGCTTTCTCGCTCACTTCAACCCTAAACTTGATCCTTAATGCAAAATCAGTCAATCAGTCTAAATGTTTGTTCCTTAACATATTATTTTTCTCACTATCCTGTTTACATGCATTAATATCTCTAGACATTTGTAAATGACACTAAGGTCAAAACCCGTGGTCAAGTTGCTTAAAAATCTCTTTAGATCTCTACCATAAAATAAGATGTATGGACTGTATTTACAAGCTCTGAAATACTTTGTAAATGGTCTTGTATTTATATCTATTGCGAGCCTTTCAAATTCATTCTTTGATTTGTGGGATGTATCACCTACCTCCAAAAACTCACTGCTTATTAATGAACAATTATCTTATGTTTAATATTTTTCTTTCTATTTCAAATCATTTCAAAACCTCAAAAATTCACACATCTTTCTGTTTCATTTCCTTCTCTTCCCATTCTTTCTTGGATAATCATTACCGTAAGTTAAAGTTTTATCTGATATTATCATCAAATTATTTTTATACTACTTTCCAAAGGCCAGCATTTGCCCAAATCGCATTGGCTCTGACTTAATATCTCTAAATTTAAGAAAATATTGAAATACTGAAAATCAAAACAAATATTCCTATTTAGTAATAAATGAGAATGTAGAAAATGGGGGAGTGATGTTTAAATACTTGGCCTCTAAAGGAAAGATTGGCAGTTCAAACCCAACTGCCATTCTGCAGGAGAAAGATGAGGCAGCCAGCTTCCATAAAGATTACAGCCTTGGAAACCCAATAGAGTAATTCTTCTTTGTCCTATAGGGTCACCATGAGTTGGAATTGACTCAATGGCAACAGGCATGTACATAGGTTGTTGTTGTTGGGTGCCATTGAGTCAATTTTGACTCACAGACACCCCATGCACAACTGTGCCATCCTAACAATCTTTGCTTGAGCCCTTTGTTGCAGCCACTTTTTCAATCCACTGTGTTAAGGGTCTTCATTTTATTTGTTGACTCTCTACCTTACCAAGCATGATATCCTTCTCCAGGGACTGGTCCCTCCTGATAACATGTCCAAAATAAATGAAATGAAGTCTAGCCATCCTTGCTTCCAAGAAGCGTTCTGGCTGTACTTCTTCCAAGACAGATTTGTTCATTGTTTTGCAGCCTGTGGTATATTCAATATTCTTTGCCAGCACTATAATTCAAAAGCATCAATTTTTCAATCTTCCTTATTCACTGTCCAGCTTTCATATGCATATGAGACAATTGAAAATACCATGGCTTGGGTTAGAAGCACCTTAGTTTCAATGTTGTACATGTCATATATAAAAGATAGAAACTAAGAGACCAGGATTGTAACAAAATTATTGATGCCTAATCAATCAAACTTCTGCCAACTTTTTTTTTTTTTTTTTGATCTATGATACTTCGGTCCTTCACTTTCATAGTTTATCCCCTTTTCTAAGCACATGGTCTAGGAATCCAATCACCTAGCATACAAATTAGCTCCTACACTTTCACTGGTCTTCAATTTCTTTAATTTTTCTTTCCTGCAGTTCAAGATTGTATATTGCTATATATTCTAAAAAGAAAGAAGATATAAATTATATATCAATATCATCTAAATCTATATCTATCTATACACATTACGTATTAATAGAATGTTTTTTAATGCATGATTCTGGGGCAAAAAGGGCTGCTAACACCAGGCTGCGTGTAACAGGCTGTTATACCAGTTCAGAGTTTGATTGTCTGTCTGAGCAGACCTATCATCTTAAAAAAAATTTTTTCCAAGGAGTATCTGAACTGAGAAAATGGGTTTATGCCTGCCTGAACTTTTACAACATGACTTTGTAGGGTAAAAAGAATTTGATAATTTGTATTGAAAAATACAACTACAAAGAAATCTGGATAGTTTCATTGACTGGCTAGTCTGTTGAGAAAATTAATTGAAATAAATGGCTTGCTTGAGAAATGCAATATCAAAATACAGAGTTGTCGTTCAGCTATTGCTGTCGTTGTTGGTTGTGGTCAAGTTGATTCTGATTCAAGACAACCCCATGTGAGCAGAACAGAACTGCTCCCTAGGGTTTTAAGGCTGTGCCCTTTTGGAAGCAGGTCACCAGGGCTGTCTTTCAAAGAACCTCTGGGTGGATTTAAACTTTCAACTTCCAACAATTCTTGCAACCCAAGGACTCCTCTAAAGGGATAGTCACCCCCATTAAGTTTAGAAAGACGGTGTGGGGTATCTTGACTAAAGCCCACCTTCTCTTCTTTTTCTAGCTGTCCTGGACGGCCACACTTCTGTGTACATTTGCATCACCACCTTCATCTTCTTTATTTCTTTGACAGCCTAGCCCATCACTAACTTCCATTTCTAACACTGCTTTTTCTCTCTCTCTGTCATTCTTTTATAGACCCTTTGCCTAATCTGGGAGCATCTCTCATTTATCTTCGTGCACTGATTTCAACACAGCATAAAGGTAAGCATTTTTGTTCATTTGTTTAAAAATTTCTTCCTTGCATCTAAAAGGCATGCCAAGGAAAAGTAAATTTAATATTAAAGCGGGCAAGGTTCAAATGTTGAAGTAGAAATCCATTGTAACAGTTGTTGTGGAAAAAAGATCCATAACTCCATGAATTTTACACCGTGCATGATTTTTATTTCAGAGAAAAAATGGTCCATCATATATCCAGATGTGCTTAAAATATAGCTTTTCAAAGAGGGTTCTATGTGTACGGAATCTCTATTAGAATTGTAAAACTCTCCCTAGAGATAAGTATGCCACCTTAGCTCCCTCAGGCACATTTCAAATCCTTCATTCCACATTCTGGAGACATCTAAATAAAACATTAAAAATTCTTATGAATTGTTTAAATTATGACCTAGATAGAAGATACAGTCTCTACTCAGTTATCTATGAAATTTACACATTAATAATAAACTTTATAGGCCATTTTATTAAATACATTAAAACTTGCATCAGCAAAATGTATTAAATGTGTTTATAAATCAGATAAAATGCTCAGCCTTTGAATACAGTTATATGATAAACACATTTTTAATAGGAAATGGAACTGACTAGCTACATAAATTAATCCCTGGTAGTTTACTGCAGGGCCTGCAGTTCATATCTATACTAATAGGATTTGTTGAAGAATTACTTTGGTTACATTGCTAGAGTAAACTGTGATGAAATGGATTTCATGATCTCAGCACTGATCTGCGTGCTCTTCTTATTCTCACCCCCGTGCAATAAATAGTCCCTGTTTGGATGACAAGTTTAAGTGAATGTGAGGACCAAAATAATGTGTGTATCTGAAATGCCATTTTAGTGCTGTCAACCAGCTTGGAGAGACTTACTGTGAGAATAAATAACCACAAACAAAAGTTCTTAAATATTGATATAAGTTTGACTTCAAAAATCTCATTTTTGGAATACTGTGGATATAATGGAAACCCTGGTGGCGTAGTGGTTAAGAGTTCAGCTGCTAACCAAGAGACCAGCAGTTTGAATCCACCAGACTCTCCTTGGAAACCCTATGGAATAGTTCTACTCTGTCCTAGAGGGTCGCTATGAATCAGAATCGAATCTACAACAACGGGTATGGATACAATGTGGAAGACCTAACATTTAGGATTTTTACTTTGTACAGAAATTCAGACAGGACCCTTCCTCCTCATATATGAATAAAAACTAACAGCAGTTGAAATTGGAAAATCATGCTGGTCTTGAATTTTAGATATAGATAACTCTATTGTAGATATGTCTATATAGGGCATCTAATCTAATTAGCTGGATCAAATATTATCTGTTAAGACAATAAAAGATAGACTAACAAAGATCTTAAATGTTTCTAGAGATAAGCACCTATTCATAAATTTTAAAATACAGTTTAATTTGGGACAAGGTCTTGAAAGGTCTGAATACACGATTTGTTGCTGAGTTTTGGGGATAAAGTCCAGAAAGGAGTTCATTATACTTGAAGTAACCTTTGTATTCCCATTGCTACATCAGGAGTTATCTCAAACAATTTGCCTGTCATTAAGGTACTCAGAGCATTAATCTAATAATCAGCAATCCTGCAAGTTTCTAGTCTCACAGCCTTCTCCTGGTACAACTCTGGGTAATTACTAACTCCACCATAACACTGTTTATTCATTTATAAACTGGAAATAGCCTACCTCTTCATCAAAAGCATATTTTTTAATTAAAATTCCACACTAGCTTGTATTTGTGCAAGATTCACCAACCCTCTCTCAGACATTATTTTATTTAATCCTACCCGTTAGGCAGGATGATCATACATCCAAGTTTTCCCAGATTAGACTTCATTGCACCTGCTAACTAGTGTAATTATTAATAGCTCATCATTTGAACTTTAAAAAGTATCCTGATTTGGATGATGTTATGGTTTGAATTGTGTCACCAAAAATATGTGCTGTAAATCCTGACCTCTGGTTGTGGTTGTAAACCATGGATGTCAGTGGAATTCTGGTGAGGTCTCAGAAGAAAGTGAAGAGGCCTATAGAGAATGTTTCTATTGTTTTACAGAATACATGTGGCACCAGAAACAGAATGTTGCTAGAAATGTGGACATTAAGTGTGCTTCTGGTGAGGCTTTAAAAGAAAATGATGAGCATGTGGCTGCCCAATGGAGGAAAGGTGATGCTTTTCATGCATTGGCAAAGAACTTGTCTAAATTATACTCAAATGTTTGGTGGAAAGTAGAACTTGTAAGTGATGAACTTGGATATCTGGCTGATAAGATTTCTAAGCAAGATTTTAAAGGGGCTGCATGGTTTCTCCTTGCTGCTTGTAGTAAAATGTGAGAGGAAAGAGATGGACTTAAAAATGAACTGTGAAAAATGAAACAGAACTTAAAGATTTGGAAAATTCTGTTGTACAAATTAAGGACACATTTCCTAGAATGTTCATTAAGGGTGTGGCTGCACAATCTTTTGTTAAAGAAATTAAGCCTGTGACTGATGAATCTAACCAATTACTACAGCAGAAAACTCATCAGCTTAGATCGAAGGGGACAGAAAAAAAAAAAAAAAAGGAAAGAACACTGTCTCCCTCTTAGAATTGTACAGGCAAGAAACAGGCCGAAGGAGCTACATTTGTTGTCCTCCGAGAAAAGAAAACGACATCCCTGGAGCAGCTCAGAGATCAGTAGAACTGTTGAAAGGAGAATGGGAAGCAGGGCCTTCTTGGCTTCAAAGGATGGGGCCACAGTCACCTGGATCTTAATGGGTGGGGCGCAGCCTCCTAAGTTTCAGAGCCAGATCTTTACCAATTCGGCTCCAGAGTGTGAGACTACTGCTAAGTAGTACCAGGAGGATGGGGCCACTGTTCAAGGATGAGGGTGTGGGGCTCCCTTCCATGCCCAAGAAGCAGAAGAATGGAGCCTGCCAGGGCCAAGGAGTTGCAGTCATCACTCAGATAGTCTAGGAAAATGGTACTGCCTAAAGCCAAGGGAGCAGAGTTGCCATCCCAGAGGGTTGGAAGGCAGAGCTGAAGCCCAGGGCCAAGGGGCCTCCACCCAGCATCCAAAGGGTGTGGCCAACACCCAGGGTCTGGAGAGCAGGGTCATTGCCCAGATGGTCTACAAGAAGAGAGGATTATTTTTAAGCTTTGAAAGCTAATGTAATTGGTTCTGCCGGGTTTTAGACTCACTTAATGACTATCCTTCCTTCTTTCCCTCCAATTTCTCTTATTTGTAATGAAGAGAAATCTTGATACAGGATGGAACATGCCTAAAGTCTCATCCGTATTTTTTTTAGATGATTCAGAAGATGAGATTTAGAACCTGGAGTTCATTAAAGACTTTGGATGCAATGGGGTGAAAGTGTTTTGCAAGTGGCATGGACATGAATTTGGGGGGGGGGCCAAAGAGTGGAATGTTATGGATTGAATTGTGTCCCCCAAAAATATGTGTTGTAAATCTTAACCTCTATGCCTATGGTTATAATCCTATTGTCTTTTTATGTTAATGAGGCAGGATTTGTGTAGGGTATGTCCTGAGTCAATCTCTTTTGAAATATAATATAGATTAAACAAACAAGCAAGTGAGTAGAGATGGGTAAGATAGGTGCCAAGACACATGGAGATCTCCAGGTAATCATGGAAGAGGAGCTGAAGAGACAAAGACTTTCTTCCAGAGCCAGCCGAGAAAGAACACCTTCCCCTAAAGCTGGAGCTCTGAATTTTGACATCTAGCCTCCTAAACTTTGAGAAAACAAATTTCTTTTATAGCAGCACTAGATAATTAAGATGATAAACTCTATAGTCACCCTACCACTAGATGGAGAAGGTAGTGATTATTCTCCTATTTTTCAGTAAAGAAATTTAACATTCAAAGTAACTAAGGTTATTAAATCAATGTTTTTTCCTCCTATACCATTCTACTCATGGTCACATAAACCTTTTATTGGGATATAAAGGTTCAATAATATATCCACTACACAGTATAAAGGAATAAAAGGCTCTCTAACCCCATTCCAGATTCAGTAATTTGGTTACAGACTATAAGACTGACATTTTGGACAGTAGCAAAGTTCTAATTAACATCCAATGTTATGGAGCAAAATCTTTGTGAAAGCTACATCCTGGCAGAAAGGAAGGTTGCTCTTTTCTTTCATAATATTGCAAATATTATTAGTTTTACTTAAATTTTTTAAAATGTACATGATTTTTTTTTAAATGAAATTTGCCAGAGAAATGAATGATTCACCCTTAGCATTGCAGCATAAATTTATCACAATGATATGCCATGTAAAATATGTAATCATAGAGTGTTTATGACACAGAGACATAGAAATCTTAGAAATCATCTCATCAAGCCCCCAGTTTTACAAATGAGGAAATGATTTCAAGAAAGTCACATAATAACATCTGAGACCAGGGTATTACTATGGCACTATATAGTCAAGCTTTAAAATATGGGATGGTGAGGAGATAGGTTTTAACAACATTTGACAACTGCTTTCTTCCAAAACTTGTCCCATGAAAGTCTTTATGAGGACAATCCTTTGGTTAAGTAGGTGTATAATACCCCATACACATAGCACAATAAATAGATCAAAATCTTGGTAAATATCTGCAGTTTAAGAATTCGATTTTTCTTTGTTTCATCCAGCATTTTTGTAAGTTATTTGTCTACACATTCTTACTTTGTTTCTGTACATTTACTGAGAAGATCTATTAAGAGCTGCTCATCTAATTAACTGGGATGTTCCATGAAACCATGACCCTAAACTTCCAAACCAAGGAACCAAATCCCATGAGGTTTTTGTTGTACATAAGTAGCCTCAGCAGCTACTTTTTTTGTTTGTTTTGTTTTGTTTGTCACTGTTGTATTATACCACACAGCTCTTGCCAATTCAACTTTATATAGGTGTACAAATTATTGACAGCAATTGCAATAATTGGTTATGCAACTCTATGTTTAATCAATGTGATTCTTCCATCACCCTTAATTCTCCCTGCTGTCTGTGGTAACCACCAGGAAACTTTGGCCTCTATACATTTGCCTTTTTTTGTCTTTTTATATAAATGAGGTCATACAATATTTGTTCTTTTGTGATTGACTTATTTCACTCAGTATAATGTCTTCAAGCTCCATTCATATTTTAGCATGTATCAAGACTTCATTTCTCCTACTGACTGAGTAGTATTCCATTATATATATGTACCACATTTTGTTTATCCATTAATCTGTTGATGGGCATTTAGGTTGTTTCTACCTTTTCGCTATTGTGAATAGTGCTGCAGTGAAGATTGGTGTACAAGTCTCTGAGTCTCTGCTTTCAAGTTTTTTGGGTATATACGTAGAAGTGGAATCACTGGTCATATGGTAGTTCAATTTTTAGTTTTTTGAGGAACTGCAACACTGTTTTCCACAACAGCTGTGCCATTTTGCATTGTTCTACCTCCTAGTTCATTGTGTACTGCTTGGGGTCTTAAAAGCTAGCAAGCAGCTATCCAAGGCACAACTGGCATCTATTCACTTGGTGCAACAGAGGGTGAGCGAGAGTCAAAAATACAAGGAGGATATGGAATATGTGGCTAATTGCCTCCATGAACAGCTACCTCGTTTGCCATGAGACTAGAACTGGATGGTGCCCTACTACCATTACTTATCATTTAGATCAAAGATTCTATAGAAGATTCCTGATCAAATGGGAAAAATTCAGAACAGAATTTCAGTTTTTCATGGGCTCCAGACTTTTTGGAGCCATGGAGGCTGGATGAACACCTGAAACTATTGCTCTGAGAGAATCTTTAACCTTAAACCAAAAATAACCCCTGAAGACTTCCCAAAACAAAACAATAGTTTAACTAGTAAAAAATGTCTGCCTTGACCACTATGCTCTCTTAAAAACTATCTATATGGGATCAAAGTGACAACAGCAACTCAGAAAGATTAGATAGAAACCTTAGGGGCAATGAGTTTATGTTAATGGGAGAGGAACAGCTCAGAAAAGGAAAGTGAAAATGGTTACACAACTCGAAGAATGTAATCAATGTCACTGAATTTTACATGCAGAAACTGATGAATTGGTGTATGTTTTGCTGTGTATATTCTCAACAACAACAGAAAAAAAAAGAACTGGAAAGTAACAAACCCATCTCTCCTATGGAAAAGTAGTTCCTGAGCTGTTATCCAACTCTCAGAATTTGCATTCAGTTCAGTTATCACACAAGCTAGATCAAAAAATACCCACCTCAATGGCTTTGCAACTCTATGTTCACTGGCTACCAATGAAACACTGAAGTTACTCTTGAACACTTATAGTCAGAATAGAAATATCAAAAACCTATATGGGTACCTTCACATCTCAAATAAATGTACAGATGCCTAGGAGAAAAAGAAAGACTGTCAGTCAGGACACTATCCTGAACTCAAAACATCAGTGGAGGCTGTCCCTTCAAGAGGCAATAATATGCTTCCTATGAGACTTGGAACGCTTTAAATCAATAAATATTGTATTAAAGTATTGCTTTTGGAAAAGTAAAACAAACTACTGATACATGGAAATATTTATCAATCATTCAAATATGATGTCTTCTTTATCCAATAATCTTGTATAATTTTAGTATAAGAAAACAAACAGTAATTAAAAAGATGTTTTTAGTTGTGTAGCAGCAGTGTTTTTGTTTATTTAAAAATAGTATACATATTTATGCAAAGTTTTCATCTAATTTAATAACATTGCTTGAGCTGGGTGGTGGGGGTAGGGGAGATTCACATTCCCTGAGCTGATATGTTGTACAAGGAAAGAAATATAGAACACTCTCTGAGCTAAACAGGTACATATGCAGCACTGAAAAAAGAAAAAACTGAACTCATTGCGGTCAAGTCAATTCTGACTGATAGCGACCTATAGGACAGAGTAGAACCCTCCATAGGGTTTCCAAGGAGCACCTGGTGGATTCAAACTGTCAACCTTTTGGTTAGCAGCCATTGCTCTTAACCACTACACATCAGGGTTTCCCTAGGAGGCACTACCAAAAAAAAAAAAAAATGCAAATCCATTGCCGTCAATTCCAACTCATAGCATCCCTATGTGGCACTAAGTGGGTTAAAATAAAACATTAGAAGATGGAAAACCTAAAGAGAGAAGTGAAAGAAAACAAAATATGAACTAGGCTTTTTGCCTAATTTAGTCTAGCTCATAGGGACTTTAAAGGAAAAAAATCAAAATATATTATTCATTATCATTCTTTCTGAATATTTGTCTAGAATAGTTCTAAGATTCTATGCAACCAACTTGCACTGATTTATTCTAGGACCTAGGAAGCTCCATAATTGTTTCAGTACATGTTACTCAGTTAGATTTCTTCCAAATTCTGTATCTTTAAGGCCAGCATTTTCCTGCTTTTGCAAGCAAAAAAGTTAGCGGTAAATTTTGAGACACTTACTTTTGCGGAAAAGTCAATAAATGGTTTCCACAGATTGCAAGGAAAATAAAAACGCTAGTACTTTGCATATCAAGAATGTGAGTGGGGGTAGGGTTCATTATTCTTTTCTCCAAAGATCAAAGTTTATGTCAAGGTATTGCATATCATTTCTACATATATCTTCCTCTTTTCAAATGCCATCATTTTTCCCACAGTTGCTCTCAAGGACTATATTTAAGTATTGTTTTTATTTTCAAACAAACATGCATTTTCAAATGTGACAATGTTCCTGTACCTTCCTGAAATTAATTCAATAACCAAGAATGACTTTTTTTCTAATAGTTTTCTTAAATGTGCTCAATTTTTTCATCATCATAAAATACTATGTATACTCAAGTTTTTCCCAGTATAAATGGAAATGGGATTAAATTACTAAAATTCTTGTTATAAAAAATAAATATTAGGAACAGTAACAAATTTAGGGAAAAAATTGTCCTTTTTTTCTCTTTTCTTTTTCTGTCTGTTCCTTCATAAACAAAAAAGAGCAGGGTGCTCACTCTACTTCCACCCTAGTTTAAGGCTTTCAGGCTTGTCTTCTGAACTCTAGGTTCTTTAATCTGGAGACAGACTTTGGAGTGGGAATATCAGAATGTGTAACTCTAAGATAAAATCTTTGTCTGAAAAGCTGAGGTTCAATACAAATTAAAAGTAATTTCCTTAAAAAGAAAAAGGATGAAAGACAATGTTTTTAGGGAAGAGTAGAAACTACAGAATATCTAGAAAGCGGCTAACATATCAAATGAGCATTTGCCATATCCTAGAGACTGCTCTAAAAAAAAAAAAAAAATACACTATTTCATTTAATCATCAAATACTCACCAAAAATTACCCTGTGTTATTGCCTCCATTTTACCAAAGAGGAAACCAAGATAAAAATAGTTTAAGGCACTTGCCCAAGGTCATATATGTAGTATTTGATGAAGCTACAATCTGATTCAGGAGGTCTAAGTGCAAAACCAACCTTGATCATTACAATCAAGGAGGCTGAAAGTATAGTGGATTCTATAAGTAGCAGAGAACATATAACATGTGTGGCTACCTGAGCCTTAACATTCAACATTATGGTCTTCTTTGGCAAAATTAGGAAGGACCTGCATTAATAGACCTTGTCTTACTTTCCTAGGGGTGCCATTACAAAATACCAAGAAGTGGCTGGCTTTAAAGAAGAGAAATTTATTTTCTCACAGTTCTGGAAGCTAAACGTCCAATCAGGGTCTCAGCTGTGTCACTTATTTTTTGGCCCTCTCTCCTAGTTTCCAGTAATGCCGACAACTCTGTGCTCCTTTGCTGCTTGTAGATGCATCTACTTCCTTCATCACATGCATCTATCTTCCTCTGTGTGTCACTCCCTTCACTAAGACACCACCAGAAGGAATAAGGACCAGGACCTACCCTACTTTGGTATGACCTCCTTTGACCAGCTGATGAGAAAAGAAACATCCTGTTTCCCCAAACAAGGTCACATTCATTGATATGGCGGTTAAGACCTCAATATATCTGTTTAGAAGACACAATTCAGACCATAACAGACCTCATGGCAGTCAAGAAGAGGCACAAACAAATCTTGAAGTCTATGTTTTGAGGGAAAAGATCCTGATCTAACTTCAATCATGAACTTAAAAACTTTCTTTCATCAGACTGAACTTGGAAAGGGATGAAGGTTAATTGCATGCCTACAGTGTGAGAAACACACTGTTAGATGTTTTACACCCCTTTATTTCATTGAGTCTTGCAAAAACCCTTTAAAGTAATACAATTATCTTAATTTTAAAGATGAGAAAACCAAGGCTCAGAAATAATTTACCAGAGATCATCTAACTAGCTCAAGAGTAGTTTTGGCATTTAAAAGTCTTTACAGATTTAAATGCCACACTACCAACCTGCCTCTATAAATCCTATAACCAAACTCAGGGAAATAAGCAAGAGAAAATAAAAGCAAAATCACCTGAAAAATACAGAATTCTCTCCACTTCCTCAAACTCCTTAGGCAAGAGATTCTAAAAATGAGATCAGAATAATTAAAACAAATTTTTTTTTTTTCCTTCTCTGGTTGTGGCCCTAACCTATGTCTTGAATCTCACACCCCCATCTTTTTCAGAAACTTTACATTCTGTATTCTCTTCCTCTCTTGCATGCTTTATCTGTCACAATTAAATTTTTTTCATCAACCTTTGAGTATATTCAAGTGTCTCCACTGAAAGAAAATAAAATAAATGAAAAGTGTTTCTTACTTCCATAACTTTCATCCTTCTCCAGCTATCATTTTACTTTATCTTTTGCAACACATCCAAACTTCTTGAGAAGATTATCTTCACTGAATTCATTTATTCATATTTCATTCGACCCATAACCAATGCTAAGATGGTGTCTGTCCCCAACACTCCACAAGAACAGATCTTGATAAGGTCACCAATGTCTTCTATATTGAGAAATACAAAGGATATTTTTTTCAGTCTTGCTCATAAATTCTCTGTAGCTTCTTACATTGCTGATGACACCCTTCTTGAAAACCTTCTCTACGCTTGACTTCTGATAATGTTCTTACTCTCAGGCAACATGTTCTCTCACTTGACATAGCTCATTCTTCTACTACCCAGACATTAATGTTGCAGTTCTTCAAATCTCAGTACCTTTTCTCAATTAACTCTAGCTCTTGTTGTTGTTGTTAAGTGCAGTCGAGTTGACTCTGACTCATGGCAACCCTGTGAGTTTCAAAGTAGACTGCTCCACAGGGTTTTCAAGGCAGTGACCTTTCAGGAGCAGATCAATGATCACCAGGCTTATCTTCTCAGGTGTCTATGGGTAGGTTCAAACCACTACCCTTTAGGAGAGCAGCTGAACACTTAACAATTGTGCCATCAGGGCTCCTTCTTCTAAGAACTCCTAATTTATATCTCGGCTAAGTTCATTCCTCTAAGGCTCGGGCCTACATGTCCAAATGACTTTTTGATATATTTTATTGGATAATCTTGAAGATAATTCAAATTCACCATGTCATGATATCTTTCTCCCTGCCCCCAAACCAGACACTCTTAAGAGTGTAGTAGTACCCTTCATCCAATTATACAAGCAAACAGTCTAAGGAGTCATTCTAGCCAAATCTTCTTTCTCCCAATATCCAAGCTATTACCACACCATCTTTATTTGTTTTTCTAAATATATTAACACATTAAAAAACAACTCTGTGTTAAACTCTTCACTGATGCCCTATGTCTTTTCTCAGTGTCTCCCAGAGATTTTCATGTGAAACCCAATGCCATCAGGTGGATTCCAAATCATAGCAATCCTATAAAACAGATTAGAACTACCCCATAGGAGTAGAACTACCCTATAGAGGCTGAAACTTTCTGGAACCAGACTGCTATATTTTTCTCTTGTAGAGAAGCTGGTAGGTTCAAACTGCTGACCTTTCAGTTAGCAACTGATCCCTTAACCACTGGATCAACAGAACACCCTCTATTCATGTGAAAATGGTCACCTAATAACAACAGTAGCCTATGGAGTAAGGTACTACTGCGGTTGTTAGATGCCATGTATTATAGTGACCCTACATATATTAGAACAAAACACTGCCCGGCCCTGTGCCATCCTCACAATTGTTGCTGTGCTTGACCCACTGTTGCAGATACTGTGCCAATACATCTCACTGAGGGTCTTCCTCTCTTTCAATGACCTTCTACTTTAGAAAGCATGATGTCCTTCTCCACGGACTAGACCCCCCTAAAATGTGTCCAAAGTACCTGAGACAAAATCTCACCACCTTTTCATCTAAGGAGAATTCTGGCTGTACTTCTTCCAAGACAGATTTATTCGTTCTTCTGGCAGTCTATAGTATATTCAGTATTCTTTGCCAACACTAAAAAGGCATCGCTTATTGCTCATTTTTTGTCCAGCTTTCACATGGACATGAGGTGACTGAAAATACCATGGCTTGGGTCTGGAGAACCTTAATCCGCAAAATGACATCTTTGCTTTTTAACATTTTAAAGAGGTTTTTTGCAGCGGATATGCTCACCACAACACTTTTTTGATTTCTTGCCTGCTGCTTCCATGGGTGTTGATGGTGGATCCAAGTAAAATGAAATTCTTGACAACTTCAATCTTTATTCTGTTTATCATGATGTTGCCTATTTGTCTAATTGTGAGAATTGCTGTTTTTTTTTTTTGTTTTTGTTTTAGGTTAGGATGTAATCCATACTAAAAGTCGTAGTCTTTGATCTTCATCAATAAGTGCTTCAGGAGGGAGGCGGGGCCAAGATGGCGGACTAGGTACGCACTACCTCGGATCCCTCTCGCAACAAAGACTCGGAAAAACAAGTGAATCGATCACATACATAACAATCTAGGAACCCTGAACAACAAACACAGATTTAAAGAGTTGACCTGAGTGACAGAGACAGAGAACGAAAAAATACGGGGAAGCAGTGACTGTTTTTGGAGCCTGGAGCCAGTGTCCCAGTCAGGTAACCTTGGCGCTGGGCTTAGGACTGGGCCCAGGGGAGCTGAACACAAAATCTTGTGATGGCGCAAACAAGGGGCGCAGCCCTACCCCCCTGAACTGATCCCAGGAAGGGGTCCAGCCGGTCAGCGCAGGCAGCGTGGTGACGCGGCTGGTGGGAGAAGTCCCCGGGAGGCAGTGACTGGTTTTGGAGCCCAGAGTGCAGCGTCCCAGCAGGGGAACCTTGGCACCGGACTTTAGACTGGGCGCAGGGGAGCTGAACAGGGCATCTGGTCACGGCACAAACAAGGGGCACAACCCTACTCCCCTAAACTAACCCCGGGAGGGGGCCCAGCCAGTCCGCGGAGGCGGCGCGGCAGCGCGACTGGCAGGAGGAGAAGTCCCGGGGAGGCAGAGACTGATTTTGGAGCCGGGAGTGCAGCGTCGCAGCAGGGGAACCATGACGCTGGGCTTTGGATTGGCAGCAGAGAAACTGACCGCGGCTTCAGCGGACCAGACCCTCGGGGGCAATCTCCACACAGCCAGCACACATAGGCGACACACCCCTCGGGAACCTCAGATAAAATAGTCATTCCAAGCAAGATAAGCAACTTTGGCTATATTCTGGGGTGCGACTCTCCTGTTTCTCTGAACCCTCCCCCACCCTTCCCAGGCGGCTTCATTAACATTGGAATTTCCTGAGACAGAGGGAGAACGGCTCTGGCTCCGCAGCAGCTTTGCTTTTCCTTTTTTTGGTCTTTTCCTAACCCATTCTTCCGGCCTGAGAGAAGGAACCAAAAAAAAACCCAGGAACCAAAAAATCATCCCTAATTGGACTAAAAACACAGAACCAGCTACAGCCAAGCATATATGATCCAAAGCTCAGACTTTCATCCTTACAGGGAACAAGGTGGCGGTTATAATCCAAAGGCAGTTCTGATAGGGATCTGACTGCATTTTTTTTTTCTTTTAGCAGATTTACTGGAAAAACAAGTTTCCCAGGTCTGATATCTCTGCTTATTCAACAGAGCCCTAACTGACCCACAACAGGGAACTGAGGGCTGAAGCTCCCCCCAGACCACCTAGCCTCTTGCCTTAGGGGTCTAAGGAGGGCGACACCTACCAATCAGTAGAGGTACTTGCATTGGGGGCCTAAGGTACAGCTGCAGTGCCCTCACACCAAGGTGTTATAGGAATAGAGACACACCTACCTCACTGACACTTGGGGGAAGCCTGTCAGCATCCTGCCCCTCCTCGAGTGTGAACCCCAGCTGCTAAAAGAATCTGGTGCACACAACTATCACCACTACTTCTCGAGGTGGATGGGTGTTAGGGTGCAGCACACACTTGATGACCCAAAATCAGATTCTACTCAAGAATAGTGAATAGACTCAGGCATATATATCTGGCAACAGCCCAAACCAGGGGGTAATAGGTCATCAGTAAGTCAAGGGCTACAACAAACAAGACAGCACAATCTAGTAGCCCATCCACGTATATTGAAAGAAAACAAAACAAGATAAGACTCAGTGAGCAATTATAGAGTAAACCACTAAAACCACTACTATATCTTAAAAAAAAAAAAAATTTTTTTTTTTTTTAATATCTTAGTGATGGCTCGGAGACAGCAGTCCATATCAAAGGACATAAAGAAGCAGTTCATGACAGCTTCTACAACCCCCCAAACAAAAGAATCAAAATCTTTCCCAAATGAAGATACAGTCCTGGAATTATCAGATACAGAATATAAAAAACTAATTTACAGAATGCTTCAAGACATCAGGGAAGACCTCAGAAACAAAACAAGGCAAACTGCAGAAAAAGCCAAGGAACACACTGATAAAACAGTTGAAGAACTTAAAAAGATTATTCAAGAACATAGCAGAAAAATTAATAAGTTGCAAGAATCCATAGAGAGACAGCATGTAGAAATCCAAAAGATTAACAATAAAATTACAGAATTAGACAACACAATAGGAAGTCAGAGGAGCAGACTCGAGCAATTAGAATGCAGAGTGGGACATCTGGAGGACCAGGGAATTAACACCAACATAGCTGAAAAAAAAAAATCAGATAAAAGAATTTAAAAAAATGAAGAAACCCTAAGAATCATGTGGGACTCTATCCAGAAGGATAACTTGCGTGTGATTGGAGTCCCAGAACAGGGAGGGGGGACAGAAAACACAGAGAAAATAGTTGAAGAACTCCTGACAGAAAACTTCCCTGACATCATGAAAGACGAAAGGATATCTATCCAAGATGCTCATCGAACCCCATTTAAGATTGATCCAAAAAGAAAAACACCAAGGCATATTATCATCAAACTTGCCAAAACCAAAGATAAAGAGAAAATTTTAAAAGCAGCCTGGGATAAAAGAAAGGTCTCCTTCAAGGGAGAATCAATAAGAACAAGTTCAGATGACTCAGCAGAAACCATGCAGGCAAGAAGACAGTGGGATGACATATACAGAGCACTGAAGGAGAAAAACTGCCAGCCAAGGATCATATATCCAGCAAAACTCTCTCTGAAATATGAAGGAGAAATTAAGATATTTACAGATAAACACGTTTAGAGAATTTGCAAAAACCAAACCAAAGCTACAAGAAATACTAAAGGAAATTGTTTGGTCAGAAAACCAATAATATCAGATACCAGCACAACACAAGGTCACAAAACAGAACATCCTGATATCAACTCAAATAGGGAAATGACAAAAACAAATTAAGATTAATTTAAAAAAAAATGCTCATAACAGGGAATCATTGAAGTCAATATGTAAAAGATTGCAATAATCAAAAAGAGGGACTAAATACAGGTGGCACAGAACTGCCATATGGAGAGTAATACAAGGCAATATAGGAAAATACAAGTTAGGTTTTTACTTAGAAAAATAGGGGTAAATATTAAGGTAACCACAAAGAGGTATAACAACTCCATAACTCAAGATAAAAGCCAAGAAAAACGTAACGACTCAACAAACATAAAGTCAAACACTATGAAAATGAGGATCTCACAATTTACAAAGAAAAATGTCTCAGCCCAAAAAAGTGAGTGGAAAAATGAAATTGTCAACAATACGCATAAAAAGGCATCAAAATGACAACACTAAACACTTATTTATCTATAATTACGCTGAAAGTAAATGGACTAAATGCACCAATAAAGAGACAGAGAGTCTTAGACTGGATAAAGAAACATGATCCGTCTATATGCTGCCTACAAGAGACACACCTTAGACTTAGAGACACAAACAAACTAAAACTCAAAGGATGGAAAAAAATATATCAAGCAAACAATAAGCAAAAAAGAAGAGGAGTAGCAATATTAATTTCTGACAAAATAGACTTTAAAGTTAAATCCACCACAAAGGATAAAGAAGGACACTACATAATGATTAAAAGGGACAATTGATCAGGAAGATATAACCATATTAAATATTTATGCACCCAATGACGGCTGCAAGATACATAAATCAAATTTTAACAGAACTGAAAAGTGAGATAGACACCTCCACAATTATAGTAGGAGACTTCAACACACTACTTTCGGAGAAGGACAGGACATCCAGTAAGAAGCTCAACAGAGACACGGAAGATCTAATTACAACAAGCAACCAACTTGATGTCACAGACTTATATAGAACTCTCCACCCAACTGCTGCAATGTTTACTTTTTTTTGTAGTGCACATGGAACATTCTCTAGAATAGACCACATATTAGGTCATAAAACAAACCTTTGCAGAATCCAAAACATCGAAATACTACAAAGCATCTTCTCAGACCACAAGGCAATAAAACTAGAAATCAATAACAGAAAAACTAGGGAAAAGAGATCAAATACTTGGAAACTGAACAATACCCTCCTGAAAAAAGACTGGGTGATAGAAGACATCAAGGAGGTAATAAGGAAATTCATAGAATGCAATGAGAATGAAAATACTTCCTATCAAAACTTCTGGGACACAGCAAAAGCAGTGCTCAGAGGCCAATTTATATCGATAAATGCACACATACAAAAAGAAGAAAGAGCCAAAATCAGAGAACTGTCCCTACAACTTGAACAAATAGAAAGTGAGCAACAAAAGAATCCATCAGGCACCAGAAGAAAACAAATAATAAAAATTAGAGCTGAACTAAATGAATTAGAGAACAGAAAAACAATTGAAAGAATTAACAAAGCCAAAAGCTGGTTCTTTGAAAAAATTAACAAAATTGATAAACCATTGGCTAGACTGACTAAAGAAATACAGGAAAGGAAACAAATAACCCGAATAAGAAACGAGAAGGGCCACATCACAACAAACCCAACTGAAATTAAAAGAATCATATCAGATTATTACGAAAAATTGTACTCTAACAAAGTTGCAAACCCAGAAGAAATGGATGAATTCCTGGAAAAACACTACCTACCTAAACTAACACATTCAGAAGTAGAACAACTAAATAGACCCATAACAAAAAAAGAGATTGAAACAGTAATCAAAAAACTCCCAACAAAAAAAAGCCCTGGCCCGGATGGCTTCACTGCAGAGTTCTACCAAACTTTCAGAGAAGAGTTAACACCACTACTACTAAAGGTACTTCAAAGCATAGAAAATGAGGGAATACTATCCAACTCATTCTATGAAGCCACCATCTCCCTGATACCAAAACCAGGTAAAGACATCACAAAAAAAGAAAATTACAGACCTATATCCCTCATGAACATAGATGCAAAAATCCTCAACAAAATTCTAGCCAATAGAATTCAACAACATATCAAAAAAATAATTCACCATGACCAAGTGGGATTTATACCAGGTATGCAAGGCTGGTTTAATATTAGAAAAACCATTAATGTAATCCACCATATAAATAAAACAAAAGACAAAAACCACATAATCCTATCAATTGATGCAGAAAAGGCATTTGACAAAGTCCAACACCCATTTATGATAAAAAACTCTCACCAAAATAAGAATTGAAGGAAAATTCCTCAACATAATAAAGGGCATCTATGCAAAGCCAACAGCCAACATCACTCTAAATGGAGAGAACCTGAAAGCATTTCCCTTGAGAACGGGAACCAGACAAGGATACCCTTTATCACTGCTCTGATTCAACATTGTGGTAGAAGTCCTAGCCAGAACAATTAGGCTAGACAAAGAAATAAAGGGCATCCGGATTGGCAAAGAGGAAGTAAAATTATCTCTATTTGCAGATGGCATGATCTTATACACAGAAAACCCCAACGAATCCTCCAGAAAACTACTGAAACTAATAGAAGTGTTTGGCAGAGTCTCAGGTTATAAGATAAACATACAAAAATCACTTGGATTCCTCTACATCAACAAAAAGAACATCGAAAAGGGAATAACCAAATCAATACCATTCACAGTAGCCCCCAAGAAGATAAAATACTTAGGAATAAATCTTACCAAGGATGTAAAAGACCTATACAAAGAAAACTACAAAGCTCTACTACAAGAAATTCAAAAGGACATACTTAAGTGGAAAAACATACCTTGCTCATGGATAGGAAGACTTAACATAGTAAAAATGTCTATTCTACCAAAAGCCATCTATACATACAATGCACTTCCGATCCAAATTCCAATGTCATTTTTTAAGGGGATAGAGAAACAAATCACCAACTTCATATGGAAGGGAAAGAAGCCTCGGATAAGCAAAGCATTACTGAAAAAGAAGAAGAAAGTGGAGACCTCACTCTACCTGATTTCAGAAGCTATTATACAGCCACAGTAGTCAAAACAGCCTGGTATTGGTACAACAACAGGCACATAGACCAGTGCAACAGAATTGAGAACCCAGATATAAATCCATCCACGTATGAGCAGCTGATATTTGACAAAGGCTCAGAGTCAGTTAATTGGGGAAAAGATAGTTTTTTTAACAAATTGTGCTGGCATAACTGGATATCCATTTGCAAAACAATGAAACAGGACCCATACCTCACACCATGCACAAAAACTAACTCCAAGTGGATCAAAGACCTAAACATAAAGACTAAAACGATAAAGATCATGGAAGAAAAAACAGGGACAACCTTAGGAACCCTAATACAAGGCATAAACAGAATACAAAACATTACCAAAAATGATGAAGAGAAACCAGATAACTGGGAGCTCCTAAAAATCAAACACCTATGCTCAGCTAAAGACTTCACCAAAAGAGTAAACAGACCACCTACAGACTGGGAAAGAATTTTCAGCTATGACATCTCCGACCAGCGCCTGATCTCTAAAATCTATACGATTCTGTCAAAACTCAACCTCAAAAAGACAAACAACCCAATCAAGAAGTGGGCAAAGGATATGAACACACACTTCACTAAAGAAGATATTCAGGCAGCTAACAGATACATGAGAAAATGCTCTCCATCATTAGCCATTAGAGAAATGCAAATTAAAACCACGATGAGATTCCATCTCACTTCAACAAGGCTGGCATTAATCCAAAAAACACAAAATAATAAATGTTGGAGAGGCTGCGGAGAGATTGGAACTCATATACTGCTGGTGGGAATGTCAAATGGTACAACCACTTTGGAAATTTATCTGGCGTTATCTTAAACAGTTAGAAATAGAACTTCCATACAACCCAGAAATCCCACTCCTCGGAATATACCCTAGAGAAATAAGAGCCTTCACACAAACAGATATATGCACACCCATGTTTATTGCAGCTCTGTTTACAATAGCAAAAAGTTGGAAGCAACCAAGGTGTCCATCAATAGATGAATGGGTAAATAAATTGTGGTATATTCACACAATGGAATACTATGCATCGATAAAGAACAGTGAGGAATCTGTGAAACATTTCATAACATGGAGGAACCTGGAAGGCATTATGCTGAGTGAAATTAGTCAGAGGCAAAAGGACAAATATTGTATAAGACCACTCTTATAAGATCTTGAGAAATAGTATAAACTGAGAAAAGCACATACTTTTGTGGTTATGAGGGGGGGAGGGAGGGAGGGAGGGAGAGGGTTTTTTACTGATCAATTAGTAGATAAGAACTGCTTTAGGTGAAGGGAAGGACAATACTCAATACGTGGAAGGTCAGCTCAACTGGACTGGACCAAAAGCAAAGAAGTTTCCGGGATAAAATGAATGCTTCAAAGGTCAGCGCAGCAAGGGTGGGGGTTTGGGGACCATGGTTTAAGGGGACTTCTAAATCAATTGGCAAAATAATTCTATTATGAAAACATTCTGCATCCCACTTTTAAATGTGGCTTCTGGGGTCTTAAATGGTAACAAGCGACTATCTAAGATGTATCAATTGGTCTCAACCCACCTGGAGCAAAGGAGAATGAAGAACACCAAGGTCACACGACAACTGTGAGCCCAAGAGACAGAAAGGGCCACATGAACCAGAGACTTACATCATCCTGAGACCAGAAGAACTAGATGGTGCCCGGCCACAATCGATGACTGCCCTGACAGGGAGCACAACAGAGAACCCCTGAGGGAACAGGAGATCAGTGGGATGCAGACCCCAAATTCTCATAAAAGACCATACTTAATGGTCTGACCGAGACTAGAGGAATCCCGGCGGTCATGGTCCCCAAACCTTCTGTCGGCATAGGACAGGAACCATCCCCGAAGACAACTCATCAGACATGAAAGGGACTGGACAGCGGGTGGGAGAGAGATGCTGATGAAGAGTGAGCTAATTATATCAGGTGGACACTTGAGACTGTGTTGGCATCTCCATTCTGGAGGAGGGATGGGAGGATAGAGAGAGTTGGAAGCTGGCAAAATTGTCATGAATGGAGACTGGAAGGGCTGACTCATTAGGGGGAGAGCAAGTGGGAGTACGGAGTAAGGTGTATATAAACTTATATGTGACAGTCTGACTTGATTTGTAAACATTCACTTGAAGCTCAATAAAAGTTAATATAAAAAATAAATAAATAAATAAGTGCTTCGAGTCCTCTTCACTTTCAGAAAGCAAGATTGTCTCATCTGCAAATGGCAAGTTGTTAACGAGTCTTCCTCCAATCCTGATGCCCCATTCTTTTTCATATAGTCCAGCTTCTCAGATTATTTGCTCAACATACAGATTGAATAAGCATGGTGAAAGGACACAATCCTGAATCAAAACTTTCCAGGTTTTAAATCAGGCAGTATCCCGTTCTGTTCACAATGACTGCCCCTTGGTCTGTTTACAGGTTCTTCATGAGCACAAGATTTGATGCCTTGAACACTAATGAATGAAGACCAGGCCAGTTGTGGAATGATGTCAAGGACATCATACACGAAGAAAGCAATAGGTTACTAAAAAGGCAGGAAAGAAAGAAAAGACCAAAATGTATGTCAAAAGAGACTCTGAAAGTTGCTCTTGAACATTGAGTAGCTAAAACAAAAGGAAAAAATGATGAAATAAAAGAACTGAACAGAAGATTTCAAAAAGAAACTCAAGAACAGAAAGTATTTTAATGGCATGTGTAAAAACCTGGAGATAAATAACCAAAGGGAAGAACACTCTGGACATTACTCAAGTTGAAAGAACTGAAGAAAAAATTCAAGCCTTGACTTGCAATATTGAAGGATTCTATGGAGCAAATATTAAATGATGCAGGAAACATCAAAAGAGGATAAAAAGAATACGGAGTTACTATACCAAAATAATTTGTTGATGTTCAGCTATTTCAGGAGGCAGCATATGATTAGGAACCAATGGTACTGAAGGGAGAAGTTCAAGCCGTACGGAAGGCATTGGCTAAAAACTAGGCTTCAAAAATTGACAGAATACCATCTGAGTTGTTTCAACAAACAGATGCAACACTGGAAGTGCTTACTTACCTATGCCGAGAAATTTGGAGGACACCTACCTGGCCAACTGACTAGAAGAGATCCGTATTTATGCCTATTCTAAAGAAAAGTGATCCAACTGAATGTGGAAATTATTGAACAGTATCATTAACAGCAAGTAAAATTTTGCTGAAGATCTTTTAAAAGTGGATACAATAGTACATTGACAGGGAAATGCCAGAAATTCAAGCCAGATTCAGAAGAGGACATGGAATCAGGGATATCATTGCTGATGTCAGATGGATCCTGACTGAAAGCAAACAATACCAGAAGATGTTTACGTGTATTTTATTGACTATGCAAAGGCATTTGATTGTGTGGATCATAACAAATTATGGATGACATTGACAAGAATGGGAACTCCAGACCACTTAATTGTGCTCCTGAGAAACCTGTACATAGATCAAGAGGCAGTTCTTCAAACAGAACAAGGGGATACTGCGTGGTTTAAAGTAAGGGAAGGTATGGATCAGGGTTGTATTCTTTCACAATATTTACTCAATCCATATGCTAAGCAAATAATCTGAGAAGCTGGACTATATGAAGAAGAACATGGCATCAGGATTGGAGGAAGACACATTAACAACCTGCTTATGCAGATGGCACAACCTTGCTTGTTGAAAGTGAAGAGGACTTGAAGCAATTTACTGATAAAGATCGAAGATCACAGCCTTGAATATGGATTACACCACAACATAAAAAAAAAAAAA
This sequence comes from Elephas maximus indicus, assembly GCF_024166365.1. Lineage (NCBI taxonomy): Eukaryota > Metazoa > Chordata > Mammalia > Proboscidea > Elephantidae > Elephas > Elephas maximus. Next base: position 57,783,120 of record NC_064833.1, on the reverse strand, counting down.
AAACCAGTTACCATCAAGTCGATTACTTACTCAGAATAACTCTGTAAGACAGAGCAGAACTGCCCCATAGGGTATCCAAGAACACCTGGTGGATTTGAACTACTGATCTTTTGTTTAGGAGCCATACTGCTAAACCACTATGCCACCAGGGTTTCCACCTCAACAAAAAGAAAACAAAAATCCTCACAACTGGACCAATAAGCAACACCATGATAAACAGAGAAAAGATCAAAGTTGTCAAGGTTTTCATTTTACTTGGATCCACAATCAACACTTATGGAAGCAGCAGTCAAGAAATCATACGATGCATTGCATTGGGCAAATCTGGGACAAAAGACCTCTTTAAAGTGTTGAAAATCAAAGATGTCACTTTGAAAACTAATGTGCACCTGACCCAAGCCATAGTGCTTTCAATTGCCTCATATGCATGTGAAAGCTGGACAATGAATAAGGAAGACAGAAGAACAATTGATGTCTTTGAATTGTGGTGTTAGAAAGAATATTGAAAATACCATGGACTGCCAAAAGAATGAACAAATCTGTCTTGGAAGAAGTACAACCAGAATGCTTCTTAGAAGCAAAGATAGTGAGACTACATCTCACAAACTTTGGACATCTTATTAGGAGGGATCAGTCTCTAGAGAACATCATGCTTGGTAAAGTAGAGGGTCAGCGAAAAAGAGAAAGACCCTAAAGGAAATGGATTGACACAGTGACTACAACAATGAGCTCAAGCATAACAACCATTGTGAGCATGGCACAGGACCGCACAGTGTTTCATTCTGTTGTACATAGGGTCACTATGAATTGGAACTGACTAAACAGCACCTAACAGCAACAACATGAGCACAATTAAGTGCTCTAGAATTCCCATTCTTTGCAGTGTTATCCATAATTTGCTACTGTCCGCACAGTCAAATGCCTTTGCACAGTCAATAAAACAAAGGTAAACATCTTTCTGATATTCTTTGTTTTCAGCCAAGATCTATCTGACATCAGCAGTGGTATCCCTGGTTCCACGTCCTGTTCTGAATCTGGCTTGAATTTCTGGCAGTTCCCTGTTGATGTACTATTGAACCATTTTTTAAATATCTCCAGCAAAATTTTACTTACATATGATATTAATGATATTTATAAAAAAATTTGGCGTTCTGTTGGATCAGCTTTCTTTGGAATGGGCACAAATATGGATCTTCTCCAATCAGTTGGCCAGGTAGCTGTCTTTCAAATTTCTTGGCATAGATGAGTGGTCACCTCCAGTGCTGCATCTGTTCGTTGAAACATCTCAACTGATATTCTGTCAATTCCTGGAGCCTTCTTTTTTGTCAATGTTTTTAGTGCAACTTGGACTTCTTCCTTGAATGCCATTGGTTCTTGGCCAGATGCTACCTCCCAAAATGGTTGAACGTCAACCAATCATTTTTGGTATAGTGACTCTGTGTATTCCTTCCATTTTCTTTTGATGCTTTCTGCATCATTCAATACTTTACCCATAGAATCTTTCAATATTGCCAAATGGACAGTAAGAAGTACAAATCTAGGAAAATCTAGGAATCTAGGAAAATTGGAAGTTGTCAAAAATGAAATGGATGGCATTAACGAGCTGAAATGGACTGGTATTGGCTATTTGGAGTCAGATGGCCATGTGGTCTACTGTGCCATAACGACAAATTAAATGGAATTGACATCACATTCATCATCAAAAAGAACATTTCAAATTCTATTCTGAAGTACAATACTGTCAGAGATAGGATAACATCCATATGCCTACAAGTAAGACCAGTTAATGTGATTATTATTCATATTTACACATCAATCCAAGTATGAAGAAATTGAAGATGTTTACCATCTTCTGCAGTCCGAAATTGATCAAACATGCAATCAGATGCATTGATAATTACTGGTGATTGGAAAGCAAAAACCAGAAACAAGGAAGAAGGATCAGTAGTTGACAAATATGGCCTTGGTGACAGAAACAAAGCTGGAGATGAAATTACATGACAGGATTTTGCAAGATCAATGACTTATTCATTGTATATACCTTTATTCAACAACATAAATGGCAACTATACACATGGATTTCACCTGATGGAATACACGGGAATGAAATTGACTACATCTCTGGAAAAAGACAATGGAGAAGCTCAATAACATCAGTCAGAACAAGGCCAGAGGCCGAGTGAGAAACAGACCATTAACTGCTCATAGGTAAGTTCAAGTTGAAGTTGAAGAAAATTAAAATAAGACCGTGAGACCCAAAGTATGACCTTGAGCATATTCCATCTGAATTTAGAGACCATCTCTACAGTAGATTTCACGTATTGAACACTAATGACCAAAGACCAGACTAGTTGTGGGATGCCATCAAGGACATTATACATGAAGAAAGCAAGAGGTCACTGGAAAAACAGGAAAGAAAAGACCAAAATGAATGTCAGAAGAGACTCTGATAATTACTCTTGAATGTATAGCAGCTGAAGCAAATGGAAGAAACGATGAAGTAAAAGAGCTGAACAGAAGATTTCTAAGGATGGCTTAAGAAGATCAAGTAAAGCTTTACAATAAAATGTGCAAAGACCTGAGTTAGAAAACCAAAAGGGAAGAAAACACTCAGCATTTCTCAAGCTGAAATAACTGAATAAAAAATTCAAGTCTTGAGTTGCAATATTGAAGGTTTCTATGGGCAAAAATACTCCCCAGGTGGAGAGAAGTAATTTTGCCTTCCATGTCTCTGGTTCTGCCTCCAAATCTCCTCTCATATTTTGAGGGGAGAAAAAAAGATCTCTCATGCAAACTAATCTAATAAAAGACATCTTTAAATTCAGCTACCAATTAACTTATCCCTTGAACTTTTTTAATCCAGATTTGGGCTCAAATTAGAAGAGTTCTAACAGAAGTGTAACAGATATTTCACTAAAATATCCATTTAGGGTGTCATATTAAGGGTATTTGGAGCCCTGGTGGTGTGGTGGCTAAGAGCTTGGCTGCTAACCAGAAAAGGTCAGCAGCTTGAATCCTCCAGCTGCTCCTTGGAAACCCTATGGGGCAGTTCTACTCTGTCCTTATAGGGTTGCTATGAGTCAGAATATACTCAACGGCAACGGGCTTGGGCTTTTTAATTAAGGTATTGATTAAAAGAAAAAAAGACATTCTATGCAAGATTTTCCCATACACTTTCACTGTAGTTCAAAAATACATAGAAAATCCTGGGATATAGAAAATGCTGTGATCGAACCATTTTTTGCATTGTCTAGAAAACTGTCCGGGCCCATTCCAAAGCATCCATACACTCTGCTGTTCAAGTTTGTTATTACCAAACTACCCACCCCCATCACAATATCTTTTTTATCTTGGACTGGCAGCAGGTGAGAGTCATAAGAATTGGCTAGATCAAAGTGCCTTAAAATATCACTGTAGCACTCAAGCTCCTACTTTGTCGCAAATCAGAGCTAAATCTTTGCAGAGTACCCACACTTTTGTACTTGGAGAAGTCAACCTCTGTGCTGGGTGAATGAGCCTGATAGAGTGGAATAGGTGGCAGAGCTTCTCCAGCCTCACTCTATTTCCTGTGGTTTTTCACCTCACCAGGTCAGGGAACTCTCTGGGTAAGTTAAAACACTTGATGAAGGGCAGTTTATTAATGCTTTGCTGCATTCTCTCTTTATCCCCTTTCCCCACTATTCTCCACAGATGGCTGGTTCTCATAAAGAAGTCGCCCTCCCTTCACAAAGTCAAGCTTGTAAACACTTTACCAGAGTTCTTGCATTCACTTTGACCTAACCAAAACCAAACCTGTTGTTGTCAAGTAGATTCCGACTCATATCAACCCTATGATGTCAAAAGAGACTCTGAAATTTATTCCTGAATGTTGAGTAGCTAAAGTGAACAGAAGAAATGATGAAGCAAAAAGAGCTAACTGAAGAGTTCAAAGGGCAGCTCAAGGAGACAAAGTAAAGTATGATAATGGCATGTGCAAAGACCTGAAAGGGAAGAAAACACTCAGCATTTCTCAAGCTGACAGAACTGAAGAAAAAAATCAGCGTCTAGTTGCAATAACTGAAGGATTCTGTGGGCAAAATACTGAAAAATGCAGGAAGAATCAAAAGAAGATGGAAGGAATACACAGAGTCTGTACCAAAAAGAATGGGCCAAAGTTCAGTCATTTCAGGAGTTAGTATATGATCAAGAACCGATGATACTGAAGGAAGAAGTCCAAGCTGCACTGAAGACATTGATGAAAAACAAGACTCCAGGAATCGATGGAATACCAGTTGGGATGTTTCCACAAATGGATGCAGTGCTGGAAGGGCTCACTTGTCTATGACAAGAAGTTTGGAAGATAGCTACCTGACCAGCCAACTGGAAAAGACCCGTATTTATGCCTATTCCAAAGAAAGGTAATCCATCCAAATGCAGAAATTATCGAACAGTATCATTAATATCACAGGCACACAAAATTTTGCTTAAGATCATTCAAAAGCGGCTGCAACAGTACATTGACAGAGAACTGCCAGAAATTCAAACCAGATTCAGAAGAGGATGTGGAACCAGGAATATCATTGCTGATGTCAGATGGAGCCTAGCTGAAAGCAGAGAATACCAGAAAGATGTTTACTTGTGTTTTATTGACTATGCAAAGGCAAACAACTGTATGGATCATACCAAATTACAGATAACATTGTGAAGAATGGGAATTCCAGAATACTTAATTGTGCTCCTGAGGAACCTGTACATAGATGAATAAGTAGTGGGAACAGAACAATGGGATACTGTGTAGTTTGAAATCAGGAAACATGTGGGTCAGAGTTGTATTCTTTCATCATACTTATTCAATCTTTATGCTGAGTAAATAATATGAGAAGATGGACTATATGAAGAAGAACAGGGCATCAGGATTGGAGGAACACCCATTAACGACCTGAGATATGCAGATGACACAACCTTGCTTGCTGAAAATGAAGAGGACTTGAAGCACTTATTCATGAAGATCAAAGACCACAGCCTCCAGTATTGATTAAGCCTCAATATAAATAAAAATCTCCACAACTGGATCAATAAGCAACACCATGTAAAATGGAGAAAAGAATGAAGTCATCAAAGGTTTCATTTTACTTGGATCCACAATCAACACCCAGGGAAGCAACAGTCAAAAATCAAATGACACATTGCATTGGGCAAATTTCCTGCAATAGACCTCTTTTAAAGTGTTTAAAAGCAAAGATGCCACTTGGAGGACTAAGGTATCCCTGACCCAAGCCATGGTGCTTTTAATCACCTCATATGCATGGAAAAGTTGGACAATAAATAAGGAAGACCAAACAAGAAGTGATGCCTTCGAGTTATGGTGTTGGCAAAGAATATTGAATTCTTTGAATGTACCGCGGACTGCCAAAAGAATGAACAAATCTGTCTTGGAAGAAGTACAGCCAGAATGTTCCTTAGAAGTGAGGATGATGAGGCTTCCTCTCACATACTTCAGACATGTTATCAGGAGGAACCAGTCCCTGGAGAAGGACATCATCTTTGGTAAAGTGGAGAGTCAGTGGAACAGAGGAAGACCCTCAAGGAGATGGACTGACACAGTGGCTGAAAAAATGGGTCAAGCATAACAATTATCATGAGGATGGCACAGGACCAGGCAGTGTTCTGTTGTGCATAGTGTCACTATGGGTTGGAACCAACTCAACAACACCTAAAAAAAACCTAAACAACAGCTAACCTATACGACAGAGTAGAACAGCCCCCATACAGTTTCGAAGGCTGTAATCTTTACAAAAGCCACTGGTAATCTTTCTCCTGTAGAGTGCCTGGTGGGTGGTGAACTTTTGGGTGGCAACTGAGCACTTAGCTACTGTGCCATCATGGCTCCTAGCCAATTTGTGCTGAATTTTCCGTAGCAAATTTTGCTCCATAGAGAAAAAAAACCAAACCAGTTGTCACTGAGTCAATTCTGACTCATAGCAACCCTGTAGGACAGAATAGAACTGCCCCACAGACTTTCCAAGAAGCAGCTCGTGGATTTGAACTGCCAACCTTTTGGTTAGCAGCCAAGCTTTTAACCCCTAAGCCACAAGGGCTCCGTATAGAGAATAGGGACCCATTATTTTCCATTGATGACATAATCAAATCTGAACATGTCATTCACCTACCTAACCCTTGGTCAAAAAATATATGTATAAAGTTTTATTCTCTTCATATAGAAGTGAACTCCAAACTTCTGTGTGTGACATTCAAAAATGTTCTTAAACTGATTTCAGCCAATTTGGAGACATGAAGTCTTCATATGGTACAGTGGGATGAAGATTATTTGATGATTTTAAGGTGTAGATAAGGGAAATAGGAAAGAGATACTTGTTATTGGAAGGGTGGGCTGACAGCATCTAGGAAGAACGAATCATGACAACATGACAGTTCTTGTAAATGGAGAGGAGTAAAGACTTAATCCCAACGTTCCTAAGGAATTAGGTACTAGCTCCTTGATGGCAATGTTCTTCTCTTTGAGGGAAAAACGAAATGCAATTTATCAACTTTTAGTCATGTCTTTCAATTTGTGAATAGTTCAATACGAGTATCGTATATCTTGCATAAGTGAACTTGGGCTCCCACTGAGTAACATTATTTGGCAGTACCCCAGCATTTATAACTCTTCAAAGAAGGAGAGTTAATGGCAGAGAAGAGCAAACCTGAGGCCCTGGGCATATTAGAGACATAGCCACAAGATTGCAAAATGTATTTGCTTTGTCTTAAAAAGTAAGGCATTTAATTCCTTAATGCATCCATGTAAACATTTTCAAATGGCTATGTCTTAAAAATCATTGACATAGGTCATTTTATCCCAGGGCTTCTTTCCTTCCTAGTAGGACGTAAAAGCACTTGAAAAAAGCTCTTTTTGTTAATCGTCTCCTGTTGAATCTTGTTTGTATCAGAGTTTAAAAAGTTGAGCACACTGTGCTTAACATCCAGTCTCAGCTCTCTTTTCTCTTGATGGACAGGTCAATTCAGAGGTTTGTGAATGCCTGGGGCAAATATACAACCCCAGAAACCCAATACCTACAAATCACTACATTCTTCTAATTAGAGATACATTTGTGAGGCCAAGTGCAAGAGAAATAATTCTGTTTCTGACCTTGTTCTCATTCTGAATAATTGGAGGAAATTCTAATTGATATTTGAACATTTATTTAATCTTTACAACCAAATCAAATTGCTGTCATATCTTGACTCTTTTCTTCTGTTTACAGAACATGAGTTTAGCAATCATACAGTGAAAAGAAAATAAAGACAGCTGACCTAGATAATGTAGATGTTTCTTTTCCGCCTTTTTTTTTTTTTTTCCTCACACTGCCAAAATTAACTGAGTTTCAGGCTCAACCTGCAATTCATTTTGACTGCATAGGTCAGCCTCTTGGCTCTATTATCTGAGTCCAGTGCATAACAGGTACTTCGTTCTGGTTAAGTGACTGCACTTACAGCAGGTTCTGGCTCAGAGTTCACATTCACCTTCCCTAAAGCAAAATGTTTCACCATCACTCTTAACAGTGTCATTCAGTATATCTATCAACTACACTCCGATATGTCCTGGCAGAAATTCAGACCATTTGATTTGCAAAGATATGACGGCCCACTTGAGGCTCACCAAATCACTCTCTGATATAATAATCACATTTAGCCTTGGCACTCAGTCCCAGATCATTCCCCCCAAATGAACAAATAAAACGATTGGGGGAAAACACTTCTTGGTAACAGCTTGAACTTAAATGGTGACAACAGCTGGTTCAACAGATGTACTTCACATGATACAACACCTGTGTTCTTAAAGATAGAACCTCCACTAAATTCATCCCACTCAGTGCCCTAAAAGCTATTTTTGACAGAATTTTGTAAACAAGAGCATTGATGACTGTTATGGATTATGTCTGCCCAAAATACGTGTTGTAAATCCTACTACTGTCTATGCCTGCCTGTGGTTATAATCCCATTTGGAATGGGCTGTATTTTTTATGTTAATGAGTCAGGATTAATACAGGGAGTATCTTGAGTCAATCTTTTTAGAGATATAAGAGATTAAAAAGCGAGCAGAGGAGAGATGGGGGAAGACACATGCCAAGCCACGTGAAGGTTGCCCAGGAGCAGAAGCTCAGAAGAGACAAGGACCTTCCTCCAGAGCCTACACAGACAGAAAGCCTTCCCCTAGAGCTGACACCCTGATTTCAGACTTCTAACCACCTAAACTGTGAGAAAATAAATTTCTATTTCTTAAAGCCACCCACTTGTAGCATTTCTGTTATAGTAGTACTGGATAGCTAACACAGTTACTTTAAAAAATAATAATAATATTCATTTCTTCACTTTTAGTAAGCTGATACCTCCAAACTCTTAACACCTTCCTATATGCCAATCTAACAACTACATCCAGAAGGACAAGTGATTCTACTTTACAGTCCTGCTAATGAGAAATGGTTTAAGTAAATGTGTGATGTACAATAAAACAGAAACATAATCTTAAACCACAGTAAATTTAAGACTTGCATCTGCTTCAAGTAATTCTTTTTCTTTTTTTTTTTTTAATTATAATACTCTCCTCAACTAAAAATGGTTTTCATCATAGGAAATCAAATTACTTCAGAAAAAAAAACACTGCCATTGCATCGATTCCAACTCATAGCGACCCTATAGGACAGAGTAGAACTGCCCTGTAGAGTTTCCAAGGAGCACCTGGCAGATTTGAACTGCGGACCTTTTGGTTAGCAGCCGCAGCACTTAAATACTATGCCACGAGGGTGTCTGAGCAAGTACTAATTAAGCCCTAGAGTTGCTTATGTAAATTTATGAATGTAATAGTGATATCTACAATGTTAATATACACATTAATATACTTAAATTCTGGACTCAAGTGTTCCAAAAATTCTGAAAACAAAGAATGTAGTAACTTCAACAATCTTGGCTCACTGGGAGATAAGCCACATCTCTGGACCTAGCCGTTGTTTTTGTGTCTCATTATTTTAAAGGGCCTCTTGAGAAATATGAATGTGTAAAGCTGGCATGAATATGTTATGTGAACTTTCCAAGACCTTGGTGAGCCAATATGTTGGTCTAAACCTGGTGAAATCTAAATATATTTAGGAGTGCAATCTGTGTCTAAGGTTTAAATAGTGTCAAATTTGAAAATAACAGTACCTAGATGATTAAATGCCCACATTTTTAAACAAAATTTGTGGATAAGTAACAATCCTCAGCTAAGAAATAAGAACCTTTTGGTGAACCTCAGGAAAAAAGAATTTGAAATGGAGCCATATGAAGCAGTAGGCCTCTGTCTGAGAATAGTTTGAAGTTGTATATAGCAGACTCAATATTTAAATAGGCAAATTAATGTGATTAATTTCTTTATGGTACAAAGGAGAAAAAAATGTTTATTAGTAATATGTGCTTCTTTCCAAAAATTCAAATTGTCATGTTTCATATGGGATTAATCTCCCTCCTTCAGTTCAATTCCAAACCCCAAAAGATCTAAAATAATTGACGCCTTTTACAAGACTTGGGCCTGGAACTGTGTTGTACATCTTGGCATTCAATATTTCATTTAATTTTCATCATCCTGTAAGATAGGGTGTGTTACTCTCCTCCAGGTGAGATAGGATACTGCATGTTATACAACTCCCTTAAAGCTGGCTTAACTAATTTATAAGTACGGTATACCACATTTGAAGATGTCCAGTTAAAGGACAGCCTTCAGGGATGATTGGTTCAATATTTCATCAGTCCTTTCAATGATCCATGTTTTTTGTTTTGTTTTGTTTTGTTTTTATCCTTCTTTACATAGTCTAAGTCTGTCTCACCACATGGCTGCAAAATGGTCGGAAGAAACAGCTGGGTTCACATATTTCCTGATTATATCCAACTAGAAGAAGACTGACTTTTCTTTCCTAGAAGCCTTAAGGAACTCTCCCTTCATGTCTTATTGGCCTAAATTAGATTCAGTCAAACAATCTCTAAAGCAAAATACCAGTCAACACTGACTCATAGCAACTCTATTTGAGTCTGAGTAGAGCTGTGAGCCACAGTATTTTTAAGGGCTGATTTTTCAGAAGTAGATCATCAAGCCTTTCTTCGGAAGCACCTCTGGTTTGGTTCTAACTGCCAAACTTTCAGTTAGCAGCAGAGTGGGTTAACTGTTTATACCACTCCCTCTCTAAAGCAAGGTGGTAGGAAAACTCATTGCCATCGAATCAATTCCGACTCATAGCAACCCTATAGGACAAAGTAGAACTGCCCCCATAGAGTTTCCAAGGAGCATCTGGTGGATTTGAACTGCTGACCTTTTGATTAGCAACCATAACACTTACCCACTATGCCACCAGGGTTTCCAAGGTCGGTAACTGTCCTGATTGGTTAAGGGCAGGCATAACAGATGGGGAAAAAAAAATGTTGAGACATACAATGTAATATCATTTCTATCTTTCTTTTAAAAATTTTTTTTTTTTAATTTGAGTATTAGAGTTAAAAAGTTTGCCTGAGATCCTGCAGTAACTGAATGACGGTGCCTGGATTGAAACCTTATCTATGCCTTGGTATTTATCCTACTTCATTCTGCATTTTACTTGAATGGTTGACACAGGTGTAGAGAGATTGGGAGGAACAAATATAAGAACACTAATAATTTTCTCCATTCTTGCATAAATTATTCAGTAGTACTTAAAACTCTGGCTTACAGATATGCATTTCTATCTTATGTTAATAATATGTATTAGTAACTTTTTTAAAGATCTATTTTAATGCCATGATGGTGTAAACTTATTTCACCCTTTTCCTCCTCACTAAAAATCCTGGACATAATACAACAGACAATAGTAAGAGGATTATGAAGGGTGGAAAGAGAAAGTGAGCTGCCTAGGAACTTTGGGACTTAAGGAACAATATGATGGTAAGTTACCACAGTTTTCTTTTGTACCTCCCATACCTTGAACTGTCAAGAGGTATAGACCCCTCCTCCCCGCAAAAAAGCCTGCTTTTTCTAGGCAATAGACTGGGAAAAGAGTAGCCCAGTAGAACAAAAACCACTTTGACAATATCTACCCTATCCCAGTCAAAGATCAAATGGTGTCAATGGAAAAGAGTGTCATCAGGTGACACAAGGCAGCATCCCCCTATCCTTCCAGTGTGGGGTCAGTGACTATTGCTTGTGAAGTCTAGACTTCCATTCACACACCCATCCCACTTCAACTGCAAATTTGGAGTAGGATCGCAGACAGGAGAGAACTAGATAAAGTGACTATATAATCTTTCATAGTAAACCCTGAGCCAATTCCTTACTGACCCACAAGTGACATTGACCAGAATCAACAAGCCAAAAATTTAAGAACTGAACTACAGTATAGGATAACACCCAGATACTCAGAGTAGCCTCCTGTCACCATACAAATGAAGCAGAACAGCACAGCACTGCAAGAACTATGAAAACCAAGTTGTTATTGAAACTACAGTCCAAAAAAATAAGCTAAGACCTGTGCATTAAACCTAAACAAGGTGACTGTCTGACAAAATAGAAGATTCACATCAAATATAGACTGTCATAATATAATACTTAAAAATATAGCAATCAAATCACTCATCAAATGATTAGGAAAGTCACAACTTGAATAAGAGAAGATAATTTGACAAGAGTTTTAAAATAACTATCATACATATACTTCAATAAAACAGAACAAAAAAGCAAATAATAAAATGGTGAATTAATATAGTAATAATTGTGGAAACACTGGGGTTTAGTGGTTAAGACCTATGGCTGTTAACCAAAAGTTAGCAGTTCAAATCCACCAGGTGCTCATTGGAAACCCTACTCTACAGCAATGGGATAGCAATAAATTGTGGAGCCCTGGTGGCACAGTGGTTAAGAGCCTGGCTTCTAACCAAAAGGTCCAGGGTTCAAACACACCTGCCGCTCCTCGGAAACCCTATCGGCAATTCTACTCTGTCCTATAGGGTCGCTACGAGTTGGAATAAACTTGATGGCAATGGTTTGGTTTTTGGATATCAATAATTTGTTTACAAGCAAATAGTCTCTATAATATATACCAATTTGAAAAAAAAAAAGATCTAAAGAGTGAATTAAAAAAAAAAAAACACAATCCAAGTGCATACTGTCTTCAAGAAACTCATCAAACATAAAGACACACATTGGTAGGTAAAAAAGAAAAATGATGGAAAAAAACCTACTATGCAAACATTAATCAAGAAAAAAAAGTAGGAGTAACTACACCAATTTCAGATAAATTAAACTTTAATGCAAAGGAATTACCAGGAAAAAAGGAGGGAGATAACATAACGGTAAGAAAACCTAGCAACCTTAAATATGTATGCATGAAACAAGAGATTGTCAAAGATCTCCAAATATGTGAAACAAAAACATGATTTTTAGGAGAAAAAAGAAATCCACAATTATATTTGAGGACATTAACAACCCTCTATCATTAATCAAACTACTAGACAGAAAATGAGTGAGGATAAAGAGGAACTCAACAACACCTTTAACCAGCATGATCTAGTAGACATGTACAAAACACTCCACCCAACCACAGAAGAATACATGTTCTTCTCAAGCTCATGTGGGACATTTGCCAAGATAGGTCACATTCTAGGCCATAAAACATACCTTAACAAATGTAAAAGAATGGAAATCATGCAAAATATATTCTTAAAAAGTAGAGATTTTCAGATTAGGCAAAAAAAAAAAAAAAGATGAACTACATGCTGCCTAATAAAGCTAATGAAACTCTAGCCTCTCTAATTAGGCAAAAAAAGAAAGAAACGAAAAGGATAAAAGCAGACAAATTACCAATACAAAGAATAAGAGGGATGACATCACAGATTCTACCATATATTAAAAGGATAAAATGGGAATATTATGAATAACTTTAGATATGATGATGTGGATAAATCTTTCAAAGACTCAAACTACCAAAACTTACTCAAAAACAGACTTACAAACCTTTTATCTATCGAATGAATCAAATTTGCAATAAAAAATCTTTCTTAAAGAAAACTTTAGGCCAAAATACCTTCACTAGGGAAATAGACCCAACATTCTCAGAAAGTTGATGAGGATATAATACTATCCAACTCATTCTATGGAGCCAGTGTTACTCTGATAACAAAACCAGAGAAAGACAATACAAGAAAAGAAAACTATAAACCAATATACTTCTGAATGCAGAAGCAAAAAAATTTAACAAAATTTTACCAATCAGAATGGAATGATTTACCTCAGGAATGTAAGGTTGGTTTAACATTAAAAAATCATCAAAATTAGTTTGCCGTATTAATAGACTACAAAAAAAAAAACAATATGGTCACCTCATAGATGAAAGAAAAAGAATAGCATTGTACATAATCCAACATCCCGATAAATATTCTTGGGATATGAAAGGAAAAAAAAAAATTTCCTCCCCCTGAAAAAAGGGTATCTATAAAAAAGCCTACAGCTTAATTTTGAAAGACTGAATGCTTTCCTCCTAATACCAGGAAAAAGTCCATTCTCAGAATTTCAGTTCAATATCGTACTGCCTATACTAGCCAATCCAACTAGGCAAGAAATTAGAAAAGAAGTAAAATTGTTCTTATGATCATCTATGAAAAATTGCATATGAAGTTTCCAAAAAAGCTATTAGAACTAATAATAATGAATTTAGTGAGGTTGCAGGACACAAGACTAATATGTAGAAATCAATTGCACTAGGTTATACTAGCAATGGTCAATCAGAAATTGAAATAAAGGAAATGATATCATTTACATGATATGAAAATATGAAATACTTGATGATAAACTGACAAAAGTGTAAGATCCATACTGTGAAAACTATAAAATTTTGTTGAGATAAATTAATAATCCTAAATAAATGGAAAGATATAGTATATCCATGGATTAGAATATTGTCAAGATGTTAATTCTCTCCCAAATTCATTTATAGATCTATAAATTCAATGCAATTCCATAAAAATTAATGAATAAATTTTGTTATGTACCTCATAATATATACAATAATTAAGCAAAAATCTATCACATACCTAAATACAAAACTAAAACTATAAAACTTGAGGAAAGAGATTATAAAATCTTTTTTGATCAAATATTCCTTAGATAAAATACCAAAGAGTGATCTGTAAGAAAACAAATTGAAAAATTGGACTTTAAATTAAGAACTTCTGCTTTTTGAAAAACATTATTAAGAGAATGAAAAGACAAGCCACAGACTGGAAAAAAAATCTTGCAAATCAAAAATTTAATAAAAGATTTTTATCCTGAATATGTTAAGAATTTTCAGAGCTAAACGTGGGAAAACAAATAACTGAAAAATAAAAATCAGCAAGAGGTTAGAATAGACACTTGATTGAGGATGACATATGGATGGCAAATAAGTGCATGAAAAAGAGAAATGCAACTTAAAATCACAATCAGATACCACTACACACCTATTAGAAGGTCTGACATTAAAAAGTCTGATGATATTAATTCTTGGCAAAGATACAGAACAACTGAAACTCTTATGGACTGTAGGTGAGAATGTAAAATGGCGCAACCAATTTGGAAAACAATCTGGAAATTTCTCAGAATGTTAAACATAAACCTACCATATGATCCAGCCATTCCATTTTTAGGTATTCACTCAAGAAAATGGAAGTATATGTCCACGAGAAAACTTGAACATGAATGTGTATAGCAGTCTTATATGCTAAAATAAAAAGCTGGAAGCATTCCAAACGTCCATCAACAGGTGAATGGATAAACAAAATGTTATATAAGCAATGGATATGAACATTATTATAAACAATGGAATACTACTCAGCAATATAAAGCAATGAGCTATTGATATACTCATTAACACGACCGAATCTCAAAATAATTTTTGAGTGAAATAACTTAGACAAAACCCCATAGCCTTCGAGTAGATTCTTACTCATAGCAACATACAGGAGTAAAACTGCCCCATAGGGTTTCCAAGGCTATAATCGTTACGGAAGCAGACTACCATGTCTTTCCCCCAAGGGGTAACCTGCACCAAGAGGGCTCCTTAATTGAGACAAGGAAGTGTAAATATTTTATGATTCCATTTATGTTAAATTCTATGGACTGCATACTAATATAGTGACATAAGGCAAATTAGTAGTTGCTAAGGGAAGCAGGTGATGTGGGAGAGAGTGGGATGGAGGATGTAAAAAAAGATATAACAAATCTTCTGGCGGTGATATATTTGTCCATCATTTTGATTGTGGTGATGGTTTCACATGTGAACATATGAAAAACCTTATTAACTATTACACCTTAAATATGTACCACTGATTATATGTCAATTATACCACCAATAAGATTTTAAGAAAAACAAGTTGTAAGGTAAAATTGCACGTATGTATAGATCAAATTAAGTCAGGTCAATCTGATACTTAACGTATGGTGCAAGTCTTTCAAGACAGAGATAAAAGTTACTATCATTTGAACATTGCTATGTTAAAATAAAAGTGTGGTATGCCAGCGAGATTCAAATATGGCCGATAACTACAGTAAGTATAGCAAGGACGGCTAAGGCCCTGAAGCCGTTAATACCACCATGCCAAGCTCTGGTGAAAACTCACGTTAGTTTCACATCAGTACTGTCATCACCCAGCTTGAAAGAGCCCATGCTCAATTCCCACCAACCCATTTAAACTCCTATTTTCAATCATTAAGTCTCCTGTAGGAATAATTTATTTTCCTTATTGCTGAGGTTAGTGGTTTAAAACATATATATATGGTCTTAATTTATGTCCTTACTATTTTTGAAAACTGACATTTTATTTTACAGATACTTATGTATTCAAATTCAGCAAAATTTGAACTTTTATGTAACAAACTTCTCTCAAAGAAAAAGTAGGTGTCATTTTTGCAGCTCTTGCTCTAGGGACCCGTTATGCCAAGAGGGAACTTCATAAATGAGAAATGACATCAAGGTGTTTGTAAACGCTACAGAGTGCCCAAACACTTTTAAAGTGTTAAGGCCCTAACCCCATTAAAAATTGATTCTTTTAAAGACAGCTGCTTTGAGAATATATAAGCACCTTTGAATGATAGAACTGTTATTCTTAAACCCTTCCCTTCCATTTGAGCATAATGGAGATGTATCGATTGCTCCTTGCCATCTATATTTTGATGACCTCTCTGCGACTGACACAATACACCTTGTCACTTTCAACACTCTTCATACCAACATCATTAAATCAGCTGGCAAAAAGAGAGCATGGCTCCTGAGAATGGGGATAACTCCGTTGGAAAACACAAGGACAACTCGGAGACATGACTTCACTATGCTGAAATGTCTGTTACAAAGACCAAATAACAAATATCCTAAGGAAATACACTCTTTTATACTCTATGTAATATCACTAACATTCTTGGAAATTGTAATTATTGCTGTCTGTTTTCCCTTTCCTTCTTAGATGTTGAGAAGTTTTTCCTAAAACTGAAACACAACCTAGTTTATAGAGATGATGGGGGAAAATATGTAAGGAAAAGAAAAACAAGAAATGAAGAATGATAAGGTCAAATCTAAGTAGGGCAGAAAACTATTGTCAAATTGAGGAACACACGTGACTCTCATGAGCTCAATGTGCTGAAACAAAAACCATCCTGCACTTGGAGTTTAAAGACTCTGAATTTTTGTAGCTGTGTTTCTTAACTATTCTGACCCTCAGGCTCCTCATCTATGAAATGGAAAGTATATATACAACACATTATGCTTTTATGCAGGTCAAAATAAGGTAAATATGAAATATTTAAATACTATTGAGTTTTAGAAATATATGGTATTAATGTAATAAATACTGAGAATTTATAATTCCATATACCAACAGTCTTGATATAGTATAGTGTAACTATAAATCTCTAGTTACTATTAATGAAAAGTTCAATTATTATCTCTCTACTCAAGGAAGTGTAATATGGCAAGAAAGCAATACCAAAGGCTACAAAGTTATAAATGATACAAAAATTATTCCTCCCTGACTTAATACTATTGTACCTAGTACAAACACAAGAGTTACTCAGGTTTTCCAAGTGGACATTACGGTTGTAACCTAGCCAGGCACCACAGAGATATTTAATAAATTTTATTGATTCATTGTTTTCCACAAAGAATTTCAGTAAAGAAATCATTGCTCCCTTCTCATGTCTGCATAGGGCTTGTCATGGAAATAAGTAATGATCGGTGGCAGCTCCAGAATTTCTGTGTAGAAGTTAAGTTGAGGGAATCTGGTGGGAATCTGATTGGAAGGCAGGAACTAGATGACTTATCTTGATTTTGAATGCCATAGTAAGCATATGAATCTTAACTAGACTGTATTTATTTTGAGTATACATGAGTACCCATAGGCGGCTTTAGGGAATTGGGGAAGGAGAAAATGATGCAGAGTGTGACCATGCTTCAGCTGCACCCTCCCAATTTCCCTCTACACACTCCCCCACCCCCATACACACAGTGCCAAAATACTCTTTGGTGAGACCACTGATCAAGAGGCCAGTCACCATATTGGGCATTGACACTAAGACCACAATATATGTCTAGGACTTCAGAATATTATTTTTTGTTCTATAACAACAGGATACCTTTCAAAAATTCAAGCTTTTTTGTCTCCATTCTCCATTCTTCCCACAATATAATTTTATTTTGACTTTAGTGAGGATGGAAAAATCAGATTAATGATAAGCACTGTTTTTTTTTTTTTTTTACTGCCTTAGATCCTACATGAACTCCTCAAGAGGCGTTCCTTCTGTCAGTCAAATGCAATTAGAATTGTTACTCACAGTCAGTTTTTCTAAAGACTTCAATTATTCCATAGATTATCCCCTAGAAATTGCTCGTCATCTTACTGGCAGAGTCACTTAAGTGGTTCAATCAATGGAACAAATCATTAGTGGTGATTATGATAACCTACAATTTAGAGCACAAAGTTGAGGAACAACTTTCTGAAAGTCCTCAGAAAATAGAATGCAATATAATACAAGTGTAAGACATTTAAGTGTGTCATTTTGTCAATAATTATACAAGTTGTGGGGGGGGAAGAAACATGATGTGCAACTCTGAAATAACAGATCAGTTAGGTATTTCTTTAATTGGAAGTAAATTATATAATCTTTCAATGGCAGGAAGTAGATTTTGTCATAAGCCAAACTTGTTGCCATCTAGTGGATTTCAACTCATAGTGACCCTATAGGACAGAGTAGACCTTCTCCATAGGGTTTCAAGGAGCAGCTGGTAGATTCAAACTGCCAACCTTTTGGTAAGCAGCTGATCTCTTACCACTGTGCCACCAGGGTTAATAATAAAAGGATTTTTTTCCCCATAAGACTGTGCATTTATGCACTAACCAATGCCATCAAGTCGACTCCGACTCATATCGACCCTAGAGGACAGAGCAGAACTGCCCCATAGAGTTTCCAAGGAGCGCCTGGTGGATTCGAACTGCTGACCCTTTGGTTTGCAGCTGTAGCGCTTAACCACTACACCACCAGGGTTTCCATTTATAATGCAAATTTATGCATTATAATCATGTAAATTACATTTCTATGGGGATCTAAAGGGCACCTTTAAGCCTCTGTGCCCAGGAGGGGGGTTTGAGCTCATAGTGGTGCCGGACAACCCAATCATTGATTTCTTCCCGTCTGGGCATGAGTCCATGAAGCAGGTGGTCTCAGGGGGGTCTATTGAAATTTGGGAATGTGTGGCATACCAATTGCTTCCTCAGAGATTCAAAACAATATTTAAAATCAATAGGTTTTCTTTAGCAAACACCTAATTGTGATTTTAGAGAAACTACGATTTCAACCAACTAAATTGCTAACCAGGTACGACTATAAGCAGCCACACAATAATTGCTCGAATTTGACTTCCATTCCTTCCTTATCTGGGTTTTACTCAAAGGTGGGAATCCTCTAAGAGCAACAACCTTAAGCTTCAGGAACCCTCACTTGCATGGCCTCTTCCCAGATTGGAGAATTCGTCTCCAAGAATATGGAGGGGATACAGCCCATGTCCAGTCTGGGGCCTACCTTGCTCTGGTGGTGGTCTCAGGGTTGTAGGTCAGCATCCACCCCTTCTACCACTCCAGTTATCACTCCATATGGGCCTCTTTGAGCATCAAAGTGTTATCCTTGAACCCAAGGAGAAGGGATCTAAAGATCTTGCTCTGATTCCTGCTTTTTTAGAGAGGAACCTATAATCCTGATTTCATGGCCATCTCACCTCACACACAACCGTCTCCACACAAGCCTGGCAGGACAAGGGGGTATAAAGGTGGAGAACAGAACTGAACAGCACAGGGGATCTGACAGAGTTGGACCTGCTGCTGAAGCAGCAAGAGCATCAGGGCCCAAGAGAGAGCAAGCCCTGGAGTTCTCTGAGGCCTTCCCCCAGGCAGGAAACTCACCTGAGCTAGGGTCTGCAAATGGAGTTATAGATGTGGGATCACTGAAGAGGAGTTTTGAAGTTGAAAGAAACTTTTCTAAACTATCAGTAACAACAATGATACTAATAATAATAGTGAAAATTCAATAAATCACATTGGTGAAAAGAACTAATTATCTCTCTGTTATTATTAGACAAATTAGGCAATGTAAGACCATTTGACCAAAGAACATCCAAAAAAAAAATGTAGGAAAAGAATATTATAGACTTGTGTCAACTGCTATAGTTATTAGTACATGTTATTATTCTGAATATTGTGTTATCTATGGTTTTCTTTATTGTTTGTTTTTAGTATTAGGAGTCTTCTTTTAGTGTAGGGGTAAAATATATGTATAAGAAAACATTTGCTGACACAGTTCTTACATGTATAATTCAGTGACATTACTTACGTTCATCACGTTGGGCAACCGTCACCACTGTTTTCAAATTTTCCCGTCACCATATCTACGGTGTTTTGTCAGCTTTTAAAACTTTAAATTTTTGTGATTTATTTTCTCATCCTAAATAAGTATAGCTTTGCATATCTAATTTTGTATTTCTGTTTATCATGTGGAGCCATGGTGGCAAAGTGGTCAAGAGTTCAGCTGCTAACCAAAAGATTGGCAGTTCGAATCCACCAGGCACTCCTTGGAAACTCTATGAGGCAGTTCTACTCTGTCCTATAGTGTCACTATGAGTCAGAGTCAACTTGACAGCAACTTTTTTTTTTTTTTTTTTTTGTATTTTACATGTATATTTTATTGTTAAAGAGGGTCCCTCCAACCTGAATGCATTCCATGTCAACAAACCCTGGGTCTGCCTCAATGGTAGCACACAACTTCTCGATACACATAGCTGATGCCATGTATTTGAACTACATCTTCTTTTTCTGTCTTTGTGTGTGTGTGTATAAATTGCAGGGCTTATAGATTTCCTTTACGTTTCTCAAGTGTCATTTATTAGTAAAGATAGCTGCCCCAACAGTCTCCTGAATGATTTCTTCCCTAAATTTCTTTATTTTTACTCTTCTGCAATACTTCTCCCTACACACTTTTTGCAGTTGTCAGATTCTCACATGGCATTTTATTCCACTTTTGGGGTTTGGTGCTTTCTCCCACAGACTGTTCTTTTCTGGCTAACTTGAACACTCATTCTCCTACCCTTCTCTCTCTTCCTAAGCTCCAGTGAGCATCCCTATTTGCCCTCTCCCTCATTTTTAGCCTAAATTTTGTATTTTTCAAGTCCTGTGTACCCTGAGAGTCAGGGTATTGAGTTGCTCTGTCAGTGATGGTCAACATGTGGTTCCTGAAACTTCTATACCAGAATCACGTGAGCCCCTTAAGATATGTAATTAATTAGAATTTCTAAAGTTAGGGCCCAGAGCCTACATTTTAATAAGCAATCCAAGAGGTTCTTATGAACACCTCAGTTTGAGAGCCATGGTCTCTCAAAACTTACCTGATCAGGGAGTAGGCCAAAAGTTCCCTCCCACTAGCCAACTTATGCTTTTCAGCAGTCATAGGAAAACTCGTGTAGATACTATTTCCTTCTTTCTCCTCACCCTCCTACCAGGCTCTTCAAAGAAAAGAAAGCCACCTAGGGGTCTAGACTTGTACAACCCTTCAAATTCTGAAGTTCAGAGGTTGAAGAAACTAAAATTAGTTTTGGTTTTAAATTATTAAAAAAATGTCTTCCATATCTAAATTTCTAAAAAGTGGTATCGGTTACTATCAAATAAGCAAATAGGAGCAACTTTAGATAATATGTTTTATTTGGTTTTGGTTTGTTTTTTGTTCAGGCCATGTTGCATATTGAAAAGAGGGTTGACTCAGTTTGTTCGCAAACTACATTTTTAATCTGTCGTTGTTGGTTGCCATGAGTCAGAATTGACTCATTTACTAAGTGCTTCCACAAGCACCATCCTGTTTAGTCTTTACAACAATCCCATTAAGATAGGAGGAAATTAGGGATCTGAGACATTGAACATATGGCCCAAGATTCCAATACTGGCAAGAAATAGAATCGGGATTCAGCCCAAGTTTTTATGTTCAATCCAGTACTCCTCTCAGTGAATCAGTTTTCCATGAAATAATCCCCTTTGCCACCCAATGGGAGTTAATCTCCTTTGACTTTATCAATGCAGTAAGGTGTGGGAAAAAAAACTGACCTTTGTTTACACTTAGGGGCTGTTGAGAGAGAAAATAAACCGAAAAACCAAACCCATTGTC
Organism: Elephas maximus indicus; assembly: GCF_024166365.1. Taxonomy (NCBI): domain Eukaryota; kingdom Metazoa; phylum Chordata; class Mammalia; order Proboscidea; family Elephantidae; genus Elephas; species Elephas maximus. The sequence goes on along the minus strand of NC_064833.1, from coordinate 57,761,426 downwards.
GTTGAGTCGATTCCGACTCATAGTGACTCTGTAAGACAGAGTAGGACTGCCCCATTGAGTTTCCAAGGAGTGCCTGCTGCATTTGAACTGATGACCTTTTGATTAGCAGCTATAGCTCTTAACTACTATGCCACCAGGGTTTCCAAGAAAGAAAATACTTGATGCAGAATCAGACAAAGCTACTGTATGGTGCAGGAGGTGAAGATTACGGTTATCCTTGCTGAGGGAGAGTGGGTAGGTGATTTGAAGGTGTCACAGAGGATCACCTGGAGCTTCTAGGGGCCTAGTAATATTCAGTTTCTTGATCTGAATGTTAATAAACACTGGTATTTTCACTTTATAAAAATTTGTGCATCTTTCTATGCAAGCCTACGGGAACCACTGCCTCCTCCGCCTTGAGACCAGAAGAACTAGCTGCCGAACACCCTGATCAGGAACACAATAAATGAATATTAATAAAAAGACATAAAATGTGAAACAGAACTCCAAATTCTTGAAGAATTTAGACTTACTGTACCTACTGAGGCTGGAGGAGCCCCATGACTATGGCCCTCAGTTGTTCTTCCAGCCTTGAATTGAACTTACTCCCTGAAGTCACCTGTAAACTAAGTAGCGGTTTATTTCAAAGAGTAAAGATTGTCACCCTTGAATATTGCGTTAAAAAAAAAGTTATCTATATAAGACCAAGAGGTCAACAACTAGCTTAAAGCATAGATGAGAAGGTTGAGGGGCAAAGAGATTAAGTAAAAGGAAGTAAAACAACTAGAACAGAAATAATGAGAATGTTGACACAGCGTGAAGAATGAAACTGATGTCACTGATCATTATGTCTAGAGACTGTGGAATGGGAGCAGATTTTGCTGTGTATATTTTCACCAAAAATAAAAGTAAACAATAATAATTAAAAACAACAAAAAAAAAAGAGTGCATGAAAAGCTGTCAGCAGAAAGCGTGGCAATAAGAATCATTGTGTTCACATTAGTGAAGGAGACTACTATTGTTGTCGTTAACATTATTATAGTCCTTGTGGAAACTGATTCTTTGTCAGAGGCTGAGGAAATTTCACCCAATAAACAAATCATGGAGCTGCAATTGAATCCACGTAGAGTTGTTTGCTCTTTCTATTCCACTGTAAAATAAGCTTGAGTGTGAGTAAGCATTGCCCACAGATTGCCTTAATGAAAGTTCTCCAGATATGTATTTAGCATCTTCCATAATCCTTGAACCCTTGAAAAAGAATGTGTGAGTTTCTTAGTCATTCTTCCACTTCCACAGGGACTTACACAGTTTGTGCATTGTACCACCCTCAAAAAGCACAAACACGCACACTTTTAAAGCTGTCCTTATTTAAACAATTTAGACATCTTGTTTTGGGAGAAAGGTTTTTGCTACATCATAAATGCATTTCTGTATTATCAGGAAAACAATTACTATTTTAAGTAAAATTTTGAAAATAAACTCATCAGCTGATTGAAAATTCCTGAAAAGTATGTGACTCAATCATCCATTTTCCTGCATTTACCAATGTCTACATGGCAGTTTAATAAAACATCCTTTTTAACGTGCACTTGGAATGAGGTACATTATTCTCTGAATTTCCAGCTTTTGAAAGAAGTTGAGGCAGTTAAAACATGAATAAATAAGTCTCCTAAGCATTAACTTTCTTTAAGAAGCAGGGGCATTTATAAGAGCTTGGAGCTTTTTGCAAAAAGCTGTATGTTTGTTTTTATCTTATAAAATACTTCAATTTTCTTGCTTATAACAATAAAAGACTCATATGGGTTCCTTCCAGGTGTTTTCCAAGTAGTGGCTTAATTGAGTCTAGTTGTTGAGAAATTCTCAGCTTTTTAAATTTTAAATATCTTATTCTAGAGGGATCAAAGAAAAGGACGTAAGAAGATTTCTCCTTCTCACTTATTACTGCAAATACAACGAAACTGTAATCATTCAGGCTAACTAGAGATACTAAGTTGATTTGTGAAGAATTTATTATCAAGTGCTATGAAGTCTAAATATCATTGTCTCAATATCCATAATGCCTAATATATTCAAAGAAGCCTAGGTGTTTCTATGTGTTAAACTGGAAAATTACATAGCCATTACAAGAATTAAGCTTCTTGTTCTCTAAACCTTGACTTTGACCAACCATAAAGAAGCAAAATTTAGAATAATCAAACACACATGTCCACCTATACACATATCATCTATCAAAAAGCCAATGTGCTCCTAGATTATGCTTTCTGACTTCATATAAAGTATCTAAAGTTAAAAGAGGTATTACTGCTTTCTTTAAGAATAGTTTTTTGGGTTTTTTTGTTGTTGTTACTATTAGGAAAAAAGAAATGTGATAAGATGTGTAATAGAAAAGATAAGAAATACGAGCAGTAAATTGCATAAATATCTAAATAGAGAAATTTATATCAAGGAAATGGCTCATGCAGTTGTAGAGTCTGGAATGTTCCAAGTCCATGGGGCAGGCTGGAGGCTTCTCCTGATTCATGTAGCCGCAGGCGCTTATGAACCCAAGATCGGCTGGTCAGACAGCAGGGCTTTTGCTCACAGACCATGACGACTGACAGATCCCAAGATCGGCAGGCAAGAGAGCAGGTAAGCTCCTAGCTCAAGTACCAAGAACTGGAGATCAGACGAACAGGAGCCAGCTGCAAGATCCAGAGGGAACATTGCCAGAAAGTCCACCTATATTGGATGCAGGCCACATCCCCAAGGAAATTACCGTTCAACTGACTGGCTACTCACAGCAGATCCTATCATGGAAGTGATCACATTATATCAAATCTCATCACGGAAGTGATCACGTCATTATATGACTGCGAAACTTCTGAGAATCATGGCCCAGCCAAGTTGACACAAAACCTTAATGATCATACCATCTATATTAAAAGAAGTGAGCTCAATAGGTAGCAAACTTGATATTCAATGTTATAGGAATGGAGCTTGGGCTTTGGAAGTCAATAGATCTGAGTTGGACTCCTAATTCTGGTAGTAAATTACCATTCACTTGTGGGCAAGTCACTTGAACTCTGTGACTTAAAGTCATCCTATAGCAGCAACAATTCCCAACTTCCAGGATTAACGTACAGATTAAAGGTAATAGAGTAAGAGTAATAATATCTGGAATATATTAGATACTTAAAATGATCCAGATACCGTTTTAAATGTTTTACAGGCATTATCTAATTTAATCTTCACAACAAATGCAATATTTTTCTCTATTGTATATATGAGAAAAGTAAGGCACAGAGAGGTTAAGAAATAAGTTTAGATAACTAGTAAGGGGAAAGTCCCTGGGTGGTACAAACAATTAACACAGTTGGCTGCTAACCAAAAGGTTGACAGCTCACATTCACCCAGAATTGCCTAGGGAGAAAGATCTGGAGATCCACTTCCAAAAATTCAGCCATTGAAAACCCTATGGAGCAGCGTTCTCTCTGATACCCATGGAGCTGCATAAGTCAAAATCAATTGGAAAGCTACTGGTGAGCCTGGTTTCAGAATTCACCTGCTTAACGACTTTGTTCTATGGCCACTACTATATTAACAACATATGAATAACTGAAAAATTGTAATGGTAGCTAAATGAATTATGGCTATTTTTATTATATGCCGGACACAACGCTAATTTTTATCACTTAGAAAAGTACCTGGCACATAGCAGGTCCTATAAATGTTTACTATACAGATAAAAGAAAGGGTTAATTAAGTAAAACAAAGTTAATTCTAATAAAATGCTTTGAAAAAATTCGTTATGAGCAAATACTGGTGGCTTATCATTAAAATATGAATTCTTTGTAATAAAACAGCCATTTTAGGGCTTTGAAATATTTTATACTTTGAAGTAAGATTAAACATTCTTTACTACAATTTTATTATAAATGTTGATGTACTTTAGAAACACCTATCTTCATACATTGTGTTAAGGTCAGTTTCAACCAACATCCATGCATATAATAATAAATTAAACATCAGTGGACTTTTTTGTTTTTGGACTAAATAGTGAAGTAGTTCCACTTCTTGCCCTCTGTAACAAGGCATTAACTGTGCATGTAAATTTTACTTCTTTCTCTAGTACCCTGAGGGATTGCTTGGTTTAAAGTGTAATTAGTTTGGGGAAAACTTTCTGCTTTTCTAGTTTTGCTACTGGAGCTAGCAGTGTTCCTCTGGAATTAGTGATAAACATTAGCTTTATAATACACAGACCATAGCAGGAAAAAGGAAAGAGGGTTGATTTTTTGTGTAGCCCATTATCTGAACTATTACTTGCTTCTGTGTTATGCTATTTTAGTTAACTGTGGCACAGTGGTTAAGGGCTCGGCTGCTAACCAAAATGTCGGCAGTTCTAATCCACCAGCTCTTCCTTGGAAACCCTATGGGCAGTTCTACTCTGTCCTATAAGGTTGCTATGAATTGGAATTGACTCAATGGCAATGTGTTTGGGTAAAAAACCAATGTGTTTTTAAAATTAAAGCTGAAATTTTAACATTTCTTTTTAAAAGAAATATGATTTTTAAACTATTTCTATGTGGCTAAGCATACAGGATTGGAACAAAAATTAAAGTATTTATATGTTTGTACATAAATTATCTCTGATCATATTTTATTTTAATTGCAATTCTTAATATCAAGTGGCTTCAGCAGTACAAGCTGATTGCACAAATCCATCAATTATCAAAATTTTAAAAAATATATACAAAAAATCTATTTGATTACTCTTTGATCTAACTTGAGAGAAAACCTTAGCAAATAAAAGAAACTCCATAGTGAGAGGAAAAGAATAGAAATCCATTTATGTTTAGTAACAGTAGACAGATATGTTCATCAATAAGGAAAGCCGATCCATATTTCTGAAACACACTGCTCTACACCAATATACTGGACTTCATTATCCATTAAGAGAGGCCCCCACAGCCTCCCTTGAAGACTAGCCTTTACTGACTGATGCTTCATAATCAACTGGCCATCTGTGAGCTCCAATCAAAAAACCAGAAGTCCACTTCCGCAGATTTGTGTTTAGCTCATGAAAATCACTGGGAGTGTTTATGAACAACTATTTATTACCTACCACAGGGCCTATATAATTAAAATTGTCTGTATCACTGATTTGCCATTGAGTGAGATTTGGAAGAAGAGTGATAATGCTATAAAATGACACCGTTACAGATTTCATTACTGTCCTCACAGGGAACCAACTTTCCACAGTATGCTTTTATGGTCTCGCATCTGTAACTGATCTGTTGTTGAGTTCCAGAAAGTAGGTTTAATCCCTAGAGGGCCTAATCACACTAATCATAATTATCAACACTTGTTGCATGCTTTTTATGCCTGAGCCAGTGTTGTAAAGGAATTACAGTGATTGCTTCCAGTACTTTCTACAAAGCTACCTGTAGGTATGTAGGTTTTACAGTAGAGGAAACTGAGTCTAGAGACATTAAATGAATCATTTAGGGTCAAACATGCAGTAAGTGATTCTGCTGAGATTTAAACTCAGGATTATCTGTAAAACCACAGGCCCTGCCATTTTATATGGCTCATTGTGCCGGGCCTAAGAGACTAGGCTCTTCTTGGAATTAATTAAGTAAATTGCTACCCATTTCAATTTCCAAAGCTAACATTCTGTTCTGACTGAATGAGATGGTCACTTTATAAAAGAGTTCAGAAATAACCTTGATCGAAACAGTAATGTTGGCTGAGTGTATATGAATACATAGTGATAAGAACATGGCCAATGATGGATCAGAGATGAGTTTATTCTCTGTGCAAGTGGCAGGAAATCCTTGACACTCAGAAACAGAGCCACTGCTAGATTATGTAATTAATGACGGCACTGCCAAGACCAAAGGGATGTGCATAACTGCCCTTTGGCCATCTGTCACAGAGACACACACGAAACGAAATACAGCATATGACGTCATCTTCTAATCTGAAGGCAAAAAATGATGATATTTGTGTCCCATGTGAATGCTCACCAAAAGGTGACCTTGGCAGAGAAGGATTTTAATAGTCAGATAGACTGGATGGCACATTCTGTAGATACCAGTCAGGCACTTTTCCCAGCCACTTTCATCAGCGCTCAATGGGCCCATGACCACCAAAATGACCATGGTAGCAGGGATGGAGCATGGGCTCAGAAACATGGACTTCCACTCAGCAAGGAAATCCTGAGTCTAGCCACTGCTAAGTGCCCAGTCTGCCAGCATCAGAGACCAATACTGAGTCCCCAATATGTCACCATTCCCTGTAGTGATCAGCCAGTTACTTGGTGGCAGATTGATTACACTGGATTGCTTCCATCATTGAAGGGGTAATATTTTGTTCTTACTGGAATACACACTTACCCTGGATATAGATTTGACTTGCACACAATGCTTCTGTCAAAACTATCGTCCATGGACTTACAGAAAGCCTTAACCCCTGTAATGATATTTCACACAGCATTACTTCTGATCAAGGAACTCATTTGCAAATGAAATGCAGGAATAGGTTCACGCTCATGGAATGCACCGGTGTTACCATGTTCCCCATCATCTTTAAGCAGCAGGTTTAAGAGGATGAAGGAACGGCCTTTAAAGACTCAGTTACAGTTAGGTGGCAATACCTTGCAGGGCTAAGGCAATGTTCTCCAGGAGGCTATATATGCTCTAAATCAGCACTCGATTTATGATACTGTTTCTCTTACAGCCAGGATTCACAGGTCCAAGAATCATGGCATAGGAATGGGAAAGGCACTACACACTATTACTCATACAAACCCACTAGCAAAAATTTTGCTTCCTTTCACTGTGACTTATACTCTGCTAGTCTAGCAGTCTTAGTTCAAAAAGGAGAAATGCTTCCACCAGGACACATGACAATGATCTCATTGAACTGGATGTTAAGATAGCCATCTGGCCACTTTGGGCTCCTCATGTTTCTGAATCAACAAGCAAAGGAAGCAGTTACCGTATTGGCTGGGGTGATTGATCCTAATTACCAAAGGGAAATTTAACTGCTGCTGCACAATGGAGACAAAGAGTGTGACTGAAATACAAGAGATGCCTAGGACATCTCTTAGTACTACAATGCCCTGTGGTTGAAGTCAATGGGAACTACAACAACCCAATTCAAGCAGGACTACTGATAGTCCAGACTCCGGAATGAAGGTTTGGGTAACCGCACCTGGCAAAGAACCACAACCAACTGAGGTGTTTACTGAGTACAAAGGAAATATGGAATGGGTAGTAGAAGAAGGTAATTATAAATATTAGGTATAACCATGTGGCCAGTTGCAGAAACTAGTACTGTCATTAAGAATATTTCTTCCTTATTTTTTTTTTTATGAAGATGCTTGTGTGTGTGTGTATAAAAAAAAAAAAAAATTCTCTCTTATCCCTTTATTGTATGACATTAAGATGTACTTTTACCAGTAGCCAGTTCTGGTCCAATCAACTCCAACTCACGAGGACGCCGCGAGTGTCAGAGTAGAACTGTGGTCCGTGTTGTTTTTAATGACTGTTTTGTTTTTTTTTTTTTTTAAGGAGATAGCCACGCTTTTCTTTTCAGGTGTCTGTGCAAGGAATCGAGCCTCTAAACTTTCACTTAGCAGCCAAACACATGAACAGTTTATGCTACTCAGGGACCCCATGTTAACGTTACCTGATCGTGTTTAAATTACAGAATATCATGGAGAAGAATAAACATCACCTAAGGACTTTGTTTCTTCTTCTGGAGAAAGAGTCAGTGCATTTTCAGTTATATGCAGGATAGTTGTGTCATGTTAGGTGGAAGCAGGACTTTATTATCGTCTTCATTTGGAGATTAAGTAGGTTTAAGGAGATATGTATGAGTGCCAAGTTGTCAACCGATGGACTCTGACGATTAATTTTATGTGTCAACTCGATTAGGCTATGGTGACCAGTTGTATGGCCAAACGCTAGTGTAGATGTTGCTGTGAAGGCATTTTGTGTATGTAACAGCATTCCTAATTATTTAAGTAGAAGACATTACCCTCCATAATGGGAGTTGTCCTCATTCAATCAATTGAATGGGTAGTAGAAGAAAAAAAAAAACGGAAGGTAGTTATAAATATCGGGAATAACCATGTAGATATAAGAAACTCAAGGCCGTTAAAGCAAAACCCCGAGGTTTCCCTGAGAAGAGTGAATTCTGCTCTTCTGCGTTCCATCAAGAGTGTAACACAGAAATCCTGCCTGGGTTTCCAGCCTGCTGGCCTACCCTATGATTTCAGACTTGCCAGCGCCCACAAGTTCATGAGCCAATTCCTTAGAATCAGTGTCTCCCTCTCTCTCATTCTCTTTCTCAATATATGTTCGTGTGTATATGTGTGTGTGTGCATGCATGTGTATCAGCAACTGACTGTCCTTGCATTGAAGAATTACAGGTAATTTTTGTTTCCATTTTATATTGTTTCTCTACTTTTTTTCAGGTTTTATGTATTGAGTACGTATAGAAATCATTATAACAAAGAAATGCTACACACACATTTTTCAAGAGCCTACAATTCACATAACATACCCATTTTAGCCACAGCTAAGTTTGTTCTTTACAAATATAACCCAGTTTCTCAAATCATCAGAGTCCTAAAAGTTTATGATTACTTTTTATTTCCTTGTCATGAGTATTTCAAACTCAAATGTAACTTGCTTTTTCATCTATTTTATGAACATGGCAACAGTTTGCCTAAGTAGTATTGTGATTTATTTTTTGTTATTCTTGGTTACGACTGTCACAATGATACAGAATTAAAATGCACAGCTTGCTCCAAGGAAAAGTGCTGTTGCTTAAATGAAAAACAATCAAATGTTAACCATTAATAGACAATGACATTTCAATATAACTTTGGCTTAATAGAAAATCAAGCTGAAATAAGCCCCAAAATACATATATATATAGAAATTGGGTCTCCAAAATCAGCCTGATCCTTCCTCGTTTTCAAAATCTCCATACAACATTTTTTTTTAGTTTAAAATATAAGATTGAGGACAGAGACTCTCTCTGTGTTTCCATGTTTTCCCAGTGCCTACCACAGTAGATGTTCATTAAATATGACTTTAATGAATTAATTACTGAATAAATGAGCAGCAAAATCTCTGGCAAATATATTCAGATACCTTGGGTTTAAGAAGCTTTAAAATAAGTAGGGCACATACTCCTATTTTTAAAGGAAATGTTATGCTTGGGAAATAATGTATTCACATTTCATGATTTAGGAATAAAATTCCATACAGTAAATTCAAAATAACTATTAAACAAACATGTGAGAGTTCCATCCTTTTAAAATGAATCTTTAAAGATCTTGCAAATAACGGCTTTACACTTCTGTGAATAAACCAAAGCAATCTCATTGCCATAGAGTCAATTCCGACTCATAGCAACCCTGTAGGACAGGCTAGAAGGTTTCCAAGACTGTAGTCTTTACAGAAACAGACTAACACATCTTTCTCCCCTGGAGCGGCTGGCGGATTAGAACCACTGACTTTTCGGTTAGCAGCCCCGTGCTTAACCACTGCACCACCAGGTCTCCTGCAGATAAAAAAAAAATTAGGATATTTCAATTAGCATCCTATAGGAGTCAAAATTTATGTTCTGACTCCAAACAACTATCCTTCTCTCATCTTTTATCTCATCCTCGTTATTGGCTCCCTCCTCATGCATAGCATAATAAAATATGATCTTTGTTCCATGCAGTCATCTTTAATTACTGACTAGGCTATTAGATAAATCTCCTAATTTGTTTTCTTTCTTCCTGCACTCCTTCCAAATGATTATTCCCACTCTGCCAACTAAATATTTAGATGTTTTTAATGGTTATGGGAATCCCTACTTGAAAATTCAGAACAGAATATACCACAAATTCCTGTCTAGTTCTATGATTTTACGTATAATTGCAGAATCTTGCCAAGTAATATTGATATGTAAGAGTCATAATTTCAAAAGTAATTTCCTATATTCTTATCACCAGCATTGCATTGTACTGAAATCCTTGGAGTACAGTATGAAAACATACAGTTGGAAATAAATATTCCAAAAACATAGAGTGTCCATAACATAGAAGGAATGTGGATAGTAGTGAGAAGAAAGTGGTAAAAGGTAGAAATATTAGACTCGTGCTTCACAATTACATATGAAGCCTACCTAAACTATTGGTTTTAGGAATGCAATTTTTTATTTCTCTATTAAAGATATAAATGATTTGTCTTTTGTGTTTAAACTCTGTATAGTCTTTGTGTCCTTCAGTTTGCTTCCCCCCCTCTCCTCCGTGTGTTTGTTAAGGGCTTCTCTCAGTTATTTGGAACCCTTGGTTGTCAGCTTATATTTAAGAATGTGGTAATACAAAACTAATGGGAAGTTCTGAATGTCTGGGGTGAGACTTCTCCACTTTAGTCTTCACTGTAAGATAATCTCTTTGATCACTGTTTGGAGAAAGAACCCCTGATGTTCCTACCTGTAGCTGTTTCCTTTGGGGCTGATCAGATTCCCCAGAGAAGATACCCGAAGACCATATGCCTGGCTACAGGTGTTTCTGGAGCTCAGTGATGGAAAAACCTGGCTTGTCTTGGCAGTCAGTATGTATATATTCACTTATTCCCCTTATTTTTAGTTTCTCTTTGTTCAGAGACTCTTTGCTTTACCTCCTTAACAGAATAGATGCTCAGACTTTTTTTTTAGTAACAGCTTTATTGAGATATGGGGTCCTGGTGGCACAGTGGTTAAGAGCTTGGCTGCTAACCAAAAGGTCAGCAGTTAGAATTCACCAGCCACACCTTGGAAGCCATATGGGGCAGTTCTACTCTGTCTTATGGGGCCATTATGAGTTGGAATCAACTCGACAGCAATGAGTTTGGTTTTTTATTTTTTGGCTTATTGAGATTTATAACTCACCCATTCAAAGAGTACAATTCAATGTTTTTTAGCATATTCACAGAACTGTACAACAATCATCACAATCAAATTTTAGAAGTTTTCTCCCTCCAAAAGAAATCCTGTACCCATTAGCAATCATTCCCCATTTTCTCCTGCCCCAAACCCATGGCAACTACCAGTCTGCTTTCTGTGCCTATTTGCCTATTCTGGACATTTCATTTAAAGGGGATCCTACAGCATGTGGCCTTTGTGACTGGCTTCTTTCACCTAGCATAATGTTTCCAAGGGTCATTCATGTTGCAGCATGTATCAGTACTTCACTCTTTTTATTGCCAAATAATATTCCATTATACAGATATACCAGATTGTGTTTATTCGGAGTAGATAAAAGGCAGTTGCCTAGCACTGAAAAGTAGAGGAGGCGATTTTGGTGCACAGCTGTTTCTTAATCAGACTTCCAATCAATATTCTGCTGATTAGCTCTACAGTTATTCCCAATTCCAAAGGAGTGAAGGGGATTAGGAGTCCTGGTGGTGCAGTGGTTAAGTGTCTGGCTGCTAGCCAAAAGGTCAGCAGTTCGAATCCACCAGCTGCACCTTAGAAACCCTATGGGGCAGTTCTACTCTGTCCTACAGGGTCGCTATGAGTCTGAATTGACTCAACAGCAATGGGATTTTTAGGGGTAGGGGATTAATTCCTGAACCTTCTAGAGATTATGTGGAATGAATTGGGTTGCTTCTCAGCCTTCACCTTTCCATGTTAAGATACAGCTTTCCTGATTTTTGAAAGTCAGAGATGCCTTTTTAGCTGAATTCAGATCTAAAATTTTATTGCTGTTTTCTTCTCTTTCCCTTAGTTTGTCCATATGGACTTAGGTGTTGTAAAATCTCTTTATCATTCTTTTAGTGGGTTTTAGGTGAGAGCGAATATAAATGCCCGTGTTTTATATACGATCTTTACTAAAAATCTAGTCTAGGCACATTTTACTACCCAATGCTTTCAGGTGATATTGTTCTAAGGTATATAGGTAGTCACTGTATAAAATGGGTATGCACATGTTTGTACAAAACAGTATAAAACATGCTTTGTGAGTATCTTTGCAATGTATTGCTTTGATATCACCAAATAACTTTTCAGTGCCAAAGTAAAAGTATTCCGTGCTACATAAATGGTTTTATTATTCATGCAAAAATTAAAATAACGTTTGGTAAAAGTGGCTGGCTATCTACAACTATATATGAAAAACTGTCATCAATTTGAAGAGAGAACCCTTCAAAATATTTCATATTTAAAAATTATCACATGAATATTTTGTTACAAATTTGAAGACAGTAGATGAAAGAATAATAGCTCTCAAGATCTCTAATTTGGTGATGGAATACATGAGGTTTGTATAAGAAAAAGATCAAGTATATTTCTTTAGAAGATGCCTAGAGATCAGGAAGTCCACGAATCCTCTATACTCATACTAATATCCTGTTGTAAATACATGACTTAACCTCTAAGTTTCAATTTCATCCTCCATAGAATTTGTATTGATTTACAAATAAACTCATTGCACAGATTCCCAAAGAGGAAAATTATGCTGACCTGCACTATGGTTATGAGGGAAGGCTAATTATTAAGCAAATATTACCTAGCATAGTGCTGGACATGTAAGAGGAAGTATGTATGTTTAAGTAAGTATTCAGTATTATACAATTGTGCATAAGAGCTCTGGCTCTGAAGCTGGTTCATATCAGGGCCTTACCACCTGCTTACATCGGATTTTTTAAAATTTCTTATTCTTCTTTGCCTCCGTTTCCTGTTTATAAAAGTAGCCTAGTTATCTACTCCATAAGGTTTAGTGGAGATTTAAATGTACACATTTATGTAAAGCTCTTGGAAGATTTTAAGAACATATCATAATCGTAATGTTTATAAAAGAAGTCTAAGATAAAAGACATCCAGCAACTGAAATATTTAAGCATCATGAATAGATTATGAGCCTTAGATGAAGCCCTCGGTTAAAGTATTCAATTACATCAGTGTTATGAATTGAATTGTGTCCCCCCAAAATGTGTGTCAGCTTGGCTAGGTCATGATTCCCAGTATTGTGTAATTGTCCACCATTTTGTCATCTGATATGATTTTCCTATGTGTTGTAAATCTTACCTCTATGATGTTAATGAGCCAGGATTAGAGGCAATTATGTTAATGAGACAGGACTCAATCTCCAGTATTAAGTTGTATCTTAAGTCAGTCTCTTTTGAGATGTAAAAGACGTAAGTGAGAATAGAGATGGGGTGAGGGGGTGGGGGGCGGACCTCATACCACCAAGAAAGCATAGCCAGGAGCAGAGTGTTTCCTTTGGACCTGGGGTCCTTGCACTGAGATGCTCCTATAAGAGGAGAAAATTGATGACAAGGGTCTTCCTCCAGAGCTGACAGAGAAAGAAAGTCTTTCCTGGAGCTGGCACCCTGAATTCTGACTTGTAGCCTCCTAAATTGTGAGAGAAAAAATTTCTGTTTGTTAAAGCCATCCACTTGTGGTATTTCTGTTATAGCAGCATTAGATAACTAAGATAATCAGTTACCAGTCATATGACTAGGAACAAGTCACTTATCCTCTCTGAATCAAAACTCCCCCTCTGTGTCATTGATTTACCCATCATTTACTTGATAATTGCTGTGTGCTAGGAACTGTACTAGATGCACTGGAAAACCAATGGCGAACAAGTATAATACCTCATTTATATTACTGAAGATCCACATAACTTGGTCATGTTATTATAAAATCACATCTTCTAAAAGGATGTTAAAGAAATAGTCTATCTCCCTGTTTTGTGAAAAGCTAATATAAATAAACAACAAAAAATTTAAATAATCCACCACCATCAGTCACCATCCAGTCAATTCCGATGTGTGGTAACCTCATATGTGTCAGAATAGAACTGTGCTCCTTACGGTTTTCAATGGCTGATTCTTTGGAAATAGATCACCAGGGCTTTGATTTAGATAATAGGATTTTTAAAAAGAAATAGTGAAATCAACTTCAAGCATAACAGTACGAGGAACTCCACTGAACTGGTCCCTACTGAAATTTGTGAAAACTATAAAAAACTAAAGCCTGTAGAAGTGGCCTTATGGACAAAGAACACATCATGAAGAAACATTTATTTAAGACTATCTATGAGTATTCAGTAAGAAAGACAAGCCGGAGTATTTGAATCAAGACTGCTCCCTCTCTCCTCACTCCCAGTTCAGTGAAGTAAAAATTCCAATACAGACTACTGCAGCCAAGAACACAAGGCTTCCTGACCCCTCCCAGCTCCCAACCAGAGTGCTTCCTCCTAGGAAAATCAGTGTTTCTCATACAGCCACCAGCTACATGTTGCTGAGGTTGAGTCCTAGGCAAGTACAGTTGAGAGGTGGGGGTTCCCTACTGCTGCCCAGCCCCTAAATCTTGGAATACAGGCTTTATCTTGGTTGTCAAATGCTGAGAAACCAAGGCCCCCATCATGCCTGTCCCAGCATGTGAGGCTGCAGTTCCACTCTAGAAGAGGCAAGCCTGGTGCTGTCAAAAACAGTGAAGGTTATGGTGAAAGGCAGTTGGAGGAAAACTCAGGATATAGGCTAAACTGTAAACCACCTAGTCTGCAAGAGAGAACAGGGGAACAAATCGTCTGGGAGGAGTTCTCCTGGGGTCTAAACAAATGCTAAACTTTGACCTCAGAAACAATCCCTTCAAAGGATCCACAATTTGAACAGATTAGTTTGCAGAGCAGTTTATGCCCCAGGGCATTGTTGGAAATAACTGAGCAATCAGCCAACAATCTGTAGATTTTGGCAGCTAGATGTGTCCAGCAAAATAGAAGAGAGTTTATCAAAGCACTGTCATCCTAGGTTGACTGGGCATACCCAAGGCTGCACTTCCCCTAGGAGCAACATCAGAGTCTTAATACTGTAGGAAGAGAAATAGACTTCAGTAAAATAACGCAGCCAGTCACTAAACAAACAAGCAAACAATAATGAGCACAGGGAAGGGAAGTGGGAGGAAAACAGTGCCCAGAGTTGCTACAATGTATTATCTAAAATGTCTAGTTTCCAACCAGAAATTATGAGGCATGCAAAGAAGCAGGAAAGCATGGCTCATACATGAGAGGGGGAAAAAAAGAAACAGAAACTGTATATGACAGTGACTGGATGTCAGAAAAAGGCTTCAAAATAGCCATTATAAACATATTCACAGAACTAAAGGAAACTATGATTTAAAAAGTAAAGAAAGGTGTAACAACAATGCCATATCAAACAGAGAATAACAAGGGACTGAAATTTTAAAAAAAGAATCCAATGGAAATTCTTGATTTGAAAAGTACAACTAAAATTAAAGAAAAAAAAAAAACTCTCACTGCAGCACTGAACAGTAAGCTTGAACTGGCAAAAAGAAAGAATAATCAAAGATAATGTAAATTGAAGAACAGGGGAAAAATGAACAGAGAGTTAAGCAAGGGAGAGATCATAAAGTGTCACATAAGTTATATTAGAAAAGCCTATGGTACAGTGGTACTCTGTAACACATGGGTCCCCATGAATCAGAATTGACTGGATGGCGATGGGTTTGGTTATGGTTTATATGATAGCAATCAACAAAATATAGTAAACTGATTTTGTTTTGTGTTTTTTGTCATCTTTCCACCAACCAAAAAAGTGCTGGTTGCACAAGAAATGTGGGTTGCATATTGTCTGATTGATGTACCACTCCGCAAATGTCTGCCTGGCCCTCTGCCATCTGCACAGCCCAATTTGTAAAGCCCTCCATAGCTGGATTCTCAACCATTGCTATAGATAAACCTATTATCTAACAAATCATTCACTTAAGAAATTCTTTCCCAGCTGATTCAAAATTTTTCATGTTGCAATTTTTAAAATATTATTTTTTAAATATATTTTATACCTACAATTATATAATAATTTTATTGTTGTTAGTTACCATCAAGTCTACTTCAACTCATGGCTACCTGTGTGTGTCAGAGTAGAACTGCATTCCATAGAGTTTTTTTTTTTTTTTTTTTATTGTGCTTTAGGTGAAAGTTTACAGCTCAAGTTAGTTTTTCATATAAAAATTTATACATGCATTGTTATGTGACCCTAGTTGCTATCCTTATAATATGTCAGCACACTCTTCTTTTCCACCCTGGATTTCCTATGTCCATTCAACCAGCTCCTGTCCCTTTCTGCCCTCTTGTCTTGCCTCCGGACGGGAGCTGCCCATTTAGTCTCATGTATCTACTTTGAAGCGCACCCTTCACAAGTATCTTCCATAGGGTTTTCAAGGCTGTGACCTTTCAGAAACATATTGCCAGGCCTATCTTCCAAGGTGCCTCTGGGTGGGTATGAACCACAAACCTTTCGGCTAGTAGTTGAATGCTTAGCCATTTACACCACCTAGGGACTCCTGCAATGAATTTAATATATAGTAAATTTATCTGATAAATTTATTAATTTAAATATATACTTATTTAATAAATATTTTTAATATTTCTATTTCACTGCATCCCTACAAATCAGTGATGTGCAATCATCTGTCACTGAGATGGCCATAATCCCAACCTAACTGATAACTCTCCACACTTACTTTTGTCCCAATCCAGTTTATTCTTCACACTGAAGTCGGAATTTTTTTTAATAAATATTAGATCATGCCATTCCCCTGCCACGGATTCAGTGCCATGATTCATAAGTTTTTCATAGGCTGAACCCCTGCATGCAGTTCAGCCTTACCATGAGACACTTACTGTCTCACTTGCTGCTGGTGACCAGTCCTCATTATTGTCTGCCCTGTAAAAAAAAAAAATAAAAATTTTTATTTTTTTTTCTGCCCTGTAGTATTGGTTAACTCACTGGTCCTTTTCAGCTCAGCAATAGTACCTAAGTCACTTCTTGTGCCTACTGTATTCCCTCCTCAATTCTTTGTCCCCTAGCTTTTACTCAGCTTTCTGGCCTCAGATTACATATTAATTCCTCCAGAAAGTCTTCTCTGAGGTACAGCAATTCTGAGGCACATTCAAATATTTCTGAAATCTAGACTCATCTTCTAATTGATATACATACTCATTGTAGTATCTTTTTCTATTTTCCAGAATTTTTTTTTAAATGTTATTAAATCAACGGTACATCTGAGACTTGTTGGCGTCTTCCAACAGAAGAAATGTGTCAAGTCCTGAAAGAACCCTGCAGTTGCCTTCCTGTCACTATCACTGCCCTTCTCGTTCATCCCTGCTAACCAGAAAGCTTTTTTTTTTTTTTTTTAACCAGAAAGCACCATGACTGCTGGGTTTGTGTCTGTCTCAGTCATCACTTTTACCTCCAGAGCTTAGTGTAATGCTGGAAAGTAATAGGCAGTGAGTTACTCAGTAATTATTGCTAAAAGAATGACTCATTGCTTTTCATTCTCTCTAGAGGCAAATCTAGAGGGTTCAGGGAATCTTTTCAAATCTACGATTTCAAAACCTGGGAGAGCCTAGCCTTTGTCCACAATCTCCACTTCTACACTGATTCAAATTGTTTAGGTTTTTTCAGTCTTTTTAAGAACTTCCCACAAAAATTTGTTGCAAAATCTTCAGTATCAAACACGAACAATAGAAATGAATTCCCATTAAATGCGTTGTTTTGTTTTTCCCTCTTTGTTTCATTAAAGGTTTATGGAGTCATGGAGGAGAGAGGCCACGTTTTTCAGCATACCAGATACTTCCGAAAATTACTGGGTATCCTGATATTCCATAAACCCTCTTTCCATTACAAAAGCCATGGCATCAATAGTCGACTTCAGAAACCCTGGGGTAGCCTTGCCTCAGGATCTGCAGCGAATAATATTCCTCACCATTTTTACTTGAATTTCAATGAGTTGCCTCATTGTGTTTCAGCACACATGGTGAAAATAAGTAACTTTGAAATGTTTGGAATCTTATAAGGGTATTTTAAACACTGGACAAGATCAGACTCTGCTGGGAGAACTGAAACTCTGGGGAATAAAGAGCAAAAATATGGGCTTCGCAATGAAACTGAGTTTCCACCTCTCTATCTGCCAGCAACTCACCCTGTAACCTTGGGCAAGTTGCCTAATACCTTCAAACATCAGTTTCTTCAAATGTCCAATGGTATGGAAACACTTATCACTTAAAGATTAATGAGCTGGCATATAGACACTGCTGAGTATGAAGCCAACTACATGGAAGACCCTTAAGAATCCTATAGTTACTATTGTGAGTAACAGGGAAATGGTATATGAAACTACTTAAAAGTGCAAAAAGAAAAAATATATATTCTAAGAATAACTCTAAGTGTGGGCAGAAAATTTTTCTACTCAGTAGAGTGAAGTTTCTTTTATACCCCATGCCCACCCCCATCACCATTTACCTTTTAACAGTTCTGTTTACTTCAGTGGTTATGGACAATTATAGTAAAGTATCATGACATACAGCCATATTTCAAGAATAAAAGTTTAGAATTAATGTTACCAGTCATTAGCTATTATATTTAAATAATAGCTATTAGTGTTCCTATTCTGCTTCAGTAACAGCACTAGCTATTAATCCTCTTATATTTTTTTAAAAAATTAGGGATTTCTTTAAAAAAAATTAACAAATGCTAGAAAATGAAATCATTCTCACATTATAATTTTATTTCACAGCATGACCGTTGTGCTGCAAATAGTTTCATGGAGGCACTAGCCTTTAGTTTAAGAACTCTGCTAATAAGCGCACTCTGAATAGAATCAAGGTTTCAAAGCCTGAAAAATAAGTTTATTCTGATATGAATTAAGAAATAATTTTCAAAAGGATGGATAAGAAAACTCACCTTAATTATAGAGGTTCTGCCTAACCATATCAAGTGTTCTTAACATTTCAAGGCTCCATGGAATTTTAAGAAGTGAGATTTGGTGTAGAATTTAAAATGAATTGAATTGATGAAACTCATTGTAGTACCCAGAAAATGTACAGGAAACAATTCAGCAAAGTCTATTGAGTCTTTCTTATGTGCCAGAGACTGTGCTAAAACCAAAAACAAAAAAAAAAAGCCGTGGCCATTGAGCCAATTCTGACTCACAGCTAGATGCGTATAAATCAATATTAAACAAATAATCAAATGAAAAATCAAATCATGTCCAAAATAAAAATATGTCTTTAAAAAAAGAAATAATTAATTTAACCGATTTCAAAAAGTAATTGCTGAACATCAATTCTATGTCAGGCCTCATACTTGGTCCCAGAAATGCAATGACAATATTAAGATCTTCAAGGGATGCATAATTTCTTGGGACGAAAGGTAAAATCACGAAGAATCACAACCTAATGTGATCAAAATGCTAGAGCTCCCTCAACTAAGTTTTGTATGAACTAGAGAACTACTAACTTTGACCAGAATTTGAGTGACTTACATAGGAGAGGACCTTGAATCCATCAGTGAAGGAAAGGGAAAACTGACAACACAGGCAGAGAGAATGTGGGGAACAAAGTGCCCAGATGTGGTGTATTAGGGTGAAGAGCTTGGTTTGTTTAGTGTAGGATCCGGGATAAAAACCAACTAATGCCTTATTTTTTAAAGCAAACTATATTGTGCACACAACATTAACATACATATTAATCATCTGGGAATCTAGCTGACAAGCAGATTCTGATTTAGTAGGACTTGGATGGGTGGAGTCTGAGAGTCTACAATTCTCACAAGATCCCAGGTGTCTTAACTCTACGAATCCTTCCTTCGGTACTAAGGAATATGGTGCATTTGACAAACTGTGTCATGAAACACTTCTGCTCCATTATGGTTCTTTATTCACTTAGACACCTTACCTCTTCTTCTCCATCTCCCTTTAAGGTCCTTCCTAGGGGCAGAAAGAGCTTTAAATTTCTCTTTGTGTAGCATAAAAACTAGGTTTTATATAATCGTTTATTCTTTCCAACTTTATTTTTAAGGATCAACTTGATGCTGAGTTTTTATGCTGAGTTCTTTTCTACTAAAAAATCTCAGCTCATGTGACTCAGAATACTTTGTATTTCAAATCTGTTTTCTCAGCTATGAGCTTTAAAAATCCAATCAGAAATTCCTCTGGATTTTAGTTTGAGGGAAGTGTGGATGGTAAGTTATTACAGCCCTCAGAATCATGGGGGAAGAGAACAACATATAAAGATACTCAGGAGAAAAGGAATTTTCATTAATAGTTAAAAATAGTATTTGTGAATTTTAAATCATTTAAGAGGAAATTCTGGCCAGATATAACCAGTTATGTTAATAGTCTTTAACAAGATGAGAGTTCAAAACCAAGCCCAGTGCCATCGAGTCAATTCCGACTCATAGCGACCCTATAGGACAGAGTAGAACTGCCCCATAGAGTTCCCAAGGAGTGCCTGGCAGACTCGAACTGCCAACCCTTTGGTTCACAGCCGTAGCACTTAACCACTGCACCACCAGGGTTTCCAGATGATACTTACCAAAAAAACACGAGGTATAGATGAATAGACCATAAATAAATAGGTAGATTCTTTGTTTGTTTTCCTCCATTTAAATGTTTCACTTTATTAAAGCTTGAGGATGAAAAGACTACATAACAGAGTTCTTGTCCTTCAGGGTTTTACACTGTATATTTATTAATTTATTCATTCAAACAGTATTAGTGGGATGCTAACATCTTCACCACTGTTCCCATAATAACTGGTAATAGTTCCTTCTAATTCCTTCCCCAACTTAGTTACTGACAACCCATCCTTCCAGTTTCTCAGACCAAAAAACAGAGTTCCTGACTCCTTTCATCTCCACACCCCACATCCAATCCAAAAAGAAATTCTCTTTTATTCTACCTATAAAATACACAGAATCCCAGCATTTCTTTCCACTTCTGCCCATGTCACCCTGGTTTAAACCACAACCGACCTTTTCCTAGATTTCAGTAACTTCTTAAATGGTCTAACTGCTTTTACAGTTGCCTCATGTAGCCTATTCTCCACACAGAAGCTGGGACAACCCATTTAAAAAAGAAAATTTTAGCTGAGATTGTGCCACTACTCAGCTCAAAACCCTGCAAATATCCTCACACTCATAGTTGCTGTTGTGTGCTCGCGAGTCAATTCAGACACATAGTGATCCCGTGTGACATAGTAGAACTGCCCCATGGGGTTTTCTGGGCTATAATTATTATGAAAACGAATTGCCATGTCCTTCTTCTGCCAAGTCACTGGTTGGGTCTGAACTGCCAGGCTTTTGGTTAGCAGCTAAGTGCTTAACTGTTGTGCCAGCAAGGCTACTACACTCAGAGTAAAAGCCAAGTTATTCAGAGTGGCATATACGACCATGAGCGCTATTACCCTTCTGACCTCATTTCTTAATGCTCTGCTCTCCCTTTTGTTCATTCCGCTCCAGCCACATAATGCCTCTTGCGTTGCTTGATCCAAGATGCAGTCATGCGTCAGGACCTTCCTTCCAGCTGGTCCTTTTACTCAAGCTGCTGGAATAATAATTTCCTATCCCATTTGAGTGTCTGCAAATCTCACCTTCTTCAAGTCTTTGTGCAAATACCACTTTGCCAATGAGGCCTGTCTTGTTGTTAGTTGCCATTCAATCAATTCTGACTTACGGCGACCCCATATGTGCAGAATAGAACTGTTCCAGAGGGTTTTCAAGGCTGTGTGACCTTTCAGAAGCAGATAACCAGGGCTGTCTTCTGAGACACCACTGGGTGGGTTCAAACCTTTTCACTAGTAGTCAAGCTCTTAACCATCTGCACCACCAGGTACTCCGAGGCATTTTTTGGCCATTGCCAACTCCCTAACACAACTTCCACCTCTGGCATACCTTTTAATCTGTACTCCTTTTTCTTTTATCCTTAGCATTTTCAACTTTTAATATGCTATATAATTTTCTTACTGTGCTTGTGATTTGCTACTTGTCTGTCAATTTTGTTCACTGATGTATTTCAAACATGAGAACAGGAAATACTGGAAAACAATAGCAGCAATGGGTCTGTAAAAATGAGGAAATCCTGGTAAGTGGGTCTTGTGAACTCTCCCTGGCTTGGCACTGGGAAAATTGTGTAATTAGACCTCGATTCTATTCTCTGTATCCATTGCCCTCTTTGACTTTCAACTTTTTCCTCTCAGGAATTCTCCCTTGCCCATTATATGCCCTGGCTGTATCTGACACTGGCATACAGGAACATGTCCTCTTTGTGGGCTGCAAGTGTGGCGGCATGAGGGTGAATTTAAGATTTCAACAGTCACAGGCTTTTTAGGCAAAGCTTGTGGTTTCCTTGGCAGTAAATTCCCTCAAAATGCTTGTCATTTTCTGATGGCTTTGTTTCCAGCACTTTCTATGTGTTAATGCCATAACTAAGTTTCTTTTTTGGACATAGCTTTTTTTTTTTTTTTTTAAGCCCACTGTATTTTTTTGAGCCTTGTTCTGCTGTTGGCTCTCTTTCTAAATTTAATGGTGGCTACACACTGAAGCCATCTGAAATAATCAGATTAGTCTTTACCAACTATCTGGAGTCCCGATTTCTGGACTCATCCCGCTCTTTGTAAACCTATTGATTCCCACATGACCTCACCTCCTGTAAGATCTTGCCAAAAGCTGCAAGCAGCAGTCAATACACAGGGTGGCCTGTTTTTATCCAACCATTTCCTACAGATCTAAAAGCTTAAAAAGTACTTGTTCTGCCTTCTAAGTTATCTCATGTGACAGTTTTATCAAATGTTTATCACAGTTTGATAGAAGGTCCTTGTGTTCTCAACCTTCAATATATTTTTACAGTGTTTACCAGCTAAATCAATGTCATAGCTTTGATTTTTCTTATGGAAACTCCCACTCTAAGCACAAATGTCTGTATTCTTGTAGGCTGCATAAGAGTTTAAAAACAGTAAAGGCTTACTTCTTACTCATATAAAAAGCAGAACAGGTAACTTAGGCAGCCTTTCTTCATGCGTTGATTCAAGATTCATCAGGGCTCACTGTTATTTTGTATCCATCAGGAAGACAGGAGAGAAAGAATGTGCAGAGAAGACATACCCTCTCTGTTAAAAGCCCGGGCCTAGAAACAGCTCATATCACTTTTGCTCACAACACTAGAGAGAACTTGGTTGTAAGTCCACACCTACTGCAAGGTAGGCTAGGAAATATAGTCTGTACAGGTGCTCAGCTACAATCCTATTACAACGGAAGAGGAAGAGAATGAAATGTGGTAGAAAGCCCACCATAACTTTGACCATTTCAAATTTGAACCTTGATCCTTGGAAAGTAAGCAGAAATAGAGATAAAATATATCATTTTGGATACTTTTAGTAATTGTGCTTAAAGTAGGTATATTATAAAATTCTGAATTTATGAGATAAATGGAAAAATAATTGAAATATCATTCAATGAGGAATGAGAAATAAGTGTATCTGTTAGTTTAGGTATTTTCATTGCTTAAACTGACATACCTAGTCAGAAAATAAGCTAATAAAAATAATATTAAATTACCTCTTAAACTTTTACCTTAAGAATTATAGAAATAATTTAGAAACCTTAGGAAGAATGGGGGCTAAGTCTCAATTTCAATAGCAGATTGACTTGAAAAAAATAATTCAAAATATTTCAATATGTGTATCACCTTTTTTTGGAAGACATTAGGGTATTTCTAATAATAACTAACACCCATAGAAAATTGAATGTTTCATAAAACTCCCATAAATTATTGGTATAATATCATCTATTTTCTAAATATAAAAATTTAAGACAAAATAATATCTCCTTTTTAATTTAAAAAGTTTTTTTCCTTAAATGCAAAGCAGGTCTATAATTGTGCTTAAAGTAGGCATAGTATAAAATTCTGAATTTATGAGATAAATGCAAAAATAATTGAGATATAAATAGAACTCAAGAAATTTGGATTATTTTAGCCCTATGCCCAGCACAACATTCCTTTAGATGAAAGCAGAGACTAGCAAAATGTAATGCATTTTATGCCATTGCTAAACTGAGATTCTAGGTGCAATTCTCATCTATAAAGAATCCTCAATGAAAATGCACACATCTTTGAAAATTGGGTTTTCTAAAGGAGAAAATGATAAAGCCATAATCACATCAGTGAACTCACTTTGTATTGAAGTTTACAGGTTCATCTAACTTCATTAAGTTTCTTTTTCCCCCTTATTGCTGCCGAAACAGAAAGATGACAGGTGAATGTAGAAATTAATCCATCAGAGTGAACACGTTTCCATTTCAAAGTATGTTAATTTCCTTTCTACTTTGTCAGCTTTAATTTGTCACTGAACCTAAAATGGGATAATTGTGCCAGCATTTAAGTTCCCATACATAGGCAGGGTTTTTTACTAGTTTCATAAAATTACATTTAGATTTCATTGACACTGCTTAATGTATTACAAGGTAACACATGTTGAGAGTTGGCTCCCAACATGTCAAATTAAATCAAAATATAAATTAATTTAATGACAACTCCATGTTGATATTTGCTCGTTTTGCTGTAAATAGTATGTGTATGGATTCACCATAATTTAACCTAAAATAATACAAAATACTCTTTACTACAAGCATTTTTTTTTTAAAGCCTTGTAAATGATCACTGTGCCTAATCACAGGGACAATGACACTTCATTATTGTGGTGTCTTGTGTAAAGGTAGTGAAGGAAAGACACTTGTTAGTAAACAGAGCTAATTCCACAGACTTCATCCTCTGTTAATCCAATTTCAGCAGCCCAGATATAACGACTGCAATTGAAAAATTAAGACCATAGAAAATTGAGTACTCAAAATATCTATTTCTCTATTTTCACCAACCCTAAATCATTTTGGTTAAAAGACATTTACTGTTAGGAAGGATGGTTTTTACGCATCAGTTGTATACTAGTGTTAATGCAAATAGCATATGGCTGATAAAAGAGTTTTGCTATAATATGCAAGAAAACCAAGAATGGAGGCAGAAGAGATGTGATATGAATAAATAAACATCTGTTTAGAGAATGAATAAGAGTGAGAATAAGGGCAAAAATGTTTTAAAGTTCTTAATCCTATACTCATACCCTTCTCATTTTATTGGGTCAAAAAAAAAAAAATTTTTCCCAATAGAAAATCCTTCACTTGGGATAATCGAGTAACTACTTCCCTATTAGATAATATTATTGATACCACCCAAAATGCCAATACACTTCACAGAATTTAGGAAAAATAAAGCATCTGCTTCATAGACCAAATAAAGGTAAAAAAAAAAAAAAGGTATCCTGGGAAATATATTCAATAGATTTTATAGTGCATAAACACTTTCAGGGCATTTAAAAATATATAGTACATCTCTTATATTAATATTCTTGACCTTAATCAAATACTAAATATCTATAAATTTTATTGTAGATTTTGTTTTTTTTTTAAATAACTGCTCAAAATTCTACAAGTTAGATTTCCCATTTTACAGTTGTTAAAATAAATTAGTGTATTTTTTTATACTGACTTTCCTGACAAAAAGAAATCAAAAACTGAGTAGACTGTGCCCAAAGTTGTGTCAAATAGAAAGACCAGAAAAATTTGTATGAATTTTACCATATGAAAATTATTGGTCACTAGGATGGATTCCCCTAAGCTCATCTGTTTGATGAAGTTGTCAAGGATTTCATTTTACTTGGATCCACAATCAACACCTATGGAAGCATCAGTCAAGAAATCAAGAGACTCATTGCATTGGGCAAATCTACTGCTAAAGACCTCTTTAAAGTGTTGAAAAGCAAAGATTTTACCTTGAAGACTAAGGTGCGCCTGACCCATGCCATGGTATTTTCAATCACAACTTATGCATGTGAAAGCTGAACAATGGATAAGCAAGACCGAAGAAGAATTGACGCTTTTGAATTGCGGTGTTGGAGAAGAATATTAAACATACCATGGACTGCCAAATGAAAGAACAAATCTGTCTTGGAAAAAATACAACCAGAATGCTCCTTAGAAGCAAGGATGGCGAGAATGTGTCTTACATACTTTGAATATGTTATCAGGAGGGATTAATCCCTGGAGGAGGACTTCTTGCTTGGTAGAGTAGAGCAAAAAAAAACGAGATGGATTGACACAGTGGCTGCAACAATGGGCTTAAGCATAACAATGATTGTGAGCATGGCGAAGGACTAGGCAGTCTTTCATTCTGTGGTACATGGTCGCTGTGAGTCGGAACTGACTTGACAGCACCTAACAATAACAACAACATTTATTTGATAAAATTCTCCTTAAGATTTTCTGTTTTTATTTGGGAATAAATTTATTTCAATTGCCTGAAGCATCTTTATTCTTTGCTGTATTTGCAACGAATTTTATCACTTCTGAAAAAAATACAGAATTTTTTAACATAGAATCATTCTCTACTTTTGAGTCTATTTATAACTGTAAGAAATTTCCTATTTTTGAAATCTTAGCAGTGGCCTTTTTTCTGTAATTTACAGTGGATTCCTCACCAAAGAAGAAGAAATTAAAATTCAAACCTAAAGGTATTAGTTACTATGTAGCCATATTTACAACTCAGAGAACTACTTTCTAAAAATTTCTGAAATATGCAATGTATACAGTTGTGGGTTTTGTTTTTTTATTTTTATTTTTTTGCTTGTTTTTGCTTATGACCCCATTAAATTCCAAAACTTCTTTTACTCATTTTGAAGAGCATATTTTAATTATAAAACAAAATACATTTTCGTGGTAGAAAATATGACACAAATCAAAAGAAAAATACGAAGCATACTAGGTTGACTTCTATAACTATTTTGGTATATTTTTTGCAGTTAAAACATAGTTTCATATAAAAATTTTAAACATATTAATTTGGAAGTATTTACTATCTGTAAGAGGAAGACAACAACAAATATATGAAGGACAAACAATAACATTTATAGATGTAGAAGAGTTGTGGTGATTTTCATGTGTTATGTAGAATCAAAACTAAGTCTTTGTGAACGCTAAACAATACATATGTCTTACGAAGTGTAAAAAAAAATTAAGCAGTCATGAAAAAGTATATTAATCAAATTAATGCATTTTAAATGTGATTTTTCACACATTATTATTTAAGACATTAATTCTTAAGAATTATTAAGAACATTCATATTTTTAAAAATATGTATTTTCATCTTTACTGCTTCCTTTAGTTCTCATCATTTTTCAGTTGGTTTTCTTGGGTTATCTAGTCATAAAATTATATAATTTGAAATAATAGTTATATATCCTTTTCTTTTAAGCCAGTTTCATGTATAATTTGCTATATTTTCAGGACAATATAAGTTTCTACACTGTTTAGATTCTAAGATACAGTTGTTCATATTTCAGCATTTCTAATGTGAATGAATTGTATGTTATATGTATTTAATATGATAGCGTTTTATTTTTCAAAAGCTTTTCATTAAATTGAGAGCATTGATTAAAATAAAATCTTAGGGTGTAAACAATATGATAATAGTTACAGTGATAATAATAGTATATTTTTCTCTGCTATTTTTACCTGCAATACCTCTGGTAGTTCAACTTTAAGAACAGTGATAGTGAGAGTATTTACTGAGAACTTACAGAGTTTAATGAATATTACCCATTGCCATAGATTCCAACTGGTAGTGACCCTACAGGAAAGGACAGAACTGCCACGTAAGGTTTCCAAGGAGCGGCTAGTGAATTCGAAATGCAGACCTTTTGGTTAGCAACCTATGTCTTAATGACCGCACCACCGGGGCTCCATAATGTATATTAGCTTGTTTAATCCTCAGAAAAACCCTGGAAGAAGATACTATTTTTATGTATATATTTCTGATGAAGAAATTACAACACAGTACCTTACTAAGGCTTACCCAGCTACTACATCACAGAATTTGGGAGTAGGGTGTATCAGCAGTCTGTCTTCCGAATTCAAGCATAATATCTATTCTATCCAATTTTTTTAATACAGCTGGTAGCTGACAGTTTCCCTCAAATAATCATTAAGGTCATAATGCTTAATGCCTATCTTAAGTGTTTTGTTTTTTAAATAAAGAATAGGCTTTAGCTTTTATTGACTCCATTTCAACAAGTATTGGAATAATCATATAAATATTCTCATTGTCATACAAGTATGCTTTATTGATTTCTTTTATGAAATAGATAAAATATTCATTGTAAAACAAAAATACTAATTTTAAGACAATAATGTTTAATAATACAGAGCTTAAGTTTGACCAGAATGTTTAATCAATAGTATAGTACTTCTGGAAACCCTGGGAGTGTAGTGCTTAAGTGCTACAGCTGCTAACCAACAGGTTGGCAGTTCGAATCCATCAGGCGCTCCTTGGAAACTCTATGGGGCAGTTCTACTCTGTCCTATAGGGTCGCTATGAGTCAGAATCACCTCAATGGCAGTGGATTTGGTTCAGTGGGTATAGTACTAGTATTTTTCTTAATATTTACTATTTATGATATCTTTTTACCCTTATTAGTTTTAATTCTTATGTTCCTTGGGATTAATATTTATTAGTTTTCTTCCATTCTTGGGAGAACTTACGTGGTTTTAGCATATTATTCTCTCAGTATATTTGTTTTCTTGCTATCTCTAGCAAAATGAATTTTAAGGTATTTACAATTATTTGTTCTGGCATTATTAACACTTACCAATGAACCAATCAGTTTAGCCAGGTAGGGTGTGAGCTGATGTACAGGTGTTCCTTTTTGTTTTTGTTTTTCATTACATGAAAAGATATGAAGCATGTTCATGAACTATAAGGACCAACTAAGGAGAAATTTACATTTCTGAGATATTGTGTCCTCTTATTCAAGGAGATGATATATCTATAGATTTATATATGCCATTTAAAATGCCTTTTAGTAAAGTTTTACTGCTTTATTTTCATAAAAGGCTTAGACATTCTGTTGGTAGCTCTCATGTATTATTTAAGCTATGTTTTCTAAGTGCCTCTAGCTGGTGCATAAAAATCTACTGACTTCAGTGTTTTTCTTTTGTATTCATTAATCTTACAAAACTCTATTCCTAATTATTACAATTTGTCTTTCAATTTGGGAGGGAAGGACGGTCTCTCTAGGCAATTATTATATCGCCTGCAAACAATGACAGTTTTATTTCTTCTTTTTCATGTCTTGTTACTGTTCTTTCCTTTTTTCTTGTCTATCTGCAGTGCCTAAAACTTCTAGTACGGTGTGGAATAATGTGTGATAGTGAACATCATAGTTTTTATCATGATTTAAAGGAAATATATTCATATATCACTATGAAATATGATTTTCGTTTAATGCCTTTCTTCATGATTAGTAAATGGTCTTCTCTTCCTTAGTTTCTTTACTATAAGTGTATATTATTTGGTTTGTGTGTGTGTGTGTGTGTCTATGAATAAGTTCACATAGCTTTGATGCTTTAATCTTTTTAAAGTGATATATTACATTAAATATTTTCTAATATTAAACATGTCATGAATGCTTGTGATAAGTCGATCTTAGTTATAATAAGATTTTATTCAGTTTTGCTGTTGATAAATTACTCTTGTTTTTTTCCCCTCATATGTTGTTCAGGAATTTTGCAACTAAGTTTATCATTGGGGTTGGTTGGTAATTTTCATTTTCTGTCCTGTTATTGTCTAATTTTAGTATCTAGTTAAATCCAGCCTCATATAAAGGAACAGACGTTCCCTCTTTCCTATTTCCTGGAAGAGTTTGTAAAAATAGGAAATACCTGTGATGTAAATTCTTAGAATAATTCACCTACAAAACTGCCTTTACTTAGTGTTTTTATGGGAATATTTTTAATTTCTGATGTAATTTATTTAATTGATGTATAATGTTCCATTATTTCTACGTCTTCTTCAAATAGCTTTTGAAACTTATCTTCCCAAAGGAAAATATACATTACATCTAAAATTTCAAGTTTATTGCCATAAAATTACGCATACAGTTAGTACATGTTTAGTTTCTCATACAGGTATTGTTTTTCCCCTGTTTTATTTCTTAAATAATCATATTTGTGACTTTTTTCTCTTGTTTATTATTTTTTCTTGATTAATTTGACAGAGTTGTGCCTCTTTTGTTAGTCATTTCAAAGAGTCAGGCTTTGGCTTTGTGTACCCACTGTATATTATATCTGTTTTCAATCACATTTAAATCTGCTCTTCAATTTTTTATTTTAGTCACTTTATTCCCTCGTTTTGCTTTTTCTTCTTTTCCTTACTTCTTAAAGATTAACTCATTAATTTTCAAACTGTCTCTTTTTTAATATTAATATATTAATTCATTCTGTTTTACATAATGTTTTACCAACTCAATGGCACCTAGGAACAGCAACAACAGGATATAGACAAGGAGCCCTGGTGGCACAATGGTTGAGAGCTCAGCTGCTAACCGACAGATCAGCTTTGCTAACTCACCAGTGACGCTACAGGGGAAAAGACCTGGAGATCTGCTCCAGTAAAAATTACACCCTAGAAAACCTATGGGGCAGTTTTATTCTGTCCTATAGGAAACCCTGGTGGTGTAGTTGTTAGGAGCTATGGCTGCTAACCAAAAGGTCAGCAGTTCGAATCCATCAGGCGCTCCTTGGTAACCCTGTGGGGCAGTTCTACTCTGTCCTACAGGGTCACTATGAGTCAGAATTGACTTAACGCAGTGGGTTATAGGCCACTCTAGGGCAGTTCCACTCTGTCCTATAGGGTTATGAGTTGGAGTCAACTCAACAGCAGTGTTTTTTGTTTGTTTGTTTTTTATTTGGATAGGTCACTATGAGTTGGAATCATCTCAACAGCACACCACAACAGGATATAGGCAAGTAGAAAAAAGAGATAATTTTTTAAAAAAGACAACCTGAAGATACAATGGTCATCACATTTTTAGGGAAGCTAAAACCCCAGGTTAGCTGGGATAGATAATTTGTGAAAAAGAAGAATGAGAAAGATAGGTTCCATTGAAGTTTTTTAAGCAGATAGCATCTAAATGACAATACACGTATTAGATCAAATGGGTTGAGGAGCCTCTCATTTGAAGTTATTGCACAGGCTGAGTTAACACAGTTTGATGACTAAAAGAATGGTCAATGAAGGGGGAATAGTCAATTATCATTCCTATAGTGTTGTTTTTCCTGAATGGTGGAAGAATAAACAGATAACAGGACAGCTACGGAATGAGCAACAAATTGATGGAGTGTGACAGGTGGAAGAAGAAAGGTTATGAGTTCAAGACATGTATAGTTTGAGGTACATGTGAGTTATTCAAATAGAGATGTCCAGTAAGATTTTAGATAAGAGTAGAATAACATGGATAAGAGGTCATAACTTCAATATATTTGGAAATAATTCTCTATAGACGTGAACACTCGAGAGGATCATAAGAAGTGATAGTACTGGGGACCAATTTTTAAGACCAAAAAAAAAAAAAAGTTCAGAGGAATGAGGCAAAAATAATGTCACAAAATATAAGGTAGCACACAAATTGAAGGAGTTATCACTGTGTCAACATATTTCAATATCTTACAGAAGGTAGTAGTAATAGAGTTGACTGTGGATGACAAAAATAAAGACAGATGTGTTATTATGGACTCAGAAAATCAGTTGCAGCTATAAATATGTTGACGAAGATGTAGTCAGGTCAATGAGGGAATCGAGTAAAGTGAGTATGAAGCTCATTAGATTTTAAGAATTGTAAAATGGTTTTTTTGGTTAGATTGTCAGTTATTCCCTACAGAGGCAGCCCTCTGGTTAACATCTGAAAACAATTGCTAGAGAGTGAAGCCTGGCTACTTTAATAAATTTCATATATGTTTATATTTTTATACTTGTTTATGTGTATTAAACTAAAATGAATTTGATTTTTCTACTCAAATAAGATTGTTATAAATCAAATATAACAACATTATCTTGCCCCACCCCTCTCTATTTTCACCACTTTTGACTGTTTTGCCTGGTGATTACTCTCATATTTTTAAAATAACATGTTATATTGCTGTTTCTTTCTCAACCAACTGCATAAATGAAGTTGGAAATTTTATTATGGTGTCTTCAACCAAATTCATGTCATCTTTTATGATCTTTTCAGCATAGTTACAGCACCAGTTTTAGATTCTCTATTGCTTAGTTTTTGGTAAACTTAAATGATAACATTTACTTTTATTTCTTAATTCACAGCATATGTACAATACTCTTGACAGTAAACATTGTAATGTGAGGATATAAGTATTATTACTCTTTCAATTTTTTCTTCTTTCTCCTTATGCTATGTGATTTCTGCCATGTATACTTTTTACTTTTATATTGTCCAGGTTGATCACATTATAGCAGTAAAATTATCATATTTCTACATGTTGCTGTAAAAATATTAACATAGAACACGTATGAAAATACCTCATGGGGGGCAGATTTGGTTGGCAAAAAAACATATATTATTTGTGTAAAAATACCACATCTTCTGTTCTTTGATTTTAGGTCGATTTAAAAATTTGAAATAAATATATCTTTCATACCATTATGAGTAGAAAATATTGATTATTGCAGTGATAAGTATTATACTACAATTTGGTTTCTAGAATGTTTTGTTTTTCTTGCAGTTACTAACTCCTTTTAAAAAATCAATCTATTTGCTTTCTTCATGTACTCTATATTTTCGGAGTCTCCTATCATACCATCTTAATCTGGAGAGACCATCTTCTGGGAACCATCTATGTTTTTGCTCCAATCTTGCCTTTTACACATGTGTAGTACTGGTTTAATTCTTGACTTTCCTTCACTGCTCTACTAGTTTTAATTCACTTTTGATCTTTGTTTATCCCCTCCTTTTTGCTTAATTCTTTCTCAAACAACATTCTAAGATAAGATGCATGATAAAGTATTATGTTGCTTAAATGTCTAAAAAGATTTTTACTCTGTCTTCATACTTGACTGATAATTTTGCTGGGTATAGAACTGCCCATTGAAAAGTAAAGAACTTTGAGGACGTTGTTCCACTGTCCTCCCAAATCCACTGTTGCTGCTGAAAAGTTTGGAGCCAGTCTCATTTTCTTTCTTTATAAATGATCTACTTTGTTTCTAACTTATTTTGTTTTTTCACTCTGGAAATTTCAGGGTCTTCTCTTTAGCCTTAGAATTATGAACTTTCTCAATATGGTGAATAAGTATTTTAGTCTATATAGTCCTTTTAATCTAAAAAGTCCTCTTCATTTCTCACCTGAACTATTACAATAGCTTCCTAACTTTGTAACTCCGTAACTATCCCCAACGTGAACTATAATCTATTTCATTAAAAAACATAGCTACGTCATTCCCCTGCTTAAACTCTTCAGTGCTATACCAAGACAAATGTGAGCTTCTTTGCATAGGAAAAAAGTCTCTCCCTGATCTACCCCTTCAATCCATGTCTGTCACTCACAGACATACATCTGAGAGTTCTAAAGTGCCAAATGGCATGTAGTTCCTTACACACCAGGCTGTTTTATGATACCTTTTGTTCACATTTTCTCCCTCCTGGATTTCCTTCCCTCAATGCTTCCTACTCCTCAACACATTTTCCTTGACTATTAGAAAAACTCCACCTTTGAAATTCAGCTGAGTCATCATGTGACCCCCCTCCCTACTCACAATTCAATAAAACAACTCCTGCAGCTTTCATTGGCCCTCCTTTAGCTCTCTGGTGGCACAGTGGTTTAAGAACTTGGCTGCTAACCAAAAGGTCAGCAGTTCAAATCCACCAGCCACTCCTTGGAAGACCTATAGGGCAGTTCTACTCTTTCCTACAGGGTCACTATGAGTTGGAATCAACTCAGTGGCAACAGGTTTGGTTTTTGTCTTTTTTTTTTTTTTTTTTTTTCTTTTGGTCTTCTATCTCTCAGAGCCCTTGTGTATATGCATTCAAGGCACCTACCATGATATGGAACCCCTGGTGGCATAGTAGTTAAGAGCTACAGCTGCTAACCAAAAGGTTGACAGTTCAAATCCACTAGGCATTCCTTGGAAACCTTATGGGGTAGTTCTACTCTGTCCTATAGGGTTGCTATGAGTTGGAATCAACTTGATGGCAATGGATTTGGTTTGGTTTTTTACCATGTTATAGTGAATGACTGTTTTTGTATATTCCAGCCTCTCTTTTAGCCTGGGTGGTGAAAGTGTTTGAACTTTAAACAGCTAACCAAAAGTTTGGAGGCTAGAATCCACCCAAAAGATCCTCAGAAGACAGGTCCAGCAATCTACTTCCAAAAAATAAGCCATCAAAAACCCTATGGAGCATCATTCTATTCTGACACACATGGGATCTCCATGAGCTGGAATCAACTCGACAGCAACTGGTTTCTTTCTTTCTTTTTTTTTGATTTTTGGTGTGTAAGACAGTTGTTATGATAATGAATGCACATTTAAATCACCTAAAGAGGCTTTAAATATTGAGTCAATCACATCTCCTGTGGTGGAACTCTAGCACTGTACAGCTTCAAAGCTTCCCAGATGATTCCAGTGTACACGCAAGGTAGGGAACCACTGCTATTCGACCTCAAGAATAGGAGCGTGTTTGACTTTTCTTTGAAACTTTATTTCGTTTCTGTTACAGTGCCTGATTCAGGGTTATTAAGGTATTAAAAGGATACAAATAAGACTATATCACATTTCATTAATCAAAATTAAATTATTTCAAACATATACTTTAAATTGCTAATATTTCAAAACATCGAACAGTTAAATTTTATCGAGTAATTCAGGTTCATATTTTTTAAAATCCTTATAAAGATTTTTAAATAATGATCCACACAATTTAATCCATAGAGGTGACATTATACAAAAATAATTATATCTCTTTTAACATAAACAATCACACTGAGAAAGCCAGATTGTGTATTATGCTCCGGTATTTTTGGTTCTCACTAATCTTGGGGCTAAAACAGTTATCAGAAATTAAACAAGACTGCTATGGATCATTATTTTAAAAAGGCTGGTAGAAACTAAGAAGACATAAAATTATGGCAAGCTGTCATAACAGAGTTTCTTACATCACCTTGCTATAACAAAAATAGAGAGGGGAGAAGAGAGACAGGAGGAAACAAATATCAAATAAAGTAGATCTCATCCTGAATTTAAAGCTAGAGATTAGCACTGCAGGTAGACAAAGGTTTTGCTAAAGAAGCCATTAGCAGAAAGCTTCGGATTTCTATTGTCTGACACTGAGGCTGAAAGGCAAAACACATTTGAATAAACTGATGGTTTGATAGCTTTATTTCATACAGAAAACAGGTCTCCAGAAATAGGTTCTAATTCAATAGCATAGGGAAGAATTTTGTTTTGCTTTTGTTGTTGCTGTCAGCAGCCAGCTCAAAACTATCTGGATAACAGAGATTGTTCTTAAATGTTGTAGGCTAAAATGAACGAAATCAGTACTCTTGTCCGAGAGAATTCAGTGTAGAGAATAGCTTGTAAAACTTAACTTGTAACACATTAAGTCACAGATTCCATTTTAGGGAAAAAAAAATAGAATCTTGATAAATGCAGGATGAGTTGAGAACTCAACACGAGTAACATGCTAACTGTGTTAGCAGTTTGTGAAATAAATTAAGCATCATGCGTGTAAATCTTCCTCTTCAAAGGCAGTTATGTTTGTCCTCACCCATCTCTTGCTAATGATAACTTATAAAGTGGTAGTTCAGCCAAAGAAAAAAGACACATTCTACTGTAAAAAAAAAAAAAAAAAAAAATCTTCACAAATGTAGACATTCACCTCAAGGTTTAAAAAATCAAAAAGAAAAGAAAAACTTCTTGACTCTTTCTGATCTTAAGACACACCTCTCATTAGAGACAAAATTTTTGTGAACAATTTGGATACTTCCTCAGCCATACAAATGAATGCAAAACCTATCATTTCATTACATTAAATTTACTGTGAGATAATTTAAAAGGCAACCATTTCAGAAAAGATGAGATACTGTTCCCATAAAAGTTTCTGTTATTCAAAAGGAAATAGACACTTGGTGATTTCTTCTGATAGATTTTTCTATGCAATCCATACATACTAGAAAATTCTCTTGGTTTACTCTAGTAATTCTAATGTAATGATATTCATCCAACAAAATAAACACAAAAAAACAAAAACCAAATCTGTTGCTGTCTAGTGGATTCCAACTCATAGCAACCCTATAAAACACAGTAGAACTGCCCCATAAGGTTTGCCAAGGAGCAGCTGGTGGATTCAAACTGCTGAACAAACTGCACCACCAGGGCTCCAAATGGACACAAAAACCAAAACAAACAGGTTCCCATGGAGTCAATTCTGACTTATAGCAACCGTATAGGACAAAGAGAACTGCCCCGTAGGATTTCCATGGAGCATCTAATGAATTCAAACTGCAGACCTCTTGTTTAGCAGCCAAGCTCTTAACCACTGCACCACCAAGACTCGAAATAAACACAAAAAACAAACGAAGCCAGTTCCCACTGTGCCAATTCTGACTCATAATGACGCTATAGGACGAAGTAGAACTGCCTCATAGGCTTTCCAAGGAGCACCTGGTAGATGCAAACTGCCAACCCCTTGGTTAGAAGCTTTAGCTCTTAACCACCGTGCCATCAAGATTTCCAAATGAACACAAACCAAAACTAAACTCATTGCTGTAGAGTTGATTCTGACTCATGCTGACCCTATTAAAAAAAAAAAGAAAGAAAAAAAACCAAACCCTTTTCTGTCCTGTCTATTCTGACTCACATCAACCCTATAGGGGGACCATATTTCAAATAAATGTTCAGTGAAAACAAAGCCTATGCTTATTAGAGCATGTGCTTTATATTTGTACTTATCTCAAGGTTCAATATATGAGGTCCTAAATATTAATTTTTATGATTGGAAATATATAAAAATGACAAGGTAGAAAGGGAATACCTTGCACATAACAATGACAGAGATATTTTCTTCACGAGGAAAAAAATAGTAGTTTTTTTTTCCTTTGTGGTAGAAGTCTACATTTGTTAAAGATGTCATTAAATAATTTCTCCAGTTCTTCAGGGCCTCTAGCTATTCATCAGCCTTTGAGAAAAGAATGTGTTTCAGGCTTAAAAGCAATAGAGTTAAAAACAGAATTTGCTAAGGAAAGTGATATAGGAATACATAAAAGCCAGAGGTGTAGAAGCAAAGATAAAATAGCTATCTCTTTCTGGAAAGAAAAAGGCA
Source organism: Elephas maximus indicus (assembly GCF_024166365.1). Classification (NCBI taxonomy): domain Eukaryota; kingdom Metazoa; phylum Chordata; class Mammalia; order Proboscidea; family Elephantidae; genus Elephas; species Elephas maximus. Next base: position 57,724,404 of record NC_064833.1, on the reverse strand, counting down.
AAATAATTCAAGGGACGACAAGTGGGGAGGAGGAATATTAAGTTTAAGATTAAAAATGGAATGCATCATGCATAAATATGCATAGATCAGAAAATGGCATGGCAGAACCCCTAAATGCTTGATCTTCAAAAGCAGGAGGAAGAAAATTAAAAGTTAAAAAGAAATTAGACTGTTTGCTTAAAATCGTATGCTCATCTAAATCATCTGCTAGATATATTTTCCAGTTTCAGGTTTTCTGGGGCCATAACCCGTTAAACAGTTTTGTAAGGTCTCACTCTAACCTGGCTCTGTTGTTCCTACAACGTAAAACATGAGCTAGTGTCATTTCAGGGCCAGGAATTGATGAACCTTGTGTCCTAGCACTTGGGATTCTAAATTGCAGCACTCTTGCTCCCTCTCCCCAAGATATTTGACTGAGCCCTAGTTAAAACTTCAAGGAAAATGGCAGCTAATGCTGTATTGTTTCTTGAGTTTTCTCTGTTGAAGGATAGACATTCTTATTCAATTCTAAAGTAATTACATTAAGAATCTCCTCTGTACCAGCTTCTCCGAGGAGATAATACAAAGATGAAAGACATGGATCCTGTGCTAAGGAATTAATTATTTTTCCTACATTTTCTCTCATTGGGTTGCACTTTTCTTCAAAATAAGGTGAAATCATTGAGCTGCATCCATCTATTCAACAAATACTTATTCAGCATCTCCTATTTGTAAGGTCTTGTTATGGAGATAAAATAATAGGTAGATCCATATAAAATTGCTGAAAACATTGTCAGTTTAATCAAGGACTCAACTCTTAAGAAGCTAACAGTTGAAAGGTCATGCAGACAAGTAAATTAACATTTACAAGATTACTGGCAAGTGATGTGTTAGGGTAAGTACAGGGTGCTTTAGGAACATATGCAGGGGAACACCTAATCAGATGTAGGAACAGTGTCCTTAGCAGAAGGAAGAGTAGTTGCAAATATCTGAAGGCAAGCAAGCACATGAACAGTGTGGCTCAATAAGAGAAATTGGAACTGGTGGGAAGATGGGACTAGGTCAAGCAGTACATTGTTATTTAGTTCATGTTAAGGTTTTTCGCCTTTATACAAAGAACACAAGGGGAATACTAAGGGAGCTTAAGAAAAAGAGATAATAAAATCAAAATTGTAATTTAGAAATAAGTAAATGAAAAAAACACAGTGCATTGATTAAATTAATGAAATTCACTTAAATTTTAATGAAGATGTATTGAGCCCATTCTGTGTGCCAGGCACTGAGATAAAAAGATAAATAATTGTCACTGCTGTCAAAGAGCTCCTACTGTATTAAGGGAGACCGAAAAGAAAAAAAAAAAAGTTGTTTAAAAATAGTATGGTACACAGACTGCTCTAAGAGGTCTCTATCTCACTCTGGGATCCTGAGAAAACTTCCTGAAGAATGTGGTACCTGAACAATGAACAGTAAGCTCAACAGACAACAATATATGAGGAAGAGTTATAGGCAGTAGACATAGCATTGACTAAGGCCTGATCTAAGAGGGTATATGGATTTGGAGTTAGTTATTGCTGGGAGAAGGAGCCCTGGTGGTACAGTGGTTAAGAGCGCCACTGCTGACTGGAACGTGGACAGGAGAATGATGTGGCAGTCGGGTCCCATAAAGATTACAGCCTTGGAAACACCAAGGGGCAGTTAATAAGCTGTCCTATAGGTCACTACGAGTCAGAATCAATTTGATGGTGATGACTTCATTGCTGAGAGAATATCAAGAAGGTTTTTAGGAATGGTTGAACTTTGATGAATCAAATGTTGGGGAAAATCATTCCTAATGAATGTTATTTCATTAATATGAAACAGATATAAGAAGGTACAGGCCATTGAAGAGACGAATGAATCTGCTTTGGCTGAGGTTTCACATTTATAAGCTAGAGAAGAAAGAAAGTTGGATTTCTGGGTTAGGCTCAGATCATTTAAAAAATAATACATTGGTAATAATTTCAGACACTGTGCTCAAGATGGAAACCCTGGTGGCGTAGTGGTTAAGTGCTACGGCTGCTAACCAACAGGTTGGCAGTTCGAATCTGCCAGACCCTCCTTGAAAACTCTATGGGGCAGTTCTACTCTGTCCTATAATGTCACCATGAGTCAGAATAGACTCGACAGTAGTGGGTTGGGTGCTCAGGATTAATGGGAACTCATTAGAGGCTGTTGTATAAAGGAGGATTAATTAGATTTTCACCTGTAAGTTATGTGGAAGAAGAATCTTGAAGGCAGAAAGATCTGTTATCAACTTCATAAAAGAATTCTCCAGGAAAATCTCAAGTCAGGCAGCAGCAGTTAGGATGAAATGAAACGAATCCTTCTTTGCAGGGTCCCACAATTAGACCCCTTGGTAGCCTTGTCGGTAACCAGTTGCTAACCTTAACAGTTATCTGTGTTCTACCCATTGCCTTCAAGTCAATTCTGGCTCTGGCTCTAGGGACCCTATAAGATAGAGTAGAACTGCCCCATAGGATTTGTGAGGCTGTAATCTTTATGGGAGCAGATTACCAGATCTTTTCTACTGTAGAAAGCTGGTGGGTTCAAATCACTGGCCTTTTGTTAAGCAGCCGAGTGCTTAACATTGGTTCCTTTTGAGATCCTTTATTTGAAAATTGTTACAACTCTGTAAAATATGCCCTATTCTTTCTATATTAAAAATGAAAAATCTGAGGAAGAGAGACATCGAATATATTGGCCAAAGTTAAATAGTCAATAAGTGAGTGGGGCTGTCTTTTGAACCCAGGCAATCTGATTTCAGAGCCCATTCTCTTAACAACTTGTGTAAACCAAAAACCAAGCTCATTGCCATTGAGTCAAATTCTGACTCATGGTGACCCTGTAGGACAGAGTAAAATTGCCCCATAGGGTTTCCAAGGAGGCTGATGGACTCCAACTGCTGATCTTTTGGTTAGTAGCTGAGCTCTTAACCACTGTACCACCAGGGCCCCACAACTTGTCTAAACAGACTCAAAAACAAAACAAAACAAAAAAATGATTTCCTCTACAATTTATTTTGTGTATATGTAGGGCTTGAAAATTTTATTGAAAATTGAGAAAACCATTCTTTAAGTAAAATTATCCTCTCTTGCAAGATTCCCCCACCTGTCTGTCAGTTTGTCGTACTGTGGGGGGTTGCACGTTGCTGTGATGCTGGAAGCTATGCCACCAGTATTCAGATACCAGTAGGGTTACCCATGGAGGGCAGGTTTCAGCTGAGCTTCCAGACTAAGAGAGACTAGGAAGTAGGACCTGGAAGCCTACTTCTGACAATAATTAGCCGGTGAAAACCTTATGAATAGCAGCGGAACATTGTCTGATATTGTGCTGGAGGATGAGCCCCGCAGGTTGGAAGGCACTCAAAAGACGACTGGGGAAGAGCTGCCTCCTCAAAGTAGAATCAACCTTAATGAATTGGATGGAGTCAAGCTTTTGGGACCTTCATTTGCTGATGTGACACGACTCAAAATGAGAAGAAAGAGTTGCAAACATCCATTAATAATCAGAACATGGAATATATGAAGTATGAATCTAGGAAAATTGGAAATCATTAAAAATGAAATGGACCACGTAAACATCAGTATCCTAGGCATTAGTGAGCTGAAATGGACTGGCATTGTTCATTATGAATCAGGCAATCTTATGGCCTACGATGCTGGGAATGACAACTTGAAGAATGGTGTTGTGTTCATTGTCACAAAGAACATTTCAAGATCTGTCCTGAAGTACAATGCTGTCAGGGATAGGATAATATCCATATACCTACAAAGAAGACCAGTTAATACGATTATTATTCTAATTTATGCACCAACAACTAAAGCCAAAGATGAAAAAATTGAAGATTTTTATCAGCTTCTGCAGTTTGAAATTGATCGGACATGGATCAAGATCCATTGATAATTACTGGTGATTTTTCTTTTTTGGAATGAGAAAGTTGGAAACAAGAAGGATCGATAGTTGTAAAATATGGCCTGGGAGATAGAAACAATGCCAGATATTGCATGATAGAATTTTGCAAGATCAATAACTTCCTCATTGCAAATATCTTCTTTCAACAATGTAAATGGCGACTATACACATGGACCTCACCAGGTGGAATACACAGGAATCAAATTGACTATCTGTGGAAAGAGATGATGGAAAAGCTCAATATCATCAGTCAGAACAAGGCCAGGGGTCAACTGTGGAACAGACCATAAATTGCTCATATGCGAGTTCAAGCTGAAACTAAAGAAAATAAGAGCAAGTCCACGAGAAACAAAGTACAACCTTGAGTTATATCCCACCTGAATTTAGAGATCGTCTCAAGAATAGATTTGACACGTTGAACACTAATGATCAAAGACCAGAGGAGTTGTGGAATGACATCAAGAACATCATACGTGAAGAAAACAAGAGGTCATTGAAAAGACAGGAAAGAAAGAAATGATCAAGACAGATGTCAGAGGAGACGCTGAAACTTGCTCTCAAATGTCAAGCTGCTAAAGCAAAAGGAAGAAATGATGAAGTAAGAGAACTGAACGGAAGATTTCAAAGGGCAGTTCAAAAAGACAAAGTAAAGTTTACAATGACACATGAAAAAAGATGGAGATAGAAAACCAAAGGGAAAGAACATGCTCAGTGTTTCTCGAACTGAAAGATCTGAAGAAAGATTTCAAGCCACAAGTTGCAACAGTGAAGGTTTCTATGGGGAAAATATTAAACGATGCAGGAAGCATCAAAAGAAGATGGTAGGAATATACAAAGTCATTATACCAAAAAAGATAGTCAACATTCAACCATTTGAAGAGGTAGCATATGATCAGGAACAGATGGTACTGAAGGAAGAAGCCCAAGCTGCACTGAAAGCACTGGAGAAAAACAAGGCTCCGAGAATTGATGGAATATCAATTGAGATGTTTCAACAAACGATGCAGCACTGGAAGAGCTCACTCGTCTAAGCCAAGAAATTTGGAAGACAGCTACCTGGCCAACCGACTGGAAGAGATCCATATTTATGCCTATTCCCAAGAAAGGTGATCCAACCAAATGTGGAAATTATCGAAGAGAATAATATCATTATCATCACAAGCAAGCAAAATTTTGCTGAAGATGATCCGAAAGCAGCTGCAGCATTATATCGACAGGGAACTGCCAGAAAGTCAAGCCAGTTTCAGAAGAGGACATGGAGCCAGGGATATCACTGCTGATGTCTAATGGACACTGGCTGAAAGCAGAGAATACCAGAAGGATGTTTACCTGTGTTTTATTGACTATGCAAAGGCATTTGACTGTGTGGATGATAACAAATTATGGATAACATTGCAAAGAATGGGAATTCCAGAACACTTAATTGTGCTTGTGAGGAACCTTTACATAGATCAAGAGGCACTCGTTTGGACAGAACAAGGGGATACTGATTGATTTAAAGTCAGGAAAGGTGTGCATCACGGTCGTATCTTTTCACCATACCTATTCAGTTCGTATGCTGAGCAAATAATCCGAGAAGCTGGACTATGTGAAGAAGAACGGGACGTCAGGATTGGAGGAAGACTGATTAACAACCTGTGTTATGCTGATGACACAACCTTGCTTTCTGAAAGTGAAGAGGACTTGAAGCACTTAACTGATGAAGATCTAAGACCACAGCCTTCAGTATGGATTACACCTCAATGTAAAGAAAACAAAAATCCTTACAACTGGACCAATAAACCACATCATGATAAATGGAGAAAAGACTGAAGCTGTCAAGGATTTCATTTTACTTGGATCCACAATCAACACTCATGGAAGCAGCAGTCAAGAAATCAAAAGACGCATTGCATTGGGCAAATCTGCTGCAAAGGACCTCTTTAAAGTATTGAAAAGTAAAGATGTCACCTTGAAGACTAAGGTGTACCTGACCCAAGCCAAGGTATTTTCAATCACATCATAATCATGTGAAAGCTAGACAATGAATAAGGAAGACTGAAGAAGAATTGACGCCTTTGAATTGCGGTGTTGGTGAAGAATATTGCATATACCATGGACTGCCAAAAGAATGATCAAATCTGTCTTAGAAGAAGTGCAACCAGAATGCTCCTCAGGAGCAAGGATGGTGAGACTGTGTCTTACATACTTTGGACATGTTGTCAGGAAGGATTAGTCCCTGGAGAAGGACATCTTGCTTGGTAAAGTACAGGGTCAGTGAAAAAGAGGAAGACCCTCAATGAGATGGACTGACACAGTGGCTGCAACAGCGGGCTCAAGCATAACAACAATTATTAGGATGGTTCGGGACCGGGCAGTGTTTCATTCTGTGGCACATAAGGTCGCAATGAGTCGGATCCGACTTGACAGCACCTAACACCAACAACTGTCAAGATTGCTAATACTTTTTGCATTTTTTTTCCAGATTTTGAAGGAGCATTATTATTTCAATAGTGTTTTAGTCTATGTCAAAATATAATTAATATTGCAAATCAGTGCCACACATACATCTTTAAAAAATCATAGAAAGGGAATATGAGATTTAAAAAATATTTGTAGAGACCAAGTTGCAGAGAAGACAATGTTAGTACTGGAATAGGATTATGGTCTCTTGAGATATAAATTTAAATTCTTTATTCTCTAGATTATGATATGATACGTCTTGCTATGATAATGAAACAAAAACTCAACTCTTCAAAGGAATTACATGTAAGGCAAAAACTGGGCATCAACCCCTAACAAGGTTAAAATGTTAAGTATAGAAAAGTAAATTTGATATGAAAAAATATATACACGTGTAATTTGATAGCAATGTGTGCATTCTGTCTGAATCAAATATTCTTAATTAGAAGCATCAATTTCTATGGTGCTCATCATTCACTCAAAAAAGTGCATTCATTCATTCATAATGGGTAATTTGCAGCTGAAATGGCTTTATTTAGGAAATGGTTTCCTAGAGAAAAAAGTACCCACATTTTGGAGACCCTTTAAAATTACGTACTCATGGCTGAAAGCTGAAAATACAAACTGAGATTTTAATGTAAGAAATAGAGCATATTCTGGGAGACAGCACACAAACCTACAACTAATTAAATGTGGTCCATTATATCTGATACCAAATAAATTGGAAAATATTTTTAGTAAGAATTCTTAATTAACTAACCAAGTATTAAATACAAATGTAGCTATAAAATATTTGTTAAAAAGGATATAAAATCTAAGCTTTGAATTTGTGGCTTTATGGGAAAGTTTCCAGAGAGAGAATTTTTTTCTAATCTTAGATGCTAACATAGGTAGCTTATTTTGGCAAAAAGCAAGTGACACCAGTCAGTAGCTCTAATCCACGTAATAGAATAAAGAACACAGGTGATGATAATTATGCAAGTAATTACAAAAGACACTATAATTGCATAGTTCTTTTCCTTTCTTCCCTTAACTGATTTAAAAGCAATTGTATAAATCATATTGAATTGCGGCGTATTTGATGATAATAGCGCAAAAAAGGTGAGTGGGAGCAAAGCTTTATTGAAGTAGTGAAATGATACTAAAGGGTAAATTTATATTACAGAAAGAAAATGAGGGAACCACAAAAGGTAAAGAAAAAGGTTAATAGAACAAACTCTACAAATATATGTTAGCTTTGCAGTCCTTTCTCAGTGTTTTAAAAATATGTAAAATTATATAAAATAATAATCATGCAATGTAGGGATAGATTTATAGCATATAAATGTCAGTTTGTTATACTGTGGTGGTCTGCAGGTTGCTCTGATGCTGGAAACTAGCCAGTGATATATCAAATGCCAGCAGTGTCACCCATGGTGGTTTCAGAGAAACTTCCAGACTAAAGTAGACTAGGAAGAGAGACCTGGTGATCTACTTTAGTAAATCAGCCAATGAAAACTTCACGGATCACAGTAGAACCCTGTCTGACTCACTTGCTTTGGACACGTCATCAGGAGGGATTAATTGCTGAAGGAAGACATCATGTTGGGCAAAATAGAGGACCAAAGAAGGCAAGTGAGACTCTCAGTGGGATGGGTTGGTACAACAGCCCCAAAGAGAGACTCAAACATGCTGGCAATTGTGAAGATGATGTAGAACCGGACAATATTTTGTTCTATTGTACGTAAAACCTCTGTGAGCCAAAGTCAACTCAGTGGCAACTGACAATTGTATGATTCTCTTAATATGAAATGTCAAGAAATGACAAAATTTTGTGACAGAAAGTAGATTAGCGTTTGCTTTGTAAGGTCACTGTGAGTCAGAATCAGCTCGACAGCAGTGGGTTTGGTTTTTTTTAATCCTGGGAGGGTTGGGTGCAAAAAAGAAGTGACTGCTAATAGATTCAGAGTTTAGTTAGGGGTGGTAAAATGTTCTTTGAATTGTATACTTTTACATGCACAAATGTATGCTGCTTGAATTATATCTCAAAAGACTGCTTAGAAAAATATTATTTGTAAGGAGTGTTACAAAATTTTGATCAACTAATAGCTAAAATACAGAAATTTGCAAAATGTTTCTTAACTAGAGCAAATTCTTTTTTTAGGTTTCATATTATCATTCTCATTTATTTGTATTCCTTTATGTTTGAGTGGGAAAAATACATTAGATTTATAGTCATGTTAAAGTACCTGCTTATAATTAAAAGTCTATTTCTCTAAGTTGAAATCCAGCATTAGCAGTCAGTAATAGCTGTGATGTTTTGCATTGTTTTCTTCCTCTTTAAATTTGGGTGGATTCTGTCAAAAATATTTGTACATTCACAGGCGTGTTTTATATGTTTATATCATGTGATAGCAATAAAATTTTTAACTGCAAGTTTGCCATAATATCCCAGACATTTTATTCCTATGCGTTTATTATAGAGTATCAATCCATAAATTAATAATAAGAGCTGCCAAGTAATTGATTAGTAAGAAAATGATTTGAAGATTGAAGATATTGCAAACAAATTAAACGTTTGTTAGCCATGTGTTCAAACAGATCCCTCATCAATTTCTTTAATAGAAGCTCTTAACCCAGAAGCGTTAGTCTTTTAACCATCCTCTTCTCTTCCTATTTCAGTCTCCCTGAGGTGAAAATTCTATATTCAAAAAGTCCAAGCATGATGGAAGTGGAAAAAATTAAGCTACGTGGAAAATCTAGACAAAAATAATTAGTTCCTAAGTTACAGAGACTTGTTTTGTCAAGAACTTGCCCACATCAGGTTTTCAACATTTTTATTACATTACTTTCTGTGGAAAAATTTTCGCCAATGTTATCACTATACCATCTTTTTGGTGCTTCCCAAATACCCGTGTTATTGATTAGATTTCCTTGGATGAGGAATCTGTTGTAAAAGAATGAAAGAATTCAAAGTTACTAAAAAGAAAATCAAAAAGTCAAATATATTGCCCTTCTTCCTTGTTCCACATGTCTCACGAAAACAAGAAATATAAATATAAATAAATACAGACCACAATCACCGTAAGCTAAAGCCAGTTTTGTACTGATGTTCTTCAAGGTGAGACTAAGTGATGGTCTAATCTTTGTATTAGGTGAAGAAGACAAGAAAGAACATAATTAATAGTGGGAGTAAAATTTCAAATAGGCTTTGAGTCAAATAAAGAAAAAAATCATGTGTTTTAAAATCTCTGATGCTAAAATAAATATTTACCCACTCCCTTTTTTTTTTTTTTTAGCAACCTAGTTTACATTTATTAATTTATTGGAATTGCAATTTTAAAAACACATATTTTCTTCATATCCCCAGTGTGAATATCTTCACAAACTCAGGGTACAGATACAGTTAGATCACTAATTTCTTCGGTCACCCAAGTCCCAAATACTTTAATAGCAGGAAGTCCAGTAGTTTTCTCTTGAGGCAAAGGCGAGACCTCCCAAAGGTTGCCACACCTAAAGCAACAGGGCGAACCCTCAGGTCTATCAGTTTGCCCCTGCTCCTGCTTTTGGCCGTCACATGGTGTCGCTGTTGACACTTAGTCCTGCTCATGGCGGTGCAGAGAGCGCTGCCTGTTCAGATCCGTGCACGGGCCTTCATGTTTCTTGGAGGGAAAATGTTCCCTTCTTTCCGTATTCAACTTAGTCTGGGGTCTCACGGTTGAATTCTCAAGGTAGTAGCTTTTTTTTTCTGAAGCTCTTTTAGGCCCTATAATGCAATCTCCCAAAGTAATAACTGCCACAGGAATGATGTCAAGTCTGGTTAAGATAACAGTTTCCTTGCTTCCTTCTCAGGAATCTACCACATTGACAAGAAGTAGCTTTTTTTAAGGACGCAGAACATAAAAGTCCTTAATTTCAGTCATCAGACAACTAGCCACACACAAGTCTTTAAGTGAAAATAAAACCAAAAACCAAACCCAGTGCCGTCGAGTCGTTGCCGACTCATAGCGACCCTATACGACAGAGTAGAACTGCCCCACAGAGTTTCCAAGGAGCGCCTAAACAGATTCGAATTGCACACCCTTTGGTTAGCAGGCGTAGCACTTAACCACTATCCCACCAGGGTTTCCTTAAGTTAAAACAGCTTGACAATTTCTTTTACTGTTCTAAGCGTTGAACTCCTTTATTCTTCTGTGTGAAGGAGAGGGGTACTTTCAGAGATTCCAAGATTATTTTTTTATTGGAGAAAACAAAAATAAAGCACTAATAATCTCTTTGTGGGACATCAGACCATGGTTATATTTTCTTCTACACAATGCACTGTGTTTCTTGCCTTTAGGTTGAGGGAGAACTTAGCTGTCAAATTAAAATATGATTTTTTCAAATTGTTTCAGTAGTTTTGTCCCGTGAACAAAATTACAGTATTTTCCTGGACCTCAATCTTTGTATATCTTTTTTTTAAACAGCTTTTTTGAGATATAATTCCCATTTAAAGTATACAATTCAATGATCTTTTGTGTATTCACAGAGTTGTCCAACTATCATCACAATAATTTTAGAACATACTCATCATCCCGAAATGAAACCCCACTCCCCATTTCCCCTGAGCTCTTCTAGAACTTGGCAAACGCTAGTGTACTTTCTGTGTCTATAGATTTGCCATTATGATCATTTCTTGTGAAAAGGATCATAAAAATATGATCTTTTGTGATCGACTTATGTCACTTAGCATAATGTTTTCCAGGTTCACCTGTATTGTAACATGTAGCAATATTTCATTCCTCTTCATGACCATTACATGTATATGGCACATTTTATTGATCCATTCATCAGTTAATGGCCATTTTTAATGATTTCTATTTTTTTTTTTTTTTTTTTTTTTGCTCTTAGGAAGGATGTTACTATATATTTAAGAAAAAATTTGTGTGTACATATATTTTCATTTCTCATGCCACTTAGGGGTGGAATTGCTGAGCCAAATAGTAATTTATGAGGAACTACCAGACTGTTCCCAAGCACCTGCACCATTTTACATTTATTCCCATCATAGTATCCTGATTTTTCTGCATCCTCATCAACATTTATTATCTGTCTTTTTTTCTTATAGCTATCTTAGTGAGTGTGAAATTTTATCTTATTGTGATTTTGATTTGCACTTCCCTAATGACTAATTGGAAACCCTGGTGGCGTAGTGGTTAAGTGCTACAGCTGCTAACCAAGAGGTCAGCAGTTCAAATCCACCAGGTGCTCCTTGGAAACTCTATGGGGCAGTTCTACTCTGTCCTGTAGGGTCACTATGAGTCGGAAACGACTTGATGGCAGTGGGTTTTTTTTAATGACTAATGGTGTGGAGCACATTTCATGTGCTTATTGACCATTAGTATGTCTTCTTTGAAGAAATGTCTATTCAAATCCTTTGCTTATTTTTTAGTTGACTAATTTGTTACTTGTCTTTTTATCATTGATTTCTAGGAGGTTTTTTATCAGATATATGCTTTGCATGTATTTTCTCCCATTCTTTTGGTTATCTTTAAACTTTCTAGATGATTGTCTTCCGAAACACAAGTTGTGTTTTGATGAATACCAATTCATCTATTTTTGCTTTAGTTGCTTATGGTTTTGGTGCAGAACCTAAAAAGGCTATGGTTAATACAAAGTCACAAAAACTTGATCCTATATTTTCTTCTAAAGGTTTTGTAGTTTTAGCTATTTTATACTTAGGTCACATTTATTTTGAGATAATTTTGTACCCAAAGGGAAGGGTTCAACTTAATCCTTTTGCCTGTCAACATTCAGTTGTTCTAGCAACATCTGTTGAGTTGTTTCCCCCGTTAAATTATTTTGGCACCTCCGTCAAAATCAATTAACTATATTTACGAGGGTTTATTGATGTATTCCAAATTATCTTTAATTGACCTATATGTCTATTCTTAGGCCAGTATCACATTGACCTGATATTGTAGCTTTGTAGTAAATTTTGAAACTGTTTGGTATACGAGTAATACTGGCCTCAGAAGATCAGTTGGAATGTATTCCTTCTTCTCCTATTTTGGATGAATATGTAAAGAGCTGGTATTAATTCTTCCGTAAATAGTTGGTGTGCTTTACCTGCTAAGCCATTTTAGCATAAGCTTTTTTTGTGTATGTGGGAAGTTTACTAATTTCTAGTTCAATGCCTTTATTTTATAGACTATTCAGATGTTGTATTTCTTCTTGTGTCCATTTCAATAGTTTGTATCTTTATAGGAATTCGTTCACATCATCTAAGTTATCTAATTTGTTGCCATACAATTGCTTATACTATTACCTCAACATTCTTTTTATTTGTGCAAGGTTGGTAGTAATGTCTCTTCTTTCCTTCCTGATATTCATAATTTGAGTCTTTTATATTTTTTTGTTGCTCAATCAAGATAAAGTTTTGTTACTTTTGTTTTTCTTTTCAAAGAACCAACTTTTCCCTTCTTTAACTTTTTTTTTCTTTTTTCCTACTCCCTATCTTACTTTCTATCTTGTTCGTCTGTGCTCTAATCTTTATTATTTTCTTCCTTCTGTTTTCTGTGGGTTTACTTTGCTCTCTTTTCCTGTATTTTAAGGTGGAAGATGAGGTTCCTAATTAGCGGCCTTTCTTCTTTTTTTAATATGGGTGTTTACAGTTATAAATTTCTGTCTAACCACTGTTTTAGCTGCATTCTGTATGTTTTCATATGCCAAGAGTTCATTCTCATATTTTATTCATATTCCATCTCAAATTTTTTTTTTTTTTTAATTTCCCTTTTGGTATATTCTTTAACTAGCACCTTCACTCTAAGGAGAGCAGTTTATTGCCTCTGCTATTAACTCATCCTTCGAGAGAAAGAAAGGGGGCCTGGGAGGAAGGAAAAAAGAAAATGCTCTGAGAATTCCCTAGAGGGAGCCTCTTAAAGGGATATTCAAACCAACTGTTCACTAAACTCTACTAGACACAGAAATGCAATTATAAATCCCTCCTGGACTTTGTTTGACTTTCTTGTATCTTCCCAATCCTGTACTGAAATACATCTACTCTTATTCTGCTATCCACACTATCTCTTTTTTCTTCTCCTTTCATCTCTCTTTTATTATACTTTATCATATCTTAATTTAAGAAGTATGTATTACAAAGGGGCACAGTTATGGATACTTCCAGAATAACCAAGCACTTCATGGGATTGGTTTACTGAGCTTGAGGACTTAGGACCATAGTCTTGTGGGGCAATTCCATCAATTGGCACAATATAGTTCATAAAGATAATGTTCTACATCTTAGTTTGGTGAATATTGTCTGGGGTCTTAAAAGCTTGCGAGTAGCCACCTAAGATACAACTATTGGTCCTTACTCATCTGGAGCACAAGAGAAAGAAGGAAATCCAAAAAACTAGTCTACAGAACTAATAGTCTACATTAACTATGGCCTCACATACCTTGAGACCAGAGCTAGATGGTGCCCAGTTACCACTACTGACCATTCCGACCAGTGACACAATAGATGGTCCTGGATAGAATGGGAGAAAAATGTGAAATGAAACTCAAATTTCTGAAAAAAGACCAGACTTACTGGACCATTAGAGACTAGAGAAGCCCCTGAGACTACCTCTCTGACGTACCCTTTAAACCTGGAATCAAACCACCCCCAGAGGTGACCTTCTGGCCAAATGACAGATCGGCTCATGAAATAAATATTATCATCTATCAGCACTGTGCTCCTCTAAATAATCATCTAAATTAAATCAAATGGTAAACATTTACCCTATGGCAAAGATGAGAAGGTAGAGGGGAAAGGGAAGCTAGATTAATGGAAACAGAGCAACTAGAAAGGAAATAATGGGAATGCTGACACATTGTGAAAAATATAACCAATGTCACTGGACAATATGTGTAGAGATTATTAAAAGTGAACCTAATTAGCTATGTAAACTTTCACCAAAAACACAACAAAATATTTTAAAAAGAAGTATATATTAGAAAGAAAATTCAATCAGTAAAAGTATACATAATTAGTAAATTCATAAATTAATTACTGAAAGTAAGTTCATAAATATATCTACAACATACAAACATATACGAATACATATATGTGGATACACATAAGCATACATTTTAAAAAAATACATATAGCTTTTGTAAAATATATTTACCTTATTAAAAAAAGTATATATTAGAAAGAAAATTAAATTAGTAAAAATACACATAATTAGTAAAGTAAATTAGTAAATCAATAAATGAAAGTAAGTTCATAAAGATGTCTATAACATACACACATATATGAATATATGTGTGTACCTGCACAAATCTACATATATACAAATTTTATAAAATGTATTTCTCTTATTCAGGTCAACATAGACTAGAATACTAAACCAAAGCCAAACTTGTTGGGTTCAACTTGATTCTGACTCATAGCAACCTAATAGAGTAGAACTGCCCTATACGATTTCCAAGGGGCGCTGGTAGATTTAAACTGCCGACCTTTTGGTTAGCAGTGGAGCTCTTAATCACTGCGCCACCAGGACTCTGACTAGAATGCTAGAAAATATTTATTTCTGGGTCTAGTATTTTATTTGTTATAAAATATCATTAAAAACATTGTATCATTAAGAATTAGCACATACAGACATACTTAAAAGAGATAGAAAACAGTGGTATAAATTTGGACTAATAGCAATGTAACATTTCTTAGTTGAAATTTTTTGTTTTCTCTCTTTAAAGTGAAAATTCACATCTATTTTTAATTTTTGCCCGTATTTTAAATAATAGTAGGAATAATTTTAAGTAATTAATAATAAATAATTTTAAATAATAATAGGAATAATGGCAATGCTTTCTATATGCTAGGAATATTACATGTATTATCTTATTCCACTCAGAAATTCCATCAAGTAGATGCTCTCGATATCACCATTTAATAAACAGTTGAATCTGTAGTGAGATTAAGCAATGCAAAGCAAAAGCACCCACTTAGTAAGTTACAGAGCTATGAGAACCTACCTTCACAAGGAGTCTTACAGAAAAGCTCTGTGGCTCAGCCAGAATTCATTAGCATTGAGAAAATAATGGTTCAAGAGATACATGTGTCATGTGATCAATGGTAGACTGTCAAAACTGTTAAGTGATCAGAAGTGTGTTCTTGGCTGTCCACTACATCTTTTACTAATTTCCCTACTCCTTTCCTTACTCCGATCTCTCAGACAGCACTGCCAGCAGCCTGCAGTGGTGGATGTATCAGAAGCAAAGATTAGCTATTATTTGAGATTCTTTTAAATAAAGTGAGAATCTTGGTCTTCATGAACTGACAGCATGAGGCAAAAGGTTACATTTGACCTCATCTCAAGTTCCATCCTCAGGTAGTATAGTAGTATGGCTTTGCTGCCTCTATCTCGCAGGGGCGATAACTAAGAATATGTTAAAGATATAGTTAATAGATTCATTTGCTTTGTCTTATTTGTGATATATTGTTGTCTCCATTCACTAACAAATAATTTGGCAGAGTCCACAGACCAAAAAATGGCAAAAGAACGTTGCTGTCTTTTGTTATGTGCTTTTTTTTTTTTTTCTTTTAAAATAAGAAAGTCATGTGAAGACCCTGGGAGGGAGCTGTCTCCACTTCAAGGTAAGAATCACAGATTGTAAAACCAGACTTACTGATCTGACGGGGACTGGAAAAACCCCAAGAGTATGGCTGCTGGACACCCTTTTAACTCAGTACTGAAGTCACTCCTAAGGTTCACCGTTCAGCGAAAGATTAGACAGGCCCATGAAACAAAACGAGACTAAATGGGCACTCCAACCCAGGGGCAAGGACGAAAAGACAGGAGGGAACAGGGAAGCTGATAATGGGGAACCCAAGGTCGAGAAGAGAAGGGTGTTGACACATTATGGGATTGGCAACCATTGTCATAAAACAATATGTGTATTAATTGTTTAATGAGAAACTAATTTGCTCTCTAAACCTTCATCTAAAGCACAATTTTAAAAAAAAAATCACAGATTGCAGTAAACAAAAGAAAGTAAATAAATAACCCCTGGGCTTCATTATTGAAAATTATTTTCTTTTTGGCCCCTAAAAGCTGTAGTGTTTATGAGGTTAAAAGTTCTCTAGGATGATTCACAGTCAATAGAAATTGTAGTTTTACTACTGTTTGTGACCTCTTTACTAATTGTAAAAGGATTAACATTTCCAAATTTTACTGACTTAATTCTTTTTGCATCTCCATTGAGCAACTTCTTCAATAAATCATAAATGACAAATCTTGTGTGATTAAAAAATGGCACCAAGAATGAGATAATTATACATAAAATGGAGAGTATAACGGTAATTTTGTCTGGATAAAAACAATACAAATCCCATTACTTATTTTGATTAAGAAAATGAAAAGATGCTTTATGATGAAAAAAACCTAGATAATCGTGCTGTTAACTAGCAGTGTTTCTTCATATGTAGTCAGGCAGACAAATTAAGAAAAAGCTGATTAGGTCCTATAAGAATTAAACAGTAATTTATAATGAGAATGAGACAGGAGAATCAGTACACAGCAGCACTACTGTTATGTTTCATGATTCATTATAACCAAAAGAGTAGTTATTTCCTTAAATAAGATTTATAAAGTGGGAGGCCAGAATAAAGAAGTGTATGAAAACAAAAGAAATACACAGATACTGCCTGGAGGGTTATTAAAAACGGATAAGGCACTACAGCTGCAAACATCCATTCGGCCCACTGTGTTGCCGTTGGAATTTCACTTAATTAAAATACAGTTTTGACAGTGGGTCATTCATGCAAAGACAAAAAAAAAAAAAAATCAAGTATTAAAAGGACAGAATGATTCTCCAACTCATTAGTGTCAGTACACAACAAAAACGGGATTTATGTTGTAGTGATGCAAATAGCATACAAATCAGCCTTGGGGTTCCGTATTAAAAATGAAAATTCACAAATTGTCCAATTGCTAGTAAGACTTTCTTAAGATTTTCAAGCAACAAAATATGTTTTGTAGTATTTATTACCATTTTACCCATTGCCATCCAGTTGATTTCTACTCATGGTGACCTTACGTGTGTCAGAGTAGATAGAACTCTGCTCCACAGGGTCTTCAAAAGCTGACTTTTTGGTTGTAAATCACCAGGGCTTTCCTCCAAGTTGCCTCTGGGTGGACTTGAACCTCCAACCTTTTGGTTAGCATCTGAATGTGTTAATCATTTGCACCACCCAGGCACAGATAATTTCTTCCATGTAGGTAGACAGTGACCTTAGAAATTAAAGTTAACAATAAGGAATATCTTTGAAAACGTCAAAGGGGCAGTACATGGGAAACACCTAAAACTCTTGAGCAAAGTTTCTCTCTGTGTTACGCACCCTCTCTCTCTCCCTTCACTGAAGTTAATTCATATTTGGCATTGAGATTAAAGAATTTAATATTTATTCCATTATAAAATGGATACCATCTCATCATACTATTGGTACCTGAGACTGTGTAAAGATTCTTGAGGTGAAAAATGCCTTACTAATGAAGTAGCATTTTCTCAATTCTACTTTTAAGTGAAATTTAAGTCTAGCACTTCTCCTCAGGTGAAGAAGTGGAAAAGAGTTACATTTTAATTGGAAAAGAAGTTTAGCCCATATAGAGTTTGGCAGATGTACAGTTAGTTTTACTGATTACTTCCCCCCCCTAAAAAAAATTGGTTACACGGGTAAGCTTTAAGGTCAAGAAAGAGCAATCATTATAGGCCTGTTACAGAGTTACAATCAGATAGATCAATACAATGGAAAAGGGAGATCACCACACCAAATAAGCAGAGTTTATTTGTACCTTGAAAGAAAACAATCAATTTGTCAGCTCACACTCTGTTAATGATTGTACGTGTTGTTAAAAATGAATTTGCAAGAACAGAAATAATCAACCAAACTAAAAAGACAGCTTGACAAATTTAAACACCTGCACAGAGAATCATTTAGGCAAATCTTTTTCACAAGGTGGTTCAGTTTTAGTGACAGCAGGTGAGCTTTGGTTGAGTGCCCAGATGCTGTAATTTTTTGCCTTACTGGTGTAGGGAGTGCTGAAATCCTAAAGTAGCAACGGAAGCAAGTGACAGCACACAAATTATTAAGGAGTCTGGAACAGCTGACGCTTTTTACCTCTTGTTACACTTGACTTCATAGGTTTTGGATTCCGAATAATATATTTTTATTAAATATTCTCCTTGTGGATATGGCTGTCATGCTAAAAGTTATAAGAAATTAATAAAAGGAAGATATGATTTTACCCTCCAAAGACTGTCAGATTATTGGAAGCATAGCTTTATCTAAGTAGGCAAAGTGAAATTGAAAGTTAAGAAAATTTATCTTCCTAACTTATGAGAAAATTTCCTTTTCTGTTAAAGAAAAAAATCTTTTAACATGAATAATTCAGGCTCAATGTCTATATTGTCCAGACACCTGCTCTACGTCCTTAGTAAATATAGTCCCTTGAGTAACATGTTTTAGCCTTATTCTACTTAAATACACTTCATTAAAGATGAAATCTAAGTAGTGTTTCAGTTTTTGTGTTTTGTTTTGTTTTTAGTTACACCCCCCAAGATAGATTTGATAGTTATTTTTCAGGAGTAAAAGGATCATTTGGGAACGAGTTTGACTATCAAGCTGAGTAGCAGTCTAAATAACGGGCTTTAGAGAGCGAAGCTTCTCTCTCCCTTACAGAATCGGGAGACGGTGTGAGGTATTAGTGGGAGAACATGCTGTGGAGTGGAGCGCAGCTTTAGTGAATTCAAAATAACTGCTTTTTACTGAAGGCCTAGAGCTGTGTATCTTTGAATTCACTTAGGTGTTAAACACCTTTGCCTCAGCGTCTCCGTTGAATTATGAGTCTACCAGCAACACGTGAGCTGAGTAATGGACTTGCTTTAGCACCTGTGCATTAACACTGATACACTACCACTTAAAAAGAGACTAATGTATTAATTTATTCATGTACAACAATTGCTCTGGGAGAGTCATTGGGGCCATCAATGGATTTAAAACTTTGAGGCAAGAATCTGTCCAAGATGGGTCTAACTGGAAACGCTTTTGATCAGAGAAGTCCAGAAGGTTATCACCCAGAGGTTGACCAACCAGGAGTGGATTAAAGGGGACTGCCGATGAAATCTAAAGGAAGATACTGGAATCTATCTGAGATGTAGGTACAAACATTAACAACTCCAAAAAAAAAAAAAAAAAGAAAAGTCAAAAATTCTTTATTTGAGCTTATTGGAAATCTCTCTCCATATCCTGATGTGATGGCACAAAATATCTGGCCCCTGACTCTGTTCAGTCTCACCATATACTTTAGTCCATGTGACTAGGTCACTCCTGGTTTTGGATTTGTACTTCAGTTCCAGCAGGGTCACAAAATTCTACCCTGGGTCTTGTTCTTCTAACTTGTTTTTCTGAGGACATACTTAGCTTCAGCTTTCCCTCTTTTTCTGAGTATATGCTCATCTCCTATCTCCCCCACCATTGGCCGAGGCCCTGCAAACAATGGAATGGGTTATTCTGGACCTGGAGTACTAGCTTGTGCTTACCATGAGTATCTCCAATACCTTGAGCCTCCTGAGTCAGTGCACCGTCAAGAAGCCCATTTTCTAGATGTAAATGACTGGGAATTGTTTTGGCTTTTTGTCTCTGCCAGTTCCTCTACTAGAAGGGAAGAGTTCTAAATTAATTCTGTAGATTAAATATCATTTAGAGAGGATTTTTTTGTGTGTGTGCCCTCAAAGAATTTCAAAGAAGGAGATTGTTTAATAAATGAAAATAATAAGTAAACAAAATGAAGAATCTAATTCTACCCTCTGGCTTTATAAAAGATCACAATACTTAGAAATTAACTAACATGTCCTGAGTTGTGCAAAGTAGGTTATTTACTTCCACGTCTTAAATGCAGCATATACTAAAATCTTGGTTAAAATAATATCTTAGGAATTATTACTAACTTTGACAATGCCTTGAATTTTTACTCTTCACAAGTATCAAAATTGTACTATAACCATTAGGTAAAACTACATCAAAGATATACTTTTTTTTTTTTCCAGTGTCATTAAATTAATATTTCAGCTTCAACAATGCTCTTAATATTTTTATTTTGGAAGAAATTTTTGTTGCTAAGAAAAAAAAGATTTGCGTTCATTTGATTTTCATAAGGCATATTAACATACATGCTTTCTTTCTAAATGTAAATATAAATTTGAAAATGCAAAACAGAAACAACCAGGCAAAAGCTTACATAGGCAAATTTTTACTTAAACCTGAGGGGAAATTAACTAGAGCTTGTTCTGAGCCAAATTAAACAAAACAAAGATTAGTGATATCAAGAGTTGTTCAAATAGAGTCATAAGACTGAGTCCACTACCCAGGGTCTGGTTGACTCACCCAGGGCAACAGGAGTACATGAGGGACAGGTGGTGCAGGAAGCTTACAGAGGTAAAAAAAAAAAAAAAAAAAAAAAAAAAACACCAGTATCAGGCAATCGAGAGCACAAAAAATACAGGTTTGAAAAAAAAAAGTTGTCAAGTATTTTTTTTTTCAGTTTAAAATGCAAAGTAGCTAGGATCATTTTTAAGAATTTGCATATTCTTTCTCCAAACGCTATAGATCCTGTAATACATATAGCCATCACACCACCGATATTTTCTCCTTATTCAATAGGTTTTAAAACCTAAACTGTTAATTGTTGTTGTTGTTGGGTACCGTGGGTGAGTTCCGACTCATAGTGACCCTGTGTATGACAGAATGAAACACTGCCCGGTCCTGTGCCATCCTCACAATCATTGTTGTTTGAGCCCATTGTTGCAGCCACTGTGTCAATCCATCTTGTTGAGGGTCTTCCTCTTTTTCACTGACCCTCTACTTTACCAAGCATGATGTCCTTCTCCAGGGACTGGCCCCTCCTGATAGCATGTTGAAAGTAAGTGAGATGAAGTCTTGCCATCCTCGCTTCTAAGGAGCATTCTGGCTTTATTTCTTCCAAGACAGACTTGTTCATTCTTCTGGAAGTCCATGGTATATTCAATATTCTTCATCAAAACCATAATTCAAAGGCATCAATTCTTCTTTGGTCTTCCTTATTCATTGTTGAGTTTTCGTATACATGTGAGGTGATTAAAAATATCATGGCTTGGGTCAGGCACACCTTAGTCCTCAAAATGACATCTTTGCCTTTTAACACTTTAAAAATGTCTTTTGCTGCAGATTTACCCAAAGCAATACGTTGTTTGATTTCCTGACTGCTACTTCCATGGGCATGGATTAGATCCAAGTAAAATGAAATCCTTGACAACTTCAGTCTATTCTCCATTTATCATGATGTTGCTTATTGGTCTAGTTGTGAGGATTTTTGTTTTCTCTATGTTGAGGTGTAATCCATACTGAAGGCTACAGTCTTTGATCTGCATCAATAAGTGCTTCAAGACCTCTTTGCTTTCAGCAAGCAAGGTAAACTGTTAATAGAAAAAGAAAATTTGTTCCTTACTATTTTCTCAGTGAGTTGTGGTTTGTGACTAATTCCTCTCATCTCCAAATGATAATCAATAAAATTTGCAGCACCATCCCTCACTCACGTTGCTTAAACCCGATGAAACAGCGACCCAGCTGGTTAGCCACAGAAGTTACCATTCCTATAGTTACTTTCTCAATAATGAACTTTTGACAACCTGCCTTATCTCAAAAACACAGACCTTTCCTCAGTGAGTAACTCGGAAACCCCAGCACGACTTCATTTTGTTCTAGGTCTAACTTAACTCATTAGTAATGAACAAGCCTATTCATTTTGTTTTATTTGCGCATGAAACCTACATCAAAATTACTTTGGAAACTTTAGAATAAACAAACTGAAACATGCCTTTTCCTATTGCAGTAATTTGAAACTTCCATTTCTTTCTCTATTCCATTCCATTTCATCTTATGAACATCCATCCCCTGGCCTCACCCCAGGCCTCATTGAGAGGAGTTTTTGTGCTAACGGTAAAGAGAATGGAGGAGGAGCCCCTTTCCTTCCCAGTGAGCATATCACCTATTCCTTTCCACGTTTGGTGAACTTAACATTACTTTGTAGATCCCACTGCTATAGGCTAATTTTTCTCAGATCTGTATTTCTTTTAGATCTGCCCAAAATATTTAAGAGAGCAGGACTTTTTGCTGAAAATCTGACTTTAAATTTTTCTATACTAAGCATCTATATAATATTCATGCATTGCTTATCTTTTTTTTTTTTTTTTTTTTGAAAGTATAAAATTTGAAAAGAGAAACAAGAAGGGGCAGGTAAGCGGTGACCGTATTACTCCTTGTAGTTGGTTACAATTACAAAACTTGAAGAGGCTATAGGCTGGTTGGGCAACACAGCAAGAGAAAAACTGAGAGACTGCATCAGCAGGCAAGAGAAGGTAAGCTGTGCCAGCAGAAAGCACAGCAGCAAGAACCCTGATCTAAGAAGCACTGAGATCAGAATGAAGAGTACCTAATTTAGATAGGAGAAAAGTCATCTTTTGGTCAACAAGTTAAACGTTAAATAAGAATTATAGAAAGTACCATAAATAGAAATTGAAGAACCAGGACTCAATATTTAAGCATTGTTCAAGTGGAGCCTTCAACATACTTCCTAGGATGTCATGTAGACAGCTGACTCAGCTGCACTTATAAAAGAGGTTTGTCCAAGCTTGGTCAAGAGCAGGCACAGATAAGAATGGATTTCAGCAGGATGTGGCATATCTCATAAAGTTTGAAGAGAAAATTAGAAATGAGATTTGTAGGTCTTGGCTGTCTGTCCAGCAGCCAAGTGACAAAGAAATCAAGCAAAGCCATGAACAGGTCAGAATCAGGGACCACAATTAAGATAATTTGTAACTGAGTAACAAGAAAATTGTGTTGATGGAGTTCTCCTGCAACGCCAAGATGATAAGTCTACCTGCAATTCATTATGATTGTCCTAGACAAAGCCTAATACTGGGAACACAGGAAGTATCAATAGATGTTCCTCAGATTGGAATTCCAAATTAGAAAAAAGGAGTAAAATCTGATGCAGAGATAGGAATATATGCAAAGACTAGAATATATGTGGTGACTAGATCAGCTCCTCTAAAACAGAGGGGTAGGAATATTATTTAAACCTCACTGATGGGATGTAGCATTTACCACTAGCTTGTCCCAATACCTGGTTTCCCATTCTTCCTTAGTATTAATTCCATCTTCCTGATTTTTAGCTAAGAACAGCATCCTTCGGAATCTTTTCTGACAATTCTCCAAGGGTCTCTCACATTTCTGCTTGTCTTGTGACAATTTTGTTCCAGCCTATCTTTGAAAAGATGTTTACATAGCAAATAGCCCTGGATGATAGAGATAGGCTCCCTCTCCAGGGCTGAAGACATAAGCAGACAATAAAAATAATGTTTTTGGTTGGAGCAAACTTGGGGAGGTTTACTTTGCATTTTCTTATAAGATTGGGGGTTTCCTAAAGTCAGGGTTCCTCAGCTGTGGCACAGACCCACTAGGTTTGCAGCATTCACCTGGACCCACCTCTGTGTGATCCCAATGGGACTTAAAGGACAAGCATAACTGATGCACATATGAAGTTTGTGTAGTCTGCTCTGCTATGAGCAATAAAGTCTTTTGTCTTTTTCCTGGTGTCTCATCTTCTGACAGCTTCAAGGAAAACTATAGCACACTAACTTGTTAGCTTACAAGTTGGGTAAAATCTTAGAGACTTCACAGCTCCTAATGGAATCAAGACTGTATTTCCCAGTTTCTCCTTCAAGTAGGTAATGGTCACATAACAAACTTCTGGTTAATGGGATATAAGCAGAAGTGACTTCTGACTTTCAGGTGTGTCCTTATAAGGAGGAACCATGGCCTCTTATATTCTTCCTGTTGAATGAAATATAAATGAAATGGCTAAACCTTTAGCATCATTGCGTCATGATGTGACTTTAGGATTAAAAGCAATGCAGGGCTGAGCATCAAGATAGGAGCCTATGTCTCTGACACTGTGTAACCTACCTTCAACAGTACACAGGAGATAAACTATATTATTTAGCCACTGCCATTTGAGGTTTTCTTCTATTATGTTCTTAACTTGTCTATTAGTTTTCTGTTGCTGCTGTAACAAAGTGCCACAAACTTCGAGGCTTAAAACAAAACAAATTTATTGTCTCACAGTTCTAGAGGTCAGAGATCCAATATGGTTCTCACAGGGCTAAGATCAAGGTGTCCACAAGCCTATGTTCGTTCTGGGAGTGCAATGGGAGAATTCATCCTTGCCTTTTACACCTTTTGAAACTGTCTGCGTTTGGTGGTTTGTGGCCTGCTTCCTTCTTCAGAGGCAGGAGTTTCTGATCTCTGAACTCGGCTTCTGTCATCACTCCTTCTCTGACTCTCCTGCCTCCCTCTTTCACTTACATGGACCTTTATGATTACACTGGGCTCACCCAATTATTCAGGATAATCTCTTCATTTCAAAATCCTTAATCACATCTACAAATTCCCTTTTGCCTTGTGAGGTAACATATTCACAGGTTCTTTGTATTTTTTTTTTTTTTTTGTATTAGGACACGGACATCATTATGGCGGGGGTGGGGGTGATTATGGTGCATATTACAGAATTTTATAAAATAGATTGATATAATTTTCCTTTATATTAAGCACCACAATATGCCAGTCACCCTGCTAACAAATTACCACTTATTTACCTAATCAAGCCTCACAAAAACTCTATAATGCAAACATGATTATTATTCTTATTTTATTTATTTATTTTATAGTGCTTTACATGGAAGTTTACAGAGCAAATTAGTTTCCCATTCTATAGTTTGTAAGTAAATTGTTCCATGACCTTGCTTGCATTCCCCACAATGTGTCAGCACTCTCCCCATTTCCACCCTGGTGTTCTTATTTTCTTTCCTCCTGATTTTCTACCCCTTCTGCCTTCACATCTTTGCTTTTGAGCAAATAATACCCTTTTGATCTCCTGTAATTGATTGTTCTTAGGAGCATATTACTCTCAGGTGTTATGGTTTACTTCAGGGCCTCAGTTCCAAGTCAGAAGGGTATTTTAGGACCATAGTCCCAGGGATTCCTCCAGTCTCTTTCAAGCCAGCAAGTCTGGTCTGTTTGGTGAATTTGAATTTTCTGTTTAACAATTTTCTCCCACTCTGTCCAGGACACTCCAGGACACTCTGTTTTGAGCCCAGTCAGAGCAGTTGGTAATGGTAGCCAGGCACCATCTAGTTCTTCTGGTTTGGGGTCGCGTAGGCTGTGGTTCATGTGGTCCATTAGTCCTTTGGACTAATTGTACCCTGGAGTTTTTAGTCTCCTTCACCCTCCCTTGCTCTATATGTGAAAAGACCAATAGTTGTATCTTAGATGGCAGCTCAAAAGCTTTTAAGACCCCAGGTGCTACTCATCAAATTAGAATGCAGAACATCATCTTTATGCACTATGTTGTGCCAATTCATGTAGATGCCCCCCCAAGTCTATGGTTCTTTGTCTTTGAGCCTAGGAACTTCATCCCATGAAGTGTTTGATTATGTCTAAGAGGTTTCCCTGACTTTGTGTGCTCTAGAGGAGCCACATTTAGTCATGTATGTAGAAATATCCACCACCAAACCTATATTTGCCAGTAGATGTATTCCCTTACTTCCTTCCACACATATTGGCATATCCACCTACCTATTTGCCCATTTGTAAATTATTGTTTGTTGATACTGTTGCTGCAGGATTGCCTAAGCTAGTAGTTGCCCTTTATTCTTGTGTTCTTCTCGGTGTCCTCTCTTGCCTTGGTCATATTGTACTGACTTCCCACATATTATTTATTGCCTTTCCCTTCACCAATATTAACTCACGTCTTCTATCTAATTGGTAATTTTCCCTTCCTCCCCTTCCCATCCCTGGTAACCATCAAAGGATTTTTTTTTTCTTTTTTTCCTGTGTGCAAACCTTTTGTTGTTACTTTATATTAGTGGTCTCATACAATATTTGCACTTTTGTGATTGACTTATTTCACTCAGCATAATGTCCTCCAAATTCATGCGTGTTATTAGATGTTTCATAGATTCATCATTACTCTTTATCGTTGCATAATATTCCATGATCTGTATGTACCACAGTTTTTTAATCTATTCATCTGTTGATGGGCACTTAGGTTGTTTCCATCTCTTTGCTATTGTGAATAATGCTGCAATGAACATAGGTGTGCATGTGTCTATTTTTGTCACAGCTCTTATTTCTTTAGCGTATATACCTAGGCGTGGGATTGCTGGATCATATGGTATTTCTATTTCTAGATATTTGAGGAAGCACCATACAATTTTCCAAAGTGGTTGTAAAATTTTACATTCCCACCAACAGTGCATAAGAATTTCAATCTCCTCACAACCACGCCAACATTTTTTATTTCCTGTTTTTGTTTGCTTGTTTGTTTTGTTTTGTTTTTGAGTAGTGCCAATAATGTCGGGATGAAATGGTATCTCATTGTAGTTTTGATTTGCATCTCTCTGTTAAAGATTGCGGGCATTTCTTCATGTTTGTTAGCTGTCTGAAACTATTCTTTGGTGAAGTGTCTGTGCATATCCTTTGCCCATTTTTAATTGTATTGTTTTATTGTTGAGGCGTTAACATTTTCTGTAAATTTTAGAGATTAGTCCCTTGTCAGGTATGTCATAGCCAAAAATTGTTTTCCAGTTCGTAGGTTCTTTTTGACTCTTGGAGAAGTCTTTTGTTCAGCATAAATGCTTAATCTTCAGGAGGTCCCATTTACCTAGTTCATCTTGTGCTGTGTGTGCATTTTTTGCTATGTTTGGTACTCTATTTGTGCCATATATTAGGGCCCTTAACATTGTGCCTACCTTTTCCTCCATGATCTTTATAGTTTTAGGTTTTATATTTCGAGCTTTGATCCAATTTGAGTTAGTTTTTTCTGTATGATGTTAGGTATGGGTCTTGTTTCATTTTTTTATAGATAGACATCCAGTTTTGCCAGCACTGTTTATTAAAAAGACTGTCTCTGCCACCATTTAATGATCTTTGTTTCTGTCAGAGATCAGCTGATCACAGGTGAATGGATTTATGTGTACGTTCTCAATTATGTTCCATTTGTCTATGTGACTGTCATTGTACCAGTACCAGTCTGTTTTGACTACCATGGCTATGTAGTATGTTTTCTTTGTATAGATCCTTTATGTCCCTGGGTTGTTAGGACTTACTGTAAATGGCACTGTTTTCCTGATTTCCTTTTCAAAATTCTCTTTGTTGTTCTATAGGAATCTAACTGATTTTTATATGTTGATCTTGTATCCTGCTACTTTGCTGAACACTTCTATTAGTTCCTGTAGCTTTCTTGTGGAATCCTTAGGATTTTCTATGTATAGGGTCATATCATCTGCAAACAGAGATAGTTTTACTTCTTTCTTGCCAATTTGCATGCCCTTTATTTCCTTTTTTGCCTTATTGCTCTAGTTATAACTTCCAGCACCATGTTGAATAAGAGTGGTGATAATGGACATCCTTGTCTGGTTCCCATTCTCAAAGAGAATGCTTTCAGTCTGCCTTCATTGAGAATAATTTTGGCTGTTGGTTTTGTATAAATGCCCTTAATTATGCTGATGAATTTTCTTTCTATTCCTATTTTGCTGAGAGTTTTTATCAGGAATGAGTGTTGGACTTTATCAAATGCCTTTTCTGCATCAATTGAGATAATCATGTGACTCTTTTTTTGTTATATTTATGTGGTGGATTATGTTGATTGGTTTTCTAATGTTGAACCATCCTTGCACACCTGGTATGAATCTCACTTAGTCATGATATATTATTTTCTTGATATGCTGTTGAATTCTATTGGCTAGAATTTTGTTCAGAGTTTTTGTACCTATGTGCATGAAGTATATTTGTTTGTAATTTTCTTTTTTTGTGGAGTCTTTGCCTGGCTTTTATATCCGGGTGATGCTGGTTTCATAGAATGAACTTGGGAGTATTCTTTCAATTTCTATGCTCTGAAGAAGTTCGAGCTGTACTGGTACGAGAGGTTCTCTGAATGGTATAATTCTGCAGTGAAACCATCCAGGTCAGGGCTTTCTTTTGTGGGGAGTTTTTTTTTTTTTTTTTAAACTATGTAATCTCCTCTTTTATTATGAGTCTGTGCAGAGTTTTTAATCTAGGTCTGTGTTAGTTTACACAGGTAATGGAGTTTCTAGAAATTTGTCCATTTCCTCTGCTGTTGCTGTTGTTAGTGCCATCGAGTTGGTTCCAACTCATAGCAACCATATGTACAACAAAATGAAACATTACCCAGTCCTCTGCCTTCCTCATAATCATTGCTATGTTTGAGTCCATTGGTGCAGCCACTGTGTCAATCCATTCCGTTCAGGGTCTTCCTTTTTTTTTGCTGACCCTCTACTTTACCAAGCATGATATCCTTCTCAAGGGATTGATCTCTGCTAATAACATGTTCAAAGTATATTAGACAAAGCCTCACTACCCTTGCTTACAAGGAATAGTCTGGTTGTACTTATTTCAAGACAGATTTGTTAGTTCTTTTGGCAGTCCATTGAATATACATTCAATATTCTTCACCAACACCTTAATTCATAGGCATTGATTCTTTAGTCTTCTTATTCATTGCCAAGCATTTCAAGTATATAAGGCAATTGAAAATACCATGAATTGGGTCAGGAGCACCTTAGTCCTCGAAGTGGTATTTTTGCTTTTTAACACTGTAAAGAGGTCTTTTGCAGCAGATTTTCCCAGTGCAATACGTTGTTTGATTTCTTGACTACTGCTTCCATGGGTGTCAGTTGTGGATCCAAGCAAAATGAAATCCTTGACAACTTCAATCTTTTCTCTGTTTATCATGATGGGGCTTATTGGCCCAGTTGTGAGGATTTCCGTCTTCTTTATGTTAAGATGTAACCCATACGGAAGCTATAGTCTTTGATCTTCATCAGTAAGTGCTTCAAGTCCTCTTCACTTTCAGCAAGCAAGACTATGTCATCTGCATATTGCAGCTTATTACTGAGTCTTCCACCAATCCTGATGCATATAGTCTTCTTCATATAGTCCAGCTTCTTGGATTATTTGCTCAACATACAGATTGAATAAGTGTGGTGAAAGGATGCACCCTGACACACACCTTACCTGATTTTAAACCATATAGTATTCCCTTGTTCTTTTCAAACAACTGGCTTCCATCCATCCGACATCAGCAATGATATCACGTGTTCCACATCCTCTTCTGAATCTGGCTTGAATTTCTGGGAATTACCCTGTGTATGATATTAATGATATTGTTCAATCATTTCTGCATTTTGTTTGATCACCTTTCTTTGGAATGGACACCAATATGGATCTCTTTTAGTCAGTTGGCCAGGTAGCTGTCTTCCAAATTTCTTGGCACAGATGAGTGAGTGCTTCCTGCATTGCATCCATTTGTTGAAACATCTCAATCGGTATTCTGTCAGTTCCTGGAGCCTTGTTTTCTTCCAATGCCTTCGGTGCACCTTGGATTTCTTCCTTCAATACCATCAGTTCTTGATCACATGCCACCTACCGAAATGGCTGAACATCGATCAATTCTTTTTGGTACAGTGACTCTGTGTATTCTTCCCATCTTTTTTTGATGCTTCCTGCATCACTCAATATTTTACCCGTAGAATCCTTCAATATTGCAACTTGGAGCTTGAATTTTTTCTTCAATTCTTTCAGCTTGAGAAATATCAAGCGTGTTCTTCTGTTTTAGTTTTCTATCTCCAGGTCTTTGCACATTTCATTATAGTAGTTTACTTTGTCTTCTAGAGCCACCCTTCGAAATCTTCTGTTCAGCTTTCAAATTTGTTGGAGTACAATTTTTCATAGTCTTCATTATGATCCTTTTTATTTCAGTTGGCTCCATTGTAATGTCATGCACCTCATTTCTTATTTGGGTTATTTGCTTCCTCTCCTGGTTTTCTTTTGCCAATTTGGCCAATGGTTTGTCAATGTTATGGATCCTTTCAAGGAGTCACTTTCTGGTCTTATTGATTTTTTCTATTGCTTTTTGTTCTCTATTTTATTTCTTCCCTAATCTTTATTATTTTTTTTTTCTTCTGGTAACTCGGCTTCTTTTGCCGCTCTCTTTCTATTTTTCGAGTTGTAGGGTTCACGTTTTGATTTTGGCCTTTCTTTTTTTTGATGTGGGCATCTATTGTTATAAATTGTCCACTGAGCACAGCTTTTGCTGTGTCCCACAAGTTTTAGTAAGAGGTGTTTTCCTTCTCATTTGATTCTAGTAATTTTTTTTAATTTCATCTTTGATGTCTTCTATTTTTTTTTTTTATTACCCATTGGGTTTTAAGT
Organism: Elephas maximus indicus; assembly: GCF_024166365.1. NCBI lineage: Eukaryota > Metazoa > Chordata > Mammalia > Proboscidea > Elephantidae > Elephas > Elephas maximus. The sequence goes on along the minus strand of NC_064833.1, from coordinate 57,693,698 downwards.
AACATGTTATTCAGTTTCCATGTATTTGATTTTTTTCCTTGCTTTTTGTGTTATCAATTTCAATTTTTATAGCATTGTGATCAGAGAAAACACTTTGTATTATTTTGATGTTTTGGATTTTGTTGCAACTTGCTTTGCGGCCTAAAATGTGGCCTATTCTGGAGAATGATCCGTGTGCATTGGAAAAGAATATATAGTTTGCTTCTGTTGGGTGGACTGTTCTGTATATATCTATGAGGTCAAGTTGGTTGATTGTGGCAATCATGTCTTCTATATCTTTGCTGAGTTTCTTTCTAGTTGTTTTGTCCTTCACCAAAAGTGGTGTGTTTAAGTCTCCTACTACTATTGTAGAACTATTTCTCTTTTTAATGCTGTTAGAGTTTGTTTTATGTACCTTGACACCCTTTCACTGGGTGTGTATGTATTTATTAGGGTAATGTCCTCTTGGTGGATTGACCCTGTAATCATTTATAATGTCTTTCCTTATCTTTTATGATGGATGTTGCCTTAAAGTCTATTTTATCAGAGATTAATATTGCCACCCTCCTTTTTTTTCCATTAGTGGTTGCTTGATGTATTTTTTTCCATCCTTTGAGCTTTACTTTATTAATGCTTTTGTGCCTAAGGAGAGTCTCTTATAGACAGCATATGGAAAGGTCATGTTTTTTTAATCTATTCTGCCACTCTCTGGTGCATTTAAGCCATTTACAGTCAGTGTGATTATCAATATGTATGTGTTTATTGCTGTCATTTTGTCCTGGTTTTGTGTGTGTGTGCGCATGCACACGTGTGTGGTGTTAAAGATTTCTTTGTTCTGCTTGATTTTCTGCAGTGATTTATTTCTGTTTGTGAATGTTCTTTTCATTTCTTTCATTGTTGCTGATATTTTGAATACTGAGACTATGTTTTTCTTCTTTTTTATTTTGATGATTAGGTTTATTAACTTCCTTAGATTTTACCTTGAAATTTACTTTATCTTCTAAAAAAAAAAAAAGTTTAAAGCAGCCTTTTAATTCTTAGTATTGCCTTGAATTCCTCTCCATATGAAAGTTCTATAACTACACCATTTATGTGCCCTTTTTGTTTTGACATTTTCACTATTTACAAATTGATATCACTGGTTCCCTGTTTCCAGTCATTTAGTTTTGTTTTATTTTTGAGAATTCTTTATCTGGGTTGGTATCTGGCTGATGCCGACCTGTATCCTAATCTCAGGTTGTTGTCTGATATTGTTCATTTATCTTAAGGACTCTCTTTAACATTTCTTGTAAGTTTGGTCTGATTTTTACAAATTCCCTTAATTTCTGTTTGTCTGGAAGTGTCCCAATTTTGCCATAGTATTTGAGAGACAATTTTGCTGGATACGTAATTCTTGGTTGGCAGTTTTATTCTTTCAAAGTTTTATATATGTCATCCCATTGCCTTCTTGCCTGCTTGGTTTCTGTAATCAGAGCTTAATCTTATTGATTCCTCTTTGTGGGTGACTTTTCATTTTTCCTGGGCTATTCTCAGGATTCTTTCTTTGTCTTTGGTTTTGGCAAATTTGAGTATCCTGTGTCTTGGTGATTTTCTTTTGTGGTCTATCTTATAAGGGATATGCTAAGCTTCTTGGAAGGTTATCTTCTCATCCTTCTTGATAAAAGGGAAGTTTTCTTTCAGCAAACCTTTGACAATTCTCACTGCATTTTCCATTACCTCCACCTGTTCTAGATCTCTGATTGCATGCAAATTTTTCCCCTTGGTGATATTCCACATAATTCTTAGCTTTCTTCATTTTTCTTCACTTTTTCCTCAAACAAATCGCACTCAGTGTCTTCCACTAAGTCTGTCTTCCACTAATTCAATTCTGCTCCCATATCCTTCTATTAAATTGTCCGTTTCTGAGAATTTATTGTTAAGCTTTTGGATTTCAAGTCTCTGTTTTTTGTAGTTTCTAGTTGTCTGAGTTCTCATTCTGTTCTTGTACTGTTTTCCTGAATTCTTCTATTGCCTTGTCTGAATTTTCTTTTGGTTTATCTATGTTTTCCCAGATGTCTTTCTAGATCTCTTGGACAACACTGTATTACTCTTTTGAAGTTCCATTACCATTTCTTCCTCTGGAAGGTTATCTGATTATTTTGATCACTTACTGAAGCCATTTTGACCTGCTTCTTTATGGGATTTTATATTGTCTGTTTTCTTCCAGACATCAAGATGTTATTTATATGTATTGATTTAGTATATGCTTGTTTACTGCATCCTGATTTTTTGTTTGGTTTCTTTTGATATATCTAAGTAGGTGGATGTGTGCTCTACTCTGGTCACTAGTCTGGCCACACTGGAGCTTTCACCTCCTGTCTCTGTGTAGGTAGGACTGCAACTGGGTGAAAGAACTTGGTTCTCTGTTTCCTGCTCTTGCAGGGCAGCTGAGGATATAGCTGGCATGTCTGGTGAGGTGATGTGTCTGGCCAGTCAACTGGACGCAGCTGCAGGGAATGTTCTCACTAGTCACTGGGTTGGTTCTTATGTATGCACACTGTCGATTGCTGGATGATCTGGTCAAAGGTGTCCAGGTCATCAGTCACTGGTGAGTGGCACTGAAACTTCACCAATAGTCCCTGGCCAGCCAGGCAGGGCAAGACTGGTCAGAGAGGGCACAAACCTCCAGTTATTGGGGGGAGGGGGCAGTAGGGAGACAAGATAGGGGAGATGATGCCAGCCCATGGGTGCCCAGTTGGAAGGTATGCCCCTGTGTGTTAGAGTGTGCTGTGGGGTAGTGTGTGCTGCTGGTCCTCAGGCCCTCATCACAGGTGGCTGGAGCAAGTAGAGGGTGCAGATAGACTGTGGCTCCGACACTGGTAGCTAGGTATAGGAGCACATAGGTGTCTCCATTTATCAGGTCAGGGAATGGGGGGAGGTGGGTGACAGGTAGGTGAGTATGTGGACTCCTGATTGTTGGTGCTTGCATAGTGAGGGGGGACGTGATAGATGGGCCATCTATGTGCTCAATTGGGCAGGCAGAAAAGGTGGAGCAGGCAGCCAATGTTGCACCGGAGCTGTCTACTGCCACTCTATGGGATCAGCGAGGGAGAAGGGTGAGGCAGGCACCCAGGTCTGCACCAGAGCAGCCTGCTGGCTCTTCATGTTATCAGGCAATGAGAGAGGCAGAATGGGGTCAAACTGAGCTGACACAGCCTTCCTGTACTCAGCAGGGTTAGTGGGCAGGAAGGGTGCGTCAGGTAGCTAGGTTTGCACAAGCAGGAAAAGTGTGGTGGGGCCAAAGCTGCATAGGAGTTACCTGCTGGTGCTCAAGTCACTTGCACAAAAGGAGGGGGGGGAGAAAGGTGGAAAGGGGCTGAAGGGGAGGGAAAGGTAGGGCAGGGCTGAAGCCACATGGAGCTCCCTGTCAGCACTTAGATCACTGGGCAGGTGGCAGGGCGGGGTGAAAGCTGAGCCGGGGATTCCTTATAGTGCTCAGCTTCCTCGAGCAGGCAGGCAGACTGGGAGGGGAGAGTGGCCAAGTGGGAGAGAGAAAGAAAAAAGAAGTTGGGGGGCTCATACTATAGTCCCTGGCACTGGGCAGCAGGGATGGGGTGGGGCTTGTGCTGCTGTTCACTTTGTTTTAGTTTGTGTGTGTCTTCTCAGCTTCTCTGTGTTCTGATGGAAATTCCATGAAGTTGCTTCCTGTGTTCCTCACCTAGGATCATAGCTGTCTTTGTCTCAAGATGGCCCCATTATGCCGGACCAGTTAGCTAGACACCTCCGCTAGTCTTTTCTTGTTTGCTGTTTTTAGTCAGTTTCTTCTTCCATTTGGTATTCACTATTTTTTTATAATTCTTTATCCCTTCCTTTGATGCTCAGGGTTCCAGAATTAATATCTGTGCCTGTTTTACTTGATTTTTTCAGGTCTTTGCTGCAGTGGGACAGCGTGTTGGATCTGACTGGTCCACCGTTCTTGACCTAGCTTCCTGTCCTCATTTTATAGTTGAATTAAGTTGATGGTTATCAAACTTAAAAAATTTGGACAGCTAATAAACTGCATATAACTAGAAAGTGGCACAAAACTAGAAAATGGCACTCAATTAAAAAAACAGCATGGCTGGAATGTGAACTCAGTCTTGCTGATGGTACCAAGCACTATGTTATCCTTTAAGTTCTACAAGGGCAAGGGCCATGCCTGTTTATCCACAAGCATATATCTAGTATCAAGCAACATGTCTGACACAAACTAAGTAATCAATAATAGGTAATCAATAAAAATTATCAGAATTAGGAAATTAAAATCAATTACTCTGACCCTTAGTTTTCTCATAGGTAAAACAAGAGTAATAGAAATCTTACAAAAGTGTTATCAGGACTAGAAATAATACATAAGTAAATTCTGTCCCACATTAAGTATCCAATTAATGATCATTTTCATTATCGAACATATGATAAGGAAATTGACAGCTGATTCGCTCTGTTCTTCTGATCTTTAATGAGCAATTTTGCTTCTAGGGTTAATTATGGCAACGGTATGAAACCTAGAGAGACTCCACTTTATGTGAGTAGAGGTTACATCTAAATGTGAATGATTTTGTTAATCCCACATGTTGCTACATTAAAGAGATGTTTATACTTTGACACAGGAAGTAACCATAGAGTAGATTGGATTTTATTGTTGATGTTGTTTGTTTTATTTTGTATAGTGGCTGGGGAACTTTTAAGTACCACTCAGGTCAGAAATTGTCTTCTCTGCAACAAATGCCAAATTAGTTGGCCTTTACACAGTGGCGAAGCCTGGAGATGAATACATTCCCAAGCAGCTGCAGCACACATAATTAAAATGCATATGTTGGTAGACAGCCTGCATGTTCCTAACCTCCAGTGTTTTTCATGAGTGTATTTTTAAGACACAGATAGAAATTATGAGCTATTGCTAAATAAATACATCTAATGAACACCCTATATCCATTTTCTAAATATTGAGTGATTATATTTGGAGACACTGAGGATTCCATAGCTGAGGTATCAATTCTAGTGTAAAGAGAGGGCCACTCCAAGATAAATGTACATATGTCAACACTGGATATAGAAGAGGATAAGGACTAGATAGTGGTAGCACAGATAAAGGATCTAAATGAAAGCAGGTCAGAAATATTACCTTTGCTCCTTCTGGATAAGTGCTCAAATAGATGCCTAGTGAAAAGGAGTTGAGTTAATAACAAACAAAAATCCTCTAAATTTATTTGAATAGCTAAGATTTTATGTCCACTGTATTGTAGCTCATTCACTAATGTGGGCTCATTACTTATCAGTTGAAAAAATAGTAATAATTTTGTCCTTAAAAAGTTCTATGTAATGATCCTTTCAAGAGGCTCCCTAACAATAAGTACTGATGCTGGTTGACCCAATTGACAATTGTCATTATGATCCTAGCCAGTGAATGGGAATACTAGATGAAAAAGCATCCTTTACAGATGGTTCCTTCTAAATTGAGGGTGCCTTTTTTCTTAGTGGACATATGAGAGATTTCAATAGTTTCAAATAGAAGGAAATAAGAAAAGGTGTATCTAACTCATACACGCAAATAAATATTTTAGGTTATTATTTGGTGCTTCTTTTTAGAATTATTCCCTGCCTGGCTAGGCAAACCATAAACCTACAAGGCATATTTCCATAAATTAACACTTTAGAAATGAGGAAGAGATTTAACAGTTCATTAGTATAACATTGTAGATCCAATTTTTTCTTACATAACAGGTATCATATATTATTGCTGCCCTCATTTCTTGTACTGATTTTATAACTATTTTGGGATATGTTCCTATTTCACACGGATTTAGACTCATTACTAGATTCACTTGATAGAAGAGAAATTATCTGTCATCTTATATTTGATAGGATTTTCTCCTGGGCTGTATATTTTAGGTTCAGATACAGACTTTGCCTCCCTCTCTCTTTCTGAGTCTTCTTTAGGTGGACAGAGTGAGTAGGTAGAGAATATTGTATGTTTGTTGTTATGCCTACAACTATTGCTGACCTAAGATAGCTATTTATGCATTTTCTTTATTTCAACATTTTAAGTGTTCAATTTGCTCACTATTTGCTACACTATACTCAATTGGTGCCTAAATGTTAGATGCATACAATCAATGTTTAGGAAACAGAATTAACACATTTCATACACTATGAAAGCTGGGTGCAAGAGCTAAAACAGCTGTATGTGAGCACACACATTCCATGACTAGTTCTAGTATTTTTGTAGGAGCTACAATTTTTCAACCTTTTCTTTTTAATATTGTGGTAAATAGATATGTAACAAAACATTGGCCATTTCAACAATTTTTACATGTACAATTCAGTGACATTAATTACATTCTTCACGTTTTTCAACCATCACCGCTATTCATTTCCAAAATTTGCCATCACCATTAGCAGAAACTCAGTGTCCCCTCGCATTTGCCCTTGATAATCACTAATAAAATTTGGTCTCTATACTTTTGCCTATTCTAGATATTTCATAAAAGTGGAATCATACAATACACCTTCTCCTCATTTATCAACTATCTCATTATCTGACACTTCTTATTTACGACAATAGCTAAAAATCTACTGTCTGATGATTCTGCACATGAATGGCGTGTGTCTGGCAGTAACAAACGCCAAAGTACAAGGCAAGAGTAATGCTGGCTTTGATGGTTAATGTTATGTGTCAACTTGGGTAGGCCATGATTCTCAGTGGTTGGGCAGTTGTGTAATGATGTAATTTGGAAGTTACATAATAACATAGACATATCTATTTTGTGATCTGTTGTGGTATTCCTCCATTTTTGCATGATGCCAATTTCACGTAATAACTTGTTCTTTGGACTCTATGTCGATAAGTGAGAAGAGGTGTATTTGTCCTTTTGTGACTACCTTGTTTTACTCACCATAATGTTTTCGAGGTTCATCCATTCTGTAGCATATATCGGGACTTCATTTATTTTCAAGCCTGAGTAATATTCCATCATCTATACGACATTTTGTTTATCCAGTCATCTGGTAATGGGCATTTAGACAATTTCCACCTTTCAGCTATTGTGAGCAGTGCTGCAATGAACATTGATGTACCACCGTCTGTATCCCTGCGTTCAGCCCTTTTGGGGGAGCTACTATTTTTTAATGTATATGATCATCTCATAGCTAAATCATAAAGTCATTTCAAGGTGCAAAACCCATTGTAGTTGACTCCAAATCATAGTGATCTTATAGGACAAAGTAGAACTGCCCCATAGGATTTCCAAGGAGCAGCTGGTGGATTCAAACTACCAAGATTTTGGTTAGCAGCTGAACTCTTAACCACTATGCCACCAGGGCTTCTTCAAGGCTCAAGGTAGGCTGGAAAAGTAATCTTTCTCCTGCAGCAAATTATACAAGTGTTCAACATAATCATAGGCCATAAGATCAAATACATTGCCATTCTTTATTCTTAGTACTAGTTTTAATTTTGCAGCATTGTGAAGATTTTGTATCTCTTGCAGTGGTGTTTCTTCGATCATCTTTTTAAATAATATACCCCAGTTATTTTTTAAATATTTTAAAATAAATTATGATAAAGCTTGCATCCTTTATTAATGGAACTTCTGAACTGTTTGATTCTTCCGCCAAGATGTCTTATTATTGGGTTTAGGCATTTCTCATAAGGACAGGGCCTTTTTTTTTTTTTTTTTGTATTTTAGATGAAGATTTACAGGACAAACTAGCTTCTCGTTAAATAATTAGTACACATTTTGTTTTGCTACATTGGTTACCAACCCCATGATAGGTCAACATTCTCCCTTCTTGACCTAGGGTTCCCTATAACCAGCTTTCCTGTCTCTCCCCACCCCCCCACCCCCCACCTTCTAGTCATTGTTCCTGAGCTGGTGTGCCCCTTTAGTCTCATTTTGTTTTATGGGGCTGTCTAATTTCCTACTAAAGGGTGAACCTCAGGGGAAGGGCCTATTTTAATATTTTCTATTCTGGTAGTGCGGTGGCTAAGTGCTCAGCTGTTAACTAAAAGGTCAGTGACTCAAACATACCAACTGCTCCATGGGAGAAAGATGTGGCAGTCTGTTTCCATAAAGATTATTGCCTTGGAAACCCTAAGGTGCAGTTCTACTCTGTCCTATAGGGTCACTATGAGTCGGAATCAGCTCAACGGCAATGGCTTTTTCATGATGTCACAAAAAAAGAAATTGACCCTAGTGTGATAAATCTAAGTCATCTTAAAATCTTATTCAGACCATTCACTATTAGTATAACTACAAATTAATATTTCAAATCTATTATACAACAAGCAAACCAATTATGCCAGATAAGAAAAGACTCTGATTGTTAAAATTCTTGGATATACACCTACAGTGAAACATCAAAATTAAAAATGACAACATCAAACCCAGGTCATTAGTCCCCAAAGGAAAATATTTGCAAGATTATTTTAAGAATATTACAAGGATTCAGTAGTACCCACACCAAGACCAAATATTGCCCATAGTTGTGAGTGTATATAAAAATATGTTGTTGTGGTTAGTTGCATTTGAGTTGATTCTGACTCATAACGACTCCATGTGTGCAAAATTAAAACTGCTGTATAGGATTTCAAGGCTGTGATCTTTCAGAAAGAGATCACCAAACCTGTTTTCTGAGGTGTCCCTGGGTGGATTTGAACTGCCAACATTTCAGCTATGTCTTTGTCATCTAGTGCTCCTATAGTAATAATACTACAAGTGGATGGCTTTAACAAAGAGAAATTCATTCTCTCACAGTCTAGCAGATTACAAGTCCACATTCAGGGTGTCAGCTCCAGGGGATGGCTTTCTCTCTATGTTGGCTCTGGAAGAAGATTCCTTGTCATCAATGTTCCCCTGGTCAAGGAGCTTCTCAGGCACAGGGACCCCAGGTCCAAAGAACGCACTCTGCTCCCTTGTTGCTTTCTTGGTGGTATGAGATCCTCCATTCCCTGCTTGCTTCCCTTTCCTTTTATCTCTTGAGAGATAAAAGGTGGTGCAAGCCACACCCCAGGGACACTCCTTTTACATTGGATCAGGGATGTGACCTGGGTAAGGGTGGTGTTACAATCTCACCCTAATCCTCTTTAACATAAAATTCCAATCACGTAATGGAGGACAATCACAGAATACTGGGAATCCTAACCTAACCAAATTGACACGTATTTTTGGGGGGACACAGTTCAACCCACAACAAGCTAGTAGTCAAGTGCTTAACTGTTTGCACCACCCAGAAACTCCACATATAAAAATATGGACATATCTGTCAAAACTGTATTTGCAATGTCAATGTTGTTTCCTAGTGGGTAACAAGGAAGAAAAATCTGCCAATTGAGCAGACAGTGTTGTGGCGAAGTGAGAAAACGACCTTGGTTCTAAAGCTCTGGAGAGAAAAATATTGTAGATATTTTTAAAACTCAAGAGGTAAGGAGAAATGTAATAGCACTTTGCCAGTCCTTCCTTTTGGTTTTAATTAAGTGGATGTTAATGATCTGAAGATTTACTTTGACTAGAGCAACCAAATAAATACTATCCAAATTCATACACTTTTGAGAGCGATAAGGATACTGTTAACAATCACACCAGAACGGTAGGTGCAAACAGATTGTTCAACTCAAACTGAGCTGTATGGTCACCAAAGGTAGCTGAATGATTTGGGGGAAATAATGAAACCAAACTCATTGCCATAGAGTGGATTCCAACTCATAGTGACCCTATAGGACAGCACAGAACTACCCCATACGGTTTCCAAGGATGTGAACTGCCAACTTTGGCTAGCAGCCAAGCTCTTAACCACTGCACTGCCAGAGCTCCTGGTGAAATAATAGCGAAAAGAAAACAGTAGGAGAGGACAGCCTGGCACTGTGTGAGGCCAACTCTAGTGCATTCTGGAATTTATGGACTTCAACCTGAGTGGTTGGGGCTGGGGGCAGGGGGAAGGTGTGTTTAAGGGATAGTTTAATTCCATTCCATAGGTCAGTTAAAGATTGCACTCCATTATAATTTAGAATATATCTACTATTTTCAGTTAAATAAAAAAATCATTTGTAGATATTTCCCTTCCACTTCCATCTAACCCCTTCCTTCTTTCTTTATTAAGTGCCACAGGAAATGCTAAGAAGGAAAATAGGATTGACAGACATCCATATTGTTGACCTACAGACATGTCATCAAAATGAAAAAAGCAAGAGGATCATAGATGAGGCTACAAAGGTTGTGTAGGAATTTTATGAGTACTGCAAAGTGACAGTGGAGTCATTTATGACTGAAATACTACCAGATTTACTGATAATAACTACACAAAGAAGAAGGAGAAGGAGGAGAAAAAGAGGGGAGAGAATGAGGAAGAAGAGTGGAAGGAAAAGGAGAAAAAGGAGGAGGAGGAGAAGAATAGCTAACACACGAATAGTATTTACTATGTACCAGACTTTCTTCCATTCCAAAAAAATTATATTTTTTTAAAAATATTGATTCAACAGGAATTTTCAATGAAATGTTGAACAAAAGTGGTGATAGCTGAAAATCTGTTATTCCTGATATCAGAAAGATAGTTTTCAATCTTTATTAAACATAGAATAGGGTTTTTATTTTTTGTTGTTGTTTTTGTTTTTGGTAGGTACCCTTAATCAGATAAAAAAAAAAATCCTTTTATTACTGATTTCCTAGGATTTTTTTTTTTTAATGAATGCAAGTTGTATCTTATCAAATTCTTTTCCTGCACCTACTGAGGTGACTATATGATTTTTCTTCTTTGTAATCTCAATGTGGTATTCTCAGATTGATTTTCACATAAGTGTTGTATTCCTGAAACAAAACCAACTCATGATGCATCGCATATTTTTATATATTATTGATTCTGTTTATGTATATATTGCTTAGATTTTGTATCTATGTTCATGAAAAGATTGACTTGTAATTATTCTTTCTCCTAATATTTCTAGTCAAATTTTGGTGTCAAGGTTAAGTTGCTTCAAAAGAATAGTGGGAAAATATTTTCAAGATTGATATCATTTTTTTAAAAGTGTTTTACAAATTTATCAACGAGCTATCTGGGCCTGGGGTTTTCTTGTAAGAAGGTATATAATTATGGATATAATTTCTTTCATATATATATGACTTTAGTCATTTTCTATTTTTCTTGTTCCAGTTTTATTGTTTTTCCAGAAATTGTCAATTTCCCCTGAATAATGAAATGTATTGAAATAGATTTGTTGTTTATAAGGTCATTTTTCTCATTGGTTTAATAGCCATTGAATTTGTGGTGATATCTTTTTTATTCCTCTTATTAGTTATTTGTTTCATTTTTTTTTTTTTTTCTTGATTAGTCTTGCCAGGAGTATATCTATTTATTTTTGTATTTGCCTTTTCAAAAACCATCTTTTGCTTTGGCTAATTTCCTGTACTTTATTTTGCTTTCTATTTTTCTAATCCCTAACCTCAACCTTATTATTATCTTACTTTTACATTTTTTTGGTTTATTTGCTGTGCCATTTCTAACTTCTTGAGACGATTAAACCCACTGCCATCGAGTTGATTCTGACCTGTAGTGCCCCTGTAGGACAGAGTAGAACTGCCCTATAGGATTTCCAAGGCTATAATCTTCACGGAAGCAGACTGCCACATCTTCCTCCTGCAGAGCGGCTGGTGGGTTCAAACTGCCGACTTTTCTATTAGTCTCCAAGTGCTTAACTGCTGTGCCACCAGGTCTGCTTTTAAGATGGTTACTGAGAGGAAGTAAAACTTCCCTAGCACTGCTTTTTTTTTTTTTTTTTTTTTTGGATATCTCAGTTCTTCTGTAAAAAGCTCTAACCTCAGGGAAATGTATGCAATGTAAAGAGAAGAAATGTTTTACTTCATTTCCCCTAGAAGCGTTTTATTCTTCACATACTATGAAATTAGATCCATAGCCATTTTTCTATTTAATTGCTTCGATCTAGCCCAAACTAGATTTTTTTTTTTTTTTTTTAGCCCAAACTAGATCCTTAGGTTAAGACTCAAGGTGCCAGGAAGATAATCCCTTAGATATTTACGTTTTAAAGGTATGAAGTCCAAACCTTGGTAACATCCATCAGTCAAAAAAGCCAGAGGCATCTGCTGTTTACCTTGCCCTGGGAAAGATGTATTTATATTCCAAAAGTTTACGTGCGAATCCAGGATCTTGTTCCATTCCTTCTCAAGGGAGCAAAAGTTTTTTGTTTTTCTTTCTTTCAAGGGAGTACGTATAGTTGTCTCCTTCTTGTATATAAATGGAGAAAATCCATTCTTCTCTATCTTTCACCTGTTGTGTGTCCAGCCGTCCGTGCAGGAGATTTTACTGTCTGGCTTTCAACGCACCCCAAGGTCAAGGTCTGGGGCAAGCAGGACTGATGCTTATTACTTATTTTAAAGTAATTAATAATAAGAAACCTATCTCTGATCCATAACACCTCTTATGCAAATTCAAGATAAATTGAAATATATTAATATAAAAAAATCTGATGACTACTTAGATCACAGATTTTCTATTTTAACTTTCCTTTTCTAATAGGCAAGTAAGTGTTTAAAATTTCCTACTAGGCTCAGCTTTAGCTACTTCCAACTGGGTATTGATATATTTCATTATCAGTCAGCTCAAAATAGTTTTTAATAATTATTTTGCTTCTTTCTTGACCCACATTTATTTAGAAACACATTGCTTAATCTCGAGATATTTGGGGATTTTTCTGGTTATATTATTATTATTACTGTTATTATTATACTCTATATTTCAATGCTTTGGTATTTTGAAGATTTTCTATATGCTTTTACATATCATTAACTCTAGTATGTTACCTAGACACTTGAAGAGAATATGTATTTTGTAATTGTTGAAAACAGTGATCCATGTAATTCAGTCAGGTCAATTTCATAAATGTGTTGTTATAATTTTATGTATTTTTGCTTTTTTTGTGTGTGACTAAGCCTCTCACTATAATTGTGGATTTGTCTAATTGTAGCTTTTTCAATTTTTGTTTTATGTAGTTTAAGGCTATATTACTTGGTAGACCTTCCTAGTGAACAGATTTTTTTTTTATTGTTATTATGAAAGATTTCAATATCTAGTGATGTTTTTGCATTAATTATACTTCATCAGCTATTAGTTTACTACCTCACCTTTCTTATTGTTAGAAAGTTATGAAATTTCTAATCCGAAAAAGACAGCAAGGAGGTTTCTAGACATGGATATAAAGATGAAGATCATTAAGGCCTATGATAATGGAAAGAAAGTTGGTGAAATAGCACATGAGAAAGGACTGTCTCATTCGACTATTTCAATAATCATTAAGAATAGGATTTGGAAGCAGTTAAAGGAGAATTTGGCATGAAATCAATAATTTTAACAAAGAAGAGGCAAGGTCCAATCCAGAAGTCAAAAGGAAACCCTGTTATAAGTTGGAGACTACCTGTATGTATATAAAAATGTATATGCACACTCATATATAATTACACTCCAAAAATAGTTAATATTTATTTGTATTTACCAACATACATCCCCTTTCCATTGAGTTTCACTTTTTCCTGTATTACTGAGTTTCCACCTGGGATCATATTCATTCTGCCTGGAAATAGTTGTAAAAATTTAAAATTTTACCCTTAAAGAATGGGAAAATGAGCTAAATTCCCTGTTTTTGGTTATTTGATAATATTTTTATTTCACTTTCATCTTTGAAGAATTCCATTTTGCAATGTCCCCGACTTTTCATGCACAGGATTTTAAAGATGTAATTCCATTGTCTTCAAGTTCCTGTTGTTTCTGTTGAGACGATGGCTTCCTATCCTATTTTTTTATCTGAATTAATGAAAAATAAAATTTGGCAAAATTTAGTATGTATTTATTTTTTAAATCTCCTATTAAATTAACTATAAAATCTAATTACTTTCATGTGACTAATAATGAATATGAATCCTTACCCAAACCAGCTAACATAATATTTATAGCATAAAACAAGAGCATCCTCATTAAGAATGAGAATAAGCTGAGGACGCCAAGTGCTTATTTTTACTTTTCTGGAAGTTCTTATTTTCATCTTCTTGAGGAGCTAATTATTTTCATTTTTCTGGAAGTCCCAACCTATAAAGTATGCTTTTAAAATAATATAGATAAGAAAAGGGAAAGCATAAAAGAATTATCTAATTGATAACAGAAGCTAATAATTACTATCTAACTAAATCTCTAAGTGCTGCATTGGTGGTTCAGTGGTGGCATTCCTGCCTCCCATGAAGATGACCCGATTCTATTCTCAACCAACGCCCCTCATGCACAGCCGCCGCCCAGCTGCCAGTGGAGGCTTTTGTATTGCTCTGATGGTGAACAGGTTTCAGATGAGATTCCAGACTAAGTCAGACAAGGATGAAAGGCCTGGTGATCTGCTCCCAGAAATCAGCCAAGGAGAACTCTATAAGTTACAACTGTTTGATCCCCAGCAGATCATGGAGATGGCGCAGGACCTGGCAGCATTGTTTTGTTTGTACGTGGCCACCATGAGTTAGGGGCTGACTCGACTGCAGCTAACAACAGCAACAACAAATCCCTAAAAAACCACCTGAAAAACGACAAGGAACATGAGATTCCAGGTGGCCAGTAAGTTATCGATTAAATAAATAACTATAATAATAAATCCTCTAATTACTAGCAATAATCAATTCAAAATGTAATATTCAAAAGTAACAATTACATGAGCAGGAAAAATACAAAATGCACAACACTAACTTTACAGGACATATTTTTGATCTCAACAAAAAAATTAAAAAAAGCACTAAATCAAGAGAAGATAGTTTTGTATTTAAAAGACATTAAATGTTTATGCAAATATGCATATTCACTCAAAAATAATTTATAGTTTTGACATGATCCCAATAGAAACTGTCGAAGATTTGCAGGAACCTAGCAAAGTGATTCCCAAAGCCTGGAAAAAAATACATTTGGGATTTCACCCCTCCCCCCCAAAGAGTTAGACATGTAGATATCCTTGTCAATTTTCTGTTGCTGCTTAAAAAACTACTAGAAACTTGGTAGCTTACAACAACACACATTTATTATCTCACAGCTTCACGAAGTCAGGAGTCTGGGCACAATTTAGATAGGCCTCTACTCAGGGCCTCACAAGGCTTTGCAATCAAGGTGTCAGCCAGGCTGTGTTTTCATCTGGAGGTTTGACTGGAGAAGAAATCTGCTTCCAAACTCATTCGGGTTGTTGACAGAATGTGTTTCCTTCTGGCTGTATGACTGTTGACCACTTATGGGCTGTCAGCTAGAGAACACTTACAGGTACTGCTGTCTCTCAAGAGGAAACAACTATATAAGGTTGTGAGTTATTAGAGTTTTCCTGTGTTTATCATACAGATATGACACATTATCTATACTAATAGCTATTACTAAGTCATAATGAGGCCCTGGTGGTGCAGTGGTTAAGAGCTCCACTACTAACCAACAGATCAGCAGTTCAAATCCACCAGCTGCTCTTTGGAAACCCTATGGGGCAGTTCTAGGGTGACTATGAATCAAAATAGACTCAATTTTTTTTTAAGTCACAATATTAACACAGTGTAGGCAACAGATTAGCAACAGCGGAGCAAAAACTCAAGTTTAGTGATGACCCCTGTTTGTGCCTATGTCTGTGTGTACGTGTGTGTGCAAAGCAATTTAATATATGACAAAGGTAGTATTTCCTATACAGTGCAACTAAAAATATTTGTGGTTGCAGTGATCTTGGATAACTGAGCTACAGAACATGGAGTGGAAGAGATAGGAATTGACGTTTCAATTGTTCCTGTTCCGTTATACAGAGTCTAAAAATACATGGCAAGTATATCTTAGCCCAGCTCCATCTGCCTTGTAAGTGGAGAATCTGCCAATAGGTTGTCTTTCATCGTAGTTTTCAGGATATGTTAGGTGAATAAACGTGTGTGTATGTTTGTGAATGTGTATTTTAGTGCAAACTGCCAATAATTGCATTTGCGTACCAAGCCAATACAGTTTTTGACTCACAGAAGTCTACACTACTTGATCCCATTACAAAGGTGGCATATATAGACATCAAAAGACTTTAAGGACCAAAATTACTGTGGACATTGTCAACATGGGGTTGATGGCGAATGGAACACAGATTATAGCCTAAAACATATTTGTTTTCCTTTTCCGTTAAAAAAAAAAAAAAAAAAACTCCTATGGTAAACGACTTACTGGCTACAGGAAAATTTGAGAAGTTATTAATGAAATGAAGAGTTAAAGATAGTATTCATTAAATTCATACAAGGAATAATTTACACAGCAAACTAAAAACTTTATTTTAGTAATCTTATAACGGTTCTAAAATTTTCTTTTTCCTTAGCAGTTTTACTTGTGAACCACATAAATGGCAATTTTTTTTCTGCCAACGAGTCACATAGACATAGTCACAGTCAGTTTATCTCCTGATTTCCCAATTAACCAACCAGTTGTCATCGCGTCAGCTCTGACTCATGGTGATCCCTTTTATGTAAGACTAGAAATGTGCTCCATGAGGTTTTCTGTGGCTAATTTTTCAGAAGCAAATTGCCAGGCCTTTCTTCCAATGTGCTTCGGGTGGACTTGAACCTCCAGCTTTTCATTTAACAGCCAAGTACATTAAACATTTGCATCACCCAGGAGCTCTGGATCTTCCAACAGTATGATATAAATAACTGGAAAATTACTATTCTCACAACCATTGCTAATTCACAGTAGAAGATCACATCTCTAACAGATAGGACCAGAAGAGTAACACAAAAGATGTTAAGGCAATGAAAATTATCTGACAAAAAGAAATTAATAAGCATATAATAACATAAAAACAAATCTTATAAATTTAAAAAATATAAGTGATTAGAGAAGCAAGTTATAAGAATGGCCAGGATGGAAAGAAAATAATAATTCTTTCGCTTTTCTGGGTTATGAAGAATTATTTTCATAGCAGATTCATTAAATTATATTTTCCTCAGGAAAAATTAGAAAGAATATGTGTAATCTCATTTTTAAGGTTTTATTTCAGTCATAGTTCAAGAGTATTCTAAGTTCTGCAAACAGTTAAAAAGTGTTTTGGGAAAAATAAAAAATTTCTAAAAGTGAAAACTTGAATAACTGTTTAGAGAAGATTTTACTTTAATTTTATAAAGAATGTATGTACAGTCATAAAAAATAAAAACACCACCACCTCCTTTAAATCAAAACCAAACCAAACCCATTGCCATCCAGTCAATTCTGACCACCTCTCTTCTAAAAAAAAAGAATATCATAGCTATTTAGAGGGAAATACTAAAACCTTAAAATTAAAACCTGTCTGGAAATATCAAATTTTCACTCTTTCTGTGATCATGAAAAATATATATTTAGAAGCAAAAATAATCACTCGACACTTTCACAGCAGCCTAATTTATGCACAGAGGTGATAATAGTTTTCGAAGAGTTAACGCTTTCAACTTAAAAAGAAAAAAAAAAAAAGCAAGGCCTCCAAAGCCAAGCTTCCTGGTAACCACAGGCTTTTAGACACTGAGTTCAAGAGCAAGACTTCATTTCAAAGGGATGATTTTCTTCCTTCTCATAACTCCAGATTCCAAGAACATGATAACTTAAAAAGCCAATCTTGAAAGTCGCTTTAAAGAACACCTGGCAGGTGAAATAGAAAGCGTTCAGTGTACCTAGCCAAAAAGAGTATCACATACCTATATAAAACATTCATGCATGGGGACACAGCTAGTCCTAATCCATCTGTTGTTGAAAAAAATATAAATAGAGTAAAAGAAGAGAAGAAATAAACGATTTAAATCCCCCTCTGAGGAGACTTCCTCTGTTCAATGTTCTGTGGCAGCTGTGGAAACTGATTTCGACTGGTTTCCTTTTCATTTTTTTTACATTTTAATTTCATTTTGTTCGGTGCATTTTTCCCCTGTGAAACATGACATGTTTTTCTGATGATTTCTATGTTGTTACAAATACAATGTCAAAAAAACCCATTGCTTGTCAAGTTGATTCAGACTCAGAGCAAAACTACAGGACAGAGTACAACGGCCCCATAGGGTTTCCAAGGAGCGAGTGGCTGGTGGATTCAAACCGCCAACCTTTTGCTTAGCAGCCAAACTCAACCACTGCACCAGCTGTAAATGGGGGAAAGATCCTAGATTTAATATAGAACTGTCACCAATTGCCAATCTGACACAAAGGGTCTTTGTCTTTCCCTGAGCGAAAAACAAACTTTATTTTCAGCAAGCTTTATTTTGCTTGAGTCAAGCAAAAGGAGTCAGCAAGGATCTAAGCCCCTCCAAAAGACTGACTGGAAAAGGGAAGTAAGGCAAGGGCTTATATGGGTTCCGTGGAGACAATAGAGTAACGAATATTTAGTGAGCTTCTTTCAAAGGGATGGTACTTCTCAGAATGGCGGTGCATGTTAATTAGGTTGTGCGCGCATCTGGAATCAAAGATGGAATCCGCTAATATTCAAGTTGGAGTCCTCTCGGCAGCCCTTGGCATCACTTATTATGGGATATAGTGCAAGCTCATTGATCTTGGTACTACATCACCATCTTTGGAGGGCTAAGGAAGGTTAAACAGTGGTCACAGTTTGTTCTTCTATGCACGCGGAAGCCTGTAAAGGGGGAAGGGACTAGAAAAACACTAAAAAGGAGATAGTAATTCAGGGGTTGTTTAAGCATTATCTCATGTTGACAGAGTATGGTTCCTGTTTATCCAACTTCTAGATGGTACTTTTTTAACAGCTCTTTTGTTCCACCGCCACAGTTAACCCTATCTGTCTCAGAACCAGTTGTGTAAAGACCACAAAACGGTTTTCCTATCAACCATGCTACACTTAACAGGGAATTTTAAAATAAGTATGTTAAGCAAATGATCATGGGGCTTCAGAACCTACTGTTATTTCTAAATATTTCTTGCTGTTGCTGTTGAGATAATTTTAATACTAGTTCTTTTTGGGTGGATGTAAAGAAATCTGATCATGCAATAAAAATAAATACACAAACTTGTTTTTCATAAATATTCCTGGAAGAGAAAGAAAAACCTCATAATAGATACAGTATTTGTTTTAATAATACATAATCTATTGGTTTAAAGGAAACACTGGTGATGTGGTGGTTAAGTCCTATGACTGCTAACCAAAAGGTCTGCAGTTCAAATCTACCAGGCACTCCTTGGAAACTCTATGGGCAGCCCTACTCTGCCCTATAGGGTTGCTATGAGTCGGAAACGACTTGACAGCAGCAGGTTTGGTTTGGTTTTTTTTTTTTTTTTTTGGATTGGTTGAAGTGAGGGCATTGACAGCTCAGTGGTAGAATTCTCACCTTCCATGGAAGACACCTGGGTTCAATTTCTGGCCAATGCACCTCATGCACGACCACCATCTGTCTGTGAGTGGCGATGTGAACATTGTTATGATGCTAAATCTGGAGCCCTGGTGATGCAGTTGTTGAGAGCTATGGTTGCTAAGCAAGAGGTTAGCAGTTCAAATCCACCAGCCATTCCTTGGAAACACTATGGGGCAGTTCTACTCTGTTCTGTAGGGTTGCTATGAGTCAGAATTGACTTCACAGTAATGGATTTGGTGTAACGGGTATGATGCTGTCATGAATTGAATTATGTTCCCAAAAAATGTGAGTATCAACTTGGTTAGGCCATGATTCCCAATACTCTGTGGCTGTCCTCCATTTTGTGATTGTAATTTTACGTTAAAGAGGATTAGGGTGGGACGGTAACACCCTTACCAAGTCACATCCCAGACTCAATATAAAGAGAGTTTCCCTGGGGCATGGCCTGCACCACCTTTTATCTCCTGAGAGATAGAAGGAAAGGGAAGCAAGCAGAGAGACGGCAACCTCATACCACCAAGAAGGCAGCACTGGGTGCAGAGTGCATCCTTTGGACCTGAGGTTCCTGCGCTGAGATGCTTCCAGACCAAAGGAAGACTGATGACAAGTACCTTCCTCCAGAGTTGACAGAGAGAGAAAGCCTTCCCCTGGAGCCAGCACCTTGAATTCGGACTTCCAGCCTACTGAACAGTGAAAGAATAAACTTCTCTTTGTTAAAACCACCCACTCGTGCTAATTCTGTTATAGCGGTACTTGATGACTAAGACAGATGCTAAATAGGTTTCAAGGAAGGAAAAAAGGCCTAGTGATGTACTTCTGAAAATCAGCCTTTGAAAACCCTACAGATCAAAACAGTCTGATCCCCAGCCAATCACAAGGATGGCACAGGGCTTGGTAGCATTCCATTCCGTTGTGTATGGGGTGACCAGCACTTGATAACATTTCATTCCATTGCCCATGGGTGACTATGAGTTGGGGGCCAACTCAATAGCAGCTAATAACAACAGCAACGTTGGTTAAAATATTAAAAAATAAAAATTGAGAAGGCAATCTATGGTTTCACCAATAAAAATTCACAGGCAATTACTGGTAATTATCAAGAGAGTTTATAAACTTTGTCCTTTTAAAGAACTCTACATAATCCTTGTCCTATTTTTTTTTTTCATTTTTTTAAATAATTTATGGTCTTATAACCATTGTTGCCTGCAAAACACAAAATCCAAAACAGAGTTGATGATAGATACATAGATCAAGATTCAGGATTACAAATTGACGTAGGCCAGAAGTTTGAATTTATCACTTACCGATAAGGGTTAGGAAACCCTGGTGGCCTAGTGGTTAAGAGCTACAGCTGCTAACTAAAAGGGCAGCATTTCCAATCTATCAAGCGCTCCTTGGAAACTCTATGGGGCAGTTCTACTCTGTCCTATAGGGTCGCTATGAGTCGGTAATCGACTCAACGGCAGTGGGTTTTGTTGTTGTTGTTGTCTTGGCATAAGGGTTAAGCTTTGAGGAACTAATAGGTCAGACTTGTAGCAAGTATTACCCCATTTCAAGGGACAGATCCACTAAAGGGATCCCTGTAAAAATCAAACCTCTTGCCATCAAGTCAATTCTGACTCATAGCAACCTTATAGGGAAGACTACAATTGTCCAGCAGGGATTTCAAAGCTGTAATCTCTATGGAAGCAGACTGCCACACAGTGGCATCACTAGGGTTGGTGCGACCCAGTGCTGTAATTCATGGTGTCACACCCCCATGGGCCTACTCCTGTACCAGACCATGCAGATTCCTTAGTAATGTTTTTTTGTACTAAGGTTACTTGTAAATAGTAATTTCCATATATTACCCCTTCTTTTCCTTTAATTATTATTTCATTCTTTAAAAAGTTACTGATATACATTCACGAATACTAATTACCCCGATCTTGTAACTAAATTTGACTAAATCAACTATTGTAAGAACACCAGCAGCAAGGAAAACAATACCACGTGCTTGTAGCACGTGCAGATGAAGCCACAGGATTTGAAACATCATCTTAGTTGGGTATAATGACAGCTCTGATTGTAGCACATCAGAAGGTTCAAAAAGTAAATTAGCATAGAGTTTTAGCATTGGAGGTCTATTGATACATGTAAACTGGGCTAAGGAAAAATGTTTTTGTTGTTATAACTATGGGAATATTTTTATAAAAAATAATAAATTTCTGCTGAAACAGCACAAGAAATTTATAGACAGTCATTTTGGTGTCACTCCTTTTGACAGTGTCATGTGGTGTAGTCTGCACCCCTCGCCCGGCACCCTCTTAGTGACGCCACTGCTGCCATGTTTCTACTGCGGAGTAGCTTGTGGGTTTGAACCTTTTGATTAGTAGCCTAGTGCTTTAACTCTGCACCACCAGCGGCCCTTTCTAAAGGGATAAAAAAAAAAAAGGGGATAGAAGTCATTTATTAATTGTTTCAACACATTTTTATTCTGTGACTACAAGTATGCTCACACCGGGAAATATTATTAAGATACATTCCTGCCTCTAGGCAAGTTATAATTTAATGGGAGAGGATAAGAAATTTCAGTCCTATATGATTGCATATATAAAAGGCTTAAGGATTTTAGTAATTAGTAGGATCGATAGGAATAATATGTGTGATAAGCCATTAATACAGAACCAAAATTCACTGGGGAGTTAATAGCAGAGTGGTATCTAGAACAAGATAAGAGATAATATGACTTTTCCAGGAATTGATCAGACAGGACCTTAATTATTGTATCTCATTATATCTAAACTCCAAAGGATAGTGACCACAATACAGAATCGACATGGAAGTTATTTTGTAGGAGGCTATGGTGACAATGTACCAAATCTGCTTAATTTTTTCTTTGCTTCTAGGCATTTAGATGGTCTTCGATTTTTCTGATTCAATAAAACATTATTGTACATATGTGTCTGTACTTACCATCCTGTTTCCTTACAATAAAAAGCTAGGGGTGGAATTTATGTCACAGAGAATATACTTTAAAATTTTTGATACTTATAGATTTCTTGAAAATGGTAATGCTTTACTCTTTTACTGATGATGTGTGAAAATTTTTAAGGTAAAACTTTAAAACTCAACTCACTGCCCAGTGTAGTAGGCACTAGCTATATGGATTATTCTAATTAAAATGTTAATTGAATAAAATTGAAATTTAGTTCATCGGTTGCACTAGTCACATACCAAATTCACAATAACCACACGTGGCTAACAGCGATTGTATTTAATATGAAACACATAGGTATTTCATCATCTCAGAAACTTGTATTAGACAGCACTGCTCTATAACAGAATTCTGTCAATGTTTTTAGCCCTTGTTTGCTATAATGAAGCAATACTTTGTTTTACTTTTCATTCATTTTTTACTAATGACCTCAGACACATCTGAGGTTTTTTCTTTTTATTTATTTATTTATTTTACATTTTAAGAAGTCCTGGTATTTGAAAGATGTGAATATGTCTTTCAAATGTTGGTAGCTTATTTTCTTTCTTTTTTAACAAGATTGTTGTTGTTGCTTGGGAGTGGTGCTGATACGGATGGAGTGTGTTTGTCTAATTTTAAGTACAAACAGATAAAAATAACTTCCTGTTTTATTTCTGAGTTTTGTATTCATACTTAACAATTTTCTCCTAAACAAAAGTTATAAAAAATGTTCCTTTTTTAAAATTTATGTCTTTCATAGAACTGGAAATATTTCATGTGGCATATGAGATAGGGATACAACTTTTTAAATTTTTATATGACAAATCTCCTGAAATTTCAACTCTCATTTCTCTACTTTTTTGAAAAATTACCTTTGTAATTTCCTAAAATTTCAAATACGTCCATGTTTTTTTTTTTTTCCTGGATGTTTATTTTCATTTCTATTGGTGAGTCTACTTTTGTACCTTGCTGACTTGTGTTGAATAATATAATTCTAAAATATGTCTCAAAAGTTAGCAAGAAAACTTCTGTTCTATTATTCTTTATCTTAAACTCCCTAGTTATTTTCGTATTTCTTTTTGTAGGTGATCTCAGAAATAATTTTCTGAAGTTTAAAAAAAAATTAATGCTACTCTTCTATGAAAACAGCCCAAATAGACCATTTTATCAGTCATGTGCCTTTGTCTTCAAGCCTGATTCCTCTAGACTAGACTGCACTGTCCCACTGAAGTTGGAGTAAATTCTTGCCACTTATAAGAAACTGTCTTAGGGAAAATGGCAAGAAGCAAGCCTACACTTCACCTTACAAATTCCCTAGCTGTTTCTATGTGGTGGGGTAAAGACTTCAAAGTATGGCGTATCCCATTTTTTCTATGGTCTACCGAGCCATCTTTCACTAATCTTTCCAAACACGTAATATTGATGGGATATGCCAAACTTCATTTCCTTCCTAGAAAATTGTAATACTTTCCCAGAAAGGGAAGATGTGCATCAGTTCCTCGTGTCTTCATCAACTTATTTAGGGCATTTTATATTTGGAAAAATTTTACCAAGGCTTTCATTTTGCAATTTCACTACTGATTAATTCTTTATTTATTTATGTGTTTGTTTGTCTATCACCTTCCTCCACTTTTCTTTAAAGCCTTCTTGTATGTTTTTGGTCAAAGAGAATAGCTATCAAAGATCATCTTATGACAATATCATTCTCAGTCCATTTATACCATAATCACCAGTTGCCATCAAGTCAGTTCCAGTTTATGGCAACCACATGTTTGTCAAGCTAGAACAGTGCTCCATAGGGTTTTCAATGGCGGGTTTTTTTTAAAGTTAATTGCCAGGCCTTTCTTCCCAGGTGCCTCTGGGTGGACTTGAACCTCCATGGTGCTTAAGTATTTACCCATTCCTAAAACTTATTCTCTCCCCCAAGAAATGTTAGTAAGCTGTACATAAATTGTGGCTATCTTCGAGCACCACCTTAGAGTTTCCAAACACAAAGGTCCTTATTTTTTTTTTTAATTTTTATTGTGCTTTAAGTGAAAGTTAACAAATCAAGTCAGTCTTTCATGCAAAAATTTATATACACCTTGCTATATACTCCTAATTGCTCTCCTCCTAATGAGACAACACACTCCTTCCCTCCACTCTCTATTTTCATGTCCATTCAGCAAGTTCCTGACACACTCTGCTCTCTCATCTCCCCTCCAGACAGGAGATGCCAACATGGTCTCATGTGTCTACTTGATCCAAGAAGCTCATTCTTCACCAGTATCATTTTCTATCCCATAGTCCAGACCAATCCCTGTCTGAAAAGTTGGCTTTGGGAATGGCTCCTGTCTTGGGCTAACAGAAGATCTGGGGACCATGACCTCCAGGATTCTTCTAGTCTCAGTTAGACAGTTAAGTCTTGTCTTTTTACGAGAATTTGAGGTCTTCATCCCATTGCTCTCCCGCTCCCTCAGGGGCTGTCTGTTGTGCTCCCTGTCAGGGCAGTCATCGGTTGTGGCTGGGCACCATCTAGTTCTTCTGGTCTCGGGCCGATGCAGTCTCTGGTTTATGTGGTCCCTTTCTGTCTCTTGGGCTCATAATTACATTGTGTCTTTGGTTTTCATTCTTCTTTGCTCCAGGTGTGTTGAGACCCATTGATGCATCTTAGACTGCAGTCCTTTTTAATTTAAGGTTTTACAGTAAAGCACAGCTGTGAAACTGAAGAGAGAAACAAATGGGAAGTTATTAAGGTTTCAGAATACCATAAATATTTTATACAAATGATGATGTTTTTTAACTCTAATTACAGGTAGTCCTAGACTTACAACGTATTTGAGTTACAATGAATTGCACTTATGACCATTAGTGTATCTGGAACTTCACATGTTCCTCAGGGTAAGTTAGGGGAAAATGAGCACAGAGGATATGGAAAAATTTTCTGAGTTATGTGAACACTCACCAAGCATTGGATCAGGATAATACCATGGAATAGATCTGTGGAAAAATCACCCATATGGCAAGAACACTGAATTTAGAACTTGATATAGCAGATGTAGAAACCCTGGAGGCATAGTGGTTCAGTGCTACAGCTGCTAACAAAGAGGCTGGCAGTTCAAATCCGCCAGGCACTCCTTGGAAACTCTATGGGGCAGTTCTACTCTGTCCTGTAGGGTCACTATGAGTTGGAATCGACTCAATGGCAGTAGGTTTGGTTTTTGGGTTTTATAGCAGATGTGGACAGCTCATAGATCACAAAAAGGGAAATTAACAGATCAGGGCTTAAATGATTTTGAAGAGGGAAAAAATGGTGAAAGAAGAAAAAAATAAATAGAAACAGGAGGGAGGGAAGTTGTCAAAAAATTTACAGTGAAAAGATTAGCTGAAGTTTTTTCTAAACGAAATCAGGGGCTTCAGTTGCTTGAAAACATGGATCCAAATGCTGATAACTTTGTTAAAGGCAGATTGAGGAAGCAGTGAGATGTTACCATGAAATACATGAAGGGAAAAAGAAATGGACCATACAGAAAACTGACAAATTCTCTGACTAGAAACGCCATCCCCATTCCCAGGTATAATCCAGATGATCCAGAACCTTCCACAAATGGAGTTATTACTGCAACTGACAAAATGCCAGTGTTGTCCAACTCTTCATCTTCAGAGTAAATGTTTATGATTTGAGTATTTTTTATATATATTAAAATATATCTCTAAGTTTATATGTAATGTTTCCAGCCTCCAAAGACAAAGATCATATTTATGCAGATACTGATAATAAAAGGCAATAATAATCAAAACTAAAAAAAAGAGAGAAAGAGGTATTTGACTTACTTCAGAACCAACTTTCCATGCAGTGGTGGGAATGGAAGGATTGTTGGGATTCTTAAGCACTACCTGTATGTTGCTAACATGGTATCTTGACACTCCATGGAAACTTGACCCTTAAATTTCTCAAAAGCCAAACCAAACCCATAGTCATCAAGTCAATTCTGACTCATAGTGACCCTATGGAACAGAGTAGAACTGCCCCATAGGGTTTCCAGGTTTCCAGTTTGATAGATTCAAACTGCTGGCCTCTTGATTAGCAGCCATCTTTTAACCACTATGCTACCAAATTCCTCAGGCTTTCTTAGTATTTTTTCTTGCCTCACCCTCCAGTGCAATAAAGCTTTTTACCCTTCCCTCTTTCCTGAAAGGCTCTACCGTAGCTGAAATGCCTCCTGACATAGACGGGGCAGAAGAATAGTGATATCTAATTTTAAAAGTATTGCCTCCTGGCAAGAACTGGCCCTTTTAAAATTTCCACCACAACCACCTAAGGTTGCTACATAGAAAAGACTATTTCTCTTTCCCTGTAACTCCTGAAAAGACTACCTGTTCCCAATCTTGCACATGCCAAGAGATACACACATAGACCAGAAGGATCTTCTCACGTTAATGCTTCCCAAATAAAGACTCCAGAATTTCTGCTGTTAGTATCCTCACGGAAGCATAGGCTGATAACGCAATGTCATTGTGTGTTAGAAGCTGTGTAAAAATAAAGTGACACACAATAAGGTGGAAATAGATAACTAAATTAGATTTACCTAGTAGTATTAATGCCAATTATTTTCATTCCAAAAATACAGAGATGTGTTTGTATCCCTTTTCTTTCCAAAACACTGGACAGCTTATTTTTCATGCCTACGTGGAGGCCAAATCCACCAGAATTATGACCAGTACAGGCATTTCAGCTATTTTAGCAATCGGTGCCAATCACTGTAGATGAATTTATCTTTCTATGATGCTTATCAGTTGCTAAACTGCACAGCTAATATAACTGTTCAGGTTACAGTCAAAAGACCTCTGAGTTAGATAAATATGAGTGAGGTGATATTATCAGTAACAGTGTCAATCTTGGTTTTTGCTTATAATTTTCTTCTTGTTGGATTAACAGGGTAATATTTATGGGATCAACAGCTTGATTTTTTTAATTAAAAATATTTTTGGTAAAGTTTTAAGATTATTTGAAACAATATCTCAAAAAATGATCAATTTCCTTTCTACCCCACTTCCTTCAGAAAAGCAGAATGAAGGCATTAGCAACCACATCTACCACAATTATAACGCTGCTTACAGCTATGCCTTAGGCCCTGAGGAGGATGTGGGAAAAATAAAGCAGTTTATTTGTAAAGGTGGTGAAAAGTATTTTGTTGTTTGCTTTGCTTTCTAAATTTCCAGTGTTGTGATTACTTTTGCTTTTTCAATACTTGAATATAACCAGTATTTTTATTTTGTAATGAGTGACTCTTTATTCTCCTTCATAGCTGTAATATTTCACAATATTAATAATACACTACCTTATTTTTACACAAATAATTCATAACTTCTACATTTGCTGCCAACCATATCCTCCTCCCTGAGGTATTTTCATAATCACCACTATGCCAATAGTTTTTACATGTTGCTGCAAAAAATATGATCATAGTGTGCTTACAAAAATACTTGTGGTGGGAGGGCAAGGTTGGCAAACATAGAAAGTGCACATCATCTGCACAAAAAATACCATATATTGTTAACTACTCTAAGTTTATCTACATACATGTATTGTTACTTGTTCTTAATTTATCACATTTTATGTAATATAAATGATATTTTTACATCTTTCCAAATGTCTGCAGATTTTAAGGAACTATGAAGAATTGTTAAATACCCAGCAGCAAAGGTTTTGTGTTCTTCTAGTCTTCTCTCGGTGTCATCCTTTCTGCTGATCAGCAACCCCTAAATTTCTCTTTGAGTGGAAACCTGACAAGCATCAAAACTGAACGGCAGAATGAGAGCAAGGACACACATTTCTATCAACATTGACTCTCCGTGCAAACCTCTATTGTTCTAGAAGATAGTTGAAATTTGTGTACTGGAGGTATCTGTTCTATAGTGTCCACTGGTCAGTCTAAAAGCAAGACATTCACACACACACACACACAAACACAGATGCACATGACATATTTATACCCACACTTAACAATAAACCAATGCTAATACAAATTCAGAGTCCAAAAAGAAAATCTTGAAATTTAAAATTTCTGAGGTTACAGGAAAGATCATATACCTTCTTTTTTACCTAATAAATTCACAAATCTAGTTAACGGTTGGAATGGAATAAGAACTCAGGCCTGGAAATACACTTCCTATGTGTCCTTTCCACTACACTGTAATCTTAAATGTGCAAGCATGATCCATGAGAGAAACAACCTCTTCCAAAAGAAAGTACATTTTCCTCATAGCATACTCCACATTCTGGAAAAGAAGTGTTTAAAATATTGGTAAACACAGTGTGTAGATTTATGTGTTTGTGAAGATGAAAAGTTACTGATTTGGTTTTCCCTGACAAACTGCAAAAGACCAATGAGGCCGCGCCACATACAAAGTCAAGAAAAAGAATGCTTTGGTTTGTCTGTATCTACTTTTGCACGAATCCATCACCGAAGTGTGATGCTGTCTCTTTGTCCGCTCCTGAGCCTACTATGTTGCCTAAAGATGTGCTTCAGGTTATGTCCCTGCTTCTTTAGTACTTATTGTTAGAAATCAATAATGTCAAATATATTTATTCATTAACTAATACAATGAAAGGTCTTGTTTGTTATGGATCAAACTATGTCTCCCAAAAATATGTGTTGTAACTCCTAATCTCTATGCCTGTGGTTATAATCACATTTGTGAATGGGTTATCTTTGTTATGTTAATTAGACAGGATTAGTGTAGAGTGTGTCTTGAGCCAACCTCTTTTGAGGTGTAAAAAGAGATTAAACAAGAAAGCAGATATCTGAAAGAGTGATGCCAAGTCACATGAAGAACAGCAAGAGCAGAAGCTCAGGAGAGACAAGGACCTTCCTTCAGAGTTGACAGAGAAAGAAAGACTTCCCCTAAAGCCAGCATGTTAAATTTGAACTTCTATCCTTCTAAACTGTGAGAAAATAAATTTCTGTTTGCTAAACTGGTCCACTTGTGATATTTCTCTTTTAGCAGCACCAGATAACTAAGAAAGTCCAAAACCTTGCACAACAAATTACATTAACTCTAAAGGCCAAAGTTGAAGGGGCAGGGCTTCCAGGCCCAAGGGACAGAAGACAAGGGCCTGTCGGGGCCAAGGTTGTGGGGTTGCCACTCAGATGGACTAGGAGAACGGGACCGCCTAAAGCATTAGAAGCATAGTTGCCATCCCAGAGGGTGTGGAAGGTGGAGCTGAAGCCCAGAGCCTGAGAGGACTCCATCCAGAGTCCAGAAGCATGGCCAACCGCCCAGAGTTTAGAGGGTTGGACCACTGCATAGATGGTCCCAGAGACGAGAGGATTACTTTCAAGTACTTAGGGTTACTGTAATTTATTCTGCAAGGTTTTGGACTTGTTTGATGCCCTTTATCCCCTCTTTTCCTCCAATTTATCCCATTTATAATGGAAATGTCTATCTTGTGACTGTTCTGCCATTATGTTAGAAACCAAAACCCGTTGCCATCGAGTGGATTCCTACTCATAGTGACCCAATAGGACAGAGTAGAACTGCTCCATAAGGTTTCCAAGGAGCCCCTGCTGGATTAGAACTGCTGACCTTTTGGTTAGCAGCCATATTAGAAACAGATAACTTGTATTGTAGGTTTAATGGTGTCATGGATTGAATTACATCCCCCCCAAAAATGTGCATATCAACTTGGTTAGGCCATGATTCCCAGGATTGTGTGGTTGTCCTCCATTTTGTGATTGTAATTTTATGTTGAGAGGATTAGTGTGGGATTGTAACACCACCCTTTCTCAGGTCACCTCCCTGATCCAAGGTAAAGGGAGCTTCCTGGGGTGTGGCCTGCACCAGGTTTTATCTCTCAAGAGATAAAAGGAAAGGGAAACAAGCAGAGAGTGGGGGACCTCCTACCACCAAGAAAGCAGCCCCAGGAGCAGAACGCATCCTTTGGACCTGAGGTGCTTGTGCTGAGATGCTCCCAGACCAAGGGAAGATGGATGACAAGGACCTTCCTCCAGAGCCGACAGAGAAAAGAACAGCCTCCCCTGGAGCTGGCGCCCTGAATTTGGACTTTTAGCCTACTTTACTGTGAAGAAATGAACTTCTCTTTGTTAAAGCCATCCATGTGCAGTATTTCTGTTGTAGCAGCACTAGATAACCAAGGTACATGGGTTCACAAATGAAAAGGAATTTTCCCCCAGGATTGAACATGCCTAAAATCTCACCCATATTTGATTTTGATGCTTCAGAAGATGAAAATGTGGACTTCGGTTTCAACTAAGACTTTGGGGATGATGTGATGGAGTGAATGTGTTTTACATGTTTTGCAAGGACATATATTTTGGGGGGCCAGAGGACAGAAATTTTATAGATTGAATTATTCCCCCCCAAAAAAATATGTGTATTGTAAATCCTAACCCTTATGCCTATGATTGGAGCCCTGGTGGAGCAGTGGTTAAAACATTTACTGATGAAGACCAAAGGCTACAGCCTTCAGTATGGATTATACCTCAAAATAAGGAAAACAAAAATCCTCACAACTGGGTCAGTAAACAATATCTTGATAAATGGAGAAAAGATGAAGTTATTAAGTATTTCATTTTACTTGGATCTACAATCAATGCCCATGGAAGCAGCAGTCAAGAAATCAAATGTTGTATGCATTAGGTAAATCTGCTGCAAAAGACCTCTTTAAAATGTTAAAAAGCAAAGATGCCAATTTAAGGACTAAGGTGTGCCTGACCCAAGCCATGTTTTCAATTCCCAGAGATGCATGTGAAAGCTGGACAATGAATAAGGAAGACTGAAGAAGAATTGATGCTTTTGGATTATGGTGTTGGGAGAAAATATCAAATATACTATGGACTGCCAGAAGAATGAACAAATCTCTTTTGGAAGAAGTAGAACCAAAATGCTCCTTAGAAGCAACTCTGGCTAGACTTCATCTCACATACTTTGGACATTTTATCACAGGGGATCAGTCTCTGGAGAAGGACAGCATGCTTGGTAAAGTAGGTGGTCAGCAAAAAGAGGAAGATCCTTAACGAGCTGGATTGACACAGTGGCTGCAACAATGGGCTTAAGGATAACAATGACTATGAGGATGGCCCAGGATCAGGCAGTGTTTTGTTCTTTTGTAGATAGGGTCGCTAGAAGTTGGAACCAACTCGACAGCACCTAACAACGGCAAGGTATTATATAATTCCTTTTATATAAAGGTCAGAAGCAAGTAAATCTAGTATACTGGATTCAAAGACACAATGGTAGTTAACTTTGCAGAAGGGAAGGGGTTTGAATGTAATTTTGGGGTGCAGACAGTCTTCCATTTTTTGATCTGTGTTATAGTCACATAACTGTGTTCACTTTGTGAAGGTCCATCAAGCTTAACCCTAATATTATGTGTACATTATGCTTCAATCTAAAATTTTACTTTAAAATTAACTAGATATATGATATCATTTTTATATTGGCTATTGGCTTACAGAAGAATGTCTTAAGAGAGTGATGAAATAATCTTAAATAAAAACATTAATAAATTTAATTCTGCTAAATTTAGAATTTCCATATTACAAAGGACACCATAAACGATTAAAAGGTAACTGCAACATCGATAAGTGATAAAGGACTAGCATTAAGATTTTATAAACTCTAACACTGACAACCCACTTGAAAAAAAAAAAAAGATTTTCCCACCAGAGGTTATGAACAACGAATTTGCAGTAAAGAAAGTCCAAATGGCCAGTAACCATGTAACAAGATATTTAATCTCACTATTAATGATGGAGATTCAAAGCAAAAACAATGCCAAAAATGACAATATACCATTTCATACCCATATCAGAAAAGTAGAAAATATTTTAATACACCTTCTCCTTACTTATCAACTATCTTATTATCCAACCTTTCACATTTAAGACAATAGTAAAAAATCTACTGTCTGACTATCTTGTGCATTAATGAGGTATGTTTTGGGTTTGACAGTAATGGACGCCGAGTTGGGAGATGAGAGTAGGGTTGGCTTTGATGGTTAAGGTTGTGTGTCAACTTGGCTGGGCCATTATTCTCAGTGGTTTGGCAGTTATGTAATGGTGTGACTTGACAATTACATAATGATGTAATTTGGCAGTTATGTAATGATGGAATTTGTCAGTCACATAATGATGTAGTCATCCTCCATTTTGTGATATGATGTGGTCTTTCTCCATTTTCACATGACACCAATTTCACATAACGGCCTTGTGATGGTTAAGATTGTGCATAAATTTGGCTGGGCCACGATTCTCTGTGTTTTGGCAGTTGTATAACGCTATGATCATTTCTTTGTTGAGATCTGATACGTGATCACCCCCATGTTGGGATCTGCAGTGAGTAGTGCCAGTTGGGGTGCGGTCTATGGCAGCTCACAACCCCTCAGCCTTCATATCTCTGCCATCCGCCTCCTAGTCCTTCCTGCTCTGTTTGTTGGGGCTTTTGCTTGTTCCAGATCCTGCAGCTGGCCCCTGTTCATCTGACCTCCAGTTCTTGCACCTTGATCTAGCAGCTTACCTGTGGTCTTGCCGCTGATTTTGAGATTTGTCGATCTTCACAGCCTGCAACACACCTGCTCTCCAGCCTGCCAACTTGGGTTCACCAGCTACTGTAGCTGTGTGAATCTGGAGAAGCCTCTTTCCTATCTCACTGACTGGGGGACATTAGCACCTCTAAAAACTGTGTGAGCCTTTTCCTTGATATAAATCTCTCTCTCTCTCTATAACCCTAAAATATATATATATATTTATATGCTTTACTGGTTTTGCTTCTCTAGAGAACTCAGCCTAAGACAGACCTGGTCTTTGGAGCCTAACCATGTCAATAAGTGAGGAGAGAGTGCATGTTGATAAAACATTGGTAAAAACCATACTAGTTCTATAGCTGAAGCTTATATAATTTGAGGATTCTTTTTGTGAAAAGAAATACAAAAGAAAACTTACTTTGAAAAGTTTACAAAATCCTATGATGTGTGTTCCCAGGAGTGGAGGCCATTTTACATGAGGAGTCCAGAGGAGCTCTCACCTTTCATAAGCTTCACGGTAAATCTGCCACTATACCCAGAGCAAGGATGTTGCGAATGTGGAACTATTACAAACCATGGGTGGGAATATAAGTAGGTACAACCATGTTGGATTTTCAAGAGTAACAAATAACATCCTGTTTTTCCACCTAAGTGTTGAATCAAATAAGATACATGGAGGAGGCAGGCAATGAAGATCAAAATCACACCCTTATCATTAATAAATTCTACCTTGGAGGTCATGACTTAGATGTGTACACAGCACTGGGTGTCCTGAGTGAATCCCAGAATTAGGAAGACTTACCAAGTCAGTCATAGACATTCCGGAAAACTGTAGGCCTTCTCTTCAGGGACCTTGACTTAGCCTCTCCACATGGCCAAGAGCCATCAGGAAAGAACACATTCAGGAAAGCCCTAAGAGAATCAAAAGCGGAAAGACCAGAGTTATACATGCTCGGTTCCTCATCACAAAGTCATCAGATGATCCATTCCATTTTCCCAGTGGAGGAGCAAGTGAGAAGGTAGAAAGAAGTAAACTACTAAACTCATAGTTGTCACCTCACATGGGAGGAAACATCAACCTTGGCAAATATGTTTCCTGCACTATCAATGTACTTAGAAGAGAATGTACAATATTTAATAAAATTGAAAACTTCATGCCCTATAACATATATGTTCTATTTCAACATCCATATCCTAGAGCAGTGGTTCTGCACAATAGACACATCTGAAAAGATCTGAGACAAATACCTGTATGAACAAGTCAACCTACGCACATTCAAACAATGGAAAAATACATAGCGGTTAAATCATATGAACTAGGTCTACATGTACATGGAATGACTTTGAAAAATGTGTAGAATAAGCAAACTGCAAAAATAAACCATTATATGGATTTTCAAACAAGAAAAAATACATTATTTATGGATATATGTACATGTAATAAAACCATTAAAATGTGGACTGAAAGAATACATATTTAATTCAGCATGAGTGTGGAGATGGAGATTGGAGAATAAGATGAAATTTCAATTGAAACTATCATGTTTTAGTATTTAATAACTAACAGAATTACTGAAACAATTATAATAAAATAAAAACACTTGTTAAATCCAAGTGGTGTGCACATGTATTTTTCAATGTGTTAGAGTTATTTCATGAATAAATTAATTAAATGATCTATTACTTAAAGGGGGAAAGTACCAGGAATACAAAGAAAGATCAGTAAGTTCACATCCTTCTTATGCAGGCCCTGCCTACCTTTTCAGCCTCAAATATACACCACTCATCAAATATATACCACATCCCAGCCGTAGCAAAGTGTTTGAGTTTCTAGGATTTTTCTCTCTTTTTTTTTGTCACATTTTCTGCCTAGAATTGCCTATGCACTAATTGGTGGACAATTAACTCATTTACAATTTGTTGTAATTACAAACAATGCTGTGATGAGCATCTCTTATGCGTCTCCTTGTGTATTCATGTGTATTTGTAGCTTTTCTAAGGGTAATGTCTATCACTGTAACTACATATTAGAATCCCTTAGGATGATTTAAAACGTACCTCTGCTCAAGCTCCACCCCCACTGATTCTGATTAGATCGGTCTGAGGAGAGGCTCTGTATTTTTCCACGCACTCTCAAGGTCTTTCTCAATGCAGAACCACTACTCTAGTTAAGTTATATTGCCATTTGTATACATTTTTTGTGATCCCTCCACTTTTCTCTGAGGTCCCTTAGCATCTTGTTCAGTAAACCACCGTATATACGTAACTTAGCAAAAAAAAAAAAAAAACCCTTGCCATCGAGTGATTCTGACTTATAGTAACCCTGTTGGACAGAGTAGAACTGTCCCACAGGGTTTCCAAGGAGCAGCTGGTGGATTTGAACTGCCGAGCTTTTTGTTAGTAGCCAAAATCTTAAACACTGCACCACATGTAACTTTCATACTTTATCAAAAAAATTTTTCCTCTGTAAATACAATCTTTTTGAATACAAGGACTAGCAAAAAAAAAAAAATTTTTTTTTTAACAAGAAGGCTGAGAAAGGGGGATACCACAATGGAATTGAGATAATGTTCTAAATTAGAGAGTTTCAAACTTCTGGAAAAGGAGCACCTTACTAAGTGTTACATTTCAAATCACAGGGCCAAACCTAATATTTGGTACAAAATTGAAACTAGTATATATTAGCTAAGCAGTTGAATGTATGACCAACATCAATGGATTATAATTTTTAGATAGTGAAATTGTACTGGATAATTAAAAAATGCAAGTGCCTAGATGTTTTTTAATATTTATCAAAAGAATACTGATGTGAAGATATTTTGGTTTTGTAATAGTTAAAGCTTCAAACATAACAATTTCTCAAGAATATAGTTATGGTAGAGATTACAAACAGAGATTGTAACATGTTTTCATATACTAAAAATATACAACTAATTTTTTTAAGAACTTAGCTTTATTGAATTTATATAAACCTACAGGCTAACCCTACCTGAACTCATTTGCCATGGCAGAATTCATGGGTTTTGGTATTATAATTTGTCGATACAGAAACTGAATCAAAGACTCAAGTTATTGCCTGAGAACACTTACTAGTAAATGGAAGACCCAGAGTGTGCACAATTCCATTTGCTTACAAAGCTTATATTGCATCCATTAAGAGCTGAAGTTTTAAATATATACATATGTAATTTAATTAGTTGTTGAATGTTAATTCAGATAGTTGTTGAACTTCGAATGGCAATTGAAAAGTTCCTCTATTATCTAGCGGTTAGAAAACAAAAAGTGGAAAATCTAAATTTATTTTGGCAATAAATCTAATGACGCTATTTTGGCTATCATAGGAATAACTTTTAAAGAATAGAATATTCTCAATTTTAAGTTGTTTTTTTTTTTTCCTTAAGCATTGGCGAATTTTGCCACTTTTCTGATAGCAAGTTCTAGCAGATGGCAAAAGAGAATGAGCAAGAAGCAAGTAAATATTCATAGAAAAAAAATTGGAACTGTTCACCATGTTCAGATGAAAGCTAATTTTTTTCCTAAACATATTCTCTTGGTTGTGATTTTATTTAACTACATTTAACATAGGCATACTTCCTAATACTGAATCATTCCATTTGCACATGCTGGAAGAAAATACATGCATTTTGATGGTGGGCCCCAAAGCCTGCTAGGACTATCAAAACAAATTTGGAAAGTACTCTTTTCTTTGGCCCTTCCTATCCTTATATGGGAAACCCTGGGGGCATAGTGGTTCAGTGCTACAGCTGCTAACCAAAGCGTTGGCAGTTCAAATCTGCCAGGTGCTCCTTGGAAACTGTGGGGCAGTTCTACTCTGTTCTAATGGGTCGCTATGAGTCGGAATCTACTGGATGGCACTGGGTTTGGTTTTGGTTTGGTTTATCCTTATATCAGGAAGCCTTTGTGGTATAGTGGTTAAGAGCTACAGCTGCTAACCAAAAATGTCGACAGTTCAAATCCACCAGGCACTCCTTGGAAACCCTGCTAGGCAGTTCTACTCTGTCCTTTAGGGTCACTATGAGTTGGAATAGACCCAATGGTAATGTTTTGTTCTATCCTTATATCAAGGAGCCCCAGTGGTGCAGTGGCTAAGAGGTTGGCTGCTAATCAAAAGGTTGGCAGTTTGAACCCACCATCCTCTCCAAGAGGAAAAGATTTGGCAGCCTTCGAAATCCCATGGGGCAGTTCCACTCTGTCCTGTAAGGTCATTATGAGTCAAAATCAATTCGATGGCAATAGGTTTTTATGGGTATCCTTGTATCAGAAATAAAAAAATTGCCTTTATTCTGGCAATTTTCAACCCACATTGTTAATTTTGTTTCTCAACTTAAATTCTTCTTTGTCTTCCTGACATCATCTCATCTTTAAAGAAGCTACACTTTCTCTTAGCACTCTTCATTACCTCTCATTTTCATTCATTTTATCACCTCTTTCTACAAGTGCAGCAGCTAACTTCTCTTACCCCACATTGTTTTCACTTTTTTTTTTTTTGAAAGGATCATGTCTTGAATCTAAACTCCTGTAAGTACGATTACCGCTCAAACAGCAGATTTTCTCTTCTTGGCCAGCTTAATCTCTTCTCTCCATACTTAACCTGTATAGAAAGATTAAAAAAAAAAAAGTTTAAATAGTTTAGGTATACAGAGCCATTAAGATGTAAATTATAGAGACTCCATTTAGAGAGCACCAAGTCATGTGTTTAGGAGTAATATTTTCTGAACCCAATAAGAATGGAGAAGCCACTAAAAATTTCAAGAGTAGTAGGAAATTAAATGATCTCTTCAGATGTTCAGCCTTCATTATTAAGAATCAAGTACTTAATAGAAGACAAATTTTATAAAATAGGCCTTCTCTTGGGTATTTTCTCCAAACTAAGAATCTCCTCTCCCCTCCTTTTAAAAGAACTGTTAGAAACCTTGGTGGAGTAGCGGTTAAGTGCTATGGCTGCTAACCAAAGGGTCGGCCATTCAAACCTGCCAGGCACTCCTTGGAAACTCTATGAGCAGTTCTACTCTGTCCTAAAGGGTCACCGTGAGTCGAAATTGACTCGATGACACTGGGTTTATTGGAATTTTAGACATCAAAAAAATCTGAATTTTATCTTTGTAATTTTTTTTAAATTAATTTAGAAGAGATTTTAAAGAAGTCATAAGAAATAATATAAATCTTAAACTAAAATGCTGTTCTTGTTAGTTGCCATCAAGTCAATTTAGATTCGTAGCAGCCCACAATAATAATATTTTGACTCATGATATTAAACCACATTGGTTAAAAGAAAGAAATCTAAAATGAGATTTGACTTAATCTGTAAAATCATCAGTATGCATTAATGTCTCTTACTGGTCATAACCAATAGGCTAATAAGTGATCAAATTTAAGAAAGATATTGAAATTAATTCATTCTTGGTTAAGTAAATGGATTTATGGTACAAATGGGGTAAAGTAAGGATCTTACCCTGATTATAGAATTGTATTTGATTTCCTAAAATTTGTGTTTCTAGATTCCATTAAAATTTCTATTTTCTCCTGAAATATCAGTTTGATGCATTTTCAACCAAGCAACTGGGTTCAATCTGATTATGAAAGACTGCTCCATCTGATGGAGTTTCTTGTTTAAAACATAAATTTGAGATTCTCTAAGCATTACTTTAGGAATAGGGAGCTACTTGAAGTTTGCAGTTTAAGGCTGTGATTAAATTTTACTTTTATTAGTTAGTTTAAAACATATTCTTTTTTTTTTTTTTTTTGAAGTGTTTATATAAAATGAAAAGAAGGAAGAAAAAAAAAAACAATAGGTTTGGCTCCAAAGAAGTTGAATTGTTTGGTGCCTGGGCTGACAGATGGCAAATAAACATAAAATGAAATAATCAGTTTGAGATCAAGGAAATGGGAGAATTATCCATCACACTAATCAGGAAAAGGATTTGGATGTTACTCTAAAGAAGTTATTAAAACAATCAGCTTAGTAGTCAAAAATAGTAATGGCAATTTGTTTCTTGAAAAATGAAGAAGGAAGGCAAGTTATTGATGCCGTTATATATAGTTCTTTTAGATCCTCTCTGTAATAACATCTATTGTTTTTTGACCAGTGAAATGCAGTGGAAATGATGCTGTATGATTTCAGGATTTGTCTGTTAATAGACCTTGTAGCTTCCATTTTGAAGCTCATGGACTCCAGCTACCATGTAAAGAGGCTTAAGCTAGGCTACTTAATGATGAAAGATCATGTGAAGACAAAGAGAAAGAGAGAGGAGAGAAATTGTTGCAATAGAGCCTCAACAATTAAATTTCCACTGGTGAATGACAATGAAGATATTTCTATTTTAGAAAGTATAAGCCATAAATAAAAGGGAACAGAAGTTGTTTGGTTTTTTTCCTCCTATCTCTTGAAAGGAGTAAGGCAGATAAGTTTAACTTTTTCAATTACCTTTTGTTGCATGAAAAAACAAACTTCAAAATTTAGGGGATTAAAATAATAGCTATTTTCTGCGTGATTTTTAGATTAGCAGTATTCGGTCCATTTGCTCTTCTGCTTCACAGTTTCAGTTTCGAGGAATCCTCATGCCACAGTGGTTAAGAGCTCAGCTGCTAACCAAAAGGTCGGCAGTTGGAATCTACCAGCTGCTCCTTGGAAACCCTATGGGGCAGCTCTACTTGTCCTCTAGGGTCACTATGATTTGGCATAGACTCAACAGCAGCGGGTTTGGTTCAGCAACTTCTTTCAGCTGGAGGCGGTACCAAGGTTCTCCTGCATGTAATCTCTCTCTCTCTTCTTTTGCTCTCTTATCTCTCTTTCTTTCTGTTTCACTCCACATAGTCTGTCATCAGTAGTAGCCTACCTTAAGTTTCTTTGCATGATAGCTGGCTTCCATGATCAAAAAAATGAAAGCTGCAAGGTCTATTAAAAGTTATAAACCCAGAAATCATACGGTGTCACGTTCACTGCATTCCACTGGTCAAAAACTCCAGAGGAGGGGAAGTAGACTCCACTCCTTGAAGAGAGGAGTGGCAAATTCACATAGCAAACTGCAGGTGAGATGGGAGGGCTTGATGTGGACATCTTTGGAAGCAATTTACCACTGTCTACCGTCTGGCTGCACTAATCACTTGCCTTCTTCAAAATATACTCTTTCCCTCTTCCAGATGTCTTATAACGTAAGATATTGGCTCCAAACCCAGAGTGTCATTATCTAAATTATGCCCCTATGGGAATGAGGTTTCCTGGTTGTAGTTTCTTAGGTTTAGTTGCTCTTGATCCCCAGGCATGTAAAATAAGAAGACAGGTTGCCTGCCTTGCATATATTCAACATACATTGATGAAACACTGATAGTTCAACAAACTCTTGCACTTAAGAAGAGGAAAAACAGGAAGCAGTTAGCTGTCACTGGATCATGGCAATTCTGAATTCAGCTGGATACATGTTGCCAAACCTGCCCCTCCCCCCGCTCTGCACCTTTACCAATTAAAAAAAACAAACCTGTTGCCATCGAGTCAATTCTGACTCATAGTGACCCTGTAGGACAGAGTAGAACTGCTCCATAGAGTTTCCAAGGTGCGCCTGGTGGATTCAAACTGCCAACCTTTTGGTTAGCAGCCGTAGCATTTAATCACTATGCCACCAGGCATGGAATATTGCTTGAGTAGGGGCTAGTGATGGTTCCTGAAAACGTCTCCTAATCCATTGTTTTTCAAAGCTCTTGGCTCTGCCCTCTGAATCAGCCTTCCATTTGTAGAAATAGCCTGTATTTGCAGTTCACTTGCTCTTTTTGCCTACTTCCTACACAAAGTTCAGAGCTGCATTTGGAACTGTTCGTTCTCACTGATACGGTTTTTTGCTAATACAAGATTCTTAAAAACTTTAAGTTTTTTCTATCAATCTCGTTGGAGTTCACTTTATGTCCCAAAAGCCACATCTATCAGTTTTTCCAAAACAGAGTTATCTCTACTTTGGGTGTGTGAGAATACTGTGGGACAATGCTACTAAGATACTTAGAAGTCCTTAAGTCTAGCTGAAATCGTCTTCAAAGTGCCATATTTAATTGTTATGAGGTCTTAACAAAGGGTTTTACAGTAACAAAATGGATCTGACTCTTGCTTTGAGGTCACTTTTCACTTGGAGAGTGTTTTGTCAGCTAGAGAAACTGTTTTGGGCCAGAGGAAATAGATTACACCTCTTGATGTGAGGAAATTAAGATTATATTACTAAAGGGCACGTGAGATGGGAGGTCTTATAGGCCTACACATGGAAAGAACTTACCACAACATCATCTTCAGTCTAAATTATTTTTAATGTTGTACTCCATTCTATCACTATTTCTTTAATTAGTGAATAGAAACCTGGGCCTGATATGACACTGTAGTAATAGAAATGTCTTCAACTTAATGTCTAAATATTTTATGCTAATTGTATTAATAATTTCCTTGCACAGAAACACCCTTTCACCTGAACTGTATAATAGTGGAACAAGCCAGGATTCTTCATTTACATTTTTGCTTTTAATTGCCTAAATATATTTATATTGACTTTTTTTGTTTCATTGCTTCATATTTATTAGCAATAGTCTTAACATAATCATATACAGAATTCTTCCAATGTATCCTTTGTCATATTACAGAGGATGAGATAGTTAACACCAAGGAGAATGCCTCAATATTACATTTAAATGACACATGGTCTCTGACTGATTGCTTGTTCTTAAATGACAAGTAAGTAGAAAGATGATCTCATAATATCTCATGACTTTGACATTTCTTTTGCAATTTCATTCTGTGCTTTGACGATTATTCAAGTTATACAAATATATACTAGTGGTTCAAGCTAACATCTTTACTAAACAAAAGATGCTAGCTATGAATTTCAGGGATATAGCCTGACTTCAGTGGAACGAAGTGAGACTTCCTTTCCTAGCTTTTCCAGTACTGAGCTTATGTTCGTATTCTTCTACCCCAAAAATGCTTACTCTTGGGGTTATGATTAGAGTTAGAATGCTCAACTTAGTGGTTTTCTTATAAGTGTGGAAATAACAGGGATAATGTTTTACTTTAGGAAATTCTTTGTTTAATTTTAATTACTTTAGTCATCTGTTCATGGAAAATCATTTTTGAGGTCTTACATTGTGACAGGCATTATACTGGGTACTAGGGGTCAGAAAGTGAGTCTTCAGGCCTCCTAGGTTTTGTGGAAAAGAGGAATAAACCATAATTAAGTGAGACAATTTGGTCTTCAAGTAAAATCTGAAAATCTTCTGAATGATTTGTACAACAATCAGAATGAAGTTTCTAGAGAAAAAGAGTAGAGAGATTATAATTCTTTCTGCGCAATCAAAATTATTTAGAGCTTAAAAAAATGTGACATAAATAATTCAATACATATTCAGAATACTTTACATGCTTCTTGCCACTAAGGTCAATGAAAAACTAATTGAAAAGAAAATTAAGGCATAGAATGTAAAAATATCTTGCAAAAATGATTGAATCAGAAATATTACATTTTTTTTCAGAAAACTTGACAATAATTGGTTTTTGGCAAATGAGGTTTAACATGTATATAAAATGAAAGAATTCAAAAAACCGAAACTACTGACAGAATCATACAGTTACCATAAGAAAACATTCAATGTTGTATATAAACCAAAAAAACCAAACCTGTTGCCATCAAGTCTATTCCTCATAGCGACCCTCTAGGACAGAGCAGAACTGCCCCACAGGGTTTCCAAGGAATGCCTCGTGGATTCAAGCTGCTGACCTTCTTGGTTAGCAGCTGTAGCTCTTAACCACTATGCCACCAAGGTAGATGCTTAAAGAGTCTGTGATGATTGTCTGATTAAAGGTTCAATGTTTTATAAATATTTGATTAATGGGATGCTAATTTTGAAAAACAGTGGTTAAAGTATTTTACTACTCATATTAATTGGGGTTTTCTGGTGAAATTAAAAAATATTCATGCATCCTAAACCTTAAAATTTTGTGAGTTTTTTCAATTATTTAAAGTCATAATTGTCATACTGTCATCTTTTCAGTACCCAATAATGACGATTAGGATATTTAATTTACTCTTCTAGAAAGTGTTTCTTCTTGTAGAAAAAAATGGTGAATTATTTTCTGTGCCTGGTGTTGTTTTGCCACAGAAGTTGTAAGTAATGGAAAATTAAATTGTGTTAATTTATTATTGTTATGACAATCATCTTGACTGCTTAAATTTTGAAAAGAACTGCCTTTCTTTATAACCTGTAGCAATGTCATTTTATAAACAATTTAAAAATTTGATAGGTAGTTGCACTGATGGTTCAGAAAATAGCTCTGCCTCTTGGGAGCCTAGATTAAATCAATTTACAAATTAAAGGGGAGGGAGCAATCAGATAACAATCCAGAGAATGTTTTAGAAATTATTGTATCCTAGGTGTCTTGGGGACACTCTGGTGGCATAGTGGTTAAGTGCTATGGCTGCTGTTACCAAAGGGTTGGCAGTTCAAATCCACCAGGTGCTCCTTGGAAACTCTATGGGGTAATTCTACTCTGTCCTAAAGGATCTCTATGAGTCGGAATGGACTCAACGGCAACGGGTTTGTTTGTTTGTTTAGGTGTCTTGGAGCCCTGGTGGCAAAGTAGTTAAGAGCTCGTCTGCTAACCAAAAGGTGGGCAGTATGAATCCACCAGCCACTCCTTGGAAACTCTGTGGAGCAGTTCTACTCTGTGCCATAGATTCGATACAAGTCCAAATCAACTTGACCCCAAACAGTTTGGTTTTTTATGTGTCTTAGGAAATAAAAAGTAGGACAAAATGGAAAATGTGTTCTGCCTTTCAAGAAGAGGCTGCCTTCCTTTTCCACTTTAGTTCCTGTTGTTTGTGGCAGCTTTTCCTGTACTGCTCTTGATTATTCTGACTTTAGGTCAGATGCCTCACTGCAATATATTTTAGATACAGAACCCGTATTTCTTACACTTTGATACCACGACATTCTTGTTTTATTAGAAAGTAATTAAATGTTCATAACTGAGGCTGGAGAGTTGCCAAGTTACCTACCCCTTTCTGTGGTTGTTCAAAGAGCAATGGTTTGATAATACTTGTAACTAGAGAAACATTTCGGAGAAAAACACACAAAAGATGCACTTACATTTTCTATGAAAATAAAGCCTAAGAAAGGTACACTAAATAGAAGGCTAATTAAAGTGAAAACTTAATGCAAGAAACTAGATATACTTACTTAGCACTAATCTTCTTGAACTTGAGATTTTTGGTTGATT
Source organism: Elephas maximus indicus (assembly GCF_024166365.1). NCBI lineage: Eukaryota > Metazoa > Chordata > Mammalia > Proboscidea > Elephantidae > Elephas > Elephas maximus. Next base: position 57,649,608 of record NC_064833.1, on the reverse strand, counting down.
TGACAAAAAAGCTAATATAATTTTCTGAAGTCAACTGTTAACAATTTATTTGATGGTCAAAATAACATGAGAATGTATCTATAAAGTGAAAAGCAGAAGAAGAAATTCAAATGTATCTCATACAAGCAAATGCATATAAATTATTGAAACAATATCAAATAAGATGTTAATCACATCCTGTGTTCTTTGAGAATTCACAGCTTATAGTTGTGTTTCCCTTTACACATTCTTTATAAAAGTATATGTGTGAGTATTATTCTTAAGCTTTTTTTTTTGTTAGAATCATAAATTATTTTTTTTTAGCATCTCCAGTTGCTTGTGTTTACTTCTCAGTCCTTTATGTTAAACTCAAGCCTCCCAATTTTTGACCAAGATGTATAAAACTTAAAACATTAAAAAGACATCAAACGTATATCTTTAACTTATTACACTTGTACCATCTTCAACGTAGATTATAGAATATTCTCAAAGATTCTAAGACTACAAGCCAGTGTTTTAAATACCGGTTAACGTGTTCTTTAGCACTGCCAAAACTCACTCTTCAGTGATTTTTTATTAACTTTGAGGATTCATGGGTGATAAGAGACATGCTAAAAATTGGAATGAGACTAACATCTTTACCAAAAAGTATAGACCTGTTGACTTGATGTGAATATTGGCATGAATTATACCACACTGCTAATTTCTTTTTGTTATTTTAATAGCTGATAATTGATTCCTTCCACGGATATGATGAGGCTAAATGTTCAGTGCTCAGAAATAGCAAGACAAGTGTAAGAGAAATTCTGTACTCACCCCTACACCAACTTGACTGCTCATTCTCCACCAATCACATTTATTATCCTGGGTGTGTGGAGGGGAGTGCGCACACACTCGTACAGTAGTCTCTGAGGTTTGGTATTACCATATAGATTTCTAAATCCCCCAAGTCCCAAGTCTAACTGAAATCATCTTATTCCCTGATTTGCTATAACCTGTACCGAGGGAAAAAAAAAAAAAAAGCTGCGTTATTGTTAACTGTAGAATGCTTTTTCCAAGACAATTCCTTTGTATGTAATGGAGTACTGTATAAACTATTGGAAGTAAGTACCATATTTTTCTATTGCCAATATCTATTACAGGGGAGCGCAAATATTAGATAGTCAAGAACTATTTAATGGACTAATGAATGAATGAACTGCCATGTTAGACCAAAACATGTTCTTTTTTCAAGGGAGTTACTAGATGGAGATGTGGAATAAATGATGTTTAACTTATATCTGGAATTTAATGTATCATTTGATAAGTTTTCTCAAGATATATGTATCAAAAACTGATGAAGGAGTATGGACAAGATTTATAATGGTACTTATGTTGGATAGTAAGTGGTTAAACAACCTAGTAACAAGAAGATTGATTAATACATTTTGTCAGACAAGAAATCTCTGATGGGATAGGCTCAGTACCCAGCTCTTGATCATGACCTGTTGAATATTTTTATGAAAACTAGAAAGATGCATAATTGTAAATTTAGTAAATAAAGTGGTTTTATTTTTTATTATTCTAGGTAGTTTTATTCACACACATTCCAGTTTCTCTCCATCTCTCTTAGAATGTGATCCCAAAACTTGATGAAAACTCTAGGTGTGGTCCCTTTAGGGTTAGTAATACACATGTTAAAAATACTGTCTTCAAAGTTGTTTTAAGCAAACCCCCCTTGATAAATCCAAATATTTCACCCACTTATTAAATGTCATTTGGCATTCAAAATTCTTTAACAAAATAATTAAAAATGAATAAAAACAATTGAAAAAGCTTAATGTTTATATCATCTCCAGATCTAAAAATGCCTCTCCTTGCAAGGGTCATGTCACTTCCCCTTCAAGAATCAATATCTAAAGACACCTTGGCAGATGGAAGTTCCTAGGAGTTCCTAGGAGCCCTGGTGGCACCGTGGTTAAATCTCTCAGCTGCTAACAGAAAGGTCAGCAGTTCGAACCTACCAGCTATCGTGGAGGAGAAAATGTGACAGTCTGATTCCTTGGAAACACTATGGGGCAGCCTACCATGTCCTATAGGGTCACTATGAGTGGGAATCGACTTGACAGCAAAAAGTTAGTTAAATATACCAAGGTGAATATGAAGGTACTGCTTATAAGTGAAACAAGCATAGAAAGTTATTAAATAACCAAAGAACGTACGACTTAATACATCCAGTTTTAGTTATGTAGAATTATGTTAGCTATGTAGAATATCGACTCTTGCCAGACCAGATCAGGCAAATCATTAGGAACCCTCTACAAACTTAAGTGGAGTATCCAAAGAATGTGCTTCCATTTGTCTATTGTCAAAGAGAGAATACCATCTGGTGAGCAGGAGAGTATACACCTAATATGGCATCCTTAATATTTTTTGTGTGATGTTAAACGCACTGATGTATCTTGGTAGCCTGATTTTCTTTCTTTAATCAGGGGTAGGTAGGAAAGCTAACATTTGTGTCAAGCAATCCACCAGCCAATTATACTTCACAGCAATGAGATGAAGTTGAAGATATTAACACACAGCATAGATGAGAAAGCTGAGTTCAAAACAAAAGTTGACCAAATACTGAGTAACCTCTGAATCAGGCACTGTCCAAAATTCTGGGCATCGTGAGAAAGATGTGTTCACCATGCTCAAGAAGCTGATGGCTGATTTAGGGAGAAAGGAAGCCAGATGATTCCCGAACACTGGGGATACTAATATAATAAAATATACACAGAATAGTATAACAAAATGAAGAAGACACTGACTTAGCCCAGCCCACAGAGATTCAGGGAAGGATGCCAGGAGAAGATACTTCCCGAGCTGCATCTTGAACACTGCGTAGGGCTGAACGAAACAGAGAGACAAAAATATCTTCCCATCAAAAGGAAAGGAATCATTGGAAGCATAATTATTGGAAGCAATATCTTTGACACTTGATCCTATATATGTATTTATATAGTTCAATATTTCTCTTACAGAAAATGTCATGGATGGAAATGGAGGAGGTGAGATGAGATAGGTTTTAGGGGTCAAAGTGGAGGTTTCTAAGTATGATGCTAACAAATTAAACTTTATAAATGAATTGAAAGGCAGACATATGGTCACATTTTTATTTTAGTCATATTATTATGTAGTAAAAACTTCAGGGGGCCTGAAACTGGAGCCAAGAAAACCAGTTAGCCAGTTATCACAATAGCCTAGGCAAGACTGCACAAATGTCAGAAAAGTGAGAAGCACTAAGATGAAAAAACCAAAACCAAACCTATTCCCAATGCTTCGATTCTGACTCATAGCTGTCCCACAGGTTTCCAAGGAGCAGCTGGATTCAAACTGCAAGCCTTTAGGTTAGCAGCCGAGCTCTTAACCACTGCTCCTCCAGGGCTCCAAAGATGAAAGAAAAGATACTATTCAGGAAATATTTAATTGGTTAAATTTGTACTGGGGGATTGATCAGATAAGGGTTTTGAGGAAAAACAGACACGTCATGGCCCACAGGTTTCTGGATCAGAAAACTGGGTGGGTAAAACCAGTTGCCCTTGAGTCGACTCCAATTCATGGAGAGTCCATGTGTGTCACTGAACTCCATAGGCTTTTCAATGGCTGATTTTCTGAAGTAGATCACCAGGCCTTTCTTCCAAGGTGCCTCCCATAATTATATTAAAAAGCACAAGGTCTTGTGCAGTTTTTAAATGCTTTGTGGGACATTCAATTTTTGATATTAAGACTTGGATTTATGGTTTAGGGCCTCAAGACAGTTTAGAGCTAGAAATATAAATTTGTGGGTTATAAACATAAAGAATGTTGTTAAAATCATAACTAACCATCAAGGGAGAGTTCAAGAATGTGAAGAGAAATTAACAACAGTGGGAATTCTGGTGTATCACTTTTTTATTCCTATATAAAACAACACCCCAAAATGTAATGCGTTTAAACAAAAATGATGTGTGCAATTTCTCAAAATTCTGTGAGTTCACTGAATAATTCTTTTGCTGATCTTGCCTAAGCCAGCTCTCATGGCTGCATTTAACTTACAGATATACTAGGAGCTGACTCACGTGAGACACCTGGGCTGACTGGGCTCTGTTTCTAAGCAGTCTTTTATCACTGGTGTATAATAGGTATTCCAGCATAGGAATCACCAATCAATATTCCTAGAAAAGGAAGGCAGAACCTGCCAGGCCTCCTGTTGCCTAGGCACAAGGCCAAGCCAGACACTGTTGCTGTTGTTTTTAGGTGCCATCAAGTCAGTTCCAACTCATAGTGACCTCATGTACAACAGAATAAAACACTGCCTGGTCCTGCACCATCCTCACAATTGTTGTTATGCTTGAGCCCATTGTTGCTGCTACTGTGTCAATCCATTGCATTGAGGGTCTTCCTCTGGTTGATGACCCTCTACTTTACCAGGTATGATGTCCTTCTCCAGGGACTGATCCCTCCTGATATCATGTTCAAAGTACGTAAGACATAGTCTTGCCATCCTTGCTTCTAAGGAACATTCTGGTTGTACTTCTTCCAAACCATATACTAAAACTAAAAAAAAACTAAACCCATTGCCATCGAGTCAATTCTGACTCATAGTGATCCTATTTTTTTTTTTTTAATATTATTATAGGGGTATGAAAATAAATCTCACCCCTTTTATGGAGGAATTATTGTCTTGGATTCAATTGTGTTTCCCCCAAAATATAGGTCAATTTAGTTAGGCCATGACTCCCAGTCTTGTGTGGTTGTCCTCCATTTTGTGATTGTAATTTTATGTTGAGAGGATTAGGGTGGGATTGTAATACCACACTTACTCAGGTCACCTCCCTGATCCAAGGTAAAGGGAGTTTCCCTGGGGTGCGGCCTGTACCACACACAGACATACATGCACACAGAAAGTCAGAAATATATAAAAAGAGGCCAAGAGAGATGAGCCAGAGAGACACAAACACAGACACAGAAATTGACACAGAGAATAAAGGTAAATGGGTTCAAGAACAAAGATGGAGGAATTGGGTATGGACAGGACCATGGATCTCATCCACTAAGATTAGAAAGAGGTTAGAATGAGTGTTGATGTATGTAAGTTTACAAGCTGTTGGTGAAAAGATGTAGAGGAAATGCAAGTGTGATAGCTTCAAAATCCTAGAAAACATAGAAGATGAATTCTTTCTGCTGAAATCCAGAGACATGGGGCGGTGGGGGGTGGGGGTGGTGGCAGGGAACGTTGTAAAGTTAGACCAGTGGTTTTCAATCATACCTGAATGTTAGAATCAATTGGGAAAATTTGTTAAAATACCATCGCTTGTCCCCAGCCCCCTCAGAGATTCTGATTTAACTGGCTCGGTGTATGGGCCTGAGCATCAAAAAACAAATCTTCCTAGGTGACCCTAAAGAAACATTAGTCAGAGCCTCGGGGGTAGCAATAGAGTTTTGTAGTGTTCCCCGGGAACAGACCACAAAAGAGTGAAAGGATTCATGGATGTGTGTGTTAATGGTCCTACAGAAAAGACACCTCTCCACGGATAATGGCACCATTCCACCTGGTCATATATGTTTCAGCAGCAGTATTCAGCTGCCCAAGCAGAGGATTTTCCAGGAATGGCCTCCAGGAATGGAGAATAAAATTCTACTCTAAATTCAGTGAGTTAGCTGGAGCCATTAATTTAAGAAACCTTGTCTGTATCATTAAAACACTCTTGCACACAAACCTCTCAAATTAATGGAGGTTGGTAAAGGCCCAACTCTTCCCCAGGGAGACATTTCTCTCTCATTTCACTAATTACCATTGTCATAACCACAATGACCTCAGGGGGGCACTGCTTTTTGCATTCTTACTAGGTTGAAGATAGGATGGCTAGAATATTTAAACATCTTCAGTAAAGTCTGGGGAATAACATTTAAGTTACATCAAAGAGTAGTATGCATAATCAGTGATCCACATGTCTGGTGTGCATCAGGGCCTTGGGGTGATTTGAATTCTACTACTTGAGGAGGACATATAAGACCTGGTATTCCCGATAAGCTTCTCAGTAGTGCCATTTCTTATACAGTCATCTTGGCTGTGATCTGAACATCGACTCAGGAAAAGACTGCATTAACTTCGTGTTTTGCCAACTTGCTGATCGTAAGAACCACCTCGGGTATTTATTAAAAATAAAAAATCTGGGCCTTTGCTAAATACTATTATTTAGTACATCTGGAATTGAGCATTGGAATCCACAGTTATAACAAGGGCCCATAGGCAACTTTTACAATAAAAATGTTTGAAAATCTCTGCATTAACTAATGTGAGTCATAGGTAATCACTGTCTTTATCTAGCAAGGATTACAGGTGTCTTGGAGCCTTAATAACCAAAGCGTGGTCCAAGAACCCACAGCATCAGCATCATCTGGGAGATCTTTAGAAATTTAGAATCCTAGATATAATGCCAGACTCCTGAATCAGAATCTGCTTTTTATCAAAATCACCAAGTGATTAACAGGTACATTAAAGTTGAGGCTAGAGGCTAGACGATGCCTCCTGTCTAAATAAAGAAACTTCTCTATGCTCTCTTCCAGCCGATCCCAATCTGCAAGAGGCTCTTTCCTCTTCTACTGGGGAGTAGTTCATAATCCCTGTTAGCCTTTGTCTTAGCCATCTAGTGCTGCTATAACAGAAATACCACAAGTGGATGGTTTAAACAAAGAGAAATTTATTCTCTTCCAGTCTACTAGGCTACAAGTCCAAATTCATGGTTTCAGTTCCAGGGGAAGGCTTTCTCTGTCTGTTGGCTCTGAAGGAAAGCCCTTGTCATCAGTCTTCTCTTGGTCTGGGAGCATCTCTGAGCAGGAGCCTCAGGAGCCTCTGCTCCTGGCACTATTCTCTTTGTGGTATGAGGTTTCCCTGTATACAATACTGGGAATCATGACCTAGGCAAGTTGGTAGATATATTTTGGAGGAACACAATTCAAGCTATGACAGCCTCTTTTCTACAAACTAGACCACACAGCTTGTCATAGCATATACTTCATGTTGGATAGTCTTCTGACTAACTGCTGTCCCCCCAACCTATAAAAGCTGAGGGTCACAGTCACAATGGATAATATCTGTCTTTGATATCCTCACCAACACTTCTGAATAGAAAAAAAAGCATTGAGAGAGAGAGTCCAGCTCAACATAAGGAAAAAACCAATCAAGAATTGGAGCTATCCATTGATGGGAAAATGAGCCCTGGTGGCGCAGTGATTAAGATCTCAGCTACTAACCGAAAAGTAAGTAGTTCAAACTCACCAGCCGCTCCATAGGAGGAAGATGTGGCAGTCTGCTTCCTTCAAGATTACAGCATTGGAAACACTATGGGGCAGTTCTACTCTGTCCTATAGGGTCGCTATGAGTTAGAACAAGTTGATCATTGCACAGCTGCATTAACTGCAGACATTGGAATCAATTGTGAAGATGACCAAAATAATCATGTTGGCTTTATTATGGTCTGGTCATTTCACATTTACAGTTTAGCCTTTGCAAAGTCATTTTATATGGATTTGAAATAGCATTTCTTCAATCAGTCTTCATGACAACTAGTTGCATACTCCATACTGATGCAATAAAAATGTTGTCATTTTACCTTTGCACCTCAAGAATGGAATAACACATGCTATATAAACATTCTGGTATTGAGATGATTTATCACCCAGAAAAATGAGATTCCAATATTACTTTGAAGGAGATGGGGAACTGCCAATGTAAACAGAGAGAATTCTCATTGCGCTGAATCAGATGCATTTGAGCCCTTTTGGTGCTTTTCAAACCACAATTTACAGTGTAAAAAAAGACTGTCATGTAAAATTGAAATATATAATTTCAAATGACTATCGTATTATTTTTTCAATCAATCTCAGTTGGAAAATAATCTATTAGAAAGAAATTTAAGAAATTTCTTTTTAAAATATTTAGGCTAAAATAATTTCAGTAGTGAAAGGGTAACTTAGAAGTTTATTTTGATGATAACATTGAAATCCTTAACTCCAGTCCTCATTTTCCTGGCAAACTGAATTATAGTTCAAATAACAAGTATATAAGGCTATAGTTACATCTGAGAATATATACTGTTTATGAGAGCAAGGTTCAGCATACTGAACCAGGGTATCTGTATATAAGCTATACATGTTAAAATAATTTTATGTTTTATCATTCATGTCTATGTCATGTATTCAATAGTTTCATTACCCAGAGAAAAAATTGAACCATACATCAGTTGGCTAAAAATGTTCTAAATGGGCTCTTTTCCATATCTTTTTCTCTCCCACACCTAGTCACCAAAGCTGCACTAATGTCCATATTAAATTTGGATTATTACTCTTCCCTGCTTCTTGTTTCCTCATAGATGCTGTTTCTAGGCAGAGATGCTGATTATTACCATAGGTTGGTGAGAAGACAGAGAGCTTTGAGTTAAATAGGCCCAAGGTAAAATCTCAACTCTGTTACATACTCTTCTGCCATCAAGTTACTTCATTCTGTGAAACCTCAGTTTCTTTATATGTAGAATAAGGGGTACTAAATTCTGAGCTAACTAAATTGTTGTGAAGATCACTCTGTATGATATAGTGAATCACCTGACGTATACAAAGTACTCAGATATGAGAGTTATTGCTCTTAGAGTGATTTTATTATTTTGGTTTACTTGATAACTTTTGACCTACCATTTTATTTATAAATTTGTACGTCTCAATTGTTGAGGAGTAAATCCTGGGAGCAAAATGGTTAAGTGCATGGCTGCTAGCAGTTTGAACCACGCAGCAGCTCTTCAGAAGAAAAGACCTGCCGATCTGCTCCCGTAAGACTACAGGCTAGGAAAACAGTTCGGCTGTTCCTCAAAAGTTAAACATAGTAATAAAATATGTCCCAGCAACCCTACCTCTAAGCATGTGCCAAAAAGCATGGAAAACGAGACTAAAAGGCCACTTACAGACCAATAGTCATAGCAGCATTTTTCAAAACAGCCAAATGATGGAAACGACCCGAGGACCATCAACAGATAAATGCATAAACAAAATGTGGTATACACATACAATGAAATATTATTCAGCCAAACAAAAAGGAATGAAGTTCTGATACATGCTACTACATGATGAACCTTGAAAATATGCTGAGTGAAGCTAGACACAAAGTGACAAATATTTAATGATTCTGTTTATATGAAATATCTAAAATAGGCAAATTCATAGAGATAGAAAGTAGTTATATATTACCAGGAGTTAGGGAGAAAGAGGTATCAGGAGTTATTGTTTATTAGGTGTAGAGTTTCTGTTTGGGGTGATGAAAAAGTTTTGGAAATAAAGAGTAGTGAAGGTTGCACAACCTTGTGAATGTAATTAATGCCATTGAACTGTACACTTAAAAATGGTTAAAATGGTAGTTTTATATCATATTTACTTTGTTATTGTTGCTGTTGTTAGGCGCTGTCCAGTCTGTTCCGACTAATAGTGACCCCGTGTATAATGGAACCATCCTCACAGTCATTACTGTGTTTGAGTCCATTGTTGCCATCACTGTGTCAATACATCTCCTTGAGGGTCTTCCTCTTTTTCACTGACCCTCTCCTTTACCAGGCATGGTGTCCTTACCCAGGGACTGGTCCCTCCTGATAACATGCCCAAAGTACACGAGACAAAGTTTTGCCACCCTTGCTTCTAAGGATCACTCTGGTTGTACTTCCTCCATGACAGACTTGTTCATTTTTCTGGCAGTCCATGATGTATTCAGCATTCTTGGTTAACACCATAATTCAAAGACATCAATTCTTCTTCGGTCTTCTTTATTTATTGAATCACCTCACGTGTGTGAAAGCTAATTTCACATGCATATGAGGTGATTAAAACACCACGGCTTGGGTCAGGCACACAGTTCTTAAGATGATATCTTTCCTTTTTAACACTTTAAAGAGGACTTTTGCAGCATAGTTGCCCAATACATCATTTGATTTTTTGACTGCTGCTTCAATGGGCATTGGTTGTGGACCCAAGTAAAATGAAATCCTAGATAACTTCAATCTTCTCTCTGTTCATCATGATATTGCTTATTAGTCCATTTGTGAGGATTTTTTTTTTTCTTTATGTTGAGGTGTAATCCATACTGAAGGCTGTAGTCTTTGGTCTTCATCAATAAGTGCTTCAAGTCCTCTTCACTTACAGAAAGTGAGGTTGTGTCATTTGTATATTGCAGGCTCTTAATGAGTCTTCTTCCAATCCTGATGTCATAGTCTTCTTTTTATAGTCCAGCTTTTCAGTTTATTTGCTCAGCATATAGATTGAATAAGTATGGTGAAAGGATGCAAGTATTTTTACTTCCATGTGATATTGATGGTATTGTTTGATAATTTCTGCATTCCTTTTTTTTTAGATCACCTTTCTTTGGAATTGGTATGACTATAGATCTTTTCCACTCAGATGGCCAGGTAGCTGTCTTCCAAATTTTTTGGCATAGACAAGTGAGTTTTTCCAATGCTACATTCGTTTGTTCAGAAATTTCAGTTGGCATTCTATAATTTCCTGAAGACTTGTTTTTCACCAATGCCTTCGGTGCACCTTGGACTCCTTCCTTCAGTACCGTCAGTTCTTGGTCATATGCTACCTCCTGAACTGTATGAATGTCAACCATTTCTTTTGGTACAGTGACTGTGTATTCCTTCCATCTTCTTTTGATGTTTCCTGCATCATTCAATGTTTTGGCCATAGAATCTTACAAAATTGAAACTCGTGGTTTGAATTTTTTTCTTCAGTTCTTTCATCTTGAGAAATGCGGAGCACGTTCTTCCTTTTTGGTTTTCTAACTCCAGTTTTTGCATGTTTCATTTTACTTTGGCTTCTCGAGCTGCGCTTTGGAATCTTCTGTTCAGCTCTTTTACTTCATCAGTTCTTCCTTTAGCATTAGTTGCTCTATGTTCAAGAACAAGTTTCAGAGCATCTTCTGACTTCAATTTTGGTCTTTTCTTTCTTTTTAATGACTTTTTGCTCTCTACATTTATGAAGTCCTTGATGTCATTCCAAACTAGTCCGGTCTTCAGTCATTAGTGTTCAATGTGACAAATCTATTCTTCAGATGGTCTCTAAATTCAGGTGGGATATACTTAAGGTCATACTTTGGCTCTCATAGGCTTGTTTTAATTTTCTTCAGCTTCAACTAGAACTTGCACATGAACAATTGATGGTCTGTTTTGCAGTTGGCCCCTGGCCTTGTTCCGACTGATGATAATGAGTTTCTCCATTGTCTCTTTCCATAGATGTAGTCCATTTGATTCCTGTGCATTCAACCTGGCGAGATTCATGTGTTTAGTCATCATTTATGTTGTTGAAAAAGGTATTTGCAATGAAGAAGTCATTGAACTTGCAAAATTCTATCATGTGATCTCTGGCATCATTTCTATCACCAAGGCCATAATTTCCAACTACTGATTCTTCTTTTTTGTTTCCAGCTTTAACAAGTAATTATCAATGCATCTTGATTGCATGTTTGGTCAATTTCAGACTGCAGAAGTTGGTAAAAAGTCTTTAATTTCTTTGTCTTTGGCCTTAGTGCTTGAAGTGTAAATTTGAATAATAGTCATATTAACTGTGTTCCTTGTAGGCATATGGATATTATCCTATCGCTGACTGACAGCATTGTACTTCAGGATAGATCTTGAAATGTTCTTTTTGATAATGAGCGTGACACCATTCCTTTTCAATTTGTCATTCCCGGCATAGTAGACCATATGATTGTCTGATTTAAAATGGCCAATACCAGTCCACTTCAGCTCACTAATGCCTACGATATTGATGTTTATGCATTCCATTTAATTTCTGAGACTTCCAATTTTCCTAGATTCATATTTCCGATTACTAATGGATATTTGCAGCTGTTTCTTCTCATTTTAAGTCTTTCCATATCAGCAAATTAAGGTCCTGAAAGTTTTATTCCATCTATATCATTAAAGTGGACTCTACTTTGAGGAGTTAGCCGGGCCCCAGTCATATTTTGAGTGTCTTCCAACCTGAGGGACTCATCTTTCAGCTCTATATCAGATAATGTTCCACTGCTATTCATAAGGTTTTCACTGGCCAATTTTTCTCAGAAGTAGATTGCTAGGTCCTTCACTGTCCATCTTAGTCTGAAAGCTCTGCTGAAACCTCTCCACCATAGGTGACTCTGTTGGTATTTGAAATAATAGTGGCATAGCTTTCAGCATCACAGCAACACACAAGCCATCACAGAATGACAAACTCGAGGTGAAAGTTATATAATTCATCATTACATATTTATTTTATGATAATAAAATTAATAGAAAAATGTAGTTTTCCTATATCAATAAAATAGAGATAAATAATGTCTAATTTATCATTTTAAATGATAGAGGAAAAAGCTTAAAAATTATTAAAAGTTAAGCTAAAGAACAAGAGCACACACATGAAAAAATATTGAATTGGCAAACGTTGTGTTTTATAAATATATATTTATATTTGCACAACCGTAAAGCAAAGAAAAGTTGCATAAATGGAGAGAATTGTGCTCCTGCTTGAGAAGGCTACATTTGTCAGACCAATCCAAAGTTATATAAAAATATCAACCAAAATGTAAGTTTAAATTTAAGCTGTTAAATCTATTTAATTTATCAAGTATTAAAATTTAGGTTATTGCATATGTTAATATAACTTTTTTCTTTTATGTTAATTAGGTTATGTATAAAATTTTTGGTTGACAACATTTTTTTAACTCTACATTTAATTTTCTCATTGCTTCAGGAATTTAGTGTATCATGAGAGAAACAGGATCAGCCTAATGTCTATTTCTTCATAGTTAATATTTTTACTGTTTGGATGCTGTTAGGAGCTACAATTTATGTTATTTTTCTAAATTTTGTTAAGACAATTGTTCATTGCAATTGCTTTGGATCCGCAGCCTTCATCTCCTTATCAGTCACTATCCCTCTCACTATTTTCATTTTTATATCATTTTTCTCTAAATCTGAAATTTTTTCTCAAGTCCGTTCTCTCATTAATGATTTATTTTCCACAAGATCAATTACACTCAATAAATCCTCTAATGTTCAATTTTTTATTCTAATAATTTTGTTTTCTTTCTATTCATTTCTCTTCATTTGATTCCCTTCCATTTCTATTTTAGCCACTACTTTTGAAACTCACCTTGTTCAATATTCTTCTTAGCTTATACTTTTCATTTATTTTCTGTTTCCTTCAATTTCACAGAAGCTATGTGCTTCTAACCCAATATATAAAAACACTAAATATCTTTTTTTTTTTTTTTTAATATCTTGGTTCCTAAAGTGTAACCCATTTTATGAGCTTTGCTCTTCCTTAAATCTTCAGGATGTTTTTTAATTTCATTTTGTATCTTCTCATCAGAGACCTCATTAAATTCGTCCAGATAGGGTGTTTACTATAGACAGTAATATGACTTTCTATTTATCCCACTCTAGATCTCCTTAGATGTGGGTAAAATCCCCTTGTGAAGTCTGTACATAAGGTAGGTTAGTTTAAACTACTCGCAATCGTAGTTACAGTGCTTTTTAACAGCTCTGCTAAATTAAAGTGGAACCCCACCTACTCCATGACTGAATCTCTCATACAGTTAATTGATAGACCACACAAAAGACACTGATACTGATTATCCGCGGTTACCAGGACTCTTCCTGTAGCCCCCAACACACACCTACCCCCTCCAAAATTCCCACATGTACCATTTTACTATTTGAACTAGGATGCAATGATTCGCTGTGACTTTTTCAGTTATCCAATTGAAAGGATGTGTTAATGGAATTTGGGTCAGAAAAAAATATAATAATAATTTAGTTTCTTCTTCAAGTGTTGCTTACCCAATAGATGTTTAACTTCTTAGACTTATTTTACCGGAGGAAATCTTTGAAACAGAGCAGATATTGTATAGGACAGACATTATTTCCAGGGCAGTAGGTTTGGGTTTGCTGCATTTCAGATGGCAAAACATGCAAGCACCATCAATTTCAAATGTCAGTTCAGCACCAGAAGTTTTGTACTTAGTGAAAATCATCTCAGATTTTGCCAATCTGTTGGCTCTCAAAAAACCTTAGTGGTCAGTACTGTGAAAACTTTTTATCTTCTTCGGTCCTCATAGATATGTTAGTTGACAGTTCGTTCAACTAAGCGAGAAAATACAAAAGAGCTACCATTTACTACAAATCTCCCTTAAACTGTTTCTGACACAATAAAAATATATTTGCACATGGTAACCAAAAAAAAAAAAACCTGTTGCTGTCGAGTCGATTCTGACTCATACCAACCGTATACTAAAGGAGGTGAATAATTATCGTTGTAAGCCTGAAATTAAAAAAATAAAAACCAGTGCCATTGCGTCGATTCCGACTCACAGCGACCCTATAGGACAGAGTAGAACTGCCCCATAGAGTTTCTACAGAGCGCCTGGCAGATTCGAGATTCGAACTGCCAACCCTTTGGTTAGCAGCCATAGCACTTAACCACTAAGCCACCAGGGTTTCTAATCCTGAAATAAACATAATTAAGCCTTAAAGTAACAGGAAAAGAGATGAGGAAGTCACCATTCTTTTCAGGCTATCATTGAATCAACCAACCTTAATGGTAACAAAGTTATATGGAATTCTACATTTACAATCTTTTAGCCTCTTGTATTGCTGCAGAATACTCAAAGGAAGAGAAGAGGCAGAATGAGGTTGAACTAATTACAGGACATACAAATTACTATGTGATGTTTCAGCACAGCCAGTGAACTAATCAATAGTTAAATACAAGTGAATGCCTATGATTTTATGGCTTAAGAATCTCAGTAAATTTTAAAAGACACATTTAGATTGTCTACAACCTGTTAATTTGCAACAAAGCATCTCTAATACATTAATTTAAAAGTAATCATTATTAAAAAGGAGGCATACAAAGATCTAGAACTTTGTTCATACAGGAAGGTTTTGCATGCTGACCTTGACTCTTTAGCCTGGCTGACCCTCAGCATTGACACAGCATCTTTTGGCTTTGTCTGTGTCTTCCTGAGGAGCACCTGGGATTGGCCCCAAACTCTTTTTTTTTATTGCTTGGTAACTGTCATATGCTCATATGTCTCTTTAGATAGGCATAAACCAATTAACCTCAAGTGTTCACGCTTTCCATAGGCCAAGAACTCTGAGTACTTTCAATTGGCCTGAGGGTTGACATCAGAACTAGTACAGACCAATATGTGTCTTCTCTAACTTTGAATTGTAATTTGGTGTTCTAGAAGCACCTTGGTCAAGTTCTCCTCTATGGGACTAAAAAGACAGAGCACCTTTCCACTCAAACCTCACCATATGATTACTTTCCCTTTCTTTGTATAAATAGTATAAAAAATATATATATATATAGTATATGTAATATAGCATTCCCTTTCTTCATATAAGTAGAAATAGTATAATATAGTACATGAGAATACAGACTCTGATCCAGATAGGTTCAGTCTGAATCCTAGTCCCCTAATTTTTTGGAAGAGTGATGTCACACAACATACTTAAAAGTGCAGTAATCATAGAATACACTTCATAGGACAGCTGTGAGGATTATGTGAGTTAATATACACAAAGAGACTAGAATAACTAGTTAATTGTTACCATCATGTAAGAGTAAGTTCTTGTTATTTGTCAAGTTATAATAAAATCCATGGTCCCCTCGAGAAGTATTAATTTCATATATTATACAAAATGAAATTTATTTTGCATATTGCAAAAACAAGTTTTACATGCAAAAATTTTCCTGAGAAATTGCTTCTTTTAAAACTTATGCCCAGACTTCTCATATGAGAGTGTGAAGAGCTCTGCTAACTTGATCCCCAGTGAAACTGGTGAAAATTATTTAAAAATTAAAAAAAAACCTTTAAATGTCGTAGAAATGGTCCTAAGGGCAAACAGCAAATAAAGAAACATCTATTCAAGAAAATCTAGTAAATTTTTTTGGTCTCAACCCACCTGGAGCAAAGAATGAAGAACACCAAGGACACAAAGTAATTATGAGCCCAAGAGACAGAAAGGGCCACATAAACCAGAGACTACATCAGCCTGAGACCAGAAGAGCTAGATGATGCCCAGCTACAACCGATGACTGCCCTGACAAGGAACACAACAGAGAACCCCTGAGGGAACAGGAGAGCAGTGGGATGCAGACCCCAAATTCTTGTAAAAAGACCAGACTTAATGGTCTGACTGAGACTAGGAGGACTCCAGTGGTCACCGCCCCAAGACCTTCTGTTAGCCCAGGACAGGAACCATTCCTGAAGCCAATTCTTCAGACAGGGATTGGACTGGACAATGGGATAGAAAAAGATGCGGGGGAAGAATGAGCTTCTTGGATCAAGTAGACACTTGAGACTATGTTGGCATCTCCTGTCTGGAGGGTAGATGGGAGGGGGGAAGGGGTTAGAAGCTGGCAGAATGGACACGAAAAGAGAGAGTGGAGGGAAGGAATGTGCTGTCTCATTAGGGGGAGAGCAATTAGGAGTATATAAAACAAAACAAAACCCAGGGCCGTCGAGTCGATTCCAACTCATAGCTACCCTATAGGACAGAGTTCAGCTGCCCCATAGAGTTTCCGAGGATAGCCTTGAAGATTCGAACTGCTGACCCTTTGGTTAGCAGCCATAGCACTTAACCACTATGCCACCAGGGTTTCAGGAGTATATAAACCCACTGCCATCGATTATAGCAAGGTGTATATAAATTTTTATGTGATAGACTGATTTGTAAACTTTCATTTACAGCACAAAAAAAATTTTAAAAAGAAAGAAAATCTAGTAAATTTTGGTAAGGCGAGGGTCTTTATTTGAACTAAGACTCCTTTCTCTACCACCACCACCCCCCTTCTAGCTCAGCACTGAAGAGACTCCATTCCAGACTGTTATAACCAAGAACACATGGCTCCCTCTCCCCACAGCTCCCAAGTGAAGGGTTTTCTTCCAGGGAAGAGCAAGATTTAAGTATTTCTCATCCTACCCCAGCTGCTTGTTACTAAGTTCAAGTGCTAGATGAATTCGGTCAAGAAATGGGTGCTCTTTTCTTCGCTCCAACTCCTACTCATAAAATGGAGTCTCTACCTTGGCATGGTGTGTTGAGAATAGTAAGGCCCTGAAATCCCTTCTCTTCGCTAGTGAGGCAGTGGTTCCATGCCAGGAGAGGCAAGCCCCAGGTAGCTGCTTCCCCTTCAACTGAGTGCTCAGCTAATAGAGTGGGGTGTCCATCAGATAGAAGCTTACCATTGTTCCCAGGACCAGCTCTGGAGTCCTGGCTCAGATATTTTTCCTGGGGTGAAAAGCAGAGCCTAAAACAGATAACTTTTAATCTCCTCCCAATGGAGTTTAATTCATTTGCAAGAGAGTATCCACCCAAAAAGAGAGTATAAAGAAGTTTAAACTAAAGATGCTCTCAAGAATAGTAGAGATTAGGTTAAAGGTGAGAAACTATTTTAATTCTCCTGAAATTCAGATGGGGTGACCCATCCAGGCCACTTGCCCTTAGGTGTCTCTTTGAACCTTGAGTCTTTAAGGAACTGGTTTTCCTGGAGTCACTTTCAGGTCAAAAAATAGCTTAGTAAGCAGTTTAGCAGAGACGGTTTTTTGTCTTAGGCATGGGACTCTTTTGGAGAATTATCTATGTGCAGTCAGTTTTGAGAAGCAGGAACTCCAGGGTCTGACTAGAAGCTGCATTTTAAGATATATGGCACGTCCTTAAAGACTCTGTTTTTACAACCAGCTGACCCTGAAGCCCTGCATCTGCTCTGAGAAACTAACATGGAAGGAATTCACACTGACCCTCAGGAAGACTACACTGCCCAGATCCCCCAAACTTATTTTTAGGCAAATAACTTGCACCTTCCCTGTTTATTTGTCAAATACTCCCTTCCCCATGAGGTATTTTCATAAGTACCACTGTGCTAATTTTATTACCCGTTGCTGTAAAAAAATTAGCATAGCGCACTTAAGAAAATACCTCACAGGGGAAGGGAGCAGTTGGCAAACAAACCTAGAAGGTGCAAGTTATTTGCATAAAAATTCAATATATAATCTGCTTTCACTAACCCCTCTTTGGAGAGCCTTCCCAATCCTTTAGGTTTTGGTTTCGAACTATATGTACTCAAAATAAATATGTTCTCTTACACTAATTTTTGGTGTTTCTCTAAGCATTTAGGTTTTTAACAAAGGAAACTGGAAGGAGATTCCTGGATATAATGAAAATATAGCCTAGGCTACAGGCCTATTGAGGAGTCCTGGTTGCACAGTGGTTAAGAGCTCAGCTGGTAACCAAAAAGATCAGCAGCTGCTCACAGGAGAAAGATGTGGCAGTCTGCTTCCGTAAATATTACAGCCTTGGAATCTCAATGGGGCAGTTCTACTCTGTTTAATGGCATCGCTAAGGCAGTGAGTTTGTTTTTGGTAGGCCAACCAGTTTGCCTGAGGTAACTAGGGAATAAGATGGCTCGAGAGAGCCATTTTGGGGTCAAAACAAATATCAAATGCTGACCATAGAAACCCTTCCTTCAAAGGGCCCAGTTGTGATGGTGTTAGTTGGTAGAGGAATTTGTGCCCCAGGGCATTGTCAAAACCAATGGAGCAATTTGCTGGCAATTAGCTGGGTGTGGTCAGGGAAAGAGTGGAAGGGAGTCTTACCAGTACCAAAGTCAACCCGAAGTGACTATAGGCTTATCTAAAGCTGTGCCTTCCTGAAGAGCAATATATGAGGCTTAATCAAACAATTCCATTGCTCTTGTCCCTATAGGATAGAGCAGAATTGCCACATAGGGTTTTCAAGGCTTAATCTTTACAGAAGCAGACAGCCGTATCTTTCTCCCACCTGCCTTTCAATTAGCAGCTGAGTGCTTTAGCCACTGCACCACCAGGGTTCCTAACTGCTTATCATTAGGGTGAAAATAAAGCCAGTGGCTAACCAGTCAATTGCAATTCATATTGTCCCCCACTATGTGCCATGAGTTTTCAATAACTGATGTTTTGGAAGTAGATTCCCCCAGATTACCAGGTCTTTTTTCTGAGACAGCTCTGGGTGGACTCGAACTTTCAATATGCCCTAGTATGCAGTGCATAAATAGTCCTAAGAGACAAAGGCACTGAATAATCCCAATAATAATGGCTAGACAGAATCAAACCATGGAATGTCATTCCAAGCTCCATAGTGAACTGAGATGAAAGGAATCAGGTACAGTGAGAAATTCTTTGCCATCTCAAAGACACATCTTGTTGTCACCACCAAAGACAAAATGACCCCAAGGATAAGAATAATTATTACATAGAGGACAGTTAGCAGCTGTTTTTTGCTTTAACAAAACAGCAGAAGAGGAAATATGTCTAGTGTGTAAAATTGGAAAAGGGCTTTGAGGGAGAAATGAAACCTCACACACTGGAAATCTTGAAGAAGCTGGGTAGTTATAGCAAAACTGTTCTGTGGGTGGAAGAACGGATTACAAGCCCCCATCCATCCATTTCTCACTCTGTGCTTCTGTTATTCCACAGTTGTACCTTAGAAGCACCACTTAGGAGTAACATGGAAGGACATTAAAGTTTCTCCTGGAAAGAGATGATTTTGTGCATTCCAAACAAAATGAATAAATAAATAAAACCATTGCTATTGAGTTGATTCTGACTCACAGCGACCCTATAGGACAGAGTAGAACTGCCCCATAGGATTTCCAAGGAGCAGCTTGTGGATTCGAACTGTCGACCTTTTGGTTAGTAGCCAAACGTTTAGCCACTGTGCCACCAGAGCCTGCCTTCTATAGCCATAAAAATATATCTACTATACATCCGAATTTAAAAAATATATAACCAATTTATATTTTGCTTTCTAAAATTATAAGTTGACATTTCTAGTTATTACTGAGTAGAACTTTACCAAGAAATAAATTTGCTCACCTAACTTATTTGGAAATAAGATTAAAAAAAAAAAAAAAAAAAGAACCTGGGATGCGTACACTACAATAGTAGCTATGTTGTTGTTGTTGGGTGTCATCAAGCTGATTCCGACTCATAGTGACCCTATGCACAACAGAACAAAACACTGCCCAGTCCAGCACCATCCTCACCATCACTGCTATGTTTGAGCCTATTGTCGAAGCCACTGTATCAATTCCTCTCACCGAGGGTCTTCCTCTTTTTCATTGACCTTTTATCTTACCAATCATGATGTCCTTCTCCAGGGACTGGTCCCTCTTTATAACTTGTCCAAAGTACGTGAGACAAAGCCTTACCATTCTCACTTCTAAAGCTCATTCTGGGTATGTTTCTTCCATGACAGACTTGTTTGCTCTTCTGGCAGTCCACGGTATAGTCAATATTCTTCGCCAATACCATAATTCAAAGGCATCAATTATTCTTCAGTCTTCCTTACTCATTGTCCAGTTTTTGCACGCATATGAGGCAATTGAAAACATGGCTTGGATCAGGCACACCTTAGTCCTCAAAGAGACATCTTTGCTTTTGAACACTTTAAAGAGATCTTTTGCAGTAGATTTGTCCAATGCGATACATTGATTTCTTGACTACTGCTTTCATGGGTGTTGATGGTGGATCCAAGTAAAATGAAATCCTGACAATTTCAGTCTTTTCTTCCTTTATCATGATGTTGCTTATTTGTCCAGTTGTGAGGATTTTTGTTTTATGTTGAGGTGTAATCCATACTAAAGTCTGTAGTGTTTGAATTTATTATTTTTTATAATAATAAATTATAACACAGTATATTATTGTATAGATGGACTTCTCATAAAGAGCAATGTACATTTTTTTTCTATTTTAAAAAAGTATCAATAGCTTCTCTTTTCTTAGAAAATATCCCTTGTGAGTAGAAATGAACCAGAGTCACACTAAGTTAGTAAGAATGTAATTGTCTGCTCTGAGGAGAACTTGACCTGTTTCTTCTCCTCATTCCTCATGATGTTTTCCTTTTTGAACGTTTCACTACTCATCCAGAACTACCCCACTGGGTCAGCAGAGAAATAAAAAAGAGATAAAATACCAATAAGTTCATTGGTTCCTTTTTAATAGCATAGGAATATTTTGATGAAGTTTGAATATACTTGTTAAAATGAGGCTTGAGAATTATCTGTGATTGACATAAAAAAAATATATAGCACTTTCTAAATTCAAATACATTATTACAGATGAGCAAGGTTTGATTGTATTAAATTAAAATTAGGTTTTTGCTTTATCTGAGGATTTTACTTATCACAGATCATTCCTATCAGGAATTAAAAAAAAAATTGATACTCTCCAAATATTTACCTATGACCTTTATCTTGTAGAAATTCAAAAGTTGTCCCCAAATAACTCTTATTTCAATTTATTAATAATCAAACCAAAGAAGATATAAATTCCCTCAGGGCTGATAATCATCTTCTGCCTTCATTGGAAACAGCCAACAGCATATTCTATAGCTTGTATTTTTTTTTTTTCCTCTCTCATTTGAAATAACTCAAAACTTTCCCCAAGGAATACTGTCCTTTTCTTCAAACTAATACACAACATTAAAAAAAATAAAAACCTACTAATGTTGAGCTTAAATTGGTTTTCTCAGAAATCCGCTTCCACTCCACTTCACAGTGCTTATAAACCACCACAAAGAACCGTCTCTTCTAACAATATGCCCTTCAGATATTTGTCGTCAGCTGCCAGAGTCTCCTGAGTTGTTTCAGCAAACTATGCATATTCATTTATTTTAATTTTTCTTCTTAAGTCAATCCCTCCAGCCACTTCATTTGTATTGCTCTCTTCTGAATTCTAATCTAGTTTTTATTTTATCTTTCTTCAGGGCTAAGAAGTCAATGAAATATTTCAGACTATCTCCCCGGAGCTGTGGAAGAGTGTTGAGTGGACTTCCAGTTCCATTTTTAAGTTGTGGTTCTTATCAGGGGCTTTAATAATGTACCAAGAAGTCAACAAAAACTGGCTATAAATGACAAAACAAAGATTGAGTGAGAAAAACGCAATTCATTGCACAACAGCCATTGAGAACTTTTTTTTTATTATTATTTCTCCAGTAGAATGTAAATACGAGAAATGATCTGATCATGTGGGAAATATCACTAAAAAAAGGATCTCTGAAATTAGAGAAATGTTTCCAACCCTTTTGTCTAAAATTACTAAAAATCATTGAATTTGGTCTTAGAAAGAAAAATGGCCTCCATTCTTTTTTTCATTCCTACCTAAGAACTTAGCATGTAATAAACCTTAGTGCTTCAGATAATGACTAAAGATACATTTATGTAATGTAATCATGGCTTCAATTGGCTAATTTATGTAACAGATATTGCTATCAATGAAGTCAGAGTCATAGGTGCAATTCCCTACTCCTACCCTCCCCCCCCAAAAAGACACACCCTTAGATACCAACCTCTAATGCAAACTACCTCAAGTAAGTTCCTTGATAATTGCAACTTACTCCTCACTCTAACCCTTAACCTAAAATAAGCATATGAATACATGTTTGTTGAAAAGCTAATTAACAAATGTCAGCTGCCTTAGAGTTGATTCAGACTCATGTTGCCCTTGCGTGTAGGGTAGAACTGAGCTCCATAGAGTTTTCAAGGCTGTTACCTTTCTGAAGCAGATTGCCACTGTCAAACTTTTAGCTAGTAGTCAAGAACTTAACTGTTTGCGTCACCCACGGGCTCCAATTAATTACTGAGTAAAATTAAGATAGATTAGATCAATGTGAATGATAAGACTAAAAACCAAAACCCGTGTTAGGAAAGTAAATCAGAAACATAAAAAAGCCAGCACAAATATTCAAAGGCCAAGTTTAGAAATAACATTTCCCATTGTGTTTATTCTTTTCTCCTGGAACAATGAAAATCAAAATATCGCATATATTTATATTCTTCTGTCTTTTAAGTTCATCTCTTCTATTTAAGCTCTGAAATATGGACATCCTACCCATTCAAAACAACATAAAAACAAGTTACTTACTGTATTAGAGTTCTCCAGAGAAACAACATCAATAGGATATGTATATATTACATATATATTACATACTACCTTCTTAGGTCCCCCACGTGTCTGTCAGTTTGTTGTAACATGGGGGCTTGTGTGTTGCTGTGATGCTGGAAGCTATGCCACCGGTATTCAGATACCAGCAGGGTTTCAGCTGAGCTTCCAGACTAAGACAGACTAAGAAGAAGGATCCAGCAGTCTACTTCTGAAAAGCATTAGCCAGTGAAAACCTTATGAATAGCAGCAGAACAATGTCTGATATAGTGCTGGAAGATGAGCCCCCCAGGTTGGAAGGCACTCAAAGGATGACCGGGGAAGAGCTGTCTCCTCAAAGTAGAGTCGACCTCAATGACATGGATGGAATAAAGCTTTCACTACCTTCTTTTGCTGATGTGGCATGACTCAAAATGAGAAGAAATAGCTGCAAACATCCATTAATAATTGGAACCTGCAATGTACGAAGTATGAATCTAGGAAAATTGGAAATCATCAAAAATGAAATGGAATGCATAAACATCGATATCCTAGGGATTACTGAGCTGAAATGGACTGGTATTGGCCATTTTGAATAGGACAATCATATAGTCTACTATGCTGGGAACGAAAACTCAAAGAGGAATGGTATTGTATTCATCGTCAAAAAGAACATTTCTAGATCTATCCTGAAGTACAACGCTGTCAGTGATAGGATAATACTGATATACCTACAAGGAAGACCAGTTAATATGACTATTATTCAAATTTATGCACCAACCACTAGGGCCAAAGATGAAGAAATAGAAGATTTTTACTGCAGTCTGAAATAGATCAAACATGCAAACAAGATGCATTGATAATTACTGGCAATTGGAACGCAAAAGTTGGAAACAAAGAAGAAGGATCAGTAGTTGGAAAATATGGCCTTGGTGATAGAAACAATGTTGGAGATAGAATGATAGAATTTTGCAAGACCAACGACTTCTTCATTGCAAATACCTTCTTTCACCGACAGAAACGGTGAGTATACACATGGACCTTGCCAGATGGAACACACAGAGATCAAATTGACTACATCTGTGGAAAGAGACTATGGAAAAGCTCAATATCATCAGTCAGAACAAGGCCAGGGGCCGACTGTGGAACAGACCATCAATTGCTCATAAGCAAGTTCAAGCTGAAACTGAAGAAAATCAGAGCAAGTTCATGAGAGCCAAAATATGACCTTGAGTATATCCCACCTGAATTTAGAGACCATCTCAAGAATAGATTTGACACATTGAACACTAGTGACCGAAGACCAGGAGAGTTATGGAATGACATCAAGGACATCATCCATGAAGAAAGCAAGAGGTCATTGAAAAGACAGAAAAGAAAGAAAAGACCAAGATGGATGTCAGAGGAGACTCTGAAACTTGCTCTCAAAAATCGAGCAGCTAAAGCAAAAGGAAGAATTGATGAAGTAAAAGAATCGAACAGAAGATTTCAAAGGGTGGCTAGAGAAGACAAAGTAAAGTATTATAATAACATGTGCAAAGAGCTGGAAATGGGAAACCAAAAGGGAAGAACACGCTCGGTTTTTCTCAAGCTGAAAGAACTGAAGGAAAAATTTAAGTCTTGAGTTGCAATAGTGAAGGATTCCATGGGGAAAATATAAAACGACACAGGAACCATCAAAAGAAGATGGAAGGAATACACAGAGCCATTATACCAAAAAGAATTAGTCAACGTCCAACCATTTCAAGAGGTGGCATATGATCAGGAACCGATGGTACTGAAGGAAGAAATTCAAGCTGCTCTGAAGGCATTGGCGAAAAACAAGCCTCCAGGAATTGATGGAATATCAATTGAGATGTTTCAACAAACAGATGCAGCACTGGAGGTACTCGCTCGTCTATGCCAAGAAATATGGAAGACAGCTTCCTGGCCAAATGATTGGAAGAGATCCATATTTATGTCTATTCCCGAGAAAGGTGATCCAACCAAATGTGGAAATTATAGAACAATATCATTAATATCCCATGAAAGCAAAATTTTGCTGAAGATCATTCAAAAACGGCTGCAGCAGTTTATCGACAGGGAACTGCCAGAAATTCAGGCCGGTTTCAGAAGAGGATGTGGAACCAGGGATATCATTGTCAATGTCAGGTAGATCCTGGCTGAAAGCAGAGAATACCAGAAGGATGTTTACTTGTCTTTTATTGACTATGCAAAGTCGTTCGACTGTGTGGATCATAACACATTATGGATGACGTTGCGAAGAATGGGAATTCCAGAACACTTAATTGTGCTCATGAGAAAACTTTACATAGATCAAGAGGCAGTTATTTGGACAGAACAAGGGGATACTGTGTGGTTTAAAGTCAGGAAAGGTGTGTATCATGGTTGTATCCTTTCACCATACCTGTTCAATCTGTATGCTGAACAAATAATCCGAGAAGCTGGACTATATGAAGAAGAATGGGGCATCAGGATTGGAGGAAGACTCATTAACAACCTGTGTTATGCAGATGACACAAACTTGCTTGCTGAAAGTGAAGATGATTTGAACCACTTGCTAATGAAAATCAAAGACCACAGCCTTCATTATGGACTGCACCTCAACATAAAGAAAACAAAAATCCTCACAACTGGACCAATGAGCAACATCATGATAAACGGAGAGAGGATTGAAGTTGTCAAGGATTTCATTTTACTTGGATCCACAATCAACAGCCATGGAAGCAGCAGTCAAGAAATCAAAAGACACATTGCATTGGGTAAATCTGCTGCAAAGGACCTCTTTAAAGTGTTGAAGACTAAGGTGCGCTTGACCCAAACCATGGTATTTTCAATTGCATCATATGCATGTGAAAGCTGGAAATGAATAAGGAAGACCGAAGAATTGATGAGTTTGAATTGTGGTGTTGGCGAAGAATATTACATATACCATGGGCTGCCAAAAGAACGAACAAATCTATCTTAGAAGAAGTACACCAGAACACTTCTTAGAAGCAAGGATGGCAAGACTGCATCTTACATACTTTGGACATGTTGTCAGGAGGGATCAGTCCCTGGAGAAGGACGTCATGCTTGGCAGAGTACAGTGTCAGCGGAAAAGAGGAAGACCCTCAATGAGGTGGATTGACACAGTGGCTGCAACAATAAGCTCAGGCATAACAATGATTGTAAGGGCAGCTCAGGACTGGGCAGTATTTCATTCTGTTGTGCTATGAGTCAGAACCCACTCGATAGCACCTAACAACAACAACAACACCTTCTCAGGTAGGAATGAACATCTATAAGACAAACAGCTCGGGTAAGATTTATATGTTACAGTTTTTAGGCAGAAGGTAACCTTGGTGGCATAGTGGTTAAGAGCTACTGCTGCTAACCAACAGATTGGCAGTTCAAATCCATCAGGCGCTCCTTGGAAACTCTATGGGGCAGTTCTACACTGTTCTATAGGGCCACTATGAGTTGAAACCAACTCGAAGGCAAGGGGTTTTTTTAGGAAAAATTCTTCTCTAGGAAATCTCAGTTTTTTGCTCTTAAGAATTTCAGCTAATTGGGTAAGGTCCACCCACATTATCTAGGGAATCTGCTTTACTTAAAGTCGACTGATTGTAAATGTTAATCACAACTGCAAAATACCTTCACAGCAACAGCTAGACTAGTGTTTAACCAAATGAAACAACTGGATACCATAGCATTTTTTTTTTTTTTACCATACCTTAGCCAGTTTCACAGGTATAATTGACCTTCACAGTCACTAAACGTTTATTCTAGCAAGTATCACTGCTCTTTTATCTATGTAGCACTTGAAAATTGAGATTTACTACAAATACCCTGATAAACCTCATGCTTGTGGGAAAAATCTAGCAACCCAGAATAAAACAGTGCATACTATCTGTCTTATTCATCTAGTGCTGCTATAACAGACATACCACAAGTGGGTGGCTTTGACAAAGAGAAGTTTATTTTCTCACCGTAAAGTAGGCTAAAAGTCCAAATTCAAGGTGTCAGTTCCAGGGGAAGTCTTTCTGTCTCTGTCGGCTCTGAAGGAAGCTCCTTGTCCTCAATCTTCCCATGGTTGAGGAGCTTCTCAGTGGCAGGAACCCTGTGTCCAAAGGATGTGTCTCTGCTCCTGGTGTTGCTTCCTTGGTGGTATGAGGTCCTCTTGTCTCTCTGCTTGCTTCTGTCTTTATACCTCAAGAGATTGCTTCAAGACACAATCCAATCCTGTAGGTTGAGTCTCGCCTCACTAACACAACTGCCGCCCATTCTCCCTCACTAACATAGAGGCAGGATTTATAACATATAGGAAAATCACACAATACCAGGAATCATGGCCCAACCCAATTGACACACATATTTTTGGGGGGATGTAATTCAACCCATGACACTATCAAAACTTGTTAAAGGTTGTTTTGTTTTATTTTAATTATTAAATATATGCCATATTGGGGATCACTGAACAATCCATTGGAAGAGTGATATCTCTAAAACTATAATAGATTTTTCCAAATAAAATGAATTTCTCTTGCAAAGTCCTTCTTAGTGCAGGAATTCACATTTTTCAGTGTTTTAATTTAAAAAAAAAAGTATTCTTTTGACCTCTCTGATTATTCTCCCTGATAAAATATCGAGAATGCCCAAAATTAACTGTATTATCAAAGCCCATGTGACTATATATCTTGTTCTCATTTAGAGATGTATTTCTTTTCAAAATTTTGAACATCGATTTCCAAACTATACCAATTAAAAATACATATATTTTCTAACCAGCCCCTATGAATCCTAACCATTTTCCCTTGTAATTAGACACAGCTGTATTCCTTAATTTGAATATCCTTCTTTGGTACATTTTTACACTTACCTTTCATCTCCCATCTTCTGTCAGTGTTTTATATCTCTGTGATACTTAAAAGCTTCTTGGGTCCTTAGAATCTTTCCGCTTTTTTTTCAGGCATCATTTATAGCATGCATTTCACACACTCTAGAATTCTTGATCATTTAAAAGATCAAACAACATAGTTTTAATGTTATACCTTAATTTTAATCCCCCTCTCCCACTGAAAAGCCCCTCCACTTATACTAAAGAGCGTTTAATACTTCCTTTTCCAAATCTAGGTTTCTGACTTGGTGAAAGACAACTGAAATAGCAGCAGAGGTCTCTTGGCTTCTTTTGCTCTTGATTCTTAAACGAAAGTGGACTGACCCTAAGCTAAAATGGGCTTGATGTGGCCATATTGGCCAGGTTTGAGAATCTGTGGCTCAGCCTGCTTTTAGGGACTCCTGATAATCTCCCTGAATTTCATATTGAAACCAAGATAAAGATGGCTAATAAAACGATAACTACAAAATGATGTGGACTATTCCTTTTAATATGTGCTTTATTTCCATATATTAAAAACTTGTAAGGATTTCCAATTCTCATGGAATCCTGATTTCCTGGAGCTATGGAGGCTGGATGAACCCCTGAAATCATTGCCCTGAAATAATTTTTAAATCTTAAACCAAAAATATCCCCTGAAGACTTAAAACCGAACAGTAATTTAGCTTTGCTTGTAAAGAATGTATACCTTCAGCATTGTGCCCTTTTAAGATCTATCTATCTGAGATAAATTGACAACAGCAACTCAAAAAATTAGATAGGAAACTTAGAGGGGGAACAACTCAGAAAAGGAGGGTGAGAATGGTTGCCCAACTGGAAGGATGTATCAGTGTCTCTGAATCGTACATGTAGAAATTGTTGAATTGGTGTTTATTCCGCTGTGCATATTCTCAACAACAGAAATAAAATAAATTATTAAAAAAAAAACTTATAAGGAGTAGAAACTTACAATCATCAGGTTTGGTTTTTTTTTTTTTTTTGAATGTTTAAATTTAAGTAAATAGCATTTTTTAAACCATTTTGTCTCAAGGCCATTGTTTCACTTTTATCCTACCAGCTCTACTCCATGCATCATTAAGTAATTTTTTTTTTACATTTTTAAAAAAAAAAACTAATTGATACACAGATTTTCCTTGATGACACTTCTTTTCCCATCTCTTGAGATTAGGGTCGCTATGAGTCGGAATCAACTCGATGGCACTGGGTTTGTTTTTTTTTTGGTTTGTGATTCTTTTTTTAATTTTATTAATTTGATGTTTAAAGGCATGCTAGCAATAAATCATAGCATTATCTTCTAAGTTCATGTGTTTCACACTCTTATTCAATTGTTTAAAATGAAGAATAACTTAAATCATGTGCTGACATTGAAGTGTTTGTATGTATATGTGTTTATATCATGGCTGTTAAAGAATATCCATGATAAATGCATTATGTAGATATGTTTAACCAACTTCCATGCTTTTATTTGGGCAGTAAAAATTTAAATTGTTTTATACATAAATAAAATCAGATTATACTTTCTTAGTTTAGAACCATTTAATAATTCACGGCGTAGTCATTCCAGTCCAATCCAGGC
Source organism: Elephas maximus indicus (assembly GCF_024166365.1). Lineage (NCBI taxonomy): Eukaryota > Metazoa > Chordata > Mammalia > Proboscidea > Elephantidae > Elephas > Elephas maximus. The sequence goes on along the minus strand of NC_064833.1, from coordinate 57,620,190 downwards.
GCCATGAAGTCAATTCTGACTCATTGGACCCATGTGTATCAGAGTAGATCTGTGCTTCACACAGTTTTCAATAGTTGATTTTTCAGAAGAAGATCATCAGGCCTTTCTTTTGAGGTTCCTCTGGTGGCCTCTAACTGCCAACCTTTTGTTTAGCAGCCAAGTGCTCTGAATTGTTTGTAGCCCCAGGACTCCATAATTCACAGTAAATACTAGTAAATGTAGACAGCATAAGAGGCATAATACAAAATTGGAATTTCGGATTATTCTAAGTAAAACAACATATAACACATCACAAGAGAAATAAGAAATGTCACATGAAAACACACAAAAGGTTTAAGGCTAGTCTGAGATGAAAGATATTTCATTCAGAGAGATGTTAGTTAACAGTGGAAGTACATACAAACTCAGCACCAGAGAGGCATATTTTGGCAGGAAGCATTGAAGCCTGTCCAAAGGAGATGGGTTCCTTGCCAGTGGCTCAATCACACTAGGTCCTCTGGCAAATAGTCCTCTCATGCTCTGATGCCAGTAAATATCCGAATCGTAAGAACTTTCTGCCCTGCTTCAGCAAACTTCTCTGTATAATTTGGCTTCCAGCGTTGACTCACTTAAAGGAAAAGATTTTGCAGGCCATTTCCCTGTAAATATGTATATGCACATGATAGTTCTATTTCTTTTTGGAAATTAGAAAATTGGCACTCTGATGTTGTATTTCATTTTCTGATATATAATTTGAGTCCATATGCTGATGCATGGTAAGTGTTAAAAGTTATTCATTGTGTAAATGGATGAATAAATAAGAGTTAGATCACATGCATTGTGGTAAGAAGACAATTATTGTGAACCCATAAATGTGAGGGCTAGACCAAGTGAATTTCCCATGGTATAAGATGATGCGTGAGATTTCTTGGCAATCTGACTACCATCTTTTCTTGGCAATACACCTACCTTGTGCAGTGTTTTTCATTCGAACTTTAACAGATTGTATCTTTATCTCTGACAGCAACAAAGTATTTTTGTATTTTCCCAGAAATAAAAAGAGAACACCCACCCTAAAAACAGTTAAAGATGGTGGATCAAAAACACACATTTAACTATGTTCTCCTCCAAAACCCAGAATTAAAGCTATTTTTTAAAGATATTAACCCAGCCGGTCAAATAGAACACTAAAGGAAACAACAGAGCAGCACTGTAGAGTCAGAAAAAAAAAAGGCAGAAGAAAAACTAGGAACAAATTTAGCAGACAAAGAAAACCGTATATAAAGCTGGTAATAGAGGGAAAGCGGAGGATACATTTATTCTGCAGAACTTCTAATAGGCCTTGAAAGAGATGGCAACAGTGCTTCTGGAAGTAGGAGTGAAGGCTGGAATAAAGGCGAGAGGACTGGTTTAAAGTCAGTTTAAGTAGTTAGGCCATCTTACACATCCCCTCACCCACACCGAGCAGGTAGGTGATAGCACCTACCTACTCTGGCAGAAACTTGAAGTTTTATTCTCTGAAGAAGGTATACCAGAGGATCAGTGAACTGGGAGACACCAGGCACAATTGAGGGCCGAGATAGTTTTCTGAAAACAGTAACATTCAGTACAAGCTTATAAACAGAATGCTGAGATGCCAACTCCCTTTCCACATTTAATCCTTAGAACTCTGTAGCCAGGCTTATAGTTTACAAGATGCCAGATGGAGGCATGGGAATTCCTCGGAAAATCTGACTAGTCTAAGAGAAAATTCCTAAGCATAGTGTTGTCAGGGGTTCCTTTAATAAAATGGCCCAACCAGATCAGCTTGCAATCACTCATTCAATAATCACTAAGTCCCACACACATACAACAGTTCCTATAAGCTTTTTTATTTTAAATAAAATTTGTTGAGCTGATTAAAAGTCTGCTGTCATTTTTCTTTGTTCCTCTGTACATAATCTGTTTTTTGTCCTCTGGCTTCTACTAAGACCTTTTTTTAATCATTAATTTTCACCAATTTGACTGTGCTGTGACTTTATGTGGTTTTCTTAGTATTTTCTCTATTTGGGGTTCTCTAAGCTTTTTTTTTTTTTTTTTTTTCCTTTTTTGTCATTCTGTGGTTTGCTGTCTTTGTAAATTTGGAAAAGTGTCAGCCATTATCACTTCAAAAATTTTTTTTCTACCATGTTCTTTCTCTTTCCATTCTGGGACTGCAATTATACGTTAAACCATTGCATATTATCCAACTCCCCTGGGATATGCTATATGTTTTGTTTTGTTTATTAGTCCCTTTTTGTTTCAGCTTTGATAATTTGCATTTGCCTGTCTTCCAGTTCACTGATTCTTTCTTCAGCTCATCAAGTCTCCTGATAATTCCATCAAAAGTTCCTTCGTTTCTGATATTGTGTTTTTTTTTTTTAATTTTTAGCATTTCCTTTTGACTCATTACTAAAGTTTTCGAAGTCCCTATCTGTTCATGCATGTTTTTCACCTTGTCCCCTACATCATTTAACATATTAATCATAGTTACATTAAAGTCCCTATTTGATATTTCGAACATTCAGCTTGTCTTTGGGTCCCCTTGTTGTTGTTTTGTTTTCTCTCTTTTCAATATGTTCTATCTGTGTTTTGCATTCTTGTATGTCTCATAATTTTTTGACTGGATGCTAGATATTGTAAGTAAAAGAATAGTTGGTGTTGAGGTAAATATTATGTATACCCAGAAATATGTACCATATTTTTTTTCTGCCATTAATGTCTATGTGGAGACAGTGTCAAGTCAATCAGTCTAAAGCTGAGCTGAATTTGGGTTTTGTTGTTGCTATAATTATCTTCAACACCCCAGAGACAACAAATTTCTTTGGTTGTGGGCTGCTTTACTTTGTGATGAATGTGAGGCCTAGAATCTTGAGAGATGTTTTTCACTATTTCTATTCCATGCTCAACAAGCTCTACAGGCTTTTGCAAAAGGAGGGATCTCTTTCTCTGTTTTTAACTCTTCCCCAGTCATAGACTTTTCTTCTTACTTGAAGCAAGGAGAGTAGTGGGGTGGGGAGTTTCTCAGTCCTCTTGCTCTCTTAGATTGTGTGCTCCTGAACCACAAAGGTAGAGTTTCCTCGGCATTTTCACTCTTCTCATAGTCATAGCAGAATTCTCCTTCACACCAGTGCAGAATCCTGGATCTGAGCAGATTTTTTCCTCTACCTCCATGCTCCCTTGCAGTAGAACTCACACTTATATTGATTGGAGTGTTGTGTGAAAGCAATTGTCCTGCCCCTCCCATAGTAGGTCCTTGGAATTACATTTGAACAGATATAAATTAAATCATAACTTTGTAAATTTTACTTATAATACCTTAAGTGAAAAAATGCTTTGTGGATGATACATTTAGTATAATTTGACATAAATTCCTAGTGTCTGGGCTCCTACATCATTTAAATTATCCTCAATTTTTAAAATGATGCACTCATTAAAGTACTTGTTTCCTCAAAAAGCTTATGGAGTGTAATTTTTATAAACAATTAGTGCAATGAAGAGGAACAAAATCAACCAACAATGCAATGTTTTCAAACACCAATCTAATGAAAAATCTCAAATAATTTCATTGACAAAAATCTGGAGGTATTCGAGTTTGCCTCATAAACTGAAGTTAAATTTATAGAGTCAACGAATAAATGAAATTCCCAGTTGATAAGCAATTGTCATAAAGGGGAAAATGCAACTGTAATAGGTGCCAGTTGGCAAGGGATATTCTTTTTGGCATTCTCTGTCAATGTCACAGTCTGAATCAACATCCTCAGTGGAGCAACATCTCACCCACAGAGATGTTCTCTGTAGAACGTGGCTGACACATTTTTTTGAGTACTGCAAAACTCTTTTGCTATGCCTATTCTGTAATTGTAAAAAAAAAAAAAAAAAAAAGATTTCACTTCATTAAAATATATTCTGTGACCTAAAAACACTATGTATCTATTTTCCAAATTTTATTGATATTTTTAAAATGTGTGTGTTATTAAAAACAAGTTTGACTCTTTTTAAAACTATATACTTACCCAGAAAACTTCCCCTAAACTCATACCAAAAGTTCAGGAGCAAATGCTTATTTTATTGAAGTTAAATAAATTTGAGGTGCCTAGAGAAGGATCCAGGTGGTACAGTGGTTAAAGAGCTTCGCTGCTAACCAAAAGGTTGGGGGTTCAAACCCATAAGCTGCCCCACAGGAGAAAGATGTGGTGGTCTGCTTCCTTGAGGATTTACAACCTTGGAAACCTTATGGGGCAGTTCTACTGAATTGACTCAGAATTGACTTGATAGCAGAGGGTTTGACTTTGGTTTGGTTTTAGGGAGAGAACAGGCTAACAGAACACAGTAACAGAAATCTCCCAGCGGAGGAGAGTATAAGAAACAAGTTAAATCTGATCCAAATGGGTAGACTAACCATAGGTCAGCGAGGATAGCTTTGTAATACTGAGGGGGAAGTGGCAAGAAAAATATGGAATGCCACAGGAGGAAGGCGGGAAAGACTTATTCTTCTAGCAGGCAAACTGAACTCCAAAGTGACTTGCTGGGCTAAAAAGGGACACATTTACTGTGGTGAGTTGACAGAGTTTATATAAAGCCAGTAACAGAAGAACGCTTTGACTTTACCAACACGACAATCCCAGATTTTCCTTTTTCAAAAAGCAATAACACAGCTCATGTCATGTCATACCCCTAGGCTAGAACTTCATATGTGGCTAATCCTCCTTTGAGTCCTTCGTGTCCGGAGAAACCTGGATTCCTTAACCTTGAGCAAGGTATTCCTAGAAGGAATGCAAAATTAGTCTTTTAATTTGTGATTGTTTCCTGCATCTGTGGGTCCAAAATTATTATTAACATCAAGTATAACTTTTACTTAGGGCAATCTTTTTTCTTTAATGTTACTTTAACTTTCATACAAATGTCGTATATGTTGTTGTTGTTGTTAGTTGCCATCAAGTGAATTCTGACTCATGGAGACCCCACGTGTGCAGAGCAGAACTGCTTCACAGGGGTTTTCCAGTCTGTTAGCTTTTGGAAGCAGATTGTCAGGCCTCCAGTCTTCTGACATGCCTCTGGTTATATTCAAACTCTCAACGTTTTGGCTAGTAGTTAAACACTTAAAAAAAAGTGTTTAGTTAAAAAAAAAATGTTGCAGTTGAGTCATTCTGAATCATAGCAACCCATAGCCACCCAGAGACTCCTGTAGATAGACAGATAGCTAGACAGAGAGATAGAAATAGAGACACCACAAACCAAAACCAAGCCCATTGCCATCAAGTTGATTCCTATTTACAACGACCCTATAAGACAGAGTAGAAACGCCTCATAGGGTTTCCAAGGAGTGGCTGGTGGATTCCAACTGCTGACCTTTGAGTTAGCAGCCATTGCTTTTAACCATTGTGCCACCAGGGCTCCAGAATCTAGACAGAGAAAAAAAAAAAGATATAGAGAATAAAATTAAAATATATATGTATACAAGAAAAAATTAGATATTAATGTACAAAAAATAATGAAAAATAATTTCCCTTATAGTAATGGCTTTTGTTCTTCCAAACTTTTCCATGCATATATAATCGTCTCTTTTTCAGTCATTCATTTTTAATAACAAAATTGGGTTGTTCTTAGCATGTTTTATAAAGTTTTTCACTCAATTATTTATTAAAAACATCTTTTTTTTGGGTAAAATATCTTAGTTCTACCTAAACTTGGATAATTTTTTCTTTCTATCTTTTTCAAGTTTTTTCTTTTTCTTTTGATTATTTGCATTAAATCTATTTCACTACAAATAATTCTTTTTAAAATGTGAGTTATTACGGACATAGATCATATAAGTTTCTTCATTTATACTTAATACAGTACATGAGACAGAGTACCGATCAATAGTGGCAACTATTCATTTCGCTATCAGTGACGACATCTGGGAAACTACTTTGATCATTAAAAAAAAAAAAAAACTCATTGCCGTCGAGTTGACTCAGACTCAAAAAGACACTGTAGGAAGAGTAGAACTGCCCCCATAGGGTTTCCTAGGAGAGCCTGGTGGATTTGAACTGCCGACCTTTTGGTTTGCAGCTATAGCTCTTAACCACTACTCCACAAAGGTATAATGAATTATTGTTACAAAAGAAAAAACACCTGGCTCTCCCATTCTGATTTGATATTCGAAGAATTTAAAAGCTAAAGAAAAGTTGAGTTTTGCTCAAGATGATACAAAAAAAAAAAAAAAAGCTAGGTAAGAAATAAGCTAGTTTGAAGTGAACAAGGGAATATCGAGTGGTTTAAATTCAGAAAAAAAGGTGCGTCAGGATTGTTTCTTTTAGCCATACTTATTCAATCTGTATATAAAAAAAAATTCAATCTGTATACAGAGCAAATAATCACAGAAGCCGGACTATATGAAGAAGAACGCGCATCAGGATTGGAGGAAGACTTATTAACAACCTGTGATATGCGGATGACACAACCTTGCTTGCTGAAAGTGAAGAGGAGTTAAAGCACTTACTGATGAAGATCAAAGACTACAGCCTTCAGTGTGGATTATACCTCAACATAAAGAAAACAAAATTTTTGAAGACTGAACTTTTTTAATAAGCAACATCATGATAAACGGAGGAAAGATTGTTGTCAACAATTTCATTTTACTTGGATCCACAATCAACACCTGTGGAGGTAGCAGTCAAGAAATCAAAAGATGCATTGCTTTGGGCAAATATGCTGCAAAAGATCTCTTCTAAAGTGTTAAAAAAACAGAGATGTCACTTTGCGGACGAAGATGGGCCTGACTAGAGCCATATTTTCAGTGGCCACGTATGACTTCTAAAGCTGGGCCACAACTAAGGAAGACCGAAGAAGACTTGATGCCTTTGAATTATGCTGTTTGTGAAGAGTATTAAATATATCATGGACTGCCAGCAGAACGAACAAATCTATCTTGGAAGTGCAGCCAGGATGCTGCCTAGAAGCGAGGATGGCGATACTTTGTGTCACGTACTTTGGACTTGTTATCACGAGGGACCAGTCCTCGAAGACATCATTCTTGGTAAGGTAGAGGGTCAACGAAAAAGCGGAAGTCCCTCAATAAAACAGATTGTCACAACGGCTGCAACAATGAGGTCAAATGTAGCAAAGATTTCTGAGAACGGCGCAGGACCAGGCAGTGCTTTGTTCTGGTGTACATAAGATCGCTGTGAGTCGGCACCGACTCAACAGCATCTAACAACAGGTGAGATATGACCATAGCTAATTAACAGCTTGAGAAAGAAGTTGTTTTGAACATGCAGATATCCCAAATATACAAAAATCTTTATAATTTTACTGATTTCAGACAACTTCTAAAGTGTACTATCACATTTCCTTTTTTCTTAATAGTGTGCCTTGTCGTAGATAAAAGTGCAGGTTGAATTGAAATGGTGGATAAAGTTTATCTTAAACGAACTCAATTTCGTTAAGTTTTTTGAACAGCTATCATAAGCAGAATGTTAGGTGTTTTGGGACATTGCAAGGAGGTATACCTTGTATCTGTCAAAGTCATTGCTATGTACTAAAATGGTAATAGAAGCCACAAAGCATGATACAAGGAAACCCTGAACAAAGAGGTAAGAACGAATGTCATTATTTGTCACAATAAAAAGTGATGAGTTTAGTTTGGGAGATTAGTATAAACTTTCGGGAGTAAGTATCATTTGCGATTACCTTAAACAAAGGCTAAGAATCAGAACAGGTATGAGTGGAGACAGCTTTGCCAGATAAAACACAGGTCATGCAGCTAAATCTGAATTTTAGATAAACAACTTTTTTTTTTTTTTTTTTTTTTAGCATAGTGTATCTCTTGCAATATTTGGGACATACTTTTATTGTTTTTAAATCATTTTTTTATTTGAAATTCATATTTACCTGAATATCTTCTGTTTTTGTTAAATGTGGCAACTGTAGAAGTGTAGGATTCCAGAGAAAACAAGCTGTATTATAAAATGCAGGAGGTTGCTGGAGAGCAGGAATTGTTCTAGGAAAAGCATGTAATTTAATTTAATGACAAAATGAAATGATGACAGTAAATGGGTAGCCTCAGAGAGCTTGACGTGACTGATTCTTGCACCTGACTGCGTGTATGATGTTGGACAAGTTGAGAAACATCAAAAAGTCTCAGTTTTGTTCTCCATTAAAGGAGAATATTGGTCATTACCCTCCTGATCACACAAAGTTGTGAGCATCTTGAGATATTGTATGACTGTACTTGTTGAGTTGATAAAGCTGTGTACATGTTAGTTAGCATTAAGGCCATTTATATGGAGGTAGGGGTAATAGTGCCATGTTGTAGAACAGAAGGGAAAATTTATATGATTTCTAAATATAAAACAAGAGACTTCAAATAAAATTTACATTTGGCATAGACAGACGTGATACTCAGAATATTCAGCAATTGGTGTGACACAGGCAGAGCCCTGGTGGCACAGTGGTTAAGAGTTCACTTGGTTAGCCTTTTGCTAACCAAAAGGCCAGTAGTTTGAATCTAGCAGCCACTCCATGGAAACCCTACTCTGTCCTATAGGGTCGCTGTGAGTCAGAATTGACTCAAAGGCAATGTGTTTGGTTTTTTGGATGACACCAGCACTAATTCAGAATGCATACAAGTAAAAAAAACAGAATCCTTTCTTCTTTTTCACACTGGTCTGTCTTGTGATACAACTGGGATTCTATGTAGCATCAAAGAACCAGAGATTCAGTGCAGGAAGAGGTAAGAAGTGAAAAGGGCCTTTACAACATACCATCATGATTAACAGCACTCCAATTTTATCACCCCTGAAAACCTCTTCGCTGGTAATTTTTAATTAGTATTTATGTTTTTATTTTCCTGATAACAGAAATACTATATACTTTTAATAGAAAATTGGGAAAAGTCTAAAGAAGATATATGAGTGGATCAATAGATACCAAAAAAAAAAAAAAAGGATAAAATTAGCAGCCATTCAAAAAAAGTGGGGAGAATTCACGTCATAAGGAGAAATATTATACAAATATATAATTTTTAGTATATATGCCAGTTAGATAAATTATGTTAAAATCTCCTACAGCTGAAAAATGTGTGAAGGATATGAATAGGAAATTTGAGGTAGACATAAAAATTGACATAAAGATGTTGAACCTCACTCACTCTGTACAAATAAACGCACATTTTTTTAAAAATTATGTTCAGTTCATTAAACATAGAAAGAACTAATAATATCATGTGTTGCTAAATATACAGTAAAATGGTCAGTCTTCTACTTTGTTGATAAGGCAACTTAATACATCATTTTTGAAAGATCATTGGAAGCATCTACAGGTTTTTTAAAGTGCAAAACCACTTTAAATCTAATGTAAGATTCCACCTCACAGGGAAAAAAAACTCATATAAATATATTTATGAGAATATGCTATGTAACATTATTTGCAATAGTGGAAAAATTGAATGCAGCCTGAGTGCCCATTAATAGAAAAGTCACAAAATCAATTATGACACGTTCATCTAGTATTATGACTTGCAGGTAATAAAGAATGATATAGATCTGTATGTAATACACTGAAAAGATAATTATGAACTCTTAAATAAAAACAAATGTATATCTATTGATATATATATATACACACACATATATTGCATTGTTACTTTTAAAAAAACACGTTGGGTGTGTGGGTGGGTGTTTCTGTGAAATGTGTGTGACTGTTTATGTACTTAAAGTAAAATGTCTTCTGGGGCTAGAAGATAAGGAAATGAGGCCCTAATGTATGGTAAAGTCATGAGGATAAAGAGATAGAGGCAGATTCTGCAGAAAATGAAAACAGAATCATAAAAATGTGACATGGTTTTGAATGAATGAGCGGGTGGCAACAGAACGGGAAAGAAGACATCAAAGAAGACTCATGTTTCAAGTTTGAGACTTTTATAGAAATAAGGATCTCTGAGTTTGTAAAGGGAAGCTATTGAGTTTTAAAAAATCAATAGGTTAATATTAGTGTATGTATGAATCTAGGAAAAAATTGGACAGTAGAGTTTTGAGTTGAGAATCATTTTCATAGGAACTATATATAGGCCTAGGTATCCATACCTAGCAATAGAGGCAAAAAAAAGGACTGAGTAAGTACCAAACACCTGACTTCATGATAATGTCAATTGGAACCCATTAACCAGTACAAAAACAACACCCTCCATCATTGATTAGGTGTGTTTTTTTCCTGGTTCCCTTTCATGTACCCTTGCACATAAGCACTAGGTGTTATAAACACCCACCCCTCACTATTTCGTGCAGACCTGTACCTGGGTGACACTAGGTGCTTTACTGTCCATCGCGAGAATCTTGGCATTGACCTCTGTACGTAAGTTCCCTAATAAAGCCTTGTCTGACCTATATGGCTTTTACTCAGTCTTTCTTTGGAATCGAGGCGTGCTCCTCAGAGCCACTCTTGCTGCTGGTTCGGTGGGATGCCGTAATAGTCAGTTGGAGAGGCCTATTGGAATGCCAAATAGAGTCATCCACCAAACTGTTGAATCCAGAGCAGAAAAAGTTGGAGTGGGTAGAGGAGCTGGAAGTGGAATTACATATTTTAGAGCCATCGATTTCTGCCACCAAGGGAGTCGATGGGATCAGAGTCAGAGCAGGTAGAAGGAGAATAAAACCAAACATAATATACAAGGTGTAAGCAGTAGAAGAGATGGAGCTCGAGATGGGATATTCGGTTTAAACAACTAAATATCACATGTAATGTCAGATATTACTTATTTTGTTCTTGGCTTTCTCTTTGAGATTAAGTGTTTTCTTCCTTGATTTCACTCTATCGTAGTCAGTAGTGTTCTGAGTCTAGTCCTGTTTGCGCTTCGACCTGTTGCTTAACAACTGCCGTTTTATAGTTAGTGGCAGTGATTCGCTATGACTTCCAACAGAGATAATTTCATGCATATGTGCATTGTATCATTTTAAAAGGAAACATTAGCATTCAATTTCTGTGATGTCAACTCTTCTTATTGTGTAGACATTAAAAATAAAGATCAAAGTTTGGGATTTTATAATTTAAATATAAAAGATACCTGCTGCCTGTATCTTTATGTGATAATAATAAATGCACACAGCCAAGTAAGCTGCTCTACCGCGCTGATTCAAAAAACCATGCTGTTTCAGCAAAGGTATTATCTATAGAAACTGGGTTTTTTTTGTTTGTTTGTTTGCAAACAAAAGGAGATAATAGCTGTGGCAATGCCTATCATAGTATCGCTGAATACAGGGGATTAGATTATATCTACATCTCGCATATTGCTGTAATTTCACAAGATTCCAAATTCCATGAGATTTATAAATACCCCCACAGACATACAGAGAAAAAAATCTTTTTTTTTTTTTCTTCCACAGTGCTTCTAGCCCAGGAATGACAACACATGCCAGGATTGTTGTTACTATTCTGTAATAGAGGTTCCTTCTTGAACAGTAGATTTATGGACTCGAGATGATTTAACATTTTCTACGTTCACCAAGACATCTGAATTTCAATTAACTTGAGTATAAAAAAACTTCATGTATCTTGAGCATTATTTTGAAAATGATCAAAATTAACTTAGCCAAATTTTCAGGCCCCAAAGGACTTCCTCCATAGAGAATTTAGCTTTAAACACAATTCTTTTCATGGGAACGATGTAGCAGATTCTAACATAGTGACTATTCATTTGAGAAATTTTGACCAAAGCTACTAATTCTACACCAGTATTTAATTAGGACTGGCTGGTAATTTTTTTTTTTTTTGGTAATTGGCCCAAATAATCCAAATTATTAATTTATCAAATGAATCAAAAATATCCAGCCCATTGCATACATACTTGAGGAAAATATCCTTGACTAGCCATTGCACAGCTTAATTGGGTTAATAAGTTAGAATGCTGAATTTCTTGCAGTGTGGTATGAATTTTCTTTTTTAATTCTAAGGAATTTAATTATAACAGCAATTATACAGTAGGCTACTTGGCACTGAGCTGAGATCTTTGTATGCTTTCTCTGTAAGTGTTACAATACCCTGAGAAGTAGATTGTATTGAGTTCATATTAAAGACAAAGAACTGAGATTCAATATAAACAGTAAATAAAAAAGAATAGATAAGACACCAGGATACCCAGGGTTTTCTCTTCTCAAACCCAATTTCAAGGTCAAAATAGTACATAGATGGGTTTTTCTGTTTGTTTTCTGTGTGCGCTTCTTATTAGGTGTGGTTATTGAATCAGTGGGCCAAGTGGCTAATTTAGCCAGAAATTCAATCAGAAGAATTAGAAAATTAGGAAGACTGCCTACATAAAGCTACACTCGATGACAAATTATTGCTTTATAAATCTCTTAGAGAAAAAGTACAGTCTGAATTATTGTAGATTCTGAACTCTAGAATCTAAATTTTTACCTTTCTAACCAAACACCAAGACTCTCTGGGGTACTGCCTCCTTTATGCAAATATTTCTATTAGCCAGACTCCCACTATGCTTTGAAGCTGGGGCAGATTAACCAGTAAGCAAGGTATGCACTGGCTTACAGTAAGCAAAATACACACGGTTTTAGGATGTTGTGAAACCCAGGTGAAATTGTGCACGATAGATTAGTAAGTAAGCACAATTAAGCCTGTGCACACCTTGTTTCTTGGGCAATCCATCCCTGCTTTGAAGCAAATTCAAGTAAAAGGATGGGAAATTCAAAGATGACAAAATGAATTTTTTTTTTTTCCTACAGCTGCTTGTGGCTAACTAGGAAGATTACAATTAGGAAGCATTGCATTCTAGCTGACCCCACAAGAATACAAGATGATAAAAATAAATAAAAAAACTACAATGAATCAAACATCGGCATAATCCTAGCTATCATACAGCAATAGGGCTGTAGTGTTTTTGTGTGTGAATACAAAAAAGATACAGGGTCTTGCCTAAAATGAGATGAAGTGGTGGGTTTATCAAAAGTGGAAGCCCTCCTTGGGGGATTTGCACATTGTGCTCATTTAATAGCACTGCAAAAAGTTTAACATCTATTTCAACTGAGTTTGCCTCTACCTTTTAATAAAACATGAGTGCTATATGCCCTTTTCATTAATTCTTCTAAAAATGTGGGATAATACAAAAGGATGAAAAGTGAAGTGTAAAACTACCCAAAGGTTTAATTAAAATGCTTCAAAAGGAGAACTTGATTAATATTTTACATCCCTCTTCTAGTAAAGATTCCTAGCACATTGAAAATTTTTCAGCCAAGAATTAAGGAGCTCATCATTCCAAAATCCATGATTATTATACATCTTGAAACAAAGTATTTTTCGGTACTAGTAGATGATAGCGTGGCTAATAGAATTTAGACTAAAATAAAATTGGTAAGTATATTTGCAAAATAATTAGCTGGTTTTCCTCCAAACGCTGGAGATAAAGTAGGCCATTGTAAACCTGAAGAGGGATGCGGAAGTAGGCATAAGAAAGAACGTGTTTCTACTATCTTAAACAATTGTATTAATGGTCACAATTCCCTGCCCTTCACTGTATTAATGAAAACCCTGGTGGCATAGTGGTTAAGAGTTCAGCTGCTAACCCAAAGGTCAGCAGTTCGAATCCACCAGGGTCTCCTTGGAAACCCTACACAGCAGTTCTACTCTGTGCTCTAGGGTTGCTATGAGTAGGAATTGACTCAATGGCAACAGGTCACTGTATTAATGCTATGTCCCATGTGACTTGCAGGTACTCTCACCACTACCTCCACCACCATGAATCTGCACTAGCCTTATGACTTGCTTAGGTTGTTGCAAGGTTAGCAGATGTGGTGCAAGAAGAGGCTTGCTATAGTGAGTATGCATTTCCATTTGCCTTTTGCTCATCTGCTATTGCCAGGAAAACATGGGCTAGCCTGCTGGGGGATGAAAGGCATGCGGAACAGAGCCAAATCAGTTGAGGTTTGTTCAGTTGAAGACATGCCCTGGTTTTATGAACGAGACCAACTAAGGTCAGCAAAGATGTCTACCTGACCCACTACTGCCCATAGAAGCATCAGTGAGAACAGCCAAGGTGAGTCAAGTTTAGTCCAAATCAGCTCAATCTCATAGACTCATGAGTCAAATAAATGTTTATTGTTTTATGCCACTCTGATATTTTGGTTCTCTGTTACTGAACATTATTTTGGCAATAGATAAATGATACACCTACCTAATGCATTCAGGAGCAAAACATAACCCATCTGCCGTTATCTTCGACTATGTCCCATTATAAGCGGGGTGATGAGAAGAACATTTACAACAGATAAGAATGGGATGGACTAGCAGCAGCTGTCGTGTTAGTTGCTGAGACAGATAGGGTTAACTGTGCTGGCGGAATAGAAAAGCTGTTAAAAGATTACCACCTGAAAGTTGGGTAAACAGGAACCACACCCTGTCACCTTGAGATAAGGTTAAAACAACCTGTGAATTACTACTTCCTTCTTAGTGTTTTTCTAATGGCTCCACATGCTCAGAAGAACAGTGTGACCACTGTTTGACCTTCCTTGGCCCATGGAAGGGGGCAATGTAGCGCAGAAGATCAGTGGACCTGCACTATATCCCATCATAATTGTTGCAGATGAGTGCTGAGAGGACTCCATCTTGAATATCAGCGGGTTCCATCTTGGATTCCAGATGTGGGTGCAGCCTAATTGGTATGCACCACCATTCCAAGAGAGACCCACCCCTTCAAAGAAACCCACTGAATATTCATTGCTCTACTGTCCCTATAAGCCCTCGCCTTGCTGCCCTTTTTGAGTCAGTCTTTTAGAGCGGCATAAGCCGCCACTGACTCTTTTACTTGTCACAAGTAAAATAAACCTGTTAGAGCTGAACCCAAATTGTCTCCTCTGTGTATTCTTACAAGAGAAAGACAAGGACCCATTGAGTTCTGAGAGCCTCCGTGCACTCGGCGGTAACACTGCTATCAAGTCAATTTTGACTCATGGCGACCACATGCATGCAGGGTAGAACTGTTCCACAGGGTTTTCAAGGTTGTGACCTTTTGGAAGCAGATTGCCAGGCCTTACTTCTAGGTGCCTCTGGGTGGATTTGAACTGCCAGCCTTTTGGTTCGTAGTCCAGTATTTAGCCATTTGCACCATCCAGAGGCTCCTTAGCAGCAGCTAGTTTTATGGGATGGAACTGTCTTGGTTTCTTCCCGTCAAGTCCACTTTTCTTTGAAACCTTGGATTTTTATTTTAGTTTAGTTTTTCAGTCTGTGGGGAAAGAAAAGAAACAAGGAATAGCTTCATCGGCACCTCTACCCCTTCCCTTGAATGATTTATTACTGCCATTTCTCCCTCTAGTATATAAGTGTGTGTGTGTGTGTGTCTGTGTGTGTATTGTCTACCACCAGAAACACACTTTAGTGCAAGAAAAACGGATTCAGGGAAATCACATGGAAATAATGTTTGTAAGGGGAAAAGGCAAATCATATCCAGCCACATCTTCTTTCTCCTTCAGTTTGCTATGCTTGGTCTCTTTTCTCTGCAAATTGACTGCATTCTACTTTCCATAGACCAGCTCTCTCTGGCCATTCAATGTTTCTAAACTGTACCAACAACATTGGCTAGCCCATGATTTTTGTGTATGAAAGGATTCATCCTGGTCCTGACTCTACGTGCACTTTCAAGTCCAGAATCTACCTCTTATTTCAAATTCTCAAGGAACATACTCTTTTTGACCCAGACCACTGATGCATTCCTAGAGGTTATAAGTGCCTAACTTTAGTCCAATTAGCTTGGTCCAATTGCTGTCGCCAGGGGGTGTATCTACAGTCAGGCAAGCTTACCGATTCTGGTTTTATCAATCCCAGTTCCTTTAAACGTACACACTGATTTATCCAGAAATGTTCTGAGCACCTTCGTGACTGTTTATGTTACAACAAATAATAAGTATCTTATAAAACATAAATAAGGAAAAGAGAATTCTGATATAACCTGAAATAAAACAAGTTAATACTGGAAGTACTTCTGAACAACCTAGAATTTAGTTAGAAGGCAATTGTACTTCAGATCGAACTATATAATAAAAAGAGTACTTAAATTTTTCCTATAGTATTCAGTCATATACTTTCCAGAACAGAAAGCCCATTAGCTATAAAATTCAATTAAAAGTTACTTTATGTATGTCTACGCATAGAGCATGTGCCTTAGGCTAAATTTTTCTTAAGCAAAAATCCTGTGTATTTGCTGTGAATAGTTCTAAATTTGTCCTACTTTGGCTTGATGTAATGATTAAACTGAGCTTAAAGAAGAACAAAATTTGTTGATATTTGGGACAGAATGTATTCCTCGTTGTTTAACTATATAAAGCTGTTTTGCCAATTTTAGGCATGTATGCTTGCTTGCCACGGGAAACCCTGGTGGTGTAGTGGTTAAGTGCTACACCTCCTAACCAAAAGATCAGCAGTTCGAATCTGCCAGGCGCTCCTTGGAAACTCTATGGGGCAGTTCTACTCTGTCCTCTAGGGTCGCTATGGGTCGGAATTAACTCGATGGCAGCGGATTTTTTTTTTTTTATGCTTGCCATAGTCAAAACTATTGCTGATCTAAAAATACTTGGTAAGTCAGGACACACATTAAATGAAGCATATTTATTCCTATTCTAAAATACAAGGAAAATGTTTCTCTATTCCCCAATGGATTACTTTGGATAATATTTTTCATAAATGTCATATATTGTTTTGGGGGAGGTAGTAAAATTACTCTGACACTTGTGAAAAATTATCCATCAAATCAAGTTTTTGATAGCAAAAAATTAAAAAAAAAAAAAACCTGCTTCTACTCCAAGACCTAAGATACGCAGTTTGAATATGTGAAAAAATTCAAAGCCAGAAAGAAGGAATAGTGATTCAAAAATGTATAAGCGTTGTTTCATTCTGTTTTACATAGGGTCACTATGAGTCAGAATTGACTCAATGGCACCTAACAACCAGCAACAACAACTAGTACAGTTGCCGCCAAGTCGAATCCAACTCAAAGAGACACCATGTGTTTCAGACTAGAACTGTGATCCATAGGTTTTCATGGCCCGACCTTTTGGAAGTAGACGGCCAGGCCTTTCTGCCAAGGTGCCTCTGAGTGGGTTTGAATTGCCAACCTTTCAGTTAGTAGCCCAGGCTTAACCATATACACCACCCAGAGATTCCTATATGAGCCTAAACCCAAGAGGTATCAGTAAGAAAACTAACTTACATGCGTAAGTTACATATACTTATTTTCAAAGTATATGGACTGATCATAGACATCTACTAAGCCAAGTGGACCCATGGGTTTGGGAAAATATTAATGTTAAACCAGAACCAGTTGCTGTTGAGTTAAATTCAACTCATGGCAACCCACGTGTGTCAGAATAGAACTGTGCTTCATAGAGTTGTCGATGGCTGAATTTTTAGAAGTAGATCACCAGGCCTTTTTTCAGAAGTGCTGCTGGGTGGACTTGAATCTCCAACCTTTCAGTTAGCAACCAAGTGCTTTTACCATTTGCACCACGAGGGTGAAGTACGTACTTTTTAAGGGACTTCCTTCTGAGCTATAAGTCTGCTTTCGAAAATATAATTGAGAAAGCATTTCCAATGGGTCAGGTGCCTAACGATTATCCTTTAGCTGTGTCAAGGCAGATGGAATCAGAAGATACTTAGGCTGACTTTCGAGGGTCTGGTTTTTGTACATAACAACCCAAGCATATCCATATGCCCACAATTCATGACACCTCACACATTCAAATGCAAGGGTCAAGTGCTGAAAGTTAGGATTTTATCAGAGATTGTTTCAACTCTGCTTCAAGAATATTTCCAAGTCATTTTTAAAGTATATGGACTGATCATAGACATCTACTGAGCCATGTGGATCCGTGGGTTATGATAATGGTTTGAGAAAATGTTACTGTTAATTCATATTTTAATTTTATGTGTAAAAACACAAAGCTATTTACTTAAAAACAATATAAAACATAAAGGAGTAAGATTACATTTTTGCAGATATCTGTATATTGTGGACCAATGAAAAAAACTTTAAGAACTGGGTAGTATCACTTTATGTGTACTTGTTCTTCATCTTAATCATGACAAAGCTAGAACCCGCTGTATGTATTATTATACACAAGGGGCTGGCAAAATACAGCTCATGAGCTAATTACAGCCTGTCATATATTTTAGTACAGCCAGCAAGTTACCAATGTTTTTAAATTTTTAAATGGCTAAAAAATATAAAGAATGTGAATTGTAGGCATTTAAAACAATTAAAGATGATATGGGAAAATTATAAAAATTTAAATTTCAGTGTCCTTAAAGAAAGTTTTATTGGAACATAGCCACATCCATTCATCTGGATATTGTCTACGACTGCTTTTGCACTAAAACAATGAAGATTAGTTGTGATGGGTACCATATGCATACGGCCTTCAAATCTGAAAATATTTACTATCTGGCCCATTATAGAAAAAGATTGCCAATTCCTGTTACATACTATAATGCATGCTGTGACTCTGATAATAAAAACTAGCTTTTATTTTACTTCAGGTGATTATATGTAAACATTCATCCACTCCCATCTTGAGCCTTTTAGAGCTGCCAAAAATAATGAGAGGTGTGGCTAGCAGGGTGATAAAAAGTAGGAGTAAGTCACTGAGTCAAATCCTTTCTCCTTTTTCACAAGTATGAGTTTTCTAGAATTTTTTTTTTTTAAGAAAGGAAGAGACACAAACAAAGAGGAAGGGAAATGACAAATGTGAGAATAGAATATTCAACTTTTAATATTTTAAGTAATACAATTAAGGTGATTATGTCACCTAAAGGCAGAGCATTCTAATGAATGCATCATTCTGAAAGAAAGCTGTACCAGACTCCCCCAAATTTTAAATTTATTTCACAATATGGATAATGGGTCAATTAACTTGGCAGAAGATGAAATTTCATGCATTCAGCTCTGTAGTCACTTCAAAGATAGTGTTGTCCTCTGTGAAAATCCTAGTGGCAGCATACCTATTTAGTAAGGACAAACCACTAGGCCTGGAAAAGGAAAATAAGGTGAATAATCCATTTGTAAAGAACATGTAAATAAATAAAAGTGTTATTTTATTTATCTCAGAGACCCAGAGCTTATTAATGAAATATTTCTCTGAGCTAAAAAATGAAAATGTTGTGCTATAGCTGAAAGTTTTTCTAGCTTCAATGTAAAACCTCAACTTTCACAGGTGTTAATGAAACATACGCAAGTATATGGAAAAGGGAATAGGCACTGAATTATTTATAAAGGTGAACAATAAAGAAGTGTAAGGAAACTGGATGCTTTGGAAGATAGTGATAAAATATGGATCATTTTCTTATGGCTCCTGGTCAGCTGTTTGGTTAATGGACCTCTGTAATCATCATACTAAAACAGTTCCCCTTCCAAAATGCATATATGAATTCCTGGTCAGAATGACTCATTTGTCTTACTCCATATGAATAGCTTTTCTTAGGGTATATTTAAAATTTACTTTGGAAACATGCATACCTGGCAAATTAAAACAGATATACAATGTGTATTTATCACTAAGGCAGAAAGAAGAATATGCATTGCTAAAATTGTCAACCTCTATATTACCTGCCGTCTTATGAATGCTTAAACAAACATTCTCAACTCATCCTTATTAACAAGGTTATGTGACAGAAGAGAAGCCACAGGTGAGGGATCCTCCGGCAGCTGCAGATCAGTGCATATGGTACATCATTACCAGGCTGATTTTCATGAGGTTTTGGAGCTTTAAATTCACATCACATTTGGTGCCAATATGCATTTTCCTGTTATTGCCTTCCGTTTCCCAAATAAAGATAGTTGATGATGTTAGTGGATTTTGAGATTTGAAAACAATGCCTATGTTTAACTTTGATTTCTATTTTTGCATTCTCTTCATTTATTCCCAAATCCAATATGTGTAGGTAATTGTTAAGCATTTACATCGAACGCATGGGTATTCATTCTCAAAATTATTTTAATGATTTAGTCTCAAATTGCACTGTCTAACCTGGCACCTTTTTTGAAATTAACCATTTAATGATTCTTAAATTTTATTCTTGATTTGTATCATGTTAACTATATTATAACATTCTAAAATTTTATTGTAATCTTTATTTCAGATTATACCAAATAATTTTAGAAATAAATATATTAAAGCTACAAATTTTAGTCCCCAAGGCCTTCAATTTATGCAAATCATAGTAATTTCTAGCTTTTCTGAACTCTTATGAGATGTATATTTAGTATCATTAAATTCATCACAAGATCATATACAATTATAAATGCTTTCTAGATTGTTTCTATGTATATCCAGGATGCTGGGTATACACAGAACACTCTACCTAAGAACCAGGTGTATAATAATAATGATACCATCTTTATATCTCTCATAACAAATGGCACAATACCAGGCTATTTCCCAAAGAATTTCTACTAGAAATAATACAGATGGTAAAGGATTAAAGGTAGGCATCCTTTCCACTAGACTATAAATAGAGCAGATTCCACTTGGACCCCAATAATAACTTCTCACTGAGGGAAATTAAGAGACAAGAAAGAGCTGGACATTCTTTGGGTAAGGATTAGGAAAAAAAAAAAAATCCCCTCAAATAATTTTTTTTTTTGACTTTGTAATAGATATGTTGGCCATTAGTTCCCATGGAATTGGCTCTTACTCATGGCAACCCCGTGTAAAACTGAACAAAATGTTACCAAGTCCTGTACCATCCTCACCATCATTGTGACCACTGCTGTATTTTGAGTGCCTTCCAACCTAGGGGGTCATCTTCCAGCTCTGTATCAGCCAATACTCTATTATGATCCACAGGGTTGTCATTGGCTGATTTTCTAAAGTAAGTCTCCAGGCCTTTCTTCCTATTGAGACAGGTATAAAGTCAGTCAGTTAATGTAGTGTAGTGGATTTGGAACTGTGTTTTGTGTCTTAATGGGGAGAGGCAGTGACAAAAATGAATCACAGTGACTTCACATAAAATGTGGGCCATTGCTACAAACAACAACCTGTGTCTTTAGTATTGTCTATTTCATGTGACTTCATTTTTCATTAAATGGTTTTAACAAAAATTCATACTTTAGGAATTAAGAACCAACTTATAAGAAATAATCTCTCTAAAGATACGTATTTACTTGTAGAAAATCGAACATAATTAAGTTATAAAGTCAATGTATAATCAATATATTAAATATTCTACAAAACGAATAACGGAAAACTTTGAACCTAATTTAAACTTGTATATGATTTAAAACATTTCAGTATCAACGACATTATTGCTGCCAATATTTCATGAATGTTTCAGAACATATTCACCGGGAAGGCCATTTTAAAGTGATATAAAATACAGTATTTTCTATAGAAGATAGCATAGCCATTGTCTAGTCTGCAGCCATTTCCTCCTTCTTCATACTCAGAAGACTACCTTGTAAAGGCATCACCTACCATTTCCTCTCACCCTAACTCCCCTTTTCTGCCACCAACCCCAGTTTTCCCACCACCAACCCCAGTTTTCCACCACCAACCCCATGCAGCACTGAGCCTCAAACTCAGGCCAATACAACCTGAGAGGTAATCACGATGGAGAAAGAGGAAGACACAGAAAGCAGTGGCGCCTTTTCTTCCTTTTGATTGATATATGGATGTGACCCTTGCAACTTCAGCAAACTTTTAACTACAGTTCCAAGAATGAGCTGTATTCTCGGGGTGAATACAGAGCAGAGGGATTACAACAACTCCTGTTCTCATTGAATCACTACATCAATCAATCTTTAAACTACCTCCCACCCGCCCACATACCTCTGGATTTCCTACTATGCATGAAAATACTTTTTTTATGAATTAAGGTACTCTGAGTGAAGTTTTCCAGTTAGTGGTAGTTGAAAACATCCTAACTAATGCCCCCAGGAACTTTACTAGCCCTTGAGAATGTCTTAGAGATACACATAAAATAATAATCAGGCAGTTTGACTTCAGGGCTCAAATTATACTGGTTCCCTACAAGATTATATAGTCTAAGCATAGACTCAAAAGCTCATGGAGTTCCAGTCTACATATTACTTCAGATATGGAATATAAGAGTCAGACCACAGGACTTCACTGAGGAAGGAGAATGTAATTTGAAGCCACAAAGAATATGGGAGGTGGAAACAGCAAGGTTTTAGCAAGAAGGGTATTGCAGGCCTCGGGGAGGGTGCAAACAAAAACAGAGGGGAAAAGAGCATGTCATTTTTTTCTTTTTTGAGTGGGGGCTGATAGCTCAGGGATTCATGACAGGATTAGAGGTAAAGAAGGCTGAGAGGACAGGTAGTAATGTGGTAAGCAGAATAATACCTCTCCCCCAGAAAGATGTCCAGGCTCTATCCCCAAAACCCGTGACTATGTTATCCTACATTTGAAAGGGGCTTTTTGCAGCTGTGGTTAAGTTTATCTACATGCCCTAAGATGAGGAGAGTATCATGAATTATACAAATGTGCCCTGTCTAATAATTTGAGCCTTAGGAACTGGCTGGAAGAGAACACAGATGAAGCAAAACAAAAGGAAGGGATTTGAAGTACAAGAAATTCCACTTGCTGCTGCTGGTTTTGAGGATGAAGGAAGGGGCCATGAGACAAAGAAAGCCTCAATAAAATAAAAAGAGCTTCTCTTTGACAGCCAGCAAGAAAATAGGAAATCGAATACATGGAAATGAATTCTGTCAACAACCTGAATGAACTTGGAGATGAATTCATCCCCAGACAGTCCAGAAGCAAACACGGCCCTACCCACAACTTGAATTTGGCCTTGTGAAACCCAGCAGAGATAACCAGCTGAGCCACACTGTGCCAGGACTTCTGACCTACACAACCAAGAGTTAATATATGGTATTATTTTAAACCACTAAATTTGTGGCAATTTTTATAGGCAACAATAGAAAAATATTTGTTGTCTTTGTGTCCTGCCAAGTCGATTCTGACTCACAGTGACCCCATATGACTAGGTAGAACTGCCTCATAAGGCTTTAGGCTGTACTCTTGGGTTTCTAGGGGGTAATCTTGATAGTAATAGATCACCTGTTGGGTTCCAACAGCTGAGTGCGTAACCATTGCACCATCAGGGCTCCTTAGAAAACTGTTAGAGGTACTACCAAACACGTATAGGAGATTGAAACAGAGCAAATATTATTAAAAAAAAAAAAACATAAGCTAATGTCCCCGTATGTTTTTCATAAAACAAATCCTTGGTTTCATGAAAAATAAATAAATAAGTTAAAACACTGGATTAAACAAAGTTAAAATATTACTTAACTGCTTAAATTCTCTCTGCATTTAATGTGATAATGAAATATTAATATGAACATCCTAGACAAGGACACATGTGATGGTTTCCAAGCTAATTTAGGTACACATTATCTAGGACCTACTGTAAATGGTTGATATCATCCATCCCAGTTATAAATACATTCAATTAAATATTCATTTCAAAATCATCTCAAACTATATTTTACCTATTAATTTATTTATGAGTTTTAAATCATTTTTTTTAAGATTACTTGATTGTTTTCCCCAATCTGAATTTTTCTTTTTTGTCATCTTTTTCCCTTTCTTTTACTCATTATTTTCTAAAATACATTAGTTATTGGCATTTTTAAAAGAAAGGAAAAGTTTCTTGCCATTTAAAACAGGTAAAGCACTGCAATTATCATTGGAAAATATTCTGCAATTTCTTGGTAAATATGAATTGAATAGTTCACCCTTACGTCGCTGTATGACAATAACATAGCACTAGGGTGCAAAATTTAATATGATTGCTCAAGAGTTTCTGGTAAAAAAATAATTAGAGATTTCAGTCACACTGAAATAAGAGAGAGTATGTCCTTCTGGCTGAACTTTCGGCATGTTTATATACATTTATACTAGGGGAGGAGCCCTGGTGATACGGTGGTTAAGACCTCAGGCTGCTAATCAAAAGATTGGCAGTTTGAATCCACTAGCCATTCCTTGGAAACCATATGGGACAGTTTCACTCTGTCCCATAGGGTTGCTAAAAGTCAGAATCAACTTGACAGCAATGGTGTATACGAGCTAACAATTTTAGATAAATTTTTGGTTAAGACTAAAGAATACACTCAATGGAGAACCATCCAAGTAATAAATAAAATGATGTCATTCATGGATGGACATAGGAAGCAATAAAAATTTATTAGGGCTAAGCATACAGAGATCAATAGCAATAATTTTTATCTGTCAATGTAAGAAATAATATCATGTACTAAAAGACTTGATAAGACAGCAGGTTAGTATTACTCATCATAGATTTCTATACACATAGGCTGAATTATCTTGAATTATGTATTTTAGAAGTTTTTATTGAAACAATGGATATAACAGACAGACAATTTCCATGAAGGACATATGAAAAAAGGCAATTTTTTGAAGTCAAGTACCTTGCTTATATTTTGCTATATATTTTTCCACACTGATATTATCAGTTAATTCTTTTAAGTTGGCAATCAAGAACCATGTTTCTTTGCTTACTTTTTCTTCTTTCTTTTCTTTTTGGTTTGCTGTTTAATTTTCCATGAGCTCATGTATACCTCATAGAAAATTTCTGCAACTGATATAAATTAGAAAAATTAGGCAATAAAATACACCATTGATGTTTAATATACCCCAGATCATAAAACGCATGTATTAAGTCTTCATTTTGTTCTTACATCTAAGCACTTTAATCAATATTTCTATAGTGTGTGAACCTATAAAGACTTTACCCAGTGCCGTCGAGTCAATTCCGACTCATAAGGACCCTATATAGAACTGTCCCAGAGAGTTTCCAAGGAGCGCCAGGCGGATTCGAACTGCCAACCTTTTGGTTAGTAGCCATAGCACTTAGCCACTAGGCCACCAGGGTTTCCTGATAAAGACTTTACAGACTATAAAATTACGTCTATTTTTAAATTATTTTTAAAATTTTAAATTAAACTTTTAAAATTTTAATATTTTTAATCTATCAAATTATATCATATAAATTATATCAAAATTTGTATTTGTTGTGAGTCAATAATATAAAATATATAATAAAATAAAAATAAATTTAATAATAAAGATAATAAAAATATATTATGTTTGATAAAGACTTTACAAACATAATACCTCTTAAACACAAAATATAAAGTTGTATAATTGACAAAATAGGTCAAATTGTTTTCTTTTACATCCCACATATAAAATTCATCTCAGAGTAAAATATATAATTTTATATTATTGACTCACAACAAATACAAATTTTGATATAATTTATATTATATAATTTGATAGATTAAAAATATCTATTATTAAAATTAAGATTTTTAAATTTAATTTAAAATTTTAAAAATAATTTAAAAACGGACATAATTTTATAGTCTTATTTTGTTACCTCATATTGAAAATTTTTCTAGTAAGTAAATTTGCTTCTCTTCCTTACTCTAGCCCTCATTTTCTTTTTTTTAATAAAAGGTAGCATTATTTACATTTATTTATGCTCTTCGTTCTTTTATTTCCCGTCATTTCTTTTCATCCTGCTCCCCATGTACATAAGGCAGCCAGCTCCTCACTAAGAGATAGGGAACAGGTAGAAATTTATAGCAAGGTCTCATTTTGAAGTGTCATTAGTGTTTCCTACCAGCACCTCCTCCACCAAATCTCCCGCTATGAGGAGAATGAAGTCCCAACTTGACAGAACTCGGGGTAGGTTGTGGGAAAGATGACGTGAAGAGAGGGTATGCCATATACTGAAGCTCTGCAACCTACTCATATACTATGTAGTAGTATCACAGAGAGTCCCTGGGCGGTACAATTAAGTACTTGACTACTTACCAGAGGGTTGGCAGTTCAAATCCTCCCAAAAGTGCCTTAGAGGAAAGGCCTAGTGATCTGCTTCCAAAAGGTCACAGCCTTGAAAACCCTACGGAGCACAGTTTTACCTTGCAATACATGGGGTCGCCCTGAGTTGGAATTGATTTGACAGCAACTGGTTTGGGTCTTTTGTTTGTTTGTTTAGGTATCATGGGATATTTACAATACCTTATAAATGTGGTGTCTAGAGGCTTGATGAGGAACGACTTAACACCAAACTGAAAGGAGATGATACCACTATTTCTTTCAAGGTTATTCTGGAGCATGAAGTGAAAGGCAGAAGCGTTCCTGTGATGATGGGTACAGAATCACTGAAAATAACTGGGCCAGAAGCAGATGTCACCATCCAGAAAGGTAGGTAACTGTCCTCTGACAATTACTATACGCACTCTGGGATGATTCAACAAGACCAAACACAGCCTTGAAACATCAAAATAATGCAAAGAGTAACTAATTATATAAAATTAAAAGTAGAAGACTGAGGAGAAGAGTAATCTCAAACTGTATGCTTTAAATTTTTAATTAGCATCATATTTTACCAATTCTATGGATCTTTTTTTTTTATGGATCATATTTTTAACATTCATACATTTAAAAGGGTGTTTCAGTTGAGGAAAAGAAAAACTGTCTCCACTGAACTGGACAATTGATTTTCTCTGTAGTCTCTAAAATGATCTATAATTATGATGTTTTATAGTTTTGCACTAACAGTTTGTGAGCTGTAGAGACACACTTGAACTGCAGTCAAGAATCCTGGATGGAATGGATTGTTGGGCTGCTTTTCTCCATTTGCTTCCTAAATATATTTTCGCCATTATCTGCCCTGAACTCTGCCCTAGATACTTACTTGCTTGGACTTCATTACCTGAATTTCTTGCCCTCTGCTTCTGGTAAGCTTTGGCCAAATAGAAGGCATAAGGAGATTAGAGGACAGGAAGAGAAAGGAGACTAGGTATTTCTTCTCCACTTCTTTTCTGTAATCATTGACAGTAGCTGAATCCTCTTATGATGACAGCTCCAGCTAGGAAGTCCCTCCTAAATTCAAATCAAGACAAAACAAAAATAGTGACTGCCAGGTTGATTCTAACTCATCGTGACATGCGTGTCAGAGTAGAACTATGCTCCATAGGGATTTCAATGGTTGGTTTTTTGAAAGTAGATTGCCAGGCTTTTCTTCAGAGGGTCCTATGACTGGACTCCAGCCTCCAACCTTTCATTTAGCAGTCAAGTGCATTAACAGTTTGCACAACCCAGGGACTCCTATCACTGCTGGTAGCTCTTATAAACAGAGAGTGAGATCTAGAAGCTTGAGAGATTCAAGTTCACTTTTGTAGATAAGAACACACCAGGATATTGTTGTTAACTTTCTATTATATCATATCATGTACCACTTCTCATTTTCCACTTAAAAAAAATTTTTTTTTATATTGTACTTTAGATGAAAGTTTACAGAACTAGCTTCTCATTAAACAGTTAGTACACATACTGTTTTGTGGCATTGGTTCACAACCCCACAAGTTGTTAACACTCTCCCTTCTTGACCATGGGTTCCCTATTACCTGCTTTCCTGCCCCCTCCTGCCTTCTAGTCCTTGCCCCTGGGCTAGTATGCCCTTTTAGTCTTATTTTGTTTTTTTAGGCCTACTAAAGTATGAACCTAAGGAATGACTCCATTACCGAGCTAAAGGGTATCTGGAGGCCATACTTTCTAGTCTCTGTCAGGCCAGTAAGTCTGGTCTTTTTTTTGTGAGTTAGAATTTTGTTCTACTTTTCTCTCCAGCTCTGTCTGGGACCCCCTATTGTGATCCCTGTCACAGCAGTCAGTGGTGATAGCTGGGCACCATCTAGTTGGACTGGACTCAGTCTGGTGAGGCCATACTAGTTGTGATCCATTTGTCCCTTGGACTAATCTTTTGCTTGCATCTTTAGTTTTCTTCATTCACCCTTGCTCCCAAAGGGGTGAGACTAGTTGAATATCTTAGATGGCCGCTCACAAGTTTTTAAGACCACAGACACTACTCACCAAAGTAGGATGTAGAACATTTTCTTTATAAACTATGTTATGCCAATTGAGCTAGATGTTCCCAGAGACCATGGTCCCTACAATTCTCAGCCCAGTAATTCAGTCCTTCAGGGAGTTTGGATGTGTCTATGGAACTTCCATGACCTTGCCTTGTACAGGTTGTGCTGGATTCCCCAGTATTTTGTGCTGTCTTACCCTTCACCCAAGTTACCACTTACCCATCGTCGATTTAGTGTTTTTCCATCCCTACCCCTCCCCTCCCTTGTAACCATCAAAGATTGATTCTTTTTGTGTATAAACCTTTTCATGACTTTTTATAGTACTGGTCTCATACAATACTTGTCCTTTTGTGATTGAATTATTTCAATCAGCATAACACCCTTCAGATTCATCCATGTTGTGAGATGCTTTGCACATTCATCGTTGTTATTTATAGTTGCGTAGTACTCCACTGTGTGTATGTACCATAGTTTATTTATCCATTCATCTGTTGATGGGCATCTAGGTTGTTTACATCTTTTTGCTACTGTGAACAATGCTGCCATGAACATGGGTGTGCATATGTCTATTCATGTGATGGCTCTATTTCTCTAGAATATATTCCTAGGAGTGGTATTGCTGGATCATATGGTTTTTCTATTTCTAGCTTTCTAAGGAAGCGCCATATCATTTTCCAAAATGGTGGTTCCATTTTGCATTCCCACCAGCAGTGCATAAGAGTTCCAATCTCCACACAACCTCTCCAACATTTGTTATTTTCTATTTTTTTGATTCATGCCAATAATGTTGGGGTATGATGGTATCTCGTTGTGGTTTTGATTTGCATTTCTCTAATGACTAGTGATCTTGAGCATTTTCTCACAGGTCTGTTAGCTACTTGAATGTCTTCTTTAGTGAAGTGTCTGTTCCTTTCCTTTGCCCATATTTTAATTGCATTATTTGTCTTTTTGTTGTAGAGGTGTTGGATTTTTCTGTAGATTTTACAGATTAGACTTTTGTCCAATTTGTAACAGCCAAAATTTTTTTCCCAATCTGTAGATTTTTTTTTTACTCTTTTGATGAATTTTTTGATAAGCATGAGTGTTAATTTTTAGAAGATCCCAGATATCTAGCTTATCTTCTTGAGTATGAGTGTTGTTAGTTATGGTTTGTATCTTGTTAATGCTGTGTATTAGGGCCTCTAGCATTGATCCTATTTTTTCTTCTAAGATTTTTATAGTTTTTGGTTTTATATCTAGGTCTTTAATGCATTTTGAATTAGTTTTTGTGTATGGTGTGAGATTGGGCCCTGCTCCATTTTTTTGCAGATGGACATCCAGTTTTGCCATCACCGTGTATTAAAAAGACTGTCTTTTCCCCATTTGATGTACTTTGGGCCCTGGTGAAATATGAGGTGACCAGAGGTAGATGAATTTACATCTGGGTTCTCAATTCTATTCCATTGTCAATGTATCTGTTTTACCAGTACCAGGCTGTTTTGACTACCATAGCTGTATAGTAGTAGGTTCTGAGGTCAGGTAGTGCAAGTCCTCCTACTTTATTCTTCTTCTTTAATAGTGCTTTACTTATCTGGAATCTCTTCCCTTTCTATATAAAGTTAATGATTAGTTTTTCCATCTCTTTAAAGAATGTTGTTGGTATTTGGGTTGGGATTACATTGTACTTGTAGATTTCTTTGGGTAGAATTGTCGTTTTCACTGTGTTGAGTCTACCCATCCATGAGCATGGTTTGTTTTTCCGTTTATGTAGATCTCTTTTGGTTTCTTGCAGTAGTGTTTTGTAGTTTTCTTTGTATAGGTCTTTTACATCCCCGGTTAGAATTATTCCTAATTTTTTAAATTTTTTTTTTTAGGGGCTATAACAAATGTCATCCTCTTTATTGGTTTATGGGAATCCAACTGATTTTTGTATGTTTATCTTGCATCCTATTAGTCTGCTGAATCTTTCTATTAGTTCCAATAGTTTTCTCATGGAGTCTTTTGGGTTTTCTATCTATAATATCATATCATCTGTAAACAGGGACAGTTTTACTTCTTAATTACCAATTTGGTTGCCCTTTATTTCTTTTTCTTGCCTTATTGCTGTACCTAGGGCTTCCAGCACAATGTTAAATAGGATAAAGGGCTTCTTTGACTTGTTCTGGTTCTCAAGAGGAATGTTTTCAGTCTCTCTGCATTACGAATGATATTTCTGTTGCTTTTGTATAGATGCCCTTTATTATGTTGAGGAATTTCCCTTCTATACCTATTTTATCGAGAGTTTTTTTTCTGGAATGGGTGTTGTATTCTGCATTAATTGAGATGATCATGTGATTCTTTTATTTATGTGGTGGATTACATCGATTGATTTTCTAATGTTGAACCATCCTTGCTTACCTTGTATGAATCCTACTTGGTTGTGGTGTATTACTTTTTTGATATGATGCTGAATTCTATTGGCTAGAATTTTGTTGAGAATTTTTGCATCTATATTCATGAGATACTGGTCTATAGTTTTCTTTTTTTGTAGTGTTTTTGCCTGGTTTTGGTATCAGGGTTATGCTGGCTTCATAGAATGAATGCAGAAGTGTCCCTTCCTTTTCTGTGTTCTGAAATAGTTTGAGTAGTACTGGTGTATGCTCTTCTCTGAATGTTTGGTAGAATTCTCCAGTGAAGCCACCTGGGCCAGGGCTTTTATTGTTGGTAGTGTTGTTTTTTTTTTTTTTACTTATTCAATCTCTACTCTTGTTATGAGTCTTTTCGGATTTTCAACACCATTTTGTGTTAGTTTGGGTAGGTGCTGAGTTTCTAGAAAATTTTCCATTTCCTCTAGATTTTCAAATTTGTTGGAGTATAGTTTTTCATAATACTCTGTTATGATTCTTTTTTTATTGCAATTGGGTTTATTGTAATGTCCCCCATTTCATTTCTTATTTGGGCTATTTTCATCTTCTACTGTTTTTCTTTTGTCAATTTGGCCAGTGGTTTGTTGATTTTGTTCACCCTTTCAAGAACCAACTTTTGGTTTGTTGATTCTTTCTATTGTTTTTCTATTCTCTATTTCATTTATTTCTGCTCTGATCTTTATTATTTCCTTTCTTCTGGTGGCTATGGACTTCTTTGCTGTTCTCTTTCTATTTGTTCAAGTCGTGTAGCTAATACTTTGATTTTGTCCCTGTCTTCTTTTTTTGGTGTGTGCATCTATTGCTATAAATTGACCTCTGAGCACCGCCTTTGCTGTGTCCCAAAAGTTTTGGTATGATGTGTTTTCATTCTTGTTTGATTCCAGGAATTTTTTAATTCCATCTCTGATTTCTTCTATTACCCAGTGGTTTTAAAGCAGGGTGTTATTCAGTTTCCATGTAATTGATTTTTTTCCTTGCTCTTCCTATTGGTAATTTCTACTTTGATGGCGTTGTGATCAGAGGAGATACTTTGCACTATCTCAGTGTTTTGGATTTTGTTGAGGGTTGCTTTGTGGCCTAAGATGTGGTATATTCTGGAGAATATTCCATGTGCATTGGAAAAGAACATGTACTTTGCAGCTGTTGGGTGGAGTATTCTATATATGTCTATGAGGTCAATTTGGCTGACTGTGGCCTTTAGATCTTCTGTACCTTTGCTGAATTTTTTTCTAGATGTTCTGTCCTTTACTGCGAGTTGTGTGTTGAAGCCTCCTACTATTATTCTGGAACTGCCAATTTCTCTTTTCAGTGCTGTAGAGTTTGTTTTATGTATTTTGGGACCCTATCATTGGGTAGGTGGATATTTATTATGGTTATGTCTTCATGATGGAGCATCCCATTAATCATTATCTAATGCCTTTCTCTGTCTTTTATGGTGGATTTTGTTTTAAAGTCTATTTTATCTGAGATTAGTATTACCACTTCTGCTTTTTTTTTTTGGTAGCTGTTTCCTTGATATATTTTTTCCATCCTTTGAGTTTTAATAAATTTACATCTTTGTTCCTAAGACATCTCTTATAGATAGCATATGAGTGGAAACTTTTTTTTTTAATCCATTCTGTCGCTCTCTGTCTAAATTCATTTAATTCTGCTCGAATTTTTGTTGTTTGTTTTCTTCTGGTGCCTGATGGATTCTTTTGCTGCTCGCTTTCTATTTGTTCAGGTTGTGGGGACAGTTCTCTGATTTTGGCTCTTTCTTCTTTATGTATGTGTGCATTTATGGATATAAATTGGCCTCTGAGCCCTGCTTTTGCTGTGTCCCAGAGGTTTTGATAGGAAGTGTTTTCATTCTTGTTGCATTCTATGAATTTCTTTATTCCCTCCTTAATGTCTTCTATAACCCAGTCTTTTTTGAGCAGGGTATATTGTTCAGTTTCCAAGTATTTGATTTCTTTTCCCTGATTTTTCTGTTATTGATTTCTACTTTTACGGCCTTGTGGTCTGAGAAGATGCTTTGTAATATTTTGATGTTTTGGATTCTGCAAAGGTTTGTTTTATGACCTAATATGTGATCTATTCTAGAGAATGTTCCATGTGCACCAGAAAAAAAGTATACTTTGCAGCTGTTGGGTGGAGTGTTCTGAATAAGTCTATGAGGTCAAGTTGGTTGATTGTAGCAATTAGGTCTTCTGTGTCTCTATTGAGCTTCTTACTGGAAGTCCTATCCTTCTCCAAAAGTGGTACATTGAAGTCTCCTACTATAATTGTGGAGGTGTCTATCTCACTTTTCAATTCTGTTAGTTTGTTTTATGTATCTTGCAGCCCTGTCATTGGGTGCATATATATTTAGTATGGTTATATCTTCCTGGTAAATTGTCCCTGTAATCATTAAGTACTGTCCTTCTTTATTCTTTGTTGTGGTTTTAACTTTAAAGTCGATTTTTTCAGAAATTACTATTGCCACTCCTGCTCTTTTTTGATTGCTGTTTGCTTGATATATTTTTTCCATCCTTTGAGTTTTAGTTTGTTTGTGTCTCTAAGTCTAAGGTGTGTCTCTTTTAGGCAGCATATAGATGGATCATGTTTTTTTTCCAGTCTGAGACTCTCTGTCTCTTTATTGGTGCATTTAGTCCATTTACATTCAGCGTAAGTATAGATAAGTATGAGTTTAGTGCTGTCATTTTGATGCCTTTTTCTGTGTGTTGTTGACAATTTCATTTTTCCACTTACTTTTTTGTGCTGAGAAGTTTTTCTTTGTAATTTGTGTGTTCCTCATTTTCATAGTAGTTGAATTTATTTTTCTTGAGTCATTATGTTTTTCTTGGTTTTTATTTTGAGTTATGGAATTGTTAGACCTCTTGGTAGTTACCTTAATATTTACCCCTATTTTTTCTAAGTAAAAAGCTAACTTGTATCATCCTATGTCTCCTTGTTTTCCTCTCCATATGGGAGATCTATGCCTCCTGTATTTAGTCCCTCTTTTTGATTATTGTAAGCTTTTACATAATGACTTCAATGGTTCCCTGTTTTGAGCATTTTTTTTTTCTTTTTAAAATTAATCTTAATTTGTTTTTGTGATTTCCCTGTTTGAGTTGATACCAGGATGTTCTGTTTTGTGACACTGTGTTGTGCTGGTATCTGATATTATTGATTTTCTGACCAATTTCCTTTGGTTTGGTTTTTGCAAATTCTCTAAGCTTGTGTTAATTTCACCTTCATATTTGAGAGAGAGTTTTGCTGGATATATGATCCTTGGCTGGCAGTTTTTCTCCTTCAGTGCTCTATATATGTCATCCCATTGCCTTCTTGACTGCATGGTTTCTGCTGAGTAGCCTGAACTTATTCTTATCGATTCTCCTTTGTAGGTGACTTTTATTTTATCCCTGGCTGCTTTTAAAATTTTCTCTTTATCTTTGATTTTGGCAAGTTTGATGACAATATGCCTTCCTGATTTTCTTTTTGTATCAATCTTGTATGGGGTTCAAATGAGCATCTTGGACAGATATCCTTTCGTTTTTCACAATGCCAGGGAAGTTTTCTGCCAACAGATCTTCAAATATTCTCTCTGTATTTTCTGTTATCCCTCCCTGTTCTGGAGCTCCAATCACACGAAAGTTATTCTTCTTGATAGAGTCCCACATGGTTCTTAGGGTTTCTTCATTTTTTTTTTTTATCTGATTTTTCTTCAACTGTATTGGTGTCAATTGCCTTATCCTCCAACTCCCCCGCTCTACATTCCAATTCCTCGATTCTGCTCCTCTGACTTCCTATTGAGTTGTCTAATTTTGTAATTTTA
The DNA here is from genome assembly GCF_024166365.1 of Elephas maximus indicus. Classification (NCBI taxonomy): domain Eukaryota; kingdom Metazoa; phylum Chordata; class Mammalia; order Proboscidea; family Elephantidae; genus Elephas; species Elephas maximus. The sequence goes on along the minus strand of NC_064833.1, from coordinate 57,586,112 downwards.
CTGTTAATCTTTTGGATTTCTGAATGCTGTCTGCCTATGGATTCTTGCAGCTTATTAATTTTTCCACTATGTTCTTGAGTAATCTTTTTGATTTCTTCAACTGGTTTATCAGTGTGTTCCTCAGCTTTTTCTGTAGATTGCCTTATTTCATTTCTGAAGTCATCCCAGATGTCTTGAAGCATTCTGTATATTAGTTTTTTATATTCTGCATCTAGCAATTCCAGGATTGTATCTTCATTTGGGAAAGATTTTTGGGGATTTGTAGAAGCAATCATGGTCTGCTTCTTTACGTGATTTGAATATCGACTGCTGTCTCCGAGCCATCTATAAGATATTGTAATGTTTTCTTTTATATTTGCTCACTGAGTCTTATCTTCTTGTTTTGTTTCAGTATACCTAGATGGGCTACTAGATTGCGCTGTGTTGATTGTTGTAGCCTTTGAATCACTTATGTCCCATTACCAGCTGGTTTCATCTGTTACCAGGTATATAAGCCTAAGAGCCCATTCACTATTCTTGAATAGAGTCAGCTTAGATGATCTGATTTTGGGTCACCAAGTGTGTGGTGTAGACTGTCACCTATTAACTTAGAGGAGTAGTGGTGATAGTTGTGTGTACCAGATTCTAGTAGCAGCAAGAGATCACACTCCAAGGAGGGCAGGATGCTGACAGCCTTCCCCCACATGCCAGTGATGTAGGTTTGTCTCTATTCCTAGGGCACTTTTGTGGGTGGGATCCTCAGCTATACCTTAGGCACCCAATGCTTATACCTCTAGAGATTGGTAGGCATCACTATCCTCAGACTCCTTTAGCAGGTGGCTAGGTGGTTTGGGTGGAGCTTCAGCCCTCAGCTCCCCACTGTGATTCAGTGAGGGCTCTGTTTAATAGGTAGAGAGGTATCAGACCTTGAAAACGTGTCTTTCCACTGCTCAGATCTCTATCAGAATTGCCTTTGCATTATAATAGCCACCGTGTTCCCTGTAGGTATGAAAGCCAAAGACTGTGGATCTCATATGCTTGGCGGGAGCTGGTTCTGTATTTTTATTCCAGTTTAGGGAAGTCAGGGAAGGATTTTTCCCCCCAGGTTGTTAACTGCTACTTCTCTCAGGCCAGGAGAATGGGTTAGGAAAAAAAAAAGCCAGAAGGGCATTTCACTCCCTGGCCCAGGAAATTCCAATATTAATGAAACCACCGGGGGCAGGGAGGGGAGAGATCAGATAAATAGGAGAGAGTAGTTGGGCAATATAGACAAAGTTACTTATCTTGCTTGGTGATGGCTGTTTTATCTGAGATTCCAGAGGGGCATGTATCCTGTGTGCACTGGGTCGAGATTGCCCCTGAGGGTCAGGCCTGTGTCCCATGCTTGTGCCATTTCAGGAAGCCATGATCAGCTCCTCTGCTCCTAGTCCAAAGCCCAGTGCCAAGGTTTTCTGGCTGGGACTCTGCACTCCACACTCCAAAAACAGTTGCTTCTTTCCATTGATTTCTCCCCTTGTCAGCCACGTCTTTGTGCAGCCTGCATGCGCTGGCTGGGTTTCCTCCAAGGGTACTTCAGGGGGCTAAGGTTGCGTCCCGTGCTTGCACCGTCTCAGAAATCCGTGCTGAGCTCCTCTGTGCTTAGTCCAAAGCCTGGCACCAAGGTTTTCTGACTGGGACGCTGGCTCTGGGCTCTGAAAACAGTCGCTACTTCCCCGTGGTTGCTCATTCTCTTGTCAGCTGCATCAGCGTACGGCCTGCTTGTGCTGGCTGAGTCTCTAACAAGGTTAGTCCAGGAGGTTAGGGGTTAGGGCTGTGTCCCGTGCTTGCCCCGTCTCAGTAAGCCACAACCAGCCCCACCACTCTGGCCCCAGGGAACCGCGAGGGCTCAAGGCTGTGGTGAGGGGTGCCAGTTCCTGAAACTGTTGCTGCTTCAGGGTGCGGCTTTTCACTCCCTTGTCACTCAGGTCAACTCTTTAGTTCTGTTTGATGGTCAGGGTTAGTAGGCTGTCATGTATGTGATCGATTCACTTGTTTTTCTGAGTCTTTGTTGCAAGAGGGATCCGCGGTAACTTCTACCTAGTCAGCCATCTTGGCGCAGCCTCAATCTAGTTTTAAAAATAATATATTACTCAAATAAAATACTAGACTGCTAACCCGTTGCCATCAATTCCAACTCATAGCAACCCTATGGGTCAGAGTAGAACTGACTGGTGGATTTGAACTACCCACTTTTGTTTAGCAACCGAACTCTTAACCACTACGGTACCAGGGTTTCCACTAGACAGATAAACATTAAAACTTTAATAGTTTTCTCAAAGCTATGAGATTGTGATTTTTTTCTTTATGTATATATATTTTTTGCTTTCTTCTCTTTTCCCATAATGGTATGTATTGCTTTTATAATGAGGAAAAAAATTAAAATGATGTCCAAAAATTACATTTTTAAAGGAATAAAATGAAGTATTTCTTTTTAAATACAATTAAATTAGTTGAATGAGTCACTGGTACATTATCTTTAAAATGAACAAAAAGGATTACTTCTTTCATTAAATGAACGAACTGGTTTAGCCATCAGTAGCTACATGGAAAATACAAAAGGATAGCAAATGTTTGGCCTTAAAACATCTTGAAGTTAAAGGAAACTACAGAAAGTTACTTCACAATTAGCAAATTTTGAAAGGCAAAAGAGAAGGTGACTCAGTGAAGTCTGCAACCTGCTCTTTAAAGGAGTGATTTTGAAACCCTAGTTGTTATGGACCTCTTTCTTCAAAGGACTCATACCTGAATACTTAAAATATAAAACAGACAAAAGAGGAGCTTTCATTGTTGAAGCAGATGGGGCAAACTATTGCCTGCAGCCTCTTCTGTGATACTCCTGAGGCATGGGCTAAAAATCACTTTCTAAAGCACAAAAAAGAGCAATAAAATTAGAAATGCAAATATTAATAACCAACAGGCCCCAGTGCATCTAAGTATTACTGACTTCCGTGGGTACTAACATATCCCAACTTCCTGTGATGAGTCAGTGAACAATGACAGAAAAGAAAAAATCAAAAGAAAGTATCCAAAGCCCAGAAGCCTACTCTGGCTAAAGGGCAGAGGTTTATGTTGGCAGCAGTTAATGAAAAGACTAACAATGCTCTGTTGCAAGGAAGCAAAAAAGAACACATTTTCATAATCGCTACCTTACAATGAAAAACTTGAGATTTTGAATAAACAATTGTATGACTGTGGTGTGTATAAAAAGAAAGAGCAATACAAGGTTCGTAAGTCTTTAAAGATCAGTTTATTCATTGGAAAAGGTGTTACTGACATAATACGCAATATAGCCATATATACAGGCAATTGTGCCGCAAGATCAAAATTAAATCTGACATTTCTATAGAAGAGTGCTGGATTGAAGGGTAAGAAAACCAATTCCAAATAATACAGTGAAGTTGAATATGCTGCACACAGTTGTAATTAGTGAAATGAATGAGCAAGATTGACAGGAGGATTTAGAAAACTTAATTTGTCTCTCTTTGACCATTCAAACTCGTTTTATGGGTTATATTCTTCCGCTGCCCCTGGATGCAAGCTAGTATAAGCCCAATAGCTGTTCCACTCATTTCTCAGGTGATAAAAGAGCCTCCAGTTTCAATAATCAGTATATTCAGTCCTGTGTAACTAAAATAAAAAGTGCAACTTTGATTTAAAGGTAAATCTCCAATTTACGTTCAAAAATCTGTACCTCCAGTCCTTTGTGTTAAAAAAGGAAGGACAAAGGTAATTAAAAAGAAGGAAAGAAAGGACAAATCCCCAAACTTCATTTAAAGGTAAACTTAGGGTCGCTATGAGCTGGAATTGACTCCATTCCAACGGGTTTATTCCTTTGTTTTTTCCGAAGGTTGAAAGCGGAGCATCCTTTGCTACAACTCCGGTTCCGGTGGCCAGCACCCCAGTGCTGCTCCTCAGGCTGTCTCTGCCCTCCCAGAGGCTGAACAGAAGGAAGGAAGGAAAGGAGGAGAGGTAAAGGAAAGATAAAGTCTTCTTACTTGACACGTTCCTATCTAATCTGACCTCAGTTTCCTGTGGCCTGGGCAGATGTTTCAAGTAGACTCTTTTTTTTTCTCTTAGTAACTTTCCTTCCCAAGTTGTACTGATGGCAACTCCCGTGGGAAGGTGGGACCTCCTCTTTGACTTGTTGCTTAGACTCCCCCTTCAGTATCTGCATCTGTTATCTCTCCTGACCCAAACATGACTCTACATTTGGTCCTCAGGTATCACAACACACCTTGCACCCATGATCAGAGGGAGTAAGGTAACTCCTAACAGGGTCTCTTCTTGGCTGTTCAGGCTTCTGTACTACACTCCCACCTAGAGTTCAGCTTTTGCTTATAGGCATGAGGCGGACATTTGCAGACTGTCTTCCAAACTCCAGAGATACAAGTCAAGTGCTCCCAGCAATGTCCTTGAGGCTCCTTTTCTGAGGCTTGGGGTGATTAGTAAACAAACTCCTCTCTTCCCCACAGGGAAGTGGATCATGTCACAGCACTCTAACAATTTATCTAAAGAAATCCCTTTCCTCATTCCCAGGCCACTTCAACTTCAATCCTTTAATGCCTCAAGTAGGTAAGTGTCTGTAAAGCCTATCTTCACATGCTTCCTTTGCAAACCCCATCACCTTCTTTGGGATGTAGGAGTACTTATCACCTGTAGTTTCATATTTGGCCTTTGAATTTCAACCAAACTGAAAGAAAAATAGTACCATTTTAACATCCTATATTAGTTAACCCTATGGGGCACTTTTATTCTGTTCTGTAGGGTCACTATGAGTCATAATGTGGCAAAGATCATTTTGTTCCTGCAACATGAAATACAACTATCTCAACAGTTCCCGAAAAACAAAGATGTGAAATGAAAATGTGACTTTAAGGATAGCAAAACCTCTAAGTGTGCCTAGTCTCTTCACAATATCCAAGAATAACAATATTTATATATATGATCCTGGGAAAATTAAAAAAAAAAATTATATCAATACATTTAACAAGCTAAAGCAGTGAAGACCGAAAAGCCAAAATTAAGTTAATAAAGTAATTGTCTCCCTCAAGTCAAATTATAATATTCTCCAGGTCCCCAAAACACACCTTCCCCACACACACACTGGGCTAATAAAATTGATGGTTGTTTCTTGTAATTTGAAAATAGGTCATAGCATATAAAGATTCCAGGTTTTTCTAGAGGTTTGCATAATGACTCTGGTACTTAGGATACCACAGTAAAACAAAACCAGATGCAATATATGTACAGAAACAAAAGTGAAGTGATAATTGAAACAATTACCTTGAGCATTCATGCCTAATTTGCTTAAATGATCCCCGAAATATCCAGATAATAACAATCAGGGCTGTGAGTGTAAACATCTGGAAAGAGAAGGCACCCCACTTCTCGAAACAGCACTCAACTGTTGGCAATGAAATGCATTTGTTTTTTTGGGAGGAAACAAGGCTTTTTTATTTTGTTTCACATATGGTTACAGAAGACAAGTCTCTTCCTCCAGGAAGAAACACTAATGAGCATATGCTAAAAACGCTGAAATCTGGTGGGAGAATCTGAAAAGACAGGGCAATCTTACAATTGATTTACTACTCGATAATGGACAAAAGGAAACCCTGGTGGCGTAGTGGTTAAGAACTACAGCTGCTAACCAAAGAGTCTGCAGTTCGAATCCACGAGGTGCTCCTTGGGAACTCTATGGGGCATTCTACCCTGTCCTACAGGGTCACTATGAGTCAGAATCAATTGGACAGCAATGGGTTTGGTTTTTGGTGGAAAAAAATATTTATGATTTTTTGAAAATTTTTCTTCTTGTCTTGATTTCTCTATTGTTAATTTCTTCCTTTCTTTCCTTCCTCCCTTCCTTTTCTTGTAAATTGATAAAAGTATACAGGTGTCTTAGTTTCTTAGTGCTGTTAGACCAGAAATACTACAAACAAGTGGCTTCAGGGAACAGAAGTTTATTGTCTCACAATTTAGGAGGCTAGTTCAAATTCAGGGCACTAGCTCTAAGGAATGGCTCTCTCCCTGCCGGTTCTGGGGAAAGGTCATTGTCTCTTTCAGCTTCTGTTCTCGGTTTCTTGGTGATCTTCCTGTGGCATCTGTCTTCCCCTGTTTGTCCTTGTGTCTAATCTGCTCTTTTTATATCTCACAAATCATTAGGTTTAGGGCACATCCCCACACTGATAAGGCCTCATTAATATAACAAAGGAATTCCTATTTCCAGATAGGATTATAACCACTGGCATAGGGGTTAGGATTCCAACACATATTTTTGCAGTACGCAGTTCAATCCATAACAAGGAACACATTTTTTTTATAAACTTTTTTTAGAATAGTTTTAGATTTTCAGAAAAGTTGAAAAAATAGTTTTCATTTATTTCTTCACCCAGTTTCCCATATTGTAACATCTTACATTACCAAAGTACACTTTAAACAACTAAGAATCTAAAACTGGTCTATTGCTATTAACTAAACTGAATTTCACTGGATTTTATGCAAAAAAAAAAAAATTTTGTTTTTTTATTCCAGGTTTAATCCAATATGATACATTATATTTAGTCATCATGTCTCTTTAGTCCTCTCTGGTCTGTGACAATTTCCTAGATTTTCCTCTTTTTCACGACTTTGATAGTTTTGAGTACTATTCAGGCATTTCATACAATATCCCTCAATTTGAGTTGTCTGTTTTTTATGATTAGGCTAGGGTTACAGGTTTTTAGGAAGATTATCATAGAAGTAAAATGCCTTTCTCACGTCATAACAGAAGGTAAAAACCCTTTACCTCTTTGCAGACAATACTATGGTGGAATACAAACAGTAAGAAAATGATCAAGATATGTATTATGTAAGAAATTGATAACTATCATGTAGTGAAATAAAGTGAGAAAATGGTATAAAGAATGCAGGAATGGGGGTTGTAATTTTAAACTGGGCGGTCAGGCAAGGCCTCACTGTGCAAGTGATAGATGAACAAGTATTTGAAGGATATGAGGGAGTAAGTCATGGGGGTTTCCAGTGGCAGCACATTCTAGGCAGGAAACAGCATTTGCAGAAATATTGCAATGGGAATATTCCTGGGAAAAAGGTGACACGCTAGATGACCAGAAATGTTGGAGGCAGATGGGAAGGATGGTGTATATTTTAGGTTTTATTCTAATGGAGAAGGGAAGCTATTGGAGGGACTGAACATTGGCTGATGTAATCTGATTTCTGTTTTAAGAGGACCATTTTAGTTGCTCTGCTAAGACTAGGTTGTGAGGGTCAAAGGGCAAAAGGAGGGAGTTAGGAGGTTATTGCAATAGTTCAGGTCAGAGATGGCAGTGGTCTGGATGAATGTGACAGCGATAAAGGAGGTGGAAATTTGTCTTTTCCTGAATATAATAGGAGTCTCTGGGTAGTATAAATGGCTAAGCATTCTACTATTAGCCCAAAGGCTGGCAGTTCAAACCCACTCAGAGATGTCTCCAAAGACAGGCCTGGCCATCTGCTTCTGAAAAGACACAGTCTTGAAAACCCTATGGGGCAGTTCTACTCTGATTACATGGGGTCCCATGAGTCGGAATCAACTCGATGGCCACTAACAACACCAACAACAAAGAAATAATATGCCGTCTGTAAAAGAGTCCAATAATCAGTTTGGCCACGATGAAGAACCACAGGTAGGTCAGTGTTATGTCAGTATAGTAAAGAGTAGAAGAAAAACTGGGCAACTGAGAAGAGAAGATGATTGTATTGCTTGTGCAAGATCTCACTTACTGTGGAGAGAGTGTTGTGCTACCCTAATTGAGAGTTTTTTTTTTTTTTTTTATTCTAAAAATAATGCACACTTATTATGGTGCAATGGAAAAATACAAAACGGTATGGGGAAATTTTTTTAAATGATTAATCCCCAAAAATGTCCTTAATCCAAGAGTGATTTCACACAATAAAACCCTCCACATACTGTAATTAAGGCTATTAGCCTTAACATTAGCCTTGGAGTAGTGTTTTTGTTATTAATTTTGTCATTGAATTCTTTGGGTAAATGCTATCTTATTGGGAAGAGAAATATATAAAAAGCTAACGGCAAAGCTTTCTTACTTGAAGCTGGGATAGGATAACAGGAACCCAAATTATTTAGTCTCCGTACCTCTGTACCAACCCACAGTGGATTACCTGGGACACTGAGAACTGAGAAGAGCAAAATGACTTCTTTAACCTAGCATATCCTCACTAAACCCAGATAAATAAGTACTTTAATTCAAAAGATACATGTCCAGTTATATGTTATTTCACAATAGCTCATACATTAAGAACATAAAGTAAAAAAAAAAAAAAAAAGAACATTGCCATCAAGTCGATTCCAACTCATAGTGACCCTATAGTAAAAAGGAGTAACAAAATAAAGTTGGGAACACTCTTGAACTAGTACTGTTTCTATTTAGCATTCTGAATAAATTAATTTGTTCTAAAAGTTTTTGGAGAGGTCGTCCAGTGAAAGTAAATATACGCCAGGAATAGAGACACCAATCCAGAAAGTCAGTCCAAAACCTACTTCAAATTTACCTTTCTGCTCCTCTACTATTTCATCTATTAAATTTAATGGCTGTATTGCAATAGATTACTTGCAAAGTGTTCCCAGCACTTCAATAAGGAGTTGAATTTTTGGGTTAGATTTTTAAAAAATAAAAAGGTCAGCAAGAAAAGAAATAACATGATTTACCTAGTACCAGTAGTCCCCCCTTATCCATGGGGGATATGTTCCAAGTCCTCCTGCGGATGCCTGAAACTGCGAAGAGTACTGACCCCTATATATACTGTGATTTTTCCTATGCAAACAGAGCTATGATAAAGTTTAATTTATAAATTAGGCACAGTAAGAGATTAACAACAATGACTGTCATGGATTGACTTATGTCCCCCCAAAAATGTATGTATCAATTGGGCTGGGCCTTGATTCCCGGTATTGTGTGATTTTCCTGTATGTTGTAAACCTTCCTTATATGATATTAATGAGGGTGGATGGGCAGCAGTTGTGTTAGTGAGGCAGAACTCAATCTACAAGATTGGATTGTGCCTTGAGGCAATTTCTTGAGATATAAAAGATAGCAGCAAGCAGAGAGACCTCATACCACCAAGGAAGCAGTGCCAGGAGCAGAGAGCGTCCTTTGGACCTGGGGTTCCTGCTGCAAAGAAGCTCCTAGTCCAGGGTAAGATTGATGAGAAGGCTGACAGAGAAAGAAAGCCTTCCCTTGGAGCTGACACCCTGAGTTTGGACTTTTAGCCTACTTTACTGTGAAAGGATAAATTTCTCTTTGTTAAAGCCATCCCCTTGTGATATTTCTGTTATAGCAGCACTAGATGACTAAGACAATGACTAATAATAAAATAGAACCGTAACAATATACTGTAATAAAATTATGCAAATGACAGAGCAGGACGGCATGAGATTTCATCATACTACTCATTTAACCTTTTCGAACCCAGTTGACCTCACGTAACTGAAACCAGTGGAATGTGAAACCGTGGATGGGGGGGCTACTATTAGGCCTCTATTCTTTTATCCATCACCAAGTGCACAAAGGACTCCATGTAAGAGTAATGAATATATTTAATTCATAAGTGGAAAAGTTTCTAAGAAAGAGCGAGAACTGAAACTTTTAGAATGTCCATTAAACATCACCATAAATCTTATCAGACCGTAATCAAGCAACACCACTTTCTTTGGCTATGTTTTGTAGATAAAAATAACTAAAAGTTCTAAAGGCTCCGTAGGCTATATAGTTCTTTTAATTACACAAACAACCACAAAGATAGGCAATTGAAATCTGCCATAAATCAACAGACATTTACACCGTATATAAGCAGTGAATTGGTTTAAATAAAACTAGGTCACCTCTTGGCCAGGTTCAGCACTGCTAAGTACACCTTTAAAGAACCTTGATAAAACTCTCACCTTTGCTGCAGGCCTCTTCAGTCTTTACATATCAATAAAGCTTCATTCTGCTTAATTTTCTTCTCATATTCTCCTCAAGCCACAAAATGGCCAATAGCCCTGTTGTTCTCTTATCTTAACTTTAAGGAGTGACCCCCCCCCACACACACATGCACACACTCAGAGCCTATCCGCGCACTGTCTTAAGGAGCCTGTTCTCATTCCTCCAGTATTTCTCATTCCATGCGCATCCCTGTACATCCCTGGGGCAGGGGAGTGGGGGACATACAGAAAAAGAAAAAGACCCTTCAAGAGACTCACCATTAATAGAGGGTGGGGTTAATTATTAATACTTGAGATTTAAAATATGTACCTGTCACCTATATTTAAAAAGCATAAAACATTTCTCATATTTTATAACCCACTTTTGCAGCTGTAATTATGTTATTTTCTCCATGCCATTAAATGGTTTTCAACAACATCATTTAATGGCTGCCTGCTGTTTGACATTTATGTGTCTCCAATTTTCTTTGAGATTCTGACATCATTATGGATTCATCCTTTTAGTCAAATATTTGATAACATTCATGATTTCTTGGAGTAAGTTCCTAGTAAATAAATTCGTGGGCCAAAGCCCATAAATATTTTTAAGGCTGTTACTATGTTATCAGCATTCTCTCTGTAAAGCTTATTGATTCGCATTTTATTGCTACTAAAATATTTTCACCTTTTTTATCTCTCTGATCTTATTCACCCAAATCATTGGTTTTATTCTGGACCAGCACAGTTTATAGCAGACTTTATATAGTCAGTATTCAGCCTAGTACTATAGATAATAATTGCCTTTTGTCACTTTATTTTATTGATCCTTCAGATAAAAGTGTCTGAATCAGTTACATTCGGAAGCTTAAATTTCTGGAATAGCTTCCAACTATTTTATTTCATAGTGCACAGTAGGCCCTGTGATTTAGAGATTTAGTATTTATGCTTTCAACAATTGGGACAGTAACCATTAAGGTTTAAGTCAGAGACTTTATTAATAATTTTGCCAAATCACAGATCTGAAGAGTGGCAATGTGAATTTGGGCTGGGAATGAGTCGCTGAGTTGATGCAGCTGTATCCTTCTGCTCCTTTTGTTTACTGACAGACTCTTCTCTAGTATCTCTAGAGAAACACACATTCTTCTCACTGTGAGAAAGACAGACCAGAAAAAGTTCAACTAATAGAGTTGGAATAGAAACAAGAGAAACAACAATAGAGTTTTAAAAACTTAGAGATATTGTTCAGAAAATAGAAATCATTATTAATGAAAACCACAAAAATTCTAATTGCGCTATGAATCTAGTCTAATTTATTTTTACATTCACCCCATGCTGATTAGAAAAACCAAGGCAATTCTTGCCTCTTTTCAGCAAGGGCTTTGACAACATTGTAATATGGATTACAGAAGCAATAAAGAGGTAAAACCTCAGAGAGTTTAAAAACTGACTAATGTGGTTTGAGGATATTCACAGCCAACACCTACCTCTTGTAGCAAATGCAATTCAGGTGAAAATCCAGGAACCTCTACAAACATTGCCATGAAGCTATTGAATGAAATATTACTACAAATAAAAGTTGATGTGAGAATTTAAAGGAGAATTTAACAGGAGACGCAGCTTTAGCCTAATACATGCCCACTGAGGCTTAGCCTCTCAAGCAGAAGAACTTCGTAGAAGAGAAGGTCCATAGGCCAGAAACTATAGTCAATGAAGACAAGCCTCTTTGTATTGGAAGAAAGTGCCTCCCTGACCAGGCAAGCATTATTTAATTCAAGCACTGCTCAGTTGCAATCATCATTCATCACCATTGATTCACTTTGCTGACTCAGAGAAGTTCTTAGGTTAGTAGAGTAATAATGTAATGTACTGTGGAGTTTATTTTAATGGCAGAATTAATTTTAACAGCTTTATGAATTGCTTTGGTTTTGTATTTATACAACCATTAAGGTTATGAAGGGGTCAGTCATATTTTCAGTTACATTTTACTGCATTTATGAAGGAAATTATATGTTATGTTGATAGGAGTGAATTAACAGATTCCAAAAGCTCTATGGATGTAACTCTCAAGAATCTATTCTAAAATATAAGTTATGACTCCCTCTATCCCTAGCTGCATCTACTGCCTTCTTTCTAAAATTAACTAATTCTCACAAGCACCTGCTTTTTCCTGGGAATCAACAAATTCTGAAAAATGTAAACATCCTAAAAAAAGCAAAATGCTGATTAACCGAAGGTGAAGCCAGGCTGCGTTGTAAGTGCCTTCATTATTTTTCTTTTTCATCCATCATGTCCGATTGCTTTAAGCACAGGATGTGACCAGCCACAGAAGATATGGATTACGGAAGCAAAAATAGAAAAACATCCTAACAGATCTCTTCTCCAATGTTTGAAATGTGTTATACTTCAAAGCATGCAAGGCAAACTTAGTAAAAAAAAGAGGGTATAAGAAAAGAGACAGGCTTTCTGAAAATTACATGGTTAAAATACTTAAGATTTTATATGTTGACACCTTAAACTCGAGTTTGAAATTAATTGAGATATTATCTTAAGAATAATTACCTCTATACTATGGATTCTGGAAAAACCACAAAGATGCTAGCAAACTTATTTCAGTAAGCAGCAAATGAACCTCTCTTGCAACCATAAATCATTAATCTTTAATCACCAGCCAATTTCTCTATAAGCTCATTGGCATGGAAACTCTAAGATACTCAAAGGATAGTTCTAGCCGATTTGGCATGCATGGTTGGCTTATGTGTTTAATTAGTGTTTATGCATGGGCAGGATCCAGGCGTTTGTATGTAATAAATAGAATGCTATCATAGTGTCCAGATGGTTTTAGATGCAAGGCCCAGGGAACATGTTTGGAGATTATAGGACTGATTTTACTCACTGTTTGCACCAGTTCAATTGCAAAAATCATGCTAATAGACTGCATATCAAGAATTCTGCATTTTGGAAATAAATGTACTGCTATTTTAATTATTTTGAAAGACATCTAAATTTGACTTCAGCTTATCATCAGAAAATTTAAAAAGATACTGGTGCTAAATTAACGCCTTTATTCAATATGATGTTCTTTCATTTTTGAAAGAGGTAGAGGGAGAATAGCTACCTAGGGTCCAATCGCTATTTCATACAATGTGGCTTTTAAAAAAAGAATATGTGAACAGATGTTTTCTAATAACACCTCAAAACATTCTTTTCACAGAACTTAAAAAACTCATTAGTCATGGCAGAGTTCTCACTGATAAGTTATAGGAGTAATGAAAGTATACCCACTGGATCACATTTTTCCCCACTCATGCTGACTTTTCATTTCACATTATAATATGTTTTTCTTGACAGAGCTGTAAAGTAAAAAGTGAATCAGACAACAAAATATTTAACTTTTGGGATTTATTTTCCTCATATTAATTTTTTCATTTTGGATAATTCAGATCCAAATTGTAAAATTCAACTGCTGCTCAAATAGAAATTTTTCAACTTGTGGATAATTCAAAATCTTTCAATGATATTCTAACAGGTTCGAATGTTGAATTTTGCATCCACTCGTCGCTATGAGTCGGAATCAACTCGATGGCACTGGGTTTGGTTTTTGGTTTTGGTTTATCATGAAAAGGAAGAGAAAAATAATTTTAATGTGTTTAAAATCCTCTCTTATATGACTAGGTTGAAGGTTAAAGTTAGAATAAACTGAAAAAAGAGGACAGTCTGATTTTAACTTCAAGATCAAACCTAGGAGAACATTTCTCTTCAAGGGTCTAGAACAACGATGGTTATTTATAGGTGTTTGTTGGAAAATACCTATAAGAAAGGAAATTGTTCCAAATATGGGTCTGGAGTAGAATCTCTGAGTTGGTATAATATATTATCCCTTTTGGAAAGTAATTATCATTCCTGATAAAATGCTTGAGCAATTTTCTAAGAGACGTCAATGCATTTCACAGTCATTTTGGGAAAACTCACCCACATGTATGTTATACTTGGGAAGAGCCCAATCAGTCTTACTATGGGGTAAGGAATTTAACTTTACCTAAAATGACTTGGTCTTTGTCCTTGGCCCCTGAGAAAGAACTCTAAACCCAGAGTAACTGAGGTGCCTTTGTTATCTATAGGCCTAGAGAACACACCTGAGAGTTTATGCTAATGAGGTAAGAGGGGGCAAGGCCAGAAGGACTACCTCATGATATAGGCTGACCTCAGGGGAGGTGGGCTGATTGAATCATGACTATGCAATGAGGCCCAATAAAGCCTATGAACACAGAGGTTCCATGGGATTCCTTGTTAGTGAAAGACATTGATGCACATGCGGAGGTACCACCTCTCTTTTTGGGACATGGAAGCCTTGCACTGGGAACCCTCCCAGACCTATGCATCTTTTCATTTGTATCCTTTTTGCCATAATAAATCGTAAATATATTGCTTTTCTTGAGTTCTGTGAGTCCTAGAGAATTATTGAACCCCAGGGAGTAGTGGGAGCCACCAGGTTAGAAGTGAGGGGGGATGGGAAACCCTAAGTTTATGGTTGGCATCCTGAAGGGAAAGTGGAAATATTTGAAGCCAGCAGGTCAGAAGTGAGAGTGTCATAGGGGCTCTCCAACTGGCAGTTGGCGTCTGAAATCTTGAGCAGATTTGACAGCCTGGATGCCTGTTCTTTTAACTTGTGAGATCAGACCCCTCCCTCCACTCTCAGAAATAATCTTAAAATTGAGGAAAAGAGTAAGGATGAAAAACTCAAATATCATCTTCCATGATATTAAGAGATAGCTATCATCCTGAACAACAATAGCAATCAAGGTCAAAAAGTATCACAAGACATTTAATACCACAGACATCAGGTAATGGAAGTAGACAGTCTCACTCTGAGGATAGGGACACACTTTCACACACAGTCACACACTCACATACATATGCACTCACGCAAACTCTGCCACAAAGGAAATTCTTGCTAGCCAAAAACTAGGCTCTAATCCCTCTTCAATATAAAAATCTTGGTCCAGGAACAACACATCTCATATTTTTTTAAAAAGTAATAACCTCAGAGAAACCAGGGAGACCATAACATGTTTCATAACAAAAGGAGCAAGGAATAGGAAAAAAGAGATGGCAGGTAAAAAAAAAAAAAAAAAAGAAGCTTAAAAATCTTTTCACGGAGCTAATGAAGACCATGTTCATACAGAGTCTTCATTTGTATCCTTCAGAAATACACAAAATAATGGAAAAAAGAGAGAGAGAGAGAATGTCACATTTATAAAGACCAAAGCAGAGATAGGAGAATCCAGGGAAGATGTTGCAAAACAACAACAAAAATAAACCATGAAATTGTGGAGCTCTGCAGAAATGGAAGAAAAAAAAAATAAAACTAGTAACATATGACAAAGCTATAAATTACCTGACATTGGCTAGGATGATAGGCAACTCTCCACAGAAGAGGAGAAGTTAGAGGTAGACCTAAAAGGATGAATGCATGTGAGGAAAATGGGGGAAGGGGGACTTCAGTTAAATGTAACTTGTGCAAAGGCATAAATGTATTTTCAGGGAACTAAAGATGTGTTTATATCTGAAGTACAGGAGATGAGGGAGAGAGAAATGATGGATGAGACTGGGATTATAGACTGGATTTGGGAGGATATTTTATGTCATAATAATGAGTGCAACTTCATGTTACAAATAAAGGGGATTTACTGGTGGTTTAGATCAGAGGATTAACATGACTATTTGTATTTTTAAAATATCTCTCTGCCAACAAGGACGGAGGTGAATAGATCAGGATGAGAACGGCAGGCAGATAAAGCAGTCAGACTATGGAAACTTCTTTCAGTTACCCAGATAAAATATAATGTCCGTAATTGCAGACAGTGACTGTAGGGATAGAAAAGTGTGAAAATAGTAAGAAATATTTAATGGATATTCACAAAACTGCTTGACTAATTGAATATAACAGGTAAGGAAAAGGTCTTAAGAATGACTGAAGTTTCTGAATTGCTACACTGGTTGGATGACATTGTAGCAATCAGAACAGAAACACTGCATGAGAAGCAGATTTGGAGGGGGGAAGCAGAAGGAAATGATGGTTACTCACAAGTGATTAACCAAAAACCCAAACCCACTGCCATCTAGTCAATTCTGGCTCATAAGTGATTATAGTAAATCAAAATAACCCAAATAATAATTTAAAAAAAAAGTTGATTCCAACTAGAGCGGAGTAGAACTGCCCCATGAAGTCTCCAAGGAGCAGCTGGTGTGAAGCTCTCCGTTAAATTACACTGCAACTTACTGACCTTTACTGTTTCTTACTACTACATAAAAAAAAAAAAACACTGCCGTCGAGTTCATTCTAACTCACAGCAACCCTATAGGACAGAGTAGAACTGCACCACAGGGTTTCTAAGGAGTGCCTCGTGGATTCGAACTGCCGACCTTTTGGTTAGCAGTCATAGCACTTAACCACTAGGGTTTCTATTAACCACCAGGGTTTCCATAAATCAAATACTTTACCTTTTTTCTTAGTTTTTGCCTTTCTTTAAATATTCTTCTTGGCTGTGGTTTTATGTTTTAACCTTTACATTCACAGTTTTGATCTAGGTGGCTATTTTTAATTTTGATGAGATTTTTTCCTGTAGAGTTTTGAACCACCCATGACTTCTGAGCAGACAAATGTTAACATATTGCTGGCATGTACAAGTCACAGCATAAAAAGAATGATTGAGGGTAAAACAAAACAAAACAAAACAAAAAACCATTGCCTTCGAATTGATTCCAACTCATAGTGACCCTATAGGACAGAGCAGAACTGCCCGGTAGAGTTTCCAAGGAGTGCCTGGTGGATTTGAACTGCTGACCTTTGGTTAGCAGCCATAGCTCTTAACCACGACACCACCAGGGTTTCCTAATTGAGGGTAAAGGGGAATATATGACAGCTTTAATATAAATCATTGAAATTGGTAGGTATCTACAAGAAAACAATGTCCTTCAGCATAAAGAGACCTCTGCTGGTGGAATTTTTGCCCTTATGAAGTTTATAATATACTTACTGTCAAAGGCAGGTTCACAGCCAACTATGGCAGGCTACAATTTATATCCCAAAGGAGAACTAGGGGTGTCTGGGAAGACATTAATTCTAACTTGGGATCCATGGAACAGAATCAGGGAGAGAAAGACTATGACTTTGCCATGATTTTTAAAGATGAGCCATTTTTTTCTACGAGCACAGTGGTAAAGAAAAATGCTTGAATTGGGTTAGATTAAACAAAAGCATGGAGTTGTGAAAGTAAGAGGTGTGCACAGGGAGTAATGGATCACTGATGGTGACTACAGTGTAGGGTTTGTGTATGATGCAGAGAAGAGAGTGGAATAAAAAGAATGGAGGAATATATGAGATGAACTGGGAGATTTAAGTTTTGGACTTTTGAAGAGATAAATATATAACAATCCTCTTTCCTCTGACAATTTAGAATAAATTTTAAAATAAGATAAAAAGATAAGGCTAATGAAGAACAAAGAGGCGTGTTTATTATTGAAAAAGCTGGTAACAGGTTATATGACTCCTACCTTTTAGGTAAGCGAGTTACTGAACACTGACTCAGTCATTAGCAGCGCTGGATCATGGAAGGCTTCCCCATGCAGGGGACCGTGACTGTATGAAACATAAGATATGGAGAAGTAGACCAGAATTTACATTTCCTACAGATAGTTGGCTCTTAGAACAGAAAACAGAAAAGAGCTAGGAAGGCACATAGGTTTCTCTTTCAAATGCATAATCTAAACAAGTCACTCATCTTGACCAGGAGAAAATAAAGTGAAGAAGCAAACTGAGGCCAGGAATATAAGATAGTGAAGCTGCCTTGTATGACTCTGGGTCAGAGGCCTTTGAGATAGTCCTTCTTTCTGGCACATTCAAAATTTGCAGCAAATGTAACCCAATGGCCAAGTCTTATCTGAAGCACTTCTCTTATAAATACAAACCTATTAATTTCCACGTGCCCTTGGAGCCCTGTGTTTATGGAACCCTAGTGCTGCAAAGGTATTGACAAGTAGTGACAAGTGACTATTGTTTGTGAGCATTTTTATTCTTGTGCCACAGTAGTTTAAACCTCTTCCTATGGAATGTTTAGCCTGGTGCAATCCTAAAAAACAAAAAATCCTCTCCTCTATTCCCAATTATTTTCATTGCAGAATCACCCTCAGCAGAAACCTGAACTAAAACTTCTTTGTTATATCAGAATCCAATGCACCTAGGAGCCTAGAGGACAGCCACTTTGCCAAATACTCCTTAAAATCTTGCTTTTCCTCAGTTTGTGTATATTCCAGGCTCTCAGTACTATTTCTGTCTGCCACAGCTTTTACTAAAGTGTTGGGCATAGAGTCTGTTGTTTTATCACCTTCCTGTTTCTCTACTTCTTTCATAAGTTCCAGAATAACACAACTTTGCTGAGGCTGCACACCCTTGCTTAAGGTCAATTCGGTCAGCATTAAAACAGTCCCTTGCCTGTGGTCAAAACTGTCATAAGCTAAAGTGACACATTCAAGTCAAAAATCACATGTGACCTAAGGCTAAAAATTGTTTGTACAGTCCTTCTCAGTTAAGAACTAATGTACTACTCTAAAAAACAGACACATTGCACAGTACCCCAAAACCGACCTGCTACTTTCCAGTCGATTCCGACTCACAGTTATAGCAACCCTATAGGGCAGAGTATAACCACCCTATAGGGTTTCCAGGAAGTGGCTGGTGGATTTGAACTGCGGGTCTTTTGGTTAGTAGCTGAGCTCTTAACCACTGTGCCACCAAGGCTCCTTGCACAGTATATAACCAAACCACAACTATTGTCATCCATTCAATTCCGATTCACAGTGACCCTATAGCAATGCTATCTAGGCTGTTACAAAATGCCAAGGTCTAACCCAAGTGTACCAAATCCACCAAAACCTTGACATTCAAGTACTGTTTTGTTCCTCAAATTTCACTCCTTGTTTATTTCTCAAGAATTCAGGCCAATTCAGTAGATGATAGGGCTTTCAGGGGGTCAGTACATTTTATTGGGTGCCATCAAGTCAGTTCTGATGCATAGCAACCCTATAAACAACAGAACGAAACACTGCCCGGTGCTGCACCATCCTCACAATTGTTGCTGTGTTTGAGACCATTGTTGCAGCCACTGTGTCAATCCATCTCATTGAGGATTGTGATGGTTAAGATTGTGTGTCAACTTGCCTGGGCCATGATTCTCAGTGTTTATATGTGACCACTCCCATGATGGAATCTGCTGTGAGTAGCCAATCAGTTGAAAGGGAGTTTCCTTGGGAGGTGTGGCCTTCATTCGAATATAAGCAGACATTCTAGCTTTTTTGCTTGCTCTGAATCCAGCAGCTGCCTCCTCTTCATCTTACCTTCGGCTCTTGAGACTTGGGCTATCAGCTTATCTGCCAATCTTGGGATCTGTTGATCTTCACAGCCTGTGAACAGGATTCCTGCTCTCCAACCTACTGACTTTGGGTTCTCCAGACCCTTCACCTACATGAATCAGGAGAAGCCTTTCAGTCTTGCTTGCAAACCTTGGGATTCGTGGATCTTCACAGCCTGTGAGTAAGGATCTGTCCTTTCTGACCTGCCAATCTTGGGTTTGCCAGCCCCTGAGGCTACATGAATTGGGAGAAGTCTCTGTCCTGATCCACAGACTTGTGACGTTCCAGCCTCTACAATCACATGAGCCATTTCCTTGATATAAATCTATGTATATATTTGTACAGTTCACTAGTTTTGCTTCTCTAAAGAACCTAGACTAAGACAAGGATCTTCCTCTTTTTCACTGACCCTTCTACCTTACCAAACATGAGGTCCTTCTCCAGGGACTGGACCCTCCTGATAAATTGTCCAAAGTATGTGAGATGTAATCTTACCATTCTCACTTCTAAGGAGCATTCTGGCTGTCCTTTCAAAATAGATTTGTTCGCTCTTCTAGTAGTTAATGGTATATTCACTGTTCTTCGCCAACACCATAATTTAAAGGCATCAATTATTCTTTTGTGTTCCTTATTCATTGTTCAGTTTTCACGTACACATGAGGTGATTGAAAATACCATGGCTTGGATCAGGTGCACCTTAGTCCTCAAGGTGACATCTTTGTTTAGAGAGGTCAATTCCAGCAGACTTGCATAGTACAATACATCATTTGATTTCTTGACTGTTGCTTCCATGGGTTTTGACTGTGGATCTAAGTAAAATGAAATCCTTGACAACTTTAATCTTTTCTCCATTTATCATGTTGCTTATTGGCCCATTTGTGAGGATTTTTGTTTTCTTTGTGTTGAGGTGCAATTCCATACAGAAAGCTGTAGCTGTAATCTTTGATCTTCATAAGTAAGTGCTTCAAGTCCTCTTCACCTTCAGCAAGCCAGGTTATGTCATCTGCCTATCACAAATTGTTAATGAGTCTTTCTCCGGTCTTGATGCTGCGTACTTCTTCATATAGCCTAGCTTCTCAGATTATTCGTTCAGCATACAGATTGAATAAGTATGGTGAAAGAAAACAACCTGACAGACGCTTTTCCTGATTTTAAACTATATAGTATCCTCTTGTTCTCTTTCAATGACTGCCTCTTGGTCTATGTACAGGTTCTGCATGAACACAATTAAATGTCCTGAAATTCTCATTCTTTGCAATGTTATCCATAATTCTTTATGATCCACACAGTCGAATGCCTTTGCATAGTCAATAGAACACAGGTAAACATCTTTCTGGTAGTCTCTGCTTTCAGCCAAGATCCACCTGACATCAGCAATGATATCCCTGGTCCCATGTACTCTTTTGAATCTGGCTTGAACTTCTGGTAGTTCCCTGTTGATGTACTGTTGCAACCATTTTTGAATTATCTTTAGCAAAATTTTACTTGCATATGATATTAATGATATTGTTTGAAAATTTCATCCTTTTGTTGGATTACCTTTCTTTGGAATTGACACAAATATGAATCTCTTCTAGTCTGTTGGCCAGGTAGCTGTCTTCCAAATTTCTTGGCATAGATAAGTGAGTGCTTCCAACGTTGCTTTTTTTTGTTGAAACATCTCAACTGGTACTCTGTCAATTCCTGAAGCCTCGTTTTTTGCCAATGCCTGCAGTGCAGCTTTGACTTCTTCCTTCAGTATCATCAGTTCTTGATTATATGCTACCTCCTGAGACACTCGAACGTTGACCATTTTTTTTTTTTTTGTAGAGTGGCTCTGTGTTCCTTCCATCTTCTTTTGATGGTTCCTGTGTCATCCAATATTTTGAATATCGAATATATATAGTCAATATATATCATTCAATTTTTCCTCCCTTGAGGTATGAACCAAATAAGAAATGGAAGTAGGACATATTGAGGTTATTCCTGTAATATATATGCAGGTAAGTGAGCTTCCTAATACTGATCCTCAGATTAGAAAAATTTACCCAGCTGTTCATAGTATAATTCAGCCACCACAGAGTGCCACCCACCCATCTCCTTCTTTTGAGAACATCTCCTTGTGAAACTTAAAAGTATGGAAGAGAGAGAATGAGATACAAAGAAACACAGTGATATCTGTATATAAACAATGAAAGCAGACTAGAAGAAATGTGCATAAAACACATGAAAATTAACTCAATACATCAAGATTGCTAAAAATGCAGTGAAAATCATTCAAAATATTAAAGAACGCTGTAACTTAGAAATGACGTGATAAAAATGAGGAATGAATTAGAAAGAAGCAATTGTTTCTGAACTAAAGATTAAAGAGCAAATACAGAGGCGATGCCTTATGGGAAACAGACAGTGAAAAGAAGAAAATTTTTTTAAATGAAAAAGAAATGAATTATTTTCAGCAAAATTTCACTTGCATGTGATATTAATGACATTGTTTGATAATTTCCTTATTCTGTTGGATATGCTTTTACTACCATCTCTTTATATTAAAAATTGTAGACAATCTTTGCAAATGCATCTTTAATGTCAGAGACTTTGTAAAAATAAGGACAATTTTTTGAGCCATCTAACATATTAAATATAAAATAAGAAACTATAACAGTAATAAGAATTTCCCTAGAATCTACTAAAAAATGAGCCACAGAGTACCAAAATGACTAGAGAGACTTTGACATACCAACTAGTGATAAACATTAGAGATGTAATGATTTATCTATAAAACTAAGACTAAATTAAGCACATAAGGGAGAGAATATAATATGTAAGGGGTGTATGCTCCGACAAGGGGTACAATACAGCTGTGAATAAATGTATTGAAAAGGGTAGAGGATTTGCAAAAAAATCTTAAAAATTATTTTCATGGCAATGTTTGTATCGTTATTCTAAGGATGTTTTGTTTTTATGGGGTAAAGCAAACCAATAATTCTAATTTTATCATTCCTATTATCTTTGGGAATCAGGACTTTTAATGTGGGGAGAGATATTACAAATGTAAAAAAAAACAAAAAAAAAAACAAAACCAGTGCCGTCGAGTTGATTCCGACTCATAGCGACCCTATAAGACAGAGTGGAACTGCCCCATAGAGTTTCCAAGGAGCGCCTGGTAGATTCAAACTGCCGACTTTTTGGTTAGCAGCCGTAGCACTTTACCACTACACCACCAGGGTTTCCCAAATGTAAAATAGAAGAGGTTAAGTCTTTACTGAATATGAATAGTTATTTCACATGAAGTCCAAAGATATTTTATCTTAAAAATATCTGTAGCTATATCTATTTCTTAATCTATGTCCATATCTATATTTACATAGAGAAAGAGAGAGATAATACACATTTATATTTTCTAGCTCTGTTCACGAAAGGTCTAGAAATAATGACCAACCCATGAGAAATGTCATCCCTTTGCCCAAACTCTGCTCTCTAAATACCATCTCCCAATAAAAGAAACTAGGGCTACTTGGATAATTAGCTGATTACAGATACTAGCTGAGACAATAAATGTATAATATGCTATTTTTTAATAAGATTGCCAGAAAACATTTCTGATAACAAAACATTTGAGCAGAGATTAAAAAGGAAATGAGGGCGAGAATAAGTTGGATATCGGAGAAAGAACATTCTAGACAGAAGGAACAACAAGTACAAAGGCCATGAGTTGAGATTATTTATTATATTGAGGAAAACTAAGGTCATTGAGTAAGTGAGGGCAAGTGTGGTAGGACTGGGTGGCAGATGATTTGGAAGTGGGCCAGATCATGAAGGGCTTTGTTGGCTATTGGAAGCACTTTGGTTTTCCTCTGAGATAAAGAGGTCAGAGAGTATTTTGAACATAAGAATAACAATGTTATCTAAGTTCTATTTTTAAAAGATTATTCTGGCCATTGTGCTGCATTATATTATAGGGACTGGGAGAAGGGGGACATAAAAGCAAGGGGACCTGATAGAAAGTGTCTTAGTTATCTAGTGCTGTTATAACAAAAATACCACAAGTGGATGGTTTTAACAAAGAGAAATTTATTCTCTCACAGTTTAGGAGGTAGAAGTCTGAATTCAGGGTGCCAGCTCCAGGGGTAGGCTTTCTGTCTCTGTTGGCTCCGGAGGAAGGTCTTTGTCAACAATTTTCCCTGGTAGAGGAGCTTCTCAGCGCAGCAACCCCTGGTCCAAAGAATGCCCTGTTCTCTTGGCTCTTGTTTCTTGGTGGTAACAGGTTTCCCTGTCTCTCTGCTCTCCTCTCTCTTTTATATCTCAAAAGAGATTGACTTAAAAAACAACCTAACCTTGTAGATTGAGTCATGCCTCGTTAACATAACTGCCTCCATTCCTGCTTCATTATGAAGGCAGGATTTAAAACGTATAGGAAAATCACATTAGATGACAAAATTGTGGACAATCACACAATATTGGGAATCATGGCCTGGCCAAGTTGACACATGTTTTTGAGGAGGACGAAATTCAGTCCACAACACAAGGTTACTTCAGTAATCTAGGCAAGATATGGTGGACGGTTGGACTAGCATGAGCTAGTAGTGAGGGGAAGTGGTAGGTTTTTCCTATTTCTTCTGAAGATAAAGAATTAGTAGGGTTTACAGATGTTTGGCTATAAAGTGTGAAAGAAAACAAGACAATCCCAAAGTGGTGGAACTGAGCAATTATAAGAATGGAGTTGGCAGTTCCTGAGATGATGATGACTCTAAGAGCTGCTGGTTTTGAGGGGAGAAATCAAATATTAAATTTTGCACTGATTATTTATATTGCTATCATTATTATTAATTTTGCATAAAATATATTCAGTTTAAGACACTACTTGTTTTTACTACTGTCTTTTTTATTAAAAATTGTAGTCAGTCTTCACAAATACATCTTTAACGTCAGACTTTGTAATCATAAGGACAAATTTTTTTTGAGCCATCTAACACATTTTTAAGACTGCATCATCTTCACTTTCATCTGAGTTGTGAGAAATAGCACCTTTTTGATTTAGGTGCAATAATCTCCCTGAAAATTTGATCCCATATATATAATATTAAGATAGTCTTCTGAAAAGTTTGTCTTATAAGTGTGAACGTATGCTCTCAAAATATAAACCACTTGTTATACTATAATAAATTCTAACAGTTCTATAACATGTTCTTTAAAGGACTAATTAAAACACCATTCACCTTTTGCAATGCCAAGATTGGCATTATAGGAAAAAAAAATTCAAATTTGTTAAATTCCTTTAACATTTTTTTCTAATTACATCAGGTAATCTCATTCAAAATGAATGTTGGTGTTGATTGGGGTCATTTTAGAATATGTCTTACCCAAGCAGTAGCCTCATTTAAGTTAATTTTAAGGTTGTCTTTAATATGAAAGGCATTGTAAGAATAAGCATAAGAAGCAATTATTTATTTTCAGAGTGATAATCTTTGAGAGGGATGAAAACTAAAACAAACAAGTAAAATATATTCAAAAATAAAGTTATCCCATGACTCAGTTTCTTAAACCTTGAACTCTTTATATTGTCTGAAATTCCAGGGAGATAATTATATTTAAGTTGTATCTTGAAAGCCAGCAATACAAGAAACTTAAAATTACTAAGTCTATTCTAGTTAAAAATTTCATGACAAGAGAGCATCATCAAAAAACATTCAATACTGTAATATTTAATACAAGTTTAAATATTGTGTTTCTTAAGGCTATAAAGATAGTTTTCAATTTCTGCTCATTTACATTTTGAGGGAGTTGTTTCATAAAATTTGTTCTAAAATATCATGTGTCTTCAGTATACAGGAGATAAAGTCAGGCCTTCTTCAAGAACTTAGAAGTCATTGTGCCATTATTTAAAAAAAGAAAAACTAATATCACTGTTGGAGAGCTAAATTTTTTTTTTTTTATAGTGGCTAGGAGAAGAATTATGTAAAGACTCCCTGTGAAACCAAACCAAAAAAACCAAACCCACTGACATCGAGTCAATTCTCACTCATAGCGACCCTGACTCATAGCGACCCTATAGGACAGAGTAGAACTGCCCCATAGAGTTTCCAAGGAGTGCCTGGGGGATCTGAACTGCCAACCTTTTCATTAGCAGCCGTAGTTCTTAACCAGTCACTGTCTCCTGGTGACTTCTCCTCCTGTCAGCCGCGTCGCTGCACTGCCTGCGTGCACTGGCTGGACTTCCCCTGAGGTCAGTTCACGGGGTTAGGGCTGCGCCCCGTGATTGTGCCTTCTCAGGATGCCGTGCTCAGCTCCCCTGCGCCCAGTCCAAAGCCTGGCGCCTAGGTTTCCTGACTGGGACCCTGGCTCCAGGCTCCGAAAGCAGTCGTTGCTTCCCCGTGGCTGTTCGTTCTCAGTCTCTGTCACTCAGGTCAACTGTTTAAATCTGTGTTTGTTGGTCAGGCTTTGTAGATTGTCATGTATGTGATCAATTCACTTGTTTTTCCAAGTCTTTGTTGCAAGAGGGATCCGAGGTAGCGTCTACCTAGTCAGCCATCTTGGCCCTGCCTCCAGCTTTTTGCTTTTAATGAAAAAAAAAAATTTTACTACATGATGTATATATGAAGGAACCCTGACAACACAATAGTTAAACACTCTGCTGCTAACTCTAAGGTCAGTGGCTCAAACCTACCCAGCAGTTCCTCAGGAGAAAGACCTGGCAATCAACTCCAATAAAGATTACAGTCTAGAAAACTGAAGGGGCAGTTCTACTCAGTCACATGGTGTCAATATGAGCTGAAATCAACTTCATAGCACTTAACAACAACAATGCATGTATAAAGCATATATGTACTTTAAGAAAATGATAATATGAGCACTCATATTTCCAAACCTAGCTTGATAAACAGAGAGCTATCTACAGCTTTGAATCCCAATATGCCCCTCCCAATTCACATTCCTCACCCTAACACTCACAGCTAATTACTATCCTCAATATTAATCTTTCACGTGTGCATAAACTTAAATAACAGTGTTTAATTTTGCATATATGTGAGCTATATGTCTATTTGTATGTATTCTTCTAGAAGTATCTTTTTTGCAATAACTTGTGTTTCACAGAGATACCTATTTTTATTTCCTTATTTACCATTCCCATATACTAATGTATTTAATAAAAATACCATAATTTATTATCTATTCTTTTTTCTTAATTTTTTTTTTTAAATAACTTTTATTAAGCTTCAAGTGAACGTTTACAAATCCAATCAGTCTGTCACATATAAGTTTACATACATCTCACTCCCTACTCCGACTTACTCTCCCCCTCTTGAGTCAGCCCTTTCAGTCTCTCCTTTCTTGACAATTTTGCCGGCTTCCCTCTCTCTCTATCCTCCCATCCCCCCTCCAGACAAGAGTTGCCAACACAATCTCAAGTGTCCACCTGATATAATTAGCTCACTCTTCATCAGCGTCTCTCTCCCACCCGCTGACCAGTCCCTTTCATTTCTGATGAGTTGTCTTCGGGGATGGTTCCTGTCCTGTGTCAACTGAAGGTCTGGGGAGCATGGCCGCCGGGATTCCTCAAGTCTCAGTCAGACCATTAAGATTGGTCTTTTTATGAGAATTTGGGGTTTGCATCCCACTGATCTCCTGCTCCCTCAGGGGTCCTCTGCTGTGCTCCCTGTCAGGGCAGTCATCAATTGTGGCCGGGCACCAACTAGTTCTTCTGGTCTCAGGATGATGTAGGTTTCTGGTTCATGTGGCCCTTTCTGTCTCTTGGGCTCTTAGTTGTCGTGTGGGCTTGGTGTTCTTCATTTTCCTTTGCTCCAGGTGGGTTGAGACCAATTGCTGCATCTTAGATGGCCGCTTGTTAGCATTTAAGACCCCAGACGCCACATTTCAAAGTGGGATGCAGAATGATTTCATAATAGAATTATTTTGCCAATTGACTTAGAAGTCCCCGCAAACCATGTTCCCCAGACACCCGCGCTTGCTCCGCTGACCTTTGAAGCATTCATTTTATCCCGGAAACTTCTTTGATTTTGGTCCAGTCCAATTGAGCTGACCTTCCATGTATTGAGTGTTGTCTTTCCCTTCACCTAAAGCAGTTCTTATCTACTGATTAATCAATAAAAAACCCTCTCCCACCCTCCCTCCCTCCCCCCCTCGTAACCACAAAAGTATGTGTTCTTCTCAGGTTTACTATTTCTCAAGATCTTATAATAGTGGTCTTATACAATATTTGTCCTTTTGCCTCTGACTAATTTCGCTCAGCATAATGCCTTCCAGGTTCCTCCATGTTATGAAATGTTTCAGAGATTCGTCACTGTTCTTTATCGATGCGTAGTATTCCATTGTGTGAATATACCACAATTTATTTACCCATTCATCCGCTGATGGACACCTTGGTTGCTTCCAACTTTTTGCTATTGTAAACAGAGCTGCAATAAACATGGGTGTGCATATATCTGTTTGTATGAAGGCTCTTGTATCTCTAGGGTATATTCCTAGGAGTGGGATTTCTGGGTTGTATGGTAGTTCTATTTCTAACTGTTCAAGATAACGCCAGATAGATTTCCAAAGTGGTTGTACCATTTTACAATCCCACCAGCAGTGTATGAGAGTTCCAATCTCTCCGCAGCCTCTCCAACATTTATTATTTTGTGTTTTTTGGATTAATGCCAGCCTTGCTGGTGTGAGATGGAATCTCATCGTAGTTTTAATTTGCATTTCTCTAATGGCTAATGATCGAGAGCATTTTCTCATGTATCTGTTGGCTGCCTGAATATCTTCTTTAGTGAAATGTGTGTTCATATCCTTTGCCCACTTCTTGATTGGGTTGTTTGTCTTTTTGTGGTTGAGTTTTGACAGAATCATGTAGATTTTAGAGATCAGGCGCTGGTCGGAGATGTCATAGCTGAAAATTCTTTCCCAATCTGTAGGTGGTCTTTTTACTCTTTTGGTGAAGTCTTTAGATGAACATAGGTGTTTGATTTTTAGGAGCTCCCAGTTATCGGGTTTCTCTTCATCATTTTTGGTAATGTTTTGTATTCTGTTTATACCTTGTATTAGGGCTCCTAGGGTTGTCCCAATTTTTTCTTCCATGATCTTTATCGTTTTAGTCTTTATGTTTAGGTCTTTGATCCACTTGGAGTTAGTTTTTGTGCATGGTGTGAGGTATGGGTCCTGTTTCATTTTTTTGCAAATGGATATCCAGTTATGCCAGCACCATTTGTTAAAAAGGCTATCTTTTCCCCAGTTAATTGACACTGGTCCTTTGTCAAATATCAGCTGCTCATATGTGGATGGATCTATGTCTGGGTTCTCAATTCTGTTCCATTGGTCTATGTGTCTGTTGTTGTACCAATACCAGGCTGTTTTGACTACTGTGGCTGTATAATAGGTTCTGAAGTCAGGTAAGGTGAGGCCTCCCACTTTCTTCTTCTTTTTCAGTAGTGCTTTGCTTATCCGGGGCTTCTTTCCCTTCCATATGAAATTGGTGATTTGTTTCTCTATCCCCTTAAAATATGACATTGGAATTTGGATCGGAAATGCGTTAAATGTATAGATGGCTTTGGGTAGAATAGACATTTTTACTATGTTAAGTCTTCCTATCCATGAGCAGGGTATGTTTTTCCACTTAAGTATGTCCGTTTGAATTTCTTGTAGTAGAGCTTTGTAGTTTTCTTTGTATAGGTCTTTTACATCCTTGGTAAGATTTATTCCTAAGTATTTTATCTTCTTGGGGGCTACTGTGAATGGTATTGATTTGGTTATTTCCTCTTTGGTGTTCTTTTTGTTGATGTAGAGGAATCCAAGTGATTTTTGTATGTTTATTTTATAACCTGAGACTCTGCCAAACTCTTCTTTTAGTTTCAGTAGTTTTCTGGAGGATTCCTTAGGGTTTTCTGTGTATATAATCATGTCATCTGCAAATAGTGATAACTTTACTTCTTCCTTGCCAATCCGGATACCTTTTATTTCTTTGTCTAGCCTAATTGCCCTGGCTAAGACTTCCAACACGATGTTGAATAAGAGTGGTGATAAAGGGCATCCTTGTCTGGTTCCCGTTCTCAAGGGAAATGCTTTCAGGTTCTCTCCATTTAGAGTGATATTGGCTGTTGGCTTTGCATAGATGCCCTTTATTATGTTGAGGAATTTTCCTTCAATTCCTATTTTGGTAAGAGTTTTTATCATGAATGGGTGTTGGACTTTGTCAAATGCCTTTTCTGCATCAATTGATAAGATCATGTGGTTTTTGTCTTGTTTTATTTATGTGATGGATTACATTAATGGTTTTTCTGATATTAAACCAGCCTTGCATACCTGGTATAAATCCCACTTGATCAGGGTGAATTATTTTTTTGATGTGTTGTTGGATTCTATTGGCTAGAATTTTGTTGAGGATTTTTGCATCAATGTTCATGAGGGATATAGGTCTATAATTTTCTTTTTTGTAATGTCTTTACCTGGTTTTGGTATCAGGGAGATGGTGGCTTCATAGAATGAGTTGGGTAGTATTCCGTCATTTTCTATGCTTTGGAATACCTTTAGTAGTAGTGGTGTTAACTCATCTCTGAAAGTTTGGTAGAACTCTGCAGTGAAGCCGTCCGGGCCAGGGCTTTTTTTTGTTGGGAGTTTTTTGATTACCGTTTCAATCTCTTTTTTTGTTATGGGTCTATTTAGTTGTTCTATTTCTGAATGTGTTAGTTTAGGTAGGTAGTGTTTTTCCAGGAATTCATCCATTTCATCTAGGTTTGCAAATTTGTTAGAGTACAATTTTTCATAGTAATCTGAAATGATTCTTTTAATTTCATTTGGTTCTGTTGTGATGTGGTCCTTCTCATTTCTTATTCGGGTTATTTGTTTCCTTTCCTGTATTTCTTTAGTCAGTCTAGCCAATGGTTTATCAATTTTGTTAATTTTTTCAAAGAACCAGCTTTTGGCTTTGTTAATTCTTTCGATTGTTTTTCTGTTCTCTAATTCATTTAGTTCAGCTCTAATTTTTATTATTTGTTTTCTTCTGGTGCCTGATGGGTTCTTTTGTT
Source organism: Elephas maximus indicus (assembly GCF_024166365.1). Taxonomy (NCBI): domain Eukaryota; kingdom Metazoa; phylum Chordata; class Mammalia; order Proboscidea; family Elephantidae; genus Elephas; species Elephas maximus. The sequence goes on along the minus strand of NC_064833.1, from coordinate 57,555,731 downwards.
GCTCACTTTCTATTTGTTCAAGTTGTAGTGACAGTTCTCTGATTTTGGCTCTTTCTTCTTTTTGTATGTGTGCATTTATTGATATAAATTGGCCTCTGAGCACTGCTTTTGCTGTGTCCCAGAGGTTTTGATAGGAAGTATTTTCATTCTCGTTGCTTTCTATGAATTTCCTTATTCCCTCCTTGATGTCTTCTATAACCCAGTCTTTTTCCAGGAGGGTATTGTTCATTTTCCAAGTATTTGATTTCTTTTGCCTAGTTTTCCTGTTATTGATCTCTAGCTTTACTGCCTTGTGGTCTGAGAAGATGCTTTGTAATATTTCGATGTTTTGGACTCTGCAAAGGTTTGTTTTATGACCTAATATGTGGTCTATTCTAGAGAATGTTCCATGTGCGCTAGAAAAAAAAGTATATTTTGCAGCAGTTGGGTGGAGAGTTCTGTATAAGTCAATGAGGTCAAGTTGGTTGATTGTTGTAATTAGATCTTCCGTGTCTCTGTTGAGCTTCTTACTGGATGTCCTGTCCTTCTCCGAAAGTGGTGTGTTGAAGTCTCCTACTATAATTGTGGAGGTGTCTATCTCGCTTTTGAGTTCTGTTAAAATTTGATTTATGTATCTTGCAGCCCTGTCATTGGGTGCATAAATATTTAATATGGTTATGTCTTCCTGATCAATTGTCCCTTTTATCATTATATAGTGTCCTTCTTTATCCTTTGTGGTGGATTTAAGTCTAAAGTCTATTTTGTCAGAAATTAATATTGCTACTCCTCTTCTTTTTTGCTTATTGTTTGCTTGATATACTTTTTTCCATCCTTTGAGTTTTAGTTTGTTTGTGTCTCTAAGTCTAAGGTGTGTCTCTTGTAGGCAGCATATATACAGATCGTGTTTCTTTATCCAGTCTGTGACTCTCTGTCTCTTTATTGGTGCATTTAGTCCATTTACATTCAGGGTAATTATAGATAAATAAGTTTTTAGTGCTGTCATTTTGATGCCTTTTTATGTGTGTTGTTGACAATTTCATTTTTCCACATACTTTTTTGTGCTGAGGCGTTTTTCTTAGTAAATTGTGAGATCCTCATTTTCATAGTGCTTGACTTTATGTTAGTTGAGTCGTTACGTTTTTCTTGGTTTTTATCTTGAGTTATAGAGTTCTTATACCTTTTTGTGGTTACCTTATTATTTACCCCTATTTTTCTAAGTAAAAACCTAACTTGTATTGTTCTATATCGCCTTGTATCACTCTCCATATGGCAGTTCAATGCCTCCTGTATTTAGTCCCTCTTTTTGATTATTGTGATCTTTTACCTATTGACTTCCATGATTCCCTGTTATGTGTATTTTTATTATTTTTTTTTAATTAATCTTAATTTGTTTGTTTTTGTGATTTCCCTATTTGAGTTGATATCAGGATGTTCTGTTTTGAGACCTTGTGTTGTGCTGATATCTGATATTATTGGTTCTCTGACCAAACAATATCCTTTAGTATTTCTTGTAGCTTTGGTTTGGTTTTTGCAAATTCTCTAAACTTGTGTTTGTCTGTAAATATCTTAATTTTGCCTTCATATTTCAGAGAGAGTTTTGCTGGATATACGATCCTTGGCTGGCAGTTTTTCTCCTTCAGTGTTCTGTATATGTCGTCCCATTCCCTTCTTGCCTGCATGGTTTCTGCTGAGTAGTCAGAACATATTCTTATTGATTCTCCCTTGAAGGAAACCTTTCTTTTCTCCCTGGCTGCTTTTAAAATTTTCTGTTTATCTTTGGTTTTGGTGAGTTTGATGATAATATGTCTTGGTGTTTTTCTTTTTGTATCAATCTTAAATGGGGTTCAATGAGCATCTTGGATAGCTATCCTTTCGTCTTTCATGATGTCAGGGAAGTTTTCTGTCAGGAGTTCTTCAACTATTTTCTCTGTGTTTTCTGTCCCCCCTCCCTGTTCTGGGACTCCAATCACCCGCAGGTTATCCTTCTTGATAGAGTCCCACATAATTCGTAGGGTTTCTTCATTTTTTTTAATTCTTTTATCTGATTTTTTTTCAGCTATGTTGGTGTTGATTCCCTGGTCCTCCATATGTCCCAGTCTGCATTCTAATTGCTCGAGTCTGCTCCTCTGACTTCCTAGTGCGTTGTCTAATTCTGTTATTTTATTGTTAATCTTTTGGATTTCTACATGTTGTCTCTCTATGGATTCTTGCAACTTATTAATTTTTCCAGTATGTTCTTGAATAATCTTTTTGAGTTCTTCAACAGTTTTATCAGTGTGTTCCTTGGCTTTTTCTGCAGTTATCCTAATTTCATTTGTGATATCATTAAGCATTCTGTAAATTAGTTTTTTATATTCTGTATCTGATAATTCCAGGATTGTATCTTCATTTGGGAAAGATTTTGATTCTTTTGTTTGGGGGGTTGGAGAAGCTGTCACGGTCTGCTTCTTTAAGTGGTTTGATATGGATTGTTGTCTCTGAGCCATCACTGGGAAACTAGTTTTTCCAGAAAATCCACTAAAAAAAAAATGCAGTCAGATCCCTATCAGAGTTCTCCCTCTGGCTCAGGCTATTCAGATGTTAATGAAGCCGCCTGGGGAGGGTGGGGGAGGGAACAGATAGGAGAGTAGTACCTCAGAATATAGCCAGAGTTGCTTGTCTTGCTTGGAATGACTATTATATCTGAGATTCCCGCGGGCGCGTCGCCTACGTGTGCTGGCTGTGTGGAGATTGTCCCCGGGGGGTCTGGCCCGCTGGAGTCACGGTCAGATCCTCTGTTTCCAGCCCCACGCCCAGCGTCAAGGCTCCCCTACTGGGACGGTGCACTCTCGACTCCAAAATCAGTCGCTGCCTCCTGGGGACTTCTCGTCCCTCCAGCCGCGTGGCCGTGCCGCCCCCGAGAACCAGTTGGGCCTCCTCCCGGGGTTAGTTCAGATGGGTGGAGCAGCTCCCCGTGCTTGTGCCGTGACCGAGTGTCCCGGCTGGGACACTGTTCTCCCCGCTCCAATACCAGTCGCTGCCTCCTGGGGACTTCTCCTACCGGCTGCATCCCACGCCGCCCACGCGACCCGGCTGGTCCCCTTCCCAGGGTTAGTTCAGGGGGGTGGAGCAACTCTCCGTGTTTATGGCGTACCTGCATCCAGTCCAAATCCCTGCAGGACGGTTCCCCAGCTCGGATGCTGCTCTTTCTGCTCCAAGACCAGTCACTGCCTCCCGGGGACTTCTCCTACCGGCTGCGTCCCACGCCGCCCATGGAACCGGCTCTTCCCCCTCCCAGGGTTAGTTCAGGGGGGTGGAGCAGGTCTCTGTGCTTGTGCCGTACCTGACTGGTACGCTGGCTCCAGGCTCTGGAAACAATCGCTGCTTCCCCGTATTAGTTCGTTCTCCGTCTCTAAATCTGTGTTTGTTGTTCAGGGTTCGTAGATTGTTATGTATGTGATCGATTCACTTGTTTTTCCGTGTCTTTGTTGTAAGAGGGATCCGAGGTAGCGTCTGCCTAGTCCGCCATCTTGGCTCTGCCTCCTTTTCTTAATTTTTATTGTGCTTTAAGTGAAGTTTACAAATCAAGTCAGTCTCTCACACAAAAACTTATATACACCTTGCTACACACTCCCAATTACTCTCCCCCAATGAGACAGCCTGATCCCTCCCTCCACTTTCTCTTTCTGTGTCCCTTCCACCAGCTTCTAACCCCCTTCACCCTCACATCTCCCCTCCAGACAGGAGATGCCAACATAGTCTCAAGTATCCACCTGATCCAAGAAGTTCACTCCTCACCAGCATCCCTCTCCATCCCATTGACAAGTGCAATCCCTGTCTGAAGAGTTGAATTTGGAAATGGTTCCAATCCTGGCCCAACAGAAGGTCTTGGGGCCATGACTACCGGGGTCCTTCTAGTCTCAGTCAGTCAGACCATTAAGCCTGGCCTTTTTACGAGAATTTGAGGTCTGTGTCCCACTGCTCTACTGCTCCCTCAGGGGTTCTCTGTTGTGGTCCCTGTCAGGGAAATCATTGGTTGTAGCTGGGCACCATCTAGTTCTTCTGGTCTCAGGCTGATATAGCCTCTGGTTTATGTGGCCCTTTCTGTCCCTTGGGCTCATAATTACCTTGTGTTCTTGGTGTTCTTCATTCTCCTTTGATGCAGATGGGCTGAGACCAATTGATGCATCTTAGATGGCTGCTTGCTAGCGTTTAATACCCCAGGCGCCACTCTCCAAAGTGGGATGCAGAATGTTTTCTTAACAGATTTTATTATGCCAGTTGACTCTTAGATGTCCCCTGAAACCGTGGTCCCCAAACCCCGCCCCTGGTACACTGGCCTTCGAAGCATTCAGTTTATTCAGAAAACTTCTTTGCTTTTGGTTTAGTCCAACTGTGCTGACCTCCCCTGTATTGTGCTGTCTTTCCCTTCACCTAAAGTGTTCTTATCTACTAACTAATTAGTGAGTGTCCCCTCCCACCCTCCCTCCTTCCCCCCTCGAGTAACCAGAAAAGAATGTTTTCTTCTCAGTTTAAACTATTTCTCAAGTTCTTATGATAGTGGTCTTATAAAATTTTTGTCCTTTTGCAACTGACTAATCTCACTCAGCATAATGCCTTCCAGGTTCCTCCATGTTATGAAATGTTTCAGAGATTCCTCACTGTTCTTTATTGATGAGTAGTATTCCATTGTGTGAATATACTGTAATTTATTTATCCATTCATCCGTTGATGGGCACCTTGGTTGCTTCCATGTTTTTGCCGTTGTAAACAGTGCTGCAATAAACATGGTTGTGCATATATCTGTTCATGTAAAGGCTCTTATTTCTCTAGGATATATTCCAAGGAGTGGGGCTGCTGGATCATATGGTAGTTCTATTTCTAGCTTTTTAAGGAAGCGCCAAATCGATTTCCAAAGTGGTTGTACCATTTTACATTCCCACCAGCAGTGTGTAAGTGTTCCAATCTCTCTACAGCCTCTCCAACATTTATTATTTTGTGTTTTTTGGATTAATGCCAGCCTTGTTGGAGTGAGATGAAATCTCATTGTAGTTTTGATCTGCATTTCTCTAATGGCTAATGATAGTGAACATTTCCTCATATATCTTTTAGCTACCTGAATGTCTTCTTTAGTGAAGTGTCTATTCATATCTTTTGCCAATTTTTAAGTTGGGTTATTTGTCTTTTTGCAGTTGAGTTTTTGCAGTATTATGTAGATTTTAGAGATCAGGCGCTGATCAGAAATGTCATAGCTAAAAACTTTTTCCCAGTCTGTAGGTAGTCTTTTTACTCTTTTGGTGAAGTCTTTGGATGAGCATAAAGTGTTTGATTTTTAGGAACTCCCAGTTATCTAGTTTTTCTTCTATGTTCTTTATAATGTGTTCTATACTGTTTATGCCATGTATTAGGGCTCCTAGTGTTGTCCCTATTTTTTCTTCCATGATCTTTATCATTTTATATTTTATATTTAGGTCTTTGATTCATTTTGAGTTAGTTTTTGTGCATGAAGTGAGGTATGGGTCTTGTTTCATTTTTTTGCAGATGGATTTGCAGTTATGCCAGCACCATTTGTTAAAAAGACTGCCTTTTCCCCATTTAACTGTTCTGAGGCCCTTGTCAAATATCAGCTGCTCATATGTGGATGGATTTATGTCTGGATTCTCAATTCTGTTCCATTGGTCCATGTATCTGTTGTTGTACTGGTACCAGGCTGCTTTGACTACTGTGGTGATTTAATAGGTTCTAAAACCAGGTAAAGTAAGGCCTCCTACTTTGTTCTTCTTTTTCACTAATGCCTTATTTATCCAGGGCTTCCTTCCCTTCCATATGAAATTGGTGGTTTGTTTCTCCATCTCATTGAAGAATGTCGTTGGGATCTGGATCAGAATTGCATTAAATGTATAGATTGCTTTTGGTAGAATAGACATTTTTATAATGTTAAGTCTTCCTATGCAAGAGGAAGGTATGTTCTTCCACTTATGTAAGTCTCTTTAGGTTTCTTGCAGAAGTGTACTGTAGTTTTCTTTGTATAAGTCTTTTACATCTCTGGTAAGATTTATTCCTAAGTATTTTATTTTCTTGGCGGCTACTGTAAATGGCATTGATTTGATGATTTCCTCTTCGATGTTCTTCTTGTTGGTGTAGAGGAATCCAACTGATTTTTGTATGTTTACCTTGTATCCCGATACTCTGCTGAACTCTTCTATTACTTTTAGTAGTTTTCTGGAGGATTCCTTAGGGTTTTCTGTGTGTAAGATCATGTCACCTGCAAATAGAGATACTTTGACTTCTTCCTTGCCAATCTGGATGCCCTTTATTTCTTTATCTAGCCTAATTGCTCTGGCTAGGACTTCCAGCACTATGTTGAATAAGAGTGGTGATAAAGGGAATCCTTGTCTGGTTCCCAATCTCAGTGGGAATGTTTTTAGGCTCTCTCCATTTAGGGTGATGTTGGCTGTTGGCTTTGTATAAATGCCCTTTATTATGCTGAGGAATTTTCCTTGTATTCCTATTTTGCTGAGAGTTTTTATCATGAATGAGTGTTGAACTTTGTCAAATGCCTTTTCTGCATCAATTGATAAAATCATGTGATTCTTGTCTTTTGTTTTATTTATGTGGTGGATTACATTAATTGTTTTTCTAATGTTGAACCATCCCTGCATAGCTGGTATGAATCCCACTTGGTCATGGTGAATTATTTTTTTGATATGTTGTTGAATTCTATTGGCTGGAATTTTGTTGAGGATTTTTGCAACTACATTCATGAGCGATATAGGTGTATAATTTTCTTTTCTTGTGGTGTCTTTACCTGGTTTTGGTATCAGGGATATGGTGGCTTCATAGAATGAATTTGGTAGTATTCCATCCTTTTCTATGTTCTGAAATACCTTTAGTAGTAGTGGTGTTAACTCTTCTCTGAAAGTTTGGTGGAACTCTGCAGTAAAGCCCTCGGACTAGGGCCTTTTTATTTGTTGGGAGGTTTTTGATTACCTTTTGAAGCTCTTCTTTTGCTATGGGTCTATTTAGTTGTTCTACCTCTGTTTGTGTTAGTTTAGGTAGGTAGTGTGTTTCTAGGAATTCATCCATTTCTTCTAGGTTTTCAAATTTGTTCGAGTATAATTTTTCATAGTACTCTGATATGATTCTTTTAATTTCAGTTGGGTCTGTTGTGATGTGGCCCATCTTGTTTCTTATTTGGATTATTCGTTTCCTTTCCTGTATTTTTTTAGTCAGTCTGGCGAATGGTTTATCAATTTTGTTAATTTTTTCAAAGAACCAGCTTTTGGCTTTGTTAATTCTTTCAATTGTTTTTCTGTTCTCTAATTCATTTAGTTCAGCTCTAATTTTTGTTATTTTTTTTCTTCTGGTGCCTGAGGGTTTCTTTTGTTGCTCTCTTTCTATTTGTTCAAGTTGTAGGGATAGTTCTCTGATTTTGGCCCTTTCTTCTTTTTGGATGTGTGCATTTTATTAATATAAATTGGCTTCTGAGCATCGCTTTTGCTCTGTCCCAAAGGTTCTGATAGAAAGTGTTTTCATTCTCATTGGATTCTCTGAGTTTCTTTATTCCATCTGTAATGTCTTCTATAATAGTCCTTTTTGAGCAGGGTATTGTTCAGTTTCCAAGTGTTTGATTTCTTTTCCCTGCTTTTCCTGTTATTGATTTCCACTTTTATGGCCTTATTTTTTTATGGTCAGAGAAGATGATTTGTAATATTTCAATGTTTTGGATTCTGCTAAGGCTTGCTTTATGACCTAATATGTGGTCTATTCTAGAGAATGTTCCATGTGCACTAGAAAAGAAAGTATACTTGGTTGCTGTTGGGTGGAGTGTTCTGTATATGTCTACGAGGTCAAGTTGGTGGATTGTGGCATTTAGATCTTCCGTGTCTTTATTGTGCTTCTTTCTGGATGTCCTGTCCTTCACCGAAAGTGGTGTGTTGAAGTCTCCTACTATTATTTTGGAGGTGTCTATTTCAGTTTTCAGTGCTGATAGAGTTTGTTTTATGTATCTTGCAGCACTGTCATTGGGCATAAATATTTAATATGGTTATATCTTCTTGGTGTATTGTCCCTTTAATCATTATAGAGTGTCCTTCCTTATACTTTCTGATGGATTTATCTTTAAAGTCTATTTTGTCGGAAATCAATATTGCCACTCTTGCTCTTTTTTGATTGTTGTTTGCTGGATATATTTTTTTCCATCCTTTGAATTTTAGTTTATGTCTCTAAGTCTAAGGTGTGTCTCTTGTAGACAGCATATAGACGGATCTTGTTTTTTAATCCATTCTGCCACTCTCTGTCTCTTTATTGGTGCATTTAGTCCATTTACTTTCAGGGTAATTATGGATAGGTATGAATTTAGTGCTATCATTTTGGTGTCTTTTTTTGTGTGTTGACAGCTTCTTTATCCCACTTGATTTTATGTGCTGAGTAGATTTTCTTTATATATCGTCCTTTCCTCATATTTGTTGCTGTTAATTTTGTTTCTGCTGAGTCTGTATTTTTCCCTTGTATTTTATTTTGATAAGTAGGATAGTTTGTCTCCTTTGTGGTTACCTTATTATTTACCCTTATTTTTCTAAATTTGTAACTAACTTTTATTTCTTTGTATTGCCGTATCTTCCTCTCCATATGGAAGGTGTATGATTACATTTCTTAGTCCCTCTTTATTATATTAATGTTGTGTTCTTTTATATAATAACATCATCACCATTGCCCTGTGTTGGGCCTTTTTTTTTTAATCTTGCTTTGCTTTTTTTTTTGGATTTCCCTGCCTGGGTTGACTGCTGGTTGCTCTGCCCAGTGTTCTAGTCTTGGGTCAATACCTGATATTATTGATTTTCTAACCAAAGAACTCCCATTAGTATTTCTTGTAGTTTTGGTTTGGTTTTTACGAATTCCCTCAACTTAAGTTTATCTGGAAGTGTCTTAATTTCACCTTCATATTTGAGAGACAGTTTTGATGGATACACGATTCTTGGCAGGGAATGTTTTTCCTCAATTTTTTCAATATGTCATCCCATTGTCTTCTTGCCTGCGTGGTTTCTGCCAAATAATCTGAGCTTATTCTTATTGGCTCTCCCTTGTAGATGACTTTTCTTTTATCCCTCACTGCTCTTATAATTGTCTCCTTATCTTTGGTTTTGGCAAGCTTGATTATACTATGTCTTGGTGACTTTCTTTTAAGATCTATCTTATGTGGAGTTAGATTAGCATCTTGGATAGATATCTTCTCATCTTTCACAATATCAGGGAAGTTTTCCGTCAACAAATCCTCAACAATTTTCTCTGTATTTTCTGTTATCCCTCCCTGTTCTGGTACTCCAATCACTCGTAGGTTATTTCTCTTGATAGAGTCCCACATGATTCTTAAGGTTTCTTCATTTGTTAAAATTCTTTTATCTGATTTTTCTTCAAATATATTAGTGCCAAGTGATTTATCTTTGAGTTCAGAAATTCTAGCTTCTGCTTGCTCAATTCTGCTCCTCTGACTTTCTTTTGAGTTATCTAATTCTGTAATTTTATTGTTAATCTTCTGAATTTCTGCTTGCTGTCTGTCTATGGATTTTTCCAGCTTATTAAACTTTTCATTATGTTCCTGAATAATCTTTCTGAGTTCTTCAGTTGCTTTATCTGTGTGTTCCTTGGCTTGTTCTGTGTATTGCCTCACTTCCTTCCTGATGTCTTGAAGGGTTCTGTATATTAAACTTTTGTATTCTGCATCTGGTAATTCCAGGAGTGCATGTTCATCTAAAAGATCCCTGGGTTCTTTGTTTTGAGAGCCTGTTGAGGTCATCCTGGCCTGTTTCTTTATGTGACTTGATATTGACTGTTGTCTCTGAGCCATCTGTAAGTTATTGTATTAGTTTTTGCTTGCTTACTGTGTCATAGCTGCTTGCTTTGTTTTGTTTTGGTATACCCCTATGGGTTGCTTGAGTGAGCTAGCTTGATTATTTTCACCTTTGGAGCTCTGGTGTCCTGTCCCCAGCTGGCTAGAGCTGTTATCAGGTATATCAATCTAGGAGTCCATTCAGTTTTCTTGTACGAAATCAGCTCAGGTTTCCAGGTAGCTGATCATCAAGTGTGTGGTACAGGCTCTGTCCTACAGTCTTAGAGGGGCAGGGGTGATTTGTGTATATACCTGTATCTGATTGCAGCAGGGGATCATGCTCTGAACAAGGCAGGGGGCTGAGAACCGACCCCCAAGTGTCTCTGAGGAAAACACGTCTCTGTTCCCTAGAGCGTACTGGTGGGTGGGCTCTGCAGAGGGACCATGGGCACCCAAAGATTTTGTTGTAAGGACTGGGAGGTACCACCTATCCCTGGGCCGCTGTCACGGGTGGCTGGGCGACCCAAGTGGAGCCACCAGTCCTTAGGTTCCTGTTGTGGGTAGGTGAGGACCTTGTTTAATAGGCAAAGCAATGTTAAATATCAAACACCCACCTCCCCACCTCACCACTGAAATGGTTGGAGTTTGCCAACAAGGGCCTATTCTCCCAAAATAGGCCCACAGAGGTTCATGCAGAAGGGATATTTGCTCAAGATCCATAGACGGTTTATGCCTGGACAGGAGCTGCTTTTGTCCTGAGCTCCCCCAGTTAATAGAGCTAGCAAATTATCTCTTCCCCCCAGTTGAAGTTTTTTCCTTCCCCAAGGCCAGGACGATGGCTCCAGGTGCTCACCAGAGTCTATCTCAGGCCTAGGGATTCAGCTGCTGAAGCTGGGCTGGGGGTGGGGTGGGGGCACGGTAAAATATACGCAAGTACTTAGCTTTTGCCGAGAGCGCTCTTGTGCTCAAGTTCCAGAGGTGTGAGTGAGCTGCGGGGCTGGCTGCTTCTCCCTGAGGAAACTGCTGCTGAACGCTATGACCAGCCACTGCTGCAGCCGTAGCCACTCCAGGAATGGTGCCTGAGGGCTCCCCGCGATTCAGGCCCAGCAACTCCTCTCTGCTTCTGTATGGTCTCTTCCTTCCCCTGCCCCTCAGCTTGTTGTCTAAGCTTGCCTTTGATGCTCAGGGCTCCCAGCTTGTCAAAAATATGCTCGTTTCACTTGTTTTTTTCGGGTCTTTGTTGTAAAGAGGGCTCGACGAAAGCATCTGTCTATTCCGCCATCTTCGATGGTATATATTTTTTTAAAGTTTCTCTTATCTTCTGATTTAGCAGCTGTTGATTATCTCTTATTATTTCTGTCTGTAGATTTTTTGAGGCTTCTGTGTTGAAAATCATACATCTGTGATTGCTGATAGCTTCGTTTCCTTTTTCAAAGCCGTATGTCTTTTCTTTTTCTCCTTGTTCTGGATAATCTTTTTAGAACAATATTGAATAGAAATCAGGACAGTGAATATCCTTGTCTTATTCTTTATTTAAAAGAGAAATGCTTTTAACATGTCACTATCAAATGTGATTTATTTTTCTGCAGATATTTATCACATTAAAGAAGTTCTCTTCTATTCCTGTGTTGCTAGGTGTTTTGTTTTTAAGTCATGAACTGTCGTTATTTTATGCATCTACAAGGTCAATGTTATTTTTACCTTTAGTCTATAAATGCAACGACATACACTAATATATTCTCTGGTGCTGAACTAACCTTGCATTCCTGAAACAAACCCAAGTTGGTGGTTGTTGTTGTTGGGCACCGTCCAGTAGATTCTGACTCATTGCAACCCTATAGAGTCCCTCTTGATAACATATCCAAAGTATGTGAGACGAAGTCTTGCCATCCTCGCTTTTAAGGAGTATTGTGGCTGTACTTCTTCCAACACAGGCTTGTTTGTTCTTCTGGCAATCCATGGGATATTCAACATTCTTTGCCAATACCATAACCTAAAGGTGTCAATTCTTCATCGGTCTTCCTTATTCATTGTCCAGTTTTCACATGTATATGAGGTGACTGAAAACACCATGGCTTGTGTCAGGTGCACCTTAGTCCTCAAGGTGACATCTTAGCTTTTTAACACTTTAAGGAGGTCTTTTGCAACAGATTTGCCCAATGCAATGCATTGTTTGATTTCTTGAGTGCTGCTTCCGTGGGTGTTGATTTTGGATCCAAGTAAAATGAAATTCTTGTCAACGTCAATCTTTTCTCCATTTATCATGATGTTGCTTATTGGCCCAGTTGAGAAGATTTTTGTTTTCTTTATGTTGAGGAGTAATCCATACTGAGGGCTGTGGTCTTTGATCTTCATCAGTAAGTGCTTCAAGTCCTCTTCAGTTTCAGCAAACAAGGTTTTGTTATTTGCATATCACAGGCTGTTAATGAGTTTTCCTCCAAACCTGATGCCTTGTTTTTCTTCATATAGTCCAGGTTCTCAGATTATTTGCTCAGCATACAGACTGAATAAATATGGTGAAAGGATACAATCCTGACAAACCTTTCCTGATGATAAAACACGCAATATCCCCTTGTTCTGTTTGAATAACTGCCTCTTGATCTATGTACAGGTTCTTCATGAGCACAAGTAAGTGTTCTGGAATTCCCATTCTTTACAATGTTATCCATAATTCTTTATGATCCACACAGTTGAATGCCTTTGCATAGTCAATAAAACACAGGTAGACATCTTTCTGATATTCTGTGCTTTCAGCCAAGATCCATCTGACAAGAGCAATGATATCCCTGGTTCCACGTTCTCTTCTGAATCCAGCTTGAATTTCTGGCAGTTCCCCATAGATGTACCACTGTAACTGGTTTCGAATGATTCTCAGTAAAATTTCACTTACGTGTGATATGAATTACATTGGTCAAAGATTTCCACATTTGGTTGGATCATCTTTCTTTGAAATATGCATAAATATGGAACTCTTCCAGTGAGTTGGTCAGGTAGCTATCTTTCAAATTCTTGGCATGGACATGTGAGTCCTTCCAGCACTGCGCTGTTGTTTATTGAAACATCTCAGTTGGTGTTCTGTCAATTCCTGGAGCCTTGTTTTTCAGCAATGTCTTCAGTGTAACTTGGACTTCTTCCTTCGGTACCATTGTTTCTCTATATTTCTGGATTTGGTTTACTGTTTTTTTTTTTTTTAAGATTTTCATATCTCTTTATAAGGATGTAAATTTTAAACAGGTCTGTGATGTTTCATTCTCACAGTGGTATTTTCTAGTTTTACTATCAAGGTTAAACTCATGTCATAAAAAAAAAAAATTAGTTGAAGGGATGTCCCCTTTTTTATTCTCTCATAGACACATGCAAGATAGAGACTATCTGTTCTTTGAATATGTGTTCAAACTGATCTTTAAAGTGACCCTAGTGTTTTGTGTACATTCTTTTAAATTTTATCTATATTGCCAGATGTTGTTAATTGTATTGATTTTAAAATAAATTTTGGCATTCCTAATCCTCTCTATTGTATCATTGTTTTCTATTTTTTTCATTAAGTCCTGTGCTTAAATTTATCATTTTTCTTCTACTACTTTTTTGTGTTTGTTTTATTGTTCTTTTTAATGACTTCATAAATTAGATGCTTAGGTCAATACTTTTTAGACTTTCTTCCTTTCTAAGGAGAACATTTATGTTTTACTTCCACTGTGTCCCAACATGAATAACTTTTATTATCAGTATTATTCAGTTCTATGTGTTTTCTAATGTCCACTACTAATTCTAATAGGACGTTTGTTAATTTGGACAATTTGGAATTTTTAAAATATGATTTAAAAAAAAAAACCCTTTGCTGTCGAGTCTATTCCATCTCATAGTGAACCTACAGGATAGAGTAGAACTGCCACATAGAGTTTCCAAGGAGCGCCTGGTGGATTCGAATGGCTGACCTTTTTGTTAGCAGCTGTATCACTTAACCGCTAAGCCACTGAGGTTTCCAAATATGATTTTGGGCTTTTTAGTTTTTAACTTATTTTTATCATTATCAGAAAAAATCTCTGTATGTTTTCGATTTTTAAAAATATACTGCATTTAACTATACTTCGCTGACTCAAATTGACATTTACTATTATTATCACATTACTTTAGGAAGGAATTCATTTCCTAAACTTAAAATTAAGTAAGTCTGTATTGTTAAAACTCTGAGCTTTAGTTTTCTCATATGCTGAATAAGAATACAAATATCTACCTCGAAAGAATGAGAAGTGACAAATGTAAAGCACCAATCAAGGCTCTCTCTCAATACTGGATGTTCAAAAATGGCAGCTCAGCTGAAGCTTTGCTTGTGCATACATATATGTACGTGTATGATAAGATCAAATGTTTTCTGAGGAGAAGGTTGAGTCTTACTCTTTTTTGTATTCCACACAGTGTTTTCATATATAATACCTTACATGAGATAGTACTAAATAGTATATTTTTTATTAATTGGGTGATTAATTGAAAGTCAGCTTTTAAATTCACATTTCAAATGTTAATGTTAAACATACAAGAAAAGCATATAATAATGAATAATGGTCTGTCACTAATGTGATATTGAATTGGCTACACATCACTTTGTATATGGAATTTTCCTAAAAGAGTGGTTGCAAGAAAGATATCCCATGGATGAACCCTAATGTAAAAGGCCCAGAACAGTAATTGGAGTATACACATTATGGAAATTGAAAAAAAAAAATACATACACACGTATACACATATATGTATACGTATACATACATACATATATACGTGTATGTATGTATATATGCACACACACATATATCCACATATGTATGCACATATACGTACGTGTATATATATACACACACATATATACCCATACATATATGTGTGTGTGTACATACGTATATATATACACACACAGAAATTCATACCCTAATTCTTCAGTAATGTCTATTGCACACACAGAGTTTTGTAGAGTTTTTGGAATTAAAGCAAAGGGACATAATCTTTTCCCATGACACACCTAGGAAGGTAGTAGTAACACTGCAGCAAATGGACAATGAGCCTGATATTCCGGGTGAGTGACCAGAAATGAAGAGGAAGCCTCAGGAGGATTTGAGAGTGATATCGAGAAGTGAACAACATGCAAAAGTAGATGTAAATGGCAGATATGGACATATGTAAGTCACTACCCTTTCCAGATACACTATAAAAGGGTCACTCCTGAAGAAGATGAGACTGACCCTTTGTTACTGAGCTCTGTGCACTTACTCTGGTTCCAAAGCCAGCCTGATTTTTATCTCTAATGGAAGAAGTAAACTTGTAGGTGGATTTTCCCCCATCCATACTAACCAGTTTGTGTTTCTTCTAGTACCATTCCTTTAGCACAGAAATATTTTCAAACGACATAACCTTTTCCATCTAAAAAAAAAGATTCCCATTTTATCCTCTTTTGTAATATAGTGTTTCTAGTTTCTTCTCTCTAGAACCAAGCTCTTTGGAATAACAATTTGCATTCTTATCTTCACCTTGTCACACACCATTTTTCTCAATCTTTAGCATTTGGGCCTCTGGGGCACTCTTCACTATATTTGCTCTCTCCAAAATCACCAGTAGCTTCCTATTTGCCAGATACAGGTATATTTTTCAGTCTTTATTCTGCTTTGCCTCCTTACTTAATCTCTCTACTGATTTGACTTCTTCTTGTCTAATATTTTTTCTTTTTTTGTCTAATACTTCATATAGAATCAAAAGTCAAACCCAACCTCCCATTCATTAGTTAAGCCAGCCAATTATAGAGAAAAAACAAATTTAAATTTGCTTCCTTGTTGCACTTTCATCCTTTGTAAATGTATATCAAATTAACATTGTCAGTTAAACTATTTGGAGTGGGAGGAGGGATTTTCAGATGTTTCCTATTGGCATTGATAATTCAGCATTAATTACCTCCCTGGACAAACATGAAAAATTAGCTTTTGAAAACATTTTTAAAAAAATACACATAAAATTATTTGGTGCTATCACAAAGTTACCATCCAGTTTAATACAATGTATTTCCAGGTAATTGTTCTGCTTCCTAAGTGATCATTTTTGTTGATTTAGCCAAATCTATTTAAATAAAGAAAATGATAAGGACTTCACTTAAATATATATCCAAGCAATTTCTTAAGCACATTATATTCACTATGATAGATTGTTATGAAAAAAAAGAAAGAGGAAACTGAGGCACAGAAAGTCAAAAGATTTATACCTTGGTCATGCATTAGAAGATAGTATAACCTGCAAAGTTTCACAAACAAAATCAGTAGCAAGGCTGATCACTCACCCCCCAGCTTTTCTCATTGCCTCTATTCAAAACCCAAAAACCAAATCTGTTGCTGTGAAGTTGATTCCATCTCCTAGTAACCCTATAGCTATGAGTGATATCCTCTATTAGTAAAATGTAAAGGAGGTTAGTAGGAGAATGGTACTCAGGACAAGTTTGGAATGCCCTTTTTGTCCAGTGTTTTGTGTTTCTGACCTATTTTTCTCCTTTCAGATGCTTTTATTTGCTTATCTGTTTGAATGTTTTAATACTTCCACCAGCATAGCTCTACAGTTAAAATTGTTACATGGAATTGAATACAGATCAACGCCATTCAGTTAAAAACAACAACAAAAAAACCTTGAACTGCCATAAGTTTCTCTGAAAATCAGAAACTCTCAGATATGGGAAAGTTATAATATGAACATTAAATAGAGAAATCATGCAATCAAATTTAAGAAAAGTCAAATTAATAGTTAAATTCTGGAAATTAATAAATAAAGATAGCATCTATTTTCTGAGTACCATGTATGCACCACTTTTCTAGAGACTGGGATGGGGTGTCAGAAAGAGATGTGACAATGAATAATAAGTACAGTTCTTGCCTTCAAGGCACTTTTAATTTTGTTAGAAAAAAAGGAAAAGGATAAGCTCTTGTTATGTGCTGGTCACTGTGCTGGACATAGTGAAAGCATCATCTCACGTAATCCTGTAACCTCCTGAAAGAGAGCACTGTCATCTCTATTCTACAAATGAGGATAATGAGCCTGAAACAGATCAAACGACTTGCTCAACTCACAAAGCTAGTGATTGACTGACGAGACTCAAGCTCAGATCTATTTGAATCCAAAACTTATCTTTTCCACTAACGTACACATTAAAAAAAAAAAAAAAAAAATGGTTCCTAAATGAGCCTTACAATGTCGTCATGAAGGTCTAAATGTAACAATTTGAAAACTAGGCAGCCAGATATCAAAGTTTATACATTTGCTTTCCACCAAAATGAGATTCATTTGTTTGAATAACAAATCAATATTTGTTCTTCGGCTTACTTGGACAAAATAATGCTGAGGGTATCAAAAAGGCATAAACAAAGTCATTTATATTATGCATAAATCAAAATTGTAATAGATAAAAAAGTTAAATTATTTTAAAGATTTGATTACAGTATTTAAAACTTGTACACATGCTCAAATGTTTATAAACTGAGCATATTTTACAAATTAGGGAAGAGCAGAGTGGGAGGCAATACCTAGCTCCTGCTAAAACAAGCAAAGTTGTCAATACAATTTTAGATGTTTGGCAATTTCTCTAATTTACTGAAAAGAAAAATATAAGCCATTCTTTCAATATCTAATGTGTCATCGTGTCCTTTATTATGATGCTAATAACATGGCAGCTGACTGTGCTTGACATGAAGCATCTGGTACATTTAGACTGAGGCTTCTGAATTTTCTCTAAAAATGCATGAATTAGATCTCAGACACTGCTATATGGGCACGCTTATTGAATGAATTAATGAATGATAATTTGCATGACTTTTGTGCTTTTTTATACTTTATTGCATAATTTCTTATAGTAGGATCAGCTTTCTAAACGTTCTGGCACAATTTTTAGATCATCGTGAGGTAGGAACTTTGAAAATCTAGATGACAAACGGGCACTTGTGGCAAGAGGTAACTAGAGGTGGAATGACCATATAATTTATTGTCTCATTTGGAACACATTTTAGAGTGAAAATGCTAAACTGTATTGGTTGTCATCACAACAGGTCTAAACTGGCACTGTCCAAGGTAAAACAATGTATAATTTCAGAAGAGATCCAGTTTACACGAATCACTAAAGGGCCCGACACACCTCTGGATCCACCTTTGCCCTCTCTGTTTCCAATCTACTCCACATGCTAATTTGCGAGAACTGAATTGAATCCACCATCAGAGCATATGGAAATGAAAAGAAGAAAAACATTTTAGGATCTCTCATGACAAATTAAAACTTTAAAAATTTGCAACTATTTTCAGATCATAAGTTTCTTGAGTATAATGATTTGTCTGATTTTATATATTTTAATACTATAAGCAATCCCTTTCAGAAATAGTATACAATTAGAGTCAGTTTGTCATGTAGTGGTGACATTGCTGTAACGTTGGAAGCTATGCCACCGGTACTTCCAACGCCAGCAGAGTCACCCATGATGGACAGGTTTCAGCAGAGCTTCCAGACTAAGAAGGGCCTGGCTAGCCACTTCCACAAATTATCCAATGAAAACCTTAGAGATAAAGTAGAAAAGGACCAGACAATTTTTCGTTCTGTTAAACATAAGGTCATCATGAGTTGGAGCCAACTGAATGACAACTAACAACAACAGTTTCTTGAGTATAATATAATGATTTATCATTTTTTAAAGACTGCAATTCCTTCCACAAATAGCACACAATTAGAGAAAATTGTAGTTGTGTGCTTATTAGTTATTTAATTAAATATTTGCTGAGTACCTACTATATGTTTAGCACTGTGAAATACTTAGCAATAGGAGAATAAGATAGATGTACTTCCTGCCCTCAGAGACAAGGCCGAAGAGTGTGATTTGTTCTATAGTATAAGAAGAGCTTTATTCATTTTAGATTAAACATAATTTATGGGCACTCAATAAAGTTGATTAATTCACAAAATGAAAAGGAAACTTTTCAGGTTGCGTATTAACATTGGAAAGAATTAACAGTGAAGATAATCTGTTAAACTCCCTCAACTAATGATATAAACTCTTTATAAATATTTCTTGGCTCATCACTAATTTAGATAAAACCTTGAGTTTATAACAACAACAACAACAACAAAATGAATTCCCTAACTCAAGATATAGTTTCAGTAACTGAAACAGATACAATTAATTTAATTTGGTAAGAATATAATATTTGATACATTTTATCAAACCTAAGACTCAGCTGACAACACTGCAGAAAACATGAGTCACTGGATGATATGCAGAGTACAGCTAATAGCAATGAAACTGTCTAAGACCAATAACACTATTTCATTTGATGCATACCTAAGAGGTAAGCAAGGATATGAAATTAATTCAAATGAAAGAGCACAGGTTGGTTTTTTTTTTTTTTTTTTTTTACTATTCTACACCATATATTGGTTTAAGAGAGATCTTTTTATGGGCCATAATTTTCCTTTAGACATAAACACTTCAGAGACTGAGACATGGGCGCCGCAATTAGTAACTGTATTTCATGGTAGAGCACAAGACAGAACAACTTCCAAGCAATTTCTGTGTAAATTAGAATCCCTCCAAATAAGATTTTTTTTTCCCTTTCCTCTATAATAGACTTATATTTCATTTAATAAATTCAAAGAAAACACTTTCATTCCCTAAGATTCCTGAGGCATATGGCCTCTGATTAACTAAAAATTATAACTCATCCAAAATTGAGGTGTTTGACTGGTATCAGAATGACTGGCCCAGGCCTGAACCTCAACTGTATCTTAGCTTTTGCTTATTTCCCCTGCAACCAGTAACCTTTAGACAGACTCAAGTACATAATAAAGGTTTTCCCCTACAACCATTAGCCTTTAGACAGAATTAACTACATAACAAAGGAAACATTTTTCTCTTCAATTAAACTAAAGATATGGAAAGAATGTTCCTAAGGGAGGGTCTTGACTAAGACCCTTATCAGAAATCCCCTCAGCAGCCCTCAGGAAATATTTTACCCAAAACAAGCTATTTTTAACAGAATGTTCTCAGAAAGGACTATCCTGTAAACCCCCCTTAGCCATATATTTCTATAATTTAAGAAACTAGCCAATCCAAATAGCCCACATACGTGTTTCCGACCAATACCTGTGAAGTCCCACTTCGGGTTGTCCCACTTCGAGTTGTCCCACCTCCTGCTTCCTGATTTTACCTCATAAACATGCCCCTGGAATGCCACCATTTTGGAATGCTTGATGTCACCCTTTGAGATCAAGCGTTTTCCTCAGTTTGAACTGCCTAAAGCCTCCAACAAATCTCTTTGTTTTTACTTTAACAGAGTATGCTTTTTTACTCCTTGACATCTGTTAAAAAAAGCCATCTGTTACCTATAAATATATAGGAACTTTCTTGAAAGATTTCTCAGACTAAGCTATTCCTTAGGGTTGGGTTTTAGGAATGACAACCAGCATTAAAACCAACATTAGTTTATTACATTACATATTGAGAAACAGCTTTTAATTCTACTGGAATCCAGATTTCTAAGGTCCATGGAGTTGGGGTGACCGACCCAGGCTATTTCTCTGAGGCGATCTTTTGAGCCTTGAGCCTTGAAGAAACTGGCTTCTAAAAGTCATCTTTGAGTCAAACAATGGTTTAGGCAAACTAGTAAAGACATTTTGCCTTGGGCAATTTTTGAAGAATGCTATTTTCAAGAATTCAGTCAGTTTTGGAAAACAAAGACTCCAAAGGTCAGACTAAGGCTATGCTTTGGGGTAAACCAGTAATTATTTTAGTTGTTCTTTAAGCCAATGCTATATGAAATCCTTCCTGACCATAAACTGTTTTATCATTTTTGTTCCAGCCCTTTTCCACTGCAATGTAAATAACACGGGGTGTAAGAATACTTGGAAATTTTTTTCATCTTCAGAACATTTTGACTTCCTAGTCAAAATGTAAGGAGTCCTGGTGGCACAATGGTTAAAGTGCTCAGCCGCTAACTGAAAGGTAGGCTATTCAAATCCACCAGCTGCTCTTGGGAGAAAAGACCTGGCAATCTCTTCCTGTAAAGATTACAGTTTAGGAAACGTTCAAGGGCCATTCTCCTCTGTGCTATGGGGTTGCTATGAGTCAGAATCACCTTGATGGCATACAACAATAACAACAGTCAAAATGTTGCCATGATTTGCAAATCATATATTAAATAAACTTCAATTTCTATTATTGGCTTAACATAATTTTTGTTTTAACAACATTGTGAAACATTTCTGGTTGACAGAAAGTGTGAGGCCCTGGATCATAAGTATAACAAACTATCTAATACCAATGATAATATGTGGTTTACTGGTCAAATACCAAGGTATTGATTACCTAAAATAAAAGAATAACTAAAATCAATATTTAAGATAACTTTATGTTCTTCCCAAGTGGTTTTCCTTTCATTGTCTTGACTTTTACAAATCCCCTCATCATGCCATCCCTACAGTCTGACCCATAGTACTTCTTTTATCCATACTTTAAAAGCTATGGATGCTTGTTTTTTGTTTCTTTTGTTTTTGTTGTTTACATTTTTACTTCTTTGTTGTTTGGACAATTTATACTGTCACATGCTTACTGAGTGTCTTCTGTATGCTAGACTTTTCTTGGAAGTGGGTTTACAGCATTGAGCAAAACTGACATAAATTCCTACCCTCATGATGTTTATATTCTAGTGTGAGGAGACAAATAATCAATACAAACAAGTAAATTATAGCTTATCTTACATGGTAATGAGTGCCATGCAGAAAAACAAAGCCTATAAGAGAAACAGTGTGGAGTTTAGAATTTAACTGTACCCAAAATAATTTGGCCTTTGCCCTTATTTCCTGCAACATAACTCTAATTTCCTGAATAATTAAAGTGTCTTTGGTATCTAAATGACACCTGGGAGTTTGTATTAATGAGTAGGGGCTGACCAAGTCAGAAGGACCACCACGTGGCCTTATATCAGCTGGCTTGGATAGCGGGGGATGATTCAATCAACCATGCCTTTGCAATGAAGCCAAAAATGTTCTGAACACAGACGCTTCATGGGCTTCCTGGTTATTGAAAGACATCCATGCATGTGGGAGGGTAGCATGCCATTTGGGACATGGAAGTTTCATGTCAGGAATTCTACCAAATCTCACTCTATGCATTTTTTCATTTGTATCCTTTTTTGCTATAATAAAGCCATAATGGTAAGCACAGCACTTTCCATGAGTTCTGCGGCCTTCCAGGAATCGTTGAATCCAAAGGAGCAGTGGAAGCCGGCAGTTCAGAAATGAGGGCAGCTGGGAATCCCTGAGATTATGGCTGGTATCCTGAGGGGGTAGAGAAAATCCCTAAATTTGTAGCCAGCAGGTCAGAAGTAAGGGAATCAGGAGAGGAGGGAGGGCAAGCTGTGGGAGCCCTGGGGATTCCCATTGCAACTGGCATCTGAAGTCTTGCACCAATTTGGCATTCTGAAGCATGGTGGCTTTTTAACTTGTGGGATTTGACCTTGCTCAAGATGACTAGGGTCAGAGAAAGGAATACTGCATGGGGCAGTTGGAGTCAGAATTGAACACAGAATGGAAAGTGGAGATTTGTTATATCCTGTTAGTTGGTGTCAGAAAAAGTGGATATTTTGATATTTGATTTTGATATGATTTTCATTCGTGCATATAGGAATTGGGAGAAACACCTCCATTTTTATACAGTGCTTAGGGAAGGTCCTAAAGAGAAAGTGACAAAAGAATAAAAGGAAGTAAAGAGCAAACTGTACAGAGAAAAAGTGGAAAGCTATTCCAAGAGCGGTAACATCCAGTGTAAAGGCTGTGGGGCAGGAGTGTGCCTCTCCTCCTCCAGAAACAACATGAAAGTCCTGAGACCATGTGGTCTGAGAGAGTAAGGAAGGGAGTAGAAAGAAATGAGCACAGAGAACAAATAAGACGCAGATGAGCTAAGGACTTCTAGACCACCATGAGGATGTATTTGTTTGTTTTGGTCTGATTTAATCTATCGGGAGCCTCTGTATTAAAATAGTTGCTGTACTAAAACAGGCCGAAGGGGGAAATAAAAAGAGAGAAAGATTGTTTGGCTTACAGAATCTCAGATGAATTTTATTGAGTTCATAATTTATTGCACACTTATGGATTCATTATCTTTCTTAATAATCACGGTTAGTATTTAATAATTGCTTCGTATTCATTATCTTGCTAATACAACTAAAGTTTTAAGTAGGTTTTTTTTTAATAATATTAACCCATTTTCCAGACGTGCAAACTGAGATTTAGAGAGGTTGAGTAAACTGCCCCAAATCAAAATCACATAGGGACTAAGAGGCAGGGTCACCCAAACCCAGTATTTTTACCTATAGAAGTCAGTCGGTCACTCACTCAATGGCCCTTTCCTCACCTTCAATCACCACTGATGAGTGTGGCAAAGACTGATATTAAAGTGAGCAGTAGAAGGGAAACTTTCATGGTGTGCTATTAAAAAAAAAATTTTTTTTACCAGGGTATAATTATCCTTATGTTTAATTATTCACATTCTTCACCTTTTTCACCATGTTAGGCTTCTGTTAGAGTTTGTTTTATGTATTTTGGAGCCCTGTCATTTGGTGTGTAGATGTTTATTAGGGTTAAGTCTTCACGATGGATCGTCCCTTTAATCGTTATATAGTGCCCTTCTTTGTCTTTTATGATGGATTTTGTTTTCAAGTCTATTTTATCTCAGATTAGTATTGCCACTCCTGCTCTTTTTTGGTAGTTATTTGCTTGATATGTTTTTTTCCATCCTTTGATTTTTTAATAAAGTTACGTCATTGTTTCTAAGGTGGGTCTCTTGTAGACAGCATATTGATGGGTCATGTTTTTTTATCCATTCTGTGACTCTGTGTCTCTTTTTGGGTACATTTAGGCCATTTACATTCAGTGTAATTATTGATAGGTGTGAGTGAGTTTATTGCTGTCATTTCGTAGTGCTTTTTTTGTGGCGCTAACATTTTCTTTGTTCCTCTTACTCTCCTGTGCTGAGTTCCTTTTGTTTGTGGATTTCTTTTGCTTTTGTAGATTTTGTTTTCATTGAGAATTTGTTTTTCTTCTTTATTTTGATGAGTAGTTTGTTAACTGTCTTTGTGGTTATCTTGAAATTTACCCTTATCTTCCTAGGTTTGAACCAGTCTATTACTTGGTATATCCCCTTGCCTTCCTCTCCATTAGAAAATTCTATACCTACACCGTTTACTCACTCTTTTATTATTCCGACATTGTTGTCATCTACAGTTAATCTCTGGTTCCCTGTTGCAATTGTTTCGGTTTTCGATAGTCCTTGAGAATTCATTTCCTAGATTGCTATCTGGCTGGTACAATCTTGCATCCTAGATTCAGGCTGTGGTCTGATGTTGTTTGTTCTCAGGCCGAAGGACTCTCTCTAATAATTCTTGTAGGTTTGTTTTGGTGTTTACACATTCCCTTAATTTCTGTTTATCTGGAAATGTCCTAATTTCATCATCATATTTGAACAAAAGTTTTGCAGGACATATTATTCTTGGCTGGCAATTTTTTTCTTTCAAGGTTTTATATGTGTCATCCCATTGCCTTCTTGCCTGCATGGCTACTGCTGAATAATCAGAGCTTAGTCTTATTGTTTCTCCTCTGTGTGTGACTTTTTGCTTTCCTCGAGCTTCTCGCAGGATTTTTTCTTTGTCTTTGGTTTTAACGAGTGTGATTATGATATGCCTTGGTGTTTTGCTTTTGGGGTCTATCCTATACGGGGTTCATTGAGCTTCTTGGATGGTCAGCTTTTCATCATTCATGATATTAGGGAAGTTTTCCATCAGCAATTCTTCAGTGATCCTCTCTGTGTTTTCCATTTTCTCTCCCTGTTCTGGAACTCCAATCACTCATAAATTTTTGCTTTTGATTGTATCCCGCATGATTCTCAGGGTTTCCTCATTTTTCTTAGTTTTCTGATTTTTCCTCAAACAGAGTTGTATCCAAGTGTTTGTCTTCAATCTCACTGATCCTGCTTCCATGGTTTCAAACCTGCTCCTCAGCTCTTCTATGACACTGTCCATTCCTGAAATCTTGTTGTTTATCTTTTGGATTTCTAATTGTTGTTTTTGTGTGATTTCTAGTTGTGAATTTATTTTGGCATTTTGTTCCTGTATTATTTTCCTGAATTCTTCCATTTTTTTGTCTGTATTTTCCATGAATTTGTTTGCCTTTTCCATAAATTTGTCTATTTTTTCCTCATTTTTTGTCTGCTTTTTGCTTCAACACTTGGGTAGCTCTGAATATTAGAGATTTGAAGTCCCTTTATCAGGTTTTTTTTTTTTTTTTTTTTTTTTATCAGGTAGTTCTAGTGCCTTTTCTTCTATCGGAAAGTGGATGCCTACTGGAACCATCCTGTCCTGTTTTTTTTTTTTTCATATATTTTGGTATTGTCTGCTGTCTTCAGGACATTCAGTAGTTGTTTTCTTCATTTCTTGATTGTAGATTTGTTTGTTCTGTCCTGATTTTTTCTTTTATTTGGTTATGTCTGAGCAGGTGGGCTGTGCGTTCTTTGTTGTTTGCTTGTCTGTAGTCATGATACTTTTCACCTCCTTGTCCAATGGGTAGGACCAGTCACTCAGCTATGGTGCAGCAGGGCAGGTCCAGCTGAAGGGGAGGGGCTGGGGTGGGTCATTTGTGGCATGTACTAGGGCCGACAGGGCGGGCCGGCAATCAGTGCTGGGCAGGTTCCCATAGGCTGTGCCTGTGCTGCTCAGAAGTCTGATGTTCAGCTCACAGAGCAGGTAGGCAGGATAGAGGGGGAAGGTTGTGATGTATGGAGCTAATATGGGTATGGGAAAGAGGAGAGAGAAACAGGAGCCAAAATAAACAAAGAAAAAAAAAAAGAATGCAAAAGGAGCTTGCAGTCAGAGTGGAGAGATGAGAAACCGAGAAATGGAGAAAAGCAAAAATGGGAAAAAAAAAGAAAAAAGAACAAAAATAACTAGATAAAAATCTGGAAAAGAAGAAAAGGAAAGCCTCGGGGTCCCACCAGTGTGGCTTTGAAGGCCGGGGAAGTCTCCCAGCCTGCGCAGTATAGCCTGGCTAAAGGGAGTATAGATGTCACACAGCACCAGGTACTCAGGAGACAGGAAAGAAGGTAAGTGTAGACAAACAAGAACTGAGAAATGAAAAGACAGAAAGGGAAAAAGAGCAGGAAAAAAATGCCCCCAGGGATCCTGCCTATGCAGCTGCGAACGAGGGAGTGGCTCCTAAGCTGTGCCGGACAGCCCAGCTAGAAGGGGCTCCCAATTGCAAAAAGAGAAAACAAACAAACAGAACAAAGCAAAACAAAACAAGCAAAAAAAACAAAGAACCCAAAGATCCCACCAGCGTGGTGTCGCGGGCTGGGGGAGTAGTTGCCTCAATGAGTGGGGCTTCACAGCCTTTCAAGAAGGAGCAAAGATGCCACAGGGAGCCAGGTGAGCCAGGTGTTCAAGAAAGAGGAGGGGGAGGTGGTGGGAGGCACGGAAGAAACCAAAAGAGACAGAAAGAAGCAACACCAGCTCAGGGACCTGGCCAGTGTGGGCGAGGTGAATTCAAGTGGCCTGGGGTGGACGCAGTTGCCTCCTGGCCAAGAGACTGTGGCTGGCGGGAAGCAGAGGAGGCCAAAGGGGGAAGGGAAGAAGGGTACGGGTCAGGAAAGCATATATTGCTTGTTACCAGGTGCTCTGTCTCCTGCTGGGAACTTCATGAAGCTGCTTTCCTGTACCCCTGTACACCAATCTGCAATGTGGGTGCGGAAAATCCGAGCTGCACAGACGCTGCACTTCCTGGCCAGCTGAGCCACTGCACTGAGCCAGGAAGCTCAGAGGTAGAGCAGTAGGGATAGGATGGTGAGGTGGGAAAGCATGGTTACTGTTTACTGGGTGCTCTGTCTCCTGTTGGGAGCTCTGTGAAACTGCTTTCACGTGCTCCCTGTCAGCTGATCTTGACAGGATTTCAAGATGGCGAATCCCTACTGCGTTAGCTTATAAGGAACCCCTGCACGTATCTCTCATAGCTCTGTCCTCTGTCAGTTTCTTATTCCACTCGGTGTTGGGCTGATTTCTTGATCTCTTCGTTTGACACTTTGGGTTCCAGGAATGACGTTTGTCTCTGTTTTACTTAGTTTTTTCAGGTTTTTGCTGTGGAGGGATGGTGTGGTGCTCCTGTCTATAGTGCCATGTTGGCTGGAAGTACCATGTTAGACTTCTGCTTCTACCTTGTATACGTTCAAGATTTTGCTTTTGCATATTTTGGATCTCCTAAAGGGAAGCTAAATTTCTATCAGAGAGTCTTAAAATATTAACTATAGGAATATCGCAGATGAAGGAGAGGTATTCTAAAGCAATTAGCTGAGACCAAAAAAAAAAGGAAAGCATTAATGAAAATCTTGGGTCATTGAAGTTTATTTTGCCTCAAGGAACTATAACAGATCTCTGGAAAAATCACTTAGAAAAAGATGACAGGAGCATATCCAAAAAGGTTTGAATCTTCTCCAATTTCGTTTGAAGATTAAGCTCCAATAATAGGTTCTAGACTCTTTGGGCTTCCAACCTGTAATACTTGTTAATGCTTTTCAAATCTTTAAAGCATGGACTTCTGAAAAAGCCCTTAGCATATTACCTAACACTTAATAGAGAGCTTTGATTGAATGTATGAATGAACAAATGAATGATTAGGATCAGATCAACCCAAACTACCCTCAGCCTCCATGCATAATGGATACTTGACAGACAATCCTTTAGGCAAGGTTTTTTTTTTTTTTTTTTAAATAACATAGGTGCATTGTATTTCCAAGAAACTTAGAATTCACTAATACTAGAATTTTGCATTTATGTGTTGATTTTGCCCATCTTGACATTACCTATATACCCTTTGCTGTCAAGTCAGTTCAGACTCATAGCAACGCTATATAAAAAAGCTATATAGAGAAGGCTAAATAAAATCTTTATGAAATCAGTGGAGAAAAAAATGATTAATGTGGAAGCCCAAGGAAGGCAGTTTCATAGTGACAACAACAGTAACAACAATATAGACAGTTTTTGTAGTGCTAATCACAGCCATACAGTGGCTAGTGTTAACTGAGTGCTTATTATAAGATGAGCATTGCATGAAGAAAGTCCTTGGGTGGTACAAATGGTTTGTGCTCCACTACTAACTTAACCCAGTGGCACCGCAGAAAAAAGGCCTGCCAATCTGTTCCCATAAAGATTACAGCCAAGAAAATGCTATGAGTCAGTTCTGTTCTGCAACACACAGTGTCACTATGAGTCAGAATCGACACCACAGCAGCAGAGTTGGTTTATTGTACAAAGTGGATTATCTTATTTACTTGTTCATCACATCAGCCTATAAAGTAGGTATAACATAGTAGCTGTTAAAATTTGGGACTCTGAGTCAAATTGCCTGATTTCAAACCCCAGTGTTGCAGCTAGTTACCTATGTGAGCTTGGGAAAGTGGCTTAAATCCTCTGTGCCCCTGTTTCCTTTCTGTAAAGGGGAATGATAGTAGTATTTGCTCTCAAGACTACATCAGAGATTGGTTTTGTGGATTAAGCGTTTTACTAGATATTCAGTGTTTAGAATCTTGCCTATTGTTCTATTCACATTTCAAAACCAAACCCATTGCCGAGTCATAGCAACCCTATAGGATAAAGTAAAACTGCCCCATAGTGTTTCCAATAAGTGGCTGGTGGATTCGAACTGCCAACCTTTTGGTTAGCAGCCAAATGCTCAACCACTATGCCACAAAGCCTCAATTAGTGATTAAAAAAATATACATATATTTATCACCTATACTCTCACTTTTAACATGTACATTCTAAGTTAAAATACTATGTTTCAGAGAAATTGGCCAAATTGTCCCCAAATCAACAGCTTATTCATAGCAAAGCTATCAGGTATTATAATTCAGTAATACCAGTATGATAAGCACAAAACCAAACCCAGTGCCGTTGAGTCGATTCCGACTCATAGTGACCAGTATGATATTAACTGGGTAATTCCAAGTGATAAATGATGACGTTCATCGTGCTATTAACTTATTGCCATTAATAAGGTAATTCTGAAAGAAAACAATGTACGACTGGTTAACTGAGCAAGCACGTATCTGTTATCAGGATGGCATTAAATCAGGAGCTGTAAATAATTCATTCACATGCAATGTTTGGTATAGCAAGAAGACTCTCTCTAGTTATTAGTGAGAAATTATTTTCAATTTCTTGATTATATGCTTGACCTTTATAAAACATGGAAAAGTATATGCAGAAAGAGATTGAAAGGGTTTCAAAATAATTTCGAACAATTAAGTAAGCTAAATGACAGAGCATTTCATCATTTAAACCAGGCATCTACCTAAGTATCCTAGATAATTAATATTCTCAAAGCCGTATAGTATAAATAAATCAATAAAGTAACCATTATGATGCCAGTCGCAAAAGAATGCTTTATCCATCAATTAATCAATTCATTCACTGAACATTTGTATTTGAGTGACTAATGCATGATAATTACAATGCTGGCCCCTGAATAGGGTGCATTGCAATAAAATAGAATGGTTCTCAGGGTCCTCAGAGTATTGAGTCTGGAAAGCTGCCTCAAATATACCAGTGGGACTAGGAACAGCTTTGGCCTGAAGAGATACAGGCTGAAGCAAGTATATGTTCTATTTTACCAACTCTTAAGTGTAAACCTCCTGCACAAAGCTGATTCCTTCCACCTTCCTCTCCTTCTCATTCTAAAAGAAATACAGCCTTTGATAATAACAAGCATATTCTCTTTTATTAAAATTAGATCATGGAAACTGTGAGAAACAATGTTGCTGGAAGTTCACTATGTTTTCTCTTAGATCAGCCAGGTTTCTCCTTGCTCCCAGACTCATCTACCAACATCTATGAAAAGTAACATGATTCATTAACACATGAAAGCCATATCCCATCACCCCCAGAAGCTAGAGTAAACTGGAGTAAACTCAACTCAATAAAAATCTATTGTTTCTGTAACAGAATTAATATTAGATTACCTGATAATTTTGTTATTTTGCTTTATTTTTTCAATTATTAAACATTTAGTAAGAACCAGCAATACAAAATCTCACTCAAGAATTTTTATAAACAAACGAGAATATGAATCTATATTATTTTCTTGTGTTCAGTTTTTTCCTTAGCATAGACTTTTATCTCATCCTTGAGAAGTGATATAATCCTATCAGAGGATTTTGATTATATCTGCTTCATAAGATTTTGTTTCATATAGATATGCTACATATTTTCTTAATGAACGTTTTTGTAATTTTATATGCCATAATAATACATATTACTAATTTATTTTCTACCAAATTTTTACAGTTCTATCAGAAGATTAACTTTAAAAATGTGTATTTAATTTTTTGGTATATATGATGATATCTGCCATATAACTTTATGACATTAAAATTACTCAATAGAGTCTCATCTCATGTTAAATCAGAGTATTGATCCAAAAGTATTCAGATAGTTATGTAAGTTGACTATTATATTCATTCATTCCATACATATTTATTAAATCAAATTATGGGTAAAGGATTCTGGTAGGTTCTGCCTATGTTAAATAAAAAAAAAAACAAACAGTTGCCTTCAAGTCGATTCCAACTCATGGTGACCCCACGTATGTCACAGTAGATCTGTGCTTCATAGGGTTTTCAATGGCTGATTTTTCAGGAGTAGATCACTGTGCCTTTCTTCCCAGGTGCCTCTAGCTGGACTGCAACCTCCAAATTTTCTGTTAGCAGCTGAGCTTTTGCACTACTGAGGGACTCCATGTTCACATTATGTGATAAAAAGAAAGAACAATAGATGCCTACATAATCAGGGCTTCCTGAGGAATTAGAAACTGGACAGAGGAGAAACATGCCTAGAGTTAGTCCTTAATATATTCAGAGAGAAACTCAGTTTTCCTGTCCAATGATAGTGTTTGACTCTGGAGAGCACATGTACCTAATCAAAGCTACAAGAGATTTATTTATAGGTACGTGCTTATTGATTTACAGAACAACTGCTAAGAATATCTCATTCTAATGATCCTAGGGTTATAGGCTGTATTAGTGAAGAATATTTAAGCAAACAAATTAATGTAAGGTTACTTTGATATCACAGGTAAAGGCAAAGAAGTGTGATAATCCTAAAGACTACAATCACAAAAGTGGGAAAGCCTGAAGTACTTCCTCACTAGAGGAAGAACATGATGTGTGGTTTCGTGAAAAAAGATGGCTTTTAAGTCAGACACACATTGACTCAAGCCTGAACTTTGCTCTTTATTACTGGTTAAGTTCTGTCAAATCACCTTTTCTTTCTTTTAATATTCTCATTTATGAAATTGCTGTTACTTATAAAAGAAATAGTGGTCTGATATTAAAAAAAAAAGTAAATCATGACTAAAACATCTTGAAGAAGCAACCAAGGGGAAATCCTTTCATAATATACAACAAAAACTTCTTAAAATCCTTTCTCTCTCTCTCAGTGCCTCCTCAGGAGTGTGTGGGACCCTGGATCCCCTATTGAACAATTTGATTAAAATATGTGATACAAAATCCATGGGCCTATTGAGGTATAACTATGTATCAATGAAGATTTATTTTAATGGGTAGAGAAACGGTGATTATGTATTTGTTGTGACAGAGCCTTAAAAAGCTAGATGCTTGACATAAGGAGAGGTTAGTCATTATGAAAACATAATCCCCACTTGGGAAGCACCAACAATTCTTTGCAGTGACAGTGGGACCCATTGTACTGGACAAGTAATTAAAGAAATATGTAAGATTTTTCCAATGTATCAAAAACTTTATTGCCCTTTCCATCCACAATCTTCTGGGCTAGTAGAAAGAACAAGTGGTATAATAAAAACCCAATTAGCCAAGCTTTCTGAGTCCTTAAGCTTATCCTGGACTAAGGTCCTTTCCCTAGTCCTTCTAAATTTGAGGTCCATTCTGTTTGGGCCACATAAATAAACCTCACATGAAATTATTACTAGAATTTCTTTGGCCCTTCCTTATTTCTCTACCTACATTGATTCTGGAGCCCTGGTGTTGCTGCAGTTAAGAACTCAGGCTGCTAAACAAAAGGTTAGCAGTTCAACTCCATCGACCACTTCTTGGAAATCCTAAGAGACAATTCCACTCTGTCCCATAAGGCTGCCATGAGTTAGAAATGATTTGACAGCAAAGAGTTTGCGTTTTCTTTTTTTTTAATACTGATTCTAATTTAGTTCAACCTGAATTATTGAAATATTATCAGCATTTTTATTCGGTACTCTAAAGAGCACCTTTCACTTGTCAAAGAAGCTTTTGACAGTAAAAAATTAGAAATAAAAAAGTTATCTACTACACTGAGATGGATTGCTTTTGTGTGGGATCTCTGCCCCTGAGAAGCTCCTAGAACCAGGAGACTGAGACAGAGACAGAGAGAGAGCTGTAACACTGAAGAAGGTAAGAAACAGTGGCAGAGAAATGGTGGCAGGAGAGACCTGCAGGAGATGGCGCAGTGGGCTATCAGGTCCAGAGAGTGAGAAAGCTGAGTGGAGCCCTGGAGGTGAAGTGGTTAAGAGCTGTGGCTCCCAACCAAAAGGTCAGAAGTTTGAATCCATCAGCCATTCCTTGGAAACCCTATGGGGTAGTTCTACTCTGTCCTGTTGGGTCGCTATGAGTTGGAATCGACTTAATGGCAAGAGGTTTTTCTTGGGGGGGGAGGCTAGAGGCTTACTGGTAGACTGGGGTGCCTCAGGGCACATATTGGCAGAGCTAAAAGAGCTTTAGAACACTTGCCTTGGTCAATCAGCAGATAGTGCTTGAAATCTGACTGACTGTTAGATTTGCCATCAAATCCTGGTATCTGGACATACTAATTCAGACCCTTTAGCTATACCTTTATTTATAGCTCTGTACCTGATTCTATTGGAAATATGCTTCAGTTTAGCTCAACAGCCTCAAGTCAATGATACAGAGGAAATCTTGAAAAACTTTACCCAAAATACACAGAAGTTTTACTCATGTATTTATTGGTCACTCATATGCCCAAGGAATCCCAGGTATCTTTGAATGCTTATACAAGGACCTTGCAGCAACACCAAAGAAAAGTCATGTTTTTGTCATAACATTTACCATCCTACATACTGGGGGCTTTTGTCTATTTGTAATTACTCCTTGACTGAAGAATGGCTCAAAAGTCAACTAAACTAACCCCACTCCACAAAATGACAAAGGAAATAATATGATCTGTGCTCCTCATGAATACATATTTTTATGATAGCAGATCAAAATATCCCACTAATAAAAGCCCAAATCCAAATAATGAGCCTTATGCTTGGGCATTACCATTCCTAAAAAATAAAAGCCCAAATCCAAATAATGAGCCTTATGCTTGGGCATTACCATTCCTAGATGGTTTAAAAATGACAGGTCAATGTACACTTGGTTTTTTAGAGGTTCCCCTAAGTCTCCACTCTTATAATGAAAGTGTACAATGAGCAAATGATCTGAAATTCTTTTCTCAGCAAAAAAGAAATTATGAAAATCCTCTAATAGGCATATCCAGGGATGGATGGGCATTTTTTGGGGGTCTTTGCCATTTGTGGGTATCCCTGAACTTGATAAAATTATTTGCAATTTTCTGCTAAACCAGAAAAAAACAAAAAAAGCCTTTGCCATCAAGTTGATTCCAACTCATAGAGACCCTATAGGACAGACTAGAGCTGCCCCATAGGGTTTCCAAGCAGCAGTTGGCAGATTCAAATTGATGACCTTTTCGTTAGCAGCCAAACTCTCACCGCTATGCAACGAGGACTCCAATTTGTCTGTTACTTTACTCCAAAAAGCAAATGAAGTAGCTGATAGCATAGAAGCCAAAAAAAATTTTTTAAAACTCTCTTGCCAAACTTATGTTGGATAACAGAATTTCCCTTTATTTTCTTCTAGCACAATAAGGAGGAATTTGTGCCATTACTGATACCACTTGTTGTACTTGGATAAATACAACAGGAGAAGTAGAACAAGATCTTAAACAAGCCTGCCATAAAGCTACATGGCTTCCCTACCCCCTATGTCCAATTCCCCATTTCTTGATATTTTAGTTGGCTACCTACTGAAATTGGTTCTTGGCTACATTCAGTTTTGCAAACAGGATTAATTCTCTTAATCATTATAATAATTATTACAGGATTAATCAAATGTGTTATGAAATATTTTTCAAATGCTTGTACTCAATGCAACACTACTTGCTAGGCAAAAGATCACGCATTTTGAAGAAAACACAATTCCTTACAGAATACTTTGGCTCTTCACCTTGATCAATGTCCCTCTCTGCCGAGTACTCCTATTAGTACGGCCCTACTCTCACACACCCCCTTCTTAAAAGATCACAGAAGCAGAGGTCCAAGCTATGGCATCACAAAGACAGATCATATGGTGCCTGGCTACCTTTCACGGAAGAGTGTCTGAGGTCTTAAAAGTGTATTTTAAATAGGCAGCCATCTAATAAACACAAGGAAAATAGTCCATACAGAAGAAGACACTCTTATAATAGCGATCAGCAAATTTCTGTAGAAATTCTTGATCAGAAGTGGGGGTTGTGAAGGAGCCCTAAAAGTCTAGGTGCTTGGCATAAGTAGAGGCTTCTGTCAAAGATGTAGGCTAGACTCTTTTTTTTTTTTTTTTCTTTACTGCTTATTCTGAGCCAACTCTCAAAAGTTAGCTAGTCAGAATATCTCGGGAAGCATGCTGGCTCTCCACCCCTCTCTTCCTTTCACAGCGTGCTCCCAGGGAGGATGCTCACTAAGACTGGCACTGCCAAAATATCCATAAATTAACAAGAAGTTAACTGACTCAAACTTTATGATTAACAAAACAATGCTTAAGAGATCTCGTGATCATCTGGTGTCTGTTAAATCATAATTTTGGAAATGTCAACTAATCAGAATTTTTTTCCTTGTAAGCTCCTAGATTTTCTGTACTTAAACTCTGTGAAAAATTCCTTTCACTGGAGTGCTTTTGTGAATCCTCATGATGCGCTGACTGATCAGGATTGCTCTATTCCTTTAATAAATCTCTGCAAGCCAGCATACTGTGATACCAAAAACAGACAAAGACACCACAAAAAAGGAAATTGCAGACCAATATCTCTCATGACTATAGATGCAAAAATTCTCAACAAAATTCTAGACAATAGAATTCAGCATCATAAAAAAAAAAAAAATACAACATGACCAAGTGGTATTCATACCAGGAATGCAAGGATGGTTCAACATTAGAAAATCAATCAACATAATCCATCCCATAAATAAAATAAAAGAATCACATATCATGTCAATCAACACAGGAAAGGCATTTGATAAAGTCCAATACCCACTCCTGATAAAAACTCTCAACGAAATGGGTATAGAAGGGAAATTTCTCAAGATAATAGAGGCCATCTATACAAAACCAAGAGCCAATATCAATCTTAATGGAGAGAGGCTGAAACTATTCTCAGTGAAAACAGGAATGAGACAAGGATGCCCTTTATCACCACTTCTATTTAACACTGTACTTGGAGTCCTAGAGAGAGCTATAAGGCAAAAAAAAGAAAGAAAGGAAGGACAACCAAGTTGGTAAGGAAGAAATAAAACTGTCCCTATTTGAGGATCATATTACACTTCACAAAGAAAATTCAAAGGACTCTAAAGAAAATTACTGGAACTAACAGAAAGATTCAGCAGAGTAGCAGAATACAAGATAAACATACAAAAACCAGTTCAATTCCTATACACCAATGAAGAGAACTAAGAAAAGGAAATCAGTAAAGCAATACCATTTATAATAGCCCCTAAAAATAAAATAAAATACTTAGGAATAAATCTAACCAGGGACGTGAAAGGCCTATATAAATAAAACTACAAAACACTACTATAAATAACCAAACGAGATCTACATAAATTAAAAAAATATACCATGATCATGGATAGGTAGATTCAACACTGTGAAAATGTCAATTCTACCCAAAGCAATCTGCAAATACAGTGCAATTCTGATCCAAATACCAATAGCATTCTTTAACAAGATGGAATAAGTAAAATACTATTGAAGGAGAAAAATAAAGTAGGATGACTCGTACTACCTGACAGCTACAGTAAGCAAAACAGCCTGGTACTGGTAAAACGAAAGACACATTGACCAGTGGAACACACTTGAGAACCCAGATGTAAACCCATCTACCTACAGTCACCTGATCCTTGACAAAGGCCCAAAGTTCATTGAATGGGGAAAGACACTGTTTTTAACAGATAGTGCTGGCAAAACTGAATGTCCACTTGTAAAAAAAAAATGAAACAGGATCCATACTTCACACCATACACAAAAACTAATTCAAAATGGATCAAAGACCTAAATAAAAAACCAAAAACTGTAAAGATCATAGAAGAAAAATAAGGTCAACACTAGAGGTCCTAATACATGGCATAAATAGGATACAAACCATAACCAATGATACACAAACACCAGAATATAAGCTAGATAACTGGGATCGTCTAAAAATTAAATGCTTATGCCCATCAAAAGACTTCACCAAAAGACTAGAAAGAGGATCTACAGACTGGGAAAAGAAATTTTCACTATGACAAATCCGGCAAAGTTCTAATCTCTAAAATCTATAGGAAAATCCAACCAACACCTTTATGACAAACAACAACAAAAAAACCCAATTAAAAAATGGGCAAAGGATATGAACAGTTACTTCACCAAAGAAGACATTCGGGTGGCTAACAGATACATGAGAAAATGCTCATGACCCCTAGCTGTTAGAGAAATGCAAATCAAAACTAAAATGAGATACCATCTCACCCTGACATAATTGGCACTAATCAAAAAAAAAAAAAAAACACAAAACAGAAAGTAACAAATGTTGGAGAGGTTGTGGGGAGATTGGAACTCTTATGCACTTATGGTGGGAATGCAAAATGGTACAACCATTTTAGAAAATGATATGGCACTTCCTTAAAAAGCTAGAAATAGAAATACCATACAATCAAGCAATCCCATTCCTAGAAATATATCCTAGAGAAATGAAAGTCGTCACACTAGTAGATATATGCACACCCATATTCATTGCAGCGCTATTCAGAACAGCAAAAAGATGGAATCAACCTAAGTGCCCATCAACAGATGAATGGATAAACAAACTATGGTACATATACACAACAGAATAGTATGCAACAGTAAAGGACAATGATGAACCTGTGAAACATCTCAACACAGATGAATCTGGAGGGCATTATGCTGAGTGAAATAAGTCAATCACAAAAGGTCAAATACTGTATGAGACCACCATTATAAAAATTCACGAAAAGGTTTACAAACAGGAAGAAACAATCTTTGATGGTCACCAGGGAGGAGTGGTGTTTGGGCGGGAAACACTAACTAGACAATAGATAAGTGATGACTTTGGTATACGGTAAGACAGTATGCAATACTGGGGAATCAGCACAACTTCACCAAAGCAATGTCATGGAAGCTTAAAAGACACGTCCAAACTCCCTGAGGGCTGGGGACCATGGTCTTTGGGGACACCTAGCTCAATTTGCATAACATAATTTATAAAGAGAATGTTCTACGTTCAAGTAGCATCTGGGGTCTTAAAAGCCTGCGAATGGCCATTTAAGATACTCCACTGATCCCATCCCATCTGGAGCAAGGGAAAATAAAGAAAACTAAAAACACAAGGGAAAAATAATCCAAAGGACTAATGACCACAACTACCACAGCCTCCCCTAGACTGAGTCCAGCACAACTAGATGGTGCCCAGTTACCACCACCAACTGCTCTGACAGGAATCACAATAGAGAGTCCAGGACAGAGCTGGAGAAAAATGTAGAACAGAATTCTAACTCACAAAAAAAGACCAGACTTACGGGCCTGACAGAGACTGGAGAAATCCCAAGAGTATCGCCCTGGACACCCTTTAATTTAGTACTGAAGTCACTCCTGAGGTTCACCCTTCAGCCAAAGATTAGACAGGCACATAAAAACAAAACAAGACTAAAGGGGCACACCAGCCCAGGAGCAAGGACAATAATGTAGGAGGGGACAGGGAAGTTGGGAATGAGGAACCCAAGGTTGAGAAGGAGAGAGTGTTGACAACCAATGTTGCAGGGTTGCCAGGTTGGCTGAAATAATTTACATGTATTCAGACCTTTCCATATCCCAGACAACGGAGATGATAGGAAATTCCTGCTAACTCATTGCTGTCGAGTCAATCCAACTCACAGCGGCCCTATAGGACAGAGTAAAACTGCCCCATTGTGTTTCCAAGCAGTGCCTGGTGGATTCAAACTGCCAACCTTTTGATTAGAAGCCATAGCACTTAACCCCTATGCCACCAGTGTTTCCAGACAATAGGGATGACAGGAAATTCCTGATAGGAATTTATTTTCAAGATTTGAACTAAGCCTTGGATGTGCCTTGTATATTGAATATATTTAGGATATAAACATATTCCTATATAAGTCCAGATTTTGAATAATCATTTTCTAAATTCCTGGCATAAAAATTCAACATGTGGAAGGGAAAATATGCTCAGAAAGTGAATGTATTTTATTAATCTAATAAATAACTTTCTCAATGATTGTCACATGTAGGTAAAATTTCTAAGATCATATTACTAAGTACTTTGAAATGAAATGAAAATTGAATATTTGCCATATGCAACATAGTTATGGTCTCAGGCATTCCAAAATGAATTATTTTAGCTATTCCACCTGGATAGAGTGTCCTCTTGTTATGTTTTGTATTATTTAAAAAATTTTTTTTTGCGAATATATCTACTAAGTGCCAATAACATGCATTCTAGACCATACTGTCTAGCAATAAACTATCATATTGCACAATCTTAGAACAATAAATTCAATTCCCCTTCAATTTGGAGATTAGAACCAGATTTCACATAGGGTACAGTGATTTTCTAAAGGGGAAAAACTATCACGTTGCTCAGTGAACTGCTTGCTTATCAATCCGGACTTATTTTTAAGGTCAAAAGAGCTTTGATTTTTTTTAAATCATGAGGTCTCTAATGCCTACGGGTCGTTGATTTGCCAAACAAATCCTAGATCACCAGGTTTGACCCAATCATCTGGAGAAAGGAAGAAACATGATATTTAGTGAATAATCATTGTATGCCTTGAATTATAAGATGATTTTATTTCATTTATTTCTCAAAAGATGTAATGGGCTAGGTACTCTACTCCTCATTGCATTCAGTTCCTTAAGCCAAATGCCACAAATCAGCTTTTCATTTTATAAAGCACAGCTCAACATTTACCCTAAATAGTTAGTGGTAGCTACTGGCTGCTCTCTCCGAAAGTCATCCTTTATTCCTTCCTGGTAGCATAGCCACCCAACTGGAAACCACATTTCCGTGCCCAACTCTTTGCATATCGCTATGGCCACGTGATCAAATTCTCACCAAGGAATGTGAGCACAAAGGCTGTATGTGACTTCGGCTTCGCTTGCTTAAAACATATTGCTTGCTCAGGACCTCCTTCTCCTGTCTCTTTCCCTTCCTTTGAGCTAAAACAGAAGTGTCAGAGTTGCAGCTCTGATCCAGAAGACTAGGACAATGCCCGATTAATGGTCAGACCAAAGGCAGAAAGGGAACCCTTTGTCTCAGTATGATCTTGTGAAGCAGACATGCCCACCAGCCTAGCCATGCCTGACTTGAATGTGAGAGAAGGAAACTTGCACCTTTTACAAGACAGTATATACTTTTTTCCAGTCTCTTTTTAACAGTCACTTATCCTTTATCCTACTAGTTAATAAAAGTGCCTTTGATCCTAGACAATCCAGTTATCTAGTATTGACTTTGAACTCTCAGGGCTGTAATGAGATGTGGTATATACTTTATGCTTAGTGCTTGTGTTCCATTGGCTAAATTACCTATAATTTAGATATTGTGTCCATAACATATTTCACCTATTTTTGTTAAATTATAACGACAATATATGAAATGTGAATAAAGTTCACAAGTGGAGGGAATTAGCACCACATGTTGTGTAAATGATCTATATTGTTTACAGAAAGTGTCAAAAAAATCCAATATTTCTCTGTTTGAGTCTAGAAATGTTACGATTTGAATCTCAATGCTTTTAGTTTTTTAACAATTGACTTGAATTCATTCAATAACTCTACTTAGAAAGCAGGGAATTATTTCATGTACATTTAAGTTTTCATGATGGATGTCTCTTATGTATGGTCCATGTAGGCATGTCAGCAGACTAGGAAGGAACATTTGTGCTTTGATCTAGAGTTAAAATATTTCAACATGTACATGAAAATAGCACTCTTACCCAATGACTAATAGCCTTACATTCTTACCTTTAGAATTATTCCTTTTAGTTATTATGCTATTTGTAGAATTCTCTTGCTAAATCAAAAGATATGTTGCCTGACGGTGGAACTAATAACACAACAGCAAAATAAAAAGCCTGAAAGAATAGAACTAATGATAGTTAATTTTGTTGTGGGCAGGGAAAAGGGGTAGAGTACATAGAGGCAGAGGAGAAAAGCAGCTCTGAGTGTTATGATTCACTAACAGGCTATGGTTACTTACATGGGCAGGTATAAAAAGCAACTGATCAACAAAAAGAATTAGAAGCGAGAATAAAAGGGGTCTTTTTTTTTTTTTTTTTTAGGTATACTCAAGTAATATCTCGCCTAATTCTCAGGGTTTCTATATCACAAGATACCAAGACTTTTGCTCTGGACAAGTATCAACGTGATAGATAACTGACCTCAGCTGGCTGTATTTATTCTCCTGAAATAATACCTTCTTAGAAATGAAGGGTGATCTTAAGGGAGAGATAGAGCTAAAGAGATTTTGCCCAGGAAATCCAGGAAGGATCACTATATATAAGGTTAGGAGTTAATCTCTGCCACACAGCAGGTCTCATGGGTGAGACAGTGGTAACACTGTAAGCATTCTCAACCTCTTTGAATTTTCTCTACTCCATGAAAGTTATAAGAAATTGTTCCATTAAAAAAAAAAAAAGATCATCAAAACCACCTAGCAGTTTTAGTGTGCATTTTCAGTTGTCCTGCCTTAATCTAGAAGGATAAAGACATGCCGGGAGAGGATTACATAGATATGAAGTTAAGAGAAATGTTTTGAGGAAAGCCTGCAAAAAAGTGAGTGTGCACATAGTAGCTACACAAGAGAAGTTTCTATTATATCTCGATAAGAAGAAGGAGGAAGAAGAGAAAGCGGAGGAGATAGGACGGGAAGTTCACAGATATTGGGCACTTGCTTCATGTACTTTTCAAATTGCATTTCATGTGTTACCAATATTAATGCTTAAAACAACTCTGTAATGGGTATGATTTTTATTCCCATTTTATAGATGAAAAAAACTGAAGCTCAGGGATATTAGGTAACTTGCTCAAGCCTAAAAGCTAGTGAGTAGCATAGCCAACATAGGAGTCAAGGCATAACTGCTGCAGAGTTTACGAAAAACGCTCAGAATTCATCTTAAAAAAAAAAAAGCTTTTCTTAATTCTTTTGCTCCTCTAGATTTTCATTTACTCTACTCTCTCACTTTGTACTCACTCTCCAGCCCATTGCAACATGAGAACTGCTTCCACCTGGCCTCTCAAAGGCAGCCCTGGTGGCAGCCCACCAGCTGCTCCACGGGAGAAAGATGCAGCTGTCTGCTTTCATAAAGGTTTACAGCCTTGGAAATCCTATGGGACAGTTAGTTCTGTTCTGTC
The DNA here is from genome assembly GCF_024166365.1 of Elephas maximus indicus. Taxonomy (NCBI): domain Eukaryota; kingdom Metazoa; phylum Chordata; class Mammalia; order Proboscidea; family Elephantidae; genus Elephas; species Elephas maximus. The sequence goes on along the minus strand of NC_064833.1, from coordinate 57,514,151 downwards.
CTATAGGATTGCTCTGTGTCAGAATGGACTTGCAGGCAGGGGGTTGGGACTAACATTACTACTTTAAATGTGTTTATTTTGCCTTAAATATACTGTACAGAGTTCTACGATAAAGTAGTCTCCTGAAAAAGTAACAAAGGGTACATACAAAAAAGCGCTCATCAGTTTCCTGAAAAACACACTTCAGGCACAGAGTGGGAAACGAGCAGCACGTGACATGTTCAATGTTCTGCACCATTTGTTATTATTAATTGATTACCGACCTGACAGTCATCCATTCTAAACAGAATATTAAATATGTCAGTCTATAAATTTAGAAGCCCTGAATTTATCCAAGGTGTTTCTTTAGATTTTAAGAGTTGAAGATGAAAAAGCGGCAATCCTGGAACCAGAACCAGGCCTTTAGAAAGGCATCAAAGGTTACAAATGTTTAGTTTAAAAATATTTTATTATGTACTTATGAAGTATAGAAGAAACCTGAGAGGCAAAAAAAAAGGGGAATTTATGCAAAACAAAACAAAACAAAATACCACTGAAAATATCATAATGAAAAAATATCTACCATTTCATAAGTACTTACTGTGGTTTGGAAACTCTGGTGGTGTAGTGGTTAAGAGCTACAGTTCGAATTCACCAGTTGCTCCTTGGAAACCCTATGGGGCAGTTCTACTCTGTCCTACAGTGTCGCTATAAGTTGAAATTGACTGGATGGCAATAAGTTTTTTTTTTTTAACTGTGTTTTAGACGCTTGACATATACAAGGTCATAAAATCCTAATAGAAACAAGTTCTAAAAGACTGTGCCAAAGGCCACAGGACTGATAAATGATATAGCCAAAGGTTCACATATCTGGTAAGACAGCTAACAACAAGTTAATAGATAAGGTAATTTTGATGACATAGTGCCGTCGCTACAGCTGAGAAGTTAAGAAAACAGTAGTGGGTGGAGGGTTGAAGGGTAAGAGATGGGGGGGCAAGGATGGGAGGATGAACAGAAGAGAAGGAAGAGCAGGGGTAAGGGCAGAAAGGAGGGAAGGAGAGTGGAAGGTAAATTCTAAGACCAAGAACATGGGGGCCTAGAAAATCTCCAAAAAGAAAAAGAAAAAATGCATAAGAAATGCAAGACAAGTGCAAAAACTGGACAGATTTGGGTCATACAGATGAGTCATAAAAGACATATGACAAAAGTACATTAGAAAAATATTGCAGACTTTACAATATGTTTCCTTAGTGAGACTAAATGGTGCCCAAAAACTCCAGAAAACAATCTCTCTGAGGTTAACAAAACTCTACACTAGGGGAAGGAACATTTTTAAAAAGAGAAAAGGGAAAACAAAAAACCAGAAAGAGCTATCTTCACTCATGTCTTAAAAGTCCAGAGATTTCTCAATATGAATGACCCAGACTATAGAGGATAATATGATTTCACTGGAAAATTAATTTTGTTTAAGGAAAAGAATCCTGAGGATGTACAAGAGAAAAGTGACATTTTCCTGGCCATCCACAAGATCACATAATTAGAGGCACAAAGTTGCTCCTTTGTAAACAGAGATGTCGTTACTGCTCTCCTGTTGTTTTGTTTTGCTCTTGTTAGTTTATTTGTCTTAATTAAGAAAACCTGGAGTTTACAGACTATCTGGTTTTTAAGTATAAACATTAAAAAATGCTCTGGATATCTTTTTTTTTTTTCTTTGAGGTAAGGGTTATTCAGTTTTTGTTTGTTTAAAGATTGTAGCATTCAAGAGAGGGATGCATGTATCACATGGTTATTCCCCATCTTGGGCTCTTGTCAGTGAAAGATACTTGTAATTCCCATGAACTTTAGTAAATTATTATTTTTATTAAGCTGAAGCTTACATTATGCAAACAAAGGATTCTTTGTCAAGGAATGAAGAGTTTTCAAAAGCCAGATAAATTTAATGGAATAATTTTATGACAAGTCAGCAAGCCTTTTACTATAGAGTTGAGCATTTGCATACCAATACATTAATTTTCTGACATTTACTTTTATTTAGAGAATTAATATTCACTCATATACATCTTTTATACTAACAAATGTGTGAATAGACATTTGGTAAAAAAAATGATCATAGGAAATAAGTATGTCTGTGGTATGTATAGATCTGTATTTCCCAAATTCTTTTTTGAACTCATTGAAATTATGAATATACTTTAACATTTCTAGTTTGTAGTCTTAATTTCTTAATATTCTCTATTCTTTCCACTCTCTCTCAGAGCTCAGACTTTTTTATTTTCCTGTATGTATTGAAGGTGTATACGTGGGGCTGGGATACGAAAAAAACCAAATCCATCGCCTTTGAGTCAATTCCGACTTAAAGCAATCCTATTGGACAGAGTAGAACTGCCCCATAGAGTTTTCAACGACTGGATGGTGGATTCAAACTGCTGACCTTTTGGTTAGCAGGCAAATGATTAAGCACTAAGCCACCAGGGCTCCAGGGCTAGTATAAAAAGCAAAAAACCAAACCTATTGCCATCGAGTTGATTCCAACTCACTGCAACCCTGTAGGACAGAATAGAACTGCCCCATAGAGTTTCCAAGGAGCACCCAGTGGATTTGAACTGCCGACTTTTTGGTTAGCAGCTGTAGCTCTTAACCACTATGCCACCAGGGTTGTGATAAGGCATATTAATACCTTGACTTTTACTCGTATTTAAATAATAGGAAAATTTTTTTTTTTTACTAGCAAATGTGTGAATAGACTTTTGATTAAAAAATTACTATAGGAAATATTCAGTTATATGTGTGGTATGTATGTGTCTGTATTCCCCAGATTCTGTCCCTTCCCCTTATAGGTGTCTTCGTCCTCAATATACAGAGGGGTCAGACTTGTTAAGATCTGAAAAGATCACAGCCCTTGGTGGTTTGGCTTTTAGGTAATGAACTATTAGTTGTTTTATTCATTTAAAGCTCCAGAGAAAACAGAAGCAAAGATCAAACACAGGCTTTCCAAATAAAAGTATAATGTACTACTAGTAGGCCACCGGGCAATATATAAATATTTCAAACTACAAACTTATAAATACACAAACATTCCAGTTAATCTTCAAATCACAGAAAAGCAGCCCACACCTCTTTGTTTGCATGCCAGTATCAGGGACATTTATCTCTGCAAATTACATAAAAGCAAATGTTGGGCTTTTGTCTCGTGTTACATAACTCTAAAAAGCTATCACTGTAATTTGGTTTAAATTGTACATTGATACATATTGAATTGTATGCATTTTTTTTGTCTTCAAGAAGAATTAGTAACTTTTTTGAAAATCTAAATAGCATATTTTATTATACCCATATCTATAATACCCAGGAGATTACAAAAAGAAATATAGTTTTTAAATTTGCTACTTGTTCTTTCTCACAAAAAAATGTAATCTGTAATTTTTTTGTCATGTGTAATACAACGTATTTCAAGGCTTATAAGAAGAAACCAGTAAATGTGGCATAATTCATTTAAAAGGTCATTACTGAAATCTTATAGTATATTAAATGAAAATTTACAAAAAGAAAACAGAACAAAAAATGAAAATTTAGAAGCCTCATTCAAGAATATACTACTGGGGGAGGGGGTGCAGATTTAATAGAACCTTGTCAATAAGGAATGTGTCTTCTAATTTTTTGCAAGCAACATACTGGGAAAAGACAAATGATCTGTTTCTTGATGAAAATATTCCTTGAATTGAGTATAATTACTGATGAAGCTAGAATCTATTCTACTCAGGATAAGCACTGTTATTAGAATTCTGAAAAGCAATATATTTTATGCAGAATTAAAGGTTACTTAAAATATATTTTTTCATCACCAACAACAGAAATCCACGGGTTATGATGATGAATCGCCAAGTGTAACAGTCAAGTAGATAAATAGTTTAGATTAGATAGATGTTGTTGTTAGTTGCCCTTGAGTCCATTCAGACTCATGGGACTGGTGTTACAGAACAGAGCTGCTCCAGAGGGTTTTCAAGGCTGTGTGTGACCTTTACAGAAGCAGACCATCAGGCCTGTCTTCACAGATGCCTCTGGGTAGGTGTGAATAGCCAACCTTTTGGCTACTAGTCAAGCACTTAGCCATTTCCACCCCTCAGGGACTCCTAGATTAGATATAGATCGTTAAAACTTAATTTACTCTTTCATATCCTATATGCTGTGTAGATATAATTTTATTAACTTGTTTTTATATTTAAATAACTTTATCGATTATTTAAATAATTAAATATAATTATTATAAAATCATTCATTTTTCTAAATAAATTTATTCTTCATTAGAGAAATGCTATATTAAGTAGCCCAAAACTATGTTAATATTCACAAATTATCAATATGTGGAATTTTTTTTTTTTTTAACCTAGTCAAGTAAGGTGGCAGGATGTATAATTGGTAAAAACTGATTAAATAATCTATCTCTGAAACTTTGTTAATATAACGCTAGAAATGTACTTTAAGGAATTTTGTGCTTCTGCTGGGATTCCCTGGGTGGTGGAAAGAGTTAAGCACTGGGCTACTAACGCTGAAGGTTAGTGGTTTGAACTCACTCAAGAGATGCCTCAAAAGAAAGGTTCTGGCTACCTGCTTCTGAAAAGTCACAGCCATGAAAATCCTATGAAGCATAGTTCTACTCTGCAACACATTGGATCGCCCTTAGTTGGAACCAACTCAACAGCAATTGGTTTGGTTTAGTTTTTTGGTAATTGTTTTGGCTTCTCCAGAAGACACTGTCAATATAGCTTACAAAAGACACTAAAAAATTCTGACCTGGAATTCTTTATTAAAATCAAATTTAACTACGATAGAATCAGTGTATATCATAGATAATGATTCTAATATTTTAAATTCAGGCTAAATATGAACTGAATCCTTGTTTATTGCTCCCATTTCATTCTTCTTAATTTTTTTTTACAAAAGTACTATTTCAGAATTTTTTTTTTTTTTAATAAAAGAAAATTTCTTTAAAGATTACCGAGAAATCAATGTACCAGGAACCTGGGATGAGTTAGTTTCCTTAACAAAGAATTAAATTTACCTCTAAACCTTTGTTCCCACTGACTGAGAAAGGACACACACAAATTTACTAGGAAACCTCACCTTTATTCTAATGCTGTGATCTCTAAGGAGTTTCTTTCTTAGATCCTTAACAATGATTCTTTTGCAATAAATACAGAATAGTTTTCAAATCAATATTTTATATTACCTTTCTATAAAAATCCAAGACCTAACATAAAATCTGAATTAAGTGAAAACCTTGCTGCAGGAATCTGCTTGCTTTCTTATGCTCTAACTCTTTGAGAACCTGGAGCAATGGGCAGTTAGTGTGTCCTCTCCACATCCTTAAATATTGAATTTTCAAGCAAGCTTTCCCAAGTACTGGATCACAGTTAATTCATGGTTGTATTCTTAGACTAGTGCCTGAAGCGTTGATAGAGGATGTGGCTGAATAGATATCCATATGCTTTAGATATCAGGCATTCATGCATTAGAAATGACATTCCTGGTGAAAATTCAGGACCTGATTTGTGTGATTTACTTAGTTGGAGAGCCATCCATTTCCTCAAAGTGTTGTGATAACAGTTTGGGTGCTGGTAGATCGGACAACTTTTTTGCTTTGAAAAAAGCACTGGGTAATTTGGCTGTACCTTCTATGAAGAGGCAGAATTCTGCCAAGAAAAAATATAAAAGAGCAGAAAGGGCCAGAGCAATTTTAAGGACAATTATTTCAATAAGCAAGCCTAAACATAAAACAGATCTGATTTTGAATAGAACTGCATCATTAAGGATCTGTCAGGATGACAAGCTTAAAAACATATCTAGAAGTCTCCAAATCCATATGCCTATCGAATGAGATTACTTTTCATTATCCTTTCAACAATGAAAGAGGCTTGCTCCAAATAGCAATTCAACCACAGTGTGAAACTATTATTTCCAATAATAATTACCCTAGTAGATTTTTAAAAATAATTCCTACTAATTTTGTGCCCCATCTAAATTGCCAAGGAGTAAAAATTTTCAGATGCCATGGTTACTTTTATCTCTCTCTCTCTCTCTCTATCATCTATCTATCATCTCTATCTATCTATCTATCTATCTATCTATCTATCTATCTATCTATCTATCTATCTATCTATCTATCTATCTATCTATCTATCTATCTATCTATCTATCTATCTATCTATCTATCTATCTATCTATCTATCTATCTATCTATCTATCTATCTATCTATCTATCTATCTAATCTATCTATCTATCTATCTATCATCTATCTATCTATCTATCATCTATCTATCATCTATCTACCTATCATCTATCTATGTATCCACTCATTCATATCTTTCCTTGCTTATGTTTTTCACTCATAAAAATGAGCTTTATTTCCAACATGGAACGCTCCCAACACTATGTTCAATGCTGACGTGGTGAAATGAGTTCCTTTATGTGGTTTTTTGCCTTGGTTCTTTGGAAAAACAGCTTGAAAAATTTTTTCCTCTAAGCCTTAAGGAGTTACCTTGCCCTACATTTCTACCCCAGAGGGTCTGTTACTTTTGCCAGGTTGATTAACATTTTCTGGGTAATCTGTAAACAACTTTGTTTGATACATTTTGTCTTGCCCTGAGCTGTAGCCTACGCTGTGATTGGTATATACCTTGCAGGGATTGGTTAACAGACTATGCAAATAAGGTGAGTTGTAACTTACTATGAAAATGAAGTGTCTGTGGCCTATTGAGAATGGATTGGTCACTGGAGGGGCCATGCCTTGAAACTGACAAGCAGTTGAGTATATAAGCAGCCAACCCCACAGAGGTTTATCAAATGGAAAGAAGCAGGAAGAGCAGCAGCAGAAGAAAGAACAGAAAAGCAGAGAGAAAGAGAGGAGGCAAGGAACCTCCCAAAAGAGCTGTGACATGGGTCAAAGGCTGTAACATTGAAGACAGCAACAGGCCTGTAAGTGCCCCAGTAGCACAGCCTGTGCCCAGAGAAGGCAGGCCCAAGAGGAGCCTGTTCTGAGAGAGCTGAGAGGAGCCTGTCCTTAGGGCACAGAGTGGAGGCTTGCAAGGCCAAGGGGGCTGAGAGAGCTGTCTTGCTCTGAAGAAGTGAGACTTTGGCTCCAGGCTTCCTGGTCCTGATCCTGAGTGTAGTCTGTTGATCCTGATCCCAAGTTGTACCCTGTTTCTTTAAAAAATCACTTGAATATAAGTACAGTTTATGAGTTCTGTGAGATGTTAACAGTGAACTGCCGAACCTAAAAAGGGAGGGAAGAGGGCTGAGCAGAGGGAGAGTGGTCGGTATCCAAGATGGAATGGTACAGAGAGTTAAGTGCTGAACTACTAGCTTAAAGTTTGTCAGTTTGAACTCACTGAGCTGCTATGTGAGGAAAAATACCTGATGATCTTCTCTCATTAATATTACAGCCTAGGAAGCCCAATGGGGCAGTTCTACAGGGTAGCTATCTACTCCATAGCATGCAACAACAATAATCCTTATTGTACAGAGGAAGAAAGTGATGCATGGAGAGGTGATATAATTTGCCCATAGTGACATACCAGTCTGTAGAGCCAGAATTCACACTCAGCAGTATGACTCTAAGCTTTTGACAAACTCCCAAGCAACACCAAGATTTGAGAAGATTGCAAAGGAGCTGTCAGAATGCAAGGGGAACTGGAGAGTTTTAAGAAGGCAGGAGTGATCAAGAGAGGCAAATGTTGCTGAGAGTTCAAGGGAGAGAAGTGATTTTGTACTAAAGCAAATGGCACAGAAGAAAAGTCTTAGAATGATTCTAAAAATACCTCTCTGGGGAGACTGTATAATCTGAACAGGCATAGCTGCAGAGGACTATGTTACTTCTGTTCTTGTTTGAGGATAAAAAACCACCACTATGGTGGCAATGACACTGTAGAGGTATGAAGGGGAGAACTGAAACAAGTTTGGGAACAGATTTTGGAAGACTGGGAAGAAAAAAAAGAAGATAATTGGATGCTATCCATTTCCAGGGAGAATGGTGGTATCGTTGGTAAGTAAATAAATAAATAAACAAATAAACCAAAGGGAATAGATTGGTGTTGGAACTCAACTTGGAAAAAGACTGATAGTTTGAGGGCATATTGTGCTAGAAGTGACAGCAAGATACACAAACAGAAATAACTAATAGGTCGTATGAAAAGACGTGCTTCTTGTATCTTAACTTTCAGAGTCTTGAAAGTAATCCTCAGATTTTGAGAGTTGAAGCCGTTTGATTGGATGAGCTTTCCAAAGGAAACACCTGGAGAGATCATAGGGAATGAAGTTTCAGGAGTCTAGAGTTAAGGATACAAGTGATAGAATGAAGCAAATGGAAAAAGATCCATTGGAGGGGTTAAGTAGAGAGCATAAAAAATAGGTCAATATTTTTTTTTCAAAATGTGATGACATATCAAACTCAGCATAAATATTTCATTACCATATTTCTTTGATTATAAGAAGTATATTTTCATGTTATATAAATATACCTTAATTGGGTTATATTTCACTACAGATGTATACATTTAATATAGAAGTTTTCCATTACTGAACAGCTTTTATTAAATAGATGTTGCATCTTTTATTTGATAGTATCTTAAAATGAAAAATGTACTTTAGTGGTATTCATAGAATTTCATTTATGATTTGTATATTTTTATTATTGTTAACGAGTGAGAACTACATGTTATCCTTTATGTTAACTCTGTATAAAGAATGGGAGGAGGCAATATATTTAGGAATTTAAGATGCGTCAATAATCTATTCAGGGCTCCAGTGGTGATGTATGAGCATGAACGTTGAGGTTCGGAGGGGTAAGTGTATTTTTTAATGTCTCAATTTCCTGCTATGCAAATATCTGGGAGCATTAAAAAGATGGCACACAGATATCTGCAACATATACTGATAATACTGCCTACATTTATAGTGTGGACAAGTGATGAGTAATAATAATTAGAATGAACCAGTTTTAAGCAGGTTCAGGAAGAATTAGCCATAAGGAAAATACTGCTGAGATGCTTATGAAAGCTATGGAGTTGTCCCTTGTGATGTGCTTTGTCAGGCAGAACTAATTATCTGCGGATGATAAGAGAAAATATGGTGAAAAACAGCAGCCATTTCCCAGAGCAGGAGTATCCATTTAAAACCCAACAACTCCCTGAACCATGAGATAATTGAAACAGTACCAAAGCTGGCATGAATAACAAGGCACGAACTGTCTTTCTTGGAAAGTGGTGGGGGCAGGTAGGGAAAGTAATGTCAAATGCATCTTAGAAAAATCAAGTTTTATTTCAACTGACCAACAGTATCCAATTAGAATAAGAAGGGAATTATTTAAAATATTAAAACTAAGCCTTTCTAACCAAGAAATTGTTAGCCAAGTCTGCAGATGCCATGATCTGATGTCTTTCTATTCCATAGTTTTAATATGAAAGTACATTTTAAAGATTTTTTTTTTTTAGCACGTCAGCAATCAAAATGAACATTCAAGGACATTAATGAACGTTTGTTTCAAATTAAAAGCAATATCTCCTAACAGAACTTGAATATGCTAACCAAATTTTTAGTCTCTATCAAAAAGGGAATTATTTTGGTTTTTAGATTCTGTTGCTGGCAACGAAGAATGATTTATAGGTTTGATTACTGTCAATTTCTCCTGACACCATTCTGCCCAAACACCTTGATTTTCGAAGGTGTAGGAATTGTCCCATGAACTTACCAGGGACCCAATCTCATTGTATGGGTCTTTTCTGCTATGCTTAGGGTAAGGCCTTCATACCCTGACCCAAAATGACTGCTCCCTCCGAAGGCATCATACCCACCTTGCACATAGGAGGAAACCAAAACCCATTGCCGTTGAGTCAATTCCGACCCAATAGGACAGAGTAGAACTGCTCCATATAGTTTCTAAGAAGTGCCTGGTGGATTCAAACTGCTGACCTTTTGGTTAGCAGCTATAGATCTTAACCATTAGCCACCAGGGTTTCCAGATAGGAGGAAGGAGTGCTCAAAAGGTAAAAAGCTAAGAGAAGCCAGGAAGGTGACTTTTTAGTACCTTAGGAGATTTGGGATTTGTTAAGAAAGAACAAGGAGATAACAGGTATTGTGAAGGCAACAAGCAGTGTTTGGTAATATACAAGTCAGTTCTCTGATGCTAAGAGAAATAAGAGAACAGGAACTGTGCGTCATTTAGAATTCTTAACTAGATTCATGGTGCATAGCATAGAGACCCCAGTGGTAGCATTTAAATTAATACTTCTATATTCAATAACAGAATAGTCTGTGAAAGTTGCAGAAAATTGGAGAGAAAAAAATTTTTTTAATTCCACAAAATTACTAGAAGCATTTGCTTTTTTCAGTAAAAGATATATTTGTAAAGGGTGAATAAAAATGATGAACAAAAGTTGATATTTGAACTTATATCAATTTATGTTATCTGTGCTTTAATGTCTCATTAATATGAATAATCAGAATTTAATTATAAATGGAACCAATGTGTTAAGCTAGACTACTTACAAAAAATGACAGAAAATTACTCTCATGATTAATATACTAGAAAAATCTAAGATGTCTTCCTTTATTTTTAAAATAATGATGAGATACGAGCAAGAAGGATTTCTTTTTAATGCTCATTTATTTGTTCTCACTGAATTCCTAAAGAGGGTTGTAAGTTATAGTGAACTGCATTGCTATTCATGTATTCCTTTCTTTTCTACTGCCTATCTCCTCATCTCTTCAAAAAAGCAACGTGTTCTTTGAGTTTATAATGATACCGATAGTTAGTTTAAATGCATTTTGCAGGGAGCAATATAAAACCAACTAAAAATCAGTAAATTTCACAATTCACTTCTTTAGATGGTGATTTAAAAAAGTACATTCTAACAGAACATTGAACTTATTAGAATATTTGCAAACAGTAATAATACCGGCATATTACGAAGGTATAGTAGAGTATAAAATTGTTGATGCTGACTAACATTATGATTAGAATATAACAGTTCACATAATTGCTTGAAACAAGTAAATCTGCTCTTCTAAAATATGATGCTCATTTGTCAAAAACGAAAATTATTTCCACCCACTGTCAGCAGAAACAAATTGTCAACATATATACGGTAATATATATGGCTATAACAGGATAAGAATAAACTTTCCTGCAATTTTAAAAAATACTAACAATGATTTATAAAAAGCAACCCATCTTTTTAAGTTAAGAGGCAAGTTTTCAAGCCAATCAGCCAAAAATAATACCAGTTTCGTCATTCAAAGAGTATGCATTATAATGTCCATGTAGTAACTTCAAACAAAAATATCTATATTTATTTTAATAGGATAATATTTATAACTTACAATATTTTTATAGCGTTTGGCTTGTGATACCAAAAATTAAATTTTAAAATGTTGGTAATATCAAAGGTATAAATTCTGCTTACATGTATTTTGAAAATATCTCGTGTTTTTTTTTTTAGATTAGGCCATTAAGGACGTCGCAAAAAAAAAAAAAAAAAACTTACAAAAAAAGGTTTTTGGTGCTCCTTTAAATGAGAAGTATTGTAAAGCTGTAACTGTACTCTTGGTTTAGGTATTTGTAATACATAGCAGGCAAACCTAATTTCATACTCACACACACGCACGTATGTAAAATAAGGTGAGTCAATCTTACACACGTAAGAGGAACACCTGGACAGAAGAGTGTAAGCTATTCTCCTTATATGTAAAGGAACGATCCCTAACAGAAGTGGCCTGAAGAACAAAACTGATGTAGTAGTTGCCCATAAAGTGAGGATAGTAGAAAGGGGTTAAAATCTGTGTGGTTAGAAGAGAGCTTGAAATAAAGAAAATTCCTGCCTGAGGAGAAGAAAAGCAACTAATATGAGATGACTGTTTTTTATTTGGAGCCCTTGTGGCGCAGTTGTTAAGAGCTCAACTGCTAACCAAAATGGTTGGCAGTTCAAACTCACCGGCTGATCCCTGGAAACCCTATGGGGCAGTTCTACCCTGTCCTACAGGGTCACTATGAGTCAGAGTAGATTTAACGGCAATGAGTTTTTTTGTTATTTATTTTTTGTTGTTTGTTTGATTTTTATGTGTAGTAGAGATGGATCCAATGTGGTTCTGAAAAAGGAATGGGTAACATGATCTTTCCATGAAATAAAAGTTTAGTGAATTTAATATTTAGAAATTATTCTGTATAAAGGAATGTGGCCACCTTTTTAACTGGCAGAATTCTTGGAAAAGTGAACTTTAAGGAACTGCTTGACTGACATTTGGGAATTTGGGAGGTGAAATGAACTGAAGTCTGGGCCAAGACATCACAAATGTGGCAGTATAACTCAACAGAAGGGCCTTGCCTTGAGAGTCTTCACACAAAACAGGCTATTTCCCTGTTTCTCTGTCTTTGTCTTAAGGAGCTTCACTCCTTGTTTTCTGTCCAAGATAGTCAGTTTTAAAGAATCAAATTCAATTAAAATCACACTCGAAAACTTCCCTTTGATCATATTAGCAAACAGCAATTTCTTCTTACTCTGAATCGATTACCCTTACAATCTAGCTGACTTTTTCAATATGGCTTTGGAAATTCGTAAACCATAGTTATATACATAAATCCCTGCTGCTGTTTACTTTGGCGCATGCTCCATAGAGTTCCTTTTGTAAGATGCAGCTTAATTACAAGTCAGCTGCTACAAATCAAAGCATCTGCCTTTATGACTTTTTATTCGGGCCTCATGTTTGAAAACAGTGTTTTCTCTGACCAAATCATCTAATCAGTAGGGCAGTCTGCTGCAGTTAGCAGCCACATGGGCCTATTGTACTAGGGTTTCAGCTACTGTTTGCGTGATTGTGATCTCTTTAAATTGCCACCTGGGCCCCCTAAAGTGAATTCCATGAATGCCACATAGTCTATATTTTAAGTCCTAAACTTATTCTTCAAATTTAGTGAAAACCCATTTAGCATTTTCACATGATGCTAAAATAGGTAGTCAAAAAATTTTTCACAACTACCTATTTTTGGTGTACCACTCACTTTGAGTATCTACTGTATTGTTCCATTTTATTTGTCTATGTGTGATTGTGTGTGGGGAGGGAGGGTGGAAAGGGGGAAGGGAGAAAGAGAGGGAAGAAGGAAAAGAGGAGGGAGGGGAAAGAAAGAAGGAAGGAGGGAGAGAGAGCCCTATGCAGCCCTAGTGGCTTAATGGTTAAGTGCTGGGGTGCTAACCAGAACGTTGGAGGTCCAACCCACCCAGAGGCTCCATGGGAGAAAAATCTGAAGATATGCTCCTGTAAAGATCACAGCCTAGAAATCTCTGTGGGGAAGTTCTACTCTGTCGCATGGGGTCACTCTGAATTTATATATATATATATACATAAAATTCATATGTAGGATGAAAAGAACATAGGCTGTTTTTTACTATCTGATAGTATGGAATATATGTTATATAGAGGAATGACAATGTCTGAGCTGTATGAAAATCCTGAAGAAACCAGATTAGAGGATGGTTTTGAGGAAGCAAAATTGGAGATGGTGAGACTTTCAATAGCCCAAGTGAGAGCTGCTGAGGACAAGAACTAGGCTGGAATAAGGAAGGTATAAGAATACCTTCCTTATGGAGGAGTTGACTCAACAATCTCTTAAGAAGTAAAATTAAGAGGATTTATTATTAAGTAGGAGGTGGAATATGAGACATGGAAGAGACTAGAATGACTCAGGTGATTGGTGGGTAACTGGGTGGATGATGGTGGTATTAATGCAAATTAGGAGAACAAAAGGAGTAGCCAATTTGTTGAAAGGAGAAGACGGTAAATTCAGTTTTGGAGGCACCTGTTAAATTCAATTGTATGTGCTCATCAGGCAGTTGGAGTGCTTAGCTCAGGGGAGAGGATCAAGGTAAGGACATAAATTTGGGAACCAATGGTATACACGGTGTAAGACAAGAGAATAGGTGAAATCCCTCAAGTAGCATGTAGAATAAGAAGCACAGGAATTGTAGATAGAAAATACCAACACTTGATGGGCAATGCATAACCTGAAACAATAGATTGGACCAGAAGCTCTCGGTGCCTAGGAAATGAAGAGAGTCAAAATTTTCAAAAGTGAATAGTCCGCTCATCACCCAGATCTTGATTTCTAATACCATTCTCCAATAAAAAGAACCAGAGCTCCATGAAAAAGTGGCTGATTCTAGGGGTAGGACAGGGACTACACAAGATGTTTTTGGAGCATCTTATAGGGCCAGAATGTTCTAAGAGATACAGAAGCCAACTGAAAGAGCTCCCGATGGCCAAAGCAGGAACAATTTCACCAACAAAATAAAGTAGAATTGGATTACAACCCAAAGTGTAAAGTAAATATTCATGAATTCATACAGATATTAATAAAAGATTGCATATGGAAGTAAATGGCAGAGAACATGCAAATCCATATAGGAGAATTCCAAATAATTTATGTGGATATTCCACCCTCGAGAAAGGGGAGCAAAAATCTCCACATCTTAAGTGTGGACTACACTAGTGATTTTCTTCTAAAGAGTACATACAGTCTGGAAGTGAAATAAGGAGTAACTTTGCCATGAGGACACCTGAAAAACACTACCTCAGCCAGGTAATCATGGTTAACATTAATGGTGATAAATCGTGCTAATTGCATCTACCCTTGTTATGATGTGAGGAGAATGGCATTTCACTTGTGATCTTCCTCCCCAAAACCCTTAATCCCAGTCAAGACAAAAATCAGAAAATCTCCACTTTAGAGGCCTTCTACAAAATACCTCAGTAGTACTCCTCAACCACTGCCTATCTGTCAGTTTGTCTTACTGTGGTGGTTTGCACGTTGCTATGATGCTGGAAGCTATGTCATCAGTATTTCAAATACTAGCAGGGTCACCTACAGTGAAAGGATTTCTGAGGAGCTTTCAGACTAAGTCTAGGAAGAAAGGCCTGGCAATCTACCTCCATAAATTTAGCCAATGAAAACCTTAAGGATCACAACAGAACATTATCCAGCTGACTCGCTTTGGACACCTCATCAGGAGGGATCAATTGCTAGAGGAGGACATCATCTTTGGTGAAGTAGAGGACCAAGGAGGTCTCCCGCAGTGAAACAGATTGGCATAATAACTGTAGTAATGGACTTGAACATGCTGGCAATTTTGAGGATGAAGCAGGACCTAGCAACGTTTCATTCTGGCCTACATAAGGTCACCATGAGTCGGAGTCTTCAAAATTCAACAGCACTCTTCAAACTTGTCAAGGTCATCAAAAACAAGAAACTGCCCAAGAAACTGTCACAGCCAAGAAAAACCTAAGGAGACATAACAATTAAATGTGCTATATTGGAAAGGGAAATGCTGGTGGCTTAGTGGTTAAGTGCTACAGCTGCTAACCAAAGGGTCAGCAGTTAGAATCTGCCAGGCGCTCCTTGGAAACTCTATGGGGCAGTTCTACTCTGTCCTATAGGGTTGCTATGAGTTGGAATCAACTCGATGGCACTGGGTTTGGTTTTTTATATTGGAACGAATTCTGGAAGGGAAAAAGGGTATTAGTTAAAAACTGAGAAAATTTAAATAAAATATGAACTTTTGTTAATAATCATGTATCAACATTGGGTCATTATCTATGTCAGATATACTGTATAATGTCTGAGATGTTAGCAATAGGAAAACCAGAAAAGGGGTATGTGGGAACTTCTGTACTTTTCTTGTAACATTTCTGTAAACTTAAAACTATTCTACGAGAAAAAGTGACTAGTTAATACAGTTAAGTGAAGATGAGGAAAGCTGTAAAACAAGATTGTGAAATGCCGATTGGATTTGGCAACATGGAGTTCCTTGAAACCTTTGAGACATAACCTTTTGCCGTTGCGTCAGTTCCAACTCACTGCGACCCTGTAAGACGGAGTAGAACTGCCCCCAGGGGGTTTCCAAAGCTGGAAATCTCTATGGAAGTTGACTCACATCTTTTTCCCATGGAGCAGTGGGTTTGGACAGCCTACTTTTTGGTTAACAGCCCAGCGCTTAACCACTGCATCACCAGAGCTACTATAATATTGGTAGACACGTTAATTTATTTTTAATTCAGTTTTCTAACATTATGCATGTTTTATTAGTCATTTACATATGGAAATAAATATGAGTATACATTAATCATAAGAAATCTGGATGTATGTTATAGTCCATTTATATGAATTTTTTTGATTTTCATAAAATATAAGGGAAAAGTGAAATAAAGAAGGTTATAAATGAAATTACACAAATTTCGATAGTGCTTCCTGGTTTAATTTTACTTATATATAGTATATTGCTAATATTTATTTTCATATCTTCTAATCACTTTCTTTGGCAGTTTGTACACATTATTTGCTGCTTTCGTATTTGCAGTTCCTCCAAATAGGAATATTGGAAAAGGTAAGGAAATTATCCAAACTTGAAAGAGAAGTGTAAATTGAAGTTTGTATATATGCAAGAATAGAGCACATAATGAAGAAATAAATAAAATGAATAAAAAAAAAAATCATTAAATTGTGAAAAAAATTATCATGCAAAATGAGAGAAAATGATGTGAGTAACCCTGGTGGTGCCGAGTTAAGAATTCGGCTGCTGATCAAAAGGTCAGCAGTTCGAATAACCAGCTGCTCCTTGGAAACCCTGTGGGACACTGCTACTCTGTCCTATAGAGTTACTGTGAGTTGGAATCAACTCAATGGCAACAGGTTTTGGGATATATATATATATAAGCAAAAAATATGCATATATACTCATAATTTAATGTATATGCAAAAATATGTATATATACTCATGATTTATCATTTACGTATCTTCAATATTTTCATATAAAAAAACATTGAGATTACCTAGCATAAGTTAAAAATCTCAATCCTCATTGTTATTTATCTTATCTTAAATTTAGTATACTCTTCAATTATAAATTCTCCAGGGCATTCTCAGGAGTCCCTGGGTGGCACGAGTGGTTAAATGCTAGACTACTAGCCAAAAGGACAGTGGTTTGAACCCACCCAGAGGTGGTTCAGGAGACAGGCCTGGTTATCTGCTTCCCAAAGGCTACAGCCTTGAAAATACTATGGACCACAGTTCTACTCTGACACACATGGGGTCGCCAGGAGTCGGAACCCACTCAATGGCAACTAACAACAACACGGTTTACTTCAGAACTGTTATCAAAAGGCACAATTTACAAGTGATTTTTTTTTTTTTTAAAGTTTATATAGTTAACTCCTGAGGCTATCACCTGGAAAACTTGGCCACATTCTTTTTGCAGACTTTTCCTCCCCCAAAAATGCATTCACCTCTGCATTTTGAAAGTTTATTTTTTTCCTCTGTTTTACAGAATCAAAAGGTGAATGAAAACCTGTGTACTGCTACTGTTATTTGGGAGCTGTGGTGGTGACTCGGTTACGAGCTCAGGCTGCTAACCCAAAGGTCAGTAGTTGGAATCTACCAGCTGGTCCTTAGAGCCCCACAGGGCAGTTCTACTCTGTCTATAGGGTTGTGCTATGAGTTGGAATCAATTTGACGGCACAGAACAACAACTGTTATTTAGGGTGTAAAATATAGCCAAATCAATTCTCATAAATTGATTCTAGCTTTAATTTATTTGAGAAGAGGATATATTTATTAATAGGCATCAATAACAGTATTTGAGGGTATTCAGTATCTTTCACATATATTTTTTGAAATATATATATATTTCTACCTCTTGTGTTTACTAACATAGAATCCTGGGAAAATTACTTGTATTCTCTGATTTTAGTTTCCTAACCTATAAAATGAGTATGATAATATCCATGTCATAGAGCTTTTATAAGGATTAAATGAGAGACTACACTCAGCAAATACCAATTCCCTTAACCTAACTTTGTTTACTCTTGTTTTTCATGTGGCTATGCCACCTAAAAAGATGAGAATGGCGCATTGGAAATAAATGGTCGTGGAATATTTTGAGTATTGTACTATAATTATGTAGTAAATGGGAAAAGTGCAATGAGGATATTGATGTCTTTTGCTTTTCTTCAGCAGAGCTGCATTTAACATAAAGGGGAGTCATTTTATGGAATAATAAAAGCCTGACAATCACTGTGACTGGCTGACGGCCATTACTGCAGTGTAATTCTAAACAGCTTGTTTTTCGAAGTTCTTCTTTAATAACTCTTTAAACCCCAGGCATTGCCCAGCCTGGTTGAAAGATTCCAAGCTTATTTTAAAAGAGAAGTTTCCCACCATTGAACAACTGTGGAAAAAAAAATATGGGTTATAATACTGTTTTCTTCTTAAATGATTAGAATCAGATGGTTTCTGACAATGGCAGGAAAAATTTGGAAAATTGAACAAACTAAAGTTTAAATGTGAGATCAAATTAATTCATGAGTCATGGAAGAATAAGATCCCATTTGAAGAGATCTTATTTTTAAAACAATGAAATACAATCCATTTTACACTGAAAACCACAACATTTTATTTTTATTACCCAGATTAACATACTAAGATTTGCGAATAGAACTCAACATGGTTTATGAAGTTACATCCAATTAGATACATTTGTCTTTCTCAGTCAGTATCTCTAATCAGCAATCCTCACTCTAAAGTATGTGTAAGTGGGTGTAGTAGAGTTGGTAACTCTCTAAAATAAATATTTAAAGATATTTTAATAGTTACTTTAAATCCTTTTATTTAAATTGTGGATTAATGCTTTGGCCAGTGAATTCTGACCAGAATGTTTGAGGAACATATTTGCTGTTCAAGCTCTCTGTAATGGCTGTGTACTTAATTTTCAGAATTGTCCAAGTTAGATTCTCCCTGATGACGACATTTTATCTTAAACGTCTGTATTGGAAACACTGGGATAAAGATTAGGAGCAACAATCTGTGAACTGCAGAACACCGTTAATTGCTCATTCTTAAACGTAGAGATGCCAATTAATTTCACACAACTCATTCCAAAGCAGCACAGAGAAATGGTTCTGGTGTGAGTATTGCGCAAAAAAGAAGAGAAAAAAAAAAAAAAAAGAAAAGATGTGTTCTAGCTCCCAGAAAGCTGATTCTTGAACAGGCAGCTATAGAAGAATTCCATCGCATCCAGCGATTGGCTGATGGCATCTTTGTTAATCGACAGGAATCCTAAACCACAAGCTGGGTGGAGAAATCACTCTCTCACCCTCACCTTCAGATTCCGCCGCTCAGCCACCTGGGCTCTCGAGAGCCGTACCGCCTCCTCACTCCCGGTGCACGTCTCCCCCTCTCGACCGCCAAGGGTTCCCTCCCTCCCGGCGAGCATTCACACAATGGACTCACTTGTTTCCTTCGCACCTCTCTTTTGACTTCCAGCCCTAACCAACAACTTGAGCAAGAGTCAGGCTGGAGCCTCCGCCATGGAGCACGGAGCGCGGAGCCTTCCAGACAAGCTCTGAAACACGCGCGCACACGCAGACAAAACAAACAATGCCTGGTCCACGAATGAATAAATTAACGACACTCACACCTCCCACCTCCTTACTACCCGCAAAGAGAAACCCAGAACCGGGTTCTCCAAATGAGAGATTCTTTGTCTTTCAAACTGCAAACAACCGTTCCTGAAGAAGGCGAAAAAGACGCTGTGCGTTCTGATGGCAATAAACACTGACGGTGGCTTTGCCCGTGACAACGCCCCCAGCACCGCGCTGAGCCAGGTTCCCCGAGAACCGCGAGGGGGAAACGTAGGTCCGGCGCGAGGGAACAGCAGAGGCAAAGGCAGCTCAGGAGGGATGGGAAACGGGAAATCAGGGTGAAAAAACCGAATGAGTAAAACCAGCCTTTCATAGTGAAACTTCGAGTGGGAAGGGGTGGGATCTCTCCCCAGGTAACTACCTTGAGATGAAAAATAGATGAATACACAGGAAGTGCCAAGCGACAACAAGTTTGAGGTGAGCAGCAAGTTGTGCACCTCCTCTGAGGCGTTCGATCAGCACCCCCTGAGCGACCCCCAGCACACACGCTCCCCCAGTCAGAGGAGGTGGCGGCGGTAGCAGCAGCCGCGCCAGCAGCAGAAACAGCAGTAATAGCGGCAGCGGCAGCTGCGCGCCTCCGGCCCAGCCCCGCTCGGCTCCCCCTCTCGCCGGCGCCCTGCCTGTCTTGCGTGTGCGTGTGCGTGTGCTCAGCCTCAGCGTGAGGGGCACCTGCTAGTCTGCGCTCACAGCGGAGGCAGCCTCGCCGGGAGCTGCCGCTGCTGCCGCCCCTGGTGCTGCCGCTCTCGGGCGCCGGGCTCCCCGCCGCTGCCGTCGCCTCGCCAGCCAGAGTTGGGCTCCGTGGGGCTTCCCCCCTCGCAGCCTAGGTCCTTCCCCGCTGCCTGCAAGTCAGCCTGGCTCCGAGTCACGTGTCAGTGCCTGAGGCAGAGACTGAGAGAAAAAAACGCGCTTCATTCCTTCTTCCACCGCCATACTGTATTTTATACTAAATCTCATTTTTATTCCAACATTTTACTCCCGCTCGGTGAGTACCTTCTCAGTGGCATTCTTGTCCTATTCTTTTTTTTTTTCTTTTTATTTTTTGTTTTTCTTCTTTTTTTTTTCCACCTCTTTGATTATTGTTTATATTTGGGAAAGCTGGAGGAGCATGGTTTTGAGCCTTTTCCTGAATCCAAGTTTTTCTAGCATGCGATGGTTCTGTAGACAAGGCGCTGTGTCTGGGAGTCCGCGGCGGCCGTGCCCGCTGGGAGCGACTCCCAAGTCCAGCAAAATATGCAACTGGTTTTATGGAAAAAGCAATGTGAAGTATGGTGCCTGATTTTTTCCTTTGTAAAAATGAAAAGCATGTTTCTAACTCTTTTTTTTTGCATACTCTTTTTCTGATAACATTTTTGTATAGGTGGGATTTTACGGCAGTGTTTACAAGTTTGTGGTCTTGCAATACTGGTGCTAACCACTGAGCAAAGACATTAATTTTATATATTTTTGGTGCCCTTTTTGGAAGCCGGTAACAAGGAATTCGTTTTTTTCCCTCCTGTTTTTGATACCCATTGATAACATGAAACTTTTCTTGCAGCTGGTTACTGGGATGATTTTTAAGCAAAATACTTTTTTCCTCCTTTAAATTAACTGACTTTTGCGCATTTGACTTTTTTTTAAAAACCGAGATAATTTTATGATAGATATCCTGATATCTATAGCTATATTATTCCTTCTTCCTCCCCTTCTCCTCCCCGTAAATCAATTTTCAAATGATGGCAGTGGAAGGTTTTTCTGGAAAAAAAAAAAAAAATGAAGTGCGGTTTGGTTTCCTTGTCAACGGAGGATGAAGTGAACAGCTGAGCAGCTCGCAGAGAGCAGGTACTTGGTCCCCTTGGAGGCGTTTCCCGGGTTCGCAATGGCAACACTGGTCCTGGCAAAGAAATCTGTTTGTTTATGTGTGTGTTTGCGTGTGTGCGCGCGCGCGCGTCTCGGGCAGTGTCCGAGTCCGCGGTGGGGAAAACCGCGCCGCTAGCCAGGAAGAGCCAAAGTGCGTTCCCTGCCTCCGGATCGTTTTTGAATGTGCGCTAAATACAGTCCCTTCCTCGGCGGCTCTCGGGTCGTCTCCGCTGCGGGCGGCGTCTGCGCCGGCCGGGAATGAGGCTGCCGGGGGGCCCAGTAAGTTCTCCGAGGACCACTTGCAGAGCAGGAGTTGAGGGCGGTGGATGCGGTGCTGGCCGTCGGGCGGTCCAGGGCAGCCCCTCGGAGCGCACGCGAGATGGGGGGAGAAGTGGCAGGGGCAGTATCTTCCGGAGGGGATGGCTTCTGGCACGAGGGCCAGGAGCTGGAGACGTTTCCAGATCCTTGAGGATGGCACCAGCCCCCGAACGCTCAACTCCTGCTCCACCTCTTCGCTATGAGTAAACCTCGCAGCAGGTCTTTCCCTGCCTTTTTGATTATCCGAAGGGCTTTGCTTTTTGAGTGGTGCAGTCTTTGGCTTACTCAGTGCTTGCTTGTTTGTTCCAGGGGGTGGGGAAATAGTTACTTTCCAGGATGGTCACTTTGGTTTAATGTTGAGGACGAAACTGTTTGTTTGCATTAATGAAACTATACTCCTGAGTTATAAAAGTAGTTTTGTATTTAAGTTTTAAAGGGACCGTGTTTTCCCTTTTAACCACCTGATAGTGGTTGCAAAGAACTTCTCCTGAAAACTGGGGACTGGGAGTGGGGGTGATGAGGCATTGGTTTATTTCCGTGTATTGTTTACATTGAAATGCTTAGTGTTGAATGCATTCTGTGGATTTTATGCCTTCTTATGATTGTATTGTTACATGTTACCGGTACAGTCTTAGCACTACTTTTTCAGAAGTCTAGCAGTTGGAAGTAAATGCCTTTTTCTCTACTTAGCACAGTGACAAAATCTGCTTGGAAAACTTACATACAAATAAATTTTGAAAAGCCTTACTCTTAAAAACATTAAATATATTTAAATTGTTTTATTTTGAAGTTTTGATTTTCTCTTTTTTCCTTGAAAAGTTTAGCCTGAAATTTACCATGTGTATGTAGGGTCGCTATGAGTCAGAATCGACTCGACGGCAGTGGGTTTTTTGGAGTCTGTGGAAACATATATCAATCAAGTGAAATAACTTCTTATCCCGCAGATTAAGTTTTCTTCTAGGCTGTCTACAGACATAAAAAATAACTCCAACAGACAGAAGGGCTCATAATAAAAGGGGTTAAAAACATACGTGTAGCTTTTTCAAGGAAGTATTTCACTAGCTCTGTGACCTTAGTTTGTGTCAAAGAACAGTTTTATGCCTGTATTTTTTACTCTGGGGAAAGGAAGGAGTGCAAAGAATCATTAGCTATAGGAAATTAAAATTTATCGAATTACTTAGAAAATTATTTTTTTTATTCACGGTACAGTCACTCATCTCAGAAATCTTTGCAAGTTGCAGTGTATGTGAGTTATTTTTATATGCAGGACATCTTTTCTCTTAAGGAAGGCCTGTTGCACTTATTTAAGTAACACAGTTTATATCACTTGTCTGTTGACTACCAGACTTGTTATCTTGAAGTGCATAGTTCTAAGATTTGATGCAAATATTATGCCAGTAAGTCTTAAATTTGGATTTTCATTTTTTTGTGTAGTGAACTCATTGCTGAAACGTAGTCTTTCATATGTTTTAAGTAGTTAACATAAAACATTTAAAAAATAGCATTCTGTTTCTTATCATTTGTATCATAATAAGTAGAAATTGTCACTTATTTAAAAATGCAGGATAATGTCTTTGTATAATATTCCTTTGTATATTGTATGCAGTATAAGTCATTTAATTCCTTTGTATATATGGGGGGGGGAGGTTGGAGAACGAACTTAGTGATCAAACCTGTGTTTTCATTAAGAGAACCAGTTGCTTCCCTAAGGTCAAGGTAGTTTTTGTTTTAAGATGAAGGCAAAGCCCCAGCTCTACTGTATAATGTTTTCAAAGGAGGTTGAAACCATATGGGGCTGAAGGAGACATTTATAGGATTTCAGTGTGGGAACAGATAGGTAGTTGTACTTTTAATTCTGTGAATAAAAATCATGCTATGAGCCTTTTTTTAATGAGCCTTCAGTCATGTTTTCATTTATTTAATATCCCTTTTTCATTATATTATTTTATTATATTAAATTTTTATTCACTACATTCCAATTTTTTTCACGTTCTGCCTGAATGAATCATATTGGGAATTCTACAGCTCTTTAAACTGATGGCCGGTTCTATTAGTTTTTGGCAGAAAATCTTTGTAGTATCCGAGAGTTAGCACCGCCTACTGGTTGGTTTCTCATGGAAAAATATATTGTTCTTTCATTCACCATGCAACCCCCCCCGCCCCCGCTTCCGATTAGCATAAGTATGCAAATTATTTTCAGTTACAGGGGTAAAGCATTTGGGAGGTGTATGTTGGGGGTGAGGGAAAGCAGACACATAAATTATCCATTGGGCCAGTAATTAACCTCAAGTATTTTACTTTATGAATTATGACAGGAAAAAGTTAAATTTTCTTGAACTTTGTATGGAATGCCAAAAATTTAGGTATTTAAAAAAATCTTAGGTTACTGGTTAAACTCGTCCTGTCTCAGTGTTAGGGATCATAGAGAAAGCAAATTTTAGAGTTTTAGCTGAGTGTGTGGATTGTTCAAGAAATTTAAAATGAATACCGTATCATTCTGTTTAATGAAAATTTCCTGATTTTTAAATAAACATTTTGTTATTTCTTATATTTATTGTTACATAATCATGAGCATTTTTTTCCTTGGTATGCATCAAGTAGTCATGCTATGGTGGAGTTATGTATCTGGGGAAAATTTCAAAACACGTAATATATAAAGACATTCTTTTATATTCATAGCTACAAAAGATGTACTACCTCTTCTCAAAGATAGCTAGTTTATTTTCTCTAATTTTATAAAAGTGGTTAAAAGAGTAACTACATTTATATAAACAATTATACATTTATACAAATGGTACAAACATATGAAAATAATAAAATAGAAAAACAACAATGCACATAAATTTTATATACCTAAAAACTGTTTTCTTAGTGAAAAATACCATGTGCCACTCTTTACTAAGCAGCCCGTAAGGATATGGAAAGGCTTCCATGCCCGTTGTGTTGAAAGTTTTCCACTGAGTAAGAGTGTGGTCATGCTTTGTTTACTGTTTACTCATTCTGTAGACAACTGATTATACAGTGCATCAGATCAAATCAAAGTCTACATTTCAAGAATTCAGAATGCTCCTTTTTGGAAGTACAAATTATATAAAGTGGTTATTTAGGATTGTTTGCATTATAAAAAGGAAATTGAAGAAAACATTTTAATTGACTTACTCTTTTTTGGCTCCTGAAAACTTTTATTTTAAATGGTGATTAGCTGGAGCTTTGGGGAAAAAGAGTTACTTCACTTCTTTTTTTTTCCACTGCCATTAAGAAAACTTTAGTTTGTGCCATAAAAAAACTGAGGTAATGATGAGTCTTGTTTTTCAAGTTGTTTTTTGGAACTCTGGAAAATAAATAACATATTTTTCCCTATTGGTCTGCAGTTATTATCACTATTTTTTATTATCATTATTAGGATTTGCTACTTCTGGTGACTTCACTCTTGCATAAATGCCCTTTAACTCAAATTTTGGTTTTCAATTTATGCTTAAAATCCTATTTTCATAATTCATTATGATTTTTCTTTTATTTAATAAATTTCTCTTCAGTAATTGACAACAGCAACATGTAATTCCACATTAGTGACAACATGAATAATTAGTTTAGTTATATCGTGATCTTGAGAGCAAAAATTATTACATGAAACATAAGTATTAGGTGATTTCTGAATCTACCAAAAGTTAGTTACAAGTGTATCAAGAATTACTATAGAAATTTAGTATTTGTCATCGCTTTTGTTTTATTAAAAGTATTACATTTTTAACCTGTAGAATTCATAAATGTAACCCAGTTATGGTCAACTTTCAATAGTGTTGCTTATTTTTATAACTCATATTTTTCAGGAAAATACTGGGAGAACTTTTTCTTGGTTAGATTTATGTTAAATATCAAAATTACAGTGTGAAAGACAGACTGTGTTTTATTAATTCCCCTGTAAATTTAAAAAGTTTCTCTCTCTCTTTTTTTTTAATTGCCTGTTTTTCTGGGGCTGAATCACTGGAAATATAGAGGTGTTGATTTTTGTTTTCCATCCATTCCTAGCCCCAGAGAAGGTAATTGGAGAGCTTTAGTCAGTGTTTAGGGTAAATGTCTTCTGGACCATCCTTGGAGACTCCTCAACTTGGGCCAAGATGACAGGAGTTTTATTTTTTTGGCCGCATAATTAACCTTAGTTGGTAGGAGAATTATACAAGAAAACACAAGAACCCTGTCTGCTTTTCTGAAAGATGGATTGGAATGTATCACTAAGCACTGTCATATTAAATAAAAATTAGAGATTTTGTGTTAATATGTTTGGTAAAATTACATTTAACTCACCAATTAATATGTTTTTGGTTAGAATAACAGTTGAATTTTTCTTCTAAATGTTAACAATGGAAAGGATTTACATTCATATAGAATCTGTGTGTTTGGAGAAAATATTTATGTAAATTTTGATGGCCATATGCTAGATAATAATAGGCACAATGTATTTCTGAGCCAGTTGGTGGAATGGAGTGGGAAAGGGCTATTTTTTCATTAAATCAAGATGAGAGGGAAGCAAAAAAAGAACTAGTGTTATTGATGTGCCAAATTGAATATAGTTCCATTTGCTATTCCTGTCTGTGAGCACTTAGTATCGTCATTATTTTATATGTTTGAGGAAATTGAGCTTAAAGAGATAATTCACTTGCTCAAAGTCCCATGGGTAGTGCCTAAACTGACACCTCATGTGCCCCCGTAGAAGGCTATTTGTAGAGAGAAATTTTGTTTGTTTTGTTTTATCTGATTTGAAACAACTGCCATATACTTACTCTCAGTACATTATTTAAAGTGGTTGTTTAGTTTTCCTTAGTGAGTGCTTTGACCAAAATAACAGAAAGTAGCATCGCTGACGCAGAGACTATCACTGGTCCTGGAAGGACCTTTGGGTGACTTTACCGTTGCACATCTCTCCAGGACTGTAGGATTTCCAAGGGGTGATAATGTGTGGAAATTAATGAGAGGCCATTGGTGCCCTGTGGTTGGGACTAAGTAGGTGGTTCCATGTCTACACTGCCTTTTCTGGCCCTGGCTAAAGCATTCAAGGAATATTTACTAAGTACAAAATGTAGTTTCTGTTCTTAAAGCTATTGCAGTGTGATGTGGAAAATTAGTTCTTTGTACAAGGGAAACGGAGCAGTCAATTCTTTCATAACATAACATAACAAGTCTATAAATAAACTTGTCTCTTCCGTCTACCAACATCTCACCATCAACATCATCTCCACCTCAGAATTTCAGTGCTACACATTTGATTGTGATATTTTTCAAGCTCATTTTGTCTGTTAGTTAATAACATAAAACACATACTGTAAGACATTACTGTAGGATGCTGTTTCTAATTGCCACTTCAGATGTGAGGAAAAAAGTCTCCCCTTATTTCCTTGGAACTTGAAAAAAGTGAGTATTTTACTTAGTGGGAGGTTTACAGGAAGAATGGGACAGAAATCAAAGTGGAGACAGTGTGAATGGACATAGAGTGGATTTCAAAAACATATTGTTGGTGATTTTGCAGGTCTCGGAACGGAAGATTATAAAAGCTCCCTCTGAATTTTGGACTCTGTATGTCTTGGGAACTAGTGGCATAAAACAAAGCAGGACAAAATAATACGTAGAGGAGATCCTAATTTGGGGGAGAGTTGGGAGAATGGTTCGATTTTGGACATACTGGTAATTTGAAGTCTTGACATTAACACCTGCATGAAATAACCAATGTGCAGGTGAAATTCAGGTCTACACCTGGAGAACACATTGAAGGCTCTGAAGAGTTACTATGAAGTCATCTGCATTGTAACTCTAGGAGGCAGTAAGTCATGCAAGGGCAGAACTTTGGGAAACACCTGCATTTTTCTGAGTGGGTATGAGAATAGGAGCTAGGAAAAGGTAGAATAAGTGAAAGAATTGGATAGTTACTTAAGCTTAGGAAAGTTTGTGTATAAAGAAGGAAGTGTTGGTCAGCAGGGGTTAAGCCTGAGAAAAAGGCCTTGAATTTGTGATTAACATCCATTAGTTTTAAGAATAAACAAATGAATGAGATGTATTACACTTAAATGAAAAAGACTTGCATGATCCTGGATGTGATGTGGCAGCATCAGAAGAAGGTCATTTCTTCCCAAGATTGTTTATGTGGCGTGTATGTGTGTGTGTTTGTATCATGACTTCAGTAGGAGACTAGTAAGTTTTTTTCTGGAACTAAATAAAAAATTTTAATGTACATATAGAAAAACAAAAATGTAAGACTGTCCAGGGAAATTAAAAAAAGAGAAAGCAAAGAGGGCACTAATCTGTCAGATATTAAAATACACTATAAAGTTTTTCAAAATGTATTTATTAGCTTTGTCCACTGAAAAAGTTTCAAAGCAACATCTCTCCAGCAGCAGTGAGCATACCTAGTGCTCAAATCATGGTTTCTAAATACCCGTTCAAGAGAACCAGAGCACCTTAGAGAAATGGCTGATTTTAGGTCTGGGGAAGAAAAGTGTGAGTCTGGGGTAGTTGTTCTAAAAAGTAATCAAGTGCCCGAAGACAAATATGCAATGGAAACTGAAGCCAGCTTGAAGAGACTTCTAGTCGCCAGATTTTGGCCAATTTGAACATCAAGAATGACTGGAATAGATTATAAAAACTGAACAAAGTAAAAATCCAAAAGCCTATAGAGATGCTCTTAAAAAAACAGGGAAAAGGAAAAAATTCTGACAATAAATAATTAAACTTAAATAATTAAATTTAAACAAGTAAGTTGCTAGCCTGCCTTTTAGGAGGAACTCATCTGTAGTTGATGAGTGACAGCTCTTTATAAAAGAATCCAAATTAATAAATGTAAGAAATGATAGTATAGGAATTGCTGCTTAACTCCTGGTAAAACAGATGATTCAGGCAGGGATCATCAGTGTGCGCTAAAATCACCAGTTAAAAGTATTTTGGTGGGTGGGCTGTGCCCAAGCATTGCTTCTTCATTGCATCTGGCAGTAACTGAATGATTTTTAAAAATTACCATCACAAATGGCATAGTTCTTAAGAGCTCAGCTGGTAACCAAAAGATTGGCAGTTCAAATCCACCATCTGCTCCTTGGAAACACTATGGGGCAGTTCTACCCTGTCCTATAGGGCCACTATGAGTCGGAATTGCCCTGATGGTAATGGTTTGGTTTTTTGGGTTTTATTAATGTGAGGCACTGTGTTTTATGAGATGAAAAAAGTTTAAAAACAAAGCAAAAGACATTGAACCTACCCTCATTCACTCACAATCTACTCAGGAAGGAAATAGTACACGTGAAAAGTTGGAGTGCATAAATTGTGAGAATTATGAAAACTGTGTTGTTGAGTTGGTTCCAGTTCATAGGGACCCTGTGTAAAAAAGAATGAAAAACTGCCTGGTCCTGTGTCATCCTCATGATCGTTGTTATGTTTGAGCCCATTGTAGCAGCCACTGTGTCAGTCCATCTTATTGAGGGTGTTCATCATTTTTGCTGACCCTCTGCTTTACTGAGCATCATGTCCTTTTCCAGGGACTGATCCCTCTTGATAACATGTCCAAAGTATGTGAGACGAAGTCTCACCATCCTCGCTTCTCAAGGAGCATTCAGGCTGTACTTCTTCCAAGACAGATTTGTTTGTTCTCTTGGCAGTCCATGGTATATTCAGTGTTTTTCACCAACATCGTAATTTCTTCTTTGGCCTTCTTTATTCATTGCCCAGCTTTCATATGCACATGAGGCGATTGAAAACACCAGTGGCTTGGGCCAGGTGCATCTTAGTCCTTAAAGTGACATCTTTGCTTTTTAACACTTCAAAGAGGTCATTTGTACCAGATTTGCCCAGTGCAATAATGCATTTTTTGATTTCTTGACTGCTGCTTCCATGGACATTGATTGTGGGTCCAAGTTAAATTCTTGACAACTTCTATCTTTCCCCCATTTATCATGATGTTGCTTATTGGACCAGTGAGAAGGATTTTTGTTCTCTTTGTGTTGAGGTGTAATCCACCCTGAAGGCTGTAATCTTTGTTCTACATTGCTGAGTGCTTTAAGTGCTTCACTGGATTCCGAATCTGACATAAGATTACAGCAGTAATCTATAGACCGCAGATTCAAAGCTTTGTGTTTAGTAAAACATCTTCATTCAAGGCACTGACTGACTTTATAAGAAAGTTTTCCAAGTACAAATTGAAAAAGAAAATACAAATGTTACAACTTTAATCTGATTTAGGATTTTTTTTTTTTTTTTTTGGTAAGTTTCCATTAAAAGAAAGAGCCCTAAGGATAAATAAATTTGTAAATCACTTTCTTCATGCAGTTTTCACTATTTGCATATAAGGATACAGTAAAAGATTTTTAACAACCAACCACAACTAGTTCAATATTTGTCACTTGTAAAAAATATATAAACTCCACAGGGCTTACATCATTAACAAAAATTGATTCAAAATGGATAATAAACCTACATCTAAGACACAAAATCTTACAAGTTCTGGAGATAACATAAGAAAAGATCTAGGTGACCTTGTGTTTGATGATTTTTAGCTACAATGCCAATATATAACCTACAAAAGAAAAATTAAGTTGAATTCATTAAAGTTGAAAACTTGTGTATTGTGAAAGACAATGTTAAAAGAAAAAAGACAAACTGCAGCATAGGAGAAAAATATTTGTGAAACATAGATTGCCAAACATAGTAACAAACTGGTATATTCTACACAATGGAGTGTTAATTCAACAATAGAAAGAAATGAGCTATCCATCTATGAAAAGACATGGAGGAGCCTTACATGCATATTGGTAAGTTAAAATAGTCTGAAAAAAGCTACATAGTGTATGATTTTAACTCTGTGGCCTTCTGGAAAGGGCAAAACTGTAGAGGCAGTGAAGAGATCTGTGGTTTCTATGAGCCCTGGAATGGGGGGAAGTGGCGATGAAAGGTGGAGCATGAGGCATTTTTAGGGCAGTGAAACTATTCTGTATAATACTATAATGGCGGACACATGACATTATGCATTAAAAAAAAACACATAGGACTGTACAATACAAAGAGTGAACCTTAGTGTAAACTGTGGACTTTAGTTAATAAAAATGTATAAATATTCGTTCATCAGTTATAACAAACGTACCACATGAATGCAAGATGTTAATGACATGAAACACTGTGTGTGTGTGGGGGGGGTGGTATATGTGAACTCTACTTTCTGCACAACTTTTCTATAAACCTAAAACTGCTCGAAAAACAAAGTCTATTGAAAATGTAGATTATACCTCCTAGTTCATTGCATAGCGTCTGAAGTTTTTAAAAGCTTGCAAAGGCCATCCAGGGTACAGTTGGTCTCTATTCTCCTGGAGAAACAGAGGAAGAAGAGTCAGGAATAAGAGGAAGAAATGGAATGTTTGACTGATTGCCTCCATGAATGACTGCCTCCTTTGCTGTGAGACCAAAAGAGCTGGATGGTGCCTGGCTACCATTACTGAACGTTTTGATCAAAGACTCTGTAGGAGAATCCTGATTAAAAGGGGAAAAAATCTAGAACAGAATTTCAGTTCTCATGGAGTCCAGACTTTCTGGAGCCATTGAAGCTGGATGAACTCCCAAAACTATTGCTCTGAGATAATCTTTAAACCTGAAACCTTAAACCAAAAATATTCCCCGGAAGCCTTCATTAAACCAATCCCCAGTCTAGCTTAACTAGTAGAGAATGTCTGCCTTGAGCATTATGCTTTTTAAAGAACTATCTATATAGGATCAAATTGACAGCAGCAACTCAAAAGACGAGATAGGAAACTTTGGGGGCAGTGAGTTTATGTTAATGAGGGAGGAACAGCTCGGGAAAGAAGGGCAAGAATGCCTGCACGACTTGAAGAATGGATTCAGTGTCACTGCACTGGACATGTAGAAATTGTTGAATTGGTGTATGTTTGGCTGTGTATATTTTCAACAAAAATTGCCAGAAAACAAAAAAAAACTCTTTCTGTGCAGCCACCTGGCTGTGTCCCCCCTCACCCCGCAAAAAAAAAAGTAATTTTTTAATTTAAATGAATTAAAGCTTGAACAAAAATAAGGATTAATATTCTTTCATTTAGAAGACAGATTCTATTGTTGATTAGTTTGACAGTTTCTCAGGCTATTTTGAGAAAAGTTCATGAGTGTGCAGTTAAATGACTTAAAAGTGCATTCTTAGTTTTAATGAGGGGGATGGTGTGTGGTGTTCATTCATTATTTACTGTAATTAATAATTCTCTTTTAAGGTTGACTAAACACTGGCTTATGGTACTTACTCATTTTCTATTCCCAAGCTGTGAGTATACTTTTGGCATTAATTATGAAGTACAGTGTATTATATCCACATTATTTCATGAATTCATTAATCTAGTTACCCAATAAATATTTCTTGAGTATTCTCTTTTTCATCAGTCTGTGTATCATTAGAGTATTATATAAATTTATGAGAATAGAGCTTACAGTATAAAGAGGGCAAACAGTAATAAATTCCATAAGAGGTAAAAATAAAGTTCAGGAACTTCCATGATGCTTATTATTAAAGAAATTGAATTGGACATATACTATCATTGTTATAATTAAATACATACTATTTGCATATCATATCATCATACATAAGGAGCCCTGGTGGCACAGTGGTTAAATGCACAGCTGCTAACCAAAAGATTAGTGGTTCGTACCCATTAGTTGCTTTGTGGCGGTCTATTTCTGTAAAGAGTACAGCCTTGGAAACCCCTTGGGGCAGTTCTGCCCTGTCCTATAGGGTCTCTGTGAGTTGGAATCGACTCGATGGCAGTGGGTGTAGGCATGATTATACATGGTCTTATAAGGAGGTGTTTGTGCAGGTGTTTTTTTAACCTGCTACACAAGGAATTTACTCATCACTCCCTGTCTGCCATAGTGTAGCATCTGTGTTGCTTTAGAAGACAATGGCTGAGAATATGGCTAACCATTTTAATTCTTGCCTGCGTGTAGCTAAATGATTTAAAGGAGGTGATGGAGTTTTTCAGAAGTATGTTTCTGTCTACAGAGAATGTCCCAAAGTGGTTAGAAGATGAAGGTGTGTATGAACAGGCATTGGGTTTGAACTGAAAAAAGAACTAGTGACCATGGTACATGATGCCTTACCAGCTACTTTATTTGGAAATTAACCAGAAAAAATTACATGGGTATCACATTTCCATTTACTAATATAAATGCAGTAACATGGCTATTTTTTGGCTTGTGTTACCTACTTTTTTTTTTTTGCAAGACTGGCTGGAAGTTTGGATGCAAATAAAAAAGATACCTAAAAACCAAAATCAAATTTTCTTGAAAATTTTTATGTATTCAACAACTTTCTCTGGTGCTAAGATACAAGCCTTTAATCAGTATCAGTGGAAAAAAACACTCGGAAATAATAATTAATTAATTAAAAAAATATTTGTCAGGTGACTGTGATGGGCCAGGCATTGTTCTGAATGGCTTTGGGAATACAGCAGTGAATAGACAAAAATCTTCCCCTTGAGTAGCTGATTTCTAATATTCTAATTTATGTAAAAATGGCATCTTATTTTATATTAAATCAGAAGATAAAATTGCGTATGCAATTCAAATCACGTGATAAAGTGAATAAAGCCAAACTATCTTTCGATGACTATGTATAGAATGACACATAGTATTTGTAGAGTCTAAGAGATACTGAAGTGGCTTTGTATCTTTGGTTGAAACTTTGAATCCTCAAGAATTTGATGGGGAAAGATAATTATTGAATGTTGACCCATTATCTCTTATGATTTGGTTGTTTCAGAGCTAAAAACAAGTACAGTCATGCATCGCTTAAAGTCCGTGATATGTTCAGTGAAATAAGATGTTATGTGATTTAGACATTGTGCAAATACCATATTTTATATACTGCTGCAGCCTACAAGTCAAAGCATATATTTTATATGGTAAACTTTTTATTTGTAAGTAGGGAAAGTTCACATTAAAATAATGATAGAAAGTACAGTACATACATAAGCCAGTAACATAGGTGTTTATTTTGATTAGCAAGACATGTACTATAGGTAATGTGTGTACTGTGCTATCATACTTCGGCAGCACAATTGCTTTGTGTACAAGAGATATGAGATACATGTGTTGCCTGCAGGAAGCTGTTCCGTTTACTATGTCCAGTTATGTCCCCTATGTCCCATTCTCTGATAGGGATTTCTGAAATTTATTATAACCTTATGGGACCACAGACGTATATGCATTCAGACGTTGCCTGAATGGATGTTACATGGCACACGACTGTACAGCTATTTCAACTGTGTGTGTGTGTGTGTGTGTGTGTGTGTGAGGGGAATATGACCTTATGAGTCTTGTGAGTGCCTCTGTGGGAACTGGGAATCAATTTTTTATGAACAGCTTTAGGAAATGTTATTAGGTATCTAATTGTACAGAATCAATTTAAAGTAGTTCTCATTCTTTTTTATTTTTCTTCACATTTATTTGATTCCATGACTCTCCTAAAAGATGAATGACGTAAAATAAATTTCAAATAATTTTGCTCTGAAATAGATTTCCTGTTTTTGTATACCCATGTTGGGAGCTGGGGATACTCAAAACATGGTACTACAGATTTTGGGTTCTGAGCTTTTGGATGAATGTGCCATGGTTGAGATTTCAGATGTTTAACTACAAAAGTAATGTATTTTGAAATATGAATAATCCAGTAGTATGTTTCTTCCTTCATGTGAACAATGTTTTTGTGAACTTGGTATTTTTAATTATTCTGTTGTTGTTATTAGGGACTGTATGGCAGAAGGAAACACTGCCTGGTCCTGCACCATCCTCACAATCGTTGGTATGTTTGAGACCATTGTTGCAGCCGCTGTGTCAGTCCGTCTCGTTGAGGGTCATCTTCTTTTTTGCTGGATGTCTACTTTACCTAACACGATTCCTTCTGCAGGGACCGGTCACTCCTCGATAACATGCGCAAAGTGCATGAGATGAAATCTTGCCATTCTCGCTTCTAAAGAGCATTCTGGCTGTCCTTCTTCCAAGATACATTTGTTCATTCTCCTGGCAGCCCATGGTATATTTAGTGTTTTTTGCCAACACCATGATTCAAAAAGCATCAGTTCTTCTGTCTTCCTTATCATTATCCAGCTTTTACATGCATACAAGGAGACTGAAAATACCATGGCTTGGGTCGGGTGCACCTTAGTCCTCAGTGTGGTATCTTGCTTTTTAGCACTTGAAAGAGGTCTTTTGCAGTAGATTTGCCCAATGCAATCCATTGTTTGATTTCTTGACTGCTGCTTCCATGGATATTGATTGTGGATCCAAGTAAAATAAAATTCTTGACAATCTCAATCCTTTCTCCATTAATCATGATGTATTTATTGGTCCAGTTGTGAGGATTTTTGTTTTCTTTATGTTGAGGTGTAATCCATACTGAAGGCTATAGTCTTTGATTATCAGTAAGTGCTTCAAGTCCTCTTCACGCTGAGAAAGCAGGGTTATGTCATCTGCATATTGAAAGTTGTTAATGAGTCTTCCTCCAATTTTGATGCTGCGTTCTTGTTCATATAGTTCAGCTCCTCGGATTATTTGCTCAGCATACAGATTGAATAAGTATGTTGAGAGGATGCACACCCTCCCTGAATTTAAACCACTCGGTACCTCTTGTTCTATTTGAACAATTGCCTCTTGGTCTATGTACAGGTTCTGCATGAGCACAATTAGGTGTTCTCAAGTTTCCATTCTTTAAAATGTTATCCATAATTTGTTACAATCCACACAATCGAATGCCTTCGTATAGTCAATAAAACACAGGTAAACGTTTTCCAGGTATTCTCCACTTTCAGCCAAGATCCATCTGACATCAGCAGTGATATCCCTTGTTCCACATCTTCTTCTGAATCTGGCTTGAATTTCTGGCAGTTCCCTGTCATTGTACTCCTGAGACTGTTTTTGCATTATCTTTGGCAAAATTTTACTTGCATGTGTCATTAATGATACGGTTTGGTAATTTTCATATTCTGTTGTCACCTTTCTTTGAAGTGGGCACAAATATGGATCTCTTCTAGTTGGTTGGCCAGGTAACTGCCTTCCATATTACTTGGCATAGACGAGTGAGTGCTTCCAGTGTTGCATCCCTTTGTTGAAACATCTCAATTGGTTTTCTGTCAAGTCTTGGAGTCTTGTTTTTCACTGATGACTTCAGTGCAGCTTGGACTTCTTTCTTCAGTACCATTGATTTGATCCTATGCTACCTCCCGAAATTGTTGAACATCAACCAGTTCTTTTTGGTACAACGATGTGTGTATTCCTTCCATCTTCTTTTGATGCTTCTTGAGCCTTTCAATATTTGATCCATAGAATCTTTCAGTATTGCAACTTGAGGCTCGACTTTTTTCTTCACTTTTTTCATCATGAGAAATGCTGAGTGTGTTCTTCTCTTTTGGTTTTCTAACTCCAGGTCTTTGTGCATTTCATTATAATACTTTTTGTCTTTTTGAGCCACTCTTTGAAATCTTCTTTCAGCTCTTTTACTTCATCATTTCTTCCATTTGCTTTAGCTGTTCTACATTCAAGAGCGAGTTTCAGGGTCTCTTCTGACGCCCATTTTGTTTTCTTTCTTTTTTGTCTTTTTAATGACTTTTTGCTTTCTTCATGTATGATGTCCTTTATCTCATCCCACATCTTGACTGGTCTTTGGTCATTAGTGTTCTTTGCATCAAATGTATTCTTGAGATGGTCTCTAAATTCAGGTGGGATATTCTCAAGCTTGTATTTTGGCTCCCATGTACTTGTAATTTTCTTTTTCAACTTGAACTTGCATATGAGCAATCCACGGTTTGTTCTGAAGTCAGCCCCTGGCCTTTTTCTGACTGATGATATGGAGCATCTCCATCCTCTTTCTACAGATATAGTTGATACGATTCTCGTGTGTTTCTTCTGGTGAGGTCCCCTTGTATAGTTGTCATTTATGCTGTTGTAAAAAGGTATTTTCAATGAATAGGTCATTGGTCTATGCAAAATTCTATCATGTGATCTCCGGCGTTATTACTAAGTCCATATTTTCCAACTACTAATCCTTCTTCTTTGTTTCCAACTTTCCCATTTTAATCACCAGTAAATATTAATGCTTCTTAATTGCATGTTTGATCAATTTTAGACTGCAGAAATTGGAAAAAATCTTCTTCATTTTTGGCCTTAGTGGTTGGTGTGTAAATATGAGTAATAGTTGTATTAACTGATCTTCCTTGTAGGCATATATTATCCTATCACTGTCAGCATTGTACTTCAGGATAGATCTTGAAATGTTCTTTTTGGCAATGAATGTGACACCTTTCTGGTTCAATTTGTCATTCCTATCAATAAACTTTTTACTGGGTTTTTTTGGGGTCATAGTAGACCATATTTTTGTCTGATTCAGAAAGGCCAAGTACCAGTCCATTTCAGCTCACTAATGCCTAGGATATCTATCTTCAAGTGTCCCATTTCATTTTTGACGACTTCCAATTTTCCTAGATTCATAATTCGTACATTCCACATTCTGATTATTAATGGATGTTTACAGCTGTTTCTTCTCATTTTGAGTTGTGTCACATCAGAAAATGAAGGTCCTGAAGGCCTTACTCCGTCTGTGTCATTTAAGGTCTACTCTTCTTATTAATTTATTGTGCTTTAGGTGAAAGTTTACAATTCAAGTCAGTCTCTCATACAAAAAGGTATACACACCTTGCTATGTACTTCCAGCTGCTCTCCTTCTAATGAGACAGTACATTCCTCCTTTCCAACTGTATTCCCCGTGTCCATGCAACCAGCTCCTGTCCCCCTCTTCCTTCTCATCTTGCCACCAGACAGGAGTTGCCCACATAGACTCAAGTGTCCACTTGAGCCAAGAAGCTCACTCCTCACCAGTATCGTTGTCTGTCTTACAGTCTATTCTAATCCCTGTCTGTAGAGTTTGGACTCTACTTTGAGAGGAAAGCCTGGTGGCATAATAGTTAAGTGCTATGGCTGCTAACCAAAAGGTTGGCAGTTCGAATCCCCCAGATGCTCCTTGGAAACCCTGTGGGGCAGTTCTGTTCTGTCCTGTAGGGTCGCTATGAGTCTGAATTGATTTGATGGCAATGGGTTTGGTTTTGTTCTTTCCTGCTTTGAGGAGGCAGCTCTTCCCCATGTGTGCATTTCAACCTGAGGGGCTCATTTTCCCGCACTATGTCAGAGAGTTTTCCACCGCTATTCCTAAGATTTTACTGACCAATTTTTCTAGAAGTATATTGCCAGGTCCTTCTTCCTAGTCTGTCTTAGTCTGGAAGCTCTGCTGAAATCGGTCCACCGTGAATGACCCTGCTGGTATTTGAAATACTGGTGGCATAGCTTCCAGCATCACAGCTGCACACAAGCCCCACAGTAAGACAAATTGACAGACAAGTGGTGGTTACTTAGCCTAATGAGTATTGTGTTAGCCTATTAGTTCTTCAGGTAGGGGATGATTCCTTAGTTCCTTTTAATCTCTCTGTGTCAGGTAAGGAAACCCTGGTTGCGTAGTGGTTAAGTGCTACGGCTGCTAACCAAGAGGTCAGCAGTTCGACTCCACCAGGCACTCCTTGGGAACTCTGTGGGGCAGTTCTACTCTGTTCTACAGGGTTGCTGTGAGTCCGAATTGACTCGATGGCAGTGGGTTTGGTTTTTTTGGTTCGGTGTTAGGTAAGCGGGAAGCAATTAAATATATATAGCAGATATTGAAATTTCATGATCTCAGATTAGGTTTATAACATACCTGGTAGAAAAGTTAGTTTTTGGTTTATGAAAAGTAAAATAGTTTGGCCTTATATTTTACTTTAATATAAGGAGCAGGAAGTTTGTTATAGGATATTATTCATTCCTTGTTTTATTTTTTTATGTCATGCGAATCACAATAGAATTCTGAAAAGTACAGGAAGAAAGTGATAATTTCCCACTAGCTTATTCTAAACTAATTGCAATGGAACTTTTCAAATGCTTTTCTGACTTTTAGTCCTGGGTTAGCCAGGAGTAAACAATATATGTCAGAGTAGAACTGTGCTCCATAGGATTTTAAGTGGTGATTTTTCCGAAGTAGATTCCTGGGTCTTTGTTCTGAGGTGCCTCTGGGTGGACTCAAACCTTTTGGGTAGCAGCTGAGCTCATTAACAGCTAACACCACCCAGGGACTCCAGTCCTGCGCTAGCTATGGTTTTCTTCCCTCATATTGCTCATGATCATAACATAAAATGGTGCAACTCAAAATATGGTCCATGGCCTGTTGATTGGTAGTTTGAGTTAAGAAATTGAGACTTCCATAGCAGTTTTACAGAGTACTTTTATTTCTTTTTCTATCTCTTTGGCTTTTCCTCATTTTCTAGTAACTTCTTTTTATTATATTTTCCAAAACATTGTTTTGCGACTGGTTGAAAATAAAGAAAAAGGTCATTCACCACAAATTGCTTGTGAGGCACAGGTATAAAACATATCACATTGTTTTTTATGCAGTATTAGTTTTTTCTGTATTTTATGCTTCTTAAAAATGTTGAGTTGATGCTGACTCTTGGTGACCTCACGTGTGTAGAATAGAACTGTGCTTCATAGGATTCTCAAGGCTGTGACCTTTCAGAAGCAGATTGCCTGGCCTGTCTTCAAGGTTCCTCTGTGTGGGTTTGAGCTGCCAATCTTTTGGCTAGTAGTCTAGCACTTGACCATTAGCACCAGATAGGGGCTGTGTAATTCTGTCGTTCACGAATTATTCACCCATCCATTCAGAAACATTTTTAAATTGACAAAGTTTGAGGTGCTGATACACAATGATGTATATTGTCCCATTCTCAATTCTTATAATTTCATAATTCAGCATAGGAACAGAAAAATTCACATAGGGACTGATGACCTCAATAGATTACCTGGAAGATCTGAGCAAATACCAGAATCTGATAGAACTCTAGCTCAATAAAAAGGGGTTGGGGGGTAGGCAGTGCAAAAATACATCATTTCTTTTTTGAATTAGAATATCTGAAAGAATGTTGATTAATTGAAAATGGATAAATAATATTTTGTGATTGTTTGAAAATTAAAAATGGAGGAATAAGGTACTTTGTTTTTCTTTATGGTTACACATATTTTGACTCAGTCCATTTCATGTTGAATGCATACAAACCTGCATTGTAACTGTACGTGTTGTTACTGCCTATGGGTTCTGCCAGGATATTTCTTTTACGTATCCCTAATCGACCTCAGTGTTGCTTAAGTTATTGTGCTTTATGTTTGTCTTTTTTTTTTTTTTACAAGAACGTTGTCTCACTGTGTTCCCCAGAGTATCACTGTGATATTTTGTAATATTTTATAATATTTGGTGAATTCCTAAATGTATCACTTTTGGGCATGCCATATGGTCAGCTACTCTCTCTGATTTCTTTAAAAAGCTTATGTGTGTATTTTTATAAGCTTTTCCAAAAACAATCTACCCTGGGGACATACTTTCAGTAAGCAAAATAGTGTTTAGTATTACCAGGTCTACAAAGTAATATATAACATTTACTTGAATTATTACTATGGGCTCAGCATGCAATGTTTGCTTATTTTTTTCTCACAGTAGTCACTCGAGGTCCATTGTCATTAATCCTGTTTTATAGATGATGGGCTGAAGACTGAGAGGGATTAAGTTACTTGCCCAAGGTGACAGAGTTAGTAAGTAGCAGACCTTAGTCAGCTAAGGTCAATCTGTTTTTAAAATCCCTAAATTATGACTCACTAGGCTACTCTCCGAAGTCCCTGGATGGCGAAAATGGCTAATTGCTCGGCTGCTAACTGAAAGGTTGGCAGGTTGAGCCCACCCAGAGGCACTTCAGAAGAAAGGCTTATTGGTCTGCTGCTATAAGTTCACAGCCATGAAAGCCCCATGGAATGCAGTTCTATTCTGATACATACAGTGTAGCCATGGGTAGGAACTGACTTGAAAGCAACTGGTTAGGCTACTTCCATCTCCTGGTATATGGTGGGTTAACTAGGATTTGAATATGACCCTTTCAATTTGATGTTGATTGGGTATTTTTCTGCCTACTAAAGCACATGTTGATACTTCAAAGCTATTGGCCTCCTATAATGTTCTCAGTATACAATTACTGAACACCTCCTCCCTCAATTCAAGCCAGCAATAGTGACAATATAATGGCTTCCAGGACCCACTCTTTTTATAGCTGTTGTCTCTAGCATCCTAGGGTGAAATAAATGAAACAGGCTCTGTGGCTAGAAATGGTCTGCATGAAGGCCCTTTCTTTTCAGGAACTAAGTAGTGATCTGTTTACATTTGGATTGGAGAAGATTCCAAAAATAATATGAAAATATCACATAACCTCCCTCCTCCATGTGTAAACCCAAAACCCATTGCCATTGAATCAATTCTTACGCAGAGAGACCCTATGGAACAGAGTAGAACTGTCCTATAGGGTTTCCAAGGTTGTAATCGTTATGGAAGCAGACTGCCATATTTTTCTCCAGCAGAGCAGTTGGTGAGTTCGAACCACCAACCATTCAGTTGGCAGCTGAGTGCTTCACCCCTGCAGCAGCTGAGTGCTTCACCCCTGCAGCAGCAGGGCTCCTTTCTAACATATACACAAGGTATTAAAAGGAGAGGCCACCCTGCAGTTTTACCTTGAGATTTTTCAATATCCCATGACTTCATGACTTCC
This sequence comes from Elephas maximus indicus, assembly GCF_024166365.1. Lineage (NCBI taxonomy): Eukaryota > Metazoa > Chordata > Mammalia > Proboscidea > Elephantidae > Elephas > Elephas maximus. The sequence continues at coordinate 57,472,825 of NC_064833.1, read as the reverse complement.
AAGAGAAGCATGTTACTTGAAGGAACAAGTAACCTAAATTTAATACATCTTTGGGAATGAATGCTAGAAATAGCAGTGTTTTTCTAAAGCACTAAGTTAGCAATAGAACAAAGGGAAATCCATGACCTCAAGACATTTATCATTGTGCATCTGCTTTTAAAAGCCTGGCTGAGAAAGGGAAAAAGGTAGCCAAGTGTAAGTTATAATCATTTCAGCAAATAAATTAGAATATCTACTGTTGGAAGCATTGTGGAAAATATTAGGAGAATGAACCATAACTGACTTCAAGAAGTTTGCAGTTCTGTGTAGGATGGGGTATAACAGTCACGGGGTGAGAGGGTGGTCTGGAGGTAAAACCACCTTAGGTGTGGCACTGAAAGTGATGTGACCGCATTTGAATGGCTGGCAAAGTGTTCTTTCCTCAGTCACTGAAAAGCTTTTCACTTTAAGAGGGCACTTTTCTTATTAGAAGATACAATTATTTTATTAAGGCTGCATACCTGAGTCACTGGGAAAACAGTTTAAAGAGAGTATCTGATTAAGGGCTGAATTAATGATATAAACAAATTCAACTAGAAGACAGTATGAATTTAATTTTTCAAATGAGGAGTTTGAGTTGTCTGTAGATAAGAGTGACTGGCATTTTGGGAAGAGGTCAGAAAGAAAGAGAAGGATTTTGAAATTATCTGAGTGAAGGTAATATGTGATAGTTGAAATGAAAATGGGTGAAATCTGGGAATAAGGAATTGTGGATAGGAAAGAGTTTCTACTCATTAATCGTGAGGAATGCCCAGGGTTTTTGAGTTAAGGAAAGCAAGTGAACGAGCGAAGTGGAAAGCTTGTGTAGTTCTGTGGAAGCTGAGGGAGACAGTATCAAAAATGAGAAGTCTGTCAAAGAAAACTTCCCAGTTTGCTGTTTAAATGCATTACAAATACATTTAATAGAGTATTATTCGGAGGGGAGATGTTAGCTGTAAAATCCTGTTAGTACCTGTCAAATACAGGTCAGAGCCCCCATTTTTCTGTCAATAATTTGAGTTTGCTTTATGACCTGGGGAACACATATCCCAGGATATTCTAGGTAACCCAGAAGATTGATTGGCTACATGAAGCTCTTCTCTGCAGAGTATTAAATTGTGAAATCGGTAATAAAACTATTTGATTTAGAAGGTCGACATTAACACAGTATAATTTAACAGGAGCTAAAATCTTTTAAAGTTTGAAATTATTTTTTCATTGTCGTCACAAAATATTCGTTTTCTCTTAGAATGAGGATTTTCTATTTTTATATGCAAGTAAATCAGATATACTAACAAATTAGAGAAATCACCACGACCTATTCTTTTTCCCTTAAAACATGATTGGTATATTACCTTATTTAGACTTATTCTCAGAGCTGAAGGAGCTTAACTGTATCTAGTGAATTTTTAAAGAGAATTTTAGAATCAGTGTTTGGCACTGTGGTTGTAGCTGTGATGGTTCTTAATCCTCTGTAGAAACATAAATTCACCAGAATTAGTGTATGCAGCTACTTGAGAATGGAGAACCACGGAAGGGGCTTGACCTGGCAGCCGGAAGACCCGCATGTAACTCCTGCCTTGCCTTTTGCACTTACATCAAATTTTCTTTGGCTGAGCCTCAGTTTTCTTATCTGTAGAAAATAACGCTAAATCTTTTGCTCTGTCTGATTATTGAAAGGAATGACAGAAATATGTTGTATAGTGTTATTCAATTTATTTACATTTAAAATGTTTAAGTTAAAAAGGTAAGTTAATAAGGAAGTTTTAAGGCCAAGGCCATAAACAAGGCTGAAACTGTTTCTTTATGATATGAGGGAGTACGCGGTTCCCATATGTGGCTATCTCAGAGTAGCAGCCCTACCTAAAAGGGAACCCTATTCTATCTTACAGGAACCCTGGTGGTGTAGTGGTTAAGTGCTACGGCTGTTAACCAAGAGGGTGAGAGTTCAAACCCGCCAGGTGCTCCTTGGAAACTCTACGGGGCACTTCTACTCTGTGGCATAGGGTCGCTAAGAGTCGGAATCGACTCGACAGCAGTGGGTTTTGTTTTGTTTTTTTATTCTGTCTTGCAACCCAGGGTAGAATTAATGAATAAAGAGAAAGAAGGCCATTAGTGGAAGATTGCATTGGCTGTATGCAGCTCCCGTCTTTTTGGAGTTAGTCAATTTTCTGCTTCAGTTTTGATTAGAGAGGGTTACACACACACACAATAATAATAAAAAGATTTAGCTTACAAATATGGCAAATATACTTCCTCTCAAGAAATACATGCATACAAAATATTACGAGGGGGCTGTTTTTTCAGGAGTGCAATGACAAGAGCTCACCTATTAACCAAAAGATTATCGGCTCAAATCTGCCCAGTAGCTCCACAGGAGGAAAGACCTGGTGATCTGCTCCTGTAAAGATTAAAGCCTAGAAAACCCTCTGGGGCAGTTGTGCTGTGTCACATGGGGTTGCAGCGAGTCAGAATTGACTTGACAGCACCTAAAAACAACAACATTTTCTCAGGAAGTACTGTCTTTTTGTTACTCCCTGAGATCCAACGGACGCATGTGCAGTTGTCAGAACGACAGCATAGCAGACCACATAGAGCATAACTGCTGTCTCTTTGTTAGCCTTCTTTCAGTTGCCACTTTGTGGCCCCTATTTTAAAGTCTACAGAAACTTTTTGGACTTGGTGTGGTGTATGATAAAAATCAGAAGTGTTGAATCAAACAGATCTGATCCCAAATTCTGGCTTTGCATCCTAACCTCTAAAAAGGCATCTTTTTGTCATCTTGAAAATGAGATGGTAACCACAAACTGTTATGGTTACTGTGAGGGTCAGCTTAATAAACTAAGCCACCACAATACAGTGTTTTCAGTGAATGATGGTTTCTTTTACTGAGCGGCCCTTACATCCAATTCAGACTCACCTGGGGAGTTTGAAGAAATCTCAGCGTGTTGACTTGAGCCCCAGTGACTCAGATTTGACAGAGTCTAGAATGGAGCTTGGAAATCTGCATATTAAAAGTTTCCTGGTGTATTTTAATGTGCCTTCAGGATGGAAACCACTGCCAGAATCCCATGAGCATCAGTCCGAAACATTTCAAAGTAGATTTAACATTCTAGTGCATTATTCCTTCACCTTTCCAGCCCCAACTCTGTGTGCGTGTGTGTGTGTTCCAGGGCAATGACTATTTCTGAATAGGCAGCTATTATTATTTGCAAAATATGCTGCCTTTTTGTATTTCTCAACTCAGATTTACTCATCTTTTGTTGACACCTTATATAATGTGGTTTACGAATTAACGCAGCTACTTTTCTTGTGGCGAAACTCACACAAAGGCAGTTACTAAAGAAGAGTGGTGACAACGTCATTGGAATAGTGTATATCTCTGGAGCTGACAACTTTGGATTGGCAGTACACATTTCAGGGTAAATATTCTGGTATATTGGTTTAAAAATGAATCTCACTACTTAATACGCTGTCTAGTGATAAAACTAAACCAAACCCACCGCTGTTGAGTCCATCCCGACTCATAGCGAACCTATAAGACAGAGTAGAACTACCCCATAGGGTTTCCAAGGCTGTAAATCTTTATGGAAGCAAACTGCCACATCTTTCTCCCATGAACCGACTGGTGGGTTGGAATCACCAAACTTCTTGGTTAGCAGCAGAGTGCTTTAACCACTGCACCACCAGGGCTCCTTGCCTAGTGATAAAAAAAAAGTGATAGAGCCTCAGAATTGTACAAGCTTAATCATAATTATACTCTTATATATGTATGTAAATGTGTTAGTGTGTGTATATATATCTTTTTACTTTTTAAATTATTTTACAGTCTCTGTATTGACAGCTGATGTGCCTTTAAGTCCTGTATTTAACATCTTGATAAATGATACTCAATACATTTAGATTTCCCAAAATGGGTATTTTTGGCAGCCTTTTTATATCATGCTATGTCTCAATACTGGTATTACCAGCATGAGCTACTTTTCTTTCTCGTTTAATGGGTTATCCACACACACAAAAAAATCTTATTATTCTCAAAAAAAAAAAAAATTAAGATGGCTACTGTGATGTGAAAAAATATATATACTTAAGAGCCCAAATAGAAATGAAGCTTAGATGACCTACTGTTCTGGATCATTCCCTCTGCCAGTGCAGGCAATTGAGAAATAATCATAATCTGTGTTTTGTTTTGTTCATTGGCAGAGTCCAGATCACAAGGTCTTGAGCCAATGAAAGTTTATTTTATACTTTGCCCATAAAATATAACAATTTTCTACTTGACAGCTGGGGGGGAAAATATTTTTACTACATTTTATTTTCACATACTTCTTTAAAATTAGTCCCTGTGCCAACATCGTTGTTTGAAAGACAGATGTGCATGGATTATTTGTTTTAGTCTGTTTCCATAATTTGTATCATATGATCATTATAACAGCCAGTTTCATGAACCTAATGTGTGCTAGGCACTGATAGTATAATCTCCACGTTGTTTATGTAATTTTAGTAAGTAATAATAACAGTTTGGTATGATTTTTTAAAATCATTCCTTGATTACACATGAAAGAGCACCGATTCTTGAATACCAACTCTGTTGCCAGGTGTTCTGTAGTCATTGTCTGATATTGACACAATCCTTGAAAGGTAGATGCTTTGTCTTCATCATTCACAGATGAAAAAACTGAAGCATTTAGTCACTTGTCCATGCCACTTAGCAAGTGGCAGAGCAGGAATTTGAAAATCTGTCTGATTGTGTTCCTGACCACTTTCTCCCCTGTCACATTGCTTCATCGTTGTAACCTCCACTTCAGGGTTGCTGTTACCTAAAGATCATAAGAATTAGTGTTTACAGAGCCCCTTGGTTAACTCTCACAACTGGTCTTGATTTGAAATGCACAGCTAGCTGCTAGACTTCCAGTCATAACTTGGACTGAGGCCTAAAACAGTCTATTGAATGTTCAGTTGTATAAATGACTGCAGCAGCTCACCCATCTTCTGCATCAAGCTACTGAATAGTAATGTAATTAGATCCAGCACTTGGATTTTGCTTTCTCCCATGATTTTTTTTATCATTTGGTGATTAGATTACAATGTCAATGATTAGCATGCCTAGTTTCCCCACTCTAAGCAATGAGGAACTCTCTGTTTCGAGCTTGAAGATGACTGCTGGGTTAATCCAGTAACTGCCTGTACCTTGATCCAAAATTATATACTGATGAATGGAGATGAATTCGCTGAAATTCAGGAAACTGCTTTGTTGGCTGACACCAAGATGCGTGATTATTTGATATGGCTGTGTATAAATGTTTATACTTAGTCAGAACCCTTGGCGAAATATATGTAGAATTATAGATGAGAGGATTGCATAGGGCTGGAAAACTATCCCCTTGAGAAAAATCTATGGAGGCAGCATAATCATAATGATAATAATAATAAACACGACCAAAAACTTATTTAGTACTTGTCTATTGCCAAGCAATTTCCTAAGCACATTGCATGTGTTAATGCCATTAATAATCACAATCACCAATGAGGAAACTGAGGCATAGGGTAGGTTAAGTAAATTGCTCAAGGTCACAGTGGAAAGCCAGTATTGCAAGTCAGGTAGTTTTTTATTGCAGATTCTGTGTTCCTAAACCACTGTGAATATACTGTGGACTGCCAGAAAAATGAACAAATCAGTAATAGAAGAAATACAACAAGAATGTTCCTTAGAGGTGAGGGTGGTGAGATTTTGACTCAATTTGAACACATCATTAGGATATATCAGTTATGAAAAAAGGACATCGTGTTTGGGAGAGGGCCAGCAAAAGCAAGGGAAACCCTCAATGAGGTAGATTGACACAATAGCCAAAACAACGGGCTTGAACTTACCGAGGATCATGAAGATGGTGCAGGATCAGACAATGTTTGGTTCTGTTACATAGGCCAGAACAACAACAAAACCATTGTGAATTCTGGCTTTCAGAAAGCCTCAGGTGGATGAAAATGTCATTTCGAGTATACAATACATATATAATTTACATAAGGATTTATAGTACAGTTGTTAAGAATTCTGAGTATAAATTGTTTTTCATGAATTACATCATGAGAGTGTTTCCTGATAAATAGAATTCTAATTTATTTCAAAACGCGTGTGCATTTTACCATGAGAAATTCTGTTTTAACCTACTGCCCCGTATAATGGTGGCCCTGTATAATGGTGGCCCTGTATAATGGTGGCCCTGTATAATGGTGGCCCTGTATAATGGTGGCCCTGTATAATGGTGGCCCTGTATAATGGTATAACCACATTTTCTTTATGCCATGTATCTTCAGAACTATTTTTAATGCGCTAGTTGATGTTAGTGGAAACCCTGGTGGCTTAGTGGTTAAGTATTACGGCTGCTAACCAAAGGGTAGGCAGTTCGAATCCGCCAAGCGCTCGTTGGAAACTCTATGGGGCAGTTCTGCTCTGTCCTATAGGGTCGCTATGAGTCGGAATCGACTTGACGGCACTGGGTTTTGTTTTGTTTTTTTTAGTTGATGTAATCTTCATAACTTTGTGTTCTCAGGGCTGGTGTTACTTAAACATGTTATGAGTTGCCTAAAATCACACAGCGAGTAAATCTGAGGCTTAAAATGGGAATACACATTTGATCTCTCAAGAGGCAAAGGCTATTACATCAGCCAAATTTTGATCAAACAGTTTTAGGCTTCAAAAAACAAGGTTTTAGTAGCAATATCTGGAGCTGTAGGTGGAATGCAGGTAGCATAAATAAGGGAAAGAAATGTGAGGACTGTACAAATAAGAAACTTCCTCTTGACAAAGAAGACAGTAATTGCCATGTTTTATTAAAAGTATACTTTAATTATGAATATGGACTTCAAAAGATCAGTATTTTTTTTTAATTGCCTTTTCATATCTGGAAATGAGCTGTTTGATTAGCAATGTTTATCATAAAGATTTTATAAGAAGATTGAAATGTACAACAAGTCACATTTCAGTAGAAAATAAGTAATAAGGTAAAAATCCCCACTTACATAAATGCAGTAAACAAATTAGGTTTTTATTTTTTTAACCACTAGAAACTGGTCTTTATAACGTGCCTCATGAATTATCTGTGTTCACTTTTCCTTACATTTTCAGGAGTCACTGGTAGCCGTCTTATTCTGTAAACATAGAAAGTTTCTGCATGTAATAAAAGGTCATTTCATATTTAAATTGACTATTATTTTTAAATTATATGTCAGATTTCTTTAAAAAATTTCTGTTTTTCTTAAATTTGTATTTTTTTGCAAGAATTAACTCTTTCCTTGAAAGAAAATAACACTTGTGTGTGTGTGTGCGTTGTGTGTATTTCTGGTTCCAGATAAAAGTAATCCTTTACAACACGAATGCAAAGTATATATTAGAAGTCAATTTTTATCAATCTACTTTTATCATTTAAAAAAAATTCCTGATATGAATTTCATATATTACACATTAATTAACCTTTGAGAAGTATAGTAATTAAATATTTGTATTTGGGTTCTCTCCTTAGAATATGTGTTTGAATGTTCAAAATTAACATCATCCAGTGCGGACAGGTCTTTGTAGAATAATTATCGGTCTGTGTGCCCTTAATACACCTCCTTAGTATAAGGATGATTTTCTCATGAATAAAAGTATTGACTTTTCACTGATACTGCTGACAGTTGTATGAACAAAATGATGAACCGAGTTTAATAATAAAAAAACTCTATTGTTAAAGCTCCTTCATTTTCCTTTCTAAATTATTAACACTTATTTCAATTTGCTTTGTCTTTAGCTAATTTGCTTTGCTATGGCTGTGCTCCATCATTGTTATCAATTGCCACAACCTGTACCTAATACTTTAGGCCAATTATTTACACAATATACTAAATTAGGTTATATTGCAGTTGTTACCCTGGGGTGGAAAAGATAAGGCAATATAATTATGCAGCATGTAAATCAACTTTGAATAATGAAAACTGGTAAGTTGCATATAAGAAATTTGTATCACTTCATATACATAAAATAGGCAGAATTTTGGGTTTTTTTGGTCAAACTTCATTTGTTATAAATAGATGAATTTATATAGAATGGTACAGAATATGCCTGTGCTTTATCAAATTTAAATAAACTAAGTAAATACTATATTTGCATGCGTCTTCATATTTGGCATGAATCCAGTGCCATGTTTACCAAAACAAAAAATCATCCTTATTTACCTAAATGTCTGTAAATATGCAATAATAACATTTTTTTCTGTTTAGCTATGTGTTAAAAATTTCAAATATTGTTAGAGGTAATTTTGTTTATATTATTTACCATAATAACCGTGATAATATATATATACCTAAATGGCAAGAAGTATTTGAAACCTTTCTTTGAATTGTATATTAGTCCTCTTTCCAGGAAAAAATGAGCCACAATTAACTCAGTGCTCTAGGCTGCTAACCAAAAGGCTGGCAGTTCAAATCCACCAGCTGCTTCTTGGAAACCCAGCAGAGCAGTTCTCTTCTGTCCTGGTAGGGTCACTATACCGGAACCCACTCAAGGGTACCTAACAACAATGACTCAAAAGTGGTCTCTGGATCAGTACTGCTCCTCCGGTGTTTGTTTCAAGATAGAAACCAAGTCAGCATTTAAAAACGTCTCTAGCAAGGTGACTTAGTAGTCTTTAACAGTTGAATGTGATAATAAACATTTTGGCTTGTCTTTGTGTATGTCATGTTTTTATATTTCTAGTAATTTTTGTTACATCAGCCCATGACAGACAGGGGGCAGGGGGAGGAAGGGAAAACTTGACCTCTTACCAAAGAGAATTTAAAGAGCACTGGTTTATCCGATTCATGCTTCAAAAAGTGAAACGCTAGAACAAAAATATGATAATTTAAAAAGTATTATCAGCGTTACTGAAAATTTTAATATTTGAGTAAATGTCATGTCCGTAATGATTTTTGACGTTTTGACATAAAATGTAAAAACTGATATTCCATTTGAATAATAAAACATTTTATCAAGGTAGTCATCAGAATTAAGATGGATCTTTTCTGTTTGTGGAGAAAACCTTTCACCCTTTACCATTTACTGATGCAGGATAATGTAAAAGGCCTTACATTAAAATATTATTCATCTAAGGGGGATGCATATATTAAGCAAATAGATATTTGCCTTTTAATTATTTATAAAATGTTTCTTATTCATTATATTCCTAAATCATATTAACTTCTCTCCTCTACAACTTGTGTCTTCATTTCCCTCTCCACGGTTCCTTCGCTTAAGTCTTCCCAGCCATGTAGACAGTGTGTCTATCTGTAGTCCATATGCCAGTCAATATTTATTTCCTATTTTTGAGGATACTTGGTTAAGTTTTGTGATTTCTAAATCTTGCTACCCACACTAACTTACCTATCCCCAAAGTGCACAGAGAAGAGCAAAGACAAAGGATCTTTAAAAAAAACTTTTAAAAATGATTTATTTGAATATGTAATTCATGCACATGAGAAGAGAAAAGATAAAAAGATGTAACCTAAATTTGGATCTCTTGCCTTATCACTATACGCATTCCCGGGAAGAAACTGTTGTCAACTACTTGTGTGAAAAAATATAAATCTTCTCCCACAAAAAGGCATATACACATGAAACAATGCTTTATGAAGTCAGATATTACAGTCTCAGATAAACATTTTAAAGAAAATTATTCCTTCAGTAAATAATGCCACACATTTGCAGTTACTTTTTGTAAAGTATTTTCTTTAATACTTGATGCTTTTTACCTCTCTTCTTCCTCAGCGTCCATGGCCCAAGGCTGTAGTTGTCTCTGTTGTACAGATACAGAAACTGAACTTTGGAGGTTGAGTTCACAGTTATGAAGATCCTGAATTTGAACCTTGGCTAGTTAATTTCTGGGGTCCCTGGGTGGCGTAAACAAGTTAATGCACTCTGCTGCTAACTGAAGGTTTGGAGGTTCAAGTCTACCCAGAGGTATCCCAGAAGAAAGGCCTGGCAATCTACTTCTAAAAAAATCAGACATTGAAAACTCCGTGGAGCACATGGGTCACCGTGAGTCAGAATTAACTTGATGGCAACTGATACTGGTAGGTAGCTGCTAGAATCTGGGTAGACATTTATGCATTCCTGAAAAACCTACCATCCTACAAAGGTATGTACTAAAATTTATAGGGCTTATGGAGACCGCATTTAAGGGCACACCACACTAAATCTCTGTAACCAGATCGTGAAGACAATAACATTAAAAAAAAAAAAAAGCACAGTTAAAAAGAAATGTCCAGTTCTCAATAAATAAAGTAATAGTAGGGTAAATGTAAGAATTAACCTAAAAATATAGTCAAAGTAGTTGGTGGACGGGGGTGAGGTTAGGGAGACGAGCAGAATGCACCAAGATAGCATGCAATAAGCACTTCAAAGACAGAATAGGTAACCAGCCGAGCCAAGAGGAAGAAGGAGGCATAATACATTACTGCATTCCTCCAAGACCTGCTGTTTTCAACTGTGCCAGTGTACTTTGTGTTCACCTGCTGCTGCTTTTTGGCACAGACCCTTAACTTCTTGGGAAATACTAAGTATAAATCATCCCTATCCTATAGAATATTCTGGGACAAGGGGAATACTTTGTATCTGTCACTGTCCAGTAGGGTAGCCACATGTGGCTGATGAACACTTCAGATGTGACGACTGACCGAGAAACTGGATTTTTAATTTATTGAAGTTATTTGCAGTACAATGGCTACATCTGGCTAGTGGCTACCAAATTGAACACAGCAAGTATAAACCAGCTGATTTACATATTATACTAACATCATTTCCCTATTCAGCAATGCATATGAGCTAATTCACATTACAGAAAAAGGTGTTGCAGCAGACAAGTGTGCTGTTCCTGTCCTGAAATAAAATTAGAACTACCCTACACATATCTGCTGTTAGCATATATTAACTTCCGTAATAAGAATAGAAAGGGTTGTAATGGGTTAGAATCCTTTTAAGTAGAAGTCTGCTCATCACTGAACACAGCTTAGCCTCTGAGCCTGTGTAAACTTTCTGTATCATTGATATGTAAATCTAACCTTCAGTAGGTAAGCTCTTTCAGAACAGTGATCCACTTAGTGTGTCCTTGTTTCTCTGTGAATAATCTTACCAGACAAGCACAGTTTGCATTTTAATTTGCTGTATGAGTTTACTGTTTAGAAACTACCATTCTATTTAAGGTCAATCTTTTTTATTTGGGGAAAAAAATTATTTTGCATTCCAAGGTGTCTGAAAAATGCATATTTAAAAATCAAATTAGCAAACATTTTAAAGTATTTAGAATAAATACCAAATATATTTGACATAAATTCTTATTTCAAGTTATATGGGAACATAAGACAATTTTAAAATAGCTAACAAAAAGGAGTGGTAAATTTTCAAAATTAAGACCTGGGGTATACTTAACTCTTAAGGTTAGATCCTCAGTTATACAAGGAGAGGGAAACAATTTCATGAATTACAGTCGAGAATGCAAATTTTTTAAAACTGCTTATGCATAGCAATCTTTTTTTTTTTTTTCTAGGCGGATAGGACTTATTCTATATGTGATGGAAATTCTTAAATCCACCTGAAAAGCAGAATGGTTGCAAAGATTTATAGTACACCACCCTTAGAAATAGTTTGTCTCACTGATTTTTTCATGAAGCTTCCTGATTTTGTTATGTTCTAGGTAATTAGGCTGTAAAATGATGGTTATGTATAAAAACTAGAGGGTCCGAATGGGATATTCCGTAACAATAGTTCTCATTACTGATCTGATAGCTTAGTGTGTTTTCTGGGCAAAAAATAATTGAGAGTCTTCTGAAGAGATACTCTGGAACATTTTATTTCATCATTTGTGAAAACTATGGGTGAGCTGCAGCCATTTTTTTGAAAGTGGATAGACTAGTCATAGACAATATATTTAAATAACTTTCCAAATTGATAGCTGAGATAGATGATGATAGTGTTTTAAGTCTTGGTGGAGAGTAAGTAGGAGGTATTAAAAAAGAAAAAAAATCAGTTGCCCTTGAGTAAATTCCTACTCATAGCGACCCTATAGGACAGAGTAGAGCTGCCCCAGTCTTTATGGGAGCAGATTGCCAGGTCTTTTCTCCCAAAAGGCAGGAGCAGCTGGTGAGTTTGAACCACTGACCTTTTGGTTAGCTGCCAAGCTCTTAATCATTTGCCACCAGGGCTCCTTTCTATAACACTAACTTTTGGGAAATGCTGGTCATCCTGGAAGTGATGGAAAGAAGAGTTCATCATTCTATAGGACTTTTCTTGAAGGTTATGACAAGTGCTCATAAAAAGAAAAAAAAAAGAAAAAAAAACTACCATAACTCATTTCCAAATCTCTTCCTGATTTTTTACCTAAGAATGTAATTTTTATCACATATAATAGCTATTTAAAAAATTTTTCCGTATTAGCCAATACTTCATTTCTCTCAAGTGATAAAACTAGCCATTCATTTGAGTTTCTTTTTGCAGTGAATTTCATGCAATTGAATCAAACAAGAAGAACAATTTCTGTAAACCACAGTCTGGAAAAATTGAATAGAATTTGTACATAAGTGATTAGGAGCACATTATTAATATAATCAAGATTTTTCAGTTCATTAAATTTATCTCAAATGTATACACTTTGTTAATCTAAACTGTACTATCTTACCAAACTATAAATCATTTTTAAATATGCTACTAATATATTTATATCATGTGGTATTAAAATGAATCTTGCCACCACTTTACAGAAACACTGTCTTCAGCAATTGCAGGTGAGGTAAAAAATATTTTTCTTGTATTTCTTCCTACTGATATGGTTGACTGTAAAAGAACAATAATTGCTATTGTCTTGGAGTAAATAGACTTTGAGATTCATTAACCAGCTTAGTTTTGCTTCAGCTATTAATCTGAGAAGGCATTTATTATTTTGCATATTACAAAGCAATAGAGTATCCATTAATTCCACTGGGAGATTTTGGTGCCACCATAAACAACTTTAAAAAAAATAAATTAATTAATCTTAGATGAAAATAGAAAGTAGAATATATATATGATATGCACAAAGAAAAATATAGCTTCAAATAATGATGATTTTCACATTCATAGAAGGGACAAGTAGTTATAACTCAGCAATTCTTTGCAGGAGTGAAGGTAACAGGGAATAGGATTTGATAGAGAGAAAGCCAGCATAGCATGGTGGTTAAGTGTGTGAACTCTGCTTAAGTCCTGGGCTCAGATACTTCGTTGATTACTAAGCATGAGCTCTCATGAAGTTGCTTCTTTTCTCAAAACCTGGGCTTAAAAAAAAAAAAAAAACCTAAAATGGAATAAAAGGTGTACCTGAATGGGTGTTTAAAGAATTAAACAAGGTACCTTATGCAAAGAGCTCAGTGTGTAAAACAAGACACTATATGCAAAAAGCCTGTGTATAACATAATAATGCTACATAAAATCTTGTTTATTGTTGTTCATAGAGACCCTATAGGACAGAATAGAACTACTCCATAGGATTTCCAAGGAGTGGCTGGGGGACTCGAACTGCCAACCTTTTGGTTAGCAGCCAAACAGTTAATCACCACACCACGAGGCTCCTTGTTATTCTTAGACACCAGAAGTCCAAGTAATAGAAATCCATTTTTTCCCAATCATGTCATGATACAAAGGGAAAAACTAAAACTAAAATGAGAAAAACATAACACGTCTCATGTTTCTGCATCTGTGTGCTTGGATGTAGGTTAACTGGAGCACAGCTGGAGGACAGCTGGAGGGGAATGCCTGTATCCTTGGGATTCTTATGTGGCCAACTTACTAGAGTGTGCCAATCTCAGGTTTTTTTTTTTTTAACACAAAACAAAATTTACTGTGTCTTTTACATGACTTTAGTATTTATTTTTGTATAATTTTAATTTATCTTAAATATCCATTTCGTGTGTTTAGGTGTGGTATGACTAAAATGTTTCGGGGTAAATGCGTACTGTGCATGTGATGTTGGGGAAGTAATTATGAGCGTTGTTTAATCATCTTTGCCCTCGTTACATTAGTATCAGTCTTTTTTCCCCCCACTGGAGTTTTTTGAGAGCTACTTGAGATTATTTCCTAAAATAGTGCATTGTAAAATATAAATGGTATGCCGAGATAAGTAATTTTTTCATTATCATGCTTAAAATATTAAAAAAAAATTAAAATCCATTTCAAGTTATGTTGAAATTTATTCATATAAATCAATAAAATCTCTATTATTTATTGAACAAAGGAGTCCTGGTGGTGCAGTATTTAAGGGTTTGGCTGCAAAGTGGAGGTTGGGGGTTTGAACCCACCAGTCATTTTGTGGGAGAAAGATGTGACAGTCTGCTTCCTTAAAGATTATAGCCTTGAAAATCCCTTGAGACAGTTCTGCTCTGTTCTATAGGATCACTCAACAGCAATGAGTTTGTGTTTTTTTTTTTTGACTTCCTGTCATATTTAGTCTTCTGTGTTGTATTTATGCCATATTCATACACCATTTAATAAAGTTGACTTTCATTTGTTTATTCAACAACATATATTTAACAAATTTTGCGTGTTATCTGGGGATAGAGATAAAACTGAGCCTTGATCCTGAATCACAGTGCAGAGTAGTAAGTGCTATAATTGAAGTAAACACAGGGATGCAAGGAAGCCTGGAAAAGGATCTATCTTGTTGATTACAGGATTCTGGAGAGTTTTCTCTAGATACCAAAAAAAAAAAAAAAAAACCCAAACCAAACCCATTGCCGTGGAGTTGATTCTGACTCATAGTGACCCTACAGGACAGAGTAGAACTGTCCCATAGAGTTTCCAAGGAGTGCCTGGTAGATTTGAACTGACAACCTTTTGGCTAGCAGCCGTAACACTTAACCAGTAGGCTGCCGGGGTTTCCTTTCTGTAGATTAAAAAAAAAAAAGTGATGCTTAAATCAGGGTGGAGGGTGTGATAAGAATTTACTAATCTCACCTTGGGCAGTGAGGAAAGAAGAGCACGTATCTGCATGTACCATCAAAATTAATTTATGGGGTCAGTAAAATCTCATTGAAAGGATTATTAAATCACTTTGGCCGATAGTAATCTGGTCCCTGGTACATCAGAAGTCCTTAAGAATTCATATATCACTGAGAACTAACCTAAATTTCTGATGTAACAAACAGGCATAGAGGGATGGAGGAAAGAAGGCTGTAAGAAGGCCAAGTCTTTTGTTGTGAGGTGAGGGTGGTGTGATTGGCCTTGACACGCATGCCCTGTTCAGATGAATCCTTGGAGCCTTTTAGGAACCCACATGTGAAAGAAGCCATTACTATAGTGTCCACTGCCTGCCACATTTTCTTTGAAATTTCTCAATTAAGAGAACAGTGTGTCTTTAAACTTGAGGGAATTTGAGGAATGGGCGGGTGGATGGAGGAGTCCTCTTGTTTGTGTCTGTCTTTCTCCTCCTCTTTCCCTCCTTTCTTTCCTTCAGTTTCTCCTCTTGCTCTTGCCTTCTCTGTCTTTCTTTAAATGTCTAGCATTGAGTACTAAATACTCTTGGCTGCTGGGGTTCCATTGGAAGGCTCTTTTCTCTTTAATTTCTCTGAATATCTCAGAGTGGTTAACCAGAATGAGAGGAAAGTCAGGTGAAGGGCTTTGTATCTTTGGTAGTACTCAAGAAAGGCAGGGTAGGATAGGCAAGGAGAGTGTTTAGAGTTTGAAATACTGACTGCAGAAAATGGAAAAGGGAGCTGAGAAAGGGTAAGTAGAGAGATTCAAGGTAATGGGACATTACTCACATCATCACGGATTGTTTATTGCCTTCATCAATACGATGGAGCAGTTCTTAATAGTAGCTCTCAGAACAGAGAATATATTTGGTTGGAAGGAAGTTTAAGGTTCCAGGGTATGATTATAGGACCCTGCGTGTTTGAACTGAAGTGATTTTAGATGACATGGGGCTGGGAACATTTCTGTCTGGTGAGTGAGTGACACATTGTAAATGGTCAGTATATACTTTTGAGTGAATAAATGAGGTCATTAAAGTAAACACATTCAGAAACTGTGAAACCAGGGTTTTGTGCATTGAATTCTTCCAAAATGGCAGTAGGAGTTGAGATGAATAGCAATGAGTCAGATATCTCAGACGTACTTCAAACAACAACAACAACAAAACCAAACTGGTTGCAACAAAACCAAACTGGTTGCCATCGAGTCGATTCTGAGTCCTAGTGACCCTATAGGACAGAGTAGAACTGCCCTTAGGGTTTCCAAGGAGCAGCTGGTGGATTTGAACTGCTGAGCGCCAGTTAGCAGCCGAGCTCTTAACCACTACAGCACTATTTTTTTTTTTATTATTGTACTTTAGATGAAGGTTTACAGAACAAACTAGTTTCTCATCAAACAGTACACACATTGTTGTATGACATTAACAACCCCATGACATGTCAACACTCTCTCTTTTCAACCCTGGGTTCTCTATTACCAACTTTCCTGTTCCCTCCTGCCTTCTAGTCCCTGTTCCAGGGCTGGTGTGCACCTTTTACACCACTGATTTTTTTTATCCTCCCCAAGCCATTCCTTTCTCCAGTACCACTCATATACACTGATAAAAAGAGATATGTGCTTGATCTAACTTTCCAGCTGCAGCCTACTCTGTGGGGCCAAATGGACATGCTCTCTGTGAACCCACGTTGCCTACCAGTTCTAGAAGAAGCTCTGGTGACTTGCCTCCCCAAATGGTCCCTCTTCTAGTTTATCTATACAGCCGTCTTTGCAGGTTAATCTTGGTAAGTGTGAACCGTGAGACTAGTGTGCTTAACTTAAAGCTCAAGGAATGGCTAATTGCAGAGGTGGGAAAGTGGACAGCGCTTGGATATTTATGTTGAGGAGTCCAGATGTATGTGAGTCAGAATGATTGCAGAGTAGGATGCCGTAAGGGCTGGAAAAGAAAGGGGCTAGACAGGGGCCTGAGGCCAGTTCTCTTCTTGCTGCCACACTCCACAGAATTCCGAGGAATTTGAAAATTCAGTTTTAAACTCAGGCTGCCATTTCATTATGAAAGTGTATTTGTCAAGGTAGGGCGATAGAACATTTTATTTAATAATTTGTTAGCCTGATTTATAATTTTAAAATACTTAAGCACGTGACTTGTATTCCTTCATTTGTAACCTAGCCCCAAGCGCTACAGATGTAATTGAGAAACCTGTTTTCCTTTAAACTTTTCTATCTCAGTTAACGGCATTAACTTCCAACCCATTGCTCAAACCAGATAACTGGAAGTTATGCTTATATTTTCTTTTCACCTTGGCCCTCCTTTGTAATATTGAGCAAGTCTTATGGGTTCTCTTAGAAAATATATGTTGAATTTTTCCACTCCCCGCCCCCCCACCCGCCATCTCCATTGCCATCTCTATCTGTAGGCCATTTCCATTTCTTGGCCAAGTCACATCACCTCTAGCCTAGAATTACTGAAATAGCCTCTTAACTGGACTTCACTGCTTCCGCATTTGCCCTGTTTAATGCATTCTCTGCATAGCAGTTAGAAGTGGTCTTTCAAAAATGCAAATCAGAGCATGCCACGGTTGGCTTAGTCCTTCAGCAGCTTTTCATTACATTTAGAACAAAATCCAAATTCCTTGTCATGGATTACAAAGCCTTGCCTGGATTGGCTCCTACTTCTTTCTCCAACCTTGTCTTCTACTCTCTCACTGATTGCGTTTCAGCTGCGCAGCCCTTCTGACTTTTTGAAAGAAGCTTTATTTCTGCCCACAGTTTTGGCCTTTGCCATTTCACTGCATGGAAATTTTTCTTCGTTCTTTGCATCACTGGTTTCTTCTCATCTTTGATGCCTCAAATTTTTTTATACCTACTCAAAAAGGGCTTTATCAGTCTCAACTTTTTATGGTGTCGTCCACTTCAGTTTTTCCCTCTCATAAAAAACAAACAAAAACCCAAACCCATTGCCGTGGAGTTGATTCTGACTCGTAGTGACTCTATAGGACAGAGTAGAACTGCCCTGTAGGATTTCCGAGGAGCAGTTGGTGGATTTAAACTGCTGACTCTTTGGTTAGCAGTGCCACCAGGGCAGTGGTGCTCCCATAAAAAAAAAAAAAACCCAGAAAACCAAACCCATTGCCATCGAGATAATTCCAACTTATGGTGACCCTACAGGACACAGTAGAATTACACCATCGGGTTTCCAAGGAGTGTCTGGTGGATTTGAACTGCGGACTGTGTTTATTTTCTTCTTAGTTCTTTTCACAATCTGGAATGTGTGTTTGTTTACTTGATTGCTGTCACTTGACTTCTCTAGGCTCTATAGTCCATGAAGAAAGATACCGTGTCTTCTTTTTCCCCCACTGTATTTCATTACCCAGCCCAGTGCCTGATACATGTGTCCAGTTAATATGTTTTTGGAGTGATGAGTGACTGAGAAGAAATGAAAGCTAGGTTGGTTAGTGCATTTTAATAGTAAAGGAACTGATCATTATGGGCATCAGCATATGAAAATATAATTTTTGATACTAATATATAGATTCTTAAGCCTGTTATTGTTGTTGGTTGCCATTGAGTTGGCTTCTGCTGATGGCAACCTCATGTACAACAGAATGAAGTGTTGCACGGTCCTGTGCCATTTTCATGATTAAGTCTGACTACCTGTTTACTAGATCAAACAAGTGCTATATTTCCTCCAATTAGATTTCCCTCATTTAGATTTTCACAAATTCATGTGATTATTCAGTTTAGAGCTTAATCATTTATTTAGATATTTCTTGAGTGCCCAGATTTATCATTTACGTCTTAATCATACTTCAGTCTGTTCTTACTACTTGTTAAAAAAAACAGAGCTATTACTTAAGTCTTTAGTCACAACACAAAAACAAAGGATATAACTAAAAAGAATCATGAAATCACCCAATTTAAATTTTTTAATTTGGGGAAAATTGTTATTCAGAAGTATGTTAAGAAAGGATGATAATGTATGCGTGTTTGCAAGGATTATTTTGAAAAATAATATTTTTACTGAAAGTTTTAGTTTAGGAATGAATATATACTTCGTACATGATGGCTAGTAAGCAGCATAGATTAGCAGGAGGGGCATTTGTGTCTGCATCTACTACCCTTCAGTTTACTTAGATGAACATTTTTTGAGAAATTCCAGTATTTTTTTGAGAAACAGTAAAGTGTATATGCTTGAGAGTAGAGTTTATCTTTCAAGTTAAGTTCTATATAATAATGTCTCGTCTAAGAAAAGTTTTAAATAACAGAAATCCACTTGGACCATGACAAAGATTTAGTGACCTCCTTCTATGGCAGGGTTTTTCAAGTGTGGGTTACAATTTAATAAGTTGGTATTAATATCCAGTGGTGGGTCTCAGGCAGCATGTTACTAGTAAAAATGGAATGGAATGGAGTAGAGCAGACAAGAAAAGAAAATGGAATTCCTCGCATTTAATAGGTTAGATATTGTTTCATGAAGCTTGCTTCATTATGCACGCTTTTGTTATGAACTTGTACTGGGTTGTAAGAAAAAACAAATTTATATCTTGGAAGTGTTCTGATCAAAAAACATTTGAAAACTATTGTTCTATGTATTGAGATTCTAAAAACTTTGGGTACTATTCTTGCTAGCTCAATCACACAAATAGTTTCATTTAGAAGGAATTTGACAGATACTGATTTATTGTATAACCTACAGAAGTGATACATTCAGTCAGTACTACTGAACAAAAGTTATCTGATTCTCTTCCTCCACAATTAGTTTCTGTTTTTATTTTTTGGGATTTTCATCTGTAGGTCCTTTTGTTCTATCAGAGTCACCCCATGTGATGATATATTCCCAATCAGTTATTCTTCCTGACTCCTGTGAAGGAACTGTGAAGGAGCAATATAAAGTTGATAAAATTTAAGTATAATTACAGTACTGATGAACCAAATCCTAGAAATCAGTTGTATTATTGTCATTGTTAGAAGCCAGTTTTTCCTCTTTGACTTTTTAAGTTGTTATCACTATCATATATGCCATTTATGTATTCATTCAACAAATATTAATCAGGGAATTACTCTGTGCTTGTCACTACAATTTACAGGATACCTTCCCGGCCCTTGAAGGACATGCACTGAAGAGAAAAATATAGACTGGTAAACAGATGACTACATCATACAGCGGGAGATGTGCTTCAATAGGTACAACATAAAGCTATAAAAGAGTGAATTGAAGAGACACTCCTCCATTCTTGAGGACTCAGTGAAAATATATTTGTCCTGGAAGGATCATTTAAACTGAGACATAAAGGGTGAATAGAAGTTAGCACAAAAATTACGTGATTGTGGTAGTTAGTGTTCCAGTCAGAAAAAAAAAAATAGCATAGTATGAAGAGATGAGGGTGGAGGAGGACTATGAGATATAACAGCAAGAATAAGCCAAATTAAAGACTTTGAACTCCATGCTTAGAGGATAGGAGATTTTGAAGTGCATGAGAGGGCACGTACAAAATTACCACTGTAATTTGGGCAGCACTTCTTATTCCAGTACATTTGGCCATAGATGGCTGAGTTAGCACTAGACTCTTGAGAGTAAGACTAACCCTGGACCCAAAGGGTGTCAACAGACGAAATCCTGTGACTTTTGTGTGAAGATGGAAACAGTAAGAACATCAATATTTAGAGTAGAATCTTCAAAACTACCAAGTAGAGGAGGAGTTGCCTATATTTGCCACATGGTGGTGGTGAAGGGCGCCTCTTTTGCTATATTAAATGTAAATGACTCTTCAAAGCTATATACGTGTGTATGTATGTATATATATGTATGTATCTGTAATCATTCACTGTACACACACATATACATGCAGACACACACACATACATCCAGACACACACACATTTTAGACATATGTAAGAAAATCTAAACCACTTCCATACTGCCTGTCTTCTTCCCTTTCAATCTGTCCCATTGGATTTTCCATTCTCAAACACTAGTTTGATCAATACGTATTTTTTAATATTTATTGTGTTTTCAACAAAGGTTTACACAGCAGTTTAAGTTCCCTTTCTACACAAATTGTTCAGTGATATTGGTTATATTTTTCACAATTCGTTTCCATTAATCTAGTTTCTCTGTCCCCTTACATTCTTATCTTTGTTTTAAAGTAATTCTTGACCATTTGGTCTTATATAGATGATTTTTTTAAAGGAGCACAGTACTCATAAATTATATTATTTTGTGAGCCAATCTGTTATTTAGGTAAAAGGTGACCTCCGGGACTAGTTTTGATTCAAGGTTTAAAGCGTATCTCAGAGCAGTAGTCTTGGGGAATACTCCAGTCTCAACCAGTAAGTCTTTTTTTTTTTTTAGAAGTTTGAGGTTCTGTTCCACATTTTTCTCTCATTCTATTGGGGCCTACCTATTGTGGCCCTGATCAGAGTGGTCGGTAGTGATAGGTGGTCACCGTCTAGTGGTTCTGGTCTCAGGGTAGATGAGGCTGTGGTTCATGTAGACTGTTAGTCTTGTGGACTAGTCTCTTCTCTGATTCTTTGAATTCTTAGTCATCTAGTGCTGCCATAACAGAAATAGCACCAAGTAGATGGCTTTAACAAAGAGAAATTTATTTTCTCAAAGTCTAGTAGGTTACAAGTCCAAATTCAGGGCGTCAGCTCCAGGGGAAGGCTTTCTGTCTGTGGCGGCTCTGGAGGAAGGTCCTTGTCCTCAATCTTCCACTGGTCGAGGAGCTTCTCAGGTGCAGGGACCCTGTGTCCAAAGGGAACAATCTGCTCCTGGCACCGCTTTCCTGGTGGTATGAGGTCCCCAACTCTCTACTTGCTTCCCTGTCCTTTTATCTCTTGTGAGATAAAAGGTGGTGCAGGCAACACCCCAGGGAAACTCTCTTTACATTGGATCAGGGAGGTGACCTGAGCAAGTGTTACATCCTAGCCTAATCCTTTTAACCACGGCAGAGATTATGATTTAAAACACATAGGAAAATCACAAAATGGAGGACAACCACACATGGCCTAACCAAGTTGACACACACCTTTGGGGTACACAGTTCAATCCATTACAGTTTCCTTCTTTCTGTTTTGCTCTAGACAAGTAGAAACCAGTAGTTGCATATTAGATGGCTGTTCCTCAGCTTTTAAGACCTCAGACGCTGCTTAGCAAGCTAGAATGTAAAAGATAAATCTTATGAACTATAGTGCGCCAGTTGACGGAGATGTCCCACGAGACCATGGTCCTAACCCTTCAAACCTAGGAAATCAATCCTGCGAGGTGTTTGGTTATGTCTAAGAAGTACTGGTAACTGTGCCCTGTACGTGTTTTATTATATGTGTGAGTATAGGTGCGTACAGTCACATGCATATGCATATACCTATATATATACACACGTATACACTCACATACACATACCTATACACATATGTCTACATATATACTTGCACATATGTTTTTTGGTTGATGTTGCTGTTGTTTCAAAATTATATATGCTTTCGCAATTGCTAAAAGATCCTTTTTTCTTTTGTACCTTTTAGTAACATCATTTACCTTTGTCCAGCTGCGCACATTCCACTCTCACTTGGTGTTACCCTTCCTATCACCAAAAATAACAAGTGTTTGGTTATGTCTAAGAAGTACTGGTAACTGTGCCCTGTACGTGTTTTATTATATGTGTGAGTATAGGTGCGTACAGTCACATGCATATGCATATACCTATATATATACACACGTATACACTCACATACACATACCTATACACATATGTCTACATATATACTTGCACATATGTTTTTTGGTTGATGTTGCTGTTGTTTCAAAATTATATATGCTTTCGCAATTGCTAAAAGATCCTTTTTTCTTTTGTACCTTTTAGTAACATCATTTACCTTTGTCCAGCTGCGCACATTCCACTCTCACTTGGTGTTACCCTTCCTATCACCAAAAATAACAAGTGCCTACTATCTAAAGAGTGAATCCCCCTCCCCCACCCAATCCCTGGTAACCAGTAATGAACATTAGTTTCCGTACGTTTGCCTGTTCATATCATTTCATAAAAGTGAGAGTATACCATATTTGTCTTTTTGTGATTGACTTATTTCACTCAACATAATGTCCTTCAACTTTAGCCGTGTTCCATGAAATCATTTTTCTTTATCTCTGAGTAGTATTCCATCTTTTGTATTTACCACATGTTATTTATCCTTTATTCTGTTGGTGGGCATCTAGGTTGTTTCCATCTTTTTACCATGTTAAATAGTGCTGCAGCCAATGATGATGTGCATATGTCTGTGTCACTTCTTTTAGATCCCTAGGGTACATACTTAGGAGTAGAATTGCTGGGTCATATGGTAGCTCTACCTCTCGTTTTCTGAGGAACCACCAGACTATTTTTCACAATGGCTATACCATTTTGCATTCCCACCAACAGTGGATGAGGGTTCTAATTTCTCCATATCCCCCGAAACACTTATTCTTTTCTGTTTGCTTGTTTGTTTGTATCATAGCCATCCTTGTGGGAGTGAAATGGCATCTCATTGTGGTTTTGATTTGCATTTTTCTGATGGCTAATGACATTGAACATCTTTTCTGTTTGTTGGCCCTTTGAATATCCTCTTTGGTGATGTGTTTTTCATGTTCTTTGCATAGTTTTTGATCAAGTTGTTTGTCTTCTTTTGTTAAGTTGTAGAAGTTTTCTATATATTTCAGATATTAGACCCTTATCAGTTATGTTATTTCCAGAGATTTTTTTTCCCAATCTGTAGGTTGTTGCTTTACTGTTCTGATAAAGTCTCTTGATGACATAAGTATTTAACTTTCATGAGGTCCCAGTTATATATTTTGTTTTCTGTTGCTTGTGCATTCGTTGTTGTGTTTGATAATCTATCGTTAAAGAAAATTAGGTTCCAAAGCTTCACTCCTATATTTTCTTCCACAAACTTTGTGGTTTTAGATTTAACATTTAGGTACTTGATCTATTTTGAATTAGTTTTTTGAGTATGGTGTGAGATATGCATCTTGTTTCACTTTTCTGCATGTGGAAATCCAGTTTTGCCAGCTCCATTTGTTGAAGGGACTGTTCCTTCACCATTGAATGGATTTGGCTCCTTTGTTGAAAATCAAATAAGCATAGATGTTTGGATTTATTTCTGAATTTTTGATTCTGTGCCATTGGCCTATGTACTGTCATTAAGCCAGCACCAGGCTATTTTGATTACTGTAGCTGTGATATATGTTTTCAAGTCAGGAAGTATGAGGCCTCCTACTTTGTTTTTCAAAATTGCTTTGACCATTCAGGAGCTCTTGTCTTTCCATATAAAATTGAGGATTAGTTTTCGTGAAGAAAGCTGTTGGGATTTTTTTGAAATAATATTTTATTGTGTTTTAGGTGAAGGCTTACACAGCAAATTCAGTTCCCCTTTAACAATTTTTTGTACAGATTGCTCCCTGCCGTTGGTTACAGTTTTTACAGTGTGTCAGCATTCCCATTATTTCCATTCTGTTTTTTCTGTTTCCATTGATCTAGTGTCCCTTTCCCTCCTTGCCTTCTCATCTTTGCTTTTGGGGAAATGTTGACCATTTGGTCTCATAGTTAATTGTTTAAGGGAGCACATTACTCATGGGTGATATTGTTTATTTTATTAGCCTAGCTATTATTTGGCTGAAAGGTAACCTGCAGAAATAGCTTCAATTCCAAGTTCAAAGGGTATCTTAGGACAGTAGTCTTGGGGGTTCCTCTAGTCTCTATCAGTTCAGTAGGTCTGGCCTTTTATAGCAATTTGAGTTTTGTTCTATATTTTTCTCCCATTCTATCTGAGAATGTCAGGTTGTCATCTGATTTCACTGGTTCTCTGTCTGAAGGACTCCCTTTAATATTTCTTGTAAGGTTGGCCTGGTTTTTACAAATTCCCTTAATTTCCTTTTATCTGGGAATGTCCTTGTTTCGACATCATATTTGAAGGACAGTTTTGCTGGATATGTGATTCTTCATTGGCAGTTATTTTCTTAAAGAGTTTTATATATGTCATCCCCTTGCCTTCTTGCTTGCATGATTTTTACTGAGAAATCAGTGTTTAGTCTTTCTCCTGCCCCTTTGTAGGTGAGATTTTGTCTTTTGTTGAGATGTTCTCAGAATTCTTTCCTTGTCTTTGGTTTTGGAAATTTTGATTATAATCTGTCTTGGTGACTTTCTTTTGGGGTCAATCCTGTATGGGGTTCATTGAGCTTCTCGGATGGAAACTTTCTTTTCTTTCATGATATTTGGGAAGTTTTCTGCCAAAAATCTTCAAAAATTTTATCTGTACTTTTTTTCTCCACCTCTTCTGGAATTCCTATTACACATAAATTATTCCTCTTAGTTGTGGTCCACATAGCTCTTAGGCTTTCCTCATTCTTTTTTTCTGATTGTTCCTCAAACAAATTAGAATCAAGGTATTTGTCCTCTATTTTGCCAATTCTTTCTTCTACTGATTCAGTTCTATTTCTGTGTCCTTCCAGTGAGTTGTCTATTTTTGATGTTGTTAATCTTCTAGATTTCTAGTTTTATGGTTTCTAATTGTCTACTTATTTTGTCATTTTGTTCTTGTGTTATTTTCCTGAATTTTTGTAGGTTTTTGTCTGTGTTTTCCTTGATCTCTTTGAGGGTCATATTTACAAGTCTTTTGAACTCATTATCAGGTAGTTCTATTACCATTTCTTCCTCAGGGAGGTTTTCTGCCCCTTGATTTTGCTCATTTGTTTGAGCCATCTTATCCTGTTTCTTCATATGATTTGTTATTGTCTGCTGTCTTTGAGTCATTAAGGTATTCATTTATTTATTTATGTATTTCTTTATTGATTGTATGTGTGTTTGTTTTGTGCTGATTATTTTTGTTTTGTTTTGATGTATCCAGTACTTGTTTCTTCTCTTTCTCTTTAAAATGTCTTTTTTCTTTTGGATTATTTTAATTATGGTTGTTTTGCAGATCTGGTCTGTGTGTGACTTTGAAGATGTCTGTTTGTTGGGCGTGATTTCCTCTCATTAGTGGACATGGTGGGTCACACACATGTGTGAGTCCTCTGTGTTTAGGCTCCTATGTCTTCCCTTACTGGATTGAGTGGAGTTGGAAGAGCAGGTTCTTTCCCTGATATTGGATGATAAATGTTGGGTGGTCAGGGTCCCTACACAGCCATTTTGGGACCATGGGATCTTTCTGAGTTGGCGCTAGCAGTTAGTGCATTCTCTGGAGGTTCATATCATCTGTGAGGGAGTGCTACCCAAATGGAAGGGGTAGGCCAGCTGTGCATGCATCAGTTGGCTTCTTAGTAGATGCTGGGGTATCAACGGCTTTCACTGCAAGTGCGGATGGTCTGCAGGAACTGTTTGGGTGTGGGATGTGACACTGCAGCCTGGCAGACATTGGATGAGGTACTAAGATCTTCTGCTCATCATTTGGCAGAGGTGTAGTGGTGCCTGTCAGCTTGTGACTAGCGTTGCTGGCTGTTCTGTCTGGCCGGTCACTGGGAAGTAGGTGCAGAGAGCGTTCTCACTGGTCACTGGGTTGGGTGTTGTGTGTGCACAACACAGGTTGCTGGGTGATCAGGGCTAGGGTGGACCGTTCACTGGGTGGGTGGCACAGGAACTCGCACCACTGGTTGCTGGGCAGATGGGTGGTGGGGACAGGGGAGGTAGGGGTTTCCCTGATCGCTGGTCTGGTGGTAGGAGAGCATGCTGGCAATTGCCAGGCAGGTGGGGTGGCATGAGAGTGGGTGGAGATGGCACAAGCATTCAGTCTTAAGGCTGACAGTATGGGAGGGTATCCCGCAGATCACCAGGCAGGGAGAAGGGGGAGCACACCACTGGCCACTGGGAAGGCAGGGGGAGGAGGAGGTGAACATGTTCTCCCAGTCTCTGGCATGGGCACTCGGACACTCCCCACAGAGTGCAGCTGGCAGTCAGGACCTGGCTCCAACCAAATGCAAAGGGGTGGTCTATCCAGAATCTGGTCATGTGAGGGATCTCTAGCTGACACTCCAAGGATCCTCCATCCCACCAGTGTCACCTAACCAAATGATCAGGTACACTGCTGGTGCGTAGTTCTGTTCTATTATCTAGTCGCCTTCTTGCTTTATGGTCACCTGGATCTCTGGGGCTCTCACCCACCTTTCTGCACTTGCCCTCCTTAGATACAGTTCATGTTCTGTTCACCTTGCTTTGCTCTGGATTTCTCTACACAGTATCTCTGTCACCTATTTGGGATTCTGTAAAGTTGCCTTCCTGTGCTTCTCACGTGGGAACACTGCTTGCTTTGTCTCAAGATGGCCACGCTGCGCCAGCCCTGTTGGCAGGGTGCCTACAGTCCATAAGTCTCCTTGTTCACAGTTTTTATTCAGTTTCTCTTTCATTTTGATGTTCTATCTAATTCCTTATCCTTCTATTTGTTGCTCTGGGTTCCCAGATTATCATCTCTTCTATTTCACTTGTTTTCTCAGTTCTTTGCTGTAGGAGGGTGGCATGGTATGTGTGACTAAGCTACCATCTTGGGCCGTCTCCTGCTGTTGGAATTATGATCAGAATTGTACTATATCTATAAATTCCTTTGGGTACTGTTGACATCTTGACTATCTTACGTCTTCCAATCCATGATCATGGACTGTTTTTCCATCTATTTAGGTCTTCTTTAGTCTCTTTCAGCAGTGTTTTATAATTTGCATTGTATAAGTCTTTCACATACCTGGGCACATTTATTTCTAGGTAGTCTGTTCTCTTAGGTGCTATCGTAAATGGAGTTGTTTTCTTAATCTCCTTTTCAGATTTCTCATTACTGGTGTATTGAAACTGATGCAACTTTACTAAATTCCTCTATTAGTTCTTCAAAAATTTTAGTAGATTTTTTGGTGCTTTCTGTATATAGAATTATGTCATCTGTGGATTTAGATAGTTTTTACCTCTTCCTTTCCAATCTGGGTATCTTTCATTTCTTTTTTTTGCCTTGTTGCTCTGGCTAGGACTACAGTATTGAATAGGAGCAGTTAGAGTGGGCATCCTTGTCGTATTCCTGTTTCAAGGGGAAAATTTCTCAGTCTTTCTCCTTTGCGTATAATGTTGGCTGTTGATTTTTTATAAATTCCTTTTAATTATGCTGAGGAACTTTAGTTGGATCAATATTTTAACTTGGCCCTCAAGGGCCAAAATTCTCAAGTCTCAGGTCCTAGCTCTCTGAGGTTTCATGATGTGAAATTCCTTCCTTCCTTCCTTCTTTCCTCTCTCCCTCCCTCCCGCCTCCCTTTCTTCCTCCTACGCTTCCAACCTTCCATCCCTTCCTTCCACCCATCTAACAGCCTGTCTACATTCATACATTGAGTCAGTCAGTCATTCAATTGGTCAGTCATTTTTTTGACAAAAATCTGTAAAGCTCGTTATACTTCCAGTTTCTTTGGTAGGCACAGCGGTCAATAATACAGTCTCTGTCCTTGAAGAGAAAACAAAGTTTTCAGAGTTGTAACAGAAGTATATTTAAATTGGGCCTTCATAGGAAACAAGTGTCTCATAGAGGTAATGGAATCTGAACTGAGCCTTGAAGAATGAGCAAGATTTGAACATGTAGAACACACAATGAAAAAACAAGTAAAGGCTACATGCACAGAGGGAAAATATATGTTAAATGGGTATTAAGAGAGAATGTTGAGCTCTTTGTTGCATAATAGTAATGTCCCATTCAGTTTCTTGAAATTCATTAACTGCATGAGAAGCCCACACCAACCCCAAAACCTTTTCTTCTCTCCTGCCTTTCATAGTTATTTGTGTACCTGTCCCTATCACTCACTAAACATTAGGATGACTCAGGTTGAAAACCCAAGTAACTGGAAAATTAATAGGGTTTTCAGAGTCTGAAAAGAGAACAAATCTTTTAGAAGAAAGAAATTATTGTTACAATGGACCTTGAGGTATTTCCTGTCCTACTTTCTCATTTTACAGATTAGGATATAAATTATATGACATTCCTATTTAGGGGCACAGATGAGATTAGAACCCATGGTTCCTGAATTGCAGGGTGTTTCTTCCATGATAGGGAAATCTGATTATATAATTCTCAAACCTGAGAATCTGAGTCTGATATAAGTGTAATGAACAGTTGCTAAAATAATAATTACACATATTTTTTGTATGCCACCCCTAGTAATTTTGAGATGTCATAAATAACAAATGAAATAATTTGTACTAGGCTGACAAAATTGAACGTAATATAATCCACAGATGCAGAATTCATTGTTAAATTTCATTAATGTCAACAGATTACATAATAATATAGAAATTGTTTCAGATTTCTAAATTCTAAAGTTGTGTATGTAGTCATTTACAAAATTTTTCTATGGTAGCTAGTTCAATTAGGGAAAACTGCATTTTGTTCAATGAGTTAATTAAATATTGTATAAAAGGCACAAAATAATTTATCATGGAGTATAGTAACATTATTAAATATTGCAGAACTATTTGTGAAAATGGTACAAATATATTCATTTAATTTGGATGAGGAAAATAGCAATAAACAAAATAATACACATAGGCAGAACTTTCAGGAAATTTAATTTATTGGTGAATTTCATGAATTATACTATGAATTATGTGATCAGAAGCAAATTTTAGTATTTAAAAGGTTATTTGTGTACATAATTCATAATATAAATTAGTTTTGTAATAAATTAATTATTTCCAGTTATTCTCCTTAGAATTCTTGCAAATACTGAAGAAATAGAACTTTTTTTTTTTAAAACCTTTCATACTGGTATTGTTACTACTGTAGACACTACTTAACACTACTTAGAACCGTTTACCATGAAGAGCTACTATTTTATGCCAAACACTGCACTAAGTCCTTTATTACATACGATATCTTATTTAATTATAATAATATTTTTGCAAGTTTGTTACCATTTATCCCCATTTTACAGATGTGGAAACAGAATCTCAGGGAATTGCTCACTCAAACAATCATTAAATTAAAAAAACAAAAACAAAAACAAACCCGTTGCTATCAAGTCGATTCTGACTCATAGCGACCGTATTAGGACAGAACAGAATGGCCCCATACGGTTTTCAAGGAGTGGCTGATGGATTTGAACTACTGATCTTTTGGTTAGAAGCCAAGTCTAACCACAGTGCCACTGGGGACTCCAGTCATTAAATAGCAGAGGTGATACTCAAGCCCAAACCTTTCTGATCCCAAAGCCCATGCCTTTAATTTCCATGCTACATTCACTTTGTCCAGTCCACACATATTTATTAAACTTCTGCATTTTCAGGTACTCTTTTAGGTACTAGGGATACCAAGATACATAAATCATAGCCTTGGCCCTTCCATGCCTTCTCCAGGTAGAGGGAATATCTAAACGATTGCAGTGGAGTTTTACAGATGCTTTTTTATGATAGGCATAAAGGTATAGTGAGGACATCAAAGAAGGTATATCAATGTCAAGGAAAGGCTTAGTGTAAGAGGTGATGCTTGAGCTGAGTCTAGAAAATAAGGAAACCTGGGATGGAAATGAGAGGAAATAACCATCCAGAAAGAGGAAAACTTGGGGAAAGATAGGGAACATGACATACCATGGGAAAAGTAAAAATTCAAAATTGATAGGAGCAAGAAATAAGACTAGAGAAAAAGGCATATATGTTGTAAAGTATCTTCTCTCCAATTAGAATTATAATGTATTTCATAGTTATTAGAATACTGTCAGCAGTTTTGTAGTATTGAAAAAATAGTCATACTTTGTTCTAAATTATTACCCTGGACATAATGTGTAATGCCATAAAAGGGAACCGCACTGAAGAGAGCAGTACTAGTAAGGGGTCTATGACAGTTGCTCAAGGCGAGGGATGAACACTATCAAAGACTTTATGTTTTCTTTCCTTCAAACATATTTATTTGGTTGTATGCTCTTAAAAATTTATGAATTTCTTTTAGTTCTTATGTAGTTAAATTACATATGTACTTCTGCAAATATTTCCGTAGATGTTGGGTTGTCATTAAGCCCATGAAACTCTCAAAGTAGCCTCTTTATCCTTTTCAAATACACTTTACTGAATAATTAACATGTGAAAGGCCTTGTCCAGGAAGAGACCTTTAAATATCCCTGGATTCTGGGTAGGTCTCCTCTTCCTGTTCAAGAAATTGGAGTGCAAATCAGGAAACAGAGAAAGAAGTACAACAGCGTGGATTTGTGAAATATATCTGATATGTATGTATGTATATGCCATATTTTTTCTTAAATAATGTGTGCAATGTTTTTTGCCAACTATGCAGAACCTCCTTCAGTTATTGTTGTAAGCGTGCTATGCCAATTTTTTTACGTGTTGCCGACTTCAACTGACACTATGAAGACATGATTAAACTGTGAAATAAGCAGACCTAACATAACCTAATGGTTTCAAGTAAGACAATCTGATAAAGGTTTTCACATTCAACTGTGGAGCTAATGTGCAATAATTATCAACTTAATAGAAAAAAATCCACGGTTTCGATTGTTTATTTTCTGATTCTTTGGGACTACCAAACTCAGGAGCCCAGGTGGCACAGTCGTTAATTGCTTAACTGCTAACCAAAAGGTCAGCAGTTTGAATTCACCAGCCGCTCCTTGGAAACCCTGTGGGGCAGTCCTACTCTGTCCTATAGGGTTGTTATGAGTCGAAATAGACTCAATGACAACAGGTTTGGTTTGGTTTACCAAACTCAATCTATGACTTCTTGACTGTGTCTTATACCCTTGTTATACAATTATGGTCAAACGTAACATTTCGAGGCCATTATTATACACATAAGTAGAAGATGAAAGACGATGAACAGAACAATATGGTTTACCTATAACATGGGAAGATAGGTGAATGAGGCAGAAGTTCACGTTTGGAAATCTCGCGAGACATGCACGGTCTATGCATGGGCGTGCTATGCCAGTATTGTTTTATTTAATTTCATTAGTTCCGTGTGTTATATGTGCTGGTGCATTACTTATGTGGATGCATTGTTTGGCAAAAAAAAAAATACTGTGGGTGTGTATATATCTGAGTCCCTGGGTAGTAAAAAAAAAAAAAAAAACACAGTTAAAAGCTTCATTCCCAGCCAAAAGGTCAGGGTTTGAACCCACCCAGAGGCCTGGCATCTTAGTTTATCTAGTGCTGCTATAACAAATACCATGAATGGATGGCTTAAAAAGACAGACACTTATTTTCTCACAGTTCAGGAGGCCAGCAGTTCAAATTCAGAGTGCCAGCTCTAGGGGAAGACATTCTGTCTCCGCAGGCTCAGGGGGAAGGTCCTTGTTCCTTGGTTCCCTCATGATCTTCATGTGGCATTGTATCTGTCTTCCCCCAGCTCTGCTTTCTTGCTCCGTAGGTTGCTCCGTATGTTCTTCTTAGATCTCAAAAGAGAATGATTTAAGACATACCCTATACTAATACTTCTTCATTAACATAACAAATAAAACCTGTTCCTAAAAGGGATTATAATCATAGGTTGTAACCACAGGGATTATAACCATAGGGTTAGGATTTACAATACGTATTTTTGAGGGACACAATTCAATAGATAACACCTGATGGTCTGCTTCTGAAAGGTCACAGCCTTGAAAACCCGATGGAACAATTCTGCTGTGCATATATGGATGTCCATGAGTAAGAATGGACTCCACGACAACTAACAACAACTATGGATGTGTATATATGTAATACATGATAATGGTGACATTTCAACTCATCAGGGAAAAGGTAGATTATTCTAAAACGGGCCCTGATGAAACCAAATAGTCATTTGGTGGGGGCAGGGGGGAGGGAAGTCAGTATTTTACTCCTTAATCCAGCATAAATTCCAGAAGCCTGAGAAATTTAATTGTCAAAGCGGAAACAATAAAAATACCCACACAAAATTTGGGTGACTTAGAGTTTAGGAAACCCTCGTGGCGTAGTGGTTAAGTGCTATGGCTGCTAACCAAAGGCTTGGCAGTTTGAATCCGCCAGGCACTCCTTGGAAGCTCTATGGGGCAGTTCTACTCTGTCCTATAGGGTTACTATGAGTCGGAATCGACTCAGTGGCACTGGGTTTGGTTTGGTTTTGGTTTTTAGAGTACAGAGGGATTGTCAATAAATTATACCAAACATAGAAATCTAAAGAAAGAAAACAAAAAATAGACTACGTAAAATTTAAAATTTTTGTACTATGAAAATAACATAAGCAAATTGAAAGAAAAATGACTATGAAAATTATTTTCAAACTAAGTGAGAAATGAATGTTAATATGACCAGTAAAATATGCATATATAAGACTCTGATAATAAATGAAAGTGGAACGATAACGAGGTGTCATTTTAGTCTGTTCAATTGTAAAATATTTTTTAAAAGTTTAGCAATATCCAATGTTTTTCTACAGAAATGGATACTTGAGTACAC
This sequence comes from Elephas maximus indicus, assembly GCF_024166365.1. Classification (NCBI taxonomy): domain Eukaryota; kingdom Metazoa; phylum Chordata; class Mammalia; order Proboscidea; family Elephantidae; genus Elephas; species Elephas maximus. The sequence continues at coordinate 57,439,405 of NC_064833.1, read as the reverse complement.
TTTTTTGGGGCATATAAATTTATGTACTCTTTTGGGATTGTAGCTTAATCGTATGTATCAAAAACTTTTTTAAAGCGCATATATTTAAGTACATAGTATATATATATCAAGTAATATCTTCTAAGGAGGTGTCAGAAAATTTAATAATGATATTCAGCAAAGGCATTATTTGTTGAATAATGATGAAAAACAACATTTATAAAATCAACATTTGGAACAACTGCAACTCTTTAGGGAAGGGACTGGTTTCATATATATATTATATATGTAATATAGAAATACAGCTGTTAATAGTAGATTAACAGATTAATATTTGTGGACATGGAAAATTCCTTGACATATTGTGAATATCTGTGGGTAAGTGGAAACCCTGGTGGTGTAGTGGTTAAGAGCTAAAGCCGCTAACCAAAAGTTTGGAGGTTTGAATACACCAGGTGTTCCTTGGAAACCCCATGGGGCAGTTCTACACTGTCCTATAGGATGGCTATTAGTTGGAATCAACTCGGAGACAGTAGGTTTGGTTTTTGGTTTTGGATGGGTAATTAGGTTTTGGGTGATGTCTTATTTTCTGTTTGGATTTTTATTTATGATGTATTTTTATAATCAGAGAAAAACATTTTTCATTTTGTAGGAAAACAACCTGATAGACTTGGTGGAAAAATCTTTTATCACTGTGACAGGTTTCGGGCCTGAGTTACACATGACACTGGATACCAGCTTTACGACAAATTCCAGATGCATTAGTGAAGTGACTCAGAGCACCTAGTGTATTCCTACCTTTGTCTGCTTTAGTTCAGGAATGGAGTAGAGTTGAAACAATATTTGAGTTTTGAAATTTTGACACAATAGAAAGGAGGGAGGATAACTGCTTCCATGTTACCACCATACTACCTCCATTCTTCCAGTCGTTCAAACTCAAAACCGTAGTTTTCCGTAAATCTTTCTTTGCTGTGTCTTACCAAGTCCCACTAAGTCTTCTATCCATTGTTTTTATTTCACTTGGACCAACATCATTATATTCTGGGCTCTCCTATGTATTTATGATGCAGCATCTTTCCAGTTGGTCTTGTTTCCTATGTCTCTTTATCTTTAGTCTTTTCTAACATCGCTGCTAAACTCAGGTCTGATTATGTCACATTTCAACTCTCTTTTAATACCACCTTTCAGATCAAACTTTTTTAGTCATTTCCCATTTCCTACTGGAGAGAGAGTGCCTTCCTTTCCTTTTGTGCTTCATGTGTTGGCTATGAAATATGTAGTTGGGCAGCCATTGTTCTATTAATGTATACTTGGATTTTTTTTTTTTTTTGGCTTTCAAGTTATGTTTGTCTGGAGTGTTTTGCTCTGTCATTGCTATGCCTTTCTTTCCTGTTTTTTCTTTGTTGTTGTTGACGGCCCTTTTACCTATATATCTTTTTGTACTTCTCTATGGAACAAATTATGACAGAAAAATAATAAAGGAAAGCTAGATAGCTCACATAATTTTCAGTGCCTAAGGGATTTTTTTAAAATAATTTTTATTGTGCTTTAAGTGAAAGTTTACAAATCAAGTCAGTCTGTCACATATAAGCTTATATACACCTTACTCCATACTCCCACTTACTCTCCCCTTAATGAGTCAGCCCGCTCCCTCCTTCCAGTCTCTCCTTTCGTGATGGTTTTGCCAGTTTCTAACCCTCTCTACCCTCCCATCTCCCCTCCAGACAGGAGATGCCAACACAGTCTCAAGTGTCCACCTGATACAAGTAGCTCACTCTTCATCAGCATCTCTCTCCAACCCATTGTCCAGTCCCTTCCATGTCTGATGAGTTGTCTTCGGGAATGGCTCCTGTCGTGGGCCAACAGAAGGTTTGGGGACCATGACCGCCGGAATTCTTCTAGTCTCAGTCAGACCAGTAAGTCTGGTCTTTTTATGAGAATTTGGGGTCTGCATCCCACTGTTCTTCTGTTCCCTCAGGGGTTCTCTGTTGTGCTCCCTGTCAGGACAGGCATCGGTTGTGGCCGGGCACCATCTAGTTCTTCTGGTCTCAGGATGATGTAAGTCTGTAGTTCTTGTGGCCCTTTCTGTCCCTTGGGCTTGAAATTACCTTGTGTCTTTGGTGTTCTTCATTCTCCTTTGATCCAGGTGGGTTGAGACCAATTGATGCATCTTAGATGGCTGCTTGTTAGCATTTAAGACCCCAAACGCCACATTTCAAAGTGAGATGCAGAATGTTTTCATAATAGAATTATTTTGCCAATTGACTTAGAAGTCCCCTTAAGCCATAGTCCCCAAACCCCCGCCCTTGCTCCACTGACTTTCAAAGCATTCAGTTTATCCTGGAAACTTCTTTGCTTTTGGTCCGGTCCAGTTGAGCTGACCTTCCATGTATTGAGTATTGTCCTTCCCTTCACCTAAAGCAGTTCTTATCTTCTAACTAATCAGTAAATAACCCTCTCCCACCCTCCCCCCCCGCCTCGTAACCACAAAAGTATGTGTTCTTCTCAGTTTATACTATTTCTCAAGATCTTAGTGGTCTTATACAATATTTGTCCTTTTGCATCTGACTAATTTCACTCAGCATAATGCCTTCCAGGTTCCTCCATGTTATGAAATGTTTCACAGATTCATCACTGTTCTTTATTGATGTGTAGTATTCCGTTGTGTGAATACACCATAATTTCTTTAACCATTCATCCGTTGATGGACACCTCGGTTGCTTCCAGCTTTTTGTTATTGTAAACAGTGCTGCAGTAAACATGAGTGTGCATATATCTGTTTGTGTAAAGGCTTTTATTTCTCTAGGGTATATTCCGAGGAGTGGGATTTCTGGGTTGTACGGTAGTTCTGTTTCTAACGTTTTAAGAAAACACCAGATTTCCAAAGTGATTGTACCATTTTACATTCCCACCAGCAGTGTATAAGAGTTCCAATCTCTCCGCAGCCTCTCCAACATTTGTTATTTTGTGTTTTTTGGATTAATGCCAGCCTTGTTGGAGTGAGATGGAATCTCATTGTAGTTTTAATTTGCATTTCTCTAATGACTAATGATCGAGAGCATTTTCTCATGTATCTGTTGGCTGCCTGAATATCTTCTTTAGTGAAGTGCGTGTTCATATCCTTTGCCCACTTTTTGATTGGGTTGTTTGTCTTTTTGTGGTTGAGTTTTAACAGAATCATACAGACTTTAGAGATCAGGTGCTGGTCGGAGATGTCATAGCTAAAAATTTTTTCCCAATCTGTAGGTGGTCTGTTTACTCTTTTGATGAAGTCTTTAGATGAGCATAGGTGTTTGATTTTTAGGAGCTCCCAGTTATGTGCTTTCTCTTCATCATTTTTGGTAATGTTTTGTATTCTGTTTATGCCTTGTATTAGGGCTCCTAACGTTGTCCCAATTTTTTCTTCCATGATCTTTATCGTTTTAGTCTTTATGTTTAGGTCTTTGATCCACTTGGAGTTAGTTTTTGTGCATGGTGTGAGGTATGGGTCCTGTTTCATTTTTTTGCAAATGGATATCCAGTTATGCCACCACCATTTGTTAAAAAGACTATCTTTTCCCCAATTAACTGACACTGGGCCTTTGTCAAATATCAGCTGCTCATACGTGGATGGATTTATATCTGGGTTCTCAATTCTGTTCCGTTGGTTTATGTGCCTGTTGTTGTACCAATACCAGGCTGTTTCAACTACTGTGGCTGTATAATAGGTTCCAAAATCAGGTAGAGTGAGGCCTCCCACTTTCTTCTTCTTTTTCAGTAATGCTTTTCTTATCAGGGGCTTCTTTCTCTTCCATATGAAGCTGGTGATTTGTTTCTCCATTACATTAAAAAATGTCATTGGAATTTGAATCGGAAGTGCATTGTATGTATAGATGGCTTTTGGTAGAATAGACATTTTTACTGTGTTAAGTCTTCCTATCCATGAGCAAGGTATGTTTTTCGACTTATGTAGGTCATTTTTAGTTTCTTGCACTAGTACTTTGTAGTTTTCTTTGTATAGGTCTTTTACATCATTGGTAAGATTTATTCCTAAGTATTTTATCTTCCTGGGGGCTACTGTGAATGGTATTGATTTGGGTATTTCCTCTCCAATGTTCTTTTTGTTGATGTAGAGGAATCCAAGTGATTTTTGTAAGTTTATCTTATACCCTGAGACTCTGCCGAACTCTTCTATTAATTTCAGTAGTTTTCTGGAGGATTCCTTAGGGTTTTTTGTGTATAAGATCACGTCATCTGCAAATAGAGATAATTTTACTACCTCCTTGCCAATCCGGATACCTTTATTTCTTTGTCTAGCCTAATTGCCCTGGCTAGGACTTCAAGCACGATGTTGAATAAGAGCGGTGATAAAGGGCATCCTTGTCTGGTTCCCGTTCTCAAGGGAAATGCTTTCAGGTTCTCTCCATTTAGAGCGATGTTGGCTGTTGGCTTCGTATAAAAAAAAAAAAAATTTGTATAGATGCCCTTTATTATGTTAAGGAATTTTCCTTCAGTTCCTATTTTGCTGAGATTTTTTATCACGAATGGGTGTTGGACTTTGTCAAATGCCTTTTCTACATCAATTGGCTAGAATTTTGTTGAGGATTTTTGCATCTATGTTCATGAGGGATATAGGTCTGTCATTTTCTTTTTTTGTGGTGTCTTTACCTGGTTTTGGTATCAGGGATATGGTGGCTTCATACAATGAGCTAGGTAGTATTCCATCATTTTCTATGCTTTGAAATACCTTTAGTAGTAGTGGTGTTAACTCTTCTCTGAAAGTTTGCTAGAACTCTGCAGTGAAGCCGTCCGGGCCAGGGCTTTTTTTTTCTTGGGAGTTTTTTGATTACCTTTTCAATTTCTTTTTTTGTTATGGGTCTATTTAGTTGTTCTACTTCTGACTGTGTTAGTTTAGATAGGTAGTGTTTTTCTAGAAATTCCTCCATTTCTTCTAGGTTTGCAAATTTGTTAGAGTACAATTTTTCGTAATAATCTGATATGATTCTTTTAATTTCTGTTGGGTCTGTTGTGATGTGGCCCATCACGTTTCTTATTTGGGTTATTTGTTTCCTTTCCGGTATTTCTTTAGTCAGTCTAGCTAATGGTTTATCAATTTTCTGAATTTTTTCAAAAAACCAGCTTTTGGCTTTGTTAATTCTTTCAATTGTTTTTCTGTTCTCTAATTCATTTAGTTCAGCTCTATTTTTATTATTTGTTTTCTTCTGGTGCCTGATGGATTCTTTCGTTGCTCGCTTTCTATTTGTTCAAGTTGTAGGGACAGTTCTCTGATTTTGGCCCTTTCTTCTTTATGTATGTGTGCATTTATTGATATAAATTGACCTCTGAGCCCTGCTTTTGCTGTTTCCCAGAGGTTTTGATAGGAAGTGTTTTCATTCTTGTTGCATTCTATGAATTTCTTTATTCCCTCCTTGATGTCTTCTATAACCCAGTCTTTTTTGAGCAGGGTATATTGTTCAGTTTCCAAGTATTTGATTTCTTTTCCCTGATTTTTCTGTTATTGATTTCCTCTTTTATGGCCTTGTGGTCTGAGAAGATGCTTTGTAATATTTCGACGTTTTGGATTCTGCAAAGGTTTGTTTTATGACATAATATGTGGTCTATTCTAGAGAATGTTCCATGTGCACTAGAAAAAAAAGTATACTTTGTAGCTGTTGGGTAGAGTGTTCTGTATAAGTCTATGAGGTCCAGTTGGTTCATTGTAGCAATTAGGTCTTCCGTGTCTCTATTGAGCTTCTTACTGGAAGTCCTGTCCTTCTCCAAAAGTGGTGTGTTGAAGTCTCCTAGTATAATTGTGGAGGTGTCTATCTCACTTTTCAGTTCTGTTAAAATTTGTTTTATGTATCTTGCAGCCCTGTCATTGGGTGCATAAATATTTAATATGGTTATATTTTCCTGGTCAATTGTCCCTCTTTTCATTATGTAGTGTCCTTCTTTATCCTTTGTGGTGGATTTAACTTTAAAGTCTTATTTTGTCAGAAATTAATATTGCTACTCCTGCTCTTTTTTGATTGTTGTTTGCTAGATTTATTTTTTCCATCGTTTGAGTTTTAGTTTGTTTGTGTCTCTAAGTCTAAGGTGTGTCTCTTGTAGGCAGCGTATAGACGGATCGTGTTTCTTTATCCAGTCTGAGACTCTCTGTCTCTTTATTGGTACATTTATTCCTTTTACAGTAAGCGTAATTATAGATAGGTGTTTAGTGCTGTCATTTTAATGCCTTTCTATGTGTGTTGTTGACAATTTCATTTTTCTACTTTTTTGTGCTGAGACGTTTTCTTTGTAAATTGTGTGTTCCTCATTTTCCTCGTAGTTGAATTTATGGTTGCTGAGTTGTTATGTTTTTCTTGGTTTTTATTTTGAGTTATGGAATTGTTAGACCTCTTTGTAGTTATCTTAATATTTACCCCTATTTTTCTAAGTAAAAACCTAACTTGTATTGTCCTATATCACCTTGTTTTCCTCTCCATATGGCAGTTCTATGCCTCCTGTATTTAGTCCCTCTTTTTGATTATTGTGATCTTTTACATATTGACTTCAATAATTCCCTGTTTTGAGCATTTTTTTGTTTTTTTTAAATTAATCTTAATTTGTTTTTGTGATTTCCCTATTTGAGTTGATATCAGGATGTTCTGTTCTGTGACCTTGTGTTGTGCTGGTATCTGATATTATTGGTTTTCTGACCAAACAATTTCCTTGTAGCTTTGGTTTAGTTTTTGCAAATTCTCTAAGCTTGTGTTTATCTGTAAATGTTTTAATTTCACCTTCATGTTTGAGAGAGAGTTTTGCTGGATATATGATCCTTGGCTGGCAGTTTTTTTCCTTCAGTGCTCTATATATGTCATCCCATTGCCTTCTTGCCTGCATGGTTTCTGCTGAGTAGTCTGAACTTATTCTTATTGATTCTCCTTTGTAGGAGATCTTTATTTTATCCCTGGGTGCTTTAAAAATTTTCTGTTTATCTTTGGTTTTGGCAAGTTTGATGATAACATGTGTTGGTGATTTTCTTTTTGGATCAATCTTATATGGGGTTCAATGAGCATCTTGGATAGATATCCTTTCATCTTTCATGATGTCCGGGAAGATCTGCCAACAGATCTTCAACTATTCTCTCTGTATTTTTTGTTTTCCCTCCCTGTTCTGGAACTCCAATCACATGCAAGTTATTCTTCTTGATAGGGTCCCACATGATTCTTAGGGTTTCTTCATTTTTTTAAATTCTTTTATCTGATTTTGTTTCAGCTATATTGGTGTCAATTCCCTTTCCCTTCATCTCCCCCACTTTGCATTCCAATTGCTCAATTCTGCTCCTCTGACTTCCTATTGAGTTTTCTAATTTTGTAATTTTACTGTTAATCTTTTGGATTTCTGAATGCTGTCTCTCTATGGATTCTTGAAGCTTATTAATTTTTCCACTATGTTCTTGAATAATCTTTTTGATATCTCAACTGCTTTATCAGTGTGTTCCTTGGGTTTTTCTGTAGATTGCCTTATTTCTTTTTTGAGGTCATCCCTGATTTCTTGAAGCATTCTGTAAATTAGTTTTTTATGTTCTGTATCTGGCAATTCCAGGATTGTATCTTTATTTGGGAAAGATTTTGATTCTTTAATTTGGGGAGTTGTAGAAGCAATCATGGTCTGCCTTTATGTGGTTTGATATCGACTGCTGTCTCCAAGCCATCTATAAGATATTGTAATGATTTATTTTATATTTGCTCACTGAGTCTTATCTTGTTTTGTTTTCTTTCAATATATGTAGGTGGGCTACTAGATTGCACTCTCTTGATTATTGTAGTCCTTGAATCACTTATGTCCTATTACCAGCTGGTTTGGGCTGTTACCAGATATATAAGCCTAAGAGTCCATTTACTATTCTTGAGTAGAATCTGATTTTGGGTCACCAAGTGTGTGGTACAGACTGTCACCTATCCACCTAGAGGAGTAATGGTGATAGTTGTGTGCACCAGATTCTAGTAGCAGGAGGGGGTCACACTCCAGGGGGGCAGGATGCTGACAGGCTTCCACCAAGTGCCAGTGAGGTAGGTGTGTCTATATTCCTAAAGCACTTTGGTGGGTGGGCTCTGCAGCTGTACCTTAGGCACCCAATGCATTTAACTCTACAGATAGGTAGGTGTCATCATCCTCAGACCCCTAAGGCAGGAGGCCAGGTGGTCTGGGGGGAGCTTCAGCCCTCAGTTCCCCATTGTGGGTCAGTGAGGGCTGTGTTTAATACACAGAGATATCAGACCTGGGAAACTTGTCTTTCCAGTAATCCCCTAAAACAATTACAGTCAGATCCCTGTCAGAATTGCCTTTGCATTATAATAGCCACCTTGTTCCCTGTAGGGATGAAAACCTAAGACTGTGGATCTCATAGTCTTGGCTGGAGATGGTTGTGTATTTTTAGTCCAATTTCGGGAAGTCAGGGAAGGATTTTTGGTCCCTGGGTTTTTTGTAGCTGCTTCTCTCAGGCCAGGAGAATGGGTTAGGAAAAGACCAAAAAAAAAAAAAAAAAAAACCCAAGCAAACCACAGAGCACTTCACTCTCTGGCTCAGGAAATTCCAATGTTAATGATGCCGCCTGGAAAGGGGAGGGGAAGGGAGGGGTCAGATAGTTAAGAGAGAGTAGCACCCCAGAATATAGACAGAGTTACTTATCTTGCTTGGTGATGACTGTTTTATCTGAGATTCCTGAGGGGTGTGTAGCCTGTGTGCGTTGGCTGAGTTGAGATTGCCCCCGAGGGTCCGGCCCATGTTCTGTGCTTGTGCTGTCTCAGAAGCCTTGGTCAGTTCCTCCGCTCCCAATCCAAAGCCCAGCGCCAAGGTTCCCCAGTTGGGATGCCACACTCCAGGCTCCAGAACCAGTCGCTGCCTCCCGGTGACTTCTCCTCCTGTCAGCCGCGTCGCTGCGCTGCCTGCGTGCACTGGCTGGGCTTCCTCCGAGGTCACTTCTGGGAGCTAGGGCTGCATCCCGTGTTTGCACCGTCTCAGGATGTCACGCTCAGCTCCCCTGAGCCCAGTCCAAAGCCTGGCGCCAAGGTTTTCTGACTGGGACGCTGGCTCCAGGCTCCGAAAACAGTCACTGCTTCCCCGTGGTTGCTCCTTCTCAGTCTCTGTCACTCAGGTCAACTCTTTAGATCTGTGTTTGATGGTCAGGGTTCGTAGATTGTCATGTATGTGATCGATTCACTTGTTTTTCCGAGTCTTTGCTGCAAGAGGGATCTGAGGTAGCTTCTACCTATTCAGCCATCTTGGCCCCGCCCTCCTCCTAAGGGATTTTTAGAAAAAAGTCCACAGTTAGATTGCTCATATACACTCAGGAGTCTAGTCTTTGCTAATTAGCCCTCTTAGCCATTTCTTAGCTTTGGCAGGTTATCGTGTTTGTTCATTTGTCTTTGATTCATCTAAAAAAATACTGAATCTTACTTTTCTAAGAGTACTATCAAATAAACCTTTTATCTTTTACCTTTTTTTCCCCCATGTAATAAAACAGTGTGTTGCTTTTACTGTCGACAGAAGTAGGAATTATTCTGCAAGACATCTTCAACCGGGATCCTTGGGCTTGAACACATGATGACCTGTAAACTTTAAGGGAGGTATTGGGTTTAAATCCCTGTTCTGTAACTGACCCAGCTATGTGATTTGGGCAAGTTACTTACTCTTTAAGCTTCAGTTTCCTTATCTGGATAGTGCTGCCACTTTGGAGTGTTTTACCTTCATTGGAATGTCTTTTCCTTTCTATTAATCTTTTTTAAAATTGGCAGTAAGTTTAATTTTGTGAGAGGACGTATGACTTTTTTTTTTTTTTAAATGTTTACTACAATTGCAGTATTTTAAGAGTAGTAGAAATGTTATGTTTTATTCTAGGTGGCCTTTCCTATTTTGTCTATTTTGAACATTTAACAAATTTAATCCATTGTTTCCATTAGTCAACATCTGTTTTTAATTACTTATAATGTGAAGTTTACTTTTAGTTAACTCTAATGCAATTTCATTTTAAGACTTTTAAATCAATATAAAAATACGCAGAAGATGCTGAAATATAGGCAAAGAAGTCAATAGTCAACTTAAGCTTGAAGCAAATTGAGTTAGACATAGATATCTGTTTCCAGCCTCCCCTCTTGTACAGTATACAAAAAACCAAAATCAAACCTGTTGCTGTCCAGTCTATTCCGACTCATAGTGACCCTGTAGGACAAAGTAGAACTGCCGCATAGAGTTTCCAAGGAGCACCTGGCAGAATCAAACTGCTGACGTTTTGGTTAGCAGCCATAGCTCTTAACCACTATGTCACCAGGATTTCAGCTCCTCCATATAGCATAGGACTTTGGAATCTGCCCTTTTTTCTTCATATATCAGGATTGAAGTTAAGAAATGCACCTCTCATATCCCCCTGACCCATCTTGACTTTTCCTTTTAAAACTGATTCACTGAACTGCTTATCTCTTCCCAGAGGCTTACAGATATAATATGAACATCACAAAATTATAACTGTGTTTATAGTTTTGATATAACTACCTTTATCAGCTTATTAAATGATTATTCAGTCTAGAATGTTCTCTCTTTCCAAGTACAATTAGAATATATTGGCTACTTCGTTATTTACCGGAGTCCCTTCCAAGTTCTATTAGAGCTTCTTAGTTATATATTCTATACATATGTCTATGTATTTAATTCTTAGAAGCGCACCACTTTTTCCTTTAGAAAGTCTTTTCCTGATCTTAATTTTCTGTACCTTCTAAGGACTTGGTTAAAGGCCGTTCCATGATCTAAGCTCACTTAAGGTTATAGCTTAGGTTGCCAATTGTAGCTCCTTGAAACATGATCAGATAGGCAAGTTTAGTTCTGAATTTGGGCTGTCCTCCTATGTGTGAATTAAACTATTTGTGTTGACATTGGAATGCTCTGAAAATAATCTCAGTGTCCTTCGATATTTTGAAACGTTGGGCATGTAAATTATAGAAGGAAAGCACCAAAAGCATTACTAACTTTCTAGACTGATTAGGCTAATTCTAACTGCAGAAGTGAGTTCAGGCCCTAGAAGCCTGGATGTTTGCTATATAACCATTCCATCTCCATGAACAAATGAGCTGCATTGCCACTGAAACTCTGCATGTTAGGAGGGACAGGAAAAAATATGAAAGAAAAGTAGTATGTTTATGTGAAATACATAAAATATGAGGAAATATGTGTCTTTGAAAATTTATTTTATAATTTATCAAGTTTTGCTTTTCTGCATTGCCATACACTGTCTTCGGCTTGAGGTCTCAAAGATGAGTAAAACATTATTCTTATCTTTAAGATGCTTCCAGATCCATGTGGAAAACAGACTTGCTCCAAGATAATTAGTGCTTACTGTTTTCATTTTTTAAAATTAGTGTTAATGGAAATTGAGAAGGGAGTGATTATTTCTGCTTAGGAGGTTAGAGATGTTGCATTGGAAATTATTGTAGAAATCTAAATCCATTGACAGAATTCTGAATAAGGAAGCTAATGCTTTGAAATGAAATATTTTTTATTGAAATACTTGTACAAGAAAGATGTAAAATATGCGAAGTTACATTTAAGATATCAGAAATTGCTTTATTTAACAAATAAGGAATCCAATCACTTCATTTAGGAGCTAATATAAGAAAAAAAAATAAAGGCAAAACAATTTAATCAACACAGTTTGATCTTCTGACTTGTTAACCATTTCTTGTGGGTTTTCTATGCCAATAATAGAGCCTAAAATGAAGATGAAACTTTATACTCACCCAATAATGTATTTACTCTTTCTTCTTTGCCTGTAATCAATGTATATATTTAGTTCTTTGTGGAGGGGGGGATGTAAGGGAAGGGTTTTGCCTTAGTAGGTGGTTAATAGTTATTGCCTATTATGACTTCTTGAAAGTCAGATAGGCAGCTTCATGTCTGAATTTTGGCCTGTCCTCCTAAGTTCCTTCTAATTATGAGTCTTGAAATTCATACTTGTATTTATTAGTTTTCTAGACTGGTTTATAAGAAGAGAAATTTATTGTCTTACAGTTCTGGAGACAAAAGTCCCAAATCAACCTATTTGCTGGGCTATACTCCCTCCAAAGACTGTAGGGGAAGATCCTTTTTGTCTCTTCCAGGTTCTGGTAGTTCCAGGCGTTCTTGGCTTATAGGTGCATCTTCACATGGCCATTCTTTCTCTGTCTCTGGTATGACCTCATGTTAAAGTAAATGATCACATCTTCGAAAACCGTATTTCCTGTTGACAGGTACCAGGGGTTAGGACTTCAACATATCTTTTTAGAGACACAATTCAATCCATAACAATGTAAGGCCTTAATCCAACCTGAGTGTCATTCTTATAAATGAGTGCACAAGACAGAAGAGAGTTGTTGGCTGAAGATCTCTGGGAGGCAATGGGGAGGACTAGAAGAGGGATGAAAAATCAAGTCCCTTGAAAGCTGTAGTGGCGAGATGTGAGAGAGGTGAAAAGGGAAATTGAGAGCAGTTCCCATGGGGCTTAATGGGGGAAAACACATTCTAAGTGGGGGCAGAATGGATCTAGAAAGAGGAAGGTGGTGTGGTGGCAGTTGCCGACACGCAATCTAGCACTTCTAGTGGATATAATGATCTCCACATAATATAGTTTTATGACAATCTATGGCAAGCATCCTGCTTCCTTTTTGAAGCTACAGCTCAGAAGTAGAGCTTCTACTGTGAACGTGAGACGTTGGGCTGTCAAAGTCATAAAGATGTCTTACACTACATCAGGTACCAGATTGCTGTCATATACAGCAGCTTCCTCTGTTATAGATGTTGGTGAACAGTGTTTCAAAATGACATGTTTCAGAATAGCACATTGCTGTGCTTTGTTGGTCATTGTTGTTGTATGATTTGCTGTATGATTTGACAATTCCAAAGTTAGGTATAGAGAAACTTTTTTTTTTTTTTTTTATAATAATCAGTACGTTTTTGTAACATGACAGGAAAGATTCTTACCAACTGTAGATTGATATAGCTTGTGGTTCATTCTTAACAACTTCAATAAAATACATTCTAATACTTTATAAATATAATTGAACCTCTTTGTGCATTGAATAAATTTCGGAGCATTTTCTAATTTCATCGGCACCAGTAAATATAACATCAAACTAGAACATACTTACCTGAAAAAAATTCAGATAATAAAAAATAGCTACTTGGTATTTATAATGTGCCTGACCCTTCTCTGAGCAGTGTGTCAGCTCGTGGACACTTTCATAGCATGATCGCATAGTAATTATTATTGTTCCCATTTTGCAGACGAGAAAAGTGAAGCACAGAAAGGTTAATAACTTGCTTAAAATAGTTCAGCTAGGAGCAGCCCAGATTCATGCCCAAGTCTAGCTATGGGATTTATGCCAAAATACTGCATCTTATTTGGTACTTTCTACTCAAAATGGATTTTACTTTGTAAAAGTGACAGACCAGCAATAAAAAGCCAGCTTTTTTGCTTCCTTATTGAAGAATCAATAGCAGTGATGAATAAGTTTTATAGGATTATTTTATCAGCATTGATCAATGTTATTTTAGACAGAGTGATTTAAAGTTATATATTTCCTAAACCAGAATTAAGACAAATGAATTAAAAAAAAATTCCCTAGTCTGTGAATTTAGTTAAATTTACACAGACATGAAATGAAATGAATCATAAAAGAAAAAAATTTTGATAGGTTACCTTTATTTAAATATTAAATAACATGAAGTTTGGATTATTTTCTGTATTGTTCTATCTAAAATTCCCCTTAGCCCTCATCTGGCCTGTTATACTGTCTACCAAAATGCTAATTAGCATCAATAGAAACATTCTTGGTTTTGGCCTCCTGACTTCTTGAGATCTAGAATATCAAAAGGCAAGCAACAGCCACAGCTTCTTTCCCATTATCAGTTCTAATCAACAGATATTTATTGAGTGCCTACCAAGTGTAACACAGTTATAAAGAAAGAAATGTCTTCAGAGGATGTGCGTTGTCCTTGGGAAGTTTAATTCTCCAAGATGATTGAAGAAATACCACAAGGCGATAATGTGATTCGTTCCCACGTGCATAAAACTGACAGCAAGGGCTAGTGCATTTCTGAGGTAGGAGAGAGCACCTTGGACTTTACCTTTGGTAAAGATATTCTCACAGTAAGACTGGCCTCATTTGGACCATTTATACAAATTTTTCAGTCAGTAACTTTAAAATTCTTTCCAGCTAAGCTGTGGACTTTTTCTTTTGCCTTTACAGTATCTGTTTCCTCCCAGCTTGACTTTTTTTGCTTGTTCCTGTTGAACTTTTTATTTTTTTAAACATTGGAGGTTCCCTCAAATATCTGATCACTTCTGGTTATGTTTATACTTAAAAGCAAGGCTCTAAGAAGCTCTGAGTTCTTGCATTGGTAGGTTGAGGGGTTATAGAAAGGAGAGAGGGTGTGAAGGTCTTGAAAACTGGTGGGTTTCCTAAAAGGTGACCAGTGGTTTGGACTGCACTCTCTATTGAGGAAGCCTTCCAAGGATCAATGTACAGAGTATTTTTCTTTAAGGCCTATCAGTTTTCCCAGAAACAGCTATTCTAGTCTTCTGTCTAGAGAGGTATGTATCTTACTACCCATGTCCTGGAAGCTAGGTGGGTGACGAAGACTTAGGGTTCCATGGTTAAATATACAGACTTCCATTAGTTACTCCTCCACCTTTGCCCCATTTTGCTTCACTGTTTAATTTGCTTTGTTTTTGTTGTTGTTAGTTGCCATTGTGTCAATTTCTACTCACGGTTACCCCATGTTTGCAGAATTGAACTGCTCAGTAGGGTTTTCAGGGCTATGATTCTTCAGAAGCAGATGTCCAGGCCTGTCTTCCAAGATGCTTCTGGTTGGGTTTGAACCTCCAATGTTTCAGTTAGTAGTTGAGAGTACTTAACCATTTTCATTACTCAGGGACTTTAATTTGTTTTGCCCCTCTCCATTGTTGTGTGATTGTCCTCTACTCCAAGGTAGCTCAGGTTTTAAATCTCAAGAGAATAACTCCCACATGTACTTTGTTGGATTGGGTAGTTGGGGCGTGGTGATGCAGTGTCTTAATAGGTCATTACCCTGCTGTACAGGACTGGGACCTTGCAATCTGAGTTATCCAGAGCTTCACATCTTTTAGGGGCTCAGAGAGGACATGAACGGGTGCACCTCTTTTCACTGTGTTTCTTTGAAGGCACACTTCCTCTACTCTGGTAACTAACTTACCATTCCTACAAAAGCTTTCCATCAACTTACACACACACTCCCCACACCTGCTGCTGTCGAGTTGATTCCTACTCATAGCAACCATACAGGACAGAGTAGAACTGCCCCACAGGGTTTCCAAGGAGTGTCTGGTGGTTTCGAACTGCCGACGTTTTGGTTAGCAGACGTAACCCTTAACCACTGCGCCACCAAGGTTTCCAGTCTTCTGTCAACTTAATGGTATTTAATTCTCTTACTTCTTTTCATTTTGTCCATATGTCTTAGTAAAATATTTTGTTCTTTTACTGCCATCTCAGTGAGTTATTCTACTCAGTCTTTATGCTGAGCAAATAATCCGAGAAGCTGGACTGTATGAAGAAGAGCTTGGAATCTGGATTGAAGGAAATTGAGTTAATAACCTGTGATATGCAGGTGACGAAACCTTGCTTGCTGAAAATGAAGAGGATTTGAAGCACTTATTGATGAAGATCAAGGACTGCAGCCTTCAGTATGGATTACATATCAACATAAAGAAAACAAAAATCCTCACAACTGGACCATTAAGCAACATCCTGATAAATGGAGAAGATATTGAAGCTGTCAGGAATTTAATTTTACTTGAATCCACAATCAATGCCCATGGAAGTTGCAGTCAAGAAAGCAAATGACATACTACATTGGACATGTCTGCTGCAAAAGATCTCTTTAAAGTGTTAAAAACCAAAGATGTCACTTTAAGGACTAAGGTGCACCTCACCTAAGCCATGGTGCTTTTTTTTTTATAATTTTTATTGTGCTTTAAGTGAAAAAGTTTACAAATCAAGTCAGTCTCACACAAAAACCCATATATACCTTGCTACATACTCCCAATTACTTTCCCCCTAATGAGACAGCCAGCTCTCTCCCTCCACTCTCTCTTTTCGTGTCCATTTCGCCAGCTTCTAACCCCCTCCATCCTCTCATCTCCCCTCCAGGCAGGAGATGCCAACATAGTCTCAAGTGTCCACCTGATCCAAGAAGCTCACGCCTCACCAGCATCCCTCTCCAACCCATTGTCCAGTCCAATCCATGCCTGAAGAGTTGGTTTCGGGAATGGTTCCTGTCCTGGGCCAACAGAAGGTCTGGGAGCCATGACCACCGGGGTCCTTCTAGTCTCAGTCAGACCATTAAGTCTGGTCTTATGAGAATTTGGGGTCTGCATCCCACTGCTCTCCTGCTCCCTCAGGGGTTCTGTGTTGTGTTCCCTGTCAGGGCAGTCATCGGTCGTAGCCAGGCACCATCTAGTTCTTCTGGTCTCAGGATGATGTAGTCTCTGGTTCATGTGGCCCTTTCTGTCCCTTAGGCTCGTAATTACCTTGTGTCCTTGGTGTTCTTCATTCTCCTTTGATCCAAGTGGGTTGAGACCAATTGATGCATCTTAGATGGCCTCTTGTTAGCATTTAACACCCAGACACCACACTTCAAAGTGGTATGCAGAATGTTTTCTTAATAGAATTTATTTTGCCAATTGACTTAGATGTCCCCTGAAGCCATAGTCCCCAAACCCCTGCCCTTGCTCCCATTCTTTATAATGTTTTGTATACTGTTTATACCATGTATTAGGGCTCCTAACGTTGTCCCTATTTTTTCTTCCATGATCTTTATCATTTTAGATTTTATATTTAGGTCTTTGATCCATGTTGAGTTAGTTTTTGTGCATGGAGTGAGGTATGGGTCTTGTTTCATTTTTTTGCAGGTGGTTATCCAGTTACGCCAGCATCATTTGTTAAAAAGACTGTCTTTTCCCCATTTAACTGTTTTGGGGCCTTTGTCAAATATCAACTGCTCATATGCGGATGGATTTATGTCTGGATTCTCAATTCTATTCCCTTGGTCCATGTATCCGTCATTGTACCAGTACCAGGCTGTTTGACTACTGTGGCGGTATAATAGATTCTAAAATCAGGTGAAGTAAGGACTCCCACTTTGTTCAGTAATGCCTTATTTACCCGTGGCCTCTTTCCCTTCCATATGAAGTCGGTGATTTGTTTCTGCATCTCATGAAACAATGTCGTTGGGATATGGATCAGAATTGCATTAAATGTATAGATCGCTTTTGGTAGAATAGACATTTTTATAATGTTAAGTCTACCTACGCACGAGGAAGGTATGTTCTTCCACTTACGTAAGTCTCTTTTGGTTTCTTGCAGAAGTGTACTGTAGTTTTCTTTGTATAAGTCTTTTACATCTCTGGTAAGATTTATTCCTAAGTATTTTATCTTCTTGGGGGCTACTGTAAATGGCATTGATTCGGTGATTTCCTCTTTGATGTTCTTCTTGTTGGTGTAGAGGAATCCAACTGATTTTTGTATGTTTATCTTGTATCCCGATACTCTGCTGAACTCTTTTATTACTTTCAGTAGTTTTCTGGAGGATTTCTTAGGGTTTTCTGTGTATAAAATCATGTCTTCTGCAAACAGAGATATTTTACTTCTTCCTTGCCAATCTGGATGCCCTTTATTTCTTTATCTAGTGTAATTGCTCTGGCTAGGACTTCCAGCACAATGTTGAATAAGAGCGGTGATACAGGGCATCCTTGTCTGGTTCCCGATCTCAGTGGGAATGTTTTCAGGCTCTCTCCATTTAGGGTGATGTTGGCTGTTGGCTTTGTATAAATGCCGTTTATTATATTGAGGAATTTTCCTTGTATTCCTATTTTGCTGAGAGTTTTTATCATGAATGAGTGTTGAACTTTGTCAAATGCCTTTTCTGCATCAACTGATAAAGTCATGTGATTCTTGTCTTTTGTTTTATTTATGTGGTGGATTACATTGTTTTTCTAATGTTGAACCATCCCTGCACACCTGGTATGAATCCCACTTGCTTATGGTGGATTATTTTTTTGATATGTTGTTGAATTCTATTGGCTAGAATTTTGTTGAGAATTTTTGCATCTACATTCATGAGGGATATAGGTGTATGATTTTCTTTTCTTGTGGTGTCTTTACCTGGTTTTGGTATCAAGGATATGGTAGCTTCATAGAATGAGTTAGGTAGTATTCCATCCTTTTCTACGCTCTGAAATACCTTTAGTAGTAGTGGTGTTAACTCTTCTCTGAAAGTTTGTTAGTACTCTGTAGTGAAGCCGTCCGGACCAGGGCTTTTTTTTGTTGGGAGTTTTTTGATTACCTTTTCAATCTCTTCTTTTGTTATGGCTCTATTCAGTTTTTCTGCTTCTGTTTGTGTTAGTTTAGGTAGGTAGTGTGTTTCTAGGAATTCATTTCTTCTAGGTTTTCACATTTGTTTGAGTATAGTTTTTCATAGTAATCTGATATGATTCTTTTTCTTTCAGTTGGGTTTGTTTTAATATTGCCACTCTTATTTCTTATTTGGGCTATTTGCTTCTTCTCCTGTTTTTCTTTTGTCAGTTTGGCCAGTGGTTTATCAATTTTTTTTTATTTCTTCAAAAAACCAGCTTTTGGTCTTGTTAATTTTTGCAATCGTTTTTGTTTTCTATTTCATTTAGTTCACCTCTAATTTTTATTATTTGTTTTCTTCTGGTGCGTGTAAGTTTCTTTTGTTGCTCTCTTTTATTTGTTCAAGTTGTAGGGATAATTCTTTGATTTTGGCCCTTTCTCCTTTTTGGATGTGTGCATTTATTGATATAAATTGGCCTCTGAGCACCGCTTTTGCTGTGTCCCAAAGGTTCTGAAAGGAAGTGTTTTCATTCTCATTGGATTCTCTGAATTTCTTTATTCCATCCTTAATGCTGTCTATAATCCAGTGTTTTTTGAGCAGGGTATTGTTCAGTTTCCAAGTGTTTGATTTCTTTTACCTGCTTTTCCTGTTACTGATTTCCACTTTTTTGCCCTTATGGTCAGAGAAGATGCTTTGTAATATTTCAACGTTTTGGATTCTGCTAAGGCTTGCTTTATGCCCTAATATGTGGTCTATTCTAGAGAATGTTCCATGTGCACTAGAAAAGAAAGTATACTTGGTTGCTGTTGGGTGGAGTGTTCTGTATATGTCTATTGTGGTCAAGTTGGTGGATTGTGGCATTTAGATCTTCCATGTCTTTATTGAGCTTTTTTCTGGATGTCCTGTCCTTCTCCGAAAGTGGTGTGTTGAAGTCTCCTACTATTACTCTGGAACTGTCTATCTCACTCTTCAATGCTGATAGAGTTTGTTTTATGTATCTTGCAGCCCTGTCATTGGGTGCATAAATATTTAATATGGTTATATCTTCTTGGTGCATTGTCCCATTAATCATTTTATAGTATCCTTCCTTATCCTTTCTGATGCATTTAACTTTAAAGTCTATTTTGTCAGAAATTATTGTTGCCACTCCTGCTCTTTTCTGATTGTTGTTTGCTTGATATATTTTTTTCCATCCTTGAGTTTTTTTTTTTTTTTGAGTTTTAGTTTGTTTGTGTCTCTAAGTGTAAGGTGTGTCTGTTGTAGGCAGCATATAGACGGATCTTGTTTTTTAATCCATTCTGCCACTCTCTGTCGCTTTATTGGTGCATTTGGTCCATTTACATTCAGAGAAATTACGGATAGGTATGAATTTAGTGCTATCATTTTGATGTCTTTGTGTGTTGCCAGTTTGTTTTTCCCACTTGATTTTATGTGCTGAGTAGATTTTCTTTATATATTGTCCTTTCCTTATATTTGTTGTTGTTCATTTTGTTTCTGCTGAGTCTGTATTCTTCCCTTGTACTTTATTTTGATGAGTAGGACAGTTTGTCTCCTTTGTGGTTACCTTATTATTCACCCGTATTTTTGTATATTTAAAAGTAACTTTTATTTCTTTGTATCGCCTTGTCTTCTTCTCCATATGGAAGGTGTATGATTTCGTTTCTTAGTCCCTCTTTATTATTTGAGTGTTGTCTTCTTTTATATAGTAACATCACTGTTACACTGTTTTGGGCTTTTTTGTTTTTTTTAAATCTTGCTTTGTTTTTTTGGATTTCCCAGTCTGAGCTGACTTCTGGTTGCTCTGCCCAGTGTCCTAGTCTTGGGTTGATACCTGATGTTATTGATTTTCTAACCAAAGAACTCCCTTTAGTATTTCTTGTAGTTTTGGTTTGGTTTTTACAAATTCCCTAAACTTGTGTTTATCTGGAAATGTCTTGATTTCACCTTCGTATTTAAGAGACAGTTTTGCTGGATATATGATTCTTGGTAGGCAGTTTTTTTCCTTCAATTTTTTAAATATGTCATCCCATTGCCTTCTTGCCTGCATGGTTTCTGCCGAGTAGTCCGAGCTTATTCTTATAGGCTCTCCTTTGTAGGTGACTTTTCGTATATCCCTCGCTGCTCTTATAATTGTCTCTTTATCTTTGGTTTTGGCAAGTTTGATTATAATATGTCTTGGTGACTTTCTTTTGAGATCTACCTTATGTGGAGTTAGATAAGCATCTTGGATAGATATCTTCTCATCTCTCACAATATCAGGGAAGTTTTCTGCCAACAAATCTTCAACAATTTTCTCTGTATTTTCTGTTATCCCTCCCTGTTCTGGTACTCCAATCACTCGTAGATTATTTCTCTTGATAGAATCCCACATGATTTTTAAGATTTCTTCATTTTTTCCAATTGTTTTATCCGATTTTTCTTCAAATATATTAGTGCCAAGTGATTTATCTTCAAGTTCAGAAACTCTAGCTTCTGCTTGCTCAGTTCTGCTCCTCTGACTTTCTACTGAGTTGTCTAATTCTGTAATTTTATTGTTAATCTTCTGAATTTCTGCTTGCTGTCTGTCTATGGATTTTTCCAGCTTATTAAACTTTTCATTATGTTCCTGAATAATCTTTCTAATTTCTTCAGTTGCTTTATCTGTGTGTTCCTTGGCTTGTTCTGCATATTGCCTCATTTCCTTCCTGATGTCTTGAAGGGTTCTGTATATTAAACTTTTGTATTCTGCATCTGGTAATTCCAGGAATGCACTTTCATCTAGAAGATCCCTGGATTCTTTGTTTTGAGAGCCTGTTGAGGTGATCATGGTCTGTTTCTTTATGTGACTTGATATTGACTGTTGCCTCCGAGCCGTCTATAAGTTATTGTATTAGTTTATGCTTGCTTACTGTATCATAGCTGCTTGCTTTGTTTTGTTTTGTATACCCCTATGGGTTGCTTGAGTGAGCTAGCTTGATTATTTTCACCTTTGGAGCTCTGGTGTCCTGTCCCTAGCTGGGTAGAGCTGTTATCAGGTATATAAATCTAGGAGTCCATTCAGTTTTCTTGTATGAATTCAGCTTAGGTTTCCAGGTAGCTGATCATCAAGTGTGTGGTACAGGCTCTGTCCTACAGTCTTAGAGGGGCAGGGGTGATTGGCGTATATACCGGTATCTGATTGCAGCAGGGGGTCTCGCTCTGAACAAGGTAGGGGACTGAGAACTGACCCCCAAGTGTCTCTGTAGAAAATGCATCTCTGTTCCTAGAGCATGCTGGTGGGTGGGTTCTGCAAAGGGACCATGGTATCTAAGGTTTTGGTTTGTAACGACTGGGGGGTACTAGTTATCTTTGGATCCCTGTCGCCAGTGGCTGGGTGACCTTAGTGGAGCTACCAGTCCTTAGGTCCCTGATGTGGGTAGGTGATGACCTTGTTTAATAGGCAAAGCAATGTCAAATGTTAAACACCCACCTCTCTACCACACAGCTGAAATGGTTGGACTCTGCCAACAAGGGCCTATTCTCCCGAAATAGGCCCACAGAGGTCCACGCAGAAGGGAAAGGTGCTCAAGGTCCACAGACGGTTTATGCCTTGACAGGAGCCGCTTCTGTCCTGATCTCCTCCAGTTAATGGAGCTAGCAAATTATCTGTTCCCCCAGTTGCAAATTTTTTCCTTCCCCAAGGCCGGGAGGACGGCTTCAGGTGCTCACCAGGGTCTATCTCAGGCCAAGGGATTCAGCCGGTGAAGCTGGGTTGGGGGTGTGCGGGGGCGTGGTAAAATATGCGCAAGTACTTAGCTTTTGTCAAAAGTGCCCTTCTCCTCAGGTTCCGGAGGTTTGAGTGGGCTTTGTGGGTGGCTGCTTCTCCCTGAGGAAACTGTGGATGAACGCTAGTGCCAGTCCACCGTGTGCCGCCGCTCCAGGAATGGTGCCTAAGGGCTCCCCGATATTTAGGTCCAGTAACCCCTCTCCGCTTCTGAATGGTGTCTTCCTCTCTCTACCCCTCAGTTCTTTGTCTAAGCTTGCCTTTGATACTCAGGGCTACCAGCTTGTTACAAATACACTTGTTTCACTTGTTTTTTTGGGTCTTTGTTGTAAAGAGGGCTCGCCGTAAGCGTCTGTCTATTCCGCCATCTTGGCTCTGCCTCCCTTCAGTTGCCATGGTGTTTTTAATCGCTTCATGTGTATGTGAAAGCTGGACAATGAATAAGGAAGACCAAAGAAGAATTGATGCTTTTGAATTGTGGTGTTGGTGAAGAATGTTGAATATATCATGGACTTCCAGAAGAACGAACAAATCTGTCTTGGAAGAATGCTTATTAGAAGCAAAGGTGGCAAGAACTTTGGCTCACGTACTTCAGACATTTTATTAAAAGGGACGAGTCCGTAGAGAAGGACATCATGCTTGGTAAAATAGAGAGTCAGTGAAAACTAAGAAGCCCCTCAATGAGATGGATTGACAGAGTGGCTGCAGCAATGGGCTCAAGCATAACAACGATTGTGAGGATGGTGCAGGACTGGCCAGTGTTTTGTTCTGCTGAGATAGGGTCTCTGTGAGTCAGAACTGACTCCATGGCAGCTAACAACAACAGTGAGCTTGGCCAAGAGGCAAAGGATGAACATATATCTTCAGTCTGTCACCAGCAAGTAAAAGTAGCCAAATATTATTGTTATTTCCCGTAAAATTCCCAGTAAGCCTATGAAGCAGTTGTTCCATTTAGCACGTGAAGGCATCAAGATTCAAGCAAAGTTAAATAAACGATCAAGTTTTACTCCAAAGCTTATGTTCTTTTCACGGCTTCCCAGGAAGAAGAGTAAAGGAACACAAGGATATAAAATTTCCAATTTTTTAACTCTCAGGTAAAATTTTAATAATTATATCTACCAATCAAACTGTGTATATGAAGTTTTACAGCACTGTAATATTTTCTGCTTTTATATTAATCTAAATATATAACCAAAGTTTCTGAACAGCATGAGTAGCCTGAATTGTACCACATAACAATGTTGGTTTTTAGTATCACTGTTCTCACTTTGTTCTAGAGACTTCCCAAAGGCCATGGGTTTCCACCAACAATTTGTTCAAGTCCTTTACCTTCTGCCCAAAGTGCAGACTCTAATGTACTAGAACATTTTTAGTTTTCTGAACCAACACCTCTTTAGGTGTTAGTTATTTTTGTTTCATAGCCAATTACCTCACATTTTATCAACTCGAAACAAAAATCATCATTTATTATCTCTCACATTTTTGTGGGTTCTGCATTCCCTTTGCAGCACAATAGGCATGCTTGTCTCTGCTCTACAATATCTGGACCTCAGCTGGAAGATGAAAGGTTGAGAGCTGGCATCACCTGCAGTTTCATTCACTCACATCTGGAAATTGACTCTGGCTCCATCAAGAACTGTGAAGGGTTTGGAATTTTAGCCTATGTGCAAGCTATTACGAATGCTGGCAGAAGACACAAGATTTCTGAATCAGAGACAAACAACTTTTTAATCATGAAACACCAGGCAGCTGAAGTTTCAAGTTACTCTTGTGCCTGTGTCTCACAGGGAGAACATGGAGAAAGCCAGGTGGATGCTGTTCATGTAGTGAGTTTGCATCACTGTTGAAGAATCTTGAGTTTAGGAAACCCCAGTCTTTTCAAGGGCCTTAAAGGAAACTTGCCCAACCTTTGCCCCATAAGGCAACATGATTTTATTATACCGGTAAGCAAACAAACTCACCCCTGGCTCCAGAGAGAGACACTATCTGTATCTTCCAAGGTTGTTGCCTATACAAACATCCTGGAAAAGAAAGGAACAAAGGACAGTTAGTGTCTCTGCTAGCAGGATGCACAGAAACACAGATGACCCATTGAGAATTTTCTCCCAACAAAAGGAAGAAGAAAAATATGGACATTGAAAGATAATTATTAGTTTCTGACACGCTGTTTATTAGGAAACAAATGAATAATTTTGCCAGAGTGTACAAAGGAATTTGGACTTCTTATATTTGCAGCCTAAAGATAAGACTGACAGTTCAGCTTGGATCAGATTCAGTAAAGTCTTCCAATAGAAGATGCTTGAAGGACGCAGATTAGATACTGATGAAATCTAATCATGACATGTAGTATTGTCTTTATTGTTATTGTCATTAGGTGTATGACTATATGCATTATCAAATCTAAGATGCCTCTATAGTTTTGATGGCATGTTTTCATAAGAACATTTATTAACATTAATGTAAATGTTTAGCCTGGAGAAGGATAGATTCAGGGGCATGCATGCTACCGTGTTTAAATAATCTAAAGGAGTGCTTGTGGGGGGTGGAAGAGTTTTATACTGCTGAATAATGCAGAATCGAGATCAATGAACGAAGGTTATGGGGAGACAAATTTACCTTCATTACAAAGAAGAACATTTTAATAATTAAAGCATAGCCTGGGAGGAATCTTAATTGACAAAGAGGAAGTGCAGCTTTGAAAGCAAATGCAGAGAGCTCCACAGAAAATAGAGCATAGAGAAATCAAGCCCTGCATACAGTAAAATCATGTGCTGATATTCAGAAGCCAAAGTAGGACAGTGAAGCAGTGGCAGTGGCTACTAGGAGAGAATTGCCCTTTACAAGAGGGACAAGCATTTGTTGAGTTTAAGCATTTGACTTCAAGATAATGAAGTCTGAGTGCCCCTGACGTTAACTGGGAAGGACTCATATGTGTACTCTCAAGAGGTAGATAACACCAGTGATGACAGATAGAGTAGACTCATCAGTGGGCTTCTTTCATGCACTTATCTCCCCTCTTCTTCCCCAAGCTCACTCCCTTCCTTCCTCCCTGCCTCCCGTTTTTCCTTTGTTCCATCCTCTTTTCCTTCTTCCCTGACTTCTTTCTTTCCTTCCTTCATTCTTCATTTACTTCCTTCCTATATTCTTTTTTCCTTTTATCAAATAAACATTTACTTTGTGTCAGACACTATGTTCAGATCTCTGGTTATAGTAGTGAACAGAATCGGTGGTCTTTATCTTCGACAAATTTCCAAGCTAACGAGAGAAACGTAACCAATATATGATTGTATGTCATAGATACTCTGAAAGAAATAGGTTACTATGAAAGTGATTTACATGGGAGAACTCAATTAGATTGGGTGAATGGAAAAGCTTCTCTGAGGAGGTGATATATAATCTACGATCTAAAGGCAAAAAAGAGTTTTCCAGGTAAAGAAAGAGGGGTGTCATGGAAGACATGATGAGAAAGGTCTTAGGACATTCATACACTGATAGGAGGTCAGTGTTGGAGCAGAATTGGTGCTGCTAAGTAACATGAGATGAGGATGAAGAGCTAGGCAGGTTCAAAGCTGAACTTGGCTCTGCTTGGAGGCCAAACTCTGGTGGTAAGAGAATGAACAGCCAGGAGGCTATTGCCATAGTCCGGGTAGAATGTATTTGTGGCCCAGACTAAAAGGCTGACCTCGAAGAAGAAGACATGGACAGATGCTTGGATGCTTTTCAACACCACTGAATAGAAGAATTTACCATATTTTCAAGCAAAAGACTGGTTATCCACCAGTGGTATTTTGTTAAATATGCTGTTGTTGTTAGTTCATCGAGTCAATTCCAACTTAAGGTGTGCAGAGTAGAGCTGCTCCATAGGGTTTTCAAGGCTGCAATCTTTCAGAAGTAGATTTCCAGACCTCTTTTCGTAGGTGCCTCTGGGTGGGTTCAAACTGCCAACCTTTCGTCTAGTAGTTGAGTGCTTAACCGTTTGCACCACCCAGGAAGCTCTTCAGTTATATATGGCCCTCACTAAATCACCATGTTTAAGAAAATGGGCTCTGGAACGATACTGGCTGTCTCTAGCCAGTAGCAGCTCTGCCACTTACTAGTTCCATCAACTTACTACAATTACTAAAAAAAATTACTAGCTCCATGAAATTGGGCAAGTTTGGCCTTCAGATTCCTAAAAAGCTACATAGAAGTATCTATTTCATAGGGTTTATGCCATTGTCAAAATGATGATGGTAATGTATGGAAAGACATCAACAGACTCAGATAAATATATTCATTCCCTTAATTTAAGAATGTATACAAAAACTTAACTGGGTGAGAAAGCTTGTGCAAAAAACAGGGGGCTTTACAAGTGATTCCCATTGGTGTAGCAAATGTCCCATGCTTTTAAGTACATCAAATGTCCCCTGGTATTAACCAGTCTTTCTAGATGTTCACTTTTCCATTCTTCTGTGATATCTTAAAGCCGTTTGACTTGTTTGTTCCAAGTATTTTGGAGACTTGGAATATTTGCATACTGTTCATCCGTTGTAGCTGTGAGTCAGAATCAGCTCATTGGCTACAGGGTTTGGTTTGGTTTCGTTTCATCAGTTGTATGTAATTTGTAGTAGCACTCCCGGTGCATTACTGAGTTTTCCTTAAGGTTAGTGTACCAGGTGTAGTGTCCCTTAGTAGGTCAGAGATTTAGGTCTGTTTGAAGTTGATTTCTGTAACTTTGTGCAATGATTCGATTCAATGTTCAGTGATTCAATTAGAAAACATTTGGTATAATGCCTGGAAAATAGTAAACACACGACAGAATGCAGAATTTGATTATTAGTGAATTGTTAAATAAATCTGTGTTTAATATGAGTTATTTGAATAGAATTTCTCTTATTATTTTCCAGGGGACTATAATAAAGTACCCCTTCAAGTGTAATAATCCAGACATGTCTAAATGAAGTGAACCAGCTCACCATCTGCTCGCAGTTCTGCTGTTTAGGCAGGGGTAATACTACAAACAATCTGCCAGAGTTCCAGTTATGCAAATAAAATAAGCAGGGGAATCCAGACTATCCTTGCTTTGCATTGATCTGTAACTCTAAATCCACACTCAGATAGAGACAGTCCCTCTGCATATTATGTCAAGTGAATAAAAAAAAAAAAAAAGTGAATACATTTTATAAAAGCTCTTGGTTAAATGAAACATTGTTTCCAAATATAAAATGATCCATGCTTATGGTTACTAAACTAATATATCATGATAATAAAAATAAAGTACATGTGGTAATCCTTGAATTCATTTAGGAGATACCTTCATGTGCATAACAGGAAAAAATCAGATATGCCAATTTATATGCTAGGTGCTAAAATATCTGACTGCGACAAGTGTGGTTGGGTACATTCGGCTGTCATGAGATATCTCCTCAGGGTGCTTATAAAGAACTTGGCCAGGTATAGGCTTACAGCTTGAGGAATGATTCAGGGGACTCATGGGAGTAATTAGAAGTAAGAATTCATCAGTAATGGTGCTACTCAGCAGCCGTATCAGGCCTGGACCAAACAATCTGCTGACAGGAGAACAACTTCATGCCTGTCCCAGGGGTAACACCTGATGTGTCCCTCTTAATATACGTAGGCACTCTTAGTTGTCAGAATTCGTACATCATTAATGACTGTTCTAAAATTTTCCCCACAATGATAACAGCAGTAATTGGATGTTTTCTTCTTTTGCTCTTAAAATAGTCTGCTTTTGCATAGTTCTTAGTCATCTTGTATTCTTCCCAAAAATGCTCTCTCCTGGTTGTAGATTTACATTGTGAAGCTGCAGATGGGGAAAAAATTCTTCATCTCATTCTTTTCTCTTGTTATCTGTTCTGATGCTATTGGACATTTTGGGCTGAGAATCAATCATCTTGAAAGTTGGCTTGCAATCTGTGCATAACTCAAGCTCATACTTATATGCTTCCAAAATGGGAGAAGATAAGTAGCAGCAGTTCCATTTTATGGAAAGGTTTAAACTTTCTTTTTGTGTTACAGAATATAAAGAAGACATAGTCAACACAGTCTGCTTCAGGGACTTGGTCTTTTAAAGTTAACTTGATATATACCTCAAACAAATGATCCAGCTTGATTATATCGAGGCAAAAAAGAAAGAGGTATCACTTCACATTCATGCTCATCTTTTTATATATTTGTTTATTTCATAGTCTTGGAGGGAATATTTCTTGAACTAAAGTGATAAAAGGGAAAATATGAACACTGAACTATGCAGACAATGTTGAAACAGTTGAATATCAGTATATAAGAAAGGAGACACTGAAGAAAACCTGTATTCCCAAATCGGGATAAGGAATTAAAAGAAGAGTGCCTGGAATTTGACAAAATAGGTTAAAAGTTACTGTGGTCTTCCTGTGTCCTTCTAGAATTCACTATAGTTAGTGATGTACAGCCTTGTGACACCTGTTTGGATGTCCATAGATGTTGCAGTTACACACAAGTGGTAAAAGAGTTTGCATAAATCCTTGTTAATGAGAAGAAAACCAAGTACAACTCTCATTTAAAATTTTCTCTTTATATTACTTCATCAGTTATACTTTATCAGTCAGCTACAGAATTTAGAACATTACCAAGATGTTTCTGAGATACTAAGTGAAACTTTTAACTGTATTTTTTAAAAATTCTACTGTTCTTAAAGGTCAAAAGACAGTGACTTGAAGATGTGGTAAGATGAATGTGGAATCTTTTAGTCTTAAAACTGAAAAAATAAAACTGGAGTAATTACATCTTCTGCATTTCCTAGAAAGCTAAACTGAGGTCTAGAAAATCAAAGGATGGCACTTGATTATTTCAAAGCCAGAACTAAACTCAGGTTTCTTGATGTCTTGAGAGAGCATCTTTTCCACTACAACACTTTATTTAGAAGAAGATTCAAATTTGAAGTTTATTGGAAAATCTGTTGGAAAAAATTTTCCAGGGAGAGAAAATATGAAAAATAATAATACCTAGAGTTAATTTATTATTATTATTTTTTATCTGTGCCCACACAAACTGTAACATAAAACAGAAAGATATAAACAGATGAATCTTTTTTCAATAAACATTTTGAAAAATAGTCCAAGAAACTAATAAAAATACTACCACAGAACTTCGGAATGTATTCTTGCTTTAGACTGGTTTATTGTGATGTCTAATGACTTGCTTCATTAAACAGTCAAGACAATATAGAAAGGAAACTAGAAATCAGTTTATGTATACTGTTTAATTTTAGGAAAACAGGTTTTTAACACTCAATTTTTTTTTAATATTATGACAGTCAGATTGCAGTTAACATCTTGTTCTAGAATGACAAAAGTATTTTTTGAGCTCAAAATCTAGAAAAGCAACTAAATATTTGGTATAAAATAGAACTTGACGTGTACTCTATTTTCATGTTTAATACACATTTGGTTTAATTTATATTCAAATTTAATGTGATGATGATATGTTCCTGTGTTAAGTGACTTTTTTTTGTTTTCTATTTTCCAAGAGAAGTATTGGGCATTTTTTGATGTTGTTGTAGATAAAACTTTGCTTACAATATTAATTACAGGAAATTGTAAGATAGAAATACAGAATTATATGGATTTTTGCTTAGGAAAATGGAAGTAAATAACGTGATCATACTGCTGAATTGCTAATAAAAAAATAGAAGAACATGTACAAAATTCAGAACTGTAGTTGATGCTGATTTTCCTTAGTGTAAAAGGTGATTTTTCAAAGACTCTGCCATGTACTTTCTTAGAGACTTCTACCACAGATTTATCAGCATGTTAAAGGCACAAGAGTGTTTAATGAATAGAAAATAGACTGCCAAGCAGTGCAATTCCACTCCCACAACCTCAGCATACTAGAAAGCATCCCTTCTAAGGACTGTACTTTGAAAAATATCTCCCCCAGTTGACCTGCAACTCAGACTTGAGCCTGTCAATTGATTTCCCTTCTTTCTCTGCAAAGCTATTTGCTCCTAATTCTTCAATATTAAATGCTTTTTTGAAGTTCTACAAGGAGTAATGTTGAAAGAGTGTTTGCTTTACACCACATGACAGGTAAGGAAGCCCTAGGAAACTTTTACAAGTCGTTTTTACCTTAGTGTGCCTTTTTATCTCACCACACTCTTGTAAAAATACAGGTAGGGAAGATATTATTATGCTCTTCATACAATTGAGAAAAACGAGACAGGCAACATTTAAATAGTGGGTTTTGTGTTATCGGGTTGTAGGATACAGAACTCAGACTGGGACCCAGAAGCTGTGCTGCTCCGATCGAGTAGCCCTACTGCTGTTGTGATGATGTTACATCAGGATATAGAAACAAATTTAAAATGTTAGTATCAGTGTTGAAATTTGGTAGTAATTTACTTTCATTCTCTAGTAGTAAAAGCTGCCTGGTACAAAATAGGTTAACTCTTAAAATAGCAAAATCATCTACTTGACACCACTTTTGAGTTATTGCCATCTTGTGGCAGTAAAATGTGATTATTAAGAGCTCAGACTCTAGCGTAAGACACCCTGGATTGGCATCTAGGCTCTGCCACTTGCAAGTTGTTTGACCTTGGACAGGTTAATTTGTCCCTCTGTTTCTTAGCTGCCTTTTTTGTAAAATGGGAATAGTACCTTCAGCTTGAGGCTGTTGGAATGATCAAGAGTTAATATATAGAGAGCACTCAGCATGGCACCTGCCATGTAGTGAGTGCTATATGCATTAGCCATTAATTTCTGAAAATATTCATGGTATTTTTTAGTATATTGATTTATATATTTTTAAATTTTTATATGTGGTAGAATCTCCCTGTTATGATTAAGAAGCTGGACCTAGATGTAAGGAAGTTCATCCAATAAGCATTTCTTGAGTGTTTGAACAAATATCTGGTACTGGGAAACCAAAACCAAACCAAACCGACTGCCACTGAGTCGATTCTGACTGACAGCAACCCTGTAGGACAGAGCTGCCCCATAGGGTTTCCAAGGCTGTAAATCCTTACAGAAGCAGACTGCCACATCTTTCTCCCATGGAGCAGCTGGTGGGTTCAAACCACCAACCTTTTAGTTAGCAGCTGAGTACTTTACCCACTGTACCACCAGGGCTTAGGTGTTGGGAAGAAGGCTGGAAATAACATAATGACTGCTTTCAAGGAGTTCATAGACAAGTGGGAAAGATAGAAAAACTGAGCTAATGCCAGTGGTCAATGAAAGTGTTAGGAGAAAGTTATACAATAGGTCCTTTGGAAAGAGAGTGGATAGTGTGGAAAAAGTGAGGGAAGGATTCCCTGAGGCTGGAACCAGGCAGGGGCAAACCGCAAAGGGCCTCCTGTGCCGTGCTTCATTCATTTGCTTCCTCAGTCCTTCATTCACTCCTTTACCTATCTACTCGCTGTTCCATGAGTCCCCACTGTGTTTCAGGTTAGAGTATTAAATGGTGATCAAAAAGTGTGCTGTCTGTCATCTTAGAGTCTAGAGCCTAGCTAGGGAGACTGATACTAAACAAATAAACACAATTAAAAAAAAATTTCCCTTTGCCTCAGATTAGTATATTTGTCTCTATGTGGGATAATGACCAGGCAATCTGCTCCTGTAAAAATTAGTCTAGAAAACCCTATGGGACAGTTCTGCTCTGTTTCATGGGGTTGCTATGAGTTGAAAATTAACAACAACAACAACCCTTATATGATATTTTCTTTTAAACAGGTTTTATATAAACTCATGTAACTGATTTTATTCCAACCTGATAATCTTTGTCTTTTCATAAGGGCATTAATCCATTTACTTTTGCTGTCACTACTGATAGTTTTATATATTTGCTGTTTTTTACCCTGCTTTCTGATTTTTTTTTCTTTATGCATTTGGTTTAGGTCTTTTGATATATAGGATTCATTTTCCTTATTGTTATTCTTCCTCTAATGATTTGTAGGGAAGATTTATTTCTGTTTTAAATTCTTCTGTGGAAATTATATCAATACCCCATAGGCAAAATGAGGGAACTAGCACTCTACTGCTCCTGCCTTCTTACCCATTTCACAGATTATGTTGACATACCATTATTTAAAATTAACCATAATATTTTATCTTGGAGCCATAAATTTTCACAATTATACTTTGTGGTACACGTTATTTATCACCGACATTGAGAGAAACCTCTATGCTTTACTGTTTCCTCATTTAAGTTAACTGGTAACAAAAGAAAAACCCTTAGTTTCAAAAAGGTCCCGTTCACAGGTACAGGGGTTAGGACTTCAACATGTCTTTTGAACAGCGAGATGGAGGGACACAATTCAATCCATAGCACCTACCTGGCATTATTAATAAACCACATCTTCTCTATTCTTACCATTTCTTTTAATTTATTTGCAGATCAGTTGATGCTCATTTTCAGATCTATTTTTTAAGTGTACATGAAGGTAATGTGTCAGAAGGCGTTTTCCTTTGCTTCAGACAGGATTCTCAATGTTATCTAGTTATACAATATTCTAAAGACAAGAGGTTAAAGAAATACCACAAATGCCTACAGAGTCTAAACTGGAAATGTAAATTGTGAAGTGTGCCAGATGTAAAAAAAAAAAAAAAAAGATGTAAGACAATAGAAAAGGAGTACATCAAAGTGGAGAAGTGTAGACTTACTCTGAAGGCGTTCATATTCAACTTTGACAAGCTGACAAGGAAAAAGAAATGGCTGTAGCCCAGACTTGGCTCCTGGATAGTTAATGTTTTTGTAGGCATTGCTTGAATGATTTTTCCCATTCGGTGGTGCAGAGAAGTCTGAGGCAAGTGTGATTCCCAGTGTACGTGACCTGCTTTTCCATATTTGGACTTTTTTTTCTCTATCCCTGGAAATAAAGAGAAATAAAAATAAAATCCCCTAAAATATTTTTAGGTGTAGATGTCTTTTAATTTAGTTAAATTTCAGCAGGTATTCCTTTTCAGTTTTTAAACTAAACCATCTGTTTTATTTTTTAATGTTATTTCTCTGCCATGTTTTCCGTTCCCTCCTTTTCCTTTTCTTTCATAGAGCTTTATTTTCCCTGCATTGTGGGCGAGTTCTCTCAGGTTTGCCGTTTACATTTTGGATTCAGTTTCCTGTATAAGATCCCTGTTGTCTTTTGCTTTAAATTCTGACTTAATTTGCCATTGTACTTAAGTTTAATAAAACTTCTTTTCTATTTCCTAGGCCTGCTATATTATATAGGCCTGCTATGTGGTATATACTTACCGTTCAGCCTGCGTCACTGCCCTTCTTAATAATGTGCAGGCACACAAGTGCATGTGTGTGGGGATGTGTGTAGCTTCATTTTCTGTTGAACGAAATGTGTGGCATTTGAAAAGTTATTGGTTGGGAAAAACAGATTCCGATTGTCCACTCGGTAATCACCTGGATGCTGTGACAGTACTCGTCTTATATCTTAAAATGAAAAGACATTTCATGTATAAACATCCTAGCCATACTTTTTTGGATCTTGCATTTGTGTACCTATACAGGTCTCATGAATTAGGAAGTATCTACTCAGCCACTGTCTTGCTAGGTAAAGTAGACTAGATTCCTGGAAAATTTAAAGCAATATTTCTTCTTCTGATATTTCTGGTACAGAAGAGCATTTCTCTCACAGTTCCTTTGCTTCATGCCTTCTTTCCACCAACTCCCCCTTCCAAGATGCAGCACCCATTGCCTCTCCGCTTCAGCCAAAGCCACATTGTCTTTCTGGGAATTGATGCTCCTGAATATTATTTCTCATCCTTTTGTAACCAAGATGACCAACTCGTCCTGGTTTGCCCAGGACTTTAGCAGGTTTAGCACTGAAAACCCCATGGCGCAGGAATCTCCACAGTTTTGGGCAGACCAGAATGATTGCTCACTCTATGTGTAACCCCATGGCACTATTTGGGAGGCATGAAATTCCAGCCTCCCCCAGAGATTCTGTTACTTCCACTGGATCAGATTCCTTTTACCTCCATGGAAAATCATGTATCTTTCCGTAGCAATATTAACTTTAGACATGGGGACATGTTATTAGGGGATGGATAGTTTTCCTTTCTCTGGATCTAGCCTGAATATCCTTGAGATGCCAGTGTCCTCTGGCATTTGAAATTTATCCTGCATTCTAACAAATCAGTATTGTGAGAATTGTTGAGTTCTGCAGTATGTTTTAAATGAAATGAAAAAGTGAAGGGTAAGTCAGTTTTGAATCACAAAATGCTGCATGCTTAATCTGAAAGCCTTAATTATTTTTAAAACTTAATTAAGCAGATATTTATCGAATACCTTCATGTGTGAGTTGGAGTCGACTCGATGGCAACAGGTTTGGTTTTTGGTTCATGTGTAAGGTAGTGCAACTGGGATGTACAGGGCAGAAACATTTAGATACAGACTCTGCTGTCATAGAAATTCCACTGCAGTAAATAAGAGTGCCTAACTCAAATTAAGGAGGCCTGGTGGTGCAGTGGTTAGGTACTCTAACCTACCAGCCACCCCATGGGAGAAAGATGTGGCAGTCTGCTTCCATAAAGATTTCCAGCCTTGGAAACCCTATGGGGCAGTTCAGCTGTGCCCTGCAGGGTTGATACGAGTCAGAATCAACTCAGTGGCTGTGGGTTTTGGCTTCTAACACGAATTACTAAAATTGAAAAGCCTGGGATACTGGATAAACATGACGTGTGAGTGAAGGAAAAAAAGACATTTCTGTGAATAGGGATCATGGAAGAGGTAGCCTTTGAGTTACTGTCAACAGATGTGTTTACGTTGACAGAGTCGGAGAGAAGCACATGGAAAACTGTAGACCGAATACATGGGTGTGGATAACGTCACAGTGTATTCGGAAATTCAGAAGAAGCTAGGGCTAACTGGCACTTCAGTTCCTTCATGTAGACTGTTGGCAAGTTATTCTAGAAAGTTGTGTTAGGGCAGGTGGCTGGAGAGCTTTGAAATCCAGACTTAGGAGCTTGAATTTTTTTTTTTTAATCATCTGAACTTTTAAATAAACTTTGTCATATTTATCTTTTCAATGCTGTAGAAACTTAATAAAATATTTGTGGAAAATAAATTAATGCTAATTGTAGCTGCATCGCTGAAATGGATAAATATGTACTTAAATACTCTTAGGAAGAATTTTTCCCAGAAATTTCATGAAAATTTTTCAAAATCAGTTTTATGGGAATGTGGATAAATTAATGAGATATTTCGTATATTTTTACCGTATACTAAATTATAAGGCTTCACTTCCCTTTTAAAACTAGGATACCACTTAGCAAAATTATTATCATTATGAGAAAGGTTTCATTTAAAATACCTTGAAAGACATAGATTGAATATCGTGAAATATCCAGTGTCACAGCAAAAGAGGCAATTTGCCACAATTACACAGGTCCACCTGTGTAAGGCCAGAGCAGCAAAGGGTATGTCTCATTACCGGTGAAGGGTATAATTATCTCAGAGGTTGAGAAGAGCTGTATGTGTTGGCTTGTTTACCAACATCTGTCAGCTGTTTCAGGATACCAGATTTTCTGTTCTGGTTTTTAGCTGTAGAAATGAAGTCCCCAGATATTCGTAGGTAAGAGTAATGTGCAAAAGTACATGTATGTTTGTCTCTTAGATTTGTTTTTCCACAAAGAAGAACACTTCTAGTTTCTGAACAGAATTTTTTGCTTGCCAGCAGGAACCTCTGTTTTGATACATATAACAGTTTTCATTAAGTCAGGGTTTATTCCTTAAATCAAACAGCAGGTAAAGGGCTCTCTATGTAATAACTTGAGCCCTGGGTTGTGAATGGTTAATATGTTTGGCTGCTGACCAAAAGATTGGAGATTCAGATCCACCCAGAGGCACCTTGGAAGAAAGTCCTAGTGATCTACTTCTGAAAAATCAGCTTTTGAAGCCCTATGGAGCATAGTTCTATTCTGACACATACGGGGGCACCGTGAGTCGGGGTCGACTCAACAGCAACAGGTCTTTTTATGTAATAACTGGGGGTAATTTACTTTGCTTTCTCTCCAAAGGACCTTTAGGGTAATCTTGAATCTACTTGATGTCCCCATCTTGTCTTATTGTTGTTAGTCCTATTTTATAGGATTTTGTTGTGGGGGGGGAGTAAATGAGATAATATCCGAACATAGCAGGTGTTTATTAACTGATTTATGACTCAATATAAATTTTTGGAAGAGATTTTTAAGAAGAGTTAATTTTTTAAGAAATAAAAATTTATCCTTGATAAAAATCAAGAAAACTTGCGGGGGAAAGAGATTGCGTGAACAACTTGGCCAATAGAGATAATTGGAAAATGTTCAGATGGTCGGTGGAGCCTCGATTTCAGCCTGAATTACTTTATGGAGCATTAGGTCACAGATTATTGAATCTCAGAATTATAGACGAAAATTTATATAGGATTTCATTGTTTTTGCCTACTTAAAATCCAATTACCAAAGGCTGTGCCTGGAGTTGAAGGGTCGTACTTAGAGCAGTGACACTTTGAAGAACTGAAGATCCACTTAATTATTTAATGGGACTGCAAGATGCTAACTACAGCCATAAAATGTTAAAAGTTCATAGCAGGCCATCCTTTTGGTGTTATAAATTTTCATCAACATCATCATGGTGGTGCTAACATATGCCTTCTAATACCAGGTCAGAAATTACATCACACTTGGTTTGTGATGACTCGTTGGCCTGGCTAGAAGTGATTCCAGGGCAGAAGGCGACAGATACGAGTCATACCCAAGCAAAGTACCTTTTCTCTGTCTGATGCGTAAACTATCTAATTGATAGGTGCATTTCCTGATTTTGCATTGGCTTGACTTTCCCAGTAAAGATCTGTAATAAAATATGAAGCTCTCTTGGCACAGTGGTTAAGCACTTGTCTGCTAACCAAAAGAGCAGCAGTTTGAATATGCCAGCTGCTCCTTGGAAACCCTAATGGGACAGTTCTCCTCTGTCCTATAGGGTCGCTGAGAGTTGGAATCAACTCAACAGCAATGGGTTTGGTTTCTTTGTTTTGTTCTGTTTTTTGGTTTAATAATAAAACAAGATATTTTAAAATAAAACAGTTTAAGCTTATTTATTATTTGGGGACCAAATTCTTTGGTGAAAAAATTTTTTGTAAATGAATCCAGTATTATTAATGAATCCAATTATTTAATGAATCCAATAATGAGAGCATTAAGTTAAAGCTATCCTTTAAGCAAGTTGGGAGCATGAGAGGAAAAGCTGTGTTAGAAGACAAGTGGAGATAATGAGGTGCTTTGAAGTATATTGAGCTTAGAGGCTTTGCTAACATCTATGTGAAAAATTCTGCAAGGCAACTACACATAGAGTTCTAGAATTTGGAGAGGCAATGGTGACTAGGTACTGATTTGAGAATTATCCACTCATCTGATGCCTTAAGTGTGGGAGCTAAGGTAGCCAATCACACACACACAGTGTTATCATTTACCACGTGTTCAATACTGTGGTGATGGGATTTGCTTATGGTCCTTCTCTGATTTTTGTTTTTTGGTTTTTTTTAGTCAGTGATTTAGATGAGCACATAGAAGGTGGATGTTTTAGGATTTCAGATGTCATAAAACTGAGTGGCATAGGTAATATAAATGACAAAATCAGGATTCAGTGAATTTCATTTGACTGGAATCAGTGGCTCTAAAGAACAAAGTGATATTTTAAAGAAATGAATGTTCTACATGTAGGCTGAAAAATTAAATTCAGTGCTACAGAGAGCATAGCAAAGCCAAGCTTTAGAAGATTTAATTTTAAAATGGCATCGGTGTTTTTTGGTATACAGAGGGCAAGGATGCTGCTCACTTCTGCACTTTTCCCTTCCTGGGCTCTAAAAATACAAGCGAGTTGCAGTATTGTACTATATCAATAGAAGAAATTCTCCTTGTAATTTGTGTCTAGGAGCAGTTCTACTCTGCACGCATGGGGTCACCATGAGTCAGAATCTACCTGAAGACAACTGACAAAAACAGGGACTTAGTTTATCATTTCTCTTTCTCCTTCACTTCTTTATTCTCCTTCAGAACTGTAACATTCAGAGAAATGATTCCAGTTTGACGGGTTGGAGAGTGGATCTGTAAATTATAAAGATAATGTAAAGGCTGTTTAGAAAATCATAAATGTTTACCAAGACATGATTAAAAACAAAAAACAAAAAACCCAAACCTGTTGCTGTCAAGTCAGTTCTAACTCATAGTGACCCTGTAGGACAGAGCAGAACTTCCCCATAGGGTTTCAAAGGCTGTGAGTTCCAACTGCAGACCTGACCTTTTATTCAGCAGCCAAGCTCTTTAACCACTGCACCACCAGGGCTCCTCAAAACCATGTTAGCTACTTACAAATAATTGAAGAGTTGTTACTGTTTACCTTTTCCTGTATACTCACTTCTTAAATATTTCCCCAGAATAAGACTCAGTTATGGTGATACCTCACCGTCTTTATAGTTACAGCACTTACCACACTGAAGGACATTAACTCATTTACATGTTTGCTTGTCTCCGTGAGATGTGAAAGCACAAGCTTCGTGTTACTAACGTGTGTTATCCCTGTCTGCAGCCCAAGTCCTGGTTCAATTCCTGACAATATGCTTTTTCTGAATTCAACTGAGGGTATAACTGAAATGTTTATGGTGCTCTGGAGGATAGAAGTAGGGCCAAAGGGCAGAAGTGACAAGGACACAGATTATTTAAGCTTATTAGTAACAATTAGAGCTGTCTGAAAATGGAATGACCCACCTTACGGTGTAGGTCAAGCACAAGGTGAATGACAATGCCTAAGAGATT
Organism: Elephas maximus indicus; assembly: GCF_024166365.1. Taxonomy (NCBI): domain Eukaryota; kingdom Metazoa; phylum Chordata; class Mammalia; order Proboscidea; family Elephantidae; genus Elephas; species Elephas maximus. The sequence continues at coordinate 57,400,534 of NC_064833.1, read as the reverse complement.
TTGTGTTAGGAATTCTTGCATAGAATGACCTCTAAATTACCCTACAACTCTGATATTCTGTGTCTCACATTTTTCTCTTGTGTCATTAACTACCCTCTTGGGCAGTCTTCAAAAGCACTTTCATATATATTATCTCATTTATTTGAACAAATTTCCTGTGATGTATGTAGGGACAGGTATCATCACTCTAAGCGTTCAGTAAAATGAGGCATAAAGAAGTTAAGCGACTTGAACAGGCATACTCAGCATTAAATTTAAGACCAGAATATAATCTTCCTTATGATAAGTTAGCATATTTTTTTATTTAAAGATAGGATATCTGAAGTTTTCTAATTTGGACATTTAGGGGGATGTAGTTTTTTTTTTTTTAGGCATAGTAGTTAAGTGCCACAGCCGCTAACCAAAGGGTCGGCAGTTCAAATCCGCCAGGGGCTCCTTGGAAACTCTACGGGGCAGTTATACAGTGTCTTTTAGGGTCGCTACGAGTCGGAATCGACTCGACGGTACTGGGTTTGGTTTTTGGTTTAGTCATCCAAATATTCATTAAGTAATACATTTTTTCTGCTTAGGCTTTATAAATGCTTAAATTTAACAAATGATCAAACCACTGTTTGTCTTTGTTATGCCACTTTTAATTGTCTTACTTACCTATGGTCCTGAACAAGATCGGGAAAACAACCAAGTGGTATATAATATCGTAGTGTATAAGAGGAAGCAGTGATAACATGTTTTGTTTCCGTAGTCTGGGTGTGTGAGAGAAACCCGACTCTGAACATATACAATTCAGTTCCATGTTAGGACCCCTAAGAATGGAGTCCAGGCTGTTGCAGCTCTAGGATCAGACTTGGCAGAAATATCTGGCATTTCCTGGAAAGGCTAGAAGTACAGAGGTGTCATTTAGGTTACGTTAAACACCTAGTGTGTATCTTATGTTCTGTCTGGGTTCTGGTCTGGTAGCTATACAAGAAAGATTGTGCTTATAAGTTATATATTTTCTGAAGTCCATTTAAGATCATATGAGGAAAGTAAACATCTTTTCAGGTACCTATTCCTGCTTAACACATCACCCAAGAATTCAGTGGCTTAATGCAACTTAATGCAAGTTTTTATGAATTTGTGTATTGACCGGATGGTTCATCTACTGGTCTCATATGTGATCACCCATGCAACCATTCGTCTGGTACTTGGGCTGGGCTTTCAACCAAAGACCCTTAGTTCTGTATGTGGCCTGCCCAAGTGGCTAGCTTGGCTATCTCACAGTATGGCAGTCTGATGATTGTAAGAGAGAAGTTGGAAACTGTCAGTCCTATTAAGGCTTGAACTCTGAAGTCCAGGAATGTCACTTCCAGCACATTCTGTTCAGCAAATCAAGCCACAGATCAGCCTAGTTTAAGGAGAGGAGAAACTGACTCCATTTCTTGATGGGAAGAGCAATATATGTAAAAAGAATGAAGGGAATTGTTGATGGCTATTGTTGGTTGTGGAACCCTCGTGGTGTAGTGATTAAGAGCAAAGTTTGGCAGTTTGAATCCACCACCTGCTCCTTGGAAACCCTAGGGGGAAGTTCTGCTTCGTTCTGTAGGATTGCTGTGAGTCAGAATCGGCAACAGGTTTGGTTTGTTTATGTTTTTAATTGTTCATTGCAGGAACCATCCTGGTGCTGCGGTTAAGCGTGTGGCAGATAACCAAAAGGTCAGAAGTTTGAACCCAGCAGGCGCTCCATGGGATAGAGATGTGACAGTCTGCTTCCATAAAGATTTAGAGCCTTGGGAACCCTATGGGGAAGTTCTGCTCTTTCCCATAGGATCACTATGAATTGGAATTGACTCGATGGCGGTGGGTTTGGATTACTATTGGTTGCAACAATTGCATGCAGCCATTTATAATGACCAACCAGGAAAATAATAACTTGCAGAAAAAGGGAAATGTGAGCTCTAGAATTGCTTTGTTGGTTTTTCAGAATCATAGAAATAATCACCTTAAATTATATGAATGATGTTTCTATACGTTAATTAAAAGCCCTAAGAAGCCTGACATTCTTACAGTAAATCAGTTAGCCGTTATGCTCTTCTCATCTATTTAGTTTTTTTATTTTTTAACAATTGGTAAAATTGTTAATGTAGATGACATTTTTGTGATCTCAAATTTCTACCAGCCATATGTTGGTTATTTAACTGTGCTGGCTCAAGATACTTTAATTATATGTGAATATGATCAGTTCCACTAACTTGTGTAACCACAGTAAATTGTTTCCAAAGACTCATTCCCTCTTATATTACGCATTGCTTAGTTTTTTGTTAATTACTGAATTTTACTTAGATAGAATTGGATTAATTTTTGAATAAATTTTTATACGCAAATTATTTATTGAATATCTGATAGAGTTATGAATTCTTTCAGCAAAACTCTGAGTCACATTGCTTTCTTTTACCATTTCTAGATTGTCAAATAACAAAATTTTTCAGTTCTCTATATACTATTTTGAAATCTAAAAATACAACTCTGTACTTTTAATCCAAGAAATTTGGATTTGTTTAAATTCATTACCTGTCTTTAGTCATTTTCTAGGCATTTAGCGTTTGCACATTTCGTTTTTAACACCAGCTTTATTGCCTTATTTTGTGTGTTGGCATTAGAATAGCAATTTTGGTGATTTTTAAGAAGTATATTTTGCTTTCTTAAAGTTCACTATGTAACACAATGGGGTTGGGTCCTGCCTGGCATGACCCCTCTAGTCAATTGAGAGACACCAAGCCTTTGAGAGAGCGGGAAAGTAGACATTATTGCAAGCCAGTCAAGCAAGGAGCTCGGAGACTTAAGTCTCAAATCGGACTGCCCTAGGTTGGGGATTTTTTTTTTTTATAGGGTTCAGGATAGGGTCTCTGTGAGTTGGAATTGACCGAAGGCGATGGGTTTGGTTTTTATTTTTAATAGGGTTCGGAATAGGGAAATTAAGCATAATTCATGAAGTTTTTAGAAATAACTAGGCAATTTCAGGAACTAATTAACGTGTATGGGGGTGCAGTGGGGGTACAAGATGACAGCTGGGGGGTATGACAGATGAAGTTTATCTAAGAACGGCTTTGTGGCTTATTGCTTATGTCCTAATGGGGCTGGGAGGGGGAGGGGGTAGTTGGTGAGCAGTGAAGGGCCTTGAGCAGAGAAGCAGTAAGACGCCCTTGTGTTGTTACACAGAAATGTCTTATCAGGAACTCACAGGTCCAGGGGAGGTGATTGGAGGAGAGGAAACAGTGTAACCTTGTTGGTTACAACTACAATTCAGGTTTTCTGAACTTTAAAAAATAAAATGCACTACGTGTTTATAGATTAGTTACCTGGCAGTCGACTTCACATCGTAAAGAGGCTTGACAGAGAAAATTTAGTCTCATGATTTATTATACTCAAAGCCATGTGTGTATGTATGTAAAAATTCTTGTATTTCATAACTAGCATGTTTAAAATATTTAATAGCAATAAAGTCAGTGCTTCTTTGTTGATAGAAATTTTCACGATATCAGTGACTGTAGTAATTATGGTTCCAGAACAGTAGCTTTTGATAAGTTTTTCTGCTTGTAGATTTTATTAATTTTAGTATTTAAGGCTTAGTCCTCTGATTTAACATTTCATTATGGAATGGAAATTGTGTTCTTTCAGTAGTGGAAAAAGAGAGTTTATTTTTTATTGTTGCTTTTGTATGCCTAAGATCATTTATTCTGATTCAAAATAACATTTCAAGTTTACTTATGAGCAAAGAGTATTTAAAAATCTAAACTGAAAACAGACAGTCTTTGAATGTGTTTATCAAAATGTTTATAGTTTCTTTTTCTGGTGACAACAAGTGATGAATATTAAAATGCTAATCTTTTAAAAATTTTTTTTGGAAATCAAAAGTAAGCGTAACTATTGTGAAATTCAAGTGGCAGTAGTAGTATCAGTAGTAGCACGAGAACCTGTCTAACTTCAGGGGTATAATGCAAATCAAAATTAGCCCAAGGCTGATCCCTGTGAGGTAGAGGTCAGACATACCTCCATTCTTCAGTCTTTACCAATTCTGACTCTCGCTGTCCTCCTACAGCCCTGTGTACTTCTCTTCTGGGTTCGGTAATCCATTGTAATGGCCACACAGAACTCACAGACCATACTTAAAGTTAAGTGGTTTATTAAGGAAGTAACAGGGTACAACTCAAGATCAGGATCAACAGACTATATAGCTCAGGACCAGGAATCATGCAGACAAAGTCGCCGTTCTTGAGTGCATGACAGCTCTGGTGGTTGTACAGCTGTCTCTCAGGACAGGCTCCTCTCAGGCCCCTGAGGTCAGGCTCCTCTTGGCCCTGCTCTCTGTCCCTGCCAGCTCTGCCACTGGGCCCCTTCTGGGCCTCTTACTGTTTTCAGTGTTATAGCCCTCGACCTGTGTTATAGATTTTTTTAGGAGGTTTCTTGCCTTCCTTCTCCCTCACCTTCTCCCTTCTTTCTTCCTTCTGCTTCTTCCTGTCTGAAAAACCTTTGCGGGGTTGGCTGCTTATATACACAACTCCTTGTCAATGTCAAGGCATGGTCCTTCCTAGCAACAGCCGTAAACTGACCAGTCATCTCTTGGTAGGCTATAGACCCTTCATTTGCATAGTCTATTGACTAATCCCTGCAAGGTGCATACCAATCACAGGTCAGTCTGCATCTCAGGACCTGACAAAAAGTATCAAAACCAAGTTGTTTACAGCTTACTCAGGAAATGTCAGTAAACTTGGTCAAGAGTAACAGACCTTTTGGGGTAGAAAACTAGGGCAAACGTAATTCCTTAGAGTTTTGGAGAAAAATCTCTCAAACTACTTGTCCAAAGAACCAAGGCAAAAGGTCACATAAAGGAACTCATTTCGCCATAACTATCTATAGTTTCTGTATAAAAACCAAAAAAAACAAACCCAGTGCTGTCAAGTCAATTCTGACTCATAGCGACCGTATAGGATAGGGTAGAACTGCCCCATAGAGTTTCCAAGGAGCGCCTGGTAGATTCGAACTGCTAACCATTTAGTTAGCAGCCGTAGCACTTAACCGCTATGCCACCAGTGTTTCCCATAGTTTCTATGCAAATATTCCATATAAATAATTTTATAACAATTTTTTTTATCATGGAAGACAGTACAGTTAAGTATAATTTTAAAAAACTGTCCTATTTTTGAATAGATTTTTGAGTTGATGAATAGAAAAAAAATTTCTGATTTCTTAGATGAAGGGTACAGAATATTCTGGAAAATATTTTTTCAACCCTTTGGTGATCTATTAATGGATCACAAAATTAATTTTGTAGGATAAAGTCAGCATTTAAAAAAAAATGGAATGTAATAGAATAAAATAGAAAATATCAAGAATACCTACACATGTAATGAAGGGTGTATGATTTCTTGAAAGTTTTGTTTCAGTTTTATACATTTATTATATTTAGTCACCAACTTATTTGGTCAAATAAGTTTAAAAGCTACGTGTTGAGAAGCAGTTTTTTCAGTAACTAGATTAAGTTTCACTGTTGAACTAAGTGCAGTGTTTCTAACTGTATTTTAATGAACCACAGACCAGTTTAAAGATGAGCTATTATTAATGAAAGAAAGTGTGAAATTTTGGTCTTAAAAGTTTTAGTAAAATATTAGTGTCTTATATTAACACATACCTTTAATATTAACATTTCTGGGTCTCATTTGGAGCCCTGATGGCGTAGTGGTTAAGAGCTTGGCTGCTAACCAAAAGGTTAGCAGTTTGAATCCACTAGCCACTCCTTGGAAACCCTAGGGGCAGTTCTACTCTATTCTATAAAGTCCCTATAAGTCGAAATCAGGTTTTTTTTTTTTTTTTCCGCGCGGGGGGGGGCGCTCATTTATTAACTTACATTTCATTTTTAAATTTATTTCTCATAAGTATAAGGACAATTATCACTCATTCTTGAAGTATTTTGACAGGAAATTTCCTCATTGATATAAGTGAATGTATTAACTTACACAATAGAATTACTATAGTAAGCTTTAGTGATTTTATGTTATCAAGACATCAAATGAGATTATGTGGATAAGAAATCTGTATTATAAATAACGTCAGTTCATCCTTTTGAAGTACAATTTAAATCAATAGTATCTGCTTAAAGTTTTATAATTATTAATCAAAAAGATTAATATCTTAGGTTGTTATTATAAGACTAAAAGATACCCTGCTAGCACAGTGATTAAAGCGCTCACCTGTTAACCAATGGGTTCATTGGTTTGGACCCATCAGCTGCTCCACAGGGGAAAGATGTGACAGTCGGATTTCATAGAGATTACAGCCTTGGAAACCCTGGGGGCAGTTCTGCTGTGTCCTATAGAGTCACTGTGAGTCAGTCTACTCGATGGCAGTGGGTTTGCTTTTTGGTTGGATTGAAGACTAGTGTTTATTACTCTTAATAATTGGTCAGTGTGTATTTAATGACTGCATCTTGGTTTTAGCATTTTGCTAAGGCACCGAAAGTATGATTCTGCCTTTATGGAGCTGACATTTTAGTCGAGGAGACAAAATAAATGCTCATGAAATATGTGAGCTCCTTGAAGGCAACAGCAATGTGCATTCATCATTGTAACTATTGTACCTTCAGCAGTTAATTTAACAAAGCTTCAATAAATATTGTTGAATGTACAGATGATTGAATGAATTCCTTTAAAAAATGTGGGAAAACTGTGGCACTGACTATGAATTTAACATGGCAGCCAGAGAAAGAAGAAACTCAAGTGGTTTTGAAAAGGTTTTGAAGGAGGTGGACCAGAGCTAAGGCATAAAAGATAGAAAGGGATGTGTTCTAGATTGGATGGAGTGTATGAATAGAACCACTGTCATTAACTAGATGTGTTTGTAAAGTGCTCTCCCCTACCTGCTTTCTCTTCCCTAAGGAAAACAACCCTCCCAGCAGCCTTTGTTATCAAGGTGTTTGTATTAACCAGAATAATGGCTTTGAAATCTACTACTGATGTAATTTGTCATCAAGAGCAGATATTTCAGTCTTTGAAGTACTTCTTATATCCATCCATTTCATACCTTTCCTGCTCTCACAATCCTAATCCTGTTCTGATCACATCTTGACTTGTCAACTACGTGAGCTTTTTTTCTCAATCTTTTCCATCTAATCTGACCTAGGTATATCCCTGATAACTTTTAAAGCTCCTTTTATCTTATTGCTTCTTGAGTCATGCTGTAGTGTAAACACCACACATCGGTTTGGGTTTTAAAATAAAGAGTTTTATTATGACAAAGAAAGCATTCTGCAAAACCAGGAGACACAGTGCTGGAAGAAATCCAACATTGTGTTCCTGGGGGGAGGGGCTGCAGTAATCCAAAGATTTATGAAGAAAAAAACCATAAGCAGCAGAGTGTAGCTAAAACAATTTGGTTAATACATACAAGGCTGCAAGTGGCGATGCCTTGGTTAACCATCCTGGCAGGTGTTGACACCTTTTGCAAGGATGGCTCTAGGTAATGCGGAAAAGCCATAACTTTGTAACATTAGTTTATTCCAAGTTTTAAGGGGAGAAACCCTGGGTTTAGGCTGAACAAGGTTATTAAAAAAAAAAAATACAAGGCTTCGTAAGGACCTAGGCACAGGCTAGAAAAACAGTTTTCAAGGGAGGACAAAGGGGGCTTTTTTTTTTCTGAGAACTGGCATAGTAGTTAAGACACATGCTTAACACTTCTGTCTAACACCTGTATAGGTGTTGAATTATCTGTTTTTGACACCAGCCATTTCTAATCCCAAATACTTCCTCTAGCAGCAAAACTATCTAGGTAGGTCAGGGTACAGTGGAAGGCTTTGTAAAAATGAGAAACTGCATTATATGACAAAGAAGAACTCCAAGATGGAGTCACTTAGGACAAGAAAGAATTGGGCTCAGATCCTAGCTGGAAGTCCCAGTCACACCAAAAGTTTTAGCTTGGGATGCTCTTTATCAGTCAGAAAACTTAAGATGTTTCCCTGACATTTATAAGCTCCTCCATAGTATGGTGTAGTGGTTAAGAGTTTGTCTACTAATCAAAATGTCAGCAGTTCAAATGCACCAGGCATTCCTTGGAAACCCTAGGGGCCAGTTCTACTCTGTCCTATAGGGTGGCTATGAGTTGGAATCAACTCAACGGCAGTGGGCTAAGTTTGATTTTTTGGTTTCCATAGTATAGCTTTCAAGGTACTCTGCAGCCTAGTTTCAATTTCCATTTATTATGCTTCATATTCCATTATATTTCCACAGAAATAATCTTCGTCAGCCAACTTGGCTCATTCAGAATCCCCTAAATATATCTCTTGCCTTTTGCCAGTGTGAGCTTTGCCTGTCTCATTCCCCTCTTCTTCAGTGTTCTCCCAAGCACATTTTGTGTCATCAAGCCCTAGTCCTCTTTTGCTTAGTGTCTTTCAATCTAGGAAATGCTTTAGCTCTGGGATAGACTATGTTTTAATTCTCTTAATAACAACAAAAAGGAAGCTACAGAGCTCCAAGGGACCAAGACCAACATTTAGTTCTTTGTTGTTGTTGTTGATTTAGTTCCCACTTATAGTGACACTATGTACAACAGAATGAACGCTGCCCAGTCCTGCGCCATCCTCACAATCGTTGTTATGCTTGAGCCTTTTGTTGCAACCACTGTGTCAATCCGTCATTGAGAGTCTTCTGCTTTACTATGCCTGATGTCCTTTTCTAGGGACTGGTCACTCCTGATAACATGTCCAAAGTATGTGAGATGAAGTGTCGTCACTTCTAAGGAGCATTCTGGCTGTACTTCTTCCAAGACAAATTTGTTCATTCTTTTGGCAGTCCATGGTGTATTCAATATTCTTGGCCAACACTATAATTCAAAGGCATCAATTCTTCTCCAGTCTTCCTTATTCATTGCTCAGCTTTCTCATGCATATGAAGTGGGTGAAATACCATGGCGTGGGTCAGGTGCACCTTAGTCCTCCAATTGAAATCTTTGCTTTTTAACACTTTAAAGAGGTCTTTTGTAGCAGATTTGCCCAATGCAGTGCGTCTTCTGATTTCTTGACTGCTGCTTCCATGGGCGTTGATTGTGGATCCAGTAAAATGAAATCCTTAATCATTACATGTCTAAATGTAACGTCAGGCAATATTTGGCTCTTCTTAATATCACTTTCAGCTTTAATCCTAAAAATGGGAATCTTCAAATTGCAAATTATCCTTGATTTTAAAGTTGGGTTAGAAAGATCAGACTAACCCTCTGACAAAGGATGTTTTGACTTTTTTTTTTTTTTTTAACTTTCTCTGAGACAGAGATTGAAAGCTCCTTCTGAAATCCAATAACACCCTCAGTAGGCAACTGCCAGTCTTTTCAATTGACATGGGCAATAAAGAGAGACCTATTTCCCTAATCTGTATTCAGACACTTATACTCAGAAAGAGTATGAACACAGGGCTGTAAGAAGCAGATGGGCTCGTTATTCACTCTCAGAGAAGATATGCAGGGATCTTTTTTTTTTTTTTTTTAATAGACAAGGGCAGAATGATCTTTCTTGGCAGTCTTGCTACAGGAAAATGACCACAATCTATTCTTTTCATTTTTCACACTAAAAAAAAAAAAAAAAGGTTCATTGTGGTCTGTGAGTTTTAGGACCCATTTGGGTGTTTTTCTGTGATTCCCTCAAAATATTATTTTCTAACTCCAAACCCTTTACTCTCTGCTGACTAAAATTCCCTAGATTTTGAACTAAAGCCTACAATACCTAAAAGATACACTGATGACTAATCATAAAGTGGCTCATGACACTTGTTATCACCTTAAACTCTTCTTTTAATTGTATATTGTTTTATTACCTATTTTTGTCACATATTAACCGAATTATAAGTGCCTTGAAGGCAGGCACAGTTTCGTATTTTAGTTGTATCCCCAAAGGTGCCAGCCAGAGCTTTCATTCAAATTATATTTACTGAACATTTCCAATGTGATCAAGCACTCTTCTGGACACTTACCCCTTGCTTATATTTTGTTCTTTTGCTCCTCCCTAGAAGGCCATTTAAAAGCATCTGTTAGTAAGAAGGGCACACCCTTTCAAAAGACCCAAAAACTACAGCCAGATTACCTGCTTATTTCTTGAACGTTCACTACCATCTTTGCACTGGGTAAGGAATGCCTTCTAAAATACCCAGTTGGACCAGAATTGTTCAACAATTGAGGCTCAACAATTGAGAGCTGTTTTTCAGCAGGGCTTACGGAGACTCCATCACCGTAATTGAAAACAAAGCAGAGATAAAATAACTCCAGGCAGGTTAACTATACTAGATTCAGCATCAGGCATCTAGGCTACTCTGTTGTTAGTTTTCTTTAACTAAATGTTTGATAACATGGCTAACAATGTTTACCAATGTTGACCTACCTCCACATTTTCAGGCCCTTAAAAAAAGAAGGAAAAAAAAAAAGACAATAAGCGGAATGATTTTAAGTGAAGAATAGAGGAAAACTACTTTGAGAATCCCAAGAATAACTTCAAGCTATTTGTGGCAGCTGTGAACTGTAGGGCTAATCCTGTATGACATGAAGCTATCAGAAATAGGTTACATCTTCTTCAGCAAATACTTCAGGAGATTGGGACTCTAAGAGACAGAAGGAATGAAGGACTCTTCAACAAACAGCTGCAGGCATAAACCAATGAAGACACTTCAGTTATTTATAGAGTCTTTACGGGGCCATTAGCTAACTTCTGCCCTTTTCAGCCACACCCACAAGCTTGTCAATTATAATCATCCCTTTGAGAGGCATAACTCTTAAAAGTAGTCTGCAACCCAATGTATGATGATGCATAGATCCAAATAGTATTGAATGTAGGTAATGATTGGGGTAAACTTGGCCTAAAAAATAAAGTGATAATAAGAGTTGCAGAAATAATAATAGTATTAATTCATATCTTATTATATTGATTTGTAGTTCGTTTCCTTCCTGTTCTTGTTTCATTAGACCATAGGAGTACCCTCTTTACAAATTACGTAAGAAAAATTGAAATGAATTACCAATCTAACCACAGTTTTCAATGTAACTTGGAGGTCCTAATGCAGAACACAGGTTGTTTTAGGACTACTCTTTTCATCTGAGAGTGGCTGTTTTGTCCAGTCTATCCAAGCAACTTGTATAATAAAGTATTGATAGCTGTCACGTGCTGTAGCCTTCTTAAGTAAGAGGGAAAACTGGATGTGTCCTTTAATGTCTCACTCATGTCTTGGTGAATGTTCTGTATTTGCTTTGGCATGTAAGTTCCTATAAATAAAGGGGAAACATCTTGTCCTTTGTTTAACAGGGACAAAAAAAGGACTTGAATGTTATGTAATAATCTGTTGGCATATATAGCCAAATTGAGGACATTTTATAGTCATTATAACATCAAAACTATTAAATATTATAAATCCAGAAGATGAAAGAATATCAAGTAATTTGTAGTAAGCATAAATGTAGAATCATATTACATTTATAAATGGTAGTATCACATTTACAGATGTAATAAATTGCTGGTGTTGGTGCTTTTCAGGTGGTTACTGTGAGTTTATAAGTCATCCTTTCTCTAAATGTTTTAGCTCTTTCAAGAGCAATATCTCTTATTCTACACTGCTGGAGTTACGTAATTAATATGGGAGAGACCGGCTACTGCATATTGAGACTAGAATTATAGTAGTGAATACAGAGAAATTAAAAACTAATTAATTCGAAATTTATAGATTGGTGGCCCCTTATGCCATGACACATTGAATGCTTTAGTAAGCAATTGTATTAGTCAACAGTAGTCTTAGTGGGAGTGATTGACAAATGTGGGGATGCAGGTCTCCTGTCATGAATATTAGATAGAGTCAAAGGTAGCTTTTTAAGCATTTTATTCATTATTTAAATATCGTATATTATAAATTTTATTACTTAATTGTCTGAAATACTCATACTTTGTTTTGGCTTTCTGTTAAGTTTTAATTCCATTATGCTAATTTAAACTATTGAAATTATAAACCACGTTGTCATTGACAGAAAAATGCAGCCCATTAAGTTTAATTAACAGTTCAGACTGATTAGCAATGGCTGAGTAATATCAAAGTGACTTCAGTAATGTATTTAATGTGTGCCAGTGATTCTTCTTATTATTATTAAGAAAGACCAATCAACCCTGGGTGTTTGTGATTCAATACTATATTTATATGAAATATTTTTTGTCTTTTTTATAAATATTTGCTGGGGAGAAATGGATGTTAATAAATATCCAATTATGTTATCCCCAAATATACTTAAAGAAAAAATAATACAGAATTTTACTTGAAGAAAATTTTTGAGATTTTAAAATGAAAGCAGAAATGTTTGTTGTCCTATTTTCTCATATTTTTAAAGGGCAAGAATGCAAATAAGTTAGTTTTTAATTTTATAGTTTTACCGCTAGAGTACCTTAATTATAGCAAATGACATTGCTGTAGAAAAAAGACCACAGAGTCAGATGTTGGCAGCACCGTAGGATGACAGAGTTGAGAGCTCACCGTCGAGGGACTCAACGTCATGAGCTAAGTTCTTAACATTATCAAAATACCAAATTGTCTGTTATGCCTGTATGCACCCAAGACATCCTCTAAGATTTGTCTGTGATCAGTAACAGGAGAATGGAGAACTGGGAAGGAAGTAGAGAACTCTTTGGGGAAGAAGTGGCCACAGGTCAGCAAGCCACGTGAAATTGACACTCATGATACAGTAGAACTCTTTAAAGATGCAATTTTAAAGAGTTTTGGTAACTCAACTAAGACAAAGTTAAAAATATATTTGAAAAGAGGTTAAGATACATTTGAAAACAAAGGTATTCAAAGTACCATAATTGCTTTGAGAACTATGGGAAGCAGACTACCACTGAAGAGCTGTAAAGGGTTTCTAATTTTTGTTTAAATAAGTGCAACATTTGGGTTCATTTTTTCTTGTTTTCAGCTGACTATTTGATGTAAAGTTTATATATACACAGATTTTCATGTTTTTGTTGTTGTGTGCCTTTGAGTTGATTGTGACTCATAGTGACCATACATGATAGAGTAAAACCGTCCCATCGGATTTTCTGGCTGTGTTCTTTACAGAGAAGATTGCCGGGTTTTTTCTCCTACAGAGCCACCAGGTGGGTTAGCGGCCAAACACTTACCCATTGCGCCACAAAGGCTACTTAAAATTTTATATACACTTCTATAAAATATTATTACACAATGTACTGGCTTTAGAATGACACTCTGACAAAATAATATTCTTATATGTCTCACATCATATTTGTTTACTCTTAATTCTTAATACTAAAAATGGGGAGGTGAATTCCCTCTATTTAAAATTTTGGAGATAGAAAAGAGAAAGTATTTCAAAATTACAAGTAATTTTTATCGCCTGAGTCTCAGGAATTACAGTGAATGTATTAACTTAGTGGTAGACCAAGAAATCGCATGAGATGCCTGCGTTAGCACGTCTCAGTCCCTGTGTTACAGAGCTGCACTCTCAAACTCTGCCAGAAAGTCACAAGGAGATTAGGGCATTTATTTCTTCTTTTTTCATCATAGCCTTCCTCACTCAGTTTTCTTAAATTACACAGATACTTTTTTTTTATTGTCATAGAAATCCATTTTTGGTACAGACCTCCCATGATTAAAGTTAAATGCTTTTAGTTTTGTCTTTTGTGTATCTGTGTTATCTGTGTTGAAACAAATGTATCTTTCTGTGGAAATTATTTTGTCATACAGGGTCATAGGATAATACATGTTGCTGTTGTTGTGTACTGTCTAGTCGATTCCAATTCCAACTCCTGACCATCCTATATAACAGAGTAGAACTGCACCATAGGATTTCCTAGGCTGTAATCCTTTTTTTTTTTTTAATAATTTTTATTGTGCTTTAAGTGCAAGTTTACAAATCAAGTCAGTCTCTCACACAAAAACCCATATACACCTTGCTACACACTCCCAATTACTCTCCCCCTAATGAGACAGCCCGCTCTTTCCATCCACTCTCTTTTAGTATCCATTTTGCCAGCTTCTAACCTACTCCACCCTCTCATCTCCCCTCCAAGCAGGAGATGCCAACATAGTCTCAAGTGTCCACCTGATCCAAGAAGCTCACTCCTCACCAGCATCCCTCTCCAACCCATTGTCTAGTCCAATCCATGCCTGAAGAGTTGGTTTTGGGAATGGTTCCTGTCCTGGGCCAACAGAAGGTCTGGGGGCCACGACCACCAGGGTTCTTCCAGTCTCAGTCAGACCATTAAGTCTGGTCTTTTTATGGGAATTTGGGGTCTGCATCCCACTGCTCTCCTGCTCCCTCAGGGGTTCTCTGTTGTGCTCCCTGTCAGGGCAGTTGTCGATTGTGGCTGGGCACCAACTACTTCTTCTTGTCTCAGGATGATGTAGTCTCTAGTTCATGTGGCCCTTTCTGTCTCTTGGGCTCGTAATCACCTTGTATCTTTGGTGTTCTTCATTCTCCTTTGATCTAGGTGTGTTGAGACCAATTGATGCATCTTAGATGGCTGCTTGCTAGCATTTAAGACCCCAGATGCCACTCGTCAAAGTGGGATCCTAGGCTGTAATCTTTATGGAAGCAGATCTCCAGGTCTTTTCTCCCATGGAGCTCATGGTGGGTTTGAACCTCCAACCTTTTGCTTACAGCTGAATGCTTAATCATTGTGCCACCAAATATATATACAGGTAATGCACCACATATGTCCATTCAGGCAACATCTGACTGTATATATGTTCATTTTTCCGTAAAGTTATAGTAGAGTGCAGAAATCTGTTGGACAACGGGACTTAGTGGACATAACTGGATGCAGTGAATGCAACATTTTCGGACATGCAACACGTGTATATCATGTCTCTTACTTACAAAGCATTTGTGCTGCCAGGCACAAATATATACCGGTGTGTATAATAGTACAGTACATGTATACAGTCCCCAGATTACAAACAAGTTCTCTTCCTAAGTCTGTATTTAAGTCGAATTTGTGCATAAGTTGGAACAGTTAGGTATGGTTCATATCAACATTGGTTAGTTAAATGTTTGTCTTAGTATATAGTATATACTGTAACTTTCTATGCCAAAAAAACCTTTAACATAATAATACAATAATAATTGTAATAAAAATGCTTTGCTGGGAGTTACAAAGGAGCGCCTGTTAGTTATTACCAATCATTGAAAGGAGAGCAATCCTATCAAACAGGTCAAAAATTTTAATGTAATAAGGCTTTACGGGGATTGGTTCGTAACTACAGGTTTTATGTAAATTGGATGTTGGTAACCTGGGGACTGCCTGTAACCTATAATACATACAGTGTTCACATATCATCCAAATCACATACTGTCCTATTTCACAGAATGTATTGTGGACGTTAAATGACACATGATTTTGTGTACACACACACACGCACACATTTTCTCCTGATTTATATATACATAAGTGAGAATATATATATACATGTATGTATATATATATATGCAAAATCAGGAGAAAATCCTTGTAATCTAGGAATCAGGCAATGATTTTTTTTTTAATTGTGATAAAACATAAAAATTTTAAAAACTGATAAATTGAACTTTATCAAATTTAAAGCTATTTTCTTTTTAAAAGACAAAACTTTGTAAATAAAAAGCAGGCTAGAGACTGAAGAAAATATCTTCAAAACATGTATCTGATAAAGAATTTTTATTCCAAAATATATAAAGAACTCTTGAAACACAAAAATAAAAACACAAACAACTCAGTCAAAAACGGGCAAAATCTTTGAATAGACCCCAAGAAGACATATGAATAACAAATAAGCACATGAAAGATGCTCAGCGTCATTAGTCCTTAGGGACAGTGCAAATTAAGTCCACATCTATATACCACCACACACCCTAAAATCAGATACAAAGTGTTAGTGAGGCTATGGAGAAACTGGAACCCTTCTAACTTGCTGGTGGTAATGTAAATGGAATAGCCACTGTTACGATCATCTTGTAAGAGCCACTGCTACCTGAAATTTGGTTTAAATATTGAGACTGATTATGCCACGTACACACAAAGAGTTTATTGCTTATGTAATGTGGGGCTTGGGGAGAGGAGAGCAGACCTCTCAAACAGGTCAAAATGGCTCGAAGAGAGTAAAGAAAGGGTACTGGCCTGGGATTTTATCATGGTTAGGGGTTGGGACCTGGGTGAAAGTTCCCACGTGCTCAAGGCAAGGACTTCCTTGGTTTGAATCACCTGTTGGAAGAGCACTAATAGCGTATATTGAATGCATTGTTGTGAAGGTTAAGTGCTATTGCATGTGTAAGGCACCCTACATGGAATACTGTGCGACGGCAAATGTATTTTCTCTCCCCTATCCTAACTGACCTTCACTTCCGCAAGTTTTTACTCTTTTGCACTTCACAAAACATTCTTTCCTGATTTGTGCTTTTTGAACCTCATGGTACCTGTATATGGTAGAAGCAAAAGTTGTTATTCTTATTTTCCAGTTAAGCAAACTGAGGAAGTTGAAAATAATAGACCTTAAGTGTACTTCTGGAAGTTGATTAAAAGACATCGTAATTAGGATTGCTCTAACCATCCTTATGAACTCAGCCCTCTTGTCCTTATAAGCAGACAGTAGTGGGAACAAAAAGGAATTTAAGGAGACTCATTGAGGACAAAGAGCAGACGAGTGCTTAATTATGATATTTAAAGTTTAAATTGGACATAATTTGTACTTTCTCCAGATATACTTAAGTGACAAGAAAGAGTAATGCAGTAATTGAAGAATAAATTAAAATAACGATTGAAGAAAAAATATTAAAGCTGTTTAATATTTGTACCCCCAATCAAATTCAGACTTTTCAATAAAGCAATCACTAAATTAAAAATTTTATATTAAAATGTATGTTATCCGGAAGACCTAGTTGCTACAATCCACCAACTTGACCTCATAGACTTATACAGAACACTTCACCCAACAGCTGCAAAGTATACTTTTTTATCTAGTGCACATGGAACATTCTCTAGAATATACCACATATTACATCATAAAACAAACCTTGCAGAATCCAAAATATTACAAAGCATCTTCTCAGACCACAAGGCCATAAAAGTGGAAATCAATAACAGAAAAATCAGGGAAAAGAAATCAAATACTTGGAAACTGAACAATACCCTGCTGAAAGAAGACTGGGTTAGAGAAGACATTAAGGAGGGAATAAAGAAATTCATAGAATGCAACAAGAATGAAAACACTTCCTATCAAAACCTCTGGGACACAGCAAAAGCAGTGCTCAGAGGCCAATTTATATCGATAAATGCACACATACATAAAGAAGAAAGAGCCAAAATCAGAGAACTGTCCCTACAACTTGAACAAATAGAAAGCAAGCAACAAAAGAATCCATCGGGCATCAGAAGAAAACAAATAATAAAAATTAGAGCTGAACTAAATGAATTAGAGAACAGAAAAACAATTGAAAGAATTAACAAAGCCAAAAGCTGGTTCTTTGAAAAAATTAACAAAATTGATAAACCATTGGCTAGACTGACTAAAGAAATACAGGAAAGGAAACAAATAACCCAAATAAGAAACGAGATGGGCCATATCACAACACACCCAACCGAAATTAAAAGAATCATGTCAGATTATTATGAAAAACTGTACTCTAACAAATTTGCTAAGCTAGAAGAAACGGGTGAATTCCTGGAAAAACACTACCTACCTAAACTAACACAATCAGAAGTAGAACAACTAAATAGACCCATAACAAAAAAAGAAATTGAAAAGGTAATCAAAAAACTCCCAACAACAACAAAAAAGGCCTGGCCCGGACGGCTTCACTGCAGAGTTCTAGCAAACTTTCAGAGAACAGTTAACACCTCTACTACTGAAGGTATTTCAAAGCATAGAAAATGACAGAATACTGCCTAACTCATTCTATAAAGCCACCATCTCCCTGATACCAAAACCAAGTAAAGACATCACAAAAAAAGAAAATGACAGACCTATATCCCTCATGAACATAGATGCAAAAATCCTCAACAAAATTCTAGCCAATAGAATTCAACAACATATCAAAAAAATAATCCACCATGACCAAGTGGGATTTATGCAACGTTGGTTCAATATTAGAAAAACCATTAATGTAATCCACCATATAAATAAAACAAAAGACAAAAACCACATGATCTTATCAATTGATGCAGAAAAGGCATCTGACAAGGTCCAACACCCATTCATGATAAAAACTCTGAGCAAAATAGGAATTGAAGGAAAATTCCTCAACATAATAAAGGGCATCTATACAAAGCCAACAGCCAACATCATTCTAAATGGAGAGAGCCTGAAAACATTTCCCTTGAGAACAGGAACCAGACAAGGATGCCCTTTATCACAGCTCTTATTCAACATTGTGCTAGAGGTCCTAGCCAGAACAATTAGGCTAGACAAAGAAATAAAGGGCATCCGGATTGGCAAGGAAGAAGTAAAATTATCTCTATTAGCAGATGACATGATTATATACACAGAAAACCCTAAGGAATCCTCCAGAAAACCACTGAAACTAATAGAAGAGTTTGGCAGAGTCTCAGGTTATAAGATAAACATACAAAAATCACTTGGATTCCTCTACATCAACAAAAAGAACATCGAAGAGGAAATCACCAAATCAATACCATTCACAGTAGCCCCCAAGAAGATAAAATACTTAGGAATAAATCTTACCAAAGATGTAAAAGACCTATACAAAGAAAACTACAAAGTACTAGTGCAAGAAACTAAAAGGGACCTACATAAGTGGAAAAACATACATTGTTCATGGATAGGAAGACTTAACATAGTAAAAATGTCTATTCTACCAAAAGCCATCTATACATACAATGCACTTCTGATTCAAATTCCAATGACATTTTTTAATGTGATGGAGAAACAAATCACCAACTTCATATGGAAGGGAAAGAAGCCCCAGATAAGAAAAGCATTACTGAAAAAGAAGAAGAAAGTGGGAGGCCTCACTCTACCTGATTTTAGAACTTATTATACAGCCACAGTAGTCAAAACAGCCTGGTATTGGTACAACAACAGGCACATAGACCAATGGAACAGAATTGAGAACCCAGATATAAATCCATCCACATATGAGCAGCTGATATTTGACAAAGGCCCAGTGTCAGTTGATTGGGGAAAAGTTAGCCTTTTTAACAAATGGTGCTGGCATAACTGGATATCCATTTGCAAAAAACTGAAACAGGACCCATACCTCACACCATGCACAAAAACTAACTCCAAGTGGATCAAAGACCTAAACATAAAGACTAAAACGATAAAGATCATGGAAGAAAAAATAGGGACAACATTAGCAGCCCTAATACAAGGCATAAACAGAATACAAAACATTACTAAAAATGACGAAGAGAAAGCAGATAACTGGGAAAAAAAAAAAAAAACTGGGAGCTCCTAAAAATCAAATACCTATGCTCAACTAAAGACTTCACCAAAAGAATAAAAACACCACCTACAGATTGGGAAAAAATTTTTAGCTATGACATCTCCGCCCAGCACCTGATCTCTAAAGTCTATAGGATCCTGTTAAAACTCAACCACAAAAAGACAATCAACCCAATCAAAAAGTGGGCAAAGGATATGAACACGCACTTCACTAAAGAAGATATTCAGGCAGCTAACAGATACATGAGAAAATGCTCTCGATCATTAGCCATTAGAGAAATGCAAATTAAAACTACAATGAGATTCCATCGCACACCAACAAGGCTGGCATTAATCCAAAAAACATAAAATAATAAATGTTGGAGAGGCTGCAGAGAGATTGGAACTCTTATACATTGCTGGTGGGAATGTCAAATGGTACAACCACTTCGGAAATCTATCTGGCGTTTTCTTAAAAAGCTAGAAATAGAACTACCATAAAAAAAAAAAAAGTTTATTTTTTAATTTTTTATGGTAGTTCTATTTCCCAGAAATCCCACTCCTCGGGATACACCCTAGAGAAATAAGAGCCTTTACACGAACAGATATATGAACACCCATGTTTATTGCAGCACTGTTTACAATAGCAAAAAGCTGGAAGCAACCAAGGTGTCCATCAACAGATGAATGGTTAAATAAATTATGGTATATTCACACAATGGAGTACTATGCATCGATAAAGAACAGTGACGAATCTGTGAAACATTTCATAACGTGGAGGAACCTGGAAGGCATTATGCTGAGTGAAATTAGTCAGATGGAAAAGGACAAATATTGCATAAGGCCACTATTATAAGATCTTGAGAAATAGTATAAACTGAGAAGAAGACATTCTTTTGTGGTTACTAGAGGGGGGAGGGAGGGAGGATGGGAGAGGGTTATTTACTGATTAGTTAGTAGATAAGAACTACTTTAGGTGAAGGGAAGGACAATATTCAATACACGGAAGGTCAGCTCAACTGGACTGGACCAAAAGCAAAGAAGTTTCCGGGATAAATTGAATGCTTCAAAGGTCAGCGGAGCAAGGGCGGGGGTTTGGGGACTATGGCTTAAGGGGACTTCTAAGTCAATTGGCAAAATAATTCTATTATGAAAACATTCTGCATCGCACTTTGAAGTGTGGCATCTGGGGTCCTAAATGCTAACAAGCTGCCATCTAAGATGCATCAATTGGTCTCAATCCACCTGGATCAAAGGAGAATGAAGAACACCAAGGTCACATGATAACTATGAGCCCAAGAGACAGAAAGGGCCACAAGAACTAGAGACTTCCATCATCCTGAGACCAGAAGAACTAGATGGTGCCCGGCCACAACCGATGACTGCCCTGACAGGGAGCACAACAGAGAACCCCTGAGGGAGCAGGAGAACAGTGGGATGCAGACCCCAAATTCTCATAAAAAGACTAGACTTAATGGTCTGACTGAGAGTAGAAGAATCCTGGAGATCATGGTCCCGAAACCTTCTGTTGGCCCAGGACAGGAACCATTCCCAAAGACAACTCATCAGACATGGAAGGGACTGGACAATGGGTTGGAGAGAGATGCTGATGAAGAGTGAGCTACTTGTATCAGGTGGACACTTGAGACTGTGTTGGCATCTCCTGTCTGGAGGGGAGATAGGTGGGTAGAGAGGGTTAGAAACTGGCAAAACGGTCACAAAAGGAGAGACTGGAAGGAGGGAGCAGGCTGACTCATTAGGGGGAGAGTAAATGGGAGTATGTAGTAAGGTGTATCATAAGCTTATATGTGACAGACTGACTTGATTTGTAAATTTTCACTTAAAGCACAATAAAAATTGTTAAAAAAAAATGTATGTGTGTTACCATCACCAAGTCTTTCTTCACATCAGGAAAAAAAAAAAAAAACACATCAGGGGAGATTGAAAAATAAAGAACTTTTTTTTCCCTAAGAAATGTAGCCAGTGCTGACATTTTCATGTATACCAACAAGCTACATAGCATGGAGAAAGCATACAGTTCTCAGAAGAACAAGGTTTGGTGTCTACCTCTGCGTCTTCTTGTACCTCTGTTATCTTTTCTACTGACTCTTTCATATTTATGTACTCCTTGGGCACACTTTCAGATGCCGGGGTTTCTGCAACTAACAAAATAGACAAGTTCCAGGTTCATATTAGGGAGTTTATATTCAAATTGGGAAAGAAATATAATAAACAATAAAATTCAGAAACAAGGTAATTTCAGGTAGCGGTAAGTGTTATAAAGTAAATGAAAACAAACTGTGTCAGTCTCCTATTGCTGCTGTCACAAATTGCCACAAATTTAGAGGATTAAAACAACTAACATTTATTAGTTTACAGCTCTGGAACTCGGAAGTCTAAAATCAAGGTGTCAGATGAGCTCCATTGTTTCTGGAGGCTTCGGGGGAGAACCTGTTTCCTTGAGTTTTTCAGCTTTAAAAAAAAAAAAAAATTTTTTTTTTTTTTTTAGAGGTTCTGCGTTCCGTGGCTCATGGACCCTTCCTTGCATCACTCCAACCTCTTGCTTCCATTGTTTCAGCTCTGACTACTGATTTTGACCCTCTTGCCTCCCTCTTATAAGGATCCCTGTGATCACATTGGACACACCTAGATAATCTAAAATAATCTCCCATTTCAATATCCTTTAATTTTAATCACATCTACAAAGTCCCTTTTGCCATATAAAGGATAAGGATGTGGACATTATTTGGGCAGAGGAGGCATTATTCAGCCTACTTTGTGAAGCTAAGTGAGACAGTGATCTAGAATGGGTGGGCGTCTTTAGATAGTGTGATCGTGGGTGATTTTCCTGAAGTCATAAGAGTTGAACTGAGGTCTAAATGCTGAAAGAATACACATTAAAAGTTATTGTATATGGCAAACTACTTTTAAAGTGAAAAGACAAAAAACCAAATATGTTCCTTGCACTTGGCCACCATTTTCTTTGAAGAGTCAGGAAAAAAAAAAGGTATATAATAGATTTGGTTTACAGTTTCCTCATCACCAGGAACTAGGTTTGCAGATCCTCAAGGGTGGGAGAGAGAAAAAAAAAAGTCTTATGCCCTAGTAGTTGTACCAGTTAGCGAGAGTTGTCAGTTTTCTAGGCTAAGGGACTCACTGTGGTGACTTCCTCTGAAAAGAATTACCAGTGCATATCAGATAAGAGTCCACTGATTTCACATGGCTACCGCATTAAATTTAGGTCAGTTGTGATTATTTAGTAGTGCTTTTCCCTTTGACCTTGAAAATCTTAGCTAGAAAAAGTATCGTTATTAAATTGCAGCAACTAATGATATCTTGGAGGTCATTGCATGAGAATTGCCCCTATGGCAGAGAAACAAGATGCTGAACTTTCCACGTGGTAAGGTATTATTTTAGAGTTTGTTTTTTATTTAACTGAAAGTGAAGATGTAGTATATCTGCCTACTTTCCCTGACACTATAAAATACACAATGCTACACGAAATTTTTTCTTTTACTTCCAAAGTTTCCATACCAGAATTTGTTTGTGTTCCTAATCTAGGGAGTTGGAAAGTTTCACAAAGAGGCATCATTAGAAACTTGGCAATATCTTTGTATTTCTGGATTTAATTCCATGAGTTGGAATTAACTCAATGGCAACTAACAACAACAACAACTTTAAATTTTAAGGTCTGTGAGATCAAAGGCCGTGACTTCATCTTGGTACCACTGATGTTGCCTTGAGTACATCATCTTTGAATTCACAATGTCCAGAAGTGTACTGCTTCATGGAAGGTGATCCATACGTTTTTTTTGGTGAGAATTTGGATTAAAATTTTATATATACATATATACATACTTACGTACGTACATACATACATATATATATATGGTAAACTAGCTGAAGGGTGCTATGTTCCATCCTATAATTAGTTTAAATGAGAAGAATCTTTTCGGAAGAGATAATATGTGTTGTTGTTATCCCACAAGGTAAAAACATGGAGAGTAGTCAAACTGCTTTTTTCACGTAGGTCTGTTTTCCATCTTTAAAACTCAGTGATGCCTTGAGCCTGTGTTTTCACACTTCCGGCGTGTGTGGGGAGGAGGTGCACTATCACCAAGATCGAGGCTTCTGTGAGTGAGAATTCCAAGGTGAGAGCTATGCAGAGCTTTCGTTAGCACCGAAAAGGGTGTTAACGTGCTTATAAGGAGATTTTTCTTCTTCCTGCATCGAGACTTGATCTCTAAGTATTATTCTTGATTGAAGACTTAACTTTTGGTGGGAGATCTAAGTGTAACAGCTTCAAAATCACTCAGGATACTGGGATATCCTAAATACCCCTGCATGTTGTTGTTGTTGCTAGGTGCCATCGAGTGGGTTCCAACTCATAGCGAACCCTGTGCACAACAGAAAAAAACACTGCCCAGTCCTGAGCCATCCTTAGAATTGTTGTTATGCTTGAGCTCATTATTGCAGCCACTGTGTCACTCCACCTCGTTGAAGGTCTTCCTCTTTTCTACTGACCCTGTACTTTGCCAAGCATGAAGTCCTTCCCCAGGGACTGATCCCTTCTGAGAACATGTCCAGTGTATGCAAGACACAGTCTCGCCGTCCTTGCTTCTAAGGAGCATTCTGGTTGTACGTCTTCCAAGACGGGTTTGTTCATTCTTTTGGCAGTCCATGGTATATTCAATATTCTTCGCCAACACCACAATTCAAAGGTGTCAATTCTTCAGTCTTCCTTATTCATTATCTAGCTTTCACATGCATATGATGCGATTGGAAATACCATGGCATGGGTCAGGCACACCTTAGTTTTCAAGGTGACATCCCTGTTTTTCAACACTTTGAAGAGGTCCTTTGCAGCAGATTTTCCCAATGCAATGGGTCATTTGGTTTCTTGACTGCTGATTCCATGGGTGTTGATTGTGGATCCAAGTAAAATGAAATCCTTAACATCTTCCAGTATTTTCTCCGTTTATCATGATGTTGCTCATTGGTTCAGTTGTGAGGATTTTTGTTTTCTTTATGTTGAGGTGCAATGCATACTTAAGGCTGTGGTCTTTGATCTTCATTAGTAAGTGCTTCAAGTCCTTTTCACTTTCAGCAAGGAAGGTTGTGTCATCTGCATAATGCAGGTTGTTAATGAATCTTCCTCCAATCCTGATGCCCCGTTCTTCTTCATATAGTCCAGCTTCTCAGATTATTTGCTTAGTTTACAGATTGAATAGGTATGGTGAAAGAATACAACCCTGCCAAACACCTCTCCTGACTTTAAACCATTCAGTATCCCCTTGTTCTGTCCGAACAACTGCCTCTTGATCTATTTAAAGTTTCCTCATGAGCACAATTAAGTGTTCTGGAATTCCCATTCTTTGCAATGTTATCCAGGATTTGTTATGATCCACACAGTTGAATGCCTTTACATAGTCAATAAAACACAGGTAAACATCTTTCTGGTATTCTCTGCTTTCAGCCAGGATCCATCTGACATCAGGAGTGATATACCTGATTCCACATCTTCTTCTGAAACCAGCCTGAATTGTCTGGCAGTTCCCTGTCGATATACTGCTGCAGTCATTTTTGAATGATCTTCAGCAAAATTTTGCTTGCACGTGATATTAATGATATTGTTCTATAATTTCCACATTCGGTTGGATCAGCTTTCTTAGGAATAGACATAAATATGGATCTTTTCCAGTCAGTTGGCCAGGAAGCTGTCTTCCATATTTCTTGGCATAGACGAGATATAGTTTCCAGATATATGAAAAAATCAAGTTTTTATTTTTATTTAATAATAATGATTTAAGCGTGTCACTTTTGCTCTTTCCTTAAGTATCATCTTCCCTTGGAATAAAAAAGTGGAGCAAGCTATTTCATATGTTTTTATTTGTCACACACACTAATATGTTCTGTTGGGGCATGTATATATATATATTTTTGGGATATATATCAAAAATAGCATAAAATGCAGGGT
The DNA here is from genome assembly GCF_024166365.1 of Elephas maximus indicus. Lineage (NCBI taxonomy): Eukaryota > Metazoa > Chordata > Mammalia > Proboscidea > Elephantidae > Elephas > Elephas maximus. Next base: position 57,375,145 of record NC_064833.1, on the reverse strand, counting down.
TTTACAGCATGTGAATGAAATAAATATCGTAAAGTAAATTTGACTGATGTCATGTCAAGCGAAAGGCATCCAAATATATTCCTCTACCCAGAATCCCATCTTGGGCACACATCATTATTTCACCTGACTCCCTGATATTTGCCCGGGCCTTCTCACCAGAATTGTCTTATTCAAATCCAAATATACAAATTTCCAGACACTTCTTGGAAAACTCAAGAGGAGCTAGACTTCCTCAAAGATCCAGCCATAACCTCAAACTTTTACTCTCTAACCTATCCACCTCAAAGCAATAAGAGATTTAAAAATTATATATATGTATCTGATATATATATAAAACAATATATTCATTTATCAGAAGATATATATGTATATGTGTATAATATATGTGTGTGTATGTGTGTGTCTGTTAGTTGTTGTTGAGTCATTTTGACACGTAGTGACCTTATGTATAACAGAACATAATTTTATACCACCGCTGTTTAAAAGCCTCCAAAGATTTCTCATTTTGCTATAAACAAAACCCTGAATTCTGCCATGATCTAGCCCCTGCCTACCTTGTTTACCTTTCCAACTTCATCTTATGCCATGCTTCTCTCTGTCCTCTATGCTTCAGCCATGGAGTCATCCTTTCTGTTCATGTCCCTGCCAGACTTGTCCCTGTCTGATGACTTTACACATGGTGTTTCTTCCCCCTTGAAAGTTGTTCCTCTTGCTTTGTATGTGGTTGTTTTCTTCCTATTCTTAAGGTATTGTCTTATGAATCATACTTTCAAAGAGAACTTCCATTCCTAATAATTTTATTGATATGGTTTCTCTCTGTTATGCTCTATCATTGTATGCACTATATGAGTTTGAAAAAATTAGTAATTGTGTACATCTCTGTTAGATTACAACCCTTCTTTCCAAGAGCTTAGGCACTGTCTCTTTTGCATTTTAGTATATACTCTGTGCTTATGGCTAGTATGTACAATTGGTAAAGTATATTTGAATCAATTAATGAGTAAATGAAGCAGTATTGATTTTTTTTTCTTTCTTTCTCCTGTCCCAGTGCCCTCATCTTTTTCAAACCATGAAATTTCTGGCTTACTGGGGAAAGTATGGTGGGGAGGGATTCATTACTTAAAGGCTCTTCCTTCAGCAACACAAGACCCAACCCAAATTTTGCAAGGGCCTGGTATTTTTATATAAAGAGCTCTGGTGGAGCAGTGGTAAAGCACTCAGCTGCTAACCAGTAGATCAGCTGTTCGAACCCACCAGTGGCTTCATGGGAGTAAGATGTGGCAATCTCCTTCCCTAAAGATTATAGCCTTTCAAACCCTGTGGAGCAGTTCTACTCTGTTCTCTAGGGCTGCTATGAGTAGGAATTGACTCTATGGCAGTGGGTCAGTTGGTGGATTTCTTAAATATGTTTTTCCATTTTTGTTGAGTGTTTGGTATTGATCAAAGGAAATTTCTGTTTTAATGGTTGAGGAGAAGACACCTGAGCAAAAAGTAAAAATAAAATGTGTGAGATCACTACAAACAAGTGAATGTACAGACATCACCAAGACTTTGTGGGCTAGACCAAATATAGAATGGGAAATTACTGAATGGTTATATATTGTTTAGAGTTTATGATTGTCAAAGGCTTAGGCACTTGACTACAAGATAAAATTTTTGTGGTTCAGATCCATTCTGAGGCCCCTGTCATCTACTTCCAAAAGATCACAGCCATTGAAAACCCTATGGTATGAGGTTCTACTCTGACACACTTGGGGTTGCCATGAGTTGGAATCAACTGAATGGGAACTGGGGGTGGTGGACGTATAAATTTTTTAGGTCACAAAAGTGAGGTGAACCAAAAACGCAGTCAGAACTTGATAAAATGGAGCAGAGCATTCAACTAAGGGTGAATTGTGTGAGCTGCACTCCTGATTGTCTAGAGTTAGGGCCCCTCTCCTCCTTGTTTTTAGTGACATTATAATAATAGACATAGAAATGTGGCAGATGGTCATTAGAAGGGTAGCCACAGGTATTTTAGCTAGCTCCTTTTGGAAAAAGTTTAGAGAAGGAGTTTGAAATGAATTTGTGCCATAAGGAATAAAACAATTATGTATAAAATTTAAGTTATATATAAAAGAGTTAATGTGAGCCTGCTGCTGGGTACACCCACTGGACACTACTAACCTGTTGCTTCTTTATCTTGAAGTTAACTTCTGTGTCTGTAAGCAAAAAAAAAAAAAAAATGTTCTTGCCAATCCATGCTGTCTTCCTGTTGTACTTATCAGCATCACTGTGAAGACGGGGTCCTAGAAAAAAAGATGGCAAAAGATCCCTCTCCTGTTAAACAAACTGCCTCATAAGCTAACCGCCCCCCCTCCCCACTTTGTCCTTGTGGTGTTGCTTTGAGAATATGATGCCTGGAGAGGTGGGTGGCATCTGTCTTGTGATAATCATGTAATTAACATGAAGAAGAAAAGTCAATGTTGCAAACAATTAAAGAGGCTAGGTTTTTGTTTTATCACTCAATGAATGCCGAAACCAGACATCATCTTAGTGATCAATAAATATTCTTATGATTTCAGCAACCATTAGTTGGATTTTCCATTACTTGCAGCCAAAAAACTTCACTTACAGATTTTTAGTTCTTATTATCATGTAGTAGTCTAGGCCTACCAAAGAGAAGGGGAATAGCAAATCTAAGAGTTTCAAAATATCCTTAGAGGTGGAGACTTGGTGCATATATGATGTCACATAATTCTACTGCCAGTATCATGCTTATAAATACTCAGAAGTGAATACATATTCTAATGGAATAATAAAAGATGTTGATTATATTAAAGAGATCATTACTACTCTAGACCAGTTTAAAAAAGTTAAAAAGAGATTGCAAGTCAGCAATGAAAGAACTCAGTCAAAGTAGAATATCTTTCTATTATACAACTGCATCTTTCTTTTAAAGCATACAGAAAAAATAAAACAACAAATTAAGTAGATGTAAATAGATAGTTGACAAAGCAGGCCTCGGGTGGGTTTAATAAAATGTGGCAAAAAAAAAATATTGCAATGAGAAGCAATCTCATTCAATGGTAAAACATAAAATCTGTTCTTTTCCCACAATATCAGTGTGAAAATATCTGATTTAGTAATACTCTTTCTTCAAATTTTTCATTATGTAAAAGGTTGGTTATTCTCAAAAAGTCAAGCAATAATGTAAAAAATTGCTGTTTGATTATTTTTTAGTTTGTAAAGTTATCTGTTATTCAACATTAGGGATATGTATGACGTTAGGCTATATAAGATTCATTTTTATTCTCTGATAATAGTGACATTTGTGTTTTGTTAAACAAATAAGTGGATTTGCAGCTAAATAATGCTATGTTTAGTTTCTGAAATAAGTCACTTAGACATACTTAAGGACCAGTTATGTATTTTTCAATTTTTTTCTTGTTCACAAATGTTTCTCCACTCTATAACAGGGCTGTTAAAGGAGAGCTTTGCAGGACTATAAAGAGATTTTCAGTGCAAAGGGTTCATAGACTATTAGCAGTATTTTAACCTTATCACAGTCAGGCTGGGAATCCCCTAGAGATTTTTGGATTGAAGGAGGCTATGAAATCATTAGATGAAATTAAATGAAAGCGGCATAGGTTAAAACTCATTTGGCTGAGACCCTTCACATACCCAGTAATGGAAAAAGATGGTTAGGGCCATGCTCTTTCTTTCTAACTAGTATTTTTTCCATTATCTTAAAATATCTACTTTGAATGATATTAATTGCAATGAACTATATAATAATTTAGAAACCTAAAATTAGTGTCATTTCTAATGCTAGGAGTATATTCAACATAAGGCCTACTTATTGTGTTTGTATTTAAACTGAAATATTCAAGGGACTTTTACTTCTCTGTGAAGAATAAAAAGTCAAATAAAAAGGAGTGGAGAGTTGATGAGAGGAGAGAGAGAAATATAGTTATACATGGTGTTGGAAAGCAAAGGCTTAAGTTCATTTGTTTTTGCACTCAAAATTATTGATTTTGCCTCCATGAAATTCAAGATACTGTGCTATTTCCAAGCACAACTTTATCATGAACATCTTATGAGCTAAGAACTTTTCACCAAACCTATAATACCTATAATACGTATAGTGATGCATTTCAGTGCTACAATGTAAGAGTATTCTAAGTTCAAAGTTATTTTTTTAAAAAAGTAAATATACATTCCAAATAGAAAAAAAAATCTTGTAATTTGAATGTATCATTAATTAACAACGCACAGAAGGCTAATTGTTATATGAAAATTAGCACTAAGATGTACAATTTCCCCCACTTTTTAAGGTACAAAGCCTAAAGACAAGCATTCTAGTGGAGGACAGACAACAAATAAACATAAATCAAGCAGAGAGTGTAATCAATGGTTATAAATGCTGTGGATCAAAGAAGGGGGATCAGGGGGGCTGGGGTGGGGGTACAATTTTAAACAGGGTAGTTACTAAGAAGATGCTATTTTGATAAAAATCTGAAGGAAGTGAGAGAATTAGTCATATGCATATGTTGGAAAGATGAGTCTAATCAGAGGGAACAGCAGGTGTAATGGCTCTGGGTTGAGAGCATGTCTACCATGGTGGAGGAACAAAAAGGACATTATTGTGACTTACGCAGAGTAAGCAAAGGAGAACATTGTTAAGAAATGAAGTCAGACAGAATAATAGACATAATTGAAGACAGTGTTGAGGCCTTTGCCTTTTACTGAGTGAGAAAAGAAATCATTGATGGATTTTGAGTAGAACGACTACTTGATTTCACTTAAATTTTAAAAGAATACTTCTGGATACAGGGTTGTTGAAAGCAGCAAGATCACTAAGAAAGCTATTGCAATAATAAAAGTGGGAAATGGCGGTTTAAACCACTATGGTAGTAATGGAGTGGTGACAAGTAATCAGATCCTGGATGTTGAAGATTTTACTGGTAGGTTTTACGGATGATTGAATTTGTGGTATGAGAGAAAGAGAAATCAAGAGACGACTTCCTTGCATAACTGAAAGGATGTAGTTGCCATCAGCTGGCACTGATTTCTTTTTCTCTGGTGATGTTTAGTCATGTGCAAGCAGAAATGAAGTATGACTAGAGTTAGATATAACCAAGATTGAGGTTTTGTCATGTGAACACAATGAAGCAAGAGAGGTGTTAAGGAATTGAGTGCATATGCAGAAGTGTTGTCATTATGATGGATCAAACAATTTAATTTGGATGAATGAAAAGGTGAAGATGTGATAAGGGTGGGGAGTGAACAAGGTTGAGTGGAGATAACATCAGGGAAAAGTAGAGGTCAAGGGACTGTGGGAAGCCAAGTTATTGGGAAGATCATTAAAATCACCAACAATTATGAGTTAGTGTTGGAGTGAGTGATAGTAAGCCAAGAAGGAGGGGAATCCATCAGAAGAAAATTGATGGTGAAGGAGGTAGTTCATAGGTGACTGAAACCAAGAGGAGTCATGAGTGGTATCAAATTACATGAAATTCAAAAGAGGTGATTTTTGAAAGAATGGAGGGAAATGGTATGGAAGTGGCAGAGAGAACCAACTCATTGTTTCAAGGACAGTGAGAGAGAAAACAGCCACCTTGGTAAGAGGCTGTAAGGGAAACATTACCTTTGAGGGGGCAGGATTTAATTACAGTAAGAATGTGATGGAAACATTAAGAGAAAAAAGTGAGCAAATAATTTTTCTGACAATTGACCATTAATTCTGGAAGATCCAGTGGAAAGTTTCAGGAATTGGCGAGAAGTGGGAGAGGGGGATGAAAAGTGGGATACAGAGAAATGTAAAAGATTTCTGTTGAAGTTGAGGAATGACCTGGGGTCCTGAACTTCCATCCAATATCAGTTACCATTGAATCGTGTGTTGTGGGTTGGATTATGTCCTCTATAAAGGTAAGTCTGGGAAACCCTGGTGGCATAGTGGTTAAGTGCTATGGCTGCTAACCCAAAGGCTGGCAGTTCGAATCCACCAGGTGCTCTTTGGAAACTCTACGGGACAGTTCTACCCTGTCTTATAGGGTCGCTATGAGTTGGAATTGACTCAATGGCAGTGGGTTTTTTTTTTTTATAAAGATGTGTTAAAGTCCTAATCCTGGATACCTGTGAATGTGGCCTTATTTGGACAGAGGGTCTTTGCAGATGTAATCGAATTAAGATGAGATCATATGAAGTATCACCAAACCAAACTCATTGCTGTAGAGTTGATTCCAACTCATAGCAATCCTATAGGACAGAGTAGAACTGCCTGATAAAGTTTCCAAGGAGCACCTGGTGGATTTTAGCTGCTGACCTTTTGATTAGCAGCTGTAGCACTAACCAGTACACCACCAGGGATTATGAAATAGCCTGCACCCTAAATCCAATGTGACTGGTATTCTTATAAGAAGAGGAGACAGAGACACCGGGAGAACACCATGTGAGGACAGAGGCAGAGATTGGAGTGATGTGTCTACAAACCAAGGAACCCCAAGATTGCTAGCAACACTAGAAGCTAAGAGAGAGAGGCATGGAACAGAATTTCCACTAGAGACTTCAGACAGAACTCTGCCAACACTTTGATTTTGGATTTCTATCCTTCAGAACTGTGAGAGAACCAGTTTCTGTTGTCTGAAGCCACCCAATATTTGGTAATTTATTATGGTGGCCCTAGGAAACTAAGATACTGTGCAAAGTAAGGACTGTCTGTATTCTGAAATAAAAGGAATCATGAGATTAATCTGGGTCCAGTGGGCAAATAAAGCCCTCAGACTGAGTTCCAGTTGGAAATCAGGCTAGTGTGCATGTGGAAATTGAGTGTTGAGGGATGTATGTAGGGCAGCAGAGTATTGGTTACAGCAGTAGCTCTTTAATTTTTCTGCACATTAGAATTGGTTGGGAACTTAAAAAAATTCTGATGCCCAGGCCAACCTCCCTCCATACTCCCCCTCCACCAAATGAGAACCCCTGAAGGTTGGGTCCAGGTATCAGTATTTAAAAATTTTTTTCAAGTCAATTCTACCAGGCAGCCAAGTTTGAGGGCCAGTGTGCCTCAGAATCTCTTAATCCTGTTATGTTCAAATCATTTAAAGCATCTAACATGTCATCATTGCTGATTTTTTCTTCAGTTGTTATCTGTTCAAACTGTGACAGGGCCTCGTTCTTCATTGGCTTAGCTGGTTATATAAATAGTTACAGAGTGTCACTTTCATCAATTACATGGAATTCTGCATCTATGGAAAATTTGTAATGTCACATTGTGCTCCTTTTGAATTTTAACCAACCAGCTCCTGTCAACTTGATTCTGACATGGTAACTCCATGTGTGTCAGAGAAGAATAGTGCTCCATAGGATTTTCAATGGTTGAGTTTTTGGAAGTAGATCGCCAGGCTTTTCTTCCTGAGCACCACTGGTTGGACTTGAACTCAACTCCAACCTTGTGGTTAACAGCTAAGCTTGTTGACTGTTTGCATCATCCAGGGACTTCTTTGTGCATTTTAGTTATATATTATTGTTCTATTGCATTTTATTGTCCTATATGAAACTATAAGGAAATAATAAGGAAGACCGAAGAAGAGTTGACGCCTTTGAATTGTGGTGTTGGTGAGTAATATTGAATATACCATGGACTGCCAAAAGAATGAACAAATCTGTCTTAGAAGAAGTGCAGCCAGAATGCTCCTTAGAGGCAAGGATGGCTAGACTGCATCTTACATACTTTGGACATGTCGTTAGGAGGGATCAGTCCCTGGAGAAGAACATCATGCTTGGCAGAGTACAGGGTCAGTGGAAAAGAGGAAGACCCTCGACGAGGTGGATTGACACAGTGGCTGCAACAACGAGCTCAAGCACAACAATGATTGTAAGGATGGCTCAGGACTGGGCAGCATTTCGTTCTGTTGTGCATAGGGTCGCTATGAGTCGGAACCGACTTGACGACACCTAGCAACAACATATGAAACCATAATTAGCCAATAAGGATGCTGACTCCAAGAATGGGGACAGAGGCAAAATGCTTTGATTTTACAATCTTTGTTTCCCTACCTAAAAACCTGTGTGTGGAGATTTATAAAATGAAAGAAATATTATTCTCTGATATATTTTATTTGCTTCATAATATTTAAAATTTATTTAAGCAAGTAGCATCAGTGAATAAATAATATTTTTCTTTTCTGCCATCATAAGCAACATTATTAATAAATACAATAATGTGTACCTTTTTATTTATATCTTACATTATTTCTTTAAGAAGAGTTGTGAATTGTTAGGTGAGTGCAAGAAAGCTTTAAATATATTTGATTCATATTGAAAAATGGCATTCAGAATTTTTTTTTTTCTTAAATTGATATTCCCCTTAGTAGGGTATGAGGGTTTCTATTTTGTTGTGTGCATGCCCACATGGGATTATTAAAAGAGACTCTTTCTAGCTTTTATTTTTATTTTGACCAACTTGTAAGTGAAGAATGGAATATCACAGTTTCAATTGCTAGTGAAATTGAACTTAAAAAAATTATTATACATTTGTAACACCTCTCTTGGAAATTACAATTGCATTTTTTTTTAATTTTTGTTTTATAGTGTTTATGCGGTTGTTTAAAACTGCAGTGTTATCGTGCTTAATGATTCAGAAATGGGGGTAAAATCTGCATAATGTACCGAAAGCTAACTACAAACTAAGCATTTGTTTTTCTCTGTAAATTTTAAATCCCAGTTCCCGCTGGATTCCTTAGTTATGAATAAGAATGGCTAGAGTAAGAGAACAATGTTTCTAGTTTGAGGGTATTTTCCTCATTTTAGATTAAGACAGGAGGGATCCCTATGCCCTGGCTTCAGGAAACATCTGACACTGATGCTTAGTTGTATAGAAGGCAGTCACTGCTTATTGGAGGGATGAAAGGAGAGAAGAAATATTTTACGGGATAAATCAAATGACAAGCAAAACTATGACTAGAGGAAGACAAACCTTTCTCCATGTGGCTGCCTACCTTGTTCTGTGGTAACCACCTACCCATACCCCAGTGCACCCAAATATGTATCTTACATATTTCACCTTGTTATCTTAAATAGTCTTGGTTGCAACACTTCATTTGTCACCTCTTGTTTACCTACTTTGACATTTTTAAGAGTCCTCATCTTTACGTCTTTATCAAATTCTGAAAGCTTCAAGTTTTTCTCAGAAAAAGCCATAAATCATTGAAGGAAAGTGGTATACTGAAATGCAATTCTACGTGTGATATCTTCCAGATGTCTTTCGTGTTTTGTATCTGTTACTTTTGTTCTCCTTCCTCTTTTCAAATAAGTAATGATTGCTGCTTCTGAAACAGACACTGTTCCGTGGTGTTAAAATACTGACGTGAAGCCCTATAGGCTTGTTTTGGTGGAAACAGCCACACAGGCATGTCCTTTCAATGCAGTGTCTTGTGTGAAAAAAGCTCAAGGGAATGGGGGAACTTAAGTTTATTTAGTGTCTTCTAACCCAACATCCAAGTGGAGCCCTGGTGGCGTGGTGATTAAGAGCTCGGCTGCTAACCAAAAGGTCAGCAGTTTGAATCCACCAGCCACTCCTTGGAAACCCTTTGGGGCTGTTCTACTCTGTCCCTAGGGTCTCTATGAGTCAGAATGGACTAGATGGCAATGAACATTTTTTTAACATCCAAGTAAGGAACCCTAGTAGCACAGAGGTTAAAAAGCTCTGCTGCTAACCATAAGGTTGGTGGTTTTCAAACCTGCCAGCCACTCTGTGGGAGAAAAGACCTGGCGATCTGCTTCCATAAAGACTAAAACCAAACCGAAAGACCAAACCCAGTGCTGTCATAAAGACTACAGCCTAGGAAACCGTATGGGCAGTTCTGCTCTGTCCTATATGACTGCTGTGAGTCAGAATCAACTTGCTAGCAACAGGGTTTAACACCTAAGCACTGAGAAAAGCCCGATTTCATTTAAATAAGGAGTACTGTTGACTGAAAGGTCTGAGAAACACTGAATTGTATTTAATTTTGTATTCTCAAAGTTAACCACAGGACCTGGCACATCCCAAACCCTCAGGCATTAAATAGAGATTTTCTGAGTAGAAATGTACAGAACTTAGGGAAGGTAGGGACTTTAAAGCTTGTCATAATGGGTGTGTAAGATAAATGGACATTTTTATTTTTCAAATTCCTTTATATAGTATGTAAGTTTCATAATTTTATGTATGCTAAAAATATCAAATGAATTCAATTTCTCTTCTCCAATGACTATTAATTATCAAAATGTTGATTTTGAATCATTGCTAAATAGCAAAAGTTGACATTTTAATGACTGGTTAATAATGCAGCTTTTTGTTGAATGAGAATAATTAAAACTAGTAAAATATTATGTGATGTATGTTAATTATAAAAATTTTCCTACTGTTGTTAGACATCCAGGTTCAAGAGGGCTTATCATTTGAGTGGGGAGGTTTCCTTTTGTAAAAATGCCAATTTTGATCATGTATCATCAGCAATAAAATGGTATGAGATCCTTGTAGAGCTTTAGTGAAGCTAATTAAGAATAAATTTTTGTGTTCTCTAGTAAGTTGTGTGTTAGTTGAGAGATGGTATTATCTCAAATTTCTTACAGTTGATATTCAAGGAAGTAAAATAGAATTATATATATGGTTTACATATAATATATATTGTGTATAATATGAATATGGGAATATATGTAGAATATGCATATATCGACTATATATGTGATATATATATATTTTATATACATGTAGTTTGCAGTTCTATCTAGCCCAGAATTCCATGTTACAGATGGTACTATTCTCCCCACATTGCTGATTTGAAATTTCAGTCTCCTTGACTTTTCCTGTGTCCTTAGCAACATGGGGTTTTTCACAAAAGACACTTAGTAAAAAGGCATCAAGAAGCTGGGCTCGAACACCAGTGAAGTAGCTCCATAGCCGGTTGTCCTGTTTCCACATTATGTTCCTATCTTTGAAGTATTAGTAGTGCTAATAAATTACATAAAAAAAAAAACTTCAGTATTACATTTCTTTTTTACCTAATATGGTAATGGAAAAATTGAAACCAAAAGAAACCACTCCTAAATTTTAAATGCAAAGCATAAAACAATATAAATATCAACAAACTCAGCAATAAGGGAACATTTACAAAAAGAAATAAAGAGAAAGAAGGAGGAAAAAAGAAAAGAAAAGAATCCTGATTGTGACTCATAATGAACAATTTATATGACAAGTATAAAATCGTATGTCACTTAAAAGCCTGAGTGTCCCCACATCCTGTGGCCTTGTGAGGTTATTCTTCCTATAATATGTATATAAAATTTAGATAAGTTTCCATCCAAATTATTATGGAAAAGCTAGCGTTTCCCCATAGTACCTGATAGAACACTCGGGATCTACATTTCTCCCAGTCACCTCTTGGCCTAATTTCATATTTCCACTGAATTCTGAGTATTCTGGTGTCTTTTCTGAATTCCATGTCAGTGCAAACACCTCCATCTTTTTTCTTTGATTCTCCAAATCAATCACGATCTCAAAGCTCTTGAATTTAACACAGTTCTGAATAACTTTGGGCAGCACAGCATGGAAACCAGTAAAAAACCTTATCCTTAATATTTGCTTATTTATCCCCACCCTTGAAACTTCTCACAGGCTGGCATTTGTCATCAGACACAGATGTCCTTATCCCCCCACATGTTGTGGTAACTGCTGAGATTTATGATCCTCACTGCCAGCATTAGAACTTTCCTTATCGCTTCTCATCCTTCTTGTTCTTTGTTCTAAATGCCTCCGTAGTTTATTATTTATGAAATTCATTTCTCTGTTTTTTTTTTTTCCCCTCTCTTGTTGTTGCAGCAAGCCCCTGGAGCTTGACTTTTTGTACCCAAAAACAAGCTGTAAGGTTATTTTTCTGAGTGTCATCCACCCTGGAGAAAATTTGTGTCCTTCTCATGGAAGACAGAAGCCACTGTATGTTTCCGTTTCTTCTCTGCATAAGAAATTGCAGTTTTTTTCCTTTCCCTCACCACCTTAAAAAAGAAAGAAAACTTTAAAACTATTTCTTTATATTTTGCTTTTTAATTTGTTTCAATCCCTATTTCAAAAAGTGATTTTTAGAAAATGTCATTGGCATTTAAGAAGAGTTTAAAAAACAATGAAATTAACTACTTACCATTATTGTAAGTGGGGTGGAAAGAAAGAAAAATTGCGATTATATAAAAAGTGATAACCAGGTGTTAAACTAAAGAATGGAAAATGGCCTGGAGGATTTTATCTTAAGAATAAAGAAACGTTCAGGTTTGTAAACTCATTTAGTTTATTGCAAGGTAGTCATGTCAAGACACACAAATAAGCCCACACAACATTCATTTAGCATTGAAGAATCAGAATTAACAAGTACACTGTTAGTTTAAGTACTAGAGTCCAAATCTTTAGACTTCAGGCATTTACCTTTAATGAGTGCTCTCCGGGAGAAGACTTGACCACCCCTTGGACTCTGAGGCAGTCCCTCGTAGCTAGGGTCCGAGTTTGATTGTGGAGAGCAATATCTCAGCAGGATCCTCAGTCTTCAGTCAGAGATAGAAATTTTGCTTCTGTACTCTCCAAAAATGAGTAGGGGAGAGAGAGAGAGAGATTGCAAGGAAACGGCTCACACAGTTGTGGAGACTGGCAAGTCCTGAATCTGTGGGTCAGACATCAGGCTGGAGGCTTCTCCTGACTCAGTGGCTGTACAGGCTGACAAACCCAAAATCTGCAAGGTTATTTGGCAAACTGCTGGCTCACAGGGCTGCGAGAGCTGGCAAATCCTAAAATCTGCAGGTCAAATGGCAGACTGCTGGGTCACTTCTCAAGAACCGGAGGTCCTAGGATGAAGAGATGAATGCAGGGTCCAGAGAAGGCAAGCTTTGCCTGAACATCTATATATATATTGAATGCAGGCCACACTTCCAAGGAAACTCCCCTTTCAACTGATTGTCTGCTCACTTCTGATCACAAAACAGAGAATGAGTATATAATATCTGCCAAAACCACTGAGAATCATGGCCTAACCAAGTTGACACATAACCTTAACCATCACAGTCCAGCCCTTGTCAACTTGGCACCTGTACACATCTCCCTAAACCATATATAGCCTCTAAATAAAGACAGTTATAAAGTCATACTTATGCCTAACATGATACAACTAACATGTGTACAACTGAAAGGCACTAGCCCTGTTTATACCTTATATTTTATAATAAGTAATGGAATAAAAGAGAGATGAAAAAGATATTCGCTATATATATCTATATAAAACATACACACACATGCGTGTACTCATACATGTATAACAAAAGAAGGAAGAAATACTAAAAACAATTACAGTCCTTGTTTCTGTAACTGGTCATGTGGTCATAGCTGGTATTTAGAACTACCTTCTTCCACTACCCATTCCATATTCCCTTTGCTATCAGCAAGCACCTCAGCTGGTCGTGGTTCTTTGCCTGGTGAGGTGACCCAAATCTTCATTCCTGAAGGGTCTGGGCTATTAGTAGTCATGTTTGAATTGGGTTGCTGTAGTTTTTCCATTGACTTTAATCATAGGGCATGGTAGTACTAAGAGATGTCTTAAGGGATCTCCTGTATTCCAGACATACTCTTCTTTACATCTGCTACGCCACCAGGGTTTCTTTATATCCATTAGGTAACATCAATCTGATTTCCCTAGCCAATATGGTAACTCCGTTTTTTTTCCCTTGATCCAGAGGTATGAGGAGCTCAAAGTGGCCAGATGACATTCTTAACTCCCAGTTCAATGAAATCAGTGTTGTGTTTCCTGGCGGGAGCATTCGTCCCTTTGGAACTAAGACTGGTAGTCTTGCAGAGCATAGGATTGTGGGAACAGGAAGAAAAAATTTTGCAAATGGGTCACTAGGGGTAATAATGGTGCTACTTCCATTTCCACCCCTTGTTTCCTGGACCTGTGAATCCTAACTATGAGAGAAAGAGCACCATATATTGGACACTGGTTTAGAGCATATACTGCCTCCTGGAGAACATTGCTTCAACCCTACAAGTTATTGCCACCTAACTGGCACTGTAATTGTGGCTTTATGACACAATTGTTCTATCAAGCCAACTAATTCATGAGCATGGGCCCATTGCTGTGCTTTATTTGTGGTGAAATGAGTTCTTTCATCTTGAGGCAGTGCTGTGTGGGATAACATGACGGTGGATAAGGCATCCTGTATGTCCACAGGTGGTAGTTTTTGCAGGAGCATTGCATGCAGGGAGGGTAAATCCATATCCAGAATAAATGTCTGTCCCAGTGAGAGCAAAACACTGCACTTTCCATGATGGTCAGTTGTAATCAACGTGCTGCCAGGTTGCTGTCTGATAGCCCCTAGGAATGGTGCAGTATCAGGGACTCAGTGTTGGTCTCTGCTGCTGGCAGACTGAGCATTCAGTGATGCTGTAGCCAAGTTGGCCTTGGGGAGTAGAAGTGCCTGTTGCTGAGCTCATGCACAGCCTCCATGCCTGCTACCATGGCCACTTTTTTCATCAGCCTGTTGGGCAATGACAGGAGTGGCTTAAAAAACAGGCTGACTGATATCTACAGAATGTGCCATCTTATCCACTTGATTTCTAAACTCTTCCTCTGCCAAGATCAACCTTTGGTGAACATTCACATGAAATACAAATATCTTAACTTCTTTGGTCCATTCAAAGAGGTTCATCTGTATGCCTTTTCCCCATACCTCCTTGTCGTCAATTTTCCAATCACGTTCCTTCCAAGTCCCTGACCATCCAGCCAAACCATTGGCCACAGCCCATGGAGCAGTATACCGTCGCACATCTCGCCATTTCTCTTTCCATGCAAAACGAACGTACAGGTTCACTGGTTGAAGTTCTGCCCATTGGAAGGATTTCCCTTCACAACAGTCCTTCAGGAAGGTCCAAGAAAAGGCCAGCAGTATTGTCGCTGTTCACTTCCGAGTGGTGTCTGCATGTTGCTCAGAAACATCTGTAAACCAGGCATGTGGATTCTCTTCCTCAGTCAATTGATGATAAAGAACTCCCCGAAAGGCCATAGGTGCAGACTAGGAGAAGGAAGGTAATATGACAAGAATGGGAACTGTGGGCATTTGGGCCACTTCCTCATGTAACTTGCTTGTGCCTTCAGACCATGCTCGAGCCTGGTCTCATATATACCACTTCCATTTAATAATGGAGGGCGGCTGTGCACACCTGACATTATGACTCTGTAGATCAGACAACACCCAGTTCATAATGGGTAGCTCAGTTCACATAGTGACTTGGTGGCCAGTGGTTAAGTGTTCAGTCTCTACTAAGGCTAAGTAACAAGTCAAAAGCTGTTTCTCAAAAGGAGAGGAATTACCTGCATAGGATGGGCTCTACTCAAATCTAGCAGCTTTTCAAGTCACTTGATAAAGAGGCTGGAGTAGCATACTCAGATGAGGGATATGTTGCCTCCAAAATCCAAAGTGGTCCACCAGGCATTGTGTCTCCTTATTGTAGAAGGGACCAGAGGTAACAACTTAGCCTTCACTTTAGAAAGAATATCTCCACTTGCCCCACACCACTGGATCCCTAGAAATTTCACTGAGGTGGAGGTGCCTGAATTTTTGTCAGATTAGTTTCCTACCCTCTAGCATGCAAATGTTTTGCCAATAAGTCTAGAGTCATTGATACTTCTTCCTTACTTGGTCTAATCAGCATAATGGCATCAATATAATGGCCCAGTGTGATATCTTCTGGAAAGAAAGGCAATCAAGTCCCTGTGAACTAAATTATGACATAGGGCTGCAGAGTTGGTGTACTTCTGAGGTGGGACAGTGAAAGTGTATTTCTAGCGTTGGTAGCTGAAAGCAAACTGCTTCTGGTGGCCTTTATGAAACAGGTATGGAGAAAAAGCCATTAGCCAGATGAATAGCTACATACCAGGTACCAGAAGATGCCATTAATTTGCTCAAGCAATGAAACCACATCTAGAACAGCAGCCTCAATTGCAGTCACCATCTGATTAAGTTTATGATAATCATTGTCATTCTTCAGGATCCATCTGTTTTTTACATAGGCCAAATAGGTCAGTTGAATGGGGATATGGTGGGAATTACCACCCCTGCATCCGTCAAGCCCTTAATGGTGACCATAATCTCTGCAGTCCCTCTAAGAATGTGGTATTGCTTTTGGTTTACTATTTTCCTAGATAAGGAAATTTCTAATGGCTTCCACTTGGCTTTTCCTACCACAGCCCTTACTCCACATGCCAGGGATCTAATATGGGCCTTCTGCCAGTTGCTGAGTATATCTATTCTAATTATGCGTTCTGGAACTGGGGAAATCACTACAGGATGGGTTCATAGACTCACTGAACCCACTGTTAGGTGGACCTGAGCTAAGCCTCCATTAGTAACCTAACTTCTATGTGCCCCTACTCTGATTGGTGAGCCACATTGATGTTTTTGGTATCCTGGAATTAATGTCAGTTCAGAGCCGGTGTCCAGTAATCCCTGAAAATTCTGATTATTTCCTTTTCCCCATTGAATAGTCACTTTTGTAAAAAGCTGTAGATCCCTTTGAGGAAGGCTGGGAGAAAGATCAACGGTATACATTTTTGGCAGAGCAGTGGATTCCTCCCCTTATGGGACTCAGCCTCCCCTTCATTTCAGGAGTTGTGGGTCTATAAACTGGCTCAAGTCTGGGAATTGATTGAGAGGCTGTGACTCTCTGAATTCTGGCAATTCAAGTTAGAATGCTGTTCACTTGACTTAGAATTCTCCTGCTTGTACAGATCTAGTAAATATTTAGTAGATTTCCCATTGATTTCACTCCTAGGAACACCATGACTAAGTATCCAATGCCATAAGTCCATATGAATCAGACTATTCTGATTATTGCTTTGACCCTGCTATTTCGGTAACCACACTCACCTTGTCTTTGTCGATTAAGTGCTGCCACTTGGCCACTATCACCACAGGGCCCAGTCAGCCCTGTTGTAGTTAGGTGCCTTAATTCAGTTAGGTCAGTTCCCACTGTCGGTCTGACTTACGTAAAATAGCAGTCACGGCAGCCTTCAAGGATGCTGGGGCTCCCTTCATAAATTTGTTTCTCACCATTGTGTAAAAGATGTGTCCTCTGGGCACTCTATGGTTAGGTCTGTGGGTTCAACCTGATAAATCTGCTCTAGCATGCCAGTTTTCCTAAGCCTTTGGATACCTTCTTCTACAGTATACCAAGACAGGTCTGGCAATTCAACTTGATTTAATGTAGCCCACTGCTTATCCATGCTTCAATGAACCAGCCAAATAAGTTATTAGATCCTTTTCTAATCTCTTGAGCTGAAGCACTGAATGAAGAATCTGTGCTTAGTAGGCCTATATCAATAAACTCAGACTGATCCAACTTAATGTTCCTTGCACCATTATATAGCACGTTCAATAGCCATTTCCACGCATACTCCCTAGGTTCCTGTTTGTATATATTAGAAAAATCAAGGAGTTCTTTTGGTGTATAGCATACCTCCCCCGGGTCACACTTTGTACTTTACATCTTGGTGCTCACTTAAGTCTAGTCATACGTCTAGAAACAAAAATGCACAGTAGGGGTGGGTCCTTGGGACATTTAACAATGTCTTGTAAGCCATCTGCCTCTGGAGATGCCTCAGGTGTCTCCCCAAGCAATATACGAAGACTCTTCAGGCACAGTTGGGCTAATGTCATCACTTGGGAGTGGAGGGTTAGTGGTTTTACTCTGGAGAGTGACTTAGGAGACAAAGCTGGAGTAATCTCTTCAGATGTGAGTAAGAGGGTTGGTTCTGTTGGCAGGAGTGATTTAACAGAATGTAGGGACTCAGTATCCCCACCTTCCTAATTATCTGTCCATATGTCCCCATCCAAAGTTTCAGGATTTCATTTCTTTCCAATTAGTGCCCTCACTTTAACTTCAGACAGCATTAAAGTTTGGGAATTTAGTTGGCATTATAATTCAGCTATTCTCATGACAAGACTCTGGGTTTGGTTTTTGGCAATATAAGCTCTGTTACTACAAGAAATAAGGCTTTCTTTCAAGGCACAATGGCAACTCTCAGGTCCTTTATGTGGAGCTTGAACTGTGACTCTGAAGTCCTGAGCTCTTCTCTTTTTTTTCTACTTTGTCTAGTGAAAGCAGGCTCAACCATCCAGCCTCCCTATACTTCTCATTCTGACGAAATTGTATAAAAGGATCAAATATGCAATCACCCAGAGCCTTCCTTCTCGCAAACATTTGATCCATTGGTGGGGATATTTGGTGTATTTCTATTGTCACCTCACACTATGGATTAGCAGTGCTCTTTTTACTACTGGAGGCAGAGTCATCAGTGCCTTTAAGACTAGCCAGATTTGAGAACCAACTCATAAAACTCATCCTCATGATTCTGCTTCTCTAGAACCACGCTTGGTACCAAATGTCTTAGGTTGGGTTCTCTAAAGTGGCAGAACCAGTTAAACATATGTGTGTGTGTGTCTGTATTTCAAGCAAATGGCTCACACTATTGTGAATGCTAGGAAGTCCCAAGCCTGCGGGTCAGATATCAGTTTGGAGGCTTCTCCTGACTGACATGGTTGCAGAGGCTGACTACAAATGGTGGCTGGCTCATGGGGCTGTGGAGCTAGAGAATCCCCAGATCTTCAGGTCAGGTGGCAGGCTGCTGGCGCATGTTCCAAGAACCAGAGGTCAGTGGATGACGAGATGGATGCAGGACCCAGAGTGGGCAAGTTTTGCCAGAACATCTCTCTCTCTCTATATATATATATATCGGGTGCAGGCCACACCTCCAAGGACACTCCTTTTTGAATTGATTGGCTGTTCACATCAGATCACAAAAGGAGGATGATTACGTAATATCAGCCAAACCACTGAGAGTCATGGCCTAGCCAGGTTGATGCATAACTTTAACGATCACATCCTGTGGCCACCATGTCCAACTCTAATTGGTATGTTTTATTGACAGTTAAAAAATTGATGTATGGTGTATTTATGCTTTGTTAATTTATATTGTATTATTGCCAATTAGGGATTTGGTGATAAAATTTTATGACATATTTACATTCTTCTTTACTACATATTTCAAGGCCAAGTCAGTTAATTAAAAATCATGGGAATTGTTTAGTGACATGTTTATGCTTTGTTAAATTATAGAAATGCTATTACTGTTATATTCCATTATCACAGAGTGCAGGTGCAAAGCCCACTATCAGAAAATTACTTATGACTTACTCTGCATACTTCTATTATCTTATTTTGAAAGTTAGAACAACTTTCTAATGACTTATATTTAATGGTTAAAGAACAATATAGAAATACGTGTGTTTCTAAGTTCAGAAATTCTCTAACTTCACATCCTAAGTGACTTATACATAAGTGTTTAAAAGCATTATAAAAACATCATAACAGTGTAGAACATTACAGAATCAGATGTGATTTGAGAGCATACAGAAAGTACACATAACAATAGATGCAGAAGAAGTGGCAAGGTCTGAGGATGAATTTTGTATGTGGGGTAGATTGTGTTGTTCAGGAATGCTTGCTTATTGGCGTCAGCAGTATCCAGAGCTCAACTGTCAGTTAAACTCTTGGATGGGCAGAGTACACCAATTTCTGTTAAAAACTTGGCTAAAAAATTAGTAGTTCTGAAAAAGATGCTCCCAATTTATTCTTCTAAAAGCTTCCCCTGTATTCTCAGAGTCCTGTTGTCAAAAGCCAGCTCCTGTGGAAAGCAATGAAGACCACTAAAGTGAGAACAAACAAAGGCCATTTAAACAGAGCTTATTATAGCAAGGGAGTCAGCCACCATCAATTGAATTTGGCAGAAACTCAAAGGTAGAGAAGAGCTTTATCGTTAAGAAAGGGGGAGGGAAAGTTTCAGTTGTGTTCTAATTGCAGATTGTTGATATGGGGAAGCTGGAGGTGAGCCGTCTAGAATAGGGAGCATCTTTTATGATTGGTTGGGGAGCATATTTGCCTTTCTCTGATTGATCCCAAGTTGGAAGTTGTTAGTTGTGGTAAAGTCGATTCAGACTCATGGCGATCCCTTGAGTTGGAAGAGGGACAAAATTTAGGGAAGCTGTCAGTCATTGACAAAGTCCTGATAGTTCTCTGCCAGTTGCAGGAGAGGTTGTTAGACTTCTGGGACTTATTGCTGTAGGAGTTTGTGGATCAGAGTCATATATGGTCTCTCATTCCCGAAATATTAGCAACACAACCAGTTGATAAGACAAAGTTTATTGTTTACCTGGGTAAACACCACCCGGTAAAGCTTTGACAGTGTTTTGGGTTGGGAAAGTTAAAGTCAAAATTCATTGAGAACTGGAAGTTCAATTTAAGGCAGATCTGTCAAAAGGTGCAGGGGAAGACTTGATTAGGATTGGGGAAAGATAAGGATGCAACAGTCCAGGATTGGTGGAGACAACAGCGTGGCAAGGCTCTTGAGGTGAAGGATTCAACTTCCTGTTGAATGTTTTCCATTGAAGAGATAATGGGTCTCTAGCGACGTTCCTGTAGTGACAATCAAACTATTTTTTGGGCTGGAGAGTACTGGAAAAACGAAGACATGAAGAATGGTAAATTCATGTTGCTAAAGAGAGCTGGGTGTGGTTTTGGTTCTCCATGTACAGGCTGAGAATGTGGGTAGACAGCTTTTGTTCTCACTGTGTTCTTGGACCATATCATCTTTATTCCCCTTAGATAGCATTGTCCTGAATTGAAGAATGCTTAATACATGAAATAACCAAAAAAAAAAAAAAAAAAAAACAAACCTGTTGCCGTTGAGTCAATTCCAACTCATAGCAACCCTATAGGACAGAGTAGAACTGCCTGGTGGATTTGAACTGCCGACCTTTTGGTTAGCAGCCGTAGCACTTAACCACTACATCACAAGAGTTTCCAAAATATATGAAAATATATGAAATAGCTAAGTTAAATTCATAGTCATGTTTACACAGACATTTTTAGAAATGTTCATTACATCTGTCTTAGGCATTTACACAAAGACATTTGTTAGAAACGTTCATTACATTCTTTCTTAGGCTGGGTTTCCTAGAGAAGCAAAACTAGTAAAGCACATATATAGAGAGAGAGAGAGAGAGAGAGATTTATCTCAAGGAAATGGTTCACGTAGTTGTAGAGGCTGGCAAGTCCCAAGTTTGTGGGTCAGGTGTCTGGCTGGTGGCTTCCCACTCACGTAACTGCAGCGGCTGAGGAACCCAAGAGCGGGAGGTCAGATGGCAGGCCACTGGTTTACAGGCTGTGGAGACTAATGAATCCCAAGACTGGCAGGCAATACAGTAGGCTGCTGGCTTGAGTTCCAAGAACCGGAGGTCAGATGATGACGAGCTGGATGTCAGAACCAGAGCAAGCAGGCGAGCTTTGCCAGAACATTCATATATATATATGTTAGATGCAGGCCACATCACCAAGGAGACATCCCTTATAACTGACTGATTGATCACATCATGGAAGGTGACTACATCATTACGTAATTGCCAAACTACTGAGAACCCTGGCCCCGCCAAGTTGACACGCAACTTTAACCATAACACATTCCTTTTCAGTATTCTCTGCAAATACTGTCTGTTCCACCTCAAAATCTTCTGTATGGGTCTAAGAATCCTTGCATCATATAGAACTTGACCTTTTGTTTTGCCCATTGTGGAAGGGACACTCTCTCTAGGAAAAAAAACCTGTCTGAAGCTTGTGCCTGAAACATGGTAGGATGAATTATGTTTCCTTCCCTGGCTGGTACCAGCATACTCAGAACTGATGGGGAGAAGCTACTGAGGTGGGATTTGTCTCCACCAGGCAGCTCTGATGACAGGGGAGCAGTGCTGGCCCTGAGGAATAGTGGCAATGTAGGTATTGTGCTTAGTGAGGGGGAAAGGTGGGTAGCTCTATGAAGTTGTGTTTGCATGACAAGCATACACTCTTTTTACTCTCGGTGTCTTTCAAGTGACTTGAGGGTGCTTTATCACCAAAGCCATAACTTGGTGTCTACTACTGGCTGATTGGAAGCTCCCTACATAGGTGAGGAAATGTCTCTAATAATAAACTCAGATCAGAGAGTTCAAAGCTAAAAGACCTGAGCCAGCAGAGTATTAGTAACAGTACTTTAAGATCACACTATATATTCCAGGGCACATCTTTCTTAAGGTCGTGGCATCTTACCATTCACCGTATTCATCTTTCTCTTTCCTCAAAAAGGCCACAGGCACCTTATATTAATTATTCCATCCAGTCTATTTGAGACACACACACACCATTACAAAGCTGAATGAATATGCAATGTTTATAAGCTGAATATTGTATTTTGATTTCTTGCATAAAGACTCTTAGACATGTTGGCATTGTTGCTTTTGTGGAATATATATGTACATCTGATAGGAGGATTGAATTAGCACCTTTTATTCTACAGATGACAGTTGAGTTGGTCATGCAAACAACTAGAAGACTTTGAGATTAAGGGGGTCACTATGAGTCAGAATTGACTCGATGGCACCCAACAACAAAAATGACAAGTCTCAGGAAGGCAAAAACAGGCACTTATAACAAAAATGGAGCTTTGATTCAGACCTATGGTGGCCATTTTATTATGCCAAGTGCCTCAGTTTTAGAGGTTTGCCAACATAGCAAGAAAAAAGGGCTCCCTAATTTAGTGGCCCAGATGAAGATCAAGGAAATCTGTTTTGATGAGGACAAATACCACCTGGTATATTTCTTCAAGAAAATTTGTATTTTCAATATCTAGTCAAGAAGCAATGTATTACTACTGGTGGATGTTGTTGGTAAGAACTTGTCAGGGGACTTTGAAAAAGTGGCTAAGTTATCTGCAGCTAAAGAAGTGAAAGTAATGATAATTTTGAATATATCACTTGGACCATAAGCACAGAGTAATGCTTTTGGTATTTTAAGATTAGGAGAGTAGAAAGTAGAAATAAAAAGAGCCCCTGAAGTTCCTTTATGTTATTAATTTTTGTAAATAATTGTATATTTTGATTCTTATATCTGATCATATTTTTAGCAGACATCTTTTTCATAAAAATAACTATCGAGTTACTTTGTAAGATAACTAGAGCCCCAGAATGGAAGTCCAGCTAAGGAATTTGGAAAATTTCTCCTTTAGTAATGTAAACCTTTTATATTTTTTTCTTTGAAAATTGAGAGTTTGGAATAATAACTAAAAATCTACACCTTAATAATGAATTAAAAATATGCAAATAAATTAATGGTGTGTACACACACATCTTGTCAAAATTACTAATTATCTTTTTGGGGTATTATTCAATGTAGTACTGGAAATTTGGAGTAACTACTGGACTGTATCAAAGGTTACCATAAACTGAGACACTGAAGTGACATAGAGTCATTCTCCTTGATCTTTCTCCTCAGTGCAGAGATTCTCTTTTTAAGATGCTAATGTAGATATTCTGATACTTTTGAAACCTTTTTTTCATGAGGCAGTTTCACATTACATTGAAGAAGATAGTGATCATTGAAAAGCTCATCCTCTCCTTGAAACAAAATCTTCCTGTTACCTCACCTTCTTGGTCCTTGTCCTTTTCTAAGCTTACTTGGTCAACAGAATAGCTCACCAAAAATTCAGAGAGTACTCCCTTACCCCATCTCACATTTCTTTTCTCCAGTGGTCCTGGTGGTGCAGTAGTTAAGAGCTTGGGTGAGCTATGGATGCTAACCAAAAGGTCAGCGGTTTGAATCCACCAGCCACTCTGTGGAAACCCTATGGGGCAGTTCTACTCTGTCCTGTAGGGTCACTATGAGTCAGATAGGATTTGATGGCAATGGATTTGGCTTGGTTTTCTAGACCATTTGCTTTCTAAAAATCTCATAGGATTATTAGTTCCATCCTTTTTACTCTTTATATTGCCCAAGAGAGTTTACTTGCTGATCTAAGAGTTCATATTTTTGGATTTTTGAATCCTTTTGTGCTGAAGAACAAAAGGTATATTTTATCCTAAGGTCAATGCAAAGCCTTTAACGGTTGTGTGTAGGCAGTGGAGTGAGATAAGCAGCTTTATATTATAAAACATCCGTGTGCAGCAGCTTAGAAAATGGATGGGGAGGAGCGGTGGGGCTCTGGAGGGGGCTTAATTATGAATTGACTAGCGGAGGGAGGAGAGAAGAGTTAAAAATCAGTGCATTAGGCAAGACTTAAACAATGGAGTATATGGACATACTATGCATTGAGGCAGGAGATTCAGCAGGTTAGTGTAGCAAAATGGGATTTAGGGTCTGATGAGTTCTCAGGCACTGATATGTGTGAATTGATTGTGTGTGAAGGAAATGAGGTATAGTAATTCTGGCAACAGGATGTTTCTCTGCCCAGACCCTTGTAGGGAGTGTCAGAGATGATGGAGAGACCACATAGTATATGCTTCTTGATCCTTAGAGAAAAGGAGTGTAAGTAAAAGCAAAATGTACTCTTCCGTGAGGAACTACGTCTAACACAGATAGTATTTTTTCAGGACCCAGGTAACAATGGGTGGCCAGAGCTGGGGATAGCAACATTCTCACCATTCCTATACAAAATAACATATGGCTCTGTTGCATAGTGGTTAAGAGCTTGGCTGCTAACCAAAAGGTCGGCAGTTTGAATCCACGAGCCACTACTTGGAAAGCCTTTCGGGCAGTTCTGCTCTGTCCTGTAGAGTCGCTGTGAGTCAGGATAGACTCCACGGCAATGGGCTTTTTTTTCTGGCACAATGAGAAGTGAAGTCGACATGTTTGGCTCTTTGAGGGCAAACAGCTTTTGGAACACAGGAGACAGCACCTGGGGGTGGGGGTGGGGGCACCGTGTTCTCTAATGAGCACTGGCAGGAAAAGCAGTGCTGAGGGGAGTGCTCCAAGTGCCTTTGTAGCAATGAGCATTCATAAGGCGGCTGGATCAGAGTAAAAAGAAATGACTGGTCAGGAACTTACATTAGACACCCGAGGCGCACCCAGAAATAATCGGGGAGACCTTGAGATTGAAAATCTTAAGTTCTGTAGTTATGTAGATGGGAGTCTGCAAACCCAAAAATTTGAATATTGATACAACTTCATTTTTACCAATATGCTGTTGCAGTTTGGGCACATTCAAGGTACATTTTCACTTACCATAATCAATTAAATTATCCTGCATATGTGTCTCTGTCTGCCACTAGACTGTGTTCTGACTGATGGCTGAGAGTGACATATTAATGTTAATAGCTTTGTAAACAGCATAAACCCTGGTGTTTATTAGATATGAAGTAAATGTTAGCTCTAATTAAGGAATGAATGAATGAATGGATGAATCAATGATATTTACGATATATAGTTGTTATTCAAATTACATTATTCAAGTGATTTGGATAAAATTTGTTGTCAGTTGTTTACTTTGCTCAGAAATAAACTGTGGGAGTTAAAATTTAGTAATGAAGAACTTCTTATAAATAGTACAAAAAAGATTTCCAGATAACTTCATAATAGCTTCACAAGTGTGTCTTTAATGAACTTTAAGATATAGCTTCCCCTGTAATTGCTGACAATTGTGTTGTGGTAGGCTGAAGATCATGCATGCTTATCAGGGGTACTATTGACTTACACTCCTTCTGTTTATTGATTACTTAATTAGTTTTCTAAGATAACTAATCAGGGAGAGATGTAGGTATTTAGGAGTCTTTCATTAAACCATACTAAGAAATTTAAAACAGAAACGTGTGACCTGAAACTGAAATTTGGTAATGGTAAAGCTCTTGAGGACAATGAACGTAATTAATACTGTAAAAAAAAAAAAAACCCAAACCCGTTGCTGTCGACCCTAGAGGATAGAGTAGAATTGCCCCATAGGGTTTCAAAGGATCTCCTGTGGGCCTTTTGTTAAGCAGCTGAACTCTTAACCGCTATACCACCAGGATTTCCGGAGAGATAAAATAATTCGAGTTTAATATTTGTATTTGCCTCTTCAGAATAACAATATATTCTTTTTGGTCCATTGGATAGAGAAAAATACCACACGTACACAAACTATGATTATATGGTTATTCTCATTTATATGTGAATTAGAGACTGGCAGAAGAAATGTACATTCAGATGGCCCATGTGTGTATCAGACACAATTCCATTCTGACATTTTCTCTTTTTCATTAGAAATCTATGGATAAAATATAAAAATGTCTCATCTTTTTTCATGTTTTATAGCTGTAATTTTTAATCCACATCAATTTTGTATTTCTGTTCAAATATCTGCTAGTACAATATAGTGTGATATTACTGAAGTTTTTTATGTAACAATCCTTTAACTCTTGCAACCTTTTTTCGAAAACCAAGTTACTTTCTCTCTCTTTTAATCAATTCAAAACCACCAGCACCTTTACATCTTATTCTGCAATGTCGTATGTAAAATGAATTCCCACAAATATTTAGCACTCTTTTTTTAAAGGAGTCTTTTAATCCTCTGCTTTCCTCACAATCACACAAATTTTTTTTTTTTAAGTCATAGGATTATTTTGTACCTTCTACATATCGGTAAATTTTATTAGGTAGTTTGTGGCCATATTTTTTAATATTAAGCTTGATCACAATAAACTAGAATAATGAGATCGGGCAATAAAAAAGCAGAATGTTGATATATGACAAAATTGAGGTATGAACTATGTATAATGAAATAAGAACATTTATTCTAGAAAATTGTAGATGCAGTACTTGACATAGGGTAAAACTCAGTTTCCGATCTTGAAATTTTTATGTACTTGTGGTGAAGACTTTTATTGTCAAGTTACATCATTTCCTTATTAAAACTATTTTTCATATGACTTTTGGCAAACAAAATTTACAGAGCTGATTTGTGGAAAGTATTTACATCTCACAGAGGGAAAAATTAAGATGGTAAAACTAGACGATAGCCTTATTTATTTATTTCTGTTTTAAGCTTAAAGCCTAGGAGAGAGGTATGAACTTTTGAGTTAAAAAAAGAAGCCACACGTTTTTTCATTGAAGCATATAACCAGTATTTATTAAGCATATATTATTTGCTTGTGTGAAAATTGAATCAAAGAGCTTTTTGTTTCTGGGCAAATTGTTTTCATTTAAAATGATTTTAACATGGAATAATAAAAGACTTACATACACCTCTAGGTTTCACAGATTCTTCTTCTAATCATTCATCTAGTTATTCAGCTGATATTTATTCAGCAACAGATGTTCATTTACATAAAATAAGAAGCAATATGTTCTGAAATGGAGAGGGGGAAAACAGATATTTGAAAACTATGAATAAGCTTTAATTTAATGGGTAATAATATATAGATGGGTACTTAGAAAAAATCTATGTTGAATGTGAAAAAAGCTATGTTGAATGTGAAAAAAAGGGAATGAAATTATATTACTGAAAAGCAAATAAAAATATTTACATGTTTTCCAACTTCCTTGAATTGAATTAGTTTATTTTCTATTACTTATAGATAATTTGGGGCCCTGGTGGCACAGTGGTAAAGCTTTTGGCTGCTAACCAAAAGATCAGCAGTTTGAATCCACCAGCCGCTCCTGGAAAACCCTATGGGAAAGTTCTATTCTATTCTATAGGGTCCCTGTGAGTTGGAATCAACTCAATGGCAGTTTTTTTTTTTTTTTAATAGATAATTTAGGAGCATGAGTTGTATTTGTAGTGTATCATTTGCCATATAGTTGATAAGAAAGCTTGTATTCTACCTGCTGTGCCCCCACCTCATTCCCACACTTCCTCATTAATGGTGAGGAAACCAAACTGGCTGCAAATTGAAGAGTAGTGGTCATTCATCCCAGGAAGTTACATTGTCTCCTTTCCTTTAGTGTGATTATTCAATACCGGTGGTGTGATTTGAATTGGGAATCTGAAGGTTAAGGAAAATGTTAATGTCAAATGAAGGAAAGCATTCAGTAGTCTGAGGAGAAAATGGAAGGTAGAGAAGAGCAGGTAGCTACAGTGTTCCAGGACAAAGAGCTTTTCAGAAACCAGTAATCCTTTTCAAGGGCAAAAATTATTCTAACAGTATTGAAAATAAAATCTTACATATCTGTGATTGTGCCCAAATAGGATTTCTTAAACAAGTATTTGAGCCAGGGATGAGTTTTTCAGGTGCTTAGGTGCTGTCGAGTTGGTTCTGACTCATAGCAACCCTATGCACAACAGAACGAAACACTGCCCGGTCCTGTGCCATCCTCACAATGGTTGCTGTGCTTGAGCCCATTGTTGCAGCCACTGTGTCAATCCATCTTGTTGAAGGTCTTCCTCTTTTTCACTGACCTTCTACTTTACCAAGCATGATGTCCTTCTCCGGGGACTGATTCCTCCTGACAACATCTCCAAAGTATGTGAGATGCAGTCTTGCCATCCTTGCTTCCAAGGAGCATTCTGATTGTATTTCCTCCAAATACATTAATTAGTAGGTAATAAAAACTGGTTATTTTACCTTTGAAGCTGCTGACTCAGCACACATCATTTGGCCCTTTGTCATGTTCCATTGAGTTGATTCCAACTCATAGTGACCCTGTATGACAGAGCAGAACTGCCCCATGGGGTTTTTTAGGCTGTAATTTTTATGGGAACAGATTGCCGTGGAATTGCCGGTAGGTTCAAACTGCCAACCTTTCAGTCATCAACCAATTGCTTATCCAGGGCTCCTTGCTTTGGCCTCTAATCCTTTAATCATTCCTTTCAGAATCTATGAGTCGGAATTGACTCGAAGGCAACGGGTTTTTACATACATGATAAAAAAAAAAAGAAACACCTTGTTTCTAAAACTAGATTTTTAGGTGGGCCTGCTAGCTAGATTGATCTGGAACCCTGTATACCTGGCTAAGTGTTTTCAGATTATTTTTGAACAATCTACAATAAGCTTGAGTCTTTGACATGAATATGAAGGTGCTCTTCCCAGGCCTCCTCCTCAAGAATGGTGTACCCATTTCCATCTCCTGGGAAACCAGGTATCAGAGTCTCACAGCTGCATCCCGAGTGGCAGTTGACCTCAATGTCAGCCAACTGTCTAGGACAAGATTCCACCTCCTCGGGGGCAGCCTAAAGCCCTGACAAGCTGGGGCAGATACACAGTAGCCTGACCCTTGTCTTAATTCAGGACAACACCCAAGGAACTGCCAGTGGTTGACAGTGAAGAGGGTTTGGGAAGTTTCAGCTCAGCCCAAAGAATGTGAGGTTTAAGAGCCTTGGACGAATTTGAAGATAAAGCCTTCCCTTAACTCTAGGTGACTTGTTCCACAAAGGCAGACTCCTCAGCCTGAGGTAAACAAGGTGAATTGCTAGAGCTCTGTATCCTGGTACTAAGATCAAGATAAAAAACACAGAGGTTGGACACCCTACACTCTAAACTTTTCCCAGTCTTAGCATATGCATTATAGAGAATGGAAAGGGCTACATTAGACCATTTAAAAGCTTTATAATTCCTTCTACTTTGAGTGGATGTTGGGGGAGTGACAGGTTTTATTACAATGTCTATATGGACAAGACTGGCTTAAATGAATCCTTCAGAAGCAGCTGAAGTTTGAGGCCATGAATGATTTGGGGAACCCACACTGACAGCTGCTGTGATGTTTTGCATTAAAGGTAGTGGGAGGACTAGTGATCTTCCTGTGACTTTAAGAACATAGAAACCCCATTCAGGAATTCCTTTGTGCATTTATATGGAGAGTAGACTTGCCCTTCTTTCTTCAATCTTGATTTAGCCATTTAAGTGTGCACTTCAGCCTGGTTCTCCATAATGTAGTAAATCAATCTCTAAACCTACCGGAACCAAACCACAGTGACCCTATAGGACAGAGTAAAGCTGTTCTATGGGGTTTCCAAGGAGTGGCTAGTGGATTTGAACTGACGACCTTTTGCTTAGCAGCCAAGACCTTAACCACTGTGCCACTAAACCCACCAGGATGGGCATATTTACTCCAATCTCCAGGAAAATGCAAACCTATTAGCCACAGTGAATCTATGCTGAGATTCATGAGTCAGTGCTCAAACTAAGGATTAACTTGGATCAAGCATAAAATTAAAGAGGGATTAGAAAGTTTTCTTCCCTTCCAGATTCTAGTTTACATGTTTTCATTCTTCAAAGCTGAATTAAAAATAAATATCTCTCCCTTTCTCTTTCTCTACCTCTCACATAGTTCCTTTGTTGATTAAAGCAGTATCAATTCAAAACAACATTAAGAACAAATATTTTCTCCTCTGTTGAAAATTACTCAAGGCTACAAGGAAAATAGAAATAAACCTCTAATTGTATTTTTGGTGACAATGAGATGGAAAGACGGCTAAAAAGTGGAGAGAGAGCATAGGTGATGAGGGAGGAAGAAAAGAGAGGGTGTCTACAGCTGCACATCCCAGAAAGTCAGTCTAGTTCACTTTTCCCTCAAGACCAGATCCTTTATTTGCAGAGGCTTGAGTCAAGAATGTCTCAGAATATGATTTGTTTCCCAGAAGCAGAGGCTTTGAGGATAAAATTGTAATACTGCACCCAAGCCATATTTCCAGAATGAAGCCTTTCTTCAGAGCAAGGGAAATAACAAGGTCCTTGAGTTGGAGAAAAAAGAAGAAGTTGCCTGTTTCCAGTAGCTGTTAAGAAATAAAGGTTAATCGACCCTGTATGCAAAATCTTGGGTATGGGGAAAAAAAATCCTGCTTAACTTGTACTATATCTCTGACCCCTCCTAAATACCAACCACATATAAATAGATCAAAGGGGGAAAATACCAGTAGTTTAAGGAATAAATACTCAAAAAGGAACCAACAAAGCATCTATACAAAGATTTTACAGGATAAGAACATAAAAGACAAAAAAAATAATAGAAAAATATTTACCAAAAAAATAAATTGTGGCCATGCCACAGGTAAAAATTTTTGACCACCTTCCCCAAATTTAAAAATCCTTAATGATATTGTCTCTATGAAGCAAATACCAAATCAAGAGAAACAAGAGCTCATGGAAAATATGGAAAGATAAGAAGCTTGTTGTTATCGTGTTTTAAGTCTTTTAAAATTTAGAACAATCTCTCTTAGTTTTTTTTTTTTTTTAGGCCATTGACTTGTTGCATATTGGTACTTTCTAGGTCTCTTTCTAAAGTGGTCAACAGAAGGCTTTCAGGCAATGACCAAATGATGCTTAAATGGTTTGTTGACTATAGATGTCCCATCATACCTCCCAGGAAAACAAAGAAGTCACTAAACTTTTCAGATACTTGTACATGCCAGGCAGTGAAATTGTCACACCTGCCATTAGCTAAAAGCAGCTGTAAGAGGTGGGTGATTGTATCACCCTGTAGATTG
Organism: Elephas maximus indicus; assembly: GCF_024166365.1. Classification (NCBI taxonomy): domain Eukaryota; kingdom Metazoa; phylum Chordata; class Mammalia; order Proboscidea; family Elephantidae; genus Elephas; species Elephas maximus. The sequence continues at coordinate 57,343,841 of NC_064833.1, read as the reverse complement.
TAATACTGCATCCCAATTTCACAGATACTGAAATGTGAAAAATATGTGCATCTTAAATATGAAAGAACGTTTTAAAATGAACTGTCAGAACTAAGACAAACATATAGGTGATATAAGTAAATAAAAACAGGTTAAATATAACAGTCAAAAAGAATTTTATATTCGATCAGAAAGTAAAGAATAATTTTGTATTGTCAACAACAGATATTTCCAAAAAAAAAATGATTCTTAAAGATTGATAACAAAACCAGTATAACAAAAACATGGGCAAAGAGATACAAAGCCGATGTCAATAAACAGATATCAAGGGTTATGACTGTTACATCACGAAATGTTGAATCAGTGCCAAAAAACAATAATTGAACATGAATTATAATGCTGAGGTATATACTACACAATGAATTTATAGCCGTTATAATTATCTTTATATAAACAATATAGCATTAACTATATTAAGTATTACAAGCCTGATGACAGCAGTATCTTTAGTTTTATACCACCTGTATAAAACTGTTTATATAAGAGACAAAGAATTTATGTATCTGCTGATTATACAAAAATATACACCTGGAATTGTATATAAGAAACTGATATAATTTGTTACCTGTAGAAGAATTACAGATCTGGGGAAGAGTTGTATGAGAAGAGAGTTGTATTTTTCAACATTGTAAACTTTGAACCATGTCAATGCCTTTGTATAAAATAAATAATGAAGATTATTAGTTTCAGAGAAATCTACCGATAGATCAAAATTGGTTAAATGAGCTGCCCAATTCCTTGATAATCTAATCCCAGTTAAAACCAAAAAAATCAAACCCATTGCCATCGAGTCGATTCTGACTCATAGCGACCCTATAGGACAGAATAGAGCTGCCCCATAGAGTTTCTAAGGAGTGCCTTGTGGATTCAAACTGCCAGCCTTCTGGTTAGCAGCTATAGCCCTTAACCAGTACTCCACCAGGGTCTCCAGTCTTAGTTATTAGACTTTACACATTAAAGCACAATAGTGATTTTTGTAGCCTTGTTACAGAATGTAACCTAAAAGCATAGAATAGTCTGTTTTCTACATAATTTATAGCCAGTTCTGAATATTTAAACTGAGTGAGAAATTTACTACATTCCGTTATCCCATTGCCTGGTAAAATTGTTCAAATTCAAGGACACAGATATTAAAATTATATAAAATATCTACTTGAATGTTTAACTTTAATGAAAATTATAGGTTGGCTAAAAAAAAAACTTGACGATAATAAAATCAAAACTAACCAAACTCAGTGCCGTCGAGTCGATTCCGACTCATAGTGACTCTATAGGACAGAGTAGGACTGCCCTATAGAGTTTCCGAGGAGCGCCTGGCAGATTTGAACTGCCGACCCTTTGGTTAGCAGCCGTAGCACTCAAACCACTATGCCACCAGGGTTTCCTTGACAGTAATAGCTAATTAAAAATTGGAGTAAAAATTAGCCATTAGAGCAATGGATGTTATTTAATCTAGTTACTGAAATGAAATACAAAGACTTTAATACTTCGTAAATTTATTATTTTTTACTTTGGGGAATTGCACATTCATGTGATTACTGATGTATATAAAGCCCGTATATAAATTCTGTGTCTTCCACTTTTTGTTTACTTAGAGCTAGATAATCATACATTTGGAAAGTCTCTTAAGCCCATGTTTCTGTCTGGATTTCACCAAAGCTATCTTCACTCTGATTTTCCAAAAATAACATGTATAACTTCTCTGGCTAACATGTTTTCTCTTTAGCATCTCTGTCCTCAGTCTACCTAAATCGCTTGTTTGCAATTTACATTCAATTACAATTTTGACAGAGAAAGAGATGGAAAAGAACTAGTTGTTGGAGGCTGGGCCAAGATGGCAGAGTAGTAAGATGCTTCCTGTGGTCCCTCTTACAACAAAGACCCCCCAAAATAAGTGAATCGATTACATACGACAGTCTAGGAACCCTGAACATCAGAGACAACACTGAGAAGTTCAACTGAGCGGCAGGGGCAGGGAGAGACAGTTCAGAAGCAGCAAGGATTTACCAGGCCTGACCTGGCTGGCACCCTGCAAGGCTGGATTGTCTGGTGCACACACCCTGAGGCAAGCAGCAGCACTCAGGACACGTTTTCCACACCAGGAGAAACTGAGCGGTAGAGTCTGCTCAAGTCTCCAGAACCGGGGAGAAGTGGTGATGAATCTGCAAAAGTTAAGTGCAAGTGTCTAATCTACCATATAGGATCAGAAAAACCCTTCCCCACTCTGGGAAGTACCTCTCTCCCGTTTACGCACCCCCACCTGCACTGTAATTGCTGCACCTCCTGGGTCAGAAGTGGGACCTATCTTGCACCCTGAGCCATTCTCCTAGCTTTGGAGAGGGAACAAATTAATAAACAAGAAAAATAATCTGCCAGCTTCCCTAAGCCAAGAACTGAGGGCAGGCACAGACCCTTTGCCTAGGCACAAGCATAAGGGGTCCACGGACTTTGAATGCCTTTCACCACTGCCCATTTCAGCAGTGTGGGCCTATTTCAACAGGGTAGGCCGTCATTAGCACAGTACAACAAGGTATATACCTGAAGCCTCTTTTCAACTGCAACAACTTAGGGGGAGCGGCAGATTCATGACATTTGACACCATCCTGCCCATTAAACAGGGTCCTCACCTACTCATATCAGGGGCCTGAGGACAGGTGGCTCCACCCACTCCACCTAGCCACCCATTACAGGGGTCTGAGAATAAGCAGTCCCTCCCAGCCCTTATAGCCAACAGCATTGGATGCCCAAAGTTTGCCTGCAAAACCCACCAACCTACATGCTCTAGGAAACAGGAACATGCCTTCCACCCAGCCACTCAGGTAGCTGTCAGCCCCCTACCTTGCTCAGCACATAACCCCTTACTGCAGCCAGATACCTGTGCCTACTCCAGTCATCCCTATGTAGCCTTGCCCATCCAGGACTGTAGGAAAATGCCTGCACCGCACACTTGGTGACCGACTACCTGGACACCTGAGCTGAATCCACACAAGAAAAGTGATCGGACTCCTGGGCTCACATACCTAGTAACAGCTCTAACCACCGGGTGACAGGATGTGAGAGGTTCAAAGACACCAATAATCAAAGTAGATCACATGACCAGCCTATCTGGGCATACCAAAACAATACAAAACAAGAAGTTAAGACACAGTAAGCAAATGTAAAATAAGTGTAATAATTTATTGATGGCTCAGAGACAACAGTTAATATCAAATCACATAAAGAGGCAGCCCATGATGGCTTCAGCAAGTGACCAGAACGAACTAAGAAACCTCCCAGAGGAAGAGACGGCCTTGGAGTTACCGGAGGTAAAATTCAAAAGAGCTCTTCAATTATATCAGAATGGAGACGAGGCAAAATGCAAACCAAGCCAAGGAGCACACAGATAAAGCAACAGAGGAACTTAAAAAGGTTACACAAGAGCATAATGACAAATTTAACAGGCTGCAAGAATCCGTGAAACAGAAATCCAAAAGATTAACAATAAAATTTTGGAAGTAAACAACTCGGGAGACAGTCATAGGAGCAGAATTGAGGCAATGGAAGTCTGAATTAGTGAGATAGAAGATAAAGCACTTTGTAGCAACTTATTTGAGGAAAAATCAGATAAAAGAATTTAAAAAATGAAGAAACCGTAAGAATTATGTGGGACCCTATCAAGAAGAATAACCTACGAGTGATCAGAGTACCAGAAAGGTGGGGAGATGACAGAAAATACAGAGAGTATTGTTAAAGATTCTTTGGCAGAAAACTTCCCTGATACTATGGACAAGAGGATATCTGTCCAAGAAGCTGATCAAGCTCCACACAGGGTATATCACAAAGGAAAGTCACCAAGACATATTATAATCAAGCTCGCCAAAACCAAAGATAGAGAATTTTAAGAGAGGCTAGGGATAAACGAAAAGCCATCTGCGAAGGAGAGTCAATAAGACTAAGCTCTGACTAAGCAGAAACCATGCAGGTGAGAAGGCAATGAGATGCCATATATAAAGCCTTGAAGAAAAAAAAAAATTAAAAAACTGCAAGCCAAGAATTATATATCTAGCAAAACTGTCTCTCAAATATCTTGGAGAAATTAGGGCATTTCCAGATAAACAGAAGTTAAGGGAATGTGCAAAAACCAAACCAGAATTACAGGAGATACTAAAGGGAGTCCTCTGGTCAGAAAATCAATAACATCAGATAACAAACCAAAACTAGAACACAGGACAGAAAAACCAAGTATCAACCCAGATAGGGAAGTCACAAAAATAAATCAAAGCTAAAACACTGAAAATAGGGAAACAGAGACGTCAATACATAAAAGATGACAACATTAAAACAAAAAAGAGGAACTAAATAATGTAGTCATAGAGCTTTCATATGGAGAGGAAGTCAAGGTGATATCAAGAAATAAAAGATTGGTTTAAACTTGGAAAAATATAGGTAAATATTAAGGTAACCATAAAGGAAACTAACAATCCTGCACATCAAAATAAAAAACATAAGGACTCAACAAATATGAAATCAACAACAATGAAAAATACATAAAGCAAAATGACTCAGCCCAGAATATTAAGTGGAATGAAGAAATTGTCAACAATGCAAAAAAAAAAAAAAAAAAATGGCAGCACTGAACTCATACTTGTCAATAATTACATTGAATAAAAATGGACTAAATGCACAAATAGAGACAGAGAGTGGCAGAATGGACAAAAATACATGATTCATCTATATGCAGCCTACAAGAGACACACCTTAGACTGAAAGACACAAACTAAAATTCAAAGGATGGAAAAAAATATATCAAGCAAACAACAATCCAAAGAGAGTGGGAGTGGCAGTAATAATCCCTGACAAAATAGATTTTAAAGCAAAATCCACAACAAAAGATAAGGGAGGACACTATATAATGATTAAAGTGTCAATACACCAGGGGACCATAACCATAATAAATATTTACACACCCAATGACAGGGCTTCGAAATACATAAAACAAACTGTAATAGCATTGAAAAGAGAAATAGACAGCTCTACAATAATAGTAGGAGACTTCAGCACACCCCTTTTGATGAACAACAGAACATCCAGAAAGAAGCTTAATAAAGAGAAGGAAGATCTAAATGCTACAACCAACCACATTTTTGAACGAGATGGAGAAACAAATCACCAGCTTCATATGGAAAGGGAAGAGGCCCTGGGTAAGCAAAGCATTTCTAAAGAGCAAAGTGGAAGACCTCACACTACCTGGTTTTAGAAACTATTATACCTTCACAGTAGTCACAACAGCCTTGTACTGGTACAACAACAGATACATAGACCAATGGAACGGAATTGAGAATCCAGATGTAAATTCATCCACCTATGAGTAGCTGATATTTGACAAAGGCCCAAAGTCCATTAAATGGGGGAAAAACAGTCTCTTTAACAAATGGTGCTCACATAACTGGATATCTGTGTGCAAAAAAATGAAATAAGACCTATACCTCACACCATGTATAAAAAACTAACTCAAAATGGATCAAAGACCTAAATATAAAATCTAAAAAGATAAATATCATGGAAGAAAAAATAGGGACAACGCTAGGAGCCCTAATACATGGCATAAACAGAACCCAAAACATAACTATCCACAAACACCAGAAGAGAAACTAGATAGCTGGAACTTCCTAAAAATCAAACACTTATGCTCATCAAAAGACTTCACCAAATGAGTAAAAAGACAACGTACAGACTGGTGATAAAATTTTTTGGCTATGACATACGCTATCAGGGTCTATTCTCAAATCTGCAAGATACTGCAAAACCTCAACAACAAAAAGACAAATAACCCAATTAAAAAATTGCAAAGGTTATGAACTGTCACTTCAAAGAAGACATTTAGGTGGCTAACAGATACTTGAGGAAATGCTCACAATTATTAGCCATTAGAGAAATGCAAATCAAAACTACAATATGATACCACAACCTAGCAAGGGTTGTATTAACCCAAAAAACAAAAAATAATAAATGTTGGAGAGGTTGTAGAGAGATTGGAAAACTTATACACTGCTGGTGGGAGTGTAAAATGGTACAACTACTTTGGAAATTGATTTGGTGCTTCCTTAAAAAGCTAGGTATAGAAGTACCATATGATCCAGCAGTCCCACTCCTTTGAATGTGTCCTAGAGAACTCAGAGCCGTCCCACGAATAGATACACGCGCATCCATGTTCACTGCCGCGCTGTTCATAATGGCAAAAAGATGGAAACAACCTAGGTACCCATCAACGGATGAATGGATAAACAAATTATGGTATATACACACGAGGGAATACTATGCAATGTTAAAGAACAATGATGAATCCTTTGGACCCGGGGTTCCTGCGTGAAGAATCTCCTAGTCCAGGGGAAGATTGATGACAAGGACATTCCTCCAGAACTGACACAGAGAGAATGCCTTTCCCTGGAGCAGACAGCCTGAATTTGGACTTCTAGCCTACTAGACTGTGAGAAAATAAATTTGTCTTTGTTAAAGTTACCTGCTTGTGGGACTTCTGTTATAGCAACACTAGATGACTAAGACAATAATATAGAAAATTAGAAAAGGTGGTTTTTACCCATTACAGATATAACCTAGTAAGTATCATTAGAGTAAAAGCAAAACCCCAGTGACGACTTATTTTATTGTATATGCTTTCTACTTTTTGCTTAAACATAGTTAAAATAATTGCCAGTGAATATTTTTTTTTAATTTCAGTGTATTCAAGTGTTTGTTGTCATTCTATACTCAGAAATTCAGTGATTTAAACACAACAGTTTTAAGAATTCGAAACTGAAGAGACTGCCTTTCTTTGTATCTAGAATCTCTCTCCATTTCTTTTCTAAGTGAAAAATAGCACTGATGGGGGATCCCTATTTCAGTAAAAAAAAGAATGTAAACAAACCCTTTTAAAATAAAATATAATTTTAAGTCACTATCTTTTTATCCAGACACTAGGGAATTACTTCTTTTTTTTTGGTGATCATTTGCTAATCATGATTTTAGTTAGGATCTGATTAATTTTGAATAGCACACATGAATTAAAACTTGATAATACTTCATTTAATTAGGTTAGGAATTCTCAAAAGCACTCCAAAGTTATTTTATGATTCACAGAGGCAGAAATACCCGCTTCTTATTCAAAGTGATGATCCTCTGTTAAAAGGAGTATAGTGAGAGTAGCAATGATGAGACACATGTAAATTAGTACCAAATACTATTTTGTAATACTTTAGCTGCACATAATCCCCAGATTCTAAATTAACTCATCTTTCATAGCATAACATCTGTGAGGTTGAAAACATTATGTTAGATGCTAGGGGCAAAGCAGAGATAAGTAAAACAGCCTCTGACCTTAAGGAGGAAACCTTGGTGGCGTAGTGGTTAAGAGCTACCGCTGCTAAACAAAAGGTCGGCAGTTCTGCTCTGTCCTACAGGGTTGCTGTGAGTCAGAATTGACTCTAGGGCAATGGGCTTGGTTTTGGCTTTGACTTTAATGGTATTAAATCTAGTAGGATTAAGCAAAATGTGTATTATGTTTATACATTAGAATTTCTGAAGGCAATGGTTAGAGGCTGTGTATTTCAACTGCTCAACGAAGCTTGTTGCCATCTTTCTGCCATGTTACCCTCAGTATGTTGTTGATCTTTCTTCATGATCTCAAGGTGCCTGTCTCAGTGTCATGTGGCAAGGTCAAGTGGAAGAGAGGAGAGACTAGATGTGTCTCTTTAGCAACAAGAGAATCTTTTCAGAAGCCCTCAAGTAGACTTCCCATCACACTCATCGACCAGAATTGTGGTCACATAATTGACCATACTCTATTGGTAACTTTTGGATTGAATTGTGTCCCCCCAAAATATGTATCAATTTGGCTAGGATGTGATTCCCAGTATTGTGTGATTGTCCACCATTTTGTCATCTAATGTGATTTTCCTATGTGTTGTAAACCCTGCCCGTATGATGTTAATGAGGCAGGATTAGAGGCAGTAATTTTAATGAGTCAGGATTCAATCTACAACATGAGGTTGTGTCTCAAATCCACCTCTTTTGAGATATGAAAGAGACATGAGCAGAGAGACATGGGGACCTCATACCACCAAGAAACAAGAGCCAGGAGAATGGTTTTTTGTTTGGTTTCAGGATCCCTGTGCTGAAAAGCTCCTAGACCAGGGAAGGTTGATGACAAGGACCTTCTTCTAGAGCCGACAGAGAGAGAAAGCCTTCCCCTGTAGCTAACCCATTGCTGTGGAGTTGATTCCGACTCATAGTGACCCTATAGGACAGTAGAACTGCCCCATAGAGTTTCCAAGGAGTGTCTGGTTCATTCAAACAGCCAACCATTTGGTTAGCAGTCATAGCACTTAACTGCTAGCTACCAGGGTTTCACCCCTGGAGATGGCACCTTGAATTTGGACTTCTAGCCTCCTAGACTGTGAGAGAATAAATTTCTCTTTGTTAAAGCCATCCACTTTATTTCTGTTATAACAGCACTAGATGACTAAGACAATAACTAATTACCAGTGAGGGGAATAGGTTTTTCCTGATTGGCTTAGTGAATCACGTGGTCCTGTAAAGAGGGTTTGGCTGAACAAAATTAGGAAAGAAAGAAGGAATATTTTTTTGTTTAGTCGGTCTCAGTGTCTGCTGATAGTACTGAAAAATTTTGAGAAGGGAAACGCCATGATCAGAGTTTTGTTTTTTGTCTTGACAATTGAAATATAATTTGGTCCAGCTGGAAAAGCACAGTCCTAGGTTTTAGAAAACTTGCTACTTTCTGCTGCGCTTTTCTTATTTTCTTCTTTAATTCCTTCTTTTTTCCTCTTTATTTGCTCTTCATTAATTCAATTAATTATTAATTTTAATCAACTATTAAATATATGAATCACCAAGCTTTGCTCTTTTTTTCTTAAATACAATTTCCCTCATCTTCACCTTAGTTTCCTTACATAATTTATTTTGTAGACAAATAAAATAGCCTCAAAACATGTCAACTCTAATCAGCTATTAGTCCCCTACAACAAGACTGGCTACATAATTTGCAGGGCCTAGGGCAAAACAGAAATGCGACACTCTTTGTTCAGAAAGTATTAAGAACTTCAAGACGAAGACAGCAGACTATTAAATCAAGCAGAGAGCCCTGCGAAATTGCACAGATCACAGTACGTGAAGCTGGTTCTCTACCCTACCACCCAAGACATCTTTTCTGTTGCTCTTAGGATGAAGACCTACATCCTTGATATGAGCTAAATGTTACCAGCCTAATTCTCCGCATGCATCTACAACATACTAGCCCTCACTCTTAACTTTCTGGGCTCTAGCTGAGAAATTATTTGTTCCCCATATCACCAAGCCACTGGACATTGCGTGTGCTGTGCTTTCTACCACCCCTTCCCTTCCAGTAAGAGGGGCTTTCTTCACTTCTGAAAACCTTCTCTGACCTCAAAACTATGGCAAATTCCTATCAAGTGGTGCTTCTTCTTTGTCTTTTTTTTTTTTTTGGAAATTTCTTTTTTTGCAGTAACATTTAAGAGTAAATAAATTTACACTAAATTGCATACACCTTTAATTAATTTTCTTTTCCCCTTTTTTTTGTTAGCCACGTGATCAGGATGATCAAGTCTATTTTTTGTCCATTAAAACCTCACTGCCTTGCCCAAAAGGTTAACATTTAATCCAAGGCAAAGATGACAAGATAAGGGTGTAGGGAGTTTAGAGTACTGGAAATGGAACAACCAGAACACAATTGATGAGAACGTTGACACAGTGTGAAAAATATAACTAGTTTCATTGATCTATTTGTATGGAAATTGTCAAAGGGGAACCTAACTTGCTGTGTAAACTTTCACCAAAATCATAATAAAATATTATTTAAAAAACAAACCAACCTTCACTGCCTAGCACACTGCCAGGGATATAGGAGGGTCCCAAAAAACACTTAACAATTTAACTGGCAGTAGGGGGGTGTCTTAGTTATCTAGTGCGGCTATCACAGAAATGCCACGAGTGGATGGTTTTAACAAACAAAAATTCTCTCACAGTCTAGGAGTCTAGAAGCCCAAATTCAGGGCACCAGCTCTAGGGGAAGACTCTCTCTCTGTCGGCTCTGGGGGAAGGTCCCTGTCATCAGTTTTCCCCTCAGTCTACAAGTTTCTCAGTGCAAGGACCCAGGTCCAAAAGATGCGCTTCCCTGCTGGCTCCTGTTTCTTGGTGACAGGAGGTCCATCTCCTCTGTGCTTGCTTCTCTCTTTTATATCTCATAATAGATTGACTCAAAATACAACTTAATCCTGTAGGTTGTGTCCTGCCTCTTTAACAAAACTGCCTCTAATCCTGCCTCATTAACATCATAGAGGTAGGATTTACAATGCATAGGATAATTACATCAGATGACAAAATGGAGGACAACCACACAATACTGGGAACAGTGGCCTAGCCATGTTGACATATATTTTTGGGGTACATAATTCAATCCATGACGGGGGTAATGAGAATAGAGTGGAAAATAGGACAAATGTAGTTTTGCTATCATAATGTTTACAATATAGACAAACTACTTTAAATCAATTGAATATGATTTATAAATATTTGCCTCCTTGTAAAATCCGTATCACCTTTATTTGTGGAGAACAGAATGACCTGCCAACACGTGTTGGGTTTCGTATGGTTAAGACTACTTTGCCCAGAAACTGCCGTTAACAGAGTTAAAGAAATTGAAGTGCTTAACACGTTGATACTCAACCAGAAGCTATTCTCTTAAGTGAATCTGAAATACGTATATGGTTTACCCCTGTGATGGATTCTCAGCCAAGTACATTAATTCCATTAGGAGCTGAACGTAATGTTCAAGTGGGTATCTTGATCAAAGGTCCCCTCTCTTCTGAGTTCACAGGAATAAATAGCTTAGTTCCATGTATATATAAAATGGAGGAATTGTATTTATTTATAATACTAAGACTGGTCTAATTCAGGTGAGAGCATTTCTCAATATTTGATGATGCTGCTCTGTCCTAATAAAAAAATAGTGAATATAAATGGTAAAGTTTTTCTAAGAAAAACCTGACTTTTCCAAGGGTCAGATTTTGCCCTTGATTTGAAGATAGTTTTATACAGCTATTAGAAAGAATCTAAATTGCATTTATTTTGTGAATAGCTGGCCAAATTGCATAACCTTCTCTCCTGCAGAGAAGAGAGAATGGTGTTCTTTTTCATTGTCTAAATTTCTTCTTAAGGTTGTTGTAGGTATCAACTGACATTCCCAAAAATGCTTTACTGCTCTGCCTTTTTAACTTTTCCACTCCTTTCATCATAACTAGAAGACTGGCCTTTTAAGAAGCGTTGGTATTTGCCAAACGTAAGTAAAAGTTTTATTAACAGTCTTTGAGCCACTAGTGCATAGAAGACGCTTAATAAAGATGACGGCATTTGAGGTGAAAAAAGTTTTTTTTTTTCCCTCCATTTCATCACTTAAACATATTAGAATGAGTTCCTGTTCAATTTCCAAGGAAAATGTATCTTTTGAGCTGTGATAGTCATAAAAGAGTCTTTGTTCAAGAGATGCAAATTCTCTAAGGTAATTTATAGAAATCGGATTCAGATATGTAACTAGTTCAGTTATTTTTCTTGCTCTACAATTTATCTTGCACAAAGGTATAGATGTAAAAATTGCGTTATACTTAAAATACATAAATGATGTCAGTATTTATAAGTCCTTAAATATTTTTCATTTTAAAACATTTTAAAACATAAGCTGGGTAAGTACTTTCACTACATTTGAATTCAGATGTTTTTGCTATCGGAATTCCAAATTTCTATTGTTGAAATTATGTGCCATTGAGTTGATTTCAACTCATAATGACCCCAGGCGACAGAGGAAAACTGGCCCATAGGATTTTCTAGACTGTAATCTTTACAGGAGCAGAGCATCAGATCTTTCTCCCCTAGAGCTGCTAGGTGGGTTCTGAGATCTTAACCATTGTGCCACCAGGGCTCCTTATAAGTATTAATTTGACAGTATAGCAAACTATCAAAGTCAGAATAGTTGATATCAGGTTCACATTTACCGTATTTTGTTTAGGTTTTTCAAGAAGTACGTAACACTAACTGTTGATCTGTGCCATCTAATTTAGTGTAATATGAAGTATAGATAAGAGATTCTAAGGGAGACATTTTCCTTATGCATTCAGCTTACCATTTTCTCTCCCTCCACACACACACACACCCCCCCATGTCTCACTTTCAATTTATTTCACTGTAATAAAGTAACACTCCATGTATAATTATATTACTATGTTATTAGTTGCTGTCACGTTGACTCCAACTCATAGTGACCTCGTGTATAACAAAATGGAAGGTTGTTAGGTCCTGTGCCATCTACATGATTGTTGGTATGCTGTAGTCCATTTTTGTGACTATTGTGTAGTGCCTTCCAACCTAGGGGTCTTATCTTCCAGCACTATGTCAGACAATATTATGTTTTGATCCTTAAAGGTTTCTTTGGTTAATATTCAGAAGTAGGTCATCAGGCCTTTCTTCTTAGTCCATCTTACTCTGGAAGCCCTGCTGAAACCTGTCCACCATGGGTGACCCTGATGGTATTTGCAATGCTATTGGCATAGCTTCCAGCATCATAGGCATACACAAGCCATCATAGTATGACAGACTGACAGATGATAGATGTACAATTATAGATATGTGTAAATGTATGTTTTGTATATCGGCTACATGACACAACTAAATGCAAATAACAAGCAAATGGTTCCTTAATACCTGTTACACACTAATCTTGTTTCTATGTCTAGACATGCAAGCTTTATTTCTCCCAGTGCCTTTCTAGATATTGCATTCATTTTACTGATGGTCACAAGGGAGTAGAATGAAAAAGTAAAACATGATTTTAGTTTCTTCATGGTCCCAGCTAAGATTATTAGGAAATTTTTTTTTTTTTTTGTAATGTTTCTGATTATTGGCTAACTTGTGAACTTCCAGGAGTAAAAGGAGCACTGGTGCCAGAAAGTAATTCTTACAGAGACGTCATGACTTACTGTGGCACCGTTTTTAAACCTTTTTTCATTTATCAGCATGTCTCAAAATATTTCAGTTTCCTAAGGAAAATTAGTTGGTTAGGGAAGACTATCATTTGTATGGTGATGTGATGAAAAGCTTTTTCTTGGTATAGTAATACAGAGAATTGAAGAAAGGAGATTATAAGGAAAATAAAAAGGAGAAAAAGAGGAGATTAAAAGAAAGTATATAAAAGGCAGTAATGGGACTTTTGATTTTAGCTCCAACATGAGAACTTAGAAGTCATTTGCTCCTGCACTTACAGTAAGAAAAAGCTGAACAAACTGAAAATAAGCAACTTTTCTTGGACCTTTCAGAGAAGTTAGGTTGCAGGGCAAACTGCCATTTTGAAATCTGGAGAGATTGGCTTGTCTAGATAGTTATAGCCAAAATCTGCTTGCCTGGAGCAGAAGTCACCAGAGTCATAAATGGGTAGGGACACTTAAATGGCAATTTCAATGAATTGCTGGAGGCTGACTGTGGATTAGTATGAGAGTGAGGAACTTGGGGTCACAGTCTTAGGGGGGAGGTCCACATACTTTTGTGAGGTTTTAACTCCTGTAGAGCTGAGAAACAACCCCTCCTGATTCTGGCAAGAGGAGGAGATGAGTAATAGACCTGCTCCACAAGAGAAAAGGCTGTTATTGATTCACACTCATTGTGACTCCATGTGTTCAGGGTAGAACTGGTCCATAAGGTTTTCAAGGCTGTGACCTTATTGCTAGGCCAGTCTTCCAAGGCACCTCTGGGTAAGTTTGAACTGCCAACCTTCTGGCTAGTAGTCAAGCACTTAAGTGTTTGTGCTGCCCAGGGACTCCTTATCCCAGCTCGGGGAAGGGAATTTCTCCCACTCCAGCCTTCTCTAGCCTTCCTGTTTCACTAAAAGGAAGGGGAGAGCTAAGAGGCACTTATAAAGGTTGAAGCCCAGACACATAGGCCCACTAAAAAACTGAGATTTAATCCTACGATTATAGAACCCTCTTCTTCACCACACTTTACCACCACACCAACAGGGCTCCAGAATAACAACAGCGGAATATACCTGAAAGAGCTTCAAGATGCAGACATAAATGTAAAGGGGTGAAGAAAACTATACCATGTTAACAATAATCAAAAGAAATCTGGAGTAGCTATTTTAATTTCAGACAAAGCTGACTTCAGAACAAGGAAAATTATGAGGGTTAACGAGAAGCACTACATGATAACAAAGGGATAGATTCTGCAAGAAGACATAACCCCTAACTGTATATGCCTGCTCCTAACAGCAAATCATCAATATACATGAGGCTAAAAACTGATAGACCCGAAAAGAGGAATAGACAAATTCACTCTCATAATTGGAGGTTTCATCACCCCGTTTTCTAATAGGTCAAGTCGATAAACAGTCAGTAAGGATATAGCACTATCATCAACTTCATCTAATTGGTATTTATAGAATACTCCATACAAGAGCAGAATACACATTCTGCTCAATCTCTCATGAAACATTCTTCAAGACAGATCATATTCTGAGTTTATCAAAGACGGGAATAAAGTAGAAGGCCAGTTTTTCGGGGGATTCATTGAGGCAGGAGGAAAATTACAGACAGGAGAAAAGAGAAGAAGAAAGCTAGAAAAGGAGAAAAAAAGAGTAGTAACAGGTACCACTTACTGAGCTTTTACTGTATATTTGTTGTTTGTCCCCAACTCATTACATACATTGTCATTTAATTCTTACATGCTGGGATCTGGGATTTTGCCATCATTTTCAGATGAAACTGAGACTCAAAGTTCAGTTACTTGTAAGTGACAGAGCCAAGGTTCAAACCCAAAGTCCCTACTTTAACCTTGACTTCACCTTGTTAACTCTGTAAATAAAGGGTTAAGGCTACCTTTTGTGAGGCTGTATAGTACGATGTCTCAAGGCTAGAATGGGTTTATTCATCAGGGAGCATTTTAGAGAGTGCCCGGTGCCCGTTAATATATTCCCATTGTCTTCAGGTCCTTTCCTTCATTAGTCTCCAGGCTTCCTTGCTCCAGCCAACCCTCTCACTCTCAGATCTTCCTCCCCTTTGCTATCAATATTGTTTTCCTGTGCTGATCAATTTAGCAGCGCCAGGATGCTCTCCTCAGATACCGCACATCCATCACTTCATACAATTTAAAGTATGTGAAAATGCTGTATAAGGTTGATGGCTTTGTGGGCCAATAGAAATTACCACTATTTTTCTTGGGTAATGAGACTAGTGTTGGGGTAGAATTGAGAAAAAGGGGAAGATGGTAAAAATAGAAGAGGCTTTTTCTCCTTAAATTGTACCATAATACTCCTCAAAGCAAAGATACACTGTGGTACATTGCATGCTTCTTAAGGAAAGGGGCCATAACTTATTAATCTTTGTTTCCTCCAATGTAGGGCTTTGTAAATAGGAGTTGTTTAATAAATGTTAGATGAATTATAATCCTTAACAATCATTTAAAATAGTAAAACATGTCTCCAGTTTTAGGAAAAGCTCATAAATAAATTCTGAATATATTTTATACAAAGGAATGCAGTGTGCTGATAAATGTTCATACATAAATAATACAGCTCTATTGTATCATAAATTTGGCCTAAATCTAACAAGCTGGCTATAAAAAGTATTTCAATTTTCTTGTTCCTTTAAATTTAAGAGTTTGTTAGAAGGTTTTAGATGACCTAGGTTTCTGAAAAAGGCTGTCCTTGGAACTTTGAATAATACTTCCCTTTGATCTCAATATATGTCCCTTAACAAACAAAAAGTCATTCCGTTGCCTGGCCTTAGGGCCGAGCTTTTCAAAAAAGTCCATTTTCCTCTTTTGCAATTCAATGCACAGTGTTAAACTGGTAAAGCAATGCATTAGTAGGGAAAGGCACTTAATAGTAAATATCTTCAAATAAACCAAATAAGGAAAATTGTGGACCGTTTATATGACCACGCATAGTAAATTCAGGGACTTAACTATGAAAAGAAGTTCCTTTTGGATTTTGATTTCCATCGTTCATCATCAAGCAAGTATTTTGTCAGTTAAAATTGTCAACATGCCATCTTACAACAGATGAATGTTACAACATGACTCAGTGTGACACTTACTCTTATAATCACAGGGTTAGAATACTAGAATGTGTTAAAAAGAGATTAGAATGCCACTATAGGAGTTTTGTAATTGTCTTTTTAAATATTTTCTCTTTGAGTCTCTTGTGTTATACAGTTGGTTCATGTAATATAGTTAATAGCATACATGGAACAGTAGAATTGTACTGCAGTGAACTTTGAAGAACATATGTGTATGTGAGAGTGTGTGGGTTGTAAATAACGATACTCAATCTAATATACAAGTATTTCAGTGAATTAAAAGGTATCCTTATCTCACTAATTGATTTAAGATTAGTAGACTAATGGTTTAAGCTTAGTCAGGAACATAGACTAGTTATTTGAATACTGAATATCTTGGTCATTTTGCGGTTGAACCAACCAAATGTTTTAATGACAAATATAGTTAATTTTTCCTTCTTTTTATAACTGAGGATGACATCACCCCACTGGTTGTTGTGTAGCTTAGAGACATTTACAGGTGACCTTTCTTAACCTCTGCCTTAATTTTTTCATCTTACAGTGGGGATGAAAGAATCAACCTCAGACAAGTTCTTTGGAAGAGTTATACGTGAAAGAGCCTGAAACATATTAAAATTCTCACTATATTGAGAACCAATTCAGTGGGGTTCTATTATAAGGGATTTTATTCTCTTGGAAACTTTCAAGTCACTGTTTATATTTTTTCTTAGTAAAATAATTGCTTTTTTTAGTGAAAGTTTTCAGATTTTATTTTTTTTAATTAATATTCGGTTACCAGTGTGATGCTTTTGTTTTTACATTATCTTTATTTTTACATTACTTAATGTTACTATTATAGAATTATTAATACTTCTCTAGATCCTGGTCCTTCTCGCATAGATAAGTGGAGTTAATCTTCTGGAGAATCTCTTATTTGGGGAAGCAGATTTACAGCCGCTTTACCTCTGTCTGGAATTCTGAAGCTGGTAAAGTCATAATTCTGTCACTAACATGTATCTTTTGCGTAACTTGTAACAACCTGCTTTCATTAAAAAAAAAAAAAATCCCAAAATGTGTTACCCAAAGGATCTTTTTGCACTTTACTAGCACATTTTTTACTTTCCCTGGCACTCTTAATTCTGTGAAACCTGGATCAAACCGTACATGCATACATCATCCATGCCCAGTCTTTTAATATCCTTTCTTCTGGGGTGGGGAAGTGGGTTAGAGCTCTGGCTGCTAACCAAAAGTCCAAAGTTCGGATCCACCAGCTGCTCTATGGAAACCCTATGAGGCAGTTCTTCTACTGGGTCCTATAGGGTTGCTATGAGTTGGAATTGACTCGATGGCACAGGACAACAATATTGTGGTGTAAGGATTGTTGTACCAGTGCAAAAGAAGTGTCATTTCCCTGAATATTTCCTATGTCCACATTTCTGTGGAACTTTTCAGTGGATGTCATCAAGTCTACTTTTATGGATTTACTGTCATAAAGAGGGGACACCTCACAACTTACTCTCAAATACCACATTTGATAGTTTATCATCACCACACAATACATTTTTTTAATAACCAAGCTATTATCCTATATCACGTTCTCTACATCCCAATCAACTTCATTCACTGAATTTTAGGATTTCTCTTTTCTTGATAATTCAACAGTTACACTGTTTTCCAGACAATTTCTTCAATGACTACACAGTCACTGCTCATAACTGATGAAATACCCAAAACTCATAGTTCTCTGTTATCCGAAACTCCTCTGGCTTTTACTATTCCTTTATTTCAGCAACTCAGTGGCAATACCAAACCTTGGAAAGTGTCATCACTCAGAAGCACTCCCCTTATAAGTTGCCAGGCATTAAGATACCCAAAGGCCATCTCTCCACTTTCTATCTCTCCCATGTTTAGACCAACACTGAACTTGAATTTGATCCTTACTTTAACCCATGTGCATTCTTCTATGTTTATTCACCTCTATTACTGCGCTGAGGGTCAGTGGTGATTCAGTGGTTGTTCAGTGGTAGAATTTTCACCTTATATGCAGGAGATCCAGGTTCACTTCCCAGCTGATGCATCTCATATACAGCCATCAGCTGTCTGTTAGTGGAGGCTTGCAGGTTGGAGCTTCCAGGTGGATTAGGAAGGAGTAGGAAGAAAGGCATGGCTTGCTTCTGAAAATCAGTCAGTGAAAACCCTCTAGATCACAATGATCTGATCCACAGCTGATAGTGCAGGACTGGTGGCCAACTCGGCAGATAACAACAATAACATTCCTACACTAAAGAGGAAAGTAAGTCATTTCAACACTGCTTCGTTACCATACCAAGATGACTTTACCTCTTGGCCTTCTAAAGTTCCTCTTTGCTATACCATTCTATATATGTAGCAGGTAACTTTTTTTTTCTTTTAATTAATAATGTGTTTACCCACCAAATCAGGTTCCCATTTGGCAATTTCTACACAAATTGTTTAGTGATACTAGTTATATTTTCACAATGTGTCAGCATTTTGTTTAATTGCATTCTGGTTGTTCCATTTCCAGTACTCTAGTTTCCCTGCCTCCTTATCTTCTCATCTTTGCTTTCAAGTAATTGTTGACCTTTCGGTCTCATATAGATGGCTTTTTTAACGGAGTGTAGTATTCTCAGGTAATATCCTTTATTTTGTGTGCCAATCTGTTCTTCTGCTAAACAGTGAACTCAGGGAATAGATTTGGTTCAGGGTTTAAAGAGCATCTTAGAGGGATAGTTTCAAGGAGTTTTCTAAGTCCCAACTGGTCTGGTAAGTCTGTATTTTTTTAAGAATTTGAGTACTGTTAAACATTTTTCTCCCATTCTCTCAGGGTCCATCTATTGTGGCCCTGATCAGAACGGCCCGTAGTGGTAGCCAAGGACCATCTAGTTCTTCTGGTCTCAGGGTTGATGAGGCCTTGGCTCCTGTAGGCTCTTAGCCCAGTAGACTACTTTCTTCTCTGAGACCTTGATTTCCTTCTTTCTCTTTTACTCCTGACTGGTAGAGACCAATAGTTGTATCTCAAGCTTTTAAGACCCCAGACACTACTCACCTCACTAGGATGCAGCAGGTAACTTTTGGGGAAAGAATTCAAAGAATAAAAATATTTATGCCACTTATCTATTGAAAATAATAAGTAGTAAGAACTTATTACAGGTGTACTAAAACTTATTTCATGTTTATGATTTGATATACATATATGATTTCATAAATCATAGTACTATATATGATTGAATTAATTATCGTGCCTTAAATTCAATGAAAATTCTACTTATGTAAGACTAATCCTTAGTATACTGTTTTAGATAACATGTCTCTTATGGTGCATTTTGTCAGATTCCAACCTTTCTGATTGCTTCTCCGTTAATGGCCACTTACTATCCTAATTGTCCTGTTTTCTCCTTTTCTAGGAGATAAAATTCTAGTATTTATTCTCTGTACTTAGCTAAAAACTTAACTTTCCCTGATTGAACTAATTCTCTGCAATAGGTATACAGTTGAAAATTCTGTTTCTCCAGTTGATGCCTTGTACATGTTATTTTTATTTTAAAATGATATCATAATAGAAAGGAATATTTTTAAATAACAATACAACAGCCCAATATAACAAATATTTTCATATTTCTATAGCAATATATTTTAAAGTAAAAACTTTGGCATTAAATATATTAATCACAACTAAGCTGTGTTAATATTAGGGAAAAATTTATCTGTGTCTGATACCAAAATGAAAGTGGTTTAAAGAGGTAATTTGTTTCTCACACAAAAATCCATACCCTTTCTCTTTAAGGGCATGACCCAGAGTTTCAGGGCACTTATGCCCTGATCACATTGGAGAGAACTTATTCATATGGCTACCAAACCAAAAACTCATTGCTGTCAAGTTGATTCTGACACGTAACAACCCTATGGGACAGTGTAGAATTGCCCCTTAGGGTTTCCAAGGAGTGACAGGTGGATTTGAACTGCCAGCCTTTTTGGTTAGTAGCTGAGTTCTTAACCACTGCACTACTAGGGCTCCCATATGGCTACACCTACCTACCCGCAAAAAAAAAAAAAAAATGCCTTGGAGTTGATTTCAACTCTTGGGGACCCCACTTGTGTCAGAGTAGAACTGCATTCCATATGGTTTTCAATGGCTGATTTTTTGGAAATGGATTACCAGGTTTTTCTTCCAAGGCACCTCTGGGTGGACTTGAACTGCCACCTTTTTGGTTAGCAGCTGAGCTCTTAATCGTTTTCTCCACCAGGGACCCACCTACCTGCAAAGGAGGCTGTACGTATAGTCTTTATTCTAGGCAGCCATGAGGCTAGCTTAAAATAGGTGATTCTACTACTGACTGAGGTGTTAAAAAATGTTGGGGGGCAACTAGTGGTTTATACCTAGTCCTGTTTCAAAAGAACTTTGTTGACATTCCAACGTGTACCAAATTCAGGAGATATAAAAATGAATGGAGTAGAGTCTTTACCATGAAGATTATAACCAATTAGTTGTGATGGGGGTGGTACAGCATAGTAGTACAATACAGTGGAAGCTCAGGAGTAGAAGTGGTTAATTCAGCTTGCGGGGGCTGGGGGCAGTAGCAAGAAACATTTCAGAGAAAAGTCTACCACCACCACCAGTTGCTGTCAAGTCATTCCTCATGTCAATCCCATCCATGTCAGAGTATAACTGTGTTCCATAAGGTTTTCAGTGGCTGATTTTTTAGAGGTAAATCTCCAGTCCTATTTTCTAGGTACCACTTGGGGGGCTTGAACCCCCAACCTTTCAGTTACCAGCCAAGTATGAGCAGTTCACTAGTCAGGGACTCCTCAGAGAAGAGTAAACCTGAAAAACCCGTTGCTGTTGAGTCGATTCCGACTCATAGCGACCCTGTTGGAAACCCTCATGGTGTAGTGGTAAAAGCTATGGCTGCTAACCAAAAGGTCAGCAGTTAAATCCACCAGGCGCTGCTTGGAGACTCTACGGGGCAGTTCTCCTCTGTTCCATAGAGTCGCTGTGAGTCAGAGAAGAGTAGGCACTTGGAAATCATTTTAAGTTCAATAACAACATCCTAGGTAGTGAGATATACTACGAAGATAAACTGTATCATGGAACTGCACAGTCTAGAGAACCAAGTTCAATGTGGAGGTATGCAGAAGGTTTGTAGAGGGAAAGTGGCAGAAGATGAGCCTATAGAGGTAGCTTGTGGTGTGATATGAACAGTCAAGTGTGTTTGGGTTTTATCATATAGACCAGGGGTTGGCAAAGTAGGTCCCAGAGTCCAAATCCAGCCTGATGCCTCTTTTTGTAAATTAAGGTTATATATAAGGTTATATTGGAACCCAGCTACATCTATTTGTGTACGTATTGTCTGTGGCTGCTTTGGTAGTGCAGTGGTTAAGAACTTGGATGCTAACCAAAAGGTCAGCAATTCAAATCTGCCAGCTGCTCTTTGGAAACCCTATGGGGCAATTCTCCTCGGTCCTGTAGGGATGTGATGAGTTGGAATTGACTCGATGGCAGTGGGTTTGGTTTTGGTTTTTATGGCTGCTTTAATGCTACATTGGTACAGTTGAATAATTATGACAGAGACTGTATGGGCTACAAAGCCTAAAATACCTACAATCTGATTCTTAATGGGAAAAAAAGATGCAACCGCTGTTATAGATAATGATTTCTCTTCGGATGTCTTAAAGCAGTAGAATTCCATGAATGAAAGTTATTTAAAGAGGATGTGTAATAACAACTTAAAATATTTTTTGTTTTGCTTTGTCTTTGTTTCATTTTTAATGTAGCCCATGTTATTGGTTAGAATAGAAGAGAATTAGAACATGCATTATTAATAGTTTCCTTACTACTACTACTGGGGTGAAGCAAGACAAAAAAGGATTAAAGAGTTTGCCAAAAGGCCATTAAAGAGATTGGTTGAGAAAGGAGGACCAACACTTTTACATTGAAAGAATGGATGGGCTCCACTTGCTATTTTAATTAATTCTTGAGTTTATCTTTCATTTAGAACTTATCATAGTAACATTAATTATTGCAAATCATCTTGGCTGTATTCACTGTCATGGTACATAATAGGAGCTGTTACCGTAAAGCAGTCCGCACCATGATAAATAGTGAACAACTGCAGAGAACATTTGGGTTGGTTCACCATCTCTAGACCTAGAAATTTGTCCATTTTCAGAATGACTTCTTTTCGACACCAAGTTACCCCAGGCTTTCATAAACTTGAAGATTTTAAGCGCTTTCCCTGAAGCTGTCATATAGTATTAACACACAATGAGCATCATTCATTAAGCTAACATTAACCTGACAGAAATTCTGCTTCAGATAATTACTGCCTACTGCACAACCTTTGTCCTTTGCAAGCTTTAATTTCACATGTCAACGGCAATCACTTTGGAGTATGATATTTGTAGATACAATGGAAGTCTTGCCTTGGCAGATGTATACTTGAAAGTAATGCCTTAAGCCATGAACTCTTAAACTTTCATTTGCTTCACATATTACCATTGTTTGGCAGAGGATGTCTTAAGCTTGCGTGTCACTTGAATGATTTTTTTCTATTCCATTGTTGTAAATAAACCTATTTGCTGTCTTATTAATGAAAAAGAAAGCACTGTGACTTAGTATTGAATAAGCAAATTCTGTCAGAACTCCTACATTCCTCATAATAACTTAATTTCCCGTATTTTTTTTGGATTTTAGATGGTAACCATGTTATAGAAGTACTTGATTTGGACAGTTTTGCCAATATTAAGGATGTAGGCTTTAGATGTAGACAGGAATCTTTCTGTTCTCTGCCTTAAAAAAATTTTTTTTTGGATAAATCTTTTGAAAATTTATTTTAAAGTCACTGCGTCATGGTTAAAAGATGAAAGATAATCAGAAAAGGGGGTACTATCATGAGTATGTTAAGAATTCATAACAGTCTGTCGTGGACTGAATTGTGTCTCCCAAAAATATGGCAGCTTGTCTAGGTCATGATTCACTTGTATGATTGTCTACCATTCTATCTTCTGATGTGATTTCCCTATATGTTGTAAATCCTATCACTATAATGTAATAAGATGAATTAGCGGCAGTAAAAAAAAAAAAAAAATTTTTTTTTTTTTTTTTTTTTACTGATGAGGTCTACAAGATTAGGTAGTGTCTTAAGCCATCTCTTGAGATATAAAAGAGAGTAGCGGGCAGAGAGACATGGGGACCTCATACCACCAAGAAAGCAGTGCCAGGAGCAGAGCACATCGTTTGGACCTGGGGTGCCTGCACTGAGATGCTCCCAGACCAAGGGAAGATTGATGCATTACAAGGACCTTCCTCCAGAGCCAACAGTGACAGAAAGCCTTCCCTGGAGCCGGTGCCCTGGATTTGAACTTATAGCCTATTCGACTGTGAGAGAATAAACTTCTCTTTGTTAAAGCCATCCACTTGTGGTATTTCTGTTATAGCAGCACTAGATAACTAAGACCCAGTCAGAAATAAAAATGTATATCCCAGTAGAAACTGAGCAAATAATGTAGGCATTTAATTCACAATGTAGATAAAATTGGCTAATTAATATATGAAGAGATGCATACCCTTGCTGGAATAAAAGGAATGCAAATGAAAAGAATAATGAAGTACTGATATTTTATTTATCAGAATATAAAGGGGAATAAAAAGTATTCACTGTTAACAAGAGTGTCATTTTTGCAGTCTTCCAGAGGACAGCTTGGCTATATTTACTATATTTTAAATGTTACACTATTTATATAGCTTTTTTAGTGATTTCCTAGCAATTTATGCCATGAAAATAGTAGAACAAGGGCACAGATTTGCATGCACAAGAATACTCATCACAGCATTGTTGGCAATGAGAATAAACTAGAATCGACCAAAGTTGTCTGCTTGGCACTGGCAGAATACTATATGGTATCTCATAAATAAATATTATTCAGCCACTGTAAAATGACACTGTAAAATAATGGGTTCTTTCTATTAAAATCCTTTTTCCTTGTCTTCCATCACTGTACACTCTGTATTTTTCCCTTATGTCTCTGGATTTTGCATTTGCTTTGAAGGCTCATCTTCTTCTAAAGCGCAGTTAATTTTGGATTTCGCAAAGTTTTCCCCAAGACTCTCCTTCCCTTCTCATGTGCTCTCACTCAATCAGACTTTTTCAAACTGTGTGTGGCTACCCAATAGTGAGTCACGAAATCAGTATCATCGAGAGTGATGGGTAATGAAAAATTTACTATTTTTAAAATTAATTTTGGAGCTTATTTCTGTACCATCTTTAAATATTGGTAAATTTTATTTGGTATTGATTATGTTTTTATCTTATAAAAGAATATCATTTCTGGAAGGTGTGTTTTAATTTTATATGTGTGTTTTTACTAGGTTGCAATGAAAAAATAATGTATCTATTACTATTAGGATAAAAAAAAGAAGTTTGTAAAATGTGTACCTAGGAGATCTTATTACACTCAGAGCTTCGAATACAGTCTATAAAAAAAATGGCTCCAAAATTTATGTCTCTAGTCATGTTCTTTCCTCAGATCTAGATCCACATATATAACTGCTTCCATGGTATATCCAGTTGAATATTTCAAAACCAGTTATGTGTGAAACTTAATCTATGATGTTCACCTTAACTTCTGGTCTTTGGTGAATGACGCTGCCTTAGTTACCTAGTGCTGCTATAACAGAAATAGCACAAATGGGGGGGCTTTAACAGAAATTTATTTTCTCAAGGTTTAGGAGGCCAGAAATTTGACTTCAGGGTGCATGTTCTAGGGGAAGGCTTTCTCTGTCAGCTATGGAGGAAGGCCCTTGTCTCTTTTGAACTTCTGGTCCTGGGTGATCTTCCTGTGGCTTCATATCTCTCTTCTCCCATCTTGGCTTCCTGGCTTACTTGTTTAATCTCTTTTATATCTCTCTTGGTATAAAAGCCCCAACAGGGCTCCTTACCACAGGTATAGGGGTTAGGATTTACAACACATGTTTTGGGGGCGCCATCAGTGTTACAGATCAGAAGCACCTTTTTACCCTTCCCTGATCACCAGTATGATTATCAGTTTTACCTCCTGCTTTTCTTAACTTTAATTACATCTCTCCATCTGCTCAGAGTGCACTGGGCAAAGCTGTTCCCCACTCTTGTCTGAACTACTGCAATAGCATCATAAATGATGTCCTTACTATCTACTCTGTGTTGCTGTTATTAGTTGCTGTCAGAGTTGACGCTGACTCATGGTGATCCCACATGTGCAGAGTAGAACAGCTATATAGGGTTTTCAAGGCTGTGACTATTCAGACACAAATCACTAGGCCTGTCTTTCAAAGCACCCTTGGGTGCTTTGAACTGCCAAGCTTTCAGCTAGTACTCAAGCACTTAACCTTTGAGGCACCCAGGGACTCCCAAGTTCTTTCTCTATTATGTAACATGAGTGTGATTTTTAAGATGCATATCTGATGATTGCTGACTTCCATCTACTCCTAGCATCAAGACTGGCTTCATAGTTGCGCATAGTTTCCCAGGGCCCCGCGCTTGGGAGGACGTAGTTTAATGTTCTGCAGCAGCCATCGTGAAATTCTTAATCGTTTTTTAACAGGGAGCTTGCGTTTCCATTTTGCACTGAGTCCCACACATTATGCAGCAGTCCTGCCTGGCATAAATACCCAATGACTTCTTATTTCTATTAACTTAAAAGAAAACCTTTTTTATATAGTGTGGAAGACCCTGTGTGTTTGGCCTTCTATGTTGTGTAAAGGAGAATAAAATTAATTGAAAAACTCACCCAGCAATAGAATTGAACCCTCCCCCCCAAAAATGAATACTCAATTCATAATATAGTTACAAATAGTTAATTTTGCTCGGTTCACTACCATTTTTCCTCATTTTAATCATTCTGTCTTCCTTCAGTGGCTTTCATATTTCATGACCCTCTTGCACAGAATCTTTAGGTATGTTGTTTTCTGTACCCGAAATGCTTTTTATTTTTTTGCTTTCCATCCTCTTAGTTTGATTTAAGTTTCTCATACCCTCTGACCCTAGAGAAGCATTTCTGTTTGCATGAGTACAAGAAGATATTTAAAGAAAGTTCACAGAATCAATGCCTGTAATACCAATACCTTGGAAACACTCTTCAAGTCCATCAGCAGGTGAATGGTCATTTACAGAGCAGTGAAAATGATTGAGCCAAAGGTATAGATAATAACTGGACAAAGCTTAAAAATCTAGTATTGGTGAAAAAAAATGGTGTGAAATGATAGACATGGGGCAAAGTAGTAATTTATATTTTGTCATCAGCCCACTCCATGGCTCAGTTGTTTATCATATTTTTTCTTAAACATCTGTTATTATTCTGTGAAATCAGAAGTTTAGTGCCTTGGGAAATGCCATAGCCATATTTTTGGCCATATCAGAAGTGACTTAGCTGTTACCAACTAACTGATCATGTTAAATAAATCCTACCAGAAAAAAAGAAAAAAATTGTGTAGACAAGTCCTTCATGTCAGTTTTTGTATTTGTTGGAACTGCATCAATAATGCTTGTCCCTTTTCCCAGCAATGGAGATTTTCTTGTTAATGATCGTTGATTTATATTTGATAAACCAGAGTGGGAACATGAAAAGTAGAGCATAGAGGGCTAGTGGGGTTTTTGAATTCTTGTATCTAAAGAATTTCAGGGTTTTGTGGGTAATCTAGGTCTCCCACTTGGAGATCCCATAGTAGATCCTCCCTCCGGTCCTACATGGCCCATTATCTTCCTAGTCCTGTCATAGATAACATCATTATTGCCAAAGACTGGTGCTCCAGAGTTTATACCTCAACTGTTGTTGATGGAACCCAAGGTCAATAAAGAAAAGCCAAAATTATTTCATAGGCAAATTCAGCAGTCAGGAATCACCATCCTATTACCAGGCAAGGGCTGAAAACAACAACAAAAAACCCAGCCTAGGTGACCTTCCTCACTTCGGATCCTCTAACCATTTCTCACTTAATCCAGAGTAAAAATTGAAGTCCTAACAACCTACAGGAAAACCAGAATGGTAGAGATACTTAACATACTTAGCTGCTAACCAAAAGGTTAGAGGTTTGAGTCCACTGAGAGGCACCTCAGAAGAAAGACCTGGCACTCTACTTCTGAAAAATCAACCACTGAAAACCCTTTGGGACACAATTCTACTCTGAAAACATAGGGTCACCATGAATCTGAATTGACAACAACTGGCATAACAACAACCTACAAGAACAGACCTGCTTTTTTACCCTTTGTCCCATCTAACCACTCTCTTACTTACTCCATTCTACCTTCATAGACTCTGTGGTTCCTCAGGGGTTTAGGACCTTCACACTTTCTCTTTTGTCTGCCTGAACCCATTTCACTCAGGTATACCTATTCATTTATCCATTTATACAACACTGTTAACTGAGCTCCTGCCCTATGCCAAGTTCTGGGCATGCAGAATGATCTGTGTCTCCCAAGCTGCAAATCTCTCGAAAGCAGGCTCAGTGTTTTTATATTTCTGTTACCTAGTGTAAAGATAGTGTTTTCTTAGCTACACAAGTAGGTGTTTAATTATTGCATGCATTTAGGTGAGTGTTACAGGAGCTATATCCCAGGGTGGTGTGCGAACAAAAATGAGGAGACTCTAACTTGACCTGAGGAGGTTAGAAAGACTTTCAAGAGGTGGTAAAATCTTTAGCTGTATCTTGAACTCTGTGTAGGAAAAGTCAGAAAGTGAGAAGTGGGGAAAGGGTCTGCTTGACAAAGAAAATAGTATAGGCAAAGATATAGAGACTGTGGTGTGTTTGGGGACTGTCAAGAAGTTCTAGAAAACTTAAACCCTTATGTTCATTTTGACGAGTTCTAGGAGTGGAGGCTGGTGAGAAGGGCTACGGAAGACACTGTATGCTGTGCAAAATGTACAATATTTTATCCTGAAAATAATGAAGAGGCACTGATACTTTAAACTGGATTTTAAAGAAAGTATTGAAGAATTCAGTGTACTCACTGCCTTTATAAGCAGGAAGAACAGTGCATTTCTATTCCATCTACTGGAAATGTATGGAAGACATTCTGACATATTCTTATCCCTAAGAAGATATCCAGGCTCACCAATACGTCACAGCAGAGACTGAGTTTACAATAGTGTAGTAGGACCTACTTAAGCAGTTTGTCACCATAGTGTTCTTCATTGTATTGTTAGGGCTGTTGTGTTTTTACCTACCTCTGTCTTTGCTATTCAAGCAGTAGGTCAGAGCATGTGTGACTAAATCACAGAAAAGCAGCATGCTCATCTTATCCTGTATAATTCTTATGTGCGTAACTCTGGAGCCAGAGCATCAGATTGCTATAATAATCCTCATGTCATTTAGATGCAATGTTACCTTTTAAAGTAGCGGCTGTTTTAGACTGGTTTATAAGACTCTGTGAACTTGAACTTCACATCTTTCCTGAAGCCATCTTCAGAAATTTTATAAGACCTTGCTTTTTATTATGCGTCCTGAAGTTTTGGTCACCATTGTGCTTATAGCATGAGTCCACTGTAGGGGTGAAGGAAGGCATTCTGAATAAGAACAACTTATCTGAAAAGCCCGTGCAAATGAATTTTCTCCCAAGATGATTTGTCATAGAAATGAGTAAGCAGTGTAGAAAATGGAATTGGTTGATATAACATTATCTTATTTTCTCATGCCAGTGATGTTGTTGGAATAAATTCTGAAAGGTAGTATGCAAGCCCCTGACTTATGAAGTATAATGTTCCATGATCAGACACATACCTTCCTCCTTTTTTTTTTTTTGATGGTTTAGAATCACCATTATTGTAATGCAAATAAAATTTCTTAAATTTATATAATGCGTTATGGTAAATAGGCATACATTATTTGAATCATGTGCAATTGTATGTTGATGCTTAAAGAGTTTTTAAAATAGTTCAAGCTATTTGACTCTATGTTTAAAAACTCCGTCCTGTAAGTTTTTTGGCAATGTTGCGTCTACTTTTTATACTTTTCCTGCCTTTCACATCTTGTGGGATTTTAACTTTCTCTTATTAACTTTCTGTCATTGCTGTAGGCAATGTGACTTTCTAAAAGAATGTTTTTTTTTTCCTGTAAGGAATAGACTTACGATGACATTCATGTGTGTGTAAAACAGACAGGCATTTTCTTAAAATGTCTAGTCTGAAGTGTCATCTGACTCTTTTTTGAACCTTATGGGTTTGATTGTCTACCCCATACTTTTTTTTAGTGCCTATATGATTTTTTTTATATGATCTGATTCTAAAGAAAACATAGAAGATACAGGGAAAGGGGAGGACTCCTCAGCATGAGAAGGACAAAGGGAAATAACATGATTATACAAAGTTGGATCCAGCTGCCCCTCACATGCTTTTTTTTTTTTAATTTTGACAGAGTCTGGAAACAAAAGGCAGAAGACACGGGGGGAGTGGAAAGACTTAGGCGCATGAGAAATGGGAAGGTGGAAACCAGATTATTACACATGATATGATCCTGCAAAAATCAAACAAAAACCAAGTAATCAGTGAAGAAACAAGAGAGGAGCAGCTGATAAAGAGGAAACTTCGTTCTGTATATATTTACTAAAGACCCTTGATACTAATATTTTAGGATTTTAAGCCTTCATTTTTGTGATGCCTCCAAGTTTATTATTTTTAAGCTCCTATTTCCATATTATGGCTGGCTGTCAGTTTCCTTTTTTAAAAAACTTCCCAAATTGTCTTTGTCTTCCTAGTGACCTTTAGAAGAGGATCCAAGAGCATATAAAGACTCTAATGATAGTGTGTCTGAATAATAGCAACGAAAAAGAGTCCCTGGAGGTCAATCTTTGGTTTCAGAGAAGAAAGAGCCAGGGGAAGTAAGGGTGACCTGGAATCTAAACTAAGATCCAAAAGTGAACCCTGACAATTAAATCTTATAAAAGTTCTCTGGGCGATTTCCCTAAAAATGTATCTACGGTTTTGTTATTTCGAGTCACTTAGGCATTAAAAGCAGACTCTAGTAACTTCCTGAGATAAGGAATATAATAATTTCCGTAAGGGTGGAGAAAAGCTGAAATAATCCCAGACTTTTTAGAGAAGAGTAATCATAGCTATTTTGTTCCATTTTTGCCTTTGGTTAATGATGCTTGTGCCCTACTTCATTTTTGTTTTTGCATTTTTTTTTTTCTGCCCAGAGAATGGTCCCTAGCTTCACTTTGAATTAACACTTTCAGTAACCAACTCCTGGCCTTGCCTTTGTGTGCTAATACCCAGTGGACACCTGACTACGTTGTTCTAGTTGCCTGCTCAATGTTGCCATAAAAATCAACAAGATAACATACGGAAGTGCCCAATAAAGAACCTGGCACATTGTAGGTACCTTTTAATATTAGTGATTTTCTTGTAAATAAAACAAACTGTTTTAGGCACTATGAAAACTATTAAGATGAATTGAACACAGTCGATTCTTAGAAAGTGCTCATCTAATAAGGAAAATAATACATGCATATTAATGATAACTAAAATAGAAAAATATTAGGAGACTCAGATGAAGTCTTTTAATTTTTGACTTTGATGCTGAAATGACGAATTAGTTGCTTAGATAATCCCAGCCATTGCCCAACACCAGTTCCCTAATAATAGTTTATAGGAATTTTCCTTATTCTCCTTTTATCTGGCTGGGTCAACAGTGATCACTACCTAATAGAGGTGGTTTAGCTGAAAAGCTTGCAGACTTCTCCATTTCAAGAAAAGTTCTGGCATGCTTCAGCTTCAATCAGATTAGCTTGGCTTTCTAGAATTGAGTTAAACCTCTCAACTGGGAGTTGGAGTTTGTGATCACTGTCTCTAAAACACTTAATGGTTTCGTACTTTCAGATGTAGATAATTCCTTAGGGCACATGCCTCGATTACCATTTTTTTTTTTCTTTGAGAATTTGACCAGGGGCCCAGCTCTAAGGAGTCTATGTGTTTATTATTGTTTTGATAGATACTAGTACTTTTTTTTTTTTAGTACTTTTGTTGTTGCCATTAGGTGCCATCAAGTTGGTTCTGACTCACGGTGACAGAGTAGAACTGCCCCACAGGGTTTCCAAGTAGCAGCTGATGGATTTGAACTGCCGACCTTTTGGTTAGCAGCTGAGCCCTTAACTACTAGGCCACCAGGGCTCCATTAGCGCCAGTAGCTCATCATATTTAACGATTTAAATCATTTATATATTTAATCATGAGAAAAAGCAATTTTGGCAGGTAAGAAGTTGAATTCATTGGCTTTATCTTTCTTCAACTTAATGGAGCTGCTGGTGAGTTCTCTGGTATTCATATGAGGGAATCTCATTTCATGACTGCATTTGGTTCCTGTCAAACTGAATATGTTTCATTTAACAGTTACATTCTGCCTTTTAAATTCCATGCTGTCTGCACGGACATCTGGGTATGTATGGACCATCTGAGTTATTCTGTATACATCTTTGCAGAATTAATTATCTCTGCATCAGCTCTGGATACAGTGGGGAGTTGGAGGTTTTGAGTAAAAGAGAATCATCTTTTAGGCCATTCTTCTAGAGTCAGTAATTACGATAGAGATTTTTTAAAATTTATATTTCAGTAACATGGTAGTGATGAATGGTGGCATGTGAGATAAATGTTGAACATCTATAATATTTTCATCCTGGAGGCCAATATCACAGAAGTATTGTAGCCTTTCTCTGCTTTCTATTGTCCTCTAATTGATGCCAACTAAAACACACTCTTTTCCCCTCTTTTTTTTAATAAGAACAGAAGTTTATTGCCTCACAGTACTGGAGTCTGAGTCAGAGATTAGGGTATTGTCCTCGTTGATTCCTTCTGAGGCTTCGAGAGAGAATGTATTCCATGCCTCTGTCTTAGCTTCTGGTGGCTCCAGGCATCTCTTTGCTTACAGCTGCAGTATCACATGACATCCTTCCTCTGTCTCCCTGTCTCTGTGTCTCTTCTCCTTTTTAATAAACTAAAAAACCAAAAACCTGTTGCCATCAAGTTGATTCCAACTCATAGCAACCCTATAGGTCAGAGTAGAAGTGCCCTGTAGGATTTCCAAAGAGCACCTGATGGATTTGAACTGCTGACCTTTTGGTTAGCAGCCGTAGTACTTAACCACTAAGCCACTAGGGTTTCCCCTTTTTAATAAGAATGCCACTAATACTGGATTAGTATCCTTCATGCTCCAGTATGACCTCACCAGAATCTAACTGATAATATCTTCAAAGATTGTTTCCAAACAAGCTCACATTCACAGAAACCGGGGTTGGACTTCAACCTATCTTTTTGGGAAACATAATTCAATCCATAACACTTCTCGTTACTTTTCTCTACTGCACCATTTAGCTTTTCGCTAGCACACAATGTTGGTTCTTTTCCCTTCATTTTAACTTTGGTGTAATTTTCCTCCAACCTGAGAATACTTCGTTTCATTTGTGACCTTAGAGCTTTGTGCTTTTCCTATTCAAGAAACTTATTAAAAAATGAAACAAACTCATGTGACTTGAGGAAGTTTTCTCTTTTGCCTCTTTTCAATGAATTGCTAAAACCAAACAAACAAACTTTTACCTACGTCCCCAAAATGTAGACTTTAGTCTTTGAGATTCTAATTTGTTAATATCTATTAAGAACAAAGGAAACCCTGATGGCGTAGTGGTTAAGAGCAATGGCTGCTACCTAAAAGGTTGTTAGTTCAAATCCACCAGGTGCTCCTTGGAAACTCTATGGGGCAGTTCTACTCTGTCCTATAAGGTCGCTATAGGGCTGCTATGAGTCGGAATCAACTCGACGGCAACAGCTTTTTTTTTTTTTTTTTAATTCAGAACAAATGTCAATAAAATAAGCCCTGGTCATATTACTGAGATCACATGCAAAATAAAATCAGAAGAGGCTTTCTGAAATCATATTAAAAGAAAAGCTAACTATAATATGTCATTTGTCTGGAAACATTCAAGTATAATATATCACCTTTGGTAGAGTAGACCCTTAGTTTTAGTAATGAGATTCTGATACAATCATCTGAGGTATGAATTTAGTAAGAGAGCTATGGGTTTCCAGATTATGGTTGACTAATGAAAAAAAATTTTCTCTAGCGTTACAATCCAAAGTCAAATGCCTTGAATTTTGTAGACTACAAGGTGCCAGTGACTTCTTCCTGTGTTGTTGTTGTTAGGTGCTGTCCAGTCAGTTCTGACTCATAGCAACCCTACGTACAAAGAACTAAACACTGCCCAATCCTTCACCATCCTCACAATTGTTGCTGTGTTTGAGCCCATTGTTGCAGCCAGTGTGTCAATCCATCTCACTGAGAGTCTTCCTCTTTTTCACTGACCCTCTACTTCACAGAGCATGATGTTCTTTTCGAGGGGTTGGTCCTACCTGATAAATTGTCCAAAGTAAGTGAGAAGAAGTCTAGCCATCCTTGCTTCTAAGGAGCATTCTGGCAGTATGTCTTCCAAGGCAGATTTGTTCATTCTTCTGACAGTCCATGGAATATTCAGTATTCTTCACCAACACCATAATTTGAATGCATCAGTTCTTCTTTGGTCCTCCTTTTTCATTGTCCAGCTTTCGCATGTATATGAGACAATTTGCCCAATGCAGTGCGTCCTTTGATTTCTTGACTGCTGCTTCCACGGATGTTGATTGTGGATCCAAGTAAAATGAAATCCTTGACAACTTCAGTCTTTTCTCTGTTTATCATGATGTTGCTTATTGGTCCAGTTGTGAAGAGCCATGCAGTATCCCCTTGTTCTGTTCTAATGACTATCTCTTGGTCTATGTACAGGTTCCACATGAGCACAACTAAGTGTTCTGGAATTCCTGTTTTTAATAATGTTATCCATAATTTGTTTTGGTCCACACAGTTGAATACCTTTGCATAGTCAGTAAAACCCAGGTAAACATCTTTCTGTTATTCTCTGCTCTCAGCCATGATCCATATGACATCAGCAATGATATCCCTCATTCCATGTCTTCTTCTGAATCCAGCTTGAATTTCTGGCAGTTCCTGACCATGTACTGCTGCAACTGTTTTTGAATTATCTTAGCAAGATTTTACTTGTGTGTGCTATTAATGACATTGTTTGATAATTTCCATATTCCCTTCGATCACCTTTCTTTGGAGTAGACACAAATATGGATCTCCTCCAGCTGGTTCACCAGGTAGCTGTCTTCCAAATTTCTTGGCATAGATGAGTGAGCACTTCCAGCGTTCCATCTGTTTGTTGAAACATCTCAACTGGTATCCTGTCAATTCCTGGAGGCTTGTTTTTGCCAATGCCTTCAGTACAGCTTGGACTTCTTTTTTCAGTACCAAAAGTAATACAAAGAATTTCTGTATACGCCTTACCTTGATTCACGTATTGTTTACATTTTGTCATATTTGCTTTACCATTCTCTCTATATATTGTTGTCATTGCTCTATATACACACATATGTTAACATTAACATTAACCTTTCGAACCATTTTGAGCCATTTGAGAGTAAGTTGCAAATATCATGCTCCTTTACACCTAAATTTCCTAAGAACAAGGACATTCAGTTATATAATTACAAAATTATATAAACTAGATATAATTAAATAATTGTATTTTTAAAATAGATTTAATTTAAATTTTATTAAAAAATGTAATATTAAACTTAATTATATATATATGTAATATAATTATACATATCAGGGAGTTTAACACTGATACAGCGTTATTATCTAACCCATAGTCTTTATATGGATTCCACCAATTATCCCTTTAATGTGCTTTATAGTATTTTTTCCCCAAATCCGGGATCTAATCTAGGATCACACTTTATAGTTAGTTGTTCAGTCTCTTTGTTCTACCTTAATCTGGAACATATCCTCAGCTTTTGCTTGACTTAATTGACCTTGACATTTTTGGCATTATGAAGAGTGAATTCTAAAATATTTGTCATTTTGCTCCATTAGTGCAATCACTACAGAACCCCTGCGCCACAGTGGTTAAAGCGCTTGGCTGTTAACAGAAAAATAAGTGGTTCGAACCCATCAGCCGCTCTGTGGGAGAAACGTGGTAGTCTGCTTTCATAAAGATACACAGCTTCAGAAACTCCATGGGGCAGTTCTACCCCGTCCTATAGGGTTTCCATGAGTCAAAATCAACTTGACGGCAGTGGGTATAGTTTTGAGTTAGTGCAATCACTAGTCCTGTTGCATTCAAAGTCAGAATTCCAAACTGTTACTGAGTTAAAGCCTTTCCTCTCATCCGCCTCAAACCTACTTTGGCCTGGATGTCTATAGGGGAAAAGGGGACCAAATTATTTTCTATTTGTCCCCCTTGTACTTCTTTTTCATTTTCTTCCCACCACCTCATTCTTACCTGATCTCTTTAGGGTTAGAACTAGGGAGTGACAAGAGGCAAGAAGGAGGAAAAGCCATACCCCACTGCTATTGTTGTGGTTGGCACTGGCCCTCCTTGGGCTTTCAGGAGTTAAGAGCAGACTCCAGTGGAGCATGTCTATGGCCTTCTGAGATTCTCCACAAAATCGGACTAAAACAAACTCTCTCCTCTTCATCACTCACAACATATTCTCAGCATCTGAGAATCTCAGCATCTCTCTCCTGGTGTCTTGCTCCTGTATGACTCTGTCTTGGTTCAACACCCTCCTCCATGGCTGACATTTATTTCATCCATGGAAAACAAACATCTTCTGCTCTATTCCCTTTAGAAGCGCAGCTGGCTTCTAATATGACCTCTTCTTTTTCTTCTACAGCTGATTAGGCAGTTCCATTACATTTCTCTTAAAATCTTTTGGGTGTATGAGTCATAAACCTATTGCCCAAACTCCAAGAGGCACAAGTGGTGTGGTGAGAGGGAAGCAGTTTTCCCCTTCTCCACCCACAGGGGGCATCAGGGAAAATACAGTGACACTTCTACCACTCCAATGAAAAGAATGGTCTAACGTTTCTTACCTCTACCTTCCCTAATCTTATTAAATATCTACCCTGTTATACTCTATAAATGAGTGTAGGTCTGAGTGTCACAAGAACAGATTCTACAAGTTTTACCTTGTTGTTGTTAGTTGCCATTGAATCTGTTCTGACTCATGGCAACCCCATGTGTGCAGAGTAGAACTGTTCCGTAGGGTTTCGATGGTGTGACCTTTTGGAAGCAGATCACCAGGCCTCCCTTCTGAGGCATCTCTGGGTGGGTTCAAACCACCAGCCTTTAGGTTGGTTGAACACTTAACCATTTGCACCACCTGGGGACTTCTAAGTCTTACCCAGGTGATCTAAAATTTCATTTTGGTATGTGGGAGTACGTGGCACTGTTTTGTTCTCTACTTTTGGGTGTTTGTGAGAGAAAGATATGGCAGTCTGCTTCCATAAGCATTAAAAAAAAAAAAACAATAACAACAAGAAAACATTGCCATTGAGTTGATTCCGACCCTATTGGGCAGTTTTACTTTGTCCTCACAGGGTCACTATGAGTTGGAATTGGCTTGATGGCAATGGGTTTGGTTTTTTGGTTGGTTTGGGGATTTACTAAAAACTGAGTCAGAAAAAGAGACCCATTTAACACCCAGGGCAGGGATTAGTTCTTACACGGGCAGTTAAGTAAACTTTTGCATCACCTTCTCCTCTGGAACGGAAAAACAACAGCAAGTTTAATTTCTAATGGGTGAAAGACAGTAATAATCCTAATGGATTGGCATATGCGATATAAAGGACAGTGAAGGAGCCTCAGTAGCTCAGTGGTTAAGAGCTTGGCTGCTGACCTGAAGGTTGGAGGTTTGAACCTACCAGCTGCTCCATGGGAGAAAGATGTGGCTGTTTGCTTGCATAAAGATCAAGGCCTTGGAAACCCTATGCGGCACTTCTACCCTGTCCTGTAGGGTCACTATGAGTCAGAATTGATTCAACGGAAACAAGTTTAAGGGACAATGTAAAAATATCCCATGTAACTTTGTGTATTTATCCTTGAGTATTGTTTGATTACACTGAAATCTATATTGCAGTGCCTTCTCTACTTGGACTATAAAAGATTTCTCTCAGTCTTCAGTTCTAGGAGCAATTATACTTTTCCTAAGTAACTGATTTTTTTTTTTTTTTTAAACCTATGGACACTGCAGTTGATTCTTTTTCTCTTGTGGTGACCACTAGACCCACTATAGTTCCATTTGTTCACCTCTGAAAAGTGAGCACAACCGCAAGAGATACGTTTTGTTTACAGCTTCAATCTCACTTATTTTATTTTTCTTTCTTTCTTCTGATTTTCTCATTTTTTTCTTCCTTGTAGCCTAGCATTAAAAAAAAAAAAAAAAAGAAATCCATTTTGGAACAAAGTGTAAACAGACAAATAACTTATTATAAATATAGCTATTTTTAACATTTTGTTGTCTATCAGGGAAGGACTTCATTCCCTCTTTCTACGTGTGTTAGGGACAGGATGGGATATTTTAAAAGTACAGGCAGTTCCCAGATTATGAACAAGTTCCATTTCTAAATATGTCTTTAAGTTGAATTTGTACAGAAGTCAGAACAGCTGGGTATACTTCATATCTAACCTCAGTTAACCAAATGTTTGTCTTAGTATACATAGTACATAGTATACCTTTCTGTGCGTTAAAAACATTAAACACTTCCAGATACCTAAAAACATCTTTAACATAATAATACAGTAATAATAATCATGTTTTGATGTGCGTTACTAAGTAGTGCCCATTTGTTATTACGAACCACTGTATTTACCTTAAATTTCTGATATAACAGGCTTTATGGGGTTGTTCATAACTACGGGTTGTATGTAAATTGTACGTTCGTAAACCAGGAACCGCCTGTACGTAAAAAGCTAAGTGTTTTTGTATGTCCTTTTAGAGTGGTTGAGGAATAATTAAAAAATAAGACAAGATATATATAATCGTTAGGAAATGATGATGTGTTTTATTAGATGACATGCTCTAAAGAAACAAGAATTATTGTTTTTTTTTTTTTTTTGTCATTTGAAACAGTTTTCTCAAACAGTTTAAATGGAGCCACAGATGTAACTGCAACAGTGACACTGAAAGCAGAAAGGAAGGGCCACACGTAAGGAGGTACGCCTGAGCTGCGCCTGTGATATGTGATGCAGTGGAGCAGAAACGGCAACCACTGTTCACTTGGCAGGGCCTAGGAGAGTGAGTCTTTCCACAGACACTAGTTCGAACACTACTAGGTTTGTAATGGAGCCTGTGTGGTGCAAATGGTTTGCAATTGGCTGCTAACTTAAAGCTTGGTGGCTTGAACCCACCCCATGGTTCCACAGAAGAAAGATCTGGCAATGTGCTTCTGTAAAGATTAAAAAATCCCATTGCTATCCAGTTGATTCTGATTCGTAGTAGTCCTATAGGACAGAGTAGAACTGCACCATAGGGTTTCCTGGGCTGTCATCTCTACAGAAGCAGACTGCCACATCTTTCTGCCACAGAACAGCTGGTGGGTTCAAATCGCCAACCTTTCAGTTAGTAGCCGGGTGTTTAACCACTGCACGACCAGGAAAACCCTATGGAGCAAGTCCACTCAGTAACACATGGGGCCTCCATGAGTTGAGGGCCTGCTGAGCTGTAGCTAACAACAGTAACAAGTTTACAATGCATTGAATATAAGGCTAATGCCAGCACATAGTCTATTGTTTATTTGCTCATTTGATATTAGTTGGAAATAATTATATGTAGGGTTGTTTTAGGCCTCTTACAGTTAAGCTTTTCATAGTAGAGTTAGTATACTAGAGCACTTGGCTATGTCTGATAATACTTGCAAAGAGTTAATTCAATTATTACATTTTCTTTTGAAGCCTACACCATAGAATTACACACAGTAGAAAGTTAGACTATTACGGTTTTATTTCCACAAGTATTTGAGTGCATATTTGATTCATTTCACTTTTGTGTTAGAAAATTAACACGGCATTATTTTTCTGAAGATGTTTCCCATTGTAGCCACTTAAGAAATGGGACTAATCATGCTAGCTCATTTAAGTAATATAGCTTCAGAAATGAATGTGTTTTTTTTCCCTTTATATTGAAATGATAGTTTTCTAATAGAGATAGTGAAGTTGTGTATTCAAATATCTTTAAAGGAATAGTTAATTCAGAATTGAATGCAAAGAACTACAGAAGATGATTCGTCCATGTAGATACAATTATAGAGTGGCCGATAATGGATCTGTGTTATTCTTAATGCCTATACATGGCTACAGCAAGACTCAAGTTGTTTTTAGAAATTTTCAGTACATTGAACTAAAGAAAAGTATGACAGCAGAAACCATCTGATAAATTAAATGTGACATGTTTTTTATTCATATAAAATGGTTTCTGAGCAGCTGGTAATTGTGAATATTTCAGCAGTCATTTTTGATGTGGAATACTTCTTCTGTGTTCAACACTAATGAGTTGTGAGTTGTGCTTCATCAAATTGACAGTTCCCTTACTTTTGTAAATAAGCATGTGATACACCTTATAAAACTGGTAAAAGATATTCACCTGTTAAATGCATAGAATTTTTCTCTTTCCCCTCTCTCTTTCTCTCCCTCTTTCTGGCTCACTCTTGACTTTTCCAGTAAGATAATACAAAGAAGAGCATTTACTGAGTGCTTGTTAAATTCTAAGCATGATGCTAGATACTATAATATACACCCTCCATTGAATAATTATTACAACTCAAATAAACTCAATGAAAAAGTGACACTCTACTTAGGGCCGTCATGAGTCGGAATTGACAGCAACTAACAACAAAAAGAATCTTAACGATAATCCTATCAAATAGGATGTTTATGATTTATTCCCATTGTGTAAGTGATTAAAGTTACAAACAGAGATGAGTGTTAGTCATAGAGCTGGATTCATAGTGCAGAATCCAGTGCTTTAATATATAATACTATTTTCAGTAAGCGGTAGAAATTAATTTAACCCTACTAATTTTTTTTTTAAGTACAACACTGTCAGTAATAGGATAATATCCCCTCATACGCCTACAAGGAAGACCAGTTAATACGACTGTTATTCAAATTTACACACCAACCACTAGGGCCAAAGATGAAGAAATAGAAGATTTTTTCAGTTGCTACAGTCTGAAATTGATCGAACATGCAATCAAGATGCATTGATAATTACTGGCAATTGGAATGCAAAAGTTGGAAACGAAGAAGGACCAGTAGTTGGAAAATATGGCCGAGGTGATAGGAACAATGCCGGAGATCAAATCATAGAATTTTGCAAGACCAACGACTTCTTCATTGCAAATACCTTCTTTCACCAACATAAACGGTGACTATACACATGGACCTCGCCAGACGGAACACAGAGAAATCAAATTGACTACATCTGTGGAAAGAGACGATGGAAAAGCTCAATATCATCAGTCAGAACAAGGCCAGGGGCCGACTATGGAACAGACCATCAATTGCTCATATGCAAGTTTAAGCTGAAACTGAAGAAAATCAGAGCAAGTCCACGAGAGCCAAAATATAACCTTGAGTTTATCCCACCTGAATTTAGAGACCATCTGAAGAATAGATTTGACGCATTGAACACTAGTGACCGAAGACCGGATGAGTTGTGGAATGACATCAAGGACATCATCCATGAAGAAAGCAAGAGGTCACTGAAAAGACAGGAAAGAAAGAAAGACCAAGATGGATGTCAGAGGAGACTCTGAAACTTGCTCTTGAGCGTCGAGCAGCTAAAGCAAAAGGAAGAACTGTTGAACTAAAAGAACTGAAGATTTCAAAGGGCCTCTCGAGAAGACAAAATAAAGTAGTATAATGACATGTGCAAAGAGCTGGAGATGGAAAACCAAAAGGGAAGAACACGCTCGGCGTTTCTCAAGCTGAAAGAACTAAAGAAAAAATTCAAGCCTCGAGTTGCAATAGTGAAGGATTCAATGGGGAAAATATTAAATGATGCAGGAAGCATCAAAAGAAGATGGAAGGAATACACAGAGTCATTATACCAAAAAGAATTAGTCAATATTCAATCATTTCAAGAGGTGGCATATGATCAGGAACCTATGGTACTGAAAGAAGAAGTCCAAGCTGCTCTGAAGGCATTGGCAAAAAACAAGGCTCCAGGAATTGATGGAATATCAACTGAGATGTTTCAACAAACAGATGCAGCGCTGGAGGTGCTCTGACTCGTCTATGCCAAGAAATATGGAAGACAGCTTCCTGGCCAACTGACTGGAAGAGATCCATATTTATGCCTATTCCCAAGAAAGGTGATCCAACTGAATGTGGAAATTATAGAACAATATCATTAATATCACACGCAAGCAAAGTTCTGCTGAAGATCATTCAAAAACAGCTGCAGCAGTATATCAACAGGGAACTGCCAGAAATTCAGGCCAGTTTCAGAAGAGGATGTGGAAGCAGGGATATCATTGCTCATGTCAGATGGATCCTGGCTGAAAGCAGAGAATACCAGAAGGATGTTTACCTGTGTTTTATTGACTACGCAAAGGCATTTGACTGTGTGGATCATAACAAATTATGGATAACTTTGTGAAGAATGGGAATTCCAGAACACTTAATTGTGCTCATGAGGAACCTTTACATAGATCAAGAGGCAGTTGTTCAGACAGAACAAGGGGATACTGATTGGTTTAAAGTCAGGAAAGGTGTGTGCCAGGGTTGTATTCTTTCACCATACCTATTTAATCTGTATGCTGAACAAATAATATGAGAAGCTGGACTATATGAAGAAGAATGGGGCATCAAGATTGGAGGAAGACTCATTAACAAGCTGCGTTATGCAGATGACACAACCTTGCTTGCTGAAAGTGAAGAGGACTTGAAGCACTTACTAATGAAGATCAAAGACCACAGCCTTCAGTATGGATTACACCTCAACATAAAGAAAACAAAAATCCTCACAACTGGACCAATGAGCAACATCATGATAAACGGAGAAAAGATTGAAGTTGCCTAGGATTTCATTTTACTTGGATCCACAATCAACAGCCATGGAAGCAGCAGTCAAGAAATCAAAAGACGCATTGCATTGGGTAAATCTGCGGCAAAGGACCTCTTCAAAGTGTTGAAGAGCAAAGATGTCACCTTGAAGACTGAGGTGCGCCTGACCCAAGCCATGGTATTTTCAATCGCAGCATATGCGTGTGAAAGCTGGACAATGAATAAGAAAGACCGAAGAAGAGTTGATGCCTTTGAATTGTGGTGTTGGCGAAGAATATTGAATATACCATGGACTGCCAAAAGAATGAACAAATCTGTCTTAGAAGAAGTACAACCAGGATGCTCCTTAGAAGCAAGGATGGCGAGACTGCGTCTTACATACTTTGGACATGTTGTCAGGAAGGATGAGTCCCTGGAGAAGGACATCATGCTTGGCAGAGTACAGGGTCAGCGGAAAAGAGGAAGACCCTCAACGAGGTGGATTGACACAGTGGCTGCAACAATGAGCTCAAGCATAACGACGATTATAAGGATGGTGCAGGACCGGACAGTGTTTTGTTCTGTTGTGCATAGGGTCACTATGAGTTGGAACCGACTCGATGGCAGCTAACAACAAGAACAACAAGGAAAATGGGTAAATGTAGAATAGGAATTATCCAAAGAGAACTAAAAGTGTTAATACCAACTAGTCAAGAAGTATAGTTTAACATATCTGAAAGGCTAAATTCGGCTTTAGTACTAGAATGAAAACACACACACAGAGGAATTGATTTAGAATTATTACCAACATTAACCTGTTCTTTGGAGGAACACTATGTGTTAAGAAGAGTTCCATCAAGACAAGCTGGATATTATAAACTTTTATTGGTAAGGTGGAAAGGGAGCTTAGCGTTCAACTGGTACAACTGAACTACTACGCCTGCCAACCTCTCAATTAAAAAAACTCTCTTTGATGTGTCGTATACTTTCGGATTCCGTATAACATTTCCCTGACTAAGGAATCCCAATGCTAATACATTATCTGACAACAAGTATTATCTGTATCTTCATGCAAACTTCCGGGGATAATAATTTAGAATCTCACTAATAGCCATAATAAAGTTAGCACCTTACACCTTGTAGAACATTACTGTTTTCCGTGGAATTTCATTCTGATGGTTCTGGTAATATGGCAGAATTGGTCACCTAAAATCCCTTACAAAGCAAGTGCCTAGAAATTCTAAATAAATTGTAACAAATATTTTTTATAAAGGCATAGATAAGCTCACAAAAAAATCAAATATCCTCAGGAGTCAAATACAAAAAGGGCATCAAAAACCAGAGCAGGTTGAACATGATCTGAAAAAAAAAAAAAAAATTTTTTTTTTTTGAAGCTGGGGTTAACTCAGACCTAAGGGCAATGAGTCAGTCTTGTTAGTCAGAGGCTTGGAATGGGAATAAAATTGTAAACTTAGTCTACCACATAAAATGGAACCACTAAAAGACTGTAACCTAGTTGGACTGAAAAAACTTACTCCATCAGCCCAGAGAAATGACAAGGTAGCTGGCAATTGCCGAAATGCACCTTAGCCTCTTCCTAGTTCTACTCCCAGGAGGGACCTAATGCAAGTCTGGCACTTTCTCCATGCAGTAGCTCCAGCATTGTATGAGGGCAGCAATCACATCTTGGCTAAGTTTTGCCTTTTCTTGACTAAACATTACCATGTTCTTCAGACATACTTATGGTCTTTAATATTACAGCAACATGATCACCTTCTGCTTAACCTGGTCACGCAGGCAGGCTTTATGTTATTGTGAAAACATTTGTTAAAACTGTAGTTCTTTGAGCCCAATTTCCTCTACTCTAAAATGGAGACAATTGTTTGAGGCAAAAACCAAACAACAACAACAAAAAAA
The DNA here is from genome assembly GCF_024166365.1 of Elephas maximus indicus. Taxonomy (NCBI): domain Eukaryota; kingdom Metazoa; phylum Chordata; class Mammalia; order Proboscidea; family Elephantidae; genus Elephas; species Elephas maximus. The sequence goes on along the minus strand of NC_064833.1, from coordinate 57,299,869 downwards.
AACAGTAGTCGTGTTGGCCCTTTGCACAAAACCTGGCATACAAAAAAAGTGTAAGTACTTAATAATTTCCTTTTTATTATTATTTCTCTACATTACAGTGTTAGCATTACATTTGTATTTCTATAATTCCATTATAGCATTCTGCTTAGATATGCAATTAATTTCAATGGCTCTCAAAACAGACATAAACTAGAGATATAAACATGTTAACTCGGAATGGTGAGGACTGCCTTTTTAGGTTTTCTTTATGTTTAAAAGATAAAAAAGCTCTCAACAAGATACAAAAACCATTGTTAAAACTATGCCCTAAAAACTTTCTTGTATAAGAATTTTGCTTGAAAATAACAATTTAAACCAATCATAAAGAAAACTGTTGCATGTATACACTTGACTAATTTTGTAGTCACTATTCAATAATAAATATCGATCATTTGAAACATTGCACCTTTTTTGATAGTAGAGTCTGGAATCATATCCTTGCTATTTCCACAAACTTTTTTGGGACTCTGAAAAATTTACTTAAAATCTCTGTCCTCAGTTTCCCCATTTGTAGAATGTAGACAATAACAGCTCATACCTCATAGAATTGTAATGAGGTTAGGTTACACATGTAAAGTGATTAACATGAGCCATAGTAAAGATTAGATACTGTTGTTGTCATTGTTATCATAAGCAGAGGGGCAACAAAAAATACTAGAAATAGGACTGAACTGACAAGTTAAATGAAATATAAACACACATACACACACACTGTATTTGATGCACTCCACTTATGGGAGAATCATTACTCAGAAAACCATTACTCAGAAAATAAAAAGACAAGCAGAAAAAAGAGAGTCTGTTAGAGTTAGACAAATTCACAATAGCAAGAATTGTTAGTAATACCTTGACAGTGAATGAGGGTACAGAACACCTTTTAAAAATACACAAAAATTAAAAAACATAGTCCTCCCAAGCCAGCTAGTATGAGATGACTTCCCAGGCGTACACATATCAATCGCCTGGGAAGTCATCATAACATTACACAATAGGGCCAAATTGATGTCCATGGTTTTTATTTTGTTCTGAGATAATAGAGGAATACTTAGCACATTTCACAGAAAATGAAAATTACACAAATCAAAAGCTTTGGCTTTTAAAGGTGCACGTTTCCATTATCTAGAGAAATCACTAAAGTAGGTGTTTATTTCCAGATGATGATGGATAAGCCAAAGGTTTCTATGATTGCTTACTGAATAGAGAAACGTTTGACCAAGGCTTCATATGCCAATTTCTCTTCGATGGGGTATAGGGAGATCCAGCTAGCCAAGGTAATGCAGATTCATATCGTATCACTTCTGTGTGCCTGGGTAATATTTTGTTGAGTCACGTTGTGCTTTGCTTTGGCTTCCATTGGTATATCAATATACCACAGAAAGAAGAAATGGTCTGGAGGGAAAAATCTGATGTAGCAGGTGTTATGACTTGTCTGTAATCACTTTCTATAAAATGTGGACAACCAGACACCGCTTAGGTCTCTAGCTTTTTGAACTACTTGCAATTTGAGTCAAAAGCGACAATTGAAATATGCAGATCGCTATTTTCAAATGCATAAAAACTGCAAAGTGATTTAATGTTTAGCCATTGATCATTTTGTAGGCATCACAGAAGTAAAGAATTCAATCACTCTACATTTAAATTGGATCACAGTATTGGCAACTGTGAGTTCTGGTATTAAATAATCATTTCTATCAAAGGGGTTTATTTTAAAGATTTAATTCTATAGATTGCCCCTTTATGAAAATTCATGGAAAAATTCTCCCACATAAAGGTACAGAGGATATTTACTGTCAATAGGCTTATACTATTAACAAGTTATATTCATAAATGGTATGAAATATTAGATCTGTCAGCTTCTTACAATTTATGGGACTTCAGCAATGCAGATAAACCTTGCTGTGCTCACTAGGAATATCAGATAAATCTTCTATGCACTTTGAAAAGCAAATAGAGTACATACATTTGTCAGTCCTGACATTGAGACCTTTCTACCTAGCTCAGCATAGAATCATCCAAATAATACAGAACTGAAAAACTGAAAGGCCAAACAGAATAAACAATCGCATATTTTGCAATTGGAATATTTAAAACTATAAGTGAATTAAGTAATTATACTTGGATTGAATGCAATTTTCTTAATTTCCTATCTCCAAAAGAAGGCTAGTAGCAATATTATTTATTTATTTTTACAATTGACTACAAAACAGAAACAATTTGTATGCAGTTTTAAAGGGCATTGTATATGGCTGACACTGAGGTATGGCAATTGGTTTACTGACCATGCTTAGGAAAATCTCCAGCTTTGTCCAAATTCACAATAAAATGGTTAGTACTTCTTAAGGCTTTATTTGTAATTAAGAGGGTGATCCTGTGTAATTTCAATTTTAATTTTTGGAAAGGCATGTGCCACAGTGAAAGGGGGCTTAAAATGGAATTTGTTTTCGCATGGTTTATACATCATAGCAACTAACTACAATCCATGATATCACAGAGGGATAGATAGTTAAGTGTAATACAAATTAACCTATTAAGAAATGTTAGTAATCTGAAGCTGAGGGTCCCCAGTCACCTCATCCGGCTCATCTTCTTTTACTGGCTCTTCCACTCCTGCCTGAACGCAGTGGTGGAGCTTATGCGGCTTGGAGACCCGGAGTTTTACCGGGACTGGTGGGACTCGGAGTCGGTCAGCTACTTCTGGCAGACCGGGAACATCCTTGTCCACAGGTGGTGCCTCAGACACTTCTCCAAGCCCTTGCTCCGGAAGGGTGCCAACAGGTGGATGGCAAGGATAGGGGTGTTCCCAGGCTCGGCTTTCTTCCACGAGTACCTGGTGAGCAAAGCCCTGCGCTGTGTTTCGTCTCTGGATGTTCACGGGCTTGATGGCTCAGATCACCAGCCGCTGCCTCCAGGGCAACCACGGCAATGCGGCTCTGTGCCTGAAGCTCATCCTGCGGCAGCCAGTGATGGTGCTCCATCACCAACCGCGACGACCTGCACCTGAGCCTCAGGGCCGCCCCACTCCCACACACCGCTCACCGCCCAGGGCCGCGGTGGGGATGGGGGCTTGCCAAGGGCTGGAGGGGCGACTCCAAGCAGGCGAGCCGCCTCCCTGCCTGGGAGGCCTCTCTGCCCATAAGGGACCCGTTACCCCTCAGGGATCAGACTGTAGCAGGGGGCGGGCGGGATGGGGCCGCAGCACTGTGGTTGGTACAGATTCTGTCCACTGGGCCAGTGTGTCAATAAAGCGCTGTCCACAGTGGGGAAAAAAGAAAAAAAGAAATGCTAGTAGTTATAACAGTTAATCAAGAATATTTTGTTTACATAAGAGGTACAAAACTACATTGAGACCAGTGAGGATGACAGGCATTAACCAAGTAATTATAAATATGATACCTGCTCTGAGAAGGTTCTGCTAGCATGGACTAGGCAGCAGTTTTCCAATTTGCCTGTTGCTGCTGTACCTCTGCCTGCCCTTCCCTCTGGGACACCTTGCTCAACCCTCCAAACCATATTAATGATTCCCTATTCCTTGTCACCATCGTGCCTTCTATGTATTTCTATTATTCTCTTATTCGTAGTTATTCTGAAAGCATGTTTACTTGCTTGTATATGTCCTCATTTGACTGAGTTCCTGAAGGGTAAGTGGTTTATCTCCCATTGTAGCCATAGCCTTGGTGAGGTGCATGACTCATAAGTAGGCATTGAATGAATATTTGAGGAATAAAATTACTTTGTTGAATTAAGATGTGACTAAATATATAAGCAAATGAACGTCCAGCATCTGATCACCTGATTGTCAAATTCAGATGATTACACAATCTCAGATACTTCTATTAATGCGAGACATTAACTAAAAGGTTGGCCCTCCATTAATGCAGAGCTTTCTTAGCATATTGATTTTTTGTGATGTAAATGATTACTGTTTATTATGAGAATATAGCATGGATTTAATAAACAGTGTATTGCATGAATGGTTATTTTTGTTGTTGGGGAAACTGATAGATGAAAACTTCAAAGGCTCCTTTCCGGTCTATGAATTTTTGATGCCATAATATTGATTTTATTGGAGAACTGAAAATTAATAAAGCCTACAGGTTGAAAGCAAACCTGTCAGAATACACAAGACTATACCCAAATAGAAAGTCTAATAATAATGAGATGACATTTGTGAAATATTTGTAAGAAACATTTTTACTACAAGTATTTTGAGGCCTCTTCCATCTTTTTAGGAACTCTCAGCTCTTAGCAGCTTTGCTTTGCTGTCCTTCATTTTCTTTTCCTTTCCCACGTTCCTTGTTATGGATTGAATTGTGTCCTCCAAAAATGTGTGTCAACTTGGCTAGGCCATAATTCCCAGTGTTGTATGGTTGTCCACCATTTTGTGATCTGATGTGATTATCCTATTCTTTGTAAATCCTGACCTCTATGATGTTAATGAGGTAGGATTAAAGGCAGTTACATTAATGAGGTAAGTCTCAATCCACAGGATTAGGTTGTATCTTGAGTCAGTCTCTTTTGAGATATAAAAGAGAGAATTGAGCAGAGAGGGAAAAGTGGTCATGCCACCAAGACAGAAACACCAGGAGTGGAGTGCGTCCTTTGGACCCAGGGTCCCTGTGCTGAGAAGCTCCTAGACAGGGAAATTGATGACAAGGACCTTCTCTAAGAACCTAAGAACCAGCAGAGAGAGAAACCCTTCCCCTAGAGCTGGCTCCCTGAATTCTGACTTCTAGCTTCCTAGACTGAAAGAATAAATTTTTATTTGTTAAAGCCATCCACTTCTGGTATTTCTGTTATAGCAGCCTTAGATAACTAAGAAACACCTTATGCAGATTCTATGTTCTCCTTTCTCTGCCACCCCATCCAAGTCATCTTTTTGTTAAAGTTTCTCTCTTCACCCTAACCACTGGCGGCTTCCATCTCTATCTGCTCTTACTATCTCTCTGATTTTTATTTTCAGAGGACTTCCTAAGATGACTATACTGTTCCATCCTAATTATTTAGGATTTCTTCTGATTTAGTTTTGATCTAGTGTACTCTTTTCTCCAAAACTGCTTTTTTGCCTACTGATTTACCTGGGTTCTAATCCAGGCAAGGGCAGGGATCACTAAGTCTACTTTCTGAGTAGACAAAATAAAGTGTGCATAAAATACATCTGAAGTCTTTAGCTCTCTAATTATTTGTGCTTCTTAGCTGTGATAGGAATTAACAACCATAGCTTCTGATTTCAGGAGGTTAGTGTGTGCAGCTTTGTCCCTTAGGTTTGATTGTTAAAGTCACTTCTGAGGAAAGGACTCTCCATTTGGTATCTGTGTACCAGGCTATGCTATCAAGGGCTATGACTTTTCAAGAGATTGACTTTCTGTTTGAAGTTAAGACTGAGCTTGAAGTTGTGTTGCATGCATTTTTGCTATATCCTTTGGTTAGTGTTGCTCCACTTAACTTCACCTTGCAAGAGCTCATTGACTGTCCCGCTGACATCCATTCCTCCCAGGCCATTTTGTAGCTGTATTGCCATAAGCATCACTTTACAGAAGTGGTTATTTTACCAGCCAGTTGCCCGTTTAATGTACAGAAGTGTCTGGGTAGAACTGATCAAATCATTGCACAATGCCCAGGCAATTAAATCACCAGGAACTGTTACTGCTTTATCGACCTTCAGCATTTTTCTGGAATTCCAAATAACAAGAAAACCATGTTCCTTCACCTTCTCTGAAGGAATTCAATTTAAACGTTTAAGTCAATCCCGTAAATACTTATTCCACACCAACTTGTTTACAAGGCTCCAGTCTCTCTGATGGAAAGTTGTAAGAGAAAGTTTTGTGGGGTGTGTGTGTGTGGTGTATGTATATAAATGAACACAAGATGCATGGAGGGTTTTTAGGTTCTTGGTCTGCTCATCTGTGGTCACAGTTGCCCTCACCTGCAGGCTGAGTCCTGCCTGTTTCCTTGAGCAACCCTAACACAGATGAAGCAGGAAAGAGCAGCCTAAAACTACCAGTTTAGATTTGCTGCTCAGTGCTTGAGATTAGTGTCCCTGAAATTAGCCTCTGTGTACTCATAGTCCAAGGATCCCTGGCTTCGCAGTGGTTAAGCACTTTACTTCTAACGGAAAAGTTGGCCATTAGAACCCACCAGCCACTCCACAGGCAAAAATGTGGCAGCTTGCTTCCATAAAGATGCCAGCCCTAGAAACTCTATGGGGCAGTTCTACTCTGTCCTATTAGGTTGCTGTGAGTTGGAATGGAGAGGTTCCAACTCATAGGCCAACCACTCGGAGGCCATTCTTTCTGACTTCTCTTGGCTTAGCCTTCTCATCTGAGTCTTATCACATTTCCAGACCACACCCAGGATTAGAACCAGAGTCTAAAACCCATTTCCTGTAGCTGGAATTCCGGGTACTCTGTGTAGTACTTACCACCTACCCCTCTCCAGTGCTGGGTCTGCAAATCAGAGAATTTACCTAGAACTATGCTATTGCTCCATTCTGGCCATTATAACAAGTTACATAGAGAACTTGCTAACCACTTTACTAGATTACTTCCAGTTCTCACATCAACCCCTTGTCTTAAAAACAGTGTGAGAAATTGAACATTGGAATTAAGTTACCTACCACTCAGTGGAAGAGCAGAAGTCCAAATCCACTTCTGTCTGAAATCTGGGTACCGTGAGTCCCCTTCTGTTGCTGCACCCTACCCCATAAATTGGACACTTTTGGCTATCGTGTATTGTTACCTGAGCTTCAAATTCTGGAATATGTCTTGACATGTACCTCCTCCCTCAAACCACCCTTGCATCCAATCATTTGCTGTATCAATCAGGATCCTTAATTGCAATTAACATAAGTGAAAACCTCTTCCTCACATTATTCACGTTTAAATAAATGTATCTCTTGGTTTCTGAACTTCTGGAGTCTGGGTCACCTGCCTGCTTCCCAACTGCAAGAGAAGTTGGGAATTTCAGTTCAGATACCTATACTGGAAAGATGGAACTCATATTGTGAAAACTTCTTCAAATAATAAGAACTTCTTAAAAGACAGTGAGTAGCTCCGTATATGACCTATGTCCATCTAGCCCTGTAGCTTTATTTCTGTCACACATGGTTTTGTCCAGTATCTTGTCTAGTCAACCAGTTCACAATGATCTAAAATGCAGATGAGACTCCAAATGCAAACTTAAATAAAAATTTGCTGTATTACAATACTAGGCAGAAGCATTTGCTGGGTGCTCTTTAATAAGACTGCTTTTTTTTTTTTTAATGAAGAAATTGGTCCTTAATATTTTGCCTGTGAATTTGAGTTTTGCATTTCGTTTTCTTCTTTGTATAGTGTGCTTTTGAAAACTATGTAGTCCCTGATTGACCCAGCACTCTACTGATCTGCCTGGGGTCCTTAGAGATCAGATAAGTCAGTAAGGAAATAAGAAAGCAAGTAAGTAATTAAAACAAACCGTGGGTACATTCCTACAGATCCAGGGCACTGGTAAACTCTCACAAAGGGATGTTAATCAGAGCACTACGACATTTACTATGACAAGTGGCCCCTGCTCATTATTATTGTGACAATAATGCCAAATAAGCAAAACCTACGTAAAACCCTCTAGTGGAAAATGGCTAAGAATAATTAAGGGCAAGTAGTTTTGTGGGGACTAAAATGCTGTAATTAGAAGGGAGGACTTTGAGCACTTTTTGAAGAAGAGAGATCGATAGAAGTGCTGTTTTCTCTGCTCAGAAAAGCTTTTTCAGCTATCTTTGTTCAGTGGCAAAACAGAGTTATTTTGGAGTAGAAAATGACCCTGGGATCTAAGGATGTCTATTAGGGGTGTGCCTGGAACCACTTTGTCACTTGGGGGGATAGTGAGGGATAATGGAAAGAAGGGGTTATGGAATTAGCTTTGAAAGCATACTGTTAATAGTAAAATAAATTACCAGAAGTAATAATGGTAAGTAAAATAACTTATTCCCTTCTGTTTTTTATCGGTTACTGTTCCTTTGAACTTTAAATATCATACAATCTAACAAAGTAAAATGGTTATTTATGATAAACCCCAAAAACCAAACCCATTGCCGTTGAGTCGATTCCAACTCATAGCTGCCCTGTAGGACAGAGTAGGGTTCCCTAGGTTGTAATCTTTAGGAAAGTAGACTGCCACATCCTTTCTCCCTCAGAGTGACTGGTGGATTCGAACTAACAACCTTTTGGTTAGCAGCCGTGCTCTTAACCACTACGCATTAAAAAAAAAAAAAAACGCATTAGGGCTCCTTTTATTTATGATAGCCAATTAAAATCAGTTCAATACTGAATAAAAATTTAATGTCACTATGAATCTGATTAAGTAGGAATTTTATTAAGAATGTTCTAAAATGATCAATAGCTAAAAAAAAAAAAAAAAAAAATTAAAACCTGAACTCATTTTACCATACTGTATTCCTTTTCTGAAATTGGTCATTGATATTCTATACTTACATTCACGTGGTTTATTCTTTAGGCTATTTCTTAATGTAATTTAGTTTGAATGTGAATTTTGTATTTGGGTATTCGTTTTTAAAGGTGGCCAATTATTTCTTATTTTTACTTAGAATTACAAAATCTCGTGGTAGAGAAGGATTTTTCCACCTCTCAGAGATTACCTGAATTTCCTTCCACTAAACATTGTTATCTGGTGGGCCCTTGACTTGCCTTTACAATACCCCTAGGAAGTGGCCATCTAGCTTCTCTTAATTATCTCTGCTTTCTAAGAACCATGATCATTAAATTGCCAACTTCATCTTTGGGTAGTTCTTTCTGTTTGATAGCATGTCCTTGTATTAAATTGAATTGTTTTCTATTAGAAGCTTCTTCCTAATTCTACTAGTTACCAGGGATTTGAACTGGTTCAGTCATGGCCAACAAGCAAAATCAGAACAGACCCAAATTCTTAAAAAATTTGAGTGATTCAGAACCATAACTGGAGCTGAAAAAATTACGGGTCGAAGCCCTGGAATGGAAGACTTGGAAGAGGCATAATGAGCCCTTTCAGGAGCCTGATGCATGAGATTGGATTATTGCCAGGACTAAGGAGAGCAACATACATTCAAAGCATCAGGATTGGCCACCGTCTTGATCAGGACACCGCTGTTTCTGACTCTTCACAAAACGCTGTGAGCAAGAGATTTGGTTGCTATGCAATGCATATGTTGCCCTTGTCTCCCAAGAGGGAGATTAAGTTTCTAGCAAGACTTCAACCTTTAATTTTTCACATTTCAGTTATGGTTCTGGTTCATTGAAATTTTAAAAATTCAGATCTGTTCTGGTGTCACTTCCTTGGCGGTGATTGAACTGGAAAGAACTGGTTCAAAGCCCTGCTAACTAACTTTCCTTAAGATTACCATTTTGTGTGTATGTGTGTGTGTGTGTATGCTATCAGTAGTATAATATGGTTGCTTCACAATTTTATTAGAGGCCTAGAAAGTGCATGATACTGTTAAATATTTAGTAATTCACATTTCCTTATGCATTTATAATAGAACATTGTTGCCCCATTTAATATATTGGTTACCGTTGCAATTTACTTAAGAAAGAAAAGATTTTAAATTTATACAGACTGAAAGGAATGAGAGTGAGAGTTTGCAAGGTGACCTAGAGAAATTAATGTCACAGCATGAAATAATTGTTAGTCTTAAGATAGAGATATATGTGTGTAAGCCTGACTCTTACCCACAGTGGAGAGGGAGCTACAGAGATAGTTGCTTTTTTGACTTTTTACTCAATTAAAAAGTTTTATCCACCAGTATATTTTTAATTTAACTCTTTCTTAGTTAATGAAGATCTTGGAACATTTCTCTTTTATCCTCAATTTGCTCATTCCAGTGCTAGTAATAGAAATCCTTCTGTCCTAAGACCAGAGGAAAAGACTACCCCTGTGCTCTTGATTTAAAACAGTTGTTTCTCTGGCTATATTATCAAGCAGCACAGAAACACATGAAAACTGAGGCCCTTTAACATGTAACTATTTTTTCTTTTATTTGCCTCCATTTATATGAATTGCACCAGAGATCATGAGGAATGAGAACATAATAATGAAAATGAGTCAACAGGAGATACAGAAATTATGAATACTGTGAGGAAACAGGTCTTTAAAAATCTTAATAGAGAGGTTCCAAATAAAAATTATGATATTTGAAGGAGCAGTCGACGTGCTTAGTAGGAGGCAATTGAATTTCATTAAATCAAATGTCTAGTGGGACAAGAGAGAAAATGATATTCCTGAGGAGGGCTGGCCTGTGAGGATGCAAAATTGCCTGGTTTGAGCCTTTGGGGTCATCCCCGAAAGGTATTGGAGACACAGTGGAGGCAAACCTGTATGGATAGCCTGGGACAGGGCCTTGGGGCTTTATCTGCATTACCTGAGGACATTGTCACATAACCAGGTGGGCGATTGCTAATTTAAGGAGCCGTGGTTGTGCAGGGGTTAAGCACTTGCCTGCTAAGGGAGAGATCAATGGTTCAAGCCCACCAGCCGCCCTCGGGAGAAAGATGTGTCACAGTGTGCTTCTGTAAAGGTTACTGTGCGGCAGTTCTACTCCGTGTTTAGTCTTTAGGGTCACTATGAGTCGAAATCGACACAATGACAATTTTTTGTTGTTGTTTTTTTGGGGAAGTAGATGCTAATTTTACCTCTATTTTCCAAATGACTAAACTGAGGCCCAAACAGTTTTGAATAATTTCCCCACAGCCACACAACTTGCAAGTGGTCGAGACTGGATAATCTCACTAAATTTGGAATTAGGCTGCTTGTAAAAACTGCTAATGAGATGGAAGGGGAACTAATATCTATTGAATACTGACTGTATGGCAAGTAATCTGTCATCATCTGATGCTCCTTTATTTCTCATCACAGCCCTGTGGGTGAGAAAGTATTATCTCCATCTCACACTTAATGAAACACGGACTTGGTGAGGTTAAGCTGTTTCTCCACCTTGTCCACCTGGTAGCACCAGAGCTAGGACTTGAACATTGATCTCTAACTGCAAAACCTATGCTTTTCTGACTGTACAAGAAAACTGTAAGCTCTTTTAAGCAGGAAAATACTTTATTCAAATAAAATATTCCACAGAAACCCAAGCCAGGTAAGACGCCAATCACCTAGTCCTCCTATTGAACCACACCTGAGTTTTGCTGGAGACCTAGGGATCTGAGAGTGACCACCATTCTCTGCTGCTTAAAACCGCTTCAGTCTCTTAGAATCTACAATTACAAATAATTTCACAAGCACACTCATATTAACGTATAAATACACAATCCTCCCATAAAATCCTCATTGATTCAACAAGCATTTATTGAGCACTTATTATGTGCCAGGCTGGCTGTCTTCTAGACACTTTTACTGTGTCTTGATTACACATGTATACATTTCGTCTTCGGCTGGACTTTGGGCTACTATAGGACAGGAATTGTGCTTTACTCCTTTTTTTGTGTGACCCCCAACCACTGACCACAGCAACATTCCCAGTGCTTTCCTTCATCTACATTTATTTTTCAGTCTCAGGCATAGGACATAGAGCTTCCTAAAATCCATGCCTCCACTAAAATAGATTCCAGCTGTGGCAATGTTTATAATGTCCCTGTAGCTTAAAAATTTCATCAAATTTCTACTTTTAGAAATGCAAATTTGTGATTTATCAATGAGTCACTCAGAATGTATGACTCATTCTTTGGTCATAGGGCATGCTGAGATTTGTTATATGCTCTAAGGCTGAACATTGACTATCTTCTAACTTAAGAAAAAACATTTCAAACATCTGAAAAGGGTAAGTTGGTGAGCATCTATTAGGAGAATGGATTTGTCCCTCTCAGTGGAGTTAACAGTGCTGAATAAATTTTGCTTGTTTGTTTTTGTTTAAAAGTCTTCTAAAATGAGATACATTTATATCTATATTTCGTAAAGTGTCATAAAATATCTTTGTTCCTTTTGAAAGCTATTATATAACAAAATGATTGTTTTGACTAGGAGATTGAAGTTTTTAAAATGTAGACATATTTGTCATTAGCCATGCTAGCGTATTTCTTGTGACATAGGAATTGTTGCCAATTACTAACCGTGGCTTTTGTGTAGGCCTTTATTTGTAAGACTGAAGAAATTGCTGCTTAAAATTTATTATTATTATTTTGCATTGCCCTTTACAAGACAGTTCATTGAGGTTACCTGAAGAAACTTTCAGAAGCATTGTTAAGAGTTATGATTTTATATGATAATCATATTCCTTTGGAAATCTTCCTGATTAAAAACAGTTTGTTGGTATTCCAGCAGGCACTTGAACTAAATGTATTAGGCGAACTTTGTAACCCATTCTGGAACACAACACTCCTGCCCAAAGGCCCGTCTCAGCATGATTTCCCTTTAAAATACCATATAAAACCAGGTCTCGACAGCTCATAAAAGTAAAGGAATTTTTACTGAGTCCTTTGCTGTGTGATGGGGTTGAGAATATATACCATATAACATGAAGCGAACATCCAAGAAATCTGATTTCTCTTTCTCTCCAGAGTCTGATTCATCAAAGCAGCTCCCCGCCACCATTGTCTGATTTCTTCTCCTGCCTGTTTTCAAAACTCCGGCTTGAGCTGCAGCCCTTTCTCATTGCAGTTTGGCCCCTTCTCCTATATTCCTAACTTTCTTATTCTGTGGTGTGTAATTCATCCTTATGTCAATAAATTTAACCTCTGAAGATTTCATCCAGTTTTTCTCTGCATTAAATATGTAAATCAGTACAAAAAATCCTTGGAGCCAAGGTGAGTAGACAAAGACGCCTTCTTAGAAGATGGGGACAGCCAAAAGCCTGCATGTATTTATACTTTGGTATTTTGTATTTATCGCACTGAGAGTTTAAGATTTTAATTTACTTTTTGTTAGTAGTTCACTGGACAGGCCACTCCAGTAGGGCCTCAGGAGGCGGCTTTACTTGAGGAAAATTATCACTTTCTACGGAAAAACTCAGCTTTGTAACGAATCCTATTTTTTGTCACTATACCAAGAATACTTCTATGTCATATTAATCAGAAGCGTATGACACCAAAGTGTAAAATCAGAATAATTATTTATTTTATATTGGAAAACACAATTTTCAAGAGGACCAGACCGTATTTTTTTTCTTCTCCTTTTTTTTTTTGATGCTCCCAGTTCATTTCCTCCATGCGGAAGTCCTAGACAGAGAGCCAAATTTTATCCCACGAGAGTGGTTTGCTACATCTAGAATGAGATCAAGGGGGATGTAAAAGTTTGTTCTTCTATTTGTTCTACCAGTATCAATTAAGCAGTTAGTCTGAAACAAGCACTCTGTAGGGAACTAGGGCTACCTTGATAATTGTGTAACATCAACTGCCCTCCTGGGGCTTCCTTTAATGGAAGAGACAAGCACTAAACTAAGAATCACACACACACACACACACAGAAGAATTTGAAGGAAAACCAGAGTGTTCAGTGAGAGTGAGTAACTGAGGACTCATCTAATACATGGATTAAGAAAAGCTTTTCCAAAGAAGTGCTATTTTAAGCTGTTTTTACTTGAGAAAACCCATAAAAAATAAATAAAGTCATTACCATTGAGTGGATTCCAACTCGTAGCAACCCCATACAACAGAGTAGAACTGCCACATAGGGTTTCCAAGGAGCACCTGGTGGATTCAAACTTCTGACATTTCGGTTAACAGCCCATAGCTCTTAACCACTACGCCACCAGGGTTTCTGATTTCACCTGAGGGTGACTATGAATTATCCGTGAAAACTGAGTTGTTGCATGTGTTGGGGGATGGGATGGTACAGGGAAGAAGACTGTTCTCAGGCAATGGAACGGCATGGGATTGATGTTGTATACTTAGATAAGGATTTGGGAATTAGAAGCAATAGGATGCTCTTTTTTACTGAGAAGACTATGTTCAATTTTATATTTCAAAAATACAGGTCTTTTATTGGGTAGAGAATATGGTACTGGTTGAGGGATATTCAAGTAAAACAAATTAGGAGGTTATAGCAGAAAGTGCAGATAGTTTGTGCTGATTACTTGTCTTAAGATGGTGAGAGGAGAAAATGAGAAATGTAGGTGAATATGGACATATTTCTGAGGTGAAATCAAGAGTACTTGGAGACTGATTATATCTGGAGGTGAAGATAATAAGTGTGACTCAGATATTATTGGGATTAACGCTTGCGTAGATAGTGGTATGGAACAATGGTTTGGAGATAAGCCACTAAATCCAGTTTTGTATCAGTTACAAATAATTTAGGCTGTATAAGATACAAATAACAGTAGTTTATATAAAATTCTCCCTTCCCCTGTATATCAAGATTGAGAATGTAATCCCAAGGTCGTCCATTAGTTCAGTGGCATTTTGACCTTTTATTTCATGCTAGTTGCCTCAGTGTCCCAAAATGGCTGATTGACATTATGTTGTTATTGAAGACAGGAGGATGGAAGAGGAAAGTCTCAAGCTATTCTTGTATTTGTTTCCCTTTTGTAATAAGCAAATGTTTTCCCATAAGAACTCAGAAAACTTTCTTTTAGGCTCCTTTGCCATGGCTTCCCCTATCTGCAAAAGATGTTGAGTCTTTGGCTAAAGAGAAAGAAATCATCACAATTGGCTTAGAACACTGGTTCTCACCCATATTAGTTGTGCGATCCCCATTTAGTAAGCTGAAATGAAATTCACAGGCAATATATCCTACCTACACACATAGCCTCGTAAGGAAAGTTCTATAATGCTCTATTTGTAATAAAATAGGAAAATAGAAGCATATGTCAATGTTTGGGTCAAATTTAAAATTGAGTAATTAGATGCTTGCAACTCTGTATTGACTACTGGGGTAATCAATAGCTGCGGCAATATGTGGAATCACTACACATGCAGCAGTGATGATGCAGGCTGATACATGCTTGCTGTAGCGGCACCTCAACAACTGAGATTGCCATCACCTTTTCTAAAATGTTGAACAAGTCTTGGTAAAGCTCTGAGTAAAACCAAGTATAAAGCTTCCTTGACTAACATGTTAGTTGCAGTGCTAGTGGAACATCGGAGAGTGGTGTGGAACACAGAACAATTCTTTGATGTGCACCTCTGTCCTTCACGTTTCAGGAAGACACTTCCTGGACCCCACCAACCAAATGCTAGTAGTGCCCCCAATCATTGTGACAAGCAAATTTCCAGGAAAAAAGTGTAATTGACACACTATAGTTTAGGGTTGGAAATGTAAGATCAACTGAAAGCTAAGAAAGATTGATTTCCTCAATTTTGAGTGGCATCTCATATATTCCCTCATACTGTCTATAGCTATTACAGACGTTCACTACAAAGTTAAATTAAAGGTTACCTGCACTGACTTCTCCTTCTGTTTCTAGCCTTAGGAGTCTGATTAATTCTTTTAGGATAACACTAATTATAAGGTTGAGGTTTCCTTGGGAAATCTTGCCCAGTGCCTTGGGCGCCAGAGAAATGTGTGCTAGAGATTTCAAAGTGAATTTAAAAAAAAAAAAAAAAAAAACAACTTTTAAATTTATATTTCCAGGACTTTCAAGGAAATACCTAATTTATACCCTGGAATGCTAGAAAAATTTCTCATAATATCAGAATTTTTTTTTAAAGTTTGGCTCCTCTAGGTTACCATTCTTATACTGAACTAGACTGACTTTAGTGTTTCATTTCGTTTCACTCATTCTAGTCTAACTTGCTATATACTTTTGCTCATGACTATTTTTCCATTAAAAATTAGAAGTAAGAGCTTTTAAAAATGATTAATTTGTTAATGTGAGAAAAAATCAATTTCATTAGTAGATTCGAGGATGATTTCATCAAGTTTAAATGTTTGACTTTTTTTCTTCTGCTACATGAAGGAAATAACAATTTTCTTTTATGATCTGTTTCTCCTACTTGGACAGCCTTATAAGAGAAACGGAAATAATTTTGAAGAACACGTTAGCATTTTTAGCAACTATTCAAATCACATTTCAGGTAAATTACAATTATTTAACCAAGTCAAACAATATCAAGTAAATAGATATAGATGTTGAAAAACAAGTTAAATGTGATAAGTCACATTTTACTAATTGTTTTTAATTTTGAAATTTTTAGTAAAGTCATTGGTCTTAAAATCTCTTAATACTCTTTAAAATTTCCGTTTAGCAAGTGTCTTAGTCAACTAGAGCTGCCGTAACAGAAATACCACAAGTGGATGGCTTTAACACAGAGAAATTTATTTTCTCACAGTCTAGTAGGTTACAAGTCCAAATTCAGGGTGTCGGCTCCAGGGGAAGGCTTTCTCTCTGTTGGCTCTGGGGGAAGGTCCTTGTCTTCAATCTTCCCCTGGTCAAGGAGCTTCTCAGGCGCAGGGATCCTGGGTCCAAAGGACGTGCTCTGCTACTAGTGCTGCTTTCTTGGTGGTATGAGGTCCCCAACTCTGTTTGCTTCCCTTTCCTTTTAAATCTTGAAAGGTAAAAGGTGGTACAGGCCACACCCCAGGGAAACTCCCTTTACCTTACAATCACACCCTAATCCTCTCAACTTAAAATTACAATCACGGAATGGAGGACAACCACACAATACTGGGAATCATGGCCTAACCAAGTTATTACACACATTTTTTGCGGGGACATAACTCAATCCATGACAGTAAGAAATTGTCATTTTATTAATTTATGAAGCAAAAATGAAAAAAAAAATGACAACAGGGTTTTATTGTTGAAATGTATTTGGAGGATCCTCCAGAATTTTCGTCTTTAGACAAGAAGACAAAATGTGTGTATGTGTGTGTGCGTGTGTCCCGACGTGTGCACCATAAAATTATAAAAAGGTATACATGCAGTTATATAGCTTGTTGCTGTGAGGTTTCAGATAAGTGAACTGTAAAGTGAGATTGATTATTAAAAGATGAAAAAAGATTTAATGAGTGGTGGATTAGTAAACGACAAGCATGTTTTTTTTTCCAGGGACTTAAAGGAAATGATGGATATGGAATGGAGAGAAGATTAATATGATATTGCAGGCTGAGAAGGATATGGATAAAATAAGGCAGTCCTGACCTGGATATGTTAGAAGAATGGCTTGGGTGCCCTGGTGAAACTGTGTTTATGAGAAATTAAAAATGCTTAGAAATGTGAAAGTTGAGAGAGTGAGGAGGTTGTTGATTTAATGTTACAGATACTGCTGATAAAATGTAAGTCTCCTCTAAAGATTCTTTAAGTAGGAGCATGATACTGTAAGAGCTGTATGTGAGGTAGTTTTTATGACATTTTATTGGAGATGTTCTGGATTAGAGAGATCCAGAGCAGATGTAAAATTTTGAAATAGTTCAAGCATGAGGTGACCAAGAAAAAAAAAAAAAAAATTAATGATATAGATATACCGATAGTTATGTATCAGTTTGACTCATAGTAAGCTTATAAGACAGAGTTAAACCATCCCATAGTGTTTCCTAGGGTGTAATCTTTATGGGAGCAGATCACAATCCACTTGACACCACACAACAACAGTATATATCTCTATCTATCAATAAACTTTGGAAACCCTGGTGGTGTAGTGGGTAAGTGCTACGGCTGCAAACAAAAGGTCGGTAGTTCAAATCCACTAGGCGCTCCTTGGAAGCTCTATGGGGCAGTTCTGCTCTGTCCTATAGGGTTGCTATGAGTCAGAATCGGCTCGACAGCAACGGGTTTGGTTTTTTGCTTTTATTGATAAACCATTGAAACATGTTAATTAATTTTATTAAATGTGAATTAAAGGAATAGGATTTGTCCCCGTTATTATTTTTTTTATAATTTTTATTGTGCTTTAAGTGAAAGTTTATAGATCAAGGCAGTCTCTCACACAAAAACCCATATACACCTTGCTACACCCCCCCATTGCGACAGCCCGCTTTCTCCCTCCACTCTCTCTTTTCGTGTCCATTACGCCAGCTTCTAACCCCCTCCACCCTTTCATCTCTCCTCCAGGCAGGAGATGCCAACATAGTCTCAAGTGTCCACCTGATCCAAGAAGCTCACTCCTCACCAGCATCCCTCTCCAACCCATTGTCTAGTCCAATCCATGTCTGAAGAGTTGGCTTCGGGAATGGTTCCTGTCCTGGGCCAACAGAAGGTCTGGGGGCCATGACCACCAGGGTCCTTCCAGTCTCAGTCAGACCATTAAGTCTGGTCTTTTTATGGGAATTTGGGGTCTGCATCCCACTTCTCTCCTGCTCCCTCAGGGGTTCTCTGTTGTGTTCCCTGTCAGGGCAGTCATCGGTTGTAGCCGGGCACCATCTAATTCTTCTGGTCTCAGGATGATGTAGTCTCTGGTTCACGTGGCCCTTTCTGTCTCTTGGGCTCATAAGCGCCTTGTGTCCTTGGTGTTCTTCAATCTCCTTTGATCCAGGTGTGTTAAGACCAATTGATGCATCTTAGATGGCTGCTTGCTAGCGTTTAAGACCCCAGATGCCACTCTTCAAAGTGGGATGCAGAATGTTTTCTTAATAGATTTTATTATGCCAGTTGACTTAGATGTCCCCTGAAACCATGGTCCCCAGACTCCTGCCCCTGCTATGCTGGCCTTCAAAGCATTCAGTTTATTCAGGAAACTTCTTTGCTTTTGGTTTAGTCCAATTGTGCTGACCTCCCCTGTATTGCGTGCTGTCTTTCCCTTCATCTAAAGTAGTTCTTATATACTATCTAATTAGTGAATGTTCCCTCCCACCCTCCCTCACTCCCCCCTCTCCTAATCACAAAAGAATGTTTTCTTCTCAGTTTAAACTGTTTCTCAAGTCTTATAATAGTGGCCTTATACAATATTTGTCCTTTTGCAACTGACTAATTTCACTCAGCATAATGCCTTCCAGGTTCTGCCATGTTATGAAATGTTTCACAGATTCCTCACTGTTCTTTATCGATGTGTAGTATTCCATTGTGTGAATATACCATAATTTATTTACCGATTCATCCATTGATGGGCACCTTGGTTGCTTCCATCTTTTTGCTATTGTAAACAGTGCTGCAGTAAACATGAGTGTGTATATATCTGCTCTTGTAAATTTCTCTAGGATATATTCCAAGGAGTGGGGTTGCTGGATCGTATGATAGTTCTATTTCTAGCTTTTTAAGGAAGCGCCAAATTGATTTCCAAAGTGGCTGTACCATTTGACATTCCCACCAGCAGTGTAGAAGTGTTCCAATCTCTCTACAGCCTCTCCAACGTTTATTCTTTTGTGTTTTTTGGATTAATGCCACCCTTGTTGGAGTGAGATAAAATCTCATTGTAGTTTTGATCTGCATTTCTCTAATGGCTAATGATCGTGAACATTTCCTCATATATCTGTTAGCTACCTACCTGAATGTCTTCTTTAGTGAAGTGTCTATTCATATCTTTTGCCCATTTTCTGATTGGGTTATGTCTTTTTGCAGTTGAGTTTTTGCAGTATCATGTATATTTTAGAGATCAGGCGCTGATCAGAAATGTCATAGCTAAAAACTTTTTCCCAGTCTGTAGGTAGTCTTCACTCTTTTGGTGAAGTCTTTGGATGAGCATAGGTGTTTGATTTTTCAGAGCTCCCATTTACCTGGTTTTTCTTCTACATCTTTATAACGTTTTGTATATTTAGGGCTTCTAACGTCCCTATTTTTTCTTCCATGATCTTTATCATTTTAGATTTTATATTTAGGTCTTTGATCCATCTTCAGTTAGTTTTTTTGCATGGAGTGAGGTATGGGTCTTGTTTCATTTTTTAGCAGGTGGTTATCCAGTTATGCCAGCACAATTTGTTAAAAAGACTGTCTTTTCCCCATTTAACTGTTTTGGGGCCTTTGTCAAATATCAACTGTTCATGTGTGGATGGATTTATGTCTGGAATCTCAATCCTGTTCCATTGGTCCATGTATCTGTTGTTGTACCAGTACCAGGCTGTTTTGACTACTGTGACGGTATAATAGGTTCTAAAATCAGGTAAAGTAAGGCCTCCTAATTTGTTCTTCTTTTTCACTAATGCCTTATTTATCCAGGACCTCTTTCCCTTCCATATGAAGTCGGTGATTTGGTTCTCCATCTCATTAAAGAATGTCATTGGGATTTGGATCTGAATTGTATTAAATGTATAGATCGCTTTTGGTAGAATAGACATTTTCACAATGTTAAGTCTTCCTATCCACGAGCAAGATATGTTCTTCCACTTATGTAAGTCTCTTTTGGTTTCTTGCAAAAGTGTACTGTAGTTTTCTTTGTATAAGTCTTTTACATCTCTGGTATCCTAAGTATTTTATCCTCTTGGGGGCTACTCTAAATGACATTGATTTGGTGATTTCCTCTTCGATGTTCTTTTTCTTGGTGTAGAGGGATCCAACTGATTTTTGTATGCTTATCTTGTATCCCGATACTCTGCTGAACTCTTCTATTACTCTCAGTAGTTTTCTGGAGGATTCCTTAGGGTTTTCTGTGTATAAGATCATGTCATCTGCAAATAGACATACTTTGACTTCTTCCTTGCCAATCTGGGTGCCCTTTATTTCTTTATCTAGCCTAATTACTTTGGCTAGGACTTCAGCACAATGTTGAATAAGAGTGGTGATAAAGGGCATCCTTGTCTGGTTCCTCATCTCAATGGGAGTGTTTTCAGGCTCTCTCCATTTAGGGTGATGTTGGCTGTTGGCTTTGTATAAATGCCCTTTATTATGTTGAGGAATTTTTCTTCTATTCCTATTTTGCTGAGAGTTTTTATCATGAATGAGTATTGAACTTTGTCAAATGCCTTTTCTGCATCAATTGATAAAATCATGTGATTCTTGTCTTTTGTTTTATTTATGTGGTGGATTGCATTAATTGTTTTTCTAATGTTGAACCATCCCTGCATACCTGGTATGAATCCCACTTGGTCATGGTGAATTATTTTTTTGATATGTTGTTGAATTCTGTTGGCATGAATTTTGTTGAGGATTTTTGCATCTACTTTCATGAGGGATATAGGTGTATAATTTTCTTTTCTTGTGGTGTCTTCACCTGGTTTTGGTATCAGGGCTATGGTGGCTTCATAGAATGAGTTTAGTCGTATTCCATCCTTTTCTATGCTCTGAAATACCTTCAGTAGTAGTGGTGTTAACCCTTCTCTAAAAGTTTGGTAGAACTCTGCAGTGAAGCTGTCCAGACCAGGGTTTTTTTTTGTTGTATCCCCATTATTTCACAGTATATAACCCTAATAACTTCATTTCCTTGATGAAAGGTCTGGGGGTGACGGGAGTAGAGACTCTCAACTATAAGTTAAAGATCCTTAAATTATCTTGAGGCATACTTGAAAATTGGCAAAGAAACAGACAAAATGTTTTATAATTTAAAGCTATTGCTTTGTTTATTTCTACTGAATCAGTATAAACTGCAGTTGTTAAATTAACCTTACGTCCTTGTGAAGTGAATAAAATGAAGGATCGGCTACCAGATTTGTAATGGTTTATTCATGGATTCAAAAATAAGATTATTCTAAAAAATTAAGAGAACTTTCATTCTGCTTATAATATACATGTTTATATATGAATTAATACTGAAAACTTTAATATCTTAACCACCTCCAGGAATTGTTTCATTTTAGTGTGAAATAAAAATAACATTTTTAATAACTGCTGGTATTCATAATTATTTATTTATATATTTTATCCAATGACTTTTAAATGCTGTTTTCATTAGAATAATCAAGAGTAAAATGAAAATCATACTCTAGTTTGTGTATAATAAATTGACATTTTTAGAATATGAATTAACTTCTACAGTAACAAAATATGTTCTGAGAGAAAAAAACCCACATTTCTAAAAATTTATAATTTACAAATGAAATCTCTACTAAACACTTGCATAGATATATTTACTATACCTGCACTGTGAAATCCAGTAGCCACTAGCCACATGTGGTTAGTTCAATTTAAATTAATGAAAAATGTTATAAATTGTTCATCTCTGGCTATAGAGCACGAGAGTGTTATTTAATGTATTGGCACTTTTTAGATATTACTTGTTGAAGCTAATGCTAGAATGTGGAAAATCCAGATCCTTGTCACCCGTCCAGAAATACAGTCTGAGAACTTCCTAGGTAATCAATTTTTGCTGGACGGCAACGCGAACATTTTATATTAACCTAATAACTAATGTTTTTGAACCTTGTAAGAGACTGTGTCCACTTAAAAATCATCTATTTGTGAGATTCAAGTGTTCAAGAAGATTCTAGTGAGAGATGGAAATAGTCAAGAAAGTTCTAATGAGATTATCATTCCAATGAAGATTGAAGATCAGTAAAGCTATACTGTAAGCATCTATTCTTAAACTTTACTGCAAGTAGGAAAGGAGAAAGCAGAGGGCACAAACATACTGTACAATAAGAGATTTTAGTTAGAAAGAAATGTTTCCTGGTGGGGAAAGTATTTGCACCTTGGAAGGATCTATTGAGTGAGGTTGTGGGGTTTTTGGAAATCTTTAAAAATAGAATACATTTCAATCTCTCTAGGGAGGTGTGAGATGTGCCTGCAGGCATTGAGTGTGGGAATGAATTCCATTCATTGCCATGGTCTTTTCACACCAACAATTCTATGAATCTGTAGAGGACAATAAAATTGGATAATTCTTACTGTGTTCTTCAGGGAGTAAGATTTCCAGACTGCTTTTTCTGGCAGTTAATCAGTGCCAAAACATTACCTTACACTGAACAACTTTTCAAATACAGGCAAGAGGGCAGGGAGGGGAGGGGACACTGAAAAATACAAAATGCAAGTGCTTTGCCATTTTAAGAAGCCGTGTTTTTTGAGGTGGATTAACATTTCCTCTCTGATTAACTGGTAACAATGAAATGATTTGGGTCCTAGTGTTAGCACTACTGTTGGAAAATCTTGAATTGCTATATGCTACTGAGTTAAAGGAAAATTATACTGGTTTTTATTTGAAAATACATATGAAATAGTGGTAATCCTTAGCTGTCAGTGCACTCTGATTCATAGCAACCCCATAGGGCAGAGTAGAGTTTCCAAAGCCGTGATCTTTTTTTCTTTTTTTTCCGTTTATTGTGATTTAAGTGAAAGTTTACAAATTAAGTCAGTCTCTCGTATCTGAAGAGCTGGCTTCAGGAATGGTTCCAGCCTTGGGCTAAGAGAGGATTTGGGGGCCATGACCTCTGGAGTCCCTCCAGTCTCAGTCAGACCATTAAGTCTGGTCTTTCTCTGAGAATTAGAGGTCTGCATTCCACTGTTCTCCTGCTCCATCAGTGATTCTCCGTTGTGTTCCCTGTCAGGGCAGTCATCCGTGGTAACAGGGCACCATCTAGCTCTTCTGGTCTCGGGCTGATGTAGACTCTGGTTTACGTGGGCCTTTCTGTCTTTTGGGCTCGTATTTACCTTGTGTCTTTGGTGTTCTTCATTTCTCTTTGCTCCAGGTGGGTTGAGACCAATTGATGCATCTTAGATGGCCATTGCTAGCATTTAAGACCCCACATGCCACTCACCAAAGTGGGATGCAGAACTTCTTCTTAATACACCTTTTATGCTAGTTGACCTATATATCTCCTAAAACCCTGGTCCCCAGACCCCTATTCCTGCTACTGTGGCCTTCGAAGCATTTGGTTGTATTCAGGGAACTTCTTTGCTTTTGGCTTAGTCCAGTTGTCCTGCCCCGCCCCCCACCCTGTATTGTGTATTGTCTTTGCCCTCACTTAAAATAGTTTTTGTCTACTATCTAATTAGTGAATACCCCTCTCACTCCCTCACCACCCTTGTAACCATTAAAGAATATTTTGTTCTGTTTTTAAACTTTTCCTTGAGTTCTTATAATAGTGGTCTTATACAATATCTGTTCTTTTGTGACTGTAATTTCACTTGAAGCCTCTAATATTTACAGGAGCCGACTGCTACTCCTTTCTCCCATGGAGCAGCTGGTGGGTTCAAACCACCGACCTTTTGGTTAGCAACCAAGCCCATAACCACTGCACCCCCAGGGCTTCTTCTAAAATAATGGTATCTATCTTTTAATCTGAAAGATAAAATTAGTTTCACACTTCATGAGAGAATGTTCCACAGGAGTTACATAGGGTTGATGTTCCAGCCATCTGGTATTTGTTCAAGCCTGTGGCTGTGTTGGAAATGAGGCAGCCAGCACAGAGGTCAGAGCCACAGAGGACCAGAAAGTTGGAAAGTGGCCCAAGTATACTCACTAGGGAAGCACTGGAAGAAATTGGATAGAGAAGAAACTGGGACAACAACTGAGCTTGCTGCTTTGAGTATGGCATGGCTGCCTCAGAGTTGTGGAAAATCTAGTCAAATGTCATATACATCAAAGAAGAAACCTACAGCCATAACTGCTCTGAAAAGCTAGCAGCTTCCTTTTTTTATCCATTGATGTAATTCTTAGCAGATTTAAAATGGAAAACAGAAGCAGGTCAGGCTGAGTCATGCTCACAAGACAAAATTTGAGGGTAGCAGGAACCATAGAAAGTTTGAGAATAACCAACTGGAAGACACAAATAGGAAAACTGACACTGGAAGGAGAACACACAAAAGAAGGAAGAGTGGGTGAAGAAGTCGAGGTAAATTGTCTGTGTGAGGCTTCATTAGAGACCTTGTCCTTGTGACACACAGCCTGATGTCGGAGAACAAGATGAAACAGACACAAGCTTACTTTTAAGTCCTGCCACCCACCGGCAATGTGACTTTGATCAAGATCCTTAATCTCTGTTTCTTCATCTGTTAAATTCCAGAATAATTCATATTTTCTAGGGTGTTTTATTTAAAATCAAACCATCACTATGCCTGGCATGCAGTAAAGAATCAATCGGTGAATAGTAACTACTGTGAATACCTTGAAGTGTTAGTAGGTGGACAAGCACCTTTGGCATTCCTTCCTTCATTCAGTAAATATCTATTGAATATATACAGAATGCCAGAGAGTACTAGAGATTGAAGATACACTGAGGGACTAGTTTACTAGTTCTTAAATTGCCTTAGCATTGTTAAACAGCCCTTAGAGTACAGATCACTAGCAGCAAGAGATCAGTATGGTGTGTGCTATAATGAGGAAGACACCAAGATTGAACTGAGGTACAGAACAGAATTGCATCTGAATTGGGTGATTCTTCTTATCTGGATCGTAATGGTTTCCGGAATGTCAATGTCTAGTTCATCCTTGATTATTCCTTGTAGAGGGATTTCTTGATGCCTGGTAACAGAAGTTTGACCTCTGGATCGTAATGGTTTCCGGAATGTCAATGTCTAGTTCATCCTTGATTATTCCTTGTAGAGGGATTTCTTGATGCCTGGTAACAGAAGTTTGACCGATACCATAGGAATTGAGGAAATATTGAAAGCTTTTTTATAGATAAAAAGACAGATAGATAATAGATATAAGTAGATAGACAGATAGATACATAAATAGACATATAAATTGTATCAAAGTGTAAGTAGTAAAGCAGAATCACCGTGAGTGATTTAGACTAAGAGATTTATTATTAGGATTAAACCTTGCACAATTATAGGAAACACTGGGGAAATAAAAATCTGAAAGGGGGTGTTTGAAGGATCAGGAAAAAGCACCACTAAATAAGGATCATGAATGGGAGCTGGCAAGGAAGGCTGTGGAAAGCTGTCGCCCCTGCGTCTGTGATGGGCATGAAGTCATTGTAGGTCAGCTGGGCGGGAATCTAGAAAGAAGCTGGATATAAACCAGATATAAATCAAGGACAAGCTGGGACCTATGAGAACAAATTGGAACACATAAGAACAAATGGAACTCATGAGGACAGACTCAAACCCCAAGGACAAACTCCCCACGTCTTACCTCAGTGTGGCAGTTTTCTGCAGAAGAAGCTGGTGCCCTTCACCTCAGACCTGCAGATGACCTGACCCAGGCCATGGAGAAGCTGATGGAGGATACAGACTGGAAAAAGGGGGTGTTTGGATGAACTAGGGGTTTGGTTGCGCTGCTTACCAAATTAAGTGAACCATCAGGTCAAGGACAATAGGAGTGAAATGCAGAGGCTCCCGGGGCGCTGTACAAACTGTGCGAGGGTTATGGATGATGCTTTGTCTCTGCCTTTCAAATATAGTGCAGACTTCTGTATGAGCAACCTTAAAACTTTTCTGCTTAGCTAGCACAACACCTTCCAAAACTACCCTTGTGAAGAGAGAAGAGAGTGAATATCATTATTGACTGGCTCTGTGCCCTGTGATTCCATTTCAGCCTTTTCTGCATTGATGATTCTCAAGAGGAGGTGTGGGGAAGGGTTGGAAAGAGGAGAGACAGGAGAATAAAGAGGAGCATCCCAGGATCGCTTGGGGAGCATTTTCTAACTGCGCACCTTTGCCTCTGTTTCTTTACCTTCCCATGCCCTGAGATTGTGATCACAGTTCATTCAGAGGAAGAAGACTCACTCTGCTGCTGCTGCTGCTGAAGACTCACTGCATAGCGAGTCACCAATACTGATGGAAATGTGCTCCTCCCTGCAGGGGTATCTCTGTGGAATAAAGTTGAGAACCACTGTTTTATATTCTAGAGTAGTTCTTGTTTATTTCTTTTTATTAATGGATTATTGGCACCATAAAGACAGGAAGAAAGTCTTACATAACTTTTCTACCCCCTGTATATATTCCCCTGCATACTCCTTTTACATATATTCATATTATATAGTAACTCTCAGCTCTCAAACTGAAGTGCCTTCAAGGACCAGCCATACAACACAAGTGTGAGACCAAAGAAAATGTGGGCTAGAAATGGAGTATGTATACCAAAAAAAAAAAAAATTTTTTTTTTTTGGTACCAGTGACTGTCAATTTGACTTGGACTCATGGAGACCCCATGCATGTCAAAATAGAGCTGTGTTCCATATGATTTTCATTGGCCGATTTTTCAAAACTAGATGGCTATGCATTTCTTCCAAGGCACCTCTTTGTTGACTTGAACCTCGAACCCTTTGGTTAGCAGTGAAGGGCTTAACTGTTTACACCATCCAGAGACTCTAAAGCTAAAGCCATTCAAATTCAAAAGAGAGAGAGATAAAATCCATTGGCCAAATAAGATGCATCTGCCTTTGCCACCTGGGCCACCCTCTCCAGTAGTTATAGGTGGGGACCCCTAACATCACTTCTGTGAAAATGGTGGCGGTTGCCATTCTCACGTATAAAATTTATTTTCTTATTAGGAGCATAAGATTCTCTCGATATAATTTATATTAAGGAATCAGTTCTTGTTGGATTACACAGTAACCAGAAAATGTCATTCACAAGCGATAGAGATATATACAGGCTTTGAAAATAACCCTCTACCAAAAACTAAAATAATTTTAATATTTTGTTGATGTAACATATGACCTATTTAAAAAGTCATGTATTGAAACTTACTGATTTAAGTTAGGGAACAAAAGAAGTATTTTATGTCCTTGGCTTATTCCTTCCCCCTAACAGAGTATTAAAATGGATATAACATGTAGAATTTTGATTTGCTTTTGGAAAAAAAAAGATGTCTACTAATATGATTAACTTAAGTTACTAAAAGAGAAGTGATACTTCATTAGTTATTTATGTAAATGAAAATTCTGTATGTCATAATAATAAATTATGAAACATTGTGCTGCATTTTTTTTTAATTTTTACAAACAGTCCTTATTAGGAAAGTATATATTTTTTAATCGTTCAGATTAAGCTTTTCAGTTACTTCTAAAATCTTACATCAGAAAACTAATCATACACTTTTTAAGAGCAGTAATATGTAATTCAGAAAAATTTACCATACATAGGATACAGAAGTTTAAAAAGGAAGTTTATTTGCAGGCTGCAAATCCTTTTGCAATATTGTTTTAGTTTCTAAGTGTACCTCATATGTCCTCCTGTGCACAAACCTGCTGGTGGCGTGTAGGAGTGACAGACACTATTAAATTCTTATAACTAATGAAGCAGGAGTGGTATGGTCGGTACTTTGGAAATGTTATTGAGTAAACAAATGAATGTGTACGTAGGTAAAACAATGATTCCTAAAACAACAATAACAACAAAACCAGTTGCAGTAGTCAGTTTTGGCTCATGACGCCATGTGTGTCAGAGTAGAACTGTGCTCTACAGGGTTTTCAATGGCTGATGTATTTTAGTACATGGCTGGGCATTTCTTCTGAGGTACATCTGGGTGGAATTGAACTGCCAACCTTTTGTTTTGTTTTTATTTATTAAAAAAAATTTTTTTATTGTGATTTACTTGAAGGTTCACAGGGCAAATTAGTTTCTCACTGAACAATAGACACAATTTGTGACATATGTTGTCACGACATGTCAACACCCTCCCCTTCTCACCCTTGGGTTCCCTGTTACCCACTTTCCCTCCTCCTCCTGCCTTCTCATCCTTGCCCCTGAGCTGGTGTGCTCATATTGTCTCGTTTTGTTTTATGGGCCTGTCTGATCTTTGACTGAAGGGCAAACCGCAGGAGTGACTTCAGTACTGAGTTAAAAGGGTGTCCGGGGCCATACTCTCGGGATTTCTCCAGTCTCTGTCAGACCAGTAAGTCTGGTCTTTTTTTTGTGAGTTAGAATTTCACTGTACATTCTTCTCCAGCTCTACCTGAGACTCTCTATTGTGAGCCCTGTCAGAGCAGTTAGTGAAGGTAGCCGGGCACCATCTAGTTGTGCTGGACTCAGCCTGGTGGAGGCTGTGGTAGTTACGATTCATTAGTCCTTTGGACTACCCTTTTCCTTGTGTCTTTGGTTTTCTTCCTTCTCGTTGCTCCAGATGGGGTGGGACCAGTGGAGTATCTTAGATGGCTGCTCACTGGCTTTTCAGACCCCAGGCACTACTCACCAAAGTAGGATGTAGAATATTTTCTTTATAAATTATGTTATGCCATTGAGCTAGGTGTCCCCCGAGACCATGGTCCCTAGTCCTCAGCCCAGTAATTTGGTCCCTCAGGGAGTTCGGATGTATCTATGAAGCTTTCATGACCTTTCGTTGGTCAGGTTGTGCTGACTTCCCCAGTATTTTGTGCCGTCTTACGCTTCACCAAAGTCACAACTTATCTATTGTCCAGTTAGTGTTTTTCCCTCACTGCTCCTCACCTCCCTAGTGACCATCAAAGATTGTTTCTTTCTGTTGCCAGTCTTTTTCAAAAATGATTCTTAGGCTTTGATTGAGGAGCAGTAAAGGCACAGTGATTAAGTGCTTGGCTGCCAACCAAAAGGTTCGTGGTTTGAACCCACCAGCCACTCTGCAATAGAAGGACGCAGCTGTCTGCTTCCATAGAGATTTACAGCCTCAAAAACCCTATGGGGCAGTTCTACTCTGTCTTACATATTTACCTGGTCTTCATTTTATGATAAAACAATTACTAATTAAGTCTGCAAAAATAAAACAGCTGCTTGGTACTTCTGAGACAGACATATATAATGTGTTTTATATTTTATATAAGGCTCTATGGTCTTTACATACTGAAGACAAAATATATTTCACTCATATTCATCCAATATCTTTCTTATTTCCACTTGATGCTAATTTTTTTTTTCCTTTTTCAAATTGTATTAAAAAAAAGTCTTCATCTGTAGGGTGAAACAAATTTATACAGTTATAAAACTAATCTTGGCCACAATAGTCAATATATTATGTACAATCTATAAACTATGCAAAAGAAAAAAGATGTTAATAATTATAACCCAACTGATATAAGTAAAAGGATAGAAAAAATCAAACAATTAAAAGAAATGACTGGTAGTGACAGATTCTAGAAAATCAAAGTGAATGTGTTTTATTAAAACACTGAGGAACATGCAATGGAAAAAGACTGAAGCCTGAGAGTCAGTGGGTCTGTATGCTGAGCACTGACATTGTGTTAATCAGTGTTCTTGGTTGCAATCATAGGAAGCAACTGAGGTTTCAAGCAGAAAAAGTTTTTTTTTTTTTTGGAAAGAAATAGTTAACTCATAGAATCGAAGGGGAGGCTGGAAAATGGGTAGAAACAACTGACTTAGAAATGGTTAAGAACCAAAGACAGCGACTTGGCAAAATCATGCTTTTGGAAGCATGGTGCGGATGTTCCTGCTGCTCTCCTGGACCCGACACTGCCCAGCTGACTCTGCTGCTACTGAACACCACACACGATGGCTCCCACTGTGGCTGCTGTCACCATTTCTAAACTGACCTTAATCCTTTGTATCACTTCCTCCAAATTCGTAGTCCCAGATGATATCATTCCGCTGGAGAGCTGAGGTCACAAGCTTTGATGCCAAAGAGAGCAATTAATTTGGATTTCCAGTTTCTGCTCTGAAGATGGGTCCTTGCCTAACCAAAATGTGTGGGAGGGTAGAGCCCCCGAAACATAGGAAGGGAGTGTGTACGTATCTAAATGATTAACGAGCACTAGAGCTATTAAAAAGCTCTGTGACCTAAGAGACACATCATTCAGCTTCTCTGGATATGGTGTTTTAACTCTGCAAGATAAAAAGTGAGGAATGGATAATGTGTAGCTGAAAAAAGCATGGTTTTTAAGATCAGTTAGAATAATGCAATACTCTGCAGAAACAAATGAAAAATTAATGAGAATCTGAACCAGTAGAGGTGAAAAATAATGTAAGGGAAAAATATTTATATGTTTGATAACTAAGGATATCAGAGGTAACACGAGCATGCTTACACAGTGTCTGGCCAGGTTTAACTTGGGTTTTTTCAGGTTTGTACCTCTGTGATATGAGCTATTTACTACATCCATGAACACCATATCAGCTGTATATTTCTATTAAAATATATTTTCACAAGAGTTAGTGCATAAGAAGATGAGAGAAAATTGAGGAAGAGTAGGAAATAGATGATCTTTTAGGTTATTTACAACAGAAAACGGGGTAAGCTATACTGTAGAGTTTTGGGGAAACCACTGTATAGAAATTCCCTTGAAAACAAAGCCACCTACATAAGTATTTGAGGGAAATATATCTCATTTGCTCATAACGCCATTATATGTTCTTTCATAATATTTCACATC
The DNA here is from genome assembly GCF_024166365.1 of Elephas maximus indicus. Classification (NCBI taxonomy): domain Eukaryota; kingdom Metazoa; phylum Chordata; class Mammalia; order Proboscidea; family Elephantidae; genus Elephas; species Elephas maximus. The sequence goes on along the minus strand of NC_064833.1, from coordinate 57,268,876 downwards.
TTTCAACATGGCTTACCTCTGTTGGAAAAAAAAATAATACTTTTCAGATGACTGAGAAAGTCCAAAGTTTTGGATAAGCATAGAAATACTCAAAGTATTTTTCAGAATCTCTTGATTTTAGCAGATTATACTATAATAGGCTCTCCCATGCTTTTCTCTGATAAAGAATAGCACCTTTTACCACCTTTCAATCCAGAACACTTCAATATTACTATTATTTCCCACTCTCCTTTTATTGTATCTCATTATTGTAGGCAAGGGACCTAAGCAAATAACTAATATTGAAAGGACTGAAATCTGCAGAGGACTAGAATTTTAAAAAGCTGTGCCTCCTTGATTGAAAGTTGACAGAAAAGATTCTAAATCCTTCCTGTCACCAACTCTCTGAGATTAGGAAATTAGGAAAGAAACTTTTTCCTTCCTTTTTCATTTTTTTTTTTGATGTGCCCATGAGGGACTGCCCGAAATGATTTCTAAGACTGCTCTATCTCTAAAACTATGTGATTCCATCATCCCACTTCAGGGAGTCTCCAACTTACACTGTAGGCAAAAGTTACATCACACGAATGATTTCTGGTGTATTTAGGAAACCCTGGTGGCGTAGTGGTTAAGTTCTATGGCTGCTAACCAAAAGGTTGGCAGTTTGAATCCACCAGGCATTCCTTGGAAACGCTATGGGGCAGCTCTACTCTGTCGTATAGGGTCGCTGTGAGTCGGAATTGACTCGACGGCAGTGGGTTTGGTTTTGGTTTGGTTGAGAATTTATACTCTGAAAAGGGAAGTCACCCAAATGTACAGAAAAACACATCCATCTATTTGGATTTGTGGATCTGTGCTTAGTGTCTCTCTTATAAAGAGAGAAATTAGATGGATAGATAGGTAGATAGAGATAGATAGATCAATTTGTATATTACATGTGTATTCTTAAATTATGGTATATATAATTTAATTTAATGGATATTTGCATAATATTATAATTCTGATACACAATCCTTTATCTAAAACCTTTTGAGACATGTTTCAGAATTCATAATTAGAAAAGTAATTCATATACTGTGCTTTCCATAATACCCCCAGCAGCATTTAGATTGCAACCCATATTCAAAATCATACTTCTGCATTGAAATATATTTAATATTTACAAATAAATAAAAAGTACAATCGCCTCACATCAAGTTCATATGGAGTTTGCCAAATAATTTTAAGCCCAGTCACATTTTGCCATCAAACAAATTAGAAATCAAGCCTTCAGTTGTCAGAGCTTTTTGGATTTTAGCAATGTGGATTAGGGATTTTGAAACTGCAAATGAATATTTTGTCTGACTAGAAACCCTCCTTTTTGAGAACTTTTTTTCAGGCTTGCTTCTGCTGCAACAATGTGTTCTGCAGCAAAGCGTAATACACACCTACAGACCACCATCTCCTAGGCAGAGTTGCTTGACCCACCAGGGAGCATTTGACTCCAGCTAGTACTCTTCCTTAGAATTTCTGAATTAGTGCAAAAAGGCTTGAATGCATCAGTCAGTTTGTCTTTTGTGGCAGAGGTTTGAGAGACATCAAGAGCCATATTTCTCCGCTTGTGGAGATAGCCTGGCTGGAGGGAGAGAGAATAAAGGCAGACTATAGGGAGATGCAGGAGTGAGACATGGAGAGTGCCCTGTCACCATTGCAGTCTCGGGTTCTTGCTCCTGAGCATCCTATTTGCATCTCCTTTCCACCAGTTTTGTGGTTTCCTTGGATTTAACAAATCAATAAGTGTCTCTTTACCTATAGTAGTTTGAGAGGAATTCAGTTATTTTTAACCAAAACAGCCCCATCTAGGTGTAGAAATACCTCTTTGTTGAGCTCCAAATACTCATTTTGATTTTCTAGCACTTCCATTTGTTTTTGAGTCCTGCAGAGTAACTCAGGTGCCCATTAATGCTTTTCATCATTATATGGCATATCTGTTTAATTATTTAAAAAAAAAAAAAAAACCCGCTGCCATCGAGTCAATTCTGACTCATAGTGACCCTATAAGACAGAGTAGAACTGTCTGATAGAGTTTCCAAGGAACGCCTGGTGGATTTGAACTGCTGACCTTTTGGTTAGCAGCCGTAGCTCTTAACCACTGCACCACCAGGGTGTCCTGTTTAATTATAGGTAATCCTTAATAATAAAATAACTCTGAAATCTCCTTTGCTAACACAACAAGGGTTTATTTCTTGTCTTCAGGATATCTAAGTCAGTTTGCAGAGGGCTCGGCTTCTCACGGTCACTCAGGGGCCAGGCGGACAGAGTTTTGAGCTTCTTTTACCTTCACCATTTGGGCCACAGGGCCTCACTGGTCACTGCAGAGAGGAAGAGAGAACTAAGGAATCAAGCACTTGCACTGAAATGTTTGTGGTGTAAGTGACACATGTCACCTCTGTGCGCAACTTTTTGTCCAGAATGTACCACTGATACACTTTCTGCAAAGGAAGGGTTGTGGTGCTGAGGGATAGAGAGCAGCAGTGAATATTTAGGAGGCAGTATTGGCGTAGTGGTTAAGTGCTACGGCTGCTAACCAAAGGATTGGCAGTTCGAATCCTTCAGGCGCTCCTTGGAAACTCTATGGGGCAAGCAGTTCTACTCTGTCCTGTAGGGTCGCTATAAGTTGGAATCTACTCGATAGCACTGGGTTTTTGGTTTTTACACTCTGAGGACCCAAGCCCTGGTCTTTTGAGCTGCCTCATGTGCATGCGAAAGCTGGACAATGAATAAGGAAGACCGAAGAAGAACTGATGCGTTTGAATTTTGGTGTTGGTGAAGAATATTGAATATATCACGGACTGCTAAAAGAATGAAAAAATCTGTCTTGTAAGAAGTACAGGAGAATGCTCCTTAGAAGCAAGGATGGTGTGACTTTGTCTCAAGTACTTTGGACATGTTATCAGGAGGGACCAGTTCCTGGAGAAGGATATCATGCTTGGTAAAGTAGAGGGTCAGTGAAAAAGATGATGACCCTCCATGAGATGGACTGACACAGTGGCTGCAACAATGGCCTCAAACATAGCAATGATTGTGAGAATGGCTAGAGACTGGGCAGTTTTCTTCTGTTGTACAGAGGGTCACTATGAGTCAGAACTGATTCAATGGCACCTAACAACAACAACTTTCATACTATGGCGCTCTCTCAGGTGGTGTAAATGGTTAAACACTCATCTATCAGTAGAAAGGTTGGTGGTTTGAACATACGCAGAGGTGCCAAGCCATGGAAGAAAGGCCTGGTGATCTGCTTATGAAAGGTCACAGCCATGAAAACCCTATAGAGTACAGTTCTACTCTGCAACATATGGGGTCACCATGAACTGGAATCGACTCCACAGCAAATGATTTTTTTTTTAATTATTATTTATACTCTCATCTTGGAATCCAATAAGATTTTGATTGGATAGCTGGCATCAGACCTTACAGCTGTGGCAGACAAAACTTTAGACAAATTTTCTTTAAATAAATTAATTGATGGAGGCCAAAGGATAAGACATTGTCTGAGAACAACCTCTGTAGGAGACTGTGTGCCAACTTTCTGCCAATAAATGCTTCAGGTTGGAGGTCCGGATTCTGCAGATTGTTTCTTCTCTCTGACTGTGAGTATTCCTTTCAGTCAGTTCTTTTGCTCCCTACAAATCTTCTGATCTGAATTTCAAGGAGAGATGAAGGGAATTTGAGTGAGGGTTGGGGGCTGGGAGTGAAAACGTTACCAAGAGGATTTCTTCCCTCTATCATCACTGGTTTTACTTTTCACTAAAACATGTTAGTTTAGACTTTTTTTTAAATCAGAAGTATATTTATTTTGAACCTTTTAACATTGCAAATGATCCAACTGAATCACATAGCCTAAAAGAACGAGGGAAACATGTTAGTGAATAGATAATACTAATCGCTCACAAAATGCTTTAGTTTAAGTAGTTCTAGGAAAGAGTTCTCCTTTTACAGTATGCTAACCTATAGCAAATCATTAAAAAAAAAATAATTGTAATGGCTCCTTTTCTTCCCAAAGTAAATGATTTCAGCATTCAATCAATTAATATAATAGACTGAAAAAAGAACATCATTTTGGTGGCACAGTTTCAAAGCATGAAGATTACAGACATTCAGATACTGAACATTCGACAAAAGCTATGATTTCAGCAGGGAGTCCTGCTTGGCCTTTCTTCATTTTAATTCCACCCATTCCAAATTTTATTAACAGCAATGGGACACAAAAAATTCCAACAGCGATGCTTTACAAAACCCTGCAAGTTTTGAATAATTCTAGTCTTTGTTGCCATTTTGTTTTTAAGAGAATGTGTATGCATTATTTTTCTAGGATGCGTGTCTTAATATTCCTCTCAGTGTGCACTGAAGAATTAAGTTTTAAAAGACAATAAATTCTGTGCTTCACTGTTTAGATGTAAAATAGTAATCTGATTATTTTAGTTCTAAGTAAAAGATTGAGTAAGTAAGAAGGCTAAGATGAATTATAGCCTTCTGAACCCACTGCTGAAGTAACAGGTTTGACAAGAACAGAAAGCTATTACTTTCATATAAATGAGAGGTGCCTTAGTCATCTAGTGCTGCTATAACAGAAATATCACAAGTGGACAGCTTTAACAAAGAGAAGTTTATTCTCTCAAAGTCTAGGAAGCTAGAAGTCTGAATTCAGGGTGCCAGCGCCAGCAGAAGGCTTTCTGTCTCTGTCAGCTCTGGGGAAAGGTGCTTGTCATCAATCTTCCCTGGTGAAGGAGCTTCTCAGCACAGGGACCCCAGGCCCAAAGGAAGTACTATTCTCCTGGCCCTTGTTTCTTGGTGGAATGAGTGCCCTCTGTCTCTCTGCTTGGTTCTCTCTTTTATGTCTCAAAAGAGATTGACTCATGATACAACCTAATCTTTTAGATTGAGTTCTATCTCTTTAACATAATTGCCTGTAATCCTGCATCATTAACATCATAGAGGGAGGATTTACAACACAAAATGGTGGATAATCACACATTACTGGGAATCATGGCCTAGCCAAGTTGACACACATTTATGGGAGGCACAATTCAATCCATTAAAAGAGATGATTTCAGAGTAGTTAGAACTAAAATGGGGTACTACACATACAACCACACATTCTTATATACACACACACACAAACTGTTGCTTTTTGTTTGAGTGTATACCAACCACAAGTCTTGTAAAAGGAGAGCCATATGGTCACTCATTAAAATTTGTTTTCGAGAGTGGTAAGGGACAGAAACGGGAACAAATGAGACTGAAGAAAGTACCAGGATGGCATAAGTGGAAAATATGTGGCAATGAGTACAATCATCAATGTAGAACCTTCAGCGTAGCTAGGTGTGTGTGTGGGGGGGGGTGGTGGTGAGTATTCAACTCCATGTATTAGAACTTGAGTAATTATACAAATTGCAGATGGGTAGGTGGTCAAAACATTTTTAAATACTGCAAATGACCAGGCTTGTAGAAGCCTGACAGCAGGATGAGAGGATCCCATTATATTCACTTTATGAAGTTAGGAGGTGAGGGTTACTGTGTGGGCAGTAGATGTAGAAGGCCTCAGGTGATCAAAGATTAGAAATGAGAAAAATTTTAGATTTATCACAATTTAGAGAACTTTTCCTAAAGGTAAAGCCTTTGAAGGTATTGCCCAAATGGGACACCAGTTCACAAATGGCAGAGTTGCTTTTAGAATAAAAATAATAATGATGATACAGGGATAGTCCCGGTGAACTCACACACACACACACACACACACACACACACACACAGTCATTGAGAAGTCAGTGTTGTGGGAGATAGTAGATAATAATGACTACAAGCAGCCAGCTAATAAGACACTCAGCAGCTGTGATTAGCAATAGAAAAACTGGCCAGATTATAAAATCTTATATATGAATTTAAGAAACTTAAACACTAACATAATGTGCTTGAGAATACTTGGCAACAAATGAACTCATTTATATAAAAATGTTACTAAGGCTGTCAAAATTTGAGATAAAGGGGATAACCTCTTAGTTGCTAATGGAGTAAGTACAGTATCCCTTTATGGGTCCACAACATCAAGTCAGAATTACTGGGCTCATTTTAGTGGACATCCATCCTTGACTGAAATCCACCATGATAGAAGGAAGTCCTGGTATTTGTCTCTTGAGAGCCTTGGCAGATGAAATGCATATATTAATCTATACTTAGCCAGTCAAGAGCATCCTTCTGGTATTTTCTAGTCTGCCTGTATCCTTTCAAAGTAGGAACAGTTTAAAATCTATTCTGGATACGGCAGCAGTAGCAGAGGTAGGAACAATGGAAACAGAAGCATTTTAAAAACACAGTCCTTGTGGCATGATTTTGGCTATTGTTCTAACCACACTAAATTCTTTTGAGTCTTAAACATTTTCAAGACGGGATCACCTGCATTTCCGTTGATTCTATAAGCCTCTTACCTTCTATCTATTGATGTCATTTCCTGCTCAAGTTATCTAGAGCCTTTTTCTATTTTGTACCATCAAGAATCCTGACTGCTACCCATATACAATACACAAATACTGTCATAGATGCAAACAGTTCCAGTTTCCACGTGAGCCAAATCCGTATTTAACCCTATGATCCCTTATTGTTGTGAGCTTCTTAGGGTTTAGGGTTGTAACTTGGCGTAATTTTGCTACTTAGACTCTGGGAGAGAGCTCATTGTGATGCTTAATAAAAATCTCTTGAATGAAAGAATGAAGTAGATATTTTATGCAAAATCCTAAACACATTCAAACACCTTGAAGGACAGAGTTACGGGGGCTAAGGGTCAGAGACCATGGTCTCAGGGACATCTAGGTCAATTGTCATAACATAGGTCATAAAGAAAATGTTTCACATCCTATTTTGCTGAGTAGCATCTAGGGTCTTAAAGGCTTGAGTGGCCATCTAAGATAAATATATTGATCCCATTCCATCTGGAGCAAAGAAGAATGAAGAAAACCAAAGAGACAAGGAAAATATTCATCCAAATGACTAAAGGACCACATGAACCACAGCCTTCACCAGCCTGAGCCCAGAAGAACTAGATGGTGCCTGGCTACTACCACCAACCACTCTGACAGGAATCACAATAGAGGGTCCCAGGAAGAGCTGGAGAAAAATGCAGAACAAAATTCAAAAACTCACGAAAAAGACTAGACTTACTGGTTTGGCAGAGACTGAAGGAACTCTGAGATTATGGACCCCGGATACCCTTCTAACTCAGAACTGAAACCATCCCTGAAGTTCTTCCTTCAGCCAAAGATTAGACAGGCCTGTAAAACAGTAACACATGTGAGGAATATGTGTCTTAGATCAGTCAAATATATGAGACCAAATGGGTGACACCTGCCCTAAGCAAAGACAAGAAGGCAGGAAGCGACTGGAAAACTGGATGAAGGAAATGGGGACCCCCCGGGTGGAAAGGGGAAGAGTGCTGACACATTGTGAGGATTGCAACCAATGTCATGAAACTATTTGTGTATAAAATTTGGAATGAGAAACTAATTTTCTTTTTAAACTTTCATCTAAGGCACACAGACACAAAAAAATTCAATTGAAGCTTGATCCTCATAATCAATGACCTACCTAAAAATTTTTTGAACAAGGACAGAATAGTATCTCCTAGATTCTGCTTAAGCAGTTTATTTTCTGTCTTACAACTTTCTTTTTCTTCTATAAAGCATACTAATTCCCATAAACATTAAAAAACTGTCACTAGTAACTTTATTTTTCCTATACCATTTAGAGTTTTTTTCAAGGTATCTGTTGAGCTGTGTGCTTACCAAAAATTAGCTGTTTTCCTCAAACTATTTATCCTTGTTTTAAGTATTTTAATTGGGCATTATGTAAAATAGTGAAATATGAGTATATAAAAATAAATATTTGTTTTTATAAATGACAAAAAACTTTGTAAGAACTTAATAAAGAAAGTTGCTTAAAAAATTCTGTCAGAACAAGGGTGGATGAAAACTATAAGTGATTAGAAAAAAGAACCATAGAAATCTAGAAGTGTGCATCAGGATTACTTCTGAAGGAACATGAAGTTCTTGATCCACTTCTTGTATGATTCCCATTTTAAGCTGACTTTTCAAGTATTCATCAGTTGGCCAACTGTCCAAATATTGGTTCTGATTATTTTGAATAAGAGGGCTTTTAGAATAATATGAAGTCTCTTTAGGAGAAAATCATAAGGATAAAAATGCTTAGAAGAGCTTTAATACAGACTAACTGATGATGACGTTATGTGTGACTGGGTCATATACCCAAAAAAGTAAGGTATCTGTGATAATAACAATAATGCATACACCATTTACTTGGTGTTTAGTAGATCCTGGGCACTGCTTTATATACATGATCTTATTTAACTATCACAAGAATACTGGGAAGTTTTAATATGTCCACTTTATATATGAGAAGATTTGAAACTCAGAGACTTAAGTAACTTTTCCAAGGTTAAAATTACTTTATCATGATTATTCAGTCATAGAGTGGCAAAGGCACATTAATTCTCATGATGTCAAAATACAAATGCAAAGTAACAAAACAGACCAATGACAATTTCCTGGACAGTAAATTATATGTAGAAAACATTAAATAAATAGAATCTGTTTCTTGACAGAAGTTGTCGTGGGAAATAGCCGTGGGTAACTGTTACAGTAATTACCACATTATTAAAATACAACATTCTGGCTGAAGAATGAAAACCAAGAGAGTCTGCAGGGCAGTGAATTGCTTTTATACAGCCTTTCTAGTGCAGTGAATTGCTTTTATTTGGCTGGACCATAATCTTGGAAGGTATTGGTCAGTTTACTTTGCAAATTGAATGACTTGAAGTCTACCAAGGGAATTGGTCAGTTCAGGGTTCTGGTGTGAGGGTCATGCCTTGAAACTGACAAAGGTTCCCTTATATAAATGTCAACCCCATAAAGTTTCAGGGGGACCTCACTACCATCAAGAAGAGTCTGGAGAGGAGCATGCCCTTTGGACCAAGGACCCCAGGTCCCTGCACTGAGAACCTCTTATAGCCAGAAGAGAGAGCTTTAACGCTGAAGACAGCGCAAGACAGTGATGGTGAGCTTGCCAGCCCATGAAGAGAGATGGCTGCAGTAGACTGCAGCCAGCGGAGCAAGAGCTGAGCACCTTTGGGCAGGACGTTTACTGGCAGAGCTAAATGAGCTGCAATGCTTGTGCAGGGCAGAGGCCTGAGTGTGCCCCATGCAGGCGTTGCCTCAGAGGATCCTGTGTAGGAGTCTTTCTACAGCAGCAAGGAGCCAGAAGCCTCTGGGTAGCAAGCTTGTCAGCAGAACTAAAAGAGCTGTAACATTTCCTTGTGCAGGGCAGGAGAAGCCTCAGTGTGCCTTGTGTAGGGATTGCACGCTTCCCTGTCTGGGCAACACAGGCCCGGGTAGTATGGTGGCAAGAGAGCCCCATAGGCCTAAGTTAGCTTTGGGGGAGCTGGTGGTAGAGGCTTGGGAGATCCTATGTAAGGGTCTCCCTGCCAGCAAGGCAAGGTCCAGTGAGGTTCAGTGGCAGAGCATAAGCCTTGAGCAGCGCGATGGTAGCCAGAGGCAGTGGTGACATGAGACAGCATCTGACATCTGGCCTGAACCACGGCATGCCTCCCCAGTGACATAAGAATGAACATGGGTCATTTGAGTAAGGATAAGAAGTTCTTTTGAGAATCTATTGTTATTGTTTATTATTTCCTTGCTATAAATAATAATGACTTTCACTTTGCCGACTCTGTGTGTCTGTGTTTAGCTCGATCTCAGATGAATGTAGCAGCCATGAACTGGTGGTACCAGGGGGTGTATGTGCCTCATTCTTAGCAGTCTGTGGCTGCCTGGAAGTTTGAGGTATGGTCTGTCATGCGTGCAGTGCAGATAGACAGATGTGTACATATAAAGTCAGCACATGGTTACTCAATTTGGGAAAATGAAGCAACAAGGAAAAGCGACTGTTATTAGGAAAACAAAACAAAAAGAACAATGGAGGAAGTATTTTAAAAAGTATTTTCCGGTGAAAGCCTGGACATCTTCTTACAAGCTCCATATAAACACGTGCACAGAGGAGACAAGCACAGACACACGTGGCACCCAAACCTTCAGTTACCTGTGAAAGTAAAAAGTCACCACCCATCTATTAATTTGAAGTAGTATGGTGGCTTGTGTGTAGCTATAATGCTGGAAGCTATTCCGCTGGTATTTCAAACACCAGCAGACTCATCCATGGTGGACAGGTTTCAGCAGAGCTTCCAGACCAAGACATACTAGGAAGAAAGGTCTGGCAATCTACCAAAAATTAGCCAATGAAAACCCTATGGATCACAACAGGATATTGTCCAGTGTATGCTAAAAATGAGCCCCCTAGGTTGGAAGTCCAAGAGAGCCAAAATATCACCTTGAGTATATCCCACCTGAATTTAGAGACCATCTGAAGAATAGATTTGACGCATTGAACACTGGTGACTGGAGACCAGATGAGTTGTGGAATGACATCAAGAACATCATCCATGAAGAAAGCAAGAGGCTATTGAAAAGCCAGGAGAGACAGAAAAGACCAAGACGGATGTTGGAGACTCTGAAACTTGCTCTCAAACGTCGAGCAGCCAAAGCAAAAGGAAGAATTGATGAAGTAAAAGAACTGAACAGAAGGTTTCAAAGGGCCTCTCGAGAAGACAAAATATTATAATGACATGTGCAAAGAGCTGGGCATGGAAAACCAAAAGGGAAGAACATGCTCGGTGTTTCTCAAGCTGAAAAAACTGAAGAAAAAATTTAAGCCTCAAGTTGCAATAGTGAAGGATTCTATGGGGAAAATATTAAATGACGCAGGAAGCATCAAAAGAAGATGGAAGGAATACACAGAGTCATTATACCAATAAGAATTAGTTGATGTTCAACCATTTCAAGAGGTGGCATATGATCAGGAACTGATCTATGGTACTGAAGGAAGAAGTCCAAGCTGCTCTGAAGGCATTGGTGAAAAACAAGGCTCCAGGAATTGATGGAATATCAATTGAGATATTTCAACATACAGATGCAGCGCTGGAGGTGCTCACTCGTCTATGCCAAGAAATATGGAAGACAGCTTCCTGCCCAACTGACTGGAAGAGATCTATATTTATGCCTATTCCTAAGAAAGTTGATCCAACTGAATGTGGAAATTACAGGACAATATCATTAATATCACACACAAGCAAAATTTTGCTGAAGATCATTTAAAAACGGCTGCAGCAGTATATCGACAGGGAACTGCCAGAAATTCAGGCTGGTTTCAGAAGAGGATGTGGAAGCAGGGGTATCATTGCTGATGTCAGATGGATCCTGGCTGAAAGCAGAGAATACCAGAAGGATGTTTACCTGTGTTTTATTGACTATGCAAAGGCATTCAACTGAGTGGATCATAACAAAATTATGGATAACTTTGTGAAGAATGGGAATTCCAGAACACTTAGTTGTGCTCACGAGGAACCTTTACATAGATCAAGAGGCAGTTGTTCGGACAGAGCAAGGGGATACTGACTCATTTAAGGTCAGGAAAGGTGTGTGCCAGGGTTGTATTCTTTCACCATACCTATTCAGCCTGCATGCTGAGCAGATAATCCGAGAAGCTGGACTATATGAAGAAGAACAGGGCACCAGGATTGGAGGAAGACTCATTAACAACCTGAGTTATGCAGATGACACAACCTTGCTTGCTGAAAGTGAAGAGGACTTGAAGCACTTACTAATGAAGATCAAAGACCACAGCCTTCCGTATGGATTGCACCTCAATATAAAATCCTCACAACTGGACCAATGAGTAACAGCATGATAAATGGAGAAAAGATTGAAGTCATCCAGGATGTCATTTTACTTGGATCCACAACCAACAGCCATGGAAGCAGCAGTCAAGAAATCAAAAGACACATTGCACTGGGTAAATCTGCCACAAAATACCTCTTTAAAGTGTTGAAGAGCAAAGATGTCACTTGGAAGACTAAGGTGCGCCTGACCCAAGCCGTGGTATTTTCAATTGCATCATATGCATGTGAAAGCTGGGGGTGAATAAGGAAGACCGAAGAATTGACTCCTTTGAATTGTGGTGCTTGTGAAGAATATTGAATATACCACATACTGCCAAAAGAATGAACAAATCTGTCTTAGAGGAAGTACAACCAGAATGCTCCTTAGAAGCAAGAATGGCAAGACTGCGTCTTACATACTCTGGACATGTTGTCAGGAGGGATCAGTCTCTGGATAAGGACATCATGCTTGGCAAAGTACAGGGTCAGAGGAAAAGAGGAAGACCCTCAACGAGGTGGATTGACGCAGTGGCTGCAACAGTGGGCTCAAGCATAACAAGGATCGTGAGGATGGTGCAGGACTAGGCAGTGTTTCGTTCTGTTGTGCATAGGGTCACTATGAGTCAGAACTGACTCAAGGGCATCTAACAACAACAACAACAGGTTGGAAAGCACTCAGAATACACAATAGATTCAAGCATATCAATGACCAGTTACGGCGAAGGTGTCTCAGGATTGTTTTGTTCTGTTGCCATGAGTTGGAGCTGATTTGATGACTAACAACAACTACAGAAGTAAAAGATATCATCTTAAGATAAAAGGTGTCTTAAAAGTGGACACATGGCTGGTCTAGTTGTAAACAGGTGAAAAGAAAATACATAGTAGAGTCAATTATGTATGTCAAATTCAAGGACCAAAAGATATAGAACATGCTAAAGCCAGTAATAGGAAGCTCTATACAGAATTACTTGGTCGTGTTTTTTGTGAAAATTGAGTACAGGTATACAAATGTGTGCCTCATGTGTTACTATGATCTTGAGTCACTTTGCTAATAAGTATTATAATAAATAGTAGTAAACATTCAAGTTAATTTGATATAGATTTACAAAGATAATGTCATCCAACAAAGAATTTTGAAAATATGTAAGTGTGAAATGTGAAGTTCTTATCCAAAATGTATCGAGTACTCTGTACAGATGGGCAGTGTACCATAGTCCTGGCTGTTTAAGCCGTGTGACTCCCATCCATCAGGTCTCCAGAAAGAACTAGTGATTTCTATTGTCTTGTCTTGCAAACTGGTGGGCTAAAACAAGCAGAATAGATTAAGGAAAGGTAACAGTTTCAGGAAAAGGAAAACTAAAGTTCTTTCTTCTTTGAAGGGATACATAAATATGTTGACAAAGAAAATCTACCATACATAATGTATTTCCACCTTTAAGAAGCTGTTTAAGAAGGCAACATACGAAAGACCTATTAAAATTTAAGTCACCGTAGGATGACTTATTTTGTCCCAGGTAGAGAATTGACTTACAGGTAAGAAACAAGGGATAGGAAAGATACTTCTTTGCATGGAAAAGTGTGAACTAAGGTTCAGTACTGGGAACAGTTTAATTTTACATTTTTACAAAAGATCTGACAGAGTGTGTGCCCCATAAATTTGTAATTTGGCAGGTAATACTAAGGATTTCGGGGTAAGCCAGAAATATTTCAAATGGATCTGAGGGAAGAAAATAACACTGTACATGAATTTTATTGCCCTAAACATGTAAGCTAACGCTGTGGAAACAGGCAACATGTGTTGGTGCAGGAAGGTTTCTGCTTAACTGCCTGCGTGTACTTAGTCTGTGACAAGGAACAAGAGAAAGAAATCCAGGCCTTGAGGAGCCTGGCAGGTGAAAGATGTGACTTCTCCCACGGGGGAAGTAGGGCCTTTGGCAAATAGTCAAGATGGGGTCACAAATTACTAGAATAAATGAAAATTATTTACTGTAATCTGGATAAAATAGAATATCCAAATTAGAGGAGAAATGGGCCAAGGTTGGAGCAGGACTCGTTGCAGATTTACTTGACCTTGACGTATAACAGTTTCTCCCTTCTTTATTCATTGAGAGCATCTTCATAGCTTTCTGGTTAATGTTCATATTTGTTTCAAACCTGGGGGCCAACTGAATTTTGTGATTCAACATCAGTGACCCTGGCTAAGAGTAGTGTAATGGGGAAAAACATCCAGGCAAGTCACTTTGCCCCGCTGCGAACATTATATGCGATCTTAAAACTTAGCTATGTAAAGAAAAATACAATGAAGTTAAAGAACAGTCATTGAAATGGAAAAAATATATATATTATTTCAAATGAGTAAAAGATGCAAAAAGATCTAAAGTACAGGTATCTTAGGTTAAGATACAGATAAAGTTAATACAAGTGTGGCCGATACAAATAGACTGGGCACAAACATATTTTCCAAATAATGGAATTGTTTATGACAAAGTAATACATTTGTATATCTTAGATTCTCCTAATTTTAAGAACCATGTGTGGTGTGAGTTAAAAGTACAGATTACCGAAGGGCTTGGGAATCTGAATTAAGTGCTGTAAATGAGTCCTGGAGCCTTGGTGGCGAAGTGATTAAGAGGTCAGGCTGCTGATTAAGAGGTCGGCAGTTCAAATTCTCCAGACACTCATGGAAACTCTATGGGTCAGTTCTACTCTCTCCTGTAAGATCACTATGAGCCCAAATCTACTCAATGGCACACAACAACAACAACACAGTCCTATGGGTAGGCGAGTTTGGAACATACTGATTTATAGAATTTGTGCTTAATTTATAGATCCAGTGACCCTCAAAACTGTCGTGCAGGCTAAACAATGAATAAAATCATGACGAGTTTAAATAAATTAATGGATGGCATAGCTCCATAATGAGTTATTAAGGAAAGCTGAATATGTTTCTCTCCAAACAGCCTTAATAATTTGAGGTGACATTATTGAGGGCACCTTTGTATTCCCAGAGAACATACTTCCTTGTAGATAATATCAGATTTCATGGTCCGAGGAAATGAAGGATTTGTATGTATCTGTTCTTAGGTAGGTATAGAAACCTGTCTTCAGGGAGAGGCTTTGTTTTGTCTTTTTGAACACGTAAGACAGTCCTTTTGCTTACTAATAACTCTCCGAAGATTCATGCATTTCATCCCTCCACAACTCAGTTACATTCTAGTCATTTTAGGAACTAGGGTAGTATGATTATTTTCAATTGAACAGTTGAGAATTCGGAAAAGATCCTTCTAAACAAATGTCAGAACTCCAGATCCATAAAACCCGAGTTGGCTGACCTTATGCTTAGCCCAGAGCACGCAAAGTTTTCAAGATATCAAATAAAATGTATTATCACTGAGAGTACTAGGCTGTCAGTGTACACCTTCTTGAAGAAGAAATAACATGTGAGAAGAGTAAGTGAACATTTTCCTATAATGTATTTAAGGAATTGAATGGGGCTGCCAATGTGGCACTTCTGAAGTAGTGTGTGATAGAATTTCCAGAACACATGTGTTTGTTGGTTTTGTTTTGAGAATTGTTTGCTTGAACAGATCAACAGTATTTTGTTCTTTAATTATCCTTAAACAACTATAGTCAAAAGTAGATTTCCACTTAATATTTTTACCTTCAAGGCAATGATATGTATGCTTATATCCTATATGCCTTCTTAATTCTCCATAACTACAACATAAAGTGTAAAACATTGTTTAAATAAAGTTATGTCATACAGGGATATGGGGAGGGTCAGACATTCAGTGCTATCTCCAATGCTTTGAATTCACAAGACTGAAATAAAATTGACTTGCTATATTTAGCAATTTAGAGATTGAACCTGTGACTAAGACCGAAATAAATAAATAAATTAATTAAATAACCCACCAAACCAGTTGTTGTCGAGTTGATTCTGACTCATAGTAACCCCACGTTTGCCGGAGTAGAACTGTACTCAGGAGGTTTTCAAGGTTGTGAACTTTCAGAAGCAGATTGCCAGGCCATTCTTCTGAGGTGCCTTGTGAGTTCCAACTGCCAATCTTTCGGTTAGTAGTTGAGCACCTAACTATTTGTGACTAAGACAAATGCCTCTAGTTTCCAAAAATAAATGTGCATTTAAGAGTTTAATTTTGGCTTTTCTTAAGTATTTCATGCCTTTTTAGATACATGAGAAGAGGTAAATATGTGCATTTGAAATCCAGCTTCATAGTTGCCAGCATCATTCTGTGAACAATGGATGATTTTGGGAGATTGGAGAATTGGCCTTTGTAAAATTCCACTAAAGTTACTGTGGCTGAGTTGTTTATTGATAAAATGGGCAAGATTCACTACTCACAAAACATAGCTTTTTGTAATAGTGAGCAGAATTTGAAATTGTGATAATTATGGTTTCACAAGATCTAGTTGACGTGCTTTTGTGAGATGGTAACTTCTGTCTTTGAGATGCTTCATTTGGCTTTTCTCACCGATCTCCATAGCAAAATAAAGCTCTTTCCCCTGTTTTGGGCTTCCTCTGATATAGCATATGATTATGTTGGCATAGTAATTTACAGCTTGACATGATATCATACAATTTTCCTGTTTATTGAGTCCTTACCACATGCCAAACTAGTTGTTCTAGCTTTGTATTTCCATTTTTTGTTCTTTTACATTGAACTGCCGGTGTCCTGTGTGCTTGTCTTTCAAGTTCAGTTTTGCTCTTGGAAGCTGCCTGTTTTCTCAGTCTCTGCTGTTGGTTGCTGCCTGCTTTCCCAGCTGCAGCTCCAGCCTGTAGATGTATCCCAAGCCACTTTCTCATTAAGATCAGCCTTCAGCCTACAACAAGGAGATTTACATTTGAGCAGTAAATTATAAGAAAGAAAATCCCATTTGTCTCCATGGGTTTTAATTATCAAGAAATCGCACTGTCGGAGGCATCAGGAAGATACTGGAGATTTTAGTAATCCTCCAATGGATTAGTTAATGATTATTATTTAATTGTAATCATCAATCATAACAGTGGCAAGAGAGGTGAGCCAATTAGAAGTATATTAAAGTGTCTTTCACAGGTTTAAAGGTAGTGGTTTATGTTGCCTTGACTGAATGTACAACTTTTATTCACATGCAGTGAGGTCAGTAGCTATTCAAGTTCTTGTTAATAAAAGAATGATAATATTCCTGGCACTCATAATACCCTGACAGTATGTTTAGATATATACCTGGTATTAGTTTTAATAATAAATACAACCCGAAGTCAATCTAGCAACAATTTAAGGAACTGCCACCAGGTGTCAGCTTATAAAATAAAAGATTTTCATCTAAACTATACTCCCTTCAGGATCTATAAAGACAGACATGGCTTTTATTTGCATTAATACTGGTTGATTAAATTTAGAAGATTTAAATTGAAAAATGTCATGAATAATCTGATATCACAAATGTTGGGCCAATTCTCCTCTATCAGTTCATCAAGTGATGAGAAGTTTGAATGTTGGTAGCCTATATGTTTCTCAAAGTAGTAGAAAATTTAGCACTGTGGAAAGAATATGCACGTTGGTGTCAGGTGGACCTGTGTTAGAATTCTGACTTCGCCACATTTGATGTTGTACAGATTATTTAATTCCTCTAAAGCTTTGGTTTATTCATCTGCAAAATTGGAAGAATGATGCCTATTTTACAGAGTCCCTCAATCTTCACATATCGTTCTCTATCAAGCCCTGTTGTTTCTTTCTCTAAAACATATGTAACAGGAATAATATTACTAAGATATAAACCAATGTATTTTCCTTCTAATCTCTTGTCCCTGGCTGACACATAGTCCCATATCAAGAGCTACTGCTGATAGACCTTCATCAGAGAGTTACTTCCGTGTTGTAGAGGGGACTCTTTCTACTTGAGTTCCCTAGGCCATGTCCTACTCCAGAGAATTAAGACCAGATGATGTAAGAGAAATTCAGGTCAGATGGAAAGCTTGCACTTGCTGATCCTTTAGAGTGTGGAAAAATAGAAGCAAGCAGCCAGGCATGTGTCTCCTCCTATTTAGAATCCCAGAAAAATTAGGGAAAGCCAAAAGACACAGTTGCTTCTATCTCCCATTATAAACTTGGGAGAAGACTGCAGCTGCATAGAAGTGGGCCAGCATCAGTCAGTGGTGGGGGCCCAAGAAGAGCAGAAAAGTGGTATTATACAATGTTTAAATAAATAAACCCGTTGCAGTCGAGCCTATTCCAACTCTTAGGGACTGCATAGAACAGACTAGAACTGCCGCATAGGTTTCCAAGGAGCAGCTGGTGGATTCAAAATGTGGACCTTTTGATTAGCAGCCAAGCTCTTAACCACTGCATCACCAGGGCTCTGATGGCATACCAGGGCTCTGGTGCCACAGTGGTTAAGAGATCAATTTCTGTCTCTTCAAAAGATTTGGTGTTAAATATAAGCTTAAAAGCGTACAGATATACTTATGCTCCTATTTGGCACATTTTCTTCAACCTGCATTTACACTCAAGCTTGTTCACTATTTTCTTCATTTAACACCAAATCTTTTGAAGAGATAGAAATCTCCTGGTGCTCCATGCTGTCATAAGCTGCAGTAATTTTTACCCATGACCTAATTAATAAGACAATTAACCTGTTTTCATCCTTTATCCAATTTAATCTTCATGTATCTAACGTGGCCTGCTGTCCTTTCCATATAGTTTTCTTCATTAGACTCTGTGACTCTATTTTTTGTTTTTGTTTTTTCCATCAACCTAATCTCTGTTTTCCTGGCTTTGCTTTGTTGTTGTTGCTATTTTCTCCTTTAAATATTATGAATGTGTACATAGGGAAAATATAAATCATCTTTGAAACATTAAAGCAAAAGTTTGCTGGTTACATAGGTTTTATTGATGATTAGAAATATAATCTCAGTCTAAAGTAGTTTTTGAATACCTATAAATTACTAATAAATTATATGTCCACATTACTATCATTAAAAATTCATCTTTTTTCCATCTAAGATGTTTGTCTTTTTATCTCTATAATGATTCAGAACACCATACATAACAATGTCAAAAACTTCACTTGTGCTGGCTAAAATATTTACGTTTGGAATGCAAATTAAATATGTATTCTTTATCGACATTAAACCAAACTATGATAAAAAAAATACTCTAGTGAGGTTTCTTTTTTAATTGAAATATGATTGACATCTCTTTTGAAAACTTACTCTTAAGGTTGTCTTTGATATTTTTCCCCCATGGTTTAACACTTCCGTATAAATTTCAATCTTGCAAAAATCCGTACATAATAGATATTGATGCATAAAAAAGAAAACGCATCCACTAAGCAGATTGTTCTCTGATGGCTTGGATTATCAAACATTTGCAAGTTAAATTCAATATTACTGTTCAAATATGAGGAATTAACTGAAATTAACATAATTTATTTGTTCTGTTAGTGAATAACCAAAATTTTAAAGTTCTTCAAGCTATTTTATGTGCTATTAGAATAATTATAATTATACATTTGATTTAAAAATTAAATGTGTTAAGGGTGGAGCGTTTGATGAATATAAAATACATATCATTGAATATAAATCACCTCACCTTCAGCTGCCAATATGAAATGCCAGACGTTTCACTGGTCTTCATATTTCATGTTAATGTTAAGCCATTTATAGTCCCTGTGGCGCTGTGTGGAAAACAGCGATACCAATTCTCTGCTTCATGAAGAAACGAGCTTATTTCATTTGTGAGCTTCTTTCATAATAAAGACCAAGTAGATCTTCTACCTTATTTCTCTTTGTGATCTTAAAAAATGATAGGCATTCAGAATTACCAGTCGGGGGTGTTTATTTATTTGTTTGTTTTTTCCATGGTAATAGACCATAAGCTTAGTGAGGGTAAGTAGCAGGTTTATCTTATTTGCCAGTGGGTTAACATAATGCCTGGTTGGTATGATGAATGCATTTTTTCCAAGCACTTTGATTCTATTTGGTGCATGTAATTATTAACCCTATGTCCCCATCACTCTGGTAGCTGAGGGTGTCAGGAGGAATATTAAAACTTGTTGCCTGCAGGCAAAAACCTTCATTATAACTGATGATACAGATTGATACTTAAGGATCAGTATTGGATTTATGAAATTAAGATACTACTTGAATATCACATAATATCATGTAGAAATTCAGAAAAGAGGTGCTTCCACAGAGAATCAGTGTCGTACCAGTGATAGCTGAGTAAAGTTTAGCGGAGAAATATTTGGAACAAACAGAAATACTGTACATTCCATATGGATGGAGGAAGAAAAGATCCTAAAGTATTGATTGGACTAGAAGGACACAAACTCATTAAAAAAAGAAATTAGGTGGCATTGCATTTACATAGGAAACCCTGGTGGCGTAGTGGTTAAGAGTTTGGCTGCAAACCAAAAGGTCGGCAGTTCGAATCCACCGGGCGCTCCTTGGAAACCCTGTGGGGGCAGTTCTACTCTGTTCTGTAGAGTCACTAAGAGTCGGAATTGACTTGATGGCAGTGGATTTTTGGAGGGTTTGCATCTAGATAATAAGGGATCTTGAAAGGCCAGTAAAGTGCTTTTTACCTTAAAAAAAAAAAAAAAACTTAAAAAAAGCGGGGGGGGGGAATGTATATATGTGAAGAAAAGAATCAACTGATGTTGTTTTGCAGTACATGAAGTAGCTTGAAAAGCGGATAAACTGACCTCCAGTGTGGAGTTGAGGAAGGGAAGACATAGATTAGGATGGGAAATGGCTGATTTCAGATATGGAAATGAAGTAGAGGCAATCAAACTGAAGGCAAGTTGTCAAATGTGGGTAAAGAAATGAACCCAGGTGCTCTAGATAGGGAAGGGAAAACTGACAGATGAGGGTTAGTTTCTGATCCATGAAATTTGAAATGATAACCAGATAGTTGTATTGAAGTATTATAAGGAACATTTTATGGATGGTTACTTCAAAGGAAACTATTTAAACTGTTATGCAAAATACTTTGTCTCACAGTGTTTTGGTTTTTTTTTCCCCCTTTAATTGTACATTTTCCTTTTATACATTGTATTTAGTTAACTAACTTATATTAAAAAATTCTTTTATAAATACCGTAAGGACTTCAGTAGGCTAAGAAGAGTGGAATGTTATATAATCATTTAAAATATAAAATTACCTATGTGAGAAAGAGATAGAATTTCCTTTCCTTTAAAATGGAGATAATTCTTGCCCTACCTTGCTCACAGGGTTGTTGTAAGGATCAGAGGAGATGATGGGTATGAAAGCACTTTGAAAACTTAAATCTTTTCCAAGTGCAAGCTATCATCATTATGATTATACAGTGCCCTGTGTATGAACCCGAAACCATTTTCAGTTTTCATTTATCATGTCACTCTTCTAATTCCTGTAGAGCATGTCCCACAAGATTTTTATCATAGGACTCTATTTTAATCAATGACAAATACATTTTCATGAAAGCATAATATTGTTTCTGTTATAGATATTCTTTGAACTCTGGATGAAGACTAATACACATTTCAAGGACCGTTATACTTCTGAGGGTTTTTTCCTATCTCTTTCATTTTATAGCTGCTTTTCCCCCATATTACATGGGGACAATGAAATTATTTCATCATGTAAAGTACCACATAAAAACTCTACTGTCAGTCTCATCCTTCTTTCCTTTGACTTTATATGTTTTCCCACTGTGAATTCGAATTCTCTGAAAAGCCCCACCTGTGGGTTCTACCCATGGGTGCAGGGTGCAGGTCTGTCCTAGGAATTGAAACAGGCATTGAAAGTGTAAGAAGATAATCAGGGCCAGCCGGTATTTACTAGAGCTTGGATTTAGGGCTTGGTACCAGCCAGACTCAAAGTTGTTGTGCCAAGGAATGTTCTAATTATTCCTAAGGCTCCCTATGCCTCTCCTTCATTTCTTCACCAAATTAGTACTGCCCCAATCCTTATAATGTTTGCCTTGGCCACTGACACAATATTGACAATAACAGGATTGGCATAATCCCATGGTGAACACAGATTTTATAATCACCATCTTCTCTAAATATCCAGGAAAGCAAATCAAAAGCAAATAGTTCAGACAACTTCTCTGAATGTTCAGTATATATTACCCACTGCAGTTGAGTGAATTTCAACTCATAGCAACCCTATAGGACAGAATAGAACTGCCCCATAGAGTTTCCAAGAAACGCCTGATGGATTCGAACTGCCGACTTTTTTGGTTAGCAGCCATAACTCTTAACCACTACGCCACCAGGGTTTCCTCAGTATGTATTAGAACACTTTAAAAGTGCATGAGTAATCAAATACTCCATTTAAAGATCTTAAAGTTACCATTTTCAGGAAAATTAGCAAATTTCATTGTTACAATTGTTACATTCATAAAAAATAAAAATATCGCTAATTGGAATATTAAATGCAAACAGTTAAATTCAACCCACTTGTGCTGTGTTGTTGTATGCCATCATGTTGATTTCAACTCATAGAGACTATTATGATAGAGTAGAACTGCCCCATAGGATTTTCAAGGCTGTAGTCTTCATAGGAATAAGAGCTATAAGTGGGTTTTTTTTGGACAAGCCAAATTTCAGATATGTACTACTGTTTTTTAAAGAAGTCCTCAATACATTATCTAATCATATGAGGAAATAGAATAGAAATGAACCTTAGACTGTGTTCTTACCTCATCTAATTTTATGAAAGGATAATTTTAGAACAAAAGGCACTGAGACTCTGATTCACCATCCATCTACTGTCAGCAATCAATCCTGAAGGACTTCTTCCTTACTTCCTGAGTCCTGAGAGGAATAGCCAGATTGCCCCAAAACATTGTACATCTTCTGTCTTCACTCCTTGTTACCCCTTTCTTGAAATCTTCCACATGTCCTCTCCTCAAGGTTGACTCTCTTGTATCAGAAGTTAAGCAGTTTCTAAATTAACAAAGTCCCTTGGAATCTCCATTGTCTAGCTGAACCTCTTGAGTTAGATAAACCTCAGACATCGCATATACTACACCCAGTAAGCTGATCTATGGCTGGTCTTGGGCTTGATCATTCACCCTCCTCATTTAAGCTTGCTGGCCAGTTCCACCATGCTTCATATATAGGAGGACTTGGTGAGGACTTTATTCCACAACCAAGGGACCATACTGTTCCCACAATAGTATTCTCCTGCTTCTCAAGATGCCCTCATTATATTTGACCACTGATAACCAATCTCTCTGTCTTTTTTTTTTTTTCTTGGCACTTACACAGAGAAGTACAAATATCCACTTAAGAGCATCCTGTCAGAACTGGGTCTTGTTCAGTACTTAGGTTAGGTCACCAAGTCACTGCAGATTTATAGAGGAAAAGAGAAAAGACCATACCTGAGAATTTTCTATAATTGCCAGAAGCTCCAAACCTGTAATTATTATTGCTACTCTGGGAAATTCAAGTGAAGCCTCCATAGTTAACTTTTGCCCTTATCCATCCTGAATTTCATACAATATTTTCTACATTCTGCTTTGTTAGAATTTTTATTAGAAATAGAAAACTTTAAATGTAGCCCAAGGTCTTTAGGGTATCAATGGTCTCTGCCCAACATACATCACCTTTAATTGGTGACAGTATAATTAATTGTTAATCTATGAGAAAACTGTTAACTTATGAAAAAATGTAACTTTAATGTTTTTAGTTTTTGAGCTCTTGATATAAGACTTTTGTAGCATATTGCAATTTAGCATTTTAATATAACTCTATGATTGGAGTTACCTTTAGCCCATTTTAAAGATGAGAATAGGGAAAGGTGTTACAAGGGAGGATATGAAAGTTCAGAGAATTCACAAATTTGCCTAGTTCAGCAGCTAGGGACTGTCAGACTTAAATGTCATAGTTCTGTCCTGAGTAATGAACCCTACCTGTAACTTTTTTGCTTAAATTCATCCCTTAGCTCTACATTTTCTTCAGAGTAAACTATCAAGAAGAATTTATGAGATTTTTTTTTTTCATTATATCACCCCATCCTACCTCTCTGATTTCTTCCTGCTACTTCTCTTCGTGCACATCAGCCATTCTAAACCTCTTGTAGAGTCTGTTGTTTGGAAATATTGTCCCTCTCTTTCACCTGAGTAACTGTTGGGCCAGGTCCTCTGGTAGGGCATTAAGTAAATATGATCTGTGTTGGCCTCAGATTGCATCTTCTGCAATCTCTATTGCAGCCATTGTTGTTGTGTGCCATCAAGTTAATTCCGACTCAGAGAGACCCTATATGACAGAGTAGGACTCCCTCGTAGGGTTTCCCTGGGCTGAAATCTTCACAGGAGCAGATCACCACGTCTTTTTTCCCAGGCAGTTGCTGGTTGGTTCCGACCTTTTGGTAAGCAGCTGAACCCTTAACCACTGCACCACAACGGCTCCTTATTTGAGCCATTAGTATTGTTAATTTGCTACTGTGGTTTCCTTAGATTGAGCTTCTGAGGGTACAGACTGCATTTTTCATTTTTGTTTTGTCTTTTTCTTTATCTGTTAGATAAATACAATACTAGCTACCTCGTAGTAGATTTAGTGGAAGGATTAGAGGTAATGTAGAGGTAATGTATGTAAAATTAAGTAACTAACAGAGCCAGAGACATGGCAATAAAATTAACAATAACTCATATTTATTAAAATCATTTTCTGTGTGCCAGGTACTATGGCAGGCACTTAACATGTATTATCTGTAATCCTTATGTAATGAGTTTATTGAATGGCCTGAATTCAAAGCCAATACAAGCAGAAAGCACTTTTACTTTTTCTCCAGCCATTGCCTTCAACCATGTTATAAAATCTTTCAACCCTGACATTGGATGCATGTTGGGCAGAGACCACAGTTTTTCAGACCTTTGGTTATAAACAATAAAACTTCAATAAGTAAAACTTATTTTCAGTTATTAGTATGTCCAGGCTATCCTTACTTCAAATAAAACTTCAAATTTCTCCTCTCCCCTCAGTTCAGATCTGACTACTGCCTTTAGCCTTATATTAGGGAATAGAATTATACTTGGATGATCATTTTTCTAGTCTCCTTCTGCAGTTAGTACCTCTGTCATTAGCAGGAACAGACTACCTTGTGGGGTATACTTGTAAGCTCTTCAGAGATTCAGAGACCTCATTCCCAGTAGCTCTACTCTTTGGGACCATAGTATTACATAATTTCCTAACAAGAGATGTATACTTTTTAGCACAACTTTCATTACCTACCATAAAAAAAAAAAAAAGCTTCAGACTACAGCAGCCAATCCCACCACGTCCTGCTGGTGTCACTTTACTGTGGCAGGTTTTTCTTTCCAATGGAATTCCATAAAGATAGCAAATTGCTCTCTCTCTCTCTCTCTCTTTGGGATCCACAGAGCTTGTGGGGAATGCAGGCATTCTTATAATACCAAGTAACGTAAAGTAGGTCTACTCGTCTTCTTTCCCCTCTCTTTGCCCTGCTCATGTAGACTGCTGTAGCCATCATGCTGTCTTTGAGTTTTCTAGGAGAGAAGAGGGCAGCATCCCAGTGTTCACATGCCCCTCCAAACCCTGGGGGTCACATGGCAGGGATCTTAGAATCTTCTGATCACAGTGGTCATACTGGGATTGTGCTGCACATTCTGCAGCTTAGCAAGCTTGTAGTCAGAAGTGAGGCACTGGTCCCTATGTATCACAGGCCCTCAGAATACTACTCTTAGATCTCTTGTAGTCAACACCCTTAGGTTTGTATGTGGATCACGTGTGCAGGGGAGGAGATAAGCCAAAAGCCCCTCCCTTGGATGATGTCTTACTACCTTATTGGCGTTTCTTTCTCAGTGCGGTCTCAAGGACATTCTACTTTTGATGGGATAGATGAGGTACTGGGGTGAGAGCCAAAGTATCAGTTTGGCTGCTTCTTAGAGAACCCTGGGAAAGGTGTATAACAGTTGCTCTTTGGAATGCTTTCTCTTAGTGTTCTCGATCTTAGAGTTTTAGCTGAAATGTCGAAAAAAGAAAAGTCTCTTTTCACAGCTTGTTACATTGAAAGCACTGGCTTACATCTGAAGAAACTAGGACTCAAGAAATTAGGTTATTTTTTTTATGACCACAGCACTTTTCATCATCGTGGATTTGCATCTAGGTTTGTCTGATCCCAAACTTAATGTTCTCTTTGCTGTACTATTTACCTCAGAATGTGATTGTTCAATTGTAAATGATTACCATAGGACATCTACAAGTTGAATTAGACAGCAACGCGACTCTGGGATTTATTTAGAAACTTACAACGTAAAATAGAGCTTTGATGCTGTAGGCCTATTAAGGCTTGCCCAACTTAATTGACTCCTGCATCTGTGCTAGTAACTGTTAGTCTCTTTCACTCAGAAAGTGAAAAAACATTTTGGAGTAGCTAAAACAGTGCCAGTGCCTAGCTCATTGCGAGAATTCAATAAATATTTGTTAAATGAAAGACTGCAGGAATTCAAAGTTAGCTGATATAACTGCTCCTAGAAAATAGTGGCTACTGCTGAGTTTTGTCTGAAGCTTTCATTGTGTGGGTCTCAGTATTGTTCATCCATTCATCATCTGCTCTTACATTCAAAGAAATGTCTTATATCCAAGGAAATGTTTCTAGCATTTATGTTGGATGACTGCAGTTACCTTACATGCAACTAGGAGAGAAACCAGACTTTGAAAGCAGCCTGATTGTGTCTGAGTTGAAAATTTAATCAGCAAGAACCAATTTAAAAGAGCCAAGTTGCAGCAAATCTGGAGAATTCTAACTTTAGATGTAAAATCCTTCTGTGCTCCACAATATCTTCTATTTCTTTCAGTCTTAAAAAAAAAAAAAAAAAGATACTGATAAAAGGTCACTGCTGGATAGTTTAATGTAATACTGTAATAATTCTTATTTTTCACTTAATGTTCAGAGAAAAGAAAATTCTGGAAAAATCCTAGGAATCTTTGAGGAATTTTAGAAACTGTCCGCTTTGCCAGGTTAACTCATTAAAGAACGTTAGTAAAAGCGTCCACTGGAAATGTTTAACTCTTGTAGATAAAATTACTCACTTGTAGATATAATTCATTGAAAAGATCTTCATATAAACTAAATGAGTGAAAAGGAAAAATATAAATTCACTAATAGCTGCATTTATGGCCTGATATCGGGGTGGGGGGGTGGATATCTTTATAGCTAGGTGCAATTACAGCATAAATCAAACACTGGACAACGTATTTCAGTATATAAACTAACAGAAAATGTAAAACAACACTGAGAAAAAGTAGAACAGTAGTTGCCAACAAGCAGGAGTTGGGGAAGAGGGTTAACTGCAAAGGGGCATGAGGAAACTTTCTAGTGGGATGGAAATGATCTGTATCTTGATTGTGGTGGTAGATAAATGAATATTTTCCAATTGCCAAAATATATCAATGGTCCACTCACCATGGGTGAATTTTTTGTATGCATATCATACCATAGTAAGCTGGGAGAAAATAGGAAAAAAAAGCTTTATTATTAACCTCAGGATGTTTAATTTGTAATATCTTTTAGTCTGATAAAGTGATAGGATCATGGTAGACAAATTACTTTCATATTTCGTATGTAGAATAATAATATCAAATTCCAAAATTATCTTGAAGATAATTTAGTTATCTTCCGTCTTCCATTTTTTAGTCAATCAGTCATAATGAGTTGCTCTCTGTGTTTCAGGAATTGTGCTAGTTGCTGGATTATTGTTGTTGTTAGCTGCTGTTGAGTTGATTCTGACTCATGGGAATCCCATGTGTGCAGTGTAGAACTGCTCTATAGAGTTTTCAAGGCTGTGACCTTTCAGAGGTGGATCACCAGGCCTGTCTTTCAAGGAGCCTCTGGGTGGGTTTTAACACCAACCTTTCAGCTAGTTTGTGCCAACCAGGGGTTCCAGTTGCTGGGTATACAGAGCCAGATAAGACATAGTTCTTGACCTGGGAAAGTATGTTAGTTATTTATTGCTGTGTAACCAATTATCTTAAAATTTAGTGTCCTAAAACAACACATGTTTATTATCTCACAATTTCTGTGGGTCAGAAGCCTAGGATTTACCTAAATATAAGCTCTAAAACTATAAAGATCATGTAAGAAAAAATAGGAACAATGCTAGGAGCCCTAATACATGGTATAAACAGAATATAAAACATCACTAACAATGCAGAAACACCAGAAGATAAACTTGATAACTGGGATCTCATAAAAATGAAACACTTATGCTCATTAAAAGTCTTCCTCAAGAGAGTAAAAAGACAACCTACTGGGAAGAAATTTTGTGATCTATTCTCTAAAATCTGCAAGATACTGCAAAACCTCAACAACAAAAAGACAAATAATCCAATTAAAAAGTGGGCAAAGGATATGAACAGACACTTCACCAAAGAAGACATTCAGGCAGCTAACAGATATATGAGGAAATGCTCATGATCATTAGCCATTAGAGAAATGCAAATCAAAACTACAATGTGATACCATCTCACCCCAACGAGGCTGGCATTAATCCAAAAAACACAAAATAATAAATGTTGGAGAGGTTGTGGAGAGGCTGGAACACTTATACACTGCTGGTGGAAATGTAAAATGGTACAACCACTTTGGAAATCAATTGGGCGCTTTCTTAAAAAGCTAGAAGTGGAAGTACCATATGATCCAGGAATTCCACTCCTTGCAGTATATCCTAGAGAAATAAGAGCTGTCATATGAATAGATACATGCACACCCATGTTCATTGCAGCACTGTTTATGATAGCAAAAAGGTGGAAACAACCTAGGTGCCCATCAATGGATGAGTGGATAAACAAATTATGGTATATACACACAATGATACGCAATGATGAAGAACAATGCTGAATCCTTGAAACATCTCACAACATGGATGAATCTGGAAGGCATAATGCTGAGTGAAATTAGTCGCAAAAGGACAAATATTGTATGAGACCACAATTATAAGAACTCAAGAAAAGATTTAAACATAGAAGAAAACATGCTTTGATGGTTATAAGGGTGGGGAGGGAGGGAGAGAAGAATTCACTAACTAGATAGTAGACAAGAATTATTTTAGGTGAAGGAAAGGACAACACACAATACAGGAGAAGTCAGCACAACTGGACTAAACCAAAAGCTAAGAAGTTTCCTGAACACACACAAACACTTCAAGGGACCAAGTAGCAGGGGTGGGAGTTTGGGAACCATGGTTTCAGGGGACATCTAGGTCAATTGACATGATAAAGTTAAGAAAATGTTCTGCATTCCACTTTGGTGAGTGGCATCTGGCGTCTTAAAAGCTTACAAGCAGTCATCTAAGATGCATCAATTGGTCCCAACTCACTTGAAGCAAAGAAGAATGAAGAACACCAAAGACACAAGGAAAATATTACCCCAAGAGACAAAAAGGCCACATAAACCAGAAAATCCATTAGCCTGAGACCAGAAGAACTAGATGGTGCCCGGCTACCACCAATGACAGCCCTGACAGGGAACGCAACAGTGAGTCCCTGATGCAGCAGGAGAAAAGTGTGGTGTAGAACTCAAGTTCTAGTAAAAAGACCAGACTTAATGGTCTAACTGAGACCAGAAGAGCACCTGAAGACATGGCTACCAAACTGTCTGTTAATCCAGAACAAAAAACCATTCCTGAAGCCAACTCTTCAGACTAAGACTAGACTGAACTATGAAACGTAAAATAATACTCATAAAGAGTGCACTTCTTAGTTCAAGTAGACACATGAGACTAAATGGACAGCTCCTGTCTGGAGGCACGATGAGAAGGCAGAAGAGGATAGGAGCTGGTTGAATGGACATGGGAAGCTCAGGGTGAAAGGGGGAGTGTGCTGTCACATTACAGGCATAGCAACTAGGGTCACACAACAATATGTGTATAAAATATTTGTATGAGATATTAACTTGAGCTGTAAATTTTTCCCTAAAGCACGCAAAAAAGAAAAAAAGAAATCCAGAGTTTGCCTAAATGGGTCCTCTGCTTCAACATTTCTCACAAGGCTCCATCAAGATGTTGGCCAGGTCTGTGATCTCATCTGAAAGCTCAACTGGGGCAGGATCTGCTTCCAAGCTCACATGTGTTGCTGTTGACAAAATTCAGCCCCTCAAGCACTGTTGGACTGAAGGCTTCAGTTTCTTGCTGGCTGTTGACTAGAGACCAGCCTCATTTTCTTGATAAGTGAGCTTCTTCATCAAAGAGCACAAGACAAGAAGGTGTTAGAGTCTCCTAGAAAAAGAAAATCAAAATATTACCTAACCACAGAAATGGCATCCTCTCAAAATTGCTATATTCTATTGACTAAACCCAAACCAAACCAAACCAAACCCATTGCTGTCAAGTTGTTTCCAATTTATAGTGACTCTAAAGGACAGAGTAGAACTGCCCCATATGGTTTCCAGTGAGTGCCTGGTGGATTCAAACTGCTCACCTTTCTGTTAGCAGCCATCACTCTTAACCACTGTGGCACCAGGGTTTCCCTCTATTGACTAGAGGAGAGAATTAACAAAGCCATCAACACTAGGAGATAGGGACCATTGGTGGCCATCTTAAAAGCTCCCTACCTCAGGAAGCCCAGCTAATTCGATTTAACTGACTTTTCAGGCTTAATCCATCAAGAACCATCCAGATAGTGCGTAATACTTTCCATTATACAGAATAGTGTGTAGGAGTGGAGGTTTTATAATCATACACTTTTTATGGATGTTGTGGCTTTACTGCTTACTAGGCATATGTCTGGGAAGTTACTGAACTCAGTAAACATCAGTTCCCTCACTCAGAATACGGTGCATAACTGATAAAATTGCTATGAAAATTAAATGCAGTATAGAATTTAAAGCTCAGAGTAGGGTACCTGGCAAATAGTAATCATTCAATAAATGTTAATTATTTTTTATGGATTTTCTACAAATCTTATGCCTGACCTGAAATCTAACTCTCTGAACTTTTTCCTGTTGAGCTTGGTTGAAAAACTTGAGGCTTACTTATCAAGCTATACCCACTTTCAAATGCTACCCTGCCTTTAATTTTCATAGGGAGAGAGTATATCTGTTGCCTTCATTTTTCTCTCCTCCCCTGCACACTTTGGTCCTGTGCCATTTCTGCAAGTGTTCCTTATGTAACATGATTTCAAGTCAGTAGGTCACTCTCCTCTCAACATACTTATTGGATTATATCCATGGAGCAGTTCTGTGCTATACACATGGGGTCACTGATCAACTTAACGGTAACTAACAACAACAACAAATAAGTCGTCACAAGAAACTGAACAACATATTTCAGATATAGTTTAATCCATCGAAAAGGAATCAGGTTTGTTATTGATCATCTGGGTATTATTTAGTTATTGAACCCGTTTAAGTGCTAGATTTTAATTAGAAGAGTGATATTTATGAATGTTCTTCTTGAAATTTTTAGTAGCTTAAGAATGAGCTGAGTAGGGGGATTTAATATTATTCAGTTCTTACTGTCATTTGGATTCATCACAACTGACCTTAAACCGAAACCAAAGTATGGGAATGCAATTTAGGTACCTCATGGCTCTTATGTATTTCATTTAATATCATAATCTAATCAGAATACCTAAAGCAAAAAATCCCCATTTCTATCATTGCTTATTATTAATGCAAGCCTAAAAATAACCCCTGAGGTTGAACTATGGTTTATTCCCTTCTATAGAGAAGAAGGAATTTTTTTTTATCCTTTGATTATAAAATGCTATTGAATAAAAGCATTTATCAGTTTGGTCACATAGAATTTTTCTTATGGTTACTGAAAAAAATGCAGTGTTTATCAGTACGCTATAATTAAATCTTTGCTGGATGTAAGATGGATTCACTGAATGTAAACCTATAAATGTTTTATGACTAAGGATTTTCATGATTTGATTAATAACAAAGTATACTTTCTTTGATAACTTAATATTATGTGCAAAGGATTTCATTAAAGAAGATACAAGAGGGCCCACATATTTTTTTCCTAAGAGGCCAATTTTTGCAAGTTCACACATAAATAGAAAATACCATTAAAAAGAAAACAAACAAAAAATCCTCAGATTAGCATTTTATAATTATTCTCTACAGGAAACATAATGAAACAAAGTTCATTTAATTTTCTTTGTCTCACAGATTAAACACAAAATATATTTTTAATGAAAATAGCAATATTGTTTTTTTTTTTTTCTTTTTATTACAATATATTTTTCCGGCAAAGCGATCAGAAACATCAAAGACATAAAGAAAAAAATAAAAATCATGATAACTCATAGACATCCACTGTCCACATTTAATACATACCCTTTTAGACATTTATCTTCAGTTCATATAGTAGGTGTACATTTCAAACCACAAACCCAAGTGTGCAAGAAATACCACTTTTTTCAATCAATTTCCTTAATTTTGGTGCTCAGACCCTGGGGGCAGAAGGTTAAGTTCAATCATGTTGTGGTGGTTTCCCTCTTCTCAGGGTCTACCGTGGTTCTTGGGTCTTCACGCAGAGCTGAGGCATTGAGGATTGCAGGGTGCTTTAGTTTACTCACATTACTGCCGAGCTGTACATTGTCCACATATATCTGATTCCTTCAGGTTTGAAGTCCTTCTTCTGCTTTTGTGTTACACCTCGGGCATGGACGTTGGAGAGCCTATGAATAAGACCATGGGGTCCACATGCCACCAACATAGCTGTATTTCACTATCATTCTCTTCTAAAGTCTATAACCTTCTGGACACGGCAAGTAAGAACCTATAGTGTCTGTTATTCTGGCACTCCATACTACTCTGCCTGAGAATGAAGGGATCTCTGGTCAATGAAAAGTCCCTCCAGGTCAGAGCTATTGTCCTCTGTTCTCACAAACTTTCTCTGTCTTTTGCTATCAGTCTCTGTCTCGCTCTGAAGATAATAGACTATTAAAACCAGGGCCAAATTATTAGCAAGTAAAAACAAACATCTCTTTTTTTTTAGGACAATAAGAGATAAATGTTCAAATTCTTTGGAACGCATTCTATCCTTCTGATAAAGAGAACACAACCTGTGGTACATCAAATAATGCCCCAAGATATCCGTGTCCTAATCCCCATAAACTGTGAATATGTGAGCTGAAATGACAAAAGGGGCATTACTGAAGTGATTAAGGATTTTGAGATGAGAAGATTATCCTGGATTATCTGGATGGGCCCAGTACACTTGCAAGGGTTCTTCTAAGAGGAAGGCAAGAAGGTCAAAGTTAGAAGAAGGAGATGGAACCACTGAAGCAGAGGTTGGAGTGATGCATTGACAATGGAAGAAGGGGCCAGGAGCCAAAAAATTTGGGATCCTCTAGAATCTGGAAATAACTAAGAAAAGGATCTTTCCCTACAGCCTCCATTATGAGTGCAACATTGTCTAAACCTTGATTTTAGCCCATAACACTCATTTCAGGTTTTTTTTTTTTTTTTAATTGTACTTTAGATGAAGGTTTTACAGAACAAACTAGCTTCTCATTAAACAGCTAGTACACATATTGTTTTATGACATTGGTTAACAACCCCACGAAATGTCACCGCTCTCCTTTCTCAACCGTGGGTTCCCCATTACCAGCTTTCCTGTCCCCTCCTGCCTTCTAGTCCTTGCCCCTGGGCTGGTGTGCCCCTTTAATCTCATTTTGTTTTATGGGCCTGTCTAATCTTTTTGGATGAAGGGTGAACCTCAGGAGTGGCTTCATTACTAAGCTAAAAGGGTGCCTGGGGCCATATTTTGGGGGTTTCCATAGTCTCTGTCAGGCCAGTAAGTCTGGTTTTTTTGTGTGAGTTAGAATTTTGTTCCGCGTTTTTCTCCAGCTCTGTTTGGGGCCCTCTATTGTGATCCCTGTCAGAACAATCAGTGATGGTAGCTGGGCATCTAGTTGTACTGGACTCAGTCTCGTAGAGGCCATGGTAGTTGTGGTTCATTAGTCCTTTGTACTAATCTTTCCGTTGAGTCTTTCATTGTCTTCATTATTCCGTGCTCCCAAAGGGGTGAGACCAGTATAGTATCTTAGACGGCCATTCACAGGCTTTTAAGACCCCAGACACTACTCACCAAAGTAAAATGTAGAACATTTTCTTTATAAATTATGTTATGCCAGTTGAGGTAGGTGTTCCCCAAGACCATGGTCGCCACAGCCCTCAGCCCAGTAATTCAGTGCCTCAGGGATCATTTCGGAATTCTGACCCCCAGAAGTGTAGAGAATAAATTTGAAGCCACTAAGTTTTTGAGAATTTATTACAGAAGCAATAGGAAGCTAACAAACCCAAACAGTAATAACATTGTAAAATGGCTCCTGTTTTGGTAATTTAATAAAAATCGTAGGTTCATTTTCTCCATGAATAACTACAGGGATGATCGTCTAGCAGAGAAGAGTGTGAAACATTTTTATTATTTCCAGATGGGTAGGATAGCTGGTAACTGCCCATTATCCCAACTAAGCCTTCGAGGGCAGCAATGCCATATAAAGGCAGGTGCTTGTATAACCTAGACCAGAGCCAACTACATGTTTTGATTGTTGTCACTTCTTCTTAACTGAGTCTCCAGATACCACTAGAGTTTTAAAAAACAACATAAGAGCAAGATATTTGAATGTGAACACTTTAGATGCTTCCTCGACTGCCACATGTTCAAAAAGAGCCTTTCCTGGTATTAATCTGTGCGGTGCTATTTGTGTATCAATCACAGATAAGGAGTAAGCTGAACCCTCTAATGCTCCTTCTGTTTTCTGGGGATATTCAGTGTTAGAGAGACTGATACTCCTTTTTTATAGGGTTAGAGGAAAAGCTGTAATAGCTTCTGTGCCATTATTTTTGAAACTCCAGACTTCATTAAAACTCTCTTTAGCTTTCATCACTGCCATCTTTCTCCCTTCTTATGAATTATTCAAGGCAGATTTCACTTGAGGTAAATAGTTTGATTTGAAGGTTTTTGTATCTGGATTTAGATGCAACAAGAAGTGTTAAATGCTCAGAATTTTAAGTGAACAGAATGGCACAGATTCAGCTATTAAGATGGAAGACATTTGCTGTTAACGCTCTGGGGCTGCCATTGCGACTTCAGCCTGGTACTATTTGTCATTCTGAAGTAGGTAGGCATTGTGATGCCTGCAGTATAAATCAGACTTTACAGAGTGCTCAGTCCCCAAGCACTTTGAACGTTCTAATCCACTTCTCAGTCAACAGAACATTTTTTGATTTTACAAGGTAAAGTTTTCCTTTTTTTTATTTAACCTTTCCAATGCATTATTAATCTGTATTATTTTTTTCACGTAGTATATACCGAACAACCAAACATTTTTAGCTTACATAGAGAAGTATATCTCTTGAATAAAATGAGGTTGTAAGTTTGAGTTTCGTCAGCAAATAATGTGAAAACTAAGAGGATCTTGGAAACATACCATTTTTACGAAACTCAAGATAAACCTAATTTCTTCTTTCACAATAATCTCTTCCTTGGATTCTGTGTCTTAATTTTAATTTTTTAGGCTCTTGGCTCATGAAGTCACATACCTGGAAAAATGATATATGGAACACATGGCTGGAAGCTACATTGCTTTTGAACTAATGGGCAGAATTGGTTCAGTGCAATGTAGCACATTTAAAAATCAATCCAAGGAAATCTTATTATAGTTCTGTCATCTGCTAAATTCACTTCCCTAATGTCAGTTTCTGTTAAAGCAGTCTACATAAAATTATGTTCATGAAATTATGCCCAGGTGGTATTGCTTTTAGGCAAAGCATTTTATTCATGTTCCTTGGCCTAACAAAATTTCATTAGCAGCAGGAGTGTCACATACTAAGGAATAATAAGAACTAGCGTTTATTAATTACTGTATGCTAGCGCATGGACTAAGTCCTTTACACCCATTACCTAACACCCATCACAGTAACTCTATGATGTAGTATCTGTTAGAGACCCCATTTTATAGCTAGAAAATTGCTCGCAGAGCACAGCTGTGAAATCAGTCTGTCTGACATCAAAGCACTTGCTCTTAAAACTCTGCCAAGGACTGTAAACCCAAATGTGTGCACGAACATAGACTTATGAGCTTGCCCTGTACAAGGCAGTATGGAGTGGTGGAGACCCAACTAATTGTCTGAAGTTTAGATACATTTTTATAGGGTTGCTATGAGTCGGAATAGATTTTGAGTCGGAATAGATTTGACAGCAACAAGTTTTTTTTTGGTTTATACACTGGGCAACCAGTAGATATTTGTGGGTTGTATTAAACTTTTAGACCACTAACTTTTAACTCCACTTTAAACTATACTGTTTTCAAAGGCACTCATTAAACGCGTAATTATTCCTTTAGTCATTTTTAATCTTACTCAGCTTCCATCAGAGAATGTGAACATGCAGAGAGCATGAGCTAAATTGTTTTATGATCCTTTTCCTTGCAAAGGCCCAGCTATTAGCCTTGTTATGAGATCTGTGTGATCTCAGGACAGAAGGAGCTTCTCATCTGAGACTGAAGGAGATGAAATGCCAATGAAAAATCTGAGTTCTGAGGAGGGCACATTCGCAGAAACATGGATTAAAATCTAGACTGAAGCACTAGATGTCTAATGGCTGTGAATATGAGAGTGATGGTGGCCAGTGAAGGAAGCAGAGCAATATTTCTAAACCATGCTTTCCATTTGGTAGTCGATTGTGTCAGCCATGGTGTCAGGCAGACATGAACTATTTTTAAGGCACTTGGGATGAAATGTATGTAAATTGGGCACATCAAAGTTTAAAAGTGAAAGAGACATTTAAACTCTCTAAGGAAAAGCTATGGAAAATCTCTGTAGGTACCATTAGTTTATTTGTGTCAGGAAGTCCACTTAGAGGATTTTCGTTGTCCAGGTGTGGACTAACAATATTAGCAGAAAAGAAAAAATAGTCTTTTTTCGATAATTTGAGGAAATATATTTTCTTATGACCTAAGTTTTTTTTTTTTCTTGATACATTTAATAAGATTATATCTTCTCAGAAATCTCCAATAATTCCCTATTTCAGCTGAGGCAGACGTCCTTAATTTGATGTTACTTAAGATTCCTGTTCCTTGGTTTCTAGAGAAACTGGCTTGTGATTTATAGGCTCCTTCAGCAGCAGAACTACTGAAAAAAAAATTTTTTTTTTTTTCAGTAGTTCTGCTGCTAACACATAAAGTTGGAAAACCAATGAGACTGCTTGATCAGATCCCTGTCGGCTCTAAAATTCAACAGTTAACAGTTATGACAAGGCTTTTCATTTTTTGTTCACCCTTTGTACTGTAATTCACTTTTTTTCTATTCTGTTATATTCTATTGAAAAATGAATACCATTGAATTTTTGACTCTGGTTGGGCGTGAAGGGGCATACTCATCACCAGGGAGCATTTAAAAACATTTGAGGAAATTTTGGGCTTTCCTCATAACTAAAGTCAGAATTAACTCAGTGGCGGTGGGGTTGGTTTGGCTAAAGGTATGAAAAAAAAGGTATGAGAGGGGGCCTTTCTACTAGCATTTGAAGTCTGTGGGTGGTGAAAATGGTTAACAAGCTCAGCAGCTAACTGAAAAGTTGGAGGTTAGAGTCCCTTCAGAGGCACTTAAGAAGAAAGACCTGGTGATCTGCTTCTGAAAAACCAGCCACTGAAAGCCCTGTGGAACACATTTCTACTCAGATACACATGGGGCTTGACGATGTTGATGGTGACATGTTGCTACTAGCATTCAGTAGCCAGAGGTCAGGGACGTTGTTAAACGTCTGCAGTACAACAAGGGAAAACATTCTCAGGTACAAGGTCAGTGGCACCCCTTTTGAAAAATACTATAATGGATCATGATCCTGCTGTTTGAAAAACACTGTAGTAAAACTTTTCCAACGAAGACTTTCATTTGCTGGTTTGCTTACTCCTTGCTTGCTCTGCCTAGAGCACCTCTCCCAGTGACTCTGCTTGTTTTTTAAGGCTCAGCTCAGATCTAGTTTTCTTCATTAAGTTACTTGTACATCTTTCACTTTAATCTAAGCTCAGAGATCTTTCTACTTCTCGACAGCCCTATGTAATCTACTTTCGATCACATCTTCTTTAATTTCCAAAGATACAGGCAACATAAGAAAATTTCTGTTTTTCACGTCAGTTTTGGCAAAGGACCTTGTAAATAAATGGTTAAGACATATGGCTTTTATTTTATTTCATTTAAATTGAATTGATGTTTCTATAGAGAAATAAACAATAAATAATGATGACTCATCTTCACCTACCATGTTAAACGTACTGCTTAAATGTGCCACAGAGTTCAACTTGTGGTTAAGTCATGGTAGCAGCTCCATTGTTGTATTCTTCTTCTTTTTTAACATTACTGGGTTTTTTGGGTATGTACTTATAATTATGAATTTGTATTTTCTTTTTATAATTTATTTTTGTTCACAATATACACAGCAGAACATATACCAATTCAACAATTTCTACATGTACAATTCAGTGATATTGATTACATTCTTTGAGTTGTACAACCATTCTTACCCTCCTTTTCCAAGTTGTTCTCCTTTGTTGTTCTTGTGTCTTGAATCCATGACTTAAATTCAGCAGGCTTCCTAGTGGTAATATAGATTTTCTAGAAATCAAGGTAGCTTTCAGGGCTTTTTTGAAAATTAAGGGAAAAAAAAAATCAACTACCTATCAGCTGACTAAAACAAGATCAGATATCATTGGACCACTGCCTTAGTTCAGACACAATAAAGAAATTAAAAATAATCTTCAACCTGATTACCTTGGCTTTAAGAAACATGAAGTCTTTGACTATTCATATCTGTGGTGAAAGTTGCTGCTGCTAACACAATTTCTAGGACTTACTTCTAGAAACCACGTGCATTTTCAGATTTCCAACTCGTCTGAAAAAGATTTGTATTACCCTTGAGGCATAGTTTTAAAGATACGTTGGTTTTAAAGTTTTAATAAAAGAATACATTGTTTATTTGAACATTCTAGTCTATTTTTGTAGGATATCATTTAAAACCATAATGATAAAACTCTTTAATTTTAGTTTAGTGAACCATACATTTTTTTTACTCTTGATGGAGAATGGCTGTAAACTGGAAAACCAACTTGAAACGTTATAGATTTTTCCCAAATATGAAGGAAGCAAAGTGATACAATGCTATCTAAAATCCAAAAGAAAAGATTGAAAAAAGAAAGTTAAATTAGCCACACCACTAATTTTATTCTTTGTATGTGTCACAGGTTTGGTTTAAGTAAGGGGCTATTGGATAAATGTTCTTGTTTCTTAAGGCATCTTCAGGGCGTTAGTATTTTCATAACCTTAAATGTCTACACAAGTAATGTGAATGTTGAATTGTTTGACTCTTCTGGGATTCTGTACGAGTATCAAAGTGTTATGTATGCATACGTGTTATTCCCTTTCTCAAAGTGTGAGTTTCCAGAATTTGGGAAGTCCAGTTATAGGTCCTCTTGTGACACTGGGTTGCATACTAACTTAGGAAATCAATTTGTCAATATGAGTTGTGTTAGGGTGGTAATGAATGTGGAGTGGTGATAAAAATAAATGTTAAAAAACAAAAACAACCTCTTACCTCCTGTTTGGTTTACTAAGTAGCATTTGGGAACATAATATTAGGTAAGTATATTCAAATATATCCTGGATCAGAAAGTCCTGGGTAAGTGGAAAGTAAGAGGTGACACTTCTGGGCATTTCCTTTTGCTATAACAGATCCATTTTGAATAAAACTTTCACACAGGCATATGCATACACACTCTTAACCCAGGGACACCAAAACTGAATATTTAAATTAAGTTTATATAATTAGGAATCATTTTGACTACCATGGCCTAAGAGTCTAAGGCGTATTAAAATGAATAGAATACCAACGTTTTCTAGAACCTTGCACTGAAGGTTGCATTAAAGAACCTTGTACATTCACTATTTGTTGGGATTTGTCGTTTTTGTTTTTTGGCATTGAGGAGATGATGGGTTGTTACACCATCAAACTTTTAGTACTCAAACATAATCTTCAAAGCAGTGCCTGTGCAGACTGAGGCAGAATATTTTTAAAAGACTTCGAAACATCTAGACAGAGAAGAAAACTTGCATAATAACACAGAAACATTGCCAATATTTTTTTTCCACTCTCTCTCTATATATACATAAATGCTTTAATGTATCCCTGGTGGCAGTGGTTAAGTGCTACAGCTGCTAACCAGAAGGTTGGCAGTTCGAATCTATCAGCCGCTCCTTGGAAGCCCATGGAGCAGTTCTACTCTGTCTTATAGGGTCGCTATGAGTTGGAATCAACTAGATGGCAACAGCTTTGGTTTCATTTTTTTATATAGAAATATGTAGATAGAATAAATACAGGCAGATAGACAGATAGATAGATGATAGAATATTCTCCCTGTACACAGTAGTACTGGTTACATATTATTTTCCTTAAGTGATATTAAGAAACATTTCAAACTTTATTTTATTCTTTGAGTCTCGGAATTTGGCTTCAATACATTTTATTAACAGCTTTATTGAGATGCAATTCACATAGCATACAATTCTCCAATTTGAAATAATTGAATATTTTATAGGTATTCCAGTCTTGTTTATCTAGAACCATAATCAAATTTTGGACATATTCATTACCTCAAAAAGAAACCCTGTACTCCTTATCCATCTCCCCATCACCCCAAACCCCGTATTCCCCTCAGGCCTAGGCAACCATGAATATATCATCTGTCTTTATAGGTTTGTCTAAATAGAACCATAATATGTGGTCCCTTGTTACTGACTTTCTTTCACTTAGCATGTTTTAAAGATTTATCCATGTTGTAGTATGTATCTGTATCTCATTTCCTTTTATTGCTAATTAATATTCCATTGTGTGGATATACTAAGAAACAAACAATTTAAAAAAAAAGAATTGATGGATTTGAATTATGGTGTTGGTGAAGAATATTGAATGTACCATAAACTGCCAGAAGAATGAACAAATCTGTCTTGGAAGAAATACAGCCAGAAGACCCCTTAAAAATGAGGGTGGTGAGACTTCATCTCAAGTACTTTGAACATGTTATCAGAAGGAACTAGTCCCTGGAGAAGGCCATCATTCTTGGTTAAGTAAAGGGTCAGTGAAAAAGAAGACCTTCAATGAAATGAATTGACACAGTGGCTGCAACAATGGTGAGGATGGTGTAGGACTGCGCAGTGTTTCATTCTGCTGTATGTAGGGTTGCTGTGAGTTGGAACTGATTCTGTGGCACCCAACAATGACAACAAATACAGATATACCATACTTTATTTATCCATTTGGAGCCCCTGGGTGGAGCAAATGGTTTACTCACTTGGCTGCTAATTGGAAGGTTAGAAGTTAGGGTCTACCCAGAGGTGCTTTTAAGAAAATCTTATCAATCTACTTCTGAAAAATTAGCCATTGAACATACTATGGAGCAGAGTCCTACTCTGATCCATAGAATCCACATGAGTCAGAATTAACTCCACACAAGTTTTTTTAAATTATTATTGTTGCTGTTATTTACCAATTAATGAATTGATGGACATTTGTGTTGTTTCTACCTTTTGGCTATTATGATTAATGCTGCTTTAAATATTTGCTTTTGTGTCAGCATATGTTTTCATTTCTCCTAGATATACACCTGGGAGTGGAATTGCTGGATCTTTTGATAGTTCTGTGTTTAACTTGTTGAGGAACTGCTAGATTGTTTCCCAAAGTAACTGCACCATTTTATGTTTCCACCAGCAGTGTGTGAAAGTTTGAATTTTTCCACATCCTTTCCAAAGCTCGCTATTATCTTTTTTACTATAGCCATTGTAGGGGGTATGGAGTGGTATCTCATTGTGGTTTTGATTCCCATGTCCGTGTTGGTTAATCATGTCAAGCATCTTTTCATGTGCTTCTTGGCCATTTCTCTATCTTCTTTTGAGAAATGTCTATTCATATTCTTTGCTAATGTTTTTAAATTGTGTTATTTGTCTGTTTTTTTATTAAACTGTACAGGTCTTTATGTACTGTCAACACATTCTTAAGTTAAATCACCGCATAGACTATTACAGTTGCTAGCTGTAGTACTAATTAAGAGTGTAAGCTAGAGTGTAAGTGTAGTTCTAGATTAGAATAGAACTGTGTGACCTTGGATGAGCTTAGTAACTTCTCCATCCTTCCATTTGCTTAAGTGTAGAATGCAATGACGATAATAGCACACTTAGCACAGGTTTGTTTTGAGAGTGAAGTCAGACACTGCATGAATGGCATGCAGAAGAGTGCTGACAAATGGTAAGTACTCAACAATTATGAGTTGTTATAATAATTTAATGCTGTCCTTTCATATATCCCAATCAGATTGTTTTTACAAGCTGATATCTGTGGTACATTCATATATCTTCTTGTGCATTTCTGGTGGTTTCTTTTCTTGTTGAGAATACCTGGTGGTAGGAAGATCACATCACTGCACAGCTTGCTGCCATTCCTTATCATGGATAATAATTCCAGAGTTTCAAAAGAATAAAAGAGCCATGAATAATAGAGCTTTACTTTTTTTTTTTAACTTAATATTATGGTAAAGTTCAAACATGCAAAAGTACAGACAATAGTTTAAGGAGCCCTATGTACCTATCACCCAGCTTCAACAGTTATTGGCTTTGAGAAACAGTATTAGGATAAATAATTTGCAAAGATAATGAAAATACCTTGGCTCAATACTAGACAGGTTCAGTTCTCCATGCATCTTTACATACCCCTTGACTTAAACTTCTCTATGTCTCTGCAACGAAGAAATACGTGTGTTGATATTATTCTGTCATTAGACGGAGGGCTAGGGAAAGCAAAATCTCTGAATGTAGAATCAACTTTTACTGGAAAAAGAAATTGTAAACTATAAACTTTTTAAAATTGGTTCACTTTGTGAAAACAGGTAATATTAATATAACATGTTGACACATCCTTCATCATCATCATCATCATCATAACAATAGCTGTAATTATTGGTTGCTTGCTATGCCAGTCTCAACATCATCTCATCTTAATATTCACAGCAACCCTATTAATGAAAGAGTGCTATAATTATCATTATATAAATGAAGAATTTGAGGCTTAGTAATGGTAAATAAATTGCCCAAAGGCAAGAGGCAAACTAGAATATTAATGCAGGGCTGTCTCTGGAGACCACTCCTAAACATTATGGCATATCCCAAAGCATTTTACAATCATTAGCCTAATAATACAGGAATAAGAAAGCTATGAAATTGTATCTTATTTAAAAAGGAGGGTTTTTATGCATTTGTCATTTTAATTATACCTGAAATATACATTAACAACCATATTATTTAAGGTAATTCAGCTGATATACTATGATATACTAATTGTTGTTGTTAGTTGCCATCAAGTCAGCTCTGACCCATGGTGATCTTATGTATAACAGAAAGCAATGTTGCCTGGTCCAGTGCTATTGTCATGATCTTTTTTTTCCAATTGGGTTATTTGCTTTTTATTAAGCTGTATAGTTCTTTATGCATTTCCAACACATTCTTAAATGAAACCACTACATAGACTGATACAGTAGTTAGCTCATTGAGTCTATTTTTGTATATTTGAGTCTATGTGGTAGCTATTGTGGCAATCCCTCTTATTGAGGGTCTCCCTCATTTTTGGTACCCTCTGCTTTACCAAATGTGATGTCCTTTTCCAGTGATTGTTCCTTCCTGATGATGTGCTGTACTGATTGACCCAAATACATGTAATGGCACAAAGTTAATGCTCTTGTCCACGTAACAACATGAGGCCGGTGAACAAGTGTTGATGGTAGCTCTCCTCCATGAGGTCATTCAGGAATCCAAGTGCGTGGAGGCCCTTTCAACACTTGGCTTTTTGAAAGGTAAAGGTTAACAGTAAGGTCTCGGCCTTAAGGAGGGATATCCCAAAAGAAAGAAAGGTGAACAAGTCAAATTTCCTGGTAAACATACTGATTAACAACAGATTTCCTGGCAAACACCACATTAACGATATTTACTATCATCCCAGCCCAGCCCATTGCTGTTGAGTCGATTCCAACTCATAGCAACCTTATAAGGACAGAGTAGAACTGCCCTGCAGGGTTTCCAGTTTCCAAGGAGTGCCTGGTGAATTCAAACTGCCAACCTTTTGGTGAGCAGCTGAACTCTTAACTGCTATGCCACCAGGATTTCCATTTACCATCAGCAGAGTTTCTATCTATGGAACATTCCTGAGCTAAGTAGGATTGCATATAATAAATCTATGAATTTAAGAAACGTCTCCCTGGAAAATGTCATATAAGCTACATTACAGTCGAAGTATAAAAATGGAGATGTTTCATGAGCCAAAAGCTCTCTTCTGTATAAGTGACTGTACACACCCTTAGAAACCTCCTGTGTTAAATCTGGGCAAAAGTGAGTCCTAATGTGGCTGTAGACTTCGCCCTGCTCAGTCTGTA
Source organism: Elephas maximus indicus (assembly GCF_024166365.1). Taxonomy (NCBI): domain Eukaryota; kingdom Metazoa; phylum Chordata; class Mammalia; order Proboscidea; family Elephantidae; genus Elephas; species Elephas maximus. Next base: position 57,224,649 of record NC_064833.1, on the reverse strand, counting down.
CCATGAAATTACTGTTATTATTAGCAAAGCTTGCTATGTGGATAAGAGCTGTGGTTTTTGTGATTCTAACTTAAGGCCTAGGGGTGGGGGAAGGGCTTCTGCATTGTAGTACACATTATTTCCCCTGGCATTTCATGTCTAGAACTTAGCCACATGGCCATACCTAATTGCAAGAGACCTAAGAAATATACTCCAACTGTGTTCCCAGAAAGAGGAGAACTTATTAGAAGTCATACTAGAAAAACAACTAAAACAATTCGTAGCATCTTTTCTCAGAATAGTAATTTTATTATAGTTCGTACTGACGGCGTGCTTACTACATACTGGGCACATTATCTCATCTAATCCTCACAGCAACTCTGTGAATTAAAAACTAATAGAGTCATTTTGGAGATACTGACTCTGTAAGGTTATAAACATCATCAAAGGCACAAAACCAGTGTCTGGTAGGCCCAAGATAGGGACGTCCTTCTGGATCCTATTATGCTCCTCAAAGCACTTGAATGCGTTTAGTCAAGAAATCCAGGGATAAGGAATGCCATCTAGGTAAGGTTTCTGACAAAATTTAGGACACCCAGTTAAATATGAATTTCAGCTGAACACTGCATAATTTTTTAGTATAAGCATACCCAAATATTTGGAACATAAATGTATCAAAAATTCTTCTGGGTTTATCTGAGACTGAAATATAACTGGATATCCTGTATCTTTATTTGCTAAATTTAGGTGTACTATATAAGGAAAAAAAAAATCTTTTGGAATAATATCACCTTTGAATATTAACAAAGTGGTATACTTGACCTCAACCACCCTCACATAGGAAAAGTAGTGAGATGAATCATTTTTTTATTTTATTATGGGAAAAAAAAAGGAAGATGTGACTTCGCTAAGTGGATACATGGCAAAGATTACAAGCTGTTTCCACCATCACAGTTGTGTGCTATCCAGTTGATTCCGACTTACAGAGACACAGTGTGACAGAGTAGAACTGCCCCTACAATTTACTAGGCTATAATCTTTTTTAATCTTTACAGGAACAGATCGCCAGGTCTTTTCTCCCACAGAGTGGCTGGTGGGTTTGAACTGCCAACCTCTCAGTTACTGGCCAAGTGTTTACCTGTTGGGCCACCAAATCATGCATAACCTTGTGTAAACTAACTTTAATATCAAATAATGTTTTAACATTTGTGCAATGTACTAGAGTCAGAAGCTGTCTAAATTCGCATGGGGGAGTAGAATCGAGATCAGCACAGAGTTGATTCTTATGAGGTGAAGGTCATCCATACTGCCACTCTTCAACTTTTTTGCCATTTCTGACACCAGTTGTCCACCCCCCTCCCCCCCCCCCCCGCCATGGCACTCTCTACTGAGTTCAATAATTCACTGCAGTGACCACACAGAACTCATAGACCATACTCAAGATGATTGGTTTCTTAGGGAAGTAGCAGGCTATAACTTGGGATCAGGATCAACTTGGAAGTAACAGGATATAATTCAACAAAGAACATACTGTTTTTCAGTCAGGACAGCTTCCAACAAAGACAGCTCTCAGCCTCTTCTTTGCTATGCCCACAGGCAGGCAGCCTTTCTCTTGGCCGTGCCAGCCACTGGGCCATCTCTCTGCCATGCCAGCCCATGGCCTTGATCTCCATCTCTCGGGCAATTATTACAGCTTTTTTAGCTTTGCTGACAAGTGCCCAGAGGTACCCACTCTGCTCAGATCTCTCTTGCTCCGTGGGTCAGCAAGCCCACTGCAGCTGCCTCACGCCTGTCTCCTGGTTCCTGCTAATACCGTTTCTGTGCCTCTGAGGTCTGCTGTGGTTGCCACTGTTTCTTACCACCTTGTGCCATCTTCAGTGTTAGAGTTGACTCTATCCTGTGTCTAGGAGGTTCTCAGCCCAGGGGCCAAAGGATGCGCTGCACTCTAGGCTCTTCTCAGTTGTAGTGAGGTTCCCCTCAACCTCTGTGGGATTGGCCGTATAAGCCTAGCAGGATGACCAAACCTGTTGCCATCGAGTTGATTCTGACTCATAGCAACCATGTTGGACAGAGTAGAACTGCCACATAGAGTTTCCAAGGAGCAGCTAGTGGATTGGAACTGCTGATCTTTTGGTTAGCAGCCAAGCTCTTAACCACCATGACACCAGTAGGATGGCAAAACTTGGTAGGCCACAGTCACTTAATATGCGTAGTAAATGTCACTTAATCCTATTGGGTGGTTTTGTATAGTAGACTGATCAGTTCCTGCAAGGTGGGTAAAATAGGCCAATCACAGGGCAGTCTGTGGCCCAACCATTTATTTTTGGCAGAATTATAAACCTAAGGCCAGAAAGGCCATATATAAAGAGAAACCCACTGCACTGCAATTTGAAATTGTATTAAATGTATATATATTAAAAAATCAAACCTATTACTGTTGAGTCAATTCTGACTCATAACGACCACATGTGTTACACAGTAGAACTGCTTCATAAGGTTTTTCATAGCTGTAATATTTTTGGAAGGAGATCACTAGGCCATATCTTCCATGGCACCACTGGGTGGGTTCAAACCACCAACCTTTAAAAAAAAAAAAAAAATTATTTATTTATATATATATTTTTTTACCAACCTTTAAAAAACCAACCTTTAGTCATGTGCAAATCATTTACGCCACACAGGGGCAGATTTTTGTATTTTCATTGAGTTCTCATTTATTGGCATTTATTATTTTTCAAAATAATTTGAACACTGTAATGATAGGTATTATAGGATAAATAAGTGAAAATTAACAATAATGTATGTCTGATTAAAAAAAAATTTTTTTTTTTTTGTCTGATTACAATGTGTTTAATTCATCATCCACACTGGACACTTTTGAGAGGGATACTGTTAATAATTATATGTGAAAACTGGGATAGCTCCAGACAAACTGGAACAAATAGTCACTCCAGTTGACTACTTTATTTTAAGCTTTAAAAACCCAAAAACCAAACCCATTGCCATCGAGTGAATCCCGATTCATAGAGACCCTATAGGATAGAGTACAACTGCCGATAGGGTTCCAAGATTATGATCCTTTTGGTAGGAACCTTGGTGGCACAGTGGTTAAAGTGCTAGGCTACTAACCAAAAGGTCTTCGTTTGAACCCACCAGCCACTCTGCAGTAGAAGGGTGTGGCAGCCTGCTTCGGTAAAGATTACAGCCTTGGGAACACTATGGGGCAATTCCACACTGTCCTGTAGGGCTACTATGAGTTGGAGTAGATTCGACAACAAGGAGAATCTTTTCAGAAGCAGACTGCCATGTCTTTTTCCCACTGAGTGGGTTTGAACCTGCAGACCTTTTGGTTAACACTGAGTCCTTAACCACTTAACAACCAGGGCTCCTTTCTATTTTAAGCTTTAGAGCCATAGAATTTTGAAAGGAGACAGAAAACAGAGAGCTCATTAGATCTAGGCTTATTTTATATACAAGGAGTTTTAAGGCCCGGTGAAAATAAATGATATATTCTGTAGATTAATGATTCTTCTTCAAGTTGATGGCATTTTTAAATGAAGAATGATTGATTTGACACTTTTCCATCCACTCCCCTTTTATTGGACATAAGACAGCTATCTTCCAAAACAATATTAACTTTAGTTAAGGCTCTAGAGGCCACAATTGAATCTTAACACATTAATAATAAGTATCTTTATTCATTCTTTTAGGGCACAAATTTACTTTTTCTAAATACTAAAAATTAAGTGTGTATTCTTAGAAAATTTTTGGTTTATATTTCATTGTAAAGACCCAATTTAAAAAAAAATTTTTTTTTTTAATGACTATAATGTTGTAGAACAAATGGCATATCATTGTATGACCAAGAGTAGAACTAAGCCATGTCACAGAATCATCCATTAATGTGGTCTCTGGTAAACGTAATGAGCAGAAACACGTTTACACATTTTTTGGGAGGGGGGTATTTTTAGAGGTAGTTAAACATTATTTTCACTGATATCACTCTGTCTTTGAGTCTCTATTACATGTCAGGCAAGGTTTTTAATTGTTCGTCATTGGAAATACTCCCTGATAATTTAGTTACTCAAAACTCCCATATTCTTCATTTTCTCTTTTGTTCAAAATGATGGAAAATATTATTTTCTTATTTAAAAGCAACAGGAAGGACAGTGTTAAGTGCTATTAAGAAACCGCACTCTAGAACCAGGCTGCCTGGGTTCAAATCTTGAGACTAAGACTCCCTAGCTTGTGAAAAGTGGACAAGTTTCCTAACTACTCTGTTCCTCAGTGTTCTTACCTGTAAAATGGGATTTGTAATAGTAATGACTGCATAGTGTTTTCAAATAAGTAAATGAGTTAATTACTATAAAACACTTAAAAGTGTTTATTTCATATATTAGACACACTGTAAAATAAACTTTCATCATTGCATTATTTTCTTTCAACAAAATAGTTTCCTATTTTCTTTGCCCATTTTTGGATTACTTCTTTTTTTCATGTATAATCTTTTAAACAATAAACAAGTTAAAACAAAAAGGCATTATAATTAGCAATATGTACTTGTTTATTCTTGTTAATGTCTTGATCCTACTTAACCTACTACAGTGATACTCTATTAGCTTTTTTAGCTTCTTATAGATTAAGTCAAAAATTGATTTAATAAGTCATTCCTTATGTTTGATAAAAGTGGATCATTGTCATTTTTCTAAGTCTTAAAGAAAATATTACCCAAATATTTAAGTTGGAATTTTAAAGTGTATATTATTAAGAATGAAGTAGGAAAATAGTTATTTTCTGCTTGACTTCCCAGTTTACATACAAAATGAGAAAGGAAATAAGCTTTAGGATGTATCTTGCTCTTGTAAATTATGGCTATTTTACTGGAAGTGAGAGAGAGTTCTTTCAAAAGCACCCAAGATCAATAATGATCGACTATATTTTTTTTTTTATATATATATATATTCTTCAAAAATCTGCTTAAAAATGAAATAAATACCATATGGATGTGAGTTTGACAATAATCAGAGCAGAATTTTCTCTTTCAAAAAATATATCTTATTTTCAGAGTGAAGAAATCAAATACTTTAGCCTTGAGTCTTTGCCATGCTGTTATTAAGAACACTTAATCCAGTCTGTGAATTTTCCTCTTCCATGTCTGAATTGAAGAAAATCATTAGAAAAAAAAATGAGAAAAGCTTACTGATGAGGTCCACAGCTCATGAAGCTTCAGATTCCTTCTCAGCTGATGTTTCACAATCTTTATTTTCTTGATTTCATTTTTTCTTGATTCCCTTTTGCAGGCCTTCATGTGGCTTTTCTAAAATTTCCTTATTATCCTTGGTTTCACCATGTTGCTTCTATTTCCTCACTTCAAGCAGGTGATCTTGAATCTTTCGATGTGGGAAAGGTTGAGCTCTTTACATTTTTCTTTATTCTTTAGAACAAGCAATTCAATTCAACAGTTTTCTACCACATGTCTGCAAGTTACTTTGGCAAGTACTGCCTCTCGGTTGTAGTATTTAATGAAATAACCTATATAAAGTACTTAGCATAATGCCAGACACATAGTAATAACATTTACTTCTCTTTTTCCTTATTAAAATAGTGGAGAAAGGTTAAATTACGGATTATTTGTTTAAATACTGTCAATAAATTAGTTGCCTTTAAAAATAAGATATTTTTCCCAACTTTTGAAAATTGCCATATGTGTTCTAATGTCCAAAACTTACTGGATAATGTGGCGGTCAACAGCAAAGGGCTCAAATCACACCTCTGCCGCTTAAAAGCTGTGTGCCAATGGGCCAGGCACTTAAACTTACCTCTGTTTCCTGTTGGTAAGATTGGGGTTGTACTAGAAGCTAACTTCTGAGTGTATTAATATACATAAAGAACTTAGAAGCACCTGGTACATGCTAAACACTCAAAAATATTAGCTGTAATTAGTACCACAGAATTTAACATTGATTATTTCAGTAAATATTGATTGGGACCCTATTCAGTGCTGGGAGTCCCTGGGTGGTACAAACAGTTAACACACTTGGCCACTAACCAAAATGTTGGAGGTTCTAGCCCACCCAGAGGCTCCTCAAAAGAAAGGCCTGCTGATCTACTTTTGAAAAAAATCAACCACTGAAAACCTTATGGAGCACAGTTCTACTGTAACACACATGGGGTCGCCATGAGTCAGAATGAACTCAATGGTTATTAAGTGCCAAGCACTATTTTTGGTTTTAGGCTAGTACAATGACAATTAAAACCATATTTCTTATACTGTGGAATGAGAGGGAAGGCAAATATTAATCAAATAAATATAAATAAAATTCTAAACTGTAGTAAAAGTTATGAAAGAAAATGTAGGGTAGTCTGAGAGCATCTGATGGCTACTGGAGAATCAGATGAGTTTGATTTTATAAGAATGAGTAGGCATTCACTAGAATTTTATTATTTTCTGATAATGGCAATGTTTTATCTTGTGAATATAACAAATACTGAAGTGTTATCCTTGTACTTTAACTGAAAGTTCACTTACATTCTCCTTCTTACATGGATTCAAGATTGTTTCTCATTAAGGAAAGCAGGAGATTTGTGATCTGGGGAGATTTTACTGTGAGTTTCATTTGTGTCACAAGTGAGTTGTGAATCCCAAAGGCTTTCACATTTTAAAATGATATTAATAGTTGGGATACTGAGGTCTTGTTTTTGACTTCTTTAATAACTTCCTAATTATAGATTCTTCTTCCTTAATTTCAGCCTTTATATTAATAATAAAACTAATCTCCAATCTCTCTGAAATAACTTCTTTTGTTAAAAGCAATTAGGTAGATATCTTTGTAGCTCCTTAGAGAAAAAACAGAATTAGATATGCAGTAAAAGCTTGTAGTTAAGGGCTGAGGTAACTACAATGCTCTAACAGTTCATGGTACAAGGAATTGGGCCTAAGTATCGGAATCGACTCTACAGCAGTGGGTCTTTTTTGGGGGCATTTGTTTCAAAGTACGTAGAAGCATTTTGAGCAGAAATTCCAAGGTGCACTCAGTAATTGGTAAACTTACCAAAAGATTATGAAAGCGAAGCACTTCAGACTTTGGAGGACAGATGGCTAGAGAAGAGGGGGCAAAAAGTGAGAATGCAGAAACAAAAAGGATCAGGAAAGATTTTGCTAAAGAACTATTTACTATCATTCCTTTCTCACTGCTACTTCATAATACTAATTATATAAACATAACTGAAATGACATATTTGTGGTTCTTCAAAATACATTGTCAAAAGTACTTAGAGATCTCAATCAAAACTGGTAGTTATAAGCTCATTAAAGTCTAGTTTTTGAGGAGCCCTGGTTGCGCAGTGGTTAAGTGCTCAGCTGTTAACCAAAGGGTCCGTAGTTTGAATCCACCAGGCACTCTGTGGGAGAAAGATGTGGCAGGCCACTTCCCTAAAGATTTATAGCCTTGGAAACCCTCTGGGACAGTTCTACCTCGTCCTGTAGGGTCACTGTGAGTCTGAATTGACTCCACGGCAATGGGTTTTGGTTTTAAAGTCAAGTTCTAGGAATTAAGAAGTGGTTAAGAGCTTGGGCTGCTAACCAAATGTCGGCAGTTCGACTCCACCAGCTACTCCTTGGAAACCCTAAGCATCAGTTTTACTCTGTCCTATAGAGTCACTATGAGTCCAAACTGACTCCATGGCAATGCGTTTTGGTTTTAAAGTCAAGTTCTAGGAATTAAGAAGTGGTTAAGAGATAAGGCTGCTAACCAAAGGTCAGCAGTTCAAATCCACTAGCTGCTCCTTGGAAACCCTAGGGGGCAGTTCTGCTCTGTCCTGTAGAGTCACTATGAGTCGGAGTCAACTCAACGGCAACGGGTTTGGTGTGGTTTTGGTTTTAGACATTTTAAAAAGTTTTAATATTTTCTCAGTTATCTTTGTATCTAATTTAATATTTTCTTTAACTTAAAGAATTATAGATGAATATCTATTATGTCTATTCATTTAGAAGAAATTGGGGGGTTTTTTTTGGAATACAGCAGTTGTTGTTTTAACTGGACACTGTATGTTTATAGACAAACTCCCTGCCTCAGACTTAACTGGATTGATACTGGGTTTCTATATATTTGTATACACTTTTGAATGAACAAGTTAATTTAATTGAGCAATTCAACATCTTTTACCATAAGTTTTGTATACAAAAAGAGAGTGTTTACCCTACTTTGCCTTATTTTTTAGTGATTCTTTGGAATACATTCCTAAGCCTTGTATTTAAAATTGTCAAACACAATTAATCTTCAATTAGAAAATGCATTAAAGTACAAGTTGTTTTAAGCTGTACCTTATGCTTCATCCAACTGAAAGAGAAATGCGTAAGGTATTTTATGAATTGAATAATCTTTTTCACAAATGATTTGCATATAGAATAGGTGTTATTATGAGAAAAAAAAAAAAGAGCTTAGTGTAATCAAGATCAGTTTCTTATTTCCTATTTTAAGTCATGACCCAAATATTTTTTATCATTAAGTCTGTAACATAAATCTTGCTGACTGGCTTTTTTTTTTTTTTTCTGATTTTATTTTTCCTTGTATGGCATATGTAGGAAAGACCTTCCATTTGCTGAAAACTCTCATTATGGTATGCTTAGTATGTGTTGGTTTTTTTTAATTTTTTTAAATGCAACCTCAAAGGCAATTTGTGGAATTAAAGAAATCTAAATATAGATTAGTAAAAGTGTATACTTAATGCCAAGTTCTAGTGCATACAAAAGAGAAATAGTCTTACTATCTTTTCATTAGGTTCCCAGGAGAGTCATCACTGTACTATAATATTCTATTAACTTTTAAATCTTCTTGAAAATGCTGTTCTCCTCTGTGAGTATTCACTTCCATATCTATGGTCATTTTTTGTAGCAAGTAAGAGTTAATAACATTGGTGTTTTAGCCACATTTTATTAGCATTAATTTCCTATCAGAAGGTATGCTAAAAATAGCCTCTCTTACAATAAATATGTGAATGTGGCTCAAAAGATTTATTGGAAGCTATGTTCCAAACAATTAAATACGTTTGGTTGCTATTATGTAAGTGAAGAGGCGTAAATGAGGAAGACTAGGCAGACCCAATGTGTTAATTGATTGGTGCATAACACAGACCATTTGTACTCCTATGTCTTTTTGTCTTCCACAATGATCAGTGATTTTGAACATAGTTTATGTGCATACATACTTAATATTCAGCTATTAGCATTTACATTATAATTAGAAATCCAGTAGTTTAGTGACATTTTTGAGTGCCATTTTATCACTATAGGTGAAGTCTCCTAATATCTGGAAAGAAGTTTTTATTTATTTATTTATTTTTGTCTGTTGGTGTTATTTCATGACTTGCTGGTGTTTATACTTTATTTTCCCTCAAATTTATAAAAATGTTATTCTGGAAGAGACCTTAGAGATCTAAACTGAAACCCACTTATAAACTGAAACTCACGGCAGTCGAGTTGATTCCGACCCATAACGACCCTATAGGACAGAGTAGAGCTACCCCATAGGGTTTCCAAGGAGTGGCTGGTGGATTCAAACTGCCAACCTTTTGGTTAGCAACTGAGTTCTTAACCACTGTACCACCAGGGCTCCAAAACCCACTTTTAACAACCTAGCAAACCTGAACAACGAAAGGCCAGTATTCTCCTTTTGTCAGTGATTCTCAGTCCTAGGTATACGTGGTAATCATCTGAAGTTCTTGAAAACACAAGACTAGACCTCTATCCTTAGCAAAACTGAAATTCAAGGTCCATGGTAGATCCTGGGCTGGGCATCTTTGATTTTTAAATACATAGGTGGTTGTGACGGACTGTCAAGACCAAAAAGGTTTAATTTCTGCATTTCATCTTCCAGAAAGTATGTAAGGATTCACATGATTTTTTTGTAGCAGAATTGGAATTGGAATTAGGATACTTGCTATTCTCTCCACACTAGCATACTGTCTGTTTTCAAATGAATGGAAGTGTTCAACTTGTAAACATATGTTTGATTAAACTAGAAACCTGCTTTGAACCAACAGCCCAATCTGTACTTCTGGCTAAATTATTAAAGTCCATGGTGTTCTGCTGGCACTGTGGCCTTATGCACAAGCGATACTCAGAAACAAGAAGCTGATTTTTTTAGTAGAGTTCACAAAAATAAATTACTGAATTTCCCTGGCTATATCACTTAATCTTATTTTAGCCATTTGTAAAATGTAATGGTATATAAGATTAATATTATGCTTAGATATGTGTGTGTGTGTGTGTGTAAGACACACACACATATCTAGGCATAACATTAGGTAGGTCACAATGTGAGATTGCTACCTTTAGATACCGAGATGGGAGTGGGGAAATGTTAACTCAGAGAAGAGGAAACAGGCAAGACAAAGGGCCCACAGCAGAGACCCACTTGGTATTCATATTTATACTGTCTTCTTCTCCTAAATCTGGAGAACCTCTAGCTTCTTTTAACTGGGAAAGTATTAAAATCCTAGTGAGTATTTTTTAAATTCTATTGATCATGTCAAGACTTCAACTTTTGGAAATCAAAGGACAAGAATTTCGCTTTTCTTATTTATTTATTTTTTTTGCAGTAAAAACACCTTGAAGACATGAAGATTTTTTATTCCCTGCCATGCCCCTCCCAAGTGACCAAACGGGAGATGATCAAATGGTAAAAGGAAATACGAGAACAGAAATCCATCCTGTAATAAATCTCCTGGTTATCCTGACACACGAGTAATTGCTGACCTCTTTATTTTTGGGTTATATTCTAATTAAAGTACCCAAGTACTCACAGCTGACAAGATTTATAGCATCTGATATAAGCAATCCTATAGTATTGTGGTTAAAAGTATGGACTCTGAAGTCAGAATAGATGGGTTTGAATTCTTACTCTGTTATTTACTGATTATAAAAGTTTGGGCATTTACATAATATCTTTGCATATATGTTTTCTTATCTGCAAAATAAAGATAATAATAAAACATTCTTCATAGGCTTCTTATGGGAATAAAGTGATACAGTATAATCCATATAAAGCTCATAGCCCAGTGCCTGGCGTGATCAGGGGTTATTGTTTTTGTTGGTAGGTGCCATTGCGTCAATTTTCTAATCGTAGCAACCCCATGTGACAGAGTAGAACTGCCCAGTAGGATTTTCTAGGCTGTAATCTTTAAAAAAAAAAAAAAAATTTTTTTTTTAATCTTTAGAGAAGCAGATGGGCTCTTAATGAACTTAGTTATTGTTATAAGTATTTAATGGCAATTAAATGTGCATGCTATCAGGAAATGTCTGTATAAGACTAGAATTAGTTCAGCAGAAGGAGGGAAAATGAACAGCAAAGCCATACTAGTTTTTTTCTACTTCTTTAGTTAAAAATCAGTGTTACTATAACAAAATAGTTTTATTTTTAAAAATGACCATTTCTTCTCCTTCCTCAGCCCTACCTGAACCCACACAAATTCAGACTTGTGACCCTGAACTTAGTTTTCAAGTTTTTATGTAATTCCATGAAGATCATTCAGTGATTGAACGTCTTCCCATCTCCCTTCAGAAACCAGTCTCTTGCTTTGTTCTTAACTTTCTCATTGTTCTGACCTCCCTTTCAGCTTTTTTTTATTATATCACCTGGAGCTTCCTTTCAATCTTAAATATGCCTTGCTCTCATCAATTAATGTATTCCCAACAATATCTAACACCTCCTTGTCCAAGTAAAACTGAGTTCTGCCCTATGTACATCATTTCCTTTGAAGCCCTCTCTGGTGGCAGCTGTGCTTTTCTGCCCTCCTGTATCATGAAAATGTTGAGATGCAAAGAAGGTATGGCAAGCCCCTTGATTCCCTTTGCTGCATCCGAGTTTTTTGGTCCAGCTTGCTTTCTCTGTGGCTAATGCCCTAAGGCCACGCTACGCTTTATCCATCTTGTGGCCGTCTTGTATGTTCATTCCGTTTGTGGCTTATAGTCTTGCTCTTTACCACAATTAATGCCATCACTAGGGAAACTTACATCTCCTTGACCTCTTGATACCAGTTTCCTATGACTCCACTCTGCTTTAGCAAACACATTCTTTGTTATTACTTTTGGGTTTCCTTTATCTCTTCTGCCCAGAACTCACTGTCCACTCCTTTCACTTCCTTTACTCTATTTTGCATGTGTATCACCATCCCTCAAACCTGCCTTACTCTAATAACTTTCATTTTAGTCCTATACTGAGTGGCCAATACAAATACAATTTTATGATCTAAATTTATGATCTTAACTTTGATGGAGTCTTAGAGATGTTGAAGGAGCCGTGGTGGCACTGTTGTTAAAGCATTGAACTGCTAACCAAAAGGTTGGTGGTTCTAACACACCAGCCGCTCTGCAGGAGAAAGATGTGGCAGTTTGCTTCTGGAGAGATTTACAGCCCCTTGGAAACCCTATGGGGCAGTTCTACTCTGTCCTGTAAGGCTGCTAGGAGTCAGAACCGACTCAACGGCAATGGGTTTGGTTTTGGGTTTTAGAGATGTTTAGCAAGGCTATGTATTCTTAAACAGCCTCTTGTATAATTTTACAGAATAACAATGCTGAAATTTTCTCTCCAACTAATTATCAAACTTAACGTCCTATTCTGACTCCAGGGCCACTCCAATGGATACCCGAAAATGCTGTCAGTGCAACAATGGGATGCAATTGCAATGTCAGTTGTTAGCAACAAGATTTGTGCATGTTTGTGTTGGAGCGGGGGAGGCAGCTAGAGAGTAAAGTCAACTACTGACAGAACTTCAGAAGACAATTAAGTCTAGATTTGGTCGCTACTCTTGAAACATTGGTGCAGCATCATGTGGGGCGTTGAAACTAGGAAATAAAGACTGTACAGGGAAATTCAGGACAACAGTTTATCATCTACTTCATCTATGGTTGAGAATCTTTTTCCACACATCGCCTTAAACTGAGATTCAGGACCATTTTATTGATTTTGAAGGCCCATTTATTAGGATAAAAACCACAATGAAGGTTTCATATCAGATGTTAAAAATGGAAAATGGCTAATATATGCAAGGAAGAAGACTGCGTATTAAAAGACACTTGAACACAATGGCTTGTATCTTCTTTTGCCTCAGCTATTGCAACAACTTCTGGCTTCTCACTTCAGCCCTCCACCCCCCCAATCCGTTCTCCACACTCGTTTCAGAGTCGTCTTTCTATAAAGCAAAATGTTTAATGACGTGCGCCTCTCATCCTTCGTCTAGGAGTTGCTCTCAAATTTAAGCTTACATAGAATCACCTTGGGAAGTGGGTAAAATGATTTTGGAACTGCATCCTACAGAGTCTGAAGTTGCCCCAGGGATCTGCATTTTAAATTAGCATTCAGCTTTATTGCAATGCTACCGTTCTAAAAATCTCATTTTGAGAAAACATTGACCTGCACAGTGATGTCCAGATGTATTAACATGCAACAAAAGGCTATCTGAGATTCATTCTTTAGTATCATTTTTATGACCTGCTTGCCCTGTGTTTTGGCCATATGTCTTTCCGTGTTTCCTCTCAGTTCTGTACCTTTGCATATATTGTGCTGTTACGTTGCTTAGAATATTCCCTGCTGTCCTACTGCTATCTGGGAAGCTTCCACCAAGTCATCCAGCAAGGTTAGCCTTGCGCTCTTTAACTTTCTCTTCATAATCCTTCTGAACTAGCTTTCACATTGCCAGCCTCACCACTCCTTCCTTCCCACTTTGACTGTGGTCTCCTTAAAGTAAGAAAATGAGTGTTGGTCATTTTTTAAATTTCCTGTGCCTGGTACTCTGCCTGAATGTTACTATTACTTTACTCGTTGACATCAAGTTGACTCCAGCATGTGGCAACCCCTTGTGTATCAGAGTAGAACTGTGCTTCAGGGGGTTTTCAGTGGTGATTTTTTGGAAGTAGATCATCAAGCCTTTCTCCCAAGGTGCCTCTGGGTGGACTCAAACTGTAACCTGACCCTTCAAATTTTTATTAGTCCTTAAACTAGCCCAAGCCAGATTTGGCCTGCCCTACATACACAGAAGGGCCAGTTGTGACCAGTAATTGAACACGACAGAGGGCACAGCAACAGGTAGAGTGAATCAGAAGCAAAATCATCACCTGGACCCTATTCCAAAGAGAGGCCTGACAAGAACCATGTCACCTCCTTTTTCCTGGCCACCTTCTAGGATTTTCCCTCCCCAGTATGCCTGTGCGGCCACCATCTCAAATCACATGTAAGCTCTGTGCTTCCCAATACTCGGGGAGTTGAATCTGAGGAACTTCTTCTCAACTGCTTGCTCTGTTCATTGCAATAAAATTACTTTCTCTTTCTCAAAGGCTGGTGTCCAGATTATTGGCAGGTCTGAGCATGCTGGACAGAACTTATCTTGTAGGGTTTAGTAACAAAACTACCAAACTTTTGATTAGCATCCTAATGAGTTAACCATTTTCACCACCCAGAGACTCCCTGCCTGGATATACCCATGCAGTTGAGTTGATTCTAACTCATAGCAACCCTATATGACAGAGTAGAACTGCCCCATAGGATTTCAAAGGACTAACTGGTAGATTCAAACTGCCATCCTTTTGGTTAGCTGTTGTAGCTCTTAACCACTGTACCACCACGGCTCCAGGTATTAAAACGAATAATTCTAACTTCAAATCTGTGTGTCTCAGATTCCTAACTTGTAAAACAAAGATTATCAGAAGACCTTTTTCTCCAAACAGGGTTTTGTTGTTTTGGATATATACAAGCACACAAGCACACAAAATGATTCAATATATTTTGGGTTTATATTGAAACTAAAAATGAAGAGCTGTATAGACTATGGGTGCTATGAGTCGGAATCAACTCGATGGCAATGGTTTTGGTTTTTGGTTTAGCGTATTAATTATGGTTTCTTTTTGTTTATTTATTTTTATATGTTTTTCTGTCCTAAAGCTAATGTTAAATTAAAAATATAATCAAGATGGCCAGATGGTCATTGTTCATAAAAGCTATAATCATAAAATATTCATTGTCCCTGGAGAGTCCCATACATATCTTAGTTTCATTCTAACATGGACTGTTAAAAACTGATCTGAATTGGAAAATCAATTCAGATTTAGTGTTTAGGTGTTTCACATTCTCTTGTCCTTTTTAGAGTAAGGCTGTTCAGAAATGGCTCATGGTTAAACAAAATTGTAAACACAGAGTTCTTGCTGTAACTGGATTTAGTCAGTCAGCCTTAATCCAATTAAAGATTTCTTTTTTCCTTGACCCTTTGTCAATGTCTGCCCTTATTGCCTCCGGAAATTAAATTAGAAATTTTACTATAATATCTATATCATTTTCTGTCCTTTATTTTTATTGCCTCACACACACATGCTTACATGCACACACACACACACACACACATACACTGTACTTAGCAGATGAAAGAACTCCAAAAGAAAACACAAATTGGGATGTTACCTTTCAGAGTATAATCACCACAGCACACTTAACTCTAAATTTCCTAATTTATCTGATAAACTAGAAGTTAAATGTAAAAGGAATTAAGTTTTGACATTCCTGCTAGTACATCTGGGTTTGTATTTCATTAACCACCTTTAAAGTAGGACAGACTTAAATACTATTTTAAGAAGAAAATTGCATGTTGTTCAATTTTTCTTCTTTTGCACATAGTACTCTTAGATTTATTTCTGCACCAAAGATTTATAGTTCTGTTTTTTCTCCCCCGGTTTGTTTTTAGGTAATTTATGGTCTCTTTTTCTTATCCAGTAAAAGGCAAGCAAAGTGAAACAAAACCCAAACTCCTTTTGATAGGAAAACGCAGAGAGCCTGAGCAGAGGTGTAAGGAAGGGGCAAGAAGAAGCATATTCTATGGTTTAATGCTCTGGGCTTACAAAAGTGTGGTGTTTGAATAGTAATTGGATTTCTGAGCATTGCTTTTGAGAGTAGACTGCCTAAATCATTGAAAAGGAAATCATTGCAGAAAAGAACCAGCGAAGAATTGCATAGGCTGTTTGAGTACTTACAAAATACGAATAACATAAGGAACAATGAAGAACTGGTTTAGTGCTGTTGAGATTTGACATCTTTAAAAGCCTGATGTTGTAGCTGTAGTTTTGCTCTTTATTCCTGTTGAATGAAATCTCGGTGCATTTTGGACACATACCTTAAATGAAGCCTGAAATAAATGAGACCTTTTAAATGCTTCTAGGGGAAACAAAACATTTTTCCAAAGTCTATATTATGCTTTTTTGCATGAGAAATAGATGCAGAGAGATACACATCTCTATTTTTAATGGTTTCACATGTTTATCGATGAAGCAATTGAGTTGTCATTTTTAAAATGTTAGGAGTTTCCTGTACCCCAGAACGTTCATGTAAGTAGAGTTGCTAGCCCACAGCAAACCTTTAAAAAAAATATGTGTATATATATATATATATATATTGTTGTATTGGGGAGGCTTGGGGTGATGGGAAGGCTGGGTGTTAGCTTCTTAAAATCTTCAAGTAAATTCCTACCAGAAATGTTAAGTAAAATATTTCATATACTAGGCAAATAGGAGTCCTGCTGGTGTAGTAGTTAAAGTGCTTGGCTGCTAACCAAAAGGTCGACGGTTGGAACCCACCAGCCACTGCATGGGAGAAAGAGGTGGCAGTCTGCTTTTGTAATGATTACAGCCTTGGAAACTCTATGGGGCAGTTTTACTCTGTCCTATAGGGTTGCTATGGAAACCCTGGTGGCGTAGTGGTTAAATGCTATGGCTGCTAACCAAAGGGTTGGCAGTTCGAATCCTCCAGGCGCTCCTTGGAAACTCTGTGGGGGCAGTTCTACTCTGTCCTATAGGGTTGCTGTGAGTCGGAATCGACTCGACGGCACTGGGTTTGGTTTTTTGGGTTTATACGGTTGCTATCGGTTGGAACCTGCTCAAAGACAATGGGTTAGGCAAAGGGGTCAAGGCGTGTCGTCCAGTACCTCTTTCAAGAATATCGATCCATTGTCTCTGTGTATCATGAACATGGGCATGACTCTTGCCTTTAGGCAACTTATATGTATCTTCCTCCACAGTACACACATAAAATTAGCATTTTGATCAAAAAGAAGTAGGAGGAAACAACAAAAGATAGAAAATAGGTTTCTAGGAGAGTTTGCTGAACTAACTGCCTTGTCTTTCATGGAGATGTATACAACACATATCCTCTCACCAATCCTTGTTAAATTTGTCATTGAAGACACATTTGTTGAATGAGTACTCTGCTAGACAATTTGCTAGTTACCTTAAACATATATTTAGTTTATTCCTCAGAATAACCTTTATTTTATAATGAGGGATGGAGAAACCAAATAGTGATAATTTCTCAGAAGCACCATATCGAGGATTTCAGTGAATTCTATCTGACTCTATCAAGCAGGTGTATATTTTAAACATTAGTTATATTTGGGGACAATTTAAAAACTATATTGGCCTTGGGGAATATTCATTGCTTTTTGGAGTTTAAGGAGCCCTGGTGGTGCAGGGATTAAGTGTTGTGCTGCTAATGGGAGGATTGGTGATCGGAACCCACTAGTTGCTCTATGGGAGAAAGTTTGGGCAGTCAGCTTGCCTAAAGATTTCAACTTTGGAAACCCTATGGGGCAGTTTTGCTCTGTTTATAGGGTTGCTATGAGTCAGAATCGACTCCACGGGAACAGGTATGGTTTTTGGAGTTTAGTTTTATTTCTATACTCTGTTGCTAAGTTCAGAGCCCTGGTGGTGCAGTGGTTAAGAGCTCAGCTGCTAACCAAAAGGTCGGCAGTTCAAATCCACCAGCTGCTCCTTGGAAACTGAAACCCTGTGGGGTAGTTCTACTCTGAGTTCTGTGAGTCGGGATTGACTGGATAGACAATGGGTTTCGTTGGTACATTCAAATTCAACTCTATTCTTTTCTTTGTTCAAATCTAGGAAAGTGAGTCACTTAGAAAGTGGTAATATGGAAGGACTAGAACAGCATCCTTACTCTACACCTAAGACCTAGCTTCATAGACACAGTAAGAATTGCTGTGAGAAAACCAATGAGTGACAGTGGTTTACTCTTGTGTAAAATTTGAAATTATGAAAAGGCTTTTCAGGAAGGAAATTTTAGAAATTAGAAGCTTCGTGTTTTATCTGTGAACTGTCTTTCCAGGTCTGTGTTTAAGTGCAGAAATAACTAGCAGTAGAGTTATCTATTTGAAGCAAACATTCAAATGCAATTTTCTCTTTTTCTTTAAGAATATGTTCATGTGGCCTATTTGTCAAAAAATATTCTTAAGCATAAAATCAAATCATTTGGCCATAAAAAAAGACATGTTGTTTTTAAAATTGTATGATACAAGATACACATTTGTTTTTAATAAAATTATGAACAATAATTTTGAAATGTTTAATATTTCAGGTATTATTTATCTAGTTTTTTTAAAAATATCCCTCACTAGGTCACCTCAAACTAAGCAAGTAAAAGTGTATAGTTTGCTCACGAACTGTAAAAGCAGATTATAGTGGTAAGGAAAATGGACCCATAACAACATTTTCTGAAGGGAGGTTAATTTCACTCATTTCTCTCAGGACCCCCGAGATAGGGCAGTGCCAGCCACACAATCTAGGCTGCATGTCACAGCCGACGGCATGAACTGGCAGAGGCGCTCAGCTGGATTTCACGATGCCCCACTTCCTGTGCAAAATTAGCTTTGTCTCTTAACCTCCCTGGGCATGCATCCCGGCTTCTGTAAAGTAGGACATTAACAGTCAACCCATAAAAGTCTGGGGAGAGTTAACCGACCAATGCGATAATACAGTAATGGTGGCCAGCTTGTATTAAGTATTTAGAGTGTGTCCTCCCTGTTCTCAGCTTTACAGACATACTGTGCTGACCCCCACATAGTAAGTGGTAGGTAGATACGTTTATTAAAAAAGTCCCTTTCTCTGTCTCAATCTCTGTACACACACACACACACACACTACACACGTATATAATATAGGTTTGCATATATATATGTATATGTATGTATGTATGTGTTCCTGAGCAAAATGTCACATATAATAAGCACTCAGCAAATGTTTCTTCCTTTCTTTATACAGGCTAATTGTGCAGGAATCTGTGCTTATTGAAATCTTGAAAAAACAAAATCAAACTCTTCCTGCGTATCAGTTTCTAAAGTTAGAAATCTGTAATCCTTGGCATTCTTGTGCACGTCCTCTGTTGCCATGGGTATTTCTTTTCCCTTCAGCCTGGTAGCAGATGTACCCAGAAGTAGCCATTCATAATTTCTACACTTATAATTCATGACACTGAGGTGAGCACTGAGGTCTGTACTGCCTTATAGTGTTTATTTTTATTCATGTGTGTGTCATTTTCTCTCTGTATTTAGATTGTAAATTCTTAGAGGGCAGGGATTATGTTTTATGCTTTGTAAAATGAGTAGCACTTAAAATAGGATGATGTTAATGCAAAGTGTAGAGTTTTATATATATATATTATTATTTCCATACAATGGCAGGAAACCCTGGTGGTGTAGTGGCTAAGAGCTTTGGTTGCTAACCAAAAGGTCAGCAGTTTGAATCCACCAGGTGCTCCTTGGAAACCCTATGGGGCAATTCTACTCTGTCCAGTAGGGTTGCTATGAGTCAGAATAGACTTGATGGCAATGGGTTTTATACAACGGCAAGAATTTTTTTTCAATCTTTGGTGTTCACATCAGTAATTTGGGTGTGGTTATCTCCATTGCTTAACTTAATGATCTTTCTACTAGTCTTGAGGAGACAATTGCAGAAAGGTATGAAGTAGCTTATTGCTGTACAAATTTTTAACTGAGAACCTACCTAGTTGGAAAAGCCCTGTGAAATATTTGAATGTGGACTTGATATGTGTGACTGACGTTTTTCTTCAAAAGCAAATTTAGTACCATTCCAACAAGATTCAAAGAATATTGGTATCAGTATTTCTTTTCAACTTGGTAAACTCCTTGAAGTAAGAACAGAATATGTATATTTACATATTTTCGAGATTTGAGG
The DNA here is from genome assembly GCF_024166365.1 of Elephas maximus indicus. Classification (NCBI taxonomy): domain Eukaryota; kingdom Metazoa; phylum Chordata; class Mammalia; order Proboscidea; family Elephantidae; genus Elephas; species Elephas maximus. The sequence goes on along the minus strand of NC_064833.1, from coordinate 57,204,653 downwards.
TTTGGTTTTTGTTGATGTTTGCTCTGTTGGGATATCTGAACAAACTGGTGATATATGATTTGATTTCAGTATAGTAATATCTACTATAAGTAATATCTAAAAATAGTGAGTGAAGAGGAGATGGACTTATATTCTGAACACACTAATACGACCATTCCAGGAACATAACATGACTTCCTCAAGGACCCCAGTGGGCTTTTACATGGAATGAGAATGCATTATCTCTTAAAGGATTGCACTGCTGTGTTCGAGGAACTTTGAAGAGTAACAAAATCAGCAAAGTGTGGAAAAGAGAAAGCTTTTACACTGTTTGATGTGTAGGATTCTGTGATTTCAGGAATCTGTGATATTTTCTCTCTGTACCGGAGCTTAGTAACCCACTTCATAGCTGTATGTAGTTCAAATTTATTTCTGTATGTGAGAAGGGACGTGATGCCCTCCTCCTCTAAAAAACATGTAGAGTAGCAATAACATTATCACTCTATTAGTAGATCAGCTACAAATCTGAGATAATTTTTTTTTAAATGTGTAAATTCATGGGGTTGCCATGAGTCAGGGGATAGCCATCAGGTTCTAAGTGTATTGATTCAGAGCAGACATTTTGTGAAAAGAAGAAAAATAATTTATGCATTTCGGAATTTTAAGAAAATTGTTATTTAGAAGGGACTTTTTAATTGACTCCAATAAATACATCAATATATGTAACTGTAAGTTTTTGATGTGCAATAATTACTTTATAACCAAAACAAACAAACAAACCTGTTGCCCTTAAGTGGATTCCAACTCATAGCGACCTTATATAAGGAACCCTGGTGGTGTAAGTGGCTAAGAGCTCTGCTGTTAACCAAAAGGCTGATGGTTCTAACCCACCCAGCAGCTCCTTGGGACAAAGACCTGGTGATCTGCTCCTGCAAATATTACAGCCTAGAAAACCCTTTGGCACAGTTCTACTCTGTCACATGGAGTTGCTATGAGTTGAAATTGACTTGATGGCACCTAACGACAACAACAACCCAACAGTATAAGAAAACTAGATCGTGTGTAGTGTTTTGCTTAGGTTTTGTTATTTTTATTTCAGCATATTTTGTTGGAATAACTGAACAAACTGGCAATATTTGTTTTGATTTCAGTATATTAATATCTATTACTTCAAGTAATAATATCTAAAGCAGTTGCCATCAGGTTGGATACTGACTCATGTAACCCCATATGTTTCAGAGTAGAACTGTGCTCCATAGGATTTTCAATGACTGTCAATTTTTAGAAGTAGATCACCAGGCTTTTTTTCCAGTGGACCTCTGAGTGGGTTCAAATTGCCAGCCTTTCAGTTAGTAGCTAAATGCTTAACCGCTTGTGCCACCCAAGGACTCCTAGCATATCAGAGACTCTACATTTCCCTTGTTTTCCAGAAATCATACACTCAGGTGAAATCACTACCACACGCAGCAGAGAGATGAAGGGCAGCCTCTCTTCCTTGAATCCTATTAGCTTTGAGTTCTAGAATGGGACTTTTCTTTCATTAATGAAAACTAATCATCGAATGGTACTTTTAGTTGCAGTCTCCAGCCACCCTCGGCTCAGTATTTCCTAGACTCACCCCTTTAGAGCTGTCAGTCTGATGGATCTCTGTTCTGATGGTTCTGATGGATGTAAGATTGGATGGAAAGAATGCTTTCTTCTCTGAAAACAGGGCGTTGTGGATTACTGATGTCTTTCTACCACTCAAAGGAGTCAGTGTTTATTCCCACTTACTCCCTTTTCTCTGATGTGTCTTCCCCACTGTCTTGGGAAGGATAGATAGCCCTGACATAGAGGATGTGTCAAGAGGTTGTCAACTCAATTAAATGCTAATTTCGTGTCTAGGAATACACAATACAGGCAGTTCTTTGAAGTAAGACTTTTTCAATGCAGACTTTGATATATGACTTTTTTGAGTTTGTCTTTGATATTGACCTTTTTTTTTTTTATAAGCGATATGTATCATCTGTTGTTCTGACTTTAGGCTTTTTTTTCTTCCTCCATCATGGAGGCTAGCTGTTTTGTGATTGCTATTTTATTATTTTTCATATAAATGTGATTTTCTTTGAACATAGATCCCATTTGATCTGTCCTCCTGTTTTTAATAATTAAAACAGACCACTGTGCCACATTACTAGCATTTTCCTCAGCGAAATTTAATAACTTGTCAGATTATTATGGTAATGCTTAGGACAAATGTACTAGCAAGCATGTTAATACTTGGATTTCTTTGCAATTAAAAAATCATTTTATCGGCTATGCTGGTTTTCTACTTAATAATACTTCACTCATGCATATATCAATAATTTCCACTGTTTAACTTAAATTTCAAACCTTTTTAACTAGTCTCCACTGCACTACCAGGGCTCCTTCATTCGTAATGATATGTGCAATCATAATTACTTCCAGAAACAAAATATAAATCAGTACATTATCATAATAGAATCAGTATTAACTCATAATATCCCTAAGTTATGTTATTTTACATATGTAAATCATTATAATTAACACCAAATGTGGGAACTTACTGTAAAAGAGAAATCCTGTGAAATTTCGAGAGAGAAAATGCACTTAGTATTTCATATACCAGTGAGTTTAGATATTAGAGATTAGGTTAGGTAATAATTTGGAGTCTTCAGTTGCTGATACTGGTGACACTTATTTTCATAAATTTACGTGTATACTTTCTTCAAGGACTGAAAATAAATATGCATTTGTTAATGGCCACACTGCCTTCTTACGACATCTAAAAGTTCGACCTGTCCCTAACCCTGAGAGACAGAATACTAAAGTGGTTAACGGAAAGGGCCTGAGTTCAAATTGTGATTATTTTAAACTTATATTGTCTTCTGAGAAATGGGGAAAAAATAGTTTCTACTTCATATAGGATTGTTTTGGAGGGATTTAACAACATGGAGGTACATGGTAAGCACTCAGAAAATACAGCTACTCGTAATTGATCTGTTGTATTACCTAGCCCCTGGGAACCACAGACCCGTGTTCTATCCCTATGGATTAACCTCTGCAAAAACGTTATGAAGACATAAGCACAACATATGTAGTTTTTTTTAAGTCTTGTCTTTTCTCTCACTTAACATAATGCGTTTGAGATTCATCCATTTTGTTCTGTGTATCAACAATCTGTTCCTTTTTATGCTGAGTAGTATTCCATTATATGGATGTGTCAATGTTTGTACATCCATTCCCCAGTTGAGTGATATTTCGGTTGCTTCTAGGTTTGGATAATTTCAAACAAAGCTGCCACGCGTATTCATGTCCAGATTTTTAGGTGAACATAGGCTTTCATTTTGCTTGGTTAAATCCCAGGAGTGAGATTGCTGGGTCATATGTTAAGTGTATGTTTAACAGTATAAGAAAAAAGAAAACAAAACATAAAACAATTTTCCAAAGTAGTTGCACCATTTTACATTTCCACTAGAAGTAAATGAGAGTTCCAACTGGTTCACATTCTTAGTATTACTTGGTATTGTCATTTTTTTGTTTATTTGCTTCTATGTTAGCCATTCTAACAGTTATGTAGTGGCGATGCATTATTTTTTAAATAATTTTTATTGTGCTTTAAGTGAAAGTTTACAAATCAAATCAGCCTGTCACATATAAGCTTATATACACCTTACTCCATACTCCCACTTACTCTCCCCCTAATAAGTCAGCCCACTCCCTCCTTCCAGTCTCTCCTTTCGTGATGGTTTGATGCATTATTTTTTAAATTAGAAAAATATATTTCCTTACAGCATATTACTGTATAAAACAGTCTTCAAACTAACTTGGAATTACAAATTTCTACATGTTCTTTTAAGATGATCTCACATTTTCTTGTGTAGACTTCAGACTTTGCAGAAGCAGAAGCTTTGTCTGTTAGACTTCATTGTCTGTGGCTTTTCTAAGGCACCGGAGATATCTGAAGATACAATAATACACAAGATGTGGTCTCTGCATTCAAGTTGCTCACAATTTATTGAAAGCACTTAGATGGATCCCTGAATACAGACCTGAGCACATGTGGAAGAAAGGCCACTGTCCGGTCCAGCAACTGAATGGGTGAATTTTGTTTATTAATCAATGTGGATTAGAAAACAGTTATGATGTTTGTGACAATAGGGCAGAGAGCTTTGAAAGATCAGATTTAGAAATTCAAAATTACCTTCATGTTAGAGCAAACTATACTAATATTAATTTTTTTTTTACTTTGCTTTAGAACTTTTAATCATGAACATTAATGTATTCAGATTTATGGCACGGGTAGAACAGTGCACTGCAAAAAGAAGAATTGAGAAAAAAGAAAAACAGCAGTAAAACACTAGATCTATGCCATCTTAAATTGGCCCTTTCATGTTATGATTTATTCAAGTATGAATGATATTAATAAAAAAATAGTTGCTGTTGTTAGGTGCTGTCGAGTCGGTTCCGACTCATAGCGACTCTATGCAGAACAGAACGGAACACTGCCCGGTCCTGTACCATCCTTACAATCGTTGCTATGCTTGAGCCCATTGTTGCGGCCACTGTGTCAATCCACCTCACTGAGGGTCTTCCTTTTTTCTGCTGACCCTGTACTTTGCCAGGTATGATGTCCTTCTCCAGAGACTGGTCCTTCCTGACAACATGTCCAAAGTATGTAAGGCACAGTCTCTCCATCCTTGCTTCTAAGGAGCATTCTGATTGTACTTCTTCCAAGACAGATTTGTTCGTTCTTTTGGCACTCCATGGTATATTCAATATTCTTCCCCAAACCACAATTCAAAGGCATCAATTCTTCTTTGGTCTTCCTTATTCATTGCCCAGCTTTCACATGCATATGATGCGACTGAAAATACCATGGCTTGGGTCAGGCGCACCTTAGTCTTCAAGGTGACATCTTTGCTCTTCAACACTTTAAAGAAGTCCTTTGCAGCAGATTTACCCAATACAACGCGTCTTTTCATTTCTTGACTGCTGCATCCATGGCTGTTGATTGTGGATCCAAGTAAAATGAAATCCTTGACAACTTCAATCTTTTCTCCATTAATCACAATGTTGTTCATTGGTCCAGTTGTGAGGATTTTTGTTTTCTTATGTTGAGGTTCAATCCATACTGAAGGCTGTGGTCTTTGATCTTCATTAGTAAGTGCTTCAAGTCCTCTTCACTTTCAGCAAGCAAGGTTGTGTCATCTGCATAATGCAGGTTGTTAATGAGTCTTCCTCCAATCCTGATGTGCCATTCTTCTTCATATAGCCCAGCTTCTGGGATTATTTGCTCAACATACAGACTGAATAGTTATGGTGAAAGAATACAACCCTGGCGCACACCTTTCCTGACTTTAAATCAATCAGTATCCCCTTGTTCTGTCCAAACAACTGCCTCTTGATCTATGTAAAGGTTCCTCATGAGCACAATTAAGTGTTCTGGAATTCCCATTCTTCACAATGTTATCCAGAATTTGTTATGATCCACACAGTTGAATGCTTTGCCTAGTCAATAAAACACAGGTAAACATCCTTCTAGTATAAAAAATTCAAAAACTAGGGGCTTTCGGTTGTTCTTTTCTAGTATCACCTAATTCAGATCTCACCTCTCTGCCGGTAACAATTCACATCCCATGACAAGCAGTGGGGCCTTTTTCAGGATAGATGGACTTTCAGTTGTGACCATAATTCTTAAACTGTTGGCTTTTGTCCTCAGAATTGTCCTATAGCCCTTTGTGTGGGTTCTTGGTATGCTAAGCTATAAGCAACAACTTCCAATGGGCTTTGAAAATTCCTTTCTGAGTCATTGTATGCCCAACTTTTAGCTCATAGCCAGTTATAGGTGTCTGTTCTTCTGCCCATCATATAAAAATGAACCGAAAATAAACTTTAAGTAGTACATATGAGAAAAAGGAAATGCTAAATAGTTTAAACAAAAGGGGATATCACTGCAAATTTGGATATCAGCAGCAAAAAAGGCAAAGAGAAAGAAATGCAGGAAAAGTTATGGAAATGCATTTGAGATATTTGTTACAGTCCTGATGTGATATTTCTTTTCAAACCCTTCTAAAATTTAAATTTTCTTGCCACACTCATATTTGTATAAATATTCAAGAAGACTGTAAATACACATCATTGTGATGACATAGCAAAGTTTCAATGCTAACAAAATATTTTATGGACATTCTATTTTTAAATGAGGATCAGTTCATTTTAGCCCTTTGCAATTTTATACTAATTAAATGCTTCAAATTTAAATGCTGCATAGAGAATCTATTTCCTCCAGTATGAAAACATTTATATAGGCCTTTTATTATTTTTTCATTCATTTATTCATCCATTCAGCAAATGTTTTTGGTTGCTCACTACATAATAGGAACTATAAAAGCTCTGAGGGTACAAAAATGAATATGACCTAATTCTTGACCCCCAGGTGCTTATTTTCCAATGTGGGATAAAGTTTCAAGAGGCCCTGTGGAAGAGGAGAGAAAGAGGTTTAGTCCGTAATACCTGAGCTGCCAGTTAAAGGATGAGTAGGTAAGGCTTTTCTGTCACAGGAATAGAGGCAAGGAAGTGTTGAGTGGCATCTTTGACTGCAGGTTGGGGGAGTTATTTTTATTGCAAAAAGCAGTGCAGGTAATTACAGAGAACAGCCAGAGTTTGATCATGAGAAAACTTGTGTGTTATGCTGCAGATACGCTTATCAACCTATCACCATGTGGAGGTCAGCATAGTGTTGTGGTCAAGTGCACAGTTTGTCGAGTCATAATACCCAGGTTCCAGTGCTGGTTCTGACACTTCTCTGCCATTTTTCCTATGACTCGGGTCTCAGTTTCCTAACCTGTGAAGGGCGGTTGCAAAACAGAGCCTATCTTACAAGGCTGTTATGAGAATTACATATTTTGATGCATATAAAACATTATTGCATAACTCCATTGGTGAATGAATTATGACTGCACTGTTCTGAGTTGGGTATTAACGTACTCCTTTACCGGATAGAGGAATTTTTCTCATGGGGTTAAGTGACAAACCTAAGATTACACAGGAAGTAAGTGGTATCACCTAACAAAGCACCAAATTTCTGCATTAAGGAAATAAGTTCAGCTGGTAATGCCTCTATGACTCTCTGGATTGGGAAATTGTGCTATTTCCTCCATGGAGGTCAGAGGAGTGGAATATTATGCGTTATCTTCTTTTTCTTTATGTGGATAAGTAATTCAAATGAAAGAAAGCATCCTATGGGCCAGTAGGATCCGAGCTGGCCCAGACAAACATGTTGTTTGACCTTCCACTCAACTGCTTCTACCTAGGCAAGGGGAATAGCAGGAGTTTTCATCAGGAAAGAGAAATGGTTAGATTTGCATGTCTGATAGATTTTTCTAGCAGACCCATTTGTCTACCTATGTTATCACGCTAGAAGAGATAATGAAACCATGAAAATAAATGAGACTTCCAGAGACACAGGCAGAGTGGAACAAATGAGGAGGCAGTGGTTGAGCTGTAGGCACACCAATAATAAGAGGGTGTCAGAAGGAGAAGAGCCCACGGAAGAAACAGCTATGATCAGAGAGGAGAAATAAGTTTAAGAAGGAAGAAGCATCACGTGCCTCAGAAAGACCAAGTAATGTTAAAAACTGAAAAATATTTAGATTGGTTGGTTTGAGTTTACTGAGAAATTAATATGAGCAATTTTGGTAGAGTGGAAGAACTGTACTGGTTTGAAGAGTGAATGCAAGATGAAATAGAGAAGACCAATGTCTAAACTTCTAAGAAGTTTAGATGAGAAAGGAAAAAATATGTATTGAAAATCATTGGATAGAAGGGAAATTGGGTATCAGAGAAGTGTTTATTTTTACCAAGGGTGTATCTATAAGGTTTACTCAACAAGTGAGGAAATAATCTTTTATTAATATTTCTATGAAATGCCAGGCATATGGGTTCACCATGAATCAGAATTGACTTTATGGCACCAGGTTTGGTTTTGGATTTTTATGTTATCTGATTAATTCTCACAACCATGATGAAAGGTAGCTAAACTTACCCTTTTGTTACAGACATGGGAAACAGTTTCATAGAATTTAAATATCCTTCAAGAAGTTTTATGATTTTTTAGTAATATTCTTCTGTTTTCTATCCACCCGAACAGCTCTTTTCTAGAAAAGATTTAAATTAAATTTTGAGGATACATAATTATGAACCAGAAGATAATAGGTCTCTACTTTTTTCTTTATGGCACACTACCAGAACAATGTATTTGAGCTTTAAATTTTTTTTGTAAAAACTATGTATACATGTTTGGTTTCCTTTCTGCAGATGTCATTTCTACTCTTATTTGGAAAATAAATCATTTAAAATATTTTTTCTCATCATCCAGGAAAATAAACTGAAATGTCAGGGAGATGACTACAGATATTTAATATTAATTTATATTTTTTTATCAATAATGGACTATGCTATCAAATTTACAGCCTCGTATTTAGTCAGGATTGAATTACCTTCATTTTATTTGCAATGTGTTTGCATTAATTGAAAAACATGGGCTCCCTCTTGTGACAAAAACCAATGAATCTTTTTGTGCCAAATAAAATCACCTATGTCCTTTTAATTTTTTAAATGATATTATATGCAAAATATTTATTCATTTTTCTTATAATAAACTTTTCCAGGTTTTTCTTTTAAAGAGGTCAGTATTTGATTCTGACTTGTGTTCAAAAATGTCTATAATATTTTAAAACTTAGAAGTTCAAAATTCTGTTGAAAATATCAAGGAAATAAAGAAAAAACAATTTTGGTCTCTCTTCTTTTATAGGTGGTATTCACTGTTAAGTATTTGGAGCCCTTATGGCACAGTAGTTAAGAGCTCAGCTGCTAACCAAAAGGCCAGCAGTTCAAATCCATCACCTTCTCCTTGGAAACCCTATTGGACAGTTCTATTCTGTCCTATAGGGCTGCTACGAGTTGGAATTGACAGCATCAGGTGTCGGGGTATTAAGTATTTTTTCAAAACTCATTGGAGAATTCAAATCAGTTGTAATAATTTAATTGACATGCACTCTCAAGCTATGCACCTAATTTACTTTATATTCTGTATGTTCCCTTTGCTTGATAGGTGTGCTCATATTTCTCAGAATATACGGTTTTTCTCACTGTTGTGTTCTTCAAACTATTCATATGTATTGTTTTTATATTCCTCAAGGAAGCAGCATGCACCCTGAGCTACTGGCAGTGTTCACAATGAGAAGGTCTAAGAAAATAATTATATTTCTTTTTAAAATGAAAGCATTATATGTTGTGTGTCTATGTGCCTGTTTGTGTTTGTGTATAAGAGAGTGTGATGGGGGGCGGGGGAAGGTGAAAAAGAAAAAAAAAAAAACAAGAGATCATTGAATTTATGGACCTACCCCTGGCAGGATCTTTTAAGGTTATCTCAATATGAGGCTGTGAATTAAAAGAACTGGATTTAATCTTGGCTGTCTCACGAACTACCTATATGGCCTTGGGCAAGTCACTTCTTGGGATGTCAGTGTTCTCACCCATAAAACAAGATCATTGGACTAGATCAGTGCCTCTCAACTTGTTCTCTGCATGAATACCTCTATGGGAAATAATATATTTTCATAACTCACTTGAGTATTATTAAAGCTATGTGTGTGGGGTGATGATGGAAAGGGCCTTGGGTGATGGCAGATTGTGCCTAATAAGATCTCAGGAATGAGGACTGTAAAAGCAGTCTCAGGTAGATATGATGTTCTGGGGCTGAGGAGGTGCCTTGTCAGGGGTATTCCTCACTGATTAATAATAAATAAGCTAGATTCCCAGTTCATTATCTGTGATTCTATAAAGGCTGAAGAGATTAAAATATTTTGCCAATACCATGCAGTAGTTAATATGAGAACCAGGACTGAAATTTTATTTCCCTACTCATATTTTTGGACTCATATTAATATTTTTATTTGTATAATTTATGTGAAACCACACATTTTGCTGGACTGAAACTATAGGCTAAATATTACCTAACAATTAAAAAAAATTCAAATGTAGGGTATGCATTTCCCATTTCCCCCTAGTTCTATCAATGTATAGTCCCTTGTCCCCTTCAGTCATTTATAACACTTGAATTTGTCACCCTGAGTAAAGTATTAGTGACTGTTTTGGATTACCTTTGTCACTGGTGTTGGGTTTGGCCCCAAGAACTTCTGTGTCAACTGCCCCACCCAGGATGAACTGCATGGTTCTATGTGGAGCCGCTGCCACTTTCTTCACTTGCTCAGAAATATATTCCAGGTTTAAATCCCCTGGTCTGTGTCCCTCTTTTCTGCTTCCTGTTATATTCCTAGGTTTCTGTCCCTTTTGAGTGATACCTGTATATATGGGTTTATTTCTGGACTTTCAATTCTGTTCCATTCGGCTATATGTATATTCTTATACTGGTACCACACTCTTGATTCTGTAGCTTTATAGTATATTTTGAAATCTGGAAATGTGAGTCTTCCTACATTGTTGTTCTTTTTCGAAATTGCTTTGACTATTTGTGGCCCCTTGGAATTCATACGAATTTAAGGATTGCCTTTTCTATTTCAGCAAAATAGGCTGTAGGAATTTTGATAAGGGTTGGGTTGAATCAAGGAGCCCTAGTAGCATACTGATTAAGCACTGCTAACTAAAAGGTTGGCGATTTGAACCCACTTTCATAAAGATTACAGCCTTGGAAAAACTATGGGGCAGCTCTACTTTGTCCTGTAGGGTCACTAAGAGATAGCATTGACTGGATGGCAAAGAATTTTGCATTGAATAGATTGCTTTGGATAGTACTGACATACTATGACATAACAACATATATCTTCCAATCCATGAACATGGGATGTCTTTCCACTTTTTTACATTTTCTTTATTTCTTTCAGCAATTCTCGATAGTTTTCAGGGTATTGAACACTGTTTTAAGAGTCCAGAGAAAAAGACATGAAGGAAGTGAACATGATCTAACAGAGAGTTTAGATGCTTTCTAGTTTTTTGACATGTTTGAACTGGGAAGTAGCAAGAAAAATTGGTTAAGTAATTTCAATTTGATAATTTGTTGTAGTTAATTATAAAAAAAGAAAGTTTTTTTTGTGTGTGTCTCCTTTGCCTTCTGCCTCAATTCAGTTTCTAGCTCCTTACATAGTACACAAACATGTTATAAAGACAGATGATGAGCAAACTTCATACAGGATTAATCACTCTGCAAAATTTGTCATTATTTCACAAAACACTTGGGACCTGGTGGCACAGAGGTTAAGAGCAATAGCTGCTAACAAAAAGGTCAGCAGTTCAAATCCACCAGCCACTTCTTGGAAACCCTGTGGGGTAGTTCTACTGTGTCCTATAGGGTCACTATGAGTCAGAATTGACTCAATGGCAACAGGTAGTGAAAAACAAAACACTGATAACTATCTTTTCCTGCATTAGGGAAATGACTTAAAAGAGTATTGCCTCTGACTCTCTGGATTGGAGAATCAACGACCCTGTTATTGTTGTTCAGTGCCATGAGTAAATTTAAACTCATAGTCACCACAAGTGACAGAATAGAGCTGTCCCATAGGGTTTTTTAAAAATAATTTTTATTGTGCTTTAAGTGAAAGTTTACAAATCAAGTCAGTCTCTCACACAAAAACCCACATACACCTTGCTACACACTCCCAATGACTCTCTCCCTGATGAGACAGCCTGCTCTCTCCCTCCACTCTCTCTTTTCATGTCCCTTTCACCAGCTTCTAACCCCCTCCACCCTCTCATCTCCCCTCCAGGCAGGAGATGACAACATACTCTCAAGTGTTCACCTGATCCAAGAAGCTCACTCCTCATCCATCTCCGACCCATTGTCCAGTCCAATCCATGTCTGAAGAGTTGGCATCGTGCATGGTTTCTGTCCTGGGCCAACAGAAGGTCTGGGGGCCATGACCACCAGGGTCCTTCCAGTCTCAGTCAGACCATTAAGACCGGTCTTATGAGAATTTGGGGTCTGCATCCCACTGCTCTCCTGCTCCCTCAGGGGTTCTCTGTTGTGTTCCCTGTCAGGGCAGTCATCGGTTGTAGCCAGGCACCATCTAGTTCTTCTGGTCTCAGGATGATGTAGTTGCTGATTCATGTGGCCCTTTCTGTCTCTTGGGCTCGTAATCACCTTGTGTCCTTGGTGTTCTTCATTCTCCTTTGATCCAGGTGGGTTGAGACCAATTGATGCATCTTAGATGGCTGCTTGCCAGCATTTAAAACTCCAGATGCCACTCTTCAAAGTGGGATGCAGAATGTTTTCTTAACAGATTTTATTATGCCAATTGACTTAGATATCCCCTGAAACCATGGCCCCCAGACCCCTGCCCCTGCTACACTGGCCTTCGGAGCATTCAGTTTATTCAGGAAACTTCTTTGCTTTTGGTTTAGTCCAACTGTGCTGACCTCTCCTGTATTGTATGCTGTCTTTCCCTTCACCTAAAGTAGTTCTTATCTACTATCTAATTAGTGAGTGTCCCCTCCCACCCTCCCTCCCTCCCCCCTCAAGTAACCACAAAAGAATGTTTTCTTCTCAGTTTAAACTATTTGTCAAGTTCTTATAACAGTCTTCTTATACAATATTTGACCTTTTGCAACTGACTAATTTCACTCAGCATAATGCCTTCCAGGTTCCTCCATGTTATGAAATGTTTCACAGATTCCTCACTGTTCTTTATCGATGTGTAGTATTCCATTGTGTGAATATACCATAATTTATTTATCCATTGATGGGCACCTTGGTTGCTTCCGTGTTTTTGCTATTGTAAACAGTGCTGCAATAAACATGGGTGTGCGTATATCTGTTCGCGTAAAGGCTCTTATTTCTCTAGGATATATTCCAAGGAGTGGGATTGCTGGATCGTATGGTAGTTCTATTTCTAACTTTTTAAGGAAGTGTCAAATTGATTTCCAAAGTGGTTGTACCATTTGACATCCCCACCAGCAGTGTAGAAGTGTTCCAGTCACTCCACAGCCTCTCCAATATTTATTATTTTGTGTTTTTGGGATTAATGCCACCCTTCTTGGAGTGAGATGAAATCTGATTGTAGTTTTGATCTGCGTTTCTCTAATGGCTAATGATCGTGAACATTTCCTCATGTATCTGTTAGCTACCTGAATGTCTTCTTTAGTGAAGTGTCTATTCATATCTTTTGCCCATTTTCTGATTGGGTTATTTGTCTTTTTGCAGTTGAGTTTTTGCAGTATCATCTAGATTTTAGAGATCAGGCGCTGATCAGAAATGTCATAGCTAAAAACTTTTTCCCAGGCTGTAGGTAGTCTTTTTACTCTTTTGGTGAAGTCTTTTTTTTTTTGGATGAGCATAGATGTTTGATTTTTAGGAGCTCCCAGTTATCTGGTTTTTCTTCTGCATACTTTATAATGTTCTGTATATAAAAAAAAAAAAAAAACTAGTATACTGTTTGTTTATTTATTTTTATACTGTTTAGGCCATGTATTAGGGCTCCTACCATTGTCCCTATTTTTTCTTCCATGATCTTTATCATTTTAGATTTTATATTTAGGTCTTTGATCCATTTTGAGTTAGTTTTTGTGCATGGAGTGAGGTATGGGTCTTGTTTCATTTTTTTGCAGATGGATATCCAGTTATGCCAGCACCATTTGTTAATAAGACTGTCTTTCCCCCATGTAACTGTTTTGGGGACTTCGTCAAATATCAACTGCTCATATGTAGATGGTTTTATGTCTGGATTTTCAATTCTGTTCCATTGGTCCATGTATCTGTTGTTGTACCAGTACCAGGCTGTTTTGACCTGTGGCGGTATAATAGGTTCTAAAGTCAGGTAAAGTAAGGCCTCCCACTTTGTTCTTCTTTTTCAGTAATGCCTTATTTATCCAGGCCCTCTTTCCCTTCCACATGAAATTGGTGATTTGTTTCTCCAGCTCCTTAAAGAATGTCTTTGGGATTTGAATAGGGATTGCATTAAATAAGTCTTCCTATCCACGAGCAAGATATGTTCTTCCACTTACGTAAGTCTCTTTTGGTTTCTTGCAGAAGTGTACTGTAGTTTTCTTTGTATAAATCTTTTACATCTCTGGTAAGATTTATTCCTAAGTATTTTATCTTCTTGGGGGCTACTGTAAATGGCACTGATTTGGTGATTTCCCCTTCGACTTTCTTTTTGTTGGTGTAGAGGAATCCAACTGATTTTTGTGTGTTTATCTTGCATCCCGATAGTCTGCTCATCTATTAGTTTCAGTAGTTTTCTTGAGGACTCCTTAGGGTTTTCTGTGCATAAGATCATATCATCTGCAAATAGAGATACTTTTACTTCTTTCTTGCCAATCTGGATGCCCTTTATTTCTTTATCTAGCCTAATTGCTCTGGCTAGGATTTCCAGCACAATGTTGAATAAGAGTGGTGATAAAAGGGCATCCTTGTCTGGTTCCCAGTCTCAGTGGGAATGTTTTCAGGCTCTCTCCATTTAGGGTGATGTTGACTGTTGGCTTTGTATAAATGCCCTTTATTATGCTGAGAAATTTTCCTTCTCTTCCTATTTTGCTGAGAGTTTTTATCATGAATGAGTGTTGAACGTTGTCAAATGCCTTTTCTGCCCATCAATTGATAAAATCATGTGATTCTTGTCTTTTGTTTTATTTATGTGGTGGATTACATTAATTGTTTTTCTAATGTTGAACCATCCCTGCATAGCTGGTATGAATCCCACTTGGTCATGGTGAATTATTTTTTTGATATGTTGGTGATATCTATTGGCTAGAATTTTGTTGAGGATTTTTGCATCTACATTCATGAGGGATATAGGTCTATAATTTTCTTTTCTCATGGTGTCTTTAGCTGGTTTTGGTATCAGGGATATGGTGACTTCATAGAATGAGTTTGGTAGTGTTCCGTCCTTTTCTATGCTCTGAAATACCTTCAGGAGTAGTGGTGTTAATTCTTCTCTAAAAGTTTGGTAGAACTCTGCAGTGAAGCTGTCCGGACCAGGGTTTTTTTTTTTGTTGTTGTTGTTGGGAGTTTTTGATTACCTTTTCAATCTCTTCTTTTGTTATGGGTCTATTTAGTTGTTCTACCTCTGTTTGTGTTAGTTTAGGTAGGTAGTATGTTTCTAGGAATTCATCCATTTCTTCTAGGTTTTCAAATTTGTTTGAGTACAGTTTTTCATAGTAATCTGATATGATTCTTTTAATTTCAGTTGGGTCTGTTGTAATATCGCCCATCTCATTTCTTATTCGGGTTATTTGCTTCCTCTCCTGTTTTTCTTTTGTCAGTTTGGCCAATGGTTTATCAATTTTGTTGAGTTTTTCAAAAAACCAGCTTTTGGTCTTGTTCATTCTTTCAATTGTCTTTCTGTTCTTTAATTCATTTAGTTCAGCTCTAATTTTTATTATTTGTTTTCTTCTGGTCCTTGAGGGTTTCTTTTGTTGCTCTCTTTCTATTTGTTCAAGTTGTAGGGATAGTTCTTTGATTTTGGCCCTTTCTTCTTTTTGGATGTGTGCATTTATTGATATACATTGGCCTCTGAGCACCGCTTTAGCTGTTTCCCAAAGGTTCTGATAGGAACTGTTTTCATTCTCATTGGATTCTATGAATTTCTTTATTCCATCCTTAATGTCTTCTATAATCCAGTCTTTTTTGAGCAGGGTATTGTTCAGTTTCCAAGTGTTTGATTTCTTTTACCTGCTTTTCCTGTTATTGATTTCCACTTTTATGGCCTTATGGTCAGAGAAAATGCTTTGTAATATTTCAATGTTTTGGATTCTGCTAAGGCTTGCTTTATGCCCTAATATGTGGTCTATTCTAGAGAATGTTCCATGTGCACTAGAAAAGAAAGTGTAGTTGGTTGCTGTTAGGTGGAGCGTTCTGTATATGTCTATGAGGTCAAGTTGGTGGATTGTGGCATTTAGATCTTCCGTGTCTTTATTGAGCTTCTTTCTGGATGTCCTGTCCTTCTCCGAAAGTGGTGTGTTGAAGTCTCCAACTATTATTGTGGAGCTGTCTATCTCACTTTTCAATGCTGATAGTTTGTTTTATGTATCTTGCAGCCCTGTCATTGTGTGCATAAATATATAATATGGTTATATCTTCTTGGTGTATTGTCCCTTTAATTATTGTATAGTGTCCTTCCTTATTCTTTCTGATGGATTTAACTTTAAAGTCTATTTTGTCAGAAATTAATATTGCCACTCCTGCTCTGTTTTGATTGTTTTTTGCTTCATTTATTTTTTCCATCCTTTGAGTTTTAGTTTGTTTGTGTCTCTAAGTCTAAGGTGTGTCTCTTGTAGGCAGCATATAGACAGATCTTGTTTTTTAATCCATTCTGCCACTCTCTGTCTCTTTATTGGTGCATTTAGTCCATTGACATTCAGGGTAATTATGGATAGGTATGAATTTAGTGCTATCATTTTGATTTTTTTTGTGTGTATTGACAGTTTCTTTTTCCCACTTGATTTTATGTGCTGAGTAGATTTTCTTTATATATTGTCCTTTCCTCATATTTGTTGTTGTTGATTTTGTTTCTGCTGAGTCTGTATTTTTCCCTTGTATTTTGTTTTGATGAGTAGGATAGTTTGTCTCCTTTGTGGTTACCTTATTATTTACCCCGATTTTTCTAAATTTGAAGCTAACTTTTATTTCTTTGTATCACCGTATCGTCCTCTCCATGTGGAAGATGTATGATTACATTTCTTAGTCCATCTTTATTATTTTAATGTTGTCTTCTTTTTTATAATAACATCGCTGTTACCCTGTGTTGGGCTTTTTTTGTTGTTGTTGTTAAATCTTGCTTTGTTTTTTTGGATTTCCCGGTCTGGGTTGACTTCTGGTTGCTCTGCCCAGTGTTCTAGTCTTGGGTCAATACCTGATAAATTAATGGTTTTCTAACCAAAGAACTCCCTATAGTATTTCTTTTAGTTTTGGCTTGGTTTTTATGAATTCCCTCAACTTGTGTTTATCTGGAAATGTCTTAATTTCACCTTCATATTTAAGACACGGTTTTGATAGATATATGATTCTTGGCAGGCAATTTTTTTCCTTCAGTTTTTTAAATATGTCATCCCATTGCCTTCTTGCCTGCATGGTTTTTGCCAAGTAGTCCGAGCTTATTCTTATTGGCTCTCCTTTGTAGGTGACTTTTTTTTTTTATCCCTCGCTGCTCTTATAATTGTCTCTTTATCTTTGGTTTTGGCAAGCTTGATTATAATATGTCTTGGTGACTTTCTTTTAAGGTGTACCTTATGTGGAGTTCGATGAGCATCTTGGAGAGATATCTTCTCATCTTTCACAATATCAGGGAAGTTTTCTGCCAACAAATCCTCAACAATTTTCTCTGTATTTTCTGTTATCCCTCCCTGTTCTGGTACTCCAATCACTCGTAGGTTATTTCTCTTGATAGAGTCCCACATGATTCTTAAGGTGTCTTCATTTTTTAAAATTCTTTTGTCTGATTTTTCTTCAAATATATTAGTGCCAAGTGATTTATCTTTGAGTTCAGAAATTCTAGCTTCTACTTGCTCAATTCTGCTCCTCTGACTTTCTATGGAGTTACCTAATTCTGTAATTTTATTGTTAACCTTCCGAATTTCTGATTGCTGTCTGTCTATGGATTTTTTTCAGCTTATTAGACTTTTCATTATGTTCCTGAATAATCTTTCTAATTTCTTCAGTTGCTTTATCTGTGTGTTCCTTGGCTTGTTCTGCATTTTGCCTCATTTCCTTCCTGATGTCTTGAAGGGTTCTGTATATTAAGCTTTTGTATTCTGCATCTGGTAATTCCAGCAATGCACTTTCATCTAAAAGATACCAGGATTCTTTGTTTTGAGAGCCTGTTGAGGTCATCATGGCCTGTTTCTTTATGTGACTTGATATTGACTGTTGTCTGTGAGCCATCTATAAGTTATTGTATTAGTTTATGCTTGCTTACTGTGTCGTAGCTGCTTGCTTTGTTTTGTTTTGGTATACCCCTATGGGTTGCTTGAGTGAGCTAGCTTGATTATTTTCACCTTTGGAGCTCTGGTGTCCTGTCCTCATCTGGCTAGAGCTGTTATCAAGTATATCAGTCTAGGGGTCCATTCAGTTTTCTTGTACAAATTCAGCTCGGGTTTCCAGGTAGCTGATATCAAGTGTGTGGTACAGGCTCTGTCCTACAGTCTTAGAGGGGCAGGGGTGATTGGCGTATATACCAGTATCTGATTGCAGCAGGGCGTCACACTCTGAACAAGGCAGGGGGCTGAGAACCGACCCTCAGGTGTCTCTGAGGAAAACGCATCTCTGTTCCCTAGAGCGTGCTGGTGGGTGGGTTCTGCAGAGGGACCATGGGCACCCAAAGTTTTTGTTTTAAGGACTGGGAGGTACCAGTTATCTTTGGACCCCTGTCGCGGGTGGCTGGATGACCTGAGTTGAGCTACCAGTCCTTAGATCCCTGTTGTGGGTAGGTGAGGACCTTGTTTAATAGGCAAAGCAATGTTAAATGTCAAACACCCACCTCTCCACGACACAGCTGAAATGGTTGGAGTTTGCCAACAAGGGCCTATTTTCCCGAAATAGGCCCACACAGGTCCATGCAGAAGAGAAAGGTGCTCAAGGTCCATGGACGGTTTATGCCTGGACAGGAGCCGCTTCTGTCCTGAGCTCCCCCAGTTAATGGAGCTAACAAATTATCTTTTCCCCTCCAGTTGCAAATTTTTTCCTTCTCCAAGGCTGGGAGGATGCCTCTAGGTGCTCACCAGGGTCTATCTCAGGCCCAGAGATTCAGCCGCTGAAGCCGACTTGGGGGTGGGGGGGGGTGGTAAAATGTACTCAAGTACTTAGCTTTTGCCAAGAGCGCCCTTCTCCTCAGGTTCCGGAGGTGTGAGTGAGCTGTGTTGCTGGCTGCTTCTCCCCGAAGAAACTGTGGCCAAACGCTAGTACCAGCCTGATGCTACAGCTGCCACTGCTCCGGGAATGGTGCCTGGGGGCTCCCCGCGATTCAGGTCTGGTAACTCCTCTCCACTTCTGAACAGCCTCTTCCTCCCCCTGCCCCTCAGATCGTTGTCTAAGCTTGCCTTTGATGCTCAGGGCTCCCAGCTTGTCACAATTACACTCGTTCCACTTGTCTTTTCGGGTCTTTGTTGTAAAGAGGGCTCGACGGAAGCGTCTGTCTATTCCAACATCTTGACTCTGCCTCTCCCATAGGGTTTTATTGGCTATAATCTTTAAGGAAGCAGAACTCCACGTCTTTCTCCAAGGGAGCCACTGGGTGTGTTGAAACAGCCAACCTTTGGGTTCAAAGGAGAGCTCTTAATCATTTGGGTCACCGGGGCTCACTCAATGAGCCTGTTGTTGATAGGTGCTGTTGAGTCAATTCCAACTCATGGCCACACCATAGGACAGAACAGAATCACCCCACAGGGTTTTCTTGACTGTAATCATTACAGAGATGGATTGCCAGGCCTTTCTCCAGTGGAGCCACTGGAAGAGTTTGAATTGCCAGTTGTTTGGTTAGCAGCCGAATGTTTAACCATTTGTGCCACCAAGCCTCTTTCTCAATGACCCTGGTTAGGTAAAACCTCAAAATGAAGACAAGGAAAACAACTAGCATGTCTTTCCTGACAACTGGGGACTTTTACTTTTCGTAGTCGGTAGTTAATATTTGGGGCCGCACCTCTCCCAGCCTGAAGTTTCTGTCCAATCCACAAGAGCTGGTTGCCTTGTGGTACAAATATGGATTGGGAATCTCATCACAGATGAAAAGTTGATATATGTGAACTTGATGTATGTCCATTGATGCTCTTCATGTAAAAGCTTAGTACCATGCTTGATACAGAGTGGGGGTGTTTGTGTCATACTAGGCCCTCCCCTTTCTCTCTGCTTTGTATTCTTCCAAAAGAAACTCAGAATCTGTAGCATTATAATAGATCAATTTTATTCTCAAATGTAATGATGTTATGCAAGTATTCAGCAAATACGTGATCTAATCTCATCCAGATAATGGCTCATTAACGCAGGGATTGTGAGATCTTAGATTTTCTTCCTGGTCTGTACGTTTATATGTTGATCACAAGGTGATCTCCCTTCAAGAAGTTAAAAAAATAAGTCCTTAAATAACAGAACTCTGCCTCTTCCAAAAATACGTCTGTGTTTATAACAGTCTTGCTTTTTGTTTTCATTTTCGTCGTTGCTATATTCGTGCAGAGCAGGACTACAGAAGAGGCATTTGCTGGGCAACTCTCCTCAGATGCAAACATGGTGAACTCTGAAGCAGCAGCCAGAGAAGGGATATTATGTTCCTTGATGATTTCAGGAAAGAAAAAGCATATGATCCTCTTTGAGTGCTGCTTGCAAAGCTCTCTTCCATTCTCAAAACCCTTTCTTTTATGGTTGAATTCTGTCTTCTACCATATATGTCCCCACATGCTCTTTGGTTAAACCTAGGGCTGAGTAAGGGATTTACTGCTTTTAACTGTTCAGTGCCTTCACCTAAGTGGTTCCCGACCCTGACTCCCTAACTCAACCATTTTGAAGCTCAGTTGTTCCCAAGAATTTTTGAATAGAAATCTTTTGAACTTCAGCCTCTTGAAGCTATGGTTCAAAACCAATGCATTACATAATGGACATTTAATAAATCTCAATTGAATAAAAAATAGACAATTTAAAAATTTTTTTAAAACAATTTGGTGCCTCCCTAAAGAGCTAGAAATAGAACTACCATACGATCCAGAAATCCCACTCCTTGGCATTTATCCTAGAGAAATAAGAGCCTTTACAAGAACAGATATATGCACACCCATGTTTATTGCAGCACTGTTTACAATCGCAAAAACATGGAAGCAACCAAGGTGCCCATCAACGGATGAATCGGTAAATAAATTATGGTATATTCACACAATGGAATACTACACATCGATAAAGAACAGTGAGGAATCTGTGAAACATTTCATAACATGGCAGAACCTGGAAGGCATTATGCTGAGTGAAATTAGTCAGTTGCAAAAGGACAAATATTGTATAAGACTACTATTATGAGAACTTGAGAAATAGTTTAAACTGAGAAGAAAACATTCTTTTGTGGTTAGTTGAGGGGGGAGGGAGGGAGGGAGGGAGGGTGGGACGGGACATTCACTAATTAGATAGTAGATAAGAACTACTTTAGGTGAAGGGAAAGACAGCATACAATATAGGGGAGGTCAGCACAATTGGACAAAAAGCAAAGAAGTTTCCTGGAAAAACTGAATGCTTCAAAGGCCAGCGTAGCAGGGGCAGGGGACCATGGTTTCAGGGGATATCTAAGTCAATTGGCATAATAAAATCTATTAAGAAAACATTCTGCATCCCACTTTGAAGAGTGGCATCTGGGGTCTTAAACACCAGCAAGAAGCCATCTAAGATGCATCAATTGGTCTCAACCCACCCGAATCAAAGGAGAATGAAGAACACCAAGGACACAATGTGATTACGAGCCCAAGAGACAGAAAGGGCCACATGAACCAGCAACTACATCATCCTGAGACCAGAAGAACTAGATGGTGCCTAGCTGCAACCGATGACTGCCCTGACAGGGAACACAACAGAGAACCCCTGAGGGAGCAGGAGAGCAGTGGGATGCAGACCCCAAATTCTCATAAGACCGGTCTTAATGGTCTGACTGAGACTGGAAGGACCCTGGTGGTCATGGCCCCCAGACCTTCTGTTGGCCCAGGACAGGAACCATTCCCGATGCCAACTCTTCAGACATGGATTGGACTGGACAATGGGTTGGAGAGGTATGCTGGTGAGGAGTGAGCTTCTTGGATCAGGTGGACACTTGAGACTATGTTGGCATCTCCTGCCTGGAGGGGAGATGAGAGGATGGAGGGGGTTAGAAGCTGGCGAAATGGACACGAAAAGAGAGAGTGGAGGGAGAGAGCGGGTGTCTCATTGGGGGAAAGTAACTGGGAGTGTGTAGCAAGGTGTATATGGGTTTTTGTGTGAGAGACTGACTTGATTTGTAAACTTTCACTTAAAGCACAATAAAAAGTATAAAACAAAAATTTTTTTTCTCAGGAATATGGTCTCTCCTAATTGAGGTGTATTCATAGTTGTATCTTTCATCTAATCTTTTGAATTTGTTCATAATATGAGGAAGCACTAAGAGGAAGTGGCATAGGGTAGAACTTGCAAGGACTTTGGATCTGATGACCTGGGTTCAATCCTAATCCCACAACCTCTGCGATCGTCCAGTGAGTTATGGCAGCCCCTCTCTCGGTTTCTGCTTACATGTTTACAAACCGGAGTTCATAAGAAGGCCCCTGGCCGAATTGCTGTGGAGTTTAATCAAATGGCGCATGTGCTCTGTGAACTTGAAAGTGCTCAGCAAACATTACTTACAATGATTTACAAATATGTTCTAAGTAAATTCATTGGTTTCTTTAAACAAAGTCCCTCAGCCACCCTTTTCAAAAAAGTAGTGTCTACATTGTTCATACTCCCTATACTACTACACTGAAGTTTCTATAGCAAAATATTCTAAATATAGCCAACAATACCTTTCCCGTGACTGAACCACCTCGACTGGATAATGTGAGATTGCTCTGTACAGCTTTCCTTTTATCATCCATTTCCTTCTCCCTCTGACATTTCTTTTATAGTCTTCTTTGTGAACTCCCCTTCCTCATACTTTATTGCTTCTCAAGAATTTTAATCTTATATTTTCTATTTTAAATCTCATTTTTTTTTGAGCCATCTCATTCATTTCCCTGGTTTAAACTACAACTGTTTTTTTTTTGTTGTTGTTGTTTTTTTACCAGTGACACCCAAATCTTTATTTCTAGCCCAGTTTTCTGTCTTAAGCTTCAACTGCATACAGCTATCTGATTTCTGGATCTATCCATCTTAATTTCTCATGGTCACTTCAAATTTAACAAGTCCCAAATTAAAGTCCTTGCTCTTGTTTCTTTTTGTGCAAGTTAATGACATCTCCTAACCTTCATTTAAAAGAAGGTAAAACCTAGGCATCATCCTCGGCACCTTCAACCCCTTTGGCCCACACATCGCTTCATTCTTTGTATAATCCATAGCAAGTTCACATCCTAGTACTTCTCTAGTATTTCTCTAACCTCTCGCCAACTCTCAAGCCCAGCTTTGGCTTTTCTTCTCCCTTCACTTGACCTTATCCTTCTCCACACTTATTACTAGAGTAAGTTTCTAAGATATGTCTGATTGTGTTACTACTCTTAAATGTTTTTAGTGCCTAGTTCTTTGTGATAGTTAAGATAGTGTGTTAGCTTGGCTGGGCCATGACTGTCAGTGTTTTGACAGTTGGGTAATGTCGTGATCACTTCCTTGTTGTGATTTGATACGTGATCACCGCCATGATGGGATATGCTGTGAGCAGCCAATCAGTTGAAGGGGAGTATTTTTAGGTGTGTAGCCTGCATTGAGTGTGGAGGAATGTTCAGGCAGGGTTTGGGGGACTTTTGCTCATTCTGGATCCTGCAGCTGGCTGCTGTTCATCTGGCTTCTGGTTCTTGGGACTTGAGCTAGCAGTTTACCTGCAGTCTTGCCTGCCAATCTTGGGATTTGTCAATCTTCACAGCCTGTGAGCAACACCATTCCTGTCCAGCCTGCCAATCTTGGGTTTGCTAACCCCTGCAGCTACTTAAATCAGGAGAAGCTTCTTTCCTCACCCACAGACTTGGGACATTACAGCCTCTACAACCATGTGAGCCATTTCCTTGATATAAATCTCTCTCTATATATATATGTAAATATATATTTAGGCCTTTTGCTGGTTTTGCTTCCCTAGAGAACCCAGCCTAAAACAGCCTAGCAGTCACCACTGCCGTCAAGTTGATTCCGACTTCATAGCTACCCCATACCATTTCCCAAGGCTGTAAATCTCTGGAAGCAGACTGCCACATCTTTCTCCAGTGGCCCACTGGTAGTTTCGAACCATCAACCTTTTGGTTAGCAGTTGATCACTTTAACCACTTCACCGCCAGGGCTCAAATAGCAGTTAAGGCCCTCCATTATTACCCGCTAGGGTGGTTGAACATCTTCATTTGCCCAGGAAAATCCCATTTTCAGCCTGTTTCCCTAGAGTAATTATCAGTAGAGCTCACTCTAACCATCAAAAGTGTCTCAGTTTGAATGATAACTTATATGGTCAGTCTGTTTCTCACCCTGCTCTTGGCACATATTCCAGTATTCTCAAGAACATTCTGTTTCCGGAGCATACCGTGCCCTTTGATGCATTGTTGCGTTGAACATGTTTCCTCTGCCTTTTACCTTTCTCTCTTCTATCCTCCTGTTCACCTCCTTTTCATCCTTCAAGATCCAAATAATGTATCACCTTCTCACAGTAAGCTCCGATTTTGTTTTTTCTGCTTTGTTTTTGTTATAATTACTCTTTCTTGCCTCGTTATTGCACTTACTACGTTCTATTGCAAATGTTTAAGTACCTCCCTCTCTTAGTGGATCTCAGTGACATCCCTGGTACAGGAACCACATCTTACTCATTTTCATGTCCCCAGGACACAGGCTCATGTATGAGCTCATAGAAGTTGTTCAGTAAAAGAATCAGTGAAAAAAATGAGTGAATGAGCCACAGCTTTGTTCAGTTTTTTGTTTAAAAATAAATGAACATGTCTAGATGTATTTTTACTTATACATATAATTAGAACTTACAAATATTACCCCAGAAACTATCATTGAAAATGGTATACCATAACTTACTGGATCAAAATGGAGTAAAACTAATATGGAAATATATAATTCGGTTTGATGCAGTTTACATATACATTAAAAAATGATTACTAAAACGATGACTGCTTTAAAGGGCCTTGGAGAACTGGGAAGTTTTTGACAGAGGAAATCAGAAACGTGCAGTCCAGTGAAGAATTAAACTACTGGGAGTAATAATATGGGCTGATGCACTCAATATAGCAGTAATGCCCTCTGAGAAGGATAGGAAATAATTCAGTTCCTTCAGGCTGCATGGGAGCTAAATACAGTATGACAAGAAATAGTAGCAGTACTCTTTATGTCTGATTGCTAATTACCCCTTTGAATGATTCAGTTATGCCTGCTACTAGATAATTAGTTTAGTAATTTATGGCTGCAATGCAAACTAGTATTTTAATTTTCACAGCACAATTTTCACAATACCTACAGTTCAGATACTATCTTTCTTTTTTTATTCAATTTTAAATTGCTTTTTCTAAGGCCTGCAAAAGAGCAGAAATCCTTGCATTTTTTCACGTATCTTTCGTGCGAAAGTTATTCACTTTATGAAGTTTTATTTAACTCTAAATTTTAAGAAAATAACGCCGTAGTAAGTCCTGTTTCATTATGCTTAATTTTACCAATTTTATGGGCAAAAGGGTGAATTTTTTTAAGAGAGTCTATCAAGTGACTCAGTTTTACAGCTGCCAAATTCCATGTTCCAAAAAGACATTGAACATTTGATAATTCATTTCCCTTTTGCACATTTTTACTCCAAGCATATGGTTCTGTTTAAGTCTGGTTATCTTTTTTCAATGCCTATCAGTTGCAGAGAGAGTATGAATTGCCCCTCCGTACCCTAGTTTGGTGTGGTTCACAAGCAAGTTAGGAAATATCAGATTGTAGAAAGCCTCTACTATTATTCTAATTCCTGTCTCAGTTAATGGGATTAACTCTAGCCAAAGAGAGAAGTGAGTCACAATGGGTTGAATTTTGGTATTAGATTAATACCCTCTTGAGTCCACTTGCAGACCTCTGATAGTCCAGACACCTTGCTGAATTTTGCAGTGAGATAAAGAAATACGATTATTGTCTTAAAATATTTTGACACCTACAAACATTTTTTTCTGTTTGTTTTTAGGTCAACATTCCCAGCAATCTTTAAGTTATAATTAAGATGTTCTATACAAAATTTGGGTAGAGGTATATGAGTAAATCTTAAACAGAGAAAGATGGAAATGAGAGAGAGAAAAGTTGTTACTATGATATGTTTAAAAATTCCGATGAACTCAACATAATTTCAGTTCTGTATCTCATAGGGAACAGTGATCAACTAAATTCGTATGTTTAATCATATATTTATTTTCTTTATTGGTAAACCTAGTGGGCACATTTGCAAAATTCTTGAGTGATACTATGAATTAGGTTCTGACTTTAAAAGATGCTTGTCTAGGTTTTGGATTATCGGGCCTGAATTCTGAGTAGCTGATAAGGTTAAGACTTTAAAACCAATCTACTTAAGACTACATAGCTTTCATAATGTGAAGGAATAACCAAGATATTTAGATTAACAAATAGAAATAAAATCTTTCATTAAATGATTAGTTTTACCATTCCTAATATACTAAGATGAGTGCTTTTAAATTAATAGACTCTACCATTTTTCTTATGACTAAGAGTTTATATATTACATGCCAAAATTATGAATGTTTAGTATTACTTGTTGCTTTCCTTCAGTTTCTATTTGGTACCGTAATCCAATTATAAAATTCCCGTGGTTTGTACTTGCTGTGTTGTTCACATACCCAGTATTTACCAGTGCTGGATCAATGTTTTAAAGGGCATCTCTGACAGTGTTATTTCTGTGAACGTCAGGCTGGTGTTTATTACAGACTGAATCTATGCCCTTTATTGCCAACGGTCTTATTTGAAATATGTGTTCCTTGACCCGTTTAATAAATGGTTCCCAACAGATAGGGCAGTGTGACTTCTTTTTTTCTATAGATGCTTTTTTGAAAAGATTTTACCCATAAGGCAGTCTGTCTAACCATCAAAGCACTGTATTGACCTTTTCAACTTTGTTCAGGATGATAGTCAGTTTGTTGTTGTTGACGCTGCTTTTTTTTTTCTTACATTGCTAACTAGAGCTGTAACTAGAATTTTGTGTTGACGGAGTCGGAGGCAAGTCAACTGTCTTCAGACTTATAATTCATTCTCTTTTACTTTTTTCAATACTGACTTTATATCTTAAAATAAAATGCAGCTGTTATAAAATGTGTACGTGTATCAATAATAATTGAGATCCACAACTTACATGTCCTTAGATTTTTGCCATTATTATGAAGCCCAGTGGTGCAGTATCTTTTTTCTTATGTTATGAAATTATTTAGGCTCTCTTCCCACCAATGAAAAATAAAGAAAAAACAGATTATCAGTATACATCTTGATAAATGAATTAGTTGTTAATAGAATTCTTTAGCAGGAAGGTACCATAAATCTCGTATTTCCATTAGAATTCTCTGCCAGCTGAAAAACATTTCAAGAGTTAAAGAAATGCTGTCACAGCTCTCAGCAATGCATTGTTCACAGAATGTTACTGTATTTGCTATTGAACCTTTTGTCTATTTTTCTACAGTTCTTTCTTGACCTTTATTTTTATAAATATAGAATGAAATAGAACAATAATTATATTAAAATATGTAAAAGAAAGAAAAAAAATTTCTTCTTTGCATTTGTGTGGTATATGGAGCCCTGATGGTGCAGTGGTTAAAGTGTTTGGCTGCTAGCCAAATGGTCAGTGCTTTGGACCCATCAGCCATTTCACAGGAGAAAGATGTGGCAGTCAGGTTCTGTAAAGATTTACAGCCTTGGAAACCCTATGGGGCAGTTCCACTCTGCCCTATAGGGTCGCTATGAGTTGAAGTTGTCTCGATAGCAATGGGATACATGTATAATTAAGATATTTTTGGACAGTTGTCCTCAGAGGAAAATTTAGACCTATTTCCTCACTTTATAATCTTGATCTCTTGATCTACAGGGACTGCCTTTATCTTGTTTGAGTACCCTGCTTGAAATAGATGCAGCACACAGAATTTCCTGCTGTGTCTCATCAGAGCTTGTGAAGAATTAGATTGTCATAGAATTTGATACTTCTGGGGGCTAAGAATATCTTTCATAATTCCTTTGATATGTGACATTATATTATTTCATATATATTAGTAAAAGTTTTACACACTCGAGTACATATGTTTGTGTATGTTTGTATGTACATACATTAGAATATTGGAGTTCTTGGTTTCATAAAAGTTTAGTAGTCCATATCATTCCATATCCAGTGATGCTTAGCAATTCCCTAACCCTTTTGTTACCAATATTTTATTGAAAAAAATTTTTTTTCATGGCATATGTTTTCAGTATTGGAATGCATGCTTACTAATTGAGTGTGTTTAAATTTTTGGTTGGTAATATGGCAATAGGGATTCTGAGAAACATGATCTGGCAATACAATCCACCAATGAGGCAAGTGGCACTTTGGCGCCACCAATCTGTGACATGACAGTATGAAAAGCCAATTAAACCCGTTGCCATTGAGTCGATTCCAACTCATAGCAAACCTATAGGACAGAGTAGAAATGCCCCATTAAGTTTCCAGGGAGTAGCTGGTGGATCTGAATTGCCAACCTTTTGTGTAGCAGCCGAGCCTGTAACCACTGTACCACTAGGGCTCCATGCCACTGAGAACTAGGTAGATAATTGAGTCGATTCTGACTCATAGCGACCCTATAGGACAGAGTAGAACTGCCCCATAGATTTTCCAAGGAGAGCCTGGTGAATTCGAACTGCTGACCTTTTGGTTAGCAGCTATAGCTCTTAACCACTGTACTATCAGGGTGCTCCCTAACTATAACCCAGGAAAGCCTTAATCATGCTTGCAAGCCTTATCTTACAGAAATAACGGGGGAAAAGCCAAAAGTTTTCAAAACTAACGCATCCAAGAAGCATCACCTAATACGATGCTCTATCTGCACAACAATGAGTCTCCACCTCTGGTCTGCTGAGCTTCATACATTTCAGAAAGGACTCACCTTGAAGCTAAATGCATCAGAACTGAAATAACCCTTATCCCTGAGGTTCAGAGGCATGGAAAGTGGCTGGCATACAGTTCAGTGGTAACGAGAGGGCTAACTTAAACAGTCTTCAGTATATCCACCTTACTTCAGACATGATATCTGTGATAGAAATATGGCATGGCAGTATGGAATATGGATATAATAGTGGGTGAGAAAGCAATATTTTATCATGCAATTTATTTTTTTATTCAGTTAAGTTTATTGAGTTACATTCCAAGAATACCTTGTAGTGGTGAGGATTAGAAACAAGAGTAAATCGGAACCCAAGCTGACAGCTTAAAATCTAACAAGAGAAAGAAATGGACACAAATAATTTATACACAAGTCCAAACAAGAGACTGCAATCAGAAAATTAGACTCAAAGTGCTAAGGCAACACAGAAAAAGAAAAGACAATTAATTTAATGTCTTTTATGCTGATATTGTCTTTATTTGGGTACATAATGTCCACAACATGAACATCTCTGATCCTGAAAAAAATTGAGTAAACCTACTAGTCTAGTTAATGTTATCCCAAACAACAAGTTTCACTGACTTTAGAAAATAGAAACATTGTGTACTATGGCATGTAAGCGAAAGGAGACAAAGAGAACGTTTTAGGGTATTAAGTGGAGCTGAAACTTAGACTACCTTTCTCTTTGCAAAATCTTTTGCCCTTATTATTTTATTTATTTACTTTTTGCCACACTCAGGTGTAGGCTAACTCAGTCTCAAAAATGAAAGGCTGGCAGAAGTTATGATTTCGGTATAACATCACGCTTTTGATTAAACCCAACCAAACCAAACCCAGCACTGGTGAGTCAATTCCAACTCATAGCAACCCTATAGGACAGAGTAGAGCTGCCCCATAGAGTTTCCAAGGAGTGCCTGGCGGATTCGAACTGCTGACCCTTCGGTTAGCAGCTGTAGCACTTAACCACTATGCCACCAGGGTTTCCATGCTTATGATTAGATATAATAAATGGACTTCATGCCCTCCCAGAGTTCCAGTGGCAGAAGTAGCACATATCTAATCTCAAGGAGGGCTGGACACTCCAACCAAGAAAAAAGCAAATAGACTGTGATATGGGATGTCTTCCAGGTGGGTACCAGCAAGGAAGAGACAGAGTCTCTTCTGAGTATTGCAGATAATAATAGCAGAATGGTTATCCAAGCCAGAGTCCTATGTCAGACTTACAAGGGGGTGGGAAGGGGCAGGAGAGCAGTGGTAGGCACCATCAAGTAGATAAAAAAAAACTGGAGATACAGCAGTTCTCCTTTGCTTGGTTCTTTGGGGGGCAGGCCTTTTTGAATATCCAGTGTGAGCTTCTGAGCTATCCCTAGAAAATTGCACCTATATACAAACTGCTGTATGTAACTTCATGGACGTCATAGACAACCGGAAACCTCTCCCAGATGAAGGATCAGTGGTTTAAATAGAGGCAGGAATAATGGATGGAGGGTGATTTCCTTCACATGTAGGGTCTCACATCTTAAACCAATGAGACTGGTGTGCAAGGTTAAAACTGTGAGCTGGAGATCTGGGACTACAGCTTACTCAGCTGATCAGGCCACATGCACTGGTTGAATCTTTGGTGGCAGCTCTTTGGCGCTTTCCCTCACTTATGTGTTATCATAGTCTTATGTGTTATCATAGACTTTCTTATCTAGTTTAAAAAGCAACTCATACATCAGATCCTCCTGGAAACTTTCCCATAACACACAGTTGCCATTAAGTTGGTTCCAACCCATGATGACTTCATGTGTGTCAGAGTAGAATTGTGCTCCATGAAGTTTTCAGTGGCTGATTTTTCTAAAGTGTGTTGCCAGGCTTTTCTTCCAAGGTACATCAGGGTGGATTCAAACGCAGCAGTTAAGGACTTAACTGTTTGTGTCACCCAGGGATCCCTTTTTATCCCATAATTCTCTCCTACGATAGAGTCACAGCTTTCATGGAGAAGGGACTGTGTCTTACTCATTTCTGCACCCCTGTTCCCAGCACAGTGCCAGGCACACAGTAGGTACTCAAGAACTTTTTCTTGTATGAATAAATAAAAGCCAAAATTGGGTAGAGCAGCTTTTCGTATGTACTAGAAACTAGAATTGGAGGATACTCCTCACAGATTCAGAAAGACTAAATAAAGCTGAATGCATAAACAATTTACACCAACTGAAACAAGTTATTTTATAGGAAAAGAATTGGGATAAATATACATATTACAATATAAAATGTTCTGCCATAGTTGGGGCAACAAAACTGGGCCAAGAATCTCATAGAATTTGAGAACGTCGGTTAGGGAACAATTCTCACGTAGAGGCCTATGGTGTGAATAAATCTCTGGCTGAGTTAATTTGTCTGCCTTCATTGTTCAGCTAATGTCACTTCAAAACAGACTGTGCTTTCCTCATGTTAACCCTTTTCTTCTTATTGAAAGTGTTCAGGGATTCAGGACTGGATAAGGTATGCCTTGAGTCTGGTGTAAAAGATAAGGCGTTCACTGTGGAATATGAAGCCAGAAAAGTGGGAGTATTTACTTCAAACAGGAAAAAAGAGTCCATTATGAGAGAGCAAGGAAGCTTTAATCAAAGCGAGGAAAACAAGTTCAAATAGAATGAATCTCTGAGTTAGTCATCTTCCAAAAAAAAGCACTGCATCTTCCTCAGAAATTATCCCAAATTGCTCAGATATTGGTATTTGCAGAGAAAAGATAGTACTTTATTGTGCTCTGGACCATTTTCTTAATGTCTAAGAATTATGTCATTCAGGAATTAAATATCAAAGAATAGATTTAACCCAGACCTGATTAGAAGGTAAAATCCATCATAAAACAAACAAAAACCAAGGCATTGAAATAATAGAAACTTTCTTATATCTAATTATTTTCTTAAACATTAATAAATTTTTTTTTTTTATTATTATTAGCTTAATTGTTCAATCTCCTTTTAGGAGCTCTAGGTTAGTTGGGCAGAAATGATCCATAAGTCAGTTTCTGTGTAAGATTTCATGTCTCTTCTATCAGCATACTTGCTTATTGGTAAATTACTTGTCCCTAAAACAGTTTACATGAGAACTTGCACTTCATCTAGACAATTCCAATATATCTTCACCCATGCTATTTCCTCTGCCTAGAACTCTGCCTCAATGTCAGCTTTATCCAGTAACGAACTAGCCCTGCTTATCCTTCAAAATTCAGTTCGGGAATACCTTGTCTTCCCTTTCAGTCTCTTTTGAAGTCTCTCCTCACTGTTACTCAAGCAGAATGTGTACAATTGTCAAATGCAGCGGAGCAGAGACACACTCGTCTATCTGACCCTCTTTAGGTTCCTAAGATAGACTGTGTCAGGTGTTGCTCCCTACCACAGACGTCGACCATCGTATATTCTCAAAGTTTTTTTGAAAAAATTTATGGATGACCTTTATGGCTCCAATCATATCCCTGTTCTACGCACTTTGTATTTATTAACTCACGTAACACAACATCCATCTGAACTAGGTATTATTAGCTCCATTATACCAAAGAGGAAGCTAGAGGAAACCATCTTTGGAGAGATGACGTTACTTTCCTGAGTTAACACAATTAGTGAGGGGCAATCAGGACACTAACCTGGGAGTCTAGCCCCAGAGCACATGCTCTTACTTGTTATGCTCAATTCCCAGCCCTAGTTTTGTCTTTAGGAGCCCTGGTGGCACAGCATTTAAGGGATCGGCTGCTAATTAAAAAGAGGTAGGCAGTTCAAGTCCACCAGCTGCTTCTTGGAAACCCT
Source organism: Elephas maximus indicus (assembly GCF_024166365.1). NCBI lineage: Eukaryota > Metazoa > Chordata > Mammalia > Proboscidea > Elephantidae > Elephas > Elephas maximus. The sequence goes on along the minus strand of NC_064833.1, from coordinate 57,172,113 downwards.
ATGGGGCAGTTCTCTTCTGTCCTATAGGGTCACTATGAGTAGGAATCGACTCAGCAGCAACAGGTAGTTACGTCTTTGAAGATACTGGATTACTGACTTTGTTTCCAAAGAAAATTTTGAGTGAATAATTTATTGCTGACCATTCATCCCCTAAATATTTATTAACCTCTTTCTGTTATTAAATCAACAAATAATTATTGCATTCCTACTATGAGCCAGGCATTGGGAAAATGCAGATGAATAAGATATATTCTGACTACAAGTAACTGAGATTCATAAGGTCAAAACATGTGACTAATAGTCTGTATGCTGTTAACATCCCATCATAGGGACTTTTAGTGCACATTGCATCATCTTTGAATAAGTACAATCACATTCTTCAGAAAAATTTTAAAACTGTCAGCTCTTATCACTTAAGCATTTGGCTCTGACAAAGATACTAAAGTATATCCGGTAGTGAATTATCAAAATTGCTCTCAAGGGGTGCTCAGTTTTCAGAGTTGCCTTGAACAGCTACACATTTCTCTGCAATACACAGAGTTTATAAAACTACCAGAAAATAAAAGGACTAATCTAAAATTAAGAATCTCTATTTTATTTTGTACTGACGATGCAAATGCTTATCTAAAAAAGAAATCTAATTTTATTCCCTTTTCATAGCCAAGCATAACCATAACACTTCTAGAATCTTAGCTCGTTTGCCAATTGTCATTCTGAAAAATAAATGGAATGCAGGGTTTAGAAGTTGTATTTGCTCTGCATTAATAAAAGCAGCAAAATATGCCTCCTCTAACTTAAACGCTGCAGCAGTGACTCACCAAACTGATAAGTGGTATTACAAGGAGTCATCTTCACAGACACTTTTCTAACCCTACCTGTGGGTAATGTAAACAGTAGGGTTTACTTTTAATTTTTTTAAATGCTCCATAATGGCAGGAGTGGCTTTTCATTTTTGTTTTATTGATAGCATTTTCCTCCCTAAAATCAACCTTAATCTAGTAGACCATTTCACATTTGATCAAATGGCCTAAGACATTATAACTATATATCATGTGTTGTTTTGCAGTATGCCAGGAGAGGGTATATTAACACTTCACATTTAGAAACATTTCTTCACAGGAACAAAATCACTTTTTAATTGTGCTGTGGTATGACATCATTGTAGATTTATAAGACTTTGTGGTTTATTAAACTCTGGTGGCATAATGGTTAAGAGCTAATCAAAAGGTTTGCAGTTCGAATCCACCAGGCGCTCCTTGGAAACTCTATGGGGCAGTTCTACTCTGTCCTATAGGGTCGCTATGAGTTGGAATCGACTCAATGGCAATGTGTTTGGTTTTTGGTTTATTATAAGCATTCTCTTGTATTTTATGCCTTACCTTATTTCATTACCCCAGCTATGGGAATCGCTCAACTATTCCTTATTCCTAAAGCCTTTTTACCTCAACATTGATCCAACTCTTTTTTTTTTTTTTTATCGGTACCAAGCACAGTTTATGTCCAAGTACAGTTACAACTTTTCAATAAATTATTAATTATCTAAGCTTTTAAGAAAACTTCTGTTGTTATTTGTTTGCATTTTAAATTAAAAAATATTGAGTCTTGACTATATCAAGATATTCTTTTAAATTATTGATGAATTCTTATTAATGACAATTAAGTGGTTATATTTTGAGATTATGGTTGATAACTGCAAGGCAAGAGTTAGAATTCAATTCTTTGTTTGAATTTTTAGCGTTGAAAATATGGTTGATAAGCCAACTAAAGGAGTTAAGTAACTTCTGTTGCTCAGGAGTTACTTAACTCCTTTTATCTATCTATCTATCTAATCTATCTATCATCTATCTATCTAATCGCCTTCCTGATAGAATTGTCATAATTCAGTTAGGCAAGGTATGGATCACAGTGCCTGGAATTTAGAAAACACTCAATGGTAGTCAAAAGTAATTCTACTTTACTTTTTCCTTTTATAATATATGTATAATATATGCATCATGGACCATAGTTGAATTATAATACTTATGATTACCTAAAGTTGTACTCTTTTAAGCATACCTCTTTATTTGCATGTATTTTCCTTCTTTGTATTCCTCTTGGGCTGACAAAGTTGAATTACTCATCTTTTTGAACTGAACCTTAAGACCAAGTTAGAATATCTTTCCTTGGTATTTCTATAACTCTGTTGGCTTTCGTGTGTTATTTTCACTTACTGCATTGTATTGAACTTGTTTAGGTATTTATCGCCTCAACTGCACCATGGCATACACAAGATATCAAACTCTATCATATTTGTGCTTATATCCCCAATGCCAAGGACAGTGTCTGACATACTGTAGTCCTCAATAAGTATTTATTTAAATATTGAATAGTAAAGAGCTTAAAAGACATTAGCCTCTCCTTGAAAAATTATTTTTATAGTTAAATAAAGGGAATGAAGGTAGGATGGAGTACATAGATTGGACATCTCTAAAGTCTGGTATTTGAAAACACAATCCTTCTAGATAAAAAGAAAAAGGGCATGAGAAACTTAAAATGACAAAAGAGTATGCTGAAAGAGTAGAATATTGGAGTTTAAAATTTCAAAGGTGGGGGAAGTTTGGGAAAACCCAAGAGATTTATCTGAAAAACTATTAAACCAATAAGATAATTTGGTAAGGCAGCCCAGTGAAAATTAGTTTCAAAAATCAATCGTCTTAAAGAACCTTATAATTTTTACTTCTAGGATTTAATCACCAGGAAATAAGTTAGGCTGGCACAAATATTAACACTCTAGGATGTTCATCAGAGCCTTGTAAGTAATAGCAAATACTTGCGAACAGCTTAGAAGTGCAATAACAGAGGAGGACTTAAACTATGGTCAATCCTTAGAATTTGTAGGAAAGTAAATTGGTAGAACATTTGTGGAAGCAATTTGTCCTTGTCTATCAATTTTAAATGCAAATATCATTCCATCAGCAATTCTACTTCTCAGAGCTTACCCTACAGACATATTTATACACATGCAAAATGAGGAATCCACAGAGGTGTCTTATTGCTGCATAGTTTGTAACAATAAACTGCCTGTACACATATGTCGGGAGCTACATAGGCACATTATAGTACATCCACCAAATGGAATATTATGAAGCTATAAAAACAAATGGGAAAACTCTATGTTGATATGAAATGCTGTCCAAGATACATTGCTAATTAAAAAAAAAGTCAAGATTCAAGATAGTGTGGTATGATGTCATCTGTATGCAAAGGGGAAAAGTATATGTATTTATATACATATTTATGTATAAACTATTTTCAGAGAAATATATAAGAAAATAATATCATTAGTTGCTGTGAGAAGAGAATGTGTGGGGGGTCAGAAGTGGAGAAAGAACTTTCACAGTCATTTTATTATATATTCTTTTTTATTTTATGGATTTTGAACCATAAGAATGTATTACCACTCAGAAATTTTGAAAATCAAAATATTGCTGTAAAAAATAATGTAAACACAAAAAATTATTGTGAGATTTTGTCTTATTGACTGGGAAATGTGTTCACAATAATGAGGTGGGGGGCAAATTACAAGACAGTGTGTATGCAACACCTATGAAATACAGGTACAGTAAAGGGAGAAGTAGACCCCAAAATATTAATAATGGTTACTACAGGTGATAGGATTGGATTTCAAGCAATTTTTATTCTTTTATTTTTGTGGATATGCATATAAATGTTTATATGCATATAAATAGGGCATATGCATTATTTATATTTAGTCATATTGGACCAATGTTCCATGAATTTCATTATTGAAAAGGAAAAGTTTTGTTTTTATTATTACTCTTAGATAGTCCCTGGAGCCCCGTTCTTTTTAATGGGAAAACCATGTCTTAGATTTTTGCAGTAAAATATTACAAACATAAATGTAGAATCTTCTAAAATCTTTCATTTAAATAAAAGACCAGCCTTATGGCAGATGTATCTATTAGGAAATTTTATCTGTTATTATAAATAAAATGTATTCACTGATCTAATTAAGAGACTATTGCAAGAGTAAGACTAAAAGAAAAATTTAATGAAGAATAATATAGATTGTTAGAATGCCCGCATAATTCACAACTAAAATGAATGACCGTTCTGTTTTACATTTTCAGCATAATTGACAATAAAGATATTATGTGCATTATACATTCAGACATATGAGTATGTTTTACAAGTACAGTGTCTCCAAAATCTGGGTTTTAAGCAGAAGCTAGTTTTAGTGAAATTGTTAACTAAAATCTGGAGAAACACTATTTCCTCAGTTGTTAATATGGAAGTCTATTAAATGTAGAATCGTGAGATCAAAATGGAATGTTAGACTGGTTTATGGCATAGAATAATTATTTTAAAAACTTTATTTTTAATCCATCTGTTATGATTGGGTAGATTCTTTGAGATATCCTTTAATGTTTTAGGAAATTTGTGAACCCCTAAGCAATAAGATTATATGAGTTTTTTTTTAAATTTTTTTTCCTATTTCGTTTGCTGACTTTTTAGTCCCACTCACAAATTGAGTGGCTTCGAGCTCATTTTCACCTCTCTATTCCAAGTTGGGAAACCCTGGTGGCACAGTGGTTAAGTGCTATGGCTGCTAACCAAGAGGTTGGCAGTTTGAATCCACCAGAAGCTCCTTGGAAACTCTACGGGGCAGTTCTACTCTGTCCAGTAGGGTCGCTAAGAGTGGGAATCCACTCGACGGCAGTGGGTTTGGTTTTTGGTATTCTAAGTTGGGTCCCTGGGTGTGCAGTGGTTAAGTGTTTGGCTGCTAAGCAAAAGGTCAGCAGTTGGAATTCACCAGCCGCTCCTTGGTAAGCCCTACAGGGCGGTTCTTCTCTGTCCTATAGGGTTGCTATGAGTGGGAATCGACTCAATGGCAATGGATTCATTCCAAGTCCTGTCATCAGCTTGGAAAATTTTGGTGTCCATGAGCATAACCCGTTCAACATCCAGCCTAAAAATTTCTGGGTCTCCCTAACTTCAGTAACCTTTATGTATCCACACACCGATGGGGCCATGTTGCTCATTGCTGTTGAGTCCATTCCAACTCATAGCAACCATAGCTGTATTTATCATCTCCCAGGTATAATATCATATCATCTGTTTTAATAATAATTTTATCATTTTCCCATTTTTCTCCTTTATACTTTCACTTGTGTGATAGTTAAATAACAGTAGATATTCTTGTATTGTTACTGATTTCAATGGGAGTAGTCCATGACCATGATGCTGTATTTTGAATTTGGAATATAGATGCTTATGCATAAGGACGTATCTACCTTTGTCCTTTTTAAAGATTTTTTTTGCACCAGAAAATTTTTTGAACATTTTCAGTGTCTATCATTTTTGCAAAATTTGCATAAATGTTTTGCTATATTAAAATGAGGTATTTAATTGTTTTCTGTTAATTATCTGTGGACTGTTATCCATCTATAAATTAAAAAAATAATGATATATGCCCTATCTATCTTCTAGTGAGTTTTGAAAAATTAACGTGGGAATATGTGAGGAAAATTTTTTAAGTAAAGTGTGCCAAGGTATAATTTACACACAGTAAAATTCACCCTTTTTTAGTCTACAGCTATAAAAATTTTGACAGATTTATCAGTCATGTGGCTACTACCACAATAATATATAGAACAATTTTTTCACTTTCTATATTCCTGCGTGCCTCTTTGTAGTCTACACCTGAGGACCACTGGTCTATTTTCTGTACCCATAGTTTTGCCTTTTCCAGAATGTTAAGTAAATGGCATCAGACTGTAAGTAGCCTTTTGGATGTGGCCTCTATAATTTTTTATATTAATACATGCTTTGTATTTATCAATAGTTTGTTGCTTTTTATTCATATAGGAAGAACAGACATTTTTAGTTTTATTAAAGTTCAATTAATCAATTTTGAGAATAGTTTTTAAAACAAATCATTTTACAAAATAAAAAAAAAGTTATGATTAAATTACCTGATTGGGTCAAGATGTTCACCTGTGCATAGAATACATACAACGGCATTTTAATACTTCTCATAAGCCCATAACATCAGTTTGGAAATACTTATCTATTTCTTTTAGATGAAAACGGAATTCCTAAGGGCATATTGTAACTTTGCAGTATTTGTAGTCATAAACTCTGAGATGAAATGAAGAACAGGAGGTGGTTTTCCTGAAACATGAGGGATTGAAAGGCCAAGGCGTGACTGATTGTATAAGGGTTTTTTCCCCCCATTGCCAAAAAAGAACCTTTTTAAGCTGAATAAGAAAGGTATAAAATTAAAGTAATTGCACACTTCACATTTTAGTAGCAACATGAAATCTTGCTGGCAATTTGATGTTTTACTGACATGGTGGCCTGCTGGCCTGTTGTGAGGCACATCAGATGTGAACGCTGCCTATTATTTCCTGTCACCCTCTAAATGAGCCTGTGGTGTGCTCTTGTGACACACCAGCAGTGTGCCGGCAGAACACCAGGCTGTGTTCCAGAGCCTGCCTCTTTAAATCTGAAAGTTATTCCATGTCCTTTTTTTTTGTTGTTTGTTCCTAATTCACTAGTTATTGTCTATAATTATATGTTAGAGGGATGATTACACACCAGCGAATTACAATCAGACTTGGCTTGTTAGTATATAAAGCTTTGGTTGTTCATCTCAGTCTTATGCAGCAGCTCACCCTCTCTGAGATGCAGATGCCATGTTCCTATTAAGAGTCCCCCAAATTCAACCCTGTTGATGTATCAGAAAGAGGACACCGATGTCTTGGGTTCATCACTGCCACTCTTCTGTGACATTGAACATGGCCTCTTGGCTTATAGATCTGTTTGTGAAACCAGGATCAACACAGGGGCATAGTATCAGATATGGTTATTCCTTCAAATTAAGTGTTGATTTCATAATCTTTTTAAGTAGAAAATCAAATCACTCTGCATGTGGTGGAGTATATTTTGAATTAGTATATTGCAAAGTTATTGCTGTAAACAAAAATGTGAATTTTTTAAATTAAGTTTTTTTTTTTTAAAGACTTTCAAGTAAGAGAAAAAAAGCAGTAGCAAGGATTTGAAGTTTCCAGGCTCCCAAATATCACATTACTATAAATTAGGACGTGTAATGACTGGAAACCCAGCTAGCGTAGTGGTTAAGTGCTACAGCTGCTAACCAAGAGGTTGGCAGTTTGAATCCACTGGGTGCTTCTTGGAAACTCTATGATGCAGTTCTACTCAGTCTTATAGGGTCACTTTGAGTTGGAATCGACTCCACGGCAGTGGATTTGGTTTTTTGGTTAATGACTGTAATACATTCAACATTCTACTAAGATAAAAACGAAGCACTTTTCTAAAGCCAACTTCATTTGAAATACACAGCATAGACCTTATATCCTAACTTACATCTTAACTGTGACATTGGGCATATTGTTAACCTTTGTGTGCCATAGTTTCTGCACCTAAAAAATGAAGATATGAATAAGATTCTTTTCAAAGATTTTATGAGGATAAATAAAAATGATTTAATCTACTCTATAAATATTTGTTACATAAATGAATTTGGTAATCCTGGCAATATATTGAATTACAGTATCTTGGACATAGAAACCAAAGGCTCCGTGTTTGAGCGTCTATGAATGGGAATGCAAACTTCTCAGTTGAAACAATTTTATGGCTTTATTCATGAATGGTACTTTAACTGTTATACTTTTACTCAGAGTATTCTATTAGTGTACCCTGGATTGGCTAATTTCTCATCCACTGCTAATCTATAAGTCAAGCTTTCATGTATCAATTGGGAAAATAGCTTTCTTTCCTTCATTTTTTCATTCATTCACTCATAATTCATTTTTGTCTTTGGTTGTACATATCTATATGTATATGAAGGCCCTTTTGATTTCCTCTCTTAAAGGAGATAAATATAAATATTTTTATAACACAGGAAAAAGTTGCTTGGTGGCAGAAGAATGACAAAGATAAATGTCCTTAGGGAGTTCAGAAGAGTGGGTGTATTAATTGTGCCTGAGATATCAGGAAAGCTTGAAACTGCGCCTAAAGCAATTGTAGGATTTGGACAGTCAAAGAGAGAATTCTAGACAAAGAGAACTGTAAGAACTATGAGGTCAAGAAAAGTTTCCTAGTGTTTTGGAAACCTAGACCCTTTGACTGGAATACACAGAGAAGTACACAGGACAGACTGGAGAAATAAGATTAGAAATATAATTTTGACTAGATCATAGATAGTTTTGAATACAAGTGACTAGTTTTTGTTTTATTCCGTGAACAAAGAGGAAAATTTCTAAAAAATGCACTGAAACCTGAATATAAGTAAGTAAGTAAATAAATAAATAAGTTCAGATAAAAAAACAAACCCACTGCCCTGCAGTCAATTCGAACTCATAGCAACCTTATAGGACAGGGTAGAACTGCCCCATAGGGTTTTCAAGAAGCACCTGGTAGATTCAAACTGCCAATCTTTTGGTTAACAGTTGTAGCTCTTAGCCACTATGCCATCAACATTTAAAAAAAAAAACATAGTGATAATAGTAAAAATAGTAATAATAATAATAGCATTTTTAAAAGCTTTTCCTGAGGGCCAGGACTTCATACTGGTTGTTTGCGGTTCAAACCCCTGCTGAGAATTAGCTGCTAGTTAAGGACCAATCCTGAGAACTACTAGTAGAGTGGTGGTTCTCAAAATTTATCATACATAAGAATCACCTGGGGATCTTGTTCAAATGTAGGTTTTGATTTAGCATATCTAGGGTAGAAATGTAAATTCTCAGCAGGGATTCCAGCCGGAACAAACCAGTTCGAAGCCCTGCCAAGAGTTAGTGAAAGTGAATTTATACACTTAGCAACATGTACTGTAGAATTCTAAAATCCAAATAATTTTTTTTCTTACTTTTATGAATCAATCTCCTTTAATTTTCAAACTTTGGATTTTTTTTTTAATTGTACTTTAAGATGAAGGTTTATAGAACAAACCAGCTTCTCATTAAACAATTAGTACACATATTGTTTTGTGACATTAGTTAACTATCCCATGACATGTCAACACTCTCCCTTCTTGACCTTGGGTACCCTATTACCAGCTTTCCTGCCCACTCTTGCCTTCAAGTCCTTGCCCCTGGGCTGTTGTGCCCCTTTAGTCTCCTTTTGTTTTATGGGCCTGTTAATCTTTGGATGAAGGGTGAACCTCAGGAGTGACTTCATTACTGAGCTAAAAGGGTATCTGGGGCCATACTCTTAGGGTTTCCACAGTCTCTGTCAGGCCAGTAAGTCTGATCTTTTTTTGTGAGTTAGAATTTTCTTCTACATTTTTCTCCAGCTCTGTCCGGGACCCTCTGTTTTGATCCTTGTCAGAACAGTCAGTGAGTGGTGGTAGCTGGGCACCATCAAGTTGTGCTGGACTCAGTCTGGTAGAGGCTATGGTAGTTGGGTCCACTAGTGCTTTGGACTAATCCTTCCCTTGTGTCTTTGATTTTCTTCAGTCTCCCTTGCTTCTAACAGAGTAAGACCAGTGAAGTATCTTAGAAGGCCATTCATAGGCTTTTAAGATCCCAGACGCTACTCACCAAAGTAGAATGTAGAACATTTTTTATAAACTATGTTGTGTCAATTAAACTAGATGTTCCCAGAGACATGGTTCCCACATCCCTCAGCCCAGTAATTTGGTTGCTCAGAGAGTTTGGATGTGTCTACGGAGCTTCCATGACCTTGCCTTGTACAAGTTGTTCTGGCTTCCCCAGTATTGTGTACTGTCTTACCCTTCACCAAAGTTACTACTTATCTATTGTCTATTTTTTGGATATTTTAAAAAATGAAATTGTCCTCTTTATTTAAACTTTATGTTTTTAAAAAGTAGTTCTCAATATAATATGCAGCATCCTATGTATTTCACAATTGTGTTTGTGTTTATTTTGTGTACATTTCTTCTTTTAACAATGTTCTTTGAGTTTTCATTAGGAACTTTTAAAAATCATTCCAAGTTGAGAAAATCTTAACATTGTAACCCACTAGATGAAGTCAGTATTATTTATTGAAATGAAATTTCCATACACTAATATGCTTTAAGGTATAAGTATTTATCTTATAATTATTACCCTGCTCTGGCATGTGAAACCTGCATGTAATGCAAATGAGTTATTTTCCTAGGATTTGTTTTGGGTCATTATTATTAATATTGTTATAAAAACTATTACTACTATTGAGCACAGTAAAATTAATTTTAAGAACTCTGCTTCAAAGAATAAATACGAACTAGGTTTTTCAGTATGAAACAGCATTTCCTACTATTTTAATTCTGGCAGGAATTGACTCTGATTCAATAAGTTGCATAATCATGAGATCCTCTTTATTATGAAGAGTGACATCAAAGACCAGAAGGCTTTATTTGCTTTTTCAGTAATTGAATTATTGCCAGTTTCACCACTAAGGCACCATCTTTACTACAGAATTTAAAATGGGAAAAAAAAGAGGGTTATAGTGAAATGAATTGTTGATTAAAGAGAATTTCAAAGGAGAAAGGTTAAATCAACTAGGAATAAAATTTTAACGGTGCGTACTTTCTCACTTCAGTAGTTTCATGCTCCTGCCCGTAAAAGGCCATTTTATCATTTACCAAAAATCTTGGACATCTTTAAAGTTAAATAAGAAAGAAAAAAGTTAGGAAAATATTAGGAGTCCTTCAGGGAAAAAATAAACTTCTAATTATTTCTCTCTACTAAAAATGTACAGTTATTAGTTATAAACTATTGATATAACTTAGAAATGAGATAATCACAAGTTTTAAGCATTGCTTGGTGCCACAGTGAATTTTCAAGTTTTTTAAAGCAGTGCATATGTAGAATAAGTTCCTCCAGTGGAATTTCAGGCTTCATAGATTATTGCCTATGGAATATCTTTGCAGTTGTAGTATGTAATAATTCCTCAGGCTTTATCCTGATGGCTTGCTGAAGGTAAGAAGTCCAGTCTCGAGGCTTGTACAGTAGACATCCCTGGAAATGTACTTCCTGCAAATACTTTTGCTTAGGAAACTTCAATTTTTAGAAGTATTATATTAGACTAAAGTTTGTGTTGTTATTGATAGGTGCTGTTGAGCTTGCCTATTCTTTATGAAAGAGTAGAACTGTAATCTTTATTGGAGCAGATTGCCAGGTCTTTCTTCCACAGAGCCACTAAGCAGTTGAGTGCTTAGCAGTTGTGCCACCAGGGACCCTTTTAAAGACTTTAAAAATGTATAAAACAAGTTTAGACAGATTGAAAATGTTTCTAATGTAAAATTTCTGAGGGGAAATAGCTGTGGCTACATGAAGTGCTAGCAATATAGAAAAATTTGCTTAGACATGTACTGAAGAGAAAGGATGATAGTTTATTTTCTTTCACGAGATCTGTGAATTATGAAGAATGGTTGACTGGTGGAAACCCTGGTGGTGTAGTGGTTAAATGCTCCTGCTGCTAACCAAAGGATCGGCAGTTTGAATCCACCAGGTGCTCTTTGGAAACTCTATGGGGCAGTTCTCCTCTGTTCTGTAGGGTAGCTATGAGTAAGAATTGACTTGACGGCACTGGGTTTGGTTATTTGGTTTTGGGTGACTGGTAAATAAGACAATGAGTGTTTAAAAAAAGTTTCTGATTAAAAAAGATGTTTTTGTACCTTGTAGCTAAGGAAGGTATTGGCGGTAGGATCTCCAGGATTTTTTTTTTTTAAACTACTGCAGTTGCTATCAGCTCATTACTTTAGAATGGATCAAGTCTGCTGCATTAATGAATGAACAGCTTTGTAAAAACATATTGTTGTTGTTGTTTGGTGCCGTCGAGTCGGTTCTGACTCATAGAGACCCTATGTACAACAGAACAAAACACTGCCTGGTCCTACACCATTCTCATGATCCTTGTTATGCTTGAGCCCATTGTTGTAGCCACTGTGTCAATCCATCTTGTTGAGGATCTTCCTCTTTTTCGGTGACCCTTTACCGAGCATAATGTCTTTCTCCAGGGACTGATCCCTCCTGATAATATGTCCAACGAAAGTGAGATGAAGCCGGGCCATCCCAGCTTCTAAAGAGTATCCTGGCTATACTTCTTCTATAGTGTAACTTTGAGTCTGAATGGACTCAGTGGTAATAGGTAGCACTCCATATATATGTCTAAATAAAAATAATGGTTATCTCCAGTTCCCTATAATAATCACTTTCTGCAATGGAAAAAATACTAAGCAATTTTTGAAATTGAATTTCAGTGAAAATAATTGGATTAAAGCTTCACAGAAAGTGATTTTTTAAATTTCATATTGATTGCCAGAGCAAATACAGTGAATATTTCCTATTATTTCTTTTTAAATGACTACCTTAACCCCCATCAGAATTCAGAGGAAGATGTGGCACCTGTCAAATAGACTTAAACAATAATTTAACAAGGGCAAACCCGTAAAGTATATCAGAGTAGAAACCTCTTTTCTTTGTAGATGAGGAATAGTTTCCATTATTTTTTTAGCTTCTTCAACTAAATATTTGTTAAATTATTGAACAGTTTTAAAATTTCATAGATAAAGCATTTTTATTTTGTCCTTCACATTTTCAACTCCCTTCTCACCTCTTTGAGGCATGAAGCCTCAGTGAAAGATAACTAGCAAAAGCCTCTCTTATACAAATATGTATTTATATTACAGGTTTTGAAAATAATTTTTAAAACCAACAATTTTGTATATGTCGAAACTGGTTTCTCTTATTTGCAATATTTTATTTCTTAAGAAAATTCATCTATATATCCATTCAGAATATACTCTTTGAGCACTACTAAGACTACAAATGCAACCTAGTTAAAGAGATAAGGAAAAAAATGGCACCCGATGGTGAGAACTTACTGCCAAATGGAGCAAGACAAAGAGGAATAAGTTGAAAATCACAAAGCAGTATAATATGTTCTCTGACAGAGAGAAGCAATTGCATGTCATAGGAAAATAGAAGACTAAACATGATTAAATATGTCTAAATGAAAATAACTGTAACATTCACTTTTCTGTGATAATCACTTTCTGCGAAGACAAAAATGCTAAGCGGTTTATGAATATTGTCTGCGTATCAGAATTACCTATTTTAGCTTTTAAAAATTATGCATGTCTGATCCCAAACTAAATAAAATAATTCAGAATGCCTGGGATGAAAACTGTCCTCTGTAATTTAAAAAAAAAGTTATACATATTGTTTTAATGAGCTCTCTAAATAGGGTAATCATACATCTTGTTTGCCTGGAATAATCTTGTCTTTTGCATATGCCTCAATTTAGTTATTTATTCTATACTTTCCTCTCCTCTTTCATTTTCAAATGTTTCCCAGTTTGGACGATAAATATATGAATATCCTATATATAAGGAATATTACTTCAATAACACTCAATATTAAACTTTCTTTAAAAATGTTATACAATTCAGAAAATCATCAAATAGAATATTATATTTATTAAAATATATATGAGACCCTCAAAACTATGGCCCCCAGATGCTCTGTTAACCCAGAATTGAAACCATTCCAAAAGCCCACTCTTCAGAAAAAGATTAGTTAGGACTATAAAACAAAAAATAATATACATGAGGAGTGTGCTTTTTAGTTCAGTCAGATACATGAGACAAAATGGGCGGCTCCTGTTTGGAGGCAGAGTGAGAAGGCAGGAAGGTACAGGAACTGGTTGAATGGACATGGGGAACCTGGGGTGGAAAGGGGGAGTGTGATGTCACATTGCAGGGATTGCAACTAATATCACAAAACAATATGCGTATAAATTTTGTGTGAGAAATTAACTTGAGCTGTAAACTTTCAGCTAAAGCACAATAAAATATATATATATATATATATTATGTAATAGTTACTTTTCAAAATGCCTGGGTGCTTTATGTATATGTCCGTGTGTGTATGTGTGTGTGTATAATTCAAGGACTCATTTATATATATCTGATTCCTTGAATAAAATAAAACAATTTAATATAAGCTGTAGCAATTTATTCCTGGATAATGATACATTTTAGGAATAAAATTCTTGTCAACTTGATGGTAAAATGGAACTTATTTTTGCGGTATTTAATTGAAAGTAGGCGTGAATGTTTTCCATTTACCCCTTTAGGTCCACTCTCCAGCCTTTTCCTCCCAGTTCTGTGTCCTTTTGGGTTCTGGCTGAATTTTCTCAATGAAAGAATTAAAGACATTGAGAAGAGATATGAGAACAGGGTAAGGTCAGGGGTTCATTCCACAGCTCTGCTCCCGGCATCCTCCTCTGCCAATGCCCTGAATTGGTTGTGTCTCTCTCGAAGCCACAGCTTCTGCCCGTAGGCCATCTTCTTCAGATACTTTTTTCAGGTTCTGTTGCTACCACCTTCCTGTGTCTCTTCAGATGCTACACACAGGACTCTGCACATCTCTTGTGGATTTCCCTTAATCTTGTACACCTGTATTAAACTCTCCTAAATTACTCCCAACTGAGTGTGCCTTCTTTTTCCCTAAAGTCCTGACTGTTCATCATTATTTACACATATGTTACACAATGATTGGATGATTAAATATTAGGTCTTGTTTTGAATGTAAAAATCAATCTCTTCACTTGCCCTGTGTTGTGGTTAGTTGCCATTGAGTCAGCTCCAACTCTTGATGATCTTATGTATAACTAAAAGGAACATTGCCCGACCCTGGTTGTTGGCATGCCTGAGCCCCTTGTGGTACTATTGTGTCAGTCTATCTCAGTGTGGGTTTACCTGATTTTTGCAAACCCTCTACTTTACTGAACATGCTGTCTTTTTCTACCAGTTGGTCTTTCCTGATGATGTGTCCAAAGTAAGCAAACCTAATTCTCCCCATCCTTGCTTCTAAGGAACGTTTTGGTTGTATTTCCTCTAAGATTTATTTATTCATTCTCTGGAAGTCCATAATATACGCAATAATTTTCTTCACCAGCACCATAGTTTGAATGCATCAATTCTTCTTATGTCTTCCATTTATGTATTAAAAGGAAAGTTTGGGTCAACCATTTTACTAATTGTAAAAGTGGTACAAGTATTTTTTTTTTAATGACTAGAATCTGCGTTTAAGATTCCTATAGTGCCTGACATTGAAACATAGAAACAAAGGAAGAGAAATGAATTTTCAAATAACTTTATGTTTAAGCCATTCAATTTGTTGACAGTTTTTGATGTCTTTTTTTCTGGAAACTAGCATATTGTTCTAGCATATCGTTGACATAGTCAACAATTATTCTTACAAGATGTGTACCATATTCCTCAAGTATTTTATTAATAAAAATCCAAAAGTTTTTCCATTTGAGCCAATCTTTCCTCAGTAGGTTGCTCAATATGCTGAGAATTTGGTAACATTGACTACTTCAGATCGTCAGTGCATCATCTAATCTACAGCATTTGTTACAAACTAAATATGAATTGAGGTTGGAAATTGCATCCTGAGATTTGGAATTCAAAATCGATTTGAGCAAGAGGATACTGATCCATAATGGCATCATAGTCTAATCTTAGTTTTAAAAAGAGAGCATGCTGGGAACCAGAAACACTTCCAAAGAATTGCCGTTTATTAACTCCCACATATTTACTGAGCAGCTGGGATGTGCTCTGACCAAATTAGATGATTCAGTCATCTAACACTTACAAACTAGTAGATCAGTAGGGCACAACTCTTGACAACTGGCTGTCATTGTTGTCAAATAAATAAGTTTTACCGTTAATTGTATTTTAATCTGAATGAAGTAATAATATTGTGAACCGTTGAAGAGGCATTCATCTAACATGTATTCTAAATTGGAACATTATGAAGAACAATTGGAAAAGAGAAGATAGAAAGGTGTGCTTTGATTGTATTTGACCTCATACCTATGACTCATCATCATTATCAACAGGAAACCAAAGTGAGTTAATGATCTTGAGTTTGGCTGTTCGTACACTTTTGCTTCTAATGATTTTGCCTCAGTGAGGGAAAAAAAAAATAAATGCTTACTTTAAACTGTCTACAGAATTCCCTTACGAAGGCAACTGTCTTTGTTTAGGAATACACCTTAATGAGTGCCTTTGGCTTTGTAATTAAGGACTTCTATACATATCCTAAATTGGATGGAGCAAGAAAAAGAGATAGGTTAAATGCTTGATAGGAGGAACTAAACTGCAAGGAAAACAAACAGGGATTTTTGTAAGATGCATACAAATAAGCCAAGAGAAGATGGGGAGAAGAAGGTAGAGAGATATAATGATAGGCTAAGGTTCAAAATAGAAGGAAATTGTTGAAGTTCCTATTTGACTGAAAAGAGAAGCCAGTTTTTGGAGGTTCCAGTATGAAGTAAAGCTCACTGCTGTCAAGTCGATTCTGACTCATGGTGAACCCATATATTACAGAGTAGAACTGCTTCATAGGGTTTTCTTGGCTGTAACCTTTATGGAAGCAAATTGCCAGGCCTTTATTTCATGACACTACTGGGCGTGCTCGAACGACCAACCTTTAGGTAAGCAGTCAAGCACAAATCGTTTGTTCTACCCAGGTACATAACAGGAGGTGGAAGGATCAGTAATAGCAAAAGTGACTTTTAATCCCTATAGACTGCTGATTCTAAGTCATAAAGCACGACAATAAAAATGTGCCCAAGCATTATGCTGAGTGAAATTAGTTGCAAAAGGGCGAATATTGCATAAGACTACTATAATAGTAACTGGAGAAATAGTTTAAACAGAAGAAAATATTCTTTGATGGTTATAAGGGGAGAGGGAGGTGGGGAAAGGAGTTTTCACTAATTAGATAGTGGATAAGAATTATTTTAGGAGAAGGGAAAGACAACACACAGTACAGGAGAGGTCAGCACAACTGGGCTAAACTAAAAGCAAAGCAGTTTCCTGAATAAACTGAACACTTCGAAGGCCAGTGTAGCAGGGGCAGGGGTTTTAGGACCATGGTTTCAGGGGACATCTAAGTCAATTGGCATAATAAAATCTTTTAGGAAAACATTCTGCATCCCACTTTGGAGGGTGGCTTCTGGGGTCTTAAACGCAAGCAAACGGCCATCTAAGATGCATCAATGGGTCTCAACCCACCTGGACCAAAGGAGAATGAAGAACACCAACGACACAAGGTAATTAGGGGTCCAAGAGACAGAAAGGACCACATAAACGAGAGACTACATCAGCCTGAGACCAGAAGAACTGGATGATGCCTGGCTATAACTGATGACTTCCCTGACAGGGAACACAATGGAGAACCCCTGAGGGAGCAGGAGAGTAGTGGGATGAAGACCCCAAATTCTCGTAAAAAGACCTGACTTAATGGTCTGACTGAGACTAGAAGGACCCCGGTGGTCGTGGCCCCCAGACCTTCTGTTAGCCCAAGACAGGAACCATTCCCAATGCCAACTCTTCAGACAGGGATTGGACTGGACTATGGGATAGAAAATGATACTGGTGAAGAATGAGCTTCTTGGACCAAGTAGACACATGAGACTATGTTGACATCTCCTGTCTGGAGGGGAGAGGAAAGAGCAGAGGGGGTCAGAAGCTTGCTGAATGGACACGAAAGTAGAGAGTGGAGGGAAGGAGTATGCTGTGTCATTAGGAGGAGAGCAATTAGGAGTATATAGCAAGGTGTATATAAATTTTTGTATGACAGACTGACTTGATTTGTAAACTTCCACTTAAAGCACAATAAAAATTAAAAAAAAAAAAGTTCCCAAGGAAGACTTTGTAAATTTTGTTATAATTAGTTCCCTCTGAACAGATAGATGGCCTTATGAATCGAGGAGGTTAGTAAAGTAAGGTGTTCAGAGAAGTAAGTCTAAAATAGAACGTTTCCATATTTTCTAAATATTTTATATGCTTGTACAATGTTACGAATCACCTGGGTTTACAAATCTCTGCACATATTTGCTATAGAATGCATGCTTAGTTTTCTTAGTCAATTATTATAAACAGTGGAAATGAAGTTCAGTGTACTAGAACAAGGAGGTGTAGAAGTCTTGGCCAAAGCAAGATATAAAGGCTAATTACAATTTGAGAACAGGTTAAATTTTAACAGATTATTTATGGCTATTCTAAATTGTATTTTTATAAATTTCATTTCACAAGTGTTCACCTTACATATTATTTTTTTTTTTTTGTATACTAATCTTGCATCCTGTAACTTTGCAAAATTGACTTATTAGTTTTACAGAGTTTTTTGGTGGAAGTCATAGGGATTTTTTCAACAAACAATGATATTGTCTATGAATAATGGTCGTTTTATTTCTTCCTTTCCATTTTATGGGCCTCTTATTTCCTTTTCTTGTTGTATTACACTGGTTGGGTATTGCACTTTTTGAAACAGAAGTGGTAATATAAGATGTGCTTTACTGATATTTTATAAGGAAAAATTAGTATTTCAACACCAAGTATGATGCTAGCTGTAGGGTTTTTCATAGGTGGCCTTTATCAGTTTGAGGATGTTTCCTATACTGAATTTTATCAAAAAGACTTGCTCACGAATGTTCATAACAGTCTTATTTATAATAAGGAAAACTTAAAAACAATCCAAATATTCATCTACAGAACAATGGATGAAAAATTTAATGGATGTAAAAAAAAAATGATGGCATATTCACATAACAGAATAGTCAGCAATAAGAGGGAGGAACTACTGATACGTGTGACAAGAAGAATAAATCTTAGACGTTATGCAAAGCATAAGAAGCCAGACTCAAGAGAGTTCATATTGCATTCTATTTTCAACAAATTAGTCTAGAATAGGAAACTTAATTTATGGTGATAGAAGTCAAAGGACGATTGTTTGGGGCCAGGGGGTGGAGGATTGACTGAGAATTGATAAGAGAATACTCTGGGGTGATGGAAGTGGTCTATATCTTATTTGAGTAGGGTTTCGTGGATGCATACGATTAATTGTCAACACTCATCAAATTGAACATTTAAGTACTACGATATGTATTTTTTTTTGAAGTGCTATGGCTGCTAACCAAGCAGTCGGCAGTTCGAATCCACCAGGCACTCCTTGGAAACTATCTGGCAGTTAGTTCTACTCTGTCCTATAGGGTCACTATGAGTCGGAATCGACTCGACTGCAGTGGGTTTGGTTTTTTTGTTTTGTTTTGGTGGCTCAGCAGTTAAGTGCTCAGCTGCTAACCAAAAGATCAGTGGCTCGAGCTCACCAGCCACGCCATGGGGGAAAGATGTGGCAGTCTGCTTCCATGAAGATTACAGCCTTGGAAATCCTATGGGGCAGTTCTGGTTTGTTTTATAAGGTCACTATGTGTTGGAGTCAGCTCCGGGCAGTGAGTTTGTATATATTTTAATGTATATAAATGATAGCTTGAAAATTAAAAACGGAACTTTTGCAAGACCGTATTGTTATAATATTGCTCTTGATACTTATATCGAAAACTATGTAGGAAAACTTGGTAAGTTTATTCAGTAATTTACCCTTAAAAAAAGGGTAAATTAATTGGTAGAGCCATCTTTTTTTAATCTTCAAAATGAGAACAAATAGAGTATCCCAAAATAGATACCATTATGGAAAAAAGCGGAAACCCTGGTGGTGTAGCAGTTAAGAGCTAGGGCTGATAACCAAAAGGTCAGCAGTTCAAATCCACCAGGAGCTCCTTGGAAACCCTGTGGGGCAGTTCTACTCTGTCCTCTAGGGTCGCTATAAGTCGTAATTGACTCGATGGCAGCAGGTTTGGTTTTTGGTTTATGGAAAATATCCTTTATACCAAAGCTATTTACATGTTTAATCATATGGCCAGTGCTCTGCTAGTCTGGTTATAATGAATATTTAGTGCAGACATTTTTACTTTGTGATTTGTTTGTGTGCTCATTTATTTATTTTTGCTCTTAAATAATTTTGCTTTAATCTGTACTTTTCTGCAAGCAAGTAGCCCCTTTTACATCCCACTCAACATTTATCAACCTCAGATATCTCTGTCAGCCTTTTGCTGACTATACCCTCCCCCAAAAAAACCAACCCGTTGCCCTCGAGTCAACTCTGAGTCATAGCAACCCTATAGAACAGAGTAGCACTGCCCCATAGAGTTTCCAAGGAGCGCCTAGTGAATTTGAACTGCTAACCTTTCCGTTAGCAGCCATAGCACTTAACCACTACACCACCAGCGTTTCCTGACTACACCCAAGGCGCTTAAAATGTTTGTGGAAAGAAACCAAAAAGCATAAATATGTACAAGGACCCAGATACTTAAAGAGAAAAGGCTATAAAGAGGTTGAATGTGTGCCACGAGTATATGTACATAATGATCAGTGAGTCACCGTACTTGATTTATTTTTTAAATACTTCAGAAAATTATGTCTGTTTCATCTCCTACTCTCGTAGATACAAGATAATTTCTACTAATGCCCCTAGTATATAAAAAAAAATTACCTTATAGTGCAAGAATTTGGTGTGCCATGGCATAAGTTTAATACTATTTGCTCTGTTATCAGAAATCATGAAACCTTTGTAGATCACTTGATTGACTGCTGATAAATGAAAGTCCTAAGTAGACTCACAGCACTTTTCATTTTGTACCTAGATTGGTAGGTGATTTAATATAATAACTATATATGTAATGAATTTTCTGTATTATCTTTAAACTGTTTATATAAAAAATAATTTTGTTATTCTTTACAGTATACTTTTAAAAGATTTTAAACATACGTAAACTGGAGAATTAGAATAAAGTCAACATGAATTTCAGTATAAAGAAGATGAAAAATTTAAAATGAAAGTATAACTGTTCCAATTTTTAACTTCAGATTGCAGTGTTACCTCTAAATATGATTTTATTTTTTCAAATTTATGTAGTTGGATAACATGGTATGTTGCTTCACTAATATCCTAAAAAGGTAAACCTTGAAGTTTTTGCTTAGAAGATTAGACATAGAATTTTCTGCCACTCGGCTTGATACATCGCTTTTTCTCTTTATCTTCTCCTTGCAATGCAATGTATTAGCTGTTGCTGCTGCATAGTCCCCGTGAGGTCACTGAAGACCTCTGAGTGCTTCTGGTCAATCAGGCCTTCGTGCTGTGATTGATTAATAACTTTCTTAGGATGGCAATACTCTGAAAATTTCAACTTCACCTTAATAATCCTCTGCTCTCTGTTTAATAATAACACAAGTGATTGCAAATCATTTGAATATTGTGCCTTTGTCCTTAAGCTTAATTCTGTCTATATGCAACCAAGCAAGGGTATTATCAACTCAAGGGTGGGAAATGTAATAATTGAGGAAAGGATGAGTTGATTAATTGGGAGGGTAGTTATCATCAAGAACAGAGAGATAGAAGCTATTATATTTTTTTGCAAAGTTGTTAATAGACAAGTCAGACTGAATTAGAACTGAAGCCATTTCTGAACAAAAGCCTTCCATTTTCATATTCAATGACATTTCCCGTGACAGAATATACAGTTTTACCTTATTTGGGATGTTTCATATCTTCTTTTATTCATTCCTTCCCTGTAGTTCCATTCCTGTTGTAATGTTTTTAGGTCTATTTTTTTTTTATAGATATCATTGAATTATATCAATTCAGAGATAAATAATTTTTGCATTTGAGCACTTCTTAAAATTGGCACATATGTTGAATGGAGCTTCTCTTTCCTGAAACACTGCTTGCTATTCAGTTGACAATTTTCTTGCAATTGATAGCACCTTAGAAATCAGGAAAAAGCGGGCTATGAAATAACATTTAACAATGTTAAGTATTTTAACATGTCATTTAACAAATATGTATTGAGTGCCTGCTCTGCCAGGGATAAAGTCAGATGCTAAGAAAGCAACATCAGAAAGGACAGACCAGATTTCAATAATCTTAGCATCTAAGAAGGTAAAATAAATAGATAAACAATTAAATAGAAGGCAATCTAGTAAATTACCAGAGCAGCATAATGCAGATGTATTAGAAATGCTATAGAATGACGGAAGAGGCAATGAATAATTCTGACTGTGCTATTTAGAGGAGAAAGAACTCATCAAGTAGAAGGATACTAGGCAGGGGAAGGAGCATAAGCAAAGGCAGGGAGGTGTGAAATGTCAGGGTGTGTACAGGGAATGACGAGTAGTCTGGTAGAACTATAGCATAGGGCATTTTCTCACATACATAAGTAATGAACAGAACACTTTAAAAGGGAAAAATTCTTGCCCATCTGCAGTATTGAATCAAATTGTCTTTATTATGTTGTTTTTATATATGCAGTATTTCTTTTTTTCTACCACCATAAAGCCCCAAAACATATTTATTACTTAAATATGAAAAGCCATAAAACCAATGAAAATCTAATTAGCAACACTAATTTAAAAGGATAGATGTGAATTTTTATTTGGGGGCATGGTGAACTCAAACTAAGCAAGGAATGAGTTTTAACTACTGACCTGTGAATTTTATAGGTCAATTGATATAAGTATACCTCAAAATATTATATCAGGATGGGTATGATTAACAGTGGCTAGCACTTGATTACCTTGGCTTAATATATGCCAAGTACAGACCAACGATTTTTTAGGCAGTGCTTTATTCTTGTAAAGAGTTTTCTCAAGTGGCTTTCCATACATTACATTCTATTGGATTTCCTCTTCCCTAAATGTTTTCCACTTCTCAGGCATCTTTGCCATCTCTTCTCCTGACTTCCTAATGTTGGAGTGTTTAAGGATTCCATCCTATTTACTGTATCCTTTGGTGATCTCATCTAGCCCCATGGATTTCATTTCCATGTATTTATGGCAAAAATCACATTTATATATCCAGCCCAGACTTCTCTCCCAAATTCCAAACTCATGTATTAAACTACTTATTCAACATCTTCACTTCAGTGTCCAATAAAATCTTATGTCCAGATTTGAACTCCTGATCTCCCCAAATCTTTTCCTCCTGCAGCCTTCCCCAGCTGATGACAATTCTGTTTTCCAGTTAATAAGGGCACAAACTTAAGAGTTTTTCTCGACTCATCTCATATCCAAAATCTGCCGGAAAATTAAATGGGTTTACCTTCAAAATATGTTGTTGTTGTTATGTGCCATCAAGTCAGTTCCCACTCATGGACACCCTTTAGGACAGAGTAGAACTGCCCCATAGGGTTTCCAAGAAGCAGCTGGTGGATTCAAACTGCTGAACTTTTGATTAGCAGCCCAAAGGGCTCCCTTCAGAATATGTACAGAATCAAATCTCCTCTCACAACCTGAGAATTTGAAACTTACAAATAGGGTGGTTAAATTAAAAATAATCAAAGCAAGGCATTAGACTAACAATTCTTTCAGGGAAAGTATTTTTCCTGACTTTGGTTAGAATTGGGGCCCTGACGGCACAGTGGTTAAGAGCTCAGCTACTCGCTAAAAGGTAGGCAGTTCAAATCTACCAGATGCTCCTTGAAAACCGTATGGGGCAGTTCTACTCTGTCCCATAGGGTTGCTGTAAGTCGGAATTCACTCCACGGCAATGGGTTTGGTTTTTGTTAAAATTGCCCGCACCCTGGCAGGCCACTCGCACTGCTCCACCCTTCGCATTGTTAGTTGCAGTGGAGTCGATTCCAACTCAAGACAATCCCAAGGGTGCCAGGCGTTGCTTCCAAGGAGTCTCTGGGTGGGTTTGAAGCATCAACTTTTAGGTTAGTAATTCAGCGCGTAACCATTTGTGCCACTCCAGGGACTCCTCCACCTGTTGTAGGCCTCTGGATTATGGCGTAATAATAGGAAATCTGAGTTAATGTAATCTACAAAAAAAAAAAAAAAAAATTTTTTTTTTTTTTTTTTAGATACATTTGCAGAAGTCAAATTTCACTTCATTGCGCTTCTACTTTGAATCTTGGATATATAATAAATACACTGTAATTGGTAGTTGATTAATAGAAAAGTCTGCTAAAGTGTGAAATTCTCTAATCTATTGATACAGAGTACAGGTCAACTAACTATGACGCACTGATCAAATCCAACTGCCGCTAGTTTTGTAACTCAAGTTTTATGGGAAAATAGTTATGCTTATTCATTTACGTACTATCTGTGGCTGCTCTTAAGCTGCAAGAGCAGAACCAAGTAGTTTCAGCGTATACCGTATGGCCCCCAAAGCCTAAAATTTGTACTGTCTGTCCCTTTACAGAAGACATTTGCCAACCTCTTCTCCATTACGTTTGTATTAAAGAATTGGATTTTAAGGTTTACTTTATAATGAATTTATTTATTGAGCTGTGTTAATGAGAAACAGAAAAGGAAATGAAGTTGATCTAGTTTGACTGGGATGTATGTAGTACGTGATTTACCCTCTGGGAAAAGTGTTTTTGAGGCAACTGTGTTTTTATGAGCCCTGGTGGTGTAGCAATCAAAAGCTACGGCTGCTAACCAAAAGATGGGGAGTTTGAATTCACGCTCCTTGGAAACCCTATGGACAATTCTATTCTGTCCTATAAGTCCACTATGAGTCGGAATCGACTCAACAGCAGTGGCTTTTTTTTTTTTTTTGCTGAAATCAACAATGGAAAGATGTTTGTATTTATTGCATGAGATTATGAAACATTAACTTTGCATTTGCATTAATATTGGAAACAAAATAGCATTCAAAGAGGAAAAATGATTGAAGTGCTAGAATCTGTACAAGGTGAGTAAAGGGAACTAATTTATCATGAGATGATTTATAACTTCACTTTGTAGGACAGATATTTTCATGGTACAAATATTTCATATCTGGAAATGATTATAACAAATGTAATTTTTTTTTCCCCTTCAGCATTAGTTGTGTGACCTACTTCAAAGTTCAGAGGCACAAATATGGTTGAATATTGTATTTGTTCAGTTAATTGCTTGAGTTATCACCTATCCATTTTAGCAAGAAGCTTAACATCAACTTTTTGAGGACTTCTCAGCATCCTTATGCTATGTATTTGGAGGTGTTCTTAGACTAAAGAATTGACTGGTGGCCGGACAATCGACGAGTCCAGTAGGTATACATGGAGTTCCCGTTTTCAAATGCCCCTGGCTCCTGTTATTGCCCCCTCTCCCAGATTTTACTATTGTGAATTGCTCCTGAATGTAATGTAAGCCTTCACTAGGCCCTAGTGTGGACTCTGGTTCTTGTTCTCTTTCTTCCCAGGAGGCTTCTAGGATTCTGTCACCTCCTCCGCAATCATTTCTGCATACCAAGGGACAGTTGGGTAGGGCAGCTTTAGTCAGACCACTAAAAACCAGAAGACCAAACCCGTTGCCGTCGAGTCAATTCCGACTCATAGCGACCCTATAGGACAGAGTAGAACTGCCCCATAGAGTTTCCAAGGATTGTCTGGTGGATTCGAACTGCAGACCTTAACTACTACACCACCAGGGTTTCCAAAGGTTGAAACAAGAAGGTTTATTTAACGATTTAGTCACAGATATCCCTATGTATTCACTATATTCTGTTGTTGCCTGTATTTATTATATACTATGCCTTGCTATCATTGTGTACTCAAGCTCTGTGTGCACAAGCAGTATAAACTAGAGTTTTCATATCAAGTATCAGCACAAAAAAAGTTTAATTTTCATCTTTTCAGTGTAATCTTAAACACCACTAGCTAATATTGGCTTTTCTTCCTTTTTTCCTTTTCTTCCCTGGAGATTTTGTGTTACCGTTGAAATATATGTTCCTTTTGGAAGCCCTGATGGCACAGTGGTTAAGTGCCACGGCTGCTAACCAACGGGTCGGAAGTTCACATCTGCCAGGTGCTCCTTGGAAACTCTATGGGACAGTTCTACTCTGTCCTATAGGGTCGCTATGAGTTAGAATCGACTTGATGGCACTAGGTGGTTTTTGGTATGTTCCTTTTGGCATATCAGTTCAGAATACTGTGATTTTCTTGTTGACTGTGCCAAGAAAGACATCCAATTAAGACTCAGGAATTACCTTTCTAAAAAGGAAACTTGATTCTAATACCAACCTTTATATTTAGGAATGAAATTTTCAGTATTTTAGTGCCTGAAGTACCTGTGATACTATAAGCAACTATTAAGCACTTAGTGTGGCAAAGTGCTTGGGATTCAAACGTGCAAGACACAAAGCCCTCGGGTAGTTTACCGTTCAGTTGCAAAAAAGACAAATAGAAAAGGAATTACTGAATATTATGTATTTTATTATTTGGTGGGAGTAAACACAGTGCTATGGAATTCACCTAAAAAGAGCAACTGAGAGAATTGTTGGTAGAAGTAAGAAAATACAGCTGTCAGGAAGTTCTTCCCACAGTGGCTACTCTTGAAGGGTAAGTAGGAATTTATCTTGAAGGATAAATTGGGAATTCCATATTTCAGACATACAAAGAGCAGAAACACAGAGGCATAAACAAACATTGTGCATCTGGAGAGGTTACAAGTGTTTTTCCATGGCTAAAATTAGTGTTTTTGTTGAAACGTGGCAAGAAACAGGCCAAATTATCGAGAAGAAATCAAATCATGAAAGATCGTTAATAGAAAAAGAAGTTTCTCCTGAGGGTAAAAAATAATGTTGAATGATCTTTAAAATATTAATTCATGTGTGGGAAGTTTTTGGAGTTTTATTTTCTGTCCAGATTATAAAAGTAATGTGTACTCACTATAGAGCACTTAAAAAGTACAAATATGAACACACAGAAACTGAAAGTCTCCATATTCTCACTACTCAGAGATGGTGAACGGTGTTAATGACAGTAAAACAATCAGATTCACTTTGTGTAAAGATCACAATGACACTGTCATGGAAGACAGATAGTGTGTGTATGAGAGGGGTGTATATGTATGGTTTGTGTGTGTGTATGTGTGTGTTGGGTGGGGGAGTATACAACTACCATACTACTATAGTAAATGTTAAAAATCTCAGCTTTAGGAAAATGGTATGAATAGAAAGGAGGAGCCATATTTCAGAGTTATGATAAGACCAGATCTATTAAGTTGTGAGGGTTCCCAGCCTTTTTATCTCTCTTACCCACTGCCATCGAGTCGATTCCGACTCATAGCGACCTTATAGGACAGAGTGGAACTGCCCCGTAGAGTTTCCAAGGAGTGCCTGACGGATTTGAACTGCCAACCTCTTGGTTAGCAGCCGTAGCACTTAACCACTACGCCACCAGGGTTTTATCTCTCTTGCCTATCACAAAATCTCTAAATTTGCCCTTATTCCATCCCTTCTGCTAACTGGGGCAATTTTAGAGCTACCTCCTGGGCAGGATCTAAATAAAAAGCCAAGCTAACTCTCAAGAAGTTACCATCAATCTAAAGAACACAGTAAAGGATGATAATTAGCCGTGGGGTCAATGGGAGATGAAATGAAAAAGAATATGTAGAAGAAAAGGTAAAAGGTTTTGCCTGGAATAATTCCCAGAGCCAAGCAGCTTTTAGTTGTTGCTGTAATGCTTCCTCTGGACACTGAAGGCTGGAGCTGTCAAATAAGAACACAGAGTCAGTGTGAATTGACAAATCTGTGAAGACATTTGGCTGAGGAAGGAAGGAGACAGGAGATAGAAGAGGATTTGGAGAGGAATTAAATATTTACTATGTAGAGGAAATAAATATTTCCAAGGATATTTTTCAGAATGGAAAAGAGTTGAGCGTAATTTAGGTTGAGGGAAAATTTAAAGTTCCAAGAAGACAATTAATGGAGTAAGATTCCTGTGAGGGAAGAAAGGATTTTCAGAGCCTAGGTAGAAGAATCCTGGAAGGATAGTTGAAATGATTTAAATTTGCATTTAAATAAATTTCTATATTTATTCATATTTTAGAGACCCTTTGTGTAGGGAAAGAATTCAGTTTATTTTGTAGTATTCCGAAAAAGCAGAACTAAAGACCCCTGTGAGGAAGTTCTGAGGAAACATAGTTGGGACCAAAATTTGGAAGAAATCCTTTTTTCTAAAAATACGAATAGATTTGTTGGTTCTCCTGATTATATAAACAACACAAGCTAGTTGTAAGCAAAAAAAAAAATGAAGAAAAACAAAGCAAAGGAAGGAAAATTAAATACAGCCAAAATCCCCATGTAAAAAAAAAAATTTTTTTGCCGTCCTTCATAATGCTGCTATCTCTAGATATCTCCATACATACAGTTTAAGAAAATGAGATCGTATTATATGTGGTGTTTCCGTTAACAGAACGTAAAAATATATAACCTGTTGCTCTCAAGTCGATTCTGACTCATAGTGACCCTGTAGGACAGAGTAGAGCTGCCCCACAGAGTTGCCAAGGAGTGCCTGGTGGATTTGAACTGCCGACCTTTTGGGTAGCAGCAGTAGCACTTAACCAATACACCACCAGGGTTTCCAAAAATATATATAGACTTAAAATATATAGCTTACTTCTTTCTTCCCCTTTTCCTTTCACTATCTTTACCTGCCCCTCACCAAGGTAACCAGAATTAATTTGCATAAATCCATCTATAACTTTGAGTCCTTTTTTTATTTTCTCTACCCCATCCTACTTTCTGGGGATACAGATGAGAAGTTTGATACTATCTGATATATTTCCCTGTGAGTAACTTGTTTATTTTTGCCTAGGGCTCATAAAACTTTCTCTGGAATTTACCATGATATGTCTATATGCACTTTTAAAATTTAAATTAATCCTCTTCTCTCTGGATTTAGACTTTTTATGCTGCAAGATTAAATCTTTATTTAAACTATGGAAATTTTCTACTACTATCTTTTAGATTTCTACCTTTTCTCCATGAGTTAATACTTTCCTTCAACTGTAGCCTATATTGTGGTCTGTTAATATATTCCTTCAACTGTCTCCTGGCTCTGTTGTCTCCCTATTGTTGTAATCTTGTCACTGATTATTTTTATCTATTTATATTTTTGCTGTGTATTTCAAGACATATTTTGGTTCTGAGGAGTAGCCAGCTTCTTTAGTTCTTTTAGTTCTGGAAGTCCATCAGTCTTCATGCTGGATTGAGACTCATTAAAACCAAAAAAACAAAAAACAAAACCATTGCCTAGCAGCCAATTCCAAGTCATAGCGACCCTATAGAACAGAGTAGAACTGCCCCAATAGGGTTTCCAAGGAGCAGCTGGTGGATTCAAACTGCCCAGCTTTTGGTTAGCAGCACTGCCTTTTAACCACAGTGCCACCAGGGTTCCTGAGTCTCATTAGGAGTTTGTATTCTCTCTGCCAATGTTTCTGCCTTTGTCTCTGTTGCTGTCACTGTCTCCCTCCCTCTCCCTCTCCATCTCTCTTTCTCTGTCTTCATCTCTTTCTTTTTTCCCCCCTCTCTTTCTTTCTCTTCCCATTTGTTAAAGTTGCAATTTTTCTTTCCCCTCCAGCAGTTTTACTTTACTAGTTACCACCTATATCTATCCCCCCTCACTCCTGTATTCTAGTTCTGGGATTTCAGGGGCATTGTTATTCTCCTGTATCTTCTTATGGCTCTGATGATGCTCAGAGCAGGTCAAGCTAGTAGGAAGCCTGAAGAGGAAACAAACCAACAGACAGAAGGAGGAGCACCAGGATTTTGTCCTGTTGGCTGATAACACACCAACTCATATACTCTCCCACACTGAGCAGCCTCTCATCTCAGCCCTGTGAGTATCTTTGGAGTCAAGGCTTAGACAAATCTTAGGCTCAAAGATAGGACAGAACTCAGTCGATCTGGAGATAGCTTTCTTCACAGTTACCAAGCCAGAAAGACTCATCAGGTGCTTCTTTCAAAGTGTGAGCTCCGTATGCGACTGTACAGGCTGTGCATTGCTCCACTCCAGGGAGCACTGTGCACATTGGTTGTAAAGACCGTGATATTGTGTAACACAGTGGCCCTGTCCCCTGGACCAGGCTCTTTCCAGGAAATGGGAAGAATTCAGTCTTCACTTCAGGCCACTCTGCCACAGTTCTTAGGTTCCTGTGTGGTACACAGGGGCACAAAGTCCTGATGCAAGTTTCTGTCTGTATAAACTGCCAAGCGCGAGCCCTCCACACGCAAGCATAGCCCAGTCATCTCTGAGTCTCGTGCTACGCCTTTCATGACTTACAGTGCATGAGCGAAGGGCCTCTGTAAAGTGATTTGGGGCTAATGTTTTCTCAGGATCCTGCTCTTGCTTTAACAACAACCAAAGAAAAAAAGCTCCCTTCCCAAAATCTGCCTTCTAGGATTATTTTTTCAATAAATTTGCATGTCTTAGAAAGTAACTGGTTCCTCATTATCAGAATTGGTCTTGTAGATTTTTGATGATGATCTCTCAGGATGCCCTAGGACAAATTAATAAAGTGAGAAGTAAGTTACCCCAGAGGACTTGTTGATTTCTTTCCAGTTTTATGTTTCCATTGGATCACTTGATGGTGCCAATCCTTTACTCATACTCCCCAGAATTATCTACCCTTGTCACTTTGCTACACTGCCAAATTATTAAATATAGTAGGTGAATGGAAGATGTGTGTTTTCCAGCTCTAAAAGCAAAAATTTTTACGCAAATTAAGCAATTTACTAGAAATTACATACTAATTCTGTTATAGAGCCAGTGTTTAACTTAGAACTATAAAAGCCAACTTATTTTTAGTTCTCTAATATTGCCATTTGCCTGAAACAAAGATAGGATTTGAGGGAATACAAAAATTGAACACATTATGTGAGTGTACAGAGGCTTTTCCCCCTTCATTTCCATTTGATTATTAAATTGAAAAAGTACTACAGACCCATGGTTTAAACAAAATAATACAAAATGACACTAAATGAAAAGTATGTTTCTGTCCCAACCACAGAACAACAATCCCTGTCCTTAAAAGCCTTGAGAAACCTAATTTGTGTATATAATTCAATTGTATGGCTCTAGCAAAGCTTTCGTTAAATATTTGATTAGAAAATATTTTTTGCAAATATTTTGTTATTATAGTGTAACTGCTCCAAAAATGAACATTCAGACCTCTTTGCTTAGCATTCACTCTCCACAATCTGACCTTAATGTATCTTGTCAGCTGATCTCCAGCTGCTTCTTTATATGTATGTAGTGCACTCATCAAACTGAATATTCTATGAAGCCACTCATGCTTTTTTAATCTGTTGAAATCCGTTCTCTTTCACTAACCATTCAAATGCCACCATCTCCATAAGGTCTCCCTGGATAAAAGGGGGAGATGGTGTTTGAATGACCTGGATAACAGAAAAAGATGGTGTTTGAATGACCTGTAATACAAACAAGTGCATATTGTCTATATAAACGAATGAATGTCTTTAGCAAGGTATTACACATAAGATAGGTCTTTGTATTATGGTCATATATATATTCATGGTTATATTTGCCCTTAAATAGACTTTAAACTCCCAGAGAAGGAGCTCCATTATTTTCCATTTTTCACAGAAGAGCACTTATATAGAGTAGACACAACATGCATTCATCTTTAATGTACACAGTAAACACCAAGACTGTCACTTGAGCATCTTCCTTAGGGTGACAAATTTCAAAAAAAAAAAAAAAATATATATATGATGGCATTGTCCTTGGCATAACACATTTCTATAAAATAAAATTTAAAAAACCTGCAAATTAGCAGATACTGCATAATTTTTATGCCTTTGTAGGATGCCTCTAAGGTTGTGCACAGATTGTACCTCTTCCAAAATAATTGGAACAGCACCAGAGGGGTTGAAATATTTTGAGTTAGCAAGCTGAAAAGTGTCATTTGATTTCATGGTGGTTTATTGAAAACTTTGCTGATTTTCAAAAATTATATATTCTGCTTTTACTATTTACTAGTCTTAATGTGTGAAAACATCCAACAAAAGAGAACATTTTAAGGAAATATACCTTAAAAATACGCAGATTTCAGAATTTTCCACTTTTACCTGTTTTTTATGGTAGCTTTTAGAAGTGGGCAACGGATTTTTTATACAAGGGGTTTGGTATCTGGAATATATTTTAATGCATATTATCTAGCTCACAGATGATTCATTTCCATGTATCTTCACTCTGAAAACTTTTGGATACTCACCATTTTTTTGGTCCTCTTTTTTACAGTCTCAAAATTAAGAAATTTTATGTTTTCTCTTCTGCCTATTTGTAACTTTTGGGTCTTTTTCTGTATGAGTAGAAGCAAATGCATCAGGCATCTCTTCAGAAGTAGCGTGCGTGGAGAAAACCATGTGATGTCTTATAGTGGAGAGCCACTAAAGATTCTAGACACTAAAAACTAAAGATCCCAGACACTAAAGATTCTGGCTTTGAAAACAGACCAACAAACCACTCCCCACAGTGTGATGCCAGAGCATGCCTTTGAGAAAGTTACTAAGTTCTTTGAATTTCCATCCACTTATTTATAAAATAGATTTTGTGGTTCAGTGAGATTTAAGTACTGTAAGTGAAAACGCTATGCCTGACACATGTAGGTACGTATTTATTCAGTACAAATTTACCGTTTCTACTAGAAAAGTTGCTCTTTATTTGTGGAATAACAAGGTATTTCAGTTAACGAGACTATTCATAGCAGCAAAATTGTCTTAGAAACAAAAGCTATACTAGATTCAAGAAGCCCTGATGATATGGTGGTTAAGCACTTGGCCGCTAACTGAAAGGTTGGCGGTTCAAACCTAGCAGCCACTCTGTGGGAGAAAGATGTGGGAATTTGCTTCCGTGAAGGTTACAGCCTTGGAAACCTTAAGGGGCAGTTCTACTCTGTTCTATGGGGTCACTATGAATCTGAATCAACTCGATGGCAATGGATATACTAGATTTACTAATCTTTTTATTTTTTTAGGTTTAGTCATGGTTTTACTTTATATAGAGCCATTTGGATCCCAGTTTCTTGTCTAAGTGAAGAAGCAAGGTAGTAGTGAAAGGAGTGGTCAGGTATGGAATACCAAAAACAGGCATGCTCCAAAGTTTTCAAACCAGTTAGTGCCACCACCAGGGTTTTCAGTTTGAGGTCGGACGACTGCCTTGAAATGCTGCAGATTTCCTTACAAGGATGTTTTACAAGATTGACGCGGTATTGTCCTTTCCATTGTTCTTAGTTGCTCATATAATAGAATCAAGCCATAACCAGGCTTTATTAGCACAATTCTGTAACCAAGCAAATGAAGCCACTAAGTATATACCTAAATCATTTCAAGATATTAACTGTCCTTCTCAGAATGAACCCTCTTAGTGATGCCATGAAAAATATGTGAGCGTTCTTGTATATGTATCTACTAATATATAGGTAAATATATATTTATATGTATATATGTGTGTGTGAGTAGTTTTTAATCCAGCCCTAACTTAGATTTTCCAAGCACGCTTTAACCCACAATCAGATCCAAACTAACAGTTGCAGTCTCATCTTCAACCTACTGTCAATTTGCAGAATTTTTAGAAGTTCTCAGTATAGTGTTAGATTTTGATATTTTCCATCAAATTATGGTCCAGAAATTAAAAAAAAAAAGAACATCCTCCTGTCGTTCCCATTGGAATTTCTCCAAACACTAAACACATGAAGAAAAAATGATAAGTAAGAACCTAAGTATGCCTCATTAATAGTTGCTTGAGCATTCAATATTCCAGTTCAAAACTCTGGACAAACTGGGTCAAGGCATCTCTTAGGCTCATAAGAAAAAAAAAAATATATATATATATATATATAAAATAAAAAAAAAATAGGCTCTCTTAAAACAACCCAGCCCAGTGCCCTCGAGTCGATCCCGACTCTCTTATCACCTGTTAAATCCTCCATCCAGATCTTGAAATGCTACTATCTTCTGGCAGTATGTATAGAATATGTAGGTAGTACAATGTGGTAGAGAAGCTTGTTTCTGTGATCACTACTCTCAAAGCATGTACGGAGAGGCAGGAGAAGGGCGAGGGAACCCACAGGGCCACTTGTAAGCCCTGAGTCAGTTTATCCACTCAGGTCTGTAAAACAGGGAGCAGGGTATGGATTCATGCATTTCACAGCATGGTGACTACACGTTTTGGTAATTGTAGCTTATTTGATGACCCAAAATCAGTTCATCAAGTTAACTACTCCTTCCTGGTACGTATGTATGGGGCTGCCATGAGTCAGAACCAACTCGATGGCAACTAACAACAACATAATGGAAAGAATAAGGTTGGGTAGGGAAGTTAACGTTCTACGCTTTCATAATATACTAAACTCTTAATTAAGACTGTATAAGAAGGAATCGCAGTGTATATGTTATTAACAGTATGTTTTTTATCTATATTATATATACAATTTCAGAAAAAAAAGTGATTTTTACATTTTATTTTATCCTTGATCAGTAAGGAAATTATCCTGTTCCTATAGAATGCCATTGTAGTTTATCAGTCACCAAGACCCACCTGATTATTGTGTGCGCTGTGGAAGCTACTGTAAAATAATACCTAGACATATAAATTAGAAATTCATTAAAAAATTTAATGGTCCAAATGAATAAGCTATCTTGATTTTGCAAATGGTAGACTAAGTATCATCACCCTGGGATATTATTTCCATTATATGATTAGCTCTTCAAAATTCTAACTACTTTATTGAGCAATATCAAGTCCTTCTTTCATATTCAATGTCATTTTCAGTGATTGAATTGAATAATAACCATTATTCATAATTCCATTAATTAGTTACTTTGATTAAAAAAGCCTCCTTGTAGCTACTAATGGATCTCCTTTCAGGGCTTGTTAACATGGCACCTTAAATAAAACACTGGCTGCCTAATAGCAAGATGTACTTCTGCCCTACCTTGTGTTGAATGTGCCCATCAGTAGTATTTTTAACCTCTATTAAGGAAAGTAAGAGATGCTGAAATTGCTATATATTTAAAGTTCAATCATCAAAGCTTCTGTAGTGCTCTATAATTTTTTTTTCTTATTCATGTCCAAGTGACACTCATCCAATAACCCCTCTTTTTTCCAGTATTTTTGTTGAAGAGGAATAGGGTAATGATGACACACGTTTCAACAGACTGCTATATATTATCAATCTGTGCAAGCAAACCATAGACACAAGAATAAGAAAGTTGAATTGTTATATTTCCTGAGAAAATAGAACAAAAACCTTATATAATTCCAAAATGACAAGTCCATAAAGTATCCAGCTTATGTACACCCACTCCTCACTTCTCAACATGGTTAGGTTCCAAAGACCAGTTTGTTATATGAAAACTGGCATTATGTCAAAATGGAGGAAAACTACATCAGATCACAAAAGGGAGGATGATGACATCATTCCATTATTGCCAAATTATGTCATTCCATAACTGCCAAATTACATCATTTCAAAGCTGCCAAACCACTGAGAATCATGGTCCAGTCAAGTTGACACATAACCTTAATCATCACAGCCAGTGTTATCTTTGCCTTGCATTGAGATGTTCGTTACTGCCAGACATACGACATTAACGAACAAAATAGTTGGGTAGTAGATTTTTTACTATCATCACAAATGCAAAATGTCAGATAATGGGATGGTCTATAAGTGAGGAGAAGGTGTACTTGTATCCATAACCCTTTTTTTTTAAACCTATTTACGATCAATGAAGTTCTTTTTATTCAGAAATAAAAGGTCTTTTGCAATGTTTTTCCCTTTTATGCTTCCTTATTAATGCATGTCTCATTAGGCAAAGCTTCATTAAAGATCTACTCTGGGAACAGCCTAGTAAGTAATAGGTAGAAATAAAATATGAACAGTAAACAACCAGCTTTCTTTGTAGCTTGCACTGTGGTGGATGGACTTACAATTTTCTATGTACTTTTAAACACCTTCTCAAAATAAATGTCTGTCAATGTTTCCAATAGAGTACTGGTTTGGGGGGAATTAGGAGTAAGATTTAGATTAGTGTATACAGAGGTTTATTGGCAAATCTTAGAGTAACAAAATGGCTAACATTGAAAATCGCTATTAAGATGTAGTTATTTTTTAACTTTATTTGCCCATATTATCGCCTTTTCAACCAATTAAGTAGCTGGAGCGTTTTAAGCACTGAACCCAGACAACAGAGACCTATGGACCATACAGAGTGATAAGGGAACAGGATGGTAAGGCAAGACAAAGCTATTCCAGAAGATATCATGAAATTCCTCTTCAGTAAAAAAAAAAAAAACATTTGCAGGGGAAAGGGCTAATAGTGGATTGGTATGAATTGAGGGTTTCATAAAACACGTTAGCGTTTCTTAAGAAACGCTAACAAATATCCATTATTAGTAAAGATTGTCAAATAATTTCTTTTCTACAACATCAAACATGATCTGAGACAGAAAAAGTTTCTCACCATTCAAGTAATATTCAAAACAACTTTCTATAAATCTGGAATACAATTTTAAAAACCTAATTTTCAAAATGTTGCAAATGGTTGCTTTTCAATGTCTTTCAGAGCTGCAGTGTTTATTTTCCAACCTTTTTTGTGGCCTTTTACTTCACGACATCTGGTAAACTTTACTGATAATCAAGGCTGAATAACTTACAGCATCTACAATCAGTACGTAATCAAATCTGATGAAAAAACATTTACACATGCTTATTACATTCCTATGTATATATTTTTAAAGGAACTATTTTTAAATATTGCTATTTAAGACTTATCTTGTAACTCTTGAACTAGAAATATTCTTTTTGTTATCAGTGTTCAGATATGTGTGGGAATATTCAAAATTAATCTGGAATTAGTGATGGCATTTAAAATCCAGGTCTTTATTTTCTCTTTTGTTTGTTTTGTCATGAATTTAACACTGATTTGGGGGTCAATTTGGATATTTGTAGGAAAACTGCATTCTGAGTATCATTTTTAAAGAGTTGGCATCCAAAATGTTACTAAATGAAAATTAATTGCATTTCATAAAAAAGGACATTTTACAAGACCATGTAATCATATTAGAATAATAATCGGCCTCACTACTGGAAATTAAATGTGATGCTGGGTGTTCTGGCAGTGTGGACTGGGAGCTAGGTTTGCATGTAGAAGTGCAATTTCAATCCCCGCAGAGCAGATTTTGAATCTCAAAATAATTAGTTCTGTCAAATAATTAATTTTGTTGACAGGACTAAGTTGAGAATATACAACCTCACACACGTATATTATAATTATTTGTAATGACAAGATGATATAAAACAATAAGCTTCAATTCTGGTTGTCAAACTTCATCAGAGTTTTTTTCAGTACTTCTGAGATTCATGTTAATAACCTTGAGGGTAATATGTAAGTGATCATCATCTATGGTGCCATTTACATATGAAATGTTTATCGTAGCCATTGAATGTGTGTGTGTGTGTGTGTGTGTGTGTGTGTGTGTGTGTGTGTATGAAATGTTACTGTTTTTACAAAACACTATAGTTCACCAGGACATACTTCTAAGCCAATATTCACATTTAACATATCTAGTATTTTTTAGCTCTTTAAGAGGGCGTGGCTATGTAAATCGTTGAGTGTTCATTTTGCTTTCCGAAGTGCTAAGTCCTAGATAACGTTTTTGACGTGTATATTTTGCCCTTCAAATGTCATTATAATCCAATTTAACTTCCTACCTAAATTTTCTGAAACTCTAGAAGAAAAGCAATCATTTCTTAACAGACACAGAAACACAATTTACATTAATAAATAGCCAACAAATTCTCTATGAAACTAAAACTTTGGAGATATTTTAATTAAAATTATCAAAATACTTCATATTTCTATAAGTTAAGGGTCAGTGCAATAGGCATAAACATAATAACATATCTCAGAATGATCATTTCTTGCAGAGTACATTCAACCACTAAATATATGTGCTGTACTTATCTATTTATCTGTCTGTCTGTGTCTGTCTATCTATCTATCATCTATCTATCTATCTATCTATCTATCTATCTATCTATCTATCTATCTATCTATCTATCTATCTGTCATCTATCTATCATCTATCTATCTACCTATCTATCTATCTATCATCTATTTATCTATCATCTATCTACCTATCTATCTATCATCTATCTATCATCTATCTACCTATCATCTATCTATCTATCTATCTATCTATCTCTGTCATCTTTCTATCTAATGTTAGTCACGGTTCTCTAGAGAAACAGAACCAGTGAGCTGTGTTATTGGTGTTAGTTGCCATTGAGTCAATTCCAACTCATGGTAACCCAATGTATAACAGAACAAAATGTTCCCCAGTCCTGCACCACCTTCATGATAGTTGGCATGTTTGAGTCCATTGTTATAGCCATTGTGTCAGTTCATCTCACTGAGGGTTTCCCTTGCCTTCACTGGCCCTCCACTTTTTCAATTATGATGTCCTCCAGGAATGGTCTCTCCCGATAGCATGACCAAAGTGAGTGAGTCAAAGTCTCAAGCAATATTCTAGGATTCAGAGGGATTTCGCTGACTAATTTTTGGAAGTAGATTGTCAGGCCTTTCTTCCTACTCTCATATAGTCTGGAACCTCCACTGAAACCTGTTCACTGCGAATGACCCTGCTAGTATTTGAAGTGCCTCTGGCATAGCTTACAGCATCATAACAGCACACAAGCCAACCTAGTGTGATAAACTGACAGATGGGTGATATATATATATATACACACACACACATATATATGTATGTATATATATGTGTGTATCCATATATATGTATCTCTACACACATATATACATACTGTTGTATGCAGTCAAATTGATATATACATATATATACACACACACACACAGA
Source organism: Elephas maximus indicus (assembly GCF_024166365.1). Taxonomy (NCBI): domain Eukaryota; kingdom Metazoa; phylum Chordata; class Mammalia; order Proboscidea; family Elephantidae; genus Elephas; species Elephas maximus. The sequence goes on along the minus strand of NC_064833.1, from coordinate 57,133,560 downwards.
GAAAGACTGTAATGAACTGGCTCACATGATGAGCTGGCTCACATGACCTTGTGTTCCTGGCAAGTCCAAAATCTGTAGGTCGTAAAACAGGCTGGAGACTCCAGCAGGCCACAGGAAGAGTGAAGAGAGTATGAGATGTGACAACACATTTGTAATCTGGAGGCAGAACACACCCTAGAGAAACCCCCTTTTTGCTCTTAAGACCTTCAAATGTTTGACTGAGGTCCACCCTCATTATGGAAGTTAATTTGCTTATTTAAGGCTAACTGAATTAATCAAACATAATTAAAGCAACTGTACTGTGTTTGAACGAACAACCGGGCACCACAGTCAAGCCAAATCGACACCTAAAATTAAGCATCTTCTTTTTCTCTCCCTTTCTCCCTCCTAAGATAAAATAAAAATCTCTAGGGGTTGTTGTAGTATTATAAGGTTGTCGGTTCTGAATCATAGCAACCCTAGGTACAACGGAATGAAACCCTGCCTCTTCCCGCAATCCTCACAATCATTGCTATGTTTGAGCCCATTGTTGCTGCCACTGTATCAATCCGTCTTGTTGACGGTCTTCCTCCTTTTCACTGGCCCTCTACGTTACCAAGCATGATGTCCTTCTCCAGGGACTGGTCCCTCCTGATAACATTTCCAAAGTACATGAGATGGAGTCTCACCACCCTTACTTCTAAGGAGCATTCTAGTTGTACTTCTTCCAAGATAGATTTGTTTGTTCTTCTGGCAGTCCACTGTATATTCAATATTCTTTACCGAAACCATAATTCAAAGGCATCAAATCTTCTCCGGTCTTCCTAATTCATCGCCCAGCATTTGTATGCATATGAGGTTATTGAAAATAGCATGGCTTGAGTTCAGGCATGCCTTAGTCCTCAAAGTGACGTTTTTGCTTTTCAACACCTTTAAAGAGGTCTTTTGCAGATTTGCTTAATGCAATACTTCATTTAATTTCTTGACTGCTGCTTCCATGAATGTTGATTGTGGATCCAAGTAAAGTGAAACCCTTGACAGTTTCAATCTTTTCACCGTTTTATTGACCCAGTTGTGAGACTTTTTGTTTTCTTCATGTTGAGGTGTAATCCATACTGAAGGCTGTACTTTCTGATCTTCATCAGTAAGTGCTTCAAGACCTCTTCACTTTCAGCAAGCAATGTTGTATGATCTGCGTACCGCAAATTTTTAATAAGTCTTTCGTTGAATAAGTACGGTGAAAGGATACAACCCTGGCAACACGCGTTTTCTGACTTTAAACCACCCAGTATCCCTCTGTTCTCTTCGAAAGGTTGCCTCTTGGTCTACGTACAGGTTCTACACGAGCACAATTAAGTGTTCTGGAATTCCTATTCTTCGCAAAGTTATTCAGAATTTGTTACAATCCACACAGTCCGGTGCCTTTGCATTGTCAGTATAACACAGGTAAACATCTTTCTGGTATTCTCTGCTTTCAGCCAAGATCCACCTGACATCAGAAATGATATCCCCCATTCCACATCCTCTTCTGAATCCAGCTGAATTTCTGGAAGTTCCCTGTGTATGTACTGCTGTAATCATTTTTGAATTATCGTCAGTAATATTTAACTTGCTTGTGATATTAATGATATTGTTCGATAATTTCCACGTTCCATTAGATCACCTTTCTTTGGTAGCTCCCAGGAAGTAATTTTTAAAAACTGCTCACGTGGTTCTTTTATACAGCCAGGATTGAAACCTGTTAACTTCTCTTAATATATAATGGTATTTTACTTAGGAATTTAAAAAAGAAGTCTTAAATGAAAATATACCAACCATGTTAACAGAACGGAAGATTGACTTTAGTGAAGATACAGATTTTTTCCATATTAATTTACAATTTGAATAGCAATCAATCAAAATACCAATTTTTTGACAATTTGACAACTTAAAGATGGCTATAAAGTTCTTATCTAAGAGTAAATAGCTAATATTTTTATGTAGTGTTTGAGAAAACATTCCGTAAAAGAGCACTTACACATTTACATGGCACGTATACGTACATACACTAATTAAATACATTAGTATAATCCTGATGAATATAAGAATTTATCATATCGTAAAGGATACATTGAAGACCATTACGGAAGCAAATAATTATTCAATAAGTGGCACTGGAATGTTTTATTGGAGAAAAAAATCATGTATTCTCATTCAACATGATGAAACTCTACATATTTCAACCAGCCTTTGCCTAAGTCATTTTTATTCTAGGAACCCATACTAAGGTTGAAAATTAAAACTACAGGGATAATTACTATTTTTCACAGGAAAAAAATTAAATGGATATAAATATATAATAAATGCTTATGATATAATGTGAAGTATAAAAATAAATTACAAGTTTTCCTCATAAAACAAAAATCCATAGAAAATATAGGAAATATGACAAAATTAATATTTTTTAAATTGATTTTTCTTGTCATTTGTTTCTGCTTTTCTCAGTTTCTATATGTTTGTGAAAAAACATGAATTTATAATGAGACAAAATAAACAAAAGCAAATTATAGCAAATACTATTTATGGGAGTTAATTTATTCAGAAAAAATTTAGATTTTACAGAATAGCATAAATTACTTAAATAAATAGCTTAAAAAAAAACTGCTATATAGGAAGATTTTATGACATTAAAGTGCCAGTTTTCCGCAAATTAATGTATAAATTTAATTAGTTCCCATCAAAGACTCGCTGTTTAAAGAAACTTGAAAAGTACTGTAGATTTTGAAGAATGTATTTGTGAGAACAATTTAAAAAGGAAGAATTCTGGAAATTTTTTACCCCATCCCTCATTAATATCAGAATTATGAGAAGTGTTGGCAGAGGAATAGAGAAAAACTTACTGACTAGAATAGAAATTTCAAGAAATATTTAATTATACATGGGAATTTAATATGTTAAAAGGGCTCATTTATTTTCAGTGAAAGAAATGATTCTATATTAATAAATAACATTGACATACTGAGCCATCCATCTATAAGAAATCAATTCTACCTCAAAACCTATAAAAATAATGAATGCAAACACAATAAAACAAAAAAATCCAGAAGATTATAAAGACCTAGAAGTAAAAATTAAGTCATAAAATACTAGAAAAAGATAGAAACCTATTTATTAACCAGGTGGATTGGGAGATATATTTCAGTCAACACATGAAACTCAGGCGATTTAAAAGAAAAAAAGACTAAAATATCTACTTTCATAAGAATAAAATTTCTCTCCAATGAAAGACACCATAACGTAAAATAAAGACTTACTGTGTTTACTGTGCAGGGACACCCTACAAATTGTAAGAAATATTCAATTAACCCAGTTATAAAATGAGCAAATAATATAACAGGCAGTTCCAAAAGAGGAAATGCAAATGGGTAATCAATTTATAAAATAAAGTTAAAAACCATTAATAGATGTAAAGGGGAATAACGATGAGCTACCCATTTCACCCATCAGATTAGCAGAAATCAAACATTTAATAACATTCAGTGCTTTTGAAGGAATGGGGAAATCGGTACTGTGATACATTTTTGGTGGAATTGTGAATAGCTGTGAATAATAATTGTGGAATTTAGTAGGGCAGTGCCTCGTAAAAACTAAAATATGCGTATAATTTGACCCAATAATATCTTTTGATAATTTTTCTGCAGAAATAAAAGCACCAATGTATTAAGCATACATGCATCACATATATTTAAAATATTGATCCTAATGGCAAAAATCAATAATTGTATAAGGATATGTTTAAACAAATTATATTTCATCTCTTATAGGAAATGTTATTTAAGATTTAAAAAGAATGAACACTCTGTATGTATTGGCCCAGAAGGATGCCTATGTTGTATTGTTAAATAATGCAAGAAAGTTGCAAATAATACATGTGTTATGATGCTCAACCATTTCAGGCATATTTTTTTTATGAAGTATACAGAGACAAACACACATGCACGCCCACACACCAAGTAAGCTAAATTAACTTCCAGATTTAATTAGTTGAGGATAAAGAATCAATACAGAGAAACCATGAAAGCAGCATGCTTCAGCACATATTTCCTTGGCCCCAGGTCACAAGCTGGGAGATTGGAGAGGCTCAATTATTGCTGCACCCACACCGCTGCTCTTTTAAACTCAGGGCATAAATCACCAATTAGGGAGAATTTAAACCATCAATCTATGTGATGCTGTGTAAGGGAATGTTACCAACAACGGGCTGTCCTGTTGCATGAGCCAAATTAGGCATCAAGACCTATCTGGGGGCGGAAAGGAGAGTCGGATGTCTGGTGTCCCTGAAAAATATAGCTGCGTGTATTTTTCCAGCGTCCTCGGATTCCTGTTTACGATTGGTCTATACTCAACTCTGAATCAGTACCTTTTAATCTTGGTGGTTCTGAAAGAGTTTGATCTGGGGTCCACATCCCAGAAGCATTCCCCTCTCCTTAATATATTTTTTTAGTTTAAAAATTTAATACATTGTCATATGCATTTACTGTATGTTTATATGTGCTTCAAACAAGATGGGCAAATATACATTAAACAGTTCACTTTTTAAATCTCAAGAGGAGAAGTTTGTTAGGATTGAAAGAAAATATTAACTTTAATCTGTAAAATTTCCTGTTATTTCAATTGTGATAATAACAATAAATTGTATTATTTTTCAGCTGACTTTATTAAATAACTAAACAGACTATAGAATTAAATGAAAAATTTTAAATCATTTAATAGTAAATGAAAACAAACGTAAAATTGCATATGATTCGAAATATTTTTAAATGGCGACCTCAAAATAAATACCTAGTAGGGAAATTAAAATTAGTAGGGAAATACATTAGAATTTTTATAACTGTTATTCAGTAGTGGAGTTAAAGATATAAGCATCATAAAAACGGTGGTGTAGATCGGCTGCATAGAGGACACTCAATGTATGATAGTTGTTTTTATTTATTTTGGCATTTTTACTCACTTATAACTGTTGCTATATGCTTTTAGGTTTTCTTCCTCTATTTTAATACTCCTCCTTATATTTAGTAGTATATTATGACACGAACTTCGTAATTGCTGTTTTAATGGTAGCAGTGATAAACTTAAGGAGCCCTGATGGTGCAGTGATTAAGGTGCTGGACTGCTAACTGAAAGGTCAGTGGTTCCAAACTACCAGCTGCTCCAGGGAAGAAAGATGTGGCAGTCTGCCTCTGTAGAGATTTACAGCTTTGGAAACCCTATGTGGTCACTATAAGTCAAAATCGACTTGATGGCAGTAGGTTTGGTTTTTTTAGTGATGAACTTAACATTGATCTGATTGGCCATGACATTAAAATGATACTGTTCTCTGGGACTTATGGTTTGTTTCTAAGCTTCATCACTGCTTTTCCTTTAAGACCAACTCAGCTCCAACTAAAGCCTCATGATGTCACTAATATTTTAAATGCTTACTATGTACCCAGGTGTCTTAATTTCTTTCATATTCATTCAGCTTTATGAGGAAAATCATGTCATTATCTCAATTTTATAAATAGGGTAAGTGAAGTTCAGAGAAGTTAAATAACTTTCTCAAAGACACACAGCTGGTAGGAAATAGGTGCTGTGATTTCAACCAACGTTGCTTGACTCCAGCTTCTCTGTACTTTCAGTGTTCCGTCATTGCCTCCATATTTACAACTTAACTCATAGCAAGTTGGACTTTTTCCAATTTCGATCTCTGTCACTAATTATTACAAAGTTTGCTATTCGAATTGTTCTTTTTTTTTAGACGCAAAATATTTTATGAAATGTTAAGGTTTTTTTTCAGGTATTGAAGTATATTTAGTGAAATAAAGTTTTTTTCTTATGAGAAGGAAATTAGCATTTAGTTTTGCTGAATCACACTAGGATTATTGGTTTGATATTTAAGTAAAGAATTTTTTTTTAATTACATCAGATAAAAAGACACTCATTTCCAGTTATTTTATATCTTATCCAAAATGTGCTTTAAATTATTCAGCATATTTTATTAAAAGTTTGTCTGCACTCATGATATTTCCACAATGTGTGTGACTGTTAAGTAGTTTAGTTGAGCTATAATACAAATAAAATGTTACCTATTTGAAATATCATTTTTAGATCAAATCCTTTCAGCCTAAGCCAACCTGCTCTTCAATTTTTCAAAAAATAGATATTTTGCTCTTTTCTGAAGGTAATGTAAGTTTCTACGTCTGAATCCTCTCACAAGACTGAGATCAATTTACCGAAAAATTGTATATACTTATGTAATCCTAGTAAAGCTGTCATTTAGCTGGTATTTATCTGGAAGTCCTATATATACTTTGACAAAGTGTCTAGAACACTCTATAGAATTAGGATTTTTTTCACTGACCTGGTAAATTAAATGGTGGAGTTTGTGTTGTCCCCTGCCGTTTCTACTCTGTACTCTCCAAAACCTGTTCATCCATCAAATTTAAAAAATAAAAGTATTTGAGTGTAGGGTTGTGTTTTGTTTTTTTCCCCATTAACCTCATGTGTACAGAATCAAATTTATTATAATTCATGGTTCATGAGACACAGGCATTATTGGTTCATTCTTGACCCATTTTTAACTTAATTTATTATTAATTATTAGATCCCAAAGTCTAATTACAGACTTGTCAAGTTTGTGGTTCTACAGTGAGGCAAAGTGCAGGAATTGTGGCTGGATGGAATAAACTAATTAGGCTTCCAGTCTGAAATTTACCTTTTGGTATCTGGTTAGTATTTTGCAATTAGGAGGAAATAAAAAGGTCTACCTAAGTGGAAAGCCATCAAGGATGGATTGTCAAGTCCCATTCAGCACATGGGGTTTTTGTATGCCCGATAAGCCTGAATGACTTTACAACTAACAGAGGTTTAATTTTCCCTCCAATGGCAGGGCGTGTGTTTGGCACAGGGGAGGTCTTACCCTGCATTCTTGGAGGTGAGCTCTAGCCAAAGACTCTGGCACTGTTGTAGATAATTACAAACAGCTTACGTGAATTTATATTTTAAACAGTAATTATTAGGTTCTGTTGGTAGTATATTTCACAATTAGCTGAAAGGGAATTGGAGGGTCATCCTGTCGGGCCTTTGTATACATTGCTAATCTTTTCTGATGAAAGAAAATTAAGTACATATTTCACAAGTTGATACCTGGAAGTAGATTAATGACTAACATTTCTAAGACTCTGCATTGAATAATTTAAATAAACACTTGTTAACCTGATACTTTAGAGTCAATGCGCTCTTGTCGCTATCATTGTAAGGAGAAATGATTCAGAGAAAAACTTAAAGAAGGCGTGTTGGACATATGTAAAGGTCTTAGAGCACTTCAGAAACATCACTTTAGAGATTATTATTCCTCAGAGTAGAATTCTAACCTCATGTTATAATGAAGTTTTCAAGTTTACACACTTCGAGAAGAAAATAAGATCTTCTAATTCATGAACAAAGTAAACACTTAGAGCAGTGTTTGAGACCATCAATAACGTAATGAAGACAAGTTAAGCCAGTGGCTTGTACTAGGATGCATCACACATAGAAGGAAGAGTTGTTGTATGAATTAGGTGTTAGCTGGTCACAGTCCTAGCCCTACTTGCTATATGATTAATATCGCTAGACTTTTGAGCTTTACTTGCTCTTTGTGTAAAACAGAACCAATAATACAAGTCCCATCTACTTCAGGATGAATTATAAATCAACGAGGTAATAATAGGGAAGCATTTTGTAAACTTAAAATTGCTATGCAAATATAAAAGATGATTTAAATAAAAGTCCTAAAAGGAAATGTAGTGTGGTAGATATGCTAATTAGCATTTATTAAGCTAACACTACCCACCCAGCAGAAACCCTGGTGGTGTAAGTAGTTAAGTGCCACGGCTGCTAACCAAGAGATCGGCAGTTCAAATCCACCAGGTGCTCCTTGGAAGCTCTGTGGGGCAGTTCTACTCTGTCCTATAGGGTCGCTATGAGTTGAAATCGACTTGATGCTAGTGGGATTTTTTTTTTTTTTTAACCCACCCAGCGGCTCTGTGGAAGAAAGATCTTGTGACCTGTTTCCATAAAGATTACAGCCTAGGAGACCAGTGTGGCAGTTCTGCTCTGTCACATGGGGTCTCTATGAGCTGAAAATTGACTTAACAGCACCTAACAACGACAACACATACCAAGCGCTGGGCTAAATATCTGTAATTTTTTTAAAAAACATAATTTTCAAAGTTTGTCTTGTGGTTGGGTTTTATTACATGAAAAATGTAAACCATTCTACTCAGAGAAACAAAGAATTTAAGCATTTTCCCTTAGATCATGATTCTCAAGCCACTACTACTTCCATCATATCAGAATTCAAACAGATCTTTTCAACTTTAGTTGAACTATTTTATATAATTTAATGATTAATTTAACTTGTTCTTTTTAAGTTTGGCGACCATCCATTCACATATAAATCAATATAAGAATGACTAGTTCTCTTGAATAAATAACTGAATTTGAGATTCCTAAAATAATTTCTGCTTGTAGTTTTGCTTGCCTAAATACTTTCAGAAGGAAATATACATAACATGTTAATTACATGTATATCATAAAAGATACTTGGTTGAAGAAAAACTATATTCCTAAAAACAATATAATGTATTGTATGCTACAGATTACAAAGAGGTAGGGTGATCTGCCTGGGATATACATCTTTGATGTACAAATCGCTAGAGTGGATGCATTTGATATGGCTTGCTGGGTAACTTCCTTCCTTTTTTACTTCAATGTGTCTTCGTAAAATAATGGAGTGATTCAGATGAAAGGATCTCCATCGAATGTGAAGGAATAGTCTTAGATTAAATGCATGTGAGTTGCTCTTCTCCCTTGTCAAATCCTTCAATATTGAAATATTGAAAAAATTGTGCTACCATATGAGGCCTAATAGCACAGTGGAATGGAAGGAGGCAGGCATTGGTCTGAATCCCGACTGCACTACATAATAGTCCAGTCACTCCTGACAAGTTACTTAACCTCTGTGTGCATCATTTTGTTGATGTGTAGAATGTGAGTAATACTACCTTGCTTGCAGTGGTTTTTTGTCAGATGATAACCTATGAACTCATCTAGGACAGCATCTGACAAATTTTGAAGTGCAACAAGTAGTAGTTGACAGAAAACTGACAAGACAAAGTCTAGCTAAAACCTTGATGCTGATAACCTTAGTAGTTCTTTGTATTTTGCTTCTTGTCCTTTCTTTTCCTGGCTACTCTTGCCTTTTCCTCTTCTTTCTTTTCCCCAAGACACATATTTCCCCTAAGACACTTCTCCCTTTGCCTTCAGTCATCTTAAAGGTTTTCTTCTTTTTTTTATCTTCCCGATTTAACCTCATTCTATTACTATCATCTCTCTGCTTAAAGATTGTAACTTCAGACCGACCAGCCCAACTTTGCTTATGCCTTTTTTCTATCTTAACATACTGTCTACACACTCAAAGCAAAGTGTATGCAAGCCCTGGCATTATTGAAATATTCCTTTGAATATATTTTTAAGTGTTTAAAATAGATACATTTAGTAGAGGTAACAAGGATTAATCTTTCATTGCCTTGAGTCTTTCCTGGTGCCTTAATAAAGTAGCTTAGTAGTCAAATAACTACAACCAAAAAAAAAAAAAAAAAAACCTAAGTCAAGTTGATTCCGACTCATAGTGACCCTATTGGACAGGGTAGAACTGCCCCATAGGGCTTCCAAGGCTATAAATCTTTACAGAGTTTGACTGCCACATCTCTCTCCAGTGGAATGGCTGGCGGATTTGAACTGCTGAACTTTCCATTAGCTGCCAAGTGTTTTAACTGCTGTGCCACCAGGCCTCTTAGAAGCCAAATACGCAGTATCTAATAAATGATGAGTGACCATGGGAGATATGGCTGCTGATTCTCCCAGAGGTTTGTAACTCCAGAAGCCACAAATTCATGATCTAAGGCCACCCTTCTATGAGACTTGGTATCAGGAAGGAGAATGAAATAATGTTACAAGCTGTGTGGTGCATGTCACTTTACATTTCAACTAATGTTATTCATTTATTAAATACAAATAGAACTGAATATAATAAAGCTTCTATTGAACATATTTCAAAAGTCATTAGTCCACTGGCTAGTCTTTTTTTTTTTTTTTGCTAAGACTAATGTTTAAACTGTAGCATTTTATAACTGGGTCAGTCATAGTTCTTATGTCAGACCTTTGTGACGTATCTAAAATATAGCACTAGAAGAAGGTTAAATGTTACTATTGTTAGTATACCTCCCTACCATTTATGTAATTGTTCCCATGGGAAGATATCTTCTGAGTTGTAAATGGAGACATTAGAAATGTTTTCCCACCTGCATCCTTTTATCTAGCTAGGAAGAAGAAAGAATTGACCATGGGGATAAGAATGATGTAGAATTTTCTCTAGGACAGTGGTTTTCAATGTTCTTTTGTCCCTGCCTCTTCTCAAATTTATTCCTGTTTGTATCAGAAACAAAATAGAAAAAAAAAAAAAGACATTGGTCAATTTGAGGTGGGGGAGGAACAGAAAACATGTTATTAACTTGGGACTAGAAGGATTTGTTTAAAAATTATGCACACATTCTGTAATTAACATTCTTGTTAGTAGTCTTCATAATAGATATAAATGCATTGACTGTAAAAATATGTAAGTACAAACTATGAAAGAAACTTAATACACCTAGTCCTCGCTTATCAACTGTCTCGTTATCTGGTATTTCACCTTTACGAAAGTAGTAACAAATCTACTATCTGATTGTTTTGTGCATTAACAATGTAGAACTGGCAGTAACCCTTTCGTGACCAGTAAGACATAAAGCACCCACCTACATTTCCCTCCCTCAGGTCCAGTGGGACACACCTGTCCCGCATAATATTTTGTGGTCTGATGTGATCTTCCTCCATTTTTACATAATGCTGATATTTGCATAATGACCTGGCCTTTTCAACCTAACCATGTCAATAAGTGAGGAGTGGGTGTATTAATGAAATGTTATCTAGTCCAAACTCCTTCTTTGAAGATATGAAACACTTGCCAGGGTTGTAATATTCATTTAGGTCTTCTAATTCAATATATCTTTACAAAGTAAAGAAGTACAATGCATTTTCCACATATAATAACACATTTAGGAATTTATTGACATTGAAGGGTCATAAGAAATATTAAGACTTATTAATATTTCTTAATATTAAAAATCATTAGAATTATATATTTTTTGCTCTTCAGCATTTTTAGCACTTATTGATGGGCACCAGTCTTAATTTAAAAATAGACATTATCTGTCCTAAGCCCAAATTATAATTAGCCTTTGTGTAGTGTGTGGATAGTGGCTTCCTGGTGTGGGCTACCCCAGAAAGAGACAGGGTTTTTCATGTGCTAGTATTATATATAATACATAAGGAAGTCCTCTGGAGAGCCCTTAGAGTTCTAGCACATGGTTCCCTAGAAGTGGCTGTTCTATGTAAAGTGTTCTATTGAACCTTAGGGATAATCAGATAACACTACAAATAATGCCTGCTAAATATGCAGTAGGTAAGAGGGTATCAACACTCTTAACAAATCAACAAAGCATTTTGGCTTCTGTATTCTCAAGCCTATAAAACTTATGTATGTGGTTACAATACCTATGTTTTTCTGTATAAATCTTTGCAAAGTTGAGAGCATTGCTGTTTGTGTTTATGATCCTAAGTGATATTCAATTTTCTTTTACTGAATAAATTTCACAGCTATCAACTAAACAATAGCTACATAGGGGTGGCGATTATTTCTAAATATACTTTAGTAAAATACAAGCTTCTTCTTTATACAAAGGAAGGAAGTACTCCCCATCCAATCTTTTTAATAGCTCTGCTTTTTTGTTTGAATCTATTGTGTATAGTAGGTTCCAAAATGTTTCTGCAAGAAGGAATGCTTTTATATTCCATTTAAAAATAATGAGACCCGTTCTAAATACAGCATTCCATGTCCCTTAGTTCAGTACTGAGCATACATTCCTTTCAAATACTTTTCACAAAAATTGTGACAAAGTTTAAAATCATACCATTAACAATAGTAGTCAAGTCTTTGTTATATATCCCTGATTATCAGTATTGTGTTTCCATTCTTTCCAGAAATACGATAATTCTGCTAGATTGTGTAGTTAAGCAAGTTTGGTTCAGATAGGCTCTTCTTCTATTTAGATTTATATGGTTGGTCATTCTGGAAAACAGGGATCACTATCTTTGCAAGCATAGGACAAGAAAAAACATTTCCATATAGTATACAGGAATGGAATAAATTCTCAGCACAACAAGGAGAAAATATTTCCTGTTCATGAGGTATGACAGAGCATTTTACAAATGTTAATGTACCAGAATGATTTTCTTCTCCAGCAGAATCTCTGACTAATTCTGTCAGGAATTTTGACTCTCAACAAAATTCAGTAGTGATCTTTGAAAGCAGTGAATTTACCAGTGAGCACTATAATTATAAAATCATCTCAAATTTTTAAAGAAAAGATAATCCAATCACTATTTACCTGTTTTAGAAACTGAGCTAGTAGTGTTAATGTAGATGTTTATATTTAATTAAGCAAGCCCTAATGGCTTAGTGGTTAAGTGCTACAGCTGCTAACCAAAAGGTTGGCAGTTCAAATCCACCACACACTCCTTGGAAACTCTATGGGGCAGTTCTACTCTGTCCTATGGGGTCGCTATGTGTCGGAATCGACTCAACAGGTAATACCACTAACAGCTAAAATGAATAGTAGTCATCTATCACTCATTCATTTTTTGAGTGGTCATTTACTAATTTAAATATTCTTACTGAGGGTAAAGCAGAGGGCATTGGTGGTCAAGTGGTAGAATTCTTGCTTTCAGTGTGGGAGACTTGATTCCCAACCAATACTTCTCGTGAGCAGCCACCGCCCATCTTTCAGCAGAGTCTTGTGCATTGCTCTAATGCTGAATAGGTTTCAGCAGAACGTTCAGACTAAGATGTACTAGGAAGAAAGGTCTGGCAATCTACTGAAAATCAGTCAACAAAAACTCTGTGGAGCACAACTGTCTGATATACAATCGATCACGGGGATGATGCAGGACTGGGCACCATTTCATTTGGTTTTACATTGGGTTACCATGAGTTTGGGGCCAACTTGACAGCAGCTAACAACAACAGCAGCATGTTCAAAATGCTGAGCTAACCCATATAAAACAGTTAAAATGAATAATATATATGTACATATGTATAATATAAATATACAAGTAGTAAAAGCATGAGAGGAGAAATATAGGCCATCAGTTCACTTTGTTTCTACATACTTTTTGTCTAAACTTATCTATAAAAGTCAAAAATACAATCAGTTTATTCCTGCATGCAAATTTTGTGTAACTCATTAATCAGAGATTTAAATTTTCCAAATGAAACCATAACCTGTAGAGGATATTCAGTTGCTTGTATTTTGGAGCTGCGTGGTCTGTCTCAACTATGTCTGAAACATTTCAAGAACTATAATTTCAAACTACAGTTTGAAATATTTTAAATAACAAGATGTTTTGAGAATACCTTGTATGTGAAGTTTTTTATTGATCCAAAAGTGATGTTTGGCATTTGTTAGGGATGTGATAGGAACTTGAAGGTAATTGAACTTAAAAATAAAAATATATATATATACTTTTTTAGCTACCCACAAATCAAGCAAAAGTTATGAGTCTCTTTAATATGAAAAAGTGATATAAGATCTTAGCTGCAAGGTAAGAACTGGATAAAGCAGGAAACTCAGCACCATTGTCCCCTTTACAGGGGCAACTTCTCGGGCTACCTGGTCCCTGTAATGATATCTCACTACATAAGAAGCCCTGGTGGTGCAATGGTTAAGCTCTCAGCTGCTAAGCAAAAGGCTGGAGTTCAAATCCACGCAGACACTCTGTAGGAGAAAGGTCTGGCAATCTGCTCCCATAAGGATTGCTGTTGTCGTTATGTGACCTCCAATCAATTCCAACACACAGCAACCCAAAACACTGCCTGATCCTGCACCATCCTCACAATCATTGCTATGTTTGAGACCGTTGTTGCAGCCACTGTGTGAATTCATCTTGTTGAGGGTCTTCCTATTTTTCGCTGACCTTCTACTTTACCAAGCATGATGTCCTTCTCCAGGGACTGGTCCAGCCTGATAACATGTCCAAAGTACGTGAGACGAAGTCTCACCATCCTCGCTTCCAAGGAACATTCTGGCTGTACTTCTTCAAAGACATATTTGTTCGTTCTTCCAGCAGTCCATGGTACAGTCAGTATTCTTCTGCAACACCATAATTCAAAAGCATCAGTTCTTCTCTGGTCCTCCTTATTCATTATCAAGCTTTCCCGTGCATAAGAGGTGATTGAAAATACCATGGCTTGGGTCAGGCACACCTTAGTCTTCAAATTGACATCTCTTTTAAAAAAAACACTTTTAAAGAGATCTTTTGCAGCTGATTTGTCCAATGCAATAGGTCTTTTGATTTCTTGAAATCAGCTTCCATGAGCATTGATTGGATCCAGAGTAAAATGAAATTCTTGACAACTTCAATATTTTCATTTTACCACAATGTTGCTTATTGGTCCAGTTGTGAGGATTTTTCTTGTCCTTATGTTGAGGTGTAATCTATACTGAAGGCTCTTTGTTCATCAGTAAGTGCTTCAAGTCCTCTTCACTTTTAGCAAGCAAGGTTGTGTTGCCTGCATATCATAGATTATTGAAACTTCATCCAATCCTGATGCCACATTCTTCTTCATATAGTCCAGCTTCTCAGATTATTTGTTAAGCATACAGATTGAATAAATATAGAGAAAGGATACAAACCCGACCCATACTTTTCACGATTGTAAACCACACAGTATTCTATTGTTCCGTTCAACCGACTGCCTCTTGGTCTATGTACAGGTTCCTCATGAGTACAACTAAGTGTTCTGGAGTTGCCATTCTTTGCAATGGTATCCATAATTTGCTATGATCCACATAGTCAAATGCATTTGCATAGTCAATAAAACACAGTTAAACATTTTTCTAGTATTCTCTGCTTTCATCATCCATCTGACCTTAGCAATGACATCCTTCATTCCATGTCCTCTTCTTAATCCAGCTTGAATTTCCAGAAGTTCCCTGTCGATGTACCACTGCAATTGTTTTTAAATTATGTTCAGCATAGTTTTACTTGCATGTGATATTAGTAATATTATTTGATAATTTCCACATTCTGTTGGATCACCTTTCTTTAGAATGGGCACAAATACAGATCTCTTCCAGGTGGTTGGCCAGTAGCTGACTTCCAAATTTCTTGACATGGATGAGTGAGTGCTTCCAGTGTTCCATCCATTTGCTGAAACATCTCAAATGGTATTCCGTCAGTTCCTGGAGCCTTGTTTTTCACCAATGCTTTCAGTGCAGCTGGGACTTCTTCCTTCACTACCACTGGTTCTTGATAATATGCTACCTCCTGAAATGGTTGAACATTGACCGATTCTTTTTGGTACCAAAAAAAAAAAAAAACCAGTGCCGTTGAGCTGATTCCGACTCATAGTGATCCTACACGACAGAGTAGAACTGCCCCATAGAATTTCCGAGGAGCTCCTGGCGGATTCAAACTGTGGACCCTTTGGTTCGCAGCCGTAGCACTTAACCACTACGCCACCCTGTACTTTTTCGTACAGTGACTACATATTCCTGCCAAATTCTTTTGATGCTTCCTGCATCATTCAGTATTTTGCTCATAGAATCCTTCAGTATTGAAACTTGAGTCTTGAATTTTTTCTTCAGTTCTTTCAACTTGGGAAATGTTGAGTATGTTCTTCCCTGTCGGTTTTCTAACTCCAGGTCTTTGCACATTTCCTTATAATATTTTGTCTTCTTGAGCCACCCTTTGAAATCTTCTATTCAGCTCTTTTACTTCATTATTTCTTCCATCAGCTTTAGCTACTGTACATTTAAGAGCAAGTGTCAGAGTCTCTTCTGACATTGATTTTGGTCTTTCCTTTCTTTCCTGTTTTTAATGACTTTTTGCTTTCTTTATTATGATGTCCTTGATGTCATCACACAACTCGTCTGGTCTTCAGTCGTTATTGTTCAAGGAGTCAAATCTTGAGATGGTCTCTAAATTCAGGTGGCACGTTCTCAAGATCACACTTTGGCTCTCCTGGACTTGCTCTAATTTTCTTCAGCTTCAACTTGAACTTCCCTATGAGCTATTGATGGTCTGTCCCAGTTGGCACCCAGCCTTGTTCTGACTAATGAGACTGAGCTTCTCCACAGATGTAGTCAATTTGATTCCTGTGTATCCATCTGTCCAGGTCTATATGTATAAAGTCACCATTTAAGTTGTTGAGAAAAAGTATTTGCAATAAATAAGTTGTTGGACTTGTAAAATTCTATCATGTGATTTCCAGCATCATTTCTATTACCAAGGCCATGTTTTCCAACTACCGACTCTTCTTGTTTCCAAATTTTGCATCCAATCACCAGTAATTATCAATGCATCTCGATTACATGTTTGATCAATTTCAGACTGCAGAAGCTGGTAAAAATCTTCAATGTTCTTATCTTTGGCATTGGTGGTTAGTGAATAAATTAGAGTAATAGTTGTTTTAACTGTCTTCCCTGTAGGCATATGGATATTATCTAATCACTGACAGAATTGTGCTTCAAGATGGATCTCAAAGTGTTCTTTTTGAGGATGAATGTGACACCATTCCTCTTCGATTTGACATTACCAGCATAGTAGACACCATATAATTATCTGAATCAAAATGGCCAATATAAGTCCGTTTCAGCTCACTATTGCTTAGAATATCAGTCGTTATGTGGTCCATTTCATTTTTGATGACTTCCAATTTTCCTGGATTCACACTTCATAATTTCATGTTCCAATTATTAATGGATGTAGCTGTTTCTTCTCATTTTAAACCTACCACATCAGCCAACGAAGGTCCCAAAAGCTTTACTCCATCACGTCATTAAGGTCGACGCTACTTTGAGGAAGTAGCTCTTCCCCAGTCATATTTTGACTGCCTTTCAACCTGAGGAGCTCATCTTCTGGTACTGCACCAAACTATGTACCACTGCTATTCATAGGTTTCCACTGACCAATTTTTTTTTTTTTAGAAGCGGATCTCCAGGTCCTTCTTTCTTGTCTTTCTTAGTTTGGAAGCTCCGCTGAAACCTGTGCACCATGGATGACCCTCCTGGTATTTGAAATACCAGTGGCATACCTTCCAGCATCATAGCAACATGTAAGCCCACAGTACAACAAACTGACAGACCAGTGGTGGCCTAGAAAACCCTGTGAGTCAGTTCTGCTCTGTCACATGGGGTTACTATGAGTTGAAAATCGACTAGATGGCACCCAACAACAACAATGGTATCCCTGCCCAAAGTGAGGATCTCTTCAGCAGAGGATTCAGTCTTGATATTATTCTGAGAGACATTTAGCTTTTCTGGATACATCCTAGTTTATTGTCTTATCACAAATATGTACGAACAATAAACCAGCTCTATCAGAATGTGAGCACAATTTGCCATGTGAATATTAACTTCCACTTGTCTAAAAACCTTGGAATCTAACAGGAACCCAACACAGCATATTTCTGAATACATATAGCAATCTGCATAGAATTTGACCATCCCTGGGACCTGATCCTCCCATTTTAGATTAGCCTGAACACTACCCCCACCAACTATTACATTATTTGTGACTGCCGACTTGTGCAAGGGAAATATCAACCAAGACTTTGATCTGTCACTTGTTAATTAAAATACCTTACAGTGTGTTGATTCACAAAAACCTCTGTGGAGACCAACGGGCTAAGTGCAAGATTGCCAGATCTCATTTATGACTCTCAATGACCGTATCAGTCATTGTAATTACTATTCTGAGGATCAGAGAGGTTATATAAGTTCAAGTTATGCAGCTAGTAAGAGGTATAGCTGAGACTGGAATCCTTATTTGAATAATTTTAAAAACTAAGCATTATTAGAATCTAAGATAAACTTCCTTCCCAAGTTTAACCCAGTTTATATGTTATACTACCCAGTGCCATTGGTTACTAGTCCTGTTAACATTAAAACCTAGCAGAAAGTCTATATGGAAACTACGTATGTTTAGTGAAATAAGACACATTTTGCATACTTACCTCATACTGACAGAGAGTTCACTCCTTATTATTTCTGGGATAGCAAAACTTAGTCTTTACTAAGCTTATAAATTTACTATCATTAATAATAATGCTGTAGCTTTATTTAAAGAAGAGTATCCATAGTTTTTAATTTTTACATCCTCTGAAATTTTCCATTTTGTGAAGATTCTGCACTATATAGCTAAAGAGAAAATTGAAAAGTTTTGGATATCATCTTAGACCGTTGCATCAGTAGGGATAGGATTTATTCCACCAAAGAGAAATTATGTTCTGAGTCAGTTATTTGCAATACATGGATTGCTAGATGCTATCATTTATTACACTGCATCCACATTCATAGCTGTTGGGTTTAAGGAATTTCTAAACAGGAACTTTATCTGATTTAGACATACAATAGGCATTCTCACTATATCATTTTTATTGCTACTTAATACAACTGCAAACATTCAAGTTTGTGGAAAAGAAATGCACCACTGCATCTATTGTAGGACATTTATTTGTATTTTAGGAGAGTACAAGAAATTTCGGGGATTGGTTGTGGGATTTAAGACTTTTCACTCTAGGGCCAGACTTCCAAAGCCACATCAGTAATGACTGAAAATTGTTCATCTCTCCAGGCAGTTTGGTAGCCTACATGTAATCACTTAGTGTTCTGAATTTAACTCCTGAGGGAACTGTCATGATTGACAGTTTGAACAAAGAGGACAAGAATGGAATGTGCCTGTTAACTAGGAGTAAGTGAATTTTTCCTGTGGGCATGACAATGTTTACCTCCTGCAATTTGGCTTGGAGTGACCTAAGAGCTTTAAAATGGAGAAAGATGTTTTATTCAGTGGAGGAATATGGGGTGGAGTTGTGGGGAGGAGGATATAGAGTAGATTGTCATCCCAGTAAGTGCACAAGAAAAATCATCTATTTCTACATTGCTGGCATCATATAATGCATAAATTAGAAAAAAAAAAAAAAACCTGATCTTTTTGCCTTGGGTCTCTGTATTTACCTTTTTGAGCTTTATTAATGTGAACTATGTCATACCATTTATTATTGTGCATTTTGTGACAGAAGAAGTTGAATACAAAGTTACATATTTTCTACTGATATTTTGTATTATTTCAGAGAAACTCTAGATGGACTCTGTGGATTGGTAGCAATTTATCTTACACATTCATAGGAAAAAATTAGCAGAATTACCTCTGGGAAGTCCCAAGATCATTTCCTATCTGTCATTCTTCCTCTTAAGATAAATCACAGAATAGCTTTAGCAGGTCACGGCTATTTCCCTTAACGTGACATGAATAGTTATGGTGGTCGAGACTTCTCAATGTATAACCCTTGGGCACTGCAGTGTTTGCTCTCTTCCTTGAATAATTTGGGCCACACATGTCTTGGAAATATTGCAGATTCGAGAGGAAAGGAAAAGAAAGATAAGATTCTGTCATAGGCTGGGTTCTCTAGAGAAGCAAAAGCAGTGAAGCGTATACATATATGTAGAGAGAGATTTATCTCAAGGAAATGGCTCATGTGGTTTTAGAGGCTGGCAAGTCCCAAGTCCCTGAGTCAGGCATTAGCCTGGAGGCTTCTCCTGACTCACATAGCTGTAGGAACTGGTGAAGCCAAGATTCACAGGTAAGACAGCAGGCTGCTGGCTCAAGTCTCAAGAACTGGAAGTCACATGATGACAAGCCGGATACAGGATCCAAACCAAAAGCCAGCAAACTTTTCCAAAAGTTTGTGTATATTGGATGCAAGCGACACCCTCAAGGAAACTACCCTTACAACTGATTTTCTGATTACTCAGATCACATCATGGATGTGACTGTATTATTGCATGACTGCCAAATTACATCATTACATAATTTCCAGACTACATCATAAGTCCCTAACCACTGGGAATCATGGCCCTGCCAAGTTGACACACAACCTGTCGTAGACTCTTTCCGTATTACTGCAAGTGAATTAATATTTTATAAGCACTCAGACCAATGCCAGGTATATAAATGATCTGTGCTTGTTAAGTAAGAAGTAAGGGTTAAAGAACTGCTACCGACCATGTTTAATGACTTAGTTTTTTTTTTTTTTTTTTTAACTAAACGTATCCCAAAAGAAATCCCTTTTAGGAAAATTTACACTAGGTATTAAAAAAAAATTAATTCATTTGTTCATGTCAGCAAAGAAGGACGTGGCCCTGATTACTTGTTACTCAGGGTTCCACATGAATATGGTTGCCCAGTCATGATCCAGGGTTCCTAATGGATCATGACCTCTGTCAAATAGTGGTTCAAATAGCAATTGGTACAGCAGAGTTCTGTGTGTCCTTGGTGCACATCCCTGTTAGTATAGCTACAATACCAATCACAACATCTTCAGCGGCTCAGAGGAAGCTTGATTCTTAGCTGTTCCATTGCCCCTGGACCTGTTTCCCCCAGTAAAGTAGAAGGAATCTAATTCCTGTTGGTTAAATTGTTCTGTGTAACTCAATCTTCTGTCTAGGTCATGTTGACCAATAGAAAGTTATTTTGTAAGAATAATTTCAGTTGACACCTTAGATAAAATGTATGACTAAAGGTTTTGTTTGTAAAGGTGAAAGCTTTTTAAAAAAATATGACATGCAGTAGATTTCCTAGAATTATATCAGTTTGAACTCACATTTCAGAGAATATGAGTGTACCTCAGGATTGTATTTAATACTTCAGAGTTATACCACCATATGGTTTTATCTCTTTGAATCTTTTTGTTTTTAATTTAAAGTAGATATTTAATTTTCCTTAGCAGTAAAAATGTCATTGGAATCTTTTAAATGGGATTTAATTATTGGATAAAAAGACAATACTTATATGATCTTTAACAGGATTGATATAACATGAATTTAAAAATCTTCAATGGCTCAGAGGATGCCAGATTCTGATTTGTTCCACTTTCCAAGACTCTTAAAGCACAAGTTGGTAATTACCCTTGAGCGATGTGAACAAGAAAAAAATTGCCATGATTGCCTGTTCTCTACATTATTTTTGGTTCCTTGGCCACAGCCCAGCCAGAGTTCATTTCAGATTGGTCACAATTTCCACATGAATGTACTTTACCCCCTCATTTATCGAGCATGAGCCAAGGTAATGGTTCCTTATAGACCATATCCCTCTCCCAAATAATGGTTGGATAACACTCATCCTCACTCTTTGTTTATAAAATTTCAATAATTTCCCAATTTGTATTTCCCAAAATAATATTATACTTTGCCACGAGGGTGTATTATTATTACAAATTTTTAACAAAATTTAACGTTTTGATTTGCCAATCAATATCTATTTTTTTATTGATTTCCAATCTAGTGGTTATAATAACCAATGAAAAATCATTAACTTTTCATAACTGTAGTTGTTTCACTATCTATCTGTCTGTCTATCTATCTATCTAACTACCATGTATTTATTTACTTTTTGGTCAACTACTGAACCTTAATCTCCAGGTGAAAAATTTTTGTTTCTTAGTAGCTAATCATTGTTATCACTGTTGTTAGTTGTTGCTGTGTCCATCCCAATTCATGGTGACTCCATGTGCAGAATGTAACTGCTCCATAGGGTTTCCAAGGCTGTGACATTTTAGAAGTAGATTGCCAGACCTGTCTTTCCAGGTGCCTCTGGGTGGGTTTGAACCACCAATCTTTCGGCTAGTATTAGAGCACTTAACCACTTGTATATCCCAGGGACTCCTTTAGCAGCTGATGGTATAATTAAAATCTAGTCTCTACTGCTAATATATTTGAACTATCATTATTTACTTTTCAAAAATTAATGTCATTCTCATTTTTCAATAATTTATTTTTATTTTGTTTATAGTCATTTTATTAAATCTTGATGTTCTACCTTGAGCTACTGAATGAAATATTACCTTTTTAACTAATTTTTGAAACCTTTGTGTATTCCATTAAATGCTAACTTAATGTTTTCTTCTTCCTCAGATTTTTCATACTAATCCACCAATTTTCTGCGAAATTTATCACATCACCTCTATAATCAGTGCACACTTATTAAAAGCAAAATATTTTCTCTCATAAAAAATTTTACGTACAAAATAGTAGCTAAAAGGGAAAATGGAAACTAGGTCTCTTGATTCCTCTATGGTACTATTGCCACAAGACTGTACACACTATCTGAGGCAAATAGTTTAGGAAAAGTGAAAAGAAAAATTTTATGCAGATGGAATTAATATGTTTTCAAAAACCTTATAGGATCCAGAAATTTCAGTTGTTCTCTGATCGATATGAAAAATCTTCTAGTGTCTCTTTATCATGGAGAATTCACCATAGTATATTTGGTGATGTCTCCATCATTCACAATAATAAATATCACAATTATGATGAAAATTCAATTATTAAACCTTCCTTAAATGAACTGAACATAGCTTTTTTAAAGTGAAGATTTGGGAAATATATCCATTTGAAAACAATATATACATAGGAAGAAAAAATGTAATCACTACCTGAAGATATTTACTGTTAAAACTGTGGTACATATTTTTCTTTATCTTTTTTTCCAGGGTGTAGAAAGAGTTGTAAGAAAAAAAAAAGTTGCAATCATATCAAATGTTAATGATTATTTTTTGAAATCCAATTTTATTATGTTATTATATAGTGTGGTAATGAAACTGAAACACTAAGGTAGAAGAACTAGAGAAAGATAATTTTAATAAGTGGTGTTTTTAATTTCTTTATAATCAACCAGTTGAATCTTTTTTTTAATAGACATTGAAACTACTACTGCAACACCAATATAGTAAAATAAATCTGCAGATTGAACGAAGTGTGCGTTTATCAAAGGAAATCAGAGTAATTTTTCTAACATTTTTAAATAATAATTTTATCTGGTGATATGCTGAGAGATCCCCAAATATTAATTTATTTTTCTCTGAAAACAGGAAATTATGCTGCTTCTATTATTAGGGCCAACCTAGCTAAGCTCTTCAACAAACTTCAACTACTCCAGTAGATCAGAGTGTCTGTATCTTATGTAGCCTGTAGTCTACTCATTACTCCTATTCAATTCAATGAATCAGAAAATGCTTTTGCGTGTAATATTTAGGAAAGGGCTGATATATGGCAAAATTTCTTTGAGCATACTAAAACAGGCACTATCTTATCCTGCCAGAGGGAGTGGAAAGGTGTTCAACTTTTCTGGAACGTATTCGAGGATTCATGACTAAACTTGAGTTTTTTTCTATCCTGTTTGACCCAGGAATTTCAATATTTGGAATTTATCATTATTAAATTTGTCAAAGTAGCCATCTCAGATGCTGTTAGGATTTGAAAAAACTGAAAACAAGCTAAGTGCCCATCAAGCAAACAATGGTACAGCTTTATTGACGTGCTAGTATTTACGTTATGTCCTGAAAGATTATTTTAATAACAGAACAAAATTGCATTTCAAATAATAAGTATTAACATTTGATATGATCACAATTTTTTTTTCTAACTTACAACCCTTTCTATACACTGGAAAAAAAGATAAAGGGAAATACATAACACAGTTTTAGCAGTAAATGTCTTCAGGTAATGATTACATTTTTTCTTCCTATTTATATATTGCTTTCAAATGGACGTATTCCCCCAAATCTTTACCTTAAAAAAGCTATATTTGGTTCATTTAAGGAAGCAGTTTGAGGTTTAAGAATTGAATTTTCAACATAATTGTGTTATTTATTATTGTGAATGATGGAGACATCACCAAATATACTATGGTGAATTCTCCATGATAAAGAGACCCTGGAAGATTTTTCATAAGATAATTTTTGAAATGGCTAAAACCTACCAAAGAGTTGTCACTGCTCTGGCTGTTTAGAATGACCATTTTCCACTGAATACTAAAAATTATTGTCCAAGATAGGTTAAACATGAACTGATAATTCTGAAGGGGAGGAGTCACAATTAATTGCCTCCAAATAGTAGGATCCAATGATGAGCAAAATGCGTGTTTAAGATAATTTGTCAAAAATAACTACATATTTTTTCAAATTTTTATTGTGCTTTAAGTGCAAGTTTACAAGTTAAGTCAGTCTCTCATACAAAAATGTATACACACCTTGCTAAACTCTAAAACTCACTGCCATCGAGTCGATTCTGACTCATAGTGACCCTATAGGACAGAGTAGAACTGACCGATAGAGTTTCCAAGGAGCGCCTGGTGGATTCGAACTGCCAACCTCTTGCTTAGCAGCCATAGCACTTAACCACTACTCCACCAGTGTTTCCACACCCTGCTATATACTCCTAATTGCTCTCCTTCTAATGAGACAGTACACTCATTCCCTCCACTCTCTCTTTTCTAGTCCATTCGGCCAGCTTCTGACCCCCTCCGCCCTCCCACCTCTCCTCCAGATGGGAGATGCCAACATAGTCTCATGTGTCTACTTGATCCAAGAAGCTCACTCTTTACCAGCATCATTTTCTATCCCACTGTCCAGTCCAATCTCTGTCTGAAGAGTTGGCTTTGGGAATGGTTCCTGTCATGGGCTAACAGAAGTTCTGGGGGCCTTGACCACCGGGGTCCTTCTAGTCTCAGTCAGACCATTAAGTCTGGCCTTTTTACAAGAATTTAGGGTCTGCATCCCACTGCTCTCCTGCTCCCTCAGGGGTTCTCTGTTGTGTTCCCTGTCAGCGCAGTCATCGGTTGTAGCCGGGCACCATCTAATTCTTCTGGTCTCAGGATGATATAGTCTCTGGTTTATATGGCCCTTTCTGTCTCTTGGACTCAAAATTACCTTGTGTCTTTGGTGTTCTTCATTCTCCTTTGTTCCAGGTGGGTTGAGACCAATTGATGCAACTTAGATGACCTCTTGCTAGCGTTTAAGACCCCAGATGCCACTTCCCAAAGTGGGATGCAGAATATTATCTTAATAGATTTTATTACGCCAATTGAATTAGATGTCTTCTGAATCCATGGTCCCCAAACCCCCGCCCCTGCTACGCTGGCCTTCGAAGCGTTTAGTTTATTCAGGAGACTTCTTTGCTTTTGGTTTAGTCCAATAACTATATTTTTTATAGAATAAGGAAAAATGAGACAAGATTGATAATATTTAACAAAGGATCTAAGTTACCTCTTTCTAAATTGCAGATAGCTTTCTAAAGAATAAATTCAGGCTGTTTTATTGACATAATTTTGGTTTACATTGTCCAAGAAGAGATGTTAAACTACATCTCTTCAGTTCAAATTTTGTCTTTTCCTAATTATGACTCTAAGTAATTCTTAGACCAACTAGTTTAATGAAAACATTCAAGTACACAGAGGTAAGTTAAAAATATTGGAGAGCAGTGGAATGCAGACCCCAAATTCACATAAAAAGACCATACTTAACGGTCTGACTGAGACTAGAAGAACCCCGGTGGTCATGGCCCCCAGACCTTCTGTTAGCCCAAGGTAGGAACCATTCCCAAGGCCAACTCTTCAGACAGGGATTGGCCTGGACAATGGGATAGAGAAAGATGCTGGTGAAGAATGAGCTTCTTGGATCAAGTAAACACTTGAGACTATGTTGGCATCTCCTATCTGGAGGGGAGATGAGAGGGCAGAGGGTGTCCAAAGCTGACGGAATGGACACGGAAATAGAGAGTAGAGGGAAGGTGTGGGCTGTCTCATTAGGGGGAGAGCAATTAGGAGTATATAGCAAGGTTTATATAAATTTTTGTATGAGAGACTGACTTGATTTGTAAACTTTCATTTAAAGCACAATAAAAATTAAAAAAAAAAGTAAATGACCTCAAAAAAGAATTGGGAAAACAACTGCCCTCCTGTGCATGCTGAAAAATGACTAATTGTATGCCCTTTGAATTCTTAAAATATCTTTTAATGCTTAACTCAAATATCATTTCATCCAAGAAGTTTTCTCTAATCCCCCCAAATGGATATGATCTCTCTCTCCTATGAGGAATTACAACTTTAGCTTGTGTATGTTGCAATATTTTCCATGTTTTACCTTACACTGGAAACTAAATCCAAACCAAACCAATTGTCGTCAAGTCGATTCCAACTCACAGAACACTTAAAAGACAAAGTAGAACTGCCCCATATAGTTTCCAAGGAGTGACTGGTAGATATATACTGCCAACCTTATCATCTGAGTACTAGCTCTTGACTTTAGCCCATGACGACTTTTAGGGCACTATCCCTTCTTTCTTATTTATCTTTGTATCTCTTTAATCTTTTCCATGGTTCTTGAATATAATGTGTATTAATAATATAGTGTGCATTGATATCGTTGGATAACTTTCTTGAATAGCTGGGGTGTGTTTTTTATTGTTACTGTTCATTCTTTTTTCAATTAGTGTTTAGGTGAATTTAAGTTTA
Organism: Elephas maximus indicus; assembly: GCF_024166365.1. Lineage (NCBI taxonomy): Eukaryota > Metazoa > Chordata > Mammalia > Proboscidea > Elephantidae > Elephas > Elephas maximus. The sequence continues at coordinate 57,107,073 of NC_064833.1, read as the reverse complement.
GATTGAAAAGTTAGGACCACTAACTCAAGGGAAGGATAAATTTTATTGTCTTTTAAAAACTTCTGCTCTAAAAATGTTGGTTCTAAGCACATTTTAGGGTCGCATTTAGGTTGCATTTAATTCATCATCAATGTATTCCTTTTGAATTTGAGGGTGGAAATCTCCCTGCAATACAAATAAAAAAAAAATAGAAAGGCTTTATTTGTTCTAAACACATTCTTTATGACTTTACAGACCATCATCTTTAGTCTGTTTTTTCTAGATTGAAAGACCCTTATCTTTCAATTTGGTTCTCATATAACTACTTGAAGTTTTTATTTGTTCTTATTCTAAAATATATCTAACGCCATCATATTTTTCTTAAGTTTCAGGAACTAAACATACTCATTCTCTAGGTTTGAATGAAATATGAAAAAAAAGAAGAGCCGAATTATTTCTGATTTAGTTTTACTCTACATTTTGAAAAAGCCAGAGTCCTGCTGGCCTTTTGGGTAGACCACCCCATTGAATAATTGCCTTAATTTTAATTACGTAAAATAAACATTCAGCTTCTCAGTCGTACTAGCAACATTTCAAGTGCTCAAAAGTTGAATGTGGTTATTACGTAAAATAAACATTCAGCTTCTCAGTCGTACTAGCAACATTTCAAGTGCTCGAAAGTTGAATGTGGTTAGTTGGAACCGTTTTGGGCAGTGCAGATACAGAATATTTCCATCATCATGGAACATTCTATTGATCAGTGGTGACTGACAGTTTTTATACAGGTGTTTTCATAAATAGACACTTCAGCCTAACTCCGACCAAACTTCTAAATTAAAGAGACAACTTCTAAGTTTAGTTTCAGGTTTACTGAAGAAATTGATATTTCACTCATCATCTGTTTTGTAGTACATTATTTCCTTGACTATAGTTCCTCATTTTTTTCTTAGAATGCAGAGATTTTTCTAATACCTGAGAGTTACCTGATTTTTATCTTTATTAGTGGTTTTCAATAATTTAATTATGATGTGTCTTGGTGTGGTTTTCTTTGTGTTTATCCTGATTGAGGTTCAATGTGGGATTATAATTTTCATTAAATTTGGAAGATACTTGGCCATGTCTTTGAATATTTTGCTGTTGTTCTGGAACTCCAGATATATGCACGTTGAATAGCTTGGTTTTTGTAATACAGCTCTCTGAAAGTCTGTTCCTTTTTTACCAATTTTTACCTCTGCTACAGTTTGAATTTTCTCTATTTCTACTGTTTTAATTCACTAACTTTTTCTTCTGTAGCATCGTATCAGTAGTAATATCCATTTAGCATATATATATATATATTTTTTTTTTATTTTGGACTTTATATTTTTCATTTTTAGAAGTTTCATTTGATTTTCTTTGTGTCTTTCACTTCTGTCCTGGTTATGGGTCATATTTTTCTAATTTTCGGGCTCTCTATGAGGCTTTTAAGATGCTGGAGATGGTATATTTTATGTTGTTGAATGCCTGAGTTCTATTATTTAAGAAAAGTTGGGGAGGGGCAGAGCCAACATGGTGCCCTAGTCAGATGCACTACACTGTCTTTCTGCAGCAAAGACCTGAAAAACTAAATAAAACAGATACAAGTGTTAATCCCTGCAGCCTGAGCATCAGATGAAGGGATAAAGAAATAGATCAAACACCAAAGGACAGAAAACAGAGAACGAGGAAAGATAAAGAGTGGAGGTCCCCAGCCACCTAACACAGCACAGTGTAGCCATCTTGAGTCACAGCCAGCAATGACCCTAGACAGGGAGTTTAGGAAGACAGCTTCACAGAGCTCCCAACAGGAGACAGAGCACCCAGTAACCAGAGAAACATGCCTTCTCACCTCTTAATCTTCTGACGAGTAGCATCAGGAACCCTCCCCCACCAGCCCAACAGCCCCCATGGCCAGGGCCCACAATATGAGCCCACCCCTCAGGCCCACTGCACTCTTCCACCGTGCAGCTTTTTTTCTCTTTCTTTTATTTCTCCCTCCCACCTACCCCATATGCCACCTCTCCTCCCTTCCCACTGGCCCCCTAGACTGCCCCACCCCCACTCATCTGGCCCCACCATACCAACATTTTTTCTTCTCTATTTCTTCTTTCTCCCATGTAGCCCTATACACCACCTACAACCCCTTCCCACTGGCCTCTACCATGCCACCACAGCCAGAGAGCTGCCAGAAGAACAAACAGATCTGCCTTGGAAGAAGTACAACCAGAATGCTCCTTAGAGGCAAGGATGGTGAGACTGTGTCTTACATAGTTTGGACATGTTATCAGGAGGGATCAGTCCCTGAAGAAGGACATCATGCTTGGTAGAGTAGAGGGTCAGCGGAAAAGAGGAGGACCCTCGATAAGATGGATTGACACAGTGGCTACAATAAAGGGCTCAAGCATAACAATGATTATGAGGATGGCACAGGACCAGGCAGTGTTTCATTCTGTTGTACATAAGGTAGCTATGGGTCGGAACCAACTCATCAGCACCTAACAACAACAATGATGATGATTATTTTGGGGTCTATAGGAGGCTTATTTTTGTTAGTTTCTGTCGAATTGGCCCTTGACTTATCACACATTGCGGGGACTTCAACAAAACAATGTGTGTATAAGTTTTTGAATGAGAAACTAATTTGCGCTGTAAACTTTCACCCAAAGCACAATAAAACTAAAAAAAAAAAAAAAAAAAGGAAAGATAGTTGGGCCTTGACCTGACAGAGAGCTAGGCTCTTTTTAGTTTAATTTGATCATCTTAACACTTGTTTTTAAGTTTTCTAGCCTGGTTCTAGAGTATCTTTTACTCTAGGGATAGTTTACACCCATTGCTAAGGTTTGGCCCTTCTCATGTTAAAACTTAATGGTCCAAGCAGTCATCTGGGACTTTCCACTGTTAATCGTCGAATCTTGAATGAATCTCTGCTCTTCATGCTCTGGAAACCATTCAGCTCACAGCTTTCCAGTAACTTCTTGACCAGCCTCAAGGCTTTCCACCTTTTGCATGTATATCTTAGGATTCAGCATAGATTCAAGGGACCCCTGAGCAGATTTCTGGAATGCTCTTCTTACATAGCTCCTTTCTGTGTGGAACTCTGCCTCACAAATTCCAATTTCCTCAGACTCCTTAAACTCTGATCTCTGCCTCCTTACCACAGTAAGATTGCAGTCTCTACTTGCAATTGTCCTCCCTGCTCCCTTTACCTAAAATGTGCTTTCTGGCCAAAAAGATGGGGTGAGCCTAGGCATTACCCTCTTTGTTTCTTTTCTTTTCGATGTCATGATCCTGCACTGTCTGTGGTTTAATGCCTGAAAAACAGTTACTTCATACATTTGTCTTGTTTTCTAGTTGTTTGAATCGGGGGGGGGGGGGGGACCCAGTCCCGAATATTGCATCTTGGCTGGAATATTTTAACTGGCTGAATATTTTTATAAAAGAAGAGCAGAACATAAAAATTACACTATGATTTCAGACTTAATTTTCAGAGAATTTTGAAATGATCATGTGCAACCCTACAACAAAAGACCTCTTCCGTCATTACAAACACTGGAAGAAACTGGAAAGTCAGACTTTATGAGATATAATAGCTAATGACGTTAGGGTAATTGAGAGTCACTGGGTGGTGCAGATGGTTAACTTTATTGGCTGCTAACCAGAAGGCTGGAGGTTCAAGTCCACTCAGAGGTTCCTGGGGAAAAAAGGCTTGGTGATATACTTCCAAAAAATTAGCCATTGAAAACCCTATGGAGCACAGTACTACTGTGACATGTGGGGTTGACATGAGTCACAGTCGACTCAGCAACAACTGGTCTTTAAGAGTCATTAAGGAGAGCTACACAGTTGGCAATTTAGAGTTACTGATAAGGGATTCATCCACAAAAGATTAAGGGATGGAGTCATAGATAGCATGTTGACATTTACACTGGTAATCCAGCACTACACCTGTGCCTTAATATTAAATTCAACTCAAGGCCATTGTCAAAGGCAGACTGTTGGACTCTGTAAACCATGGTTTTGACTTAATCTAACCATTCTTGTGTTCGCATTTTAACTAGTGTATCACTACCCAGGAAATAAAATACCAATCATAATAGTTGTTTATCATTGAAAGCAACTGTATGATATTTCCAACAATATTCATCATATAAGAGTGAAAAGAAAATAATGTGATTTCTACAGGTTTTATTATTGATGTTAGCCTGGACTGTTAGAAAGGTGGTCATCAATCCATCCCAAAGAGTCAAGAAAGGCATCTTTAGTTTATTTTTCCCCTTAGTGGGATTAAACGACACAAGATTGTGTACAGAAGCTATGCTTTGACTTTAAAATCTTTACCTTGATTTTTCTTACCTCAGCTGATTCTTAGAGCATTTATTTTGAAGTATGCAATAGTTTGAATTACAAGATTTAAAAAAAAAAATGTTTTTTTTTTCTTTCAACCTGGCTTACATAATTCATCAAGAAACCACTAAGACGTGGCTAATCCTTGTTTTTAATGGACAAATTTTATCTGAATAACTAATGTTTAGGAAATTGACCTTCATTATAATGATACATGTGTAATGTTGAGTGTCTGAGATGAAATAAAGTTTTAATAATCCCAGAAGTAATAACGAACAGCTTAATTGGAACATTCTTATGTTACTTTATTGCTCTTGATTTCACGAGTACCTGGTTTAAATATGTAGTGAGTACATTTTCCAGCATATCCAATTTACATGTCTTTGAGACTTTTACCTCTTTAATGTGTAATTTAGAAGTGGCATTTAAAATGTTTTTTTAAAAAGTCAGATGCACTTATTAATTATCTTTAAAGCTATAAGATTTTAGAGAGGAGTCTTCAGTTAAAAACGTATTTGTCACTGGCAGAGTGCATCGATTAGCTAATATTCATCAATCATCACCAGTGTCAAAGACTGTGCCCTTGGCAAGATCTTATTTTCAATGTATCATGTCTTTGACTTATTAGATACTTTAGAAGATGATATTTGGCAATAATAGTTGCTTAATAAATAATGGTTGAATGAATGACTGAAAGGATGAATTTTAAGACCTTGAAAAAAATAAACCTGTAAGTGCTGGAGTACTTAGAAATAAAAGTTGCATCGTGTTTAATTAGGCACAATTAAACAATCTGCCAAGCTCAGAAACCACTTTTTGCAAGTATTAGAAGTCCTTAGTCAACCTAGGAGCTGTTAGTTAAATGGATAAAAAATGAGAATAGAAATTTCAACACATACCCAGTTTACTAATTTGCTGATCACTGATGAACGCTAGCTACATATGCTTTTTTGAAACTGACATGCGCTATTGGTTCAATTAAAGAGAGCATACAGAATTAAACCTGGTTAAATCCCTCATTTAATTTCAAAGTCATGTTTTTCTTATGTTAAGTTTTCTGATATTCAGATTTTTAATTCTTTTTCTCTTTCACAGCATTTAATGGAATGAGTTGTTAGTTTCTGATAGAAAGGTTCTGATAATGAAAGAGCCAATATGTCTACTTATTGTAGAAAATATAAAAATAAAAATGCATGTACTTAAATGTACTTAGAGGTTACATTAGCACATTTCATGTATCATCTGACTGTAGCAAATTGAATATTTTTTCATTGATATAATAAGGCGACTTATTTCTTGAACTTGTTTCTGCAAAATACACTTGAAAACAAACAGAGTTACAAAACTTTTAATTACTATGCAGGACTGAGTTTTGGATAATCAGAAATTTACTTAAAACTGTATGTTAAGTTGTTATGATTATTTCTCTACCACATTTAACAGCATAATATTTATCTTTTATATTAATAAATTTTCTTCTCAAGAGAATCAGTAATACTTAAGGATTTGAGGTTACCTGAGTGCACCATTGAAAGACTGTTAAAAGCCAGTGATATTTATTCAATCTAATTATTTACTTTTTGATTGTTTGTTTGTGTTTAAGGGTTAAAACGAGGTGAGCCAACCATGACTGGCAAAACACAGACCAGCAACGTCACCAATAAGAATGACCCAAAGTCCATCAACTCTCGTGTTTTCATCGGCAACCTAAATACAGCCATTGTCAAGAAAGTTGACATTGAAGCCATTTTCTCAAAGTATGGAAAAATAGTTGGATGCTCAGTGCACAAAGGTTATGCATTTGTACAGTACATGAGTGAGCGACATGCGAGAGCTGCAGTTGCCGGAGAAAATGCCAGGATCATAGCAGGTCAACCACTTGGTAAGTCATGCTCAGTGACAGATTTCATGGCAGCATTCTAATCTCTGCCCATATCTGGATATGGTTTTTTTGTTTCAAAACCAGTGCCGCCCAAATATCTATCTCCATCTCTTCTTTAACCAATTATAGTACTGCACCTTTGTAATTTAGATTATTTTCTTGTTCTCGCTTTGTTTCACATATAGATGTTTTATTTTCTCTACAAACTTATAAATATGAGATCAAAGCTGCTTTGTAATACTTTTATTGCCTCCACCAATTCTAACATAGAGGCAGGCAAATAAAATACATCTATCACTTTTCACTTTATTTGACTTGAAATGATGTTTATCTTCCAGAAAACATTATGCTAAGCAACAAATAACTTCTGCTTACTATACTTATAGCATTTGCTCTGAGGAGCTAATGTCTGTATTTTTCTCATTTTCTGTTCTTAGTGTTTTGGGGTGCATTATAGGAAAACAGCAAAAAGAAGTAAATTTTGAGTGCTGGAGAAGGAATATAACCCACTCTTATCTAGTTGGGAACCTTATATATTGTACCTGTTCAATCAAATGCCATAATCATATTTGTGTCTAATGACCCAAGGAATCATATAGAATTTTCAAAGAAGAACAATATAGTCTGAAGTAAAATGAAAAGACTTGGGAGAAAATACTCTGTAGTATTTTACATGTAGACAAAAAATACACAATAATTTAGATGTGTTTCTAATGAGGATAAAACATCCTGTCTTGACTCGGACAACAAACTGATTATTCAACATCTTTTCTTGGATATCCAACAGGAATCTCAGTTTCACATGCCCAAAACAAAACTCTTGATTTTCCTGTCCCCCAAACTGCTCCTTCCCCAGGCTTCTCCATGACAATAAATGGAACCTTTATTTATCCAGTTTGTCTTACAAAATCTAGATGTCAACCTTGATTCTTCTCTTCCCTCACACTCCAAGCATAATTCATCATGAAGTTATCTATCCCAAGCCCAGCCACCTTTCAAATCTGTACCAATAGCCCTCTCATACAGGCCACTGAAATAACGCTCTTGTCTGCCTCTTTCTACTCTTGCCCCAGCATCTTTTAAAACCTGCTCTTAACCTTTAATACCTTTTCTTTTCATCCAGAATAAAATTTACGTTCTACGCAGTAACTATAAGGAGCCCTGGTGGCGCAACAGTAAGCGTGCTTGGCTGCTAACCAAAAGATTGGTCGTTTGATCTTACTCAGTGGCTCCACAGGAGAATGACCTGGTGATCTGCTCCCATAAAGATTACAGCCTAGAAAACCCTATGGGGCAGTTCTATTCTGTCACATGGGCTCACTCTGAGTTGACAATAAACTTGACAGCACATAATGACAACGACATGGCAACTGAAACGTCCCAAGTTGCCGTATCGTCACCTCCATCTCCTCTCTCTATCTTGCTTGCACCACTCTAGTAATGCTGACCACCTTCGTTCCAAGACTGGTCCTACTTCAGAGGCTTTGGACTTGCTAATTACTCTGCTCAGAAGACAGGCCTTTGCTATTATTTGCTCCCTTCCTTTTTCTATTCTGTAATCAAAATTTGCTTCCTATCAGAAGCTGTTCCTGGTCATCCTATCTAAAATAGAACAGTCTCCTAGACCTTTGCCTTACCTCTGTATTACATTACTTCGTTTCATATTTTTTCACAGCCCCCAGGGATTCTGTAATTACACATTTTAATTTACAGTGTTACCTCTGTCATGTCCATAGGTGTAAAGCTAAAAGGGCATATAAAAGAAACAAGTTAAAAGTAGGGAGAAATCAAATTAGAAGAGTGCTAAGAATATTGTATTATCAAGTTTTATAAAGCAGTTAAAAAAATGTTTGGAAAGTATGGGATTTATTAAAATGAGAATGAAGTCTGAGACAAAAGACTTGAAAAAAATGATGTATTTATATTAAGTGGCATCTTTAGGCAGGGACAATGGTGGTTCAGTGGTAGAATTCTCGTCATTTATGTGGGAGAGTGCCCGCCAATGTACCTCATGTGCAGTCACCACCCCCGGCCCCACCATCCGTAAGTGGAGGCTTGTGTGTTGCTATGATGCTGAACACGTTTCAGCTGAGCTTCCAGACTAAAACTGGCCTAGCAATCTACTTCTGAAAATCAGCCAGTAAAAACCTTATGGCTCACAATGGCCTGGTCTGCATGTGATCATGGAGATGGCACAAGACTGGGCAGTGTTTACTTTTGTTGTGCTTGGCGTTATCATGCATCAAAGGCCAATTCGACAGAAACTAACAAAAATAAGCCTTCTATAGACCCGAAAAATCATTGTCATAGAGTAATATAATTTTTTGTTTATATTTTTCCCATTCTTTATCCTATATTTTAAAGAAAGGTAATGCTTTCTAAAAGATATTGTTAAATTTCATTTGTCCCTTTTTTTTTTTCTTTATCTCCCCATTCTCCTTGCTTACTTTGATGTTAGAATTTTCTGACCATTTTTGTTTCTCTTTCTAAGTTGAAATTCTTATTTCACAGTCATATGTCAGCCAGTCAGGGAAAACTTCAGTTATTGCTTATAGCCTGATTGTTATAAACTAGTATATACCTTTTAGAAACCCATTTAATCTTTTTCTCTTTAATTAATTATCAAAATAAGATGAATTTTTAAAATTCTCATTCACTCATTAATCAACAGGCACTATTTTACTGAATTCCTTTTTCTAGCACTGCCAAATAAGTTGTTATCCTTTTGAGAACAATATAATGGTGAAAGAAATACACCCATGCTAAAATTTTAGTATCTCAATTATACAAATCCAAGGAGAAAAAGTGAAGACACCAAGTCATGTTGCTCAGAGAGGCAGAGTTAAATTGTACTTCTAACAACATAGCATTTCTCATCCCCAGTTATTCCCTTCCCTCTCTCTTGGTTGTGTCCTCAGGTCAATGTCAGGAGCATATATCTTAGTCAGCTGTACTCACCCTTTCTGCCTGAATCCAAGTCAAAGATTTTATGTCTTTAGTTGAAATCTAGTTTTTCACTACTTCTGTCTAAGCTGAATGTCTTCTTATAGAAAGAGTGTGCTTAGCTATTTAACTAGTAACTTTGCTTTTCAGGTGTAATGTCTGAATATACCCGCCTTTTCTTAAACTATGTCACTAGAAATTCAGACAAAGTTTTCAAGTTATTCTTGATAAGATGTTAGTTCCTCAGTCAGGTCCTAAATAAGACCCTCGATCTTCCAGAAGATGGATCTAGTTAAGGCTTTAGATATTATACCTTTGTTTTTGGTGACATGGATAAAACTTAGTTTCAGGTAAATCAATTACTTGCTTCTTGAATTTTTACTCTCAAATCCTTTATGGTATGCAGTCCCACACTACACTGCACACCCTTAGTATGAATGAAGTTATCATGGATCGAATCACAGACTTTGTCATAGGCAATTGACATTAGCTTCATGTGGCACAACCTCTCTAAGTATTTTCCTTTCTTCCTAAAGTGGGAAGGAAATTAGTATTGATTAAATCATGCACTAGGTTAGTATTCTACCTATTTATCTCATTGGATCTCTTTTTTTTTTTTTTTTTTTAATCTATCTCCTTCTGAATAGGAACAACCTTCTTATTATCACTTTGTGTTTAAAAAACTGTATATACAGTTTAGAGATTAGAGTGGTACCAGGAAAAATTAAACATCCTAGTACAAATTCTTACAGTTCTATGGAGATTACATATATACCCGTTAAATGAGAATATGCTACACATGTAACTAAACCTAGCATTTATTCAGTATTAAATGTCATTAATAGCTATTTTGATTCTGCAAGTAAAGGGACCACTGAAGAATTGTGAGCGGGAAGTAATATGTTGAAATGTCTTCCAAGGAAACAATAATCTATCAGCATTTTGGTGGATGGATTAGGGTGATATAAGCCAAGAAGCTAGAACATGTGTTTGGAACTCTCTGAAAGAGTTCAGGTTTCAAATTATGGAAATGAAAATGGAAAAGAGTTAAGATTAATAAGACTTAGTAAGCAATTTAGTTAGGAGCTATGGCTGCTAATCAAAAGGTCAGCAGTTCAAATCCACCAGCCACTCCTTGAAAACACTATGGAGCAGTTCTCCTCTGTCCTATAGGGTTGCTATGAGTTGGAATCAACTCAACGGCCACAGGTTTGGTTTTTAATTTGGTTTAGTAATGGCATAGTGAGTGAGACAGAAAGAGAGAAAGAGCAATCAAGAGTGATTCCCGTATTTCTGGGCTGGGTTCTCTGTTGAATATTCTTGCAGTTCACTGAAATGATGAAGAATGTAAGGTGAAGAAGATTTTGGAGGTAATACAATGAGATAAGGACTGAGTATATGATATTAAGATTAATGTATATTCCTGAGGATATTCAATTAGATATATCTAGTAGAGTCTTGGATACACAGGTCTGAAACTCAGAGGAGAGATCTGAGTCAACAGTACAATTAGTGCTAAACTTGTAGACGTGGATAAGCTCACCAAGAGTGAGAAGAGAATTGGCTAAATATGGATCTGTAGAGGAGTTTTTGGGTCTCCGGAAAGAGAACCTTTCTGATAAGCCCACTGCAAAAATCTGAATCAAAATTATTTCCTGTGCAGCTATCTGATCCCCAGCTCAAGCCTGTAGTTATTTGACCTTCCTGCACTTCCTATATTAGGTGATTGCTGAGGTATCATGTCCTAAAGTCATTTCCCCTAAAATGGTAGTGATTTCCAAACTTTCAGGGCCACATATTCAACTCCTCTCATTGATCCTTACATATAAAAATGGCATCCCAAGCACATTGTTGTTTTTTTCCATATCTGTGTCTTTCATACTCAAAGTCACCTGTCCCGCTGAGTAGCAGAGAAAACTTTATCTTGCTAGGTTTCATTGTCTGACTTTAGTACAACCTTTGGCATAAATAGAAATGTTTGGCAAACTGATTGCAAATCAACCATTTTAGACTCAGTCAGAATGATTTTACTCAAATGGCTACAGTATACCTGAAAATTTAAAGTCAAGAATTCTATGTGTGTATGTATTATAAATATTCTCTATCAAGAGAAAATATCTTTTCCATGAAATAGTTATCAAATTCTGGATTTGAGTTTTTAAATATGAGTGTATATTAACTGTTTTCAAATTCATATAAAATAAAAAATTTTCTTCAAAAGTTGCTAAATCTTGCCTAAACATTACAGTACATTAAGCAACTATGGGATCTCAGACATTGGCACTCAAACTACCGGAGCTCATGTAGATTTTGAGAATAGGCCTCAGTATAAGGTCTTTCTTAACTTCTCTCACTTGTATTTTTTATTCTTACTATGTTGCTGCAGATTCCAAAAGTCTATATTGGCACCCATAAAAATGACATCATTAATTAGTTCAGTGGTCTATCCCTTTTATTAGCATGAGAATGAACCCAATGAATGTTTTATGGAAAGAAAAGTTCTGTTCCATGAAGTCATTTCTTTTAAAGGCATATAACATACACATTACAAAGGTAATATTTACCTTGGGGTAAAATCTTATACTTCTGTGTATTTACTACTCCACAGCAATTAAACAAAAACGAAGCTGCTAACAATGTCTCCAGTTCTATTTTTCTTTATATTTTCCCTTATATTTCTTTCTACCTGTAATCAAAGCCTGTCCTAGATATGGTTGTGAGGTAGACATATTTATATGAAGTGCCTGCCTACCCATATCTATGCTATTCTCTATAAAGTTTATATCTTTGTTCCTTGGTTTGCAGTCCACTCATGCAGACTAGAGTGGCATAGGATCTCATGCCTGGCTGTGACCCTAGATTGTGGCACATGTTTGAAAATAATCTTCTCATCTTTTCCTCATGGAAGTTCTCTTCTCTCATTTCCATATCACAGTTGGCTTTTTGAAGAGATTTACCTGATAAATATCCACTATCAAATGACATATTGCTAGGAAAGGACATCATGTTTGTAAATTAGAGGGTCAGCAAAAACGAGAGAACCCTCAGTGAAAGGGTTCTAAATGACTTGGTTATTTAATTGATTTTAATAGAAAATAAATTTTAAAACATGAAAAACACATCCTCTTAATATTTCATTGAATCTGGACTCTAAGTGTTGCTAACATTAGAAATATTTAATATTTTAATCTAAATTTAGTCCTCGGGTCTTTTTTTTTTTTTTTTTTCCTCAAGCACAATATGTGAAGGGTGAAACAATTCTTTAAATGTTTTAAAAAGACAATTTTTATATGAGAGGTCACCGACATGAAGTGTCCTTTTGTACCTAAGTATCATGCAGAGGGTGGAGGCTAAGTCTAGATCAGTGCATTTTTATATCTGCTGATTACACTGGCTTGATTACACAGTTGCTATAAATAAACATTTGTAATGTCTTTCCTTACCTTCTGATTATTTCACTGTTAAGACGCTTGCAAAAACACAACTTATGAACTTAACAACTCAGTTATTTATAGTAAAAGGAACCAAACACTAAAAAATAATTTATAAAAATCACACTTGTTCTAAAGCCTGTACCTGGGTGTCTGTCATTGAGGAACAAAGTCTAGCTTGGAAAAATACATAAAATAGAGAAGCAAATTAATTTCATGAAGGAAGTCATGAAAATGCATTAGTAAATGGGCAGATGTTGGAGAACAATACTAAGTGAGGACAAAGAAGAGGAAAAACTTGCTGGTAAGCATCTCTCAAGTGTGCCCCAGGAATAATGGATCCCAAATATTTTTTATCCCTGCTACCATTTTGTATCCAGAATGATCTTTTTAAAATAGAAATACTCATGTCACCCCCTCTGATTAAAACTTCTAGTGATTTCCCATTGTTCTAAAAATAAATAAACTCTCACGGTAGCCTACAAGTTTCTACATGATTTGTTTCTTGTTTATCTGCAGACCCATAGCACTTCATAGCCCTTTCAAGCCTTGCTCAGCACTCCAGCTAAATTGACTTTTTAAAATTCTTTGGGCATGTCATATTCTTTCCCTCAACAAAGTGTAATTTTGACTGTCTGGAATGTCCTTCTATACTAACCTCACCACCTCCACACCCTACTTCTCCAGCTCCTCACTCCCTTACCTAGAGATTCATCCTTCAGATATCAGATCAAATGTCCCTCAAATTTGTTAGATATTTTACTTCCCTTTCTGGCGTGTATCTTGTTTTTAATTATATTTTTATATTTGCTATTTTTTAATTTGAGTCTGTCCCCGCTCCCTCTAGGCTATAAGTTCCGTGAGAATATTGACTATATATGTTTTTACTCAACTTCTTAGCACATAGCAAAGTACTGACACTTCCATAGCAAATGCTCATTAAATATGTGTTAGATGAGGAGTTGGATAGATGGATGGTTGGAGGGATGGTTGGACTTGGCTAAGGGCTTTTGTTCCCCATAGCAACACAACAACAAAAAGAAGGAGAAGAGGAGGACAAGAAAAAAGGAGGAGGAGGATGAAGAAAAAGTGGTTGCTGCAAGTCTCTTGAGAAGCAAGTAGCTGTAGTTTGGGGTTGCTGTTAAGAGAAGGTATTGTGGCCTCCTTGTTGGACAATGAGTAATCAGTCTTTCTAAATACAGATATCCCAGAAGTAACCATTTAATAGGCCTGATTTCATTTTATTCTAATTACAATCCAGTCTTTAATAAGCATCTATATTAACATACACACATATATATAATTGAAAAGTTATAGGATATGATATATCAGATTAAAGAAAGATTTTATTGATGGAAAACTTCCTATAAAATTATTGAAATGGTGTCCTTTCATAATTTTCCCTTAGTAACAGGTGAATATTTTCATGGAACTTAATTTTCAAAGCTCTGTCATGAATATATTTTATTTATACAACAATGTTGAGAAGTAAGTAGTATGAGTATTTATGCCCATTTTGCTGACTAGGAACTGAAGCTCAGTGAAATTAACTTGCTTTAGATTACACAGAGGCAAGATCTCAAACATATCCTCTGACCCTAGTTATTTTTGCTGTTTATTCTTGCCAATAATTCCTTCCACATTAATAGGGTGACCATGCACTTTATCATTTAACCCAGAATACTTTTGAAAGTGAAGAGGGGTATTATTGATTATGCTGTAAGATCAGGCCTAAACTAGGATTACTCTGGACAAACTGGAACGTATGGCCATCTTTATTATCTAGTGTTTTACTTAAAGGAGCATTTCCAACTTATTTGATCTTTCTGATAGAATAAATATTGTGTAGGCTATTAGTTAAAGTATAATAACCTCAGTATGGGATAAACCCTGGTATTTCAGTAATTGAAAAATGAAAATTTGTCTTAGCTCAAGTAGACAGTGAGACTATGTGGGCAGCTCCTGTCTGGAGGCAAGGTGAGAAGGCAGAGGGGGACAGGAGCTGGTTGAATGGACTCGGGAAATACAGGGTAGAGAGAAGGAGTGTGCTGTCACAATGTAGGGCGAGCAACTAGGGTCACATAACAATATGTGTATAAGTTTTTGTATGAGAAACTGACTTGAATTGTAAACTCAAAGCACAATAAAAAAATAATTAAAATTTATTTCTTCTTCACATAAAACACAGTCAGTGCCCTGAGGAAGAGACAGGGTGGGAGCAGAGGCTCTGTTCTCTTTGTTCGTTCAGGGACCAGGCTGTAGGAAGTGCAGCATCTTTCAGTAGACAACGCCCATGCTCTTCCTGGGCCAAAGGTCAAACTAGCAGACAAGGTAAGAGAGTGGAAGGACAGCTACTCTGATGGTTGTTCGATTCAAGCCTGGAAGTTGTGCTCATCCCATCTACTCACATTCCACTGACTACACATAGACCCAAGCAGGACAGGGCAGCATTCCCCAGCAATAACTGTGTAACAGGAAGAGCATAAATCTTTGGTGAACAGTTAGCTTCTCTGACACATGTAGTTGAGTAAACTTGAGGAAGTTACTTATGTTCATTGAGAAACAGTTTCCCTACCTGTATAAAGGGAATATTAGTGCCTCATTCATTGAATTATGGTGCACAACTGGTACATGTTTGTAAAATGGTTAGAATCTTCTGCATATGCTACATGTTGTTGATAATTGCCATCAAGTGTGCTCCAGCCTATGACCACCTATGTATAACACAACAAAACATTGCCCGATCTTGTGCCATCTTCTTGATCATTGGTATGTTTGAGTCCACTGGCTATTGTATCAGTCTCTCACATTGGAGGGTTCCCTCATTTTCGCTGACCCTCTACTTTATGAAGAAACCCTGGTGGCGTAGTGGTTAAGAGCTATGGCTGCTAACCAAAAGGTTGACAGTTTGAATCCACCAAGCGCTCCTTGGAAACCCTATAGGGCAGTTCTATTCTGTCTTGTAGGGTCGCTATGGGTCGAAATCAACTCCACGGCAACGAGTTTGGTTTGGCTACTTTATCAAACATGATGTCCTTTTCTAGCACACCCAAAGTAACTGAGTTGAAGTCTTGCCATTCTCTCTTCTTATAAGTATTTTGGTTGTATTTCTTCTAAAACTGATTTGTTCGTTCTTTTGACAGTTCATGGTTTATTCAGTATTCTTTACCAATACCACAGTTTGAATGCATCAGTTCTTCTTTCTTTTTCATTGTACTATATGGTACATATCATATGGTTAAAATTCACACATGAGGAATTCAGCCTCTGAAGTCATTCTAGTACTATAGAGAATCCTTTATGTTTTTCTGGCTTCATCACTCTGGACCAACTTTGAATAGACGGCACAGGCAGGTGATAATGGCTGAGTCAGTAATTTCTAAGAACAAGAGATTAGTTCAGGTGATTGCAGGTGTGATGGAAAAACACTCTTTAGGAAAGGAGAGCTTTAACATTAATGCTAACAGGATGAGCAGGTATGCAAAGATAATTCCATGTGGATGAAATGTTATACCTGAAATCCTTATTTAGGCAGAAGTGAATAAAGCCCTATGGATGAAGAATCAGGCTCAAGGAAAAGAGTATAGGGAAGTAAAATTGATGCCAGGTTATGGAGTATCATGAATGCCATAATAATGAGCCCAAGTGTGAAGATGCACTTATGAGACTGTATTCAGTGTAAGGAAGATTGACTACAAAATAATATTTGTATTTAACTATCATTTGACTTGCTATATTCTTAATTATTGCATGTATTATTTAATGTACAGATATTCATTCACTTAATTTACCAAAAGGTTATTAATGTTCTGTTCTGGGCAGGACATCAGCCTGGGTTAGGGCCTCTAAAAATAAAGATCAGATACATATCTTGCCCAACTGTTACAAGCTATTTGCTGAATTTTTAATATATATATTTTAAATATATTTCTCTGTCATTAATTAACATAGTGCCTGTACTTGATAGTTTCTGGTGAACTGTATGTAGTAACACAAGTCTTTAGAGCAAAGTTTCTCAAACGTGGCACTCCCGACATTTGGGGCCAGCTAAGTCTTTCTTTGAGGGCAGTTCTCCAGTGCATTGGAGGATGTTTAGCAGCATTCCTGACTTCTCCCCGCTAGATGCCAAAAGCACCTCTCCTCAGGGTGAACAAATAAAAATGTGTACAAAAAAAAAAGGAAAAAACCAAACCCATTGCCATTGAGTCAGTTCCAACTTTTGACAACCCTATAGGATAGAGCAGAGCAGAGCTACCCCATAGAATTTCCAAGGAGCGCCTGGTGGATTCAAACTGCTGACCTTTTGGTTAGCAGCTATAACACTTAACCACTACGCCACCAGGGTTTCCAAATAAAAAAAAATGTGTACAGATTTTACTAAAAATCTTCTGGGGGTGAACAAAACAGAAGAATCACTGCTTTAAAGTAATCATACCAAAATATACTACATTCGTTTTCAGACATGTCATGAGTTTTAAGCAAGATCAGGCATGTGAAAGCAATGATTTGAGTCCTTTTGACAATAGCTGTCCAAAAAGCAAAACTCAGTATGTGCATTTCAAAGCAATTACGAAAATGCATTATGACCATAATTTACCACTTTTTATCACTGGTTTGTTTTAGTTTTTTTTAAAACCGCACACTCAAGAAACAAATTGATCTGTCTATACAGTGGACGTGTTTATGTGTTTACTGATTTTAAAAACATAACATAACAAAAACCTTCCTTCACATCTTTAATATACTGCTCTTTAGAGATGTGATCTTTTTGCATTAGATCCCTCCATCCCGAAGTGTTGGATCTCTGCTAGAACTTACGAAGAAAAAGAAAGCTCATTAAAGTGTTAAATGAAAAGTGCTGAGTTCTGAGTCTACTCAAATGCTTGGCATGATCTTCAAATACATATTATTCAGCAATACACAAATAGCTTGTTAAAACAAAGTAAGAACTGCAGCTTCCTTATTTGGTGTCCTTTCTAACAAATACAAATATTATTTGCAATAAATGTTAGTTTTCCCCTTCGTTTCATCTTATTCCATTATGGGAAGTATTATTCTTCTGCGTATGTCTTCAGGTACAAATTAGACGCAGAGTCTGAGCATCTAGTAAGGACAGATTGACAGAGAGCCTAGGGAGAAATAATAGTTATGTAAGATCATTTTAGACAAGGTAGTCTATTATAGAAGCCCTTGAGAAGTATGTAAACCTCTTGGGGGTTTGTAAGTCATAAAAATCTTGCAGAAAACATCTAAAGAATGCCGCGAGTAATAAAGAACACTTTTATAAAGGCATCATGATATAACTCTATTACCACTTGGACTGATAAAAAATAAAGAAGAGAAATGTTTAGCATTTGCCTTAGTATCTAAAGAACATGTTATCACACTTTCTCAACTTGATAGTTTGCCACAGCTTCCACTTCCTATTATATAAATCATCAGTTAACCCTTAAGCTAATGTGAACATTAGCTGCAATGAGCGTATGAAAACATTTGAATTAGTAAATATTAGAATTTTTCTTAGTAACTTTTGCAATTATTCACCATTCCAGCTTTCTTTCTCTCCTAACCCATTGCCATCAAGTCAATTCTGACTCATAGCGACCCTACAGGACAGAGTTGAACTGCCCCATAGTTTCCAAGGAAAGCCTGGTGGATTTGAACTGCTGACCTTTTGGTTAGTAGCCACAGGACTTTACCACTGCGCCACCAGGGTTTCCTTCTCTACTAAATGAATGGCCAATGTTTTTAATGTATATATTAAATATCCAGCTTTTCAGTAGATTTTATGCTATACAGACATGCAAGTTGTCATCAGTGGCATTTATATATTTATGTTTATTATGTGTTTATTATGTGTGTTTTTCACAAAGCTATGGAAGGTCTTGAATGGCATATGAATAAGTATAAGTGTGAGAACTTACTTATGAGATTGTATCCAGTATGTCATTTGTATTCCCTCTTTTATGTTGCCATTGCAAAACAGTAATTTGTAATGAAAGCATATTTATTTACATTTTATTTTCACTCATCAACCTTCTTAAAGAAGTTCAAAGTACATTATATTGCTTTTTAAAAATTATCTTTTCAACATCCTTCATGGGAGCTAGATAAAAGACTTCATTAATTTTATTGTACAAATAAAGAAATCCTATTATGTACTGAGTGTTAAAGTGCATGTTTTCATAGAGTCAGAAGGCTTGGAACTGCCTTCTAACAATTTGCAATATTGCTTTAAGTTTTCTTTAACTCTTACATGTAACATCTGGTAATTGTTTGTGAAGTCTTCATCCTCTTCCTCCTTATCAACACTGTCATGAGTTAATATGTATTAAAACCCACACTATGTGGGCTGTAAAGCACAACACACATTTAAAGTTTTCGGTAATTAAACACAGCTATTTAAAATGCTGTAAACAAATACTAATTAGCAAACCTCCATGATAGAATGAATTATAGAACTAACAGTCTGTCAGCCAGAGAGATCCATGGCCCCACATATGATAGAAAGCCTGCGGGATTTGCTTTATGCTTCTAAAATTGGTTATTTGACTCAATCACTGAACCTAAATTAGTGAAAGCAGGAGTAGAGATTGTCCATAGGCAATTGCTTCGTTAAAGCTATCTCTGGGAAACTCCTGGGCAACTTTTAGAAGAATTTTTATTAGCTCTAACTTAACTTGTAACTTCTCCCCCAGTACAAAGCTGGACATAATAACACATAAAATGCAGTGCCTCAGGTTGTCCTTTAATCTTGAAAATAAAATGTTTGAAAGTCACTTGTGAACTGATTTCAGAATACTGTACAGCTATGAATGTTTATTCTTTCCCAGCATGTGTGGAGTTTTGTTGGATGCTCACACCAATACATATATTAAGCTAAAGGGATGTAGAAACAACAATGCATCTCCAAAACAAAATGAAATAAAATCGATGACTGCTCTTGAAAAATATTCTAACTATGGAGTAAAATAACATGCAAAGAAAGATGACAAGTATAAGATAAAGCACTCTATAATGCAGATCAAGTACTATAAGAAAGAATAAAATATTATAAGTCTATTTAAGGAAGGCTTATTGGGAAACTGTAGAATAAATTATGCACTTATGAAATAACTTACAAAGGTGTGAAAATGCAAGATAAAACATATAATGTATAATATCAAGTGCTATAGGAATTAAAAAAAAAGATTCAGTATTGTAAAGTTGTTTGGAGAAGGTCTTTTGGGAAATACAGCTTTGAATGTAAAGAGTTCAAGAATAGTAAATTTAAAATAGACGGCAAACAATTAGATTATTAACTCGAGAAAATCATTAGCTACTTTAAGAATTGAAATTAAAGTACAGAAATTGAAATGATCACTTCCCAGTCTCTGTACTTGGCTATTGTGTAACCTTGGACATTGTTATAGACTGAATTGTGTTCCCCAAAAATGTATGTCAGTTTGGTTAGGCCATGATTCCCAATATTATATGATTGTCCACCATTTTGTCATCTGATGTGATTTTCCTATGTGTTGTAAATCCTACCTCAAGGATGCTAATAAGGCAGGATTAGAGGCAGTTATGTTAATGATGCAGGGCTCAATCTACAAGATTAGATTGCATTTTGAGTCAATCTCATTTGAGATATAAAAGAGAGCGAGCAGCGAGACAGGGAAACCTCATTGCTTCCAAGCAAGAAGAGCCAGGAGCACGTGTCCTTTGGACCCAGGGCACCTATCCTGAAAAACTCGTAGACCAGGGGAAGATTGATGATAAGGACCTTCCCCCAGAGCCAACAGGGAAAGTCTTCCCCTAGAGCTGGCACCCTGAATTTGGACTTCTAGCCTCCTAGACTGTGAGAGAGTAAATTTGTTTGTTAAAGCCACTGACTTGTGGTATTTGTTATAGCAGCACTAGACAACTAAGTCAGGCATGTTACTAAAGGTCCAATGTTATTTTCTTGTCTGTAAAATGGACATAATCATAACGTTATCCACTTCATAGAGTTGTGAGTGTTAAATGCATTTTTATATATATATATATATTTCTTAAAATACTGCGTGGGGCATATAAAGAGCTACAAATGAAGTTATTCACAATAGGTCGGGTTTTTGTTTTGTTTTGTTTTTCTTCCTTAAAAACAGAAAGGTAAGGAAAAGGGCTAAGCATCTTAAGAAGTCTTAAAATAAATTCAGAACACTTGGATGTAGTCCTAGATTTTCAGTTTCTTGGAGTTGTTGATCTTGTACAAGAATTTATCCTCTCTGGGTTCTGGTTTCCTAATCTGTAAGAGAAGGGCTTGGGGCTTGGTGATCTCAAGGTGATATTTTTGATCTCTGATATCTGTTATGCTTTGTGTTTTTTCTGTCCTTTTGAAGAAATCTTTGCCTACTACAAGGTCATGAAGATATCCTCCAAGATTTTCTTCTAGGGGCTTTTTTTGTTTTACCAAATATATTTAGATTTTAATATATCTGGAAATGAATTTTGTGTATCCATTTATTTATATAAATATCCAGTTGATCCTCCATCGTTTATTGGAGACACTATTCTTTCCTCATTGTCCCGAAATGTCAGTTTGGCCATAAATCAAGATACATAGAAACATAGATAGAGGTATAGATGTAGATGTGGAGATATAGATATATATATACAAATTAAATTTTATAGTTTTGATACTAGTGAAAATGGTACCATTTTTTACTTCTCATTTTTGTTGGCAACTATTATATTTATTGATACACTCATTGATCTTCTAAATTCACTTATTAATTCTGGCAGTAATTTACTCTAGATATTTTTGGGTGTTCTATGTTTACAACCTTGTGTCTTACAAATGATGATAGTTTTCTTTCTTTTTTTGCAATATGTGTACATTTCTTTCCCAGCCTTTTTGCATTAGATATACATCTAGAATAAGGTTGAATAGTAGTAGCTATTACAGGTATCTTTTTCTCATTTCTGATCACAGGAGAAAGCTGTCACTATTTTGTTATTGTTCACTGTAGGATTTTTTAATAGCTACTTTTTATCAAATAAGGATATTCTCTTCTATTTCTAGTTGGCTAATAATTTTTATCATGCATGTATGTTGAACTTTATCAAATGCTTTTCCTATATATATTGAAATGATCATTTTATTTTCTTCTTTGTTTTGATAAAGTAGTGAACTGCAATTGATTTTCAAATATTAAATCAGTCACACTCCTGAAATCAATCCAACAGATAATAATGTATAATTTTTTATCTCTGTGTTCATGATAGAGAATGACATGTAATTTTTGTTCTTGTTATGTCCTTGCTTGTTTTGCCATCAAGGAAATGCTGACCTCATAAAATGAATAAGGAACCATTCACTCTTTGTCCTGTCCTCTGGAAGAATTTATATGTGATTGGTGTTATTTCTTTCACAGACATTTGAAGAATTTACCCATGATGCCATTTGGGTCTGGAGTATTTTGTAGAAAGATTTTTAATACAGATTCAATTGCTTTAATAGACACAAGACTTTTCAGATTTTTTAAATCTTTTCTTGTGTCATTGTTGAAATCAGATGTTTTCCAAGGAATGTGTTCGTTTGATACACATTTTCAGATTTATTGGCAAAAAGGGATCATAGCATTCTCATATATTTTATTGTCCGTAGATTCTGTAACTGACATCTATTTTTTTGTTCCTAATAGTGGTAATATATGCCTTTACTCTTTCTTTCTTAGGCTTGCTAAATATAGTCTGTCTATTCATCTCCTTAAATTGTCAAATTATGGTTTTATGTATTTTATCTAATGCATGTGGGGTTTTTTGTTTGTTTTTGTTTTCTTTTTCATTACTCTGTAATCTTATCTTTACTATTTCTTTCCTTCTACTCTCTTTGATTTAGTTTGTTACTCTTTTCCTAAATTCTGGGGTGAAGACATAGTCTCTTTTCAGCTTTTCATGTTTTCCACAATTTCATTTCACTCTATTTCCCTCTGAGCACAGGTTTATCTGCATCCCACAAGTTCTAGTATGACATATTTTCAGAATCACTTAGATAGAATTATTTTTCCAATTCACATTGTTATTTCTTCTTTGACCTGTGGGCTGTTTTGAAGTTTGTTACTGGATTTGTAATTTCTAAAATTGCTTTTAGCATAATTTTGTAATAGAAAGAGAATAATTAATTAAAATTTGATGAAACTTTCTTTTTAGCTCTGTATATGGTCAGTTTTCCTAAATGCTGCATATGCGGCTGGTGAGTGACATGTATATTCGCTTACTGTTATGTGCAGCCTTCAAATAGGCTCAAACTGTCCAGTGAATTGCCCTGATCTGCTGCATCATTCTGGATTTTTTGTTTTCTTGTTCCACAGTTATTAAAAGAGCTGAATTAATGTTTATCGCTTTATGAATTTGTCTGTTTATTGCTTTAGTTCTTTTAATTTTTGCATTGTTTATTTGATTAATAATTGTTAAATACAAATTTAGAATTGTATACTTCTAATGGATTCATCCTTTCATTAGCATAATATATCACTATCTCTAATAGTTCTTTCTGCCTTAAAGACAACTTTGTGTAATATTAATGTATCTGAACTCACTTCATTTTGATTAGTGTTTGCATGGCATATCATTTTTCATCTGTTTTAATTTCAGTACTTCTGTAGATTGATATTTAAAGTGTTTCTTGAAAGCAACATACAGTCTTTTTAAAATACAGTCTGACAGCCTTTGCCTTTTAATTATAGTAATCCATTCACATTTAATTACTGATATGTTCGCATTTTGTCTAAAGTTCCTATTTTGTCTGTTTCATGTGTTATATGTTCATTTTTCTCTTGCTTTTTTTAGATTCGTCTTCTTTAGTTTCTATTTTCCCTTCCATTAGCTTGTAAATTAATACTTATACTATCCTTTTAGTATTACCCTAGAGATTACAATATGTATCCTTGATTTATTAGTTTAATGTGAATTATCTTTTATACCATTTCCCAGATAATCCTGGGACCTTACTCCACTCTAATTTCGTTCATCCCCCCACCACCTTGTGTGTTAGAGGTGTTAGGAATTTTAATTTTACATATATTTTGCTTTGTTTCTTAACTCTTTTTTTGGAGATTTTTAGGCAGATATGGAAGTAAAGAGAATAGTATAATGACCTAGGTGTACACATGACCTCATTTCAGAAATTATCAATACACAGTAAATATCTTTTTTTATACCTCACCGATTTCCTTCTCTGCCCCTGGATTATCTTGAAGCAAAATCCAGAAATCACATCATTTAATCTTCAGACATGTTAGTATGTATCCCTATAATATGAGCCCATCTTTAAAAGAAACTATAACCACAATATCATGTTCTCACAAATATGATTATTATGATCCCTTAATATTAATCTGGCAGCAGTTTCTGTTATCACAATTCTTTCTTATATTTTTTAATTAATTTCTTTGAATTAGAATGTACATAAAATATAGAGATTTAGCTTGGTTGATATGTCACTTAAATCTAGGTTCTATTAATATATCCTTCTCCCCCCCTCACTGTTCCGTTGCATTTTATCTGTTAAAGAAACTGAGTGGTTTGCACTCTTTGCAGTTTCACAAGGTCTGTATTTGGTGATTAATCCCTGCAGTATCACCTAACATGTTTATCTGTTCCATGAATTTCTTGGTAATTGGTCCTTCTATCTAGAGGTTTGATTAGATCCAGGTGGATATTTTGTTAGGCCTACTTCATAGGTGACTGTGTGTACCTCCAGGATGAAGTATTGTCTGGTTTACTCTCCTTTTGTGATGGTAACAGCCACTGATTATTAAACTAATTCTATCATTTTTTTCCCTTTGTTTTTAATTAACTGGAATTATTCTTAAAAAAAAAAAATTTCTTTTCATCTTCTATTTGGTTACCCTAAAATATTACTTTATAGGAAAAAGAGGATAATTTTTATTTGTTTTTTTTGTTTTTTTTTTGGTACTTCCTAGTATTCAAAACAGTAAAGCGGTTCCCTAGTGTTCTATGAAAGATTTAAAAAGGATTTTTTTTTCTTAAGTAAAACTATGAGCTCCAGGATTTAAACATAATTGTGCTTAAATCCTTCCCAGTTATTTTCTCTATTAATGATCAAATTATACTTTGGTTTGTGATAGAATATTGTTTAGAGCCTGAGGAATTTTGACATGATCAATAGTCATTTGACAGTTTCCTTAATTTCCAATATGGCAAAAAAGCTCCAAGATCATCATTTCTTACCCCATACTGGAAATCAGTTTTCCCAACCTCTCCAGACCACATTCTGGGTGTTAAGTGTGCCCCTTGGTACTGTGCTGGTTATAGTTTCTAGGAAGTTTAACTGGCCAGAGCCAGGAGATACACACACATATATATATTTTTAAGTCAAAACTATTTCAACTTTGTACTGATACTTCCTATTCAAAATCAGGACTACAGAAATTTCAGTTAACCTAATCAGTTTTACATCTACTCCTTTTAGCATTTGCAGAAATTTCACTTCTCAATGACACTAACATAATTACTCATTTGATTTGTTCCACAGTAGTATAGAATAGTAATATCAGCACCACCAACAACAGTATAATTATTGAAAACACTTAAGATTCTGTGTGTGTTTGTGTGTGTGTGTGTGTGCGTGTGTAAGGTCACTTAGATTGATTCTCTGTGAGGTTATGTCACTAAGTAGATGCATAGTTATGTTTACAATTATGTTTCATTATTAGGGACAGCTTTTCTTAAAGTCCATTTTATGACTATGCACAATACTTACATGACTCAAAAGTGAATTTAAATTAAGATATATTCAAAGAAGTTTAGCTTCTGTTCAAATCCCCTCTACTCTATGCCCTCATCCCCTCTTTGTAAACTTTTTAAAAGTAAATTAGTGTATCAGGTGGACACTTGAGACTGTGTTGGCATCTCCTGTCTGGAGGGGAGATAGGAGGGTAGAGAGGGTTAGAAACTGGCAAAATAGTCACGAAATGAGAGACTGGAAGGAGGGAGCGGGCTGACTCATTAGGGGGAGAGTAAGTGGGAGTATGGAGTAAGGTGTATATAAGCTTATATGTGACAGACTGACTTGATTTGTAAACTTTCACATAAAGCACGATAAAAATTATTTAAAAAAAGTAAATTAGTCATTTTTCCACTTTTAGTATAGGCAAATGAGCATATGTACACACACACACGGCTTGGGAAGAAAAAGTAAAGTATAATGAAATGTGCAAAGACCTGGAGTTAAAAAACCAAAAGGGAAGAACACTCTTGGTATTTCTCAAGCTGAAAGAACTGAAGAAAACTTCAAGCTTCAAGTAGCAACGTGGAAGGATTCTGTGCACAAAATATCAAATGACAAAGGAAGCATCAAAAGTAGATGGAAGGAATACATAGAATCACTGTACCAAAAAGAATAGGTTGATGTTCAGTCATTTCAGAATGTAGCATATGATCAAGAATCTGTGGTACTGAAGGAAGAAGTCTAAGGTGCAGTGAAGGAAATGGTGAATAACAAGGCTCCAGGGACTGAAAAAATACCAACTGAGATGTTTCAACAAATAGACTTAATGCTGGAAAAGCTCTCTCATTTATGCCAAGAAACTTGGAAGGCAGATACTTGGCCAACCAGCCTGAAAAGACTAACTTTCCTGCCCATTCCAAAGAAAGGTAATCCAAAAAAAAAAAAAATCCAATAGAATGCAGAAATTACAGAACAATATCATTAATATCACCCACAAGTAAAAATTTGCTGAAAATAATTCAAAAACAGTTGGCACAGTATATCAACAGGGAACTGCCAAAAATTCAAGTCAGATTCAGAAGAGGACGTGGAATGAAGGATATTATTGCTGATGTCAGATGGATCTTGGTTGAAAGCAGAGAATACCAGAAAGAGGTTTACCTGTGTTTTATTGACTTTGCAAAGGCATTTGACTGTGTGGATCCTAACAAATTATGGATAATGTTGCAAAGAACGAGAATTCCGAAACACCTAATTGCCCTTATCTAGAATCTGTACATAGACCAAAAGACAGTCCTTCAAACACAACAAGGGAATATTGCATAGTTTAAAATCAAGAAAGGTATGTGTCCGATATGTATCCTTTCACCACACTTACTGAACCTCTATGCTAAACTAATAATCCGAGAAGCTGAGCTGTGTGAAGAAGAACACGGTATCAAGATTGGAGGAAGACTAATTAATAAGCTGCATATGCAGATGACAGAACCTTACTTAATGAAAGTGAAGAGGACTTGAAGCACTTCTGATGAAGATCAAAGACTGCGTTCTTCAGTATGGATTACACCTTAACATAAAGAAAACAAAATCCTCACAGAAGCAAAATCATAATAAACAGTAAAAATATCGAAGTTGTCAAGTATTTCATTTTACTTGGATCCACAATCAACTCCCATGGAAGCAGCAGTCAAGAAATCAAACAACACATTGCATTGGGCAAATCTGCTGTAAAAGACCTCTTTAAAATGAGGACCAAAGTGTGCCTGACTTAAACCACAGTGCTTTAATTGCATCATATGCATGTGAAAGCTGGACAATGAATAAGGAATACCAAAGAAGAATTAATGCCTTTGAATTATGGTGTTGGCGGGGAATATTGAATGAACCATGGACTGCCAGAAGAAGGAACAAATCTGTCTTGGGAAAATGTACGGCCAGAAAGCTCCTTAAAAATGAGGATGGTGAGACTTCATCTCACATACTTTTGGACATGTTACCAGGAGGGAACAGTCCCTGGAGAAGGAATCATGCTTGGTAAAGTAGACAGATGGTCAGCGAAAAAGAGGAAGATCCTCAACAAGATGGATTGACACAGTGGCTACAACAATGGGCTCACACATAGCAATGATTGTGAGGATGGCCCAGGGCTGGGCAATAAGTGTTTTGTTCTGTTGTACATAGGGTCCCTGTGAATTGGAACCAACTCAAAGACACCTAACAGCAACAACAACATCTCTCTCTCTCTCTCTCTCTATCTATCATCTATCTATCTATCTATCTATCTATCATCTATCATCTGTCTATCATCATCATCTATCTATCATCTATCATCTATCATCTATCTATCTATATCTATCTATCATCTATCTACCTATATCATCTATTATCTATCTATCATCTATCCTTCATTTTGGATAAATGATGGCATACAAAGCATACATTTATCCATGTTTCAATTTTACTTACATAAAGTTCTGAAACAATTCCATTCTTTGAGATATTCTCCTTCCTTTTTATAGCTATGTAGTACTCTATAGTTTTGATGTCCCAGATTCCACAGTTCATTAAACCAGTCCTCTGAGACGGGCAGTTGTTTTTCCAGGCTATTCGTATTACACATAATACTACAATAAATAGCCTTTTGAATGTATTGTTTCATACTTTACCCAACGTGCTCTGTGATAAAAAAAAAAAAAAAAAAAAATGGAAGTGCTGAATTCAATAATGAAAGCATATTACAATTTGCTAGATATTTCCAGGTATCTTATCCATTGGTGTTATTTTATTTTACATTTCATCTAACAATGTGTGGCAGCATCTGTTTTCCCACAGACTCACAAAAAGGTATGTTGTGAGACTTTTGCACTTTTTGCCCATATGATATATGTGTGGTATCCCTATAGTTTTAATTGGCATTTCCCTTATTATGAGTGTTGAAAGTTACTAATAATTTTTCCTGTATATCTTTTTGTTTTGCTTTGCTTGTGGTAATTAAAAAAATAATTATGTAGTTAAATTCATTAACATTTTCACTATTATTTTTTGAATCATATTTATGAAAAATTCACCCACTGCAAAGTTTTATAAGAATTTGCCCATGCTTTTTTCTTCTCATATTTTTTCTATATTTTTCTGATCCAATTGGTATTTATCCTGATGTTTGGTTTAATAGATTGGTCCAGTTATTCCCTTACAATATAACTATCCATATATACCATGATCACTTATTTATAAATCCATCTTTTCCTAAATTATTTGAAACATTGTATGATATATTAAACTTCCGAAACAATTGGTTATATCTTTGGATTTTCTTTCCTGTTCTATTAGTCTTAATCTCATAACTTGCCAATACTAATGAGTTTTTATTAAAGAAGAATATATTTTCACATCTGGTAGGACAGGTCGCTCTTCAGTGCTGTTCAGTTTCAAAAATGCCTGTCTATACTTGCTAGTTTATTTTCTCAAGTGAATTTTTAATTCAAATTATCTAGATACAGAAAACATATTTTACTGGGTTTGCTTTAAATTTATAAGTTAGCATCTTTGCAATGTTGATACTCTGTAACCATGAGCATGACCTGTATATCTATTTGTTCAGATCTGTTTTTATATCTTTCAGGAATGTTTTATGGTTGTTCTTCTGTATATTCTACATTTGCATTTCTTGTTAAATTTCTGCCTAAGTGCATTATGTTATCTTTTATTAGTTTAAATGGAGTCTTACATTATATTTTGAAACTGATTTTGTTTTTATACATGAATTCTATTTTTTTCAGTAATTTTGTAGTGAACTACTTTGCTAAATTCTTTCTTTTCAAATATATTCACAAATAGTTCCCAAACAAACTTAAATGTCAGTGGAAACTGTGAGCATTCTTGTGCTGTTCCTGACTTTGGTAGGAAAGTTTCTTGTGTGTTCATGTTCAGTCAGATCGACGATGACTTTGGAAGCTGTTGTGTGTGTGGTTGCCCACTCCTGTGCGTGCATGCGTGCTCATGGGTATGTGCTTTCTCTATTTTGTTGAAGTTTTCAAATAATAAGCTTTTGGCTTTCTTTATTGGTTCTTTTGTTATTTTCCATTTTTAATGCATACTTTTTCTTTTTTCTAGATTTTTGAAAGGGTGCTTTTTTATTTTTTAAAGTGATTTAAAAATATTTTTAAATTTTATTTGTGACGTTATGCTTTTTTTATATTCTAAATTCTAGAGCTATTTTATCTCCTCTTGATCCAAGAGTTATTTAATAGTGGTTTTCTTAAATTCTTTGAAGATGTTTTTATTGTTATTAATTTCTTGTTACTGAGGCTTCCTGTTTGAGCTAAGATGTGGCCATATTTTAGTGAACATTTTATGGGTATTCTGTATCCACTTGAAAAATAAGTCTCTATTATTATTAAATATAATATTAAAATAAGACCTATCTTACTCATTTTTAAGCTTTTATACCCTTGGTAATTTTTTCTTCACCTGATTTTGCTTGAAATGAAAAGATACGTGACTGTCTCCTATTGTAGGAATGTTTCTATGTATTTTCCTTGCATCCCCTGCATGTGCTGATTTATGAGATTTATTGCTGTGCTATTTCAATTATAAATGTCTAATCTTTTCTTTCCTTGATTCTTAAATATATTGGTCCATGGTTTTCTTCCATAAAGCATCGCTGTAGAAATTTTCTTCTTATTAAGAAGAATTTAGGAAGGAATTTTCTTACCTTAATAAGTGACTTGGCGTTTTTTTACTAGATGCCAAAAGAATTTTTAAACTATATGTTAATAGATTTTTTTTTTTTACTTTTTATTGTGCTTTAAGTGATAGTTTACAAATCGTCAGTCTCTCACACAAAAATTTATGAGAGACTTGCTATATACTCCTAGTTGCTCTCTGCCTAATGACATAACACACTCTTTCCCTCCACTCTCTCTTTTCGTCTCCATTCAGCCAGTTTCTGACGCCTTCTGCCCTCTTATCTCTCCTCCAGACAGGAACTGCCCACATAGTCTCATGCGTCTACTTGATCCAAAAAGCCCACTCTTCACCAATATCATTTTCTATCACATAGTCCAGTCCAATCCCTGTCTGGAAAGTTGGCTTTGGGAACGGTTCCTGTCCTGCAGCTAACAGAAGGTCTGGGGACCATGACCTCCGGGATCCCTCTAGTCTCGGTCAGACCATTTAGCCTGGTCTTTTTACGAGAATTTGGAGTCTGCATCCCACTGCTCTCCTGCTCCCTCAGGGGTTCTCTGTTGTGTTCCCTGTCAAGGCAGTTATCAGTTGTAACCAGGCACCATCTAGTTCTTTTGGTATCAGGCTGATGTAGTCTCTGGTTTATGTGGCCCGTTTTGTCTCTTGGGCTCATAATTACCTTGTGTCCTTGGTGTTCTTCATTCTCCTTTGCTCCAGGTGGGTTGAAATCAGTTGATGCATCTTAGATGGCTTCTTGCTAGCGTTTAAGACCCGAGATGCTACTCTCTGAAATGGGATGCACAACGTTTTCTTAATACATTTTATTATGCCAGTTGACTTCAATGTCCCCTGAAACCACGGTATCCCAATCTCCCCCACGCCCCCCACCCCCCACCCCCCACTATGCTGGCCTTCAAAGTGTTCAGTTTATTCAGGAGACTTCTTTGCTTTTGGTTTAGTCCAGTTGTGCTGACCTCTCCTGTATTGTGTGTTGTCTTTCCCTTCACCTAAAATAGTTCTTATCTACTCTCTAATTAGTGAAAACCCCCTCTCTCCCCCTCCCCACTCTCATAACTATCAAAGAATATTTTCTTCTCTGTTTAAACTACTTTTTGAAGTCTTATTAGTCTTTAAAATATTTGTCCTTTTGCAACCGACTAATTTCACGCAGCATAATGCTTTCCAGATCCCTCCATGTTATGAAATGTTTCACGAATTCATCATTGTTCTTTATTTATGCCTAGTACTCCATTGTATAAATATACCCTAATTTATTTATCCATTCATCCATTAATGGGCATCTTGGTTACTTCTATTTTTTGATATTGTAAACAGTGCTGAAGTGAACATGGGTGTTCATATATCTGTTTGTGTAAAGGCTGTTATTTCTCTAGGATATATTCCAAGGAGTGGGATTCCTGGATCATATGATAGTTCTATTTCTAGTTTTTTAAGGAAGTGCCAAATTGATTTCCAAAGTGGTTGTAACATTGTATATTCCCATCAGCAGTGTATAAGTGTTCCAGTCTCTCCACAACCTCTCCAACATTTATTATTTTGTGTGTTTGGGATTAATGCCAGCCTTGTTGGAGTGAGATGGAATCTCATTGTAGTTTCGATTTGCATTTCTCTAGAGGGCACTGGTTTTTTTTAATGGCTAATGATAATGAGCATTTCCTCATGTATCTGTTAGCTACCTGAATGTCTTCTTTAGTGAAGTGCCTGTTCATATCCTTTGCCCATCTTTTAATTGGGTAATTTGTCTCTTTGTAGTTGAGTTTTTGCAGTATCATGTAGATTTTAGAGATCAGACGCTGATTGGAAATGTCATAGCTAAAAACTGTTTCCCAGTCTGTAGGTAATCTTTTTATTCTTTTGGTGCAGTCCTTAGATGAGCATACATGTTTGATTTTTAGGAGCTCCCAGTTGTCTAGTTTCTCTTCTGCATTGTTAGTAATGTTTTATATACTGTTTATGCCATGTATTAGGGTTCCTAGTATTGTCCCTATTTTTTCTTCATGATATTTATGGATTTAGATTTTATGTTAAGTCTCTCATACATTTTGAGTTTGTTTTTGTGCCTGGTGTGAGGTATGGGTCTTGTTTCATTTTTTTGCAGATGGGTATCCAGTTATGCCAGCACCATTTGTTAAAATGACTGCCTTTTCCCCATTTAACTGACTTTGGGCCTTTGTCAAGTATCAGCTGCTCATATGTGGTTGGATTTATGTCTGGATTCTCAATTCTGTTCCATTGGTCTATGTATCTGTTGTTGTACCAGTACCAGGCAGTTTTGACTACTGTGGCGGTATAATAGGTTCTAAAATCAGGTAGAGTGAGGCCTCCCACTTTGTTCTTCCTTTTCAGTAATGCTTTACTTATTCGGGGCCTCTTTCCCTTCCTAATGAAGTTGGTGATTTGTTTCTCCATCTCATTAAAAAATGTCATTGGAGTTTGGATTGGAATTGCATTAAATCTATAGATTGCTTTTGGTAGAATGGAAATTTTTACAACATTAAGTCTTCCTATCCATGAACAAAGTACGTTTTTCCACTTATGTAGGCCTCTTTTGGTTTCACTACTTGCAGTAGTGTCTTGTAGTTTTCTTTGTATAGGTCTTTTACGTCTCTGGTAAGATTTATTCCTAAGTATTTTATCTTCTTAGAGGCTACTGTAAATGATATCGATTTGGTGATTTCCTCTTCGATGTTCTGCTTTTTGATGTAGAGGAATCCAAATCATTTTGTGTATTTATCCTGTATCGTGATACTCTGCTGAACTCTTCTATTAATTTCATTAGTTTTGTTGAGGATTCTTTACGGTTTTCTGTGTGTAAGATCATGTCATCTGCAAATAGAGATACTTTTACTTCTTCCTTACCAATCTGGATCCCCTTTTTTTCTTTATCTAGACTGATTGCTCTGGCTAGTACCTCCAGCACAATGTTGAATAAGAGTGGTGATAAGGGGCATCCTTACCTGGTTCCCAATCTCAAGGGGAATGCTTTCAGACTCTTGCGATTTAGGATGATGTTGGCTGTTGGCTTTGTATAAATGCCCTTTATTATGTTGAGGAATTTTCCTTCTATTCCTATTTTGCTGAGAGTTTTTATCATGGATGCGTGTTGAACTTTGTCAGATGCCTTTTCTGCATCAATTGATAAAATCACGTGGTTCTTGTTTTTTGTTTTATTTATGTGGTGGGTTACATTAATTGTTTTTCTAATGTTGAACCATCCCTGCATATCTGGTATGACTCCCACTTGCTTATGGTGAATTATTTTTTTGGTATGTCGTTGAATTCTGTTGGCTAGAATTTTGTTGAGGATTTTTGCATCTAAGTTCATGAGGGATATAGGTTTGTAATTTTCTTTTTTTGTGGTGTCTTTACCTGGTTTTGGTATCAGGGATATGCTGGCTTCATAGAATGAGTCTGGGAGTATTCCATCCTTTTCTGTGCTCTGAAATACCTTTATGGTGTTAAGAGTTCTCTGAAATTTTGGTAGAACTCTGCAGTGAAGCCATCCAGGCCAGGGCTTTTTTGTTCGTACTTTTTTGATTACCTTTTCAATCTCTTCTATTGTTATGGGTCTATTTAGTTGTTCTACCTCTGTTTGTGTTAGTTTAGGTAGGTAGTGTGTTTCTAGGAATTCATCCATTTCCTCTAGGTTTTCAAGTTTGTTAGAATACAATTTTTCGTAGTAATCTTATATGATTCTTTTAATTTCAGTTGAGTCTGTTGTAATATCGCCCATCTCATTTCTTATTCAGGTTATTTGCTTCCTCTCCTATTTTTCTTTTGTCGGTTTGGCCAACGGTTTATCAATTTTGTTAACGTTTTCAAAGAACCAGCTTTTGGTCTTGTTAACTCTTTCAATTGTTTTTCTGTTTTTATATTTCACTTAATTCTGCTCTAATTTTTATTACTTGATTTCTTCTTGTGCCTGAGGGTTTCTTTGTTGCTCTGTATTTGTTCAAGTTGTAGGGTTATTCTTTGATTTTGGCCCTTTCTTCTTTTGGTATGCGTGCATTTATTGACATAAATTGACCTCTGAGCACTGCTTTCATTGTGTCCCAAATATTCTGATAGGAAGTGTTTTCATTCTCATTGGATTCTATGAATTTCTTTATTCCATCCTTGATGCCTTCTATAGCCCCGTCATTTTTGAGCAGGGTATTGGTCAGTTTCCAAGTGTTTGATTTCTTTTCCCTGCTTTTTCTGTTACTGACTTATACTTTTATGACCTTATGGTCAGAGAAGATGCTCTGTAATATTTCAATGTTTTGGATTCTTCTAAGGGTTGCTTTATGACCTAATATGTGCTCTATTCTGGAGAATGTTCCATGGGAACTAGAAAAGAAAGTATACTTGGCTGCTGTTGGGTTAAGTGTTCTATATATGTCTTTGAGGTGAATTGGTTTTTTGTGGCATTTCGATCTTCCGTGTCTTTTTGAGCTTCTTTCTGGATGTCCTGTCCTTCACTGAAAGTGGTCTGTTGAAGCCTCTTACTATAATTGTGGAGCTGTCTATCTCATTTTTCAGTGCTGATAGAGTTTGTTTTATGTATCTTGCAGCCCTACCATTGGGTGCATAAATATTTAATATGGTTATATCCTCCTGGTATATTGTCCCTTTATTCATTATATAGTGTCTTTATCCTTTGTGGTGGACTTAACTTTATAGTCTACTTTGTCAGAAATTATTATTGCCACTCCTACTTTTTTTTGATTGTTGTTTTCTTGATATATTTTTTCCATCCTTTGAGTTGTAGTTTGTTTGTGTCCCTTTTAAGTCTCAAGTGTGTCTCTTGTAGGCAGCATATAGACGGATCGTGTTTTTTAATTCATTCTGCCACTCTCTAGCTTTTTATTGATGCATTTAGTCCGTTTACATTCAGTGTAATGATGGATAGGTATGAGTTTAGTGCTGTCATTTTGATGTCTTTTTTTGTGTATTGGTAAGTTTCTTTTTCCCACTTAATTTTTTGTGCTGAGTAGTTTATATATTGTCCTTTGCTCTTATTCATTGCTGTTGATTTTGTTTCTGCTGAATCTCTTTTTTTCTTGTATTTTATTTTGATGAGTAAGATTTTTAGTCTCCTTTGTGGTTACCTTAATATTTACACCTATTTTTCTAAGTTTAACATAACTTTTATTTCTTTATATTGGCTTGTCTTCTTCTCCTTATGAAACATCTGTGGCTACATTTCTTAGTCCCTCTTTATTGTTTTAATGTTGTCTTCTTTTACGTAATGGCATTGCTGTTTCCCTGTTTTGAGCATTTTTTTTTTATCTTGATTTATTTTTGTGAGTTCCCTGTCTGGGTTGACTTCTGATTGCTCTGTCCAGTGTTCTAGTCTTGGGTTGATAACTGATATTATTGATTTTCTAACCAAAGAACTCTCTTTAGTATTTCTTGTAGTTTGGGGTTTGTTTTTAGAAATTCCCTAAACCTCTGTTTATCTGGAAATGTCCTCATTTCGCCTTCATATTTGAGAGACAGTTTTGCTGGATATATGATTCTCGGCTGGCAGTTTTTTTCCTTCAATGCTTTATATAAGTCATCCCATTGCCTTCTTGCCTGCGTAGTTTCTGCTGAATAGTCCAAGCTTATTGATTTTCCTTTGTAGGTGACTTTTCGTTTATCCCTAGCTGCTCTTAAAATTCTCTCTTTATCTTTGGTTTTGGCAAGTTTGATTATAATATGTCTTGGTGATTTTCTTTTAAGATCTACCTTATGTGGAGTTCAATGAGCATCTTGGATAGATATCTTCTCATCTTTCACGATATCAGGGAAGTTTTCTGCCAACAAGTCTTCAACAGTTCTCTCTGTATTTTCTGTTATCCTTCCCTGTTCTGGTACTCCAATCACTCGTAGGTTATTTCACTTGATAGAGTCCCACACGACTCTCAGGGCTTCTTCATTTTTTTTTAATTCTTTTATCTGATATTTCAGCAAATACAGTGGTGCCAAGTGGTTTATCTTCAGTCTCACCAATTCTGCCTTCCACCTGCTCAATTCTGCTCCTCTGACTTTCTATTGAGTTGTCTAATTCTGTAATTTTATTGTTAATCTTCTGAATTTCTGATTGCTGTCTCTCTGTGGATTCTTGCAGCTTATTAAATTTTTCATTATGTTCTTGAATAACATTTTTAATTTCTTCAACTGCTTTATCTTTGTGTTCCTTGGCTTGTTCTGCATATTGCCTGATCTCCTTCCCAATCTCACTCCTGATGTCTTGAAGAGTTCTGTATATTAATCTTTTGTACTCCACATCTGGCAATTCCAGGAGGGCACTGTCATCCAGATGATCCCCTGATGCTTTGAGCGCTTGTTGAAGTGATCATGGTCTGCTTCTTCATGTAATTTGATGTTGACTGTTGTCTCCGAGCCATCTATAAGTTATTGTATTAGTTTATGTTTGCTTACTGTATCCTAGCTTCTTGCTTTGTTTTGTTTTGA
Organism: Elephas maximus indicus; assembly: GCF_024166365.1. Classification (NCBI taxonomy): domain Eukaryota; kingdom Metazoa; phylum Chordata; class Mammalia; order Proboscidea; family Elephantidae; genus Elephas; species Elephas maximus. The sequence continues at coordinate 57,070,610 of NC_064833.1, read as the reverse complement.
TATGCAACAAATAGGTTGCTTGACTGAGCTAGCTTGATTATTTTCACCTTTGAAGCTCTAACATCCTGTCACCAGATGGCTATATCAGTCTAGGAGTCAATTCACTTTTCTTGTATGGATTCAGCTCGAGTGTCCAAGTAGAATGTCTTCAAGTGTGTGGTACAAGCTCTGTCCTACAGTCTTAAAGGGGCAGAGGTGATTGGTGTAGGTACTGGTATCTGGTTGCACCACAGGGTCACACTCTGAACAAGGCAGGGGGCTGACAACCATCCCCCAAGTGCCTGTGAGGAAAGCGTGTCCCTGTTCCCTAAAGCGCACATATGGGTAGGTTCTGTAGATGGACCGTTAGCACTCCATGCTTTTGTTTGTAAGGACTGGGAGGTATCAGTTATCCTTGGACCCTTGTTGTGGGTGGCTGCACGAGCTGAGTGGAGCCACCAGTCCTTTGGCCCCTGATGTGGGTAGCTGGGGACCCTGTTTAATATGCAAAGTGGTGTCAAACATCAAACACCCACCTCTCCATCGCACAGCTGAAACCATTGCAGTCTGCCAGTAAGAGCGTAACTTCCTGGTCCATGAAGGGGAGTTAGGTATTCAATGTCCATGGACTGTTTTTGTCTAGACATGAGCTGCTTCTGTCAGGAGCTCTCCAGGTTAGTGGAGCTAGCAAATTATCTTTTCCCCCAGTTGTGAATTCATTCCTTCTCCAGGGCCGGAAGAATGGCTCAGCGCACTCAGCAGAACCTATCTCAGGCCCAGGGAAATTGACAGCCACTGAAGCTGGCTTGGAAGTTGGAGGGGGCGTGGTAAATTTGTACGCAAGTACATAGCTTTTGCCAAGAGTGCCATTTTTCTCCGGTTCCAGAGGTGTGAGTAGGCTGTGCAGCTGGCTGTTTCTACCTGAGGAAACTGCAGCCAAACACTACTACCAGCCTGCTGCAGATGCTCCCGGGAATGGTGCTGCAGGATGCTGGGCATTCAGGTCCGGCCACTCCTCTCTGCTTCTAAACCGTCTCTCCCTCCCTTTGCTGCTCAGTCCATTTTCTAACTTTGACTTTGATGTTCGGGGCTCCTAGCTTGTCATAAATATAATTGTTTTAGTTGCTTTTTGGAGGTCTTTGTTGTAAGATGGATCACCAGAAGTGTCTGGCTACTCCGCTATCTTGGCCCCGCCTCTCCTTAATAGAGTCTTTTACTAGAATATCTTTTGGTGTTGACTATCCTTGGTCAGTTTTCCCAGATATGCAATGTGGTTTGTTAATATATAATTTCCAGTTATCTTTTATTTCAGTAAAGTATTCTTAAATTATAATAATTTATAGTTCTTATATTTCATTGCTTTGAGGTTTTCTCTTTTCTGCTATTTTGTATATCTATCACTTTTTCTTCAAATCCTTTTATCTTTTTTTTCATTTATATTTGATTTTCAAAATTTTCCTCCTTTTCAAATTCTATTTCTCCTAAGGTATCATCTGTTATGTTTATTTATTCTTATGTTCCTTCATGCTTAAACTTTCTTGCTGAAATCACTTTTTCTACCATTTCCAAATCTTTCCTGAGCTCTGTCACATCTTACAGATCTCTGTTTCTCTACTCATCTCATTTCAATCATTTTTCTTATTTTGATTTATATGGTTATTTCATAGTTTCTATCATTTCCTCAAATATTTTTAGCCTATGTTGAAATCTTGTGATTTTGTTCTGTTTTGTGGCCATATCTCTCTGTGTGCTTTTGTCTTCCATGGGGACATTATTCTGATCCTTTTTAAATTTGTTTTCTCATATAACCTATTTTGGCATTTGAGTGTGGTCTACTTCATTTGCTAATTTTAAAATGAAATTCATTTCCCAGTGCTCTTTGAAGGGAGTAGAGCAGAATAGGTTATCTGACTTCACAGCTCTAAAATTTTCAATTCTGTTGTTTTCACAAAATGTTTTTTTAAATGGCCTTTAACAATTTGAAATTTTGTTCCTCTGCTCTCTTCCTGAATTCTATCTGGATTTTTTTCCCCCTTTTATTGTACCTTTCTTGTTCAATTTGAATCTATTCCCTAGAATTTGTTTTTTGCATTGTGGGGTTTGCGTACAAGGACATTACTGGTCATTATTTTTTGGAGATTTTGTAAGGTGTCAGAGTAGAACTGTGCTCCATAGAGTTTTCTATGGCTGACTTCTCTGAAACAGATCACTAGGCCTTTCTTCTGAGGCACCTCTACTGTAAACCGTAACCAAACCGGTTACCATTGAGTCAATTCTGACTCATAGCAATGCTGCTGGGCAAAGCAGGGCTGCCTCATAGGGTTTCTAAAGCTGTAAATCTTTGCAAAAGCAGACTGCCACAGCTTCCTCTCACAGACCAGGTGGTAGGTTCAAACTGCTGACATTTTGGTTAGAAGCTAAGTGCTTAACCATTGTACTACCAGGGCTCCTCACCTCTACTCTAAGTGGGCTCAAACCTCCAACCTTTTGGTTAGCAGCTGAGCTCATTAACTGTGTGCACTACTCAGGGACTTCCAGACACCTCTTACTCACTCACAAGTTGGATCATGCAGAGCACTCTTCAAGTTTTGGCTGCTGTCCCCTGAGCCATCAGAAGCCCTGTCTCTAACAGATGCAATAGGCTCCACAGGACTTGCAGCAAGCGGTGGTTTCTCCCCATGGACTTACCTTCTCACCTATTTTTTGTTGTATATGTTATCATTGCATATTTGTTTTCCTATGCTAATTGCTTTGTTTTTATGAGGGTATTTTTGAAGACCAAAAATCCATGCCTCCACCACTTACCCAGGATATTCCCTACACATATTTTAAATAACATGAGACATTGTTTTTATTGCTTTATACGCCAATATTTTTAATATTTACCCAAATATTTATGATTTTTATTACTCATTATTCTTTACATGTTTCTCTCTGAAGAACTCCTTTTAGTATTTCATGAGTATTGGTTTGCTGGAAAAAAATTATCTCAATTTTTGTTTATCTGGAAATGTCTCTCTTCCTCTTTTTTTTTTTTTTTTCCTTCATTTTTCAATGTTATTTTCACAAGGTATAGAATAGTAGGTCAACAGTATCTTTTTATCAGCACTTATGCTAAAAGAAGTTACTACCAAAAATGACAAAGCTATTTTCTAAAACTTGATCAGTCTAGTCTACTTAACATGGTAATTAAAACTGAATCAAAATATGTGAACCAAATTATTTGTTTTTTGCCCCTCTCATGGTATTGAAAATATGTGTAGGTTATAGACTTCAAATACTGATAAAACTTTACTTGCTTAACCATTTAATAATTTAAAGTGAACATAAAAAAAAAATGCCCATGTAGATTTAGTTAAAATGTGTTTACTCTTTTCCAAAAGTATCACATATCTGATTTCTTGTACACATTTCTACCTGATTTTACAAAAGTACGGGTAGATTTATATTAGAACAAAAGTACTGTCATTATTTAGAAATGCAGAATGTCGTTATTTCAGAATATAAAAATTGCAAACACAGATTTTTTTTAGAAATACTATTATTCTGAAAGTTTTCGCCAGTATTTAAAGTAACGATTTAAAGCCTTAATTAACTTTTTCACTGAAATTTCTTAGTGACATTTTATTCTTTCTTAGTTTATTAGCTACAAAATATGATAAAAGAGCCGTAAAAACAGATTATTTCAAGGTAAGAAAATAATTATTTGACTGAAATGGAATGCTAGGTCAATAACTATTGCCTATGTTATAAGTATGAATATATTGAATATACCATTGACTGCCAGAAGAATGAACAAATCTGTCTTGGAAGAAGTACAACTAGAATGCACCTTAAAAGCAAGGATGACAAGACTTCTTCGCATGTACTTTGGACATGTTATAAGAGGGACCATTCCCTGGAGAGGGACATCATGCTTGGTAAAGTAGAAGGACAGTTAAAAAGAGGAAGATCCTCAATCAGATGGATTGACACAGTGGTTCCAACAATGGGCTCAAACACAGCAATGATTGTGAGGATGGCACAGGACTGGGGAATGTTTTGTTCTGTTGTACATAGGGTCTCTATGAGTCAAAACCGACTCGGCAGCACCTGACAACAACAACATGTTATAAATATAAACTAATGCTTAGTAGAAAAACAAAGGAAATGAAGCATAGACAAGATTTTTCAACCATACTAACATTCGTGACACAAATCAAGAAGATTGTGTAACATGGTAATTTCTCCAGGTCTTCCACTGAATGATTTTATTTTTATTAATTGTAATTACCTATTTTATTTGCTTTCTTTTTGAAATTTAGGTTTCTATCAGATAAAGTCTAGAGAAGACTAAAAATGTTACATAAAATCAGCCTTTGAAAATAAATACAGAAGATACATTGAACATTTTTCTAAGGGTGTAACTTTTCATTATTCTAGTTAACGAACAATTTTTTTAGTAACTAATCTATGGATTATCATAGATGTTACTGATTTGAAGACGGGAATAATATAGGAAGCAATTTCTACCTCAGAGTCACTTAAATCCAAATCTAACATGGCCCTGGGATAAATAAATTGTGTGTGTGTGTGTCTGTGTCTGTGAATGTGTTTTGAATGACCATAGCATAAACAAGAGAAGAGCTGAGATGATACTGATTAAAGAAAGCTATTTTTTTTTTCAAAAAGTGAGTTTTGAGTTGCAATGTTAGGTAATTAATAATTCAGTATTGATGATAGGTAAGCACATTTTAGTTAAGAGGAAAAGCTTGAGCAAGAAAGAGGTGTGAGAAAATAAAAGTCAGAAGTGGATAATACGCAGGTATGCTTAATGGCAGGAGCGATTACTTTGGAGAGCAAAGAAAGATGTTGCTACAAAGATACTGGGAACACAGTGGGGGCCACATCTAGTTCGTTCATGGTGGCATCCCCATCCGCTAGGCTAGTGCATGGTGCTGAATAAATATTGTTGATATAAAGCCATGTCATTTCTGCTGTGGTTTGGACTGAGATAGGGACTGTGTAAATGAAGAGAAGTCGTTTAATCATTCGTTTATCCTCAACTCTGCTTTGAACCCCTACCACAAAGGGAATAAAACATTATGCTGGTTCTACAGATGCTCACGTTTTTCTGGAGGCTACAGAATGACAGGAATATATATAATTTCAGTGCATTTTGATAAGTTCAAAAGTAGAGTGATGAATAAGGTAAAAGGAGTAAGTGTCAGAAACTTTTAGGAGAAGAAGTTTTATGACTTGGTTATTGAATGTAGACTATGAAAAGGAAAAAGAAAAGTTTGAAAATTGCTCCAAAGTTGAACAGTATTAGAAGCAATGTGGTGTCAGAAGAATGCTGGTAAAAATAAGATGGTTGAACTTCCAATTAAATTTAGAACACAGGTTTTGTTTTACCTGTTATGCAAAGTATAGTGAGATGTGTATTTGCTTGGAAAAAGGAGATGCAGCAATGGTAGCTATGTCAAAGTGGGTTATTGTTGTCGATTCACCAGATCATCTGTCTTTTAATATGGCCTCAGCCATATACACACCTAGTGCTTATAATTTAAAGTAAACCAGCCCAATTTTGCAGATGAGAACAGATGTTTTTGTAAGAAAAAGCAAATAATTCTGATACTCACTAGTCTCTGTCACTCCTTTCTTAACTTGACCACACTTAGTCTCATAATCATGACTACTGATCTGACTTAAAACTCTGATTTGGGATCTCTGTTTTGAGTTTGCCTTCCTACTTAGACCCACTTTGCTCTTCACATTCCAACTGTTGACTGCTTGTTGAAGTTCTTTGTAGTGGAGTGATCATATTGACAGCAGTGAAATTCACCAGCCTCACATTTGAAATATTCCCATCAAGTCATTATAAGTAGTAGTATCATAAGCAAGTTATTATATTTAAGGGTCCTCAAAATAAGAGTGATAGCAGAGAAGTGGACAGTGAATTAAGTGGTTAAAGATCCAGGGATGAGGATAGTTCAAAGAACATGAAAGAGGAAACGCTTTAGATGGGTGTGTGTGTGTGTGTGTGTGTGTATGTGTGCACATGTATGTATCATGGCGAACACATGCACAATGGAACAAACACTGCCATGTCCCGCACCATCTCCATGATCAGTTGTAGATCAGACCGTTGTGATTCGCGGGAAGTAGATCACGAGGCCTTTCTTCCTAGTCCGTCTTAGTCCGGAAGCTCTGCTGAAACCTACTCAGCATCATGACAACACTCAAGCCTCCGCTTACATATGGGTGGCAGCTGTGCGTGAGGTGCATTGGCCGGGAGTTGAACCTGTATCTCCTGTACGAAAGGTGAGAATTCTGTCACTGAACCGCCACTGCATATAGTATATATATATATATATATATATATACATATATATATATATATAGGCCAAGGAAAAAAGGGAAATCTTATAATTGTATGTTGTATGCTGTTACTTGGAAAAAAATTTTCAATGTCAAAGTACGCACTCTTTAAACAATTTTCAATTCACACAAAGGAAACACAAATCTTAAATAATTTGCCAGGAAAAGACTCCAGTTGCTGCTGAGAGTGGAGGAGAGGTCAATGCCATGTTCTGATGCTGAGAAAATTGTTCCTTGCAAATCTCATCTATGAGGCTTAAGTGAGATTTGTTTTGGGGAGTGAGATGTATATCTCAATTCATTTCAAAGTAAAAATAGCAAAACTGAAATTTAAAAGTATTCCTAAAAGAGTATCTAATAAATTATTTGGAAGCCAGGTACTCAGAACAACTATGATATTAGTAGTTTCCCAGCCTTTGTGCCTAGGAAAAAATAATGCACGAGAATTTAATAAAAAGAAGGTCATAGACCCAGGTAGAATCAAGCTATAGGTGACAGTGGACCTTTAACAAAATTAATGTACTTGGCCTATACCTCTATTTCCTTTTTCATACATGCATCTTCTGTGTTGGTAGATATTTATATACTATTAGCCTAGTGATATAAAGTGGTGGGGCAGAAAAGGTAGCTATTGTATAAATATTTGCTGTGAGATGAATTGTCTTTCCATATACATAACTATGTTAAACTACTTTAGAATACAAAATTAAACTCTAAAAAAAAAAAAGCCTTTAAAACAAAGAATTAATGTGACATAATCACATCCTTAATAGCGTTTTATTTTCTCATATTCCTTTATTTCTCTTACTGAATTGAAGCTTAATAGGTTTCTTTTAGAAACTTGATTATCATGATGCAATAGTAGTTTTATAATAACAAAATTCCTTGCAAAATTAGGTAATCATGGCTGGAAGACATTTATTCATGTTTGTAGGCAACAATGTTTTATCATTAGCTGAATCATCTCAGAATTTCTCACTTTAAGTTAATTAGACTATCATACATTTAAGAAACTGGAAATGTAACAATTTGTTGTAATTTCATGGCTATTCATTGTGTTTTGTTTTTCAACCAGAATGTGTTCTCTCAAATGTGAGATTGTATCTACTTAAGAGGAAAAATATTAAAGTGACCATGTTAACTCTTGTGCAGTGTTTCTATTATAAGATAAATATTACAAATCCAGGGGCCAGGTGACCTTGTCTAGGCAGGGGACATTTTAAAATGAACACGGTCAAAGGAAAACAAGTATCAAAAATTCCAAATTCAGATCACTACTGGTGACAGTCAGCAAATATCGTAAACATTCACATAGTCCGAATAATACAACTCCTCCACGTTGTCCTTTTCTCCAGCACCTAGTATTTTTCAAGAGTCTTGATCTTTAACCTCAGGGAATTCTTTCATCAAAACCCTTTGCGTTTTCTTATTATAAAACCAAACTGCAATGATTTCCACCTTTTTCACTAACTTTTTTTTTTTTTCCTATGTAAGTTGTCTTCAGGTACATACAACAGTGCCCCCTTTTGAAGGATCAAATAATTCTTTTTTCTTTTCTTTTTTAAAAATTTTTATTTATTGTGAGAATATACAGCATAACATATACTAATTCAACAGTTTCGACATGTACTACCCTGTGACATTGATTACATTCTTCAGGTTATGTAACCATTCTCACCCTCCTTTTCTGAGTTGTTCCTCCCTCATTAACATAAACTCACTGTCGCCTAAGGTTCCCTTCTAATCTTTTGGGATGCTTTTGTCCATTTGGTCCCATATAGATTGTTCTTAAAAGAGCATAATGCTCAAGGCCAGTGTTTTTTGCTACGTAAGCTAAATTATTGTTTGTTTTTAAGAAGACTTCAGGGGATATTTTTGGTTTAAGGTATAAAGATTATCTCACGGCAATAGTTTCAGGGGTTCATCCAGCCTCCATGGCTCCAGAAAATCTGGAGTTCATGAAAATTTGAAACTCTGTTCTGTATTTTTCCCCTTTTGATCAGGATTCTTCTACAAAAACTTCGATCAAAATGTTCAGTAATGGTAGCCAGGCACCATCCAGTTCTTCTGGTCTCATGGTAAAGGAAGCATTTGTTCATGGAGAAAATTATGGGACATCCCAGTTAATTGACCTAATAACATGTTGAGATCTTTAGTTCTACCTCCTAGTTCGTTGTGTAGTTCCTGGAGTCTTAAAAGCTTGCAAGCAGCCATCCAAGACAAAACAACTGGTCTCTATTTGCCTGGAGCAATAGAAGAAGAAAAGTCAGGAATATGAGAAGGAAATGTAATATATGGCTAATTGCCTCCATGAACAAATGCCTTCTTTGCCATGAGACCAGAAGAAGCAGATCAAAGAATTATTGTTAAGCCCAAGTAGGTGAAAGGTTAAATGCCTAACATATTCTTTGGGCTCCATTTAGAATTTTTGATAAATTATTTCTTCCAAAATAAAAAAGATGGCACTAAACTATCTGCTTTCATAGTGTAAGCCCTATATTTTTAAACAATTTAAGGAATTTTCAAGAATAATTTTGACCATACCACTTTATGTCCCTTTACGTGTTGTCTCTGTATCCCAGCCCTGCATAACGTGTTGACTCCTCTGCAGTTACTTGTTTAAAGCTTCTCTCTTCTTTAAGAGAGTAATTTCCATAATATCAGAGACAAACCAAAACCAAAAACAAACCCAGTGCCATCAAGTTGATTCCGACTCACAGCGACCCTAGAGAACAGAGTAGAACTGCCCCACAAATTTTCCAAGGAGCGCCTGGTGGATTCAAACTGCCGACCCTTTGGTTAGCACCCATAGCACTTAACCACTACGCCACCAGGGTTTCCATATCAGAGACAGTCTGTCTTAAACACCATTGTATTCCTGATGACTGCAAATAGTAGGCTCTGAAAACTTGTTCCTTCGTTGGGCTGTTGATGGGACCCTATAAACCCTGTTAGGTTACTCCATTCCACAGATTCATTAGATGAAGTCTGTCCCTTCTCTTACACTAACTGGTACAACTCCATTCTAGAAACCATTTTCCTAAGCAATGAACATTTAGATAAATGAATGTGATGTTAAAGGTTTGATTCCAGGCCAGTGCAACTCATGTGCATTGACCACCCATCTGTCTGTGGAGGCTTGTGTGTTGATATAGTATTGAACACGTTTGAGGAGAGCTTCTAGACTAGGACAGAATAGGGAGAAACATCTGGTGATCTACTTCTGAAAACTAGCCAATGAAAACCTGTGGATAACAATGGTCTTATCTGCAACTGATCATGGGGATAGCTCAAGACTGGGTAGCATTTTATTCCATTGTGCATGGGGTTGCCATGAGATGGAGCTACCTAAGTGGCATCTCACAACATCAACAATAAAACAACAATACAAATTAAAATTTGGATAGGAAATTTTAATAATTCTGTTTGGATATGCCTTATAATTTTTTTTAAATAATTTTTAATGTGCTTTAAGTGAAAGTTTACAAATCAAGTCAGTCTCTCACACAAAAACCCATTTTACACACTCCCAATTACTCTCTTTTCGTGTCCTTTTCGCCAGCTTCTAACCTCCTCCACCCTCTCATCTCCCCTCTAGGCAGGAGATGCCAACATAGTCCCAAGTGTCCACCTGATCCAAGAAGCTCACTCCTCACCAGCATCCCCCTCCAACCCACCATCCAGTCCAATCCATGTCTGAAGAGCTGGCTTCGGGAATGGTTCCTGTCCTGGGCCAACAGAAGATCTGGGGGCCATGACCACTAGGGTCCTTCCAGTCTCAGTCAGACCACAAAGTCTGATCTTTTTATGAGAATTTGGGGTCTGCATCCCACTGCTCTCCTGCCCCCTCAGGGGTTCTCTGTTGTGTTCCCTGTCAGGGCAGTCATCAGTTGTAGCCAGGCACCATCTAGTTCCTCTGGTCTCAGGATGATGTAATCGCTGGTTCATGTGTCCCTTTCTGTCTCTTGGGCTCATAATCACCTTGTGTCCTTGGTGTTCTTCATTCTCCTTTCCTCCAGGTGGGTTGAGACCAATTGATGCATCTTAGATGCCTGCTTGCTAGCGTTTAAGACCCAAGACGCCACTCATCAAAGTGGGATGCAGAATGTTGATATATTTTATTATGCCAGTTGACTTAGATGTCCCCTGAAACCATGGTCCCCAGACCCCTGCCCCTGCTACACTGGCCTTCGAAGTGTTCAGTTTATTCAGGAAACTTCTTTGCTTTTGGTTTAGTCCAATTGTGCTGACCTCCCCTGTATTGCGTGCTGTCTTTCCCTTCACCTAAAGTAGTTCTTATCTACTATCTGATTAGTGAATGCCCCTCTCCCACTGTCCCCCCCTCCCTCCTCAAGTAATCACAAAAGAATGTTTTCTTCTCAGTTTAAACTGTTTCTCAAGTTCTTATAATAGTGGTCTTATACAATATTTGTCCTTTTGCAACTGACTAATTTCACTCAGCATAATGCCTTCCAGGTTCCGCCATGTTATGAAATGTTTCACAGATTCCTCACTGTTCTTTATCGATGTGTAGTGTTCTATTGTGTGAATATACCATAATTTATCCATTCACCCGTTGATGAGCACCTTGGTTGCTTCCATGTTTTTGCGATTGTAAACAGTGCTGCAATAAACATGGGTGTGCATGATATGCCCTATAATTTTTTGAAAATACATTTAGTTTATAAAGTTTGGATTCTCAACATTTCCTGGAAACAGCCCCTGACTCAACATGTAGACCACTCCTTCGTATAGGACCTTCATTGAAACCTATTATATAATTTTTTTCATTTACATATGCAAATTAACACAAAATCTCAAAAGTATACACTTCTCTCACAACAACAATGAAGCTACTGGATAACAATTTAGAGTGAAACAAAAATAGTAACATGTAGAGACTTGCATTAGAAAGAACAGACCAAGCGTAGTGGATATAACATTCACTGTTTTGGATAATTTGCTTTTGTAATAAAGTCATAAACATTAGAAAGAACATCAGGCCTTAGAGTGACCCGCTCACTCGGGCTTGCCTCTACAGCATGTTTTTATGGGATTTCTGCACTCCCTACCCAGATTAATTGCTTTCATATCACAGACATTTGCAGAAACAATTTGACAAATGATAAAAACAAAATTTAGGTCATTTCATTTGATTAAGGACAAGAGTGATTTATGCAAAATATTATTAAGAATGACTGTTTAAATTACACATAGCCTCTACTCCTCAGAATTAAAAAAAAGAAAAAGAAGTGTTATGATATGTGGGGATGATGAATGAGGGAGAGATAGAGAGCATACTAATAAATGAAGTAGTTTAAAACTTTTAAAAAGATACCCAAGATTTATATATTAAGTATCATATTTAGTACCAAGAGTAAACCTGTGAGTCAGGAATTATTAATTTATTTTTTTCAGAGAAAACTAAAACACAGTGGGTTTGCTCAAGACTGAGTAGCTAGTAACTTTAAGGGTTGGAAGCTGTTAGCAAGGCAGCTTGGTCTTGAGCAAACCCACTGTGTCTCGGTTTTCTGACACCTCAAGGCTGCACTCCCAGATACCAGGGCAGAACTTGTAAAAGACAGGAAATGTATCTTTATTATGTAATCATATTTCTAACACATTATTTACTGTTATATTTTTTGCAACACTGTTCTCAATTTTTTGGCTCTGTTGACACACCCTGGCAGAGTATTTATCTACCCTATTGTCAGGCTTTGGGGGCAGTGGTGGTTCAGTGGTAGAATTCTTGCCTTCTGTGCAGGAGACCCGGGTTCGATTCTTGGCCAGTGCTCCTCATGCGGAGCCACCATCATCTGTCAGTGAAGGCTTGCATATTGCTGTTGCTAAACAAGTTTCTGCAGAGCTTCCATACTAAATAAAGTAGGAAGAAAGGCCTGGTGATCTACTTCTGAAAATCAGCCAGTGAAAACCCTATGGATCACAATGGTATGATCCCGTTGTGCATGGGATGCCCATGAGTCAGGGGCTGATTCAACAGCAGCTAACAACAACATTGTCAGGCTTGGCCAGGAAACTTGTTTTGGTCAATAAACATGAGTGGACATGATGTGTGCCACTTTCAGGCAGAAATTTAAACACAGGCACCTGGTTTTTTACTTCTTATGTTCCTGTTCTTTTTTATGATAACAGCGTGTCTAGGTAGAGCTGCTCCTTCAGCCTGGTATGCTAAAGGAGAAGACATGTGGAGCACATCTGAAAACCAACCACAGTCTGAAAGAGAGGGACAGCAGCATATAATTTGAGTGAGAAATAAATATTAAAGCCACTGATAAGTTTGGGTTAGTTGATAAACAGCATAGCTTCCATAAAGCTGACTAATACATTTATCTAGCATTTAGGACATAGTCTTGAGTTTTAGCTGATAATTAGTAAAGTTTTTACAACAGAAAAGTAGAAAACTTCATTTGTCACAATTATGTTTTAATGTGTATTAAAAGCAGAAAGTTCTTCTAGAAATATATTTTCATCTTACATAACCAAAATACAGTTTTTCAGCATTTTCGTTGTGCTGGTGCCAGGAAAATACTTCTATGAAAATATATATATCATCACTGTCATACCAAGGTGTAAGAAATTCACTCATTTTGTTTAAGCATCACTTTCTGTCTTTAGATAGTTTTAAACAATCCAGAGAGTGCTTACTCATTATGTAAGCAATGCCTTGTTGTGCATGTGTTTATCAAAATGATTTTCCCCAAGATTGGACAGGACTAGGGTGGACTCAGAGAAATCTGTAGTTACTGGTGGAAGGAAAAGGATAAGAGTCTGAAAGCAGAGGAACAAAGGGATACAGACAGGGATTTATGGGACTATTGTGACTTCATTTATATCACTATATCACAACCTGGAATCAGCAAATACGTTCTTAGAGCTTATGAATTCTCTATGAATATTTAACATATTTATTGTGGTATGTGAATAAAATGATACATTCATATTCTGAATCGTCTGAATGACCACCTTTTAATTCAGTATATCACATAATTTCAGTACTCGTGTTTGTAACTGTTTGTAATTATAATAGGTTGGCACAAATCTTACTGCTCTAATTTTCTGCACTAATGACAAAAGAACAAATGCTGAAATTTTAGGCCAGTGATGCATTCGAGTGAAGTAATTACAAGACTTCAAGTCACAGTGTCCAAAGGAAGATTTCACCATAGTTTAACTAGAAAAGACATGCAATGCAATTATTAGGATCATCGCTCTGGAGTGTATGACAATGCAGAAGTCTAAATAACCTGCACCAAAGAGGTAAGTAATACGTTCGTTTTGGCAAGCTGTGATTTCATTTCATGATATGTAACTATCATCACGTTAAATTAATGTTGGTAATTTGCATTTCCAACACTTGCGTGTCATTGGTGGTACTGCGGTGGCTTGAGTGTTGCTGGAATGCTAGAAGCTATGCCACTGGTGTTTCAAATACTAGAAAGGTTATCTATGGTGAACAGGTTTGAGCAAAGTCTCCAGACTAAGACAGACTAGGAAGAAGGACCAGCGATCTACTCAAAATAAATAAAAATAACCCATGAAAACCTTATGGGTAAAAAAAACTAAAAAGTTTTTTTTTGTTTTTTTTTTGTTTTTTTCAGCTACCCATGAAAACCTTATGGGTAGCTGTGGAAAATTGTCTGATGTTGTACTGGAAGATGAGCCCTCAGGTAGGACGGACTCAGAACATGACTGGGGAAGAGCTGCCTCCTCAAAGTAGAAAACCCGCTGCTATAGAGTAAATTCAAAATTGGAATATCATATGATCTACCATGCCTGGAATCATAAATTGAAAAGGAACTCTGTCACATTCATTATCAAAAAGAACATTTCAAGATCCATCCTGAAGTACAATGTTGTCAGTGATAGGATAATATCCATACAATTATAAGGAAAATCAGTTAATACAACTATTATTCAAATTTACACACCAACCACTAATGCCAAACATGAGGAAATTGAAGATTTTTACCAACTTCTGCAGTCTGAAATTGCTCAAACATGCAATTAGGATGCATTGATAATTACTGGTGATTGGAATGCAAAAGTTGGAGACAAAGAAGGAGCATCAGTAGCTGGAACGGATGACCTTGGTGACAGAAATGATGCCATGGATCGCATGATAGAATTTTGCAAGCCCAACGACTTATTCATCAGAAATGCCTTTTTTCAACAACACAAATGATGTCTATACACATGGACCTTCTTAGGGAGAATACACAGGAATCAAATTGACTATATATACGGAAAGAGATGGTGGAGAAGCTCAATATCATCAGTCAGAATAAGGCCAGTGGTGACCTCGGAATAGATCACCAACTGCTAATATGCCAACTCAAATTGATGCTGAAGAAAAAACAAGTTCACAAAAGCCAAGTACAACCTTCAGTTATATCCCACATAAATTTAGAGACCATCTCAAGAATAAATTTGACACATAGAACATTAATGAGCAAAGACCAGAAGAGTTTTGGGATGACATCAAGGACATCATACATGAAAAATGCAAAAGGTCATTTAAAAGACATGAAAAAAATAAAACACCAAAATGGATGTCAGAAGAGACTCTGAAACTTGCTCTTGACCGTAGTATAGTTGATGAAGTAAAAGAGATGAACAGAAGATTTCAGAGAGAGGCTCAAGAAGATGAAGTATTATAATGAAATGTACGAAGACCAAGAGTTAGTAAACTAAAAGGGAAGAACACACTTGCCATTTCTCAAGCTGAAAGAACTGAAGAAAAATTTCAAGCCACAAGTTGCAATTAATGAAGAATTCTATGTGCAAAAATTGAACTACACAGGAAGCACCAAAAGAAGATGGAAGGAATGAACAGAGTCACTGTACCAAAAAGAATTAGTCAACATTCAGCCATTTCAAGAGGTAGCATGTGACTGATGGTACCGAAAAAAGAAGTCAAAGATGCACTGAAGGCGATGGTAAAAAAATAAGACTCTAGGAATTGCTGGAGTATCAATTGACTAAAAGCAGAGAATACCAAAAAGATGTTTACCTGTGTTTTATTGACTATGCAAAGGCATTCAACTGTGTGGATCATAACAACTTACGGATAACCTTGCAAAGGATAGGAATGTGAGAACACTTAATTGTGCTCATGTGAAACCTGTGCATAGGCAGTTTTTCAAACAGAAGGGGTTACTGTGTGGTTTAAAATGAGAAAAGGTGTGCATCAGGATTGTATCATTTCATCATTCTTATTCAGTCTATATTCTGAGCAAATAATGTGAGAAGCTGAACGATATGAAGAAGAATGCAGCATCAGGATTGGAGGAAGACTCATTAACAACCTGCAATATGCAGATGACACAACCTTGCTTGCTGAAAGTGAAGATGACTTGAAGCACTTGCTGATGAAGATCAAAGACTACAACCTTCAGTATGGATTATACCTCAACATAAAGAAAACAAAAATTCTCACAACTGGACCAATAAGCAACATCATGATAAACAGAGAAAATAATGAAGTTGTCAAGGATTTCATTTTACTTGGATCCACATCAGCATCCATGGAAGCAGCAGACAAATTAAATGATATGTTGCTTTGGGCAAATCTGCTGCAAAAGATCTCTTTAAAGTGTTAAAAAGGAAAGATGTCGATTTGAGAACTAAGGTGCACCTGACCCAAGTATGGTATTTTCAATTGCCTCATATACTTGCAAAAGCTGGACAATGAATAAGGAAGACCAAAGAAGAATTGATGGCTTTGAATTATGGTGTTGGCAAAGAATATTGAATATGTCATGGACTAACAGAAGAATGAACAGATCTGTCTTGGAAGAAGTACAACCAGAATGCTCCTTAGAAGCCAGGATGGCAAGATTTTATCTCACTACTTTGGACACGTTATCAGGAAGGATCAGTCCCTGGAGAAGGACATCATGCTTGGTAAAGTAAAGGATCATCAAAAAATAGGAAGACCCTCAATGACATTGATTGCCATAGTGGCTGCAACAAACGGGCTCAAACATAGCAATGATTGTGAGGATGGCACAGGACCAGGTAGCATTTCATTCTGTTATGCATAGGGTTGCTATGAGTAGGAACTAACTAGACAGCACCTACCATTTCTTGATACTACATTTTTTTTAATTTAATTTGTAAATCTTTTATTTTTTAAATTTAATTTGTAAATCTTTTATTTTCTAGTTTTTGAAGTTATAAGCATAAAGAATCTATACCTACT
Source organism: Elephas maximus indicus (assembly GCF_024166365.1). Classification (NCBI taxonomy): domain Eukaryota; kingdom Metazoa; phylum Chordata; class Mammalia; order Proboscidea; family Elephantidae; genus Elephas; species Elephas maximus. Next base: position 57,054,049 of record NC_064833.1, on the reverse strand, counting down.
TTCAGGTTTATTTATTTTTAAGTAGTTTAATAATTTAGTGCACCACTAGGGATTTGTAGGAATGGAGCTGTTCGTTTACAAAGGCCCTCTCATTACGAGAAGTATTTTTCTCAAAACAAACTTGCCATGTATTAGCGGTACAAATTTGTAAATAAACTATATCTCACAACAGTATTCATACTAGATATGCATTTACTATATTTTGGGTGTTTCTATGTTTTAGGTTTTTTTTATATATACCCTTAGACTTTCACAGAGAGTAAGCTATGAAATTTCCAGCTGAGATTCTGAAATAATTTTACTTTATAAAATTTTCCACCCTAAGAAGCAGGGCACTAGATAGAGAGTCAGTGCTGTGTAGGCAAACATTGGCAGGTGGGGAGTCAACTCTGCGTCAATAATTTTTGCTCCTTTCAGGAACATTGGGGAGTGGTTTTGACACAGCCTTCTCCTGACAAACCCTTGTTTTAATTTTATGTGAATTCTCATATCTAATAATATGAGCTAAAGTAATGATGTATAAGAGAATTTTTTTTGTTTGAAATCCAACAATCTCTAATCATGAAATTTAGAATCCCTTGAAGGCAATCATTCAGTTTGATTCAACAACAACAATTTAAAAAAGGCTTTGAGCACAGACAAATGCCAGATTCTAAATTGGCATGTCCTAAAAAAAAACTTGCTCTCTAATACCGAAGAGTTACTGTGTCATGTTTAGTTCCTCATCTGCTGACTTCCTTGGCTAGCCTTGCATCCAGTTGCTGTACCCATTAACCCAGGCTGGTTTTTCAGGTGTTCTGCTCTATAGCTGAGTACCCATTTGATGCCAAGCAGTGCTTTGAACCAGGGCTGAAATCCCAACGTAGAGCCCTGTGAGCAATAGCCCATTGCAGCATCCTCTTTACTTCTGGTCATTGGAATATCTGAGTATTCATGGGAATAGAACAACCCAAATTCTGATGGCGATCATTTTAAATGGTTGCTGAAAATAAAATTGGACACAGAAATTTCTTCCTTAAAATGGATCGAGCAAATGCACTTGTGTTCCTGTGTGATTTCACCTGATTACAAGGGATCCAAACCTTTCTTAGTTGAAAAAAAAAGAGTTCATCAACCCCTTCTCCAATTCTTTTGGCTGACCTTTGTGATTCGTCTGAGTCTGTTGTTTCCAGGAACTGACATTTAAAAGGTGAGAAGTCATTATGCGCTAACCAGCCTAGTCATTTCACTTATAGGCTTTTTTTTTTTAATGGAAGATTAAAGCGTTTCTTTGTATTGCACTTAAGATTATTAAAAAAAAAAAAAAAAAACTTTGTGTAATGATAGTTCTGTTAGCCGAACTTAATTTTGTGCTATTGCTGTTAAAAAAAAAAAAAAAAAACAGCTGTTAGCTGAAATCAATTCTGTAGGTTTAATATATTTCCCAGTTTTGAAATTTTTTTTTTCTGGTTCATGTTGACATATATATATATATACACATATACATATATATATATACACTCAAATTTGAATTTAAAATTTATGGTCACTGGAGGTAGGTGAACATTCCCCTACAGAGATAATTAGGCAGTGAGGCTGTAGTTTTTCGACATGGGCTGTAAATTTCAGTGAGAACTGTCCTGTGTAATTGGTCTGAGCTTTTTCTGATTTTGTCCTTGGCATCATGCTTTGAGTTCCGTGGCACCTGAAATACATCATTCACTTCCTTTTGAAGAAGATCACTAGCCTTTGCCCTCTGCATTGTACTGAGACTGTGAAGGGACACAATAGCAATCAACAATAGCATTAAGCTATAAATAAGATAATGAAATCACATTAGGTATTAATCACATTTCCATGTAGTTACTATCATCAGATTTTTTTTTGAAAGATAATTAAATGTTTGTTAACAGAGACCCAAAATAGCATTTTCTATTCATTTGTATGGTTCATCTAACATTTTTGTTGAAATGGCTGAATAATGTTCATATGGGAAAAGAAAATACAATAAAACACTGTTCGTTTAAATAGTTTGATTAATGATGTGTTCTTTGTAGTGAGTTTTTAAGTATTGAATATAAAAATTATTTTTAAGTCATAAAAAATTTACAATGTGAAGACATAAGAAGGATTGTCCTTATGGAAGTAACAGCAGAATTTGCTTAGAAGTCAATAGGAATTTCATTTAACCTATTATGTAATCACAAAATATATCTAAGAATACTCCCAAATAGCAGAAGTAAGACCGTTTTTAAACTTTTTTTCTTTTTAAAATTTGAAGTAATTAGCATTTTGCTATAACCTACTCAGCAGTTTAGAAAATACTTATTTCTAGTGGAATTAAATTTGCATTTCATGCAGATTCATTTTTCGTGCAGAATAATTGTGATTTTAGCTTACTAGAATAGACTCTTATTTTTGGTTAATAATGGGAACATCAAAATGGGAAAAATTAGTATATGATTACTAAATAAAATATAACAAGGGAAAGATCTGGCTGGTAAAAATAAAAATATTGTTAATGATTGTGACAACTTCCTTCAGGGTTTAGGTGAGAAAAAGTCAGACATGTCAGAATGTGGCCACCCTGTTGTCAGGGTAGGGAGCTAACACGGGACAGCTATGAAGGATCAGAAGAAAAGGGAAAAAAAGAAGGCTACTAGGAGACATTGAAGATTAGGTGACAAGTTCCAAGGAAGGGAGAGACATAGTGAGAGAGAGCCCTGAGTGTCTACCTACATTCCAGCACGGCCAGTATTATAGGATTTTTTAAGTAGCCTGCAACAGTACAGACACTGACTCACCTAAGAAAAAACAGAATTTATTGGGAGACTGTGAGAACTTACAGCATCCATAATAAGACTGGAGAACCAACCATGGAAAACAAAAGAACCAAATGATTCCAAGGTCTAAAAAAGCATGGCTGCTTCCCCAGACTCAAGGGGGCACAGCTGGGATAAGACACTTTTAAATTTCGATTTGATTCTTATCCACAATTTAGACTACAAGGAGAAAGCGTCCAAATGGCTAGCTTGGGTGACTCTCATCTGCCTCTTTGAATTTTTTTTTCCTTCTATAAATGGCAGCAATATGAAAAAGAGCATGAAAACCACTCATTGAAAGTACCAAGGTTAATAAAATAACAGTTAATCTAATTTTCAATTATATTAGCCAAATGTATATGTATACATCAGAATATATACATATTCTAACTGAAGAACTATTTCTACTTAATGGTTTGGTAGGGAAAAAAAAAAAAGAACAGCAAACATACAAATTGCATTTCACTCCATGTTTCTCCTTGCAAAGTGAATGGCGAAAGGAACTATCTTGGTTAAAGACATCAGAAAATCATTCAGGTACCTTGAAGTATTACTACAGCCTGTATTTATGAACTGTTTTCAACTAGACCTTATAGATTTTCCCCCTACAGTCATTTGCTGATTTCAGGATGTAAGATGGTTTTTGTCTGCTGTCATTTTCATTTTACGGCAGCCCACAGCAATGCTAACCTTCAGAAGCTATACTTCAATTTTAACTTAATGATGTTTGCCTATCTACTCTGCAATGCTAACCTTCAGAAGCTATACTTCAATTTTAACTTAATGATGTTTGCCTATCTACTCTGCCTTTATTAGTGATTAAATGTGCAATCTCAATAGTCAAATGCTCTTGGAATCAAATCCTGGCCACACCATTTGCTAGTTATATTATTTTGGCAAACATATGCCTCCAAGTTGGTTTCCTTGTATCTTTTCTCAGATTACAAAAGTACCTGCTGCATACATGTAAAGAAGTTAACTGAGTTCTGACACATAATAAGCACATGAAAGATATTGGCTATTTTTACGTCATTGTTCAATTCAATTGTCTTCTCTTCTTACTAAGTATTGTAGAAAAATTCCATTTAAATGACCCTTGCTTTCTTGTATTTTTTTTCAGTCAGATGATTAGAAAACTGGTATTGTCATTTAACATCAATAGAAATTCTCCAGAAGATTGATTACAGTTATTTCTTTAGTTTTGTTTGCATTTGATCTAACAGTCCTACTTTTTTATTATCTCTCTTTTATTATTATTATTATTATTGTCAAAGTGTGCCATGCAAAAAGAATAAACAATTAATCAGCTGCCGTCAAGTCAATCCCCACTCATGGTGACCACGCGTGTGTCAGATCTTAGGCACTTCAAGAAATACTTTAAATGCTACCACTGAAGTGCCTAATATTAGTGCATAGTTTCCTTGGCACAGGTTTATATATAACCTTGATATCCTTTAGACCAAAATACTTACAATATGGATATCTAAAGGCATTATGTGGAGCCCTGGTGGCACAGTGGGTAAGAGCTCAGCCGCTAACCAAAAGGTCGGCAGTTCCAATCCATCAGCCACTCCTTGGAAACCATATGGGGCAATTCTACTCTGTCCTATCAGGTTTCTGAGTCGGGGAATCTACTCTATAGCAACGGGTTTGACTTTTTTTGTTAATTTGTTTTAAAGGCATTATATAATTCTTAGATTGTAAGCATATACTAATTATTTTCTAACCTATCCCCACCCCACCCCACCCCACCCCCCCCACCACCACTGCCACTGATGGCCACCTATCCCCACCCCACCCCACCCCACCCCCCACCACCACTACTGCCACTGATGGCCTTGATCCTCGATTGTAAAGGCTAGGAAAAAGCAACAGAAGTCACAACTTGCCAAAATTGCTTATAACTCACACTAACTCAGAAAAGTCACCAGGGGGATGAGCTGTACCATTCCCGGCTATGGAGTTCAACAATGCAGCAAGGCAGAACAAGAGAAACAATGTGGATTCTGACATACTTGGTTTATGCCTCTCGACTTCATCTACAGGAGACATGCCAGGCACGTACAATGCTCAGGCTGCTCTCCAGCTCCAGGCCCTCTGCAGCACCTTGTACGTGTCTCCCAAGCCCTTCCCTCAAGTCCTCTGCTCAGATCTGCCCAAATCTGCCCCATTCATTCTGCCAGAGTAGAAATTGCCAGCGATTGTGTGACTCCTTTCCTGATTATTATTTACTTTATTTGCCTATGGTTTTACCCACTGCAATAACATTTACCTAAGGAGAGTGAACTGTAACTGGCAATCAGGAGGAAAGCCTTCACAGTCATTTCTGTCTCCCTGTAGTTAACTTCAATCATGCCATCAATTTGCTCCATTTTTAATGATATCAAGATCACGGAAACAAAATTTATCTCCTCAGCATCTTCATATATAGCTCTTAACAACATATATTCTCCTAAATCTACCAGTTTAATATATGTACTAGCACATTTCTGTTAATATAATATACAAATCATTTCAAAGCAAGCATAACAATGAGATTATTCCATTACAGACTCTTTAACCAAGTACAATTTATATGCATATTACATAATTTACTGAAATCTCCTAATCTTGTAAAATAATTTTTTTAATTTCTTTGATCAATATTCACTCTTATGTGTTGCTAGTAATGCCTGCCTTGCTCGCTATTAAATCACAGTCGCCTTGCAGAATGCTTGGCACATAATAGATTTTTGGATATATTTGTTGAGTGAATGAATCAAACAATCATTCTTTCTAGAATGTGTAGATGTCTTCAGGCTTTGGTTTACAGCAATATTTGGGCGGTAACATCAACCACTTTATCAGCTTTATACCATCTCTTATTTAAATGTGTGTGTGTATTTAGTTTGTGTGTATGTATATTTGTGACATCCATGTCAGTTGTCTTAGTTGAAAATTCCATAGCAACATAAGCAGATAAATCTGCTTACTGTCTTAGAATGTGGCCCCATTATTCAGAGCAGGTTGTGTAGATTGGTAAAGGTCAGGACCCTCAAGTTGGAGTAGAGAATGAAGTCTGGGAAGCCAAGGCCAATATAAAAAATAATTCATTACAACAAGTTGTAATTAGGAATTTCTGCAAGTGGGTGAAAGATGATGACAGGAAATTCATTAGAAATGTTTCTAAAAAATGGAATAGGTATACAGCCAGCTTTAACAGTGCCTACCTGCCTTAGTCTGAGTTTTCCAGAGGAGCAAAACCAGAGAAACAGGTAGGTAGGTAGATAGGTAGATAGATGATAGGTAGATAGATAGATATTTACTTCAAAGAAATGGCTCATGCAATTGTGGGGGCTAGCAAGTCCCAACTTTGTGGTTCAGGTGGCAGGCTGAACACTTCTGCTGGTTCACATGGTTGCAGGGCCTGATGAACCCAAAATCTGCAGGTCAGGCAGCAGGCTGGAGGCCTCTGCTGGGTCATGGGATTGTGGGACTGGTGAATCCGAAATCTGCAGGTCAGGCCACAGGATGAAGATTTCTACAGGTTACATCCCAAGAACCAGCAGTCGGGACAAGAAAGGCGCAGGGTCGAGAGAGAGTGAGCCTTGCCGGAGTATTCCTTTATCTACTAGCAGAAGATCACACCCCCAAGGAAACTCCCCTTTCAACTGTTTTGGCTGATCACATCAGATCACATCATGGAGATAATTATATCATGGAAGGGTCATCAACCCAATGTCTGCCAGACCATTGAGAATCACAGCTTAGCCAAATTGACGAATAACATTAACCATCACACCACCATTCATCCAATACCAGGACCAGTGACCCAGGCGACCCTACCCTGCATGGGAGATTAGCAAAATCAGGCAGAGAACTTAAAGATTTGGGCAAAGAAGTTTGAGAAGATGGAGACAATAATAAGCTTCCTTCGCCACTTTTCCCTTTATATATAACTATTAACTACATTAACTCCTTCCTTGCTATTCAAAGTATGATCTGAGACCAGCAGCATCTGCCTCACTTGGGGGATACTCAGGCCCAACCAGAGACTTACTGAGTCAAAATCTGCATTTGAGCAAGATCTCTAGGTGATTCACGCGCATGTGAAAGCTAGAGAAGCACCATGCTAATATTCTGAGGTAATCAGAGGCTGGAGATACCATGCAGAGAGGCATTGATCAGTTTATGTGACTTTATGGCATAGAGGACTTGGGATGAGGGTCAGAATTACACAGTTTCTGGAGAGAGCTTGGCCTGCAGAGATGTGTGGCTTCTGGAAAGGAAAGGCAGTCCCAGGTACATGGGCAGTCCTAGGAGCCTCTGATGATTCCCTCATAACAGCTGACCTAACAAGGGAGCTGAATCCTCCCCAACCTGAGGCTGGTTTAGTGTTGGCCTTGAAATCAGGAAAACGTTGGAGCTGAGAGACTTTTCCTGATATCTTTACTGGAAACATGGAAACACGAAGTTTTCCATTAAGTATATCATAGACCCACAGGAATAGATACTGCAAGTTTTTTCTGTATGAGATTCTATAACATCTTGACAGGATTTTCATAAGAATATAGAATCATTAGAAGAAGGAAAGAAACCAAATACTCCATAAATTAGAGGAATAACAAGAAAAATAATCACTAAGGCACCTGCTAGGAAAAATAACAACTGGAAAAAGCAGGCTAGTACTGTCAGTGAATAAATAAAAATAATAGCAAAAGCAATTAAAGGAATATAATTACAACATAAAAATTTGTACTCAAATGGCCACAGCAGATTTGAATTTAAAAATTCAGTAAATGAATTAGAGGATGGTTATTAACCTGTAAGATATATAATTAGAAATATTTCAGAACAAAGAGCAAAAATAGAGATAAAAAACATGAGGGAAAAAGATGATACATGACATTCCAAGATAGCAATTTGTAGGAGCTGAAAAGAAAATCTGGAGCAAAACCAATAAGTAAGGACATAATAGATAAAAAATTTCCCTTAATCTATAAAATGAAATTGTTTAAGGAAAACTTGATCAAAAAAGAAATTACCTGGATATATTCTGCTAAAATTCTCAAAATCCAAGCCTAAAAATAAAAGCCACAAGCTTTCATGCAAAAAGAAAACTAAGTTAGAAAAAGAATAGGCTAGCATCAGACTTCTCTCATCTGCAACACTAGAAGATAGAAGACAGTAGACTAACCTCTACATACTACTACTGAGAGGAAAATATTAGGACCTAAGAAATATATACCAGTCGCTACTGAGTTGATCCAACTCATCGTGACCCCACGTGTGTCAGAGTAGAATTGTGCTCCCTGGAATTTTCAATGGCTGGCTTTTCAGAAGTAGATTACCAGGGCCTTCTGCTGACGCTCCTCTGGGTGGCCCTGAACCTCCAACGTTGTGGTTAGCAGCCAAATACGTTAACCTGTGCACCAACCAGGGATTCCAGTAAGCATATGTTGTTGTTCTTAGGTGCCATAGTGAACCTACATACAGCAGAACGAATCAGTCTCCAGTCCTGTGCCATCCTCACAATCTTTGCTACATTTAAGCCCATTGCTGCAGTCACTGTGTCAGTTCATCTCATTGAGGGTCTTCCTCTTTCGCATTGACCCCCTATGAAGTATGATGTCCTTCTCCAGGGACTGGGCCTCCCCGATAACATGTCCAAAGTACATGAGATGAATCTTGCCATCCTTGTTTCCAAGGAGCATTCTGGCTGTATTTCTTCCAAGACAGATTTGTTCGTTTTTCTGGCAGTCCATGATATATCAATATTCTTCGCCAACACCATAATTCAAAGCCATCAATTCTTCTTTGGTCTCCCTTGTTCATTGTCTAGTGTTCTCACACATCTAAGGTGATTAAAAATACCATGGCCTGGGGCAGGTGCACCTTAGTTCTCAAGTGACATGTTCAAATTTTAACACTTTCAAGAGGTCTTTTGCAGCAGATTTGCCCAATGCAATGCATCATTTGATTTCCTGACCCACAGGTGTTGATTGTGGATCCAAGTAAAATGAAATCCTTGACAACTTCAGTCTTTTCCCCAATTTTCATGATGTTGCTTATTGGTCCAGTTGTGAGAATTTTTTTCTTTATGTTGAGGTATAATCCATACTGAAGGCTGCGGTCTTTGATCTTCATCAGTAAGTGCTTCAAGTTGTCTTACTTTCAGCAAGGAAGGTTGTATCATCTGCAAAATGCAGGTTGTTAATGAGTCTTCCTCCAATCCTGATGCCCCATTCTCCTTCATATAGTCCAGCTTCTTGGATTATTTGCTCAGCATACAGATTGAATAGGTAAGGTGAAAGGATACAACCCTGATGCACACCTTTCCTGACTTTAAATCATGCAGTATCCCCTTGCTCTGTTTGAACGACTGCCTCTTGATCCATGTACAGGTTCCTCATGAGCACAATTAAGGGTTCCAGAATTCCCATACTCCACAATGTTATCCATAATTTGTTATGATTCACACAGTCAAATGCCTTAGCATGGTCAATAAAACTTGGGTAAACATTTTTTTGGTATTCTCTGCTTTCAGCCAGGGTCCATCTGAGATCAGCAATCATATCCCTGGTTCCACATCCTCTTCTAAATCTGGCTTACATTTCTGGCAGTTCCTTGTCAATGTACTGCTGCAGCTGCTTTTGAATGATCTTCAGCAAGATTTTGCTTACATGTGATGTCAAAGATACTGTTCAATACTTTGGTATTTGGTTGGATCACATTTCTTGGGAATAGGCATAAATATGGATCTCTTTCAGTCGATTGGCCAAGTAGCCGTCTTCCAAATTTCTTGGCATTGACAAGTGAGCGCGTCCAGTGCTGCATCTGTTTGTTGAAGCATCTCACTTGGCATTCCATCAATTCCCGGAGCCTTGTTTTTTGCCAGTGACTTCAGTGCAGCTTGGACTTCTTCCTTCAGTACCGTCTGTTCCTGATTATATGTCACCCCATGAAATTGTTGAACATCAATCAATTCTTTTTTGGTATACCGACTCTGTGGATTCCTTCCATCTTCTTTTGATGCTTCCTGCGTCATTTAATATTTTCCCCACAGAATCTTTCAGTATTGCTACTGGGGGCTTGAATTTTTTCTGCAGTTCTTTTAGCTTGAGAAATGCTGAGCGTGTTCTTCCCGTTTGGTTTTCTATCTCCAGGTCTCTGCACATGTCATCATAATACTTTACCTTGTCTTCTCAAGCTGCCCTTTGAAATCTTCTGTTCAGTTCTTTGACTTCATCATTTTTTCCTTTTACTTTTGCTACTCGACATTCAAAAGCAAGTTTCACAGTCCCTTCTGACATCCATTATGGTTTTTCTTTCTCTCCTGTCTTTTTAATGACCTCTTGCTTTCTTCACATATGATGTCCTTGATGTCATTCCACAACTTATCTTCAGTCATTAGTGTTCAATGCATCAAATCTATTCTTGAGATGATTTATAAATTCAGGTGGGATGCACTCAAGTTCATACTTTGTCTCTCGTCGACTTGTTTTAATTCTCTTCAGCTTCAACTTGGACTTGCATATGAGTAATTGATGGTCTGATCCACAGTCGTCCCCTGGCCTTGTTCTGACTAATGATATTGAGCTTTTCCATCATCTCTTCCCACGGATGTGGTCAATTTGATGATTCCTGTGTATTCCGTCTGGTGAAGTCCATATGTATAGTAGCCGTTTATGTTGGTGAAAAAAAGGTATTTGCAATGAAGAAGTCATTGGTCTTGTAAAATTCAGTCATTCAATCTCCGGCATTTTCTACCACCAAGGTCATATTTTCCAACTACCAATCCTTCGCCTTTGGTTCCAACTTTCGTATTTCAAACACCAGTAATTATCAGTGCATCCTGATTGCATGTCCAGTCAATTTCAGACTGCAGAAGTTGGTAGAAATCTTCAATTTCTTCATCTTTGGCCTCAGTGGCTGGTATGTAAATTTGAATAATGGTCGTATTAACTGGTCTTCCTTGTAGGCGTATGGATATTATCCTAACACTGGAGCATTGTATTTCAGGATAGGTCTTGAAATGCTATTTTTGATCATGAATGTAACATCATTCCTCTTCAAATTGTCATTCCAGGCATAGCAGACCATATGATTGTCTGATTCAAAATGACCCATACGAGTCCATTTCAGCTCACTAATGCCCAGGATATCGATCTTTATGCATTCCATGTCATTTCTGACGATTTCCAATTTTCCTAGATTCATACTTAATACATCCCACATTCCAATTATTAATGGATGTTTGCAGCTGTTTCTTCTCATTTTGAGTGGTGCCTCATCAGCAAATGAAGGGCCCAAAAGCTTGATTCTATCCACATCATTAAGGTTGACTATTCTTTGAGAAGGCAGCTCCTCCCCAGTTGTATTTTGAGTGTCTTCCAACCTGGGGGGCTCATCTTCCAGTACTGAATCAGACAGTGTTCCACTCTATTCATAAGGTTTTCACTCGCTAATTCTTTTCAGAAGTAGACTTCCGGGTTCTTCTTCTTAGTCTGTCTTAGCCTGGAAGCTCAACTGAAACCTGTCCGCCATGGGTGACCCTATTGGTATTTGAATACTGGTGGCATAGTTTCCAGCATCACGGCCACACAAATCCCCACAGTACGACAAACTGACAGACACGTGGGGGTCTAAACATTTAGAATGTTCAAATTACCAGACATTGCTGGAGCATGGCAAAAGAACAATTAGCATTCACACCGATGGGTTCATAGTTTTTTAATCCTAAATTTTTTAAGTGACTATTGGATCACCAAATATTAAATAACACTGACAGCAACATGATAACATTGATGTTAGACATTTGCATTCATTTTCGACTTGGGTAGGGGAAATGCAAGCAATTCTAGCACAATCCTCTTACTGTTGGTATTAAATCTTTAAATATGCTAGTCCAGCTCTACTAAGGATAATGATTTTTGGTTTTTAGCTATATCAAATCCTAGTTCTAGTCTACTGCAGGAAATGTGTACCTTCAAAAAGAGAGGCAAGAAGAGATGTCCTGATGGGGAAAACCTAAAACCAGTGAACTTACATAAGCATGTTTATCCATAATACATACAACTACATAAAAGGAGTAGGGATGAGGAGAGGTTGATAAAAACAGAAATCATTTCATTACTCCGTGTTATTGTGTGCCACTGAGTTGATTCTGACTCATTGCAACCCTATAGGTGAGAGTAGAACTGCCTCATAGGGCTTCGTAGGCTGGAATTTTTATGGGAGCAGGTAGCCACTTCCGTTCTCCCACTGAGCAGCTGATGGGTTCAAACCCCAATCTTTCAGGTAGCAGCCAACTGCTTATCCACTGTGCCACCATAGCTCCTTTACTTACTTACTCCATACCAAAAGCAAACCAAACCCATTGCCCTTGAGTAGATTCCAACTCATAACAATTTTATGGGACAGGATAGAACTGCCCCATAATGTTCCCAAGGCTGTAAATCTTTACGGAAGCCAACCATCATGTCTTTCTCCTGCAGAGCGGCTGCTGGGTTCAGACCACCAACCTTTCAGTTAGCAGCCAAGTGCTTAACCACTGTGCCACCAGGGCTCTGTACTTACTCCATAGTTACCATAATTATAACAGCAGTTTCATCCAGCCACACCACATAATTATTTTTAAAAAGTTGAGTCTCTTAAAATGTGATATTCAAGTATATCTCATGGAAGGTAATTCTACAAAAGGAAAATATTCATAACTGAAATGATTATGTGTTATTTAATTTTACTATCTTTCAAAGAATTATTTGGCATATGCCTAGATATACTCTTCCGGTATTTATTCAGACTTTCTTGGAACTCTTTTGTGCAGAAATGTAGCATCAGTTTCCAAGTAAACCTAAGGGAAAGCTCTGTTCTTTATCTTAGAAACACCAGTAGTTCGGGACAGATTTACAGCCTTTAGTGTAAGCAAAAGCTGAGTGATTAATTTGGATAATTTTTTTTTTTTTTTTCTAATTCCCGGTAGCTGATATGGTGCAGTGAACTTAGATCTTTTCTTTGTTGTTTTTATTTGCAGGAAATTGCCTTACTAGAAATAAAACTTCTTTTCCTTGAACTGTAGTTAAAGTTAATGTTTTAAAGGGATATATCCTTGTTGTTTCATTTTTAAAGTGTATAATATATTATGAATCTCTTGTTCATTTTAATTACATTATTTTGTATGTATTTAGGAGCTATGCCTCATTATAGATTTTATAAAATATTATGCTCTCATTGCTTTGGTTTTTGTTGTGTTTGTGGGTTTTTTTTAATACTTGAAGGCCATGATTTTAACAATATAAAAAGATTTCACTAAGAATTCAGAAGTTCCTGCATTTTTGCATTTATTTTAGAATGTATTTGAAAAGTTGTGTGGAAGAATTGAGGACATATCTATGCCATACAAAAAGAAATAATGTTTTCCCATCAACTACTATCAAATGGCTGGATATTATCTTACAATCTTCTTATCTCTCCAGATTTAACTTCTTATAACCATTTCTTAAAAAATCTATTCAAGCCTCAAGATGATTGTAATTGATGGGAAAAAGAAGGTGGCATAAAATATCAGTTAAATAGTTCTGCCTTTCTTTATCATCTCTCAGCCTAAATCTCCTACTGTTGTTGTTAAAAAAAAAAAAAATTTTTTTTTTTTTTAGGTGCTGTCAAATCAGTTCCAACTCATAGTGACCCTATGTACCACAGAATGAAATACTGCCCAGTCCTGTGCCATCCTTACAATCATTGTTATGCTTGAGCCCATTGTTACACCCATTGTGTCAATACATCTTGTTGAGGGTCTTCCTCTTTTCCACTCACCCTGTATTTTACCCAGCATGTTGTCCTTCTCCAGGGACTGATCCCTCCTAACAACATGTCCAAAGTACGTAAGACACAGTCTCACCATCCTTGCTTCTAAGGAGCATCCTGGTTGTACTTCTACCAAGACAGATTTGTTTGTTCTTTTGGCAGTCTGTGGTATCACTGTTCTTCGCCAACACCACCATTCAAAGGCGGCAATTCTTCTTTGGTATTCCTTATTCATTGTTCAGCTTTCACATGTGTATGATGTGATTGAAAATACCATGGCTTGGGTCAGGCACACCATAGTCTTCAAAGGTGACATCTTTGCTTTTCAACACTTTAAAAAGGTCTTTTGCATCAGATTTGCCCAGTGCAATGTGTCTTTTGATTTCTTTTTTTTTTTTTAATAATTTTTATGAGCTTTAAGTGAACGTTTACAAATCAAGTCAGTCTGTCACATATAAACTTATATACACCTTACTCCATACTCCCACTTACTCTCCCTCTAATGAGTCAGCCCTTCCAGTCTCTCCTTTCGTGACACTTTTGCCAGTTTCTAATCCTCTCTACCCTCCTATCTCCCCTCCAGACAGGAGATGCCAACACAGTCTCAAGTGTCCACCTGATACAAGTAGTTCACTCTTCATCAGCTTCTCTCTCCTACCCACTGTCCAGTCCCTTCCATGTCTGATGAGTTGTCTTCGGGAATGGCTCCTGTCCTGGGCCAACAGAAGGTTTGGGGACCATGACCACTGGGACTCTTCTACTCTCAGTCAGACCATTAAGTCTAGTCTTTTTATGAGAATTTGGGGTCTGCATCCCACTGTTCTCCTGCTCCCTCAGGGGTTCTCTGTTGTGCTCCCTGTCAGGGCAGTCATCGGTTGTGGCCGGGCACCATCTAGTTCTTCTGGTCTCAGGATGATGTAAGTTTCTGGTTCATGTGGCCCTTTCTGTCTCTTGGGCTCATAGCTATCATGTGACCTTGGTGTTCTTCATTCTCCTTTGATCCACGTGGGTTGAGACCAATTGCTGCATCTTAGACGGCCGCTTGTTAGCATTTAAGACCCCAGACGCCACATTTCAAAGTGGGATGCAGAATGATTTCATAATAGAATTATTTTGCCAATTGACTTAGAAGTCCCCTTAAGCCATAGTCCCCAAAAACCCGCCCTTGCTCGGCTGACCTTTGAAGCATTCAGTTTATCCCGGAAACTTCTTTGCTTTTGGTCCAGTCCAGTTGAGCTGACCTTCCGTGTATTGAGTATTGTCCTTCCTTTCACCTAAAGTAGTTCTTATCTACTAACTAATCAGTAAATAACCCTCTCCCATCCTCCCTCCCTCCCCCCCCTCATAACCACAAAAGTATGTGTTCTTCTCAGTTTATACTGTTTCTCAAGATCTTATAATAGTGGTCTTATACAATATTTGTCCTTTTGCCTCTGACTAATTTCGCTCAGCATAATGCCTTCCAGGTTCCTCCATGTTATGAAATGTTTCACAGATTAGTCACTGTTCTTTGTCGATGCGTAGTATTCCGTTGTGTGAATATACCACAATTTATTTAACCATTCATCCATTGATGGACACCTTGGTTGCTTCCAGCTTTTTGCTATTGTAAACAGAGCTGCAATAAACATGGGTGTGCATATATCTGTTCGTGTGAAGGCTCTTATTTCTCTAGGGTATATTCTGAGGAGTGGGATTTCTGGGTTGTATGGTAGTTCTATTTCTAACTTTTTAAGAAAAAGCCAGATAGATTTCCAAAGTGGTTGTACCATTTTACATTCCCACCAGCAGTGTATAAGAGTTCCAATCTCTCTGCAGCCTCTCCAACATTTATTATTTTGTGTTTTTTGGATTAATGCCAGCCTTGTTGGAGTGAGATGGAATTTCATCGTAGTTTTAATTTGCATTTCTCTAATGGCTAATGATCGAGAGCATTTTCTCATGTATCTGTTAGCTGCCTGAATATCTTCTTTAGTGAAGTGTGTGTTCATATCCTTTGCCCACTTCTTGATTGGGTTGTTTGTCTTTTTGTGGTTGAGTTTTAACAGAATCATATAGATTTTAGAGATCAGGTGCTGGTCGGAGATGTCATAGCTGAAAATTCTTTCCATCTGTAGGTGGTCTTATTACTCTTTTGGTGAAGTCTTTAGATGAGCATAGCTGTTTGATTTTTAGGAGCTCCCAGTTATCTGGTTTCTCTTTGTCATTTTCGGTAATGTTCTGTATTCTGTTTATGCCTTGTATTAGGGCTCCTAATGTGTCCCTATTTTTTCTTCCATGATCTTTATCGTTTTAGTCTTTATGTTTAGGTCTTTGATCCACTTGGAGTTAGTTTTTGTGCATGGTGTGAGGTGTGGGTCCTGTTTCATTTTTTTGCAAATGGATATCCAGTTATGCCAGCACCATTTGTTAAAAAGACTAACTTTTCCCCAATTAACTGACACTGGGCCTTTGTCAAATATCAGCTGCTCATATATGGATGGATTTATATCTGGGTTCTCAATTCTGTTCCATTGGTCTATGTGCCTGTTGTTGTACCAGTACCAGGCTGTTTTGACTACTGTGGCTGTATAATAGGTTCTAAAATCAGGTAGAGTGAGACCTCCCACTTTCTTCTTCTTTTTCAGTAATGCTTTACTTATCCGAGGCTTCTTTCCCTTCCATACGAAGTTGGTGATTTGTTTCTCCATCACATTAAAAAATGTCATTGGAATTTGGATCGGAAGTGCATTTTATGCATAGATGGCTTTTGGTAGAATAGATATTTTTACTATGTTAAGTCTTCCTATCCATGAGCAAGGTATGTTTTTCCACTTAAGTAGGTCCTTTTTAGTTTCTTGTAGTAGTACTTTGTAGTTTTCTTTATGTAGGTCTTTTACATCTTTGGTAAGATTTATTCCTAAGTATTTTATCTTCTTGGGGGCTACTGTGAATGGTATTGATTTGGTGATTTCCTCTTCGATGTTCTTTTTGTTGATGTAGAGGAATCCAAGTGATTTTTGTATGTTTATCTTGTAACCTGAGACTCTGCCAAACTCTTCTATTAGTTTCAGTAGTTTTCTAGAGGATTCCTTAGGGTTTTCTGTGTATAAGATCATGTCATCTGCAAATAGAGATAATTTTACTTCCTCCTTGCCAATCCGGATGCCCTTTATTTCTTTGTCTAGCCTAATTGCTCTGGCCAGGACCTCTAGCACGATGTTGAATAAGAGCGGTGATAAAGGGCATCCTTGTCTGGTTCCCATTCTCAAGGGAAATGCTTTCAGGCTCTCTCCATTTAGAGTGATGTTGGCTGCTGGCTTTGTATAGATGCCCTTTATTATGTTGAAAAATTTTCCATCAATTCCTATTTTGGTGAGAGTTTTTATCATAAATGGGTGTTGGACTTTGTCAAATGCCTTTTCTGCATCAATTGATAAGATCATGTGGTTTTTGTCTTTTGTTTTATTTATATGGTGGATTACATTAATGGTTTTTCTAATATTAAACCAGCCTTGCATACCTGGTATAAATCCCACTTGGTCATGGTGGATTAATTTTTTAATATGTTGTTGAATTCTATTGGCTAGAATTTTGTTGAGGATTTTTGCATCTATGTTCATGAGGGATATAGGTCTGTAATTTTCTTTTTTCTGGTTTTGGTATCAGGGATATGGTGGCTTCATAGAATGAGTTAGGCAGTATTCTGTCATTTCCTATGCTTTGAAATACCTTTAGTAGTAGAGGTGTTAATTCTTCTCTGAAAGTTTGGTAGAACTCTGCAGTAAAGCCGTCCGGGCCAGGACTTTTATTTGTTGGGAGTTTTTTGATTACCGTTTCAATCTCTTTTTTTGTTATGGGTCTATTTAGTTGTTCTACTTCTGATTGTGTTAGTTTAGGTAGGTAGTGTTTTTCCAGGAATTCATCCATTTCTTCTAGGTTTGCAAATTTGTTAGAGTACAACTTTTCGTAATAATATGATATGATTCTTTTAATTTCAGTTGGGTCTGTTGTGATGTGGCCCACCTCGTTTCTTATTCGAGTTATTTGTTTCCTTTCCTGTATTTCTTTAGTCAGTCTGGCCAATGGTTTATCAATTTTGTTAATTTTTTCAATGAACCAGTTTTTGGCTTTGTTAATTCTTTCAATTGTTTTCCTGTTCTCTAATTCATTTAGTTCAGCTCTAATTTTTATTATTTGTTTTCTTCTGGTGCCTGATGGATTCTTTTGTTGCTCACTTTCTATTTGTTCAAGTTGTCGGGACAGTTCTCTGATTTTGGCTCTTTCTTCTTTTTGTATGTGTGCATTTATCGATATAAATTGGCCTCTGAGCACTGCTTTTGTTGTGTCCCAGAGGTTTTAATAGGAAGTATTTTCATTCTCGTTGCATTCTATGAATTTCTTTATTCCCTGCTTAATGTCTTTTCTAACCCAGTCTTGTTTTCAGCAGAGTATTGTTCAGTTTCCAAGTATTTGATTTCTTTTCCCTGATTTTTCTGTTATTGATTTCCACTTTTATGGCCTTGTGGTCTGAGAAGATGCTTTGTCATATTACGATGTTTTGGATTCTGCAAGGTTTTATGACCTAATATGTGGTCTATTCTAGAGAATGTTCCATGTGCACTAGAAAAAAAAAGTATACTTTGCAGCAGTTGGGTGGAGAGTTCTGTATAAGTCAATGAGGTCAAGTTGGTTGATTGTAGTAATTAGGTCTTCCGTGTCTCTATTGAGCTTCTTACTGGATGTCCTGTCCTTCTCTGAAAGTGGTGTGTTGAAGTCTCCTACTATAATTGCGGAGGTGTCTATCTCACTTTTCAGTTCTGTTAAAATTTGTTTTATGTATCTTGCAGCCCTGTCACTGGGTGCATAAATATTTAATATGGTTATATTTTCCTGGTCAATTGTCCCTCTTTTCATTATGTAGTGTCCTTCTTTATCCTTTGTGGTGGATTTAACTTTAAAGTCTATTTTGTCAGAAATTAATATTGCTACTCCTGCTCTTTTTTGATTGTTGTTTGCTTGATATATTTTTTTCCATCCTTTTGAGTTTTAGTTTGTTTGTGTCTCTAAGTCAAAGGTGTGTCTCTTGTAGGCAGCATATAGACGGATCATG
Organism: Elephas maximus indicus; assembly: GCF_024166365.1. Taxonomy (NCBI): domain Eukaryota; kingdom Metazoa; phylum Chordata; class Mammalia; order Proboscidea; family Elephantidae; genus Elephas; species Elephas maximus. Next base: position 57,035,368 of record NC_064833.1, on the reverse strand, counting down.
TTTCTTTATCCAGTCTGAGACTCTGTCTCTTTATTGGTGTGTTTAGTCCATTTACGTTCAGCGTAATTATACATGAGTATGTGTTTAGTGGTGTCATTTTGATGCCTTTTTATGTGTGTTGTTGACAATTTCATTTTTCCACTTTCTTTTTTGTGCTGAGATGTTTTTCTTTGTAAATCGTGTGTTCCTCATTTTCATAGTATTTGACTTTCTGTTTGCTGAGTCGTTATGTTTTTCTTGGTTTTTACTTTGAGTTATGGAGTTGTTATACCTCTTTGTGGTTACCTTAGTATTTACCCCTATTTTTCTAAGTAAAAACCTAACTTGTATTGTCCTGTATCGCCTTGTATCCCTCTCCATATGGCAGTTCTATGCCACCTGTATTTAGTCCCTCTTTTTGATTATTGTGATCTTTTACATATTGACTTCAATGATTCCCTGTTTTGAGCGTTGTTTTTTGTTTGTTTGTTTTTTTAATTAATCTTAATTTGTTTTTGTGATTTCCCTATTTGAGTTAAAATCAGGATGCTCTGTTCTGTGACCTTGTGTTGTGCTGATATCAGATATTATTGGTTTTCTGACCAAACAATTTCCTTTAGTATTTCTTGTAGCTTTGGTTTGGTTTTTGCAAATTCTCTAAGCTTGTGTTTATCTGTAAATGTCTTAATTTCGCCTTCATATTTCAGGGAGAGTTTTGCTGGATATATGATCCTTGGCTGGCAGTTTTTCTCCTTCAGTGCTCTGTATATGTCATCCCATTGCCTTCTTGCCTGTGTGGTTTCTGCTGAGTAGTCTGAACTTATTCTTATTGATTCTCCGTTGTGGGAGACCTTTCATTTATCCCTGGCTGCTTTTAAAATTTTCTCTTCATCTTTGGTTTTGGCAAGTTTGACGATAATATGTCTTGGTGATTTTCTTTTTGGATCAATCTTAAATGGGGTTCGATGAGCATCCTGGATAGATATCCTTTCGTCTTTCATGATGTCAGGGAAGTTTTCTGCCAACAGATCTTGAACTATTCTCTCTGGGTTTTCTGTTACCCCTCCCTGTTCTGGGGCTCCAATCACACGCAAGTTATTCTTCTTGATAGAGTCCCACATGATTCTTAGGGGGTCTTCATTTTTTTTTAATTCTTTTATCTGATTTTTTTTTTCAGCTATATTGGTGTTAATTCCCTGGTCCTCCAGATCTCCCAGTCTGCACTCTAATTGCTCGAGTCTGCTCTTCTGACTTCCTATTGCGTTGTCTAATTCTGTGATTTTATTGTTAATCTTTTGGATTTCTGCAGCTGTCTCTCTATGGATTCTTGCAACTTATTAATTTTTCTACTATGTTCTTGAATAATCTTTTTGAGTTCTTCAACTGCTTTATCAGTGTGTTCCTTGGCTTTTTCTGTAAATTGCCTTATTTCATTTCTGAAGTCATCCCTGATGTCTTGAAGCATTCTGTAAATTAGTTTTTTATATTCTATATCTGGCAATTCCAGGATTATATCTTCATTTGGGAAAGATTTTGATTCTTTAGTCTGGGGAGTTGTAGAAGCAGTCATGGTCTGCTTCTTTATGTGGTTTGATATCGACTGCTGTCTCCGAGCCATCACTGAGATATTGTAGTGATTTATTTTATATTTGCTCACTGAGTCTTATCTTGTTTTGTTTTCTTTCAATATACGTAGATGGGCTACTAGATTGAGTTGTCTTGACTGTTGTAGCCCTTGAATCACTTATGTCCTATTACCAGCTGGTTTGGGCTGCTACCAGACATATAAGCCTAAGAGTCCGTTCACTGTTCTTAAGTAGAATCTGATTTTGTGTCACCAAGTATGTGGTGCAGACTGTCACCTATCCACCTAGAGAAGTAGTGGTGATAGTTGTGTGCACCAGATTCTAGTAGCAGCAGGGTTTCACACACCAGGGGGGTAGGATGCTGATAGGCTTCCCCCAAGTGCCAGTGAGGTAGGTGTGTCTCTATTCCTAAAGCACCTTGGTGGGAGGGCTCTGCAGCTGTACCTTAGGCCCCCAATGCAAGTACCTCTACAGATTGGTAGGTGTCACCCTCCTTAGACCCCTAAGGCAGGAGGCTAGGTGGTCTGGGGGAGCTTCAGCCCTCAGTTCCCTGTTGTGGGTCAGTGAGGGCTCTGTTGAATATGCAGAGATATCAGACCTGGGAAACTTGTCTTTCCAGTAATCCGCTAAAACAATTATAGTCAGATCCCTATCAGAAATGCCTTTGCTTTATAACAGCCACCTTGTTCCCTGTAGGGATGAAAGCCCAAGACTGTGGATCACATATGCTTGGCTGGAGCTGGTTCTGTGTTTTTAGTCCAATTAGGGAAGGATTTTTGGTCCCTGGGTTTTTTGTAGCTGCTTCTCTCAGGCTAGGAGAATGGGTTAGGAAAAGACCAAAAAAAAAGAAAGAAAGAAAAACCGCAGAGCAGTTCATGCTCTGGCTCAGGGAATTCCAATGTTAATGAAGCCGCCTGGGAAGGGGAGGGGAGGGTTCAGATAAGTAGGAGAGAGTAGCACCCCAGAATATAGACAAAGTTACTTACCTTGCTTGGGATGACTGTTCTATCTGAGATTCCCGAGGGGCACGTTGACTGTGTGTGCTGGCTGGGTAGAGATTGCCCCCAAGGGTCCGGCCCACGTTCTGTGCTTGTGCTGTCTCAGAAGCCGTGGTCAGTTCCTCCGCTCCCAGTCCAAAGCCCAGCGCCAAGGTTCCCCGGTTGGGACGCTGCACTCCCAGCTCCAAAACCAGTCGCTGCCTCCTGGTGACTTCTCCTCCTGTCAGCCACGTTGCTGCCTGCGTGCACTGGCTGGGCTTCCCCTGAGGTCAGTTCAGGGGGCTAGGGCTGCGCCCCGTGTTTGCCCCGTCTCAGGATGCTGTGCTCAGCTCCCCTGCACCCAGTCCAAAGCCCGGCGCCAAGGTTTCCTGACTGGGATGCTGGCTCCAGGCTCCGAAAACAGTCGCTACTTCCCCGTGGTTGTTTGTTCTCAGTCTCTGTCACTCAGGTCAGCTCTTTAGATCTGTGTTTGATGGTCAGGGTTTGTAGATTGTCATGTACATTATCGATTCACTTGTTTTTCCGAGTCTTTGTTGCAAAAGGGATCCGAGGTAGTGTCTACCTAGTCAGCCATCTTGGCCCCGCCTCTCTTTTGATTTCTTGATTGCTGCTTCCATGGGTGCTGATTGTGGATCCAAGTAAAATGAAATCCTTGACAAAGCTCCTACTAATGCTGTTCAATAACCAAAATTAGTGAATCATGGAGTGTGAGAGGATAACAGAAATCTCTAGACCAATCCCATACCCAGTGTAGAAACACTCCTTTATGATACCTGTTACAAATGACAATCTAGCCTCTCTTGAACACTTCCAAGAATGACTATTATTATTGAGAAGTATATCCTTGGACTAAACTTAAATCTGCATTTTTGTAGTTGTCCCAAGCTCACCACCTATATCTTTAGAGACATGATATGATAAGATGTAATATGATATGATACAATGTAATGTTATATCCATTCAGATATTTGAAGCCTGCCATCAGTGTCCTGTGAAAATCTTTTTTTTTTTTTTCCCTCCTCTCTGGAAAACGCCTCAATTCCTACAGCATTCTACCCATGAATTGTTTCTAGACCTTTTATTATCTTCCTGCTTGCCCTTACCTTGTTTCTCTTCAAATTGTTAGTAACTTTTATAAATGGTGGGAATTTTAAGTACTTAAAAAAAAAAAAAGGCTTTTTAAATTATTTTCTGATCACTAGAAAGGAAGAATTTTCTAGGTCCTTAATCTAACAAGCTACACTATATCATATTTATATTAATGGAATTGAAGTTTAATGGATGCTTTACTTAGTAATGATTGTATTTTGTATCTTAATAATTTTATAATCAACAAAAAATTAAAATCTTGTTTACATAAGATAATATTTAGACAAGTACCCTTTCATGCTGAGCTCCTGCAGTTTATTTATCTGAATATAAAACCAAGGCTTTACATTTATCACTGCTGACTTTCATTTTCATAGTTTTGTTTCACAACTTCCCTTTGAAAAATTGTTTTAAAATTTTGACTCTATTTTCTAACATTTTAGCAACCTTTCCCAGACTTGTGTCACCTACCTTCTGGCGAGTGGTAAATGGGCAGTATTAGATTATATCCCGGAGAATCTCTCTCTATATATGTAGATGAAGGTTAAATGGGTTAATTAAACTATTTGAGTGCAGAAGTTCAACCGTTTATAAATCCACCTAACTATACGTTTATATAACCCATATTTATCTCATGTTGCCTACTTGACTGCTACAGAAAAAATAATGAAATACCTTGGCAAAATCAAGATTTTCAATTTATGTAGCATTCAACTTATATACCATTCCTAATATTAAAACAGGAAATACTTATTTTAGTATCATTTGGTCTTATTAAACTCAAGCTAGCTGCTAAAGAGGATTTCTGTGATTAAATAAGATTTTGCTGTATGTGAAAAGGTTTTATAATTTTAAAAGAACAGCCTGTTATAAGGGAATAGTAAGGGTTGAAAACAGACCTGTTTAATAATATTCTATTATAGAATTTTTCTTGAAAATAACCATAAACAATGTGATCAGTAGTGTTTAGAATCTCAACAACTCCTAGAACAACTATTAAATAAAAAATCTCGATATAAATTTATGGAATTAATGCATACGTGAATGCTTGTATTTGATTGTGTTGAAGTGTCAACTGAAGCACGTGTCTTGGGAGCCCATGTAGCTGCTGTACTTGGCTGATATCACAGTAATCATGACTTTAAAGATTGTGAAGTCTTTTGAATATACTTGAGAACTAACAAAGAGGAAAATGACATGCTTAGGTCTTCTTTCAGCTGAAATCACTCTGAGAATTAAAGAGCTTTCATAACACCCCTAAAAGAAGCTCCTATTTCTTTTGGCCACAGGGTTGTTAGTGTTGAAAATCGAGCATAAAATGTAATTACGTTGGTTGCTGTATTACAATGGCAGTTGAAGTCAGTCTCAACAAATTTGTAGAAGTTAGAGCATTGATTGATAAAGAATGGAACTGAAGCTTGGAGTGGGGACATCTGGAGTTCGTTGCAGATGAAATTGATAATCTTGAGACTCCAGGTCACTTGGAGATTCCCATACCAATGAAAGAAGCTTGCTCTCCAGCAACTAGAGACCTTATCTTTCCTCTCCTTGAAAACCCTGTAATAGCCTCATTTGGAGCAGACCGCTTGAAAAGTAATGCCTATTCTCAAGACCTACCACTTCCTTTTGCTACTAGACTGATAAACCCACACCAAACCCACTGCCGTTGAGTCAATTCTGACTCATACTAGATCCACAAAAAAAACTCCTTTGCCATTGAGTCGATTCCGACCCATAACTAGGGTCAAATCTCACTATGTTCCAGGAAGGATGAGGTACATAATATGACCCAAGAGAAAATAATTTACACACCAAAAGAATTGCAAGTCTTTGCAAATATACATCAACAGAAATGTGGGTAACATGGATCCTAAGGGTGTTAATTCAAGGAGAGTGGAATTAAAATCCAAATCTGGCCAAATTATTGATATAGGTATACCTGCTGGAGAGCTTGATTATGTATTAGCTTGTGCAGCAGGAGATGTCTCTAACAGCCTACTTGATTGCTTGACAGAAAGTTGGACATAATGGTGGTAGCAAACGGTTAATGAAGTTGAGATAACAGAGTTGCCCCAAAGCTTGATGTAGAGCAGGAAATCCAAAGAGTTAGGGAGTTAGAAGTTTTAGAGTGGATTTATCACATGCAGTTATATTCCCTGAGAAGCTCTAGAAGACACCCCCTCACTAAGGCATTGAGAAATACACTAGTGAGGAAAGTACAAGCATTTTTTTAAAAGCTCTATGGTTATTCTCATTTCATGGTTAGGTATGACTACAAGGCAGCATTTTTAAACCTAGACACTATTGACATTTTGGACAGGGTAATTCTTTGCTGTTCAGGATTATTCTGTGCATTGCATTATAGGATGCTCAGTGGCATACCTGGACTCTTTCCTCTAGATGCCAGTATTACCCTCTCCCCAGTAATGAAAATAAAAATGTCTCCAGGTATTTCCAAATGTTTCCTGGTGGAGAGAGACAAAATTACTCCTAGTTGAGGACCACTGCTCTAGGTAATGCCACCTCTATTAGTTCCCCATCACTGCTATAACAAATTACCACAAACATAGTGGCTTAAAACAGCACAAATTTATTCTCTCACAGTTCTGAAGGACAGAAGTCTGAAATGAGTATTATATTCCAAAGACAAGGTGGGTACACCTATTGTAAAATGCAGCAGGGATGTACAGGCAATCAGAATGCTTTGGCCCACAGAGATCTTTGGGGATGGCGAATTGATCATAAAAAAAAAAAGGAAAGGGTTTTCTTTTTTTTTAATTGATCGTGGTGTTCCTCCTAATAAAATAGATAGGCAGTCTATTAGAGTATTATTTGCTCTATAAATCCAGAAAAGCTCTAGGTTTGGTAACCGTAAACCTGAATTGAGCTGTGGCATCTCATGCATTTTCCAGCCTTATATCAGTTCACTCTTCCAGAGCCTCTTGATTGAAGGGAAGGCCAAGCCTTCTTGAGGAAGGACCTGGCACCACTGGAACAAGTATACAGAGTAAATCTCCCTCCAAGCCTTCCCTAAAAAGATACAGGCCATTTACGAGAGTGACTGTGATTGCAGGTAAAGGAAATATTCAAACCTTTCAAAGGGTAATAATAGACACTCACTCTGACTTGATGTTAATTACTGGGGCCCCAAAACACCATTGTGGCTCACCATTCAAACTAGGGGCTAACTGTGCTCAAATGATAGATAAGAGCTTTAGCTTAGGTCCAACTCAGGGTGGGTCCAGTTGGTCCATAGACATTCGTTTTGGATATTGCCCTAGTTCCTGAATGTAAAATTGGAATAGGCATCAACTGGTAAAAGCCCAACATTGCCTCCCTGACCCATTGGTTGTGGGCCATTAGGGTCAGAATCCCCTGGAACATTCACTCACTTTCAAGATATAACCAGAAATAATACCACATCCTTGGAGAGTTGCAGAGATCAATGCGAACATAAAAGTCTTGAAAATGCAGGGGTAGTAATAGCTATCCTAAAAAAATAATTTTTTTTTTTTTTTTTTTTTTTTATCCTAGCCCCGTTTAACTCACCGGTTTTTCCTGTGCACAAGTCAGTTGCATCTTGTAGAATGACTATGGACTATCATAACTTAATCGAATGGTGAGTCCAGTTATAACAACTATCTCAAGATATAGTTTCTTCACTGGAACAAATCAACACAAGTCCTGGCACTTGACAGGCAGCTATTGACAAACAAAAACCAAACCTATTGCTGTCAAGTCGAACTGCCCCATGGGGTTTCCAAGGCTGTAATCTTTATGGGAACAGATTGCCACATCTTTCTCCCAGGGAGACTCTGGTGGGTTTAAACTGCCAACCTTTTGGTTAGAAGCCAAACACTTAACCACTGCACCACCAGGGCTCCTTTAGCTCATGGCAATTGTCTTTTTCTCTGTACTAATTTGGGAGACTTTTGCTTTTACTTGGCTGGGCCAACAGTGTAACTCCATCATCTTCTTTCTGGGCTATGTTAATTTTCCTGCTGTCTGCCACCATACGGTCAGAAGAAATCTTGATCATCTTGACAGTCCACAAAACATAACCGTGGTCCACTACACTGATGACATTATGTTGATTGAATCTGATGAGTAGAAAGTAGCAAGTACTTTATGTGCTGTAGTAAGATTTGCGCAAATGAGAGTGTGGGAACTAAACTCCACAAAAATTCAGGGCCCTACCACCTCAGGGAAGTTTCCGAGTGTTCAGTGATCTGAAGCATATTGAGATAACCTTCCAAGGTAAAAGACAAGTTGCCGTACTTTGCATAATCTATGTTGAAAAAAGAGGCTTAATGCTTGGTAGACCTTTTTGGATTTTGAAAGAAACATATACAATATTTGGCTGTGAAATTTCAACCTGTTTACAAAGTAAGCCATCATCTTGCTAGTTTTGAGTGAGAACTAGAAGAGGACAAGGCCCTGAAGCAAGCTCAGTCTGCAGCACAAGCTCCTGTACCACAAAGACCTCATGATCCAGCAGATCTAATAATATTTGAAGGGTCCAAGGCAAAGAGGATTGCTCTGTGGAGACTCTGGTCAGCAGTCCTCTAGGATTTTGAGCCAGTACTGCTCTCCTTTTGAGAAGCAGCTTCTGGTTTGATACTGGGCTTTGGTAGAGACTGAACATCTAAAGATGAGAAATCAGGTGACTGTGTAGCCTGTGCTTCCCAATGTGAACTGGATGTTACCTGTCTCACCTACTCAGAAGGTTAGGCATGTGAAGCATAAATCTGTCTTCAAACGCAAATGGTGTATAAAGGATTGAACTCGGGCAGATCCAGGAAGTTCTGGAAGGTAGAATAATTTGCTTGAGCAGGTGTCTCAGTCATCTTTGGCATGGACCATAGAGTGATTATAACTTGTCAGATATTTTAATGAATAAGTACAACTGTTTATAAGGCCAAATTAACTACTAAATTTTCTGGAAGCTGCTATAAGTTATGCCTTTGTTTTCAGCCTGATGCAGTGAGGGGAACTGAGAGTCATGTTGATTTGGGTTCATATTTTAGCTTTGTTATTTACTGTCACTGTGAATCTTAGACAATTTACATAACCCTTCTGAGCCACCTCAATTTCCTCACCTGTAAAATGTGATTAATAATAACTACTTCATAGGATTATGGAGATTAAATAGAATAATTTATATAAAATAAATTGAACCATATGAAATTGTTAGCTTCCTTCCTTCCTTATTCCAGTCCTCCCCACAGTAACTAAAGATGAAAAGGATTAATTGATTTGTGCTTTAGTACGTTGAACACAAAACCAATTTATTTGAATTAGGTCATGCAAAAGTTCAGTCATTTGGCTACTAGTATTCATTGATAATGGAAGTATTATGGTATGTATTTTTTCACAGGGACCATTAGACTGTAGGCCATTTGGATGTCTTTAGAAGAAAGAGTGATGATTTTGAATTGCATAGAACATTTCGTGCTTTCTCATGCTATACCCTTTTCTCTTTGCCTTTTTAAGAGATAAACCTTTTTCTGCAACAAGAGACTTTTTGAACTTTATTCCTAATGATATTGTGCTATACTGGAAAAAAAAAATGTGACATACCCAAATAAATTTACACTACAAAAAAATTGAGGGGGGAGGGAAAAATGGGATATATCCCCCAAATTAGAAACAAATGTAAATATTGAAAAACTAGAGATTTTAGAAATTTATGATAAAGCCAAGGATTTCTTTTCCTTCTTTCTACAGCAAGAGCTACTTGTTTTTCTGTTTGATTAACATACTTGTTATATAATAGTAGGTTCTTCTGCTTTTCTTAGCCATTTTATTCGTGTACTACAAATGCATACTGACCTTCTGGATTCCTGTTCATAAATAATGTAACTAAATGAGACATCTAGATGGTTGCAGACCTTTATGGTTCAATTATCCAAGTTAATGAAGGAATGGAATCAGACAGCTAATCCTAAGAGTACATAATCCAAAATTTACTGGGTAATTTAATATTACAAAAAATGAAACAGCAAGGCAATACAGACCTGTTTTTATTAGAACCAGAAATTACTTGTGGGTCATTTATTTAAATTATTTAAACTCCCTGGGTCTCAGTTTTCCCAACTCTTTAAAATAATGGAAGTTACACCATTTCATCCAACTAACATACTCTTAAACCTATGATTATATTAGATTTTTCAACGTGACTGTGTGCATACATTTTCAGTTTCTTTTTAAGCTCTTTACTTGCCTATCTGATCTCCCAGGACAACTTTTCCCCATTCATCATTTGCACTGAATATGGACAGAAAATCACAGCTTAGAATGATTTAGATTTTCAGCCTAAGAAGTGATCACATCAAAACTTGCTGTCATTTTTCCTCAGGACTTTCATAGGACTGGAAAGCCTACTAACAGTTTACTTTCAAAGGCCTCTCTGAGGTTTTTCTAGGCTGAAGAGTATATTAGGAATAAGAAAAACTTAAGCTACAAGGATCTCTCAAGTCTGATAGTAATAAACTGAGTTATTCCTTGCACAAGAAGTTTAAAGAGATGTTTGCTTTAGGTATAATAAGTGAGAGTTTATTATAATCTAGAGATTAGTGATTCTCAAAATTTGGCTGGCATCAAATAGTCTGTTAATTTTATAAAGGCCTGGGTCCTGCTCCAGATTTAGTGGGGGTTAGGAGTAGGAGAACAGACAGCTGTATTTTTAATGAGCTCCCTAGAAGGTTTGGTGAATCAAAATTTAGCCACTGCCATAAGATCAAAATGTCAGTACATTCTTTCATTAATTACTAATGTTATAGTATGTTTCTAAACTGGGGCTCTTTTCAGAGTGAAAATGACTCTCTTTAATAATTGTTTTTGTTATTAGTTCTCCTTGAGCCAGCTCTAACTCAAGGCAACCCTACATACAAGATAACATTGTCTGGTCCTGCACCATCTTGATTATTGTCATGCTTGAGCCCATTGTTGTGGCCACTGTTTAGTCTCTTCCAACCATTTGGCTCATCTTCAGGTACTTTATCAGACTATATTCTGTTGTGATTCATAGCGTTTTCGTTGGCTAATTTTTGAAGTAGATGACTTGGCTTTTCTTCCTAGTCTGTCTTAATCTGGAAGCTCCACTAAAACCTGTCCACTATGGGTGGCCCTGATAGTATTTGAAATACCAGTTGCATTGCTTCTAGCATCATAGCAACAAGCAAGCCACTACAGTACTAACTGTAGGATGGGTGGTGGCTTTAATAATTATGCCAATATAAAAGGCATAAGCCAGGATGTCTGGACAAACCAGCACCAACAGTCATCCAATACTTAATAACCATTTTTTGTAGGACCACCCAAAACTCAAATAATAAAACTCCTTTAAGTGCTATTAAAAAGACTTTCCTCTTGTGTAAAAATGAAATAATTTCCCTTGACATAGTTTTCGTAAGTTTCTCCAACTGTGTAACATTTTCCTCAAGATTCTACCCCCCTGCCTTCATATTACTTGTCTACACAATGCAGATCTAATTTTTTTTGAGGATAAGGGGAGTTTCTGAAAAACAGGATATGACTAGTAGGTCACACCCTGGCTTGTCTTCTAGTACTTCAGTTAAATTAAGGATTTAACATACATGAAGGAATAGACCTGGGGATTTGTTTTTATTAGAGTAAGTTAGGTTTCATAAGGTGATCCAAAAGGTTGTAGATATATTTCCTTCTATCAGTTTACAATGAAACGAATGAAAGTAGAGTCATACCCATGAGCAGGAATTAACAGGCTGATGTTACAAGCAGAAAGAAATCAACATTAAATGCATACTGCATAAAGAAGAGTTCAAAGGAAAATCAGTATGGAGTGGATTAGAGAATGAAGAGTTTTAGTAAACAAAGGCAAACGGATAATTTTGACATTAAATAAGAGAGGAAGGAAATTTTTTAAAGAAATGTGGTGAAAAAAAAAGATGTCATCAGACTCATAAATATTATCTCTAGTTTGCTGGTATTGGCACAATTAGAATGACAGCATCAGCCCCACCATTTCAACTCATTTCTCCTTACTTCCCTCTCTTATTTATAGCATTAAGTAGATTCTTTCATTTAAATTAACCAATATAAAAATATCAGAGGAAATTCTGATTTTGATGACCTTTCAGAGAAGTAAAAGCGCAAAAGAAACGTGGAAGATTTGCAATGATATATAAGAAAATTATTCATTCTGAAAATTTCTTCATTTTAATTGTAGTGTTTAAGCAGTTTACGCTTAATGTAGCTATCATTATGGTTACTTTTAAATCTCTCTTGTTATTTGTTTTCTATTTTGCCCATGGTTTTGTTATTTTTTCCTCTTGTCTTCTTTTAAATTTATTGATTATTTATTAGAATCCTATTTTACATCTATTATTTGTTTATTAGCTACACCTTTTTCCTTTATTTTATAGTGGTTGGTTTAAAGTTTAAAATTTATATCTTTAAATTATCACAGTTTACCTTTAGATTTTATTATATCAATTCATGTGTAATGTAAGAACCTTACAGCAGTATACTTTCATTACCCCCATTGTCCCTTGCCTATTATTTTTACACGTTATACTTTTACATGTGTTATTAACCCACAATATACATTGCTATAATTTTTGCTTTAAACACCCTAGAATCTTTTGAAGATTTGTTTTTAAATAGAGAAAATATATTTATCAACATACCCACCATGTCTGGTGTTCTTCATTCCTTCTTACAGATCCAGTTTTTCCTTCTGATGTTCTTTTCCTTCCATCTGAACAAGATCACACAGATCTGATGCCAACAAATTTTCAGAACTTCTGACTGTCTGATTACTTGTCCTCAGTTCTGAAGGACAATTACTCTAGATATAGAATTTTTCTGTCAGCACATGCAAGATGTCATTCCATTGTTTTCTATCTTACATAATTTCTGATGAGAAGGCTGCTCTTGTGTACAAAGTGTGTCTTTGTTTCTCTGTCTGCTTTTAAGATTTTCTTGTTTTCACTGGTTTTCAGCAGATTGATTAGGATTGTGCTTTGGTGTGGTTATCTTTAGGTTTATCCTGTTTAGTGTTTGTTGACTTCCTTGAATCAGTAGGCTTATGGCTTATATGAAATTTGGAATATTTGCGGCCATTATTTTTTCAAATGTATTTTTGCTTGCCCCTCCTTCTTGAACTCCAATCCATATATGTCAGACCTCTTGATATTGTTTAACAGATAACTGAAATACTTGTCAATTTTTTTCCATTTCTTTTCCTTGTGCTTCTGTTAGATACTTGCTATTACTACGTCTTCATCAATCTTTTCTGGACAGTGTTTTCACCCATAGAAGTTCCATTTAGTTCTTCTATATACTTTTCATTTTGTGCATGTTTTCTTTCACATCTTGAGCCTATTTATAATAGCTGTTTTAAAAGTCTTGCCTGGTAAGTCAATCTTCTCTGCCATTTATAATTCTCTGGGTATTAACTGATTTTCTTTCTCATTACTTTCTTCACATGTCTAGTAAACTTTGATTGGATATTGGACATTATGAATTTTTATTGATGTTGTTGAGTGTTGGGCTTGGTTGTCATTTTTTGAAGAATGTTAGATTTTAATTTGTCAAGCAACTAAGTTACTTGTAGATTAACTTGTTTCTTTTGAGGAATGCTTTTAATCTTTTGGGGGATGATCTAGTTTTGCCTTCTATTAAAATGTAACTCTTCTAGTGCCTCTCCTTAATGTCCTGGTTGTTTAGAGAGAACTCTCCACTCTGGCTGTTAGAAACTCAGATGTCTGCCAGCCATTCAGCTGCCTCATTCTTCCTGAACACATATCTGCCTCCTCAGCTCGGAAAGTCTGCTGCCTCTCCTTAGGTTTCCCCTTTCCTGAACCATGATCTGAAAAGTGTCTCCTGAAAGAAAGCTGTGATGGTGATCATTGGACTCCTTTCAAATGGTCTCTTTTTCTCTGTGTTATCAGCCCTGCACTGTATACCATCCAATGTCTGAAATATATGTATATATATACACACACACACACATATATAGTCCAAGATTTTAGTTGTTTATGGCAATAAACTCAAATCCGGTGCCATCAATTCCAACTCATGGCAACTACATGTGTTACAGAGTAGAATTGTTCCACAGGGTTTTCTTGCCTATAATCTTTAGGGAATCAGACCACCAGGCCTTTCTTCCTGGGTGGGTATGAACCACCGACTTTTAGGTTAGTAATAGAGTACAAACCGTTTGCACCACCCAGGGACCTCTTTATGGCAATAGGGCAAGGCAATTTTAATAACTCTATCGTGGCTGAAAATAGAAGTAAATAGTGTTTTATTTTGCAAATATCTAACCATTAACAAAACTAAATATTTGGCTATTTCTCCATTCTTGTGTCAGTAGACTAAAATTTGATTCAGAATTGTCTTCATATTCTTCTTTATTTATTTTTTTCCTCATAATCGATCAGAGTTCTTTAGGTGATATGTGAAGTAAAAATCCCTGGAAAGCAGAAAGTCCTGGCTGTTTTCAACCAGTGCCATAATAAGCCAAGGTTTTGCTTCCATTTTACACCCTTTGTTGCTGCAGAGTTCTTTAACCCTCAGGTTTGTGAACTGAAAAGGGAAAAAAGAAATTGACTAGGGTTTATAATAATAACATTACATTTTTATTCTGCAGTAGAAATTGAAAGTAAGTCTTTTCTGTTTGCCTCAGTGGTATTATCACCGATTAAAAGATGATGCATCTCTTGCTTGTTTATAAATCAAACATGAGCGTGTTCATCTGTTGCTTGCTTATAAGTCAGACATGAACATAAGATATTGTATTTGAAGGATATAAATTTTTATGCAATAATGAGAGCTTATTTTAAAAAGTGCTTTCAAGCATGACTAAAGATAGTTTAAAAGACTTACTTCCTTCCCTGAAATCCCAGAAGAAATAGAATTGTTTTGCCTTAGTTTAGTGTGAGAATAAATTCTTCCATGAAACAATTTACATTTTTAGGCACAAATGCTGGTCAATAATTGTCTGCTGCAGCATACGAAGTGTTCTGCCTCACAAAGATGGAGGCGGACAGTTCAGTCAATAAAGGATCATTCTTTGAGGGGCTTGTCTTGCTGAGACAGCAAAGGCTCGTTCTTAAAGCCTGGATGCATCAATACAAACCATGTGCCATGATGGATACAGACTTGGGCATTCTTTGTTTTCTATTAATCAGATCAAGATTATGGGAGGAAAGTCTGACTGGCATATCCATGAGTCTGTATTTGAAAATGCAGAAAAGGGGTGTTAGCAACAAAAATCTGATGAGTGCTTCTGAGTGTGAAATTAAAGCAATCCCTGATTTGATTACCCTAAAATATTTAAAAATGAGAATGCTGAATGTGAAATGATTATTCCATCACATCCTTTTTTTTTCCTTTTTATTGTAAAACAAAAAGAATACCTTATAATGGTTTTTCCAGTAGTTAATGTTAAAAAAAGGAGTCCTGGTAGCCCAACTGTTAAGCACTCACCTTCTAAGCAAAAGGTGGGCAGCTCAAACCCACCAGCCACTCTGCAGGAGAAAAGACCTGGCGATCTGCTACGTAAAAATTACAGCCTAGAAAATCCAATGGGGCAGTTCTACTCTGTCACATGGGGTTGCTATGGATCAAAATTGATTCAATGCCACACAAGAACGGTAATATTAAAAATGAGAGTTTCAGCATCCCTATGTTTGATCATAAAATAACCTACTGTAAGGGACACTAAGTATATTTTTTTCTTCAATGACTTACTTGGTGGTTCAAAAATAAAAGCTCGTGGGTGTTCTATATTTAAGATGGTGGAAGTGAACAACTTTATGTATACTGTGAATTTTTTATGTTAGCTTCTTCTTTACCTTAGAAATGCAAACAACACTAGCAGTGAATAAGGAATGAGAGATGCTGTAAAGAAATTATAAGTACAAAAAAATGTTTTTTTGAAGCATATGCTTCAATTTCACAGTTAGGTATTTATATTTAATTATAGACTACATGAGAACACATGGCTGAACTTTAGAAAAATTATGCCAATTCTTATTTTGTTAAGATTGTAGACAAACAAGTGGCTGAACTGGGATGGCAGATGCATTTGTTTTCTTGTGGCCAAAAGTGAATGCCTTTAGGCAATGCATTTGCTCTTCAGGTTGACACAAGCCCCACCACTCCATATAGCAGTATGGATTAAGGTTTACAGAGCTACCTAGATAGCTTGAATTTGAATCCCATCTTTGCTTGCTGTATGACCTTGGACGTGTTACACTATGCCTCAATTTACTTATCTGTAAAATGAGGAGGATAAGAGTATCTACATGATAGCATTTTTGTAAAGGTTAAATTGCTTGGAACAATACCTGCAGATAGAAAGCCTTTAGTAATTGTGACAATAGTAGTGGCAGTAACAGTAATATCCATTCTCTCCGTAAATATATTTTACCTGCCTGGCTCCTGAAAACATTTATATTTGTGACTCCAACTGTAAACCTCAATCAGAACCCCAACACTGTTAGAGAACATAATAATTGGTGGTTATTGGGAGAATTCGTGGCCAGTCTGCATTCTAGTCTACGATATTTTTCTTATGCGGTACCACCACCTTGACTGTCTTCTTGTTCACTGAACTTTTGACTGTACATAGAAGCTGACAGGTGTTTTCCCAGAGGTGACACCAACTGCTTCACACAAGCTGTTATCTGACAGTTTTCAGGTCTTTCTGAGGAGAGTGGATGACGAAAAGGCCATCAGACAAGCAGGCCAACGGTTGCATTTGGCATAATTACACACTTCCTCGAGGGAAGGAAACAGTCAATCTCACAGTATTTAGTCAGGCTGACACTGTCTACCTATTTTGCAAGGTACATTCAGAGTTCAAATAGTTGATTGACTGAAGCGAAGGAAGAAAGGCTAAATGTCAGGCTTTTAAAGATGAAACTGGTGGCAGCTGTGTAGCAGCCTGGCTGGTAGAGTGAAGTCTAGAATTAAGAGTGACAGAGGGATGGCAGGCAGTAAAGAGAGGACTGTGTTAGTTGGCAAAAAGAGCTTGTGGTTGGAGTGTGTGTGGGGTTTGATTGGAGACAGAAAGACTAAAATGTCCGCTGGTTTAAGTTTGCACAATTATCTTAACACTCAAAACAAAAACCTCCACAGTTTTATTTAAAATAATTTTTAATCCTCTTTCTTTTGTAACATTAATATAAATTCTTTTTTTTTTTTTTTTAAGTTTCCAGTATGTTGAGATTCTACATAAAGATCATTTTATTTATTGGATTTTTCTCACTCTGGGCTCTGCTTCAGGAGCTGTGGAAACGCAGGAAAATATGAATAAATTATGTTGATAATGGGGGCAGAGGGTAAAAGAATAAATTTAAAGTTAATGAGAAAATAAAGAAAAGCTGTGAAAAGGTTTGATTCATGCTATTGTAAAAGTACAGAAGAGAACTTAAAATAATCAGGGTTTTAAATAATACATCAAAATATAGTAAATAGAACATAGTTCATTAAATTTAACACCTAAACTGTGACATTTACCACCAGCTTTATTATGTGTTTTTTTAACATCAAGTCTTTTTTTTTTTTTTTTACTTATTTTGGAAAGAAAGGCAATGAAAAGTCATATTGTAGTAACCTAGGCTGTAAAAATGATTGGGTAAGCTAAAATCAGTCTTTTCACTTCTCAGAATCTGAGAAAATTATGGCAAGGTGAGAATTATTAATTAGTTCTGTTCTTCTATGTGTTATTTTTCTTTCATGTGTAATTATCTAGTAATTTTCCAAGAAAGAATAATGATTAATTCCAGTGCTGTCCACCAGCTATATGTGAGCCACAGATAAAATTTTGAATCTTCTCCATACCACATTTTAAAAAAGTGTAAAGAAATGGGTAAAATGAATCAATAATGTATTTTAACCATTGATCCAAAATATTATCATTTCAATACAGATTTGATATAAAAATTATTATTGAGATAATATTCAAAGTATTATCATTTTAGTGTATAATCAATATAAAATTACTAATGAGTTTTTTTACATCTTCTTTCATACTAAGTCTTCAAACTCTGGTGTGCATTTTACACAAACAGCACATCTCAGTTTGCTCAATAGCCACATGTGACTAGCATCTACCATATTGAACACCACAGATTTAGACTATTTTACCTTCATTTTATTCATTCATTCTGTGCTTGAAGTCAATAAATAAAATATTAATTAATGGCAGATATATTTTATGCTCTACGTTTTCCTTATTTTCAAGTTATTTTTTACCAATATTCACATTTAGGGCGAAGTAATGCCCACAGTTAGATGTATATAATATCATCATGAATACTGGTAAAATTATTAAAAACGTTGGTCCAATCACTATTGATGTCCAATAAATTACCCCAAAATTTATCAACTTAAAACAGCCATTTCAGTTTGGTCACAGATTCTGTGGTCAGGACTTGAAAGGACTTAATTCCAGAGCAGGGTGCATGTCTCTGCTCCACAAGACCTGGAACCTCGAGTGTGACAGTGTAAGGCTGAGGGTGGGAACTGGAATCATCTGGAATCTTGTTCACTGGCATATCCGGTGCCTAGCGTGCGAGAACACAAAGACAAGAGCTTCCAACCACGGTGCCTACATGTGGTCTCCCCACGTACATTGAATAGATAACAGCATGCTGCGTCAGGATTGTTAAGACTTTTACATGGTGGCTCGGTGCTGCAGGTACAAGCATTCCAGAAAATGAGACTGAAGTTGCATTGCCTTTTCGGACTTAGCTTTAGAAATCACATAGCATCATTTCCACTTGTTTCTATTGATGACAGGCAAGTCACTGAAGCTGGTCCAGATTCAAAGGGAAGTCCCATAGACCTCACCTCTCTGTAGAAGTAGCAGAGAATTTGGAACATGTTTTAAACCCCCCATGTAGTTTTTCTTTCTGAAGAATTTTCTTCATATCTCCCCAAATCCACAGTTTATGTGATCCACGAATTCTCCTCAGTCTTTCTTGTAACATCGGATTTTGGCTGTGCTTATTTATGAGAGATGTTATCCCTGTAAGCCCAGGGTCTCCATAGTGCCACCATATTGCACACATAATTTATAGAGTTGTGAGGATTATATTAACTGATAACATGTTAAGCATTCAGCAAAGGCTGGAACACTGGACGCGCTCAATAATTGTTAGCTTTAAGTATCTTACAGAGCTGTTACAATGGTAAACCTGGGTTTCTGTTCCAGCTTCAGCACTCTCTGCACTCTGTACATATTTTACCTTTATTAAAGTACTTCACTTCTCGAAGCCTCTATTTCCTCTTTCGAAAAATGAAAACAATTCATTTTTCATAGTGGTGTTAATTGGGATAATCCACAGACAGTGCTTACAATATTGCCTGGTATATAGTAAGCAAAGTATTTTTTCATAATTTGCCCAGGAGTTTCAACTCAGACACATTTCTCCATGGATTTAATCAACAACCCAAATGAAAATTAATACCGAGAAGATCATTCTGTAGCGTTTTAAATTTGATATATTACATAAGATTATACATGTTCTAAAAAATAGTCTAAAGCTAATCAAATCGAGTAAATACTCAGCTTAATATTAGTAATCACAGGGTATCTATTGAAAACATGTATAATTAATTTCTTTTAATTAGGATAATTACCTGTCTTTTACATGATTGATTCTTAACTTAGTGTAGAACATTAAGAAAAACCAATTTGCACAAAGCTTCACTGACATTGTCTATTTCCGTATATCAGGGTCCTTCCTAGTTGTTGTTAGGTGCCGTCGGGTCAGTTCTGACTCATAGCGAACCTATGCACAACGGAACAAAACACTGCCTGGTACTGAGCCATCCTCACAATCGTTGTTATGCTTGAGCTCATTGTTGCAGCCACTGCGTCAATCCACCTTGTTGAGGGTCTTCCTTTTTTCCACCGACCCTGTACTCTGCCAAGCATGATGTCCTTCTCCAGGGACTGATCCCTCCTGACAACATGTCCAAAATATGTAAGACACAGTCTTACCATCCTTGCTTCTAAGGTGCATTCTGGCTGTACTTCTTCTAAGACAGATTTCTTCGTTCTTTTGGCAGTCCATGGTACATTCAATATTCTTCGCCAACACCACAATTCAAAGGCATCAACTCTTCTTCGGTCTTCCTTATTCACTGTCCAGCTTTCACATGCATATGATGCAATTGAAAATACCATGGCTTGGGTCAGGTGCACCTTAGTCTTCGGTGACATCTTTGCTCTTCAACACTTTAAAGAGGTCCTTTGCAGCAGATTTACCCAATGCAATGTGTCTTTTGATTTCTTGACTGCTGCTTCCATGGCTGTTGATTGTGGATCCAAGTAAAATGAAATCCTTGACAACTTCAGTCTTTTCTCCGTTTACCATGATGTTGCTCATTGGTCCAGTTGCGAGGATTTTGTTTTCTTTATATTGAGGTGCAATCCATACTGAAGGCTGTGGTCTTTGATCTTCATTAGTAAGTGCTTCAAGTCCTCTTCACTTTCAGCAAGAAAGATTGTGTCATCTGCATAATGCAGGTTGTTAATGAGTCTTCCTCCAAACCTGATGCCCCGTTCTTCTTCATATAGTCCAGCTTCTCGAATTATTTGCTTAACATACAGATTGAATAGGTATGGTGAAAGAATACAACCCTGACGCACACGTTTCCTGAGTTTAAACCAATCAGTATCTCCTTGTTCTGTCCTAACATGAGCACAATTAAGTGTTCTGGAATTCCCATTCTTCACAATGTTATCCATAGTTTGTTATGATCCACACAGCCTAATGCCTTTGCATAGTCAATAAAACACAGGTAAACATCCTTCTGGTATCCTCTGCTTTCAGCCAGGATCCATCGGACATCAGCAATGATATCCCTGGTTCCACGTCCTCTTCTGAAACTGGCCTGAATTTCTGGCAGTTCCCTGTCCATATACTGCTGCAGCCGTTTTTGAATGATCTGCAGCATCACAGCCACACAAAACCCCGCACAGTACAACAAACTGACAGACACGTCGGGGGGGGGTCCTTCCTAAGTGGTTAAGAAATCACTGATGTTATTGTTTTTCATGTGTATTTAACCATAGCTTCATACCCCAATAATTATCAGAGTAAACTTACTAATAAGCATGTGAAGAGTGCTTGAATTGCACTGAAAGTGACTGTTATATAGCATGTGACTAGAATTTTGGCTCAGATTTTACTTTATAATCTAAACAGTGCAAAAGCGTACATTCAAAAAGAATCATATTATCTTGGAAATCCTATATCAGGCTGGTGTGTTAACTGCAGCTCTTTCCCTGTTCTATAAAAACCAAAACCAAACCCATTACCATTCAGTCAGTTCTGACTCATGGCGACCCCATGCGTTACAGAGTAGGACTGCTCTGTAGGGTTTTTTTGGCTGTAATATTTATGGAAGCAGATCACCAGGACTTTTCTTCTGCAGCACCACTGGATAGGCTCAAACCATTAATCCTTAGATTAGTAGTCGAGCACAAGCCGTTTTATTCACCCAGAGATTTACTCCCTACTCTGTAACATATCTGAAAAAAAGTTTCTTGGGCTGCCCAAATGCCAGACATCCTGCTTAACTGTCCTAAATTCTTCTTGAAGGCTCTCTCACCCATCGTTTTTTTCACATGACCTATTTGATTTGTGTGGCTACAGATAGGTAATATTTTCTGGAACATTGCTATTATTCTCCTAAAGTTAACCAATGATACTGAGAAAGCTATTCAGGAGGATAAAGCAGAGCTGTTCAGTAGAAAACATCACTGAGCTAACAGGGAGTTAGGAGACTCTGTCCTAGCCCTCTCTTGGCTGCTAACATAGTAATGGATTTTGAGCAGGTCGCCAACTCCTCCAGGCTGATTTGGTGTATAATTATTGGTATAGTTTACCTACAAAGGTCTTTGATTTCAAAAAATATACCACAGGTTATGTCTCATTATAATGAATTAAAACTAGATATAGTTTGGAATACAGTGAGATGCTAATTTAAACTTCTTTTATTCCTAAGTAAATAATTACTTTTCTGTCTCATTTTCTGATTCTACCTAACTACACATTATAAGACATTGAGCTTCCTTAGTAGCAGACATCGATGATAGCAATTTTGGTCTTTGGTTTCTTTGAATCTGTGTTCTATTTCCCTGGTAAGGACTGATACAACATTCTCTTGATCTTCTAGCAAGTAACCAGAAAAACCCAAACTCATTGCCACCAAGTTGATTCCAACTCATAGTGACCCTACAGGACAGAGTAGAACTGTCCCATAGGATTTCCAAGGAGTGGCTGGTGGACTCAAACTTCCAACGTTTTGGTTAGCTGCCAAGCTCTGAATTACTGTGCTACCAGGGCTCCTTCTAGCAAATAGCAGTCCTCTATTCATGAAGTGAAATTGCCCTTTGGCTCACATATGAGCTTACTGAAATCAGGATCTTGAATGGCTTAGCTAAGTATGCTTCCAGATTGTTGAGTTGGAATATTTTCTGAATTAATTGTTTAATTCCTGAATATGAGTCATAAAATTAATTGATGAAACTGCTGCGTCTATATAGTATTATTTCACTTTGTTTGACAGAAAGTAGGTTAGATATCATAAAATCCAACAGGTTCACGTACACTCAAGCACTATAACTTTAGTCCATTTGTAAACTCTTCAGGTCCACCAAGTCGACCTAATAGTTTTCAGGGATCATGCTCCCTAGTACATGAAAATTAATTTAAAAAATAATAATGCAAATTCATTTATATTTCCTAAATTTTATAGGTTACTGAAACTTATAAAAATTCTTCAGTAAAACTTAGGGTACTTTGCAGTAATGAAAAATGTTAAAATTCTGCAGTAATTGCTCGGTAAACTTTGCTCCTAGTTCCTTCCAGAACTTATAGTGATCTTTAATTTTTTTTTTATATTTCTGGAGGAGTCAAGGAAACATCTCTATTATTACAAAACTTATTCCTCTCTTCCTATGTTAGAGAGAAACTAACATTTTTTGGAACGTATAGTATATGTCAGGCATTGTGCTAGGAGGATTAAATGTCTTGCATCATTAAATCTTTGCATCAATTCTATGATGTAGTTATTATTACATAGCCAAGAAAATGGAGGTTTGGAAATGGTGAAGTTATTAACCACAGTTATTCAACTGGAAAGGTTTAGAGCCTGTATTATTAGCCATGATTGCAAAATTTAAGATACCTACATACTTGATTATAGTGAATATATTTTGAAATAGTAAAAAAACCTGGATATATCAGATTATATGGCAGAACATATACAGAGACATGTATTGAAACAGTTGTGCAACAATCACATAATTTCTAACCTGTCTTAAATGTCTTTAGGGAATACACAGTTATATCGTTTTTGGTTATTCTTATTTTTAAAAAAATAGTTATATTTGGATGTTTCTTTTTCAATGAAATACCATTTTGTAATTACTTGAGATACATAGAAGAAGCAACAGAAACTTGGTTAGCATATATTAAAGAGCTGAGATCCATGAGTTGAAAATAAAAATCATGTAGAGATAATACCCAAAGAACCCAGTGCTGTCGAGTAGAATTTTGACTGATAGCGACCCTATAGGACAGAGTAGAACTGCCCCGTAAGGTTTCCAAGGAGCGGCTGGTGGATTCAAACTGGTGACCTTTTGGTTAGCAGCCAAATGCTTAAAGGCCATTTTTTTCCATCTCCTTTTACCTTCTTAGGATCACAAAGATATTTCTAGACAGATGATTTTTCATTTCCAGTACAAGCTTTTTGTGACTGTCTTGCCTTGAAGGAACCATATCCTATGCCATGCTACTCAGCAACTAGCACAGGGTCAAAACTTGTTTCTGCCTAGCTAGTTGTTCAGTGATTTATATATTTGAGGTTCTTACTTCCGTGAGACATTTGGTGAGTCTTTTCTCAGAATGTGTGCTTGAGTCCTTGAGGTTGTTACAGGTATTTTTGATAATGATGATGAATTGCAGTGAGGGATTCAGAATCTCTTTCTTTCCTCTTTAGTCTCAGATATTGATGTACATGCCATGATATCACTCATTCTTTCCCTGAATGCATTATCCTTCTTTCTCTGTGTTTGTGTCTGGTCTGCCTGTCTAATTTGGAATCAAAGTCCTCTGGTAAAAGTACAACATGGTGCTGTGTACATTGTAAAGTCATTGCGTAAACTCTGTAAATGTTTATTGATGACTATAATTGTCGACATTATAAGTGGATATTATCAATTCATAGCAGTGATAGTAATATGTATTGACTTTTATTAGAAGGAGGTAACTGGAAATGAGTTTTATTTTTTTAATGAGAGCAGTAAAGCCAATGCGTGTACATATATACATATACACATATATACATTTACACAGATACGTGTGTGTGTGTGTGTGTGTGTGTGTATATATACACACCAAAAACACCCAAACCCACTGCTGTCGAGTAGATCCTGACTCATGGCAACCGACCCCATAAGGTTCTCAACGCTGTAAATCTCTCCAGGAGCAGACTGTCAAATCTTTCTCCCCCCAGGCAGCTGTTGTTTTAGAACTACCAATCTTTCAGTTAGCAGTCCAGCACCACCAGAGCTTATATCTATATATATATGTATATATATATTATATAAAGCAAAACCAAAACCCACTGCCGTCGAGTTGATTCTGACTCATAGCGACCCTGTAGGACAGAGTAGAACTGCCCAGTAGAGTTTCCAAGGAGTGCCTGGCAGATTTGAAGTGCCGACCTCTTGGTTAGCAGCTGTAGCACTTAATCACTATGCCACCAGGGTTTCCATATATTATATATAACGTCCAAGGAGTGCCTGGCAGATTTGAAGTGCCGACCTCTTGGTTAGCAGCTGTAGCACTTAATCACTATGCCACCAGGGTTTCCATATATTATATATAAAAATATATATTATATAGATATACAAAAATTATTGTTTTTCAATTATAATACACTATGCTTCTTGGATAACCATTTTACACTTCATTTAAATATATTTCAATCTAACATAATAATGAAGAGAGACAAAATACATCTAAATTTTGTTTGCATTGAAATTTTGGCTACATCAATAAATACCTTTTATTTATACATTAATGAATATGCCCAATGAGCCATGCACACTGCTACATATTGGAATCAAAAAGAAAAATAAGAACTGGTTCCTGCCCTCTAGTTGCCCATCATGCCAGGTACACACCAGTAAGCAGGTACTTGCATTCCAGGACGTCCAGGGGTCAGATATGCAAAGCTCATCTAAGAATTCCTTAGAAATTTGATTTTCTGGATACTTTCCTGAGTCCAGAGGGAATTAGCATTGTTGAAAACTACCATATACCAGCCAAACTTGAGCTTCAGAAGAACCTTAGGAAGTATTATGATTTCTATTTTCATGTAAGAAAATTGGAACTGAGTGGGGTTTGTAAATTAACTTGTCCAAGGTCACAGAGCACATGAGTTTCTACTACCATCCTTTTGAATTTCTGGTCTTCTCTTACTTGTGTTGAAGGAGGGTGATTGTGCTAAAAATTGCTAACAGATCTGTTGTCTTGTACTGTTATCATGAATGTGTCTAGCACAGCTCTTCAGATTGTGGACTACTTCTCATCCATTATTTTCAGGCTTTGAGTTTTAACAAATAGTCTGTAACGTTTGAAATGTCCCATCCAACAGTGATTTATGTTTTATATGCTTTATATACATAAAAGTACTTAATTTTTTTTAATTTTGTTAATAACTACAGCATATCATATATATTGTAGTTTTTCTGGGCCTGGGGAAATACTTAATTTTGGTTTTCAATTACCAAACATTTGGATTAAAGATTCTGTAGAAGAATCCTGATCAAAAGTGGAGAATGCAGGACAGCATTTGAAATTCTCACATACTCCAGACTTTCTGGAGCCATGGAAGCTGGATGAATCCTTGAAATTATTATCCTGATATAATCTTTAAACCTTCAACCAAAAATATTCCCTGAGCGTCTTCTCAAAACTAAGCAATGGTTTAGCTCAACTAGTGAAAAATTGAGCATATGTTCTTTTAAGAACTACATGGGATCAAATTGATGACAGCAACTCGAAAGATTAGATAGGAACCTCAGGGGGCAGTGAGTTTATGTTAATGTGGAAGGAACAACTCAGAAAAAGAGGCTGAGAGTGGTTGCATTAACTCAAAGAGTGTAATCAGTATTACTGAATTGTATGTGTAGAAACTGGTGAATTGGTATATGTCTTTCTGTGTATGTTCCCAACAACAACAACAAAAAATAAAAAGTTTTCTGGTCAAAACAGGATGGAAAACGCTGCATTCTATAACTCTTTCTTCTGGGTCCATGCTTTATGGTAGGGGATTAAAGGTTCTAAGGAGTATTGTTAATGAAAACCTACTTATTTAATTTTGTTTAACTCATATTTTTCTGGAATCATTTGACAATACAGCATTTCTTCTATGTAAACTACTATTATATCTTATTGAGTGACTATCATTGGAATACAATTTAGGAAACAGATATTTTTTAAAAAACACTTTAAAAGTAATGTAAAAAAAAAAGCATTCTGAAATTCAATGTGATCTGTCTAAAATCTAATCTGATGCTATAAAATTTAGCTGAAAATGCGGTACCTTAGTTTCACCATCAGAGTGAATAAGAAATGATCCACTTCTAATGCATGCTTACTTCATAATCCTGTTATATGAATACATAAAATGCAACACGAAGGAGGAACAAAATTTGTATATAACTGAGCTATATCTGTGCTTTTTTTTCTTCTCAAACACGAGGACAGCTTCTTGAAGCCCTTGCAAAAGCTACAGAATGTTGTATTTAATGATACTTTCAGTAGCAATCAATTTTTCAGGCTTGGACAGCTGAGACATCAATGCTGCTCTTTAACCCAGAGAAAGTGAATCCAAATGAATCACATATTTTCTTAGAATGAATGATGCAAAGATCACAAAAATATACGCGACTCTAACAATACTGTAGGGTCACCATGAGTCGGAAACAATTTAACAGCACCTAAAAACAACAGCAACAATACTGAGTCAAAGCAGAAGAAAAGAACACACCTCTCCATTAAGTCCAAATATTGTCAGGTCAAGAGATATATTTTGAAAAATTAAGATGAATATAAGATTTGCCTTTAACCCTATGAGCCTATAGAAACCTGCAATATACAGTTTTTTTTTTTTTTACTTAGTATGATTTTTCCAGCTCAACTGTACCATATTAGCTGTGAGACTAGGCATTTAAATATTAGTTGCTATTCTATGAATAAGAGCTAGCAATAATTCAAAGGATAGATTTATTGTACATCTATTAACAGATCAAATTAAGGCAAGCTTCTATTATATAGATCCTAATCTATTTTCTTGGAAACCCTGGTGGTGTAGTGGTTAAGTGCTGTGGCTGCTAACCAAGAGGTCAGCAGTTCAGATCCACCAGGCACTCCTTGGAAACTCTATGGGGCAGTTCTACTCTGTCCTATAGGGTCACTATGAGTTGGAATTGACTCGACGACACTGGGTTTGGTTTTAATCTATTTTCTAATTGCTTGGATTCCTAAACCTTTATTTAGGGAAGCATTAAATAGATACATAGAGTTTAGACTTTGGAAATGGCAGACCTGGTTTCAAATCTTCCTCCTCAATTGGTGAAGTGCTGGGCTGTGGAAATTTGTAAGACCAACACATACATTTGAGGGAAGTTCAGTGAGATAATTCTTAGGAAAGTTTGACCCAGGTCACTAAGTTAAGGATTGTACATGAACATAAAGACTAGGGCCTGATTCCTGTGCCTCATCTTTCCAGGCTAAATATGGCTGTTATGGGTTTATGGTCAAAAAAAAAGTCTGTTTCTGAACTTCCAGAATATCTTGAATGCATGAGTTTGTTGTGGACCAAGTAGTTCAAGTAATCAGCAAGATGGCTTGCCCACAAGGGCTTCCTGATAAAGCAAAAGAAGCTGTAAGTTGTGCCACTGGGTACTTGTGGGACATGGGAGGGAGTCAGAGTGTACATAACCCACTTCAGGGAATTGAGTATGTTATAGGACATGGTCTCTGAAGAAATCATAAATGTACCCTATTAAAAAAAAAAAAAAGCAATTTTTATAAAATGTGCCATACATGTTGATCAACCAGTATTAGCCAAGTAAGAACTGCAGTGGCACTAGTACATAGGCTTTTTGTGCTTCTTCTTGACACCCTCCCCCACTCCGTGCTGACCCTGGAAAATCCAGAAGATAAAGGGAAAGGGGGAAAGGTGAGCTAAAGAATAAGCCATACTTCCTTCTCCAGTGAGGGTTCCAGAACCACAGTTCAGACTTCAAGACTAAAATGAATGGAAAGGAAGAGCATTTATCTGGAATGTAACAGTGAATTTTAGGTTTATTCAGGAGAGAAAGAGTTGTTTTGTTTTTTGCCACCGTCTCCTCCCCCCAGTATAGCACTTGTTCTAATCATTGACAGTGACTTTAAAGGCAGTTGATCTCCTGGAGATGTCTTCCAGGGATCTGAAAGAGATTCCCCAAAGAGCACATTAAACAGGGATTGGAGAAAAATACAACTTTTTTGTAGTTGCATCCTATTGGATTCAATCTGCTTAGTAAGTCAGTGACACACATTATGTTTAATTTCTTGTAATTTATGTTGAATTACCAAATTATTTTATTAATTGATTGATTAAAATAATACAAATTTACTAACTTCACTTGAGGTTAATTTTACCAAAAAATGAGAAGTAGCATATATTTCATACACAAGTGTGTAATTTAAATATAATAGCTTATGAAGTATTAATGAACATAATTCATTGTGGAAAAATATAGATATAGAACATGAGATTATATATCAGGAAAATACTTTTAAACAGCTAATGCCTTATCATATTGTTCTACTAATTCATAGCTAAAAGCCCGATTATTATATTAATTGAATTCAGCTGATCACATCTAGTAACGTCAGGACCAGAGGGCTAATGGCAACTTAGATTAACTCACTGTGTCAAATTTTAGGAGAACAATAAGAATACCAAAAGGGAAAAAAGAAACATATGAATATAAAATAAGTTCAGACACTGTGTTTTGTAAGGTTATTAAAAAGTCATATATAATATTTCTATATCATGTAGCTGGTGGCAAAAACATCAATCATTATGTTATCTGTACATTGAACATGATAAATTGATTGTGTCTTAATGATAGGACCTAATTACTTAGAAAAATGAGGAGGGCATATAAAACCTTGTTAGTTCCAATGGCCATACATTATCATTAATAACTCTGAAACTTGTGTGGCTTAATTCCTCTGTTCCGTACATTCTGGAAGAGACAATCTTCTTAAGTCATTTCTTTAGAAAGAGGTCAGCTAAATAATGTATCATCTTCCTAAAAATAGCACATGGAAATATCACCAAAAGGGGAAAACCATGCAATGGTGATCAGAGGTTTTGTGTATGTGAGTTTTTTTTTTTTTCCCAGCCAGTGCTAAACTTCCATAGGTAGCAAGCACAAAGCTTATGCATAATCATTTATTCAAAATACACATGTAAAACTCATTCAGTAATTTCTGTAAGAGATCTTGTGATTGTAAAGGTATGCTAGAACCTTGCAAAAGTCATACAAAAGAATCGAGATTGAAAATTTATTTCAATAGACTGGAACTCAAGGTTAAAATGAATAAGATAAAATGAAAACTTGTATCTGGGTTTAAATAATCATTTGTTCAAACAGCACAAGTTGATTGTGCTGTGAAATAAATGGCTGAATGAAAGCATAGGTGAGAGCAATAAGATTGCATAACATTTGAAGGACTCTCATGTGGAAGGAGGATTAGAGCTGCAGGTAGGCGAAGCTATGGATTTATCTCCAATTTTTTTCTTAATTCAAGAAATAACATGTTAACAACCAGAGCTATTAATCATGGAAATGACTGCCTTTCGAGGTGGTGAGCAGCCACTCCTTGTTGTCCTTGGGTACTTCCAAGCAAACGCTATCCAACTACGTGAGAAAAGTTGATGATACAAAAGAAGTTTCTGCAATCAAATCTGAAGAAATGATCACAGTATATGACTTCTAAGTTCCCTTCTGTAGCAAAGTTGAGTGACTTGCCTTACTCACAATACATGAAGAAACCAATGGAGGGTTGTCTCCCAACAGCATCACTTATGAAATACCTCTACAGTATGAACTAAGGAAGGCAGCATTTGAGCCAGACTTTGGTGTCATTACGGGGAAAAAGAGAGAAAATGGAAATAAAAATGAAATTCACAGATCCAATGCATCAGAAGTGACCTCAAGACTATGAATTACCTTTAGATAAATAACTTTTACCTAGTATCAGCAGTGGCTCCCTATTGACACCCATGATACCAGTAGGTGGTTCGAACCCACCAGCCGGGAGAAAGAGGCAACAGTCAGCTTTTGTAAAGATTACAGCCTTGGAATCCCTGTGGTACAATTCTACTGTGTCCTATAGGGTTGCTGTGAGTTGGAATTGACTCTGCAGCAATAGGGTTTTTTTTGGGGGGGGGGATGAGGGGGAACATTAATTGTTAGGACAGCTCTGATTCTATCTTCACAATAAGTTCACTTCTTTTTGTTGTTCAATTGATAATTTTGTACCTTTGTTCATCTGTATTATGTTGTTATAGTTGTTGTTGTTAGGTGTCATGAAGTCCATTCCAACTCATAGGGACCCTATATGTACAACAGAAAAAAACACTGCCCGGTCCTGCACCATCCTCACAACCATTGTTATGCCTGAGCTCTTCGTTGCAGCCACTGTGTCAATCCATTTTATTAAGGGTCTTCCTCTTTTTGCTGACCCGCTACCAAGATGATATCCTTCTCCAGGGACTGATCCCTCCTGATAACATGTCCAAAGTATATGAGAAGAAGTCAGAGGAAGCCTCACCATCGTCACTTCTAATGAGCATTCTGGCTGTACTTCTTCCAAAACAGATTTGTTCATTCTTCTGGCTGTCCATGGTATAGTCAATACTCTTCTCCAACACCATAATTCAAAGGCACTGATTCTTCTCCAGTCTTCCTGATTCATTATCCAGCTTTCACACGCATATAAAGCAATTGAAAACACCATGGCTTGGGTGAGACACACCTTAGTCCTTAAGGTGACATCTTTATAAAGTATCTTTGTGATACGCCTGTATTATAGCTTTTTATATTTTGCTGGTTTCATTATGCCACACATGTGAGCAGCTAACAAGTACATTCTTTTGAACTGGTGATCCTAACCAGGGTGGGAAACTTAAAGAAAAAAAAAAGAATCTACAAAATACAATTTCCGAAAAGCCAGATCCTCTATAAACATCCCATACATTCCCATGTCTTGGTTGGTCTTCATACATTGGAGACCAGCAATTCTATTTAAAAGTTATAGAAAGATGGTAGTAGATATTATCATGAAAATACATAGGGACAAGTTTTAGAGATAGCTGATTACTTTCAAAAAGTGACAGTGTTCTGGTATAACCCAGGCTTTTATTCTCTTTGCTTTCTTTCTTTCTTTTTTTTTTTTTTCTCTCTCTCTGTAGATAGGCATGGTTTGTGAAATTATACCTGTATGTCTATTTAAGATGTCCAAAATGCATAGTTTAAATTTCTTTATATTTAAGACTTTGAGCTGTGGAATTTTTTGCTATAAGTAATTGATAATTTTAATCTATCTGAATCTATTATCATTGAACGCTATTTATGAAGCACTTAATTACATATGGGCCTGTGAATACTCTAAAATCTAATTAATGCATACCAAAATTGTATGATTATAATAGCACATACTATACCACAATGGAGCCCTGGTGGCGCAGTGGTTAAGAGCTCAGCTCCTAACCAAAAGATGGGCAGTTCTAATCTACCAGCTGCTCCTTGGAAACCCTATGGGGCAGTTCTACTCTGTCCTATAGGGTCACTATAAGTCAGAATCAATTTGATGGCAATGGGCTTGTTTAGTTGGTTGGTTTTTGGTTTTATACCACAATAGTACCTGAAACCAAGTCAATATTCAATAAATTATGGTTGAACTGAGCATACTAGACTTTGAAGGCAAAGAATAAAAATCACAACTTCATGGAAATGTCTCAATAATCATAAAAAGAACTGAATATCATATTTTCTTTATTAAATTGGTCAGTTCTGCCTTCATCATTCTTACCTCTGATTGGCACAAAAGGATGAGGATACTGTCCACTAATAGATGAACATTTTCTCATATAGTATACATAATTTTAGCCTACAGACTATTTGAGAATCACTGAGATATGCTTCTTGAGTGAAAAAAAAAAAAATGTAGGGCAGTGGTGAATTCCAAACTACATTAGGAACTCCCAACAATATGCTCCGAATTAATTATAATATGTGATTTTTTTTACACTTCATCAACTTACAGTAATTTAAAAAATGTGTGTGTGTGGATCTTATTCTTTAATTTCAAATAAGAGTAATTAAATGCACATTCCATTCACTTTTTAAAAAATGGTGCAGGGAAAGGCTAGACTGACGTTCTAGATACCAGTATGCTGACCCTTGTCCTTTCAATATAATATGATGGTTATAGCAGAGGCACTGGAGAAAAGAGACCTGGGTAGAATCCTGACTCTACCCCTGTTTGTGTTACCTTCAGGAAGTTACTTAATCTCTCCAACATAAACCTCAGATTCATCTTGTTTAATGATGACAGTATCTACCCAATTGTTGTCCTGAGAACCATTGAAACGATATAGACAAAAGGCTGATCACATTTTCCCACACATGTTAAACTATGTGATTTGGGTAAGTCACAGCTTTTCTGGGTCTCAATGCACCTATTCCTCACTTATGAGCTATCTCATTATCCAATATTTTTCCTTTAAGACAATAGTTTAAAAATCTATTCGACTATTTTGCACATTAACGACATCTGTCTGGCAGTAAACTTTTCATGACCAATGGGACATAAAGCACTCACCTGTATCTTCCACCTCTCGGATCTAGAGGGACGTAAGTGTTCCACATAATATTTTGTGATGTGATGTGATGTGATGTGGTCATTTTGCATTTTTACATAATGCTGATTTTCACATAATGACCAGGTCTCTGGAACCTAACCATGTCGATACGTGAGGAATGGATGTATACTTAACTCTAAAAATAGGATTAGACTATATGATCTTGTATACAAATGGGTGTACTTTGTTGGAATTTTCCCTGGAGTACCTCATTTGCTCCTTCTGTGCTTCTGCGCAGTTTTGTTCTCTTTCTAAGGTAGTTTGTCAATCCACTGATGTTCAGGATCTAGGGACCAGAACACATATGTGTAAGCATGAATGTATTCCACATCCTCATGACAGGCATCCAATCCTCAATAACCAGACACAGCATATGAGATTTTTCATGTATAGTTTTTCTGCTCTTCTGGTTCTGATTCCCCTGTGATAACTAAATTGTTAGATGAGGACCAAAAGAGATCAAGCAACCCAAGTATTCCAAAACTCAAGTAGTACAGAAGGTATGACTGTACATAGAGAGTGAAGGATACGTCAATACAGAAACCATAGGTCTTTAACAAAACTAGAGTTCTGGGATACAGACCCTGTTTCCAAAGATGATGGCTCTTGATGTATAAAAATCAGAAGGAGAAATGCAAGTCTCATATTTAGTAAGGACCAGCTGACCAAATATTATCAAACATTAAACTCAATTGTCTTCTAGAATCTAAACATTATCTGATAGTATATTAGACACTTAAATTAGTTTAATCTTTTTTTTTTTTTTTTTTAGCATGCCAAATAGCAATAAAAGACCTCTTTAACATCTTGGATCCGAAAAGCTCCAGAGAGATCATTTAGAATTTATATGGGAGGCATATGACTCAATAATTACTTATTTTAATAAAAAAAGTAAACTCATTTTCTTTGAGGTTGTAGTTGTAGAAATATTTTTTTAGGAGGAAAGATGATATACACACATACAAATGGTTAATTAATTCATGGTCACTGGATAGTATGGAGAAGTCCAGACTGTTTCTTATCTTACACTCTAATGTAGTTTCCATATTGGGACTTGGATTAGTTTATTGTTTGTATCTCTCTCTTCTTCCCTAAACTTTAAGTAGCTAGAGGTCAAGGACTATGTTTTAGTCATTGATATGGCATTACAACACATAACGCTCCATGGTCAATACATATCTGTTGAAATAAAATGAAGTTACACACTTGGTTTTTCTCTATTGATGTAAATTTTTTTTAGTTATCTTAATTCTTAAGTGAGAAAACATTTCTCAAAATTTTATATACTTTTGCTCATAGAAAAGTTGATTTGGCCTCTCCTAAGACTGTTTAGTGGTCTTCCTTAGTTGGAACCTATGGAATTCATTTGAACAGCATCAGGACTTTTTTTCCTTGACTACATCCATAATCCCATGAGTATGGTCTATCTCAGCATTTCATTGTTATCTGGGTGGTGGGGTTGTTGTTAGTTGCCATCTAGTGAGCTCTGACTCAGGGATGAAACATTGCCTGCTACATCTTCACTCTGAGAAATAATCTAGCCTTCCTCTGTAATTCATGACATGAGGAATACACCTTCGTCCTTCCAGAACTTTATCAGATGTCGTTTCCTGAGACTCTTCTGATATCTGTCAGAATTAGTTTAATAGCCCTCTCTATGCTCACAAGTTTGCAAAGACCTTTATTATAACAGTCATCGAATTGTAGTTTATAGCATTCATCCCCATCTCTTTTGTTAAACTGTGAATTACCTCATCCAAAAAACAACTGGCATTCCTTGATTATGTCATGATGAAGGTATCTTCCTTGGATCCCTTACAATGAGTGTATTTTGCCTGGTGTGCAAGAATGAACGAAACAAGCTCATGCACGTTCGCTAGCATCCAGCTCAAATGATACTCAACAGAGTAGCAGAAACACATCTGGCCAAAAATAGTTGTCCTTACCACTCCACATGAGTAAAACATTTCCCCTTTGTGTCTTAAATTATTTTTGTACTAAGGACAGAGAATGACATACACTTAAAAAAGATTTATTTATTTATTTTACTTTGTTACTTTCAAAATGTTGGCATAAATCACAGATAATACAATAAAAAAAGCCTTTTCCCAATGATGCCTTTAATGCCATAGTTTAAAAAACTATGTTCCTACAGATCTTAGGGTTTTAAAGGTAAAATAAGGGTCCTTTGAAAGAAAGTGAGGCCACAGTGGATTTATTTTATGTGTCATATATGTCACCTTTGGGCATCATTCTAAATTGAGTTGGGTTTGTAATTTCAGCCCCTGAAAAACAAAGACAGGTACTGTTTAAAATCCACACCTTGAACGGTACTAATAAGTATCATTGAGTGTTTCAGGGTCTTTTGACTATTTTGTTGAGTCAATTTTCAACTCATAGTGACCCCACGTAACCCACATAGGGTTTTCTAGGCTGTAATCTTTACAGGAGCAGATAGATCTCCAGGTCTTTCTCCCATGGAACCACTGGGTACGTTCTAATCACCAATCGTTCATTTAGTACCTGAGCACTTAACTGTTGTACCATGAGGGCTCCTTTTTATCTATACACATTGGTATATAAATCTTACATTAGGCAAACAATTTAGCATAGTACACTCTATAAACCCAAAAACTTTTTAAACTAATATGCTTCATTGGAAGATCAATGAACTTGTAGTCTGGACACTTGGTTTTGCTCACAATAAAAGCTGTTATTGACAGGATGAACATTGAAACCTTTCCACAGATTTTCAAAATTTCATTTGTTAAGGAAGAAATCTAGTAATATATCTATAATTCATATTAACACATGAATTCTTAATAAATAAAATTTTGAAATTATATAAAAAGAAGAGAATCTCCACTTGATCCAAGACCTCCCCCAAATAAGCCCCTTAGGATTTTCTGCTGGTTACGCACCGCCAACACCCTAGGGAAGAATGGTTTTTCCTACTTAGAATTTTGAGATTTTCCCTTTAATTCTTTCTAAAGATCTTGCTGCATAATGGTATACCTTCACAGCACATGTTAAAACAGTGCAGACTGTGAAATTACAGACATCTTTGTATAAAACCTTCTATTAGTTAGCATGTTCTAAAAAAATAATGGAGACAAACTTATTTTTACCTCGTATAGTTACAGAGCATGGGTTTTGTAAGGACAAATGTAGAAATGAAGAAGATAGGGATCTGTGTCAAACAATCAGACTTCATAGGAAAGGGAAAATACATACAGCTAGAATTTATGGATCCTGAAAAGTCATTGAGAAGCTAATGAAATCCAGCCTTTTTGTGTGTAACAGCTTTATTGACATATAATTCACCTACCATCCAATTCACCCATCTAAAGCATACAATTCAATGGATTTTAGTATATTAATAGGATTGTATAGCTCACCACAGTCAATTTTAGAACATTTGCACCAACCAAATAAGAAACTCCTCACCCTTTAGTAGTCACCCCCATCGCTTTCCCCAATTCTGTTGTTGTTAGTTGCTCTTGAGTCAATTCTGATTGTAATGACCCACATGGACTACAGTGGATCAGCTCTATTGGGTTTTCAAGGCTGTGACCTTTCAGAAGCAGATTGCCAGG
This sequence comes from Elephas maximus indicus, assembly GCF_024166365.1. Lineage (NCBI taxonomy): Eukaryota > Metazoa > Chordata > Mammalia > Proboscidea > Elephantidae > Elephas > Elephas maximus. The sequence goes on along the minus strand of NC_064833.1, from coordinate 56,999,110 downwards.
CCTGTGTACATTCTGTCTATGTATTTGACTATTGTGAACATTTCATGTAAATGAAAGTATATAATGCATGGTCTTTTGTGACTGGCTTCTTTCCCCAACCACAGTATTTTCAAAGGCCACCATGTTGTCGCATGTAACAATATTTAATTTCTTTTTATTGGCAAATACTATCCCCTGCTATGGATTATGGATATACCATTTTTTATTCATCAGTTGGTGGACAGTTGGGTGGTTTCCACATATTGGCTATTCTGAATAATGCTGCAGTGAGTATTCATGTGCAAGTATTCGTGTGCACATAGGTTTTCATTTCTCATGGCTATATACCTAGGAGTGGAATTGCTGGGCCAGATGATAATTCCATGTTTAACCTTTTAAGGAACTGCAAGATTATTGCACTCACCAAAGTGAGTGTGCCATTTTGTATTCCTACCAGCAATCTGTGAGTGTTCTATCTCTCCACATCCTTGCCAACACTTGTAATTGTCAAACTTTTTTTATTATAGCCATTCTAGTGAATTGGAGTGGTAGCTCATTGTGGCTTTTATTTGCCTCTTCCTGATAGCTAATGATGTTGAGCATCTTTTCGTGTTTAATGGATATTTGTTTATCTTCTTTGGAGAAATATCTGTTCATATTCTTTGCCCTCTTTTGAATTGCATTGTTTGTATCTTTATTATTGAGTCATAAGAGGCTTTATATGTTCTAGATATAAGCCCCTTACCAGATATATGATATGCAAATATTTTTTCCTATTCTGTGGATTGACTTCTTACTTTGGTGAAAGTATCTTTTAAAGAATATTTTAATGTTAATGAAGTTCAATTTATCTATATTTCCTTTAGTTGCTTGTGCTTTAGGTTTATATTTAAGAAAACATTGCCTAATCTAAGGTCACAAAGATTTGTGCATGTGTTTTCTTGTAAGAGCCTTACAGCCTTAGCTCACACAATTAGGTCTTTGATCCACTTTTAGTTAATTTTGGTATGTGATGTGACATAAGGGTCCAAACTAATTTTTTCTGCGTCTGTAATTCTTATTTTACCAACTATCTAATTCAAACTCTCTCCTGTATTTCTGACCTTCTCCACCTCATGAATTATGCTCTTTCATAACTTCTGATAACTCAGTTTCTACGATTCAAGCTTTCAGCTGTTTCATATGTCTGTGTTCCAACTTCAGGCATAGTAGCTTCTGTGCTGTCAACTGAGAAACTTTTTCCATCCATCGCCAATCACCAGTTCAGAGTCCTGCAAAAGAGATTCTGGCTGACAGTAAACACCAATTTCTATTTGGGCCAAGCTTTCATGAAAGTCTGTGGAAGATTATCATTTGACTTGTCTCTGGTAAGGGGTACATGCTTCGTGTGTTTGTGCTCTACTAGAGTATCATCAGAAGTGGAATATGGATGTTAAGTATATTAATTAATGTGTAACAAGTCCCTCCTCAAGGAGCAGAATGGAAGCTTTAGATATGTCAGGAATTTGCGGTTTTGTGTACCCACTTCTAAACCCCTCTACACAGAACAGTTATAGTTTCACTGATTGCAGGTTTTTTTCCTCCAATTTGATTCATATACAGTAGAGATCAGAACAGCTTATTCATTCTTCACTTTATGCATAGGGGAACACTGCATATTTTTGTCTGATTTTAGCTGCAACTTCTTTGCAAACTGAATCACCTTTCTTCATAACTACTGAAGCCCTGGTATAGTCACTCTACCTTTTCCCTGACTGAACACTCTCATATGCACCATTCTTCCTTAGACTTCCCATCTACTGGATTACATTCATTTTCCATGGGGCTGTGGCTCATGGCCATGATTTTTTTCCTCCCAGGCTTATTCATGGTAGCATTTGTGTAGATTTTAATGCCTCTTGTGGGTCTTGCCACATCAACTCCTACCATGTTATCTGACTTTTGGGACCCCATATTTTCTACATAGCTTCCTTTTCCTTCACATCTCTCTCCCATTCCTCATTCAGTTCACATATCTGGCTTCTAATTTCCCAGACCACTTTTGGTATCATTTATCAATCAACTCTAGCACTTAAAAAAAACTCTAGTACTTAAAAAACTATTCTGAAATACGAATTCTCATTTAATAATTTAACTTTTTGTCAGGAATGCGGAGTCATCATGCAATCTATGATAAATTAGACAAAATAAGATATTTTGTGCAATATAATCATTTTGTCTAGCATTTGATGATGCACTAAAAATAACTTCTAAGTCATTAAGTTATGCATCATAAGGCAAAGAAGCTCTTGCTGAGATTTTTGTTGTTTTTGTTAAGTGAAAACTTTTTAAGGGTTTATTTTATGAACGACATTGTATTTAAATCCATATGCACATAAAAATGAATGTAGTTAGACCACTATTATAATAACTGGAGAAATAGTTTAAACAGAAGAAAATATTCTTTGATGGTTATAAGAGGGGGAAGGGAGGGAGGGAGAGGGGTTTTCACTAATTAGATAGTAGATAAGAATTATTTTAGGTGAAGGGAAAGACAACACACAATACAGGAGAGGTAAGCACAACTGGACTAAACTAAAAACAAAGAAGTTTCCTGTATAAACTGAACTCCTCGAAGGCCAGTGTAGCGGCGGGGGAGAGGGGTTTGGGGACCATGGTTTTAGGGGACATCTAAGTCAATTGGCATAATAAAATCTCTTAAGAAAACATGCTGCATCCCACTTTGGAAAGTGGCTTCTGGGGTCTTAAATGCTAGCAAGCAGCCATCTAAGATGCATCAGTGGGTCTCAACCCACCTGGAGCAAAGGAGAATGAAGAACACTAAAGACACAAGGTAATTATGAGTGCAAGAGACAGAAAGGACCACATATACTAGAGACTATGTCAGCCTGAGACCAGAAGAACTAGATGGTGCCCGGCTACAACCGATGACTACCTTGACAGAGAACAAAACGGAGAACCCCTGAGGGAGCAGGGGAGCAGTGGGATGAAGACCCCAAATTCTCCTAAAAAGAGCAGACTTCATGGGCTGACTGAGACTACAAGGATCCCGGAGGTCATGGTTCCCAGACCTTCTGTTAGCCCAAGACAGGAACCATTCCCAAAGTCAACTCTTCAGACAGGGTTTGGACTGGACTATGGGATAGAAAATGATACTGGTGAAGAATGAGCTTCTTGGATCAAGTAGACACATGAGAATATGTTGGCATCTCCTACCTGGAGGGAAGATAAGAGAACAGAGGGGGTTAGGAGCTGGCCGAATGGACACGAAAATAGAGAGTGGAAGGAAGGAGCGTGCTGTCTCGTTAAGGGGAGAGCAATTAGGAGTACGTAGCAAGGTATATATAAGAGACTGAGTTGATTTGTAAACTTTCACTTAAAGCCCAGTAAAAATTTTAAAAAATAACAATTTATTGCAAACAATTTCAATACTCAAAATATTTGTTATTAATAATATTGGGGACCAAATAGGTTAAGCATTCTACGTTGCCTTAAAAATAAGCAAATAACAATCAACTTGTCAATTTTAATAAGGGATAAATATTAATGTTATAGCACAAATCATTATTTCTCCAGTCTGCCACAAACATTACTTCAGTTAAAACCAAGTATGCCTTTCTTTAAGAGGGGGAAGAAGACATTTTCATGTTATCAGTTAGTCCTGGGATTTTTTTTTTTTTAACCTAAATGATTCCGACCTATTGATCCTAGATCCAAATCTTCAGATAAAACTGATTTATTTCATTAAATGGAATATTTAAGCCAGAAAAGTCTATCAAGTTGTGGTTTCAGCTTGAATGAACCTCTTCCATTTAGAAAATTGATCTTCCAGTCACACTCTTATTAACCTTGAATTTTTAGAGCATGGTTGCTTTTAAGAGAAAAAGAGATCATCTCCAGTAACATTTTATATCATTCACAAGTTAGGGTATAGACATTAAAGCTAACATTTTGGTATATAAGAAACTGGAGGTTAAACCTCCCCACAACAAAGAAAAATGCGATGCACTTATTTAAATATGCAAGCCAGGTAACAAGCAAAGCAGTCGGTAGGAAATAAGTGCTATTGAGTAGTTACTGTGACACAGTAACTCTAAAAAGGAAAAATTACCTGTAAAAATAATAATTCCCCAATGATGACTTTTATTCACCAAATTATGATATCTCCAAGTTAATAAGCTTCTGAACCATGAATGTAATGAATGAATTTTAAATGTCCTTGGACAACCAATTATGTGTGTTGCCTGATGACGCGTTAAGAGAAAGGCATTTGGGGGATGCGCTTTACCTGGATCTACCAAATGTGGTCCTCAGAGTTAAGTGGACACAAGGTATTCTCAATCTGAGCAGGTCACACAGTACTGGAACATTTACCAGAAAACTAACTTACTGTCTTACAATGGGGCCACTTGCTGGCGTAGATACAGATCACAGATTTGGAGCCCAAAAGAACTAGACTTGCATCCTGGCAGCAGCACTTAAAAAGTTATGTGTCCTTGGGTAAGTTTTTTTTAACCTCCACTAGCCCTTTATGTAATAGGGGGATAAGATGCACTCTCAGGGATATGAATGTTAGAAGTAATGTTTGTATCTGTGCTTTCTAAAAGGAACTACTCTATAAATGGTAGCAATAAAATATGAAACATAACTGCCAAGGGCCATAGAAAATCCCATCTTCTGGCAATAGCATTTTCCCTCTGTAGAAAATCTACTCAGGGAATGAAATTAAAATCAGAAGACTTTTTGGTGCCCAAGAAATCATAGCAATGGGGGTTTTCAGTATGAGTCTAATGTTTAAGTCATGCATCTCCAAGCTAGAAACAAGCAACTCTTATGAAAACTGAGCAGCCAGAATTCTTGGTGAGGGTAACTCTCCCAGGGAGCAGGGTTGGAGAAAATCAGACACCTTCTTCATAACTAATCCATTCTTTCCTTCTGAGCACATTTCAGGTAACACATACATCCCTTAGACAGGACATAAGAACTGCTCAGCTAAGAATTGCTTAAGCATACTATTAGTTTACTATCAAATGGACAAGAAATCAACAATGTAAATTGTAACACCTAAGTCATAATTCTGTTTACTTGGGCTCAGTGTACAGATTGAGGGAAAACTCTGGTATTTTGGTTCCATTCAAATATACTCACAATTTCAGTCTGATCATTACTACTGTGGTCCATTATTCCAACACGATTCTTGTCGGCAGTTTTGTGTTGCTTTGTATTCACATCACTTACTATACTTCAAATGGTCCATATTTTAGCTCTTTCACTTGCGTGTTTTTGGGGTTTTTTTTCTCAGTGACTAGAATTATTTGAAAACCCTGTCTTTTCTCTCTGTCAAAGTTTCATTACATATGTCTCTCCACCACCTGGTTCTAAATTCTCAAGAAAGACTGGGAAGGAACCATCAGTTTTCCAGGATTAGGAAATATAATCTTTCCAAGCCAGAAATATCTTCCCTGTCTTGTTTTTGTTAAACCATGCCTCTTGCAAAGGAATTCCAATTTAAATACCTTAAATGCATTGGCCTTAACTACTTTATAATTTTTTCTTAATTTGGTTCTCCATGTGGCCAGACAGTCTAGTGGGAGCAAGGGTCACAGTGAAGCCAACCTAGCCCAAATTACAGAATCAGAAGTGAGTTATTTCTCCCAATGTCTCCAACCTCTCCAAGCTGGTCTTTGACACCTACGTTTTTTTCCCCTAGTCCCAACTTCCCTCAATAATTCTTAATCATCCAGCTGAAGGAATACAAAGTAAAGGAACCCCTGGACGCACAAGAAAAAAGGTTTTCTTCATTGATTTTCTTCAATTTGTTCTTGCCTTAGTGTCTTCCCTCCCCCTCTTCCCTAGGATTTGATTTGTGTATAGCAACTAAAGGAATTCTTCCTAACATTGATGGAGCAGAACAGGAGGGATTGGTAGGTTCTTTCTGTAACTTAAAGAAGCAGGGTAAAAGCTTAAGGTGATATAAAATCAATAATAGTAAGATAGAGAGGAAGAGCTACAGATACTGTAAACTGAGCATGAGCTTCAATAGGAAAATTGGCGGTTTATAAAAAACTAAACTGAACCAAACCTGTTGCCATCAAGTCAATTCCGACTCATAGCAACGCTTTAGGCCAGAGTAGAACTGCCCCATACAGTTTCCAAGGAGCCCTGGTAGATTCAAACTGCCGACCTATGGTTAACAGCTGTAGCTCTTAACCACTACACCACCAGGGTTTCCTTAAAAAAAAAAAAAAACTAACATCTCTGAAATATGAAATTTTATCTCCATGGCCCTTAGGCCTCTCAGACTTCTCTGAATCTAACATCATATGCCCTAAACCCGAAACTTTTCCCAAAATTCAGCCCAGTAAATGAATTCACCCATGCACTCCTGAAAGCTGGGTATTTTTCTTAATTCCTTCCTTATATTCATTTCCTAATAAACAAATTCTGTTGATGGATTGACCAAATACTCTTGATTTTTTTTTCCTCCTCTCAATCTCTACTACCACACCCCTCATTCAAGCTTACATTATTCTTATAGCGAGTGACTCAAGTAGCCTCTTACTAGGCCTCCATGACTCCAATCTTGTCTCATTCAAATCCAGTCTCCTTATATGTGGCTATAGTGATATAGCTACAGCAAGGATCAGCAAACTAGGGTCAATGAGCCAGATCTGGCCTATTGTCTATTTTTGTACAGCCACAAATAAGATTTTTACATTTTTAATTGTTTAAAAAAATCAACAGAACAGTAGTATTTTGTGACACATGAAAATTATATGAAGTTCAAATTTCAGTGTCAATAAACAAGGTTTTATTTAAATTCAGCCACATTCATTCACTTATATATTGTCTGTGGGTGCTTTCACACTGCAGCAGCAGAATTGATATAGAGGTCATATGGCCCACTTACTATCTGGCACTTTAGAGAAAGTCTATAGATCCCTACTCTAAAGCATAAAGGTGAACCCATCATCCTTTTGCTTAAAACCTTTCAGTGATACTGCATCACCTGTGAGGTAAGCCCAGGCTCCTGAGCCTGACATACATGACCTCTGTAATCTGGGCCTTTTGTCTCTCCCCCATCCTTTCTATTCCTGCCTTCTGCTGTAGTGTTATTCCTTTCCTGGGATCCTATGTCTCTCTCTCTCTAGAATACTGCACCTCCCCCTCTTTGTGTAGTTAACCATTTCTCATCCCTCACAATGAATACTGATGTTCAGCTCCTCCAGGGTGTCACCCTAGACTTCTGCTCAGAATTAGGTGACATCCCACGTTGTTTTGTGAATACTGGTTTGTGCTTGTATCTAAATTGCAGTCTCTGGACTTAAAGACCCTTGACGCCTGCAAAGGGGTTTTGTTTGCCTTTTTATCCCCAGTGCATCTCACAATGTCTAATTCTTAATAGGGGCTTAATAAATGTTTATTGAATAGATTAAAATATTTGATGCATAGCTCAATAACAAGAGTTTAGGTTTGAAAGATGACTTATGATTATAAAAATATTATTCTATAGTAAAAATATAGTGTCTTTGGCTGGGTTTTCTAGAGGAGCAAAACAAGTGAAGCAAGTATATATAAATACAGAGAGAACCCATTGCTGTTGAGTCAATTCCAACTCATAGTGACCCTACAGGACAGAGTAGAACTGCCCTATAGCATTTCCAAGAGTGCCTGATGGATTTGAACTGCCAACCTTTTGGTTAGCAGCCGTACCACTTAGCCACAACACCTCCAGGGTTTCCAAATATAGAGAGAGAGATTTATTTCAAGAAAATGGCTCACACAGTTGGGGAGGTTGGCAAGGCCCAAATCCTTGGGTCAGGCATCAGGCCAGAGGCTTCTTTTGACTCGTGGTTGCAGGGACTGGCGAATCCCAAAATCTGCAGATCAGATGGCAGGCTGCTGGCTTATGTCCCAAGAACTGGAAGTCAGAAGATGACAACTCTGATACAGAATCAAGAGAGGGCAAGCTTTGCCAGAACATCCACATATGTTGATACAGGCCACACCCTCAAGGAAGCCCCTTTCAAGTAATCAGCTGCTCACATCAGATCACAAAATGGAGACTGATTACATAATATCTGCCAAATCACTGATAATCATGGACTAGCCAAGATGACACATAGGTTAACCATCACAGCCCACCTCTTGTTATCCTGGCACCAGTACACATCTCCTTAAACCATGCATAATCTCTAAATAAAGACTCACAGCTAACATGATACAACTAATATGCATACAACCGAAAACTCAGCCCCATTTAAATCTTATATTTTATAATAAGTAATGGTATAAAGGATTTTTTTTTTTCTTTTTTTAATGGTATAAAGGAGGGAAGAAAATAAAGATATTATATATGTACACACACACACACACACACACACACCCATGTATAACAAAACAAGAAAGAAATACTAAAAACAATTAAAGTCCTTGTTTCTGCAACTGGTTAAGTGGTCGTAGCTGGTATTTTAAAAATACCTTTTCCCACCACCTTTTCCACATTCCCTTTGCCCTCACCAAGCACCTCCACTGGTTCTGATACTTTGCCTGGTAGGGTAACCTAAACCTTCATTGCTGAAAGGTCTGGGCCATTAGTAGCTATATTGAAATTGGGTTGCTATAGTTTTCCATTAACTTTAATCACAGGACATGATAGTACTAAGAGACAACCTAAGAGATCCTCTGTATTCCAGACATAGTCTTCTTACCTCCGTTATATAATATCAACCTGATTTCCCTTGTTAATCAGGATCAATCACACCAGCCAGTACAGAAACTCCTTTTTTGCTTGTTGATTCAAAGGTATAAGGAGCCCGAAGTGGCCAGGTGGCATTGTCAACTTCCAGTTCAATAGAATCAGTGTTATGCCTCCTGGTGGAAGCATTCCTCCCTTTGGAACCGAAACCTTTAGATGCGCACAGCATAGGGTCATGGAGAAAGGAAGCAAAAATTTTTCAAGTGGGTCACTACGGGTGATAATGAGTGGTGCCACTCCCATTTCCACCCCTTGATTCCTGGACTCATGAATCCTGGCTATGGGAGAAGCAGCACCATATATCCACATTGGTTTAGAGCACATAAGGCCTCCTGGAGAACTTTGCCCCACCACTGCAAGGTATTTAGAAGCCCATTCCATCGTTCTGTCAAGCTAGCTGCTTCAGGATGATGGGGAACATGGTCAGACCAGTGAATTCCATGAGCATGGGCCCATTGCCACACTGCATTTGCTATGAACTGAGTTCCTTAATCCAAGGTGATGCTGTGTGGGATGCCATGACCATTGACATGCATTCTGTAAGTCTATGGGTGGTAGTTTTGGCAGAACCATTGCATGCAGGAAGGCAAATCCGTATCCAGAGTAAGTGTCTATGATGGTAAGAACAAAACATTGCCCTTTCCATGATAGATGTGGTCCAATGTGATAAACCTGCCACCAGGTTGCTGGCTGATCACCCCTAGGAATGGTTCTATATTGGGAACTCAGTGTTGGTCTCTGCTGCTGGAGATTGGGCACTCAGCAGTGACTGTACCCAAGTCTGCCTTGGTGAGTGCAAGTCCAAGTTGCTGAGCCCATGCATAACCTCCATCCCTACCGCCATGGCTACTTTTTTCATGAGCCCATTGAGAAGTAATAGGAGTAGCTGAGGAAAGAGGCTGAGTGGAATCCACAGAACATATCATCCTATCTACTCTTCCTCTGCCAAGGTCACCCTTTCGTGAGTGTTCACATGAGACACAAATATCTTCACTTCTTCGGCCCATTCAGAGAGGTCTGTCTACATATCTCTTCCCCATACCTCCTCCTTGTCAACAATTTTCCAGTTATGTTTCTTCCAAGTCCCTGACCATCTAGCCAAACCATTGGCCACAGCCGATGAATCAATATACAATCCTACATCTGGCCATCTCTCCTTCCAAATAAAATGAACAACCAGGTCCACTGCTTGAAGTCCTGCCCTCTCAAAGTATTCCCCTTCACAGCTGTCCTTTAGGGAGATGCCAGAAAGGGGCTGCAGTTGTGCCACTGTTTACTTCCAAGTGTTGCCTGCATATCTTGCAGAACCATCTGTAAACCAGGCATGAGTTTTCTCTTAGTCAAGTGATCCTAAGGAACTCTCCATTAGGGCATAAGTGGAGACTGGGAGAAGGAAGGTGATGTGACCGAAATGGAGGCTGTAGGCATCGGGCCACTTCCTCATGTAACATGCTTGTGCCTTCAGGTTCTGCTCTAGCCCTAACTTGTATATACCACTTCCATTTAATGACGGAGTGCTGTTGTGCACATCTGACTTTATGACTCTGTGTGTCAGACAGCACCCAGTTCATAATGTGCAGCTCAGGCCACATAGAGACTTGGTGGTCCATGGTTAAGTGTTCAGTCTCTACCAAGCATCCAGTAACAAACCAAAAGCTATATCTCAAAAGGAAAGTAGTTATTTTCATAGGATGGCAGAGGTTTACTCCAAAATTCTAAGGGTCTGCACTATGATTCACTAATAGGGGTCTGCCAAAGACTCCAAACACCATCTCTGTTTGCCACTGACACTTCAAGATCCATTGGATCAGCCGGATCATATGACCTAAGTGGCAGAGCAGCTTGCAAAGCAGCCTGAACCTGTTACAGAGCCTTGCCTTGTTTGGGGCCGAGTTCAAAACTAGCAGTTTTTTTGACTCACTTGATGAATACGCCAGAGTAGCATACCCAAACAAGGGATATGTCTCCTCTAAAATCTAAACAGGCTCACCAGGCATTGTACCTCCTTTTTAGTTGTAGGAGGAGCCAGATGTTACAACTTATCCTTCACTTTAGAAGAAATACCTCAACATATCCCACACCACGAGACCCCTAGAAATTTCACTGAAGTGAAATGCACCTGAATTTTTGGTGTCTTACCAATAAGCCTAGAGTTGGTAATTCTTCCTTACTAGGTACAGTCAGCATAATGTCGTCAATGTAATGGATCAGTATGATGCCTGTGGAAGGGAAAAGTGACCAAGGTCCCTGAGGACTAAATTATGATATAGGGCTGGAGAGTTGATATACCCTAAGGTAGGAAAGTGAAGGTGCGTTGCTGGCATTGCCAGCTGAAGGCAAACTGATATGGTATTCCTTCAAAAGCAGAATCAAGAAGAAGGCATAGACAAGATCAATGACTGCATACCAGGTACCAGGAGATGTATTAATTTGTTCAAGCAATGAAACCACATCTGGAACAGCAGCTACAATTGGAGTCACCACCTGTTTAAGTTTATGATAATCCGTTCTCATTCTCCACAATTCATCTATTTTTTGCATAGGCCAAATATGTGAGTTGAATGGGGATGTGGTGAGAATCACTGTCCTGTATCCTTCAAGTCCTTGGTGGTGGCACCAACTTCTGAAATCCCTCTAGGAATGCAATAGTTCTTTTGGTTTACTATTTTCCTAGGTAGGGACAATTCTAATGACTTCCACTTTGCTTTTCCTACCATAATGGCCCTTACTCCACATGTCAAAGATCCAATGTGGGGGTTCTGCCAGTTGCTGAGTAAGTCTATTCCAATTAGACATTCTGGAACTGTGAAAATCACTACAGGATGGGTTCAGGGACCCACTGAACCCACTGTTAGATGGACCTGAGCTAAGAATCCATTAATAATCTGACCTTCATATGCCTCTACTCTGGTGGGCCACAGTAACGTTTTGGGTCTTCTGAAATGAGTGTCAGTACAGACCACTGTCTAGTAATCACCCAAAAGTCTGATTATTTCCTTTTCTCTAATGAACAGTCTCTCATAAAAGGCCCTAGATCCCTGGGTGAGGTAAAGAGCATAAATTTTTTGGCAGTGTGGTGGGAGTCCTTCCTCACGGGGACTGGCCTCCCATTTAAGGGGCTGTGGGTCTGTAAATTTGCTCAAGTCTGGGATTGATTAAGGGTCCTGACTTTCTATTCTGGTGATTCATGTCAGACTGCCATTCACTTAACTCAGAATTCTTCCATTTATACAGATCAAGCAAATATTTAGTAGATTTCCCATCTATTTCAGTCCTAGGGACACAATGACTAAGTAGCCAACACCAAAATTCACATGAGTCAGACCATTCTGATTACTTTGCTGACAGCTCTTACTTTGCTGTCCAATATGGTAACCACGCTCAGCACATCTTTGTCAATTAAGTGCCACCACTTGGACTCTATCACCACAGGGTTCAATCAGCCAATTGTAGTTAGATGTATTAATTCAGTTAGGGCAGTTTGCACTGTCAAATTTTACTTACATAAAATAGCAATCATAGCAGTCTTCAAAAGATGCTGGGGCTTCATTCACAAATTTGTACTGCACTGTAGTGGTAAAGGTGTGTCTTCTGGGCACTTCATGGGTGAGTCTATGGGTCCAACCTGATAAATCCACTCTAACATGCCAATTTCCCTAAGTCTTTGGACACCTTCTTCTACAATATACCAAGGCAGGTCTAGCATTTCAATGTGACTTAGTGTCAACCACTGCTTAATCCGTGCTTCAGTGAACCAATCAAATAAATAAGTAGATCTTTTTCTAACTTCTTGACCTGAAACATTAAATGAAGAATCTGTGCTTAGTAGGCCTGTATCAATAAACTCAGACTGATCCAACTCTGTGTTCCTTGCATCATTATCCCATACCCTTAATAGCCATCCCCACACATATTCCCTAGGTTTCAGTTTATATATATTAGAAAAATCAAGCAGTTCTTTTGGAGTGTAGTGTACCTCCTTCTGGGTCACATTTCGTACTTCACCCATTTGAGCTCACTGGGACTTAGGTCTAGTTACATGTCTAGAAGCAAAATGGGTGGTGGGGGTGGGGACATTCTGCAATGTTTTATAAGGCATCTACCCCAGGTGATGATGCTCCAGGCAATGCCCTAGATACTGCCAGAGGCAATATCTCAAACAAAGACTCTTGAGGCACAACTTGGTTAATCTCATCAGATGTTTTAGAAGGGATCATGGTAATACTGGAGGGGTTGGTTTAGCAAAGATGGGGTCATCTCTTCAGATGAGAGTAAGAGGGCTAGTTCCATTGGCAGAAGTGATTCAACAGAATTTAGGGGCTCAATGTCCCCAGCTTCCTGATTATCTGCCCATATGTCCCTATCTCAAGTTTCAGGATCTAATTTCTGCCTAACCAAAGCCCTCACTTTAACTTCAGACACAAACTAGGGTTGGGAATTCAATTGGCATTGTAATCCAGCCACTCTTACTATAAGACTCTGGGGGGAGGAATTGATTTTTGGCAATATCAACTCTGTTACTACAAAAAATGAGGCTTTCTTTCAGGGTACAAGTAGCAACTTTCAGGCCTTATACACAGCACTTGAGCTGTAATTCTGAAGCTTTGAGCTCATCCCTTTCTTTCATCACTCTATCTAGTGAAAGTAGGACCAACCAATTAGCTTCCTTGTACTTCTTTTTCTGACAAAATTGTAGAAAAATATCAAATATGCAGTTACCCAGAGCATTGTCTCTCACAAATACTTGAGCCATTGGTGGTGATAGTTTGTGTATTTCTATAGTCACCTCATGCAATGGATTAGCAATGGTGGCAGTCATCAATGCCTTTACTACTGGTAGCAGAGCCATCAATGCCTTTAAGACTAGCCAGACTTGAGAACCAACTCAGAAAACTCATCCTTGTGATTTTGTTCCTCTAGAACCACTCTCAGTATCAAACGTCTTAGGCTGGGTTCTCTAGAGGAGCAAAACCGCTGAAATATATATATATATATAAATGTGTGTGTGTGTGTACATAAAGAGTTTTATTTCAAGAAAAACTCACACAGTTGTGGAGGCTGGCAAGTCCCAAATCGGTGGTTCAGGCATCAGGCTGAAGGCTTCTCCTGACTCACGTGGTTGAATGGGCTGATGAACCCAAAATCTGCATGTCAGACAGCAGACTGCTGGCTCATGTCCCAAGAACCAGAGGTCAGAGGATGATAAGTTAGAGGCAGGATCAAGAGAGGGGGACCTTTGCCAGAACATCCACGTATATTGGATGCAAGCCATACAACCCAGAAAACTCCCCTTTCAACTGATTGTTCACATCGGATCAAAAAATGAAGGACGGCCTAGTCAAGTTGACACATAACTTTAATCATCACATATGGTAATACAAATTATTTCCAAATATATAGGTTTTATATATCATTTCAAAAATACATGGTTTTCAGTTTGGGTCATTGCAGTATTTCTCTGTCATTTCTTTAGATGCAAAAATAAATTGGCCTCATAAGGCCGGATAGCACATTTAACAATATTTGCACAACTCAGCTTGACATTTTTTGCTTATTATCATGTTTCCATGACCATTAAAAAGTTCTAATATAGGTTATTCATAAATGCACTGTGATAGGAATAGAGAAAATTACACCTCATGTAACTGAAATATTTTATATGCTCAATCTTGGCTACAGTAAAAGATTTAGCATGGTATTAAATTTCTAGATGATACTTTTTATTTATTTTGTAAGTCAAGAAACTATAGCAAAATAAGCTGCTTCCTCATATAGAAGTTAGTAAAATAATCACAGTAAATATATCACTTTGACTCCAGGTAAACACTTCACTGAATATTAGTGGAATGTCATTTAAAAAAAAAAAAAAAAAAAGAGACAATATATATCTACTGCACTTACTGCTCTGTTTAAAATTTAGTGGTAATTTTTGAGATATAAAAATAAATTTTTCCTTTGACATCTCCTATTAGGAAAAAAAAATCTAATGTCTTATATGTTTCACATTTATTCCTTTCACCCAAAACTGTTTGGATTGATTCAATAGCATGGGATTGTGTGTGAGTGTTTCTTAAACAAAGGAAGCTTTGTTTCCAATATGAAAAAAAAAAAAATCTTTTTTTCCTCAAACTAATTGTTTGATGAAATTTCTTGGTTCATTTTTCTTACAAAATGGTGTGAAAAATTGGTCCAGGGTTTAGCATAACTTTTTTTTTTCCTTTTGTCTTTGCCTGTAAAACCCATTCATTCTCATTGCCCAGTCTAATTGATAATGGAGTGACTCTCCATTTTGAATCCAGTTTGTACATTGTCACTTATTGCCAAATTGATGGGTAATATCCCAGGCACAATTTTGTGGGGTTTTCACAGTGTTTTCTACACTATCTGACATAGTTTTTTCTAAAAATTTCAATGTGAAAATTTTCTGTAATTATTTTGCTTGAAAGAGTAACAAGTTTTCTCCAAAACAAATCTCTAATTAGACTCTGACCCCCAAAGTAGGATTCATCCTCAGTTCACCAAATGTGATATATATTTTTTTAACCATGAGAAATTTTTTTAACCATTTGAATTTATAACAGCTCCCCAGGAGCAGAGCTAAAGCATTTGGTTCTTTTTTGTACAAACACATCATGGACTCATGGTGAACTATTTTCCTACATGTTTGGTTGATGCTAGACTCTTTTGTCAGCTTGGCTTAGATATTCAGTTTGTCTTATGACCGTCCTCTCTCTGTTATTTGCCTGCTGAGAGCACGTTCTTCCTTTTGCACACTGTGTAGAAAGGTCTGCTCTTTAAGAAGTTAATAGGTGAGAGAGGTTGGTATTTGAGGCAAAATTTTTTCCTAGGAGGATCCTCATGGCTGACATTTGCTTTCCTTCCAGATCTCACTCTGAATTTGCAGGCCTTTGGGGCCCCATGCACAGCCCATCTGCTGGAGCAGACCTGTGCCAAGTTGATCTGGATGTGGCTGAGAGGAATGAGGAGGGAACTTGGAAACATTGCTTTCATAATCGCTTATTTCTTTTAACGTTACACCACATTGTTGGGGTGAACATGATTCTGTCATCCTGAGCAAACTGACAACATGATATTAGAAACAAACATTTCTGTTTATATTGGGAAAGGTGTTAGATTTAATGTTTTATTTTGTTTGTATTCAACAATATGCATCATGATCCTGTTGGTTTTCAAAATTTTAATTAAATTTAACAACTAGATTCAGGTAACCTTTAGTGTATACCTATAACATATAAGTCAAGGCTTATACAAAGTTTAGATATGCAAAGATACCTAATACATGGTTTCTCCAAGAAGGTCCAGTCTGGGGATGGCAGAGCTAAGATGTATCCAGAGATTACAGAGAATAAGATAAATGCCATCTGATACATATAAATAAAAAAAAAAAACTGTTGTCAAGTCAATTCCGACTCATAGTGACAATTGATACTATACATCTAAATACTGTACATTAGTATTTCACTAAAATGTGTTGCATATTAATTTACTTTTATAGCAGATTACCACATTTTGCAGGTGAGGAAACTAGAGATGCAGAGATGTTATGTCCAGGGTCCCATGGTTAGCCAGGGATGGAGCCAGAATTTAAATCCTGTCCGTCTTATCCCCCAAACCTATGATATTTACCAATATGCTAAAATGTCTACTGAAAGTAAAAATAGAGAAAGGGAAAAACATGTTCAATTCTATGGCAGATGGCTGCCTCCAGTAGAGATGACGTAAATACTAAATACCCACCTTTCCAGCCTTCCTGGCATTTAGCAGTGGCCTTAAGACAGTGAATGGCCAGAAAAGTCTGCTGACAAGATTTAAAGTAAATTAGATGAGGCTGACTCTTCTCTGCTTCACCCTACATAGTCTTTATGTCTTAAACACAGGAGCAGTGACTAAAGCTGCTGACACCATCTTGCAGCATGAGAAGGAACCTTAGTTCAGACACTTGTTGTTAAGTGAGAAAATGAAACTGTTTGGTTAAACCATTGTAAATCAGGCTCTCTGTTCAACTGAACAGAAACTTAAATAATAACAAAAATCTCACACGTATTCTCCAACTCACAACAAGGTGACTTCCATTCCCCATCGTTTCACTCAAATTATTTTCTCTGAATTCACAAAAGTCTCCTGCAATATCAAATACACGGGGTATTTTTCATCAATATATCCTTAACTTCTGTACATCATTTGACACTGTTATCAGCTTCCTCCTTTTTGACATTTTTGCTTTCCTTGTCTTGAATGTCTCTATTTATTCTTGGTTTTGCAATAACTATTTGGTTAGTGACACTTCATTTCCTCTGTAGATTGTTCTTGCATGCCCTGCCCCTTACATAGTGCTATTTCCCAAGATTCCATTCTTGTCTTTTAACTTTTTCACTGCATACTGTTTCTTGAGTGAGCTCTTCATGTCCTTGTTGTCAAATACCCAGTCTTTTTGCCATAAAATGCGTCATCATGGCATCATATATGTCTAATGCTCTAACTTATATTTCTAGAGCTTTCCACTGAGCTCCAGACCCAAATATTAATATCTAACAATCATTCCAGATTCAAAATATTCAATACCTACTTCTCATCTTTCCGTATCTTTTCACTTCTTGAATCCACCTATTTATTCCATCCTTATAGCCACTAACTTAACCTAAGTCTTCACAAAATTTCTCACCTGAATTGCTGCAGCACCCTCTAAATGGAGCTTTCTGACACTAGTCTGCCCTTATTCCAATCAATTCCCACATTCTTATCAGAGTGATTTTCTTTAATAGAAATGCATTGGTGCCATTTGTTCACTGAGATCCTTCAAGGAATTTCCACAGCTTTTAGGATTTAGTCCGAAGTTTTGGCATGGCATTTCCTGACCTTGCTTAGTTATCTAATCTTTTCTCTATCTATCCTATCCTGCTGCCCTCATTACCATTTACCCATAAAATAAGCAGTTACTGGGTATATGTTATATATGAGAACCACTATAACTAACTCCTGGGGTTAAAGAGCTTGTCCTGGCCCACTTCAAGCTTACAGTCCAGAAAGGCAGACAGACAATAAACAAATAAATGAAACAAGGTCAGTCTGTGATGTATAAAATAAAGGAAATTGATTTTTATCATATATAAGAATGGTGAGGGAGAGTACTTTGTATGGCATAATCTGAAAAGGTCTCTCTGAAAAATAACATTTAAGACAAAACTTAAAGAATGAGAAGGAGTCAGCCACATGAAGTGTTGAGGATAAAAGTGTCCCAGGCACAAATAATAGCAATTGTAAATACACTAGGTAGGCCAATAGTCTGGCAAGTTCTAGAAGCTGTCAGAAGGCCATTGTGGTAGGAGGATAAGTGGGGGGGGGGGGTGTTAAAACTAGCTATTTGCAATTCCCCCCCTCAAAAGTGACAAATTTGCTATTACCCTTCTTTAAATGTGCTTATTATTATTATTATTACCACTGCTATCATTACTATGGAAACCCTGGTGGCATTGTGGTTAAGAGTTCGGCTGCTAACCAAAAGGTCAGCAGTTCGAATCCACCAGATGCTCCTTGGAAACTCTATGGGCTGGTTCTACTCTGTCCTATAAAAAAAAAAAAAAAAAAATATAGGGTCACTATAAGTTGGATTCCACTCAACGGCAACGGGTTTGGTCTTTTTTTTTTTTTTTTTTTTTATCATTACTATGACAATTATTAAAATTAAACGTTACCTAAAAAAAATTCCTTCCTTATTTTTGTCAGGTTAAATTCTAATCTTCTTTAGAATTCCTTTAGGAAACAGATTAGGTAACCCTAACCAATATTCCAAACTCACACTATGAATACCTGTGATAGTAATTATCATATTCTAATGTAATAAGGTGTTTGTTTTACCCCACTAGACTAAATTATTTATAGAAAGTCTGAGATTATTCATCTTTATATCAACAGTGTCTAGCAGAGAACCTAGCGTATAGTTAGAATTTAATAAATACTTGCTGAGTAAATGGATGGATGAATGAAGAATCATGATATTGTGTCATTGTGTGATGCTGTTTTTGTTAGGTACCATCGAGTTGGTTCCAACTCAAAGTGACCCTATGTACAAAGAACAAAACAGTGCCCAGTCCTGCATCATCCTCACAATCGTCGCTATATTTGAGCCCATTTTTGCAGTCACTGTGTCAACCCAGCTTATTGATTATCTTCCTCTTTTTCATTGACCCTCTACTTTACCTAGCATGATGTCCTTCTCCAGGGAATAGTCCCTCCTGATAACATGTCCAAAGTACAGAAGACAAATTCTCTCCAACATCCCTTCTAAGGAGTAGGAGTATTCTGGCTGTTCTTCTTCCATGAGGGATTTGTTTATTCTTCTGGCAGTCTATGGTATACTCGGGATTCTTAGCCAACACCGTAATACAAATGCCTCAATTCTTCTTCGATCTTTCTAATTCATTTTCCAGCTTTCACACTAATATGAGGCTTGGGTCAGGCGCACCTTAGTCCTCAAAGTAACATTTTTGCTTTTTAACACTTTAAAGAGGTCTTTTGTAGCAGATTTGTCCAATGCAATACGTCCTTTGATTTCTTGACTGCTGCTTCCTTGGGCGTTGATTGTGGATCCAAGTAAATGAAGTCCTTGACAACTTCAATCTTTTCTCCATTTATCACGATGTTGCTTGCTGGTCGGTTGTGAGGATTTTTGCTTTCTTTATGTTGAGGTATAATCAAGTCTTCTTCACTTGCAGCAAGCAAAGCTGTGTCATCTGCATATCTTAGGTTGTTAATGGATCCCAGCTTCTCAGATTGTTTGTTCAGAATACAGATTGAATAAGTACAGTGAAATGATATAACTCTGATGCACATTTTTTCTGATTTTCAACCACGCAGTATCCCCTTGTTCTATTCAAACAACTGCCTCTTGGTCTCTATACAGGTTCCCCATGAGCATAATTAGGTGTTCCGGAATTCCCATACTTTACAATGTTGTCCATAATTTGTTATGATCCACACAGTGGAATGCCTTTGCACAGTCAATAAAACACAGCATTCTTTGCTTTCAGCCAAGATAGATATGATATCAGCAACGGTATTCCTCGTTCCACGTCCTCTTCTGAAGCTGGCTTGAATTTCTGGCAGTTCCCTTTTGATGTACTGTTGCAATCATTTTTTAATGATCTTCAGAAAGATTTTACTTTTTTGTGATATTAATGATATCATTCAATAATTTCCACATCCTTTTGGATCACCTTTCTTTGAAGTGAGCACAAACATGGATCTCTGCCAGTCAGTTGGCCAAGTAGCTGTCTTCCACATTGCTTGGCATAGAAGAGTGAGTGCTTCCAGTGTTGCATCCATTTGTTGAAATATCTCAGTTAGTATTCAGTCAATTCCTGGAGGCTTGTTTTTCACCAATGCCTTCAGTGCAGCTTGGCCTTCTTTCAATACCATCTATCATATACTAGCTCCTGAAATGGTTGAACATCAACCAATTTTTTTGTACTGTGACTCTATGTGATAGCTGATTAAATATGAAGACTCAGGGCTCGGAGAAAGGAAGAGCAGAGAAAAGAACTCTCCCTAGGCATGAGATTTCATGCAGCCCTACCAATCATTCTGCCCACTTTACAGATGAGAAAATAGAGGTGAGAAATGTGAAGTAGCTCTCTCACCCAAATCGGCAGATGGAGAAGATGAAAGAGATAAGAAATGACCTCAAGCCTAGCTGGCTGCAAAGCAAGTACAGCCCTTACTTTGACAAATAGACTTAAATAATGAATAACATTTTCTCTGACATGTATGCACATTTGCACTATGGGCTACAGATAAGTTGTTGTTCTTGTTATGGTCTGATTAAATTTGATGTCTTTGCGGCTCGCTGGGCTACCTCATTTATGTCTCTGCAAAAATGGCAACTCTTGAGAAATGCTTTCCCTGAGCCAATCTTAAGGAAAGCCTTACCACCCTAGCTATGGACTGTTTCCCAGCTTATTATTACACCCTCTCCTCACTTACCAACATGGTTAGGTTCCAAAGACTAGGTCATTATGAGAAATTGATGTTATGCTAAGATGGAGGATGATCACCTCAGATCACAAAATGGAAGGTGACTACATCATTCATTATGTAATTGACAAATTACATCATTACTTAACTGCCAAAACACTGAGAATCATGGCTCAGCCAAGCTGACACATGATCTTAACCATCAAGGTCAGCATGTCTTAAGGTAGGTTCTCTAGAGAAGCAAAACCAGAAAGTATATAAATATATATAGAGAGAGTTATGTTAAGGAAATGGCTGACATGGTTGTAGAGGCTAAAACGTTCCAAGTCTGTGGGTCAGGATAAAGGTTTCTCTGATTCATATAGCCACAAGGGCTGGCAAACCCAAGATAGGCAGGTCAGAGAGCAGATCTCTTGCTCACAAGCTGCGAAGATCAATGAATCCCATAATCAGCAGACAAGACCACAGGCAAGCTGCTAGCTCAAGTCCCAAGAACCATAGGTCAGACGAACAGGAGCCAGCTGCAGGATCCACTGCAAGCAAAAAGCCCCCTAGCCCTGCCAGAATGTCTGCTTATGTTCAATGCAGGCCGCATGCCCAAGGAAACTCCCTTTCAACTCATTGGCAACTCACAGCAGATACCCTCATGGGGGTTAGCACGTATCAAATCTCAACAGGGAAGTGATCACAACATTATATGACTGCCAGAACGCTGAGAATCATGGCCCAGCCAAGTTGACATACAATCTTAACCATCATAGTCCACCCTTTGTCAGCTTGGCACCTGTACAAATCTCCTTAAACCATACATAATCTCTGAATAAAGACAATTGTAAAGACTTACTTGCACCTAACATGATACAACCAACACACATACAACTGGAATTGCAACAGGTCAAGCGAACATCAGTCTAACTCAAATTGCCAGAACAGAGTGTCAGAGTCCCTCAATCAATTTCCAGACTTGAGCGAGTTTAAACACCCACAACCCCTTAAATGAAGGAGAGGCCGGGTCCCCTTGAAGAAGGACTCCAATACACGGCCAAAAATGTATGTCGTTGATCTTTCTCCCAGCCTTCCCCAAAGGGATCTCCAGCCTTTTAAGAGAGTAAGACTGTTCATTGGGGAAAAGAAAATAATCAGACTTTGCAGGAATTACTGAATTGATACTAACTACAGAAGACCCAAAACGCAGCATTACTCTGGCCTCACACCTCAGCATTCATTACTGACAGATGTACTTCATTATTGTGCAAAGTAGTCAAATAGTAGATTTTTTACTATTGTTGTAATTACCAAATGTCAGATAACAAAATAGTCAATACATGAAGAGATGGTGTATTTTTACTTACAGCATTTGCCCCTTCCTGGCATTTTGTATTCATTTGCTTCCTGTTTATGAGAGCACTTGTTAAAGCTCAATACATTTATGGAACCGATTACTTGAATAAGATAATTAGGGCTTTGAACCAGTTGTAACCATTTCAGTCATGGATGACGAAGTGAAACAGGAACAGACTCAACGTTTCCAATTTGGCAGATTTGGCATGGTACCCGGAGTGGGAAAAATTATGGGATGAAGCCCTGGAATGAGAGACTCAGAAGAGGCATAGTGGGCCCTTTCGGTAACCTGATGCATGAGATCGGATTATTGGCAGGACTGTAGGAGAATGACACATATTCAAAGTGGTGTGGTTGGCTGCCATCTTTGAGTGGTGCTCTGCCATCTTCGAGTGGGGCAGCGCCGCTTCAGTCTGTGTTCAAAATCTGAGGGCAAGAGATTTTGTAGCTAGCTATGCAATGTGTATGCTTTCCTTGTTCTCTAAGAGGGAGATTAAGTTTCTGGCAAGGCTTTGACCCTTAATTTTTCCTGTTCCAGCTATCTTTTTGGTTCGCCATAACTTTAAAAATCTGGGTCTGCTCCGGTGAAGCTTCCTCGGCCTGAACCAGGCAGAACCAGTTTGAAGATGTGAAGATAACTGATACCTACGCTTCTTTCTCCTTCACAAAATGTTCTCTGACCAAGTAGAAAATAAGTTGGACATCCTTCTCCTTTTATAAAATAGACTGTCCTTTTCCTAACAACACTGCTTTAATTTATTTGAATCTCTAAAGGTAATGACTTTCCACGTCCTACCTAGTCAAATGTTTTATTTTGAGTTGTTTATAAGCTGTGAAATAGGAGCCCTGGTGGAGCAATGAATAAGCGCTCAGCTGCTAAACAAAAGGTTGATGGTTCAAGCCCACCACCTGCTCCATGGGAGAGAGATGTGGCAGTCTGCTTCCGTAAAGCTTTACTGCCTTGGAAACGCTATGGGGCAGTTCTGCTCTGTCCTACAGGGTCCCTATGAGTCAGAATTGACTCGACAGCAATGGGTTTGGTTTTACACAAGCTGTGAAAGTTGGGAAAATATACTGTGTAGCAGGAGGCTTATTGACTGCCAATATGGGATCACCATTTTGACTGTCTTTTTGTTTATCTCACCACTTTTATCTTAAACCCTGGCTACCTACACAAAGGGCGTATGTCAACACATGTAATACGATAGATCCAAGAGCCCTCTCTATGAAAATGTGAAGTTGATGTGCTCTACTTTGAAGGCAGCCTGTGCTTCTAATACCAAAAATACTGTCAACTCTTGCTGTTTCTGCCAGCAGGGTGTACTATACTTCTCTGCAGGTATTCTTAAACTCTCTTAGTGTGAATCTCTGAAAATTTTCTCCAAATATGTTGCAAGCACAGGAAGACTTACCACACACTCTTTGAGAGGTTATTGTCTCAGAAATTGTAGCACATTTTAATAGGATTGTTTTCCATCTATTCGTATTCCCTACTTTAACCTCATAGCAATTTGAAATCCATCTGTGTGTCACATTCGGGATTTGTTACCAAGAGAAACTTAACTGTCAGGTTTCCTATTCCCTTTTAGAGGATGAAGAATGCTCTGTAGCTTTTACTTATTATATGTAATAGATGAAGGAAAACAGTGAATGCAATAAATGAATAAAGGGAGAGCAGTAAATCTTTGAAAAGCACTTTGGTGCCATCATGTGGTAAAGACTTGGTATGTTTGAAGCTATTCCTGGGCATTCTCTTTTTAATTCTACTTGCATACACAATTTTTGTTCCATTAACTTACTAAAAAATCTAGCTCTCCCATTACCCTTGAATAGGTGAGTTTTTATTATAAAGTAAATCAAGGGATGTCTCAGAAATTGATTTAAAGAACATTTAACTTTTCACCCAAAGCTCTCTCTCTTTTTTTTCCCTTTGAAAGTGAAATAGGAGGAAAACCCTGACTTACAAGCTTCATTTAAGGATTTTCAATAAAAGAACATTCTCTTTGAGCTAAATCAATAGCATTTACTTGGTTTCCATCTCAGCACACACCCTCAGGAGTGTGTACCTCTGTGTTTTAATCAAAAGCACGTCATCCTTCTGATTCTATTTTTATTTACAAACATTTTTGTGGTACTTACGCGGTAGAAACCCTGGTGGCACAGCGATTAAGAGCTATGGCTGCTAACCAGAAGGTCAGCTGTCCAAATCCACCAGGCCTTCCTTGGAAACCCTATGGGCCAGTTCTACTCTGTCCTCTAGAGTCGGAATCAACCCGACAGCCAGCAGGTTTGGTTTGGTTTTTAGGAGGTGGAAGGCACTATTCTAAGCAGGCTACGAAAACACTGATTTGATCTTCATAACAACCCACTGTCATTGATACTGCCATCATCATCATCATCACCATCCTCATCATTCCCAGATTCCATGCTCTTAATAACTGAGCAATGCTACATCTTCTGTGGTAGACCCCACTCCTTACTCCACATCTGTCCACAGGTAACCTGCTGTTAGCCTCTAAATTCTGTAGAGCTGAATCAGCTACGGTTTCATTATGCATGTTAGATCCATCGTCATGCCTTTTGCTCCAAACCTAGACTCTGTTGTGCCAGGGACAATCCCGATAAACATTCAGATCCACTAGCACTCTTATTCTCCCTTCTTATGATGTTGGCCCAACCAGTATGAGCTTCTGCCTCAATAGTCAGAACAACTTTTTCCCACTGGGGAAGAATCCACTGGATTTTGATCTCTTCTGAAAGACTGAGCTGTGATGCCTGTGGTCATAGCATCAAGATTCTGTTCAAATGCCAAGTTAAACCTATGAGAACCAAGCTTATGTAGCCAGAGCTCTTTGCAGGTACTCCTCGTACAAACCAGTCGCACACTTGTGTCTACTCTCCCAGCCCCCTGACGCCATCCTAACTCCTTCTCAGTACAAGTTATTGAGATCACAGAAGGTTTTGCACCCACATCTTCTCCATTACTCTGTTGGGTAACGTTCCCACTTTCCTTTATGTGCTTCCAAATTCCCATGATGCTCCTGCACCTTCATGCACACCAAATATCTTCCCTTTCTTTCTTTGAAAAGCTGCCCTTCATCCTTCACAAAACTTTCTCTGGTAAATATATCTGAGGTGGAAAGTTAATTAATTTCTTCAATCATAGAAAATAGAATGTACCCACAAAAATGCCTCAAAATTTGAACAGGAACATGCCTAAATTACTACCTAGTGTTAATGACCTTGTGAATAGAATCTAAATTTAGTGTAAAGTTAGTCGTGTGTCTGCAGTCTTGGAATTGAGGATATTTTTATGTTGTTTTAATTAAAAAAACACAAGGCATAGCTTTAGAGCCTGATACCATTCTGTGTATACAGAAAGTAACTTAACATGGGATCCTAAATAATATAATTGAATATTATTTTAATTCTTCCCTGAAGATACTAATATATTTTAACTTTTTCTATAAATTAACAGAAGGCCTTCCCATTGCATGCACATTAATATGGTTAGTGTATGCATCCAAGAGTTTACGCAACCTAAAGTTAGGTGACTAGAGACTCTTAGACATTGCCCTGTGTTCACATGCAGTTAATTGATGTTGTGTTATGATAACGTATATTTTTTCAAGCAGAATATAAGAAAATTCCTAGTCATTTAAATAATAATGTTCTATAACATGTATACCTATTGTGGTGTAGTGGAAGGATTTGGAGTCATGGCACTGAGTTTCAATTCTGCTTCTTAATGTATTAACTATTAGTATTTCACTTTAGTGAAAATTTTTTATATAAACAGGGAAAATAATTTTCCCCTTCTAGAAGTGGTATGTGTGTATGTACGTGTGTGTGTGTGTGTTGATTAAAGATGGTAAATCTAAAGTGCTGCACATATGACTGGTGCATGTTAATAGTTTATAATGATTATTTGTATTATTTTAACTCTTTAACAAAACTTAAACAGCATTTCTATCCCCTCCTCTTTTTTCTCCCTGTCTTCACTGTCAATTTTTCTTTTTCCCTTTTTCTATTCTGCTCTTTTCTTTACTCTCCTTTCTCCTAAAAACCAGTCAAATATGGAAAAGAAGCAGTATGTATTAAACTTTTAAAAGCTGACTGCTCAATTTCTTTTTCACCTTCTTTGGGTGGTTGTGTTGTTGTTGTGTGTCACTGAGTCAATTCCAACTCACAGTGACCCTATATAGCAGAGTAGAAATATCATATGGTTTCCAAGGCTGTAATCTTTACAGGAGCAGATTGCCAGGCTTTCCCCCATGTTGAGCAGCTGGTCCATTCCAACTGTCAACCTTTCAGTTAGCAGCCAAACCCTTAACCATTGCACTACCAGGGCTCCTTTCTCTGGCTGGTGTACAGACATATTTGCCTCAACTCTGTACTAAATTTAGAAGAGTTCGTAAAGTCAATTTTGGAAAAGTAATTATGATTTATGAGTTCAGACCCTCAAACAGATTTTTAAATGTCAGAATATATATTTCATGTTCCAGGTTACAGACAAATCAGCAAAGTACTGATTTCACAAAATGATAATTCAGGGAGAAGAGTGGCTCTGCGGTAGGGAAGAAAGAATACAGAACTGGTCAGCAGGCCTGGGTGTGGCATTGGATGAGCCATCAGCTGACCATTTTTGTCACGTTTTTAATTATGTAAAACAGAGTTATTAACTTACTGTTCTGCCTTCCTGATAGTTATTGTAAGAATAAAAGGAGACATATGTTGCATTTGAAGTCTTGAGAAAATAAAACAATTGTATAAATATAATTATTTATGAGAAGTGTTAAGAAGGGTACCATTTAGAACGTGTTTTTCTCAATATATTAAGAGGAACTAACAATTTCTTTCCTTTTCCCCTAGCAATGTCCAAAGCTGTTTTCTTTTCCAAGAATAACCCTATTAACTAGTAACAGTTCTTAAAAAGAAATAAAGTATACATATCTTAAATTTAAAGATTTCCAGGATTTTAGTGGGAATGACACAGATCTGATTTCTGGCTGCTGTAACACGTCTTTGCCAAGTTGCTTCTGAAAAATCCATTGAAGATGCTGGTCCTAGACCCAACTCTGCCATGATTACCTGGCTGAGTTTAGTTCATCAGAGATATGTTGCGGACCTACAATGGGTCAGGCACTGTTTTGGGTACTAGGAGGACAATGTTGTATAAGACCAAGTCTGTCCACTCAAAGAGCTGACAGTCTAATAGACCTTTTTACAGATGTGGAATCTGAAATCAAGAGAATTGAGGCAAGTTACCCCAAATCTCGCAGCTAGTGCATAGTAGAAGGGACCACAAACCCAGACTGGGGCTCAGAGTCCAGGGGCATTTCCAGTTTATCATCCTGCCTCCCATGTCTGAGAACCAAGCTAGTAGAAACTTCTGAGTTGTGTTCATCTTTGCTGAACACTATATACATCCAAGATACCTGTGTAATCACAAGGGTCTGTTGTTGTCGTTACGTGCCGTTAAGTCAATTCTGGCTCCTAGCAGCCCTATAGGACAAAGTAGAACTGTGCCATAGGATTTTCTAGGCTGTAATCCTTACGGGAGCAGATGGCCAGATCTTTCTCCCACAAATGGACTGCTGGGTTCAAACCACTGACCTCTTCGTTTGTAGTCAAGCACTTAACCGTTCTTCCAACCTACAGGTGACATGGAGTAGTGGAAAGAGGAAGGGAACTGGAAGTTATATACCTTGGGTTTAAATCTGAGCATCTTAAGGAACGGTTTCTCTTTCATCAACTTAACGTTTCAACCTCAGTTTCTCATCTATGAAATGGGAATTATGTCTTTTCATAGAATTAGTATGAGACTTAAAGAAAATGATATAGATAAAAGCACCTAGCAGAGATGCTGCCTCATATTAGGAACTAAGTAAAAGTGATTTTCTTTTCCTGTCCAATTCAGGAAAACCAAATCCTTGAGCCCACTGGATGTACACATAAGTGTTAAAAAATATTCACTAGGTGGCACAATTTTACTACAACTGGCAGTGCTTGACTACTAGCCAAAGGGTTGGCAGTTCAAACCTACCCAGCAGTGCCTCAGAAGACAGGCCAGGTGATCTGCTTCTGAAAGGTCACAGCCTTGGAAACTCTATGTGTGTAGCTCTACTCTACCCACACGGAGTCGCCATGAGTCAGAGTCAACTCGACAGCTAACAACAGGTGCCTAGTTTTATACTGGATTTTATTATTATTAATAACAGGCTTCATTTTTTTACCACAGCTTTAAATTTACAGAAAAAATGGGCATATATACAGAGAGTTCCCATATTATCACACATACACACACAGTTTCTTCTATTATTACCATCTTACATTAATATGATGCATTTTTACAATTAATGAACCAATAGTGATACAGTATTAACTAAAAAAAAAAAAAAATTTTTTTTTTTTTCTAAAGTCCATAGTTTATTCAGATTTCCTTAGTTTTTAACCTAATGGCCTTTTTCTGTTCCAGGATCCATCCAGGATTCCATATTACCTTTACTTGTCATTTTTTCATAGGTTCCCCTTGGCTGTGATTTTTTTTCTCAGACTTTCCTTGTTTTTGAAGTCCTTGACAGTTTTAAGGCATACTGGTCAGGTATATGGAGCCCTGGTGGCACAGTTGTTAAGAGATTGGCTGCTAACCAAAAAGTCAGCAGTTCAAATCTAGCAGCTGCTCCTCGGAAACCCATTCAGGCAATTCTATTCTGTCCTATAGGGTTGCTAAGAGTCGGAATTGACTTGACAGCAACGGTTATTGGTCAGGTATATTGTAGGATGCCCCTTTATTGAAATTTTTATGTTGTTTTTCTCATAGGCTGAGGTTATAGGTTTGGGGGAATAAGACCACTGAGGTAAAGTACCATTTTCACCACAGTACTTCACATCAAGATTACATGTGATCAACATGATTTATGACTGTAACTATTGATCTTTATCACCTAGTGTTTGCCAGGTTTCTGCACTGTGAAGTTACTACTCCTTCCCCTTTTCCATACCGTACTCTTTGGGAGTTATGCTCCTTCTCCTTTACCCAGTGCCATCGAGTCAATTCTGACTCATAGTGACCCTATAGGACAGAGTAGAACTGCCCTAAAGAGTTTCCAAGGAGCACGTGGCAGTTTCAAACTGCCGTCCCTTTGGTTAGCAGCTGTAGCACTTAACCACTACACCCCAGGGTTTCCTCCCTCCCCTCCCCTTTAGGGTAGAGTATTTACATTACACCCACTCCTCACTTATAGATGTGGTTATGGTCCAAAAACCAAGTCATTATGTGAAAATCAGCATTAGTGAAAACAGAGGACGACCACATGAGATCACAAAATATTATGTGGGCCACATATGTCCCTCTGTACCTGAGAGGCAGAAAATGTAGGTGGGTGTTTTATGTCCCACTGGTCATGAAAGGGCTTCTGCCAGACATACATCATTAATGCACAAAATAATCAGGTAATAGTTTTTTACTATTGTCATAAATTTGAAATATCAGGTAAGATAGTTGATAAGTCAGGAGTAGGTGTATTTGGAATGCTGTAAGGGAGATTTTTCTCTTCTCCCCCATTTATTTATTTATTCAATCATTCATTTATATCATTATGGACTCAATGACACTTTATTTTGAGGTTATATTCCAATATTATTTATTTTGTTGCTAAATTTGTTCTAGTTTTCCCTATTGGGAGATTTGTCAATTGGCTTCTGTGTCCCTTTGAAATGCCCCCATCAATGTAATATTTTTGCTTGTTTTGCATTTTGCTCTTATTGTTTTTTTTTATTATTGTTTTATTTTGTTTTTAGCATTTCCTTATTTTCTGGTACTAAAAGATGCTCCAGACTCATATGTTTACTTCCCCAATCTTAGAATCAGCTATTTCTCCAAAGAGCCCTGGTTTCTTTTATTGAAGAATGGTGTTAAAAACCAAGATTTGAGAGCTAGAGGTACTCATTGCTACTGAGGTGTCGTATTTTTTAGGTCATTTGAATTTTTATGCTCACATTTATGGTATTATTTTATTGCAATTTACCTTACCCTACAGGATACTTATAGTGATACTTTAAGAAAATGCCACTGATTGCTTTTATAGTGTTTTATAGTGTCTCATGGTTCAATCTATGTGTAGAAAATGTCATTGATTTCCTAGTTTTTATGTACATCAAAGATGCAATTATCTTTATAGAAAATAGATGCTAATATGCACATTTTTTTCCATTTTGTGAGCATTTATTTTTCCTGTGATGTCTGACCATACCAATTTTTCCTGACTGAGAAGCTTTCCGGGACACGAGACTTTCAGTCTGGGCAAACACAGATAAGTTGATTACCCTATTGATTGATCTTATAACAATTAATATTAGACATTAAATACAAAAATAAAGCTAGAGATACATAGATATGCATATATGTGTGTGCTTGCACACAGGTACACAAAAACACATACACACACCCACAACTATATGAGATCTGTGATTATGTCTGAATATTTTTCTCACAGTATCCCTAGCACAATACTTAATCCATAGCAGGTGCTCAAAAAAATTTTCTAAATTAAATTAAACACATGATTGAATACATTAATTAATGAGCCTGTAACATCTTGGTAAATGTAATAAATACATCTAGTAACTATTTATGTATTACACTCGTATTTTTAGAATTTTTTTACTTACTTTAATTTTATCAATTTTAAAAACCACATAGCATTTTTCTATGCCCATATTTTCTCTGTATTGTGGATATGTTCTGTTGTTGAGGATAGTAAAGAAACTTTATGATTATAGCCATGTTTGTAACAGGTTCACATTCCCAGTGACTGATACACAAAATACAGGATTTGCATTTGCAAGCTTGAATATTTTTTCCTATGTTTTTGGCTATTTGTCTATATTTATTTTTTATATTGACTATTCCTGTTTGTTTTTTTTTTTTTGTAAAATTTTGTATTTGTGTATTTGTTTTACTAGTAAAAAGCTCTTTTTATAGTAATGCCATTAGCCCTTTTCTAACATTATTAGTTGCCACCAAATTGATTTCAACTCATGGCAACCTTGTGTATACCGAAAGGAAACATTGCCCAGTCCTGCACCATCTTCATGGTCGTTGGTACTCTTGAGCTTATTGTTTGGGCTATTGTGTCAAACTGTCTGATAGCGAACTTGTTTTTCTCTCAGATTGTCACTTTCTCTTATTTGCTAGGTAGGATTTTTCTTTTTGGGGGGAGGATTTTTTTGTTTGTTTTTTATTTTTAATCTATCTGTATTGTTACTTTATGGTCTCTGACCCTGGCATGATTTATGAGACACAAAAATGTTATTTTTCAGGAAAATAGTATCAAAAGTGACCATCGTGGTTCTCTGTGTATTATTGAGTCATATATGCCTGGCTGAATCAGTTAGCAGATGGCAAACATCATATCCTAGGAAGAAATGGCCACCTCTAGGGACTAAACAATTAAAATCCAACGTATTTTGTAATAGCAAGCATCACAAAATCACAGCCGAAGAGCATAGTTAACGCCTTATACTTCCTTGTGACACCACCTCCCATTTCAAGCTTTGTTGCTGGAGTACGTGGTGGTCATCTATGAGCCAGAACAAAACCACTTACATGTTTCATAAAGCCGACAAGCAGCCATGATCTGCTGCAGGAAGTGACTATGAGAAAGAAAATGGACCCAGTCTATTCTGTACTCAAGAAGGGAGACAGGCATGAATGCTAAGAAATAATAGATTTCAATATTCCTTTTTGAGAGAATAAGATTCTTTTATTTGAAGTTTTTAATTTTCTTTTCTTGTTATTACAACTACCTAAAAACTCCTGGAAAATGGACAACTCTGCACTACTCAGTAGCACGACTTTGGGTGGGTTAGTGCAAAGGGAGAAATCATAAATATTTAAATGCCCTCTGCGTAAACTAAGGATAAAAAGAGTAAGACAACTTCTGTTCAATATGCTTGGAACGACATTGCTAATGTCATTTTTTAATGCATACCTATGAATCCATAATGGCATCATGCAAAGAAAAAATTGCTACTGCATGTAAATTGCTTGTATTTTCCAGTAGGTACTAATTTAGCTATGGTAGTAAAATTTACTGGGCAAAATGGATTATGCTCACTCTCCTTTGAAGATGGTGGCAAAGCATGTTTACTTGTTGTGATCCGAATTCATGGACTATAGCTCTTGAAAAGATTGGGGCTTATGAGTTGCCTTAGGTAAAGAAGTTAATCAAATGAAAAAAAAAACTTGAAATATCTATGCAAACACTGAATTCGATTTAAAATGAGCAGAGCTGTGCTTGTCTTACAGACTTACTGCATGAAAACCAAAAACTTCTACTTCACACATCCTAAAACTAAATCTTTAAAAAAAATCAAGTTTAACATAGTAAACTCTTAGTTTAAAACATTGAAGGAACATAACAGGTACCCTTCTTTAAAAAGAAACATCCTTGAAATGTTTACTGTGCATTGATTCTTTCAAGGAATAAGCGATTCTGAACATAATCACAAAATTAGGCAGAAAGCTCATGGTGTGATATTTTCCTGCTTTCTAGTAATAATCACCATGATAATAACAGAATCTACTGCACACTTGCTGTCGATAAGACACTGACTCTTGTATGTAGTATTTATTTAATTGAATCCTCATAAAAATCCTATGATGGAGCTGCTATTATTATCTCCATTTTAGATGACGAAATTTAGACACAAAGAGGCTAAGTAAGTTATCTGGGGTCACACAGTAACTAGAGTAGACAGCAGTTGAATGTAGATCATTGGTAATAAATAAATAACCAGACCCGTTGCCGTCAAGTTGATTCCGACTCATAGCGACCCTATAGGACAGGGAAGTAGAACTGTCCCATAGGGTTTCCAAGGAGCAGCTGGTGGATTCAAACTGCCAACCTTTTGGTGAGCAGCTGAGCTCTTAACCACTATGCCACCAGGGCTCCATTGGTGATTGGTAACAGGGCCCAGTTAACCAACTTGTAAAATTATATCTCATAAGGATGGGAGAAGGATAAAAACCAGAGGAGCATAAGTGAGTCACTGACGAGTGCAAAACAAAAGAAGTTACAAGAGTTGTCTTAGCTTTATCAAGTATTGCTATTTCTGAATCACTGAAAGTACATTCTGCTGACTAGAAATGCTCCCTAGAGCAATGGTTCTCGAACTGTACTATATAAAAAGAATTAGCAGATAAAAATACTATTTAAAATCATGTTTTCAGGGCTGCACTCCTAGAGATTCTGATTTAGCCAGCCGCAGTGGAGACCAGCTACCTGTATTCCCAGGTGAGTCTCCCGTAGGCTGGACTGGGCTCGCTTTGTTTCCAGAGCCCCGCTTTCAGAGAGTACTGCTGCCTTACTGGGAAAATTGTTGAAGATCGCTCCCTAAATGAAGAAAAGCATACCTTACAAAAGAGGCAAGAAGAAATTCGTTTGTAAATATGACTAGCAATTAGACAAATAATGCTCAAATAGAAAAGTACTTCAGAGCAAGGTCAAAAAGGCTTAAAAAAGAAAAATCCATTGCCATCTACTTGATTCTGACTCTTAGTGACCCTATAGGACAGAGTAGAACTGCCCCATAGGGTATCAAGGAGTGTTTGGTGGATTTGAACTGCCAGCCTTTTGGTTAGCAGCTATAGCTCTTAACCACTACACCACCAGGGCTCCTGAAAAGGCTTTATGCCCCTGGATATCTTTGCCAATAATTGTAGGAGCAGCAGCAGTAGATGTCCTGAGGCCAAGAAGGCGATGATGATAATACTAAGCTAATATTTATGAACACTTCTTTGAAGGACTTCTGCTTTCACCAGGAACAGAAAAATCATGTGAGAGTTTTATAGTGGAGAGGGATGTTGGCACAAATGAAGTTTTCTTTTTAGAAGATGGAGACTATCACAAATACGCTGTTAAGAAAAAAAAAAAAGAGAGAAGAGGAAAGGAAAAATTCTTGAGTAAATCAAAGGGCATGGGACCCCATGCATAAACTGAAGGGTTTGCTTCAGCAGTAAGGGCAAAGGATTCATCAGAAAAGGAGGGAAGGCAGAGCATAAGGCACAGATGAAGTCGGTAGATCCAGTAGTAAAAGATCAGGGTTTTTTTTTTTTTTCTGACTGCTTCTATGTTCTAAATGAAATCATCACTTGAAACATCAGCAATTGCCTTACAGAAAAGAGGTTTTCCTGGTCTTTTTGTTAGTCTTTAGAAGTCCTCTTGTTCCACATCCCTCCTAGTGCAGGAATCATTTGCATAGCCCTCAGATGTTGTGAATGTGGCCATCCAGCCTCTACGTGTGCACCTCTGGGTCACTTTTTTTCGGAAACAGTTTTTTTCCATGTTTAGACATCACTAACTTTTAGGAAGAGGGCAGTGGTGGTTCAACGGTGGAATTCTCGCCTTCCATGCAGGACCCCTGTGTTCGATTTCTGCCCAGCGCACCTCAAGGGCAGCCAACACTTGTCTGTCAGTGGAGGCTTGTGTATTGCTATGACGCTGAACAGGTTTTAACAGAGCTTCAATAGACTAAGATGGATTAGGAAGAAAGACCTGGAGATCTACTTCCAAAAGTCAGCCAGTGAAAGCCCTATTGATCACCATCGTCCAATTTCATTGCACATGGGGTGACCATGAGATAGGGGGCTGACTGGATGGTAGCTAAGAACAACAACAAACTTTTAGGAAACTTTTTCTTACCATATTGCCATATAGGAAACTGTATTCTTTACTCCATTTCTGATGTTACTACTCACCATAAACTCAGAAGCTTAAAACAAGGCAAACTTATTTTCTAGTAATTATGTAAGTCAGAAGTCCAACACAGGTCTCACTGGGCTAAAATCCCTGCCAGCAGGACTGTGTGTTCCTTTCTGGAGGCTCCAGGAAGAATCTGTTTCCTGTGTTTACCAGTGTCTTGAAGCTACCTGCATTCCTTGGGTTGTGGCTCCTTCTTCCATCCTAAAAGCCAGCAACATTTCATCTCTCTGTACTTCTGCAGTCACATCTCTCTGACTAGGTACAGCTGGGGAAGCTTTTCTGCTTTTAAGGATTCATATGAATAAATCAAGTGCTCCTGGATAATCCAGGATTATCTCCCCATTTCAAAATCCTTGACCTGAATCACATCTTCAAGGTCCCCTTGCCATATAAGGTGACATATTCACAGGTCCCAGTGATTACAACATGAACATCTTTGAAGGGCCACTATTCTGTCTCCCACACTTGTACTAAGTTTAAATCTTTCTCCCCGGCTCTTAATTTACACTACGGAATTCTGACGTAAATTAGAGGAAGCCTTTCCTTATCCACAGAATAATTCTGTCACACATTTGAAGACAGCCTTCAGGGCCTCTTGCTGCCTTCTTTTTCAAACCTGTTCATCTCTCCTCACCAGGTATGGTTACAAGGCTCTTCACTACTCTCCACCATCCTCTGGAGACCTCCCAGCTTCTCAGATATCCGTCCGTAAAATATGGTTCCCATAAGTAAACATGAGCCAAATCCACACCGATCCTCAACACCAGTCTTTTTATCCATACTAAAAAACCCATTTAGATATCATCTGCAAATCACAATGTACAATTAGCTTATTTTGATGACTAAATTATATTCTAAGAATTTTGCAATATATTGTCCTTTTCAAAACATGAAAGAAAATTATGTTTTTTTGAAAGTTGTTTTGAGGTTGCTTAAATTACAGTCATTTATTGATCTCTAAAGGGGTGGTTTAAAGGCACCTTATGATACACTCTCAACCCTCAGGGTGTTTGGGACTAATAGGGGAGAAACCAAAAAACCAAAACCCATTGCCATCGAGTCGTTTCTGACTCATAGCAACCCTATAAGCAGAGTAGAACTGCCCCATAGGGTTTCCAAGGAGCGCCTGGTGGATTCAAACTGCCTACCTTTTGGTTAGCAGTCATAGCACTTAAGCACTACGCTACCAGGGTTTCCAATAGGGGAGAAGGGCACAAATAATTTTATGGTACTATTTATAGTAAATTCATGATTGAGTTAATGATAGGGTGAATGGGAATGTAACCTTCGGTAGAAGAACTGGTCAGAAGGGATTCCTAGAATTGTCACCTAAACTGAGTTTTAATGAGTGACATGTTAGGAATGCAGACTGGATCGGAAAAGTATCTCAGGTAGCAGAAGTAGAAGAGGCAAAGGCATTGTGGCACTAAACAATAGAAAGTGAGTGTATTTGGTAAACTACAAAACACTAATAACAATAAATTCAGATTCAAACCAAACCTGTTGCCCTGAAGTCAATTCTGACTCATAGTGACCCTACAGGACAGAGTAGAACTACCCCGTAGGGTTTCTAAGGAGTGGCTGGTGAATTCGAACTGCTGACCTTTTGATTAGCAGCGGTGCTCTTAACCACTGCCGCATCAGGGCTCCAAATTCAGATAAGTTCTTGATATCTATATCTAATTGTTTTATTCTTTTAACCGTCATAGACATTCTTTGGTATAAGTCCTGTAATTATCCCCATTTCTCAATTCAGGGAACTGAGGCACTAAGAGGTTAAGCAACTTGCTAACATCACACAGTTAGAAAGCAGCAGACTCAATATTTGAGCTTATGGAAATCTGGCTTCAAAGAGTCTATTCACAAACTTTATGGTATACTGGCAGTCAGTATTACTGGAATGTAATATACAGAGCAAAAGAGCAAAGAGTGGTGGATGATAAGTCAGGAAAAGTCAGTGAAAGTTTTTGTTAAAGAGCTTGGACTTTAACCTGTCTGCAGAGAGGCTACCTTGATGGGCTAAATAGAGGAACATCATGGTCACAGGTACATTACATATCACTTTTGTGATTGTGTGGGGATTGATGAGAAGGGAGCCAGTCAAGAAACTAATTCAGAGAAGGGCACTGCTTCAGGTGAAAAATGACGACCGAGTACAAATGCTGACAATGAGAAATATTTAGGAAGTAGGGTAACAGGAAGTGGTCACGGTTCTTCCACATGGGGATGGGAGTTAATGGAAAGAAGGAAATCAGAGATTACTCCTAAGAATGTAGTTTGAATGATTTTTGAACTTTTATAGTTCACTGTGTTAGAGAATGCATAATGAAGACAGAAAATGAGTTAAGGTTGAGCAAGTTGAATTCAAGTTGCGTGTGTTAGTTCTAGGCTATGCAATAGGCAGCTTCATTTACGTGTGTGCATTGTGTTAATTCTGCTCAGCTTTAACCTCTGAACGATTTGCTGGTAAAATTATGAATGTCTAGAGGATATAGCGAATTGTCTCCCGTGTGCCACTTCTGTTGTAGTATTAGTTTATGACCACACGATGGAGTCCTTTCTTCACATTTCTTTATAGTGATTTCTTTTTCTTTCAAGACAGCCCTGTCACATAAAAATACTAGATACAATAAAAGACATTTAAAATACCAGAATATTCCTCTGATAAATTTAGTTTATTTGAGAAAAAGAAAAATTAATTCAATGCATACCCAAAACCATCCACAGATTATTTTAAATGAAATTTGAGACTGCTGAAAAACATTAGTTTATTCAGAAAAATGGATTTTTATTTATTCTTAAAAGAGACACTGACAAAGTATAAAAATTAGCTGCTTGAGAACAGAAGTTGTTTGGTAGTGATTGATTTAATATAAATCTTGTAAGTCTGAATCAAGTTTTGAATGATTTAAAATAGGTGAGTGATTGTAGAGAACCATATTATGAAGATGCATTTTTTTAATTGTACTTTAGATAAAGGTTTACAGAGCAAACTAGCTTTTCATTAAACAATTAAAACACATATTATTTTGTGACATTGATTGCCAACCCCGTGACATGTCAAAACTCTCCCCTTCTCGACCTTAGGTTTCCCATTATCAAGATGCATTTTGATGTATGCATGTGTTTACCAGATTTGAGGTTGGGAATATACATATATATATGCTTATATATGGGGTTTTTATATATATTAATATATACAACGGACTTACCAGTCAGCTTTGATCAATAATGTTTTAGAAAAGAATAATAATGATGGTAACTAGCATTGGTAAAGCATTTTACAGTTTACTCTGGAGTCCCTGGGTAGCACAAATGGTTCAGAGCTTGACTACTAGCCGGAAGGTTGGCAGTTCAAGTCCAACCAGAGGTACTTTGGAAGACAGACCTTCCTAAAGGTCACAGTCTTGAAAACCCTATGGAGCTGTTCTACTCTGCATACATGGGGTCACCATGAGTCAGAATCGACCCACCAGCAACTAACGACAACAAAAACATGTCTTCACTGGTTTTATTTCATGTGATCCTGAACCAAACAAAAAAAAAAAAAAAAAAACCCATTGCTGTCAAGTTGATTCTGACTCATAGAGGCCCAATCAAATCTCTACTCAGGAGAAATTTAAAGACTGGACAGATTCTGGGAAAAGTGCAAATTCGTACTGTTACCTCCCTTCACCTTACACATTATACCGCTCTTGGTACACCTTTATTCTTTACATTTGCCTTCAATTTTATATCCTAAACGTCTTACGGTGTTTTTACATTGTTGTAACGAAAAGACGATACAGTTCTTGTCATTTCTGGACAGGAATGAACGTCCTAAAAAAACTCCTAAGTTTTAAAGCTTAGCATTCCTCCCCTCAGGTTAAGGAGTTCCATTTTTCTCGTTAATTTCATTACTACATTTTTTTTCTCCTTAATTTTTATTTATTTATTTTTTTGATGGCATGTGTTTTCAGTATTGGGACGCATGCTTAATTACTAATTGAGTGTGTTTAAATTTTTAGTTGGTAATATGGATTTTGAGAAATACGACCTGGTAATACAAGCCACCAATGAGAGAAGTGGCACTCTAACGCCACCAATCTGTGGTATGACAATAAACCAATGAGAGCTAGGTAAGTAGTTTATTCTGGGTGCCTTTCCATTGACTCGACAGCAATGGGTTTGGTTTTCCTTAGGTTACATGGGGAACCTCTGGTTTTCCAATATAACACAGAAAAACCAAAACGAACCCATCAGGGCTTCCTAACTATCACACAAGAAAGCCATAATTATGCTTGCAAGCCTTGTTGCACAGAAACAAAGGAAATAAAGGCAAAAGTTTATAAAACTAACACATCCAGGAAGCATCACCTAATAGAATAATCAACCTACACAAAGCGAGGCTCCAACTCAGGTCTGTTGAGCTTCATGCATTTCAAAAGGGACCCACCTTAATGCTAAATGCAGTAGAACTGGAAGAACACCTTATCTCTGAGGTCCAGGGGTGTAAAAAGTGGCTGGCACACTGTGCATGACAATGGCAATGAAAGATCAACTGGTACAATCCTTTTGAATGATCCATCTCCTAATCTGTGACACTTCTCCAGGTCTCACTGTTCAGAATCTGTGTAGTAGAAATTCCTATCGTGGGTCACATCTTTTGAATTAAAGTACAGTTTTAGATGAGTCTCAATGGAAATAGTTTCGTTCTTAACCTCACTGTCATCTACCCTCCCCCTACCCCAGCTCCCCTGAAAAAAAAAAAAAAATTTTTTTTTCCCCCCGAAGTCTTGTTAATTTCACCATTGTTGGCCAGAATGCCAAATGGATGGATAATTTTAAGTGTTCGTCTTATAGGGTGTCTTGCTGATGTGTACAGCATCCCTTTATTCCTGCAACACTGTGTTCTCCCTTCCTACATTTCTGGCCACTCTTTCTCAGTTTCCTTTTCCCTTTCTCCTTCACTCTGTCTCTACATACTGATAGATTCCAGATTTGTTGCTCTAGCGCATCTCTCCTCTCTGAGCATAAGTCTTATATTCAAAACTGATTTCCTGACTTTTCCACTTTCCCATAATGATAATTGGCCATCATCATCCATCATCTCATTTGTTCAAGTCAGAAACCAGGTACTCATCCCTGATTCCTCCCTTTCCTTCAACACCCGTATCCAAATCCAGTCCATCAGCCTCCTACTACTCCTTCTGTCTCCACCACTGTCAGCTGAATGGCTCCTCTGTCATTTCCCATTTCTGAATTGGTGGCGTGTCTTTCTCTATTGCCCCTCTTTCAATTCATACTTTACAACCTCAATCTGAGTAATCTTAGAAAATTATAAATAAAAATAATGATACTCATTGTGTAAAACCTTTCAATGACTTATTATTGAATATAGGATAAAATCCTAATTCCTAATGTTGATATAGTTGAACTAGTACTTACCTCTTCTCCTTACTCTCAATCACTCTTCCTTCCCTCATTATTCCACGGATACCAAACACCAGTCTTTCTTTATTTTCTCGAGTCCATCGAGTATTTCCTTCCTGCTTTCCTACATCTAGGATGCATTTCCCATGACGCTGTCTCAGCTTAAGTAACACCGCCTTTGAAAAACCTCCCTAACTACCCTATCCCATTTTGATTCCTGGCCCACATTACTGTCTGTTTTCTTTAAATTACTTTGAAATTTGTGAGCACTTATTTGTTTGTTTACCTGTGTCCCTCACTGGATTATAATTCTGTTTATGCTCACTACACTATTTAAATTCTACATAGTAGGTGATTTTTAATGTTCACTAAAGGAGTGAATTAATGTATTTTTACAAAAGCTTATACAACAACTTGAAGAAATCACCATGGGGAGTGACAAGCAGGATCATGGATTTTTACTGGCAAATATATGGAGATGGAGTGCCGATAGGGAGGACCATCCAGCTAGGTTGCTGCTTAAGAAAACCCCAGAGGAGAAGAAGACTGAAGGGAGGACCCCAACATGGAAGATAGTAGCATTCATGCATGGAAATCTTCAAATCATAAATTGAAAAAAACACTGAAGGACATTTTGGTGAAAATAGAAAAACTGAAATATTCATGCTTTGAGATCTCACTTCAGATAGTCTGGTCAGTAAAAGAAATATGGCAGATATTTTCCTGAAACAGATCACATAACTAGCATAAAGACATAACGACACAGTGCAGTCTTAACGACAGATATCTCAATTATCTGAATGTCTCTTTGACTCAGCAAAAAGCAGAACACTTGACTATGCCTAGAATATTGACTCAGAATTATAATACTCTAGAGGAGACTATCAAAAAACTCTAGCTTGATGGAAAATGAATATTCTCAAGACCTTCCTTGCTTTTTCTCTGTAGCACCTACCACCTTCTACCATATTATGTAACATACTTGTTTGGTTGTTGTCTGCCATACTTTTTTAGAATGTAAACTCCATGACTGCAGGAATTTTTGTTTATTTTGTTCATTCATGTATCTCTTGCACCTAGATAGTAAAACAAAACAGAAACAAACCTATTGCTGTCGAGTCAATTCCAACTCATAACAACCGTACAGAACAGAGTAGAACTGCCCCATAGGGTTTCCAAGGAGCAGCTGGTGGATTCAAACTGCTGACCTTTTGGTTAGCAGCCAAGCTCTTAAACACTGTACCACCAGGGCTCCCACCTAGATAGTAGGTGCTCAATAAATATTTGTCAAATGGATAGAAATAAAAATGACCTAGAATATTTCACCTGTCATATTATGAGAAAGTGGAAAAAATACTTCAAAAACATGCCTATCCTTTGGCTCAGAAGGATACTTCTGGGCATCCATCCTGGGAAAATGCATGAACATACAAATATACAATTGCAATATTTTCACAAAATAATGAGACTAACAGTCATCAGTTTTAGCAGATTTATTAAACAAATTCTGTATAATTCATGCAATGTAAACCTAAACAAACAATAAAAATAAGATGTAAAGATTCTGTGTCTATATTGTTCAGCAAAAACTAAGTTCCCATAACAGGTCAGTATGTATGATATGCATAATAATATAGAATACAATTATATATGTGTGTCTGCAAGTGTGTGCTCACAACTTCGTAGACTAAAACTTGAAACATTAGGTACAGCAATATTAATAGTGATTATTGGGTGAAATTTTGTGTAATAATTTCCCCCTTATATGTATTTTTTAACAGTTGTTTCTTCATGGCGACCCCACATATGTTACTGTAGAACTGTGCTCCGTAGAGTTTCCAGTGGTTGATTTTTTCAAAGTTGATTGTTAGGCTTTTCTTCCGAGGTGCCTCTGGGTGGACTTGCACTGCCAACCTTTAGGTAGCAGCCCAGTGCTTAACCATTCACACCATTCACAGACTTGCAAAAAAGATTAGATTTTGTAAAAATCAAGGAGTCTTGGATAGTATCAGAAAACTGAAACATGTAAATATAATTTTTAATGAGAGTAAAAAATAAAAATGTATTGCATAAACAACAGATTGGTGAACTTGACATAAATGTCAGGTAAAAGTCTAGAAACCATACATATGTTTTAGGAACATTCTGGAAGAGTAGTGGTGATCATGTGGAGACAGCATGAGATTATTAACAAGCCTCAAGTCCCATTTCCTCTTCTGAGAGTTGCCATCAAGTCCATTCCAACTCATAGCCACCCAATAGGACAGAGTAGAAGTGCCTCATAGTATTTCCAAGAAGCAGCTGGTGGATTTGAACTGCCAACCTTT
Organism: Elephas maximus indicus; assembly: GCF_024166365.1. NCBI lineage: Eukaryota > Metazoa > Chordata > Mammalia > Proboscidea > Elephantidae > Elephas > Elephas maximus. The sequence continues at coordinate 56,956,535 of NC_064833.1, read as the reverse complement.
TGGTCAACAGCCATAGCTCTCAACTACTGCACCACCAGGGCTCCATTATAAATTAGGTAGTTGTTTTGATAGCTTCTCTGCATTTCAGCAAATCTTTACCCGTGTGAACAAAGTCTTTCTGAAATTCCTGAGATTGTCTTAGTCATCTAGTACTGCTGTAGCAAAGAGAAATGTATTTTCTCACAGTCTATTAGGCTACAAGTCCAAATTTTGGGCATCAACTCCAGGGGAAGTTTTTCTCTGGCTGTCAGCTCTGGAGGAAGGTCCTTGTCATCAATCTTCCCTTATTCTGTGAGCTTCAAAGAGCAGGAACCTCTGGTCCAAAGGTCGAGCTCTGCTCCCAGAACTGCTTTTTTGGTGGTATGAGGTCCTCCTGTCTCTCTGCTGGCTTCTCTCTTTTATATCTCAAAATAGATTGGCTCAGGACACAACCCCATCTTGTGGATTGAGTCCTGCATCACTAACATAACTGCCGCCTATCTGATGTCATTAACATTTTAGAGGTAGGATTCATAACACATAGGAAAACGGACACACAATACTGAGAATGACCACCTAGCCAAATTGATACACATATTTTTGGGGGTCATGATTCAATTCATGATGCTGTTGTCAAAGAAGGTAAATGTGGACTGTAAAGAAATATTATCAGTTAATTTATGATGTTCTTTTAATGTGACAAAAAAAATTATCCAACTGATTTTTTGTTTATTTACTAAAAATCTAGTAAGGTCCATAGTCAAATCAGATTGCATCATTTACTAACTTTACAGTGTTGGAAAATTACAGATTTGTTCATCACTGAGCCTCACTTTTCTCATGTGAAAAATGAAGATAAAAATTGCGTATAGTTGTCATGGGATGAAAATGAAATTATGAAACACTTCTGAAAACTGTAACAGTATTCAAATATATTAGTATCATTGTCCTTCTTTTCAAGATGATAGCTTCAGAAAGTAAACAGGGTCAAGAGAAAAATTTGTTTTTGGAAGGGGAGAACTGCACATATGTGTAGATTAAGGTATAGAAGTCAGTATAGAAAAAACCATATATACTAGAGAGAAAGTGGGACAGGAGTAGGATCTTGGGGAAGCGGGGAGGGGTGGTTAATAGTAGAAACTACTCACTAATTTCATTCCAACATTCTTTTTTTTAAAAATCTTTCATAACATTTGGACTTTCACCCTAAAAATGCATAAGATCCTAAAGAGATTATATATATAAAATATTATTTTTATGATTTGAACAAGAAGTGCCTAAAGGTGAAGATGATTTATTACCCCAATTTGGCATTATTCATTCCCATTACTAAACAACTCCTATATCTTAAACTTTTATTTCTTGCGTCTTTAAAATGGGAAGGTGATTTTTGTCAGCTACATCCTAGCAGATAAAGGTAGATTACATCATTGGAAATGCATTCCAGAAATCCTGAACAAACGGGTATGCCAACAAGCTTAATGTCACCCTAAATCCCAATTTATATGTCTCTTTGGTAGCAGTAGATAAACAAAAACCTAGGAGAGACAATGGTAGAAACTGCTTAGTCATATCCCAAAAGACAATAACAGAATAGATGTGAATTGGGATATATATCTATAGGTATACAGATATATATGTTGCACACACACACACATCTCCTCACTGTCTTTATCTCTCTGCCTGAACTCCGCGACTAGCATATTCCAGTATAGTGATGAGCTTGCGTTTTTCTAAATAAAATCAATACTAAATGCTATTATTTTGTAAAGTACCCCACAGAGACTATTTGGAAGATAGTTTTGTGGAAAGTCTTATGAATATCACCAAACATGCATTATTTTAAACAGAAAATTAATGAGAGCTTTTCCCAAAGGAATATAGAGTGTTTTCATTTCAGCAACATTGAATTCCCACTACACACACTCCCATGGCCTTGAATAAGTAACTGACTCAATATGATACTATTTCAGAGCACAACTCTATAATGCCTTTGTACCATGTGTATCATATTTCCATTCAGAATGGAATAGATTTCAGTCTAAATATCTCTCTCACAAATGTTTATGATAGCAACTGTAATTGACTGCATTTTTTTCTAGCTATAAAATTGGAGGGTTTAGCTGTAAAATTTAGAATTAGTACAAATTAATTTCTTCCCTACAAATGATAGAATTGGGCTTTTTTTCTTCTAGTATTGCCTGTGGTATGTTCGAATTTTAGAGGTATGTTAGTCTTTTAGGTAGTATATTACTCTTCGGTAAATCTCCATTTAATGCGTCTTTATATTACTTCAAAATGTCCTGTTTCAGCGATAAAGTTTATTGATAACACTCAGATAGAGTTTAGACAGTCAGAGGTGACTACGGTGGAACTCGACCTCCCCGATCCCTTTTTAGTCTTGTTCTTTATTTTTAGTTACACAATTTGAAATAGCAAATGATAGCAGTTTCAATAAAAATCACATTTCTCTGTACTTATTTGCTGTTCAGCTGGGATATAGCAACATTTGTAAATACAAGATTCTGATTAATTACACAAATAAAAATTCCTCTTGGTGAAAATGTTGTTCTTTTAATTTAAGATAAAATAGTGGTAAGTCATACATCACAGAAGCAAGAAAATAACAAAAAAAGAATTTAGTCAACAGGCTTTGATTATGGATCAATAATAATTAAAGATTAAATTTTATATGGTATTTATTTCATATTTTGAAATGTATCTTATTTTATATGACAATCTGTATGGTAAGCAAAAATCCCAAGAGGCAGGATGAAGAAAAACAGAGCACCAAGGTTGGGGGAAGACTCATTAACAACCTGCGTAATGCGGATGACACAACCTTGCATGCTGAGCGTGAGGAGGACTTGAAGCACTTACTGATAAAGATCAAAGACCACAGCCTTCAGCATGGATTACACCTCAACATAAAGAAAACAAAAGTCCTCACTACTGGACCAATGAGCAATATCTTGATAAACAAAAAATATTGAGGTTTTCCAGAATTTCATTTTACTTAGATCCACAATCAACACCCATGAAATCAACCAAACCTAGATTTGAATCCTGCTCCCACTTAGAATTATTTTGACTTGGGCAAATTAGTTACCTTTTTAAGCTCTGTCTTCAAAATGGAATAATAAGTTTGTACCTTGAGAAAGGTTGACTAATGTTTAAAATCATAGAATGGATATAATTAACTTTGCACCCTCCCTGCCAAATAAAAAGCAAAACCAGTTGCTGTCGAGTGATTTCCTACTTGTGGTGACCCCCTGTGTGTGAGTAGAACTGTGCTCCTTAGGGTTTTCAATGGCTGATGTTTCAGAAGTAGGTCTCTGGGCTTTTCTTCCAAGGTGCCTCTGGGTGGGTTCCAACCACAAACATTTTGGTCAGTAGCTGAGCACTTAACCATTGTTCCACCAAACAACAACTACAAAACTCACTACCGTCAAGTGGATTGTGACTCATAGTGATCCTATAGGTTTTGGCTGTAAATCTCTACAGAAGCCGACTGCCGTATCTCTCTCCCAGAGACTGGCTGTTGAGTTCAAACTGCCAGCCTTTTGGTTAGCAGCCAACTACTTTAACCACTGCACCACCAGGGCTCCTGCCAAACAAAACTCATTAATTAGTAGTCATCACTTCAGCTGTAGTTGTTAAGACTTGCTAGACCAGACCGTCCTTGCCTTTAGCAGTGTTAACTTTTAGATTAGAGTTTTTTTTATTAAATATTTTCTGCATGTGGTTTCTACATCTAAGAGTACACATATGAATAAAATAACATGCTCTAATCACACATATTTATGTGCTACTCTCAAACAGATCCTTTTTTATGCTTTCTTTCCTCCATGCTTCTGCTCAACATCCTCTCTCTGACAGAAGTATCCTTCCCTGTCTTTTTATCTGCCTTTCAAGGCCTATGCGTCTGTGAAAACCCCGCTGAAATCCTCTAACTTCCAGGAAGCCTCTTTGCACACCCTAATTGGAATAAACCTCTTCTTCTCTACCTTTCTCACAGTATTTGTCACTTTCTTAAATTTTTAGAGCTGTTTATGAACCACTTGTCTGCCCCGTTAGACTCTGAGCTCCTGGAGATAAAATACTACATGTACTCAATTTTTCATCTCTCATAGCTTATAATACAGTTTTGTGCACTCAGTACATTCATTTATTCAAAATTTCACAAAATTTTCTGTTTTCATGTGTGAGGCACTGAGGATAGAGCAGTAAACAGGACACTCATCATAGATAATATTAATAAACAATTGTGTGTTTGCACTAAAGATTTTACTTGTCTAGTGGTCACATTTCTAGCAACTTCTACCATCAAGAGCACAGTCATGAGCCTGAAAAAAGGGAAAAGCTTCTTAATACTAATGAAAGCAATTCTTATAAAGAACATACCTTATTCTGTAGGAGGCTCAGTACTCAGGTCAGAGTGTACTGACTTAAAAATACGTGTAAAATTAAATTAAGGGATTAATAAATTAGCCATCTGGTTTCTGCTAGCAATCATTAGTCCTTTCTGGTTCAGGGACTATAGATTATAATCAGAAGTGAGTAGAACTCAGGACTGGAAGTGGGCTAACTGACAGAATTATAAAGTGTTAGCAGTTAAGAATGATATAGAATAACAATAAGCATGGCAAGCTGGGCCTTTTAGTGGGAGAGCAGCCAACTCCACCACGTCAATAGACTTTGAAATGTTCCTGCGGAGTAGAGATAAAGTAAACATCGCCAAGAGATGAGCAAGTCTTCAGCAGACAGTCCTTTGTAGCTGCAAAATTATTCAACATCAGCTAGGATGACTGCAGTCATCACAATCCACAGCTATAGAAACCAGCAGGGGCCAAAGACAATAATACTGAACCACAGAGCTCACGCAGGAACTGATGGTCATAGCAGTGCCTCCAAGCTGAGAACACCTAAATTGTGTTTTGTAAGCTATCTTTACCAAAATAAGAATTCTATACCTACCTAAAAAGAATTTCTTCATAAATGGATAAAACTTTACTGGGTATGTTTGTATTAAAAAAAAAAACAAAAACCCATTGTCGTCGAGTTGATTCCGACCCATAGCGACCCTATAGGACAGAGTAGAACTGCCCCATAGTGTTCCCAATGAGCGGCTGGTGAATTCAAACTGCTGACCTTTTGGATAACAGCTGAACTCTTAACCACTGCGATGTTTGTACAGGTAATTAAAAGACACATTCCACTTATTGGAGGAAGTCAGCCAGTCAAGACCCAGGCTGAGCGAAGCATCACTGGGTTAATAACAGTTAGAACTTAGTAATATATCCAGGAGTCCCTGGGTAGTGCAAACAGTTCAGCGCTTGGCTACTAACTAAAATGTTGGCAGTTCGAGTCCGTCCTGAGGCATCTTGGAAGAAAGGCTTGGTGATCTGCCTCTGAAAGATCGTAGCCTTCGAAACCTTATTGAGTACAGAAACACACGGAGTCCCCACGAGTTGGAATTGACTTGGCTGCAACTGGACCGAGCTGAGTTATGAATTCAACGAGGAAGGATAAAAAAAAAAAACAGGTGTAATTATTCCAAAATGTCTTCTTAACTTGGGATTGTATTCTTTGTTAAGCCTGAACATTGGGATTCTGACACAAGGTGAAAATAATGCCATATGTCTGACTTTCTGGGAGTGCTTAGGGGTACCAGAGGATAATTAGCTTTAGATTTACAATGGCCACAACCAATATTGCAGTAGGTATATTTAATAGCTAGCTAATTTAACTGTATAACTCACTAACTAGGACTCAACTTGAGATGCAGTTTTTAAAGTCATCAGCACATAAATTTTTGTTAAAACATAGAATTGGATACAAACATCACCAGAGTGTATAGGGTAAGAAGACAGGTGATTTCTAAAATTAGAGTTTAAACAATGCGGGGTCGGGGGGGGGGGGGGACTCAATAAAAGACTTAGAAGAAATGGGTAAGAAGGTAGGAGGGAAACCATGGTGCAGTGTGTCACAGAAAGAGAACTCTAAGGAGTTGCAAGACGTCAGCATATTAAATGGCCAAACATTGCAATTCTCTTGAATGCATTCTATTGGTAAACAAATGGTGGGAAAATGATAAAAACTCTATGTTCCTTTGGATTGGTTCCACTGCATTGATTAAGCTGAAGCCTTTAACCCTATAAATTACACTCGTCAATTCTAGTTCTGACCTTGGAAAGTCCATATCTGTATACTCAATCTGTAATTAGGGAGAGCCTACTGTTTGCCAGAGGATGGTGGTACAAGTGTGTATAAGATGACTTCCACTACTATGAAGCATACATCCTGTTTACTGAGGATGGCATTTATCCATACAATGAGTGAAGTATTATTCTAACTACTTATGTTTTCTCATTTAATTCTCACAACAATTTTATGGAGAAGTATGTTCCATTATTATCCCCATTTTACTGAACATGAAATGGAGGCATCAAGTGAAAGAATATTTAATCGCTATACTATGCTGGAAGAGGATGAAAAGTCTAATTGCCTTCTGCTTTACATCCCTTCTAATTTTGAAAGCAGCTGTTAAGCCCTTTAAGTACTGTCTTCCACAAAAAGAGCCACCCCTAGGTTCTTCAACCATTCCTTTTATGATGAGATTTACAAGCCTTTTGTTTTCCTGCATAAATTTATCATTATATGCTGCATGGGGACAGAGGCCTCTTTTAAAACATACTTGGATATGTGTCTCGAGCAGAATAGGATGATCAGCTCCCTTGTTGTTTGTAGAAACTTCAGTTTCACTGATATTACATTAAGCTTTTATGCAGTACGTACACTGTTCAGAGATTTACGTTTACCATCATAAAGACCTCTAGGCCTTTTCATATCAAGTGAAATAATATCAAATTGCCATTGAATACAAATGACACGGGGATAATTGTTTCATTAGGTCTAGGAGATAGAATAAAATGGCACTGAAATTTAGATCTGGGAGGGACCTTATTCAATGTGAGGCTCTTGGCATGGAGTCTGGAACTTAGGTATTCAATAAATGTTAGCTGCTATTATCAGTAGTCTTCTGTTCTAGAGATGAGGAAACAGTAATTCTACTTTCTCAGTTTCAAATGTTAACTTACCATCATTCCTTTTGCTAAATTTTCTTCGGTCAACTCTTGGTTGGATGAATGTAGTCCTATAGCCGGTTTTTTAGACAGGGCACATGTATTCTCAAGGAAATGACTCACACAATTGTGAGGCCTGGCAAGTCCCAAATCTGTGGGGCAGGCAGCAGGTTGAACACTTCTGGAGGCTTATGTTCCAAAAACCAGAGATTCTTGGCTTCACAGAAATTTAGATGATTGAGTTTCAGCTTTGTGAGAAACAAGACCTGACGATATGCTCCTATAAAGTTTACAGCCTAGAAAACCCTATAGGGCAGTTCTACTCTGTACCTAGATGACACACAACAACAATAGTTTATTGGATAAAGATTACATGATCTCAGGATTTCCCTCCCTGAACCCTGGCCTCTATACAAGTATAGGTATCTGTGATGGCTAATTCTGTGTGTCACCTTGCCTAGGCTATGATTCTCAGGTTTGACAGACACTGAACTGGTGCTCTTCTGTAATGTAATATAATCACCATCCATTATGTGATCTGATATGATCAGCCAATCAGTTGAAAGAGGAGTTTCCTTGGGCGGGGTGGCCTGCCTTCAGTATATAAATGGATATTCTGGCAAAGCTTGCTCTCTCTCTCAGTCATGCACTTTTTTTTTAAATCAACTGAACTCCAGTTTTTGGAATGTAAGCCTGCAGAAATCTTCAGCCTATTACCTGACCTACAGATTTCAGATTCAACAGCCCTCACAACCCCATGAGGCAGGAGAGGTCTCCAGCCTGCTACCTGATGCCAGATTTGGGACTTGGTGACCTCCACAATTGTGAGAGCCATTCCAATGAAGTAAATCTGTATACACATAGTCCCTGACTTAAGATGGGGTTGCATTCTGATGACTCTGTCGTAAGCTGGTTCTGAAGTAAGTTGAATATCTGATTTTTTTTTTTTTTTAGTTTTCATTATTATTGCTTTTTATTTTCAGTACCCTTATAAATCTGATCGTCATTTGTTTTTGAGGGTTGGCATGAAAATGATAACATCAGCAAATTGCAAGATGCATCATTGTATGTAATACATATCATTAACAATAAAATTGTACCAAAAAAAAAGACAGTCAAAAGTGTGGTTTGTCATAACTCGAATATATCATAAGTCAGGAACTACCTGTATATCTTTATATATGTTTCACTGGATTTGCTCCTCTAGAGAACCCAAACTAAAATAATATCTTAGCTAGAGAAAGGCTAAGTCCATTCATCTTGCTGTTTCCCATTTGGGTATCTGCCTCTTGGCTTCTTTCCCTGATAATTAACACTAGGATATCTTCCTACTCATTCAATTCCACTTCGTTAGCAAAGGGATCTTTTCTTCCCTTTGATTCTCAGCATTTTTGCTGGAAATTAACTGAGGTGAGGGGATAGGTTTTTTTTTTAAAAAAAAAAAAAAAGCCTGTGGAGATACTAAATCTTGTGTTTTAAATTTCTTTTTTTATTTTATTTTTTTGCTTCTAGTTAGTTCCTGAGTTCATTGAAAAAGATAGAAACCATTGATCTCTATTTTGTTTTATCTTGTAGTTCATTAGCTGTATGTTCTCTCATTATGAGCACCTGGTATCATCTACAAAATAAAGCTGAAAGAACCTTTCTTGTACGTACACCCACTTGAGTTTTTGCCATTAGACATAACTTATTTCAAATAACTGTAAGTCACTTCTAAAAGCCAGGCAAAAAACTGCCATAAATGAATGAATGAATTGGGTTACAAAGATGAAAAACATTACAAACTGTTAATTAAAGCAGAGGACAAAATGTGTTATAACTAGAGGCAGGAGGAACACAGAGGAGATTCGTGTTCTCTGAGTTGGACAAGACAAGCCAGTGTACCCTGATCCTCCCTCTTCCATATGCTATAGGTAGAATATTATGTTATAGATCTCCTTCCTTGCCACCTGCAATAAAGTAATAAAGGCCTGGCAAAGATGTATGTACATGGTGACACATGCGTATATGCTGAAGGCAGGTAGGCACAGGTAATTAAGACTAGGATGATATCTTCCTTCTCACTAGATTTCACTTCCTTGGCAAAGGAATCTTTTCTTCCCTTTGATTCACAACATTTCTTCTGGAAATACACTGAGGTGAGTAGCCATTCAACATGAGTTTATTAAATGTTGGGGAAATGAGTGGTCATACCTAGTATATAACAGCCATTCAGCAGAAGTTTATTGGATGTTGGAGAAATGAGTGATCACAGAGTGGCACTTTAGATATCTCCTTCTCTTGTTTACTCAGGAAAGGCTGAAAGAAAAGACAGCTTTGCTCTCTTGCATGTCATCTGTGCATAAGTTAACGTGGGATGCTGGGAACAACTTTGTTGTGCATGGCGTTAAAGTTTCATGATTCATGGCAGTAAAAAATGCAGTTAATCCAGGGGACCTGGCATCAAATCCTACCTTTGTTACTCACTGTATATTCATTCATTTACTCATTAATTCATTAACGAGTGTTTATTGATCACCTACTACATGCCAGGCACTGTTCTGACGCTGATATGGAAGTCATGAACAAAACAGACAAAACTCTTGGTGTCATGTAACTTAGATTCAGTGGGGAGAGGTAAACAATAAGCAAGGTAAGCATATTATAGTGATAATTACTAAACAGTGAAAGTGGACAAAAAATGTTGGAGGAGAGTATGGTGTTCAAAATTTTAGGCAAGAGGGCTGAGGAAGAAGATGGCGGACTAGGTGGACGCTACCGCGGATCCCTCTTGCAACAAAGACTCGGAAAAACAAGTGAATCAATCACATACATAACAATCTATGAACTCTGAACAACAAACACAGACTTAGAGATGGAGAACAAACAAATACGGGGAGACAGTGATCGTTTTCAGAATCAGGAGCCAGCGTACCAGGCAGGTGACCTTCGGAGCCCGATCTGGGGCAGAGCCCAGGGGAGCAGACGGCACAGACAAGGGGCCCAGCCCTACCCCCCGAACTCATCCCGGGAGAGAGCCTAGCCAGTTGGCGCGGGCAGCGTAGCGGCGCAGCCGGTGGGAGAAGCACCCGGGAGGCAGTGACTGATCTTGGAGCAGGGAGAGCAGCGTCCCAGCCGGGGAGCTGTCCCGCCGGGAGTTTGGTGGGAAGCGCACGTGGCGCGAGCGTGGGGATCAGCTATATTTCCCTAAAGCAACCCCGGGGGCAGGCCCAGTTCACGCGAGCAGTGCGGCGCACCGGAGGGAGAAGTCCCCGGGAGGAAGTGACTGGTCTCGGAGCAGGGAGAGCAGCGTCCCAGCAGGGGAGCCGTCCCGCTGGGATTTTGACAAGTGCAGGAGGGGCGTGAGCGCGTTCCCCTGAATAGACCCCGGAGGCGGGCCCAGCTGTTCGTGAGGGCGACGCCCACCCAGTTCGCGCAAGCGGTGCGGCGCACCAGAGGGAGAAGTCCCGGGAGGAAGTGACTGGTCTCGGAGCGGGGAGAGCAGCGTCCCAGCCGGAGAGCCGACCCGCTGGGATGTTGGCGGGCACAGGCGGGGCGTGAGTGAGTTCCCCTGAATAGGACCCGGGGGCGGGCCCAGCCGTTCGTGCGGGCGACGCCCACCCAGTTCGCACGAGCGGTGCGGCCCACCGGAGCGAGAAGTCCCCGGGAGGAAGTGACTGGTTTCGGAGCGGGGAGAGCAGCGTCCCAGCAGGGGAGCCGTCCCGCCAGGATTTTGGCGGACGCGGGCGGAGCGTGAAGACGGGGATCAGCTCTATATTCTGAAGTGCTACACTCCTAGCTCTCTGATCCCTCCCCCACCCTCCCCAGGCAGCTCCATTAACATCCGAATACCCTGAGCCAGAGGGAGAATTCAGATAGGGACCTGACTGCATTTTTTCTTAGCTGATTACCTGGAAAAACTAGTTTCCCAGTGATGGCTCGGAGACAGCAGTCCATATCAAACCACATAAAAAAACAGACCATGACAGCTTCTCCAACCCCCCAAACAAAAGAATCAAAATCTTTCCCAAATGAAGATACAATCCTGGAATTATCAGACACAGAATATAAAAAACTAATTTACAGAATGCTTAAAGACACCACAAATGAAATTAGGCTAACTGCAGAAAAAGCCAAGGAACACACGGATAAAACTGTTGAAGAACTCAAAAAGATTATTCAAGAACATAGTGGAAAAATTAATAAGTTGCAAGGATCCATAGAGAGGCAGCATGTAGAAATCCAAAAGATTAACAATAAAATTACAGAATTAGACAACGCAATAGGAAGTCAGAGGAGCAGACTCGAGCAATTAGAATGTAGACTGGGACTTCTGGAGGACCAGGGAATCAACACCAACATAGCTGAAAAAAAATCAGATAAAAGAATTAAAAAAAATGAAGAAACCCTAAGAATCATGTGGGACTCTATCAGGAAGGATAACTTGCGAGTGATTGGAGTCCCAGAACAGGGAGGGGGGACAGAAAACACAGAGAAAATAGTTGAAGAACTCCTGACACAAAACTTCCCTGACATCATGAAAGACGAAAGGATATCTATCCAAGATGCTCATCGAACCCCATTTAAGATTGATCCAGAAAGAAAAACACCGAGACATATTATCATCAAACTTGCCAAAACCAAAGACAAACAGAAAATTTTAAAAGCAGCCAGGGAGAAAAGAAAGGTTTCCTTCAAGGGAGAATCAATAAGAATAAGTTCAGACTACTCAGCAGAAACCATGCAGGCAAGAAGGGAATGGGGCGACGTATACAGAGCACTGAACGAGAAAAACTGCCAACCACGGATCATATATCCAGCAAAACTCTCTCTGAAATATGAAGGAGAAATTAAGATATTTACAGATAAACACAAGTTTAGAGAATTTGCAAAAACTAAACCAAGACTGCAAGAAATGCTAAAGGAGATTGTTTGGCCTGATGACCAATAATATCAGGTACCAGCACGATACAAGGTCACAAAACAGAACGTCCTGATATCAACGCAACTCAAACAGGGAAAGCACAAAAACAAACAAATTAAGATTAATTCTAAAAAATAAATAAATAAACAAAATAATACACATAACAGGGAATCATGGAAATCAATAGATAAACGATCACAATAATCAAAAAGAGGGACTAAATATAGGAGGCATTGAACTGCCAGATGGAGAGTGATACAAGGCGATATAGAACAATACAAGTTAGGTTTTTACTTAGAAAAATAGGGGTAAATAATAAGGTAACCACAAAAAGGAATATCAATTCCATAACTCAAGAAAAAAGCCAGGAAAAACGTAACGACTCAACTAACATAAAGTTAAACATTATGAAAATGAGGATCTTACAATCTACTAAGAAAAACGTCTCAGCACAAAAAAGTATGTGGAAAAATGAAATGGCCAACAACTCACATGAAAAAGCATCAAAATGACAGCACTAAAAACTTATTTATCTATAATTACCCTGAATGTAAATGGACTAAATGCACCAATAAAGAGACAGAGAGTCACAGACTGGATAAAGAAACACGATCCATCTATATGCTGCCTACAAGAGACACACCTTAGACTTAGAGACACAAACAAACTAAAACTCAAAGGATGGAAAAAAATATATCAAGCAAATAATAAGCAAAAAAGAAGAGGAGTAGCAATATTAATTTCTGACAAAATAGACTTTAGACTTAAATCCGCCACAAAGGATAAAGAAGGACACTATATAATGATAAAAGGGACAATTGATCAGGAAGACATAACCATATTAAATATTTATGCACCCAATGACAGGGCTGCAAGATACATAAATCAAATTTTAACAGAATTGAAAAGTGAGATAGACACCTCCACATTTATAGTAGGAGACTTCAACACACCACTTTCGGAGAAGGACAGGACATCCAGTAAGAAGCTCAATAGAGACACGGAAGACCTACTTACAACAATCAACCAACTTGACCTCATTGACTTATACAGAACTCTCCACCCAACTGCTGCAAAATATACTTTTTTTTCTAATGCACATGGAACATTCTCTAGAATAGACCACATATTAGGTCATAAAACAAATCTTTGCAGAATCCAAAACATCGAAATATTACAAAGCATCTTCTCAGACCACAAGGCAATGAAACTAGAAATCAATAACAGAAAAACCAGGGAAAAGAAATCAAATACTTGGAAAATGAACAATACCCTCCTGAAAAAAGACTGGGTGATCGAAGACATCAAGGAGGGAATAAGAAAATTCTTAGAAAGCAACGAGAATGAAAATACTTCCTATCAAAACCTCTGGGACACAGCAAAAGCAGTGCTCAGAGGCCAATTTATATCGATAAATGCACACATACAAAAAGAAGAAAGAGCCAAAATCAGAGAACTGTCCCGACAACTTGAACAAATAGAAAGTGAGCAACAAAAGAACCCATCAGGCACCAGAAGAAAACAAATAATAAAAATTAGAGCTGAACTAAATGAATTAGAGAACAGAAAAACAATTGAAAGAATTAACAAAGCCAAAAGCTGGTTCTTTGAAAAAATTAACAAAATTGATAAACCATTGGCCAGACTGACTAAAGAAAAACAGGAAAGGAAACAAATAACCCGAATAAGAAACGAGAAGGACCACATCACAACAGAGCCAAATGAAATTAAAAGAATCATTTCAGATTACTACGAAAAATTGTACTCTAACAAATTTGAAAACCTAGAAGAAATGGATAAATTATTGGAAAAATACTACCTACCTAAACTAACACATTCAGAAGTAGAACAACTAAATAGACCCATAACAAAAAAAGAGAATGAAACGGTAATCAAAAAACTCCCAACAAAAAAAAGCCCTGGCCCAGACAGCTTCACTGCAGAGTTCTACCAAACCTTCAGAGAAGACTTAACACCACTACTACTGAAGGTATTTCAAAGCATAGAAAAAGACGGAATACTACCCAACTCATTCTATGAAGCTACCATCTCCCTGATACCAAAACCAGGTAAAGACATTACAAAAAAAGAAAATTATAGACCTATATCCCTCATGAACATAGATGCAAAAATCCTCAACAAAATTCTAGCCAATAGAATCCAACAACACATCAAAAAAATAATTCACCATGATCAAGTGGGATTTATACCAGGTATGCAAGGCTGGTTTAATATCAGAAAAACCATTAATGTAATCCATCACATAAATAAAACAAAACATAAAAACCACATGATCTTATCAATTGATGCAGAAAAGGCATTTGACAAAGTTCAACACCCATTTATGATAAAAACTCTTACCAAAATAGGAATTGAAGGAAAATTCCTCAACATAATAAAGGGCATCTATGCAAAGCCAACAGCCAATATCACTCTAAATGGAGAGAACCTGAAAGCATTTCCCTTGAGAACGGGAACCAGACAAGGATGCCCTTTATCACCGCTCTTATTCAACATCGTACTTGAAGTCCTAGCCAGGGCAATTAGGCTAGACAAAGAAATAAAGGGTATCCAGATTGGCAAGGAGGAAGTAAAGCTATCACTAGTTGCAGATGACATGATCGTATACATGGAAAACCCTAAGGAATCCTCCAGAAAACTACTGAAACTAATAGAAGAGTTTGGAAGAGTCTCTGGTTATAAAATAAACATACAAAAATCGCTTGGATTCCTCTACATCAACAAAAAGAACACCGAAGAGGAAATAACCAAATCAATACCATTCACAGTAGCACCCAAGAAGATAAAATACTTAGGAATGAATCTTACCAAGGATGTAAAAGACCTATACAAAGAAAACTATAAAACTCTGCTACAAGAAATTCAAAAGGACATACTTAAGTGGAAAAACATACCCTGCTCATGGATAGGAAGACTTAACATAGTAAAAATGTCTATTCTACCAAAAGCCATCTACACATATAACGCACTTCCAATCCAAATACCAATGTCATATTTTAAGGGGATAGAGAAACAAATCACTAATTTCATATGGAAGGGAAAGAACCCCCGGATAAGTAAAGCATTACTGAAAAAGAAGAAAGTGGGAGGCCTCACTCTACCTGATTTCAGAACCTATTATACAGCTACAGTAGTCAAAACAGCCTGGTACTGGTACAACAGGCACATAGACCAATGGAACAGAATTGAGAACCCAGATATAAATCCATCCATGTATGAGCAGCTGATATTTGACAAAGGACCAGTGTCAGTCAATTGGGGAAATGATAGCCTTTTTAACAAATGGTGCTGGCATAACTGGATATCCATTTGCAAAAGAATGAAACAGGACCCATACCTCACACCATGCACAACAACTAACTCCAAGTGGATCAAAGACCTAAACATAAAGACTAAAACAATAAAGATCATGGAAGAAAAAATAGGGACAAGCCTAGGAGCCCTAATACAGGCCATAAACAGAATACAAAACATTACCAAAAAGGATGAAGAGAAACCAGATAACTGGGAGCTCCTAAAAATCAAACACCTATGCTCATCTAAAGACTTCACCAAAAGAGTAAAAAGACCACCTACAGACTGGGAAAGAATATTCAGCTATGACATCTCAGACCAGCGCCTGATCTCTAAAATCTACATGATTCTGTCAAAACTCAACCACAAAAAGACAAACAACCCAATCAAGAAGTAGGCAAAGGATATGAACACACATTTCACTAAAGAAGATACTCAGGCAGCCAACAGACACATGAGAAAATGCTCCCTATCATTAGCCATTAGAGAAATGCAAATTAAAACTACGATGAGATTCCATCTCACTCCAACAAGGCTGGCGTTAATCCAAAAAACACAAAATAATAAATGTTGGAGAGGCTGCGGAGAGATTGGAACTCTCATACACTGCTGGTGGGATTGTAAAATGGTACAACCACTTTGGAAATCCATCTGGCGTTATCTTAAACAGTTAGAAATAGAATTACCATACAACCCAGAAATCCCACTCCTCGGAATATACCCTAGAGATACAAGAGCCTTCACACAAACAGATATATGCACACCCATGTTTATTGCAGCTCTGTTTACAATAGCAAAAAGCTGGAAGCAACCAAGGTGTCCGTCAACGGATGAATGGGTCAATAAATTGTGGTATATTCATACAATGGAATACTACGCATCGATAAAGAACAGTGATGAATCTCTGAAACATTTCATAACATGGAGGAATCTGGAAGGCATTATGCTGAGCGAAATGAGTCAGAGGCAAAAGGACAAATATTGTATAAGACCTCTATTATAAGAACTTGAGAAATAGGAAAAACGGAGAAGAACACATACTTTTGTGGTTACAAAGGGGGGAGGGAGGCAGGGAGGGAGAGGGTTTTTTATTGATCAATCAGTAGATAATAACTGCGTTGGGTGAAGGGAAAGACAACACTCAATACAAGGAAGGTCAGTCTAATTGGACTGGACTAAAAGCAAAGAGGTTTCCGGGATAAAATGAAAGCTTCAAAGGTCAGTGGAGCAGGGGCTGGGGTCTGGGGAACATGGTTTAAGGGGACTTCTAAGTCAATGGGCAAAACAATTCTATTATGAAAACATTCTGCATCCCACTTTGAAATGTGGCGTCTGGGGTCCTAAATGCCAACAAGTGGCCATCTAAGATACATCAATTGGTCTCAACCCACCTGGAGCAAAGGCAAAGGAAGAACACCAAGGTCACACGACAACTAAGAACCCAAGAGACAGAAAGGGCCACATGAACCAGAGACCTACATTATCCTGAGACCGGAAGAACTAGTTGGTGCCCGGCCACAATCGATGTCTGCCCTGTCAGGGAGCACAACAGACAACTCCTGAGGAGCAGGAGACCAATGGGATACAGACCCCAAATTCTCATAAAAAGACCATACTTAATGGTCTGACTGCGACTAGAAGAATCCCGGAGGCAATGGTCCCCAGACCTTCTGATGGCACAGGACAGGAACCATCCCCGAAGACTCATCAGGCATGAAAAGGACTGGTCAGTGGAGGGGAGAGAGATGCTGATGAAGAGTGAACTAATTAAATCAGGTGGACACTGGAGAGTGTGTTGGCAACTCTTGTCTGGAGAGGGGATGGGAAGATAGAGAGAGAGGGAAGCTGGCAAAATTGTCACGAAACGAGAGACTGAAAGGGCTGACTCAATAGGGGGAGAGCAAGTGGGAGAAGGGAGTAAGATGTATGTAAACTTACATGTGACAGACTGATTGGAATGGTAAATGTTCACTTGAAGCTTAATAAAAATTAATTAAAAAGAGGGCTGAGGAAGGACTTACTGAAAAAGTGACATTTTAATTAAAAATCAGAAAGATGTGAGGGTCCAACACAAGGTGCTTAATCTTTCTGCACTTAGTTTCATCTGTAATTTGGGGAAGGATTAAACTGAATGGTCTATGTCAAAGAGTTGAGCTAAGTAATGGCACATAACTGGTGCTCTTTTCATAGCTGAGTTTTTGTTGTTGTTGTTATTTTTCTTTCTTTAACAAGGTTCAAAGTCCGCACCACAGAGAATTGTGTCATTGACTTCCTAGCAGTGTTTAGATGCTTTAAAAATAAGGCATAAGACAGAGCCAACTAATCCTGGAGAAGATCATTTTGGTCTCTGATTGGGCATTTCTGCATGAATATCACCTGTGAAGGTGGTCTGCAGACACATTAAAGCAGATTTTCATTAGTAATTAGAAAGCAACATCAGATTCCAAGGGTGCAGCATAAATTTAGTGATATGACTGAATGCATCAACTGCCGTCAATGCCAATGACTCATCATTAATGAAAAATGAGGAAGAAAAGTTTATGTTTTATTCATTCAGTACTAATCTGCATGTGGTTTGATTTGAAAGTAAAGCAATGCAGTCAGTAGATGGTGCCAGAGTTTCAATTCTCACCACAAGGTCAAACTTGGTTTGCTGAAGACAAATTCTTGTGCAAAGATTCTGATTTATTTTCTCTGACCGTATTAAATATATCTCATACATGATGAATTATTTACGTAAGAAAAATCTGTTTTGTTATGTCAGGTTTGTATTACCATATGGGGAGTGGATATTTACAAATCTGTCCAAAAAGTGGTTAAATATATGTTTCAAATATGAGTTAATATTGATGAAAATTTAAACTTAATATGTATATTCATAAGATAGACATCTGCAACAAATTAGTAAAAATATTACATGCATTATTCTATAAATGTGTGTGCAAACAAATAAGTAAGTGTTATCTGCACCCCTCCCCCCCATAGATTTGCTTAGATTCCATTCCTAAAATAGTTCTGAACATGTATCAATAGGTACATTAATACTTTAATAATATTTGAACTTCTTTAAAAAATTATACAGGGGTTACATGCTGGTTCCATCCACCTATCTGAGAAGTCTTTCCCTCTCACTGGACTGTGTTCTTCTGGTGGAAGCCGCCATGTTTGATTTATCTGTCATAACTTTTAAGCATAATAACATTACATAGTGCTCATTCATTCAGTAGATATTTGTTGAATTAAAATCCACTACAACGGTATCTTGTTTTCAAGACCTCCTTCCCTTTGTATTTTTTTTTATAAGTTTAGTAATTAATAATATTCAGCCTTGACTTAGATTCACATAACGATTGCATATGTCATTTCAAAACTCTATCACAAGTCCCTTCAGATAATGGACTATGTTAATTTTCAGAACAGTGCCTGGCAACATGGAGAGCACAATGTAAATATTATTATTATTAATATAGTTAATGTTATTGATACCTAGAATTGATATGTAAAAAAAAAAAAAAGCACAATATTAGATTGCTTATTTCCAGGCAGAAGTAGTGAAGAGAAAAATACTTAGTTGATTTAAACTAAATTCTAATTGTGAGACAAACGGGAAAATGTACTGAAACACAGAAATGTACTTCAAACTCCAGGTTTTTTGCTGTAATTAAATTTAGACGTAGAAACAAATGCTTTCCATGGAATGAATGTGGTATTTGAAGCTATTTAATATGAAAAAAGTTTGAAGCATCAAAAATAACCAGGAGAATATGTCAATTTGTCAGTTGGTATACTTTACAGACTATGTTGTTGTTGTTGTTACGTGCCATTGAGTCAGTTCCAACTCATAGCGACCCTATGTACCACAGAACAAAACACTGCCGAGTCCTGCACCATGCTTACAATCGTTATGCTTGAGCCCATTGTTGCAGCCACTGTGTCAGTCCATCTCGTTGAGGGTCTTCCTCTTTTTCACTGACCCTCTACTTTACCAAGCATGATGTCCTTCTCCAGGTACTGACCCCTCTTGACAACATGTCCAAAGTATGTAAGACGCAGTCTCGCCATCCTTGCTTCTAAGGAACATCCTGGTTGTACTTCTTCCGAGACAAATTTATTTGTTTTTCTGGCAGTCCATGGTATATTCAATATTCTTCGCCAACACCACAATTCAAAGGCATCAATTCTTCTTCGGTCTTCTTATGCAGTGTCCAGCTTTCACGTGTGTATGATGAGACTGAAAATACCATGGCTTGGGTTAGGCACACCTTAGTTTTCAAGGTGACGTCTTTGCTTTTCAGCACTTTAAAGAGGTCCTTTGCAGAAGATTTGCCCAATGCAATGTGTCTTTTGATTTCTTAAGTACTACTTCCATGAGTGTTGATTGTGAATCCAAGCAAAATGAAATCTTTGACAACTTCAACCTTTTCTTTCTTTATCATGATGTTGCTGATTGGTCCAGTTGTGAGGATTTTTGTTTTCTTTATGTCGAGGTGTAATCCTTACTGAAGGCTGTGGTCTTCGATCTTCATCAATAAGTGCTTCAAGTTCTCTTCAGTTTCAGGAAGCAAGGTTGTGTTATTTGCATAACACAGGTTGTTAATGAGTCTTCCTCCAATCCTGATGCCCCATTCTTCTTCATATAGTCCAGCTTCTTGTATTATTTGCTCAGCATACAAATTAAATGGATATGGTGAAAGGATACAACCCTGACGCATACCTTTCCTGACTTTAAACCACGCAGTATCTCCTCATTCTGTCTGAACAACTGCCTCTTGATCTATGTACAGGTTCCTTATGAGCACAATTAAGTGTTCTGGGATTCCCATTCTTCACAATGTTATCCATAATTTATTATGATCCACACAGTTGAATGCCTTTGCATTGTCAATGAAACACAGGTAAACATCCTTCTGGTATTCTCTGCTTTCAGCCAGGGTTCATCTGACATCAGCAATGATATCCCTGGTTTCACGTCCTCTTCTGAATCCAGCCGGAATTTCTGGCAAAAAAAAAAAAATCATTGCAGCTGTTTCTTCTCGTTTTGAGTCGTGCCACATCAGCAAATGAAGGTCCCAAAAGCTTGACTCCATCCATGTCATTAAGGTCGACTCTATTTTGAGGAGGCAGCTCATCCCCAGTCATCTTTTGAGTGCCTCCCAACCTGGGGGGCTCACCTTCCAGCACTATATCAGACAATGTTCCGCTGCTATTCATAAGGCTTCACTGACTGTTTTCAGAAGTAGACTCCTGGGTCCTTCTTCCTAGTCCAGAAGCTCAGCTGAAACTTGTCTGCCATGGTGACCCTGCTGGTATCTGAATACGAGTGGCATAGCTTCCAGCATCACAACAACATGCAAGCCCCCATAGTACAACAAACCAATAGACACATGGGGGTTACAGACTATACAAGATGGCAAAAGGAAAGATGACTATTGAAAATTATGACAATTTTATGAAGTATTATAAAATCTAATAAAAAATAGCTTAAAATGGAAAATAACACATTGTAGGAGTGAGATAGGGAAATAAAGGTAATAAATTGAAATGGATTATGGAAGCAAAGTAGAAAATGTATTGAGCCAGTTGTAGCTGAGATAGAACAGGTTGTCAAATTCTGTAGATAAATTTCTTTAAAAGAAATGCAGGTTGATGGATTAAGGTAATTTAAAAAAGTAGAGAAAGAGTCTGAATAGCTTGAAACTTGGGAAATGAGACTGTCTCAACAAGTCTTTGTACAGAAGGTGTCAAAGAATCTGTTTCAAGAATCCTCAAATTTGTATTTGACATAAAAATTGAATATGTTATTAAATCCCAAGAGCCTAGAGTGTTCCATAAGGATTCCAATCTCCTGTGATTACCCATAGGAATTTGAAGTATACAGCAATTTCGTGTCAAATGTTTTTCAAGTAGATACAGCACTGACAGTAATTGTAAAAGGAGGGGAGAGAATTTAAAACTACGTGTTCCAAAAAAGCGTTTGTTATCTAAACTTACCATTTTAAATCTATCAATCTCACATCTAAAAGCTTAGAAATTATTTCTCTATTATAAGGTTCATTGTTCTAATATTAAAACTAAAAAAAATATTAAATAAATATTAAATAATATTAAAACTAATGGATACTATTTTTCATGATTCTATCACTTGGTTGTTTAATTTTAGTTAAAGGAATAAGGATTGCACCATTATGTATGCCAGTGTATCCTCAGAGCCACTGCTAGTTGCATTGATACTTGCTGGGTAAATATAGTTCTAGATACTGCTGTGGTCTTGACCCAGGAGAGTTTTATAGCAATCCCTTTTCGACAGCTTCAACAAGTAATTGAATTATGCCTGCCCCCCCCATCCTTACCCACAGATTTGCTTAGATCCCATTCCTCAGATGTCTCTGTACTGGGCATGTATATATTTTCATCTAAATAATTCCTCCCAAGAAAACCACCAGTTAGGTGTCATAACCCCACATTATGAACCTAAAACAACCTGTTTAAGATATTTAAGTCCATAAAGGGAGTAATATGTAATGCTGTGATTCAACTCTAGGACTGCTTAATTCTGAAACACTTGTTCCATCTATCTCAGGGGCCCATGCATTCTTGTTTGTCTGGGACAGTTCTGATTTATGATCATCCACGTTAGCATCTGTCCTCCACAACAGTATTCTATTTTGGATGATAAATCATAGGGTCACTCTAGATCACACTAAGAAAAGAGGATTACCTAATCAGGATTCAGACATTTTGCCAATCCACTGGACAGCTAAAAAACTGATTTCTGCTATAAGTGCTTAAAGAAAAAAAAAAATTGAGAAATCTGAGCATCAATTCGAATTACTGTTCCCAAGACATTTGTAAATTCAAGTTAGTGTTCCCAAGACATTTGCATAAATCTTTGCGTACACTGATTAGTCCAATGCTAAAAATAAGCGAGATGTGCAACTTCTGGGTGGGTACCTGACCTTAACATTAGTAGCATACCACAAGCATACTTTAGAAATACTTTATCCCTGGATGAAATTTATTGATAAAGGATACTCTTCTTTAAAAACCGAAAAACCAAACCCATTGCTGTGAGTCAATTCCAACTCATAACAACCCCACAGGACAGAGTAGAACTGCCCCATAGGGTTTCCAAGGAGCAGCTGGTGCATTCGAACTGCTGACCTTTTGGTTAGCAACCAAGCTCTTAACCACTGCCCTACTTAAAAAAAAACAAAAAAAACAAAAAACCATTACATTCGAGTGGATTCCGACTCATTGCAACACTATAGGACATAGTAGAACTACCCACAGAGTTTCCAAGGAACACCTGATGGATTTGAACTGCTGACCTTTTGGTTAGCAGCCATAGCACTTAACCACTACACCACCAGGGTTTCCAAGAGGGCAGGGTTTTTTGTATGACTTGGTTTGGTTTGGTTTTGCAATGTATTTTTGTTCTATTTTTCTCTGATATTTTTGCAGTATGTAATATAGTGCTTGGCATTTCATAGGTTCTCAACAAGTATTCGTTGACTAGAAGTATGAAGAAATATGTTATTAATATGCTGAAATTCAGCTAATATGATCCTTTGTCTCACTTGTTGGAGGTGTACTTCAGGAATTAGCAGTATTACCTGCCTTGTTTGTTGCTCTTCTATTAGCCATCACTGAGAACCAGCAATGGTTAACATCTTAAGTGTATATATTACCACCAAAGCTTACAATTACCAAAGGGTAGAGGGGGTCAGTTCATAATCAAAGTCAGTCATTTTTTGTTTCTTTCCTTGCTTGTTTTTTTGTTTGCTTTCTTATATGCCATGGGATGCATTCGCAATGTGACTTGAATATAAAAGTACAAGATCGTTTTTTTTATCTCTGGCTTGTGGACACACCTCATTTCCTTCTGTTTACACTGTGTTTACTCATAAGGCTGATTCTGAGGGGTCTGGGGCAGCTTGCTTTTTGCCATCATTGAGGTTCTCATTTGATAGGCAAGAATTAATGAACAACTGTATTAAAAAAAATAATAATTGTCCCTTTTGTAGGAAGGGGCCAGTCTTGTTTATATTAACCCACAAAGATGGAAATGTTAAGAGAAATACTATCACAGACTACGTGTTAGGCAAACTCAGTCCTCATTTGGACCTTATGAGGTAAGATATTAATACTGTGATTTTATAGTAAGGAGAACAGGCCACTACAGTTTTAGAAACCTGCTTCACAATGCTTGGTAAATAACAAGCGTTCAAAAGGTGTTAGTGCCTTAATTTCTTCACTGTCCCTTCTAGGAAGCTCCAACATTCTATGATTACTCTTGAAAAGTTAATGCAAACATGCAAATTTATCCACAATCAAGTGTGGGTTTCTTATAAATTATGGCAACTGTGAGAATTAAAGAAAGGATTATCTTCTTTTTTTTTTTTAATATGCTTTAAATCTAAAACAGAAAAACTCATTCTGTCTGAAAATGCATTCGGTTTAAGGAGCCACGGTAAGATAAATGCATTGGCTATTTTCCCATTAATTATCTAAAGTAGCTTGGAAGGTTTTCTCTTCCGTTTTCCTTGACTCTGATTATAATTTCATAGCTGAAATCATTCTAAAGCCCATGGGACAATGGAGAAATGTTTTCTGTGGCA
Source organism: Elephas maximus indicus (assembly GCF_024166365.1). Lineage (NCBI taxonomy): Eukaryota > Metazoa > Chordata > Mammalia > Proboscidea > Elephantidae > Elephas > Elephas maximus. The sequence continues at coordinate 56,932,635 of NC_064833.1, read as the reverse complement.
GAAAAGAGCTCATTACAAGCTGCCGATTCACATTTTACACAACGATAAAAAGTATTTCAGAACCCACAAGAGTATAAGAACTGTCAGCTGCTAACACTGGTGCATAGTGGTTAAGACCAGCAGTTTGAATCCACCAGGCGCTCTTGGAAACTCTATGGGGCAGTTCTACTGTGTCCTGTAGGGTTGCTATGAGTCAGAATCCACTCCACGGCAACAGGTTTTTTTTTTTTTTTTGGTATGAGTCGGAATCGATGGCCATGGATTTGGGTTTGTTTTTTTGTTTGTTTTTTTTCTAAACACTGTAAAAATTGTTTTCACTGTACTTTTAAAGCACACTGAAAATCTATGGGCGTTGAGCAGACCAAACATACAGTTACAAGTCCAGAACTTGCTGTGCTGTTCCCAAGTCAATTTTGCTTGCAACTTGTCTAATGGTGTTGAATTTTCCTAAATCTCCTGGGCCCTCAAAAACTGTATAGGGAAGTGCCTAGTATGTAGAAGTGGCTTATTAAATACTTGTCTACTTGTTAAACAATTTTTTTTATAATTAAAAAATAGAAGAATATGATTTCATGGTAAAAATTCCCAGCAATTAGAAAGAATTGCAATTAAAGTTAGTGTTTGCCTCCTTTCCTAGAATCCCACTTCTATTGGCAGATGAAACTGGTCAATGTATTCTGGAAGACATCTGGTTTAAGCTGGCAGAAAGCCCTCATGGCAGAAAGCTGTCCCCTTACACCACTGCAATGGTAAAGAAATTTAAAAGGGCAAACATGAACAACGGGGAGTTCCTAGATGGTGCAAATGGTTAACATGTTCATACCTTAACATATTAATATATTATATATATCCTACAAGTTCTTACCATTTTTGGTCTGTTTGATATGTCATAGATTTTACACCATGTGGGTTAAAATCTCTCTTTTCTAGTAGATCCCTTTCATTATGTGAGTGTTTATCTTCCATTTTTGTATTATAAATTTTGTTGTTGTTTTTTTTAATGGTTTGACCTTCACATCCAATGTGTTTTTATTATTGTAACAATTCATCAGTTCTTTTTGAATTTATTCATGCTTTAATTTTCATACACCTTGAGTTATTTTGTCATGGGCGTGGCTTTCATTTATTACAATTACTTTTTGACATCTTTTTTGTTTCATTACATATCTATTTTGAAAAACACAAGAGAGCTCTACTTAAATAGATGGTCATTTATTCCTTCGCTTTTCTCCCTTTACCTACCGGATAATCTGGCCTTGCTAACATAGAAGGAATTCTTCGAAATCTTTTTTTTTTTTTTTTCCTCTTCCCCAACTTATCCTATTCTCGCCTTTTAAATATTTTTTTTCTTTTGGACTCACACCTCATGATCCTACAAGATCGCCAATTACAGTTCTCACAGAAAAAAAAAAAGTCAATATGGAATAGAAGTTTGCAAACCATAAAATTTGTGACTGCTTTTTTCAACATATGACCTCTCTTTACTTGTATCAAAATTCTCCTCCTTGAAGTATTTTTCAGTTTTTCAATGGTTTCTCATTGCTTTCAGAAAAATGCTCAAACTCCTTCACATGGCTTATCATGTCCTTCATGATAGGAATGTCCTTTTCTTTCCCATCTTGCTTCTGAAAACTTCTCTTCTTGAACATTATGCCGCAGTCACACTATATACGTGTTAGCTCCCTTTTTTGGATCCATATTTGAGCAATCTATAAAGAAAAATGGAAACTCTGGTGGTGTAGTGGTTAAGAGCTACGGCTGCTAATCGTCAAGGTCGGCAGCTGGAATTACACCAGGCGCTCCTTGGAAACCCTATGGGGCAGGTCTACTCTTCTATAGAGTCGCTATGAGTTGGAATTGACTCAATGGCAATGAGTTTGGTTTTTGGTTTATAAAGAAAAATATTTGTGAAACAATGAAGGAAATGTGACTACTAACAGGATTTTTAAAACAATATTAAGGCATTGTTAATGGCTTTAGCTGTGATGACAGTATTATAATTTTGTTTAAACAAAGAAATTTTATTCTTGAGATACGCATGCTGAAAAACATAAAAATGACAATTTCTGCAATTTGCTTCACAGTAATCTGGAGTGGATAGTAGATGAAGCAAGAGCTGATCATTGTTTAAGCTGGATGATGGGCACATGGTATCCATGACACTAATGCCTTTTTTTTAATATGTCTAAATTTTCTATAATAAAAAAAAGTAAAGAAAAAAACAGGGCTTGACTAAGCAGAGCTATCTGATTTAAGCTATTTTTTAGCTCTCTTATATCATCAAACGAGGGATCATGCTGAAAGAAACCAACTGGTAACAAAGAATGGAAAGCAATGCTGAAACCACTTTTTGCTTAATCTAGTATTTTCTGGAATATGGATGCATTTAGTCTTGGCACACAGAGAACGAGTAGCCACTTTAATGGCAAATGCATTTACTGACTTTTCATCTGTATGTGTTTTCCAGTCAAACAAAAATAACAAAACATTTAATTCTGTCAGCCATAGTTAGCTCTATTGTTGCATTAGGAGTTAGCTATAACACATACATCCAATCGCCATAAGGTATTCTTGCATTGTTGGGAAATATGTGTTTTTCTCTCTACTGGCTCCACGGCTTGTGTCACTTACTTCATTCTCTTAAAGATTTATATCAAGGAGCATCATGGAGTAAAGATGTGCTACAAAGGAAGGATTTTCATATTCATGCATATGAGCAAAATAGACATGTGCATATAAACATGCATGTCCATGCACACTCACACAGATGCACACGGAAGATATACAGTTAGCTTTATGAGCCATGCTGGGCTAAGATTTGAGGCAATATTAAGAAACCCTGTACGTATGGGAGGTAGGATGGGAGGGCAAGGCGTTAAAAAAGAATGGAGAGCAATTCTTCACTCTAGCCCCACATTTGTATCAATTGAGGAACTTTAAAAAATATATCTTATCCCTGGTTCCCTTCCAAAATCAAAGGAATCAGAATCTCTGAGTTGAGTCCATGCATAAGTAATTTTTCCTTTTTTAGTTTCCCAACTAAAGTGTAGCAAGTATTCAGAACGCTGATACAGTGCAAGTTATGCAAGCCTTTATCTGAAATACTATGAATAACTTTTCTTTGCATTTTTGGCTTCCATTGCTTCCTCCAGCCCCTTACTCCCAGACCTGGTAAAATGAAAAAGTATTATAAAACTAAGAGAAATATAAAGTTGGTAGTCCACCGTAAAACTCATGTAAAGGTTTACACACAAAAAGAAACAATCTTTGATGGTTACGAGGGTGGGGAGGGGTGGGGATGAAAAAACACTGAATGGACAATAGATAATTGGTAACTTTGGTAAAGGGTAAGACAGTACACAATACTGGGGAAGCCAGCACAGCTTGTACAAGGCAAGGTCATGGAAGCTCCATAGATTTATCCAAACTCCCTGAGGGACTGAATTGCTGGATTGAGGACTGTGGGGACTGTGGTTTCGGGGACCATCTAGCCCAATTGGCATAACATAATTATAAAGAAAATTCGACATTCTACTGTGGTGAGTAGCGACTGGGGTCTTACAAGCCTATAAGCGGCCATCTAAGATACTCCACTGGTCTCACCCCTTCGGGAGCAAGCAAGATTGAAGAAAACTAAAGATATGAGACAGAGATTAGTCCAAAGGACTAAAGGACCACATCTACCACGGCTTCCACTAGACTGAGTCCAGCACGACTAGATGGTGCCTGACTAACACCACTGACTGCTCTGACAGGGATCACAATAGAGGGTCCTGGACAAAGCTGGAGAAAAATGTAGAACAAAATTCTAACTCAAAAAAAAGACCGGACTTGCTGGCCTGACAGAGACTGGAGAAACCCTGAGGGTATAACCCCCAGACACATTTTCAGCTCAGTATTGAAATCATTCCTGAGGTTTCCCCCCACCCCAAGCCAAAGATTGGACAGGCTCATAAAACAAAATGAGACTAAAGGGACACACCAGCCCTGGGGCAAGGACTAGAAGGCAGGAGGGGACAGGAAAGCTGGTAATAGAGAACCTAAGATTGACATGTCGTGGGGTGGTTAACCAATGTCATAAAGCAATATGTGTACTGTTTAATGAGAAACCAGTTTGTTCTGTAAACCTTCATCTAAAGCACAATAAAAATAATTTTTTTAGAAATTAAATTTTAAAAAGTTGGTAGCCTTTGTAGTTTATTTATTCTGCAACCATTTATTGAGGATCTACTATGTGCTTAGCACTCTGGTAAGTACAGGTAATACAAAATTAAGAAGTCCCTGGGTGGCACAAATGGTTAAACCCTCAACTATTTATGGCACTAGAAAAAAAAAAAAATTAGCCAGAAGGTTGGTGGTTCAAACACACCCAGGGGCACCATGGAAAACAGGCCTGTCAATGTACTTCCAAAAGGTCACAACCTTGGAAACTCTGTAGAGCAGTTCTACTCTGCACTCATGGTGTCCCCGTGAGTTGGAATCTTCTTGATGGCAAGTAACTGCCTATATATTTATATAGCTAGTCCCTGCTGTATCTATCAGGACAGGCAGGTAAGTAAGTTATGATTACAAATCCAAATGGTAAGAGCTGTATTGTGAAGGTAAATTTGAGTTAGCCAGGGAGGAAGCAGGGTAGGCTTTATTCAAACAGAGGGAAGAGGACCCCTCTCTCTTTTCTGTTTTTCCATTTGTTTGTTGAAGAAACTGGGTCATTTGTTCTAAGGATTTTGCTGACTATGATGGGGTGTGTGTGTGTGTGTGTGTGTGTGTGTGTGTGTGTAACCTTTCCTTCTTTCCCCTGTGTTTCCTGTAAATTGTTAGTTAAATTTAGAGGCTTGATCAGATTCAGGTCCAGCTTTTGGCAGGAACACTTCATAGGTACTATTGAGAACATCCTTCAAGAGACCATTGCTCTCAGTCTGTCTGTCTTCTTGGTTTTAGTCGTAATTTGTGATATAAAAGAGAGAAGTGAGTATAGAGATATGATATCTACAATCAGTATAACTGCCACTAATCCATCTCATTAACATCCTAATGATAGGATTTATAACACATAGGGAAATCACATCAGTTGACAGAATGGTAGACAGTCATACAATACTGGGAATCATGACCTAGCCAAGTTGACAGATATTTTGGGGGGGACACAATTAAATTCATGACAACGAGTCTTCCTCCAATCTTGATGCCATGTTCTTTTTCATATAGTACAGCTTCTAGGATTATCTGCTCAACATATAGGTGGAATAAGTATGGTAAAATGATATAACCCTGACACACACCTTTCTTGACTTTAAACCACTCAGTATCCCTTTGTTCTGTTCAAATGACTGCCTCTTAATCTATCCACAGGTTCCTCATGAACACAATTAATTGTTCTGGAATTCCCATTCTTCAAAATGTTATTGTTTGTTATGATCCACACAGTCAAATGCCTTTGCATAGTCAATAAAACAAAGGTAGACCTCTTTCTGCTGTTCTCTGTTTTCAGCCATAATCCATCTGACATCAGCAGTGATATCCCTTGTTCCAAGACCTCTTCTTAATCCAGCTTGAATTTCCGGCAATTCCTTGTCAAAGTACTGCTGCATCTGTTTTTGAATTATCTTCAGCAAAATTTTACTTGTGTGTGACATTAATGAAGTTGTTTGATAATTTCCACATTCTGTTGGATCACAATTCTTTGGAATAGGTACAAATATGGATCTCTTCCAGTCAGTTGGCCAGGTAGCTGTCTTCCAAATTTCTTGGTATAGACGAGTAACTGCTTTCAGCGCAGCATTCGTTTGTTGAAACATCGCAATTAGTATCCCATCAATTCCTGCAGCCTTGTTTATTGATAATGCCTTCAGTAGGCTTTTTTGGGGTCAGTAGGCTGGGACCTCTTCCTTCAGTACCGTTGGTTCTTGATCATATGCTACCTCCTAAAACGACTGAACTTCGACCGATTCTTTTTGGTACAGTGACTCTGTATTCTTTCCATCTTCTTTTGATGCTTCCAGTGTTCTTTGATATTTTCCCCATCGAATCCTTCAGTATTGCAACTTAAGGCTTGAATTTTTCTCCCGTTCTTTCAGCTTGAGAAATGCCAAATGTATTCTTCCCTTTTGGTTTTCTATTGCCAGGTCTTCACATATGTCATTATAATACTTTTTCTTCTCTAGGTACCCTTTGAAATCTTCTGTTTAGCTTTTTTACGTCATCATTTCTTCTTTCACTTCAGCTGCTCTACATTGAAGAGCAACTTTCAGAGTCTCTTCTGACATCCATTTTGGTCTTTCTTCCTTTCCTGTCTTTCTAATGACCTCTTGCTTTCTTCATGTATGATGTCCTTGATGTGATTCCACAACTCGTCTAGTCTTAGATCATTAGCATTCAAATTGTCAAATCTATTCTTGAGATGTTTTCTAAATTCAGGTGGAATATACTCAAAGTCGTACTTTGGCTCTCCTGGACTTGTTCTAATTTTCTTCAACTTCAGCTTCAGTTTACATATGAGCAATTGATGGTCTGTTCTGCATTCGGCCCCTGGCTTCATTCTGACTGCTGATGTTGAGCTTTTCCATCACATTTTTCCACAAATGTAGTCTATTTGATTCCTCTTTACTCCATCTGGAGAGGTCCAAGTGCGTAGTTGCCATTTATGTTGTTGAAAAATGGTATTTGCAATGAAGAAGTCATTGGTCTTGCAAAATTCTATCACATCATCTCTAGCATCGTTTCTATCACCAAGGCTTTATTTTCCAACTACCAGTCCGTCTGCTTTGTTTCCAACTTTCGAATTCTCATCGCCAGTAATTATCAGTGCATCTTGTTTCCATGTTTGATCAATTTCAGACTGCAGAAGTTGATAAAAATCTTCAATGTCTTCATCTTTGGTCTTAGTGGTTACTTCGTAGATTTGCTAATAGTCATATTAACTTGTCTTCCTTGTAGGCGTATGGATATTATCCTATCACTGACAGCATTGTACTTCAGGATAGATCTTGAAATGTTCTTTTTGATGATGAATGTGAAGCCATTCCTCTTCAGTTTGTCATTCCAGGCACGGTAGACCATATGATTGTCTGATTCAAAATGTCCAATACCAGTCCATTTCAGCTCACTAATGCCTAGGATATCGAAGTTTATGCATTCCATTTTATTTTTGACAACTTCCAATTTTCCTAGATTCATACTTCGTACATTCTATGTTTGGATTATTAATGGATGTTTGTAACTGCATCGTCTCATTTTGAATTGTGCCACATCAGCAAATGAAAGTTCCGAAAGCTTGACTCCGACCACGTCATTAAGGGTGACTCTACTTTGAAGAGGCAGCTCTTCCTCACTTGTATTTTGAGTGCCTTCCAGCCTGAGAAAATCATCTTCTGACACTATATCAGACAATTTTCCACTGGCACACACCACCCTATTCATAAGGTTTTCACTGGCCAATTTTTTCAGAAATAGACTGCCAGGTCCTTCTTCCTAGTCTGTCTTAATCTGGAAGCTCCGGTGAAACTTGTCCATGGTGGGTGACCCTGCTGGTATTTGAAATACTGGTGGCAAAGCTTCCAGTATCACAGCAACACACAAGACACCACAGTACGACAGACAGGCACATAATATTTCATTAAAACCAAATCAAACCCTTTGCCATCAAATCAGTTCTGACTCATAGTGACCCTGTAGGATACAGTAGAACTGCCCCATAGGGTTTCCAAAGAGCGGCTGGTGTATTCAAACTGCCGACCTTTTGGTTAGCAGCCCAACGCTTAACCACTGAGCCAGCATTTTATTATGGACTCCAAAATGGTGATTTTCTATTATTCCTTCTCAATGAAGGAAGTTTATGAAGATAAACTCCCTCTGATCAACTCTTTGTTACCTGAGGTACAGCAGATACAGGAAAATCAAAACAAATGGTTGATATTTTTACTTTATTTACCAGTTTTCAAAATAATAACTTGATTCTTTAGCATCATTTAAAGGTGACAGATGAAGCATTTTTATTCCTACTATCCCTGTGAACTAACTCGTACTTTTAGATGCTTAATACTTTCAAACTATTACAGTTGTTCTTCTTGTGCTCAAATCATCCCAACTCTGATCAGTGGAAGCCAGTTTAAGTTGACTCTAAAGTACTACTTTAGACATGACCCAGGTATTCTTTGATAGCTTCCTTGTTTCTTTGACCAACTTATCTTGTGCCTTTCTTGATCCACACCCAGAATCTGCCAGTTATCCAGGTACTTTAGTGGGAAATGTTTTTTTAGGGACCCTGTCTAAAACTTAGTTTGTATTCATATAAACTAAAATAAATGGCAGTGCTTTTCTGAGAATGAGTAAGATGAATGGATACTCCACGGTAGGCTGGGGATACATGATGCTCTACAGAGAAATTGTACTATAGAGGCCACAACCCTTTTCTCTGCATTCTCATCATTATTTTCAAATTAGGGCAGATATGTCCCCTAGGCGCTGTGTCCCCTTTCCTCCATGGTTTGCCTCCTTGGATGAGGAAAGGTATGCAGTATTTTTTAGGCAGTTATTTTATAAATTACTACCACTTCATTTCATTTCATGGGGTCTTGTGTCTGTCAGGAGCCCTGGTGGTGCAGTGATTAAGAGCTTGGCTGCTAACCAAAAGGTCAGCAGTTCGAATCCACCAGCTGCTCCTTGGAAACTCTATGGGGCAGTTCTACTCTGTCCTATAGGGTAGCTATGAGTTAGAATCAACTCAATGGAAAAGGGTTTGGTTTTTGTGTGCTAGTGTGTGTGTCTGTCAAGGTATGTGATGATCAGAAAATACTTACTGAATAGTCACTATGTTAGGTGCCAGGGATACAAACATGACTAAGAGCTTATTCTACACTGTCATTCAGCTCATTGCAATAGTGGAGTGAGTGCTATTCTACAATCGCAGAGAAAGAAGTAACGAATTATGCCTGAGTGAAAGAGAGAAGTGTTCATGGAGTAAGAAGTTTTTCAAGGGTAAAACTCTGGGTGAGAGGGGTAAGATACTATTCAAAGCAGATAGAACAGTGGGAGTAAAGTCTCCATGACTTGAAAGTTGAGAGAAGAGGCGATTCCTATGGTAAGTCTAGAGCACATGGGTGGAAGTCTTATGCTGAGAAGACATTTTGTGTCTGATAAGGCAGGAATGTCACTTTCAAAGTTATTATCTAAATATGAGTAATTACAGTGGGGGAGTCAAATAGAGAAACAGATTGCTGAAACACTGTTTAGATAGAACAGTAGTCTTGGGGAGTGCTTGTGAGGGAGGATTTAAAGATGACAGAGTAATTTTGCTTATGATATTACAGCCTGGTTGATAAAAGGGTGAGACCAAACTAAGGTAGTTAGAGTTTAGGAATGACATGGTGAGACAGAGAGGATATTAAAGAACTGACAGAATCAGGCAATATAAAGATATAAGGAGACAACGAGAATCAGAGAGATTCCCTGATAAGTGACAGTTATTGAGTACCATGCTATGTGCCAAAAAGACAATATAAATAAGTAAATAAAACTTGCCCTGCCTTTGGCGATGTTACGCCACGATGGTAAGATGTAGCTAGCAGGAGGTTAGAAAACAAAACTCTAATGTAATGTTGGTTTTTTCTCACCATCCCAATTCTGCCTCCTCTCACTGGGTCCACCCTTCATTCCTTGACTCTGTATTTTAAACCAAAGTTATGCAGCATTTGTGATTTTCATTGAATGTTGGCACTGGAGTTGGTAATGGAGACAGAAGTCTCTGTGCTTAGGGCCATTTGGGGCTCCCCTCTCAGAACCCTGTGTGCCTCTTCTGAGCATGCTTCTGATCAAGTCTGTCCAAAGCAAATGTTAAGGATTCAAAGCTAATACATTTTCAAAGTAATATGACAGCTTAGCTTTTACACTCCAGGCCTTAAGTAAAGAGTGTGCTTCCATGACTAGTGGATGGAGCAGATATGCCTAACATTTGTCCTGGTTCCATACCTCCATACCATAGATTAGTAAAAGACAAACTCTTGAAAACAAATTATCTGATTATTAAGTAAGCATAGTTTAATTTATTTTCCATTAAACACAAACTATGAATATTTTACTCCTTAATGCATCTCTGTAAATAGAGCAGTTTGCAAACTAAAAATGTACATTTTAACTGATTCTTATTCCTTTCATTCCCTTTATATTTTTCTGCCTTAATTTAGTCCCAAAACACCCCAGGCAGTTGACGCTGACTCTAGGCTTACTTGACATCAGAGTTCTTGAGAGCTTGTTCTTGAGCAGCGGGGTTTAATTTTTTTCATCTTAAGGCATCTTCTCTCTAACTGCTACCTGCTGACCAAAAAGAAAAGCACCATCTTTTTCCCCTTCCACACTGATTTCCCATGGCTGTTGGGATCCTGGTCAAGGACTTGCCACTCAGGATCAGTTCTATTCCCTCCCGCTCCCAGAAGACACACAAAGGGCTTAAAAGATCTTTTGTTTTGTTTTCATAGTTTTCTCATTTAAGGAATTATTCATGATTCTTTCTGCCTGGTATTCAACCTGTCTTGAGCACAGTGTCTGTACCCAATGAACAATTTCTGATTGAACTGTTCCTTTAGAAATAGCTTCAGGAGGAGGAACCTCAGGGATCTCATCTTTCTCAGACAAAGAGATGATTTTTTTTTTAAATGCAAGAATTTTCCTAATGTATTCATACCACCAAGGCCTGATATCTAGAATCATGTTCATGTAATTCTGCTGGACAAATTTGCAATAGACCATGTTTTACAAAGTTAATTAAAGTATCAAAAAGAGTTACAGAAGTTTTAGATTACCAAGAGATCTTTGAGGTTAAATAGTTCAAGCCTCTCATTTTTTCAGGCGAGAAAACCGAAGTTCACGAAATGGTTGGAACTTGCTGGTTTATGCAAATTTTAATGGAAGGTTGGAGAGCTGTGGTGGTTCAGTGGTAGGATTCGCCCTTTCTATGTGGGAGACCTGGTTTGATTTCTGGCCAATGAACCTCGTACACAACCACCATCCATCTGATAGTGTGTGTTGCAGCGTTGTCGAACAGGTTTCACTGGATATTCCAGACTAAGACAGACTTGGAAGAAAGGCCCGGAGATCTACTTCCAAACATCAGCCAGTGCAAACCCTATGGATCACAATAGCCCTATTCCATTGTGCGTGGGGTCGCTGTGAGTCAGCGTTGAGATTAGAGCCAGGATTTCCTGTTTCCCTGTCCACTGTTCTCTATTCCTACTCCACTCTCCAACATTCCTTCAAACGTCACATCCTCTTGTTGCTCTCTCTGGTCTTTTCCTACTTCTTTCAGAGGTCAAATTGTGCAGTCTTGTTGATTACAAAGGACTTTATAAATACTTCAGTGGTTGCTCTTATTATCATTATTTCATCAAGATAGAATCATCGTGGTAGACAGGACAATTTGTCTGTTATCCTTAGAACTATACTTTTTAAAGCATATACTGAGTACTCAGTAATTACTATTAAATAAAATGACCTCTGTCTGTCTGCCTGTTAGTGTGGTCAGTCCTTGCTTACTAGGTATGCATGAAATTCAAGATTACATAAGATTTTAGAAGATTTTCTAACAAGTGAGCACATTTTAAGTTCAATTTGTTCCCCAGATTTAGTCTTACTTATTTTCACTTAAATTTTTCCTTAAATAGGTACATGCCAATATTTCAGATGAAACAAACAAAAAAAGGCACAAAATAGCCTTGAGTTCTCAAAAATGTAGATAGGCTTGTTGTTGTTGTTACATACCATCGAGTCAGTTCTGACTCATAGTGACCCTATGCACAACAGAAAGAAACACAGCCTGGTCCTGCACCATCCTTACAATCGTTGTTATGCTTGAGCTCATTGTTGCAGCCACTGTGTCAGTCCATTTTGTTGAGGGTCTTCCTCTTTTCTGTTGACCCTCTTCTTTACCAAGCATGATATCCTTTTCCAGGGACTGATCCCTCCTGACAACATGTCCAAAGTATGTAAGACGCAGCCTCTCCATCCTTGCTTCTAAGGAGCATTCTGCATGTACTTCTTCCAAGACATATTTGTTCGTTCTTTTGACAGTCCGTGGTACATTTAATATCTGCGCCAACACCACAATTCAAAGGTGTCAATTCTTCTTCTGTCTTTTTTATTCATTCTCCAGCTTTCACATGCATATGATGGGATTAAAAATACCATGGCTTGGGTCAGGCGCACCTCAGTCTTCAAGGTGACATCTTTGCCTTTCAACACTTTAAAGAGGTCCTTTGCAGCAGATTTACCCACTGCAATGTGTCTTTTGATTTCTTGACTGCTGCTTCCATGGGTGTTGATTGTGGACCCAAGTAAAATGAAATCCTTGACAACTTCAGTCTTTTCTCCATTTATCATGATGTTGCTTTTTTGGTCCAGTTGTGAGGATTCTTGTTTTCTTTATGTCGAGTTGTAATCCATACTGAAGGCTGTGGTCTTTGATCTTCATTGGTAAGTGCTTCAAGTCCTCTTCACTTTCAGCAAGCAAGGTTATGTCACCTGCATAACCCGGGTTGTTAATGAGTCTTCCTCCAATCCTGATGGTGGTTTTCTTCTTCATATAGTCCAGCTTCTCGGATTATTTGCTCAGCATGCAGATTGAATAGGTATGGTGAAAGGATACAACCCTGACGTACACCTTTTCTGACTTAGATAAATTATTCAACTGATTTTTTAAAAGCATAAAACCCATAACTAATAAGATTAATATACTGCTAGATTCAAACTGAGAAATACATGTTATTTTAAAAGTTTAGCAAATAAATATGTCAGTTGAATATAAACTTGGATTTTTCCATGAGTCTTCTTAGAGATGCTCATTAAATTTTTTTAATTACAGTGTAACCTTGGATAATTGAGGTGGTTTCAGAGGTTAATTGTAGGAATTTCTTTTTTCAAAAATATGCATTAAGATATAATTAATTAACCATGTTTTCTGTTGTTTTTCCACTGATGTTTTCAAGTAATTTGTCATATTAGATGCTTTCAAAATGTCCCCTGTTGGGATACAAGGGAAATGAACAGAATACGCCTGATGTTAGGTTTAAAATTCACTTATAAAAGTTTAAAAATTACTTCTAAAATTTGATGAATTATTTTTTAAGCTAAATTATGAACTGAAATTTTAAAAGTTGATATTTGACTAGGGGAGCCAATTGTTGATGACAGTTATGCCTCAAATAAAAATATTATCAAATTCAAATACTCCTTTTCCTCAGAAAGGCTAACTTTGCCATCTGTGTGGAATCTTTTAATAGTGCATATTTTTTTGGCCACTTGTAAAAAATATATCTTTCTGGCCCACCGTTTTCCAGAGATATTACCCATGACCATTTGGTATTTTTTTTTTCCATAGGTATTAGATGGTTTTTCCTTTGTGAAATGCTAGTAATAGCAGATACTACTTTTTAAATGTCTTTATTTTAGGGAATATTTTTTCCTTTGAAATTTTTGTGACCCATGAAATCCTAAAGCCTAGGAATCACTGATCTATAGATAAACTAGGGTTGCTTATACTATGATTATGTTAGAAGTGCAATTTATTCCTCCTCTAAATAATCTCTGAGATTTTGTATATGTCCATATGGTAGAAATGAGTCCTAATTTGTGATTTGTGTATAAATATCCAAAGCTTGATTATAGGCATAGCACTATTTTTCTATGGATTATTTATGAAAATGTTGCACTCAAGACCATGTTCTAGCACTCCCAATGTGCTCCCATTCCCAGGTCACAAATGGTATTTAGTTATGTAAGCAAACTGACTTTCCAGTGAGTTCCTGGGATAGCTGAATCTGTCTCCGTGGACATCAATGTGATTCTGCTTAATAGCAGAGAACTAATATAGATTACCATTTAAGGTCCCTGTTCAGTCCTAAAATGGTGTTATGGATTCTATGAAGCTAATAAGAGCTAATTATCCCACAGTTATGCCCCAAGCAAATGGTTACTGAGGGCCTTCTATGATGGTGTTATGGGGGAATAAAAAAATGAATGAAGTTATAATCCTCTCAAAATGTTTTCAGTTTCTGTCTTATCTAGTGCTGGTATAACAGAAATACCACAAATGGATGGCTTTAACAAACAGAATTTTATTCTCTCACAATTTAAGAGGCTAGAAGTCTGTATTCTGGGCGCCAGCTCCCAGGGAAAACTTTCTCTCTCTGTTAGCTCTGGTGGAAGGTCCTTGTCATTAGTCTTCCCCTAATCTAGGAACTTCTCAGTGCAGGGACCCCAGGTTCAGGTCCACTCTCGATGCTTCTTTCTTGGTGGTATGAGGACCCTCTCCTCTCTACTTGCTTCTCTCTTTTATATCTCAGAAGAGATTGACTCAAGATACAACCTAATCCTGTAGATTGAGTCCTGTCTCATTAACATAACTGATGCTTATCCCACCTCATTAACATCATACAGGTTAGGATTTACAACACATAGGATAGTCACATCAGATCACAAAATAGTGGACAACCACACACTACTGGGAATCATGGCCTAGCCAAGTTGACACACATTTTTGCAGGACACAATTCAGTCCATAATAGTTGCTTAGGCTTATATATACATACACGGATAAACATAATACTAGACAGTTAAGTAAACAGAGACAATGTGCTCTTGTACTTTAGAGAAGGAAAGGGAAAGTTGGAGAATTTTTCCCAAAATGTTTGGGAAAAATTAAAAGAATCAAAAAACAGGAAGAGTTTATCAAAGTGGAGCCATTTGAGTTAAGCCTGGAAGGATGAGTCCCACATGGCTGGCAGAGATGCACAGTTGTGGAGGAATGACATTCAGAGTCGTAGAACCATGTAAGTAATGACATGAGAGATGGAAATGTGTAGAAATATTGGAGCAACCATGGTTATGAAAGATTTTTTTAAAGATATAGCCATCCCTCCTTCTTTCTGCTTTTCTTCCCCCTCTTATTTCTCATTTTCAGTTATTTCTTCCTCTGAGTCATAACCCAATAAAAAGAGTAATTTGAAGTCATTCAAGCATCCATTCAAATTTCACCTCCATTATATACCCAGCTTTGTGAACTTGGGCAAGGCACTTAGGGACTCTGAACTTCACTTCTTCACTAGGAAATAAAGTGTGTAATGCCTGTCTCAAAGGGTTTGAGCATAAAATGAGAGAATGCATATTACATGTGAGCACATTTTCTGATGTAGAAATGTTAGTCTTTAGCTCCCTTTTTTCCTGACTTCTCTTTTACATGAACATTTATACCATATCTTTTCACATTTCCATTAAAAGTCACAGTCTCTTACATGTTCCCATTGTTCTAATGATTCCAAAGTTTCTTTTTTGTCTGTTTTCCCTCATCTATGTTTCGTGTTCATGCACCAGGATAATCCTGTGAGACATTAACCGATATGATTTTGTTTCTTCCACATTCATTTTAACACCATAGCTCTGTACCATATGGGCCTAGACTTGAGACCTCTCCATGAGAGGGAACAAAATCAAGAGGTGAGGGATTAAATTTTCATATTTTAAATTTAAAAACAAAAAATTGTATTTGCAATAATTCCAAATTTATTTGCAGGGTGAGTTTTCCCACTACAAGAGACTAAAATTCTTTGGGCTGAAGGAGAAATTTTAGAGTTTGAGAGAAAGCAAGGGATTTGATATTGGTGATTTTTCCAGGAAGGAGTCCCTGGTCCTGACCCGTACATCACCAGATTTACAATGAGGGTAGGATAAGACTACAATAGACTCCCCCAAAAGGTATAAGGAAATTTGAGTAGGAGCAATGTGTGTTCTAAGATTTCTGTCTAAGATTCTAGGAGATACCAGCTACACAAAAGCTTCACAGTAGCTTGAGATCATAGTAGCTTAGAGGAGTATCAGGGGCAGAAAGGTACTGAGCCCCATGTGTACTGTGGAATGGTATGGGGAGTTAGCTGATTTTTTTCCCTGTCTGCAAGATGGAAGGAGAACACCAAAAAATCTGAAGGACAAGGCTTATGATTGTTATAAAGGGATGTCATGTCAGAAACTGTGACCCACATGACCAAGGATCAGATAGGTTGCAGAGGCCGATGTGGAGGGATGCCATGCCTAAGCCCCCAATTATATTATGCACAATTAGCTAAAGCCAGGTTTAAAGTAGAGGACAGCTGTGCACACTTCACCCCCAAAATGATGTCATAGAAGCTTCAGAGTGCTTAGATAACCCTACCCTAACCTGTGTTCAAGAGAAAAGAAGGATGCGATAGAGAAATCTTCAATTTAGTGAGATCAGTGAATGACCAAGAAAAACTGAAAAGAAACCCAAAGTAACTCAGTTTATCCAGAATTAACCAGATTGTTTTTCTGCCAAAAAGTGAATTTGAGAGCTTGAGATATAAATTAAGAACAGTAATAGAAACTAAAGAAGACTTTATCTGTATACTTGAGTTAATGGCTATGGTAGTATCTTACCCACTACATTTATATTTTAGTTAACGTTAGAGTCAATTTGCTTCAATATCTATATCTCTCTGTATATATCTATATCTATACTATTGTTTTTTCCCCAGGTGTCCTTGTCTTGGATAAAGTAAAATTTGATCTTGGTTTGTCCTTTATTAAAAAAGCTAATAAAGAGTCCTTAGTACTACATGTTATGAATAGCATGCTTCAGTTATTTTCAGACAGTATAGATTGGAAATGATATAAACAGTTAAGCCTACTCAATATATTACTTATAACCTTAAAAGGAAATAAATGAAAGTGTGGAAGTAAAAATAGATAACCTACTAAGAAATGGTAGGTTGTTGTGGTATCAGGAAGAAATAATTGCCTATTTCTCAGTGATCACAACAAAATGTTTTTCTGAGACTTTCTGAATCAGAAAAGTGTGCCTACAACATATTCTATCCAACAATTTACACTGGTGATAAACCTGGAAATAGAAAAGATAAAAGATTCCTTCTACATGGAAAATTCTTAAAACCAGCAGCGTTTATTGATATTTTGTTCAATGAAAGAAAATAAAAGATGCAATTACTTCAACTACTTTCTCAGTTAAAGCTGTTTTTAAGGAAAACTTCTTAGAATAATGGCTAACCTGGCTCCCACATGAGATGACTTTTTTATGACATTATCAGTGTACCTTCAATGCAGGTACTTCTATTCTAAATTATTAACCTGAACTTCTTTCCCTTTACCCACTTCAAATAGCATTTTTTCAAGAAATGAACACACATAGCACAAGTGGAAAATAAAACCACTTTCCATTTCTCCATTTATAGGAGGCTGAACTTCTTTGGATTGCTGGAGCTACAGATTTTTCAGAATGTGTGCTGCAGAGTGAAGTCAAGTGATATTACTTTTTTCTCAAATTACCGGCCAACTGAAAAAAAATCATTAGTTCTAAACTTCAAATTCTACCCATATTGCAAATTATACAGAGTGCCTTGATTTTCCAACTTAAAAAAAAAAAATTCTATATGAAAATAGAAAACTCTTGATTGCAATGGCTAAATTGTCAGCTTTATGGGTTATCTCCTACAGAAAGGATCTCTGCTGCCCTGCACAGTATAGCATTTTTTAACACAACCAACAGCAGGTGTATAATAAAGAATTTAAAAGGAAGTCACAAAGGGCAGAAAAAACTGTTTGAATCTAATTGATTATGGAGTTCTTACTGAAGCCTTTTTCTTACTTCATATTTCTCCTGCAGAAAATGGATGCTAAGCTATCAATAATGCATAGGAAACTAATAGTGGTGGCTGTCATTTATTGTATACATGATACTTGTGCCAAGTCACTGTGCTGAGAAGATTTGTTTTTTATTTATTCAAAAAGTATTTATTGAGTGTTCACTATACATCTGGTAGTATAGAAGAAACTAGGAAAATGGATATGATCACTGCCTTCAAGGAGCTTATTGTCAGATATTAAAGGAGATGATTATTACAAAATGTACCCAAGGCAATAATATAAATATGCAAGGGGAATTATGAAAACATAGACTACCTAAGGCAAAGCTTTCTAGAGGAATTGAGGATTGAGCTTCTATATTAAAGAATGTTCAGGAAAGATGTTCAGAAAAAAGATGGAGACAAATGGCATTCCAAACAGAGAAGCTATGTGAACAAAAGCATTGATGGAATAACCAGTATTTCTGTTCAAGGATCTACAAGGATTTTGGCATTTGGAAGGCTGGAACTGGCAAGAGTGAAAGGCTGAGGTGGTCCAGTAACCAGCTGCTGTCAAGGTGATTCCGACTCTTGGCAACCCCATGTGTATCAGAGTAGAACTGTGTTCCGTAGAGTTTGCAATGACTGATTGCTTGGAAGTAGATGCCAAGCCTTCTTCCAAGGTGCCTCCAGGTAGACTCAAACCTCCAACCTTTCAGTTAACAGCCAAGTACATTAACCATTTGTACCACCCAGGCAGAGGTAAAATTCTGAAAGGCCTAGTATGAGATATTAAGATATTTAAACTTTATCGTATGGGTGTAGGATGCCAATCAAGAGTTACAAAAGGTCATACATGACTTATATAAATATATACGTGTCAGGGTGGAGGCTGGGTTTATGAAGAGAAGGAGGCTGTTCTGGTAATAAATGTTAGAAATAACGAGGCCTTTAGCTAAAGATGTTAAGAGACGTGGAGAGAAGGAATAGGAGAGCAGCTATGAGGTGAAGGCAGTGGGTTTGGGTGATTGATTGAGTGGTCCTGAGGGAAACAGAGCAGTCCACTTTTTTCCGTCTTCATTGTCTCCCACCAGCCCCAAACCACCAGGTGAGTCTTCATACTGCACTAACCTTTATCCTAGTTTTCTTCTTCCATGTCCCCCAACTCCCATTCATTTTCTACCCTACAACCACTCACCTACAGCGCTCCTCATCATCCTGCAGCCACAATGACCCTCAACAGCTGGTGCTTTCCCACCTCAGAGCATTTGCACAGCCTAGTGGAGAAACAGATAAATATACAAATAAAAGCAACCCAGTATGTTAAGTGGAGCCCTTGTGGCACAGTGGTTAAGAGCTAAGGCTGCTAACCAAGAGGTCGTCACTTTGAAACCACCAGGTGTTCCTTGGAAACCCTGTGGGGTAGTTCTCTGTCCTATAGGGTCGCTATGAGTCAGAATCAACTCGAAAGCAATGGGTTTGGTTTGTTTTTTTGTTAATATATAAGTACTGCTGAATCACAGAAAAGAAAGCAACTAATGGGCGTATAGTCAATTGTGCTATTCAGCAGGACATATGTATTCCTAAATATTGCTACACTATGCAAAACTGTGCAATTAAAAAGCACAGGGCTAATAGGAAAATTGGGGTTAAGGGCACAACAATGAAAATTTCACCATTGATATATTAAAAAAAAGACAAGAACTTAATAATAAAAAAGCATAGTTTATGCATGTTAATAGTTAAGAAATACATAAATAATGCAATCAATGGGGCATTTTTACCTTGAGAAAGACTTGAGGTTTGTTTTTGGAAGTGAATATCAGAAGGGTTGCAGCTTGAGAGGTATTATGAGATAGAGCAAGGAGGGTAATCTGAAATCAGATGGCAGGTTATAGCTCCCAATGTGCATGCATTAGGCTCATAACACATTCAGTGAACTGAGGTGGCTGGTACATGTTTGAGATGTGTAGGTGGGTTCATTCTGTGTGTTCCTACTCAGCCCTGGTGGTACAGTGTTTAAGTGATCAGCTGCCAACGGTAAGGTTAGCGGTTTGAACTCACCAACCACTCTATGGAAGAAAGATACGGCAATCTGCTTCTGTAAAGATTATAGCCTTCGCAACCCTATAGGGAAGGTCTGCTCTGTCCTATAGTGTCTATGAGTTGGAATGGACTCCACGGCAATGGGTTAGGTTTGGTTTGACTCAGCTCAGGTTCAGTTGGTACAGTTTTTTGCATTCACCTCATGTTTCTCATGGAGGAAATCATGGTTAAGCAAGCTCAAATTGTTCCCTAATGTATCAATTGCTTTGGAATTAATTCACTTTTTTAAAACAAGCTTTATAGCAGAACTGACTATAATTGTGTCTAGAACAGTTGGGCAAAGCGTTCCAAAGGCAGAGTGACGTGTGAACTGAATCTTGAAACATAAAAGCATGTATACCAGCAGAAAAGAGGGAAGGCTGTTACACAATGGGAACGGCATATATAGAGGGGCTGAAGTGTGAAAGAGAATGTTATGTTTGGCAAACTGCCAATGTGTGATTTTCATATATGTATACCTATACCCAGAACCCACCTATACACATACATATACATATACACATACACATACACATACACATACACATACACATACACATACACATACACATACACATACACATACACATACACATACACATACACATATACATATATAACCATTATAACCCACTATATGTTTTTTCTTTTGAAACTCTTTCCTCATTGTAGTGTCCTAATTTTCCTTTCCAACTCTTCTTTTTCATTTTCCCGAAATTGTGGGAAAGTTATTTCCTTTCATTTGATGTCTAAAATATTGATTTGATACATGTGCTTTTATTTTTGTGTAATTCACTAGATTACATGGCAACCTTACACACCTTTCAAATTCAAATTCCTGAAGACTGAATTAGTTTTGCTTGATGTTAAATAGTTCTTTCAGGTCAAAAAATAAGTAAACGTTGTTCATATACTTCAAATGACAAAAGTGGCATCTTTATGAATTTAATCCAGGGATAATCATGTTTTCATTTTATCTGTATTCTGAAATATCTACGAGCATAATGTCTAATGTTAATGTTAATGTTAAAAAAAACTAGTGCCATCGTTATAAAAAAAAAAGTTAGTATTAATTCATCCAAAGATAGATTGTTACTATGGGTTTAATTTAACTTAGTCTATTCCAAGCTAACAAAATATAAGGTGTGTTTTTATGTGTTTTTTTTTTTTTTTTATGTGTATCCAATAAATCAACTAGCAACCACTTATTAAATGTCTGGCATATACATAATACCATATTTGGGTCTATCCTATTCATTTCATTTTATGCCTTATAATTTCCAGTGCTCCCTCCTGTGCTGAATATTGTGGGTAGGTATTCAGACTCTTCCACATGGAAGCACACTGAATGGGGGAAATAAAATACTTGAATGAAAAAACAACAAACTAATTTAATTTACTCAAATATTTGTGTTAATGATTTCCTGATAGAGGCTTTATTTTTTCCACAAATTTATTTTAGAGTTGGATACTTTTCCAGTAACTCACTGTTTCATATTGCTATCTTTTTTAGATACACCAGTCACTTAAGATATGTAGTATTATAATAATGAAAATAGTGCTTTGCATTGTCAGCAAAATCTTTGAGCCTATTTACGCTATGCGTGGCGTACTGTCTCCTTAAGGGTTCTAGGAACTGCAGAAGTGTGCTAAACACTTCTTTTATTTTCTGCAAAATATTCTGTAATACTTTACTGTTCTAAGTATTCATTAAGCTTAAGTTACAACTACATCTTAAGGACACTTTTTGCTGAAATCTCTAAAATAGTTATTGACTCTCGTTATCCAAGAACTGCAATGATTCTTTTTCCCTTTACTGTTCTCCCATCTGGCTTTTTGTTCATTTCACTTTTTTGCACTTTACAGATGGGAACAATGTGAGAAACATAGTAAATTCATGTCAGTTCATTCTACTATTATTTATTGGGCTAAATAAAGAAAAAGTACTAAAATGGCCAAATGGGCTCTCTTAAGTATTTTGTTTATGTAGCACGCCTTCAATTACCAGGAATTAACCAAGCTACTTCTCTATTCCGTATATATATATATCTTCTTTTTCTGTTATGTATGTGTATAATGCAAAACAACTCTGATTAAACTTTCTTACCTGTGTTGAATAATACGTAATGTTCACTGGTGTAGAATTTTTTACTCGGAAAAGACCTTGGAATCCTATCACCTTAAGAATGTTAGCTGACAAAAGAACAAGGTAAAAATAAAAACAAATAAGTGTTCAATAATAAGATGTAAATAAAATGCATTAGAAATTCCTAATGTGAAAGAAGGGTCCCTGGGTGGTGCAAGCAGCTTGTTCTAGACTCCTAACCTAAAGACTAGTTGTTCAAACCCACCCAGCAGCACCATGGAGGAAAGGTCTTGTGGTCTGTTTCTGTAAAGATTACAGCCAAGAAAACCCTATGAAGCAGTTCTAATCTGTAACACATAAGGTCGTCATGAGTCAGAATCAACTTGATGGCAATGGGTTAATATATTAAGAGCCATTACTGGTTTTTTAAAAATCCATGCCAAATATTAAATAATTAAACCAAATCCAGGAAGAGGAAGAGGGGAGAATGTGGATGGCAAATTCTAAACTGCTGGACTGTGAGGATCCAGATATTGGAGATAGCATCTGTTATTTCATACAGTTTTATCAATTTATCAGTGAAGCAAAGTCAGAAATGTGAATGTACAGAGAAAAAAATGATATAACTGCTTTAGAATTGTGTGATTTCTAAAATCCCTATCCTTGTAAAAATGATTTTTTGAGGTTAAAAGGAAAAAAAAAATCCAGCATCTGTAACCATTTTACAGTTATAACATTTTTCAGACAAGTTAAGCCCTGTTTGGAGAATTTCCACATGGCTTGTATTTATTAAACCTAAAAGTTAAAATTACTTTCTTCAGTTTTATTGGACTAAAAACATCTTGTATCACTGTCAGGATAACTTTATAAGGGATCTAGAAGTGATAAATGGGCTTATGATGAACTACTACCAAAGGAAAGCCAGTGGAACTTTGGTTTCTGTCATATATGAAATACAGCATTCCTGATTGCAAGGAGAGTTCTCATTCTCCATCCATTTCTCTAGAGAGTGAATCTGGGGCTGCAAACATAGATTAATTTTTAGTTCATCTAAATGTCTTTGCTGGAGGAAAATTAATAAGAATAGTTTATCTTCATCATTAAGTAGTTGAAGTGAGAGTAAAATTGAGAAAGGATGAAGAGTAAAATCTTAGAATCATCATCTGCTTGTATCCCTAAGGAATTCAACACTGTTTCATTTAATTTCAAAATGATTAATTGAGCATCTCACATACTGCAAATACCTGGAATTCCTTCCTCCTCTCATAGGTGGTTAGGCCTATAGCAGAGGAATCGTGGGGGCACGATGAAAACCAGATGAGAGCGGTTCTAACCTCCTGGAGAAACTCAGGGAAGACAGGGAGAAATATTCCAGGCAGAAAGGAAGCACATGCAAAAGCAGTGATACGAAAATCACGGGAGTGAGAAAATAGAATCTAAGCTTTCTCATGAACATAGATGCAAAAGTCCTAAACAAGAGCAAGATATTAGTAAATCAAACCCCCGATCCATAAAAGGGATAACATATTATAGTCAAATTGAAATTATCCTAGAAATGCAGGTCTGATTTAACATTCAAAAACCAAACAATATATTTTACCACATTAACACAATACATGAGGAAAAAATCATATGTATCCATAGATGCAAGAAAAAGATTTCATCAAATTCAATACCAACTCACTGCCATCAAGTCATTCCGACTCATAGTAACACTACAGGACAGAGTAGAACTGCCCCATAGGGTTAAGATTGTAAATCTTTATGGACGTAGACTGCCACATCTTTCTCTGTGTAGCAGCTGGTGGGTTCAAGGCACTGGCCTTTTGGTTGGCAGCCAAGTGCTTTAATAATTTGATACCAAGTAATGATAAATAACTCTTTGCAAACTAGAGTAAAGTTGAATGTCTTTAATGTAATAAAGAGTTTCTGAGAATATAAATATATGCACACAAGAACAAAATCATACTTAGTGGTGAATTATTGAAACTGTCCCCCTCGAAATCAAGAGTGAGAAAAGGATGCCTACTCTCACCATTTATATTCAGTATTACGCTGGAGGTCATTATCAGTGCAGAAAAGAATAAAAATTATTCTTATTTACAGATAACTTGATTGAATAGCCAAAACATCCAAAACAATCTAGACTAGTTAAATAAATTAGAATTAGTTTAAAAACCAAAACGAAACCCTTTGCCATAGAGTCAATTCTGACTCATAGCGACCCTATAGGACAGAGTAGAAGTGCCCAATAGGGTTTCCAAGGAGCAGCTGGTGGATTCAAACTGCCAACGTTTTGGTTAGCAGCCAGTCTCTTAACCACTGCACAACCAGTGCTCATGAGTATGCAAAATCAATTGTCTTTCTATATACAAGCAATAACAGTAAACATACAGAAAATGGAATTTTAAAGGGGTACCATTTACAATACCATTTAAAAATTCAAATATTTCGAAATAAGTCTAATGAAATATGTGGAAGACCTCCACACTGAAAAACTGTTCATGGATTTGAAGGCCCGGTATAAAGATACTATTTCTCTCCAAATTGATGTATAGATTCAGTGCAATCCTAGTTAAAATCCCAGTAGTTTTTTGTAATCAAAATTGGTAAGGTGATTCTAAAATTTATGTGGAAATATTAAGGATTAAAAATATTTTAAATGTCTTGAAGCAAAAAAAAAAAAGGTATATTTATACCGCTAGGTATCAAAACTTATAAAGCTAAAATAATTAAGGCAATATTGTAATGGTGCAAGACTAAACCAACAGACTAATGGAACAGAATAGGTCCACATATATAAGATCAACTGATTCATGACAAAGGTGACACTGGAGTACAGTAGGCAAAAGACAGTCTTTTTAAAGGATATGGATTCATATGGGATCGTTGGATCTCCATATTGACACCGACAGCATTAATCTTGTCCCTCCACCTCACCACACACACAAAAAAAATTAATTTTAATTAGATTGAAGATCAAAATGTGAAAATAACAAGTTTCTAAAAGAAACTATAAGAGTATATTTTCATTACCTTGGTGAAGGCAAAACTTTCTTAAAGATAACACAGAAAGTAATAACCACAAGAGAAAAAATTATAAAATTAGACTACATTAAAAATAAAACTACTGTTTATCAAATGCATCAGTAAGAGGCCAAAAACAAGCCACTAAGTGGAAGAAGGTATTTTTGATACATAAACCTGACAAAGGACTCTTAGCCAGAACTTGTAAAAATTCCTACAAATCAAAAAGAAAAACACTGAAAGCCTGACAGAAAAATTGGGAAAATTTTGAAATAGCACTTTAGAAAAGAGGATATACAGTTGGCCAAAAACACAATACTGCTTAATTTCATTAGTCTTTAGGGAAATGCAAATTAAGACTATAGTGAAATCCCAGTACACACCCACTACAAATAGTACGTAAAAAATTACCACAAACTTGGATGGCTAAAAAACAACCAGGAATTTATCCTTTCACAGTTCTGGAGGCTAGAAGTTCAAAATCAGGATGTCAGCAGTGTTGATCCAGTCTTTGGACTCTGAGGACTCTCTCTCCTGGCTTCTGGTGACTGCCGGTCTTCCTTAGCTTATAGACGGATCACTCCACTCTCTGCGTCCATCTTCACAGGATGTTCTTTCTATGTGTCTCTGTGTCTCTTCTCTTCTTATAAGGACACCAGTCATATTGGGTTAGGGCCCACCCTACTTCAGTATGACCTCATATTAACTTAATTATATCTGCCAGGATGTTATTTCCAAATAAGGTTACATTCATAGGTACTGGGATCTGGGACTTGAACATACCTTTGGGGGGAACACAAATCAACCCATGACACCTGCCAAAATGACTAAAATTAAATATACTAACAACTACGGGCAAGAATATGAAACAACGAGAACTCTCATACATTGATGCTGGGAGTGTAAATTGATATAAGCACTTGGAAGAACATAAAACTACTGTAATTAAAGCAAGGTTTTGGCAGTATCTATTAAAGTTGATCATACAATACCCTATGAGTTTGCAGCTCTACTCCTAGATTTAAATATATACTACCCCAAAATGAATACATATCTTTACCAAAAGACACATACAAGTGCTGTTTCTAATTAGATGCCATATAAAAGTCCATCAATAGTTGAATAGATAAATAAATTGTGGTGTGTTGATACAATAGAATATTATGTAGTGATGAAAATGAACAGACTATTGTGGCATTCATCAACATATTTGAATATCACAAACAATTTTGAGGACAAAAAGCCAAATATAAGAGTATACAGAGTATGAGTTTATATCATATAAAGTTCAAAAACAGACACAACTAATTTAAGGTGCGCCTGACCGATTTTCAGTCACCTCATATATATGTGCAATCTGGATAATGAATAAGGAAGACCAAAGAAGAATTGACATCTTTGAATTATATGGTGTTAGCCGAGAATACTGAATATAACATGGACTGCCAGAAGAACGAATAAATCTGCTTTGGAAGAAGTACAGCCAGAGTGCTCACTAGAAGCGAGGATGGTGAGACTTCATCTCACATACTTTGGACATGTTATCAAGAGGGACCAGTCTCTGGAAAAGGACATCATCATCATGCTTGGTAAAATAGAGGGTCAATGAAAAAGAGGAAGACAAACATAGCAATGATTGTGAAGATGGCACAGGACCAGGCAGTGTTTCATTCTGTTGTACATACAGTCGCTATGAGTCAGAACCAACTTGACTGCTCTAATGACAACAACAACATTAGTTAGGATGAGAGTTCTGAGAAGTGACTTGGAAGGGACAGGAAAGAGACTATTTCTTGATCTGGGTGCTGATTACACTTGTGTTCCCTTTGTGAAATGTATCAAGCTCTACATTTATTATTTGCACATTTCTCTGTGTGTATGGAAACACTGGTAGCATAGTGGTTAAGAGCTACAGCTGCTGACCAAAAGGTCAGCAGTTCAAATCCACCAGGCGCTCCTTTAAAACCATATAGGGTAGCTCTACTCTGTCCTATAGGGTCGCTATGAGTCAGAATTGACTCGACGGCAATGGGTTTGTTTGTTTGTATTTTCTCTGTGTATACACCATTTCAGTATAAATTTTGCTCACAGAAGAACCACATAAAAAAGTATTTTTCTGGGTTTTAGGTGTCATGCTTTCAGTCATTGTCTCCCCAGCGATGAAGCTGTAAGTTTTTTATGAGCAGAGACTCTGATTGTACCTCTTGTTACTATCTTATGCAACCCATTGGTATTGTTCCCATGAATTCAATTTAATGGAAGCCATTAGATGTTCTTAAATAGTGAAAAACGTGACATGAATTTTTTAAAAAAGATTGTTATCACTGTTGTCAGAGAACTTCCATATTTTTCTCTGGTTTATACTATTTGAGGCAAAGCAATGCATTAAATACTGCTGCAGCCGTATATTGACAGATAACTGCCAGAAGTTCAGGCTGGATTCAGAAGGGGCCGTGAAACCAGGGATATCATTGCTGATGTCAGATGGATCCAGGCTGAAAGCAGAGAATACCTGTGTTGGATGTTTACCTGTGTTTTATTGACTGTGCAAAGGCATTTGAATGTGTGGGTCATAACAAATTAGGGATAACACTGCGAAGAATGGAAATTCCAGAACACTTAAGTGTGCTCGTGAGGAACCTGTACGTAGATCAAAAGGCAGTTGTTCGGACCGAACAGGGGGATACTGAGTGGTTTAAAGTCAGGAATAGTGTGCATCAGGGTTGTGTCCTTTCACCATACCTATTCAATCTGTAGGCTGAGCAAATAATCTGAGAAGCTGGACTATATGAAGAAGAACAAGGCATCAGGATTAGAGGAAGACTCATTAACAACCTGTGTTATGCAGATGACACAACCTTGCTTGCTGGAAGTGAAAAGAGCTTGAAGAACTTACTGATAAAGGTCAAAGACCATAGCCTTCAGTATGGACCACACCTCAACATAAAGGAAACAAAAATCTTCACAACTGGACCAATGAGCAACATCATGATAAACGGAGAAAAGATTGAAGTTGTCAAGGATTTCATTTTACTTGGATCCACAATCAACAGCCATGGAAGCAGCAGTCAAGAAATCAAAAGACACGTTGCATTGGGCAAATCAGCTGCAAAGGACCTCTTTACAGTGTTGAAAACAAAGATGTCACCTTGAAGACTAAGGTGTGCCTGACCCAAGCCATGGTATTTTCAATCTCATCATATGCATGTGAAAGCTGGACAATGAATAAGAAAGACTAAAGAATTGACGCCTTTGAATCGTGGTGTTGGTGAAGATTATCAAATATACCATGGACAACCAAAAGAATGAACAAATCTGTCTGGGAAGAAGTACAACTACAATGCTCCTTAGAAGCAAGGATGGCAAGACCGCGTCTTACATACTTTGGACATGTTGTCAGGAGGGATCAGTTCCTGGAGAAAAACATCGTGCTTGGTAAAGTACAGGGTCAGCAGAAAAGAGAAAGACCCTCAATGAGATGGATCGATTGACACAGTGGCTGCCACAATGGGCTCAGGCATAACAACGATTGTAAGGATGGCACAGGACCAGGCAGTGTTTCATTCTGTGGTACGTAGGGTCACTATGAGTCAGAAACAACTCGATGGAACATAACAACAGCAATGCATTAAATAGACTAATTATGGCATTTCTTATATTCCAGCTCACCACAGATGGTGAATATGATAGACATGCACAGAGTGTCCATTCCAGCCTTTTTCTGGCATGCCTTCTTCTGCTGCTGAAACTGAGAAGTTAAAAATGCAGGGCATGAGGAGGTGTCTATTTTGCTGGTGTAGCTACCAGGCACGGTGTGGTTCTGGAGGTGGCAGCAACAGCTGTTGGTTCCTGATCCTTGAAGCTTTTTGGTTGTTGCAGTGTCACTGGTAGCATGAGTCTGAAATAGGCAGGTGTAGAGTTACTTTGCGGTCAACAACTGGCTTCCTGAGCATAGAAATGGCGGCAGCTCACCTGGTTTCTCAGTTCTGCAGTGTAGCTTTGAGAGCCATGATAAAAACTCAACTTAAAGTCTATTTCTTCATTCCTCCCAATAATCCTGGAGCTATTTTAATGCCCAGTAGTAAGTCCCTCTCTGTAGAAAGTACCTAGCAGTGAGCCGGTTCTCTGTGGTTGATTCCTAATTGACAAAAATAGAATACGGTAATTTGTACAAGGATCAAGAGTTGAAACTAAATGGATAAGCTTTTATGTTGTATAATGAGAGTTAATCTTGCCCCTCTAATCTCTGACCACATGGAAGATTAATGGAAATAAATTTTATTAGTGTGGTTCCATCACCGCTTGTGAAAACTATTCCAAAAACAAGTTCTGCCTTTATTAAGTCAGTAGCATCCTCCATATAACTATCTGGATCTCCAAGAGAAAAGCACCCATCTTGTGTCATTGTACCACTAAATAGTGAGTCTTCCCAGTAGCGATTTACCTTCTCTCATGTGCTGATGATGCCATGACATTGTACTTGCCCTGTTCTAATGAACAGGGTCCTTGTATCTTGATTAGATTGTGTTAAAGGTTGATTTGGTTACATAAGGAAGTAGAGGAGAAAGTTGTAATGGTCGGCATACACATACACACAGAATCTAATCTATTTAAAACATGAAATATCAGATATCACAGCAAATTCTTCAGTCAAAGGAGTGGAGAATCGTTGCCCTAAACATCACAAAAGAGGGTACTGATGATTTACTGAGTTCTCCCTAATGGCATTAAGCCACAGGTAACACTATTTTTTGCAGCATATTGGCTTTTAAGCAATTTTGTGTGTTTGTGTGCCTTTCAAAAGACTGTTTCCTAATTCACAATTCAGGTAATAATTCTTTTTGAGCGTCTACTAAGTACAAAATATGCTTGGCGTTATAGGAGAGAGAAAGCTACCTAAAAAAAGTGACTCCATCCTCAAAGAGCCTATAATCTTGTGGGAGAGTCAGAGAGAAACATTTACATTTAATTATAACACAAATCAGACTGTAGTTTGTTATATTTTGGTAAAAATTATAAATAAGTTGTTATGGAGATACAGCAGAAGGAGAAATGAATCCCAAATTAAGGTGTTAAGGAAAGTTTCAAAACAGATGTTTTGTTTGAATTGATTAAGATAGAAGGGAGATCTTTTCACAAATTAAATATAGTGAACAAATATCATTAATGTACATTTATGTTTATGGAATAATCTAGACCCATATGCCTTAGCCATGTTGTGGAGGTGGGGAACTAAGCCTATGATAGAAACAAGATTGAGGCCAGATTCTGGAAGATCATAAATGGCATGCTAAGACTTTTAGGTGCTATTCTTTAGTTATATAGTTATTTAACCACTTAAACAGAAGTACCAAAATCTAAGAAGGTTAGAAAGAGCATTCTAATAGCAAAGTGAAACCTGGTTTGATCAGTTGAAAGACCAGAGCTATCTGTAAATTGGTAGTGGAGAGGTTTGAGTGCAAGAAGGCAGTGATAATAGAAACAGTAGGCAACATACATAGGCGGGATACCTTGGTCAGTTAGCATTAACAGGACTGGTTATGAGAAAAAGGGAACCTTAGAAGATGATCAGTCAGAGAAACTAGAGGATAGTGTATCATTTACTTAATATGGTTGACAGAATAATGGCATCCCTAAAATGTCCACATCCTAATCTCCAGAACCTGTGAATATGTTACCTTGCATGGCAAAAGGGACTTCATGGGTGTGATTAAGTTAAGGATATTGAAATGTGGAGATTATCCTGAATTATCACAGGGGCTCTTAGAAGAGGAGGGTGAAAGCAAGAAAAGGTAGCTATAATGACAGAACCAGAGGTTCTTTGAAGTAGAAAGAGACCATGAACAAATGAATGCAGACAGCCTCTAGAAGCTGGAAAAGGCAGGGAAACAAGCTCTCTCCCGAAGCCTCTAGAAAGAATGAAGCCCAGCAAAAACCTTGATTTTAAACTTCTGACCTCCGAAATTATTAGAATAAATTTTTGGTGTTTTCAACTACTAAGCTTGAGGTAATTTGTTACAGCAGCAATAGAAAACTAATACAGTCATTCATTCCATAAATATTTGTAGAATAGAGTATTTGTAGAGACACTGCTGGCTGCTGGGGATATAGTGACAAATAAGATAGATACAGTCAATCACACTCATAGAATATTACAATCTGGTAAGAAACACTGGAAGAAAAACATTTTTTTAACTTGTTGAATTTGATGTGCCTTGTGAACATCTACATGGACATATCTAGTAATAATAGCTAGCTCATGCTGGTCACTGTCCTAAGTACTTTTTATATATTCATCTAATCCTCATAATAGTTTTGTGAGAAAAGTACTACTGTTATACCTAATTACAGAGGAGGAAACTGTGGTAAGGAGATATAAAGCAACTTACCCAAGATCAAAAAGCTGGTAGCTGAGAGAACTGAGATTCAAATAAACCAAGAAGGTCTAGCTCCAGAACCTGACCCCTTAAACCACCACACTTGTAGCAATGGTAGAATTTGAATCTGGAGTTGTACATAGATATTGGAACTACAAATAGATACTTGATTCTGGTAAGAAAAATAAGAACCAACAATGGTATGGAAATCCAAGGAATGAGAGTTATCAGGAAAAAGATAATTAATATTGTCAGATGGTAATGAATGTCAAGTAGAATGGGAGTTAACCAGGAATGCTTTTATTTAGTATTCTTATTATAAAAGTTTTCTTATTCCAATTTTCTGATGCCATGTTTATTAACCACTATTTCTTAGTAATCTTTCATGGCTTTGCACATTTTTTTTTCCACAGTATATATATTTTTTTCAGCAGTGTAAATTCTTTGGGCAGCTGTCACTAACCCATTCATGTCATGGGCTTCACCTCACATACATACATCTTGGTTTACCTTCTCTAAAATTCCAAGATGTCCAATGATCTGCATTGAATTAGCTCTTGTCCAGTATTTACTGACACACTATGTGGCCTCCTATCACAACTCATTACACCTTTTGTAGATCTAGAACCATCAATTAGGGTATCAGGTTTCTGGATATATTTGTCCACTTTGATATCGACAGATATTTTAACAAGTATTTTTATTAAAATATTATTTTTAAAAACCTTCAGGATTCACACAATATCTATTAGTAAATAAAATCTCAAGATTAGTACCATGGCTATTTTATCTATATCTGCCCGTTACGGATTAAATTGTGTCCCCCAAAATATGTGCTGTAAATCCTAACCCCTATACCTATGGTTGGAAACCCTTGTATCATAGTGGTTAAGCATTGGGTTGCTAACCAAAAAGTCGGCAGTTCGAATCCACCAGGCAGTCCTTGAAAGCCCTTGTAGGGTCACTATGAGTTGGAACCAACTTGAGGGCAATGGGTTTGGGTTTGGTTTGGTTTATACTTGTGATTGGAGCCCTGGTGGTGCAGTGGTTAAGAGCTACAGCTACTAACCAAAAGGTTGGCAGCTCAAATCTACCAGCCACTCCTTGGAAACCCTATGGGGCAGTTCTACTCTGTCCTATAGGGCTGTTATGAGTCAAAATTGACTCCACAGCAATGGGTTTGGTATACCTGTGGGTTATAATCCCATTTGGGAATGAGTTGTCTTTATTATGGTAATTAGATGGCATTAATATAGGGTGTGTTTTAAGTCAGTCTTTCTTAATCTTCACAACTGGACCAACGAGCAACATCGTGATAAACAGAGAAAAGACTGAAGTTGTCAAGGATTTCATTTTACTTGGATCCACAATCAACAGCCATGAGAGTAGCAGTCAAGAAATCAAAAGATGCATTGCACTGGGCAAATCTGCTGCAAAGGACCTCTTTAAAGTGTTGAAAAGCAAAGATGTCACTCTGAAGACTAAGGTGCGCCTGACCCAAGCCATGGTATTTTCAATCGCATCATATGCTTGTGAAAGCTGGACAATGAATAAGGAAGACTGAAGAAGAATTGACGTCTTTGAATTGTGGTGTTGGCGAAGAATATTGAATATACAATGGACACCCAAAAGAATGAACAAATCTGTCTTACAAGACATACAACCAGAATGCTCCTTAGAAGCAAGGATGGCATGACTGCGTCTTACATACTTTGGACATGTTGTCAGGAGGGATCAGTCCCTGGAGAAGGACATCATGCTTGGCAGAGTACAGGGTCAGCAGAAAAGAGGAAGACCCTCAATGAGGTGGATTAACACAGTGGCTGCAAAAATGAGCTCAGGCATAACAATGATTGTAAGGATGGCTCAGGACGGGACAGTGTTTTGTTCTGTTGTGCATAGGGTTGATATGAGTCGGAACCAACTCGATGGCACCTAACAACAACAACAACTCTTAAGATTAAGCATAGAAAAGCAAGCAAAGATGAGGGAAGACTGATGTCACAACACATGAAGATCACCAAAGAATCAAGGAACAAGGACCTTCCCCCAGAGCCACCAGACAAAGAAAGCCTTCACCTATAGCCACAGGCTGAATCCAGACATCTAGCCTTCTAAACTATGAGAGAATAAAGTTGTTTGTTAAAGCCACCTGCTTGTGGTATTTTTGTTATAGCAGCACTAGATAACCAAGACAGCCCCCTTGTACCAAAACCAAAACCGAATCCATTGCTGTTGAATCAGTCCCAACTCATGGAGACCCCACGTGTGTCCAAATAGAACTGCACTCCATAGGGTTTTTAATGGCTGTAATCTTATGAAAGTAAATCACCAGGCCTTTCTTCTGTAGTGTCTCTGGGTGGATTCTAATTGCCAACTATTAAGGATTGAATTGTGTCCCCCCCCAAAAAATATGTGCCAACTTGGCTAGTCCATGATTCCCAGTATTGTGTGATTGCCCACCATTTTGTCATCTGTTGTGATTTTCCTGTGTTGTAAATCCTACCTCTTTGAAGTTAATGAGGTGGAATTATCTTCAGTTATGATAATGAGGTAGGCCTCAATCTATAAGATTAGATCATATTTTGAGCCAATGTCTTCTGAGATATAAAAGAGAGAAGCAAGCAGAGAGACAGGGGGACCTCGTACCACCAAGAACATAGTGCCAGGAGCAGAGCAAGTCCTTTGGACCCGGGGTCTCTGCACGGAGAAGCTCCTAGTCCAGGGGAAGATTGACAACAAGGACCTTCCCTCAGCACCAACACAGAAAGAAAACCTTCCCCTAGAGCTGGTGCCCCGAATTCAGACTTCCAGCATCCTAGACTACTAGAAAATAAACTCCTGTTTGTTGAAACCATCCACTTGTGGTATTTCTGTTATAGCAGCACTAGATAACTAAGACATCAACCTATCAGTTAGTAGGGGAGCGCTTAACCATTTGCACCACCGAGAGATCCTTGTACCTTGTATAACTATATACTTAATAAGTATTTGTTGAATCATGTAATGAGACATAGAATTCTGTTAACTAATTATTAATGTCTTAATTTGAGTAATCAATTGTTTGAAATGTGATTACAAATTGGTAGCAAACTTAACATAAGAATAACTTCTGTCAACATTTTTATTGAATATCAATTTTGTACCACTGCCCTGTTCATATAACAACATATTTCACAGATCACACAGTCTTCACTTTCCACCAATTTCAGTAATTCTCTCACTAATATTTAATTATGGTCACCTGTGGCTCTGATATTTCAACACTCCTTCAAAACACTTATCCATTCAGCTTCAGAGAAGATTTTACCAACTCATTGACAAGGACCGCACTGTCGTAAAACCACAAATCTACTTTCAAATAACTATTTTTAGCTTACAGAATATATCCATTTATGTGATCACTCAATTAATGCCTGGTTTCCTCAATAAAATATAAGCTATATAAACGTAGCACTCATGTTTGTTTTTGTTCACTATTACATCAACTAGATGACATAATTTAAGTGATATGTGTCTACATCTATACTAAGCAAATAAGTGAAAATAATTAAAGTTGAATTAATTCAATTTTAATGAGATATCATAAGTGGGGTCCTAAATTTTATCATACAGAATCAGTTAGCCTGATCCAAATGGGAATATAAGTATTTGTGTTACTGGGAACACATACCATCATCTACCCAAGAAAACAGCAACTGCAAAACACAGATTTTCTCCTCATTGAATCAAGATTTGGTAGTTACAAGCTGAAATCCTGGTTCCTTCTCTGTTGTCCTATTTTCTTACAACCATTTCTTTAAAAGGTTTTAGAAGCTGGAAACCAAAGTTTTTTTTTTAATTGAATAATTGCTTTTTCACAGTTCTGTTTGTGTTTAAAAAAACTAAAAAAAAAACAGTGGTTAAGCTCTCAGCTGCTAA
Organism: Elephas maximus indicus; assembly: GCF_024166365.1. Taxonomy (NCBI): domain Eukaryota; kingdom Metazoa; phylum Chordata; class Mammalia; order Proboscidea; family Elephantidae; genus Elephas; species Elephas maximus. Next base: position 56,897,503 of record NC_064833.1, on the reverse strand, counting down.
CCGAAAGGCTGGCAGTAGGAATCCACCAACTGCTCCTTGGAAACCCTTTGGGCAGTTCTACTCTATTCTGTAGGGTCGCTATGAGTCAGAATCGACTCCATGGCAGTAGGTTTGGTTTTGGTTATTTGTGTTTATTTTTTGTGAGCCCTCAAGCGACTCATTGAAGTATTTACTGCACTCTTCAGGTGGGCTTTTTAAGCTTTCCAAGGTGTGATTTAAACATGAGATTTAGTGTTCACCAAACTAAAGGAAAGAGTTTTGAAAACAAAAATTGAGACTCTTTTTCCCGCTATCGTTCCTGTTTCTGTATCTAAGGCCATTTAAGTAAACATCTAAAAATGGTTTTTATTATAGTAAGAGAACGTGAATTTCATTTACATATTTACTGTTCACACACTGCTGTGCTGGTAATGGTAAATGCAGAGTTTATTCAAATAGTTGTCTTTGAAACACATACATGAGATCAAAGAATATCCAGGTGGTTTGGGGCTCTTTAGCAGACACAAATACACACAAAATGAGGATTGGAGATGGGTTTCTGAAATACCCTTGGGCTATGTAATGCTAAATTATACCTGATATTCATTCTATTCAACACAGCAGGCTGAAGTAGCTCATCATAACTAATCTGAGCAGGAAAGAAATTAGGAGGACAGGATTGCTGTGTATACTACTTTTGTAGACAGGTTGAAATGAATTCTATTAATATATACTTAAGATATTTTTTGCACATTTTACGTTGAAAATGATTAGGAATTTTGGAATAGAAATTTTGATATTACCCTCAGAAATAAAAAGTATGCTGAATGTGATCCATAAATGGCAATAGATATTTAGCTAGTATTTCATAAGAAGTCCATACAGAATACAAGTCTTAATTTGGCTTTTGTCTGTTTTATGTTTTACATTTTTAAACCATGAGCAAATCATTGTAATGTCTAGCTCAACATAGATAGGTAGGCATTCGTGTGTGAATCATAACAAATTATGGATAATATTGCAAAGAATGGGAATTCCAGAACACTTAATTGTGGTCACAAGAAACCTATACGTAGACCAAGAGGCAGTTGTTTGAACAGAACAAGGGGGTACTGTGTGGTTACGGTAAAAAATGGTATGCGTCAGGGTTGTATCTTTTCACCATACTTATTCAATCTGTATACTGAGCAAATAATCCTAGAAACTGGACTATATGAAGAAGAACAGGGCATCAGGATTGGAGGAAGACACATTAACAATCTGCCATATGCAGATGACACAACCTTGCTTGCTGAAAGTGAAGAGGACTTGAAGCTCTTACTGATGAAAATCAAAAACTACAGCCTTCAGTATGGACTTCACCTTAACATAGAGAAAACAAAAATCCTGACAACTGGACCAATAAGCAACATTATGATAAATAGAGAAAAGACTGAAGTTGTCAGGGATTTCGTTTAACTTGGATCCACAGTCAACACCCATGGAAGCAGCAATCAAGAAATCAGATGACATATTTCACTGGACAAATCTGCTACAAGAGACCTCTTTAAAGTGTTAAAAAACAAAGATGTCACTTTGAGGACTAAGGTGCGCCTCACCCAAGCCATGGTATTTTCAGTTACCCATATGCATGTGAAAGCTGGACAATGAATAAGGAAGACTGAAGAAAAATTGATGCCTTTGAATTATGGTGTTGGCAAAGAATATTGAATATACCATGGACTGCCAGAAGAGTGAACAAACCTGTCTTGGAAGAAGTACAGCCAGGATGCTCCTTAGAAGTGAGGTTGTTGAGACTTCGTCTCACACACTTTGGACATATTTTCAAGAGGGTTCGGTCTCTGGAGGAGGACATCAGGCTTGGTAAAGTAGAGGGTCAGCAAAAAAGAAGAACCTCAATGAGATGGATTGACACAGTGGCTGCAACAATGGGCTCAAACATAACAACGACTGTGAGGATGGCAAAGGACTAGGCAATGTTTCTGTTGTATATACAGGTTTGCTATGAGAAACTCTGTGGGGCAGTTCTACCCTGTCCTATAGGGTCGCTATGAGTCAGAATCTACTCGACGGCACTGGGTTTTTTTATGAGTTGGAACCAACTCAACAGCACCTAACAACAAGTATTACATTTTTAAACAATCATAATGTCTAGCCCAAGATAAATAGGTAGGTAGGCAGTCAGGTAGGTAGGTAGGCAGATATAGATAGATGATAGATAGATAGATAGATAGATAGATAGATAGATAGATAGATAGATAGATAGATAGATAGATAGATAGATAGATAGATAGATAGATAGATAGATAGATAGATAGATAGATGATAGATAGATAGATGATAGATAGATAGATAGATAGATAGATAGATAGATAGATAGATAGATAGATAGATAGATAGATAGATAGATAGATAGATAGATAGATAGATAGATAGATAAATGATAGAGAGAGAGAGAGAGAGAGAGAGATAGATAGATAGATAGATAGATAGATAGATAGATAGATAGATAGATAGATAGATAGATAGATAGATAGATAGATAGATAGATGATAGATAGATAGATAGATAGATAGATAGATAGATAGATAGATAGATAGATAGATAGATAGATAGATAGATAGATAGATAGATAGATAGATAGATAGATAGATAGATAGATAGGAACTTTTTTCTGACCTGTGTTTATCTATTTTATTTGTAAACTCTCAGAATCATTATAATCCACTCTGTTGTTTTCCAAGAAGAACATCCTCCAAGTCCATACTGGGCCTTAGATTAATACAAATATATCATTTCAATAAGCTTCATGCATTGATTAGGCTCCAATTATGCCATTATGTGAATATCTTTCGACTCCTTATATATGCATCTCTGGAGTTCTAGGATGGGTGAGGATCAAAATGTCATCTATATTGAAATTCCATATATTAAATTTATTCTCCCATTGCCCCATACTTTAAAAAAGCAGGTGTTTTCCAAAATAAATAATTGTAGCCCCAACAATCAAACTGGAGTCACCTCCTCAATAGTGCTCTCTGTTCTGTGTTCCAAATTTCTCTCACATGTTCAGTATATGAGGGGATGTATCATGAATTGAGCATGGTTTTTCCAGTTTACAAACATGAATTCTTCTTGCCAGCTCTGTGACTTGAACCTCAGTATTTTATCTGTAAAAAGGGGTTTGGGTAAAATGAGGTCATGTCTCCTGCCTCACATAGTTATTATAAGATTAAGTAAAGTAACATAACTTGTACTTGCACTTCATAGTTGTTCATTTTTTATGATTCCGTTTGCCTTCTCTAATTAATCAGAAAATGATTTTTAATTAAAATACCTCATGTGTATTTAATGCGTTGCTTACATTATGAAACTAACGCTGATGGACTCCAAGGGTGATGATGTGAGATTATAATATAAGGTCCCAATCATAATAAGGTTTAGTCTTCAAACTGGAAAATGCAAGGCATCATACACTGAAGTACTAAATCCTGTGGCTCGACCTTTTTAGCACCGTGCATTTATTTCTTGCCTCATATGAATAAGAATTTGAGGTGACTTACCCCATACTCATACCCTACTATACACATATATACAAGAAAGCAGAATTTCATATAAATAAAACACAGCAGAGGGAAAAGATAGAAAAGAAAGATTAAACCAAATATGCCAGTTCAGAGTCTAGAAGAACACATTCAGGGCAAGTTTGGTGGAAAAAGTAGACTGAGAGTCAGCCAGAAAAAGAGAAATGGGAAATCAGCTCTTCGTACCATCAGGACACCTAGTACTTCTCCATGGAGATTTTGATTGGCAGTTGGAACCCACTCAGATGCTCTGCGGGAAAAAGAACTGGTGATCTGCCCTCGTAAAGATTACAGCCTAGAAAACCCTATGGGGCAGTTCTACTCTGTCACATGGGGCCACTATGAGTCAAAATTGATTGGCCACTTACTGGTCACCACCACTTCTGGGTCTTCTCTGCTTATTAGGAATCTTCTTCAGCTTCAGGCTGCCCACTGGAGTATGAGTCATCTTTTAAGACCCCAGATCATTGCTTGGATAAATGCGCCTCTACAAATCACAGCTTTGTGGCTTTTAAGATAGACAGATGATAGCTAGCTAGAGAGATAGAAAGGTGGCTGGTAGGGCATTTATTACTTATTTTGTAAATTACGTTATATTGAAATTATAAGTACCGTTTTCATCAATCGGGAAAAATAATGTGACTTCTTGGGTTCTCTAATTTCTCACCGTGCCTCCCATAAACTCACTCTGTAGAATCCCTTCATCTCAGAACACAGTGGAGACCATATGTGTGAGTCAGAGTTGTAAGCTACTGGGGAAGTGTTCTTCATATATAAAAGACCCCCAGGAATTTTGGAGCAGCAATTCCTCCACATCATGTGGACCTCCAAGAAACTGTATTATGTGTTCACACACCTGTGAGGTGATTTATTACAGATAATAGTACCGTTTTATGTGACTATCTCCCTAAAGGTCACAGCCTTAAAACCCTGTGGGATGCTTCTACTGTACATACATGTGGTCGCCCTGAGCTGGAATTGACTCAAAGGCAACTAAGAACAATATCTGCCTACAGAGACTGTGTGCTTCTTTCTGTCTATGATTGCCTTACATTTTAGTGTGTACATAGCCAATATTTTGAAGGGAGGAAAACTATTTACACAGTCATAAATAATGGACTTCAAACTTTTAATTATGATCTCTAGGAAATTCAAGCTTGCTTTAAATTTTATATACTTGAGTCAATCCAAAGGGTGCGATTAAAAAAAAAAAAAAGGTAAAAATCCACTTTCCTTGATACAATGCAAATTTCCACAAGCACAAATGAGAAGACAACTAAAAAGATAAAACAAATCTTAATAATCAAATTTAGGCTAAAAGAAAAGAAGCATAAAAATCAGATAAGATCAAATCGAAAGCATGCAAAGCAAAGGGAAGCATTAAAAGGGAGAATGTTCAAAAACAATTACCACTAAGGAGATTCAGTGAAAATAAAATCAATTGTAATGCGACTTACAAAGGAGAAATACATTAACTATGTTTAATACTTCTAAGTATTAAATATTTCAAAAACTTAATGATTTCAAAGACTTCTTTGATATTAGAGCATAAGAAACTGGAGAAAGTCCAAAGAAATGAGGAAAGACTTAATAATAAAATCCAATTATAGGTTTTTCTTAAAAAAAAAAAAAATCTTTTCAAGATTCATTAAAAAATTCCATGAACAAAACTGAGGAATACAGAATTGACCTGTTTGCTTATTTTACTTCCAAGAACAGTCAAGCATAAAGAAACATCATTCTGGGAATTATTCTTTTCTCTAATTTGAATCAGTATTACAAATGAAAACTTTAGGAAGTTTTAAGTTTCCTCCAATACCAAAAAAAACAATAACAAAAAAAATTCACTAGTAAAATGAGGTGCTAGATGAAAATATAAGCCTTTTTTTTTAAATATGATAGTCATTGAATATTTGAACTAATTACTGTTTTTTAGATTGTCCACTACCAAGAGAGCCATTTACTCTGGCAAAGATATGTGGTCCCAGTTCCAGAGGCATTTGGCAAAAAAAGAGAGCAAATCACTTAATGTAGACACGTGCAGAAGATTTAAGTATTTTTTTTAATTTTTGAGTAGATGGGTTGGTGATTGTGCTGGGGTTGAAAATTATTTAGTTATCACTAAAATGAGCTGAGGAGAGGACTGATGTCAACAAATTGTAGGAACTGTACTAGCAGTAGGTATCTTAATAAAGAATGGAGAGTTCATATTTGTGAGGAGGAAAAAAGAGAAATACCACAGGGACAGCTGACACAATAGGGAGCGAAGGGTAAGCGAAAGTCCATATCTGTGCGTCGTGGTGTTGAGTGATAAGAAAGATTTGAGAAAAAGGTTAACAGTGAGTAGCATTCTGTCTGAATTTGAGGGAAAAACCGTTGTATCACTAATATCACTTAAGGAAATCATTTTAGAGATACAGTGTTCAGAGGGACAGTTTTGGACTTAACTATAGGGACCCTAGGAAACTTTGGTGGCATAGTGGTTAAGACCTTGGCTGCTAACCAAAAGTCTGCAGTTTGAATCAATCTACTAGGTGCTCCTTGGAAACCCTATGGGGAAGTTCTATCCTGTCATACAGGGTCACTCTAAGTCAGAATTGACTTGACGGCAGTGTTTTTGTTTTTGTTTTTTATTTTATATTGGGAGTCCTGGGTTTAAGTCCTTGCTGGAAGTGCTTGGTGCCGGTTGCCGGACGTCATGCACCTCCCTTGCCTTCAGTTCTCCTTTCAGCAAACTTGTAAGGGGTGCCTGTTTTAGAACAGACACCTGTGGAGGAGGTATTTGGGCGACATAACTTCTTTACACTTTTCCAGCTTTAACCTTTTATTACTTAGTAATTCTCTGAAATGTACTTATCATGCAGTTCAAGTTAAACATTTCTATATACTCTGCATAATGTGTTTTGATAAAATTCTTAAAAGTTTTATCAAAATTAACACGTATTTCCATTTAAAACCAGATAAGGAGGTCAGAGTTCTGGACAGGGTAATATTTTGATACTATTGATATTCTTTAGATATTCATTTAGTGCTTTATTTGATGGAGAGGATGAGATCGTGATGGCTGCAGGCTAGAGGACAAGGTGACATGTATAAGACAGGGAAGTCACCACCATTGCAGAGCTGAGCTGACCTCTGTTGTCCCAAACAAGTCAGATCTGGTTCCAAATGTGAATGTCCCTGCCACCAAGCCAAAAGCCCTGCAGTTAATTGCATTCACACCTCTTAGAAAGCAGGTTCGTACCACTAATTGTTATCAAAACATGGCCCCTTGAAGTCTCATCTTCCAGTGCTGACCAGCTACTCAGAGGATCCCCTTGACCAGTATAGTGCCCTGGCTCTGGAGAAAGATCAGTAGCTTCAAAGCAGAGCACTGCCTCTTGTTCTCTGGGAGACTTTTGTTTGGACATGTAACCTCTCAGCCACTTTTACTTAAACCATAGGATTGTTTTCATTATTCAATGAGATAATGCATATAAAACTTTTAAAAGAGAGCCTAGGACCTGATGAAAATAATCAGTTGCTGTTGAGTCAGTTACAACTCATGGGGACCTCGTGTGTGTCAGAGTAGAACTGGAACCCTTAGGGTTTTCAGTGACTGAGATTTTGGAAGTAGACCACCAAGCCTTTCTTCTGAGGTGCCTCTGGGTGGCCTCGAACCTCCAACTTTTGGGTTAGCAGCCAAGTGCATTAACCATTTGTACCACCCAGGAACTCCAGCACCTAATTAGCACTTCCTGAATGTTAGCTCTTACTAAACCACACAGTGTTCTCTCTCTCTGTGTGATGAGTTCCAGCAAACATGATTTTGTTGATTTCAGTGCATTACTGGTGACACTTTAGTGCCCCTTTTAGATAATCTCCCACAGCAGTTACCAAGAGCATCACCCCTTAATTCAGCCCTAAAGTCATGTTGATATAGTTCACAGTGAAATGTTCTCAACACAACTATATAAGCAGTATTTCTGAACATTACATGTACTTGTCCTCATTTGGCTAAGGTGTGTCTATTTCTAAAATGGGACTAAGGATATCTAAGTTATAGAATTGTTGTGAAGACTATGTGAGATGATGAATACTTTGCACAGTGCTCAGCACATGGTAATTCATCCTCCTTCTCCCTTCCCCTTCTCTCTCTCTTATTCTTTTTCTTTCTATTTGTTATTCTCTTACTCTTAAAATACATCTTCTCTTACTTTGCCAGGTGTTTTTTATTTCTAACAGGTTACTGCCGTCAAAATAAGCAAAAACATTAATATAATCATTTGATTGTAGATGAGAACTCTTCCATTCCAATTTCTCAACACTCTGTTGGGTTAATATATTTGGTGTGGATAAAGATTATGTTCCATTAAAGGAAACCAGATCGTGGGGAGTGTATAGAGAGATATTTTGTTCAACAAGTGAGCTGTCTTTTGGCCTCGGACATTATAGGCATACCATTGATTTTGAAAATAAAAAACTTTAACCTGTTCAGAATTAGTGAAGAGGGTAGGAAAAAATAAGAATAGGGTTCCTTTTCTTGCCCCTTCTCTTCCTATCCCTTATCATCTTCTACCCTACCATCTTCTTAAAATGTGCTTGTATGCTTAATTTTTTAAAAATTGATCTTATGTATAAAACAGGGTATACCTGAAACCTCTCCTGCTTAAATTCAAGACGACCTTGAGGAAACTTTTTTTTAAAAAAAAAAAAGAGAAGAACTTTAAAAAATTAATGTGTTCTTGAAATATACTCTTCTCCCCCACTCTTCTGAGTGAAGATCCCCAGATTCTGCATTTACCAAGACTCCTTCCTCTCCCTCAGCTTCTGTCCCTTCCTTTCTCTCACCTTCCTACCCGCACTGCAGCCTGGTATTCATGAAGTTGCCCTTCATTCTCCAGGAATATGTGAGGTTCCTAAATTTGATCCCTGAAGTCCTCCAAGATTCAAGCCATTAGGCCCAGAGATAAGGTTCAAGAGCGGATGCTCTGTGTAGCCTGAGGTGAGAAAATAACATCTTAAGGTGGAAATCTCTAGATGAAGCCTACAAACTTCAGGCCAGCTACAAGGCTGGGTGGGTAAACCTGTGCTAAACATTGAGAAATACAAGTCAGGATATTTGTTTTAATGTGTATCTGTGCATGTGTGAGAAAGAGTTATGTGTGTGGGAGCGTTGTTATATATGTGAATGAAGGTAATTAAATGTTCATGGCCTTTGCAAAAATTGATGTTAATTATAGATAATGGAGAATTAACTATATGAAAAGAGAAAAATTACAAATTTGATTGTACTGTGTAATAATGCTAAAATTAGTGTCAATATGTCATTAGGTTGTTTCTGCCTAATAATCATCAACATCGTTTGTATTCATCATAAACATATGCCATGTGTGTCAGATGAACTCTGTTTTAATTTCATTAATTGTAACAATCTTTATGGTTTGTTGTTCTAACGGCATGAGTGTCCAAGTAAATAGCAAATAACTTTTATAAAGGAGGCATTGCTTATTGGTTGTGACCTCATTTCAGTAAATTTAAATCACATCTACAGACCTGTGAGCATATACAATTTCATCCAAATCAGTTAACTCATTCAAATCAACCTTGGGACCAAAAGATAGATGTACAAAGTCAAGTATTTACATTAAGTTCGAGAGTAACTGTAGCCTACCCACCTGTCAGTTTATGACTTTTTGAGTTATAGTCAGGCATTTTCCTTGACACTTTCACATATTATATCATTGTGATGGCTTGTGGGTTTCTGTGATAGTGGAAACTATGCCACCAGTATTTCAAACACCAGCAGGGTTACCCATGGTGAACAGGTTTCAGGGGAACTTCCAGACTAAGACACACTAAAAAGAAAAGTCTGGATATGGACTTTCAAAGATAAGCCAATGAAAACCCTATGGATCGTAACTGAATATTGCCTGATACCATGCTGGAATTTGAGTTCTTTAGGTTGGGAAGCACTGACATAATAGCCACAACAATGGTCTCAAACATACCAACATTCATAAAGGTGGCACAGGACAGGGCAACTTTTAACTCTGTTATGCATAAGGTCATCATGAGTCAGAGCCAAGTTGACAGCAACTAACAATAACAACAACAACAATTTTGGCCAATATGCATGAATTTAGAAATTGTCTGAATTTATTGAAAAAAAAGTGATTGTATTATCTTTACAATTTAATTTTATTTATTAAAAGTCACTCATTCAGCAAATACTGATTGAGAGCCCGCTTTTTGCCAGGCGATTGGTCTGACCTCTGGATATATAGCTCTAAGAAAAACAAAGCCTTGTCCTCAGGAAGTTTATGTTTTAGCGAGAGGAGATAGTAGAAAATCAAACAAATATGCGTAGACTATCTCAGATGATTATAAAGTGGGATGGAGAAAAATTAAGCAGATAAGGGAGTATGGAATCTGAAGTGCATCTTACATAGGTCAGGGAAGACATAGATATTTTCTTTCTTGAAATATTTTAAACTTAGTATTAGAAAAAACACAAGGAATAGAAAAACATACCATGCTCATGGATAGGAAGACTCAACATTATGAAAATATCAATACTACCCAACGCGATCTACAGATATAATGCAATCCCAATCCAAATTCCAGCACCATTCTTTAACAAGGTAGAAAAACTAACCACCAAATTTATATGGGAAGAAAAGATGCCCTGGATGAGTAAAGCATTACTGAAGAAGAACAAAGTAGGAAGCCTCACATACCTGATCTCGAAAACTACTGTACAACCATGATAGTCAAAACAGCTTGCTACTGGTACAATGACAGACACATCGACCAGTATAACAGAATTGAGAACCCAGACATAAATCCATCCACCTATGGACAGCTGGTCTTTGACAAACAGCCAAAGTCCATTAAATGAGGAAAAGATGGTCTCTTTAACAAATGGTGCTTACAAAACTGGATGACCATTTGTAAAAAAAAAAAAAAAAAAAATGGAACAGGACCCAAACCTCACACAATAACTGACTCAAAATTGATCAAAGATCGTGGAAGAAAAAATAGAGGTAATGCTAGGGGCCCTACTACATGGCATAAATAGAACACTAAACATAACTAAAAATGTACAAACATTAGAAGATGAACTAAATAAATGGGACCTCCTAAAAATTAAACACTTAAGATTATCAAAAGACTTCTCCAAAAGAGTAAAAAGAGAACCTACCAACTAGGAAATACTTTTGGCTATGACATATCTGACAAGGATCTAACCTCTAAAATTTATGGAAAACTTCGACACCTCAACAACGATAAGAGAAACATTTCAATTAAAAAATGGGGAAAGGACATGAACACATACTTCATGAAAGAAGACATTTAGGCAGCTAACAAACACATGAAGAAATGCTCAAGACTATCAGTCACTGTTTTTGTTGTGTTGGGTGCTGTCCAATTGATTCTGACTCATAGTGACCCTAAGTACGACAGAATGAAACACTGCCTGGTCTTGCGCCAGCCTCACAATAGCTGCTATGCTTGAGCCCATTGTTTCAGCCACTATGGCAATCCATCTCAGTGAAGGTTTTCCTCCTTTTTGCTGACCCTCTCCTTTACCAAGGACAATATCCTTTTAGAGGGATTGGTCCCTCCCGATAACATGTCTAAAGTACATGACAAGAAGTTTTGCCATCCTTGCTTCCAAGGCGCATTCTGGCTGTACTTCTTACATGACAGATTTGTTCATTCTGGCAGTCAATGGTATATTCAATATCTTCACCAATGCCATAATTCAAAGGCATTAATTATTCTTTGGTATTCCTTATTCATTGTCCAGCTTTCTCATGCTTGTGCAAAAGAAAAAAAAAGACATTGCCATCGAGTCAATTCTGACTCATACTGACCCTACAGGACAGAGTGGAACTGCCCCACAGGGTTTCCAAGGAGTAGCTGGTGGATTCAAACTGCCGACCTTTTCTGGTTAGCAGCCAAGTTCTTAACCAATGCATATGAGGCAACTGAAAATATCATGGCTTGGGTCAGGCACATCTTAGTCCTCAAAGTGACATCTTGTTTTTCAATACCTTAAAGAGATTTTTTTTTTTGCAGCAGATTTGCCTAATGGAATACATCATTTGATTCCTTGGTTGCTGCTTCTAAGGGCATTGAATTTATTGTGGATCCAAATAAAATGAAATCATTTACAACTTCAGTATTTACTCCAATTATCATGATGTTGCTTACTTGTCCATTTGTAAGGACTTTTTATTTATGTTGAGGTGCAATCCAAACTGACAGCTGTAGTCTTTGACCTTCGTGAGTAATATCTTCAAGTCCTCTTTGCTTTCAGCAAGCAAGGTTATGTCATCTGCATATCACAGGTTGTTAGTGAGTCTTCTTGATGCCATGTTCTTCTTCATATAGTACAGCTTCTCGGATTATTTGCTCAGCATACAGAGTGAATAGGTATGGTAAAAGGATACAACTCTGATGCACACTACTTTTCTTGATCTTAAACCATGCAATATCTCCTTGGTTTGTTCAAATGACTGCCCTTCAGTCTATGTACAGGTTCCTCATGAGCATAGTTAAGTGTTCTGAAATTGCCATTCTTCACAATGTTATCCATAATTTGTTGTGATCCACGCAGTCGAATGCCTTTGCATAGTCAGTAATACACAGGTAAACATCTTTCTGGTGTTCTCGGCTTTCAGCCAAGATCCATCTAACCTCAGCAGTACTATCCCTGGTTACTTGTCCTCTTCTGAATCCTGCTGAATTATGTGTTCTATTTCTTTTTTGACTACTTCCAATTTTTCTAGTTTCATACTTCATATATTCCCTGCTCTGATTATTAGTGGATGTTTGCAGCTGTTTCTTCTCATTTTGAGTTGTACCACATCAGCAAATGAAGATCCCAAAAGCTTTACTCCATCCACTTCATGAAGGTTGATTGTACTTTGAGGAGGCAGCTCTTCCCCACTCATATTTTGAGTGTCTTCCAACCTGAGGGGCTCTTCAGGCACTATATCAGACAATGTTCTGCTACTATTCATAAGGTTTTCACTGGCCAGGTTTTTTCGAAGTAAACTGCCAGATCCTTCTTCCTAGTCTGCCTGTCTTAGTCTGGAAGCTCCACTGAAACCTGTCTACCATGGTTGACCCTGCTGGTATTTGAAATACCGGTGGCATAGCTGCCAGTATCAGAGCAACATGCAAGCCACTACAGCATGACAAACTGACAGATTAGCATTAGCCATTAGAGAGATGCAAATCAAAACTACAATGAGATACCATCTCACCCTAACATTACCAGAACTAATAAAAAAAATAGAAAATAACAAATCTTGGGAAGTTGTAGAAAGGTTATGGAGAGATTGGAACTCTTATACACTGCTGGTGAGAATGTAAAATGGTACAACCACTGTGGAAAATGGTATGGTACTTCCTTAAAAAGCTAGATACAGAAACAAAATATGACCCAACTATCCCATTCCTAGTTATATCCCATTCCTAAGTATGTACCCTAAAGAAATAAGAGCCGTGACATGAATAGACATATGCATACTCATGTTCATTGCAGCATTATTCACAATAGCAAAAGATGGAAACAACGTAAGTGCCCATCACCAGATGAATGGATTAACAAACTGTGGTATATGCACACAATGGAATACTATGCAATGATAAAGAGTAATGACAAATCTGGGAAACATCTCACAACATGGATGAATTTGGACGACATCATGCTGAATGAGAAAAGTCAATCACAAAAGAACAAATAGTGTATGAGACCACCATTATATATTATAAACAAGAAGAAGTTTAAACACAGGGAAAAAATTTGCCCAAAAGCAAAGATGAGCAGGCAGGAAAGGGAAGAAAATCAGGTTGAAAGGAAATGAGTAACCTAGGGCAGAATTGGGGAGAGTGCTGACACATTGTGGGGAATGAAACCAATGTCATGGCACACTTTATGTGCAAACTATCGAATAGGAAACTAATTTGCTCTGTAAACATCACCCAATGCACAATAAAAAAAAAATTTTTTTTTAAATAGAAAAAGAGAAAACACAAGGAAATTCCTTCCAGAGTATCTAGTTTTATATAGAATAAATACAAGTACCTTAAAGTGTGATATAACTACTGTGGTCTTTGACAAAGAGGCTTGTCAAATAGTGCAGTTTGTTAATCGAAAGCCAAAGAATCTTGATAGGAGTACTGCTTAAAACTTGTTGAAATGTTATTCTTGATACCCGTGATTATGAAATGTAGTAATTAAGTGTAAAAATATTCTTGCCACTGAAATAATCCTTGTAGTATGAAGAGTCCTGGGGGTGATATCTTCAGCTATTACTAACCAGTTGCTGTGGAGTTGATTCCGAGTCCTTTTGACCCCGTGTGTAGAACTGTGCTCCATAGGATATTCAATGGCTGATTTTTAGGAAGTAGATCACTAGGCCTTCCTTCCAAGGTGCCTCTTGGTGGACTCCAACCTCCAGCCTTTCAGTTAGCAGCCAAGCAAGTTTACCTTTTGAAACAACCGGGGATTCCCTAGCTCTTAGCAGGTAGCCTAAGTTAATTACACTAAAAAAAGAGGATTTTTTTGACAATGGAAAATGTCTACTGCTTCTTGGCTAGAAGATGAAACTCAAAGCATAGCCAGGAAGCCTTATTACATAGAAATTCTTCAAAGGTGTGTGAGTCCTTTGTACTTTACATAAAAACTGAATTTCAGATGCCTGATTATCTATCATTGAAAAGGCATTTGAATCCACTAAAAGGAGTATCTGCAAGATTTAGTATTCCTGGGTTTCAACTATGGGTTGGAATCAACTCGACCGCAATGGGTTTTGGCTTTTTGGGTTTCAACTGGGTGCCAGGCATTACTCTCAAGACAGAGAATACAAGATGTGCTAAAACAAAACTTCTACCCTGTCCAGTTAAGGTGACAGTATGAAGTGAGTTCAGATAAGAATATGCCCCAAATGCTGTGAGATCAAAGAGAACTGAGAAAGGAGGCAGCAGGGAGTAGGGGGAAGCTTCACCAAAGGCTTCTTGCAGGAGGGGGCAGAGTACCTGGCACATAGTAGGCACTCACTGAGCTTAACGCAGCAGCCCCTATTGTGTGTCCCTTCTGTGCTAGGCTCTGGGGATAGAAACATGGAAACATATCATTCCCACTTTGCCTGAGAAGCTCAGTCTGTTTGGGGAAATAGAAAAAACTAAAAGTGATAATTGCTTTAATAATTGAACATAAAAAGGGCATTGGGGCTCAGAGAAGGAAAGAATTTAGTGTAATTTCAGAATAAAATGCAAATTTCAATATGCTAGAGCGGCTACAGAGACATGACCCCAAAGGACGGTTTTTAAATTTCTGTCAATATCATACAAGGGTTTTTTTACCTCATATTTAGATTTTCAATTTTACTGTTCTCATGAAATATATGAATCTATTCTTAATTCAACATGGCTTCAAGCGCAGCACTTTGGTAGTGTAGATTTTATTAAAGAACTTAACTGATGTGTTTGGGGGAGGTGAAGGAAACACAATTTTCTCTACAAGACTTGCATTAGATAGTTACAGGCTGTAGCATCTCCCCTGTAATTTTATGAGAATGGTATTACCCTGGCTTTCACTGTGTGATTGCTGGTTACCTTCTGTCAGTGAGCAACAGTCTTACTGCAAAGCAGGAGCACAACCCGGCTCTTTGTCTCCGTGGTCAAAGCAATTACTTCTTAGAAAGTCGGATTTTTTCAGAATGACCATGTACAGGAGCAAACGCAGACATCAGAGATGTAAGTAAATTCTGACCCAACTTTTTCATATAACTGTAGTGGCAAAAACATACTTGATTTCTTAAAAGACTAATCATGACTTCTTCAGATACACCCTGGTAGTAGAAAAGGTACTGAGGCTTTTTTCACCTTAAACCTTTATCTTTATTCCTGTTACATGCTTGAGAGATGTTGTGGGGAGAGGGGATAATTCACTTGTTACTATGGAAACCTTTGGAAAGGTTTATAAAATCAACAGAGAAACAGATCAAATGCAATTTCAGTCTAGCTCAGCATCCTTCATTCAGGCATGATCACTGGATAGTTCTCTTTTCTGCTTTTCCAGGAGTGATAGATTTTCTTTCCTGGAAGTCTATTGAAAGGTTTGGGAAGCTAGCCCAAAACTTCTATTTATTCATTCTATTTCAATTACAACTCTCGGGAGAAATGTAACAGTTCAAAAAGGAGGAGAGAGAGTTGATTGTCAATAACAAACTGAATATTTCGCAGGACATTCGTTGCCAAACTTCTTGGTCCCGAGCATTTTTGTAACATAATTCACTACGGGCACCATTTCAGAGGGTTAAAGGAGTCATCTGCAATCTACCCTAAAGGAGCTGATTCTGACTGAAAAGAAGCAGCACAATTACCCTGGCCTAAAGTCCCGAATAGAGATGATCATAGAACTGAAATCCATCAGGATTTAGTTAAAAATCATAGTCTTATAATAAATCTGTGTTTTATGGCAAAGCAATAATATTCCCCTCATGAAAAGCCTTTCAATCACCTCTCTATCACTTTATCTTTTCTATTGTCTAAAATAAATATTGCCATATTTAGCCCAGTATTACCTGTCACCGACTCTATTTACCATCTGAGAGAGGTAACTATAACTTGTTCTATAGCCAAAGTCTGTACTTTTTCATCCTTCTTTATGCTGTCTTTATATGCTATTAAATATCTTTAAAAACAGAAAGGCTATCAGCAATTAATACTTTATCAAAATGCCAAGATATGATAGAAACTTAATAGTTTTCAATGTGATCATTTATTTCTTGGTCCATTTTCGCCTAAGATCTGAACACTAAGATTTCTCTTGGTCAAAGAAGTTTTATGCACCACCAAAAGCTCTGAGAGTGAGGATTGCCAATTTGATTCTATAAGGCTGATTGGATTTTGATGCCATTTCATGCTTGTGATTGAGAAACACATATGGTAACTGCTACTTTTTTCTTATAAAAATGATTGGTACAATATCCACTAATATTTGACTGAGTAATTTCCTTGGGATTTCCTCCTACAAGAATGACTCTAAATTATCCATGTACTTGAAAACCATCTTGCAGCTTTACTCCTGTATCTTTTATGCACCCCCTCATTTTTTTCCATATGGGTAATCATCACCTTGATGTACATGTGCAAATAAAAGATTCACAGAAAAACTGTACCGAGTCTCTCCATCTAAAACGTGCCTGCTGAAGTCTGCGATTAAGCAGCAGGGGGAAATTGTGAATTACATGAGACAAGTCAGAAGATGTATAATTATGCAAGCATGAACACAGTAGGATGTAATGGAATAGTTTAGTAAAAAAAAAAAAAACTAATGTGTTACTTATGTTTGATTAGATCAGTTAGCTATATGATGCTACATTAACTGTTTCTATATCCTAATCACATAACATAAAACATCAGAGAGTAGGAATAGAATGAAATTAAAGTATATGGACAGCATAGCCATAAAAGCAAATGGATTCCTTAAATGAATTTCTGGCTGACAGTAATAATATTTGCAAAAGTGGAATGAAATGCAATTGTTTGCTACCCAACAGCTATATAAAAATATCTGAGTGATCCCATCACCAAAATCCAGGGCATTTCTATTTTCCATCACATCTTTTGTGTGTGTGTTTTTGATCATGAAAAGGCATAAACTCACCTAGAGGCAATTGTAATCCAATTAAAGTAGTAATTGCATACTTAAAATCTCACTACGGTGAAAAAGAAGTGTGTTCTTATGATTTTCTTTAGTATTAAGATAGAATATAAATCAACTTCCCAATTTCTTTATTCTTTAAAAATTTAGCACACTATTCTTTAGTAAAATAATGTAACTTTCCTCTCTAGGATCCGACTGAGAGGAATAGGGAAGGTGCATATGGCTATGTCAGAGGTTTGAAGGCAGAGAGATGAAGAGCAGAAACACTTGTAAGAGACATTTGAAAGTATAAATTGCACTCAGCCTTTGCAAATCGATGTGGGACATTGAAATCCATTCTTAACTCATGTCTAGATTGTTATCGATAATTCCCCATAAAGGGTGGGGAGGGAGAGGTCAGAGCCTCCTCCTTTCTGCTTCTGATAGAACAACTGCTATGGAAAATGGAATGGTTCTGTGTTCATCTTACCTGTGGATAACTGCATAGGATGATAAATTAGATACAGGATTTTTTGAGTGGCATTAAAAATTGTTTGTATACGTCAAATGTTGATTCTGCCGGAGTCAAACAGGTAGATACAACACTAAGGAATTCTAATACATGTAGACCTATTTTTACAAATCATAGGGGCATGGAAATCATCACTAGAATAAAAAACTTTTTTACTTTAGAGTATGTTTAAGTATGAAGCTTTTCATACATATATATTAAGGCTGTGTTTTAAAATGTGAAGTTATGTACCTGTAATTTCCCCTGATGAAATTCTACATGACCTTGAGAAAATGTTTATCTTTAAAAAAGACATATAGAAATTTAAAAAAGAAAATTAGTATGTTCTTGAAATACAAAGCAAAACTAGAGTAGAATTCACCTACTATTAAATATAGAATTTTATTAACTGTATAAAATACAGAATTTTGAAAATACTATAATCCTCATATGCCACAGCAAGGAAAACAGTGTAAACCTAATTTTAAGCATGTAGCATTTCATCCTATTTTACTAAATCAGAACAAATAACTCATTTTTGATTGCTAATGATATGTTTGCGTGATCCTAGTGGAGGCATTTTATTATGGAAAAATCTATGAGATCACTTCAGGAACCCAAAGACCAGTTGTTGTCTTTTACTTGTAATCTTAGCCAATATCTGTTATCTCTGTAGGTTGCAATTTCTTCTGTAACTTCAGCAGGTTGGGTCAGTAAGATATTTTCTAAAGTGTCTCCCATCTCTAAATCTCAGTGTTTCCACATCATAGTTCTCATCATGTTAGTTCTACTTGAAGACATTTGGTGGTTTCTCATCTCCTAGATGGCAGCTCTGGGCTTGTGTGCTTCAAACCCATGACTGATGATGGATTTATTGCTAGGAGCCCTAGAATCCATGTGCATATTGAACACTGCCTATGGAATAAAGAAAAAAATTGTAGAGATAGATAAATACATATGTGCATAGACACATTAATAGATACAGATAGAGGCAGACATAGATATCCATATACACACACATACATACACAAAATACTATTTGTTAACTTCTAACATGATATGGTTAATAAAAACAAATATGTTCAAAACATGGCACTACATTTTTAATAGCCTTTGATACCATAAATTTTAACAAAACAAACAAGCAACTGTATCACATGGGGGTCTTATTATGTTATGGCTTAATGTTAATAAAAATTGTCCTCATAGTTCCAAAAGTTGAGAATCGTTTACCAGAAAATGACATACAATAGTGACCTTATAACACAGATTTACATCATTGCCTCTACTGCATACTTCTTTCCTGATATACCACCATGTTCTAGATTTTACCAGGCTACAGGATTGTCCACAATTTATCAAATACTCCCTAATGTCTGTGCCTTTGCCCATACATCTGCTGATAGATGGCCTTCACCTGCATTTTTACATATAGAAATCCCCTCTTTTCAAGGTTTCACCTAAATACAACATGCTTCATAAACCCACCCAGTGCCATCGAGTTGATTCTGACTCATAACGACCCTATACGACAGAGTAGAACTGCCCCATAGAGTTTCCAAGGAGTGCCTGGCAGATTTGAACTGCCGACCCTTTGGTTAGCAGCCGTAGCACTTAACCACTATGCTACCAAGGTTTCCATGCTTCATAAAGGCCTCTCCAATTCCCAAGTCAAAATTAATCTTTCTCTTCTCTCTTTTCAGATGATATATTGTAATTTTATTTACACTTTTTGCATCCTGTCTTATACAGAGAAAATGATCTGTTTATCCCAACGTTTGTTTCACGTGAGGTACCTTTTATTCTTTGGTGAAGCATTCTCAGTGCATAATACAATGCTTTCCCCATAATAATCAGCAACTGTATTGAAGTTCATTCATTCAAAGAAATATTTATTGGTCACCTATTACTTCCCAGACGCTTCTCTAGTGCTAGGTAGGACTTCAGCAAGGGATAAAACAAAGTTCAACTGGGAATGAGAAGAAAATACACAAATAAATAAGAATATAATATTCCTTGTAATGCTAAGCTCTATATAAAAAAAAAATAAAGCCAAGGAAGAAAAGGAGCTCTGCAAAGTGGCCTGGGGAATTGCTATTTTTTTATGGGGTAGTCAAGTCCTTGGGCAGTGTAGCGAGCACGCTTTGCTGCTAACTAAAAAGTTGGAGGTTCAAGTTCACCTGGAGGAGCCTCAGATGAAAGTCCTGATGATTTACTTCCAAAAAATGAGCCATTGAAATCCCAGGATGCACAATTCTACTCTAGACACGCATGAGGTCACCACAAGTTGTGGTAGTAAAGAAAAGTCACTGTGATTAAGATAATGTTTGACCAGACACCTGAAGCGAGTGAGGGAGCAAGCTCTGCTTCTTCCATGACAATTCAAGGAAGAAACAGCATGTGTAGAGGCCCTGGGGTACTTGGGGTATTTGAGGACCAAGGAGGCCGATGAGTAGAGTAAAGGAGAAGAGATGAAATCAAAGAAGCATCTTTAGATGGGAGAAGTAGGACAGATCGCATAGAATTAACGGAACAATACATTTTATTTGTAACTCAGTTTGGTCGTAATATGTAACTACTAACTTTTTAAAAACCCTGCCCATAGTTCTAAGTGATTCATGCAATATTTTCATTAGAATGACCATTATAAGTGATTTTTTAAAACCACACTTCATATTAGGCAAACTGAAAGAGAATCAAACTGCAGTCATCCAGATGTCAGAAAGGAATATTTTCTGATTTACCTTGTATTCTTAATATATTAACTCTCTCTTTCTTCAAAAATCATACTATGAGAAAAAATAAATTCATGGTTTTATAAAATTGTTGTAAGAGTTCTCAAGGCGTCATAGCAAGAAACAAGACTTCGGCCCATCTTTTTTGACACAGAATTGGTGCCTTTGTTCAACAGGTGAATACGTCTGATCTTCGGTAATTGTAGGGACATGAGTTGCCTTAACTGTAATTCACATCTTTATTACTACATTCAATCTTATAGAAGTCTATATTGTAAGTCCTTATTAAAACTTTATTACAAATTAGATAGCAAAGATAAAAAATAGATTATTAGTCAAAACAAATATTTATATTGATACCATGATCTCTTTGTAATGGTGAAGGTGAATGTAATATAAAAACATTAATGTAATTACTTCCCAAATTATTTCATCTCTCAAATGACGACATTGTCTATTACAGATTAGTTAAAGAGCCCTAGGATCTAGGCCAAACATTTTTGTAAGTTTACACTAAAAAAAAATGATTTCAGGCTTGATTGGTAAGGCTTTCTAGAGGATACTATTAAATTCTGTCTTTGGTTTCTCAATAATTGATGCTTGTTGGGGAATTCTAGTCTGACATCTGAAATTTCTGCAGCCTTTTTTCTCAAGTTCCTAATATGAATTCTGTAACTGGTATAGATCGAGAAGTTGTAAATTTGTACATCCCTCCGTGGAATCACGTCTGCATGGATAGAATCAGGATGGTCTGATTGAGCATGCTCAACAGGACCATAGATGCCAGTTTGGGAGCAGAGATGTACAAAGCTGACTGATAACACCCCTGATACAGATTGACCTTAAATGGAAATACTTATTGGCCCGCCTCACATCCTTAATCACAGGGTTTGACAGGCTTCAGCCTGTGGCTGCTTCTGCCTGCAGGAGTACTTATTCTCCCTCTTACTCTGAGGCATAATGTCTGATGATCTATTCTATGTGTTTTTCTGTTTAACGATGCTCCACACAGTCAAAGGTCACTCTTGCAGAGAAAGCATTTGTACATTTTCTCTGAACTTCTTTGCTTTCAGAAAACAACTTGCTATTATATATTACCTGCTCTTTTAGTTGACCTCTTCTAAGGTTCTGTGCTGCACTTATATCTAGACTTGCATCAAAAGCATGGCACTAGCTCTGCCCCCAGGTATTCAAGTAAATTTAAGTTAAGAGAATAGCATTTCTCTCTTCAAAAACATTACAGTCATAAATAATGTGGGTTTGTATTTACTGAGAACAAATGGTACATATGAAACGACTAGACACTTAGCAAAACAAGAAAGATTGGTGATAAAGCAGTCATCAATCTGTAATGAATGCAGGCACTTTTACATGATAATAAGAAAAAATGACCACTTATCAGCATTGATAGAAAGTGAAAGAGTATAAGAAATAATCCTTTATGGGCTAACATGACCCACCGTTGGAGACTCAGAAAGAGCAGCTTTCTTAAAAACCAGGATCTGGTGTAATTATACATTTTGGACAGTCTATTAGGTTGGGCCACATGAACCATCATTTTGGTAATTCAAAAATACCAACTTCATATGGTTAAATCTAAATACTAGCTGTCACAGGAAAACCAAACCGAAAACCAAACCCAGTGCTGTCGAGTCAATTCCGACTCACAACCACCCTATAGGACAGAGTAGAACTGCCCCATAGAGTTTCCAAGGAGCGCCTGGAGGATTCGAACTGCCGACCCTTTGGTTAGCAGCCGTAGCACTTAACCACTACGCCACCAGGGTTTCCTCTACCACAGGAGTGGACCAAAAGAAAAGAGCAAGGGTGGGGGCAGGTAGGGAAGTATAGATAAAAGGCCACTCAGACCAGCACGAGTTGGCATTAAAAAAGCCAAGAGCATTTGAGGCTGATGAGTACTCGTACTAAAGCAATATAATTGAGTAAGGGAATATATTCACTGTTGCTCTTCAGGATATGGAAAGCGTATTCAGCCTTCTCACTTAAGATAAATTAGATCACCTTTTTTGCAGGTGGCACAGCTAACGAAGATTTAAAGATCATCACAGCTTTTCTAGAAGCTGCCGTTGTTGTTATTAGTTGCTGTCAAGTCGATTTGGACTCATGGTGGCCCCATGTGCACAGAGCAAAACTGCTTCATAGAGTTTTCAAGGCTGTGACCTTTTGGAAGCAAATCTCCCACCTGTCTCCCTAGAACCACCAACCTTTCAGCTAATAGTTAAGCGCTTAACTATTTGTGTCACTCAGGGACTCCCAGAGGCTGTCTACCTCCCACCAAACTTAAAATGTTTACTATAAAATTTTTAATTCAATTTACATGATTTTATCATTGGAACTTAGCTTTTATCCATATGGAAAATGGGATAGCTTTAAATGAACAATAATAATAATGTTTTGACTTTTTTTAAAATTCTTACTTTAGCTAGGTAATGTTTTAAGCATTTTGTTACATATGACTAATGCAATCTGTGCAAGAGAGCAATAATCTAATAATTTATGACACCTTGATTTTTGTTGTAATTTCAAAATGTTATTTATAATTTTAGATTCCTATTTTTTTAATATCTAGGAAAGGCTTAACATGGTGGTGCAGTGGTTAAGCACTCAGCTGCTAACTGAAAGGTTGGTAGTTCAAATCCACCCAGCAGCTCTGTGGGAGAAAGACCTGGCAATTTGCTTCCATAAAGATTACAACCTTGGAAACCCTTTGGGACAGTTCTTTTCTGTTCCGTAGTTTCGGTTGAGTCAGAATTAACCCAACGGCACACAACAATATCTAGGAAACTGAACACACAAACTTAAAGTATGTATATTGATTGGAGTTAAAAAAAAAAAAAAAAAAAGCTTATAGGTCCTCTAAGGAAACTAAAAAATTAACTTTAAAAGGGTGAAATGTAATGTTTGATCAATGCACCTACTCTTTGAATCTTATGAAAACACAGAAAATATCCTGAGGAAAAAGTGTACATACATTTAATCAAACAAAATCTGCACTAATGAATACATTTGTTTCATGTGTTGTTTTTTCTGCAAAAAAAAAAAAAATAAAAGATTTCCAAAACTTACAAAAGATAAGTTCTCTACCGCGATTTTGGTAATTTATGCGAGTTATAATACTATCCTTGGTCTAGAATAACTGAATTGTCTGGCATAACCTTTTGATTCATTTTCCTTTTTGTAGTTATTGATTTTCTTGGCGTTATTTACTGAATTGTACTTTCATTATGACTGTGGAATTTCAGACACCTTTAAATATATAGGGCTACGTTATATATGCATGAATATTGACTCAGGGTCTTAATGGTCTCCTACAAAAAATCCAGTGCCGTCGAGTCGATTCCGACTCATAGCGACCCTATAGGACGAAGGAGAACTGCCCCATAGAGTTTCCAATGGAGCCTCTGGCAGATTCGAACTGCCGACCATTTGGTTAGCAGCCGCAGCACTTAACTACTACACCACCAATTGACTTTATATTCTCTAGAACTTCATTTGTGTTTAAAATAAAGGTAAAATCCACAAGTATTTCCTTATACCCCTTAGAGAGTGTGTAGCATATTTTTTTGTAATATCTCATGCCTTTACTGCTTATCATTGGAAAGTGTTATATTTTCTATTGTATTATTTTTTTTGACCCCAAGTGAACTTGAAACTGCCTTACAGAAACAGCTGGATGCATTTCCTTAAATAAACACACATTGTTCTTCGAATTGCCGGTATCTGTCTTCTTAATAGCCTCCACAGGCAATGGAAATCTTGACTTTGGAGTCACCTCTGCTGGATTCATGTAGATATGGCTGACTATTTTATGCCTTTTTTCCTCCCATTCTTGAACAATGTCTTTCAACTCAAGTTTGTTTTTAAATGTATAGCACAGGGTCCTAACTTATCCTTTACTTGTACTCTTAGATTATTATATTTTTTGTATTTTATGTGATAATTAAAATATGGTATTTTTGGCAAAAAAGATCATAGATGTGTTTCTTGTGAGATTTTCCCTTGGGCCAATGAAGATGAGTCTCTTAAGGAAATTGAAATCATGTTAAATTATATTAAAAACAGTGGTCCATCAGATTTAATAAGAAGCTGTGAGTTGTTTTTGTCCTATAGAAATACCACCTAACATAATCAGTTGTTTAGGAAGCTACTGATCTATAGTAATACCATTTGTCCCAAATTACCCATGGCAGCAATTAAATTAACAGTCGTAGTAATCTGGCATGTACTTCAAGCCAAGTTAAGTAAATCTGGCCTTGTTAATTTGTCTTTCAAAGGATACGTTTGCATGGGACCTGAAATACTCAGTAAATTGCCTGCATTATTAATTTTGCCAATGTTAATTTAGAAATATTTTGCAGAGTGTAAGGAATACCTGTTGTAGTACTCATTTTCCCAATGCATGTTCTAAATATTGTGTATAGTCACATCAGTTGTGGCAATCTAACTTTGTTCTGTGTCTAGGATCATTAAATTGGGAGATACATAAGATGCGCTGTAATGGTGACTATATGCCATCATTCTTTATAACTAACATTCCAATCACGGGTACTGAAATATGACTGTCAATCAATTCTTTCTGCTTGGAGACTTTCTAATTGGCATAGCTTTTTATGTACTTAATAGCAGTACAGCTTCATGTAGCTTCATAACAAATACTGTTGTCATATTTATGTGACAATAAAATTAGTTTAAGATGCTCTTTATGAATTCGTTTATGACTTTCAGTCATTATCGAGTTTTCATGGCTATTATAAAATGGTATAGTCTAAAAAACATGTTTTTTTTACCTCCCCATCTTTATTTGTCATGACTAACATTTGTAAAATTCTTTTGGCTCTTATGTCATGAAAAATTTTATTATCTCAAATCTAAGAAGTAAAACAGTATGGATCCTCAAGTAGATTATTGTAAGACTGATGATATTTTGTCATGTTTATTGAATGACAGTGTGTATGTTCATTACTGGTCCTAATTTGAGCAAATCTTAACTGCCAAATTTCCTGGAAAAACAAATCAATCTAGAAGTAATTTCATTTGACTGTAGGCACCATCACTTTCATGTTATCAGCTAAAGATTTTATTGGTTGATTTTTCAGGTATTCTAGACCAGTTTCTGCATCAACCATAATTGAAAGCCTTAACAGTATTCATCCATCTAAACTTTACTATTTAATTGTATATAAAAAAAAAAAAGTCAACAGATTTTCAAACATTGCTCAAAAACATATGTTAAATTGTATGGCTAATTTTTCTTATGACTTTAGAAAAGACTTACAAGGCATTTCTTAATCCACTGTTATCTTACTTCTGCAGGATCATTTCTTACCGTTCTACCTTGCATAGTCCAGTTTGATATACAAAAAAGAAAAATCCATTGCTGCCAAGTGGATTCTGGCTCGTAGTGGCCCTATAGGGCAGAGTAGAACTGCCTCATGGGGTTTCCAAGGAGAACCTGGTGAATTTGAACTGACAGCCTTTCAGCTAGCAGCCTGAGCTCTTAACCACTGTGCCTTTCTGTTCTCTGAGGAACTGTTCTCATCATCAGTTCCTTATGTTGCTGCTTTCTATTTAGAACACTATTTCTCCTCTCACCTTAGCTAATACCTATTGATCCTTCAGGTCCCAGCTTAGATAATCACTTGCTACTAATAAATTTTTCTGAGCTCCTCATGGGTAGTACAGTTGATCTCGTTATGTCCTTCTTTGTGCCCTGTATATAAATTGTAAGTTATCTAGTCATTTGGCTATCGTCCTAGAAGACAGAGACCTGATCCCTTTTGTTCATTTCTGTACCTCCAGCATGGTCTGGCACTAGAAAACCCTCAATCAATACTTGTTGATGAATGAAAATAATAGATGATTCCCTTATTTATATACCTGTTTCAGCAACTAGAAATTACAGGCATTTGTCCCAAATAAATCACTATGATATAGTCTGTTGACTATATCTGATGAAATATCTTTTACCTTTTTATACTCACAAATGTTCATGGATGATGCTCATCTGCTAAGGGCTTTTTGCTCTTAGCTTTTAGAGTTATTTTGTCTACCCACAGCCCTAATAATATCCTGATATCATAACAGACTGAAACCCTGGTGGCGTAGTGGTTAAGTGCTACGGCTGCTAACCAAAAGGTCGGCAGTTCAAGTGTACCAGGTGCTCCTTGGAAACTCTATGGAGCAGTTCTACTCTGTCCTATAGGGTCGCGGGGTTTTATCATGAGACATTAGAAAGAGTCTAAAATTACCTATATTATTTCCTGGGTGAATTAACAATGTTCACCCAAATTTAAGACACAATTTTGGAAGTGACATGAAATGCATATGGTGGCTTTCTCCCAAGGATTTTGATTCTACTGATTATTGAGCAACTATGCTATTTTCTGGTTAATCTTAAGTTTCTGGACTCTTGTATCTTTGTGTTTTAAGAACTCACGGCTGATAACACATTCAGAATTAAAACTTTCCTCCCCACATTCTCAGTTTTTCACCCCTATCCAAGGTTGGCTCTGCTGCTGGGTGTTATTATTCCCTAAATCAATTTTGCATCAGTTAGAGGAACAAATTGTTTGTTTCTCCACAGATTTGTAGCTATTAATCTGAACAGTAGATTAGTGATTGATGTTTTTCAGACCTCAGCATCAGAAAAACATAGACTAGAAGGAATAACTTGAACCAAGTTCAGGACACACTGGCTAAATCTATGAAAGTTAGATGTCATATCATATATAATAAATTCTGACACCGATTTATTATGCCATTTTTAATTGGGGATAAAGGCAGTCCCCGGGTTACAAACAAGATCTGTTCCTCAGTGTGTTCTTAAGAATTTGTAGATACATAGGAACAGGTGCATACGGTTCTTATTTAGCCTTACTTTAGTGCAAAAGAAGGCTGGAAGCCTTTTCAATGATTTAAAAGCTGTGCATATAACAAGTGAAGGTGATTATGATAAAGAATTTGTTGCCAGTAGGAGTTGGTTCAGTCGTTTTAAAGTGAAGGCAAATTTGCATACTATTAAAGGGCAACTATAAGTTGTCCATAAGTCTGTCCGTATGTCAGACATTCATAACTTAGGGACTGCCAGTATAATTACAGAGGTCATGTCATGTCATTTCACTGCCCACTTTCTTATTCTCTTCTTTCATTGTTCTTTCCATTATTCTTGGTACTCAGTAGAAGAATCAACTGGAAATTCTTGAATGGTAACTAAAATTGACCTCGTTTCCAAAGCATTCAAAGTTATTGCAGGTGAAAGCTCACTTAAGGGCTTTCAATGTCTCAAATACGTGGTTCTACAATCAGTGTCAATAATGAATACTGCACATTAAACCGACCTGAATGGTTAGAGCATGAACTTCATTCTCAGCACTGGCAAATTTCTGACATAAAAGCCTAGAATGGGAGAGTTGAAAAGAAGCTATTAGAATAATGCAGAGACTCTGAAAGAACCTCTATGTTACTATATTTTTTTCCTGAGCGTAATTGAGGTTTCCAAGAATTTTTACTGAAAATTCATTTTACTTTCTGGATTTGGCAATTAAAGATAAAGCTGTTAGAGGAGCAAAAAGGAATTCAATAAAAATTGAAAGTAGAATATTGTGCTCCTGCTAAATTTATATTTCAAGCTTCTTAACTGAGTTGGTTAAAGCACAAAGCTAAAGTAGCCAAGGTCATAGATTTGAGCTGTGTATAGTTTACCCTCTTCATTGGTCACAGACCACTGCAGTCACCCTGCCCAGCCACCCTTCAAAGGATCTGGTCTCATGAAAACACTGGATAGAACAGGGAAGAAGTACCAAGGTGAACACCATGCCAACAGAACCATGGTATCTCAAGTGAATATACTGCTAGTGATTATGACCTTCATATACAAAAGGGATATACCCACTTTTTAATAAACAATAATTTGTTCTCATCTTAATTGATGTAGGGAGTAAAATTCATCCTTGTTAACTTTCTTTTCGGTCAAATATCAACTTTCACACACTGGGAATTTTACAGGACACAAAACAGCTAAAATTTCAAAAATGGCTTGCTTCATGGAGGCATGTGAAGCTAGTCTTAATTAACCATTTTCATTATAGCCTTGCAGGCATAAGTAAGATTTTAGGTAATTTAAAGAACACCGAACTAATGAAGTATGCTATTGTCTTTTCTGTCAAGACACCTGAATGAGTATGACTAAATTTCTCTAAGAAACTTCACTTTGCTTACTATGAATCTAAGATTGGTTCCATTGAGGAAGTCTTAGGCACTGCTGTGAGCAGAATTAGTAGGAAAAGTTTTAATTATCTAGTTGGGCTGACAGTATATCATGACACTTCATAAACACAAATCTTGTACCTCCACTAACAGTGCAAACCACATACTACTGATTTATTTCCAGGTTGAACCTGAAGTTATCATGTTCAACACATTTAATCACAGTGGTTTCAGAGACTTGGAGCCAGCTAAACAGAAATAAGCAGGACTTGCATTCTGATCCTGCACTCCAGTTTTTAAAAGTGGAAACTAACAATGACATACCAAAACCAGTTCAGACTCACAGCAGCCGCATGTGTGTCAAAGTAGAACTGTGCTCCATGGGGTTTTCAATGGCTGATGTTTCAGAAGTAGGTCAGCAGGCCTTTCTTCTGAGGGGCCTCTGGTAGACCCTAACTTCCTACCTTTCTGTTAGTAGTCCAGATTGTTAACTGTTTGCACAACCCAGGGACTCCTAACAATGACATAGAATCAAGTGAAAAGATCACATAAAAAGAGTAATGGGTTTGTTCTGCTGCCTTCCAGAAATGGTGAGCCTATCCATCTTTCTTCTTTAAGGATCAGCCCTAGTTACTACATTTAGGGAAAAAAGGGGGAGAGGAATCTCACTATTGAAAAATTATGGTTTAATATAAAGCCACTTGATTATATTTTTCTCTTATATTTGATTAATTGACATCAATTTTAAGTAGATTTTTTATTATTTCAATGTTCTATCATCTCATTTACAGCCACTTTTCTGTTCTCACCGTTCCCCCACTCTTGTGTGCTCCCCCTTAGCCTTAATTATCTCTATTATTATTTGCCATACTGTAAAATATAATGGAAGCCCTGGTGGCGTAGTGGTTAAGTGCTAGAGCTGCTAACCAAAAGGTCAGCAGTTCAAATCCACCAGGTGCTCCTTGGAAACTCTGTGGGGCAGTTCTACTCTGTCCTGTAGGGGCACTATGCGATGGAATCGACTTGACGGCAATGGGTTTTGGTTTGGTTTGTTAAATTATAATTTTTTTCTTTGCATAACTCTTTCCAGTAAACTATGATCACTAAAACTAGGTCTTTAATTTTATTACCTTCCTTCTTTGTAATACCTTCCTTTACCCTGTACTTGGCTCATGGTAGAATCTCAGTGAGCATTTGTTGAATAATATAAATGAATGAATTCACTAATATTGTTGGGTCTCTGGCTTTGGTTTTTTTAATCTTCTTCTTTTATATTTTGAACTTCTTCTGTTTACATTTAGTAAATCAACTTATGTATTTACCTTTTCTAGTAAAAATGTGCCTGAGGGACCCATATAATATTGGCAGTTTCTAAAAATGAACATGGCTATATAAAGGGTCATGGTTGGAAATTTAATCTGTATCCCAGATTCATAATTTTAGAACTTTACATTGTCAGTGACAATAAATAGGACAGGTTTTATATCTAAACTAGAAATAATTCCTGGTCATTCATTCATCTCTTTAGAGTGCTAAGATATTCCACAACACAAAGCACTTATAGGGGAACATTCGTTAAAGACTAACCAGTTAGATACCAATTTATCTATGTTAGAGGAAAAATGTCCAAGGCCCTAGACCTACTACTCCGATTTTTGGCAAACTTAAAAAGGGGTATCTTTGATATTCATTGAGAATCCTTTTGGCTGAGAGCCACAGGCTTTGACTGAGGGCTTCTAAAGCAACTTGTTTTGGCCTCTGCTCTGTTACTTACCAAATCATTCTAAAATTAAGCAGAAAGAGAAAGCCTTCTCCATATTTCTTAACTGTAATAACTAAAACTCTTAAATATTCCATTGGATATATTTCATAATCCCCCACACACACTATGCACATTACATTGTTTAACATTTTTTTTTTGCAATCTCCTCTTTGTACTGTAATTTGTGCTTGGAAGTTCACAACATTACCATCAAATCAGTAGTCCATAATGGAACTCTAAATATAGGTACTCTGTATATTTCCCATGCTTAATTAATCTCCCCCATTGGAACACTTCAATATTATTTTCATAATGGGAATAGTATTATGAGCTCTAAGAATATTTTATTTTGCAGTCATCTATTAATTATTAAACATAGCTTCATTCATTTTTTTCCGTGATGTGCAATCAACCCACTGTTCATCAAAGTCTGAATTTTATGGCCTGTAACCTGGTTATATATGCCTTAATTGTATGTATTTAATGAATATTCTATAATTTTCTTATTGTCCAAAAGCTACTAAACCAGTACTACTTTTTAATCATCTAAATATCAGTGTTATTAAGGCATGTTGTGTCCAAAAGGTTTTTTAATCTCTCAGGAAGTGGCTTAAGTAGTTTCTTTGTTTCTGGATGTAACATGATTGGTATAAATAATTTATGAAGGCACATTCTCATGACAAAAGACCAACCAAGAATGGATATAGAACACACTTGTTTCTTTTTCACATTACTGTGTAAATTTGATTTGTGATAATGGTAGTTAATTATTTTGCACAATGAATTCAATCAATCTAGTCAGTTTATGAAGGAAAAGGGATAATACTAAATAAGAACTTTGATAAGACTGGAATGGACTACTAAAATAGATTAATTAGTTTGATGCATGCTTTAATCAAAGCAGTCTTGGCATGTCCTTTAGTAGAGAATACATCTGTTCACACATAGAAAAATGATGTTTCTTTAACAAATTTAATTTTCAGTGCCTTTAGTAACGATAATTTTTACATTCACCATGTTCTAGTTGAGTGTGAACATTATGTAGTATATGCCTGAGTCCTTCAACTGAGAAATCTGAATTACCATGAGAGATTATAAAACTGCCAGAATCCAGATACGTGAAGCTCATAATAAATGATGCAGATTCCTATATATTCTGCTCATAAACATTAGAAATGATGGAAAACTTAATCTAGTTGATAAACAGCATGCATAAATATATTTTATGGGCTTTTTCCTGTATGCCTACAGGTGTAGCAAACGCATTTAACAACATTGAGCAATCTTAGTTTGAAATAATCAGTTTCCTTTAAATCTAAAAAGACAATTATGAAAATAATTTGCTTTACAAGCAACTAGGTTTATATTTTACTGGATATAAAACAATAAAATATGAACACTCATAACACTTTCAAGGCAACTAAAATATTTCTTTATTATAAAAAGTAAAGCCACATATATAAAATGGCCTTGAAGCAACTTGAATATATAAAATCAAGAAATCCTTAAAAAAATTATCGCGTAGAATAACTGCATACATAGACAAGCCTGCTCAGTGGTAACGTAATTTATCTATAGAATACTTACATAACTTGCCTTTTTGGAAGTACAAAATGTAGTGCTGATATGATGTCCTTCTTTTAGACAATGATTGAAGAATTAGTGCAAGTCCAAAAGGGGTGTTTTACTATCTAGCAGTTTATCTGTATCTCGTTGACTATAACTAAATTATAATCAGTAATTTAATATGATTTAAACTCTATTTGGATTTTCAAAAGAGAGAAATAAAAATGTCACTATACCATTTATCGGAAACCCTGGTGGCATAATGGTTAAGTGCTGCAGCTGCTAACCAAAAGGTTGGCAGTTCAAATCCCCAGGCTCTCCTTGGAAACTCTGTGGGGCAGTTCTACTCTGTCCTATAGGATCGCTATGAGTCGGAATCGACTTGACGGCAGTGGGTTTGGTTTGGTTTTATACCATTTATCTGATATATTGCATTAAGCAAATCTGTTTCAAAAGACCTCTTTAAAGTTTTAAAAAACAAGCACGTCACTTTGAGAACTAAGGTGTGTCTGACCCAAACCGTCGTATTTTCAACCACCTCATATGCATTCAAAAGCTAGACAATGAATAAGGAAGACAGAAGAAGTATTGATGCATTTGAATTATGGTGTTGGTGAAGAATACTGAATATACCATGGACTGCCAGGAGAAAAACAAATCTGTCCTGGAAGAAGTACAGCCAGAATACTCCTTAGAAACAAGGATGGTGAGACTTCTCATTTACTTCGGACAAGTTATCAGAAGGGATCAGACCCTGGAGTAGGATATCATGTTTGGTGAAGTAGGGGGTCAGCAAAAAAGAGGAAGAACCTCAATGAGATGGATTGACACAGTGGCCGCCACAATGGGCTCAGGCATAACAACGATGGTGAGGATGGTACAAGACAGGGCAGTGTTTCGTTCTGTTGTACATAGGATCGTTGTGAGTTAGAATTGACTTAACAGTGCCTAACAACAACATATCATTTATGTGATCCCTGGGTGGTGCAAACAGTTTGTGCTCAGCTAGTAACCAGGAGGCTGGCAGCTCTAACTCACCCAGAAACATCACAGAAGAAAAGAACTGGCAATCTGATTCCAAAAGATCATAGCCATGAGAACTCTACAGAGCACAGTTATACTCTGCAACACATGCATCACTGTGGGTCAAAACTGACTCCACAGCAGCTGATTTGGGTGTTTGTTTGTTTCTTATACCACTTATAACATTCATAACAACAGGAATTGGCTTTTATGCACATTCTAAAAGCAAATGATACAATAAAGTAGTGGGGAAAATGATACAGAAATAATTTATTTTTCATAATATAAAGAGAGCTCAGTTTCCAAACATTTGCTGTATTTGTCCTACTCTTGTCAGTTTTTGTCAAGTTTTTTTCATGGCTCCAGCCCTTGCTTCACTTTCAGCTGTTAGGTAATAAAAACATAAAATTCATTCATTCATTTAGCAAACATTTATTCAATGGGAAAAGTACTAAGCTAGGCCTTGTATGGGTTGTAAACATACATGAGAGTGGTCTCACCCTCAGAAGTTTACACAAACAGAAGACAGTACCCTTGCAGTCCTGAGAAAGACAAGATTATTTCTGCTATGTTTAAAATGTGACGGGCAGGTAGACTGTTGATTATTTGAAGTGGGGACAAGGGTATAGAATGAAACAGAAAAACCAAAAAAAAACCAAACCCAGTGC
Organism: Elephas maximus indicus; assembly: GCF_024166365.1. NCBI lineage: Eukaryota > Metazoa > Chordata > Mammalia > Proboscidea > Elephantidae > Elephas > Elephas maximus. The sequence goes on along the minus strand of NC_064833.1, from coordinate 56,863,801 downwards.
CATCAAGTCGATTCCGACTCATAGCGACCCTATAGGACAGAGTAGAACTGCCCCATAGAGTTTCCAAGGAGCGCCTGGTGGATTTGAACTGCTAACCCTTTGGTTCGCAGCCATAGCACTTAACTACTATGCCACCAGGGTTTCCTGAAACAGAAAAAGGAGGCTTAAAAGATACTAAGTGTGTTTAGCGATTGAAGAGGGTTTAAGTTTAGCCCTAGCTTAGAATTCCTCTTAAATAGGTGTCCTTGAAAGGGGGTTATAAAATGTAAAATTTAAACAGATCAAAAGATCTTCAATTATATACTTGAAAGTGTGGAATTCATTCTCTGACAATAATTATAAAACCTATTGAGAGTCATCTATGATGTAGGAGGCACCATTCTAAGGAAGTGAGTGCATATCTCAGTGGATCTTCACAACAAACCTGTCAGGAGTTATTGTCTTCATTTTATGGAAGACCACAACTAACCTTAGAGATATGCAATAGCTTTCCCAAATTGGTGAGTGACTGGGTCCATATAAAAATCAAAACTTTTCTGATTCCAGGGGCCCAACTGCTAGCATGTTCCCATTTCATACACCATCAATGAGGCGCTACGAAAGGTTTCGAGGAGGACAGTGGGACACGATAAAAGTGGTAGTTTAGGAAGATTGATCTGACAGCACTGTGTCACCTGATTTGGAAGCAGCGAGACCAGAATCAAGGACAGTTCATCTTTATAGAGGAATAAAATAATAAAGGCAGGTAGTTGGTGGTGGTAATGGGGATGGAAAGAAAAGGACTAATCCAAAAGAGAAATTAAAAAATGATGCTTAGATGAAGGAGATTCATGATAATGGATAAGAAGGGAGAGAAAAAGGAGGAGATAGATGCTAATAATGGCTGTAGGGGAGAAGAAGAAGAAAATGGAGGTGGTGCAGAAGGAGGAGAAGGTGCAGAAGAAATAGGGGCAAGGAAGTGAAGGTAAGAGAGAAAGCATGAGAAGTGAAAGTCAAGAGGAGAACATTTATTTGATGAATATCCTATAAGACAGAAAAATAAGCTGAGCAAATAAGCTCTATAGATAACCTTTTATGATAACCATGTATAATGTAAATTCCCAGTGTACAGAAGGGGAAACGGAGGGTTGGAGAGGTCCCTTGCCCATGGCCACAGAACCTGTGAGATATGAAGCTGAGATGTGCATCCAGACAGTTAGATTCCAGAGCTCATGATCATTGGCCCGCCCTCTAACTCTGCATGGTGGACAAAATTGAGTTGTTATACCTATTTTGAGGATAAGCCTCCAAGGAATACTTTACCTGAGAACATATAGTAAGGTTTTCTGCTCTGAAAATCTTTTCTTCCTCTATCTTGGGGCACAGAGAAACAGCACACATAAGGATTATGCAAGCGAGAAATCTGATAACCATCTCTGATACCTCTTTCTCCTGTATTCTCCATCTTTGTCACCAAATTTAGTTGATTTTATCTCCTAAATTGTTATATAATCCATCTACTTCTCTTCACCTGCACGCTACCTAGCTTTACAAGTGTTAATGTCATGAAACTGGGCTACTATCATAGCCTCCAAAATGGTGTCTCCTATGTGCTATTGCTCTATTGCAAATTTTTTTCTTAAAATCCAGCCAGAATGATGTTCCAAAAGCCCAAATCTTGTCTTAAAGTATTCTACTCCTAAAAATAAAGATAAAGTAAAATAAAAAACTTTTAATGGCTTCCTATTGCACTTAGAAAAAGCCCAAAGTCCTTTAGTGGCCTGCAAGGTGCTTGACAGGCAGTCTGCCAACCTCTGTACCTTTGGTCACGTTTTTCTGTGTAGCTCTCTCACCTCAGCCACACTGATGTCATCGCAGTTCCTCAAACAAGCTAGGTCTTTATTCATTCTCCAGCCCCCACCCCTACACTTCATCCTTTCCTTGTTTAACTTGTGTTTCTTAGCCTTCAGATTTAAGGTGAAATACAACTTCCTCAGAAAGTCTTCCTTGGTCACCGGAGCAGTTTCCCCTTTTATAGGGCCTTATTTTTTTTATAGCCCTTGGTGCTTTTTTGTGTAATCCTTGGCTCTGGTGGCAATTATATAATCTTACAGGTATTTTTTGTTTAATATCACTCCTTCTCGTTCATCTAGAAGTGATATGAGAGGAATCACATTTGTTTTGCTCATTGTTTAATCCCCAGCACCTCACACTCAAAACAGAGGAGTAGGTATTCATTAAGTATTTGTTGAATGAACAATGAGCGATAATAGTTCAGTCTGTATTTAAATTCTAGCCCTTCTACTTAATAAATGCATGGCCTTGGTTAAGCTCTATAAGCTTTTTCTTTCCCTAGCAGACGAAGTGGGAGCCCTGCTGGTGCAGTGGTTAAGAGCTCGGCTGATAACCAAAAGGTCAGGCAGTTCAAATCCACCAGCCGCTCCTTGGAAACCGTGTGGGAGCAGTTCTACCCTGTCTTATAGAGTCATTATGAGTCAGAATCAAATCAACTTTGTTTTTGGTTTATCAGATAAAGTGAGATAGTCATTATCTAATGAGTAAGATTATTCATGTACATTTTTTACATATAAAAAGTACTCAAAAATATGTCAGCTATTATCATACAGCAAAAACGTGATCTCAGAGAAGAAAACTAACATTTATTAAGGGGAAAATGTCTTTTTAGTATAAACTAAACAAATATAAAATGCATTTTAATGTTCAGGTAACACCTAGAAAAGATTTAACACTTATGTAATTCATGTGACAAGAGTAATTGTCTTTGTGATTATTAAGTCATGATTATTCAATACTTATATGATTATTACTTATTTTTTTTAATTAATATACATCTTACCCTGGTCTTTTGGGGCTTAGGGTCAGATATTAGTTTTTAGGCAATTCAGAATGTCCAATAAAAATGGAAACAATGCCTTACCACAGTATGAAATTATCTTTTTGTGTGCTGATGCTTACTGCTATCAAGTAAATGAGTATTATGAAAAGGATCCAAATAAGCCACTGGTTGCAGCTTGGGAAGTGGGCATTTGGCAACAGCCTGGTGATATACTCAGTCTTAGTCCCGTCATCCGTCATCAGCCTCTGTCATTTGTTTCAGACCTCTGAGATACACTTTCTCATCCACCTAAACCATCCTAAAAATTTCCTCATGTTATCAAATTCAAGAATGAGGCTAGCTGGCCTGTAAGGTTCCTTTCCGTTCTGACAGTCCATGATTCTATCCTTACCCAGAAGGTTCATGGTTCAAACTCACCTGGAGGCTTCTCAAAAGAAAACTCTGGTGATCTGCTTCCAAAAGGTCGCAGCCTTCAAAACCCCTCTGGAGCAGTTCTACTCTGCCCTGATGAGGTCACTGTGAGTTGGAATCAACTCTGTAGCAACTAACAACAACAACAAAACCTACCTTGTCAAGAAGAATTCAGCAGCATAGTGCTTTATGTGAGGCTAAGGAAAGAAAAAGCGTGCAATGTTTGTACTGACACCGGGAACGGAAAGCTAAAGTAGACTAAATGTAGAGGATATGGGAAAGTAATCATGTGGCATTTATAAGAAAAGAATTTAAATTTAGCTTGCGCTTTGAAATACTGGCTTTGAAATCAAATGGACCAAGGTTCGAACCCCTCTCAGTCCCTGCCAGTCTGTTTGCACAACTGTATATTAGGAATAATAACAGGACTTGTATCAGACGGTTGTTTTGTTAAATGGGAAAATATCTGTACAACCCTTAGCTCTGTGTATGGGGCACAGTGACACTTGATGAAGGATGGCCAGCATCATTGCTTCATGGAAACACTGACCCATCACTACCAGCCAAGTCCAGAGATGCTAATGACTTCCCTGCACATAAGGTTTCACTCACCTCTGGACTGAATATGCAAAGGAGATTAGCAAAAAAAAAAATTTTTTCAGAAGTAGAAATAACAGTCCTTCCCACATAAGTAAATGTGGGTTTGTCCTGTATAAAATATTTTTGTTGTTGTTGTTTGAACGTATACACAGCCTTTTTATTTCAGGATATTGTTGCTAGTAAGTCTTACTTGTTGGGTACAAACTGCAGGACTTATGCATAGAAACTGTAATGCATAAATTCTGCATCGTCTGCTTGAATCAGCACGTGGGCAGCCAGATTTATCTCTGCTTTTTATCTCTGCTTTTTTTTTTACTCTTGAGGAGCTTTTGTTGTTAATTCCATTTTCTATTCCTGTTGTGCAAATCACCACTTAATTTCAATCTATGACAAACTAATTTACTAAATGGAATAATTAGTAGAGTGAAAAAATTAACATCTTTACTCATCTTTCAGGAATTATTATTGGTTAAAACCAAGAATTTGGTTATTACGCTTGCCTTAAGAGAAGTTTTATGTCAAAAAATTTTTTCCCTCACTTTAAAGCAACGGCCCTCTAAAAATCCCTTATTTGCTATTTCTTTATTTTTACAATTGCATGATATAAAGGAGTTATATTTTTGCTCTTGTGGTTGGAAATATTCAGTCACAAGAGCAAAACTGTTTCTGTCAATCAGCATAGGTAGAAATAGAATTTTAAGAAGCAGTGCATTTAGTCCCAGAATGCCAAAATGCATCTTATTATTTTGTGATATTTTGGACTTGACAGTCACTAAAGATGTTGATTATTCATATGAGAATGGGCTAGTCTGAGCTCCTGTATCCTGATTGCTCTAACTGAAAATGGAAAAAATGATACATGAGATATTCAGTAACGTGAAGGCTGAAGGCACAGATAAATGTAAAAACATGGATTGTGTAGGAAGTATTACAGTAAATTAATTATGATAAGATACGCTAAGGTACCCAGGAATAATAGAACCAACACTAAACAAATTAGTTTTAAACTAAAAACATGGGTTTGGAGAAGCTGAATGTGGATGTGTAGTTGTAAATTATGTGTGTATGTGTGTATTTTAAAAGAGCCCAGCTGGTTAAAGCGCTCAGTTGCCAACTGTAAGTAAGGTTGGTGGTTGATTCAAACCCACCAGTGGGTCAACAAGAGAAAAGACTTGGCTATCTGCTCCCATAAAGATTACAGCCTAGGAAACCCTAAGGGGCAGTTCTACTCTCTCCTATAGGTTCACCATGAGTTGGAATCGACTCAAGTATCACTTGTCATTTTGGTAGACTGTCCGTTATCACCTTAGACACTTCTCAGTACAAGAGGAACGATACCCCAAGAAGTGATTCAGCAGCCTGGATAATGAATCCTTGGCACCAATCCCTACAACGCTGTTCCAAATTGTTCATGCTCTATCCTCAGAACCTAGAACAATCTCTTCCTACACAAGGATCATCCAATTAAAAATGAATGAAGGAAGGAAAGAGAAAAATTCTATCCAACCCATAGCACAGTTTTTTGGGTTAAAAAAGTGGGACTTATAGATAATTTTATTTCTCACTGTGTTCTTCTATAAGCTCTACCATACATGGCTCCTAAAACCAAAGAGAACCAAGCCCCAGCTATGCGCCAGTCACTCCTTTACTCTGGCAGTAGCGTTGCCCATGTGCCAACTGAAAACTGAGCCTCAACCCAACTGCATACACGAAGTCTAAATGACTGAGGTCTAACCTGATTCTGGATTCACATTCCAACTCCCTTCTTCACCTGGCATGTTAGCCTGAAGCCCAGCTCACTTGACTGAAGCATTGACAATCTATCTACCCCTTCTACTAGGAACCTCACTCAATGAGCCTTTCTCCAGCAATTACTTGGGCTTCTGCTTGAACTTGAATCAACCTTGAACTATGAGTACAAAGCATGCACCTTTCCTTAAGACCCAAACTCGGAGAGACAGCCCAGATTCAAAGATGCCATTCAGTACATCTCCTCAGACAATACTGTTTGGATTTCCAAGCATGTTCCTGAGAGGCCAGCCTTACAATCAGTCCCAAAATACTGCAAAGCCAAACACGTGATTATGACACATTATTTCCGAAAATATTCTTCCAAAATTGCAATGTTCAAACACTGACTATAGCAGACTTTCCTAGCAATGTGAGAGACATAGGAGGCAGATGTGAGCCCAGTTAATTTTAATTTCATAAGGACCAAGGAATTGCAACAATATGCAAAACATTCTAATTTACTAAGTTTCTTCTAAGTGCACTAAATATAGTCATATGCTGGGAAGGGTTAATGCTGCTTCCAAAGATGCCTGAATTCCACACCAGCACAAAAATATGTATTAAGAATCTCTACAATCAGCCTTGGGTTAGGTGTTTGATAAAGTAGTCAGATATAAAGATAAAAAAAAATCTCATTTTCTCCTCCTAATAAGTATAATTTGAAGGAAAACACATACCTATTGGAAACAATTAAAGGACAATATAAAACAGCCAGTGAAAATTTGAGTTGTACCTTAGTGTTTTAGGAACTGAGAGACTGAAAAAGTTTTGAGAGAGATGAAATATGAGCTTGACCTTCAAGGTGTATGGGAATAGCTTAGGCAATTGAAGTATTAGATTTGTGAAATGTCTCATCATATTTCATATTGTCTATCATGTGAGTGTTATTAAATAAACACTTGTATTTCCAGTGTTTCGTTCTGTGGTATATAGGGTCACTATGAGTCGGAACCGACTTGACAGCACCTAACAACAACATTTCCATCGAACTATAATTCCTCCACCTGAAATGCTTAGACTCCATTCTTCAAAGAAACCAAAACCAAACCCATTCCTGAGTCGATTTCGACTCATAACAACCCTATAGGGCAGAGTAGAATTGCCCTATAGGCTTTCCAAGGAGCGGCTGGTGGATTCAAACTGCTGACCTTTTGGTTTTCAGCCATAGCTCTTAACCATTGCAACACCAGGACTCCAGATTCTATGCTTGGGTGATTCAAAATTATTGATTCTGAATTTTTAATAATTGTTGATTTGAAATTTTATGTTATGTAAGAAAAAATTCAACCATTTCTGCTTGCTATCTAGCTAAAATTCTTCTATATGAAGTTTAAAACAGTCATTGTCCTTATTGTTGTATACTTTGTGACAGATACATTATGCCTTCACCCAATTTCTAACATAAAAACATTTTAAAAGAACTATTATTTCATGTTTTCTTCATCTTTTTAAGTTTTTCTGTGAATTTAGAAAGACGGAGAGTTCTTGATACTAATGCTAAAGTAATACTACATTTATGGAGTGCTCATTTTCCAAGCTCTATACTAGGCAATTCACACTTTATAGATGGTGAAGCAGAGGTTTCGAAAGGTTAAATAGCTCAAAAAGATAATGGTAAGAAAGCCAGGACGTGAATTTTCTGATCCCAAATCCCATGATCTAAATCACTATGCTTTTATGTAGAAATGTTATCAAAACTCCAAACACTGAAAAAATTAGTTGTCATTATTAGCAATTACACTTAATTTTTTGTTCCAGTAAACTCAAAGATAAATGAATGCTTTTACTGGTAAATAAGTGCTTAATTTCTCATACGCAGATATTAATGAATATAAGTATTATATTGACCTTTATGCAACATGGCCAAATATTATACTCTGTACCATTAATAGCCAGACTTCAAAGGGAGAAATTTTAGATGACATGTTTTATCTTTTTCTTTCAACCTGAATAATCTACAGTCTAGCAAATCTCCCTATAGAATTAATGGTCATTTCGAACTTTTATATAACATGCACAGAAGAGTGTTTTATCTGAGGGAACACATATCTAGTGATGAACATGCCCATATACAATGTGGATGTGTAATTCCAGGATAATTAGACTGACTCTCAGATCTGATTTCTGAAAATTAATCACATCACATGCTTTTAACCTGATTGCTTACTCCATGATTGCTTATGTCATGCTACTGTTAATATGTGGCCAAAACAGATATTATTCCTTTCCTTTGTGAACTTGCAGTCAAATGAAAGAGTCAGATAAGTAAATCAGTGACTGTGTTAAGTGGTGTGTTAGAGGGAAGCACAGAGTGTACTATGGGAGCCAGAGGAGCGCCATCTAACTTAGGCGGTGTGAGTATGGAAAGCTGGAGACAGAGTGGCTAAGAGCTTGGCTGCTAACCAAAAGGTCAGCAGTTTGAGTCCACCAGCTGCTTCGTGGAAGCCCTATGGGGCAGTTCTACCCTGTCCCATAGGGTCACTGTGAGTTGGAATCGACTCGATGGCAACAGGTTTGTTTTTGGGGGGGTTGCTGCTTGAGCTGAGTTTTGAAGAGTAGAAATTCAGAAGAAGAAAAAAAAAGGGAGAGGTCATTTCTGGTGGAGAAAACAGAGGAACACGAAAAAGTACAGAGAAGTCTTCAAGAGATGTGATCAGGACCAGGCTAGTCAGGGTGTGACATATTTATGTGACAAGCTAAAGATATAAAATGCTATACAGAAATGTATGGGGAGTCATTGTAGGATTGTTAGCAGAGAGCAAGGATAGCTCTTACTGACATACCTCAAACTTAGATTTGTACCATTGCCAACATTACTCTTACAGATTTTTCCAGCCCCCTTCCTTATTTTTTAATTTTACCTTCTCCCTAAATAAGAAAATAAGTTGAGACAACATAATAATATATTGCCTCAGCAACTATATCTTGGACACAGCATAGTTATATCTTGTCATTAACATGAGCATCATAAAATATTACTGTGTAGTAACTGGACATACTTTAGTACACTGTGAACCATAGCCCTGAATATCTTGACATTAGCGTGTGTAAGGTCTTAGGGATAATGTAATACTATGATAAATGTAGTGAGAATCAATGGAGCGGTTTAACAGAAACTGCCCAGCAGTCTTCGTTTATTCAAGTTATCTTAGTAAATTACTAATGAACTAAGTCCTTTTTTTCCTAAATAAACCTATTAATGAATTTTAATCTTTGCAATTTTTGAGAAATTTAAGAGAGATTTTTTTTTTTTTAAGTAATAGAATTTAATTCCAAAATTAGACATTTATCCCTAAAGTAACCATTCAGTGTGAAGCTGATTAAGAAATTAGAGACTCATGACTAGGAACTTTTTTTTTTATTATTATTTTAATGAACCAATTTTTATTTTCAGGAAATTGAAATATACTAAAATACTTTTTAAATAGAGAAGTTGCACTTGAATCCTGAACTTAAGGTGCCTATTATGGATTGAATTGTGTCCCCCCAAAATGTGTGTCAACTTGGCTAGGCCATGATTCCCAGTATTGTGTGATTGTCCATCATTTTGTCGTCTAATGGGATTTTCCTATGTGTTGTAAATCCTGCCTCTACGATGTTAATGAGGCAGGATTAGAGGCAGTTATGTTAACGAGGCAGGACTCAATCTACAAAATTAAGTTGTATCTTGAGTCAGTCTCTCTTGAGATATAAAAGAGAGAAGCAGGCAGAGAGACAGAGAGACCTCATACCACCAAGAAAGGAGCACCAAGAGCATAGCTCAGTCTTTAGACCTGGGGTTCCTGCCACGAGAAGCTCCTAGACCAGGGGAAGCTTGATTACAAAGACATTCCCCAAGAGCCAACAGAGAGAGAAAGCCTTCCCCTGGAGCTAACACCTTGAATTCAGACTTGTAGCCTACTAGACTGTGAGAGAATAAATTTCTGTTTGTCTAAGCCATCCACTTGTTTTATTCCTGTAATAGCAGCCCTAGATAACTAAGACAAAGGTTTTCCTATATTTTTTCTACAGCTTCTTGTTGATTGTACCTCCCAATAATCTCTTTAACCAACCATTTCCTGGGAGAGCACCAACTCTTGCTTTCTCTCTTTTACAAATTGATGGTTAGTGACAATTCTGCTTCAAGCAAGTTTATCGGCACCATTTTTCCAATAACGTGCTCACTTCATGTGTTTGTGTCACCTTTTGGTAATTCTTGCAATATTTCAAACTTTTTCATTATTATTCTACGTGTTATGGTAATCCGTGATCTGTGATCTTTGGTGTTACTATCGCAATTGTTTTGGGGCACCACAAACCATGCCTGTGCAAGTCAGCAAACTTAACAGGTAAATATTGTGTTTATTCAGGCTGGTCTACAAACTGGCAGTTCCCCATCTCTCTCCCCCTCCTCAGGCCTCCATATTATCTGAGATATGGCAGTATTGAAATTAGGGCAATTAATAACCTTGCAATGGCCTCTAAGTGTTCAAGTGAAAGGAAGACTCTCAAGTCTCTCACTTTAATTCAAAAGCTGGAAATGATTAAGCTTAGTGAGGAAAGCATGTCGAAAGCCAAGACAGGCCAAAAGCCAGGCCTCTTGCGTCGAACAGTTAGCCAAGTTGTGAATGCAAAGGAAAAGCTGTTGAAGGAAATTAAAAGTGCTACTCCAGTGAACATACGAATGATAAGAAAGTGAAACAGCCTAATTGCTGATATGGAGGAAGTTTTAGTGGTCTGGATAGAAAATCAAAGCAGCCACAACATTCCCTTAAGCCAAAGCCTAATCCAGAGCAAGACCCTAATTCTCTTCAATTCTGTGAAGGCTGAGAGAGGTGAGGAAGCTTCAGAAAAATGTCTGAAGCTAAAAGAGGTTGGTTTGGGAGGTTTAAGGAAAGAAACCATCTCCATAACATAAAGTGCAAGGTGAAGTAGCAGGTGCTGATGTAGCAGGTGCAGCAAGTTCTCCAGAAGGTCTAGCTGAGATAACTGACGAAGGCGGCCACACTGAGCAACAGATTTTCAGTGTAGACAAAAACAGCCTTATACCGGAAGCAGACGCTGTCTAGAACTTTCATAGCTAGAGAGGAGAAGTCAATGCCTGACTTCAAAGCTTCAAAGGACAGGCTGACTCTCTTGTTAGGGGCTAATGCTACTGGTGACTTTATATTGAAGCCGGTGTTCATCTACCATTCTGAAAATCCTGGAGCCTTTAAGAATGATGCTAAATCTACTCTGCCTGTGCTCTGTAAGTGGAGCAACAAAGCCTGGATGACAGCACATCTGTTTACAACATAGTTTACTGAATATTTTAAGCCCACTGTTGAGAACTACTGCTCAGGAAAAAAAAAAAAAAAAAAAAGATTCCTTTCAAAATATTACTGCTTATTGATGATGCACCTGGTCACCCAAAAGCTCTGATGGAGATGTACAAGGAGATTAAGTTTTCATGCCTGCTAACATAACATTCATTCTGCAGCCCATGGAACGAGGAGTAATTTCTGGTTTCAAGTTTTATTATTTAAGAAATACATTTTGTAAGGCCATAGCTGTCATAGGTAGTGATTCCTCTGATGGACCTGGGCAAAGTAAATTGAAAACCTGGAAAGAATTTACCATTCTAGATGGTAAGAACATTCGTGACTCGTGGGGGGAGGTCAAAATATCAACATTAACAGGAATTTGGAAGAAGTTGATTCCAGCTCTCATGGATGACTTTGAGGAGTTCAAGACTTCGGTGAAGGAAGTAACTGCAGATGTGGTGGAAATAGCAAGAGAACTAGAATTTGAAGCATAGCCTGAAGATGTGACTGGATTGCTGTAATCTTGTGATAAAATTTTAACAGATTAGTAGTTGCTTCTTAAGGATGAGCAAAGAAAGTGGTTTCTTGAGATGGAATTTATTCCTGGTGAAGATGCCGTGAACATTGTTGAAATGACAACAAAAGATTTAGGACATTATGTAAACTTAGTTGATGAAGCAGCATCAAGGTTTGAGAGGATTGACTCCAATTTTGAAAGAAGTTCTACTGTGGGTAAAATGATGTCAAACAACATTGCATGCTAAAGAGAAATCTTTCATGAAAGGAAGAGTCAATTGATGTGGCAAACTTCATTGTTGTCTTATTTTAAGAAATCGCCACAAACACCTCAACCTTCAGCAACCACCACCCTGATCAGTCAGCAGCCATCAACACAGAGGCAAAACCCTTCACCAGCAAAAAGATTATGACTTGCTGAAGGCTCAGATGAGAGTTAGCATTTTTTAGCAATAAAATATTTTTTAATTAAGGTGTGTACATTTTTCTTAAACTACAGTATAGTGTAAACATAACTTTTAAATGTGCTGGGAAACCAAAAAATTCATGTGGCTCATTTTATTGCAATATTTGCTTTATTATGGTGGTCTGGAATCAACCCAAAATATCTCCGAGGTATGCCTGTGTATGAATACAAATTATTTAAGATGAGATATACTTGGTAGCAAAAATCTTTTAAAATTAAATAATAGAAGTTTAAAAATTAATCCATGAGTTCATGATTAAAATATTATTTTTACTTTCAAAGTTTAAATGTGTGTTGCGTCTTCCATAGTTCCCATTGAGAATAAATCTCATTTGGATAATTAAAAAATGAAATAAATATTTTTTGGCTGGCCAATAATATTAAGTCTTATGCCATGATTTTCTTTTGTAGGTTCATAGACAGACTGCTTCACATTGCATTATCACTGGAAATAGTTTTTTTTTTTTTTTAAGTCTCAGATCTTAATCAACTGAATTAGAGAGTGTATAGGTTAGTAGAAAAATATAAGATCAAATTGAAACAAGTAAAAGAGAAAGGAAATGTAGAGTATAGACATGGAGAGATATGAATCAGGATTCTTTCAAGGAGAAATTTTTTATCTAGTTCTTGATAAAATAGCAGAAACTGTTGAGCAGGGAAGCGTAAAAAGGATATTTCAGGTAGAAGTACTTTGAGCATATCATGAAGGGAGCAATTAGAAATATATTTAGGGAATGGATTTGAGTGATTCACTTGAAGATATTAGATGCATCATTTTTAATGATAATGAAAGATGAGTTTGGAAAAATGAGGCTGAGAACTAATTTGAATAGAATTTAATGGAAATCTTTTAAAATTAAATTATGATACAAAAGGCGGAAGAAATAAATTGGGATGTCTGAACAAAAAAAGAGCAAAATGATTTGAATAAGGATCAAAATATCTATATTTCAGAAATGTGGTTTCTATCAAATGGACAGAAAGCAAGAAATCCAAGTGTTAGGCCAGGTGTATGTGTTGTGACAGGTTTGTTTGAAAGTGGTGGCTTCAGTAATAGAAAAAAGGCATTATGTCATCAGAGCTTATTTCCAAGGTAAAGGGGGAGAATAAAGAGAGTAGACAAATAAAGCCTAAGAATAAAGGTCTAGTGTATGAGGGAATTTTGGAAAGACAGTATTGCTGGTGCTTATAAAGGAGCAATTGGGAACGGTTTCTTGAGAGAAGGAAGATAATGAGCTTAGTTTTCTACATTATATTTCAGGTATGCATAATGGGCCACTGGAAACATCAAACTTCAAAAACTAAGTGAAAGGGTGGAAGATCTAGATTCATTCATGGGGAGTAGTTTTGAAACATGGAATGTGTCAGTTATTCTCTGCAGAGTGAAGTGCTCAGAAAGGACAAAAGACAAGTGATGAGGGTTGTTGTCAAAGATCAGGAGAAGAAAAGAGGGACCAAAAAAGCAACAAGTGAGAAAGGAGAAATTATACAACAGACCAGTGCCATCCAGAGTATAATTTATTCTAAAAGGAAATATTTTAATGTTTCATTTCTATGCCCAAAACACATTAATACATTACTGAACTTACAGTATAACCCCAGAGGTTAAGAATGAATCACTAGAATTGAATTTTGAATGGATAAGGTTGATGGCTCTGCACAAATGGTTGAGAAGTTTCTGTATGATTCTGGCACATGTTTTTTAGCAATTGAAAGCTGTCATAGTCTCAGCTAGATGGTTTGGTGATGACAAATAACTGGAAATGCATAGGTAATGAGAGGGCTACGGTCCTAATGAAAAAGAAGTAGCAGCTGACACTTATTCAGGTTACTATTTTAATTATTATTGTTTTTTAAATCACAATAGAGGGTCCCAGACAGAGCTAGAGGAAAATGTAAAACAAAATTTTAACTCACAAAAAAAGTCCAGACTTACTGGTCTGGCAGAGACTTCAGAAACCCTTAGAGTATGGCCCGCAGACACCCTTTCAGCTTAGTAATGAAGTCACTCCCGAGTTTCACCCTTCAGCCAAAGATTAGACAAGGCCCATAGAACGAAACACGACTAAAAGAGGACACCAGCCCAGGAGAAAGGACTAGAAGACAGGAAGGAACAGGAAAGCTGGTAAAAGGGAACCTAGGGTCAGGAAGAAAGAGGGTTGACATGTCATGGTGTTGTTAACCAATGTCATAAAACAATATGTGTACTGTTGAATGAGAAACTAGTTTGTTGTGTAAACCTTCATCTAAAGTACAATTAAAAAAAAAAAATCTGTTTATGCCTTCCAACCAATTCTAACTCAGAGACCTGTAGGACAGAGTAGAACTGTCCAATAGGGTTTTCAAGGAGCGGCTGGTGAATTTGAACTCCCAACCTTTTGGCTAGCAGCCAAGCTCTTAACCACTTGACCACCAGGGCTCCATTTTAATTATACACATATATGTTTTGTTCCTCTGAGGCTTGAAAAGTTATGCGAGAAAAAAATAAAGGAGAAAAAACAGCGAGAGGAAGGGAAGAAAAAAAGAAGGGTTTTTTTTTTTTTTTTTTTCATTAGGGAGCCATAAGAAAAGTTGTGGTTTATTAATCCTTGTTGTTGTTAGTTGCGGTCGAGTCAATTCTGACTCATGATAACCCCATGTACGCAGAGAAGAATTGCTCCATAGGGTTTTCAAGGCTATGACCTTTCAGAAGCAGGTGGCCAACCTGCCTTCTAGGTGCCTCTGAGTGGATTCAAACAACCAGCCTTTTGGCTAGCAGCAGAACTTTTAACTGTTTGCACCTCTCAAGGACTGCTGTCAATCCTTATCTCCCCAAAATGAACTTGGGGGGGTGGTTATTTTAAAGAGATCTGACCCCCCCTCTAATGTACCGATTTAATTTTGTACCCTATATGAGACTCAGAAAAGGTCTGGAAAAGAATGGACATCATGTCTCATGTACTAAATGGAAAAAATGTTGCCTGCAGTGTAAGCTCCTGGGGACACAGCTTGATCTAGCCTCCTCCAACCTCACTATCCCTAACCTATCCTCACTGTCTAGTCCTCAAGAGTAATGCCTTACCCAGCTTTTACCGAGGTTCTCTTCCAACTTTACTGAAGAAAATGTCACCTTGAAAAGAAAAAGAATTTGCTCCAGAGCATACAATTCCTCCCACAGCCTTTCACTGTTATTAAAAAAAAAAAAACAAACTTTGCCATCAAGTGAATCTCGACTCACGGTGGGCAACCCTTGTGTTACAGAGTAGAACTGCTCTATAGGGTTTTCTTGGCTGTAATCTTTCAGGAGGCAGATCATCAGAATTTTCTTCTGTGGTGCTGCTGGGTGGGTTCAAACTGCCAACTTTTAGGTTAATAGTCAAGAAGAGCAAACCTTTTGGGCCACCCAGCGATCTTTCATTGTCATAGGAGGAAATATGGAGTTTAACAGGATTTAATTTTTAAAATCTTCAGTACTGCATATTCTTTTATTCACTAGCTGACTGAAAATTTGGGCCATTATTATCATCCAAGGTTTGGAAATTAGATTGGTCTATGATTTCCAGGACTTTTTTTTTTTTTTTTTTTTTCATTTGAGTTCCCCTTCCCTTGAATCTGGCAGGGGGTGGGGGAAGACTGAAGATGGAGAAAGATAAAGAGGTAAAAAGAGACAACACAGTGGCTATATAAGAATTAAATTTTTAAGGAACTCAACTGTCCTTGATAACCTTGTCTATTACAACTTAGGTAGAGAAACACAGGCAAGACTCTACATAGGCATTCAGCTGTAGCCTTATGAATGTAATGCGTAAATGTTCAGCATATCATCAAAATGCCTTCATGGACAATTGGTTAGAATTTTTGTATATGATAGTAAAAGTTTCTGCCAACAAAAGCAGTCAGTATCCAGATATAACTTTTAAAAATATTTGAGACATTTCCAACTATCATTTAATTTTTTTTTTCTGGGGTAATGTTTTTAGCATATACTAGACACCAGTGTGTGATAAATAAGCAAATTAATGGAAAAAAGTAAATAGTATACTCATGAACCAAAAATAGTTGTTAAAAAAGTTAACCCTAAGAAGTTAAATGTATGTCAAAAAAAAAAAAAGGAAGAGAACATCTCACGTGTTTGATTAGCTCCTTTTTCAGATTCAGGTCTCTGCTTTCAGCTAAATGTGTTATAACTGTGGCCTCAGAGTGTAAGGAAGAAATGGAGAAAACTGGAAGAAGTTGACACCAACCCCGACAGGTCAATGATTTTGTTGAGCACCAAACATTAAAAGCAAAGAAATGTAGGTATAAAACAACATCCCCTAAGGGAAAATAAAATCTTTCCTGGGGACGTACATTACACTTGGTCTCAGTGAAGCATTACAGAGAATCAGGCTATCTTGAACAGTCCGATTAGGTTATCCATCAGGTTGACTGGTGCACATACAGTTTAAATTAGAAAGAAGAGATCATTTTCCTAAATTCTATGTGCTGTTTAAAGGGAAAAATCATTGAAATCAGAAGATAATGCCACTTACTGACCATGCGAGATCACTGAATCACATTAAGCACGACATTATTCAATTGACCCATCCCTTTTTGGGTGCCCGATGGAGCTCTCTCTTCTGCTATTTCTGCAGGCCCAAGAAAATAAATTATAGTTACAGTATCTACTAGTTTTGAAATGCATTCAATTATTTTTGTAGCATTTTTGACAGCTGTAACACTTCTTAACTTCAGACCAATTGACTGCAGGATTAATGTAATCGTATCTATAGAAAGCATTTCAAAGATTTAAAATGATGGTATTCTAAACTAAGGTAGTGATCCCCTCTCACAGGATAAAGCTACAAGGAGTTTTTGAGTTTTTTTACTCTGTGCTCTTCCCTCTGCTTCAAAGTTCACTTTGCATTTCAGTCCAACTCCTTACTCCTTCATTTAAAACAGGGCTTGACCACAACAAGTATAATAAAATAATACATACAAATGGCTGTCATTTAGCATTCTTACTGATTGCCACCCCCACCTCCGTCACTGTCTTAGTCATCTAGTGCTGCTATAACAGAAACACTACAAGTGGATGGCTTTAACAAAGAGAAGTTTATTCTCTCCCAGTCCAGTAGGCTAGAAGTCCAAATTCAGGGCACCGGCTCCAGAGGAAGGCTTTCTCTCTCTGTCAGCTCTGGAGGAAAGTCCTTGTCATCAGTCTTCTCTTGGTCCGGCAGCATCTCAGCACAAGAACCTCAGGTCCAAAGGACAAGCTCTGCTCCCAGTGCTGTGTTTTTGGTGGTATGAGGTCCCCATGTCTCTCTGCTCTCTTCTTTCTTTTATATCTCAAAAGAGATTGGCTTAAGACACTACCTAATCTTGTAGACCTGATCAATATAATTGCTGCTAATCCATTTTATTACATCATAGCGATAGGATTTACAACATATAGGAAAATCACATAAAATGGTGGACAGTCACACAATACTGAGAATCATGGCCCAGCCAAGCCAACAGATATTTTGCGGGGACACAATTCAATCTGTGACAATCACCAAGCTGAAGTGGAGACTGTGTAGCTTTATGCTCAATATTTGAAGTTACATTGGCCTAAGGAAAAAGTTCTCGCCTTTCAGTCACCAATTGGATTCATAGCTGGAGAGTTACTGGATAAGACTAAGTGTTAAAGAAGTAGAACTACCCAGCCTGAAGAAGAAAAGCCTGGGTGGTAACCTAATAGTTTTTTAACTACTGAGACAACCAACAGCATCCGGTCACACTTTATCCTGGGTGCTACAAGAAAAAAGACTCAGTCATAGAATGTCTAAAAATGAATATATACTTTGTCTAGAAATAAATATATACTTTTCTACTCAACACCAATAGGAAATTAGAGAGAGAGGGAGGGAGGGAGGAAAAGAGGGAAGGAAGGAAAGAAGGAAGGAAGGGAGGGAGAAAGGAAGGAAGGACAAGAATAGTAAAGAGGGGTGGGGAGAATGAGAGAGAGAGAATTGTGAGATGATGGAATAAGAGTGTTGAAAATGGAGAGGTTTGTTAAGGGTTTAAAACAATTGCAATTGGGGAACTATGTAGCCCACTGAAAACGTAACCAGATAGTGCCAGGGCGCTTTAGTTTTACAAGTATCCTTATGGCGTAAAAAGAGAAACCAAACCATAGCAAGGGCAATTAGAGGAAAATCAATGAATATTGTAATAATCACATTCTGATTGGTTACTGATTATTAATAGTATAGTTAATGATTACAGATAGTTTCACAAGATGTTTAGATCCTGGTCACAAGATGCTTATGTGTATTTTCTTTGTCTATCTTACAGAAAAACCTTGTTGGCAGCAGCACCCAGACAGCATTCTCCCTGATTATGTGTATTTTGAGGGGTATGGATGATCACTTGGTCAGAACCCCTTGGGGCATATGGTTTCACATCCTGGTTTTGATCACTGAGGAAAAACATGTTTTTTTCAAAAACATAGCTGTTAGTCTAGAATCCAGATTAAAATTAGAGAACTGGTCAGCATATTATGCCTCTGTCTCACTAACTGCACTGAAAGCATTTTTTCCTGAAACAAGAAACAGGAATTTAATATTTCCTTAGCTACCGCACACTCTGTAGCACCCATAATTCCTAGCTCAACACTCCCCCCAGCCTCACAAATTTTCTAGTCCCCATTCTGGCTCTGGAAACCCTGGTGGTGTAGTGGTTAAGTGCAATGGCTGTGAACCAAAGGGTCGGCAGTTCAAATCTGCCAGGTGCTCCTTGGAAACTATGGGGTGGTTCTACTCTGTCCTTAAGGCTCGCTATCAGTCAGAATCGACTTGACAGCACTGGGTTTTTTTTTTTTTAATTCTGGCTCTGAGATAGGTACAGGGAAGCTGAAGTCATCTGAGCCCCATTGTGTGAGGCCTAGACACAAGCCAAGTATTGCCTGTTTTGCCTAAAGATGCTGCAGGATTAAGTCAGACATTCTTTGGTCATTGCCTTTTTTGATCATTAGGTCTCACCCAAGCAGAGGACAAAGCCATGCTTTAAAAGACAAAGAAATTCAAACTCAACCCAACACACTCAGACCTGCTTGACCTTTGTGGGAAAGAAACTAGATTCCATTTTAATGTACAGCAGACTCAGTAAAAAGGCATTTCCCTGTGTTTATCAGTCAAGCATTGTTTGTGGACCATAGCTTGAGGATCACTAATATAAAGTACCCACAAAAAGATTAAGGTCATTCAAGGTTGTTTTTTTAAAGGTTAGTCCCTGAATCTGGTCCACAATTGTCTTGCATTTTGTGGATACTGAACTCACAGAAAATCACTTCGCTCTGGAGAAGAGGTCTAGGGTTGATGTGAGGATGATGGTCCTGATTAGCTCCAGAGCAGATAGCAGTCGATAGATGGTGGATGTGAAAGCCCTGAAGTAAAGGCAATTCTGCAGTTATGCTTGTTTTGAAACTGTGAGTTTGTTCCTACATAATTGATATACTAAGGAGTAATTTAAGCATAGCACAAATTTTCTGTTTACTTATACATAATTTCATCTAGGAGAAATACTGGGTGAGTGCAGAAAACTGCACTTAGCCAAATCCAAGCTGAGTAAGAACGCATAGAATGCACCCACACACACCTCAACATTAATTGATTACCTTGGTTCACCAGTCACCTTAGTTCATCTATATCTGCTGTTACAACTCTCCTTATGATATCAGATCACCCTTCTTCCACCACTTCATATTAACTTGCAATCTGCATCCTTTCCAAGGCCCAATTCCACATGTTCTCCTGGAGGATTTTATCTTAAGAATAAACAAAGAAATGCTCAGATATGACGTGCCTAAACTCATTTAGTTTACTACGAGGTAGTCATGGCCAGGCACATAAGACCTCACAACATTCTTCTAGCATTGGAGAATCAGAATTGACAATTACAATGTTAGTTTAAGTGTTAGAGTCCAAATCTTTAGACTTGAGTCTTTCACCTTTAATGAGTGGTCTCGGGAGGAGATTTGATCAACCCTCAAACTCAGGGGAGGCCCCCTGTGACGAGGGTCCAAGGTTGGTTGTGGCGAGCAGTGTCTCATCAGGCTTCTCAGTCTTCAGACAGAGAGTCAAAGAGACCTTTTGCTTTTTTCTTTTTCTCAAAAATTGAGAAGAAATCCATGGGCTTATGTACCCTGTGGGCTGTCATGTCCAATTATAATTGGTATGTTTTATTGCTATTTAAAGAACTGTCTGTAACATATTTATGTTTTGTTTATTTTTGTTTTATTGCCAATTAGGGAATTGTATGACATATTTATATTGTTTACTACATGTTTCAAGGCCAACTTAATTGGTCAAAAAGTATGGGAATTGTTTAGTGACTTTTTTATGTTTTGTTCATTTACAGAGGTTTGACTAATGTTGCATTTCGTCATCACAGAATGCAACAGGTGCACAGCCCAATTTCAGAAAGTTATTTACAACCTACTTCACATACTTCCATTATCTTATTTTCAAGGTTAGAACAACTTTCTGATGACTTACAGTTAATGGTTAGAAAGCATTATAGAAATATATGTTTCTAATTCTAAGTCTAGAAATTCTCTATTTCTAACTTCACGTTATAAGTGACATATACATAGGTGTTTAAAAGAATTATAAAAACATCATAACAGTGTAAAAAGCATTATAGAAGTATACATAATAGTGACTTTTATGTTTTAGGAACATGAAAGGAGCAGATGTGATTTGAGAGCATACAGAAAGCATGCATAATGCATGTAAATGTCAGGTCTTTTTCAAGATAAAGTGCCATATTTATTTCAGTATATATATGTATTTCTTAATGGTTTAATCCATGTAAATTTGTGCTACCATTTTTTATTAGGATCCTGTTTTCTTAATGTGTCACTGATGAGGTTTTGAGTGCTATGTGCCAACCTCAATTTTTCTATAAGTGGTTTTTATTGTGCATTTTGCATAATACAGTGATTTTTCAGAATGCATATGTGTTATAGAAAAAGTGACCACATTCTGTGAGGTCAGTCAAATATTTACTCTCTATTACTCAGCAGTGCAAATCAAACGTGGCTTCTTTATTTTTCTATAGCTATCTGATCTTCATGAAGCCTCCACTTGCTAAATAGCATATAGAATTTTACTCTGATAAAGCATCTCTTCTTTATGCAAGGAATGTCCTTCTGGGACATCTCCTTCCAGATTCCCAAATAGGAAAATGGGGAAAAACCCTGTAAATCTGTCTTTTCCTTCAACCCAGTCATTGAACCTAAGGCGTGCATATCTCTGCCTACCCGCTACCTCTCTTCTTGTCTCCTTCTTCCCATACCTCTTGAGCTAGAAGTGCAGAATTTCCACTTCTGACTTTTTGGCTTAGGCTTCTCCTAAATCTTATTCCTCTTCTTCCAGAGGCAACTAGAGTCATGGCTCCCCAGATGAGTGGAACCAGTAGCCACTCTAGGCTATTCCTGCTATAATAATCTGAATCTTCTCCAAAGCCAACAGATGCCTCTCAGAGGATGGTGCAGGTCACTTACAATAAGTGCAATAATTATAACAACAAAAACCACAAAACAACAATAATAATAATTAATTTTTAACAAACATTAGTTCTTTCATAAGTATATGATCTTCTATTTCCATTGGCATAGGTACAGTGATTTGTATCAGATAGAAAAAAATATGAATAAATATTGAAAAAAGATTAAACTCTGAAGTTTTAGTGATGCTTTACCACATTGAGAAAAATCTTACCTTTCTCAAATTCTAGATCTCAGGCCAGACAATTTGTTAATAGTAATTATTCTCCTTAAAGGACATCACAGTTTCTTCATCAAATCATAACCCAAGCATGGTAAAGAGGAAGTTATAGTCAATAAAGAGGAGTCCTGTGGCCTTTTTATGTTACTGAATGATACCACCTAACTCAACTGTTCACAGGCATTCTTTCTCTATGTTTGTAGGTAGAAAAATAAATTTTGTTTATTCTTTGGTAAGAAATTACACAAAAATAGCCTATTGTTCCATCAAGATAGCACAGCAAGAAGATAGTTCCAGGCATAAAGTTGAAGGAATATAGAGAAATCTATTGGAATATATCTGAAGCACATATGCTCAACAGTACAACATAGTCATTTAAAATAAATTAAAAAAATTACTTAATAGCCAAACACTAGGGTAACCAAACATTAGGGTATGATTTAAGATATATACTGCCTTATAGGAGTTTTGTAGATAAGATTAACTATACTTGTTTTATTTAAACTAATATTCAATTTATTAAAGTTGCACGTTGAAATCTTAATTTTTATAAGAATTTGGGTTCATCTTACATATACAATTTATACATTCAGTAATTGTTGTATTAAAACAGGAAATCCCTGGGTGACGCAAATAGTTAAGTACTAAACTACTAACCAAAAGGTTGGTGGTTCAAATCCAGCCAGAGACACCTCAGAAGAAAGGCCTAGCAATCTACTTCTAAAGTTCACAGCCTTGAAAACACTATGGAGTACAATTCTTTTCTGAAACACATGGTGTCACCATGATTTGGAATCGACTTGACAACTGGTTTGGACTGGGCTTTGGTTGTTTTAAAACGAGACTAATTACATGTTGTTTGATTAATGTGCAAATTAATTTTCTTTTAAAAGACTGCATTTCCCTTTTTCAGTCAATTTTATTTACAAATACTTAATTATAGTCTCTTAAACCTTCATGGCATATAACTTTAATACCTCTGATGTTCTCAAAATGTTAAATGTCTGAAAGGGCGGATTTACAAAGCTAGTATACAAATTGTTCCTATGCATTTAAATACTTCTTGTGAATACCATTGAATTATTATTGTCATTCCAAATACCTTAAATAACAAATTAAATAGATTATGTCAGATTATTATAAAAGTTGACAAGAAAATAATAACAATGGTTTGATTTAGTTTATCATCTCTCTGTTCATTTTTTAATCTTTTCAAGGTTTTAAAGATACACAGGTAAGGGGAACAGAGTCACCATTGTAGAAAGACAGAATTCGAGACCATGCTATAGTTATGCACGGCACCTCTTAATCATGTATTTGAGCCCCACAGTAAAATCTTGGACCCTAGATTACCCTAACCCAGTCACAGGTAAACACCCTGAAACCTATAGTTGATTTCTATCTGCTTGGTCAAAAATAGAAACCAAGTCCATGTATTTCAGCTGAGGTTTAGTTTTGCAACTTAGTGAATCATTTGTCCTCTTTGTCCAATTTTATCTTAATCCTTTAAACTGTTTTTAGCTGATTGGATAAAAGATTGGATAGGGAGGTAGAATTCTGCAAACCCGTTTAGCTTGCAGCTAAAGTCCAGTGCCACTTGAATGGATTCATCTTCTTACTGCCTGAGAGGATTCTGCATTCTTTTCTATTTCTTTTTTCCCTCTCTTGACTCTTGGTCATGATTCAATAGAAAGTATATTAACAGGCATATATTTACAGGTAGGAATGGCATTTCTGGAATGGAATTTTAAGTACAATTTACCTAATTGTCAAATAAAATGTGCAGCTCTCAGTCATCATAGTATGAGTTTGAATTGTATTTGGATAATATGGATGGAAGATGGGTAAGATTACAAGAAGATCTAGTTCTAACTGGATCTTGTGTTTAATCTTTGCCAGATCTCTCAATGACAAGATGATCTATCTTAATCCTGCCCCATGTTCCTAAATCTGAAATTTTTTGAGTTACTAAAATCAAAGGACATGACAACTGTCTTGAAAGATTTTAAGCCAGAATCTATTATAACAATATTTTATTTATTTATATATGTATAAATATAAATATAAATATATATATATATACATATATACATATATATATATATATACACATATAATATTGCTTAAGAGCTAGGCTGCTGACCAAAAGGTCTGCAGTTTGAATTCACCAGCTGTTCCTCGGAAACCCTATGGGGCAGTTCTACTCTGTCCTTAAGGCTCGCTATGAGTCTAAATTGACTCGGTGGCAAGAGGTTATTATCGCAAGGAGTTTTGGTGGCAAAATGGTTAAGCCCTCAGCTGCTGACCAAAAGGTTGCTGGTTAGAACCCACCTAGCATCTTGTTGGGAGAAAGACCTTGTGATCTGCTTTCTTAAAGATTACAGTCCAGAAAGCCCTGTGGGTCAGTTCTGCTCTGTCACGTGGGGTAACTATGCACTGAAATTGACTCTATGGCACACAACAACAGCTGTTAGAGCAAAAACGTAGCTTACAGTAAGGTATCTTTTTTCTTATGTTTTCATTCTACCTGAATGGATCACTTCAAATAGATTGATTTTACATCTTGACTTCAAAGTATGCTAATATTTTGTCCTATAACAAGACTCCTAGAATCTCATGCTGAATGAATGCAAATATTTAAGTAATATTTGTTGAATAATATAGAATTATGAAATCATAATAGAATTTTACCAAATGTTGTTATTAACACAAGTCATTAGGATTTAACCTACTGATTGTATGCTGATGTAGGTTTTGATCTATTGCAAAAGATCAATAAGCAGGCATAGCACTCCATCTTCTCTTATGTCCTTTAGATCTCCTTCATCTCCTTGCTTCTTCCCTTGGTGATCCTTAATTGCCCTAACATCTGCTTCTCTGCAATTAACTTGATCTTTTTTGTTTTTGCCAGTTTCTGAAAGGGAATTGTCTTTAATGGCAGCAGCACTGCTCTGAGAATTGGACTGCACAATATGGTAACCTAACCTCCCCATTGTCTAGTAACTAGATGAGGCAGTGGAGTTAAAAAATACATTATAGGGCAAATGTTCAAAGAAATATAGATGAAATCTACACATGTAACTTCTTTGATAATAGATAATGGGAGTCATAAAAAAGAAGCTAGTATTATTACCTTTTTCCAGTGATTCTTACCCCCACAGTTTTATTCTGTCAGCCATTAACATAATCTAAAGCCTTTTCACTTTTCATCCATATTTTAATTGTGTCTCCACTGGTCTGCCTGCCTGGCGTTTGCTTATGCCATTCTTCTTACAGTCTTTTGGCCACATATCACTGTGCCTTAAATACAGTTCTGAAACTTTCATCCTTCTTTTGGTTCATGTGTTTGAGAAATCATTGTCGAGCATTTACCATGTGCTTAGTACCTGTTAGGCTCCTAGGGGAGTTTCACCAATAAATATACTGTTACGTATCATGAAAAAGATAAATCCAAAGAGCACTGACAAAGGGCTTGGCCAAGAACTCAGGACAAACTGTACAGAAGTGATAGATGACCTGTGTTTTGAACTAGACAGGCAAAAAATCACTGAATATAACAGTAAGTTAAAGAACATGGCATAGTTGGGATTCTACAATATGGTTAAAAACCCTATTGTCTAACATAACCAGGACCGGTTGCTGGTTGGTTAAACAGTTGAAAAGAAGAATCATTTTAAAAAAGATACACAGATACTGCATTAGATAGATACAGATTAGGCACCTATAACAAAATGCAGTGGTTTGAACAAGATAGAAATTACTTGTACACATTATAGTCTGAACATAAGCTACCTGGAACTAATTTAGTGGCTTCTTGGTGGGGACCCAGACTCTTTCTTTCTTGTTGTGATTTAACCCATAGAGTGTTGCCCTCCTCCACATCGTTGAAGATGGCTTTCCCCACATCCACACATCCCACATTCCAGCCAGTGGGCTGGGTTGTGGTCTCCCTGCTCTCACATCCCCTCTTTCTTCCATGCACTTACTTTGCAGGGGTGGGGAAGAGAGGAGACAAAGGGACATGGGCATTGTCTTCTTAGATGTCCACACTTGGAAGAGTATTGGCTCTTTTGTGGCCATATCACTGTTTCTTTTAACCTATTTTACATGAGCCTGATGAATATGAGTGATGGCTTCAACAGGGTCTTTCAATGACGGGCTTAGTCCCTGGTGAGACCAGGTCTTTGGTCTAACATCCAGTTAGTGGCATCATTCCCAGATACTCTGATGTGTGCATTTTTTTGCCCACATGCTGAGGCAATTTAAGGTCAGACTGTGGCTACCAATTCCATCTTTCATGGATACGTCATACTTGTCTGAGGGCCCAGCAGAATCTATTTTCTGTACCCCTCTGTAGAGGTGAACTTTGCTTCTCTTGGCCACTCCAACTTGCCCTTTGCCCAGATTCCATTCTTCTCTGCAGATAGCACCAGGAAGATCATACAAGCTAAATGATTAAGTGGACATCCAACTAGAGTGCTGAACATCAGCCTTCCCAGTCTTCATTTCATGCTGAGACTCCCACATTTTATGAGGCTTCCCACCCTAAAATTCTGAATTTTTGAGATTTTGGTATATATGTAAGTTGGGCACTACCCTCTCCCTCCTCAATGTGGATATGAACGGAGAGGATAGTTCGCCACTACTACTCTCTCCGAAAAGGCAACTCTCCTCACCCCAACACTTCCTCTCTGATTGAATGAGGGCAGAGAGATGAAAAGGAATGAAAAGTGGTAGGTAGATGGCACCTCTCAGTAAGTCCTATGGGGAGGTGGCTGTCAATAATGATAATTCACATTTACTGAGGACTGATTACATGCTAGGCTCTCTTCCAAATGCCTCATACATATTAACTCCCCAAAAGCACTCTGAAGTAGTACTTTTTTTTAACGGATGAGACTAGTAAGCATTAGAGCCAGAGTCTGATCTCAGGAAGTCTGGCTCCTGAACCTGGAACTAACACCAGCTGTAGATATATTGATGCTTAGGTGCCATGGGACGTTGAGGTAGGATTGTCAAGATGACATGGGGAAGTGCGGGTGTACAGTTTGTAAAAGCTGTTAGACCATGGCTGTATAAGGGTATGAAACAACATGATATGATGTAAAGCTACCAGAAAGCTGATGGATCAGAAAAGGATGCTGGTATAGCCCATCAGATAAAGAAGCAGTCGTATCTCCTATAAAAAGATGCTGTGTCTCACAAACCCAGTACCAGCCTTTTTTGTATAGGCACTGTGCGAAAATCATTGCTGACCCCACATCAGTCTTTTCTGTCAGATCTGCACGAATGAATAACAAGCTGTCAGCAGAAACACCCTCTCAGGGAGTCAAGGACACTGATATATGGCAGATATTTTAAATCTCAATAGTCCCCTCCATTTATATTTGCTGTATCACTGTGTCCACCTGCCTAAGAGAAGCTGCAACCGTAAATAAACTGATCTACAATTCAGACATCAGATATTTTGAAATATTTTCTAGACAGAATTGGCAAACTGTTCTTTTTACTGAATTAGTCCATTTTGTAACATGGTTAAATTGATGAGTACCTGTGTTTCATAATCTGCCAATCTTAGGTTGTTTTCTAATATTGAACCACAGATATACTAAGTATTAATACAGAGGTAAAGATGGAATTATGTGGCCCTAGTAAAAATCCAGAAAGATTCTAATTCTATAATATTGTGGCTAAATTTGTAATCCACTTAGTTTAATCAGTCTTTTTTTTTTTTTGCCAATGTTTTGTGACTTAAAAGCTATTATTAAAAAGGTAAAATATGGTATAGTGTTAAAAAAAAAAAAAACCTTACTAAGGGTTCCTGACATTTGACTATGCCATAAAACTAAAAGCATTGAAGACAGAATTTTAAATCATGTGAAGCTGTGCTTAAGCTGGGCTTTTCCAAAACGGTTTACAGAAAATTTGTTATAATTTATTGCCTTGAAAAAATACAGCCACCTAATTTTTCTGAATTTTTGAAATTAGTAATATACCCATAAAAGTATTAGGAATATAAATTAGTAGGATCAATATACTATGGATTTTGTCACTCCTATGTTATTCTGTGTCCCCTGAGTGGTACAAACCATTAAATGCTGGGCAACTAATCCAAAGGTTGACGATATGAATCCACGCAAAGGTGCCTCAGAAGAAAGGCCTTGGTGGTCTACTTTAGAAAGTACACAATTGAAAATCACCTGGAACTTAGTTCTACTTTGAAACATATGAGGCCTCCATAAGTCATAATCAACTCCATGACAATTTGTTTAATCCTCCCCCTCCAAAAAATAGGAATGTTTGAAATATGGGATGATTTTTTTTTTTTAAATACTTCAGATAAATTTTCAGGCACCTAATTTCTCAGTAAAAAGAAACTGAGAACAGAGTAAAGCAAGTAAAAGAGGTTTGAAGTAGAGAGACACAAATTTATCGATAGTTACCAAAATGAAGGAAAGGGGATATGGAATGGGCACACAAAACTGCCCAGACAACTTCCAGGAAACATGATGCCACTTAACAGACTGTCAGTGGCAGTCCTTTTCCTTTTCCCACAAATAAAACCCTTTGCCATGGAGTCGATTCTGACTCATAGCGACCCTATAGGACAGAGTAGAATTGCCCCATAGGATTTCCAAGGAGTAGCTGGTTGATTTGAACTGCCGACCTTTTGGTTAGCATCAGAGCACTAAACCACAGTGCCACCAGGGCTCTTTTCCCATAAATGTAAGTTAAAATATTCTAATGACAGCTAAATCTTAATCACAAATCACACCTACAATTGAAAGATGTTCACTTTGCTTACTTTGAATTGTCACATTGCCAAGAATAAATATTGATGACTTAATGCTTTTTTATTTATGTACATATTTTAAAAGCTCACTAGTAACACATCTTCCCAACAAAGGGACTGTTAACATAATAATTTATATAGCATCACCTGCTGATCCTAGAGTCCCACTTTGAGGCCAGAAACAGTTATGCATAATTAAATATGTTCAGATTTTAAATATTCATATTTCTGATGAAGTTTCCTCATTATGATTTATTATCTAAACTTCAAATACCATGCAAAGGCATTATAAAAGATACATTTTAAAAGGCTCTTCTATTTGTTCATTAGCAGAACTGATTTATAGATGAGCATATTTTCCTTTACATAATTGAACCACATTTTGATTTTCTATGAATAAATCCACAATTATTATTCTCTTTTAAAATGTACAAAAATCATTTTTCTTCTTTACCAATTTTGTACTTGATTTAGGAACAATGAATATGAACACAAGTTTTCTTATTTGAGATTTCCTCTCATGTCAGATCTTTTCCCCATTTTAATTAAGCAGTGATAATATATGTATTGACATAATAACGAAGAGAATTTGAATTAGGGAGAAAAGTGCTTCTAAGAAGTGGAATTCCATATCCCTCTATATAGAATCCGTTGCCATTGAGTCAATTCAACTCATCGTGACCCTATAGGGCAGAGCAGAGCTGCCCCATAGAGTTTCCAAGGAGCACCTGGTGGATTGGAACTGCTGACCTTTTAGTTAGCAGCCATAGCTCTTAACCACTATACCACCAGGGTTTCCCTCTATATAGAAGTATCGACCTAATCTGTTATTTCTTAATATCAATAGAATTTAGAAATATTTGGATAGCTTGTGAGTATTGGACTGCTGTTGCTGTTGGTTACCATTGAGACGATTACAATTCATAGCTACCCCACGTGACAGAGTAGATCTGCCCCATAGGGTTTCCTTGGCTGTAATCTTTACGGAAGCAGATCTCCAAGTCTTTTTCCCACGGAGCTGCTGGGTGAGGTCAAAGGGTCAACCTATTGGTTAGCAGCCAAACATTTAACTGTTGCACCACCAGGTCTCTTTAAATAGTAGGCTAAAAAAAAAAAAAAAAACCTAATACTGCTATTACATTTAGGTCAGATGTGAGGGCAAATATCTCCAGGGCAGTGGGGGTCATTACACAATAAAAATACATACTCTCTAACCATTAGAAATTTCCTTAGCAGTTATTTTCAAAAAGTAAAACCAGCTCTAATTTCACAGAGAAAAGAATAACAGAGACCAATTTATATAAAAGTGCCATTTTCCCTACTGTGACATTTAGGTACAGAAATTCATTCAACTGCATGGGAGGAAAAATCCTAGTGAGCGGTTTTTATATCTCCTTTGTATTCCTACATAGAGAAGATGATTTATATAGTAGTCAATATTTAAGCTGGGTTGGGGAAGTTGTGAATACTGAATTTGTGACCTGAATGTTAGTGAAATTTAAAGAAAAAAAAAAGGAAAGGATTGACCTACTTGCCATGTAGTGTGGTGTAGCTAGTATATATATATTTGGTTAACCACAACAAATTACATTCAGAAAGGGAAGAAAATGCTCTATTTCAATAATTGTATCCAATTTGAATTCAACATAAAAGTGTCATGAAGTGAATTGCTATTTTCTTTATTTAAACATATATGTAATGCTGAAAGTCCTTAAACTTTGTAAATTGAAGTCTGCAGAACATTTCTATATGACAAAGTAGAAAATCCATTAATCAGTATCAGTCTCTGGCGTGCTTTGTTCCATTAAATATAGGCTTCAAGGGAAAAGCAAAAGAAAAGAACAAAGGGGAAAATTTGAGGTTAATTGCCTTTGTTGGTCTCACAATCATTTTGACAGCTCTGATCCATTAAAATATGTGTAAAATTGATGAATGTATTTTTAGTAATATTGTGTGTTTTGAGAAATTTTATTCTCAAACATTGAGGTTTTAATTCCATTTATAATCTGCATAAAAGCTGACAATTATATTTATTGACATGTCAGCTTTTGTATTTGTGCATTGTTATGCTAAAAATATTAGACTATTTTCTCATAACTTTCCAACAGAATATGCACATTCACATAAGTTTATTTGGAGGATAGGAATAATCCTCAGCTAATTAGTATTTTCCGTTTTCTTGTTCTTTTTTGAAAGGCAAATACAAACCTTAAGAGTAATTGTATTAGTTATCTAGTGCTACATAACAAAGCCTAAAATAACAGAACATTTATTATCTCACCATTTCTGTGTGTCAGGAATCTGAGAGTGGCTTCACTGGGTGGTTCTGGTTAAGAGTCTCTCATAAAACCACCATCGAGGTGTTGGTTGGGGCTACAGTCATCTAAAGGCTTGACTGGAGGATCTGCTTCCAAATTCGCGCATGTGGTAGTTGCAGGACTTGGATCCTGATCCTGGAGCCCCATGTGGCTTCTCGACAGGGTGTTCCCCCAAGGTAAGGAATTCAAGAGAAAGTAAGAGTGTATGCAAGATGGAAGACACAGTCTTCTTATAACCTAATCTACGAAGTAACATCCCATTACTTCTGTCATTATTTGTTAGAAGCCACACACTAAGTCCAGCCCGCATTCAACCGATTACCCCAAACTCATTCCCTTTGAGTCAATTCCAACACATAGTGACCTGATAGGGAAGAGTAGAACTGTCCTCATAGGGTTTCCAAGGCTGTAACCTTTACAGAAGCTGACTGCCATGTATTTCTCCCATGGAGCTGCTGGTAGGTTCAAGCTGCCAACCTTTCAGTTACCTGCGTGTGCTTAACCACTGTGCCACCAGGGCTCCTTAGACCTACACTCAAGAGGAAGTGAAATAAGTTCTACCCCTGGAAGGAAGGGATATTGTATTATGTTTTATGACTGCTGTAATGAATTACCACACACCTGTTGGTTTAAAACAGCACACATTTATTATGCTACAGTTCTGTAAGTCAGAAGTCTGGCATAGGTCTCACTGGGTAAAAATGAAGGTGTCAGTAGGTCTGCATTCCTCTCTGAGGGCTCTAGGGGAAAACCATGTCCTTGCCTTTTCATCTTCTACAGGCTTTGCACACTCCTTGGCTAACGGCCGCTTCCTCCATCTTCAAAGCCAGCAACAGGTTGAGTTCTTTTCACATTGCACTGCTCTGACCTCCTCTTTTTCCTCCTTCTTCCTTATTTTAGGACCTTTTAGAGTCGGAATCAACTCAACTACAGTGGGTTCGGTTTTGGTTTTTGATTGCATTGATTACAGTCAGATAATCTTCCTATTGTTCAGTCCCTGATTAGCAATCTTAATTCTATCTGCAACCTTAATTCCCCTTTGCTATGTAATGTAACAAGTTCCAGGGGTTAGGAAAGACAAGGAAATCTTTGGGGGGCTGTTATTTTGTCTACAACAGGCATCAAATAATTGTGGACATATTATTCAAACTTTCACAGTGATTAGTCAGTATCAAGTAATCTCCCTAAAATCACTCTCCTCCCCCAATACATATGTCCAAGGTCCTGCTACTGTAGACTAATCTTCATAACCCAATAAGTACCAACCCAGGTAGGAAACTGCCTGCAGCACTCAATCAATATTCAGTGGAGATCAAGATCCCTACCTTTTTTTTTTCTGAGGCATTTGCGGTTTGCCGAGAACAGTAGGATAAAAGTTCTGCCCTAAAGTAGGAGTAAGTCATTGGGTGTACTCTGTGGAATGTGCCTCTGGAGTCAGAAAGGATCTTGTTTGAATCTGGGTTCTGCCAGAATACTAACTGCATGGCCTCATCCAGGTTACTCATCTCTCTTGTCTAAGGTTTTCCTGCCTGTAACACTGTAAAATAGAAAGAGCAATGTTGATATTGCACATTGTGCAGATTAGTTTATAATTCAGAAACAGATTAGTTAATTTGGTCTTTTCTGTGGTTGAACATATAAAATGTTTTTATAAAATGGCAACACTGGCATATATATGTATATTATATGTGTGTGTATATATATATTTTTTTATGTATTTATATTTATCTTTTCCCTCTAATGTTCATGAATCATTAAAAAACAATATCTTTTAAAGTCAGTTTTTAGGACTTCTACCTGTGAGTCCCCTGAGACATCAAATATTTAAGGAACCACATATTGTCCTGCTTTCCCATTTTATGGTCAATTCCCAGACATAATAATTATTCTAAAAGTCTTTTAATAACAAGTGATGAATTATTTTATTCATAAATCTTTATTAGGCCATAAGGTAATTTATCTATGTGTCTTTAGATGTTTTAAAATTAAAACCTCCTTATTATTGATTAGAGGAGCAGTGGTTAAGCACTTGGCTGCTGATCAAAAGGTTGGCAATTCAAACCCATGAGCCACTCCACTCCAAGGGAGAAGGATGGGGCAGTCTCCTTCCATAAAGATTACAGCCTTGGAAACTCTATGGAATAGTTCTACTCTGTCTTTTATGGTCACTATGAGTCAGAACCGACTTGACGGTAGCAGGTTTGGTTTTTTGTTTTGGATTGATTGTTGACTAACTATAAAATGAAAAACTATGACATTGATAGCATTATTTGTGAATAGTATTATAAATTTATTTTAAAATTCAACTTTGAAAATAAAACCATTTGATTTTTGCAATGATAATATAAACACAAATTTGGATGGTACACAGCATGATGGTAAAAATAATGTTCTTACTAAATTAGGAAACCTCTGGAAATGTCCTTGGAGTTGGTTTTGGTAGACAAATAATTCATAATGCATCCAATAAGCTGTGATGTTCTACAAATTTATATTTGTATAAATATTTGTATGTATACACAGTTAGAATAACAGAACTATAAGTATTTTGATGATGAAGCTGATACAGAATTGAAAAGAAGGCATCAGCCTGACATAACAGACTTTTTCTCTGTTGCCTATCACCAACTGGATTTGAGAAGTGTTTGGGCTTTTGAAGAAGTATCTGGTAAATCCTCTAAATTTTGGTTACATTTTTTCAAAATTAGTTGGATGTCTTTAATGACAGTGTTCAGCAAAACTCAAATTATGAAGCTTTTAAAGAATTGCACTTGTTGAGAACAAAGCTTACAAATAAAAAGAATTAAATTTATTCTGAAAAAGCAAAAGTAATATGACAGTGAGAGCTCGAAAGATAGATAAGGTTTAATTTTGAAATTCTATCGTTATGTTTTGAAACATCTCATCTTGAGGGAAAAGTCTTTAGATAGCTAGAGCGCCTGTTTTTAATTAGCTAGTTATATTTTGTGCCAGAATGAAATGAAATTGAGAATGCCAGTTGTATTGTAGCACTGACATTCACTAAAACATTCAAAAGGATGTTGAGACATTTTTGACGTTTTATCTTATAAGAAAAGTACCCTGAGTGCAGGTGTAAAGACAGTACCTATGAAAATATTTGGGCTGAAATATTTACACACTTCAACATAAAAATAGAATTTAGAATATCTTCCATTTGCCATAATTGGCTCTGAGCATATCAGTTTCCTCAGTTTACCTGTAAGGGAAGCATTTCCTCAATTTAAAAAATATAGTCTGCTGTCCATACCCTTGAGTTCAACACCCGTCAACCAACCGCAGATTGAAAGTATTTGGAAAAAAAAGAAAGTTCCAGAAAGCAAAACTTGCATTTGCCAGGTACAGATCACTGCAATGAATCCACACACATGAAGTGATGTGTAGGCATCCCCTGCTGTAGCGTCCCACCATTTCAGGGATCCTCAGTCTCTCTCCAGCACTTGTTTGAGCATTGTTTGCTTCGTGTCTTGATCCTTCACTACTGCTGTTGTGTGCACTCTTTGTTTCTGTGAAAAAAAATGGCTCCTAGAAAGGAGCAAAGTGGTCAAAGAAATCCCGCAAAAGCTAAGTGTGAGGGGGTTGAGGAGAACCAGAGGAAGGAGTTTAAGGCCAGTGAAGGATGGCCAGCTAGCTCTGTAAACCGCTACAGGCTCGACAAGCTCCAGATCAGGGGTGAATCTGCATCAGCAATCCCAGAAAAGCTCAAGAAACTCAGAGAAGGGAAAGGCTACCTTCCAGAGCAAGTCTTCAATTGTGGTGAAACAACAACATACACAACATTTGCGCTTATTAAGTGTTAAAATAATCTAGAGATGTTTTAAAGTATTCAGGAGGATGTGCGTAGGTTATATGCAAGTACTTTTGTTGTTGTTATGTGTCGTGGAGTCTATTCAGACTTATAGCTACCCTATAGGACACAGGAGAACCCCCATAGGATCTCCAAGGAACTGCTGGTGAATTGGAACTACTAACTTTTTGGTTACCAGCCCAGCTCTTAAGGATTGCACCACCAGGGCTCCGAATACTATGCCATTTTATATAAGGAGCTTCCAAGGATTTTGGTATCTGAGGGGGGTCCTAGAACCAGTTCTCCCCAGGTACTGAAGAACAGTTGCATTATATTTACAAAGCAGAGTCAATTAAAAGTGTCAACAATGTCAAAATTATTAACCATAAAATGTCACTTTTGAAAAAATTTGAGACAATTTTATGAGAAAGTAAAAATCAGAAGATGATAGAAATGCCCATGACACAGTATTAGAGACAGATAAGACAAAGAAAGTGACTAAAGTACAGGGGAAATCATTTGGTTTGTTATTTTTAATATTCAGATAATCAACCTAATTTTTTTTTTACTCCAAATAGATTTTTTAAAGAATTTTTAAAAATCTCTTTGATTATAATTTCTTATAAAACCATGGATATAATAAACCAATTTACTGGTCAATTAATTAAAATTTCAAAATAACAATTTTAATTATTTTAATGTTCCCTTCACTCTTAAAATGACCCATTGGAAGCCTAAACTATATGGTCATCCTAACTATAACCTTGCTCACAACTCCACTGTACCTTCTACAGCCATGCTGAGTCACGGAAGCTCAGATAACACATTCATTAATTCACTGATTAACTCATTCATATATTCAACTAACACTTATTGAGCTCCATCTACAAGCCAAATAGTATTCTAGGTGCTTGGAATATATTTGTAATCAAAACAAAGATCCCTAGCTTCATGGAGCCAACATATTGGCAGTAGAAGGACTAGAAATAAATAAAAGGCATAATAAATAAATTCTATCAGGTTCCCAAACCAAAACCCATTGCTGTCTAGTCAGTTTCAACTCATAGTCATCCTATAAGATAGAGTAGAAGAACTGCCCCACAGGGTTTCCAAGGCTGTAAATATTTATGGAAGCAAATTGCTGTATCTTTCTCTTGGGGAGCAGCTGGTGGGCTTGAACTGCCAGCCAGATTAGCAGCCAAGCGCTTTCCCCACTGTGCCACCAGGACTCCTTTGTATCAGATAGGAAGGTGAAAAATGCTTTGGAAAATAAAAATTAAAGAAGGCTAAAGGGAGGTTGGAAGCGTGAAGAGAGGTGGGGAGATCACGTGTTGCAACAAGAAATAGGTGAGAAGATGGTATCTGAGCAAAGATTTGAAGGGATTGAGGAAATCCGCCATGGGATAACCTGGGGAGAGAACAAGCCAGGAGAGAGAAAGCAGCTGAAGCAAAGGGCAATGGCAGGCATGGCCAGGCATGTTGGAGAAGCAACGAGGAGACCAGTATAGCTGGAGAGGAAGAATACGGGTGTGTGCAGTAGAATATGAGGTGGAAGAGTGAGCGAGGGATGTGCTTGGATACTGTTGAGACAGTCGAAATTCTCTAAGCATGTTTGCAATAAGCCCAGGCTGTGCAGTGGTTAAGCCCTCAGCGGCTAACCGCAAGTTTGGGCGGTTTGAAACCACCAGCCGCTCCAGGGGAGAAAGATGTGGCAGTGTGCTTCTGCAAAGATTACAGCCTTGGAAACCCGGTGGCGGCAGTTCTACTCTGTCCTGTTGGGTCACTCTGAGTTGGAATTCACTGGACGGCACAAAACAGCAACAGGCATATTTGCTTCAGTAATAGCTAGAAGAATTTTTATCTGAATAAATCCTCCGTGCATTCTTTTCTTTATCTTGGCTTGGCTTTGTTATTAAATATCAGATGTCGCAGTTCTCTTGCTTTTAGTGAAGGATCATGGATCCTTTGTATTGCCTTGACTTCTTGCTCTGTCTTTCAGGTTTGCATTTTCAAAGAACTCTGAAGTTTTGCTTTCTCATAGCATTATTAAGAATAAAACTTAATGGCTTTCTATTTTATTTATGCTCATGGAGATTTTAGGAAACTATTAATCTTTTTTAAAAAATGAAATTAGGAAAAGTTTTGGTGATTTGCTAATATATAGGCCTTGCCATGCATATATATATTTTTTAATGAAAAGTCAAACTAATTAACAGAACATGGTGTTTAGAGTGAAACCTAAGCTCAGTGTCAGCACCACTACGTATTAGCTGTGTTACCTTCTGCAAAAAACTTAGAATTTCTGAACCTCAGTTTCTATAATGGAAATTTATAATAAGATCCACAGCACAAGATTATTGTGAGAATTCTTTTTTGAATATGGCCAAAATTTGATTAACTGTTAAATGATATACAAATGCTAGCCATTTTTCATCAAAAATGACATTAAGATAATATTTTACTGTATTCTAAGTAAGCCTTTAGAAAAGCATTTTTCAAATTTCTTCCCTAAAA
Source organism: Elephas maximus indicus (assembly GCF_024166365.1). Taxonomy (NCBI): domain Eukaryota; kingdom Metazoa; phylum Chordata; class Mammalia; order Proboscidea; family Elephantidae; genus Elephas; species Elephas maximus. The sequence goes on along the minus strand of NC_064833.1, from coordinate 56,826,738 downwards.
GCTTTATTTTTCTGCTCAAGATTCTTAGTGTTTTTTTTTTAATCACTTAAAAAAATAAAATCCTTAAAAATAATTGAATGAAAGCTTTTTAGCTAAATGTCTTATATTACAGTGCTTTTCAAACCTGAACTTGCATAGAAAGTACCTAGGGGTCTTGTCCAAATGGAAATTATAACCATTAGGTCTAGGATAAGGGGCGCTGGCAGTGGTGCAGTGGTTAAGCACTTGGCTGCTAATTGAAAAGTCTGCAGTTTGAACCCACCACCTCTGTGGGAGAAAGATGTGTCAGTCTGTTTCCATAAAGATTACGGTCTTCGAAACCCTATGCGGCAGTTCTACTCCATCCTAAAGAGTTGCTATGAGTTCAACTCGACTCAACGGCACGCAACAACACAGGGTGGGATGAGGCCTGTATTCTGCATTTCTAACAGGCTCCTAGATGATGCTGAGGCTGCTAGTTTGCAAACCCCACTTTGAGTACAAGAGTTGTATACTACTCTCCACATAAAAGACAGCTTCCTAACGTTAACTTTGGCGTTTCATTATTTTTATGAATTATAAAATACCTAGCATAACAGCTTTGCTGTTTTATAATATACTAAATACAAAATTACCCACAAAAAGGACAGGAAAAAATAAAGTTTATATATGCACATGTGAAAAGGCAGAAATTAGAAAAGAAAGAGAACAAAAAGAAGCGGTACCCAAGTCTCGGGGTCTACTTTATTTCACTGATATAAATCTGAAACCCCCAAGGAAAAAGAATATTCAGACTATCTGTGGACTGAATTTTTCTCTCCTTAAGAAATATTTTATCCTTGAGTATGAAAGTACATAAAGACTTGGAAGTTAATAATAGAGTAGTAATGAACATATGGCTAAGATTGTTTTCTACCACATGCTCTGGGTCTTGATTTCATAATAATTGTCTCTATTTGTGGTGTCAATAGATCATTACGTTCATGTGTAAACCTGTTCAGCAAAGCCCTAAACATATTCAGGGTACTGTTGGTGAACCCTTATCAGGAGTTTATGTTCACTTGGTTTCTGGACATTTTATCTCTTAATAAAACACGTGATCCTTCCTTTTAACTTTTTAGAGATAAAGATGTTCATGGAATACAGAAAAATCTCTTCGAAAAATTACTTCATGATAACAAAAGAGAGGAAAGTGAGAGAACAAAATAAAACCAATACAAGTTGGAAGTTTCAGGAATTAAATAAATTCAGATCTGATAATCATTACCTTTTGGTGATATGTGAACCACGCAAAAGCGTGTTTATGTTCTTTGCTTATTGTCTTTATTTAGACTATACGTTGAATAAATATGCACCCAAACCACAAAGTTTCAAGGTCACTTATGCTTCAAGGCAAACTTGAAGTTATTTGGGTAGTTAGCCAATAGGAGTTTTGATGGGAAATGTAAAAAAAAGCAAGCAACGAACCAAAACAACAGAAACAGTTCTCTATAGCTCAACTAATAGAACTGAAGCTTTTAGCAGAGTTTGCTGGTAGATGTGGTTCTGTGAAACCTTTCATATTTGTCCTGGTCTCATGGGAAGAAACCACCTCAAATACTAAGAACAGACCCTTAACGGCACCTTCAGTGATAGACGAGGGGGCACCATGTTCTAAAGGCATGCATCTTTATTATAATACCAAATTTGCTAAACTGCAGGTTTGTCTCTCTCTCTGAAATCTCCTTTAGCACAAAATCAATGTTCATATTTGTTAACCAATGACTAGCGCAGTGCCTAGACATTCAATAATTATTTGATAAATAAAAATAAATAATCCTTGGCATTTTTATTTTCTCCTTAATATACCCATGGAGCAAAATAGACAGTAAATAAAAATGGGCAGACAAATATAGGTGTCCACTTTTTTCACTTTATTTTCTATTGGTGGAAAAAGCAGTTTCAGTCTAAATAAATCACATACTGTGATCAGATTTACCAGGTAGTTAGAAAGGAGTTCAAGTTTCCACTTTTATTCCCCCTTGCAGACACAGCCTGGGAGCATAGAGGATTTCCTGGTAACAAATGGGAATCTGGCCAACCAGTCATCTTTGCATTAGCATTCTAATAACCAGAGGCCAACATGCCATAGTGCTGTGTCAGAACTAATTTATGAAACTAGGTCCAAAGATGCATTAAAATGGTTACAATTCAATGACTGCCCAGTAAAATTAGACTGCAGTTTCATTTTCATAAGAGTGAATATTTTAACATACTATTAAGGACATATTTCAAGTGTTAGAACTAGCTTTGATTCTGTGAAGGTAGAAACAACAAGATTAGAAAGTCATTTACTTTTGTACAAAATTGGCTCCACTGTCAATACTAGGATCAAAATACTTCAAATGCTCATATTTTAGAGCACAGGGTGGACACCATTTGGATTTGCAAGCCTAGTGCATTTTTTTCCTCAGTGTGAAAACACTTCTCCACAACTCCAGCAAAGCACAGGATGGTGAAACTACCCAGTCAAGGAATTTCAGGCGGCTCAGTTCAGAGTCAGATGTACTTCTCCCCATTGCTACCAGACAAATTTCCCTACCAAACCAAAACTAGTTGCCATGGAGTCAATTCTGACTTATGGCGACCCCTGTGTGTCAGACTAGAGCTGTGCTCCATAACGTTTTCAATGCTGACTTTTGAAAGTAGATTACCAGGCATTTCTCCTGCGGCACCTGTGGGTGGACTGGAACCTCCTCTACCCTTTCAATTAGCAGCTGAGCAAATCAACCATTTGCACCACACAGGGACTCCAATATCTCTACCAAAAACAAAAAAAAACGCATTGCTGTCAAGTTGATTCCTACTCATAGTGATCCTATAGGATAGAGTAGAACTGCCCCCATAGAGTTTCCAAGGCTGTAAATCTTTACAGAAGCCAACTGCCACTTCTTTTTCTCCTGCTGAACGGCTGGTTGGTTCAAACTTCAGATTTTCAGATTAGCAGCCAAATACTTAACCATTGCACCACCAGGCCCCCACATATCTGTCAGTTTGTCATACTGTGGGGGCTTCCTTGTGGCTGTGATGCTGGAAGCTGTGAAATCAGTATTCAGATACCAGCAGGGTCACCCGTGGAGGACAGGTTTTAGCTGAGCTTCCAGGCAGTCTACTCTGAAAAGAATTAGCCGGTGAAAACCTTATGAGTAGCAGCGGAACATTGTCTGAAATAGTGTCAGAAGATGAGCCCCCAGGTTGGAAGGCACTCAAAAGACAACTGGGGAAGACCTGCCTCCTCAAAGTAGAGGATGGAGTAAAGTTTTCAGGACCTTCATTTGCTCATGTGGCACGACTTAAAATGGGAAGAAACAGCTGCAAACATCCATTAATGATTGGAATCTGGAATGTACAAAGTATGAATCTAGGAAAATTGGAACTCATCAAAAACTAAATGGAACACATAAACATCCATATCCTAGGCATTAGTGAATGGCAATAGACTGGTATTGGCCATTTTGAATCAGACAATCATATAGTCTACTATGCCAAGAATGACAATTTGAAGAGGAATGGTGTTGCATTCATCATCAAAAAGAACATTTCGAGATCTATCCTAAAGTACAACGCTGTCAGTGATAGGATAATATCCACACACCTATAAGGAAGACCCATTAGTACGAATATTATTCAAATTTACACACCAACTGCTAAGGCCAAAGATGAAGAAATTGAAGATTTTTACCAGCTTCTGCAGTCTAAAATTGACCAGACATGCAATCAGGATGCATTGATAATTACTGGTGATTGGAATGCGAACGTTGGACACAAAGACGAAGGATCACTAGTTGGAAAATATGGCCGTGGTGAAAGAAACAATGCCAGAGATGCATTAGAGAATTTTGCAAGACCAACGACTTCTTCATTGCAAATACCTTTTTTTACCAACATAAACTGCAACTATACACATGGACCTCACCAGATGAAATGCACAGGAATCAAATCCACTGCATCTGTGGAAAAAGACAATGGAAAAGCTCAGTATCATCCATCAGAACAAGGCCAGGGGCTGACTGTGAAACAGACCATCAATTGCTCATATGCAAGTTCAAGCTGAAACTGAAGAAAATCAGGACAAGTCCATGAGAGCTAAAATAGGACCTTGAGTATAACCCACCTGAATTTAGAGACCATCTCAGGAATAGTTTTGACACATTGAACACTAATAACTGAAGACCAGACGAGTTATGGAATGACATCAAGGACATCATGCATGAGGGAAGCAAGAGATCATTGAAAAGACAAGAAAGTAAGACCAAGATGGATGTCAGAGGAAACTCTGAAACTGCTGTCCAACGTTGAGCAGCTAAAGCAAAGGGAAGAAACGATGAACTAAAAGAACTGAAAAGAAGATTTCAAAGGGCGGCTCAGGAAGACTAAGTAAAGTATTATAATGACATGTGCAAAGAGCTGGAGATAGAAAACCAAAAGGGAAGTACACTCTTGGCGTTTCTCAAGCTGAAAGAACTGAAGAAAAAATTCAAGCCTCCAGTTACAATAGTAAAGGATTCTATGGGGAAAATATTGAACAACGCAGGGAGCATCCAAAGAAGATGGAAGGAATACACAGGGTCATTATACTAAAAAGAATTAGTCGATGTTCAACAATTTCAAAAGGTAGCATATGATCAAGAACCAATGGTAGTGAAGGAAGAAATCCAAGCTGCACCGAAGGCATAGGCGAAAAACAAGTTTCCAGGAATTGAGATGTTTCAACAAACAGATGCAGCGCTGGAGGTGCAGACTCGTCTATGCCAAGAAATATGGAAGACAGCTGCCTGGACAACTGACTGGAAGAGATCCATATTTATGCCTATTCCCAAGAAAGGTTATCCAAAAAAATGCAGAAATTATAAAACAATATCATTAATATCACAAGCAAGCAAAATTTTGCTGAAGATCATTCAAAAACGGCTGCAGCAGTATATCGACAGGGAACTGCCAGAAATTCAGGCTGGTTTCAGAAGAGGATGTGGAACCAGGAATATCATTGCTGATGTCAGATGAATCCTGGCTGAAAGCAGAGAATACCAAAAGGATGTTTACTTGTGTTTTATTGACTATGCAAAGGCATTAGACTGTGTGGATCATAACAAATTTATGGATAACATTGCGAAGAATGGGAATTCCAGAACACTTAATTGTGCTCATGAGGAACCTGTACATAGATCAAGAGGCAGTTGTTCGGGCAGAACGGGGTACTGATTGGTTTAAAGTCAGGAAACGTGTGCATCAGAGTTGTATTCTTTCACCATACTTATTCAATCTGTGTGCTGAGCAAATAATCCAAGAAGCTGGACTATATGAAGAAGAACGGGACATCAGCATTGGAGGAAGACTCATTAACAACCTGAGTTATGCAAATGACACAACCTTGCTTACTGAAAGTGAAGAGGACTTGAAGTACTTACTGATGAACATCAAAGACTACAACCTTCAGTATGGATTACACCTCAACATAAGGAAAACAAAAACCCTCACAACTGGACCAATAAGCAACATTATGATAAACGGAAAAAAGATTGAAGCTGTCAAGGATTTCATTTTACTTGGATCCACAATCAACAGCCATGGAAGCAGCAGTCAAGAAATGAAAAGATGCATTGCATTGGGCAAATCTGCTGCAAAGGACCTCTTTAAAGTGTTGAGAAGCAAAGATGTCACCTTGAAGACTAAGGTGCGCCTGATCCAAGCCATGGTATTTTTAATTGCATCATATGCATGTGAAAGCTGGACAATGAATAAGGAAGACCGAAGAAGAACTGATGCCTTTGAATTGTGGTGTTGGCAAAGAATGTTGACTATACCATGGACTGCCAAAAGAACAAGCAAATCTGTCTTGGAAGTAGGACAACCAGAATGCTCTTTATTTAGAAGCAAGGATCGTGGGACTGCGTCTTACATACCTTGGACATATTGTCAGGAGGGATCAGTCCTTGGAGAAGGACAACATCCTTGGTAAATTACAGGGTCAGCAGAAAAGAGGAAGACCCTCAAAGAGGTGGACTGAACAGTGGCTGCGACAGTGGGCTCAAGCATAATAACGATTGTAAGGATGGCGCGGGACCGGGCAGTGTTTAGTCTTGTTGTGCACAGGGTCGCTAAGAGTCGGAACCAGCTCTACAGCACCTAACAGCAACAGCATCATCGCCACCAGGGCTCCTCAATATCTCTCCAGCCTTCTTTTAATCATATGTCCCACCCCACCTACCCTCTCCCCCCACCCCCACCTCCGCCATGCTGCCAAAGCTCCCGTGGGCTCAGAAGTCATTGCTTCACAGGCTGCTTTCCGTAGCCAAACTGGGCTTGAGTGGCATAGAATGTGTAACATCCAAAATCTGGTTAATAGCAATGACATGTAGGAAAAGTTCTAGACTCTGAGACTGCTGGCCTTTCGGTTCAGCTCTGCCGCTGACCTCAGATGGTTAGCTCCTCCAGGGAAGGGACAGGATATCCCTGTTCCTAGTAGTAGTTCAGTGCCTGGTGCACGGGTTGTGCTCAGTAATAAAGACCGTTGTAGAGAACTGAGCTAATGATATTATTATGAAAGCCATTTAATTTCCCAGATCTCAACATCTTTATATGTGAAGTGGGAACAATGATTCCTGTTCTGCTTATTTCACAGGGTTGTTCTGAGATCTAAACTAATAATAACTGCAAAAAAACTTTTTAGTATGGTGCTTATACGTGGGTAATGTATGGTTATATCCATTCACTTGTCAAATATAACAGACTATTTTCTTTATCTGCTGAATTTTTATTCAATGGAACAATAATGAATCCTTAAATCTTGTAAATATGAACAATAGAAGATTCAGAATGACTTTTCCTGGCAGTCTATACACCATGCCTGAATTGTTTAGACTCTTATTTAAACCTGGGGGAGAAAAAAAAAAAATCCTAAGTATAAAGATCTTCTTTTTAACCAATTCTTTGAGAAAAATGTTTATTTTTGTTTTTCCCACCTAGAAGTTAGGATTGCTATTTGGATGCCCTGTTATGCTATAAGTTATACATCAATTCAATTTCAAGGTTAAATTTCTCTATAAAATCATAACGCCAGCAGGAATCATTACAATTGGAAGTAAACAGCAAGTGTCATCTTATCGCGGCCGTGTAAATAATATGTCGTTTAAAAGACTGAATTCATTTTTAAGTGGGGAGACTCCAAACTGATTACATGAAAAGCTTTACTGTAAAATATTTTTCTGAATTTTTCAAATTATGTCATAAACCAGTGTTCTGGGAGAGCTTGGTTGTGCTGGAAATGCCTTCTAAAAAACTGCTTTATGTTCACGGATATATCAAAACATTTGAGTTAAGCATAACTGAATATGTTTCTGTTTTGCAGAGTTTTATTTATGAATATGCAGTACAAATATCCAAGAAGGGATATATTACAGCATTTTTAAAGAACTTATTTGTTTGGCAACATGCCTATTAACATCTTCCAAAAACATTGCTCAGATGAACACCATTTTAGTAAATGTGTCGACAAAGTGTGTTTGATTAGACACACCACAATCCATACAAAGATATGCCTTCTGGCCTATATGAATTTAACTGATCAGTAGATTCTTTGAGTGCCTACTGAATAAACAATGCTGTCCTGGATGCTGAAGTTGAGTGTAAACTGTCATTGCCCTTTGGGAGTCCAGAGTCAAAGGTCACAGATTGCTGGTAGTCAGTATCATTGGAATGATGTAATGAAGTGAAATGAGGATGCAACAAGGGAGAAGTAACATCTGTTTGGGTGAAGAATTGGAGGTATCTTCTCAAGAGTCAAAATCATGAACTATTAGAATGCTGTTACTGTAATTTTTATTAGTACACTAACAAGGATTGGTCAAATAAATATACTTGTATGTGTTGTTATTTCTGAGGATGACACTTTGGAACAGAACCTGTCTCCATTTGTCTCATCTCATTTGCCTCAAATCAGAATAGGTTCAGCTCATTGATTTGTTTCAGTTCTGTAACTTTATAGTTATTTCTGGCATGATATAACAGTATCGCTTACTTAGCTGGAAAAAAAAGAAATTGGCTAAATTTTTGAGAATTTTTTTTTTCATTTAATACATCTTTAAGTATTTACTGTGAAAATATATAGTTAGTAGCCCAACAGGATATTTTTCAATTGTTTGAATTCAAGGTGTAATATTATAAGGCTAATTTTTGCAGCAAATTTTTATTTCTGCATCACATTTTTTCATGCTAACTTGAAATCTTGACATAGAGCCTACTCTATAAGCCTCTTTACTCGTGCTTATAAAGACTCAAAAATTTTATATATATATACATATATATGTATATGTATATTTGTATGTATATAATGCACACACCCCTCCTCTCTCCAGGCAGGAGACCTACCAACCCCAGCCATCTCCTAGCCAAGAGTGAAGTTTTAGTTCTCTTCTGCTTTGTCCCTCTGACTGTGATAGAGGGGGAAGTTCCGCCACACAGGTATGATATATAGCACATGCAAACAGCAATAAGCCTATTGACAGACTTCTTTCAAAGTGTGCTTATTTGGTTTACCAACCCTTACCACAAGAATATGATTCTAATAGATTAGAATGTGAGTCTGATAGCCAGCATCCACCAACCTGACATATTAATACCCCTATAGGTACCTCTTCATAATAACTAGGAATTTAACTAGAAATTTTGGAATATGCCAAAAGCATGTCTTGAGAATGACTAAACCCACACTTTCTCTTGAGGATAACATGTTGTGCCTGTTGTTAGGTGCTCTCAAGTCGATTCCAACTCATGGTGACCCTTCGTACAACAGAAAGAAACAATGCCCAGTCCTGCACTATCCTCACAGTCGCTGCTATGCTTGAGCCCATTGTTGCAGCCACTGTGTCAATCCATCTCATTGAGGGCCTTCCACTTTTTCACTGACTTTCTGCTTTCTTTTTCTCTGACCCTCTACTTGACCAAGTATGATGATGAGGGACTGGTCCCTCCTGATAACGTGCCCAAAGTAAGCAAGACGAAGTCTCACTATCCGCACTTCTAAGAAGCATTCTGGCTGTACTTCTTCCAAGACTGATTTGTTCTTCCTTCTATCAGCCCATGACATATACAATATTCTTTGCCAACACCATAATTCAAAGGCATCAGTTCTTCTTTGGCCTTCCTTATTCACTGTCCAGCTTCTGCATGCATATGAGGTGATTGAGAACACCATGGCTTGGGTCAGGCACACTTCAGTCCTTAAAGTGATACCTTTCTTTTCAACATTTTAAAGAGGTCTTTTGCAGCAGATTTTTCCAATGCAATATGTCATTTGACTTCTTAACTGCTAGTTCCTTGGGCATTGATTATGGATCCAAGTAAAATGAAATGCTTGACAGCATCAATATTTTCTGTTTATCATTATGTTGTTTATTGGCCCAGATATGAGGATCTTTGTTTTCTTTATGAGTTGGAATCAACGCAAAGGCAACAGGTATGGTATGGTATGTTGAGGTATAACCCATACTTAAGACTGTAGTCTTTGATCGTCATCACTAAGTGCTTCAAGTCCCCTTCACTTTCAGCAGTCAAGGTTGTGTCATCTGCATATCACAGGTTGTTAATGAATCTTCCTTCAATTCTGATGCCATGTTTTTCTTCATACAGTCCAGCTTCTCGGGTTATTTGCTCAGCAGACAGATTGAATAAGTGTGGTGAAAGGATACAACCATGACGCACACCTTTCCTGATTTTAAACCATGCAGCATCTCTTTTTTCTATCTGAATGACAGCCTCTTGATCTATGTACAGGTTTCTCATGAGCACAATTAAGTGTTCTGGAATTCCCGTTCCTCACAATGTTATCCATAATTTGTTATGATCCACACAGTCATATGCCTTTGCATAGTCAATAAAACACAGGTAGACATCCTTCTGCTATTCTCTGCTTTCAGCCAAGCTCCATCTGACTTCAGCAATACTATCCCTCATTCCACATCCTCTTCTGAATGCAGCTTGAATTTCTGGCAGTTCACTGTCAATGTGCTGCTGCAACCATTTTTTGAGTTGTCTTCTGCAAACTTTTACTTGCGTGTGATACTAATGACTGATGATAGCATAAGATATCTAAATATTAGTGCTTGATATGAATCTGTTTGCAAACTTTGGAATTACATTTTTTTCTTCTTATCTCAATGTATATGCCAAGGTCCCTATCCAATCAGAGGGTCTGAAAATTGAACCTTGGTCATCATTCTTCCTCTCACCCTATCTGGTGGGCTACTTAGGTTTCTCTGTCATTGACTGCAGAGTTTATTGCTAAGATGCCCATTATCCCTGTTTATATGGTCTCTTCAAGACCAACAAGCTCTTGAGACACGTGAGCCTGAGCCTCGACTTCCAACTAAGTGGGGTGGTCTCTTCAAGACCAACAAGCTCTTGAGACACGTGAGCCTGAGCCTTGACTTCCAACTAAGTGGGGTTGTTCTGAAGCCAGTATTAAATCTTATATGTATAACATTCCACACAAAGGAAATGTTTGTTGTTCCAGACTCCAGCTATATGTTCACTAAGTGAGCTTGCCATCCGCTGACCCTCCTGCCTTTATTACATCCACCCACTTTCACCTCCCCTCTCTGCCCTCTTAAAATAGGTGATCTTTAACAGAGTAGTACAAAACATATAAAATTTCAGATCTACATGTAAATTGCTATACATTTGTTAGAAAATCCTGCATCTGAACCCTAGTCAGTGTTTGGTAAGTACAAGGGATTTTTGTCTACATTTTTAAATACCTTTGAAGAGATGCTGATGTCTAGAAATACTGAACTTAACAGTCTTTGACGAAAAGCTTATCATTACATGAACATGCTGTCAAACTCCTACATGTATTTCAGAACCACTGACACTATATTACCAAAAAAACAAAATGAATGTCTTATTTTCATTGATGGGCTTATGAGTATAGTTTTACATTTTCAGTTTATGAGTCATGGGGTCTAAGCTTAAAACACACAGATTATGTCCTATATTTTCATGGACATGTATCCTGTACCATCATTATAAGTATTATGAAAATAATAGAAATCTGCGTTTTGCTTCATTTACTATTTTGTTCCAGCCCTGTCACACCTGAAAAGTTCTGACAGGCTCCATTGTGGCGATGTTTTATTTCAAATCATACAAAAGTCGTACCCTTCGTAATTCATTCTCAAATCAGTCCTCCACTCAGGATCTCAATCTACATACCTCTTAAATCAGATTTAAAATTCTAATTGGAGTCTTCAATGATCTCCCATCCAATAATCCATCCCCCGTAACTGCTGTTCTTTCCCACTGTATCTCAGCTCACAAATTCTGCTGTAACCACTTATTCACCAAAACCTATTGTCTCTGACCTGAAAATTTATCATAACACAATTTACTGTTTTTGTTACCATTCTCTTTTTAAATTCTTTTAGTTATTACATAGCTATAAAATAAAATGTATTAAGTAGTTAAGTTTTAAAGAGTAATTTATAATACAAAGCCATATTCTAACTACCCAGTTTAAGCAATAATACATTATGATTAAATCTGAAGTTCCTTGAATGCGACTTCCAAAAACCCCTACCCCTTCAGAGGCAACCTTCATCTTGAATTCAAGGTTTATCTCTGCTTGCTTTTCTTTGGTTTTGTCACATGTATTTTTATTCCTATACAATATATTGTTTAATTTTGCATTTTTAATTTACATAAAAGGATTTGTACTGACAGTATTTTTCTGTGACATAGTTTTTGTTCAACATCACGTTCCTGAAATTCATCAGTGCATCAATATTGTTGCCTATGGATCTAATTCACTCTCTCTTTTTAACTATTGTATAGTGTTCCATTGTGTAAATAGACTGTAATTTATTTATCCATCTAACTATCAGTGGATGTTTGGTTTTTCCCAAGATTTTTTCTGTTCTAGCATACTACAGTGAACATTCTTGTATGTATCTCATGGTACACATATATAAGAATTTCTTTTGGTACTTACATCCTGGATCAAAAGGTATAAGCACTATTAAATTTATTAGAAATTGCCTAATTATTGTTCAAAATGTTTGTAATAGGCTGCACTTATACACACGCTCCAAATCCTCAGCAACACTGGATGTTGTCAGACTTTGTAAATTGTTAAAAATCCAGTGTGTGTCAATTATACCTCATGGTGTTTTAATTCACATTTCCCATTAGTAATGATGTTAACCATCTTTTCATAAGTTTATCCACCTTTGTGTTTTAACTTCTGTGAAGTGCTTTTACTCTTTTTTTTTTGCCTAATTTTCTATGTGGTGGTTCGTGATATGAATGACTTCCTTATATATTCTAGAAACAAATACTTTGTCAAGTATGTTTCAGAAATCCTAATCCAGTTTATGTCTCTTCATTGTCTTAATGTGACTTTTGATGAGCAAAAGTTTTTAATTTTAATGTAGTAAAATTTAAAAATCTTGTACTTTAAGGCTAGTTCATTTTATGTTTGGTTTAAGATTATCTGTTCCTACTCTGAACTCCTAATGATATTCTCCTATATTGCCTCCTAAATAGTTTACACTTTTTTCTTTCACTTTTCGGTTTTTAATCCATAAGTAATTGATTTTATCTATTGTTTGTTTTTTGTATCATGTAAGGTAGAAATCCATTTAATACCCGTTCATGTAGATAACTGATTGTTACAGTATCATTTATTAAAAAGTCTATACCTGATTTATGATAGAACTGGGATGTCAGTTCTATCAGAAATCAGGTGTCCGTATATGTATGGGTCCAATTTTTATTTTTGTACAAATACTATAGTCTTAATTTCTATAGTGTTAAAATAAATCTTGCTAAGGTAAGTTTATCAACTTTGTTCTTTTTTCCTACGTGTATCATGACTATTTTTGGCCTTTTTCTTTATCATAAAAATTCTAAATCAACTTACCAAACTCCGCATACACACACAAAGAATATTTGGGGATTTATTGGAATTACATTGACTCAATAAATCTGCTTGGGAAGGATTGATATGTTTATTATGTTGAGTCAAATCTGTCTATATTTATGTAAGCTTACTGTAATATCTTTTAATATAGCTTTGTAATTTTCTCCATACAGGTCTTTCATATTTTTTGATAGATTCAATCCTAGGTAAAGTCTGTTTTTATATCATATAAGTGATATCTTCTAAAGTTATATTTTAAAAATATTTATTGCTCTATAGAAATATGCAGCCATCCATTGCATTAGAAAAAGAAAGAAAAAAAAAGGTGCCACCGAGTGGATCCCGACTCATAGGGGCCCTATAGGACAGAGTTTTCAATAGGGCAGTTCTATCCTGTCCTATAAGGTTGTTATGACCTGGAATTGACTGGATGGCAAGGGATTTTGTTTGGTTTGGAAGCAGACTGCCGTATCTTTCTCCCACTGAGTGGCTGTTGGGTTCCAACCACCGAGCTTTTGGTTATCAGCCCAGCGCTTAACTACTGTGCCACCAAGACTTCTTTATTGCATGTAGATATGCAATAATTTTCTAAACTCTCTTATTGTAATAATCTGTGGGTGCTTTAGTTTTTTTATGTGGACCCATGTTATCTTTAGCAATTACGGGCAGTTTTGTTTCTTCATACCCATTTCTAATATTGTTTTATTTTCTTACTGCACTGACTAGGATGTCCAGTACACTGTTATTTAGAGGTAATGATAGTAGATTCCCTTTTAAAGTCCCTGAGATCAGATTAAAAGAATTATGTTCAATGTCTCACCATTAAGTATGATGTTTACTATAGGTTCTTCGTAGAAATCCTTTATTAGGTAAGGAAGTTACCTTCTCTTCATAGGTGTTAAGGATTTTATCACATGTGGATATTTAATTAGCTGATCACATGCTTCATATCCTTTATTCTGGGCACTGTCTCCTGTCTCCTCTGACCCACATGTACATGTAAATTAAAGCTCAAATTCTGGCTTCAACAAATGTCTTCAAGGAACCAGTTCAGTAATTCCACCTCCATCTGAGTTTCTGCTTTCATGTAGATGTAGGCTTCTGAGAATTCCTTACCTTCTTACTAGCTCAATGTTGTATTTTTCTTAAAGAGCTACATTTATATTTTATCCAGCAATTTCGGTTGTTTTCAGTGATAGGTGGTTCAGTGTATTCAATTGTATGTAAGAAATAGTAGGCTTCTCTTACTTTTCTGTCAAAATAATGTCTCCCACTTCTTTTACAGCTTTTCTTAAATTCGTGTCCTTTAGATTTTCTTTGTATAATCTTTTGAAAAATTTAACTGTATTCAATCTATTAATTAGTTTTTCAAACCTCTTCCACCCAACTCTCCAATTTCTTAATAGTTTTACACATTTTTTTTTAAGATTGAGGTTGGTCAGTTGTATGCATATACCATTTTTGTCATGTACTTAACCATCTTTTTGTCTTATCTCAGAGACTTTATCGTAATTTCAGTTCGTGAACAAAAGATGTGCTCTCTTCTTTTTCTATCATCCAAGAATTCAATAAGGAGCTCCGGTGCTGCAATGGTTAAGCACTTTGCTGCTAACTGAAAGGTTGGTGGTTCAACCCACTCAGCCACTCTGCAGCAAAAAGACCTGATAACCTACTTCCGTAAAGATTACAGTCAAGAAAACCCTGTGGTGCAGTTCTGCTCTGTCTGGGGTCACTGCGAGTTGGAATTGGCTCAATAGCATCCAGCAACAGAATTCTATAACTTCACATTCCATTTGCTGTTTGCATTTTGTTGACCATCAGTAAACATTATGTGCTTTGCAGTTTCATCCTTCTAGTTTGCTTTTCTATACAGGTGAAAAGGATATCATCATGAGAAATTTAATAATCCCCATTCTGAATAATACTCTATTCCATGCAAATGTTTATTCATAGTGAGAAATTTGGCAAAATAATAATCATAATGCAAATCGGACGTCTATCTCATTCTCTCTTTCCCTCTCTTTTTATTTAGCATTACCGGCTCCTTTTGCCTTGTTCTATTTATTTTCCATAGTACTTATTATCTTCTAATATGTTATACATTTTCCTTATATATTTGTTGCTTGCTCTCTATCTCCTCCCAACAGAGTGTAATTTCCATGAGGGTAGGGATCTAAGTCTGTTTTTTGCAGTGTATAGAAGCCAGTGGCATCTCTTGGGGGGGGGGTGTGTGCAGATCACACTGCGTGACACCATCAGAGGGGGTGACACCAAAATAACTGTCTATAAAAATATGCCTGTGGTTAGTTATAACAACAGCATTTTTTGTAAGCCCAGTTTACATGTGTCAATATACCTACAAGGCCAAAATTTTATGCTAATTTACTTTTTAAACCTTCTAATGTGCTCTGGAAACTCTGCTGGTGGAGTGGTTAAGTGTTGCAGCAGCTACTCAAAAGGTCAGCAGTTTGAATCCACCAGGCACTCTTTGGAAACCCTATGGGGCAGTTCTACTCTGTCTTTTGGGGTCGTTATGAGTCAGAATCAACTCAAAGACAACGGGTTTGGTTTGGTTTTAATGTGCTCTGGTCAGAGCTGTCATTATTACCCAGTTACAATGGTACTTCCAATCGAATCATGTGGCTTCATCCGCACACACCACAGGCACATTTTATAAGCACACAGTATTGTTTTACTTACTGGCAGTGTTGATTTTGTCAAATTTTCTGGTGTTTTAGCTATAATATTGTGGTAATTAGTATTTGTGAACCTATATCAATAAATTTTATGAGAATGAAATAGTAATTAAGGGAAACAAAAAACAAAACCCATTGCTGTCGAGTGGATTCTGACCCACAAGGACCCTATAGGACAGAGCAGAACTGCCACATAGTGTTTCCAAGGACTGGCTGGTGGATTCGACCTGCCAACCTTTTGGTTAGCAGCCAAGCTCTTAACTACTGCACCACCAGGGTCAGAAGGAGTGATATACTGGAATTACAATTTACAAGTAGCATTAGTACAAAAAACATTAATCAGGATTCTGTATGGTCTGGTATCAGAAGAGGTCCGGGGCGGGGGGGTGTGACACCATGAGTTATTGCACTGGGTGACACCAACCCTAGTGACACCGCTGATAGGAGCCCTGGTGATGCAGTGGTTAAGTGTTTGATTGCTAACTGAAATGTTAGCAGTTTGAACCCACCAGCTGCTCCACAGGAGAAAGATGTGGCAGTCTGCTTTTGTAAAGATTTAAAGCCTTGGATACCCTATGGGGCAGTTCTACGCTGTCCTGTAGGGTCTGTATGAGCCAGAATCGATTCGATGACCAATGGATTTTTACCCCAAGCACCTGAAACAGTTCTTGGCATAAAGTGGATGCTCAAGAAATAATTTATTGAATGAATGAATGACACACAAGACTGTATGAATATATAGACAAATGGCAAAAGATAAAAGAATGCTCTGTGATTTACTTTTCTCAAACTACTTAATTTTTTTTTAACCCACGCTATTTTATTTTATGCCCTCAGATATCAACATGGCAGGGGAACCCAAACCATACAGACCAAAACCTGGAAACAAGAGGCCCCTTTCAGCACTTTACAGGTAAGTAGGCAAACACTGTTTTACTATATTCATAGTGAAATTTCTTGCAACTTTGTAAGTTATATATAACCTATACGACATCAAATATTTTAAAGAGCCATCCTTATTGGCATAAAGTGCTATAAAATGCTGATGGTCAAAATATAAATACATCATGCAGCATTGGAAGAAATCTTGGATCTCTAACCTTCTTTTGGCTGCTTAAACAATCGTTCTACAAGATGTGTCTCTAGTGAAAACTAATGAAAATCTCTAATGACTCTACCTGCTAAGTGGTGGAAAGGTCAGTATTTGTCGAGTACCCAATGCATGAGTTTCTGTTTTCACTTAGATTTCGACCGCTGAGAACTCCTTACTTTCTTTCTAGCTCAATGTTGTAGGTGTTTAGAGTTACGTTTATATGCCATGCACTGTAGGTGTTTTTTTACGTATGTTCTTTAATTTAATTTTCACAATCCCGTGATATAGATATTGCTGCCCTCAGCTTATAGATCAAGAACCTGAGAAGCAGTTCCTTAGTGATTATCCCAAGCTCATGCATTGGTATGTGATGGCACCAATGCTCAAGCTCAGGCCTTCTGATGCCATACCCCAAATTCTTTCCACCCTATCACTTAGCCTCCTTTGTTACAAAGTATGTGTTTCTCTCCTCCCCATTTCTCCAAAACAAAAAATACATCCCT
This sequence comes from Elephas maximus indicus, assembly GCF_024166365.1. Lineage (NCBI taxonomy): Eukaryota > Metazoa > Chordata > Mammalia > Proboscidea > Elephantidae > Elephas > Elephas maximus. The sequence continues at coordinate 56,809,515 of NC_064833.1, read as the reverse complement.
TCTCTTCTCCAGAAAATAATATCCAATTCCTTAAGCCTTTCCTAATGTATTGGAGTCTGAGTCAGTTTAACAGCCTGGTCTTTCCCTTCTAGATGCCCCCAACTTATAAGTATCCAGGTGGATATGCTAGATGAGATTTAGTACCTTTGTTGTTCTGCGTATACTACTGTTAAGTAAAATTCAGTTAATTTTGGGAAGATAGAAACTGTAGTAAATTCAGAACTTTCACTTTCACAGAGCATTTGCTTTAAAAAAAAAAATCGAGGGCTGCACTCAAGGCATATGTCCCACTTCACGCACTTTTGCCGTTGGTTTTTGCGCTGTTAGTGCCGACTTTGCATCTATCTCTGTTCAATTCCCTTTTGTTAGGTTTAGCCAATTGTTCCAGGCTATTGAGATCTCCTATCATCCAATTTATATGCTCTGCTTCTAGATACATGTCATCGTTCTATCAGTGTTCACATCCAAAAAGCTAATGTAAGTGTTGAGAAAGACACTGTTTTCCCCGGTATCATTTGGATAAAGGAGAATTGGGTTATACACGTTAAAATTTATTATACTCTGATATCGTATAGTAAGAAGAGTGCTTGAACAAGAGCTTTGAGCTGAATTCTTGTCTCTGTTCTCTGAAATCCAGCATATCTCCTTTTCAGCCACACATAGCCTCATTTCCTGAACTACAAAATAAGAGGGTGGGAACGAGATGAGGTCTGAGGTCCCATTCATGGCTAATATCCCAAACTTTCTAATGAATGATGATCAGAGATTTTAAAATACGTATTTTAAAATATTATGTTAATTGCTCTTATTATTTTGCTGTTTGAATTTGTTTAATTTAATAGAATTGTTTATATAAAAATAGAAGGCTACAGGACTTAGCAAATGTTCCTAACTGATCATAAGGCATTATTGATGTTAGAGAGCAGAGAGAAGTCACCAGCAAAAGACAAATGACACTATACCATGGCTGAGGTAAAGAGCAATGTTTACAAAACTAAGAAATACAAATTATTTTTATCAGATTCATTTTCAAATGTATGTGTAGAGCTGCAGCTAATGCAGGATATTTTCAATTATTAAAAAAACAAGCTGACAACGGCTTTTTTCTCATCGAAGAGTCACTACCGACTGTGCAATGATGTTAATTCTCTTTTCTTCGCTTTTCTCAAATTGTCTTGATTTTGTTATGAGAATGGAAGCTCCTGACAAAAAACAAATGTCTTTTTAACTATATTTCTCTACTAATAAGTTATGTTGGGTTCAGAAGAAGTAAATGTAGAATTTCATTTAAATCAGCTATATAGTATACAAATCACAACAGTGAGGAAATGCTTATTTGTTCTCTTTTTATTTGTTCACAAATATTAAGGCTGGGGTACATTGAAATTGCAAAATGATAACAAAGGGAACAAAAGGGAGTGAACATGCAACTGATAAAGTCTTTTCATGCACATTTTCTCATTTTCTCATGCTTAATTAGTAATACCCTACTTTTAGGTAGACAAACTGTTTTCATATTCATCTGTTTGTCATAGAATTCCACAAGGTTGGTATTATATGTCTTACTTTATAGATGAGAAAACTAAGCTTCAAAGATTATAAAGGACTTGCCTAAAGTAAAATAATAAGATTAGGAACTCAACTCTGTATTTTAGCCTCCAAATCCAGTGACCTTTCCACTATGGCACAGCTCCCTTTATTGACTCACTTGCTACCATCCAAACAATACAGATTATAAAAAGCAGAAATGTCCTGGCCACCAAAACCAGTAATCACTTATACTTCTGTCCGTAACTACCATGCCAGCAGGTAGCAGAAGAAATACTGTACAAACACTACCTAAGAACACCAGATTTTCTACCTACTTGTGGATGGCACAAATGGTTAATCATTCGGCTACTAACTGAAAGGTGGTAGTTCAATTCCACCCAAAAATGCCTCAGAAGAAAGTCCTGCAGATCTACTTCCAAAAGGTCACAGCTATTGAAAACCCTATGGAGTGCAGTTCTGCTCTGAAATACATGGAGTCTCCATGAATTGGAATCAACTCAGTGGAAACCGGTTTGGTCTTGGTTTTTGTATGATTGTAGGGAACAAGTTTTGACACCAGAGTGAAACTAAATCCTGGCGCCATCAACTCTAGTTTCCATGTTGTTGTTGTTTTGTGCCATCGAGTCGATTCCAACTCATAGTGACTGTTATGGATTGAATTGTGTCCCCCAAAAATGTGCGTCGATTTGGCTAGGCCATGATTCCCAGTATTGTGTGATTGTCCACCATTTTGTTATCTGAATTGATTTTTCTATGTGTTGTAAATCCTACCTCTATGATGTTAATGAGGTGGGATTAGCAGCAGTTTCAGCATATAAGATATCTATAAGATTAGGTGGTGTTCTAAATCAATCTCTTTTGACATATAAAACAGGGACGTGAGCAGAGATACCCCTCAGGGACCTCATTACCACCAACCAAAGAAGAGCCAGGAGCATGAGTCCTTTGGACCTGGGGTCCTTGTGCTGAGAAGTGTCTAGATCAGGGAAAGATTGAAGTCAGGGACCTTCCTCCAGAGCCAACAAAGAAAGAAAGCATTCCTCTGGAGCTGGTGCCCTGAATTCGGACTTCTAACCTCCTAGACTGTGAGAGAATAAATTTCTCTTTGTTAAAGCCATCCACTCCTGGTATTTCTGTTATAGCAGCACTAGATGACTAAGACAGCAACCCTATAGGACAGAATAGAACTACCCCATAGGGTTTCCTAGGGTTTTCTTCATGGGAGCAGATCACCACATCTTTCTCCTACAGAGTGACTGGTGGGTTCAAATCGCTTACCTTTTAGTTAGCAGCTGAGCACTTAACCATTGTGCCATCAGGGCTTCTCTACTTTCCATCCCCACCCAGTGTCCGTAGGCCATGTCAAATTATTTGAACCTTTTTGAGCTTTAAGTATCTAGCTTCATTATCTAGTATAACACTAGAGTCATTTTCTTGATAACGTATGTGACAAGGATCCCCAAGATCACCCACAGGTTTGATAATTTGCTAGAACGACTCACAGAACTGAGAAAAGTTGTTATGCTGATGGTTATAGCTTATTACACCAAAAGGATACAGATTAAAATCAGCAAAAGAAAAGATGCATAGGGCAAAGTCCAGGAAAACCAGGAGCAAGCTTCCAGTTGTCTTCCTGAGGTAGGGTTATATAGACTGTACTTAATTCTTCTGGTAATAATGTGTGACAACATATATGAAAGTATTGCCAACCAGGGAAGCTTATCTGAGCTTTGGTGTCCAGGGGTAAGTGATGAAGGAATGAAGTGCCTCTGACTGATCCTATCTGTTAACTCTCCAGGCCCTCCAGAGGTCAAACTGATACAGCATGGCCCAGGGTCCTGGGCAAACAAAAATAGACATTCACCATAAATCACATTCTTAACATAAACTATCTGGTGTGGCCCAAGCCCTGGGTACACAAAGATGCTCTTATCAGGCAGGATAGTCCAAGGGCTTAAAAGTTATCTTCCTGGAGCAGGTCAAGGGCCAGCCCTGAAGACCTTTGGAAGGTACAGGTTTCAGACAACCTGGGGCCTCCTGAGTTAACTCTTTACTGCACAGGATAAAACTGCATAATTCAGGTGAAGGCACTTAGTATCATGTAAGAAAAAGGTAGCAGTTGAAAAAAGGGGGTGGTTTCTGCTTTTCTTTTTTCTTGGGTCTTTTTCTTTATCTGTAAAATCAAAGATCTGGAATAGATTCATTAATTCATTCACAAGATGTATTTATTTCATCTACTATGGTCTAGGCACTGTGCTAGCTGTTGTTATAGGAAATGCCAAGGCCACAGAGCAGGGAGAAAATGTAGGAAATAAAGATAATTTATTTTTCTAGTTATGGGTGAATCTCTGATTCACCTTTCTGCTCTAAATTTATATATCACTGTAACAGTTTACTCTGTTGAGGGTCATAAATGATCTCCTATCAGACTTTCTTCTTCACCTACATCCACAAATAGATAAGGACACCCTAACTGAAGTATGTATATAGCTCTAGAAGAAAATAAATGAGGGAGTTACTGATACTGTTTAGTGAGGAGTGAAAAGTCTGCAGAAAAGACAGGAAGAAGACAATACTTGAGCGTCTGCATGAACAGGCAGTCACTCAGCAGGCAAAGAGAAAGAAGGACATGCCAAGCAGAGACCATGTGTGCAGGGGCATAGGCACAGAAAGCAAGAAGAGCATCTCGTGGTGGGGTCACGGATAGCCTGTCTACTGGTGGAGATGGAATCCTGAAATGGTCTGGTGGCCCAGACAGTGAGAGTCCTTAAATGTCAGACTAAGAAGATTTGGGAATTTTTTCTGCAGGCAGTAAGGAACCATTTGAATATGGCAGCTGATTTAAAATAGAGTGTGAGAGAGAATGAGAATCCCAGATATGCCAAAGGTTTCTAGTTTAGGCAACTGGGAGAATGATGACATGGCACTGAGAGAAGAAATAGGAACGATAATAAACAGTGGCTGGTTTATGTGTAGGGTGGAGAGATTGTCGTAGTTGTCGTTAGGTGTCCTCGAGTCGATTCTGACTCATAGCAAATGATCCTAGGTAGAACAAAATGAAACACTGCCCAGTCTTGAATGATCCTCACCACCAGTTGAGAGGAGGAAGCGAAAAAAATTATTTCAGTCTTAGACACGAATTCATAAGGACAGACAATTCATTAAAATAGCACTTGTAATAAAAATGTCTCCCATTAGAGGCTATTTGCAAATGAAACATAATTAATCATTTGTGAACATTTCATAAATATTGGACCTGCTCCTGATGGAGAATAGAAAATCCATTCTCTAGGGAAAATATTGTAACTTTTAATAAATTGCTGCTGCAAATGTGGTATGCACATTATACAGTGTCTGTGGTCCTCTAAAATACTAATTCTCCCCCAGGAAGCGAGTTTTCCAGCATGCCGAGTTCCAATTAATGCTAAATAATGGCTAAATGAGAATAATTGTATCATGGTTATGCTTCTGCTTGTAAAGGAGTCAGACCTTCCTTTCTCATGTGAGCGGAGCCAAAAAAGATACCAGAGAACAAAGATACTATTTATCAGAGCTGAACGAGTACAGGTTTTCATTCACCTACGGGGTTGCTATGAGTCAGAATCCACTTGACGGTAACGGGTTTGGTTTTTTTGGTTTACAGGCAGCCCTCCAAATGACAGGAAATACAGCTCCTTAAGCCACGTAAAACATAGAGATTATTTATGTCATAGAGATTATTAGGTAATCATTCCCCAATATGGCTTGGTGACTGCCCTACGGATCCTTTTCATAGCAATTTTCCCTTTCATAGCAACTCTTCCACCCCATAGAGACAACCATGGGAATCAAGATTGTCACCACAAGTAACATGCCCCCGTTGCCATCGAGTCGATTCCAACTCATAGCATCATAGCAACTCCATAGGTAAATGAAAACCTGTACATTAAGACTCCAGAAGATTGTCATAGGATAACCCATAGCTACCAGTATTACCATTTTAAAATTGTCAAAATTGTTGGTGGTAGCCATGAGTGTAGGTTATACTATGAGAGCTTCGGTGGTGCAAAAACTTTCAGATCACGTACTAAGTAAGGTAAGGTGACTCTGTGTAGCAAAGAATCTCTGATGGTTTGCTTACCAGTGGACCTACCTGGGTCCTAGTATCATTCTTCTTGGTGACTCTGGCACATCACGGGTAATCTGTCATCCCTCAGTGATAAAAAAAAGTACCCAAAACCTTGACAATGTAAATGAAATTAATAGAAGCTAATTTCAGCTAATGCTAAATAGGAAAAATCAATATGAAAGGGAAGCATCCTGGACATCTATGTTTACTGAGATACGTTTACTAATTAGCTAATGATTGTTTTATTTTCTGTCTCCTTTTATAATATCAATGATAATGGACATTCACTTTCCAGAAAAAGTTTAATATGTCCAGTGACAATGCCTCCCTTTTCCTGGCAAAGGTTTCCATTTCGCCAATCTAACCGTTTGGACCCAATCAGAAAACCATGAAGGAATAGACTATGATTTCCAAAGTAGAGAGTGAGGAAGAAAGGGAAATGTTTCCTTCTCCCTCTCGTACAAAGGCATCTGTGCTGAAACGGACTCAAGCCCAGGCCCTGAGATACCTACAAGGTTTTAAAAGTAGGTTCTCGCTGGATCTGTGTAAGAATTGCAGTCTGTTTTTGTTCCTGATCCTATTTTTCTTGCGGAATCAAATTACTGACATGGATAAGTGTGCTTGCCAATATCCGTTAGAGCAAAAACAAAAAATGGTCTGCATCTAAAACTCAAAGTTGAATATTCATCCGTGCAATTGAAAGGTAAGTTCTTTCTAATTCGAAGTTCCCACTAGAGCACTGAAATGCCTTTGAACTGAAAAAGGTCCCAAAAGTTCACTCTGGACATGGTTTAAAATTGTGCAAATGCTTTTATATGAGTATGTTTGGTGGAAAGTTACACAATCCTGATTCCTAAAATCAGCACAGTGTTACCAGTGGCTTGGACTTGAGCTCTTGTTGCTCAGCTTTATCATCTGCATAATGGAAAAAATAAAAGACTGCAAGATGATATATTTAAAGTGCCTGAAACTGTCATAGATGCTCTAGAAATTTTAGTTATCATCATTATTATTACTATCCAAATAAACAGGATTACAATAAAGTATTTTAGGAGGTTATTTTAAATGAAGCTTTAGCTATGATGATGTTGCCAAAATTCACGCAGCCGACTAAATAGGTTACCATTGCCTATAACCACCTAAAGAAGAAGAGATAGTTTTGAAACACTTTCCTTTTACTCTCAGTATGTCCTTCATATTTCAACACTAAACAAATATAATGTATAGACCTTTTAATCTAAAATGTTTAAAGAAATGCTGACACAATACACATTAAAATAATTCTACTGCAGACAATTCCTTGGTAGGTTAAAGAACGGTATATTTGCAATCTTTAGTTATGCTTTTCATACATGAATTTCATATCTTTTTGCATATGAAAAGGGGTTAGAGGGAGGCTAATAGAGTCAGTTCTGACTCATAGGCACCCTCCAGGACAGAGTAGAACTGTCCCATAGGGTTTCCAAGGCTGTAATCTTTACAGAAGCAGCCTGCCACATCTTTCTCCCCTGGAACAGCTGGTGGGTTCCAACCACTGACCTTATGGTTAGCAGCCTAGCACATTAACCACGGTGCCTCCAGGGCAGAGGGAGGCTAGATGATACAGTTCCAACTGCAGAGACTCTGTCTCTAAGGCTTTTGTGATTTACTTTGTTGGCCATCAAGTTGTTTGAAAGCCTACAATTCTATTTGTTGGATATGAGGTAATTTCCAGATAATTTATGAAAGAAGCAAAACCATGCAACTACTTTTAAAAAGAGGAAAATGAAAAGAGCCCAGCATTTGGTGGGAACTGAGGGAGGGGTGGGCAGGTAGGGTCAGGACAAGGGTTTAGCTGTATTAAGAAAACGAACACAATGACAAGGTATTACAGGAGAGCATCAAACTTAGCTATGAGATTCCTAGCACTTAGGGGGGAAAAAGGAAGCGTAATAATTTCTGTAACAATCTGGTAAAAGAAAGTACTCCAGTGTGTGAGGACAATTTTTTTTTCCTCTAAGTTTCTCTTCTAAGCAGAGCTTACATGGGCAGCACCCAGAAATCACCTACACAGCACAGCAGACAGCACCCTGAATAGCAGTTATACAGTGCATACACACACACAAAGTGTTTTTAAGCTAATAGCATTTTTCTTATGAAATTTCCCAGCAGAAGCCAAGGATAAAATTTTTCCTCATGGAACCAGAATAAATTAGCTCTGAAGTGTTAAAACAAGACTCACGCCAATAATAGGAATCGATAGAATTTCATTCATATATAATTTGCAAATCAGGGTATATTTTGACTAGGGAGTCAAAAATGTTCTGAAAATGAGAGAACCTGAAAACACTCTTTTACCAAATCTTATCAGCATTGCCATGGAAAAAGAGCTGGAACTGAAGTAACAAAGGATTTGTGGTCAGGAAGAATTTCATACAGGCTTGTCTTGATAAACAACTAATTACTGATTTACCCTAAAACAGCTCCCAGTCTGGCCTTTGGAGTCTGTTTCCTGAAGCTGACTGGATTCTTCAAAAGAGCATCATGCCCAAGGCAAAGGGGTCTAACTAGTTTATCTAGACCACTGTTTGGAAGAAGAACCCCAGGAACCAGTTTCTCCAGAGCTCCAGGTTTAAAGGATACCCAAGGGCAAATGGCTCCATGGACCCAGAAATCTGGATTCCACGAGAATAAAACGGTTTCTCAAAAGTAAACCGGATGTTCCCAGGTCTCACAAGCTTGTGTATATAAATGAGATACATTAAAGTAGTTCAAATATTACTGGCCCCCAACACACCAGCGCATTCACAATCATAATTGCGCGGTAGTCATTGGTTAAAAAAAAAAAATCTCTTCTGCTTTTTATTACATCCTATTAGAAGTGAGCCCCCAATCTGTGCTGCTTTTACCCCAACATTTTTACAGCATCTTGAGTAAAATGACTCTTTGAATGTACCCTTACTGCTTCCCACAGGGCTACCCACAAATCCAATGGTGACTGGTTATGGACAAATCCAGAAGGAAATTCCACACTGTTACAAGTAACTATAACTTATTCATTGTAGCAAGATCAATCTGTGTAGTCTATACCTTCCCACCTTCAGCTTCTACAGGGACTATCTCAGCCTAATCCTATTTAGAACTTTCTATTTACATCACACAGCCTTTACTCAAAGATCCACCTTTCTCTCTTCGGTTCCTGTTTGAATCCCTATCTTTGCTCCTCAGGTTTGCCTGCCTCCCTCAAACCCTATCCCAGCATGCTGTGCTTTCTCTGTGGTTAAATCAACTATGCATTCCCCCAGCTGGGGACTTTTCATGACCTCTGCGTAAATCCAAAGGACAGATTTCTTAACTGCTCTAAGAATGCAGATAAGCAGCATCCAAAGAACTCACAGAAACATCCAGAAAATCAAGAGAAAGAATCAGTACTTAACATGAAATTTCCTGCCCTACTTAACTTTACGCAGCCCTCCTAGCTCCCACCCACTTCTATGTTATAGGAGTTGGGGGAAGAAAGAAACTCTTGGTGGAAACATAAAGAATTCAACCCCACACCCCTTTCCCAAGTCAGGCAGCCCACCTAATGCTGGGGTAAGAGAAAAGCTTTTACTTAAAATGAAGCTGAAATTTAAATATCATGAGACTGCATATTTTATTTATTAAAGGGAAACACTTTTTATCTCATGGAGTAGTAGAGCAGTGGGCTCTGTGTTACCAAATAATACTTTGATTTTTCTCTAGATATTATCCATTTGACAGGGAAAAGCTAGGTCCACAAACCTGGTTTGTAGGAAATTGGGAAACTAAAATCAAGTTACTTTCTGATTTTGTCTCAAGAGTTCAGCTCTTCCGACATGATGGCTATCACCATTTTTCAAGGCACTTATCAAAATGTGGAGTTGTTATTTAATTATTGTATTTGCTTCTCCCATCAGAATATACGTCTTGTTCAATGATATATGTATATATCCTCGGGGCCTGGCATATAGTAGCTGTTTAATAAATATCTGTTGCTTGATTGAATATATAAAGTAATTATGTATTTTTAAGGTCTTCTTTTTTTACTCCCCTTTGCCACATTGGTAATAATACCAACAGAGAATGTAAGATGACGACCCAGCAGATCAAAATACCAATAGTAAAAGTAAATGAAAATCTGCTGCAAATGCATAGCATTCAGTCGTTCATTCAACAAACATTCACAGAGAGCCAAAAATGGTTGTTGCTACTGTAGAGGTTTTGCCTCCAATTATAACAAGAACTTGGTACTGTAGTCTTCTAAGACTAACAATAGATTGGAAATCAGGAGACCTTTAACCAAATTCTTTACCTCCTTACTTGTCAATGCCAGCTCAGTGATCATAAACAAGTAACTCAACCTCTTTTAACCACAGTAGTTGAGTTAAACCATTTCTTAATTTATTTCTATCTCTAACATTCTGATATTCAGCTATTTACTTTCTAATCCATAGGCTAAATTAAAGCAGTTATGCTTCATTATCATTTAGTGCTTTTTCCCTTAAAGTCTCTCCAGTGTGTTAAAAGTATTCATATCCTTTGGCTAAGTAATTCCATTTCTGGGCATATATTTAAGGAAATTATCTTAACAGTTAAAAAATGCTATGTATGTATAGATATATATATATATCTATACATATATAATGTCAACCCTAAAGATATTCATTGCAGTTTTATTTATGATAGTAATCTAATTCAACCAAAATGTAAAGCAACAAAGGGTGTAGATTAACAGCCATGCATTATTCAAATGATGTTCATAAATAAAATATTTATCTTGACATAGGTTTTAATCAGAGAAAAACAAAAGCAAAATTATATGAACAGTATGACCAAAATGATCTAAAATAACAAATGATGCTTAGCAAAGAAAAAAATAAAAATAAATAGAGAAAAATATTAACTGTAATTGTTTTTGAATAGTGGCATTATGGATAAATATTTCCTGTAACTTCAATATATAATGCAAATTTTTATTAATGAGAATTTTTTTAAGAATATTTTATTGTGTTTTTGGTTAGGTTCCCATTTGACAATTTCTGTGCAAATGTTCAGTGACATTAGTTACATTTTTCACAATGTGTCAACATCTTCTTTAATTGTGTTCTGGTTGTTCTGTTTTTAGTCCCTGCCCCCTTATCTTCTCATCTTTGCTTTAGAGTAAATGTTGACCTTTCGGTCTCATAGAGATGGTTTTTCAGTAGAGCACCATACTTGTGGGTAGTATTCTTTATTTTGTGTGCCACTCTGTTATTTCACTAAAAGATGATCCCAGGGGCTAGTTTCGGTTCAGAGTTCAAAGAGTAGCTCAGGGCAATAATCTCAGGGTGTCCTCTCGTCTCAACTGGTCCAGCAAATGTGGACTTTTTAAGAATTTGATTCTGTTCCTCATTTCTCTCTTTCCGTCAGGGTCCATCTATTGTGGCCCTGATTAGAATGGTATCTGTAGTTTTACCCAGACACCATCTAGTTCTTCTGGTCCCAGGGTAGATGAGGACGTGGCTCATGTATTAGCTTCGTCCATTAATAAGAATTTTATAACCAAAAGAAGAGATATATTTAAAAATCAGATTTTTTCAGTGGTAGATGATGACCTATTTTGTTATGCTATTAATGAACGTAACACAAAAGCACCCACACAGGCAACAATGAGGGTTTTATTGTTTTTGGTGTTGGGCAAAACCAGTTAAACAGATACAGCACTTCATCTTTAGAACTAGACTCTTATAATCACCATGGTTATTTGAGAACTTAATTTCTAAAAGGACAGTTTCATTAACATTAGCCTCACAGTCCAGCGCAGTCCAGCAGCCTGTGTGCTGAAGCTGTGACTGCCAGGGCTAAGTGCCGGAAGTGGCCTGTCAGTCAGTGGGTGTCACATCCAGGATTAGGAGCTCTGCATGGAGAGGGAAGTGCAAGGAGCAGGGTGCAGGGGGAGAGCAACTGAAGTTATCTAATCTTCAAAAATGAAAAAGTCAAAATTTATGAGCCCATAAGTGGTGCAATAAAATAGGTAATCAAGAATGCGTGGTGAAGGCAATTCTTGACTACAGATTAGTGAGCCAGTAACAAGACAATGGTACCTGCATGACAATGACTATCCCTCATTGTATTTAAAGCTGTAATTCAGCTTGTGCTTCAGCTGCTGCTTTGCAAGGGCCTGTACGTGACCTACAAATAGTGCAGAATAAAACCCAGGATGCAGCCTTAGTATGCAGAGCATGAAACATAATGGAAAAAGAGAGATAGGCGATGTGTTCCTGACTTTTAACAGAGAGACCCTATCAATACAGGACAACCAATGGTAAAGAGTCTGAGAAGAGTAAATATATCAGAATGTACTTTTTAAGTGTGACACACCAACTAATAGCTGAGTTCAAAAAGGAAATAGAGGATGACCTACAAAATACAGATAATCATGTATAAAATAGCATTTTGAATTTGATTGCTCAGCAACTGTGATAGGTTTCTTAAGTCCTATTCTTACTAAAACTACCTACAATTTCAGGGGTGAAGTATTTTGAGAATTGGTATTTTGAGAATTCTGGAAGAATTAAAATTATATTGTAGCATCTAATTTCTTGATTTTCTGAAGATTCTTTTTTGGTAGATTAAAGATACAAATTAATTTGGTGAATGTAGGTATTCATCCTGCTCTTCCTTTTGAAATAGTGAAAGTTCATGGGTTTCTGGAAAATGAGTAGCAGATTTACCAAAAATTAATTAACATATAGTTCAAAGCACATTTTTAATCACTTCTATTAGAAAAAGCGGATTAGTCTAGAAAAATAATCCCCAGCGGATAAAGCTATCTTTAATTCTCATATTTTTTTATTCTTTATTGCCCTAACTTAATATAACAAATCCCATTATTTAGAAGGTTGAGAAAAGAAACATTATGTGACCAGTATTTGGAAATATGAACTAAATTGAGTGTGGAAAAGTTGAAACACTTTCATGACACAACATAAAGATATTATGAATGAAATAATATAGGCATTCATTTTAACTGAAAAATCAAATATATTATTTTTTTAATATAGTGATGAAGAAATAAAAAGCAAGAAAGTCTAGCCTTATATGTAGGTGAAGCACAATGTCAGGTCAGGAAGGTATTAGACAGGCAGTCTATACTCAGTGGGGCTGGAGAGAGTTGCCATCCAGCCGGCCAGTCGGTCCCTGGCGGTAGACCCAGATCCAGAATGAAACTCCAATCCTGAGGATGATGACTGAAAAAAACAGGGTAAAGTAGATGGGTAACCCAGTCAGTTGGTCTCCATGAGGGATCTTGCAATGGCAGCCATTGGGACTTTTTAGGAACCAAGACAAACCAAACCCAACCCATTGCCTTCGAGTAGATTCTGACTCAGAATAACCCTATAGGACAGAGTAGAACTCCCCCATAGGGTTTCCAAGGCTGTAAATCATTACAGAAGCAGACTGCCACATCTTTCTCCCATGGAGCAGCTGGTGGATTTGAACTGCCAACCTTTCAGTTAGCAGCCTAGAGCTTTTAACCACTGTGCCATCAGGGCTCCTTGGAGCCAAGATACGAACCATATATTAGAGAGAGACCAAAGTGGTGGAGAACACAATGAAGAACAAAATCCATACTTCACTTGGGTCATCCCTGAGGATCCGTTTGGAAACAGTAAAGACTTGGAGATCAATTTCTGACCTCAGCAATTTTGAATGGGCCACAAGTTGTTAGACCTGGAAGGATAGCATATCTCTAAGCCTCTCTGAACAGGGTTGACTAAGGAGCTGACCAAATTTGTCCTATATTAGAGAATCTCAGTGGATCTCATAGAAGAAAAAGAAATGTAGGACACAGATTTAATCACTTATTCATCAATTAATTAATTAGCACCTACTGAGCATTCTCCTTGAGAGAAAAATGTAGCAGTCTACTTCCATCAAAATAACAGCCTTGGACACTCTATGGGGCAGTTCTACTCAGTCCTACAGGGTCGCTATGAGTCAGAATGAACTCAACAGCAATGAGTTTTGTTTTGGGCATTCTCTTGGGTACTGAGAAAACATGTGTAAACAAAAGACAAAAATCCCTAACCATGCATTCAAGTGTGAGGTGACTAATAATAAACAAAAAAGAAGCAATTAAACTAATCCTATGTTAGATGTAAGTGTTATAGAAAAAGTAAAACGAGGAGAGGAGGGTTGGGAGTCAGAATATGAGATGTGTTGCTATTTTAAAGAGGGTGGTCAGAGAAGGTAATGTTTGAGCAAAGACATGGAGGAGGTAATGAGCAGGCAAGGTAATCCCTGGAGGAAAAGCATTCTACATAGAGGGACTAGTCAGCACAAAGGTGCAAAAGCAGAAGCATACCCAATATGCTTAAGGAAAGGCAAGGAGGTCATGTTTCTGAAGCAGAATCAAACAAAGCAATGGGAGGAAGTAAGAAGATAATGGCAGAGAGATAACAGGGGGACCAGATCATAAAAAACCTAGTAAACCACTGAAGTCCTTTGGCTTTTATGCTAAATGAAATGGAGAGCCATTGAAACATTGTAAGCAAAGAAATGCCATGACCTGACTTAAATTTGGAAAGATCACTTTAGCTTCATGTTGAAAAGGGATTGCAAAAGTTGGAGGTGGGACATGGGAAATCAGGTGAGGGATTATGGTGACTCAGGTAGAGTGATAGGAGTTGCAATGGGCAAAAGTGGTTATGTTATGCATATATTTTGAAGGTACAGCCAACATGATTACTGACAGGTTAGGTGTGGACTTCGAAAGAAAGAAAGGAGTCAAGGATATTGGTTCCATTATCTACTACTGGGTAAGAAGCCAGCCCAAAATATACTGGCTTTAAAAACGTATTATTTCTCATGATTCAACAATCTAGGTTTAGCTCATCTGAGCATTTCTGCCCCACATGGGGTCCAAAATGGTTTGTGCACTTATGTATCTAGCACCTCAGTTGGGCCTGGGGAGATCAGTTGGAGCTAGCTGAACACCTGTCTCCATATGATCTTTCCATGCGGTTAACTTAAGCTTCATCACAGCATGTTGGCTTCAGGGTAGTCAGAATTCTTACATGATGACTGACTTCAGAGGGAAGAAGAAGTTGCCTCTTAAAACCTGGTTAGCAGTTCAAGGGTGTTATTTCTGCCACATTCTATTCACAAGAACAAATCATAAGGCCAGCCCAGATTCAGGATTAGGAGACATAGACTCTACCCCCTAATCGATGGAGAGAAATAATTGACAGTGACCAGACTATCGACCTCAGATGTTTTCAAGGTTTTTTGGGCTGAGAAACTGAAAATATTAAGTTGCAGTTAAATGAGATGGGGAAGACTTATGGGAGTTGTAGTGGGCCAAGGTGGACTGTAAAGTTTAAGAGTTCAGTTTTTGGACATGTTTAAGTTGGGATGGCTGTTTGACATCTAAGTGAAAATGTCAAGTAGTCAGTTGAATGTACAACTCTGGAGCTCAAGGGATATAGATTTGGCTAGACATGTACATTTGTGAGTCATCAGTATATGTTGTTGTTGTTGTTAGGTGTCATCAAGTCGGTTCCGACTCATAGCGACCATATGCACAACAGAACGAAACACCACCTGGTCCTGCGCCATCGTTACAATAGTTGTCATGCTTGAGCTCATTGCTGTAGCCACTGTGTCAATCCACCTTGTTGAGGGTCTTCCTCTTTTCCTCTGACCCTGTACTCTGCCAAACATGATGTTCTTCTCCAGAGACTGATCCCTCCAGACAACATGTCCAAAGTATGTAAGACGCAGTCTCACCATCCTTGCCTCTAAGGAGCATTCTGGCCGCACTTCTTCCAAGACAGATTTGTTCGTTCTTTTGGCAGTCCATGGTATATTCAATATTCTTCTCCAACACCACAATTCAAAGGTGTCAACTCTTCTTCGGTCTTCCTTATTCATTGTCCAGCTTTCACATGCATATGATGCAATTGAAAATACCATGGCTTGGGTCAGGCACACCTTAGTCTTCAGGGTGACATCTTTGTTCTTCAACCCTTTGAAGAGGTCCTTTGCAGCAGATTTGCCCAAATCTTTTGATTTCTTGACTGCTGCTTCCATGGATGTTGATTGTGGATTCAAGTAAAATGAAATCCTTGACAACTTCAATCTTTTCTCCGTTTATCATAATGTTGCTCATTGGTCCATTTGTGAGGATTTTTGTTTTCTTTATGTTGAGGTGTAAGCCATACTGAAGGCTGTGGTCTTTGATCTTCATTAGTATGTGCTTCAAGTCCTCTTCACTTTGAGCAAGCACGGTTTTGTCATCTGCATAACGCAGATTGTTGATGAGTCTCCCTCCAATCCTGATGCCCCGTTCTTCTTCATATAGTCTAGCTTCTCAGATTATTTCCTCAACAGATTGAATAAGTGTGATGAAAGAATACAACCCCGACACACACCTTTCCTGACTTTAAACCACTCAGTATCCCCTTGTTCTGCCCAAACAACTGCTTCTTGATCTACGTACAGGTTCCTCATGATCACAATTAAGTGTCCTGGAATTCCCATTCTTCGCAACGCTACCCATAATTTGTTATGATCCACACAGTCTAATGCCTTTGCATAGTTAATAAAACACAGGTAAACATCCCTCTGCTATTCTCTGCTTTCAGCCAGGAACCATCTGATATCAGCGATGATATCCCTGGTTCCACGTCCTCTTCTGAAACCAGCCTGAATTTCTGGCAGTTCCCTGTTGATATACTGCTGCAGCCATTTTTGAATGATCTTCAGCAAAATTTTGCTTGTGTGTGATATTAATGATATTGTTCTATAATTTCCACATTCGGTTGGATCACCTTTCTTGGGAATAGGCATAAATATGGTTCTCTTCCACTCAGTTGGCCAGGAAGCTCTCTTCCATATTTCTTGGCATATACAAGTGAGCACCTCCAGCGCTCCATCCATTTGTTTAAACATCTCAATTGATATTCCATCAATTCCTGGAGCCTTGTTTTTTGCCAATGCCTTCAGAGCAGCTTGGACTTCTTCCTTCAGTACCATCGATTCCTAATCCTATGCTACCTCTTGAAATGGTTGAACATAGACTAATTCTTTTTGGTATAATGACTCTGTATATTCCTTCCATTGTCTTTTGATGCTTCCTGCGTCTTTTAATATTTTCCCCATAGAATCCTTCACTATTGCAACTCGAGGCTTAAATTTTTTCTTCAGTTCTTTCAGTTTGAGAAACACCGAGCATGTTCTTCCCTTTTGGTTTTCCATCTCCAGCTCTTTGCACAGGTCATTATAATACTTTACTTTGTCTTCTCGAGCCGCCCTTTGAAATCTTCTGTTCAGTTCCCCCACATGTCTGTCAGTTTGTCGTTCTGTGGGGGCTTGCGTGTTGCTGTGATGCTGGAAACTATGCCACTGGTATTCAGATACCAGCAGGGTCACCCATGGAGGACAGGTTTCAGCTGAGCTTCCATACTAAGACTAGGAAGAAGGACCTGGCAGTCTATATCTGAAAAGTATAAGCCAGTGAAAAACCTTATGAATAGCAGGAGAACATCAGTATATAGATGGTATTTAAAGCCATGAAGCTGGATGAGAACATGAAGAGAGTGAACAAAGATAAAGAAGAGAATTCCAAGGACTGAGCTCCAGAACACTCCAATATTTGAAGTCAGGAAGCAGAAATGGACACTGAGAAGAAACAACTAGTGAAGTAATAGACTGAGTTCAATGAAACCAAGTGAAGAAATTGTTTCCCGGTAGAGGTAATCAGTTGTGCCAAGGGCTCTTCGAAGTTCAAGTTAACTAATAATGGACCATTGGACTCAGCATCGTGGAGACTATTAGAGACCTTGACAAGAACAAACAAGACTTTGTATCTGTCATATTTTGGGTCATGGTTCAATCCTGCACAGTTAACTCATCCCAGGAGGTGTGAGACCTAAAATTATAAAAGCACTCATTTGAAAGATAACTATAGCTGCAGGGCTGGAGAGACACTAACATGAAGCAAAAATGCAGCCCATCAGTCAAGTGGGTCTTCCAACAAAATTCAAGAGTAGGTAATATTGGACAATCAGGTGGATGATGAGTTCACAAAATTCTGTTAGCAGGCAACAGTTGGGATCATTGAATTCTCAAATTAAGTGTCAGAACTGAATTCTTTGAGAGAACTGCAAAAAAAAAAAAAAAAAAGTAATAATAAAGCTGGGTCTGAGAGGGCTTACAGTTACCAAGCAGTTACCATGACAGGAACTCAGAGAGATCAACTTATCAGACAAGTTTGGCACTGAGTAGAGGAGAGAAACACAGGTAAGCAAAACAGAGACAACAAAGAGTGTATTTTGTTTGTTTTGTTTTTGTTTTCCAAGCTTATATGAGACAATAGGCTGAATGAGTTTCAAGGAGTGGAAGTTAAGAGGAGCAGAAGGAAAGGGTGAGGTTGAACCTGGGACCTGAAGGGCATGAGGGTGTGGGCATATATGAAGAGTGTGGAATGGAGAGGCCAGTGGGAAGAGAGGTGGGGAGACAACTGCTCATCCGACCAACTGGGGATCCCCAGAGAATACATCTATCATGTCAGTTAGCAATACACGCCCTCTGCACAACTTACTATGACTGGCAATTGAAAAACTTTTGCACAGAATTGTATTGACTCTGATATCTTCGCCTTAAAATGGAGAAAGAAGATAAATAATATCAGAATTATGCAAAGAGCAGTTACTGAGGATTGAAATCTTAAACTGGATTACTCTGTGACTGATTGCCAGCTTCCCAGTCTGCACTCTTGGCAGATGCACCGTTCTCTGTAGGATTTAACAGCCATTAGCAACCAACTAAATAAGACAATTGAAAGAGACAGCTGAGCAGCCACTTGCTAGTTTTTTGTAAATTTACTTCCTTTCACTACATAGGTTTGGAACTCAGATGAGCAAATCTTTCCACATGAAAATAATTAAATTTGAAAGCATCTCATTCCATAAAATTGTTTTGTTCTTTATTTAATGGAAACATCCACAGTTGTGTGCACTCCCTTCCAATGTGCAGTGCAAGGAGGTTAATCCTGGAATCACAGCGGAACAAGAATAAGACCTACACTCTACCTTGGCCAAATATCTACTGCTCCCACTCTACCTCCCCAGAAGCTGTTGGGGAAAGTGTTTCAAGTCCCCAGGAGAATTGCTAGCGGTTAATGCTATTTTCTCCCAGGACGTTCTTCTTTGCACTACACCTCCACTCCTCTTGCTGCAGTTCAATCCTCCAGGTAGAGTTATGAAAGAATATTACAGCCTGTCCAAGGGAAATAAACCCCACAGTCTCCATTTTCAATGTGGCAAAAGTCATGGTGTGTCAAAGCCGCCACTCTAATTCTTAGTTGATACCACAGTCATCCATCAACATGCTCCTGTAGTTAGCAGTGCATATGGGGGTAACTGCAAATGGAGCTTACCAAGGGGCTTGATGATAGCCCTAAGCAGAGATTTCAATTGGGCATTAAAGTCCTTGAAAAATAAATCTCTGGGAATAGAGGGTTTAAGCTGCTTTTTACTCCAGAGAAATTAAATCCATTTTAGGAAAATCCCACTTTAGGCAAGAAGGAGCCCAACTCTCCTCTGCGTTGTAGGTGAATTTGATGCTATTCAATGGTCGGTGAATATCAAGTGAGAAAATGGCACAAATATATTGTAATAGTAATAGGTCACGCTCTTAATCAGACTACCTGGGTGTTCATCCTGCTCTATAGCTTTCTAGCTTTAGAATCTTGGGCAAGTTATTCAATCCTTCTCTGCCACATTTTCCTTGTATATAAAGTAGAAATGATAATGGTACCAACTTCACAGGAAGGCAATGAGTATTGTCTATCAATTTCAAACCATTTGCTATTATCATAGGCAGGGCACTAAATATGCATCATTACTTCTCCACATTGGCATATGCACTGTGTGTTCAGAGACATGGGTTCCACTGCAGACTTTATACCTCTTCATTCTTTTTGTGGCCTTGACCAAATTTCTTTACCTTCTGTAAATACATATTTGGACAGCATTCTTGTCCTTTCCTTTCCTATTCTTGTGGCAGACATAGGTTAATTACAACCCTCTTACACCCTGAGGCCTAAGTAGATTTTAGAATTCTCGTCAGCAGTTTGTTTCCAGCAGCCACCATCAATTAGCCAGAGCTGACATGAAGGTTAAAACTTATTTGGCCTCTCAGCTGTAGAGCATAGAAGCTTTTAAGAAATGATTGTTCCCATTCTCAGACATCTCAGATTCTCCCATCACAGCCTCACCCCAGAGCCTCATTTTGCCACAAATTTTTCGAGGTGGTTGACCAAAAAAAAAAAAACGCTTACCAAGCAGTCAATTCCAGCTCATGGTGATCCCATGTGTTGATAGAACTCCACAAAAGGTTGCCATACCTGGAAAACCGGCTCCAGCTGGAATGAGAGTCCACTGTGAGTGTGTGCTCATGGTCAGTGCAACAACATCTTGAATTCTCGTGCAACCTAAGACTCTTAATCACAAGTCGTACTCAAGCTGAACTCAGACGTCTTTGAGCAGATGGAGGAGAGGACTTTGGTGCCTCTTCAGGCCAGTGCTTTTTCATTGTGGTGCACCAAGGAAGCTTGTTCTTCCTAACAGCCTCTTGGGCCTCACAGCAAGAGCCCGAAGGGTACACCCTAGACATCCATGCACTGATCAACCAGCACAGAAGGATGGGCTTTTTTATTTCTTCTTCTTCTTCAGAAGACAGGAGGAGAATAAAACCAAAAAAACAAACCAGTTGCTGTGGAGTTGATTCCAACTCATAGCGAGTCCATGTGTTGCAGAATAGACCTTCTCTCCTTAGGGTTTTCAAGACTGTGACCAGGCCTTTCTCCCAAAGTATGTCTGAGTGGGTTCGAGCTACCGACATTTCAATTAGTAACCAAGGTTTAAAGTTTGTACCACCCAAGGACTCCTAAGAGGAAAGTAGCCAAGAGAATAAGTTCCACAGACAGTGAATGTGAAAGAATTTACCTAGACACACCCATGAATACCCTGTCCCTTTTACATTAAAAAAAATTCTTGTTTTTTTCCTTTTGACAATAAATGAATTTTCACAAATACTGTAGAATCGTACTATATTTTAATAATCAAAATATTTAGTAAAGGAAGACGTCTAAGACTGACTCTAAAAATGCTTACCTTTGATCAGAGTCATCATCTTCTGTTCACATTTAATCACATACCCTGAAGAAAAAAAAAACCTGTTTAAATCAGAAGGCCTTGAAAGGATAAAAATGTCAGGTGGATGTGTTTAGATTACAAATAATTAATGGCAAAATGTAGACTAAATTTTAAAGATCAAACTTTCCTCCAATTCTCAAGAAATATATTAGCTATTTGTAAAATAAAATGTCATATTATTTCATAAATAGCAGTCAATTGGTTTGCTAAGCATTAGCTCACAGAATCTGGGAACACCATCACTCGCATTGCAGGGCCAGATTGACCAGTGGTCTATCAGTGTAGCAATTGTTGTGTTCTTTACTTTTCCTTAGGCTGTAGAGAAACTGAGTGCCTGGGTGGTGCAAATGGTTAACATGCTCAGCTGCGAACCAATAGATTGGAGGTTTGAGTCCACCCAGAGGTACCTTGGAAAAAAGGCCAGCCGATTTACTTCTGAAAAATCAGCTGTTGAAAACGCTATGGCAACTGGCTTATACAGCAGTAGCTGAGAGCACAGAATTTAAAGTCAGACTGTCTGTAATTGAATTCTGACCCTCTCACTTAGCTGCATGACTTTCAGCAAAGTTCTTGTTTTTCTGAACTTCAGTTTTTTCATCTGAAGTTGTTGGCAGAATTACATGAAGTAGGGGGTTTAGCACAATCCCTGGTACATAGTAAACTCAGGCTATTGTGATAATTATTAGATTTTTCCAGGGTTTGTGGAGAAAATAAACAAAAAACAACAGCAACAACAACAAAAAACCAAACCCATTGCCATCTAGTCAATTCTGACTTATAGTGACCCTATAGGATGGAGTAGAGCTGCCCCATAGGGTTTCCAAGGAGCGGCTGGTGAATTCAAATTGCTGGCCTTTTGGTTAGTGGCTGAGCTCTTAACCACTGCACTACCAGGCCTCCATTGTGGTATAATATAAAAAAAAAAAAAGTCCTATTATAATCATACAATTTTGGTATGCATTAATTAGAGAATAGTAGGGATAAATAAGAGTGAGCCACACTGTTCTTTGCTACCATAAATTTTTTCACCCATGTTTTCTTTCAACATACTTTTTGAAATACAGATGAAAATCAATAATTTTCAAGAAAAAAAGTATACAAAAAAAAAAAGAGGTCCTTCCATTCCTTTAATAAATTCATTTATTCATTCATGGGTTGGAAAACTAATTTCCAAATATCTCTGGATTTTGACACTAGCTTTGGCCTATAAATCAACTCTTATGGAGCTATATCTGAGAATGTTAACTTTTCTCAATTTCTGCTTCTTTCTGGCTTAGGTTGAGCATAAATGAGCTATTGCCAAAGGGAAATCTTTATTCATTTTCATCCTACAAAACAGATTGAAGGCTGGAGAAACAGATCTAGGTAAAAGTTTGCTCACTCACTCAACCCTTGTGGGGCACCTGCTATGTGCTGTGCCCAGTACAGGTTAGTACAAAGGCCAAACAGTTCTTCTGCCTCTTTCTGGTCTTTGCTTCTTCTACACACCTAGGACCTGTTGGTGAGCCCAGATATTCTTTCCTCAATCCTCTTCTCATTCCACACACTTCTCTTCCTGCTCTCATTCTCTCCTATGATTTCATATACTAACTCTGCATTGATAATATAACTCCTAAGTCCATGTTTCCAGCCCAGATGTCTCACCTGAACACCAGGCTTACATTTCCATCTGCTGGCTACAGGGCACATTCTCCAACGTATCCCAACATGGTTTATCAATATATAATCCCTACACCAACCTATTCCCCAAGCTGGATTCCCTATCCCTGTTAACTTCTCATTATTTCAAGAACAAGGAACAGATGACTCAAAGTTTGTTTTTTTTTTTTATAGCATTTATTCAGCATTTATCTGTCTATTTATTTATTTATCTAATTTATTTAGTTATCTAGTATATTTAGTTATTTGTCTAATTCTCACACCAATACTATGAGTTGGGTCTGTTTTTACTTCCCATTTTATAAATGAGGGCCTTGAGGCACAAAGAAGAGTGCCTTCCTTTCTCCAGGCCATGCAGCCAGTACGTAGTACAGCCTGGATTAGAATAAGATAGTCTGACCCAGAACCTATGCTTCTAAGCCCTTTGACACATTCATCTTAAAAAAAGGCCTGGGCCTGGGTAGTCAGAGCTACAGAGAATAGATCCAATGTCTATAAACAATGTTTCTACCTAGTAATTTTAACTACAATAGTCTGTGAATCTAATAGAGGAGCATCCTTGTAAGGCACATTGTATTCACGACAAAGCACAAGTCTTCCAAAGCCAAGTTGTCATGTCATTTCTATAAAACCACAGCATATGAAAAGTAGGGCTGTAGGAAAGCTTAATGCCATCCAGACATTGAATAGTTTACTCATTTGGTGGAGCATGAAATCTGTAGACTGAAGTAGTAGAAGATAGAGGCTGGGAAGGTACACTGAACCAAATCATGAATGAACTTTTAGCCACATTAAGGGGTTTGGTCTTCACCTTGCGGTCAAAGAATGGGAGTAAATGTGGGAGAACAAAGCCGGGAAGTTCATCCAACAAAATCATTACTGAGAGCCTCCTATAAAATAGGCGTGGTTCTAGGTACTTCAAACACAGTGAGTTCCTGCCTTCAAGGGGTGCATAGTCTTAGTGGGGAGCTGGAAAAATTCACAGGCAATTTTTGATATACTGTGGTTAAATGTTACAAGGTGCTATGAGAGCAGTTATGAAACACTCTTAGCCTGGTGTGTTTCAAGAGAATAGTTACTAGAAGCACCCAAAGGTTTATAATAGGGAATTACATGATTAGACTTGTAGTTTAGAAACTTAATTCTGCTAGCAGATATGGAGATTCTAAACAAATACGGGAGATGATGCTCATTGGGGAGGTTATTTTAGTAGTCCACGCAACAATTGATAATCACTTGAACTGTAATAATAATTGGGAGATAAGAACAGACTAAAGAAGGCTTTTGGCAACAGAAATAGCAGAACGTGGGTATCCACTGAAAGCAAGGATTGTTGGACAGGAGTTAATGAGAATGATTCTAAGATGTCTAGTTTGGTCACTTGAGTGGCTGTCTATACCTTTCAGTTAGGGAAAAAGAAGGAAGAGCAGATTGAGGGAAGAAGACTGTTAAAGAGCACAACTGGAGTCTGTTAAAATTAAAACAAAGAGTTTATTGAAGGAATAGAGCAATTCAAATCAGGCAATACTTAGTGAGGATTCTCCAAGGCACTCTGACATTCTGAAGAAGTGAGCTTTTTATTCAGACAAGTGGGGAAAGGAATACCTGGCTACAATCATGGGGGCTTTGGGATTACACATGGCTACAAAACAACAATAGGTTGAAATTTTACAGAGTTAGCTGATTTATTTCCTAACATAGATTTCTTGGAGTCAACTTAGTAGGCTATATGTATATTCTTCCTGGGGTCTGCTGTGCAGGCATTCTTCTGAGACCACCTTGACAAACATATACTAACAGACATTTTCTAACAATCACATTCTTGTCCCCTCCATTGTTTGCTAAGGGTGGTCCAAAGTTTCAAAGTTGCTGCTCTAAATCACAGGCTTTATTGTAAGGAAGGCAGAAAGGAGAATTTGGACAAGCTTAATTCAACAATAGAGCTTAGATTTAGACATAGGACAGTCATTTTTTTATCACACCAAGCATCTCAGTTTTAGAGTGCCCTCACACAGCCAAAATTTCACTAACTGACCTTTTGAGTAAAAGACTTACAATCTGTTTTTTTAATATGGTCTCTTAGCTTTTGCAAACATTTGCAAAACCCTTTCCTGGAAAATTCCCAAAATAATCATTAATGCCATCTTTGCTGTTACAGCCTACTGAGAAAACAATTCCTTCTTTTCATCTAGTTTACGCTATACTACTTTTCAAGCCCCTCTGCAAACATGTCCAAAAACAATGTCTATGAGGCACTTCTCTCAAAGTTAATGATAAGCAGAAGTAAAGCAGCCTAAAGTAGTATTTTTTTTAACTGAACATTAGATGATGGTTTACAGAACAAACTAGTTTCTCATTTGTTGTATGACATTGGTTAAAGTAGAATTTTTAAAACAAGATGGAGTTCAGCCTGCACCTTGGGCAGAAGTCTCTCATATGTCAAACACCTGGGTTTTGGAAGCTCTTATATAAGACAATGGATTTAGTTTGAGACTAAGCTAGAGAAACCTACAATGAAGATGTCCATTGGGCAACTATAGTGACAGGTCAAAATGTATAATGATGCTATAGATATAAATTTCAAAATCTCTAGCCTGTAGATGACATTTGAAACAAGTGAGTGGTTGAGATTTCTCAGTAGAACCCAGAAACTATAAAGAAGGGAAATGTGATAGTGCCATGAGGCACATGTAAACAAAACAAACTAGATTAGAGACAGCAGAACATGTGAGGTACAAGGGCGTGAACTTTAGAGACAGAATGCTTAAATTCAAATGCTATCTCAATCATTTATTAGCTATGTGACCTTGGGCAAGTTACTTAACACCTCTACGTGTAAGTTTCCTCATCATTAAAATGGGAATAATAATAATAGCAACTACCTCAGGCAGTATCATGATGCTCAAATAAATCAATATTTATAAAGCATTTGAGTAAAAAAGAAAATTCCTAGTCCTTAGTAAATACAATTTAATCTTTGTTAAATTTTTTAAAAATAATAGTAATTTCTTTTAGCCCAAATATTGACCTTCATTTGGTATTTTATTTTATTTCTCTACTGGACCTTATTTTTCTGAAGGCTGTGGTTTATCTTAATTCTCCTCTTAATTCCTTACCTGATTTTTCTATTTGCCTATTTCATGTGGAAAGTAAATTTTGAGAAAGATAAAATCAATTCCTTTCTTCACAAAACAATTACCTTATTTTAAAAAATCTCAGAAAAGTTGTCTCTGGGCATATAACCCAATGTAATCATCTATTTCTCCAAAAAGATATTTCTCTTGGTAGTTTTTTTTTTTTTTCTTTATGTTTTATTTCCAGGTTTCAGAACTAAAATTACTAAAAGAGCTTTCCATATATGCAAACAATTGTAGCCATTAGAGTTAACAATCTCTCTTGTGCATAGTCATGGCCATCAAGTTCCCTCTGTACCAGGAACGGTGCCAGTTGCTCTAAATACATAATCTCATATTCTTCACAACAGTCCCTTGGGTTGGCGATGATGTTTTCTATATTATTAATGATAAAAATGAGGTTAGGATGAATCTATGAATTATCTGAAGGCTAGAGAAGTTGACTGCATGAGATGAACCATGACTGAGCAGTTGGTTAACAAAGTAGAGCATCATTCAGTATATGTATGAACTGATTGCCACTTTCTTCTGCAGCATGTCATCACTTTGAGGATGAGGCATGGGGTAGAAGGGTCTGATGATGGCTCCCCACCAAGAATTCCTGCCCTACTTTACCATGGGAAATACTTGGGAGGCATGGTATCTAGGACTTGTCCTCAGTAACTTAGAATGGCTAGTGAGCAATGGTCTTTCCTTTCTGCTGGGTTCAGAGAGCATCAGCAACCACCTCCCACCTGTGTCCATCAGAAGGCTTAACACGGAACTATTGGGAGCCTCTTGTCTAAGCAGAGATACAAGTTTAATAACCTTTCCAATTTTAATGAAACTCTAAGTTAGTCTTTTAATACAGAGGTATTATCTTTGGAATATATCATAACAATGGAGACAATAAGTATTAGAAGTTCAGAGATAGGCGAGGCCCTGTAAGATGAAGCCATCAGTATTGGCTTTATCAAGGAGATTAGATTGAGCTGAATTTGAAAGATAAATAGATCTTGCATAGATAAAAGAAGGAAGAACAACCTTTTAAGCATAGAAATAGAGCATTCAAAGGCACCAAAGCAAAGCTAAACTGGAGTGTTTGGGCAATAAATAGTTTGGTCATCAACCAGGGATTGGCAAACTCTGGCCTGCAGGCCAAATCCTGCTCACCACCTGTTTCTGTACAACCCACAAGCTAAGAATGGCTTTTACATTTTCATATGGTTGAAAAAAAATTAAGTTTCCTGGAATAAAGATTTAGTAAGAAAAGTGGGAAGAATAATATGGAAAGATGGTATGGGGCATGTTTGTGAAGAGCTTTCAAATAACAAGTTAAAATATTTGGGCACTGTCCTATAGTTATTGAAATTGTCAAGAAAGACGGTGATATGAAAGCAGCATTTTTAGGGACTTAATCTGTCAGTAGGGGCAGAGGCTGAATTTGTGGGGTAGAGAAAGATTCAAATGATCCCGATTAAGAGAATATCTTTTTAGATATTAAAAATAGAGAGTGTCTATTTTGAGACGTTGTCTCCAATTCCTTCCAACTATATAATTGTGTTTCATGCATTGGCATGTTTTTTCTATAAAGACCATGTAGTAAATATTTTAAGATTGTGGACACACAGTCTCTGTCACAACTACTTAACTTGTTATAGTACAAGAGCAGCCTTGGACAATACGCAAATAAATGAGCATGGCTGTGTGCCAATAAAACTTTATTTATGGATACTGAAATTTAAATTTCACATCATTTCACACATCATGAAATATTATTCCTTCGATTTTCTTCAACCATGGAAAAATGTAAAAACCATTTGTGAGTTTGTACAAAAAGAGACGGCAAGCAGGATTTGACCTACAGGAATTTGTCAACCCCAAATTTATAGAACGTTAGTCAGAACTCTCAATCTGATGTCATTTTGAAAACGTTGAATTCTCCTCTGAAATCTTCTACTGAGCATTGGAAAGGAGACAGTCGAAGTGGTGAGAGGAGAAGGGGGCAACTAACCAGTCAGATTAACCATAATAGCCACTGGGGTCGTGAGGCCACATATATCCCTATATGCTCCAATCCAACAGCTAGCTGCCTGTCTGAAGCCTTTAGCTAAAGAAAAAAAAAATCAATCAATAAATACTACTTCAAGCAAATTCTTAGCTTATCATTTTGATAATTGCACCAGGACAGGCAAATTGTGCCTTGCTTTTATTCAAGTTGTTTATGGTACCCATAAGCAAAGTGGTACCATGTAGTACTTAAACAAACAGAGTGGCATGGCAGCATTGGAGGAAGCTTAGTGTGGTAGCAGTGCTTCAGGTTGGAGCAACTCGGAACAAAGACTCTGTACTTGGAGAGACAGATGAGGTAGGGGTAAGTAATGAGAAATAGCCCAGGAATGGAATGGGAGAGGCAGATATGAAAGTCATCAATAGAAAGAATGAACAGGACTTGCTAAGTGAGATACAAAGGGTGAAGAAGAGAGACGAGTCAGATATAAAATGTTTTGGAATACTCTATATTATTCCATCCCACTAAGAGACACACAGGAGTGAGAGGCAAGAGGGATGGTGTAAGGGAGTAAGAAGTGTGGAACTAGAAGGCTGGAAGGTATCACTTCATGCAAGCAAATCACACAAATATGCTAAAATCTGATAAATATTAGGCTAAAATTATTGACAAGTACAGAGAGAATGGAACCCATTAGTGTCCACACGTTAACTATTTTTCAAGCCTTATTAGATGGCAATAAGAGAGAAGTGGTATTATCACGATGTCAGTAGTCCAAATAAGGAAATAGACCTCTACAGCATGTAATATAAAACCAAAGCTGAACCTGTCGCCCTTGAGTGCATTCCAACTCATGGCAGCCCCGTGTGTTACAAAGTAGAGCTGCTCCATTGGGTTGTCTTGGCTGTAATCTTTTTTTGTTTTTTTTTAATCTTTATGAAAGCAGATCACCAGGCCTTTCTTCTGTGGTGCTTCTGGTTGAGCTCAAACCGCTAATCTTTAGATTGCTAGTTGAGGTCAAACCATTTGTGCCACCTACAGACCTTTCATACAATTTAAAACCAAAACCAAACCTCTTGCCATGGAGTCAGTTCTAACTCATAGCAACCCCATGTATCAGAGAGTAGAACTGCTCCGTAGGGTTTTGTTTCATATAATACGGAAACCCTCTAATTTCTTTAAGTGAATTTCCTTTTGATCACCTGATACTGATCATATCTTTTAAAGCAAGCATATCCAAGCACACTTCATTTTTTATCTTCAACCCTTTTCCCTCTAGATCTGTTTGCTTATCCATATCACAAATGTATGGGAAAAACAAACAAACCCAAGGTAGCAAATAAATTACATGGAGGTAGAGACGCGGAACAATACTGGAATTCAGAAAAGGTCTGACCTGCTTCTTCCCTGCCTGGAGCTGTGCAGTCATTGAGAGGGCACTTGATCCCTGAAAGTGTCTCCTTCCTGCTACGATTGCTTACCCAAAGCCGCCGTGAGCATGTGGGAGAGACTCATGTCAGCTCTGTCCATAAATGCATCAAGGAGTATTCTTAGTAAGCTATTTTGAAATAAAATTCAAAGCCATTATTGCCTTTTTTGTTTAGATTGTTATAAAAAGTTTCCTACCCTAATTCTAGAACAGTGCTTTCAGTTTTTCACTTCAATAGGTAAAAGTAGTCAGCCAATGTTCAGTAAAAGTTGCAGAATTACATTTCCTACCATTTTCCTAAAGCTATTTATGTATAATTAAAAGATTTTAAATAAAACATGAAAGCTTCTTAAAAACCTTAAACACCAGGATTTAGATAAAAATTTCTTCAATATTTGCCTATATCGAACCCAAAATTGAAGTATCTGAGTGGTGCAAATGGTTAATGCAGTAGACTGTTATCTGAAAGGTTGGAGGTTCAAGTCCACCCAGAGGTGCCTCAGAAGAAAGGCCTGGTGATCTATTTCCAAAAAATCAGCCATGGAAAATGCAATGGAGTCCAGTTCTATCCTGACACACATAGGGGGGTGACACACGTGGGGTTGCCAGGAGGCAGAGTCAACTCCATGCAACTGGGGTGGGGATGGGAGTGGTGGGGACAAAAAAACCACAATCAAATGTTCAGAAACCTATTCAAAAACAGAATTGCCAATGTACACCTACCAACTAGTCTCCTTGATTATTAAGTAGGTTATATATAGAGCTGAATACTGATTTACCTTTTGCAAAATATATACAGATAATTCATGAAATCAGAAAATTAGCTGGAAACCATCCTAGCTCATTTTAGAGGTGAGAAAAATAAGCTTCAGAAAACGTTAGTCACTTGCTCAAGGTGGCACAATTAACCAGAGACTTCGTGATTAGAATTCCCTCTTGGCATGCTAGCGGGTACAGAAAATACCCAGG
Source organism: Elephas maximus indicus (assembly GCF_024166365.1). Lineage (NCBI taxonomy): Eukaryota > Metazoa > Chordata > Mammalia > Proboscidea > Elephantidae > Elephas > Elephas maximus. The sequence goes on along the minus strand of NC_064833.1, from coordinate 56,779,472 downwards.
TTTTTAGGAGACACAAAGGAGATAGGATGTCCCTAATCTGTGACCTGACACCCACCTCCAAGAGGTGTGGCTACTTGTAAATGACTCTGAATGAATGGCATGCTGCCTCCTTCTTCATTACAGAATATTTACACTGGAAATAAATTACTCAGTCAAGATGTAACCAAGTACGTTATAAATTTCTTTACTATCCCAACAACCACAAATAGCTATTATACTGAAACTTCTACAAATTACCATGAATAATGAAAATAAATAGATCGAAAGAGTGCAAATCAAAATTAAGCTAACACTATTATTATCTTAATGCATCATTTAAATATTGCGGTCCCACTCCACGGCGCTCCCATTTTATTTAGCCTCGGCATTAATCCAGCCAGAATTTAAATTAGTATAGATTAGGTCTTAATATATTATTTATAGCTTTTGACTGGTGGCAAATTATGCATTTTCATCCAAACAAGTGTAATAATTCTGTCAGAGTCATGTACAAGCAATTTTGGAATGTACAGCATATTATTATTTTAAAATAAATTTTTAATGTTTTTTCATAGACTTGACTCAAAGGAGCCCTTCCTGTCTGTTGGGTGAGTAGATGTCTACATATTTTAAACATCAATTATTTAACTCAAATAAATACAGTCTTATGAGATTGTATTTTCAGTCATTTAACCTCATATTCAAAATCACAACATATCATTGCATGCATCATCTCGCCAGCAACATTGCTATCTATGTTTTATAAAGAATTAACTAAAATGCTTCCTAGGCAGCTCCGTGACCTCAGAAATTCAGCTAATGAATGTGCATGAAGTACTGGATCCGCCGTAAAACCCAAATAAAGAAAACAGTGATTATCCGTATTGTCACCCTATAAAGACATGCTCCAATTGTTTGTTTTTTTTAATTCCTCTGAATCACAGCTTCCCTTTTCCTAGTCTGTCTACCCAATTTTTGTACTCTGTTTTCTTACAATGTGCTCTAGGTCAGTGTTTCTTCCTCCTCCATCTCTAAATCTGTCTTCAAAAATCCACATGCCTCTTTTCTCCTTTTCTTCCTTTTCACATTATCTCCCCAATTCCCTCACACTGACTGCTTCTCTGAACACAAAACCCAAGAACCTTGAGGCAGGCTAGGTAAGAAGAATGGAAATCTTTCTGAGTCGAGATACCTGTCCTAATTGGGGGCTGCTGGATCTCGTGCTGTCTTACATAATGATATTGTTGACAACCACACATGTACTATTTTCCGACATTTAGAGCCAAGTAAGTAAGAATCAGCATAGTTTCTATCTTATCTAACAAACAGTCCTTTGGCTAATATATTAAAATGCCGTGTTCAGGGACTTTTGCATGCTCAGCATTTTGGTTGATGTGTTAAAGTACCAAAAAGTGTTGGAAGATGTGATCTCTAGCTTAAGGAAATCCTGCTGTATTCAATGAGAAAAAAAAATTCACAGCACTCATTAAAGGCAGCCACTACACTCATGCTTAATGACCAGAAACATGATATTGGGTTAGATTTTTAAATGATCAGATCAATTTTCTTTCATTACTTTGTCCATGGCCCTTAAATATTTCAATCATTCATTGAGCAACTTGGTTCCCTCTTCCCTTCTACTCCTCAGAAAAGCATTCGGAAAGTCATTCGAATCACTGGAATCAAAATAATTGTTAGGGAAACTGGGAGAGAAAGATGGAGTATGCATCTATTGGAGGACTTTATGAAAAATGGAAGATCAAGTTGGCCTGGTCCAAAAAAATTGTTAGGGCACACTTCTTTCCTACATTGATCATCAACTCCTATTGTTAAAAATCTCTAAGCCCAAAGAAATCTTTTATTTTGATTGCGTATGTGTCCTGCCCTCAGGTCAAGAGAGCTGAAATAGCTTTTCTTCATGCCTCACTTAGTGCAGTTTCTCTGCGGCGTTTCCTGTCCTTGCTGACTACTTTGGGATAGATTCATTTTTTATTGAACACCTCTGTTTTCCAAGGGCAGACCCTAAGTGATCTTCATTTTAAACTCATCAGTCGTTTAACACCCAGCATTAGAGGACTGAGAAAAAGTTTTTTAAAAAGAATGCTGTATATAGCTAAGCAAATGCTCAAAATGGGAAATCTGGCATGGCACTGGCTAAGAAGACCTTGCTGTTCCTTAGAATATATCTTAAAAGAAAAGTGAATGAAGCATGCAACCCAAACGGTTCTGCTGACTGAATATGTTAGCTCATAGCTAAATTTTCCATCCCCTCCAAGAAAATTATTTTAGATAAAATTGTCCAAAAGTGAGTATGAATCTCTCTCCTGACCCTGTTCAGTCAGAAAATGGGATTATAGTAAACATATGAGCCTACAGGCACCCAACAGGCACTAGGCGGCCTACCGTCAACAATTCAGATTTATGATGTTTTATTCACAGTCACTTGGCAAAGGGAATAAATACATGGCTATGGTCTAAGTTGACACTCTAGCATTGTGTTTGTCTAAGACTGTGTACACTTCACCTACATTAATTGTAATTCTGTATTCAGTAAAAAAGTATGAATTGTATTAATAAATATATCCGTGCTAAATATTCCATACCACAATCCATTACCTGTCAGTGTCTTAAAGTACTTGTTAATGTGTACTTCTGGAAGTTGTGTTCATCGTCATAGGCTCTGACACTTACAAGCTAGTTGTGTTAGCTTAGGCAGTTACTTAACTTTTAAGCTTTCATTTCCTTATTTGTGAAATGCTGATTAAATGAGATCATTTTGACCAAGCATTTAGCATACTCTTGGCACATATTAGTAATTGCTCACAAATTTAAGCTATTATTACTGTTCTTGTCATATATTCATTCATAATGCTCTAAAAGGTCAGTCAGAGAGCTCTGAAATAATTCTGAGAATAAAGCTCCGTTTGTATAGTTATGTGTGGTAACCAAAAGAAGCTTTTATAATGGAGAAAGAAAAATACAAATTGTGAACGGAATGAGCTATCAAGTAAGTTAAGTGCAGATATTGTTTAATATTTTAATATCGAGCTCTGATAATTGTTATTTGAATTTTAAAAAGGGAAAGAAATATTGTTACATTTTTAATGTGCATCTCAATATAAATTAGGGAGCCAAATTTTTCCCGTGATATATGTGCTGTGGTAATTATGAAATAAAATTAAAAACTGTCACAACAAAAACTGAATCTGAATATACCAATGAATACAGCTTGTGAAAGTTATAACACAGGACAGTATGTGCTTACTGAGAAAGATCAGGTAATTGTGAAAGGAAGTTGAGCAAAATCTCAAATGCCTTGTCTTCCACTATATGTTGATATGAGAGGAACTTCCTTTCATATGCAACATGAAATGAGTAATGAAATAATGTCATAAGGGGAAAAAAAAAAAAAAACCATAACCTGGCATAAGGCATGAAAGTCAGTCCCAGAAAGTCTAATTCTGTTTCTCGAGGTAGGTCAACAGATGCGGTGTTTTCCAAAGCTATCCAGGTGATTCTGGTACCAACCAGGTCTAGGAACCATCGCTGACACCGCGACACCACACACACTTCCATCCTCCCCTACCCTTCTTGCACACACATACACAGGTTGTATGGTCACTGGAATCTCTTCAGAAAATCTTTTAAATATAACTTTCTACAGACCCTTCTTATTTTGGATGAATGTGGTAGACACAGCCACGTTGATTTAGAACTGTCTTGGAGTTCACCCATCAGGGACAAGGCCATATTCAAAAGTCCCAGAAGATATGCCACCACAGAGGTCTCCATGGTTTGCCAGGAGAAAATGCCTGTGCTAAGCTGCATAAAAACCCATTCTGCTATTGTCCTAGACCTAAACTGGGATTATATTTAAATTCTTGCCCATCTCACTTACCTAATATTGTGACCCGCCATCTGTGGCTCTATTCTGACAATAACACAGATATTCCAATTTTCTTAGAAGCCCATCTGAATGAAAGTCACAAACAATTTTGGGGGTCCCCCTGCTATATGCTGTCATTGCAGTCTGTGTCTTTATTTGCCACCAGTTTTCACAAGTGTAATTAAATAATACTCCATGTGATTTGCTTTATTCTGTTAGGAAGTTCAAAGAAGAAATGTCTTATTCATCATCTAGCCCCTAGTGTATGGTATATAGCATGGTTATTGAATGAATCAGCTGAATTAAAACTAATCTTTTAGTTAATCTTTTTATAGTGAATTTAGGACATAATCCTGGAAGCCACATTTTGAAATAAAGGACTGAGACAGTGCACAGTTAAAAATAAACTGGCCATGTGGACTCAATGAAAAGCTCTACCATCCTTCATTTCAAGGGTCCAAGCTAGAAAACAGGAACGCAAGTCAACCTTAAACAACCGAGCCTTGACGTTCATGCTTTACCTTATTTAAAACAAATATGTGTTCCAAGGTTTTTGGCATTTACTTACACACATGTCATTCATTAAAAAATAACAAATGAAGCAAGCTTATTTTTTAGTGTCGGCTTAATTTTAGGTGCTAAATGTGCACTGAAGGACTGATAGATTCCGATCGTCTTGGAAGCATTATACATTTAGGGTAATTCATAAAACTCTGCAGCAAATACTTCCTTTTATGTGGCATCAGGTAGATTCTGATTTTGGAAACAGATGACGATAAAACAAGCATCAAGTTTGCCTTTAGAAAAGTGAACAGTAGCGAAGTGATGATCTCAGTTAAGATTCTGAGTTATAAATCTTAACTTAAAACCAGTCTTGCCTTGAAAAAGCTCTTTTACAGATTTTGAATGGGAAATACAGATGAGGGGGAGACTAAATTTCTATTCATTTGTGGTCCGAGACTCAGAGACTCACATGCGTGTCAGGACAATGCGTGAGTTCTCTTCAAGTACGAGCACTGTGACTCCTGACACTTTGCAGACACTGAGCCACTTGTAAAATATACTCGTGGCAGTAAATGAAAGTTTTCATGTGAATTATCTCTCTTTACCTCCTTGGCATGAAGTTGACATTTTTAAAAGAAGACTTTTAATATATATTGGGTATATTTCAAGTTGAAACTAGGGTTCATATAAATTTTTTAGTTGATGAATTTTTGCATGAGTAGATTTATTATGAGGATGATTATAATATGGATAAAATATGTTTTTTTCAGACTTTTTTCAATGTATCACAGAATAATTTAAAAACTATAGAGCTATACCTCAGAATATATTATTTCCCAGCTGGGAACCTTCAAGAACATATCACGGATAAAAATACCAAAACTGTTTCTACTGAGGCAGTGGTTCGATGAGTGCACAGATCATGGCCCAGCTGACTCCGAATCTCCTGAACCCCCTAAAATGTACCAGAGTTATTCTACCACTAAGTCCAAACAAGGGGGAGTGAGCACGGTTGGGGAGCAAAGTTCTCCCTGCATCTAAAACTGACACTTATGTAACTGCTAACAACTATATTTTGCTAAATAATTGTCCTTGGAGGGACATTTTCCACTTTCCTTTCCAACACTGAAACCGAGTTTGAATCCACAATAAACATCTGCAGTTATTATGCAAACTTTATTAAACCTTGACATTCTTATTAAGATAAAGAATATTTCACACCCTTTTACTTTTATCCAGATTTTTTTCAAGACCTATTTAGTAACAGAAGCTATATAAAAAATACCTTTATGCTATTAGCCACCTGCTTTAAGAGCCCAAATTCTCTAATTTGACTGGTTTAAATCCCATCTTGGTCCCTAGCTAGGTGCCTTGGGCAAGTTATTTAATTCCTCTGTGCCTTCACTTTCTCATCTGAGGTAGTAACTAATTCTTGGGGCTGTTATGGATGAGATAATACCACAAAGAATGGTGTCTGACTCAGTAAACAGGAAAAAATATTTACTGTTATTATTATTCTGTGCAACAATTATAAATCTTTGCTAAGGAAGTAAGTTCCACTGAATCATGAAAATTCCAACTAGAGGTATCCAAAGGACTGAGTATTCTAGAAGGTTGATAAATTGATAGCACATTGAGTTACCTTCTGGTGGATGAATAATTTCAATAGAAATTGGATTCTGTGAATAGAAGTTCAGAAGAGAGTGAAATCAACACAGGAACGGAGGGCTGTCCTGGTGGGGAGGAACGGAGGCCTCTGAGGAAGATAGACAAGAAAAAAATAAAATAGCAGGAAGACAATCCTGGAATATACTGGAATTATATAAAATAGTGAATATAACAACGGCAACAAAACCTTTAATATGAGCATGAAAAAGAGAAACACATACTAATTTAGTGACAGTTGGTAAACCAAAATAAAAAAACTCACGCTCGCTGTCAAGTGGATTCCAACTCATTGCACCCCAATAGGACAGAGTAGAACTGCCCCTAAAAAAAAAAAAAAACTAGAGCATTAAAATGTAAAAACAGAATTGCATGATTTTTTCCAAATGACTGGTGAGGAGATAAGCATTGAAGGAACTGAGAGGTTGAAGAAATCGGCTAGATTGTCAGGAAAACTTTCAAGACAAAGAAGTAGCACTTGAGCTTATCCTCCATATGAGGTAAGAATTCAGTAGAGAAGTATAAGAATGGCATTCCTGAAAGGAAGAATGATGAGTGGCAGCAGAGGAGAGGGTCCCTACCAAGTAGGTCAGACTTCTCAGTTTGGCAAACTTGAAAGGTTCATGAAAAGACAGTAGGAAGATAAGACTGGCAAGTTAAGTTAGAATACGATTACTAAGAAATTATACTAATTCAAGGAGGTTCTACTTCCTTCTGCGTATGTCATTGGAGTTTATATGTCAATTTGCTTGTCTGTGTGCTTGTTTTGTTTTTAACTGAAGAGTGTTGTTTTCCAAAGGGAGGTCGTAGTACAGCCAGTCAGAAGGCTGTTACAGTAATTGAGGCATGATTTGAAAAGAGGCAGGACCTGAGTGGAATGAACTAAGAATGAAAACGTTAACACCTGATGAAATATCATTTGCTTTAAGCATATCAGAACAAGTGACTGACGGAGTGACTTCTCATGGGTCCCTCAGCTGAACTTGGTGGGATCTTGGTAACAGTATAACAAGCTAAAATCCAGGTACAGTGCTGAAACTAAGGGAAGGTTAACAAGAAGCTGTCCCTAAGTTTTGAATACACTCATCTGACATCATAGAGTCACTAACAGCCAATTCAGTGCCTGTCTTTTAATGGTGTGGTTTCAATTTTCTCTAGGTCTCTAGGGAAAATGGGATAAGGGGATAAAGCCAATTTTCCTCTTCTAGAAACCTATTTTTGTATTCGTTTTTTTTGTTGTTGCTGTTTTTCTAGACTGAGACAGTGCTACCACAAAATTAATGATTCTTTTAGCCACTGCACTTGTTTCATTTTTTTTCCAAGACCCTCCAGGCTACTTCTTTGGAGAATACACAAAGTTACCACAGTGCTATTTTTGTAATCTAAAGCAGTTGTGCTTTCAGGCCTGATGCTACAAACTGTAATTTTAATTTCTCAACCTGCCACTCAGTGAAATGCTGTAAAAACATTTGAAAGCTTAAACCCATCATTTATTTCTGCACCTGCCAATGACACTCTTCTGTACTTGTCGAAATCATTTAAACTACACCACATGGCATATACGATATCCCCAATAAATTGGGTAATCAATCTTGGATGGGTATATTTTGATAGAGGCAACTTGAATGCATGGGCTCCAGGATGCATCTTTAAGAAGCACAAACTCATTACTCTTTAGGAATAATGTGCAGTAGAAACCCACTGCCGTCGAATCGATTCCAAACTCATAGCGACCCTGTAAGACAGAGCAGAACTGCCAGATAGGATTTCCAACGCTGCAAATCTTTATGCAAGCAGACTGCCACGTCTTTCTCCCACAGAGTGGCTGGTAGGTTCAAACTGCCAACCTTTCAGTTAGTGGCCAAGTACTTTAACAACTGGACCACCAGGACTCCTTAATGTACAGTAGAGTCATCAAAAAAGAGTCTTCCTCAGTTCTTACACTTAAAAAATGTCTTAGGAAACAGAGAAGCTGTTTGTGACTGGAAACAGCTTTTATTTCTTCAGTGCAATGTTCTCCTCAGGGAAAAGGAAGTAATTACAGATTATAGCAGGCAGGAATATAGTGTTATATGGAGGGAAGAAAATACATAGGGTCATCAAATAGATTTATTTAAGTTCTGCTTATAAAGAAAGCAGTGGTGCAGGACTTTATATTTCAAAAGGGTGTTATCAGCACTTCTACCACTATTTAATTTGTTCATATAATAAAGTGTCACATTAAGCCAAATGTCACAGCTCATACCAGTTTTACTTCTAGAATTGGTATCATTATGTATCATAGGCAAGCCACCCCCCCCAAAAAAAAATTGGATGAGATCTTTCATTGTGAAAATTAAGGCATTTAAAAATCAACCTATCGAATGCAGAGAGCATCTATTCAGTCATAAATCCATTCAATGCAATAGCAAATCTGATGAAAATTTTGTTGAAATTATAACTTAAATATAATATTGGATAAATTATGTGACTGTATCCTCTAAACACTTGGCCATACCAATTTTTATGATTTAATTGTTTTAAAAAGGGAAGTCAAATGAGAATTCCTTTAAAATCTATGGAGAATTTATGACTACTTCGTATCACATGAAGGAGGCCTGGCTGCACAATGGTTAAGCACTCGGCTGTTAACCAAAAGGTTGGAGGTTTGATCCCACCAGACGTTTTTGGGAGAAAAGACCTGGTGATCTGCTCCCATAAAGATTACAGTCTAGGAAACTCTATGGGGCAGTTCTACTCTGTCCTGTAGGGTCGCTATGAGTAGGAATCAACTCTATGGCACACAACACTATATCGCATGATTTTAAATTAGTCTAAATTTATAGACCTCAAATAGCCATACATAAGAAAACAGAAAGCTAAAACTTGGCACACACAAGGCCTCACTCATGAGAAGTAATAATCTTAAGTGATGTTATGGAATCAAATTTAAAACAAAACTTCTACAGGGGCATTTATTTACACAACAACCGATGTTTAATGCCACCAGTACTGTTTTCGAGGAATATGAGTTTTTTAAAAAGTGTTAAGCTACCTTGGAAAGGGTAAGTATGTAGTAGTCCTGAGGAAAGGTAAATGTTTATGGAATATATGTATGAATAAAATAGAGGTTAAGATTATTTTTAGATGTCATATGTAGAAATGCTACATGAAGAGAGTGCTATTGATTCAGTTTGAAATAAGACTTCATTTATACTTCAGTCCTGAAATAATCTCTCACTAGAAATAAGTATGGTGTTGCTAGGTGCTGTCAAGGTCTTTTGCAGCAGATTTCCCCACTGCAATATGTCTTCGATTTCTTGACTGTTGCTTCCATGGGCATTGATTGTGGACCCAAGTAAAATGAAATCCTTGACAACTTCAATATTTTCTCCATTTATCATGATGTTGCTTATTGGTCCCATTGTAGTTTTTTTTTTTATGTTGAGGTATAATCCAAACTGAAGGCTGTAGTCTTTGATCTTCATCAGTAAGGGCTTCAAGTCCTCTAAGCTTTCAGCAACCAAGGTTTTGTCATCTGCATATCTCAGGTTGTTAATGAGTCTTCCTCCAATCCTGATACCAGAGGGATGTTTACCCATGTTTTATTAACTATGCAAAGGCATTCAACTGTGCAGATCATAACATTTTATGGGTAACATTGCGAAGAATGGGGTTTCCAGAACACTTAACTGTGCTCATGTGTAACCTGTACATAGACCGAGAGGCAGTCGTTCCAACAGAACAAGGGGATACTGTGTGGTTTAAAATCCAGAAATGTATGTGTAATAATGGTGTGAGGGCAGTGTCTGACCTCCTGTAACTTCACAAGGGGAAAGGAAACTCAAGATCAGCAGCTCAAGGCTGATTCCTATAAGGTGAAAGTCAAACATGCCTTCTCTCTCCACCATCTTTACCAATTCTAACACCAGCCATCCCTCCCACAGCACTATCTACTTCTCTGCTGCATTTGATCATTTGTTGCAATGGCCATGCAGAACTCATAGATAATACTCAAGATTATGGGGTTTATTAGAGAAGTAATAGCTTACAATTTAGCTTCAGGAACACTCAGGATACATCAAGGCAGCCTCTTCTTGACTGTGCCTGCAGGCACGCCTCTCTGGCCTTTGGCCTCTGCCCTCCTCAGGCAAGTGTTACAAAGCTCTTGTAACCCTGTCGATAAGCGCCCCAAGGCACCCCACTCCTCCACTAAACTTCAGCCGGAAGGCACTCAGCTGTAGCTGTGTGGGCAGGCAAACCCAGCTCCAACAGGTGTCCAAAGGCACCCTATACCACCAGCAAGCCTCCTGTCCAAAGACACTCAGCTCTCTCACTTCATGGGCCAGACCATCTCCTGCTGGTCTCCTGGCTCTGCTGCCCCCGTTTCTCTGCCGCTGCTTCTCACCTATCACCGTTTTAGGTGTTATAGCTTACTCTCTGTCTCTATCTCTCAGTCTCCTGGTTCCAGGAACTTCTCAGCACAGGAATCCTGGGTCCAGTCATAGCTCTTCTTCCTTGGTGATGGTGAGATCCTCTCCTCCTAATTCTGAGGTGGCTTATTTTAAGCCTAGGGGGTGACAAAACTGGCCAGTCCCCTTGGAGGGCCACAAACCACCATTTGCATAGTCTCACCTAATCTTTTGGTGGAAGTTACAAGACCATGGCAAGAAAGGCCATATAAAAGTGAGCCATCCCATTGCAGTATGTGTCAGGGTTGTATCCTTTTACCATACTTACTCAGTCTGTATGCTGAGCAAATAATCCAAGAAGCTGGATTATATGAATAAGAAATAAATATGTAAAATAAATAAAATGATTTGATTTGATTCATTTGACTACCCTCAATGCACCTCAAAGGAAAGAAAACTAATTAAGGTTGCTTGGAGAGAGTAGTTCATTCTCTCTTTTTTTTTTTTTAACTTCATAAATTCACCTAAAGTGGAATTTCCAACTGAATTATACTTGACTATCTAAATGATTTCCTGACAATAAAAACAGCACTTTTTTTAGAAGTCTCAAAGTATTGATTAGCCTTTATTTTATCTTATTCAGTGAATCTTTACAGATTCTCATGGAGAAAACAGATACAGTCACTCTTTAATTGCTGGAAAACTGAGACAGAAAGATATAATGATACCTCCATGAAGACATACAAAATATAGGTTACCATTTTAAAATGGAGTCCAACCTGGGGCTTTTGCTTACAGAGCTGGCAATTTCATGCATGCTAACACTTCATGCTCTCTTCTGAGTTTCATATGCATTTGAATCATGAATATCTGAATAATCACTTTAATTATTCAAGTAAATAATTATGTACATAAAAAGTTGTCATTGCTTTTAGAGGCATTGTGAAACCCAGATTTGCATTATAAAAGTGCTAGCAAAAATTTTAAAGTCTCACCTCCCAATTAAATTCTGTTCATCTAGCCAAGAATGACTGATCTTTATTTCATCAGTCTCAAAGCATGACCTTTTCAACACTTTTAATGACATTTTCAAAGTACAGAATACTTTTAGATTCAAAAAGATTTTCTACTTAACTCTGCAGAACAAATCAGTTATCATGGTATAATCGGTGACTGCCAAAAATTAGCAAAAGCCAGGCACCACTTACACTGTAAGAGCTCATCAAGAAAAAAAAAAAAAATGCATTAAACTGCTATAAAATATGGCATGCCAACTGAGGTAGATAGTAAAATGAAAAATCTGCCCTCAAATGTTTCATGTTTTTAGAAACCTTGTTATTTCCTCAGTGAAATTTTTACTAAATCACATTCAAAACTTACCCTTAGAACCTGCAGGCCACGTTCAACTTCAAAATGAAGTACAGGGCCTGTGGTTTGACCCCATGGTAGGCAGCTTTCCACTACGGGTATGCCGTAGCCATTCCCCTTAATTTCAATGACAAGCTTATAAAAGATGAAACACTTAATGAGACATTTCTCCCAGATATTGGCTAAATTATCATATCGTGCAGGTGGTATTTCAACTAAGTGTATGTTATAGCCCAATTGGATACTAAAAATCTTGAAAGCCTTTTTAAAAGTGAGGTTCTCCAGAGAAGTTATTTTAAACATCCACAGATCATGGGCCTTTGAGTATTGACATTAATCTCAATAGGCCTGGGGCATGCTAGGTACTCCAAGCTCCCCTGTAACACCGGCAAGTTACAGATTAAGGGGCTGCCCTATAAATCAAAGCATGCATTCTAATTTTCTTAAGCCACCAGATTTTAGGTTGAAGCTCTTGAGAAAGGGTTTAATGGCATTGCTGCCCTTTGTGCTATGAACAGCTGTCCAATTTCATTAAGTGTATCAATTCATTATTTGAACAGCACTGTAACTGTGTAAAATATTACATGTTAATAACATCAGCTGCCATTCTAAACTTGCATTAAAAAAAACTACTAGGCAGATATTTTTCTATTACTATGATTAGATATTTTTTTTATGATTAAATATTAAGCTTTTTTCGATATTACAAAAATCACGACACCAAATCCTTATTGCTGGGGAATTTAGTAAAATATTTAGATATTTATTTTTGGCAATTAGTGAAGAAAGTGGTTTGCAATTGGCTGCTAACCTAAGGGTTGGTAGGTTGAACCCACTTAGCAGCTCTGCAAAAGAAAGGCCTGACAAGCTGCTGCTGTAAAGATTACAACCAAGAAAACCCTACGGAGCAGTTCTACTCTGTAACACATGAGGTTGTCTTGAGTCAGAATTGACTTGACAGCAACAGTTTTGAGGTTTGTTTTGTTTTGTTTTATGTTTTATAAATGTTAGATGAAGGAAAAACCAAAAAACCAAACCTGTTGCTGCTGAGTCGATTCCAACTCATATCAACCCTATAGGACAGTGTAGAACAGCCTCATGGGATTTCCAAGGAGTGGCTGATGGAGTCAAACTGTTGACCTTTTGGTTAGCTGCCGAGTCCTTTAACCGCTGCACCACCAGGGCTCTAGATAACAGATAGTGCCAACATTTTTAAACTTAAATATTTAATATATTGAAAAAACAATTTTGCAATTCACATTATTTTTGACAACATCATTAATTGCTTAACATTTAAACCTTCAAAGTATAAATCAAGAGTTAAAACCAAAAAGTGGATCTTATGATACCATTCTTTTCTAACCCAGACTTCGTTTCTACAATATTTATTATTCTGAATCTCATTATTTCTCTGAATTTATTATTTCTGAATCTCAATTCAATTTTATTTAGATAACATTTATTTACTGCAGAATTCTGTTCAAGTCATACTGCTAGATAAAAAGGAAGATGCAAAGGTAGACTAGACCAGTGCTTCTCCAAGTGTACTCAGTAAAACAGTGCCAGTCTGCGAATTGTTTGTTACTACTCCATGACTAAAATTAAAAAAACAAACTAGTTACCATGGAGTTAATTCCAACTCACAGCTAACCCATGTGTTTCAGAGTAGAACTGTGCTCCATAGGGTTTTCAATGACTGGCCTTTTGAAAGCAGATTACCAGGCCTTTCTTCTAAGGAGCATCTGAGTGGATTCTAACCACCAACCTTCCAGTTAAGCGCAAGCTTAACAGTTTGCACCTCCCAGGGACTCCAGTTTATGACTACATAAGTACAAAAAGTAAGAGTTAGCATTTAGAAACTCTTAAAGAATTTTGATAGCACTATGACATTTTTTTTATGACATTTAAGTGTATGGTACGAAAGTATCAGTTTGTGACGGATTGGAAATTAAAACAATAAAAGTAAAAAATTGGTCCTTCACCACAATAAGTTGAGACACCCTGGACAAGACTAAATCTTTCCCTTCAGAATGCTATAATCTAATGAAAAAGATAAGAACAAATAAGCAGGTACTGATAACACAAGGCATTGCTTGATAACTCTTATCTGCTGAAGAAGATTTAAAAAAAAAAAAAAAAGAAAAGGCATGTATCCGTAATGTAGGCATTACTTGATAACTCCTCAAGAGAAGTTATAAACAAAAAGCAGTGGCTATTACTACCTGATGGGAAAGAGACTAAAAAGCCCTGAATGTGTTTCATCATTTCTTCTGCTTCCCTCTCTCCTCCTCCCCACCATTCAGCTCCTCTACTTACTTTTTTCTCTTGCTATCCTTCTTCCTTTCTTTCCTCCTCCTGCTCCCCCTTTTTCCTCTTTCTTTTCTTCTTACTCTCCTTCTTACTCTGCCTTCCACTCCCTCGCCCTCTTCCTTTCCTTCTCTGTCCCCTTCTCTCCTTCCACTCCTTCTATTCATTCTTTCTCCTTCTCCCCCTCCTCTCATCGTATTCTACTTCCTCCCCCTTACTTTTCCTCCTCCTTCTCACTCTTCCTTCTCCTCCCTTTTTATTTTTTTCTTCATTTGAAAAAAATATATGCCTTCAATAAATAGTTTATGTTCTTGTCTGGTCCTCAACAGGACCAGACAAGAACATAAACTATTTTTTATTTTTTTCTTTGCTCCAAAGACTGAAATAAATCTTACCATTAGAAAGAGAACTAATATATTGGTGCCCAGCTAACACCACTGACTGCTCTAACAGGGACCACAAAAGAGGGTTCCAGACAGAGCCGAAGAAGAATATAGAACAAAATTGTAACTCACAAAAAAAGACCAGGCTTGCTGGCCTGACAGAGACTGGGGAAGCCCTGAGAGTATTGCCCCTGGACACTCTTTTAGCTCTGTAATGAAGTCACTCCTAAGGTTCACGCTTCAGCCAAAGAATAGACAGGCCCATAAAACAAAATGAGACTAGAGGGGCACACTAGCCCAGGGGCAAGGATGAGAAGGCAGGAGGGGACAGGAAAGCTGGTAATAGGGAACCCAAGATTGAGAAGGGAGAGTGTTGACATGTCATGGGTTTGGTAACCAATTCACAAAGCAATATATGTACTAATTGTTTAATGAGAAGCTAGTTTGTTCTGTAAACCTTCATCTAAAGTACAATAATAAAAAGAAAGAAAAAAGAGAACTAATTATGTGAAATAATTTCTGGGTACCAGAAATCACATTATTTTCTAACACTCCAGTCTTCCGTCTAGCATCATGGTCGAGAAAAAAACTCTGCCACTATCTTAATAGCCTATGGAAAATTAAATAAACAAAACATTGCCATTATTTATCAATATTAGACCATGATGAAATTTCTCTTTGTTTAAGAATTAAGGGTTAACCCTCTCTGAGAAAACAGACCACCCTAGAAGACCTAGAGAGACTGACATTTTAGATTCTCAATGAATGGAATGCTGATGCACCATGCTACGAGACCCACCAGTCAATAAGCCCTACACGCACATACACACAGAATTCCATCAGGATCTTTTGTGCCTTGCTGTGAAGTATAGCTGCTAATCAATCAAGAATCACCAGACCCTTGAGAAAATCTTCTAGCACAAAAGAAACCCCAGAGAAAATCGGAAAGCAAAAGAAATAAAGGAAATATAAGGAACATTTAAAAACTAAAGAATAAAACCTATAATTAAAATCCCTAAAAAGTAGTAAGGGATATTGTATCTATATGACAAGAATATTATTAAAAAGAATCATATGGAGAAGAAGAAGAAAAAACTTCTTAGAAATTTAAAATATTATAGCAGAAATGAAAGATTCAATAAAGTTTGAAATATAAAGTGTCTTACTTATCTAGTACTAAAAAAAAAAGTACTGCTGTAGCAGAAATACCACAAGTGGGCAACTTTAACAAAAAGAAATTTATTTTCTCAGTTTAGGAGACTTGAAGTTTGAATTTAGGGCATCAGCTCTAGAGAATGGCTTTCTCTCTCTGTTGGCTCTGAGAAAGTTCCTTGTCTCTTTTCAGCATCTATTCCATGGGTCCTTGGTAGCAAGGCATCTATCTCCCACCATCTTTGCTCCCTTAATCTGCTCCTTTTGTATCTCAAAAGAGATTAACTCAAGATACACCCTATACTCTTACTGTCTCATTAACATAACAAAGAAAACCCATTCCCAAATGGGATTATAACCTTAAGTATAAAAAAACAAAACCTGTTGTATCAAGTTGATTCCAGCTCATAGCAACCATATAGGACAGAGGAGAGCTGCCTCATAGGGTTTCTAAGGAGCCGCTGGTGGATTCGAACTGCCAACCTTTTGATTAGCAGCATGAGCTCTTAACCACTGTGCCACCAAAACAAAAAAAAACCTGTTGCCATGGAGTCAATTTTGACTCATAACCACAGGTATAGGGGTTAGGATTTACAACACATATTTTTAGTGGACACGACCCAATCTATGACAATAGAGTAAATCTTCTAGAAAAACAAAAAAGACAAAGAGATAGAGAAAATAATTTTAAAGCAATTAAAGGTTCATTCCAGGAGTTCAGTATCTGGCTAATTAATAGGTATTCTGCGAAGAGAAAACAGAACAACATTATCAAATATGTAATACAAGAAAATGTCCTAAAACTGAAAGGTAAAACTTTTCAAACAGAAGGGTGCTCAGCACAGGGGATTAAAGATGATCCAAACTAAGGCAGATTATTGTGGATAAAAAGAAAGTCTTAAACCTTCAAATAGAGGGCAGCGGTGATTCAGTGGTAGACTTCTCTCCTTCCATGAAAGAGACTGGAGTTCTATTTCTGACCAATAATTGCTCAGTGGAGCAGTTCAAACAGCAACAAATCATGGGGCTGGCTCAGAACCAGGCAGAGTTTTGCTCAGGTGTGCATGGGGTTGCCATGAGTTGGGGGTCACCATAATAAGTCAGAGTCTGCCTCAATGGCAGCGAAGAACAACAAATCTTGAAATAGAGGAATAACGGTCACTTGCAAAGGCACAGGAATCAAAATTATCTCAAGATTAGAAGCTTTCAAATAATGGAATATGCCTTCAAATCTCTGAAGGAAAATGATTTCCAACCTGAAGATCCACACTATCAGTCAAGCCAAACAAACTTCAATCAAGCATGAAGATAGGATAAAGTTTTTTTTTTTTTTAATTTCTGAGGATCCATAAAACCTTTCTAAAGAATCTTCTAAAAACCGTTTCACTAAAACAAGTGTATGAACCAAAAAAGAAAGGATGGAACACAAAAAAGAAGCAAGTCTCCAGATGGCTGGTGAAGAGAAGTACCAGCGTGGCAGCTTTGTAGCAGACCTAGAGAGGCAGAGCTGCAGCAAGGCTCTGGAGAGGTCCAGGAAGATGAAAAAATGAGGCCATTATAAATGCCAAGTAAGCAATAACTAGTTCAAGAAGGAAATGTAATCATTGCACAATATATTGTTCAACTGCAAATAATATTTACATAGTCATGACAATATAAATAGAGTATTGATTTAACCAAACAGAAAAGAATTAATGAGAAAGATAAAAAAAAAAAAAAAGGAAGCTAATGAAAAAATTTTTCAGGACAAGCAAAGAGGGCAATATTCTGAGGGCTCAAATGGAACTCATTCCTCTGGATATGATTTAATTATAGAAATTTTAAAAAATATTATAGAAAATGTCTTCGTCCTTATCTCAATAGTGCTCAGAAGGAAAGTATCCCTAAGAAACATTAATAAGTTGTAATAAGAAAGGAATAATCCAAAAAATATATATCATCAAGACTCTAGACTTGCTAACAATATCTGAAGGGAAATGGATGAAAATTCTGGGAGGTTAATTTGCAAATAAAAGGTATCCTCAAAGAAAACAGAACATAAAAGAGCCAATAATGAAAAATAAAGTTTATTGGTTTTTCAAAGTAAGGTTTTTAAAGTTTCAAATCTAAAGAAGCCTATAGCCAGTTGCCGTTAAGTCGATCCCAATTCATAACAACCCATATAAGTCAGGGTAGAACTGTGCTTCGTAGCATTTTCAATGGTTGATTTTTCAGAAGTAGATATCTCCGGGACTTTCGTCAAAGAAATGTCATATATGGGCATCTTTAAACACATAGAATACAAGAATACTTGTGTAAGTTGTATAGAGTTCAGTCAGGAGACAGGAAACAAATCTCTCCAGTAATTTTAACAGGAAAAATTTAATATGAAGAATTATTAACTAGTAAAAGATGGTTAATGACCAAAAAGAGTGTCTTTTAAAAAGGAAATAATAATTCCATCAGACTTCCACTTTTAGACACCACTAGAAATATTTGGTTTAGCGCATACCAAAGCAGTTTAAGAAGGATTTTGACCAATACAGGCAGATGAAGGAAATCAGGATGGCAAGAAGTCTGAAAACAATAACCCTATATGAAAGTCGAGCCTCCAACCCTTCAGCTAGCAGCCTAGCACGTTAACTGTTTGCATCACCCAGGCACTCCAGAGAGGCCTATTAAAAAAAAAAAAAAATGCTGTTGAGTTGATTCTAATTCCGACTCACAGCAGCCCTACAGGACAAAGTAGAACTGCCTCATAGGTTGTCCAAGGAGCAGCTGGTGGATTCAAACTGCCGACCTTCTGGTTAGCAACCGTAGCTCTTAACCCATTCGCCACCAGAGGCCTATAGCTAGCTATGAAAAAACAAAAAGAATTGCTTCCAAGTCGATTCCAGCTCATAGCAATCCATATGCCCCCAAAAAATGCCAACATAAAAAATAAAGTTGATCTCCAGTTTTCTCTGTGATGTGAAAACAATAATGGGAACTTTCAAGAGAAAGGATTATAGCACAAGAATTCTGTAAGGGTAACTCTTTACCAGGTTTTGTCCATTCAGGACAACCAGCAGCATAAAGCTTGTCTTAGGCTGGGTTCTCTAGAGAAGCAAAATCAGTAAAGTATATATATGTGTATATATATGTATATGTGTGTGTGTATATTTATATATATATATATAAACCCTAGTGGTGTAGTGGTTAAGTGCTACGGCTGCTAACCAAAGGGTCAGCAGTTCGAATCCACCAGGCACTACTTGGAAACTCTATGGGGCAGTTCTGCTCTGTCCTATAGAGTCGCTATGAGTCAGAATCAACTCGACAGCACTGGGTTTATATAAATAGAGAGAGAGAGAGATTTATACCAAGGAAACAGTTCACACGATTGTAGAGGCTGGAACATCCCAAGCCTGTGGATCAGGACAGAGGTTTCTCCTGATTCATGTAGCCACAGGGGCTGGTGAACGCAGGATCGGCAGACCGGAAAGCAGGGCTCTTGCTCACTGGCTGTGAAGGTTGATGAATCCCAAGATCGGCAGGCAAGACCACCAAGCTTCTCCCAATTCACATAGCTGCAGGGGCTGGAGAACCCAAGATCAGTAGGTTGGAGAGCAGGACTCTTGCTCACAGGCTGTGAAGATCCACAAATCCCAAGATCGGCAGGTAAGCTGCTAGCTCAAGTCCCAAGATCTAGAGGTCAGATGAACAAGAGGCAACTGCAGGTTCCAGAACCAGCCAAAAACCTTGGCAAGGCAAGCAGGAAGGAAGTAGGCAGCAGAGGGCAGAGAGATGAAGGCTTAGGAGGCAGTGAGCTGCCACAGGCCCCACCCCCACCAGTACCACTCAGTAGATTCCATCATGGAGGTGATCGCATATCAAGATTTCAACAGGGAAGTGATCACATTATACAACTGCCAAAACACTGAGAATCATGGTGCAGCCAAGGTGACACACAATCTTAAACGTCACAAGGTTCTACCTAATTTGGAAATAAATGTTTAGCAATTATATAAAGATTGTCTTTAATTAAGAGCTTCATGAATGGGACAAAATGATTTGTTGAGATTAACTGATAGAAAA
Source organism: Elephas maximus indicus (assembly GCF_024166365.1). NCBI lineage: Eukaryota > Metazoa > Chordata > Mammalia > Proboscidea > Elephantidae > Elephas > Elephas maximus. The sequence goes on along the minus strand of NC_064833.1, from coordinate 56,759,781 downwards.
GTGATAGTGGTGGTCGTATAAAAATTTTTTAATTTTTTTGAAATTTTCCTGGAAAAATAAAGATGGGGATATGAAAGAAAATTCTGAAGAATAGTAAATATGAGGAAGACTACTCCTACGAATGTGCGATTTAGAGGTAAGAATTGACATGCTAATCTATGAGCAAAAAATAGAAACCCCAACAATAAACCATGATTATACATAAATGTAATGACTGATGAAGAGTACAAACCTTGTCAATGGGGAGTGGAAGAATTATTCAGTATGCCACTTTTGCTTCTATAACGTTTGTGGGAAACACTCTTCATAGGTTATGTGAGCTTAGTGCAATATAAGTTTGAAGTTTAAAAAAAATTAAAGAAGAAATCTATGAATGGCTTGATATTTTCTGAAAACAAGTAATTAAAAAGTATGTGAATTAACAAAACCAAGTACATGTGCATAGTGGAATGACAAAGTGTAGTATGCAAAGATTTGCCAAAAACTTCAAGATATTTCTGGATAATAATGGTGGTAGCTGCTATCCTTCCGATATGAATTTAAATTATTTTACTATATTAACGGGTAAGGTAATATTTCCTGCTTTTTTGGCAAATAGTTTATTGTTTTTAAGTAGTTTCATTCTTACTATTTCACTTCAAATATAAGGAACATTCTTTAAATTTTATCAAATGCCTTTCTAGCAAGATGAATGGACGCAAGAAATACAGAGTAGAGAGGAAGAGTGTGCTGTCACCTTGTAGGGAGAGCAACGAGGGTCACTTAGCAAGGTGTGTATAAGTTTTTGTATGAAAAACTAACTTGAATTATAAACTTTCACTTAAAACACAATAAAAATAGAAAAATAAATAAAATAATAAATCTAATCAAATGCCTTTTTAGCATTTACTGATAAAATCATGTGGGGTTTTTTTCCCCCTCCTTTTTTTTTTTTTTTTTTGTAGCAGATTACACTGGGAGATTTCCAGGTCGAACCTGATATTAATTTTTCTCTTTCTGGCTTACTTTAGTTTATTGCATTACTCTTTTTCTAATAAGATCAGCACTGTGTCCCTTTCTTCGTCATCCTTCTTCTTTAAGAATGAAGGCATCTAAAGCCGTAAATTTTTTTGTCGTGTTTTCACTGCATCCTATAGGTTTTGGAAGAAGCATCCTTTTCATTGCTTTCAGGAGAGTACAAACATGCAATTTTGACTTCTCTGATCCTGCCTCCATTTGATTGAGGAGAAGCAAAGAGACTGGAACTGATGCTAAAGAGAAAGGAAGCCAAATTAAGAAACTTTAGATCAATATCTAAATGTTACATTTTAACAATGTAATTAATTTTAATAAAATAGTGAAGTCTCAATTTGGAAGATATCCCAGATTCATGTAATGCACTAATTCTCTTCTCTACAAAATCCCTACTAAACGGTTTTCAGACTCTTCCTAAGGCATTTGTCTGCCACATTGCATTATACTAGATTATACAATGTTTTGTCATGGTGTTTTCCATTTTATGATTCTATTTTTTGTTATTCTTTCTACCAAACTACTGGAACCTCAAGATATTTGGAACTTATTATTCTATTTCTTTGTTACATTTAGCAATAACATTCTTCTTTGTAATTACTACCTTTAGTACTTGTTCTAAGGAGCTCTGGTGGTGCAGTGGTTAAGAGCTTGGCTGCTAACCAAGATGTCAGTGGTTCAAACCCACTGGCACTCCACGGAATAAAGATGTGGCAGTCTGCTCCATAAAGATTACAGCCTTGGAAAGTCTATGGGGTAGTTCTGCTCCGCCCTATAGGGTCTCTATGCATTGGAATCAATTAGACAGAACTGGGTTTGGTTTTGGTTTGGTTTAGTACTTGTTCTGCCTTCTGGAACCACATTGAATAAATTCCTCTTCCTCTCAACAGCTTTTCAAATATTTAAAAATTTACCTGCCTTCCTCCCCAAAGGCTTTCTTCTTTAAACCAAATATCCTTATTTTTCCACCACTTTCATATAGGGTTGTATTGAGACTTCTTGCCATCCTGATTTCCTTCATCTGTATCCACTGGTCAAAATCCTTCTTAAACTGCACTGGCATGCTCTAAAGCAAATATTTCCACTGGAGTCTAAAAGTGAAAGTCTGATGGAATTATTACTTCCTTTTTAAAAGACACTACCCTTTCTTAAATGCCAGCCGACATTTAATTAGCTTTGTGGTAGCTCTATCACACTGATGGCTCATATTGAGCTTGCAGTTGATGAAAATAAGTATTTCCTACACCAATGTCTAGTAAGCCATAGACTGTGGTTTATGCTCCGGGCTTTAGTTGGTCATACTTATGCCTTGGTTATCTCATTCATAAAATCAGGACAATATTAATATTACTTCATAAAATTTTTAAGACAAATGATATGATATATGTAAAGCACTTAGAACAGTGACTAGTAAATGCTAAGCATTCAATAAATGTTGTTAACATCATTATTGTTGTTATTATTACTATTATTATTATCCCTTTTGACGTCATTCTAAAACATTTACAAGTTAGTCTCACCATGAAGAATTTGGGCACTTAATATATTTACCCTTGAAGGAAAACATTAGAAATATCACTGTAACCTAATATGTTAAATCATCATCTTAATAAAAATACCAACTGCACAAGCTATGAGAAGGGTTTATTTCTAAATGGACAACCTGTATGTACACTTTGACTATATGTCAAAAATAGGCATTTTTGAACACACAGAATACAAGAATGCCTAAACCAAGTTGTATCAGTTAGAGTCCAGTCAAGGGACTGGAGATGGAAATCACATCAGTAATTTTAATAGGAAAAATTTAATATGAAGAATTATTATAGTAAAAGATGGTTAATGACCAAAAAGAATTAAAGAGGCCACAAAAGAATATAGGATAGAAAATATAGAAAGCCATCTCTATGGCTGAGAGAGAGTTCCCAAGGAAGGAACTACCATCTCTATGGCTGAGAGAGAGTTCCCAAGGAAGGAACTACCATCTCTATGGCTGAGAGAGAGTTCCCAAGGAAGGAACTACCATCTCTATGGCTGAGAGAGAGTTCCCAAGGAAGGAACAAACTTGAAGAGTCACCCCCGCCCCACCACCACCACACACACACCGCCCCAAGGATGAGATTCAAATTCCATTGGAGATAGTGTGGCTGAAGCCCACTGGATGGCAGTGAATTTTATTGGGGTGCTGATGGACTGGAGATGGCAAGCAGGAAGTCTTTTTCTAGGGTGCTTGTGAAACCTCATGGAGAGAGCATTACTGGATCTGCCACAAGCTGCAGGTAGCCATGAAAGAGGAACCTGGGAAGAAAAAAGCCCCTTGCGTGTCTGTCTTGCAGTTTTCCTCCAGCACCCCCTACTGATGAACTCTAACATTAGGGCAACTGACAAAGGAGCAATGTTTGCACGGTCCAGCTCCATTCACAAAACAAGAGTAAGAAAAAAAAGGTGGATTTTTGACAGAAAAGTCTAACCCAACATGGCAATTGTAATAATCTAAATGTTCTAATATTGATATCCTGGTGTTTGAAATTCTAATATAGACGTTTTGTTTTTCTGTGAAAAGTAATAACAATAAATTTTTCTGCAGAAAGGTCCACAGCAGTATAACATTCAATTCAATAATATCTATTGGGTGACTACAAATGCTGCTTTTTCAGAGCTCACACTCTAGTGAGAAAGACTCTTGAAACGTCAATTACAATATAATATGTTTAAATAGAAGGATGCATAAGAAGCTGTAAGGATAAGATCTGCACATTTATGACTAAATTCTGCTAAAACAATGAGATAGATAATATTCTGCCAGAGTTTGACATGAGTTCCACTGGAATATTTTACTCTGAAAGCTTCAGTGTCAAGAAATTCAGACAAATTAGATTAAGTTCAAAGAAGGAAGATGGGAATGATTAATGGAATAGAGAAATTAGCTTGTGAGGGGAAAGGCTAACAGAAATAAATTTATAGAGATTACATAAGTGACAAGAAAAGCAGCGAGCTGACAAGCAGGAGTCAGGTGAAAATACAAAATGACTCTAATGAAGAAATAGCACAGTAAATGGAATTTAGTGTAACTCAAAGAACATCATAATTGGGAAAGATGCAAGGCTTGAATTAGCCCCTTAAGAATGGGTACCTTTCCAACAGAAAGAAAATATAGCATATGTTGAAGGGTAGAAAGCTTAAGCAAAGCCCCAGGACAGGAAACTATGATGAGCAAACAATTAGGCTAATACAAAAGTTCTGTAGAGATACAAGGATGTCTCTCCCAGAGAGTGAGGAGTTGTTCTGTGCCAGACAGTGCCAGACACAGAGTGGGAGCTGAGAAATACTGATTGATTAAAAGAGTGAATGAGCAAATAGTCAAAGAGAAGGTGAGAGGAAGGAGCTGTATTGTGGAGAGTCCTGAATGCTAGACTCCAAACATTACCTTGCAGATGGGGGAGGGTGATGGAAGAATTTTTCACTGTTGTTGTTTTTCATTTTTGATAATTTGTACAAAGAAATGCTTTCAATTCATTAACAACAATATATGCTGACTAGGATATGTGGAGATATTTGAGACAGAAATACTAGCTTGGAGACTTTTTCACTGGTCTAGTGAGAATGTATATCTCTACGTTGAGTCTTCAAATGCTAGATATTTGGTTCTTCTGCTTTTACATATATAGTTCTTTTACCAGGTGTGTGTGTCATGTTATTTGTTTAAAAAATTCATTTTCTTTCCAATTTATAAAGAAATTATGAATTGAAGAGACATATATATGTGTGTGTGTGTGTGTCAAAGCAAGGACAAAAAGTTTACATGTAAGTTCTAGAAGAATATATGACTATATCCATTCATTTTAGACTAGAAGACACCAGTGAAACCTAAACACAATTGTGGAATTCTGTTGACTGTCCTTCCTAGCAGGAAACAATGCAGAGAAGTGTAACAGTGCACCCTATTCAAGGTGATACCTCGAAAATCAGAACCCCTGTGTTAACTCAGCCAGAAGAGAGGGAAAAAAAATCTCTCTTCCCTTCTTTTACTCTCTTGTTCTATGAATCCAGTCTTCACACATCCTATTTCCAGTCCTTCGATTAAAGCAGTCATTCTTTAAATGTGTGAGACAGTAAGCTTGATTCACACCAAGTGAGAAACCATAACTTCTACAGGAGCTGGGTGGATTGTTTTAATCTTTTGAGTTTTTTAGCTATTTTCTCTTCCTAAATTGCCAGGTCCTCAGCCACAATTAGCCGGGAATTCTATAATGGACCCTAATCCTCTTAGGTTCCCATTTACCTCCTCTTCCTATTCCAAAGGTCCTTGGAAATAAATTGAATATTTGGTCAATGAAACTTAATAGACCGAGTAGCTTACTTTATTGTGTTCGAATCTGGAATATATGTCTGTATGTGTATTCAACACACACACACACACACTCCAGAGTAAATTTAGAGATTTATATGTTTTCCCTAAAGTGAAAATGAAGGAACCTTGGTGGCACAACGCTTAAACACTTGGCTGCTAACCAAAAGGTTGGCAGTTCAAACCGACCAGCAGCTCCACTGGGGAAAGGTCTGTTGATCTGCTCCCGTAAAGATTACAGCCTAGAAAACCGTAAGGGGCAGTTCTACTCTGTCACATGGGGTCATTCTGAGTCAAAATCAACTGGACGGCACCTAACAACAGTTAACAACAAAGTGGAAATGCACAGATTTCAGCCACGTATTATCTTACCAAAATTTATAAGTCTGTTGTACACCAACATTTTTTGACAAGTTGTAAACAGATCCTACAGGTATCCCTGGTGGCACAGTGGTTAAAGTGTTTGGCTGCTAACCAAAAGGTCAGCAGTTCGAACCCACCATCTGCTATGGAGGAAAAAGATGTGGCAGTCTGCTTCCATAAGGATTACAGCCTTGGAAACCGTATGGGGCAGTTCTACTCTGTCCTATAGGGTCGCTATGAGCAGGAATTAACTCTATAGCAATTAGTTTGATTTTTGGTTATAGGTACTCTGAGGATACTTCTGATTTCACTAGCAGCCTTAACCATGGGGTCGTATGCTCAGGGAATTCAGCCAGTTAGCCTACATGATATCTTCTGCATTCATTACTTGTAGAACAAATCATAGGTATTCTGAAGAACAGCTGTGCTAAAAAGAGAGACTAATCTTCATAAAGTACGTTCTCTAAATTTGTTCCATATTTCTCCACCACCAATTGTTGACTACCTATAAGGACCTACCTTTTGACTATTCATTTGTCAGAGTCCTGCCCTTCCTATAAGGTTGGATTTGAATACCATGTTCTTCGTGAACCCTTGTTGGATCCCTGTGTCCCAGCTAACACCTTATTCTTCTGCTTATAAGCTCTCACGGCAGTTTTATTTTTACTTTGGTATTTATCAAATTCTGCCTTGAATTATGGTTTTATGTGTATTTATACTTAGATTGATGCTCCTTGAGGGTGGGTGCCATGTTCTACTGATATTATCATCTACAACTCCCACTATTGTGCCTGACTTACAATAAGTACTCCAAAATTGATTATTCAATTTAATTTAAGGAGCCAGATATAGTAATTGAAAAAGCTCCAGTAGTAGTTATTATTGGCAGGATGTCTGCTAAGAAACCATTAAAATTTTCCTTTGTGCTAGGGAGTTTATTAATATTCTTCAGATTCTATTTTAATGAAATTCTGTGAGAGAAAATAAAAAAGAAATACTTTTGTGTATTAGTCTACTCATTTGAAACTGGGTTATGCATTCAAAGGGATTAGATAAAATGGAATGCATATGTTGTAAAACCCAGTGAGTTGTGATTTCTTCTTCTATAAATGAAAAAGTTTAAATGAAATTCCAGGAAAGTTACTTGGGCTTCATTTAATCTTCAGTAATAAAAGAAAGAGTGCTGGTGTATGACTCTAAACAATTACTTTAGCAATTCTGGTTCCCCATGAAGTCTAGAGGAAATCTGAGCAATTAGAATAAATGTACATTGAAAAGTAGAATAAAAGTGACAAAACTGTATTTGATTTTAAAATAAAAGAATATAAGACATTTTTTGCTAAATATTCAAAACTATCATATCACTTTTCTAGAAAGTAGATTACCTGCCACAGGTCCATTGATGATATGCCCAAACAAAAAGTCTCAGCATTTCCTGAATTTAGTTTCCCCCAGAATGATGCCTTAAACATCTAATTTATTATCATTTTGTTTTCAGTGGCCTGAATGCCAGAATCTCACCAAAAACCACTCCATGTAATAGTTGCAAAGGTTCTTCTCATAAAAGCCAAAATAAATCAGCACCACTCTCAGTTTTCAAGGAGGGAAAAAAGGAATTTTTTTCCAGGCAATAAAATTCTAGGGTACATAATAAAATACCTTATAAATTGAATGTGACTCCTGGCAATGTCATCTTTTGACAGCTAATTTTAAAGAAAGGTTCACAAAAAGAGGATTTTTTTTTTAAGAGAGAATCTGAAGGATGAAAACAATGAAGAGGTTAAAAAAAAAAAAGACTGAGGAGGAAGTAGGAACACCAGGGAAAGCATAACCTACGTGCATCAGACTTGCCTGTGGTAATCTCGTTTCATGGCTTTGAATCTCTTCCTCTTGCTTGGAAATGTAGCTTGATTTTACAGCTCCTGACCTGACCCAACTACTGCAGTGGCGTTTCTGCTAAAAGTACAAATCACGCAGACAAAAGCAAGCTTGTCATGATTACCAAGACATGTCTGTCTGTACGTTCCATTTCATTTTTAACTTTGGTAGGTAATATTGAGTTCCTCATGGTGAGAGAAAAAGCAGGGGAGCTGGGACTTGGAGATGAAACAATTCAGGCTACTTAACAATACCTGGTTCTTATAAACATGTCTTAGCAGTTATGATTGAAGAAAAAATAACCAGGTTGGATATGATAATTTAAGCAGCAAGTAGGAAAATAAAAAAGAATTCCTTTTCCTTGTGTATTTTTAAATTTCCAGAAGACTTAAATTACTGAAGTATTTCCTAAAGGTACAGACATATGAGCGGCATAATTACTCTCATGCACGTTAATAATACATTTATTAATAGTTCTATGTGAGGTTAAGATTTCAGGTTGCAGAGGGGTTGCGTGGTGTTGTGAAAAGACCACCAGATCCTGAGGTTCGCTCTTCACCCAAACATTAGACAGGCCCATAAAACAAAAAGAAACTGAAGGTCACACCAGCCCAGGGGCAAGGACTAGAAGGCAGCAGGGGACAGGAAAGCTGGTAATAGGGAGACGGGAGAGTGTTATCAGGTTATGGAGTTGGTAACCAATGTCACAAACAATATGTGTAAATGTTTAATCAGAAGCTAGTTTGTTCTGTAAACCTTCGTCTAAAGTACAATAAAAAATAAAAGACCACCAGAGGTCACTTATTAATGACACAGACTTGGGCCAGTCACTTAGATATTTTGCACAATAGTCTGTTCTGGGTATACTATCATAGAGTTGTTTTGAGGACGAAAACTGAGAGGAAATAATGCATACAAAGAGCTTTGTAAACTCAAATGATACTGCAAGCTGAAGGGGCCAATTTTTATTATACATTCCTTTAGGGAGCTTAATCATGAGAATCTAGTCATTGAAATGCACTCACTAATTCCTATTTAAACAAAAAAAACAAACCCAGTGCCATTGAGTTGATTCCAACTCATGGCAACCCTATAGGACAGAGTAGAACTGCCCCACAGAGTTTCCAAGGAGTGCCTGGTGGATTCGAACTGCCAACCCTTTGGTTAGCAGCCAGGGCACTTAACCACTACACCACCAGGGTTTCCAATTCCTATTTAGATACCCTAAAACACTAAGTTATTGTTTTAAGACTCAGCCAAGGGTTGTTTTTTTTTTTTAATTTCTCTGTTTACAGTATTAGCCGTTTTCAGAATGAAAAAAAAAATTGAATTTCTGAGGAAACCACATTTCTATGAAAAATTCATATAATGAATGAACCACTAACTCTTTCTACTTATTTTATTTCAATCCTTTAGTCATTGTGGAGCCTCATTGTACTTACTATAGGAAGAAGGTATAACTATATTATATCTTGTCTTAGAAAAAATAAGTCTTCATTCATATTTAATTACAAGTGTTAAAAAAATTGAACATTTTATTGTGTTTTAGCTGAAAGTTTAGACAGCAAATTAGTTTCCCGTTCAACAATTCATACACAAATTTTTCCATGATGTTGGTTGCTATCCTCGAAATGTGTCAGTACTCTCCCCATTTCTACCCTGCCTTCCCCGTTTCCATCCCTCCGGTTTCCCTGTCCCTCTTTGCCTTCTCATCTTTGCTTTTGGGCAAATGTTGCCCGTTTGTCTAGTATTCTTGATTGTTCTAAGGAACACATTCCTCACGGGTGTTCTTGTTCATTTTATAGGCCAATCTATTATTTGGCTGAAAGGTGACCTCCGGATTGGCTTCAGTTCCAGGTTAAAAAGGTGTCTTACAGCAATAGTCTCAGGGTTCTTCCAGTCTCTATCAGTCCAATAGGTCTGGTTTTTTTATGAATTTGAGTTTCGTTCTACATTCTTCTCCCATCCTAACCAGGACATTCTATTGTGTACCTGGTCAGAGAAGTCAGTAGTGGTAGCCAGGCATCATCTGGTTCTTCTGGTCTCGGGCCAAAGGAGGCTGTGGTTTATGTGGGCCATTAGTCCTATGGTCTAATTTCTTCCTTGAATCTTTGGTTTCCTTCATTCTGATATGCTCCAGATGAGAAGAAACCAATAGCTGTATCTTAGATGGCCATTCACAAGCTTTTAAGACCCCAGACACTGCTCATCAAATTAAGATGTAGAGCATTATCTTTATGAACTATGTTATGCCAGTTAACCTAGACATCCCTGGAGACTATGTTCTTAGTCTTCAAGCCCAGTAACTCAGTCCCACAAGGTGTTTGGATATGTCTAAGAAGTTTCCATAATTGTGCCTTCATGTGCTTTATTATATATATGAATATGTATGCCACATATACAAATGGCCATAATTGTACTTATATATGGAAACCTTAGTGGCATAGTGGTTAAGAGTTCGGCTGCTAACCAAAAGGTCAGTAGTTCAAATCCACCAGGCGCCCCTTGTAAACCTCATGGGGCAGTTCTCCTCTGTTCTGTAGGATTGCTATGAATCAGAATAGACTCAACGGCAACGGGTTTGGTTTGTTTTTTATTTATTTATTTTTTTTTTATATATGCACACACGTACTCTCTTCCTCCCTCCCTTGCCTATATGGCATACATATCTTTCAATGTAACCACTCATAAATTTTCAGTTGTTACTGTTGTTACAGAAGTGTATGTTATAGCATTTACCATACTTATCCTATATTCTTGCATACCTCCCAGTGTCTTCATTTACCTTGGCCATGTTGTGCTAACTTCCCCTGTATTGTGTATTGCCTTTCCCTTCACCAGAATTAATGCCTGTCTACTCTCTAGTAAATGATTCTCCCTCCCTCCCACCCCCTTCCATCCCTGGTAACCATCAAAGAACATTGCTTTCTGTGTGTAAACCTATTCTTGACTTTTTATAAAAGTGGTGTCATACAATTTTTGTCCTTTTGTGATTGACTTATTTCCTTCAGCATAAAGTCCTCCAGATTCATCCATGTTATAAGGTGTTTTGTGGACTCATCATTATTCTTTATAGCTGCATAATATTCCTTTGTATGTATGTACCACATTTGGTTTATTCATTCATCCCTTGATAGACACTTAGGTTGTTTCCATCTTTTTGCTATTGTGAATACTGCTACAATGAACATGGATGTGCATATATCTACTGGTGCCGCTGCTCTTTATCTTGGTTTTTATTTTGAAGTATGTGATCGTTAGTCTTCTTTGTGGCTACCTTAGTATTTACCCCTATTTTTCTAAGTATAAACCTAACTTGTATCTCTCTATATCACCTTAATTTTCTTTCCATATGGAAGATCTATGCCTACTGGATTTAGTCCCTCTTTATTGATTATTGTCATCTTTTACATAATGACATCAGTGATTCCCTGTTTTGAGCATTTTTTTAATCTTATTTTATTTTTATGATTTACCTGAGTTGATATCATGATGCTGTGTTCTGTGTTCTAGTGTTGTGTTGATATCTGATATTATTGATTTTCTAATTAGATAATTCCCTTTAGTATTTCTTGTAGTTTTGGTTTGGTTTTTGCAAATTCTCTAAGTTTGTGTTTATCTGTAAATGACTCAATTTTGCCTTCATCTGTAAATGACTCGATTTTGCCTTCATATTTGAGAGACAGTTTTGCTGGATATATGATTCTTGGCTGGCAGTTTTTCTCCTTCAGTGCTCTATATATGTCATCCCATTGCCTTCTTGCCTGCATGGTTTCTGCCGAGTAGTCCAAACTTATTGATTCTCCTTTGTAGGTGACTTTTCGCTTATCCCTGGCTACTCTTAAAATTTTCCCTTTAAAATCTTTGGTTTTGGCAAGTTTGATGATAATATGTCTTGGTGACTTTCTTTTTGGATCTACCTTGTATCAGGTCTCCAAAACCTGCCTCTCCACCACCCAGCTGAAACAATTTCAGTCAGACTTCTAACAGATTTGCCTTTACATTATAATAGCCACCTGGTTCCATGTAGGGATGAAAGCCAAAGTCTGTGGATCGCTTATGCCTAGACTGGAGCCTCTTCTGCTCTGAGCTTCCAGTTTAGAGGAGTTGGGAAAGAATTTTTCCCAATTTGTTAATTTGCTCCTTCTCCCAGGCCAGGAGAATGGGTCAGAAAAAGCTCAGCAAGTTGTATCTCAGGCCCAGGGAATTCAAATGTTAATGAAGCCAGCTGGGGCAGGGAGGGAAAGGATCAGATAGATAGGAGAGAGTACTTTCAGAAGGAGCTATTAGATTCACACGGTAAATTAGGAAAAATCACTTATCTTGTGTCGAGAGCGCTGTTTTATTTCAGATTCCACAGTGTGTAGCCTGTGTGCTCTGGCTGGGTCCCCACTGAGATTGCCCCAGGGGGTAGGGCCACATCCCATGCTTGCCATGTCTCAGGAAACTACTATCAGCCCTGTCGCATTCACACCAAGGAACGGTACCGAGGAATCAGAGCTGAGGCGCTGTGCAGGCTTGCTGCTTCTGCGCGGTCTCTCGTTCCCCTGTCGCTCAGGTCAATTCCTTAGTTCTGTGTTTGATGCTCAGAGTTCATAGATTGTCATATATGTATTCAATTCACTTGTTTTTTCAGGTTTTTGTTTCAAGAGGATTTAGCAAAGCTTCTGACTAGTTAGGCGTCTTGGTCCCACCTCTCTATTGGTGCCGCTGCTCTTATTTGTCTAGGATATAGGAGTGGAATTGCTGGATCATATGGTATTTCTATTTCTAGCTTTTTGAGGAAGCTCCATACTGTTTTCTATAGTGGTTGTACCATTTTACAACCCTACCAGCAATGTATAAGAGTTCCAAGCTCCCCACAACCTTGCCAGCATTTGCTGTTTTCTAATTTTTTGATCAGTGTCATTTTTGCTGGAGTGAGACAGTATCTCATGGTAGTTTGATTTGCATCTCCATCAACGGGTTTTTTTAATGGCTAATGGTTGCAAGCATCTATTCATGTGTTTTGTTAGCCTCCTAAATGTCTTCTTTAGTGAAGTGTCTGTTTGTATCCTTTGCCCACTTTTTGATTGGATTGTCTTTTTGTTGTTGAGGTGTTGAAGTTTTCTATATATTTTAGAGATTAGACCCTTGTCAGATATGTCATTGCCAAAATTTTTTTCCCAATCTGTAGGTTATCTTTTTACTCTTTTGGTAGTCTTCTGATCAGCATAAGTATTTAATTTTTAGGAGGTCCCAGTTATTTAGTTTATCTTCTGTTGTTTGTGCATTTTTAGTTATGTTTGATAGTGTATTTAACCATGAAATAGGACCCCTAGCTTTGTCCCTGTGTCATCTTCCAATAATTTTATAGTTTTAGGTTTAACCTTTAGGTCTTTGATCTATTTTGAGTTAGTTTTTTGTGTATGATGTGAGATATGGACCCTGTTTCATTTCTTCTGCCAGTGAATATCCATTTTTGCCAGCACTGTTTGTTAAAGAGACTATCTTTTCTACATTGCATGGACTTTAACCCTTTGGTGAAGATCAGCTGTCCATAGCTGGATAGATTTACTTCTGGGTTCTCAACTCTGTTCCATTGGTGTATGTGTCTGTCATTGTCCTAGTACCAGGCTGTTTTGACTACCATGGCTGTTTTGACTACCGTGGCTGTATAGTAAGTTCTGAGATTGGCATGTGTGAGGCCTCCTACATTGTTCTTCTTCAGTAATGCTTTAGCTATTCGGGGCCTCTTTCATTTCTATAATAAGTTGGAGATTAGTTTTTCCGTTTTTCTTAAAAAATGTTGCTCGGATTTGGATTGGGATTTCCTTGTATCTGTAGATCACTTAGGGTAGTACTGACATTTTCACAATGTTAAGTCTTCTAATCCATGAGCATGGTATGTTTTTCTGTTTATATAGGTCTCTTTTGGTTACTTGCAGTAGTGTGCTATAATTTTCCTTGTATGAGCCTTTTACATCCTGATTAGATTTATTCCTAGGTATTTTATCCTATTGGAGGCTATTGTAAATGGTATTGTTTTCTTGATTTCCTTTTCAGAGTTCTCCTTGTTATTGTAGAGGAATCTAACCAGTTTTTGTATGTTGATCTTGTACCCTGCCACTTCGCTGAATTCTTCTATTAGTTCCAGTAACTTTCTTGTGGAGACTCTGGGGTTTTCTACTTATAGGATCATGTCAACTGCAAATAGGGATAGTTTTACTTCTTCCTTACCAATTTGGATCCCTTTATGTCCCTTTCTTGCCTTATTACTCTGAGTAGGACTTCCAGTAAATATTGAATAGGAGTGGTGATAATGGGCCTTCTTTTCTTGTTGCCATTCCCAAGGGGAATGTGTTCAATCTCTCTTCATTGAAAGCATAATGATGATTGTGAGGATGGAGCAGGACCAGGCAGTGTTTCATTCTGTTGTACGTAGAGTCACTATGAGTCAGAACAGACTCAATGACACCTAACAACAACAACATAACCCAGTAGTTTTTAAGAAGGTGTTACTCAGTTTCCGTATATTTAATTTTTTTCTTTGTTATTTCTGTTATTGATTTCTAGTTCTACAGAATTATAGTCAGAGAAGATACTTTGTATTATGTCAAGGTTTTTAAATTTATCAGGGCTTGCTTTGTGACCAAGAATATGGTCTATTCTGGAAAATAGTCCATGTATGTTGGAGAAGAATGTGTCCTGTGCTACTGTTGGGCGATGTGTTCTCTATGTCTATGAGGTCAAGTTGGTTGATTGTGTTGTTTAGAACTTCTGTATCTTTGTTGAGTTTCTTTCTAGTTGTTCTGTCCATCATCAAAAGTGGCGTGTTAAAATCTCCTACTATTATTGTAAAACTGTCTACATCTCTTTTCAATTCTGTTAGAATTTGTTTTATGTATTTTGGAACTCCATCATTGGATTCACAAATATTTATTATTGTTATGTTTTCTTGGGGGATTGACCATCTAGTCATTATTTAATGTCCTCATTTGTCTCTCATAATGGATTTGCCTTAAAGTCTATTTTATCTGATATTTTTATTATTGCTACTCCTGTTCTCTTTTGGATACTGTTTGCTTGATATATTTTTTTCCACCCTTTGATTTTTTACTTGTTTATGTCTTTGTGTCTATGGTGTATCTCTGGTAGGCAACATATTGATGGGTCATGTATTTTTATCCATTCTGCCATTCACTATCTCTTGACTGGTTCATGTAACCCATTTACATTCAATGTGATTAATGATAGGTATGGCTTCATTGCTGTCATTTTGTTACACTTTTTTTTGTAGCATTAACATTTTCTTTGTTCGTCTTAATTTTCTGTACTGAGTTCTTTTTGTATATGGCTTCCCCTCCCCCTCCATCAATCATTGTTGTGGTTTTTGTGTTTACTGAGTCTTTTTGGCTTTCTTCTTCATTATTTTGGTGAGTAGATTTATTACTTTTCTTTGTGGTTACCCTGAAGTTTACCTTAATTCTCTTAAAATTAAAACAGTCTGTTACATCTTGAAATCACCTCGATTTCCTCCCCATATGGAAGTTCTATAACTATACCTTTTATTCCTCCTTTTTGTTTTGAAGTTGTCATCATTTACAGCTTAACTCCTCTGTTTCCCTGTAGTCTGTTTTTTAGCTTTATTTTGTTTTTGTGAAGTCTTTATCCAAGTTGGTATCTGGGTGATGCTGTGATGTGTCCTTATCTCAGGTTGTTGTCTGATGTCATTGGCTCCCTAGCTGAAAGACCCTTTAATATTTCTTGTAAGGCAGGCTCTAGTTTTTACAAATTCCCTTAGTTCGTGTTTATCTGGGAATGCCTTAGTTTCCCCCTCATTTTTGAAAGACAGTTTTTCTGGATATATGATTCTTGGTTGACAATTCTTTTCCTTCAGGATTTTATATATGTCATCCCATTGCCTTCTTGCTACATGGTTTCTGATAAGCAATCAGTATTTAGTCTTACTGGTGTCCCTTTATAAGTGATACTGCTTTCAGAATTCTTTCATTTTGGAAAGCTTGATTGTGATATGTCTTGGTTATTTCTGTGGGGGTCTATCTTGTGTGGGGTTTGTTGAACTTCTTGGGTGGTAACCTTCTTGTTGGATATTTGGGAAGTTTTCAGCCAATGTATCTTCAAAATTTTTCTCTGTACTTTTCTTTTTCCTCCTCTTCTAGAATTACTATTACCCAAAAGGTATTCCTTTCAGGGTGTCCCTCATAACTCTTCAGCTTTATTTTTTTTTTTTAATTCTTTTTTCTGACTGTTCCTCAAACAAATTAGTACCAAGAGATTTGTCCTTTATTTTGCTGATTCTTTCTTCTGTTGATTCAATTCTACATCTTTTTCTTCCATTGAGTTATCTGGCTCCAATATTTTATTGTTAATCTTCTGAATTTCTAATTGTTTTTGTATGGTGTCTAATTGTCTCTTAAATCTGTCATCTGTTCTTGTTTTGCTTTCCTGAATTATTCTAGGGCTTTTTTCCTTGATTTCTCTAAGGATCCTAAATATGTCTTTTGAATTCCTTCTCAGGTAGTTCTATTATTGTTTCTTCCACTGGAAGGTTTTCTTTCCCTTTATTTTGCTCACATATTTGAGCCATTGTATCCCTTTTTTTCATATGATTTGTTATTGTCTACTGTCTCTGAGGCATTAAGGTGTTATTTTATTTATGCATTATTTATTGATGGATTGTATGTTTGTTTGTTTTGTCCTGATTTTTTGTTTTGTTTAATATAACAGGGCAGGCAGGGTGGGCATGCTCTGCTGATTGCTGGTCTGGCAACAGGGGCACACTTACCACCTGTCACCATGTGGGCAGGTCAGTGGAGGGCAAGATAAAGACACAGTCACTATTTACCAGGCATGGGGGATGGCTTGGGGTGGGCAGGGCAGGCCCAGTCCAGCAGTGTGGGAGTGTGTGATGGTGCTTGCCAGATGGACAGGTGGTGGGTGGAGTGGGTGTGGCAGGCAACCAGTGGTGTGGGAGCACTCTCTGCCACTTGCTGGGTGGGCATGGTGGTGGGCAGAGGGGTATGGCAAGCAACTGGTAGCATGGAAGCACTCATGGCCACTCACTGGGTGAGTGGGGCAGTGGACAGGGTATGGCAGGTTACTGGGGTTATGGAAGTGCTCTCTGCTACTTGCCAGGTGGGCAGGGTGGCTGGTGTGGGCATGTGGCAGGCTACCAAGGATACAGGGTTGGAGGACCTCATGCTGCTAAACACCACAAGGGCAGAGGGAGGGCAAGTGTGCTCCTCTGGTCACTGCACATTGGTGCCTGGGCACTTCCCCATTGGCTGCAGCCAGCAATTGGGACCTGGTCCCAACAACATGCTAGAGGAGAGGGCTGCCCCATGTCCACTCGGGTAGAGAATCTCCTACTGACATTGTCTGGATCTGCTACTCCGTGTGCATCACCCACTCTAATGGTCAGGAACCACTGCTGGTGAATAGTCCTGTGCTCGGAACCTGGCTCCCTTCCCCCACCCCCCCAACCCCCACTCTGTGGATGCTCAGATCCCTGGAGCTCTTGCCCTCCTTCCTATTCTTTCCCTCCTTAGATCCAAATCATGCCCTGCTCTCCTTGCTTCACTCCAGATATGTCTACAGTTTCTCTGCCCCCTATTGAGAATTTTGCAAAGTTGCCTTCCTGTGCTCCTTACCTGGGTTCGCTGCTGGCTTTGTCTCAAGATGGCCATACTCTGCCAGGCCAGCTGGCAGGGCACCTCCTCTCCATTTCTCTCTTCACTTGCTGCTTTCATTCAGTTTTTTCTTCCAATCAGTGTGCAATCTAATTCTTTAGCCTTCCATTTGGTACTCAGGATTGCAGGATTATCATGTGTATCTGTTTCACTTGGTTTCTTGAATCTTTGCTGTAGAAGGATGTCATGGTGTGCCTGACTAAGCCACCATCTTGAGCCATCTCCTTTAAAAATAAATGTACTTTGCTACCTGTGCTCATCTTTCATTCCTAACCACACAAGCCATTATTGTCTCTACATTGTTAGACATATAATAATAGTTTGATATGATATGATATATATATATATAATTTTATATTATCTTAAAAAGCCTTTGGGTGCATAATTATATTTAAAAGTTAATATTTAAAACCTAACATAAATTTTGTGCTGTAACATCGTAAATTAAATCCAAAATTAATGTGGTTGAAATAAATGCCAACTAATTTTTTTGTTTCCCTCTTTAGTGGTTATGTCTTTGACTATGATTACTACAGAGATGATTTCTACAATCGGTATGTGAATTTTTCATCCTTTTCCCCTTTTGATTTGATTTATCTCTCTTTTTTAAACTATTTTGTGGATTCTATTCAGAGATATACCTGACTGTTGGGTTCAAAATAATATTTTTAAAATTAAAAGAAAAAACTAAATCCTATATTCATTATACTTACTAAACCCAAAAAACAAAACAAAAAAAATACTTGTATAATATAGATCTTGGGCTTTCAGAGGTGCTTAAGCTTAAAAACTAGTTTCTAACATTTAGATTATATTCTAAAGATTTAATTAATGAATATTATTGTTCCCCTAGAATTCTTCGAGATTGGAAAAATTCATAAACTCAGAAAATGACCCTACCGTCTAACATCTATTTTCATATAACACTTTGAAGATGCTGTATTGGGTAAAAAACCCTGGTGGTGTAGTGGTTAAGAGCTACATATGGCTGCTAACCAAAAGGTCAGCAGTTTGAATCCACCAGGCACTTGGAGACCCTAGGGGACAGTTCCACTCTGTCCTATAGGGTAGCTATGAGTCAAAATCAGCTCAATAAAAACAGATGAATAAATATTTAGCATACTTAATTTAAAACAGTAGAAATATTGAGAATTAATGCATTTAATAAGCATTTTTGTTCTTTGTTTAAAAATATCAAAAGTAGTTTGAACAGTGCTTGCCTTCTTTTTGTCATATAATTCACGATAAGGACTTTTTCTATGTTTTGGTAAATTGTCATGCTGCTTTCTAAGTTTAGGTCAATTTCCACATTTTATCAATGTCATGAAATATCTTCAAGCATTCCTTCACTATGTAGGTGTTTTGCCAGCACCACTCTGTCTGGGCCATCTCCATCCTTTCCATCACAATTATTTTACTAATTTATGTTGATGAGCTGGCCTTTCACTAAGTTCCTCTGGGTATACATCTAGATTCTTTCCAATGGAAGAGAGTCAACATATCCATGGTCAGCTATTTCTTCTATACCTCTATTTACATTTTATTTGAATTTCATTTCCAGCATTATCACTTTTGGACTCTTCGCCACAATTTTAGCTTTGTTTAGCAGTTCTCTTTCTATTATCCATTTTTGTAAAATACCACTTTATCACTGGAATATAAAGCGGCAACACAACTATATGCATTGCTGCTTATGTGTGAACTGAGTAAGATATGCAACAACCAATCACTGACATACTGAAAGAAGTGATATGATTGGTCGCTGATCGTGATGGTCATCTGTTATTTACATAGTGATTTGTGGACTGAAGAGCTAGCAGCAAAGTCTGGACTTTGTAAAATTACCATTAATATACTGTTATAACTTAAATTTTATCTGTGTTGTTTGGGGCTGGTGTTATTTAAATAAGCAATGGTAGTTGAAATTCATGCACGTTGTAGCCATACAAAGCCAGGACTGACTACAGATATATAGGTAGATCATTGGACCGAAAAAGAAATACGAAGTAAATGTCCTTTTAGCCTTTCAACGTAATTATGATTCAAACAAAAAAAAATCCTAAGGTATAAAATGCAAACTTGGAGAAAAAATTAATAGACATTTTAAAGTGGGAAGAAACCTCAGGATCCCATGAAACAGTCTTAATCTCTCTGCTTCAGCCACTGGTGCTGTTTCAGTTGCACAGCAACCCCGTGCGGCTGCCTGCCTCAGGACTTCCGGTGTGCTCACTCTTCCCGTACCTCCTTCCGCCGTCAAGTTACTTGATTTCATCCTTCAGATCTCAGCATGAACTCCCTGTCGGACTAAATTAAGCTTCTCTGTTTCCCTCTCTCAGTACCCAGTACTGTTCCTTCACATCATTTCTAAGTTTGTATTGTTATATTTGTTTCTGCAATGACAGTATTTGATTCATGTCCACCTTCTTTCTTTCATGAGGGCACGAACAAGGCTCAGTTATTGTATCCTCAGGGATTATCATTAAGCCTCACACTTAGAGATACACAATGTCTGTTATTAATTCATCTTAGATTTAGAGAGATTGTGGTTGTTCCAAGGTCACCCAGCTCATTAGTGACAGAACTACAATCCTAACCTGGATATCCATTTAGAGTCAGTAACCAACTGTGTGAATATGTAAAAGAGGGTGAACAGTTTGTGGCTTTCAATAAAAGGAAGCAGGCTTCCCTACATGGGAATCATGCCTACGGCAATATCTCTAATACCACTGTGTTCAAACTATAGAATTAAGCAAGTTATTTCACTAGTTATCACTTTTTGACCAAATATAAGGTTTTAGGAGAGATTTTGTCAAATTGTTTTTATAGTTTCTACAAGATATATTTTATCTTAAATATCAGATAGCTTGTAATCACTTGTTCTAAAAAGCAATGTAAAGATCTGGTAGCATTAAAATTATCCCACTTACTATTAAGGTAACAGGTAGACATCTTTATACTATTTGAAAATTTTAGTTTTTGACAATTTGAAAAGACATTTTCCACTATAGCTTCGTTTTTCAGCGTGCAGGACACTGCCCTAATTGCTATGAATAAAATTTTCAACTAATATACATTGTCTTATAGTCTATTAAGGTGAAACGTTTTAGCATTGTACTCTTAATTGTTTGCTATCATATGACTTCCTTCAACATTTAAAGAGTTTCTATTTAAAGTGAAGTCTTGTGCTAGAAGGCAGGAGACCCAAGTTTTGGCAACTAACTATAATTTTGGGAAAGATGAATTTTCAGCTTTCTTTCCTTTAAGAGGAAGCTGAGATATGCTTTTTCTTGTGTTCAGATTATATCTCAACAATATGATTAGCTAGATAGATAAAAAAAACCAAACCCAGTGCTGTCCAGTTGATTCCAGCTCACAGCGACCTTATATCGACCTTATAGGACAGTGTAGAACTGCCCCATAGAGTTTCCAAAAAGCACCTGGAGGATTCGAACTGCCTACCCTTTGATTAGCAGCCGTAGCCCTTAACCACTACGCCACCAGGGTTTCTGATCTATCTTTTAGATGAGAGATAGATAAATCTATCAATTAATCAATCGATCGATATATAGATAAATCTTACCTGCCAAAGAGCAAGAGCCTTAATCAGCCAAATTATTTTATACACTCTACACTATGCAAAAAATGCTAACTGTGAACAATTTTCAAAAGTGTTTATTTGTCTTACATGAAATCTGTGTGGGTCATAAGCATGCAGTAGATCTGTATGGTTGTATTTCTAACAGACTGTCTGAGCAGTCTGCACTCTCGTTAATTTATTTTCTATTTTTTGCACTTGGCAAAAAAAGACATAGCATCTGCCACTAATGGATATACTGGGGAGTTCCCTGTGAACAAAGAATCCGTGAAAGGAAAACAGAATGGACAGGCTGGACAAGAACAACAGCTTCCAGAGTCACGGCTAACAGTTTTGTCCACAATAATCTTCTTAAGTTATGCTCTGCTTATATTTATGGTTAATATTTTATCTTTCTACTAGTGGTACAAACTTTGGCAAGCTATTTAATATTGCAAACACTGCTATCTCATTGAAAAGTTATCATGAAAATAATAATGAGGTAACATACGTGTAGCGATCATGCCTGGCATAGTGTAAGTGCTTCATCAATGCTGGCTACTAGTAACACTTTATAGTAACTGCTAACAGTGAGGCAAGGCAGTGGTGGTTCAGTGATAGAATTCTCACCTTCCATGCAGGAGACTTGGATTCCGTTCCTGGCCAATGTACCTCAAGGGCAGCCACCACTAGTCTATCAGCAGAGGTTTGTGTGTTGCTGTGACTCTAAACAGGTTTCAGCAGAGCCTCTAGACTAAGACAGACTGGGAAGAAAGCCCTATCTACTTGTGAAAAATCACCTACTGAAAATCTTACGGAGCACAGTTCTACTCTGATAAATGGAGTCACTATGAGTTGAAACCAACTTGTTAGCAACTGTTTTTTTGTTTGTTCGGTTTGTTTTGGTTTGGTTTTGGTTTTACTAACAGTGATGGTAAATGTGTTTCTTATAATGATAATCATATAGCAATGTCCATATGACTGAGAAATAAGCTGAGAGGTCAGTTGCCCCTCTGTAACACATAGTCCATCGTGAGTCCTCTGGATTATTCCATTTTTATTGTATTTCCTTTTCCTGCTCTTCAGAGCTTTCCAGATGCAGCACTTAGGTATTTCTGTTGCAGCCATGCTGCTTTGCTTAAACTCTTTATCCGTCAGGAAAATAGAAACCATATCAGTTATGCTTAACAGAGATAATCGAATGTACAATTTGCTAACTAGATAATTAAGGAACACAAAAGGCAAAAAGAAAACACTAGTATAAGAGAGATAGCAAATGTAAGAAGCAGCTACCCCATCTAGGACCGGAAGGACAAAGCAAAGAGGTTGGGATTATTAAAATGTAGTGCAGAAAAGGGCCTTGCCGAGCTGAAACTGTGAGTGGGAGGCTCTGCTCAGCTGGTGCTGCTGCTGACCTATCCAAGCCCACGGCAGTCCCGGTGGGCTGGTACCCAGACCTCTGAAAAAGCGGCCCTGGCTGGCTGGCACTGAGTTTTTTTCAGCCGTTGTGAAGAAGCTGCTCTGCAAGTGTGCAAAATCTGAAACTAGACCGAGCTGCTGTCGCTGGAATGGCTGCAGCCGGGATGGAGTATATAGGCTGGGAAATGCTGACAGAAACAGGAAGCCAAAACAAAAACAAGAAGCAAAACAGAAAGGAGCAAGTCCCTTCTTCCTGTTCCAGCCTTACAGCCTCCTCCTGGGAGGCTGAGTCTAGCAGGTGGCCAGCTGGCCCCTCAGAAATGTGGTTTGCAGAGAGTCCCAACCTCACGTGTGGCAAAGAGTGGGTCTGAAGCTGAGAGGCAATAGCTTAATAACTGGCACACATTCACATCATATCATCATCCTATTTCTTCCAGGTTTCGAGATTTTAATGAATTTGGGTTTTTTGATCCTTAGATACTTTTAGCTTAAAAATTCCTTTACAACCACTTTCCATTTTATTGTGATTGCTTTGATTCATTGGGCCAGCTATAACTTTTCCACATACCTGGTCTGAGGGATCGTGAAGAGTGTGACTAACATCGACTTCTAAACTTGTATCTTTTTGTTTCACACAAAACATTGCCCCAAAATTTATATCATTGAACGGGATTTCTTTTAAAGAGTCAAATTAAGTCTCCAAAGGAAGAACCTTAAAAAAAAAAAAAAAACCCTTTGCCAATGAGTTGATTCCAATTCATTGCAACCCCATGCGTTACAGAGTAGAACTGCTCTAAAGGGTTTTCTTGGCTGTATTCTTTACAGAATGAAGCCCTAGTAGCACAGTGGTTAAGAGCTCGGCTGCTGACTAAAAGGTAGGCAGTTCGAATCCACCAGCCGCTCCTTGGAAACCCTATGGGGCAGTTCTACTCTGTCCTACAGGGTCACTGTGAGTTGGAATCAACCCGATGGCAATGGATTTTGAATCTGCACAGAAGGAGATCATCAGACCTTTCTTCTGTGCACCACTCTGTGGATTCAAACCACCAACATTTAGGTTAGTAACTGAGAACAAACTGCCAGCATCACCCCGGGACCTAAATGAAGGACACTACCTTATATGTTATTAAAACAGAACATAAATATTTATACTCTTCTAAGTAAAGAAAAAGGAGAGGTAAAGTTAAAATTGTACTGATTCCCACAAGGAATGTTTTCAATTTCTGAGATACTGACAGTTGAAATCTAACCTTTTTTCAATAGTATCAGGAATAGTACCAAGCAGTTTATAACCTCCAGTGATGAGTAAACGTTTCTTAACAGACGAAAAGAAATGTCAGAGGTACTTGACCATATAGAAAAAAACATTCATTTTAAATGATTTAAAATGGGCATTGTTCAATTTTGGAACAATGTTGATCTTGATTATCTTATTTAACAGAAGAGAAACCACTGGAGTTAGAGTTAATAAAAAAACTGTAAGTCAAGTTGCAGTTGTTTCAGACCATTGGTTATAGAGCACAGCGTATATTCGTGAAGATTGGAAAAACATATTAGCAAAAAGCAAAGTCTGTTTCTTTATGCAAATTTAAATTACCATCTGGATGAACAGTATTCCACTCAAGATGTGTGGAAATAACAGCATGGTACAGTTGACAAAGGGCATGATTTGGAGTCAGAAGACATGAATTTCAGCCCTAGATATAACATGTGTTGACTGGTTATACTTGGGCAAGTCATCTTATCCATATTGGCAATTTCCTTCATGAACAAAATGGTTTAATAACACCTACTTTGCAGAATTATAAGAACTAAATAAGAAAATCATTTTACTGATTACTCAATGGCCATTTGAACATGTTAACTTTTGTAGTCATACAAACCTATCTACAAAATCTAACAGACAGCAAAGTCGGATAAAATAAAAAGACTATATTAGCAGCAAAATATTGCAAAAAATATTCAAAGTTTCAATCAGATTTTCTTTAAGAGCATGTTCAAGAAGTATTTGCATGCAATTCAGAGGAAAGACTTCACTGAAAATCTTGAAAACGTTTAATAACAAAAAAGAACAATAAAAATAATTTACTTACTGGTTTCAGATGAAGTGAACCTCTCAAAGTTATTTCCTGATTTGGTTGTGATCAAAGCTTATTTAAAGTCGGGGTGTAAATTATAGACAGATTTTTATGAATTTTAAGTAGTTCAAACAGTACAGAAAAGGTACAACCATTAGCCTACAAAAATCACCAATGTGCATTTCAAATGTACCTCTTCTTTCAAATGAATGAGCACCTTCTTTGGTTTTACAGACTACGTCTGTCAGAAACGTGCTGAAAAGGAAGTTCAGAAGTTAAGTCAAGACAAAGACAAAAGACAAGGTCTTCTCTGGTCCTCTGATTATTGATCTTTATATACCTCTAAAAGACACCAGTGAGAGTATGGGCCTGAATTTGTTCTCAAGTTTTGATTCTGGGTAGCCCAGTGATTGATGCCCATAGTCCAGACTATATATTTTTTGTTAGCATTAACCACGTGGTGACTCTAAGTTTTAATTCATGAGTTTAGAATAGGAAAAATGAACTATTTTCATAAGGGGAATTTAGAAGAAAACAGACAGTTAGCAAAAAAAATTTTTGAACGAAAATATACACAATAAAATCCACCGCCATTCCACAGTTTCTAAACATTACAAGCTGTGACATTGTAATACTCTTTACAGTGTGTCAGTGTTCTGGTTATTTCTGTTCTAATTGTTTCATTGTCATTTACTTAATCTCCCTGCCCTCCAATCTTCTCATCTATGCTTTAAAATGGCTGTTGACCCTTTGATCTTGTATCAATAATGGGGTTATGTTTCGTTTTATTTTAAACACAAAACTCAAGGGTGATTATCTTTACTCTTTGGTCTACTTAGTTTAGTTTAAAGGTGACTTCAAGGGATAGTTTCATTTCAGAGTTTCAAGTGCAACTCAGGGCCATAGCCTTGGAGATTCCTCTATCCTCAGTAGATCCAGTAAGCCTGGGTTCTTTAAGAATTTGAAGTTCTGTTCCACATTTTTCTCCCATTTTATCAAGATTCATGTATTGTATTCCTGATCAGAATATTGAGTAGTGGTAGCCAGGCATCATCTAGTTCTTCTGGTCTTGAGGCGGAAGAGGCAGTGGTTCAAGTAGATGGTTAGTTCCGTGGTCTGATTCTCGGGTTTCTTTCCTCTTTTGTTCCAGATGAATAAAGACCAATAGTTGTATCGTAGATGGCTGCCTATTCAAATTAATAATGAAGTTATTTACCAGTTTTTAACCTTTTCTGGGGGGTAAAATTATATCTCAGTTATTAAATAAAACAACAAAATTCCAAACAAGAAAAGTATAGATGAAAAGTAAAAGTTTATTAAGGAGTTAATGCATCATATTTTCTGAATAGTTTGCTTTTATTAAAATCTGACTACGTTTATTCTCTCTGCTACTTAAGAGTAAGTCTTTTAGAGTTGTCATTTTTAAGTGGTTTTTGGTGGGGGAGGGAAATTATGTGTTTGGCTCTGTTGTTATTAGGTGCCGTCCAGTAGGTTCTGCCTCATAGCAACCCTATGAACAACAGAACAAACACTGTCCCGTCCTGGGCCATCCTCACAATCGTTGTTATGCTTGAGACCATTGTAGCCATTGTGTCAATCCATGTCGTTGAGGGTCTTCGTCTTTTTTGCTGACCCTCTACTTTACCAAGCATGATGTACACCATTATCTATTTGACCAGTAAGTACTAGGGGAGAAAAATTATTCTGGCCAAGGGAATATTAGGGAAAATGAAAGACCATTAAAGAAAAGGAGAGGGTATATAATTCTAAGAGAGGAAAGAAAAAAAAAAAAAAAGCTTTAAGCCTTTTACTGGCTTTGAAATTTGGGTTCCCATGTAATTCTATTGGATTGCAATCTTCTTAGTCTATAATCTTAAATGGACTATTTCTTTAGCCTAAAAGCTATTTGCCAATATTAGTAAGGGCAAAATTTCTTTAATTGGCTGTAGACAGAATTCTGATAAGAAAGCCCATACTTGTATCACCTTCTTGGGCTGCCTTTCACTTACTTCCATCCTGCAATCCCAGAAAACTACCCCCCCTTGCCATCCTTTTCTTGTTATGTTTTTATGCATTAGATCAATACCTTGTCCTCCTACCTTTTATTTCTGGTGACCTCAAGGATGCCCAGTGAAAATTAAGAATCTCCCCTAACCCTACTAAATTTTTTAAATTAAAAACTATGCTGTCATGTGAAATAACCTCGTCCTTCTTTACTTCTGTTTTGTGAAGTGTATATCACATTTAAAACCTTAAGTTCTGATGCTGCCGACCTTCCCACCAGCGTGGTAGAAAAAAATTGATAAATCTTACCTGATTCCTTGGTGAGAAAACAAGTCACTAGAGATTCATGGCGCAAGGACCATTCCCCATAAGAACTTACAACAAAGCACATATCACATGCTGAGTTTGTTACTAAAAAGTGTAGCTCCCTCACAATACAGTGAAAAAATGCATCTCTCTTTTTCTCAACACGGAATCAGGCCAGCCTGCTGTGGAGGCTTCGTAATCCTTGACTGAGGGAAGCAATAGAAATATTGAAAAACATTTCTGTCCCCTATAAAATATCATTATTGCTTTTTCATAGTGGCAATGAATACAGTGGTTTTACTCAGCCTGCCTTTTCATTATGGCATTCTTACATCATTGTGTATTTTGGTTGTGCTTTAGAGATTTTCTTAACCCAATTTATAGATTAGCTTATTTAATGAAGCTGTTAAATTGCACTTTCGCAGCCAGGGGAAATGGTCTCTCAAAAAGAGCTTGCCTTTTATCTCAAGTGGCAATTTCTCCTCAGGAAGAATCTCATTTGATGATCAGTCAAGTGCCATATTTTTTTTTTTTTCCCCTCAATACCTTTGGGGGTTGTAGCTCATACAAAGTGCTTTCGTGTTTTGGTTCACTGACTTAAGGTGCTCTGTGAATTCAACTTATAAATAAGTAATGTAGACCTTGTTTTGTGATTGAAATGAAGGGCAAGTTTAGTTGACCCTTGTGATTTTCAAGCCCCTAGTGGTATGGATGATATTCATAATCCTTTTCAGCCTCATCCTGCCTATACTCTTTGAAGTAAACTATAATGTGTTGACATTCATGACCTCTTCTTTACTAGCAGCTCTTCAGCTCTAATGGACTTTGCTTATTCACAGAAGATGGCACCTCTCCTGAACTCTGTCTCGTTTTATTTCTTTTCCCCCCAGCAAGTATTCGAATCGTTTTGAGCATTTTACCTCTCTAATGTAGGAGAACTTCCTACCACTAAGGAGTTCTGCTTTAAATGTGGTTTATATATTATTTTTCCCCATAATGTAATAGTTTTAAATGTCTCTGGATGAATATTTAGAAACCAGTTTATCTTAATTTTTATTAAATTTCATACATTATATTCCAAAAAGATTTTCACGTTTCCATCTGTATGTGTAAACAAGATGTAATTTTATGAAATAACCTACCACGGAAGCTGTTTTTATTATTTAATTCCAGTTCTAATCTTCTCATTTCTGACATTCATATTGGATTATCATTAATGACTGTTTTAAAGCAATTACAAGAATGTAATCTATATAATGTCACAATAAAAAATGTAATAATCATAATTCTAAGTCAATAACTCTATATCTTCATAGTTGATAACATAATTATACATCTGGTTCACTGGCAAATACTTTTAAAAATAAATGAGTAAATATATCCTGATATGTTTTCCCTACACTTTTATGTTTCTCAAGTGTTTGTTGTGCCATCAAGCCAGTTCTGACTCATAGCAACCCTATGTACAACAGAACTGTATGGAGTACAATATGAAGCTTTGAATCTATGAATCACATATGTATGTAAATAAGTAAACACTTATTTTTTTCATTATTTAATAGATACACATTGATTGTGATGCATAACATTTTTCACTTTTAGCAAAAGGTTTTAGGAGATTTATTGATATTCTCCTTTGTTAGAGAAATTTTCAATAGCTAATTATACAAATGTCTCTAGTCTCAATTTCCACATCTTGCAGATGGTCTGAATAATAAAAACGTATCCTAGTAAAGATTTCCCACCAGTACTTCAGTCAACAAAGCTTTGTTACCGAGTTTAGCACCATGTCATTCAAACTCAGTCTCTTTTGTCTACAGTCAGAGGAGCATTTGACTGCTTGAAAAGCCCTTGAGAAAGATACGGCACCATATTGGTTTGTTTCTCACAGTTGTTTCTTTTAAACAGGTCTTACTTTGTCTATTATTTTTTTCTTTCGAGCTCGATTTTCTGATCAGACAATAATTTTCTTTGCTTTGTTCCTGATTCTGCATGATCTTTTCCTCTTTCCAAACTAGTGTGCTAGTAATTATCTGACATGTAAGAGGAAGATTCCCATTCCTAAGCAGGACAAATCTGTTTATCTAAGGAAAGAAATATACTTGGGAATAAAGGTCAGCAGGATTGCAATGAATTTCACGGTGGAAGTGCAGCAAAGTTCCTTGTCCATTCCTACCTCATAAATGAGTGCATATTGGAGGTCAGATTCTAACGTCCTGAAAAAGCAGACTATGTTAGCATCATTTTTCTTTAGTGAAAAAATGCATCTGTCAATAATATACTTGCGTCTGAATACTATAAAACAAAAAAAGAAATCTAAACATCTATTGAAATGTTCTATCAGGCGATTTTCTTAATGATTTCATTCATTTGGAAGAATCCATGGTGTTGTACCAACTCTCAGCACCTTATGTGTTTTATGAAGGTTATTTGATTACCATGGACGTGTGCCTCCACCTCCCCGTGCTGTAATTCCACTGAAGCGCCCCAGAGTGGCTGTCACAACGACTCGCAGAGGGAAAGGAGTCTTTTCCATGAAAGGGGGATCAAGATCTACCGTCAGTGGGTCCTCTTCCTCAGGCTCTAAATGTAAGTGATGCTCTTTATTTTATTTCCCTGTAAAGAAGGGTTGGGATAGGTATCATCACATGAAGGCCTATATTCCACAAATGAAACAAATAATTATGGAGCACCTACTATGAGGAAACTATAATAGAAATATAAATTGGATAAGAAATTGTCAGTGCTTTCCAATGCATTATACAGCAGTACAGGAGACCAACACAAACAAAAATCCAGACACATTGGAAAAGTATTTTAACACAACTAACATTGTGCTCTATGCCCACTTGGCTTGTGACATATAAAAATCCTGCAACATAGCATGCTGCTTTTAATGAAGAAACAATTTCACTTCAACACAGAGACTACATACTACCTTATGAGTGGAACAGTAAGCAAAATTTATGTAAGTTTTGAATAGTGAGCATGAGAATAAGACAGGCAAACTAAATGATAAAAAAAAAATGATAGAGATGTTAAAAGTGTAACTTATCATACTATTATAAAGCATTATGAGAGTTTTGTGTCTGAAAACATATTTAATGACATAAAGAAAAGAAAATAATATTTACATAATTTACATTGATTAGTAAAATGTGGAGACATAAACATTCCAACTAAGCATTGTGCTAGATTTTTATAGAGACCAATGCAGAAGAACTCTAATTTATTTTTAGAATATTATTCCTAAGGAAAAGATAAAAAAATTTCTCACGTTCCTTAGATTACGTTCCAGCAGAGAGGAGAAGGACAATAAGCAAACAAATTAAAACATATTAGGCAGTAGATACCTGCTATATAATAGAATAAGGCAGAATAAGGGCATAGAAAGAGACAGGGAGTCCTGTCTTCCATAGGATGGTCTATGACTGCCTCTCTGAGGAAGCAACATTTGAGCGGAGACCTGGAGGAAATAAATGAGTGTGAGAGCAAGCCTCAAGGCTAGGCAAGGAAGAGCCTTCCTGGTGGAGGAACACTCAGTGCAGAGACCTTAAGTTGCTATAGTCAAGGAACAAGGCAGCCAGTGTGGCTGCGGGAGAACAAGGACAGAAGTATGTCTGGAGACATTGTGAGATAATTTCTTCCTCCATTTGTTCTCCTAAAAACACTAATTAGTCTTTTAGCAATCTCACAACTAACAAGTATTATTTTTTGAATTCAGAAATCAAGTTTATTTGTCTTTTAGTAAACAATTTTTTTGATTTATTTTAATTAGGTTTTAAGCTGCTTTGTCTTTGGTGGTTTTTAAAATGAAAACTGAATTAAGTCCATTTTAACATCCACTGATTTCTTTTTTAAAAAAAACTGAATGATGTTGGCAGGTCATAACACAGGTCTGCAATAACATCTTTCTTGATTTTTCATTCTGCAGCTTTCTTTCAAATAAGTTCTCCAGTTCAAGACTTGTGTCAAGGACATACTGTTGTTCTTGCTATTTCCAAAGCGGTCTTCAGAAAAACCGTATCTGTCCCTTCTCATCTGGGATCCCAAAGGGAGAGTTTATAATTGCTATATCAAATGATTTGAACATTCTGTTAGATAATGAGCACACATCACATTGAACCATATTTTAATTTTTGATGACTCAAACTCTTCTACATTCCTATGAAATATTTCCAATGTATCTTCCTCTATGGCAAATCCAACACCCAACTCTCCTAACATTGCAGTTCCTATGCTAGGCACTCCACAACCATATCCTAGATCTGCAGCCACTTTATTTGCAATGTCATCACATGAGTTATGGATTGTATACAGCATACATGCCCCAATGTGCAGCCTGGTCAGATACTGCTTTAGAAGTAGTTCGCGATTTTTGATCCATTTGCTTGTTGTAGGCTACTCTCCGGTTTCTTAATTATTTCTCCTCCTCCTCCCCATTCCCTCCCCATCCTCCATTTTTATTTTAAGTGTGGGCTCACTGGGTTTAAGGATAGGAGATCTGTAGAGAGCAGAGAAATCTCTTTTACCAGGATCTTGCTTCTCCCCTCACCCTCTCCCTCTATCAGCCCCAGCCTCAGCGTAATGGTCAGAATCTGGCATTGGATGCAGTCTTGTGGGACTCAGGGTGCACAGGACCACCTGGCCTGGGCCCTTCCCACCCTTCTACCTCCCTAGGCCAGGGATGGTTGGGGTCTCCGGCCCAGGCATCTTCCTTCAGCCTTGGCCAGGGCTGGAAGCACTGCCCAGAAATCAAGCTTTTCCTTCTAAAACTCATATTCTTCGTTGCTTCTGTTTAAGAGTTGTCATGGCATTTTTATTAACATCTTCTAAGGTCATTTTGCATCCACAGCACCCACATGTTCTAGTTGTTTGCCTTTGTCTCATCTTCCACCTACAAAACAAAAAAAAACTGTGTTCTGGTTTGCATTCAACATCTGTGCACATTTTGCTGTTGTTTGGGGTTTATTTTTAAATTGACTAGTAGCTATCTTGTATCTGTCTTTTGGCATGTGAGAAAGCCTCTTTGCTACCAGGTTGCAAGCTAGGCTAGGCCGTCCACCCAACCGTCTATCTCCCCTCCAGCCATGTCTCTGAAGTCAGTTGGGCCATAGGACTCCAAGGATTATATACTGCAAGGTGCTATGTATGGTCCTTCTCCCCACTCTAACAGAATTTACTGCTTACGTCTCCCCACAAAAACTCAGGGGTCATTAACATTTTTCCCTCACATCTAGTAAAGGCAAGCTCTTTTCCAAGCACTCATAACCTTGGTGCCTTCTCCATCCCTAAACAAAAACCATTGCTTTGGAGTTGATTCTGAATCATAGCGACCCTGTAGGACAGAGTAGAACTTGCCTCATAGGGTTCCCATGGAGCAACTGGTGAATTCAAACTACTGACCCTTTGGTTAGCAGTGGTAGCTCTTAACCACTGTGCCACCAGGGCTCCATCCATACATATATAAGTAATGTAATAATCCCATGCCTCCACCTTCTTTCAGGGGATGTGGGGTCTTACTTATACCTGAATGCTCTTCTGGTTTCCATGTCAGCCATAATTTATTTTATTTTATAATTTAACTACAAGTGTACTCAAGTTTTAGTGCCTCAAAAATTGTGAGTATTGAAATTTTGATAATTTTTTTCATAAGTTGCAATAAATTCATTTACTAAAGTTAAAAGAAATAATAATGAAATGATGTTTATAGAGAGATAGACCACAAGGTAGCTAATTGGAGAAACAATGAAAATTAGCATTATAGTATGTCACTGAATTACATGTAACATAAGAAGCTATTCCTAAATCCAGTTGTTGATCATACATGAATTTTGACTTGGTCTTTATCTGGTTTTTTTTAATAACAGATTTGACAGTCTTGAGGAAAGGGTGTGTCTGAAAATTGGACTACTAAATATAAACTATAGCTGCTTTGAAAGAAATGTGGTATATATATATTTTTTAACAACAATTGTATTTTGGAACTGTGCATTTGTTAATCTAGAAAAATTTAGATAAGTCATGGCAGAAAGAGTAGATAAGTTATAGGTTGAAAATATGTTGTATGGACCATCTAGTCAAATAATTATTATAAATTTATTATGGATATATTAATTCTCAAATTGTGTTGACTTTAATAAGATTTTCCTCATAGGAAGGCAGTAGGTTGATTAATCCTATGCATGTTTCATTTGGTTCTATATATTTGGAGTACAATTTACAAGAATTAATTGTAAATTAGTGTTATTGTAGTGAAACTTAAATCTAAACAAAATTTATATAAAATGAACTAGTAAACATAACTGAAATTATAAAATTGTACATTCTATCTGAGAGCATAATAGCAGATTATGTTATATATGTATATAGATATAGAGAGAGAAATATGGATACATACACACACATATATATATATATATATATATATATATATATAAAACCCACTGCACTGCTATCAAGTCGATTCCAACTCATAGCAACCCCCCAGGGTTTCCAAGGCTGTAAATCTCTATGCAAGCTGCCTGCCACATCTTTCTCCTGAGGAGCTGGTGGTGGTTTCCAAACACTGACCTTTCAGTTAGCCGTAGATCCCTTTAACCACCTTTAATCATATAGCTGGAGCCTTCATGGCACAGTGGTTAAGAGCTCGGCTGCTAGCCAAAACATCAGCAGTTCCAATTCACCAGCTACTCCTTGGAAACCCTGTGGGGCAGTTTTGCTCTGTCCTATAGAGTCGCTATGAGTCAAAACCCAACTTGACAGCATATAACAACAACTATATATACATATATTCATTATTTGATAGTATTTTTATAAATAGCCTGGTTTCAGGGAATAACAATAATTTTCAAATTCAAATCACAAATGAGAATTTTGAGTGAAGTATCAAATACTTTAATATTGGCTTAATCTGAATGAATATTTACTGAAATATCTATCTTGCTCTTCTATTAACAGCCATTTCCCAGTAGTTAATGGTTTGGCACATTCAGAAAAGGAAATTAATGTTATAGCTTGGATAATTTGTCATTTCTTATTTCAGAATTTTTAATATGACTAAATTCCACTGAGGAGAAAACCATATAAAGAATAAAATGTATTAATGTGATAATTTGCCAAAGATGAATACTGATAAGTTTGAAAATGGATTGCTTTCTCTAGGTATTTAGGGTTTTTGTTTGTTTGTTTGTTTTTTCCCAGATCATCTTGAACTAAAACAATAATCAACCTGTCTAGCCCACATCTTGGAGTCATAAGATAAAGAAGATGTGATATTGCAGATAAATACTTTACAAAAAGAGCAGACATGTATACCTGTGAGGTTTAGCTGTAGTTTCTTAGTGGAAAAATCAGTGCCCTCTGGCGGGAAAAAAAAAAGTTCTATCAAATCGGTTCTTTTAAATAATTTATTTTAAATTCTAATGTCCAATAAGAAAATTCCTACAGTCTTTGGGGACCTATCAGTAGGCTTGTAGTGACAATAGGTGACAGAGTAACATAAAATCTCTGAAGTGCCTACGAGAGGTCCCTGGGTGGTGCCACTTTGCTGCAGAAGGCCTGGCAAGGCAATTCCTTTGCAGAGGACAGACAGGAATATCCTATGCAGCAGTTCTACTCTGTAACACATGGAATCTCCATGAGTCAGAATTGACTTCACGGCAATGGGTTTGAGTTTTTGTTTTTGTTTTTTTAAACAGGAAATCAAAGACAGTTCAGTTACATTTAAGAAATAATTATTGAGGGCTTATCCCCAACATTAAAAAAAATAATAGTCTTTACACAAGCAGATACATGCACACCCATGTTCACTGCAGCACTGTTTACAATAGCAAAAAGATGGAAGCAACCAAGGTGCCCATCAATGGATGAACGGATAAAATAAATTATGGTATATTCACACAAAAAAAAAAAAAAAAAAAAAAAAAACTTTTATTGTGTAAATGTGTTGGCTTTTTTCCCACCCAATGCATGTGATTTTAATATGGAAATAAAGCATCAACCAGTGAGACAATGCTAATATCCACCTGAGTATTATTAAACAGTTTGTCCATTCACATTACCTTGGGCAAAGTATATATTCCGCTGTGGAGGTTTTAAGGAAAGAAATTACTGTTGGCCACAGGGGTTGGAGAAGGCTCGATTCAGATCGTGGATTGAGTTTAGGAAGGGCAGGTGGACTTGGAAAGATAAAAACAGAGACTCCTGCTTTTCGAAGAGTCTGTATATGGTGTTGGAGGAGAGTGGAGGCATTGCTGTCAGATTGCCTGAGGTGGAATGCATGCTTCACAATTTATTACCACTCTAGTCTTGGAGAAATCCTCCTTATATGCTTCTATTTTATCATCTGGAAAATGGAAATAATAATATTATGTACCCAATAGATTGCTGTGAGAATTAAATTATTTATCCATATAAAGTGCTTAGGGAGTTCTTGGAACATAGTCAGTGTCCAGTGAGACAGATAATGTAATGATGCTAATGGTGACATCTACAGCAGAGCATAGCAGTTAAGAGCGTGGGATATGAAACGGCTTGGTCTGCGATCCCCTTCTGGTTCTGTCGTTTACTAGATATATACTTTGGGTGAGTTACTTTACTTTTTTGTGTTGGTTTCTTATCTATAAAATGGGAATGATAATCTTACTGCCTTGTCTGTAGAGTTGATGTGAGGATTAAATGAACACACACGTAAAACTTTTAGAACACTGTCTTGAATTAAGAAGGTTTTGATAATGAACGATGATGATGATGATGATGATTGCCTAGGCAAAGATTTAGTGCTAGGAATGTCAGTTAAGAAACTGAGGACATTATGATTAAGCATAACAAAAGATAAGGTTGGATAACAGGGCAATGAAAAACTGTGGAGAATATTGAAAGGTTTGGATTTCATCCAGGGGAGAGGGGAAAAGACTCCGAGTAAAGTACTATCTGGTCAAAGTTTTATTTTAGGACATTCATGTGATAGGGGTTAAATGCATGTAAGATCTGAACAAACTGTGGAGACCTTTGCATTCCCTGTGCATTATAATATGTTTAGAAGCATCCCTGGCCTCGACCAATAGCACCCTTAGTCAACTAGTACTGCTATAACAGAAATACCACAAGTGGATGGCTTTAACAAAAGAAATTTATTCTCACAGTCTAATAGGTTACAAGTCCAAATTCAGGGCGTCAGCTCCAGGGAAAGGCTTTCTCTCTCTGAAGGCTCTGGAAGAAGGTCCTTGTCTTCAATCTTCCCATGGTCAAGGAGCTTCTCATGTGCAGGGGCCCCGTGTCCAAAGGACGTGCTCTGTTCCTGATGCTGCTTTCTTGGTGGTATGAGGTCCCCAACTCTCTGCTTCCTTCCCTTTCCTTTCGTCTCTTTAGAGATAAAAAGCGGTGCAGGCCACATCGCAGGGAAACTCCCTTTACCTTGGATCAGGGAGGTGATCTGGGTAAGGGTGGTGTTATAATCCCACCTAATCCTCTCAACATAAAATTACAATCACAAAACAGAGGACAACCACACAATACTGGGAATCATGGCCTAACCAAGTTGATGCACACATTTTTGGGGGGACAAAATTCAATCCATGACATACCCCCTCCACCAAGTTGTGACAATCAGAAATATCTCCAGACACTGCAAAATCTTCCCTGAAAGGCAAGTCTCTTTATTTGTCCCTGAATAGACTTGCCCCAAAAGTGATTAAAATAAATTGAAGTATTTTTTTTACCACATAAATCAGAGATGCACGCATTTTTTTATATAGGCAGATGGTATCATCCCATGTGCCCAATTTCCTATTTGGATTATATCTCATGATGCTGCAAAAGGCACAAACATCATTTTGTTGACTGGATCAGAATGTAATAACACTTATCACCAAAATCAATGAACTCTTTCGAGAGAGCAGGTCTAAAACAATTTAATATGACTTTTTTTAAAAAACCCAAATACTATAGTGATAGTTTAGGAAAAATATTTAAGATTATCTGTATGATGCATCCTGACCTGTCGTTTCTCGAGTATCATGCCTAAAAAACAAGCTAAAGCTATTTATCCTAGGAACTTTGTTATTTCTTTTTTCCATTTATCATTTTGCTCTTCTTGAGAATAATTCTAAATTCAAGTCAAATACTCACCCTAAAATAAATTATTTTACTCAACTCAGAATCGACTCGACAGCACTGGGTTTAGATGACAAAAGATATTTTATTATGACATTATGTTTTCTTTTGTCAGTAATTATTTTGCAAAGCTTTTTGTTTGTAGAACTCACCTGGAGAAAAAGAGATTTTTTTTTGAAGATAATATTACTGGTATCTTCTAATACCTGTCACGTGTATATACTCACTACTAGGGCAAATGTCCTATAAATTAGCTTAAAATACCATCTTTAACTGTTAACTCCCAAATTTATTTTTCTACCTATGTTCTCTGTCATAAAGTCCAGACTCACTGTCTTAGGTATCTAGTGCTGCTCTAACAGAAATATCGCAAGTGGGATGCCTTTAACAAAGAGAAATTTATTCTCTCACAGTGGAGGAGGCTAGAAGTCCAAATTCAGGGTGCCAGCTCCAGGGGAAGGCTTTCTCTCCCTGTTGGCTCTGGGGGAAGCTCCTTGCCATCAATCTTCCCTGGTGGAGGAGCTTCTCAGTGCAGGGACCCTGGATCCAAAGGACACGCTATTCTCCTAGCTCTTGTTTCTTGGTGGTATGAGGTCCCACCAACACCCGCTCGATTCTCTCTTTTATATCTCGAAAGAGATTGACTTAAGACACAACCTAATTTTGTAGGTTGAGTCCTGCCTCATTGACATAACTGCCTCTACTCCTGACTCATTAACATCACGGAGACAGGATTTACAACACAGAAAAACGACATCAGATGACAAAACGGTGGACAATCACACAATACTGGGAATCACGGCCTAGCCAAGTTAACAGATATTTTTGGAGGACGCAATTTCAGTCCTTGACACTCACATACCTTACTGGCTACTTGTCACCTGCATTTGGATCCCAATTGGCATCTCAAATTTACAAGTCTAAAACAAAACTTCTAATCTTCCCCATACAACCTGAGCCTCCATCAATCTCCCCTATCTTAGTAAATGGCAATTTCACTCGTCCAGTTACTCAGGCCAAAAATCATAAGAGTTCTCCTTGATTCCTCTCTTTCACCTACACTCTACTTTCAAATCCATCAGTAAATCCTGTTCTCTCTGTCTTTAAAATACATGCAGAATCCATTTCCTTCTCACCACCCAACTGCTAATACCTTGGCCCAATCCAATCTATCATCTCTCCCTTGAATTATTTCCAAAGCCTCCTTAGTTGTCTCACTGACTCCACCTGGCCCCCTACTGTCTTTTCACAACGTAAAGTCAGAATAATCCTCTTCAGATGTAACAATTGTCCCATATATCACTCCAAGTAAAAGCCAAAGTACTTATTATGGCCTACAAGACACTACACAATCTCCTTCACATCCCACTTCCCCCTTCTCCACTCTTCACATTCTCTCTCTGACTTCTCGTACTCTTCTTCCACTTTCTCATTCCACTCCAGCTACATTGGTGTCTTTGCTAGACATCCTAAGTACACCCCTTTCTCACTTCCACCAACACCAGTGGCAATGGAGGTAATTCTGGCTCCTGGCTAGCCCATGTGTGTCAGAGTAGAACTATGTTCCATAGGGTTTTCAATGGCTTATTTTTCAGAAGATTCCCAGACCTTTCTTCCCAGGTGCCTCTGGGTGGTCTCAACCCACCAACTTTTTGGTTAGCAGCCAAGAGCATTACCCATTTGCACCACCCAGGGATTCTTGTCTCAGGCCTTTGTAATTACTCTTTCTTTACCTCATAGACTCTCCCATCCCACCAATCCAAGATATCACCAAGACTTACTTCCTACTGTTTGAGACTTTTGCTCAAATATCCTTATCAGTAAAGCTTCCCTGACCACCCAATATAAAATGGCAAATCTCCCTTCCAAGCTTGGCCTTTCCTAACTCTTCTATGCATTATTTTTCCATATGCATTTTTTATTTGTTTATTGTCTGTCCTATACCACTATACTACTAGATGGGAGTTCCATAAATGCACAGATTTTTCTCTCTCTTGTTTTAGGAGCCTAGCAGTAATAATAGGGTATCCATAAGTATTGTTGTGTAAATATGTTAGACACTTGAATTAAAAAATGAGAGCAGTTCAAGCTCTCTTCAGAGAGTCAGACATTTAAAGAAGTGATAATTCAATTGTTATTCTTTAAATAGATGGAGGATGAATTTGCTGAATAAAAGTTGGAGATGACTTTACAATGTAGTCACCTTTTGAGCTAGATATTTAAGGATTAAATGGAGTTTACCAAGTGGAGGAGATGAGAGTGAAGGGCATTTCAGACCAAGAAAAACAGCAGAAGCAAAGGTATGGATGCTTGAAATCACATGATACACTCAAGGGATGATGAACAGTTATGACTAGAGCCTAAGATAAGTTGGAAGGAGCAGTAGATGATGAGGCAGAGAAAGTAATTTGGAATTGATTGGAAAGTAAAGCAATTTTCTCAACTTCTAAAATTCATAAATTTAAATTGTAAAATTCATGTTCTTCTGTAATTAAACCTAATTTTCCCCAGCTCTTAGCTTGTTTACATTAGGGACTTTTATCATGAAAAAAATGTACAACAGCAAGTTGATTAAAAGTATTCAGTATTATTCTTAGGAAAAAAAATACTCCCGACTCACTCTGAAACACTCTACATAAAAATAAAGGCATTCTATTCTATGCAATGCATCTTTAAAGACAAGAATTGCTGATATTGTAGGATTGAAGTGTAATTGGGAAAAAAAAATGCTAGGAAGGTTACCAAAGCTTTATGTTCTTTTCTTATTCTTTCATCAAAGTTCTAACAAAGGCAAGGCATTTTTTCATGTTAATCTTTTTGTACCTTCCATTTGCCTATCTATCTCCCTATTAATCAGTCAGCTCCTAGAGGGAATGACATGATTTTGGTGCCTGGCACATAAACAAACCTTTAACAGAATTCCTTGTCCTGGTTTGGAATTGGCATGGAGTGACCACACGTGCACATACACATACCTTCAAATTTTCTGGTACTTAATTGCTTACTGGGATTAAGACACTGGGTTAGGTTCTATTAGGGATGCAAAAAAAGTCAGATAGGATGTCTTCTCCCTATTCAACTCAAGAGAATATGATTCTAGGGAACTTAAGCCAGTATACTAGCTGCCCTGGATTAGATTCCACATGTGTGTCACAGTAGAACTGTGCTCATGGAGATTTCAATGGCTGATTTTTCTATAGGAGATCACCAAGCCTGTTTAGTCATCTAGTGCCATTATAACAGAAATGCCACAAGTAGATGGCTTTAACAAAAAGAAGTTTATTCTCTCACAGTCCAATAGGCTGGAAGTCTGAATTCAGGGCACTGGCTCCAGTGGAAGGCTTTCTCTGTCAGCTCTGGAGGAAGGTCTTTGTGATACATCAGTCTTGCCTTGGTCTGGGAGCATCTCAGCACAGGAACCTCAGGTCCAAAGGATGCTCTCCGCTCCCAATGCTGCTTTCTTGGTGGTGTGAGGTCCCCCGTCTCTTTGCTCACTTCTCTCTTTTATATCTCAAAAGAGACTGGCTTAAGACACTACCTAATTTTGTAGACCTCATCAATATAACTGCCATTTAATCCATATTATTACATCATAGTGATAAGTTTTACAACATATAGGAAAATCACATAAAATAGTGGACAATCACATAAAATGGTGGACAATCACACAATACTGAGAATCATGGCCCACCTAAGTTGGCAGATATTTTGGGGGGACACAATTCAATCCATGACAAAGTCTTCCTTCCAAGGCACCTCTGGGTGGACTCAAACCTCTAGCCTTTTGCTTAACCGTTTGCACCACCCAGGGACTTCTCTAGGGAACTTTTGATTGAGTAAATCCATTAATGTGTTGCTTTAGACAACTGTCCACATTCCTTTTTTTTAAGGATGTTGTATCATCAGAGATCTGAATAATTTATTAATCAGGAATCTGAATAAATTTTCAGGGATCTAATTTATGATGAGAAAACAGAAACTTTTAATTAAATACTAATCTGATTTGGCATCTCTTTTTAAAGTCTCTTAATTACATTTTTAAATTAAGGAGGGTAGACTTCAAGCCTAGAACCTCGTAGTAAGCTTCAGAAGTGTCAGCAGTAAAAAAGAAGAAGCTTATCAAAACACATAAAAAAATGTCCAAAACCATGACTCCTGAAGTTCTTGAATAACTAATAATGTCTTTCCTCTCAAGGAGCTTACAATTTAATATGAAAAATAGAACATACAAAAGAAAAGTCAACAAGCAGTATGTGTCTACCAGCAAATGTGAGATGCCATTAAATAGATTACAGGTGACAGATGTCCCTGTCAGGGGGTTAGTCAAGGAAGAATTCATAAGAGAGACAATACTTAAATTAGATGGGTAGGACTTTGATAGATATATTTGGGGAAGAGAAAAAGTCTTTACTGAGACAGTCACGTAAATAATAATAGCTACTGCTTCTATCATTTATTGAGCCTAATTATGTCCCTGGGCAATGTGCTAAGTGATTTTATGTGCATTATCTCATTAAATTCTCATAACAATCATCTAAAGTAGATGATGGGACTTACAGATGATGAAACTGAAGCTTAGTGATTAGAAATGACTTTCTCCAAGGGACATAGATGAGAACTAGAGTCTATCTGGTGTCAAACACTATTTGACTAAGTAGTAAACTCTTCTGTTCAACTGAAGAGTTCACTTTGAGAAGCTAGAAAAATATACTTTGAAGAAGACCCTGAATACCAGCTTAAAGAGGTTAGTTTTTCGTGTGCATATATCTGTTTGTTTTTCGTATACAAAATGGAGACGTTCTGAACGTTTTTCAGTCGGAAAGGCTTATAATAGAAATATTATTCTCAGAATACTGTGCAAGAGACAGGGCAAATGGAAAGCAGAAGCCTAATTAAAAGTGCAATGAAAATGCACAGGGCTGCGTTAGACTACAGGTTTGCCTTATTCCGAATTAATTTTTATTTTGGGGAGGAATATCAGAATTTAAAGGAGTTGCAAAGATTTTTAAAAATCTAAATTTAGAAATCAATAATTGTAAAATATACACCTGTTATGATGGATTGAGTAAAAACAGGGGCTTATGTAAACTGCTGTGCAGCAGGGAAATAATTAATAGGAGCAAAAAAAGAAAAAGATAGAAAATGAAAGCAGAGAAAGTACACCAGATACAGAGGTAGCCCATCCCAGGAAAAGAAGCACAATACTAGACCCAGTACATAGATAGGGAATCCAACGAAGAAAGGTAGAAATGATTACAGCCAACTAGACCAGGTAAGGGACAGGACTTCTCCCAAGGGCAACACTGAGGTATTGGAATGTGATAAGGAAAAGACACTCCATGGGGTGGGCAGCCTCAGGACGTGTCGCCCAGTATGGTCACTGCCATATTCAGGACTTCTACAGTTGTTTGAGGAGCAGCTATGGCTACTTCTAAGCTCTACTTTACACGACTTTTGATGGGCTGCTGCTCACCATTTCCAGAAGAGGAGCTGGGCAGCCTGCACAGAGCTAAGACCGTGAGGGGCCAAGAAAGAGCTGAAAACATCTCTCCAAATTCCATCATTGTACTATCTAAGCCTGAATAGTATTAACCAATTAAATCCAAAGTTTATAGTGATTTGACTCTGATCATAAAAGGCATTTCTACGGTGCTAGATTTGAGCCTAGACTTAAAGGAACCCTTAGCTCCCTGGACACATACAAGTTCTCATGTAGAAAATGCAGATTTCTAGTTTTTTTTTGGTAATGTAGCTGAGTCGGAATTGACTCGACGGCACTGGGTTTGGTTTTGGTTTAGTCTCTGGGAAGTGGGATTTTTTTGTTTGTGTTTTCTCTAAAGAGATAAACAAATTAAAATTAGTCGATTGCATCCCTGAGCTGAGTATTGGCTCCACTAAGTAAGAAATAGATTCTATTAGTTTTCAGCCATAACCCCATTTCTCCTACGTTGAAATCCAGAGTAATAAGATAAAATATTTTGTATTAAATTTGATAGGTTTAAGTAAAAATACATGACATGCTTCCATCAAAGGGAATGAGAACCATTCTTCAAAGCAGAATCAATTTGCATTTGTGACAGATGGTGTTTTTCACATTTAGCTGTGATTCAATAAGTCTTTGATGTCTTTGAAGTAATTGATAGAAGGAGTAATTCTCTATTTTAAAACAGTGTTCTATTTTCAGTTTGCTACTTCATGATAGGAAACTCCACAAGGCCCCTGAATCTTGAGTTTGTATTTTGCAACTTACTTTAAGTGATAAATAAAAATCTGATTATTAAAAAATTTGTGACTTTATGATGGAAAATGCATTCTTATTTTTACACTAGAAAACTACTGTTCCTGAGAGCACTTAATATATATAGTGCATAATATCACATACATACTATATCATATATCCTAATTGACAAATGTCTGTATTTCAAGCAGAGATTGCATTTTGTTCTTGTTATTTTTAAAAAGGTTCTTGAAAGTTAAAGAATCAAGTTAAAGCAATCCCACTGCTAGGTATATATCCTAGAGACACAGTGACACAAATGGCATAATCACACCCATGTTCACTGCAGCAGTATTCACAGTAGCAAAAAAAATGGAAGCACCAAAGTGTTTCTCAGTAGACAAATGGATAAACAAATTGTGGTACATACATACAATGGAACACTATGCAATGATAAAGAATAATAATGAGTCTGTGAAACATCTTCTAACATGGAAGAATCTAGAGGACATTATGCTGAGTGAAATAAGTCAAGAACAAAAGTACAAATATTGCATGATACCTGTCTTAGGCTGGGTTCTCTAGATAAACAAAACCAGTGAAATATATATATATACACACAGAGACAGAGAAAGAGAGAGAGATTGAGATTTACATCAAGGAAATGGCTGAAGCTATTGTAAAGGTTGGAAAGTCCCAAGTCTGTGGGTCAGGCTGAAGGTTTCTCCTGACTCACGTAGCTACAGGGGCTGGTGAACCCAAGATCCACAGGTCAAGACAGTGGCTGCTGGCTCATGGCTGTGAAGGCTGACAAATCCAAAATCAGCAGGTAAGACGGCAAGATGCTGCTCCAAGTCCTGAGAAATGGAAGTGATATACTGACAAGACAAATGTAGGAATCCAGGGCAGAGCAAAAACCAGCAAGTTTCACTAGAAAGTGCAGATATATTGGATGTAGCCCACACCCCCCAGGGAAACTCCCTTTGGACTGATTAGCCACTCACAGCAGATCCCATCATGCAGGTGATCACTTTATATCAGATCTCATCATGGATGTGATTACATCATTATACACCTGCCAAACTACATCATAATTGCCAAACCACTGAGAATCATGCCACAGCCAAGTTGACACACACGTTAGCGATCACGATCCACCCCTTGTCAACTCGGCACCTGTACACATCTCCCTAAACCATATATAATCTGTGAATAAAGACAATTATAAAGTCACACTTGTTCCCAACATGATACAACTAACATGTACAACTGAAAATGCAGTAAACCTGTTTACATTTTATATTTTATAAGCAAAGAAAACAAAAATATTTGACGCACATATAAGAGGAAGAAATACTCATAACAATTAAAATTCTCGTTTCTACAACTAGTCATGTGATTGTAACTCGTATTTAGAACTACCTTCTTCCACCACCCATTCTGTATTCCCTTTGCCCTTAGCTAGCACCTCAGCTGGTCGTGGTTCTTTGCTTGGTGGGGTGGCCCAAACTTCATTCCTGAAGGGTCTGGGGCATTAGTAGTTATGTCAAAACTGAGTTGCTGTAGTTTTCCATAGACTTTAATCACAGGGCACGGTAGTCCT
Source organism: Elephas maximus indicus (assembly GCF_024166365.1). NCBI lineage: Eukaryota > Metazoa > Chordata > Mammalia > Proboscidea > Elephantidae > Elephas > Elephas maximus. The sequence continues at coordinate 56,715,172 of NC_064833.1, read as the reverse complement.
AAGAGACGCCCTAAGAAATCTCCTGCATTCCACATATACTCTTCTTTACCTCCGTTATGTAATATCAATCCAATTCCCTCTTGGTAATCAGGATCAGTTACACCAGCCAATATGGTAACTCCTTTCTTTGCCTATTGATCCAGAAGCATAAGGAGTCCAAAGTAGCCAGGTGGCATTCTTAATTTCTAGTTCAATGGAATCAGTGATGTGTCTCCAGTTGGGAGCACTCCTCCCTTTGGAACTAAGGCTCTAGACCCCTCAGAGCATAGGGTCACAGGGATAGGAAGCAAAAATTTTTTGCAAGTGGGCCACTAAGGGTAATAGTGAGTGGTGCCACTCCCATTTACACGCCTCAATTCTTGGACTCATGAATCCTACCTATGGGAGAAACAGCACCTTGTATTGGACACTGGTTTAGAGCATAAACAGCCTCCTGGAGAACATTGCCCCAATCCTGCAAGGTATTGCCACCTAGCTGGCACTGTAATTGTGTCTTTAGAAGGCCATTCCATTGTTCTATCAAGCCAGCTCCTTCAGGATGATTGGGAACATGGTAAAACTAGTGAATTTGATGAGCACAGGCCCATTGTCACACTTCATTTGCTGTGAAGTGGGTCCCTTGATCTGAAGTGATGCTGTGTGGGATACCACAATGGTGGATAAGGCCTTCTGTAAATCCACAGTTGATAGTTTTGGCAGAAGCATTGCGTTCAGGGAAGGCAAATTCATATCCTGCATAAATATCAATTCTAGTTAGAATAATTTTGTTTCTCCAGAACCACTCCTGGTACCAAATGTCTTAGGCTTGATTCTCTAGAGAAGCAAAACTAGTGAAATGTCTATTTAGATAGAGAGATTTATGTCACAGAAATGGCTGAAGCTATTGTAGAGGTTGGAAAGTCCCAAGTCCATGGGTCAGGCCGGAGGCTTCTCATGACTCATGTAGCCACAGAGGCTGGCGGACCCAAGATCCACAGGTCAGATAGTGCCTGTTGACTCATGGCTACAAAGGCTGACAAATCTAAGATCATCAGATAAATTGACAGGCTGCTGGCACAAGTCCAAAGAACTGGAGGTCAGATGCTGACCAGCCGAATGTAGGAATCTAGGGCAGAGCAAAAGCCAATGAGCTTCACTGGAAATTCCAAATATGTTGGATGCAGGCCACATCTCCAAGGAAACTCCCTTTTGACTGATTAGCTACTCACAGCAGATTCCATCCTGGAGATGATCATATTATATCAGATCTCATCACGGAGGTGATTACATCATTATACAACTGCCAAACTACATCATAGCAGCCAAACTACTGAAAATCATGGCACAGCCAAGTTGACACAGTATTAACAATCACAGTACCACTTTTATAAGAAGTCAAGAATTGGTATACACACAAAAAGCAACATTCTTTGATGGTTACCCAGGATGGGAAGGGGAGGGAAGAGGAATCACTTACTACATAGCAAAAAAACAAACAAAAAAGCCAAACCTGTTGCCATCAAGTTGATTCCAACTCATAGCGACCCCATAGGACAGAGTAGAACTGCCTCATAGGGTTTCCAAGGAGCAGCTGGTGGATTCAAACCGCCGACCTTTTAGTTAGCAGCCAAACTCTTAACCACTTCGCGACGAGGGTTAAGAGCTATGGCTGCTAACGAAAAGGTCGGCAGTTTGAATCCACCACCCACTCCTTGGAAACCCTATGGGGCAATTCTAATTTGTCCTATAAAGACGCTATTAGTTGAAATCGACTCAACAGCAACAGGTTTACTAGAAAGTAGACATATTAATCCTGGTGATGGGAAAGGCAATATGCAATGTGGGGGAAGTCAATGCAGCATGACCAAGGTAAATGAAGACATCGAGAGGTACACAAGAATAAAGGACATATATAATTCTGCAACAACAGTAATAACAAGCAAAAATATCTAAGTGGTTACATAGGTATGTATGCTATATGGGGGTAGGAGGCATATGGGAGTACCTTCGTGTGTGTATATAGGCATCTTTGTGAGCCTATATATACCTGTTTATATGTGCTGCATATATATTCATACATATAGTAAACCCCATGGTGAGGGCACAGTTATGAGAACTTCTTAGACATATCCAAACACCTCATGGGATTGGTTTACTGGGTTTGAAGGTTTGGGACCATAATCTCATGGGACAAGTAGGCCAATTGACATAACTTAATTCCTAAAGGTAAAGTTGTACATCTTGGTTTGGTGAGTAACATCTGGGATCTTAAAATCTTGTGAGTGGGTATTTAAAATACAACTATTGATGTCTTCCCATCTGGAGCAAAGGAGAGTGTCTTAGTTATCTAGTGCTGCTAAAACAGAAATAAGTGGATGGCTTTAACAAAGAGAAATGTATTCTCTCACAGTTTAGAAGGCTAGAAGTCCGAATTCAAGGTGCCACCTCCAGGGGGGAGGGTTTCTCTGTCAGCTCTGGGGGAAGGTCTTTGTCATCAATCTTCCCTGGTCAAGGAACTTTTCAGGGCGGGGACCCCAGGTGCAAAAAAGGACACGCTGTTCTCCTGGCTCTTGGTTCTTGGTGGCATGAGGTTCCCCATCTCTATTCACGTCTCTCTTTTATATCTCAAAAGAGATTGATTTAAAACACAACCTAATCATAGATGGAGTCCTGCCTCATTAACATCACTGCCTCTAATCCTGCCTCATTAACATCACAGAGGTAGGATTTACAACACATAGGAAAATCACATCAGATGACAAAACAGTAGACGATCACACAATACTGGGAATCATGGCCTAGCCAAGATGACACATATTTTTGGGGGCACATAGTTCAATCCATAACAGAGAGTGAAGGAAACTAAAGACCCAAGGAAGAAATTGGTCCACAGGACTAATGGCCCACATGAACCACAGCCTCTTCTAGCCCAAGACCAGAAGAATTAGATGGTGCCACCTCCAACCCTTTTGACCACGGACACAGTAGAAGGTCTTGTTGGAATAGGAGAAAAATGTAGATCAAAAATTCATAAAAAAGACCAGACTTACTTGACTGATGGAGCCCTAGTGGCACAGTGGTTAAGAGCTTGGCTGCTAACCAAAATGTCGAATCCACCAGCCAGTCCTCGGAAACCCTATGGGGCAGTTCTACTCTGTCCTATAAGGTTGCTATAAGTTGGAATTAACTCCATGGCAACAAGTCTGGTTTTCTCATTTTTTTTTTTTTTTTTACTGGACTGATAGAGACTAGAGGAACCCCCAAGACTATTGCCCTAAGATACGCTTTTAACCTGGAACTGAAGCCAATCCAAGAGGTCACCTTTCAGCCAGACAGTAGATTGGCCTATAAAATAAACAAGAACACGCATGAAGAATGTGCTCCTTTGTATGATCAACTGTAGGAGACCAAATGGTCAACATTTACCGAAAAGCAAAGGTGATAAGGCAAGGAGGGGCAGAGAAGCTTGAGGGATGAAAACAGGGAAGGCAGGGTGGAAATCTTGAAAGTGCTGACACATTACAGGGATTGTTACCAATGTCACAGAATAAGTTGTGTATCAGGTATTGAATGGGAATCTAATTTGCTGTATAAACTTTCACCTAAAACACAATAAAATGTTTTTTAAAAAATGAAGTTAAACATTCTGGTTTCTTCAGAAATTTCTGGGGACTCTCCAAGCTGAGATCTATGTAAATTTGAAGGAAAATGAAAATGAAAAGTTGTCAGTCCTATGTTAGTACTATTTTTTCTTGGAAATTATACAAAATACCTAAAATTTGGAATGGGAACCACTAGTCTAGAAAATATCAATATGAACTTCAGTGAATTTTCTTTCCCATAAGCCCCAGTGCTTAAAAAGAGGCAAGGCAACCTAATGCCTCATTTTTAAAAAGCAGTAGGCTAAGTGACAAATGTTCAGTAAATGGGAAAGAGTTCCTTGGCATCTAAGACATTTCCTTAGAAGATAAATGTCACATTGGTTTCAATCAATCGTTACCAAAAGCTAGATTGAAAATACCAGTGACCGCTGAAATATATATTACAACATGGTGCCTCAAAGTGGTATTACCGTACCTGTCATGACTTAATCATTCCTCAATCTGAATCTATCTTACATTGCAGATTGACCCTATTATTTGCCGAAACTGAATTTAGTATCCCTTCAGTTATTTTATAAAACATCTCTAAATTCCACTATCCCTTTGCATAACATTCAGTCTAAATGGTTTAGTATCACACACTCACATCACATACTCACTGCTCATAATTGACAAAATCATCTACAATATAAGGAGCACCGGAAAAAATGAGAATGTGAAAACTAGAAAGTATCCTGTGTGACTTAACATGGCCTTGAGAGAACATGGGGTGTCTTGAGTCGTACCCTAAGTGAACCATGGTGTATTTGATGTTCTGTTGCTTTTTTTTCCCTCCTTTCCCCCTTTCAGTGAAATCAGATGAGTTACAGACAATCAAGAAAGAATTAACCCAGATCAAAACTAAAATTGACTCCTTGCTAGGGCGCCTGGAGAAGATTGAGAAGCAGCAGAAGGCGGAGGCAGGTAAGCAAAAAGCCTCTGTGGCCACGGACATGTTGGAATTAAACCAGAGAAGCACCGTCAATCACAGAGACAGCACAGGACAAGGGGGACACTGACCGAGTTTAATAGAGTTTAATACAGATACGTGGAACAAAGGTTTTAAGCCCAGAGTTGCAATGATGGAATATGATTTCTTTCCTTTCAGAGGATATGAACAGATTTTTCGAAGAGTCATACTAAAACACAAAAAAGTATTTTGATCAAAATAATAAGTAATTGTTGAATCACAATTGAAAGTCTACCTATCAATATCAATAATCTTTAAGAAAATAAAATAACGAAATTATGGTATCAGGTTAAAATAATATTCACATTTCATTAACTATGGCAAAATTGAATGAATCACAAACCATTATTACAAAGCCCAACTCCTGCCCTTGCTATCACCCTGCAAAACTTCAGAACCCAGTTTCAGGAACCTCACACCAACAGCATGCTCCTGGCTACCCACTGGCCAAGTTATTTGATTATATCCGTTTACAACTTAATGGACTCTCTCCTTTGAATTATCAGCCTTGACCCTAGCTCCATTATATTCAAATTCTAAGGACCTTTTCATGTGGCTACAGATATTTTTAAAATCATAGAATATGAGAACTGGCAGAAGCTTAGAGATGAGTTAGTCCACAGGTTGAAAGTTGTGTTCTACAAGGCCTTACATACCTTGGGGGCCTCCTTGGAGAATATGAGAATGGAGAATGTAGGAGAAGATCCAGTAGGTAGGTCAACACCTGCCTTCTCCAAACCTAACCCTTGCTCTGACCAGTGTAGACCTATATCTGTTTTATATATTGCAATTCAACCTAAGAATTGATCTGCTGAGTTTAAATTCTTTAAAAAATTAAAAAATATAATTTTAAAAGCTATTAAACAAATCCCAACTCCTCATTTCACAGATGAAAAGACAAAAGCTCAAGGAGGTGAAATGATTTTTCTATAGCCATATTGGAAACCCTAGTGGCATAGTAGTTAAGTGCTACGGCTGCTAACCAAGAGTTCGGCAGTTTGAATCCGCCAGGCGCTCCTTGGAAACTCTATTGGGCAGTACTACTCTGTCCTATAGGGTTGCTATGAATAGGAATCGACTCGACGGCAGTGGGTTATAGCCCTATAACTTGTTAGTGATACACCCTGGGCTCAACCCCAGTTCTTGTGATTCAATCCAATGCCCTTTCCAATCTATAGCTTTAATATCAGGGTTCCAGACAGGATCTGATCACAGGATTTTACTAAAAGGAGGCAGCCTGGGTAACTTCTAACTGATGAGAACCAGCTGAATTCTGGGGCCTCTGAGCTATAAAAAACAGGACCCCATCTTTTTGTTGACTACATCACTGTGGTGAGGACTGGCGTTTATCTTCTGTAGAGAGCCATATAGAACTCAAGAATGAAAGAAGCCAGATGTGAGGTGATGGCATAACATAATGGGTAGGAGAGATATAAGCTTAGGTACAAATTTTCACACCCCACTTACTTAGCCTCAGTTTTGTCTCTTATAAATGCTAGTAATGGCTACCACAGAGGATTCTTCTGAAAAATAAAGTAGCATATGTAATTATATAGCATAGTAACTAGCACAGAGTAATGGCTCAAAATGGTAGCTATCTGAGGTTGGTAGCAACACAAACCTGTATAGGCAAATGAACATTTCCCATTTCCCTTCTACTTTAACAGAGCCCATTTTTTAAAAACACGAGGCATGTTACTAGCACATGGTAAGTTCTACTTAAAAATTGTTAAATTGATGTGGAGGAGAAACCATAGATCAAATGGAATTATCTCTGTTAAAAATTTCTATTACAAATATATTTTCTACCAAGAAAAGATGTGCTGCCTATACTCCTTAAGGAAGAAATTCAGATTTTAGAAGGTTTTTACGTGCTATCTTAGGGCACTAATCTAAAATGTTGCCATAACTGAAATATTCTGTGATGTTGCTTAAATCAATATTTCCCTTTGAGGAACTTCTGTGAAATTCATTATTATGTAAAACAACCCTTATAGCAAAGGACTTTGATAACCAATTTACACTTCAGTTTAAAGGATTATGGAGAACTCATTTAAATATAAATCACCTCAAAGAGAAAAATGTGATCCTTATTCCACCCTATCATACCTTTCGGTTTGCTGCAATGAATAAATACCTTCCACATATCTTCTTGGAAGATCATCTATAAACATAATACTAAAATTCAAAGCTTTTATTTTCTTTTCATGAGAGGCTGTCACCTTATTTTTTACGTGTTTAAATTTTCTCAGTCACGAGTTACTTTTTAAATGATCAACTTATTTCTTTGATATTTATGTCATTCTTGCTTTAACATGTTAGGAAGAAAATAGAACGATTTAAATTTGCAACTTCACTTTTTTAGTAATTGTCTCCTGAGTAATATTTGTACTTGTGGAGATAAGATGATCTTTTCTTACATTTTTCTATATTTTATTCACAAAAATAAATCACAGTTGTATAGGAAGAGTCAATACATTATGGGAACTGGAGAAATTTTATTAAAATTCATTTTGAAATATTCAGTGCCTCCTTATGAAATTTAAATTAATGCCTAATTGGTTGCAAGCTGTTTATTGTCTAGCAAGCATTTGCTCTTCATTATTACTTCTTTTCGACTCCATGGCACTGGGTGTTGGGTTATTACTTCTTTCCTAGTTTTCTGTTTGTCATTTGATAATAAAATTTTCCTGGTAGAGTGGGAGTGGCAGGAAGGAGAAGAAGGATCACGAACAAAAAGTGGGAAAAGCCACATAGCATGGAAATTGTTCTGAGTCCAAGTTGCAAATAATTTTTTTCTTTTCTGTTTGAAGTGAATTCCCAAGCTATCAGAAATCATCACAGCAAAATATTCTCTAAACTTTAAATTACTTATTACTTTTAATAGATGTTTGTGTGGTATCTTGTCTCTTACATTGTGGTTATAAGCTTCCTAAGAACTAGATCATGTCTTCTATTCCCTTTCTAACTCTCCTTAATATCATGTACTACAGACGGCATGATTTGGCAAGTCATTTAGCTTTTCTAGGTCTCAAGCCCCTCAATGTAAACTAAAAAAATGAATTATGGCCTCAAATGTATATTACAGCTTTTAAAGTTATGATTTGTGTGAATTTTTTCCTTTGAATAACTCAATAAATTTTGGGGGGAATATACAGATTACATAAGTTACTGAAAACAACAAATACACTTAATGTCAGTTTAGCCTACGGTTGTGCCTCATTTGTATTTGATTCTTTTAAATGAGTTCCATATAAATTACCACAGGTGAATAGCACAAGTTATATGTGGTTTTCACAATGATATTAAATGACAAAAGAAGGTGAAAGGGGCAAGAAAGAAAAGTAAAGACTGGATATCATACACTGGGCACGATTACTCCTTGGGTAACTACATTTTTAAATAATTCAAATTTAATGCATAGGCTGTGAAGTGAAAAGGCAGTTAGACATTGTCTTAGTTATCTAGAACTGCTATAACAGAAATACCACAGGTGGATGGCTTTAACAAAGAGAAATTTATTCTCTTACACTTTAGAAGTCTAGAAATCTGAATTCAGGGTGCCAGCTCCAGGGGAAGGCTTCTTCTCTCTGTCGGCTCTGGGGGAAGGTCTTTGTCATCAGTCCTCCGTGATGGAGGAGCTTCTCAGCACAGGGACCCTGGGTCCAAAGGACATGCTATTCTCCTGACTCTTGTTTCTTGGTGGTATGAGGTTCCACTGTCTCTCTGCTCACTTCTCTCTTTTATATCTCAAAAGATATTGATTTAAGACACAACCTAATCTTGAAGATTGAGTCCTGCCCATTAACATAACTGCCTCTAATCGTCCCTCATTAACATCATAGAGGTAGGATTTAAAGGAAAATCACATAGGAAAATCACTGGGAATCATGGCCTAGACAAGTTGACACACATTTTGGGGGGACACAATTCAATCCATAACAGACATTACTAAGCCAACTTTATTTTCAGTGGCATGCCTGATACATGACCAGCCAGTTCTTGCTTAGACAATTCCAATGATAATATCCAATATTAGAACTAAGCAATACAGAGAGGTCATGAACTGGAGTGCCATTGGATAAATTCAGCCTTTAAAAATATTTGATATAAGACATAGAATTTTTTAATTAAATTATTTGTCAAAAAATGGAATATTAAAAATCAAAATATACATGACTTCTCTTGAAAAATTGAAATTTGTCAATATTGCTGCTCACTTTACACATGGCAGGCACTTTTCCATTTGCTAATATCTTCGTCCATCCACATTAGACATTTATGTTATTTACTTGGTTCCTGTTCACATTTGTACTTGAGACAACTGTGGTAGGTTCTTCCTTAAACTGAGCAAAATTTACCTCACTTTCACTTTAGTTTCTTTATCCTTTTTATGTCTTCTGAAACCAAGCTTAAAGCCTAATCCCTTGTGAATGAAATGGCCAATTAAGTATTTGAAGAGACATAATATTCTCACCACTCCAAAACCCTTGGACAGTCATATAATCAGCCCATGCATAATCAATTTAGTTGCATTTAAACTTTGATCATAGCATTTTTGAAGACTTCTTTCCTCTAGATAAACACCAATTCCTTCAGCTGCTTCTCTTATAACTTAGTTTTATGTATTGAACCATAGTCATATCTCTTCTCCGGGCATTCTATAGTTTGTCAGCTGCCAGTTGTGGTACTCAGAATGCAAAAGATAGCTCCAGACTGCTGCAGCCTATGACTTGACTACTATTTCTGTTCTGAATATCTTACTACTATCATTGATAGTTAAGACAGAATTGGTGATGATTCTAGTTAAAAATGATAAATTAAATACATGAGTTAAGGTCTGCTCTCTCCTGAAACTGCATTAAAATAATGTGGGATTACAAATAAATAAAGAAACCCATAGGGATAAAGAGAATAGGAAAAAAATTATAAAAGCTGGACACCAGATGGTTAGTGTAACTGACAACACATCCAAGAAATCTGAATTCAGCTTTAACAATAGAACCAAAAGGCTCAGGAATTGAAGGCATCAGATTCCTCTGGAAGAAGGGGCATAAATGGGCTGAAAGTCTGCATAAGAAATTATTAGGTTTCTACATCACCATTCTCCAATGTGTGGCCAAGGAACCATCCCTGTCCCTCCTGGCAGAAGACTGAAGATGTTTCCTCTAGAAAACCTAAAACAGAGGGTATCTCAGGGCTGGGAGTCAACAGGCAGTGTTGAGAGCATTTATAAATAGGGAGGGAAGTGAAAGTTGACACACTGATTGTAGACATGCCAAGCCTTCTCCTCTACCTCAGCTTCCAGACCACTGGAAGGGCACTAGAAGAGTCTTCAATTGGGAACATTACCAGCCCAAAAGGAAAAACATAAGGAAAGAGTCAAATATATCATGCTGTAGAAACAATCCCCACGTATGCTTACAAAGTTTCCAATAAACATTTTAGTACACTATGGTTAATATGTGAAAAAACAAACAAGGATCAACAGACAGAAGAAAACGCTTAACATGAAAAACAAAGACCTTCAACCCCCCAAAATGAAGGAAACGGGATTATGCAGGAAGAATAAAATTCAAAAAAAAGAAAAGAAAAATCTACTCATTAATACTTAGAGAGATAAGAGAAGATGTTACATTCATAAAAAGAGAACATGAAATTATAAAAATGAGTATTTAAAGAACAGATAAAAGAGCTCTTAGAAATTTATATATGATAGCATATATACAAGGGGGAAATCCTGGTGGCGTAGTAGTTAAGAGCTATGGCTTCTAACCACCAGGCCCTCCTTGGAAACCCAATGGGGTAGTTCTACTCTGTCCTGTAGGGTTGATATGAGTCAGAATTGACTCGACAAGCAATGGGTTTGGTTTGGGTTTATATACAAGGTTTGGAAGACAAAAAAAAAAACTCTTCCAGAAAATAGAGATGGAAACTAGGAGGGGAAGAATAAAAAAATGACAGGATGAGTATTTGAATATTTCAGAAAGAAAAAGGAGGGACATCATCAAAAATAATAATAATAATAATTCCAGAAAAAAAAAATCCCAGAATAAAGGACATAGTTAACCAGATTTTAAAAAATTAAAAAAAAATCCATCAAATACCTGGAACAATGCATGAAAATAGGTGCACATTAAACCACGTCATTGTGATATTTCAGGGTATGGGAAAAGAAAAAAAAGATCCTACAAGCTTCCAGAGGAAGACAGAGAGGAAGAAAGTGAGAAAGAACAGTTTCCCTGTAAAGGAACATGAATCAGAATGGCATAAGGCTTTTCAAAAGCCACACTGGAAGCTAGAAGGCAATCAAAAATGCCCTACATACTCTGAAGGATGATTATTTCCACCCTAAAACTATCAAATGTGAGGGCAGATTAAGACATTTTTAGACAAAAAAATTTTTTAGACAAGGTATCAAAAAATCATCCCCCAAAAATTATCCTTTGGCTGCTCTCTACTATAGGGCTTCTATGAGTCAGAATCGACTTGCGGGCAACAGGTTTGTTTTGGGGTTTTTTTTTTTTTTTCTTTTTTTTTTTTTTTTTACTCTTTCTCTGAAAAGTGTTGGAGGAGCTATTGTACCAAAACAAGAAAGTAAACCAAAAAAAGGGAAAGCATAGCTTTCGTGAAACAGGGAATCCAAAGGTGAAAGGAAAAAGGATCCCAGAATATGAGATGTGCAGGACACCTTAAGAGAAATATGTTCACATCAGAATGGGTGAAAAGTTCTGGGACAGAGTTTTTCAGGAAGATGGGTTTGGACTGTCAGCCTTTCAGCTAGTGGTGAAACACTTAACCGTTTGTGCCACAGAGACACTAGAGGTCTAAATTAAAACAACAACTTAAGGCAACTGCCTGCCACTGCCGTCAAGTCAACCATACACTGTTAAGTCTAAAGAAAATAAGATATCGTGCAGGAAACAAAAATTAATCCTTGTACACTGACAGCTTAGTTGTGCAACGTATTTGCATAGTTATAAATTATGTCAACGCTGAATATTGCTCTAACTCAATTCACAATGTAAGTCTCAGGGAGGTGGGAAGTGAGTGAGTAGGGCCTGTGACAGAAACTGAATCCTCAGCCTCCTAAGGATGATGCCAACCTAGTGAATAAAACTGATCAAGAAGTAGCAATACAAACGTGTTATTTAGAGATCCGAGGGCAAATATTTGAAAGGATCATCTAAAGGAGTGGAAAGCCTTTGAGGAGAGCTGGGAACCGTGAAGGGGCAGAAACAGAACACTGGTGTTTTTCATAACAGGCTTATGGGAATATTTGGCTCTTTAAAACTAAATGTAAGGGAAAGGGTGGAGATTGAGTTGTTTCTTAGCAGCTAGATCAAGATTTTTCCAAATTACTGGAGAGCTTCCCATGGATATGCCTGTTAAGTCAATCACAATCTTTTCAAATTGAACTTATTATGTTTCTCCCTACTCTTCCATCCAACTATGCTCTTCTGTGAGTCCTATCTCAGTCACATCACCATTAGGGAAATCTGGTGGCGAAATTGCAAATCTCAACATCATCGTCTATTCCTTTCGTATCCAGCGTTGCCAAATCTTGTCTTTGGTAAATGAAATCTCCTCTTACTCTACGCCTTCTCTCTACTTTCCCCCAATGCTACTGGCAATACCCCAAACCCTCATCATCTACTGTTACACTCACCTTTTTTTTTAAAAAACAAACTTATTGAGGTGTATTTTACATATTATAAAATTGAACCACCTCAAGAACAAAATGCAATGATTTCTTAGTAACTTAGCCTAGTGGTAAAACCATCACCATAAATCAGTTTTAGGACATTTTCTTCACTCCTCCACCTCAAAGTTGCACCCTCCTTTTAGTTGATCCTCTCCACTTCTTCCTTGTGGCAAAGAGATTTACATTACTAAAACATCTAAGGCCCCAGACTTAGGAATAAAACAGAACTAGGTTTACATTCCAGTAGAAACTTAGTTCAGACGCATACTAACTGTATGAACTTTGGGAAAGTATTTATAAGTTTTATAAAATGGGGAAAATATTATCTATCCCTTAAAATTATTATGAGAGTTAAAAAAACAGAACATCATAGTAATTTTTTAATTGTTTATATTGAATTTGTGGTTAGCTCAATAATCCAGGTACTCCCTGTGAATATGTGAGGTTTATTTCTCTAAGAGTATACTTACATTACTGATACTTTAATCTGAAAGCATTCCTCCTATGTAACTTTCCTGATGTTTGTTAGTAATACCATACATAATAAGTTACATCTTTTTAATGGCATTTGCTGAAATCATTAAGTTAGATTTCATATGTATACAGGTATTATAGTTTTTTTTTAGAAAAAACTATAGTTTATACTGTTTATACTATAGTTTATACTGGTATGCAAAAACAATGAATCTAGGACACTGGCTTAGCTCTAAGGAATAATGTGACTGTTTTTGTACCAACATTGTTTCCAACCATCTGCTAAATACAATTCAGCTAGCAATTAGCTAGCAATTAAGCCAGCATGTCAAAAAGCTTAACTGCCAGCTCAACCAATTTTCAGAGTTATATTAATGATAGTAGCAATGCAGCAAACTTAATTTAATAAAAGCGCTTTGAACATAAATCCCAATAATTCTAACTAGTTTTCTGAATCAGATATACCTTTTGAAGTAGAAGCAAGCTGTACAGAAAAAAAAATTGTTGAATATAAGGATTGAAATTTAATACTGAATTCTTTTCTTTCATGGCTTTTTAAAGCCTGAGGCATTTTCCCTTACGCAGAAATATTTACCTATCACTGTTTGCTTGTCACCTCTTTTCCTTTGATAGCCATTGTTCAACCAGAACATGCGCCCCTGATTAAACGGATTTCTTCATTTTTTAATTTAAAATTGTCTTGTGGTTACTGAAGATATTCAAAGCACTATCCTGATAATAAATTAAGCCTTTTTTCTAGTGCTGTATTACAAAATATCACAGACTATAGAGTCAGACCTCCCTAAGCTGGAATTCCAATGTGGGCACCTTGCTGAACTTATTTATGCCTCACTTTCCCCACCTGTAAAATGAATAACTAGACCTACCCTGCAGGATTTTTCCAGAACTAAAATTAATGAACGTTTCATGGTCGGTATTTAGTAAGCACTCACTAACTTCTATCCACTGTAAACCTTGTTTTCTGTTGGAATTCATAATTTAAGTGATTGTAGATATATCTTTTAAGCATAAACTGTGGATGCTTTAGTTCCTAATCTACTCTTTAAAAAAAAAAGATCTAATACTAACTCACTTCTCTACACACAAAAGAAGCTCTATGGCCATCCATCACTCTGACTTAAAGAAGTAAGCAAAGACTCTGAAAGACGCCAGTGTTCAAAGGCAGTCCTTCTCCCTGTAAGCACTTGAAGATGTTCAGGGTTTATTTTTCCCTTGGAAACCTGTCAGTGGAAACATGAACAACTTTATTCTAAGAAAATCCCAGACCCCACATTGTGCTTTGACTTTGTGGTGAGGAGCTGTCATGTAGAATGTGGCAAGGAGGTTTCTCTCACCTTCTTTTTAGGTTCATAGTTTTGGCGCCACGGTGCCAAATTGAACTATCACTTTGACTCCATGAAAAGGATTTGACATCTGTACATTTATTTTCATTCTTTGATTCTACAATAGTTCATAAATATATTCAGCAAGGATTTAACTTGTTTGTAAGACTCTGAGTTAGCTGCCAGAGAGGCAAAGATGGATGAATGTTTCGGCCCCAAAAGACTTTAGTGGCAGAGACATGGATGCACACACACACATGTACTCACACACTCACAATAAAAAGTGATAAGTAGAATTGTGCAGGTAGAGATAACATTATGAAGTTAAGAATAAATTTAAAATATTACTCATTTCTAGTAGAAGTAAAATTGGATAATTATTCAAAAAAAAAGAATGAGTTGCTCTGTTCCTTTCTATTTCAGCAAAATAATTACCGAATCAGAACTGCTTGTTAAATTGTGAACCAACAGCTTAATAAACAAGATATACTTTCATGTGTGCTTTTATTAATGGAATCTGTCATTGCTCAACAATTATAACATTTCCCATTGAGGTGATGAGAAAAGTCTGTGATGACTACATATTACTAAAACATAGAGTGATTGTATTCCCATTAAATTCCTACGAATCAATTCCACTGCAATTAAAGCTTTTTCTCAGCCCAGATAATGTCTTCCAAGCGTTTACCTTTCAAGTTAATGATTGAACGAATGAAGATAAGTTGCAGGTTTTTTCTTTGTACTGTAGTAACGTAACACTGCCTTTGGGATAGGCCATCAGAGAAGTTAGATGTATTTTTATGTTAATACAAAAAAGCAGAAAGTAATTTAAAACCTTATGTTTGCCTAAACATAGAAATGAAGAGGCCATGTCAAAGCCAAAGTTATCTTAGTAGCATATGATTCTTAATAATCATTAGTGATGAATGATTTTGAAATGGGCAGTTTGTAGTAACTGGGTAATCAATATAGATTCAATTCAAGAAATATTTTGAGCCTTTTATGATAACATGTTTCCATGGCTTTTACAGTTTAAAAACATTCACCTCTTGTTCCTCATTTGAGCATACAGCAACTCTCTGAAGGAGGTGTTATTTTAAGCCCATATTTTAGAGAAGAAAAGTACAGTTAATGTGTCTAGTAATTAGCAGAAGCATGAATCCCAAATCCTATATCCTTTCCAACACTTTATGTTATCTCTTCTACGTGTAATGCATTAAGTGAGGGTTGCAGAACACATCGAAATGTTTCTTGATAACTGTTTGAGTTGAATTGTGCTTTTCAGTTCATAAAGAATTGCCAGCTATATTATCCCCTTTGAGTGTGACAATGGCCTTGTGAGACAATGGCTCAAATTTCCAGGAAATGTAAAGACTAATGAGAAAAGGATAAGACAACAGTACAACTAACTATAAGACAGCATTTGATCAGGTCGTTGACTGATCAAAGGAGACAGGGATCACATTCAGCTGGGAGGATCAGGAACGTCGGCTCGGATTCCAAAGATAATTGGAGCAAATGGATACACAGAGCCAGATGAGAGTGGAACTGCACATCTTTAAAGTCTTGCCCTATACCGGTTCCTTGAAAATCTACTATGCTTCTTTGACCAGAGATTTTATAGAGAAAAATATATATATATTATAATACCTTCAACATCAAAAAGTGTAAGTTCTTAGAGAGCACATATTTCTGAATTCATTAGAGAAGAAATGGATATACCAGGCAAAATGAAAGAATTCCCACTGTAACATCAATCTTAAGCAAAAGTTTATTTTTGTGTCATAACAAAAGGGTAAACACAATGACCTAAAATTGAGAAAGTTTTGGATTTAGTAAAAGTTGTAAGATTTGGGATGTTTTTTCATTATTTAGAATAATAATTGTTCAGTTCCAAACCTCCATTCCCTCTTTTTCTTGAGATACCAAAACCAGGTATTAAGAGCCACGACATTTTGAATGAAGAGCATGGTGACCTAGATTGGCTAGAAGTTAGGGGGCTAGGAGATAAATATAAAACCACTCTTAGGAGAAAGAATGAAGGCTTAAAACCAGAAGAGCCAAATCCATGGTGAGAGCCAAAACATCAGCAATAGTAGGCAGCCAGGTATGAGGTGGAGTTAACATCAGATTCAAGTTTTTTCAGTGCTCAAACTATAGTGCTCATCACAGCTCTCAGTGGGTGTTGATCACAGGTGTGTGTGGTTCAGCCTAAGACAAAGGTCTAGAATTATAGAGGGCAATAATGTGGGAGGAAGGTGGGTCAAATTTAGCAATTTTCAGTAGCACTTTAATTGAAGGTGTTTTGGGTCTACATCTCTTGCTCACTTTGTCTCCCTTTTAATCCATGTACCTGGGTCACCTTTTCCAGATTAAACCATTTTTCTTCTTTAACTCATTATTTCCTGACTTAATTTGGATGATAATTATCTAAATTTAGGGGGAAAAAAAAACACTTGGTTAAATTTTAAATACTACTATATAGACTTAAGATTTTTTTACGTTAATAGTTATGTAGACATCAGAGAAAAGGAAAAACATATGCTACCTTGTTTGCTGCCATCAGTACCCTCATATATACATTAGTTATATGGAGAAACCTGAAGTTAATAAATTCATAGAAAAAAATCAAGGAATATATAGGTTGTATTTTTTTTATCTACATATGTGAAATAAATGTGAAGAAAAACAGTCTAGGTTTTGGCTATTTAAAGAGACTGATAGTAATTTTTTAGCCTTGGTTGGCTCTACCAACCCATTTCCTCCTCTGAAACAAAACCTTAGCCCCAGAAGTTTTTTCACTGTTATCCCCCAAATTCGCCAGGCTTCTTGCTCGGTGCTCACTTCCTCAGTGGCTTCTAAGTAGCAACATTGGCCAGTGAGGCTTTTGGCATAATTCTCATCCTGGCAGTTTCTGTAAATGGAGTATACAGAACCTGGCAAGTATAGAAAATTATGTTATTTAATTATCATTTTCAAATAATTATTATTTTTGTTGTTTTGACATACTCAGTGAAGATCGTACTGTCTCCTTTGTATGCAATAAAACACATTTATGTAAACCTCCGACACTATAGTCCCTGGACACCCTGCTAACTCAGAGCTGAAGCCACTCCCCAAGTCTACCATGCAACCAAAGATTAGACCGGCCTGTAAAACAAACAATAACACACGTAAGGAATGTGCATCTTAGTTCAATCAGGTATGTAAGACCAAATGGGCAACACCTGCCCAAAAGCAAAGACAAAAAGGCAGAAAGGGACAGGAAACCTGGATGAATAGACACGGGGAACCCCAGGTGGAAAGGGGGAGAGTGCTGACACATTGCAAGGATTAGGGTCAATGTCACAAAACAATTTGTGTATAAATTTTTTAATGAGAAGCTCATTTGTGCTGTAAACTTTCATCTAAAGCACAATAAAATTAAAAATAAAAACATTTATATAGTTCTTTATAGTTTGCAAAACATTTCCCAAATATAAACTCTGTTAAAATCTGTTAATCCTCACAGCAAAACCCAGAGGTAGGTACTATTACCATTGCTTTATATATATATATCTTCCACTGCCGTCGAGTCGAATATATATGTATATATTCGACTCGACGGCACTGGGTTTTATGTATATATATATGGAAACCCTGGTGGCATAATGGTTAAGAGCTTCATCTGCTAACCAAAAGGTCAGTGGTTCAAATCCACCAGGTACTCCTTGGAAACTCTATGGGGCAGTTCTACTCTGTCCTATAGGGTCGCTATGAGTCAGAATCAACTCAATGGCAATGAGTTTGTTATATATATATATATATATGAGGAAAGGATGACTTAATGAGTCTAAGTGACCTGACCAAGTGACCAAAGCTTAGATTCAAGCCCAGCGTGTGTGATTCCTCTGAGCTAGAACTAGAATTCTGTCCTCTGACAGCAGGACTAGGAATGTCCCTATAATCAGTCTTATTTTCAATATATAAATTTTATTTTTGGAGAATTAAAATGCAAAAACATGTAGACACACATTTACATAGAGATTTTACTAGTCTTAAAATTTTAAAGAATTTGTAGGTAAGGATATCTCCATATTTATGCACCATTTATTTATCACAGCTTGTTGATTTACAAGGTAGCTTTAAAAAGTTTTCTGCTGAGCCAAAATGTATATAGCAATACTTATTTTCCTTTTAACACACATTATGAAAAAGAACAGTAATGAATACCCCCAAAATCTTATGGCTCTATACAGTCTCAGGTTTACAAACACCTGACTTACGTACAACCCGTAGTTATGAACCAACCCATAAAGCCTATTATATTAAAAATTTGAGGTACATATAATGGTTCATAGTAACAAATAGGCACTACTTTGTGACACACTTCAAAACATTATTATTATTATTGTATTATTATGTTAAAGATGTTTTAGTGTATCTGGAAGTGTTTTTTTAATGTTTTTCATGCACAGAAGGGTACACTATATTCTGTATACTAAGACAAACATTTGACTAACTGACGTTAGATACAAACTGTACCTAACTTTTCCAACTTACATATAAATTCAACTTAAAGACAGGCTTAGGAATAGAATTCATTTGTAATCTGGGGACTGCCTGTATAATATCTTTTACTGCCACAAAATATAAATAAATAAGCTCAAAATATAACATTTTAAAACCCAACTCAAATGATGGCATAACCACCTGATAAAATATATTAACAATAATCAAAATCAGCAAAAACTGCTCAGCTTTTGAGATAGTCGTTAACAATATGGGAATAAGTTAGAGAAGCATGCACATAAGATGATCTCAGTTATTCACTATCCAGTGCTTCTTGACATTTGCACTAGGGGAAATAGTTACTACGTTATTGACAGAATTGTTATTGGGGTAGGTTTCTGTAAATGGAGTGCACAGATCCTGGCAATTAGAGGAAAGTCTATTAACGTAGAATATAGCTTCATTTATTGAAAAAAAAAAAATTGAGCACTTATTAATTGCAAGTCACTATACTAAACATTTTGATTTACCACTCAGAACCCTGAAAGTTAGGAAGTAGTTAGCCTCATTGTGTAGATGACAAAACTGAGACACAAGGAAAGTTGATTATTTCAGCTTTGCACAGTGTCACAAGGCTAGTAAGTGGCGAAGCTCAACATTGAACTCAGGGTGTTTAACACCAGAGTTTATGCTCTTAACCATCACACTAGCAACATCTAAAGAACTTAACCTTTAAATTTTCAAAGGATTGTTCCAACAGACATTTCTTCTGAAAGACAATATATCCCTTTTTTACTTTTTTCTTCTGTGAGCTTTTCTTTGACTTTTTCGGTTAGTGTTGAACTTGTCAATTAGGTTATTTCATCCACCTTCCTTGAGTGACTATTTCTATGTTAAATATCTGATTTTTTGCCCTTTGTTTTTGTCGTGTTTTCCCTCAGACAGAACATCCTTTTTATGAAGGACTATATGTAAAATAAACTAACCAGAAAGACCAATCCGTTTATGTAAAGCTTGATTTATTTATATAATACTTCCATCTTTTTTTTTTCTGTCTAGATTTCCTAACTTTTGTTAATTCCATTAAAAAGGAATATACTTACTTTTAAATGTACATAGATATATGTACATAATTTACATGATTAAATAAATTAAACTGAAAACATAATATTACCTTACCTGCTTCATACCCTGAACAGTACACAGGGTTTACATTTTCATGAACTGTTTTTTTCATAGTTTATCCAAATAGTTCATGAGCAACCCAAGGTAGTAGTCATTTGCTTTTTCCCCCCAGAAGCTCAGAAGAAGCAATTGGAAGAGAGTATAGAGCTGATCCAGGACGAATGTGTATCAGAGAATGCAGATCACTCTACAGAGGAGCCTGCTGAAGGAGGGCCAGATGCGGATGGAGAAGAGATGACTGATGGGATAGAGGAGGACTTCGATGAAGATGGGGGTCATGAGCTGGTAGGAACTAAACATTTGGTGTCCATACCCTTTGGATAACAGCATTAACATGTCAGCAACTCATCCATTCTAAAATAAGGATTAAATCATTTGGGGCTTATTTCTCATATACATATATTTAAGACAACACCAACACAGTGCCTTGCACAGAATAAGTGCTCAATTTTTTTATGCTAAATGAAAATATGGGGGAGTGAACAAAAGAATAGTAGAAATATTACATATGGGCTAAACCTAAAAAACCAAACCCGTTGCCATGAAGTCAGTTCAGACCCATAACGACCCTATAGGACAGAGTAGAACTGCCGCATAGGGTTTCCAAGGAGCGCCTGGTGGATTTGAACTGCCGGCCTTTTGGTTAGCAGCCATAGTTCTTAACCACTATGCCATCAGGGTTTCCACATATGGAATAGGTGTCACTAAAGTCCTAAAAGAAAGATTCTCATTCACAAATGCTTCATCATGAAAGGAACCCTGTGTTTGTGCAATTACAAGTAAACTGTAACATGTGTATAGTATCTTGGCAACATGAACATTTACTAGAAGATACAAAGATTCCTCACTTATTTGATAGTTCTATTCGCTACTCACTGTACAGCCAGCAGTTTTTTCTACAGCCAGCCCCTGTGAGGACTCTTTGGTGTGCGACCAGGCCACCATTTTCAGTGCCTGTGATGTTTGATGTTCAGTTTAGTCCATTTGGAAATTTAGCAGAGATTTGATTTTTTAAATGCTTTCTTTTCCCAATGTTGTAATCATGGTATTTCTCATTTCCAAATGTCCTTTCCTGCATAACCACACCAGGGATAAGATAAATATATGCTGCTGAGGAGGTTAATTCTCATATTTTATCAACCATGAAATTAAGTATACTATCTTAAAGGGGCTGACAAATGGAAATGGTGAAAGGGAAAGAATGTATGTGTGTGCATGTGTTGCCAACTCTCAAATATCTATGGACATATATCAAATTTGGCTTATCCCCAAGTATATCAGGTTCAAATATACTAGTATATATAAAAAACTGTTACTTAATTTCATTGTGATGGTTATGCTTTTTATTTTACTTAATAGTTTCAAAGAAAGCTTAATTTTATGAAATTCTATATTGACTTTTAACGTTTTGGCTCTGTTTAGATTACGTAACACCTTCATTTAAACCTTTCCAACATGAGCATTTAGCACCACCACCCCCTCCATCCCCACAAAAATCTGCATAGATTTAAGGGACTTGAGTACCTGTTTTTAGAATTGTATTGATTTCAGAAATCTGTTGAACAGTGCCTAGAATGAAGAACTAACAAGTTTCTCAGTTTTTCCATAGGCAGGACTTTAATTCGACAATGTGCTTTCCTCAATCCATTCTAGCCAGACTCTTTTCACCACCCCACTGTGACTGCTCTTGTAGAGGTCTCCAAAGGCCTCCATGTTACTATTTCCAATGGCTACCTCTTTGTTCTTATTCTATGACTTTTCAGCTGAATTTAATATAGCTGACCTCTCCCTTCTTCTGAGAAATTCTCCTATCTCACCAATTTCTCCTCGGTTTCCTATGCTAAACACTTCCCCTCCATACTTCCACTCTCAATGTTGGAGTACATAAGCCACCTTCTCTTCTCTAGCTAAACATTTTTTCAAGGTGATTTCATCAAATACCATAGCTTTAAATATTATCTATAGGCCAAAGATTCCCAAATCTATGTTTTATTCCTGACCTCTTCTTGGAACTTGAGACTCAAGTATTCAACTGTCTGTCTCCACATAGATTTTCAATAAACAGTTGAAACTTAACATGGTCAGAAACGTTCTTGATTTTTTTCCAGCCATCTTATTCCTCCCTCAGTCTTCCTCATTCTGCTAAATAGCATCACAGTTGCTAACACCAAAAAAAAAAAAACCCTAAGATTTATCTTTGGTTATTTTTTCCCCCTGATACTCGTATCTACAAAGCATAGCCCAAAAATAGATACACCTCCATTAAAATTACCTTGGCCTGAGCCACTATTTTCTCTCATCAGTCTATTCAATAATCTCCATACTGCTTATCGTGCCCAGAAAAGGGGTAAAAATCTTTCTAAAGTATACATCAGATAATTCCATTCTCTTGCTTAAAATTCTACAAAGCATTTCATCACACTTAGAATCAAAATTTCCAAGTGTGTCAATGTAAATTGTGATGAGAGTAGGTGGAAAATGACAGTAGCGATGAGAAAGGAAAACTCCAGATGCTGAGAGGAAAGACATCTAAAGCACAGGTATAGGGACTGACCTTAGACTGAAGAGGAACACTCTTCCACTAAAACTGACATAGTAGTCTGAATATTTGGAGGCAGGAGTTTGGGAGAGTTCAAGCACAAAACTATAGAAAGCCAGAGCTGTGATCACCTGTAGGGAGTGAGGAGGGCTAGGCAGCATCACAGATCTGAGTAAAATGAAGAATATTTGAAGAAGTTAATATGAAAAATATAAAGACTGGCAGTTAGTGAGACTAGGCAATTGAGGTTAGAGACCAAGTATTAGTAGAGCAGTGTGTTTGCAAACTTTAGTGTGCATCCGAATTACCTGGAAGACTTGTAAAAACACAGATTTCTAGGTCTCATTCTGAGAGTTTCTGATTTAGTAGGTCTGAATAGGGTTCAATAATTTGCTTTTCTAACAAGATCCCAAGTCATGTTGATGCTGCTGGTCTGGAGACCACCCTTTGAAAACCAATGCTATGTATGAGGCATCCATCTGTCCACCTCTGGAATTTTCTCCATTGGCTTTTATCAGCCCTGGTGGAAACATGGAGAAAGCAAACAAGTGACCGGTTCAGAGTTGGATTTTTGTCAGATAAGAGCAAAGAAAACAATAAATGGAGTTGGGGCTATAGTAAAAAGAGTGGCTGACCAGATGAGTCATGGAACCTAACCTTAGCAGGGAAGAAAGGGAACACAGGAGAGCACTGAGAAGGAGAAAATAGAGGCATGAAAGGAATACAAATATCTATGAAGTTAGGGATCAGAGAAAGTGGGACTAAATGAATAAGAGAAAAATGGAGGTTGTGTTTACAGACAAGTATTTCAGAGGTGTGACAGCTGTGGGTGATCAGAAGGTCCATGGAGTGGGTAATGGAAGCAGGATCAGAGCAAAGGTCATCATAGATAAAATGTTCAAGGAACTGAGAGGCTCAGATGTAGGATGGGTCATCTACATGGGCATGATATCATTCAGAAAATTGTATAAGAAATAAGAAAGTAAGACAGTTACCAAAAGTCTGTCTTGAAATAGAGAGCATAACCAATTTTAATTCCAGATCTGTCACTACCCAGTACCCAGACCTGTCATTACTCAACTGAATTACCTTAAATAAATAACTTCCCTGAGTCTCATCTTTCATATTTGCAAAATAGGAAGGTTAGACCAAAAATTTCTTAAATTCTTTTTGTTTGACCTCCCTGATTTTGCAGCCAAGGGAATAAATCCTAACAGTGGTGTCTGGTTTCTGCTCTAAGCATGCAGAAGGTAACTGATTAGAACTACAGCTGCCTGGAGGTGCTCAGGTTTTCTCTCACAACCCTTGCATTACAATTGGAAGTTTAGGGAGATAAAAGAATTAAATCCTATCTCGTATTTCATTTTGTTTCTAAGACTTGAACAATAATGAATGGGAATGGTTTTAACACTAAGTCCTAGCAATCTATATGGACAATCATGGCTTCCTCCTAGTGATTGCCAAAAGAAAATTCCCTAGTCTAATATCCACTTTTTCTTCCTTCCTAGACCATATGAACCAAATCACCCTTGATTTTCAAAAGATAAATTAGAAGCACACAATTCCTATGTGCCATAATGAAGGGCATGATAGATTTGAACTGCAGGGATACACATTTAGGTTTTTAACACATGCGTCAGGAAGCAGGAAGAGCTGAAATCCATGTCCAGTGACTGGTCAAGGAAAATCCAGAATGCCAGTCCAAAAGAATGAGCAGGAAACCAGAATTGGATCTGAACCAAGGGAGATACAGCAAAATGAACTGGTGGGACATCTAGTAAGTGGTGGATCCCTTTGTGGAGCATGTGAAAAGCTTCAGGCATGAGCACAGCCTAGCAAACCCCCTGGGGAAGTTCTACCTTGTTCTGTAGGGTCACTATGAGTCAGAATTGACAGCACACCACACAATATATATTTCATTACTACGTAGAAATCAAGATTTGAATTTATTTCAGAATTGAACTCTATGTACTGATACTTATACTATCAAAACACCGCCTTCCTCTTAATTCTGAATAAATCCGTTTACTGACTGACCTCTAATTGCATGGTACTGATATTTTTGCTATTGGAATAAATAAGGAAGGAAAAAATTTAATTGAGGATAAATGACACAGATAAAAATACAAAGCCAAATATGGTCAAGGACCATATGAGAGATCTAGTTTACAGAGGGAAAATCATATAAGCTTTGATGGTCAATAAAGACTTTTTTTGCAGAAATGGGACTGGAACTTTGTCTCAAAGTATGGCAAATTGAAGAAATAATACGTCCTAAAGTAGAGGAAGGTATATTCAAATCATTGTCCTCAAATTACTTTATGGAAAATGTATTTAAAACCCAAATGCATTAGACATCCCATGGCTAGATGATACCAAAAATCAAACCCATTGCGGTCAAGTCGATTCCAACTCATAGCAACCCTATAAGACAGAGTAAAAAACCCACCAAGACAGAGTAGAAATGCCAAATAGGGTTTCCAAGGAGTAGCTGGTGGATTCAAACTGCCGACCTTTTGGCAGCACAGTCCTTAACAACTGCTCTACCAGGGCACCAGCTAGATGTTAAAGAGAGAGAGAGATCAAGCAAGAAAGATATTTTTTAAAACTACTAGAAGCTCTTTTCTTCTCTTTACTCATATTCACTAAAGGCATAGTCTCATTTTACACAAAACTACATAATCGAAAATTAAAAGTGATTGGTGCCATAGTAGAAATAGTATACAAAAGTAAGTGCTTAGTACCCTGTTAATTCAAAAAGACAAATGAACTTTCCCTGGGGTATATGAGAAAAGAGGGCTCCTGTGTACATTTTCAGACATTACGAAGCTGCCAGATGCATTATGGAGCCTGAGAGAGGCTAGCTAACTCAGTATTTTCCAAAGTGAAGTTCCTGGCCAACGTGTATCCAAATACCTGCGATCCTTGCTGTAATTGTAGATTGTTAGGCCCCAACCCAGACCTAATAATACAGTTTATCTGGGGAAGAGGCCCAGAAATCTGTATATTTTGGAGGCTGAGGTTTGAAAGCACAGAGCTAAACCATGAATGCCCAAAGGAAACTGTAGTCAAGAAAAACATTTAAATAGATTAAAGGGAATTTGAGATCTTTTGGTTTGTACTTGTAATTACTTTTGCTTTTGCTGACTGCACACAATCAAATCAGGCAAATCTGGTAAGAATCCACAGTAGACTACCTAGCCGGATTGTGTAATACCTCTGCATTCAAGCTGAGTACCGTGTTGTAATACATCTTTCAGCGTTTAACAATACATTCAACAAAGGCGTGCATCACTTGGGCTTTCAGGCTATTGAATTTCTACGCACACAGGGAAGGTCTGCACCACAAATCCAATCCTACAAGTAGAAGAGAACTTGAAGCAAGCATTCTGAGACACCAATGAAAAACTGGAATGCATGGCGCGTTCTGATCAATATTCTCAGTCTTTCTTTATGAACAAGACCGACAATGTCGCCTTCTTTTTGAAACTTTTTGTTCCTTTCCTAATGAAATTTTCCACCCAGATGATTTCTCTTACCAACCTTACTTCTATCTCTTTTTATTGTCATCATTTGCGTTGAACACCAGCTAGAAGACAAACAAGAACTTGTGAGATGCTTTCCCCAAAGGTAGTGCCAGCTGAAATGGAGGTATAAATTATACATAAGGTCACCATGAATCAGCGCCAACTCAACGGCAACTAACAACAGCAACAACAAATAAACCATTAGGAAGCAAGAAAGTTTATAACCTTCTTGATTTGGGCATGTTTGGAGTTCATCATAGGTTGTTGTCCCTGTCCCCTGAGAACAGATATGGAAGGCATAAAGAAATCAGTTTCATAATTTGGGTGGAGGTAGGGATAGGATAAACAAAGTGCCAGTGACCTGATCTGGGTCTCCTGCTGCTAAGGTAGGAACGGCCAGGGTCATGCACAGCTAATTGACTAGCTGTTCTCAACAGGCCACAGAAATGGAACGTGGTCACAGCTTTTGCTGTGAAGCAAAGGGTGTGGTAGGGGACACTTATGCTGCTAGCTTTTCACCCTGGGATCTTGCCTCTTCAGAGCTCTGATCCTGCTGTAATAAGTTCTCCTCCTAATAAGAGAATTTCAGACTTCCTATTCTTGAGCATCTCTTTTGATTTCCATCATTTTTAATTAGTTAAAGGAGTCTGCCTAGCCCACTGGGAAAAAATTGTTTTTCCCCGAGACTGGAAGACCTAGTTGTCAAAAACATGATCTCCGTCTGCAGCCTGATAAAAGCAAGTTTAAGTCTCCATGGCTTTGTGTAAGCTACTTAATTGTGTCCTCACCTCAAATTTTTCACTGTAAAATGGGGCTGATAATAATATGTGTCTCAAATGGGATTGCTGTAAAGAATAAATCAGATAATGTCTTAAAAGACTATGTGTCTGACACAGGACAGGCATTCAGCTAAAAATTGCTGAGTCTGTATATTTTCATTGTACTGCATTTGTACCTTTTTTTGTATTATTCATTTCATTGTCCCCTTTTACTTCATTCATTTAATTTTTTATTTTTGTAAAGATATACCCAAGAGACTCGAAAGGAGTGACACAAACACACACATGTACACCAGTCTTTATGCAACACTATTCACAGTAGCCAGAAGGTGGAAATAACCCAAGTGTCCATCAACAGATGAATGGATAAACAAAATGTAGTACATACACATACAATGGAATACTACTCTGCCATGAAGAGAAATGAAGTCCTGATACCTGCCACAATATAGATGAACCTTAAAATCATTCATTTAATTTTGGTAACACTAAAGTTTTCATGTCTTTCCAAAGTGTGGTATAATTTAGGTCACAGTTATATTAATAATAAAAGAACACCTGCATAGCAGCAATACCTTGTCACTTGCTCAAAGTCTCTCCCACTTTTCTAAGGGAGCCCCAGGAAGTGTCTCACCTATTCTCAGGGACCTGTCTGGTTACACTAGTCTCCTGTGCCTGATGCCTGCTCACTTCTTGAGTACGCAGATTTGTCCTAACCTGTACTACTGCCCTGTGTGTGAGAACATTGCTCTCTGATGCTGGGGCTACCTCTTGCACCCAAAAATACAATGTCCAGAGGTTGAAGCCTGTACAGGTTCTTTTCAGGTCTCATTGTGCCAGAGAAGTTAGACCATGTTCCACATCAAAGCTGAAAGAATGATGCCCCTCTTCCCAGCTCGAGGTTGAAAGCTGTCACCTAGACCCCTGAACAACATGGCTTGAGGCCTGAAACCTATGACATCGACCATCAAGAAAAGCAGACACAGCTACTGCCTGGATCTTTGCAATAAATCCCAGCTTCTTCCCTTGCTCTCCTGTAGACTATTCACCACACAGCAGCTAATTTGATCTTGTTGAAACTTAAGCTAGGACACGTCATTCTTCTGTTCAAAACCTTCCAATAGCTGCTTGCCTCACTCAGATTAGAAACATAACTCTTCACAATGATCTGCAAAGCCCTGCATAGCCTGGCCCCTGTTACCTCTTCATCCAGCTCCCAGTGCTCTCCCACTCACCCCTCATCTGCCAGACTGGCCTCCACATGCACACCATTCATGCTCCTGCTTCAAGCCCTTTGAATTTGCTGCTCCAGGTCATAAAGGGCTTTGACACAGTGCTAGATGTTTGAAGATTATCCCATAAATTTCATGTAAATTTATTGGCAACCACCTGTACCTAAAAAAAGAATCAGTATGCAACACAGTCTGGTTGTCTGACACAAATTATTTTGGAGATAAAAATAGAGTGGTCAGATTTAGCCAATAAAAATGCAGAACACCCAGTTAAATTTGAATTTCAGATAAACAGTGGATAATTTTATAGTATAAGCATGTCCCAGATATTTTGTGGGATATATTCATTTATTTATCTGACATTCGAATTCATCTGGGATTTCTGGGTTTTATCCGATAGCCCTACATAGAAATAGGTTTGAACACTGACCCTGAATAAATTACTTAACTTCTTTCAGCCTCAGTATTCTCACCTGTGAAATTGGAATAATAATATCCAACTCATGGGGTTCTTATAAGAATTAAATGAGATAATGTATGGATGGCAAAGTCAAAGTAGCAATGTCACTTGCACAAAGTAAGCAAGTCAACTGTAGGTAACTGTTCGTTATTGCTATTATCATTGCATCCTTCAAATGAAGCTTTTATTAAAACATTTCTAGGAACATAGCCTTCAGATGGAACTTTGTATCTTTAAAGGCTCTAGGGATTCAAATTTGTTAAAAAGCAGTTTTTATTTGATAAGAAAGCCTTCGGGAAACAAATGTAATATTCTGAGAAAAACCATACTTTGCTTTCATCTTGTTAAAATTTTCAAGTTAGTTCTGACTCATAGCAACCCTAAGTACAACAGACGGAAACACTGCCCAGTCCTGCGCCATCCTCACAGTCATTGCAGCCACTGTGTCAATCCATCTTGTAGACGGTCTTCCCCTTTTTTACTGATCCTCTACTTTACCAAGCATGATGTCCTTCTCCAGGGACTGGCCTTTCCTGATAACAAGTCCAAAGTACGTGAGACAAAGTCTCACCATCCTTCCTTCCAAGGAGCACTCTGGCTGTATTTCTTCCAAAACAGAGCTTGTTTGCTCTTTTGGCAGTAGATGGTATATTCAACAGTCTTTGCCAACATCATAATTCAAAGGCATCAGTTCTTCTTCAGTCGTCCTTATTCATCATCCAGCTTTTGCGTGCATATAAGAAAATTGAAAAATTATGGCTTGGGTCAGGTGCGCCTTAGTCCTCAAAGTGGCATCTTTGCCACTTTTTAACATTTTAAAGAAGCCTTTTGCAGCAGATTTGCCCAATGCAATAATATGTCATTTGATTTCCTGACTGCTGCTTCCTTGAGTGTTGATTGTGGGCCCAGGTAAAATGAAATCCTTGAAAACGTCAGTCTTTTCTCCATTTATCATGATGTGGCTTATTGGTCCCGTTGTGAGGATTTTTGTTTTCTTTATATTGAGGTGTAACCCATACTAAAGGCTGTAGTCTTTGATCTTCATCAGTAAGTGATTCAAGTCTTCTTTGCTTTCAGCAAGCAAAGCTATGTCATCTGTATATCACAGGTTGTTAATGAGTCATCCACCAACCCTGGTGCCACATTCTTCTTCATATAGTCTACCTTCCGGGATTATTTGCTCAGCAGGCAGATTGAATAAGTATGGTGCTGCATCTGTTTGTTGAAACATCTCAATCGGCATTCTGTCAATTCCTGGATCCTTGTTTTTCACCAATGTCTGCAGTGAAGGTTGGACTTCTTCCTTCAGTATCATTTGTTCTCAGTCATACACTTCTCCTGAAAAGGTTGTATGTTGACCAAACCTTTTTGGTACAGAGACTGTCTATTCCTTCCATCTGTTTTTGATGCTTTCTGCATCACTCAATATTTTGCAAATAAAATTCTTCAAAATTGCAACTCGAGACTAGAATTTTTTCTTCAGTTCTTTCAGCTTGAGAAATGCTGAGCATGTTGTCTCCCTTTCTAACTCCAGGTCTTTGCACACTTTATTATAATATTTTACATTGTCTTTTTGAGCTGCCCTTTGAAATCTTCTGTTCAGCTCTTTTACTTCATTGTTTCTTCCATTTGCTTTAGCTGCTCTACATTGAACAGCAAGTTCCCTTCTTATGGCTTTTAATTTTAGTTTTTCTATAGATTTGCTTCCTGGCTCTTGTAATCTGGCCACCAATACAATAACACATGATCAGCTGAGGTTTTAAGGAATCTAAGCTTTTGAGAAGACTAATGCATCACATTTTCTTTAGTCTACCAGTAGCTCCTTCGTTAAAACAAAAAAAATAAAAATAAAACAGTGGAAACTTAGCAGTATTCCTGATATTATTAGTTGCTAAAGATTCAAAGAACAAGGCATAATGCTTTCTCATTTTATAGAGCCCCCATTGGGCAGAGGAAGGGATGCCACAGCCAGAAAAAGTAAACAGATATTTAAAAAGCAGTGTGATGCGTGTAATTATCACATGAATCATTATAATCGAGAGTGGGAAGTGAAATGACAGAGCAAATGAATCTGCATAGAAGTCACAAAGATTGTGACATTCAAACTGTTTCCTGAAGAATGAAAAAGAATGTGCAAAGCAAAGAAAGAATTGGATGGCATCTCAGACAGGGAGACGATAACATCCCAAGAAGGAAGGCTTGAAAGAATTTGGTGTCTATTGGAAAGTTGCTGGTTTGGTTGGCTAAAGCAGTGGTTCTCAGAGAATGGTCCCAAGACCGGCAGCATCATATCGTCTGGAAACTTGCTAGAAATGCAGTTTCTCAGAAATGCAGAGTCTCAGGTTCCACCCCAGACTCACTCAATCAGAAACTCTGGGAGTGGATTCCAGCAATCTGTGTTTTAGCAAGCCCTCCAGATAATTCTGATGCCTTCTAAACTTGAGAACCATTGGGCTAGAGCAATAGAGTTTTCAATCCTGGCTGCACATTAGAATCATGAAGAGTGCTTTTTAAAAAATACCAATGGCAGGGGCCTCAAAGCATAACAATTAAATCAGAATCTCTGGAGATGGAGCCCCAAGCCAAGGCCCAAAGTTGTTTTAATATATAACCAGGATTGAGAATCATTGGGATAAAGCACATGGTACATGAGGAAGAAAGGGCAAAATAGACACTTCACAAGAGAAGATACATGAATAGTAAGTAAGCATGTGAAGATTTGCTCAAAATCAAGTTTTTAGGAAGATACAAATTAAAATTACAATAAAACTACACAGCCACCACCAAAAAAAAAAAAAAACCCGTTGCCATTGAGTCGATTCCGACTCATAGTGACCCTATAGGACAGAGTAGAACTGCCCCACAGGGTTTCCAAGGAGCACCTGGTGGATTCAAACTGCCCACCTTTTGGTTAGCAGTCAAACTCTTAACCACTACACCTCCAGGGTTTCCACGCAGCCACCAGAGTGGCTAAATTGACTAATAACATCAAATGTTGGCAAAGGCGTGGACCCCTGGACCCCTCAAACATGGTTGGTGGGAGTATACAATGATATAGTCATGTAGCAATAATGCCTGGCAATTTCAGATGAAATTAGACATAATGAGCCAGTGTTTCAACTCCTAAATATTCAAGATAAATGAAAATATAGGTTCACAAAAGTACTTGTATGTCTATAGCAGCCATATTCTCAAAAGCCACAACCCAGAAACAATCCATATGTCCACCAATTGGAAAATGGATATAAAAAGTATAATATATTCATACAACAGATACTACTCAGCAATAAAAAGGAACAATTGATACACAAAACGATGTGGATAAATTGCAAAAACATTATGCCAAGTGAAAGAAGCCTTACAGAAAAGAGTATGTATCACATAATTGCATTTTAAAGTATACAGTCATGCACTGCATAAAGTTCATTCGAGCACCACCTGACCACATATACATCCATGGTCCCATAAGGTTACAATAGAGCTCAGAAATCCCGATCAGAGAACGGAAAGTAGAGGACATAACCAGATGTAAGGAAAACAACAGGGTCCCACACACACCACGTGAATCTCAAGTTTCTTCTACACAAAGCAATTGAGCTGCCAGACGTATAATAAATGGTACAGTACATATATAACCTATAATACATATGTCTTGATAGTCGTAATAAACGCCTGTGTTACTGGCTTATGTGTGTACTGCACTTTCTATCCCTATTTTAATGTGAACTTTTCCTACTTACAAATAAATTTACCATAAAATAGTGTATGCTTCGACTCATAGGCAGCAGCATCTAATCTTATATATCACCTGTTTCTTAAATATTGTAGCATTATCTCTCTTTTTAATTTTCTTTTGAAAATATTACCGTGATGTGTATCGTGATGTGTATCATGGCTCACAAACACGTCAAAACCAGTGATAGTGATAGCAGCAGGAAGAGGCAAAGGAGAAGTATTGAAATGCGAGTGAAAGAAAAGGTTATTAAACAACACAAAGATGGAAAATTAGTGAATGCTATTGCTCTAGATTTAGGCATGTTCCCACAACGTCCAAATCACATAACGTCCTATTTCACAGTCTGTAAGTATCATTAAAAAAAAAAAAAAATTAAAAAAATTTTTTTTTTTTTTTATGTATCATAGACATCAAACGACGCATGACAGCGCAATGGTTGCTTCCACGATGAGAGTCAGGGCCAGGGATTGGCTTTCTTGAAATGTTATTCTTTACCTTATCTTGGTAACTGTCCTTTCACTTTTATTTCAGTAATGAGCTCTAATATCACACCCTCTGGAAGCCTTCCTCCTATTCCCAGGTAGTCAAGTTCATCCTGGCAACTCCCAGAAACCTCTATTAGGACACTCAAGGCATTACTGCAATAACTTTATGTAAATATCTATCTCCCCAACTAGACTTAAAGCTCCTTAAGAGCTGGGTGTTGTCTTTTCATTTTGGATCCCTTGTGCATAGCACGGTATCCATTCTACCACATGGGGATGGATGTGATGGGTGGGTAGATGGATGCTGGATCACTTGATGTTCTTTGACACTATAAAATTGCTATGAGTCGGAATCAACTTTATGGCAATGGATTTGTTTTTTATCATACCTCTATGCATTTACACATGCTGTCCTCCCTACCTTAAGTAACTTTCTTACCCTTTGTTTTGTTTGCTTGGTGAACACATCTCTTCTCCTCAAGACCTTTGTCATATGTCACCTCTTCCATGAGTCCGTCCCTGAACAAGGACCCCAACCTGCCCTGGCACAGTTGAGTTTGCTTCTTTCCTTGGCCCACACTGTGTATATCTTGGATATCTCATAATACTTGACTCGTTATATTGTAATTAATGATTTCCCTTCTTACTGGCTCATTGAATTGTGAGTTTCTTGGGGTATATTTTAATTTGCATTTTTCCTTAGTGTAGTGCTCAGCATTAATAAATGTTTGTTGAAGAATGAGAGAAGAAAATGTCCTCAGATTACCTCAAACACTCAGCATTTTAAAGCACATTTTATTGTC
Source organism: Elephas maximus indicus (assembly GCF_024166365.1). NCBI lineage: Eukaryota > Metazoa > Chordata > Mammalia > Proboscidea > Elephantidae > Elephas > Elephas maximus. The sequence goes on along the minus strand of NC_064833.1, from coordinate 56,681,823 downwards.
TGTCATAATCAGATTGTGTTCTAAATATTACTTTCGTAGGCATGCCCTCTGTGATTTAGAGGATTATTATACAAAGCAGAGAAGCAAATGTCTTTGTTATAACTTATTCACCAGATCATTCAGGCAGCAGCCCGAGTCCTAAAGGCACTGAGGAGCATCAGTAGAAGAAAGCTTCAAACCAAGACATGAAAGTCAACACAGCAGTATTGACTCTGTTGTGTTGGTTTTCAGTGGTTCTGTATTATTACCTCCCATGAGTGATAAAAATGCAAATTTGAAGTAACCTGAATTTAGTTAGGAAAGATAGAACGTCCAGTTATAAAACAAACCAGAAAATAATCCTCTCTCTTGCTCCTGATCGGCAATTTTTTAAGCCAAAAAGTACACACACACACAAAACAGGAAGACAGAAGTTGGTAAGAAAATAAATATCAGAGGATTAAAAAATAAAGTATGTACAGACTAAGACAGATGCTATGATTTCAACTTCAGCATAGAGGACAATGTGGTCCTTAAAAAATAGGTGTTAGAGCTAAGGGTTTTTGAGATTTTAAGAACACTGTGATGTGCAATTTCCAAACTATCTCTAATAAAGTTAGAGACAGAATAATAAACCTAGAGTATAGATCCAAACAAAATGAAATATTTTCACCATCTCAGGGTTTCTATACAGCAGGAAGCAAAAGAGGAAGAGGAGAGAAAGATTCCAAAGGCCTTTGGAAATGGCAAGCAGTCCAAAAATCAGCCTTAAATATACAAAAAAAAGAATTTGTTTTCTAGAGATGCTACAATGTGCCAGAGGAAAATAGAGCAATCTTAAGTATTAATGCTGTCAGATTTTGAAAGGCTAATCATGAAAGTTTGAAAGGCTAATTATTATGTTGGGGAAATAAAATAACCCTGCCAACAAATAAACCCTTCCATTCCAATAGAGAATACAATTTTCACTGAGTAAGTATTAAGAAATTTACATGCATGTAAGGTAGCACCTGTTTGTCAGTTTCTCATACTGTAGTGGCATGTGTGTTGCTATGATGTATGATGCTGGAAGCTATGCCAGCAGGTCACCCAGGATGGACAGTTTTTAGTGGAGCTTCAAGACTAAGACAGGCTAGAAAGACCTGTAAATCTATTGAAAATTAACCAGTGAAAGTCCTATGGATCACAACAGAATACTGTCCAATATAGTGCTGAAAAATGCTACAACAATGGACAACAATCGTGAAAATGGTGCAGGACTGGGCAACGTTTCATTCTGTTGGACATGAGGTCACCACGAATGAATTGGAGCCAACTCGACAGCAACTAATAAATAACAACAAGGTAGCACCAATGGACTACAATGTTAGAATAAAATCTCATACATTTTATACAAAGCAGAAGAACAATTACCTCTATCTCATGAGAGAACCCAGAGCTTATTCCAGAGGTACATTTTCAGGTATTTACAAGTTATTTGGCCCACAACCTTGGCAATATCTCTACATTGTAAAAACTGGGGACTGGGCTTAATCCCTAGGGAGATTTACATCTGTGTCAAGGATTAGAGAAGGACCCAGGCTTACTATGTCTCCAAAGCAAGGCTCTAAGAAAAGGGACAAGGAAATACTGGTTTCTTTACACTGTGTTTAAGCGGAGAAAGGCGTTTTCATTTACCCATACAAAATACAAGTATAAATTTATCAATTCAGTTCAAAGAAGGATTATTTGGGTTTTGGACTCAGATGAACCGGCCTCGTAATAACTGTAGGACCTTAGGCAAGTTACTGAGTCTCCGAGGTTCACTTCCACATCTGTTAGAGAATGTTTTTGTGGGTTATAGAGAATTCAATAAAATAACGTTTATAAAAATCCTCTCCTATAAGTATTTAATGTATGGCAAACTCAATCTCTCCCCTTCAAGGACTTTTGTGAAAGTGCCAGTTTTAAGAAATTTTAATAACTTTGAAAGGAAAAAATAGAAATGATCTGATTACAATGCTTATACATGTCTCCTATAAATTTCATCGCCTTAAAATTCTAGCACATTTCATTAGCAATCTTGTCTCCCCCATCAAGACATTCTTTTGAGGTGTTCTCTGTTGAGTTGAGGTGTAGGAGTTTGGGATGCCAGGCAAACACAGAACTATTTGAATTCTCAGAAAAGTTACCGTGATTTCCAGTTTGAAGGAAGTTATTTTCATTTCTACGGGAATACTAAGAAAAAAATATATTGTCAGGAAATAGAGTATATAATTACCTTACTTGGGGAGGAGACTTGTCTATGGTTTACTTAGCCATACATAATCTGATTTGACAAATTCTAGGTTTTTGTGCTTTAACTTTTGGATCCCACTTCACTTCTAAGCCCTCACCTGGTACCTTAATCTTCTCACTTTGACAAATATACTCCTCCATACAAAGAGAGAACGCAATTTTTTATTAAGTAAATCCCGTATGGGAAAGATTCCGGTGACGAAGCAGTAAGCATGCGTGTATAAGAGGAAGTTCTATGGAGTGAAAGTTTCTAAGTAGTTTATCATTTTAACCTAGTTGGTTTTGCTGAGGTGTGGGAGAAAGGGGAAATGGAAATAAGCAGAAACTCACAAATGGATTTTGTGGAAACTAATTCTGTGAATAAATAGGGGCAAGTACTTCTGTACAAAGTAAGAAACGATTCATACCAGCAGAGGTTCCAGAATTTCTTTATATAGGAGTAACCTGGGGGGCGGAAATCTGGTTTAATATGCAAGGAGTTATGTTGAATAAATATAAAGATACATATAGATACATCATGCAGTTACCGCCTAGGCGATAAAGGTGACGCAATTTCAGATTTAACATTTTCTATTCCAAATGCCCATAAAACCAAAATCAAATCTGTTGCTGCTGAGTGGGTTCTTACTCACAGAGACCCTGTAAGACAGAGTAGAGCTGCCCCTTAGGGTTTCCAAGTGTATAATCTTTATGGAAGCAGACTGCCACATATTTCTACTGCAGAGAGGCTGGTGGCCTCTAACTGCTGACATTTTGGTTAGCAGCCAAGTGCTTAACCAGTTTATTCCTTTATCTAATTGATCTTCTTTTGAATGCAAACGTCCCTGCCTACTCCAGCTCATCCACGTGGTTTGCTCAGAATGCCTATTTTTGTGCCAATGAGCAGAAACCCAGACCACAGTTCCATCTTGTCCAGTCAAGCAACATTAAATCAATAAACTCTTCGAAGATTCTGAAAGGAAAACAAGTCTTTCTCTAATTATAAATTATACCTAAATCCCAAAGGACAAAAATCTATAAGAAAGAGAGTCCCAGTGACATTAAGAGTTTTATGCAACAGAATAATAATTTAGCTTTCATTTAATTTTTCCTTCAATTCTATTTTTATTCCTTCAGTCAACAAATACTTACTGAGTGATTACTTTACCCTGGCACCATTTTAAGTAAGTGCAGTATAAAAAGCAAAGAATAAGAAAAAAAGCCCTCGCTGGGCAAGGGATGGGATGGGGGGGAGGGGCTTCCTTCTCAGATGGAAGCTTACATGCCAGTTAGAAACTTACATTTTAAACATTCTTAAACCTGAACATATTCTATAAAACTAATACCATGATTGTCATATCAAATTGATATTTATACATAAGCACGTATTTATTTTTACTTAAATATGAACCTGCCAGTGAAAAGATCTATTTGACAGTCACCGCAGAAAACAGATGTTATAATAGATATTTTAGACATACCCATAAAAAAAAGCCTATTAAAGGTAAATAGAAATATAAGCAAAAGACAAACTATATTCTGGACCGGTGTGTACTAAATTTCTAGTTTTTAGAAACTAGTACTGAAAAATTCCATGATAAAAAACTGGTAGTATTTGTACACTACTTTTAAGAAGTAAAATATAACTTGAGCAGATAATGTAAAGCTCTTCCAAAAGAATAAATTTTATTTCTATAAGAAAATAATTCCAAAATATGTGAACACATGTGCTTAGGGGTATATTTAACAAAACTTATTAGATATTTTCAAAATCATTTCTATTTTTCTGTCAGCCACTCATGAGAAAGAAATATAGTAGCTGTAGATTTGCTTGCTTTGATTTTTAAAGGATCATTTTAACCAGAATCACCTCCCATTTATGGAAAAATGTAAAGACTCTACAAATTGCACTGGTTAAAAAGGCATTTTTTAAAAATAGCCCTGTAACCGTGGAAATGTCTTTAAGTGTCATAAAATTTTAACCACACCTTCTGTGTATTCCCTTTCTGGTTTCTAATGCTGCCTTTGTTCACTGTGGCGTGTTATATGCCTATTCCATTTAATTTTCTGGTGACTTTTTAACGATATTTACTGTTTTTAACTGGAGAACTGAGTGTCAGTGAAGACTCCAGACACTGAAGAGCTCAGGTTAGCGTGCTCACTGCGTTTGTTTAACTAGGGGAAAATTAATTAGCCTCTTTCAACTTTCCCTACCTATTTTTATAGTCAAAGAATACATGTTGAAGTAATTCCTTTCATCCCACTAAACCTTGAATTTTGGATCCCTGACACAATAATGGTACATTCCTTGAATTTTCTGGCACTGGCATTATATAAATACTAAAATTTATGTGTGTGTATATATATATATAAATAAAACTAATACCACTAGGGTTTCCGTATATATACATATATATATATCTTTAACATATATAATGTATATGTATATGTGTATATAAATCTTTAACATACATAAGTACATGTATATGTGTATATATATCTTTAACATATGTATGTATATTTGTGTATATATATATCTCCTTCCCTATCTACTTGACAGCAATACCTCCTATTGTCTACGATATTGAATCTATAAAAACTTTAATTACATGTTTTCTTTATTTTAAAACTAAAAGTTAAGTATTAGTGAAATATCTTATATGAGAATACCAGAAGCTATTTCTTAAGTATATTAGGCAGTTCATTCATGTCAAACATTACCTAAAGTATATTTGAATTACACAAGCCAATTTTACAATATTGTGTTTATTGGAGAGATTAATAAACTTATCAGGTATGTGTTAATTATAAGATGATGACCTCCCACTACCTTTTTCAGAGGTTGTTGAACTTAGTGGCCCAAGCATTTTATCTGCCATATTATTAATAATGTTTTTCAGGTTTTGAATTTTATGTTAATGCTTCAAATATAGTTGGTCCCTTTGTCAGTGTGCTGTATGGATATAGGACTTTACTGATCTTTTTTTTTTTTGAGCTAGTTTTAAAAATATTGAGTATGATGAATTTTAAAATCTCTTCACACTAAAAATAAATGAATAGATAAAAGACTATGTTCCTTTGATAAATATCAGTGTAAGAAATTTGTACTTGAGCAGGCTAAGATAGTCATTACCAGCAGTGTATCTGACAGAAACTAATGTTGTACCTGCTCGAGCTACACTGAATCTAATAATCTGTGACAGAAGAAATGGAAAAAGGTATGAAAGCATTTCATTAAATCAGGAATTGAAAGAAAGGGAAGCGTGGCTATTTTTTTTTTTTCAATTTTATTCATAGCTCAACAGACAAGATCACCATGGAAGAGTGATTAGTTGTCTAAATGGTGCTGACCTTTTACAGTTCTTGTCCCATATTCTGGTAGTTAATTCCTAAGAAATACGTTTTCATACATTGGCATGAAGTTTTTATCCAGGCAGCATTCCAGTTCCCCTACCTGCACTGTGCACAGTCAAGGACCATGCCCAGCTTCATGTTCACGCATTAAAACTCACAGACGCAAGCCAAACTGCACTATTGGCAACGGTCTACCCAGAGATCTTCCCTTATAAGCCTTTACTGACTTCAAAATCGCTCTGAATATGGAAAATCACAAGCTCCAGGGCAGGGTGGGATGAAATGAAAAGCTGAGGCTTTTAGAAGCCTGATAAAAATTCTTATCAGCTACAACCTAATGACTGTTCTGGTTACCTTATGCTTGTTTGTTATTTTCTGACTTGCCACACATTTAGGAATACCTTCTAATAATGTTCAGTACCATTTCCTGAAAATAAACCTTCCCAGCCCTGGACAACTGGAAGTAGCACCTACCTCTGCCGCTTAACGCTGTGTGACTTGGACAAGATGGGAAATCTCTTTGGGCCTTAGTTGGCTCAAAATTGTGGAAAAGAGCTTATCTGTAAGAAGGCAGAAAGCTGAGAAAGTTACATATAATGTTGACACACACAAGAAGAGAGAGAGAATTTTGATTTCATTCCACATCCAGAGGAAAAGGTTAAAGAAAACAATACTTTTTCCACTTCCACTACCTTCTAGGAACAAAGATTTTTATGCACAGCATCTCCTTTATTGTTTAAAATAACTCTGAAGTAGGTATTTTACAAACTAACTGATATTTAGAAAGATTTTTTTATCCATTGCTGTCAAGTCGATTTCGACTCATAGCGACCCCATAGGACAGAGTAGAACTACCCGACAGGGTTTCCAAGGAGCAGCTGGTGGATTTGAACTGCAGGACCTTTTGTTTAGCAGCCATAGTTCTTAACCACTGTACCACCAGGGCTTCAAGAAAGATGGTTAGAAAGGTTAAATGACTTGCCCCAGGTCATACTGCTAGTAAAAGTCAGAATCAAGAGTCAACCAGGGTATATAAGAATCCAAAGCCCTAGATCTGTTTACTGCATTAGTGTTTCACAAATTTAGTTAGTTTGTGTAGTACCTTTATGATTTTTGTCATATCCATATACCATTGGAACTGTGTTTTATTTAATTTGTTTTAATTGGTTTACTTTTTTTTTTAACTTAGCAGTATCCTTAAAACTAAATCTTAGTACATTCCAATAAATGAAAAACCAAGTATCCCTTGTTATAAACAAGGGTATATTTAAAATTAATATGATGAAAAGATAAAACTTTTCTTAGTTAACTAAGTATTATTGTATGACAAAAAGCCTTAAGCTCCTGCTTTCACTTTCTGTCTTTTGTATAAAATGTTTTAGATTTGTTTTAAAAACATGGAGCTCAGTCATGTTAACCTACAGATCACACTTGATGAGATGAGGACTGGCAATGATTGGACGTCACCCTTCTGCAGACATCTTCCTTGCACAATTTTTTCCACTTGAAGTTGGAGGAATCCCTGCATGCAAATTGATTTGTTCTATCACATTAGAAAAACACCTCCAAATTTTACAGAATTTTGAAACCTCAGAATTGATAAAAATGGAATATCATTTCCATGCTGTGTACTCCAAAAGCCCTGAGGCTCTCATGGGGCAGATAGATGGTCCTTTGGGTTACTATCCATTGCTGGCAACTGGGAAACCCTCACCTTGGATCTATCTATGACATCTTTTAAAGAAATGCCAAATGATTTCTATCAAAATAGGACATTGCCTTCTTGGATCTCTTCGTTTTTATTAGTGAAAATTTGTGACAGGATAAAAAAAAAACCTTTGGAAAGGATACAGACATATTTTATGCACAATTTTTTCTGTAAAAAAAAAGAAAATTTTTTCTGTAGAAGGGATTAATTGTCCATATAGATGCTGCCAGCCTGGTGCCCAAATGCTACTGGGGCTGTGCAATGAATATCTCCAGGTCAGTTATTGCCTTTCATAAAATGTAAGGTCTTAACCTTCCTAGCTGACAGCATAGATTATGTCCGAATGGAATCGGGAAAATTTCCCTAAAAACACTGCGGTATACAACATTAATTTTTCATAAACATTTTCTTTATAGTAGAGAAATAGCCGAGCATTTGCTGACAAAATATAACGTATTACTAATTAGGCAAAAATAATGTTTAGAGGTTAGGCACGATCTAAATTGCTAAAAGCAAAGTAGGAGACAGTGTATGTAACACAGTGCTAAGGAGTTAAGGCTGTAAAGACAAAGCACTGAGTTAGTATCAGCCACTCATGAAGGCTTGGGCAAGTCATTCTCTGTGCCTCAATTTTTTTATCTATAAAATGAAGCTAGTAATGATTCTTTTCTTGTGGTATTGGTGTGTGTATGAAATGGAATAAACCATTTAAAGTACTTATAAGAGGCTTGGAATATAGGAAGCTCTCAGTACGTGTTAGTTTTTAACCAAATAAGCCTAAAAATTTTACTGTTGAAAACTTAATGTGAAAGTTTTACATTAAGGAGACAATTTCTATTTGCTGGTCTTTAACCGTTATATGACAATTACTAATCTTCCATTATAACCAAGAGAATCAGATGCTCATAGCTTTCTTTCAGCCAATGGACTTTAACAGCAGAATAGAGAGCAGAAATGTGACTGGGTGGTACAAATGGTTAAGCGCTCAACTGCTAGCCAAAAGACTGGTGATTCAGACTCTCACCCAGTGCTGCCCTGAAGACAGGCCTGGCAATCTGCTTTTGAATAGTCACAGCCTTGAAAAGCCTATGGAACAGTTCTACTCTGCACACATGGCGTTGCCATGAGTCAGAATTGACTCGATGGCAACTAACAACAAAGTACAGAAAGGATGTACCAAGCAAGAAGACAGTGGGAGGTGTCAAACCCACACATAATACATATATATGTAATATACCCCCTCAGTACACTAACATAATGATTCAGGGCAAGAGAAAAACATTTTTGATAACATTTGAAATTGCAAATATTAAGCAAGTAGTATGTGAAATTATATATGTAAATCCTGAAAATGTCATAGCTCTATCTGTAGGGCAACAGCAGAAATGAATCAAAATGAAACTGAGGATAAAGAAAAAAGGCATGGCTGTCATTACATAGAAAGATCTACCTCTTCCACTTTGTTATCAATGCTGTAAAACCGTGGGCTGTGAGAAGTCAGTGGCTTAAAAGAAATGATCTAATATCAACTGAACCCATATCAACTGAGGTACCTGAAATACAATCAGTCACACAAGTATTACATAATTAACTACAGTGGTGGGTGCCATGTATCATTATACATAAATGAGACAGCTTTCATATCTCAAGACAAAAAAAATCTGTTATCATCAATGATTTTGAAACATTAAAGGACCAAAAAGTAAAATGTATTATAAGTATGAATTCTACATGAAAATTAATGAATTGTCTAATAATTGGAAAATGTTCTCTTTTAACCATGTCCACAGTGTCTCACTTAAGTCCTTTCACTGCCTGTCATTCTTCTGAAATTTATCTGTGTGCTTGGAAGCCCTGGTAGTATAGTGGTTAAGAACCCAGGCTGCTAATCAAAAGGTCAGTGGTTCAAATCCACCAGCCACTCCTTGGAAACCGTATAGGGCAGCTCTACTCTGTTGTATAGGGTTGCTATGAGTTCGAAACAACTCGATGGCACACAACAACAGAGAATAAGTTTTTGTGCCTGTGAAAAATATTTGTAATCAGTTTTTAAAAATTGGTCTTAACCTTTGCTATAAGAAAAATAATATTAACAAAAATTCAAATCACTTGAAATTTCATGATAGTTATATGAAATAAAAGGTAATAACTATAAGACTGTAGCCAATATTTGGTAAATTTTTCCTGAATTTTAAATGGTTTCAAAATTTTAAATACATTTTATTTTTTTATCTTTGTGGCCATGTTTGATCTCCATATTTAGTGATGCTAAGCAACAAACGTAGCCGTGATGGTGTAGTGGTTAAGAGCTGGGCTAATAACCAAAAGATTTGAATCTACCAGCCAATCTTTGGAAACCCTATGGGGCAGTTCTGCTGTGTCCTGTAGGATCACCATGATTCGTCAGAATGGACTTGACGGTTTGGATTTTTTAAAGCGACAAACAAGACACTTTTCTTTGATCCACCTCTGCAATTATAAATAGAATAACAATTCCTGAAAGTAAATTAGGGTTCAAATTTTCAGCCATATAATTTTTTTTTCCTGTGTGGTGTATAGTATTTTCTTATGGTATATAAAGTAATAAAATTAATTATTCATTTTGATAGTCCAAATGGATTCAGTCAATGAGGCAATTATACTTAAATACTCAGTAACTATGAGCTATTCAGTATTGTATTAGGTGCCACCTAGTTAATTTCTGACTCATAGCGACCTCATGTGACACAGTAGAACTTGCCCCTTATGGCTTTCTTGGCTGCGATGTTTCTGGAGCAGATCACAGGTCTTTCTCCCATGGAATAGCTGGATGGGATCAACCCACATCTTTCATTTAGCAGCCAAGTTCTTCACCATTGTGCCACGAGGACTCCTTGAGCTATTCAATAACTGTTATTATTATTATATTACAGTTAATGTAAAGTTTACTAAAGCTATGAGGATAAAAAAATATTGCAATAGAAACCCAGTTACAAAAAAGCATCTACCCCTTTACTCCCTAAAAATTTCATAAAAGCTTATTAAGGTCATGTGAAAATCCAAGTAAATACTTGTAATTCTTCTTTCATACAGAAGCTAATTCCCTGTGCTCTTTCACTTGCCTATATTGTTGGCAGCAAAATAGTACTACGAGTATCTGCCCAATTGGCTTTCTGACATTCATCTACCAAAACCCCATTAGCCAAAATGCAGTTCCTAAAGCCCAAACAAACAAAAGAAGCCAGAGGAAACATTCTGCCTAAAACTTCACCTAGACAATTATCTCCCCCATACCTCCCAGTAAGGACTTAATTTTTTTAGAGAAAGGTTTATTGGTCACCTTCAGACATGAGACATCTATTTTTGTGATGTTTATTTCAAATCAGTTATTTATTTAATGTGGCTCTCGTGGAAGGTCAGAAAAATGGGATTCTGAGCTGGATTTATTTTACCACTTTCAATAAGATCCTTTTCATTTGTGCCTAGCTATCTCTTCATTAAAATTATTATTTGTAAAATGCTTTAGAAAAAATTTATAGTTTATAATGTACTATTCAGGTGTAGAATATATTAGATTTATGTGTCAAGGAATACCACACAGTGTTTGCACAGCAAATGTTTATTAAGCATCTACTATGTGCCAGACAGAAACCCTGGTGGCATAGTGGTTAAGTGCTGCGACTGTTAACCAAAAGGTCGACAGTTCAAAGACACCAGGTGCTCTCCTTGGAAACTCTATGGGGCAGTTTTACTCTGTCCTATAGGGTCGCTATAAGTTGGAATCGATGGGAAGTGGTTAATAGTTTTACTGGGTATATGCCAAACACCATGTCAGGTGTGGGAGATACAAGGGAAAGCCAGGCAGACGCCACACCCTTCCTTAAGAACACACAAGACAATCTGGTGATCCTGAGTCTTTGTGGATTACCAGAATCAAATCCCAGATAACAAAATGATGTTATGTCATTCAGTTCAGGCCCTTATGATAAAGGATGACTTATAAGAAGAATGTGATTGTAAAGGAAAATTCCCCTCAAGTGAGTTTGTTTTCAGCTTTGGGAACAGATTTGCTCACAGAAATTGTCTAAGAGACAACTAAGTTTGTATTGAAATATTTTATCAATTTATTGAATTTAAGCTTTTTATTTATTATATTGATCCAAACTACTGCTTCAAAGTACTGTATTATTTTAAAAAAAAAAAAAAGGAACAAACCACAGGTAAATGAGCTGATATCCAAAACTTATTTGAAAAAGTTTATTTTAAAAAGTAATCTGCGGAGGGTATGACATAATCAGTCACTTATCAGACAGATAAAGCGCAGTTTCCAATTCCTTCTAAGTCCATCATAATTCTGGGATTTTTTTCTTAATAATCATGATAATTCGAGACACTAGAAGACTCTGAAATCTCTTCTGAATCATCCAGGATTCTATTATATCTAGCAAAATTTGAGTAATAATAGTATTTTGATAATATCCCAGAGCTTTAAGATTTAAGCTTTTTTAAAAATATTTTTCTCAAATATACTGATAAAAAACCAAAGGTTTATTAATAAAATAATAGCATAAGCATTTCTTTAAGATTTTCATTTGCAGATTTATTTTACCCAATTTTAACATTGGAAGTATTTTATTATATTTAATTCTTAGAATGATGTATGTATACAGTAAATTTGATTAAATAAGAAGAGTTAAATAATTATGACAATCTTTCTCCCAGCTGTTCTGAATGATCATGAATTAACCATATAATTTCAAAGACCTTTTAAAATTATACTTCTAAATCAATTCTAAATCATATTTTTCAGTTGTATATGAAGTGCTTGTTTCAGTATTTCTACTTTGTATTGCCAAAACTAATTCCATACAGAATTGTAGAAAGCAGTCAAATATGTGAAATTTCAAGGGTGATAATATTCTTAGCATTAATCAGCATTTGGCTTCTAGCACTGGCATTAATTTAAGCAATTTGAGGTATTATCCTAAAGTTATCATTATCATTTCCAGCACTGACAGTAATTAATGGATGTTAGACACTATATAATTACCATGAGAAATCAGGAATCGATACATGATCAAACACAAGCCACATGCCAAATAAAATCAAATATGATTGTCACTGAGCTCAAAACATTCAAAACATGATTATAATTACCTTCAGAAAAAAATAAGAGAAATGTTAATATGTTAATGTATGTGCAACAGAATATTCAGCTTCTGGTAAATCACATAATTTAGCAATGTGGTTTTTCAGTATTAATTAAATTTTTACATTTTAAATGAAGTATCTACCCCCACATTAGATAATTTTAATTTTATTCTAAAGCTGACTGTTCTTTTTTTATATAAAAATCGAACGTATTTTGACAACATAAAACATCTCCTTTAGACAAACGCTTAAAGCAAGTTTTTAATTTAAATGACATTGAATTATTTTAAGATATAACTTGGAAAAAAATCAAGGCAGATCCGCTTCAAATCAGGGAGACAGGTGGTGGGTTGTTTGCAAGTCCTAGTACGTTCCCCATAATGCCAGCCTTTTTTCTCTTACGGGTCACCAGTGTACCACTGTGTTTTCACATCCCAGTTGATTCATGTGCTGGAATTAATGGTGTAGCCAGTTCAGTTTCCTACAATCCTTCTTCCCGTAATTGGGCAGAACAGAATATTAGGGAAAGCGCTGGTCTTAAAGTAAAGCATTCTTGGTTTGATTTAGGTAAGTCACTCACTCTCAGATACAAGGATTAGAGTGTAAAATGAGAATAATTCTTGCCCAACAACCTACCTCAGTGAAAATCAAATGAGAACATACATAAGAAAGTATTTTGTAGGCGGCCACACATGGCATAAATAAGAGTTTCTATTTTTATGATTGTACCCATATCCACAGGCTTGTGGCCCCAGTCCCAGGTTCTAAAAATAACCCAAACCCAGTCTCTATTAAATCCAGAATTAAGGGAGAGTTAGCTAAATAATTTAGATGTCTCAGACTCTAAGACACTACTGCTGCTACTCTTGCTGTAAATTTATTACAGTAGTTTTGAGCTTATGCAAGTAAATGGATCCTGCTTTATTCATGGGAACAAATGGGATCCAAAAAAACAATAATAATAATGGATGAAAATGCCATTCTTCAGAGTCCTGCATTAAGTTTCTGTCTAATACCAACTCAGCTCCCCTTGGATCTGTTCTCTGACTTAATGTCTCTTACCATTTTAGGCAATCTGACCTGAATCTGTAGCCCATATCTGGGACCCCTCTACTACTCATACCTCCCAAATTCTGCCAGCTATGTGACTTGTCACCATGCTTTCTAGGTTATAGCATAATAATAAATTCAGCCATTTAGAAGATTTCAATGAAACATAAAAAATTATTTTCAAACTATGATTATCCATAAATGGAGCAAGCTGCCTTGTGAAGTAAAGACTTCTGTATCCCTTGAGATAGTCAAGACAAAGCTATATACCCATCATGGTTACTATAGAAGGCAGTGCTACTTTGGTTGAGAGGCTGGATAAGATCACCCTATAATCCTAGCTCACTTGTGAAAATGTTCACATGGCCAAAATTAGACTATCCTTTCTGAAAATGCATTCATAGAACGTTAATTCCCTACTATGTGCTACTCCTAGGTCATGCAGTCAAAAGGTTGATGGTTTGATCCCTGGTGGCACAGTGGTTAAAGCAATGGACTGCTGACCTAAAGATTGGTGGTTCAAAACCACCAGCAGCTCCATGGGAGAAAGATGTGGCAGTCTGCTTCCATAGAACTTTACAGCCTTGGAAACCCTATGGGGTTTCTATGAGTCAGGATCAACTTGGTGGCAGTGGGTTTGGGTTTTTTTGTTTGTTTTGTTTTGTTTAGAGACACCTCAGAAGAAAAGCCTGGTTATCTACTTTTGAAAAACCAGCTATTGAAAACTATAGAACACAGTTCAGCTTTGCAACCCATGGGGTCACTATGAGTGAGAACTGACTAGATGGCAATTGGTTTGGTGTTGGGTTATCTGCTACTCTCTGTAGTAATAATACCCAGCAATTCCTGAGTGCTACAAGCCAGGCACTGTTCTAAGTGCTTCTTATACCTTATATTGTCATTTAATGTTCACACAAACCTTATGAGGTAGGCTCCATTACTATCATTCCCATTACATAATAAAGGAACTGAAGCCTAAAAAGTTTAAACAGATTGCCTAAGGCAGACTGCCTGAGGAGGATTGCTTGGGAGTCTGCCTTCAAAGCCTGTGAGCTTAAACACTGCTACTCTGGCTCTCTGAGAGCTTCTGGAATTACAAGGGAGAAAACAGGTACGGTTCATCACATATTGTACCTTACCACTTATTCCTTTAATGAATCCAAAAGAAAAGACACTATTTTTCCCTTATTTGAAAATTATTTGTGATTTCACTTAAATGAAATGTATTTTAGAAACATAAATGATCTGTATATCTAGATGTAAAGACTATTACTGCACTAATGCCTTTGTTAGAGAGAGCTAATTAGAGAGGGGAAATGATGTCACTAACTCTGAAAAGAGTTGTGTTTTAACCACATATGGTAAGCAATGCTCCAAACCAAATATCCGTAAAGAATATGATATTTATCATTTTAATTTTGTTAGCTATTGCTCTATTTTCAGCTCAATTTCAAAAACTCTGTATACTGAGTCTATAAGTTAATCTAATAAGCCAAACTAAAATATAAATGATGCAAAAATCAGCAGTCATTTCTTAACTTTTTTTGGTATGCAATTAATTTGAATTTAGTAAATAAAATTTAATTATTCTAACATTAGGGTTTTTTTTTCTTTTACTTTTATAATTTTTTTAATATTTTCCTTCCATTTTAGGAGAGGAAATAAAATATCCTAGCATTCTTTATGGAGTAAGTTAAATCCTGTGACACTATACAGAATGACTGATTTCCCCAGTCTTTTCATCTTTCCATTGGTAGTTCAATAACAGAGCACACTGATTTGGAATTTGTGATCCACCATAGTATATAAATTTCTTTTTTTATATAGTATATAAAACCCGTTGTCTCTTGGTCATACTTATTTCATGAGTACTGTGAGACAGATGGTAGGATAAAGATATGGGAATTATTGGGCAGAACAATGGATTTTGGTTGTAAAACTGAACTGTTAGGAATCAGAAGGGAAAAAATAAGAAGAGAGAAAGTGGCATGTAGACAGAAAAGGAGCTGTGAGGATGACCAAGTAACAGGCCCAAAAGACAGTTTTTCAGTGGAGTCATGACTTACCAAGAACCACTACAGTTAATGTCAAGTTTACCCAACTTAAGTAAGTTTGCTGGATTGGAGAACTAGAAGCAGGAGAACTCCTACCAAAATAACCATGCAAGCTAACATGAGACTTTTCGGTCAGAGACAAAACTCTGTAACTCATGGCAGAAGCAGTAGCAGGAGTATCAGCATAGTTGTGTTGGTTCCCTGAGTTTCAAGACCGAAGTCTGAGGTGGAGAGCCCGATGAAGCCTGCAAGCACAATATGCAATACCACATGACAGAGACCCTGAATTTAACCAACCCACTAGTCTTCTAGCAAGCAGTAAGCAAGGCTGTTCTTTCTCTGGAGGGAGACTAGGTATGTTGCAGAACTACACCGTACATCCCTGAGATGAGTTACATCACTTCGCAGGATGGTTAACTGCATAAACAATCCCGAGAAGTAGCCTAGGTGAAAGAACAATGAAGGTCTTGTGATTTTAACACACTCAGCAAAACATTTAGGAATGCACGAGGCCCACAGAGAACTACCTTCTAACTGTGAAATGAAATGGTTCTCAAAAAATGGTGCCCAGACCAGCAGCATCATCGTTCAGGAACTTATCAGAAATGCAAATTCTTGGGTCTCATTCCAGAGCTAGTGAATGAGAAATTCAATAATCTGAGTTTTAGCAAGCCCACTCATTAATTCTGATGCCCACTAAACTTATAGAACTCAAGAGTGTACTGGAAAGAATTCTTGATAACAGTCAGTATTCTGGATCTAGTCAGGGCTCTTCCACCAACTACCTTGACATGTCATTCAACCTGTCTAGGCCTTAATATCTTCACCTATGACAGGAGAGGGTTAGATAATTTCTAAATGCCATTATTACTCAAATTCCATGGAATCCTACATGCCCTGATGTGTAGTTTTGTAAATATTGCTTGTACTGAAGATCTTGGAAACCCTGGTGATGTAGTCATTAAGTACTACAGCTGCTAACCAAAAGGTTGGCAGTTTGAATCTACCAGGCGCTCCTTGGAAACTCTATGGGGCAGTTCTACTCTGCCCTATAGGGTTGCTATGAGTTGGAATCGACTTGACGGCAATGGGTTTTTTTTGTATTGTAGATCTTGAAATACACATGGCAAGCATTAGTAAAGCCAAGAGTGAGAAGCCAGCAACTTGGCAGTTACCACAGGCTTCATTACAATCCTCCAGAGTCGAGAGTCTAGAGCTCTTTTCATAGCCTCACAAAGCTAATGTATCAGCATGGTGGCAGGGAAACAGTACTTCAAACACATGTGAAGTAATCAACCTGTAATAAACTGCTGCATAAAATTATATCATCTGTTTATGAATTTATAGTAAGATAAAAAACTGAAAAGGAGATTAGTCTTGTGTCCTTTGGCCTGGGCATTCTCTTCCAAAAGGCAAGCTGCTAGAAATTATAATCAGTTTTGCTTGGCAAGCATGGTTATGCAATGGACTATTCTGAGAGTGCCTGATGTATCCATGTCTACAATAGGAATAGACCCGTCACCACAGGTCAGGTTTACTTCTAGGGCCTGGACACTCTCTCCTGTGGACTGATCTTGTATGGGCATAAGCAAGTTGCCCCAAGACTATCCTGTTTTTCTGTACTTACTGTGCTAAACAAATCTCCTTCCTATCAACACATTCTTTCTTTGTCTGTTTAATACCTTCAGTTATGTTCTAGTCAAGACTCAAGACCTACAAGCCTTCCTGCCTCTCTTAGATGACATTGGGTATTCTCTGCCCTGATCAGTTAAGTCTTGATTTTAGAATTAAAGTCTCAGAAGTTAATCTGATAGTCTCAATTCCAAGTTTCTGGTGGGTTACTACACTTTTGTTCTCTCCTGTGTTCCCTGCCCCACCCCTATACTCTTTAAAAGGCCATCGACTAAGGAAGGGAGACTGTTCAGCCTCCAAGAACTACATAATGGAGAAATTGATTACCTTCATTTATAGCCATTCCAGTAAGCTACTAGCCCTCTGAGTGTTCATTATTTTTTTTTTGTGATGTGCTTGGTTAGCCTAAAATTGTAATGTAATTTTGGCCCCAATAGCTTATTAATACAAGACAGGTTTTAACTTATAACGAATAATAGACGCTAGCAATCTATTGGAAACCCTGGTGGCGTAGTGGTTAAGCGCTTTGGCTGTTAACCAAAATGTCCACTGTTAGAATCCACCAGGCACTCCTTGGAAACCGTATGGGGCAGTTCTACCCTGTCCTATAGGGTCTCCTACAAGTTGGAATCGATTCGACGGCAATGGGTTTGATTTTTGGTTTGGGGAATCTATTCGTGTATTTGGGAATTTTGTCATAATCATCCGTACTCTGATTAATGTAAAATTGAGAGATTTATTGAAAGAGACGAGACAGCTCATGCTGGGAATAGACTGAACTCCATGTGGTAGAATCCAGTAATTCAAAATGGCAACTCAGCAGTGACATTTTATAGGAGGGAAACAATGGATATGAAACATGTTACTTGACTGGTATTTAAAAGCTTAGATCACCAAAGGCATTACTCGATTGGTAGTTCATTTTATGGCAGGGCTTCCAGTGGCAGAACTCATGAAGGATGGATTCCAGTAGCACAACTAGTAAAGAGGACTTCCTGTGCCAAGCTCTGTAAGGGGATTGGCTTAATAGGTCTCTTTCTTAGCTTGGTTAAAAAAAAAAAAAAATTTTTTTTTTTTTTAACCGTGTGGCAATTACGTGGGTATGTGACAGAAAGGGATCGCAGTGTAGTTATGTCATCATTACTGGACATTCCTCTCTTAAAAACAGAGGAAGATGGCTGCCGCTAGGGTAAAAACAGAACCAGCAAACAAGGAATCACACCCAATCCTCAGACTGGCCATTTCAGATCTTATTAGGTACCTCAATTTTTTTTTTTTAATTCCCTTACACAATTTGAATTGAATTGTATCTCATTTGTACTGAGTGATTTGCAAAAGCCAAATTTATTGACATTGTCCAAAACAAATGAACGGCTGAAAATTAACCAATAAATGTGACAAATAGTGACAACAAATATAGATAATTCCTGGTCATAAGACTCTACTTTTCCATAAAAAGTTATGAGGCCTCTATTATCCACATATTTTCTTCCGCTTTTTACTTTTGTAGATACTACCTAAAAATATAGATGATTTAGATTTTTCTAATTACTTCTAATAAATATCAATCAGAAAAAAAAAGAAGCATTTCTGATGTTAAAGAAATCACAAGACTTCTTTAAAAGTATAATTTTTTGGTAGAGCTGTAAATAAGGTATATTTATTCCACAAACTGCTGTGCTTATTTATTTCAAGCATATTAATGCATGAGGTTTCAAACTAAATGTACTTGCCCTGTAAGTTAATACTATCCTTTTCATCTTCATCAAATAGAAGTAAATTGCTTGATTCAATACAATCCATTCTCATCTGAGCGATTCTTTTTGCTGTTGTTCAGAAACAGGCGAGATTGAGAGTTGAAGAAGCATTCATCATCAGGAAAATTTGTTTTAAAAGCATCCAAGCTCTCGTACAGCCAGTAGATAAATTACCCAGTATTCAAGAGAAGGAAAGCACAATTAGTTTCACATTATACTAAAACCAATCCACTCCTTCAGTGACTGTCGTTCTTAGAAAAAGGTAGCAAGAACGTCATAGCTTATCCCCTTTCTCCCAGTCCTTTAGAAGCAAACAACAATCCTTTTCTAAGACTAGAACTTCTACGGAAATCTTTGTGAATATATTTTGCTGCTATTTATGGATCTGAAGAATTATTCTCTTGCTTGTATCCATATGGTTAATAACACCTGCTTGACAATACAAAGTTAATGAAGCTTTTGTCTTTTACCAGTGACAGGCAAATGCTTTGAAGCTTTATGGCAAGGAAGACTTCAATAAATTATTTTTAAACCTGCCTTTCTTCTTCCCAGGATTATTATTTTTATGTAATCATTTATAATTAAGGAGCAAAGAAAGGTGTAAGGATAAATCATACTCGAGGTAATGGACGATGCATGACAGGCTGTTTTGTTTTTTTTTTCTTTTTTTCTTTACAAAATGGAAGGTTGCTAAACAATTCTTATCTCTTTTGAGACATGCAGGTTGGCATTAGAATATACATTAAATTAATTTCACCTGGAAATATACAATAATGATTAGTAAGTATTATATACACAGGCACTGCAGCCGTTTCAGTACTCTCCATTAGTAATAAGAAAACAATTATCAGAGGCGTAGAGGGAAATAGTATAATTGCAGTCGTATAAAGAGCCTTATTTTCTTCCTGCACACAAACATTATCGATTTTTCCATAGGCTGATTCAGTTTGATTTCATGTAAGCTACTCATTTTTCACACTGAAAATGGATAATTTGGGGGATGTAAATGCAGGTAGCACACAAAATTTCCTTGACATTACACAAACAGTAGCATGGCTGCTTTGTACCATAAATTCAAAACTCTGTGCTTTAAAGGCTAACTGACCTTTCACATGCACATGAACACAAACTGGAACTGCAGGAGGAACGTATTTGTATAGTGTTTCCATTTTTAAAAATAGAAATATGTGTGATCAGTGTACAGTATAGATCGGGTGAGGAGGAAGGGAGAAAGCGAGAGAAAGGAAGGAGGCAGTGAGAGAGGGAAGCAGAGACAGAGAGAGAGAATATCAAAATATCAGAACCTACTCGGGCTTTAGCCATGGAAGTTTTCTTCCTACAAATAACAGGTTTAATGCTTTTGACTATAGACAAGACTACTGAGGAAGCATATTTGATTTCTTTCTAATAGAGCTGATTCATGAAAGTTTTAAAATCAAAATTGTTAGGCATTTATTATTAGGATTATATTTATAAATACAGCAAATTTTACAAAGTACTTCTAAGAGGTCTTTGAATAATGATTGTCCCAGATTAGTAAATTAAATGTGTTCAAGCATTGTAAATAGTATTTGTAAATTTAATATATTTGACATCTTCTTTTTAAGTATGTCATTTGCCTGATTTAACTTAAAAACATTACAAGGAAAGAATTCTTAAAATCTAATAAATGAAATGTATCAATATGATGACCTTAAGTTTTCTAAGATTTTCCAATGTTATGCACAAACTTACCAAGATTTCAAATCATAAGACTGAAATCCTATTTCTCAATGAATTTTTCAATTATACATTCTAAAGTGAAATTATAGGGCTGTCACTGTCATAAGCCAAATTATCTTAAATAACACAAGAGGCACCAGATGTTCACAGATTTATTCTTAACACAAACATATTAGTACTACAGTTACTATTTTTGTAAACCTTTATATTTAACTCTAAATCTTCCTAGAGTTAAAAGATGTTTATTCACTAAGGAAGACAGTGTTTCAGTTAACCAAAATTATTTAGACATATATACTTCTTAGTTTGAAAGATATATACCCATGAAGGGAGAGAAATTACCAACCAGGTTCACTGAGCTCTTTTCAGCCAGCAATTTTGATCAGGCATAAGGCATGAGAGCTGGAGCTGCAGACATCCAGACCAATTCTTACCACCCCAACTGCCATATTCAGTCTTTTTCATAATCTCTATGAGTGTCAAAACTTGAAAAGATCAAGTTAGCTAATCCTCTGCCTATTCATAGGCGTCGTCAATTCCCATCCAAATCGATACCCTAATTGCTTGTCTTTGACTCCGAAGACATACATAGGCTTTCCATCTAACTCCGAAGACCTTAGAAGTTGATTGGATCGCAATATATGTAATTATATTTTCTATCTAAATATAAAGACCTCAGATTTGATTCTAAGATAAATAAATGCCTTTCTCCATTTATGGAATCTTACATTATTTTATATTATTTGTTACATTCAGATTCATACTTAATGTCTCAATTCAATTCTTCAACTATTTGAATTCCGGCTCTTATGTAATGTTTTTGAATCATCTTAAAGTCATTCACTGCCCTTCTTGCTTCTGGCTTTCTTCCTTTGCACCCAAGATTGTGTAATGCAGATCAAAGACCTATATTAGCTTTTTCTCGTATCCCAGGTGTGTGGGGCTTAGGACTGACCTGTTCAAAGCCACTTAGAGGAGAAAAGTATCCTATGGTCATTCTTACTAGGGACAGCAAAGATTCAGGAGCAACACAATCTCTTTCCCTAGCCTAGAGCTTCAAGTGGTTTCTTTATGATTTACAAAAGAGCACAAGTTGAAAAGTAAGTGCTGATCTCAAGCGGTATTTTGTCTGGATTAACAAAAAAAAGTCATATCATGGCATAAAGGTAAATATTAGGATTGGCTACAACAAGGGTTCTAAAAATATATCAGTGAAAGTGTTTAAAGATCAAAATTTTTCCTCCATTCTTATCCTGATTAGGCCTTAAAACTGAATATATATACATGCATGCTATTAAAAATGAAACGCAAATCTCTGTATTTTAAAATATTTTTTCTTTTCTCAGTTTCTACAGATTAAGTGATTTGAATAATGTGTGACACTGTAAAAGCAGAAAAGAAAAGAGAAACTGTGACAACCCCCAGAAATGTGAAAGGAGGTTTCTTACTGGATAGCAGCATCTTTGCTTCAATTTATATAAAAACCCAAATAAATAAAATGGACAATATTGTTCAATTTTAGAAATTCCATCCCTTCTCTGTTCTAAGCTGTACAACTGTCAGGTTTTTATGGTTTGGATTGTAAATGTGGTTTTCCCCCAGCTAATTTATGTTTGTTTTGATTTGTTTTAAAGTCTTAAAAGTCATAAAATATGAAGGACACTTATGAATGGTAAGGGAGACACTGTATACAAATGTATATTTGTAAAAGCTATTTTTATGATTAGCATGTTTTACTGTTGATCATACATAAAGTCAAGTGATATTATAATTCTATGTTTAAAGCGTATTTCCAATACTCATGTAAGAAAAGATGCATCATATGCTGGTTTTTATCATTTATTTTTAATTTATAGTTTAAAACACTTCAGTTTGTAAGGATAAAATACTTTAAAAGTTATCTTTCTGCCCTCCGTAAGCGCCATATTTATTAATGGAAAACAGAGATATTTCAGATGTCATACAAGAGTTAACAGACTGTTGGTTTGACCTGTGACTAAGTTGAGCACACTCTGCTCTACTGGACTGAAATGACATAAGTATTACCTGAAACTTCAAACCGGGTTATGAGATCCCATGGAGAGATTTCAGTGCTCGTATAGGTGACAACTAGGATGGCAAGAAAAAGATTGTCTTTTCTTTGGATCCAAAAGTTTCAATGAGTACATAAGTCACTGTATTTCATCCCCTGTCACTAGGAACTCTCCGTGCCCAAGCATTACTAGTGTTTTCCAGACGCTCTTAGTTGTTGTCTCGTGCTGTGGAAATGGAAGAAACCATCTTCACAGACTGTAGGAGAATTCAGCATATCATTTCTTAATAAATAAATACTGTTTCTTTTAAAACAAAGTTGGTGTGTATCTTTTCTTTTGGTGTGCACTTAATTTCAATATTCAGTTTGAAATTTTTAAACCTCTGTAATGGCACAATAATGAAAGCAGTATAACTTCCCTAAAATGTGTATGTTCTATGCACCCACATTCTTCATGGAGTGTCCTGTACTTTAGAACATATTGATTTGCCAGGTAAAAGAAAGAAGGTTGCCCTTAATCCTTGACTAAAGTCACACTCAGATTTACATTTCTAGAAGTCAGATTTTTTTTCCCCAAAAAAAGAATTTAGAAAATATGTTGGGATAGAAAGCAAAATTACTTTATCAGAAGGTATTAATGTCCTTCCAGATTAAAAGTCTGCAGCTAAATGATTACAAACTCCTCACTAAAAAGCAGACAGACAATAAGTAAACATCACCAAGAACATTTAGTGGGATTGAGGCCGCCTTTTCCAAAAAGACTGAGGGGAGACTAAAGAAATCAAACTTGGTAAGTTTCCCCTTTTCTCCATTAATAAACGTATTTATTTATTATACATATAAAAATAAATACATTACACTTGCCTATTTAAAGTCTTCAGAAATTTGCAATATAGAACTTAGGGGCTCGATCAGGAAATTTCTTCCCTTTTAAGGACAACATGAAAACCAGGAAGTGATGCACTGTCGTCTGTTTTCTGATGGGTTTGGGAATCATACCTTCTTGAGGACCATTAACAATTCTCAAAATATCGTGAATAACTAAGATGTTTAAAAAGATTTATTTGCCATTGGATTTAATTTTCTCCACCATAGGATTTGAAGTATAAAACTATGGGTCTCTAACTTTACTCATTACCCATGCCAGGGTTAAGAATGTCTTTTTATGACAAAGATGAAGTAAAAAGTCTACCAAATCTACAAAATGTCAAATGATTTGGGGATTATAATCCTTGAAGGTTTAGTTGAATAACTTAAAAGGAAACATTTAATGGGTGAAGAAGAGGGGAACATGGGTTTCTTCCAACCCCAAATAATGCCAGCCTCATGAAAACATGCCAAGACAAGAAAAAGGGCATCATGCAGTGTGTTCAATAAAAGAAAAATATGGAAAAACAGGCCCACTGCTTGGGGAGTTAGGTAAACGGGTCACTGGTGACAACGTGAAGGGGAAAATCCCAATTTTGCTTCCACCTTCTTCAACAAAAGAATGTTTAAAGGATAAATGCAAAACAAAATGAATTAAGATAGAAATGAAACAGAAGGATAAAGCAAGAAGAAGCTATTTTAAGTAGTTTAAAGTTCAAAGAACAGGAGTCACAAATGCAAAAGCCTATAGTAGCTGAGAGCAAATATAAAAGAATCAAACAGGCCCAATTTAAGTTGAGACATTCCATGTGATTGTGCCGATGTGGAGATAGCCATCCCTCAGCTCCAGCTGGCCACTGATTTTTCAAGAGCAGGTAGATAACCAGAGTTTTAAATGAGATCTCTTGTTTGTTTTTTGTTTTGTTTTAATGTGAATCTGAAGATGAAACAAACCATATCTGTGAATTGTATTCAGGATTTAATAGTTGTAATGCTTAAAGCAATAAATGCACAATAATGAGAAACAACAAATTCGAGATTATCTCTAGTGACAAAGAGAAGGGATAATAATAGAATATGGAAGAAAAATAGGGGTGTTCAACAACATCTGTGGTATTTTACTTAGAAGTAAAAATATTTGAATCAAATATGGAAAAATGTTAGGTTTTGATGAAGTAAAAGATAAGTTACTTTGTGTTCACTGTATTTTCTCTATGTTGTTTTATAAGTTTAAATAATTCATAATAATAATGGTTCAAATATGAATGTTTACACAGACATAGATGTATACATTGAAAATGTGGAGATGTGTATGACATAACAGCCACTGATAGATATAGGTAAAGATATATATATATATATACACCTATGAGTGTGTGTGTGTGTTGTCTATAGATACAGAGACATTTGGATCTTTGGAGCAATCAGCAATCTAAAAGTTTGTGATCTATATTTTCTAGAGATACTCAGATTCTTAGAAAAATATATGATCTAGAGAAAGAGCAATTCACTAGTATAATGTTCAAAGCCATTCTGGGAGAAATTTACAAGTGAATTTATTTTGTATTCTTGAAAAGACTTCCTATCAGCCAACTTGAGATATTTGAAACCACTCTAGAAATTTCAATATTGTTCATTTAAGAATTTGGGGTGATTGGGCATGAGAAATAGCCCGTGGTTTTCTGCTATATCTAAAAGGATTAGGACTGTGCCGTCTCTATCTTATATCCTGTACAAATGATGCCTTGTACAGAAAAGGTTAAATAATTTCTTTATAAATGTTTGGGAAATTAAATGAAACAAGGGTATGTTTTGGGCTAATTATAAAAAATAAAAGCTGTAATTTGTAAGCAACTACTATGTATTGAGAAACCTTGGTTGCATAATGGTTAGAGCTACATCTGCTAACAAAAAGATCAGCAGTTCAAATCCACCAGGAGCTCCTTGGAAACCCTATGGGGCAGTTCTACTCTGTTCTTTAGGGTAGCTATGAGTCAGAATCAACTCAATGGCAACCGGTTTGGTTTGTTTTGGTTTACTGTGTATTGGGCGTTGTGAAAATTACCTTTTGTGCATTATCACCAATGCACACAAGAGAATTGCAGGGTAGGTATTCTTACCCCCACTTACCAGGTAAAGGCACTGGATCGATTATTCATACAGCAAATCTTTATTGAATACCAACTCTATGCCAAGTGCTGTTGTTCCAGGCAATGTGAGTCCAGCTACAATAATAAAGACTGAAATTCTACCCTTGTGATGCTTATATTTCTCTGGAGGGCAACATAAAATAACCAAATAAGCAGAATGTATAGTACAGCAGATGATAATGATGATAAACAAAGGAGAAAACAGCAGGGAAGGGAAGAAGGAGTGATGGGAAGAGAGGCTTTTTGTGAGTATTCTGAATAGGTTGGTTAGGGAAGGAACCTTGGTAAGGTGGCATTACAGCAAAGACATGAAATAGGTGGCAGGGTAAGTTGTATGGTTATCTATGGGAAAAGTGTCCTGGGCAGAGGGAACAGCAAGTAAATGCCCTGCAGCAGGAAATTGGTGTATGCAGGAACAGCAAGGAGAGCTCTGTAGCTAGATTAGAGCAAATGATATCATGAAAAGTATGGGATGAGGTCAAAGAAGAGCCAGGGTTCCAGAATACAGGGCCTTAGAGGCGATTCAGAATTCACTGGCTTTTACGTTGTATTGGATAGGAAACAGTGGAAGGGTTTGAGCAGAGGAAAAATATGATCTTACTGTATTTTTCCGCAAACAACGTGCACCTTCTATGTTTGTTTGCCAACCACTGTTCTGGAGGCCAGAAGTCAGTAATCAAGCTGTCAGCAGGGCCATCCTCCCTCCAAAGGCTTTAGGGGAGGAATCCTTCCTTGCCCCTTCTTAGTTTCTGGTGGCTCCCAGCAATCTTGTTTCTTGGTTTATAGCTGCATCATTCCAATCTCTTCCACTATTATCACATGGCCTTCTTCCCTGATTCTCCACTGTGTCTCTGTATCCAAATATTCCTTTCCTTATAACAGCACTAGTCATTGGATTATGGCTCACCCTAATCCAGGAGACCTTAACTTGATTCTGTCTACAAAGACCCTATTTCCAAATAAGGTTACATTCACAGGTATAGGGGGTTAGGATTTGAACTTATCTTTTTGGAGAAGCAATTCAACCCACTACAGACATATATAGTAATACAGACAATTCATCCAGAATTATAGAAGGAAAGGCAGTAGGTGAGTAGGTATGGGTGGGGGCTTGTGAAAATTCCCTTCTGTTCATTTCTGTTATAGCGGAAGACTAAGAAATTGTCATTGTGTTGCCAGGTTCACATAAGTTGAGCAGTCATGATTTTTAAATATTTTTGTCTAGGCACTTTCAGCTGCAAGAGTACAGGGGCAAATTAGGAAGACCGTTGACTCTAAAACAGGGTAGATGATTTTGTCAGTTAAATATGCTAAGAAGGCATGTTAGAGAAGTCAAAGAAAGCCTCACAGATGAGAAGTGTTTTGAGTTGGTTCTTAAGAATAGTGAATTTAGGTAGTTAGACTGGGGTGAGGGTGGTGTGTGGTTATTACACGATGAAGAAGTGGCAGGAACAAAAACACAACATTGAGAAACCACTATCTGAGCTCAGCCTATGACTAGACTGGTCTGATCAGAGCAGTCTATTAATTTAATCACTGGATACCTGTTGAACCCTTACTCTAGTCAATAAGTGTACCTGACAATGGGCATACAATGGAGAGCACAGACACGTTTCCTTGTCTCAAGGCACTGAACCTCAGATAATATTGGGAAATATGTAAATAAAGATGGAAAGAATTTAAAACCATATTGCAAACTAAAAAGAACATATACCAAAATCCTAGGGAACTCTGCTCTTTACAGCCTTCATGGAAATGGATTAAGAATCTCCTTTTTTTCAATTGTTGCTCAATTTGCAGCAACAGAGCAGCATAGATTCCCTAAAGTAAAAAGACAAAAGCTTTGATTCATCATAACATTTTGCCCTGACTCCACAGACCTGCTGAACCTTAAATCAAACATAACTATTTGCCCAACAAATGAGAATATTCTCTTCCAAGTCAGCCACAGTGATGACATACATCTACAGAACCAGCAGCTCCTTTATTTATACCGCCATGGAGATGCTTCAGTTCCCATCACACAAAATGGCAGCCAGTTGGAGAGGACAAAATGACCACCCATCCAGCAGCCCTCCTCCTGACTAAGAACCTAGTTTTTTTCAGTTATCAAGTGGCCATGAGCTTCTGAGGAGGCTGGGTCCCTTCTTAGCCCCAGTGTCTGGATTTTGAAATTTGATAAATCTAAGCCAACAATTTCCTGGGAACTTTTAAAAATACAGAATACCAAACCCCCACCTTCAGATATTCTGATGTAATTGGTCTTTTTGCTTTATGTTTCCCAGAGGATTTTATGTATAGAGAGTTGGAACCACCAACCTAAGCCAATTATAGAAATTCATTTATCCTACAAGTTGATTAGTGTAAAAATGAGAATTTAGCACCATTTTTTCAAATAAGATAAGAGGGTATCTCTTCTGGGGTGCATCTCAAGAAAGTCTTCACGCTCTTGAAAGAAGACATAGTTGAGGTTTGAATACTTACTGCCCACAGATGAAGCTATGTGAGGATGTAAGAACTCGAAGTCCTGCAGCCATCTTATAACAAGGAGAAAAGTAGTCAACATATTGAGGGTGGCAGAGGAAAAATACAGAAAATATCTGGACCTTATTAATGTATTTGAGCCACTAAATTAATAAGACCGGCAGCCACTGTACTGTTACAGGTCTTCTTGTCTGAGCTAATAAACATGCCTAGGGTTGACTGTTTTCAGCATAGTTTTCAGCATTTGTGGGTATGTGTATAAACAAAGGAAAAACCAACATGGAATATATCAGGCATAAACTGCATTATAAAGAAGAAGCAATGTTTCTGCCAAGACTAAGAGAATGAGCATATCTCTAAAAATATATTTTTCATAAAACAGGAGAATATTACAGAAAATATTTGTCCTGTGTTTTTTTAAGGGTACAAAAAGATGAGAACTTGGTAATAGCTACAAATTGCATAACAGCATTTATCCAGGGTGGAGAACAAAACAGTCAAAGCAAGAAAAATGTCTCTGTTGCCTGGTAATTGTAGCTGAAAAAAAAATCTAAATAATTCCTGTAGTCACCTAAGAAAAAAATAAGTTCATTGGAAGTAGTGCATGTTGAAGGAGGCAGTTTTGTTGTTTTTTGTTTTGTTTTTTATTAACATTTAAAAACCAAAACCAAACCCATTGCCATCAAGTCGATTCCAACTCATAGCAACCCTACAGGACAGAGCAGAACTGGCCCAAAGGGTTTCCAAGGAGAGGTTGGTGGATTGAACTGCCGACCTTTTGGTTAGCAGCCGTAGCTCTTAACCACTAAGCCACCAGGGCTCTGTATTAGGGTTAACAACTAGGAATAACAACAACATTCCCCCAAAAAGCTGCAAGTTGCCTAACACCTCTATCAAGGTGGAGAACAAACAAGCAAAGCAAGAAAAATATCTCTGTTAATTCCAGGAAAAAGGAAAAATACCGTGTATTTCAAATGTTGCCAGAAGCTGTGGCAATTTGTCTGCCAATGAGGCTAAATTCTTAGAAAGGGGGACAATCAGCATTCAAGCGGTGTGGGCTACTCATGAAATTCCACCTCCCTCTCTATTTGTGGACTGTAGATGTAGTTCTCAACTTTTGTGGTAAGTGTATAAACAAAGGAAAAACCAACATGGAGCATATCAAACACAAACTGCATTATAGAGAAAAGGGAGTATTTCAGCCAAGACTAAGAGAATGGGCATATCTCTAAAAATTTTTTTTCCTAAAACAGGAGAATATTTTGGAAAACATTGTCCTGAGTGTTTTTGCAAGGGTACAAGAAGATGAGAACTTGGTAAAATTGGAGCACAGAGCCATAAAAAAAAAAAAAAAAAAAACTGATATGAAGACAGATTATAAAAAAAAAATTGAAAATACAGTAGAATTAAAGCCAAAAGCAAAATAGTAAAACAAAAACAAACTTTATGCTTTAGAAAGCTAAATAATTATCATGGAGGACAAACTTAAGTGATTTATACAGAAAATAGAGGGAAAGTTAAAAAAAAAAAAGTGAACATATGAAAAAATGATGTTAAATATTGAGGCCCAAGAAAGAAGATCCAACGTAAGCATCACAGATGAGCCTCAAGAAGAAAGCAGAACAAATGGAGAGGTTGCATAAATCAAAAACAAAACTGAAGAAAATTTTTCCACCCAAGTAAAAGACCTTTGTCTACAGATCAAAAAAGTCTCCTCATATTCCAGAAAAAATTAATGTAAAAGAAAAATCCAAAATTCTTTACAGTAAAAAATAAAAATACATAATCCAATAATAAACAAATTAACACCCAGGAAGTTCTTGAACAGTTTCTCCAAAAGAGTTCAAGTTGAAGTTCTGTAGGAAAACTTTTATGCTTAAAAATGCTATGCCCAGCACACCTGCACATAATGTATAAAGGCACCAGTGGAATATCTCAGATATCTATGCATCCAGAACGTACACCATTCATATTGAATTCCTGAAAACCTTTCTGAAAAATTTACCTGAAGGTAAATGGCACATGATTTAGAATATAAAAATAGAAATCACAAGAGGCGTTTATAAACCAAAGACCTACTGTTGATCACTAAATTAATCATATAAATGTGCATATTAGTAATTGTTGCAAAGATATTTATAAAATTGAATATAAAAATTTTTTAAACTATTGAAACCATTAAGTGTAAGTACACTGCTGCTAACAACAAGCTGCATTTTTAATTCTAGATTGTGTTAATAGAGCTAATTAAGGGAGGACAAGAGAAGAAAATGGGTGTCAATGCCTCATCTTGCATAGGTCCATTTGTTACCAGAGAATGGCCTCGGCTCTTGTCTTCGGTGTAGCAAAGAATTCAAACGTTGAGACAAATAGTGCCAAGTGAGCAAAGGTTTATTAGCAAGCAGAGGGTTAGTAGGAAAAGTACACTTGACTAGGAAGCGTCAAGCGGACTACTTAGGTAGAGAAAGAATCTGAGTCCCCGATAGTCATTTTTTTAGGGTTTTATACCCCTTTTGTCTCTTCATCTGTCTCTGTTAACATTTAAAAGCCAGGACAAGACCCCCCTATGAAGACTATTTTCTTGGCTTAAGGTTTAATTACCAAGTTACGGATCTTATCAAGTTAGGGACTTTATCAAGTTAAGGACTTTATCAAATCAAAGACCCCTGTAAAGATCATTTCTTTGGCTTAAAGTTTAACTATGTAGGGACCATCTTATTGAGGAATGTTACCACCCCATGTCTCTTCCTTTGTAGGGATTGTCTTACTGAGGAATGTCACCACCCCCTGCCTCTTCCTCTTCCGAGTGCAAGCTCTCCCCCTCCCTCCCCTTTACACATTTATTTAACAAATACTGATTAAGCATCTACTATATGTGTCAGACGGAAACCCTGGTGATGTACTGGCTAAGCGTTATGTCTGCTAACCCAAAGGTTGGCAGTTTGAATCCACCAGGCACTCTTTGGAAACTCTATGGGGCAGTTCTACTCTGTCCTGTAAGGTTGCTGTGAGCCAGAATGGACTCGACAGCAACGGGTTTGGTTTGGTTTTTGGTTATGTGTCAGGCACTTCTCGGCTCTTAAGCTACATCAGTGAACAAACAGGACAAAAGCCTTATCCTGGGTGAAGCTTACATTTTAGTGCATCAAGGCTACATTTTATATAAATTTAATCACTACTAGAATTAAAAACTCGTCACCTGTCCACCAGCTTGTCAGACTGTGGTGGCTTGCATGTTGCTATGACGCTGGAAGCTATGGCACTAATATTTCAAATACCGGCAGAGTTTACCCATGGTACACAGTTAAATGAAGAACTCTCCCCAAAAAAACTTCATGCTGAGAGGTTTTACAAGTGAGATATACTAAATATTCAAAGAATAGTTCATTTCCATACCACGTAATCCATTTCAAACCACATAAAAAAGACCTGAATCTACCCAACTCATTTTCTGAAACTGTCGTGGCTCCAATATAAAAACTTGACCAAAGAAAAATGCCTAAAAGCTAAATATAGATAATACTAATATACATGTCAAATACCTGGAAAAAACCAAAATACTAACCACAGAAATCCAACAAAATATAAAAACATCCACCATGGCCAAGTAGGGCTTTATGTCAAAAATTTATACACATACATAGACATATACATATATGCATCTTAAAATAACATTTAACATCATACTGAAAAAGATGCTATAATTAAAGTTGTGTTTAAAACAAGAATGCTCTCTACTTAAATTATTATTTTTAATTTACTTTAGGAAGGAAACTATTGCACTAAAACAAGAAACAGAAATGAATAATATGACTATTTTAAAACTTTTTTTTTTTTTTTTGGATATGATATGATTATCAACCTCCAAGGCCCAATAAAGTAGGAAGAAACAATGTGAGGCTTGATTATGAGTTCAATAAAATCCGAAATATTCAATAGAACTAAAAACTTATATAGCTTTGCATTATACAAATAATAACAGTGGCAAAATATAACGGAAAAAACATTCCATTTTCCAATGTTCAAATACCTAGGAATAAACTCAATAAGCAATGCACAAACCTACATTGCAAACATCACAGAAATAAAATGTATGAATATATGAATAGATATAAGATGTTCCTGGATGGTAAATTTGAAGTTTTAACTATGTTATTTCTTTGCACATTAATTCAAAATTAACTTTTCCCTAAGCCTCAAAGACTCATCCACTCTTTTGACTTTCAGTGCTGTTTTATGTACTGAGGAGTCCCAAAAGTATATGGATAGCCTTGACTTCTATTTCTGCATAGTCAAGTATTTGCTGGACATTTTCTCTTGACTATCTCACAAACATCAGAAATTTAACTCTTATTTTTCTCTCTAAAACTGATTATTATCTCTAGAATGCCCATCTCTATAAATGGCACTTCTGTCCACCCGTTTACTAAACCAAGAAACATAGGGATCATCTTGGATTTCTTCTTTCTCATCTTCCTCCTCCAATCTACCACCAAAAATACCTTAAATTGCTCTAATTTTCTCAATTCCATCTCCAATATTTCAGAAATCATCTCCTAATTCATCTCTCTTCTTCGACTGCACACAGAGCTCCAGTCTGAGTCATCTTTTTTTTAAATGTAGGTGTAAACTGTAAATTGTTACACTCATTAAAAAACTTAGTAACATCCCATTGCAGTTGGAATAAAATCCAAAGCTCTTGTCATTGCCGGTGAGGCTCTGCTTGTTAAGCACCTGTGGACCTCTCCTGCTTCTTTTGTCTGTCCCTTGAGCATACTGGATTCTTTTGAGCTTTAGACTTTGCCTTTGCTAGTCCCATGACTGGAATGTTCTCTCTCCAGCTCTTCATAAAGCCAGCATGTACTCATTCACCAGCTCCCAGCTTAAGGGTTAATATTGTACCAAAATAGCTCTGTCCACATCATTGTTCTTTATCATAACACTTTGATTGTTTGTTTCATGGTACTTCCTGACTTGTAATTTACATACTTGCTTATCATCTTGCTACTGAGAAGGCTAGAATGTTATTCTGTTTCCTTCATCATCCAGCACCTAGTCCAGTGCCTTGAATGTAGTAGGAAAGCAATGATAATATCAATAGAATTTTGTTTTTATAGAACTCTTGTTTATAATTCCATCTGAACAAATAATAAATAGATAACAAATAAAAGAATTTTGAAGGAACATAATGAAAGAAGGAGGGCTCGCCATAGTAATTAAACCAGAGGGGTAACAACTCAAAGAAAAAAAGAAGGAAAGAAGGAAAAAATGTCAGCCAATCCTTTGAATAGATCATTCTAGAAAGGCACTCATGTATAAAAACTTTATATATAATAAAGAAATGCACTAAATATTATATCAGTGAAAATTGTAACCCACTAAGCGTGGATCCTGCCCTGCAGTACTCCTCAAGTCAATTGAGAGACACCAGACCTTTGAGAAAGAGAAAGAAGGCTTTGTTGCAAGTCAGTCAAGCAAGGATCTTGGAGACCAAGTTTTGAATCAAGCTCCTGGAAGTAGGGGATTCTAGGGCAGTTATAGGATTCAGGAGAGGGAACTTACATGTAATTCATAAAGGTTCTGGGAATAGGCAGGCAAACTAATTAACATGTATGGGGGTGCAGTGGGGGGTCCAATATGGTGGCTGGGGGCATGTGTTTTTTGGTAGGTATGGCACATGAAGTTTATCTAAGGACAGCTTTGCTGCTTATTGCCCATGTCCCAATGTGGGGTGAGACGGTTGCTGATTAGTGAGGCTCCCTTGAGCAGGGAAGCTGTAATACGACCTTGGGCCATGCTTAAACAGAGTTTACACAGAATGCCTTATCTGAGCCAGGGACGTGATGGGCAAACGGAGAGCAGTTTAACCCTGTCAATTACATTCCAGGAGGGGAATGCGGTTTAACCTTCTTGGTTACAAAATGACAAGATGTCAATAAATAGACCTGGGGCAATTATTTAGGCATTTTAAAAAGACGTAGAATTTAATATTTCTCTTTACATCATTCATCACAATAAATGAAAACTTTACTTTCAGAGTTAATAATTTTAATCAAACTTTAAAAACACCTTGTTTAAAATCTTAACAAACACTATTCTTTCTTTGAATGGAAAGAACTTTCTAGGCAAAAAGCAATACGAACTTACAAGGAAAAGGATTTCATTACAGAAATATTTAACTTCTATATGTTAATAATATATTAACAAACAAACTGCAAGAAACTTTGGGCATGTAAGAGTAATAACCTTAATTTATAATAAGATCAAAATTATGAGAAATTTCAAGGACCTCAGTAGAGATCTGGCCGCATGACATGAACAGAGCATTCATCAAACCTGTTATGCTCACTCTCCTTGAACACCACCTACCTGGAGGCACAGACATTGGTCAAGGTCACCTGGGCTCTGGCCCTTCCTTGTTAATTATGTGTTTGGCTCTGGAACCAGGAAAGCTCCATGTTTGTCCACATAGCCTTACAGGAAAGTTGTCAGTGTAGATTCTTCAGGAGCAATGATGTAAACCTGAATATAACAGAGAGAGATAAAGCGAAAATTCTTCTTCCCACTTACGGTAAAACCCTCCAATCATTAGTGAGTCCAACAGGGAAAAAGGATTAACAAGAAAGCTGCACAGAAACATGCTGCATGTGCTTCTGTTCTTTGTAGCCATCGTTTTTCTGGTAAATTCTGCATCCTTAACCCAAATGGGACTTTGCAAATGTGTTTATGTGATTTCTTCTAACTAATCCATAATACAACTGCAATATTGTAGTGATTAAATAGCTAATAAACATAAGACCACAAATGAAAGTAGCACTGAGATTCTATGAAAATAACAAACATTAAAAAACAACAATACTTGATTGTGGCTAGGAGGCAGTGGGAGTTAAGCTCTTGAAAGTCTTATATTGAAGCACTCCATAAAATGATAGTGGGAGTATTAATTGGCAAATTTTTTCAGCATGTTTAAAGAGGGTTGACAAATTGTAAGACCATTAAAATTATGATAATGAAGATTATGATTATGAGGGAAGTTTTTAGGATTAAAAAAGGATACAAATTAAACACATATCTCACCCATAAAAAGAAAAAAAACGCATTGAGAAAAAAATTGTAGGATTATAAATGATTCTTCTTTCATTTTTACACCTTTGTCCGCTTTCAAATTTTCCTACAAAAAAAAAAAAACTTTGACAAAATGTAAAAAGAATATATTGTTCAAGTCTTCATATTTAGAAAATAGTATTGTCACTGGTGGAGCAGTGGATAGGTGCTCAGCTGCTAACAAAAACGTCAGCAGTCTGAATCCAGCAGCCGCTCCTTGGAAACCCTGTGGGGCAGTTCTTCTCCGTCCTATACGGTCGCTATGAGTCGAAATCAACTCGATGACAACCGGTTTGGGGTTTTTTTTTGTTGTTTTTGTTTGTTTTGGTCTCTGACAGAAATGGATAAATCAAGAAGAGTTTGAAATTAAGATGATTTATTTAATTTTGCAAATGTTGGATTTTGGAGAACATTAGCACATACAAGGAAACCCTGGTGGCATAGTGGTTAAGTTCTACGGCTGCTAACCAAAAGGTCCGGTCGGCAGTTCGAATCTGTCAGGCGCAACTTGGAAACTCTATGGGGCAGTTCTACTCTGCCCTATAGGGTCGCTATGAGTCGTAATCGACTTGACCGCACAGGGTTTGTTTGTTTTTTATTTTTATTTTTATTTTTTTGGTTAGCACATACAACGTGAGATTTCCCAGCATGAAGTGAACTTAATCTTAAGAAAATAACCAGGATTGAAGTGTCAATTTGGGAGTCATTCAGAGACATCATGAAAAGCCAAAGAGTAAACAAAAACTTCAACACACTAGGAACAGAAAATGCCAAAGAGCTAATCTCTTGATTTCTTACCTTTAGGAAAGAAGGCAGAGAAGAGGCAACCAAAATAGAGTGGGATGATCCTGGAGGCATCCCCTACTACAGATGTTAATGCCTGGAACATAGGTACACATTGGTTTAACTGAACCAAAATCCTTTTTATTGAACCCACAGATTGTCATTTTATAATATCATTGCTCTGAGATTAATGATCTATCAGAAAGAATAACCATCAAACTTCAACAGCTTTTTATGAGTTGAACAGGTAGTTCTAAATTTCCAAGGTGAAGCCCTCCCCATTAGGACCAAGGCAAACACTATGACCATTTACTTCTCACCTGACACCCTCTCCTGGATTCCCACTTCCTAATATCCCTTTGGAAACCTTGAGTAGAAAAAGAGAGTTGGATTCACTGATGGTCTTGGCTTAATTAAGCAGTGGAAGAAGAGGGCAAGAGAATGAGGCAAAGTCATATACTGTGCTAAAATTGATTTATTGGAAATGGAAGAAGATAGATAAAATCTGTTTGCCAGGACTTCTCTCAGAAAGAGGACTATATGTAGTTGGAAGGATTACTTTGATATTACTTTGATCTGCTTCTTGGCATAAGTCATACCAGTAATAAAGGATGAGGTGAAGGAATCCCACTAACTCGAGTCTTCCATTTTGTTTGCGGAGTATTTAAATGAGGGCTAACCTCCAGACTTCCTTCTCCACTCCTTTCATTCACCCTCACATTAAACACACACACACGTGCACACACATGCACACACACACATATTGTGTCAAAGAAGTCTTTAATGAACATCTATTTTAAAATGTCCAAAATTATTAGCCTGCCCTGTTATAACTCTATGCCTCTTGGAGGATCTAGTCTCTAGGTTAAACTAGCCCTATGAAAGCTATACCATCCCTGCCAACTTTGGTCATTAAAGAAATGTCAGCTAACCTGAAATCTGCTCAATATGTCTTCTAAATATGATCATGACCCCATCTCTGTTCCATGCCCCAATGATCTAATGCACAGCTCCTTTTCAAGTCGAGGTTGAAAGCCTTTGGAGGAAAGCCATTCTTGAGTTTTACGGTCTTCTGACTTCCTGCTTTATAGCATTCCTACTATTTGAGCCAGACTAATTTTGAAAGTTTAGAAAGAACAGTCCTATTCAGAGCCACTCATCCCTCTCAACTTCTCTTCTCTCTGATTGCCTCCAAACAAACAACCAAAGAAAGCAACTTTCTCAAATGAGCTTTGCTGTCAATTTTCTGTTCCTGTGAAAGAAGCTTTGATGTAAAAACCCCCTCTGGAGTCATAATTTCCCTACATGCATTGTGTTCTGTTTATGCTATTTTTAGATATCTTAAAAATTCTAGTTTCAACTTTATACTTAGAAGAAAGTATTATTAACTTTTTAGGGATTTTTGTTAGTTAGACTTGAAGGCCAAAAGCCCCTATTCTTTATAGACAAATAGAAGAAAAAAAAAAAATGTAGCCACTGCCATTGTCTTTTAAAAGTTAGTCCTGAATCTGTATATAGAAAACTGGTTTTCTTTTAAAAAAAAAAAAAATAGCCTCCCTGAATTACTTTTTCTAATGCATTAAATTTCTTCTTGACAAATAAATGGAGATATATATCATGGATTGGAAGACTCAACATAGTAAAGATGTCAACTGTCCCCAGACTGATCTATAGATTTAATACAA
The DNA here is from genome assembly GCF_024166365.1 of Elephas maximus indicus. Classification (NCBI taxonomy): domain Eukaryota; kingdom Metazoa; phylum Chordata; class Mammalia; order Proboscidea; family Elephantidae; genus Elephas; species Elephas maximus. The sequence continues at coordinate 56,644,076 of NC_064833.1, read as the reverse complement.
TTTCAATAAAAATCCCTACAGGACTTTTATATATATAGACAAGCTGATTCCAAAATTTATACAGAAAAGCAAAGGAATTAGCATGGCTAAAACAATTTTGAAAAAGAAGAATAAAGTTGGACAAGTCACTAAAAAAAAAAATTCTTTCTTGACAACTCTAGGATTTCAAGCAATTTAAATAAGATTAGTTCATTGTGGTTAACACAAAATGCTTTAGCTCCTAAAAAGTGTCAAAGCTGTTATTAAAAACTCCTTGGATAATATCTCTTTTACTGGAAACCCTGGTGGCTTAGCGGTTGAGAGCTACGGCTGCTAACCAAAAGATCTGCAGCTCAAATCTACCAGGTGCTCCTTGAAAACTCTATGGGGCAGTTCTACTCTGTCCTATAGTGTCACTATAAGTCAGAATCGACTCAACGGCAATAGGTTTTTTTGTTTGTTTATCTCTTTTACTTTGCTCTATTCACTGGTGAGGCAGTGCAAGTACCTCAGCCTGACATTGAAAAAAGGCCTTTTATAATTTCAGTATATCTTCTATTTATTAATCTGCTGCCTTCTCCACCAAATAGAATACAGATTCTTCTCATGTAAATCTCTCTAATGCACAGCTATAAGGGCATTTTTCTTGTTTAAAAAAAATAAGAAATTACATGTAAAAACCTGGATGCCTTGCCATAACCTAAAAACAAGGTCCAAACTCAACTGGACATTTAAGGTCCAGCAGAATCTGGAATCAACCTATACACCAAGAATTCTTTTTTCCTCCTTCCCTCCATGTAGGCAATTTTTTTTTTTTTTTTTAGCTGCAACAAATCTTAGCCTTCCTTTCATATTAATACAATTAAACAAATATTTTAAGTATTTATAGATTATGCATTGTAAATTATACAGTATTATGGCTAGAAAATCTCTCCCTGATTTAGGAGTAGCTAATTCTCTCAACCCCTCATCTGCCGTTTATACTTAGTACAACTATGTACTGAGTGAGGATGGTGAGATTTTGTCTCCCATACTTTGGACATGTTATCAGGAGGCACCAGTCCCTGGAGAAGGACATCATGCTTGGTAAAGCAGAGAGTCATTAAAAAAGAGGAAGACCTCAACAAGATGGATTGACACAGTGGCTTCAACAACGGGCTCAAGCATAACAACGACTGTGAGGATGGTGCAGGACCAGGCAAAGTTCCGTTCTGTTGTACATAGGGTCGCTATGAGTCGGAACCAACTTGAGGACACATAACAACAACACAACTATACATGTACGTGCAATGAGGCTTCTGACTCCATTTCTTGATGTTTAACTATTGACAGCTTTTAAGCAACACTCCTCCTTCTTCCCTTTGTGCCTCACATCTGAGAACACTGATGAAAAAGCCTGGGCACTTCTTTCTTTGGTGCCGGTGGGAGATTCAAACCATGTAAGTACCTGCTTGCCTCGGGGAACTCTCACACCAGCTCCAGCCTTACCCTATAACCACAATAAATCCTCAGGGCAATCTCTTCTCCTTGCTCTCTCAAGCCATATCAGACCTGCTTGAGAAGCCTGCCCTGCTCTCCCCAGAAGCCTCAATTATGTAAGTAATAAACCTTTTATAATCTCTTGATGTGTGTGTGGTATCACCACTCTCAGTATCTGAGCCAAATTTGGGGTGGGGGGTCCATCTACAGTATTTATGCATTTTTATATGCCTTATTTCATTTGGATTTAAGGTAGTTACTCTTTATATTTATTCATTCATTCAATGCATGTTTATTGAGCACAACAGATATGGCAGGAACTGTGCTAGCAACTGTGGACACAAAAGTGAATAAGACAATATCTAAGTTCTAAAGAACTCACAATCTAAGGAGGTTGACAGAAACAGAAATTACTGAGTAAAATACTGGATGATACATTTATATTGTAGAGCACTAGTGGCAATGGGTAAGCACTTGGCTACTAACCTAAAGACTGGCAGTTCAAACCCACCCGGTGGCTCCTTGGGAGAAAGGCCTGGCAATCTGCTCCCATAAAGATTGCAACCTAGAAAACCCTATGGGGGCAGTTCTACTCTGTCACATGGCATCACTATGAATTGACAGTTGACTCAGTGGCACCTAAAAACAACAACAACAACACTTATACTTATTCAAGGTGATTGAATGAGCAGGACACTCACTCTGATAGGGCACCCATACAAGGCAGGCAGGAATCACCAACAAGGAAACAAGCCTCACTCTGAGGAGCAATAGTCATACTGGGCTTTTGTGTGGACTCACAGTCTGTAACAAGTCCTGAAATGCTATTTTGACTTTCCTACTAGGACTCCATTCTCTGTCTCTTCCTTTAATGTCTAACTTATGCCCAACCTATATATTTAACTTTAGATGCCAATGAAGGTCACCTTTCATGCCTGAGTCAAACTATTCATAATGATGTAGATGCAATCAACAAAAACATGGATTATCAAAAATCTATCAAAGATCTCAATATTTGATTATGAAAAATACTTCTACCACTAACTGTGTCTGGCTCTAGATTTAATCAGCTTAGTAATGCTATTAATAAAGTTCATTAATCATATATAAAACATTTGATTGGACACTCATTTCATTACAGAAATTCACAAAAGTTGACATCTTAAAAAAGTTTGGATAGCTATGAAAAATTAAATTGCCTTTTGCATGTGTGCCAATCAAACTGTCATTTTTTGTATGTAATTTAAGTGAAGCAACTAGGCTTGAGTCAATGAGCATTTATTGAACACCTGTTGCATACAGCTCAGTAGTTAATGGAAGATACTGAAAAGCTATTCAAAGCAGAATTCAAGGTATAGCCTCAAGCAAAAATAAAATAAATAAGAACTTTTTTCCAATTTGCTTCTATAAAAAGGGCTCCCCTTTCTATGTCTGAGAAATAGAAGAAAGGTTATAAATGTTTGATAACCTGAAATGAATTCGTAGATTCTATCAGTATAGAAATCAAGCTGCTACCTTAGAGCAAAAGACAGCCAAAAAGGATATGAACTAATCTGAATCTTCACTCCAGAAAAACCCAAGATATTGCAGAAGACCTCACAATTTGAAAGGTCTTGGATGACCGAATAAATTAATCTTCAAATCATTTTGTTTACCTTCCAGGATTCTTGAAAGACCTTGTCTTAGCAAGTATAAGGGTACATGGAGAACAATATCCCCTAACCTCTTGGAAGGTTCCATGGTGAGGCAGGTAATTCAGGGTCTGTGAGGTCCTGAATGAGGCGGGAGTATATCTGTGAATCAAAATGGTATGTGAAGTACTTATCTGTGGCAGATTGATAACTGTATTCATCATACGAAATGCAACTACCTCAGTTCAAGCTCTGAGGCTTGGAATCGGTACCAGCTTTGAAAGTCGTGACTGGACCCCAACTACTTTCTTTTGTTTTTCAGTTCAAAGAAATATCTTCTCCAGTCCATGCATACCAACACAAGTTTTCTAGTCAGTGAGAACAGAAAACTGAGAGATTTAAGAAGTGATGTGCGGTCATGAAAGGAGAGACTGGAGGGAGGGAGCAGGCTGACTCATTAGGGGGAGAGTAAATGGGAGTATGTAGTAAGGTGTACATAGGCTTATGTGTGACAGACTGACTTGATTTGTAAACTCACTTAAAGCACAATAAAAATTATTTTTAAAAAAGTCACGAAGGGATGTGTCTGATAGAACACATATATCTGTATGAAGTAAATATATAAAGACCGGGGAGGTATGAAAACAACGCAAGCTGTTCTTTTCCCTTCCCTCTCCAACTCCCATCCTTCCCTGGTATAGATCTTCATGGTTTAGGAGTAACCATGAACAGGAGAGAGAGGTATCTCATTCTGCAATCATTGTGAAATGCCTTCGCTATGAATGAGCCAGGTGCCAGCTTAGCAAGGAAAACTGGTTCAGCTGTGCCAAAGGAGGCAAAGATTATCCCTTTCCAGCCCTCATGCCTCCCATTTCTCCAGAATTATCCCTAATCTGAGCAAGCTGTACATGTTAACTGGGGTGTGAGCCAAATTATAGCAAAGAGACAATCTCACTAAGCAAAAGATAGGTTTATTACTTACATAATTGAGGCTTCTGGGGAGAGCAGGGCAAGCTTCTCAAGTAGTTCTGATATGGCTTGAGAGAGCACCCAAAAGCCCCCAAATAAATCCAGCATCATAAATTGACCATTCAAGGACTATAGATTGTGCGGACATTCAAAGCCACCCTGAGATAGCACTGGACCAAAAGGCAGCAAGTCCAAGGTCATGTGTGTCCCTCCTCCCACCCCCCTACACATTAGCGTTCCTAAGTCAGGCAGTGCTATATAGGCTCTTCCTGGACTTTAAGTAACTAAGAGGAACAGATGCGAAAGGAATCCCAGCTGACGTGCGTAAAACTCACTGACTGAGATAATAACACTTATATAATGCAGGAAAACCTTTGGATTAGGCTGAATATATGAACTTTGAAAATTAATTTTCTGCTGCTAAAAAAATAAATAAAACTCAAGGACAACAAAAAAGTATGTTTAGTTATGAAGTAAAATTCTACTTTTTTGCCTCTGAGATTTGCAGTCAATTAAAACCACAAACTATTATGACAATAATGTCTAATTTTCTCACTCTGTGTACAAGAATCTTAAATGAAATAATCAGAGAAGATTCAATCAGTCCAGTTCCTGAACTAAAAAGTACCTGGAAGTGATATTCATGTCAGATTTCTAAAACTATAAAACGATTTGATAAGAAAGTGAAAAATAAATGGAATGAAAATTATATTCATCTTTTAAGATACCTAATTTAAATATAATTATATGCAACATGTTGAAAATAAAATGCAAAATTCTAATATTAATTTCCAAATTTCTCTATGTTAAATTTTTGGTTAAAATAATTCTTAGTAAAGTATTTGTTCATTCATTCATTTATTCATTAATGAATTCATTGCATAACTTTGAAGCACCAATATTTCTGGGCACTGAGGCTATAAAGACATAGCCCTTGTCTACAGGGATAATATGGTCGGATAGGGAGATAGATATGTACACACATAGCTGATAGTGTGATAAATGTAATGATACAAAAATGAACTATGTATAATGGTAGCACACAAGCTCAGTTTGGCTTGAGATAGAGAAGACTTGTTAGCTGCCATTGAGTGGGCCTTGTCTCATGGCGACCCCATGCACAATAGATCCAAAAGCCTCTACTGACAGGCAGGCAGTGGTTATAGTTGAGGCACTACCAGTGAAACAACCATGCCCCCCAAGACAAGACTAACAGAACACAGCCAGGCAAAAAAGGAGACGATGGCAAGCAACAGAAAATGCATGGAGGTCTGCAACCATGGCATTTCCAGAGAACATTACATAAGATTAAGGGCAACTTGTAGCTTGTCTGTGGTGCCTCTATGATCAGCTGTAACTGAGAAAGAGCCCTGTGAGCTGTGCCTGGAAGTTTTGGACCTCTCTGATATTTGTCTGTGCTTTCTTTCTCCTGCTATACCATATCGTTTCATTTTACTTGCATCCATAATCAACGTGCATGGAAGCAGTCAAGAAATTGAGCAACATGTTGCATCGGGTAAATCTGCTGCAAAAGACTTCTTTAAAGTGTTGAAAAGCAAAGGTGTTACTTTGAGACTAAGGTGCGCCTGCCCCAAGCCATAGTATTTTTAGTTGCCTCACATGCATGCAAAAGCTGGGCGATGAATAAGGAAGACAGAAGAATTGACGTATTTGAATTATGGAGCTGGCAAGGAATATTGAATATACCATGGACTGTCCAAAGAAGGAACAAATCTGTCTTAGAAGTACAGTCAGAATGCTCCTTAGAAGCAAGGATGGTGAGACTTCATTTCATGTACTGTTGATATGTTATCAGGAGGGACAATGTTTGGTAGAGAATCAGTGAAAAAGAGGAAGGCCCTCAAAGAGATGGATTAACACAATGGCTGCAACAATGAGCTCAAAGATAGCAATAATTGTGAGTATGCCGCAGGACCTGACATTGTTTCGTTCTCTTGTACATAAGGTTGCTATGAGTCAGAACAAACTCAACGACACCTAACAACAATACCATATCCTTTGCCTTAATATAAAGCCTTGCATGACTGTATCCTGTATAGTCTTCTAAGTTCCTTCAATTATATGACACTGTGCAATTGCAGGAAAATTCAGAGTTTTTTGCAGAAGGAGAAGTAGATTGTGGTCAATAAGAAGAAGATAATTTAAGGTGGCGCAAAGGAAGAGTAAGGGGCTGGGTTTCTGTGTTTTCATGTGGGGATAAAATGAAATTTAAGGAAGACAACATAGTGTAGCAGGTAAGAATATGGACCCTGGGGTCAGACTTCTTCTGTCAAGTTCCTAGCTCTTTGACCTTGAATAAATTACTTGATCCTTCTGTGTCTTAATTTCCTCATCAGTCTCTAGCATATCTGGCAAATGGTAAATAACATGTGAATGTTATTAGCTTTTTTTTTTTTCATTACTATCAGTGGGCTCATTGGGATCTAGGAACCTGTCCCTATATTTTACAAGATTTGGATATTTATTCCAAAAAGAAAATAAATACAAAAAAAATAACAAAAACAGTAACAAGGAAAACTTTCTGTCTCAGTGAATAAAATACTTTTTATCTCCAAGCTCTTGGCTACCGCCTTACAATAAATATCAATTTTTAAAAAGCAATTTTTGTCAACAGGCTGAAGAAAATCCTACATAGAATTGACATATGCCTCAAGAAATTGAATACTTCTTTTTTATCTTAAATAATATAAAAGCAAATGTATTTAGAATAGAGTTAACAGAGGATATTCTGGAATGAATAAAGAAAGACAATTGAACAATTCACTGGAGAGAAAAATGCCATGCAGGGTGAACCAAATCTCTCTTTTTAAATCACTAAGTAGACTTAGAATCATCTACTGTATCCTGGAGAACTTCAGAAGGAAAACTAAGAGACAGATTCATTTATTATCACTATATTAGCCCAGAGTTTTTTTCAATACTATTAAGTCTTTGCTACCTGCTCAAGTAACTCATGCTTATCTATTCACATCAAGTTGTTAAAAAACTTACAGTAAATTTGATATGATTTTTTTTAATTTCCACTGTAAAGGGGTCAATAGACTTTGCATTTTAAAACATTCTGTCTTCAAAACATGCTTTGAAAATGAAGAATGCTAATTATAGTTAATAAAAACATAATTTATTGAAGAGCTGACTTGGAAGGAAAGATAGAATGAGTCATCCTTGTCAAGAAATGTGATGTTTTACTATAATAAGTTAGCCTGTTGCTATTTTATGGATGTTGATGGAAGACACAAGAATCCAGTTCAGAGACAAAGCTCAGCAACCAGCATGGGCTTCATGTTTGTGTCAGATCCCTTTACCCCAAGTTCACAGGAGCAATGTGGAGGGGCCCAGACAGTTGCTGTACACACAGTGGGCTTGTGTTAAAGCTGAGAAACCCAAATCTTTCATGAGGGGTTGCAAGAAAAACTGCCACTTTCAGTTAAATTATTTTTATTTTACTTTACAGTAAGCAAATCTGCCCTTTGCTCTGTAGAAAGCCACTATTTCAATCTTCCAAGACTGTGCACCGTATAAAATTCCTCTGAAAGATAGCCCGGAACAAAGGCTGTCGCTGCCTCTTTTTGCAAGACATCCATAAACATGAGCGATCCATGGAGGATGATCTCCCAACTGTTCTTTAGGGTATTTTAATGCCCTTCTGACTGGCTATACTTCAATTTTGCCCAATTAACTAAGAGTTTAGATTGGGTCTCAATTGAAGGTGACATAAATCTCAGTAGAAACACAAAAGCATAATCTGTGTGTCAACATCATGTCCCTTCCTCCCTGCCTCCACCGTTCAAATTTGGTTGGTCCTTCAGTCACAGTTGGGCATTTCCATGGCAGACATGCTGTCAGAGCTCCCGGTGCTTCAATATTCCACCAACTGTGGCTGTGGTTAGGGCAGTGGCAACAGGTAGTACAGGTTGCAGAGATGATGGTGGATTCCATGTGGGATGAATGTGTGAGAATGAAGTTGGCAATGAGGAGACAGTGGCTAAGGCAACAGAGGTTACGTGACATTCATGACTAGGTAAATGGCAAGGTGATGAACACATTACCAGCCTTCATTGAATTCCCAGATGATAAACAAGGTGACAAATAAAAACCCACTGTGATGATAGGCCACATTCTGGTGCTAGAGACAGTACTGACCTTCCCTCATGGAAGTGACATTTTAGAGGACAAGAAATGAGACATATAAGTAAAATACACAATGTGTCACTTGATGTGTTCTGTCTGTTGGTGACTTTCGCCCTTCCTATGGTGATGAAAACTCCTTCTACTACAGAAAAGCGTGTGCTGGAGGTGGAATCACTGGTATTCTATGAGCAGAGAATGTGCAGGAGGCACACTGGGCCCTTTATCCCCCATTATAACCAGAGGATATGGCCTGAGGCATCTGTGGAACCATGTGAAGCCTCCTAAATTCACCTCAGTCCCATTCCCTTCATAGAGCTCTGCGGCCTGTGCCAAAAGGGAGGAGAAAAGTGAATAGAGAAGACAGAAAGCAAGACCAGGAATGTCTACTCTCCTGTCTTCCTGTCAGTGAGCAAGTCAAGGGCTTATGATTGGATTAACCTAAGAGTTCATCAAGCCCAATCTATGTAACACAGGAATCCTCTCCACCAAACCCGTTGCCATCGAGTCCAACTCATAGCAACTCTACAGGACAAAGTAGAACTGCCCCATAGGGTTCCCAAGGCTATAATCTTTATGGAAACGCAGAGCAGCTGGTGGATTCAAACTGCTGAACTTTCAGTTAACAGCCGAGTGCTTAATCACTGTGCCACCAGCGATCCTGAATTTTCTCCATCACAGCACCCACCAAATAGTCACTTGGTTGTTTAGTCCCAATCCAATTCCCTAAAGAGCGTCCTGGTACACCTTTATTTTACACACTTGTGCTCATCTTTTTGTAGGACAGATTCTTAGAAGGGAAACCACTGCGTTAAGGGATATGCATATTTCATATGTTGAAATAAAACCAAACCCACTGCAATAGTCATTTCTAATTTATGGCTACCCCATGTGTTAGAGTAGAATTGCTCCATAGGGTTTTCTTGGTTATAATCTTAATGGAAACAAATCACCAGACCTTTCTTCACAGTACTGCAGCATGGGTCAGAACCACCAACTTTTAGGTTAGCAGTCCAGCACAGGGCTTTTGAGCCACCTAGAGACCTTTCACATGTTGATAGGTACTAACAAACTGTGCACATGCATGCACACACAAATACATGCTGTACTGGTTTACACAAAAATCCATGTCACAGGAAAACAGATTACAATGCAAACTCAGGAAGGATATTTTAATAGTTAAATATATCCCATAACAGATCAATCTATTTTTGTTTAGATAAGTGTTTAGAAAGGAGATTGGCCAGTTTCAACTCTGACATGCAAAGAGCTTGAAAATCATCATTGAAACAAACAAACAAAAAGCTGAACAAACGAAAAATCAATGACTTTTCTTAGATGCACCAGAAAATTGAGATCACAGGGAAAATCACCAACCCAAAAGCCAAAAAGGCAGGCAAACATACAGAATTACAGTTAAGACCTGCTAACCTGGACCAGAAGCCACTGAAGCTATGAACTGGTAAAAAAAAAAAAAACACTTGGATGGTAACTTTGATGAACTGCTGGAAGATGGAAGATGTGTGAGTAGTAGCAAGAGAATGAGTAACTTGTGGGGCTCCAGTCTTAGGGGAGCCCCTATACTTTTGTGAATTTTACCTCCAGGATTCTTACCAGATTACCAAGGTAAAGATCCCAGAAAAAAATCTCCTCATGTTTCAGGCAGGAGGAGGGAAAAGCAATCGTTTGAAATATGACTAGAGCATTCTCCACAACAAAAGCCTGCTCTCCAAAGGAAATGACATTACCACAGCCTTATCTACCTGGGGCAATTCACCAGTGCCAGCCCCTATAACCTTAACTTTGTTGTTGTTGGGTGCTGTCAAGTCTGGACTCATAGCAACCCCATGTGACAGAACAACTGCTCCATAAGGTTTTCTTGGCTGTAATCTTTACCGAAGCAGATCACCAAGTCTTTCTCCTGTGGAGACACTGGGTGAGTTCGAACAGCCAACATTTTGGTTAGCAGCCCAGCACTTAACCATGTGCCACCAGGGCTTCTTATGGGGAGGGGGAAAAAAGGGCTAAAAATCATAGCCCAGGTTCTCAGGCCCACTAAAAGATAGATTTAATGATAAGATTATAAAACACTTCCCTTCCTCAACACCTTACCATCATATGAACAGGTCTCCAGTATAATAACAGTAGATGACACTGAGTTACAAGACATATGGCTGTATGGTACCTCCAAACAATGAAATATTCTTCAGTGATGAAAAGAAATGAGTTATCAAGCTATCAGAAGACAGGGAGGAACCTTAAATGCATATTGCTAAGTGGAAGAAGCCAGCCTGAAAAGCATATAGACTATAGATCCCAACTATATGGCATTCTGGAAAAGGTGAAACTACAGATACTAAAATGATCAGTAAAACTATTCGGTATGATACTGTAATGGCGGATACATGGCATTATGCATTTGTGAGAACCTGTAGAGTTTTACAACAGGAAGAGGGAACCTTAATGCAAGTAAATTTTTAAAAATCATTTAAGAGGTCGGTCATCCCAGGAAAGAATGCAGACTGTGAAAAGAAAACCTAACTGTATCACAAATGTACAAAACAATCTTACAGAAGAGGGTAGTGGAAAAGGTGACCTAAGTGACTTTGGAAATGAATGGACTCTGTAAGACTGAAGGCAAAGAGAGCTGCACAAAAGTGTCAAACTCTAGTCTATAAAGTTGTTTTCCACAGAGCTGCAGGCTAACCATTCTGTATACTGTATATATACTGTAGTTGAATAATTAAGGAAATGGATGGCAGATGGTGTGAATCAGATTTTTCATTGTTGAGGTGGAAATTACAGAAGCAAGGGGAGGAGGCTAGAATAATCCAGGTATCAATTATTGAGCTGAAGATGTCATTAAGAACCCATGTTTAACAATGTAGATACAGATGGCTACATATAGAAATATTTATAGATATGTGCATATACACTATACACGTGTTAGTATACACCTATATTTATTTGTTCCGTCAACTGAGAAGGCCTAAAAGAAACAACACTTCAGTAGCCACAAGCACAACTACTGTACAGGTCTTGGTTTCTAATTTCATTCTCCAATAAAAGGAACCTGTGCTTCTCAGAGAAATGGCTGATTCTAGGACCAAGACAGATAATACACAGTATGAGCCTTGAGCATTTGATAGTGCCAGAAAGTAATGAAGTGCTCAATAAATAAATAAATAAAAACACATGATGGGGGTATGTCAACACACCTATGGGTTATGCCAAATGGAGCTCCCAATGGCCGCACTGGAACAGTTTGAGAAATAAAATAAACTAGTATTGAATTATAATCCAAAGTATAAAATAACTGTCCGTGAGTCCATAATGATATAAATTATTAAATACAGAGACAAATCTCCTACACAGATGAATATCAAATAATTCATGAAGATATTCAGCCCTAACATAACTAAAATAAAAAAATTAACATAAGGGGAGAATAATTCCCTCTTCCTTAAGTGTGGGATACATGTAGTGGCTTCCTTCCAAAGAGTAGAGTCTGAAAAGGAGAAAAAGAGAGTAACTTTACAGTGGAGAAATCTGACTAAGTGATTTCTCCACTGCCAGGTGATCAAGGTGAACATCAACAGTCATAAATCATGTTGATAGTATGTATATATTGATATGTACATCAATATATCATCACATATTGATATGATGTGATGAAAATGACATTTTACCTCTGTGATTTTCCTCTCAAAATACCATAACTCCAGTATAATTATGCAAAAAAATCAGACAAATTTGATTAGAGACAATACATGCACTCCTTGCTTATTCGTGTGGCTAGGGTACCAAAGACCAGGTCATTATGTGAAAATCAACATTAGCAAAAACGTAGGGTGACCACATCGGATCATAAAATGGAGGATGACTACATCATTACATGACTGCCAGATTACATCATTAAATAACTGCCAAATTACATCATTACGTAACTGCCATACCGCTGAGAATCACGGCCTAGCCAAGTTGACACATAGCCTTAACCATCAGAATCAGCATTACTCTCACCTGCATCTCAGCATTTGTTGCTCAGATACACATTGTTAATGCACAAAATTGTCAGATAGGAGATTTTTTACTGTTGTCATAAATGTGAAATGTCAGATAATGAAATATTAAGTGAAAAGTAGACATATACCTAACCAGTGCTCTTCAAAACTGTCAAGGTCATCAAAAACAAAGAAAACCTGAGAAATTTTTACAGCCAAGAAAAGCCTAAGGAGATGTGATGACTAAAGGTAATGTGGTATCCTGAAGCAGACCCTGGAACAGAAAAGGTCTTTAGGTAAAAACGAAGGAAACTGAGGAAAACTAAATAAAATATGTACTTCAGGTAATAATAATGTATCAATATTTGTTCATTAATTATAATAAATATACCATACTAATGTACAAGGAGCCCTGTTAGTACAAACAATTAAGCACTTGGCTGCTAACCAAAAGGTTGGTGGTTCAAACCTACCCAGCTACTCCATAGGAGAAAGACCTGGCAACCTGGTTCCATAAAGATTACATCCAAGAAAATCCTATGGGGCGGTTCTATTCTGTCACATGGGGTCACTGTGAGTCAAAATTCACTTGACGGCACCCAAAAACAATAATGCACAATATTGATAATAGGTAAACTGTAGGTTGGGATGGAGGGTATGTAGAAACTATACTATATACTATCTGTTCAATTCTTCTGTAAATCTAAAGAAGTTCTCAAAAATAAAGCCTATTAATTTAAAAAAGGAGATCAAACAATGCTGCCAAGAGGATTACACTTTAGATGTGATATTAGAGGAGTTGACGTCCAAGGTCTCTCCAAAAATTAGTCCCATGGGACATAGTGGAGGAACACTAGGGACCTCTCCAATGTGACAAGTCCCCCAGTGGTGGCTCAGTTGGCCCTGAACCCATTCAAATGCCTTTGAGAGTACAAAGGGCTATCTAGCACCACTCGCAGCTGCTATCCCAAAACACTGTGGCGCACCGTCCTGAGTCTCTACAGACTTACCACTGGACTCTGTTGTCCTCTGCCATAAACAGAGTCACTTCTACTGTGTCATTCCCAAGGTGGCCTGTAACCTCACTAGTAATCTCATCACACAAATCATGATTTTCTAGGAGGTTAAGCAGCTCTTCCACTGTGTCCAAAGAGGGATACAGCTGCAGGTAAAATGACTGATGACTTCAGTCATAGCTGCCATTTCTCTTGATCATGGTTGGAAAGTTTCACAAACTTTAAAGGGAGTAACTCCTTAGCTCTAAAAGTTTGTACTTTCCCTGGTGGACTGGTCTGTGCTTTTCATAATCAGTGACTGATTTGGAAAGCAGAGTGATAGTAGGAAGTTGGAGACCTGGGCAGGCCACAGTCACCATATGGGAACATTTGGCACATTTATCATTTCTCCACTTCTGCTCACACAGATGAAGTCTCTTTCAAACATCGGTGTATACTTAGTCCCTGTGCTTCACTATACAGCCATCACTGCATTTGCCCCATGGAATTACTGAATACGGTCGCTGCAAAGCCTCTCTAAGTCATGTAATACAGGAACATAACTCTGCTGCTCATGACTCTTTTTTTTAATATAGTTGAGCCTCTCGTTTGAGACTCCCCTTATCAGGGAAGGTGTTCACCAACAGCATTCAAGGCAAGAGGGAGCAAATGCCACTACTCTTGTGCTGCTGTCACGGCTCTGGGATGTACCCTGTATTGCTCTTTGTGCTTTGTCACTGTTGTGGATTAAATTGTGTCCCCCAAAACAGTGTGTCAACTTGGCTAGGCCATGATTCTCAGTATTGCGTGGTTGTCCGTCATTTTGTGATCTGATATGATTATCCCATGTGTTGTAAATCCTAACCTCTATGATGTTAAAGAGGCAGGATTAGAGGCAGTTATGTTAATGAGGCAAGACTCAATCTACAGGGTTAGACTGTATCTTCAGTCAATCTCCTTTAAGATATAAAAGAAAGAATCAAGTAGAGAGGAGAGAGACCTCATTACCATCAAGAAAGAAGCACCAGGAGCAGAGTGCGACCTTTGGGCCCAGGGTTCCTGTGCTGAGAAATCCCTGGATCAGGGGAAGATGGATGACAAGGACCTTCCCCCAGAGCCAATAGAGAAAGAAGTCCTTTCCCTGGAGCTGGTACCCTGAATTTAGACTTTTAGCCTCCTAAACTGAAAAGAATAAATGTCTGCTTGTTAAAGCCACACGCTTGTGGTATTTCTGTTACAGCAGCACTAGATAACTAAGATAGTCACCATCATAAATTTATTTTGCTCTCACTCCTAGTGGTTGTCAGACCCTCAGAATACGGCCACTGGTATTTCCAGGGGGCATGATGACCTGAATCTACACTCAAGAGGAGGCAGGGCATGACCCACCCTCCCACCTGAACTTCCATGATCTTTGCCCCTCAAATCTAATAAATACCCCAATCCTGTCATTGCTTTCTGCACAAGACCTATCTAAACTGACTGTTAATTTATTTAGGAGATCTCTTTATAATCCAACCAGTACACCACTGTAAGCAACGTCTCCCAAAATATCATTTCTATCATTTTTCTATGCTGTGTAAAAACTTTTTTTAATTTAGAAGGCTAGAATCAATGGTCAGACTCCATAGCCTGGCATTCATGGTTTTTCTGCTACAACTTTATTAGCTTATTACACATGAAGTCTTTATATGAGCTCTCTAAATCTAACTGGCTTATATCACCTCATCAAAAAGATCATGAACTTCAAAACTCACCCCAGGCTTCCTTGAGTCCCAGATCCCAAGTGGTCCTCTCTCCTCACTACCATCATTGAACCATCTTCTGCATAAATCACAAAGCTGTTAAACATGAAAGCCTAATTTGATTGACAAAATTAAAAAACAATAATAATAAAGCAGGACCTCAATCAGTAATAGTATTTGCAAACAGCATTTCCACCAAAAAAATGGTTACAGTGATAGGATTCAGAACGTTTTAAATAAATCTGAGTTTCTTCTTGGTCATTTTTCTAGTAGATTCCTCTATACTGACTTTTTTTTTTTTTTTTTCAAGACAATGAGTGGAAAGACCCCAAATCATATTTTTAGGGCCCTCATATACACACTCAGAAGGAGCCCTGGTGGCACAGTGTTTAAGCTCTCAGCTGCCAACTGATAGGTTGGTGGTTCAAAGCTACCAGCTGCTCTACAGGAGAAGGATGTGGCAGTCTGCTTCCATGATCTATAGCCTTGGAAACTGTATGGTGCAGTTCTACTCTGTCCTACAGGATCACTATGAGTCAAAATTAACTCAGAGGGCAACAAGTTTGGTTTTGTTTATATGTATACTCTGTCTTTAAGATTAGCTCAAACATCACTTACTCACTGTGCCTTTCCCTGATACTTCCCTCACACAATAAAAATCATGTGCTTTCTCATCTATGTTCTCAAAGCACTTCCTTAATACTTCTATTTCAGTTTCTATTCCTCATGATAAAAACTCTTTGTCGTCGAGTCAATTCTGACTCATAGCGACCCTATAGGACAGAATAGAACTGCCCCATGGGATTTCCAAGAAGTAGCTGGTGGATTCAAATCACTGATCTTTTGGTTAGCACCCAAGCTCTTAACCACTGTGTCACCAGGGCTCCATTCCTCATGATAGTTACATTTATTTTTTTGTTAGTTGAAAAGATGACCCTTATTGGTAATAGCTTAGAAAACAAAGTATTGTCTTTTCCAATATTAGATAAAGGAAAAGAATCTAGCTCTGCCATATGTTGTGTGTAACAATGGGTGATATGTAGAAAGAAAACACGGAGATTCGTGGATAAACATGCCTAGTTTCAAAGTAAAAGATACCTAAATATATTTTAAATTAATAATGAATTCTTAATAAAAAGGCTTAGGAAGGGAAACATTCCACCCAAGTACATGCAGAAGTTTCTTTGGCTTCTGTAGCATACATTTGAGATTCCCATTTTCCAGGCAACATTACAGGAGAGCTGAGAACTGGAGAAGACAGATAGGAATGATACAACTACATGGAGGCTCCTGGGTTCAATCAGAGACCTACCTACCTGACATCACTTACATGAAATTGTGTGATTTTGTTTCTGTTTGTTTGTTTGTTTTGTTTTCTAAAAATTGGGGGAAATGACTCTTTAGAAAATACTTCTTAGCATTAATTAAATATGAGAATTAATTTCACATGAACCAAAAGGTATACAGTATCTCATTTTAAATATGAAAATTTGCTGATGGTCATTAGAGAAATCTTGAGTCTCCATCCCCTTCCTCCACTCACCTAACATTGAACATTAGCCCACTGGGTTCTCACTGTTCTTTATACACATTTCTTTTACATGTTGTAACTTTTGTAAATGCTTCTGTCTCCCACACTAGACAATCAACTCTTGGAAACTAGGGACTTTGTTTTATTTATTCTTTCATGTATCTTTAACACCCATACTAGTACAGGGCTCATTTAAAAAAAAAATGTTAATTACATTGTGTTAGAAGTCCTAGCTAGAGCAATAAGGCAAGAAAAAGAAATAAAGGGCATCCAAATTGGTAAAGAAGAGGTAAAACTATTCCTATCTGTGGATGATATGATATTATATATGGAAAACCCAAAAGACTCCATGAGAAGACTACTGAACTAATAGAAAGATACAGCAGAGTAGCAGAATACAAGATTACATACAAAAATCAGTTGAATTCCTATACACCAATAAAAAGAATGAGGAAAAGGAAATCAGGAGAACAATACCGTTTATAATATCCCCTAAAAAAATAAAATAAAATCCTTAGGAATAAATCTAACCGGGGATATTAAAGACCTATAGAAAGAAATCTACAAAACACTACTGCAAGAAACCAAATAAGACCTACATAGATGGAAAACATACCATGTTCATGGGTAGGTAGACTTTACATTGCAAAAATGTCAATTCTACCCAAAGCAATCTACAAATACAATGCAATCTTGATCCAAATACCAACAACATTTTTTAAAGAGATGGAAAAACTAATCATTAACTTTTTATGGCAAGGAAAGAGTCTCTGATGTAGTAAAGCACTACTGAAGAAGAAGAGTAAAGTAGGAGAACTCACACTACCTGACCTCAGAGCTTGTTATACAGCTACAGTAGTCAAAACAGCCTGGTACTGGTACAACAACAGACACATTGACAAATGGAACAGAATTGAGAACCCAGATATAAATCCATCCAGCTACGGTCACCTGATCTTTGACAAAGGTTCAAAGTCCATCAAATGGGGAAAAGACAGTCTTTTTAACAAATGGTGCTTGCAAGACTGAATGTCCATCTCCAAAAAAAAATTAAACTGGACCCATACCTCACACCATACACAAAAACTAATTCAAAATGGATCAAAGACCTAAATATAGAACCAAAAACTATAAAAATCATAGAAGAAAAAATAGGGCCAACACCAGAGGCCTTAATATACATCATTAACAGGATACAAACCATAATTAACAATACACAAACACGAGAAGATAAGCTAGATACCTGGGATCTTCTAAAAATTAAACACTTATGCTCATCAAAAGACTTCACCAAAAGAGTAAAAAGAGAACCTACAGACTGGGGAAAAAAATCTTGGCTATGACAAATCTGACAAAGTTCTAATCTCTAAAATCTATAGGAAAATCCAACACCTCTACAACAAAAGGACAAATAATCCAGTAAAAAAAAATGGGCAAAGGATATGAATAGGCACTTCACCAAAGAAGACAAGTGGCTACAGATACATAAGGAAATGCTCGCCATCACAAGCCATTAGAGAAATGCAAATCAAAACTACAATGAAATTCCATCTCATCCTGACATTACTGGCACCTATCAAAAAAACAAAATAACAAATGTCGGAGAGGCTGCAGGGAGCTTGGGACTCATGCACTGCTGGTGGGAATGCAAAATGGTAGAACCATTTTGGAAAATGATATGGAACTTCCTTAAAAGTCTAGAAATAGAAATACCATATGATCCAGCAATTCCACTCCCAGGAATATATCCTAGAGAAATAAGAGCTGTCACATGAATAGACATATGCACACTCATGTTCATTGCAGCATTGTTCACAATAGCAAAAAGATGGAAACAAACTAGGTGCCCATCGACAGATGAATGGATAAACAAACTATGGTACCTACACAAAATGGAATACTATGCAACAATAAAGAACAATGACGAATCTGCAAAGAATCTCACAACGTGGATGAATCTGGAGAACATCATGCTGAGTGAAATAAGTCAATCACAAAAGGACAAATAATGTATGAGACCACTACCATAAAAACTCATGAAAAAGTTTGCACACAAAAAGAAAAAATCTTTGATCGTTATGAGGAAGGGGAAGGGTGGGTGGAAAAACACTAAATAGACAATAGATAAGTGGTAACTTTGATGAAATGTAATACAGTACACAATACTGGGGAAGCCAGTACAACTTGTTCAAGGCAAACTCATGGAAGCTCTATAGACACATCTAAACTCCCTGAGGGACCAAATTAATGGCCTGAGGGATGTGGGAACCATGGTCTCTAGGAACATCTAGCTCCATTGGCATAACATAGTTTATAAAGAAAATGTTCTACATTCTACTTCGGTGAGTAGCATCTAGGGCCCTAAAAGCTTGTAAGCAGCTTTCTAAAATACTCCACTGGACTCACTCTGTCTGGAGCAAAGGAGAATGAAGAAAACCAAAGATGCAAGAGAAAGATTAGTCCAAAGGACTAATGGACCACAACTACAACAGCCTCCACCAGACTGAGTCCAAACAACTAGATGGTGCCCAGTTACCACCACTGACTGCTCTTGACAGGGATCACAATAGAGGGTTCCAGATAGAGCTGGGGAAAAACATAGAACAAAATTCTAACTCACACACACACACAAAAAGCCTAGACTTATTGGTCTGACAGAGACTGGAAAAACTCAAGAGTATGGCCCCTGGATACCCTTATAGTTCAGTAATGAAGTCACTCCTGAGGTTCACCATGAGCCAAAGAGTAGACCAAACCAAAACCCACTGCCGTCAAGTCGATTCCGACTCATAGCAACCCTATAGATTGGAGTAGAACTGCCCCATAGAGTTTCCAAGGAGCGCCTGGCGGATTCGAAATGCCGGCCTTTTGGTTAGCAGCCATAGCACTTAACCACTATGCCACCAGGGTTTCCAGACAGATTGTCTAATCTAAAGATTAGACAGGCCCATAAAACAAAATGAGACTAAATGGGCACACAAGCCCAGGGACAAAGACGAGAAGGCACGAGGGGACAGAAAAGCTGGTAATGGGGAACCCAAAGTCCAGAAGGGGAAAATGTTGATATGTCATGGAGTTGGCAACCAATGTCACAAAACAATATATGCATTAATTGTTTAATGAGAAATTAGTTTGCTCTGTAAACCTTCATCTGAAGTACAATTTAAAAAAATTTTGTTAATTAACTGAACAAAATAGCAAAGTGGCAAGGTATTTCAATACTTTATTAAAAATTAATATAAGATTCAAAACTTAGAATGAATCTGATTTGAACACACAGAAGGTTTTGCAAGGTTGTTTATTCATTCACTTTATTTATTTATTTATTTACTTATTTTAACATACGTCATTAGCATCAAAGATTTCTGGATTAAGGGTAAATTTTATTAACTGCAGGTGTCTATCTTTTTTTGTCATATAATTCACTTTCTTGTGTATGTTTCTGCCTGATAAGGATAGAATGCATTTTTATGTTGCAGTTGAGCTGGTGAGATTTACATTTCTAACAGGTAAAATACATGTTGCCATCATTTTTTTTTTCCTTGTATTTGCTTCACTGAAATCTAGCTAATAATTTGTTTAAGAGACAGACTTTTAAAATGCTCAGCTCTTTTGACTAGGCAGCTGTAGACAACATTTAACAAATCATTAATCATTTTATGATCATTTTACCAAATACTATGTTATATAAATAGAATTGGTAAGATGTTATCAGTTTCTTCTGAAAATGTAATTTGTTGAGAATGGGCAAGCACCCACTACATTACTAAATTTACAATCTAAATACAAGTCTCTGTAGAGTTTATATGCTTGATTTAATAGCAGAAAATATATTCCCACAAATAACATTAATCTCTGAGCCACAATAGCTAATTTGCCGTATTCAAGTCCCACAATAGACTTGTGTGTACACTCTGAATATCAAGTAATGAATTGGATTTTTTACCAAGCATACCAGGATGCATGCATCCAAATGTGTGTTGCCACTCAAAATAGCCACCTTGAGATATTTTGAGTTTATTGCAAGAACATTGCTATTCCCCCAAACATTTATTATTGCAATGATAGAGGTATGTTAGAGTGATAGTAAGAGCACTAAGGAAGGAATAATCACTTTATCTGGGTTTTTGAAAAGGTTTCAGAAAGGAGTAATATTCACGCGTGGTCTTAAATGATAAGGAGATGTTTTGCATGCGGTAAATGCAAGAGTGTTACAGGGAGAAGGAGGAGTCCGCTTAGGTAATTATAAGTGTTTTGGCATGATTGTTCAAGGTTAGGGTTGGGAACCTGAAGGAAATGGGGCTCAAGAGGTAAGCAAAGGCAAAGTCGCTCAAAGCCTTATATATCATTCAAAGGAGTTTGAAATTAACCCTACACATAAGAGATTGGGACTTGCACTTTAAAAAGATTAGACAGGGATAGATAGCTGCTTGTCTAGTCAACTCTAACTCATAGTGACTTTACTTACAACAGGATAAAATGTTTGCCCAGGTCTGTATCATCCTCACAATCACTGGCATGTTCAAATCCATCCTTTTAACCACAGTGCCAAACAATCTCGCCAAGAGTTTCCCTCACCTATGCTGGCCCTCTGTTTCACCAAAGGTTATGTCGTCCTGCAGTGATTGATCCCTCCTGACAACATGTCCAATGGAAACAAGTCAGACAATGTTCTGTTGTGATGCACAAGGTTTTCATTGGCTAATTTTGAATCTATTTTGAATCAGACAATCATATGGTCTACTATGCCAGGAATGACAACTTGAAGAGGAATGGCATTGCATTCACCATCAAAAGAAACATTCAAGATCTATCCTGAAGTACAATGCTGTCAGTGATAGGATAATATCCATATACCTACAAGGAAAACCAGTTAATACAACTATTATGCAAATTTACGCACCAACCACTAAGGCCAAAGATGAAGAAATTGAAGATTTTTACCAACTTCTACAGTCTGAAATTGTTCAAACATGTACTCAGGATGCATTGATGATTACTGGTGATTGGAATGTGAAAGCTGGAAACAAGAAGGATCAGTAGCTGGAAAATATGGCCTTGGTGATAGAAATGATTCTGGAGATCACATGATAGAGCTTAGCAAAACCAATGACTTCTTCATTGCAAATACCTTTTTTCAACAACATAAACGGCGACAATACACATGGACCACGCCAGACGGAATACGCAGGAATCAAATTAACTAAATCTGTGGAAAGAGACAATGGAAAAGCTCAATATCATCAGTCAGAACAAGGCCAGGGGCTAACTGCAGAACAGAGCATCAATTGCTCTTATGCAAGTTCAAGTTGAAACTGAAGAAAATTAGAAAAAGTCCACAAGAGCCAAAGGACAACCTTGAGTATATCCCACTGAATTTAGAGACCATCTCCAGAATAGATTTGACCTGTTGAACACTAATGACCAAAGACCAGACAAGTAGTGGAATGACATCAAGGACATCCCACATGAAGAAAGCGAGAGGTCATTAAAAAGACAGAAAAGAATGAAAAGACCAAAATGGATGTCAGAAGAGACTCTGAAACTTGCTCTTGAATGTCAAGTAGCTAAAGCAAAAGGAAGAAATGATGAAGTAGAAGAGGTGAACAGAAGATTTCAAAGGGCAGCTCGAGAAGACAAAATAAAGTATTATAATGACATAAGCAAAGACCTGAAGTTAGAAAACCAAAAGGGAAAAGCACGCTTGGCATTTCTCAAGCTGCAAGAACTGAAGAAAAAATTCAAGCCTTGAGTTGTAATATTGAAGGATTCTATGGGAAAAATATTAAACAGAGCAGGAAGCACCAAGAGAAGATGGAAGGAATACATAAAGTCACTATACCAAAAAGATTTGGTCAACGTTCAACCCATTCAGGAGGTAGAATATGATCAGGAGCCAATAGTACTGAAGGAGGAGATCCAAGCTGCACTGAAAGCATTGGCGAAAACCAAGGCTCCAGAAATTGACAGAACACCAATTGATATGTTTCAACAAACAGTTGCAGCACTGGAAGTGCTCACTAGCCTATGCCAAGAAATTTGAAAGATAACTACCCAGCCAACCAACTGGAAGAGATCCGTACTTATGCCTATTCCCAAGAAAGGTGATCCCACTGCATTCAGAAATTATCAAACAATATCATTAATATCACATGGAAGTATAATTTTGCTGAAGATCATTCAGAAGCAGCTGGAACAGCATATCAACATGGAACTGCCAGAAATTCAAGCCTGATTCAGAAGAGGATGTGGAACCAGGGATATCAAAGCTGATGTCAGGCAGATCATGGATGAAAGCAGGGAATACCAGAAATATGTTTACCTGTGTTTTATCAACCACACAAAGGCATTCGACTGTGTGGATCATAACAAATTATGGATAACATTGAAGAGAATGAGAATTCCAGAACACTTAATTGTGCTCATGAAAGCCTGTACGTAAAGAGGTAGTCGCTCTAACAGAACTACGTGGTTTAAAGTCAGAAAAGGTGTGTGACAGGGTTGTATCCTTTCACCGTACCTATTCAATCCGTATGGGTAGCAAATAATCCATGAAGCTGCACTATATGAAAAAGAACAGGAAATCAGAATTGGAGGAAGACTTGTTAAAAACCTGCATTAGGCAGATGGCACAACCTGGCTTGCTGAGAGTGAGGAGGACTTGAAGCACTTACTGATGAAGATCAAAAACCACAGCCTTCAGTATGGATTACACTTCGACATAAAGAAAACAAAAATCCTCACAATTGTACCAATAAACAAAAAACACCATGGTAAATGGAGAAAAATATTGAAGTTGTCAAGGATTTCATTTTACTTGGGTCCACAATCAACACCCACAGAAGCAGCAGTCAAGAAATCAAAAGATGTGTTGCATTGGGCAAATCTGCTGCAAAAGACCTGTTTAAAGTATTGAAAAGGAAAGTTGTTACCTTGAAGACTAAGGTGTGCCTCACCCAAGCCGTGATATCTTCAGTCGCATCGTATGCATGCGAAACCTGGACGATGAATAAGGAAGAACGAAGAATTGATGCTTCTGAGTTGTGGTGTTGGCAAAGAATATCGAATATACCATGGACTGCCAAAAGAATAAACAAATCTGTCCTGGAAGAAGTACAACCAGAATGCTCCTTAGAAGCAAGGATGGTGAGACTATATCTCACATACTTTGGACATGTTATCAGGAGGGATCAGTCCCTGGAAAAAGACATCATGCTTGGTAAAGTAGAGGGTCTTTGAAAAAGAGGAAGACCCTCAACGACATGGATTAACACGGTGGCTGCAACAATGGGCTCAAGTATAGCCGTGATTGTGAGGATGGTGCAGGGCAGGGCAGTGTTTCATTCTGTTGTACATACGGCCATATGAGTCGGAACTTACTCGACACCACCTAACAACAACAACAATTTTCAGAAGTAGATCACCAGGCCTTTCTTCCTAGTCTGTCTTAGTCTGGAAACTCCACTGAAACCTGTCCACCACCAGTGACCCTGCTGGTATTTGAAGTACCAGTGGCATCACTTCCAGCATCACAGCCACACACAAGACACCAAAGTACAATAAACTGACGGATGGGTGGTGGTTGTAAAGATAGATATTATCTATAAATAAAAATAAACTACTTTCTATAAATAATAAACAGCTTTCATTTGCCGACACTTCATGTCTTGTGTGTGCAGCTCGATCAGTCTAGATGGACATAACACCCATGGAATAGTTAATGCCACTAGGTGGAATTCTCATCCTAGCAGTCTTGTGGCTGCTTGGGAACCAGGGACAGCCTTTAAAAAGGCAACCTGCATGTATTGTATTATATTACAGAGGTGTGAGGCCAGAGGAAAGACCAGTTAATAGGCAAGTGAGAGATTAATTACTACGGCAGGAGGGAGGATGAATGAAGAAATAGAATTGAGATTTATTTATAAGGTAATACTGATCAAAATGAGGGACATGCAATATAATGACTCTGATGGAGATACAGCAGTGTGGAATGACACTGAGGTAAGTGTTATACTGGTTTGGGTGGAGAGTTGTATGAGTAGCTAGATAAAGGAGTAGAAAAATGTGTCATGTGTGGGGAAAGAGTATTCAAGATATTGCCATCAAAGTATCTGTGGAATTTTCCAATTGAATCTGATTTACGTGGAGTAATCAAGCCTGCTAATATAAATATCAGAATAATGGGGATATAGGTGATAGAGGAAACCACAAATATAGATGAATTCTCCTAGGAAGCACAGAAAAATGAGAAGAAAGGAGAACCAAGAAGGAAATCATTAGGAACATCAGACTCTTCAGGGATGGGAAGAGAAGGGTAGTATTGTAAAGCAGACAGGAAAAGTAGCCAGTAGGTAGGAGACTTAGCAGCATTGTGTCTTAAAAGCCAAGGCATAAATGTTCAAGAAAAACAAAATGATAAGCACAAGTCAAAATATTAAGCAGCATGCCATGTACTTTCTTCTATACTATTTAATTAATTCTCAAAAAGGCCTTTAAAGCAAGTGTCATTCCCATGTTACCAAAAAAAAAAAAAAACCAAACCCATTGCCATCAAGTTGATTCCGACTCACACTGACTTTATAGGACAGAGTAGAACTGCTCCATAGGGGTTCCAAGGCTGTAAATCTTTATGGAAACAGACTGCCACATCTTTCCCCTGTGGACCAGCTGGTGGGTTTGAACCTCGGACATTTCAGTTGGCAGACCAACTTTCTCAAGATCAGTAACTAATAACTTGTGGAATCAGAATTTGAATCAAGGTCCACCTGTCCCCAGAACACACAAAAGTTGCCAATAGCATCGTACAAGTAAAGAGAGGTGGATGTACATTGCATGTGATAATTAGATTATCGTCAGTAGAGTGACCAAATTTTAGTGAAAACAAGGAAGTGATGACAGCAGCAGAATTTCACTTTCAAAACCTTGGTTTAAGGTTTTTGGTGAAAGGAGAAGCTAGGAATGAGGGACTATTTTCCTAAAATGGGAGGGACTTGATCATGTTGATGAGGAAGAATCAATTGAAAAGAAGAGATTGAAGTTGCAGGATAAAGGTAATTAAAGAAGCAAGGTCTTTAAGAAGATGGGATAAGCTGGAGTTTAGAACACAGTAAAAATAAGCTTTGAAATTATAACTTTTTATGATCTCTAGCTTCATGGAAAGTTATGAGTTGTGATTATAAATTATGTTCTTTTATTAAAAGGTATCCCACTAAAACAGGAGGAAGCATTTATAGCCAAATGTTTTGGGGAATTTCTGAGTAAAATAAAGATCTTTTACCAAAGAACTTTATAGAGCCATTAACATGCTAATTTGTACCATGAATAGCCAAAATGACAATAAATGGAATATGCAGTATTTCCCAAGTATTTTTCATCTCAGAAACTCTATTTCCCTTATGACATACACTGGCCTCTAGAAGACAGCTTGAGAAATGCTACACTAAAACCTAAACTCCCTAATTCTGTAGTGGAAATCTCATTATCTGTGACAACAAATCTCCAAAAAACTGACTTCTTCCTGTACAAATTCCCACATAAAGGCTTTCTGCTGTGGGTTGAAATAATTTCAAAATAATATATTTAATTAATATCTTCATTAACTGGGTTCCTCTGAGAAGCAGACACCAAGACAGGATTATGTGTGCAGGAGATCTATCAAGGGAAATGCCTATGAGGGAACCAGAGAAGAAGGGCACAGCCATCAGACTGCAACGCAGCTCTGATCCCATGAAGGAGAGAGGGAAGGAAGGACAGGTTGGTATTAAGTCTCAAACTACAGAGCAGTTGTAAGAAAGTTTTGCCCATGCCAGTGAGGAGTCCTGGAGCCAAAGTCACCTATCAGAGGAGCTCTGCAGGAAGAACCTATGTTAGTATCCCTGCCAGCTTAGTCATCGGTTCAGCGTAGCCTGTGGAAGTGTGGCCTCAGTGTAAATGCACTGGTGGAGTCTTAGAAGATCTGAATGGGGTGTTTTCACAGGTCTTCCATGCTTCTCATAGGCCTTGCTTCTTGAACAGAAAACTTTGAAAAGGGAATTTAGTGAGACATACTAAGACCACTATCACTGTACCTAATAACAGGATGGAAGCTGGTTATTCTCTCCCTCCTTCACTATCTGTTCTAAATTCCCCCACCCACCCCAGTCACCTTGGCAGGTCTTGATTGATTTCCTGGTTGTATGACCGGAACCTACTTCCCTGGACCCATGCGTTCTTTCCATTAGGGACAGAGCATTGCATAGAGGTCTCTGACATTATGTATATGCTACATCCTGATGCAACATCCTGAAGAATGTTGCCTCTGAGCAACATTCTGTGAGGCCAGTCGCTTCTGAATGGTGTGGCAGTGATATGAAAAAAGAATGCCATTGTCATGGGACTACTCCCATGCCTCTTTCGGTTGGATTTTATGCTATGCGGGATTCCATGCCTGAAGATCAGGCATTTCATAAGCTTCCGGACAGTGGTGTTGGCTGAGACTCTGCAAGCAGGAAAGGCAAATCATACCCAGAATGGGATAGAATGAGCCTGTCTTAGTCATCTAGTGCTGCTATAACAGAAATACCACAAGTGGATGGCTTTAACAAAGAGAAGTTTATTCTCTCACAGTCCAGTAGGCTAGAAGTCCTAATTCAGGGCACCAGCTCCAGGGAAAAGTTTTCTCTCTGTGTTGGCTCTGGAGGAAGGTCCTTGTGATGCATCAATCTTCCCTTGGTCTGGGAGCATCTCAGCACAGGCATCTCAGGTCCAAAGGACAAGCTCTGCTCCAGGCATTACTTTCTTGGTAGTATGAGGTCTCCATGTCTCTCTGCTCACTTCTCTCTTTTATATTTGAAAAGAGATTGGTTTAAGATACTACCTAATCCTGTACATCTCATCAATATAACTGCCACTAATCCATCTCATTAACATCATAATGATGGGATTTATAACGCATAGGAAAATCTCATCAAATGATAAAATGGTGGACAATCACACAACACTGGGAATCATGGCCTAGCCAAGTTGACAGATATTCTGGGGGGACACAATTCAGTCCATGACAGGGCCCCACGTAGTCAACTTGCCATCAAGAGACTGGTTGGTCTCCTCAAAGAATAATGCCATATCGTGTTTTTAGTTTCTGGCAGGTTGGACATGTAGAGGTAACAGTACCTAGGTCAGCCCTGATAAGTGGGAGTCCACACTGCTGGGCCCAGGCAGAGCCTCTATCACTGCCACTATGGCAGTGTGGGTTTGGGGCTAGAAATTGAAGGAAGTAAAATTTCCCTACAGAAAAAAGTCACCAAATCATTTTAAATTGTACTTCTGTCCCACAGGCTATCCTCAGAACATTACATGATTCCAAACAAATTAGTAAATATAAATTATAAATTGCAAGTTGAAAGCAACTTGCTCCCATTACAATTTTTACTTCTTAATCTTATAACGGAAACTCTGGTGGCGTAGTGGTTAAGTGCTACAGCTACTAACCAAAGGGTTGGTAGTTAAAATCTGCCAGGTGCTCCTTGGAAACCCTACAGGGCAGTTCTACTCTGTCCTATAGGGTCACTATGAGTCGGTAGTGGTTAAGTGCTACAGCTGCTAACCAAAGGGTTAGTAGTTAAAATCTGCCAGGTGCTCCTTGGAAACCCTACGGGGCAGTTCTACTCTGTCCTATAGGGTCGCTATGAGTCCGAATCGACTTGACAGCAGTGGTTTTTTAGTGGGTAATCTCATACCAGTTTAGTAAACAGTCAACAATGCATGGCTCTCACAATTCACGTGTCAAAATGATACAGCAATCGTGTGCATCCCAGGTTTGCTGGGCCCGTCCAGATTTCATGTAATTGAGTTTTTTTCTTTTCATAAAAGCAATTTATCTGATGAAAAATTCATATTGCATCATTATTTCCTCAATGCCAAAAAGGCTTTGTATTCATATTAAAAGATGGCAGAGTGTAGTAGTCTGGCCTCATAGGGCTACCATCCAAGCCTCTCACCAATGAACCAGTGAATGAATTGTTACAGTCATTTTGGGAAGTAACCTGATGTGGAAAAAAAATTTTTTTTAGATAACTTCTATTAAAATTAAATGTATAAATATATAAAAACATACAAATACACATATATCTATGTATACATATGTGTATACATATATACACATATACATACACACGCACATGCACCTTTGACCCCTCAATCTTAGTCTGCACAAAAATGCATCCCTGAAAAGGATGATGGAAAGTTTCCAATTCAATTATTTTCATTTTAATCCAAGGCTTTGTAGGATTCAAGGCTGCCAAGAATAAAATGTATCTGCATGTGCCATTCTAAGCTAGGTGTGAAAACGAATTTGAAAGTGCCTTTTTTTTAACTGATGCCTTTAATTACCTTCTCAGTTTCCTTTGGCAGGTGGACATACTCCAGGGCTTCAGAAGGACTGTGTAGTTTAAATCAATTTCATAATACGAAATTGGCTAGTAATCCCATTTAGCTTGAATATAATATTTATGTATACATATATATAGTATACATACATATTATACAGATTATCACTGAATATAATATTAATGTTATATTATTTTGAATAATAGCATCTAACAATTTTTGAATGCCTATGACATACTAGGAAACCCTGGTGGCGTAGTGGTTAAGAGCCACGGCTTCTAACTAAAAGGTCTGTAGTTAGAATCCATGGGCGCTCCTTGGAAAATCTATGGGGCGGTTCTACACTGTCCTATAGGGTTGCCATGAGTCACAATCAACGGGAATGGATTTAGTTTTTCGGATTTGATGACATACTAAGGTCTATGCTAAAAATATTGTACTTACATAGATTTCAACTATAAAGCCTAGAGCAAGAAGGCAAGATGGCTAATAGAACCATCTTATAGCTAGGGGAACTAAGGCTTGGAGAAGTTGAGCATCTTGCCCTCTGTCAAATATGAGCCCATATTTTACCCCATAAATATCTGCATCTTATGTAACAAATAATATAAATTGCACTATGATACTCAAAATTTGTGAATTGATATTTCTTTAGTCAGCCTTGTAAACTATATTATTTAATCTTTTTTTTTTTTTTTACTGCATAATCTATCAATGGAAACCCTGGTGGTGTAGTGGTTAAGCGCTACAGCTGCTAATCAAAGGGTCGGCAGTTCGAATCCGCCAGGCACTCCTTGGAAACTCTATGGGGCAGTTTTTCTCTGTCTATAGGGTCGCTATGAGTCGGAATTGACTCAAGGGCACTGGGTTTGGTTTGTTTGTGTTTTTTTTAATCTATCAATTACTTGATTGTAGTAGACATTTATTAAAATCTCCTGTTGTTATTGTAGATTGTCTAAATTCTCTTTGTAATTCTGTCATTTAAAAATATTTTGAAGTTGTGTTAGGCATGTACAGCTCTTGATTATTGTATTTTCTGGTATATTGCTCCTTTGATTATATGTAATGCCTCATTTATCTCTAATATATATACATATATATAAATATATGGGACCCTAGTAGCACAGTGGTTAAGGCGATGGACTAAGAACCATGGGAGAAAGATTTGGCAGTCTGTTTCCACTGAGATTTATAACCTTGGAAACCCTGTGGGGTCATTTTGAGTTGGAATCAACTCAATGGCACTGGGTTTTAGTATTTGACCTGATAAACAATTTTCAGCTTTACTTGCTTGGTCCTTTCTTACTTATCTTTTCTAGTCTCATTACTAGTATCATTTCTGTGTAATTATGTTTTAGGAATTTTTTTGTTTCATTTTTCTGATAATTGCCATCCTAGTGGATGTGGACTGGTATTCATTGCGGGCTTGATTTGCATTTCCTGAATGACATTAATAAAACAAGATAAAAAATATTAAAGTCACTTAAACCCATTAATAACCAAAGACCAGAAAAGTTGTGGGATGACATCATACATGAAGAAAGCAAAAGATTATTAAAAAGACAAGAAAGAAAGAAAAGACCAAAATGGATGTCAGAAGAGACTCTGAAACTTGCTCTTGAATGTAGACTAACTAAAGCAAATGCAAGAAATGATGAAGTAAAAGAGCTGAATAGAAGATTTCAAAGGGTGGATCAAAAAGACAAAGTAAGGTATTATAATAAAATGTGAAAAGGCCTGAAGTTAGGAAACCAAAATGGAAGAACATACTAAGCATTTCTCAAGCTGAAAGAACTGGGAAAAAAAAATTTTTTTTTCAAGCCACAAGTTGCAATATTGAAGGATTCTATGTGCAAAATACTGAACGACACAGATACATCAAAAGAAGATTAAAGGAATACACAGAGTCACTGTAGCAAAAAGAATTGGTCAGCATTCAGCATAGATAGATTTCAGGAGGTAGTATATGATCAAGAATCAATGGTACTGAAGGAAGAAGTTCAAGCTGCACTGAAGACATTGGTGGAAATGAAGGTTCAAAAACTGACGGAATACCAACTGAGATCCTTCAAGAAACTAATGCAAAACTGGAAGTGTTCACTCATGTATACCAAGAAATTTGGAAGACATTACCTGATCAACCAACGAAAAGAGATCCATATTCATGGCCATACCAAAGAAAGGTGATCCAATGGAATGGGAAAATTATCAAACAATATCATTAGTGTCATATGCAAGTAAAATTTTGATGAAGAGAATTCAAAAATGATTTTAGTCATATATTGATAGGGAACTGACAGAAATTCAAGCCAGATTCAGAAGAGAACATGGAATAAGGGATATCATTGCTGATGTTAGATGCATCTTGGCTGAAAGCAGAGAATACCAGAAATATGTTTACCTATGTTTTTATTGACTATGCAAAGGCATTCAGCTGTGCGGATCATAACAAATCATGGATAACATTGCGAAGGATGGGAATTCCAGAACACTTAATTATGCTCATGCAGAATCTGTACATAGACCAAGAGGTTTTGAACAGAACAAGGTGATACTGCATGTTTTAAAAGCAGAAAAGATGTGTGTCAGGGTTGTATGATTTCACTATGCTTATTCAATCTGTATGTTGAACAAATAATCCAGGAAGCCGGACTATATGAAGAAGAACATGGCATCAGAATTGGAGGAAGACTCATTAACAACTTGCTATATGCAGATGCTGTGACTCTGAATGGATTCCACAGCAATGGGTTTGGTTTTCGTTTTTTCTTATATGGAGATGACACAACCTTGCTTGCTGAAAGTAAAGAGGACTTGACACATTCACTAATGAAAATCAAAGACTGCAGCCTTCGATATAGATTACAGCTCGACATAAAGAAAACAAAAATAAGCAACATCGTGATAAACGGAGAAAAGATTGAAGTTGTCCAGGATTTCATTTTACTTGGATCCATAGTCAACACCCATGGAAGTTAAAGTCAAGAATCCAAATGATATGTTGCATTGGGCAAATCTGCTGCAAAAGACCTCTTTAAAGTGTTAAAAAGCAAAGATGTCACTTTGAGGACTAAGGTGCACCTGACCCAAGCCAGGATATTTTCAATTGTCTCATGTGCATGTGAAAGCTGGGCAATGAGTAAGGAAGACCAAAGAAGAATTGATGCCTTTGAATTATGGTGATGGCAAAGAATGTTGAACATACCATGGACTGCCAGAAGAACGAACAAATCTGCCGTGGAAGAAGTACAGCCAGAATGCTCCTTAGAAGTGAGGATGGCAAGACATTGTCTCACTTACTGTGGACATGTTATCAGGAGGGACCAATCCCTGGAAAATGACATCAGATTCGGTAAAGTGAGGGTCAGTGAAAAAGAGGAAGGCCCTCAACAAGATGGACCAACACAGTGGCTGCAACAATGGGCTCAAATGTAGCAACAATTGTGAGGATGCCACGGAACCGGGCAACATTTCTTTCTGTTGTATATGGGGTCACCTTGAGTCAGAACCAACCGGATGGCACCTAATAACAGCAACAACAACAAACCATTAAAAGAAAAGTTATCATATACGAGGAGTTTGTGTAATACCTGTAACTGAGAAAAGCTTCCTATAAAACAAAAACTAAAAGATCGACAGTTAATATAAGAAAGGATAAAGAGTAAGAACATGCTGTTCACTGAAAAAGAAAACAGAGTGGCCAATAATTTTTTTTTTTTTAATGAGGAAATACAAATTAAAGAACAATAAGTTGCCATCAGTCATATTTAAAAAATAAAACATTTTAAGTTTGACGGTACCAACTTCTCTTGAGGTTGAGGGTGAATTGTAACTATCATACACTTGTGGATGAACTGTAAATTAGCAGATGCTCTGGGAGCCAACTAAAAAATATCTAGCAACATTTAATATGTGCATGTATTAAAAAATATATTAAAAAAAAAAAACTAGTGCCATATATTATTAGAACCCAGTAATTCAGTCCCCTCACATTGAATGCTGTCATATAACCTTCCACTGTCATAGCTCAGAGTGCCACCTGGGCCCTCTATAATTTTTTCAATATGAAAACCAAATTCATATCAAACATGCAATCCTTAGGAGGCACCTTAAAGGTAAAGTTTGTCTTTAAATATTTGAAAAACATTTTTGTTTTTTAAAGAATGCTTCATATATTTCATTGGAAAGAACCACACCTGACAAATTATAATTTCTCATTAACACGTAAATCAAAGCCACATAATATATGTATTTTTAAAACATCTGCCAAATGCAGAACTTATTGACAGTCAAACCAGGACAATTCAAACTCTTAAGTAGGCTTTCCCTCACTTAAAGGAATAACAACATCTGGAGGAAAAGACACCAAGGATGTCTTGGAAGGGCCTGTATGTTAATGCCCAGGTGGTATGCTGTTTAAGCATCCAAGGAATTATTAATTTTTTCTTCCAATTGCTTTCAGCAGTTGGGTCTTGTCACTATAAAATACTGTGCTAAAAGAACAAGAAGATAAATCTTAAGCTGAAAAAAAAAAAAAAAAAAAAACACTGCATGAATGTCATCCATATCAACTCAGCCCCAAAAAAGTGAAGTAGTAAATAATGGGGGAAAATGCAGCTTACAGTGTGCGGCCTCCCATAAGGGTAACCTAGAGACCACTATTTAGTATTTACTAATTGAACTTAAATAGGAATACAAGGAGACAGAGAAGAACCAAATTCCTCATCAAGATAGTCAGAAAAATTTTATGAAACCCAATTTCTTTAGTCTTGATATAACCAGAGATTCATGACCAAGAAAAAACAGGTTATTGTTTTTTTTTTTTTTTCCTCTTGTATATATGATCAATTAGCTACAGTTAATGGTCTAATTTCCTATAGGATCGCTATGAGTCAAAATCGACTCGACAGCACTGGGTAATGGTCTAATTATAATACAATGTCTCCTTGTAGAGAGAAGATATTTCAATTATTTATGTGCCTTTCTGCATGGCTAACACCATAATATGACGAGTATATTAAATTTATCAGGATATTATACAGTCACTTTCATAGATGAAAGAAAGGCTATATAGTCCCCTAGATAGTAGAAATAAAATAACCTACAATGAAATAACCCATATGTATATTAAAATAGAATTTGTGAAAATGAAGCCTGCCAGGTATTAGAAGAAATGATCTCATTATAAAATTCTCAGATTCTCATTTCTCTGAAAAGCCATAATTATAATCTTACCTTTTTAGTGACCAATTACTGTATTCAGGGTATTCTCTGAAATAAATGCTTTGCTATTTTTATGACTTGCCTATCTGTATTTCTAACTCCAAAAATAGAAATCTACAGCACAGCTCTTTCCACAAATAAGAAGCCTGAAATAAATGACACTGTTCTATCAAAGCACAAGTACAAAACCTTTGACTCTTAGAAAAAACGTAAAAGAGAAACCTCTTTTTAACATAAATAAAATACTTAGATAACAACCTTGAGAGCTCTCCAGTTTATCAAATTAGGTCGTTAGAGCCTCCAAAGTAACAAGAAAAAAATCATGCCTGCAACATACGAAGTAAATTGGCCAGCTTTCCTAAGAGCTAGTTCCTTGTATTAGAGGAAAGAATCGTTGATTAGCCATTCTCCAAATAAAAAGTTTTAAAATTTCTATTTTTCTAAAAAGGATAATTTTTCTGCACAAACGAATGTCCTTACTTTCCATTTTTCTTACTAAAGTAGACATTCACAATGCAAGCATGACCCTCAGTTGGGGGGAGGAGGGGAGAGATGAACTAAAAGTCTGAAGGGGGATGGCAACAGGGTCCCCACAACACACCCTGCTCTAACGCTTGCCCTGAGGACCACCACCAGAAACAGGATTCAGTCCTCTGAAGTGACCATTGTCCTAATACCTCACCATTGAAATGTTTGCAGAATACAAAACGGAAGGCTTACACAACCTTACTAGAACATGCCTGATATTTGAGTAGCACCTGAAAGATGACGAATCATCATTTCTGAAAAGTTACATGGCCGTGCTCTAGCTCCCTGAGGATTGATAGGACTGGATTTCCTCCCTTTAAAAAAAAAAAAAAAAATTTTTTTTTTTTTTTTTAAAGCACCAGCTTAGGAGAAAAGGTTTGTCTCCTATTGCGAGGCAGACATTATCCATCAGCTTCATATTGAGATGAAGCAAATGAATGAAGACCTGGTGCATCAATTTGGAAAAGGAGTCAGCCAAGCTTTAGAGGAAAAATGACCTCTAAAATCTAAGAGGGCCTTTGGTCATCTTTATCGGGATCCTTCCTTGCTCAAAACATCCTGCCTGGTCGAATTTTTTTTAAATGGTTAGCTCTTGAAATAATTTGCCTACCTGTTGTGTTTATTCAACAAACATCTTTAAGTAGCCTGAAATTGAAATTGATGTTGATATTCAACTCTTCCTTAAATTATAGTTAAGAATTCTCAACGGGGGCAAAGTCGATTTCTCAGCCATTTTGTGGTATGGGCTATCTTGTGCATTGTATGTTTATTTAGCAGCATCCCTGGTCTCTCCAGACTGGATGATGGTGGCACACACCACCCCCCTACTGTGACAACCAAAAATGTCTCCAGGGCAGACACGTCCTCTGGGGGAAAAGATCCTGCCCACACTACGGACTTCTAGATTATTGTGGGCTTTTTTTTTTTTTTTCTTTCCATACTTGTATTAGAGCTGCAGGAGAAAAATTATATAAATACCCAGGTAGAAAAATTAATAAAAATTCCTTAGTATTCAGTCTGTATCAAGAGCATAAGTAAGCCCAGTTCATAAATTTCTTAAGAATAGTGACCGTATCTTTTGAGGAGGAGAAAAAAGTGCGGGAGAGCTGGCAAAGACCAGGTCTTAAATATCTTAAACATAAAATCTGGTACACAACTATATGTTGAATACTGAAGCTAGGAAGCTAGAAAGGGTCGATATATGAAAACCATAATTTGGTTCTCTTAAATTTTACATTCAATTTCCAAAACGGAAAATTAGTCTTTATACCCAGACCACAGGCAGTGCCTACATTGTTTCTGATAAGCTTTATGTGAATATAGACCACTTTATTTACTCCCCTTGTCTATGACATAAAAATCTAATCCTTTTAGTTCAACTTCCCTAGATCTCTTATAATTTCATTAATGTTTTTATAAAATTTATGAATCTCTGCAAAACTTTGCCATTCCCTTGCAATACTTATTTTAAAATAAGAATTAGAAGAATTGTGCTTCCAGGGTCCCCTTCTCTGTATGTTCCAAGGTTAGAATTGGCCGAACGAGGAGGAACTTGGACAAATTTTGGAAGACTGAAGTGGTCTTCATAGACAGATGTAATGACACACAGTAGCAGATAGACCCAACAGTCTCCAGTTTATCTTTTGTTCCATATCCAATTTTTCCTAGATGCTCTCTTTTTGTTGACTGAGAGCAGCTCCAGGCCCCAAAGATATGACTGAAGACACGCAGGTATTAGCTAAACAGAAGCAACAGCTTCCCACAGATCTCCCCATGAGCTTCTCTCTTTAAGCCCCACCTCAGTGGCTGAACAATCAATACCTCGGTGCGTGGCTTCTCACAGTGACCTATTAATGACTCTTTTTTTTATCTCCCCACTCCTTCTGGACCTTCCCTTTCCCAGATCCTTGCACAGTTGCGTAGGTCTAAACCCTTTTAATAAATTCTTCTTTCCAAAACAGCCACAGTGACTCTGCTCCCTGACTGAGCTCTGACTACTCTACTCTGCCTACATATGCTACAAGACATTTTAGAGTATGGTATGACCCACAACAATGAATGATTCCTCAAAGCCCAACCAACAATACAACAGTTTCTTAGGGCACTGCTTCCCATGTGTTCAGGAACAGTTCTCTAAAACTCTTCTTCCCTGGCTGCTTCGTCATGCTGCCTCTGACTGGATGGCCAATGTAAGGTCACCACCATGTTGGGCATAGCGGTATCTTACCAGCTTATTCTAGATTCTGATCTCAGAGATTGAGAACTACCTTCGTTTCCACCAGGAATGGATTGGGTTCATTGATTCCTCAAGGCGCAATAGATTCTATGTTACTGCATTAAATGATACTTTGTTAAAGATGTAATAAAATGTAAGTCGATGCAGGTATAACTCATAGCTTCTGTCCAGGCCCAGGCCCATCCTAGATCCCTTAACAGGCTGAATATGTTCCTCAGTCTCCATCTGCTTCACATTACTCAGAGCAGCTTACTCCTTTCTCCAACACCACAACCAGAAATACCCTAGCTGTCTCCATCTCTCCGGGCAAAATGACCTCTCACTTGATTTCACTCTAAAATCCACCTCCAGAATCCTCATCTTGACTGCTTCTCAAAATTACTGAAAATTTAAGCATCTTTACTCCTCAGAAGGGACCACACTTCTATCAGCCCCGAATGTGTGATCTATCCCTACATCCCTAAGAAAACAAATTCATAAAAATCTAACAGTAAATTTTTCAAAGACTATTTTGGCAAAATCTTGGAGTCTAGTCTCACGAATTGTAAGATCTAATTATAATGCAATTTCTCCTTTGTGATGATGTGATGAAAAGTGATGCCGGTACAATAAATTTAAAAAGCAAGTTATTAGTGAAGAATCACTGAGTCAATCTCCAGGACAGGACAGAATTTCACAGAATTAAACAGGAATTTTGGTCCATTTTACCCTTACTAAATTCCAGGAAAAAAAATGACTGAGACTGAGCAGTGTCCTTCACAATTTCAAAGGCTAGAACAACAAAAGTTGCAGTCTATATTTTGGGTTGAAATGCCAAAGGGCTGCACTGCTGGAATAAGGTGCACTAGAAGTAACAGCCCTCACAAAGGCTGCACCCCAGATTCAAACTATCTGGGTGACTCAGAAAAATCTCAGTTCCTGCAACTTGTTTTAGGAAATCCCAGATACCTAGAGTCCCATATGCTAGACAGAAACACATGAAAATCCCCTAAAAATTGATTCTTTGGAAAGATACAACAGTTATAATCCACTGGTGGTATTGATTTAAAAAAGAGATTGTTGGCACAAATAATTAGTATCGGTAAAAAAGTGATCCATTATTTAAATCCTGCAGGCATTAAAAAGATGATAAGAATATTGATATTATGTACATTTTATACCCAATTTTAAAGTTAAGTTTGAAAATCTAGATGAAATGAAAAATTCCTAGAAAAATATAACTTGATAAAGCTGACATGAAAATA
This sequence comes from Elephas maximus indicus, assembly GCF_024166365.1. Taxonomy (NCBI): domain Eukaryota; kingdom Metazoa; phylum Chordata; class Mammalia; order Proboscidea; family Elephantidae; genus Elephas; species Elephas maximus. Next base: position 56,605,997 of record NC_064833.1, on the reverse strand, counting down.
AATAGAAAATTTTAATAATTTTCTAGGAAACCCTGGTGGCGTAGTGGTTAAGTGCTACAGCTGCTAACCCAAGGGTCAGCAGTTCAAATCCGCCAGGCGATCCTTGGAAACTCTACGGGGCAGTTCTACTCTGTCCTATAGAGCCGCTATGAGTTGGAATCGACTCGATGGCACTGGGTTAATAATTTTCTAACTATTAAAGAAATGTGATCCATAATTTTGAAGCCCTGGTGGTACAGTGGTTAAGAGCTCTGCTGCTAACCAAAGGGTCAGAGGTTCGAATCCACCAGCCACTCCTTGGAAACTCTTTGGGGCAGTTCTACTCTGTCCTATAGAGTGATTATGAGTTGGAATCAACTCGACGACAATGGGTTTTTTAATCCACAATTTTAAATCTTACAAAAAAAGAAGAGAAAAAAGGAGAGGAGGGGAGAGACAAAGGGGAAGGAAGAGGAGAGGGGTGATGGTTACAGAGATGCTTCTTTCGAGATATAATGTTGACCTGTATATTTTGTTTTGCACAGTTTTCTATAAATATTTCACAATCACAACATTTTAGAATGCAGTTTACAAAACTGAATGTGTTATATGATTCCAATTTTGTGTAAAAAAAAGTATGCATATAAAAAAACTGGAAGGATTTTCTCTAAATTGTTAGCAATTAGTTTTCTATTTCTAGATGGTGTGATAATGGGTGGTGTTTATTTTCTGCTTCATACTGTATACTTTCCAAATTTTCGATAATGAATATATACTCCCAAATGTGTATCCATTATATGAAAATCCTATAATTCATTTAAGTAACCCATAATAAGGGACATTTATACTCTTCCAATTTTTGCACTCATAAATGTGACTGTCTTTCTACATGTATATCTGTACCATTTACTGTGAGATGAATTCCTAGAAGTTAAATTACTGGGTCAAAAGTCTAAATATTTTACACCTTCTAGGTGCTACTGTATTGGTGTATAAAAACAATTCCCCCACCTTGCCAACATTAAATGCTATGGTGGGCTGTATAATGGCCTCAAAGATAAACCAAACCCAGTGTCATCGAGTAGATTCCGACTCATAAGGACCCTATAGAACAGAGTAAAACTGCCCCCAAGAGTTTCCAAGGAGTGCCTGGTGGATTCCAACTGTTGACTCTTTGGTTAGCAGTCATAGCACTTAACCACTATGCCACCAGTGTTTCCAGCCTCAAAGATACCCAGTCCTAACCCCTCATACCTGTGAGTATTGCCTATTATATGGCAAAGAGGACACTGCAGATGTGATTAAGAATTTTTGAGATGAGGAAATTATTCTGGATTATCCAGGTAGGCCCCAAATATAATCACAAGTGTCTATAAAAAGGAGATTTTATACAGAAGTAGGAAAGGTGATGATGGAAGGGGTTGGAGTGATGGAAAAAAGGGCTCATGGGCCAAGAAAAGCAAGGGAGCCTCTAGAAACTACAAAAGGCAAGGAAATGGATTCTTCCCTAAAGCCTCTTGAAAGAATCTGTTGGTAAATTGACTTTAGCCCAGTGAGACTGATTGCAAACTTCTGGCTCCAGAATTTTAAGAGAATAAATTTATGTTGTTTCAATCCAACCAATTTGTGGTAATTTATTACAGTAGCGGTAGAAAACTAATACAGATGCTATCGCTTTTTGCTAATTTGATAGTTTATTTAAAAAAAAAAAAAAAAAAAACCTCTCCTAACTTTAATTTGTTTTTATTGTTCTTCTTGTTATTAAAAAGGGAGGTTGGGCATTTTTCTTACGATTTTTTCCATTAGTGCTTTTTTCTATGAATTGTCTGTTTACATCCCTTGTCCATTTTGCTATTGGATGTTAACACTTAACTGTGTTTCCTGATTTATTTTTGCCATTTCTTTCATTAAAAAAAAAAAGTGTTTTGACTTTGAATCCTTTGAGTGGTTGGGGCCTTGTTACTTATGATAGCCATTACTAAAGCTAACTACTTGTATAAATTTTTGAGGGACATTGGTCATAAACTGCCTATTACTGACACTGTATTTCTGCAAATACATGTCCCTAGTATCAACTGTTTATCAGGCCTCAACCAGCCCTGTACCTACAGATTGGTGGGCCCATTACTGTGTTAAAAGTTGGGTGTAGGCGTTTTCTTTCATGTGGCCTTTCTGGCCCTGGATTTGTAATTTTCACAAAATGATTGGTCAGACTACAATTTACTGAGGTATTGGTCAGTTTGCTAACCACATAAAAAGCTTGCAAGGAATTGGCCAGTTTGCTACACACCTTTCCACGGATTAGCTGAGCCCCTGCCTCCCACCCAGTAGCTGCCCTTTACCGTGATTGGCTAGAAGGGCTGTCCCGCCTGACCACCTTTACCTGGATTGAATGGGGAGGCCTTGCCCTGTCTGACCTTTGTCAGGATTGGCTGGAAAGACTACCCAATAGCTGAGAAACACCCTAGAATGTGGGCCTACCTGATCTAAACAAGCCAGGAGCAAGCAGAGTGTGTCCTTTGGTCATAGGGCCCTGTGCTGCGAAACTTCTAGAAGAACTGTAACGTAAATCAAGGGATGCAACACTGAACTGGTAACACTAACTGAGCTGATAATACCAAGGACAGAGAAAGGGCAGCAAGCACAGCGGAGCTGAGCTGCAGAGGAACAGCAGTGGTAAGAACAGTGGGAACCATGAGATATGCAGAGAGCAGCGGTGGGCAGAGTGGGTCCACGGAGAAGACGGCAATCTGGCCCACAGAATGGAGCTGGGCACTTCCGAGCAGGAGGTCACCAAGAAGGCAAAGGTTTGGACACACTCCATACAAGGGTTGTCCGTAAAAGTTACCCTGAGAGCTGCCGTGGTGCTGGCCTAACCCTGGCATTGGCCCAGACTTGTCTGAAAGATGCTGGTTGAGAGCTGGACCAGCAAGCACAGGGGGCCAGATCCAGCCAAGAAAAACCCCAGAGAGAGACACAGAGACTGACCTGAAGAGGCACCTGTTCACACCTGGTCCATGGGGTGCCCACCCAGTGACACAGAAATGAGCCCGGGTAATTTGGGAAGGGTGAGCAAGTCTCATTTTAGACATGAGTGGGCTCTTCCCTATGATGCTAAGTAGGATACTTGTACAGATGAAGGGTACTGGTTCACCTCAAATCTGTTCATATTGTTTACTCTTGTTTACTGTTTACCTTCAAAAAATAATAATAATGGCTTTCAATTACCAACACTTCCTAAAGTGCCTTTGTGTGTGTGACTCAATCAGATCAGATAGTAGAGTCCTTGTCCCAGCAGTCTTATCACTGCTTGTAATGTCGAGGCAACTGGCATGGGTTTATGCATACAGTTCAAAAGGCCAGCACCCAAAAGAATAGAGGAACTCAGCGTTTTCTTTTTTTTTAACTTTATGTTCAGAATTGCTCTGAAACATTCGGCCTGGCGATATTTTAGTACACGCTGCAATCTATGTTTCATCTCCTGGACTCTAGATCTCTGCGGTTGCTTCCCAGGCCTGTGGTTGACTCCCAGATATGTCATGGATACTGTTACCCAGGCTGACCTTTGACTTACCTCATGAGCCTTACCACAGGCTGGGTGTAACTTTTCTGTGGCTTTTCAAACAAACATGTTGGAGCCTCATCCTAGACGTACACAATCGAACATTATATGTTTAACTAGTGCTACAGGTTAATTTTTTTATTTGTACTCCTAGTAATGATATATTTATACTCCTTCAGGCCTCTGTAGTCCAATCCTTCCTCTGTCTCCAGGACCCTTCCCAAGCACAGGCACTGTGGCTCATATTCCTACAAGATAAACACCCTTCCTCCAAACGAAAACTGAACATATTAGAAAAGCATTCATAGCCATACATTTTATATGCCATAATCTCTATACCTGACTTGCGTTTCTTCTGCAAATTGTATCCTGTGTGCCCACCCCTACTCTTCCATGCACCCAAAGCTTTCTATCCCTACTGCTCCTGTCCCACCCTATTACAGAGGTCCGAGCCCCTGCCAACTGCATAGCCATATCACTGCAGATAACCTTGTCATGTCAAGTTTTATGCTCATATGATTTTACCTTTTTGGGGCTGTGAGGAGGAAAAAATATGGTAATGGATATGAAACTGTGTACATTTAAGGTATGATTATTTATCAAGTAAGTTAAAATTGGTGTAAGTTTACACTTGAATGTGATCTTGAATCATATCTATAGCTCTGATTGTAATTCATTCCTGGATCTGTTATATATTCCTATTTCCATTATTAATGGAATGAGATATGCTAAAGAAATTATATAAAGCCCTCAATAAAATCTGATTGATGTCAGGTGAAAGCCTTTTTAGTGAATTTTACTTGAGTAAAGAATCTGTGTTTTACTGACTTTGCGCAAAATCAATCAAGTTATCAAGGACATAAAAATATCCAAGCACAAATTAATACCTCATGAGAGAGGCAGTTAAAAAGGTAATCTGCATATGTAATCAATAGAGGAAACCCCAAGGCAGTATTTTTGTAGTTTCAGAAGTATTTCAAGAAAATTTTACTTTGATCCAGCATATCTGAGGGCCTGAAGTAAAATTTTTATTACAAGGCAGACTTTTAAAAATAACCCTAAAAGTGAGTCAGTCTCTCAAATAATATCGAAAACTATTTTCTTAATTCTCAATTCATTTATGTGTTAATATAGAAAGGTATCAAAATATTCTAAAGCTTAACTATACTCCACTTCATCTTGTTAACTATAAGTCTGACTTTGGGCTTCATGTCATTGTGTCTCACAAACTACAAACAAACTACCAGGAGCTCCCTGGTAACACGAGAGAAACAATTATGTGTGAATCAGAAGTTCATCTTACGTCAGTGACAGCTCCCTTGCTCTCTTAGATGTGAAGTCAACCCATTTCCCACATGACATCAAGGGGCAAAAACTGAGACAAAAGTCAACAGAGGTATAATAAAGAACACATTTTGTGTTTCCATGAGTATCTAAATGGTTCCTCTACTTTACTGGTTGGCTACTCTTCCTGGGTTTAAAAAAAAAGATAAATTAGCAGGAATTTTTCTGCCAATGGAATTTCTCTTGATTTACTTCTTTATTCCTTCTCCTTTATGAAAGGCATATTGTTATAATTCCGTCAAGAATAACACTGATGTAGACCCTGATAAAAAACAGAAATCAGGGAAATAATTTATACAGAGAATATTGATCAAGTTGTATAATTTCTGTTCCCTTTTATAAGAAAACTAAGTATTGTTATAGAAAATAAGATGATCCATTTCAACTGTTTGTGGCATAGCAGTTAAGCCTTGCTGCTAACCAAAAGGTTGGTAGTTCAAACCCACCCAGTGGCTCCATGGGAAAAGACCTGGTGATCCGCTTCCATAATGATTACAGCCTAGAAAATCGTATGGGGCCATTCTACTCTGTCACATGGGTTTACGATGAGTCAAAAATCAACTCAGCAGCACCTAACAACAATAATTGATATTAAATCATATTTTTTAAAGATGTTTTTACTTTCTTAGGTTTTTTTTTTTTTTTACAATTATGTGTTGAATATTTAAATGATACAATTAAATATGTCTATCTTAATGAACCCTGGTGGTGTATGGTTAAGTGCTACAGGTGCTAACCAAAGTGTCGGCAGTTCGAATCCACCACGCACCCCTTGGAAACTCTATAGGGCAGTTCTACTCTGTCATACAGGGTCGCTATGAGTCGGAATCAACTCAGCGGCACTGGATTTGGTTTTTTTGTTTGTTTGTTTCTTTTATCTTAATGGGCAAACTTTTCCTAATGATGATAGTTGAAAACCTCTAGAGTCACCATGAGGGCCACCTTCCACCTTTGCTGCATGTAGAAGGCCATGGGGGTAGAATAGGAAACATGCCCCACATCTCAGGATCTGGGGACCCCTCTTGTCCTTCCACAACAATATATCATCTCAGCTTTCCCCGTCTAAGAAGGCATCATCAAAGCTATGGAGCACTATGCAATGAGCCAGGGATGAAAAATGAAAGTAAGCTTCTTCAGGGCTGTAGCTCTCAGTAAGTAGTTGACATTGAACCAGTGTCATTTTCATAAGCTTTATGACTTTCCACAGTAATCGGGATGAAGAGGAAAGGGAAAATTTTCATCTCAGACCAGTTACTCCTAAAAAGTCCTTTATCCCCAGGTGAGTTGACAAAGATATCTCTTCCATGCCTGTATAGCCCCCTCAATATGTCATGGGCAAAAGGAACTAAGGGGCCAAGGGACCCTTGGGATGGAGAAGAAACCAGAGGGGTCTACATGCTTAGAAAAAGGGGAAGGGAGGAACAGGGAGGCTCCTTGACGAAGTCTGGGCTCACAGTGTGTGACAGTCTTGTGGTCAGTTTGATGGAGTCATTCACTCCCTTTTTGGGATCAAAGATTAAATCCTGCCAGCATGCAATTATATAGTTAATCATATACCTTACCACTAAGGCTCTAGGGGAACTTACATCTAAAGCACTAGGGGATGGAGTCTGCTTCCCCAAGGTACATTCTTGCAGTACAGTCTCAGTGTAAGGAATTGGAGGAGAAACCGCTTTCTGCTGCCCCTGTACACTATGAAGTGGTGGAGAATTACAACCTTAAGAATACAGAATTTAGCTCCTATTTGGGATTATATTACTTCGGGAGGAGGGGAGGACACATCTACCGTCCACGTTCTTCTAACTCTATAAATTTTATCTGAGGCAGACCTTGGGTAGGTCATATATCATGGGTATTTGATCTCGCATATCTAAAAGAAAATTCTCTTTGTAGCATACGGTCAGTTCTATTTCTTATTTTATTATATTTTATTCCACATTTTGTTTTGAAAAATTGGATAGTAGTAGCCACTCTTCATCCATTTTGCAGTGAAGAATTTATAATGATAATTATTAGCTTCTTTGACCAATTTTTCCTATTGTTATTGTTACTGAACCCTAGAAGGCTAGTTCTGCCCAGCATGCTCAGACCTGCCGATAATCTGGGCACCAGCCCTCAAGAAAGTAACTTTATTGCAATGTGCAGAGCAAGGAGCTGGGAGGAAGGTCTTCAGATCCAACTCCCTGAGCTATGGGGAAGCAGCATTTATATGTGATTTGAGCAGCAAGACAGTGGCTGCACAGCTGTGCTGGGGAGGGAAAATTCTAGAAGGCAGCCAGAAAACAGGAGGTGATGTGGTTCTTATCGGACTTATTGATTCAGAATAGGATCCGGGTGATGATTTTCCTTCTAATTCGTTTTACCTGTTGCTGTGTTGCCTGTGGAGGTCAATTAGCAGTCCCAGCTGGCCCTTCCGCGCATGAGGAGTGGGCCAAACCCGGCTTGGACTAGTTTAAGGACTAATGGAAATTTACTGGTATTCATAGTGTCAGGTTACATCATTAGGTACCATTCACCGCCCTCTTTTTTTTTTTTTTTTTTTACAGTATTCTTAAAATTGAATTGGTAATCTGTCTTGTAAGCAGACAAGGACGCTTTGAAATAGTACAGTGTAATAGCAATCAATTTTATTTCTTCTTGTACATCAGTTTTTAGACATCATGTTTAAAAAAAATTAAATCACTAGTTTCATGACATTTACCAAAAAAAAAAAAAAAAGTATGCATACACAAATGATCCACTAGATAACATCAGGTGCCCAAGGCGAAAATCCATACCCATCGAGTCAGTTCCAACTCATAGCAATGGTAAATGAAACTTGTAAAGCCAACAGAGTAAAACTGCCCCATAGGCTTTCCAAGAATTTAAATCTTTATGGAAGCAGACTGCCACATCTTTCTTCTGTGGAGCAGCTCCTGGGTTCCAACCATTGACCTTTCGATTAGCAGCCAAGTGCTTAACCACTGCACAACCAGGGCTCCTTAACCCAAACCCATTGCTGTTGAGTCAATTCTGACTCATAACAGCCTTATGAGTGAACATAGATAAATCCAATGAAGAGAGTTTTTCTAATTCTTTATCAAAAGCTATTTCTCAATGGTTTTGGAGTTACTGACAACTCCCCAAATCTGCTCACCTTCTTCTCTACCTTTAGGTGAAAAATTCTCTTATCTCATACCCTAAATAAGATAATATAATCATTCTATCAGTATACCACTTTCATCTTTAAAAAGTGGGAAAGTAAAAATAAAGAAATAAAAAGTGGTAAATCATTTCTTCCCAGGAGTCTGTCAGTTTGTCGTACTGTGGTGGCTTATATGTTGCTGTGATGCTGGAAACTATGCCACCAGTATTTCAAATACCAGGAGGGTCACCCATTGTGGTCAGGTTTCAGTGGAGCTTCCAGACTAAGACTAGGAAGAAGGACCTGGTGGTCTGCTACTGCGAGCCACCACAATATGACAAACTGACAGATTCATGTGGGTCAGTAGCTTAAAAAAAAAAAAGTAGCTTACCCACCTTTTAAATATTATTTATTTTTATTTACCCACTTTTTAAAGATGAAAATGATACACTGGTAGAATGATTATATTACTTTATTTAGGGTAAGAGATAAGAGAATTCTTCACCAAACGGTAGAAATGGGAGATGAGTGGGTTTGGAGAGTTGCCAGCTGCTTCAAAACCACTGATAAGTAGCCTTTGGTAAATAATAAATAAATAAAAAGCAGGCAAATTATTGATAAATCTATCAGATTATTGTGGTTTCTGAGGGAAAATAAAAAGATAGTTCCTTTCCTCCTAGCTTCAGAGACCAACAAATTATAAAACTAAGCAAAGCTAAGAATGATAAGAAAATATAGATTTCTAGCAGTAGTAGCAGCAGCTCTATAAATTCCATAAGCTAAATAATTCCTAGAGTATAAAAGTGACCACCATCCTTGTCACTACCTGTTTTTTTATATAATGCAGCTCCATTGGTAGAGAACATAGACCTCCTTTTAGTTGTCATTATCATAGAAATGAAGACTAGAGTATTTAAGTAGTAAACAGGACATACCCATTAGGTGAATCATAATGTTCAGAACTGTATCATTTTGGTACACAAATTAGAGTTAGATTCCAAACAGCAGCTACTTACAATTTTGAAAACCTCACTTGACAATGTTGTTGTTCTTAGCTGACATTGAGTCAGCCCTGGTTTCAGGGCAGCCCCATGTAGAACTTCTCTATAGGGTTTTCATGGCTATAATCTTTACGGAAGCAGATCACCAGGCCTTTTCCTTCACAGACCCTCTGGGTGGGTTCGAACTGGAAACCTTTCAGTTATCAGCCAATTGCAAACTGCTTTCACTACCCAGGTTCCACCATTTGACAATAGATGTTGCTATTGCTGCACCTAGAAAATCACGAGCACTCCAAGGTAATGAGTTTTTAAAAGAGACCTTCCAAAATACTCTTTGATAGTTATAAGGGGAGGGAGGGAGGGAGGGAGAGAGAGGGGTATTCACTAATTAGATAGATAGTAGACGAGAACTATTTTAGCTGAGGGGAAAGACAACACACAATATAGGAGAGGTTAACACAACTGGACTAAACCAAAAGCACAGAAGTTTCCTGAATAAACAGAACACTTTAAAGGCCAGAGTAGCAGGGGAGGGGCTCTGGGGACCATGGTTTCAGGGGATATCTAGGTCAATTGGCATAATGAAATTTATTAAGAAAACATTCTGTATCCCACTTTGGTAAGTGGCACCTGAGGTCTTAAATGCTAGCAAGTGGCTAACTAAGATGCATCAGTTGGTCTCAACCCACCTGGAGCAAAGGAGAATGAAGAACACCAAAGACACAAGGTAATTATGACCCCAAGAGACAGAAAGGGCCACATTAACCAGAGACTACATTATCCTGAGACCAGAAGAACTAGATGGTGCCTGGCTACAACCGATGAGTGCCCTGACAAGGAACACAACAGAGAATCCCTGACGGAGCAGGAGAGCAGTGGGATGCAGACCTCAAATTCTCATAAAAAGACCAGACTTAATAGTCTGACTGAGACTAGAAGGACCCCGGAGGTCATGGTCCCCAGAGCTTCTGTTAGCCCAAGACTGGAACCATTCCCAAAGCCCACTCTTCAGACAGGGATTGGACTGGACTACAAGACAGAAAATGATACTGGTGAGGAGTGAGCTTCTTGGCTCAAGTAGACACATGAGATTATGTGGTCAGCTCTTGTCTGGAGGGGAGATGAGAAGGCAGAGGGGGACAGAAGCTGGCTGAATGGACACGGGGAATACAGGGTGGAGAGGAGTGTGCTGTCTCATTAGAGGGAGAGCAACTATGAGTAATAGCAAGGTGTATATAAATTTTTGTATGAGAGACTGACTTGATTTGTAAACTTGCACTTAAAGCACAATAAAATGAAAAAAAAAGATCTTCCCACTCCAGTTAATAATGCTATTATTAACTAGAAACTTTTCAAATATGTTTTTTACAAATCAATCATTCTTTCCAGCATCATTCTGTGAAGTTAGCTAGTAAACCTTCTTTGAGCATTAATCACAGCTTCTCTTAATGTTCTCCTTTTTAATGTGCCCAATATGAGGAAAGCCACTATGTTGAACCCTAAAGGTTTAAAATCCTCTGATTCAGGTCTGAGAACCTAAGTTCCAGCCAGTTTCGCTAACTGCACAGCTCTTAATACAAAAGTTGGGTGTGTGAGGTCCTGTCAACATTCCCCAAAGCCTAGGGATTTGAAAGTCAATAATTGTAATCCCTCTATCCAGCTCAGTGGATTTCCTGGGTGGTAGAAATGGTTAATGTGCTTGGCTGCTAACTAAAACAGACGTTCAAGACCATACAGAGGCACCTTGGAAGAAAAGCCTGGCAATCTCCTGCCTAAAAATCAGCTATTAAAAACCCTAAGGGGCACAGTTCGACTCTGACACACATGAGATCACCATGAGTCAGAGTCGATGCCACTGTGTTTCTTTTTTTGTTTTGTTTATTTTTTACCTAGCTCAGTAGACATACCCATGTCACTATGTATTTGTTTTCTAAGGTCACTATATAAAGCCAAGGGTAACAATCATAGCATATGGTAAATGAAACTTGTAAAACCAGCATTGGGCTTTCATATATCTTTTCAAATAAGAAGCAGAAACAGTGAATGAGAACACCAAGAAAGTAGAAAAATCACATCTCTGTTGGGACTTTAAGGATGAATTTCTATGTACAACAAATATTCCCCCTATTAAATGGGGAGCTTGGGGCAAAAGCTTGCGGTCTTCTATCTAAACAACAAATGCTATTTAAAGAACAGGAGCACTGGTGATGTAGTGGTTAAGAGATGCTGCTGGTAACCAAAAGGTTGGCAGTTCGAATCCACCAGCTGCTCCTTGAAAATCCTATGTGGCAGTTCTACTCTGTCCTACAGGGTTGCTATGAGTTGGAATCAACTCAATGGCAACGTCAGAACCATAGGTTAAAAAAAATAAAGCTCAAGATGAGTCACATTCACAATAATCCAACTAAAGCAGACTTTCTAAAAAAAGTGCCAAATGGATTTTCTGGGATCAAAGAGTTTCTCAATTAACATTTCCTGAATTCATACACATAAAGATATCTAAAAATAATGCCACAATATTCTGGTGAATCTCCCACAAGAAAAGACCTGTAATATTTTAAAGTAATTATGAAGACGTGGTAGCCGAAGCTGAGGAAAAAATAGCATCTCTGGATATAATTTAGTTTCATCTGGAATTAAATCACTTGTTCATTATAATTAGTAGTAGTTGGGTTATACTGTATATGAGATCGTTGCTACATTAAACAGAAGCCATCAATGTGAAATGGCCCTAATGAATACAGACCTTTCTTTTCATCTAAAAAATTGTGTGATATTATCTCGGTTTTTCATTCTGTGTGGAAAGTTTCTGAGCCTCAATATAAGATTCTTTGTTAATGTGAAGTATCTTAATTTTCTTAAAAATAAATTATTGCGTTACACTCTCACAGCGTGAGGTAGAACTGCTCAGCATTTCTACAATTGGCTCATGGTAACAGTAGCTCTAGAAGAGTGTTGCTTTCATTCAGCAGCATCAACCAACGAACCAGGATGTCGAAAAACATAAGCTACAATTCCATGCATCTTCGAGAAAAATACAAATTTTAATAATAAAATGAATATAAATATATATAAAATATTTTAAAATAATAACTTCTCTGCTTTCATATACTTCTACCTGCTCGGCAAATGTTTCCTGGTTGACATTGCTTTGATTCAAATACTTGCATATACAACCTTAAATTTACGGTTCATTCGGGCATCCTCATGAAACAGAAGGGAAGAAAATCAGTTAACATCTCATTATTCTGTTGCAGCAAAATGACCACGCAAAACTCATTAAAAAAAAAAGTATATATACATATATATCAGGCATACGGATTATTTAGTATTATTTCAACCAGTACTGTGTTGTGGTAGCACTTTCATGGGCCACCACTGATGATGATGATGATGATAGCTAAATTAATTCCCTGTTTGCCAGGCTCTGTTCAAAGAGCTTCATATGTATTAACACATTTAATATTCATAACACCCTGTGAGGAAGGAACCACTGTTATTCTCATTTTACAAATGAAGAAATTGAGGTGCAGGCTGGTTAAATAACAACAGAAAAAAAATATATTTATCAAAAGACCAAAACTTTTAATAAGAGAGATAATCTGTAAAAGACAAAAGTGAGCAAAATAGATACTTCAGATAAACATTCCTCCAGATTAATCAGGCCATAGGGCTTATGCTTGTCTGAAATCTTGCCATGAATGAAAGCAAAATACTATTTCCAAGCAAGTAAACTTCAACTTACACTGAGAGACTATACAGTCACGCATTACTCTGAATGACAATTTGAATGTACAAATGCACATTGAAGGAAGTACATTGTTTAAAGGCTAAGAGGATTAAGCACTTAAATAGAATTTAAATTAGAATGCTGCGGAAAGAATAATTTCTACTGACAGGAATTGAATAAATGTATTTATTGAAAACAAAGAGACCACTGCCTGCCTTTTAATTAAATTACAACTCAAAAATAAATTCTTATGCGCCTTGATTATGCTCATTTGTTGGAAGAACTGTTAAATGGTTCTAATTGATTCCATGTAATTTATTATACTATAACATTCAATAATTACTGAACTGCTAATATTAAAAATTATCCAGGTATTGTTGTTAATGGAGGCTATTAAGATTAAAGCTGCGTTAATCAGGTCTTAAAATTAACGCAAGTTATGGCAATTTTGAATGACAGGTTGTATTGTATAACTACTTTGAGCAGTATTATGCTAAGCTTTATATTTCTGTTATAATTAATGCTTGGATTTTTCAGAAAGAGTAATATTGAAGTTAATATAGATAATACATAAAATAAACATAAACCAATTAATTTATAGTATTAAATGGTAGAATATTAACTGCTGATTTTTTGGGCATAAACTTTAACTTTCACTAAGAATTCAAGAAAGAGCCAGAGCAGAAAGAGGTGAGCTATTTAGGAAAGGTTTCTTAGAGGACAGGGAATTTGAGTGAACAGAATAGCAATCATTAAAAAAGCATTGGTGAGAAGGAGGAGGAATTCAGCTAACAAAATCTTAATTGAAAAACACCAAAGTGGTTTATATACAAAAATTCTGCCTAAGCCATGGTAGCTCCATAGACACATCCAAACGCCCTGAGGGACTGAATTGCTGGGCTGAGGGCTGTGGGGACCATGGTCTCAGGGAACATGTAGCTCAATTGGCCTAACAGAGTTTATAAAGAAAATATTCTACCTTGGTGAGCAGCATCTGGGGTCTTAAAATCCTGTGAGTGGCCATCTAGGATACTCCACTGGTTTCACCCCTTCTGGAGTAAGGAAGAACAAAGAAAACTAAAGACACTAGGGCAAGATTAGTCTAAAAGACTAATGGACCACATCTACCACGGCCTCCACCAGACTGAGGCCGGTACAACTAGATGGTACCTGGCTACCACCACTGACTGCTCTGACAGGGATCACAATAGAGGGTCCCAGACAGAGCAAGAGAAAAGTGTAGAACAAAACTCTAACTCAAAAAGAAAGACCAGAATAACCAGCCTGACAGAGACTAGAGAAACCCTGAGAGTATATCCCCCATATACCCTTTCAGCTCAGTAATGAGGCCACTCCCGAGGTTCACCCTTCAGCCAAAGATTGAACAGACCCATGGAACAAAGCAAGACTAAAGAGGCACACCAGACCTGGGGTAGGGACTGGAAGGCAGGAGAGAACAGGAAAGCTAGTAATAGGGAACCCAGCGTTGACAAGGGAATGTTGGCATGTAGTGGGGTTGTTAACCAATGTCACACAACAACCTGTGTATTAACTGTTCGATGAGAAGCTAGCTTGTTCTGTAAACCTTCATCTAAAGTTCAATAAAAAAAGGAAATTAAAAAAATTTCGGCCTAAAACTACTAATATATTCTAAGACTTACCATTATCCCTAACTGACATTTAGTCTAAAATTCTGCATATCGATGGCACTGGTTGTTGTCGTTAGGTGCCGTGAGCCGGCTCCAACTCATAGCAACCCATGTACAACAGAATGAAACACTTCCTGGTCCTGTGCCATCCTCACAATCTTTTTTATGCTTGAGCCCATTGTTGTAGCCACTGTGTCAATCCAACTCATTGAGCGCCTTTCTCTTTTTCACTGACCTTCTACTTTACCAAGCACGATGTCCTTCTCCTAGGACTGATCCCTCCTGACAACATGTCCAAAGTATGTAAGATGCAGTCTCACCATCCTTGCTTCTAAGGAGCACTCTCGTTGTACTTCTTCCAAGACAGATTTGTTCGTTCTTTTGGCAGTCCATGGTACATTCAATAACCTTTGCCGGCACCACAATTCAAAGGCATCAATTCTTCTTCATTCTTCCTTATTCATCGTCCAGCTTTTGCATGCATATGAGGCGATTGAAAACACCATGGCTTGGGTCAGGCGCACCTTAGTCTTCAAGGTGAAGTCTTTGCTTTTCAATACTTTTAAAAGAGGTCTTTTGCAGCAGATTTGCCCAGTGCAATGTGTCTTTTGACTTCTTGACTGCTGCTTCCATGGGTGTTGATTGTGGATCCAAGTAAAATGAAATCCTTGACAACTTCAATCTTTTCTCCATTTATCATGATGTTGCTTATTGGTCCAGTTGTGAGGATTTTTTGGCCCTGGTAGGGTAGAGCAATTGCATTGCCGTATTACTAATTGAGTTGTTAGTTACATTTAGTATGAGTACAGAGCAAGGTGATTATGCCATTATATGTTTTGTGGTTACTATATGTTACAATAAGAATTCCTGGTGGCATAATGATTAAGCTCTTGGCTGCTAACCAAAAAGTCAGCAGTTAGAAACCACCAGCTGCTCATGGGAGAAAGTGTGGCAGTCTGCTTCCATAAAGACATCAGCCTAGGATACTCTACGTGAGAGTTCTACTCTGTTGCTATGAGTCAGAATGATCTCAACAGCACACAACATATCTTACAATAAATCTCTAGTTCTTTTTAAAATTGTATTATTTTGGAGCTTTATGTATAAATTCAGAGATTTTATTTATTTTTGAAGAAAAGCAAAGGACAATTTTTTTTAAATACTCTGTCAATTTTAGATACCCTATGAAAATAAACACTATATAATCTTCAAGTAAATAGCTATATTTTCTTTAAAAATTGATATTTCTGAGGAAAATATAAGTACATTAGGTAATTTTGTAAAAATAGAGATGAGTGGGAAGAAAATGATTCACAAAGTAAAATTCTGTATATTTTACCACTTAGGGAAAGCAGTTTCAAGTGAAACATTTTTTTTTTTATTACTTTTAAAGCCATTTGATCACAGGAATAGCTGCCCAGAAACAGAACAAAGAAAGGTGCTATAGATTAATCTCTGTATCACAAGAAAATACAGGGAATTTCAGAATAAGTATGAAATCACAACATTTAAACAAAAGACCCTTTTTACATGTGACTCAATTTCAAAAATTTCTTCGAAAACTTTGGAAACATCACTAAAAAAAAAAAAACAAACCCACTGCCGTCAAGTCGATTCTGACTTATAACGACCCTGTAGGACAGAGTATAACTGCCCCATAGAGTTCCCAAGGAGCGGCTGGTGGATTCAAACTACCAACCCTTTGGTCAGCAGCTGTAGCACTTAACCACTACGCCACCAGGGTTTCCGAAACATCGCTCTCACTGAATAATTGAATTTCAGAATTAAGGGGGTTATGTTTTCTAGATTTCCTTTTATGTATAACTTAAACCATCATTACCCAAAGCTTCATAAACACATACAATAATAAACAATTGGAAATCTACTTCTCTTTCTTCTGAATTTTCCGGTTGCCCTCCACCTCTTGGCTTTCTCCAAACTCCACATGTGATATTTATCATAAAACTCAGCAAGGGTCCAGCCTGTGTGACTTCACCTTGTGCACAAACTAGAAGGGGTTTATTAACTTCCAGACTCAATGCCTAGGAAATAAAGGTGCAAATGGCCCTAGGAAGTATAGCCCAGGTAGCACAATGATAGGAAATGCACTGGGAAGAGAAAAATGCTGCCCAGTTTGCTAACTTGTTAGATATCTTAATCACATAGCATTTCAACAACCAAAGCAAAAGTCCCTACTACATGTTGATACTCTTTCAAGAATATATACATACAAACATATATATTTAATAAATATATAATATTTGTATTAGATATTAGGCAGGAGTCCTGGTTGTCCAGTGCTTAAAGTGCTCAGCTGCTAACCAAAAGATCAGTGGTTTGAGCCCACCAGCATATCTGTGGGATAAAGATGTGGCAGTATACGTCCATAAAGATTTACAGCTTAAAAACTCTGTGGGGCAGTTCTGCTTTGTCCTACAGGGTCTTGATAGGGTCACTATGAGGCAAAATTGACTCGACGGTAACAGGTTTTATAGTCAGCACTCAAAATACACAGTGGCCAAGATAATGGACTTGAATGTACTAATTGTGAACATGGTAAAAGATAGGACCATATTTTGTTCTGTTGTACATGGAGTTGCCATGAGTTGGAATCTACTCAAATGCCACAGGTTATTTCCAAACAGGGTCATATTTACAGGTACAAAGGTAAGGATTTCAACATATATTTTTGAAGGACACAATTCATTCCAAATAACCACATTCACATTTAGACAGACGCTTTTCCAAGATTGAGGTGGGTGTAGAAGACATTTCCCACCTCAGTAGCCTCCTTCTCAAACTTCTCAACAGTCTACTTCTTAATTTCACTAAACATCCTGAATTTTCTCTTTTTCCAGGCCCAAATCTCTAATACATGTTAAAATACTCAGAGTTTAAGTAGTTCTTTTTGGTTTTTTTTTTTTTTTTAATGTTTCCATGAAATTATTATATTCAGTGTCTATATTATTCACATAACACTCTGGATGGGTCAAGGAAGATGATAGCACTATTTCGTTCTGCTATTTACTAATAGTTCTTTGAGCATTGTCTTTGATTTGGAGTGTCATCACAAGAAACCACTCAGTCCTTAAAATGAAAATTTAGAGAATTTATTCGGCATTAAAGATTCATTTGAAAGGGGAATAACCAGCTCACACAAGTGAAAACTAGTGAGTTCCAGAGAAAAGTTCTCAAGCAAGTACAGATATAAGGCTAAAACAGGAAATTACAACAAAAATCATTGATTGGCTAGTCTTCAATTGAGGTCATAAAAGGGAGGTTTAAACAAAGCAGGGAACAGGCTTCCATTCGGTACATGTGTGTACGTGGGCTACAAGGATGTATTGCAGGGGTTAATTGCAGAAGTTCGTGTGGGCACAGACAATACAATCATAGTCACAAGATGCTTACAATATATACTTTCCAAAATAGATTGTAAAAATGTCTTGCTTGATGTAAAACATTTCTTGGGGATGTTTGTGCCAGGCCTTCTGATAAGCATTGGTGCCAAGATACTCTCCTTAGGCACATTCTTTCCACATTCTGACTTGACCACAGAAAAAGCATTTCCTTCAGTTACCCATGTTTGCTAGCCAGATAAGGGACCTAAAGGTCAGGCATTATTAACTTTGATTTTAATTCTGATGAATACAGTAGAGACACAGTTGTAGTTCAGCCATTTTACTTTTGGTCAAGGGTTCTGAAAAATCACTCTGTTACCGGATCCATACACTTAAGGGGAAAAAATTTTTTTTAAGTGGAGCATACATTTTGAAAATCAAGCAGAATGATAAAAGGACCTAGAATCGTGTTACATAAGGAAGAACTGGGAAAAAAAAACAGGGAGTTGGGGCCAGGAAAAGAAAAGATTTGACCTGTCATTTGGAAAAGGAAAGACAAGGAAGCAAAAGAGTGGAAATCACAGATAGATTTTTAGGCTCACTTGAAAGAAAGAACTAACTAGAACCATTAAGATAAAAAATGATACCACAGGAGTCAAAGTACACTCCATTCCTGAAGGTGTTTAAGGGAAAATGAGATAAGCGCCTGTCTAGAAAACTCTAGTGTTTGTCTAGAAAACTTCCAAAGTCTCTTCCAGCTGTAAGAGTCTCTGGTTCTTTTATCCATTCTGAAATTAGTAAACAGAGCTCTCTATTGCAAATGGGACTGGTCTTGGGCTTTTTGGAACAACCAGTGAGTAAACATAGATCTTCTCAAAATATAATTATTAAAAATGTTGCTGTAACTCTTTAAATGTATGTATGTTTGTGTGTTTTTAATTCTTTTTTATAAAATCTCAACAACATTTTTAATTCAAAGTTCTTGAATTCTTGTGATTTTTTTCCCTATCTTAAAAAGTTTCCATCCATAACATTTCATATTATAAAGTCCACAGTGTATATTTAATCACAGGGAAGGAAAGGGATTAATTTTGCAACATACCAGTTTTTTTTCAGGCTACTACTACAGCATTGATGAACAGCATTTTGATTAAGAACACCATCTTTGGCATTGAACAGACATGGGTTCTCGTTTATGCTGTGCTGCCAACTTATCTGTGTAAACTTCTACCAGACCACCTGCCTGGCTGAGCCTCTAATTCCTCATCTGTAAAATGTGGGTAGTAATAGTGCCTATCTTGTAGTTTATCTTGTAGTAGTATTATAAATTAAATTAGAAAATACACACAAAGCACCTAGGACACTGTCTGACATATAATAACCATTCAATAAATGTTAGCTACTATTATCGTTGCTTATTGTTGTTAATAGTTAATCCATGAACATGAATTTTTTTTTTACATTTTACAAAAATCTTCAAAAAGATTATTTATAGGGTTCCTTGACATTCCAGTACTTACCTGGGTAGCAGTTTTCACAAATAGGAACAAATTTTGTCTTTCGTTTCACCTTTATTTTCAATTTTATAACAAATTATCGGTCTACATAATAATGAAGGAGTCCGGGTGGCACAATGGCAAGCACCCAACTGCTAAACAAAAGGTTGGTGGTTTCTCTATTCGGGAGAAAGACCTGGCAATCTGCTCTCATAAAGATTAACTAAAACCAAACACATTGTCATTAAGTCAGTTCCAACGCATAGCAACCCTGTAGGACAGAGTAGAAATACCCCATAGAGTTTCCCAGGCAGTAATCTTTATGTAATCAGACTACCACATTTTTCTCCCATGGAGTGGCAGTAGGTTCAAACACCCAGCCTCTCAGTTAGCAGCCAAGTGCTTAACCACTGTGCCACCAGGGCTCCTTCTTGTGAAGACTAAAAAAAAAAAAAAAAAAAAGACTACAGCCAAGAAAACCCTATGGAGAGCAGTTCTACTCTGTCAAATACAGTCACTGTGAGTTGACATCAACTTGAAGGCACCCAACAACAACATAGAATAATGAGGCAAATTTTCAACACGAAAAATTTCCAAAATTAATATCATGAATAGATTTAGAGCTGATATTGTCATAATAAATTTGAGATGGCACATTGTACTTGGCTCTCTTGTGTTACCTAAAAGTTATGCTTGCTCCCAACATACATTGTTACACAGTATTTTATAGTACTTGTGAATTGCTTGCTATATGCCATGAATATCAAATTAACAAATATTAATGAAGTTATATTTTACCCAAAAGGCAATTATTTTCCTAAGCTAAAAACATTTGCCCAACTTTTTTCTACACAGTACTTTTGAACAGAAATGAGATTACTCAGTTTCTAAAAATAATAAGCATATCCATGTGCTTACACTAATGAATTCCTGTTTCAGAAAACGTTCAGAATAGACATATTTTCTCTGATTTTAGTAGAAATATTTTCCAAAGAATGAGGAAATTTTCAGGAATTAAAATTTATTACAAATGAATATATTAAAATTATAAATTGATAGAATGCAAATTATTCCCATAACCCAGAGGCAACATCTATTTATAGTTTGGCATCTACACTTTGAGCCCTTCCTTTTCCATCCCCCGTCTCAGTATAGTATGTAAAGAATTTGCTTCAGCCTGATCCACCGATTCTCCATAAGGGCTCACGTAAAGAAAATGCATGTAGCTGGGCTTTTTCCCCCCAAATTCAGTGTGTCCTTATAAGCAAATCTTCCCTCTAAAAAAGACAGGGGAGGTGTGTGGAAGAAGAAAGATGTTTCACCCATTAGCATCTTGTACCTACAAATTAATTAATTGATTGATTAGCTAATTAAGTAATGCACCAATCATTATAATATTATTGTAAGTAGGTAGCAAATAATATGGCAAATTGTCAGAAGCTGAAATGGAAGCAATAAGGAGCAGGAGGAAAAAGAGAAGGAACAGAAAATGAAAAAGGAGAAGAAAATTTATTCTACATGATAAATCAAAAGAAAAATTTAGGTGCTAACCCGAGGTTAATGACTTTTGACCCTGTATTTTATTTAACAGCTCATTCATTCTTATTCTAATATGAATATTTTGTGCAGAAACAGCTAAAATTTTCTAAGCTGTTGGTTGAAACCAAAAAAGATCTAAATTGGCTCATTAAATTTTATGCTGTTGGTATTATTTTTCAATTCAGCAACAGTGTTTTCCCATTCACTGAGTCACAGACCATATAAGAAATATTTGTGGAAGACAAAGCACTCAGGCAAAAAACAGTAGGTAAAAGCACGAACAAAATATTTGTAAAAATCCTAAAATCAATAATGTTAAGCACTAAAAACACAGATTATCCAAAAGAAAAAAGGACAACAAACAAAGAATAGCATCACAGCTTTCAAGCAAAAATGTAAGAAGTATTACAAAGAAAATTCAAAATTATACTTAGAAGTCATGGGACGATATATTTGGATTCAATAGATCTGTGAAAAAAATGCCAAGGGCTCCAGGGCCCTGAAAATAACAGCACAGCATAGATTTTAAGAACCTGGCCCTGGGAGAAGGAGTCCTGGTAGCACAGTGGTAAAGCACTCAGCTGCTAACCGAGAGGTTGGTGGTCCTAAATCACCAGGTGCTCTGCAGGAGAGAATGTGGCAGCCTGCTTCTGTAAAGAGTCACAGCCTTGGGAACCCTATGGGGCAGTTCTACCCTGTCCTATAGGGCCGCTATGAGTCAGAATCAACTCCAGAACAATGGGTTTGGTTTGGGTTTGGCCCTCGGAGATAAAAAGACCTGGGTCAAATTCCAGCTCCACGACTTTCTAGCTGCATGAAATTGGGCAAATGCTCAACATCTCCAGTGCTTCATTTTCTTTTCTGTAAAATGAGAATAACAATAGTGCCTGCCTCATAGGATTGTAGGGAATCCCTGAGTGGCGCAAATGTTAAGCATTCAACTACTAGCCAAAAAGTCGGCAGTTTGAACCCACCTAGAGGCACCTCAGAAGACAGGCCTGGTGATCTGCTTCTGAAAGGTCACAGCCTTGAAAAACCTGTGGGGCAGTTTTACACTGTACACGTGGGGTCTCCATAAGCTGGAATTGACTTGAAGCAACTAACAAAAACTACGTAACCATTGCCATTCAGTCAATTCCAACTGATAGTCACCCTACAGGACAGAGTAGAACTGCCCATAGGGTTTCCAAGGCTGTAGTTTTTATTTTATGCCACATCTTTCTCCCACAGAGTGGCTAGAGGGTTCAAATCGCCGACCTTTCAGTTAGCAGCCAAGGGCTTAACCACTGCACCACTAGGGCTCCTTTAACAACAACAAAGGGTTGTGATAATACATGAAAGATACTTAGCAGAGTATCTGTCCATAGCAATCATTATGGAATGAGATTATTAAAATTAAGATATCTTAAGCAAAATAGATGAGCACTTCACTTGCTTGTACAGGGATATGCAAGAAAATAGTTCGTGCTTTAAAAAAACCTCAGCTGGAGGATTCCAGAAAAGTTCCCTGGCCTGACAGTCCATAAAGCAGAGGGAAAGGAAACCACTAGAGAAAAATTGCTCTTAGCACAAATACACCTAGTTCCAGCTCTGCATTTTATTAACACACTGGGAGAAATTGAAAGTAATCTGGTAGCATAGTTCTTAAAATGGGATTTTTCTCACCTCATTTCAATGGTACCTTTCAACACTGAAGTAAACATATCCATTTGGAGCCTAGTCTACCACAAAGAGCAAATCAGGAAGGAAATAGTGTTTTCTGCGTTGTCAATCCAAGTCATCACAAGAGAATATGTCAGTAACACTGGGAAAATGCCATGAATGTAAAAATTATTACTTTTAGAGACAGTTATTTGAATAGTTCCAGGCTGTTTGTCAGAATCAGAAATTAAGAGATTCTTCCAGAAACTTGGAGAATAAAATAAATGAGCTCCCTTCACACTTGACAATGCAGAATCGGCAAGGGAGGGGCAGTTTGCTCCTTGGGTACAATGACAAACAAGAATTTTGCCAAATATCTCATAAATAACTCCTCACTTAGTCACGTAGTGGTCTTTATCTTTAAAAACTCATTCTTTGAACAAAGTACTTTTAGTTTTTAGTTTTATCTTTCAGATGCTATCAAAATTTTATCTTCATATGTTCTGTAAAATATGTTCTAGCCCCCAGTAAATACATTTCGTTAAAGAAATGACGATCTTAGAGATCAAGTATTACAATTTTAATTTAGTCGTGGTGCAATGACACAGAAAACTGTGTGACTCATTCGGAGTTGTGCAGGCCTGGCAGCGTGACTTTGCGACCCTGGATTCAAATGAATTCAAATACTGATGACACATTTCATTAACTCTGACACCTTGAGCTCTCTCAGTCTTGGTCTCTCCTCTGTAAAGCGGGGATAACAGCACCTGTTGCTAAGCTGCAGTGAGGATTTGCAGAACGCATGTGAAGAGCCTGGCATTCTGTAAGCTCTCATTCACCATCAGATCCACAAAGAAATCCCTCATTTCAATTTGCTGCTTAGAACAAGTTTTGGAATTTGGCAATCTATTTCCAAAAATTAGCCAGTGAAAACCCTATGGATCACAACAGAATATTGTTCGATATAGTGCTGAAAGACGAATCCCCTAGGTTGAAATGAACTCAAAATACTTAGAGGCTGCAACTATAGACATGTACATGGGGTTTCCAAGACTTGGAGCTGGCTCAACATCAGCTAACAACATACTGTCACAGGTGCCTTCCCAGTAACCAGGCTAAGGAGATCTCCTGCTTTTAAACAGATGCAGGTTGACATAACTGAATTTTTTAATCTCATAGACTGTCCTTACCAGGAAACTGGCCTGCCCACACAAGGCTCCAGATCAATTAGGATCAGGCAGATGCCCACTGGGCAGGTGGTATTGTCAATGAGAGCTGAAAACCAACAGGCAAGTCTTGGGGTAGGAAACGGGCCATATACTCGGAAAGGGCTCAGGTCTACTGGGTCAGAAAAAACATTGCAGAAATTAGCCTACTGCTTGGAATAGAGGTACTAGGAGGAAGAGAAAGTGTTCCGTCATCATCCGAAACAGTTCTGAGACCTTTTACTTTGAAGGTTCCAGGCAGACTCATGTCAATCCACTTTGTCTCTAGAATTACTTTCCTGTAGTCAATGAACTTAATGCCACCAAATCTTTTAGCCTCTTCGTTGGATGGAAGAATTTCTCACGGCCCTCTTGAGGTTCCAACTGGTTTCTTAGTTGCCTAAGAGCCCCAAGGTGGAACTTTGCTCTTCTTTTCAAAAAGAATTTATGCTTTTGTTATATATTCTTTCTCCCAGGTCAGGGTAAGCTCCCAGATCATCCTCAATATCAAGAGGACATATATTATCCTTTTTTATTTTCTAAAAAAAAATCACTCCTCACTCCCACCATCTGCTAGTTGATTTCCTTTCACTGCAGCTGGTTATAATTGATAAATTATAAATTAGACACATCTCAGCTGCTTCCCCTTAGCAACATCTTAGCAATGACTCTCTGTAGGAGCTTGGCAAAAAGATTTCTTCTGAAATGATTCCAAGTAAAAATTTAGTAGTTACCAAACTATATAAACCCAAATCTCCAAACCTGTTATTTTTCAGATGAAACCTGAGGCTGTGAGGATGTGTGTCCAGTGATTCAATTAAATAAAAGAGCCAAGAGCCAGCACCAGCACCTAGGTCCCCTGATTCTTGGTTACTTTTTGCCAAATACTGTGTACCTCGCCTCTGAAAAGTTCAGTGTAATTTAACAAAATGTTTTTGATAAGATTATATAGACATTTGGAAAAGATTCTACCAGCTAGGCAACAAAGAGAGACAGCTAGACATGGGATTCCTAAAGACTAGTGAAGGGTGGGGAAAAGATGGATGATTTAAGGCAATTCATTAAATATGAAAGCTTCCGCCTCCGTATACTCTCCTACCTGGGAAAATGGTGCACTTTGAGAAAAACCACTAGTATAGGAGTTTTTATAAGAGTCACTTAACGTCTCCAACTATCACATTACCAATCTCCATGCATACAGGGGAAACTATTATCATACTCTTACCTGCAAATACCAATTACACAATATTGGTATTTACATAATGAGTCAATGACATAGAACAAAAACTGTCAACTGAGAATGTGGGTAAACAGCACACAGTCCTCAAAAAGATAGTTTTACACTCCTCATGGCAAAATCATTCAGCTGGACACCTTCCTGCAATGAATATCCTGAAAAATCATAGGTTTTGACCTTGCCCAGATCGCCTTCCTTCCTCATAGAATTGAGTTAGACCCGCCCCTCCTTATGCTCCAGTTGGAACATGTGACTGAGGTCTGCTAATAAGACAGAATTCTAAGATTCTTGTTAAAACTGCCTGAAAAGGAAGTTAGTTACTTTCTTTGTAGATACTCCTAGCAGTAAAGCTAGCATATGGCAGCAACTTCTGCGGGCTACCAGCCTGAAATAAAGCCACCAGAAAAGAAAGCAGGACAAAAGACACTGGGCCCCTGGATCCAGCCTTGCCTGAATAGATCTATCCCAGGACTCTTCAGTTACTTGAGCTAATAACCACCCACTTTCTTTTTGATTTAAAAATCAGTTTGTGTTGAATTTCTGGCACTTGCAACCAAAAATGTCCCAACTAATACATCTCTGTGGCCATAGCTTCACTCTCCTTACCCACAAAAAACCAAATAATCCTGAAAATCTTTCTAGCGATACACATTAAAAACAAAACAAAACTATGACTCCATACTGTAATTCTAAGGAGCCCTAGTGGCACAATGGTTAAGCACTCAGCTGCTCACTAAAGGAAGGCAGTTTGAACCCACAGGCCACTTCAGGGAAGTAAAGACCTGGCTATCTGCTCCCATAAAGATTTCAGTCTAGGAAATCCCGTGGGGTAGTTCTACTCTGTCATATAGAGTCACTGTGAGTTGTAATTGACTCCACGACACACAACAACACTATAACTCTGAGTCTCAGTTTCCTCATCTTTACAAGTAGGATGTAGAACTGAAGGATCTCCAGGTCCCTTCCAAAGCTAACATCCTACGATTCTGTGATTTTGTGTAGGTCAGTGCAGAAAACATCCTAGTATATTGTTTTGTATCTATTCTATTCAAGAATGCCGCAGGTTGAGAACAGCTCTGTCGCACTGCCACCTGGTGGCTATTTGCTTTGACTACACTTTTACCTTTCTAATCAACAAATAGGAAAGCTTGTAACTCTGTAAGTTTCTGAAATAATGTTTCAGGTCTGGAGCATATAAAATTTAAATAAATAAATTTCAGCAAGCATTTTCTGAGCACCTACTGTGTACAAGCCACTATAATGAGCATTTGAAAATGTCTGAGACAGTCTCTGTCATCACAGAATCTTACTCTCATGGGGACCACGTATGGTTCCTAGTATTAATAGTGTGACACAAGAAAGGAATAGAGCTAAATGACCATGGCCACAAATGCATCAGGGATTGGGAAGATATTATAGAATGTGATGGTTAAGATTGTGTGTCAACCTGGCTGGGCCATGATTCTCAGTGTTTATATATGCTCACTCCCATGATGGCATCTGCTGTGAGTAGTCAGTCAGGTGAAAGGGAGTTTCCTCGGGCATGTGGCCTGCATCCGAATATAAGTGGACATTCTGGCTTTTGCCTGCTCTGGATTCTGCAGCTGCCTCCTGTTCCTCTGGCCTCTGGCTCTTGGGACTTGAGCTAGCAGCTTACCTGCCGATCTTGGGATTCGTCCGTCTTCACAGCCTGTGAGCAAGAGCCCTGCTCTCTGACCTGCTGATCTTGGGCTCCCCCGCCCCTGCAACTACGTGAATCAGAAGAAGCCTTGCAGTCTTGCCTGCCGATCTTGGGATTCGTCATTCTTCACTGCCTGTGAATGACAGCCCTGCTTTCCAAACTGCCCATGTTGGGTTCGCCAGCCCTTGCTACTATGTGAATCAGGAGAAGCCTCTATCTTGATCCACGGACTTGGGACGTTCCAGCCTCTACAACCGTTTCCTTGATAGAAATCTCTCCATATATGTATTTACACACTTCACTGGTTTTGCCTTTCTAGAGAACCCAGGCTAACACAAGAGGACATGTTTACAACATAGACCTTTAAAGTTTACAACAGGATAGTGTCACTCTAGATCAAGAGTAAGTGGACAAAGGGCAATGGAGTGATTCATCGCAGGAGATATTTCAGGAATCACTAGATGACCACTTGGCCTAAAGCACAAATTTGTTCAGGGGAATGCTTGCAGACTCCTGTTTGTGCTGTGGCTGTGGGCCTGGGCTGTCTTTTGAGGAAGAGCAATGGCAGTGGTGGCGGTAGGGAAAGCTGCAGCTGACCAAGGATGCAGTGTTAGCTGGGCTCCACCAGGTGGCAGCACTGTGTGCTGCAGACTACATCTCTGCACTGAACAGCATGCAGGTGGGTCATTTGTGGTGGTCCAGCCAGCTTTACCTAAAAAGCTTTCCAACGACTTCCATTTTGACATTGAAGACTGCCCTCAGCACTGACCCTTTGTCATTGTCAGAAACCAGAGACAACTGTCATCACACCAGCTTGACCCATGTGCTGCAGACAAAATGCTCTATTTCTTCTCCCAATAACTTGATAGGCCAACAGTACAGACCCTATCATTTCTTCACTAAATTGACAGCAAACGAGCAATGGAAAGGTGTTTTAGCAGAGATTGGTCCCACAGCAAGAAAACCAAAAGGCAAAATAACTAAGGAAAAGAGAAGAAAGTGTTTGAACAAAGGTCAGGTCACTGGTGAAGGACATATGGTTTCCTCTGGCCTGGTCTGAATGTTCCTCTTATGAGAAATGGAGCAATGCAGACCACTTTCCAAAGAAGCAAGATAAGCAGGAGAAGGTGGAGACCAGCACAGTCCAGCAGAGAAAAGGGTTAGACTGGAAGAAGATGAAAGTTAAACAAGAGCAGGGAAGAGCGGGAACATGAGAAGACATTAGTCTTGGCCCCCTAACCCTGGTTCCAATGGAGAAACGTGATGATTTTTGTATCAAGATACTTGAGGAAAGAAATGTTTTCAGCATGACAGCAAAATAGGGAAGAGATTGATCTGTCTTCTGGTAGTGGGAGGGAATAGAAAAGGAGCTACAGGTTTTGCACTGGGAAAGCCACTAAAGAGATGGACACTTTCAGAAAAACAGAGCAAAATAGTTCACTATTTGCATTGCACAGAATGATATGAAGCCCATATAATCTTCCATAATATTTATTTAACATGTAAAAAGACATATATCAAAATGAAGA
This sequence comes from Elephas maximus indicus, assembly GCF_024166365.1. Lineage (NCBI taxonomy): Eukaryota > Metazoa > Chordata > Mammalia > Proboscidea > Elephantidae > Elephas > Elephas maximus. The sequence goes on along the minus strand of NC_064833.1, from coordinate 56,577,939 downwards.
AATAACCCACAGATCATAGTCTCCGCTGCCACCAGGCCGTCATTACCATCTGCCAGCTCACTGGCATCAAAGACATGTCTGTGAATGTCTCTGGGTCCATCAGTATGCTCAACCTCACCTGAAGCCTCTTCTACTGACTCTCCCCCAGGAAACTCATCAACTGCTGGCCAAAAAGAAGGGTTTCCATGTTGTGAAATTCCAGGAGGAAGATGGCCCTCTGCCCATCATGGTCACCTCCTTGTAGGGGGTGTTGAGAAAGGATCTGGAGCCAGAAATTGAGGTTATAGTTATCAAAGTGAACTGGGAAGAAATGAAGACCCTGCGGAGAATAAAGTGCTCTCTGCAGTCAGGTTTAAAGATAGCCACCACCTAAGCCCCCCTCAGGCCTTATGGTTTTTGGTGCTGCCCGGCACCTAAAAGCAACTAAACCCCTCATACTTTGGAATGTCACCTTTTTTTTTAAGGTAAAGCCAACCATAGCTCCTCTATTTACTAATAATAAATAATTACAGCTTTAGTTTATTGAGCACATTCTATATGCCAGTCACTGTGATAGGCAATTTACATATATATCTCAGTTCGAGACTATTTCAAGTATTAATTTAAGCTAGCAAAAGTAAATTAATTAGAGAGATAGGTTAATAAAATAGTCTGGTACAATCAATAATATGCAAAATAATAATACATAGCATTATAAAAAAAATTTTTTATGTATATATCATGAAAAATCATATTAACTTTGATTCACCTGAAATGAATGTCATTAGCTTCATTCTACAGAGCAATTAAATAACTTGTCTACAGTCACAGCTAGAAAGTAGAGGAAAACAGGAAACCTGTTCTTTTTGACTCCAAAAACTCATTTTTTTTAATATTAAACCTCTAACTAATAAAAGGGGCCCTAGTGGCGCAGTGGATATCCAAAATGTCAGTAGGTCGAATCCACCAGCCGCTCCTTGGAAACCTATGGGGCAGTTCTTCTTTGAGTCAGAATGGCAACAGGTTTAACTAATAAAAAATAATTCAATGCAGGTCATATTTTAGAGGTGCTTGAAAGTCAATCAGCAAATAGAGCATAGAACAGATTGATGGCAGGCCATTAGAAGTGAGAATACCAGTTAGGGAATGAGACTAATATGATGTCTTGAGGGCCTAAACTAGGATATTAATAGCAAGAGGACTAAATAAAAGAAAACAGATGCAGAGCTATTTCTGGGTTAGACTTCATGGGATTTGACAATTATTAAATTTGTGTTAAGACAAAGGAACTCCTCAGGGTGGAGAATGTAACGCAGAGTTTTTGAGCACAAACCAAAAAATCAAACTTGTTGCCATGGAGTCAATTCTGACTGGTGGCAACACCATGTGTTACAGACTAGAACTGAGCTCCATGGGGTTTTCTTGGCTATAATCTGTATGGAAGCAGATCGTCAGGGCTTTCTTCCATGGTGCCACTGGGTGTGTCGGAACCACCACCCTTTTGGTTAGTAGCCAAGTACAAGCCATAGAAACAAGTGTGCTATTAAAAGAAACAGAGGAGTCAGGAAGAGAAACTTTCTGTCAGGGAAGAGGGAAGAAAGAGAAAGAAAGGAAACTCTAAGCTCAGATTTAAACATGTTAAGGTTAGTGTCCAGAAGGATTTAGAAATACCCAAAGGGTAGCTGGAAATGAAGGTTTCAGTCTCAAGAGAGAATCTAAAAATACAGAGCTTGGAACCATCTTTGAAATAGTTGTTAAACTCGTAGAAACAAATAAAATGGCCACCAGTAACATATATAGAAAAAAGAGTAAGTGCAAAACACTAAACAGCACCAACTTTTAAAGGATGGAAAGAATAAGTCAATCAAGAAAACAAAAAGAAAAAACTAGCGAGTTAAAGACAGTATCAGAGTAGGGCAGTACCGTAGAAGCCAAGGAAGAAAAGCATTTTCAGAAGGAAAGATCGACAAGGGAAAATGCATCAGAAAATCCAAAGCATTAAAAAGATTTTTAAAAAATAAATGAATAACAAAGACCACTGGTCGAGTCACTCAGTAGTTGTGGCTGATCTTAAGAGAGCAGTTTCAGTGAAATGATGGGGAAACAAGCAAGGGAAGAGGTAACGAGGGAGTTCAGGCAGAGTTCATAGTCTACTCTCAAGAAATTTGACATAAGAAAGGAGAGCAATAGGGTAACAGTTTAAGAGGAAAAAGGTCAAGGGAAGGTGTTTTCCTTTAGGTTGGAGAAGACAAATATGTCTGCAGGTAGAGGAGAAGAAGCTTAGTTAGACAGAAATGTTTAAAATGCAAAAGAGAGGATGTCAATTGAAAAGGCAAGATTCCAGAGACAACGGTCAACTTATCAGTACACAGGTATAGTATTTATACTTGAAAAAGCGGAAAGAATCATTCTTCCTCATACAGGAATAAATTATCAGAGAATGGAGGAACCCAAGAATAATTTACAGGAGAGACCGTATGGTCTCATAAGTTATCACTTAGATTCGCACTCTATCTAGATAAATAAGATAGAAGTGTTATATATGCCTATATTATATTCTCAAGTCACATAAATATAAGTCACTATTGTGTATGCTTTTATAATGCTTTCAACGTTGTTATGCTTTTGATAATACCCTCAGACCACATATATACAAGACAGGGTTATGTATTTCTCTGTAATATGTATAAGGCATTATTATGTTTAATTCTGTAAATGCTTTTAAGCCATAGATGCACAAGTCATTTATAACGTGACTTAAAAGTACACAATCTCTGAATTTAAAAACAGATGTGAAGCATTTAAGACATGTCGTAAACAACCCCCCTAAATTGGCTTGGCACATACCTGATATGACAAAAGAAATGTAAAGTTATATCTTTGTAAAGTGACCTTAAGACATTAGGAGTGTCATAAACAACCCTTTAATCCCCAAAAATATGCAATATTAGGTGAGTGTCTGACCTTGAAGAAAAGATGTAACACATAACACACTAAACATAATCTCACATGGCCCCTATCACATTAAGCCAAGTGTTATGGATTGAATTATGTCCCCCCAAGATATGTGTTATAAATCCTAACCTCTAGCCTGTGGTTATAGTCCCATTTGGGAATTAGTTGTCTTTGTTATCTTGAGACAGGATTAAAGTAGGATGTGTGTTGAGTCAATTTATTTTGAGATATAAAAGAGAATAAAATAGCAGATATTGGGGAAAATAGATGCCAAACCACATGGAGATCTCCAAGGAACCAAGACATGGAAGCTGAAGAGACAAGGACCTTCCTCCAGAGTCACAGAGAAAGAAAGCCTTTCTCTAGAGCCTCACCATGATTTCAGACATTTAGCCTTCTAAACTGTGAGAAAATTTCTGTTTATTAATGTCATCCACTTGTGGTATTTCTGTTACAGCAGTACTAGATAACTAAGACACCAAGATTAGAAAATTGTATATAAGTAGAGGGTTTAAGCTCATTCTTTGAGGGAAGACAGTGGCAAGAGATCTCTCTGTAGACTCTGATGCCATTCAAAGAGACCCTGCTAGAGACTGAGACTGAGACTGAGACTCTGTGTGCCACGGCCAACCTCAGACCCTATCTACAAGGGACCTCCACAGAATTTGAGCCACGGTCAACTCTTCCTCCTGAAACCACTTGTAAAAGGTAAAAGCCTAAAGTCTAAAGATTGGGACTCTAACCATTAAACTAACATTGTAGTTGTTAATTCTGATTCTCAGTTCTAAATGAATGTCTTGAGGACTTACTTGCATGCCTTGCCATGATTACCTTGCAATAAGCTAAATGAGTTTATGCATGACAAACTTGAGTATCTACTGATTTCTAAAATTAAAATTACAGTCCTTCAGGATGAGGAGTATGTAGGGTAACCAACTTATCCCGGTTTATTCAGTTTACCCAGTTTATCCACATTAGCACTGAAGGTCTGACTTCCAGGAAATCCCTAAGTCCTGAACAAACTGGTCGGCAACCTTCACAGTGTATCAACTGAATGTTGTTGATGTCACATGGGTCAGTATCTTGCTGAGATTAGGGAAGGCATTTTAGTCTTTATGGGGAAGCTTGACAGGATTCAATCAAAGATGGATAAATGGATTGCTGAGCAACAGTGATGAGCCATTGTATTAAATGTCAAGAATTTGTAATGTCAATCAGCAGGGTCTCATCTGCACAGGTTCACGCTCAGCAGCACAGGAGCATGAACTGAAAAGGCAATAGTGTGCATCTTGCAGTGCAAGAGACCTTTCACTTCTCGATCTCATTGTGTACATAGCATCAGGACATGTAGGCCAATTCATGGAACACGCTCTTGAGAAAGTCACTTGTGACGTCCTGATTATTAAATATAATGGTTGCCTTGCAGATTTCCCCTTTCGTGGTCTTTGTATGCATTCGTCACAGTTGTCTACTCCTTCCTGGAAACACCTTGCTTTCTGAATTCTTTACCTACCTGGCCTATAATTATGTCTGAATTTGCTTCCCTAAAAATCACCTAAAAACAAGGGGAAATCTGAAATGGATTGATGCAATAGTCGCAGCAATGAACTCAAACATACCAAAAATTCTGAAGATGTTGCAGGACTGGGCAACCTTTAGTTCTGTTATACATAAGGTGGCCGTGAGTAGGAGCTGACTCTGACAAAGGCAAAGATCAACCAGCTTCAATTTCCACTTAAAAGTCTGGCCCTGGGTAAATTTGTCTCTATCACTTATTTCTACTTCAAAGACACATAAAATTCAGCATGTCTGAAACCATATTATTTATTCTAAAACTCGTTCCTCCTTCTATGTTGCTTATTTCAGCACCACCTTTCATTTACTCGTTGTTAGTTCACATAATTACCCAAGCCAAAAACCTAGAAATCATCATCAATTCATCCTACCCCTCATCTTCCAACATTACATCCATAATGATTTTAAATTGATTTTCTTAACGCCTGTCATTTTCCCTCCTTTCTATTTCCATTGTTACTTCTATAGTTCATTCTTCATCCTTTCTCAACCGGATTGTCCTAGGCAAGCCAAGGAAGGTGAGGATGAAGAAAAACAATGAAGCTAGACAAGGAAAGATTTAAAATGATATATATGACACATAATCTGCTGGCCAACATTTACAACAAACTGCAAAGAAACACATCACACCTCTCAGCAGCGTTTGCTCAGCATTCAGGGATTCCTAGAAGGTGGCAAGGAAAAAAAACTTATGTTAGAGTTGTTGTTAGGTGCCGTCGAGTCGGTTCCCACTCATAGCAACCCTACGCACAACAGAACGAAACACTGCCTGGTCCTCAGCCACCCTCACAATAGTTGTTATGCTTAAGCTCATTGTTGCAGCCACTGCGTCAATCCATCTCCTTGAGGGTCTTCCTCTTTTCCACTGACCCTGTACTCTGCCAAGCATGATGTCCTTCTCCAGGGACTGATCCCTCCTGACAACATGTCCAAAGTATGTAAGACGCAGTCTCACCATCCTTGCCTAAAAGGAGCATTCTGGTTGTACTTCGTCTAAGACAGATTTGTTCGTTCTTTTGGCAGTCCATTGTATATTCAATACTCTTCGCCAACACCACAATTCAAAGGCATCAATTCTTCTTCGGTCTTCCCTATTCATTGTCCAGCTTTCACATGCATATGATGCGATTGAAAATACCATGGCTTGGGTCAGGCGCACCTTAGTCTTCAAGGTGACCTCTTTGCTCTTCAACACTTAAAAGAGGTCCCTTCCGGCAGATTTACCCAATACAATGTGTCTTTTGATTTCTTGACTGCTGCTTCCATGGGTGTTGATTGTGGATCCAAGTAAAATGAAATCCTTCACAACTTCAATCTTTTCTCCATTTATCACAATGCTGCTCATTGGTCCAGTTGTGAGGATTTTTGTTTTCTTTATGTTGAGGTACAATCTTTGATCTTCATTACTAAGAGCTTCAAGTCCTCTTCACTTTCAGCAAGCAAGGTTGTGTCATCTGCATAATGCAGGTTGTTAATGAGTCTTCCTCCAATCCTGATGCCCCATTCTTCCTCATATAGTCCAGCTTCTCAGATTATTTGCTCAGCATACAGATTAAATAGGTATGGTGAAAGAATACAACCCTGATGCACACCTTTCCTGACTTAAAACCAAGCAGTATGCCTTTGTTCTGTCCGAACAACTGCCTCTCGATCTATGTAAAGTTTCCTCATGAGCACAATTAAGTGTTCTGGAATTCCCATTCTTCCCAATGTTATCCATAGTTTGTTATGATCCACACAGTCAAATGCCTTTGCATAGTCAATAAAACACAGGTAAACATCCTTCTGGTATTCTCTGCTTTCTGCCAGGATCCATCTGACATCAACGATGATATCCCTGGTTCCACGTCCTCTTCTGAAGCCGGCCTGAATTTCTGGCAGTTCCCTGTCAATATACTGCTGCAGCTGTTTTTGAATGATCTTCAGCAAGATTTTGCTTCTGTGTGGTATTAATGATATTGTTCTATAATTTCCACCATCGGTTGGATCACCTTTCTTGGGAATAGGCATAAATATGGATCTCTTCCAGTCAGTTGGCCAGGAAGCTCTTTTCCATATTTCTTGGCATAGACAAGTGAGTGCCTCCAGCGCTGCATCCGTTCGTTGAAACATCTCAACTGATATTCCATCAATTCCTGGAGCCTTGTTTTTCACCAATGCCTTCAGAGCAGCTTGGACTTCTTGCTTCGGTACCATCAGTTCCTGATCATATGCTACCTCTTGAAATGGTTGAACATTGACTAATTCTTTTTGGTATAATGACTCTCTGTATTCCTTCCATCTTCTTTTGGTGCTTCCTGCTCCATTTAATATTTTCACCATAGAATCCTTCACTATTGCAACTTGAAGCTTGAATTTTTTCTTCCGTTCTTTCAGCTTGAGAAACACTGAGCATGTTCTTCCCTTTTGGTTTTCCATCTCCAGTTCTTTGCACGTGTCATTATAATACTTTACTTTTCTTCTCGAGCCACCCTTTGAAATCTTCTGTTCAGTTCTTTTACTTCATCAATTCTTCCTTTTGCTTTAGCTGCTCGACATTAGAGAGCAAGTTCCAGAGTCTCCTCTGACATCCATCTTGGTCTTTTCTTTCTCCCCTGTCTTTTCAGTGACCTCTTGCTTTCTTCATGGATGATGTCCTTGATGTAATTCCACAACTCATCTGGTCTTCGGTCACTAGTGTTCAATGTGTCAGATCTATTCTTCAGATGCTCTCTAAATTCAGGTGGGATATACTCAAGGTCATAATTTGGCTTTTGTGGACTTGCTCTGATTTTCTTCAGTTTCAGCTTGAACTTGCATATGAGCAACTGATGGTCTGTTCCACAGTCAGCCCCTGGCCTTGTTCTGACTGATGATATTGAGCTTTTCCATCGTCTCCACAGACGTAGTCAATTTGTTTTCTGTGTGCTCCACCTGGCAAGGCCCATGTGTATATTTGCAGTTTGTGTTGGTGAAAGAAGGTATTTGCAATGAAGAATTTGTTGGTCTTGCAAAATTCTATCATTCAATCTCCGGCATTGTTTCTATCACCAAGGCTGTGTTTTCCAACTACTGATCCTTCTCCTTTGTTTCCAACTTTCTCATTCCAATTGCCTGTAATTATCAATGCATCTTGATTGCATGTTCGATCAATTTCAGACTGCAGCAGCTGATAAAAATCTTCTATTTCTTCATCTTTGGCTCTAGTGGTTGGTGTGTAAATTTGAATAATAGTCATATATATTTTTTTTTAACTGGAGGACAGGTTTCAGCTGAGCTTCCAGACTAAGACAGACTAGGAAGATGGACCCGGCAGTCTACTTCTGAAAAGCATTAGCCAGTGAAAACCTTATGAATAGCAGCAGAACATTGTCTGATATAGTGCTGGAAGTTGAGCCCTCCAGGTTGGATGGAAGACACTCAAAAGATGACGGGGAAAGAGCTGCCTCCTCAAAATAGAGTCAACCTTAATGACGTGGATGAAGTAAAGCTTTCGGGACCTTCATTTGCTGATGTGGCACGACTCAAAATGGGAAGAAACAGCTGCAAACATCCATTAATAATCGGAACCTGGAATGTATGAGGTATGAATCTAGGAAAATTGGAAATCTTCAAAAATGAAATGGAACACATAAACATCAATATCCTGAGCATTAGTGAGCTGAAATGGACTGGTATTGGCCATTTTGAATTGGACAATCATATAGTCTACCATGCTGGGAATGACAACTCGAAGAGGAATGGTGTTGCATTCATTGTCAAAAAGAATATTTCAAGATGTATCCTGAAGTACAATGCTGTCAGTAATAGGGTAATATCCATAAGCCTACAAGGAAGATATAAATATATATATCTCCAGCCATGTAATCCAAGTCTGGAAGTGCGGGGTCACTCAGCATGTAGAACTAAACCTGGTGGTGATGAGTGGAGGGGTTGACATGGGAGCCCCAGAGACCCAAGGCTTAATTCAGATCTCAACCACTTACTGAACACAGCAAGGAGGCAGGTGGTGCCCTCAGAAAAGCGGCCAAGGGAGTCTGTAAAGCACAAAAGGAGGAGACATTCTGGGCTTTAAAGGGCCTAAAGTTTATACAATTTGGGCAATTTTCGTTAAGAAAAGGAATGCAAAATTACTAATAAAACATTTGGTATAAAAATGAATATTTGTTTAAAATAAAAAAATAAATTATAACAAATTTTAAAACCTGACAAATACTATAAACATAAAAGTCAGAAAATTAACATATTTTTAACTTCCTGAGATAATTCCATAATACATTTACTCTACATTTTCTGCCCAAATATTTTTTTATTGCCTTTTTTATATGACAGTGCATTTAAAATTATTTTCTATAGAGAGAATAAAAAGATAATGTAGCCTTTTCTCTGACACAATTGTCCAAATTGTATTTTTTAGTTACTGGCTGTTTGGAAGTTTGTTTTACCTTATTGTAGGTAATCTGCATAGATTGTTAAGATTGCTTTCATATTTGGGAAGATGTCAAGTTTTTTTTTTTTTTAATATAAGCAGAAATATTTTAAAGAACTTTCCACAGACTAGTTTCGAATTCTAAACATTTCTCACTTGTTTCTTCCCCGGTACCTTTATTCTTCTGGTTTCGGGCACCAAATAACACATTCCTATTACCGTGTGACTCCTAGCTCTCTATACCTTCCTGTCACAATGCTGCTGAGGGTCATAGTATTCCTGAAATCCTCATTTCCAGGGACGGCTAGCAAAACTTAACTATTCGCAGAAGCTACTGTAAACCACATAAAAATATCCCACTAAAGTCAAAGTAAAAAAGAATTCTCAACTCAAATTCCCATTAGCCAGATACCAAAACTGCCTGTGACCAGTCTGACACCACCAAACATGAGAAGTATGACAGAGGTGAGTCAAAATGGAAAAAAAAACAGCTGTTCAACTAATTACAGGTAAGGTAGCTTACCTTTGGAAATTTTACAAAAATGTATTATATTATAAACACGTGCTAGGGTCTCTTCCAGATCCTTGTAAGAGTTCGTATAAGTGAGGGAGCCCGAAGTTTCATTAGCTTATTCACAGATTCATGGCCAATGCTTGGAACAAGGCTGCCCTGCATATACCTATAGAACTTACAGTTTGACCATATTAAACATCTTCTGGTTCCTTAAAATACCTCACTTTTTCATTCTTTTACACAGGCTGCTGCTTCTCTCTCTGGAAAGCTCTCCTTACTATTGCTTATACTCACCCAGCTTTTTTTCCCTCTCTATGAAGCTTTTCCTTTTTATGAAGCTTTCTCTGACTACCCTTAAATAAAGTGCATCCCTTCGTGCCCCTAGTCTCTAATGTCCACCATTATCATTGTATCTATTGATTCAATCATCAAATATGTGTTGAATCTCTCCTATGTGCCAGATACTGTGCTCGGATGCCGCAGTGAACAGAACAAATAAAGTCTCTGATTTCATGGACTTTACATTCTAATGGATGGAGGCAAACAATAATCAAATACTTAAGAAAATGTGCAATGTGGAAGATGTGATACATAAAAGAGGGGATAAGAAGTGCTGGGGAAGGACTGGCTATTTAGAAATGGCCATCAGAGAAAAGCACAAAGGAAGTGAAGTACTAAATCATTTGATATCTGAGAGAAGAGTTTGCCAGGTATAAAGAATAACAAGAACAAAGGCACTGAAGTAGAAGCCTGCTGGATGAATATATGGCTGGTAGGTTTGGAGTTCAAGTTCACTTGGAAAAGAGTGAGAGAGGAGGAGACTAGGAAGAGACAGAGTCAGGGAGAAGACCAGGTGGGTCCTTTTGCCCTGTACACATTGCAAAGACCTTGGCTTTCGCTCTGGGTAAGTTGGAAAGCCATGGGAGAGTTGTGAGCAAAGGGCTGAAGTGATCTGACTCAGAATTTAAAAGTCTCGCTCCAATGAACATAAACAGTGGCTATAAAAGCGAGAATTACAGCTTATATATCTTTGAGTTGAGGGTGGTGGGAGAATATTATTTTAAAGCTGGCATCGGAGTTCCTGTTAGAGAAAATATGTTTATTTAGAAAAATAAAGCCTTTAGGACATGACCAAATGGACTAATACAGACATAGAAAGAGCTGAATTATTCTGCATAATATTTGGAGAAATGTTGAGCCCTGGGGCCTGTGTGAGAAGGAGATCAATGGGTAGGGAGCTTTGTAAAGAGCGGAATTGCCCCAAGGCAGGAGAGCAGCTAGTGAGAAATTCTCTGCAGCAGGAAGAGGGACGTTTATGAAGATAGATGTGAAATATTCAATTTTAGGACATACGACTTAACCGTTTCATGATATAGGATATTCTTTCAAATCTTCAGGGGAAAAAAACTATAATACACGCAAACGCCTTATGTGAGTAGTGGTTTTAGGAAATAAAGGAAAAAGGACCATGACCATTTGGAGTTGGTTTGAGTGGAGAGAAGAGATCAGGAATAGAGGATAAGATATGAGGAAAGCCAACAACTGAAGGGAAGCATCAATAGAAGCAAAAGATAGCCTTAGAAAATTTGTCGTGGGAGAGATGCTGAGTATCTTATCATTGGCAGGAAGGTATTCAAGACATTATTATTTAAATAGTAAATGAAGAGGAACTGTCAAACACCGGCCCGGGCAGAGGCAATAATCGAATAAAACCCCCAGGATTGCATTTGTATTCCTAGTGTGCAGGGCATAATAAAGGTTTAGAATGAACCAATCAATTAATGTCAAGGAATAAAGAACTTTAAAGTGTTAAGAAATAAATTTTGAAATAGCTAACCGTACTTTTTTGCTGGATAGTAATAATATTATATCCAATATGTGCGTATACAGTGAAACCTGTGAGAGCCGGAACTCAACAGAATTGCACTGTTTCTCCAGGTCTCACAAGTTTTCTGCCTTTGACAGGGTGCAGTCTTAATACCACTTTCCTATTTCTCATTTTTCTGTCTCTTACACTGGTTCCAGCTTTCACAGGTTTTACTGTACATGTTTTACAGTTTCATTGTGCTTTTCCTTTTCAAATTACCACTTATTTTGAGGGTGGTGGTGTTGTTGTTAGGAGCCTTCAATTTGATTCCAACTCATAGTGATCCCATATACAACAGAATGAAACACTGGTTCTGTGCCGTTCTCATAATTGTTATTATGCTTGAAGCCCACTGATGTAGCCACTGTGTCAATCCATCTGACCCTCTACTTCACCAAGAATGATGTTCTTTGCCAGGGAATGATCCCTCCTAATAACATGTCCCAAGTACATGAGATGAAGTCCGGCCATTCTCGATTCTAAGGAGCCTGGCTGTACTTCTTCAGAGACAGATTTGTTCATCCTTCTGGCAGTCCATGACATATTTAATATTCTTCACCAACACCATAATTCAAAGGCATCAATTCTTCTTTGGTCTTCCTTATTCATTGTCCAGCTTTCACGTGCATATGGGGTGATTGAAAATACTATGGATTGGGTCAGTCACATCTTAGTCCTTAAAGTGGCATATTTGCTTTTTAACACTCTAAAGAGGTCTTCTGCAGCAGGTTTGCCCAATGCAATATGCCGTTTGATTTCTTGACTGCTACTTCCATGGGCGTTGATTACTGATCCAAGTAAAATGAAATCCTTGACAACTTCAATCTTTTCTCCTTTTATCGTAATGTTGCTTATTGGTCCAGTTGTGAGGATTTTTGTTTTCTTTATGTTGAGGAGGAAACCCTGGTGGCATAGTGGTTAAGTGCTAAGGCTGCTAACCAAAGGGTCGGCTGTTCAAATAGGCCAGGTGCTCCTTGGAGACCCTATGGGGCAGTTCTACTCTGTTCTATAGGGTCGCTATGAGTTGGAATAGACTCGACGGCACTCGGTTTGTTTGTTTTTTTTTTTTTATGTTAAGGTGTAATCCATAATGAAGACTGTAGTTTTTGATCTTCATCAGTAAGTGCTTCAAGTCCTCTTCACTTTCAGCAAGCAAGGTTGTGTCATCTGCATATTGCAGATTGTTAATCAGTCTTCTTCCAAGCTTCTCAGATTATTTGCTCAACATACAGAGTGAATAAGTATGATGAAAGGATACAACCCTGATGCACACCTTTCCTGACTTTAAACCACCCAGTATCCCCTTGTTCAGTTTGAACGATTGCCTCTTGATCTATGTACAGGTTCCTTATAAGCACAATTAAGTGTCCTGGAATTTCCATTCTTCACAGTGTTATCCTAATTTGTTATGATCCACACAGTCGAATGCCTTTGCATAGTCAATAAAACACAGGTAAACATCTTTCTGGTATTCTCTGCTTTCAGCCAAGATCCATCTGACATCAGCAATGATATCCCTTGTTCCAAGTCCTCTTCTGATTCTGACTTGAAATTCTGACAACTCCCAGTTAATGTACTGCTACAACTGCTTTGGATGACCTTCAGCAAAAATTTACTTGTGTGTGATATTAAGGATAATGTTTGATAACTTATCCGCTCTGTTGGATCACCTTTCTTTGAATAGGCACAAATATGGATCTATTCCAGTCATTTGGCCAGGTAGCTGTCTTCCAAATTCCTTTGCATAGATGAGTGAGCACCTTCAAAGCTGCATCCATTTATTGAAACATCTCAGTTGGAGTTCCATCAATTCTTGGAGCTCTGTTCTTCACTAATGCCTTCAATACAGTTTGCACTTCTTCCTTCAGTACCATCAGTTCTTGATCATGTACTACCTCCTGAAATGGCTGAAGGTTGACCAATTCTTTTTGTATTCCTTCCATCTTCTTTTGATGCTTCCTGCATTATTCATTGTTTTGCCTGTAGAACCCTTCGATATTGCAACACGAGGCTTGCATTTTTCCTTCAGCTCTTTCCACTTGAAAAATGCCCAGCATGTTCCTCTCTTTTGGTTTTCTATCTCCAGGTCTTTGCACATTTTGTTATAATACTTTACTTTGTCTTCTTGAGCTGCCTTTTGAAATCTTCTGTTCAGCTCTGTTACTTCTTCATTTCTTCCATTTGCTTTGGCTACTCTACATTCAAGAACAAGTTTCAGAGTCTCTTCTGACATCCATTTTGGTCTTTTCTTTCTTTCCTACCTTTTTTAAGGACCTCTTGTATGATGTCCTTGATGTCATTCTGCAATTTGTCTGGTCTTTGGTCATTACTGCTCAATGCAACAAATCTGTTCTTGAGATGGTCTCTAAATTCAGGTGGGATATACTCAAGTTTCTATTTTGGTTCTCGTGAACTTGCTCTAGTTTTCTTCAGCCTCAACTTGAACTTGTATGTGAGCAATTGATGACCAGTTCCAGAGTCTGCCTCTGGCCTTGTTCTGACTGATGGTATTGAGCTTTTCTGTCATCTCTTTCTACAGATGTGGTCGATTTGATTACCGTGTATTCCATCTGGCTAGGTCCACATGTATAGCTGCCATTTACGTTGTTGAAAAAATGTATTTGCAATGAAGAACTAGTTGATTCAAAAAGAACATCAAAGAGGAAATCACCAAATCAATGCCATTTACAGTAGCCCCCAAGAAGATAAAATACTTAGGAATAAATCTTACCAGAGATGTAAGAGACATACAAAGAAAACTACAGTACACTTCTGCAAGAAACCAAAAGAGACTTACAGAAGTGGAAGAACATACCTTGCTCATGGATAGGAACACTTAACATTATAGAAATGTCTATTCTACCAAAAGCGATCTATACATTTAGTGCAATTCCGATCCAAATCCCAACGACATTCTTTAATGAGATGGAGAAACAAATCACTAATTTCATATGGAAGGGAAAGAGGCCCCGGATAAATAAGGCATTACTGAAAAAGAAGAACAAAGTAGGAGGCCTTACTTTGCCTGATTTTAGAACCTGTTATTCCACCACAGTAGTCAAAACAGCCTGATACTGGTACAACAACAGATACATGGACCAATGGAACAGAATTGAGAATCCAGACATAAATCCATCCACATATAAGCAGCTGATATTTGACAAAGGTCCCAATACAGTTAAATGGGGAAAAGATAGTCTTTTTAACAAATGGTGCTTGCATGACTGGATATCCATCTGCAAAAAAAAATGAAGCAAGACCCATACCTCACTCCATGCACAAAAACTAACTCAAAATGGATCAACGACCTAAATATAAAATCTAAAATGATAAAGATCATGGAAGAAAAAATAGGCACAACGTTAGGAGCACTAATACATGGCATAAAGAGTATAAACCCAGTGCTATCGAGTTGAATAAACAGTATAGAAAACATTATAAAGAACATAGAAGAAAAACTAGATAACTGGGAGCTCCTAAAAATTAAACACCTATGCTCATCCAAAGACTTCACCAAAAGAGTAAAAAGACTACCTACAGACTGGGAAAAAGTTTTTAGCTATGACATTTCTGATCAGCGCCTGATCTCTAAAATCTACAGGATACTGCAAAAACTCATCTGCAAAAAGACAAATAACCCAATTAAAAAACGGGCAAAAGGTATGAATATACACTTCACTAAAGAAGACATGCAGGTAGCTAACAGATGTATGAGGAAATGTTCACGATCATTTGCCATTAGAGAAATGCAGATCAAAACTACAATGAGATTTTGTCTCACTCCAACAAGGCTGGCATTAATCCAAAAAACACAAAATAGTAAATGTTGGGCTACGGAGAGATTGGAACTCATACACTGCTGATGGGAATGTAAAATGGTACAACCACTTTGGAAATCTATCTGGCGTTTTCTTAAAAAGTTAGAAATAGAACTACCATACGACCCAGAAATCCCACTCCTCGAAATATACCCTAGAGAAATAAGAGCCTTTACACGAACAGATATATGCACACCCATGTTTACTGCAGTTCTGTTTACAATAGCAAGAAGCTGGAAGCAACCAAGGTGTCTATCAATAGATGAATGGTTAAATAAATTACGATACATTCACACAATGGAATACTACGGATTGATAAAGAACAGTGAGGAATCTGTGAAACATTTCATCACATAGAGGAACCTGGAAGGCATTATGCTGAGTGAAATTAGTCAGATGCAAAAGGACAAATACTGTATAAGACCACTATTACGAGTTCTTGAGAAATAGTATAAACTAAGAAGAACACATTCTTTTGTGGTTACGAGATGGGGGAGGGAGGGAGGGTGGGAGAGGGTTATTTACTGATTAGTTAGTAGATAAGAACTACTTTAGGTGAAGGGAAGGACAATACTCAATACACGGAAGGTCAGCTCAACTGGACTGGACCAAAAGCAAAGAAGTTTCCGGGATAAACTGAATGCTTCGAAGGTCAGCGGAGCAAGGGCGGGGGTTTGGGGACTATGGCTTAAGGGGACTTCTGAATCAATTGGCATAATAAACTCTATTACGATAACATTCTGCATCCCACTTAGAAGTGTGGCGTCTGGGGTCTTAAATGCTAACAAGCGGCCATCTAAGATGCATCAATTGGTCTCAACCCATCTGGATCAAAGGAGAATGAAGAACACCAAGGTCACACGATAACTGTGAGCCCGAGACAGAAAGGGCCACATGAACTAGAGACTTACATCATCCTAAGACCAGAAGAACTAGATGGTGCCTGGCCACAACCGATGACGGCACTGACAGGGAACACAACAGAGAACTCCTGAGGGAGCAGGAGAACAGTGGGATGCAGACCCCAAATTCTCATAAAAAGACCAGACTTAATAGCCTGACTGAGACCAGAAGAATCCCGGCGGTCATGGTCCCCAAACCTTCTGTTGGCCCAGGACAGGAACCATTCCCGAAGACTACTCATCAGACATGGAAGGAACTGGACAATGGGTTGGAGAGGGATGCTGATGAGGAGTGAGCTTCTTGGATCAGGTGGACACTTGAGACTATGTTGGCATCTCCGGCTGGAGAGGAGATGAGAGGGTGGCGTGGGTTAGAAGCTGACGAAATGGACACGAAATGAGAGAGTGGAGGGAGAGAGCAGGCTGTCTCATTAGGGGGAGAGTAATTGGGAGTGTGTAGCAAGGTGTATATGGGTTTTTGTGTGAGAGTCTGACTTGATTTGTAAACTTTCACTTAAAGCACAATAAAAATTATTTTAAAAAAAAGTCTTTGATCTTGCAAAGTTCTACCATGTGATCTCTCACATCATTTCTATCACCAAGGCCATATTTTCCAACTACTGATCCTTCTTTTTTTCCCCAACTTTTGCATTCCAATTACCAGTAATTATCAATACATTTTAAGTGCATGTCTTATAGCTTTCAGACTGCAGAAGTTGGTAAAAATCTTCAATTTCTTCATCTTTGGCGTTAGTAGTTGGTATGTAAATTTGAATAATAGTTGTATTAACTGGTCTTCCCTGTAGGCGTATGGATATTATCCTACCACTGACAGCGTTGTACTTCAGGATAAATCTTGGAATGTTCTTTTTGATAATGAATGTGGTGCCATTCCTCTTCAATTTATCATCCCTGGCATAGTAGGCCATATGATTGTCTGATTCAAAATGACCAACATCAGTCCATTTCAGCTAACTAATGCCTAGGATATCCATCTTTGTAAATTCCATTTCATTTTTGATTACTTCTAGTTTTCCTAGGTTCATACTTCATACATTCGTTTTCTAGTTAATAGATGTTTGCAGCTGTTTCTTCTCATTTTGAGTCAAGCCCCATCAGCAAATGAAGATCCTAAAAACTTTACTATTTTGAGTTTCAAAAAAAACACCAAACCTATTGCCAAGGAGTCAATTCCAACTCATAGCAATGATATTGGACAGAGTATAACTGCCCCCATAGGGTTTCCAAAGAGTGGCTGGTGGATTTGAACTGCCAACCACTTGGCTAGCAGCCGAGCTCTTAACCAGTGTACCACCAGGGCCCTGATTTTGAGCTTACTATTTTCCAAATCGTAAGTGCTTTATAAGAGCTCTATGGTCTAGGTTTCATTACTATCCCCATTTTAAATGTCTCAAGTAAAATAACTTACTCAAGGATGTACAACCCAGAAGAGGCAGACACAGGATTTGTGTATCTCCACATGTCATACTTCCATGATCATATTTGAGCTCATACACATGCCGTATATTCAGAGCATGGAAAAAATGGGTCTAACTGGATCTAATAGCTACTAAAATGTAGCCTTGGAAGGTACTCAAATCCTATCAATAAACTACCAAGCACTTACATAATAAGAAAGCTAAGTGTTGTAAAACAGAAAAGAAATGAACAAAGTGACATCATACCACAGAATTTAAACACTTAAGAAAAAATACTCAGAATCATTACAGCTTTGAAGATATATATTTTCTAAACATTTGTTTGGGTCACCGTGTCTTTAATATACCTGCTATGCCGGTCTAATCAAGCTACTGATGCTGGGACAAAGAAGAGGAGTTTTAACCGACATATATGGCCGAGGTGTTTTGTTTTGTTTTGTTGTGTTTTGTTTTGTTTTGTTCTTCCTTACAGCTGCTTCCAAGATAAATTCAAAATGATGTCTCAGCCATCTTGGGCTCCTGGTGGACTCACAATCACTGTGTAATGTGACTAGATGATCAGGGAAAGGACAAACTGTCAAGAAGAGATTAAGGAAAGAGAGCCCTGAGTTGCTGATAAGACTTAAACCTACACTGGATTTTTTTTTTTAACTCTAACTGGAAAATGCCACAGCTTATAGAGTAAGTTTTTAAGAAATATGGAGGGGGTTTTTGCCCTTGAAATATTTTTTATGAAAAAAAGATGAAATTCAGGTAATCAGTTTTTATGTTATAATTGACTCTATACAGAAGGAATAAAGGATCACAGGAAATTAATGTAGCCCCAGGATATTGGGAATTTCTATGACTACTCACTCCCAGGGTTGGAAGCTTTCTTCTGAAGGCAGTGCTATTTGGGCCTCCTTTGCTCTTTTTACAAGCATGGGCAGCAGAGCTACCTGCATTGAGCACATGAGTCTGTTAAAAAACAAGAAGGTCTGGGAAATTATTTGCCCACCCAGAAAATATTAATTAGGCATCTACTATAAACCAAGCACTGCCTTAGACACTTGGATTCAAAATTGGAAAAACATAGTTCAAGCCCTTGAGTCACTTTTAGTCTAGTGGAATGTCAGACATGCAAACAATCAGAGCCAATATTCGGGTTGTATGCACCAAATGACCATTTCACTTGTTTATAACCACGTTTCTCCAATTATGTGGATGCCTATTTAAATTAATTGTTATATAATTTTTAATATCATCACTGTAGCAAGTACATTGTAATATGGTACATCTTATTTATGATGCCAAAGAAGCAGAGAGAAAAGGCATTCATCATATCTTAAATCAAAATGGGAATGATGACTAGCCTCTCCAAACACACTCACCCACAGTGACATGTCTGAAGAAAGACTTTTAAGGGTGTAAGGGACATAGAAATTAGCTAGACCAACCTCCTCTTTGTACCCGTTGCCACTGAGTCAATTCCAAAAAATTTTTTTTTTTTTTTATACAGAGGACTAAACGAAGTCCATGTGCCAGTGACTTTACACAATTATTGGTGTACTTAAGATCAGAAGTACTATGAGAATCCAGACCCTCTAAATTCCAGTCCCCAAATTCTCTGAAATGCTATCTGACAACTAGTGAGTAACACATGCTGTTGTCCCTAACTGAGCCCTAGTTGTTTTATGCCCTTTGCACTATCTCCCTTCAGCCCTCTGCATTACTCCCCTAATGGCCATAATAGCATCTCCACTGGAATGGCAGAACAAAATGCCTGGGCTTTGGTCAGGAGGCAAGAGGTCGTGTTCCTACTTCAAAACTTACTACTTCATAACTTTGGGAAAAAATCGCCTGATTCCTCTAGATCCCAATTTCCCTATCAATGAAATGGAAATAATGATCCTACATTTTTGTGCGTTTAGAATAAATTATGTAAATGAAACTTCTTAAGACTCCTTGCCTTTGGACTCACCCTACTTAGTCCATTCCCAAAGTGATCATTACAATACAGATCCCATCAAGCTACAGGGAGACCCTGACTTATGACACAAGTTGGTTCTGACATGAGTTGAATACCTCTTTATTTTTTTCATTATTATAACCTTTTATTAACAGTATCTTTATAAATCTCATAGTGTTTCCGAGAGTTAATCATAAAATTGAATATCTGAAAATCAACGTCTCAGAATGATAACATCAGCAAATTACATGCTGCAATATATTATTGACAATAAGACTACCAAAAAATTAAAGCAGATGGTAGTAAATAAGGTTCGTGGTAAAAAATATGTCTTAGATACGTCATAAGTCAGGGACTACCTGTATTTCTTTACCTGAAACTCTTTGGTAGCTCTCTTGCCAAAGGGGAAAATCTAAACTCCTTCCATAGTATTCAAAGCCCTTTACCACCTGGACCCAACCTTTGCAATCTCATTTGAAATCACGCCCCACAACGTTCTATGCCCCACTTACACTGAACTATTTATTTATATTCCCCCAAATACATTGGGAAACCCTGGTGGCATAGTGGTTAAGTGCTATGGCTGCTAACCAAAGGGTCAGCAGTTCGAATCTGCCAGGCACTCCTTGGAAACTCTATGGGGCAGTTCTACTTTGTCCTATAGGGTCGCTCAATGGCACTGGGCTTAGTGTTTTGGTTTTTAAATAAATCATTCTCTCCCACACCTCTGTTTTGCTTGTGTATTTGTATCCTTGGCACGTCCTCCACCCTATAGACCCATCTCCCACTCACCAATTTGTCTACCTCTCTAATTCATCCTTAAAAACCTTGTTTTAATGTTTCACATGTTTACATATAGAAAGTATTCATGTACTATTTTGTAATTAAAAGACTAAATAAATATTCTATTCCAAAGAAAAATTTATGATCATATTTAAATGTCACTTTGTTAAAATTTCCTGACAGCCTTTGCTCATTTTACTGTGTTTCTACAGCGACTGTGTAGTTTGTACCTCCTCTTTTATTAATATCATAGTAGGTTTGTGTGTCTGCCTCCACTCTGAGTCACTGAAGCAGGCAAAATGTCTTATATTTCGCTCATCACCAAGCCCGAAACCTGGACCCATAAAGGGTGTGCAGAATGTACCTATGAAAGACTATGTAATATGGAGCTGGTATTGTGTCAGATACTCTGTGCAACCTACAGCAGGGCAAAAATTAGAGCTTTGCCCTTCCAGGGCAGAAACAGAAAAATGTCAGAGGAGCTAGTTATATTTGGTGGCATAAATAGTTAACTGTTTGACGACTAGCTGAAATGTTGGAGGTGCCTTGAAAGAGGTGATGTGCTTTCAAAAGGTCACAGTTTCGAAAACCCTATGGAGCACAATTCTACTCTGAACACTTGTGGCCACCATAAGTTGGAATCAACTCAACAACAACCAAAAACAACTTAACAGTAATATTCCTGCTCTAAAAATTGTCATGTGCAATGTTGTCCAATACAGGTAGTCCCTGGGTTACAAACATTGGGCTTACATGCAACCTGTAGTTACGAACCAACACCCATAAAGCCTATGAAAAATTCGAGGTACACACAATGCTTCATAATAACAAATGGTCGCTACTTCGCCATACACATTAAAACACTGCTATTATTGTTACTGTATTATTATGCTAGAGGTATTTTAGTGTATCTGGTGTTTCTTTAATGTTTTTTATATAGAGAAAAGTACACTATGTAATATACACTTAGACAAACATTTGACCAACTGATGTTAAATCTCGACCATACCACACTGCTCCAACTTACATACAAATTTGACTTAAAGACAGACTTAGGAAAGAAACTCATTATTAATCTGGGGACTACCTGCACAGTAGAAAAAATTCACTAGACTAGTCTTGCCCCTAGAAACTGTTTTCTGAATTCCTCTAAACTTGTAACATTCAATGTGCTTCTTAAAAGGTAAGCTGTAGGATGATTAATTAATTTCAACTATACACCGTGCATATAGTTTGAGTATGTGATACCTTTGTGAAAGCAGTATAAAAATTGATGATTTGGTTCTTCCCAGTGTGGATAATAAGATGCAAATAGTATACTCTTCAATGATAATTTTTAGAGAAGAGTATAATCATGCATCTCATATACATATTAAATGAACATGCCCCAAATGTATTATTTAACTCACTAATTCATTAGAAAATTAATTCATGAGAAAACCAATCAAAGTAGAATCCAAAGAGAAGATATATGCAGATAGTAAGAAATGTTGAAATGAAGTTGCTTAGATGCAAAATTGGTCATTATCCATAGAAAAATAAGCAACTCTATCTCCATGGAATACAATTTGCCTT
This sequence comes from Elephas maximus indicus, assembly GCF_024166365.1. Classification (NCBI taxonomy): domain Eukaryota; kingdom Metazoa; phylum Chordata; class Mammalia; order Proboscidea; family Elephantidae; genus Elephas; species Elephas maximus. The sequence continues at coordinate 56,556,176 of NC_064833.1, read as the reverse complement.
TCATAGAAAAGAATCATTTGCCTTGCTATCAATATTCTATTAGTTATATAGTTGTAAAATAGCTTTAGATATACAATAGATAATCTGGAAAAGTATGCTAGATAATGTCAGCTTTTCCACTGAGGATACCCAATAATCTTTTTTGCTCATTTCTAAGTCTTTCATAATTTTTTCTTATAATTCTAACACATTAAAGCCCTTATCTGTTTTCTACAAAAATATTGGTTCTATAAATTTAACAGCACGTATTCTCTGGGTCTCTATCTTAGGCTGGGAGCCTTGGTAGTGCAGTGATTAAGAGCTCGGCTGCTAACCAAATAGTTAGCAGTTTGAGTTCATCAGTCGTTCCTTGAAAACTGTATGGGGCTGTTCTACTCCATCCTATAGGGTCGCTATGAGTTTGGATTGACTCAATGGCAATGAGTTTGTTTTTTTGTTTTGTTTTGTTTTGGTGGGGGAGGGTTTATCTTAGACTGGGATGTCTATAGAAGCAAAACTAGTAAACCATATATATATATAGGAAACCCAGGTGGCATATTGGTTAAGTGCTATGGTTGCTAACCAGAATGTCAGCAGTTAGAATCCACCAGGCCCTCCTTGGAAACTCAATGGGGCAGTTCTGCTCTGTCCTATATGGTTGCTATGAGTCAGAATTGGCTCAAGGGCAACAGGTTTTGTTTTGTTTTGTTTTTTGGTGTACATCCAAAACGAAACCAAACCCACTGCCGTCGAGTCGATTCTGACTCATAGTGACACTATAGGACAGAGTAGAACTGCCCCATAGAGTTTCCAAAGAGTGCCTGGTGGATTTGAACTGCCAGCCTCTTGGTTAGCAGCTGTAGCACTTAACCACTACACTACCAGGGTTTTCTTGGAGTACATATGTGTGTATATATATACATATATGGACATACACACACACACACACACACAGAGAGAGTGAGAGAGGGAGAAATTTACCTCAGAGAAATGGCTCATGTGGTGCAGAGACTGGCAAGTCCCAAGTCCATGTGTCATGTGTCAGGTTGGAGGCTGCAGGGGCTGATGAACACAAGATCAGCAGGTCAGATGGCAGGCCACTGGCTCATGGGCTGCGGAGGCTGTCAAATCCAAGATAGGCAGGCAATATGGAAGGCCATTGGCTCAAGTCCCAAGAACTGAAGGTCAGATGATGACAAGCCAGAGGCAAGAACCAGAGCAAGCAAGCACGCTTTGCCAGAAAGTCCATATACATATCCAATGCAGGCCACACCCCCAAGGAAACATCCCTTACAACTGATTGGCTGATCACATCAGATCACATCGTGGAGGATGACTACATCATTACGTAACTGCCAAATCACTGAGAATCATGGCCCAGTCAAGTTGACACACAGCCTTAACCATCATAGTCTCCTAGTGAATATTCTGATTGCTTTCCAATATTGCCTTATAAGCATATGATCTAAAAGTAGAACTGTGTCTCCTAAAGTTTTATTTATAAGATTTAACTGAGAGTGCTTCTTAAAATTTGGATTTCCAGATCTTCCTCTGGAAATTCTCATCCATGTTATCAGGAGGGACCAATCCTTGGAGAAGGACATCATGCTTGGTAAAAGTATAAGGTCCTCAAAAAAGAGGAAGACCCTCAATGAGATGGACTGACACAGTGGCTGCAACAATGACCTCAAACATAACGATGATTGTGAGGATGGCGCAGGGCCGAGCGGTGTTTCATTCTGTTGTACATAGAGTTGCTATGAGTTGGAATCAACTTGACGGCAACAGGTATAGTTATGGAAAGGCGGTTAGGAATATGCATTTTTTTTTAGTAAGCACCCTACATGATTCTTACGATCTGGGTAGTAGGGAGTTTTTGAATTAAAACAAGGCTGAAAAAACACGATAGATATTGTTTTACATTAATTAAGCAAAGTTTAATTAAACTTGATTTAGCCTAGAAGAACACTTATCAAGTCCTTTTTTAATTTGAATAGAGTGTCTAAATTTATGACCACTTATTGTCTCCCAGATTTTTTCAAGTATTTTACCTGAGTGTAAATATTAATTGAATCTGAAAGACCTTCCTTTTAACTTTCAAAGGTCTCTTTCTCTCTTCTTTTTTCTCATCTCATGATGCTGTATAACATGATGGCATTTTTTGAGCTGCCAAAATTAATTTACGAATGTGTCAATTGATCAAGAAACAATAAGCTAAGGTCAGTTACCAAGAATAGCAGAGACAGTTGATCCACCAAAGCCTAAAATATTAGCAGATGTGGGGGAGGAAAAAAGGTGAGATAATGAGTCAGTAGCCAGAAAAAACAGCATGAACAAGTGTGAGAGTGCTATCTGAAACCAAAGGACATATTCAAGGTCAGATTTTGAGCGAGTTCACAAGTGGGCAAGGGAAGAGATCTAAGAGACAAACATGGTAAATTCAGATACATTTTCAGGACAGCATTCTTCAAAGAAAAAGACTCTACTTTCATAACAGCGGTTGAATCTCAGACAACACACACCAGTACATTCGAACATTTCTATGTTGTTAAAAAAAAAAAAAAATGTTGTTAGGTGCCATTAAGTCGTAGCGACCCTATGTACAACAGAATAAAACACTATCTCGTCCTGTGCCATCCTCACAATTTTTGCTATGTTTGAGCTCATTGTTGTAGTCACTGTGTCAATCCATTTCATTAAGGGTCTTCCTCTTTTTTGCTGACCCTCTACTTTTACCAAGCATGATGTCCTCTCCAGGGACTGGTCCCTCCTAATAACACATCAAAAGCACATGAGACAAGTCTCATAGTCTCACTTTCCATACTACTAGATAAATGGTCACTAGCCACTATCCTACAGAGTCGCTATGGGTTGGAATCGACTTGATGGCAATAGGTTGGGTTTTTTGGTCATCCACTTTCCTGAGCCCCCATCCCTTCCTCCCAGCCAAGCCAGCATCCCTAGGATCCAGCAACTGAAAAGATAATATCTGGCACAACAGAAAACCCCTGAAACCCTGCTTCATTCAGTCCTACAGCTACATTCTAATTGCAATCTACATCGTACTGGTGGTTAAGTACCGTGTTTATCACTCTTTCTCACTGGGATGCCTCCACTGGTCTTCTATGGAGCTCCTCACCAAATTCCTGGATCTACCAAAGAGAAATCAATTTTCTTCTAGAAAAATGAGTATTTTTCCTGTTATTACAACATTGTAATCCTTATATTTTGTCAATCTGAAAATGTCCCTCCCACTCCCAATTGCAGGCCATGTCCTTACATTTGCCTTGTGACTTAACAATGAGATAATACACTGAAGGTGTTTGTTTGCTTTTTTCTTTATTTTTTGCAATTTCTTAACTGGTAAATATTTTGCTACTTCTTCCCTGATATTTCCTGTGAAACTTCATTTTAGATACTTCTAAAAAGAATCTGAAATAAAAATTACTGAACAACTATTATATTTAAATTCCTGATGTTAGCCAAAAAATTGTAATTAGTCTCTCAGTGAAATCTGAAAACAAAAAAAAAAAATTTAGTGCTACTTTGATTTAAACATGACTTTACAGTATTTCCTTTTTAAAGTTTCAAGTTAAAGATTTAATCCACCAAGCATATAGCTGACAATGGCTAAATTCAGTATTTGTTTAACATTAAAGATTAAATTCGTGACAGTGTCCCTTTTTAATTAAGTTTTATTTCTTGTATTTACCTATTAACGTGATTTGAGTTTCATATGATGAGAGCCCCGGTGGAACAGTGATTAAGTGCTGGGATGCTAACCAAAAGTTTGGCGGTTCAAACCCACTAGCAACTCCGAGGGAGAAAAATGTGGCAGTCTTCTTCCATAAAGATTTAAACAAAACCAAAACCAAGTCCATTGTCACCAAGTTGATTCCAACTCATAGCAACCCTATGGGACAGAGTAGAACTGCCCCACACAGTTTCCAAGGAGCACCTGGTGGATTTGAACTGCCAACCTTTTTGGTTAGCAGGTATAGCTCTTAACCACTACACCACCAGGGTTTCCCATAAAGATTACAGCCTGGGAACCCTATGGGTCAGTTCTACTGTGTCCTATAGGGTCACTATGAGTTGGAATCAGCTTGACAGCAACAGGTTATGATGAGAGAAAACTTGGAGTTTATCTAATCCTCACATTTTACAGATGATGAAACAACATTCCCAGGTGGATAAATTACTTATCCAAGTCACACCAATAATTAGTAATAAAAAAAAAGTCCAGAGTAGCTATCCCCTGCCATCCACAAATTAAATCACCTATGTTGTTGTTGTTGTGTGCCATCAAGTCAGTTCAGACTCTAAGCACTTCCTACTGGTAATCTTTACAACCTTAGAGTAGAACTGATCCATAGAGTTTCATAGATTGTAATCTTTACGGGAGCAGATCACCAGGTCTTTTCTTTCGCTGCTGGTGGGTTGAACTTTTCAGTTAGCAGCCAAGTGCTTAACCATTGCACCACCAGGGCCCCTTAATAAAATTTTCTCTACCCATTGCCGTCCAGTCAATGCCGACTCATAGCAACCCTATAGGACAGAGTAGAATTGTTCCATAGGGTCTCCAAAGAGCAGCTGGTGGATTTGAACTGCTGACCTTTTGGTTAGCAGCCAAGCTTTTAACCACTGTGCCACCAGGGCTCCAAATTATCTCGAAGTCATCTAAGGCATGATAATTGTTAAATTGTGAAAATAAAACTTACCTAATACATAATTTTTAAACACAAGCTTCCATATGTTTATGAGCCCTTTTGAAAACCAGACAAGGAAAAAATATTATAAATGATCATTGGAAATTACAAAAATTGAGAAAACAGAGGGCACCAAGCTGCCAAAGGCAGTAGGAATTTTTCCAGGAAGCAGTGCTTTTATTTGGTAACATAATTAATAGGTACAAGGTTATTTCCATCTCCCCAACCCCCCCCCAAAAAAAACAAAAAACCAGTTGCCTCAAGTCAATTTCAACTCATGACAACCCCATGTGTGTCAGAGTGGAACTATGCTCCATAAGGTTTTCAATAGCTGTTTTTTTGGAAGTAGATGGCCAGGTCTTTCTTCCAAAGTGCCTCTGGTGGACTCAAACTGGCATCCTTTCAGTTACTAGCTGAGTGCTTAATAATTTGCACCACTCAGAGACTCTGCCCATCTCCCAAAGAGGTATTTAAGTGCTCTTCACACAAAGAAAGAATCACCCACTCTTAGGGCTGGCTGCATGTACGATGGTGTCTATGCTGGCTGCTGTCAGTCATGCAGAGAAAGGAACAGCTTTTCGAGAAGTGGAATACAGGATTTCATTATCAATCAGTCCCCAGGTTCTCTATCTTCTCATCTTCCCATTATTTTAGCAGCAGGAAGTACCTTCGAAACTTTTTTTGAATAAACTGAGTTTATTATCCAGCCTTTCTATCCCTGGTATTCTAGAATAGACCTTCTAGGAAAGGATTGTCTGGCGATTTTGCAGTCGTCAGGAATTATGACCATTCAGTGCTTGAGGGAATGGTTTCTATCCATGCCATTGTCATCTGCTTTATCTCCCTAACCAGAGTTGCACTCAGTTACAGAAAGAAAGGAGATTGGAGCAGGCTTGAGAATGTTCTCACTGATGAGCTTTCTGATACCTCCAAGGGTACAGAACTCTCAGGCCAAGAATTCTCATATTCACATTGAGAGGTCCTTGTCCATATAGCAGAGAAATATTTTTCTCTGAAATATATAGATCGTTTCCTTTCTCCATTCCTTTATTTAGTCACAAACATACATTATTGCCCACAACATGTCCACTCTATTATAGAAGCTGAAAATACAGCGATAAACAATTGGAAAATGTTTCTGCCTTCATTGAGCTTGTGCTCTAATAGAATCATACAGAGACAACAAGTAATCAAATAAATATATGTCAGGAGATGATACTTGCTATAGATATCCATAAAGCAGGCTAAGGAAATAAAGTTGCTACAGAGAGGCTATCTTATATAAGGTCCTCAGGAAGACCTCTCTGATTAGGTAACATTTAAGCAGACATCTGAAGGGATGGAAGAAACCATCAGATATTGGCGGAAATGCCCTTCAAGAAGAAGAACAACATGACCCTAAATTGGGGGCACAATTAATGGATTCAAGGAAACCTTTGCCGTTACAGCAAACTGGGCCAGTGGAAGAGAGGTAGAAGATGGGGTCAGAGAGGGAGCAGGGAAGGGCTTGGTGTGGAAGCAAAATCATGCCAGGCATTATAAGCACACCGAGGGAGATGAAACAACTTTTGAAGTTATATGATCTGATTCAAGTTTCAAAAGAATCTTTCTAGCTGCTGTTTTGAAAACCAACTAGGAGGCTATTACAATAACAATTGGTTGTAGCTTGAACCAGGGTACTAGCAGGGACAGCATTGGAGCCTGTATATATTTTGGAGGTAGAGCTAACATGATTTCTGGATACATTAGATATGGGAAGACTGCTGATGTAGCAGGTTTGAGGGAGAAGATCAAAAGTTCCATTTTGAACGTGTTAGCTGTGAAATGCCTATTAAATATACAATTAGAGATACAATGCAAACCATACTATTCTTCTCACTAATTTTTTAAAGAAAATATAGCTATTTTTCACTAAATATATTTAATTTATGTTATCATATACTGGATTACCTATTTAAATAATTATTACGTAAATATTTTTTTAATTTTCTTAGTTTTAATTTCTAAGTATGTCTTGATAGATGTAACCCACTTAAGCAAAAGCTTTTTAGGGTCCTCAGTAATTTTTAAGAGAGCAAAGTGTTTTAGATATTGAAAATATGTAAACTGCTGGACTTGAGAAATACAACATGGTTGTAATACTTACAAGCACTGTGTAATATTTTGCTTTGTCTGATAAAAAGGAAATTTAGATTCACTTTTTTTCTATATTTTATTTATTTTTATATTCACCTTTTAATGTACTTGATATTAATAGTGTATTTGATATTAATAGTATATTTGATAATGGTGCTTATAAATAATTTTAAGATTTCAGTAGTAGAGATTTCCAAATGCAAAGATGCAAGTAGTGATACCTAGACCACTTCCCAAATTTGGCTGGAACATCTGATTTTTATTCAAAATTTCACTTTACTTTAAAGGTATTAAGTGATTTTTCTTACAGCCAAGATTTGTATGTTCGGACGATTCATCTCAACTATTCTAATCTAGATCTGCAGTTACAATTCGACCACATGAGCCTTGACAATTTTTAAGACAAACTTGAGAAGCAAGGACACCCAGAGTAGTTAGTTCACATGCACAGGCTGTCTTATCTGTACCTAAAACATTTTTCCTAAGGGTTAGTTGACTTTTATTTTGCATATTTTTATGCTACCTTAACTATCTCTTATCCTTGGTAAAGCAAAGCAAGATTTAACAAACCAAACAAAAAGAATTTTGTTAATCACGATAACATTTTTTTCATGCAGTCAAATTTGTTCATTTGTTGGTTTGTGTGTGTGTGTGTGTGTGTGTGTGTGTGCGTGAGAGAGATTTCCTTTGTCTCTTTGGTATGAAAGATCCGCAGGAAAACACTCTCTAATTTGTCTTGAAGTCCCTTGATACCATTATGTAATGATTTTTGTTCTCATAGACAGCAGACTAAATCTTATTCAGAATTTAATAAAACTCTAGGCAAATTACTGATGACATTCAACATTCAGATCTGAGATTCAGATCTTATTTTTATATCCAAATACCGAAGGAAAAAAATCCCCCATCTCTCTCAAACATCTTCCTCATAATCTAACCTCAGAAGTTAGCAACCTAAGGTCACATAAGGAGCCCTGGTAGTGCAATGGTTAAGCACTCAGCTGCTAATCGAAATGTTGACGGTACAAACCCACCAGCTGGTCTATGCAGAATAAAAGACCTGGAGATCTGCTCTTCTAAAAATTTCAGCCTAGGGAATCCAATGGGGCCATTCTACTCTATCACATGGTGTCACTATGAGTCAGAATCTACTCAACAGCACTCAAGGGACAGTGTTGTAAATGTCATAGGTAAAGGAGTAGATCATGTGTTGATTAGAGTTATTGGTTTTTAAAAGTATATGCTTGACGTAAGTTGTTTACTTGCCATAGCATCTTTATAAGTAAAAACAGAGGGGAGAAAAAACAGTTACTTGAGCATTCCAGCCAGCTGAAATCTATTTTAAATTTGACTTTCCATTATTTGTTTTGAAAAAGCTCTGCAAATTAGATTTCATTAGGTAAAAAAAGAAGCCAGTGAATCTTGCCATTTACATAAAGGCCAGTAAATCTTGCCATCCCCAACGTGTCTGTCAGTTTGTCGTACTGTGGGGGCTTGCGTGTTGCTGTGATGCTGGAGGCTATTCCACTGGTATTCAGATACCAGCAGGGTTACCCATGGCAAACAGGTTTCAGCTGAGCTTCCAAATAAGACTAGGAAGAAGGAAATGTCAGTCTACTCTGAAAAGAATAAGCCAGTGAAAACTTTATGAATAGCAGTGGAACATTGTCTGATATAGTGCCAGAAGATGAGCCCCCCCTCCCCAGATTGGAAGGCACTCAAAAGACAACGGGGGAAGAGCTGCCTCCTCAAAGTAGAGTCAACCTTAATGACGTGGATGGAGTCAAGCTTTTGGGACCTTCATTTGCTGGTGTGCCAAGACTCAAAATGAGAAGAAACAGCTGCAAATATCCATTAGTAACTGGAACCTGGAATGTACTAAGTATGAATCTAGGAAAATTGAAAATCATCAAAAATGAAATGGAACACATAAACATCAGTATCCTAGGCAATACTGAGCTGAAATGGACTGGTATTGACCATTTTGAATCAGACAATCATATGGTCTACTATGCCGGCAATGACAACTTGAAGAGGAATGGTGTTGCATTAATCATCAAAAAAAACATTTCAAAATCTATCCTGAAGTACAATGTTATCAGTTATAATATCCATAACACCTCCACGGAAGACCAGCTAATACAACTATTATTCAAATTTATGCACCAACTACTAAGGCCAAAGATGAAGAAATTTAAGATTTTCATCAGCTTCTGCAGTCTAAAATTGACAAAACATGCAATCAGGATGCACTGATAATTACTGGTGATTGGAATGTGAAAGTTGGAAACAAAGAAGAAGGATCAGTAGTTGGAAAATATGGCGTTGGTGACAGAAACAATGCCAGAGATCACATGATAGAATTTTGCAAGACCGATAACTTCTTCATTACAAATATCATTTTTCACCAACATAAATGACAACTATACACATGGACTTGCCAGATGGAATACACAAGGATCAAATCAACTACATCTGTGGAAAGAGACAATGGAAAAGCTCAATATCATCAGTCAGAACAAGGCCAGGGGCCGATTGTGGAACAGAGCATCAATTGCTCTTATGCAAGTTCAAGTTGAAACTGAAGAAAATTAGAACAAGTCCATGAGAGCCAAAATATGACCTTGAGTATATCCCACCTAAATTTAGAGACTATCTCAAGAATAGATTTGATGCATTGAACACTAATGACCCAAGACTAGATAAGCTGTGGAATGACATCAAGGACATCATAAATGAAGAAAGCAAGAGGTCATTGAAAAAACAGGAGAGAAAGAAAAGACCCAAATGGGTGTCAGAAGAGACTCTGAAACTTGCTCTTGAACATCAAGCAGCCAAGGCAAAAGAAAGAAATGTTGAAGTAAAGGAACTGAACAGGTGATTTCAAAGGGCGGATCAAGAAGACAAAGTAAAGTATTATAATGACATATGCCAAGACCTGGAGATAGAAAACCAAAAGGGAAAAACATGCTCAGCATTTCTCGAGCTGAAAAAACCGAAGAGAAAATTCAAGCCTTGGGTTGCAATATTGAAGGATTCTATGGGGAAAATATTAAATGACACAGGAAGCATTCAAAGAAGATGGAAAGAATACACAGAGTCTTTATATAAAAAAGAATTGGTCAACCATTTCAAAGGGTAACATATGATTAGGAATCAATGCTACTGAAGGAAGAAGTCCAAGCTGCACTAAAGGCATTGGCAAAAAACAAGGCTCCAGACAGTGATGGAATATCAATTGAGATGTTTCAACAATCAGATGCAGTGCTAGAAGTGCTCACTCGTCTACACCAAAAAGTTTGGAAGACAGCTACCTGGCCAACAGACTGGAAGAGATCCATATTTATGCCTATTCCCAAGAAAGTTGGTCCAACCAAATGTGGAAATAATCAAACAATATCATTAATATTACACTCAAGCAAAATTTTGCTGAAGATCATTCAAAAAAGGCTGTACCAGTATAGCAACAGGGAACTGCCAGAAATTCAGGCCAGGTTCAGAAGAGGACATGGAACCAGGGATATCATTGCTGATGTCAGATGGATCCTGTCTGAAAGCAGAGAAAACCAGTAAGATATCTACCTGTCCTTCATTGACTATGCAAAGACATTCGACTGTGTGGATCATAACAAATTATGGATAACACTATGAAGAATGGGAACTGCCGAACACTTAATTGTGCTCCTGAGGAACCTGTACATAGATCAAGAGGCAGTTGTTCAAACAAAACAAGGGGATATTGCATGGTTTAAAGTCAGGACAGGTGTGTGTCAGGATTATATCCTTTCACTGTATTTATTTAATCGGTATGCTGAGCAAATAATGTGAGAAGCTGGACTATATGAAGAAGAACAGGGCATCAGGATTGGAGGAAGACTGATTAACAACCTGCGATATGCAGATGACACAACCTTGTTTGCTGAAAGTGAAGAGGACTTGAAGCACTTACTGATGAAGATCAAAGACCACAGCCTTCAGTATGGATTACACCTCAACATAAAGAAAACAAAAATCCTCACAACTGGACCAGTAAATAACATCATGATAGACGGAGAAAAGATTGAGGTTGTCAAGGATTTCATTTTACTTGAATCCACAATCAACAGCCATGCAAGCAGCAGTCGAGAAATCAAAAGATGCATTGCATTGGGCAAATCTGCTGCAAAGGACCTCTTTAAAGTGTTGAAAAGCAACTAAGTCACCTTGAAGACTAAGGTGCACCTGACTTGAGCCACGGTGTTTTCAGTTACATCATACGCATACAAAAGCTGGACAATGAATAAGGAAGACCGAAGAAGAACTGATGCCTTTGAATTGTGGTGTTGGTGAAGAATATTGAATGTACAGTGGACTGTCAAAAGAACAAACACATCTGTCTTGGGAGAAGTACAACCAGTGTGCTCCTTAGAAGCAAGAATGGTGAGACTGCGTCTTACATACTTTGGATGTTTTGTCAGGAGGGATTAGTCCCTGGAGAAGGACGTCATGCTTGGAAAAGTACAGGGTCAGCAGAAAAAAGGAAGACCCTCAACAAGATGGATTGACACAGTGGCTGCAACAACGGGCTCAACCATAACAACGATTATGAGCATGGAACAGGACCAGGCAGTGTTTCATTCTGTGGTACATACAGTTGCTATGAGTCGTAACCGACTTGACATAACAGCAGCAATAAAAAATCTTGCCATTTGATGTATTTTCAAAGCTCTCTACAAGAAATCATTTAGAAAACCTAACAAAAGAATGGTAAAGAAAAACTACCCCACAGCTACCCTTCACATTTATGAAGACATGACATAGAACTAGGCATGGGCTGTTACACAGATGCTTCTGAAATTTACATAGGAAAATGATTAAAAATATAACAGGTGTGAAAGGCATAAAGTGAGAAACAGCAGAGCGGGTTTTGGGAAATGAAAGTAGTTTGTTTTGATACAAGGACGAAGGAGTAGTCCAGCTTTTAATGGGGTGAAAATGTAGGCATTACTAGTTCTTAGTTATCGAGTACTGCTATAAAAGAAACACCACAAGGGATGGCTTTAAGAAACAGAATTTTATTTTCTCACAGTTTAGGAGGCTAGAAGTCTGAATTCAGAACACCAGCTCAAGAGGAAGGCTTTCTCTCTCTGTCGGCCCTGGAGGGTCCTTCAACTTCTGCCTCCTGGTTCCCTGGAGATCTTCATATGACTTGGCATCTCTTTCTCCGCCTGCTTGCTTACTTAATCTCTTTTATATCTTAAAGGAGATTGACTGAAGACACACACTACACTAATTCTGCCTCGTTAAACTAACAAAGACAACCCATTCCCGAATGGGATTATAACCACAGGCATAGAAGTTAGGAATTACAACACATATTTTGGGGAGGACCCACTTCAATCCATAACACTAATGAACCCCCAAAGATTAATACAGGCCATGAAACTTGTCCAGCAAAATTGTATACAGCTGGGGCCAGGTGTATGTTACAATCATCTGTTTTTCTATTTCTTGGTTCCTCCTCTTCTTTCCTTATCTTACCCAGTCTCTTCTATTCTTCTCAAATCTCCTTCATTTCTTCAAAAAAACAGGGAGCTTGGGGGAAGCAGAGTGTTGTCCCAAGTTTCCTTACAATCACTCTCTTTTCTATCAAGAAGTATAGCACAATGAAGAACAGGCATTGATCTCAGTGATTCTCCCCTGCAAAAAGGCTAGAGGGTCTGTCTTACCAGATTAGCAACTCTATGCTTAACACATAGTTAGGCTGTTCAAGCTAAGGAAAAACATGTGAGGTTTGTGCTTCATAACAGCAATTTGTACAGTTGTTTATTTGATAGTGGGAGGGAAATGTAATGTGAAGCAAAAAAGCCTGATATCAGGCAAAAGATGATGAGACCTTGAGCTGGGACAATGACAGCTAAGATAAAGAGAGGGAACTGATTCAAGATTTAGTTAAAAAGCATATAGATTCAAATTCTCATGAAGGAAGAGTAAGGATTGCCATCAAACCAGCTGTTTCAAAAATGATGATATCTTGGTATTCTAGAAAAAATTAGGTACTGCTGACATACTTACATGTGTTTTATAACCATCTAATAATATAATTCTTAGTTCACAAGACTGTGAGTCCTTCAATCCAGGGACCAAATGTTATTCAACTTTTTATTCATAGATCCTAGTTTCGTACCTGGAACACGGTAAACACACAGAAAAACATTTGCTGGATAAGTAAGTCCCTAGTCTCCCTTATTACCAAGTGTGTACATTAACAAAATGTTTACCTGAGGTCAGAAATAACAGCATGGTGCCTGAATAGAATTGGTAAGTTTGTTTCAAGTCAATGAAACTATTTAGGGGTCCAGCCCATACACCTGTATTTATTATAACATGGTCTGACCAGCTAAGAAAATATTTAAACTTTAAGCAGACTTTGTTAAGTGAACAGTGATAGCATAAAAACAAAACAAAGTACTAAATCCCTTTGTTAAAATAGATCACACATTAAGAATTTTTTCAAAATATTACTTGTTAAACATTGAAGACAAAAGTTGACATTTGTACCTAAGAGACATTGTGGTTTTATGTTGACAAGGCTGATCAAACTTTGTACTTAACATAACCTTAGGCTGACTTGACTAGAACAAGGGGCCCTAAACCATATGTAAACTTCCCTTAGTGTAACTTGTTTGCTCCATCTCAGGACCAGATCACCCCGCTCCTGTGCCTGACTACAAGTGACATTTCCTGCCTCTACTTTCCTGCTATTGCAATGTTTGACTCAGTTTGTTAAGTTTTACCACCCTCTGCTATTCATAAGGTTTTCACCGGCTAATTTTTTTCAGAAGTAGACTTCCAGATCCTTCTTCCTAGTCTGTCTTAGTCTGGAAGCTCAGCTGAAACCTGTCCGCCATGGGTGACCCTGCTGACATTTGAATACTGGTGGCATAGCTTCCGGCATCACAGCAACACACAATCCCCTACAGTACAACAAACTGACAGACTCTCTGCACTGAGAGAACTGAAGAACAAATTCAAGCCTCAAGTTGCAATATTGAAGGAATCTGTGGGCAAAATATTGAATGACTCAGAAAGTACCAAAACAAGATGGAAGAAATACATAGAGTCACTATACCAAAAAGAATTAATTGGTAGATAGTCAATCATTTCAGGAGGTAGCATATGATAGAGAACCAATGGTACTGAAGGAAGAAGTCTAAGCTGCACTGAAGACATTGGCAAAAAGCAAGGCTCCAGGAATTGATGGAATACCGAATGAGATCTTTCAACAAATGGATACAGTCCTGGAAGTGCTTACTCATCTATGCCAAGAAATTTGGAAGACAGCTACCTGGCCAACAGACTGGAAGAGATCCATATTTATGCCTATTCCAAAGAAAGGTGATCTCATCGAATGCTAAAATTATCTAACAGTATCATTAATATCACACACAGGTAAAATTTTGCTGAAGATCATTCAAAAGCAATTGCAACAGTACATCAAGGAGAGATATCATTGCTGATGTCAGATGGATCCTGGCTGAAAGCAGAGAATGGCAGAAAGATGTTTACCTGTGTTTTATTGACTATGCAAAGGCATCCGACTGTGTGGATCATAACAAATTATGGGTAACGTTGCAAAGAACAGGAATTCCAGAACACTTAATTGTACTCATAAGGAACCTGTACATAGATCAAGAGGCAGTCGTTTGAACACAACAAAGGGATACTGAGTGGTTTAAAGTCTGGAAAGGTGTGCGTCAGGATCCTTTCACATTACCTACTGAATCTGTATGCTGAGCAAATAATCCGAGAAGCTGGACTATATGAAGAAGAACAAGGCATCAGGATTAGAGGAAGACTCATTAACAACCTGTGTTATGCAGATGACACAACCTTGCTTGCTGGAAGTGAAAAGAGCTTGAAGAACTTACTGATAAAGGTCAAAGACCATAGCCTTCAGTATGGACTACACCTCAACATAAAGATAACAAAAATCCTTACAACTAGACCTATAAGCAGCATCGTGATAAACAGAGAAAAGATTGAGTTTGTCAAGGATTTCATTTTACTTGGATCCACAATCAACACCCATGGAAGCAGCAGTCAAGAAATCACAGGATGCATTGCATTGGGCAAAACTGCTGCAAAAGACCTCTTCAAAGTGTTAAAAAGCAAAGATGTCACTTTAAAGACTAAGGTATGCCTGATCCAAGACATGGTGTTTTCAATCGCCTCACATGCATACGAAATCAGGACAATGAATAAGGAAGACCAAAGAAGAATTGATGCCTTTAAGTTGTGGTGTTGGTGAAGAATATTGAATAAATCATGGATTGCCAAAGGAATGAACAAATCTATCTTGGAAGAAGTACAACCAGAATGCTTACAAATGAAGATGACGAGACTTCATCTCACATATTCTGGAGATGTTATCAGGGAGGACCAGTGCAAGGAGAAGGACATCATGCTTGGTAAAGTGGAGGGTCAACAAAAAAGAGGAAGACCCTGGAAGAGATGACAAGTGGCTGCAACAACGGGTTCCAGCATAACAATGATCATGAGGATGGTGCAGGACCAGGCAGTGTTTCGTTCTGTTGTGCGTACGGTCACTATGAGTGGGAACTGACTCAAGGGCACCTGAAAACAACAACAACCACCCTCTGCATATGAAAGCTTTGCTTGCCCCCTCCTTTTCTGGGATGGTTCTGGCCTAGGCTTCGAGTGTCTCCCTATTGCAACACCAAAACCAACCAAACCAGTTGCCATCAAGTCAATTGTGCCTCATGGTGACCCACGTGTTTCAGAGTAGAATTGAGCACTGGGTTTTCAATGGCTGTGACCTTTCAGAAGTAGATGGCAGGCCTTTCTTCTGAGGCACCGTTGGGTGGATTTGAATCACTTAAGCCAAGCATTTAACCATTTGAAATACCCAGGGACTCTCTATTGCAATGTAGTTGTATGCCATAGAATAGATTCAGACTCATAGCGACCCATATGAGAGTAGAACTGCCCCATAGGGTTTCCTAGGCTATAAATCTTTACAGAGGCAGATCACCAGGTCTTTTCTCCTGGGGAGCCAATGGTGGGTTTGAACAGCCAGCCTCTAGGTTAGCAGCTGAGCATTTAACCATTGCACCACCAGGGACGCTTCCCTATTGTGACAGTCCTCTTCAATAAAGTCTTTAATTGCTAATGTCCAGACTTGCATTTTTTTTTTTCCATTTAAAATATGAAATTCTATAGACAATCTAGCCTTTCCCATTCTTCCTTCCTATTTTGAGGGGATACTGTGTAACTCTAAGCAAACAAATTCACCTCTTGAGACCTCTCAAGTTTCTCAGCGTGGTGTCTAAGGCTCTCTCTTTCACCGTGGCTCTGAGTCCAGGATAGCAGATGTTCCTGGGGGAAGTACAGATCAATTATACATCAAGGAATCAGGTTTGACCTGCTTTGCATGTTTTTGCCTCTGTATAAATCTCAAATTGCTATAATCCATTCCCTCAGGAGTTACTCAGCTCATGGAACACAACATCGTTGAACACCAACAACATGTCTTCAAGCCACTCAGGAGTAAACAAATGAGGCAATGCAAAGATGGAGGCAAACATCCAGGGCTGCAGTATCCCCAGGCCTCCTCTATGGACCTCACCACTTCTGCAGGCCATCCATGGCACACCAGTGTGTTCTGGCTCACAAAGATCAGGAAGCTCTGCCCTAAGTGGCTGTGAAATGCTGGGCTCTGTTCTGGACATTTGAGTATACCAGAGCAGGTCTGAGCAATTGCAGTTGCCTTGATTGATTTCACTGGGATTCAGCATTTCCCCCAAAGTTTGAAACCCCGTGAAATAAGAGTATTTCCTCAGATCTCTTAATAAGTTTAAATACTTTGGGGATGTAAATCCAGTGAGAGCCTCTTTCATCTCACCCTACAGCTTCTACCTCCAACAGAATTGTGGAAGAAAGAGAAGAGGACAAAGACCTCTTCAAAATATGACTGTTGTCTTGAGGTTAGAAATTCCCATATTTGGAAACAAAGAAGTTTGGGCTTAGAGGTCAGACAGATGCTGGTTCAAATCCCAGCTCCTCCCCTTCTATTTGGTGGTAGTAGGCAAATTGATTCATTATTCAAGTGTAAAGATTCTCTGGTTGAATCACCCTGACTTGTGATTCAAATAATTTCAAGACTACTCAATGCTTAATATAAACCAGGCTCTTTACTTGATGCCCATACTCATTTCATTTGATCCTCACTACAAATCTGTATAGGCTATTTTTATCTCGTTTATAGAAACAGAAACTCAAAGTCAAGATGCAAAGGGACATAAAAAAAGGTCCCAAAGCTAATAAGAGGAAATGCCAGGTTTCAATACTTTACCAGGGATTCTAAAACTACCCAGAGAGTCAGGAAAGAGAATTTGTAAAGAGCAGAACCTTTGTAAAGAGCAGAACATTGAAGTTTACCATGTGCAGAAACTGTTGAACTTAATATAATTAAGCCTTCCCTTTGAATTCACGGTTCACTGCAATGCAGTTTTAAAAGTCTTTCTCAGCTCCTTGGTCTGAGTGATAATTTATACTTTGAGTCTCTTTTTGCTCCATTGAACTGTACAAGTGGCTCAAGGATCAAAACATCCTTCCTTTCTAGCAATACAGCTTTACATAAATTTTGTGAACAAATCCATTTTCTGGCATGATGAGGGCATGTGAAAACCTTCAGCCCAAGCTCATTGGTTTCCCTTCTCCCTCAAAATTTCCAATCTCTGAGACCAGGATCTATACCACCTGGATCCAAATAAGCCATGTGGAATGCTTCCAAACCCCACACACATCCCTGTGCTACCTCCTGTACTCTCTTCTCTTTTTTTTTATCTCCATGTTTGGTTTCGGGATCAACAATATAGAGACAATTAGGAGAAAGAACCATGACTTACTCCCCTCCCCATTTGTCAGTTTGTCATACTGTGGTGGCTTGAATGTTGCTACTATGCTGGAAGCTATGCCATTGGTATTTCAAATACCAACACGGTAACCCATGGTGGACAGGCTTAAACAGTGCTTCCAGACTAAGGCAGACTAAGAAGAAAGGTGTGCTGAGCTACTGCTAAAAATTAGCCAATGAAAACCTGTGGATCAATTGGGATCAAATTGACCACAGTAACTCAAGAAATTAGAAAACTTAAAGGGAAGTGAGTTTATGTTAATGCGAGAGGAAAAATTCAGAAAAGGAGGGTGACAATGATTGTACAACTTGAAGAATGTAATCAATGCCACTGAATTTGTACATGTAGAAATTGTTAAGTTGTGTATGTTTTGCTATATATATTCTCAACAACAAAATAAATGAATAAATAAAACCCTTATGGATCACAACAGAATATTGTCCAATATAGTGCTGGAAAATGAGCCCCTGAAATTGGAAAGCACTCAAAATATGACTAGAAAAGAGATGCCTCAAAGTAGAGTCAACCTTAACAATGCTGATGAAGTAAAGCCTTCAGGACCTTCATCTGCTGATGTGGCATGCCTCGAAATGAGAAGTAACAGCTACAAACAGCCGTTAGTAACTAGAACATGAAATTTACAGAGTATGAACCAAGGAAAATTGGAAATTGTCAAAAATGAAATGGGGGGGCGGAGCCAAGATGGCGGACTAGGCAGACGCTACCTCGGATCCCTCTTACAACAAAGACACGGAAAAACAAGTGAATCGATCACATACATAACAATCTACGAACCCTGAACAACAAACACAGATTTAGAGACGGAGAACGAACTAATACGGGGAAGCAGCGATTGTTTCCAGAGCCTGGAGCCAGCATACCAGTCAGGTACGGCACAAGCACAGAGACCTGCTCCACCCCCCTGAACTAACCCCGGGAGGGGGACTAGCCGGTTCCACGGGCGGCGTGGGACGCAGCCGTTAGGAGAAGTCCCCGGGAGGCAGTGACTGATCTTGGAGCAGAAAGAGTAGCATCCGAGCCGGGGAACCGTCCCACAGGGATTTGGACTGCACGCAGGTACGCCATAAACACGGAGAGTTGCTCCACCCCCTGAACTAACCCCGGGAAGGTGACCATCCGGGTCGCGCGGGCGGCGTGGGACGCAGCCGGTAGGAGAAGTCCCCGGGAGGCAGCGACTGGTATTGGAGCGGGGAGAACAGCGTTCCAGCCGGGACACTCGGTCGCGGCACAAGCACGGGGAGCTACTCCACCCATCTGAACTAACCCCGGGAGGGGGCCCACCTGGTTCACGGGGGCGGCACGGCCACGCGGCTGGAGGGACGAGAAGTCCCCGGGAGGCAGCGACTGATTTTGGAGTCGAGAGTGCACCGTCCCAGTAGGGGAGCCTTGACGCTGGGCGTGGGGCTGGAAGCGGAGGATCTGACCGTGACTCCAGCGGGCCAGACCCCCCGGGGGCAATCTCCACACAGACAGCACACATAGGCGACGCGCCCGCGGGAATCTCAGATATAAGAGTCATTCCAAGCAAGACAAGCAACTCTGGCTATATTCTGAGGTGCTACTCTCCTATCTCTCTGTTCCCTCCCCCACCCTCCCCAGGCGGCTTCATTAACATCTGAATAGCCTGAGCCAGAGGGAGAACTCTGATAGGGATCTGACTGCAGTTTTTTTTTAGCGGATTTTCTGGAAAAACTAGTTTCCCAGTGATGGCTCGGAGACAACAATCCATATCAAACCACTTAAAGAAGCAGACCGTGACAGCTTCTCCAACTCCCCAAACAAAAGAATCAAAATCTTTCCCAAATGAAGATACAATTTTGGAATTATCAGATACAGAATATAAAAAACTAATTTACAGAATGCTTAATGATATCACAAATGAAATTAGGATATCTGCAGAAAAAGCCAAGGAACACACTGATAAAACTGTTGAAGAACTCAAAAAGATTATTCAAGAACATACTGGAAAAATTAATAAGTTGCAAGAATCCATAGAGAGACAACATGTAGAAATCCAAAAGATTAACAATAAAATAACAGAATTAGACAACACACTAGGAAGTCAGAGGAGCAGACTCGAGCAATTAGAATGCAGACTGGGACATCTGGAGGACCAGGGAATCAACACCAACATAGCTGAAAAAAAATCAGATAAAAGAATTAAAAAAAATGAAGAAACCCTAAGAATTATGTGGGACTCTATCAAGAAGGATAACCTGCGGGTGATTGGAGTCCCAGAACAGGGAGGGGGGACAGAAAACACAGAGAAAATAGTTGAAGAACTTCTGACAGAAAACTTCCCTGACATCATGAAAGACAAAAGGATATCTATCCAAGATGCTCATCGAACCCCATTTAAGATTGATCCAAAAAGAAAAACACCAAGACATATTATCATCAAACTCACCAAAACCAAAGATAAACAGAAAATTTTAAAAGCAGCCAGGGAGAAAAGAAAGGTTTCCTTCAAGGGAGAATCAATAAGAATATGTTCTGACTACTCAGCAGAAACCATGCAGGCAAGAAGGGAATGGGACGACATATACAGAACACTGAAGGAGAAGAACTGCCAACCAAGGATCATATATCCAGCAAAACTCTCTCTGAAATATGAAGGCGAAATTAAGATATTTACAGACAAACACAAGTTTAGAGAATTTGCAAAAACCAAACCAAAGCTACAAGAAATACTAAAGGATATTGTTTGGTCAGAGAACCAATAATATCAGATATCAGCACAACACAAGGTCACAAAACAGAACGTCCTGATATCAACTCAAATAGGGAAATCACAAAAACAAACAAATTAAGATTAATTAAAAAAAAATACACATAACAGGGAATCATGGAAGTCAATAGGTAAAAGATCACAATAATCAAAAAGAGGGACTAAATACAGGAGGCATTGAACTGCCATATGGAGAGTGATACAAGGCGATATAGAACAATACAAGTTAGGTTTTTACTTAGAAAAATAGGGGTATATAATGAGGTAACCACAAAAAGGTATAACAACTCTATAACTCAAGACAAAAACCAAGAAAAACGTAACGACTCAACTAACATAAAGTCAAACACTATGAAAGTGAGGATCTCACAATTTACTAAGAAAAACGCCTCAGCACAAAAAAGTATGTGGAAAAATGAAATTGTCAACAACACACATAAAAAGGCATCAAAATGACAGCACTAAAAACTTATTTATCTATAATTACCCTGAATGTAAATGGACTAAATGCACCAATAAAGAGACAGAGAGTCACAGACTGGATAAAGAAACACGATCCATCTATATGCTGCCTACAAGAGACACACCTTAGACTTAGAGACACAAACAAACTAAAACTCAAAGGATGGAAAAAAGTATATCAAGCAAACAATAAGCAAAAAAGAAGAGGAGTAGCAATATTAATTTCTGACAAAATAGACTTTAGACTTAAATCCACCACAAAGGATAAAGAAGGACACTATATAATGATAAAAGGGACAATTGATCAGGAAGACATAACCATATTAAATATTTACGCACCCAATGACAGGGCTGCAAGATATATAAATCAAATTTTAACAGAACTGAAAAGCGAGATAGATACCTCCACAATTATAGTAGGAGACTTCAACACACCCCTTTCGGAGAAGGACAGGACATCCAGTAAGAAGCTCAACAGAGACACGGAAGATCTAATTACAACAATCAACCAACTTGACCTCATTGACTTATACAGAACTCTCCACCCAACTGCTGCAAAATATACTTTTTTTTCTAGCGCACATGGAACATTCTCTAGAATAGACCACATATTAGGTCATAAAACAAACCTTTGCAGAGTCCAAAACATCGAAATATTACAAAGCATCTTCTCAGACCACAAGGCAATAAAACTAGAGATCAATAACAGAAGAACGAGGGAAAAGAAATCAAATACTTGGAAAATGAACAATACCCTCCTGAAAAAAGACTGGGTTATAGAAGACATCAAGGAGGGAATAAGGAAATTCATAGAAAGCAACGAGAATGAAAATACTTCCTATCAAAACCCCTGGGACACAGCAAAAGCAGTGCTCAGAGGCCAATTTATATCAATAAATGCACACATACAAAAAGAAGAAAGAGCCAAAATCAGAGAACTGTCCCTACAACTTGAACAAATAGAAAGTGAGCAACAAAAGAATCCATCAGGCACCAGAAGAAAACAAATAATAAAAATTAGAGCTGAACTAAATGAATTAGAGAACAGAAAAACAATTGAAAGAATTAACAAAGCCAAAAGCTGGTTCTTTGAAAAAATTAACAAAATTGATAAACCATTGGCTAGACTGACTAAAGAAATACAGGAAAGGAAACAAATAACCCGAATAAGAAATGAGAAGGACCACATCACAACAGAACCAAATGAAATTAAAAGAATCATTTCAGATTATTATGAAAAATTGTACTCTAACAAATTTGAAAACCTAGAAGAAATGGATGAATTCCTTGAAAAACACTACCTACCTAAACTAACACATTCAGAAGCAGAACAACTAAATAGACCCATAACAAAAAAAGAGATTGAAACGGTAATCAAAAAACTCCCAACAAAAAAAAGTCCTGGCCCGGACGGCTTCACTGCAGAGTTCTACCAAATTTTCAGAGAAGAGTTAACACCACTACTACTAAAGGTATTCCAAAGCATAGAAAATGACGGAATACTACCCAACTCATTCTATGAAGCCACCATCTCCCTGATACCAAAACCAGGTAAAGACATTACAAAAAAAGAAAATTATAGACCTATATCCCTCATGAACATTGATGCAAAAATCCTCAACAAAATTCTAGCCAATAGAATCCAACAACACATCAAAAAAATAATTCACCCTGATCAAGTGGGATTTATACCAGGTATGCAAGGCTGGTTTAATATCAGAAAAACCATTAATGTAATCCATCACATAAATAAAACAAAAGACAAAAACCACATGATCTTATCAATTGATGCAGAAAAGGCATTTGACAAAGTCCAACACCCATTTATGATAAAAACTCTTACCAAAATAGGAATTGAAGGAAAATTCCTCAACATAATAAAGGGCATCTATGCAAAGCCAACAGCCAATATCACTCTAAATGGAGAGAACCTGAAAGCATTTCCCTTGAGAACGGGAACCAGACAAGGATGCCCTTTATCACCGCTCTTATTCAACATCGTGTTGGAAGTCTTAGCCAGGGCAATCAGGCTAGACAAAGAAATAAAAGGTATCCGGATTGGCAAGGAAGAAGTAAAGTTATCACTATTTGCAGATGACATGATTATATACACAGAAAACCCTAAGGAATCCTCCAGAAAACTACTGAAACTAATAGAAGAGTTTGGCAGAGTCTCAGGTTATAAAATAAACATACAAAAATCACTTGGATTCCTCTACATCAACAAAAAGAACACCGAAGAGGAAATAACCAAATCAATACCATTCACGGTAGCCCCCAAGAAGATAAGATACTTAGGAATAAATCTTACCAAGGATGTAAAAGACCTATACAAAGAAAACTACAAAGCTCTACTACAAGAAATTCAAAAGGACATACTTAAGTGGAAAAACATACCTTGCTCATGGATAGGAAGACTTAACATAGTAAAAATGTCTATTCTACCAAAAGCCATCTATACATTTAACGCACTTCCGATCCAAATTCCAATGTCATATTTTAAGGGGATAGAGAAACAAATCACCAATTTCATATGGAAGGGAAAGAAGCCCCGGATAAGCAAAGCACTACTGAAAAAGAAGAAGAAAGTGGGAGGCCTCACCTTACCTGACTTCAGAACCTATTATACAGCCACAGTAGTCAAAACAGCCTGGTATTGGTACAACAACAGACACATAGACCAATGGAACAGAATTGAGAACCCAGACATAGATCCATCCACGTATGAGCAGCTGATATTTGACAAAGGACCAGTGTCAATTAACTGGGGAAAAGACAGCCTTTTTAACAAATGGTGCTGGCATAACTGGATATCCATTTGCAAAAAAATGAAACAGGACCCATACCTCACACCATGCACAAAAACTAACTCCAAGTGGATCAAAGACCTAAACATAAAGACTAAAACGATAAAGATCATGGAAGAAAAAATTGGGACAACCCTAGGAGCCCTAATACAAGGTATAAACAGAATACAAAACATTACCAAAAATGATGAAGAGAAACCCGATAACTGGGAGCTCCTAAAAATCAAACACCTATGCTCATCTAAAGACTTCACCAAAAGAGTAAAAAGACCACCTACAGATTGGGAAAGAATTTTCAGCTATGACATCTCCGACCAGCGCCTGATCTCTAAAATCTACATGATTCTGTCAAAACTCAACCACAAAAAGACAAACAACCCAATCAAGAAGTGGGCAAAGGATATGAACACACATTTCTCTAAAGAAGATATCCAGGCAGCCAACAGATACATGAGAAAATGCTCTCGATCATTAGCCATTAGAGAAATGCAAATTAAAACTACGATGAGATTCCATCTCACACCAGCAAGGCTGGCATTAATCCAAAAAACACAAAATAATAAATGTTGGAGAGGCTGCGGAGAGATTGGAACTCTCATACACTGCTGGTGGGAATGTAAAATGGTACAACCACTTTGGAAATCTATCTGGCGTTATCTTAAACAGTTAGAAATAGAACTACCATACAACCCAGAAATCCCACTCCTCGGAATATACCCTAGAGATACAAGAGCCTTCATACAAACAGATATATGCACACCCATGTTTATTGCAGCTCTGTTTACAATAGCAAAAAGTTGGAAGCAACCAAGGTGTCCATCAACGGATGAATGGGTAAATAAATTGTGGTATATTCACACAATGGAATACTACGCATCGATAAAGAACAGTGACGAATCTCTGAAACATTTCATAACATGGAGGAACCTGGAAGGCATTATGCTGAGCAAAATGAGTCAGAGGCAAAAGGACAAATACTGTATAAGACCACTATTATAAGATCTTGAGAAATAGTAAACCTGAGAAGAACACATACTTTTGTGGTTACGAGGGGGGGAGGGAGGGAGGGTGGGAGAGGGTTTTTTTATTGATTAATCAGTAGATAAGAACTGCTTTAGGTGAAGGGAAAGACAACACTCAATACATGGAAGGTCAGCTCAATTGGACTGGACCAAAAGCAAAGAAGTTTCCGGGATAAAATGAATGCTTCAAAGCTCAGCGGAGCAAGCGCGGGGGTCTGGGGAACATGGTTTGCGGGGACTTCTAAGTCAATTGGCAAAATAATTCTATTATGAAATCATTCTGCATCCCACTTTGAAATGTGGCGTCTGGGGTCTTAAATGCTAACAAGCAGCCATCTAAGATGCAGCAATTGGTCTCAACCCACCTGGAGCAAAGGAAAATGAAGAACACCAAGCCCACATGACAACTAAGAGCCCAAGAGACAGAAAGGGCCACATGAACAAGAGACCTACATCATCCTGAGACCAGAAGAACTAGTTGGTGCCCGGCCACAATCGATGACTGCCCTGACAGGGAGCTCAGCAGAGGACCCCTGAGGGAGCAGGAGAGCAGTGGGATGCAGACCCCAAATTCTCATAAGAAGACCAAACTTAATGGTCTGACTGAGACTGGAGGAATCCCGGCGGCCATGCTCTCCAGACCTTCTGTTGACACAGGACAGGAACCATCCCTGAAGACAACTCATCAGACATGAAAGGGACTGGTCAGCGGGTGGGAGAGAGACGCTGATGAAGAGTGAGCTAATTATATCAGGTGTACACTTGAGATTGTGTTGGCAACTCTTGTCTGGAGGGGGGATGGGAGGATAGAGAGAGAGGGAAGCCGGCAAAATTGTCACGAAAGGAGAGACTGAAAGGGCTGACTCAAGACGGGGAGAGTAAGTGGGAGTAGGGAGTGAGATGTATGTAAACTTATATGTGACAGACTGATTGGATTTGTAAACGTTCACTTGAAGCTTAATAAAAGTTATTATAAAAAAAAAAAAAATGAAATGGAACACTTGGAGATCAATATTCTAGGCATTAATGAGCAGAAATGGAGTGGTATTGGCCATTTTTAATCCAACAATCATATGGTTTACTATGTCAGGAACAACAACTAAGAGATAGCTTAGTATACAACCACAAGGAAGACCAGATATATAGCCATTATTCAAATTTACACACCAACTACGAATGCCAAAAATGAAGAAATTGAGGGTTTTATGAGCTGCTGCAGTCTGAAATCAATCAAATGTGCAATCAAGGTGTGTAGATAATTACTGATGATTAGAATGCAAAAGTTGGAAACAAAGAAGAAGGAACAATATTTTGGAATATATGGTGCTGGCGATAGAAAGAACGCTGGAGATTGCATAACAAAAATCTGCAAGACCAGCGACTTATTTATCACAAATACTTTTCTTTAGCAACAAAATCAATGACCTCATGGGATGATGTCAAAAATCAAATCAATCACATTACATTATGAACAGAAAAGGTTTATTGAAAATGAACTGTTTGAGAACAGAGAGTCTCGTTTCTGAGAAGATAAGCTCATCAGATTACAATTTTAGTCACTTTATGTACATAGTACAATTAAGGTCTTTCTGTACAGTCATTTAGAGGCTATCCAGAGAGGAAGTTACAGTGATTTAGCTGACATTTGCTTAGTTGGCAGAAGGTATACTATCCAAAAGCAGGATTAGTTTGGATTAGTGTTTAGGCTTATGTTTGTATGATCTATTGGTTAGTTTAACTTTACCTAATCATTTGTAGT
Organism: Elephas maximus indicus; assembly: GCF_024166365.1. NCBI lineage: Eukaryota > Metazoa > Chordata > Mammalia > Proboscidea > Elephantidae > Elephas > Elephas maximus. The sequence continues at coordinate 56,529,634 of NC_064833.1, read as the reverse complement.
TAGCTACTTTCCAAAAGTTATTTGTTAAAAGTTATTTTAAAGAACATAGCTGACTTATCTAAAAAAGTTCTCAGTTGACTTTTCCAAGAACTGTCCTCACCAGAAGTTCCTAGTTTCTCAGAATGATTCCAGTTAAGTTAAACAAGGAAGGCCACTTTTCTTTAACAATTTATTACACAGGAATCATATCAACTACACCTGTGGAAAGAGGAAATGGAGAAGTTCAATATCATCAGTCAAGACAAAGCCAAGGCCCATCAATTGCTCATGTGCAAGTTTAAGTTGAAGCTGAAGAAAATAAAAGTAAATGGACAAGAATCAAACTACAACTTTAAACACATCTTGCCTTGATTTAGAGACCATCTCAAGAAAAGATTTGATGCACTGAATGCTAATGACCAAAGACTAGAAGAGTTGTGGGATGACATCAAGGGTATCATACATGAAGAAACTGAAAGGTCATGAAAAAGACAGGAAAGGAGAAGACCAAAATGGTTGTCAGAAGAGACTCTGAAACTTACACTTAAGCTCAGAGTATCGAAAGCAAATGGAAGAAATGATGAAGTAAAAACGCTGAACAGAAGACTTCAAAGGAGAGGAGTGGCTTAAGATGCCCATCTTAGCTACACATTCCACATCAACCCCCCCACAACAAAGACTCGATAAACTAAGTAAAACAGACACAAATAATGGCCTCAGATCCCGGAACATCAAATGGAGAGTTTAAGGAACAAGCTGAACACCAACGGGAAGGTGAGACAGGGTGCGGCCAGCAGGAAAAGAGAGATTCGTGGATCAACTGTGCCCTGCCAGCCACTGTGGCACAGCATGGCAATTCTTAGACAGCATTAAGCAACAACCAGGAGCGAGGAAACCAGGAAAGGAACTTCAAGAAGAACACAACTGGTGGTAGAAATTCTGTGCAAACAACCCCAGAAAAGAACAACAAGGTGAGCAAGACACTGCCGGGGAGAGGGCATCCCAGAGATGGCGAAGTGCAAGAGTGGAGTAGCTTTGAAGCCAGAAAGCCTCAGGGAAGTGCTTCTAGAGCAAAGTGAAGCAGACTGAATTGTTGGAGCCTAAGTTTTTTTTATTTTTATTTTTTAAGGGAAGGGAGACAGAATAGACAGGGAATGCACATTTTCCAATGAGAAAAGGGGAAGAGCAGGAGGGCAGGTGTGAGCTCCAGCCCCTCTGGCATATCCAAGAAGGGAGAGAGCTAGGAATTAGTGCAGTGGCAGCTCCCAGCCTTTTAGATGGGAGACTCCCAGCAGAAAGTCAACCTGCAGAGTAACAACTAGGGCCCCCATCCCAGAGCTGGTCATGTGCAACTCATCACCCCTTAGTATTCCTGCAGGCATCCCTTTACTCCCTCCCTTTTCCAGACACTCCCGCCATCTGCGCTAATGGACATAAGTATCACTCTATCCCCTCCTCTCTCTGAGGCACACCCAGCCTGCACACAAGGCTAGCCCTGCTCCCCTGTGCCCCTCCCCCCAAGGATCAGGTGGCCTGTGCTAAAGCACCCAAGTCTTGCCCTGCCCCCCCCAGAGGCACAGGTAGCCTGCACCAAGGTGCACAAGCCTAACCCCACCCCACATACCCCTAGGAGATACAGGTAGCCTGAAGCAATGCACACAAGCCTAGTTGCACCCCCTGCTCTTCTTGAGGTACAGACTGTGCAAACCTGGGTAGGCTCCACTTCACCTTTCACCCCATCCCGAATGTGTGGGCCTCTATCCTCTTCCCCTCGTGCCCACAGCCCCACAGACCACCTCCCCGCTGAGCAGAACTATGCACCCTTCTGGGCAAACGTCCTGCAGCCAAGCTGGACTCCACATCCTGCCCTGCTGACCTCCTCCCAGTAGGAAGGAAATCATCACCCTGCATGGGCAACAACCATATCGGTCTAGTGGGCTTCTGTGCCTTATCAGCCACCCCCCCACCCCAGCTAAGAGAGACTTTATGCCCTGCCTTGCCAAACTCTTCCCAGCCATGCAGGCTTCTCACTCTATCCTGCTCACCCCTCCCTGCATCCCGTCCTGTATTTCAGAGATTGCACTAATTGTTCATGGCAATGGAGATGGAACATATTATCCTTCAAGAGCTGTGAAAGGACCTTCACCACCTGATGGCACCTGGAGCTGCACATCAGGGAAAGGACCTGTTTGTGCACCATCAAGCAATCCTCTAAGAGAAGTCATACATACACAGCTAACAACATAAGACCACAGTGTGTGTGAGACCCACCAATAAGAAAGTACATTCAGCCAACTGACGGCACCAAACCCATTCATAGGCCATTCAGTCGGCAGCATCGTAGTCATATACAGACCAGTACTACAAAGCCACATCAATTGAAGCAATAAGAAGGAAGATAGGAAAGAGAAAGGGAAAAAGCTAAGCCCCAGATATATCAAAACAAAAGCAAAACAATACAAAAAAAAAGGCAAACAAATGAAGAATCAATAAAGAAATACATAAACAAAAATAATGGAACCTTAATGCCTCAAAGACAGCATTCAATTACAAGTCATATGAAGAAACAGGATACAATGGCTCAGGCAAATAAGTAAAATAAAGAGATGGAAATGCTTTCTGAGAAAGAACTGGTAATAGACCTACCTGACAAGGAATTCAAAAGACTAATATTTAGTTTCCTCAAAGAGATGAAGGGAAACACAGGGAGAAAAAAAAAAAAAAAAACCCTAGAGGAAATCAAGAAAACAATACTAGAACAAAATAACAACTCAGTAGAAAAACAGAAACCATACAAAAGCAACAACTAGACATTCAGGTGCTTAACAATAAAATATCAGAAATAAATAACTCCGTGGAAGGACACGGAAGTAGAACTGAATTAATGGAAGAAAGAGTCAGCAAAATAGAGGACGAATCCTTAATACTAAGTTGTTTGAGGAACAAATGGGAAAAAGATGGTAAAAAAAAGAAAAAAAATGAAGAAAGCCTAAGGGTTATGTGGGATACTATTAAGAGGAATAATACATGCATATTAGGAATCCCAGAAGGGGAAGAGAGAAAAAAAGAGTACAGAAAGAATTTTTGAGGGCATAATGGCAGAAAACTTTCCAGATATCACAAAAGACAAGATTTCCATCCAAGAAGCTCAATGAACTCCATACAGGATAGATCCCAAAAGAAATTCACTAAGGCATATCATAATCAAACTTTCCAGAACCAAAGACAAAGAAAGAGTCTTGAGAGCAGCTTGAGAAAAGCAAAATATTACCTTCAAAGAAAACCATGCAGGCAAGAAGGTAATGGGATGACATATGCAATGCCGTAAAAGAAAAGAACTGCCACCTAGGAACAATATTATCCAGCAAAACTGTCTTTCAAAAATGAGGGTGAAACTAGGACATTCCCAGATAAGCAGAAATTAAGGGAATTTATAACCACCAGACCAGTCCTACAAGAAATATTGAAGGGAGTCCTTGAGATAGAAAATCAAAGATGTCAGACAACAACCCAGGTAAAGACTTCAAAAAATTAAAATAAGGCTACAAAATTAATTAAAGGAAACCAGAGATATAAAGATGTAAGTGATGGCAATTTCAAAACAAAAGGGAGAATGAATGATGTAGTTATAGATCTTCCATATGAAGAAGTTAAGGCAATATCAAAATATAACAGACTGTTTTAAATTTAGGATGACAAATGTAAATTTCTGAGTAACCGCAAAGAAAAGTAATAAATCTACTCACCAAAACAAAGAAGAAAATCAAAAAGACTCAATAAACACAAAAACAACAATAACAAATGGAAAGAAAAAGAAAAGCCATATACAGAAAGAACTCATCACAGACAGTAAAGAAAAACAAAATAAGTTAACATCACACACACAAAAAAAGACTGTTACAAAATAGCAGCAGTAAATCCATACTTAGCAATAATCACACTGAATGTAAATGGATTAAATGCACCAGTCAAGAGGCAGAGAGTGGCAGAATGAATTTTTTAAAAACACGACTCAATATGTTGTCTACAAGAGCCATACCTGAGACACAAAGACATAAACAGATTAAAAATCAAAGGATGGAAAAAAATATACCAAACAAACAGTAACCAAATGAGAGCAGGAGTAGCAATATTAATATCTAACAAAACAGACTGTAAATCAAAATCCATTATAAGAGACAAACAAGGACATTACATAATGATTAAAGTGTCAATTCATTAAAAAGACATAACAATCATAATATTTAGTCACCCAAAGCCAGAGCTCCAGAATTTATAAAACAAACTCTAACAGAATTGAAGAGTGAAACAGACCAAACAAAAAACCCAAACCCAGTGTCATCGAGTCGATTCCAACTCATAGCAACCCTATAGGACAGAGTAGAACTGCCCCATAGACAGGTCTATAATAATAGTAGATTTTAACACATGACTTTTGACAACGGACAGAACAACTAAAAAGAAATCAACAAAGATACAAAAAACCTAAGCAACACTGGGCCTCACAGACATATATAGAACACACCCCCTGACAACAGAACAATACATATTCTTTCCAACACACATGGAAAATTCTGCAAAATAGACCATATTTTAGGCCACAAAGCAAGCCTCAACAATTTTAAAAAGATTGAAATTATACAAAGTACCTTCCCTGACCATAATGGTATGAAACTAGAAATCAGTATTAGGAAAATAAAGTAAATACGTGGAAACTAAATAAGACATTACAAAAAAAAACTGTTGCAACGTAAGTTAGAATATTCAAAAGTGAAACTTAAAAAAAAATAAAATTAGAATTAAATGAAAATGGAACCACAATACCAAAAGCTTTGGGATGCAAAAGCAGTGCTCAGAGGGAAATTTATAGCAATAAACAATACATTTTTTTTAAAAAGTCCAAAATCAATAACTTAACCCTACAACTTGAATAAATAGAAAAGGAAGAGCAAAAGACCAAAGCTACCAGAAGAAAGAAAATGATAAAGATCAAAGTAGAAATAAATGAAACGGAAAACAATAGAAAGAATCAATAGGGCTAGAAGTTGGTTCTTTGAAAGGATCAATAAAATATACAAAACACTAGCCAAACATAAGAAAAAAAAAATGAGAAGATGCAAATAAATTAATTTGGAGACATTACAACAGATCCAATTGAAATAAAGATCATAAAATATGAAAAACTGTACTCCAACAACTTTGAAAATCTAGAACAAATGGACAAATTTCTAGAAACTCACTACTTAAACTAAACTGACACAAACAGAGACAGAAAATCTAAATAGACCCATAACAAAGGGAGAGATTGAAAATATCATCAAAAAAAAAACGACCAACAAGAACAACAAAAATCCAACCCAGATTGCTTCCCTGGGGAATTTTACCAGACATTCCGAGAAGAGTTGACACCAATTCTACTCAAATTCATCCAAAACTTAGAAAAAAAAAGGTATACTCCTCAACTCATTCTATGAAGCCACCATAACACTGACACCAAAGCCAGGTAACCAAAAAAAAACCAAACCTGTTGCCAGCGAGTCAATTACAACTCATAGCAACCCTAAAAGACAGAGTAGAACTGCCCCATCGAGTTTCCAAGGAGCGCCTGGTGGATTTGAAATGCTGACCTTTTGGTTAGCGCTATAGCACTTAACCACTACACCACCAGGGTTTCCTAAGCCAGGTAAATACGTCACAAAAGAAAATTACAGAACAATATCCCTCATGAACATAAACAAAATTTCTCAACAAAATTACACTCAACAGAATTCAACAGCTTATCAAAAACATCATGCATCATGATCAGGTAGGATTCATACCAGGAATGCAAGGATGATTCAACATTAGAAAATCACTTAATGTAATTCACCGCATAAATAAAGCAAAGGAAATGAATCACATGATATCTAATTGTTGCAGAAGAGGCATTTGATAAAATCCAACACCCTTTCCTGATAAAAACTCTCAGCAACATAGGACTAGAAGGGAAATTTCTCAACATAATTAAGGGTATAATATGCAAAGGGCATTCATTATTCTAAACAAAGAAAGACTGAGACTATTCCATGTGAGAACAGGAATGATGCAAGGATGCCCACTTATCACCATGTCACTCAATGTCATATCTTATTCAATATTGTACTGGAAGTCCTAGCCAGAGAAATTAGATAAGAAAGGGAAATTAAGGATATCCAAATTGAACATGAAGAAGTAAAATTATCCCTACTCACAGACAACATAACCCTACGCATAGAAAACCCCAGAGATTCCACAAGAAAGCTACTGGATTGAAGAGAAAGATTCAGCAAAGTGGCGGGGTACAAGATCAACACACAAAAATCAGTTGGATTCCTCTACTCTAACAAGGAGAACTCTGAAAAGAAAATCAAGATAACAATACCTATTACAATAGCCCCTGAAAGGTTAAAATACCTAGGAATAAACCTAACCGGGAATGTAAAAAACCCGTACAATGAAAACTATAAAACACTGCTGCAAGAAACTAAAAGAGACCTTTATAAATGCAAAAACATTGCAGGCTCATGGGTTGGAAGACTTAACGTTGTGAAAATGTCAATCTTATCAAAGCAATCCATAGATATAATGCAATCCCAATCCAAATTCCAACAACATTCTTTGCTTAAATGGAAAACCATCTATCACCAATTTTATATGGAAAGGAAAGAGGCCCAAAACAGCCAAAGCAATATTTAAGAAGAACATAGTAGGAGGTCTCATACTCCCCGATCTCAAAACATATTATAAGCCACACTCATCAAAACAACCTGGTACTGGTTGTTTAATAACAGATATGACATCCATCTATGGGCAGCTGATTTTTGATAAGGAGTCAAAATCCATTCAATGGGGAAGGAACCGTCTCTCTAAGAAATGGTGTTGGCAAGACTAGATAGCTATTGGCCAAAAAAAGAAACAGGAACCATATAAATGGTGTTGTGTTTTTAATTTCAAATTCCAACTGTTTATTGCTGGTATATAGGAAAGTAATTTTCTACGCAGACAATCACTTGTAAACAAAGACAGTTTTTATTTCTTTCTTTCCAATTTGTAACCCTTTTATTTCTTTTCTTTTTTTTTTTTTTTTTGTCTAACTGCATTTTTTACCAGTATGACGTTGAATAGGAGTGGTAAGAAGGATCACCCTCATCTTGTTCTTGATCTTAGGATGAAAGTATCTAGTTTCTCATTATTAAGTATAACGTTAGCTGTAGCCATTCAGGAGACTTTTCAGAGGCAGGAAATACGCAAATACATGAGACCTGTTTCCCTGGCATCTAAACTCACAGCCATTGACTCAATTTTGACTCATAAAGACTCTATAGGACAGAGTAGAACCGCCACATAGGGTTTGTAAGGCTGTAATCTTTACCGAAGCAGACTGCCATATGTTTCTCCTGAGCAGCAGATGGTGGGTTACAACCACCAATCTTTCAGTTAGCAGCCAAGCACTCAACCACTGTGCCACCAGAGCTCCTTTCATGGCATCTAGCAGGTTGTAATATATGTCAGCTTTTGGGAGCGGAGGAGAAATTCTTGTGGACTAATGACCCTCATGCACTCATTCCTTTGTTTAACGTGCTACCAGGATGAAAATCTGTACATCCCTCGAGAATTCCACTCTAGTCTTCCAGAGTTAAGTCGAGCGCATGAGGAGAATAAAGGCTCATTAGACAAAACTTTTCTCTCCACTTATGGAAGACCCGAGAAGGAGAGACTGAAACAGGCAAGGTACCCTCTCCTGTGGTTAGAGATCAGAGGCTCTGGCCTTAGTCTTCTCTGAAGACAGAAATGTGCAGGGAACATGAACTGAGAATCATTCCTTAAAGTCGGTAATGCTCCTAGGTCCCTAAGATTTGGCAAAAGCTGGGGCCTGTTAGGGAGGTGAAGGAATTTTCTACATTCAAAGCAACCAGGTTGAGCCAAGAGACAATATTCCCAAAGGAATCTTTACAAAGGATTATGCTTATTTGAACACTGTTGGGAAAAGGGTGTGATGAGGGAGGGAGCATTAAGTTGGCAGAAGTTAAAACGTTTTGTCTTTTTTTAGTCTCGTTCTAGGTCTAGGGAAAGAAAAACCAACTGTTAGATGTTAATGTGAGTTCTGTGATATCCCCAGGTTGGATCCAAAATTATTCATCAATTTATTTATAGTATCAATTTAAGTCATAGTTTTCCATAAATCTTGAAGTCTAATACATAATGATTTTATACTTGTAAATCTAATGTTTTATAAAATTAGATTAAAAAATCCCCTTTGCTTGTCTTTTAATAAGTGGTTGGTTAAAAAAAAAGAACTGATTAAATTCCACTAAGCAATTAGACCTCTTACACAGTTTATAAAAGATGAAATTCACTTAAATATTTTTTAAGTTCATTAAAAAATGTATTTAATTTTTAATCACTTTGTCTAGCTTCCAAAACCTTTCTAATCACTTACATCCTGTCATTCAAAAATTTTAAGTCTAAATATGGTGAATTTCAAATCTCATAAGCATTTCAATACAGTTTATAAACTTAATCAACACTTGCCAACTTAAAACGCACATCTAAAAATGCATCGCACATTTCAAAATTAAGTAACTAGGCTGATCGTTTGGATTTTCTAATATGCCAGATTCTAGTAAATACTTCAAACACTGTAAATAACTGGTATGGAGTATACAATTTAGCAGAAAATAAATGATATTAAGAGTTTATTTATCTCATCATTATGGTATTTAATTTTAAACGTTCCCATCTTACATTGGGCTTCCCAGAAGCACAGCCTGAGATGAGGATTCTCACTCAATTTGCTGGGAGTATGCTCCCAGAAGACACCTGTAAGGAAGTAATGGAAGCAAGATAAAGCAGGGGAAGACTCTGAGCAAAGGTCTGAAGACCTCCACTGTCCAACATGGTAATCACTAGCCCCATGTGGCTATTAAGTACTAGAAATGTGGTTAGTCAAATTGAGATGTGCTGTGGTTGTAGAATGCACACCAGATATCCGAATTTTGAAAAAACAAAACAATGTCAAATAGCTCATTAATTCCTTATATATGTTACACGTAACAATGATAATATTTTGGATATACTAGGTTAAATAAAATATATTTTTAAAATACATTTCAACTGTTTCTTTTTAATGTAGCTACTAGAAATGTTTTAATTACAAATATAACTCACATTGTATTTCTATTGGAGAGCACCACTAGAATAGAAATAATACAACAAAATGTTCCCAACTGGAGGTATTGGGCCTGGGCTTTTATACCCTGTGTCAGTCAGTCGTAAACCCTGGTGACATAGTGTTTAAGAGCTACGGCTGCTAACCAAACGGTCAGCAGTTCAAATCTACTAGGCGTTCCTTGGAAAACATGTGGGGCAGTTCTACTTTGTCCTATAGGGTCACTATGAGTCAGAATCAACTGGGAAATGCGTTTGGTTTGGGTTTTCAGTCATTCATTGGCTGTGGTCAGTCCCTGAGGGGAGGATATAATCTTCCAGGCAATGCCATGCAAGGCAGCTTCTCCATTCACTCTACCCAAAGACCAAGGGCAAGCCCCAGAAGAAGGGTACAACTGTGGGCTATTAGCAGTCATTACTCAGAAGCTGGGCAAAGCAATGTCTGCCAGTCAAGGGGTGTAGGCAGGGCCAAGGACTCTGACACTTTCCTAAGTAGTAAAGGTATTGACCCACTAGGCATCAGCCACCATCAGGTGAATGATACTACCATATGGAAAATCCAGGACTGTGATATAGTTACTTACACTTCTAAGATTCAAGGCCAGGACATGGGATCTGAGCACTTCCTGATTCCCAGATAATTCTACCAAGTCACATATACGCAGGTTGACTTTGTGGTACAGTTGCTTTGGCAATACCCTAACACTTCAGCTGAAATTTATTTCTTATCTACATTTCCTGATTGCCTTCTCAGTCATGACATGGGTGGACAGAATTCCACACTCTTACATGGGCTCCAACCCTCGTGGTGCAGTGATTAAGAGCTATGGCTGCTAACCAAAAGGTCTGCAGTTGAATCCACCAGGTGCTCCTTGGAAACTCTATGGGGCAGTTCTACTCTGTCCTATAGAGTCGCTATGAGTCAGAATCGATTCCACGGCAGCAGGTTTTTCGTGGGCTCCAGCGGTTAAGCGTTTGGCTCCTAACCAAAAGGCCGGCAGTTCAAATCCACCTTGGAAACCCCATGGGGTAGTTCTACCCTGTTCTGTAAGGTTGCTATGGGTCGAATCGACTCGATGGCAATGGTTTTGGGTTTTCTGACCTGGGTTGCAGCTAATTTCCTTCATCACCTGAGTGGATTCAAACAACGTTTTTACTGTCTGATTGGACTCTAAATTGTTTTCCAATAACTATTTTACTCATATCTCATAGGCTTTTGCACTCCTTTCATACTTTTCCCACTTCTAATGACCCTGTAGTCATTTTAAGGAGCGCTAGTGGCATCGCAGTTAAGCACTTGACTGCTAACCGAAAGGTCACCGGTTCAACCCCACCGGCCCCTCCACAGGAGAAAGATGTAGCAGTCTGCTTCCATAGTAAAGATTTATAGCCTTGGAAACCCTATAGGGCAGTGCTACCCTGTCCTATAGGGTCGCAATGAGTCGGTCGAAAACAATTCAAGGACAGTGCCTTTGGTTTTTTGGGTAGTTGTTTTAATATAGTAGATGTGCTCAGGAAAGAAGTTTTTCTCAGAACCTAGTATATTGTATTATGGAAACATGAGAGCTTTTAAATAATATATTCAAGAAACCTCATGTTCAGAGAAACCTGCAGAAAATCTTTCGAAGAGACAAAATCAGGGTATGCTCCTGAGAGAAAGAACGAGAAAGGAGTGTTCTCAGAGCTGAGCTTGCTTGGGGAAAAGGAGAGATGATGACAGACCATTGGTTAGTGGAACAAAAGGGAGAAGATATATGTATAATGTAAGATGGAAAGAAAGGCTGTGTATTAAACATTCTCTCCCATCACTGGAAACATATAATTATGAAATGTTTGGAATAATTGAATTTTTGGTTCAACGTGGCAAAAAATCCAAGCTTTCAGGCAAATTTGGTATAAGACCAAAGAATCAGCCCAAGAAGATAAGGCAGCAGCAGACACATGAGTAATACTTTTTCCTCCTTTTTATTACAAAGAATTTTTCAAAAGTCCCACACTAATATGTCCTTTTTCTGATGACTTTATTTGTATTTTTAGGAGAAATAAAAAACTCTGGTAAGAATATTCCCAAATCTCTGATTAGTGTCTTTTCCATGGTGACTGTGATTTGGTGGTGGGATTTACTTACTGGTTAATATATCCAGTATCTCTGATTTAAAGGAAATCATCTCTTCAGTTACGAATGTGTATAGACCAGGGAGAAGCAGTCATTTCTACATATGCTAATAAATGGGGACTCCCACATACTGTAGATTTGTTCACTACACCCATAAGAAAACATACACAATTTTTTCATCCTTTGGTCCTTGTAAAGAACCCAATGAAAAATAACAATCTAAATAATCTATAAATAAATGAGTACACGTTAAAGGCTAAGGTCAATTGTGTCAAAGAGCAAAAGCTGGAAAGAGAGGGAGAAAGAGGAGGTGGAGGACAAGGGAAGAAGTGAGGAGGAACAGGAGCAACAAGACATAAAAAAAAAAAAGCAAGAAAACAATATTTTGCTTTCCACATTTTACGGTGCACCCAAATACCTACCCTCAAAATAACTGCAATAAACAACAGCATTTTCACTTTATTAGATGAGATACATGAAGCTCAGGGAAGCTAAGTAATTTAATCAATGTCATCCAGCTGCAAATGGACAGAGCTGAGATGCAAAATTAGGGTTCAGTCACGTTCTTATCATTATAAAAGAATTGCTTCTTGTCCAGGTTATTGTTAATAATGGACTGTAAATGTAAACAGCAAGTTGCAAGTTCTGAACTTCAAAAAATTATTTCTCCCATTTCCAGTAAGTATGCCCCATGTCACATAACTAGTAATTAACAAAAATAAGGCTCAAAACCAGATTTTCTGACTCCAGAACCCATGTTCTCAACCATCATTCTAAAGTGCACCAATGCATATGAACTAAATCAAAAGTGTAGCACTATTTTTTAAAAAAGCATCACTGTATCTAAGTAGGGCTCATTAATAATTTGAGTAATTGTATGTGGTTGTTGTGTGCTGTCGAGTCGATTCTAACTCATAGTAACCCTACAGGACAAAGTAGAGCTGCCCCATAGGGTTTCCTAGGCTGTAATCTTTACAGGAGCTAGGGCTTTAATTTCATTGAGCTGCTGGTGGGTTCAAACCACCAAGCTTACGATTAGCAGCCAAGTGCTTAACCATTGCATCACCAGGGCTCCTTCAGGTAATAGTATGAATATATACAAATAAATATATGTATCACAATAAATTTTATTAATACACATAATCATACATACATACACGTCCATAAACATTACTAAATGGAGACATAGCAAAAGGTTAATAGTAAGTAGCACTGTCTGAGTGGTAAGAGTCCGAGAAATTTTTATTTCCTTTATTGTACTGTTTATCTTTTCCATAATTAGCATGTTATATTTATGATCAGAAAAAATATTATTTTCCTAATACCATAGAATTACATGCACGGAGAATCAAGTAATGGCTTTTTATGACACCAGGTCTTTAAGAAAATGTTCAATTACGTTCAGTCTATTTTAAGAAGACAGGGTACTATATGAACTATATTTCTGAAATTCCACCAAAATTTAATGTTTGAAAAATAGTTACTGCTGAAAGAATAGAAATCCAGTTATCTGGAAAATTCATTTACTGAGAACAACTAACTTTTTAAATATTCTGGATAAAGACTAAGTAATATAACAACAAAAACACAACCTACAAAAATATTACATATACAGATAGACCAGGGGTATATGGCCATGTACCAAACAGTGTTGTGGCTGGGGCAGGGGGATGTGAGATACAACTAAGATACTGTGGCACTCCAGTAACTACAATCCCCCAGAAATGGGCATTTTTTCAAAACCAGAGGTCACAAATTAGATCAGTCTGATATGACTGCATCATTGACCTAAAGCTCTCTTCTAAGATCTATATTCAATCCCTTTAATACCCTGTCTTAGTTACCTAGTGTTGCTGTAACAGAAATAGCACAAGTGGATGGCTTTAACGAAGAGAAATTTATTTCCTCACAGTAAAGTAGGTTGTAAGTCCAAATTCAGGGTGTCAGCTCCAAGGGAAGGCTTTCTCTCTCTGTTGGCCTCCTCATCAATCAATGTTCCCCAGGCTAGGAGCTTCTCCGCGCAAGGATCCCAGGTCCAAAGGATGCGCTCTGCTCCTGGCACTGCTTTCTTGGTGGTATGAGGTCCTCAACTCTCTGCTTGCTTCCCTCTCCTTCTTAATTCTTGAGAGATAAAAGACAGTGCAGGCCACACCCCAGGGAAACTCCCTTTACATTGGATCAGGGAGGTGACCTGGGTAAGGGTGGTGTCACAATCCCACCCAAATCCTTTTAACATAAAATTATAATCACAAAACGGAGGACAACCACACAATGCTGGAAATCATAGCCCAGCCAAATTGATACACACATTTTTGGGGAGACATAATTGAATCCATAACATACCCCTATAATAATCTGTTTTAAATGTCAGTCTTTGGTCTTAGATAAGATTATGATACTTGTCCCATTAGGAATATTCTCTATTTTAATGATATTCAGTTATAGTATTAATGGTGCTATTAGTCATCTCTTCCTACATAACAAATTTCCCCCAGAATTTACCGCATAACACAATGCCCTTTACTTAGCTCTCAATTCTTCGATTTGGGAATTTGGGCTGTGTTAAGCTGGGCATTTCTTCTGGTCTCTGCTGGAGTCATTCATGCATCTGTTTTCTCACCTGGGATGACTGCTTCCGCTGCATGCACTCCCTTGTCCTCTAGCATGGTAGCCAGATCTTGTTCAAATGTCAGCTAGGCAGTCTTCCAAGACAGGAAGCAGTAGCACGCAACATGTCTTGAGGCCTTGGCTTGGGACTTGCACGCCACTACTTCCAGCACATTTTATTGACCAGAAAGTCACAAGCCAGCCGAGAATCAAGGAGCCAGTAAACAGATTCTACCTCAGCACTTACTGATGAAGACAAAGACCACAGCCCTCAGTATGGATTACACCTCAACATAAAGAAAACAAAAATCCTCACAACTGTACCAATAAGCAACATTATGATAAATGGAGAAAAGACTGAAGTTTTAAAGGATTTCATTTTACTTAGATCCACAGTAAACATCCACAGAAGCAGCAATCAAGAAATCAAACGATGCATTGCGTTGGGCAAACCTGCTGCAAAAGATCTCTTTCAAGTATTAAAAAGCTAAGATGTCACTATAAGGACTAAGGGGTACCTGGCCCAAGCCATGGTGTTTTCAATCAGCTTATATGCATGTGAAAGCTGGATAATGTGTAAGGAAAAGAAGAATTGATGCCTTTAAATTATGGTGTTGGCGAAGAATACTGAATATACCGTGGACTGCCAGAAGAACAAATAAATCTGTCTTGAAAAAAGTACAGCCAGAATGCTCTGGACATATTATTAAAACAGGCAGTAATGAGATGTTTATTGACCATCCCAAAATAGTTGTTTTTCAGAAAAGTCTACTCTTGCTACAACTTTTTTGTTACAACTTTATAACACCTCACCATGACCGGCTGATTCCCCAGGTTTCCTCTCCTTTCCTGGCAGAAGGCCTGAGGCGCAGGTCCACTAACTCCAAATCTACCCTCTATACAACCTTCCTGGGGTGGCAGTAGGAAGCTGTGGCCACTTTAGAGATGTGCACAGTATTTTTAGAGCCCTGCTCAAAGACTCATTCACAAAAATTATGCAGACAGCGCAAGTATCACAAAACTGAAGATCCTCCCCTTACTGTTCATGCATATGTATGTCACTCCCTTCATAAGCAGCAAATCTACCTTAGTTCAAGAAGCTGGCAGCTTTAGGTCACAACTCTGCCTGCCTCCCAGTTTGCAAACTGTGAATAAACCTTTCTTTTTTTCCAGCCCTGCATCTCACTGACTTCAATTCTCTCTCTGCTGGTCAAGGACCTATTAGTTGACGGCTTCATTATCAGGAGGAACCAATCCCTGGAGAAGGGCATCAGGCTTGGTAGAGTAGAAGGCCAGGAAAAAAGGGGAAGACCCTCAATGAGATGGACTGACACTGTGGCTGCAACTATGGGCTCAAGCATAACAATGATTGTAAGGATGACACAGGACTGGGCAGTGTTTCATTATGTTGTACAGGGTCACTATGAGTCAGAACTGACCTGATGGCTCCTAACAAGAGCCGTCTAGTGTTGAAAGGAACTGCAAAGAAACATTGCGTCGTTACAGTGAAAAGTGAAGAACTGTGGCCATGAGTTTTAGAGAATATAGTAGGTATGGCTGAATAATAGGATATTAATGGCACTTAAGTCTGGAAATACTTCAAAGCTGGACCGTTATCTCATTCCTGAAGATTTTAGTTCATTACAGTGACAAGTGACAGATTCAGAGCTCAAATACACCTTTAAAGTTTCATCTTTAAATATTCTCGTGCCTTCAGGGAGCGATCTAACCAGGAGGATTCTTTGATAAATTTTAAAAAAATTTTTTTTTTTAAACCTTCCACTACTAGGGCCCCACATGTGTCAGAGTAGAGCCTACTACATAGTGTTTTCAATGGCTGATTTTCTCAGAAGTAGATCACCAGTCCTTTCTTCCAAGGCGGCTCTGAGGGACTTGAACCTTCAACCCTTAGGTTAGCGGCAGAACTGCATTAACCGTTTGCACCACTCCAGGATTCTTGATTTAATAAACCCGTTGCCATCGATTCCACTCATAGCGCAACCTTTCGTAAAATGCAGGTATTGTTTTTCCACTCGGAATGCCCTTTATTTCCAGAATTCTTCTTGACCTAGAATGACTCTGCTCAGTCACCCATCACTTCATTTTTGGAAATTTCCCCAATACCTACATCACTCTGTAACTGGCTTAGATGTCCCTGTGCTATTCCTAGCACTCTTCATGCTGTATGACAATTCTGTTTCTTCCATTGAGCTATGAATGCTTTCATGAACTAAACCCAAAATACCAAACCCACTGCCGTCGAGTCCATTCTGACTCATAGTGACCCTACAGGAGTAGAACTGCCCCATAGTTTCCAAGGAGCGCCTGGCGGATTCCAACTGCCAACCCTTTGGTTAGCTACCGTAGCATTTAACCACTAGACCACCAGGGTTTCCTACAGGAACTAGAATGGGATTTATCTTACTCCCCATCGCAGAGAAAAGAAAGCGTATTAGTCAAGGCACCACCAAATGTTTAACACATCAAGGTGAGGTGCAATAGCACGATGGACGAACAACTTGTAAGTATGCAGGATGCCGGGGAATAAAGAGCAACAGTTGCGAAAATCCCTGAAAAAATTCGTTGACTACAACTCAAGTCCGTACAAAAACCACGAAAATGACCCAACCCCCAAACGCCTAAAAAGAAGCTACACTTTACGACAAGCCTAGAGAACCGCGCTCCAGACGCCGTAAAAGTACGGAAAGCCCTTGTTGGAGACGATCAGGTTTCTCGCTTTGCGGCACCGTCAGGGCGGGAAAGTGCCCGGCTGTCGGTTAGAGGGGCGTCCTCGCCCCGCCCCTTCCGGCCGGACTTTCGCGAACCCGGGAGGCGCGTCCGGGCTCTCGGACCCAGCTCTGGTCGCCGGTTAAGACCCGGCTCTCCGTCGCCAGTGCCATGGAGGCGGCAGTGGCGACGGAAGTCGAAAACGAGGACGGCGACAGCAGCTGCGGGGATCTGTGCCTCCTGGACAAAGGTCTGCAGAGGTAAAGGACGTTCCACAGCCCGGAGCGTCCCGCGCACCCCCAGGGCTGGGCCTTGGAGCCGGCCCCGCGGTGCGGCGATGGGGGCGGCGGGTGACCTCGGCGGAGCGGAGGTGTGGCGCTGCGTTAACCAGATGAAACAGACGCGGTCTGGCTTCCTCCCGCGCTACCCTGTCAAAATTGGTCTCCGTAAGTGCAGGATCAAACGAGCCCTCATTCCGTTGCAGCATCTCCAGATGACACGACTTCGCCCAGCCTTGACTCAGGACGTAATTCTCCGCCGACCTATGATCACGCCTCTCCTCTTTTGTTTTTTTGGGTTTTTTTTTTTTTAACTGATTCTTACTCTTTTGCTTGCCATTTGATTGTTGGTGTTCAAGAGTTCTGTCTTGTGCGTCCTCTGTTCCTCTTGTTACCCTGACAAAGTGGCAGTGTAGTAGCTCTGGCAGCCGTAATGCAAGGGTTCTCTGGTCATCGTTGGCTTTGCCTGAGTTCTCTTTATCCCCGTTTTAATTTCTCCTCTTCAGAGCTCTTTAATACATATGTTCGTATACTTTTAAGATGCTAACCATATTTAGTTTTCCATTCTCCTCAGTCGTGCAGCCCGAACTTGAGCGTATCATACTAGGCTTTTGGTTCTGCCTTGCTGATAGGTCCCTACCTACTTTTCCAGTCTCCTTTCTTACCATTTCTCCGAATACATTCTGTGGCCAGCCTTAGTGAGCTAAAGGAAGGTCCATAAACAGGCTTCTCTGTGCCTTTGCACATATTATGCCTTTGTGGAGTGTTGTCATCAATGTGAACCACGCTACTGATAATTAAAGCATCTTGTCGTGGTTCTGATCTAAAATTTGCCATGGGACCCCGGGAAGATTTTTTAAAGGAATATATATATTTAATAGTAATAGTTTCCACTGATCGTATGACATCTATGTACGTTATGTCCGATACCTATAATCGTCATAACCATTCTGGAAGGTAGTCGTTTTCTCATTTTATAAGTGACAAACCTGAGACTCAGAGAATCTGACTCGCCTGACTGCATGCAGTTGGTGACTGATTTAAGTTCAGATTCAAACCCATTTCTGTCAAATTTCAAAGTTTGCTTTTTGTACTATACCACGTTATCTGTACAATGTTAATTTCCAGGAATAGAAATATATTAGAAAATAAGTGGTATCATTAAAAGCATGTGTCAGCAACATAAAATCTAGCAGTAAATAAACAGACCAAAAAAAAAAAACAGTTGCAGTTGAGTTGCTTCTAACTCGTGACAACCACATGTGTGTCAGAGTGGCTGAGTTTTTCAGAAGTAGATCACCAGGCCTTTCTTCTGAGGTGCCCTGGGTGGACTTGACCCTCCAACCCTTTAGTTAGCAGCCAAGTGCTTAACCAAAAGCTCAGTAAATGGCAATAAACTAGATAATTGAGAAATACTTTAGTCACAATTAGAAGCTGCTAATTTGAAATTTGGAAATGCTTTATTTTTTTTCTGCCAGGAATTACGTGCTTCAGCCTAAACACCAAGGAGTGAACTTGCTAAATGATCTTATGGCACATGTAAAGTGTACTGTTTAGAGATTATTGTGCTACTTTGGAAACAAACTAGAATGCCTTGTAAATGCCCACAATCAAATCCTGACTGCTATACTTTTCACTTCTCTTCCGCCAGGGTTAACCTTCCTACAGCTTTATGGTAGCTGCTGCAGTACCTGCACTGTGCCTGAGTGGTGCAGAAGGTTAAGCACTTGACTACTAGCTGAAAGGTAGACCATTCAGACCCACCCAGAGGCACCTAGGAAGACAGGCCTGGTGATCTGCTTCTGAAAGGTCCCAGCCTTGAAAACCCTGTGGAGCAATTCTCCTCTGCATAGATGGATCACCATGAGTCGGGATCTACTTGACAGCAGCTGCCAACAACAACAGTGCCTACACAGATGCCGTGACATCGTGTATCTCTTTCCTGACCACCTCCAGTTCAGCAGCTCTGAACTATGTGCAGTGTAGTTTCTGCTTCTAGAACTATCTCCCTGAGAGGTTCCAGTTATAAATAGTAGTAATTAAAGGAGTGAAGGGATGGGCTCTATTTATGGGAGGTGTATTCCAAATTCCAACAAGGGAGGACAAGTACTTTTGCATTAGAAGTAGCAATAAATAGTGGTTTATTTTGAGTTCAACTGCATTGTGGATTAAATAGCCGTTTGTAGACAGTGAAGAAAGTAAGGTTATGACCTGGGTTCTGGGTTTATACCTGGGCTGTGTCTCATAATAACTGCAAGAATTTGGGTATGTTGCTTAATAGCCATTAACTTCATTATTCTCATTTGTAAAATGAGGATTAACTGAGATGAAGCTGAGACTCAGAGAGGTTAAGTAATATGCTCAAGCAACACAGCATAGAAGTGGTAAAATGCAGATTTGAACTGGGACATTCTGATTTCAGAGCCTTTATAATTATTGACTGTGCAGTACTGCTTCTACTATATGTGGATGTCTTTGCACATGTGAACTAGCAATGCCCAGGCTTACTTACCTCACTTAGGCGGGTTTCTTGTTTGTGTAAATGGTCTAAAATCCTGGTTCATACGATATATGTATAGTATATCTCAAGGCTACCACAAGTGAAAAAGAGTTTATTCTAGAATGAATAGTTAGCACATGCTATGTATATGCTATTTGATTAATTTTAATTATTTGGTCATAATTTTACAATTTTCTACTTGTATTTGATAACATATTTTCTTTTGTAGCATATCAGAATTATCTTTAGATTCAACCCTTCATACCATCAATCTTCACTGCAATAATATCTCCAAAATCAAAGGCATTGATCATATTTGGAATTTACAACATTTAGATTTGTCATCTAATCGAATAAGTCAAATAGAAGGGCTAAGCACATTGACTAATCTGTGCACTCTGAGTTTGTCCTGCAATTTGATCACAAGAATAGAAGGTTAGTAAGTGATCTTCACGTAATACTGTGATAAAAGTGCCTCTCCCCAAAAGAATAGAATAAGTATTATAAACTTTTGAAAACTGACTCTAAAATTCATTATGTATGGAAGTACCCTTCATGATAAAGTATCAATTTTTTTAAGCATTTTTTCAAAATTAAAAAAAAAAAAAAACTGTAAATCAGACTCTGGGTTTGCTTCACAACAATCTGGAGTAATACCGTAGTATTATGTCTCTGTAATTAATTCCTCAAATCCAGTAAAGTCTTTATTTTGTTTTAGGACTTGAAGGACTAATTAATCTGACTAAACTGAATTTATCCTATAACCAGATAAGTGATCTTAGTGGTAAGTAGATATGCTTATGTTTTCTACAATACTAAATATCTTTCACATATGATGAGTTACTCAGCTCAGCATATTGGAAAACGCTAATAATTTGATTTTTGACCAAAGATACCATCTGAAGAGTGTGTTTCAGTCATAATTCCTTCTTGTCAGTGCCAAAGCTTAGCTGGAGGAATACAGATAAAAGTTATTAGTAGCAGAGAAAACCTGACGAGAAAGGCCCAATTTGGGAGAAAAACGTTTAATCTTAGATAATTAATCAATATACTATTATAGAGAGAGCAATAGTTCAAATAGAACTTTCTATGTCTGTACTGTGTAATACAGCAGCCAGTAGCCAAATGTGGGTATTGAGCATTTGAGATGTGGCTGTTGCAACTGAGGAGCTGAATTTTTTATTTTAATAGCCATATGTCTCTAGTGGCTACTGTATTGAACAGGGTGGGTATACAGCATCCCAAAGACTATTATAAAATGAGGATCAGATAAGTCACTTTTCTTTTTGTTTATAGCATGTCTAAGAATTTCAAAATTTTATCTATTTTTTTTAATTTATTGAAATAATACAACTGATAAAGTGAACACGTTTCATAAATACTAGAATTATCTGTTAGAACTAGCAGACGTTTCTGCCTTCATAATCCTCACAAATATCTGAAACTGTCTTATTTATTTACTCGTTTTTATTCTCCACTAGGAAAACACTATTCTGTCTGGTGCGTAGTGTGCAAAAAATGAACTAGTCCCTACCCTTAAGCCGAAGTAGCAACAATACTGGTTTTTTAAATCCTGGGGTTTTTTTCCCCCCAATGACTTGAAAGTATTAAAATTGAGTTTTAACCCGAGCTCTGGCACTGCTGTATGATGTTGGACAAGATATTTTACTCTTTGGGTATAGTTTCCTTATCTGAAAAAATGTGAATATTGAGTTACCTCTTTAGTTCAGTATTGAAGATTACTGTATTAAACACTATTCAGTAGTAATAAAAATAAACAGATAAGGTCTGTGGTGTCACAGGCTAATATTTTAGTGGGGAAGAAAAGGAGGCAAAGGAATAAGATCATGTCAGCCTCCCAAAAAAATGAGCAAAAGATTTGAACACATGTGTTACCAAGAAGATACACAAATGGCAAATAAGCACATGAAAATATATTCAGCATTCTTTATAATGAAGGAAATGCAAATTAAAACTATAATGAGGTACCACTTCATACCTACTCTAGGATAGTTAAAATTTTTAAAACTGACAGTACAAAGTGCTGGTGAGATTTCAGAGCAGCTAGAACTTGCTTACATTGCTGGTAGAATTCAGAAAGGTACAACAACTTCGGAAAACAGTTTGAGAGTTTCTTATGTTATACACATACTTACCATACTCAAAAAACCAAACTCATTGCTTTCAAGTTGATTTCAACACACAGCAACTGTATAGGACAGAGTAGAACTGCACCATAGGGTTTCCAATGCTGTAAGTCTTCACAGAAGCAGACTGTCACATCTTTCTCCCATGGAGCAGCCTGTGAGTTTGAACCACCAGCCCCTCGGTTAGCAGCCAACCGCTTAACCCACTGCACCACCAGGACTCCACCCGCAGTCCCACTCCTAGGTTATTTACCAAAGAGAAATGAAAACATGTCTATACAAAGACCTGTACATGAGAGTTTATATGATTACTACTTTTTATGTAATCATACTTATGATTTTTCATAATTGCCAAAAACTGGAAACATCCCTTTTGTCCATAAACTAATATATGGATAAACACACTGAGATATGTCTATACAATGGAGTACTGCTTGGCAATAAAAATGGATGAACTGTTGCTACATGCAGCAACATGGATAAATCTAAAAAGAATTGTACTGAGTGAAAGGAAACAGACACATAATGACATTCTGACAAAGGCAAAGCTAAAAGAACAGAAACCAAATCAGTGGTTGCCAGAGATTGGAGATGGGGAGAAAAGATTCATTACAAAAGCCACAGTGGAATTTTGGGGAGTGAGGGAAATGTGTTGTGTCTCAGTTGTAGTGGTGGTTACACGATTATATGTGTTAAAACACCTAGAACTCTACATCTTAAAAAGGTGAATTTTAGCATATGGAAATAAAAATCTCGATAAACCTGGCTTGTTATCAGAAAGTGATAAGGAGTAGGAAGGAAAAAAAGAGGCAACCAAATAAGTTCTAATAGATAATTCTTACTATGATACTATTTTATATGTTCAGAAACACTTCAGTAAATAAATAGCAACCTTTATGATAAGAGTATGCACTAATGCTAAGGCAGAATCAAGCTTAGCATAAAGGAACAGAGGAAGAGTAGCGTGGCTAGAACATAGCAAATGAGGCGTTATTATGCTAAAAAAAGAGATGGAAAAGTAGGCAGAGGCCAAATCACAGGGCTTCATAAGCAGGGTAAGGAGTTTATATTTTAGTCTGAGTGCAGTAGGAAGCCACAGTAGGGTTTTAAACAAGAGAGTGACAGGATATAATTTATGTTTCCGAAAGATCACTTTGACCACTTATTGAGGAGTATAGGTGGGAAAGAGTGGAAGTCAGGTGACCAGTTAAGAAGCTATTCCAGTGGTCTAGATTAGGGATGGTAGAGACTTGGACTAGAGTAGAGATCTTACAAAGGAGTCAGTAGGTTTTGCAGGTAGAGTTTGTAAGACTTGCTGATGGATTAGAATGAGGAAAAGAAGAATCCCAGATAACTGAGTTTCCTCTGGAATAACAGGGTGAGTTATTGTACTGTTTACTGATATGGGCAAGATTAGGGCAGGAGTAGGTTTAGAGATGAGGGCACGAGAATCAAGGATTCTGGTTGATTTGTCTATCTTAAATTTAAGAACCCGGTTGGACATCAAAGCAGAGTTACTGTGTATGCGTGTATATTGTTATGTGCCATTGAGTTAATTCCTATATATATGGATGTATATAATCTGCAGTTAGAGGGGGAGGGGGTCATGGTTGAAATGGTAGATTTGGCTGTTAACAGCACATCAATGGTATTTATAGCCATGAAATTATGGGAAATTCTGGAGAATATGTAGATAGAGAAGGGGGCCCAGGAATGAACCCTTTGGCACTCTAAAATAAAAAGCTGAAGCATAGAAAGAAGAACCAGGCACAGAGCAAGGACTTACAAATGTGGTGGGTAATTAAGGAGAAATGCTGAGTACTGTGAGAAGACATGACAGGAAATCTGGCCTTGTAGAGAGTGGCCAAGGAGCCCTGGTGGCACAACAGTTAAGTGCTTAGCAGCTAACCAAAAGGCTGGCGCCTTGAACCCACTCAGCAGCTCCACAGGAGAAAAACCTGGGATCTGCCCCCATAAAGATAAGCCCCAAGTCCACTGCCATCAAGTCAATTCCAACTCATAGCAACCCTGTAGGACAGAGTAGAACTGCCCCATAGAGTTTCCAGGGAGCACCTGTGGATTTGAACTGCCAACCTTTTGGTAAGCAGCTCTATCGCTTACCGCCTACCCCTATGCCACCAGGGTTTCCCGTAAAGATCACAGCCTAGTAAATCCTGTGGGGCAGTTCTCTGTCACAGAGTCACCATGAGTCGAAATTGACTCAGCAGCACCTAACAACACAGAGGGTGATCAGAGGAGACTTCTTTGCGGATATGACAGAAGATGAGTAGAATTAGCCAGGCAACAAACAGTGAAGGGAGAAGGGTATTCCAGTCAGGTTAAAGTAAGGCATATTAAAAGAACTGAAAAAAGGTGAGTAAAATTGAATTTATAGATGGGGAGTACCAAACTAAGCAAAACTGTAAAATTCAACCCTCCGAGGAGCAGTGTGGATGCATCTCAGAACAGCCCTTCCTAAAGAAAAGAGGGTGGGCCACTCATACACTGACGATTCTTCTTTGGTTGAGGAGAGCCCCTGGAGGCCTTAACTCCCTCACACTTGCAGGCTGCACCTTTGCTCAACAAGCTCCCTCAATTTTGAAGAAAGTTTAAGGTAGAAGAATACAGAAACTGCAAGAGCTTGGGGGCCAGATTGGCCATACGTGGCACATATCCACCACAGCTGCAGCCGAAATCAGGTAGGCCAAGGAAATGTGGTTGGTGCCAGGCACCAATAGCATTGGCTACAAATCTACTTCCTGACATTATGGTGCTCTAGATAACCTCATGCAAGGAATACTATCAAGGAACTAAATCAAATGAGTGCTATTTGTATTTTGTGCTCAGACAAACAGAATTGAAGGGTACTGCAGTGTTTGCATGTGTCTGTTAGTCAGTAATGATGTCTTGAGAGAGCTTGCTTAAAGCCATTGCTTTATGCATGTTCTCCTAAATGCATGCTTTGGCCTGGGAAAGTCCATTTGTTTCATTTGAAGAGAACCAGAGCTCAGAAACCTCTAGGACTGAAGCCTCAAAGAGATGCTGAACCTGCATTTCTTCATGGCTTTACTGATAACATATTCATTATGACTGTTGTTGTTCAGAACCAGGTTGTATTAATACTGCTCCTTCGTGTCTCAAAATATAACATGTGTAACATTTATTTTTAACTAGCAGTATGAAAAATTACTGCTGTGGCATACCAAGAATTTTTTTTTCCTATTGCAGGGTTGATCCCCCTTCATGGAATTAAGCATAAACTTAGACATATTGACCTCCACAGTAATTGTATAGACAGCATCCATCACTTACTTCAATGTATGATAGGATTGCACTTCCTGACTAATCTTGTTTTGGAGAAGAATGGAGATGATAATCCCGTCTGTCATATACCAGGTATGAACAATTAATTTAACGCTTTTTATAATGGTTAATATTACAGGGTTCTTCACGTACGAAAATTAGTGTTTTTGACCTCCTTTCATTTTAGTCCTAAGGTTTGCAACGTATTTGTATTACATATTTAGAAAAACATAATTACAAATAAATTATTAAGACAAATTAGGTTGCTATTAAAAGAAGAACACAGAACTAACAGGCCAGTATTTTTCCTTTTTAGACGGTTTTATTTTTGATAAGTGAATGCTTCAGAATTATATCACCATTGTGCATTGTTAGTGGGAATGTGGAAAACAGTTTGGCAGTTCTTCAAAAAGTTAAACATAGAATTACCACGTGACCCAGCAATTCCATTCCTTGGTATACCCTAAAAAGACTTGAAAGCAGGGACTCAAATAGATACATGTACTCCAGTGTTCATTGCAGCTAATTACAGAAGCCAATAGATGGAATCAACCCAAGAGTCCATCAACAGATGAATGGATAAACAAAATATGCTATGTATACACAATGGAATATTACTCAGCCATAAAAAGAAGTGAAGTTTTGATACACGGCACAACATGAATGGACCTTGAAAACATGCTGTCATTGTCATCTAGTGCACTATAACAGAAATACCACAAGTGGATGGCTTTAACAAAGAGAAATTTATTTCTTCACAGTAAAGTAGGCTAAAAGTCCAAATTCAGGTTGTCAGCTCCAGGGAAAGGCTTTCTCTCTCTGTCAGCTCTGGAGGAAGGTCCTTGTTCTCAATCTTTCCCTGGTCGAGGAGCTTCTCAGGCGCAGGGACCCTGGGTCCAAAAGATGCCCTCTGCTCCCGGTGCTGCTTTCTTGATGGTATGAGGCCCCCTGTTTCCCTGCTTGCCTCTTTCTTTTATATGTCAGGAGATGGGCTCAAGACACAATCCAGTCTTGTAGATTGAGTCCTGCTTCACTAACACAACTGCCACCCATCCTCTCTCATTAACTTCATAGAGGCAGGATTTATAGCATATAGGAAAATCACACAATACCAGGAATCATGGCCCAGCCAAACTGTTACGCACATTTTTGGGGGGACATAATTCAATCCGTGACACATGCTAAGTAAAATAAGTCATACACAAAAGGACAAATAACATGTGGTCTCACTTACGTGAATATCCAGAACAGGATGCAGAGACCAAAGTTTATTAGTGATTACCAGGTACTGGGGAAATGGGAAATTATTGTATAAGGGGCACTAAGCTTCAGTTTAGAATGATGGAAATTTTTGCAAGTAATGGTATTGATTGCCCAATGTGGCGAATGTAATTAATGTCACCAAGTTGTACACTTAAAAATGGTTAAGATGAAAAAAAAATTACATGGTATATTCTTATAATACTGTGCAGCCATAAAAAAGCATAGAATCTGTTTATTTACTGATAGGCATTATTGCCCATACTTTATAAGAAAGAAAAGCAAGCAAGTTGAGAAGCATTGTATATAATAGTCCACCATTTGTGTGAAAAGAATAACATATACATATTTGCTGAGCATGTACAAGAACTACTTGGAAGGATATACAAGAAACTGATAATACTGGTTAACTCCAAGAGAGGGAACTAGGTAGCTGAGGAATCAGGAAATATTAGGAAAACTTTACTGTATACCTTTTGAATTTTATACCACATAAGTGTATTACATTATTAATAAGTAAATTAAAAAAAAAAAACTCAAATGTATAGATAATGCTACTGAAATGCCATTTGATCTAATTCAGAAATTCAGAATCATTGAAGTTGACAAAGTTAAAGCGGACCAGACTGCCATTTCTAAACTCACTTATCTCAAATTCTGTAGTTAAATTTTACAGTTTAAATTTTAAAATTAAAGTCTTCCTGTTACCTCCAAAACCAAATTAATGCTAATTTCTCAGATAGTTCTTAAGTTTATTTGTTCTAAGGGAAAATAAAGTCATAAACATATTATTCTTTAATACTTGGTAGATTTCCTGTCTTAATATTAGTTGTATCGGGTTTAAGGGAGATAGGGGGATGTTTCATTTTACTAATGCCGGAAATTCTGGCTCTCTGTTATCCATATCATCTTGACTTGTGGTTTTGTACTATACTATACCAAAAAAACCAAAACCAAACCCAGTGCCGTCGAGTCGATTCCGACTGATAGCGACCCCACAGGACAGAGTAGAACTGCCCCATAGAGTTTCCAAGGAGTGCCTGGTAGATTTGAACTGCCGACCCTTTGGTTAGCAGCCGTAGCACATAAGCACTGCACCACCAGGGTTTCCGTACTATACTATAAAAAATGTTAAAAATTAACAAAAGATGTTTTTGCTTCCTGTCCAGAACAAATTGCTACTGGATTCATGTATTTATAGCTTTAAAGCCATTTTATGAAAAATTAAATAAAAGGAGATAATTAGGAGGGGCTTTAAAAAAAAAAAACTTTATTTTTTTCTTTTTGAGAAAAGTGGGGGAGTGTTTCGTTTATTTTGTATTTAATGATTCATGCAGAAGAAGGAATAAGTAGCTTTTATTACAAGTGTATGAGTTGCATTCTGGGACTCATTTTATCATTCAGGTGATATATCTGGTAGTTGATAAATTTAGTTTGCTCAGAAATAATTGATCTCTTTTTTGATGTTCGAGTTTTCATTTTGACTGATCTGTTTCCAAGGGTACAGAGCAATTATTCTCCAGACTTTGCCACAGCTTAGGATCCTGGATTGCAAGAACATATTTGGTGAACCAGTAAACTTGTCAGAAATAAATTTATCCCACCTACAATGCTTAGAAGGTCTTTTGGATAATTTAGTTTCTTCTGATTGTCCCCTAAATATAAGTGAAGAAGAGGTATGTTTTTTTTTTTTCCTAATATAAAAGTTGCCTGCAAATGTTAATTAATAAATGTAATTAAAAGGACTTTGCTTTGTTTCTGTGTCATAGACGGTCAATAGTACGCCGGTGGTACCAACAAACATCGATCAGTTAGTACCCTTGGATCAATGTGGATGCACGCCAACAGATACTGCTTTGACATCCATTGATTCTGTGTGTCCATCTTCTGAGCCAGAGAAAATTAATCAAGAAAACGATTTTCAGAATGAGATGAAACTTCAGAAAATAGATGATCAAATTTCACAGCTTCTTACTGAAGTAACTATTTTTCCTACTTTTCCAAAATTGACATGTTTATCCAAGAAAAATATTTAAGAAAATGTAAAATAGAAATTATGTATGAGCTGACCAACTAGAAACAGTTTATATTCAATGCATGGGTTTATGTGTATTTTTTTTCCTTTTAGAGAAATAGGACCCTGTTATAGTAACAGAAAAAGGTAACACGTTTTTCACTCATTTTCCTTTCATGTTAATAAATACTCCTTATAGCAGTTTTAATGACCACTAATTTAATTCCTTATTTCCACACAAATAACATGCCTTCTACATTTGTATACCAATGGTATCCTCCTCCCGTGAGGTATTTTCGTAAGCATGCTTTGCCAATTTTTTTTTACAGCAACATGTTCTGAAAAATTGGTGTGGCAGCATTTAAAAAGATACCTCAAGGTCGGGGAGGGCATGTTTGGCAAACAAACGTAGGTGTGTACTACTTGCCTAAAAATATAGTACAGTTACTGGACTTTGAGGGGTTTTTTTTTGTACTTTGTGCTACCATAAAGATTTGAAGCTAAATCTTTGTTCACATACGTGATTGTTCTTTTAGAATAAATTCTAGAAATAGAAGTAAAGAAAGGTAATGTTTACATCCTTTTGATGCCTGCTACTAAGTTGACATGTAAAGGTTTACAGTTCTACCAAGATCCTTAGGAGTTTCTCACAAACCAATTCTTTGTCTCATTTATCAGTTCTACCGTTGTCCATCTTCAGATCTTCATTAGGTTATGCCTTTTTCTTGTTCCGCAGTGCTTTCCATAATTATTCCACTGATTTGGGGAACTCCATCTCTGTGAAAGCCTTTTTTGCCTTTAATTTTACTTTTCCACCAACGTTTTTATAACAGTTTTAAAACTTACAGCAAAGTTGAAAGAATTTCTTGATACCAGTTAGTATACCCACTTGATACTAGGTAGTATACCCACTACCTAGGTTCTGCCATTAACATTTTGCTGCATTTATTTCATTATGTCTCTATCTATCCATCAGATTAGTTTATGACACATTTCAAAATTTTGCAGACATCAATACACTTCTCCCTAAATACTTAAGCATGCATATCATTATCTAGAGTTCAGTATTTATTTTTCTTTTGATGCAAAATATAGGTGTGTATTCCCTGAATTGACAACACGTACACCTGTTTACCCAAATTCTGTGAAGATATCTAACATGACTATCACCTCATGCCCCTTCCGACATTAATCTTCCCCTACCTCCATCTCTTCTCTTCCCCCTGCCCCCCAGCAAGAAACATTCTGGGATGTTTTCTATATTGTTGCTTTTTGCTATTTATTATTTCTTTAAATTTACTTTGCCCTTCATTTTCTAGTTTCTTATTGTAAGTGCTTAGGTCATAATTTTAAACGTGTCTATTTTTTTCTAGTACAATGGAAACCATGGTGGCGTGGTGGTTAAATGCCATGGCTGCTCACCAAAGGGTCAGCAGTTTGAATGCACCAGGCGCACCTTGGAAACTCTATGGGGCAGTTCTACTCTGTCCTATAGGGTTGCTATGAGTCGGAATCAACTAGACAGCACTGGGTTTGGTTTGGTTTTGGTTCGAATACAATAATTTAAAGCAACAAATACCCCTCTAATAGCCACAAAATTTGCTGTCTTCAGTTAGAAATATTTTCCAATTTTCCTTGTGATATCTTCCTTGATCCAAGGATTATTTAGAAATATATTTTTAAATTTTTAAATATTTGTGGTTTTCTTAGATATGTTACTGCTATTTCTGTCTTCCCTTTTGCTCAGAAAACATAATTCTAAATCATATCATTCTTTTTAAATTCTTTGATATGTATTTTATGGCCCAGCGTATATCTGTCTCGGTGAATGTATTTTAAGCGCTTGGAAAGTGCATTCTGCAGTAGTTAGGTCAGGACAGTTGATGGCATTTTCAGATGATCCA
This sequence comes from Elephas maximus indicus, assembly GCF_024166365.1. NCBI lineage: Eukaryota > Metazoa > Chordata > Mammalia > Proboscidea > Elephantidae > Elephas > Elephas maximus. The sequence goes on along the minus strand of NC_064833.1, from coordinate 56,499,613 downwards.
TGCCTTTACTGATTTTTTTGTCTGGTTCTGTCCGTTGCTGATGCTGGGGTTTTGTTTTTATTTTGTTCTTTGTTTTGTCTGGTTCTATCAGTTGCTGAGCGAGAGGTGTTAAGTCCCCAGCTCTGATTGTGGATTTGCCTCTTTCTCCTTTAATTCTCTCGGCCCTTCTCATGTTTTGAAGCTCTGTTATTAAGCACATACACAAGCTCTGCTTTGTCTTCCTGATGGACTGATCTTTTTACTGTATGTCCATGTTTACCTTTGGACCTCTGGGACCTCTTTGATTTAAAACCTATTTGATATTTTCTATTCTTATAGGGTCGCTATGAGTCGGAATGACTTGATTGCAACGGAGTCAACGAGGTAGTCTTCTTATGCCTACAGTTTACTTGAGAAATCTTTTTCAGTCAATTTACTTTTTTTTTTTTTAATTTTTATTGTGCTTTAAGTGAAAGTTTGCATATCAAGTCAGTCTCTCACACTCGGTTTACTTTTTTTATGACAGTCCTATTGAGTTGTAATTCCCTTGCCATACAGTTCATCCATTTATAGTGTAGAACTCAATATTTTTTTAGTATACAGGCAGTTCCTGACTTACGACATATTCGAGTTACAACAAACCACACTTAAGATTGTTCTTTTTTTTTGGTATGTCCTATCACTAGTAATATGTATTAGATATAGCGTTACAGTGCATAATTTGCTGATGTTATCATTCTCAGATATAATGTTTTCAACCCCTAAAGACAAATAAAGATCAGATTTATAAGTGTACTGATAATAAAAGGCAAAAATAGTGAAAACTAAAAAATGAACTATTTGACTTCCATCAGAGCCCCTTATGACAGAGTAGCTATTGGAATGGAACCCCACCATAAGTCAGGGACACCCTGTATTCACAAAGTTGTACATCCATTACCATAGTCAACGTTTGAAAACATTTTCATCACCCCAAAAAGAAACTGCAGCTCCTGTCTAGAGGGGAGATGTAAAGTCTGAGGGGGACAGAAACTGGCTGAATAGATACAGAAATACAGGGTGGAGAGAAGGAGCGTACTGTCTCATTAGGAGAAGAACAACTAGGAGTCTACAGCAAGGTGTATATAAGGTTTTGTATGAGAGACTGACTTGATTTGTAAACTTTCACTTAAAGCACAATAAAAATAAATTAAAAAAAAAAAAAGTGCATACTCCTTAACAGCCACTATCCATTTCCCTGTAAACCCCACAGCTGTAGGCAACCACTAGTCTACTTTCTGTCTATGGATTTGCCTTTCTAGACATTGCATATAAATGGACTTATATAATATAGGCATACCTCAGAGATATTGTGGGTTCCATTCCAGACCACCGCAGTAAAGCGAATATTGCAGTAAAGCAAGTCACAAATTTTTTGGTTTCCCAGTGTATATAAAAGTTAAGTTTATTATACTGTAGTCTATTAAGTGCACAGTAGCATTATGTCTCAATTAAAAAATATTTTATTGCTAAAAAAATGCGAACCATCATCTGAGCCTTCAACAAGTTGGAATTTTTTTGATGGCAGATGGTCTTGCTTTGATGTTGATGGCTGCTGACTCATTTGGGTGGTGGTTGCTATAGTTTGGGGTGGCTGTGGCAGTTTCTAAAAATAAGACAACAATGAAGTTTGCCACATTGATTGACTCTTCCTTTCACGGAAGATTTCTCTGTAGCATGGGATGTTGTTTGATAGCCTTTTACTTACAGTAGAACTTCTTTCAAAATTGCGGTCAATCCTCTGAAACCCTGCTACTACTTTATCAACTTAGTTTGTGTAATATTCTAAGTCCTTTGTTGTCATTTCAACACTGTTCACAGTATCTTCACCAGGAGTAGATTCCATCTTAAGAAACCACTTTCTTTGCTCATCCATAAGAAGCAATTCAGTCATATCTTAAACTCCACTTCTAATTCTCTGGCTGTTTCCATCCCATATGGCAGTTACTTCCTCCACTGAAGTATTGAACCCTTCAAAGTCATCTTTGAGGGTTGGAATCAGCTTCTTCCAATCTCCTGTTAATGTTGGTATTTTGACTTCCTCCCATGAATCGCGAATGTTCTTGATGGCATGTAGAATGGTGAATCCTTTCCAGAAGGTTTTCAATTTACTTTGCCCAGATCCATCAGAAGAATCATTATCTATGGCAGATATAGCCTTACCGAATGTATTTCTTAAGTAATAAGACTTAAAAGTCAGAATTACTCCTTAATCCATGGGCTGCAGAATGGATGTTGTGTTAGCAGGCATGAAAACATTAATTTCCTTGTGCATCTCTATCAGAATTCTTGGGTGATACAGGTGCGTTGTCAATGAGCAGTAACATTTTGAAAGGAATCTTCTTTTCTGAGCAGTAGGTCTCAACAGTAGGCTGAAAATATTCAGTAAACCATGCTGTAAACAGAGGTGCCCTCATCCAGGCTTTGCTGTTCCATTTATAGAGCACAGGCACAGTAGATTTAGCATAATTCTTAAGGGCCCTAGGATTTTCAGAATGGGAAATGAGCGTTAACTTCAATTTAAAGTCATCAGCTGCATTAGGCTCTAACAAGAGAGTCAGACTGTCCTTTGAAGCTGGGCATTGACGTCTCTCTAGCTATGAAAATCCTAGATGACACCTTCTTCAAATATAAGCTGTGTGTCTACATGGAAAATCCGTTGCTCAGCATAGCCACCTTCATCAGTTACCCGGACCTTCTGGACAGCCCTGCAGCTGCTACATCAGTACTTGCTGCTTCCTTTTGCACCTTTATGTTCACGGAGACAGCTGCTTTCCTCTGCTAACTTCAAACTTCTTCTGCAACTTCCTCACCACTCTGAGGCTTCATAAAGAGAGTCATGGCCTTGCTTTGGATTAGACTTTGGCTTAAGGGACTGTTGTAGCTGGTTTGATGTTCTATGCAGACCTCTAAAACCTCCGTATCAGCAATAAGGCTGTTTCACTTTTTTGCCATTCATGTGTGTTCACTGGAGTAACACTTTGAATTTTCTTCAAGAATTTTTCCTTTGAATTCACAATTTGGCTAACTGGTGCAAGAGGCTGGCTTTCAGCCTATCTCGGCCTTTTACGTGCCTTCCTCACTAAATTTAAGAGATGTGAGTCTCTCCCTTTCACGTGAACACTTAGAGGCCGTTGTAGGGTTATCAGTTGGCCTAATTTCAATATTGTGTCTCGGGAAAACAGATGCCTAAGGAGAGGGAGAGAAACAGAACAGCTGGTTGGAGCAATAGGAACACACAAAATATTCATCAGTTAAGTTTGCCCTCTTACCCTGCTTGGGATTTCACCACCAATTATAGTATGTTAGACTTTTTGATATTGTTACACAATTCCCTGAGATTCTGTTCATTTTTATAAATCTTTTTCTATATTCTTCATGTTGAATAATTTCCATAGAACTGCCTTCAAATTAATTTACTCTTTCCTGTATCACCTTACTCTGCTGTTAAGCCAGTCAGTTTTTACGTCAGACATAGTTTACAGTTATAGATCCATCTTTTATAGTTTTTATTTCTTTGCTGAGTGTTTTTTATCTTTTCATTTATGACAAGCATATTGTTTTATCTCATTGAGCATGGTATCACTGTATTGAAGTTCTTGGCTGCTCGTTTCACCATTTGGGACATACCAGGTTTGTTTTCCATTGATTGCCTTTTCTCTTGAGAATAGGCTGTATTTTTTTGGTTCATATGGTGAGTAATTTTGAATTGTATCCTAGACATTTTAAATGTGGTAGAGATTTTTGGTTCTCATATTCCTCCAAAGAGTTGATATTTTTGTTTTAGCAAGAATTTAACTTGGTTTGATTCAAACTATAAATTTGTCTGTTAGGCAGCACTTCAAATCTCAGTTCATGTCTTTTATCCTTTAGTGGGCTACTAGCAGTCTACACTCATATTTTCCTTTAGTTCTACAGACCTGAAAGTCTGGTTTTTCTGTGTTTTAGACCCCCCTACTTGATGCCAATTGAAATATACCCTTGGATTAAAAACCATAAAAACAAAAATATCTCATTGTAGTCCATTTTTCCAAGTGTCAGCTCCCCTCTAGGTTAAGCCTGCTTTTGTTTACTTTTTTAGGGCCTTCAGGTACTTTTTGTTTGGTTTGGTTTGCTTTCTATTTTTTCCAACATTTATGTTTGGTTTGCTTTCTGTTTTTTCCAGCATTTATGTTTGGTTTCTATTTTTTCCAGCATTTATGTTTGGTTTGGTTTCTATTTTTTCCAGCATTTATAGTTGTTTTCTGTGGGATGGTCAACCTGATAGGAGCTTACTTGCCCATACCAGCAGCTGAATTCTCCTGTCTTTAATTTCAAACATATCTGGTTTTGTAAACCCTTAATCTTGTAACAAGTCATAATACTTTAGGAAATTTCAAATTTTAAAGCTTTTTTTATATTAACTTGAGCTTTTAACAGACTTTGGGTTGGTTTGTTTGTTTGTCTTATTCTAGACGTCTAAGTCTTTAATAGATAATGTTCCTGAAAAAGACTTCAGACCAAAAAGAGAGACAGATGTGACTTCCGAAAGTGACTGTGGAAACAGAAAAGAAATCAATAGAAAAATTTCTCGAAGATCAAAAATCCCGTATTATTCCAAAACTACTCAAACTATTAAGCACCACAGTAAAAACAGCCCTTTTATAAGGTATCTATTTTTTTTTTTATTGTCATTTCAGAAATTCAGATAAGGCCTACAGTCAAAAGTAATATTATGGCTTCTTTCAAAAAGCTAACTCATGGTGATATATGTCACTTTACTAAGATCAAAGATTTGACTTTTTAGTCTTTCTGGCTTAGATTTGGTCAGTACATTCATATAAATTTATACGAGAGGACACATTTCTCTGTGATAGATTTTCACTACCTAAATTGTGAAAATAACATATAAAACCAAAATTCCATTGAATTCATATACAGTGGGAAATAAAGCTGTCATAGAATCCAGATATTCCTTAGTCTACATGACCAACCTTTTCTCTCTCTGTGGGCAGATCTAGATGAGAAGATGAATCCTAATTAGATAATACTTCCTGAGCTTATGATCAAAGGTGAATATAAGATGATCATCTTCAATGCATCAGGGTAAGATAGCCTGATGCTTGTGTTTTCATAATAGAGGTCACCATGACAGTGGTTCAGAATAGACTATACCCTGGGATAGGTACAGTTCAGCTTTTTGCCTTTGTAATCCTCCTTTTTCAAAAAGTATGCTTTTATTGTTTTAATTCTTCCCTAGCTGCTCATTTACTCTTATATATACATTTAATCATTCAGTTCATTCATTCATGGTCAGGGCATATTACCCTGGAATCCTTTGGTCTCTGGCTAGTGACATAACCTATCCACTCTGGTCCATTGTGTGTCAGTTTTAAGCTTTTAACTCTCAAAAGGTAATTTTATATTTACCGCTTTTCTAAGTTCTTGGTGTCATCTTATCATGGTCCCAAGTATTGATAAAAACCAATGACCATTGAGTTGATTCCAACTTATAGTGACCCCATAGGATGGAGTAGAACTGCCCTGTAGGGTTTCTGAGGAGCACCTGGTGGATGCAAACTGCTGACCTTTTGGTTAACAGCCATAGCTCTTAACTACTGTGCCACCACGGTTTCCCAAATATTGAAAATACTTTTTAAATGTATTATGACTATAACCAGGATTTCTTCCCTACCTTATGTATGTTGAAAATTGAACGTTTTTAGGATAGTTATCTATTCAAGTTACTGTTGTTTTTTATTTTGAGGACTCCGTTTTTAAAGCTGTTAACATATGTCTACAAATGTCAATGTTTGAGAAAACTAATATGAATACTGTTCTTTCCTGTTTTATTCTTTGCAGTTGTAATCGTAAAATGAGACAACCTTACTTTAAAGAATTATATGTAAGATCATCTTTAGCGAACTGTGATACATTAGCAGAATCAGAAGGACAGAGGAATGAAATAATTAAAGTAGACAGAAGTAGCTCAGAAGACATCACTTACCGGGTATGAGTTAGGAGATTAAGAAAAAATGGATGTGAATGATTTAGTTTTAAATACAAAGTTATTCCGAGAGAAATCATGCATGTTTTCATGAGGGAAAAAATATTGATTGTCATTTTATTGAAATAATGTGAATGAATGAGTTATTTTTTCCTCGTATTTCCAGATTTTGTGCTATGTTACTGTTTTGTATAATTTTTAAAGGATTGGAAGTTATGCATTTATTCAAAATTAGGTTTAGATGAAATCATTTTGTTACATACTTGTAAAAAAAAAACTTTTTTTTTTAATTTAAATAAAACTCAAATTTTTCTCCCACGATTAGCTCTATTTTAGGTTATAATTAAAATCTAAATATAACAAAACCTTAGATTTCACTAGTTTTTTTGATAATTCAGAAATGAAAATTTCTAAAAATGAGAAGCTAATTATAATGGGAAGTTCAGTGACCTTTAACTAGTCACTTAACTTTTTTTGTCTTTTTCTCATTTCGGGGGAAAAAAATGATGGTGCTAGATAATATCTGGGGCCCTTTTCACCTTTAAAGGTAAAGGTGTATGTTCTAAATTTTCAAATCCTTATTTCTTAAAGGAAACCCTTGTGGTGTAGTGGTTAAGTGCTACGGCTGCTAACCAAAGGGTCAGCAGTTTGAATCTGCCAGGCGCTCCTTGGAAACTCTATGGGGCAGTTGTACTCTGTCTTATAGGGTCGCTATGAGTCGGAATCGACTCGACGGCACTGGGTTTGGTTTTGGTTTTTTATTTCTTAAAGTAGTGGTTCCTAACTTTTTTGTATTTCAGACCACTTTAAACATCTAAGGAGCTCTGTGAGTCCTGTCCTCGGGGAAATCTACTTTTACACACACACAAAATTTGTATATAATTTTAATGTTTTCATGAACTATCTTGATTCCCAGTATTGGGCCCATGAACTCCAGATCAAGAGGCAGCCAACTTTAAAATTCTTCAGTGTTTGCCTTAACTATTCTCATGTTGTGGTAATTTTTAGTACAAGTTTGTTACTTTATACTTTTCACTAACTTGCCCATATATTACTTGTTCAGGTACTGGTCATACCTGATTTTAATGTGTACTATTTTTCAAATAATAGAATTACCGTTTAAAATATTCACACCTTTCATGCTTATGGGTTTCCTCTCGTTGTTCTCAAATGTGGAAGCATTAATATTGAGAGAAATAGTTATGACAACAATGATAGCAGCTAACATTTATTGAATTTGTTATGTGTCAGGCACTGTTTTATATGTTTTTCTTACATTGATTTGTTTCTCACAACAGCCTTTTGAAATAGGTACTGTTATTTCTATATTACAAATGAGAAAATTGAGGATTGAAAGTTTAGGGAACTTTCCTAAGTTCACATAACACTTTTCTTTCAGTCCCTTGTTGAACAACTAGATCAAGAGAGAGAGAAGAGATGGAAAGCTCAACAAACTGAAAAGAAACTTATTGATTATATCAGTGAACTGCACAAGAATGCAAAAGAAAAGAAAGATGTTCATAGCTTGGCTCTGCTTACCACAGATAGGTAAGGGAAAGGTATGCCTCAGTATGAAGATTGGAACTGAAAGTTTAAACTTGGAACTGAAAGTTTAAACTTGCCTAAGTTTAAACTAGCTGTAGTATAATCAAATACAATATATGTGGGTTTTTTTAATTTAAACTGACTTGGCTAAGAGAGTTAGTGCTTTATTAGCTTTTTATATAAACTAGGAATTCAGATTACATTTATTTGAGCCCTCCATCTGTTTACCTTAAGCTGAGAGGTATCAGAAATAGAAGCAAATAAGTATTATAAGAACCACAAGAGACTAGAGCAGAGATTGGCCAACTTTCTATAAAGTCTCAGGTGGTAAATATTTTAGGCTTTGTAGGCCATAGTCAGTCTCTGTCACATATTTGTCTTCTACAGTGGACTTTAGTATCAGATCACCAAAAAAAACCAAACCCATTGCTGTCAAGTCGATAACCCCAGTTTTTTCTAGTATTTTCATTTTTTTCCAACTCAGCCATTTCATCTCCAGTTTTTTCTTTTCTTTTTTTTTTTTTAATCGTGTTCTTTAATACAGATCTATCTTATTCCATCCTATGAGAATACCGTACCATTTTCTGCAATTAAAGTAATTTTTTTCTTCTATTTCCTGTAGCTAATTATTTCTGAATTATGCTTTTACTCAAGGGGTGATGAGATTTTTCCATAAGATTCCTGTTGTTTTAATCTCTTCTTATCCTTGAATGTACACTAGATTTTTAGCCTTGATGTTTGCTGACAAACAGGGTTTGGGAAGTTGCTGTTGCTTCCGTTTGCTACCCCATGGTGCAGTGAATAATTTCCTTCCTATGATGATCTTAATTGAATAGTAAGCTCTCAGCCCAGTTGCCAGTTTCTTTTAGGTGTTTTACCCACAGGTTTAGTGATGCTTAGGTGGTATCTTCTACCCCACTACCTAATTGTGTCATACCCTATACCCATGAAGACAAGGAAAGCTACAATACTGAACATGTATTAATTGAGAACCGTTTAATTACGCAGACTGTGGTGTATTATGCTGTCACTCATCCTACGCCACTGCCCACCATCTTCCTGCTGTATTTGTGTCTTGGAAAAACTGTCTCTGAGTTGGTAGAAGCAGATGCTGGGTGAGGGGAAAGGACAGGATGAATATATTAACAGTATTCTGTCCACCTTAGAAAAACAGCACTCTTACGGTAGGTAGCCAAGATTGTTGTAGCGATAGATTTATAGAGACCTTGTGACTCTGAGTTACAGACAGATGGTGGAAGAGAGAGGATGTCTTCCTTTTTTAAGAAAGATGCAGTTTCATGAGGCAAAGTCTGAGTGTTCTATGAGTTGTTTTAATTTAGTTCCATTTGCTGTATAATTAAATTTCCTCCCTGATTTTGGCATTATGTCATCTCTCGTTTTTAGTCATATAAATTTTTGTTTTATTCTGTATTGTAGGTATTATTTAGTGAAATACTAGAGGAGGCTGTGTCTGGACTGTCAGCTAGATTCTGTTTAAATTGGAAGGCTTTGTGCACACTTCATTTCTAACTTTACTATGTACTTTCCCATGTTACATTTTCATTGTTCTTTTGAAAATTGAGCCTTATTCCTTTTGGATTCCACTTTTATCTAAACCCGAATGTTTGGGATTAGATTCTCATGAGTCCTCATGTTCTGTTACGTGCCTTGGTAGGGACTCTGTGGCCTTAACACCTAGCACAGGATCTAGTACCTAGGTAGCATTCTATGAGTATTTGTTATCTCAAAAAATGGATCTTATTTACTATAGTTTTAATACCTAACCCGTAAGCTCCCAAATCTGTTATCCAGACTTCCTAATAATCTATTAAAAATGCCTTGCCTACAATAAAAAAAAAAAAAGATCCACTGCCGTCAAGTCGATTCTGACTCCCAGCAACCCTATAGGACAGAGTAGAGCTGCCCCATAGGATTTCCAAGGCTGTTAGTCTTTATGGAAGCAGACTGCCACATCTTTCTCCCATGGAGCAGCTGATGAGTTTGAACTGCCAGCCTTTTGGTTAGCAGCTGAGCACTTTAACCACTGCATCACCAGGGTTCTTTTTGCCTACAGTGCTCATAAGAATCTCAAGTTATAGGTTGTCTCCAGATAGACTGGTCCTGCTCCTTTCTTGTATTTCTGGTCCTATAAATAGTGTCTTGTCCTATGCAGTCAGCTATCAAAGGTAGAAATCTAGAGGTCGTTTTTGTTCCTTCCTTTCTCTTTCTCATATCCTGCAGCCAGTTAGTGTTGTTATCTTCTTCATTCTACTTCTTAAAATATGTTGAAACTGTTTCCTCTGTACCCCAAAATGGTTATCTTTATCTTTTTGTGTCCCTTATCTCTTGCTTAGATAATTGCTTTAGTTCTCCTCATCCATAGCTTTTCTGCCCCCATCTCCTATATAATCCACAGAATAAAATGCAAAACTCTTTGATACAGCATACCAAAGTGGAGTTTGAGAGAGTAAACACAGGAAGACTGGTTTGGAGATAACTGTCAAAGGCAAGGAAGAGATGGTAAGGACAAAAATTGGAGAAATGACTATAATATATACGTTGATAGATATATAAAATTTTTTCAAATACGGCTTAGAAATTACAGTAGATGTACATTAGAGTTGTTGCCTACCTCAATAATTCCTTCGGGTGGCTGTGTCTTTGCTATTCCGTCCCCCCTTTCCAAACACTGGACTTGTGTTCCACTATAAACTGCCTCTCTGCCTATGATATTTGATCCGGGGGTGAGCACCTGTCCCAAGCTGAGTAAATCATAATGCCTTAGCCCACAGTGATCAGTTCATGCAGTGGGCATGTGAACCAAACTGTACTTATCAGAGCCTTCCCTAGAACTCTCCTGTGTTGAGGCAGAGAAAGGTAGCCTTTCCTGTTTAGCTCCCTGAGCAATTAGAATGTGAGCCCAGTGATGTTTGTGCCTTCCCCCCACCCCACCACCAATACTTCCCTTGACACACATAAAGAAGCCTGCAGTAGGAAAAACTGAAGCCATCATGCAGAGAACCAGAGACTGAGGGGCCTGGTTGTGTTCATGTCCTTGGTTTCCATGGTCGTTCAGAATTGTGCCACCCCATATAAACACATAATTTCATGAATGGGAATCAGCACAGGCTAGTTCCTATGAGGCAGAGGTTGCATATGTCCCAGATTTCCACCTTCTCCTAGCTGCTGTGCCAGTCCATCATCTCTGACACTCTCCCTCCCCTCAGCACTTTTCTTTCCCCCACTGGCTTCAGTAATTTGCTGTGACATCTCATGGAACTCACACACTATACTTACAGTTAAATGGTTTATCAGAAGACGACTTGGAATAGAATGCAACTTGGAAGTAATAGGATACAACTCAGGAGACTGGATGCCATTCATCCATCAGGACAGCTTTCTCACAGGGTAGTCCTTGGAGCAAAAGTACTCCAAGCTAGTGCACTTCTTGATCAGGAGTTGCAGACAGCTCTCTACCGTTCAGGCCCTTTTCAGCCGCTGGCCCCCTTCTGGGCCTGTCACAGCTGACTTTTCCTCTGGGTACCTTCCAGGCCTCTTGCCATTTTCAGCATTATAGCCCTTGGCCCATATTACAGCTTTTTTAGAAAGTTCCTCATGCAGGAACCATGAGTCCAAGCCATTCTACTCCAGGCTCTTGGTCTTGAGGTTCCCTTTTTCCCCTCTCCAAACCTCTGTGGGGTTATCTGCTTATATAAGCAAAGTCCTTGTCAGTTTCAAGGTGTGGTCCTCCAGCAGGACCACAAACCAACCAGTCTCCTCAGTGAACTACAAGTTGCACCGTCATATTGGATGGTTTTACACATAGGTAAACCAACCAGTCCCTGCAAGGTAAGTAAAACAGACCAGTCACAGGGCAGGCTGCAGCCCAGGGCCAGAAAGGCCGTATATAAGAAACCCATTGCACTGTACCATCCTTTTCTGAGTTTGGTTTTGTGAGCCAGTAAATTCTCCCTATTAACCTCGTTAAGACTTTTGCGTTGTAATCAAAGGGTTCTTAACTAATAACAGGGCTAGGACCAGTACATGTCAAAGTTGACTCCAAGGTAGCTTTTCATATAGCACTTCTGTCACATGGCTTTATAAATACATGTGTCTGATCCCTGTGCTAGATATTGAGCTTCTTGAAGGTACAGACTAAATCTTATTCATCTTGTTTGTTTTTAAGCCCACACTTAGCACAATGCCTGAAATAAATTATGTGTTTAGTAGAGCTTTGCTGTTGAATAATGAAGTTCACATTAGGTAAAGTTTCATTAATTTATGTAGACTGTTTTTCCCTTTTGTCATCATTAGTTTCAGGGATGGGGAAAGGTATATTACTTTGTTTCTCAATCATTTTTTACTCTGAGAGTTTGAAACATACTTCAAATCTTTAATGTAAGCTTTAACATAAATTATAATTTTTATCATTTTTTTATGGACAGTTACTTAAAGCTACATTTTATTTCTGCTTTAGGCTAAAGGAAGTTATTTATAAAGAGAGAAATTCCAAAGTACAACTGGAAGTTATGGTTCACACACTTCAAAGTGAAATTAAAAAACTAACTGTTGAATTACTTAAAGCCAGAGATCAACAAGAGGGTCATGTTAAAGACTTAAGAACCCTGGAAAAAGCATTAGAAAAATTGGAGAGGCAAAAATTTTATCAGCAGACGGCACAGGTATTTCTCTATTTTAATATATTAGTCACATGGATTAACACAAATTCATAGCTTCTGTCTTGAAACGAATTATACCATTATAGTAAACCAAAAAGATGCTGGGCTACATGTAAAAATTAAGGTAAATATATAACAATTTACCTTGTTGAATGATTTCTAAATTAAAGCTACTGGTGCTTGCACAAAGCAATTACAAGAAGAGTTGGTAGAAACAGTGCAGGTTGTTAGGCTTGTATTCTGAGAGCTAATTTTTAAGTCTCCTTGGAGTGCTTGAAGGAATTTAATTTCATGCTTTCGGAATGGAAATTTTCACTGGGTATCTGATGATTTTTTTTTGTTGTTGTTGTCTCTGATGCAACTAAGCAATAGTTAAAGCTGGTGTGTTTAATGGCTATAAAGTTGTAGTTCGTGTGTGACCGTATAGTATCATTAAATTGGTAAACTTTGAAAATCAATTTAGTCAATAGTTCCTTTTATTTATATAAGGCACTTTTCTTTTGTAAACTGGCATTAAAATAATTGTAATTGCATATGTTTTACTCAGGTAAGACTTATTCAAGAGGTGGAGCTCAAAGCTGCAGCTGCCGATAGAGAAATAAACTTACTTAGAAATTCTCTTCGTCAAGAAAAGGAAAAGTTGCAACAGCTTCATGAACTTTTTGCACTGAAAGAACAAGAACACAGGTAAATGAAAAATATACCAGAAAAATATTGACATTTAAAAAGTAGAAAAAGAAGGCTACTACTTTTTTTCTCTAAAACCTAAAAATAGATTGTGACTGGGCAGTGGTGTGAAGTCTGGCAGAACTAGCTCATAGAAAATGCCATGTTCATGTACACATTTAATCAGTCTTACAGCAAGAACTAGTAGCTTGTTCAGAAAAAGAACTAGTATCCTGAAGACAGATAGGTGGTGCCTATATTGTCAGTGTTTTTTGTTTTTGTTTTTGTTGTCATAATATGTGTGAGTGAGACAACTATTGGAAATTAGAGGGAAATAATCACACAAAATCTGGAATTTTGGACTTAGTTTGCTTCACAAATGTCTAAGTTCCATTTTAAAGAAACCAAAACTAGAAATAGTAAGTTTTGTATTATGGGTTTGATTTATGCAAAGAGTGGAGGACTTCTGAGAATGAGCTCACATAATAGAAAACATTGGCCTTGTATTAAAAGATTGGTAAATAAGTTCATACTTTAACTGACTTTTTGTATTAACCAACTATCAGTCCAAATCAGACTATACTTATTGTATGCCAAAGACTGAGCCAAAGTAGATGATGTAAAGCAGATCCTGACTTCTGCAAATACATGTAAAGAATTTCAGAAGCCATAGAATGATCTGAACTATCTCAGTGAAGCTTTTACATACTCCACTTATCCCCATCAGCATTGAATACAGAATCAAATAAAACCCTTTCTTATTCTATCTGCCATCCTGTGCCTAATTTCTGTGCTGAAAGTGGGGAGCTGATCTTAGATTCATGATAGTGAATGTGGAATATTTAAGAGCTATTTAAAAACCTTTAAAATTTTTCTTTTCAGGTGACGGCATCCTGTGATTTTTATTTGTTTCTTATTCCAGGAAAGAACTTGAAACAAGGGCGTTTTTTAGTGAAGCTGACTTCCAGGATGCCTTAGCTAAAGAAATAGCCAAACAAGAGAGCAAGCATGAGCAAGATGTAAAAGAATATCAAGAGAAAATCAATACGTTAGTCCAGCAGTATATGGATTTAGAAGATGAATTCCGTATTGCGTTAACTGTCGAAGCCAGAAGATTTAAAGATGTAAGAATTGGCATCTAGCTCTTTATTGAAAACAATCAGCAAGATACCATTTGATGAGAGGACTATATTTTAGAATCTGGGCTGTATTTACATATTGGCTATACGACTTTAGCAAATTACCTACATTCTTACAACCTTAGTTCCTAACATAAATGGATTAGCTATACATTAGTACCATTGTAAAACCTAAGATCATAAATGGTGAAGTAAAGAGAGCACTGGAATAGGAGTTGGGAACCTGAATTATCTGCTATTACTATAGAGCAGGGGCTGGTAAGTTAAGGCCCTCTAGGCCAAATCTGGCCCACTTCCTGTTGTTTTTTTTTTTTTTTAATAAAATTTTGTTGGAAAACTGGCATGCACATTTGTTCACATATTATCTATGGCTACTTTTGTGTTACAATGGCAGAATAGAGTGAATTATCCCTGACTTTTACTCTTGTGCTAAAATTGATTCTAAAATGGAAAGAAGTAAACTTTTTCCCGAAACAGATTTTCTAAATATTTGGAGAACTGTTACTTATAATGCAATTTTGAAATGTAGGTTAAAGATGGTTTTGAAAATGTCGCAACTGAATTAGCAAAGAGCAAGCATGCTCTTGTTTGGGCTCAGCGAAAAGAAAATGAATCTTCCTCTTTAATTAAAGACCTGACCTCTATGGTAAAGGAACAGAAAACAAAACTTGCAGAAGTTTCCAAATCAAAACAGGAAACAGCAGCAAACTTACAGGTAAGGCACAGTAATATTGTATTTCCTTTTTAACTTTGTGTATCATTTTCTTAAGTGTGTTATGATTTTAGGAGCACACAAAATGAACTTTTAAGTGATACTAGTTATTTATCATGGTGTACATAAGTAATGTAACTAGGAGAGTAAACCTATGACTTCACAGATACATTGCTAACACTAAAATAGTGCTTAAGTAAAATCAGCAAATTAATTTTAAGAGATATATTAGGTAAGTAGCTTTCAGTTTTACAGTAATACAGCAAAAATTGTGAAGGTGATACTCTTGATTTAAGTTTGAGAAATACTACTTGAATTGCTGATGTTAATTGTATGATTACGGTTACTGTTTTTAGCTATACAGAACTATAATAGTTTTAACTTCTTTATTGCTGTTGTCTCCATTTTAAACATTAGTGCTATTTTGCCCAAGATAATTTACTTCCTGAAAGAGGCATTTAAACTATTGGTATAAATGCTTGGCAAGAAATCTGGGATATTACAGGTTGTAGTTGCTCTTTTAAGATACTGGCATAAGTCTTAAAGAAAGATCCTGTTAAAATTTGACTTTTTATTCCATGGTCTACATTTATCTTTAATAAAATTAAAACTTTTTATGATGTAAAATTTGGGAACATTTACTTTGTTTAAATAACATTTTTTTTTTTCAAGAGGAAAAAAAATTTACATAACTCACATTATTTTCAATTTTTGGGGGGATATACAGAATCAACTGAACACTCTTGAACTTTTGATTGAAGATGACAAGCAGAAGAGTATTCAAATTGAACTTCTCAAGCAAGAAAAAGTCCAACTTATTTCCGAGCTAGCAGCCAAGGAATCACTAATTCATGGCTTAAGAACAGAAAGAAAAGTATGGGGACATGAGCTGGCACAACAGGGTAAAATTCTCACATTTTCAAGGGGAAATAGCCCATTCTTAGAAGCCAACAAATTTGGGTATTGGACAGAGAAGGAAGGGCTTAACTCTGCTTACAGAAGCCAAGAAAGGCAACTCTTCATCTGAAAGGATAAGTAGACGTTTGCTAGCCAAAGAGGAGTGAAGTGCCTCTTAGTGGGAAATAATTTATTACGGCAATCAAAAAGTTATATTCCTAATTTTTTTATTTTTGTTTTCTTCCCAAAATAATTTGGCCACTTTTTCAACAAGTATACCTTTACAATGCTACAGTTAAATAAGTTGTTGGAAATATTTTTTATGCAATTGTTTTAAATTCTTTGTATAGTATGCAGCATTCCTTTTTTTTATTCACATATTTGTGACATGTACCCTACTTTGCATGCAGTAATGTAAAATAGTGTAGGAATAAAAATACTTTAGGTATAGGAAATCCTCAACCTCATTCCTTTTCCAATCACCATGAAGCAAGAGATGTACACTATTTTATGGTATTCCTCAAAAAAACAAAAACCAAACCCAGTGCCGTCGAGTCTATTCCGACTCATAGCGACCCTATAGGACAGAATAGAACTGCCCCTTAGAGTTTCCAAGGAGCGCCTGGTGGATTCGAACTGCCAGCCCTTTGGTTAGCAGCTGTAGCCTAGATACCTTAAAAATCACAAGTAGCTAGATGTTGGCCCTAATGTAGCATTGCTCATTTTTCCATTCCATGTAGAAATTTTTAATATGATTTTGTTTGTTGAATGCCATAACATAACCAATTAATTATTATATGTCTGAGTTATCTGGTCTTCTCTTTATTCATGATTTTAGATAAATTGCCACAGATCTTAAACAGGCGTTTTTGTTCTTTCTCTTCAATTATAGTATTATATATTTTGTTTCTTTATTTCAGTTTTTGTTTTTATTGTTACGCATTGTTAAACTGGATTTTCATAAAATACAAAGCCTCCAAAGTCTGTTAAGTCTACTACTGATGATATTTGTTTCTTAGGAGCTGCTATGGCCCAAAATCATGGAAATTTAGAGGCCAAAATTGAAGGTTTATGTAGAGAGAATGAATCTCTGCGAAAGGCAAATGAACGTGATTGTGATGCTTTAAGAATTAAGAGTAAAATCATAGAAGACCAAACTGAAACCATTAGAAAATTGAAAGGCGTAAGTTCGACATTTTATTTTGGAAAAAGAGCATATGGTGGTTTGGAAATCAATGGGTCAAAGTACCCAAAAGTATTTGTCTCAATGATTCCTAACTCTTGTGGAATTTAGGATACAATAGTATGGATTTCTTTTATAATATTTGCCTCTTTTCAAAGTGCTATATGATATTTGGAAATCCTGGTGGCATAGTGGTTAAGTGTTAACGGCTGCTAACCAAAAGGTCGGCAGTTCGAATCTACCAGGCACTCCTTGGAAACTCTATAGGGCAGTTCTACTCTGTACTATAGAGTCGCTATGAGTCGGAATCGATTCAGCAGCAACGGATTTTTTGGGTATGATATTTATTAGCTTGAAATGAATTTTACTTCAAATTTATATTGCCATTTGAAATAGAAATACTGAGTATCAATACAGGATTAGGAATCATAAAAAAGTTGACATTTTTTAAAACGTCATTTTAAAAAGAAGCCTTAGTGGTGCACTTGGCTGTTAACCTCAAGGTTGGTGGTTCAACCTGACGATCTACTTCTGTAAAGATTATAGCCATGAAAACCCTACGGGAGAGTTGTACTCTGTCACATGGGGTCGCTATGAGTGGAAAAGGACTCAGTGGCACTGAACAACAACCCTTTTACAGCATTTTTTATTATCTTCCAGTGTTGCTGAATCATTTCTCAAAATTGTGACAAAACCTACCATTTCATGTTGAAGAGGTTGTAAAAGATTGATACTTGCTTCCAAGGGAACCTGTTTTTACCTTCTTCAATATAACCAAAAAAAAAAAAACTAAACCCACTGCCATTGAGTCGATTCCGACTCATAGTGACCCTAGAGGACAGAGTAGAACTGCCCCATAGAGTTTCCAAGGAGCACCTGGCAGATTTGAACTGCCAGCCTTTTGGTTAGCAGACATGGCACTTAACCACTACACCACCAGGGTTTCCCTTCTTCAGTGTAGCCTATCTTAAAACTGAAAACTAACAGGGCCACTTGTTTCAAAGGATCCTACCTGAGAGTTCTCCAAAGAAATCTTCTGAAAGTTACCTTGGGCACTGAATCAAATTTGAATTCCAAAGCTTTCTCTTAGATATTGTCTCTTAAGATGTGAAGATAACTAAGAGTTTTTAAGAAACTTCTGGTTAGGATATTCAGCCATCAAGTTAGGAACTCACCCTTTAGAATAACTATAACTGGGTAAGATTGGATTCTTTTTTTTTTTTTTTAAATCATTTTCAAGAAACTCTGAGAGCTTGTCAAGTTCAAAAAATAAACATATTTGTTACTCTTGCTATATCTATCGCTAGATTTAAACTGTAAATGCTGTGTGTCACAATAACTGGTTCCACTGGGGCTCACCCGCTCAAAGCTTTACTTTCAGTATCTTCAGAATGTCCAAGATAACTATCATATGTGCAAAGCTGCACTCAAAGTTATTACTGAAATTTTTTAGCAATAAGCCTTTTGTTGTTGTTTTAAACTCTAGCTGAGGGGAGAAGGGGACTCACTGCTTCGGGAACACGGCGCTTCCCTGGTGATAGAAGTAGATGGCAGTGATGGTTAAGCAATGATGAACATAATCAGTGTCACTGAATGGTACACATGAAGAGTGTCCAAGTGGTGGCTATTGTGTTACGTATAGATTTGCCAGAGTTTTAGAAAAAATGCAAATTAAAAAAAAAACCTAAAAAAACAATACAGAGCAAAACATGATATTCAGAGATATAAATACAATGTTTTGGGCATCACTGACAACTTCTACGGTAAGATTGCCGCCCTCTTAACAATCTCTGAGTAATTTGGGAAGGAAATGACTAGTACTAAATGACAGTGGATCCAGAAAAACAGATGGGTTTTGGTCTTTGATTTTGGATGTAAAAAAATGCTTTGATTTTCAACCCAATATTGATGAAACACCGCAAGTGCATATCTTAAAAACTTTGATTTGCGACTTAGTACATTTACTTTAAAGAAAATTGCCTCAGCCTCAAAGATATCATGAGATTGATGGTAGTTTCCAACTAATTGCGTAACGTACAAAGATAAAAAACAAAAAAAACCCAAACCCAGTGCCGTCGAGTCGTTTCCGACTCATAGCGACCCTATAGGACAGGGTAGAACTGCCCCATAGAGTTTCCAGGAAGCGCCTGGTGGATTCAAACTGCTGACCCTTTGGATACAAAGATAGTTGGACACAATTTCTTTGATGAGTATTTATCAAAACCAAACCATACCCGTTGCCATCAAGTCGATCCCAACTCAGAGCAGCCCCACAGGACAGAGTAGAGGTGCCGCGTAGGGCTTCCAAGGCTGTGATCTGCATGGAAGCAGGCTGCACATCCTTCTCCCACGGGGTAGCGGGAGTTCAAACTGCCGGCCTTTCAGTTAGCAGCCAGGTGCTTTAACCACGGTGCCACCAGGGCACCTGAAATTCATCATAACTAATATTTAAAAGAGTTAATGACCTGATCTGTAAAATTTGGAGTTTGATGTTTTCAACTAAGTAGAGTCTATCTTTAGCGTCTGACTATAGAAATTAGAAACAGAATTTATTATTTTAGTTTTTTTTTACTTTTCCATATAGTATCACAAGATTTGTCCGGTTCTGTGATGTTCATTATTTTTTATTAATATGGTTATTTCATAAGAATCTTTTTATACCCTTTATGGATTCCTGATAATATGTATTAGGACTGCTCAGTCTCGGGAGCTTCAGAGAATCACTTGAAGAAAATAAACAAGTCGTGACTTTTATGTGAATGTTGGTCAAGACTAGAAGACAACCTGACATCTTTGCTTAGAATTTTTAGATATATAATGCACTGAGGAATTGGACTACATTCTTTGAAATACTTATGAATTCATACTTAAATTAGCTTTGTCCAGTATTTGTTTGTTTCCATTTTCTATTTACCAAAAGCGAAAAAGAAGAAAAACCAGTGGAGACTGGTGAGAGGAACAGGGTAAAAAATAAGAACTACCAATTTCATCTAGTTTGACTTGCAGAGTTATGACTGATGTTTTTAGTACTGGTGTGTAGCAGGGCTGTTGTAGACTTCCAGATTAAAAAAAAAAAATTTTTTTTTTTTTACACCCCCTTAAAACAAACAAGTGTTCTTTGAAATAACCCATATGGATTCTAACATGTGCAAACATTTAATAATGCCTAAGACTTGTTTTTTGTTTTGTTTTGTTTTTTATAAGACAGTTTTGGTCTTTCTTTGCGTTTCCTCTTATTTCTATTATATAAATATAGGATAAACTCTAACTTGTAATACAGAAGATAAGACTTGTTTTTTGTTTTGTTTTTTATAAGACAGTTTTGGTCTTTCTTTGCGTTTCCTCTTATTTCTATTATATAAATATAGGATAAACTCTAACTTGTAATACAGAAGATAAAATAAGTTTTCAGGAATGTAAGGCTGTTACATTTTAATAGTGATGGAATCAAACTTTATTTTGAATTTAAAACATTTACTCACCATAACGTAAAAACACATCTGCTTAACACATTAGAAATAGTATAATTTGTACAGTATGTGCACAGCGGACATCAGTCTTTGATGTATCATAATCAGCTGCCTAAAATTTTCGTTGTGTTTCTGTCATGAAAACACAGATATCTTTCAAATGCAAAATTAGAATGCGGAATGTTTTTCAAACTTTAAACACACCTCTTCAGATTTTCGTGCTGCTTTCTTTTCCCTCCTCTCACATCTACCTCTGTGACTGACAATTACTGACTTTACTGAAATAAAAAATATAAATAAGACAAAGATTTGATCATTCCAAATTACACTTAATACATAGTAGTGGTGATGTTTCTGATTGTGATTAAAAATGTTCTGTAAATTTTTTTGTAAGGCACTCATTGGGCAGTTTATTTTTTAATTTGTAGTTTTTATAATAATATTAAACCATATCTAATAAACTAGAAAATGAGACATTTAGGGTTAATAAAGTACTGATTTTTTCCTTGAAGTGTTTACAAGAAAGAGATGAGGACATCAAAACATTACAAGAGAAGATCTCTGAAATACAGAAATGCACTCAAGAACAACTTGAGGAAAAATCTTCACAACTGGATGTTGTAATTGAGAAATTAGAAAAACATAATGAAAGAAGAGGAAAACTAAAACAGCAGTTAAAAGAAAAGGAAGAAGAACTTGAAGAAATTAGAAACGCTTACAGGTATCAGTTTCCTATTAAGAAATAAAATGTAGCTCACTTATTTCTTATAACCAATTTTATTTTTAAAATTATTTCTTCTCATGTTAGTACACTAAATCAGAAGTGGCATGATAAAGGAGAACTTCTAAGTCATCTTGAAACACAAGTAAAAGAAGTGAAAGAAAAATTTGAAAACAAGGAAAGGAAACTTAAAGAAGAAAGAGACAAAAGTATTGAAATACAAAAGTAAGTATAACATCCTAAAGGATGTAAGATATCTTCAAACATAAACACTGAATTAGGATGGATGAGATATGTATAAAGAATGAAGAAAGGGCTAAAAATATGTAGCACGTAGTTACTTGCCAAATGTTTTATTTCCATGCATGAGAAATTAAATTGCCTCAGCCTCAAAGATATAATTTAACAAATTAATCTCTCTATGTTTTAAATCCTGATCTATAAAATGATAATGATAGTTCCTACCTTAAATGTTTGATGTGAGGTTTAAACTGTGTGTTTATGTATGTGTCTGTGTAGAGAGAGAGTTATATGGCCATATATGATATTTTTATGCAAATAACATGCTCCTACATTGTTTGCTGACTGTGCCCTCCTACCGCACGGTATTTTTGTAAGCACACTGTGCTGATTTTTTTTTTACAGCAACATGTAGAAAATGTCATAGCAGCATTTATGAAAATACCTCACAGGGGGAGGGCATGATTGGCAAACAGACTTAGAAGGCACGTGTTACTTGTGTAAAAGTACAGTAAGTGCCATGTGAGTATTTTATTTTTATTACTACTACTATTGTTGTTTTCAAACTTTCTCTGAATGGAAGCAGCTAATATATTTTTGAATGTTCTATGTAGAGCTTAGAGGAGAAAGCCACTTGACTCCCAGGAACAGTTAGCCCCTGACGAAGCTAGAGCATGTCTAGATAGCTGTTGGCCTGCACAACAGGACAAGCTGAGGATAAGATCTAGCTCTAAAGAGGGGAAAGGAAATGTGTACCTGGCTGGTATTGTATACAAATATAGTTTCCATAAAATACTGTAGGTGACATACAGGTTTTAGCTTATAAATTAGATAACTAGACTTGTTCAATTATTTTCTAAAACCAAGCCACCTTGAATAATAGGTAGTATACATTAATGATCAGTTCACATGTAGAGAACAAATCAAAACAAAGGAATTGGATTTTTGCCTCTAAGATAATTTTAGCACTAAAATTTTGTGAGTCCTATTTAATGTGTTTATTAACATAGAATTTTGTTAATAGGGAAGTCAGACATACGTGTTCATAAACTTAAGTCCACCCAATATACACTTCTCAAATTATTATCACATTACAAGTACATGGAGAAAAAAAGATTGTTAGTCATCACCTATGAAGGCACTTAAAAATTATACCCTTAGTCTCAAATGAGGCAACAGGACACTCTTCATTTTCCAAGGATGAAAACGTAATAAGCTTCCAGTGATGTTTCCTTTGCCTTGGTCCTGCTTCTGTCTAACAGATTCTTCTGGGTGATGAACTCCTTTTATCTTTAGCTACCCTGTGGTAGCCCTTTGTTATTTTCTTAATATTGAATTATGTTTCTACTAAAGTATGAATATAAGAGCTGCCATCTGAGAAGAAAAAAAAATCCTAATTTATACACACATATGGTTTTGTTTGCTTGTTTTTAAGGAATGCACTAGAAAAGCTTAAGAGTATGGATGATGCCTTTAAAAAGCAAGTTGATGCAATTGTTGTAGCTCATCAAGCTGAAATGTTACAACTGTCAAGTGAAAAGCAGAAATGCATTGAGTCTGCAAATGAAAAGGTAACATAAGTAAGGGTAGCCTTTTGGTTTTGATAATCAGGATTAAATTTATAATAAATAGAATCTTTGAGAATTTTGAAGAAAAAGACCACATGATTGAATGATCAAATAAAGACAGCCCCCACGTTAGGAACATCTGACTTATGGACAGCCCAGACTTGCCCTTTAACGTTACGTAAATTTGCCCTCGCTTTGAAGCTATCGAACCAGTCCCTACTCACAACAAAGTCTTCATCACAATCACCTTCACTTGCTGCAGGGCAGCTTTTAAATCACTGAAAAGACTTAGAGCTTTTCTTGCACCAAAGGCTAAATAAGAACCGTATGCACCTGTTACCGACTTAGAAATTTGACTTAAAGGCACAGTTAGAACAGCTCTCGCTTATAACCTGGGGACTGCCTGTAGATACGAAGAAGGTTGCCAAAATTATCATGAAACCAGGTAAAGATGTTGGTAATACTTAGGTTAGTTGTACATAATTCTAATGTAATCAGAATATCACGTTTGACCCTGTTGTGCGCTTGCTTCAAATCTCTGGATAAAAATTGCTCATATCCCTAACCAGTCTCATGGGTGGAAGCCCCTTTGGTTACTGCAGGCAGGATGAGAATGTGAATTTGTTAATAAACACAATCCATTGCTACCTTGAGAAGTTTTTGAAGAGTACTTTGTTATTAATATTGAAGACTGTCAACTTTATCATTTTGAAATCATTGACAAAGGAATGAATTTAGGGTAGTTCTAAGTCAGAGACAGATATCAGAATAACCTACAGAGTTTTTTAATAATAATATACATTCACAAGCTTCACCCTCAGACTCAGTCACTAAGTTTGGCATCAGACCCAGGTAATTTTAAACCTCCACAGACGATTCTGACGTGATTTCTGCTGAAATGTGCTAGCTGTAACAGTTGTGAATTTCCATTTTTCCCTGATTTTGAAGTGGTAATAAGAAACTAAGGCATCTGTAAGACAGCGGAGATTTAGAAACCAGCAACTGAAAAAAGTTCAACAATGGAAAGGCAGATTAATATTCCTGGTGGCACAGCAGTTAAGCAATCAGCTGTGAAGCAAAAGATTGGTGGTTCAGACTCACCCAGTGGCTGTGCAGGAGAAGAGACCTGGTGATGTGCTCCCGTAAAGATTAAACCAAAAAAAAAAAAAAAAACACCATTGCTGTCAAGTCGATTCTGACTCATGACAACCCTATAGCGCAGAGTAGAACTGCCCCATAGGTTTTCCAAGGCTGTAATCTTTACTGAACCAAACTACCACCTTTTTGCCAGGGAGTAGCTGGTGGGTTCGAACTACCGACCTTTTGGTTAGCAGCCAAGTGATTAACCTGTGCCACCAGGCCTCCCTAAAGATTATAGCCTGCAAATCCTATGAGGCAGTTCTCCTCTGTCACATGGAGTCACTATGAGTTGGAGTCTTCTAGATGGCATAACAACAATAACATAGAAATTGCAATGAAAGTTGTATGATTAAGCAGCATTAGCCTCCTTGGGAGTTTATGTAAAGACAAAAAGGGAATAAGTTCTTTGGAAATAATCAGTGAATAAGGAGCTATGTCTGGTTCTTTATTTCAAGTCAGCAGGTGTTTCAGATTTTTTATCTAAAATTTACTGACTGCTTAACAAGCATATATCAGCTACTACTAAATAAAGTATAAAATTAGGCCCTTCGCTAAAGGGAAAATACTGAGTTCCATTGTGCACCTCCGGTCAATATGAAGTAACAGCAGAGGAGGGTGTCTGTTGAGAGAGTTGGAGAAATGGCACCAGAGTTTAAATGTCATAATCTGGTGTAAAGGGAAAAAAGGTATCACATAGACGTGATAATTTAAATTAGGAGAAAGATTAGTTCTCTAAAAAAAAAAAAAAGATTAGGAAGTCTGTATTAGGGATTAGAAAAAGTAAACAAAAGGATTGTCATATTGGTAGTAGTATCAGGAATGTTATTGTTAACACCAAATACAGAGAATCCAAGAAAAATGTAGGTTATGGATAAAAGATAAAATGATCTCTCAAAAAGATGGTAATTTATAATCACCAACAGCAATTGTAGAAATGCAGCAGAGATGGAAGCTACTACATTAAAGAGAGAATTTCTTTGGGGTGGGAGGATATTTCAGTTTTGAAAGTCTGTAAGGAACGAGTGTTTATGTTGAACTCATGACTCAACATTCACAAGCAACATAAAACAGTGGGAAGAAACTGGATTTCTATTCTCGCAGTACTAATAACAAGCTGTACAACCTTGAACAGATACTAACCTTTGCTGTACCTTGATTGTCTAAGCTCTAAAATAGAGTTAAAATAAATTGCCATACATTTCTCATAAGAATCTTCTGAGCTCCAAATAGATAATATATATTAATCATATACTATTAAACATTCTGTATTTTGAACAAGTTATGTTTTACTAAAACTTCTTTGCTTTAAATGAGTGCCACAGTTCAAAAAATGCGTAAGAATTAATGTTTCACTTTTTCTTTCAGCATGCATTTTTAAAACACATATTCTTTAAGAAATTAAAATGGAAATTTGCATGTCGATTTAGGTTTACCAAGTTGAAGAAGAAATGCGTGGGCTTCTGGAAGAAACAACCAGAAACAGAAGAGCAATGGAAGAAAAAATTAAGCAACTTGCTTCTGCTCTAAGTGAAATTCAGCAAGAATTTTGATGGTTTTGAGAACAAACCTTATTGAAATGGACCAGCAAACCTATTGTAAAAATGATTAAATATTGTAACAGTAGCAACTGCTATGACTTTGAAATGTCTCTTTTACACTTCATTCTGGATATATTTTAAAAGACTTTTGATCAGGTATTTATTAATTGTATATACAGGTTTTTATAATAAATTGTTGATCATTATGTGTATTAGAAAAAAAATCTTTCAAAATAACTAGACTTAAGACACTTTTTCTTGTTTTCGCGCTATGCATTACTTGGTAATTACACATTTGCCCATAAATACGTAAATGAAAATTAAGATTAGTATTTTGACTATATGAGGGAAAGTATTTTAATCACCGTTGTTTCTTTATTGTGTTGTTGAAGAACGAAGTATATTTATTGGTTGTCCTTTAGTTGACGTAGCTCTCTTCTTTTAAAGTGCTTAGAACATAAGTGTAGCCAAAAAGTATTTGAGATCTTTATGATAAAAGACATGGCATTCTTAAAGTATATGTAGTAGCCTTTTCCACATCACTCATAACGATCTCTTTCATTAAACATTACATTTAAAGTTTTATAAACGTTGTTGCCTAAAGAGAACATCTTGAAAGGAGCAAGAACAAAATGATTCATCACATGAAAAGAAACAATATAATTAACAGCCAGAAGGCAGTGAATGACATACTTGAGGTGCTAGAAACTATCAACCAGTAATTCTACATCCACCAAAACTATTCTTTAAACACAAAATAAAAACATTTTCAGGTAAACAAAGACAGAAAATTTATTGCTAGCCAACCTTCCTTAAAGAAAATGCTAACAAGAGCCCTAAATGCTGAACAGAAATGACAGCAGACAGTAACTCAGATTCACTGGAAGAAACAAAGAGTATTAGAAATAGTAAATATGTAGATAAATATAGAACACTGTATACATGTGTTTTTTTTTTCTTTCAAGTAGAAGACAGGTTATATAAAGCAATTATAATACTGTTGATAAATTTACAACAAAATGTATGACAAAAATAGTATAAAGCTGGAGGAAGGAAATACAGCTCTATAATGGAATAAAGTTTCTGTATTTTACTGGACTAAATTTTTTTTTTTTTTAGTATTAATGTAAAACAACTACCATAAATTAAGATACAGAGTGAAATCCTTAGAACCACCACCAACAAAATAAAAAAAAAATCATAAAAAATGAACAGAGGCGTCGGTTTGGGACCATGGTTTCAGGGGAAATCTAAGTCAATTGGCATAATAAAATCTATTAAGAAAACTCTGCATCCCACTTTGGAGAGTGGCATCTGGGGTCTTAAATGCTAGCAAGGAGCAATCTAAAATGCACCAATTGGTCTCAGCCCATCCAGAGCAAAGGAGAATGAAGAACACTAAAGACACAAGGTAATTATGAGCCCGAGAGAAAGGACCGCATAAACTAGAGACTATATCAGCCTGAGACCAGAAGAACTAGATGGTGCCTGGCTACAACCAAGGACTGTCCTGACAGGGAACACAACAAAGGACACCTGAGGGAGCAGGAGAGCAGTGGGATGCAGACCCCAAATTCTCATAAAAAGACCGGATTTAATGGTCTGAGACTAGAATGACCCCAGAGGTCATGGTCCCCAGACCTTCTGTTAGCCCAAGACAGGAACCATTCCTAAAGCCAACTCTTCAGACAGGGATTGGACTAGACAATAGGATAGATAATGATACTGGTAAAGAACGAGCTTCTTGGATCAAGTAGACACATGAGACTATGTTGGCATCTCCTATCTGAAGGGGAGATGAGAGGGTATAGAGGGTCAGAAGCTGGCTGAATGGACGTGAAAAGAAATGGAGGGAAGGAATGTGTTGTCTCATTAAGTGGAGAGCAATTAAGGGTATATAGCAAGGTGTTTATAAATTTTTGTATGAGAGTCTGAATTTGTAAACTTTTCACTTAAAGCACAATAAAAATTAAAAAATTTGCAGAAGCACCCGTTTTAGAATGGCAATGATCACAAAAGGAAAAACAGTAAGTGTTGACAAGGTTATAGTGAAACCATAACTTTCATCCATTGCTGGCGGGAATGTAAAATGGTACAGCCTCTGTGGAAAACAGTTTGGCGGTTCTTCAAAAAGTAGAACATACAGCTACCATATGACTCAGCAATCCCAATCCTAGGTATATACTTAGAAGAAGTGAAGGCAGGAATGCAAACAGGAACCTGTACACGATGTTCATTGCAGCAATTTTCACAACAGCCGAAAGGTGGAAACAACAAAAATGTTCATCAACAGGTGATTGAATAAACAAAATGTGGTATGTACACACAGAGGAATATTACTCAGCCATAAAGAGAAATGAGGTCCTGATGCATGGTACACCATGGATGAACCTTGCAAACATCATGATGAGCAAAATAAGTCAGTCGCAAAAGGACAAATACCGTATGGTTTCACTTACATGAAATAAGTAAATACTGAATGTAGAAAACAAAGATTATTAGTGCTTACCAGGGGAGGGGGGGGAGAGGGGTTTTGCTTAGAAGGCATTGAGTTTATGTCACTGGTGGTGGAATGATTTGGTAAAGGATAGTGAGATTGGTTGTACAACTTGAAGTATGCAACCAATGTCACTGAATTAACTGAATTGTACACGTAGACATCATTGAATTGGGGTATGTTGTTATATATATATTCACCACACACACAAAAAAAAATGAACAGAGGAAGTTCTTCTGGAATGGCAGTATAAAGAGCTCTGCAGATCCATTCCTCAGTGAAACAACCATGAAAGGTAAAAAGTACATAATAAAAAACCATTTAAAATCTCTGGAAATAGTCTTAAGGGCATATATCAAATGAAAACAACATTTATTCAAGAAAATGTAAGTATTGTAAGCAAAACGAGAGCCTGCGACACTTGTCATGACCCAATCTGCCACCCCCAGCTCAGCGTAATGGAAGCTGCACTCTAGGTGAGTATGGCCAAGAATATGGGGTTTCCTCTCTTCCCAGCTTTTAACAAAGGGATACAGTATCTGACTAGGAGGGGCAGGCTTCCAGCATTTCTCATCCCCTCCAACTCGAGTTGCAGAGGTTAAATTTCTGGTGAGTGGAGCCAAGAGAGGGGATTTCCTCTACCCAGTCCCCACTCATAGGGCAGAAACTCTTACCTAGGTATGCGAGACAAAGAATATTGGGAATCTAATTGCCCCTGCCCCAGTTTGCTTATAAGGCAGACGTTCCACACTGAGAAAGGCAATCCTAGAAGAGCAGAGGTTACTGTCCCTCCTGACTGCCTTGAGTAGTGGCTCAGAGACTGCGTGTGCGCTTTAGATGAAGGTTTACAAAGCAAACTCGTTTGTAATTAAACAACACACATTGTTCTGTGACATTGGTTACTATCATAGATTGAATTGTGTCCCCCCACAAAATATCTGTCAACTTCTCTGTGCCATGATTCCCAGTATTGTGTGATTGTCCACCATTTTGACATCTGATGTGATTTTCTTATGTGTTGTAAATTTTATCTCTATGGTGTTGATGAGATTGGATTAGAGGCAGTTATGTCAATGAAGCAGGGCTCAATCTACAAGATTGGATTGTGTCTTTAACCAGTCTCTTTTGAGATATAAAAGAAGCAAGCAGAGAAATGGGGACCTCATACCACAAGAAAGTAGTGGCAGGAGCAGAGTGTGTTCTTTGGACCTGGGGTCACGGCACAAAGAAGCTCCTAGACCAAGGGAAGATTGAATACAAGGACCTTTTCCCCAGAGGCCACAGGGAAAGCCTTCGCCTTGCGCCAGCACTCTGAATTCAGACTTCTAGCCTCCTAGACTGTGAGAGAATAAGTTTCTCTTTGTTAAAACCATCTGCTTGTATTACTTCTATTATAGCAGCACTAGATAACCAAGACAGTTGCCAACCCCATGACATGTCAACACACTCCCTTTCTCAACCTTAAGTTACCCATTTCCGTTCGTCCAGCTTCCTGTTCCCTCCTGCCTTCTGGTCATTGCCTCTGGGCTAATGTGCCCATTTAGTCTTGTACACAGGGTATACATGGTTAAGCTATGTGTATTGTTTGTTTTATGGGCCTGGCTAATCTTTGGCTGAAGGGTGAACCTCAGAAGTGACCTCAGCACTGAGTTAAAAGAGTGTTTGGGGGCCATACTCTTCAGGTGTTTCTCAAGTTTCTGTTTGCCAGACCAATAAATCTGGTCTTTTTTTGTGAGTTAGAATTTTGTTCTATTTTTTTCTCCAGCTCTGTCCAGGACCCTCTATTGTGATCCCTGTCAGAGCAGTCGGTGGTGGCAGCTGGGCACCATCTACTTATGCTGGGCTCAGTCTGGTAGAGGCTGTAGTAGTTGTGGTCCATTAGTCCTTTCCCTTGTGTCTGTAGTTTTCTTCATTCTGCCTTGCTCCAGATGGGGTGGGACCAGTGGAGTATCTTAGATGGCTGTTCACAAGCTATTAAGACCCAGACACTACTCACCAAAGTAGGATGTAGAACATTTTCTTTATAAACTGTGTTACGCCAATTAAGCTAGATGTTCCCAGAGACCAGGGTCACCAGCCCTCTGGCTCAGAGATTTTGGACCAGAGTTGGAGAGAGAGGAGAACTCTGAAGCTCTCCTCAGAGGAACTGGCTTTCTTTCAAACAGAATGTTGGGAAGTGCAAGCCTAAGGGGATCCTCAAGGGTAATGGAGATTTTTTGGTGAAAAACAAGAGGAGCACTGTAGCTCCATAACAGCAACAATCTAAACTGTCAGCCAGCTAGTTTACCAGACAGCAAAGAGTCCTTATGGAGTCAGGAAACTCAAAGACTAACCTGAAAAACTATACCCTGAATTTAACTGAATGAGACTGGAGCAATTTGTGTCACAGGGTATTGTCAAAAACAAAGCAGCTGGCAATTAGTGGAGCCTAACAACTGGGTGTGATGTCAAACAAGAAAGACAGTTCAACTGAGACCAGGGAAGACAGATCCCTGCTAAAACTAGAGTCATCCCAATATGACCCCATTTCTCAAGGCACTGCCCTCAGAGGAGAGACATTAGAGGCGTTGCACTTGTGTGGAAATAGACTTGCCAAGCCACTAAACAAACCAGCAAAAAACACAAAAACAAGCTTCAGAGATAGGGGAGGGGAATCGGTATCCAGAGCTGTCACAATATAT
Organism: Elephas maximus indicus; assembly: GCF_024166365.1. NCBI lineage: Eukaryota > Metazoa > Chordata > Mammalia > Proboscidea > Elephantidae > Elephas > Elephas maximus. Next base: position 56,468,933 of record NC_064833.1, on the reverse strand, counting down.
TCCTTAAAACGTCCAGTTTTTACAAAAAATTTCAAAATATGCAAAGAAATGTGTGACCCGTACACGGGAAAAAAGCAGACAGTAAAAACTGCCTGTGAGAGGGTTCAGATGATGATTAAACAAAGATTCCAAAGTAGCATCATAAATGTGTCCAAAAAACTAAAGGAAACATGATTAAAGAAGTAAAGGAAGCTATGATGACAATGCTCATCAAGTAGTAAACATCAATGGACATAGCTATTGTTTTTCAAATGGAAATTCTGGAGTCGAAAAGTGGAATAACTGAAACAAAAACTTGTCAAAGGGGTTCTAGAGCACATTTGAACTAGCAGAAGAAAATTAGTGAAATTGAAGCTAGGTTGATACAGATTATGTAATACAAGAACAGAAAGGAAATGTAATGAAGAAAATTGAGAACCTCAGAGAAAGATACATTTCGTTAAGCACACCAACATATGTGGAATGAAAGTACCAGGAGGAGAAAAGAAAGGAGAAAATTAATTTATTAAAACAGAAGAAATAATGGCTCTAAAATTCCCAAATTTGATGAAAACATTAACCTACATACCCAAGAAGCTCAACAAACTCCAAACAAGATAAACTCAAAGAGATCTACACCAGGACACTTTATCATCAAATTGTCAAAAGAAAAAGATGAGAGAATCTTGAAAGCAAGAGAGAAGCAACTGTCATGTATGAAGGATCCTCAATAAGAGTTAACAGCTAACTCTTCAAAAGACTTTACCAAAAGACTAAAAAGAGAACCTACACACTGGGAAAGAAATTTTGGCTATGACATATCTGACAAAGGCCTAATCTCTAAAATCTATAGGAAAATCCAACACCTCTAACACAAATATACAAATAATCCAGTTAAAAAATGGGCAAAGAATATGAACAGACACTTCACCAAAGAAGATATTCAGGCAGCTAACAGACACATGAGGAAACGCTTGTGATCACTAGCCATTAGAGAAATCCAAATCAAAACTACAATGAGATACTATCTCACCCTGACATTACTGTCATAAATGTTGAAGAGGCTACAGGGAGATTAGAACTCTTCTGCACTGTTGGTGGGAATGCAAAATGGTACAGCCATTTTGGAAAATAATATGGTGCTTCCTTAAAAAACTAGAAGTAAAAGACCATATAATCCAGCAATCACACTCTTTGGAATATATCCTAGAGAAATAAGAGCCGTCACTTGAATAGACATGTGCACATCCATTTTCATCACATCATTATTCACAATAGCAAAAAGATGGAAACAGCCTAAGTGCCCATCAACAAGTGAATAGATAAACAAGCTATGGTACATATACATAGTGGAATACTATCCAAAAATAAAAGAACAATGATCAATCTGGGAAACATCTCAGAACATGGATAATCTGGAGGGCATTATGCTGAGTGAAATAAGTCGATCACAAAAGGACAAACACTGTATGAGACCACTATTATAAAAACTCATGAAAAGATTTACACATAGAAAGAAACGATCTTTGATGGTTATGAGGGAGAGGAGGGAAAAACACTAGACAATAGATAAGTGGTAACTTTCGTGAAGGTTAAGACAATACACTATACTGGGGAAGTCAGCACCATTTGACCAAGGCAAAGTTATGGAAGCTTCATAGACACATTCAAACTCTCTGTAGGACCAAGTTACTGGGCTGAGTGCTAGGGACCATGGTCTCAGGGGACATCTAGCTCAAGTGACATAACAAAGTTTTTAAAGAAAATGTTCTACATCCTACTTTGGTGAGTAGCTTCTGGGATCTTAATAGCTTGTGAGCAACCATCTAAGATACTCCACTGGTCCCACCCCATCTGGAGCAAGGCAGAATAAAGAAAACCTAAGACACAAGGGAAAGATCAGTCTAAAGGACTAATAGGCCACCACTACCACAGCTTCCACCAGGCTGAGCCTAGCACAACTAGATGGTGTCCAGCTGCCACCACCAACTGTTCTGACAGGGATCACAATAGAGGGTCCTGGACAGAGCTGGAGAAAAACGTAGAACAAAATTCTAATTCACACACACAAAAAAAAGACCAGATTTACTGATCTGACAGAAACTAGAGAAATTCCTGAGAGTATGGCCCCTGGACACATTTTTAGCTCAGCACTGAAGTCACCCCTGAGGTTCACCCTTCAGTCAAAGATTAGACAGGCTTATAAAACAATAACACACATAGTTGAACCATGTATAGCAGACCAAATGGGCACAGCAGCCCAGGGGCAAGGATGAGAAGCCAGGAGGAAACAGGAAAGCTGAATGAATGGAAGTGAGGAACACGAGGCTGAGAAGGGGAGAATGTTGACATGTTGCAGGGTTGCCAATCAACGTCACAAAACAATATGTGCACTAATTGTTTAATGAGAAACTAATTTGCTCTGTAAACTTTCACCTAAAGCACACAAACACACAAGCACAAAAAAAAAAAAAAGAAAAAATATTAAAAAAAAAAAAGAATAACAGCTGATTTCTCAGTAACCATGAAGGCAAAAAGGCTGTGAGGTGATATTCAAAGCACTCAAAGAAAAAAACTGTCAACCAAGAATCTTATATCCAGCAAAACTATCTTTCAAAAAACAAAGGCAAAATAATGGCATTCCCAGGTAAACAACAATTGTGAAAACTGTGGAGACCCACCTTACAAGATGCTAAAGGAAGTTATTTAGGCTTGGTTCACTTCAGAATAAAAGCAACCCCAGAGAGTAGCTTGAATCTATGTGAAAAAAGAAAGAGCACTGGTAAAGGTAATTATATAATCATAAAAGAGGGTATAAATGCATATTTCTTTCCCTTTCTTGTCTTAGATGATTTAAATAAAACAATATGTATATGATTTTATTATTGGGACTATAAAATATAGAAATAGAATATATTTTACAGTATATATTAAAAGGAGGTAAGTGGGAGCAAAGTTGTATTGGAGTAAAAAAATGACCAAAACAAAAAGACCAAACTCATTCCTGTCAAGCTGATTCCAACTCATGGCAACTCCATGTATTACAGAGTAGAACTGAGCTCCATTGGGTTTTCTTGGCTGTAATCTTTATGGAAGCAGATCCTCAGGCCTTTCTTTCATGGTGCCACTGGGTGGGTTTGAACAGCCAACCTTTTGCTTAGTACTCAAGCGCAAACTGTTTATGCCATCCAGGGACATAAGGAAATGGCAAGATACAGTACCTTGAAGCCACAGAAACCAACAAAAAGAATGAGAAATGGTAAATATAAAGGTTAATGTAACAAACTCTATGTATATTTGCCCTCCTTTTCTCAAACTCTTTAATAGACATAAAATTACATAAAATAGTAACTATAACACTGTATAGTTAGGCTTGTAACATGTAGATATAATGTGTATAGCAATAATAGAAAAAAAGAAGAGAAATAGGAACATTTCTGTATCTCACTGAGATTTAGTATAAATCTGTTGTATATTCTGAAAGGATACATGTGATAAACCCTAGAATAAATCACTCAGAAAATAATTCCTAAAATATAGTGAAAAAATAAAGGAATTAAAATGCTACACTAGAAAATATTCACTTAACACAAAAGAAAGGAGAAAGAGGGGGAAAAAGATACAAGGCATATAGAAAACAAAAAATATAATGGTAGAAGTTCAATGTGAATACATTAAAACAGTCAAAAGAGATAGACTAGATACAAAAACATGATCCAACTATGTGTTATCCACAGGAGACACTTTACATTCAAATATGCAAATACACCTACTCCTCATCCTACATTTCATATTTATGACAATAGTAAATATGACTATCTCATCCTATATTTCATATTTAGAACAATAGTAAAAAATCTACTATTCTACAATTTTGCACATTAATGATGAATAGCTGGAGTAAAGAATGCCAGGGTGTGGGGGTGAGAGTAATGCTGTGATGGTTAAGCTTGTGTATCAGCTTGGTTTGGCAGTCATGTAATGATGTGATTTGGCAGTTGTGTAATGATGTAGTCATCCTCCATCCTGTGATCTGATGTGATCATCCTTCATTTTCACATAACACCAATTTTTGCCTAACTACTTGGTCTTTGGAACAGAACCATATTGATAAGTGAGGAGTGGTTGTAGGCTGAAAGTAAAAGAATGGAAAAAGACATAGCAATCAAACAGCAACCATACAAAAGTTTACATGACAACACTAATATCAGACAAAATAAACTTTAAACCCCCACAAAAAGTTTTTATTAGAAATATAGTGATAAAAGCGTCAATCCTTCAGGACACTATAGCGATTATTAGCATATATATCTAACAACAGAGCACCAAAATACATAAAGTAAAAAGTAAAGACTTGACAGGATAAATAGGTAATTTAACAATAATAGACCCTCAACTTGATGGATTGACATAGTGCCTGCAACAATGGGCTCAAGTATAATGATTGTGCGGATGGTGCAGTACTGGGAAATGTTTTGTTCTGTTGTACCTAGGGCCCCAGTGAGTAGGAACCAACTTGGTGGCACCTAATAACAACAACAAAGAGACTTCAGTACTCACCTCTCAATAATGAGAACAAGGCAGATGATCAGCAAGAAAATAAAAGACTTCAACACTATAAACTCATTAGTTCTAATAGACATCTATGAAACTCCGCCCAACAACAGCAGGTACTGTCACATTCTTCCCAAGTGCGTACAGAACATTCTACAGAATAAATCATATGCTAGACCATAAAACATGCCTCAATTAAAAAGGATTGAAATAATAAAAAGTATGTTCTCTGAGCACCATGGAGTGAAATTAAAAAAAAAAAAAAAACAGAGGAACTTGGGAATTCACGAATATGTGGAAACTAAACAATACAGTCCTAAATAAACAATTTAAGTGGAAACCACAAAGGAAATTAGAAAATTCATTCAACTGAATAAAAATGAAGACAATATACCAAAACTTATGGGATGCAGCTAAAACAGTTGTTAGAGGGAAATTTATAGCTATGAATGACTACATTAAAGGAGAAATATCTCAGATCAATAACCTACCTTTCACCATTGTTGTTAGTTACCATTGAGTTGGCTTTGACTCATAGCAACCTTATGTATAATAGAATTGAGCATCGCCTGCTCCTGTGCCATCCTCACAATTACTGGTATGTTTGAGCCGTTTGTTGCAGCTACTGTGTCAATCCATCTCCTTGAAGGTCTCCTCCTTTTTCACTGACCTTCTACTTTATCTAGCATGATGTCCTTCTCCAGCAATTGGTCACTTCTGATGATATGTCCAGAGTAAGCAAGACAAAGCCTCACCATCCTCACTTCTAAGGAGTGTTCTGGCTGTACTTTCTCCAAGACTGGTTTGTTTGTTCTTCTGGAATTCCATGGTATATTCAGTATTCTTTGGCAACACCACAATTTAAATGTATCAGTTCTTCTTCAGTCTCCTTTCTCGTTGTCTAGATTCTGCATGCATATGAGAGAGTTGGAAATACTATGGCTTGGGGCAGGCACACCCTACTCATCAAAGTGATATCTTTCCTTTTTAAGATTTAAAGTAAATAATCTGAGAAGCTGTATCTTTCACTAAAAACCTATTAGAACTAATAAGCAAGATCAGCAAGTTGCAGGATAAGAGATCAATATAAAAAAATCTACTGTATTTGAAAATTGAACAATCTGAAAATGAAATTAAGAAAACAATTCCATTAGTAATAGCATCAAAGATAATAAAATAAGGATAAATTTAACAAAACAGGTGCCACACTTACACTCTTAAAACTATAAAAATTGTTAAAAGAAATTAAAGATCTAAATAAATGAAGGAGTCCCTGTGCAGTGCAAATGGTTAACATGCTCAGCTGCTAGCTGAAAGGATGGAGGTTTGAGTACAACCAGAGACCCTCAGAAGAAAGACCTGGCTATTTACTTCTGGAAAATTCAGCCAATGAAAATACTATGATGCACACTTATGTTTGTTACAGTACTATTCACAACAGCAAAAAGATGGAAGCAATCTAAGTGCCCATCAGTGGATGAATGGATAAGTAAAATCTGGAATACTACTCAATGATAAAGAAAAATTAGGTCCCCGAAACATCTCACAACGTAGATGAACCTAGAGGACATTATGTCAAGCAAAATAAGTCATTCTCAAAAAAACAAATATTGTATGTTCTCATTTATATTAAATGACATAAATATACAGAAACTAATGTTCATTAGTGGTTACGAGGGCGGGGGGAGAAGTACTCCTTAGGCAGAGTAACTTTTTGTTTATAGAAATGGGAAAGGTAACACTGGATATGGGTGAAGCTTGTACGGCATGATTGATGTAACTGATGTCTATAAACTGTACCTAGAGAAAAGGGGTGAATGGGCAAATGCTAGGCTATGTATGGTTTTCAAGCAATGACAACCAAAAAAGGGGGTGGGGCTATAGATGCTGATACTAATTAGACAAAACCAATCACCACATGGAATTGATTCACTTGTTTGGAGAGGCTTAGGGTCATGGTCTCTTGGGACAATGCAGTCAATTGGCATAATAGTTCTTAAAATTTATGTTCTACTTCCCAGTATGGTGAGTAGTGTCTGGGGTCTTAAAAGCTTATGAGTAGCCATCTAAGATAAAACTATTGGTCTTTATTTATCTGGAACAAAAGAGAAAAAAGGAAACCCAAAAATCAGAGAAAGAACTGGAATACAGAGCTAATAGTCTACATGAACCACTGCCTCCTCTACCTTGAGACCAGAAGAACTAGATGGTCCCAGCAACCACTACTGAATGTTCTGATCAGGAACACAATAGATGAATCCTGATAAAAAGAGGGAAAAATGTAGACCAGAACTTCAAATTCTTAAAGAATCCAGACTTTCTGGACCTATTGAGACTGAAGGAGTCCCCAGGACCATGGCCTTGACTTGCTTTTCAAACTTTAAATTGAAACTATCCTCTGAAGTCACCTTTAAACCAAGCAACAGTTTAGCCCAAAGAATAAAGACTGTGACCCTTGAGTAAAGCATTTAAAAATATATATATGTACATAAGACCAGAGAGTCAACAGCTATTTTAAAGCATAGATGAGAAAGTCTGGGGTCAGGGAAATTAAGGAAATGGACATGAAACAATTAGAACAGTAACAATGAAAATATTGACACAATGTGAAGAGTGTAACTAATGTCACTGATCCTTATGCCTACAAACTGTGGAATAGGAGCAGGGTTTGCTGTGTATATTTTCACCAAAAATAAAATTAAATAAAAAAGAAGAAAGAAGACCCTATGGAGCACAATTCTACTCTGACACGTATGGGGTCACCATAAGTCAAAGTCAACTTGTCGGCAACTGATTTAAATGAATGAAAAGACACTGACATTCCATGTTCATGGATCAAAAGCCTTAATATCGTTAAGATAGCAATACTTCCCAAACTGATGTACAGATTCAATGAAATCTCTATCCAAATACCAACAGGCTTTGCAGAAATTGACAAACTGGTTTTAAAATTCATATGGAAGTTCAAGGTACTCAGAATAATCAGAACAATCTTGAAAAAAAGAACAAAGTTGGAGGACTCATACTTCTTGATTTAGAAACTTACTACAAAGCTACAGTAATCAAGACAGTGTGGTACTAGTATAAGGGCAGATATATAGATCAATGAAATAGAATTGAGAGTCCAGAAGTAAACCCATAAATCAATGGCCACTTATTGTTTGATTAGGCTGTCAAGACACTTTAATAAGGAAAGAATAATCTCTTCAACAAATGCTGCTGAAAAAACTGAATGTCCACATGCAAAAGAATGAAGTTGTATACATACTTCATGCCATATATAAAAATTATCCCAGAATAGATCAAATATCTATACTTATTAAATATCTATACCATAAATCTCTTAGAAAACATACATATAAATCCTTGTGACCTTGGGTTAGGCAATGATTTCTTAGATATGACACCAAAAGCAGAAGCAGCCAAAGAAAAAATAGATAAAAGGAAATTCAACAAAGTTAAAGACTTTTGAGCTTCAAAGGACACCATCAAGAAAGTAAAAAGACATCTGCAGAATGAGAGAAAATTTTTGCAAATTCTATGTCTGATAAGGGACTTGTATCAAGAAAATAAAGAACCCTTACAACTCAACAATAAAAAGACAAGTAACCCAATTTTAAAAAAATGGCAAAGGTTCTGAATAGGCATGTCTCCAGATAAGATATACAAATGGCCAATAAGTATATGAAAAATGCTCAACATCATTAGTCATGACAGAAATGCAAATCGAAACTACAATGAGATACCATTTCACATCCAGTAGGATGGCTATATTAAAAAAGACAAACGACCACAATAACCATAGCCTCCACCAGCCAGAGCCCAGAAGAACTAGATGGTGCCTGGCTATTGCCACCAATTGTTCTGACAGGGATCACAATAGAGGGTCCTAGACAGAGTGAGAGAAAAACGTAGAACAAAATTCAAATTCACATACACAAAAAAAGACATAATGGTCTGACAGAGACTGGAGGAACCCCCAAAACTACGGCCTCCAGACACTCTGCTAACTCAGAACTGAAGCCACTCACAAAGTCTACCTTTTAGCCAAAGATTAGACAGGCCTGCGAGCCCTCGTGGGACAGTGGTTAAGAGCTGTGTCTGCTAGCCAAAAAGGTTGGCAGCTCGAATCCACCAGCTGCACCTTGGAAACCCCATCGGGCGGTTCTACTCTGTCCTATAGGGTTCCTATGAGTTGGAATCAACTAGATGGCAACAGGTTTTTGTTTGTTTGTTTGTTTACTAAAAAAAGAAAAAACAATAACACAGGTGAGGAACATGCTTCTTAGTTCAATCAAGTATGAGAGACGAAATGCGCAACACCTGCCAAAAAGCAAAGATGAGGAAGCAGGAAGGGACAGGAAAACTGGATGAATGCACACAGGGAAGCTGGGGTGGAAAGAGGGAGAGTGCTGACACATTGCAGGAATTGCAACCAATGACACAAAACAATTTGTTTATAAATTTTTGAATGAGATACATTTAACTTTCACCTAAAGCACAATAAAATTTAAAAAAAAAAAAGACAAACAACGGTAAGTATTGGTGAGAATGGAGAAATCAAAATACTCATATGCTGCTGATGGGAATGTAAAATTGTTCAACCATTTTGGAAAACAGCCTGATAATTTCTGAAAAGGTTAAACATAGAGTTAACATATGGCCCAGGAGTTTCACTCCTAGGTACATGCCCAATAAAAATGAAAACTTTGTCGACAGAAAAACTCGTGAAAAAAATTTCATAACAATATTATTCATAATAGCCAAAAAGTGGAAACAACCCAAAAGTCCTCAACTGATGAATAGATAAATAAAATGAAGTATACCCATACAATGGAATATTATTCACCAATAAAATAAACAAAACACTGATACATGCTACAACATGAATGAACCTTCAAACATGCTAAGTGAAAGAAACCGGTAACTAAAGACCACATATTGCGTGATTCCATTTATATGAAATATCCAGAATAGGCAAATCCATGGGAATAGAAAGGTGAGTAGATGCCAGTGACTTAAGGTTTAAAGAGAAATAGGGAGTAACTGCTAATATATATAGGATTTCTTTTTGGGGTGATGAATATATTAAAAAACAAATAATTGTATACTTTAAATAGGTGGATTATATGGTTTATGAAGTATATCTCCATGAAGTTGTTATTAAAACAATTAACAGTGGAATTAAATTGTACACTAAAACTATTTTAGATAAAAGAAGTGTGTGAAGGAGTATCTTAGTTCGCTAGTGCTATTATAAAAACAACAACAACAAAATACCACAAGATGTTGGCTTTAAAGACAAGCAATTTATTTTTGCATAGTTCTGAAGACTAGAAGTCCGAATTTAGGGTGTTGGCTTTGGAAAAGTTCCTTGTCTTTTTTGGCTTCTAGTATCTGCCAGCATGTCTTGACATTCCTGGGTTTGTAGACTAATCTGCCTTCTTCTTCACATGGCATCTCCCCCTGTGTATCTGTCCCTGCTATCTGTTTTCCCTTTTTATAAGACACTACTCAGAAGGAATTAGGTTTAAAACTCACCCTAATCTGCATGGCCTCCTTAATGTAACAAAAGAAAATCCCTATTTCCAAAAACGGTCATATATCGAGGTATGGGGTTTTGGACTTCAACATAATTTCTTAGGAAAGGCAATTCAATCCATAACAAGGAGGAACAAACGAATATAAACATCTGAGGCGTACAAAAGATCCAAAATACCAGATGCAAATCCAATAACGTTAATAATTACATTAAATGTGAATGGTCTAAAAAAGGGGTTGGCAACTGCAGTCTGCAGCCAAATTTCACCTATCACCTATTTTTGTAAATAAAGTTTTATTGGAACACACCCATCATTTACATATTATCTATGACGGCTTTTGTGCTACAACAGCAAAGTTAAGTGGTTGCAATAGAGACTGCCCTGCAAAGCCTAAAATATATACTAACTGGCCCCTTGCAGAAGAATTTTGCTGCCCCTGATCTAAACATGCCAGTCAATGGCAGAGATTGTCAGACTAGATTAGAAAAAAAAAGTTGAGATCCATCTATATGCTGTCTACAAGAAATACACATTATAATAAGTGAGAGAGAGAGATTAACTTCAAGGAATTGGCTCACACAATTGTGAGAGGCTGGCAAGTCCAAAATTAGTAGATCAGGTGACAAGATGGAGACTCCTGTAGGATTGTGTCCCTAAATCCATAGGTCAGGCAATGGGAAAAGTGAATATTAAGAATATTCTGGCCTACTACTAAAGGTATTTCAAAGCATAGAAAATGACGGAATACTGCCTAACTCATTCTATGAAGCCACCATATCCCTGATACCAAAACCAGGTAAAGACATAACAAAAAAAGAAATTTACAGACCTATATTCCTTATGAACATAGATGCAAAAATTCTCAACAAAATTCTAGCCAATAGAATTCAACAACATATCAAAAAAATAATCCACCACGACCAAGTGGGATTTATACCCGGTATGCAAGGCTAGAAAAACCATTAATGTAATCCACCATATAAATAAAACAAAAAACAAAAACCACATGATCTCATCAATTGATGCAGAAAAGGCATTTGACAAAGTCCAACACCCATTTATGATAAAAACTCTCAGCAAAATAGGAATTGAAGGAAAATTCCTCAACATAATAAAGGGCATCTATACAAAGCCAACAGCCAACATCATTCTAAATGGAGAGAGCCTGAAAGCATTTCCCTTGAGAACGGGAACCAGACAGGATGCCCTTTATCACCGCTGTTATTCAACATTGTGCTAGAGGTCCTAGCCAGAGCAATTAGGCTAGACAAAGAAATAAAGGGCATCTGGATTGGCAAGGAGGAAGTAAAATTATCTCTATTTGCAGATGGCATGATCTTATACACAGAAAACCCTAAGGAATCCTCCAGAAAACTACTGAAACTAAAAGAAGAGTTTGGCAGAGTCTCAGGTTACAAGATAAACATAAAAAAATCACTTCGATTCCTCTACATCAACAAAAAGAACATCGAGGAGGAAATAACCAAATCAATACCATTCACAGTAGCCCCCAAGAAGATAAAATACTTAGGAATAAATCTTACCAAGGATGTAAAAGACCTATACAAAGAAAACTACAAAGCTCTACTACAAGAAATAAAAAAGGATATACTTAAGTGGAAAAACATACCTTGCTCATGGATAGGAAGACTTAACATAGTAAAAATGTCTATTCTACCAAAAGCCATCTATGCATAAAATGCACTTCCGATCCAAATTCCAATGACATTTTTTAATGTGATGGAGAAACAAATCACCAACTTCATATGGAAGGGAAAGAAGCCTCGGATAAGTAAAGTATTACTGAAAAAGAAGCAGTGGGAGGCCTCACTCTACCTGATTTTAGAACCTATTATACAGCCACAGTAGTCAAAACAGCATGGTACTGGTACAACAACAGGCACATAGACCAATGGAACAGAATTGAGAATCCAGATATAAATCCATCCACATATGAGCAGCTGATATTTGACAAAGGCCCAGTGTCAGTTAATTGAGGAAAAGACAGTCTTTTTAACAAATGGTGCTGGCATAACTGGATTTCCATTTGCAAAAAAATGAAACAGGACCCATACCTCACACCATGCACAAAAACTAACTCCAAGTGGATCAAAGACCTAAACAGAAAGACTAAAATGATAAAGATCATGGATGAAAAAATAGGGACAACATTAGGAGCCCTAATACAAGGCATAAACAGAATACAAAACATTACCAAAAATGACAAAGAGAAACCAGATAACTGGGAGCTCCTAAAAATCAAACACCTATGCTCATCTAAAGACGTCACCAAAAGAGTAAAAAGACCACCCACAGACTGGGAAAGAATTTTCAGCTATGACATCTCCAACCAGTGCCTGATCTCTAAAATCTATATGATTCTGTTAAAACTCAACCACAAAAAGACAAACAACCCAATCAAGAAGTGGGCAAAGGATATGAACACGCACTTCACTAAAGAAGATATTCAAGCAGCTAACAGATACATGAGAAAATGCTCTCGATCATTAGCCATTAGAGAAATGCAAATTAAAACTACGATGAGATTCCATCTCACTCCAACAAGGCTGGCATTAATCCAAAAAACACAAAATAATAAATGTTGGAGAGGCTGCGGAGAGATTGGAACTCTTATACACTGCTGGTGGGAATGTCAAATGGTACAACCACTTTGGAAATCTATCTAGCGTTTTCTTAAAAAGTTAGAAATAGAACTACCATATAACACAGAAATCCCACTCCTTGGAATAAACCCTAGAGAAATAAGATCCTTCACACGAACAGATATATGCACACCCATGTTTATTGCAGCTCTGTTTACAATAGCAAAAAGCTGGAAGCAACCAAGGTGTCCATCAACAGATGAATGGTTAAATAAATTGTGGTATATTCACACAATGGAATACTACGCGTCGATAAAGAACAGTGAGGAATCTGTGAAACATTTCATAACATGGAGGAACCTGGAAGGCGTGATGCTGAGCGAAATTAGTCAGAGGCAAAAGGACAAATATTGTATAAGGCCACTATTATAAGATCTTGAGAAATAGTATAAACTGAGAAGAACACATACTTTTGTGGTTACGAGGGGGGGAGGGAGGGAGGGTGAGAAAGTATTATTTACTGATTAGTAGATAAGAACTACTTTAGGTAAAGGGAAGGACAATACTCAATACACGGAAGGTCAGCTCAACTGGACTGGACCAAAAGCAAAGAAGTTTCTGGGATAAACTGAATGCTTCAAAGGTCAGCGGAGCAAGGGTGGGGGTTTGGGGACTATGGCTTAAGGGGACTTCTAAGTCAATTGGCAAAATAATTCTATTATGAAAACATTCTGCATCCCACTTTGAAATGTGGCATCTGGGGTTAAATGCTAACAGGCAGCCATCTAAGATGCATCGATTGGTCTCAACCCACCTGGATCAAAGGAGAATGAAGAACACCAAGGTCACACGATAACTATGAGCCCAAGAGACAGAAAGGGCCACATGAACCAGAGACTTACATCATCCTGAGACCAGAAGAACTAGTTGGTGCCCGGCCACAACTGATGACTGCCCTGACAGGGAGCACAACAGAGAACCCCTGAGGGAGCAGGAGATCAGTGGGATGCAGACCCCAAATTCTCACAAAAAGACCAGACTTAAGGGTCTGACTGAGACTAGAGGAATCCCAGCGGTCATGGTCCCCAAACCTTCTGTTGGCACAGGTCAGGAGCCATTCCCGAAGACAACTCATCAGACATGAAAGGGACTGGACAGTGGGTAGGAGAGAGATGCTGATGAAGAGTGAGTTACTTGTATCAGGTGGACACTTGAGACTGTGTTGGCATCTCCTGTCTGGAGGGGAGATAGGAGGGTAGAGAGAGGGTTAGAAACTGGCAAAATTGTCACGAAAGGAGAGACTGGAAGGGCTGACTCATTAGGGGGAGAGTAAGTGGGAGTATGGAGTAAGGTCTATATAAGCTTATGTGTGACAGACTGACTTGATTTGTAAACGTTCACTTAAAGCTCAATAAAAATTATTTAAAAAAAAGTATTCTGGCAAAATACCTATATATAGAGTAGAGGCAGAACACACCTCAAGGCAACTTTCTTTTGCTTTTAAGGCCTTCAAATGTTTGGTTGAGGACCACCCACATTACAGAAGTTAATCTGTATTACTTAGAGCCAACTGATTTAATTGCATGTAAGTACTTCATATTTAAGTACTTCATAACAGCAACTAGACAGGTGTTTGACCAAACAACTGGACACCGTAGCCTAGCTGACAGATAAAATTAACCATCGCAATCCCCCCCACTTTTTTTTTGACTTATTAGTGAATAAAGAGAAACTGTTACCCTTCTTATTCCTCTTAATTAAACCCTAGTAACTTTTAAACCCTGGTGGCAGAGCAGTTAAGTGCTATGGCTGCTAACCAAAGGGTCGGCAGTTCAAATCTACCAGGTGCTCTCTGGAAACCTTATGGTGCAGTTTTACTCTGTCCTATAGGGTCACTATGGATCAGAATCGACTCAACGGCAATGGGTTTTGGGTTGTTTTTAGCTTTTAAATAAACCAAACCCATTGCCCCTGAATCCATTCTGACTCATAGCAACCCTATAGGACAGAGTAGAACTGTCCCATAGCGTTTCCAAGAAGTGGCTAAAGGATTTGGTAACCTTCCAGTTAGCAGCCCGGCTCTTAACCACTGCACCACCAGGGCTCCTCATCAATGCAGGGGATAAAAGTAACGTCCATAGTTTGATCTCATCATCATTATAAGTCCCAGTAAATAGGCCTGCGACAAAGAGTAAAAACCCATATTTTGTAGGGGCAGGAGATTAAAGTTGCCGAAGTTTACACACACACACACACACAAAACAAAACCCACTGCTGTGCAGTCGATTCCCGCTCATAGCAACCCTATAGGACAGAGTAGAACTGCCCCATAGGGTTTTCAAGGTATAAATCTTTACTTTCACATCTTTCTCCTTCTGAGCTGCTGGCGGGTTCAAAATGCTCTTTCGGTTAGCAGTTTAGCACTTAACCACTGCACCACCAGGGTGCCTTGATTCAATTGGTGAATTTTTATCAGTAAATCTTGATATCTCATCTAACTAATGATTCACGGGCTGGCCACACCCAAAGGTTAAAAGGGATAGAATGGCAAATACAAATGGCAGTCCCCAATTACCTCCTCCATTTCTTTACTTCCTTTTGGGATATGGTATTGCTGCTCATTAACAATACTGGTGGGGAGAGGGAGCGAAAGGGACCTCATTTAATGTGCCCAATACCGTGGCTCGAAACACAATGATAAAAGGAGATAGCAGACGAACACACTTACTAATATACTTAATTACACATTCCATTATGTGGGTGTTACCACTGTTTTTGTCCATCCAAGTGCCTGCTCTGGAGTATATCTAAGACAAATGTTTCAGAGTGTCTCAGGTCTGACTATGCCCTTTTGTTATGGCCCATTCAGGCTGGTATTTCTAACATTTATTGCCCTAGCATGGTGTAGAAGTCAGTTTGCCCTAATTACTTCACGTCAGTTAATCCTTGTTCTTCCTAGAGCCCTTATAAAATCTCTCACCCCACTCTCAGTCCCTTCAAATATCTGTTGAACCAAGCATACAAACACCTATTACATAGAATCACAGAACAAAAGCTACACCAAAAAAACCTCCCAGCCCCTTACCTCAGGGTCTTGTTCAGAATATTCTCAGGTTTTGCAGAGATGATAAGAAACTTTCTGATAGCGGGCACCCTCTCTGTGGTTTGATAAACACACTGAGAGTGAATTACAGGAGGATTAGTCAGTAGTGTCTGATCCGAGGATCTCTAAGTCAAAACATTCTTTTCTCACAGCATCAGTGCTGCATCAGTGTCTTTCCGCTTACTGCACTGGGCTTTCTCAGGGAGCAATTGTGAGTTTTCCACCAGGCTCCTACTAGGGTTTGGAAGGGCTAAATGAAATCTAGAGAGCCCTGGTGGTGCAGTGCTAACCAAAGGGTCAGTGGTTTGAAACCACCAGTCACTCCACGGGAGAAAGATGAGGCAGTCGGCTTCTGCAAAGATTATATAGCCTTGGAAGACCTATGGGGCAGTTCTACTATAAGTCAGAATTGACTCCACCGCAGTTTCTTTTTCAAACGATGTATAGCTGTTACATCTGTAAATAGACTGAATTTAGCCTTCTTTGAGAAGTGCATGGAAACCCTGGTGGCATAGTAGTTAAAAGCTACGGCTGTTAACCAAAAGGTCGGCGGTTTCAATCCACCGGCTCTCCTTGGAAACCTAATGGGGCAGGTCTACTCTGTCCTATAGGGTCACTATGAGTCAGAATCAACTGGATGGCAACGGGTTTGGTGGTTCTGTAGACTGCTAATATATACATAGATCTAAGTAAGCATGAGATTTATAAATGAAATTAACTTTTTTCCCCCATTTAATCCAACTCTTGGAGTATTCTTTTATTTAAATCTAAAGAAATGGCTGCTTCTACAAATCTTCAGAATTCGGGGCTTATGTTTAATATCATAAAAATCTTTGAATCTTTTTAGGATTTCAATTACAACCTGGCAATATTGCCTAGAGTAGATACTTTTTACACACTTCATGGCTGCGTAAGCCCTGATGGCACAGAGGTTAAGAGCTATGGCTGCTAACTAAAAGGTCAGCAGTTGAATCTACCAGGTGCTCCTTGGAAACTCTATGGGGAGCCCTATAGGGTAGCTATGAGTTTGAATGGCTGTGGTTTTGTTTTGGTTTTCATGGTTGTATGATTCCTTCCACCACCCCTCCCCAGGCCCCATTATTTTGCAAACATAGTTTATATTTGTACCTGCCATAGCTTTCAATGGATTGTCTTATTTTTGGTAGCCAATTTTTCACTTTTCTCTACATAGTGCTCTACTTGTTCATAATACACCTGTCTTGCTTCTAGATTGTTTTTTTAGGGTATGGCTCATTAAAAATAAGCACATGATGGGAGACTTTGAGGATCTGTCTTTATCACTTCATTGTTTTTAAACCTCTTTTGGAGGGCTTCTTGACTGGCACATATTTTCTTCTGAACAGTGGTAAAGAGCGCCTTGGTTTGTAGTTTCAAATCTTGGAAAGCCTTTCTTATTTTCAGTGTTATGCTGTCATGCATCACCAATTATTTTGTAAACTTTATTGAAATCATGAAATTTGTATGCTTGCTCTTTTTGCTGATATAACCCTCAAAATGATTCTGAACTTTAAGAGCAAATTCTTTGTGATGCAAAAAGGAATAAAATGTTTTTTTTTATTCCTTTCATAACAAAAATAAATGTTTACCAAACTTCAACTGATCATGGCCATTGAATAACGTGATGTAATTAAAAATCTGTACGACATCTTCATTAACATCTTCATGGTTTTTGCTGTATCTTCATACCACCCAAGCTATTCATTTATTAATTTTCGTAAAATTGACTTACCTTTCAAAATCAAATACCTCATTTAGCTGCAACTTAAAGCAATGTAAATGAAATTGACTGCTTAAATGTTCTTATCATGTTTCTTTTTTTTCTAATTCATGTTAAATTAGTCATGCAAACATTAAAACATTTTACCATGTATCAGCTAAAATCATCCTGTATACCAGTAGTGGTCTGTGTACCACACTTTAGAAAAGACAAATTATTGGATGACCTGGGACAGAGGAAAGACTCCAGTAATAATATGCTTGGCGTCTATCTTTTTATTTTGCACTGTATGTTTTTCAGATTCTAAGAGCAAGTATTATTTCACTTGGCAATGGATATGGCTAACATAGTTTAGTTGGAAGATATCCACTGATGAGTCTGAATTCTTGCTAAATAAATGTCTTAATTTTTAAATATTTTATAGTATACAATTATATAAATAAATATATTCTTAAAATAAGGTAGTTTATTTATTGCAGTAGAGCAAGATAAAATGTTTCATTTGTTAAGGTCAGACAATTCTCAGATAACTTTTATTTTTCACTCTCAGAAATAGGTTTCCTAGCACTTCACAGGGATTTGCGTTCAATGGTGTTGGCAAGATATAATCTCTTGACTGCACAGTTTTTTACTTAGAATCACTCTCTCTTGGTGATAAACTGAAAAATTTTCAGCATTCAGTTGACATAGGGTCTTATTTGCCAAAGGCTTTGCAACCGAGTGTACTATGTATAAGTTTTTGTTCTTAACTGAAGCACTGTATGGTGATTAGGAGATCTTGACGAGATGGCTCATTATCTTGACAAGCTGTCATCTTATGCTTTGGTGGTTTAATGATAAGTGTTTTTACCTTGCTAAAATTTCAAAGCCAAGGCGTTATCAGTGGAAACACTCCAGTGTTTTCAGTGGGAGTGTTGCCGAGCAACTTGGTTTTTCAAGAATGTTAAAATGATATGCAGCTTCAGTAAATATCTGACCAAAATTTGCCTTCCCTTTTCTACCTACAAGAGTAGAAAGAGGACTGTTCATGTCTTAAGTAGATGGAAGCTTCCAGTTCATACTAGTTAGATAAGTTTTTATTACAGCAAACTTGGGTTTCTTGTTTTTATATTTGGATATGTATGGTTTCTACATCTACTGCGGTTCAGACTCCACATATATCAAAAGCAATAAATTAATGAAGATGAAAATTAGAATTCTCAACACCCCTCTTCAAGATGCTTTAGAGGTAATTACTTGTTTCTTTTAATATCATACCATCTTTTTTATATATGTATTCTTTCTGTGGAGCCCTTGTGGTGCAGTGGTTAGGAACTCAACTGCTAACCAAAAGGTCGGTAGTTCAAATCCACCGGCTGCTCCTTGGAAACCCTATGGTCGTGGATGGGCAAAGAATGATGTTCTCCTAATAAGAGAATTAATAATGCTTGAAAAATACCTTTTAAACTAAGATATTTTTTATCTAGAAAATGAAGAAGGTAAATGTTTGTGTGTTGTAAAGTTTGGAAGGGAAAAATAGAAAGCCAAATTGTATTTTCACTAATTCAGAACAGATCAAAACAATGGGGTAATAAAGCTAAGGGAGGTAGGCTTTTGATGAAAGTTTGTTAACTCAAAGGAGACCTGAGAATTAAAAGTTCCAAATGATCACAGCCATTAAATATGCTAATACATTTAAAAGCCATTGCATCATCATCAGGAAACAAAATTAAATTTGGCTGGATTTTCTTAAATATTTTACTACTATGTTGTTGTTAGATGCCATCGCATCAGTTCATACTCATAGCGACCCTATGTCCAACAGGATGAAACACTGCCTGGTCCTGCACCATCCTCACAACTCTTGTTATGCTTGAGCCCAGTGTTGCATTCACTGTGACAATCCATCTTGTTGAGGGTCTTCTTTTTCGCTGACCCTCTACTTTAACAATCATGATGTCCTTCTCCAGAGACTGGTCCCTCTTGATAATATGTCCAAAGAAAGTGAGATGAAGTCTTGCCACAATTGTACATATTTTAAATCAATCCTAGACATCTGTAAAAATCACATATGTAAAATTCTACCAATATTGGACACTCCATGGACTAATAAATTATTCTATCAGTTTCAAGATATTTACATCCTCCCCTCCTAGTCCTGAGCTGGCTAAGCAGCTGCACTTCCAAAATGCATAATGATAAAATATAAACAGGAACATATAAATGATATAATAGATAACAACAAAAAACACACTGCCGTCAAGTTGATTCTGACTCATAGCGACCCGATAGGACAGAGTAGAACTGCCCCATAGAGTTTCCGAGGAGCGCCTGGAGATTTGAACTGCCGACATTTTGGTTAGCAGCCATTGCACTTAACCACTATATATATTATATATACAGTAGTATCTAATTAATTCAGTGTAATTAAACTGAATTTAACCAAAGATTACTATCATGCATTTATTACTCCATTGTTGTTGCTAGTTGCCCTCAAGTTGACTCTGACTCATGGTGACCCCATCTTTATGGAAGCTGACTGCCACGTTTTTCTCCCACAGAGTGGCTGGTGGGTTTGAATCGCTGAACTTTCAGCAGCCTAGCTGAGCACTTAGCCACTGTGGCTGAGCACTTAACCACTGCACCACCACAGCTCCTTAAATTTAACTGAATTGGGTTACTTATAGTCCAAAAAATCTTACCTACATCTTGTTGGTATATAAGCCCTGACTTTTGATGGAAAGAATTCTTAGGCCTTTGCAGAAATGGCAAAAAGACTGGTGTGGTCAATTGATAGCCTTTTCATAGTTGTCTTCTTTATAGCCAAAAGGATGAAGAAATTGAAGTCAAATTAACGTATCACAATCAATCCACCAACACACTACCATCGATTTGATTCCAACTCATGGCAAACCCATAGGATTTCCCAAACTGTAAATCTTTATGTAAGCAGACTGTCACATCTTTCTCCTGCTGAGCCAATGGTGGTTTCAAACAGTCAACCTTTTGGTTAGCAGTCTATCGCTTTAACAACCACTGCAGAACTGGGGCTTTGAGATTACAATACATGGACCAATGTATTTTCTTAAAAGATTATTGGTAGTTTGTTTTTTTTTTTAAATCAAACTTCTTAAATAATTTCATTAGCATAAATTAAGCTACAAAGCCATAAAAATTCAGCAATATTAAAAAAAGATCTTGCATTATCAGTGGTTTTTAGGGTAAAGCATGTATTTTTCTTTCTTTTTTTCTTTTATTGTGTGTAATTCATTGTTTCTCAAAGAGTGACTTCACACTTGGGAATTACCTGAAGCTGTGTGGGGAAATGCAGGCTCCAGGTCAAATTCTTAGGTCAAATGCTGAACTGATTTCCGAGATTTAGGCTCAATAATCTGCATTTTAAATAAACAACAAAGGCAATCTTTTCTCCCCCTTTAAAGCTTGGGAAGCACTGGTGTAAGTGATTTTTAACTCCTTATACAGGCATAAGATTTTTAAGGTTAGCTGAAATGGCTGCTAACTCCAGCTAATTTAAACAGATGAAAAAGTCACTGTGAAAAACACACAAAAAAGTAAAAAACAAACTTTCAAATGACCTATTAATGTCATTAAAAGTATTACAACTGGTCTCTAGAAAACCTTTAAAAACTAAAGTAAAAAAAATCTACCCCAAATTACCAAGATAGTTATCTTTAAGTAATACTATAAATGTAAAATTTAAAAATAACACTTATTTTTGTCAATTCTTATCCCTATGTCAACAGCAGAACATTCTTAAAATTCAAACTAACTGAAACCTCCCTAAGAAACACTCCTGGATGACAATCAGTAAAACTAATTTGCAAAACTTGATGATTTTTCTAATGCCAAATCACGCGGGAAAAAACCACTCAAATAGCTTAAATTGTTCAAACGTGATTGTATTGACCGAATTTTTCATGTTTTACTTCAGATTTTTAATTCTAAGATTTGTTTATATAACTCTTTGCTTAAAATAAAGGCTACCTGGTTACTAATGAAGTTCAATGTCTACGAATGGAAAATAAAATTCCTTGTTATAGGTGGTGTGCTCAGTTTTATTAGTTAATGCTTCTGTCTGAAGCATTTCACTTTTCGTTAGTGACACTTTTTTTTTTTTTTTTTGGTGGTTTGTTATTTTAAAATAAGCAAATCTTGCAGGAAACGTTCTTGATTACTACCATATGGATCTTTCATTCATTCACTATGTATTGAACGTCTACTATATTCAAAGTGTTGTAGGTGGTCCCAAGTCATTTAAAACTTAGTCCTGATTATCAAGAGTTTGTAATGTGGTGAGAAATTTTTTTTTACTGTACTGAGAATCTGTGGGAAACCCTGGTGGCGTAGTGGGTAAGTGCTAGGGCTGCTAATCAAAGGGTCGGCAGTTCGAATCCGCCAGGTCCTCCTTGGAAACTCTATGGGGCAGTTCTACTCTGTCCTATAGGGTCGCTATGAGTTCGAATCGACTCGACGCACTGGGTTTGGTTTTTGGGTTTTGAGAGTGTGTGTGATTTCATTTACCGTCAATGATGTGGGTGTCACTGAAGCACAAGAACCTGTACCTAATATTCTAATTTACACAATATAATTCGGTTCTAATAAGGTATTAACACTTTTGAAAGCACAGGAGATGTGGGGTGAGTCCTATCTTCACCAGCAACTAGCTGCGAGTCTTGGGCAATTCACAACCTACACTTCAGCTGTTCATCTGTAAAGCAAAGACTTTGGAACTGATTTCTGATGAGGATAAAACCAACCCTAAAACTCCACGATTCTGCTTTACTTGTGTTCCCAGTCAAAAATAGATGGTTTATAGAATAAAGCCCTGGACTTAGTACAGGTCGTTGAAATGTATGCAAAAGACTCTAAAGCTCTAGGAGAAATCTGAGCAAAGGCAGCTGAAAGCAGCCCAATGAAAGTAAGTGACCGACGAGTAATCTCTATAGACTGACAGCGCTCCAGCCAAATTCATGGCACAGAAGTTCAAGGCCACTGGGCTTAATGATTTTCTGCCCAGAAAGAAGCCTTTTTTTCTCTCCAATGTGTGGCGTGAGATCACCTCCCTCTGGCGCAGCTCGCAAAGAGCAAGGTGGCCAGCGTCCAGCAGTCACCGACGCTTCCCCGCCTCCTTGCTTGCTCCTCCTTCCTACAGAAAAATGCGTATCCAGGCAACGGCGGGCCCCGGCGTCACTTCCTGCCATTTAAACTCCGGTCTCCGCCCCTCACCGCCCCTTCTCTTCGCTTCCACTCCCCCTCCCCTCGGTGGTGGGCTTCGTTCACGCTTCTCTGGGCTCGGGGAGGGGGCAGAGGCCCGAGGCGACGCGCCGCGCAGCCCGGAGTCCGCTGGGCGCCGCGCACCTGTTGTCTGCAGGAGCCACCACCCTTCGCCCTGCTCTCGGCTGGCGGCGGCGGGAGCGGCCGCTGCGGAGCCGACCCGGCAGGTGGCGAGCGGCCGTGCGCCGGGGCCGGACTACCGCGGCGCGGGGACGCGATGGCGGCGGCGGCGGCGGCAGAGCCCGCGAGCTCCGGCCAGCAGGCGCCGCAAGGGCAGGGGCAGGGCCAGCGGCCGCAGCCTCCTCAGCCGCAGCCCCCGCAACAGCCGCCGCAGCAGCAGCTCGGGGGCGGCGGAGGCGGCAGCAGCAGGCACGAGAAGAGTCTGGGGCTGCTCACCACCAAGTTTGTGTCGCTGCTGCAGGAGGCCAAGGACGGCGTCCTCGATCTCAAAGCGGTGAGCGCGGGAGGCGGGGATGGGGGCGGACTTCGCAGCCGGCGGCCCCGGGAGAAGCCCACCCCCTCGCCGCGTGGGGTCCGGCGCTGTGATGTGGACGCGCCCTGTGGACGCGCCCTGCCGAGACTGGGCGAGCCGGGGCCATGTGGCCTGCGCCCGGGCCCTGGGCGTCGGGTTGGAGGAGAAACGGGGGACAGGAATGGCCTCGACTAGTCCCGTAGCCAATGGGCTTGGGGCGCCGCGCTGGACTCTTGACAAAGAGGCCCGGGACCTCGAGCGCGCCCGCGTGGCTCTCTCCGGGCACAGGGACTTGAGGGTGGCTGAGTGCCCTTGCTGCGCCCAGTCCACCTGTGGACGAGGCGCAGGGGGCACCCGGGCGCTGTGCCGGGAGACAGCGGGATTGATTTTCCTGTTGGGAATTGGTAGTTTTAATCTGCTGTTACTGTTGGGATCGTGTTCCAGTTGTAAAAGAAAAAAAAAAAAAATTGAACTAGGTTCTGCCACCTTTTCCGGGTGAAAGAAAAAAAGAACTTTTCTCCACGCCCTTCTTGGTTAAAATAATAGTAATAAAAACTCGTACTTTTCTTTTTATCATCCTGATGATTAGGAAGAAATATTTGATTCGTGACTCAAATGTGGCATCAGTTAAAAGATTTCTAAAAGTGATATTTGCCATCACACAAAAATGGGATGTTTTGTAACTGTCCAAGTGTTCCGTGAACGGTCTCCTGCTTCACAAGAACGTGTGCTTCATCTGTTTACTATGGTTCACATATTTCAAACATATATCAAAAGCTGTTCGGTCAGAAAGAATGACTTAACCGTTCAGAGCAGGATTTGGAAGGATTCCATAGCGCTGAGGAAAAAGAGAATGTGGTCGCGTGAATTAAAATTCAACCAGCGTACCAAATTTAAGAACCAAAGTTTAAAAAATAAACCTAACCAGTCAGTAATCACCGCAGACCCCTAGCTACACTCGAGTCGTGGCACCGAGGGGAATGCACAGACGACTTTACCTAGCCTCTGAGGGTGTCACTGCGACCATCAAGGCTGCCCATAACGCAGCATTTGAACAGGAGCGCGCCCTCCAGAACTCCCTGAGCGTGGGGACCCAAGAAACGCCGGGGCCAATGAGATCTTCTGTAAGGGGGCCCTCTTCGGATGTAACCCAGTGGGTGGCGCCTCAGTTCCCTGGATGTTGTAGGTGCTTAGCGTTTGTTGAACTGAATAATTTGAATTGTTCTGTTTTATATATTATGCACATTTTTTTGGCAGTTTGGAAAGTAGTTTCTGCTCTTTTTGAAAAGCTTTCGTGGAATTATTTTCCTATGTTTGGAAATTCCTTGTTCTCTGTCTTTGTCCATGGCTCCCCTCCCCCCAGTGCTTTATGCACATGTAGTACTTAAATTGTAGTGAATTAAAATCAAGAATTTTATAGGAAGCCATGGGGTCATCAGAGAAGGCAGGAATGTTACAAAACACAGGTTGCAAACTGCCTTTCAAATTAGAGAAACTCAACTGCAGCCCCTAAATTTAGTAAAAGCCATCAGGGAAGTTTGAGGTTATCAACTTAAGATTGAACTCTGAGGGCTGATTCTTAAGGGAACATTGCCCTTGCTGTCCATTAAATTCTTTGGCTTCATCCTGTTATGCTGTTTCATCTTTGGCCATATAATTATTTTAGAGAAGTCACAGAGGCAGCAAGTAGGATGTAGAGTTTGATATTTCATAACAACATTGTTTCATTCATCCTGGGAGTCTAAAAGTTCAAAATTTTCTGCAGTTAAAGTTAGGTCTCATTATATTAACGACTTTATATTTCTAGAAAAGAATTTGAGTATCATTGTTTTTTCATATATATACGTATGTGATAATATATATTTTATCGACATACTTTATTTGCATATATACATGTAAAATCTTATATAGGTAACAATTGATTTTGAAATCTTTCCAATGGTGTTTCTTACTGTGCACCACAGTAAAGGACCATCAAGATATCTTTGACAATACATGTTGAAGATGGACTAGCACCAACAATTGTAAATGTCTTCTAGTTTGAAATTATAAAGCCACATTTTTTTTTTTTTTCCTTACATGCTCACTTGGGAGCCCTCGTGGCACGATGGTTAAGAGCTCAGCCGCTAACCAAGAGGTTGGCAGTTTGAATCCACCAGACACTCCTTGGAAACCCTACGGAGCATTCTACTCTGTCCTATAGGGTCACTATGGGTCAGAATTGATTTGACAGCAGTGGATTTGTTTTTCAGGTTTTTTTTTAATATACCTACTTCAGAAAAGTATATTTCCGCATAAGTTATTGATACTTTTGGTTTATACCCTTGACACTTTTTAAAGAGGCAGTTAAAGTAACATTTTTGTGCATATCGTGAAAGCAGGCATTCATATGGAAAAAGTTTTGCATAGTAAAGATGACATTTAAAAAAATTATATCAACCTTCACATAAAATAGCCAAGTGTTTGAGACCATATAGGTGCTGTTTGTTTTCTAACTTACTACATAAAGTGTTGAAGAATAAGAACATAATGCTGCATCTTAATGATATATTTCTTCTCAGCAATATAATTGGGGACATCCTTTAACAGAGCATGTAAATTCTGATACAACTGTTCTGGTATAATTTAGGAAACCCTGGTGGCATAGTCGTTAAGTGCTACCGCTGCTAACCAAGAGGTCATCGGTTTGAATCTGCCAGGCACTCCTTGGAAAATTGGGCAGTTCTACTCTGTCCTATAGGGTCGCTGTGAGTCGGAATCAACTCGACGGCAGTGGGTTCGGTTTGCTTTTTTTTTTTTTTTTTTTGGTATAAAACCAAATGGTTTGAGAAAGTCAGCATCCCTCCTCCCAGCCTAATAGTTTTATTTACAATAGTGAGGGTGGAAGTAGTTAACTGTCTCTATTCCAGTGACTGGTGGACTGAGCAGTTATTTCATGGTCCTTTGAACTTATCTGGTTTGCCAGTTTTATTGAAAGCCAGGCATTTTATATAGATCAACTAATTTAATCTAACATCAATGGAAGAATGTAGTTTAGGGAACTGAAATCAAGAGAGGTTAAGTAACTTGGCCCAGATCACACAGTAAAAAGTGACAGACCTAAGCTTTAACACTAGAGCATTTGTTTTTATTCTCTATGCTATTCCACCTTTCAGTATTCCTAAAAAATAAACTTGCTTACATTTTTTGTTTGCGTAAGAGCATGGAATCTATCCTATAAGGGAAAATGCATGATTATTTAATCTATTTATGGTGGATGAGGGGGAGGTCTTAGAGCCTGTGTTTGAAATGAGGGTACTAAAGCAGTAGAGGAATTCAAGGAGATTATAGAAGAGCATAATGACAAATTTAACAGGCTGCAAGAATCCATAGAGAGACAGCAAACAGAAATCCAGAAGATTAACAATAAAATTGCAGAATTAGTTCAATAGAAAGTCACGGGAGCAGATGAGGCAGTGGAAGTCAGAATTAGTAAAATGAGGGTACTGATGGCAGATTCCATATGTTGCTTTAGGGATTATATTGTTTCACAAATTAAATTAGGATTATGTTTTTCCAAACCTAAGAATCTGAAGATCAGTTAGGACAGTGATGACTAAGTGTGAATATGTTGTTTTTGAAATCCCTGTTAAATATAATTTTTAATTAACTTTTTATATTGTATTTACTATTTTGGTGCCACTTTGAACTTTTTAAAGCACAGTCAAGATTGCTTATCTCTTTCATTGTAATTATTTAGGTACAAATTGCCAGAATGATACCTGGGTTAATGCGATTAAATATTTATGGTGTTTCTTATCTCACAGGTTCCTGACTAATACCCACTTATGATAAGCTGATTAATACACATCTTGGAAGAAATAAATAATTTAAAGTCTCAGTTTATGGCATCAATGATTTTTTGGAAGAATTAGCCTAAGAAGAGATGTGTGGGTAGGATGGCCAGAGCTTGAGTACATGCTTAAAAATTTTCAGGAGACTAAAGCTCTGCAACATTAATAAAAATGATTAATAATTGCTAATGCTAAATGACAGGCACTATTTTTTTATGCTAGGTGCTTTACTTGTATTAACTTACTTAATTCTGATAACAAAACTATAAAAGAGGTATTACAAAAGAGGTATTATATCTGCATTTTGCTGGTTAGGAAATTGAAGTTTGAAGAAGTTAACTTGCCCAATATGAACAGGAAATGAGATATGAACCCAGATAGTCTGATGTCAGAATCAGTGTCTTGAACCACTATGCTGAGCAAAAGATATGCTTACTCCACCGTTTGATTTGAAAAACAACTTTATTAGAGTTAAAAAAAAAAAAAAGGGGGGGTGGTGGAGGGGAGGCAGGGGAGCTAGCCATCTCCTTCTTTCCAGTTCTAGGCAGGAGAGATTGGCCTGAAGCTTAAGATAGTGGTTCTGGGTGTCCAGTCCTGATTCTGCTGCTTCCCAGCATGAGAAGTTCTTGGGATGCTTGTTAAAAATACAGACTCTAAACATTCTTAAATGTCGGGTCTGAGAAATCCAGTTCTCTAGGGGCCAGTTCTACTCTGTCCTATAAGGTCGCTATGAGTCGGAATCGACTCGACGGCACTCGGTTTTTAGAGCTGGGGAAGGGGCCTAGGAATCAGCATTTTAAACAAGTACCCCAGGTGATTCTGATGACTACTGAAGTTCAAGAACCACTGAACAAAGGAATGAGCTCTACTTTTGCTTTTCCAACTTATTCACTAATCAGAAACAACTGTTCTGCTAGGCAGGGCAGTTAATGGGGAACAGAAGTGACCTATTAGGGGCTGATGAGGAATGATGAAAGAGTTACTCTTGGGAAAATGTTACCAGGTGGCTGTTGAAGAACATTCCCCTATTATAAGTTCTGGAATAGTTTCTGCTGGTCTCTTTGCTTTGTAGCCAAGTTTGGCTTTTAAATCTGAAATTAACTAATTCAGGAAGTAATTTTTAGAAGAAACGAATCCATTTTGAGAGTAATATTTATAATGGAGTAAGGGGGGAGAAAAGGAATATTACGTGATTGTGGAATTGGCGATTTAAATTTTTAAAAGAAGTGCAAGATCAGTGTACGTAGCTGAATCTCCTCCATCGCTTGTTCACGGGGACCAGTGAGATGATGCAAGAGCCTCAGTCATTGTGGAAAGGCTCTTTCCGCTCATGAAGAACGGGCAGGAAGAAGAAAGATTTTCAACAAGGGTAGGAATAAGGAGTTTCTAGTTGAGACCTTAATTAACCCCTCTCCCTAAACACACTAATTCATTTGATTGGTGACTTTTCTCCACCCGCTGGTCTCAGCTTAAATATTCCCTCCTCTTAGGTGCTGTGGTAGACAGAACAATGACCCAAAAATGCCCATGTCCTCATCCCTAGGGGCCTTTGAATATGTTTGTATACATGGCAAAGGGGAATTAAAATGGCTAACCAGCTGAATTTAAAATCAGGAGATTGTTCAGGATTATCCAGGAGGTCTTAAAAGTGGAAGAGGAAAGCAGAAGAGTGAGAGCCAGAGGGATGGCATCCTGAGAAGGACTCGCCCTGATGTTGCTAAAGGAAAGGGCCGCAGGCCAAGGAATGCAGGTGGCCTTTCAAACGAACCAAACCCAGTGCTGTTGAGTTGATTCCGACTCAGGGACCTCATAGGACAGAGTAGAACTGCCCCATAGCGTTTCCAAGGAACGTCTGGTGGATTCAAACTGCCGACCCTTTGGTTAGCAGCCGTGGCACTTGACCACTACGCCGCCAGGGTTTCCAGGTGGCCTTTAGAAGCTGGAAAAGGCAAGAAAATGGATTTTTCCCTAGAAGGAACACAGCCCTGCTAACACCTTGATTTTAGTCCCGTAGACCCATTTTGGACTTCTAAGCTGTAAAATAATAAATAGGTGTTGCTTTAAGCCACTCAACGTGTGGTAATTTGTTAAAGTGGCGATAGGAAACTCGTACAAATGCATTTCCTGACTCCTTAATCTAAAGTGGCTAAAGTAGGTTCCCCATTATTTTCCTTCTCAGCAGCCTGTTCTTTTCCTTATTACTTCATCTCACAATAGGGAATTCTTTGTTTCTTTATTTACTTGTATGCCAGTGTTCCCCTCTAGACCAAGTGCTCTGTGAGGCCAGGGACCGGTCTTTCTTGTGTGTTACCAGTGCGGACTCAAACAGCCTCGTTTTGGCACAAAAAATAATTGAGTGAATGGTTGGGATTAGGTTTGAGTCAGGTGAAGGGGCATTCCCAGCAAGGTAGAGCCAACAGGCCAGAGAAGTAGTTGGGTACATTTGTTGTTGTGTGCTGTCCAGTCAGTTCCTACTCATAGCAACTCACTAGGGTTTCCTAGGCTGTAAGCTTTATGGGAGCAGATCACCAGGCCTTTTCTCCTACCGAGTGGCTGGTGAGTTTGAACCCACAGTTTTTCCATTAGCAGCGAGGTGTGTAACTATTGTGCCACCAGGACTCCTTTGGGTACATTTAAGAAGCTGTAACTTATATGACTGTTGTATTAAGAGAATATTGTTGTAATCTAGGGAAGATCTCAAGCCTGAACTGGGGGAGTGGAAATGTAAAGAAGCGGAGAGATTCAGGTAATGTTACAGTGTAGAAGTGACAGAACTTGGCTGCTGAGTGCATAGATATAGAAGAAATTGCTGCCAAGTCTGTGGCTTGGTCAAGGGAAGTGGGTGTTGGTAATTTTCATTTAGAAGTTGTGAAAAGAGAAGATGGTGTTAGAGAAAAGAGAATTTCAGCCCAGGATATGTATGAAATGCCTGTAGGCCATCCCAGAGTAGATGTCTGGCAGTCTGCAGGAATTATGGGTCTGGAGCCCGAGAGAAACAGTGTTGATTTGGAAATGATTCGTTTATTAGTTGGTAGGGGAAGATTTAGAGTGAAAAGAGGAGCAAGAGCGGGTGGAACTTGGAGAAACACCAGTACTTCAGGAGCAGCAGAGGAAAAGGAGACTGAGAAGGCAGGTAAAGACTTAAG
Organism: Elephas maximus indicus; assembly: GCF_024166365.1. Taxonomy (NCBI): domain Eukaryota; kingdom Metazoa; phylum Chordata; class Mammalia; order Proboscidea; family Elephantidae; genus Elephas; species Elephas maximus. Next base: position 56,438,688 of record NC_064833.1, on the reverse strand, counting down.
CATAACTGGAGCTCATGGTGACGTCTAGGCCAGGGAACAGTGTTTTAGGATGGAGGGAATAGACAACCAGTGTCAAGTGCTGCAGAGGATACAACAGGACTTGTACTGTCCACTGGATTTAGCAACAGAGGATATTAAAATAGTGTCTTCAGAAAATATTTTAGGCATTTAGACATTTTGAATTATTTCTGTTTTTTGATAATTTATACTAAAGAATTACCGGATCAAAGGATAGTAAACGTTTTTAAGGCCTTTGATGAATGTTGCCAAATGGTTTACAAAAGATGTTAGTGTATACTCCCGATAGGGGCACAGCAGAAGTACCACAGCATATTCGTTAAGTGCATGCCCTCTGAAGTTAAACTCTCTGGGTTCAAATCCTGACTTTACCAAGTACGGTGGCCTTGGGTGGGTTTACTGAGCCTCAGTTTTCTTATTTTCAAGAATGGGGACAATAATAGTACCTACCTCAAGGTTATTATAATAGGTGTTGTTAAAATGAATTTTTAACTTTTAAAACACTTAAACAGTGTCTAAATGATCTATCCAAGTGTCAGATAGCTAGATAAACTCAATATTTGATAGTCTCATTTCTTCATTTTCAGATATGAAAGGTGATGAATAACAGTATCTACTTTTTCAGTCAACTTTGTTGTTATTAGGTGCTATCGACTTGTTTCTGACTCACAGCAACCCTGTGTACAACAGAATGAAAACATTGCCCCATCCTGCCCAGCCCTGCACCATTCTCACAATCGTTATGCTTGAGCCCATTGCTGCAGCCACTAGTCAACTTTATAGACGTGTAATTTACGAACATGAAAAGGAACCCATTTTAAGTGGACAGTTCAGTGGGTGTGGACAAATATTTATACCTGTGTAACCACTTCCTCCCACAGACTGGGGTGTAGTGAGGGTAAGGAGTGCCCAAGGCCAGTCTCTAAATTGACCTCCTCCCCCCAATTTAAAGATGAATAGACGGTGATAGCAGTGCTGCGTCAGCAGAAATGCCTTACCCCGTGTTGTACCTACCTCAGTCAGGCCCCTTTGATATTTGTGGCCCCTGGGAATGTCATTCTGCACCTTGTCTGGCACCCCTTTGCACTTGTGCCCTGAGCGAGCAGCCCCCCTCCCCTGCCCCACCTCACAGTCAGCTGTGGAACATTTCCATCACCCCAGAGTTCCTTTTTTTTGGCTTCTTCCCAATCACCAGCCTCACCCCAGACCCCAGCTAACCATCACTCTGCTTTCTTTACATGGATTAGAATGATATTTCTAGAGTTTCATGCCGGTGAAATAGTGTGTACTCTTGTTTCTGGCTTCCTTCACTCAGCGTGATGTTTGTGAGACTCACCCATGTTTTGCGGGTCCGTAGTTTCTATGATTGAGTAGTGTTCTGTTTCATGGATGTGTAGTATACTCTGTGGGGTCGCCACGAGTCAGAATCGACTTGATGGCAAAGGGCTTGGTTTTGGTTATACTTTATCAGCTTCCAAATATTGGCTATTAGGAATACTGCTATGAACACCTATGTACAAGTTCTTGTGTGGACATGTATTTTTATCGTTTCAATTTTCATTCCTTTGTTAAATCAGTGAACGTTTGAAAACTTTTTCAAGATTATTTTTTTCCTTTTTTGTAGATTGTCTTTTTTAAATTTGTGGTCTTCGTGTTTTCTGACCCATCTGTATGAGCTCTTTGTACATTAGAGATTTTATCTCCGTTACATTTCTTAAGACTTTTTTCAGTTTATTTCTTTTTAACTTTTATATGGGTTTTAATTATTTTGATAGTCAAATCTGAATGTTTTTCTTTTTGTATTTTCTATAGATTTGACAGTTTCAGGTTTCCAGTAAAGGATGTATTTGACATTTTGTTGTGATTTTGTGTGTGTGTGTGTGTGTGTGTGTGTGCATGCATGAGAGAGAGCGAGAGACAGGCAGACAGACAATTCAGCAGTGTTGGGGTTTTAATCAGTTTTTAGGCATTTTGGAGCTTTGATGGCACAGTGGTTAAGAGCTTGGTGGCTGCTGACAAAAAGGTCGGCAGTTCAACTCCACCAGCCGCTCCTGCAAAACCCTATGGGGCAGTTCTACTCTGTGCCATAGGGTCAATGGCAGTGGGTTGGGGGTGTGTGTGTGGGGGGGGGTGTGTATGTGTGTGTGTGACACACACCCCAGTAGTTTTGAGGTTTTAATCAGTTTTCAGAGTAGGCTGTCGGTCACGGTTACAGAGGCAGCTGAAATGAAAGAAAAATTTGGGTTTAATTCAAGTCATGGTTTACATTCATCTGTAATTCCTTTGAGATCGTTACATTATTTTAAAATCCAGGTCTGACTAGTATATTCTACTTGAATATGATTAGTCCAGGTATCCTGAAACCATTGTCTGTTCCTTAGGTAATGACATTTTGACCATAGCCGTGTTTTCTGATTAGCTGAGGATTTACTTTTATTATATAACATTATTATAAAAAAAATTTTGCCGTTTTGGTTTGAACATTTTCTAAAATGCATTACATGTCTTTGTCTTTTTAAACTGAAAATACTGTCCAAGATTTGACTTTTTTAGTAACTCATGATAGTCATGATGAATATTGTTCTTTGTATTCTTTAGAAGAAACAGCCTTAACACTTTTCGAAGTACATTAGACTACTGCCATACTAAATGGCCCTGGCTCTCCATGCTTTGTGAGATTTTTTGTTCTTTTCATAATTTATTGCTTGTCCCTTGATTGCTGCCCAGGTGTCTCTCTAGTGTCCCAGCTGGTACTTCTGATTCTCCTGTGGTCCTTGAAATTAAATAGCCCCAACTGTTAAGAATCATATAAAAAGTAGGAGTAAATAGGTTCCAAATGGGGTGAACTGTTTGAACAGTAAAACATACCTTTTTATATCTACTTTTAATGTTCAGAAGCCTTTTTTCCTACTTGTGAGTGCTTGGTTGTGTTCTGAATTGTTGAAGTTAGTGAGTTATACAAGATAGATAAGGGTTGCTCTATTACGTTCCATGATACGCCTTTCAAAGAACAGTATTTTTTTATTACTTTAGGTAATTGGATATTAATAATAGTAGCTAGTACAAATGTAACACTTACCACGTAGCAGGCATTCTTCTAAGTATTTTAAATATATTAACTCATCTGATCCTCACAGTAATAGTTGTATTTAAATTATCTTACAGATGAGGAAATTAGAGTCTAAGCAGTTTGCTCAGCTAGTAAGTGGGGTCTCTCTAGAGCCCACGTTCCTAATTTGTATACCATATTGACAACAACAACACAAAGCCAAACCTGTTGTTGCCGAGTCCATTCTGCCTCGTGGTGACCCTATAGGACAGAGTAGAGCTGCCCCAAAGGGTTTCCAAGGAGCAGCTGGTGGATTTGAACTGCCGACCTTTTGGTTAGCAGCCTGAGCTCTTAACCACTGTACCACTACGGCTCCATATTGACAACAGAATGAGATAAAATGTGTGGATGCAAGTCCCAGTGATAGAATAGCAGATGCATATTTAATCTTCTTGCTCCTGTTTTAGAAAGTTAGTAGTTATGAAAAAAGAATTTCCAAAGCATGCAGTTGAGGACTCACACAGACACTCTGTAGAGCTTGCAATTTATAGATTCAAAGGTTCAACAGGCTTTCCCTAGTTAAATAGCTATTTTACCAAATATATTTTTTCTTCTGAGTGATTTGCATAAGACAGTAAAAATGTTTCTCTTTAAAAGCTTATGCAAAGTTTATTAAAAATAAAATCAGAAATTAAAAAATTCAAAACTTATGCTTTTCAGAAACATTATTTGAGTACAGTAGCAATTAGTTTGGGATAGTAAAACCATGAAGATATTTTTTGGAGGATCCTTCTTTGGCGCTGCATACCGATTGGGCGTTAAACCGCTGATTATGTGCTTAGTGCTGATTGTGGGGAGCTTCTTGTGTCCTTAAGTAAGTTATTTATTTTTTGATATTTAATTTGAAAGCACACAAGTGGCCTCCCAGAAGCTTTTTGCCCCCACCTTAGGTAATGTCTTTTTTCAGACCTTTTATAACACTTTGGAGTCCCCAGGTGATGCACAGGGTTAATCACAAATGTCATGTGTCTTGGATTGAACTGTATCCACCCCCCGCCCCCCCCCGCCCCCCCAGCAATGTGTGTCAACTTGCTTAGGCCCTGATTCTCAGTATTGTTTGGTTGTCCTCCGTTTTGTGATTGTAATTTTATGTTAAGGAGGATTAGGGTGGGATTGTAACACCCTTACCCAGGTCACATCCCTGATCCAGTGTAAAGGGAGTTTCCCTCGGGTGTGTCTGCACCACCTTTTATCTCAGGAGAGATAAGAAGGAGAGGGAAGGGAGCAGAGAGGGGGACCTCATACCACCAAGAAAGCAGTATTTTTGTTATTTATTGTTTTTCAGTAAATGACTAAGTGGAAACGAAGATCTTTTTGCTTCTTGAGACCAGTTATACAACTCAAATGAAACTTGCTATAGACCAGTGGTACTTGACTTGCTTTATCATGCAGTCATATAACTTGGGAACTTTTAGCTGTGCACCAAACTTGTTTAGTCTTTTAAAATAAGTCTTTTATATGACCCCATTTGAAAATGTTTTACCACATATTTATTTCACAAAGTTCTAATTTATGATAAATCCCACTTTGACTATTCATTAGTTTTCAGCCTCTGTTTCTATAGGGTCGCTATGAGTCCGAATTTAGGGCAATTGGTTTTTTCCTATAAAACAGGGATAATGATACCTTTACAAGGCTGTTGTGTTAGTTTAGATAACATCTACATAAGCTCCTATTACCCATTTATCCCATTACTGGTTTATAAAAGATATTCTTAACTGTGGGCTGAAATCAAACATTCTGTATTTTTTTTTAACAGTGTAGTTGCTTTGCAAGTGGAGAACCTGAAAGACAGGCTGTGTCCCATATCCTTCGGTGTTAGCCCTTTTGAATGCAACAGCATGCTCCGTCAGAAGCGCACCTGGACAAATGAGCTGCAACTAATCCTAACTCACAGCTACCGGATAATCTCTCTTCCTTTCCAGAGTTAACCCTGCATCTTAATTGACTCATTTTTTTAAGTGAGTGGGTGGGGCCAGATGAGTCCTAAAGCCGCTTTAGCACTTATGTGCCATCTTTGTCAGCTCCCCTGGTTTATTTGTCCTGCCCACCTCCTAAAAGTAGCGCAGGCTTTACTTTTGTTCAGACTGTAGACATCACTTTGTTCTACGTTGGTGAAAGGTCATAGTCTTAGAAGGCATTTGAAGAGGGGAGATCTATTTTTTTTCAGAGATTATGTTTTTGTTTTCCTGTAAGCTGACTTGAGTGGGGTACAATTAGATGCTCCTTTTATGGTTACATAGGTCAAATTGTGGTAGAGTAAAATGTAGCCTTTTTAAGTAAATTTGATGCATGCATGTGTACATTTATTTTACAGCTACAGTGGCACCTGTGGGATGAGGTTGGTGACTGACTTTACTCTCTGCTTACCCTTTGTCTATACCCAGACAATTCTCCATGGATGGAGAAAAATACACAGTGATGCTGTTGGGGTGGCGCAATGGTTAAGAGCTACAGCCACTAACCAAAAGGCCGACAGTTCAGATCTACCAGGCACTTCTTGGAAACCCTATGGGGCAGTTCTACTCTGTCTTTTAGAGTTGCTATGAGTTGGAATCAACATGATGGCAAGGGCTTTTTTTTTTCTCCTTAGATTGACAGGGAGGAGCCCTGGTGGTGCAGTGGTTAAACGCTTGGTTGTTAACTGAAAGGTTGGAGATTCGAACTCAGCAGCGCTTCGCTGGAGAAAGATGTGGCAGTCTGCTTCTGTAAAGATTTACAGCCTTGGAAACCATATGGGGCAATTCTGTCCTGTCTGATAGGGTTGCTCTGAGTCAGAATTGACTCGATGGCAGCGGATTTGGTTTGTTTTAGGCTTAAACAGGACCAGTAGTGCCGTCCAGTCATCCTTCTGCACTGCCTGTTGTCTCACTTTCCTAGATGAGCATTCACACTTTCTCTTCTAGAACCATTAGCAACCCTCCTCCTTTCACTGAGAAAATAAAAAAGCAAGAGGAAACTTTTACCGTTTCCCTAATCTACTAACGTACCTGCCTCTGCACCCAGGACTCTGCAGACTTCAATTATTTATATGCCCTGCTAGTATCTAAGGCTAGCCATTGTGCTCTGAGTCTTACCCACTGCCCAGTCCCTTATTTCAACCTGTATTTGATGATAAGTCTACTAGTAGCCAACATTTAAGTATTTCCTATGCAACAGACATTGTGCTGAGTAAGATTATCCAGTTTAATCCCCACAATACCCCTATTCAGTATATGTTGTTATTCCATTTTCCAAAAAGGAAATGAGGCTTAATGAGCTCAAGAGACTAGCTGAAGACGGGAAGTGGCAGAGCTGGGATTGGATCTGTGTGCCTGACTCCAGAACCTAACTTCTTAAGAATGATGCAGTGCAGCCACGAAAATAAAAGCCTTCTGGAGATCCTTGTTACGTGGTATCTGTACATATTGGTCATTTATGTTTAGATACTGTTTAAGGAGCCCTGGTGGCGCAGTGGTTAAACACTCACCTGCTAACCGAAACGTCAGTAGTTCCAACTCACCATCCACTTTTGGGGAGAAAGACTTCTGGGGAGAAAGACGTGTAGTCTGCTTCTGTAAAGATTACAGTCTTTGAAACCCTATGGGGCAGTTCTGCTCTTGTTGCTATGTGTTAGAATCCACTCCACGGCAGTGGGTTACTGTTTAAAAGTATTTAAGAAATAATGTTTTGTTTTGGAAATGAGGGGTTAATTTGGTGATTGTTAAAACAGTAATAAGTATAAACAATATACTTTTTCTTTTTAAAATTTAAGATGGCAGTCAAATTGTGGCTCTGCCCAGTGACCTAGGAGAGCCCTTGTAGTCCTGTTCACATAAACATGTTCTCATACCAAAACCAGTGAGCCGTTGCTATGGTTGTAAAAGCTTTTGTGTGTGAGTGCATAGATACGGGTAACACAGAGCAGCGGCTTGGAGTGCCCTGGGCTCCATCTCAGGAGGGCCTCTTCTGAGGAAAGTGAGAGATGAATCCTCAACTTGAGTTTGTTACAGTTAACTTTGCAGTAGACTTCGTATCACATGGGGTCGCCATGAGTTGGAATCGATTCAGCAGCAACTGTCAACAACAACGTTATGGGCACTTAGTGCGTCACTTGGGGCCTTTCCAACCTTGTTTTCAGGATCCCATCACTTGTGTGTGTGTGTGTGCATGTGTACGCAGCTGATTTTTTTTGGTTGCACAGTTTTGATTTTTAAATCCTGGCCCTCTCTACTGTGGTGTTAGTTTCACACTCAAGAACAGAAACGCAATGAAGGTAGAGAAAGCATCCCTAGTCCTACTCTTAATTTTCTGGTTCTTCAGAAGAGACAGTGCCAAGTCAGAGTTAGGGACTCAAAAGAGCCTCCCTTTCTGGCTCTTCTTCTCTCTGCCAGATTATACTTACTCTGTTGGCCCCCTGTTTGAGGCCTGAATTCCCTTACTGAAGAAAACCTGAGTGATTGAAAAATAGTCATCTTTTCTTTTTTTTTTTTTGGTAGGACAGAAAATTTATTGATAGAACCGGCCTTCACTTAAGGTTCCAAATGCCTGTGAACTGAGCAGCAGCTGTCTGTTGCACTTGGTCCCAGAGGAAGGGAGGTCCAGATTGCAAACAATATGCTGTGCTAGCTTTTAGTAGGTTTTTGTTTTTGTCAGGTGCCATGGAGTCACTTCCGACTTAGCAACCTGATGTAAAACGGAAAGAAACATTACCCAGTCCTGCGCCATCCTCAGAATCATTGCTGTACTTGAGCCCATTGTTGAAGCCACTGTGTCAGTCCATCTTGTTGAGGATCTTCCTCTTTTGCTGACCCTCTACTTTACCAGGCATGATGTCCTTCTCCAGGGAACGGCCCCTCCTGATAACACGTCCAAAGTACATGAGACGAAGTCTCGCCACCCTTGCTTCTAAGGAGCGTTCTTGCTATACTTCTTCCAAGATAGAGTTAATCATTCTTCTGGCAGCCCATGGTATATTCAGTATTCTTTGCCAACACCATAATTCATAGTTATCAAATCTTTGGTCTTCTTTATTCATTGTCCAGTTTTTGCATGCATATGAGGTGATTGAAAATACCATGGCGTGGGTCAGGTGCACCTTAGTCCTCAAAGTGGCATCTTTGCTGTTTAACGCTTTAAAGTGGTCTTTTGCAGCAGATTTGTCCAATGCAATATGTCGTTTGATTTCCTGACTGCTACTTCTTCCATGGGTGTTGATTGTGGATCCAAGTAAAATGAAGTCCTTGACCACTTCAATCTTTTTTCCATTTATCATGATGTTGCTTATTGGTCCACTTGTGAGGATTTTGTGTGTTTTATATTGAGGTGTAATCCATACTGAAGGCTGTAGTCTTTGATCTTCAGTAAGTACTCAAGTCCTCTTCACTTTCAGCAAGCAAGGTTGTGTCATCTGCATATCACAGATTATTAATGAGCCTTCCACCAATCCTGATGCCACATTCTTATTCATGTAGTCCAGCTTCTCTGATTATTTGCTTAGCATACAGATTGAATAACTATGGTGAAAGGATACAGCCCTGACGCACACCTTTGCTGACTTTAAATCACACAGTATCCCCCTATTCTGTTCCAACGACTGCCTCTTGGTCTTTATACAGGTTCCTTATTAGCACAGTTTAGTGTTCTGGAATTCCCATTCTTCTCAGTGTTATGCGTAATTTATCATGATCCACACAGTTGAATGACTTTGCATAGGCAATAAACACAGGTAAATATCTTTCTGGTATTCTCTGCTTTCAGCCAAGATCCATCTGACATCAGCAGTGATATCCCTTATTCCACGTTCTCTTCTGAATTTGGCTTAAACTTCTGGCAGTTTCTTGTCGATGTACTGCTGTAACTGCTTTTGGATGATCTTTAGCAGAATTTTACTTGCGTGTGATATTAATGATACTGTTTAACTATTTTCACATTCTGTTGGGTCACCTTTCTTTGGAATGGGCAGAAATAGGAATCTTTTACAGTCCGTTGGCCAAGTAGCTGTCTTCCAGATTTCTTGACATAGACAGATGAGCACCTCCAGTGCTGCATAAGTTTGTTGAAACATCTTAGTTGATATTTCATCAGTTCCTGGGGCCTTGTTTTTCATCATTCCCTTCAGTGCAGCTTGGATTTCTTCCTTCAGTGCTATTGGTTCTTGATTGTATGTAACCTCCTGAAATGATTGAACATCGACGAATTCTTTTTGGTATAGTGTCTCTGTGTATTCCTTCCATCTTCTTTTGACCCTTTGTGTGTTCATCAGTATTTTCCCCATTGTTGTTGTTGTTGGGTGTCATCCAGTCAGTTCTGACTCATAGTGACCCTATGTACAACATAATGAAACACTGCCTGGTCCCGTGTCATCCTCACAATTGTTGTTATGCTTGACCCCATTGTTGCAGCCACTGTGTCAGTCCATCTTGTTGAGGGCCATCCTCTTTTTCACTGACCCTCTACTTTACCAAGCATGAGGTCCTTCTTCAGGGACTGATCCCTCCTGATAACATGTCCAGAGTATGTGAGACATAGTCTCACCATCCTTGTTTCTAAGGAGCATTCTGGCTGTATTTCTTTCAAGAGAGATTTGTTTGTTCTTTTGGCAGTCCATGGTATATTCAGTATTCTTCACCAACACCGCAATTCAAAGGTGTCAATTCTTCAGCCTTCCTTATTCATCTTCCTGCTTTCGCATGTATATGAGGCCATTGAAAACACCATGGCTTGGGTCAGGCACACCTCAATCTTTTGGTACATTGACTCTCCGTATTCCTTCCATCTTTTTTTGATGGTTCTTGTGTCATTCAGTATTTTCCCTGTAGATCCTTGAATATTGCAATTTGAGGCTTGAGTTTTTTCTTCAGTGCTTTCAGCTTGAGAAATGCCGAGCACGTTCTTCCCTTTTGGTTTCCTACCTCTACGACTTTGTGCATATCGTTATAATACTTGTTCTTCTCCAGCCCTCCTTTGAAATCTTCTGTTCACCCCTTTTACTTCATTTCTTCCCATTCGCTTTAGCTACTTGATGTTCAAGAGCAAGTTTCAGAATCTCTTCTAACATCCATTTTGGTCTTTCCTTTTCTTCCGGCCTTTTTAATGACCTCTTGCTTTCTTGATGTCATTCCATAACTCTTCAGTCATTAGTGCTGAATGCGTCAAATCTTTTCTTGAGATGGTCTGTAAATTCAGGTGGGGTATACTCGAGGTTGTATTTTGGCTCTTGTGGTCCTGCTGTAGTTTTCTTCATCTTCAAATGAATGTGAGCCATTGATGGTCTGTTCCACAGTTAGCCCTGGCCTTCTTTTAACTGATAATATTGAGCTTCTCCATCATCTCTTTCCACAGATATAGTCTGTTTGATTTCTGTGTATTCCATCTGGCAAGGTCCACATGTATAGTCGCCCATTTATGTTGTTTAAAAAGGTATTTGCAATGAAGAAGTTGTTGGTCTTACAAAATTCTATCATGTGATCTACGGTGTCATTTCTTTCACCAAGGCCATATTGCCTGTGAAGTGAGCAGCAGCTGTCTGTTGCAGTTGCTTGCTCCCAGAGGAAGAGAGGTCCAGATGGCAAACAATATGCTGTGCTGGGTTTTAATAGTAGCTTCTATTTTTATAGAATCTAGGAAGTTGTGATGCTCTGGGGGAGCTGGTAACCAAATATGAAGCTCAATTCTGTTCATTAATTCAGGTAATGTGCTGAAAATTGATCTTCTTATCACTATGTTAATAGGGTCATAAATGTGTTTTTCCGTTACTTTTTTTACCATGAGTTTTAAAAAGTGTTCCCCATTTGAGGTAGACTTTTGTCAAATCCACTCTGAAAAAAACCTATAGGGTAACTTCTTTGAGGTTCTTTTTGTTCTGTTGAGGAACAAATTTCAGAAATTTGAGTAGGAATTCATCAGAAAAACACAACATTCCTGAATTCATTCATAGTATGATAGCATGTAATGTTTTTGTTGATCTCATCTAATGTGAGTGAAACTACCCAGTTTTATATAGTATTTGCTTAGCCTTACAACCTTGTCCTATAGATTTTGATTTTTTGTTGATTTTATACTTTGTTTTGGGATTGTGTGATTCGTTCCCTGGGTTTCATTTTAGGTAAAAAAAATGTAGTGTATTGCAAGGCATTGAAAGTGTGTGTATAATTCAGAATTCCCCCCAAGTATCTGGACTTACTACCAAAAAAATTAGTGAGGTATGATTTTTTTAAGTTTCAGAAAATAATTAAGGTTGTCTTTAAAATAAGATGGGAAGTGACAGGAGTAGACCATTAGCAACTCCTCCTCAGGATTTTCCAGTATTCTCATTGTGTTCTTTTACTTTTGAAGGCTTTGTGTCATGACCTCTTCAATTTTTTTTTCCATTCCATTGTCTACTGGGCTTATAAACGGAATAATTTCTTTGGTATTTGCAATGTTTGGGAGACGCTTTGAACATACCCAGCTATTGTTCCCAAGCAACTGACTGGGTTAAATTTGGGATTAGGATTGGACTGTCATGCTGTGAACTTAATGATCAAACTCTTTTGACTTTAAATTACAAATTGTCCTTTATTTCATTGTTCTCTTAAAAACAGGCTGCAGATACTTTGGCTGTGAGGCAAAAAAGAAGAATTTATGATATCACCAATGTCTTGGAAGGAATTGACCTGATTGAAAAAAAGTCGAAAAATAGTATCCAATGGAAGTAAGTTACAAACCAGCGCCCTTTTTAAAAACTCTTATTTTTCTTCTCAGTGCTCTGTAAAATCTGGCCTTGCTAACATTCCTTAATCCTCTGTTTCTCTCCTTTGCCCTAGTCTGACCAGGCCTCTCGCTTTTCTCTGGACTCATCTCTGAGCCTCAGTATATTTCATCTCTGTTTGGAGATGTTTCCTTGGTCTTCTCTGCTGTTTTATACCCTTAAAACTCAAATCTTAACTTTTCCCCTTAAGCTATTCCTATAGCACCCACTGCTTACTGCTTTATATTATTAATCCCTTTCTGCCTAAGTCTTTATCTCCCCAACTAGTATAAACTCCTTGAGAACAGGAACTATGTCTTATACACAGTAATTGATTATAATCATTATAGTTGATTGTAATGCAGGTTGTCATTTGTTAACTATTGCATGGTTGTGTGTTTGACTGTGACAGAAGAACAAATAATAATTCTCTTCTTCAAATTTCGCCCCTTTGATGGTACTTTTTTTTTAAGCCCAAATTCCAACTAAACATTAAAAGGTTATAATTTACCAATATCTTAGCCTACATCATGAGAATGCCAAGTGTGACAATTTTGCTTTGATGGCCTCTTGGCATCTCAGTCACCAGCCTGAACTTCCAGATGACAGAAATCACGCTAGACCATGTTGAGAATTTTTATAATTTGGTTGTTCTTGTCAGTAAATTTTCTAAGCAAATAATGTTTAGAGGTATGGTGTTTGTTTTCTAATGATTTTAGTACGTATTTTTAGAAGAGTGTATAGAGATTTTTGTCTTGAATATATTACTAAGTCAGTTATTATTACAACAAAAATTAAGTTATGGTAACCTGGGTCTGACACTAGGGTTATTAATCCGTATATATTTTTAAGAGGTGTAGGTGCCGGCTGCAATACAAAAGAAGTCATAGGTAGGCTAAGGTGCCTTAAAGCTGAAATTGAAGATCTGGAACTGAAGGAAAGAGAACTTGATCAGCAGAAGTTGTGGCTGCAGCAGAGCATCAAAAACGTGATGGATGACTCCATTAATAATAGATATCCTTTCTAAATAAGTTATACATACAGTTATAAAATACACATTTATAGTGGACAGTCTTACAGTTTGAAGGTCAATTGCTTTATTCTAATGTTTTTAGAGTTAAGTTTTTAAAGTAAATATAACATTTAAGGTTTATAATATTCTTCTAAAAATTTATATTAGTATTAAAAATGTTTACCATTTTGAAAGGTTTAAACATAGAAGAAAGCATTCTTTGATGGTTATGAAGGTGGGGAGGGAGGGAAAGGGGGTATTCACTAACTAGATAGTAGATAGGAGTTAGGTGAAAGGAAGGGCAACACAAAATACAGGGGAAGTTAGCACAACTGGACTAAACTAAAAGCTAAGAAGTTTCCTGAATACAGCCAAACACTTTGAGGGACAGAGTAGCAGGGGTGGGGGTCTGGGGACCATGGTTTCAGGGGATATCTAGGTTAATTGGCATAACAAAGTTTATTAAGAAAATTCTGCACATTTTGGTGAGTGGCGCCTGGGGTCTTAAAAGCTAATGAGTAACCATCTAAGATACATCAGTTGGTCCCAACCCACCTGGAGCAAAGGAGAATGAAGAACACCAAAGACACAAGGAAAATATGAGTCCAAGAGACAGAAAGGGCCACATAAACAAAGACTCCCATCAGCCTGAGACCAGAAGAACTAGTTGGTGCCCTGTTACCACCAGTGACCGTGCTGACAGAGAACACAACAGAGGCCCTGATGGAGCAGGAGAAAAGGGGCGCAGAACTCAAATTCTAATAAAAACACCTGACTTAATGGTCTGATTGAGACTGGAGGGGCCTCAGAAGACATGGCCCCCGGACTCTCTGTTAGCCCAGGAGTATTTCTTACAAATCATTTTCTTCTCTTTAGATACTTGTACATTAATTCTCTTGATTTGTGAACGTATCAGCATTGTAATGGAAGCTTTTAACTTCATTTTATCTTGTAGCATCTTGAATTTTTGACTAAGTATATATAACTTATTTTTGATGTTGTCTTAGATTCAGTGAACAAGTCCATGATCTCACTTCTTATTTCTTTTCTATGGATCAGAGCTCCTTAGCAGTTTGATAACAATGAGGGCTTTCAAGCTGTGTTCTTTGGCACCCCAAAGTTCAAGAACATTGAACTAGATGATCTTAGACTTTGCTGCATTACTTTCCAAGATTCTGGCCACTCCCAATTCTCCAAACTATGACCCAAGAAGATTCTCAGTGTGGGGGCGTATGAGGTTGACTTCCACTCCTACAGTAGCCTTCCTTTCCCCACCCGTACCCCTTCTCTGAGAAGCCTCCATGAGGAATGTTTCCTATTTGCCATTTCTTTTCTGTGGTTCTTAGATGCTATGAAAATGAGAAGCTGCTTTTTCTCAAAGCGAAGTATGGGCACTCATTTTATGGACCCTTATGATAGCCTTTGCCTTTTTAGACTAAAGAGTTCTGTTCTTTTTCATCTGACCATGTGTGGTAGCCCTTTCATGCATTTTGTTATTTTGGCCTTAAGATTTATCATCTTAATTTAAATGCCTAGACTTTGATATAAATGTTGTTCCTTAACTTTTTATGAATACATTTTCCTATGTAACTTATGAAGACATCTGTAATTGCTTTAATGGTAAGTACTCTCAGTAAAGTTTTTCTTACATTCTTCCTCTGAACAACCTATTTAATTTAACATAGACTGACTCAGCATTCCCCACCAACTCACACTAAGTCATTATTTTCAGTAGCTGTGGACCTTTATATTACTGTGCAGTGTTGTGTGTAGATAGGCTGCTTTCGTTTCTGTTTTCATGACAATAACTGCTTTTCACAGCTCTAATATTTGCCTCCATTGGTAGGTACAAAATGTGTGTGTCCTGGGGGGAAGCTAAACCCATTGCCCTTGAGTAGACTCTGGCTCATAGCAACCCTATAGGACAGAGTAAAACTGCCCCATATGGTTTCCAAGGCTGTAATCTTTACAGAAGCAGACTGCCACATCTTTTCTTCTGTGGAGTGGCTGGTGGGTTCAAACTGCCAACCTTTTGGTTAGCAGCTGACCACTGCACCACCATAACTCCTTGGGGGGAAGCTTGTTGTTGTTCTGTGCCATCAAGTCGATTCTGACTCACAGCGACCCTATAGGACAGAGTAGAACTGCACCATAGGGTTTCCAGGTAGTGGCTGGTGGATTCGCACTGGCGACCTTTTGGTTAGCAGCCTGAGCTCTTAATCACTAAGCTAGGGGAAGCTAAATCAGAGAGGGATTTATCCATAGTCCCAAAGTCAAACAGTAACAGAACTTGAGCTAGAACATGGCTCTCATCAGCCGCTGTTCCATCAACTATACGCAGCAAGTGTGTGGTCACAAATAGAACCCAAAGAGTTAGGTGAACCCATTTTATAGCTTAGAAAATTATTCCTAATTCTGTTCCCTCCCCTGCCCCCATCCTTTCACCTTGAAATGACAATAGAATGTATTGATGACTGAGAGAGGGGACTTGAATTATTCCTGTAATCATAACACAGTAAAATGAAAATTAGCGTATACATTTATATCTAATTATACCGGTACTATTAAAGGGACAGCCTTGTGTATTACACGCATACAAAAAATTCTGTCAAGTGCCTTTTCAAGTGGAATCTGACTTTCCCTCTAAGATGATGTTGAAAATATGTGAGGCCTTATTGCTCTGCTTTGCCTTATTACCTGACCTTTCTGAGAATGTCTCGGGAAAGTTTTGTTAATCTGCAACTCAGTGGACTATCGTAGAATTTTGCTTCAGAAATAAGTATAGGGTCGCTATGAGTTGGAATCGACTTGACGGCACTGGGTTTGGTTTAGTTTTGGTTAGTCTATAGGGTCGCTATGAGTTGGAATCAACTTGAAGGCAACAGGTTTGGTTTTTTGGTTTATACCAAGTCTCTATTATCCCTAGTCATTAAGTAGTTCAAATGTTTCAAGTATACAGTGTTATTTATTAAAATAAAAATTTTAAGAATCTCATACTTAACCAGACTGATGCTATCTAAATAATTTGAGGTGACTTTGTTAATGAGAATAATAAAGCCAGTACTGAGGTTAAGAGCTCAGCTGCTAACTGAAAGGTCAGTAGTTCAAACCCACCAGCCGCTCTGTGGGATAAAAGACCTGGCATTCTGTAAAGATTTATAGACTAGGAAACCCCTGTCCTGTAGGGTTGCTATGAGTCTGAATTGACTTGATGGCACACAATAACAACAATACTAAGAACTATTAATACATGTATTATTTAATCCTCTGAACAAATCTATGCAGTAGGTTACCGTGGCCCCCCCGCCACACCTCCAGTTTACTAAAGCCCAGGGTCACCTAGCTAGTAGCCTGGGATTCAAAACCAAGCCTCCTGGCTCCAGAGCCCACAATCTAACCACTGTATTTCATGATCAATAGTATTTTCTAAAATTTTCAGTTTGAACTTTTTTTTTTTTAACTAGGTGATACACTTTTGGCCATTCAAGCACCTTCTGGTACACAGCTGGAGGTACCTATTCCAGAAATGGTATGTAGGGTACTTTTGTATAAGTGGGAAAAGTGGATCTACTGTCTCAGAAGGGACAATTTTTTTTTTCCTTCTGAAATGAGCTAGTTGTGTGTAAATACGTCCAAGTTTTTGCTTTCAAGTTATTAATCTGAAAGTGCCGATATCTGAATTTGGATTTTTCAGTATTTGGTAAAATTACAGGGGAAGTGACTGAATCATTTAACACTGATTATAAAGTTTTTAAAAATTTTTGAGCTAGAAGTTGTCAAGGTGAGTGATGATGTGGTTAATAAACGTGAAAAATCTGTTAAATGACCACGTTTTAACTGATATAAAAATCCTGACTGAGGAGAGGAAAAGGTTTAATATAAGTACCAACACACTAGATTACTTTAAATTGGATCTCTTAAAAAACATTTGCTGGCCTTTTCAGTCAAAAACATTTATTGACTGTATGCTTTGTGTAAGTTTTATGATTTGTGTTTTTGAATTCAAATTTTCTAAAATAAACTGAAATTAAAATTCTAACAGACCAAAGAATATTATCTTTTCCCTCTCCCTCAGCTATTCTAGGAGTTTGGGTTTTTGGGTTTAGGCATTTATATTACTGGATTCTGAAGCCTCAGGGTATAAACTACTCTTTTGAAATGGAGGAACTTTTTATTTACATATCTGTAGGGGAAAAAATCAATTGTATTTCTGTTTGCTGAAAGGAAATAAAGAGTTCTAACTTGTGGTGAAACAGTTGTTGATTAGGTCAGCTTGTTGCCATAATCACACCCATGGGAGCCAACTCCAGGGGATGGAGTCTAGTCAGAGGAGAATGCTTGGAGCATTGCTGAGCACTGGCATGTATAATTACACACTAAAAATGGGTGGTTGCCAGAATTCTACAGTTGAGAATTTTTGATGATCTGCATTTGAGAAAAGCCTGCTTTTTAGAGGCAAGTATTTTAGAGCTCTCAAAATCCTCTCCTGTCCTTGGTCTCTACTCTATGTTTTGTTGTATGAATTTAGTTAGCTTGGAGTAACTTTGCATGTCTTATTTTTAACATAATACAAAATTTCAAGGTAGCAAGAAATGTTAATATATATTCATTTGTTTATATCCAATAACTTCAAAGGGCCAGAATGGACAAAAGAAATACCAGATCAATCTAAAGAGTCATTCAGGACCTATCCACGTGCTGCTTATAAATAAAGAGTCCAGCTCCTCTAAGCCTGTGGTGTTTCCTGTTCCCCCACCTGATGACCTCACACAACCCTCCTCTCAGCCGGCAACTCCTGTGACCCCGCAGAAACCCAACACGGCAACTCATAATCTGCCTGAGCAACATGTCTCTGAAAGAAGCCAGAATCTTCAGCAGATAGCAGCTACAGACCTATCTTCAGGTGGGTTTAGAACATTTGTTCTAAAAATTAAGAAGGAAGGAGGATATGAATACATTATACAAGCTGGTGATTGAATTTCTGAATTTGTCAGTTGTGACATTATTATTCCCAGTATATAATATAGGAAGCAAAATAGTAAGCTTCATTTAATCAGCAAGTATTAATTTAGGGTCTCCTCTGCATAAAAAAAAAAAAAAATTTTTTTTTTCTGCATCCAGCACTGGGGTAAGTATAAAGGAAAATTTAAAAGCAGACCCTGTCCTAAATTATATTACTGCAGATTTGTTTCATGAGCAGAACATACATATAGGGACAATTATATACAATTCATAGAAATATATAATCAGATACAGTATAGTGTGGTTAAGATTGTGTCTAGAATTATGACTGTAGAGCAGGGAAAATATCCTGTCATCATGGGGTAAGTATGATACATCCTTTCACCATACTTATTCAGTCTGTATGCTGAGCAAATAATCTGAGAAACTAGACTATATGAAGAAGAATGCAGCATTGGGATTGGAGGAAGACTCATTAACCTGTGATATGCATATAGCACAACCTTACTTGTGGAAAAGGAAGAAGACTTGAAGGTACTGACTGATGAAGATCAAAGACCACAGCCTTCAGTATGGATTGCACCTCAACATAAAGAAAACAAAAATCCTCACAACTGGACCAATAACAACATCATGATAAATGGAGAAAAGATAAGTTGTCGAGAATTTCATTTTACTTGGATCCACAATCAATGCCCATGGAAGCAAGTCAGGAATTAAATGACACATTGCGTTGGGCAAATTTGCTGTAAAAGACTTTTTTAAAGTGTTAAAAAAGCAAAGAGATCACTTTGAGGACTAAGGTGTGCCTGACCCAAGCCGTGGTATTTTCAATCGCCTTGTATACACGTGAACGCTGGACAATGAGTAAGGAAAACTGAAGAAGAATTGACGCCTTGAATTGTGGTGTTGGTGAAGAATACTGAATATACCGTGGACTGCCAGAAGGACGAACAACTGTCTTAGAGGAAGTACAGCCAGAACACTCCTTAGAAACAAGGATGGGGAGACTTCATCTCATGTACTCTGGGCATATCATCAGGAGGGACCAGCCCCTGGAGAAGGCCATCGTGGTTGGTAGAGAGTCAGTGGAAAAGAGGAAGACCCTCAACAAGATGGATTGACACAGTAGTTCCAGCGGTGGGCTCAAGCATAACAATTGTGAGGATGGTGCAGGATTGGGCAGTGTTTCCTTCTGTTGTACATAGGGTCTCTGTGAGTCGGAGCTGACTCCACAGCACCTGACAACAAGATTTGTCTTGGCCCAATAAGCAGATGAGATGCCTTGACAGAGACGGCTCAGTCGTTCAAGGCATCACCTGGGGCATGCCTCTCACACTGTTGGGTATCATCTGATTGGGTAGTCTTACCCTAGTGCTTATCTCATGGCACTATAAGAAAGGTGCCCGAGAGCAAATGGTGCCATACTTCAGAGTTCCTTCAGAGAAATGATGATTAATGGGAGAAAAAGTCCTCAACATGAACTTTCCTCCCTAATTAACCCAAAGGGGAAAAATCTAAATCCTTGAAGAACTTTGGGTCTATATTCCTTACTTTCTTCAGCAATACTTGTATTCAGGCATAGTAGTAAGTACTGTCTATCGTCCCTGTAGTTGATGGAGTTTTTCTATACTTTGCTTCTTTCTTATATATATACAGGTATCTTGAAAACTCTTATATAGAATTTTTAACTTCTGTAATTGGCAAACTGGGGAGCCTGACCTATAACTGAAAGATAACTTGAATTTACAACCGAGAACTAAGAACAAGAAATTAGTGATGTGCGGTGTTGCAATCCAATGTTATAGGGGATTGTAAATGCCTACATCAATTGGGTGGAGGATGGCAATGTCCCATAGTCATTTCAGGCAAGGGAAAAATGAGTTGATACACTTCGATACCCTTTAGTGAAAATATCCTAAACTATTTGTTGCCTCAGTTTTCCAATCAGTATATTTAAGATGTTTTTTCTCTTTTCTCTAACTTCTATGGAAAAGTATTTATTTCATAATCTAAGGTATTGGGAAGAGGATCCCAACAACAACAAAAAAAGGAGCACAGCTTTATAGTAATGCCTTTAAGGGTAACTATTCAGTATCTTGAAGGGGTTGATCTACACAGTGGACTGTCAGTTAAGTATCACTGAACATGGTGTATCTCCAGTGCTGTCCAGAACCACTGAGCCCATACTACTGTATCTGAGCTCTGCTGATTCTCATCAGTCACCTTAGCTCCTGAACACCCTTAACATTGATTTTTGAATTAAGTTGCTCTTGTTATCAATTGATAGTACCTTTATTACCGAATAACTGACTTGCTATTTGGTATAAACTTGGAGAACTCAGGATTTCTTCCGGCTTAGTTATAAAACTAGGAAATTCATGATTATACTTTGTTGTTAATTTTTTTCTTACATCAATTTGGAACATTCTATGAAAAAAAATTATCCAGTATAAATATTTTCTTTCCACAAAGTTCTGGTATTTTAACTTTGCACTGTCAACAAGCTGCTGATTTGACTGCCTATGTTTAAATATAACTGTCTCTATAAACAGAAAATTAACAAAACTTGTTTATTTCTGTTTCCAGCAGGATCTATCAGTGGAGATATCATTGATGAATTAATGTCTTCTGATGGTAAGTAGTTTAAAAAGTTCTTTTTATATATACACAAAAAAGAAATTATAAAATATATGACTTAAAAAATGAGGAACCTGTGTTTTCTAACTGCGTAATTTACCTCGATGATTCAGGAAAAATTTCCCTTAATAGTACTTGAAGTAAATCATAGTCATTCTTTAGAATTTAATTTTCTTTGCCTGTATTTTAAGGGAAAGCAGTCCCTAAGGGGATACTTGTCACCTTCATTGCATAAAGTCTAAACTGTTGGCACACTGAT
Source organism: Elephas maximus indicus (assembly GCF_024166365.1). NCBI lineage: Eukaryota > Metazoa > Chordata > Mammalia > Proboscidea > Elephantidae > Elephas > Elephas maximus. The sequence goes on along the minus strand of NC_064833.1, from coordinate 56,417,978 downwards.
CCTTTTCACTCCTGAAGAACCTGGCTCAAGAAGAAAATAACATGCTTACATTAACAAATTTGAAAACCCAGCTTTGTCATTACAGGAACAACACCTAGAGGTTGAACAATGAAATGCCCAAACTTGAGAAAGCGGGAATAAGCATTTCAAAATGTCTTCCTGAGCTTTAAGTAGCTTTTCTAGGAGGCAGTGTTGAGAGTATTTGAATGGTATCAAGTACTATCCAAATAGAAAGCCTTGTGATTTAATTTTATTTTTGTTCAGTTAGCTACAGAGGTGCTCTGAAAATAAAATACCTTTATGTAGTTTGGATTAAAGCATTCTGCCATTAAGTACAATGTTGTCCTCCAGCCCTGAAGCAGGCAGTCTAAGAGCAAGTTTTGTGCAGTGAGCCAGTCAGCACAAACACTGCCTTACCCCTGTGCCTTTCCTTCATGTTACCTGCCTGGCTCCTCTTGTGATTAGAATTCATAGTCCGTGGTATACTCTTAAAGGTGGCCACTCACAAGCCACTGCCTGTCATCTTACCACTTCTAGTTATTCAGACCCTAGCTCTTCTCTAAGCAGTGATGCAAGAGTATGGAAAAAGTATTGTGTCCAGAGGAGGCCCCACCCCAGCTGAAGTCTGAGCCAGTTTAAGGCTCCTCTCATGCAAAATGCCTGTTGTCCTGACTGATAGGTTGTTCTAAAAATGATGAGGAGGAATAAATATGAAAACTATAGCCTATTTTAAAATGTAGTCATCTGGAATTACACATTTTTCAGTTTTTTCATAAATCATGGGTCATGTCACATTCCAAATTAGGATCTCGAAGAATACCCAGCCAGACTCAAAACAAAGCATGATATAAACTACCATGGTAGAAAAGAAAGAAGCCCTGTTCTGGTGCTTATTTTCACCAGCAGTAACCTCTCTAGGATATGCCAGTTCTTTAGTAGCTCCACAAGATATATCACCAAAATTACTATCTGCCTTTTCTGTTGATCTCTTGGGGCAGGAAAGCAAGCTGCTTGGGATACAGCCAGCTGTGTGCTGGTAAATGTTTAACAGCTGGTTCTTTGGTGGGGAAAATCCCTGATTTGTAGTAGTTTGCCTATTTCCTTAGCATAAATACGCCCACTTGGCCGATTTCAGGCTACTTACGTGAAGCCACTAGACTATTGCTAACATTAGCCATGTCATCATCTCATCTGAAAGAAATTTTAAAAAGTCAATTAGCTACAGTATGACAATTAGTTCAGAAATCACCATTTCACCTTTCTATAAACTCCTGGATTCAGAGTTCTGATTTACTAATAAATATAGTAGAGACCTAGGAAATGATAGCTGTAAAGTCAGCAAACAGTACAATAACCGCTTAGGAATTAAACATTCACGTAGAAGCAGAGGATATCAGATTTATTATTAATTTAGGTCTGTTTCATACTTCTGTTTTCAAAGTAGCAGCTTATTTAGCAAAGAAAATACTTTGACCAGTGTATTTGAATTGTACATTTTAGTGACAATAAAAATTGTAACCCCTATCTCTTAAGCTAATACCTACACAAACCCAAACCCACTGCTGTGGAGTTGACTGGAACTCACAGCAACCCTATATAGGACAGAGTAGAACTGCCCCAAGGGGCAGTTTCCAAGGGGTGCCTGGTGGATTTGAACTGTCAACCTTTTCATTAGTAGCCGTAGCTCTTAACTAGTATGCCACCAGGATTTCTGATACCTGTAATGAACATAAATTGTTTTTACACTAAACCACAAGTCATTTGATCATTACTTTCCCTATTATATGGAGCCCTGGTGGCAGAGTGGTTAAGAGCTCAGCTGCTAACCAAAAATGCTGGCAGTTTGAATCCACCAGCGGCTCCTTGGAAACCCTATGTGGCAGTTTGACTCTGTCCTATAGGGTCGCTATGAGTCGGAACTGACTCAACGGCAATGGGTTTGGTTTTTGTTTTTTCCTATTATGTAGTGCTAAAAATTCACATATATCATAGGAAACATAATTTAATTTGCATTGGTAGTATTTCAGATACTTTATGTTGAACATTACCCATATGTTGAAACCATTTTTACCGTTTTTCTTTGCTTGCAGTTTTCCCTCTCTTACGGCTGTCTCCTACACCGGCAGATGACTACAACTTTAATTTAGATGATAATGAAGGAGTCTGTGATCTGTTTGATGTCCAGATACTAAATTATTAGATTCCATGGAAACTTGGGACTGTTATCTACCTCTAACTGTGTAACATTTTAGACTTCTCAATAACCTAAGTATTTAAAATAATGAATGTAACACCTTTTTAGTTCACTGATTCTGAAGTGTTCTTCCCTAATACTTTTCTTTTTTACTTCACAAAACATCACCATAAAACAAAGGGCTGATTGCTTCAGGGGAAAGAGTGATTTAGTGCCATCCCCCTATCCCCTGATAATTTCTGGGACTTCAACTATTTTTTCCCCCCAATTCTGAATCCTTCTCTTTTTTCCTCTTATGAGAGGGAAGTTAAAGTAGACTTCAGGTCATCAAAAACAAAACTTGGCCAAGGGCTCATCACTTGTGTGTCTTATATTTCTACTGCCACAAAACTACTTCTTTGTGTCCTTCCAATCTAACCCGACACTCACTGCCACTTATAAAGTGAAGGATGTAAACTAGGACATGGTAACTGTTTCAGTGAACAGATTTTGTGAAGTGCCTTCTGTTTTAGCACTTTAAGTTTATCACATTTTGTTGACTTCTGACATTCCACTTTCCTGGATTATAGGAAAGATCTGTTTATGTAGTTTGTTTTAAAATGTGCCAATGCCTGTACATTAACAAGATTTTTAAAAATAAAGTTGTATAAAACATTAAATTTATTGGTCTTTTGGGGGGAGGAATTTGATGTATCACCACTGTGTTACAACTGAGCCATTAGTCTTGTAGCCTCGTCAACATTAACTGGTTCGTTTTCCTGATGCTGCTGCAGAATCTGAAGAGAGAAGAGTATTACGTTTAAAAATTTAGATAACAGCAGTGAACAAAAATGACCTGTATATAATCTATTATCTACTTTCTTCAGTGGTTAAGAGCTGGACTGCCAATCAAAAGGTCACCGGGTTCGACTCCACCAGCCGTTCCTTGGAAACCCTATAGGGCAGTTCTACTTTGTCCTATAGGGTTGCGACGAGTCGGAATCGACTCGATGGCAACAGGTTTTCTTTTTGGTTTAGTCCAACATCTGGGAATAGAACAATAAACTCTCACATTCAGACACAGGTGTTTCAGAGCCTGAATGTGACTGAATATGTTATACATACAATAGAGCCAAGTCCTAAAAATTAGATTCAACTGACAGGCTTGAAAAGTTGGAGTTTAATTTACTAGCCTTTAATTCGTATTTGTGCCATAACAAAAGCAAATGATTTCTACTTACCAGTTGTTTCTGCAGGGGTTCGAGGGTAAGGCCTTTTGAGAAGTGTGCAAGTTCCTTTTGTATATCTACAAAGGCTTTATTTACTCTGTTAACTTTTTCATCATTCACAATGTTTATCTTTTTAAAAAGAAAAAAAATCATTAATCCAAGATCTCATAATCATTATTACAAAATATATTCAACCTTAATTTAACTGTAGTAAACCTAAAAATCTGAAAACTATTTATCCTACCAATTTGTGGGAATAATCCACACTAAAATTCTTGTAATCCCACTGGGAAATTTTAGACAAAAGGTTTTGTTTTGTTTCTTAAAATAAGAATTACACATAGTGGTGATGGCGTTAGTTGCCTCGAGTTGATTCTGGCTCATGGCAACCCCGTATGTGCAGAGTAGAACTCCACAGGGTTTTCAAGGCTGTGATGTGACCTTTTGGAAGCAGATCACCAGGCTGTCTTCCAAGGAGCCTCTGGGTGGGTTCAAACCACCAACCTTTTCGGCTAGTAGCTGAATGCTTAACCATTCATGCCACTCAGGGTCTGGCTTTTCTGGTACAACAACAAAAACCTAAACCCACTGCTGTCAAGTCAATTCCAACGTGTAGTGACCCTGCAGGACAGAGCAGAACCGCCCCATAGGGTTTCCAAGGCTTTAATCTTTATAGAAGCAGACTGCCACATCTTTCTCCCATGGAGCAACTGAGGGGGAGGAGAAGAGAGGTGGTAGGGCTGACTTTTTGGTTAGTAGCTGAGTGGTTAATCATTTGCACCATCAGGGCTCCTTTTTCAGGTATAAAACCAAAAAAAAAATAAAAAGCCAAACCCATTGGCATCAAGTCAATTCCAACTCAGACCCTACAGGACAGAGCAGAACTGCCCCACAGAGCTTCCAAGGAGTGGCTAGTGGATTCAAACCGCCAACATCTTGGTGAGCAGCCAAGCTCTTAACCACTGCGCCACGAGGGTGACTGCAATCTTTCTAGGTACTGGTACTATGATTTCATCCTGGATCAAATTACTTTAGTGCTCTTCTAACAGTACATCTCTGAATCCTTCCTTGACCTTGCCTCATGGAGACCTGGCAGCCCCTGAGGACAGCTTCTCCTGCAGCCCTCCTCTCTAGTCTAAGAGGTAGGGGGGTAGGTGTTCTCCTTCACAGCTGCTACCAAACCATTTCTCCTTCAAAACCCTCCGCTCCTTTCCACCAGAATATGGAATGATACTCCTTCCTCAATGCTGTCACCTACCAGTGCCACCATTACTTGCTCCTTCATGAAAGATTTTAAGCCTTGGCTCACTGAGCACTTCATCCTCATGCCTGTCATCACTGCTTAGTGGCTTCAACAAAAATCTAATCCTATAGCCTCTTAGTCTCTTGAGGCCCTCATCATCAAGAATCTTCTCCCATAGCCAACCTCAGCCATCCACTCCCATGGAATCACCCTGAGCTATATCATTACTGTAACTGTACCACCTCCTGTCCTACTTCACTGAGTTTATTAACAATACTTCAACCTCAATGAAACCCTTTCCCACCAGTTTCACTATTTTTCATATCTTCATATATTCACTTTTTGCCTCAGTCAGCACAGATTCTATGACCAGCACTGAATATCTTTACACTCATTACTTCTCTTCCCTGGATCAAACATCTGGTTAAATCTTACTATCAGCCTTTTCTATGTCTGGAACTAAAGCTATAGAAAATGATTGACTGGTTTCACTTTAAATAAATAACCACCATCTTAGTTAAATGTGCTGCTATAACAAATACCATTAGTGGATGGCTTTAACAAATAGAATTTATTTTCTCACAGTTTAAGAGGCTACAAGTCTGAATTTGGTATGCTGGACCTAGGGGAAGGCTATCTCCCTCTGTCAGCTCTGAAGGAAGGTCCTTGTCTCTTCTGATCTGCTACTCCTGGCCCATCTTAATGTGGTTTGGCATCTTTTTTCCCCTGTCTCTGCTTCTCTTGCTTGCTAGTTTAAACTCTTTTATATCTCAAGAGATTGACTAAAGACCAACCCTCCACTAATCCTGGCTGTTAACAACAAAGACAACCCATTCCCAAATGGGATTATAACCACTAGCACAGAAATTAGGATTTACACCACACATTCTGGGGGAACCCAATTCAATCCATATCAACCACAAACTTCAATTAACTTTTTATAGTGCCTGGCAATCTTATGACCAACCCCTAGTAAGTTAGTCCACTTTCAGAGAGAATTATTTCATACTTTCCCAAACCTCCAACCATATCTCCCTCTCTGAGATCCTTCCCATCAGCATACATAAAGGTTCTAGTGCCTCCTATCCAGAAGAAATAATCTTTCTCCACTATACTACAAACTTCTTCCTTGCTTGAGGCCTTTGCACTTGCTATTCTCTCTGCTTAGAACATGCTGCTCCCAACTCTTCCCGCTGGTTGCATTATAAGCTCCTTATCATTCAGGTCATGGTTCAAATGTCAACCTTGAAGACAATTTTAATAAATTGGCTGCCTGACAATTTTATTAAAACTGCCATTCCCAACCCCCATCCTATTGCCCAACTTTATTTCCTTCACAGCATTTATAGTCATAAAATCGCTAAATTAAAAAACTTTGCTAGCAAATGAAAGGTGAAATTAAAATGTTGTATTTCTATGGATTATTATGAAAATTACTGAGTTTTGGAGAGGTGACTCCAGCTACTACTTAAACTTGAAAACATTTTCTTAAAGAATTTTGTAATCCACTTACAGTGTTGAACAAATTTTCTAAATATTTTGAACAGTAAACAAGATAAAGAAGCCCCTTTCTTTTCAAAGGTGCCCTGGTGGCTCAATGGTTAAATTCTCTGCTGCTAACCAAAAGGTTAGCAGTTCAAACCCACCAGCTGCTCTGTGAAGAAAGATGCGGCAGTCTGCATGCATAAAGATTACAGCCTTGGAAGCTGTATGGAGTCAGTATCAACTCCATGGCAGTGAGTGAGTGAGTGGATTTTCTTTTCAAATTTTTCCATTTTAAGAAACAAAGTATTTTATCTTCATTTTACATGTTTCCATTTAAGTTCCAGATCTCTTCAGAGAGATAAGAATCACTGAGGAGAATAAGAGCAGTTGTTGACTGATGTCCCATATGTTGACTGTTAATAGGTTGTTCGATATACTTGAGTCAAAACATGACAACTGTTTCCCATACCATGGCTTTTTTTCCAATTTCTAAACTCTAATAAACCTATTAAATTTGTGACTTCCTGTTAAAATACTTTTTCTTTTCAAACATTTAGATTCAAGAAAGGGAGGTTCTTTTTCATCTTTTTTAAAACAAAAGCTTAAAATCATTTTGCCTCTGTGAGAAAGGCTAAAAACTTTTGCTTTAAATAAAAGCATTCCATTTTTCTGTAGCTTTATAACTACACTTTGCTTTTAAACAATAAAGTCAACATGTTTAACTCATACGTACCTTCTTAAGATTTGTGGTAACTGGTTTTGCTTTGTTTTTAGACTTAAAGTTTTTTTGGCTTGCTATGTGAAATACATTCCTAGACTTCTGCCCTCTTAGTTTATTCTTGGCCATTGTCTAGGAAAAGAAAGAAAGGGAGTTCAATGAAGCCGTCCACATTTATGAACTGTACATCAATTTAAATTCTTAAAGTAAAGGTACCAATTAAGTGTAAGACTATCCCTCTTACTCATAATTATTCCCAGGTCCTTTACCCCCACTAGATCTTCTACTCTTCAAGCACAGAGTATGTACAGGCAGTCCCCGACTTACCACGAGGCTCTGTTCCAACGACTGCATCCTAAGTAGGTTCTGACGTAAGCCGAATACCTCATTTAAAAAATTTTTCATTATTATTGCCTTTTATTATCAGTATCTTTATAAATCTGATCTTTGTCTTTGGGGGTTGGCATGAGAACTGTAACATCAGCCAATTATGTGCTGCAACACTGCATGTAGTACATATTATTAACGAGAAGACGTACCATTTTAAAAAAAAAAAAGGACAGTGTAAATGTGGTTCGTAGTAACTCAAATAAGTAAGTTGTAAGTCGGGACTACCTGTATCTAATTCTTTTCTGAATCTTCAGCAGCTGGCCCATAGGAGACACTCAATTAATGTTTGCTGGCTGAATTCTTTAACATTATTGACATAACTTGGGCTGAATTCTTTAACATTATTGACATAACATTTTTTCCCCCCGGCTCTCTGCAACATCTGGCAGCGTTAGCCATCACCAGCCATCCTGCTAGTTTACATAACACTATGCCACTCTGGAGCCCTGGTGGCACAGTGGTTAAGAGTTTGGCTGCTAACCCAAAGGCTGGCAGTTCAAATTTACCAGCCACTCCTTGGACATCCTATCAGGCAGTTCTATTCTGTCCCATAGGGTCACTATAAGTCAGAATCAACTTGACGGTAATGGGTTTGGTTTTGGTTTTGATGCCAATCTGAGAAGCCCTGGTGGTGTAGTGATTAGCATGGGGCTGCTAACAGAAAGGTTCATGGTTCGAATCCACTAGCAGCTCCTCAGCAGAAAGATGTGGCCATCTGTTCCTGTGACGACCACAGCCTTGGGAACCCTATGGGCAGCTCTGTCCTATAGGGTCGCTTTGACTTGGAATCGACTTGACAGCAAAGGGTTTGGTTCTTTGGTATGCCACTCTGAAGGAGCCCTGGTGGCACTTGGCTGCTAACCGAAAGGTTGGTGGTTTGAACTCCACAGGAGAAAAGACATTGCAATCTGCTCCTGTAAAGATTTCAGTCTAGGAAACCCTATGGGGCAGTTCTACTTTTCCTATAGGGTCACCATGAGTTGGAATTGACCGGATGGCACACACATGCCACTCTGGTTCTTACACTTTAGGGACTGACTTCTCTGTCTCCTTTCCGGCTTCTTTTTCATTTCTGTTTATTCTCTCCCCACTTTCTCTCCTAATTGTGTGCATCTCTTCAAAAATCAATCCTTAATCCTCCAGTTGCTATCCTCCTCTCTCCTTTGAATTATTCTCAGGGCTTCCATATCACCTTTATGTGAATGGCTCCTACCTTGAAACCTTAACATATTTTTCCACTGTGTATCTAAACATGCGTTAAGACTGTAGATTCTTCCTGAGAAACATCTTTCAAATCCGCCTTTGATAATGCAAGTGAGAATGATTTAAAACATATTAATAGTTGGCATTTATTGAGGTCTACAGGCACTGTGCTAACATTTTATGTGCTTTTAACTCATGCCTCTTAATAACCCCTTTGTGGGAGATACTATTATCCCCATTTTACAGATGAAAGCTGATGCAAAGAGAAGTTAATTTGCCCAGTGTCACACTATTATTAACTAGGGGTTGCCATGATTCAAAGTCAGGCAGACTAGACGCAGTGCTTAGGCACGTAGCCCTTATGTGATATTGCCCCTCATGAAGACATAAAAAAGCAATAAAAAACATGAAGTAGTACTGCCTAGCTCAAGACTGGGTTACTGTGATAATCCCTAAGTCCATTTGCTTAGACCTATTAAGAAAAAAAAAAAAACCATTGCCATCTAGTGGATTCCAACTCATAGTGCCTCTATATGACAGAGTAGAACTGCCCAACAGGGTTTCCAAGGCTATAAATCTTTATGGAAGCAGGCTGCTACATCTTTCCCGCAGAAGGGCTAGTGGATTCAAACCACTGACCTTTTAGTTAGCAGCTGAGCGCTTAACCACTGTGCCACCACCGGGGCTCCTTTTCCAAGACCAGAGGTTGACAAACTCTGTTCTTGGGCGAGGTATAGCCAGACATCTGTTTTGTAAATAAAGTTTTATTGGAAGATAGCCACGCCCATTCCATTACTTACTATGGCCACTTTCACCTAGAATTATGGACCAACCAAACCCACTGCCATCCAGTCCATTCCGACTCATAGCGACCCTATAGGATAGAGAACTGTCCCATAGGATTTCCAAGGCTGTAAATCTTAAGAAGCAGATTGCCACATCTTTCTCCCACAGAGCGGCTAGTGGGTTTGAACTTCTGACCTTTTGATTAGCAGCCGAGTGCTTTAACTACAGCACCACTAGGGCTCCCCAACTATGGACCACAAAGTCTAAAATATAAAGTTTGCCACCCCCTGGCTTAAGACATCTGCTCTCAAGTCTATCCTGCACAGTTCTATGTGATGAACCTTCCAAATGTTAAAGGCCTTCTTATGGCTCTCCCAGTGCGTTAAGGGAACTACGCCTTGGCCTGGCATATGACTGGCAACCTGAATCTACCCTAAATCTGCCAAAGGTATCACCTCACACCTCTTTATACACATTGTGCTAGCCAGCCTAGCCTACTAACTGTTCTCTGAGGACACCCTGTACATTCTTCCTTTGTTCACACTGTATTTCTTGACTGAAAATTATACCCTACTTCAAGTTCCAGCCTATGACCAACCTCAGGAAACTAAACAGAGAGACAACTCTTACACCCCCAAAATACTCCTATTTTCAAAAACAGATACTGTGTAAAATACATGATGAATGCGGGCAAACTAGAAAATACACTAATAACCCCCCCAAATTAAAATAAAATCCTTCCAATAACAACCAACATCCAATTGTTCATCTAGTATTAGGCAACTGTGACTTGTTTAATTATGAATGCCAGGTGCGCGCGTACACGTATGTCCTGACGCCAAGGACTTGTCAGCCTAGCTGGGGTTAAACATTCACAAAGATACACGTCTAGATAGGTGCTGTCACAGGCAGCATACAAATGGGGGCACAAGAGGGAGAGGTTCTGTAGAGGTGGGGACACGAGGAAGGTTCGTGGAGAAGGTAATATACTAGCTGGGAAGGTAGGGAAATTCTTTGACAACCTCGCGGAAATTGCGATCACGACAAACTAAGAAACAAAAACTAGGATCTTGCCAAAGCCTGAAACCCCAACAGGCACGGAGATGCGGGCCTGTGCCAGCAGGCTCACGGCCGACTAGGGCCGCCTAAGGCTGAGCGCGACGGCGCCGGGCCTCTGGGCCGCAGCAGCACGAGGTGCGTCTAGCCCTGCCCCAACTCCCCGAAGTCGCCCGCCCGCAGGAAAATCACTTTATCACCCTCTCACCATACCATCGATACCCTCGTGCAGCTGCTCAGACTCCAGGTGACGCCATCTGCACGCACACGGTCCAGACACTTCCGGGGGCAGGGATCCTCTCAAGCTTCTGCGCACTAGTCGTAGTCCTGCCCATCGACTTCAGACAGGTCCCAGAGCGCAGTTTTACCGGTAACGGAGCGTTGTGCGTACGCAGAGCGAAGCCGCTGCTACCGAACGTGGTCCCGCCTACCGACTTTAGCCCCGCCCCCGTGGCACAGTCCCATCCAGTGAGCGTGGTTCACAGAGCGAAACCACGCCTACTGAGCGTAGTCCCGCCCACCGGGCGGAGTCCTGCCTGGAAAGCAAACCTCCACCCACCAAGCGGAGTCCTGCCCAGAGAGCACAAAGCTCCACCCACCGAGCGGAGTCCTGCCTAGAGAGCGGAGCTCCGCCTATCGAGCGAAGCTCCACCCACACAGCCCAGTCTTGTCGGCGGAGCGCTGTCTGGTAGACACCGCCCTCCTTAGCGAGTTCCAATACCGCCCCAATAACGTCTTTTGCATGTGACTGAGCTGCCTACGTCTCCTCGGTTCACGCGAGCTACAGGCGTTAGAGACAGAGCCAAGTCTGGATTTCCCGGGTGGTGTGTTGGAAACTCTATGGGGCAGTTCTACTCTGTCCTGTAGGGTCGCTATGAGTCGGAATCGACTCGATGGCAGTGGGTTATGTGTACAGAAACCATCCGAGGTGTCTCTCAGTCGTCTTAGCCTCGAGGAGAGTCACACAAGTAGCCCTTTGCCGCTGACTCCTGGCTGGCTTTGCCCACGTTTCCGGGAGGTGGCGCTGTGCACCTGGGGTGGTGTCTGGAGCTCGGTTTGGGTGGGAAGAAATTTGCGGCTAGAATAGTTGTTGAGCTGCAATCTCCGAAGGGAAAATTTGTAATGAACGGAAAGTTAGAAATGCTTTTCTCATTGTAGCTTCCTTCAGAAAGAGCATTTTTTACAGCACAGCAGAGAAGCCAGGCACAGGAATACGAAAACATACAAATAAAACAAGTACTAGGGAACCTAGAACATTTAGAAGAAACATTTTTGCTTTTGTGTGTGTGTGTGTGTGTTCCAATAAAGAGGCGCTGGGTTTTCTAGAAAATTGACTCAGTTTTTCCAAAGAAATTTCCCTATTTAAGCTAACGGTTTTCATGTGTTTCTCTACGTTGTCAGGTCATAGGAAAAGCCAGATTTCAAACAAATGTAAAAGTGCTGACAATTATATAACATTTTGTAACTTTCAAAACAACTCCGCCTACTTTTTCAGTATCTGAGAGTATACAAAATAAAATGATAATAAACAAAAATCAAACCCAAACCTGTTGCGTGTAGTCAATTCCGACTCACAGTGCCCTTACAGAACAGAGTAGAACTGTCCCATAGGGTTTCCGAGAAGGGGCTGGTGGATTGGAACTGCCCACCTTTTGGTTAACAGCTATAGCTCTTAACCACTGTACCAGTAGGCCCCCAACACCACCCCATTTTTGCGGATAGGAGACTATTATGGTTCAGAATTTAAGTCACTGGCTAGCAGCCGCACAACCAGTAATTGGCAAAGCCAGACTAGAATCCATGTCTGCTGGCCCTGGGTCAGGTTCCCTTTCTGCCAAACCAGCTACTTGCCTGCTGGTAGAAAAATTAGCTATTTTTTAAATATTGTTTAGCTATTGTTTTATTATGTTTATGCCCGTTCCCTAAATTGGGAAACTTACTAGAAAGAGGAATAATTATCTGTCAATGTATGTTTATTCAAGTTTTGTATTCTTTCTAAAGAGCTTTTTTTTTTTTTATATACCTTAAAATGCTGGAATAAGGCTAGGTCCATAATGTGTGGGAGGAAAAAAAGCAAACCAAACCAAAGCCCCAGAAAACCATTAGAATCATTTATAAGGCCAGAGTAATCCACAAATACTGAAGCAAAAAAGGCAGACATAATTATGGTTACTTGCGCCCTGGAAGCGGAGTGGTTACAGTGATTGCTAACCAAAAGGTCAGCAGTTTGAAACCATCAGTGGCTCTGCAGGAGACAGATGTGGCCGTCTGCTTCTGTAGAGATGTACAGCCTTGGAAACCCTATGGGGTCACCGTGAGTCAGAATCAGCTTGATGGCAGTGGGTTTGGTTTTTTTAGTTTGAATGTGAAGTTATTGGTTTTGTGCCTGTGTTTCCTGTAAGTGGCCATTATACCCACTTTAGAGAACATTCATTATCTGTTCAGCATCCCTGTCCATGGGGAATGTTCTTCTCCCCTCAAGTAGTCCTGGCCGGGCTGATAATTACAGTCCTCCTCCCAAAGATTTTTTAATTAGAGCTAGTGGAGGATGCGGTCTTTTGCCTGTGGTGTCTTTGTGCTGGAAAATGTGAAGTTGAGGCTACTGGTAGCCATCTCCTCCAGGAACTTGGAGGAAGCCTGTCCGAAGTCAGAGAGATTGAGGGCAACATAAAAAGGAAACGGAGCTGAACGATAGAAGACAGAGCGCTGACGATATCATTTCAGGCCTTTCATTCAGTCATAAATGGAAGTAAGTTCCATCCCTAGGCTTCTCAGTTACCTGAGCTAAAACATTACATTTTTAGCTTAAATTACCTTGTTTTGTTTTTTTCAAACCACTTTTATCTGAAAGAGTCATGACTCCAATCCTGCCCTACCTAATTCATAGGATTATTGTGTGGAGTTAATGAGATATAAGATATGAAAGCATAAGTTACTAAAACAGAAGAAAGAAACATGTTAATTTTCTAAGAGCCACATTTAACTATGCATACAAGCTATACGTATAGAGCCATATACATATACAAATAAGCTATGCGTATAGAAAGAAAAACAACAGCTTTGAATTTTTAGTCTTTAAAAATATATGCAAATACCACATTTCCATTTTTTATAACCACCTTGAATATGAATAAAATCACAAATGGAAAAAGCACCTTTCAAAAAACCTCAGTTTTCCTCTTGAGACTCAGCCATGCAGAGTTCTCTATACAGACCTGGTCCTCTAAGAGCTGTCTTGGAAGTGATTCGACAAGTAAACAAAGATAATTAGGGAGAAGAGGAAAATGAGAGCACACATAAATAATTACAAACCATGTATAACAAAAACTCATAGTCTTCTATCAGAACAAAGCCAGCCTTGTGCACTGATACTCCATAATAAATTTGTTTCATTTATTCAGACTTCTCCCCACTACTCAGTTGCATTCAATCAAAATATTTGGAACTCCTAGGCACTGTGGGAACACAAATGAAGTACATAACACATTCTTTTTTTTTATGGAGGGTACAATAGTCTGGGAGAGACACACATATGCACACAGAATGATTTTTGACACAAAATGGCAAGGACTGTAATGAATACACAAAAATGTGCTATTTATGGAAGGAAATAGTCATAAAATTCTCATTTGTTTATCTCAGAGAGGGATTGGCAAATTTCATCCCAAAGCCAGATCCAGCCCTCCATCTTTTCTTGTATGGCCCATGAGCTAAGAATGGTTTTACATTTTCAATGGTTGAAATAATAAAAAGAATATTTAGTGACTCATGAACATTATATTAAATTTGTGTTTCAGGGTCCATAAATAAAGTTTCACTGGAACACAGTCATGCTTTGTTGTTTACATACTGCCTATGACTACTTTCATGCTACAACAGCTGAGCTGAGTAGTTACACAGAGAACACGTTGCCCTCAAAGCCTAAAATATTTTTTATTTGGCCCTTTACTGAAAAGGAAACTCTGGTGGCATAATGGTTAAGAGCTACGGCAGCTAACCAAAAGTTTGGCAGCTGGAACCCACCAGGTGCCCCTTGGAAACTCTACAGGGCAGTTTTACTCCGTCCTATAGGGTTGCTAGGAGTCGGAATTGACTCTATGGCAACGGGTTTGGATTTTTTACAGAAAAAAGTTGCTGACCCCTGACTTGGAGGATGAGCAGCATGGTGGCATAATTGGTTGAGATATTAATGTTTTATTCTCAAAAATTTAGGAAGCTTAAAAGAATGAAAGACATTTTTCTTTCTAGCATCCTAAGCAGGCAAGAAGCCCTGGTGGTTTGGGATTAAGCACTCTGCTGTTGACTGAAAGGTCTGTTCCCCCAGAGGAAGATGTGGCAGCCTGCTTCCATAAAGATTACAGCCTTGGAAACCCTGTGAAGGCAGTTCCACTCTGTACTGTAGGTTCACTACGAGTCAGAATTGACTCCTAAACAAAGGATTTTTGGTCTTTGTCTCTAGCAGTTGTCAATGATTTTTGTATTTCAGGGCTGAAAAAGGAAGTTTCCAAATATGCGGAAAACCCTCCTACCTGGAACTTCCTTGTTGTTAGTTACTATCAAGTTGGCTCTGACTTGTGGTGACCTTATGTCTAATAGAACAAAAAATTCATTGCCCTTTCCTGCACCATCTTCACATTTTAGCCCATTGTTATGGCTATTGTGTAGTGCCTTCCAGCCTAGGGGGCTCATCTTCCAGCACTGTATCATAAAACATTCTGTTGTGATCCATAAGGTTTGCATTGGCTAATTTCAGAAGTAGATCATCAGGCCTTTCCTCCTAGCCTGTCTTAGTCTGCTAGCCCCGCGAAAAGCTGATCACCATGGGTGACCCTGCTAGTATTTGACAAACGGTGACATAGCTTCCAAAATCATAGTAACACGCAAGCCAGCCACAATACCACAAACTGGCAGGCGAGATGGGATTAGCGGATGGAGTAAAAAGTGGAAATGGCTTAATCCTAGGGAAAAAGGTGAGCTTCTGGAGACTGGGGAAATGGTTGGGGAGAGGGTGGTGAAGGACTTTCTGCCAAGTGCTTAAGACACAGCCTTTGACACATATCACCTTGGCGGTAGCAGCTATAGCACAAGATTCCTGCACCAGTGAGTGTCAAAGAAAGGATGAAGCTGCCTGCCTTTAAAAGAAACCTGACCTTGTCACTGAGCATCTCAGCAGCCACTGTGATGGACTAAAGACTGGAGAACTTTTCCTATATTCTGGATACTGGGTTAGCCAATGCTTTCCATATGCCTGAGGCTGAGATTGACTTTTATGCCAAGCTAGGAGTGGAAGTTGAGAATCAGACTGAATTTGATTTAAATATTTACAGTTTATGACGTTCCCTTAATACGTAGCAGCAAAAATATTTTCATAGGCAAAAATGGCCCTATAAGGCCTTCTAGGAATAGAGCATAGCGTGAACAAACCTTAGACCCAGAGACGAACATGCTGATGTGGTAAGAGTTGGAGAAATCCAATCTGGCTGGAAGAGTGGGTGCGTGGAGATGTAGGTGAAAATACGGCCACTCCTCTTTCCATGCTCCATATGAGTGCCCTTCTCACCCCCGCTAAGCTCCTACAATCCACTCCTGGCTACTGCCTACTTGCATAGATGGTTTCCTCAATCTGTTCAGGCTCCGGCCCTGACTGGTTCGCTGCGGTACACTCCATTCCCCCCTTTTCTCCACATACACCTTGCTTGGCCCCACCTAATGGCTTTTAGGCTGGAAGGAAGAAAGGAAGGAGGAGGGAGAGAGGGGAGAAAGAAAGAAGAAAAGGAAGGAGGGAAGGAAGGAAAAAAAAGAAGACACACAGGTAACAGTTTGGGATTTTATTCTTTAGGTAGTAAAGAACTTCCCCCCTACAGGAGATGGTTTTGTTGCAGGGAGCTAATTTTGGTGGTGGTGTGAAAGCCGACTGGAGGAAGGAGAGGCTGAAGGTGAAGAGACAGTGGTCCAGAAAATAAACTATGAGGCCTAATGAGGAGGAGAGCCAGCCACCACTTTGCATCCACTATGGCTGCTCTGAGTAATCAATGCATGAGGAAGAATCAGGAAAAATTGTATGCATTCTGCATTTCTGTATAGTTTCTATGTGGGTATAGTTTCTACCCCCAAATATAATGTGCATTTCTTGGAAGGACCCAACTAGATCATGAAAATTTTCATGATCGATTGTGGCAATGGCGAGTCTTTTTCTTTTTTTAACCTCTCAGGGATAGAAGCATTTCTTTTTAGACAGAGAGTGAACATTTGTAATGTATTCTACGTAAGAAAGTAGAGCAGAACAAACAAGGGTTCTCTTTCTTTCCATCCAGGTCAAGTTCCTTGAAATACCTGGAAGATAAGAAGCAGTAAATGAAAAGAGGTGATTAACTCTTTGTAGTGAAGGAGAAATGACTCACATCAGCGGGCTTTTATAAAGCTTTGGGGGGTAGGAATAGGCTTTAGCTTTTCACTGTATATTTTCTATAGTTCAAATACATGTTACTGGCACGTGTGTTTGTCTCTCAACGAGTTTATACACTCTTCAAGGGCAGGCTCCATTACTTAATCACTTTTGCATTTCCATCCAGAATTATGTATTTCTAATATATTGGAGGTACATTGCAAAGACCTGTTTAAAATTGCCTGAGGTATAAAAATTAGGCAAGGGATTGTAGCCAATACAATGATTTCTTTGCTCTCTCAGTATTAGCATGACTAAGAGATACCTAGAAAAACACTTTTTTTATGTTCTTGTAGCAATGTTCCTTGGAAACGATAGGTGCACCACAAATATGTTTTCATTTCATTAAGCTGATTTTATCCAGAGTACTTTCCTGGCCAAATGCCTAGAAATCTTGAACCTTAGCTAATTACGGTCACAAAGGAGGATTCGAATATTAAATATTTGAAGGTTAACCAAAACCAAACCAAACCCATTGCCGTGGAGTCTATTCTGACTCATAGGCTCATAGAGACCCTATTTGACAGAGTAGAATTGCCCCATGGGGTTTCCAAGGCTGTAAGTTTTTATGGAAGCCTACTGACTCATCTTTCTCCTGTGGAACAGCTTCTGGGTTCCAACCTCTGACCTTTGGGTTAGGAGCTAAGTGCTTAACCCACTGCGCCACCAGGGCTCCTACTTGAAGTTTCAAATAAGCAAACAAACGAAAGCTAAACCCGCTGCCGTGAAGGTGATTCTGACTCACAGTGACCCTACAGGACAAAGAAGAACTACCCCATAGAGTCTGCAAGAAGTAGCTGGTGGATTCAAACTGCCGACCTTTTGGTTAGCAGCCAAGCTCTTAAACACTGACCGTGGCACCAGGGCTCCACAGTCAAATACATATCACAAAAGCAATAAAAATATTCAAAGAATAAGTCCTTTCACATTTTTTTATGATGCTTGGTTAAAATGCAAGTAATGGTTAAAAATTAGAGGAATAGTGAGATATTTAGTAGGTTCGTGTTTAAAACTCAGAAAACTGGCAAAAGCAAAGAAGGGAGTATCCTATGAAATTACAATTTGACACTCCAAATTTCAGCAGTGTTTAAAAGTAAAAATCAAAAAGATTCTGTACTTTGTAATTATCATGTTAAATGGATAACATAAACTCTCAAGCTCTCTAAAGCTCAACAAGGATTTGGTTTTCCAGTTGAAATTGTTGTATTTAGAGTTACCACAAAAAAACGTAAATGATTTTGACTCTCCTCTTTTCTCTGGGAAACCCTGGTGCCATAGTGGTTAAGTGCTACAATTGCTAACCAGAAGGTCAGCAGTTCAAATCCACCAGGTGCTCCTTGGAAACTCTATGGGGCAGTTCTATTCTGTCCTGTAGGGTCACTATGAGTCAGAATTGACTAGACGGCAACGAGTTTTCAAGTTCCTTTTCTTTGTGTTGTTTTATAGCAACCCTGTTGTGTAGAGATCCTACTAAAAATTATCTGAGCATCATATATTATGATTAATTCAACAAAAAATACTGAGGATTATAAGATATTTTAAAAACATTTGGCTTCTTAAAAAGTATTAGTTTTACTTTTTAGATTAGAACAGAGTGAAGAGTAGTAGAAAATTCAAAAAGGTGTAAAGAAGACAATGAACAAGCACCAATTATTGCATTCTGATCTAACTCACCGTCATCTTTCTCTCATCTAGATTATGGTAATAGCTTCCTAACTGATCCCCCAGTTTAATCTCTACTCAACCCAGCAGCCAGAGAAATCTTGCCAAATGTTAATCAACCATGTCATTCCTCAGCACAAAATTCTCCAATGTTCCTACAACACTCAGAATATTAGCCAAAGAGTTTACAATGGCCTGTGAATCGTACATAATCACCCTTTGCCCCCACTGCCAATGTTATCTCTCTGTCCTTATCTGCTATTCTTCCCCCTTCCTCAGACCACTTCAGCCCTACTGGGTTTCTTTCAGAAGGAGATTGCTAGGCCTTTCTTCTGCAGTACCTCTGGGTAGGTTTGAATCACTAACCTCTTGGTTAACCATTTGCACCACCCAAGGACACCACCGGTTTTCTTACTGCTCTTTAATCGTGCCAGATGTGCTCCTGGTCCTCATCCCTTCTGCCTGGAGCCCTCTCCCCCTAAATATCTGCATGGCTGTCTCTCCCATGTCAGGTCTTCTCTCAAATGTCATCTTTTCAATGAATTCTTCCTTGACTGTTGTTGTTAGCTGCCATCAAATCACAACATCCCACCCCCTCTTCTCTGATGTTCCATTATCACTGTATAACATCATATATATTTTATTTATGTTGTTTATTATCTGTCTCTCCCTGCTAAAGTATAAGTTCCATGAAGTCCGGGCTTTTGTCATTGTGTTAGGTGCTGTGTTAGTTTTCTAACGCTGGGTAACAAATCACCCCAAAACTTAGTGGCTCAAAGCCACAATCCTTATTTACTACCTCATGATTTCAGTGGGTCTGGAATTTGGAAGATGCTTGGCTGGATGGTTCTGGCTCAGGCTCTTTCATGAGGTTTCACAGCCAGATGTTGGCTGGCGCTGTAGTATCTGAAGGCTTGGCTGGGTTAGGGGATCAGATTCTAAAGTAGCTCACTCACATGACTGGTAAGCTGGTGCTAGCATTTAAGGGCTGGATACAGAAAGAAGAACCTGAGAAATGCCAAAGAGGTGGGATGGGTAGCATGATGAGATGTATGTTCAAGGAAGGATTTTCATCCTAAAGATAGAAAATTCTAGAGCACGTTAGCATGCTGATGGCAGTGACCAAGAAGAGAGGGTGGGGTTGGTAATATAGGTTATAAAGGAGATAATGGCACAGGGTTGGTGGGAGCTGGAGGCTTTGCCAGGTGGGTGGGGCTAGTGCAGCATGCCTCCAGTGGTGGATGGTGGGATGCAAGTGGGCAACTTGGAGTGAGGATAACTCAAGCCTTGCATGGTGGTAAGACAGGGCCACGTGTAAATGCCCTTTCCTAGAGGACAAATGAGAGGAGGTAATCCTGATAAGTCCTGATGACAGATTGTCTTATCTACATACCTGTTAGCACCTTTAATTTCTCTGTTTTTATATTTCAAAGAGTTGGCAGAAATAGAGTGACACTGATATATTAACTCCAAGCCAAGGGACTATTAACTGAATTCTTGGACAGCTGAGTTATTTTGGCCTGAATTATTTGGACTTTCCAACATTGATCTGATGTTTATACAAGCTTGTTTCCTTATAAATAAACTTAGCTCTCATTTTTTTCTCCATCACACTTTACCTACATTTATAATATGCTCAGATAAGATACAAAACACTTCCAAATATGGTGCATATAAATTTCTATTAGAAACCTGTCTGAGATTAAATAAAGAACAAAAATGTAGAATATAGGGTTTTAACAATGTGGCCTTGTCTGACAATTTAGGACAGAGGAAATATTTGGCTCAAGTTTCTAAAGCTATAATCTGAGAAGTGACTTTAGAGGTGATTTATTGAAGCCTTCCTTTCAATTCTAGTCTGAGAATCCCTGTCCTGGCATGAAACCTCTGTCACTTGAGCAAGTCCTCTAACCCCTTTGGGCCTCAGGTGCCTCCTTGGGAGATTGATTACACAATCCTAACCTTTTGTTGTTGTTAGGTTCCATTGAGCCGGTTCCAACTCACAGTGACCCTGTGCACAACAGAATGAGACACTGCCTGGTCCTCGCCATCCTCACAACCACTGCTGTGTCTGAGGTCATTTTTGCAGCCACCATGCCAATCAGTCTCGTTGAACGTCTTCCTCTTTTTCACTGACCCTCTCCTTTAACAAGCAAATCCTAACCTTTAGCAATGGGAAATCAGAAAAATGGAAACCATGTGTAGTATCAACTACATAAAATCAACACTGTATATAAGATACTGGATGATAAAGCATTCCTGTGGTTAATAAGTCCCAGCTGCAGAAATCATAGGACTTGATGAGGGATGGAAATGAGGCACAGATAGGGAGCACCTTGAACCTGGGACTTTGCAGACTGGGGCTATGTCCTTGACTGTGGGGCTTGCCTCTTCAGGTAACTGGGGATCCATGCTCATCTTAGTTTCTTGCTCTATAAAAATCAGATGATATAGCCACTTCTGACTCACACTTAGAATTCCTAAAAGGAACAACTGGAAAAATGTGCATCACAGACAAAGAGGCAATGTATGTGCCCTTATGAAACAACATTAATTCATACTTTGACCTTTCCTTATCTATGCAACTAAACTTAAGTATTTCTATGGCTAGATTTATAACTTATCAGTGCTGCACATTATTGATTTACAGAGTCTGGTTCATTGAAGAGGAGAGTAGATTTAATCACACTTTGTTGCAAAGGAAGCTTGAAGTGGACCGAACCGAAAGATTGTTTAGCAAGTTCATGGGTCCATTGATTTGAGGAAGGAGAAGTTTTTTGTCCCTCAATTTTTTGGAAAAAAATTATAAGAGTAGTATCATGAGCACCCAAATAGCTTCAGCTAGATCCACCAATTATTGACTGAGGTGTTTGAAAGGCGTTTGCAGTCTTTCAGCCACTTCAGCCCTAATGCTTCAGAATTCCTCTCCTGAGAGTAAGGACATTCTTCTCTGCAATCTCAATGCCATTATCACATCTAAGAAAAATAACATCAATTCAATAATACTATCTATATGCTGTAAGGAAACCCTGGTGGCATAGTGGTTAAGTGCTAGGGCTGCTAACCACAGAGGTCAGCAGTTCGAATCCACCAGGTGCTCCTCGGAAACTCTATCGGGCAGTTCTACTCTGTCCTATAGGGTCGCTATGAGTCGGAATCGACTCGACGGCACTGGGTTTGGTTTTTTGGATACGCTGTCCATGTTTAAATTTCCCCAATTGTTCCCAGAAAATCTTTATCACCCTTTTCAAGTCAAGGCTCACACATTGCATTTGGTCTTTACTCTTTTTTAAGCCTGTTGTTGGCTGCTTTTGGGTGGGCCCTGACTGGTGGTTACCCCGGGCACAAGGGAATGTAATGCTCCCTGTCCTGATCGCATGATAGGTTGCCGATCCCACCGTTGTGATTCATGGCGTTTTCATTGGCTGATTTTCAGAATTAGCTCTTCAGGCCTTTCTTCTTAGTCCCACTAAGAAGCTCCTGTCATAAATTTGTCGGTAAATAATACTGTGCAGTTCAATTTCAATTTCAAATTGACCCAAACTCAACCCCTCAGGCAGAATGAATAATCAATAACCAAAAATCCTGTTATCATAATCCTGGTGGATCAGATAGTTCTCTTTATTTTTCACTCGGAGCCCAGAACAGTCAAGGCTCTGCAGTTAGTTCCGTCTTCAGTCTTAAGGCAGCAAGCCTATCAACGTCCAGAAAAGATGGGCTGAAAACTTGCTTTTCTCTATCCTGCGGAAGGGCAGCAGAATTTCCTAAGTATCAGCTACGGGGTTTGGTTCTTTGCCTCCCTCTGGGTCACAGCCTGCAGGAGGTTAGAGTTACAGCGACGGGTAGGATGAGAGCAGGTGGACGGCCAGAATCTGTTCCCCTTTAAAAGGAATCTCCGACCTCTCTTAGCGGTGTGACCTGGGGCCGGTTACTGAATTTCTCTTAGGCCTTATTTCTCTCTCCTGTCCTAAATAGGAATATTACAGTATCTTCCTTAAGGGAGTATTGCGAAGATCTAATAGGTAAATGTCTTAACCTAGATCCTCGTCCATGGTAAGCCTTAATAACCAAAAACCTGTTGCGGTGGAGTAGCGACCCTGTAGGACAGAGTAGAATCGCCCCATTGAGTTTCCAAGGAGCTAGTGGTTTAGAACCGCCGAAATTTTGGCTACCGGCCATAGCTCCTTAATAAATAGTAAATTATTTTTTTGTGGCTATTATCATTATGATTATTGTTTTGCATTTGTAATCACCACGGCCATTGCCAACCTCTTCGCCGTCATCACCAGAATCCCCAACTCCCAGCCCGGCAGCTTCAGGCCCAGGTGACTCATTTCCAGGACAGCCTTCTAGGCAATACTTTCCTCTCTAGGGTGACTACTTCCCAGAAGGCAGAAATCTCTGGAAACCCTCTGATTTTATATTTTTCTCCCTCTATCAAACTCAGTCTTCCTCTAGCGGATTCAAACTAAGAATAGAAGGACTCGCTCCCCAGGATTCAGCCCAGCTTCTCACGCGGCGGGCACCCTTCCCACGCGCTCCCAGGTGCCTTCCGCGCGCTCCGCCGCCCCCTGGCGGACGAGGCCGGCAGCGCCCTGGCCCCGGGATGTAGGGCTCCCACTTCTGCTCAGCGGCGCCCCGCGGTCCCCGCCCTAGGCTGGCTCCCGCCAGTCCGCCCGCGCGCCGGCCCCTTTCCCTCCCTGGTTCTCGCCACCCAGCCACATCTTCCGCCGCCTTCCACTCGGAGACCATGTCAAGGCTTAGCTGGGGATACGGCGAGCACAACGGTGAGCGCCTTCTGCGGATCCGGCCGGGGGTCGGATGGGGGCGGAGAGACCTGCGGGGACCGGTCCGGACTGGACTTTTGCAAAGCGGGTGCCGGAGGGTGCTGCCCGTTGTCCCGGCGCCCGCCGACCGCACACTGCTGATCCTGCACTTGGGAGTAACTTTTCTGTTCCCCTTTAAATTGAGCCGCGCTTCCCGGAGCCTCGTGCAGGAACCGGAGGGCAGGGTTAGTCTTGTGTACCAAAAAAAACCCTAGTCTTGTGTAGAAAACTTTTTTTGGAGGGGGGGATGGTGATAGGGGAGCCTGGTGGTGCAGTGATTAAGAGCTCGGCTGCTAACCAAAAGGCTGGCAGTTTGAATCCATCAGCCGCTCCTTGGAAACCCTGTGGGGCTGCAGTTCTACTCGGTCTTAACAGGGGATCAACTGCAACGGGTTTGGTTTTGGGGAGTTTTGATAGTAGGGGTGGTGAGGGTTGGTGTGTGTTAGTCCTGTCAAGGTTACCTAAACCCTCAATTTTCACATATATTCCTTCACCTTCAGTTGAAAAACCCAGGACTTTCCCTAGTAATAAACACTTATCAATTAAAGGTATGGAGATTAGAAGCCTTACAACATGCTTTGATGAATTGAGGGCAAGTTCACTCGCTATCACTTAGGTGTAACAAATCATAAAAAATCTTCGAAAATATGATTAAGAAATCTTAATAACTTGCACTGCAACACTGAAGATTAAGTTGCTTATTGGCAGACAAAATACTGCAAATTTCTTAATAGCTGTTACCAGAAAATATTCCCATAGCAATTTGCAGTTGGTTGGCAACTACTGTGGACTTTAGTAAATCTTTAGATAATCTTTGGGAATTGAAGTTATTTTTTTGGGCTGCTTCTCCACTCTTTCTTCCTCTCATCCACCCTCATCCTAGCAGATTGAGGGTTATTGAAATTATAAGGCATTGGTAAAAATGTGTTTACTGATAGGAGCAACAATAAAAATAAAATGTATTCTTTTATTCTTGTATATCCTAAATCATCAAAAGTAAACTTTTTTATTGTTTTTTTGTTAAACTAACTTGATTATTTCAAATAATGATTTTTGGGATAGTTTCTAAGTAGATCAAGAAAGCTTTATATAAATGACTGTCAAAATGAGGGCTGTTTATAATAATAATACTAACACTGTTATGGATTGAGTTGTGTTCCCTCAAAATATGTGTTGTAAATCCTACCCTCTGTGCCTGTAGTTATAATCCCATTCGGGAATGGGTTGTCTTTGTTACGTTAATGGGCAAGATTTGTGTAGGATGGGTCCTGAGGCAATCTCTTTTGAGACATAAAAGAGATTAAACAAGCAAGTAAGAAAAGCAGAGATGGGGAAAGAGAGATGCTGAGCCACATGAAGATCACCCAGGAGCAGAAGTTGGAACTTTCTCCAGAACCAACAGAGAAGGAAAGCTTTCGCCTAGAACTGGCACCCTGAATTTGGACTTTTAGCCTCCTAAACTGTGAGGAAATAAATTTCTATTTGTTAAAGCCATCCACTTGTGATACTTCCATTACAGCAACACCAGATAAGACAGACTTTGGTACAGGAAGAGGAGGGTGCTGCTCTCACAGATAGCTAAAGTGTGGAAGTGGTTTTGGAATTGGGTAATGGGTAGATGCTGGAAAAGTTTTAAAGTGCTTAAAAGTAAAAACGTAGATTGCTTTGAAGAGACTGTTGGTAGAATTATGGACATCAAAGGTAATTCTGGTGAGGGCTCAGAAGGAAGTGAGGAGAGCTATAGAGAAAGTCCCTGTCACCTTAGAGAATACATATGGTACCAGGAACAGAATGTTGCTAGAAATATGGGTGTTAGATGTGGTTCTGGTGAGGCTTTAAAAGAAAATGATGAACATGGGATTGGCCAATGGAGGAAGGGTGATGCTTTTTATGCAGTAGCAAAGAACTTGTCTAAATTATGTTCAAATGTTTGGTGGAAGGTAGAACTTGTAAGTGATGAACTTGGATACCTGGCTGATGAGATTTTTAAGCAAGATTTTAAAGGGGCCATGTGATTTCTTCTTGCCACTTATAGTAACATGCAAGAGGAATAAGACGGACTTACCTAAAAATGAACTGTGCAAATGAAAACAGAACTTAAAGATTTGGAAAATTCTGTTGTACAAATTAAGGACATGTGTCCTAGAATGTTCACCAAAGATGTGGCTACACAATCTTTTGTTAAAGAGACTAAGCCTGTGACTGATGGATCTAACCAACTTACCACAGCAGAAGACCCATTACTCAGACTGAAGGGGACAGAGAGAGAATGAAAGGAGAGAATGCTGTCTGCATCCTTGGAATTCTACAGGCAGGAAATAGGCCAAAGGAGCTACATCTGTTGTCCCCCAAACAAGAAAAGGATCATCCCTGGAGCAGATAGGAGATCAGCAAAACTGCTGGAAGGAGCACAGGAAGCAGGGCCTTCTTGGTTTCAAGGGGTGGGGCCACAGTCTCCTGGATCTCAAAGGAGGGGGCACAGCCTCCTAGGTTTCAAAGAGTCAAATCTTTTCCAACTCGGTTCCAGGGTGTGGGGCTGCCATTAAGGTGTGCCAGGGGGATGGGGCCAAAGTTGAGGGGGTGGTGCTTCCATGACTAAGGGGCAGAAGAACAGGGCCTGCCAGGGCTGAGGGGGTGGGGTCACTACTCAGATGGTCTAGGAGAATGGGACCACCTAAAGCTGAGGGAGTGTAGTTGCCATCCCAGAAGGTCTGGAAGGTGGCCTGAAGCCTAGGGCCAAAGGGCCTCCACCCAGAATTCAGAGGGTGCAGCCAACACCCAGAGTTTGGAGGGTGGGGTCATTGCCTAGATAGTCTCAGAGAGTAGAGGATTATTTTCAAGTCTTGAGAGCTAATGGGTCATGGATTGAATTGCATCCCCCCAAAATGTCTGTCAACTTGGCTGGGTCATGATTCCCAGTGTTGTGTGATTGTCTATCATTTTGTCATCTAATGTGATTTCCCTATGTGTTGTAAATCCTATCGCTATGATGTGATAAGATGGATTATTGGCAGTTATATTGATGAGTTCTACAAGATTAGATGTGTTTTAAGCCAATCTCTTTTGAGATATAAAAGAGAGAAGCAAGCAGAGAGACATGGGGACCTTGTACCACCAAGAAAGCAGTGCCGGGAACAGAACGCATCCTTTGGACCTGAGATTCCTGTGTTGAGATGCTCTCAGACCAAGGGAAGACTGAGGTCAAGGATCTTCCTCTAGAGCTGACAGAGAAAAAAAACTGTCCCCTGGAGCTGGCACCCTGAATTCGGACTTCTAGCCTACCGGACTGTGACAGAATAAACTTCTCTTTGTTAAAGTCATCCACTTGTGGTATTTCTGTTACAGCAGCACTAGATGACTGAGACATAATGTAAACTGTTCCACTGGGTTTTGGACTTGCTTGGTGCCTGTTTTTCCCTTCTTTTTCTCCAGTTTCTCCCATTTGTAATGAAAATGTCTTCTTTGTGCCTGTTCCTTCATTGTAGTTTGGTAGCAGATACCTTTTATTCTAGATTTCACAGGTTCACAGATGAAGAGGAATTTTGCCCCAGGATGGAATTCAGACTTGGAGTTGATTTTAAAACTTTTGGGATGATGTGATGGGGTGAATGTATTTTTCATATGACAAGGACATGAATTTTTGGGGGCCAAAGGGTGGGTTGTTATGGATTGAATTCTGTCCCCCCAAAATATGTGTTGTAAATCCTAACTTCTATGCCTGTAATTATAATCCCATTTGAGAATGGGTTGTCTTTGTTATGTTAATGAGACAGGATTAGTTTAGGGTGAGCCTTGACTCATTCTCTTCGGAGATATAAAAGAGATTAAAAAAGCCAGTGAGAGAAGCAGAGATGAGGGAAGAGAGATGCAGATCACTTATGAGCAGAAACTCAAAAAGCCAAGGACCTTCCTGCAGAGCCGAAAGGAAAGAAAGCCTTCGCCTAGAGCTAGCACCCTTAATTCGGACTTCTAGCCTCTTAAACTGTGAGAAAATAAATTTCTGTTTGTTAAAGCCATCCACTTTTGGTATTTCTATTATACCAGCACTAGGTAACTAAGACAAATACTAATAAAATACTTTCACTGGATTAGCATACGTATTACTGAATAGTACTGTATAATCAAATTTTATGGAAAGCTTACTTTCACAAAGGAACAGAAAAGTTCCATTTCTAATTGAGGTTTATGATTTACCTGCTAGTTTAAAAATGGCAGCAGGTGAAATTTAGAACTTTAATAATGAAAGGTAGGTTTAGGAAGATTTGTTTTGTGACTGAGGCCATAATTAAAATTTTACATTTTGCTACCTGCCAATTTATGTTTGGGGAAAGAATACCCCACTAAACAAGTTTCTTTTAATTTCCTTCTCTGCTGGAATCATTTTTATTATTGTTACTGAACTGTTACTGGGTGCCAAATCCGCCCTCACTACTGTTAAGAAGAAACATATTTTTAATTAATGGTATTGATTACTCATTAATAGTTTAGGAAATACTGGCTCCACTGAAGCTCATATTCAGAAAAGCTTACAATCCATCTTAGAAACGCCATGAGCAAAGAGTGAATTCCTGTATTTACTAAGGATTGTAGGGCAAGTCCCTTTTAGAGGAGCTTCTTTTCTGAGGACCAGGCCTTTAAGCAGATTAACGTTGGTAGCATCCTTACTGGGAACGTGTTGTATCTTGACTAGGCAAGTTCTGTTGCTTTTGTCTGTTGAGCTATTAGCAGGAACCAGGGAATGGGCAGATAAAAGGAAAAGTTAAACCTGGAATGACAGCAGTGATCAAAGGGAACATCAAAAGGCGAAGCTCGGGAGGTTGTACTACTCTCATAAACTTCTCAGCTTCTGAGACTAACCTTGGATAATTTTATTGGTTTAGTTTAGGAAATGTAACAGTCACTGAAAACTGTATATCACCATGGATGTTCAAAAGTTCCTGAATCAATTTGAGGAGCCACCATGCATCTCTATTTAAAAACTATGTTTACCTGTCCCAGTTGCCATTGAGTCAGTTCTGACTCGTGGTGAGTCCATGTGTGAGTGGGTTTAAAGCTGAAAGTTTTGGAAAATTAAAAAAAAAAGGGGGGCTCTTAACTACCATAGTGGTTAATAGATATTATTGGGTCTTTGATGCAAAGTAATATTATTTTTCTTCATTTTGGCCTGCGTCTGCTTTAAAAGACATTTCTGGCCATAAAGAACTGGAAACAGGAGTAAAGGAACTGGGAGGAGAAAGAAACCCTTTCCTGATAGGAAAAAAGTCAGCAACATGTTGTGACACGTGCATTGCGTATTTGAAATCTGATTCTCATTAGATTAACTCATCCTTGGTAGCAGTTAAATAGTTTTTTTTTTTTTTTACATCAGAAAAGGAAAAAAAAAAGAACTAGATTGTTACACAGAAAGAATACTCAGAAAAGTAAATGAGTGCTGACAAGGGAGCTTAGTACCCTCTGTAAATAAATTGTAAGCAGGGACTTTGATGTCCAAGTTGCTTTGATGTCCAAAGTGCCAGATTCCCCAGAGGACTTCCGAGAGGATGTATGTGCATTTATGTATGTATGCTATGTCTTTTTGTACCTGAGACATATGTGAAAGAAAGAATTTATGCTTTCTTCTTCTCAAAATGAAGAGTAATAAGCAGTTTCGGATTAGGAAATTGAAAGCTGTCGATGACTGTGATATATGTGCATTTCTTTAAATCTTACTTTAAAATTTATCTTTCTTTAAATGATTGTTGATGTTAGTAATAGACATTTAATTAACTGTCATGCTATGTCATTTTAATAAGTACTCGATTTTTGGAGGAGCCCTGGTGGAGCAATGGTAAAGCGCTTAGCTGCTAACCAAGAGATTGGCTGTTGGAACACACTATCAGTTCCATGGGAGAAAGACCTGACAATCTGCTTCTGTAAAGATTAAACAAACAGACAAAAAACCATTGCCATTGAGTCAATTCCTACTCATAGCGAGCCTATAGGACAGGGTAGAACTGCCGCATAGAATTTCCCAGGCTGTAAATCCTTACGGAAGCAGACTGTCACATATTTCTCCTGCAGAGCGGCTGCTCGGTTTGAACCACTGACCTTCTGGTTAGCAGTCGAGTGCTTAACCACTGTGCCACCAGGGCTCCTTTGGTAAAGATTACAGCCTAGAAAACCATATGGGGGCAGTTCTACTTTGTCACACAGGGTCACTGTGAGTCAGAGTCAACTCGACTCCAGTCCTGGAGAAGGACATCATGCTCAGTAAGGTAAAAAAAAAAAAAAAAAGTCAGCGAAAATAAGGTAGACCCTTAACAGGATGGATTGACACACAGCTGCAACAATGGGCAAACATAGCAATGATTGTGAGGATGGCCAGGACTGGCATGTTTAGTTCTATTGTCCATAGGGTCTCTATGAGTTGGAACTGACTCAACAGTACCTAACAAAAACAACATGTAAAGTGAATCACATCTGTAGAATGACTTGGAGTTCACATGAAGCCACAGCCGTTGGTTTTATAGTGCTTCCCGGAGGAAGGAGGAGCACAGACCAGTGAGTTGCCAGCTTATTGGCTCACATTAATTTAGCAAACATGTCTCTGATTTGTGAACTTGATGCAGTCTTGACTTTTTAAATGGAAGATCAGGATAACAGTTGTTCCCTGTGTTGGAATTCAAATGTGGCATTTGCAAAATAGCCACAGAAGCAGTGATGTCACTAAGGGGGTGCAAACTGCACCTAGTGACACTGTCGGGGGGGTGACACCAAAATGCCTATCTATAAAAATATCCGTGTAGTTAGTTGTAACAATAAAAACATTTTTCTTAAGGCCTGCTCTTAAGAAAAAGAGCAGTTTACCAACAAGGCTAAAACTCTATGCTGATTTGCTTTTCGAACCTTCTCATGTGCTCCGGTCAGAGCTGTCATTATTACCCAGTTACAACGATGCTTCAAATCACGTAGTTTCATCTGTACACACTACAAGCATGTGGTGGTGTTTTCGTTGCTGCTGGTGTTTTTATACTCAATGATTTTGCCAGACTTTCTGGTGTTTTAGCTACAGTATTGTGGTAATTAGTATTTGTGAACCTGTATCAATAACTTTTGAGAATAAAGTTGTAATTAAAGGAAAAGGAGAGATATACGTGAGTTATGACTTATGAGTAACATTACTACAAAAAATATTAGGATTCTGTATGGTCTGGTTCAGGAGAAGGTCCGTGGGGGGGGGACACCATGAGTTACCGCACTGGATGACATCAACCCTAGTGACGCCACTGTACAGAAGGACCTTCTGCAACATACAAAGAAATAAATTGCAACCTGACTGCACCACAGATAATCAAAAACAAAACATTTCTTGACATGGTGGAGTCGTTATATTTGGATTATCCTGTGAGAAAAAAATTATATATTTCCCTGGTGTATCTGTTGTGCATCACGTGTAATTGAGTTGAGACCTGGGTAGCCCTGGAAGATACCAGTGAGTAACAAAAGAATGAAGTAGGGACAGAATATTTAAGGAGCACTCCCCTTCTTTCCTATACAGCTTTCTTGGATCCTTTGAGTCTCCCAGCATGTAAACTTGTTGACCTCTGGAGTGACCACAGTTTACTCTTGAAGCTGAGACTGAATCTCCTTGTTCTCTATGATGAACTGTGTTATTGTTAGCTTAGTAGAAGAGTACTCCTTGAAAAGTACTTTATAAAACCTATACACTCTTTTGTCTACAAGGGTTAGTTTAATGCTGATAATGATTTAAGGCAAACCAAGTAGTTTTCATATTTGTAATAAAAACAACTAATCTTATAAAAATAAAAAAAAACCGAGATGCTAAGCTCCTGAAGGTGAGGATCTTATTAATCCATGTTTTTTCTTCAGCCTCAAGTACTGTGCATTGTATCCAACAAATATTTGCCAAATGAAAGAACTTAGTTCTTTTCTTTTGTTCTTATATTTTTCAGGACCTATTCATTGGAATGAATTATTCCCTATTGCTGATGGGGATCAGCAATCTCCGATTGAGATTAAAACCAAAGAAGTGAAATATGACTCTTCTCTCCGACCTCTGATTATCAAGTATGACCCAAGCTCGGCTAAAATCATCAGCAATAGTGGCCATTCCTTCAGTGTTGGCTTTGATGATACGGAGGACAAATCAGGTTGGATTTTTTTTTTTTTTGAGGGGGTAAGGGGGTTGGAAACTGGACTGACTTGGAATTTGCCTTGAAGCATATGTTTTTCTTTTTTGAAATGACATATCATGTTTTTAGGACTTAAGATAATTTTATCTTGAAGTGATAAGGAGTATTTAGAAAAGGGTGTGTCAAATGATCTTTTGAAATGATCTTAGCTTCTTATTATACCTTCATTTAGAATGTATCATTATGAAAATATTAACATTTAACAGTATTTTATAAACAATTCTTGATTTGTTTTTGGAAGTTTTAGTCATAATTATTTTAGTCTTTATTTGCAAACACTGTGATGTTGGTTAGTACCTGTGACTTAATAGAACACATTTTTTAATATCTTATTCTCTTATTTTAATTACAAAAACAATACACACTAGTAGTAAATGAAATAATACAGAAATGTATGACAAAATTTTTAAGTCTCTTTCTCCCCACAACCTCTCCTAAACTGACCAAATGTACATTCTTTCATAATATTTCAGTGCTTAGCCACATATACACATATATGTATCATTCGTTTATGTTTTTGCCTTTTCTTTTTAGAAATAAATTTGCAATAATGCTGATTTACCCTGAAACGTTTTATTCTGCATTGAAAAATATTTCATAGACGTCTTTCCAGGTTAAAATATATATACATCTAACACACTTGGTTAAAAAGCTAGATTGCATCAGCTATGCTTATATTAAAATTTATACACCATCCTCTTCTAACAATGAAAGCTTGTGATAGGGGTGGGGGGTAGAAGTTTTATTTGAAGGAAAAAAAAGGAATATTTGAAACATTTTTATGTACTGTGTATTTCTTATTCATACTTTACTAGAACTTGTAATAAAGGTTTTGTTTGATGTGTTCATGGGATAGTCTTTCATAATGTGAACAAATAATGGACCAATTAAAAAAACTTCATTTTATTTATTAGTTTATTCATTAAATGAAGAAATGTAGAAAAGAGCATTTCCTTAACATGAACATGTAATCCTCCTTCAGGCATACCTGTTGCCCAAGGAATAGATGGTATCAAGTTTAAAAGTGAGATAAGGGCGACAACTAGGAAGAAACATATTCTAGAACAGTATTTGAGGCTTCTGACAAATAATTTTTATTTTTAGTCTAGTATTAGGGTGATGCATATTTGCTCTATTAATGAAAAATATAATTAAATTAAACAATCCTTAATTAGAAGAATATTTTCACTTATTCATTAAGCTCAGATGGAGTTTAATAATTATTTATTTATTTAAAACTTTATAGTTAACAAAAATTATAAGCCCATACAAATTTCTTCCATTTATCAAATTCATAAGAGTGATATATTTTTATCAGAGCACTGTAAAATAGGCATTAAAATAGATTAACACATAGTGTTTCCAAGGGTTTTTTTGGTGTGCTTTTGTATACATATTCAATTCCGTTTCCTTGAAACCGTGAGTTTTGTGAATCTATATTAATAGATATGGTTGATGTAATGAGTTCATTGTAGAAGTAGTTTAAAGTTTCTAAATACAAAGTTTATACCACTCATAATTGTAGTTTGATATTGTCTATAAAAAGTAAACATAAAATAACCGGAAGCTATTCACTCCTAGTTTTAAAATAAGCAATGAGATTGTATGTCACCTAAAACTTTATGTCTCTTCTTTATAAATGTAGACATCCTTTGTGACGATCCAAGTTTTTCTTATCTGTGTTTCTTTCTCTGTCTTTCTCTCACCCCATCTTTCTTTGGTTTTCTCTCTAAGCCAAAAAACCCATTGCCGTCAAGATGATTCCGACACATAGCAACCTTATAGGACAGAGTAAAACTACCGCATAGGGTTTCGAAGGCTGTAAATCTTTGCAGAAACCGACTGCCACGTGTTCCGTGGAGTGGTCAGTGGGTTGGAACTTGCTGACCTTTAGGTTAACAGCCAAGCACTTAACCACAGTGCCACCAGGGCTCTTCTATTTTCCTTCTACCTAGGTTAATTAATGAAATTAGTCTGTGTTTCCAGATTTGGCATTTTGTTTGCGATCAGTAGTGTGTGGTCTTTTCCATAAAATAAAGGTCTCTGTCCTATTTAGACCACAAAGAAATTACTAGAATTAATTGAAAATGTCCATATTATACTTTGCACTCCTCCAAGACAGAAGCTATATAAATATGGGTCGTGAGTCTCATTCTTTTTCCTGAAGATAAACCAAAAGGGAATGTTCCATGGTTATGTTTGGTATTAATAGAACCACAATGGTTAAGCAAAATAAGTTGCAACTTATTTTTCTTTTTCTTTGGTTAACTATAGGAGATACAAAGATTCGTTCTGTAGCAAACTAATTGGAACAAAACCACGTCCAATTTACAAAGAAGTGACTAGGGAGCAAATTAATTCATAGTCCCATAAATCAAACCTATAGGCAGGAATCTTCCTCTCTTGAAGGGCTTATTTAGCTGGGCAGCTACATATGCCATTGCTAACCTGAGAGGAGCTGCCCTTCAGAAATTAATAGTCCTTTAAAAAGGGGTGTGAAATTCTTTAGGAAGAATTCTGTTTGGCTGTAGTAGACAGGGAAATAGTCATTTGATGAGGAAAGACAAAGATGTTATCACCCACGCTACTGGTCTTTCTGGACCAAGACAGGATCTTACCTCTCTGGAACTGCACCTGACTGGCTGCACCACCTCTGCTGTGACTCCCATGCCATTCTGGGCATGTCCTACCACTGTACTTCCCACACTGTATTGTAACTGCCTCTGGCCTCTCTGTTTTTATGCTGAGCTAAAAGTTCCCGGTGGGCAGCACTATGTCTTACTCACTCATCCACCTAACATGGTGCCTGGCACATAGTGAGTATTCAAGTGCTCGGCTGCTAACCAAAAGGTCAGCAGTTCGAATCCACCAGCTGTTCCTTGGAAACCCTATGGGGCAGTTCTGCTCTGTCCTGTAGGGTCACTGTGAGTTGGAATTGACTTGATGGACTGTTTTTTGTTTTTTTTTTTTAAGTTAAATAAATTTTTTCATATGTTTCTTGGAGGACATGAAAAATACTATGATATGACATTGGGGTACATAGTGCATTAGCACACATAAAGCCCCAATAAAATTACAACTACCAGAAATCAATTAATATTTAACATTCCAACACCTAAATAGTCAAATGTTGGTGGATTATTTGTTTAAACATTTACTTTTTTTAAAACTGTGGTGTTGTCTTATAGTAGGCAATAGTAACCAATATAAT
Source organism: Elephas maximus indicus (assembly GCF_024166365.1). NCBI lineage: Eukaryota > Metazoa > Chordata > Mammalia > Proboscidea > Elephantidae > Elephas > Elephas maximus. Next base: position 56,383,359 of record NC_064833.1, on the reverse strand, counting down.
AATAATGGTAACAACAACAGCAATGGTCTATGTGCTTTCTATAGATGAGATCTGTGTGTCCAAATTTTAAATAGATGTCAAAGGGAAGGAAGCTGGCTTCTTGGTAAGAAAGGCCTTCTAGGAATATCAGTAATTTGATGGATTCAGTGTTTTTTCCTTAATTTTTATCTTTAGAAACTAGAAATTGTCATTTTCTCAGTTGTGATCTAGCTGTGTACTTCTAGATAACTGATGAAAGTCAGCCAAATTCACAAGATCTTAAATTATATATTAAAAAACAAACAAATCAGCAAAAGATATAGGGAGGGAGCCTCCATTAGGTGTGTCATCCTCACTGGAGCTAAAATTTCCAGCTAAAAATTATAAATCATAGAACTTTTTTGTAATCGTCTCTTTCCTTCATTAGACTTTAAGTTCCTTGAGGCTGGGGACAGCCTTGCTTATCTTTGCATTCTTGCCTTTGAACACCATTACTGGCTTGCAGTAAGCTCTTAATAATTCTTGAATGAATGAATGATCAGAAAGTAACTTGCTCAGAGTAACAGAAGCCCGATTTAACACAGGCTCTTCTGGCTTTATAAGGAATACAGTCCTTAGTGCCTGGAAACATCCATGTCCTTTAGTCTCTCTCTCTCTCATTTTACAATATTGGCAGAATTGTGCTCTTTGGTTCCTCTTTTCCTAGATTCCAAGCAAAACAGAGATCTGCTGTTAATTTCATTACTGTTGGGTTAACAGTATATCAGCCACTTTTTATGCCTGTGGACCTCAGAAAAACAAAAACAAACCATTGCTGTTGAGTGGATTCTGACTCATAGCGACCCTTTAGGGCAGAGTAGAGCTGTCCTATAGGATTTCCAAGGGGCGACTGATGGGTTTGAACTGCTGACCTTTTGGTTAGCAGCCAAAGGCTTAACCACTGTGCCACCATGGCTCCCTGGACCTCAGAGGTTAGGCATTATTCCCATTCCAATGCATTTAGTGTCAAGGTGGATCCTTTTTGAAATGCATGAACAGCAGACTGGAGTTGGAGCCTTTTTGTTGTGTAGGCGCTTCCTGGATATGTTGATTTTGTAAACTTTCGCCGTTTTTTTCCTTATTTCTGTGAGGTAAGGCTTGCAAGCATAATCATGGCTTTCCTTTATGATAGGGAGCCCTGGTGGGCTTATTTTGGTTTTTCTGTGTCATATTTGAAAAACCAGAGGCTCCCCATGTAACCTAATGGGAAGACGCCAGCAATAAATTATCTACACAGCAGTCGTTGGTATATTTTCATACCACAGATTGGTGGCGCCACAGTGCCACTTGCCTCATTGGTGGCTTGTATTTCCAGATCATATTTCTCAAAATCCATGTTACCAACCCAAACTTTAAAAATCTCAATTAGCAAGTGTGCATTCCAATACTGAAAACATATTCCATAAAAAAAAAAAAAAATACTAAGGGGAAAAAAATGTAGTAAGGATAGGGTTAATTTAGCCTTTCTTCGGAGAACCAGATGACAATACAGTGATGAGGCCATAACCTTTTGTTATTGTTGCTAGTTGCCTTAGGGTCAATTCTGACTCACGTGACTAGTCCTAAAAATATACTCTTCAGCAATTCCCAAAATCTAGGTAACAACCTTACAAACCAGTGTTTGCGGAGGAGTACCTCTATAGGAGGCTTCTCTCTCTAATTTGATGCTAGTAATATTTAAAAAAAAAAAATTTTTTTTTTTTTTTTTTAATATTTAGTAAGCCAGGCACTATCCTAGGCACTGGGGATCCAGGGAAGAAAACACATTCTGCCTTCAAGGAGTTTGTGTCCTAGTGGGATGGACAGTAAGTAATAGCAGACAAATATGTTGGTTTTTAAATTACTTTTTCTGGATCTTACTGCCAACTTTGTTCATCACTGCAAAGCAGCTGACTACAGTGTAGTTTAGGAAAATGAGTGGGCTAACAAATCCCTAACTGAAGTTTAAGAAGTCAAACTCAATAGAGAAGGACATACATTTCCAGTCTCACAACGTTATTGGTCTTTACTGTATATAAAACCAAAAACCTCTGCCATCGAGTCGATTCTGACTCACAGTGACCTCGTAGGGTTTCGGAGGCCGTAAATCTCCATGGAAGCAGGCTGCCACATCTTTTTCCTGCCTTCAAATTTAAAGGCCCTTTTAATGAGATAGTAATTTTTTCCCACAGTTTTATGGCATTTAAATCTGGTTCTTTAATCTCTGTAGACCTCTTGTAATACTGTATTATTTGCAATAGATTTAAAAAAAAATTTTAAATGAAAGGATAAATAAATTGTTTATGCCAAGTGTGACTTTGGAGGAATGATGACTTCTTTTCAGATATAAAATGGAGGTAATGATATTTATTTATTTATCTAGGTTGAAGAGTAATATGAACAATTTGACACTTGAAAACTCTAGATCATTCTCATTAAAAATTTTCATAGCTGTGATACAGTGCATATCATAGTTTAGCTGTTTTATTATAGACTGTCTCAGAGTCAGTGATAAATAAGCCTTGATATTTTGACTCCCTTTTTCCCACTCTGTGTTTCTTTGGAAGCATTGCTCTAAGAGAATGGGCTCCTCAAGGAGACACTTGCTGATCCCAACCTCGGCTTGGATATTTTAGTTGAAATACCTCAACGTGGAGTTCAAATATGTGAAGGCAATCTTTGTTGCTTAACTGAGCAGGGCTGTGCTAATCTGGTTTTAAACCCTGGATTCAGAGTAGACTTTACAATGATCAACCATTATTCTTGGATGTTTCCCTAATAATGTGTGTTTTTTTGTATCACTTTCTTTCTCCTGAGCCAGCTTGCTTGCATCCTTTCCCAAAGTCAATTCCACATTGGTCATTCAAGCTCTCTAATCTGCTTTTTTATCTGTGAAGTAATAACTTCATGGTTCAGCTCAGGTCTTATTATGCAACAGCAAGGGGGAAAAAAAAAAAGGACAGTAGAGCTGTTGATTTTTTTTCCTTTGGAGTGCCATTTTGTCCACACTATAGACTATGGTATCACTTAGAGGTATGTGCCTTTTAATTTATCTGTGAATGATCTTTGAAGCTGTATTCTTTTTAAAAGCTAATCAAATATTTTACTCATTTATTCATCAAATACTGCTCATCTCCTCTGTCATAATGAACTGTGCTAGGTCATGGGCACAACAATGGCCCCACAGACATGGTCTCTGGCCTCATGGACATTATCTAGAGGGAGAAGAAACAGTAAAATTGTTCTTTTTGTAACAGTGACTGAAGAGCAAGCCCTAGAGTCTTGTATAAGTGGTTGTCTCTTGTCCTTTGTTTTTTTTTTCCAGAGGGATTTGAAAATAGCTGTTTTTATTTAATGTTAAGAAATCTGAATCCAAATGGATCTAAAAGAAACCCCAGCCATTCAACCTTCCCAAAGATTTTTGTTACATATTCTCACAGTTTTTTAATTGGCAGTTTTTAGAATTGTAGATGTTAAGGACTATCCAGTCCAACCCCCTGATTAAAAATAGGCAGACAAACAAACACAAGTATAGACAAGGAAGCTGAAGCCGAGAGGCTTAAGTGAGTTTTGAAAGATCACATAATTCAGCAGCTGAGCTGGGACTATTCCCAGGTCTGCTGATTCCCAGGCTGCTGTTCCAACTACTACACCAACTCTGTATCAACCAGTGATATAGATTGTTTTTTTTTTTTTTTAATTTTTTAATTTTTTTTTAATTAACTTTTATTGAGCTTCAAGTGAACATTTACAAATCAAGTCAGACTGTCACATATAAGTTTATATACACCTTACTCCGTACTCCCACTTGCTCTTCCCCTGAGTCAGCCCTTCCAGTCTCTCCTTTCGTGACAATTTTGCCAGCTTCCAACTCTCTCTATCCTCCCATCCCCCCTCCAGACAGGAGATGCCAACACATTCTCAAGTGTCCATCTGATAAAATTAGCTCACTTCATCAGCATCTCTCTCCTACCCACTGTCCAGTCCCTTTCATGTCTGATGAGTTGTCTTTGGGAATGGTTCCTGTCCTGTGCCAACAGAAGGTTTGGGGACCATGACCGCCGGGATAATTTTTTAATTTTTATTGCGCTTTAAGTGAAAGTTTACAAATCAAGTCAGCCTCTCATACAAAATCTTATACACACCTTGCTACGTACTTGTAGTTGCTCTCCCTCTAGTGAGACAACACACTCCTTCTCTCTACCCTGTGTTCCCCGTGTCCATTCAGCCAGCTCCTGTCCCCCTCTGCCTTCTCATCTCCCCACCAGACAAGAGCTGCCCACATAGTCTCATGTGTCTACTTGAGCCAAGAAGCTCACTCCTCACCAGTATCATTTTCTATCTTATAGTCCAGTCCAATCCCTGTCTGAAGAGTTGGCTTAGGGAATGGTTCCAGTCTTGGGTTAACAGAAGTTCCAGGGACCATGACCTCTGGGGTCCTTCTAGTCTCAGTCAGACCATTACGTCTGGTCTTTTTACGAAAATTTGAGGTCTGCATCCCACTTCTCTCCTGTTCCATCAGGAATTCCCTGTTGTGTTCTCTGCAGGGCAGTCATTGGTTGTAGCTAGTCACCATCTAGTTCTTCTGGTCTCAGGCTGATGTAGTCTCTGGTTTATGTGGCCCTTTCTGTCTCTTGGGCTCATAACTACCTTGTGTCTTTGGTGTTCTTCATTTTCCTTTGCTCCAGGTGGGTTGAGATCAATTGATGCATTTTAGATGGCCACTTGCTAGCGTTTAAGACCCAGACGCCAGTGATGTAGATTCTTAACTTGAGCTCAGTAAGGGAGAAATGAATTCAGCTGAACCAGTCAATATAGATGGCAATCTGGATCCTTCTTGGCCCTATAGTATATAGCTCAAAAAGAGATGTGCTTTCGGCATATGTATTATCTTCCCCTTCTTTCCCCTCCCCCGCTTTTTTTTTGTGTGTAGAAAACTGTATATATCTCTTAATATATTTGCTTCATGTATATGGCAGGCCATAACTGACAGATTTTGAGACAATATGTATATAGTATCTTGATAGAGGAAAGTAATTTAAATAAAGCTACTGTTAAGGCTGCCCCACCAATCTAACACTAATCCTACTGGGTATTGATGAGAATTTAGTAATGCTTGAGGCGCATTCAACATCAGCCACTTTCTTATCCTCCCATATCCTTCTAAGTATGCCCAATAAAGATTAATCAGGAGGAGACAATTTCAGACTATGTTTTCTATTAAGGTGCTTTTCTCTATGTCTAAGCTATAATTCTATTGCTATATTTTTAGAGATCATGTTTGTTGAAAAATAGTAGTGAAATATACTTTGCCAAAGCGACGAAGACATAATGGGTTTTTTAAAAAAGAGTTAATTTTGCCCTGTTTGACCGGTATTTCACATGTTCCCCCAAGAATACAGAATGCAAATACAGAAACATGTGCCTCCTTTGCCAATATTTGTAATAATAACAACAACAATAACATGTTAGTAATAGTTAACATGTCCTGCATGCTGACATGTGCCAGGCAGTGGTAAGTGCTTTGCATCCATCCTTTCTTTCCCTGTGACGGCATTAGGAGGAGGTTTTCCTATCTTTAGGTTATAGATGTAAAAGCTGAAGCTTAGAAGTTAAAGACTTTGCCCAAGAGCACAAAGCTAGTACAAGAGAGTGTGAGCCCAGGTCTTCTAAACACTGAACCCTATTCTCTAACCGTGGACTCCTCGGGTGGTACAAATAGTTAATGCGCAAGTCTGCTAACCAAAAGGTTAGAGGTTCAAGACTGCCCATGGGTGCCTTGGAAAAAATCCCTGGTGTTCTACTTCTGAAAACTCTCTGGAGCACAGTTCTACTCTGACACACATGGGGTCACCGTGAGTGAGGATGGATTCAACTGGCAACTAGTATGCCCTAGCCATAATGCTGCGCCACCCCGCAGGGCACAAACAGAGCTCTTTGCATTATCACATCCTTTTCAAAAAGGCTGACTTATCTTCAGTTAAACCAATCAATTCTTTACCCCTAAGGATTCCTAATTTCTTCTACTTCCTAACCATTGTGCGTGTTGGGGTTTTCCAGCTGTTCCATAAAAATCTGTAGTTTGCTTTGAAACTGTTTGTTTTTGCTCCTCATATACCTTAAAGTTGCATTTCTCTCAGCAAGCTGAATCACCGTTTGAAAATTTTCCTTGGAGGAGACCTAGAGGAGTAATTCAGGGAGATGTTGTGGGCTCTGGCAGCATGTGTAAGTATTTTTTTCTTGCTAACAATTTAAAATGTACTTGTGTTTAGTTCTGCGAGGGGGTCCACTCACTGGAAGCTACAGGCTGCGACAGTTTCACCTTCACTGGGGGTGCGCTGATGACCATGGCTCCGAGCATGTGGTCGATGGAGTGCAATATGCTGCCGAGGTGAGTCATTGGCCGCATCTCAGTGATTCAAGGTTTTCTAGCATGGTGGGACTTAAGGGGCTCTGGGGGCAACTCAAGGGGCCCTATTGGTGCAGTGGTTAAGCGCTCGGCTGCTAACTGAAACATCAGCAGTTTGAACCCACCAGCTGCTCCGAGGGAGAAAGATGTGGCACTCTGCTTCCGTAAAGATTACAGCCTTGGAAACCCTGTGGGGCAGTTCTCCTCTGTTCTGTAGGGTCGCTATGAGTCGGATTAGCTCAACGGCCATGGGTTTGGTTTTTGGTTTGGGAACAGCTCGCTTGACCCCAAATAGATCCTGGAGCTGATTAGGCATCTCAGTGTCTGAAGCTCCTTTATTTATTCAATATGAGAGTTTGTCAGTATGACAGTTTTAAACTTGACCCTTCTAAGGCTTAAGCCAACTCTGAGATCTAGGGTTATTCTCATTTCAGAAATGCATAAACCGAAGGCTTGGAGATATTAAGTAATTTATCCAGCTAGGAAGCAGCTGAGATGATTTTAAACCCGGGATTGTCTGATACCAAATTTTGAACTGTTGCTAAGACAGCTTTTGTATGTCCTAAAGGGCCAGTGAGACAGGAGAGAAAGAAATGTTTGTCTTAGGCCCAAACACGAATATATTCTAATATTTTATAAAGTCCACATTTAAATAGATAATGGTAAATGGCAAAGAGTTATTTCTCAGGGGTCGAGGGGGACACAAACCCTCCTAAGCTCTAGTTACCTCTACATTTACAGGTATAAAATGGAATCTGTTAATTATTCAGGCCATTGCTGAGGCATAGCACAAGGATTTACTGGCTTGTTTCTTTTTTACTGAGTAGTTACTCTTTTTTAACAATAATTATATTCATTAACAATGCTCTACTTTTTTTTTAACCCACTGGTTAAAGGATAAATGGTAACATGCTTTAAGTTGTAATATGATTAAATGTTGCTAACACCCAACTTTTACCATGAGATGAAAGCGAATTGTTGTATGACGTAAGTAAAGCTAATCCAACTGAAAATAATATGGTTTGTGAGTCACCAGGCAAGGCTGAGCAATTTTACCAGGTGAGGACAGGTTTTCTTATGGTAATTGAGCTGTGGAGTTGTATGTCCCTTTAAGCCCTGCTGTTCAGAGAAATTCACCAAGTGGAACTTCTTTCCCATTATGTACAGCTGCCCTTTGAAGCTGTCCATTTTGCCTACTAAAGAGTTTTGTTTGAGGCCAAGTGTATTAGAGTATAGGTCCTGCCTTGCTCTCAGGATAGATGAATAAAAGGTTCATACAAAGTATTCTAGGGTGGTAGACAAAAGACACCAAGAATGCAGAATGAGGGACTTCTGAATCTGGATAACGTCTCAGTTAATATCATCTACTGAATAGTTCTCGTGCTTGCTTTCAAACCTTGTTTTGTGTTCTATTTTAACATGTTGTACTAAATCTCAAAAGCTCTGTGGAGATTAAGAACTGGCTGCTTAGGATCATTGCTCTCTAATTTTCCTAAGGAACTCTGGAAAATCTATCGCACTGCTTTGTAGTTACACCTTGTACTTTCATAAGTATGCAAGTATATTTTCACAGAAGGTTATTCTAAGTTGGCAAGGAATTTCCTGAAAAGAACAAGCTCGAAGTTTGGCGGAGGCTTAGAGTTCTGACCTGCCAAGCAAGGGCCCTCTTTATTGACTTCTCTTCTTGAAGTTGATAATGCTTTGACTAGAGTTTTATACTGTTCTTTAATATTTATTTGAGGCTATTTCTTTTTTAAAATAATATTTTACTGTGTTTTCAGTAAAGGTTTACCCAGTAATTTAGGTCCCCATTCAACAATTTCTACACAAGTCGTTCAGTGACATTGGTTATGTTCTTTTTTTTTTTTTTTTTATTGTGCTTTAGGTGAAGGTTTACAGAGCAAATGAGTTTCCCATTCAATAGTTCATATACAAATTGTCCCATGACATTGGTTGCAGTCCCCACCATGTGTCAGCGTTCTCCCCATTACCACTCTGAGTTCCCCATTTCCATGCATCCAGTTTTCCTGCCCTACCTGCCTTCACATCTTTGCTTTGGGGCATATGTTGTCCTTTTGGTCTCATGTAGATCATTATTCTAAGGAGCACTTTCCTCACATATGTTGTTGTTCATTTATAGACCTGTCATTTTGCCAAAAGATGATCTCTGAGAATGTCTTTAGTTCCAAGTTAGAAGGGCGTCTAAGGGCCATGGTCTTGGGGGTTCCTCCAATCTCTCTCAGACTGGTAAATCTGGTCCTTTTATAAATTTGAATTTTGTTCTACGTTCTGCCCCCCACCCCCCAACCAGGATCTTCTATTGTGATACTGGTCAGAGCGGTTGGTAGTGGAAACCAGGCACTATGTAGTTCTTCTGGTCTCAGGCTGGTGGAGGTTGTAGTTCCTGTGGTCCACCAGCCCTTTGGACTAATTGTTTCCTTGAGTCTGGTTTTCTTCACTCTCCTTTGCTCTGAATGGGAAGAGACCAGTAGTTATGTCTTAGACGGCCACTCGCAAGCTTTTAAAACCCCAGACTCTACCTACCGAAGTAAGATGTAGAACGTTTTCTTTATAAATTATATTATGCCAGTTGACCTACATGTCCCCCGAGACTATGGTCCTTAGCCTTCAAACCCAGTAACTCAGTCCCACGATGTGTTTGGTTATGTCTAGGTTGTTTCCATGACTGTGTCCCCTGTGTGCTCTATTATATACATGAATATACATGCAGGAGATGCAAATATGTATGTAGAAATATCCACAGCCAAACCTATATATGCACATGCGTGTACGCCCTCCCGCACTTATTCAGCATACATATCTACCTCAGAAATTATTGCTTGTTTTTACTATTGTTGCAGGATTGTGTTTGTTTAGTATTTACTTTCATTGCCTTTTATTCTTGTGTACCTCTCAGTTTCTTCCCTTGCATTGGTTATGTTGTGCTGACTTGCCGCATATTGTGTACTGCCTTTCCCTCACCAAAATTAACACGTGTCTACAGTTCTACTCTGGCCTATGGGATCGCTATGAGTTGGAATCGACTCGACGGCATTGGGTTTGGGTTTTTTTACTCTCTAGTTAGTGGTTTTGCCTCTCTTTTCCTCCCACCCCTGGAAACCATCAAAAGATGTTTGTTTCTGTGTGTAAACCTTTTCTCAACTATATAAAATAGTAGTCTCACACAATATTTATCCTTTGGTAATTGACTTATTTCACTCAGAATAATGTCCTCCAAATTCATCCGTGTTGTGAGATGTTTCTCAGTTTCGCCATTATTTATGTTGTGCACTATTTCAGCCTACCAGTTTCTTTATCCGTTCATCTGTCAATGGACACTTAGGTAGTTTCCATCTTTCTGGTATTGTGAATAATGCTGCAATGAACATGGGTGTGCACATGTCTATTCTTGTCATGGCTCTTATTTTTCTAGGATATATTCTTAGGAGTGGGATTACTGGGTCATATGGTAGTTCTATTTCTGGCTTTTTAAGGAAGTGCCAAACCATTTTCCATAGTGGTTGCACTATTTTGCATCTCCACCAGCAGTGTATAAGAATTCCAGTTTCCCCACAGCCTTGCCAGCATTTGTTGTTTTGATCAGTACCATTGCTGCTGGGGTGAGACGGTATCTCATTATAGTTTCAGTTTGCATTTCTCTAATGCCTAATGATCGTGAGCAACTCCTCATGTATTTGTAGATGCCTGAATGTCTTTGATGAAATGTCAGTTCATGTCCTTCACCACTTTTTCAATTAGGTTGTTTGCCTTTTTGTCATTGAGTTGTTGGATTTTCTATAAATATTTTAGAGATTAGACCCTTTTCGGATATGTTGCAGCTAAAAATTTTTTTTTCCCAGTCTGTAGGTTCTCTTTTTATTCTTTTGGTGAAGTCTTTTGATGAGCATAAATGTTTAATTTTTACGATATCCCAGTTATCTAGTTTATCTTCTGCTGTTTGTACATTTCTAGCTAAGTTTGGTATTCTAATTATGCCACATATTACGACCCCTAGCATTGCTCCTCCCCACTTCTCTGTCAGCTTGTCGTACTGTGGTGGCTTGCATGTTGTTGTAATGCCGGAAGCTATGCCACTGGTATTTCAAATACCAATATAGTCACCCATGTTGGACAGGTTTCAGCAGAGCTTCCAGACTAAGACTAGAAAGAAGGACCTGGCAATTTACTTCTAAAAAAATTTGGCCACTGAAAATCTTATGAGTAGCAGCAGAACATTGTCTGATATAGTGTTGGAAGAGGAGCTCCTCAGGTTGGAAGGCACTCAAAATACCACCGAGGAAGAGCTACCTCCTCAAAGTAGAGTTGACCTTAATGATGTGGATGGAGGAAAGCTTCATTTGCTGATGTGACACTACTCAAAGTGAGAAGAGACAGCTTCAAACACCCATTAATGGTTGGAACATGGAATATATGAAGTACAAATCTAGGAAAATTGGAAGTATTCAAAAATGAAATGAAATGCATAAAGATTGATATCCTAGGCATTAGTGAGCTGAAATGGAATTGTATTGGCCATTATGAATTGGACAATCACATAGTCTACTATGATGGGATTGATAAATTGAAGAGGAATGGCCGTCACATTCATTGTCGAAAAGAACATTTCAAGATCTATCCCAAAGTACAATGCTGTCAGTGATAAGATAATATCCATATGCCTACAAGGCAGACCATTTAATATGACTGTTATTCAAATTTATGCACCAGCCACTAAGGCCAAAGATGAAAAAATATAAGATTTTTACCAACTTCTGCAGTCCAAAATTGATCAAACATGCAGTCAAGATGCATTGATTATCACTAGCAATTGGAATGCAAAAATTGGAAACAAGAAAGAGGGATCGGTAGTAGGAAAATATGGCCTTGGTGATAGAAATGATGCCAGAGATCACATGATAGAATTTTGCAAGACAAACGACATCTTCATTGCAAATACCATTTTTCAATAGCATAAACATCAGCTATGCACATGGAGTTCACCAGATGGAACACACAGGAATAAAATTGACTGCATCTATGGGAAGAAATGATGGAGAAGCTCAATATCATCAGTCAGAATAAGGCCAGGGCTGACTGCAGAACAGATTATCAATTGCTCATATGCAAGTTCAAGTTGAAGCTGAGGAAAATTTTAAAGTTCATGAGAGCAAGAGTATGACCTTGAGCATATCGCACCTGAATTTAGAGACCAACTCAAGAATAGATTTCACACATTGAACACTAAGGACTGAAGACCTGACAAGTTATGGAATGACATCAAGGACATTATACATGATGAAAGCAAAAGGTCACTAAAAAGGCAAGAAAGAAAGAAAAGACCAAAATGGATGTCAGAAGAGACTCTGAAACTTGCTTTTGAACGTCGAGTAGCAAATGGAAGAAATGATGAAGTAAAAGAACTGAACATAAGATTTCAAAGGGAGTCTCTAGAAGACAAAGCAAAGTATTATAAAGAAATATGCAAAGACCTGGAGTTAGAAAACCAAAAGGGAAGAACGCACTTGGCATTTCTCAGCCTGAAAGAACCGAAGAAAAAATTCAGGCCTTGAATTGCAATACTGAAGGATTCTATGGGCAAAATATTGAAAGACACAGAAGATGGAAGGAATACATAGAGTCACTGTACAAAAAAGAATTGGTAGACATTCAGCCATTTCAGGCAGTAGCATATGATCAAGAACTGATGATACTGTAGGAAGAAATCCAAGCTGCACTGAAGGCATTGATGAGAAACAAGGCTCCAGGAATTGACAGAATAGCAACTGAGATGTTTCAACAAACAGATGCAATGCTGGAAGTGCTCACAGGTCTATGCCAAGAAATTTGGAAGACAGCTACCTGGGCAGCCATCTGTAAGAAATCCATATCTGTGCCCATTCCAACAAAAGGTGATCCAACAGAATGCAGAAATTATGTAATAATATTAACATGACACACAAGTAAAATTTTGCTGAAGATAAATCAAGACAGGTTGCAGCAGTACATTGACAGGGAACTGCTGGAAGTTCAAGCTGGATTCAGAAGAGGACATGGAACCAGGGATATCATTGCTGATGTCAGATGGATCTTGGCTAAAAGCAGAGAGTATCAGAAAGATGTTACCTGTGTTTTATTGATTATGCAGAGGTATTCAACTGTGTGGATCATAACAAATTATGGATATCATTGTGAAGAATGGGAATTCCAGAATACTTAATTGTGTTCATGCAGAACCGGTGCATAGACCAAGAGGAAGTTGTTCAAACAGAACAAGGGGATACTGCATGGTTTAAAATCAGGAAAGGTGTGTGTCAGGGTTGCATCCTTTCACCATACTTTTTCAGTATGTATACTGAGTAAATAATTCGAGAAGCTGGACTATATGAAGAAGAACACAGCGTCAGGATTGGAGGAAGACTCATTAACAACCTGCGATATGCAGATGACAGAACCTTACTTGGGAAAAGTGAAGAGGACTTAAAACACTGATGAAGATCAAAGACTACAGCCTTCAGTATGGATTACACCTCAATGGGAAGAAAACGAAATTTTTCACAACTGGACCAATAAGCAATAGCATGACAAATGGAGAAAAGATGGAAGTTGTCAAGGATTTCATTTTACTTGGATCCACAATGCCCATAGATACAGTAGTAAAGAAATCACAGGACATATTGCATTGGGCAAATATGCTGCAAAACACCTCTTTAAAGTGTTGAAAAGCAAAGACGTGACTTTGAGGACTAAGGTGTGCCTGACCCAAGCCATGGTATTTTCAATCGCCTCATATGCATGTGAAAGCTGGATGATGAATAAGGAGGACTGAAGAAGAATTAGTGCCTTTGAATTACAGTGTTGGGCAAAGAATATTGAATGTACCATGGACTGCCAGAAGAACAAATCTGTCTTGGAAGAAGTACATTCCGAATGCTCCTTAGAAGCGAGGTTGGGGATACTTTGTCTCACATACTTTGGACGTGTTATCAGGAGGGACCAATCCTTGGAGAAGGACATCATTTGGTAAAGTAGAGGGTCAGAGAAAAAGAGAAAGACCCTCAATGAGATGGCTTCTGTCTTAGTTATCTAGTGTTGCCATAACAGAAATACCACAAGTGAAGGGCTTTAGCAAACAGTTTATTCTCCCACAGTTTAGGGGGCTTGAAGTCCAAATCCAGGGCGTCAGCTATGGGGGAAGGCCCTTGTCTCCTTTCACTGTCTGTGGGCCTGGCGTCCCTTGGAGATATCCATGTGTCTTGAAATCAATCTTTCCCTTGGTTTAGAAGGTTCTTAGCACAGGGACCTTGGGTCCAAAGTATGCACTCTACTCCAGGCTCTGCTTTCTTTGTGGCTGCAACAATGGGCTCAAACATAGCAACGACTGTGGAGATGGTGCAGGACCAAGCAGTGTTTCATTCTGTTATACATAGGCTCACTAAGCATTTGAACCGACGCGACAGCACCTGACAACAACAGCATTGTTCCTATTTTTTTCTTCCATGATCTTTATAATTTTAGGTTTTACAATTAGGTCTCTGATCCATTTTGAATTAGTTTTTGTGTATTGTGTGAGGAACGGATCTTGTTTTATATTTCTGCAAATGGATATCTAGTTTTGCCAGTACCGTTTGTTAAACAGACCATTTCTTCAACTTCGACCTTTTGTCAAAGATCAGCTGTGCATAGGTGGATGGATTTACTTCTGGGTTTTCCATTTTGTTCCATTGGTCTACGTCTCTGTCGTATCAGTACCAAGCTGTTTTGACTGTCGTGGATCTATAAGTAGGCTCTGAGATGGGGGAGTGTGAGGCCTCCTCCTTTTTTCTTCAATAATGCTTTGCTTATCTGAGTCCTCTTTCATTTCCATATAAAGTTGGTGATTGGTTTTCCGATCTCACTAGAGAATGATGCTGGAATTTGAATCAAGATTACGTTATATTTGTAGATCCATTTGGGTAGGATTGATATTTTCATGATGTTAAGCCTTCCTATCCATGAGCATAGTATGCTTTTTATTTTATGTAGGTCTCTTTTGATTTCTTGCAGTAGTGTTTTGTAGTTTTCTTTGTATAATTCTTTTACATCTCTATTTAGATTTATTCCTAAGTATTTTATCTTTTTGAGGGCTACTGTAAATGGCATTGTTTTCCTGATTTCCTTTTTAGAGTTCTCTTGGTTGCTATAGATGAATCCAACTGTTTTTTTTTATGTTAATCATTTACCCTGCCACTTTGCTGAATTCTTCTGTTAGTTCCGGTAGCTTCCTTGTGGAATCTCTGAAGTTTTCTAGGTATATGATCATATCATCTGTAAATACAGATAGTTTTACTTCTTTCTTACCAATTCGTATGCCCTTTATTTCCCTTTTTTGCTTTACTGTTTTAAGGCTATGTCTTAGTTATCTAGTGCTGCTATAACAGAAATACCAAAACTGGATGGCTTCAACAAAGAGAAATTTATTCTCTCACAATCTTGGAAGCTAGAAGTTTGAATTCAGGATGCCAGCTCTGGGGGAAGGCTTTCTCTCTCTGTCGGCTCTGGAATAAAGTCCTTGTCAACAACAGCAACTATAACTGACTACTGTGTGGACAATATGCTTTTACAAGCAAACATTGAAGTAGGGAGATAAGTTAGAAGGTTACGGAAGTAGTCTAAGTGAGAGATGATGGTGATTTAGACCATGAGGGTGGTGGAGATGAAGAGACTGGAGAGATCCATGATATGCTTGAGAAGTAAAGTCAATGGCACTAGCGAAAGGAAAGGATATCAGAAGTGAAGGAAGGGACAAGGATTCTAGCAGTACTTCTAAGGTTTTGGGCTGAGCAACAGGAAGGATGGTTGTGCCCTGTACTGAGATGAGGAAGTCCAGGGGAAGGTTGTAGAGAGGAATTAACTTTCTGTTTTGGATGTGTTAACTTTGAGATGCCCGTTAGACATTCTAAGCTCTCCTTCAAATTGTTGTTGTTGTTAAATGCTGTTGAGTCAGTTCCAACTCAGCGACCCTATGTACAACAGAACGAAACACCACCCAGTCCTGCACCATTCTCACAATCGTCGTTATGCTTGAGCCCATTGTTGCAGCCACTGTGTCAGTCCATCTTGTTGAGGGTCTTCCTCTTTTTCACTGACCCCCTATTTTACCAATCATGGTGTCCTTCTCCAGGGACTGATTTGTTCTGATAACATGTCCAAAGTATGTGAGACGGTCTTGCCATCCTTGCTTCTAAGGAGCATTCTGGCTGTATTTCTTCTGAGACTGATTTGTTCATTCTTTTGGCAGTCCATGATATATTCAGTATTCTTTGCCAGCACCACAATTCAAAGGCATCAGTTCTTTGGTCTTCCATATTCATTGGCCTAAAATGTGGTCTATTCTGGAGAATGTTCTGTGTGCTTTGGAAATGAATGTACACTGGGCTGCTGTTGGGTGGAATGTTCTGTATATGTCTATGAAGTTAAGTTGATTGATTGTGGCACTTAGGTCTTCTGTATCTTTATTGAGTTTCTTTCTAGATGTTCTGCCCTTCACTGAAAGTGGTGTGTTGTAGTCTCCTATTATTATTGTTGAACTGTCTATTTCTCTGTTCAATGCCGGTAGAGTTTGTTTTACATGTTTTGGAGCCCTGTCATTGGGCACATATGTATTTATTATGGTTATGTCCTCCTGGCATATTGACCATTTAATCATTATAGAGTGCCCTTCTTTATGGTGAATTTTGGTTTAAAGTCTATTTTATCAGAAATTAATATTGCCACTCTTGATTTTTTTTTTTTTTTGGTTATTGTTTCCTTATATATTTTTTCCAACCTTTGAGTTTTAGTTTATGTCTTTGTGTCTAAATTGTGTCTCCGGTAGACAGCATATGAAGGGATCATATTTTTTTTAATCCATTCTGCTACTCTCTGTCCCTTTACTGATGAATTTAGGCCATTTACATTCAGTGTAATTATTGACAGGTATGAGTTTACTGCTGTCATTCTTTTGTTTGTGTGTGTGTGTTAACAGTTTCTTTGTTCCACTTAATTTTCTTTGCTGAGGTCTTTTCATTTATGGATTTTCTTTTCATCTCTCATTATTGTTGATTTTGTGTTTGCTGAGTCTTTATGTTTTTCTTTTTTTTATTATTATGATGGATAGGTTTGTTAGCTTCCTTTATTTAAAAAAAAAATTATAGCTACCTTGAAATTACCTTTATTTTTCTAAGTATAAACAAGTTTTTTATTTCTTGATATCAGCTTGACTTCCTCTACATATGGAAATTCTATGACTTCCCTGTTTATTCCATTTTTTGTTTTGACTTTGTCTTCGTTTACATATTGACATCTCTTGTTCCCTATTTTTCAGCCTTTTAGCTTTTTGTGTGTGTGTGTGTGTGTGAATTTCCCTCTCTGGGTTGATACCTGGTTGACCTGTCCTATATCCTAGTCTTGCATCATTGTCTGATGTTGTTGGTTCTCCAACTGGAGGACTCCTTTCAATATTTCTTATAATTTTGGTATGGTTTTTACATATTTCCTTAATTTCTATTTATCTGGAAATGACCTAATTTCACCATCATATTTGAGAGACAGTTTTGCTGATATATAATTCTTGGCGGGCAAATTTTTCCCTCAAGGCTTTATATATGTCATCCCCTTGCCTTCTTGCCTGCATCATTTCTACTGAGTAAGAAGAGCTTAGTCTTATTGGTTCTCCTTTGTAGGCAACTTTTCATTTATTCTTAGCCACTCTCAAGGTTCTTTCTTTGTCTTTAGTTTTGGCAAGTTTGATTATGAAATATCTTGTTGACTTTCTTTTTTTTTTTTTCCTTTTTTTTTTTTTAATTTTTATTAAGCTTCAAGTGAACATTTACCATTCCAATCAGTCTGTCACATGTAGGTTTACATACATCTTACTCCCTTCTTCCACTTGCTCTCCCCCTATTGAGTCAGCCCTTACAGTCTCTCGTTTCGTGCCAATTTTACCATCTTCCCTCTCTCTCTATCTTCCCATCCCCCCTCCAGTCAAGAGTTGCCAACACACTCTCCCGTGTCCACCTGATTTAATTAGCTCACTCTTCATCAGTATCTCTCTCCCCCCGACTGACCAGTCCTTTTCATGCCTGATGATTTGTCTTCGGGGATGGTTCCTGTCCTGTGCCATCAGAAGTTCTGGGGAGCATTGTCTCTGGGATTCCTCTAGTCGCAATCATACCATTAGGTGTGGTCTTTTAATGAGAATTTGGGGTCTGTATCCCATTGGCCTCCTGCTCCCTCAGGAGTTGTCTGTTGTGCTCCCTGACAGGGCAGACATCGATTGTGGCCGGGCACCAACTAGTTCTTCTGGTCTCAGGATAATGTAGGTCTCTGGTTCAAGTGGCCCTTTCTGTCTCTTGGGTTCTTAGTTGTCGTGTGACCTTGGTGTTCTTCCTTTGCCTTTGCTCCCGGTGGGTTGAGACCAGTTAATGTATTTTAGATGGCTGCTTATTGGCATTTAGGACCCCAGGTGCCACATTTCAAAGTGGGATGCAGAGTGTTTTCATAATAGAATTGTTTTGCCCATTGACTTAGAAGTCCCCTCAAACCAAGTTCCCCAGACCCCAGCCCCTGCTTCGCTGACCTTTGAAGCTTTCATTTTATCTCAGAAACCTCTTTACTTTTAATCTAGTCCAATTAGGCTGACCTTCCTTGTTTTGAGTGTTGTCTTTCCCTTCACCCAAAGCAGTTCCCATCTACAGATTGATCAATAAAAAGCCCTCTCCCTCCCTCCCTCCCTCCCTCCCCCCGTTGTAACCACAAAAGTATGTGTTCTTTTCCGTTTTTTCTATTTCTCAAGATCTTATAAGAGTGGTCTTATACAATATTTGTCCTTTTGCAACTGACTCATTTCGCTCAGCAAAATGCCTTCCAGATTCCTCCATGTTATGAAATGTTTCAGAGATTCGTCACTGTTCTTTATCGATGCGTAGTATTCCATTGTGTGAATATACCACAATTTATTTACCCATTCGTCTGTTGATGGACATCTTGGTTGCTTCCAGCTTTTTGCTATTGCAAACAGAGCTGCAATAAACATGGGTGTGCATATATCTGTTTGTGTGAAGGGTCTTGTATCTTTAGGGTATATTCCGAGGAGTGGGATTTCTGGGTTGTATGGTAGTTCTATTTCTAACTGTTTAAGATAACGCCAGATGGATTTCCAAAGTGGTTGTACCATTTTACAATCCCACCAGCAGTGTATGAGAGTTCCAGTCTCTCCGCAGCCTCTCCAACATTTATTATTTTGTGTTTTTTGAATTAATGCCAGTCTAGTTGGTGTCAGATGGAATCTCATCGTAGTTTTAATTTGCATTTCTCTAATGGCTAATGATCGAGAGCATTTTCTCATGTTATCTGTTGGCTGCCTGAATATCTTCCTTAGTGAAATGTGTGTTCATATCCTTTGCCCACTTCTTGATTGGGTTGTTTGTCTTTTTGTGGTTGAGTTTTGACAGAGTCATGTAGATTTTAGAGATCAGGCGCTGGTCTGAGATGTCATAGCTGAATATTCTTTCCCAGTCTGTAGGTGGTCTTTAAGTCTTTAGATGAACATAGGTGTTTGATTTTTAGGAGCTCCCAGTTATCTGGTTTCTCTTCATCATTTTTGGTAATGTTTTGTATTCTGTTTATGCCCTGTATTAGGGCTCCTAGGGTAGATCCTATTTTTTCTTCCATGATTTTTATCGTTTTAGTCTTTATGTTTAGGTCTTTGATCCACTTGGAGTTAGTTTTTGTGCATGGTGTGAGGTATGGGTCCTGTTTCATTCTTTTGCAAATGGATATCCAGGTATGCCAGCACCATTTGTTAAAAAGACTATTATTTCCCCAATTGACTGACACTGGTCCTTTGTCAAATATCAGCTGCTCATAAATGGATGGATTTATATCTGGATTCTCAATTCTGTTCCATTGGTCTATGTGCCTGTTGTTGTACCAGTACCAGGCTGTTTTGACTACTGTGGCTGTATAATAGGTTCTGAAATCAGGTAGGGTGAGGCCTCCCACTTTCTTCTTCTTTTTCAGTAATGTTTTGCTTATCCGGGGGTTCTTTCCTTTCCATATGAAATTAGTGATTTGTTTCTCTATTCCCTTAAAGTATGACATTGGTATTTGGATTGGAAGTGCATTGTATGTATAAATGGCTTTTGGTAGAATAGCCATTTTTACTATGTTAAGTCTTCCTATCCATGAGCAGGGTATGTTTTTCCATTTAAGTGTGTCCTTTTGAATTTCTTGTAGCAGAGTTTTATAGTTTTCTTTGTATAGGTCTTTTACATCCTTGGTAAGATTTATTCCTAAGTATTTTATCTTCTTGGGGGCTACTGTGAATGGTATTGATTTGGTTATTTCCTCTTCGGTGTTCTTTTTGTTGATGTAGAGGAATCCAAGTGATTTTTGTATGTTTATTTTATATCCTGAGACTCTTCCAAACTCTTCTATTAGTTTCAGTAGTTTTCTGGAGGATTTCTTAGGGTTTTCCATGTATACGATCATGTCATCTGCAAATAGTGATAGCTTTACTTCCTCCTTACCAATCTGGATACCCTTTATTTCTTTGTCTAGCCTAATTGCCCTGGCTAGGACTTCAAGTACGATGTTGAATAAGAGCGGTGATAAAGGGCATCCTTGTCTGGTTCCCGTTCTCAAGGGAAATGCTTTCAGGTTCTCTCCATTTAGAGTGATATTGGCCATTGGCTTTGCATAGATGCCCTTTATTATGTTGAGGAATTTTCCTTCAATTCCTATTTTGGTTAGAGTTTTTATCATAAATGGGTGTTGAACTTTGTCAATGCCTTTTCTGCATCAATTGATAAGATCATGTGGTTTTTATCTTTTGCTTTATTTATGTGATGGATTACATTAATGGTTTTTCTAATATTAAACCAGCCTTGCATACCTGGTATAAATCCCACTTGATCAGGGTGTATTATTTTTTTGATGTGTTGTTGGATTCTATTGGCTAGAATTTTGTTAAGGATTTTTGCATCTATGTTCATGAGGGATATAGGTCTAAAATTTTCTTTTTTTGTAATGTCTTTACCTGGTTTTGGTATCAGGGAGATGGTAGCTTCATAGAATGAGTTGGGTAGTATTCCGTCTTTTTCTATGCTTTGAAATACCTTCAATAGTAATGGTGTTAAGTCTTCTCTGAAGGTTTGGTAGAACTCTGCAGTGAAGCCATCTGGGCCAGGACTTTTTTTTGTTGGGAGTTTTTTGATTACCGTTTCAATCTCTTTTTTTGTTATGGGTCTATTTAGTTGTTCTACTTCTGAATGTGTTAGTTTAGGTAAGTAGTATTGTTCCAAGAATTTATCCATTTCTTCTAGGTTTTCAAATTTGTTAGAGTACAATTTTATGTAGTAATCTGATATGATTCTTTTGATTTCATTTGGTTCTGTTGTGATGTGGTCCTTCTCGTTTCTTATTCGGGTTATTAGTTTCCTTTCCTGTTTTTCTTTTGTCAGTCTAGCCAATGGTTTATCAATTTTGTTAATTTTTTCAAAGAACCAGCTTTTGGCTTTGTTAATTCTTTCAATTGTTTTTCTGTTCTCTAATTCATTTAGTTCAGCTCTAATTTTTATTATTTGTTTTCTTCTGGTGCCTGATGGATTCTTTTGTTGCTCACTTTCTATTTGTTCAAGTTGTAGGGACAGTTCTCTGATTTTGGCTCTTTCTTCTTTTTGTATGCGTGCATTTATCGATATAAATTGGCCTCTGAGCACTGCTTTTGCTGTGTCCCAGAGGTTTTGATAGGAAGTATTTTCATTCTCGTTGCTTTCTAAGAATTTCCTTATTCCCTCCTTGATGTCTTCTATAACCCAGTCTTTTTTCAGGAGGGTATTGTTCATTTTCCAAGTATTTGATTTCTTTTCCCTAGTTTTTCTGTTATTGATTTCTAGCTTCATTACCTTGTGGTCTGAGAAGATGCTTTGTAATATTTCGATGTTTTGGATTCTGGAAAGATTTGTTTTATGCCCTAATATGTGGTCTATTCTAGAGAATGTTCCATGTGCACTAGAAAAAAAAGTATATTTTGCAGCAGTTGGGTGGAGAGTTTTGTATAAGTCAATGAGGTCAAGTTGGTTGATTGTTGTAAGTAGGTCTTCCGTGTCTCTATTGAGCTTCTTACTGGATGTCCTGTCCTTCTCCGAAAGTGGTGTGTTGAAGTCTCCTACTATATATGTGGAGGTGTCTACCTCACTTTTCAATTCTGTTAAAATTTGATTTATGTATCTTGCAGCCCTGTCATTAGGTGGGTAAATATTTAATATGGTTATATCTTCCTGATCAATTGTCCCTTTTATCATTATATAGTGTCCTTCTTTATCCTTTGTGGCGGATTTAAGTCTAAAGTCTATTTTGTCAGAAATTAATATTGCTACTCCTCTTCTTTTTTGCTTATTGTTTGCTTGATATATTTTTTTCCATCCTTTGAGTTTTAGTTTGTTTGTGTCTCTAAGTCTAAGGTGTGTCTCTTGTAGGCAGCATATAGATGGATCGTGTTTTTTTATCCAGTCCGTGACTCTCTGTCTCTTTATTGGTGCATTTAGTCCATTTACATTCAGCGTAATTATAGATAAGTAAGTTTTTAGTGCTGTCATTTTGAAGCCTTTTCATGTGTGTTGTTGGCCATTTCATTTTTCCACATGCTTTTTTGTGCTGAGACGTTTTTCTTAGTAGCTTGTGAGATCCTCATTTTCATAATGTTTAACTTTGTGTTTATTGAGTCGTTACGTTTTTCTTGGCTTTTTTCTTGAGTTATGGAATTGATATTCCTTTTTGTGGTTACCTTTTTATTTACCCCTATTTTTCGAAGTAAAAACCTAACTTGTATCCTTCTATTTCGCCTTGTATCACTCTCCATCTGGCAGTTCAATGCCCCCTATATTTAGTCCCTCTTTTTGATTATTTTGATCTTTTATCTATTGATTTCCATGATTTCCTGTTGTGTGTATTATTTTGTTTATTTATTTATTTTTTAGAATTAGTCTTAATTTGTTTGTTTTTGTGCTTTCCCTGTTTGAGTTGCGTTGATATCAGGACGTTCTGTTTTGTGACCTTGTATTGTGCTGGTACCTGATATTATTGGTCATCCGGCCAAATAATCTCCTTTAGCATTTCTTGCAGTCTTGGTTTAGTTTTTGCAAATTCTCTAAACTTGTGTTTATCTGTAAATATCTTAATTTCTCCTTCATATTTCAGAGAGAGTTTTGCTGGATATATGATCCTTGGTTGGCAGTTTTTCTCGTTCAGTGCTCTGTATATGTCGTCCCATTCCCTTCTTGCCTGCATGGTTTCTGCTGAGTAGTCTGAACTTATTCTTATTGATTCTCCCTTGAAGGAAACCTTTCTTTTCTCCCTGGCTGCTTTTAAAATTTTCTGTTTGTCTTTGGTTTTGGCAAGTTTGATGATGATATGTCTTGGTGTTTTTCTTTTTGGATCAATCTTAAATGGGGTTCGATGAGCATCTTGGATAGATATCCTTTCGTCTTTCATGATGTCAGGGAAGTTTTGTGTCAGGAGTTCTTCAACTATTTTCTCTGTGTTTTCTGTCCCCCCTCCCTGTTCTGGGACTCCAATCACTCGCAAGTTATCCTTCTTGATAGAGTCCCACATGATTCTTAGGGTTTCTTCATTTTTTTTAATTCTTTTATCTGATTTTTTTTCAGCTATGTTGGTGTTGTTTCCCTGGTCCTCCAGAAGTCCCAGTCTACATTCTAATTGCTCGAGTCTGCTCCTCTGACTTTCTATTGCGTTGTCAAATTCTGTAATTTTATTGTTAATCTTTTGGATTTCTACATGCTGTCTCTCTATGGATTCTTGCAACTTGTTAATTTTTCCACTATGTTCTTGAATAATCTTTTTGAGTTCTTCAACAGTTTTATCAGTGTGTTCCTTGGCTTTTTCTGCATTTATCCTAATTTCATTTGTGATTATCTTTAAGCATTCTGTAAATTAGTTTTTTATATTCTGTATCTGATAATTCCAGGATTGTATCTTCATTTGGGAAAGATTTTGATTCTTTTGTTTGGGGGGTTGGAGAAGCTGTCATGGTCTGTTTCTTTATGTGGTTTGATATGGACTGCTGTCTCCGAGCCATCACTGGGAAACTAGATTTTCCAAGTAGTCAGCTGGTGCGCTGGCTCCTAGTTCTGAAAACAGTCGCTGTCTGCCCGTATTTGTTCGTTTTCCGTCTCTAAGTCTGTGCTTGTTGTTCAGAGTTCGTAGATTGTTATGTATGTGATTGATTCCCTTGTTTTTCCGAGTCTTTGTTGCAAGAGGGATCCGCGGTAGCGTCCACCTAGTCCGCCATCTTGGCCCCTCCCCTCTGTTGACTTTCTTTTGTGGTCTTTTGCATCTTTCTCTCTGATGTCATCTCTTGCTAAGTGAACTGATGCATGGGCAGTGAGCCATTTAAAACAACCTTACCTCCTCAGCCCCTCCCTCACTGGGGAGTGTCATCTGTCTCACGTGAGCCAAATGAATCTTTATTTCATCATTTAATGTTTTCAGGTTTCTTTCCTCCCTCAGCTATCTCACACCAGCTTAGAACATGGGACCAGAGGAATCCACTTTCCTATTTTCCATCTGGATATCTCATAGTTTTACTTGATTTGTGGATGGTGCTCTGTTTTACATGTTCATGGTTCACTGTTCATAATAATTCTGCTATCCAGAAAACGCCCTTCCTCATATTAGTTGCCTGTCAGATGTGGAGTTATATTTAGATGAGATCAGGTGTATTCAGGGTAATATGGCTGTAGATGTGGAACTGTATTTAAAGGATGGGATAAAACCGTGTATTTGAGTATACTACATTATTTTGTAACAGTCAGCTGAAAAAACCAGATGCAATCAAGTCATTTCCGACTTACGGCAACCCCACGTGTGTCAGAGTTGTACTATGCTGCATAGGGTTTTCAGTGGCGATTTTTTTGAAAGCAGATCACCAGGCCTTTCTTCCGATGCACCTCTAAGTGGACTCAAATTTCCAACCTTTTGGTTATCTCTGAGTGCACTATGCAGGACTCTAAACAGTCAATCAGGCTGGTGATTTGGGCATGAGGGTCCACTTAAGTGTTTCATCTCTGATGTGTCAAAATGATTAACTAGAAGGAGATTTATCTGAAGTCAGTCTGAAATATGGGTGCGAGTTGACAGCATGACCTGGATGTCACTGTTTACCATTTTAGCCAAACCTTTTGGGCATGCCTAATGGCCCTTTGCTTCTATCTCACTTTATCCTTCCTTTCACAAAGACTGAAGACTCTCCTAAAGTGGTTTTGCCTCATTGCTATTCTACAATCTTTCACATTTGTTTGCGTGTTTGGGACACTACTTTGTTTACTATGCTAGAACATTTGGGACACCTTTGGCTTTTGCAGAAGGTGGTTTGCATGACAGTAGAGTTGTGAAGTAGGTGAAGTCTGTTTTCCAGAGTCCCGCCCTCCTTCCCCTCCCTTCTTTCTCTTTTCCCCCCCTCAGTAGCACCACTTGCCTTTATTTTCTTCCTCAGACAATTTTGATTCCCAGACCTGGAAGCTTATTTTTTCCCATTAAAACTTTCTGTCAACAAAGGATCTGAACATATTCATGTTGTTATATGCCATCCAGTCAGTTCCACCTCATAGTGATCCTGTGTACAACAGAATGAAACACTGCCTGGTCCTGCACTATTCTCACAATCGTTGTTATGCTTGAGCCCATTGTTGCAGCCACTGTGTCAATCCATCTTGTCAAGAGCCTTCCTCTTTTTCACTGACCCTCCACTTTACCAAGCATGATGTCCTTCTCCAGGGACTGACCCCTCCTGATAATCTATCCAAAGTATGTGAGACGTAGTTTCATCATCCTTGCTTCTAAGGAGCATTCTGGTTGTACTTCTTTCAAGACAGATTTGTTCATTCTTTTGGCAGTCCATGGTATATTCAGCATTCTTCACCAACACCACAATTCAAAGGTATCAGTTCTTCTTTGGTCTTCCTTATTCACTGTCCAGCTTTCACATGGTTATGAGGTAATTGAAAACACCATGGCTTAGGTGAGGCACATCTTAGTCTTCAAGGTGACATCTTTGCCTTTTAACACCTTAAAGAGGTCCTTTGCAGCTGAATGGACATGGGGAATACAGGGTGGAGAGAAGAAGTGTGCTGTCTCATTAGGGGGAAAGCAACTAGAAGTATATAGCAGGGTGTATATAAATTTGTGGAAACCCTGGTGGCGTAGTGGTTAAGTGCTACGGCTGCTAACCAAGAGGTCAGCAGTTTGAATCCACCAGGCGCTCCTCAGAAACTCTATGGGGCCATTCTATTCTGTCCTATAGGGTCGCTATGAGTCGGAATCGACTCGACAGCACTGGGTTTATATAAATTTGTGTGTGAGAGACTAACTTGATTTGTGAACTTTCACTTAAAGCATAATAAAAAAATTTTTTTTTAAATAATAAAAAAAAGAGGTCCTTTGCAGCAGATTTGGCAAGTGCAGTGTGTCTTTTGATTTCTTGACTGCTGCTTCCATGGCTGTTGATTGTGGATCCAAGTAAAACGAAATCTTTGACAATTTCAATCTTTTCTCTGTTTATCATGATGTTGCTCATTGGTCCAGTTGTGAGGATTTTTGTTTTCTTTATGTTGAGGTGCAATCCATACTGAAGGCTGTGGTCTTTGTTCTTCATTAGTATGTGCTTCAAGTCCTCTTCACTTTCAGCAAGCAAGGTTGTGTTATCTGCATGACACAGATTGTTAATGAATCTTCCTCCAATCCTGATGCTGAGTTCTTCTTCATATAGTCCAGCTTCTCTGACTATTTGCTCAACATGCAGATTGAATAGGTATGGTGAAAGAATACAACCCTGACGAACACCTTTCCTGACTTTAAACCACACAGTATCCCCTTGTTCTGTCCGGATGACTGCCTCTTGATCTATGTAAAGGTTCCTCATGAGCACAACCAAGTGTTCTGGAATTCTCATTCTTTGCAGTGTTATCTATAATTTGTTATGATCCACACAGTTGAATGGTTTTGCATAGTCAATAAAATACAGGAATGAACATATTCATAGGAAGCTGTGAATGTGTGAATACTGCTTAAAATAGTTGCTCAATGATAATTTGCATTTTCAAGCCATAAAAGTCTTAAACTATAGCAGAAAGCATCCATCTGGGAAGTTTCCAGAAGAACTGGACCTGTCAAGTTAGCAGCACATTGTCCCTGAAGACCTACTGTGCGTTGTTGTTGTTGTATGGTGACGGGTCAATTCTAACTAACTGTGAACCTACTAGACAGGGTGGAACTGCTGCATAGAGTTTCCTAGGCTGTAATCTTAACCTGGGAAGATCTCCAGCTCTTTTCTCCTGCAGAGCTGCTGGTGGCTTTGAACTGCTGAGTGCTTTACCATTGCACCACCAGGGCTCTTTACCTACTGTGTAGATGTTGACTAATCCACCTATCTGTGAGCCTAAGTTTGGTTCAGTGGATTCTGCCGCCACCTGCTAAATTCCAATTGCATCTCTGTGGAAGCCCTGGAGGAGCCCCATATTGTTTGGTAACAATTGCCAGAGATTGTTAGGGCTAGAGGGGCTCAGCAGGATGTTCCAGGGCATTCTAAATGGTGATGTAGATTTTAATAAAATGTGCCAGAGTCTAGCTAAGTGACCGTGATCATTCACTCCTTGTACTTTAGTTTTTGGGCAAAAATAAATACAAGAATTCTGTCTAAGGTTCTTGTGAATAATACATTATACATATGAGTGGACAATACCAGAACATCTATATAAATGTTTTATTTGCATTCATTTTTTTTAAATTGTGTTTTAAGTGAAAGTTTACAATTAAAGTCAGTCTCTCATACAAAAATTTATATACACCTTGATTTTTTTTTTTTTTATGTAATCCTAGCTGCTCTGCCCCTAATGTGACAGCCACTCCTCCTCTCCACTCTGTGTTCCCAGTGTCCACTCAACCAGCTCCTGTCCCCCTCTGCCTTCTCATCTCACCTCCAGGCAGGAGCTGCTCGTATAGTCTCGTGTGTCTACTTGAGCTAAGAAGCTCATTCCTCACCAGTATAATTTTCTGTCTTATAGTCCAGTCCAATCCCTGTCTGAAGAGTTGGCTTCGGGAATGGCTCCAGTCTTGGCCTAACAGAGGGTCTGGGGGCCATGTCTTCTGGGGTACCTCCAGCCTCAGTCAGACCATTAAGTCTGGTCTTTTTATGGGAATTTGAGGTCTGCACCCCACTGCTCTTCTGCTCCATCGGGAATTCTCTATTGTGTTCCCTGTCAGGGCTGTCATCGGTGGTAGCTGGGCACTATCTAGCTCTTCTGATCTCAGGCTGATGGAATCTCTGGTTTATGTGGCCCTTCCTGTCTCTTGGGGTCATATTTACCGTGTGTCTTTGGTGTTCTTCATTCTCCTTTGCTCCAGGTGGGTTGAGACCAATTGATGCATCTTACATGGCTGCTCGCTAGTGTTTAACACCCCAGACACCACTCACCGAAGTGGAATTATTTGCATTCACATTTTTAAAGATAAAAAAAAATTTTTTTTTTTTAATTATATTGTGTACCTCCCTTTCAGCTCCATGTTGTTCACTGGAATTCAGACAAATATCCCAGCTTCGTTGAGGCAGCTCATGAGCCTGATGGACTAGCTGTCTTGGGAGTATTTTTACAGGTAAGAATAAACTGATTTCATTTTACATAATCAGTCAGTGATTTGGGATAAAAGTTTCAGTCATGGAGTAGACACATTCAATCATTTTGTTAATGGTAAACTAGTTTTGGGTTTAATTTTTCTCTTTGGAAATGAGTAATGAACATATATGAGTTTATGGTTCATCTAAGGGCCTAGGACATTGTCTTATGATTTATTATCCATTGATCATTTTAATATGTATAGCAACGGTGGCAACAAGAACAGCAACAACCATAGCAACAGAAGTAGCAGCTGAGATCTTGAGAAGAAAAACCTTGTTCTGGGCTCTTCCTGATTACACAGTATTTAGGAGATGGGAAAGAATAAAGTTCAAGTGCCTGGTTCTTGAAGCACTAGTTTGGCCACAGTGGCTTGTTTCCACACATAGTAATTAAAAAAAAAAAAAAAAAATTGTTGTTGTAATTCCCTTTGATATTCACACGTGGTCAGACAATTATCATTGTCATAACACCTGTGGGTGAGTTGGGCTGCTTAGCTCCCACTGTGACCACATTCTTGCAGGGTGTGTATATTTGCCATGTCACATACCTCTGTGTGTGATGTGATGACTCCTTGAGCTGGGACTGGAGGAAGCGTGGGGCAAAGGCAGAGAGTGGTGTGGAGAGCAATAGCCCCTGTCCTTCAGCCTCCACATGGGAGTGGTGGCAGTGGGATCCAGGTGGGACCAGAGAGAGAGTTCACTTTAGTTTTCAAGTGTGTAAAACCTTCAGGATGACTCATGATGTCCGTAGTAATGAAAAGAGTTACATATGGTAAAACTTGGAAAAGCCAGAAACTGTGTAAGGGGGAAACTTTTCAGAGAAGGAAAACCCAGTTATTTTTCACCAATAGAGAGCGATAGAAAAGTGGTAAGGTTGCACCCTGTCAAAGGCAGAAAACTTGCAAGACCCGGGAAAACAAAGCAGTCCCGTTGGGTTCCAGCTATCACAAGTTTCACTGTATACTCTTTTGAGGAGTTCTGCTTACTTGGGACCTCAACTTGTTTTAGGCTGAAAATGGGAGATGTTTTGATGCCACTATAGTCAGTTTAAGAGTCCTCCGTGGTGCAGACAGTTAATGTGCTTGACTGCTAACCAAAGGGTTGGAAGTTCACGTCCACCCAGAGATGGCTTGGAAGAAAGACTGGATGATCTACTTTGAAAAATCAGCCATGGAGAACCCTGTGGTGCAGAGTTCTACTCTGATACACAAGGGGACACCATGAGTCAGAGGCAATTCAATGGCAACTGTGACAGTGGTCATAGCCAATTTAGACCTAGGGTCTGAAAGTCACGTCTGGCTTAATAAACAAACAAAAAAAAACCATTGCCGTCTAGTCAATTCCAACTCATAGCGACCCTAGGGGACAGAGTAGAACTGCCTCATAGGGTTTCCAAGGAGCACCTGGAAGATTTGAACTGCGGACCTTCTGGTTAGCAGCAGCCATAGCTCTTAATCACTATGCCACCAGGGCTGGTTGGCTGACTGGCTTAATAGTGCAGCTGTTAGAGTTTCCCAAGCAAGGTTTCTCTCAAGGTAACCTGTATCTTACACATTTATAAAGCTGAAAAATATGAAGCTGTTACTACTAGTTTTGGAACCAAAACTGACAGTTCCGCCAAGGAGTCCTGTAATATTATCTTGTTGTTCAGATTCTTCTGGCATGATAAGGCCAGCAGGTGAAAGAGAGTTTCGTTATAGAACAATCGATGTTTGTTCTGAGTTGGATTAGCTTTTTAAAAGTATAATAATAATAAAAAAAAATAGTGACTGAAATGGAGTGGTTCAGATTAAATCTGCTACAGTAACAATTTCTTTTGAAATTTCATGTTTTTAGATTGGTGAATATAATCCCCAACTGCAAAAAATTACTGACATTCTGGATTCCATTAAAGAAAAGGTAAAATGAATTATTATTTGCTAATGATTAACAGGAAAGCCTGGTTGCATAGTGGTTAAGAGCTACGGCTGCCAACCAAAAGGCTGGCAGTTCAGATCCACCAGGTGTTCCTTAGAAACTCTATGGGGCAGTTCTACACTGTACTATAGGGCTGCCTGAGTGAGAATCGATTGGATGGCAACGGGTTTGGTTTTTTGGGTAATGGTTAACATGTTCTTAAGGAACCCTGGTGGTGCAGTAGTTAAGCGCTTGGCTGCTAACCAGCTTGGTGTTTGGAATCCACCAACTGCTTCATGGGAGAATGATGTGAGTCTGCTTCCATAAAGATTCGTTGCAGTCAAGTCACTTCCGACTCATAGCAACCCTACAGGAAAGAGTAGAACTGCCCCATGGGGTTTCCAAGGAGCAGCTGGTGGATTCGAACTGTGGACCTTTTGGTTAGCAGCTGAGATCTTAAACCACTCTGCCACCAGGGCTCCTCTGTAATGATTACGGCCTTGGAAACCCTTTGGGGCTGTTCTACTGTGTCCAATAGGGTCGCTATGAGTCGGAATCAACTCGATGGTAATGGGTTAATATATTCCTATGACTGTTCTCTCCTGAATTTTCTTACCTTTTTTTAAAGTCCAAGATCTTAGGCACAAGCTTATGCTGTCTGCTTTGAAGCAAGTTTGGAACATACTAGACCAGTAGAGCAGAAGTAACTCAGTACCACTTTTTGGAAATTATGAAAGAGTGTCAAACTACCTAAAATTATTGTTGTTGTTGCTAGCTGCTCGCAAGTTGGCCCAGGACTCATGGTGACCCCATGCACGATGGAACTAAACGTTGCCTGCTCCTGTGCCATTTCCATGATTGGTTGGGGATTGGACTATTGTGATCCACAAGGTTTTCATTGGCTGATTTTTGGAAACAGATTGCCGGACTTTTCTTCCTAGTCTGCCTTAGTCTGGAAGCCCCACGGAAACCTGTTCAGCATCATAGCATCATGCAAACCTCCACTGACAGACAGACGAATGGTGGCTGCACACAAGGTGCATTGGCTGGGCATCGAAACTGGTCTCCTGCATGGAGGGCGAGAATTCTAGACCTGAACCACCTATGCCCTCTTATCTAAAATAACCACTGATAAATCTGTTTCTACATAATCAGCTTCTGGTATTGGAGTTTTGCAGATGCATCTTTAACACTTTTTAAAGAACACTTATATTAAAACAAATTCTATGCTTCTTAAATAAATCCAAGTGGTATGGTATTGCTATTTTTAAAAGGCAGATACTACACAATTCCATATTGTTTCCTTGGGTGTCTGTTTTTTGAGGTCTTTGGAAAGCAAGCTGTACCATTGTAATTTGTGGGAATTCTCTTTTTTCCTCTAGGGAAAACAAACTCGATTCACAAATTTTGACCCAGTGTCTCTGCTTCCTCCGTCTCGGGACTACTGGACATATCCTGGTTCCCTCACAGTCCCACCTCTTCTGGAGAGTGTCACTTGGATCGTTTTAAAGCAACCTATAAATATCAGCTCTCAACAGGTACATCACCTCTTCCAGACTGATCCTGATTCACTCAGAGGAAACTGGGCTGGATCTTTACTTTTTAACCTGCAGTTGAAGCCTGTGTTTTCCCTTCATTGATTGAATGGTTGGTTGGAGCAGATGAGATTCGTGTCCTTTTTTTTATGTGACTTCTATGGCAAGATGATTTCTTTCCCGGTTCTAATATTTTGCAATTTAATGTGCACACAGACATGAAGAAAGTGAAACACCATTTTGGACACTATAACTGTTTTGCTTTTGTGTCTTTTGTTTGGTCTGGGATATAAGCAGGCTGGGATATAAAGGGCAAAATCATGAGACAGGCTCTTGGAAGATCACATTCTCCTTTTGGGCCTCAGCCCCTAGACCTGCTTCTCCCACTGATTTCACATTTAGAAAGCAAACAGGGATAGATGAAGTACCCTCAGAAACACGTCAGCCTGCTAAACACTGAAAGCGTAAAAGTTTAAGAAGAAGTGATCTTACGGCTTTTGTTAACCAAACGTTTTTGGGGTGTCTGAGAAGCTTTTAAGCATTTGTTGAGAGGCTCTGTGGGCTGGCCCCGTATACTTCTCTAGTGAAGACATTTACTCGGTTCTGATAAATGTCCCCTGAGTCCCCACTGTAGGCCAAGCCTCTGCCAAGTTTAGGATATCTTTGATGCTCAGAAACTCTGCTCAGAGCTCTAGAACCCTGCAGATGGGTCAACCTGACCACGTGATTTTATGTGCTCTGGCGTGCTGTGCATCTTAGTAGGTTGTATTTTGTTCTGTTCCCCCTCCTCTTCTTTGAAGTAGGTGCTGCAGTATTTTAGCATGAACATAATCTAGTGATTTTTGCAGCTAATAAAGTACTTCTGTTTTGGGCTTGTACACTTGCCAAGCTGTTAATTTTTCCCCCAAATCAAAGGCTAGAACTGGTTCAAGTTTACCCAGATCTTGTTAGGTAACATTTCCCCTTAGGGTGTTGAACATCTTCAGCCTTCTGCTGGACATTTCTCAGAATTCTCTTGACCTTGTCTTTAGGATTCAAGGTAAATAATAATCTGGGGCGTACTTCTTAAAACATTTGATAAAAGTCTGGTTAGAAATCCAGAGCTTGACTGACATGAAAACTGAATTTCTTCCCATCATAAATCAGGTGGGCTGTATCCTCAGAAAAATGACCTGCCATTGGTTCAGTGGCCTTATTAAAGGGAGTTCATTTTTCTCTTCTTCACAGGTTTGTCAGCCCTGGTGGCATAGTGGTTAAGCACTACAGCTGCTAACCAAACGGTCAGCAGTTCAAATCCGCCAGGCGCTCCTTGAAAACTCTATGGGGCAGTTCTACTCAGTCCTATAGAGTCGCTATGAGTCGGAATCAACTCAACAGCACTGGGTTCACAGGTTTACTTTTCCTCGCCTTTGTGTTAAATTTCAGCAGGTTAATAGTAAAAGTTATTAATTATAGTATCAAGGTAGTTAATGATAAGGGGATATTTTTTTCTCATATTTCAAGGATATCTTTGTTCTTTAAAGCTGCTTGAAATATAACTTGTGCTTTTTCTTCAACCCACCAGTGATTTGAAAAAGAATATATCAAAATACAGAAACCTTGGTGGCATAGTGGTTAAGAGCTACCCCTGCTAACCAAAAGGTTAGCAGTTTGAATCCACCAGGCTGTCCTTGGAAACTCTACGGGACAGTTCCATTCTGTCCTATAGGGTCACTATGAGTCAGATTTGACTCACTGGCGATGGGTTTGGATTTCGGTATATCAAAATATATAATTTAGTTCCATGAAAAACACAGTTAACCTTATTAAAAATAACTCCCTGAAGTTTAGGAATTATAGCTGCTTACTATGGGATCGCTAGGAGGCTCAGTTAGTATTAAATATTAATGTGATTTTTATACAGTGGAATACATAAAATGTTAGCTGCCTTGTAGAGCTGTACTGTGATTGATATTTCACTTTGAAGCGTTCACTTAAATCTACTGCAGCAGAAACACATTCAGGTGTTTTAATTTCTAACCATACTGAGGTGGCTATCTGGATAATACTTCAAATTATTTTAATATAATTTTACGGTGATTTTAAGAGTTAAAGAATAAGCAAATATATACTTTAAAAAATCTAACTGCAGTTTAGCCATGAGAAAAACATCAGACAAATCCCAATTGAGGGTCAGTCTGCAGAATACCAGATCAGTACTCCTCAAAATTGTCAGTCATTTAAAAAAAAAAACAGGGTGTGGGGGGGAACGTCTAAGAAACTGTCACATTCAAGAAGAGCCTAATGAAACAGGACTACCAAGTGTAATGTGGTATCCTGGATGGGATCCTGAAACAGAAAAAAAGACATTAGGTAAAATCTAAGGAAATCTGAATAAAGTTTGGACTTTAGTTAATGTTAATATACTAAGATTGGTCCATTAATTGTGACAAAGGTGTCATACTAATATGTTAGTAATAGAGGAAACTGGTGTGGGGTTTATAGTACAATCTTTGCAATAACTCTGTAAATCTAAAACTGTTAAAAAATTTAAAAAGTTATTTTAAAAAATCCAAAACATGAGAGGGCTGATAAAATTACTAAATTTCTTAGCTCTTTTTTATAAAGTGAACTGAAAATGTCTTTTATATGTTCCATTGATTTAGAGTTATTCCAAAAGATAATTTCAGTCTCAACTTTGGCAGGTCTTTTTTTTTTTTTCAGTCATGGAGGAACAATTGCTTTATTCACTTTCCAATTCCACTGTATAATGTCACTAGCTGAGAAGATTAATATCCTTTTTTTAGTAAGTTGGTGCCAGACTTTTTTTCTAGGTTTTTTTACTGCTCTTTCTTGCCTAGTCACTATTTGGCCTAAAGGATGAATCAGATGCTTTTCATTTTCTTTTTGTTGATTCAAGTACATTTATCTGCCTCAGAGTCAAACACTCAGTATTAAATTCTTGACTTAACTGCCATGCCAGTGAGCAGATGCACTGCTTTCTGACACTTTGGAAGGCTG
This sequence comes from Elephas maximus indicus, assembly GCF_024166365.1. NCBI lineage: Eukaryota > Metazoa > Chordata > Mammalia > Proboscidea > Elephantidae > Elephas > Elephas maximus. The sequence goes on along the minus strand of NC_064833.1, from coordinate 56,348,813 downwards.
ATTTTCTTGCTGAGTCTCTTTGGGTTATCTTAAATTATCTAAATTGCCTTGCTCGATTGCTGAAATTCAATGTGCAAAATACTTGGCTTTAATTTTTCTCTCCTTTAAAAAAAACTTTTTTTTTTTTTTTTTGGTTTATTATGATACTATTTGCATGCACTGTAGGACAGAGTAGAACTGTCCCATAGGGTTTCCAAGGAGCAGCTGGTGGATTCGAACTGCTGACCTTTTGGTTAACAGCTGTAGCTGTTAACCGCTGCCACTAGGGCTCTGTCTGCATACAATAAAATTCATGAATCTTAAGTGAACGAACAAATCTGTCTTGGAAGAAGTACAACCAGAATGCTCTTTAGAACCAAGGATGGGGAGACTGCGTCTTACATACTTTGAACATGTCAGGAGGGATCAGTCCCTGGAGAAGGACATTATGCTTGGTAAAGTACAGGGTCAGTGGAAAAGAGGAAGACCCTCAACGAGGTGGATTGACACAGTGGCTGCAACAATGAGCTCAGGCATAACAACGATTGTAAGGATGGCACAGGACTGGGCAGTGTTTCGTTCTGTTGTGCATAGGGTCGCTTTGAGTCGGAACTGACTGGACGGCACCTAACAACAAGTGTATGGTTGATGCTTTTGGTAACTGCACACAATTTTGCAACAACCAACACAATTAAATATAGATTACATCCCTTGGCCAGAAAAAGTTGCCTCGTGCCCCTTTGCACTCCATTGTTCCTGGCTCCAGGCAACCACTGACATGCTGTCACTAAAATTTTGTGTTTTCTAGCATTTCATTTAAATGTAATCATCCGTTACATAGACTTTTCTTTTTTAAAAAATTTTATTGTGCTTTAAGTGAAAGTTTACAAATCAAATCAGTCTCTCACACAAAAACCCATATACACCTTACTACACACTCCCAATTGCTTTCCCCCTAATGAGACAGCCCGCTCCCTCCCTCTACTCTCTCTTTTTGTGTCCATTTCACCAGCTTCTAACCCCCTCCACCCTCTCATCTCCCCTCCAGGCAGGAGATGCCAACATAGTCTCAAGTGTCCACCTGATCCAAGAAGCTCACTCCTCACCAGCATCCCTCTCCAACCCATTGTCCAGTCCAATCCCAGTCTGTAGAGTTGCTTTTGGGAATGGTTCCTGTCCTGGGCCAACAGAAGGTCTGGGAGCCATGACCACCGGGGTCCTTCTAGTCTCAGTCAGACCATTAAGTCTGGTCTTTTTATGAGAATTTGGGGCCTGCATCCCACTGTTCTCCTGCTCCCTCAGGGGTTCTCTGTTGTGTTCCCTGTCAGGGCAGACATCGGTTGTAGCCGGGTACCATCTAATTCTTCTGGTCTGAGGCTGATAGACTTTTCTTTTTGACTTTTTTTACTTAGCATATTTTTGAGATTCATCTATTTTATTTTTCTTGCTAATATACCACATTTAAAAAAAAATCTTCACTAATTGATAGACATTTGCATTGCTTTCAGTTTTTGGATATTATGAATAATAGCTATCCATATTTAGGTAGGAAACCCTGGTGGCATAGTGGTTAAGTGCTATAGCTGCTGACCAAAAGGTCGGCAGTTCGAATCCACCAGGTACTCCTTGGAAACTCTCTGGGACAGTTCTACTCTGTCCTGTAGGGTCACTGTGAGTTGGAATTGACTTGAAGGTAGTGAGTTTTGGTTTATATTTAGATATTAGGCATAATTGGCATACCTACTTTTGTGTAGACATATTTTCATATGTTTTCAGTAAATACCTAGGAGTGGAATTGCTGATGCCGTAAATGCATGTTCGATTTTATAAGATACTGCCATATTTTTTTTTTTTTTTTAAGAGGCAGCACCATTTTACATTTCCACCACAAATGTATGAAATTTGTAGTTGCTCCATATCCTTGTCAGTTTGGGATTATTGGTCTTTTTAACTTTAGCCACTCTAGTAGGTATATGGTGGTACCTCACTGTAGCCTTAATTTGCATTTCTCTGTGATGTCTAGTGATGTGGAGCATCTTTTTACATGCTTATTGGCTTCTTTCATGAAGTATCTGTTCAAGTCCTTTGCCCATTTTTAAATTGAGCAGTTTGTTTTTCCATTATTGAATTGCAAGTGTTCTGTATATATTCTAGATAAAAACCCTTTGTCAGATACATATTTTGAAAAAATTTTCTCCCAGTCTATGGTTTGCCTTTTAATTTTTTTTAACTATGTCTTTTGAATAGGAAAAGTTCTCAATCTTGTTGAACTCCGTTTAATCTATTTATCTTTTATAATTTGTACTTTTGGCATCCTGTTTAAGTAACCTTTGCCTAACTATATGCCACAAAATTTTACTATTTTAAAGTTATTCCTAATTTAAGGAATAATTTTAACTCTTTGATTACCTTTGAGTTAATTTTTGTGTATAGGGTGCTCCAGTCTCTCTCTCCTTTCCTCCAGATAATTCCAGTTACACGTACATTTGACTTTTAATATCACCTAAAAGGTCTGTGAAGCTCTTAAAAATTTTTTTTTTCTTTTCTGCTCCTCACCTTACGTAATTCCTATTGATCTATATTCACGTTCGTTTGCTCTTTTCTCTATCATATTAATTTGGCTGTTAAATCCACCCAGTGAGTTTTTTTTATTTTAGAAACTGTACTTTTTTAGTTCTAGAATCGCTAGTTGTTTTTTTGTTATTCTTTGTGATTCTTTGCTGAGACTTTCCATTACTCTGCTGAGATTTCTCATGCATTGAAAAGATGCTTTGTTTAACTTCAGAAAACCATCAGGTAATTATAATATCCACTCTAAAATCCTTGTTTATTCCAACATTTGGTTCATCTTGGGTCAAACTGTTGATTTTCTTTTCTTTGAGAATGTGTTCTATTTTCTTGATTCTTTGTATACTGGGTAATTTTTTATTATATCGTAGACTTTATTAGTGGTCCCTGGGTGACAAAAATGGCTTGTGCTCGACTACTTACCTAAAGATTGGTGGTTCGAATCCTCTCAATGGTGCTGTGGAAGAAAGGCCTGGCAATCTGCTTCCATAAAGATTACAGCCAAGAAAACCCAATGGAGCAGTTCTACTCAGGAACACATGGGGTCACCATGGGTCAGAACCAATTTGATGGCAGTGGTTTTGGTTTTATTTTTTTAGACATTATGAATGTTTAGTTGTGGAGATTCTGGATTCTGTTATTTTTCTCTGATTAGGGGAAATGGCAAAAAAGTGAAAAGCTAGAGGTACTATATAGTGTTGTGGTTAATATATGACTTATTTGCCAGATGGCTTATGTACTGAAACTTTCTGGCTATCTCACAGGTTCCTCATCTGTAAAATGCGGGTAAGATAACATAACACAGGTAGGCTGTGACTTATGATGTATTTGAGTTATGATGAGCCACATGACTGCCCCTTTTTTTTTTTGTACATCTTATCATTAGTAATATGTTGCAGTGTGTAATTTGCTGATGTTATTCTCAAATGTTTATGGGCAGCTATTCAATTTTATGATTTATTGTTCAAAACACTGCTGAATTTAGAAAGATACTGATAATAAAAGGTAATAATAATGAAAACTAAAAAAAAAAAAAGGTGTTGGACATATGTCAGAACCGACTTACAACAGAGTTGTCAGAACAGAACCTTGCCTAAGTCAGGGACTACCTGTGTTATGTGACCCGTTGCCATCAAGTTGATTCTGACTCATGGAGGCCCCGTGCTTTACAGAGTAGAATTCAGCTCCACAGATTTTTGTTGGCTGTAATCTTTACAGAAGCAGATTGCCAGGCCTTTGTTCCGCAGTGCTGCTGCTGGGTTCAAATGGCTGATCTTTCAGTTATTAGTTTAGCAAACTGTTTGCACCACCTAAAACCAAAAACCAAACCCATTGCCACCGAGTCGATTCTGACTCATATGGGGATCTGAAAATGGGGATGTTAGCAATGATTTATTAATAGTGTTGTTTTGGGGATTAAATGAGATAATGTAATATAAAGCACTTAGCACAGTGCCTGGCCCATAGGTAGAGTTCAGTAAAACAGCTTGTTTTTATTATATTCAACTTTTGCAGGCAGTGGAGTGCTATTAAAGATTTTTGAGCAGGTGAAGGACATAAAGCTGTTCACAGAAACATTAGAAAAGAATATCTTAGCTTACTGGGGTTACTACACAAAGAAATTACAATTTTAGTATTTGAGCCAAGAAAAAAACAATAAAACAGGTTGTACCTACCTCAGGCTCAAGGCTGAACTGGGAAGACTTTTGCCAGGGATTATATAGATGCTGAATCAGGCTTATCGACAGAGGGACAGGTTTTCTGCCTGGATGAAGCCCAGGGCTGGGTTAAGAGATGAGACTGGTAGGCGCTTTTAGAGGCCAGTGTAGTGGCGAGGACTCTGGAGGAAAGAGGAGCAAATCTGAGTGAGGGCTGGGAGATGTAGGGACCAACTGGCTGCTCTATGTGATTGGGAGACCCAGAGCCAAAAAGGGAAAGGGTTCGGTGAGACTCCTACCCAAATGAGCACAGTGTTTAGAGAAAGATCTAGCATAAGATCCAGTTCTAGATAGATAGGGTAAGATTCTGGAGAAGTAGGAAGCCATGATCACCTTCCAGAGCAGCCAAAAGAATGGAGGAAATAAAGATGATCGAAGTAAACAGCAGCATCACTGGGGAGGCAAGTCATACTGGGTGAGACCCGTGAGTCAGTGTCCTGATTCAGGACAAGGGTTTCCTGCATAGCCACCTCCAGTGGCCGCTCCAGGCAGACCAGGATTTCCAGGATCTGCAGGAGGGTTGGTGTTTTCTCCATGGTTCCAGAGATTAGTTTTTTTTTCTTGTTTGATTAAAAAAATTTTTTTTTTAAATAAACTTTATTTTAGAAAAATTTTAGATTTACAGAAAAGTTGCAAAGACAGGTTGCACAGAGCTCCCTGTATATCCCTTATCCGGTTTCAGTTTCCTCTAATGTTAACATCTTACATTACCAAAGTACATTTGTCAACACTAACACACCAACGTTGGTATGTCACTATTAACTAAACTCCAGATTATTTTATTTGGATTTCACTAGTTTTTTTTTTTTTTGTTGTTAACGGCATTTTTCTGTCCCAGGATCCAATCCAGGATAAACCAAAGCCAAACCAAACCTGTTGCCGTCAAGTCTCTTCTAACTCATAGTAACCCTGTAGGACAGAGTAGAACTGCCTCCTAAGGCTTCCAAGGAGCCACTGGTGGATTCAAACTGCCAACCTTTTGGTTAGCAGTCGGGCTCTTAACCACTATGCCACCAGGGCTCCAATCTAGAATACCACATTGCATTTAGTTGTCATATCTCCTTAGCTCTACTTTGGTCTGTGACAGTTTCTTGATCTTGCCTTGTTTTTCATGATCTTGACAGTTTGTTTTTTTTTTTTTTTGAGATTAGATTTTGTTGGCTTCTGCTACTTGATTTTACCAGAGAATCTCTTAAGTCTTACTTTGTTTTGACTATAATGATCTGGTCTAATTTTAGAAATTCCCAGAAGCATGTGTAATAGCAAGTTGTAAATACTTGCCTCGTCCTCTCCATATCTGTACTCTTAAAAGACATCCATGCTTGGATAGCTGCTTGTATAGGATGGTTGATCCTGTCTCCATAGAGCATGGCTCTCAACTGTTGTCTGTTTATTGTGAAGGACCTCTTTCCCCTCTGCCTCCCATCCTGGTTAGTTCTGTACAAGAAACATTTTAGACTTCAGGTAAATGATGATGATGGAAACCTGACTGGTAAGTCCTAAAGTTGCTTGACTCTCAGATTAGGTGACTATTAAAGCTTGGAGAACTGACGCAGTCATTCCCGGTAACAGAGTAATTGGTCCTCACTAAAGCAAAGCAAAGCAAACACCAAGACCTTCCTTGTATTAATGGGCAGTGTATTTTTGGTGAACATTTTTGAGGGGACAGACTTATTCAGGTAATTTACCCAGCCTTCATTTTACTATTGCAAATCTGTGCTACTGAGGAAAAAAAGAACAAAAACCAAACCCGTTGCCGTTGAGTGGATTCTGACTCATAGAGACCCTACAGGACAGAGTAGAACTGCCCCATAAGGTTTTAGTCTTAATGAATAATATTAAACCCCCAAAGAAGTTGTTAAATAACTTATAAAACATACTTATAATAGAAAAATATATAACAATTAAAAATAATAGTGTAGATTTATACTTACTGGTATGCTAAGATGTCTAGAATATATATTAAGTGAAAAAAAAACAAGTTTCAAATCAGCATGTATAGTAGAGCCTGTTTTTGTGAAAAAAAAAAAAATTAAGAATGTATGTGTGTGTTTCTACGTAGAAAAACACCTGGAAGAATGTACTCCGTAATGCTAACAGTAATTCTATCTGGGTGGTTTAGTAATTTTTATTTCCTTCTTCCTACTCTGTATATTGTATGAAGTTTTTAAGGTAAATAAGCATTTTTCTTTAGTAATAAAAAATTGCACTCTTTTTGGTGAGAAATATGCCTGATAGCACTTGAAGTGTATTTAAAAATTATCAGCTGTTGAAAGGTCCTAGGTTTTTTCCATAGTTAGAGGTTTACAAGGCCTAAGTGTGGTGGAACAAAGATTTTTAGTTAAAGGAAATGATATCTATAGGATCAAGGTCCTATAGGAGCATCACCACATGTCTCCCACGAAAATCAGGGCCATGATAGGTTAGTGCACATGACATATCGGGGCCATGATATATTGGAATGCTTGTAAGTGTTGCTGGAAGACACTTACTGAGGAAATCTAATCCGATATATTTTATAGATGAGGCAACTGAGGACCAGAGACAATACATGATTTGTATAACATCATGCAGCTGCTTAGTGGCAGAACCAGGATGAACCTAGTTCTGAAAGCCAGTGCAGCACCATTGTACCACTCTGCCTTTTTGGGTGACATTCTCTGATTTCTAGATATGTGCCCTTTACACCACATTCTAAATGTTGCTTCCTCTTTTTGCTTTGATCTTCCAGTAAAGAATGCTTAGGTACTTAATTTTTGAGCCCACTGGCAAAAGAGTTGCTTTATTATGACCCATAACTTAGAAAAATTTCATTGCAATATTTGTAGGTCCTGGTAGAGTAAAGGTTATATGTCTCTTAGCTTTCTACACAGTGCAATTCTGTATCATTGCTGTGACTTTTCAGTGCTTAAACCAACTCCTGTCTTTTCTTTAACAGCTGGCCAAATTCCGCAGCCTCCTTTGTACAGCTGAGGGTGAAGCAGCAGCGTTTTTGTTGAGCAATCACCGTCCACCACAGCCTCTGAAGGGCCGCAAAGTGAGAGCCTCCTTCCATTGAAAGTTGTCACCAGTGGACCATCCCAAACATGACTGTGGAGAGACAACACAAAACAAAACAGAGCACAACACCCCTACTAACAGTTTTTCCCTAGATGTCTGATCGATGGGTAACATTTTGCTGTCAGTTTTAGCACCACAAAGAAAGGCAGATCTCTTTAATCAAACTTTGCTCGTGTGGGTACTCAAGCAGTAAAAATTGTGGGAGTTGTAGCAAAACCTATGATATACCTCTATTCCTACCTGCGTGAGAACACATCACAAGCCTCAGCATGTGTTAAAAAATTTACCTTGCCAGAGAGACTGAATTAGTCATGTTTGTCAGTAATGTTTGGTTAAAAACTTAATTTTATTTCCAGAATTTTGAAATTGTGATACCTTTTTCTAAACAAATGACTCTGCTTAATGTTTTAATACTATTCCAATTCATAAAAAGTAGACAGTATTTCCTTTTAAAGTGAATTTTTGTTAAGATTATTATATTGCTGATTTGAATTGCATGGTACCTTTAATAAAGAGAACAATATGAGGGTTATAGGGGGTGAGATACAGCTACTTAATGGTGTACTCCACAGTTCACAGATAACCCATACAGTGTATGGTGAGATATTCATCAGGATATAAATGGCTATTTACTCTTTAATGAATTATGCCATATACCATACTCATACCATAATGTTAATGATGAACTGGCTAATAATTGACAAGATACAATACTTGGGAATTCATGGAATTAACATGGTTTGGAAGCTAACGGATTACACGGTACCAGCACAGGGCATGGTGAGTGGATTTCCTCCCTTTGGCTGGGAGAAATCTGGTATGGGTCATTGTTAGGCCAACTGGAGGAAAAATTTTTTTGAGTCTCATATAAATATACCTACTTTACACGTACCGACTATCTCATTATCCAACCTTTCGTATTTATGACAATAGTAAAAAAGCTATCTGACTCTTTTGCACATTAACAACGTAAGTCTGGCGGTAACGAACACTGATATGAGATGAGAGTAATGGTGGCTGTGATGGTTAAGGTTATGTGTGAACTTGGCTGTGCCATGATTCTCAGTGGTTTGGCAGTTATGTAATGATGTAATTTGGCAGTTATGTAATGATGTAGTCATCTTCCATTTTTGCGTAATGCCGATTTTCACAGAATAACCTGGTTTTTGGAACCTAACCATGTCAATAAGTGAGGAGTGGGTGTATACAATCAGTCTATAAACCTTTCAGCCCATCACTGTGTCAAAACTCAGCTCCTCTTTTACACATTCCCTCAGTTTACGTATTGCCTTTTAATAATTTTGTAAGGTGACTCTGGATATTCGTTTTAACCTACTATCTCTTATATATTTTGTTTGTTTTTGGTGAAGGATGAAGGGGAGGAAATCCTTTTGCTCTTTCTGGTAGAAACATGGGGTGACAGTAAGCATTAATTTGATCTCCTGTCAACCTCATATAAGACTTGAACAAATGCTATATACCACTGTCATCTTCTGAGAGAAATTTATCTGAGTTTCCTTGATTTTGATGATTTGCTTCAGATACTTCTTTTCCTCCAGATGTAGATTTTGATAATTGAAATTATTCTGTAATATTTTGCCTTATACAATAAATGAGTATAATTAAGTTGTGTAATAATGATGAATACTGGTGCATTATGTAAGCTCCTGGAGAGTAAAAAGTGGCTATCTTTGTCGTTCTTTGACCCTCCCAATGTCTATCTAGCATGAAGCTTTGCAGGAGATCGACACTTAGTAAACATTTGATGAGTTGAATATTTTTGTTTGATTTTATTTGATATCTTTGATAATTTTCTCTGAGATCAAATGCACTGTAAGTAATATAAAAACTAAATGATAAGTTATCTTTTGAAAAAAATTTTTTTTAAAAGAATACTTATTAAACTTACTTTGTGGAATCAGAAGCTCTAATGGTTTTAAAAATGCCGGTGTAGAGTGAAAAAACTTTGGTTTGGAAAGACTCATTGTAAAGTATCCCAGTGAGGGAAGGAATCTTGTTTTCTCAGTTGCTATATTTGGAGGGGTGTGTAGGATGGGAATTTTCATTATTGCATATGTGCGTTACCATTTTGTAATCTGGTTTCTGCTACAGTATTGGACCCATTCTATGCTACAAATTGCGCGTTAGTAGACTAAAGAAGTCTACGCAGACCTGATTTCCTTGAAGATTGTCTGCTAATTTATATCTCTTAGAGGCAAAAAGTTTAAGGTGTGTTAAAATTGTTATACTGCCTCTCTTTAAAAAAATAAAGAGTTGTAAATACTAGTATAGTTCTCTTTTGTTTTCCACAACAATAAAGAAAATGAGACACACTCTGAGCAATATCAGGTCCTTATGTATGCAACACACAGAATAAGATTATATTTTTATACTCTTTGGAAAAAACCTCAAACTCACAGCAAAATTTCAACAACAGTATTTTTTTTTTCTTTTTCTGAATTGTTTGAGAATAAGTTGCCAACTTAATGTCCCATCATCCCACAAACTTTAGTGTGTATTTCCTACCAGCTAGGACATTCTCCTAAACCATACCACCAAAATAACCGTGAGATTAACATTGCTTTATCATTACCATCTAATTCAGTGTTCATTTAGTTGTCATGTCTCCTTCAGTCTGAAAGAACGTGGGTATGTTAAACTTCCTTGTTTCAAATGAGTTTGTCTTCAATACAAGCTCATCTGGGTGGAGAGAGCAGTTAGTTTATTTTAGCTGTGCTCATAGAGCGAGAGTTGCAGAAACTCTGCGTGGGTTTGTGTCTCAGTGATATCAGCTGAACCATAACTCAGCATTACTAAGTTCCTTATGGGAAGTATGACCTAGAATAAAATCTTACACAAAGGATTTTTATTTCAACAGGGACTTCTGGAACCAACAACCTGTATGGAGGTAAGCCTAAGCATCTATAATTGGCTGATATTGGAGGGAGTTGGAGGTATAGACAACCTCTCTGAGGGCCCTAGGTACAAACACAAGATGTTATATCACTTAATGAAATGATATTGAAATTAAAAAAAAAAACATAACAGCACGGTATCAATCAGATTCCACCAGCAGAATAAAAACCACTCTGAGTGTTTAAAATAAATCAAAAAACCAAACCCATTGCCACTGAGTCAATTCTGATTCATAGTGACCCTGTAGGACAGAGTAGAACTGCCTCATAGGGTTTCCAAGGCTGTAAACCTTTATGGAAGCAGACTGCTACATCTTTCTCCCACAGAGTGGCTGGTGGGTTCCAACTGCTGACCTTTTGGTTAGCAGCCGAGCACTTAACCACTGCTCCACCAGGGCTCCCTACTATTTTAAATAAAAAAAAAAAAATAGAGGGGATTAAATTCTGGGAATTGATTACACGGGTAATGAAGATGCTGAAAATTCAAGACAGGACAGTGAGGCAACCAAGAGATTGGCAAGAGCAGAAAGATACCCCCACCCTTAGGCTGAGGAACAAAAGGAGGCAATGTTACTGGAACTCAGAGGCCATGGTCACCCAGCTGATGTTGGAACTAAAATAGGACTGCCCAGCAGGAACTTGTTTTCTTAGAGACAAAGACACTACTTGAGGCAGAGAGAGAAGGAGAAATACTCTGTGTTCCTCCTTCATGTCATCTTACAAACTCCCACTACTCTTTGTTGTGGAACCTAGTCAGAAGCCGGATAAGATGGAAATATGAGGTCATCCCTACTGTGGTACAGAACAAAGCAAGGTCCAAAAATGGATCAGAGGGCAAATGGACCTAGGATGGGTCAAGGTATCAAGGGCTGGGGAACTCCATTATGCAGGTCATGCAAATGATTGCTAAGCTGGATCTCATCTCAGTGATTCCAGAGGTGGAAGATCATTGCTATATTTCTCCCCAACACTGGAAATCTAATTTTTTTTCCTATAGTGTAAGTCAGTAGTAGTCAGCTTGAAATTTATTGAGATGGACTTAACAGTGATATTTCCTTGTGTGTTTGTCACCATCAAGTTTATTCATAGTTACCAAAGTTCTGTCTTAAAAGGATTCACTATGCCACATGTCTTTCTTTTGGGGTTGTTACACAAATCTGCTGCAAAAGATCTCTTTAAAGTGTTCAAAAGCAAAGATATCACTTTGAGGACTAAGGTGCACCTGACCCAAACCATGGTGTTTTCAACTGACTTGTATGCATGCGAAAGCTGGACGATGAATAAGGAAGACTGAAGAAGAGTTGGTGCCTTTGAAATATGGTTGGAAATTTAATTTAACTACATCATATTGGGCATCTTGTAAATGCTAAGTGTTTTGTTTGGCACTAGGGATGTAAAGATGATCAATACGGTTCCTGCTCTCAAACAGTTCAAAATCTTCCAGCACAGGCATACAAATTGCATTAATACAAAATGCTAAGTATTTTAATTTGATCTGTAGAGTACTATGGTGACATAGAGAGGATAGAGAAATTCTGGAGAAATTAACAAAGTCATGAAAGTTTATTTGGAAATTTGGTCTTTATGTGGTTTTGGACCTGGTGCCTGGTGGTAGGGACATTTATCAGTTAGGAACCCTTTGTCTGACAATGATAGAAACTCCAACTCAAAATGGCTCAAGCAAATAATGGAGTTATTGATCCACAGAATTGGAAAATCTGGGGGTCAAGCTAGTTTTCATCATGGTTGAAGTCAGGCATTCAGCTCAGGCCTCAGTCTCCCTTCTTCTCCATCTCTGCCTCCATTTCTGTGGGCTCCTTTAACAGTCAGACTCCTCTTCATATTGACAGGATATTACTTTCTGCCAGTATGAAGCCAAACCAGTGGAAAAAAGAGAGTTTCCTTTCCTAAATACTTCAAAATATATATATATATATATATATATACTGGTTTGAAGGCTTATTGGCCTAGATTGGGTCACATGCCCATCCTTAATCCAGTTGTTGTGGTCAATGGATAGAATATGCTGATTATTTGGTTTAAGTGGCACAATTGCTTCTGAAAGGAGGTAGAATCAGCCTCTTTTAAAACTACATGGACTAAGGGGAGGGAGAGGGTACTGCAGGAAAGGAAAACTGGGGCTAGTACATGAAGAAGGGAAAAATGAGTTTGAGTAGCAAAAACAGCAAATGTCCACTCAGGAGTGAAAAAGTGGCTGAAGATAGGCCTAAAAAAAAATTGCCTAGAAAGATTCAAAACTCACGAGATCATTCCAACCTTAGAGGAAATAACCATCCAAAGGGAATGAAATTTCTCAAGACAAATGTAGAGTCAGCATTTCAATGAGGGCACAAGAACTTATTTTTTTAATTTTTCTGTTAATTCTTTGATAATGTGAGAAATAGGTACATTTCCACAGTGATGGTGAAGAGTAATGATTGTCAGACCAAGGTATTCAACTTGTCGTTGGTAAACTTGGCATTTCAGTGGGGGAGAGGTGCTTGGTAATCTAATTCAGCTGGTGCTCGCCTGTAGACACTGAATTCTGGCCACTGTGTTCTGTCACCTGCTGGTTTCTCTGGAATGCCAATGAAGCTTAGCCGTCTTTGGACTATTCTAGCAACAAACATGGGTTGATTATGCAGGCACTCACAGGGCTCTGTCCTTACAGGAATCCCTGGGTAGATCAAACAGTTAACACACTTGGCTGCTAACTAAAAGGTTGGTGGTTTGAGTCCACCCTCTTGGAAGAAAGGCCTGATGATCTACTTCCAAAAAAACCAGCCATTGAAAACACTATGGAGCACAGTTCTACTTTGACTCACATGGGGGTGCCATGAGTCAGAATTGACTTGAAGTCAACTTTTTTTTTTTTAAATTGGTTTTGTCCTTACAGGTTGCTCAAGAATATTTGTTGGTTGAACTAATGGATGAATAAAACCTCTAGCTATATGTGTTGTTAGGTGCCATTGAGTAAGCTGTGACTCATAGAGATTTTATGTATAACAGAATGAAACATTGCATGGTCCTGTGCCATCCTCATGATCATTGGTATGTTTATGTCCTTACAGCTATATGTAGAATTAGCAAATCTTGAAATTCATTCTTTCTGAATGAGATAAGGAAATGCCCATAAAGGGTTATTCACCTAAAAACTCCATCGGTTTGTCCCTTAACAAGTTTATTGATTGTGAAATTACTCCAAGATAAGTGTGGGAAGGTGTGTACGTCCATTGTGTTGTGACTGGATGGATATACCTTCTCCTCAGGGCGGTGTACAAACATGCACGGCCCATCCTAGTTGTGGACAAGGTCTTCATATCTCTCATCCGAGGAAAACCTACTGCCATCATCTGGAGAAGCAGGAAGTTTTCTTCCACACCTCACGCCATAGACCAGTTGCTGTCGAGTTGATCCTGACTCATGGTAACCCCAGGTGTTTAGCAGCCGAGCCCATAACCGTTTGTGCCACTCAAGGATGCCATGGCATAAATAAGCTGTTCTCAAAGTGTGTTCTGCAGATGCCTTGGGTTGTGGAGACACTTTGAGAAGGTTCATGAAATCAAAACTCTTTGATAATAATACTAAGTTGTTATTTGCCTTTCTCAATTTTTTGACATTTGCACTGCTGGTGCAAAAGCAATGAGGGGTAAAACTGCAGGTGTCTTCAACTCAAATTATGGCTGTGGCAGGAAACTGAACTAGTAATCATTTTTTTCACCACCACCACACAATCACAGTTTAAAAATATCAGTTTCTCTTAAGAATGTCTTTTTTTTTTTTTTTTTTTTTGTCCTTAAGTAAAAAATATTTATTTTATTTTATCTTAACCTCTAAGTACACAGCCTTTTAATAGTCATGGAACAAAATGGGAAGTCTGCATGAAGGACTTTTGCTACATATGGAAGTTCAGTGATTATCTCTAGGAAAAGCACTTAGGTGATGAACTGCAAGCTGAACCCAGCTGAGTTACCACTTTTTTCATGGAACATCATTTTTACTGGAAAGAAAACTGACAAACTATGGATATTAAGACTTGGGTATCTGGGAATTAGCTTCTTGGGAATGAACAAAGTGAGCTTGCCACTTTAAGAAAAATAACCGAAAATATTTGTTGCCAATGATAAAATTAGAACTTTCAAGAGAAATTAGGATTTTGGCAAACTCGTACCTGCCTCTGTAAGCGTTCCAGATTCTCAATGCTTAAACACTTTTCTGATGAGATTGGTGGTAATGTTAACAATACCTGTTGCCATCGAGTTGATTCTGACTCATAGTGACCCTATAGGTATATTGAAGATATGAATAACTCAGTGAACCCAAATTTTCCAAATGATCAGTGAACAGACAAAAAATTCATTAAAGATGCAAGATAGGCCAATAGCTTTTAATCGGAGTACGAAAACTTATTGATAGGTTTATTGATAAGGAGCTACCCTTTGAGAAACTACCACTTGTCAGGTTTTGGTGGAGTACTGAAGAAGAATACCCACAATTACCTGAAGAGTCTATTAACTTGGTCCTCCCTTTTCTAACTACTTATCTGTGTGAGACTGCATTTCCTCTAAATAATTCAGGCAAAACAGCACATGACAACAAATTGATTGCAGAAGGAGCTGTGTGAATCTAGGTGTCTTCTATTTAGTCAGACATTGAAGTGAAATACAAAAGTATAAATGCCACTTTTCTTATTAAATTTTTTGTTTTGCCGAATAATGTTATTTTTAATAAAAATGTGTTATTTATCTTAGTTTATTATTTATTTGGTGAATTATGAATTTATTATTCTTATCTTTAAATGAATTAATAAATACTAAGAAAATTTCTCAGTTCTAATTTCTAATACAGTAAATATCAATAGCTACAAACCACTTAAACAAAAGTTCTTTGGAGGTTGCAATAATTTTTAAGAGTATAAAGGGTCCTGAGACCAAAAGAATTGAGAACCACTCCCATAGACCATGCCGTGATTCAGTGTTTGACTCTGTTCTTCTCTGCACCCCTATAAGAGTTGTGGTCAGTTGTAGTGAACAGTCTGGCTCGTGTTATAATAAAACCATATACATATGTACACACATATTACCTACCTATAGAAAGGTAAATTGTAGTCGGAGTCTCACATTATTTGACATAGGATTAACTACTGTGTTCCAGGCACTTTGAGGCTCACTCTTCCTTGTATGGCCCATCTTTACTTTTTCTGTCACCTCCTTTTTCACCACTTTATTTCCTAACAGCCAGTCTAAGGCCAAGCAATTTCCATTGATTCTTATTAGGGGCTGAAGGAATAATGTAATTGTTTCTATAGGTCTGGGCTTAGTCCTTGAAATCAAGTCCAAACTACTTAATGTATAGTCATTTGAGGTCCTGACCTAGCAGTTCCCTGGATTCTTGAACAGAAATTCTCCACCTGCTATTTACTCTGAGCAAACTGCCCAACCCTCATTTCTAAGCATTCAGGTTTGAAAAGTTTTTGTCCAGTGTATTCTCTTTTCTTCTTCTAAACTCCAAGTTTCTTTCCCATACTCCTTCCTGATCTCATCTTTAAAGTTTATTGACCTTCCCCTTCCTGTAATCCCTTCTTTCTTTCCCTTCCCTTCCAAGTAAGAACTGGAAGACCCACCCCTTCCAGTTCTTACTTTTTCTCTTGAAAAAGAGCAACAATTTATTTTGACAGGTAATTTATACTTAAATTTTCTTACTAGTTCATAGCAATGCAAAAGGGTATGAATGGCCATTGTGGATCAGGAGGCTATTTTCCTAAAAGTCTCACAAGCTGGTATATTTTGATGAAATTCTCCAGGTCTAGAGTCAAACCCTTCACTCAGCAAGATCAGAAAGCTAAGCAATAAATCCCCTTTCTCAAAAGATTAGTCCAAGGACTAATGGACCATATCTACCATGGCCTCCACCAGACTGAGTCTAGTACAACTATATGGTGCCTGACTGACACCACTGACTACTCTGACAGGGATCACAATAGAGCGTCCCAGACAGAGGTGGAGAAAAATGTAGAACAAAATTCTAACTCGAAACACCAGACTTGCTGGCCTGACAGAGATGAGAGAAACCCTCAGAGCATAGCCCCCAGACACTCTATTAGCTCAGTAATGAAGTCATTCCTGAGGTTCACCCTTAAGCCAAAGTTTGAACAGGCTCATAAAACAAAACAAGACTAAAGGGGCACTCCAGCCCAGGGGCAAGGACTAGAAGGCAGGAGAGGACAGGAAAGCTGCTAATAGAGAACCTAAGGTTGAGAAGGGAGAGTGTCGACATGTTGTGGGGTGGTTAGCCAATGTCATAAAACGATATGTGTACTAACTATTTAATGAGAAACTAGTTCTGTAAACCTTCATCTAAAGTACAATAAAAAAAAGAAAAAATCCCCTTTCTCAAGTGCAGACTCACCACATCTGAGCTCACAGGTATAATGTATAAAACAAGAAAGTCAGCTAATTAATTCATAATGTATAAGTCTTAATTAGCTGAAGTACTCGAATCAGCATGACCATTCCTTCAAGCGATATTATTTAGCAACGGTAGAAAGGCTACCATACACAGGAAATTAAATCAGAATCAGAAGTTTTCTTGGTTGAGTATGGTCTCATGAAAAACAGAAGAAGTAAATGTTTTATATCTTTAGACTTGGAATAGTCTGAAACATTCTCCTCACCAAGAGGATGATTTTCAAAATGAGACCATGATAATAGAATTTTTGTTAGCCATTCAGAAATGTTAGCTTTATCTCCAAACCAAAACCAAACCCGCAGCCTTAGAGTCAGTTCTGACTCGTAGCAACCACATAGGGTCTCCAAGGCTGTACATCTCTATGGAAGAAGACCGTGTGGATCATGACAAATTATAGATAACATTATAAATTACGGGAATTCCAGAACACTTAATCATGCCATGAGGAACCTGTACATAGATCAAGAAGCAGTTGTTCAAACAGAACAAGGGGATACTGTGTGGTTTAAAGTTAGGAAAGGTGTGCATTAGGGTTGTATCCTTTCACCATACTTATTCAATCTGTAAACTGAGCAATAATCCGAGAAGCTGGACTATATGAAGAACGGGACATCAGGATTGAAGGAAGACTCATTAACAACCTGCAATATGCAGATGACAAGACCTCGCTTGCTGAAAGTGAAGAGGACATGAAGTACTTACTGATGAAGGTCAAAGACTACAGCCTTCAGTATGGATTACATTTCAACAGAAAGAAAACAAAAATCCTTAGCTGGACCAATAGCCCACATCGTGATAAATGGAGAAAATATTGAAGTTGTCAAGGACTTCATTTTACTTGAATCCACAATCAACACCCATGGAAGCAGCAGTCAAGATATCAAATGATGCATTGCATTGGACAAATCTGCTGCGAGAGAACTCTTTAAAGTGTTAAAAAGCAAAGATGTCACCTTGAAGATTGAGGGACACCTGACCCGAGCCATGGTGCTTTTGATAGCCTCATATGCATGTGAAAGCTGGGCAACGAATAAGAGAGACCAAAGAAGAATTGATGCCTTTGAATTATGGTGTTGGTGAAGAATATTGACTATATCATGGACTGCCAAAAGAATGAACAAATCTGTCTTGGAAGAAGTACAGCCAGAATGCTCCTTAGGAGCAAGGATAGTAAGACTTTGTCTCACATATCTTAGACATTTATTCAGGAGGAATCAGTCCCTGGAGAAGGACGCCGTGTTTGGTAAAGTAGAAGGTCAGTGAAAAAGAGGAATACCCTCAATGAGATGGATTGACACAGTGGCCGAAACAATGGGCTCATGCATAACAACAATTGTGAGGAAGGCACAGGACGGGGCAGTGTTGCATTCTGTTGTGCATAGGGTCGCTGTGAGTCGGAACTGCCTCAAAGGCACCTAACAACAAAGTAGCCTTTGTATAGTCAATAAAACAGGTAAACATCTTTCTGATATTCTCTGCTTTCAGCCAGGATCCATCTGACATCAGCATTGATATCCCTCATTCCACATCCTCTTCTGAATCCAGCTTGAATTTCTGGCAGTTCCCTGTCAAGGTACTTCTGCAACAGCTTTTGAATGGTCTTCAGCAAAATTTTACTTGCATATGATAATGATATTGTTAGATAATTTCTGCATTCTGTTTGATCACCTTTCTTTGGAATAGGCATAAATATGGATCTCTTCCAGTCGGTTGGCCAGGTATCTGTCTTCCAATTTTCTTGGCATGGATGAGTAAGCACTTCCAGGACTGTATCTGTTTGTTGAAAGATCTCATTTGGTATTCCATCAATTCCTGGAGCCTTGCTTTTTGCCAATGTCTTCAGTGCAGCTTGGACTTCTTCCTTCAGTAGCATCTGTTCTTGATTGTATATTACTTCCTGAAATGGTTGAACATCGTCTTATTCTTTTTGGTATAGTGACTCTATGGATTCTTTCAATCTTCTTTTGATTCTTCCTGTGTCGTTCAATATTTTGTCCATAGAGTCCTTCACTATAGCGATTCATGGCTTGAATTTTTTCTTCAGTTCTTTCAGCTTGAGAAATGCCAAGTGTGTTCTGCCCTTTTGGTTTTCTAACTCCAGGTCTTTGTACAGGTCATTATTAAGATTTTACTTTGTCTTCTCCAGCTGCCCTTTGAAATCTTCTGTTCAGCTCTTTTACTTCATCATTTCTTCCACTTGCTTTAGTTACTTGACATTCAAGAACAAGTTTCAGAGTCTCTTCTGACATCCATTTTGGTTTTTTCTTTCTTCTCTTTTTAATGACCTTTCTTTCTTCATGTATGATGTCCTTGATGTCATCACACAATTTGTCTGGTCTTGGGTCATTATTGTTCAATGCATCAAATCTATTCTTGAGATGGTCTCTAAATTCAGGTGGGATATACTCAGGGTTGTACTTTGGCTGTTGTAGACTTGCTCTAATTTTCTTCAGCTTCAACTTGAACTTGAATATGAGCAATTAATAGATGGTCTGTTCTGCAGTCAGCTGCTGGCCTTTTTCTGACTGATGATATCGAGCTTTTCCATGGTTTCTTTCCACAGATGTAGTTGATTTAATGCCTGTATATTCCATCTGGCAAGGTCCACGTGTATAGTTACCGTTTATGTTGTTCAAAAAAGGTATTTGCAATGAGGAAGTAGTTGGTCTTGCAAAATTCTTTTATGGGATCTCCCACATCCTTTCTATCACCAAAGCCATATTTTTCATCTGCTGATCCTTCTTCTTTGTTTACGACTTTCTCATTCCAATCACTAGTAATTACGAATGCATCTTTATCAATGCATGTTTGATCAATTTCAGACTGGAAAAGTTGGTAAAAATTTTCAGTTTCATCATCTTTGGCCTTAGTTGTTGGTGCATAAATTTGAATAATAGCAGTATTAACTGTTCTTCCTTGTAGGTATATGGCTATGTTATCCTATCACTGATAACATTGTACTTCAGGATAGATCTTGAAATGTTCTCTTTGATTATGAATGCAAAGGCATTCCTCTTCAAGTTGTCATTCAAAATGTCTGATTCAAAATGGCCAATACTAGTCCATTTCAGCTCACTAAAACCTAGGATATTGATGTTTATGTGTTCCATTTCACTTTTGATGATTTCTAGTTTTCCTAGATTCATACTTTATAATTCCATGTTCCAATTATTAATGGACGTTTCCAGCTGTTTCTTCTCATTTTGAGTTGTGCCACATCAGCAATGGAAGATTCCTAAAGCTTGATTCCATCCACGTAATTAAGGTAGACGTGGCACCACCTACTTTGAGGAGGCAGCTTTTCCCCAGTTGTCTTTTGAGTGCCTTCCAACCTGGGGGACTCATCTTCAAGCGCTATATCAGACAATATTCTGCTGCTGTTCATAAGGTTTTCAGTGGCTGATTTTTTTTCAGAAGTAGATTGCTAGGTCCTTCCTCCTAGTCTGTCTTAGTCTGGAAGCTCCACTGAAACCTGTCCACCACGGGTGACCCTGCTGGTATTTGAATACCGTTAGCATAGCTTCCAGCATCATAGCAACATGTAGCCCCCACAGTCTGACAAACTGACAGATGCGTGGGTGGTAGTAAATATATATGTAACAAAATATTTGCCATTTCAACTTTCTTTACATGTACAGTTTTGTGACATTAATTATATTCATGTTGTTCAATCCTATTACCCTGATCTGTTCCTAACTTTTTCCATCACCCTTAATAGAAACTCAGTGTCCTCTGTGCATTGAGTCTTCTTTTCCCTCTCCCTCCCCCCTGCTCCTGGTAACCACGAATAAACCTCTATCTCTATACACTTGTTTATTCTACATATTTCATATAAGTGGGATCCTACAATATTTGTCCTCTTGTGACTGACTTATTTCACTCAGCATAATGGTTTTGATCTTCATCTATGTTGTTATATGTATCATGATTTCATTCCTCTAATGTTTCCTTTATGGATATACCACATTTTGTTTATCCACTCATCTGTTAATGGATGTTTAAGCTCTTTCTACCTTTTGCCTGTTGTAAATACTGTGGCAATGAACACTGGTGTACAACTATTTGCATTCCTATTTTCAATTCTTCTGGGTATATACATAGGAGTGGGATTGCTGGATCACATGGTAATGCTATGTTTAACATTTTGAGGAACTTCACATCCTTACTTTACACATGTTAAGACATGCAGTCAAGTAAGACTTTTAAATCTGAAAGCTATTCTGCCCTTTACGAAGACTTTTCATGTGTCTGCTCTTATCCACAAGGTGTGGGTTATAAAGCTCAATTATTAGAATGATTTCACTTATGTATAGAATTTTAAACTCAATTTGTTTCCTCCTCAAGTTCTTGAGGGAATGTATCAATACAGCACAAAGTACTGAAAATTTTCCTGTTTAAACCTGCTTATTGAATGGATAAAAAAGGAAAACAAAGGTTTTAATTCCAGAAAAAATGATACTAAAAAAAAAAAAAATTCAGTATAGCCTGTTATCTTTTTATACCCTGTGATTGTTAAGGTTGTGTGTCAGCTTGGCTGGATCATAAGTCTTGGTGGTTTGGCTGTTATGATGTAGTTTGGCAGTCATATAATAATGTAATTACATCCATGATGAGATCTTATCCTGACCCACAGACTTGGAATGTTCCAGCCTCTACAACCACATGAGCCATTTCCTTGATTATAAATCTCTCTCTCTCTATATATATATTTATACATTCTGCTGGTTTTGCTTCTCTAGAGAACCCAGCCAAAAACTCATCTCTTTTTATTTTCATGGGAATTTTTTTTTTTTCTAATGAAACTTTAGTTTTGGTATAGGTAGATGCTGTGTTTTCTCAGCCAGCTGATGTGAGAATCAGTAGAAAAAAATCAGGCATACAGATGGAAGGCACTGACTATGATAAATAAGATCATTGAATATGATAAATAAGAGTCAGACTAATCCCAATTCCGTGACTAAATCAAGGTTTTGCAGATATAAAGACTTCTGAAGATAATTTTCAGGATTGCTATTGACCTAAAACTTTGAGATCCACGAAACTCCTGCAGTCTTGATCCCAAGGGGGTCTCCCAAATATCATTTTCCTAACAGCGTCCTTTTCTCTTGACATAAGGACTAAGCCGTGTTGGGTTTCTCCATCTCTCTTGGACGTCCTGAGATCAAGCAGTGAAACAACAATTTCCAAAACCACATCTATTTGTTCTTTTTTTTTGCTGTGTACTAGATATTCTTTCTGTGTTTTCCCTTTAGCAATCGGAGCCTGAACAAACACAAGCTGGAAGTTCTCCCTCCTCTAAAGGATGAAAAGTTCTGTTGTGCTTTGTAGCTACCCAGAGCATGCTTTTAGCTGAATTTGCTCAATTATCCCAAGAATTTGAAATTTGAGCCCTAATTATTCTTTTTTACTTAAAGGACTCTATCAAGAAAAACACAAAGTTTAATCTGGCACCCCAAACAACATTAAGGAAGAGAGGAACAAGAGAGCTTTGTTAATTGCCTTTATTCGAGGCTACCTAGTTTTTTTTTTTATCATTCCTATTCAAGCAAAAGTTCCTGGTCATTTATAATGAAGTGTATCCTTGTTAAAAATTAGTAAGATTAGTGGGATTGGAAAAGTTATGAGGAATTTTGAGGTTCTCACTTGGCAGAAAGATTTATAGTTGTGGAAGGAGTCTTTCAAAGTACTGAAGAACTATTGAAAGTGATTTGTAAATATGTATGTGTTTGCATTGTTTTACTAACTCACATCTCAAAGATTAAAATATCTTTAAAAAGTTTTTACAGGAAACTGTACATTCCATATAACATGAAAGCTGACATATTACCGGGTTATAGCTAATTATGAGTTCTACATTCAGCCTTCTACGGAAGTATAAAACTGATTATTCAGAAAATTAAGGATTACATTGTGAATCTACATGTTATTTCAAATGTGCATAAAGAAATATTCATTTGTTTATTAAATATTGTCATCTTTCACGTGCTGGGCACTGTTTAGGCACAAGGGACACTGGTAAACAAAATAAGACCCCTGTCCTTAAGGAGGTTACGTCCTAGTTGGACGTAAAAAAAAAAAAAAAAACTGGGATATGTTAGTTATGTTAAGTGCCATGAAAAAAATAATAAAGTAGGGTAAGGAGAACAAGAGTGATAGGCAGGGAAAGCATCTCCAAGGAGGCGACATTTGAATGAATGAGGGAGTGGCCCAAGTGACTACCTGGGGAAGACCTTTGTAGGCAAAGAGAATGTCAGATGTAAGGCCTTGAAAAGGGCAGTTCAAGGAACAACAAGGAGTGTATTGTGCTGGCTGCAGTGGGTGGGAGACAGGTAGGCACTGGGAACAGAGAGGCAGCCAGCGGACAGCTCATGCAGAACCTTACAAGCATTGGTAAGGACCTTGGGTTTTATTACGAGTGATAGGAAGTTGCGAAAGGGTGGAACTCAGTGGAATGAAGCATTGTGATGTACTTTTTTAGAGGATCACTCTGGCGCTGGGTGGAGAAGACTGTAGGGAGGCAAGAGTTGAGCAGGGAGACCAGTGGGGAAACTTAGGGTAGAGCCCACAGGACTTGCTGATTGGTTGGATGAGGGTTTGACAGAAAGAGAGGAGAGTGAGATGACTATGAGTTTTGAGCAGCTGGTGGTTCCATTTTCTGAGATGAAGAAGCCTGGGAGAAAAGGAGGTTGCAGGGCAGAATAGGGGGATTGTGAGTGGAATTGAGAGATCTTTTTTGGACACATTAATATTAAGGTGTCTATAGGAGCCCTGGTGGTACAGTGGCTGTGTTCAGCTGCTAATCAAAAGGTTGGCAGTTCAAATCCACCAGCCACTCCTTGGAAACTATGGGGCAGTTCTACTCTGTCCTACAGGGTTACTATGAGTCAAAATCTATTTGACAGCAATGTTTTTTGTTTTTTAATGAGACATTCATGGTCCCTGGGTGATGCAAATTGTTAAAGTGCTTGGCTGCTAAGCAAAAAGTTGGAGGTTAAAGGCTACCCGAGGCAGCTGTGAAGAAAGGCCTGAGTGATCTACTTATGAAAAATCAGCCATAGGAAAATGTATGTATCACGGTTCTACTGTAACACACATTGGGTTGCCATGAGTCAGGGTTGATTCCACATCAACTGGCTACTGGTTTAGGAGACATCCCATACGGCTGCCTCATAGGCGGTTGAATATATGAGCTCAGAGTTCAGGGGAAGGGTTAGAGCTCAGGGTTGGGTTGGAGATATAAATATGAGCGCTATCCATGTATTTAAATGTTATTAAATACAATAGTGCTTTGCTACTTTGAAAGACTCCTAAAAGTTTCCTCGCCATGTTCAAAAGTATAAATCTCACTGTCATGTAGCCTACTCACTTGAGGGCCCTCACTCACAATTTAATGGATGCCATGTTTCTCAATACTCAGGGTTATCACTTCACCCACGGTACCAGATCTTCCAAAATAACACTGGTGGGTGAGACGCATCTTTAGAGGAAGGAAGCACAGGAGAGGATGGGGAGAAGGAACAGAAAGATGTGCTTGGAGTAAACAGTGTTTGAAAGGGAGAATACGCAGTGAAATAAAAATAGTATATGAATAGGAACTAAACTTTAAAAGGAAAAATTAGGTGAGCATAATTTCCCTAAAGGGGAAAAAGGAAGTGACATGGACAGCATTGATTTGTTCCTCATGTTAACCCCCAGGTGGCAATCTTGGATCAAAAGAGCTGATTAACACTCCTGGGGTGGGGAGTAGATTGGGTCCAGGGAGAGGAGACTGGACACAAGAGTCCATTAATATTCAACGGTGCTTGTCCTCCTCCCATCTGGTAATGCAGAATTCCAGCCCCTTCCAAAGGCTCCCTCTCCTCAATATTTCTACGTATTCCTAGGGAGTGTTTCATTTGTGCTCAGGAGTAAGTCAAGCCAGTTCACACATAGTGTCTTGCAATTTCTTCTCGTTTGTTCTAATCCCCTCCCCCCAGTTGCATATTCTACTGGCCAGTATGGCCTCTGAGAGTAGCCCCACCACCTCCTCTGGTTCTACTTAGTCTAACTATGAGCACCATACTGGTCCCACTAGGCTCTGCCTCTGCCACAACCAGGGAAGAGAAAGTTGAAAAAGTATTCATTAACACTAAACATTGATAGGGCCTCATCCTCTGCTATCTACCTCCTGTTGTTGTTGTTAGCTGCTCATGGTGACCCCATTCACAACAGAAGGAAACGCTGCCCTGTCCTGTGCCCTCGCCATGATCAATTGTGGTTTGGACAGTGTTCCTTTGTGACCTGTAGGGTTTTTATTGGCTGATTCTTGGATGTAAATTGCCAGGCCTTTCTTGGAAGCTCTGTTGAAACCTCTTCAACATCATAGCAAAACAAAAGCCACCACTGCCAGACGGGTGGTGGCTGTGCCTGAGATGTGTTGGCTGGGGAATCAAATCCGATCTCCTGGATAAAAAAAGAAGGTGAGAATTCTGCCACTGAGCCACAACTGCCCTATTCTAAGCACAAAACAAGGGGAAGGGCGCTCAGGCTGAAGCAAGTTTGAATTTAAATTTCCTGGAATCAAACCTGCTCTAATGTTGTGGTACTATTCACCTGTGTAAATGTGTAACCCTACCCTAAATTTTCTACAAATGAGATAGAGCCTGTCTTAACTATCTAGGGCTGCTAAACAAAAACGCTAAAAGTGGATGGCTTTAACAAAGAGAAATTTATTCTATCACAGTTTAGAAGACTAGAAGTCCAAATTCATGGTGCCAGCTCCAAGGGAAGGCTTTCTGTCTCTGTCAGCTCTGGGGTAAGGCTCTTGTCATCAATCCCCCCCTAGACTAGGAGCTTTCCAGTGCAGGGACCCAGGGTCTAAAGACACATGCTCTTGCTCTTCTTTCTTCGTGGTATGGAGTCCCTCCTCTCTGCTCGCTTCCCTTTCTTTTATCTCTTCTAAAATAAAAGGTGATGCAGGGAAACTCCCTGTACACTGGATCAGGAACGTGACGTGAGTAAGGGTGTTACATCCTACCCTAATTCTCTGTAACATAATCTAATCTTGTGTGATTAACCACAAGCAGAGATTAGGATTTACAACACATAAGCAAATTACATCAATTATAAAATGGAAGACAACCACACAATACTGGGAATCATGGCCTAACCAAGTTGACATATATTTTGGGGGACACAATTCAATCCATTACAGAGCCTCATCTGTGAGTGTTGTTCTCCTTTTATATACAAGGAGAAGGACTAGATCAAAGGGTGCTTGATCTGACAGTGGTTATCAAAGACTTCTTATCAAAAGCTCCTTATCAGAGGCTACAAGTGGTTGGCTTTAACAAAGAGAGATTTATTCTCTCACAGTCTAGGAGGCTAGAGGTCTAGGAATTCAGGGTGCCAGGTACAGGGGAAGGCTTTCTATCTCTGCCAGCTCTGGGGGAAGGTGTTGGCATCAATCTTTCCCAGTTGAGGGGCTTCTCAGTGAGAGGACCCTGGGTCCAAAAGATGCACTATTCTCCTGGCTCTTGTTTCTTGGTGGTATGAGTGTCCCATGCCTCTCTGCTCGCTTCTTTCTTTTATATCTGAAAAGAGATTGAGTTAAGACATAACTTAAACTTTGGTAAAGGGTAAGACAGTACACAATACTGGGGAAGCCAGCACAACTTGTACAAGGCAAGGTCATGGACGCTCCATAGACACACCCAAACTCCCTGAGGGATGGAATTACTGGGCTGAGGGCTGTGAGGACCATGGTTTTGGGGAACATCTAGCTCAACTGGCATAGCATAGTTTATAAAGAAAATGTTCTATATTATACTTTGGTGAGTAGCATCTGGGGTCTTAAAAGCCTGTGGATGGCCATCTAAGATACTCCATTGGCTTCACCCCTTTGAGAGCAAGGGAAAATGAAGAAAACTAAGGATATAAGAGAAAGATTAGTCCAAAAACTAATGGACCACAACTACCACAGCCTCCACCAGACTGAGTCTGGTACAACTAGATGGTGCCCAGCTACCATCACTGACTGCTCTGACAGGGATCAAAATAGAAGGTCCTGGACAGAGCTGGAGAAAAATGTAAAACAAAATTCTAACTCACAAAGAAAAGATCAGACATACTGGTTTGACAGAGGCTGGAGAAACCCTGTTATGGCCCCTGGACACCCTTTTAGCTCAGTACTGTAGTCACTCCTGAGGTTCGCCCTTCATTCAAAGATTAGACAGGCCCACAAGACAAAATGAGACTAAAAGGGCACACCAGCCCAGGGGCAAGGACTAGAACCCTGGAGGGGACAGGAAAGCTGGTAATAGGGAACTCAAGGTCGGGAAAGGAGAGGATTGACATATTGTGGGGTTGTCAACCAATGTCATAAACCAATATGCGTACTAAGGCACAACCTAATCTTGTAGATTGAGTCCTGCCTCATTAACGTAGCTGCCCCTAATCCCACCTCATTAACATCATGGATTTACAACACATAGGAAAATCACATCAGATGACAAAATGGGGAACAATCACACGATATGAGGGATCGTGGACTGGCCAAGTTGACACACATTTTTGGGGGGACACAATTCAATCCTTAACATTCCACACTTTGGCCCGCCAAAATTCATGTCCTTGCCACATGTAAAACACATTCACCCCATCATATCACAGCCAAAATCTTGAATCAACTCCAACTCCTAAATCCAAAAATTCCTCTTCATCTGTGAAATCTAGAATACAAGTTGTCTGCTTCCAGAATACAACGGTGGAAAAGGCGCAAGCTAGACATTTCCATTACAAATGGAAGATATTGAAGGAAAAGAAGGGATAACAGGCATCAAGCAAGTCAGCAGAACACATTACATTACTCCTCAAGGCTTTGAAAATAATCCTCTGTTCTCTGCGGCCATTTAAACAGCAGCTCTGCCCTTCAGACTCTGGGTGTTGACCACCCTCTCCTGTTTCTGGGTGGAAGCCCCTCAACCTTGGCTTCAGTTTCACCTTCCAGGCCCACTGGATCAGCAACTCTGCTCCGTTGGTTTTAGGCAGCCCCATTTTCCTAGTTCATCTGAGTGGCGTCTCCACCCTTTGAGACCCCAGAGGTCATGGTCCTATCCTTTGAGATTGAAGCAGCTCTGCTTCCTCTGTTCCTTCTCTCTTCAGCTTCTGCTTCCTGGTTCCTTGGCCTCTTGGTTCCTTGAGCCTCACAGCCCTTGTCTACCCTGCTGAGGCAAGTGTTCCAAAACTCTTTAGCTCCACCAGTAAGTGCCTGGAGGTACACCAATCTGCCAGCAAATTTCAGCTGGAAGGTACTCAGTGCTTTTGCTCTGTGGGTCGGTAAGCCTAGCTCCACCAGTAAGTGCTTGAAGGTACCCGAATCTACCAGGAAGCCTCCTGTGCAAAAGCACTCAGCTCTCTTGTCCTTGGATTGACTCCAGTGTTGCCTCATGCTGGCCTCTCAGTTCTGCTGGTGCCATTTCTCTGCTGTTGCTTCTCACCATCTCCAGTGTAACGGCTCTCCTCACTTCTGAGTCCTCACCAGAATTGTCTTTGATGTCCATAATTCCACCAACAGACTCTTCAAGGCAATGTAGGCTTTTACTTTTAAACACTTTAAAACTCTTCCATATTCTATCCATTCACAGTTTCAAAACTGCTTCCATATTCTAGGTATCTGTTAGAGCCGCACCCGGCTTTCAGTACCAAATTCTTAGTTATCTAGTGCTGCTCTAACAGAAATACCACAATTGGATAGCTTTAACAAAGAGAAATTTATTCTCTTACAGTCTAGAAGGCTAGAAGTCCAAATTCAGGGTGCCAGCTCCAGGGGGAGGCTTCTTTTCTCTCTGTCTGCTCTGGGGAAAGAACCTTGTCATCAATCTTCCCCAGGCGAGGAGCTTCTCAGCATAAGGACCCCGGGGTCCAAAGGATGCACTATTCTCCTGGCTCTTGTTTCTTGGTGGTATGAGGTTCCCATGTTTCTCTGCTCGCTTCTCTCTTTTATATCTCAAAAGAGAGTGACTTAAGATACAACCTAATCTCATAGATACAGTCCTGCCTCTTTAACATAAGTGCCGCTAATCCTACCTCATTATCATCATAGAGGTACGATTTACAACACACAGGAAAATCATAACAGATGACAAAATGGCGAACAACCACAGAATACTGAGGATTATGGACTAGCCAAGTTGACACACATTTTTTGGGGAGGAGCACAATTCAATCCATAGGAGAGGTTTACTTAGCCAAGGCTCTCTGTGTCATTTTTACTACTCTGCCTTCCTCTTTAGCATGTCCCTTTTTTGTTGAGATTCACAGTGACGTCAGAAGGCCAACTGGAGCTTTTCTTCAATCTTAGCCCCTTCCAGTTCTCTTTGGGTCAAGGCCACATCTGTGCCTTCAATGCTCAGAGATTTCATTAAGGAGTAGTTTGCTGCCCTACTCTTACTGTCATCCATTCTACTTTCTCTCTTGCTCCCTTTACATACCTACCCATCCATACACGTGTGTCCACTCCTCAGAAGCGATTCCTAGACTTATGAGAATGAAAAAACATACTTTGTTCATAAAAAAGTTACAGGAGCATGATTAAGATCTTTTTCTGCTTTGGAATTCTAGAGAAGTCAGGTTACTGATTTCTGAAGAGTGAGAAAAGTACTCAGGAGCCCTAGCTCTACCCACCCACAGCTGGATCACCAAATACCAGCACTTCTCTGTGCATATTTTTAGGTTTGAGATTAAAAGCAGTTACCATGAAGGAAATACTGATTTTAATCAGAAGGAAAGAGGATGAAGTGTAGTGGCTCACGAGTGCGGGGAAATTCCTTAACTTCTCCAAGTCTCACTTACGCAATCCATAAAATGAGAATAACAACAGTATTAAGAAAATAAGCTTGCTGTGCATCTTACATAGGTGAGGCACTTAAAGAAATTATCACAGTGCCTGGCACACTCAAGAAACGTTAGTTGTCACTGTTTGACCTGGCACTTTCAACTAAGAAGGCACAAGAACAGTCTAATAGTTCCAGATTCCTTTTAGGTTCTGCCACTAGGTGTCTCTGCTGATGTTTGATATTTAGCAGATGAAAGTTTTCAAAAGTTCTGATGAAAAAAAGGAAAAAAAAAAAAGAAAGAAAGAAAAGGTCTCTCTCTTAATAAGACACAAAATATTCCTTTTAATGCCATTTTGATAGTGAATAAGCCTTAAGAAAATTGTAAGGCTTTAATCAACATACTTAGACATCAATTATGCCAGTATGGTTTGCTGATTAACCGACTGGAATTGGTGTAAAAATAAATGCTGGTATATTTAAGAAACTACAGCTTCAGATGTAAGGTTGAAACAACAGGATCAACAGCCTCAAAAATTAGAGGCATGAATGAGGAGATGAAGAGAGAATGTTAGAAGACAGATGAATATCAGAGAGAAGAAAACAATAAGATGTTCTACTGACCCTGTATTTGTACGACAGGTCCAGTTGCAAAAACTAATTGCTATGGTGTCAATTCCAACTCATGGCAATCCCATGCATGTCAGAGTACAACTGTGCTCCATGGGCTTTTCAACGGCTGTTTTTTCAGAAGTGGATCACCAGGCCTTTCTTCCAAAGCATCTTTGGGTGGACTCAAACCTCCAACCCTTAGGTTAGCAGCCAAGTGTGTTAACCACTTGCAACACCCAGGGACTCCATATGACAAGTAGCATCATATAAATATGGCTCGTTTTCTTCTCATTAAATATTTAGCCAATGTATTTAAATATTGAAATCTTATTTTAAATGACTTTCTCAATCTGAATGTGTATAGAATATCAGATTAAATGAAAACATATGTTGTTATGTGTTGCTGAGTCGGTTCTGACTCATAGTGACCCTATGTACAACAGGATGAGACACTGTCCGGTCCTGCATCATCCTCACAAACGTTATATTGTTCTGCTTGAGTCCATTGTTGCAGCCAGTGTGTCAATCCATCTCGTTGAGGGTCTTCTTATTAGCTGACCCTCTACTTTACCAAGCATGATGTCCTCCAGGAGCTAATCCCTCCTGAAATATATGTCCAAAGTATGTGAGATGAAGTCTCGCCATCCTTGCTGCTAAGGAGCATTCTGGCTGTACTTTTTCCAAGACAGACTTATTCGTTCTTCTGGCAGTCCATGGTATATTCAATATTCTTTGTCAACACCATAAAACA
The DNA here is from genome assembly GCF_024166365.1 of Elephas maximus indicus. Classification (NCBI taxonomy): domain Eukaryota; kingdom Metazoa; phylum Chordata; class Mammalia; order Proboscidea; family Elephantidae; genus Elephas; species Elephas maximus. Next base: position 56,317,930 of record NC_064833.1, on the reverse strand, counting down.
AAGGTGTCCATTCTTCTTCAGTGATTCTTTTCCTTGTCTAACTTTTGCATGCGTATGAAAATATGATGCCTTGGGTCAGGCACACCTTAGTCCTCAAGGCGACATCTTTGCTTTTCAAGTCTTTGTCCCTGTTGGGAGTGATATCCCTTGTTCCACATCTTCTTCTAAATCCGGCTTGAATTTCTGGCAGTTCCCCGTTGATGTGCTGCTGCAACTGCTTTTCAATGATCCTTAGCAAATTTTTATTTGTTTGTGATATTAATGATATTGTTTAATAATTTCTGCATTCTGTTGGATGACCTTTCTTTCAAATGGGCACAAATATGGATCTGTTCTAGTTGGTTGGGCAGGTAGCTATCTTCCAATTTTCTTGGCATAGATGAGCGAGCACCTCCAGCGTTGCGTTCGTTTGTTGAAACATCTCAGTTGGTATGCAGTCAATTCCTGGAACCTTGATTTTTGCCAGTGCCTTCAGTGCAGCTGGGACTTCTTCCTATAGTACCGTCATGTGCTATCTTCTGAAATGGTTGAACGTTGACCAATTCTTTTTAGTATAGTGACTCTGTGTATTTCTTCCATCTTCTTTTGATGCTTTCTACATCATTAAATATTTCCCCCCATAGAATCCTTTAACACTGTAACCCTTGGCTTGAATTTTTTCTTCAATTTTTTTCAGCTTGAGAAATGCTGAGCGTGTTCTTCCCTTTTGGTTTTCTAAACTCTGGATCCCTGTCCTGCACATTTACTTGTTATACTTTACTTTGTCTTCTGAAACTGCCCTTTGAAATCTTCTGTTCAGCTGATTTCGTCTGTTCCCTTTAGCTTCTCTACGTTCAAGAGCAAGTCTCAGAGTCTTATATGATATTCATTTCGATCTATTCTTTCTTTCCTGTCTTTTAAATGACTTTTTGTTTTCTTCATGTATGATTTGCTTGATATTATCCCTCAACTCGTCTGGTCATTAGCCATTAGTATTCAATGAGTCAAATCTATTTTTGAGATGGTCTCTAAATTCAGGTGGGATATACTCAAGGTTGTATTTTGGCTCTCGTGAACTTACTCTAATTTTCTCCAACTTCAACTTGTGTATGAGTAATTGATGGTCTGTTTTGCAGTCAACCCCTGGCCTTGGTCTGACTGATCATGTTGAGCTTCTTCATCGTCTCTTTCCACAGATGCAGTTGATTTGATTTCTGTGTATTCCCTCTGGCGAAGTCCAAGTGTATAGTTGCAGGTGATGTTGTTGAAAAAAGATATTTGCAATGAATAAATCATCGAAAATAAGTACATAGCCTAAAGTAAAAAAAATCATAAACTCAGTATATATATACAAAAAGAATGATTTTCAAGTAGCTATATTGATTTTGCTAATCTCATTAGAGATTTGATAAGGAAAATATTAGAGGCATACCTAACAACAGCTATTTTCTGTGGTTCCCTGACTGCCTTCAGTGAAAAGCCTTAGGGCAGAAGCAGCCTCCTAGGTCAGTGTAGGTAGGCTTTTACCGTGCCAAGTAAAAGAACGAGAGAGGGATGGCTGGTTAAATCTGAATATTTCTTTTTTGCTTCCATGCTGTACCTCAAAAACCTTATAATGAAAGTTGGTGGAATGACACTGTACTAATGATAGCTAAAATCCTTTTAAGGCACCGTTCTAAGCACTTTATGTGAATTAACTCATTGGCAGCTCACAATAACCCCATGATGCGGGTACTATAAATTCTCCTGTTTGACAGATGAGAATGCTGAAATGACAGATGAGAATGAGAAAGTCCATATTAGTTGCCCAAAGAATTACAGCTAATTGGAGGCTTCATTAAATATATTTTCATCAAATAGAGTTATATTTCTGAAAAATATTGTACGAGAAAATCAATCTATTCATCTTTGCAATCTTCTTAGTTTTTTATACATATTTTGTACAGTTGTAAATTGTCATGGATTTAATTGTGTACCCCCTAAATGTGTGTCAATGTGGCTAGGCCATGATTCCCAGTATTGTGTGATCCTTCACCATTTTGTCATCTGATGCGATTTTCCTGTGTGTTGTAAATCCTACCTCTATGATGTTAATGAGGCAGGATTAGAAGCAGTCATGATAATAAGGCAGGGCTCAATCTACAAGATTAGGTTGTGTTTTAAGTCAGTATTTTTTGACTTTTAGAGCAGCACTAGATAACTAAGACATGTATATGTGTATATATATCTGTATATATATATACGGGGCGTGTGTGTAGTGCATTCTTCTCATTTAACATTACTTTATAAGCATTTGTTCATATTGCTGTTGTTGTTTTTGTGTGCTGTTGAGTCAATTCTGACTCATAGTGACCCTATAGGACAGAGTGGTGACAACAAAAGTGACGTAACAGTTGTTTTCATACTGTGGTTCTTGGTGCCCTTGGTTCCTACCCTACTTCCTTGCTTCACCTGGAGCAACTCCTCCTTAAAAAGAAAATGTTTAAAACCAGTTTACATCTTTAGCTTTTGCACAATATTTCATTGAAGAAATGATCCAGTGTTAAATCAAAGCTTAAATACCACTAATTGTACCGTAACCTATGATTCTCTTTTTTATTGTTATAAATATTATTGCTATTAACATCATTGTATATAATACTATTTTATTCCTTTTAATTGTTTATTAAACAAATTTCCAGGAGTTGGATTAGGCCCAAAGTGCATGAAGATTTTTAAGTATTGTAAGTGATATTGCCAAATTACATTGTGTAAAGCAGTGTACGATGCCAGTGCCAGTGTGAACATAGCCGCCCTTTGCCCACAGTCCAATAGTAACACCTTTGAAAAAGCAAACAGCAAAATCAGGAACAAAAAACTAGTAACATCAATTAGAGTATTTGGATCACCCTAATTTAAAAGGAGAGCCCCAGTGGAGTAGTGTTTAGGAACTCAGCTGCTAACCAAAATGTCAGCAGTTCAAATCTACCGGCTGCTGCTTGGAAACCCCATGCGGCAGTTCTACTTGGTCCTATGGTCCTGTACGTTTGCTATGAGTCGGAATCGACTTGGTGACAGCAGGTTTTTTTTTTTTTTAATTTAAAAGGTAGGTTGTTATGCCCCAAACTGGAGGTTGGTATGGCTGTGTGGATTAGCAGCACGGAGTTTCAGCTCACTGAAGTGCTATAACGGGTGACTGGAGAATTAATGAAAAAAAAGGTGTTAACTCTGAAGAAGTTTCTTTAGGTAGAAGAACTCCGGGGGCCATTTACGAAGGTTTCTTTAAGGACCACAGAAAAGGTAAGTGCCCCTGGTCCTCCTGGAATCGTGGAAGCCATCTTCAAGTGACCCTGATGTCGGAAACTAGACTTTCCCCTATCTAACTCTGAACGATAGGGCAGATCTTAACTGGTGCTGCTCATTCCCCAGGCTCTACTGGGAAATGTTAACATATTTAGCACATGTAGATAAAACAAAAAAAAACCAAACCAGTTGCCCTTGAGTTGGTTCTTACTTATGGTGACCCCATGTGCTGCAGAATAGAATTAGCTCCATAGGATTTTCAAGGCTATGACCTTTTGGAAGCAGGTTGCCAAGCCTTTCTTCCATGGCACCTCTAGGTGTGTTCAAACCATCGACCTTGTGGTTACAAGTTGAGTGCGTAACCATTTGTGCCACCCAGAGACTCCTAACACATACAGATAGGGGTTCGAAAAATATCACATTATCAAAGACAAAGGAAAAAAATGGAAGACATCACTCATATTCCTGCCTCCATGGCAATCACAACTGTTAACATTTTTGTCTTTAGGTATTAAAAAAATGAATCAATAGTGAGTCTTGCTCTTATAAAGTTTAGATAATTTGTTATTCTTTTTAAGAAATTGGATAAGGTGGTAGAAAATTTAGAGAACCTGAAAAACTGGGTGTAACTCCTAGCTTGTAAATTCCAGATTTTGTGGTAATTTGCACTGTACTTTATAATATGAACAGTAAAAGTTGCTTTCCATCCAAAAGCTCTAGTTTACTTCCCTCAGTGAAACATGTAAACCCTCCAGCTGGCATCTTTGCCTGCAAGCCCAGCAGAGAGGACAAGGAGTGATTGTAGTATTTCCTCACCTCCACATGACATCACCCATGGCAGAGTAGTGTCACATGGTTGAAGAATGTCACACAGAGCCCTGCTGATGCTAAGCTCTCTTCTCACGAAACACAGACATTCAGTCTAAGGTGTCACATCGATGCCAACATTAGGGTTGGAACAAACAGAGAAAGAATGTTTTTCTTTATTAAATATGGATTCAAGTAGATGCTGAGATTTTAACTGTCAAAAGTCACATGTATGCCTTTTTTGCACAGATAAGTTGATTTTAACTTTGGCTGTATGGGCATTGTAGTGATTGGACTAACCTCACATATTGACACTCAGATCCCACCAGTGAACCTGAATGTTGTGTATGCAATACTAGGGGCTATTTTTGATACAGAAACTCTTCTTCACGCCCGTTGCCCTAGTTCAAGCCTTTATTATCATAACCTCCCAACTCTCTTGCCTTCATTCCAACCACCTCCTCATCATAACAGTCATCTCTCTAAAACACAGAGCTGGTGGTGTTCTTCCCTGGGTACGTACCTTTGATGAGGGTTATACTGCCCAAAGAGTAGAGCCCAAACACCTTAGTCTTGCATTCAAGAGCTTTCACTCTCTGGCTTCAGCCCACTTTTCCAGTCTCATTTCATTTCACTCTCCCCGCTGTTCCTCTGCATTCTGGTCCCTCCAGACAACCTTACCATTCTCTAAACAAACTCTGTTCTTTTCTGCCATTGCTTTCATTCATATTTCTTCTCTTCATGAAATTCCCTTTCTCTATCTCTGTCCCTTTAAGGTCCAGCACAAATGTAGCCTCTACTGCGAAGAGTAGAAGCTCTTGACAGCATCCCTCCATTGGGCAGAAGTAAGATTTTTTTTCAGCTCTGCTCATATGTATTTTGATCATAGCCCCGCCCGCCTTGTTAGAGTTCTTTGTATTTGTGTCTCCCACTCCTGGCAAACTGCAACTCCTCAGGGGAGGGAGTGTGTCTTATTCATGTTTGTGTGCTAGAGCTAGCACGGTGTCAGACACATAAAAAAAAATTTTTTTTTTACGTGCTTATTTAACATATTTTTTAATGAATGCATTCATTTGTAATAGGTTATGGGCACTGGTAAATTAATTTAAAAATGGTTTATTGAAATAGCGAATGTTCATTATTTGTTATAATTTATTATATTATATAATGTAATGCTTATATGATAAAAATAAATATTTAAATGTTTACATTGTAAAAAATAATAAATACTCATTATTTCCAATATTTATTTATTTAATCATGCTTTCTGGAGCCCCTGCAGTGTTCCAGTCACACTGATGGACACTGGCACTCGAAGATGAGTAAGACATAGCTCCTGACCTGAAAAGGCCCATAATCTTGTAAAGAAGATAGACATATAAGCATGAATTATATTAGTTTATTTATTTAATATAGAAAAATTTTCTTAACTTTGGATTTTTTTTTTAATTGCTTGAAATAAGAGTGGATATGGTATGTTAAATGTGTAAGTAGCAAAAACATATAAAGTATGTCTAATTTCAGGTCTGTACTATTCAGAAAAGTTGACACTTAAGAGTATTTCCTTTTTTTCTACCAGCAAGGGCACAACCCTGGCTGTTTCCACTGGACGTGCTGCAGATTTAGACTCTCTCCCTTTTCCACCACATGCAGCCAGCCCCACAGTGGACTAGGATGCCTGGGAGAAGAGCAGTGGTGCTAAGAATACAGAGAGAGCCTGCTTCCTTTGCTGCCAGAACCCTGCTGAGATTCTCTGCTGTTCCAAGAATCCATAGTGCTAGCAGCAAAAGCAATGGTATCCCCACAAGTATCCTCAGCCTTCTCCTGGTAAAGGTAGAACGTCAATCAGAATTCAATCAGATAACCAGAAGGGAGCCTTGCATCAGTCTTCGATTTCAGTACAAGCCTATCGTCTTATAGGGCTGGAGTGTTTGGTATAGACTTCCTCTAAGTTGTCCAAGTGATACAAGGAGTCTCGGTTATTAATGTACCATGACATAAAAAGAGACAACCTGAGACAGTCAACTGGCATTTTGTAAAGGTCAGAGGTTACTATAAAAGGACTTGTGCAGAGACAAGAGTCATTCTTCCACTACACAAGGAGGAAAATCCACATGCATGGGATCACAAGACTAGAAGGGATGTCAAAAGGTTGGGTAGTTCAGCCCTTGCCTCTGAGCAGGAAGACATTCAAGTCATTTTTAAAAAATAAGAGAAAATAGAATGAACCCATTAAATCTGTTCCTATTTTGGAAGTCAAATGTTTTCCCAGCAAGTGGCATTGGTTATCTCCTGTATGATATGTGAGCTGATGTTCTAGAATAGATCATTTTTAGAAAGACATTTTAGAATTTCCTTACCTGTATTGCTAGTTTTCTTCGTTCATCTCTTGAGAGTGAGTTTATTAAGATTATAAAAGATAATACAGTGCTTGATTTATTCTATCACAATGTTTGCTGTGAAGTGGGTGACCTTGAAAAATACCGTAGAAACAAATGTCAGTCCTGTTATAGGAGGGGATGTACTGTTGGTCTTCTTTGGGGCAGAGGAGCAAGTGTTGGCTCCATTGTGTAAATGCAAAGCCACTGGATATGTAAAATAGTGAAGAATCAGAAAAGTTTATTATGGAGATTTTTAGCAAAGCAGTGATGAGCTCTTCATAATGTAAGCAATATTATTTATTGATTATGGAGAACTTCTGTGATATTATTTTCAACTCTTTTAATGTATCATCTTTCTTTCCCTGGCAGATTTCCAGAAGTTCAATAATGCTTGTAGAAAAAAAATCTGATGCCTTTTGCCACCATTTTCCAGAAAAGCCTAACAATTACATCGGAAATGTAATATGTCAATCTGTGATGTAGGAATCTACAAAAGATGATCTGGGTAATGACAGAAAAGGTAAGTTTTGGCTTGATAATTAAAGGCAATCACTGACACTAGGATGGATGATAGACGAGGTACTATGTCTGAGATCAGAAAGCTTTCTGGGATGCATTTAGGAAGAAGGCCTCAAGAAACATACTCAGTGTGGGCATCACATGAAGGTGTGCCTCCTCATTTTTATGAAAGACCTTTGAACTGTTCAGAATTGTAGTAAGCAAAATAATGGTCCCCGGAAGATGCCCACATTCTAATCCCCAAATCTTGTGACTACGTTACCTTACATGACAACAGTGACTTTACAGATGTGATTAAGGGTTGAAACTTTAAAATGGGAAGGTTATCACAGATTATCCGAGTGAGCTCAATCTAATCGCACAAAGCTTTAAGAGTGGAGAACTTTCTTGATTGTGGCTAGAGAAAGAGATGTGACAAAGGAAGCAGGGTCAGAAATTTGCTACATCGCTGGCTTTTGAAGGTGTAGGAAAGGGGCCAAGAACAAAAAGTTTGCGCAGCCTCTAGAAGCTGGTGAAGGCAAGGAAACGAATTCTCTCCTAGAGCCTCCAAAAAGGAACACATCCCTGCTGACCATTTGATTTTAGTCCGGTGACATCTGCGTTAGACTTCTGACCTTCAGAACTATAAGTAATAAATTTGTATTGTTTTCATTCACTAAATTTGTAGTAAATTTTTTACAGCAGCAATAGAAAACTAATGTGGGAATACATGATGATAATAATTATCAATTCCTGGCAAGAAAACTTTGGAGTCTGACTTATGGAACAAGGATGTAATGCACAACTTGCTGTGGTTCTTCATGGAATATTCTGTTGGCAGGCAGATCCCATTCAGTAGTGTGGCTCAATTGGAGGGAAGTAATGCTTCTTTTGGAATAAGGAGAAAAGAATATCTTCAGCCCCTGCCTGGGAAATCTGGAAAAGATCATATAAATTCTTGTGAAGAAAGTAGATTCTCGCTTGGTGTGTGCAGTTCACTGCTGAGAACTAACACTTACTGATCACTTTGTACAATATTTCCTTTCGTCTTCAAAAGGATCCTGATTTGTACTGCTCACATTTTGCATAAGAGGAGCTACAGGTGAGAAGTTAAAAGAAACTCCAGGTAACATGTTAAAAGGTTCATCCAATAACGGGGGGAGGAAGAACTCAAAGCCTATTGTGAGACTGTAGTAATTCTCACTCATCCTCAAAACAAATGCTTTTGTACCAAGAAGACTGGACCATTCTCTTTTCTACACTTGTTACATATTACTGAGTATTGAAATGCAGTAAAGATTTCCTACAAAAGTTGGGTTTTGTATTCTATCTGTGGAGCAAAACCAGATATATATCATTTTTCTACAACCGTCATAAACAAAACTGTATTTGAACATATTAGAAAAAGAAGCAAAAACTGAGTTATCTCAGCCCCAGATTAGCTGATTTTTATTTTGACTCTTTTTTTTTTTTTACCTTTTTCAGAGCAGGAACCCAAGCTCTGGTGGGAATCATTAGCATATGTACTGTTTTATTCAAATAATATAACTTAGAGCAGCTACACGCAGGAATGTGCAATATTATACATAAATATAGTCAAAATATAGCACAGTGCATGTAAGGCTTTTTTTTTTTTTTGGAACCACCAGGAGCTATAAATAAGAAAAAGACAAAGATGTGTTAATAAGCCACTAAAACATAATTTCCAAAGTATTAAGTATGTTGTGTTTTAAATTTATTTGTGCCTTCTTTCTAACCACAGTAATTCAGATGTAAAGAGGGAGAATTTTTTTTTTCAGTCTGTTACATATAAGTTTATATACACCTGACTCCATACTCCCACTTGCTCTCCCCCTAATGAGTCAGCCATTCTAGTCTCTCCTTTCGTGACAATTTTGCCAGCTTTCAACCCTCTCTACCCTCCCATCCCCCCTCCAGACAGGAGATGCCAACACAGTCTCAAGTGTCCACCTGATACAAGTAACTCACTCTTCATCAGCATCTCTCTCCTACCCACTGTCCAGTCCCTTCCATGTCTGATGAGTTGTCTTCGGGAATGGTTCCTGTCCTGGGCCAACAGAAGGTTTGGGGACCATGACTGCCGGGATTCCTCTAGTCTCAGTCAGACCATTAAGTCTGGTCTTTTTATGAGAATTTGGGGTCTGCATCCCACTGATCTCCTGCTCCCTCAGGGGTTCTCTGTTGTGCTCCCTGTCAGGGCAGTCATCGGTTGTGGCCGGGCACCAACTAGTTCTTCTGGTCTCAGGATGATGTAAGTCTCTGGTTCATGTGGTCCTTTCTGTCTCTTGGGCTCATAGTTATCGTGTGACCTTGGTGTTCTTCACTCTCAAGAGGGAGAATTTTTGTAAATGAACTTTTGGCTTTACAACAGTTGCTGAACAGTTTGACTACTGACTCGATGAGTGAAAATCGTTCAGGTCATCTTTCCGTAGTGCCAAAGGTGAATCCTTTCTGTCCTTTATTTTTCCCTCAGCATTGTGCATTTTAGATCATTTTTAGATATTTACTACCATTCCCCAAGTTACTCCCAAATCACTAGTGTTCTAGGTCTTGTCCTGTCTTAGAAAGAGCCACATCATCTAGGAGGAGACTGAGAAACAGGGAAGAAACTACAGATAGAAGAACTTTGTGCAATGGGGAAATGTAGATGGTGTATAAAAGAGAGCAAGAAAGAAGTATACAAAAGGAGGTATACAGTTTATAAAACCAAAACAAAACCTGTTGCCATCAAGTCCATTCCAACTCATTGTGGCCCTATAAGACAGAGCAGAACTGCCCTGTAGTGTTTCTAAGCAGCAACTGGTAGATTCGAATAACCAACCTTTTGGTTAGCAGCCACAGCTCTTAATCACTGGGGCACCAGGGCTGCATAGTTTGTAAAGGATTATAAAAAGCATGCAGGAAGAGAGGGAACAGCAGGGTATTCTTGGAAAGGTAATGGAGGCAATGATCACAGTAAAGTAACTACACTCTGTGAATATAAATCTCAAGGGCAAGAGCCATGGTTCAAGCCTTCATGTCTGTGACTTCAGACTTAATTGCAGGAAGAGAGAGGATGGCCTTGGAGTCCCTAAATCCCATCTGAGGAAGAATGATTTTGCCCCCACTTTCTTCCCTGGGACAGGAAGGTAGGTCCTGAATCTCTTCGTCCCCCCCCCCCCCATTTCTTCAAGCTACCATCAAACTGCCACAGAATTTCAGACATAAATATGCAGCACATTGGCTCAATGGATCTGCTCTGGGTGCTAAGACTAGTCTGTGAGATTTAAGAAAGCAAAAATTTCCCGTAAAAGAGGATTGCCTTAGGACGTCCTCTTTATCAAAGGGGATATTAGACTCCAATTCGGATGATTGTCCAGGGTGGAGGTGATCCTGTGATAGAAGAGCATACCTCAGAGTCCCCATGACACTGGATGTCTTTCAGGGGAAAATTATATTCCAAAAGCTTGAAAATATGAATAACTTTTGATCTTCTGTAAATTTTTATCAAGAAAAAAAATTAAAGGGTGAGTGACAATATTTATGTACATTTTGTGCAAGGTGATCACCACGAAGATGTCTGTAAAAACACATATTGGTCACAACTTAAATGTCCAACAAGAAGGGATTTGTTAAATAAATTATGTCTCACCCACTTAATAGAATGCTGTTTTGTCATTAATGGTTACCTTGTAGAAATGTGTTCATTGACATGGAAAGATACTGATAAGTTATTTATGAATGAAAAAAATCAAATTAACAAAGAATAAGGTCTCAATCTGTAACAAACACACACACACCCGCATACACACCACAGAGAAATACAAAGTTTGGAAGATTATATACCAAAGTGCTAGCAGTGGTGCTTGGATAGTGGGGTTACGGGTAATTTTAATCCATCCATTATAATTTTTATACACTGAACCTGTTCACAATCCTATATCCTTCACCCACATATGCTGGAAAATACCAGATGGTGGCAAGTTCACAATTCTGTTCAAGAAGGGGGGTGCTCTCCTGCACAGGTGCAGTGTCATTCTTCCCAATCTCCATGGAATTCTGAGCAGTAGTGAGGCATTCTGGGTCTCCTAAAATTTTTTAAATGAATTTTTCTTAGAGAATACCAGCAAGATACGGTTCTACAAGGCAGCAGTGCCTGGGAAAGTAGAGTGAAGATGGTTCAACAATGATGAAAGGTACTGGTTTGGTCACGGAAGAGGACAGCGTTGCCAGTGTTCCTGCTGCCGAGATGCCTTTTAAATTTTTAGCTCAGGGATTATCAGGGCAAGGTTTCCATGCCAGAGCGTTTAACGCAGCATGCCCACCCACATTCAAAGCTCAGTGTGATTAATACCAGCTTTTAAAAACACTGCTACATAAGAATTTAGCTCTTGCCAACAGAATCCATTCTTACGGTTGACTTGCTCATTCAGGAAGTGAGTAAACACTGCTATGGTGATTTAGGGCATTACAAAGGTATTTTCTCAGAGTTAATTTCAGCAGAGTCTAATCTTTCAGTTGCTTTGTTAACAAAATGTCCAAATTGTCTTTTTCCACACTGACACTTTACATACTTGTCTCTAATAGGCTACAGGTATCATGGGAACTCCTAGAACCTGATGATCTAATGCCATTTACTATGTCAGTGATGAACAGTGACAGGGACTGAGCTCAGTGTTCCTTAGTTCATCTGCACATTCATTTTAAAAATTTAAATAAAATACTATACAGCATTTTCAAATGCAAATTTTCAAATGAAGAATCCTCAAAACATCTCACAACATGGATGAATCTGCAAAACATCTCACAACATGGAAGAATCTGGATGGCGTTATGCTGAGTGAGATGAATCAATCACAAAAGGACAAATATCATATGAGACCACTATTATAAAAAGTCAAGAAAAGGTTTACACACAGAATAAAACAGTCTTTGAGGGATACAAGGGAGGAGAGGAGTGGGTAGGGGAAATCACAAACTAGACAGTAGACAAGTGTTAGCTTTGGTGAAGGGAAAGACAATACATAATATAGGGGAAGTCTGTACAACTTGACTAAGGCAAGGTCATAGAAGCTTCTTAGAAGCATCTTTTTTTCTTTTTTTTTATTATACTTTAGATGAAGGTTTACAAACCAAATTAGTTTCTCATTAAACAATTAATACACATATTGTTTTGTGACTCTGGTTGCCAACATCATGACTTGTCAATGCTCTCCCCTTCTTGACCTTGGATTCCCCATTACCAGCGTTCCTGTCCCCTACTATCTTCTTGTCCTTGCCCCTGGAATGGTATGGCCATTTAGTCTCATTTTGCTTTATGGACCTGTCTAATCTTTGACTGAAGGGTGAACCTCAAGAGTGACTTCAGTACTGAGTTAAAGAGTGTCCAAAGGCCCTACTGTAGGCGTTTCTCCAGTCTCTGTCAGACCAGTAAGTCTGGTCTTTTTTTTGTGAATTAGAATTTCTACATTCTCCTCCAGCCCAGTCTGGGACCCTCTATGGTGACCCCTGTCAGACCAATTGGTGGTAGTAGCTGGGCACCATCTAGCTGTGCTGGACTCAGTCTGGTGGAGGCTGTGGTAGTTGTGGTCCATTAGTCCTTTGGATTAATTTTTCCCTTGTGCCTTTTGTTTTCTTTATTCTCCCTTACTCCAGACGGGTGGGACCAGTGGAGTATCTTAGATTTCTGCTCACAGCTTTTAAGACCCCAGATGCTACTCAACAAAGTAGGATGTAGAACATTTTCTTTATGAACTATGTTATGCCAATTGATCCAGATGGCCCCCAAGACCATGGTCCCCAGTGCTACGCCCAGTAATTTGGTCCCTCAGGGAGTTTCATCCAACTATCTTGAGGGACCAGGTTACTGGGCCTGATGGCTTAGAACCATGGCCTCAGGGGACATCTAGGTCAATTGGCATAACATAGTTCATAAAGAAAATGTTCTACATCCTACTTTGGTAAGTAGTGTCTGGTGAACTGCCATCTAAGATGCACCTATTAGTCCCATCCTGTCCAGAGCAAAGAAGAATGAAGAAGACCAAAGACACAAGGAAAATATTAGTCCAAAGGACTAATGGACCACATGAACCACAGCCTCCACCAGCCTGAGCCCAGAAGAACTAGATGGTGCCCAGCTACCACCCCAACCACTCCAACAGAAATCACAATAGAGGGTCTTGAACAGAACAGGAGAAAAGTATAGAACAAAACTAAATTCACACACAAAAAAAACCAAACTTACTGGCCTGACAGAGACTGGAGGGACCCCTAAGACCATGGCCCCTGGCCACCCTGCTAACTTTGAACTGAAGTCACTCCAGAAGTCTAGCTTTCAGCCAAAGATTAGACAGACCTATAAAACAAATAATAACATATGTGAGGAAGGTGCTCCTTCATTCAATCAAGTATACAAGACCAAATGAGCCCAAAAGCAAGACGAGAAGGCAAGAAGGGACTGGAAAACTGGACAAATGGACATGAGGAACCCAGAATGAAAGGGGAAGAGTGTTGACACATTGCGGGGATCACAATCGATGTCACAAAACATTTATGTATAAAGTTTTGAATGAGAAACTAATTTGCACTGTAAACTTTCTCCTAAACACAATTAAAAAAAAAAAAGATAGCTAATATAAAACAGAAAAAAAAGTTAATATTTTTTACTGGTGCCTCTACTGTCTAGGATCTACAGTTACTATGTGCAGGAAACAGATTCTTGAATAGCATCAAGCATGCTTAGAGAGGAGTTCCTGGGTGCTGCAAATGGCTAACGTGCTACCCAAAGGTTGGAGGTTCTAGTTCACCCAGAGGTGCCTCGGAAGAAATGTCTGGTGATCTACTTCCAAAATATTGGTAATTGGTTACCCTCTGCAGCACAGTTCTACTCTGACTCACTTGCGGTCTCTGTGAGTGAGAATCACCTATATGGCATCTGGTAATCAGTGTAATTTTATTTTTTACTTAGAGAATGCAGAAATAACAAAGCCTGAGGCAGGAAGAATACATTGAATTTCAGGAACTGTCATCTCGGAGAGTCTCTCTGTCTTTTTTACCCATCATTCTCTCAATTTTAGCAGCCTTCCTCTCTTGGTTGGTAAATGATTACTCTATGGACTTAGTACAAACTCCTATCCGTGGCATTTCTAGTATGACATTGCCATCTTGATCAAATCTACTCATGGGTGCTGTTCTTGCTTCAACAGGGCAAGCAACTTAACATCTTCCGTCATATCCTGACTCCTCCATTGCCGTTTGTTTTATATCTCAGTATGTTTTTCTAACTATACCATGTAATTCACTCTGCCCTGGTGAACATAGAATTATGCAATATTCCTAGGTTTATAAACTTAAATATCTCTCATTTCAGGCCATGTTAGCAGGGACATCTTACGAAACCAGCGTTGGTCATTTTTATTTCTCTATTAGATTATGAAATCATTGAGGGCAAAGAGTGTTTCATGAAAAGTTTATTAACCTGGTAGCATAATACAGTGGCAACACCTCAAATCCTATGAAGTTACTTAATGATATTTATACATGATGCTATGGGGTCACTATGAGTTGACACTGACTTGACAGCAAAGGCTAGGATCACTCTAACTCATTCTAGGAAAGAATATTAAAGTCATTGTCTCTGCTATAAAAATGACCTGACAGGAGTAACTTAATTTTTTCTTTTTTCATCAGGTAGGTAGCTATAATTCTCATGAACTTCCTGTTGGTACCCCAGAATTAACATAATAGTGTTCATAAAATAATTCAATATACCAGGTCACTTAGGAGCAAGTTGTATTTCTAAGGGCTAATGACTTATACTAGTATTTAGGCTTATTGATTTATTCATATAATGTATTGCTTTTTTGACTTTTTGCCTACTAAACTCTATTGTTTGCTGTTTAGATTAAAAACATTTTTTCTCTTGAAATGTTTTCAGAGCATTATGACAATTTCAGAAAAATTAAAGGAAATTTAGCATTAAGAGTTAGTACTGTGTTTTTATAATACATATGTATATATACATATATGTATTTCTTGTGCATCAGGTGGAAGTCTACAGAGCAAATTAGATTCCCATTTGATAGTTTGTAAATAAAGTGTTTCATGGCCTTGGTTTTATTCCCCTCAATGTGTCGGTAGTCTCCCCATTTCCTTTCATCCTGATTTTCTACTCCTTCCTGCCTTCTCAGCTTTGCTTTCGGCCAAATATTGTTCTTCTGATCTCATATAATTGATGGTTCTAAGGTGCACGTTCCTCTCAGGTGTTATTGTTTAGTTTACTGGCCTGTCTATTATTTGCCTGAAAGGTGGTCTCTGGGAATGGCTTCAGTTCCAGTTCAGAAGGATGTCTTAAGGCAATTGTCTCAGGGGTTTCTTCAGTCTCCAACAGACCAGTTAAGTCTGGTCTTTTTTGTGAATTTGATTTTTTGTTCTACATTTTTTTCCTGCTCTGCCCGGGACTCTCTGTTGTGATCCCAGTCAGAATGGTTGGTACTGGTAGCTGTGCCCCATGTAGTTCTTCTAGTCTTGGGGTCGTGTAAACTGTGGCTCATATGGTCCGTCAGTCCTTTGGACTAATTGCTCCCTTGAGTCTTTAGTTTTTTTCACTTTCCTTTGCTCCAGACAGGAAGAGACAAATAGTTGTATCTTAGATGGTTGCTCACAAGCTTTTAAGACCCCAGATGCTATTCACCAGTGTAGAATGCCAAACTTTATCTGTATGAACTGTTGTTGTTGTTGGGTGCCGTCGAGTCTTTTCCGACTCATATCGACCCTATGCACAACAGAACGAAACACTGTCCGGTCCTGAGCCATCCTTATAATGGTTATTATGCTTGAGCTCATTGTTGCAGCCACTGTGTCAATCCACCTCGTTGAGGGTCTTCCTCTTTTCCGCTGACCCTATACTCTGCCAAGCATGATGTCCTTCTCCAGGGACTGATCCCCCCAACAACATGTCCAAAGTATGTAAGATGCAGTGTTGCCATCCTTGCTTCTAAGGAGCATTCTGGTTGTACTTCTTCTAAGACAGATTTGTTCGTTCTTTTGGCAGTCCATGGTATATGCAATATTCTTCGCCAACACCACAATTCAAAGACGTCAACTCTTCTTCGGTCTTCCTTATTCATTGTCCAGCTTTCACATGCATATGATGCAATTGAAAATACCATGGCTTGGGTCAAGCACATCTTATTCTTCAACACTTTAAAGAGGTCCTTTGCAGCAGATTTACCCAATGCAATGCGTCTCTTGATTTCTTGACTGCTGCTCCCATGGCTGTTGATTGTGGATCCAAGTAAAATGAAATCCTTGACAACTTCAATCTTTTCTCCGTTTATCATGATGTTGCTCATTGGTCCAGTTGTGAGGATTTTTGTTTTCTTTATGTTCAGGTGCAGTCCATACTGAAGGCTGTGGTCTTTGATCTTCA
This sequence comes from Elephas maximus indicus, assembly GCF_024166365.1. Taxonomy (NCBI): domain Eukaryota; kingdom Metazoa; phylum Chordata; class Mammalia; order Proboscidea; family Elephantidae; genus Elephas; species Elephas maximus. Next base: position 56,301,553 of record NC_064833.1, on the reverse strand, counting down.
TTAGTAAGTGCTTCAAGTCCTCTTCACTTTCAGCAAGCAAAGTTGTGTCATCTGCATAACGCAGGTTGATAATGAGTCTTCCTCCAATCCTGATGCCCCATTCTTCTTCATATAGTTCAGCTTCTCATATTATTTGCTCAGCATACAGATTAAATAGGTATGGTGAAAGAATACAACCCTGATGCACACCTTTCCTGTCTTTAAACCAATCAGTATCCCCTTGTTCTGTTCAAACAACTGCCTTTTGATCTATGTACAGGTTCCTCATGAGCACAATTAAGTGTTCTGGAATTCCCATTCTTCACAATGTTATCCACAGTTTGTTATGATTCACACAGTCGAATGCCTTTGCATAGTCAGTAAAACACAGGTAAACATCCTTCTGGTATTCTCTGCCTTCAGCTAGGATCCATCTGACATCGGCAATGATATCCCTGCTTCTATGTCCTCTTCTGAAACCTGCCTGAATTTCTGGCAGTTCCCTGTCGACATACTGCTGCAGCTACTTTTGAATGATCTTCAGCAAAATTTTGCTTGTGTGTGATATTAATGATATTGTTCTATAATCTCCATGTTTGGTTGTATCACTTTTCTTGGGAATAGGCATAAATATGGATCTCTTCCAGTCAGTTGGCCAGGAAGCTGTCTTCCATATTTCTTGGCATAAACGACTGAACACCTCCAGTAATGCATCTGTTTGTTGAAACATCTCAATTGGTATTCCATCATTTCCTGGAGCCTTGTTTTTTGCCAATGCCTTCAGAGCAGTTTGGACTTCTTCCTTCAGTGCCATCGGTTCCTGATCATATACCACCTCTTGAAATGGTTGAATATTGACTAATTGTTTTTGGTATAATGACTCTGTGTATTCCTTCTATCTTCTTTTGATGCTTCCTGAGTCATTTAATATTTTCCCCATGGAATTCTTCACTATTGCAACTGGAGGCTTGAATTTTTTCTTCAGTTCTTTCAGCTTGAGAAACGCCGAACGTGTTCTTCCCTTTTGGTTTTCCATCTCCAGCTCTTTGCACATGTCATTATAATACTTTGCTTTGTCTTTTCAAGCTGTCCTTTGAAATCTTCTGTTCAGTTCTTTTACTTCATCAATTCTTCCTTTTGCTTTAGCTGCTTGACACTCAAAAGCAAGTTTCAGAGTCTCCTCTGGCATCCATCTTGGTCGTTTCTTTCTTTCTTGTCTTTTCAGTGACCTCTTGCTTTCTTCATGGATGATGTCCTTGATGTCATTTCACAACTCACCTGGTCTTCGGTCACTAGTGTTCAGTGCGTCAAATCTATTCTTCAGATGGTCTCTAAATTCAGGTGTGATATACTCAAGGTCTTAGTTTGGCTCTCATGGACTTGCTCTGATTTTCTTCAGTTTCAGTTTGAATTGCATTTGAGCAATTGATGGTCTGTTCCACAGTCAGCCCCTAACCTTGTTCTGACTGATGATATTGAGCTTTTCCATTGTCTCTTTCCACAGATGTAGTCAATTTGATTTCTGTGTGTTCCGTCTGGTGAGATGCATGTGTATAGTTGCCGTTTATGTTGGTGAAAGAAGGTATTCTCAATGAAGAAGTTGTTAGTCTTGCAAAATTCTATCATTTGATCTCCGGCATTGTTTCTATCACTGAGGCCATATTTTCCAACTACTGATCCTTCTTCTTTGTTTCTAACTTTCACATTCCAATCGCCAGTAATTATCAATGCATCTTGATTGCATTTTTGATCAATTTCAGACTGCAGCAGCTGATAAAAATCTTCTATTTCTTCATCTTTGGCCCTAGTGGTTGGTGCGTAAATTTGAAAAATAGTCGTATTAACTGGTCTTCCTTGTAGGCGTATGGATATTATCCTATCACTGACAGCGTTGTACTTCAGGATAGATCTTGAAACATTCTTTTTGACGATGAATGCAACAGCATTCCTCTTCGAGTTGTCATTCCCAGCATAGTAGGCTATATGATTGTCTGATTCAAAATGGCCAATACCAGTCCATTTCAGCTCACTAATGCTCAGGATATTGATGTTTACGCGTTTCATTTCATTTTTGATGATTTCCAAAATTCCTGGATTCATAGATCGTACATTCCAGGTTCCGATTATTAATGGATGTTTGCAGCTGTTTCTTCTCATTATGAGTCGTGCCACATCAGCAAATGAAGGTCCTGAAAGCTTTACTCCATCCATGTCATTAAGATCGACTCTATTTTGAGGAGGCAGCTCTTCCCCAGTCATTTTTTGAGTGCCTTCCATTTTTTTTCCAATCTGGGGGGCTTATTTTCCAGCACTATATCAGTGTTTCTCTGCTATTCATAAGGTTTTCCCTGGCTAATGCTTTTCAGAAGTAGATTGCCAGGTCTTTCTTCCCAGTCTGTCTTAGTCTGGAAGCTCCACTGAAACCTGTCCTCCATGGTCGACCCTGCTGGTATCTGAATACCTGTGGCATAGGTTCCAGTATCACAGCAAGAGGCAAGTCCCCACAGTACGACAAACTGACAGACACATGGGGGCATCTCCTTCTTGTGGGTGCATTTTCAGTTATGTTTGGTATTCTGTTTATGCCATGTATTAGGGCCCCTGGCATTGTCCCTATTATTTCCCCCATGATCTTAATAGTTTTAGGTTTTGTATTTAGGTTTTTGATCAATTTTGAATTAGTTTTTTTTGTATGGTGTGAGGTATGGGTCCTTTTTCATTTTTCTACAGATATATATGCAGTTTTGTTAGCATCATTTGTTGAAGAGACTAACTCTTCCCTGTTCAATGGACTTTGGCCTTTTGTCGAAGATCAGCTGACCATAGGTGGATGGATTTATGTCTGACTTCTCAATTCTGTTCCTTGTGTCTGTCATTGTACCAGTGCCAGGGTGTTTTGATTCCTGTGGCTGTTCTGAGATCAGGTAGTGTGAAGCCTCCTGCTCTGTTTTTCTTCTTCAGTAATGCTTTAATTATCTGGGGCCTCTTTCCTTTCCATATGAAGTTGGTGATTAGTTTTTCCATCTTGTTAAAGAATGATGTTGGAATTTGGATCTGGATGACATTATATTTGTAGATTGCTTTTTTTGGGGGGGTAGTATTGACATTTTCACAATGCTGAGTCTTCCTATCCATGAGCATAGTATGTTTTTCTATTATGTAGGTCTCTTTTGGTTTCTTGTAGTACTGTTTTGTAGTTTTCTTTGTACAGGTCTTTTTTGTCCCTGGTTAGAATTATTTCTGTTTTTATCTTTTTAGAGCTATTGTAAATGGTATTGTTTTCCCAATTTCCTTTTCAAAGTTTTCTTTGTTGGTGTAGAGGAATTCAACTGATTTTTATATGTTGATCTTTTATCCTGCTACTTTGCTGAATCCTTTTATTAGTTCCAGTAGTTTTCTTGTGGGATATTTGAGGTTCCCTATGTATAGTATCATATCATATTGGAACAGGGATAGTTTTACTTCTTCGTTGCCAATTTGTACACCCTTTATTTCCTTTTGTTGCCTTATTGCCTATCTAGGACTTCCAGCACAATGTTAAATAGCAGTGGTGATAAAGGTCGTCCTTGTCTGGTTCCTGTTCTCAAGGGAGGTGTTTTCAGTCTCTCTCCGTTGCGAATAATGCTGTTTTTTTTTTTTTAAATAAATATCCTTTATTATGTTGGGGTGTTACCCTTCTATTCTATTTTTCCAGGAGTTTTTATCAGGAATTGGTGTTGGACTTTATCTAATGCCTTTTCTGGGTCAACTGAGATGATCGTATGATTCTTTTCTTTTGTTCTATTTACATGGTAGATTAAGTTGATTGATTTTCTAATGTTGAAACATCTGTCTATACCTGGTATGAATCCCACTTGATCATGGTGTATTATTTTTTGATATGCTGTTGAATCCTATTGGCTAGAAGTTATTTGAGAATTTTTGCGTTTATACTCATGAGGGATATTGGTCTGTAATTTCCTGTTTTTGCAGTGTCTTTGGCTGACTTTGGTATCAGGGTTACACTAGCTTCATAGAATGAATTTAGGAGTACTCCTTCCTTTTCTATGTTCTGAAATAGTTTGAGTAGTATTGGTGTGAGTTTTTCTCTGAATAGTGGGCAGAATTCTCCAGTGAAACCAACAGGACCAGGGCTTCTTTGGGAGTGGAGAGGGAGGTTTTTTTTTTTAATTGCCTCTCAATCTCTTCTTTTGTTATGGGCCTGTTCAGTTCTTCTACCTCAGTTTGTGTTAGTTTAGGTGGATTGTGTGTTCTAGAAATTTATTCATTTTTCCCTAGATTTTCAAGCTTGTTGGAGTCTAATTTTCCATAAAGTTCTGTTATGATCCTTTTTATTTCAGTTGGTTCTGTTTGAGTGTCTCCCATTTCATTTCTTATATGGGTTATTTGTTCCTCTGCTGCTTTTCTTTTGTTTTGTCAATTTTATTGATCTTTTCAAAGAAACATCTTCTGGTTTTGTTGATTCTATTGTTTTTGTTTTCTATTTCATTTATTTTCTCTCTAATCTTTATTATTTCCTTTCTTCTGGTGACTGTTGGTTTCTTCTGCTGCTCTCTATTTGTTCCAGATATAATGTTTTGATATTTCCCTTTCTTCTTTTTTGATGTGTGCATTTATTGTTATAAATTGTCCCCTGAGCACTGCATTTGATTCTAGGAAATTTTTAAATTTCATCTTTGATTTCTTCTATTACCCAGTGGTTTTAAGTTTCCAAGTATTTTTTTCCTCACTCTTCCCGTTACTGATTTCAACTTTTATAGTGATGTGATCAAAGAAAGTGCTGTGTTCTGGGTTTTATTTTGTGGCTTGTTTTGGGACCTAAAGTTTGGTCTATTCTGGAGAATAATCCCTGTGCATTGTGCAAAAGAATGTATACTTTTCTGCTGTTGCACGGAGTGTTCCGTATGTCTATGAGAGCAAGTAGGTTGACGGTAGCAATTAGATCTTCTGTATTTTTGTTGAGTTTCTTTCTAGTAGTGTGTTGAAGTCTCCTACAATTTACTGTGGAAATGTCTATTGCTCTTTTCAAAGCTGTTAGAGGTTGTTTTATGTACTTCGATGCCCTGTCATTGGATGTGTATGTATTTATTATGGCTATGTCCTCTTGGTGGATTGATCCTTTAATCATTATATAGTGTCCTTCTTTATCTTGTATGATGGATTTTGTCTTAAAGTCTATTTTGTCAGAGATTAATATTGCCACTCCTGCTCTTTTTTGCTTATTGATTGCTTGATATATTTTTTCTGTTCTTTGAGTTTTAATTTATTTTTGCCTCTGTGTCTAAGGTGTGCCTCCCATAGACAGCATATTGATAGGTCATTTTTTTTTTTTTTTTTTAACCCATTCTGTCACTCTCTGGCTCTTTACTGGTGCATTTAAGCCATTTACATTCAGTGTGATTATCAACAGGTATGTGTTTACTGCTGTCATTTTGTTGTTTGTGTGTGTGTGTTGTCAACAATTTTTATGTTGTGTTTAATTTTCTGCACTGATTTCTTTTTGTCTATGGATGTTCTTTTCATTTTTTTTAATTGTCGCTGATTTTGTGGTTATTGGGGCTTTATGTTTTTCTCCTTTTTTATTTTGATGGGTAGGTTTGTTACCTTTCTTTGTGGTTACCTCGAAATTTACCTTTATCTTCCTAAGTTTAAACAGTCTTTTATTTCTTGATATCACCTTGACTTTCTTTCCATATGAACATTCTATAATTACACCATTTATTCCCTCTATTTGTTTTGACATTGTAGCGATCTACGAATTGACTTCTCTGGTTCCCAGTTTTCAGTTTTTTAGCTTTGTTTTGATTTTGGGAATTCTTTATTTGGATTGGTATCTGGTTGATTCTGTCCTATGTCCTAATCTCAGGTTCTTGCTTGATGTTGTTGGTTCTCTGCCTAAGGGATTCCCTTTAATATTTCTTTTAAGATTGGTCCAGTTTTTTTATAAATTCCCTTAATTTCTGTTTATCTGGAAATGTTCTAATTTCTCCACCATATTTGAGAGATAATTTTGCTGGATATATACTTCTTGGTTGGCAATTTTTTTCTCCAAGGTTTTATGTATGTTATCCCCTTGCCTTCTTGCCTGCGTGGTTTCTGCCAAATAATAAGAGTTTAGTCTTATTGGTTTTCCTTTGTAAGTGACTTTTCATTTTTCCTGAGCTGCTTTCAGGGCTCTTTCTTTTTTTAGTTTTGGTAGGTTTGATTACAATATGTCTTGGTAACTTTTTGGGGGGACATCTATCCTGTAAGAGGTTTGCTCATTTTCATCTTTCTTGATATAAGGCAATTTTCTGTCAGCAAATCTTCGACAATTCTCACTGTGTTTTCCATTGCCCCTCCCCGCCTCCTCTGGAACTCCCATCACATGCAGATTTTTCCTCTTGACAGTGTCCCACATAATTCTTAGACTGTCTTCTTTTTTCTTCATTTTTTTTTTTCTGAATTTTCCTCAAACAAATCAGTGTCAAGGGATTTGTTCTCAATTTAGCTAAGTCTATCTCCCAATAATTCACTTCTGCTCCTATAGCCTTATATTAAGTTGTGTATCTGTAAAATTTTATTGTTATACTTTTAGATTTCTAGTTGCTGTTTTTGCCTGGATTCTAATTGTCTGTTATTTTGTCATTTGTTCTTGTGTTGTTTTCCTGAATTCTTCTATTGTTTCACCTGCGTTTTCTTTGATTTTGTCTGTATTTTCCTTAATCTCTTGGAGAACCCCGTGTATTAGTCTTTTGAATTCCTTATCAGGTAGTTTCATTACCATTTCTTCCTCCAGAAGGTTTTCTGGCTTTTTATTTTGTTCACTTGCTGGAACCATCTTGATCTGCTTCTTTCAGTGATTTGATATTGTCTGTTGTCTCTGAGGCATCAAGATACAATTTATTGATTTATTGTATGTTTGTTTGCTGCATCCTGAATTTTTATTTTGTTTTGATATATCTGAGTAGGTGAGGGCATATGTGCTACTCTGGTCGCTAGTCTTTTCACACTGAAGCTCTCACCTCCTATCTCTGGGTAGGTGGGGCAGTGAGTGAGTGTATGAGCATGGTTCTTTGTTCACTGGTCTTGTGGTTTTGCTGAGGATGTAGCTGGCATTTCTGACTGAGATGATGTGTCTGTCTGGCTGCTCAGCTGTGCGTGCGTTCTCATTGGTTGCTGGATTGAGCGTTGTGTGTGCATACGGTCGGTTGCTGAGTGTTCTGGGCGAGGGTGCCTGGGTCACCAGTGGGTGCCATGAAAACTCTCACCGATGGTCCTGGGCAGGCTGGGCTGGACAATGGTGGTCAGAGTGAGCACAAGCCTCCAGTTGGTGGAGGTGATGTAGGAGGCAAGGCATATGCATGTACTTTTTAAGTGATTGCATCTTGAAAGAAAGTTCATTTGATAGTTAAAAGTTCAGGCTCTGACACTGCCAAAACTGGGATTCCAGTCCTGGGTTTGTGGCTTTGAGCAAGCTTTTAAAGCTTGCCAAGCCTCAATTTTCTGATCTGTAAAATGGGGAGAAAACCTGTATGTAGTTCACAGGGTTGTTGTGATGATTAAATGGTAAGATCTAAAGAATTTTATTAGGTGTTTATTTAGCAAATACTTAACATCTAATGTACAGGCACAGTTGTAAGTCTTTGCAAATAATAACTCATTCATTATTTCATTTAATATTTAAATCCTAATACGTTTTTAAGGTAGGTGCTCTTAATAATTCTGTTTTACAGGTGAGGAAATCAAGTGGGCAAGAGATTAAGATGACTGCTCTGGTTTATAAGACAATGTCAGAGCCAGGATTTCAACCTGGATGGATAGGCTGAAAAATTCATGCCCTTAAATAACAATGTTTTGTTTTCCTGCCTTCATTTCAGAAAAAAAAAAAAAAAATCAACCAATTATGTTGTTATGACCAAGATTTTCACATAATTTGTATTTCTATTGACAGCTATTACCTAAATGTTTAAAAATAGATTGTGTTCAAAGTATATAAAATCTGAACATATTTTCATCAAAATATAAATTAAATGTATAAAAAAAATTAAATTTTCATTTTTCAAAAATTATTTTTAATAAAATATTGAAATTATATATTAAGAAAAATGTAAAATATAATTTATTAATTTTAAAAATTTAAAAATTAACTAAATTTGAAATCTGAATTCAAAATTTTGAAAATTTAATTAAATTGTATTACATATTTTAGTAAAAAGTTATTTCCAATACTAGCAATCAATATTCACCTTGTCATCAATTGAAATGATGTTCACACATGCTGCATCTTTGTTGTGATCTAGTTACTGTTGAGTCTGCTCTGACTCGTGGTGATCCAACCTACAACAGAACCAAACATTGCCTGATCCTATGCCATCTTCATGATCATTGATATATTTGAGTACATTGTTTTGGCAGCAGTGTATTTTAGTGTCTTTCAACATAGGGGACTCATCTTCCAGCACTGTATTGGACAATATTCTGTTATGATCCATACCGTTTTCATTGGCTAATTTTAGAAGAGATTGCCAAGCCTTTCTTCCTAGTCTGTCTTGGTCTTGAACCTCTGCTGAAACCTGTCCACCATAGGTGATCCTTCTGGTGTCGGAAATACCAGTGACACAGCCTCTAGCAAGTCACTGAGAACCAAGTGGTGGATATTATGCCTGCCAGTTGCCACTTGCCATTGAGTCGATTCTGACTGGCGGGGACCCTCCGGGTGTCAGAGTAGAACTGCGCTCCAGAGGATTTTCAAGGGCAGATATTTCAGAAGTAGATCACCAGGGCTTTCTACTGAGGCACCCCTGGGTGGACTCGTACCTCCAACCTTTTGATTAGCAGCCAAGTGTGTTAACCATTAACAGGGACTGGGATGTTACACCTTGTTGTGTGATGTCAAGTCAATTCTGACTCATAGTGATCCTATAGGACAGAGTAGGACTTCTCCATAGGGTTTCCTAGTCTGGAATCTTTACAAGAGCACATCACCAGGTCTTTTTTCCCATGGAACTATTAAATGCGTTCGAACTGTCAAAATTTCGGTTATCAGGGCTCCTTGGTATTACATTTAGAACTACTTAAACACAAATTTAAGAGTAATGTGAGGGCAGACAGGCAAGCTGGTGATAGGGAACCCAAGGTTGAGAAGGGAGAGTGGTGACACGTTGTTGGTTGTTAACCAACGTCATAATACAATATGTGTAAAAAAAAAAAAAAGTACTAACCGTTTATTGAAAAACTAGTTTGTTCTGTAAACCTTCCTCTAAAGTACAGAAGAAAAAAAAAAGAGTAATGTGAATTGTTTAAAATTGCAAAGTGTTCTTCAGATGCCACATGCAACTGTTGCAAATACTAATTGTGAGTGGTTCTGCCAGAATAAATTAGAGCAGAAAGAAAAACAAGAAAGTGGGTATTTGGCACCACTGGAAACAGATATTTGTTTTGCAGGACTCTATTGCACATATGCTACCTGAAAAAGATGATTACTGTGGCCTCTCTCTTGCCTAAGCGTTATTACTGTTCAACGTCTCCCCACACTCTGCAGCACTGCCCATCTCCAATACAGGCAGTGACACAGCCCATAAATCCTTGTAGCATTCAGATGAAGTTTTATTTCAAGGACTAGATATGGAATATTTCCTTAGGGCCTGAATTGTGTTAGTTATGAAAACAGACGTTTAAGGTTATGGGTCTTGCTGTTCCAGTACTGAGCACCATGCCCTGAGAAAGAAATGTCCAGGTGTTCTTTAATATATTTATTTATTTATGTTTATGATGTATGAGACACTCCAAAGGGCTGGGTCCAGCCCAAGAGCCCTTGCATGAGCCTAAGGGTGATATTGCCTAACTGCTACGTTCAGGACCAAGGCATGTTTCTAGATGAGACAGGTATTTGATTGTCTTAAAGGAAATGTAGCACCATGGAAAGTGTTCCTGAGGGCAGGTGCAAAGGCCCAGAGGTACGTAGAAGCATAGCATCTTCAGGGAACTGCAGACATGTCTATATGGCTAAGGTGCAGGGAGCTGGGAGGTGAAGCAGGAGAGGTAGGTTGGGATACGTCATAGGGGCCTGAAGGGCTGTTTTAAGGAAATTGAACTTAATCCTAAAGTCTTAAAGGGTTTTATACAGGGGAAGTGTTTGATTACATTGAAACTTGAATGTGAAAGATAGGAGAAGGGCAAGAACAGAGACAGAGACACCAATTAAGCCCACTAATTAGGGTGGCAATTATCTCAGAGAGAAACAATGATGACCTTGACAAAGGTGTGGTAGTAGAAAGGAAAATGATGAGACAAGCTGAGAGGGCTTTGGGATGTGATGAGAAGCTGAATGTAAGGCTGGGCCTGGCACATTGTAGTTGTTTAACAAACGTTTGTTGCAGTAAAATGTGCTTCTGTTTCCGGTGCCTCCAACATTTTAACTACACTATCACATGCCTTTGTTTAACTATGAATTAATTTGAATATATTGTTTTGATACTTCGAATTGCAAAGTGGGTAAATTTTTTTCACCAAGGAAAGATTGATTCCCAGAGTCCCTAGCAAGAAGTTCTCAGTGAAGCTGAGTCTGATATTGTTACACAGTTGTATTCATTCCCAGTGTGAACAGTTCTTGGCTGTTGTCTCCGTGGGTTCAAGAAGTTCATCTCGCAGGTCCATCAGGTCATAGATAACTGGGTTATAATATACATGGCTCATCAGCAAGTTTTATGCACATACTACACTGACCTTCATTTGCCATTGGTGAGATTCTTTGTCTGCTTCACCCAGTGGGAAATATTTGGAATCATTCTTGGATTTTCTGAATATCCTGAAATTTTACAGAATATTCCCTTTGTTTTTTAAAGTGCTGAATCATTTATTCCTAAAGCAAGTTTAACCTAAAATGACTTTGCAGGGGCAGTAACTAAAATGACTTCATGTGACATTTCCAGACTGATTCCGGAAAGATCTATAACAAATGTAGCTTGAACTTGGTCTGAAAATTTGACAGTCATAGGCAGTGGGACTTATGTTTCTCTTGTATCTTGCTTTAAAAGTCCTTCTTATTCATGCTTATTAAATCTGTTTCCTCAAGTGGGTCAAGTGGAAGTTCAACACTGCTGGCCACGAAAACTTACCTTGACCTTAAGGAAAGGAATATGAAAAGTCCAGCCTTAACAACAAGGTGCTCCACATCTAGTCATCTCTGCTACTACTATTGACTGTGTACTCCAGCTCCTGTAACTGCCTCTGTTCAGATTCTGTGTACCTGAGTCTAGGCATTGAAAACCCCAAACTAAGATAGGGACCATTACGTGCTTTCATCCATTTTCTTCCAGAAATTGGAGGCTGGTTCGTGAACCTCAGCTTTGGGACTGCTTGTTGAGAATCATGTTGTGGGTCTGTGTTAAGATTTATGTTTTGAATGGTTTGAGATGTTTATGCAACATCTAAGTGGAGATATCAAACAGGCAATTGGATGTGGGCATATGAACCTCCATCTGGAATGGAAATATAAATTTGGGGATCACGTAGTTAGATAACATTTGAAGCCATGTTGGTAATGGATACATAAATAACATTATAGCAAGTCTAAAATTTTACCAATTAACTCTTTTCTTCCTACATTAAACCTATTTTTTTTTATTTAATGATTTTGGATAATAGGAATTCTTCTGCAATGTAGCTTTCACGTTACTAGTGATCACACTGTACCAGTGTGTGTGCTTGTCTGAGCAGAATGTGACACAGTTCTTATTTCTTCGCTTCATTGACTGTACTGTATTATTTTTAAAATCCTTGCTAATTTTATATGTGAAGAACGATGGAACATTGTTTTAATCTTCACTTTGATTATTAGTAAGATTGAACTTTTTAAAAGTATTTCTTGATCATTTGTATTTCTTCCTTACTGAATCATGTTTATACTTTCTTGCTATTTTCTCTTAAGAATTCAATTTTTGTATTAATAATTTGTGAAAGCTTTTTATATAGCAAGGGCATTGCTCCCATGGACACCATTTATATTGAAAAATTGTCCCAAGTTGTCATTTTCCTTTTCACTAAAAAAAAAATTTTTGTTGTTGTTGCTTTGACCTACATATTTAAATTTTTCATAGTTCAATCATTCTGTTACTTCCTGGTTTGTGCCTTTGGTGTTTTGGAAGAATGCTCTCCAATCAGAGATTATTTAAATATTTACCTATCGTGTTCATGATTTCATTGACAAATTTCACCATCTTGAGTGTATTTTGGTGTATGGAGTGAAATCCCAAAACCCAGTGAAATCAGGCTCTAACTAATTTTTCTAAGTAGCTAAACATTATTCCAGCACAGTATAGTTCTGTTATGCATGTTCGTTTCTACCGGTCAGTTTAGGTCTCTGGGTGGTGAAAAGAGTTGGCACTGGACTACTAACCTAAAGATTGCAGGTCAAATCCACCCAGCAGCACCTCAGGAGAAAGCTTGGTAATCTGTCTCTGTAAAGATTCAAAAAAACACCCCTGCCCAAAAAAATTAAACCTGTTGCTGTTGAGGCAATACCAACTCATAGCGACGCTGTAGGACAGAAGTGGAACTGCCCTATAGGGTTTCCAAGGCTGTAATCTTTACAGAGGCAGACTGCCACATTTTTCTCCTGCAGAGTGGCTGGTGGATTCGAACTGCCAACCTTTTGGTTAACAGTCAAGCACTTTAACCACTGCATCAGCAGGGCTCCTTCTGTAAAGATTGTAGCTGAGAAAACCCTATGGAGCAGTTCTACTCTGTAATATATGGGGTCATCATGAGTCAGAATTGACTCCTTCGTACTGTTTTGTTTTGTTTTTTTAATTTAAATAACACAATAGAAAATTACATAGCCAAATTGTTTAACACGCATCTGTCTCTAATGGGTATTAAAATACTTATTGATTATTTAGTAAAGGTCTGTTCTTTAGCCTCTGAGAGGAAAAATCAAGCCATTTAAACTCCATTCCTCTCTGACATAATTGCTATTTCTACCATCTCATAGTAAGGAGATTAACATCCCCAATTGCCTGTGTTAGAAACCTCTAGGAAATTCACTTGTGCCCTGAGCATTCTAACCCTTTGAAACAGGATCCCTTTGTTCTACTGCTTCACTTTTTTTGGTATAACGATAAAAATGAGAGTATATGCACATACCTTTAAGGCTCTCAGTTACTCCTTGTGAGCTCCTTCTCTCTTGCGTGGAAGATTTGTAAACCAGAAAGCTCAAAGACATTTCTCCTCATTCTTTTCAAGCATGTTGTATTTATATCGAAATCTTTTTATTTTATGCATTTTCCCTTTAGCTTTATAATTGTGTCTGTATAAGTCTATCAATGTGAGATTATTGATCTCCTCGAAATAGGTTAAATACCTGTATCTAAGTGTATTGGTTTCCTTTGGGCTGCTGTTACAAAATATCACAAACTGGATGGCTTATAGGAATAGAAACTTACTATCTCACAGTTCTGGAGGGTAGAAGTCCAAATCAATATGTCTAAGTCTCTATGGGAAGATTCTTTCTTGACTCTCCCAGTGTTCTGTAGCCCCAAGGAGTCCTTGGCTTGTAGGTGCATCTTCACGTGGTGCCGTTGTCTTCCTGTGTCTCTTTTTCAAGAACACCAGTTAGACTGAATTAGGACACACCCCACTCCATTATAACCTCATGTTAACCAATAACATCTTCAAAGATCCTATTTCCAAACAAGGTCACATTCATAGGTAATAGAATTTAGGACTTTAACATGTATTTTGAAGGAACACAATTCAATCCATAACACTATAGTTCCATTCTGTTCAAGTATAGCAGTCCTGGAATAAATGCAATTTTTTATTCATTTGTACTTATGCCTGTCTGTCTGCCTCTTTGTCCATGTACTGAGATTGAAAAATAGCCAGATCTAATAAAAATAATAAGGAAGTCATAGCACAGTATCTCACAGCTTGTAGATACCCACAGTGAGTAAATAAGCACTTGGTGTTTATAGATAATCATAAAGACAATGCTCATAAAATAAGTATTTCCTTGTTTTCATGGTCTTGGATACAGAGAATGTGGGTGGCTTTCAGAGTGATTTTGGTCCATTGCTAATTTGATGATGTCTTCCTCAATCCGGTATTTCCTTCTGTCCCTTTTTAAGTCTCATTCGCTAGCTTATTCATTCATAAATGAAATGCTTCACTAAGGTCTAGATTCTCTTTCTTTTTCATCTTTTTTAAACTCTTCTACAATGGGATGTTATACCAACTAAAAACGATACTTGGAAAGGAAAATAAAACACAAAAAGATATTTCATGAACAATTCTGGAAATATACTGTCTTTCGATCTATAGGGAATTTGCAATAAAGAATGAAGTAGAGAAGCAAGAATAAATGTTAAATTAGGAAGCAAGCTGAAGCGAAACTTGGAAGCCCATTGTCACACAACTATAGTTTAGGGCAGCGTTCTTTTTTTCTAATTTTTTATTGTGGTGAAATATATACAACATACAATTTGCCATTTTAACCGTTTTCAAATGTACGATCCAGTGATATTAATCACAGTCACAATGTTGCGCAACTATCGCTAACTACTCTTTGTTTCCATAACTTTTTCATCACCCCAAACAGAAACTCTATATCCATTAAACAGTAATTGTCTATTTTCCCCCTTCCCTCCAGCCCATGGTTATCGCTAATCGACTTTCTTTCTCTATGCATTTGCCTATTCTAGAGATTTCATAGAAATGGGATAATGCCTTATTTGTCCTTTTGTTTCTGGTTCGTTTCACTCAGCGTAACATTTTGAAGGTTTGTTGATGTCATAGCAAATATTAGAGCTTCATTCCTATTTATGGCTGAATAATATTCCATTGTGTGTCTTTGTTTTTTATGTATATACGACTTTGCATTTATCTGCGTAAGGGATGCTAAATTTTTTAATTAAGAGTTTGTATGATGTATTTAACAAAAATGACAAGAGGAAAGAGATGCTAATTTTATAGTTTCACATGCTGAAGCTGCAGTCAGATTGTTCGGACACCATGATAAAAGTCTCACTGGTGGCTTGTTGTAGTTGTTAGTTGCCATTGAGTTGGCTCCAACTCATGATGACAGAATAAAACTTTGCCCAGTCCTGCACCATCTTTTGATCATTGGTATGTTTGAGTCCGTTGCTTCTGCTATTGTGTCAATCCACCTCATTGAGGGTTTCCCTCATTTTTTAAAAATAGTTTTATTGTGTTTAAGTGAAAGTATACAACACAAATTAGTTTTTCATTCAAAAATTTATACACAAATTGTTTTGTGACTTTGGTTGCAATCCCTGCAATGTGTCAGTAGCCTCCCCCTTTCTCTTTCCACCCTAGTTCTCTGTGCCCATTTGTCTAGTTTTCCTGTCACTTCCTGCCTTTTCATCTTTGCTTTTGGGCAGGTGTTGCCCATTTGGTCTCATATGCTGGATTGAACTAAGAAGCACCTTCCTCACATGTGTTATTGTTTGTTTTATATGCCCGTCTTACCTTTGGCTAAAAGGTAGACTTTGGGAGTAGCTTCAGTTCTGGGTTAGCGGGGTGCCTGGGGGCCATGTCTTGGGGTTTCTTTAGTATCTGTCAGATCAGTAAGTCTCGCTTTTTTTCTTTTGTGAATTTTGTTCTGCATTTTTATCCCTCTCTGTCCAGGACCCTCTACTGTGGTCCCTGTCAGAGTGGTAGGTAGGTAGTAGTTGGGTGCCATCTAGTTCTTCTGGGCTCAGGCTGGTGGAGGTTGTTGTTCATGTAGCCCATTAGTCCTTTGGACTAATATTTTCCTTGAGTCTTTGTTTTTCTTCCTTCTCCTTTGCTCCGAACGTGATGGGACCAGTAGATGTATCCTAGATGGCCATTCAAAAGCTTTTAAGACCCCAGATAATACTTACCAAAGTAAGACGTAGAACATTTTCTTTATAAGAGCAGGGTTCTTAACCTGAGACCCAGAATTGACTTTGTGATGGGGAATGAAGGAAAGAGGTAAGTCCTAAACATTCCAAAATTCAATGCGAATTTTTGCACGTTATCTGATTATGTACATTTTGGAGGGGGAAGGAGTTTCATAGATTTAATCACATATTCATGGGAGTCTATGACCACAAA
Source organism: Elephas maximus indicus (assembly GCF_024166365.1). Taxonomy (NCBI): domain Eukaryota; kingdom Metazoa; phylum Chordata; class Mammalia; order Proboscidea; family Elephantidae; genus Elephas; species Elephas maximus. The sequence continues at coordinate 56,285,497 of NC_064833.1, read as the reverse complement.
ATGCTAAAGAACCATAGAAATCAAATAGCCTGAGTTACAAGAATTATTAGGAATATCTTCTTTTGAGTCATGTAAGGAAAGCAAATTTAAAGAAGATATTCTTTCTTCCCCTCTTTGCTCTAATGCTCCCTTTGATGAATTTAATCTTTTTAGAGTTATTTACTAAAAGTTACAGAAATGAACAGTTTAGAAAATGTCTGAACTCGCAGATTGGCAAAAGTTTGCCATGAATGTTCAGCATGGTGTTTCTGAGAGGGGATAAGAGAGAAAAGAGCAGGGAAAAGAAGTACCCTTCCACCTTTTAGCTTATGCTGGGCCCCATCAGCTGACGTTGTTATTCTGGATGCCTAGAATCCCAATAGATTTGGCACAAAGAAGGTCAGCTGCCAATCATCATGGAAAAACCAGAGAATCCTTGCAGGACGTTCAAATCCTCTACCTAAGTTGACAAGGGAAGAGGGCACACAGCAGGACAGTGAGTCGAGGAAACAAATGAGTTGCAATCTCAAAAGACCCACTGCCTAGTCCACATATCTTCTCTCAAAGCTGCTTTTATCAGCTTCTTCAGAGAAATGTCGAAAGCCCAATAATGCACCTCATGAGTTCTGCCAAATACATGAAATTCTGGCAGACTCCATAAGGGGAAATATGCTCCCTAGCTGGCATTTCGTTTAGGGATAAAGTTCAATGACCATCATATATCTTCTGTCACTTCTTTGCCCTTTGCTAAGGCTTACTGACTTACTGACTAAAAACAAAGTATGGATCCTCAGGTTGAGTATTTTTTACTGTGAAAATAGGAGCCCTGGTGGTACAGTGGTTAAAGTGCTCGGGTGCTAACCTAAGTTGGCGCTTTAAACCTACCCTGAGGGAGAAAGATGTGGCAGTCTGCTTCCATAAAGATTTACAGTCTTTGAAATCCTATGAGACAGTTCTACTCCATCCTACAGGGTCGCTATGAGTCAGAATTGACTTGATGGCAGGGGCTTTGGTTCAGTTTGGACTGTGAAAGTTGTTTTTTTTAATTGCTCAACCTCTTTTCAGAAAATGTTTTAGAATATTGTAGACCCTGAGTACCTTTTACAGATTCTTTTCTCAAATTAAACTAACAACCCTCTTTCTTTGGGTCTCACAGTAAGGTTGGATAAGTTTAGTATTAAGATCCTGTCAACAGTCCTTACATGAAATAAGATCATAGAGCAGGCATAACTGTTCCAGGCTTCGTCAATATTTGGCAAATACTATAGATTATTATTATTATATTAATAATACAGAGCCATATTACTTCTGCAAAGTATTTTATATTTATAGGATGCTTATGGGAGCAGAGATAAGGTGTTATTTGGGTCCATTACAGTTTTTTAGAGTGTTGTAAAAATATATATAACACAACATTTGCCAATTCAACAATTTTCAGGTATACAATTTAATGATATTAATTACATTACCACTACATTTTAATCAGGAGGATTCACTTAAATTTGGGGTTCAGAACTTATGTAAGTCTTCCTTATTAGAAGGTAAGGGCCCCAAATAAAATATTTCAAAAGGAATCTTTTGGTACGGTTTTAGGTGTATAAAATAAATATTGCCTTTACAGCAATCTGCTTAGTTTGTATTTTTAAACTATGATTATACTTACTTAGAGGTTTCAACTGAATGTGTGACATTAGATAAGATTAGGACATTGGAATGAGCGTGGGCTTTCTAATATGATTTCCCAGAAGAGTGAACAAAAGTAAACCACAAGACTCAAAACTGGACACAGGATTTGTAGAATTCTGATGTAGATACAGCTTCAGAAAGAAGGAGCTTCATGTTAAGTGTGCATCTAACTAAAACATTACATATTTCTAAGCTATGGTTCTAAGCCCACATGATTCTTTCAGTATTTGTCTAAAACATTCACTGCTGGGCTTTCTTCCAATTTTGAAGTGTGGATTTTCCATGCAAGCTAAATAGTTATAATAATGGGGAAAAAAGTGGCTCTAACTAATGAGAAGAGGAAAAGTAAAAGCAATAACCAAAAGTATCATTATCCTATCTATATAAAAATGTTTTTATCACAGAAAATGAAATGGTAGTTACGTTGGGCCAACATCAATAATACCAAATCCAGTTGTCATCTTAGCTGTATATTTGTCTTCGAGTAAGCAAATGAATTTCTCAATATTTTATCTCAAGCTACTCTTAGATTATTCCATTTGAGGCAAAATAACACTGCAAGTAAGGCATTTCAGATTTTTGAATGCAAATGGGGTAGAAATTTATTTTTTAATACACACTTTATTTTGGTTCCACTAAACTTAATAAAATAGAGAGAGATAGAAATCACTAAAAAATTATTCAGTGCATCTTAATAGCAGTTATGAAAAATTCCACAAGATAAATTTGAATTTTAGCACAAGTTTTGCAAGCTTATAAATTCCAATTTAAGTGTTAAGAACTAAAATTAAGGTTTTTTAACTCTACAAATTAAATTTGCAGCTTTGCTGTCTTGCTAGTATTGAAATAAACCTGGTTTTTAAAGAAGTTATTATTTTACTGGATTATGAGAAGCAGGGCTGTGTTCCTTGAGGGTGGATAAGCTTCCTTCTGGGCCATTAGAATGAAGCTCTCACTATTCTGCCTTTCAGAGGCTGGGGTGGACGGTTGTTGTGCTGTATGGGGACAGGTTTTTCACCTTCAACATTTGATAGGAGACTGCGGAATTGGGCCAGCTGGAAGGAAGAATGAAATATTTAAAGAATCTAAGCTATTAAAACTACACAAAGCACTTTATTTCCAGTATATTTAGCGCTATTTAGAGAACTGAATTGAGGATTGCGGTAGTTTCACCAATGGGAAGGCGGGAAGCCAAACCTTCTTTCACGTATCTCTGAGGAGTATTGGGCTTAAATTTATCTGTGATGGGCTGGGTTAGAATACCAGCTTTCTCACTTGCCAAGTGGATAGCCTTGGCCAAGTGATTAACCAGCTTGGTGCCTCAGTTTCCTTATAGAGACTACTTTGTTTGATTGTTGTCAAGATTAAATGGATTAATACTAAGTTACTTATCATAGTGCCTGGCACATAGTGTGTGCTCAATTAATGTTGGCTATTAATAGGCTACAATGCATGTCCTGTAGGTTTGTTATGGGAGTTGGCTGATAAAACAGATGCAAAGCACCTAATGATAGTAGTTAGCAATGGATAGTGGGAGTTCTCCATCTGATATTTGTTCTGCACAAATCAAAGAACAGAATTATAAGGCACTGTTTTTTTTTGTACTCCTGTAGGCCTATATTAGAAATGAACTCCTCAAAAACCTGATTGAAATAATAATCTCATTCATTAATAATATTAATTGAAATGATATTTCTGCTTTCTACTCCTAATTCTCACTCATTCAGCTTTGATACTCTACCTGTTCTGAGCTGACACTGATGGTCTCCTTAAAGACGATCCAAGTTACGCTCTCATGAAGAGGGGGATGAGTCAAAGAGCCAGGGTAGGTCCAGTAATGCAGAGATGAAGGAAGGAGAGTAGAAGGGTCAAAATTTGTGAATGGGGTTCTTTTTCCCTGTAAGAAAAAGAAATGTAATGTATCATTATATCACGATATAAAATATTTATATCATTTTGGGTTTAATCACATATATATTTATAATACATACATATTACATTTGTAATCTTGAGGTTTTAGCTAAAGATTTAATTGAATTTTTTATTAATATTATTTCACAATTTGTGTGTTCATGGATATAAACTATAAAAGCAATAGAAGAAAAAAGACAGAAAATTTACTACATAAAACTGATTTTGACTAAGCAATCTTCCTCCTCCTCATCTGGCTGAAGATAAGCAAAAGACTAAAACATTTTTTTTTTTTTACAATTTATATCCTTTAAAAGATGTTTACTTTCCCCTATAAAACATTCACTGTGTCTCCGGAAATGATGTCAGTTACTGTTCTAGCATCAAAGACACCGATTTACGTGCATGTTGGTTACATTTTGGTCTTATTGTATTTTTTTCCATTATTTTTTCTCATTGATTATTATCAGTGTTTAGGAAATGAACTGGTATTTTTATGCTAATCATCTGTACAGTCAACTTTACCAGAATTTTATATTAAGTCTATTTTTAGGTGATTGTTTTGACTTTTCCCATATGCCAATGATCATATCATCAGTTCATAAGGACAGTTTGTCTCTAATTTGTCAACATGTATTCTAATATGTCCTCTTCTTTCTTTCTTTTATTGACCAAGACCTTCATTATAATGTTCAATCGTGCTGGTCACTGTTGGCATCCTGGTCTTTTTCCTGACTGAAATGGAAAGGCTTCAAATGTTTCACTATCAAGCTTGATGTCTGACCCGAGTTTCTAGCAGATACCCTTTACCAAGTTCAAGAAGTTTATAGAGAATGGGTATTGTATTTTATCAAACGCTTTTAAAACATCTAACAAGCTGATGTAATTTCTCATCTTTAATTGGTTACTATAATGATCTACATTAAGAAATTTTCTAATATTGAACCATCCTTTCATTCCTGGGATAAACTCTGCCCATTCAGAAGCATTGCTATTTTAATACACTTTTGAATTTGATTTGCTGTGAATGATTTTAAGATTTCTTTCAATTACATCCTTAAGAAAAATTGGCTCATGGTTTCCTTTTTGTGGTTTTCTTACCCAGTTTTTGTGTTAAGTTTCATTGAATTTTTGGGAAGTTTACTGTCTGTTCCCTAGTAGGGGAAGTGTAATTAACACTGGTGTGATTGTTTCTTAAAGGTTGAATAGAACTTTTCCATAAAATGATCTGGGCCTAAAGTCTTCTTTTAATAGATAATTTAAAAATATCTTTTCCATTTCTTTTTAGTTTATTTAGTTTTCTAATTCTTTTTGAGTAATTTTTAGTATTTCTTGTTTTCCTAGAAAACTAACCATTTATCTAAAATTTCAAATATATTGGTATAATGTTATATATAGTTTTCTCTTTTAAAACTTTCTTCCATATCTTTGGTTATGCTGCATTTCTTATTTCTAATAATTTTTTTGGTATGTATGCCTTTTTATTTTTTCCTTCGGCAATCTTGCCAAAAGTATGCCTTTTTTGTTGATCTTTCAAAGAATCCATTTTTCATTCTATTGGTAAAATGTTGCCTTGCACTTATTCATCATTTGTATTTTTTATTTTATTAATTTTTGATTTATCTTCATTAACTCTTTCTTGGTTGCTATGAGTTGGAATTGACCAGATGGCAGCAGGTTTGCATTTTCATTTGTTGTTATTTTTGATACTTATGAGTGAAGAGATTATCTTCGGTCTTTCTTACTTTACAATATAGCCATTTAAAGTTTAATTTTTCCTAGACTCAATACACGTTAGATTTATTTTGCATAAAAATGTGACAGTCTTCCATACCATAAAATAAAATGACAAATCTCTGACTTAAGATTTAACTGTTTACTTTTAAAATAGTGCAGCTAAGTTTGGATATATCAGAAAATCAATCTACTTTTTTGAGGTGATGGATGGGAATCATGGTTATCAAGCATTGCATACTCATGGTATCTGAAAAAGAATACCTTAAACTTCTGCATTTTTCTACTGCTAGAGAAATATAGATGTCTTCCTTCATGAAATGGAAACAAATTCACATTTTAGTTGGAGATAGTGTTAGTAAACACAAATGGCTAAGTAACATGTTCTTCTATAGACCCCATCCTGCTGAAATCAGTAAACAACTATAAATAAAGAAAAACAAAAGAAAACAAATCCCTTCTCAGAAGTAAACAGTATCTTAGTAGTGCCCTGATTTTCATATTGGTAGCTCTCTCTTCAGCCTTCCAACTCCCTGCTTCAAATACATTCTTAAATGGTTCCTGTAGTTCTGTAGATTCTTATTCTCTGATTTAAGCTAACTTAGTTAGTCAATTTACCTTAGTTTTAATTGCACTTAAGGCAGTAAGTACTTTCTGCAGCGTTGGGTTGGCCTGTCCAACCTGGAGATGAAAAAAATAAAGTGTGAGGTAAAGACCATTAAAAATCAAACACTGTTTAGCTAAATTTTTACATTAAAAAAAAAATCAACCCAGTAACTGAGGAAGGTAAAGTATTTCCTCTCCACTTTAGGAGATGGAATTTTGCACTATTTTGGTAAGTAATTTAGGTTTGTGTCTTTGTAAGTCCTTGTACTCTATAAAATGGTCATAAAAAAAGACATATTTAAAGAGCAACATATATAAACAGATATAAAAACAAACATCTTACTTTTGGTCTGTTGTATTAGTTACAATTGGTAAAGTGTACAGCTTATAATAAGGAGCCCTGGCAGCACAACAGTTAAGCACTCTGCTGCTAACCGAAAGGTTGGTGATTCGAACACACTCAATGTTTTGATGGAAGAAAGACCTGGCGATCTGCTTCTGTAAAGATTACAGCCTAGAAAACCTTATGGGGCAGTTCTACTCTGACACATGGGGTCAGTGTAAGTTGGAATCAATTCGACGGCATCTAAAAACAACAACATAGCTATAATGAGTGCTCAATAAATGTTAAGTAGAGTTACTATACTACTAAAAGTTCCTTAGTTATTCCAGCAGATCCAGTTTAATAAGAACTTCAGGGGTTTTCCTATAGAGACCGAGCAATATCTGCTATTTTAAAAATCAGTGGAACCTTCTTTACAGGAAAAAAAAATCCTCTTAATATTTCTTCCCTGATGAGATATTAAATTGAAAGTTTCCTGAATCTATGAGGTAGAAAGAATTTAGAAGAGCTGGTAAAACAGGAATTCTTTTTCCCCTTGCCCATTCTACCGCCATATGAAACTTATTTCTCTCTTCAGAGGGTGAAGTAGAGAGAAAAGAAAGCAACAAAGTAGAATGAGAACTTTCCAAAAAGAAAGATTCCTGTATCTTTTTGTCTTACGTCATTTTATTTTGAGATCTGATCGGTATGAAGTAGTCTTAGCAAAACTCTGTAACTCACCTTCAACAAAGCACCAATAATTGCCAAACCATCGGCCTTGGAGGCAGCTTCAGCAAAACTGGAGTACTTTTCGGAATTCCAGTGAACTATGTGAAGCTAAAATAAAAATAATAATGTGGTTAATTAATAATTTATACCAGTTTAAAGACAGAAAGTAAACTATAACTTATCTTGTTAATACATGAAGTTGTTTTTGGTTTTGATAGATAAACTCATGTGAACATTTATCCAGTGTTCTCACTCTTACGAAGCCTTATCTGTGTGCTGAGCACAGTAGGCAGGTTGCAAATCAACCCTGGAACCAGTAAGTAAAATTTCTTTTCCCATAATATTGTAACTATACGTAGTTTTCTGTATCTCTCTTTAGTATGAAAAGCTCAGGTTAACTAGTTTTAGGACAAAAATTGGAGTAGTTTACTCTCATGTGAGCAATTTCTTGCTAATTTTATGAGAAGGGGTTCCTGGACTACCTGGGAGTACATATGTATTAAGTTCTTCCCTTTCAATCTCCAGTCCCTCTGTTGACAGTTTTATATAAATATTCCAGATTTTTCTATGGTTATACACACAGTAATGTCTTCAAATAGACCAAACAAACTTCCATGTGAGGGCAGGTCAAGAGGTTGTTGAGTGTTTGCACACCAGGAACCCCGGGCCCTCATCTAGGTGTGAGTTGCTCTCAGTGCCCATTATTATTATTTAGCTTAAGATCTTAAACTCGTTGCCGTCAAGTCGATTCCACTCAAGATCTTAAAGAAAAAAAAAAAAAAAAAACATTGTCATGGAGTCAATTCTGACTCATAGCAACCCTATAGGACAGAGTAGAACTGCTCCATAGAGTTTCCAAGGAGTGCCTGGTGGATTCAAACTGCTGACCTTTTGATTAGCAGCTGTAGTTCTTAACCACTACGCCACCAGAGTTTCCCTCAATATCTTAGTAGAGACCTGTTGAAGTGTTCCAGTCTAGCCACACCTGTGCTACAGGCGTGTCCAGGCTTGAACACACAAGTAAGAAGGGAGTGTGGTGGGTTCCATTTTGGGTCAGGGATTTAAATGAAAGCAACATTCTTGAGGGTTGTCTTGATGTTGAAGTGACAAATTTTGAGGCATTCTCAAGGGAAAGGTGGTTCTTGGGCTCAAGAATTTAGGTCCAAGGTTGAACTACCTCTTTCCAAATGAAGGTTTTCCCACAGCTGGCAAACATAGTGTGTCTGACTTTGATACTAATAGACCAAGAGGGTTCCTTACAGGGACAAAGAATGGTCATTCTTTGGAGTCATTACGATGGGGTATTAAGTGATGTGGGGAGCTGTTTCTGGGAGTACTCGGAGTGTAATTATCTCTCACTTTCTAAGTTACACTACCTCTCCAGAAAATTGTTCTCCATCCACTGTGTGCTCGGAGCCATGGTTGTCTGCACTGCCCCAGTGAAAATGGAACTGGGAGAGCCTGTAGCTTTCAGAGAGAGGGCCGCCTTTCAACACTGGAAGAAAAAGGGAACTACTATTAGCCTTATGAGCACAAGGTCCAGCTTATCTTTGTATTTAATATAAACTAGAATCTTTAATGAAATTGTGTTGAAATGAAAGCAAACACTAGTGCTGAGGTTTTCATCTTTCCTTATTTTTTCTCCACATCCATGATGATAGCAACCGTATGCATGGTGCAGTCTTGACTGTGGCATAGATAAGATAGTCCATGTGTTATTCATGATTCCCAGCACACGAGCTGTTATTTGACCTATTTCTACTTCTAATAAAGCACACTAGAAGGTAAGTGAACTATATTATTATAGGACTTCCCTTGAATCTGCTTTAATTTGCAAGTTTATTCATGCTTCATTCAACAAAGACTGAATAGGCAGCATGCATCATAATCTGAGGTAGTTTATTTTGAACAACGAATTAGCCATCATGTACTTTATAACTGCTCAATAGACAGCAGTGTGCCTGACTATGTGGTTAAAAACCTCTGGCCAGGGACCAAGAGAGTGTGAGTGAGGCCATTTTAAAAAATTTTAACATTGAACTATGCAACCATAAAGAACAATGATGAGTCCACAAAACATCTTATAACATGATGAATCTGAAGACCATAATGCTGAATGAAATAAGCCAGTCACATAAGAACAAATATTGTATGATCCCACCTTCATAAAAAGACGAGAATAGATATATATATAAACAGACCATTGTTCATTAGTGGTTTCAAGGGATGGGTGGGAGGTGATGGGGAATCACTCTCTAGAGTGTAGATACTTGTTTTTGGCGATGGGAGAAGTGGCACGGAATGTGGGTATAATGAGCACAGCTATGATGCTACCAAGATGCACAGAAGAGAAAAGGATGTTTGTGCTAAAGAATATGACATATAATTTGGCAACAACACCAACGATAACCAAAAAATGAGTGTATGGTTATGTATGTAGGTGTATAGGCATACATATGTGTGGGTAGGTAGAGGCAAGTACATATGTGTGCACAGAAAGAAATATCACACATATACAGATATGTGTGTGCATGCATATATATTCACAGAGGATAGAGTTACAGATAATTCTCAGACATAACCAAACACCTCACAAGAATGGTTTTCTGGGTTTGAAGGCTTAGGACCTTAGTCTCACAGAACAATTCAGTCAACTGGCATCACAAAGTTCACGGTTTGCATTCTAGGGAGATGAGCAGTGTCTGGGGTTTTAAAAGCTTGCAAGCAGCCATCTTAGATAGAACTACTGGTCTCTACTCATTAGGCACAAAAGAGAAAGAAGGAAATCAAAGCCTCAGAGAAGAAACTAGTCTACAGAGCTAATAGCTAATAGGCAACATGAGCCAAGGCCTCATCTACCCTGAGACCAGAAGAACAAGATGTTGCCCGGCTACCACTACTGATCATTTTGATCAGGGCCACAATAGATGGACCCTGATAGAGCGGGAGAAAAATACACAACAGAACCCAAACTCTTAAAAAATCTAAACTTATTGGATCAGTTGAGACTGGAGGACTCCCTGAGAATAGCGCCCTGGACACTTATTTAAATCTTAAACCAAAACTATCCCTTAAGGTTACCTTTTAATAAAAGATCAGATTGGCACACAAAAGAAAGTATATTATCCATGAATGTGATGCTCCACTAAAAAACCTTTTATATGAGACCAAAAGGTCAATAATTACTCCAAAGATGAGAAGATAGGGGGGCAGGGAAACTAGAGTACTGGAACCAGAACACAATTAAAGAGAATGTTGACACGTGGTGAAAAATGTAACTAATGTCACCAAACACTTCGTGTAGAAATTGTTAAAGGGAACCTAATTTTTTATGTAAACTTTCACCGAAAATGCAATAAAATATTATCAAAAAAAGAAAAAACCTTGAGATTTTGTATGATGAATCTATTCTAATATAACTTTACAAACTTTTCAAAAACATTAACAGTGAGTAATCACGTTGTTTTGGGGAGTGTATCCAATCGTATATTAATTCAACACACATGATACTAAACCTAATTGAATGTTAGTAATAGGCATAGCTCCCAAGGTGCCTAAAATTTAGACTCAAAACCTTTTGAGGCATCAGAGTTGACTTAAAGGATTGTTACTCAATAAATTATCCAATAAACATTTAGGAAAAACTTCTTATGTAGCAGGGAATGTGCTAGATTCTGGGGCATAAAGATGATTCAGTTAGTAGTCTAGTAGGGAGATGAGACACTACTTAAGTATACTGATGCACAAAACTGTCCCACGTAACCTTTATGCAAGACTTATTTGCTTGCTGGTACATGAGCATTTCACAATTATAGAGTCATTTTTCTGGTCCAAGGGGGGACAAAAAATTCTTTAGCCCTGACTCCCTTCCCTATTGTGCTCTTCTCCTCATCCCAATTAGATAATATTTGCCTTTTCAGTTTTTATGTGCACCGTGATTGGTTTATTTGACCTTTTTGGAAAAATACTGTTTATTCAGAGAGGGTGAGCAAGGATAAACATGGGATGGGACAAAGTGAGCATAAAGAAGAGATGAGATGGTGGCATTGACCCAGAACCCAGTTTGAGGAGGTGTAAAAAAAGACTGAGATAGGAGTTCTAAAAATTATCTTTACCAGGAGTCCAAGGTTATGGCAATATCACACACACACAGACTTAAAATGGGCGTTTGTGTCAACGCCTCATTCTTCTAATTTCCCCGGTAGACTCTAAGACAAAAATAATCACAAAGGTCTTTGGCTCACCTGATCGGTTGTCATTATCCGCAAAAGTTACATGGAACGAATGTCCCACGTTGATAATTTCTTTGGCTGTGGCTGGATTGTAGGAGACACTGATAGGTTTTAGAGCAGTGTCATGTTTGGCTTCACTGGTTTTAATGTCAATAGGAGACTGGTTATTTCCATTGGCGATGGGGTACAGCTTGGCCCATTGCTCAGGACCTATCAGGACAAATGTGTGATTATTATCAAAAATTTATTAAGTGCTTGATTCCAAGTTTTAGGCATACAGCTACCTGTTTGCTGGACTGTGACATTCTGTTTAGCTTAATGGGCATTCAATGTTGAAGATGCCCCTTTTCTATACTATACTATAAAGCAGTATATTTGTCAACACTAGTAATACAGGCTCATACTCATAGCCTATAGGTTAAGACTATAAATATTTTATTATTAGCAATAGATTTCTAATAGTAAAATCTATCTATTGAAGGTACATGAAGGAATTTTGCTTTTGGAAAATATATTTTGTAGACAACCATACCAAAGAACAGCTGCTAAGAATACATGTAAAGATATTACAATTATTCAAAACAAATAATTCAAACTATTAACCTATGACTACAGAGCTATTTTGAACGCTTAATACCTCTGCTACTGAAAAGAGAATAAGCTATTATCTCTGATCTATCTGAGCAGAGCTCTTACCATTTTTGACATCATATCCCCAGTCAGCACTTGCCATGGTCTTGCAGTTAGTTTTCTTTTTCTGAAACAAAGATAACACCTGTAATTACTGACGGTGACCGTGCATGCAGTAGACACCACCACTTGGGGTTTTTATAGAAGTTCCCTGTCCTTTAATATGCTACTATTTCACCATCTCAGCCTATAAGGAAATGTGTATATGTAAAAAGAGATGTTGTAAAAAAAAGTTCACAAGGGTCATGTCAGTTTCATTTTTTTTTTTTTTTATATTGTAAAACAGAAATAGCGAAATCTTAGTTTTTATAAAACCAAGCCCTGTCTCTCTCATGGTATTAGAATATGCGGCTGAAAACTATCACACGCCATTCTTTGGATTTTCTAAATTACCCATGACTTTGTGCACTTGCTGTTTCCAATTCTGCCCTTGCTGGATACTTTTAAGCAATATTACCAATAAAACGAAACCCACTGCAGTTGAGTCGATTCTGACTCATAACGACCCCATAGGACAGAGTAGAACTGCCCCATAGTGTTTCCAAGGAGCAGCTCTTAACCACTATGCCACCAGGCCTCCTAAGCAATATTAAAACAACAGTTAATTAATAAGAAAAATTTGCATGTTTATAGACTGATCTGAACTAGCATCACGACATTAATTTAACATCAGATAAAAAAGTTACTGATGGTTTGTAATACGTATAATTCAGAATGGTGCGTTTCATAAACACACTCAGGATGAGAACAAAGTCCATTTTGGAGTAATAATGGAATTCATACAAAAATTAATTAATATTTAAATTCAGGCCCAATGTTTATTTTACACATTGAATGGGTCTATTAGTGCAATGGTTCAGTGCTTGCTTGCTAACTGAAAGGTCAGCTGTTTGAACCACTCAGTTGCTCTGAGGGAGAAGGACCTGGCAATATGCTTCTGTAAAGATTACAGCCTAGAAAAGCTGTGGGCAGTTTTACTCTGTCCCATGGGGTCACTATGAGTTGAAAACCAACTTGACGGCACTTAACATAAACAACAATACAATCTATAAAGAATTTTCATATTATTTTACCACCACAAAAAAAAACCTTTAAAGTAAGAATTATCATTTTGTAGTTGACAGATATTGAGAGACTTCACCACAACTATCAAAAAACCAAGAAGCCAAGACTTCGGCCTCCAAGTTCATTTTCTTTCTTCACTATACCTCCAGCAGATGTGACACTGGGTGAGCTATGAGACGGATGATCCCTAAATCTCCTTCTATGCCCACAATTTTCTTAAGTCACATTTAAGTCCACACCAGGGTGAGAACTGCCACTTGTTGAGTGATGAGAAGGTCTACAGGGCTTTTCAGGGAGTCAAAGAAAAATGATTAGAATGTGCCCACATTCTTGAGGCTCTAAGTGTACTCAAAGGAAATGCAACCAGAAAAATAAACTTCCATAGTAATCCTTTTTTCATGCTAGAAAAAGACATATCTCCATTCGCACTGTAGAATCATGAGCTGCCTGGCTCCCCGAGGGAAGAGTGGGATGAGAAGCAATTTTTAGCAGTGCTCACCAAGGACATGTTTATTTCTTTGTAGATCAGAATAGCCTGCTGCTTCATATGCAGACTGAACTATGGCTCATGGACATTCACAGAGCGAGAAGAGGTTTTGTTGGTAGAAGGAAAAATCTTTTAAAAGAGCTTTATCTTTTAAGGTAACATTTATTAAGCGACCAATATGTATCAAATGCCATGCTAAAAACTTTACATGCAGTATTTCACTTATTCTCACAAAAGCGTTCCCATGGAAGCTGATTTTTTTATTTTAACATTAAAATCTGTTTTACATCCAAAGAAATTGAGGCCTACAGAGGTGAAGACACCTCCTCAGAGTTACAGAGCTTGGAAGTGGCTGTTTACAGTCCATAAATCTAGGGCTTAACAGTAAGTCTAACTACAAAGCTTCTTTTCTTTCTTAACCTTTACAGACAGACCCTTCCACTGTCAAAAAAATGTCCTTTGGCCTCCTTTTGATTCTATTTTCTGGAAGACTTGCTTAGTTGATCTGGACTGGTCTGGCTCAACAGTCAAGATTAATTCATCCAGACTTATGACCTCAGGCTTCACCAGAAGCTCATGGAACAACAGTACAGGCTACTCTTGGCCAGGTAATTTGTCTCTTGAACCTAAATTCTTTGTCAGAAACCACTGTAATCACTATATTGACCAATATATTTGAAAAAAGACAACCCCTTTTTCATTACAGGATAATTCAGCACGTAAATGTTTTAACATTCATAAAAAAAAAATATGAGATGGTAATTCACTTGAAGTTTTAGGTACACAATTACTTTAAACCCTTACCATTACGACCCTTTACTCCATTATCTACCCAGGGTGTGTTTGTGTACTCGGACAAGCAGAAAACTATATAGAGAAAGGAAGTAGAATTTAATGAGTATCTATGATTTAGGCTCTGACACCTTGTTTTATCATCATATGATATTAGGCGTGATTATAGGGTCTCTAAATGGTAGGGCACAACACAAAGACACTTGGATAGATGAAAAGCAGAAATCTTTGTTACTTACAGCTCCAAATGAGAGAAGGCAGTCAGCAGTGCCAAACAGGCTCAGTAAACTGGAGACGTTGGAGATGGCTTAAGTATGGAAAGCAAAGTGGGGTTAGCTAGGTAGGCAGGCTCCCAGTGAATTGGCGAATTTGAATAATTTTGTGAGCTCTGGGGCATAAAAACGGTTCCCAGTCATTTGATATCTGGCCCCAGGGTGATTAGGGTGGGTACGTAGTGGCCCCAGAGTGTTAGAGCCTGATAGAGGAAGTAGTTGAGGTGTAGACTTAATCAGTTGCTGTAGAAGAACTGATTGGCCTCTAGCCAGGGCCTCAAAGTTAGGTTGAGCCAGCACTAAAAACAAAACAAAAACTAGGTTACAATTGACTCCTTGATTTCTTGACAACAGCTTCAAGTTCAATTATTTGTGGTATTTGAGTGGCCTGAATAGTAGGGGAGTAGGGCATAGTTGCTCTAAACAGCATAGAAATCGTTAGATTATGACAGTAAAAATAAAGAACCCAAGTAAAAGCCTGAGAAATCCCTGAAGACTGGCTTATAGCCACGTTCCCCATTTGGTGTTATCAAAGAGAATAAATTAGTTATGGCAGGATACTCTAGAAATACTTTGGTTGAATTGTGGAGTGTGATAAAGGTGTAGGTTCAGTTTTTGTGATGATGATTTTGTGGTCCAAGCTGTGTGTTGGAGTGGCCACTTGACCAATGTTGTTACCTGCGAACAAAACAAAGTACTAATAATGCTACAAATGCCTCCTTGATTACCTAATAAAGAATTAAGAGCCAATGTATCACCAAAAACCATTTTTGTGAGGGTTCTATGGCCTTGATTAAGCAGGTCTAATATTTGTTGTACTTTAAGAAATGTGAGATACTAGATATTTGGACATTCATAGGTTAGTGTCAATGATTTTGATTGTTGAGTTAGAGTGATGGTCCCTGTAACTGTCTTAGCAAGTCCCAAAGTGGTAGAAAGTTCCATATTATAGATATGACAGGGACATGTCAATGATATTTGGCTGGAGTGGGGTAAGAATGATTAATCTTTACATAAACGGGAAGGCCAAGAGAGGCTGGAACTAATCAATGCGGTTTGTGGCTTAGGGGTACTGGAAGAGCAAATTAGAGGGGATGAGAACCCTTGTCTACTGGACCACAATATAATCTGGTGGTGTTATTTTTAGATTGAAAAACTGGGAATTACTAAAGAACGGGACTGAAGGTAGACAGTTGATTTTGCTGGGCATATAGTAAGGGTTTAGAGTCATCCATTAGGTAGCTCATATGTGCTGTGTATTGAGGAAACATAAGAACAATTACCATTTGCCATAGGGAGTGCCCGAGATACAAGGGAAGTAGCAGTTTGGAGGAGGTTTTAATTTCCCAATATTTTCCATCTCTGGGCCAGGTATCAGCTGGATAAATGTTTGGTGTGGTATATTTGGAAGCAGACTAATGGCAAATTCAAACAGACAATCAGTGCATGAGAAGCTAGTTCAGTTGGTTCAGTTAAAAGAATATATATGTATGTTGGATGCCTGTGTACATATTCAAAGAGCTTTGTTGATGAGTTTGAATTTCATTTGCTATGTGGTCTTTTGGAGGATGAAAGGGGTAGTCACTGAAAGGATAGAAGAGACTAAGGTGGGGCTGTGGATGCTGAATAATGAGGAAGATGGAGGGAAAAAAATATGAAGGGAAATGAATGATTTGAGCATTGGGAGGCCAGCAGAATTCTCCTCTTATATCTAGGAGAGCACATAGCATGAATACCTTGGTAAGGTCAGCCTTTACGCTGGAGGGAAAAACAAAACCAGTTGCTACTGAGTCAATTCTGACTCATGGCAACCTCATGTGTTTCAGAGTAGAACTGTGTTCCAAAGAGTTTTCGATGGCTGCGATTACCAAGCCTTTCTTCCGAGGTGCCTCTGGGTAAATAAGAACTGCTAACCTTTAGGCTACTAGCTGAGCACTTAACTTTTTGTGTCACCTAGGCAGGAGAGGTGAGTCATATTAGAGGGAATTTTAATCTTGGAGGCATTGGACTTGGCCCAATAAGGGCTTAACATGGTACAAAGTAAAATTATAATCATGGTGAGGAGGGCGGGAGGACTTACAGTTTTATCAGTACTCACTCAAGGTGATGTGGGTCATATTTTTGAGGTTCTATGGTATTTTAACAGGGAGGAGCCACTTGTAGAATTTGAAGACAATGTTGGATCCAGGAGCTTGATTTGCATATATGTTTTCTGGGTGCATAGCTAGCAAAAGTGATGGTGGCATTCACGATACTGCCATGATTGAACATAATCACTGGAAACTGCCTGGCACAATTAAAGCCTCAATTAAGGTGGCCAAATCTAAAAGCTCCCAGCAGTCCAAGGTTTTGCCCAGATGGATGATGATAGGGGATTCTGCTGCAAATAGGTTTTTAAATCACATGGCTTAATTTGGGTGCATGTTAATAGGATATTAGGTTGCTTGCCAATTAAAATATCTGTGACAGGTTGGAGCTCCATTGTTAGCCTGTAGGCAGGCCCTCCAATTTAGCCAATTATTATCACTCCTTTGCTTCAGTTGTCTGGTGAGGTCTTTGGATTGCAGGACTTGCATTAGCCGAAGTTGATGGCATGTGAGCCTCAGCATTTGCCATGTTTGACTTTAACAATGGCTTATGTGGAGGGTTGAGCCTCCAGATTACAATCAATGAAAGCACCAGAGGAATAGTAACAAGACCAAGAGAGAAAGGTATGAAACTTCATCTTAAACGCTTTTTGTTGTTTGATGCTTCTTTCCCTCTGGCATGAGTTATCACCAAGGAGGAATTGTCTGGTTTCATCATGGTGGATTAGGGCGTTGGTTCCATCATTATTTTCTAGTGGAATTTTCATTTACTCTGTGGAGTTGCTTATCTTCCTTCTTGGTGGTCTATGGAAAGGGTCCTGGAGCAATAATTTTAATTTCCTGTAGGGGATCAGAGGGGGAGGCTGGATCAATCACGCATCCCTTATAACCTAAATAGTGTGGAATGTTTCTAGGTGTTGGAAATTTAGGTTTGAATGGGTCACAAATGTGCAGGTGCCCTGTCAATCTACTGTTAATGGTCCCAGGTGTGTATGAGCCCTCCATTTGGCCTGGGATGGGGTCGAGATTGAAAATCCATGTTCTTGGGAGGAGATATTAGTGAAAGATTTCCAGTCTAGAGAATCCTCATAAAGATGAAGATGAGATCTATCATTGTTAGCTGCCATCAAGTTGGCCCCCCCTCCCACCCACCACACACTCATGGTGACTCCATGCACGATGGGATCGGACTATTATGATCCACAGAGCTTTCATAGGCTTATTTTTCAGAAGTAGATTTCAAGGGCTTTCTTCTTGGTCTTAGTCTGGAAGCTCCACTGAAACCTGATCAGCATCATAGCAACATGAAAGCTTCCACTGACACACGGGTGGTGGCTGTGCTTGAGGTTCACTGGCTGAGACTCTAACTTGGGTCTCCTGCATGGAAGTTGAGAATTCTACCACTGGACCACCACTGCCCCCCAAACTGTGATATTTCCCTTTTAAATATAGAAAATGGCAATGGGAAGGCTTGTAAAAATTAGTATGTGGTATAAGCCTATCCAAAAATCTAGAATTAAGAGAAATTAGGCCTCAGGGCAAAAATGAGGCCCAATTATAAGTCTACTTGCTAGACTGGAGTTTAGAAAGCAGTTGTTTTTTTGATACTGTTACGTCTCTCAGTTAAACTGGCTCTGTTACTGCAATTTCACGAGTTAGAGCCACCTGCCGCAAAGTTCTTGAGACGGGGTGAGGTGGGTAGCAAGAGCTTTATCATATATACCAGTAAATGGAGACAGAGGGGAATGATCTCCTAAAGCTGTCTGTCTCGAGAAACTGCAGTCCATCTTGGTGGGGTTTTATAGGGAAAAGGGGACATGGGTTTGAGGAACTTGAGGAATGTCCATTCTCTTTCTGTGTCGTTAGGGTGATTACATCTCAAACATCTGGATCTTTCCCTGCCATTATCCCATCAGCCCAGGGGCTGACTGGCGCCATCCTGATGAGCATCATCCTGTTTGACAGACTTAGATATCGCTTGTTTTCCCATCGTCCTAGGGGAAACACTGGTTAACATTTAACTTTTAGAGGAGCTAACAGCAAAATCACACTTGGAGACAGAGACAAGCTACGGAAAGGAAAAATGGCTCAGGTTTCGTTCAAGATATTGCTGAGCAGCCTGTTCTAGCTCCCTGCAGTGATATGCCAGATGACAATTCCATTGAATAACCTGTTCCAAAGCCCATCGTTTTGCTACATATGCTGCAAAATGGGAACTCTGATCTGAATCAGTACTGTCAGGAGTTCTGAAGGGCTAGAATGGTTTTAGTAAGGCGAGTGATTGGCATTTTGGCCACAGCAAGTCCAATAGGAAAGGGCAGTAGAAGGCCAGTGTAGGTATCTGCCATGGTTACAGCATAACATGTGGCCCCTGATGAAGGGGGATTCAGTCCATCAACCTGCCACCAACTATAGGGGACTATTTCCCAGAGGAATATTGCTGTATCTCATGAGTTGCCAATGAGTTTGATTATTGTCATTGGTAGGTGCCGTCAAGTTGGTTCTGACTCATAGCGACCCTGTGTACAACAGCACAAAACACTACTCGGTCTTGCACCATCCTCACAACAATTGCTATGTTTGAGCCATTGTTGCAGCCACTATGTCCATCCATCTCATTGAGGGTCTTCCTCTTTTTTGCTGGCCCCCTGCCAAGCATGATGTCCTTCTCCAGGGACTTGTCCCTCCTGAGAACATGTCCAAAGTATGTGAGATGAAGTCTCGCCATCTTCACCTCTAAGGAGCTGCACTTCTTCCAAGATAGGTTTCTTTGTTCTCCTGGCAGTCCACGGTATACTCGATATTCTTCACCAACACCATAATTCCAAGGCACCAACTCTTCTCCAGGCTTTCTTATTCATTGTTCAGCTTTTACATGCATATGAGCAATTGAAAATACGATGACTTGGGTCAGGCACACCTTAGTCCTCAAGGCGATATCTTCGCTTTTTAACATTTTAAAAGGTCTTTTGCAGCAGATTTTGCCCAATGCAATACATGGTCTGATTTCTTGACTGCTGCTTCCATGGGCATTGACTGTGGATTCAAGCAAAATGAAATCCTTGACAACTTCTATCTTTTCTCCATTTAACATGATTTTACTTATTGCTCCAGTCATGAGGATTTTTGTTTTCTTTATATTAGGGTGTAATCCGTACTGAAGGCTGTAGTCTTTGATCTTCATCAGTAAGTACTTCAAGTTCTCTTTGCTTTCAGCAAGCAAGATTGTGTCATCTGCATATCGCAGGTTGTTGATGAGTCTTCCTCCAATCCTGATGCCACGTTCTTCTTCATATAGTATAGCTTCTTGGATTATTTGTCCAGCATACATATTAAATAGGTATGGTGAAAGGGTACAACACTGACACACTGATTTCAAACCACCCTTGTTCTGTTCAAATGACTGTCGCTTGGTCTAGGTACAGGTTCAGCATTAGCATGATTGTTCTGAAATTCCCATTCCTCACAATGTTATCCATAATTTGTTATGATCCACACAGTCAAAAGCCTTTGCATAGTCAATAAAGCACAGGTAAACATCTTTCTGGTATTCTTTGCTTTCAGCCCAATCCATCTGATACCAGCAATGATATCCCTCATTCCACATCCTTTTCTGAATCTGGCTTGAATTTCTGGCTGTTGCCTGTCCGTGTACTGCTGCAACTGTTTTTGAATTATCTTCAGCAAAGTTTTACTTGTGTGTGATATAAATATTGTTCGATAATTTCCTCATTCTGTTCAATTACCTTTATTTGGAATGGGCACAAATATGGATATCTTCCAGTAGGTTGGTCAGGTAGCTGTCTTCCAAATTTCTTGGCATAGTCAAGTGTTGCATCCTTTTGTTGAAACATCTCAACTAGTATTCCATCAATTCCTGGAGCCTTGCTTTTCACCGATGCCTTCAGTGCAGCTTGGACTTCTGCCTTCAATACCGTTGGTGCTTTCTATGCTACCAGTTTGATTATAGACTGTACTATTATCAATAGTCGATTTTGCCATGGACTGTGTTAGAGGAAACCCTTTAGTTTTGGTCCACTTCATTAGGGAAAAGATTCCCCAATGGCCAGAAGCCTCACAGGCCCCAATTGCCAGCAGCACTAGCAACAAGAAAGGCCAAGCAAGGAAAATTTGGGCTAGTTTATTAGCTTGATCATTGAAGTGAGCCTCAGGTGTGTTGGTCTTGGTATGAGCAGAGACCGAGGAGACTCAGATTTTTAGGGGAGGATGCACCAGCTGCTGCTACATGGACAACCCCCATAGCTCTTTATCCTGGGAAAGGAAATTGCCCTTTTTCCATTGGCTGGACCAAATAGCAAGACCATTGGCTACAGCCCAGGAATCTGTAAAAAGGTGAACCAACAACCCTCCATCTTGGACATCCAGTATAGCAAGGGCGATGGCCTTTAATTCTACTCATTGGAACAAGCATTGAGTGCCATTCCACAGGAGGGAGTTAGCACTGGCTGAGTAGAACACGACCACACTCCAGCGAGTTCCATTGTGGTAAAGTATGCTGATTCCTTTTTCTCCTCAGACATTTGGTCCTAGGGTATTCCCATTTTGCAATGGGTTCAGGCAATGGGGACACCACTGTTGTGTCCAAAGCCTTGGTGGTCAAGGACCTGAGGATGAGAGAATCCACATCCTCTGGTAATCTGGAAAGATCTTTGGTGTCAGGTCTAACCCTATCCTGAAGATACCATTGTCCTACTGTGCTTAGAGTGCTGCAAGGACAAACAGTTTCCCTGGAATCCAGATTTTCCCTAAAATAAGGGAAAATGTATAGTGACAATCATGCTGCATTTTTCACTATTAAACTTGGTATGATTCTCACACTGCTCCCTAACTTCTCTACCCCTGTAGAAATGGTATTGTTTAGAGTGACCAGATAAACCTATTTCCAGTGGGGAAGTGGGCCATGGATAATTGTGCTAGTAGCCTGGACATTTCTAGATGAAGACAACTAGGATTCTAATAAATTGATTTAAATGGCAAGATGGCTTAACTGTATCTCATAGCTGTCATTTCCCCTAGATTGGTTGTTCTCTTCACTCATAATGAAGATGTGCTTACCAACTTAATTTTTTCCAGTAGCTATCTTTGTCTCCATCCATACCAAGATTCTTCCCGTTCTTAGGACCTTTGTACTTGCTGTCCCCTCTGCCTGGATTGCTCTGTGTCTAGACCATTGCACAGGCTCAAATATCACCTCCTCAGATATGCTTTTCCTGACCTCAAAGCCAACATATTCTCCCTCTTCCCAGTCATTCTATTATAGCAGTAGATCTTATTTCTTTCATAGCACTCATTACATTCTGAATTTTTTATTTGCTTAATGTCTATAACCATCTCTAAAATGGCACCTCAAGATAATGGAAAGTTGTGTTTTTTTTGTATTTTTTTTTACTACCATGTTCAGTGTATCTATAACATGCCTGGAAAACAGCGGTACTTAATAAATATTTGTGTAGAGGATGATTAAATGATCATCTTTAATTTCAACTATTGTATTCATATAAGGACTTGGAAGGGCAGAATGCTCAGCAGAGACTACGCCTACCGAATTGCACAGATCTGAACCCAGAGGTGTAAGGCATCTCACTGTTTCAGCATGTGAATGAGCTTTGCTAGAGGTGAACTCATGTTTGTATTTGGAACGAAGTTCTTAGTTCTATTAATGGCAAGAATGAAGTGACCTGTCTGTGTCTGTCAGTCACTACAGGAAGAATGAGAACACTGGTCTTTATAAGTGTCAAAAAAAAAAAAAAAATCGAACGCTTCATAAGTGTCGAAATTTAACTTTTTAAATGTGATCTGAACTTTTTCTTATTTTGAACTTTTGACATACAAATTTCAAAAAATCCCCCAACTTTTATTACTATAATTTAAAAAAGTTTTCAACTTTGTATTTTCTGTCTTGGAACATTTTGTTTTTGAGGGCAATTTCTTAATCCACTAATGAATATTTTTTATTGACAACCAGGTAAACTCTTTACATAGATAACCATATTTTCAACAACGTGGTGGTAATCATGATTTCTTATAATTTCATGCTTTTGAAAAGATTACTTTTTTTTTTTGCCAATTCAACTTTTTACAGGTGTACAGCTTATTGACAGCAGTAATCAGCTGTGTAGCCCTACCCTTAATCAATGTGATGTTTCCGTCATCATAAGCCAAAACTCAGTACTTCATAAGCAGTAATCCCCCTTTTCCTCTCCCTCCTGCCCCTAATAACCACTAATAAACTTTGGTCTCTATACATTTGCCTTTTTTTGTCTTATTATATGGGAGATCATACAATATTTGTCCTTTTGTGATTGACTTATTTTACTCAGTGTAATATCTTCAAGTTCCATCCATACCGTAGGATGTAGAAAAGATTAAATTTTAAATATATCTACTTTACTGTAACATTTATTGAAATTACTGGTTAGAAAGATATACTAAAAACATACTCTGGAAAAATTGCTTTGTCAGTTTTCAAGCTAATGAATAGAAACTTCTTATACTGGAGGATGGATAGCCTGGGCAGGTTAACGGTACCATTTTCATATCTATCTTTAAAACGGAGCGAATGCTATTTGCATCTTATCTTCCATAATTGGTGAGGGAATTAATGAGCCCTTCCACAACAGATGACATTATTAAGCAACAGTTTTCATCTAAAAATAAGTTAACATGCATAATGCTTTGTAAACCATAAAATATTGCGCAAATGTAAATGATCAACCTGCACTTAAAAAAAAAGTTCTGATCTTAACTCTCAGGTAAATAGACGGTTATATAAAAGAAAATAGTTCAAGTGACGGCATGTGGTCTCAAAATCAAAAATTGCATAACAGAAGCCTGCCTGCTACTGATTAAACTAAATACCACATGTAAATATGAAACGAGATAATACCTCAAGTGTAAATATTAAGGGAGATGAAGGTCAGTTTTCTCAGTCATCTTGTCGTTCTATTCAGCTGCTAACCAAAAGGTCGGCAGTTCGAATCCACCAGCCGCTCCTGGGAAACACTATGGGGCAATTCTACTCTGTTCTATAGCGTCGCTGAGTCAGAATCGACTCTATGGCTATGGATTTATCTACGTAAAATAGAGCCTATTTAAAAGGAAAAAAAAGTTTCTGCTGGTTCCCTTAATATCCTGGTTATCTCCCAAATCCTTTCATCAGAGACTAGATTTCTAGAACAGATTTGCAATTGAATATGTCATTTCTTTATCCAGTGTTTCTTAGTTCATAGTCTTCAAGATTACCTGCCTCAGATTCACCTGGAAATGCATTTAAAATGCACATGTGTGTCTCATCCAATCAAGTTTGTAAAATGACCTAACGCATTTGGATGGCCAACAAATATCAAGCTGTTCTGATAAATATTTGTAGCTCCATTAGAGAGGTGTTGGGGGGTTATATATCTCCATCCCCACACCCTAATTACCAAGAGATATGTTTCAGTCAAAGGAAGTCTCCTTCCAAATTTCTCAACTGTACATGTATTATTAGTTGAACAGGCACAAAACATATGACATGTGTGTGGTTTCAGGAGATTCAGCTGCAAGTGAGGTTCATCAATTAGCATTTTGCATGAAGGCTCACTCCAAATTGGCTTCTATGATATCAGGAGTGGTGATCCCTGTTGTTGGGAAGGCAGCTGAGTCCAGTGAGTCCGTAGACTCACATACTATACCAATGGCATTTGAGTGCTGGACTTGCTCATTCATGTGTCTTGTTGATTTAAAAGCTGTAGATCCTGCAGGTTTTTCACACTCACCACTGTCGTTATCTACTAATTTCACGCATCCAAAATTATTTCTAACATCTCTTATGGTTAATAACCAGCTTTTTGGTGTTGATTTAGCAGCAGATAGGCTAAGTAGCTGCTTCTGAAAATGTTAAGTCCTGGTTAGGATGCTATTAAGGATTCCTAGCGTTTAGATTGTGTGAACAAATATATATACTGAAGGAAGTATAAATACAATGCCTCTTGACCAAAACTCCTTGCATATGAGGCCTGGGAATAAGTATTTTTTTAACTCATTCTCAGATGATATTTTTAAAACACATTTGGACATTTTTATACTTTTCTTAGGCCCTGAATGCCATCTTCCTGACATGCTGAATATTAGCAGCTGCTTCACAAAAAAAAAAAAAAAAAAATCGCTGCTTTTCTAAATTAATCTTTTTTTCCCCATAAAGTTTCTAAATTTCATTTTAATGTATTTACTGGTACCTAAAAGAAACTCTTTTGTGGTCATTTTTTGCCATGCCTTTTACCCCATTGGGTCAGCTAAATACAAGTTGGTGACTTGCTGTGCAGTGGTTTTTGAATTAAATGCTGAAGTCAGCGCCATGATTAAATAAAGACAGATACAATAACGAAAAGTCTTCCAGTAGTGGCAATATCCTTTGCTGCATATAGCAGACTGTCATTTTAATTCACTCTCAACTGATCCTTGTCCTAGTAGTTCTACAAAAGAAAAGTGGCAACAGCACTATTTGAACCAGCAGTTTATAAAATGACTCAGTTTTCAAGGGGAGAGTGCACAGAAAAAGTGCATTACCAAGATTCTCTTTGGTGATCTTAAAGGAGGTACCCCGTGAGCAGAGACACATAATAGGGGTGCAGTAATATCTACAGTGCTCTTTTAGAATCTAAAGACTTTCTTTTGCTTCACAGCCATTTTCAGGTATTAGCATTAACTATAAAGTTCTTTGCCCCCATTTTTTGGAGTAATGCTCTTCCTTTATTGTGAAACTGAGTTCATAATAATACTCACCTTGGAGGTTTTTTTTGGTGAGGATTAGAGGTAAAGGCACATAGTAGATGCTTGCTGAGAGGTGGCTATTATTTTTTATTGAGGATAGTAGTAATAATGGCAAACTGCATGACTATGGTTAAATAGGATAGAAGAGTCAAATGTGACCGAGAGTTCAGTAGGATGCAGGTCTTGGTCAATGCTTCTAAGACTTGGATTGAGGAAGCATATTGGCTAATTAGCCTTGAAACTACAGGGCATAATCCTTCCTAGGGTTTTTTCTAAGAAATGGTTGAGGAATGATTATAGATCCTTTTCAAGAAAGATACTCTTTTTTTTAGTACAATCCCATAGAGTGAGGGGCTTTTTCTTGTATAACTTTTACACACATGATCTAATTTATAACTTTTAACTCTTCAGCCAGGCAGAACAAATAGTAGTATCCCCATGTCAAAGTGAAGAAAGGAACTTTCACAGATGAGAAAGTTAAGTCAAAGTCAGTTAAACTCAAAGTTGTCCAAAGTCAGATGACTAGTAAGTGATAGAACATCAAGTCTTCAAATTCCATGTTAACCATTCTTTCCACTACGACAAATTAGAAAATCAGACTAACATTATCTTTATCTTTCACCACATTTTACTTCATAATTACAAAAAGGCTTCAATGATATAGTAAGCTATTACCTCAAAACAGTCATTGTAGTTTTCCTAAAATACAAGTTGGCTATGAATCGACTCTGACTTATGGTGACCCCACGTGTGTCAGAGTAGAACTGTGCTCCATAGGGCTTTCAGTGGCTGATTTTTCAGGAGTATACCATCAAGACTTTCTTCCGAGGCACCTCTGGGTGTACTCAAACCTCCAGCCTGTCAGTTAGCATTAACTAATCATTTGTACCACCCAGGGACTCCTTCCCTAAATATTGGTATGAGCAGGGCTTGGTTTTGTCCATGCGGGGAAGGGGGGTATGGTGGTGATAGAGTGGCTATGGGGACAGCATCTTTCCTAAGTGCATGGATGTATCTCCTTAGCCAGCCTGCCCAGGTCCACGGAACTATCACTTCCATTCCAGAGGTTATTTCAGTTTCCATCCTTTCTACATTTCTGTAGAGAAACCAAGCTACACAAAAGTGAAACTCCCTGATTCCTGTGTAGCTGGTGAATGCATATCTCCACAAAAATTTAACTTATTTCTTCCCATGTGTCTTGTTCTGAATTTCTGTTTTTTCCCCCCAGTTGCTTTAGGCAAATGAGGACTATCTAAATATATACCTCCAAAAAAAAAACCTGATCTCTAGTGAATATTTGCAATTCTACAAATTTAGAGGGTTTGTCTAAGATGGATTTGGTTAAGTAAATGAAGAAATTTAAAAACACTTAGAAATTTCTGATACAGCGTAACTCTCCCCTTCAGCCATGACGCTCATAGAAAGAGTACACAAAATCTTCTCCTCTGGTTTCTTAGGGTTCCTTTAACTTCTGGAATCAGAAAACTTTGGAGAGACTGCTTGGTTAACAGCTCTCAACTACACTTCAAATGGCCCTGGATTCCAAAACTCCAGGGTTAGGAGAGAAAAGGTGCTGAATAAAAACCTCCTTGTTGCATCTCCTTATCTCTAGTTTTTCTGGCCTTGGGATGGAGTTTCTTAATATGCAATATTTGAAAATCACAACAATAGTCCTAAATCCATTAAGGCTCTCCTGGAATCTGCCTTTAACTAGTTGGTAAAGTTCCACACAAGCTTTGTGCAACTGCCTGAGGATTACAAAATGAGGGAGTGATATTTTGGCAAGTAGCTTAGTTTTCCATCATCACCCAGGAGGCAGCCGGAACAAGTCTGGTTGGAAAGAACTCACAGGAAGAACACCTCTCCAGGCTCCTGTCAATAGCTTTTCAAGTGGAGATCCACAGAGTCCAGAGGAATCTTCAAGGGCCCTACTGAGTAGGAACGAAGCTCCAGTTAGAATGAAGCTTATGAGTGTGGACTTCCTGGAAGAGATCAGGCTAATTTTATGCAGTGATTTGATCTGAGGAAGATGAATTCCTGGCAATGTTATCAATCCCTCCTGTTGGTAATTCCTAGTGGTGCTACCTAGTCAGGGTTTCTGTTTGACGTTCTTACAATGTAGTCTTTTGTTGCTCCTCTCCCATGTGCCAAGTATTCTCATAGAGTCCCCTGCACAGCCGAACAGGATTTTACTGTGTGGTTGCTTGCAGCTGGCACCAGCTGTTGCTACACTTTTTTAATCCTATTGTGTGTGTGTGTGTTAATTTCAGGTTTCTAGTCTGTCCCTTACTTCTGGTATTATACACACAGTGCCAACTTGTTTGCTGGTGAGTATGAAATTATTAGTAAAGACCAGAGGCTTTTCCAAAGGAATATTGACTGTGAACATAAAGCCTATACTGGGTGTGGGGATAACTATGCCAGTTATTTTAGTTAATATTATTTGAATTTTTTTTTTTTTAAAGAATTGCTTTAACTTTAAAGGCAAGGGTGGCAAATGAAATATTACATAAGGATTCAAGTTCCTAAAAAATAGAGTCAAGTTGGAGTGGTGAGGAAGAAGTGAATCATGTTTTAGCAGCAGCTAGATATGTTGAAGTTCGAAGAAAAGAAAGACAGGGTGTCTTTCATTAAATCAAATATTAGCAGCAATATTCCGGCATGATGGTCATTCCTTCTGTATGAGATGGTTATCATATCCACTCAAAGAACAGCCCTAGTGGAGAGAGAAATGCCAACTATAATAGATGTGACCTTTTAGTGCCTTGGCCATTGGCATTGCCTGAGGGTAATCCTAGATCACCCATTTTTCCATTTGGATGTAGCTGAGAGTGACAGGGCAGGTGTCCTGCCTAAAGCAACTGATTTATCTTCGGCTTTCTGTCTCCTTCCTACTTGCCTCTTCCAATATGAGCTTGAAAATCCAGTTCTTTTCACTACCTCTGCAGAGCACCTAGAGGTGAGGACCTGATATATTATTTCTGACTTGTACTGCTGCTACTTAACCAACATAAAGATCCATGATAAACAGATGCACCATAGCGATTTTCAGTACCGCTATTAAATTTAGTAGGATTAAAATGCAGCTACTGACGGAGGACTTGAACTGCAGTGTCGAGATTGAAGCTAAATCGAGCACAACTTAATCCCTTTGACATAATATGAACGAGGAACAAAACAAATGGTGCCATGGCATTCGGGCACTGCCTCAGGCACCACAACTTCTGGTTGTTGAGATTAGCTATGGATTGACTTTGTAACTCACAGTTACTCTCACACTACCATTGATGTCACCACCTGCCTCCTTAAATATCAGGGATGCACCCCAAATTATTCGACCCAACTTCAGGGAACGGATGGATAAAGTTTGTTTGGACCTCCGTGACCCATGGGTTCTTAAGGTGTAAGGTATGAGCTAACCAGCACTGACTGTGGGAGAAAAGAGAAGAACATTTGCCCACTACTTGTCACATGTAGCACTTGGAGAACTCTGCCTCTTTCTCTTATCTGTCTTCGGCAGGAAAAGTGCTTAAGATCAGTACAGGGGGCATGTCGTAGTGGACGTATGTGAGTCTGTCTCTTCTGGAAACTGGACTCTGTTTCTTGAGTCCAGTGTGAATCTCAGACTTATCCCCTTGTGCCTGGTCTCGATTCTGTCCTGTGCCATCCAGTGGAGCTTTGCATTTTGGATCTCAGCCCCAGTCCTCCAACCTGGACTCTGACCTTGCCTTTGACTTGTATTTGGCCTGACATCACAGACATCGGCTACTACCTCCCTTAGGACTCATGCTTCTGCTCTGCCCATCCCCACCTGCCAGCTCAACCCAGCTTCTAGTCCAGAACCCTCTTATCCTGCCCTGTTTTGTGACCTGACACTGATCATTAGCTGAGTTGAGGCTCAGGCTTGGATCAAAGGGCTGAGAGTTTAGGCCAGGGAAGAATACTGTCTCAGAACCCAGGCTGGCTTGGGGATGCTTGGGGGTGGAAGGAAGTGAGCCAGGAACAAAGGGCAACGTGCACTCTCCAGAAGTCAAAAGTTTGTGGAGAAGCATCTGGCCAAAACAGGAGAAAAGTTAAAGCAAGAAGAATATAAGCCATTGATTAGTTGTGTGCCACGGTACACTGTTGTCACTAAGGGGGTGCGGGGGTGGGGAGGGTGGGGGCAGGGATGCAGACCATACCCGAAGACACTGTCAGAGGGGGGTGACATCAAAATGACTGTCTATAAAATTTTGGGGCAGCATTTCAGCAGAAGTTCATTATTTTTTATAAAAATACCCCTGTAAGTTAGTTATAAAAACAAAAATATTTTTCATAAGCCCAGCTTACATGTATCAATGTACCTGCAAGTCTAAAACTCTATGCTAATTTACTTTTTGAACCTTCTAATGTGTTCCAGTCAGAGCTGTCATTATTACCCAATTACAATGATGCTTCGAATCACGTGGTTTCCTCTCTTTCATGCGCTACAAGCACGTGCTTTTGTTTTTGTTGCTGTTGGTGTTTTTAGAGTTGCTGATCTGGTTAACTTTTCTGGTGTTTTAGCTACAATATTGTGGTAATTAGCATGAGGGGATGACACCATGAGTTATCATATTGGATGACACCAACCCTCGTGACACCACTGCCACAAGACTAACTTGAGGCTACGTACTTGTAACTCACCTGACTATTGTCTTCATCTTGAGATTCTCACAACGTTGTGAAAAATCATCCATGGATACTTTTATTTATAACATTTCATCTTTTTGAATCGATAATTCATACTCATGTAGTTCTAAGTTCAAAGATTTAAAAGGTACAAAATAATAACAATAATAAAAAAAAATCTTCTTCCCATCCTTCTATCCCAGAGAGAACCAAGGTTATTAATAACTTTCATACCTTTCTAGAGATATTTGATGTGTATACAT
The DNA here is from genome assembly GCF_024166365.1 of Elephas maximus indicus. Taxonomy (NCBI): domain Eukaryota; kingdom Metazoa; phylum Chordata; class Mammalia; order Proboscidea; family Elephantidae; genus Elephas; species Elephas maximus. The sequence continues at coordinate 56,255,220 of NC_064833.1, read as the reverse complement.
GAAAAAACTGTTATAATATTTTTCTCTCTCTCTTATACAAATAATGTTATGCTGCATACATTTTTTCGTTACTTGCTTTTCCCCCTTAATGTATTGGATTTTGGCTCACATCCGTATATAAACAGTGCTATTTTTTTTTATTCTGATAGTCTTGGAAACCCTATGGGGTCGCTATAAGTCAGAATCAACTCGATGGCAGCAGGTCTTTTTTTTTTTTTACTTTACAATATTCTGTTGTATAGATCGCCATTGTTTGGTTAGGTATTCCCTTACTGAAGGGCATTTAGTTTATTTCTAGTCATTATAAACAATTTTGAGATTAATGGCATATTTCTTTGGATGCTAAGGGAAGCACTACTGGATAAAAGAGTCTGGGAATATAAATACCTATAAGTGTATAGATTTTTGTTCTTTTCAATGTGTTCTCACCTGCATCTTAGATTCTAAGAATGACCCTGACAGGGAGGTAAAGGTGAAGTATGCTTTTTTTTCACATGAGGTAAAAGCTAGGGAGAGGTGAAGGAGGCAGCTTCCTTTAAGGAGAAAGTTGAATGGAAAGAAAGTCATCTTTTTGATACACCCCTGGAATCCTGCTTTTTAGTAGAGAAATCCATTCTTGTTTCCACTAAAGGTGCTAAGGCAAACATCTTGTTGAGATGATCTTCTGTTTTCAGGGCTTATAAAAAAAGGTATCTACTTCCCCACACATGTAAAAAGTAAAAGAAACAAGCATATAGAACGAGGAATAATTTTATGTGATTGAGAGCAGATTCAAGCTAGAGTCACCTATGTAAGTCACTGAGACAATAGAGAAAAAAAAAATGGATTGCCCTTGATTTGATTGCAGCTCATATTTACCCTATAGGACAGAGTAGAACTGCACCATAGGGTTTACAAGGAGCAAGTGGTGGGTTTGAACTGACAACCTTTTGGTTAGCAGCCAGGAGACAAGAGAGGATTTTCTTCTAGGGCAGAGAATCATCTTCTGATTTGGTGACAGTGGGGGAGGTGCAGAGACAGGGAGCACTCTCAATGTACTGAGAATAGCTCTCCAAAACACCTTTCCTGTTAAATGTGAAGAGAGAAGGCTAGCACTCTGTGAAGAGTAAAATTGAGAGGAAGAAATGCTACAGATCAGGGCACTTAGATTATTGATTGCTGAGGGAGGAAAACCATGGCTGCAAATAAAGGATTGATATGCATGAACACAGAGAAAGATTGCTTCAATGCTATCTTCCTCTAATGCAAGGATAAAGGTCAATACATAAAGAAAGATCTTCAAAGATTAGTGAGAAATTATCTTATGCACTTATTTCTTTTTAGAAGTTATTTAAATTTTTTACTTTTTTTTAAAAATATAGATTCTTTCATTTTTTAAAAAGAAGTGACAAAAATCCATTTTATTACGAGTCGGAACTGACTCGACGGCACCTAACAACGACAACAATGAAGAAGAATTAGGGTTTTTTCTTTAAGCATCTCATTCTCTTACTTTTCTATAAAACAATTTTTTCCTCTAATATCAGGGTATTAACTATGCTTGATCCATACGGAAGTATTGTGTTATTTGGTCTTGCAGAAAAACATTTAGTTTTAAAATTAAATAAAATGAAAAAGAAAAAAAAAACTTTTTAGGAAATATCAATATTTATTTTAGATAAATTAGCTCTTAAATTTTAATTTGCTAAAAAATGGCTTAGAACAACTTTAACACTAAAGTCAATATACTGAATGGATTCAATTATTAAAATGTATTCTAAAAATAATAAATATTGGAAAATAATAGTAAGAGTACTTTGCATTTATACATCAAATCATAGTTTATAAAGCATTTTTACCTTCATAATCTCATATAATAACTGTAAGAACAAAAAGAATGTTTTTACCGGGTACTTTCTTTTCTCTGAGTCGGAGTCAACAGAATGAAACACTGTCTGGTCCTGAGCCATCCTTACAATCGTTGTTATGCTTGAGCTCATTGTTGCAGCCACTGTGTCAGTCCACCTCTTTGAGGGTCTTCCTCTTTTCTGCTGACCCTGTACTTTGCCAAGCATGATATCCTTCTCCAGAGACTGATCCCTCCTGACAACATGTCTAAAGTATGTAAGATGCAGTCTCGCCATCCTTGCTTCTAAGGAGCATTCTGGTTGTACTTCTTCTGAGACAAATTTGTTCGTTCTTTTGGCAGTCCATGGTATATTCAATATTCTTCGCCAACACCACAATTCAAAGCAACAATTCTTCTTCGGTCTTCCTCATTCATTGTCCAGCTTTCACAGGCATATGATGTGATTGAAAATATCATGGCTTGGGTCAGGCGCACCTTAGTCTTCAAGGTGACATCTTCGCTTTTCAACACTTTAAAGAGGTCCTTTGCAGCAGATTTACCCAATGCAATGTGTCTTTTGATTTCTTGACTGCTGCTTCCATGGCTGTTGATTGTGGATCCAAGTAAAATGAAATGCTTGACAACTTCAATCTTTTCTCCGTTTATCATGATGTTGCTCATTGGTCCAGTTGTGAGGATTTTTGTTTTCTTTATGTTGAGGTGTAATCCATAGTGAAGGCTGTGGTCTTTGATCTTCATTAGTAAGTGCTTCAAGTCCTCTTCACTTTCAGCAAGCAAGGTTGTGTCATCTGCATAACGCAGGTTCATTAGAGGGGAAAAAAAAAACTTCAACTCTTAAAAAGTTTTGTAAACTATAAGGTCATACATAAATATAGCTTATTACAGGTTCCAGTTTCTCATCTGAAACCCCTGGGGCCAAATGTGTTTCAGAATTCAGATTTTATAAAAATGGTACAGTGCAAATATTATATAATGTCCTTAGTGGGCCTGGAGCAGCACCCTGTAAGTCAACACATTACTATTTCTGCAGCAAAATGTGTGAGTATTCATACTAAGTGGAATAAATAAGGATTATAAACAGCTTCATGTCAGTTCAGGTCAGGTTTTTCTCACAAATGAGTTCAGGTCAATTCATATCAGAGGTTTGCAGAAAAACATGTTTTTCAGAAAGTTTTGAATTTCAGTGCTGGCTGTAAGAGATAGTAGGCCTGTATTTTCCTCCCTTATGTTGAGTGTGCCAATACAAAGACTATGTGGGATGGTAGGAAGACTATCCAATCTGAACTCAGACAGGCCTGAATACCTGATCTACCACTTACTACTTGGGTGACATTGTGCAAATTACTTGACATCTGTAAGCCTCTGTTTCTTCATTTGAAAAACGGGGAAAGGAATTTCGACTTTGCAGGATTGTTGTGGAGGTTAATGATAAAGTATGCCAAACGCCTGGGGGCCCTGTAGTTCAGTGATAAAATTCTTGTGTTCCGTGCAGGAGACCTAGGTTTCATTCTCAGCCAACGCACCTCGTGTGCAGCCACCTCTCATCTGTCAATGGAAGCTTGTGAGTTTCCATGATGCTGAGTAGGTTTCAGTGGAGCTTCCAGACTAAGAAGAACTAAGAGATCAAAAATCAGTCAATGAAAACCCTATGGATCACGACGGTCTCATTTGCAACCAATCATGGGCAGCATTTAATTTCATTGTACTTGGTATTGCCATGAGTCAGGATCCACTCAATGGCAACTAACAAAAAACAACGTGCCAACACGACTGGTAAGCACACAGCAATTGACAACTACTTTCATTGTTCATGGAAAGTGGTATCTAATGAAACAAACTTAATTTTTTTTTTTTCAATGTTGTAGAATTTGAAGGTAGTAGGAGATAGAGATAGGAACTTTGTATAAGAATCTCAGGAGACTTCTTAAAGAAAAAAGAACCAAGATCCCAAAACTTTCTCTCTGGGATTTAAATTTATTGAAACATCGTGGGCTAGATAGACAGGGCAGTCCTGATCTAAACTTAGATTTAGGGAAATCTAAATAGTCTCTGAAATGAAATCCCCAGAAGGGTAGAAAAAAATGTATGCAGTGTCCTGTCCCAACTTCAACCTGAAGGAGAGAAGGGGAACAGTAGTCTGTGCCTATGAGAAATTAGACCTAGAACAGGTCCCACCCAGGCGTCTTGTGGTCAGGTTTTTAGTCCTTGAGAGTAACTATGTGATTTATCCTTTATTCATTTAGCAATCTTTTTTTGAATGTTGACAATGTACTGACCACAGTTCTATGAAAATATTGAGAAAACATACATACACAGCTTTATCTTCATGGATGTTGTAGTTTATTAGTGACTTATAACAAACAAGTAAACAAGAAGCAAATCATTACAAATTGTGATAAGTTCTCTAAAGGAATGAACTAGGTGGAGAGTGGTAAGGGTGCTTCAGATTGTTCTGTTGGTTGTCATCAAGTAGGTTCCAACTCATGGTGGCCCCATGCATGTCAGAGTAGAACTGTGCTCCATAGGGTTTTCAATGACTGATTTTTCAGAAGTAGATCTCTAGGCCTTTCTTCTGAGGCACCTCTGGATGGGCTGGACTCTCCAAACTTTTGGTTAACAGCTGGGTGTATTAGCCATTGTACCACCCAGGGACTTACTTTAGATTAGGCAGTATCTTAAAAAGTAATATTTAAGTTAGATGAGAAGGCACCAGCTGAGCAAAGCGAAAGCTGGGAGGAGATGGGATGGCGATGGTGGTGGTGGGGGTTCCTGCCTGGAATACCGCTCCCTAGAGTGCAACATGGCTTTCTCTTTCTCGTCATTCTGATTTCAAATCCAGTGCCACCTCATCCGAAGACTTCCCTGACCTAGCTAACTTTAACTTCCCCACTGTTGCCAGTCACTTTCTATCCATTACCCTGATTTATTTCTTCAGAGCTCTTATCACCATCTAAAATTATCTTGTTTATTTTTGTACTTGTTTATTGTGTGCTTCTCCTCTTTAGAATGAAAGTTTCATGAGAGCCCTCAGCATCCTGTCCAGTATCTGTAGACATCTAAATATTTGTTGAATAAATACAGGGAAGAGACTACGCAAAAGCCCTAAGGTAGAAAAGAGCTTGATGCATTCTGTGGGATGAAACCAGGCCTATGGATCTTAGGGTAGATGGTTACATTAATGGCCCAATAAATCCTGCTTCTTGGTATCCATGCCCTTATGTAGCCTTCCATATTGACTCTGGGCTTGGTCACATGACTTTATTTGGCCAATTGGACGCAAGTAAACATAACCCAGGCAAAGGTTTGATAAGTGCTTGTTTAGAACATGGATGAGCCATGTGAGAAAGCCCAGCCTGATCTTGCCTCCTTGAAAATAAAAAACCACATGGAGAACAAGGCTTTGCCATCCCAAATGTCCCAACTGAACTCAGCCTTCAGCCATCCCTCTAGTTGAATACAGCCTCATGAGTGAGTCCAGACAAAACCAGTAGAGCCCCCCAACCTTTCCACTCAACCCACAGAATAATGAAAAATAATAAATAGCTGTTTTAAGTCATTGAGTTTCTGGGTGGTTTATTATGCAGCAGAAGAAGTGAAATGGAGCTGAAACATAGAGCAATGAGGAAAGTGGTCTGAGGTGAGTTTAGAGAGGCAGACAAGGTATAGTTATTCAGAACCTTACTCATGTAAAGTCATTTACATTAAATGCAATGGGAAATTATTAACAGACTTGAGGAGGGAAAGAATATATGATTGAAGAGACAGTTAAGAGGCTACTCCAATTATCCATGGACTGCTTTGACTAATAGAATATGGCTGAAGAGACCCTGTGTGTTTCCAGGCACAAGCCTTAAGAGACTGGCAGCTTCTACTTCATTTCTCTAGGAAAATTCTCCTACAGGTCTGAGACTCTGTCTTAATTATCTAGTGCTGCTGTAACAGAAATACTAAGAAACAGAAATTTATTCCCTCACAGTTTAGGAGTCTAGAAGTCTAAATTCAGGGTGCAGACTCTAGGGGAAGGCTTTCTATCTCTGTCTGCTGTGGGAGAATGTCCTCATCAATCTTCCTGTGGGTCTAGGAGCTTCTCAGTGCAGGGACCCCAGGTCCAAAGGACACGCTCTGCCCCTGGCCTTTCTTTCTTGGTGGTAGTAGGTTCCCCAATCTCTACTTCCTTGTTTAATCTCTTTTATTTCTCAAAAAAAAAAAAAAATTGGCTTGAAATACAACCTAATCCTGTAGATTGTCTCCTGCCTCATTAGCATGACTGCCTCTAATCCTGCCTCATTAACATCATAGATGGTAAGATTTACAACACATAGGATAATTACATCGGATCACAAAAAGGAAGATTGTTACATAATACTGAGGATCATGGCCTAGCCAAGTTGACATGTATTTTGGGGAGACACAATTCAACCCATAACAGTCTCCATTTAAAAAATTGATTGCCCTGCTGGAGAGATCAAGGAGAGAGGCTCTGAGTCACAGAGCCTCCTCAATTCAAGAGTTGTTGTTAGGTGCTGTTGAGTTGACTTTTGACTCATAGTGATCCCATGTGACAGAGTAGAACTGCTCCTATGAGGTTTTCTAAGCTGTAATCTTTACAGGTGCAGATTGTCTGGCCTTTTGCCTACGGAGCCTCTGGGTGGGCTCGAACAGCCAATCTTTCGGTTAGCAGCCTAGCGCTTAACTGTTGCACAAGGGCTACTTCAACCCATGAAGAGGGGTCATAAACTCCATCTATCTGTGGGAAGGGTCCTAGTTTGCCATATGATTCCGTATGTAATCCCTTAATCCTCACAATAACACTACAAAGTCGTTAATATTATTCTAACTTTTGTGAATGAGAAAAATGAAGTTTAGAATGGTTATGTAACTTGGTTTAAGCTTACACAGTAGTGGAGGTAGTACTTTAACTCAGGTCTGCCGAATTCCAAGGAGCCCTGGTGGCACAGTGGTTAAACGCTCAGCTGCTAACCGAAAGGTCGGTGATTTGAACCCACCAGCTATTCCATGGGAGAAAGACGTGGTAGTCTGCTTTTGTAAAGACCTACAGCCTTAGAAACCCTATGGGGCAGTTCTACTGTTTCCTATAGGGTCACTATGGGTTGGAATCGACTCCATGCAATGGGTTTAGTTTGGAGTTGCCAGATTCTTTTTACTCTAAGAGATTGAAGGGGCTCTAAGTTTCCAATATATGAGAATTTTGGTGGTAGAGAGAGGAGGACAGAGCTTGTGTTACAGTTAGGGAGAAGATAAGAGGAAAGAATATGCCAGGAGGAAAGTGACTCTTTCTTCTTATCACCCTTTCTCCAAAACTGTACCCCCCTCTAGACAGTATGACCTTCAGTGACAGCCATTACTAAGTATGATTTCTGAAGAATAATACCTTTTTTTTTTCCTAATACTGTATAGGTTTTCCACACTTCTCATTGTTTCAAATCTCTGTAAAAGGAAAAATATACTTATTGGAACATTATAATAGTTAATAGCTAAAAACTGGACACAGGAGAATGGACAAATAGCTTGTAGCTTGGTCATATAATGGAGTATAAGGCAGTAGTTGAAATTAGTGAAGCAGAATTATATGTGTCAACATAGATAGGTGTCAAAAACATACTTGATCAAAAAAAGATCAAACTGGAGATTGATGCATAAAGCATAATACAAGTATGTGAAATATGTATAGCAAATCAACCTCTAATTTATGAATCCGTATCTATGTAGTAATAACATAAACATTATACAGTCATGCACTATGTGATTTGGACATTGTGCAACATCATATTATATACAGGCGTTCCCCGGATTACAAACGTCCAACATATGGATAACTTGTACTTAAGAATGGACTACCATAAAGCCTGTTATATTAAAAATTTGAGTTAAAGACATACAGTGGTTTGTAACAACGAATGCAGCACTACTTTGTGACTCTCATGAAAACATTGCGTGGTTCAGGAGTGTTTCTTAAATGTTACCTCTGCTACTTCCCGTCCTCCAGTTGGGATTTCTGAACTCTTTTATAACCTTATGGTACCACGGACATATATGTGGTCATTCTTGCCCAAACAGATGTTATGTGGCACATGACCGTACCTTAGAAAAATGACCACCATATTCAGGTGATCATGGTCACTTCTGAGGAGAGAAAATGGGAAAGATAATGGGAGGGGTAAGTAAGAGACCTTAACTATTAGTAAGCTCTTATGTTCTTTAAAAAAATAGATGGATATTGATGATGGTTGCACAGAATGATTGATGTAGTTGGTGTCACTGAATTGTACACATAGAGAATATTGAATTGGCAAATATCATATTATGTATATTTTTTCCAACAAAAAAAGACATTACTTTAAAAAATAATAAATGAAGCAAATATGGCAAGAAGAAACCGAAGAAACTGTCTTCAGGATGGATTTGGTAAGACCACAGGGCAAAGCAAAGCTGCTTGGGGGCTATTTTAGTGATCTAGTGCTGCTATAACAGAAATGTCACAAGTGGGTGACTTTAACAAACATAAATGTATTATCTCAGAGTTTAGGAGGCTAGAACACTGAATTCTAGGTGCCGGCTCTAGGAGAAGGCTTTCTCTCTCTGTTGGCTCTGGAGGAAGGTCCTTGTCTCTTCTGAGCTTCTGCTCCTGGGTATTCTTCATGTGGCTTGACATCTCTCTTTCCCCACCTCTGCATCTCTCACTTTCTTGTTTAATCTCTTTTATATGTCAAAAGAGATTGGCTGAAAACACATCCTACACTAATTCTGTCTCATTAACACAACAAAGAAAACCCATTCTGAAATGGGATTATAACCACAGATACAGGGGTTTGGATTTATAACATATATTTTTGGCGGACACAATTCAATCCATAAAAGGAGGCACAGTTGACAAATTGCAACAACTTTGGGGACACATAGCTCATTAGTGCACAAAATACAATGTAGTACCTTGAAAACAGTAACAATTGAGAAAGAAGTGAAATGTCTCTCCACATCTTGAAGTTGTGCAGTTGGAAAGCACCCACAGACTGAACCCTACCTAGTCAGGGAAGCACCTTTCCCATAAAAGTTATCAGCAGCCAAGACACTGTGGAGGTGCTTCCTTCAAATGGGATTGAGTAAGAAAGTCCATAACCGGAAGGTCAGAAGGAAAAACATGAGCTGATTTGTTTCTCAGCCTATGAAACACCCTAAAGGATTCCAAGAATTAACTGAGATGAAGATTTGACTGGGGAGGGGGAAAGGGGGAATCTATTCCAATAGCTCAATTAGTCTTTTGTACTTATAGGTTTGTGGGTAAGGCTTGGGGAAATTATACTTAAAAATAGAAATAACTGAAATAGCTAACACATTAATAAAAATATGTTCCAACCAAATGCAACTGAAGATATTAGAAGCTTTCTTATTTTAATTGGTGGAGAGGGTTTGAAAGCAGAAAGACACTGAGACTAGAAGCAAGGCTGGAATGGAGATAGCAGGGAGACAGATAGGGAAAGCAGAAGAAGGGAAAGACCAATTTTGTCATGGGTTACCTCGTATTTGCCTTCATCCATGCAAGAATCCAGTAGAAGCTGCTTGCAATGGTACGTCCTATCTTGTGGAGGTGGGGTTTATAAAAACGGCCCTTTCTATCGAGGCCCATGATGATGTGGGCACATGTGTTATCTCTGTGCACTGGCCTCCTTTAGTCACCCTGGCACGTCCAGATTTTCTGAAAACTTTAATACCCCTGTGGCACAATAGCATGAACCTGAGTAAGGTTGATTTTGATGTGAATTTTCTTTATAGATCTGTTTCCTCTACACAGGTAACAGCCCAGTCATTATCATCGTTGTTTTGTAGCATGTCCTTCCACTTACAACTGAAGAAAAAAGGGAAGGGAACATTTTTCTTTCTCAATGCTTTCCCTTCAGGTACCCAATTGCTGCTTTTACTACTAATAACAGAAGCTTCAGTTTTCTGATAGATAACTTTAAAACAAATCTATCCAACAACAGTGGAATGCCACACACAGGAACACAGCACAATAAATAATTCTGTTCATGAAGGTGAGGAGTGCTGTCAAGTGCTCCACTTGCTAGTCATTTTAAAAAAACAAAGATTTACATTCCTTTTTTTTTTTTTTTATGGAGTATCTACGGGCCTTGGGTGGCGCAGGCGGTTAAGTGATTGACTACTAGCCAAAAGGATGGCGGCTCAAACCCACCCAAAGGTGCCTGGGAAGACAGGCCTGGCAATCTGCTTCTGAAAGGTCACATCCTTGAAAACCCTATGGAGCAGCTCTATTCTGCATGCATGAGGTCTCCATGAGTTGGAATCAACTTGACGGCAATGGACAACAACATAGTATATCTGTAAAAATGTTACTCCTTTAACTAAAAATTCATCTACTGACTCTTCTGTTGAAGAGTCAGCGCTGTCTTAGTGACTAGCCATTGCTCTGAGCTCTTCCTGCCTCCATATGAACTCGGGATTGTTCTCCTTCACCTCCCTTTAAAATGTGTTGGTTAATGATGCTGCCGTCACAAAGGGTCTGGGTCTAGGCTGTAACAAATGGCCAAAAACTTGGCGGTTACCTCTGGCTCCCTCCCTTTCCTGAGGTTCCTCTATGTGAATGCTGTCAATCTGACCTCCAGAGTACCTTTGGTGTTCCTTCCTTCCTTTTCCTTTTCATTGCCATTGCCTTTCACCTCCCACATAAAACTGCAACCTAACTGGCCTCACTGACTCAGCCCCTGTCCCATCTGATCCAGCTGAAGACCTGCTGTGAGAACAGCCCTGAAGCACAGTTCCTTGGTCCATGAACTTTCAACAACTTCCCACTGCTTTGCATAAAAGGTAAACACCACCACCTAGCATTCAGGGGCCTCATATCTGCTTTTTCAGACTTATATTGTGCTTTGCTGTTGTTGTCTGTAGCCATTGATTTGGCTCTGACTCATGGTGACCTATGTATAACAGAATAAAATATTGCCTGGTCCTGAACGGTCTTCATGATCATTGGCATGTCTGAGTCCATTGTTGCAGCTTTTTTATAGTGTTTTTTCTTTTTTTGGGTCCAACAGAAGGGGCTCATCTTCTAGCACTTTATCAGATAATATTCTGTTGTGATCCATAAGGATTGCACTGGCTAATTTTCAGAAGAAGGTCACCAGACCTTTCTTCCCAATCTGTCTTAGTCTGGAAGCTCTGCTGAAACCTATCCACCAGGGGTGACCCTCCTGGTATTTGGAATACTGGTGGCATAATTTTCAGCATCTCAGCAACACAAAAGCTACCACAGTACAACAACCTGACAGAGGGTGGTAGCATAAATTGCTGGTTTCCCTTCTGTTGTTTTGTTTCAGTAAAATGGGACTATAGGTTATTCTCCAATTCATTCTCTGTGTGTCTCTCAGCCTTTGCCACATGCTGCTTTTTCATGTGAAATGCCCATTATTCAAAGTGCGACTTAAATGACAGATGTTTCCTTACTGATGTCTTTCATGAAATTTACACCCTCCCAAGTTGAAAGTGATCTCTGCATTGCCATAAACTTATTTTGATTCTCTCTTATGACACTTCTCACATTGAAATTTCGGTTATACTTATGTCTGTCAGTTTGTTGTACTGTGGTGGCTTGAGTGTTGCTGTGATACTAGAAGTTTTGCCATTGGTATTTCAAATATCAGCAGAGTCTCCCTTGGTGGACAGATTTCAACAGAACTTCTGGACTAAGACAGACAAGGAAGAAGGATATGGCAGTCTACTGAAAAAACTGGCCAGTGAAAACCTTGTGAATAGCAGTGGGACATTGCCTGATACAGTGATGGAAGATAAGCCCCTCAGGTTGGAAGGCACTCAAAATAGGCTGGGGAAGATTGACCTCCAAAGAAAGAGTCGACCTTAATGACGTGGATGTGCTGATGTGGCACTACTCAAAATGAGAAGAAACAGCTGCAGACATCCAACAATGATCAGAGCATGGGATGTATGTATGAACCTAGGAAAACTGGAAATTGTCAAAGATGAAATGGAACACTTACGGGTTGATATCTTATGCTTTAGTGAGCTGAAATGGACTGGTATTGGCCATTTTGAATCAGATGAACATATGGTCTACTATGCCTGGAATGACGAATCAAAGAGGAATAACGTCACACTCATTGTCAAAAGGAACATTTCAAGATCTATCCTGAAGTACAATGCTATCAGTGGTAGGTTAATATCCATATGCCTATGAGGAAGACCAGTTAATAACAGCTATTATTCAAATTTACACACCAACCACTAATACCAAAGATGAGGAAATTTTTACCAACTTCTGCAGTCTCAAATTGATCAAACATGCGATCAAGATGCATTGATAATTACTGGTGATTGGAATGTGAAATTTGGAAATGAAGAAGAAGGATTGGTAGCTGGAAAATAGGGACTTGGCAATAGAAATGACACCTAAGATAGTATGATAGAACTTTGCAAGACCAACGACTTCTTCGTTGCAAATACCTTTTTTCAACAACATAAATGATGACTATACAAATGAACCTCACTGGATGGAAAACCCAGGACTCAAATCAACTACATCTGTGAAAAGAGATGATGGAAAAACTCAATATCATCAATTAGAACAAGGCCATGGGCCGACTGTGAAACAGACCATCAATTGTTTATACGCAAGTTGAAATTGAAGCTGAAGAAAATTAAAACAAGTTCACTACAGACAAAATACTACCTTGAGTATATCACTCCTAAATTTGAAGGCTATCTCAATAATAGATTTGACGTATTGAACACTAATGGCAGAAGACCAGATGAGTTGTGGGAAGACATCAAGGACATCATACATGAAGAAACCAAGAGGTCATTAAAAAGACAGGAAAAAAAGAAAAGACCAAAGTGGATGTCAGAAGAGACTCTGAAACTCATCCTTGAACATAGGGTAGCTAAAACCAAAGGGAGAAATGATGAAGTAAAAGAACTGACCAGAAGATTTTGAAGGGCAGCTGGAGAAGATAAAGTAAAATATTATAATGAAACGTGAAAGACCTGGAGTTAGAAAACCAAAAGGGAAGAATGTGCTTGGCATTTCTCAAGCTGAAAGAACCAAAAGAAAAAGTTCAAGCTTTGAGTAGTAATTTTGAAGGATTTTATGGACAAAATATTAAATGACGAAGGAAGCGTCAGAAGAAGATGGAAGGAATACACAGAGTCACTGTACCAAAAAGAATTGGTTGATGTTCAACCATTTCAGGAGGTAACATGTGATCAAGAACCAATGGTATTGAAGGAAGAAGTCCAAGCTGCGCTGAAGGCATTGGCAAAGAACAAGGCTCCAGGAATTCACGGAATACCCAGCTAAGATGTTTCAACAAATGGATGCAACAATATGAAGGTGCTCACTCATCTGTGCCAAGAATTTGGAAGACAACTACCTGTCCAATTGACTGGAAGAGATCTATATTTGTGCCAATTTTAAAGAAAGGTGATCCAGTTGAATGCAGAAATTATAGAGCAATATCATTAATATGACACTCAAGTAAAACTTTGCTGAAGATCATTCAAAAATGGCTGCAGCAATACATTGACAAGGAACTGCCAAAAATTTAAGCTGGATTCAGAAGAGGACACGGAATGAGGCACATAATTGCTGAAGGCAGATGTATCATGGCTGAAAGCAGAAAATACCAGAAAGACGTTTACCTGAGTTTTATTGACTATGCAAATGCATTCCACTGGGTGGATCATAACAAATTATGGATAACATTTGCAAAGAATAGGAATTCCAGAACACTTAATTGTGCCCAAGAGAACCTGTACATAGACCAAGAGACAGTTATTTGAACAGAGCAAGGGGATACTTCATGGTTTAAAATCAGGAAATGTGTGCATCAGGGTTGCATTCTTCCACCATACTTATTCAGTGTGTATGCTGAGCAAATAATCAGAGCAGCTATACTATATGAAGAAGAACGTGGCATCAGGATTGGAGGAAGACTCATCAAAAACCTTCACCATGTAGATGACACAACCTTGCTTGCTGAAAGCAAAGAGAACTTGAAGCACTTACTGATGAAGATCAAAGACTACAGCCTTTGGTATGGATTACACCTCAACATAAAGAAAATGAAAATTCTCACAACTAGACCATAAATAAGATCCTGATAAATGGAGAAAAGATTGACCTTGTCAAGGGTTTCGTTTTACTTGGGTCCACAGTCATTGCCCATGGAAGCAGCACTCAGGAAATCAAACAATGTACTGAATTGGGCAAATTTGCTGCAAGGGCCTCTTTAAAGTGTTAAAAAGCAAAGGTCTCACTTTGAGGACTAAGGTACGCCTGACCCAAGCCACGATAATTTCAGTCACCTCATACGCACATGAAAGCTAGACAATGAATAAGGAAGACCAAAGAAGAATTGACACCTTTGAATTACAATGTTGGGAAAGAATATTGAATGTACTATGGACTGCCAGAAGAACAAGTAAGTCTGTCTTGGAAGAAGTGCAGCCAGAGTGCTCCTTGGAGGCGAGAATGACGAGACTTCGTCTCATGTACTTTGGACATGTTGTCAGGAGGGCCCAGTCCCTGGAGAAGGAGGTCATGCTTGGTAAGGTAGCAGGTCAGCAAAAAAGAAGACCCTCAATGAGGTGGATTCACACAGTGGCTGCAACAATAGGCTCAAGCATAGCAACGATTGTGAGGATGGCGCAGGACTGGGTGGTGTTTCCTTCTGCTGTACATGTGGTCGCTATGAGTCAGAACTGATTCCACAGCACCTAACAACAACAACAACATACTTGTTTCTCTACTACAGCATAAGATTCTTGAAGTCAGAGACTAGATTTTATTAATCTTTTTTTTTTTTTAGGAATCTTCCATTACTATTAGTAGATATTCAATAAACATTTCTTAAATGTTTGAATGAATCAATAAGCTAATTTTGTTAATTTGTTTCCATAAGAGATTAGTGATGAACGAACAGTTTGACCCCCACCCCCCGCCCCCCAGAATAAGATCCGTCTGGAACTGGAATAACAGAATTTTCAGTCAGGCTAAGCTGCTGTAATACACACTGGCCTGTGAAAAATCTCCTCTCTGGAAGATGTGCCAGAATCTTAGTACACCATTTTCAGGAAAGAGGTACCATCTCTTTACCTAAGGCTTCATCTAATCTTAGTACCAGAAACCCAAAACCTCCTAACTGGCAAATAAATAACTTTCAATTTTTAATAGATCATAAACTGTGATGGACTGAGAGTATCGAATTAGCCTGAGCACTAGCCACTTAGTAGTGCCAGCAAGGGGCATGTGGAGAGACGTGCAGGAGAGGGCTGGGGGTGGTTGTGGGTTCTCCCATTCTGGTCATGGTAGTGGCAGCAACAGCCGCTACTTGGCTTTGAAGGCAGACCTTCTCTCCCTCTGTGGCCAAGAGATGGATGAAAAAACTCTAACAACTAAGGGATCCAAGAAGAGATGGGGAGGTGGGTGGTCAGATGGGGCAGGGGCTCAGGCCTAGGAGATGCAGCTGAGCTGGGTAGAGCAGGAGGATTAGTTGGATCATCATCCATTTATAAAAAGATGAGGCTCTCAAAATGGAGTTATACTATGTTTTAGAGGGACTAGATTATATCAGTTACGGGAGTGGATGACTTCTTTGTTCCAGAAATAGAGTTATGCGGGGAGTAAACTTACAGGTGCCTCATTTCAGAGTGACATGAAAAAATTATGAGCACATAAATCTAGAGGCTAATAGCTTTGACTCTACCATAATGAATGATGAAAGGTGAGTTTAAATGATTCTGAAGCTTTGCCTCTACGACTTAAGAAAGTAAACGCTGCTTGGCTGGACATACCCACCCCAAAAATGGACATAGCCTCTCTAATATTATCACGGTAAAATTAATATCTCACCTTGTGGACTGGGGAAGCCACAGTGCTCTGTACTCATATGTACATAGGGCTCTTACTTTAACATTAGTTTTTGGAAGAATTGATAAATCACTTAATACATTTGCTTGTGTCTTATTCTAAATCAACATATAAAGGGTTGATTTACTTTTAATGTTATTTTAAAATCTTCTGCCCTCCTACTTTGATATAGCCTGGCCTTGTTGATTTATTTTTAAGTTCGTGCAGAACGACTGTAGCATAACCTCTGAGCACATAGATTGAGAAAACCCAAGATATTGGGGATGATGACAATCTGAATGCACATTCAAGATCCCCTCTCCTTGCCAATGCCCTGCTGGCAAGATTTAACCAGTAGAATAAGCAAGGCCTGGGGCCCTTCAAAATATAGAAGTCTTAAGAACAAACAGGAGTTACTGGGTGGTGTAAACCTTTAATGCACTTGGCTGCTAACCAAAAGGATGGAGGTTCGAGTCTACCTAGAGACACCACAGAAGAAAGGCCTCGCGATCTACTTCTGAAAAATCAGCCATTGGAAACTCTGTGGAGCGCAGTTTTATTCTGACACACATGGGGTTACCATGAGTCAGAGTTGACTCCATGGTAGCTGTTCTTTTTCAAAGATCGAACAGGTGTGGGCATAATTGTTTATACAACCAGGGAAGGGCAGTGGCTCCTGGCTGGGTATAGGCTTGGTGTTCCAGCCTGGGGTGTGGCCAGGCAGCTAACACCCTCTCCCCAAGTAAATCTGCTCAGTCTTTGGAGAAAATGTGCCTCTGCCAGTTTCCAGCGTGCAGCCTATTTCTTGCGGATGACTCTAGCAGCCCTGGAGAGGAATAGCAACTGACCATAACTTTCAGCAGAGGTGTTGTTAACCCACATAGTTGAAAAGAAGAGAAGCCCACTGTGCCTCTTCTCACCTGGCACATCTACAAGTCGCTCTTTCCCTTTTGCCTCCATAGAGGTTTTT
This sequence comes from Elephas maximus indicus, assembly GCF_024166365.1. Lineage (NCBI taxonomy): Eukaryota > Metazoa > Chordata > Mammalia > Proboscidea > Elephantidae > Elephas > Elephas maximus. The sequence goes on along the minus strand of NC_064833.1, from coordinate 56,238,507 downwards.
TAGGCCCATTGCTCACAGAATCACCAGTGGTCAATGAGTACACGAAAAGAAGTTGACGAAAAAATGAGAGACCGTGGGGTTTGGGGTAAGAATAAAATCAAAAAGATTGATAATGAGTAGTTTACGGTACTTATTTGAATTAAAAATGGTCACAGAGTTGGACCCGAAAATCTCATTTTTAGGACTCCGTGGTACTAAAAAATAACAGGTTGATATATACGTACAAGGATGCCAATTGAATCAGTGTTTGTAAGAACAGGCATTTAAAATACTCTAAAAGGGAATGGATATGATAATCATACTAGGGGGCCGTGTTTATAATATTTGTTGAGCATAAAAAGTGATTTGCAGAACAATGACATGATATAATCCTAATTTTGTGTATAAACCTCATTTGCAGTCACATGCTTATATATTCCGTGAAAAGAGAGTAGAAAGATAAACACCAATATGGTAACATTTGTTGCCTTGAAGGAATATGATTAGAAGGGAAGAGAGAAGAGAGAGACTAGTAATTTTTACTGATTTACCCCTGTATTGTTTGATGGTTACTATGAACATATATTATTTTTGTGATAAAATCAAGTTCTTTAAAATTTTTTTCTTAAAAAACCTCATATCTAAAACTCATAAAAGAAACAATAGCCATTTCTGCATTTCTGAGGTCCTACATCACACTGTCCTGTCAATACAGTCGTGGTGCCCCCTTTTGTACTATTTTATCACCTTACAAAATAGGGGAAGAAAATGTCCTTGTTTAAAAAACGAAAAGAGAAAAAGTAATTCCACTCAACTCAATGGCCTAAGAGAAGAAAACATTCAAATCAAGTGACTGCAAATAGAAAAACGAGTCTTGGGGTCATAAGCTGTAAAGCACATGGAACTCTGTGCTCCTTGGTTCCTTTAAACCAGTGGCTTTTTTTTTTTTTTTTCCTCAAACTTTAGTTTATGTCAGAACCCCCGGTGGTTGGTATTAGCTGCTGTTGAGTCGCCCCCTTCACCCCCCGCCACGCCCAGACTCATAGTGACACTATGCACAATAGAATGAAAGGGTGACCAGTCCTGCATCATCCCCATAATAGATTGCAGATTGGGCCGTTACGACCCATATGGTTTTCATTGGCTGATTTTTGGAAGTAGCTCGCCAAGCCTTCCTTCCTATCAATGGGCTTGTAGCCTCACTGGGGTCCAAGAACTTTTACTTCTAAGAAGTCCACAGATGATGCTGATGCTGCTGGTCTGAGAACCAGAAACACTGCTTTAAAAACATTCATAAATCCTTTGGAAGAAATAGGTGAGATTTTTAGAAGCAAGAATAGAAATAGAGGCAAGATGTACACAAGAGATATCTAAGACTGGGGTGAAGAATATGTATTTTATTTATATGACAGAATTTGATGTTTTATGTAAATGCAAAACAGGACAGTTTAAGAAAATCACGACTACCATTAATCTGTTAAGTTACCTGTGCTGTGATACATTTTCGTATGTTATGTAAAACAAAAGCATTGAACAAAGCAACAGGATGTAAGCAGGATAGAAAATTATTTACATGCTCTCATTCTAGTACATCTTGTACATTTGAACCTTATTTATTTTCTTTTCCTTGTTTAGAGGAAGACACGAACTATACAGTTTTCAGCTGGTTATCCATATTAGAAAAGAAATAAAAACTGAGAGTATTGGAAGAAAAGAGAAGGCAGAATATTTATGAATTGTATTTGTAATAAAAATAAATAGCCTGGCTGTCTTTAGTTATGGTACCTATTGCTTTAAGTATATGGAAGCATATTTCACATTTTTTGTATAAATTTGTATCAAACATAAACTCTTTTTTGATTATTGCATTTCATTGTGATTGAGGCAGTCGACAAGCACAGCATACTCTTTTGAGTGTCCTATAAGTTTTTTTTAAGACTGACTCTTCATCTCTTTTAAAATTAATTTTTTTTTGAAACAGAGAATTATGTTAAAAAATAAAGAAAACTCCAGAGAAATGAAATTTTGTGCTACTTTGGGGGGCAGTGTCTCTTCCTAAAGGTGGTCCAAAAGCTATGCCTTGGAAACCAAGAGGTTTCAGACTTGTCACTGTATGTCAATTTTACAACTTTCCCAACAAGATTCTCCCTCCCACACTTTCTCCTTGGACCAGAGCCAGACCTTTGGACAGAGCTTCAGGAGAGCACTTTGGAGTTATAGGTTTTATTCCACGAACCTTGGAAAAAGCTCAGCAGTGGACCAGGACACCTAACACCATTCCCAAGCGATTAGACACTGTTCTCCTTCCCTCACAGCCTTGTACCTTGATCCCTGAGCTCTTCCTTCTGGTGTTCCAGCTTAATTGTATATTATAATTTCATGTGCATCTCTGATGTTACTTTAAGAACACCATATTTATTTTGTGAAAGCTCTTACTCAATTTAGGGAAACCAGAGGTCAGGAATGCGGTTGGCTGATGGATCTGTGAAATGGTTTTGCCCTCTTACCTCCTCGTTCATAGCCATTTTGTCTTTCATGCTAACCTCTCTTTTCCAAGAGAATTTCCTAATGCTCCTTCCAGAATTGCCTAGGACACATCTCTCCAGCTTGTGATTCCCTGTTCAAATTTGCCTAACCTGGACTAGTTAACTCATCTTGAAACAAATTCACATTGGTGTGTTAATGGCAGAAAATGGATCACTATGTTTGCTTCTTTCAGTCATGTCTACGTTTTCATAGAGCGATTTTAAAGTCAGAAGTCTCTAAATATAGGAATACATTTCAAATGATGGAATGCCATAGCCTAGTACAGGCCAGTTGGGGAGAGATTTTTGGACAGAGCAGCTTCCCAGGGTCCCTCACATCATAATAGATACTCCAACTTGAGAAGCTGCAAAGTCGTTCTTAATAGGAAAGGTGTGAGCAATGTTCTTTTTAAAAATCAAAATGATTTGTTAAAAAAAAAAAAAAAAGAAATCAACACCAATCTGTTGCTGTGGAGTTGATTCCAGCTCATGGCAAGCCCATGTATTACAGACTAGAAGTTTTCATTTGGGTTGTCTTGGTTGTAATCTTTATGGAAGTAGATCTCCAGTCCTTTCTTCTGTGGCACTGCAGGTGGGTTCAAACCACCTACCCTTTAGTTAGTAGCTGAGTGTAAATCATTTGTGCCACCCAGGCACCATTCTTTTTTTTTTTTTTTAAAAGTAATGAGCTAAGTCCCAATTGAAGGGGAAATGAGTGGGCACCTTGGCACTGTGATGAAGTGGTCTCAATGCTCTCCATTCATCCCCCATCCCATTACTCCAGTTTATCTGTTTTTTGTTGTTTAAGGAACAGTTATGGTAGATAGAGGACAGGATTATAATTGAATAAGTTGCCAGCTTGAAATGGCCAATTAAGTTAAGATCTCTGGGCATTGGCTGCAAAGGAGGCATAGCTCTTCAATCACGTTAGAACGGGACACTGCCCGCCTACTCTCTACCCCCCTCCTCTCTCAAATAGTACAAAATATATTTCTCTGAAATTTTTTTTTAAAAAACGTGTTTCTCTTTTTTCTAAAAAAGTTTAAGAAAGATGAAGAGCCAGTCTTGAAAAATTATAGGTAAATTCAGAAAAGCATATTGTGTACATCAACTGCCTCAATCACAATGAAAAACAATAATCAAAAAGGTATTTATGTCGAATATAAATTTTATACCCCCCAAAATGTTAAGGCATCTAGTAGACCATTTTCTCTCTAGCGAGAAATAACGTAGCACTAATACCTTCAGGGAGCCCTGCTGGTACAGTGGTTGAGTTCAGCTGCTAACCAAAAAGTCAGCATTTCAAATCCACCAGCTGCTCCTTGGAAACCCTATGGGGCAGTTCTACTCTGTCCTATAGGGTTGCTATGAGTCAGAGGTGACAACAGCAATGAATTTGGTTTTCTTGGAATCCCTTCAGAATCGGGCTAGGAACTGAAAGCCAAGGGAGCTAGGCCAAGTGCCTGTGAAACTGAACCAGTTCCTTAAGGCCTGGATGGCATACAGAAGGGGTTAAGACTATTCTAGAGAACAAGACATGATTAAATATAAAGCCTGTAATTTGTAGTCCATGCGGATTTATGCTTATTATATTTCATATGCTTATTTATATTGGTTTTCACTTCTTTTTGGACATCACAGTTCATTTCAGCTCTTCAAGGGGTGTCAATGAAAGGAGACTTTGTTCAAATATCTGGTAACAAGAATCACAGTTATATCTAGCTCAACTGGCATAACATATTTTATAAAGAAACTGTTCTGAATTCTACTTCAGTGAGTAGCATCTGGGGTCTTAAGGCCTGTGAGCAGCCATCGAAGATACTCCACTGGCCTCACCCCTTTGGGAACAAGAAAGAATGAAGAAAACTAAAGATACATTGGAAAGATTAGTCCAAAAGACTAATGGACCACACCTACCACAGCCAACACCAAATGAGTCTAGCACAACTAAATGGTGCCTGGCTGCCACCACTGATTGCTCTGACAGGGATCACAATAGAGGGTCCTGGACAGAGCTAGAGAAAAAATGTAGAACAAAATTCTAACTCACAAAAAAAGACCAGACTTACTGGCCTTACAGAGACTGAAGAAACTCTGAGAGTATGGCCCCTGGATACCCTTTAACTCAGTAATGAAGTCACTCCTGAGGTTCACCCTTCAGCGAAAGACGAGAAAAGCCCATAAAACAAAACAAGACTAAAGGGGTACACCATCCCAGGAGCAAGGACTGGAACGCAGGTAGGGACAGGAAAGCTGGTGACAGGGAACTCAAGGTTGAGAAGTGAGAGTGCGGACATGTTGTGGGATTGTTAACCAATGTCATAAAACAATACATGTTCTAACTGTTTAATGAGAAACTAGTTTGTTCTGTAAACATTCACCTGAAGTACAAAAAAAAAAAAAAAAAAAGAATCACAGCTATGGTGGTTATCATGGCAAGAGTATAAATCAGAGTAAATCAAGGGAAAGCCCTCCTGTTATGGATTGAATTGTGTCCCCCAAAAATATTTATTGTAAATCCTAAACCCTATACCTGTGGATATAATTCAATTTGGGAATAGGACATTCTTTCTTATGTTAATAAGACCATATCAGTGTAGGGTGTGTTTTAAGCCAATCGTCTTTGAGATATAAAAGGAGCAGATTATGCACAGAGAAGCAAGCAGTCTAAAATTGATCAAACATACAATCAAGATGCATTGATAATTACTGGTGATTGGAATATGAAAGTTGGAAACAAAGAAGGATCTGTAGTTGGAAAATAACCACCCTGGTGATAGAAATGATGCTGGAGATTGCATGACAGAATTTTGCAAGACTGATGACTTATTCAATGCAAATACCTTTTTTCAACATCATAAATGATGACTATACACATGGACCTCATTGGAGGGAAAACAGGAATCAAATCGACTATATTTGTGGAAAGAGACAACGGAAAATCTCATTATCATTAGTCAGAACAAGGCCGGGGCCAACTGCAGAACAGAGCATCAATGGCTCAAATACAAGTTTAAGTTGAACTTGAAACAAATTTTAAAAAGTCCACAAGGACCAAAATACGACCTTGAGTATATCACACCTGAATTTGGAGACCATCTCAAGAATAGATTTGACACACTGAACACTAATGACCAAAGACCAGGCAAGGTGCAAAATGACATCAAGGTCATTAAAAAGACAGGAAATAAAGAAAAGACCAAAATAGGTGTTAAAGGAGACTCTGAAATTTGAAAGTCGAGTAGTTAAAGTGAAAGGAAGAAATGATGAAGTAAAAGAGTTGAACAGGAGATTTCAAAGGCAGGCTCGAGAACAGAAAGTAAAGTACTATAGTGAAATATGCAGGGACCTGGAATTAGGAAAGGAAAAGGGAAGAACCATGGTTGGCATTTTTCAAGTTGAAAGAATTGAAGAAAAAATTCAAGCCTCAAGTTGCAGTAGTGAAAGATTCTATGGGGAAAATATTGAACAATGCAGGAAGTATCAAAAGAAGATGAGAGGAATATACACACACTCATTGTACTAAAAAGATTTGGCTGATATTCAACCATTCCAGGAGATAGTGTATGATCAAGAACCAATGCTATTGAAGGAAAGTCCAAGCTGCACTGAAGGCATTTGTGAAAAATAAGGATCCAGGAATTGATGGGTTACCAACTGAGATGTTTCAACGAACAATGAAGCTTTGGCGGTGCTCACTTGCTATGCCAACAAATTTGCAAGATAGCTACCTGGCCAACTGAAAGAGATACTTATTTCTGCCTACTTCAAAGAAATGTGATACAACAGAATGTGGAAATTATCAAACAATATCACTAATATCATACCCAAGTAAAATTTTGCTGATAATTCAAAAAAGGCTACTGCAGTACATTGACAGGGAACTTCCAGAAATTTGAGCCAGATTCAGAAGAGGACTTGGAACAAGGGATATCATTGCTGGTGTCAGACGGATCTTGGCTGAAAGCAGAGAATACCAGAAAGATGTTTACCTGTGTTTTATTGACTATGCAAATGTATTCAACTGTGTGGATCATACCAATTTATGGGTAACATTGGCAAGAATGGGAGTAACAAAACACTTAGTTGTGCTCATATGGAACCTGACCAAGAGCCAATTGTTTGAACAGAACAAGTGGATACTGCATTGTTTAAAATCTGGAAAGGTTTGTGTCAGGGTTGTATCCTTTCACCATATTTATTTAACCTGAGAAGTTGGACTATATGAAGAAGAATGCGGCATCAGGATTGGAGGAAGACTCATTAACAACCTTTGATGTGCAGATAATACAACCTTGCTTGCAGAAAGCAAAGAAGTCTTGAAGCAATTACTGTTGAAGATCAAAGACTACAGACTTCAGTATGGATTATAACTCAACATAAAGAAAAAAGAAATCCTCACAACTGGACCAATAAGCAACATCTTGATAAAATGGAGAAAATATTGATGTTGTCAAAGATTTTATTTTACTCAAATCCACAATCAACACCCACAGAAGCAATAGTCAAGAAATCAAGCAACGTATTGCATTGGGAAAATCTGCTGCAAAAGATCTCTTTAAAGTGTTATAAAGCAAAGACATCACCTTGAGGACTAAGGTGAGCCTGACTCAAGCCATGGTATTTTCAGTGGCCTCATATGCAAGCAAAAGCTGGACAATGAATAAAGACCCAAAAAACCCCATTGCTGTCGAGTCGATTCTGACTCAGAGTGACCCTATAGGACAGAGTATAACTGCTCCATAGGGTTTCTGAAGAGCACCTGGTGGATTCGAACTGCTGACCTTTTGGTTAGCAGCCATAGCTCTTAACTACTACACCACCAGGGTTTCCAGACAATGAATAAGAAAGACCAAAGAAGAATCGATGCCTTTGAATTCCAGTGTTGGGGAAGATTGTTGAATATACCGTGGAGTGCCAGGAGAACAAACAAGTCGGTCTTGGAAGAAATACAGCCAGAATGCTCCTTCTAAAAGAGGATGGTGAGACTTTGTCTCATGTACTTTGGACATGTTATCAGGAGAGACCAGGCCATCATGCTTGGTAAGGTAGAGGTTCAGCGAAAAAGAGAAAGGTGCTTGATGAGATGGATTGACACAGTGGCTGCAACAATGGGCTCAAAACATAGTAATGATTGTGAGGATGGTGCAGGACTGGACAGTGCTTCATTCTGTTGTACATAGGGTCACTATGAGTTGGAAACAACTTGACAGCACCTAACAACAACAAAAACAATCTTTATGGGAACAGATAGCGAGGTCTTTTCTCTTAGAAGTGTTAATTTTGTTTTCATATTATTCTGGCTTAGTTCTGATAATTGGGGTTCTATCTTGCCTAAAGGGGGACCTGGTGGTGTAGTGGTTAAGAGCTTGGCTGCTAACTGAAAGGTTGGCAGTTTGAATCCACCAGCCAATCTTTGGAAACCATATGGGGCAGTTCTACTCTGTCCCATACGGTTGCTATGAGTCAGAATTGACTTGACAGCAAAGGGTTTTTGTTTGTTTGTTTATCTTGCCTAGTGTTAAATACTTGACTACTAGCTTAAAGGTTGGTGGTTCAAACCCATCCAGAGATGCCTTAGAAGACAGACCTGGTAATGTGCTTCTGAAAGGTCACATCTTTGAAAACTCTATGGAGCAGTTCTACTCTGCACACATGGGGTCACCATTAATCGGAATCAGCTTGAAGGCAGCTGATTAGTTTGGTGTGTCTTGCCTAAGACCTGAACTTATATCATAAGTTGTATAAATAAAGCTCTGTTTCTTTCCCTGAACCTAAGGCTTTAGCTTGATAATGGGCCTGGTGCCCCCAGGCCTTCTAGGCCTGTCATTCTTTTCTTTTTATTGTGTTTTAAGTGAAAGTTTACAATTCAAGTTAGTTTCTCATACAAAAATTTATACACACATTGTTATGCGATCCTAGTTGCTATCCCTATAATGTGACAGCATGCTCCTCTTTTCCGCCCTGAATTTCCTGAGTCTATCCAACCAGCACCTGTCCCTTTTTGCCTTCTCATCTCGCCTCCGAACAGGAGCTACCTATTTAGTCTCATGTATCTACTTGAGCTAAGAAACACTCTCTTCACGATTATCATTTTATGTCTTATAGGAGTTGGCTTTAGGAATGGTTTCAGTTCTGGGCTAACAGAGAGTCTGGGGGTCTTCTGGGGTTACTCCAGTCTCAGTCAGACCATTAAGTCTGATCCTTTTGCTAGAATTTGAGTTCTGCGCCCCACTTTCCTGCTCCGTCAGGAACTCTGTGAGTTCCCTGTCAGGGCAGTCATTGCCGGTAGCCAGGTACCATCTAGTTCTTCTGGTCTCAGGCTGATGGAGCCTCTGGTTTATGTGGCCCCTTCTGTCTGTTGGGCTCATATTTTCCTTGTGCCTTTGGTATTCTTCATTCTCCTTTGCTCCAGGTAGGTTGGGACCAATCCATGCATCTTAGATGGCCACTCGGTAGCTTTTAAGACCCCAGATGACACTCACCAAAATGGGATGCAGAACATTTTCTTAATGAACTTTGTTACGGCAATTGACCTAGATGTCCCCTGAAGCCATGGTCCCCAGACCCCTGGCCCTGCTACTCTGTCCCTCAAAGTGTTTGGTGGTGTTCAGGAAACTTCTTAGGTTTCGGTTTAATCCAGTTGTGCTAAGTTCGCCTGTATTGTGTGTTGTGCTTCCCTTCATCTAAGATAATTCTTGTCTACTATCTAGTTACTGAATACCCCTCTTCCTCCCTCCCCACCCTTGTAACCATCAAAAAGTGTTTTCCTCTGTGTTTAAACCTTTTCTTGAGTTCTTATAATAGTGGTCTCATACAATAATTGACTAATTTCACTCAGCATTGTGCCTTCCAGATTTACCCATGTTATGTTTCAGAGATCCATTGTTGTTCTTTATCATTGCATAGTATTCCATTGTGTGAATATACCATGATTTGTTTATCCATGAGCACCTAGGCTGTTTCCATCTTTTTGCTATTGTGAACAGTGCTGCAATGAACTTGGGTCTGCACATATCTATTTATATCTCTAGGATATATTCCAAGGAGTGGGATTGCTGGATCGTATGGTACTTCTATTTCTGGTTTTTAAGGAAGCGTCAGATCGATTTCCAAAGTGGCTATACCATTTTGCATTCCCACCAGCAGTGTATAAGTGTTTCAGTCTCTCCACAACCTCTCCAACATGTATTTTTTTGTTTTTTGGATTAATGCTAGCCTTGTTGGGGTGAGATAGTATCTCATTGCAGTTTTGATTTACATTTCTCTAATGGTTAATGATCCTGAACATTTCCTCATGTATCTGTGAGCCACCTGAATGTCTTCTTTGGTGAACTGCCCATTCATATTCTTTGCCCATTTTTTAACTGGATTATTTGCCTTTTTTGTTGTTGAGGTTTTGCAGTTATCTTGCAGATGTTAGAGAATAGATGCTGATTGGATTTCTCGTAACCAAAAAATTTTCCCCAGTCTATAGGTTGTCTTTTTACTCTTTTGGTGAAGTCTTTGGATGAGAATAGGTGTTTGATTTTTAGGAGCTCCCAGTTATCTAGTTTCTCTTCTGCACTGTTAGTAATGTTTTGTGTACTGTTTATGCCATGTGTTAGAGCCTATAGCATTGCCCCTATTTTTTTTCTTCCATGATCTTTATCATTTTAGATTTTATACTTAGGTCTTTGATCCATTTTGAGTTAGTTTTTGTGCATGGCGTGAGGTATGGGTCTTGTTTCACTTTTTTGCGGATGGATATCCAGTTATGCCAGCACCATTTGTTAAAGAGACTCTCTTTTCCCCAATTAACAGACTTTGGGCCTTTGTCACATATCAGCTGCTAATAAGTGAATGAATTTACATCTGGATTCTCAATTCTGTTCCATTGGTCTATGTATCTGTTGTTTTACCAGTACCAGGCTGTTTTGACTACCGTGGTGGCATAATAGGTTCTAAAATTAGGTAGCATGAGGCCTCTCACTTTGTTCTTCTTCTTCAATAATGCTTTACTTCTCTGGGGCCTCTTCCCTTTCCAAATGAAGTTGGTGATTTGTTTCTCCATCTCATTAAAAAATGCCATTGGAATTTGGATTGGGATTTGCATTGTATCTGTAGATCGCTTTGGGTAAAATGACATTTTCACGATGTTGAGTCTTCCTATCCATTAGCAGGGAATGTTTTTCCACTTGTGTAGGTCTCTTTTGGTTTCTTGCAGCAGTGTCTTATTAAAAAAAAAAATTTTTTTTCTTTATATAGGTCTTTTATGTCTCTGGTTAGATTTATTCCTAAGTATTTTATCTTCTTTGGGGCTATTGTAAATGTTGAATAAGAGTGGTGACAAAGTGCATCCTTGTCTGGTTCCCGTTCTCAAGGAGAATGCTTTCAGACTCTCTCCCTTTATGATGATGTTAGCTGTTGGCTTTGTATAAATATCCTTTATTACGTTAAGGAATTTCCCTTCTATTCCTGTTTTGCTGAGAGTTTTTATCATGAATGAGTGTTGGACTTTGTCAAACACCTGTTCTGCATCAATTGATTAGATCATGTGGTTCTTGTCTTTTGTTTATTTATGCGATGGATTACACCAATTGATTTGCTAATGTTGAACCATTCCTGCATACCTGGTATGAATCCCACTTGGTCACGGTGAATTTTATTTTTTTTTTGATATGTTGTTGAATTCTATTGGCTAGAATTTTGTTGAGGATTTTTGCATCTAAGTTCATGAGCGATATAGATCTGTAATTTTCTTTTTTTGTGGTGTCTTTACCTGGTTTTGGTATCACGGTTATGTTGGCTTTGTAGAACGAGTTTGGGAGTATTCTATCATTTTCTATGCTCGAAATACCTTTAGTAGTAGTGATGGTAACTCTTCTCTGAAAGTTTGGTAGAATTCTCCAGTGAAACTGTCAGGGTCAGGGCTTTGTTGGGAGTTTTTAAATTACCTTTTCAATCTCTTCTTTTGTTATAGGTTTATTTAGTTGTTCTATCTCTGTGTTAGTTTAGGTAAGTACTGTGTTTCTAGAAATTTGTCCATTTCCTCTAGGTTTTCAAATTCGTTAGAGTAGAATTTTTCATAGTATTCTGTTGCGATTCTTTCATTTTCAGTTGGGTGTGTTGTGATATCATCCATCTCATTTCTTATTTGCTTTATATGCTTCCTTTCCTGTTTTTCTTTTGTAGTTTGGTCAGTGGTTTATAGATTTTCTTGATCTTTTCAAAGAATCAGGTTTTGGTCTTATTAACTCTTTCGATTGTTTTTCTATTTTCTATTTCATGTAATTCTGCTCTAATTGTTATTATTTGTTTTCTTCTGGTGCCTGAGGGCTTCTTTTGCTCCTCTCTTTATATTTGTTGGAGTTGTAGGGTTAATGTATTGATTTTGGCCCTTTCTTCTTTTTGGACGTGTGCATTTATTGTTCTAAATTGACCTCTGAGCACTGCTTTTGCTGTGTCCCAAAGGTTCTGGTAGGATGTGTTTTCATTCTCATTTGATTCTGTGAATTTCTTTATTCCGCCCTCAATTTCTTCTATAACCCAGTAGTTTTTGAGCAAGGTGTTGTTCAATTTCCATGTGTTTGATCTTTTTCCTTGCTTTTTCTGTTATTGATTTCTACTTTTGTGGCTTTATGGTCTGAAAAGATGCTTCATAATATTTCAATGCTTTGGATTCTGTTAGGCTTGCTTTATGGCCTAATATGTGGTCTCTTCTGGAGAATGTCCCATGTGCATTGGGAAAGAAAATTTACTTGTCTGCTGCCGAGTGGAGTGTTTTGTGTATGTCTATGAGGTCAAGTTGGTTGATTGTGCCATTTAGATCTTCTGTTTCTTTATTGAGCTTCTTTCTGGATGTTCTGTCCTTCACTGAAAGTGGTGTGTTGAAGTTGCCTGCTATTATTGTGGAGTTGTCTATCTCCCTTTTCAGTGCTGTTAGTTTGTTTTACGTATTTTGGAGCCCTGTCATTGGGTGCATAAGTATTTATTACGGTTATGTCCTCCTGGTGTATTGACCCTTTAATCATTATATAGTGTCCTTCCTTATCCTTTGTGGTGGATTTTACTTTAATGTCTATTTTGTCTGAAATTAATATTGCCACTCCTGCTTTTTTTTGATTGTTGTTTGCTTGATATATTTTTTTCCATCCTTGAGTTTTAGTTCGTTTCTGTCTTTAAGTCTAAGGTGTGTCTCCTATAGGCAGCATATAGACGGATGGTGATTTTTTACCCATTCTACCATTCTCTGTCTCTTTATTGGTGCATTTAGTCCATCTACATTCAGCATAATTATTGATAGATATGACTGCTATCATTTTGTTGTGCTTTTTGTGTGTGTGTTGTTGACAGTTTCTTTGTTCCATTTAATTTTCTGTGCTGAGTCATTTTTCTTTATGTATTTTCTTTTCATCTTTTTCATTGTTGTTGATTTTGTATTTGCTGACTCTTTGTTTTTCTTGTATTTTATTTTGTTGTGTAGGATTGTTAGTTTTGTTTGTGGTTGCCTTAATATTTTTCTCAGTTTAAACAAATCTTTTATTTCTTTATATCACCTTGACTTCCTCTCCACATAAAAGATCTATGACTACATTTCTTAGTCCTTTTTTGTTTTAATGTTGTCATCTTTTACATATTGACGTCTCTGTTTCCCTATTTTCAGTGTTTTAGCTTTGATCTATCTTTATGTCTTCCCTATCTGGGTTTATATCTGGCTGCTCTGTCCTGTGTTCCAGCCTTGTGTAGTTATCTGATGTTATTGATATTCTCTAACTGGAGGACTCCCTTTAGTATTTCTTGTAATTCTGGTTTTGTTTTTGCAAATTCACTAAACTTCTGTTTATCTGGAAATGTCCTAATTTCGCCATCATATTTGAGAGACAGTTTTGCTGGATATATGATTCTTAGCTAGCATTTTTTTTCCTTCCAGGGTTTATATATGTCACCCCATTGCCTTCTTGCCTGCATGGTTTCTGCAGAGTAGTCTGAGCATAGTCATAGATGACTTCTCTTTTATCCCTAGCGGCTCTTAAAATTCTCTCTTTATCTTTGGTTTTGGCAAGTTTGATTGTAATATGTCTTGGTGACTTTCTTTTGGGATCTACCAAGTGTGGGGTTCAGTGAGCATCTTGAATAGGTATCTTCTTATCTTTCTCCGTATCAGGGAAGTTTTTTGCCAACAGTTCTCTCTGTATTTTCTGTTATCCTCCCCTGTTCTGGTACTCCAATCACTTGTAGGTTATTCCTCTTGATAGAGTCCCATGTAATTCTTAGGGTCTGTTCATTTTTTAAAATTGTTTTATTTGACTTTTCCTCAAATAAGTTTGTGTCAAGCGCTTTATCTTAAATCTCACTAATTCTGACTTACATTCCCTCAATTCTTCTTGTATGACTTTCTATTGAGATGTCTAATTCTGAAATTTCATTGTTAATCTTCTCAATTTCTGTTTGCTGTCTCTCTATGGATTCTTGCAGCCTATTAAATTTGTCATTGTGCTCTTCTATAATCTTCTTAAGTTCCTCTATTGCTTTGTCTGAGTGTTCCTTGGCTTGTTCTGTGTTTTGCCTAATCTCCTTCCTGATCTCTTGAAGAGTTCTGTATATTAATCTTTTGTATCCTACCTCCAGTAATTCCAAGAAGTTATCTTCCTCTGGAAGATTTATTGATTCTTTGTTTTGGGAGCTTGCTAAAGCCATCATGGTTTCCCTCTTTATGTGATTTGATATTGACTGTTGTCTCTGAGCCATCAAAAGGTTGCCATATTTATCTATTTTATGTTTGCTTACTGTGTCCTAGCTTCTTGTTTTGTTTTGATATGCCCAAATAGGGTGCTTATGTGAGCTAGTTTGATTATTGGCACTTTGAAGCTCTAACGTCCTGTCTCCAGGTGGTTAGATCTGTTACTAGGTAGGTGAGTCCTGGAGTGTATTTACTTTTCTTATATGGATTCAGTTCAGATGTCCAGGTAGTCCATCACCAAGTGTGTGGTGCAGGCTCTCACCTAAAGTCCTAGATGGGCAGAAGTGATTGGTGTAGGCACAGGTATCTGGCTGCAGTAGGGGGTCATGTGCTGAGTAAGGCAGGGCACTGAAAACTGCCCCTGAGTATCTGGGAGAAAAGCATGTCCATGTTCCCTAGAGTGTGTAGGTGGGTGGGTTTTGCAGCCACATTATGGGCACCCAATGCTGTTGGCTGTAAGGACTGGGAGGCACCACTTATTCTTGGACCCCTGTCGCAGGTGACTTGGTGTCATGGGTAGAGCCACCAGTCCTCAGGCCTGTGATGTGGGTTGGTGAGGACCCTGATTAGTGGGCAGAGTGGTGTCAAATGTCACAAACCTGCCACTTCACCATATAGCTGATACGGTTACATTTAGGCTTCAGGTATATACCCTTGTTGTATTGTACTAATGAGGGCCTATCCTGTTGAAATGTGCCCACACAGGTCTGTGCAGGGCTGAAAAGCATTTACTGTCCATGGACCACTTATGCCTGTGCCTAGGCAAAGGAGCTGTGCCTGCCCTGAGTTTCTGGCATAGGTGAGCTCCAGATTATTTTTTCCTGTTTGTTAATTTTTCCCTCTCCAAGGCCCAGAGAATGGCTCGGGATGCTTGATGAGCCCTACTTCCAGCCCAGGGGAAGTGGCAATCACTGAAGCTGATCTGGGACCCAGTGCAGAGCAGGGAGTGGGTATGTAAATGGGAGAGAGTTCCTTCCCAAACTGAGTGTTTTTTAATTTGAGCAATAGATTAGATACATGTACTTATCTTTTGCCAACTGAACGCTCCTTTTCACTGGTTCTGGAGGCTTGAGTTGACTCTTCACTTCTTGGTCTCTCCTGATGTGGAAAATGCATCCCTGGTGCCTTGCTTGGCTCACTGTTCTTGCCAGACAATCTGGCCTGCAGGGTGCTCATCCCCACCAGGTCAGCTATGGCAACTCCTTGATGCTTCTGAATCATTTTTCCCTCCTCCGTGCCACTCAGTCCAATTCCTCAACTTTGTTTTGATGTTCAGGTACCCTAGATTGGCATAGGTAATCAATTCGCTTTTTTTTTTTTTTGGTCTTTGTTGTAAGAAAGACCACTGGAAACATCTGACTACTCCATCTTGTCCCCACCTCTAGGCCTGTCATTCTTAATCCTTTTGTGGTCATACACTCCTTTGAGATTCTGATAGGATTTATTTCTGCCTTCCTAGAAAATACATGCATTCTCAGACATACACACATACAAACATTTTACCCACAGTTTCAGGTCTTTCATGACCTGTAAGGCCCACTTAGGAAAGGTACCTCCAAATATTACAGGCTTTTATGTTACATGTAGTACACCCAGGCAGAAATCAACACAGCTGAGACAGCATTCTAAAATATGCCATTCTAAAACACTCCTTGTCAGCAATAGTCAGGTAGGGCCCACCCAATACAAATATTTGTCTAAAGCAATACCCAGAGAGGTTCTTTGATTTACAACTGTATGAGAAAAATAAAATCATTTGGTGATCATGAGTGCCTCTACATTTAGAAGGAGAACAATAAAAATTTTACTACAGTACAGTGATAAGAACTTAATGACATACACTAATTCAGATCAGCAAGGTTCTGATATTTACTTACAGTCCCTCCTCACGAAAGGACTTTTGAACTCCTATACTCGTTATGGCCAAGAGAATTGTGGCCTGTGTTCTACAGGTTATTTTATATTAAATCATTAAACATTTATTCATCACTAAGTGTGTGCCAGGTGTTGTGGATAAAAATATAAACGAGGAGCTCACAATATTGTAGAAGAGAAAGATGTGTAAACAGATAATAATAATAATACAGCCTATTATTTCTAAGTAAAGACACCATGCTTGTCTTAGGCTGAGTTCTCTAGAGAAGTAAAACCAGTGAAGAGAGAGAGAGAAAGAGAAGGAGATTTATGTCAAGGAAATGGCTCACACAGTTGTAGAGGCTGGAAAGTCCCAAGCCCATGGGTCAGGTTGAAGGCTTCTCCTGACTTGTATAGCTGCAAGGCTGAAAAACCCAACATCAGCAGGTCAGACAGCAGGCCGCTGGCCCACAGGATGCAGAGGCTGATGAATCCTGAGATTTGCTGGTAAGCAGCTAGCTCAAGTCCCAAGAACCAGAGGTCAGAGACAGGATTCAGACCAAGCAAAAGCCAGTGAGCTTTGCCAAAAAGTTGACATACATTGGATGCAGGTCACAGCTCTAAGGAAACTCTTTGAACTGACTGGATGCTCATAGTAGATTTCACCATGGAGGTAATTACATTATATCAGGTCTCATTACAGAGGTGATTACTTCACTACATAGCTGCCAAACTACATCATAACTGCCAAATCTCCGAAAATCAGGGTCTAGCCAAATTCATATACAACCTTAAGCATCTCAGCCCACCCCTTGTCAACTTGGCACCCAAACATCTCTCCCTAAACCATACAAAATCTCTAAGACAATTATAAAGTCATACTTGCACCTAACAAGATACAATGAATGCACATACAACTGAAAACGCACTAACTCTGTTTACATATTGTATTTTATAAGTGAGGAAAACAAAAATATTTGAGGCACACTTACAAGAAAGAAATACTTGTAACAATTACAATCCTCGTTTCTGCAACTGGTCACGTAGTTGTAGCTGGTATTTGGAACTACTTCTTCTACCACCCATTCTGTATTCCCTTTAGCCTCAGCAAGCACCTCAGTTGGCTGTGGTTCTTTGCCTGGTGACGTGACCCAAACCTTCATACCTGAAGGGCCTGGGCCATTAGTCATCATGTTAGAATTGGGTTATGTAGCTTTCCATTGACTTTAATCACACAGCATGGTAGTACTAAGAGACATTCTAAGGGATCACCTGTATTCCAAATAAACTGTTCTTTATCTCCATTGTATAATATCAATCCAATATCCTCTTGGTAATCAGGATCAATCACATCTGCCAGTATAGTAACTCCCCTTTTTGCCTGTTGATTCAGAGACTTGAGAAGCCCAAAGCGACTGAGTGACATTCTTAACTTCTAGTTCAACTGAATCATTGTTGTGTCTCCTGGTGGGAGCATTCCTCCTTTGGAACTAAGACTTCTAGACATGCAGAGCATAGGGTGGCAGGACAGGAAAAAAAAGTTTTATGAGTGGGTCACTAGGGGTAATAGTGAGCAGTACCACACCCATTTTCATCCATTGATTTCTAGACCCATGAATCCTGGCTATGGGAGAAAGAGCACCACATATCAGATGCTGGTTTAGAACATATGCAGTCTCCTGGAGAACATTGCCCCAACCCTGCAAGGTATGGTCACCTAGCTGGCACCAAAATTATGTCTTTAGAAGGCTATTCCATCATTCTATCAAGCCAGTTGCTTCAGGATGATGGTGAGCATGGTGAGACCAGTGAATTCCATGAGCATGGGCTTATTGCCGTACTTCATTTCCTGTGAAGTGAGTACCCTTATCTGAGGATATGCTGCGTGGGATACCATGTGTCTTAGTTATCTAGTGCTGCTGTATCAGAAAATACCTCACGTGGATGGTTTTAGCAAAGAGAAATTTATTCTTCCTCAGTCTAGGAAACTAGAAGTCTGAATTCAGGGTGCCAGATACAGGTCAAGCCTTACTCTTTCTGTCAGTTCTGGGGGAAGGTCCTTGTCATCAATCTTCTCCTGACCTAGGAGCTTCTCAGATCAGGAACCTCGGGTCCAAAAAATGAGCTCTGCTCCTGGCATTGCTTTCTTGGTGGTATGAAGTCCCTGTTTCTCTGCTCACTTCTGTCTTTTGTATCTCAAAAGAGATTGGCTTAAGATACAACCTAATCTTGTAGACTGAGTCCTGATCCATTAACATAACTGCCGCTCATCCCACCTCATTAGCATCATAGCGGTAGAATTTACAACACAGGAAAATTATATCAGATGAGAAAATGGTGGACAATTGCACAATACTGGGCTAGCCAAATTGACACACATTTTTGGGGAACACGATGTAAGCCATAACATTCCACCTTCTGGCCCCCCAAAATTCATGTCCTTGACACATGTAAAACATATTCATCTCATCATATCATAGCAAAAGTCTTAAATCAACTCCAAGTCCCAAATCCAAAAATTCCTCTTCATCTGTGGAACCTAGGATAAATGTTACCTGCTTCCAAAGTGCAATGGTGGAACAGCAACAGGCTAGACATTTCCATTACAAATGGGAGAAATTGAAGGGAAAGAAGGAATAATAGGCACCATGCAAGTCAGCAGAATACATTACATTAGCCCTCAAGGCTTGAAAATAATCCTCTATTCTCAGAGACCAATTAGACAATGTCCCTGTCCTCCAGAATCCTGGTGTTGGCCACACTCTCCGAATTCTAAGTGGAGGTCCCTCAGCTCTGAGCTTCTGCTCTGCCTTCCAGGCCCACTGGCATGGCAACTCTGCTCCTTTGGCTTTAGGTAGCCCCATTCTCCTAGTCCATCTGAGTGGAGACTCCACCCTTTGAGACTAAGGCAGCTCTGTTTCCTGTGTTCTTTGTCTCTTCAGCTTCCTGCTTTCTTCACCTCTCAGCCTCTTGGGCCTCATCACCTGCATCTGCCCAGCTCAGGCAAGTGTTTCAAAGCTCTGTAGGTCCACAGATAAATGCCTGGAGGCTCCCCACTCCACCAGTAAATTTCAGGCAAAAGGCACTCAGCTCTCAGCTCTCTTGCTCTGTGGATTGGCAACCCCAGCTCCACCAATAAGTGCCCAGAGACACCCCACTCCCAGTACCAAATTCTGTCTTAGTTATCTAGTGCTGGCATAACAGAAAATACCACAAGTGGGTGTCTTTAAAAAGAGAAATTTATTCTTTCATAGTGTAGGAGGCCAGAAATTTGAATTCAAAGCACCAGTTCCAGGAAAAGCCTTTCTCTCTTTGTCGGTTCTGGGGGAAGGTCCTTGTCATCAATCTTCCCTGGTCTAGAAGAATCTCAGGACAGGAACCTCAGGTACAAAGAATGTGCTTTGCTCCCTGTATTGCTTTCCTGGTGTTATGAGTTCCCCTATCTCTCTGTTCACTTCTCTCTTTTATATCTCAAAAGAAATTGGCTTAAGACACAATCTAATCTTGTAGATTGAGTCCTCCATCATTAACATAACTACCACTAATCCTACCTCATTAATGTCACAGAGGTGGGATTTATTACACACAGGAAAATTACGTCAGACAACAAAATAGTGGACAATCTCACAATACTGGGAATCATGGACTAGCCAAGTTGACACACATTTTTAGGAGACATAATTCAATCCATAGCACCATGGTGGTGGATAAGGCATTTTGTAAGTCCCCAGATGGTAGTTTTGGCAGAACCATTGCATGCAGGGAAGCAAATATCTATCCAGAGTAAATGTCTATTCCATTAAGAACAAAATGCTGCCCTTTCCATGATGGAAGCAGTCCATTGTAATCAACCTGCCACCGGAGTGCTGGCTGATCACCTTGAGAGATAGTGCCTTATTGGTAGTGCCAACTTGATGTTGATCTCTGCTGCTGGCAAGTTGAACACTTAGCAGTGGCTGTAGCCATGTCATCCTTGGTGAGTGGAAGTCCATGTTGCTGAGCGCATGCATAACCTCCACCCCTACTACCACGGACACTACATCATGAGCCCATTGGGCAATGATGGGAGTGGCTAGGGAAAGAAGATGACTGGTTTCTATAGAACACATCATACTATCTACTGGATTGTTAAAATCCTCCTCTGTTGAGATCACCCTTTGGTAAACATTCACATGAGACACAAATATCTTCACTTCTTTGGCCCATTCAGAGACGTCTATCCACATACCTCTCCCCCATACCTCCTTGCCTCCAATTTTCTAATCATGTTCCTTCCAAGTCCCTGACTATCCAGTCAAACCATTGACCACAGCCTATGAATCAGTATACTATTGCACATCTGGCCATTTCTCCTTCCAAGCAAAGTGAACAACCAGGTGCACTGCTCAAAGTTCTGCCCATTGGGAGGGTCTCCCTTCACCACTGTCCTTTAGGGAGGTCCCAGAAAGGGGCTGTAGTGCTGCTGCTGTCCACTTTTGAGTGGTGCCTGTATATTGCACAGAGCTTTCTGTAAACCAGGCATGAGTTTTCTCTTCCTCGGTCAACTGATCATGAAGAACTCCCCATGAGGCCATAGGTGCAGACTAGGAGGTGAAAAGTAATGTGACAGGAGTGGAAACTATGGCCCATTTCCTCATGTAACTTACTTGTGTTCTTAGGTCCTGCTTGGGCCCGATCTCGTATATACCACTTCCATTTAATGATGGAGTGCTGCTGTGCGTGTCCAATTTTATAACTCTATGGGCCAGACAACTCCTAGTTCATGATGGAAAGCTCTGGCTGCATGGTCACTTGGTAGCCAATGGTTAAGCATTCAATCTCAACTAAGGTCCATTAACAAGCCAAAAGCTGTTTCTCAAAAGGAGAGTAGTTATCTGCAGAGGATGGCAGGGCTTTGCTCCAAAATCCTAAGGGCCTAAGCTGTGATTCACCAATAGGGTCCTGCCAAAAACTCCGAACAGCATCTCTAACTGCCACTGACACTTCATGCACCATTGGATCAGCCAGATTATATGGCCCAAGGGGCACAGCCGCTTGATGGCAGCCTGAACATGTTGCAGAACTTTCTCTTGTTCTGGGCCCCACTCAAAACTAGCAGCTTTTCAAGTCACTTAATAAATAGGCTGGAGTGGCACACTCAAATGAGGAATATGTTGCCTCCAAAAACCAAAGTGGCCCACTAGGTATTGTGCCTCCTTTTTAGCTGTGAGATGGGCAAGATGCAATAACTGAACCTTCATTTTAGAAGGAATATCTCAATATGCCCACACCACTGGACCTCTAAAAATTTCACTGAGGTTGGAGGAGCTCGAATTTTTGTAAGATTAATTTCCCACTCTTTAGCATACTAATGTTTTACCAATAAGCCCAGAGTCATTGACACTTCTTCCTTAATAGGTCTAATCAGCATAATGTCACTAACATAATGGACCAGTGCGATGTCTTGTGGAAGGGGAAGGTGATCAAGATCTCTGCAGACTAAATTAAGACATAGGGCTGAAGAATTGATATAGTTTGAGGTAGTACAGTGAAGGTATATTGCTGGCCTTGCCAGCTGTAGGGAAACTGCTTCTGGTTGTCCCTCGAAACAGGTATGTAAAAAAAGATCAATAGCTTCATATCAAGTACCAGGAGACGTATTTATTTGCTCAAGCAATGAAACCAAAGCTTCAATTGGAGTCAACACCTGCTTAAGTTTTCAATAATCCACTGTCATTCTCCAAAATCCATCTGTTTTTTACACAGACCAAATAGGCGAGTTGATTGAGGATGTGGTGGGAATCACCATGCTTGCATCCTTCAAGACCTTGATGGTGGCAGTAATTTCTGCAATCCCTCCAGAAATGTGGTATTGCTTTTGGTTTACCAGGTAGGGGCAGTTCTAATGGTTTCCACTTGGCTTTTCCTGCCATAATAGCTCTTACTCCTCTTGTCAGGGATCCAATGTGGGGGTTCCACCAGTTGTTGAGTATATCTATTCCAATTATGCATTCTGAAACCAGGGAAATCACTACAGGATGGGTTTGGTGACCCACTGAACCCACTGTGAGATGGACATGAGCTAAGAATCCATTTATAACCTGACCTCCATATGCCCCACTCTGACTTGTGGGCCACAGTGATGTTTTGGGTCTCCTGGAGTTAGTGTCAGTTCAGAGCCAGTATCCAGTAATCCCCAAAAAGCCTGATTATTTCCTTTTCCCCAATGAATGGCCCCTCTAGTAAAAGGCCATAGATTCCTTTGGGGGAAGACTGGGAGAAAGAGTAACGGTATAAGTTTTTTGGCAGTGTAATGGAGTCCTTCTTTAAGAGCACCCAGCCACCCCTTTATTAAAGGGATTGCGGGTCTGCAAACTTGTTCACATCTGGGAATTGATTGAGGGACTGTGGCTTTCTATTCTGGCGATTCAAGTTAGACGGTTGTTCACTGACCTAGAATCCTTCCGTTTGTGCAGGTCAAGTAAATATTTAGTAGATTTCTTATCTATTACACTCCTAGTGACACCATGACTAAGTAGCCAATGCCATAAATTCATATGAGTCAGACAATTCTGATTACTGCTTTGACTCCGCTGTCCATTACGGTAACCACGCCCACCTCTTCATTGTCTATTGAGTCCTGCCACTGGGCCCCTAATACCACGGGGTCCAATCAGGCCCATTGTAGTTAAGTGTCTTAATTCAGCTACGGCAGTTCCCACTGTCAAATCTGACTTACATAAAACAGTAATCACAGCAGTCTTCAAGGATGTTGGGGCCCCCTTCATAAATTTGTTCCTCACAATTGTGGTAAAATGTGTGTCTTCTGGGCACTCCATGCATGGGTCTGTAGGTCTAACCTGATAAGTCTACTCTAGCATGCCACTTTCCCTAAGCCTTTGAATACCTTCTTTTACACTATACCAAGGGAGGTCTGGTACTTCAATTTGTTTTAATGTAGGCCACCATGTAATTCATGCCTCAGTGACCCAACCAAATAAATGAGTAGATCCTTTCCTAAGCTCTTGAACTGAAACAATGAATGAAGAATCTGTGCTTAGTGGGCCTGCGATGTTTAAGGTTGTATGTCAACTTGGCTAGGCCATGATTCTCAGTGGTTTGGCAATTATGATATTGTTTGGTAGTCATATGATGATATGATCAATTCCATGATGAGATTTGATATAATGCAATCACCTCCATGACGGGATCTGCTGTGAGAAACTAATCATTTGAAAGGATATTTTCTTGGGTGTGTGGCCTGTATCAAATATAAGTGGACATTCTAGAAGGTTTCTGGGCTTTTGCTTGCTTTGCATCCTGAAGCTGACTGCTGTTCATCTGACCTCCTGTTCTTGGGACTTGAGCTAGCAGCTTACCTGCCATCTTGCCTGCCAATTTTGGGACTTTTTGATCTTCACAGTCTATGATCAAGAGCCCTGCTTTCTGACCTGCTGATCTTGGGTTTGCCAGTCCCTGCAGCTACAAAAATTGAGAGAAGCTTCTACCCTGACCCACAGGCTTGGGATGTTGTAGCCTCTACAACCATGTGAGCCATTTCCTTGATATAAATCTCTCTCTGTGTATGTTTATACACTTTACTGGTTTTGCTTCTCTAGAGAACCCAGCCTAAGAAATTTGGTACCGGGAGTGGGGTTCTGCTCTAACAGATACCTAAAATGTGGAAGCAGTTTTGAAACTGTGAATGCGTAGAGGCTGGAAGAGTTTCAAAGTGCCTAGTAGTTAAAGCCTAGATTGCCTTGAAGAGATTGTTGGTGGAATTATGAATGTCAGACAATTCTGGTGAGTACTCAGAAGGAAATGAAGACAGCTGATACACTGGTGACCTTGCAGATTGCAAGAAGAAGCATCAGAGAAAAGGCAGCAGTAGAACCAGGAGACCAGTGTGAGACAGCACTGGAGCCAACCCACAGAGCCAGAAAGCTAAATGTCTTCCAGTAGAAGTTTATTGGTGGAGTGAGATGCCTCCAAGAACTTATTAGTGGAGCTAAAGAACTTTGGAACACTTGCCCAAGCAGGGCAGATGTGGGTGGTGGATCCTGAGGGGGCCAAGAGGCTAAGGAAACAGAAAGTAGAAGCTGAAGAGACAAAGAACCCAGGAAAGAGAGCTGCCTCAGTCTCAAAGGGTAGGACTTTGACCTCTGGGGCCTCAAATGGTGGAGTTTCCACTTAAATGGACTAGGAGAATGGGGCTGCCCAAATTTGAGGGAGCAGAATTGCTCTTCCAGTGGGCCTAGAAGGCAGACCTGAAGCCCAGAGTTTAGGGGCCTCCACTCAGAATTAGGAGACTGTGGCCCACACTCAGAGTCTGGAGGGTAGGGCCATTGTCTAAATGGTCTCAGAGAACAAGGATTATTTTCAAGCCTGGAGGGCTAGTGTTCTGTTGACTTGTTTGGTGCCTGCTATCCCTTCTTTACCTTCAATTTCTCCCGTTTGTAATGGAAATGGCTAGCTTGTGGCTCTTCCACCATTGCACTTTGGAAGCAGATAACATTTATTCTAGTTTTCACAGATGAAGAGGAATTTTTGAATTTGAGACTTAGAGTTGATTTAAGACTTTTGCTATGATAGGATGAGGTGAATATGTTTCACATGCATCAAGGATGTGAGTTTTGGGGGGCCAAAGGGTGGAATGTTATGGGTTGAATTGTGTCCCTCCAAAATGTGTGTCAACTAGACTAGTGCATGATTTCCAGTGTTGTATCATTGTCCCCCATTTTGTCATCTGATGTAATTTTCCTATGTGTTGTAAATCCTACCTCTATGATGTTAATGAAATGGGATTACTGGAAGTTATGTTAATGAGTCAGGACTCAATCTACAAGATCAGGTTGTATCTCGAGTCAATCTCTTTTGAGATATAAAAGACAGAAGAGAGCAGAGAGATAGGGTGACCCCAAACTACCAAGCAGAAAGAACCAGGAATGTGTGCATCCTTTGGACTAGGGGTTTTGTGTGCTGAGACTCCCCTAGTGCAGAGGAAGGTTGATGACAAGGACTTTAAAATGGAGAGAGAAAGCTTTCCTCTGTAGCTGGCACCCTAAATATGGACTTCTAAACCTCCTAGACTGCAGAGAATCAACTTCTGTTTGATAAAACCATCCTCTTGTGGTATTTCTGTTATAGCACCACTAGATAACAAAGATGAGGCCCATATCAAATAAACTCAGACTGACCCATCTTTATGTTCTTTGCACCATTATCCCACACCCTTAATAGTCATTACCATGTGTGTTCTGTTTGTATGTATTTAAAAAGTCAAGCAGTTATTTTGAAGTGTAGTGTACCTCCTCCTGGGTCACACTTTGTACATCACCTTTTGGGGCTCACTGGGACTTAAGTCTGGTTATAGGTCTGAAAGCCAAAATTAGTGGTGGGAATGTGCTTTGAGAACATTCAGCACTGTCCTGTAAGGCATCTGCCTCATGTGATGCCCCAGGCAATGACTCAGACCAAGACTTTTTAGACACAGCTGGGTTAATCTCATTAGATGGGGGTGGAGGGACTAATGGTTTTACTGGAGAGGGTGCCTTAGTAGACAAAGATGGAGTAATCTCTTCAGATGGGAGTAAGAGTGCTGGTTCTGTTGACAGGAGTGATTCAACAGAATCTAGGGGCTCAGTATCCCCAGCATCCTGATTATCTGCCCATATGTCCACATCCCGTTTCAGGATCTCATTTCTTCCCAATCAATGCCCTCACTTTAACTTCAGACACCACTCAAGTTTGAGAATCGAGTTGGCATTGTAATTCAGTCACTCTTACAATAAGACTCTGGGTTTGATTTTTGGCAATATTAGCTCTGTTACTACAAGAAATAAGGCTTTCTTTCAAGGCACAAATGGAAACTCTGAGGTCATTTATGTGGCACTCGAGCTGTGACTCTAAAGCCCAGAGCTCATCTCTTTCTTTCACAATTTTGTCTACTGAAAGTAGGACCAATCAGCAAGTTTCCTTATAGTTCTTATTATGAAAAACTTGTAGAAAGGTTATCAAACATGCAATCACTTAGAGCTTCTCATTTCGCTAATACCTGATCTGTTGGTAGTGATATCTTTTGTATTTCTATTGCTACCTCATGCCATGGATTAGCAGTGGCCTCTTTACTACTGGAAGTAGGGTCATCAACACCTTTAAGACTAACCAGACTTCATAACCAATTTAGAAAACTCACCCTTAAAATTTTGTTTCTCTAGAATCACTCTCAGTACCAAATGTCTTAGGTTGGGTTCTCTAGAGAAGCAAAACCAGCAAAGCGTATAAATATATATAGAAAGAGAGAGAGATAGAGGAAGATTTATATTAAGGGAATGGCTCACATGGTTGTAGAGGGTGGAACATTCCAAGTCCATAGGTCAGAATAGAGGCTTCTCCTGATTCATACAGCCACGGGGGCTGGTGAACCCAAGATCAGCAGGCAAGACAGCAGGGCTTTTGTCCACAGACTGCAAAGCCTGACAAATTCCAAGATCAGCAGGCAAGATGGTAGGTAAACTGCTAGCTCAAGTCCCAAGAACTGGAGGTCAGACAAACAGGGGCCAGCTGCAGGATCGAGAGAGACCAAAAGCCTGCTAGGCTTGCCAGAGAGTCACCCTATATTTGACGTAGGCCACACTTCCAAGGAAACTCCCTTTCAGCTGATTAGTTACTCACAGCAGATACCATCATGGAGGTGATCACATTATATCAAATCTCATCATGGAAGTGATCATATCATTGTACAACTGCCAAACTACATCATAATTGCCAAACCACTGAGAATCACGGCCCAGCCAAGTTGACATACAACCTTGACCATCACAGTTTTCAACTACAATGGACTCACTTGTGAGACGTGAGTTTCCTGCCACTGGCATTGCTTTAGAAAAAAATGGAAAGATTACTTAACACATAATTTGTAGTGTAACATTACAAATGCTAAACTTTGTAATGAAATTGGCTATTTTTGAAACAATTCGACATGCTCTTTTTCACAATTTTCTTCCCAAGCTTGATTCATGTTAAATTTGATCATCAAATTTTTTAGTTGTTTCTCTATTTAACGTTAATTCTATATATGTTTATCAGAAATTAAATATGTGTCAGTCATAAGCAAGAGCTATAGATACAAAATAGGTGAACTTATTGAAATAAAGTAAGAAATACACAGAGGTAAACAATAGTATTTTGCAAACATACATGCAAACAAAAAATACTCATAATCACATTATAATGGATGCTTATATAGGAGTGGAAAATGGTGCATGGTTATGAAGATAAAAAAGTAAAATAAGAAAGGGGAGAAAAAATAAGATGCTTTTCATGGGAATGATAACCATTTTCCTTGAACTGAGGGATATGATTGCATTGACCTTCTGCACGGGAGGAAAGCCCATAAATGAAGACATAAAACACAGTGCCTACCCTCCACATCCTGAGGAACCCAATTACTGGGCTGAGAGATGAAGGGACCATGGTCACGAAGAGCACCTAGCTCAACTGGTATAACATAGCTTATAAAGAAATTGTTTTACATTCTACTTTGGGCTCTTAAAAGCTTGTGAGTGGCCGTCTAAGATATTCCATTGGTCTCACTCCTTTGGGAGCAAGGGAGAATGAAGAAAACTAAATGCACAAGGGAAAAATTAGTCTAAAGTACTAATGGACTACAGCTACCACGGCCTCCATCAAAATGAGTCCAGCACAACTAGATGGTGCCTGGCTACCACCACTGACTGCTCTGACAGGGATTCACAATAGAGGGTCCTGAACAGAGCTGGAGAAAAAAGTGGAACAAAATTTTAACTCACAAAAAAAAGACCAGGCTTACTGGCCTGACAGAGACTGGAGAAACCCTGATAGTATGACCCCCGGACACTCTTTTTGCTCAGTAATGAAGTCACTCCTGAGGTTCACCCTTCAGCCAAAGACAGGCCCATAAAACAAAACAACACTAAAGGGGCACATCAGCCCAGGTGCAAGGACTAGAAGGCAGGAGGGGACAGGAAAGCTGGTAATAGGGAACCCAAGCTTGAGAGGAGAGAGTGTTGACATGTTGTGGGGTTGGTAACCAATGTCACAAAACAGTAGGTGGACTAACTGTTTAATGAGAAGCTTGTTTGTTCAGTAAACCTTCATCTAAAGTGCAATTTAAAAAAAAAGGAAAAACAAAAAGTCCTTGTCCTCAAGGAACTCAAGGTCTAGCAGGCAGACATAGGTGGACACATATGGTTTTAACACATAATCGGTGCAGTGATGGGTGTAAACCCAGACTACTCAGGAGGAATAAAAAAGGGGAGCCTTACAGGAACTGCAGGTGGCTGTTATCAGGAGATACTTCTCTGGGCAGGTACGTGTTAACCTGGTGAAATGATAAGGAAGACAATATAGGTAATCCCGGACAGTGAATATATACCAAAAAAAGAAGAAAACCAAACTACTTGCTGTTCAGTCAGTTTTGACTCATGGTGACCCCATGTGTTGCAGAATAGAACTCTGCTCCATAGAGTTTTCAAGCTGGGAACTTTTGGGAGAAGATCACCAGGGCTTTCTTCCTAGGTGCCTCTGGATGGGTTCGAACTGTGAACCTTTCAATTAGTAGGAGAGTGCTTAAATGTTTGCTCTACTCAGGGACTCCAATAAAAAAAAAAAAGCCAAACTCAGTGCCATCGAGTCGATTCCGACTCATAGCGACCCTACAGGACAGAG
Source organism: Elephas maximus indicus (assembly GCF_024166365.1). Taxonomy (NCBI): domain Eukaryota; kingdom Metazoa; phylum Chordata; class Mammalia; order Proboscidea; family Elephantidae; genus Elephas; species Elephas maximus. The sequence goes on along the minus strand of NC_064833.1, from coordinate 56,209,740 downwards.
TAGAACTGCCCCATAGAAACTGCTGACCCTTTGGTTAGCAGCCGTAGCACTTAACCACTACACCACCAGGGTTTCTGGGACTCCAATAGAGAATATAAAGTGTGCAAAATTACAGATGAGAGGAAGAGAACAATTCGGAAAACAGCACGTACGACCCTGAGAGATTGATGTTACTGTCGTGTTCATACATTCAAGAAAATTTATTAAGAATCTAGTATGTACCCGAGTAGTTACACGTCTGAATGGGGCTCAGGAAGTTTATATTTTGCCTAAGATCACAGAGGTAGAAAGATCTAGAGGTAGGACTCAGGCCCAGATCTTCTGACTCCAAAAATACCATGCTCTTTCCCTTTTTCCTCTTTCCAAGAATGTTGTAGTAGGAGTTTGTGAATTAGATAGAGAGTTGGACTAGAGGACCCACAAGCTTTGAGGTTGTGTTCCATGAATAACATCCCTAAAGTGCTTTGACTTTGCAAATAATGCTTTGTTGGCTTTTGACACAATTGGATGGTCCATCTATGACACCTGTCTTCAGATGCTTTAAAGATAGAGCAGTTGTTCTAAAACATTTCTGAAATGGCTGAACAGTGAGTACCAACTTCAAACATGCACAAGGAATGTTTTAATAACCTATTCTTATGTAAATTCCAGGACTGGGCTGGCTGAAGGTCAGTGGAGAGGACAAATAACTGGCCTGAGAGAGCCTGACCTATGCAATATTTGAGAGCCATACACAACTGCACTACTTAGGGTAGTGAAAATACGTTGGCCTGGAATTGAGGCAGACACTCAAAGGTAGGAAACTATCCAAGGACTAGACATCAGGAGTCAGTAATGGGGTGAAGATATAGTCTCAAATTTACTTTAACTCATCCGCAGTTTGAAATATCCTTTGTGAGGAACTAGTTTACTGATCAGCTTATTTATTCCCCAGAATTAAAAGAGGACTCTGAATTGTTTGAATGATTTTCTCCATATTTTTTCTTTAGTCATTTATATGTTGATTTCTTAAAGGCAATGTGCGTGCTCCCTAAAATCCATCTTTATGTTGTAAATTTAGTTGTATACTCAAAGAAGAAACCTCTCTAAACTTCATTATCATAGGTTAACAGGAATAGGGAACAAACATATTAAAAATTTAAACCATAAATGACTAATGTTGATTTCAAGTTCATTTCTTTTATGGTTTTCTTTTTCTTTATTTTGGTAAGTAGATTTATTAACTCCTTTTGTGGTTACTCTGACATTTGCTTTTATCTTCTTAAGTTTAGCCTATTTACACCATAAAATAGAGCTTCTAAGTTTGCCCATATTTATCCTCTATGATTTTTATGGTTTTATATTTTACATTTAGGTCTTTGATCTATCTTGACTTTTTGTGTATGGTGTGAGGTATGGATCCTGTTTTATTTTTCTGCAAATGGATATCCAGTTTTGTCAGCACCATTTGTTAGAGAGACTATCTCTTCCCCCCATGTAATTGATTTCCACCCTTTGTCGAAGGTTGTCTGTAGGTGGAAAGATTTATTCTGAGTTCTCAATTTTCTGATCCACAGGCCTACCAGCCTGTTTCAACTACCATGGCTGTATGGCAGGTGCTGAGATCTAGGAGTGTGAGGCGTCCTACTTTGTTGTTCTTCAATAATGCTTCATTTATCTGAGGCCTCTTTCCTTTCCATATAAAGGTGGTTAGTTTTTCATCTCATTAAAGAGTGTTGTTGAAATTTGCATCAGGATTGCATTATATGTGTAGATTGCTTTGGGGAGTATTGTCATTTTCACACTGTTAATCTTCTTATCCATGAGCATGGTATGTTTTTCCATTTATGCAGGTCTCTTTTGGTTTCTTGCAGTAGTGTCTTGTAGTTTTCTTTGTATAAGCCTTTTACCTCCCTAGTTAGGTTTATTCAAAAGTATTTTATGTTTTGGGAAGCTGTTGTAAATAGAATTGTTTTCCTGATTTCCTTTTGCAGTGCAATTAATTGCTTTTGTGTATGGCATTTCTAGCCATAGGCTTGTAAATCTCACCCAGGTGATTGTGTGATAGGGTAATTGTGGCCTACCAAGGGGATTGGTCAGTTTTGCCTTGAAAGAGAGTCAACTCTAGAGCAGAAAGGAGGTGTCTACCACCACTAAGGAAGGAGAGATCAACAGGAGAAACCCAGCAGCAGAGACCTGCAGCAGGAGATGGCGCAGTAGGCTTCCTGGCCCACAGAGATTGACACCTGAGTGCCTTTGGGCAAAGACTGAGGGCCAGGGAGATGTGTGCCTACAAGCACAGCTGGGGAGTGGCTATCCTGATGGAAGAACTGTATCTTGAGTATTCTTGAGCCTGAATTGTAACTGTAACTTCCCTAATAAGCCCCGTAATTGTGAGTATGGTCTGTGACTTCTGTGTGGCCATTGCAATGGATTGTTGAATCCAGTAGAGAGTGCTGTGGAAGGGACAGTTGCTGTCAGAATTGATCAGAATAGCCAAGAGAGCAGGTTTGTCAGTCCTCCGTCTCATGGGAGTCAGCCTTGTGCTGTTGATCTTGGTTCTCCTTCCCCGTTGTGGGGTTGAAGGAGGTCAGACACTGCCCTCAAGCCATTTTTACAGCTTTCAAGAGTTCTTTTGGTTGGTGAAGAGGAATCTGACTGATTTTGTGTGTTAATCTTGTACCCACCTGTCATGGGTTGAATTGTGTCTCTCAAAAATGTGTATCAACTTGGCTAGGCAATGATTCCCAGTATTGTGTGATTGTCTACCATTTTGTCATGTGATGTGATTTTCCTATGTGTTGTAAATACTATCATGCTGTTAAATGAGATGAATTAGCAGCAGATATGCTGATGAGCTCTATAAGATTAGATTGTGTTTTAAGCCAATCTCTTTTGAGATATAAAAGAGAAAAGTGAGCAGAGAGACACGGAGACCTAGTACAACCAAGAAAATAGTGCCAGGAGCAGAGAACATCTTCGAACCTGAGGTTTCTGTGCGGAGAAGCTCTTAGGCCAGAGGAAGATTGATGACAAGGAACTTCCTCCAGAGCCGACTGAGAAAGAAAGGCTGTCCTTCATTAAAGTGGTGTGTTAGTCTCCTCTACAATTGGTAGAGAAGCCTTGGTGGCACAGTGGTTAAGAGCACGCCTGCTAACCAAAAGGTCAGCAGTTCAAATTCACCAGCCACTCATTGGAAACCCTATGGGGCAGTTCTACTCTGCCCTCTAGGGTTGCTATGATTCGAAACTGACTTGACTCCAAGGGGTATTATTGTAGAACTATCAGTTTCTATTTTCAATGCTGTTTGCTTTATGTATTTTAGAGCTCTTTCATTGGGGGCATAGATATTTATTATGGTTATGTCTTTTGGTTGATTGTTCCTTTAATCATTACATGATGCCCCCTTTTGTCTCTTATGATGGATTTTTATTTAAAGTATATTTTATTAGAGATTAATTTGCCACTTCAGCTCTTTTTTGGTAACTGTTTGCATGATGTATATATTTTCCATCCTTTGATTTTTAACCTTTTTATGTCTTTGTGTCTAAAATGTGTCTCTTGTAGGCAACATATTGATGAGTTGTGTTTTTTTTTTTTTTAATCCATCCTGCCATTCTCTGTCACTTCACTGGTACATTTAAACCATTTACGTTCAGTGTGATTATAGATAGGTATGAATTTACTGTTGTCATTTTGTTGTGATATTGATGTATTCTTTGTTCTGCTTAATTTGCTGAGCTGAGTTCTTTTTATGTATTTCATTTTCATTTCCTTCATTGTCATTGATTTTGTGTTTGCTGAGTCATTATAAATTCCTTTCTTTTAAAAAGTTGTTCTGCAAAGCTGTTTTTCCTATTTCCTCATTCTCTGTGCAGCTTTTAACAATTGCCCAAAAGTCGGAGAGAATAATGGGAGATGAAACAAAGAATCTACATAATTTTCAAGCTCTGTGTTCAGTTTTACTTCAGTTAGAATCAGTTAGAAATACTTTAGAGGTGATTTATTCTACGGGGTGTTTTGTGTGCATGGATGTAATTATCATGTCTTAAGTATGCATTACTATGGAAAAGCATTCAACTCTTTGGTGTGATTTTCTGAATCTCTCTTGAAGTTATAATAGCATTAAATCTAACCATCATTATTTACAAGTACGAAAACTCTCCAAAGATAAAAAATATTCTCTGTAAATCTCAGAAGAAATAAGAAGTGAAATATGATTACCCTAAATCATCATCTTGAAAGCTGCCAAGTCTACAAATGTACAATCAATCAATCTTGCTCTTCGGCTCAGAGCCTTAATTCTGTAGAATTCAGATGAAGCTGAATCCTCTTTCTGATCTAAGATTTTAATTGATCTTTTGGAACGATCATTCAGGATTCAAGACTCTGACTCTAGGGTCTAAAAAGCTTTATCAGCAAAGATAACATTTGTTTCAGCAGACAAGTGACTCCACCTGAAATTTAAGTCTGGCTAAAGGTTACATTTAATATTCAGTATCATATCATCGTCATTGACTTTCTCTGGCCATCTTGCCTTTTGGGAAATGTGATCTTATTTTTATATAATCCTGAGTTTCCTTCTGACAAAAGACAGACAGATGAGAAAAGATCATCCGAATCTATTAGGCAAAAGATGATGAACTGAAACAATCTAAGCTAAGTGTTGTGGCAAAATGACCTTCTGTATACAGGATTTTACATTGTTAATTACTTTAGTCATCGTCAAGCACTGATAACAATGATGGCAGGTAATAATTATTAGGACCCCTGTTGTGTATTTGCAAGTCATCTTCCAAACGAAGGGCTCCACCTTGAACTTATTGTGTTTGTGGGCCACTGACAAAGTTCTCAGTGTCACTTAGGTTTAGTTTCCTTATCTGTAAATTTGTAGTTATATGGCACAGGGTAGTTGTGAGGCTTAAATAATGTAATGTTTTAAAGCACTAACACAGTGCTAGAATCTGGCAAGCTTTCAATAAATTGTAGCTATTATTACTAATAAAAAAGAAACATTGTATATTTGTGTGTATGTCTTTTGTGCTGAACTAGTTTTTCTATTTAATTTTTTTTTTATTAACAATGGCATTTTCCCACAAATAATCACAACTTTGAAGCTAGAGTACATTTAAAGATTAAAGAATCCCCTATTAATTTTGATTTTGTTCATTTGTAGGTTTAGTAATTCTCACACAATTTTTCCCCACAAAATATGCTGAAATCTAGTATACCTTACTACATGTAAACAAGAAACTATTTCTAGTATAAAAGATTTATAAGAATTGAAACTTTATAAGCTTAAAATATACATATTATGCAATATTCATGTTCAAATTTTTAACAGTTGTATTTAAAAATTTCTTTTAGAGTTTAGTGACAGAAAAAAACTTTGTGTCCCCCAAGGAACTGATAAAATCCCTCCTTTCTGAAAGTCAGAACTTGCAACAGATCACATTTCCTTCTGGCCTTGGCTTCCAGGAAGCTCAGAGCCAATTTTGAAGCTCAGTCACAGTAAAGATGGTAACTGGGTCAGTATATTTCCATCCTTCTAGTCCTTGATCCTGATTTTCTATTTTCTTAAACTCATGTCCATATGGTTTAATGTAAGCGGTTTCAATTTTTTTTTAAAAACAGGAATATATTATTGAAGAGATTGATGGTTATTATAGATTCATTGTGAGTTTCCAGAACTTCCAGGGGATTTTTGAGGATCTTAGGACATTTTAGCCTACTTGTTGAATCAAATAGATCTTGAAGGCTCAACATTGCTACAGATTATTTTCCTTCAGCTGCAAAATAATAACATCATATATTCTTGATCAAAGTAAGTGATCCTTCATTAAGAAAGGCAGCCTTCTGTAAAAAAGTGTGTAGCTTTCAAAAGAATGACTATGGACTCAAACAACATAACAACTCAGTGAGAATGTAGGATTTAAAATTAATATACAGAAATCAATAACATTTATACACACAAAAAATAACCAGTTAGAATATATAATGGTAGAAAAAAAAAAACATTTACATGGCAAAAGAAACTAAAATACTCAGAAATAAGCTTCTAAAAATATGTAAAACTTATAAGAGGAAGATGCAAAAGTAGACTTGAACAAATGAAAATATATCGCTTATTTTTGGATAAGATGGCTCAACATCATTAAGGTGTCAGTTCTCCCTTATAACTTATAAATTTCATGCGATGTCAATAAAAATGCCAACAAACTTTTTTTTAATGAAGTTAGACAAATATTTTGAAGCCCTGGTGGCACAATGGTTAAGCACTCAGCTGCTAACTGAAAGGTCGGCAATTCAAATCCACCAGCCGGTCCTTGGAAATCCTATGTGGCAGTTCTACTCTGTCCTATAGGGTCGTTATGAGTCGGAATCAACTCGATGGCAACCGGTTTGGTTTGGCTTTTGTAGACAAATATTTAGTAGCAGACACATGAGAGAAGAAACTGGAATAGCCAGGAGAATACAAAAAAAAAGTTATTGGAGGAGACTAACCTTCCTCCCTTGCTAGTACAACATACTAAAAAGCCTCTATAAGTAGTATAATATGGCACAAGCACATGAAAAGGTAGACAGACCAGTGAAGTAGAATACCAAGTCCAGAAGTAGACCCAAATGCATGTGGAAATTTATTCCCAGATACACTGTAAAGTGAAAAAAAAAAAAAGCCAATTTAAAAGTGTACCTCTAGTACACTACTTTTTGTATAAGAAAGAATAGATAAGAAAATATATCAATTTCTTGTTTTTGTCAAGAGAAGCATAGGCTGAGGGTTTAAAGTAATGACGCTGGTTATCTACAGGGGTGGGTAGCAACGCGGTAGAAGAAGGGATGAGAAGAGAAACATTTCTCTGAGTATATCTTTTTGTATGTTTTTTAAAAATATTTTATTGTGGTTTAGTTTACATAGCAAGTTAGAATTCCATTTAACAATTTTCATGCAAATTGTTCTGTGACATTTGTCATATTTTTTATAGTGTGTCAGCATTTCTCATTATTTCCATTCTCTTTTCTGATTCCGTTAATCTAGCTTCCCTTCCCCTCCTTACCCTCTCATCTTTGCCTTAGGGTAAATGTTGACTGTTTGGTCTCATATAGTTGATTATTTAAGGGAGCATAGTACTCACAGGCGAAGTTGTTTATTTTAAAAGTCAATCTATTCTTTGGATGAAAGGTCACCTCCAGGAGTGGCTTTAGTTCCAAGTTCAAAGGATATCTTAGGGCTATAGTCTCAGGGGATCCTCTAGTCTCTATGGGTCCAGTAAGTCTGGCCCTTCTTAGGAATTTGAGTTTTGTTCTACATTTTACTCCCATTCTATCCAGAACCTTCTATTGTGTCCCTGGTCATAACTGTAGGTAGTGATAGTTGGGCACCATCTAGTTCTTCTGGTCTCAGGCTAGGTGAGACCGTGGTTCGTGTGAGCTATCAGTCTTGTGGACTAGTGTGTTTTTTGAGTCTTTGGTTTCCTTCATTCTCTTTTGTTGATGAGTAGCAATCAATAGTTGTATCTTAAATGGCTGCTTCAAGTTCTTAAGACCCCAGACACTACTCACCACACTAGGATGTAGAACATTATCTTTATGATCTCTGTTGTGCCAGTTGATTGAGTCGTCCCAGGAAACTATGGTCCTAAGCCTGAAAGTCATACTTTTAATCAAATATTCTCTTTGACCAGGGGACCTATAGGCTTCTAATTAACACTTAATGTCAGAGAGTCTTGGGGGACATTGGTGGTTCAGTGGTAGAATTCTTGCCTCCCATTCGGGAGAACTGGGTTTGATCCCAGCCAGTGTACCTCAAGTACAGCCACCACCCATTTGTCAGAGGAGGCTTGTGCGTTGCTATGATGCTAAACAGGTTTCAGCAGAACTTCCAGACTAAGATGGACTAGGAAGAAAGGCCTGGCAGTCTACTTCTGAAAATCAGTGAAAACACCATTGATCACAACAGTCCAACCTACAACTGATCATGGGAATGGTGAAGGACTGTATAGCATTTTGTTCCACTGTGCATGGGGTCCCCATGAGATAGGGACTGTCTTGACAATAGCTGACTACAGTCAGATGGTCCAGAATAATGTGTGGGATAAATGACCTCATGTGTGAAAAGCACCCAGAGCAGTTGGTGGCACCTGTCAGCACTCAATTTAATCTGAATGATTTCCCAGCCTGAAACCAGGTGTGAATGAAGGAATCCATTACAGAAACCTTGAGTTAGATTCTCGTAGTCTCTTCCCTGCTTCTATAAGTGGGTTTTTGTTTGTTTGTTTTTAATCGTGCATAAGTGAAAGTTGTTTCCATCTTTTTGCTATCATGAATCATGCTGCAATGAACATGGGTGTGCACATGTCTATTTGTGTCACAGTCTTATTTCTTTAGGGTATACACCTAGGAGTGGGGTTGCTGGATCATACAGTATTTATATTTCTAGCTTTTTAAGGAAGCACTATCCTGTTTTCCATAGTGGTTGTACCATTTTACATTCTCGCCTGTTTTTGTACAGTTTTGACATTGGAAAGTGCGTTAACATTTTATGTATTTCAAAATCAGTAAATAAAATCGATAGGAATTAAGAAAAAAAATCAAATGGAATATACACAGAAGCAAGGGAACCTGACTTTTATACACTTTTAAAGCATTAAAAAAAAAAAAAAAAATGCCGTCAAGTTGATTCCGACTTATAGTGACCCTATAGGACGGAGTAGAACTGCCCCATAGGTTTTCCAAGGAGGAGCTGGTGGATTAAATCTGCTGGCCTTTTGATTAGCAGCCGAGGTCTTTTCATTCCACCACCAGAGCTCCTTTTTAAAGTATACTTATTCCCATTTTTTTAATTTTTAAATTCCAAACCCACAGAAAAATTTCTAGAATACTACAAAAAAACCCCATCTGTATCCTTCACTCACATTCACCAATGTTAACATGTTGCTATATTTGCTTTATTTTTCTCTGTACTATTTGAGTGTTAGTAGCAGACATTTGCTTTATTCACTTGATTTGAAGAAATGCATTAATACAAATCCTTATAATAATCATCTTACTTTTGAATCTGAATCCTAAGACATGCAGATAAAACATAGAACCTTGCTATGAGTTTGTCATCTAATGAAGTATGACACAATCCTTAATTTTTCTTACTGTTGCTCTTTGTTTTGCTTTCAAAGGACTCCGTCCCTCAGAACTGCTTTTGGAATAATTGAAGACTAATACTTGGGCAGTAATTGGAGGATAGAACAGAAGAGGTCGTTGACAAAACTTCTCACTCACCCACATTTTATAATCTATTAAAATTCAGAATAAAAATACTGGGTTAACATATTTTTTCTTTAACAAATATATATATATATATATATACATATATATATGTTGTTGTTAGGTGCTGTCGAGTCAGTTCCGACTCATAGTGACCCTATGTACCATAGAACCAAACACTGCCCTGTCCTGAGCCATCCTCACAGTTGTTACGCTTGAGCTGATTGCTGCAGCCACTGTGTCAATCCATCTCGTTGAGGGTCTTCCTCTTTTGCGCTGACACTGTACTTTACCAAGCATGATGTCCTTCTCCAGGGATTGATCCCTCCTGACAACACGCCCAAAGTATATAAAAGCAGTCTTGCCACTCTTGCTTCTAAGGAGCATTCTGGTTGTACTTCTTCCAAGTCAATATATATACATATACATATAATACACACATATATATGTATATCTACACTCCCTAGTGGTGCAGTGGCTAAAGCACTTGGCTGCTAACCAAAAGGTTGGCAGTTCAAACTCACCAGCTGCTCTGTGAGAGAAAAATGTGGCAGTCTGCTTGCATAAAAATTTATAGCCTTGGAAACCCTACGGAGCAGGTCTACCCTGTCCTATAGGATCGCTATGAGTCAAAATTGACTCAGCAACAATGGGATATGTATCTATATATGTATGTTTGGTGCCTTGATTTAAAGGAGGCTTAGAAGTTAGCAATATTTTGAATTGTCTCTTTATGTGGGTCTTCTCTACTCAGACTTGAAGGCAAGAGTTCTCTCTCTTTTACCTTTTGTGTTTCTTAAGAATCTTTCATTCATGTGTTCACAGAACTTTTATTGGGTGTCTTCTAGAGGCCAGGCATTGGGCTAGGTGTTAGACAGAAAAAGAATAATTAGGCTCCAGTCTGGCCCTCAATGAGGGTGCAGAGCCACAGAAGAGACAAGAATACAAACACATCCCTACAAATCAGTTATGAAAAATTGTATTACGGAGACATGTTCTAGATACAGCCGAGGGACAGAGGAGGAAGCAATAACTCTACCTTTGCTGTAACACCATTCTTTATATTTATGTTAAGAAATAATAAATAAATAAGCTAGATGAAAATGACTTACATTGTAAACATAAGTGTTTATATGTGACGACATATCAATTCACCAAAACATAACATCGAGAGAATTTCTGAATATTATCCAAAAAATTAGAAAATTTGTGTTCAAAGACTTTTCAAAACTAACACGATTTCTTTATTTCTACTGGTTTTCTGTTGTCTTGAGTCTCTCTGACTGAAGTAGATAGATCTCTAGGCCTTTCTTCCAAGGTGCTTCTGGGTGGACTCTAGCATAGTGAGAAGAGAGGAGTGAATCCATTCAGGCATACTCGGGGTCAAACTAGGCAACGGGGGCAAAGTTTTGGGCCCCCAATAAAAATTTGGTCAGTGAACTTGGTCAGTGAATGCCCTGAGTTATGAATTTACTTAAGGCTCTCAGTCTTCTTAATCCGTTGCCTTAGAAGTGTCAATTCTCAGAGGTTTAAGCTCTGTTCTCAAGTAGCTTGCAGATCATGCTCAAATGTACTGGCACAGGCACCAGCCTCGTACTCTAGGAAGTCTACTGCACAGGGTGCCATAGAAGTTTGAGAAAACAGATTTGTAAAACAGAAAAGGAAGCTGCCAGCCCTGGAGAGGTTTCAGAACCACGCTGGTTGCCTGCCAAAGCCTGTATAGGGCATTCAACAATAGCACCGTAAGGTAAGACAGGACAGAAAGAGATCATCAAACTACACAGAAGGGTGTCCATAAATGGCTCGTGGAACCGGCCATCTCCTCTACCCTGGGATTACAGAGGCTCGTGCAAAAGGAAAAAGTCACTTCAAACCCCTCTAATTACCAGTTGTTAAAAGAGCCACCAAAGTAGACCCAACGTATAAATATTGCAATCATGGGAACAATTTGGGTCAGGAGGGGAGGGTATCAAAATATTTTGCACATATCATAATGAATAGGGTACTGTGCAAGCAAGTTGTTTCTGCGTATTACTCTGATGAATAAACATCATTACTATAGAAATATGTGAATCTATTAACCTGGCTAAATATACCGGAAGTTGATATGAGCAAAAGTAAGACCTTACAGAAACACTCAAAATCTTTTTTAATGTTATATCTTGAAATTATTAAATAAATTAGCCCTGAAGGATGATGAACTTTGACTACTGATAGTTATGATTCACATAGTACAAGAAAATATCTAGATATTTACAATTAAACCTAAGCAACTTCAATGAATTTAAAGTCATTTATTCAACAAATATTTTTGAGCTCCTATAATGCATTATTTTTTTTTATATAATGCACCAAGCACGGTGCTAAATACACAGCCCCTGATCTCAAGGCATTTACTACTGGAGGAGAAAACACAAACTGTAAGAGTGCAATATGAACTCTGCTGTTATAAAGATAGGTCCTCTTGGCAATAAAAGCCTCTGTATCTCCCTAGGAACAGAAGAGGTAGCGCCTGAAAGGTAATTAAGTCAATAAAAAAAAAAATTGTAAAGGCATGAACCATGAGAGAGCACGTTGGGTATGCTAGTTAGATTTTTGGTTGTAAGCAATAGAAATTGATACTGGTTAACTTAAGCCACCACGTGCCATCAAGCTGATTCCAGCTCATGGTGACCCTAAGTGTGTCAGAGTAAAACTGTGCTCATACGGTTTTTAATGGCTGATTTTTCTAAAGTAGATCACCAGATCTTTCTTCTGAGGGTGCTTCTGGGTGGGCTCGGACCTCTAACCTTTTGGTTAGCAGCTGAGTGCGTTAACTGTTTGCACTGCCCAGGGATTCCCTAGCTTAAGTAGAAATGTGGTTTATTGAAAGGATGTTGAGTAGCTCCCAGAATCCACAGAGAGTCTGCAGTCTGAAGAAGTGAGTTCAGAATATAGGAAAAACCAAGGGAAACTGGGTGGCTAGAACCTCAGCCAAAATCACCCCACAGGAGAAGTTCTGTTAGAATACCACTGTTGACCCTGATGGGCCCTCGATGCCTTCACTGGCAACCCTGCCACTCTGGGCCTATCATTGGTCACCATTACTACCTCCTCTGAGACCACTGCCTCTTGACACTGGACCTGCGGCTTCCATAGCCACAGTTGAAAGAATTCTGAATTGTCCCCTCTCCTTTGCATCACTCAGTCCAGGGAAAAGACCTGAGAGGGAGCATTCCTTTGGCTGAGTTGGAGCTGCTCTAGGTTCAGGGAGCTCAGAAAGGGAACAGCACCCACTTCATCTTTCATAGTGAGAGGCAGGGCTCCACTTCCCATCAGTCTTGGAATTTCCTCAGGTAGGAAAGTTGGTTGGAAGTTGATTATTAAGCTACTGGTTTTCTGCTCCAAATCCACCCTTCTACACTCTGCTTAGTGATTCTGGAGCGAGGACTCTACAAACCACATTTCTTGTTTGCCAGCTGGTCCCTTGTTAAATTCTGCCAGTGGGGAACACCAGAGGGAGACTGCACCACTGAGGAGGGAAAAGGAATTGTTCTCTGTTCCTGTCAGGGTCACCCCAGCAACGGTTATATGCCCTGTCAGTGGCAGTGGGTTCCAGTCTGCAATATCTTTTCATACTTCTAGAACTAACCTCATCACTGCCCACTCCCTGAGATACCAGTACCACTTAGCCAATGTCCCCTCCTCAGCAACCTGGGACTTAGCTCCATGGGGTCCCACTTCTGAATGACTGCAGTACCAAGAAAGCAGCGCCTCCCCCTCAGAGGTCTAGGTCCCAGCTCTAGATGGCCCTCTTACTACGTTTCTAAGTTCTAGTAACAGCCTCAGCTTTTTTCCTTTGTTCTGCCAACCGTAAGTGGTAGGTGCTTCTTGCAGTTATTACGTATGTGTTACCTCAGTTTTCTCCTTTTTTCAGCACTCCCATACCTATTCTGGAAACCCTGATGGTATAGTGGCTAAGTGCTATGGCTGCTAATCAAAAAGTTGGCAGTTTGAATCTACCAGGCATTCCTTGGAAACCCTATGGGGCAGTTCTACTCTGCCCTATAGGGTTGCTATCAGTTGGAATCAACTCAATGGCAATGGGTTTTTTTTCTTATGCTTATTGTATCAATCCCTTACATTAAATCCTATCTGTTAAAATAACTAGTGCTTTTTCTGTTTTTCATTGGATCCTGAATGATATGGCATATGAGATGACAAATGTCCTCTAACATATGTGTGAGGAGGTATAAGTGCTTTAGCAGTGCAGGAGCATAAATTATGAGAGTGAGTACAGCAAGAGATGAAGCTGTAGAGGCAGAGAAAAGCCAGAAGATGGAAGATTTGTTTGCCTTCTAAGAAAAGTTTATATTTCATTCCATAGGTAGTAGAGGTCCATCCAATAATTCTGAATAGAGAAGTGGCAATAAGATTTGTTTGTTAGCATAGCAATTCTGGTAGTGGGATAAACTGGAGTTTAGAGAGAACAGTAAGGAGACTATTGCAATAGCACTAAAATAACTGGAGCAGTAGGCATAAAGAAGAGAGAAACCAGTAATCCACGTTTTAAAAAAATTTTCTTTGCCTTTATTTTATTATTATTATTGTACATTAGACGAAGGTTTACAGAACAAACTAGCTTCTCATTAAACAATCAGTACACATATTATTTCGTGACATTGGTTACCAATCCCATGACATGTCAACACTCTTCCTTCTCAACCTTGGGTTACCTATTAGCAGCTTTCCTATCCCCTCCTGCCTTCTCATCCTTGCCCCTGGTCTGGTGTGCCCATTTACTCTCATTTTGTTTTATGGGCCTGTCTAGTCTTTGGCTGAAGGACAAACCTCAGGAGTAGCTTCATTACTGAGCTAAAAGGGTGTCCAGGGGCCACTAATCCATATTTGGAAGGTAGAATAATAGGACTTGCTGACTCAATATGGGAAGGGAGATGATGTTTAATAGAACTTTTACGTTTGGTTTAGGTAACCAGACATTCATTCATTGAGAACAGGGATACTGGAGGGAGAGCAGACTTAAGGGGTTAAGAAGAAATGATCAGTTTTGGATGTGAAGTTTGCTTTGTTATGGGACATCCTGGTGGAGTCTTCTGAGAGAGAGCTGAAGATTCAAATTTGTAGTTCTTTGGCTTATAAATAGTAGTAACATACCTAGTAAGATGACATAGAAGAGATGTCTTACCACCCATCACACGGGTCAGGGTGTGCTAGGATGGACTGACAACTGTGCAGGTCAATACTAGAGGAGGAGAGCTAGGTCTAAGCAGCCTTCCTAAGGCCTTGGGGAGAAGAAAGAAAAAAAGGGAAAGACATATATGAGCCAGGGGAGCCAACTCAGTGGATGAGAGCAAGGGGAAGGAGCAGGGTTGATATTGGGAAAGAAGTCAAATTCCAGGCATTGGAGCAAGCAGAACGGAGCCAGGGCAAGGCTGAAAAATACTCACTGAATTTTGTAATTAGTGGGTAACTGCTGACCTTAGTGAATATAAATTAACAGGAGTAGGAGTGCAAACGCCACTGGGTAGAAGACTGAGTGGGAAGGGAGCAAGAGCCGTTACCAGGGTTGACCTACAGCTTCTAGAAGAGAAGCTATGAAGAGAAGGAAAGATTAAGGGTAGGGTAACTGGAGGCATTTTGATTTGCTTCTTGTTTTCAAATGTGAGTGACTTGAGCTTTTTTACATAGTGAGAAGGAATAGGTAAAGAGGAAGTTGTTGACATAAGAGAGGAAACTAGCAAAGTATGTGGATGGGGTTGAGGTTCAGAGCACAGAAAAATGGATTACTTTGGGCTGGAGGACAGCTATTTTATTTTATTTTTGGTGACAAAGGGAAAGAAGATAAACATGAAAAAAGAGGCAGGTAAATTTTGAAGCTGGGGGTGTCACGTATTTGAGGAGGCTCAAGTCTGATAGCCCCATTTTCTCTGAAATTGCAATCTTGACTCATAGATTAGCAGTGGGCAAGGTATAGAGATTGTTGTGGAGAACAAGAAAAAGAGGTAAGAAAAACAATAGAATAAGATTTTCATAGACTGATTGGAGCACAGCTGAGTCATTTTATGTGGTTGTTGATTCCATGCCTCAGAGAAGAAAGTATTAATATTTTGAGAGCAGAAAGTTTCAAAAATCAACCAGTTAGGGTCTTAAAATTTTGTTTCAGTTCCTAGAAACAAAGGCTAAGCTGTGGATGAGTATTTAAGGCCCCAAAGAAAACATAAACTTCATTCTTCCAGCTTATGCTGACATAGCATTCCCTTCCAAAAGAGTAACTAGCCAATCTCAGGGCTGGCCCATGGCCTGCAAGGAGACCTACAATGGAAAGATCTAGCCAGATGTGAAACAGCTGGATCAGCCAGATTATTTCTCCTGACAATTTTAATTCAGAAACAGGAATCAGGTTAGTACACTGACAGAAGAGCAGAAGCTGATAGGCCACAATGAGAGAGGTTGTGAGGTAGGAGAGGCCAAAGTTCTGAAGTTTAATTGAGGGGTAAGCAGAGGCCATAAGGCTGGGAAGACAAGAGTAAGTGGTGGTAGATAGCAACAAGTTGGGTAGACTGGAGTTGAATTAATGGCAAAATGCATGACTCCTTGTTGCTAACAGAACAAATGACATGAGTTGTCACCCTTCCAGTTCTATTCTCTGTGACGTGGTGTTCTGTGGTTCTTGTCCTTAGATTTTATTCAAATAAAGGTCCTATCTACTTATCTTGCATATATCCTTACAATCATACCCCATCACTTGAGCTATCTGGATGGAGCCTTTATTCTACACACCCATAAGGACTACTTAACATGAATGCCATAAAAAAGGAGAGGACACATGGTAAAGTTAAAGCCAGATCTAATCCATTTCATGAATTTATTGATGAGTCTCTCCTGGTCAAAAAATTTGCTCTTTGAGCAGAAACTGTTTATGGTAATTAAATACTTGTGCCAAGACAGAATTACTACACAATAAAATCTCTTTTTTGCCTCATATCTTCTTTCTTAAATGCACGGGTTCCTATAAGAATATACTTTCTGGTTTCCGAATGAAGAACTGATAAATTAGACCTTTCGAGAGCTACCTAATCCACAAATCTTTATAATGACCTTGACTCATGTCTTTTATAGAGGTCTCAATTATGACCTGCTTTTTGTTTCCTCATTGCTAGAATAGTACCTTACATATGACTGAAAATAAACCTAAACATTGCTCTCATTTGTATTGTATAATATGTCCATACTTTTATGAGTGTAGAGATTCACTGACAGCAAATAAACTCTTAGTAGAAAATGAATACATCTATGCAACTAAATTTTGTTGAGCACCTGCCTTACGTACCACCCTAAAATGAATGGCATGGTATCTCTTCTCAAGGAACTCAATCCAATGGAAGAGACAAAACTGTGAAACAAATTCAATATAACATGACAAATGCTAGAAAGCAGTTATATGCAACATTCTAAAGAACACCGATGAGGGAGTGAATGACTCTGAGATGAGAAAAGAAGGAGGCACAGGGATATTTCAACCCATCACACTATTGTTGGGCTTGACAGGGGGTTTTCAGTTGCAAGATCTTGAAAAATAAGTAGGATTTTTCCTGGCTGACAAAGACAAAGGAGGTAATGTTGGGGAATGTGGTGAGGAAGGTATATTAAATGTCCAGGAAATGAATTGAAACTTATTACAAGGAGAGTGAATAATGTCTTTAAAAGCAATGAAAAGCTGAAAGAACACTTGTATTCAGGGAAGCTGTTTGACATATGTATCAGTTATCTATTACCACAATAAAGCTGTGTAACAAACCATCCTAAATTCAGCAGCTTAAGCAACAACCAGCTATTGTTTCTCATGAATCTATGAGTAGGCTAGGTGGTTTCACTGGTCTTAGCTGGGTTCATTCATGCATCCGATCAACTGGTCTGCAGTTGGGAGCTGGTTGGTCTAAGATGGCCTCAGCTGGGATGGCTTGTCTCTGTTCTATGTGATCCTTCATTCTTAACAAGGCTGGTCTGGGCTTGTTTTGTTGGCAGAGGCAGGGTTCCAAGACAGAACAAAAGCACATAAGGCCTAGATGTGGAACCAGCATACCAGCACATTCTATAGGACAAAGCAATTCACAAGACGAGCCCACGTTCAAGTAGTGGAGAAATAAGTAGGTGCTGCATAGTCACCTTGCAAAGGGTGTGGAGGGGTGAAGGATTGGGGTTATTTTTGCTATCGATCCATGTCATTATGTAGGAATGGAAACAGCACGTTTCAGAGTGGTGGGATGAGGCTGGGAGGTTATATAGGACCTTGAACATGGAGATGAGAAATGCTGACTGGTGGTTAAAGAGAGCCTTGGAAAGAATTGAGGTGGAGCAGTGATAGGATCACTTTAGGAAAATAATTCTGGCCAACAATAAAGAGGATGGCTTGGCAAGATCAGACCTTTTCCTTGTAAACAAATATCTGAGATGGAACTCTGCATAGTTACCTATTTATTTATATCTCATCTTATTCCAAAAAGGATATGATGTCACAAGTCTTCCATAGTTGCTATTAAAAATATATGTATTTATGCCCTGTCTACTTCTAAAAAGAATTTGAAGCAGCTTTAGTTGAACTCTACCCAAAGGCCATCTTGGAAGTATGTCATTTTCTGTCTTAACCAAGCAACTGGTAAATGTAGCCCCTGGAGCATCTAGCCAAAGCATATTCTTGGAGATGAAATAAACAGAGGTGAATCTGGCTGTTTAAAAACACATGTAAGCTCTTTATTTAGAACTCTGATTTCATGGTGGCTGAAGAGAAAGGTATGGCAGCAGAGTGAGTTCAAAAAGAATATTTACCATTCCACTTGTCTTAGGAAACACTGCAATCATTTCTGCTTAGCAGACACAAAAATAGGCTGGTAAAACTGATAGCCTGCCTGCAAAACAAAGCTGAATAACCAAAAAGGCCCTGCAATGACTGAAAAAAATCACTGCCAAAGTTAAGGTTGCTTTTCAGCCTGCTGTTAATGTTGGAACAGACTTGAGAAGGTCTGCATTGTTTTTCCTTTTATACCTGCATATAAAAGCAAAGTCAAGCAGAAGTGAGCATTCTCAGATTTTCATGGGGGGTTTCTCCTGAAACTCAATTAGTGTATGTATCTACATCTATATCGATATCTATATATTTATATCCATCTCCATCTATAAGAGGGAAACTTCATTAAGTTCAATGTTAGTCAATGTAATAAATCCTAAAGTTTCAGGATTATGAATCTTGATCCTGTCAATTTTCTTGGCCTTACATACATTTATTGAAGACTCATTGTGCAGGTATGTGTTAAATACTGGGGCTACAGGGATGAGTAAGATATAAATCTTGGTCCTTGAGGAGATCACCAAAAAAAAAAAAAAGAATCAAACCTATTGCCATCAAGTCAATCAAACTCATAGCAATCCTACAGGACAGAGTAGAACTACCTATCCCATAGGGTTTCCAAGGAGCAGCTGGTGGATTCCTAGTGCCGATCTCTTGGTTAGCAGCTGAACTGTTAATCACTTCACCACCAGGGCTCCTGAGGAGCTCACAAACAGATACAAAATAAGGCAAAAGGCTGCATATCTTTGGACAAAATGCTGAGACTACAAGTAAGAAAGGAAAAACATTGGTTTCTCTGTACTATTGCCCCTTTGCCTCAGAGTTCATGTTCTTGGCACAAAAGGCAAAACAGGAACAGTGTTCTCATGAGCTACACACTAGCATGTCCTGAGGTTCATTTAATCATGGATCTTCTGTTACCCAGATGACAGCTGGTAATGAACACTTGGTGTCTTTCATCCAAAATGATCCAAGAAAGTAAGAAAAAAAAAAAGATCTGAGAGAGCAGACCTGAGATACAATTAAGGTGTTTGTCTTCCTCTCATTTACAAGGCTGATATGAATAAATAAACAACAAATAGGGTAACTTTAGTCCTGTTTTCCCAGTGCAACTTCAGTTTATGCCTGTTAACTTAGAGTATTTATCAATACCATCCCCTTCAGAAGAGTACTGGTTCAAGTGATAAAATTTATGTCATTGTACTAATAACGGATCCTTGGTGAAACCTGAGCAACCTAGCTAGCTTTTTTTCGGTAGTGATTCTTCTACGTAGATGCCAAGTTACCCTTACTCTCTTGCACTACCCCGTTTTTGATCAGGGATGTGAACTTTTACGATGTCTAGATTAAGAGGGTTGTTTGTGGTTGTGCGATGAAGTTTTTCTCAGAGCAAAGTTGACTACTCTGTAGATCATGACCATGGGGACTCATCATGGTCCTGCACTAACCAAGAGGACAACTGGCCCAGCTAACTGCTTGATAATTACAACTTTGGCAAAGGGGAGGAGAAGCACTCTTCAGAGCACATTGCATCAGAATGATAATTCACATGCCAGTCTTGAATTTTCACCACCATGCTATTTTGATACTTGTGAATTTGTTAAATACTTGTCATGCTTTCTAAAATATGCTGCAAGTAAAAGTTCTAGGGAGAATTCTATAAGGCATTAGGACAAAACCTTTTCTGCTCCTTTTTTGGAGGAGGTTGGAAATGGGAGGATTTTATTTTCTCTGGTTTTCTTTTCCTTTCACACATCATGCATCTATTTTTCATTTAAATTGATGGCTCTCTAATTAACAACTTTTGGAAAATTTACAATTTTAATGTGAGTCAACCATTCTTTGTTTGGTTAGTAAACTTTTATGGTTTGGATTTCTATAATTACTACTATTTTAGACGAGGCTAGTTTTGGTTCTATTATTACATGAACTACTGAAAAGACTGACTATAGTCTCTAAAGCCAGATAGGTTTGAGTCCTTTCTTTGCCAGTTTGTAGCTATGTGACCTGGAGCAAGTTACTTGCCTTTTTGGACCTCAGTTCCATCACTTGTCATATGGAGATAATAGGGCCTAACTCATTATGCTATTGTGAGGATTATTATAGGGCTTTTTTTTTTTTTTTTTAATAACTACTACCTGCTCAACAAATACTAATTCCTTTCTCTTTGCATACTACTAAAGAAAATATCACTCCCAAATTTTGGGATGTTCCTACTCTACAGTTGTAGCACTTATATTTTATTCCATAAAACTACTGTAATATGAATCTCTTTGAATATAAATATCCTTAAATATATAAATATTATTGGAGGAATGACACCAACGGTTCTCTAGGCTTTAGATGTTTGGAACTCTTTTGCTAATCCAAATGAAGGTATTTAGATCTCTCAACAAAATAAACAAGTGGTAGGCTGTTTTCCATTTGTACATACAAATTATTAAGTTTAACATTTGTTAATTAACCTAACTATAAACAAACAAACAAAAAAACCCAAACCTGTTGCCATCAAGTTGATTTCGACTCATAGCGACCCTATAGTACAGCGTAGAACTGCCCCATAGGGTTTCCAAGGAGTGGCTGGTGGATTTGAACTGCTGACCTTTTGGTTAGCAGCCAAAAGCTTAACCACTGCACCACTATATTTCCTAAAATTTATTGGAATTATTTTTCAAGTATTTTTAAAAACACCTAAAAAGACAGGCTGCTCTAGCAATAGAGTATCGTGTCCCATGTGAAGATAAAAGAAACTGACGTCTCCTGGAAGAAATATAGAGCAGCATGTGAAGAAGATTTAGAAGCATGCACTTAGGGAGTATGTCCGAAAGGGGAAATTCTTCAGAGGACATATATCTATTACAAGCTGCTCATGATAGAAGTCAAATGCTTTTTAAAATATTTAGAGGAACAAATATCTCTTCTGCTTGTAGGACACATCCTCCATAGTAAACACAGTGGAAAGATATTTGATGATATCTGGACAAGGGTCAAGTATGCATGGAAGTGTTGGAGATGGAAGAGCAGCACGCAAGAAACAGTGGGATGTTTGACATGGAGCGGAAAAGCAGGTGCCACATGCCAAAGGGAGGCTTTGAAGGGGGAAGTAGATGGTGATACAAATTTGAACAGGGAAAGCATATCTAGGAAAATGTCTTCTTGTTATATCCACAAATATCACCTTTGCAACAAAGCAAATGACCACCCGTTACAACAGTTTGGTCTCTCACCTCTGCGTTCTCTATCACTTTCACTGTTACTTTTCTCTTCACAGTGCTAATCACATTCTCATATGCTATACACCTTACTTTCCAATTTTGTTTATTGTCTGTCTCCCCTCTCCAGACTGTAAGCTCTATGAGGGCAAGTATGTTGTCCATGTTTTCTTTTGTTCACTTTTGTGTCCCTGGCATATATAGTAGATAAGCAATAAAGATTTCTTGAATGAATGAATGACCACATGAATCAGCTGTATTAGGATAAAGAGTGGCATCTTCTAGGAAAACAGAATAATACATGATATGTTAATTCCAAGCAACAAATTTATTAAGTTACTCACTTACATGCATGAAACCTGGCAGAGTATGAAGTGGATGGAAGATCGCCGAAGACTGACAAACACACGTTCTAAAATATACTTTGAAAAAGTTTCCTTAGAATGAATCCTTTGTTAAGCCGTGATTTGTCTGAGGGCATTTGGATGTTTTTGTCTGTTAGTTAGTTTCTCTTTCCAGATGTAACAATTACTGATAGTGTATGTCTGTCTGCATTTGGTGCATAAAAAAACGGCAGTAAGCATGCCCCAGATTTGAAAGGAACAAAAGCCTGGGCATGATTTCAACCTTCAGGAAGGATCTGAGAGGAAAGCACAAATACTGGAAATACAGTTAAATACAGAAGAACAGGCTCACACAAAGTCATAGAGTTGAATGTGCCATAAATTCAGGAAAGACAATTCCCACGTCCATCCCACCCCCATTCTCCTGCAATGGGACAGAAGAGTGAAAAGCACCTGATCGTGAATGTTCGTAAAACTATATTCATAGATGACATGATCTTATATAAAGAAAATCCTAAAGAATCCACAAAGAGCTAATAAATAAATTCAACAAAGTTACAGGATACAAGATTAATGTTAAAAAATCAGTTGTATTTCTATATACTAGCAATGAACGATCTGAAAACAAAATTAATAAAACAATTCCACTTATAATTGCATCAAAATAGCTAAAATAATTAGGAATACAAATCGAACCAAGAAGGTGTGCAAAACTTGTACCCTTAAGACTACAAAACATTTTTGAAAGAAATTATAGAAGACTGAATAAATAGGAAGATGCCCACGTTCATGAATTAGAAAACTTAACATTGTTAAGATGGCAATACTCCCCAAATGGATCTACAGATTCCATACAATCTCTATTAAAATTCTGACTGCATTTTTTTTTTTTTTTTTTGCAAATATGGACAAGATGACTGTAATTGAATGGAATCACAAGGGACCCTGAAGAGTCAAACATTCTTGAGAAAGAAGAACAGACTTGGAGGACTCATATTTCAAAATTTTAAGACTTACTATAAAGCTACAGCAATCAAGACATAAGGATAGACTCAAAAATCAAAAGAATAGAATTGAAAGTCTAGAAATAAACCTTCACGTTTACAGTCAATTCATTTTCAACAATGGTGTCAAGACCATTCGACTGGGAAATAATCTTCAATAAATGGGACTGAGACAACGGGATATTTATATGCAGAAGAATGAAGTTGGGCCCATACCTCACACTGTATACAACAGTTAAATTACATCTGGTCTAAGACCTAAATGTAATAGTTAAAACTATAAAACTCTTGGAAGAAAACAAAGGTGTAAGCCTTTGTGACCTTGGATTAGGCATGGTTTCTTATATATATATCTGACAACAAAAGTGCAAGCAACAAGAACAAAAATAAATAAATTGGACTTCATCAAACTTAAAGAAACTTTAGTGCTTCAAAGGACACTGTCAAGAATGTTAAAAGACAACCCAAAGAATGGGAGACAATATTTGCAAAACATATATCTGATTAGGGATGAGTATCCAGAAGATTTAAGAACTCTTAAAACACAACAATAAAAAGACAAATAAATCAATTTAAAAATGGGCTAAAAAACAAAACATTTGAATAGACATTTCCCCCAAAGGATAGAAAAATGCCCAATAAGTATATGAAAAGAAACATAACATCATTAGTCTTTAGGGAAATATAAATTAAAACAAAAATGGGACACTACTTCACACCCACTAGGATTCCTATTATCAAAAAAATGGAAGACAACAAGAGTTGACGAGGATGTGGAGTAATTGAAATCCTCTAACTCTGCTGGTGGGAATGTAAAATTGTTTGGAAAACAATTCCTCAAAAGGTTAAACACAGAATTACCATATGACCCAGTCCACTCCTAGGTATATAACCAAGAGAACTGAAAACAGATGTTCAAACAAAAACAAACTAATGTCCATCAACTGATTATTGGCTAAATAAACCACGGTAAATCCACACAATGGTATGTTATTTTGCAATAAAGAGAAGTACTCATCTATGCTATAACATGGGTGAACTTTGAACACATCATGCTAAGGGAAGAAGCCAATTACAAAAGACCATATATTATGAGTCCATTTATGTGAAATCTCCAAATAGGCAAATCTCTAGAGATACTAAGCATATTAGTGTTTGCCTAGAGCTGGGGGGTTGAGAGGAATTAGGGAGTGACTGCTAATGGGTATGGAGTTTCTTTTTGGGGTGAGAAAAATGTTCTGAAATTAGATACTGGTGATAATTGTACAAGGTTTTTGGGTTAAATGCCACTGTAGTGTACATTTTAAAAGGGTAAATTTTGTGGTATGTGGTTTATATCTCAATTTAAAAAAGAGACGAAGTGATTGTAGTGATTGTATGGAGCCAGCAATGGATCATTCAAATAATACTGAACTGGAGACCCTTGTAGTGTAGTGGCTAAGAGTTACAGCTGCTAACCAAAAGGTCAGCAGTTTGAATCTATCAGGTGCTCCGTGGAAACCCTATGGGGCAGTTCTATGCTTAACTAACCTCATTTACTCACCATTTATTAATAGGTGAATGGAGAAATAGATCAGAGAAATCTCATAGGCGTAAACAACATTTCTTAAGTAAATAGCTTGACCCAGACATTGTTCATTTATTTATTCAGCAATTCATCATTTTTGCAATTTACTAAGGCTGTGCCTGAACTACAATGCCCATTGGAGATACAAAGATCAATATGGCATAGTTTCTCAAGACACTAGCTTATTAATCAAAAACTATTTTCTGAATTAGGAAAGAGGCGCTCAGAGAAGTTAAATAATTGGCCTGAGGTCACACAGCTAGTCAGTGACAAAGCAAGGATTTGAACCCAGGTATATTTATTTGGTTATAGATTTCATGATGTTCCATTACATCACACTTTCAACAGCAGCATGCTGTGGGTAAGAATAAGAGCTAGGTGTTAGTGTAATTAGGGAGATTCATAGAGGGTTGAGTAGCTGTATACAGAGAATGTTAATTGATGGGCTGATCTCAACTGGGGTAGGGGGAGGCATCCCCAGGTTTGTTCCAGGTTTCTGCCCATGGCCAAATCCTATTTGGTAGTTTTATCAGGAACATAAATGAAGACACAGAGGCTGACCACATTTGTTGACACGAAGCTGGAAATGATAGTTAACATGCTCAAAGAAAAATTCTTGGTTCAGAAAGAACTCATCAGAGTGAAACTAGGGGCTGAAATTAGTACAGGATACAGGGAGGCTTGGCTTAACAGGAATTCACATGAAAAACACTTGGATATTTTACTTGAAGGCAAGCTCAATTTGAGCCAAAGGTGTGAGCCAAAAAAGATAAGGTATTCTTATCCTGCATTAAAAGAAATACAGTGTCCAGGAAAAGGAATCTAACTCCAATTCTGGTCACTGCTCTAGTCAGACAATTTCTGAAATGGTTTGTTCAGTTTGATAAAGCTATTGTTAAGAAGAGTATCAACAAACTGGAGCTTTTTCAGAGGAGAGAGACCAGAGGAGTGAAATTATTTAGTGTGAAGAACTGGGGATGTTTAGCCGGGAACAAGGAAACTTGGACAGTGCAGTAGGAGGTGAAAGAAGGGAAGTAAGATAGCTATTTTCAAAGATTTAAAGACATACCTTAGGAGTGATGGTTTAATATAATTCTATTCACTCAAAAGAACAGAACTAGGACCTACATGAGACCAGGGGAAGATTTTTGCTCAATGGATTGCTTTTGAATAACTGGAGTTGTAGAAAATGGAATAATCTATTTTTAATTTAATTTTGAGCAATTGCATATGGAAAACATTCAAAAAGAATATTACAAATAATTTAGAAGAGGTTCCTAGAACTGGATTGAAGTTTGGGCTCAGCCTACCAGATCAATTTGAACTCAAAGAGTCAACAATAATGGTAATAATTATTATGGTGATGATGACAGCTAACAGTTATTGAGAAAGACACTATTCTAAACATTCTATGAGCACTATCATATTTACCCCTTGTAAGAACTTTAATGAAGTATTTTTTTATCCCCTTTTTATGGACAAGGAACCTGAGGACTTAGAGAATTTGAGTAAGTAAATTTCCCAAGGACACATGGCTTATAAGTGGTAGAGCTAGTACTTGAACTCTGGGCGCTCTGATTTCAGAGTCTTGGCTCTTAATGGCTCTCCTAAGAAAATAAGAAATTTAAATTTTAATCTCCTGCACAAACTTTAATGGAAATGGCTCAAAACTCTATAAGACTATATCATTTCATGTGTTCTAATAGATTAACTGTAGTTGTGAGATGATTTGGTTCATATTCTACCTGTTTTGAGTGAGTACATATTGAGGGGTGTTGTATTGTTAGACATCTGAATAATTCAAGGTCAACAGGAGCTCTTATCTTTACAGAGAGTAAATGCCTGTCAAATGGAATTTCAGTATCCACACGTTCAGTGTTTAAAAAAGCAAACAGCTTAGCTCATATTTTCATTCTTGGATTATTTTAAATGAGACAGTGCCAGAGTACACAAAAGCAGATAGCTTGGTTTCAGATTTTCATTCCTGAATTGGGATTTCAATAAGCATGCCATGTTAGCAGATGCCTACTAAAGAATGGAACTAGTGCGGCATGGAAATTACCGTGTTTACTCTTGGGTTAGGCAGATGAATTTCTACAACCTGCATGGTGATTTTATTTTCCTAAAGTGAATCAGTGACTAACAGGTGATATCTGATATGCTGTTTAGAAAAATATCTGTTTAGCTTCAATTTGTAAACTCCACCACAAAGTTTAAGCGAAAGTTTAAACGGAAGAAGGGTAGGGCAGTAGTATTTTGCTTGAATATATTCTAGTCTAATTCACAACAACTTTGTGGTGGTCAAACCTGAAATTAATTATTAATTCATTCTAGGAAGCAAATAAATGAAGTAACTACAAATTTTGATAAATGAAACATATAATACTGTCATAAAAATTAACAGGGGGGATCTACTTAGATGAGATGGTCAAGGAAGGCTACTCTAAGTTGGTGACTTTTAAGCTGAGGGCTGAACGATGGGAAAGAACCTGCCACTGGCAGAGCTCAGAGCTCAGGGAAGAGTACTCTAGATAGAAGATACAGTGAGCTCAAAGGCCCTGAGGCTAGGAGAAGTTTGTTCTAGTACATTCTAGGCATGCACAAAACAGATCTGCAGAGAACCTTAGAGTGACAACAGTCCAAATGAGAGATGCCTATAGCTTGGACTAGGGTGATAGCAATGAAAATAAAGAAAAGTGGATAAATTTGAGACATATTTTGGAGGCAAAAATTAAGCACTGGAATATATGTATTATTCTAGGTGTATCAAACATGCATACAAATAGTTCCAGAATCCCTATTCTAGTTCTGTAGAATACCAAGAAGTCTTCAACAGGTTTCAATCCTTTATCAAACCATCTTGAACAAAAGGAACAAATGTTAATTCCTTCTACTTAATGACAGAGAGGAAATCCTCCTTCAAACAATTCACCTTCTGTTTGTTGGAACTTCCCTTTTTCCCCTCTCCCTCCCTCTTTCCCTGCCTCCTTCTTTTCCTTCTTGCCTTCCTTCCTTCCTTCAACAGTATTCATTAAATACCTACTTTTATGTCAAGCACTAGGCTAGTTATCAAGCAAAACAGTCTTGGTTTCTGCCTTCATTTCAGTTCCCATTTGATTGGGTGCTGGTTAACTCTGGGAAGAATTTTATTTTATTAACATTTTTATGCTTTTCAGCTAATATGTACTGAATGCTTATTAAATACCAGGTAGAATGCTAAGCACTTTAGGTGTATTATCTTAATTAAGCTTAGAACAAATATAACCCCATTCTACCAATGAGGAAGCTGAAGTTTAGAGAAGTTACTGACCCTAAGTAAGTGGCAGAGCTGGGCTTGGCACCCAGGTCTCTGTGGCTCAGAGTTCCAGCTTTAATGACAACGCTCTGTGGCCTCTTTAATTCTATTCTAAAATGAACAAGCTAACTAAATGCATAAATAAAAGCAAACAAATAACTTGCTCTAACATCAGCCATTTCTTGCTAGAGCTGAACCTGAGGTCCTGCTTTAATGGGGATGGAACTGGAGCGCTTTACACTGCTTTTTCTTAGGGTGCACTGGTCTACATGCATTTTAAATATATTTTAAGAGGATCCATAAAACGAACACCACCTCAGGTAATAGCAATGACTTTAGTTAAACTGAACCTGTAGCTACCCATTTCCTTATGTGGAAAAAAAGCAAGGCATGTTTCTACATTTCCACTGCTCTACACTGAAATGTAGAATGGAGTTTTGTCTTTTGTGTCTTCCTCCCTGTGCAGCCAATACAAATTTCACTAATGGTACTATGAACTCTATTTGAGATCTGTAGCTTCCGTATATGAAGAGAATGTTCTCAATGGTGCAAATTATTATTCTCTGCCTGCTCTCTGTCTCCACTTCTACTCCGTTTCCCACATAGCAGCCAGAGTGATCTACAATAGCAAATTAGATTATGTCCCTCTTCAGAATTAAACTCTCTGAACAACTTGTCATTACACTAAGATGTCAACTCTTTACTGTGACCTACACAGCCCTACGTTGTCCCTTGCCATCCTTCTAATCTCATCTTATACCACCCTCCACCGGAAGTGCTCTTCCTTGAATTCTTCAAATGGTTAATGACTTTCTATGATTTAGTTCTTCTATTTAAAGTCTTCAGAAAGGCCTTCCATAATCATCATAGCTAAGGAAGATCCCTCTCCCCCTGTTTTACCAGGGGATTATTCCCTATCTCAGTCTTTCTTTTGTTTTCATGCTAGCATGGAAAGCTACAATGGTTATTATTTGTCTGCTTGCTTGCTTCCTGTCAGTGTCACCCAACTAGATAATTGCTCCTTGATAGATCACCAGTGCCCCAAACAGAGCTTGGCACATGCACAAACCAAAATCCACTGCCGTCGAGTAGATTCTGACTCATAGTGACCCTATAGAACAGGGTAGAACTGCCCCATAAAGTTTCCAAGGAGTGCCTGGCAGATTCGAATTGCTGACCTCTTGGTTAGCAGCTGTAGCACTTAACCACTAGGCCACCAGGGTTTCCTGGTACATAAAAAAAAAACAAAAACCAAACCCAGTGCCATCGAGTTGATTCCAACTCATAGCGACCCTATAGAACAGAGTAGAACTGCCCCATAGAGTTTCCAGGGAGCTCCTGGAGGATTCGAACTGCCGACCCTTTGGTTAGCAGCCGTAGCACTTAACCACTATGCCACCAGGGTTTCCTGCCTGGCACATAAAGGCACATAGAGAGCGCTAAATAAATATGTCAAATGCACGAATACATGATTTTTTTCCATTACATTCTTTAGACATATTTAAAAACCTATCACATGTTGCTAAATTATCCCTTTCGTGACCTTTATTTTTTTCCTTTTAATTTTTTGTTGATACTATGTGTTTCCAGTAATGGAGG
Source organism: Elephas maximus indicus (assembly GCF_024166365.1). Taxonomy (NCBI): domain Eukaryota; kingdom Metazoa; phylum Chordata; class Mammalia; order Proboscidea; family Elephantidae; genus Elephas; species Elephas maximus. Next base: position 56,180,634 of record NC_064833.1, on the reverse strand, counting down.
ACATGCTGAATCATTGAGTGTGTCTGAAGTTTTGGTAGGTAGTATCTTTTTTGTTTTCTGCCTCATTCCACAAATTCTACCCCCAGAGTCCAGAGGTACATATGCGTACCAAATAAAATTTTTCAAAATTCACATTTTTCGTACAAAAATTCAATGATTCAACACCACCTCATACAATACCCTGTAAAAACAGTAATTTGCAGCACACACCTGTTTTTTCCATTTCAAATTGTTACAAAGAGTTCTGCCTGCTGTTAATACGTACTGTAAGTGGGACAAGAGCTTCCCAATGAACCCCAGGGGTACAAAAAGTAAGTGGGTTATTCTTCCATTTGGAATTCAGAGGACCTGGTGTGTCAAATGTACTTGTAGGATCTTCAGAAGTGATAGTTACAATCATTAGTCACCTGTACTGTAGGTGGTAGAAGAGTGCTGGACCAGTCATTGAACAAAATAAATCCACTTCTTCATGACTTCAAAATTATTGAATGGAATATAGTTACCTTAGAAGTTTCTGTCAGCTGTCAAAGAAACCATTTCTGTGGATTGAGAACTGTGCTAGGATTTGTGACATCATTTATCTATGCCTGTAGCAAAATCAAAATAGCAGATATATGCTCAAGTCAAAGCATACTAAATTTATGAAATAAATTAATGTAAGTTATATTTTCTAGGCAATTCAATGCTAGAGTTTCTGGATTTTTTTTTTTTTTCCAACTCTACCCTTGTTAAAAAATAAAATAAAATTACAGGGCAAGTAATAAGCAATTCTTTCTAGTTTACCACTGTTAAAGAGAGCTCTTTCTTAATTCCCTTAAATAGTGTGACCTTACAAAAAAATTCAACAGTGAAAATGTAAAGAAATGATTATGCTTGAATCAGAACTGATGGACACAATTTTTTATTCATTTTTGGAATCATGCTGCTTTTTAATTATGGCAGCACGAGAATTTGTAAAATATCAGACACACTTGGCTGCCATTTGTTTCTCTCATCACTTTGTCCCAGACAAGGCAGTGTTGCTAGTTGTAATCTGAGTACCCAATTTGGGTCAACAGTGCCCATTGCTCAACCTCTCAATCAAATATCAATGTGGGAAGTCTGTGAATTAGGCCAAAGATGAAAAGATCTGCCCAGTTGTTCCTCTCAAGCTCAGTCCTAATCCCTGTGTGAAAAAAGGATACCTTAGAAAAGTAAGTGTGAGTCCGAATACAATGATTGCCAAACAAAGAATCTAGCCCTGTTTGTTTTGGAAGAGACATGTGCATCAACCTGGCTGTGAGCAAGGTATTCATATGAAGGCTTTTGCCCTACAGGGGCTGCAAGATTCATCCATCTCGTTCAAATGGAGAATTCTCCCTGTGAATTGTTTGTTTTCTTTTCCCCTTTCCTGGCCCCTTCTGAAAAGAAGAATGTCTTTAATAAATGATTACTACTGAGAGTGAAACTAAAAACCAAACCTCTGGTCAGAATGACCACTCTTGAGGATTCAAGCTATGAAAGTGCAGAGGGATAAACTGTGCTAAGGGTTAATGTCAGTGGAAAGTAGCAGTTTAATGAGGGATTAATAGGGAGGCGGGCAGGACAGAGCTTCTCCACGCAGGAGTAGGACACTTTTGGTCTCCGCATCACTTTATTCCCGATCAGACCCCCCATTTTTTCCAGTAGCTCTTGTCTGTCCTTCTTATGTATCAAATCTAGACTGAAACTTTCTTGGCCCTGAAGTGTGGGCATGCTTTCCAATTTTTCCATGCTGTTGACATTTATAAATATGAACTAAAATATTTATGCTCTAGTCTAAGGAGTGAGACAGGAAGTTCTTTCATTGCCCTGAGAAAGATTCCCTGGCTGTTCCAAGCTTTGAATTCACCTTTAGATGGCATACGGCATGCAAGTACTTTCCATACAACTACACTCCATTTTCGGTCAGATGCTCTGAAAAAAAATAAAATAGTAAACACTAGCTCTGACTTCTATTAAGAATTATTGTGTTACAAGATTAAAGCATACGGTATCTTACAAAACAATTTATTTAGTGTAAAATCTAAATTCCTCGGTCCTTTGAATTCACATGATACTTGTGATGTATTGAAGGAAAAAAACATTTTACTATAACTAGCTCAAATATGGAACTCTAATTCCAAAGGTCTCAATCCTAGTTACATACTGCATTGGCTCCAGGAAAATACTTATTCTAACATGTAACAAAACACAATTGTTTTAGACATCAATATTTATATTGATTACTTTCAACATTTTTGGTTTTACAGAATGTCATATAATTAGCTAGTCATATTGTATTTTTCCTTTCAAGGGTACAGAGAAAGAAAATGATATGCTTTGTCATGGGGAGAGTTTGAGTTGGCATTTCAGAAAGGATACATTGAAAATTAAAAAAAAAAAAATTCCCGTGCACAAACAAGATGTATATACCAGAGCACTAAAAAGCAAAAAGCTCAGTGCAACGATTTACTCCAAACTGGAGTTTCCCTTTCCTACTTTGACGTTTCATATAAATGAGTACATATTATAACCACCAAAAGACTATGTAGCTTATCATATTGCTTCCCATAATTGCATGTTTTTTTAATGATACTTCTCAACTAAGGGAGTTCTAGTTTGAGAAAATTTACTTATGGATTTCATACTAGTTTTAAGTTATTAAGGTTCCGAAGACCAAACTGTATGTCAATATACACTTGTAGGATTTCAGTTGACTTTATAGGAGCAATTAATATTATATTACTGTAAACAATTAATTTATTTTTCTTCCTAAAATATTACAAGTCAGTAAGATGGATTACCATAACAATAACTCATTGCTGTTGAGTAGATTCCAATAGGACATGGTAGAACTGCCTTGGAAACCACAGAGTTTCCAAGGAGCAGCTGGTGGATTCGAGCTGCCAACTTTTTGGTTAGCAGCCAAGTTCTTAACCATGGAGCCACCAGGGCTCCAGGGATTAGATGAGTAAAATAAAGAAAGAAACATCATAAAGTAATATCCAAACAGCATATATATATATATATTTTACAATGCCAAGGTGCTCCTCATTATTTAAAAAGGCAAAAATCAGAAATGTCCAAATATCTTTTTCTAAAGAAAACAAAGAATAATGATATCTTAGGCTATGATGCATGCTGATACACTATCAATGGGATTTTTAAAAAGCAGCGTGTCAGTTTCATTGACAGCATTCTTTTTCTTAGTGGTACATAAAATAATAGTGCGTCTTAGGATCAGTGGCATCTGTACTCGCGAACTACAGATATTTAACAGCATTATCTATTTTATCTATAGAAGGAAATTTTACCCTTAAAATACTGAAAACTGTGCATATTATATCAATATGTTAAAATGTTTTAAAGAACAGATTATTTGGATTTCATTACTTACTTGGAATAAATAGAATAGTTGTGTGGTGTATTCCACTAATTTAAAGATCTCTATTAGTCTTTATTAGGGGTCCTGGTGGCACGGTGTTTAAGCACTCCACTGCTAACTGAAAGACTGGCAGTTTGAACCCACCAGCTGCACTGTGGGAGAAAGATGTGGCAGCGTGCTTTCGCAAAAATTACAACCTTGGAAACTCTATGGGGTAGTTCTACTCTGTCCTGTAGTGTTGAAATGAGTCAGAATTAACATGACAGCACTGGATGTTTTATTAGTCTTTATTACTTAACCATTAACTGTTGCCATTGAGTCAGTTTTGATTCATGGTGACCACATGTGCTACAGAGTAAAGCTGCTTCATGGAGCTTTCTCAGCCGTGAGCAGTTCTGGTCTGTAACACAAGGGCTTGCCATGAGTTGGAATTGATTCAACAGCCATTAATTGCAACAACAGTCTTTATAGAAGTAGATCACTGGGGCTTTCTTCCGTAGTGCTGCTGGTCTGGTTTGAACTGCCAACCTTCAGTTTTGCTGTTGTTGTTAGGTGCTGTTGAGTCGATTCCGACTCATAGCAATCTTGATGTACAACAGAACAAAACACTTTAAAGAGGTCTTTTGCAGTAGATTTGCCCAGTGCAATGCATCGTTTGACTTCTTGACTGCTGCTTCCATGGGTGTTGATTGTGGATCGAAGTAAAATGAAATCCTTCACAACTTCAATCTTTTCTCCATTTATTGTGATATTGCTTATTGGTCCAGTTGTGAGGATTTTTATTTTCTTTGAGTTGTAATCCATACTGAAGGCTATAGTGTTTGGCCTTCATCAGTAAGTACTTCCAGTCCTCTTCACATTCAGCAAGCAAGGCAGCGTCATCTGCATATTGAAGGTTATTCGTGAGTCTTCCTTCAATCCTGATGCCCAGTTCTTCTTCATATAGTCCTGCTTCTCGAATTATCTGCTCAACATACAGGCTGAATAAGTATGGTGAAATGATACAACCCTGATGCACACCTTTCTTGATTTTAAATTTTGAAATATCCCCTTATCTCTTAGAACGACTGCCTCTTGATCTATGTACAGGGTTCTACATGAGCACAATTAAGTGTTCTGGAATTCCCATTCTTTGCAATATTATCCATAATTTGTTAGGATCCACACGGTCCAATGCCTTTGTATAGTCAATAAAACACAGGTAAATATCTTTCTGGTATTCTCTGCTTTCAGCCAGAATCCATCTGACATCAGCAATGATATCCCCGGTTCCATGTCCTCTTCTGAATCTGGCTTGAATTTCTGGCAGTTCCCTGTCGATATACTGCTGCAGCCGCTTTTGAATGATCATCAGCAAAATTTTACTCACACGTGATAATAATGATGTTGTTCAATAATTTCTGCCTTTGGTTGGATGACCTTTCTTTGGCGTAGGCATACATATGGGTCCCTTCCAGTCAGTTGGCCAGGTAGCTGTCTTCCAAATTTCCTGGCATAGACGAGTGAGCACTTCTACCTCTGCATCCCTTTGCTGAAACATCTCAATGGGTATTCCGTCAATTCCTGGAGACTTGTTTTTTGCTAATGCCTTCATGCAGCTTGGACTTCATCCTTTAGTACCATTGGTCCCTGATCATATGTTACCTCCTGAAATGGTTTAATATCAACCAGCTCTTTTTGGTATACTCTGTGTATTCCTTCCAGCTTCTTTGGATGCTTCCTGCCTCATTTAATGTTTTCCCTGTAGAATCCTTCAATATTGCAACTCAAGGCTTGAATTTTTTCTTCGGTTCTTTCAGCTTGAGAAATGCCGAGCATGTTCTTCCGTTTCGGTTTTCTGTCTCCAGGTCTTTGTACATGTCATTATAATACTTTACTTTGTCTTCTCGAGCTGCCCTTTGAAATCTTCTGTGCAGCTCTTTTACTTCATCCTTTCTTCCTTTTGCTTCAGCTGCTTGATGTTCAAGAGCAAATTTCAGAGTGTCTTCTGACATGCATTTTGGTCTTTCCTTTCTTTTTAATGGCCTCTTGCTTTCTTCATGTATAATGTCCTTCCACAACTCATCTAGTCTTCGGTCATTAGTGTTCAACATGTCAAATCTATTCTTGAGGTGGTCTCTAAATTCAGGTGGGATATACTCAAGGTTGTACTTTGGCTCTTGCGGGCTTCTAATTTTCTTCAGCTCCAACTTGAACTTGCATATGAGCAATTGATGGTCTCTTTCGCAATCAGCCCGTGGTCTTGTTTTAACTGATGATAATGAGCTTTTCCGTCATCTCTTTCCACAGATGTAGTCAATTTGGTTTCTGTGTATTCCATCCAGTGAGGTCCATGTGTATAGTTGCCATTTTTGTTGTTTAGTAGTTGAGTATAAATCACCAGGGACTTTCTTCATCACTTAGTCTTGGAAAAATAAAGAACTACTTAGTGATATTAAAAGGCTTTGCAAATTCAAACAATAAATGCAGAGATTTTTCTGCTCTGTTGTTTGAAAAATTCATAGAAGACAATCTCTGGTGTCTCATGGTATCTTTAAGATGCAACTATTTTAGGTTCATATGATTGTATCTTGCAAAACAGCAGTTACAATTTTTTAAATGACTCTGTGTTGTTTCCCACATGAAAATTTCTCAGCTGTTAAAATATTTATTCAATTAAATTTGTAAAAGTGAAAATGATGTCAAATGCAAAATGTTAATTTCCAAGTGCTTTCAGGCTTCTGATGTATGAAGAAAAACACATTTTACTACAGATAATTTAAATATAGAGCTACAATACCTTGGTGCTATAACTGAGCAAGGTGTCCAGGCAGTTATTATTGTGCATTCTGATAGGTTATGGAATCAGCCTATGGTAACAATGCCTTGCAAGAAGAGACAGAGAGGAATTGAGATCTTTCTAGTTCCTGTAGAAATGAAGTTGGTTCTTGATTTTTCCTAGGGAAGCAAAATAATTTACATCACACTGGATGTGGGAAACAGCCTCCCACTCTTCCAAAAAAAAAAAAAGTCAATGCAGCCTTCAGCAGTGGCTTGGCATTGAAGAAGAGCAAGTAGCAGCAGGGAGGAAAAGAAAGCAGGCCTAATTGAGAACTGATCTTATGGATGAATAACTTTTCGGTGTGAAATCTTACTTAAACACTCACTATTCAGTCTACACAACTGTTGATACAAGCAGTTTAGTTTTACCAGGTGTAGAAGAGGGAAGGGACAATTGAGCCCAAGAGAACTGTGTGTGAAAAGGCACAGAGGTAGGAAAGAATAAAGTGTATTATGGGAAGAGAAAAGGATGCTCTGTCGTTGAAGCAGAGGGTGGACGGTTTGGGGAAGAAAGGCTGCGATGAGGCTGAAAAGCTGGTGGGGCTGGCTTGTGATGACCCCTGAAAGCCTTTTGGATAATTTTGAATTTCACTTGTAAAAACCCATTTATCAAATAACATGCCAAAGAAGTTTTTAAGCCTTATAGAAATTATCTTGTTTTTAGTTCTTATTGCAAGTGCTATGAGTTTCAATTAATTTTGGACTTAGAGATTAATGCTATTAATATTTTTGTTGCCTCATTGTTCACATGTGATTTTAAAAAATTTTACTTCAGCTTCCACTCTGGGAAGAATCAACTGGTGATGAGGTTGAGCAGCTCAAAGCAGTTGAAGGAAAGAGTGAATGTTGTATCAGTTTTATCTCAGACAAGCAGAATGTGTCCTTTATCTAAGTGATGTCTGCAGGTTAGCACCTATGCCTTCTGACATGCACAGAAGGTGCTGTTTATAGCCAACAAACAACAAGGATTATTTAGGGTAGGTGATTGCCCAGACAAACATTAAATAAAATTAACAAGGCCAGAGAAGGACACTAGCTTTGCTGACTGCCAATCACGCTGTCCTACACTGTGATAAGTGCTTTGAATATACTATCTCATTTAAGCTTTACCAGAACCCTGTAAGGTAGGCATTATTCTCTCCACTTCACAGATAAGGCACACAAAGCCAAAGAGAAATTTAGGCAAATGGCTACTTAGGTACTCCTGAAACTTCAGAACAAAGCAAAATTCCACTCGTTAATTCTACAAGCAAATACCATCATTAAGTTATTTAAAACTGGACTTGAAAAACTAAGTTTGATCCTAGGATAGGCATCATAAAGTTTAGATTAATGGTTTTTCCTTTTATTTAAGATGCTATTACTGTATTTTAAAAGAAGAATTTGTATTTGGAGCAAAACTATTTGAAATTATGAACCTGGATGCTCAGATCTCATTGCATAGATCTGGGGTGGCAGGGTCTTCATCCTTGGATTCATCCTCTCACTCCCAAATAAAGTAACTATCTGAGATGGGTACATTTTATGAGTGACACCATTTGGGACAAGGCCTCAGGCTGTTGCCCTACAATTCCGTCATAACCAGGAGTCAAATTTTAAGATCCCATCCAAATGGCCCAACTGTCAGTGGTGACAAACTCAGGATATGGGCCTATCATGTTCCTATAGAATATGGTTAATTAGGCTTCCTGATAAAGTTTTGGCTAAGAAAAAATTATTGCAGAGGAAAGTAAAAGTTTTGTTGTCCATGATAGCTCCTTAACAGATTAACTTAAATTTGCAATTTTTATTAGCCATTTATTTGCACCCCCACGTGTCTGTCAGTTTGTCATACTGTGGGGGCTTGCATGTTGCTGTGATACTGGAAGCTATGCCACCGGTATTCAGATACCAGCAGGGTCACCCACGGCGGACAGGTTTCAGTTGAGCCTCCAGACTAAGACAGTCTAGAAAGAAGGACCTGGCAGTCTACTTCTGAAAAGGACTAGCCAGTGAAAACCTTATAAATAGCAGTTGGAACATTGTCTGATACAGTGCTGGAAGATGAGCCCCCCAGGTTGGAAGGCACTCAAAAGACAACTGGGGAAAAGCTGCCTCCTCAAAGTGGAGTTGACCTTAATGATGTGGATGTAGTCAAGCTTTCAGGACCTTCATTTGCTGATGTGGCACGCGAAGAAACAGCTGCAAACATCGAAGAAATGGGAAGAAACAGCTGCAAACATCCAGTAATAACTGGAATGTGGAATGTACGAAATATGAATTTAGGAAAATTGAAAATCTTCAAAAATAAAATGGAACTCATAAACATTGATATCCTAGGCATTGGTGAGCTGAAATGAACTGGTATTGGCCATTCCGAATTGGAAAATCATATGGTCTACTCTGCCGGGAATGACAAATTGAAAGGGAATGGTGTTGCATTCATCATCTAAAAGAACATTTCTAGATCTATCCTGAAGTAAAATGATGTCAGTGATAGGATTATATCCATATGCCTACAAGGAAGAGCAGTTAATATGACTATTATTCAAATTTGCACACTGACCACAAAGGCCAAAGATGAAGAAATTGAAAATTTTTACCAGGTTCTGCAGTGGTGATTGGAATGTGAAAGTTGGAAACAAAGAAGAAGGATAGGTGGTTGGAAAATATGGCCTTGGAGATAAATATGATGCTGGAGATTGCATAATAGAATTTTGCAAGATCAATGACTTCTTCACTGCAAATACTTTTTTTCACCAACATAAACAGCAACTATATACATGGACCTCGCCAGATGGAATACACAGGAATCAAATCAACTACGTCTGTGGAAAGAGATGATGAAAAATCTCAATATCATCAGTCAGAATAAGGCCAGGGGCTGACTGTGGAATAGATCATCAATTGCTCATATGCAAGTTCAAATTGAAACTGAATAAAATTAGATCAATCAATCCACAAGAGCCAAAATATAACTTTGAGTATATCCTACCTGAATTTAGAGACTATCTCAAGAATAGATTTGACATGTTGAACACTAATGGCCAAAGACCAAATGAGTTGTGGAATAACATCAAAGACATCAAACATGAAGAAAGCAAGGGGTCATTAAAAAGACAGGAAAGAAAGAAAAGACCAAAATGAATGTCAGAAGATACTCCGAAATTTGCCCTTGAACATTGAGAAGCTAAAGCAAAAGGAAGAAATGATGAAGTAAAATAACCGAACAGAAGATTTCAAAGGGCAGCTCGAGAAGACAAAGTAAAGTATTACAATGACATGTGCAATGACCTGGAAGTGCTCACTCATCTATGCCAAGAAATTTGGAAGACAGCTACTTGGCTGACCAACTGGAAAAAAAAAACCTTGCCATCCAGTCAATTCTGACTTATAGTGAACTGACTGGAAGAAATCCATATTTAGGCCTATTCCCAAGAAAGGTGACCCAACTGAATGAGGAAATTATCAAACAATATTTTTTGGGTTATCCTTAACATCACACGTGAGAAAAATTTTGCTGAAGACCATTCAAAAGTGTCTGCAGCAGTATATCAACAGAGAACTGCCAGAAATCCAGGCCAGATTTAGAAGAGGACATGGAACCAGGGATATCATTGCTGATGTCAGATGGATCGTGCCTAAAAACAGAGAATACCAGAAGGATGTTTACCTGTGTTTTACTGACTATGCAAAGGCATCCGACTGTGTGGATCATAACAAATTATGTATAACGTTGTGAAGAATAGGCATTCCAGAACACTTAATTGTGCTCATGAGGAACCTGTACATCGATCAAGAGGTGGTTGTTCGGACAGAACAAGGGGATACTGATTGGTTTAAAGTCAGGAAAGGTGTGCGTCAGGGTTGTATTCTTTTACCATACTCGTTCAATCTGTATGCTGAGCAAATAATTAGAGAAGCTAGACTATACGAAGAAGAACAGGGAACCAGAATTGGAGGAAGACTCATGAACAACCTTCGATATGCAGATGATGCTACCTTGCTTGCTCAAAGTGAAGAGGACTTGAAGCACTTACTTCAGTATGGATTACACCTCAACATAAAGAAAACAAAAATCCTCACAACTGGACCAATAAGCAACATCACGATAAATGGAGAAAAGATTGAAGTTGTCAAGGATTTCATTTTACTTGGATCCACAATCAATAGCCATGGAAGCAGCAGTCAAGAAATTAAAAGACGCATTGCTCTGGGCAAATTTACTGCAAAAGACCTCTTAAAGTGTTGAAAAGCAAGGATGACACCTTGAAGACTAAGATGCGCCTGACCCAAGCCATGGTATTTTCAACTGCATCATATGCATGGGAAATGTAGATGATGAATAAGGAAGACAGAAGAAGAACTGACACCTCTGAAGTATGGTGTTCATGAAGAATATTGAATATACCATGGACTACCAAAAGAATGAACAAATCTGACATGGAAGAAGTACAGCCATAATGGTCCTGAGAAGCAAGGATGGCGAGCCTGCATCTTATATACTTTGGACATGTTTTCAGGGGGGATCAGTCCCTGGAAAAGGACATCACGCTTAGTAAAGCACAGGGTCAGTGGAAAAAAGGAAGACCCTCAATGAGATGGACTGACACACTGGCTGCAACAATGGGCTCAAGCATAACAATGATTGTGAACATGGCACAAGACTGGGCAGTGTTTTGTTCTGTGGTACACAAATTCACTATGAGTTGGAATTGATGGCACCTAACAACAACAACAAGAACGTTTATTTGCACTTCTATTTCAGAACTTGTTCTATGAAAATAAAAATGTGTTAGAAAATGAAAACCTTGTAACATTTAAAATATTTAATCAAAATTATCCAATTGCTTCAAATTCTAATTTATGTTTTGATCTCAGAGGTGAATAAGGAGGCATTTTTTCACTCCTTTTTGTGCTGTGCTAGAAACACTAAATGATACCAACTTGCAGAAAACTTGAGTTATATGACCTGGTAACTTGCAAAATAAAACGCCAGATTGTAAGTAAAAATACATTAAATTTTATCACCTTAGATCTTTCGAGTTTACAATCTTGACATACAACCTAGTTGGAAATTTCCAAATTCAAATTTGCCCTCTACACAATAACATTTATTTACCTAAATTTCCTCATTGATTTTTCTACTTCCTCTGTGCTCGTGTGTGTGTGTGTATGTGAGTGTGTGTGTGTGTATACACTCAGTTTTTTGGGAGTAAATATCCCACAAGTTGCCCAACACATCGACTTTGCAATAATGATGATGGGCGAAGTGCTATGAATATGTCAGGAGCTAACGTGTAGTTAATCATTGCTAACTCTTGTTCTGGCATTATTTATTTTTAAAGCCAACTCCAGAAATCTCAAGGTTTTGGATAAAATTAAGCATGATCTCTTTGCTCTGTTGATAGAAAAATTTGAAATTTATAGATAAATATGTTGGAGCAAACCAACTAATGATGCAATGATTAATTGGAGGTTTCTGAAAAATATGCTATGGTCTAAAATGACATGATTTGATATAAAGTGTCTTGAAATTCCGATTTGTTTTTTAAGAAAGTGCAATTAAAAAAATCATCATCTTTCAAAGCAACACACCTAAAAATATTAAATAGTTGCCATTGAAAATTCTACCCAGTTTTTATTTGAAATTGTGCACCATAGCACAGTTATTTAATTAATGACATAACAGCCCTCCCACCCTTTTTCTTTACTCCTTCTATACATAAACAGAAGGAACCCTGGTGGTACAGTGGTTAAGCACTGGGCTGCTAACCACAGTGTTGGCGGTTGGAGGCAACAGCTGCTCTTCAGAAGACAGATGTGGCAGTTTGCTTCCATAAAGATTACCGCCTGGGAAACCCTATGGGGCAGTTCCACTCCATCTTATAGGGTCACTATGAGTTGCAATGGACTCCAAGGCAACAAGTTTGGTTTTCGTTTTTATGCATAACAATAACAATATGATGAGTTCCTGAATTGTTGACCTTGCTTGGTATAAAGATTTTATTAAAGGCTTCATCTGCATTGCTCCTATATAAAATAACATGAAATTTAGTTTCTAACCTTCTAACCACACATACCAGAAGAGAGATTGTAACAATTGAATGGATTGGGACAAGATCATGGTTTACTCACACAAAGAGTAAAACAACAAGAAAACTATAAAACACCTTCATTAACCACAGAGAGCAGCACCATACCATGACAACAAAATATAAAATAGACGTAGGCATCCTGGCTCTATAGGTTTCTTGATCAAACAGTGATATATTTGAATTTAGAGTTGAAAGGCATATGTTTTGCTGTGTTTTCGCTTGCATTTTCCAAACGGTCTCAGTTCTTGATTCCACACTGCTATTTTGTGGATCAAATAATCCCTGGTCACAAAAATACCCAGCGAATGACTGCCCCGGCGTCCAGGTTATGAGTGTGGTCAGTCATTCCACATGCCTTAGGGATGAGCTATCTTTGCCATGATGGGAGATTTCCTTTCAAGTTTTGAAAGCCCCAAATATAAAATACTATCACCAATAAAAGTCAAAGTAATGAAGGAAATGTATATTACAACCTTGTTCAAGATACCACTGAAAACAGTTTTACCTTTTCTTGCTGCTCTTTTTTTTTAAAAAAAAAAAAGTGAAATTATTACTGACAGTACAGAGAGAAAAACTTACAATATACATTTAGAATTGTAAATATCTGCTACCCTAATGTTTTCAACGTGAACCATAACAGGCATTTAAAAATATATCTTTGCCATGGGGAGAAAGAAAATTCCGAACACATTTTCCTCGTCCTTCCAACCTCTTATTAGGTTTTGCAGAGTGAGTGAGATCATACGTTTTAAACAATACGACTCACTTTACGTTCGCGATCTTCCAACACTGCAGAATATTCTCGGCTTTACGTGAGCAGAGGTACAGCTCACGGATTATGGATAATTTAGTCCAACGCTCCTGCTCTGCGTTTAACGGAGCCAGTCCTCTCCGGGATTCTGGCGCTCTCAGAGATCCAGCCCTCGCCATCCCGGAGACCAAAGGAACCGCTAGGTTGGGAAACGCCTCCTGGTGTGGTTCCAGGACACACGGCTCAGAATTAGAATACCTGCGCTCCCCACCCTTTTCTTCCCATCCTTTGCTCTTAGGATTTTACAAGTTGCCTGCGATAGGGTTAAACACGGGTCAGGCAAACAAACGCGTTCTTTCGAGCCACCGTAACCGGATCGCTGGACAGAAACAAACTCGCAGAAGCATCCAGAGACCGCAGCCAGAGCGCCAATCTGCGCTAAAAGCAACTTTTTAAGTGTAGCTGCAAGCGCCGCCGGGGTGCAGATTTTAGTTGGTGGCTAAGCACAGGTACGACACTCCATCCCCCGAAAAAAAATGCATGGAGAAGAGAGCAAGGATGAGGCGAAAACTGCCTGCGTTTCTGTTCGTCGGTGCCCGTAAGAAAGCCCTGCAGCTTTGGGAGATGGGAGGGAGAGATGGAAACGCCAGGAGCCACCGTTCCAGGGAGAGAGTGGGGAGGGCCCCTCCCCCCACCTCCATCCCACCTCCGCACCCAGACAGCTGTCCAGCTCTTGGAATTCATTGGCTTCCCCCACCCCACCTCCCAAATACCGCCCCAATCCAGGTTAGCCCCCCCCCGCCCCACCCTCACTGACCTAATAAGGCCATGCAGTATGCGGAAGGGGCCTATATAAAAGGCGCAGGCTCGCGCGGACTCTGCACGACGCCTCGCGGAGAAGGCAAGAGCCGTCTAGCATCGACAGGAACAACCATGGCCAAGGAGTGGGGCTACGCCAACCACAACGGTGAGTACGGACAGCCACGACCCGGGCCCGGTCAGGGGCCAGGGGAGCCCCTCAGCATCGCAGGGAGCGGACGACTCTACGGAGTAAGGTGGAAAGCGTAGGCGTAGGAGTGGATAGAAACTAATGTGTACTTGCAAGTTCCAAAGGCTTCAGGCCCTTTTAACTTAATATCAGTTCGCCCTACTGTTACTGTTTCCAGTGAAGGAAACTCAAGCCCAGAGAGGTTTGGTAACTTGCCCAAGATCACATTGCCTCTGACTGGGAAGCCAGACAACCCGATTTCCAGTTCTGATGGTCAGTCACTCTCTGTGACAGCTGGGCAAAGCACTCACCCTCTATGAGCCTGGAGTTGGTATAAGAATTCCTGCCTACCTAAGGCTTCTCCCTATCTATGAGGTAAGGAGTATGAGTGAGCTCTGAAAACCACAGAGTAATGCAAAAATGTATGTGGTCAGTTATTTTATGACACTGGCATTGGTAAAAAAAAAAAAAAAAAAAAAGTGATGCAGTCCATTCCAAAAATATGCCTTTGAGACTCAATTCTTGAGCTAGATAGAAGGAATACACCAAGGTAAATATAGTCTCTAGGTAGACTACTAACACAGCTAACAGCTAAGCCTGTGTTGTCCAATCTGAAGCCAATTTTGTAATCACTGTGTAGCCTCTGTATTTTGCTGGTTTAGTCAACTAGAAAGAGGCGATGGGCAGTGCCACCAAATAAATAAATCCCCTTAACTTTGTTTCCTAGGTCCTGACCACTGGCCTGAACTTTTCCCATTTGCCAAGGGAAACAAGCAGTCACCCATTGAGCTGCATACCAAAGACATCAAGCATGACCCTACTCTGTCTCCGTGGACGGCATCTTATGACCCTGGCTCTGCCAAGACCATTCTGAACAATGGGAAAACCTGCAGAGTTGTGTTTGATGACACTTATGATAGGTCAAGTAAGTATGACACTAAATGGATGCTTCCAATATACGTATTGGAAAAATCTGATTTGTGACACAGTAACGGGGCAATTCATCTCTGAAGTGGAGATGACATTTGACTTAGCTTTAGTTATGAATTATATTTATGTACTGAGAAGAATGTCTCACCTTCCAACCTGGGGCAATTTGCTGCTGCAAAATGGCCCCATGCCCACGGAAAAAGTTGGAGTTGGCAATGCATTCCTGAAAGGGAACATGGTAGGGCGATGATGGCAATGAATCCGAATGAATGTTCTTCAGGCTCTGATGGCCTACTGCTGAGGGTTCTTGGGCTTCTTTCCCTGGTCTGGAGAGCGAGGCACCCACGCTCATGTATAGCAGAATCCATTTTACAAAGCAAGGAACATAGCAAAGAAACAAAGTAGGCACTTTCCTCCCCTAACCTGTGAGGGTGCTAATCTAGAGGAGATAATAGGGCCATTGTATGAGTCAAGATGACTTTACTTCCATGCTTCAAACACATTTCTTTCAAATATAGCAGGGTTCATTTTATTAATCCTGTTGATAAGTATTTTTCAAGTATCTGACAATTTCTTCTTGAGTAGTATCTGTGTGTGTAGAGCTGGAACGTTACAGCTTTAAAAAAAAAAAAAAATTTACCTGCACTATTAAGCAAAATAGCCAAATAATAGAAAATTAATAGAAATGTTTTACTTCACTATAAATAAGAAAGAACCTTAATATGCGGGTGCTTGATATACGACAATATAATTTCTCATACCCACCAATAAACTCCTATTTGTAATAAAGGTAAAATTATCATTATAATTATGTACATAACTGAACTTTTTTTTAAATTGTGCTTTAGGTGAAAGTTTACAGCCCGAGTTAGTTTCTCATACAAATATTTATACATACATTGTTATGTGACACTAGTTGCTATCCCTATAATGTGACAGCACCCTCCTCCTTTCTACCCCGGATTTCCTGTGTCCCTTCAATCAGCTACTATCCCTTTCTGCCTTCTCATTTCGCCTCGGGACAGGAGCTGCCCATTTAGTCTCGTGTATCTACTTGAACTAAGAAGCACACTCATCACAAGTATCAGTTTATGTTTTATAGTCCAATCTAATCTTTGAAGAGTTGACTTCGGGATGGTTTTAGTTTTGGATTAACAGAAAGTCTGGGAGCCATGTCTTCTTGGGTTCCTCTAGTCTCGATCAGACCATTAAGTCTGGTCTTTTTACTGGAACTTAAGTTCTGCACCCCACTTTTCTCCTGCTCTATCAGGGACTCTCTGTTGTGTTCCCTGTGAAGACAGTCTTTGGTGGTTGCCTGGCACCATCTAGTTCTTCTGGTCTCAGGCTGATGGAGTCATAACTGAATATTCTTAATGACATTGTAGTAATCATAGTTCCTACCTACTAAAAAAAAAAAAAACTACTAGGAAGTTCCAAATAAGGACTATAATAGAAGTTTACATTTTCTTAAACAACAAGCTCACGTTGCTATCTCTTCCTGCCCCCTCCTTGCCCCATTTAAATTAAGCTCCATTTGGAAGGAAAAAGAAAAACGAAATTAAACAGTATCTATTAGGCTGAACCACATGCCATCTTTAAAAAATGCCATTTTTGTAGACAAAAAAAAAGAAAGACCGAATATTGGCAATTTCATATGGTTTATCCTAAGAAATTGGACTCAAATGTCCAGATAGTAACTGTGCCTAGTGGCTGGGCAGGAAAAAATGTAGCGCATCAAGACTCCTCATTCCTAGGTGACCAAGCTCTTACTGGCCAAGGACTTGCTTTAGGCCTATGGTATAGTTTCACTGTTCCACTTCAACGCAATATTTGGCCAATCCTTTCTAGAATAGCTACCCTCTGAATTCTATCTCGATCTAGTTTATACTGTTAAATTTTGATTTTAGAGTTTCTGCATAGTTTCCTAGTGTTCTTAGGAAGATATTTGAACATCTAAATCACTCTGCAGGCTGAATGAATTGAAACTAAAGTAAGAGGCTGAGGTATTTATATAGCAAGCCCAAATTGATGCTACCAAGAAATATCTAGTTTAGCTGTCCACATTGAGTGATTTCTTGGGAAATTTCTGAATTTTCCATTTCATTTCATTTGAGTAGACATAGTCTAAACCAGGCTTGGATGAAAGTTATTGCTTGTAGTCTTAAAGAAAAATGTAGTTGGAAGACATAGAGAAGGAATTCACATTTGCTCAGTGATTGCTGTGCTGGACACAGGTGGGGACTTTAAAATGCTTAATCTCATTTAATCCTCACAGCGGCTCTGAAAGATTGGCATTATTATTGCCCTCTGAGCGATGCAAAACAGGTTGAGAGAAGTTTAGCAATTTGCCTGAGATCACACAACGAGCAAGGAGTGGAACCAGGACTGGAACCTAAATCTGTCTGGCTCTAAATTATCACATTCTTCCCACTGCATCACATAACTGACCTGCTTTTTTGTTGTATGCATTCTTATTGTCTTTTTGATATTTTAATTTTGTATTCATAAATGTTAAACTGACACTTGAAAAATAATAAAGCAAGCAAACTAGACCACAAAGACAGAAAAAGAAAAATCATTTATACTGTCATATCCCAAGCCTTCATTTTGTGAGGAGACCAGTATGCTTGGGCGTGGAACCACCCACTCAGCAGGCTGATGGTATATGCCCATCAAATGTTGGCTGTAAGAGCACTTGTTTAAAGGTGGGCCCTCTAAGAAGATCCGTGAGCTCACTATTGACCTGGCTTCTCTGAATCACAGTGCTGAGGGGTGGCCCTCTCATTGGATCCTACCGGCTTCGCCAGTTTCATCTTCACTGGGGCTCATCTGATGATCACGGCTCTGAGCACAGCGTGGATGGAGTCAAGTATGCAGCAGAGGTAGGCAGAACTGCTGTGAACCAAATACAGTTGAAAACTGAAAAATAACAGCCACAGCAGCAAAACAGCATCCACTGCTTTCCCTTCAAGCCTGGGTGGTGTAAACGGTTAATGTGCTTGGCTGCTAACCAAAAGGTTGGAGGTTCAAGTCCCCCCAGAGATGCCTTGGAAGAAAGGCCTGGCGATCTAGTTCTGAAAAATCAGCCATTGAAAACCCTATGACACAGTTCTACTCTGACACATAGTCACCATGAGTTGAAATTGACTTCTGTGGCAACTGGTCTACTGGTTTAGTTTTAGCGTAAGCTAAAACTGCCAAACATTCTAGGCTAGACAGTTAAGAGAGTGTGAGTTAGCATCATGCATGAAGACTTCCAAGGCTATATTAAGAAATTGGATAGCGGCTTTATATAAAAGGGCAAAGTCCTGAATGGAACTGCAAAGAGAAGGATAGGTAACACTTAGTAAATGCTTGCATGTGTTAAGTCATTTAATCCTCTCAGCAACCTTATAAGTTACCTATGAGGAAGTTGAGGCACAGAAAGGTTACATAACAAAGTCACATGGCTGATAAGTGCTAGACTTGGTGTTCTGCCTTATGCAGACTGGCTTCAGAGTCCTATGGGAGCAAACATTACTCTTCTCTCAGTTAACCCGTTAAAGAAAAATATAATTTGTAGCTCCCATCAAGGCAACAACTTGCAAGGGAAGTTTGCACAGGGCCTAAGACAAGCCTCCTGCATGCTGACTTTACAAAGCCAAGCCTGTAAGGGGGACATTGTAAGCAAAATACCCTGGCTGTGAAGATCATTTCCTTTTGCTTTGTGCTTTTCCAAGGGCCAAACCCATTGCTGTTGAGTCGATTCCGACTCATAGCAACCCTGTAGGGCAGAGTAGAACTGCCTCATAGGGTTTCCAAGGAGCAGCTGGTAGATGCACACTGCTAAACTTTCAGCTAGCAGCTGAGCTCTTAACTACTACACCACCAGGGCTCCTTTTCTGAGGGCAGGCTCTCGCAAACATGGGGCACTCCACAGGAACATGAAACCACATGTGGACCCTCTCTAGTGGAATCATTAAACCCATGCCGGTGGAGTCGATTCCAACTCGTAGTGACCCTATGGGACAGAATAGAACTGCCCCATAGGGTTTCTAAGGTTCTAATTTTTACGGAAGCAGACTGCCACATCTTCTTCCATGAAGTGGTTGGTGAGCTCGAACCAGGGGTGGATTAACCAGTAAGCACAGTATGCACTGGCTTGCATTAGCAAGGAATGTGAGGGCTTAATTGTATTTACTTGCACATCTTCGACGTGGTGGGGGACAGGTGAAACTGTGCACTGCCGATTGTGCAGTTTGGTACAGGAAAGCACAGCTGGGCCCATGCATGCCTTGCTTATTGGGTAATCCTGCCCAAGTTCTAAGCACCGACCTTTTGGACAGCAGTTGAGTGCTTAACCACTGTGCCACCAGGGCTCCTCCATCAGAATCATTAGGCAGCTTGATTGCTGGTTTAAATGAAACTCTAGGAGACCCAAGTACTTCACTGTGATCATTCTATTTCTTTACAGCTTATCTAAAGAGCCAGTGGCAGGATAAATTAATTACTGAAAATACCTTCTAGACGTGCTTGTCCACAAATGGGGCAAGTTTAGTATATTTCTTACCAAAAACCAAAACCCACTGCCATCGAGTCGATTCTGACTCATAGCGACCCTATAGGACAGAGTAGAACTGCCCCATAGAGTTTCCAAAGAGCGCCTGGTGGATTCCAACTGCTGACCTTTTGGTTAGCAGCCGTAGCACTTAACTACTACACCACCAGGGTTTCCTATATTTCTTACGGATGTGGGTAATGCTTGCAGTTTTACTTTTGTACATGGGATTATTTCACACTTTTTATCTTGAATAAAATATTTTTAACTGTTGTGAACTATTGTATGCTCTTGCCAGTTTGTATAACTCAATGTGGGAAATTTGACAAATTTAACTAGTGTCCATGTTCTACATTAAGATAAGGCTGCCACTGTGTTCTAGAGCACTGACTGCTGAAAAGAGGTAGATAGGAAAGTGCCCAGGAATTTTCTCCCTTATTTTTCCCCCCTGACCTTCCTATTAATTGTGACTTCAGTATGTTAGCAGCTTCTTATTTACAGCTTCATGTTCACTATTTGACTTGGAAAAAGAACTAATACCATACAAAACTAAAATATTTTGAAGAGATATAACAAAAGTATAGTTTTATAAATTATTATAATGTTATAAATCTATTTATCCTAATTCTATATACTTTTTATTGGACCCACTAAAGATTTCACCAAAATACTACCTGTTAATATTTAGAATTTTATCAACTTCCGTGAGAGTGTTCAGCAACCTTAGACTGTAAAATTACTGGGTTTGTTGTGGATAATTTATTCCCTTGTTCTAAGAATTTTCATCATAACTTGCCTCCTATGGTTTCAGCTGCATTTGGTTCACTGGAATCCAAAGTATAACACTTACGGAGGAGCTCTGAAGCAGCCTGATGGAATAGCTGTGGTCGGCGTTTTTCTGCAGGTAAGGTAAAAATTGACCATACTTTCTCTTTCAAAAGTTAGTTCCTTACCAATACACAGGATTGCTTAAGGAGGGAAACATCTTTCCTTCCCTCTGTATACACTTCAGTAGTCTTTCAGCTAATCAAAATATTTCCATTAAGATCAACTCAGAATATTTTGTTGTTGTTGTTAGATGCTGTGGAGTTCATTTTGACCCACGGTGACCCCATGTGTGCAAAGTAGAGCTGCTCCATAGGATTTTCAAGGCTGTGGCCTTTCAGAAGCAGATTACAGGCCTTTCTTCCAAGGTGCCTCTGGGTGGGTTCGAACCGTCAACCCTTTGGCTAGTAGTTGAGTGCCTAACTGCTTGTGCCACCCATGGACTCCTCAAAATAATTTACTCTCCTTTAAAGTGTATTTTTTTTTCCCCATACTCCAGAATCCCTAGTACTCCTAAATTCTCTCAAGATGTGGGATGTGTGTGAGTGGGTGGTAGATAAGGACAGAATCATTGAGGGAACTTAGGTGTGATGGTCATGAGGGTAAGGGAGGCATGTGTTCATTATCTTTTCCTAGGAGTCCATTTCAAGTGCACTGGAAACCAAGAAAAGCCGATGCTGGGAACCACTGTGATGCCAGAGTCTTGGCTCGACACCCCTTCAGCTTAGAGTGGCCACCACTCACATGATTCCAGGCTAAGATAGCACATGGAATGTGTGTGTTGTTGAGCCAACGTTGGTTTACAGAGGACTTAGTGTCATTAAAATATGAGTGTGGTAGTAACATAATCCAGATTTTAAGTTAGAAGTGAAAATCTGGCGTCTTTCTTTTTGAATGACCTAATTTTTTTTATGTTCTGACTTCACTGGGCCATTTCTAGTGCTTGAACAGAACACAACAGGAAGTGGAGTGGGTCTGAGAGGAAAGACAATGAATTTAGTTTTGGATATGTAGAGTCCATTCTAGCTCTAATTCTATAGAAAGTGGAATGATTTTGTAGAGAAGGTGGAGGACAGAAAACTAGATCAACTTGTAATTTTGTGGCTTTGTACTTCAGAAGCTTGAAGTCCAAGTTCAGGACAGAAAACATGTAACCTAAAATCTTGGGTGGAATATAAACTTGTTTTTCTGTAGTACATGGTATTCTGGCAGATTTATAAACGCCAGTTGCAGATGGATGGATCAAAATGAGCTTTTAAAACACTGCTAAATTATGGAGAACGGAGAAATGTAATTCTTGGTTTTCTGTTTTCTTTACTACAGGTAGGAAGTGAGAAAGGCGAGTTCCAGCTATTTCTTGATGCACTGGACAAAATTAAGACAAAGGTAAAACAAAAAACATCCCTCGAACATAAAGCAGGGCATTCTGATTTTCTTTTTACATTTTCACATGTATTTCTCTCACCTAAAATTAGTTATTAAGTTTGATAGACATGCTAATTATATATATAAAAATAAATACCAGTGTATATTTTTTATGGTTTATAGTTTTTAGAGCAGTTGCACGTACATCAGCTTATTTGATCCGCACAGTCAGCCTGCCGGATAATTACTTCCCCAACGACGTAGGTGCGAGTCAGAGAAGTTGAGTACCCCCCCAACACACACACACACCATGCATGTACACATGCTCACAGAGGTATTAAATGTCAGTCAGGGCTCAGACAGGGCTAGTCACTTCTTGGTGCTGCCCTTTCTCTCCTGGGCCATGCCTGTATCTTTTAAACCTTAACAGAAAAATCAAGTTACCATCTTTGACTCTGATTCACGGTGACCCAAGAACTGTTCCTCATGGGGTTTTCAATGGCTGGTTTTTCAGAAGTAGATTGCCAGACCTTTCTTCAAAGGTGCCTTTGAGTGGACACCAACACCCAGCCCAGTTAATAGCTGAGCACTTAACTATTTGACCATTCAAGGACTCCAGTCTTAACGGCAGGCTTTTCTAGTTAACGAGTACACTTTAATTGTCTTTGGGACCATTCTAATCATTTGATTTGTTCTAATCAGATGCTATTAAGTTTTATGACCAGAGAAAGTAAATATTTCAAGTACTATACTCAATAAAAATGAGTCATTTTTTTTATCATAAAGAACCAAAAGATAAACTCATATGAAATAATTCTGCTATATTTTGGATATGAATTTCTCCTTTTTCTTGAAAAGTGTTAGAATTATAGTTCTACTCACAGTTAAAATAATAGGGAACAAAATATTTTAATGATCGTATTAGTTAAAGTCGGCTTCCGCCATTTGCCCTTTATTTCTGAAAAGCACAGACTTAAAAAAAAAAGAGTTCTACTTGCTCAGTTGCATTTGAAATCCGTGCTCACAATGGTAAGACCATTCGATGGGGCATATACCTGCTCACCGTGCCTGCGCCCCCTCTCTCTCAGGGCAAGGAGACACCCTTCACAAACTTCAACCCTTCCTGCCTATTCCCTGCCTGCCGGGACTACTGGACCTACCAAGGCTCCTTCACCACGCCGCCCTGCGAGGAGTGCATTGTGTGGCTTTTGCTGAAGGAGCCAATCACCGTGAGCTCCGACCAGGTAAGCAGCAGCCACGGAGCCTTGTGAGCACTTGGATTTATAATGGAGCCCTGGTGGCCCAGTGGTTAAACATTTGCCAGCTAACGAGAAGTCGGCAGTTTGAACCCACCAGGTGCTCCTCAGAAACCCTATGGGGCAGTTCTCCTCTGTCCTGTAGGATCACTGTAAGTCAGAATCAACTCAACAACAATGGCTTTTAAAATTTTTTTTTAAATAAGATGCCAAATGGAGGTTTATGGAACAGCTGTAATACCTGGAGATTTCATAGTTTGTCCTGGTTAATTACCATCAGTTGGGTCAGTTTTCTAAAACTTGACTTCCAAAGGGTACTAGGATAAATGCCAAGTTATTTAAAAGTGGCTGTGATACTCAACCATGACTGGGTTTATGCTCTAGAAACACAAGAATTTCGATTAATATATTAGTCTTTTTGGTTTGGAGGTTCCCAAAATACTGAGTCCTAGTTAGGAGATAGGATTGTGAATATAACCCCGGGAAGGAGAAGGGTGCTTGCTAATGGGAGGAATTTAATATCCGTGTGAGGCATATATTATTTCTCCAATTTTACAGATAGGTTGAGGCTCAGAAAAGTTAAGTAATTTACTGGTGATCAGACAGCCAACAAGTGGAGAATCTGAGAGTCTAATTCCATGTGCCTGCCTCTGCGGCCTCATAATCTCTCTTCCCAGGCCTTTCTTCTTACTGTTCATTGAAGAGTATCCTTGCAATGTTTATTAAATAACCGGCCCTCAAGGAAAGGTTGTTTGGGAGGAAATAAGTGGACAGGGCATGGAAAAGAACAGATTAAAGCAAGGGGACAACACAGTGACCCCCAATTTAGATCATTAATGTCTACTGTAATAATAAGATTAGCTTATTGGTACCAACTTCCCTTGATTAGGACAGAAACTTTCGTATTTCTGCCAGTTGTGGACTCAAGTATCAAAAGATCAGATCGAACTGTCTCTTTCACTGATTCAAATATTTTGAAAGAGGAATGAAATTTTCTTAGGGAGAGAAGCTAAAAACATTTTAAAACAGAAATCGAGTGTTACTAATGAGAATTTCCTAAATTTCTGTCCTCTGAGGTTAAAGTTTTTTTTTTTTTAATTTAAAATATAGCATGACTCTAATATTTTTTGCTTTTTTAAAAATGGACTCCATAAACCTGTATAGCGAAGGCCACTTAATCTTATTATTTGCATGAGAGTGCAAATGATGTTAATATTATCATCTTCTCCTGCGTAAAGTTTCCTGCGTAAAGTGGATAGTTCATACCGAGCTTCAAACAAAAATAATTATTTCAGAATTCAGGGGTGAAATGTTTTGGCCAGAGGGCATGGTGATTCTGTTTAAAATGAATAAAAGGGTCTTACAAATAAAGAAAATGTTTCTAATACCCAGGACCTGATAGCTAAATAGTTCTGACTGAACACTGGAGACAGGTTTTGTAGTTTGCTTGTCTTGTTTGTAAAACCAGCAACTTCTAACTCTTCACGGTGTAAGGTGTCGAAACCAAACCAAGCCAAACCCCTTGCTGTTGATTCCGACTCCTAGCGACCCTATAGGACAGAGGAGAACTGCCCCATAGAGTTTCCAAGGCTGTCATCTTTACAGAAGCAGCTTTCTGTAGTGGACCAGTTGGTGGGTTCCAACTGCCAACCTTTCGATTAGCAGCAGAGCACTTAACCACTGTACCACCAAAGCTCCTGTAGTGTCTACTTGGTCCGAATGCCAAATGTTGTGCTGACACTGTGCCCCTACCCCTTGCAGATGGCCAAGCTGCGGAGCCTCTACTCCAGTCCCGAGAACGAGCCCCCGGTGCCCCTGGTGAGGAACTGGCGCCCTCCACAGCCTCTCAAGGGCAGGATAGTGAGAGCCTCCTTCAAATGAGGCCAACCGAGCATGCCCTCTTCAGGAAAGGAAAGCTGCCTTCGCAAAACGTGTTTCCTTGCTTCTTATTGGTGCTCCTTACTCAAAGTATATTTCGATTTTCCATACTGAGCAATGAATGTGAGAATCTGAGAGATGCAATCATCAAGAAACCAGTTACTTTGGACAAGATCGCATATGAAAGCATGAACTTCACATTTGATACTTTGTCATGGTCATCTTCCCCATAAAAGTGGCATTTTTAGTAAGGTTTCAAAGAAGAAGAAACAGAGGCAGAGAAGAAAAGGAATAGAAAAAATGGCTGTTGGGCACTGTTTTTGAAATCTTAAATAGAGCTTCAGTTGTACTGTTTTCATATTATGAGTTGTCCATCTTAAACAGAAATCATAAGTAATTCTGTATTTAAGAGTAGATGTTTCTGAAGATCATATAACAATTAAACATCAGCCAGAAATTAAAATTAATTAATATGGACATCATGAATTGAGACATTAATGTGTTTTAACTCTTAAGTACAGCCAAAAAAGAAGTCCAGTCTATCCTTTATTAAAATTTTAGCTACTACTAAGAATTCCTTGTTTTGACCATCAATGAAGACAAAACACGGTAAGACCAGGTATTTAAATTTTTTAACCCATTATTTGAGTTTCTTTTTCATAAAGAGGGTTGACTTTTTCTTAATATTTTCCTTTACCTGAAGGAGGGCTGTTTATTCTTAATTTTACTACTTTTACCCTTGCATGCCTATTAAACTGAAAACTGCCTTAGACATCACTCTAGAGGCTGGAATTAATGATTCCTACAACATGCAGAAGTGAATGACTCCCTTGAAGTCAAAGCAGTAATATCGATCACCAAAACCAATAAAGGCACAAATGCAAAAAGTTGTGTGTTGTGTTTTTAATTTTTTTAAAATAAAAAGTGGATTATAAATGACAAAAAAAAAAAAAAAAGAGAGTAAAACCAAGAATGATAAACTTTGTAAGTTTGTTCTTATAACTGAATGGATTCAAAGTCTCAGTTTGACGGGATGCTACTCTCCTCACAGAGAGGCTAAGATGTGGGTATTTTAAAACAACTCCATTAAATATTGTCACAAAGTGAGTACTTAGTATTGTATAACATAAACTCATCACTCTGTAAAATATAATTTTCAAAGAGTAATTAATTGTGAGGGCCTTCTAAGGAAATTGCAGACAAGAGGAGGAATGTGTGACTACATATTTGAAAGTCTGAAGTAGCTTCAGAGTTTTTCTCTGGTTTAGCATTCTGGGGTTCAGACCAGTGCAGTGGGTACTACTTAGGGGCGTGGAATCATGTCAGATTGTAGTTTTAAGCCCCCCCCCTTTTTTAATGTGCCTCAGGATGATGCTGGCCTACCACTGTAAAAGTGCAAACAATTAGACCATCAAGAGATTTAATATTTTTAGGCATAAGGTCACTAAAACTCTAATTTACAGTTGGTAGCTTTGATACGTCTTTTATCACATCACTGGCTAATAACTTACTTTTAGAAAATACCAGCAACAACTTCATTACCTGAAGGAATGAGAACAGTATTGGGTCAGGAGAGTCCTGAGGAGCCGGAAGTCAAGTCATCTGACAGAGTCCTGTGAGGCTAAAGTTATTTAATAGATTACCACTTGGGTGAAGTAAAACCAGGTTGGTCAGTGCAAAATGGATGTGTTAATTAAATCCCTT
Organism: Elephas maximus indicus; assembly: GCF_024166365.1. NCBI lineage: Eukaryota > Metazoa > Chordata > Mammalia > Proboscidea > Elephantidae > Elephas > Elephas maximus. The sequence goes on along the minus strand of NC_064833.1, from coordinate 56,154,118 downwards.
GAAATTAGGTGTGGAGCTCTCATCATTAGTGGTAATATACAAGCTGATTCTCTCAAGATACTTACTTAGTAATGCCTCAAGCATTATAAACATGTAGCCAGTATTCACTCAATGTGGGGTAAGAACACATAACTTAATGCCAGCTACCAAAAAAACGGTGTTGCCATTGAGCCTATTCCAGTTTATACTGATCCCATGTGTTACAGGTAGAACTGCTCCATTGGGCTTTCTTGGCCGTAATTTTTACAGAAGCAGTCCATCAGGCCTTTTTTCCATGGAGCCCCTGGATAGGGTTTGAACCACCAACCTTTAGATTAGCAGCTGATGGGAGACCACTTGTGCCATCCAGGCTTGTGCTTAGTCAAGAACACAGACCTGGAACAAGCCTGTTACTCTTTTGATGAAAATGCCCAACCAAGCCATCCTATCTCTCCTGACCATATGTTCCGTGAGGCACGGATACAAGTCTTGTATACTGACGTTTACCTTATTGCCTAGCACTGTGCCTGACGCTTAATAAACGCTCAGTAAATATTTGGCGAATAAGGATCTCTCGAGCATAGATCGATCCTGGGCAAAATACTCATCATCCTGAACAACATGCTACATGGTTAAAAGTGATGCTGTTTTTTGTGAATCTTAGCTTAGATCTTCTGGGGAAATGATCTCTAACTTCAGGTGGGAGCTTTCCAGTAGTAGATATCTCCTCTCCCTAAAGTCTAGGTCATTGCCAATGCTCAGTTATCACCCAGCTTAAAACTTCCTTCCACTTTCTCACTGCACTCAAGGTACTGAGTTATTACAAATATCCACTCAAATAATGAAGTCATACTTATGTCCTTATTCAACAGGGCAACATTTTCCAGATCATACACAGACCTCCAATTGCATTTCAGGCACACACAGCCTACAAAGGAGACATGGCTAGGAGCTGCTAAGGTTATAGCACTGCCAACTTTGTTCTTCAGGGATTTAAAATTTTCCAAATAGGACACAAACTAATTTGAATTAAGCATGTCATAATGCTTATAATAGTCTTTATAATATACTAAATATGTTATATATAACATAATATTCGTAGTATTCCTTAAAAGCCTATGAACGGGGCATCGTCGACAAGAATTTACTGAAAATTTTGGGTTTAGAGAGCTATTAGGTCTTGAGGGTGCAAATGTAACCCCTGCCCTTTCAGTGGAGAGACAGGATATATGTATGAAAAGATCAATAACTATATGGGACCACTAATACAAAATTCTTAAAAATATACCATCAGTCAATAGTTATATAGACAAATGGAGATATTCTATTAGGACATTCAAAACTTCAGGTTTCAGTGTCCGGTTGCAATTGTTTACAAAACTGAATAAACATGGTTGAAATTGATCAACTATAAACAAGCTTGGATGTATGTGCAAAAAGCATTATGCCAGTTATTCAAATAAGAATTGACCACAAATAAAATTGGTCTAAAAGAAATATAGCCTAAAATCACATCAGAAACACATCAAAAAATTATGTTCTAGTTTTCTAATGCCTTGATATTTGATATTAAAGAGGAACACTGGACATGAGCCAAATATATTCTTTTAGACAAAGAAGAATAAGTGAAGGATAAGTAAGAAGATGGGTTTTTATCAAGTAAGAAGAAAGGGGTGATAACCTGAGAATTTTTCAAACAGATTGAATTTATGCAAATTTTAAAAACTACCCTTAACCAAAAAAAAAAAAGGAAATTCAAACCCATTGTCATCAATTCTGATTCATAGTGACTCTGTAGGACAGAGTAGAACTGCCCCATAGGGTTTCCAAGGAGCTCCTGGTAGATTCAAACTGCTGACCTCTTGGTTAGCAGCCCTAGTTCTTAACCACTACACCACCAAGATTTGCAAATAGTTAAGAGCTGGACTACTAACAGTAAAGTTTGGCAGTTCGAACCCACCTAGTGGTGCCTTGGAAGAAAGCCCTGGTAATCTGCTTCCAAAAGGTAAGTCATTGAAAACCGTATGGAATGCAGTTCTGATCTGACACACATGGGGTCACCATGAGTTAGAATCAACTTGATGGCAATGGGTTTGGGTTTTTTTTTAAGGCAGTTCTGTACTTAAAGAGGAGCCCTGGTGGCGCAGTGGTTAAGAGATCAGGCTGCTAACCAAAAGGTCGGCAGTTTGAATCCATCAGCTCCTCGCTGGAAACAGGGTAGTTCTACTCTGTCCTGTAGGGTGGCCATGAGTCGGAATAGACTCAATGGCAACAGGTTTGGGGATGCTTGCATGTTATTTTTACTCAGGTCACTAGATGGCAGCAGAATAGTTTAAAATTTCATTTGAGTCACTAGATGGCAGCAAAATAATTGCAAAACATACTGAAATTACAAGCTATGCTGCATTTTAATTATGAAATTTCAAAGCAACGAGTTTTTTTATCCTAAACGGACAGCTTACTTTCTGAAATGTTTAATATTAATCATTAATATCTATCTACAAAAGAAGAGATGGTGAGGGACTCTTATTTTTGAGAATTTCATTGTCATAAATCTTAGTTGCTAAAAGTGAGGCTTGAGGGGATAAAATGATGATAACTGATAAATCAAAAACCGAAATAAAAGCGAAATGAAGACGTTACTGCCCTATTCAGTGTTCAGAGGGTACTCAGAACGAGGGCGCTCTGGAACCAAGCTGCCTGGGTTTAAATCACACAGCACTTGCTGGATATGTGGCCTCAGGCAAGTTAATTTTTCTATGCCTCAGTTTCCTCATCTGTAAGTGGGGATGATAATAGCACCTGCTCAGAGAGTTTTTTTAAAGAATTAAATGAGTTAATACATGTAAACCACTTAGTTATTATAACAGTAGTTAATTATTATATCTTTGGTATCTTAATTTTTCTTTAACCAATAATAATAATGACTTATCCAATTCCTAAAATCATCTTTCTCTGTGTATCTATTAATAACATCATAAATCTGCTTATCAATTCCAATAATCCTAAAGAAGTTACTATAATGGGCTGACTACTTTGCTTGGCATTGGGGGAAATGGTGTTTAAAACCAGCGACAACTACAACTTTTGTCCCAGACTAGGTTGCAGGAAAAGCAAGACGTGGCCACAATAGAAACCAGCACAGAAGATTATTATCATTCAAGTTCTAGAAGAGGTGCTTCAGGGGAGGACCAGAGAATATTTTCTGAGGAACATTCTGCTCTGGGAGCTTTGCACTTTACCTGAGGACGCGTACAATGAGTGACACTTCCAGAAAAGAAGTCCAAGAGAAGAGGTGGGGAACCATAGCATTTATTCTGTTTTACTGACTTTCAACTGTTGACAAGACAGAGTCCTTTGAAGCCTTGCTCAAAGTGGAAAATCTAGCCTAATAATAAATGCAGAAAGTCTCCTGCCATGAAATTAATCTTGAAGTTGCCTGGGCATGTCAGGAGTCAAAATCCCGAATGAGATGTACAAATCACAGCTGGGAGAAGAGTTTATACATTTGGGGTGATAACACTCCTGTTGTACGGCATAAAATCTGTGATCAGGCAAGACTACAGAGTTAATGAACTACCTTAGATTTGAGGGTGTTCAGTAGGTGGCAGCCACCTGATGACTTGACCAGGAAATCAGCAGGAGTAAGAAGAGTCTAACACTGCAGCCACAGGGGACCAAGTGCACTGCAGCGGCAGAAAACCCAGTGATTTAAAAGCTAATTTTAGCCAGGTGAGAACTGACTCTCTGCAGTAAACAGGGCATCAGATTCTCCCCTGTACTTCAAAATCACGTCTAGGTAGAGGAGCTTGGGAGCTCAGGGAACATACTTCGGCCATTAAATGCAATATTTTCTGTTCTGACATGTCCATACATTTCTGTCATACTTAACTCCTTTGAAATTTGGATGGCTCCAAACACATTTGTTCAAAGGAAGTCATTTCCCGAAGGACACCTGACTCCCATGAAAGTATAATACAATTGGAAGTGTGTGAAAATACAGTGAAACTTAGACTCATGGAATTCACACTTCTGCTCCTAAGTGTGATGGATTTAAAGCAGGACCTGAGGCAGTGACAAAGTGCGTATGGATGGATCAGGATCCCAAAGAAAGGGTCTGGCAAGGGTAGGAAGATTGTACCAGTTAGGCATAGCAGATGTCAGGCCAGGGCCCAATCCTGGGGGAGAACAGAGACCTGAGTAGGAAAAGATAGAATTAGAAAGTCAGTAATAAGGAGCTGCCATTCAGGGAATATACAGGTGTTGAGGTTCTTGCACTGGACACTAAGTTTAAGGGAAACAAAAATACTTTTACATTCTACCTGTAATGAAAGATGGTGTGTGTGTGTTTTGTGTAATAAAGGGTAGCGATTAAGAGTATGAAACTTGGAGTCAATACAATTTGATTTCAATCCCATGTCTGCCACTTACTGCTTGTTGACCATGGAAGATTAATTTTAAACTCTCTAAGCTTCAGTTTCTTTATCTGTATAATGGGAATAATAATATTTGCCTTGGGAGACTGTGGTAAAAACTGAGATAGAATAGGTAAAGTATGATGCCTGAAATGTCATATAAACCCTAAAAGTAACTCTTCTAAGGCTATGATTTTTTGTTTTTGTCTGGTTTTATTTATAGTGTGTGTGGGTGTGGGGGAGTGGGAAAGTGTGTGCATGTGTGTGTATTTGTGACGAGTAGTGGGAGCAGTGAGGTCTTATGATAGCAACCTTATCTATCTTGTCACACTACTGAAGCCCTAGTACCTAAAACAATATCTGAAACCTGTTGTTGTTGTTGTTAGTTTCATTGAGGGAACCTAGTGGCGCTCAAAAAGTTTTTGTTGAATGGATGGAGGAATGGATGGACAGATTATCGATGGATGGATGGATGGGTGGATGGGTGGATGGGTGGATGGATGGATGGATGGATGGATGGATGGATGGATGGATGGATGGATGGATGGATGGATGGATGGATGGATGAGAGAAGAGAAGAGCAATGAGACTCCTAAATATTGAATGTCAGTCTTGGTCCATGAGCTGGTTGGAGGTATGTTCTCAACCTAGGAAGGTCAGAAACGGGCATCTTAAAGAGTTGAATCAATAGATGCAGATACCTATTGCTGCAATCCAGGCTTCTCTATAAAGAGAGTGTGGATGGGAGAAGCAAAGTAACTTTGTATATATTCAAACCTTATCATTTGAGAATTTGAATTTTAAAAAACTAATTTAACTTAGTATAGGAGAGACATGTTTTAGGAGACATAGAAGGGATTTATCTCTTTTAGCACCTGTGCTTCTAATGTGCAAAGGGAAGAAGCTGACTTTGGCAAGGGACCTTGACATTGGACTCTGATGATAACTAACTGGCACGATTCAAGTTAGTGCTTCAACTTTTCCACTCCCTCTTTTTAGTGAGCGTAACTTAATTTTCTCATTGGTAACTTTCGTTCTCCATTTCACAGACATAATAAAGATACTTCTTCCTCACACAAATGCCCATTTCATAGTCAGAGATGAGGGAGGTACCATGCTTTCAAAAAATTTAATAAGCATACCCAAATGACACATTCTGCTGCTCCCCAACCCAATAGGTAGTAAATTCGCATAAATTTCCTTCTTTCCTTGGACAAAACAGACCTGCACGCCACATACATAGCTGTGCGCTTGTAATTACCACCTAGAGCGTATGTTATAATTCAGTTCAGAATTTTTTGACAAAAAAAAAAAAAAAAAAAAAACCTTTTACTGAGTAAGTTCAACAGACATCAAACTTAGGACCTATTTTGGTGGTGATGTTGGTGGGAATAGTACTCTGTGGCTCACCTCATAACCTGATAGGTGAATCTCTGGCTTCCTATTAGAGGCGTTTTCATTTAAAGGAGTGTTTAATGATATTTCATCAGAGAAGGTTTAATTTCTTCCCTTTAATTTGTTTTCTATAACAAAGGGCCTGTTGTCAAGATTGAGACGCATACAAATTCTCTTCTCCTTAGCAGCTTAATTGATATGAAACATTGATTAGGCCCCAAGGGGAGAGGAATGTTTCATAGGAATTATGAAATTACCACTGGCTTAAAGGAGAAAGTTTACAACTTAGAGGGTAGTGCTTTCAGCTGGGCAAAAATATTCAATATATGTATTTAAAACACATATAATGACTAAAAAAAATCTTTGAAAGGATTTCATGCCTCTCAAAAGTATTTATGTGTCAAATATGGAGGGGATAAAAATGGATCAGGGAATTACCTACAAGCATCAAGGGAAGAAAAAAGAAAAGAGTGACCCTAAAATGTTCTTTCCTTCAAAGGGAAACTATAAAATATGGTTGTGGCTACCAAAAAAAAAGGGCTTATCAGGTCCCAGCATGGTGCCCAGCACACTGGGCATGAAATATATGTTAAAGAGTGATATCAATGTCATTTAAAAGAAGCAGATAGCAGAACCAAGGGCACAGGCAACCTGCAAAACACAGCTATGCGTCACCTGAGCCTCCGGGCCAGCAGTGGGACACAGTATTTGAGCATGCACCCACAATATAGGATTTAAAAAATAAATAATATATACATGGCATTCTACTATTATACATGGTATAAAATATAAATGAAGCAGGCATTTTTGAAGGGTGAAGTAAATAACAAAAGTTCTTGAATTTTCTTCCTGCTTTGCAGTGGATCATCTCGTGCACGGCTGATGCATGTGCAGTGCACTGTGGAGACTGCTGATTTAGAGCTTTACGCTAACAGATCAAGGTCGTAGGATCTCCTGCCGGCCAGTTAGCTTTGCTCTCCTCCATGGCTCCTCTCCACAGTGGGCCACGGTTTCATTCACTGTCTCACCAAGTGGAACTGGCTGAATGGAAGAGGAAGAGGATAATTCTATCTCAAACATTAGAAATGGTGCAGCTAAGACCCAGCCAACTGTGATAAATGTTTCACATAGTTGTGACCGTCCCTGCGTGGTTTCCCAAATTGGTTATAACTTTCAGCCCAGTCAAAGATGGAGGGGGAGAGGAGAGGAAGAGAGAGAGATAGAGGACGAGGAGGAGAAGGAGCAATAAAAAGGTGTCGTATCTTATCATAGACACATCAAGGGACAGTTACTTTACTATTCCTTCTGTCCATTAAAATATGGAAACAGGTATGTCATCCATTCATTAAAATATGTATTATGTACAAGGAACTGTGTTCAGGTGGGGGCGGGGGGGAGAGAGATACATTAGTAGACACAGACTAAGAGAAGCACAGAGATAATTTTAAGAAATAATTTTGAAACTTTTGTGTAAAGTGTCAAGATAAATAAACATAAAATTACAATATAAAACAAAGAAGTATAAAGAAAATTCTATAGAGGATCAAGGCAGGAACAATATTCTTAGGTTATGTACTACTTCTATTTCCCCAAATCCAAATTCCTTGAGTAGTCCAAAACTTACGAAGAATTTTTTTCTTGCATAAAATATATTTCCTTTCTCCCTTAAAATTAACCTGGATAATAAGTATGAAACCAACAAACTACAGAATTATAAACTGTAAAAATTTTAGTTTCCTAAAGCCTATTCATATACATTATAGGATTATAAAAGTGCTGGGTTCCGACTTGCAAACTCTTTTTTTTTTAATTGTACTTTATTTATTTATTTTTATTGTGCCTTAAGTGAAAGTTTATAAATCAAGTCAGTCTCTCGTATAAATACTCATACCCACCTTGCTATGTACTCCTAGTTGCTCTCCCCCTAATGAGACAGCACACTCCTTCTCTCCGCCCTGTATTCCCCCTGTTCATTCAGCCAGCTCCTGTCCCCCTCTGCCTTCTCATCTCCCCTCCAGACAGGAGCTGCCCACATAGTCTCCTATGTCTACTTGAGCCAAGAAGCTCACTCCTCACCATTATCATTTTCTGTCTTATAGTCCAGTCCAATCCCTGTCTGAAGAGTTGGCTTTGGGAATGGTTCCAGTCTTGGCTAACAAAGGGTCCGGGAACCATGACCTCTAGGGTCCCTCTAGTCTCAGTCAGACCATTAAGTCTGGTCTTGTTATGAGAATTTGAGGTCTGTATCCCACTGTTCTCCTGCTCCATCAGGGATTCTCTCCAACTTGCAGACTTTTAAGACAGTTTCTAGCAAACCAAATTTGTCTAAGTTTTGATCTTGGTACAATTTTCTGTTTGGCCAGAATAACCATGAAAAGTAGGTAAGACCAAGTTCCAGACCTAAGGCTGCCATGGGCAGTTCCAGAGATGAGTGAGGCCCTGGACACATAAAGTAAATTGCTTTCTTTCTGCCCTTAAAATGATGATTATTAGAAGACTAGGTCCTCATTAATGAGCCCTAGTTTTAGTTAGTGGCCCAATGGTTAAATGCTCTGCTGCTAACCAAGGTCAGAGATTCGAGCCCATCAGTGGCTTTGTGGGAGAAAAGACCTGGAGATTTGCTTCCATAAGGATTACAGCCTAGAAAACCCTATGGACAGTTCTACTCTGTCACATGGGGTCACTGAGTCAGAGTCATGATGACACCTAACAAGAGGATGAAAAGACATTGACATTGCTAAGTGGAGACACATGAGGGTGCCCTAACGAACAACCAAAAGCAGATTAAAAAAAGTTGGTAATTCTTTTCAATTTAAAATTTAAAAAAAAAAAAAAAAAATTAGGGGAGGGAAAATATATTTCAGCCTGGAGTTTGTGATACTGGTTAATCTTGATTCCTGCTCTTGACCAGGGGGAAAAAATTTACTTATCATGGTTACAGCTCTCTTTTCATGGAAAATGTTAAATTGTTCTTATTACAAATAGGAAGTCAAAAATTCCCCATACAGGTTGGTAATTTATAAGCAAAAGAGAAGTTTAATCATGTAGCGAAGCTAAAATTAACATGCTCAAACTAGTATGACTTGAGTAGGAAGCCATCATCGAAAGCATGCTGAAGCAAGGCAAATAGGTGATCATCTTGAGGTACAGAGCCAGGATTTCATTATTTTCTACCCAATCCAGTCAACAAAGATGAGTGAGGGAATATTATGACCAAAGCACTGTCCTCATATATAAAGTATGTTACCAGGCACATACGTGACTCTTTTTGAGACCTTTCACAAAAGCACTACCTTAGATACTCTTAAGGCAGGGTTTCATAGTCTCGATAATGTTCACATTTTGGGTTGAATAATTCTTTGTCGTAGGGGGCTGCCCTGTGCATTACAGGATGTTTAGCAGCATCCCTGGCCTCTATCCACTTGATCCTGGTAGCAATTCCTTCCCCCAGATGTGACAATCCAAAATGTCTCCAGACATTGTGTCACATGTCCCCTAGAGGGGCAAAATAAAATAAAATTAGACTCCCTAGTTGGGGATCGCTGCTCCAAGAAGAGGTGAGTTTTTATTCTTATTAGATTATTTCATGATTCCATATGTGGCAGACATTATTAAAATATTATTAAACTATTTAAAATGTATAGTTTATATATTTCTAGTGTAACTGTCCCACTTAGTAACTCCTTTCCAGTTCTAGCTGGAATTAAAACTTGGTACCAGTGTTCAAAATCACTGATAACTCCTAATAACGAAATGGTTTTAATTACTTATAGAACAGTTTAAATGTTACCAGTTATCATGAAACAACAAAGACACATTTAGGAGCTAAATTTGCACAAGTCTGAAAAACAGTTAACTAAGGGAAGTCAAGCTTGTTTTTTCGTTAGATGTAGAGTTAGTGCTACGTCCTGCCACCCTAGTGGTCAGAGGGAGTTTGGTAGGAAACCCTAATGATGACCAGTATGTTGGTAGAACTTTCTGTTTTATACAGTAGTACTAAAAACATGGAGCCCTGGTGGCACAGTAGTTAATAGTTTGGCTGCTAACCAAAAGGTCAGAAACCCAACGGGGCACTTCTACTCTGTCCTATAAAGTGGCTATGAGTCAGAACTGACTCGACGGTAACAGGTTACTACATTAAAAAAAAAAAAAAATTTTTTTTTTTATTTTATACATAACCTTACTACAACATCATGAGGAAGGTGCTTTAATAAGCTCCTTGAAGACACCTAGCTGACACTCAGGGATGCCACATAGTAAATGGCTAAGGGTTCAGAGTCTGGAGTCGTGTCCCCAGCAGTAAAGTAGGGTTCTATAGAGCTATTGCCCTGTGCTGATGTCTGGCACATAACAGCACTCAACAAAACTTATTGAATGAATGGATGACTACATTTTTTAGAGTCTACATAAAAACCAGAAACCAAAGCTGTTGTCGTTGAGTCGATTCCAACTCATAGCAACCCTATAAGACAGAGTAGAACTGCCCCATAGGGTCTCCAAGGAGTAGCTGGTGGATTCAAACTGCTGACCTTTTGGTTAGCAGCAGAGCTCTTAACCACTACGCCACCAGGGTTCCCAGAGCCTACATAGTACCTAAAAAATATTTAACACATTATACCAGACCCATTGCTGTCAAGTCAATTCCAACTCATAGTGACCCTATAGGAACTCAAAAAATACATAACAATAATAATAACTAACATTAAAAAAAAAAATTATCAAGCTGTAATTACAGGCACTGTGCTAAATCCTTTATGAGAGTATTACCATTTAGTCCTCACCCCAAATCTATGAGGTAAGTATTATTATTTTCCAGCCTTCCGGGTGAGGAAACAGAATCTTAGCAAGATCAAGCAATTTGCCCAAGGTCATAAAAAAAAAAGGTCATAGAGCTAGCAAATTAGGAAGTACAGATTCACATCCATGTCTAGTTCCAGCACAATGGTATTTGCTGACTGGATTCTGTAAAGCGAAATTGCTGTTACCTCCATTTGGATCATCAAGGTTTTGTAATTCTAAAGAACATTATTCAAGTAGCTACTACCTGTACACTGGGTCTCAGGTTAGGTACAGAGGTCCTAGGCACCTAGGATAGAGAGGTGAACTCTGTGACGTAGTTCCCAACCTCAGGGAGTTCAGTCTGATAAGACAAATGAAATGTGCAGGTGGGCTAGCCTGGCCATGACCCGACCACCCTTCCTTGCTCCCTCAAAAAACCCTCTTGCTGCCAGAGACTCCTTCCTCTTAAGCTGTTCTCTTGAACCTTCCCCAGGTACTTAACTTTGCACCCATTACATGATACTCTGTTCAGCACTGTCTAGGCATAACTGAAGAAGCCATCATTTACCGAGGGCCTTAATGCGGCAGCTGAGTTATATGCAGTCTCTGAATACTTACAACCACTCTGAGGTGAGTGTCATTATTCCTACTTTACAAATGAGAATCTCACAGCTTAATGGGGTGGTGGATTACAAATTGGTGATGGCAATATGGTATCTGATTACAATACAGTATCACGAATATTAGGAGATAGAGGAATGTGTGTGCAATGGGCTACGGGAGGTCCAAGAGGTGTGTGGCTCTTGGCCTCCATTGTTGTTGCTGGTTGCGCTGGAGTCGATTCGGCTCGTGGAGACCCCAAATGTGCAGAGTAGAACTGCTCTATAAGGTTTTAGACATTTACTTTAATAAAAATAATTGTAACAAATACATGATGATCTGGATTTTTATTTTCTTATTAGCTTTCTAGTTAAGCAGTAAATAAGACATATATATCTCACTTTGAGGGAGCCCTGGTGGCACAAATGTTAAAGCCCTCGGCAGCTAACCAAAAGGTCATAGGCCACTATGAGTCAGAATCAACTCGATGGCGGTGGGTTTTGGGTATCTCACTTTGTAAAACATTAGCAAAGCTTGATGTTTTTTGGGAAAAAGTAAATACTTTTCCATTTCATTTTATATTTTTACCAATATTAGCATACTAGAAGCTTTTTCATTATAATAATTGGAGTGCAGACTTCTTTTTTTTTTTTTTTCTAAATTAGGTTTTCCTGAGAGATAACTTGTCGTCTTTTGGGGGGGGACAGTAAAAGTGCCTTTCTTCAGGTATTCTACAGGTTCTTTATTCAGAATTATTCTTAAATGGACCAATCCTTCCCTCTAACAGAAACACAGGGATGTCAACATAAATACTATTCTGTTTTTAAAACTCCAATATTAGAGTACTTTCATGTAGCCAGCTGAATCATAACAGCATGCTGAGAATGTTCTCAATAAAAGACAGTTAGATTCTGACTGATCTAACTGATGAAGGCAAAAAGCCATCTCCATCATAAAAACTAGCCAGGAAACAATGCTAGGACAACCACTGTAATAGAAAAATAAAGTTATTAAAAAACATTTGGATCCCTCCTTGAGTACCCACAGGTAAGCCACTTTCTGCCTTGCTGTGAGCCTGTGACAGCAGCTCTGTGGGGGGGCCTGCTCCCACTGAGAGTTACAGCCACTCTTCCAGAAGTGAGCGACAAGGAGAGCTGCACATAAAAAGAACTCATTTGATGAACTGTAGTTTGATGGTGTTTGAATTTTTAGACAGGGTTAATAGTAAAAATACACTACTACTTTTTCCATGTTAAAAAACCACAGTCCAGCTTCACAGAAATTGAGAGGCAACGATTCCTGTCGATCTAATAGCCTGACTACCTTCCCAGAGCCCCCTTTACATTCATAGGAAGTTCCTAGGTGGTACAAACAGTTAATACACTAGGATGCTAACTGAAAGGCCAACAGTTCAAGCCCACCCAGAGGCGTCTCAGAAGACAGGCCTGGCAATCTACCTCAGAAAAATCAGCCATCAAAAACCCTAGGAAGCACAGTTCTACTCTGATACACATGAGGTCACCATGAGTTGGAGTCAACTCTACAGCTTCTGGTTTTACATTCACAGACCTTTGTACCAACTCTTGGTATTTACCAGCTTTATATCCCCATGGCATAGTGGAGAGTGTCACAGCAATTCTGAGTTCTTCTCCTGGGTTAAGTAAATATCCCCAAATCATGCAAAAAATCAAAATTATTTCACTAGCTCCGAGAGACTGTGTGGCTATATACTCGAAAAACAAGAACATAAACAAAAGCCCCATTGCTCTCGAGTCAATTCCAACTCATAGGGACTCTATAGGACAGAGCAGAACTGCCCCATAGGTTATACAGGCACCAATGAAAGGTTCTTCTTAAATACAAACTACATTTTGTGATTGTCCTTGAAACCCAAAATAGCTCATTTCTGATCTTTTGCTTAGAAATTCATTGTGACATCAACCAAAACACACATATACACAGAGATACACAATTTTCTAGAATCTTAGAACAAAAAAACAAAACAACAATCCCATTGATGTCGAGTCCATTCTAACTCATAGGGACTCTACAGGGACAGAGCAGGACTGCCCCACAGGGTTTCTAAGGCTATAAATCTTTACCAAAGCCGACTGCCATATCTTTCTCCCTTACAGAGTGGGTGGTCGGTTTGAGCCGCTGACCTTTAGAGTAGCAGTGGAGCTCTTAACCACTGCGACCATCAGGGCTCCTTACAATCTTAGAACAAACAAACAAACAAAAAAAATGGATCATAAGTACTAAATAATGAACAAGAGCAACACTGCATAAATTTACATTAATTTTATTATTTACCTATAGGTTTTAAGTATAAGTAATGTGATGCCAAGGCTGATATAATTGTGTAAAACCAAACCCTACTTCCCTAATTTTACCTCTAATACAAAGGTCTTGGAGACCACAGCACAGAACTCTCCCTCCCCCTTTTGTGGTAAAGTCCCTTGAAGGAAATGAATTCTGTCCCTACCTCAAAACAGTGCCCACTTATCTTTAAGGCATGGTAGGCACAATGCCTCCGGTCCACAATAATTTCCTGGGTCCACAAAAATGTTTTAATTTCTTTTAAAATCAACAGAAAAATGAACTTTTAAGTCAAAGAAAATGTTTAAATATATACAGTATTGTCTTTATACCAATGCTGTCATAAAATATCGTGCATATATATATATTCTATGGAAGAAAGACCCTACAAAGGCAAAAATGCCCAGGGATTAAGAAAGTCCTAATGCTGTGCTGCCTTCCCTCAAAAACGGCCTTTGCTCACTATCAAAAATGTCAAGTACCTTTTCTCAGCTGGGGAAAATTCCCACTTCTTTGCAAGAAATTCTCTTCTACTGGATTCTGCCTAGAAAAGTTTTTTTTTTTTTTAAGTTTGATTGTTTTAAATCAGTATGTACCCAGCTAGGAAGTTCCCTTCCACAAAGTTAGATTTTGAGAGAAGGATGGTAGAAACAGGTGATGAGAACTTCATGTGAGATCCTATAACTTTACAACGCAGACTAATAAAAGGAAATTGACTCTCCCAGGCTGGCCTTAGTGTGGACTCAGGCAAAGGAGACGGTCGTGCAGCTTTCGCTCTGTATTCCACAACCTTCCAGCAGGGGGCGCGTGGCTCTCAGCACCCGAGCCTGCTCGCTCCCCAGCTCCGCTAGAACCGTATCCCCACTTGCCCCAAGGTCATAGCTCTCAACCGAGCTCGCCAGCCCCGGGCCAGGGACACTAGGGAGTGAGCTTTCCGGACTGGGGACCCTGGCGGGGGTGGGGCCAGTGGGGCAAGGCGGGAGGGCTCCGAAGCTAGGGATGCGATCACAATGGGGCCAGGGCATGAAAGGCAGTGGGGCCCGGGTCCCGAGCCCTCAGCGCCGCCGCCAGTCTCCGCGCGGGGAGGGGGATGGGGTGCGCGTAGACGCTCCGCACCCCAGTCGGACGGAGGAGCCCGGGAGCCGCCGCGGCCGCGAGCGCCCAGAGCTCGGAGGCTGGCCGCCCGCCCGGGGGACCCCGGGCCCGGGCCTCGAGCCGAGGACAGCCGGGACGACGGGAGAAGAGCTCCAGAGCCGGTCGAGGGCCCGCCGAGAGGGCGTTTTCCCCGCCCCCAGCGCCTCGCCCGCCCGGCCCGCCCCGAGCGCAGGGAGCTCACCTCCGCCCGTCACCTCCCCCCGTCGCCTGGGTCCACCCGGGGCCCCCTCCCCCGGGCCGCCCCCGAGTACCAAGTTGGCGGGAGCCTATAAAAGCCCGTGGCGGCGCGACCGCCGACACACCGTGCAGACAGCCGAGCAGCCGCCGCCAGCCCCGCGCCAACTCCTGCTCTGCCCCGGCCGCCGGCGCGACCATGTCCCATCACTGGGGATACGGCAAGCACAACGGTGAGTGCGCGCCGCAGTGGCGAGCCGCGCGGCGACCCGGGCCCCGGCCCGCTCCGCAGCGCCCGCACCGGCTGTTTACCGCGGCCTCGGGGATCCCGGGAGGCTCAGGTGCGCTCCGGGCGCCCGCCCCGCCGGCGGCTCTCTGCGCCGCGGGTGCCCCCATCGCTGCAGCCCGGAGGCCACTGTCGAGGAATCCCGCGTCCGGCAGCGGCGCTCGGCGCCCTGGGGAGGGGACGCGCCTCCCCGACCTCCGGTTCCCACTACTGTCCCTCCCGGGTCCCGAGCCGGGGACCATCCTAACCGGACCCGGGAGGAAACGGGAAAGGCTGTAACGGAAAATGCTAGTTCTCGATCTCAGAGAAATTAAGGAACTCCCCCCTTCCCCCCGTCAGTCTCGGCACCACCTGTGGCTAAGGCCTCACCACCAACTGTCCCGGGGAATTTTCTCGGGCTGGTTTGATTTCTTTCCGTTGATTTTTTAGTTTTTCCTGAATTTCTCCATTTCCAGTGTTAGGGGGGTCATCAGAAACAGGGCTTTATCACGTCCACAGATCTGGGTTCTCCGAAGCCAGCCCAGGGAAGGGAAAGATGCGTCTGGGGCTGTGAGACCCCCCCAGGTGGTGTGGGGCTGTGGGACCCCCCGGTGATGTGCGGGTGGGGTACCTCCCAGGTGGTGTGGATTCTGACTTGACCATTAAATGAGGGGTGTCCGGGCTGAGCAGTGACTTTGTTCTTCCATCCAGACTCGGAGAGCCAGGAAGCAAGGGAGAAATCCGAACCTGCTAGAATGCACGAGTGTTGCATACCTCCAATCCTAATAACAAGCCCTGACATAGTGTCTGCCCAATTTCAGTTGCTGCATTTCAGAAAAACGACAATAAAAATAGCTAGTATTATATGGCACTCACAATTTGTTCTAAGAGCTTTCCGTGCATTGATTTTAGTTCTCACAACCTCTCCATACTGTTCCGTACCCGTAGCCGTTGAGTCGATTCATAGCAACCCTAAAGGACAGAGCAGAATTGCCCCATACAGTTTCCAAGGAGCGCCTGGTGGATTTGAACTGCCTACCGTCTGGTTAGCATCCGTTGTACTTAACCACTACGCCACCAGGGTTTCCAACCTCTCGGTGAGGTAGATGTTATTATTACCCCATTTTACAGGTGAGAAAACTGAGGTGCAGAGATTGTCTTCCCAAAGCTGTTACATGGTGCCACCAAAATTGAAATGAGGTTGATTGGCTTCAGAATCATTGCCCTTTTCTAGAGCTTCGATGTGCCCTTCCCCACACAGGGGGATTCACGTGTGTCTTCTTACCCCCAGGGCCAGAGTTCTGGCATGAGAGCTTCCCCATTGCCAAGGGCGAGCGCCAGTCTCCTATTGACATCGATACCAAAGCAGCCAAGTATGACCCTGCCCTGAAGCCTCTGTCCATTTCCTACGAACAAGCGACTTCTCGGAGGATCTTGAACAATGGTCACACTTTCAGCGTGGAGTTTGATGACTCTCAGGACAAATCAGGTCAGTGTTTAAAAAATAACTTGAGGCTTCTAACCAGTAGTTGTTTCCCTTGCTTAAGGCGAGGAGTCGGGAGCAGCAGCAGAAAATCCCCTAATACTACAGTTTGTCTCAGTATTCTAAGATGCCACTTGGATAATCTTCGCCGAATCCCAGACTCTGAGAAGTAGGCTAATTACTTTGAAGTGGCTGGGACTGTTTCTCCATTGTAAAACACCTGACTTCTATGTAGGGCATTGAAGAACTGGATATGACTACGTAATGTCGCAAAAGGCAAAGACCCCTGGCAATAAAGATCAGCAGTGATGAGGTTTACAAATACTGAACTTTGAAGATTCTTTCTAAAATATTTATTTTCAGTGTTGATGCCTGTCCAATAAAAAGTATATCTTAATTTTATCTTCAAAGTAGTAATGAGAAGGGTGATAAAAGCCTGACTAATTTAAAATATTGAAATTGTTGGAGACATTATGTTTATGACTATTTCTCAGTATTGGGCTAGCGTGATATAGTTGGCAGTGTAATCTTGCCGTCTACCCAGATATTCATTTCGCTAACGAAGATGTTTTAGAGTTGGTGCACATAGCTGACCTATTACTGACAAAACCAATTACCGTAATTTATTTGTAATAGAGCTGTTTACAGCATGTCCACTGAATGATTCTTTTTTCTTATTTACAAATAGGAGAATAATCCCATTCAGACATAGTAGCAGACTTCTTTGCCGACTGGTTGATTTAATTGCCAGTGCCCTATTTTCCTGAGTGCTGTCCTCTGAAGGTCGTTGAATGTTTGGTGGCTGTGCAGGGGTGGGGGCAGTTGGAGGGAAATGAAAAAAGATAAGAAAACATGCAATATCGCTTCAAAGTTTTGGAGTAATGATATTATACACTATCATTATGCTCAATATAGTCAAGTGGACTGTTGTTTTTCAGTGGCTATATGATAGTCCCTGGGTGAGCGAACGTTCATCTCACTCAGTTGCTAACCGATAAGTTGGAGGTTCCAGTCTACCCAGTCCACCCAGAGACACCTTGGAAGAAAGGCCTGGCAGTCTACTTTGGAAAAAATTAGCCGTTGAAACCCTATGGAACAGAGTTTTACTCTGACACACATGGGATTTCCATGAGCCGAAATTGACTTGACAGCAACTGGTTTATATAATATATTCAGGCTAGTATTGGAAAAAAAAATTTTCTTCCCTCTTGACCCCACCTTTAAATTCTTTTTTTTTGACATTTGGCTTTCTGAAACAATGATTCAGGAAGACAGTTCAGTGGGGGAATAATATGGAGATCATTTGAGAAATATTTTCAACCTACTTGTGTCCTGTGTGGACCCTTCCCCAGTGTGCGTGCACACACACACACACACACACACTCACACATTCTGGCATAGTATCGTGAGTTATTAGAATCAGGTTAAGGATGTACACTGCAGATAGTCCTTAAGTCCTTCTCAAGCATGCCTCTTACCCCAAAGAAACAGTGGTCAAATTATTTCAATTAAATATAAGGCAGACAATTTTTTTCTTCCATGTAAAGAATATATTCATATTTAGATTATAATATGGCAAGGTGAAAGGTCATGGAGGTATTGTGCATATGGAAAGGTTGTTACGAAATTACACGTTCAGTTATTATAAAACCAAAAGAAGTAAACTAGTCTGTAGCTGTTAACATTTTTTTTTTAGTCACAGTGAAAATATGTGTCAGTGTTTGCCAGTAAAAATTATTGTTTTCAATGATACCTACCAAATTATATACCTCACTGGATGCTTAGTCTTTTTTTGGAACAATGAGAAAACAAATGTCTAATGGATGGAACCAAATATGGTAAATTACTTACAAATTTGGTAATGAAATAAATTGTTCCAGTAATATATATCTAGTAACATAATAACATAATATATATTACAAAAAAGTGGATTTTAGCATATAATATGGTGGCTGCAAGTTCCAGCTTTGCCACTAACTAACCCAGTGACCCGGGGAATGATAGTAACTTAACCCAAGTTTGGCTTTTCTTGACTGTAAAATTGGGGTAACCGTAGTATCTTCCACAGAGGAAGGATTAAATGGGGTATATTGTCCATCTGTTCTTGTTGAGTGCCGTCAAGTCAATTCCAACATCTAGCGACTCCATGTGACAGAGTAGAACTGCCCCATAGGGTCTTCTAGGCTGTAATCTTTAGCCCTGGTGGCGCAGTGGTTAAGAGCTCAGCTGCTAACCAAAAGTTCCGCAGTTCAAATTCACCAGCCACTCCTTAGAAACCCTACAGGGCAGTTCTACTCAGTCTTACAGAGTTGCTATAAGTTAGAATCGACTCGATGGTAAAGTTTGGTTTTCGGTTAATCTTTATGGAAGCAGATTGCCAGGTCTTTCTCCCCTGAGACACTGGTTGCGTTCGAACTGCTGACCCTTAGGTTAGTAGCCTAATGATTAACCATTGCACCACCAGGACTCCTTGTTTTCCATCTAGTTCTTATAAATAAATAAAAAGACGGCACTAATACCAAATGAAATGCAAGATGAGCTAAGCATCATAAGGGTAGGATGGAGGGGCTGATCTCCTTCCTGTATCCTCAGAGGCCTTCCTGGGGATACTAAACTAGAAAGACAGAGAAACAATAAACGCCAACATCACTTTACAAAGTACAAAAAAAAAAAAAGGAGGAATGTTAAGGAACTGTGGAAACATGAAAGAAGCTTAGGAGTCTGCCTGAATTAAGACAAGAAAGATTTCCAGGGTAAAGAAGGCTTACGCTGAGGCATGAAGCATTTTGATGTTTTGGAGGAGACTCCAGGCAAAGGGAAATAGGAAACACCAGAGGACATTAAGACAGTACAGTATGTGTTCTAGGCAGGCAAGTAGGTATAATAAAAACAAGGATGAGGGATGAGTACTAGAAAGACTTCCTGCCCTTTATGTATATTAAAGACTCCTTTGTAATTTTGCCTATGTCTCTTTAACATTTTCAGTTGTTTAAATTAAACGAGTTTTTTCTACCCTAGAATACAGAATATATTAAAATGTTGATAATAAGGAAAAACACATCTACAGAATAAATATTAAAAAGTATACCCTGGCAAAAAGCATCCTTTAGCTTTTTTTTTTTTCTTTTTAAGAATTCTTCACTCTTAAAGCTAGAACAGTAGAGATATTCTAGCGAAACCCACTTAAAATAAACATGAAGAAACGGAAGGCTAGAGAGTTTAAATTACATGGTAGTCATCTCATTTCTACTTTGTTGTGGTGAGACTTTAATGGGAACCATTGAAAAACAGAATGTGAATAGGAATCTTTGAATGATAACCATAGCTGACATTTAGTTTATATATATCTTGTTTTTAAAAACTGATGTATTTTTCTGGACACTTATGTCTAGAAGTAATGTATGCCTTTTGGCTACTCCGTTTGTTTTAAATCAACAATTTAAAATATCTTTTTGTTAGGAGTTATTTTTATAGTGTTCATATTTTAAGATATCCATTTCATCTTATTTCCTGCATTTAAATGCTTCACTTCATTTACATCTTTTTTTTTTTTTTCCCTCAGTGAGATCCCAGCCTTCTAGAGATTCTCATAGATTCAGGTTTTCGAATATGTGCTAAATGTTATACTCAAACTTAAGTACTTGGGTATCAGGAACTGACCTAAACCCAAAAACCAAACCCAGTGCCATCGAGTCGATTCCGATTCACAGCGACCCCATAGGACAGAGTAGAACTGCCCCATAGAGTTTTCCAAGGAGCTCCTGGCGGATTCAAACTGCTGACCCTTTGGTTAGCAGCCGTAGCACTTAACCACTAGGCCACCAGGGTTTCCGGAACTGACCTAGTTTAGCTTATTGCTTTGTTTAAGCCTGGAAGAATCATAAATGCGGAATTAAGAGCTTTAACTGGAAGCTTGGGTTAAAGTTCTCATCAGTCTCCTAAATTCCTTTAAAAATAAGCCACCTTAAATTAACGAAAACTCACTAATCCCGTTAAGATTTTTTTTAATTATCGAAAAATAACTCTCCCTGCTTGAGATCTTTTATTATGCACTTTATCTGGGAGAAAATAACCGTCAAATTATTAACTCCTACTACCTTCTTAACTTTTATTAATGAATTTAAAACTCTTCTGCTTGTTGCCAAGTTAGGGACAGATAACACTGAAAACTAATGTTTCAATTATTAGGCCAACACTCTGTAACTCTCGTCTCTTTTTTTTTTTTTTTTAAGAAATTGTAATATTTTTGTTTGTTATTTCAAGAAAAGAGGAGGGAGGAAGCTGAATGAGTTTACCTGCATACATTTCAACCAGGTCCTTCATTATGTGTATGACACAATGGATCTTAATACCTGAATCCTGCTTAAGTTTCAGGGACTTGTTTTTGGAGCATAAAATTTTCCTTCCACAGGCCATTGTAAGTTAACAGGAAACCTAACAAGAGAAAGGAATGATCACGAACATAATTCTAAGTAGCTGTAGAGCTGACCAGAGTTTTCTAAAAACACAGTAGTTGCGTTTGTGTCAATTGTTTTTTTTTACTCCTGTGTAATTGTCATCTAGCTGAAAGTAGCAACTTCTTTTATCTCGAATTTTGATTGTGTTTACTCTGATGAAAGTGACAGCTAAACATCTCGCTGCTTTCAAAGAAATGCAATGTAGGCGTCTTTTTCTCAGGTTTGTCTCCTTGGCATTCGTTTTCTTAACTTTAGTGTATAGGCCTAGGGTTATTGGGTGCTGCCAAAAGGCAATAAAGTAGTGCTCGATTTCAGTATTTTCAGATAATTTGTAGAGAAGATCGTTCAACTCCTGGAAATGCTGCTGCCTTTTCAGTAGCATTTATCTATTTATTTTATTAATAGGAAATCGCTTAAACTTTATTTTTAAACTAAGAAATAATGGGGTAAGTTTATTTGTATTTTGCATTTAAGAGAGATTCTTCACATGCAGGTCTTTAGTTTATTTTGGATGCATCTTCCATTAAGTAGTAATGGGAAGTCATTAGGAAGAAAAAATTTTAAAGAGTTGACGTTTCAATTTGTATAGGTAGTCTGATTTATGCCAGCAATACTGGAGTGAATCTCTTAATTTTCACAAACGACATGTAATATAATAGTATGTGTAACTGATGACCAGTGATAAAAATTAAGCTCAGCTGGAGCTCTTGGTGTTGCAATTTGAATTTACATTAAGCTTTGGGGAGTCTCGACAAAGACTTTAGAAAACTCCACTTATGTATCCCCATGTCTTGTGGAACACGTTTCTGTGATACAGGAAATCACTGACTCTTTAAAGCCCCATAATATGGCTGGATTTTACAGAGAAATAATATGCAGTTGGCTATTTCTGCTAACTTAAAAATATTTTTGCATTAGAAAGATAGGTTTCATTTTAAATTTGGAAAATGGCATGTAGTAATCAAAATAAGTGATTAAGTGGAACCAGAATGTAGCGTAAATCCCTGTCTTTTAACCAAACTGTTGTCATTTCTATTGCTCAAAAGGATATATATATATATGTATATATGCTACCTTTATTATTAGAGTTATGGCCATTTATTATCATAACAATGTTTGCGTGGCATTCATTGACTAAATTCTATGCTAAGCATTTGCTGAGGAATAACCAGCTAGCTATTTGAAGAAGGTCAGGAATGCTGCTTTCTCTATTGATTAAAATGTAAGGATTTCATAACCTTTCCTAATTACAGTGGGCTTCTAATCTACATGGCAGCATACTTTTATTTTAACTAAAACAGGGACCTGGTGATAGTAGATTAGCACAGAATGTGTTTAATCATTGAACCCAGAGCATTTTTTAGTATTAGCAAGCCTCATTTAATAAAAACTGATAGCACTCTTCCCTAATTTGAAACGGTTTCTGAAACAAGTAAAAATTCAAATGGCTTCTGAAACAAATAAATTAGGATTGAATTTTAAGGTCTGTAAAGGAGAGAATAAGAAATAGCAATAAACTTTATTCTTATTGGAATTTAAGGTCCTGGTATGATTCCTCACGGTGTTGAGAGGAGGGGATACATTTAGAAGGATCAGTTACCTCAGATGCTTCATGTGACTTTATTTCATTAATTTTGCCATTTGGTGGGGAGTTGAGGATGTTACAAATGGTGTTTGCTTGTTATGATTGTGCAGTTGGTTGATAGCTTTTGAAAGCTATTATAAAGGATTTTTTTCAGTATCATTTTCTTTCATAAACATGTATTTCATTCTTAGGGGTATATTATTATGAAACAAATGGGAGGGGAGTTCTTTCATTTTCAGAAAAGCCTAGTTTTGGGGCTAAGGCTAATTTTTCCCTTAGAGAATTAACCGATAAACTTGTACAATAAGTAGTTTTATGTTTCAAGAGATGTGATTTGAATCAGAATACATCACAATTCATTTTTCTTTGAAAGATCTGTTATAACACCATTCCTAATTTGTTTTTTATTTTTTCCTTTTTTCTCCTGCTTGTTGTAAGGCCGGGCTGGCAACCAGAGGTCATGCTATCAGGAGCCGTACAAAGGCCCTACTTCTGAGTATCTCCCAGCCAGTTTTATCTTGTACTTTGAATAGATGAATGGGTGTTCCTATTATCTAAGCATATTTAGGTAAGGTGTAAACAAACTTTGTTGTACAGACCTCCTCCCTTTGTTTTGCAAGGCCAAAGTAAGTTTTAGGCTCATTATTTTGTGGAATTATAAACCAAAGTTAGTAAATTACATTTGTAGTAACAAATGTTTTAATCCCAGTTCTAGAGAACTAAAGTTGTAACTAAAGTTTTAGAGCTAAACTATTTTAAAAATATTTGTTAAATTCCATTAATACATGTAAGTTAGGCAAAGTTTTATGTCTGGGGGGAGAACAGTAATTTTCTACTGGTTTCAACTTTTATTTTCTACTTATTTCAAGACAACTTATTAGACTACAGAGAATTATCTGTTCTACTATTCAGGCATTAATGTAACTTTGTTACAGTAAAATCAATACTAGAAATCACGTTCTTAAACTACAGAGAATTATCTATCTGTAGATTATTAAGAATGATTTCTACTAATAATTTTACTGTAACAAAGTCAACGTTAATACCTGAATGGTAGAATCATGGAATGGCTGTTTAAGTTAGAACTTGGAGATAATAGAACCTGATACATTGCGTATGGTATATGATCAATAAATTCTTGATCAAAAAATTCTTGGATCAATAAGTTCTTGGAAATAATAGAGCCTGATACACTGCATATGGCAGATGATCAATAACTTCTTATGGAAGTAATAAATTAGTGTGCCCATTTTACAGATGAGGAAATTAAGGTCAGAGATGTTAAGTAAAAAATTTTAAGGAAACAAACTCTGGTACATACCCACAATGGAGTATTGTTCAATGATAAAGAACAATGATGAATCTGTGAAGCATCTCATAACATGAATGAATCTGGAGGGCATTATGCTGAGTGAAATAAGTCAATCACAAAAGGACAAATATTGTATGAGACCACTATTATAAAAACTCATGAAAAGGTTTACACACAAGAAGAAACAATCTTTGATTGTTACGAGGGAGGGGAGGGCTGGGGGTGGAAACACACTAAATAGACGATAGATCAGTGGTTACTTTGGTGAAGGGTTAGGTAGTACACAGTACTGGGGAAGTACAAAACTTGTCCAAGGTAAGGTCGTGGAAACTCCATAGACATATCCAAACTCCCTAAGGGACCAAATTGCTGGGCTGAGGTTCTGTTGGGACCATGGTCTCGGGGAACATCTAGCTCAATTGGCATAACATAGTTTATAAAGAAAATGTTCTACATTCTACTTTGGTGAATAGCATCTGAGGTCTTAAAAGCCTGTGAGTGGCCATCTAGGATACCTCACTGGTCTCACCCCCTTCAGGAGCAAAGAAGAATGAAGAAAATTAAGATTCAAGGAAAAGATTAGTCCAAAGGACTAACGGACCATATCTACCACAGCCTTCACCAGACTGAGTCCAGTATAACTAGATGGTGCCCGGCTATCACCATTGACTGCTCTGACAGAGATCACAATAGAGGGTCCCTAACAGACCTGGAGAAAAATGTAGAACAAAATTCTAACTCAAAAAGAAAGACCAGACTTGCTGGCCTGACAGACACTGTAGAAACCCTGAGAGTATGGCCCCTGGACACCTTTCAGTTCAGTAATGAAGTCACTCCTGAGTTTCACCCTTCAGCCAAATATTGGACAGGCCCATAAAACAAAATGAGACTAAAGGGGCACACTAGCCCAGGGGGAAGGACTAGAAGGCAGGAGGGAACTGGGAAGCTGGTAATAGGGAACCCAAGGTTGAGAAGGGAAAGTGTTGACATGTCTTGGGATTGTTAACCAATGTCGTAAAACAATATGTATACTAACTGTTTAATGAGAAACTAGTTTGTTCTGTAAACCTTCATCTAAAGTACAATTACAAAAATTTTTAAAATTTTAAGGGGACAAAGCTAGTTAATAGCAATGACAGTCCAAATTCTAAGGAATTTGAGAAGCCTGTGTAAGGACATTTAGATTTTATATTGTAAAGATCAACAAAATACCTATTATTTCACAAATTCTGATATGTAAGAACTGGTAACAGAGGTTAGCAAAGCAGGTTGTAGGGCAGCCATTGAGCCACGGTAGAAGAGAGGTTCCCATGTTTGCAGGTTGTGTGCACCTGACCAATGCTTTGGCAGGTAGCTGCATGGGCACTTTTAGTAGCCCCACTTAAAGTTTCCTCTCTGAATTGGAATCTATGACTCCAGTACATTGTGCTCAGACAACAAAAATGAAGGAAGCATGAAACCTTCAGCCAACACAAGTAAGGACAAAACTAGTAGAAATTATTTTGTTCAGTCAACACTGTGAACTAAGCCCACGTCTGGACTAAACTTTCACACAGAGCAAATGTTGTAAAGGTATAAATTTGGTACTATAAAACAGGATTAAAGATTGTAATGTTTACTAGTGTATATGTTTCCCTTATGTATGTACACATATGATTGTGTGTATGTTTGTATACGTATGTGTGTATGCATGTATATTGTTGTGTGTGTGCACATGTGTGTATGTGTATGTGTGTAACAGAGGGAAACGTTGTCTGCTCCCGCACCATCCTAATGGTCGTTGGTATGTTTGAGTCCATTGTATGGCTGCTGTGTCAGTTCATCTCATTGAGGGTTTCCCTTGTTTTTGCTGACCCTCTATTTTACCAGACATGATGTCCTTTTTCAGTAGTTAGTCTTTCCTGATGATATGGCCAAAAGAAGCCTGCCAAAGTCTCGTCATACTTGCTTCTGATTGTATTTCTTCTAAGACTGATTTTTTTTTTTTTTTTTAAGTATTGAAAGGTGGACCCTTGGAAGGCACTTATAGGTTGATACAGTTTCACTTTCACTGGGGTTCATCTGATGAACAAGGTTCTGAGCACACTGTGGACAAAAAGAAATATGCTGCAGAGGTAAGATACACTTGTTTTTCTTTCCATGAAAATTTCCAGTTTCTTCAGAAATTGATATTTAGCCTTAATTTCAAAATAAATCTGGTTTTGTAAGTTCAGTTCAAAGTAAGTGAACCAAGTCTTTTACAAAGAACCTTCACATTTGCTTCTTATAACCTTTATTTGAAATATTACATTTAAGGGCTGAGAAACTTTTTCTGCTGCCTCCAAAGACACCATTTGTACACACACACAAAAGGCATAATTGTACAATTCTGTTAATATAAAGGAGCCCTGGGGGCCCAGTGGTTAAGAGCTCAGCTGCTAACCGAAGGTCGACAGTTCGAATTCGCCAGTCACTTCTTGGAAACCCTGTGGGGCAGTTATACTCTGTCCTGTAGGGTCGCTATGAGTTGGAATGACTCAATGGCAACGGATTTGGTTTTTGGTTTTTTTGGTTAACATAAAACTAGAAATGAAGTTTGGATCTTGCCTCAAAAATAGGCATTTCTTAGAATTATTGATGAAATTATTTACTATTATACCAAGTAGTAGATAATGAGAATTAAAATGAAGGACAAGTTTGTATTTAAAATTATTCACATTTTCACTTTCTTTAGCAACCTAGTTATGAAGAAAAAGTTATTGATAAAATCTGTGGTCTTTTATTATGTAAGTCATTCATAGTTTATTTGTGATTTTTTCCCTCCTATGCCTTCAGCTTCACTTGGTTCATTGGAACACGAAATATGGGGAATTTGGAAAAGCCGTACAACACCCTGATGGACTGGCAGTTTTGGGGATTTTTTTGAAGGTTAGTTGATAGTCTAATTTTTTTTCTCCTGTTTTCAAGAAAGATTGTTCAGATAGGACATTCATAACAAACAAGATAGCCTACAAAAGAGCCTGGGAAATGCCTTTGACTTTGAAGCATTTTCGGTCTTACTTCCCCCCTCCATATTTACTTGAGGAGCCCCAGTGGTGCAGTTGTCAAAGCACCTGGCTGCTAATCAAAAGGTTGGTAGTTCGAACCCACCAGCTGCTCTGTGGGAGAAAGATGTGGCAGTCTGCTTCTGTAAAGATTTATAGCCTTGGAAACTGTATGGGGGCAGTTCTACTCTTTCCTGTAGGTCCATATTTACTAGTAGCAGTGAAATGGAGGACAAAAAGACAGTTCAAGAGATATTTATTAGGTACTGTTTGGATGTGAATGTGAAGGACGTAACAGAATAGTTTGAATAACTGACAGGGTTTTTTTATTCAACTGAAACCTTTTGTTGTTGTCTTGTGCCATCGAGTTGATTCTGATTCAGGGCAACCCCATATATTACAGAGTAGAACTACTCCATAGGGTTTTCTTATCTGTAATCTTCATGGAAGCAGATTGCCAGGACTTTTCACACCCACCACCAACCTTTTGGTTATCAGCTGAGCACCTACTATTGCTCCAACTAGAGACCTTCAACCTAATCCTAGATAGGACTGTTTCACATTAAAAAAAAAAAAAAAAAGGCCAGTTGCCCTTGAGTTGATTTGGCTCATGATGATCTCTTGTGTGTCAGATGCTAAATGAAGGTCAGGTTTTAAAGAGGTAAAGACAGTAACTCTCTAGTTTTGGAGAAAATCAGATAACAGTGGGAGGTGCAGGTGGAACTGCCATCTAACAGTTGTCAAGGGGCTTGGAGAATATTCATGGGTCCTGAATACATATGTGAAGGTGGAAGGTATGGTTATCTATGAAATCATACAAGGAAAGCATGGGGATAGAATAAAGCTGCTGAGGATGCAACTCTGAGAAACTCCAAAGTACATGCCATTTGAGGTAGTGAAACAGGTGCTAATGAAATGAATAAAAAGGAATACAAGAGTAAAGGGAAATTCAGAGGCTGGACAGCATAAGGAAAACAAAAGTGTAGGGAACTTTTAAAAGGAAGATAGACAATAGTGTAAAATCCTACAAGATGTTTAAGATAACACTTGAGAAGTATTTTTTGGTTATGATAGTAGGAAGTCAGTGGGGACTTTTGAAAAGGTTGTTTCAGGGGTGGAAGCAGGCCAGGTTGGAGATTCACTGCAAATTGGACCATCTACGACACCGGTGTAATCACGTGAAGACTGATGGGTGGCATACATAAACCGATGGATTTTGGTTTGGTATATGGAGAAATTTTATGACAGAGCTGCCCAAATCAAAATTAACACAGTACCAACTGTATTATGGTCTCTTGTCCCTTGTGTTTTTCTATAGATTGGCAGTGCTAACCCAGGCCTTCAGAAAGTCGTTGATATGCTGGATTCCATTAAAACAAAGGTAAAGTTGAATTTTCTGTCACTTCCAAAAAAAATCCATTGCTGTAGAGTCAATTCCGACTCTCAGTGATACTCTAGGACAGAGTAGAGCTGCCCCATAGGGTTTACAAGGAGCAGCTGGTGAATTCGAACCGCTGACCTTTTGGTTAGCAGCCATAGCTCTTAACCACTGTGCCACCAAGGCTCCTCATTAAGTACCTATTTCGAATAGCCCATTCATTTTCAAAAATTCTTTTGATCAAATTGAATAAGCTCTTTGGCATGTGATGTTTGGATGACTAGTAAATAAAGATAAAACATTGACTATATAATTCATTAAGGTCTTCTGTATCCAAAAGTTGATCCTAATACTAGTGTAATTCTGAGACTTGTGTTTAATCTTATCTCCTAGCACTCCAACATCTATATGTAAGTTACAGAGAATCTTAAGGTGGTTGCAAGGAAGCTGAAAGGGCCTCTGGCCAAATTATTCACTTATTCACGTAAAAAAACCAAGCCAAACCAAACCCAGTGCCGTCGAGTCGATTCCGACTCATAGTGACCCTATAGGACAGAGTAGAACTGCCCCATAGAGTTTCCAAGGAGCGCCTCGTGGATTCAAACTGCCGACCCTTTGGTTAGCAGCTGTAGTGCTTAACCACTGCGCCACCACTTATTCATATAGCAAATATATATTGAGTACTTACTACATGCCAGTTAGTTTGCTAACCCAAGAGACACAAGGGCGAACAAGACAAACAAGGCCCTGCCTCATGGAGTTTTATGTTCTATGACTTCTCTGAATTTGTCTGGCCTGTGTCTAAATCCTCTTACAGCATGGCTCTGCTGAGGTCACTGAGCCTTGACTTAAACGTTAGAGTCACTTCCCATGATGGAAATCCTTGCTTTATAAGGCTGCTTTTCAAAGGGAAGTAGCATATATTTTCTGAAATACTTGTACATTATTTCTAGCTTGACCCCTTGAATCATACAGAATAAACTAGTCCCCCTTCCAAATGACCCTCCTCCATCCCTAGCAGCCCCTTACCCCCAGGCTAATTATCTTCAGCTCCCTTTAACTGTTCTTAAATGACATAGTTCTGTGTCTTTGAAACAAGTTTGTCACTTCCAGTAGCTCAATCCTGTTTACATCTATTGATTCAAAAGTGTAACGTGTAGAACTAAATGTACTTTTAAGTTCTGACCTGGCTATCAAAGAGGCTAGCAGGACAATCGCCTCCTCATCAGAGAAACTGTATTTCTGTTAAACAGCAACTTAAATTATATAATGGCAGCAATCTAACTTTCAATACTGGATATGATCAGTCTATGACTTAGTGGGATATGTAAGAGATTATTTTAGAGGACAAGATGAGAAATGGACATATGAAAATAATAATCAGATTTTCTTGCTCATATCTGCCAGTCTCTATTTTCAAGTCAAATGTCTTCTGTTAATTTTTTTCATTTCATCTGCCAGTGAGTATGGAACCTGTCTTTAAAAAAAGCTTTATGGCTGTCAGAGGGGAATAGCCTTATTTACATTTCCTACTCTCCTGCCTTCTTCTCCTGCGATCATTGGCATTTTTAACCTGTGTATTTGTTTGCCTTTTTCAGGGTAAGAGTGCCGAATTCATTAACTTTGATCCTCGTGGCCTCCTTCCCAAAAGCTTAGACTACTGGACCTACCCAGGCTCACTGACTACCCCTCCACTTCTGGAGTGTGTAACCTGGATTGTGCTAAAGGAGCCCATCAGCGTCAGCAGTGAGCAGGTCGGTTTCTAATGAGAGGTCTGTAGAGAGAGAAGGAATATTTACTCCAGGCAGAATAGGTTAGCCTTTGGAGTCAGACAGACCTGGGCTTTAATCCTTCTTCTGCTGCTCCTAGCTGTGGCACCTAATGCCTGTAACGGTGCCCAGCAAATAAATGGCATTCAATAAATACTTGTTATTAACCACAGTACCTCAGGCAGCTTGTTTAGTCTGTAAAATTGAATAGCTATTGTGAGGATTAAATGAGAAAGATGTCTGTCATCTAAGAAATGCTGTTTTGTAACCTATGATGAAACCGAGGCCCAGAGAAATGAGATTTTGTATTCAAGGTTACAGAGATAGTAGTGATAATTTCCAGCCCAGTGCTCACTCACATCAGAACTCATTGCAATTTTATTTATATCAGGATGTGTTTTTCAATCCTAAAGAAGGCAACAGTCATCCCTTGGAGAAAAGTATCTATCAAAACTCACCCTGCGTTGGTTAGAGGCATAGACCAGAGACCCCACGTTTAACATGCAGTGTAGTTTGTGATGTCCAAGCGATTAATGCAGCTAAGTCACTGAGTATCCACGGAATTGGGTATAAATGAATTTTTCCTAGACTGTCTCCATCAGCCCACTATTAAATGTAGAAAATGAACATTCCTTGGTAGGATCCCTGCATAATTCAACAAGATTTAAGCCTACAAATAGAGCTAAAACATTTTAACATTGAATTTGGAATCATTCAAGTTTAGAGCTGGAATGTGCAACAGGGATCACATTGTCTAACCTTCTCATTTTATAGATAAGCAGTCTGAGGTACAGGGAAAGTCCTGTTCCTGTGTTCTGTGTTTTCATTTAGAATATTAACCTCTGAGTACCACAATATTTTATATCTTTCTGTGAAGGAAATCTACTTCTAACAGTGAATATTTAAAAATTGTTATCTCAAAGTGGACCAAAGAAAACCAGTATGCTTGACTGGTATGTGACTTAAAAATTGGCCTCCTAGTCTTAAAATATTTGAGCAGTCTTCTTGAAGTAGTAGCATAAGAAAAGATTATAATGCCACTTCTTATTTGTAAGTGTAGTGTTTGAGTTTCAATCTACAGCATGAAAATTATTTTTCCTTCCTTCATGGGGAGCAAACCACCTTTGAAATCCATAGCCTGACATTGAGCGCTGTTATAATGAATGATTTATTGTGTACCCATACATACACCCATACACACATAAGTACATATAAAACGAAGCCAAACCCACTGCCGTTGATTCCGACTCATAGCAACCCTGTAGGACAGAGTGGAACTGCCCCATAGAGTTTCCAAGGAGTGCCTGGTGAATTTGAACTGCCAACCTCTTGGTTAACAGCTGTAACACTTAATCACTATGCCACCAGGGTTTCCTAAGTACAAAAAAAAGGTAAGGGCAATTGAGCCTACTTCATTGGTCCATGTACACCGAATTTGCCCTTTAAGATAGAAACTGATGTTAAAATAGGTATATTAACCGTGTCTATGGGCAAAATACCGATAGGGATATTTTTCATATCATGTAACAAGGAGTCAAGAGGTAGGGAAGTACTCAGTCACTACCTCAGAGTTTTATTTCCTGCTTTTTTATAATTCTCTTGGCTTTGCCTCTCCTGTCTGCAGCTTCATCCTTAAGGTGGTTGCAAGAGCAGTTTGAGCATGACAGCCAGATACAACCATGCCCAAAGTGGGAAAGGATTGGCTCTTCCATTGGTTTCCTAAGAGTAGGGAACCCTTTCCAGACCTTTATCTCAATGGCTAGACTTGCTCCTTGGCCACTTCTAAACCAGTCTCTGGCAGGGAAATCTGGTCACTGTTATGGATTGAATTGTGTCCCCCAAAAATATGTGCTGTAAATCTTAACCTCTATGCCTGTGGTTGGAGCCCTGGTGGCGCAGTGGTTAAGAGCTTGGCTGCTAACAAAAAGGTTGGCAGTTGGACTCCACAAGCTGCTCCTTGGAAACCCTATGGGGCATTCTACTCTGTTCTATAGGATCACTGAGTCACAGTTGTCTCAATGGCAATAGCCCCCCCCACCCCCCACCCCCCGTTATGCCTGTGCTTAGAATCTCGTTTGGGAATGGGTTGTCTTTATTATGTTAATGAGACAGGATTAGTGTAGTGTGTGTCTTGACTCATTCTCTTCTGAGAAATGAAAGCAATTAGACAAGCAATCGAGAAGCAGAGATGGGGGAAGAGAGATGCCAAACCACATGAAAATTACCCAGGAACAGAAGCTCAAAGAGACAAGGACCTTCGTCCAGAGCCAACAAAGAGAAAAACCTTCTCCTAGAGCCAACACCCTGAATTCAGACTTCCAGCCTCCTAAACTGTGAGAAAATACATTTGTTAAAGCCACCCAATTGTGCTATTTCTGTTATAGCAGCACTAAACCCACTGCCGTCGAGTCGATTCCAACTCATAGCGACCCTATAGCACTAAATAGCACTAGGTAACTAGAATTGGTCGACGTTCAACCATTTCAGGAGGTAACATATGATCAAGAAACAATGGTACTGAAGGAAGAAGTCCAAGCTTCGCTGAAAGCATTGGTGAAAAACAAGTCTCCAGGAATTGACAGAATACCAACTGAGGTATTTCAACAAATGGATGCAGTGCTGGAAGTGCTCACTCATCCATGGCAAGAAATTTGGAGGAGAGCTGCCTGGCCAACTGACTAGAAGAGGTCCGTATTTGTGCCCATTTCAAAGAAAGGTGATCCAACAGAATGTGGAACTTATCAAACAGTATCATTAATATCACACACAAGTAAAATTATGCTGAAAATCATTCAAAAGCAGTTGCAGCAATACATCCACAGAGAACTACCAGAAATTCAAGCTGGATTCAGAAGAGGACGTGGAATGAGAGATGTCATTGCTGATGTCAGATGGATGCTGGCAGAAAGCAGAGAATACCAGAAAGATATTCACCTGTGTTTTATTGGCTGTGCAGAGGCATTCAACTGTGTGGATCGTAACAAATTATGGATAACATTTTGAAGGATGGGAATTCCAGAACTCTTAATTGTGTTCATGAGGAACCTGTACACAGACCAAGGGGATACTGCATGATTTAAAGTCAGAAAAGGTGTGCATCAGGGATGTATCTTTTCAGCATACTTATTCAATCTGTATACTAAGCAAAAACTCTGAGAAGTTGAACTGTATATATGAAGAAGAATAGGGCATCAGGACTGGAGGAAGACTCATTAACAACCTGTGTTACACAGATCAAACAACCTTGTTTGCTGAAAGTGGAGAGGACTTGAAGATCAGACTATAGCCTTCAGTGTGGATTACACCTAAACATAAAGAAAACAATCCTCACAACTAGACCAATAAACATCATGATAAAAGGAGAAAATATTGATGTTGTCAAAGATTTTATTTTACTTGGATCCACAGTCAACACCCATGGAAGCAACAGTCGAGAAATCAAATTTGCATTGGGCAAACCTGCTGCAAGTGACCTCTTTAAAATGTTAAAAAGCAAAGATGTCACTTTGAGGATTACAGTGTGCCCAACCCAAACCATGGTATTTTAAATTACCTCATATGCATGTGAAAGCTGGACTACTGATATTTTGAATTACAGTTTTGGCAAAAAATACTGAATATACCATGTACTGCCAGAAGAATAAGCAAATCTGTCTTGGAAAAAGTACAGCCAGAATGCTCAGCAAGGATGGCGAGACTTCGTCTCACATACTCTGGACATGTTGTCAAGAGGGACCAATCCCTGGAGAAGGACATCATGCTTGGTAAATTAGAGGGTAATCAAAAATGAGGAAGACCCTCAACGAGATGGATTGACACAGTGGCTGTAAGGATGGGTTCAAGCATAATAAAGATTGTGAAGATGGTGCAAGACCGGACAGTGCTTTGTTCTGTTGTACATAGGGTCACTATGAGTCAGAACTGACTCGATGGCACCTAACAACACACAGATAACTAAGATAGTCACCATGGTGCTTGAAGACCTATACACATTTATCCCCCTGAGGATTAAGGAGAGGGCAGATGTATGCTAATGAGAAAATATGGGGGTGGGGAGGGCGGGTGTTAGTTAAGCAATAGAAAAGGGTTTGCTACATTCTTCCACCTTTCTTTTCTATACTCAGGCTTTATATCTCTGATGCTAAAATAATGAACCAACTTGATCAGTGTAAGAATCTAATTCATTTGGCAGGGTGAAGAGTAGAAATCAGACATACTGGTTTGGTAAAAAATTTCATTTGATAGCACTTCATAAACAGATTCTAAGTCTTTCAGATTACTGGAATTCTGTTGTAAAAAACCAGTCCCCGGGTGCCATTAGAGATTTCCTTGCATTGCATAAAAATAGTCATCATGTATCTTATCACAGCTAAGCTGTGTTGAAGTTGACTTTATGGAAGTGATTAAGGGTATGTTACTGGACAGCAAAGATCAGGTTAAAGTCTTATTGATTTATTAAAAACCAAACCCGTGGCTGTCAAGTCAATGCTGATTCATAGCAAACCTATAGGACAGAGTAGAGCTGCTCCTTAGGGTTTCTGAGGAGCAGCTGGTTCGAACTGTCAGCCTTTTGGAAAGCAGCCGAGCTCTTAACCACTGTACCACCAGGGCTCCGTTTATAAGAGACTATATTAAAAAAAAAAAAAAAAATTTTTTTTTTTTTTTGTGTTACCACCCAAACCACTCTCTTCATTTAGATAAGGCCTTGCTTAGGAAAAGCAAAGCACCACTTGGGGAAAAAAGACCTTGAAGAGGTGGAAGACAGGTTGAGGGCTGCCTGTGTCACAGATATGGGCCAGGAAAGTGAAACAGTCTAAAAGGGAACAAAAACTAACCATCGGTAAGGGTTTGAAACCCCAGCTTAGGCAGATTCATTTTTATGTTTCTATATATTTAAGCAAAGATGCCAGCTCATCACCCTCCCCTGGAGTTTGCAGATCCAGGACAGCTTTATCTTATTGTACAGATACTGTAGTTTGTCCACCTTGGGTCAGAAAACAAAACTTGAATTTGGATCTAGAATTATTATTATTCTGAATCTCAGAAGTTTGATTTTACAGGCTTTTGATGTTTGGTTTTAAAATTAAAAGAAGACAAACTCATTGAAAAATTCCTTCTAATGACACCAACAGTTTTATACATAAATCTTGTTTGTTATGTTAAAAACATACATATATATATAGGAGACCCTGGTGGCGTAGTGGTTAATTGCTACAGCTGCTAACCAAAGGGTCTGCAGCTCAAATCCACCAGGTGCTCCTTGGAAACTCTATGGGGCAGTTCTACTCTGTCCTATAGGGTCACTATGAGTCGAAATCGACTCGATGGCGCTGGGTTTGGTTTTTTTGGTTATGATCTGTATGTAATTATATACCTGTTGAGAATCTAATTGAATTTTCGTCATTGACATGGTACTGTGAATATCAGGGAATGTATTTCAAGATATAACACAGGCACTCAAGTGAATACTAACGTGAGTCATTTTTTTTTTTTTTTAATTTTTAATTTTGTCTTCTAGATGTCTAAGTTCCGTAATCTTAAATTCAACGAGGAGGGTGAACCTGAAGAACCGATGGTGGATAACTGGCGTCCAGTTCAGCCACTGAAAAACAGGCAGATCAAAGCTTCCTTCACATAAGATGGTCCTAGAGCTCGTGTCCAAATACTGAATCTTCGCGTTTCCCTTTAGTTTAAGCAGGTCCCACAGTCAGAGTCCAAATAATGAATCTCTGGGTGTTTCTCTTTAGCTAAGCACAAATCAACATTGGTGATTTGGACTCTGACTGCTTTCCATCTGGTTTTTTAGACCCTTCATCTCTCACCGGACTTAATAAAATGTGAAGAGCTGGACCAGTTGTCATGCTTGACGGAATCGCTGTGGCTGGTGCTTTGTTTAACAGCAGTAGCTTTTCTGTAACAGAGAATAAAATACAAGGAATAGGAATACAATACCTTGTTTTTGTCCACAGCACACAGGGTGAAGAGGACTTGAAATCGTTAACTAAAACGCTGTTTTAAAAAACTAGGAAAGCAGTGGTTGAGAGCAAATTCTTATGAGGTAAATTGAGCTACTTGAGGTAAATCGGGTAAAATAGTCATGATTCTGTGTAATGTAAGTCAGGTAAAATAAATGTTCATGATTCCAAGATGTTATATTAAAAAACTTTTAAAATTCTTATATATTTATAGCAGTGTTACCTTAAATATAATTATGTTGCAATTTAGTGACTTTTGAGTTACCAAGATGCAAATGAAGTATTATCTGTAAAAATTGTTATAATTATAGTTGTGATACAGAGTATATTTCCATTCAGATAATATATCATAAATTAATAAATATTGTATTTTAGATATATTCTCTAATAAAAAAAATCAGAATTCTGTTTTGAAATATTTTCTTGTATCCTGGGCGAGTGGGTAATGAGGGAATAGCAAATGTCTACTTTTAGCATTCATACGACTCCTTCTATTCCATTTGTTTTTTGTTTTTTTGATTCATGTAATAGGAGTCTCCATAAAGGGAAAAATCCTGAAGGTCATTTTCTATGGGCATACTATTTGCCAAGCACTGTTTTAAGGGCTTCTAGAATATTAACTCATGCAGTCCTCATGACAAGCCTCTGAGAATTAATCCTGAAGAGCAGAGAGAAGTGCTCACATTTAAAAATAGTAAAGGTAGAGAAGGGGGAGGAAGGAGGTACATGCTGAATCAACATGGACTGCATGGAAATCCAATCGATAAAAATCCATTTCATTCATAGAGGAGATTCAGATGATTCCCGAAAGTAAAGAATAGATTGGATCCTAGAAACAAATTCTACCTATTTAAGAAAGGAAAAGAAGAGAGGGTAAGATTTTATGGTCTGACAGAGACTGGAGGAACCCTCAAAACTACGGCCCTGGATGCCCTGCTAACGCAGAACTAAATCCATTCCCAAGGCCCACTTCTCAGACAAATATTAGACAGGCCTATAAAACAAAAAATCAGTATACATGAGGAATGTGCTTCTTGGCTCAATCAAAGATGTGAGACTAAATGGGCAGCTCCTGTCCAAAGTCAGGATGAGAGGGCAGGAGGGGACAGGAACTGGACGAATGGACACAGGGAACCCAGGGTGGAAAGGGGGAGCATGCTGTCCATTGTGGGGACTGCAACCAATGTCACAAAACAATACATGTATAAACTTCTGAATGAGAGATTAAAGAGTAGTAAATTCACACTAAAGCACAATTAAAAAAAAAAAAGGATAAATGAAATAAAAATCTCCAACTCTTATGCCTGTATCCTGACCATGGAATACTTGGCTAATGAGTCATTCTGGAAAACTGAGTTTAGCATACCACTCAGATTCTACCCTTCAGGGCATAAAAACTCTTTGCTACTTTAGACAGAAATTTCTAAACTGATTGACACTCTTACCTGCTTTTCCAAAGAATTACACTGAGATTTATACAGGAGAAGGATCATGAGCTTCAGAGTTTGAAGACTTGTTTCGAATACCAGCTCTTCCCTATCACTCTCATCCTTGGTGTAAGGAAAGGATAACATTGAGGGTCGTTACAACTGTATAAAGTTTGGTGCATAGTAGAGATTCAAAACTTGCAGCTGTTTTTACTTTCTGGAGACCTGGTGGCACAGTGGTTAAGAGCTATGGCTGCTAACCAAAAAGGCAGTTTGAATCTACCAGGTGCTCCCTGAAAACCCTGTGGGGCAGTTCTACTCTGTCCTTTAGGGTCACTATGAGTTAATATTGACTTGACAGCAACGAGTTTGGTTTTGGTTTGATCTTACTTTTTCAAAAATGATTTTGTCAACCATAACTTTAAATTTTCTTAGTTGTTTCCTGGGATGAGCATTCACCTCTAATTTATTGTTTGAATAAGAGACTCGAATAACAACTTTAAACAGAATTGTATATAAACTAAAAGCAAGCCTTCTCTGGATGAGTTGCTGGGAGCCACTTCTGAATACATAATGAAGAGTTCAATTCACGAATATTTTCACGTATTATTTTCCAGCTGTATGCTGGACCAGAAACTTGTCAACAAGTGAAGTCTATATGTAGATGGATTATTATGTACTTGGTACATAATAGATGACATTCAAATATTGATTGAAGTGAAAATATTTTATATTTGTATCACTCTCAGCCAGAATTAAATTTAATCGGGAGATACAAATGTTTAAAAAACTTCTGAGTAACAAAATTTTTGTTGTATTTATAATGTGCCATAGATTATCCTTATTTTTCTTCTACCAAAATATTCTTTGAGGTAAAGAAGTATATATTTGTAGGACTCAGGCAGAGCTTGAAGCGGACCATTGCTTCTTTAAATTTCTGTGTTTTATTAAATTTATTAAAATTTCACATTCTACTTTGTACTATAAAACCACATTCTTTATTATTTTTTTTTAATTGTGGTAGGATAGAGGTCACAAAAGTTTGACATTTTGGCCACTCTTAAATGTAGGACTCAGTGACATTAATTATATTCACCATGTTGTGCTACCATCACCACTACACATTAGCTTGTAATATAAATGTTTTAAGTGGCTTACTACTAATAAAATTTGCCCCTGGGAAGTATGTACCATGTTTGCCCTGCAGTGTAACATTGCCCCTGCTAATCAGCTGCACCCTGTAGGACCCAGGTAGCCCCTGCTTGAGATGGACATGTAAAATAACATTGAGAGTCAGGAAAGAACAACTTAATATTAAAGCCTTAGGATTTTTATTATATTTATTTCTCATGGACAATCAGTAGTTTTAAATGAAGTGTGCACCTTGATACCTTAATGGATATCGTTATTGATATTAGTGTGATTTACATTTTTTAAAGCTTATTTGAATTTCTCTTCTGCATTTCATGGCTAAGACCCTAACTCTGTGAAATTATTTGCACTGAATTAGAAAGGAAATAACATAAAAGATACTGTGGTGGGCTGAATAGTGACCCTCTGAAGATGCCCACTCCCTAATCCCTAGAACCTGTATGTTGTCTTACATGGTTGAAGGGACTTTGCAGATGTGATTAAATTGAGGATTTTGAGATAAGGAGCTTATCCTAGATGATCTGGGTAAATCCAGCGTAAAATTACAAGGGTCCTTATAAGAGGGAGGCAAGAAGATCAGAGGCATGAGAAGGCAATGTGACCGTGGAAGCAGAGATTGGAATGATGTGACACAAGCAAGGAATGCCAGTGACTCTAGAAGCTGCAAGAGGCAAGGAGTAGATTCTTCTCTGGAGCCTCCCAAAAGAACTAGCCCTACTGACACCTTGATTTTCGCCTTATAAGACTCATTGCAGAGTTCTGACCTCCAGA
Organism: Elephas maximus indicus; assembly: GCF_024166365.1. Classification (NCBI taxonomy): domain Eukaryota; kingdom Metazoa; phylum Chordata; class Mammalia; order Proboscidea; family Elephantidae; genus Elephas; species Elephas maximus. Next base: position 56,114,705 of record NC_064833.1, on the reverse strand, counting down.
CACGTAAGATAATAAACTCATATTATTCTCAGTATTCAGTATGTAATAATTTGTTACAGCCACATCAGGAAACTACAGCAGATACTGAAGTCACATGGAAAATCCATGTGAGAATAAACTGTGGATGGCCAGAAACTCGCAGTCCAGACTCTTACTCTCTTTGCCTGGACTGTGCTTCCCCTCCATCTATACCTGTGAAATCTTACCCATTTTTGGATGCCCAGCTCAAACCTCAGCTCTGAACTTCTAATCTCTCATTTATGGTTTGTGCTTCTGTGACTTCTAGCAACATTTATCCCCCTCTATTTGGTGCAATATTTATGATGGTGCCTGTCTCCCCTACTAACTTCGTTGCTCTTTGAGGGCAGTGCCATGCTTCGCTCCCTTTTGTTTCACACTGGGTGCTGTGTGCACAACTGGTGCTTGGTACATGTGCCCTGGGTGGAATTAGCAGGGAATGAACTTTGTCCTAAATCTGAAGTAAGTACAGTGGAGGAAAAAGGAGAGACCTTATTTCATACATGCACTGAGGGTGCAAATTTAAACATTCTACACTAAGATGTGCAAAGAAAAGTAGCTCTTTATTTAAAATATGTGTTATTGTGTGTGTTTACTGTAGCCGATCTCATTTTCCTTATGACCACTCTCATCTCCAAATCCTCTGTGCAGTGGTGAGGGGGTGGTTGAAAACTCAAATCGGCCACTAAATGGCATCTCAATTTATTGTGGTTGAAGTATTTTTTTTCTAGATTTCTTACCCCCTACTATTATACTCCCACACCAGCCCACCCAGATGGTGCCTGGGTGACTGCGGAGGGGTCTCTGGGTCTGCAAGATGTCCTCTAGATCCTTGCTGGCTTCTGCCTGGGCTGGCCATGGCACCTGATCTGTGTCGACAGAGGTGTGGCCTGTTTCATCTGATCTTGGAGGTGAGTATAGCTGAAGGTTTATCTTTACCATTTTCCTCTAGTTGCAAAGTCCTGCACCCTACTATTATGACCCTGGGAAAGGGTCCAGTTGTTGCATCCAGAAAGAAATGGATAAGAGAAACCCCTGGTACCCAGAAAGAATCACACAGGGACAGCCTTCTTCTTCTGACCCAGGTGCAAGTGTCCTTGCTTTTCCCCCACCACCCAGATTTGGCCTGAGAGCATGAGGGGGAAACAAGGACACTGGTACCTGCTGTCTGTGTTTCCTTCCTCCTCCCTTCCCCCTTTCACACTGGATCAGAAGAGGTAGTCTGTCCCTTCTTCCTGTGTGACAGAGGCTTCCCTTATACTCTGTCCATTCCCCAGGGTCATAATAACAGACTCAATTCAGGAAAAGAAAATGGGTTTAACAATAGGGAAAGTCCATTAGAAAAATTTTTTAAATACTCTCCACATCATACCCAGCCAAAGGTTACCACAAAAGACTTTTCAGAAGATTTCCTTGGTTCACTTAGTAAAATCTAGAAGTAATTTAACTTGTGTTTCTCCCCTTTCTCGCTCTTTTTCCTATTTCTCCTCTATGTCAACCCCTATCTTCACTGTAATAGAGATATATAGTGCATAAATATGTTTAACAGAAGGTAGCATCTTTTTTCATCTAGTATTTTTAACAAGTTGTTTTATGGAATGAAACAAAAGATAACTTTGAAGACTCTGGTACTGAAAGGTTCATGTACCAACCACAAGCAGAAAGTTACATATTTTCTTTTATATGTATCAGACTGTAGGCTCAGATATGGCCGTTCCATCAGGATCATGAGATTTGAGGGGAGTATCCACCTCCCACCTGTTGGTTTGTAGTACTAGGGTAACTTGAGTGTTGCTATAATGCTAGAACCTCTGCCACTGGTATTTCAAATACTAGCAGGGTCACCCACGGTGGAAAGGTTTCAGAAGAGCTTCCAGACGAAGAATAGGAAGAAAGGCCTGACAATCTATCTCTGAAATTAGGCAATGACATCTCTATGGATCACAACAGAATATTGCCCAATGTGGTGCTGGAAGATGAGCCCTGTAGGTTGGAAAGCACTCAAAATACAAAGTGGCCACAAGAATGGACTTGAGCATACCAGCAATCGTGAAGATGGAGCAAGACAGGGCAATGTTTTGTTCTGTTGTACATGGGGTTGCCATGAGTCACAACTGACTCGACGGCAACTAACAACAACAGTAACATCACACCATACTTGTCTGGAGTCTCATCCAGCGCAGAGCAGAGTGCTGGCCCCAGTTTCAGGAACAAGTCTTACCAGTAGAGCTATCTGGAAAGAAATTTAGGAGCAGAAGAGGTCCTCAGTTCACATGGGGCCTATGGTTGTGCTTGGAGGGTGAATCCAGCGCAGTTCCAGCACGCTGCACACTCACCTGCCAGTGGGCAGCAAGCCACTGGCCTCTGCCACCCACGCCGGTGGCACAGCATCTGAAGTTTTCCTCCACATGCCTGTGTTCTTTGGAAGGGGGATCATCCCTGATCTTGCTAGAAAAGCTACGGTTCCTGGTCCTTTTTTTAGAAGACTGTACTGGCTTGATCGGTAGGGGCCAACATACCCTCCCAGAGCAGGTCTCTCTAGTTTCAGTCACCATTCTGTCCTTTCTCTCCTGCCCTTCCCTCCACCCAGGTTTCTACCTTCTAAAAGGTTTCAAGTCTGCATGCTTTATCGTCCAAGGCTATTCTCAGAAAATGCTAGCAGGATGAATCACACCTTTCAGCCCTGAGACCTGTGCATGGGACACAAAGGATCTCCAGTAGTCACATGTATGTAGAATTGCAAAATCTGAAAATTTTATTCACGCACATATGCATGTGTGTGTGTATAAATGCATATGTACATATACATGTGTGTATATAAATACATGTGTGTATATGTGTATATATTTGTCTCTCGATGAGCCAGCGGTTTGTTCAATAGATTGAAGTAGGATTGCGTGTTACGTCTCTGCCTACCTCATCCCACATTCATATACCCTTGAAGAAAGAAAAAGAGAAAATTCAAGTATTACTGAGTAATGTAGGCTGAAGGAGCCATGGAGATAGCAGAAGTGAGGTTTTGCATCACACAGTTCATAGCATTTCACGGCCCAAATCCCCATTCACCAACTCTATCCTCTTTCCTCTCAAGGCTGAGCCTCCGCAGTCCCCGGAGCCTCCCTTGAGCCTCATTTTCTTCTCTATTTCTAACACTGAGCAATTAAGCTTCACCTTTTCCCCCCTCTTCCCTCCCAGTGCACACAAGCTCACACATGTGGGTGCACTGACACATGAACACATGAGCATGCACACACACATACCCATCCCTTGATGCTGCACTACAGTGAAGCGTGCTCAAGACCAGCATAGGAAAGTTCCTTCAGTTTCAGAATTGACACTCCATAAAGGTGACAGAAGAACTACAAATTTTTTTTGTCACTAATCATTTTTTATTCTTCTACTACACGTGCATTGTCACTCTTATTCTCAACACAGTAGAATAAAAATTATTCCTATTTTATACAGGAAGATGTGGAGGCCCAGAGCGATAGGAAACATGTCCAAGGTCTTGTGGCAAATGTGGCAAAATGAGGATTCAGACCCAACTTTTAGAGTTTATGTTCTTTCCACTATACCATGTGAAGGATGATGGCCAGGGCCTGGTCTCTAACTGAATCAAGCTCTTCTACCCTCTTCTCTGAACTGCTGGTTTTTGAGGCCAAACTACAAGGACTAGGGTTCACTAGCCTGAGCCTGCCAGCCTGGCGAGAGGAAGTTGAGACTATTCAGTGGCCCAGGCTCTGCTTAGCACACTGCCTGGTTCAGAGTGGAAGTTCAGCTAGACCTTCAATAGATACTGCTGAATGGATGAATCAGTGCATTTTAAAGTCAAATGTAATTTTTTTTTTGTATTATCCATTATTGCACTGATTGCTTCTTCCATGTCAGTTGAAAACAGATATTTTTTCACAAAACAAACAGATACAATTATAAATCTAACTTCAAAGATAGATAAGACTTCAATCCAGATTGTGGCACGAACACGAGCAGGATTTAAAGGTGGCACACGTTGTGGTTGATTAGGAAAAGTTCTGGAATTAGATTGCCTAGATTCAGTTCCTGGCTTTTTTTGTCTTTTAGCTGCCTGAACTGGGGCAAGTTATTTAATCCCTTTAAACCCCCTTGTCCTCATTTGTAAAATGAGGATTATAATCCTAGCTATCACGTTTAACATTCTTGTGAACTAATCAATGTAAAAGACATAATACTATGTTTAGAAAGCAGTCAAAAATATCAGCTATGGTTAGTAAGAGGAACTAAGTGACTAGAAATGAAAAGCCTTCGGTATGAGTTCACCTCAAACCAGGCTGCTACTCACAAACAGCTGTGGTTGATTTCATATACCACCTTTCCTTTTTTTCTCTTAGGCATCAGGACATCATCTATATTGCCAAGAATTCACACAAGTTTTGATCATCCTATGAAATATTTTTAAGTATACCAGCTGCCACCAAGCCACTTCTGACTCATGGCAACCCATGTGTGTCAGGCTAGAACTGTGCTCCACGGGGTTTTCAGTGGCTGATTTTTCAGAAATAGATTGCCTGGACTTTCTTCTGAGGTACCTCTAGGTGGGCTCAAACTTTCAACCTTTAATAGCCGAGCACATTTAACTATTTGCATCACCCAGAGACTCCATTTTAAGTAATTGTTTTTGTTGTGTGCCTTCAAGTTGATTCTGACTCATAGAAAAACCAATGAATACTAGACGGATGAAGAACAAGCATTTTCACCCATTTGCGTCAGAATCTAGAAAGTCCGTAAGCAACCAGAAAATAAAGTCCAATTGCTTCTCTACTGCATTATCTTCTACAAAATACGTCGGACTTGAACATTAAGGGGAATATTTTCTTGGTTTTTATTGGTCATGTGAGTCTCACGTGGGTTCCTCCCAGCAGAATCCATGGAACTGTCTTGTCGTTCCTGGACAAGGCAGTGTTGGAAACAAGCTTTGAACTACCAGGATTTTTTTCTATTTCATTCTTTTTTGTTTTAATTTTCTTTTTTTTTTGCAAGGGAGATGATAGTAATCTATTTCAGACTGGCACTTTTAACTTGCCTTACTTACTGGCCACTCTGGGGAAACAAACTACTACCAAGAACACTTTCCCAGCCTAGATTAGTCTAATGCAACATAAAAATATCAATAGCAGCTTTCAGGAAAAATGTATTTTATACTCAGTATTATTAGCAATCAGGGATTAATAGGGCAGGTATCAGAAACAAATACAAATTAGAATTTTTTGAATAAAAATGGGAAGTAAACAGTGGGAAGTATAACCTTTAGAGTCAGACTAAAAGACCTGTGTTCCAAATGAGTGACCTTGAACAAGTTGCTTAATTGTTCCAACAGGTTTCTCCATCCATAAAATGGGGATAATGGTACATATATCAAAGGTTTTGTGTGACAAGTAAATGGGACTATGTACAAAGAATACCAATATAGTGTAGCTCGTGGTAACTGCTCAATAAACGGTTACTTATGGGACTCTGGCGGCACAGTGGAGGCTGCTAACCAAAAGGTCAACAGTTTGAATCCACCAGGTGCTCCCTGGAAACCCTATAGGGCAATTCTATTCTGTCCCATAGGGTCACTATGAGTTGGAACCGACTCAACAGCAAAGGCTTTTTTTTTTTTTAAATCAGTATATATACTCAAAATAAGGCCTATTTTCCATTCAAACTAAACTAAGGCCACAGCTGCGCTTGAGGATCACATCAGCCTCCATTTGGCTGGCTCCAACACAGCAATGAAGTAGTTAAGAGCATGAGAGGTCGACAGGCTGCTAATGTTCGAACATGAGCTCTGCTACTGCCCACCCTGTAGTGAGAGGTAAGATACTTAACTTCCCTGGGCATCAGTTTCCTCATCCGCTCAGTGGGAATAATGAGGTTCCAACTTGTTATGGTTTTGAGGATTTAAAGAGACAATCTAGGAACTCTCAACACAATGCCTAGTTTATAGCAAGGGCTCAAAAAATGGTGGCTATGATTATTAAAAATGGACTCAACCAGGCAGAAATACATTTTATGATGTGGCAGTTGGTTTTTTTTTCCAGACTTCAGGAAATGTCTAATGAATTAAGTGAATATATGACTGCCTCCAACAACCACATTGAGGCTTTTCCCTTCAGAATAAACCCTTGTCATACTGCAAGCCCAGTGGAATGCCTGATTGCTCTTGGTATAACAGGAGGATCACCCACAGTGGCATCCCCAAAGGTGGATGACAGCCAGCAGATAAATGGTCCCTTAACTGTGAAATGACAGCTCCTGCAACGAATTTGTGAAGACACAAGTATCTGAAACCTTCCTAGGTGTAGAGATGAGCTGTCAGGGGCTGACGGGTTCCACCATTTATTTTTTCAGTTGATCTCGTAGAGTTTTAAGAAGTACTTTTCTTGGAGAACTCCAAGCATAGCCTTTTGCACTATGCCAGTAAGCAAGTGCTTCAGTGTATCCCACAGTTTTCATTTGCCTACCTCTCAAGTAAATTTACTGAGTAACTATGAAATGGTTTCTATAGTCATGACGTTGCAATGACATTTTTTTAAAGATACCACTGCCATTGAAATAGTTAACTTTATATTTGTATATAAAGGCCCTGGTGGCACAACAGTTAAGCACTCGCCCGCTAACAGAAAGGCTGGTGGTTTGAACCTACCTAGCAGTTCTGCGGGAGAAAGACCTGGCTATCTGATCACATAAAGATTACAGCCTAGAAAACTTTATGGGGCAGTTCTACTCTGTCACATTAGGTCACTATGAGTCAAAAATTGACTTGACAGCACCTATCAACAACTATGTATTTGTATGAAAGACAATACGTTGACTTTAAAAGTACATTAGTAAGATTAAAAAAAAAAAAAAGATTGCTATATCCAAATTTGCATACAAACCAGAAAACATATCTATTACTGTTTAAAATTTTGATGCTCTAATTCTACCTGACCACCCCCCATCTGTCAATTTTCCCCACTGTAGTAGTTTGCATGTTGCTACGATGCTGGAAGCTATGCTACTGGATATTTCAAATACCAGCAGAATAACCCATGGTGGATAGCTGTGTCCATCTATGGGGATGTCATTGTGGGTGTTTCAGTGGAACTTCCAGACTAAGGCAGACTAGAAGGAAAGGCCTGGCAATCTACTTCTGAAAATTAGCCAATGAAAACCTTATGGATCACAACAAAACATTGTCCAACTCATTTGCTTTGGGCACATCAACAGGGATCAATCATTAGAGGAAGACATCGTGTTTGGTGAAGTAAAAGGCCAAAGTGGGTAAGAGAGCCCCTTGGTGAGATGGATTGACATAGTAGCCACAAGGATGGACTCAGAGATACCAGCAATAGTGAAGAAGACATTGTGCTTCATGCTGAATTTTTCTGGAAACTTAAAACTTCTCTAAAACATAAATTCTATTAAAATGGTCCTTATTAATATTTAAACATTTCCCATTTTATCCTATGCTTTATGATTATTTCCTGCTGAAGGATTTTATAGAATATATATATATATAACCCATTGCCATCAAGTCGATTCCGATTCATAGCGACCCTAGGGGACAGAGTAGAACTGCCCCATAGAGTTTCCAAGGAGCATCTGGTGGATTTGAACTGCTGATGTTTTGGTTAGCAGCCATAGCACTTAACCACTATGCCATCAGGGTTTCCTATATATATGGAAAGTTTTAATCACTGCAACAGAAATTCAATATAAAATTTTAAAGAACAACAACAACAAAAAAAAACACCACAGTCTAGAGAGTACCTCTGTGTTTATGTTGTATGTAAGATTTCTTCTTTCACAACAGGCATACACTTTTACAGAATATTTGTGTGGGGGCCAAACTGGAAAAAATAAACATTTATCAAGCTACAGCCATGTCTTTGATGGCTTTATTTTGTTAACCTTTATTTTTCCATCTTGTTTGATGAGTGTCTTGCCTACATCCTGTGTTTCCCCAGCCATGTTTGTTAGTTCAGACTTACAATTACAAGACGTGTTCTTTTACAATGAGGGCAAAGCTATGACTATATACACCAGTACATGATCTTTTGCTACCAGTGTATCAAATTTCTGGACTCTTTATATAAAACAAAGCTCTAACAGCTTTGTTAGCTGACGAAATACTTTCTGTAAAGAGTAAGCGGTGCATGAATTTGGTTTTGTGTCAACTCATTGAATCTATGAAAACAAACAACTTACTTTCAGACTTCTTCCTTAGTTGTCTGATATCCTGGCACAGTCCGAATTCCAGGTGTACTAAAAAAAAAAAAAGAATTCTGAATTGATACTTCATATAATTTTCCTTTTTTCTTTAAGGACAGGAATAAAAAATATTATATTTGTATTGAAATGGCCCAGACAGAGTGAGCCAAACTCCATACTGTTGATGCAATTTAATGAATCATGAAGTTAGCCATCATTGGAACTGAATGAGGGTAATGGTCACCCTGCCAGGTCCCATCGGGCTGTTCTCTGAGCACTGGTGACCACAGTAAACTGTGGAGGGAACCCAACTGAATTTTGGACCAAGTAATTTTTAGTGGGCTGGAATAAAGATTGCTGCCCCAAAAGAGGTAACAAAATTTGGCAAGCCTACCAGACAGATTTCCTTTACAAACCAGACCAGAGACTATAAAGAGGATTGTGTAGTAGCTAAAGAAAGGAGAACAAAACAGCACACAGAGGCAGGTTGTGGGGGTGAGGGTGGTGCAGAAAGACCACAAAGGCCAGAAGAGAGGAGGGAGAAGTCAGTCCCAGAGCTGCTTGAGTTTCTGAGAGTTTTCTGTCTCTGTTCAAGTGAATCGTTAGCTTCCCTTTTCTTAAAGTGGCCTGGGTTATTCTCTCCTTCTTATAATCCAAAGCACCTATTACATCATCAGAGGTTAATTTATTCCTATTAATATTTACTGACCCACTGTTAGGTGCTGGGCTCTGAGCTAGGGACTTCCTCTCCTCAAGGAGTGCACAGGAGAAATCTTTTATTAGTTGGGCTTTTTTCTTTCCCTTCTAAACAAGCAACCACTTAAAAATGTCTCTTCCAACTATGTTGGTATCTCTGCCTGGAGGGGAGATGAGAAGGCGTGGGGGGGGGGGGCGGGGGTTAGAAGCTGGCCAGATGAACACGAAAAGAGAGGGTGGAGGGAGGGAGCAGGCTGTCTCATTAGGGGGAGAATAATTGGAAGTATATAGCTCTGTGTATATAAGTTTTTTTGTGAGAGACTGACTTGATTTGTAAACTTTCACTTAAAGCACAATAAAAATTATAAAAAGTCTCTTCCATTAATACACTAGCAAAACTGAATTTAGTTTTTATTCCTGTATTTTTGAAAGACAAAAACGCATTACAAACCCATTTTGAACCAGGCTTCCAGGGATTTCTTTCACCAGCTAAGGCACAGAACATTGTTTAGTCGAATTCTAAGAATTTTGATATGATGTTATTAATTTTCCTCTTCAGAATAAACTCGGGCAAGAAATAAAGTCATAGGTCACAGTCCACTGACAGTTTTTAATACTGCAAATTAAATTGTAATATTACATTTAATTGTTGGATTTGGAATTTGGCTATTCATCTGATGTGTCATATTATGGAGTTAACCTCCCTCAGCCTCAATTTGTCGTCTTGATAAATGCACGTATAATAACCTCAAAAGAGCTTTTATGAGAACCAAAAAAGATAATGCACATGACTGATCAATAGTTGTTAAGTTTCTTTCCTTCCTTCCTCCCTTCCCTTCCATCCTTCTTTTACAATTCTTGTTTCAATAAAATTACAGGTAGTCTTTAAAATTCAAGAACCGCATCCTCAATCCTAAATGGCAACATATTTTTTTATTCTGCATCAGTCCTCCTGCACGTGACATTCATTTGCTACATGGTAGATTCTGGTTGACCTTAAATACAATCCAAAGAGAAATCCTTTTCTTGGTGTGTCATATGTAAGCTTTGCAATGAAGCATGGCGAAACCGCTTACAACTCTACACTTCCTACAAGAAGGTATGTGGTTGGGAAAGAAATATTTCTCTTCAGGAAATAGGAGCCCGGAAGTACACAATATACAGTTAATTCTTCCTTAAGACAGACATAGATTTCTTGAGGTATAAAGTTTATGCCACACTACAGCATTCTTTGGATTCTTCCCACCTGCTATGGATTAAATTGTGTCTGCCCAAAATGTTGTTGTTGTTGTTGTCAGATGCTGTCAAGTCGGTTCTGACTCATAGTGACCCTATGCGCAGCAGAATGAAACACTGCCTGGTTCTACACCATCCTTACAATCGTTGCTATGCTTGAGCTCATTGTTGCAGCCACTGTGTCAATCCACCTCATTGAGGTTCTTCCTCTTTTCCGCTAACCCTGTACTTTGCCAAGCATGATGTCCTTCTCCAGGGACTGATCCCTCCTGACAACAAGTCCCAAGTATGTAAGACGTAGTCTCGCCATCCTCCTAAGGAGCATTCTGGTTGTACTTTTTCCAAGACAGATTTGTTCGTTCTTTTGGCAGTCCATGGTGTATTCAATATTCTTCGCCAACACCACGATTCAAAGGCATCAATTCTTCTTCGGTCTTCCTTATTCACTGTCCAGCTTTCACATGCATATAATGCAATGGAAAATGCCATGGCTTGGGTCAGGTGCACCTTAGTCTTCAAGGTGACATTTTTGCTCTTCAACACTTTGAAGAGGTCCTTTGCCGCAGATTTACCAAATGTAATGTGTCGTTTGATTTCTTGACTGCTGCTTCCGAATGGCTGTTGCTTGTGGATCCAAGTAAAATGAAATCCCTGACAACTTCAGTCTTTTTTTTCCATTTATCATGATGTTTCTCATTGGTCCAGTTGTGAGGATTTTTGTTTTCTTTATGTTCAGGAGCAAGCCATACTGAAGACTGTGGTCTTTGGTCTTCATTAGTAAGTGCTTCAAGTCCTCTTCACTTTCAGCAAGCAAGGTTGTGTCATCTGCATAACACAGGTTGTTAATGAGTCCTCCTCCAATCCTGATGCCCCATTCTTCTTCATGTAATCCAGCTTCTCAGATTATTTGCTCAGCATACAGATTGAACAGGTATGGTGAAATGATACAACCCTGACGCACACCTTTCCTGACTTGAAGCCAATCAGTATCCCCTTGTTCTGTCTGAACAACCGCCTCTTGATCTATGTAAAGTTTCCTCATGAGCACAATTAAGTGTTCTGGAATTCCCATTCTTCTCAATGTTATCCATAATTTGTTATGATCCTCACTGTTGACTACCTTTGCATAGTCAATAAAACACAGGTAAACATCCTTCTTGCATTCCCTGCTTTCAGCCAGGTCCATCTGACATCAGCAATGATATCCCTGATTCCTTGTCCTTTTCTGAAACTGGCCTGAATTTCTGGCAGTTCCCTGTTGATATACTGCTGCAGCCGTTTTTGAATGACCTTCAGCAAAATTTTGCTTGCGTGTGATATTAATGATATTGTTCTATAATTTCCACATTTGGTAGGATCACCTTTCTTGGGACTAGGCACAAATATGGATCTTTTCCAGTCAGTTGGCCAGGAAGCTGTCTTCCATATTTCTTGGCATAGACGAGTGAGCACCTCCAGAGCTGCATCTGTTTGTTGAAACATCTCAATTGGTAGTCTGTCAATTCCTGGAGCCTTGATTTTTGCCAATGCCTCAGAGAAGTTTGGACTTCTTCCTTCAGTACCATCAGTTCCTGATCATATGCTACCTCTTGAAATGGTTGAACATCAACTAATTCTTTTTGGTACAATGACTATTTGTATTCCTTCCATCTTCTTTTGATGCATCCTGCGTCATTTAGTATTTTCGCCATAGAATCCTTCATTATTGCAACTTGAGGCTTGAATTTTTTCTTCAGTTCTTTCAGGTTGAGAAACACTGAGCATGTTCTTCCCTTTTGGTTTTCCATCTCCAGCTCTTTGCACGTCATTATAATACTTTACTTCATCTACTTTGTCAAGCTGCCCTTTGAAATCTTTTGTTCAGTTCTTTTACGTCATCATTTCTTCCTTTTACTTTAGCTGCTCGATGTTCGTGAGGAAGTTTCAGAGTCTCCTCTGACATTCATCTTGTTTTTTTCTTTCCTGTCTTTTCAATGATGCTTTCTTCGTGTATGGTGTCCTTGATATCATTCCACAACTCGTCTGGCCTTTGGTCACTAGTGTTCAATACATCAAATCTATTCTTCAGATGGTCTCTAAATTCAGGTGGGATATACTCAAGGTCATATTTTGGCTCTTGTGGACTTGCTCTGATTTTCTTCAGTTTCAGCTTGAACTTGCATTTTTTCTATCACCAAGGCCATATTTTCCAACTACTGATCCTTCTTCTTTGTTTCCAACTTTCTCATTCCAATCACCAGTAATTACCAATGCATCCTGATTGCAAGTTCCATCAATCTCAGACTGCAGCAAGCAGCTGATAAAAATCTTCTATTTCTTCTTCTTTGGCTTTAGTGGTTGGTGGATAAATTTGAATAATAGTCATATTAACTGGTCTTCCTTGTAGGTGTATGTATATTCTATCACTGACAGCATTGTACTTCAGGATACATCTGGAAATATTCCTTTTGACAATGAATGCAACACCATTCCTCTTCAAGCTGTCATTCCCAGCATAGTAGACTATATGATTGTTCAATTCAAAATGGTCAATAGCAGTCCATTTCAGCTCAGTAATGCCTAGGATAAACATGTTTATGTGTTCCATTTCATTTTTGACGATTTCCAATTTTCCTAGATTCATACTCTGTACATTCCAGGTTCTGATTATTAATGGATGTTTGCAGCTGTTTCTTCTCATTTTGAGATGTGCCACATCAGCAAATGAAGGTCCCAAAAGCTTTACTCCATCCACGTCATTAAGGTCAACTCTACTTTGAGGAGGCAGCTCTTCCCCAGTCATCTTTTGAGTGCCTTTTAACCTGGGGAGCTCATCTTCCAGCACTATATCAGACAATGTTCTGCTGCTATTCATAAGGTTTTCACTGGCTAATGCTTTTCAGAAATAGATTTCTGGGTCCTTCTTCCTAGTCTGTCTTAGTCTGGAAGCTCAGCTGAAACCTGTCCTCCATGGGTGACCCTGCTGGTATCTGAATACCAGTGGCATAGCTTCCAGCATCATAGTGACACGTAAGCCCCCACAGTATGACAAACTGACAGACATGTAGGGGCCTGAAAAAATATGCGCTGCAAATCCCAACCCCTCTACCTATGGTTATAATCCCATTTGGGAATGGGTTTTCCTTGTTAAAGAATTAGAGTAGGGTATGTTTTAAATCAATCTCTTTTGAGATGTAAAAAGAGAAGATTAAGTAAGCAGAGATAGGGAACAATAGATGCCACACCACTTAAGGATTGCCGAGGAACAAGGACCTTACCCCAGAGCCAACAGAGAAAGAAAGCCTTCCCCTACAGCCGGCGCTCTGAATTTGAACTTCTAGCTTCCTAAATCATAAGAAAATAAATTTCTCTTTCTTAAAACCACCCACTTGTGGTCAAAACCCTTTGCCATCAAGTCAATTCTGAATTCCAACTCATAGCAACTCTATAGGGTAGAGTAGAACTGCCCCATAGAGTTTTCAAGGTGTGTCTGGAGAATTCGAACTGCCAGCCTTTTCCTTAAGAGCTATAGCTCTTAACCACTGTGCCACCAGGGTTTCCTCCTTTCTGTTATAGTAGTGTAGAAAACCAAAACCAAACCCATTGCCGTAGACTCATAGGGACCCTGCAGCACAGAACTGCCCCATAGGGTTTCCAAGGAGCCCCACCAGGGCTCCAATAGCAGCTATAGATAACTAAAGCACTAATTGGTATTCCCAGACCTCTTATCTAAGAGTTGGCTCTGACATCTCAATATCAGGCCATGGTCTCAATGACAATAGCAATATTACTGTCTGAAAATTAAAAGGATGATGGTAAGTTTAAACAAAAAAAACTTGTTGCCATCGAGTTGATTCTGACCCTATAGGACAGAGTAGAACTGCTCCATAGGGTTTCCAAGGAGTGCCTGGTGGATTTCAACTGTCAACTTCCAGTGTTTCCTGATGCTAAGTAAATACTGGAATATGTTCTTTAGAGGGTCACTATCAATCGGAATTCACTCAATAACACACGACAATAACAATGTTTGGTTACAGAGTTCCTGGGTGGTACAAACGGGTAAAGCACTTGGCTGCTAACCAAAAGGTTGAAGGTTAGAGTCCACCTAGAAGTGCTCTTGAAGAAAGGCCTGGCGATCTACTTCCAAAAAAGCAGTCATTGAAAACTATGGAGCACAGCTCTACTCTGACACACATGGGGTCACCATGAGTCGGAACTTACTTGATAGCAACTGGTAGTTTTTTTTTTGGTTTATGTTTGGTAAAGACTTTGTCTCATCTGGTGTCAGAATATCAGAAGTTCAAAGCAAGGATCTTCAGACACGATATGTGCACACATGTGAGCAACTCACTCCAACCAGTTCTGCTACAAATCCACGTCTTTGCCCACAGCAGATCTCCTCAAAAGAGTTGCCTATACTTGCCGTCTCCACTTCCCTCATCCCCTTCTTTCCTTGGCCCACACCAAAAGGCATTTGTCTCTACTGAACCACCGAGACAGCATTATAAAAAATCACAGAGGATATAAATGAAGCAAGGAGTCCTTTCTCTGTCCTCATCTTACTTGACCTCTAGATATTTGCTGCAATTGATCACATTCTCTTTTTGTTTTCTCTCACATTCTTCAGTTAGCATCAATGACACCACACTCACAAAGTTTTCTATTTCATGTCAACCTTTGCTGGCTCTTCCTTCTCTACCAGACTGCCTACTGATGCAGTGTCCCACAGACTTATTTTACGTCCACTTCTCCTCTAGCTACACTTTCTACCTAGATGATCTCATCCTGGATCTCAGCATTATATGCTATCTACATGTTGAAGACTCCCAAATTTTTATTTCTAGTCCAGACCTCTTCCTGAGCTATAACCTCCCATATCTGCCTATTCAACTTTGCCACTTGGAGATGTGAGAGGCACCTTAAACTTTAAAGTGGCCAAAAAGAGGCCAATTGAGTTTCTTTCCTCAACCTTCTCTAGATCAGCAAATAGCATTACCATCCACCCAGTAGTTCAAGCCAAAAACTCAAGAAATTACATTCGATTCCTCTCTTTCCCTGGCATTCCCCATGCAATCCTTTTCCAATCCATCATTGTATCTCCCCTGAACTATGCAATAACATCTCAACATGTCTTCCTGCCTCTATTCTTGCTACCCTACATGGTATGTTTTCCACATGAGAGCCAGAGTTATCTATCTGAAGCATAAATCAGATTCTATTACTCCCCTCCATAAAATCCTTCAAAGGCTTCCCACTGAATTTAGAAGGAAATCCAAATTCTTTACCCCAACCGCAAGGCCCTGGCTTCAGCCTTCCCCTTTGAGCTCTGTACTCTCTTCTCTGTCTGTTTTACTGCACCCCAGCCACACTGCCTTTTTTGTGTCTCAAAGACTTCACACTTGCTATTCTTTCTTCTTGGAATGCTTTTCCCTGAGATTTTTTAAATGGCTACTTCCTCTCATTTGAAGTCTCAGTTGAAATAATGCCATTTTATAAAGGTCTTAACTTTTGTTCTACTTAAAATAATTTCCCAATGCCTTCTTCAATTAGGTCACTCTTCAGTATATTGCTTAATTTATTTTCTGCAAAGTATATATCACTCTTCGAAGTTATCTTATTTGTCTATTTACTTCGGTTTATGGTGTTTCTCCAGCTCCTAAAATGTAAGATACTTATGGAAAGGGAATTTACACCACTGTATCCCTAGCCCCAAGAACAGTGCTTGGCACATAGCAGGGGCTCTGTTAAGATCTGTTGACTAGTTGACTAGATACCTTGATGTCTCACTAAGGTTGGTGTATTAGTTTCCTATTGCTGCTATAACAAATTATCACAAGCTTAGTGGCTTAAAACAACACAAATGTATTATCTTATAGCTCTGGATGTCAGAAGTCCTAAAATCAAAGTGTTAGTAGGGATATGTTCCTTCTGGAAGCTCTAGGGGAGGATCCTTTTGGTTACCTTTTCCAATTTCTGGAGCCACCTCATTCCTTGGCTCATTGTCCCTTCCTCGGTCTTCAGGCCAGCAGTGTAGTATCTTCAAATCTCTTTCTCTCTCTGACCTCTGCTTCCATCATTATATCTCCTTCTCTGAATCTAACATCCCTGCGTGCCTATTATAATGACTCCCGTGATTACATTATCCAATGTAATCTCCCCATCTCAAGATCCTTAACCGCATATGCAAAGTCCTTTTTGCCATGTGTGTTAATATCCTAGGGCTGTCGTAACAACGTACCACAAAGTAGGTGGCTTTAAGCAACAGAAACTTATTGTCTCACGGTTCTGGAGGCTAGTACAGTCATGCACTGCATAACGTCCATTTGGGCAGTGTCCAACCCCACATAAGTCTGTGGTCCCAACCCCTGTAAAGCCTATTATATTAAACATTCAAGATACATACAATGGTTCAAAATAACAAACAGGTGCTACTTTGCAGCACACATCAAAACAGTATCATTATTATTATTACTGTATTATGTTAAAGATATTTTAGTATGCCTGGAAGTGTTTCTTTAATGTTTTTTGTGCGTAGAAAAGTATACTATATACTAAGATATGTAACTAACTGACCTTAAATATGAATCATACCTAACTATTCCAACTTTTGTAAAAATTTGACTTAAAGACAGACTTAGGAATGGAATTTGTTCGTAATCCAAGGACTGCCTGTATATAATACAGTATTTGCACAATGTGCAAATCGTATAACATTCTGTTTCATAGAACTTATTGTTAACACTAAGCAATAATGCATGACCGTAGTTCGAATTCAGGGTATCAGTTGGGCCATGTTCTCTTCAAAGGGGAAAAATCTTTCTTGTCTCTCTCAGCACCTAGTAGCTCCAGGTGTTCTTGGGTGCAGGTGCAGCATAACGCCATTGTCATATGACCATCTTTCTTTCCTCTATCTCCCTGTGTCTCTTTTCCTGTTTCATAAGGTGGGATCAGGACCCACCATACACCCGTACAATGTTAACTGACCTCAACATCTTCAAAGACGTTATTTCCAAGCAAGGTCATGTTGGCAGATACCAAAAAAAAAAAAAACTTAAACCTGTTGCCGTGGAGTTGATTCTGACTCGTAGCAATCTTATAGGACAGAGTAGAACTGGCCCCCAGAGTTTCCAAGGAGCACCTGGTCATATTGCTGACCTTTTGGTTAGCAGCCGTAGCACTTAACCACTACACTACCAGGGTTTCTGTTCAAAGGTACAGGAGTTAGGATTTCAAAATAGCTTTTTGGGGGATACTATTCAATCCGTAACACCATGTAAGGTAACGTATTCATAGAAACCAAGAATTAGGATGCGGATTTCTTTGGGGAGGCCATTATTTTGCTAACCACTGTTGGAATGACAAGACTTATATCTTAGGACTGTTCATAAAGTGTTTAGTACAATGCTGGACACATAGAGATGTGCTCAGTAAATGTTAGCCATTAGTATTATTGAAATATAAAATTTGGGCTACCATCAAGTTAGCAAAACAAAAAATATAAATGCTACCTAATGCTGAAAAGTGTGTGGTGAAATAGACATTCTTGTCCATTGCTGGTATACATCCTCTTATAGAGCAATTGAACCTATGGAATAAGGCCTTAAATATGTTATGAAGGGCCTTAGTAATTTTCATACCTTTTGAGTCAGAAGTACCGAAGAAAATATAGCAGTATTTTCAAAAAATGAGCTTAATAAAATATTATTTGTAATAATGCGAACCTAGAATTAACCTCAATAGAGTAATAGTTAAATAAAGTGTGATTATAAAATTTATACAAGAATATGAAATTTTTAACAATATATTCTTAAAATAAAAATTTATGCAAACTTGTACCTCCTCTGGCAAAAATACCCATTTGAAAAATTATAGGAATAGTATCCTAATGATGGTTGTAATATGGTAGAGCTTTGCCTAATTATTTTCCTTTTCTTTACTCTCCAACTTTTTCTTTATTTGTACTTTTATAAAGATTACATGATAAACATAAGTATATATTCACAATAATTTCGAGTTAAATAGATTTTTGTCTCAATCTTACATCTCTACTAACCTAGCTTTTATTTTTCAATTATCTAAAAGATTTTTAAAAATAGTTAAAAACATAGAAAAGTGCCAATGTAAAAATAAATAGCTATATCCTCACCATCCTCAATCAACAACTGTTAACGTTTTCTTGTTTCTGCTTTCAGTCTTTCCTTCTCAGTTATTCAGGTTAAAAATTACACAAGTAAGATCTAAAAATATGTGAACTGTATTTCTTTGGTTACTAGGTGTCTTTTCATTAATATTAGTAATACCACTCACTTTGTCTGTGCAACCAATCAGCCAAGTACCTTCAGAACCCACAACTGAATTGCTGCTCTTTCTAGGTCCTTGATTTTGCTAGAAACTCTCTAATACTTTGCTGTCAGTCACTTCCAAATATTTATCTTGCAAAATCCCAACCATGCCATAACCTCTCCTTCTCATCAGACAGACTTACTACCCTCACTTCAGTAATAAAGTAACGGCTATTAGACACAAACATTGACTTTACTGCCCATCACCAAAGACCGGTATCCACCTGATATGAAACAGCACCTCTACATAGATGGGTTGTTTGAAGCTGCTCTAAATGGGCCAGTGTCTGCTCCATTTGACCAAGGCCAGCAGCAAGCAGATTTAACAATATTTTGAATGTCACCCCTAACACTACCTCAAAATTTACCAGTGTTTCTACTCGTCCTTACCTCTGTCTCTCTTGTATCAGAAGAAAACAATTTCACTTTCAGCCAAAGAGTAACTTCTGTATTCTACATCTTTATAGTCTACGTCTTTATAACCAATAATCATCCTGCTTTCCCTTATAATTTCAACCTCTTCCTCACCACCAGCTCCTTTCATTCAGTGTGTAAAAAAAAAAAAAATTTTACCCACCTTCGCTTTAGATTTATTTTCATTTATAAGACATATGGGGATGGGGAAACTGACAAGTCATGTAAAGAAATCCAAGACATAAAGAAAAAAGGGGAAGGGACTGTTTTAGATTAAAATAAAAAAAACTTAAAGAGACGTAACAATCAAATATACTCTTTGGAACTGATTCCAATAAATCCATTGTAAAAAGACATTTTTTGGTGGAGGAATTTTGAATATAGACTGGTTATAAGGTGATAAAGTCTCTGGGTGGTGCAAACAGTTTGAACCCACCCAGCTGCACCATGGAAGAAATTCCTGGCAATCTGCTTTTATAAAGATTTTTACAGTCTAGAAAATCCTATGGAGCAGTTCTACTCTGTAACACGTGGGGGTGTTGCCATGAGTTGGTATGGACTTATTGACAACGGGTTTGATTTGGCTTGAATTAGGTGACAGCAGGGGTTATTGTTAACTTTTTGTTGGGTATAATAACAATGTTATATTTATATCAGAATATATCTATATTTTTAGCAAAGCATAGAGAAGAATATGGGGTTAAACGATACAATGTCTAGAATTTACCATAAAATAATTTAGGAAAAGAGAGCAACGGAATGGACAGAGTAAATATCGCAATACAATTATTAGGAATTCTTTAATCTGAACTAATGTTGTGATTGGAAATCCTGGTGGCGTAGCGGTTAAGAGCTATGGCAGTTTGAATCCACCAGGTGCTCCTTGGAAGCTCTATGGGGCAGTTCTACTCTGCCCTATACGGTTGCTATGAGTCAGAATTGACTCGATGGCAACAGGTTTAGTTTTTTGGGGGAATGTCATGATGGTTAAGGTTGTGTGTCAACCTCAACCTCAGTGGTTTGGCAGTTATGATGAAGTCTGGCAGCTTTTTAATGAGGTAATCACCTCCCAAATGAGATCTGATATAATGTGATCACTGCCATTATGAGATCTGTTGTGAACAGTCAATAAATTGAAAGGGATTTTCCTTGAGGGGGTAAGGCCTGCATACAGTACAGGTGGACTTTCTGGCAAGGTTCGCTGGCTTTTGCTAGCTCTGGATCCTGCAGCTGGCTCCTGTTCATCTGACCTACAGTTCTTGGGACTTGAGCTAGCAGCTTAACTTCCATCTTAACTGCCAATCTAGGGATTTGTCTGCCTCCATGGCCTATGAGCCAGAGGCCTGCTGTCTGACCTTCCAGTCTTGGATTCACAAGCCCCTGTGGCTACTTGAGTCAGGAGAAGCCTTCAGTCTGAACCATGAACTTGGGATTTTCCAGCCTCTACAACCACATGAGCCATTTCCTTGATGTAAATCTCTCTATATATGTATTTTTACATTGCACTGGTTTTGCTTCTCTAGAGAACCCAGCCTAAGACAAACATGGAGGTTCATTTTACTATCTTTTCTACTTTTGTGTAGGTTTGAAATTTTTTCTCTAAAAAGTTAAAAAAAAAAAAAAAGTTGCCTCCATGAACAACTTCTTCCTTTGCCATGAGACCAAAAGAACTGGATGGTGCCCAGCTACCATTACTAAACATTTTGATCAAAGATGCCATAGAAGAACCTTGATCAAAAGGGGGAAAATATAGAGCAGAATTCAAATTCTCATGGAGTCCAGACTTTCTGGAGCCATGGAGGATGGACGAACCCCTGAAACTATTGCCTTGAAATAATCTTTGAAACTTAAACCAAAAAATTCCCTGAAGTCATCTTAAAACTGAACAATAATTTAGCTTAACAAGTAAAAAAGGTCTGCCTTGAACATTATGCTCTTTTAAGAACTATCTATATGGGATCAAATTGACAACAGCAACTTGAAATATTAGATAGAAACCTTAGGGGACAGTGAGTTTATGTTAATGGGGGGAGCAACTCAGAAAAGGAGGATGAGAATGGTTGCACAGCTTGAAGAATATAATTAATGTCACTAAATTGTACATGTAGAAACTGTTGAATTGGTGTATGTTTTGCTGTGTCTATTCTCAACAACAATAACAAACTACATAAAATTTAGAAAAAAAAGTTTAAAAAATGTGCACAAATATATTCCCTATAACCTCATTTCCCTTCAAGATTCAACCTCATCTCTCTCCCTCCCTTTCTCTTCACATTTTTGGAATAGCTGTCTGGCTAACCACCTTCACTTCCTGTCTCCCTACAGAAATTTGATTTTTACACATAAACTTTTCTTAAAACTGCTACATCAAAAGTCTTCTTACATCTCTGTCATCTTCTAATCCCACAGAGAAGGAGGCAGGAAGTACAGTGGGGAAGGGTGGGCTCTACCCAAAGGACCGTCATATGACACTATAACCTGCATGCTTTGTTCATAGATATAAGGTCATCACATGGGATGTTCTAAGCCTTTTGAAGAAGTAATTGTTAGCTATGAGGACCATAATCACCTTCACTGGAGCAAAGGACAAATTCTTCCCTGTGCTTGCCAACTTATCCATCAATCAGAGCAA
The DNA here is from genome assembly GCF_024166365.1 of Elephas maximus indicus. Taxonomy (NCBI): domain Eukaryota; kingdom Metazoa; phylum Chordata; class Mammalia; order Proboscidea; family Elephantidae; genus Elephas; species Elephas maximus. The sequence goes on along the minus strand of NC_064833.1, from coordinate 56,093,174 downwards.
ATAGGATGTGTTTAGACTTTTGCAGGGATCTGTCTGTCTTGCAGGGATAGTTTGAGAATTTGTGTCACAGAACAAAACACGCCTTAAATGAAGACATAAATCTTCCAAAGCTTTCTCCAGTCCTTGGCACCATACACTATCCTCTGACCCTCTCCCCACCCACTGTCCTTCCCCTATCCTCTCCCTAGGCCACCAGCTCCTTTAGATATCAGCACAACCATTTCTTTCTCAGGAAAGCTCTTGCTCCCTAATAAACCCAAAACCTGCTCCTAAAACCTGCTTTCCCGGTTCCATGGCCTCTCCTTCCTAGCACTTCTCAGGCTGTAACTTTACATTTATTTGAGTCTTTGATAGAGTCTGTTCCCCATTAGACTATAAACTCCATGAAGGCAGGGATGATGTGTTATTTAATTTAATTTTATTTTTTGCTCTCATTAATCCTTAGTATTTTGCAAATAGTAGACTCTTAATATTTGTGAAATAAATAAATGAAAAATTCCTTTATCTGTCTCCTAAAACATAGGCCTCAAGAGTCATTTGACTTCTCTCTTATCTCAACCCATACTGCTGTGTGTTTCCTATCTATGACCCATCTTTCACCTGTTCCTCTTCAGTCCAGCCTTCAACCTATTTATCCTGGAGGCCTCACGAACTTGGGAGTTAAAAAGTGGAGTCAATAGTCTTCTAAATCCCAGCCACTGTGTCTAAAACAAATAGCTTCTCCTTCCTCAAGCAAAACCTGATTTTCTTTAGTATCAGTTTTTTCTATTGGTCTTCTGCTCGTTTCCCAAATATCAGGATTTTGTCTGTTTTTTTCTGTACTTTGTGTCTTGCCATTGTATCAGTTACTTCAACAGCCATGTGGATGACCCATCCAAAATCCTATCCTCACGGTCCCTTGATTTTTTTTGTCTCCAAAGACCTTTACCTCTGTTCTACCTCAGTCACATAGTCATACCCACCCTGGACCTTGTCACCAACCCAGATGAATTCTGATGAAAAATCTTCACCTCTAGCTTCCCACCCTGACCATACTATTCTATTTATCCAGTCCTTATTCCTGTCAAAATGTATAGGTTATCTTCAGTCCTCATCTTACCTGACCACTTTGTAACACTTGTCAACATTGGCCAACTATTTCTTATAAAAACTGAAGGACATATTATTTTCCCGTATTATTTCTTATCTGTCTTGAAAATCATCTCTCCTGGTCGTTCTCCTCTTTGATCATTCCTTCTTAGTCTCATATGAGGACTTTTCTTCCTTCCTCTCAAAATATTGCTTCATCAGCTTGTCTCCTTGCCCTCTTCTCCTTTGACACATTTTTCTTGATGATTCGCATGGTTTAAGTAAGTCCTATATGCCACTGACTCTATCATCTTTGTTTATCTACAGCCATACCTTGGAGATGTTGTGGGTTTGGTTCCAGACCACTGCAGTAAAGTGAATATCACAATAAAGCAAGTCACGTGAAGTTTTGGTTTCCTAGTACATATAAAACTTATTAGTCTATTAAGTGTGCAATTGCATTATGTCTAAAAAACAACATACATCCCTTAACTAAAAAATACTTTATTGGTAAAAAAATGTTAACCATCATTTGAGCCTTCAGTGAGTCATTATATTCTTACTGGTAGAGAGTCTTACCTCAATGTTGATGGCTGCTGACTGATCAGGATGGTGGTTGCTGAAGTTTAGGGTGGCTGTGGCAATTTCTTAAAATAACACAACATTGAAGTTTGTTGCATCGAATGACTCTTCCTTTCATGAAAGATTTCCCTGTAGCATGCGATGCTGTTTGATAGCATTTTACCTCCAATAGAATTTCTTTCAAAATTGGAGTCAATCCTCTCAAACCCTGCCACTGCTTTGTCAACTAAGTTTATGCAATATTCTAAATCCTTCGTTGTCGTTTCAACCATGTTAATAACATCTTCACGAGGAGTACATTCTATCTCAAGAAATCATTTTCTTTGTCCATCCATAAGAAGCAGCTGCTCATTCATTAAACTTTTATCATAAGATTGCAGCCATTCAGTCACATCTTCAGGCTCCGCTTCTAATAGTCTCTTGCTAGTTCCACCACATCTGCAGTTACCTCCTCTACCAAAGTCTTGAACCCCTCAAGGTCATCCATGAGGGTTGCAATCAACTTCTCCCAAACTCCTGCTAATGTTGATATTTTGACCTCTTCCCGTGAATCACAAATGTTCTTAATGGCATCTAGAATAGTGAATCCTTTCCAGAAGATTTTCAATTTGCTTTGCCCAGATCCAACAGAGGAATCAATCTATATGGCAGCTATAGCCTTAAGAAATGTATTTCTTAAATAATAAGACTTGAAAGCTGAAATTATTCCTTGATCTGCGGGCTGCAGGATGAATGTTGTGCTAGCAGGCATGAAAACATTAATCTCCTTGTACATCTCCATCAGAGCTCATGGGTGACCAAGTGCATTGATAATGAGCAGTAATATTTTAAATGGAATCTTTTTTTTCTGAGCAGTAGGTCTGAACAATGGACTGAAGATATTCAGTAAGCCATGTTGTAAACCGATGTGTTGTCATCCAAGCTTTGTTGTTCTACTTATAGAGCAGAGGCAGAGTAGATTTAGCATGATTCTTAAAGACCCTAGGATTTTCAGAATGATAAATGAGCATTGGCTTCAACGTAAAGTCACTAGCTGCATTAGACCCTAACAAGAGAGTCAGCCTGTCCTTTGAGGCTTTGAAACCAGGCATTGACTTAACTTCTCTACCTATGAAAGTCGTAGATGGCAACTTCTTCCAATGCAAGGCTATTTCAGCCACACTCAAAACCTGTTGTTTAGTGTAGCCACCTTCATCAATTATCTTACCTCCATCTTCTGGATAACTTGCTGCAGCTTCTACATCAGCTCTTGGTGCTTCGCCTTGCACTTTTGTGTTATAGAAATGGCTTCTTTCCTTAAGCCTCATGAACCAACCTGTGTTAACGTCAAACTTTTCTGCTGTATCTTCCTCACCTCTCTCAGCATTCACGGAATTGGAGAGTTAGGTCTTCGCTCTGGATTAGGCTTTGGTTTAATGGAATATTGTAGCTGGTTTGATCTTCTATCCAAACCACTAAAACTTTCTCCATATCAGCAATAAAGGCTGTTTCACTTTTTTATCATTTGTGTATTTGCAGGGAGCAGGACTTTTAATTTCCTTCAAGAACTTTTCCTTTGAGTCACAACTTGGCTAACTGTTTGGCGCAAGAGGCCTACCTTTCAGCCTGTCTTGTCTTTCAACACTCCTTCCTCACTAAGTTTAATCATTTCTAGCTTTTGATTTAAAGTGAGAGACCTGAGACTCTTCCTTTCACTTGAACGTTTAGAGGCCATTGTATGTATGGTTATTAATTGGCCTAATTTCTATACTGTCTCAGGGGATAGGGAGGCCCCAGGCGAGGGAGAGAGATGGGGGAATGGCCAGTCGGGGGAGCAGTCAGAACACACACAACATTTACTGATTAAGTTTGCCGTCTTAGGTGTCCCAAAACAATTACAATACTAACGTCAAAGATCACTGATCACAGATCATCATAACAGATATAATAACAATGAAAAATTTTGAAATATTGCAAGAATTACCAAAATGTGACACGGAGACACGAAGTGAGCATATGCTGTTGAAAAAATGGCACTGATTGACTTGCTTAACACAGGGTGACCACAAATCTTCAATTTATAAAAAACGTAATATCCACAAAGTACAATAAATGAGGTATGCCTGTTTCTATCTATCTAATTTGTCTGTCTGTATATCTATCTGTCTTTCTATGCAGCCTTGATCTCTCATCTGGGATTTAAATTTTTGTAACCAAGTGCCCACTGGGCATTTTTACTTGGATTTACCACAGGCTCTCAAACTTAACATGTCTTATCTTCACCTCATTTCTTTTTCATATCCTGATCTACTCTTCCTCTTTGTTTTCTTGCTCATTTAAAGTCACATTCACCCTAGCCAAATACTTGTGAACCACCCTGAACTCCTCTTAACCTCTCCTCTCCAAACATTCAATTAATCAGTGTATGGATCTGTTCTACTGTCCTAAGTAGTTTGAGTCAATGCCGTAATTTTTGACATGACTGCCTTCTTTCATTTACTCATTATTTCTCTATTCTGGAATATTGCAATAACCTCCTACCTTTATTTACCTTCCACTAATCTCAGTTACTCATTATTTCTCACCTGGAATATTACAATAGTCTTCTGCCTTTGTTTTTCTCCTAGTGATCTCAGGTATTTATTATCTCTCACCTGGAATATCATAGCCTCCTACCTTTGTTTGGAGCCCTGGTGGCACAGTGGTCAAGAGCTCTGCTGCTAACAAGAAGGTTGGCAGTTTGAATCCACCAGCTGCTCCTTGGAAAATTAATGGGCCAGTTCTACTCTGTCCTATAGGGTCTCTATGAGTTGGGATTGGCTGGATGGCAACGGGTTTGGTTTTGGTTTTTTATCTTTAAGTTCCATGCACTTGAAAGGGAACAGCTTCAAATTCATCTTCCACTCGGCCACTAGAATGACCTATCTAAAATGCAAATCCAACCAGTTACTCCTCTGCTTATAACTCTTCAATGGGTTTCTATTCTCTGTAAGATAAAGCTTAAGTCCTGTAGCAACACACGTAAGACAAGACCTCCATGGCCTACTCCTACACTATAGCCAAGCTAGGCTTTTACTAGTAGGAATATCAATCTGCCTGTCATTCCCCATCCAAACCATCCCATCTTGCTTCTCTTACCACCACAGTCCTAGACATAATTTGCAGCATATCTAATCCTGTTAGAAAGTGTCTTAACTAGTTATCACTTGCAGAGCTCCTCCCACTTCCCAGTTCATTTGCTAATTCAAATGACTACGCAATTGCTTTTCTAAAGTACAGCTCTGACCATGTCATTCTTTTGCTCAATACCTTCATTGACTAATCAGTCTCTTCAAAATACATCACTTTTCACTCATTTAGTTAACAAATACTGATCATCTAGCATATCTCAGGAATTGTGCCCAAGTTCTCAGTAGCTTGACAGAGGTAGTCTGGGACCAACATCTACTTTACTCTTCAGATCCCTCATTCTGGCCTCTTTGTGTAATGCTGTCTCAGTTATCTAGTGCTGCTATAACAGAAATACCACAAGTGGATGGCTTTAACAAAGGGAAATTTATTCTCTCACAGTTTAGGAGACTAGAAGTCCAATTTCAGGGTGCCAGCTCCAGGGGGAGTCTTTTTCTCTCTGTCAGCTTTGGGGGAAGGTCCTTGTCATTAATATTCCCCTAGTCAAGGAGCTTCTCAGCACGGGGACCCTGGATCCAAAGGACATGCTATCCTCCTGGCTGTTGTTCCTTGGTGGTATGATTTTCCTGTTTCTCTGCTCACTTCTCTTTTATATCTCAAAAGAGATTGGCTTAAAACACAACCTAATCTTGTAGATTGAGCCCTGCCTCATTAACATAACTGCCTCTAACTGCACCTCATTAAAATCACATTGTTGTTGTGAGGTGCCGTCAAGTCAGTTCCAACTCACAGCAACCCTACGTACAACAGAACGAAACACTGCCCGGTCCTGAGCCATCCTTACAATCGTTGCTATGCTTGAGCTCGTTGTCGCAGCCACTGTGTCAATCCACCTCATTGAGGGTCTTCCTCTTTTCCTCTGACCCTGTACTCTGCCAAGCACGATGTCCTGCTCCAGGGACTGATCCCTCCTGACAACATGTCCAAAGTATGTAAGACGTAGTCTCGCCGTTGTTGCTTCCAAGGAACGTTCTGGGTGTACTTTTTCCAAGACAGATTTGTTCATTCTTTTGGTAGTCCATTAACATCATAGAGGTAGTATTTACAACACACAGGGAAATCACATCAGATGACAGAATGGTGGACAATCATACAATACTGGGAATCATGGCCTAGCCAAATTGACACACATTTTTGGGGGACACGATTCAATGACAAACACTCTTCCCTGATTTCATGTGGTTAGTTCCTTCTCTTCCTTCAGAATCAGCTAAAGTATCATTTGCTTCAGAAAGCTTTCCAAAATCATTTGTCTAAATCTTTCTGCTCTTCTCCTCAGGTTGCTACTAAAGCACCTTGTTCATTTCCCTCGTAGCACTTTGCATTTTTTAGTGTTTACTTATTTTATCTATTTCTTTATCCTTCTGGATTTTAAATTCCATAAGAATGGGAACTATGTCTGGTTTTGCTTACCACTGGATAGCCTAGCACAGAACTTGGGACACAGAAGTTATTTATGTAGAGAATGAATGAAGTCAGCTACATAAATGTGGACTGCAAATCACGATTCTTTGCATTCTTCAGCACTCTAAAGTTTTAAAAGTTTTTTAATAAAATAGACCGACAATATTTAAGCAGTCTGTGCCCTACCCCAGCATTTTGGTTATATTTCAACTGTGTTGAAAGTATTTCAAACGTTTCTATCTACAGCCCCTTTCCATGCTATTCCCACTGCCAAGAACACTGTTTTCTTTCCCTATATATCTTTATTATTCTCCATCATTTCATCTTTCTCCACCAGAAATACTAGCTCTCTCCTATGTGTTCTTATGCAATGACTCTATGTCTGCCCTTCGGCATTTGTAAGGTGGTGGACTTGTCCGCCATTGGATTATGAGCGCCTTAAGTTTAAGGCTTTTGTCTCCAGAACTAGGTGGTCAAACACTTCTTGAATAATTGGCACTATGCTAAGTGTCTGCACAAAAGACTTTTAATCCTTTAAAGAAAAGTTTACAAGTGGAAAAGTGCTATCTAGTGTTGAAATAAATAAAGCTGAATGTCAAGGGGGTTAAGTCATTTACCCAAGGTCACCAGTTAATAAGTGGTAAAGATGAAACTCAAACTAAGGTCAGGCTGATTTAGGAAAAAAAGTGCTATTATCCTTTGCTTCTCTCCTTCATCTTTGTATCCCAAGCACCCAGCTCCATGTCTTCCACATAATAAGCATCAAATAAAACAGAAACTTAATTGAAATTAACCAAGATGGAAAACCATCTCCTTTGAGTTCCACTTATTGTATGCTGGGTAAATTCTCACACCTAGTAGTGGTGCATTGGTGAAGCTTTTGGCTAAAATTGGCTACTAACCGAAAAGCCTGTGGTTTGAACCTACCAGATGCCCCGAGGGAGAAAGGTGTGTCAGTCTGCTTCCATAAAGATTATAGTCTTGGAAACCCTATGGGGCAGTTCTACTGTCCTATAGGGTTGCTATGAGTCAGGAGCACCTTGACAGCAATGGGTTTAGTACCGTTTAGTAGTTATATCACCTTTCCTCTTTGCTGGCTGACAATAATTTCTTCATGCACACCTTCTCCTCCCCCAAGAACAATATTGAAAGAAAGGCTGTGATATCGACCATTCATTTCTCCTGTGTGGGTATGAATTTTGTGACCTGTGGGGGGAAAAAATTGTTTATTTCTAAGGACCAATCTATCCTAACATTCTGAAAATTTGTAAATCTATGAGTAGATGGATAAAGAGCACATAATATTTCATGTGATAGAAATTTATCTAGGACCAACCCCGGAGGAGAATTCTAAATTCTGAATTCTGAAAGAGCACATAAGAATACTACATAAAGTAGTTATCATCCAATTTCCAGGAGCATGACATAGTTTCAGATTATAAAGTAAAATTAACAATATTCCTGCGGTAATAGAACACTCCTTTTTATTTTTTATTTTTGTATCAATACATTCCTTTATTCACTCATGTAGTTAACAATATCAAGCACTTGGCATGTCAATAACTTTTGAATTGAGTTGGAAGGCTTAGAAAGGGGTGATTTATATTTGTGCAGGATTCAGTAAATTTCTTTTCCAATGGTACTTGAATATCCATGTCCCAGATGAAAATAAAATGATAGTCCACTTTTCAAGTGTTTGCAACTGCTGAGTTTGGAACTGTGTCCTCCAAGTTATTTAGTCAGGAAGTCATTCATTGGAAAACCCGGAAAGAACTCCAACATTAAAAATAAGCAAGTCTTCATTGTTTTTGTCTCAATATATTTAGCACACAACTTTCTGGGAAGGCAGCCATGGTAGGAGTTGCCGTAACTAACAACATACTTTCTTTCAGTATAAAAATGCAAGCGATGACACCAATTCTTATTTGTGAGGTCCCAAAGAGATACTGCCTTTTGTTGCATATTTGTCCCATGGAATTTGAAGATTTTTCTGACATAATCTCATTAAGCCTCTGTTGATTTTTCCTCATCACTTAAATAAGAATTTATGATTTTCCCCAGGATGTTAATGTTTTGAAGTGATCAGTCACAGGCCGTAAAGCCCTTAGGAAGAAATCTGGAAATCTATAAACTGCAGGCAGGAGTTGGTTTAGTGGCTTTAAGAACTGCTATGTTTTCTCCTATCTGGGGAAACTGGGAGGCAGATGAAGAAGCTGCAGTGACATTTTCTGTGAGGAACAAATCCTTTGGACGGCCAGGTGGCCATGGTTTTCTCTGTTCCTCTCCCTGCTTAAGTCTTTAGGACTCACAGTGGACCACCACCCTCAATGAGGCCTGATGTTTGTTAGCAAGATTAAAAAGATACAATTCTGGACTAACCACCTCCCTCCTCAGGAAGTCACGGAAGCCTGATGCACAAGGATGTTTGTTAGCAGGGTTAAAATGATATAATTAGTCACTTAGACTGGGAGTATAAAATAGCTGGAAGAGGAAGTTTTCTTGGTCTCCTCAGCTGCGGGGCAGGAGCACACACATAGCATAAGCTTACAGTCCACCTAAGTGGACTACTTGGCCAGTGGGAGAGCAGCAGTAGGTAGGGTCCCATTTAAGTCCTTTGCCCATGGCACCAGGCGGGATGTGCAAGACAAGTCTTCATCTCTGCCCAGGTAGCTTTGGAGGGGTGATTGCTCAGGATGGAACTTTTCCTGTTGCCTGCTGTCTGATTCTTGCAGGTAATAAAAGCTATTTCCTGTGTGCTAACATGTTCAGCCTCTGATCGGAAGGGTGTGATGTCTACGGAGCAGCCATTGTTGGTTATTCATGCCCTTTTCCTAATGACCTTCTGGCTGTCCAGAAATCAGATAGAACCTGTGAGTACCACGCAGATTTGGAGTGTTGTCCCATAGTTACAGGGTGGTCGAGCAGGACGTGTTGTCCTACATTTCCCTTGTATTAAAACAATGGAAAAATATAAAAAGTTACACTGTGTATTCGATTTTTAATTTTGATGAAAATAGTCTCTTAGAAGAGACAGACTGTCCTTTAGGAGTCCTATCTCAAAGAGAAGCACCAGCCCCAGGGCCTAAGGCTGCAAAGATTGGCCAGCTGGGCAAAAATACCAATGTCGATTTAACTATGCTGGCATTTTTATTAGGATTGTTAATTTTTGTTATTAGTGCTCTGGTTACAAAGTCCCACAGTTTCTAAGCAATCTGCCTCAACCCTGTTTTTCCCATAAATTCTCTTATTTTTAGGGTGCAATTTTAGTGGATATGCTGAGACCCTGAATTGTTACCCATTTTGTAGCAAGTGAAAATATGAATGAGCAAGAGACTTTAGAAATAAAAAAAATCACAATCCATTGCAAAAGAAAAGTAGAAATTAATATTCATAACTCTTAATTCATACATGACTGTTTTAGGTAGTTCTTGTTCATCTATGCTTTCTGTTGAAGAGGTTGCATCAAAAAATGAAACCTTTCAGCTGATTTTGCTTTCCTGTAATTTTTACGTGTTCTGTTTATTTCCAAAGAAGTTCTGGTAGCTCAGCTGCTAACCAAAAGGTCAGCAGTTGGAATCCACCGGCTGCTCCTTGGAAACCATGTGGGTCAATACTACTCTGTCCTATAGGGTCACTGTGAGTTGGAATCGACTCGACAGCAACAGGGTTGTTTATTTCCAAAAGGGCTTATATCTCTCTATATGGGATGCAATACTTTATGACTTCTCTAGTCTCTGTGTGATATATTTTGAGACATGGTTAAAGTAAGACAGATGAATAATCGAAAAATACTACACAGCTTTAGGATTGGGCTTAGAAACCTTCAAAAGACATATGCCAGCATTCCAAAGATTTTCCTACTGAGTGGTGAAGGATGTGGACAACATACACTTAACATCTGACAGCAAGCTGGGCTGGTAGTGGGTGTTATTTTGATAATGAATGAGGATGGGAATGGCAGTGATAGAAGCCAGGATCCTGCAGGGCAGTGTGAGACCTGGACAGGGCAACAGGTGCAAGTGATATCGAAAACCAACCCCAGGGCCATTTTACCGTGTGAATATTCTTGGATACGATGCTTCTCTACATGAATTAGGTATTCATTTGATTCAAGAAATGTGTATACATCTACTGTGTTCAGCATGAAGGAGAGAGATGAAAGACATATACTCTCTGCTCTCAAGCAAGCCAACAGCCAGTTATTAGAGTCCAGAGTGGAACGGGATAAGGGTACTGTGGTTAGGAAAAGCTTAAAATCACAAAGATAATACTTGAATTTGTACACTGGGGAAATTGGGAGCTTGCCAGGTGAATAAAAGGAAGTAGGGGACTTGCAGGCAGAGACAATGGAATGTGCAAAGGCATGAAACAAAGAATACTGATGAGAGTTGAGTTTGGGGAAATGCAAGTTAGTGAGCAAGGCAGTAGCATAGCCTGTGTATGTGTGCATATATGTGTGTGAGTGTGTACAGTGCATGGGCGGCAGAGGTGGAAAGGTGGAAAGGAAAGAGTAGAGGGTTGGAGGATATAAAATGAAGCCAAGTAAGCCAGCAAAATCCAAGTCATAAAAGGCCATGTTTATTAAGAGTTTGAACTCAGTACTGATTAACAATCGGTTTATTCATCTCAACTTGCCTCCATTACCTATTCTCTACCACAGCATTTCCAAATTTTGCTGAGCTTTTTTTGCTGTATAAGCATGGTGGCCATGACTGTTTTGTCTGTGGGATTACCTCTGGTGACAAGTACAGTAGCTGACACATGGCAGACGTTCAGTCATTTTAGGCGGAATGAATGAAGAAACTTATCTCTCTTCTCAAGCTTTCATCTCCATGCTAACTCCTTGCTCTTAGAAGATGACCTTAACTTCTTCTTCTCTGAGGAAATAATCATGATCAGTTATGAACTTTGAGAACTATCTTCCAACAGCTTCATTATTTACTCTGTGAATAGAGCTCAGGGCCATTTCAAAGGAGAAAATCGAGGCTTAGGGGTGTTATATGATTTGACCAAGTTTCCGTAGTGAGCAAGTACAGAGTTTAAACGTTGTCTCTAACAGACCAGATTGAATTCAACCCCCCCAAAAAAACATTTCAGAGAGGAATTAATTGTTTTATATGTATATGTGGCATTCAACATAGAAATTGTTCATCCGTCATTTCATGTATCTGACATTTACTGGATGTCTTTGATGTACTAGGCATCGTGCAAGTTGCTGGGAGAAAGATTAATAAAATATAAAACTTGACCCTAGGCAATTTTCCACTTGCAAACCTGAACTTCAGTGTTAGAACATATAAGTATTGGTTAAACATAGGAGATGGCTTTCCAGATTGACTAAAAGAATCTCAAACTGTTTCAGCTCAATTTCATTATCTAAGTGAAACAATAAAGGAGGGAAATATTTTGGACTAATAATACCATATAATTTGAAAAGGCTATCTTCAAACACTTAAAAAGTTAAAAAAAAAAATTTGCAGATCCTGTTCAGATAAATGATCAGAGCACCTACAAAAATAAATAAATACATAAATAAGCTGAAACGATTGAAAAGACCCATGTTCACTCATGTGCTACGGTAGGAGCTGAAATTGCTGAGAAGCAACAGAATGTATCTTAGAATGTAGTGAATGCGGTTCCAGGCCCAGCTAGCATTGACTGACTGCCTATTGAGTGTCATAGTGTATCATAGGCATTTTCCATTCTGTTTGTGTGACAGTAAGAGATTTATTTAATCTCTCTGAGTCTCGATTGCTGGTCTGTAAAATAGAGACAGTAATAATACCTTCCTCACCAAATTGTTATGAAGATCAGATGAGATGTTACGGGATAGCACTTAGCACAGTGGCTAGGATGTAGTAGCTTTTCAATAATTTTTTTAAAAATCTGAATCTGAATCATATACTTGCTCCTATTATTCTTAAAATAAAAATGGAGGACCTTCTACAAAATCAGATGTGCTTTAAAGCTGAAAGTTCTTCCCCAGCCTTCTTAAAAATACATATTGTCAGAGACAGATGCAAAGTTTTTTGGGGGGAGGGCAAAAAAGGAATATAATAAAGAAAATAATAGCAAAGCTCTGAAAAGAAAAATAAATTGTAGCTTGAATTGTAACATTTGAGACAAATTATTCTTAAATGTATTTGAAAGGATTTTAATATCACCAGTAACTTAAAAGGGGCTCGATTTTTCATTCTTTTTTCTCTGTATATCATTGCATTGGGTTAAGATCAGAGCTATTAAATGAAGCAGTCAGTTACATTCTCTAAGGTAATAAAATTTAAATATCTTATAAAATAAAGCAATGTCTTCATCCTACAGATAACAAAATCAATCCATTTAATCTCATAAAGATGAAACAAATATACCAACATATTAAACGTCTTAAGTTTTGAAAAGCCTTTAGTGGTGTGTGTGTATACATATAAAATATATATATATATATACATATAATTGTCTCTTTATTTTAAATTTATGCTCCATTTGTTTCTGAAAGGACTTGGGGCAATGTATGGAATATACATGTTTAAAGTTGCAATAAGATACTGAAATATAACATACAAGAAATCAATAAATCCCACCAAAAACCTAAGTAACCTGTGCTTACCAGTTTTTGGGAAAAGTCTGATTGTTTCTATAGGTTAAAAATAGACTCATCACCTTCTAAACCATTCTCATCTCCTCGGAACTCATTTAGGGAACCTAGAGCTACCCAAGTTGCTGCTAATAAGTAGACCAACACATGTGAGGTGGGTGGGCACAGGGCTTAGACTTCACAGCAATAATGTGCTTTAACGACACTATTTGAAAAGATTGCACTTTCACCCAGAACTTTAAAGGGGCCTATTTTTCATTTCTTTTCTCTGTTACACATTGCATTGGGTTAGGACCAAATTAACTCACATGGAGGCATGTTGTTACAAAGTGGATCTGATATCAACAAATAATGTTTTAATAGATTCTGGAATCTTATACTTGATTAGCGGGGCTTTGCTACCATAACTTTGCTAGAGTCAACAAGGCTCCAAATGATGAATTTTCCATTTTCTTTTTGGAAAATTTATTTACTTGGAGAAGGCAGTATTGTGTATGTTTCATTTCATGCATCCAATCATTTATTCAATGAATATTTACTGAATATTTAGTATAAGCTGGGCAATGGGAAAAACACAGACTGTGGCCTAAAGGAGGAGTCCTGGTGGCACAGTAGTTAAGAGCTTGACTGCTATCTGAAAGGTTGGTGGTTCCATCCCACCTGTTGCTCCGAAGGAGAAAGACGGCAGCAGTCTGCTAATGTAAAGATTTATAGCCTTGGAAACACTATGGGGCTGTTCTACTCTGTCATATAGGGTCACTAGAAGTCAAAATCACTCGGTGGCAATGGGTTTAGTGGGTGGCCTCAAGGAGTTTTCGGTTTCTTTGGGAAATGAAGACATCAGCAGGCATTCGCAACAGAACCAGGTTGCAGTTATGGGAGCCCAGGAAGATCGCTTCACACAGGTAAGGCATCAGGGCTCGTAAATAAGCAGATAATATGAAGAATACATAGATGGCATGAGTTAGTTTACACCTGGAAGGGGCCCTCCAGTTCATGCAACAAGTTCAAAATATTACTGAGGCAGAGGGGTAAATTGACGTCTGGTTTGAAATGTCCACCTAAGTCATGCCAAAGAGAATGAACGGACTTTATCCAGAAGTCAACAGAAAGCCATTGGAAGATTACAGCATGCTCATAAAAGAGTTTTAATAGAAATATTTCCCAACTGAAAGTAGTGTTGAAAATGTACTGGATTTGGGAGATTCAGGAGGAGGCAGGGAGACAATTTAGGAAATAGAGAAATACAATGGGGGAATAATGGAGACCTTAAGTAAAATAATGGCTGTAGGATGGGTATTTATAAGACTAGGTTCTACTGTAGGGGAAATGAATCTGAGATGACTCATTAGGCACAAGCATACAAAGAAAATTATATTCCTTTACACTGATTCTCATACTTTGAAATTGCTCTCCTATCATTAACATCACCACAGTCTAAACTCAGTCTCGCCAAGGAATATGGTAGTTTCTGTTTTGTCATTTTCCGCGGTTATCTCATTCCTTTGTTCTCCTGGCAACTTCACCACTACTACAGTTCTGGAACAGAAAAGCAGGAAAGACCAAAACGAGTAGCATTTACCACTTAATAAATTCATACAAGGCACTGAGACATGTGAGTCTAAAAAAAATAGTCACTGCATCACTTTTTTTTTTTTTTTTTGCTAAAGAAATTCAGACTAGACCTAATACTTGTGATTAAAAATAGGAAAACTGTAAAGAGATATAAAGTGTTAGGAAAGATGCTGATCTTGTAGTTAACAAAACAACTTCCAGTTTATGTGTATCGAATTTTCATCTCTTAAAAATATTGTCACAAATTGGGGGAATAATAAAACAAAATGGATAAATGCTGATAATGATTGAACCTGGCTGTTGGCTGTACAGAGGTTCGCTATGCTATTTCCTCTACTTTGGGGTATGTTTGGGGTTTTCTGCAATCTATAGTATTTTGAAAATATTATAATAATGTTGTGTCTGATGAACATCTGTAAGTAAAAAGTAATACCTTAATTGCATTAAATTACTATTTTTTTCTCCATAGACAAATTTATTTTAAACTTGATCAGTCTATTCAGCCTCTGAATTTGTGGGCCTGTGGAATTCACATGACAAGTTTGTGTTGCATTATCCTACGAAAATACAAAAATTTCTTCTTGTGGAAAGTAATTTTCAGTAAGGTCCTAACCGGATTCAACTTGAGAGGATGAATAGAAACTGCCTTTTTCTTTCTGAGTAAGTTGCTTGAAAGGAAAATAAGTCTTTGGTAGCACCAAGTGAGCTTTTAACTTACTGAAAGGCACCATTTTACATTTGTATATTTTTTAAACCCCAACTTGTTTCAAATTATTTGATATGGTCCATGCCGTATACGGAAGAGTGATCTTTTATCTAGAAGAAGGAATGTACTCCTAAAAATTAAATAATTGATACCTCCAGAGAACAATTTTTACAAATAACTTAAAACGGTAATTGCATTTCATGTTTTGCTTACTAATGGAATTTTCCAAGCAGTGATGATTTATTCCTGTTGTTTTTTTAAGTAGAAGGAGCTTATGGAAAAAATCAAAGTGTAAGCTGGCTTTAATTAAAACTGAGGAGAGAATAGTGTGAATTAATTTTTCTCCTTTATATTAGAAAACTTTTCAAAACACATTGAACTAGACTTAACTGTAGACCCAGCACCAGATAATGCAATGACCGTCTAGTGCGTTCTGCTAGTGGCAAAGCTGGACTTGCTTGGAAGAGAAAGATAATCGGTCTAGAAGATTAAAATATCCTGAGGTCTTCCACTTTCCCAATTTATCATGAGGACTAAAAGTAAACAGTGATGCAGTACTGGGACAATGCCCTCGTTGTATCAGAGAAAGGCCCCAGTCTATGTTACAAATGATCAGGTTTGAAGAAATTGTGCCAATTTTTTTTTTCTTGGAATTCAGAAAACATTTTCTCATGGAAATAATCTTTTACAGGGTGGTAACCAACAAAAAGCCAAACAAGTTGCTGTCAAGTCAATTCCGACTCATGGTGATGCCATGTATGTCAGAGTAGAGTTTTTATGGCTGTGACCTCTCAGAAGCAGATCACCAGGTCTTTCTTCCGAGGTACCTCTGGGTGGGTTTGACCTGCTAACCATTTGGTTAGTAGCCCAGCACTTAACTGCTTGCACCACCCAAAGACTCATTTTACCTGGTGCTAATACTTCATGTTAGAGGGGTCTGTGGACTTTTCTGAAGTATTAAAAAAAAAAAAAATTTTTTTTTTTTTTTTAATACTTCAGAAAAGTCCACAGACCCCTCTAACATGTAACATGTTTGCAATGTGTACTGATAACGCTAGAGGATTTCAGTACTAGAGTACTGCAATACTCTAACTCAATGGCTTCTTTTTATCATAGAAGTAAAATTCAAATGCCTCCCTCTATTTCAGAATGCCCTCTGTGGTGTGTCCTTGGCCTCCCTCTCAGACCGTGTCTAACATCACTTTCCCCTGGCTCTCTATGCTCTGGTCACTCTAGTCTTCCTTGAAATCCTTGAATATCCTGGATTTGTTCCAATCTTAGGACATTTACATTAGCTGGTTTCTCACTTAGAATGCCCTTCTCTCTAAATTTATCAAGATGGCTCTTTCTTGTGTTTCAAACTACAGAAAATGCCACTAAGTATGTTGTTGTTGTTAGGGGCCATCAAGTCAGTTCCAACTCAAAGTGACCCTATGTACTGCAGAAGGAAACACTGCCCGGTCCTGTTCCATCCTTACAATTGTTGCTATGTTTGAGCCCTTTGTTGCAACCACTATGCCAATTCATCTCGTCGAGGGTCTTCCTCTTTTTTGTTGACCCTCTAATTTACCAAATGTGATGTCCTTCTCCAGGGACTGGTCCCTCCTGATAACATGTCCAAAGTATGTAAGAAGAAGTCACTAACTGTACTGCTTGATAACTAGGACTCACTTGAACTGTTAGACCTTCTCTGACACCCAATATTTATTAGCCCTCTGGCCACTCTGCTATTCCATTTTTGAGTTTTAATTTTTTTGTATATATTGTACAATCTATACTTAATATTCTCTTGTTCACTTCTTTGTAGATTACATGTGTTCTCCTGTTAATATATAAGCCCCACAAGAGTAAGTGCTTTGTTTGAGTTTATATCCCATAGCTCAGAGCATTGTTGTTGTTAGTTGCCATCAAGTCAGTTCTGACTTATTGCAATCCGTGTGTGCAGAGTAGAACTTCTCAATAAGGTTTTCAAGGGCTGTCCTCTGGGGCACTCGGGAGGGTTCGAACTGCCAACCTTTTAGCTAGTAGTATGCGGCAGTTCCACTCTGTCTTATAGAATCGATATGAGCCGGAATCAACTTGATGGCACACAACCACAACAAAAAGTTTTTCAGTGAATGAATAAATGAATGAAATAATTAATTCTACAGGCCACTGTATGTAGTACTAGAGACTCTCTGGAGTTATACCTAGGCCCTGTGGGCATAAATGGTTTGTCCTTGGCTACTAACCTAAAGGTTAGCAGTTTGAACCCACTCATCAGTACAGTGTAAGAAATGCCTGACAACCTGCTTCTTTAAGGATTACAGCCAAGAAAACCTTAGGAAGCAGTTCTACTCTGTAACACATGGGGTACCATGAATCAAAACCGACCTGAGGGCAATGGGTATGATTTTGGGTTTGGAGCCACACCTTAGGGAGCCTAGGATAAGGGATCCAGTTTAAAGGTGTGGTAATGAACATAGGCTTGAAGGCGAGGTGGTTGAGGATTAAGCACGGTACTGAGATCTAAGGAGTGCGGTGGTAGAGAGCTCTTGGGCCGGGTTTCCTCTACCTTCACATTTCACCTCCACTCCTTTCTCACTTTTACCCCTTTCATTCTCACTACACAAATCATGACCAAGAAAAAGCCTTGGGTAGCAGCATTAATTGGCGAAAAAAAAAAACAAAAAAACCCATTGCTGTATAATTAATTCTGACCCATAGTGACCCCAGAGGACAGAGTATAACTGCCCTGTACAGTTTTCAAGGAGCACCTGGTGGAATCAAACTGCTGACCTTTTGGTAGCTCTTAACCACTACACCACCAGGATTTCCATTAATTGGCTATCAATGGATAAATCTTTCCCCCTCCCACCTTTCCTCCTTTTCTTCTTCTCTTCCTATTCCCTCCTTTCCCTAACTCATTGATTGACTGAGTGAATGAACAGATTCTGTCTCCAGTCAGTGGAACTCTATAGGGCATATTTCCCTAGATTATTATAGCATAAGCCAAATCGGACAGAGCCTAGAGCTCTGCCTTAGTCAAGAGAGATTACTGAAAGGAATTTGATTGTTTGGGTATGATGTGTTCTTTGTGAAGCTGACAGGATTTGTTAGAGCTCAATTTTAAGAGACTTAGAATGAAGAAGGTCAAATAAAGGGCACTGTGAATTTTATTGTTTTGAAAGAACAGCTTCTCACACTAAATAGCTAATGATTGACTCCTGTGGACAAAGTCCTAAATCTACTATTTTGGTTAAATAAGACATCTTTCTTTTTTTCTGAGAGGTGCTATAGTACTTTCACTAGATGATTAGATACTAGTATTGCTTTTTCCAACAGTCACTAAAAGAAATAAAATTTAGTGGCACAACTGATTCTGCTTCTATACCGGAAATTACTTACTTCTATGGACTCGAGACTAAGCTTACCCAGAAGAACTAGGTGGCACCCGGCTACCACCACCTTCCTCTCTGACTGGCAGAGCGAGAGAAAAATGTCCAACAAATTTCAAATTCACACACACACACACAAAGACCAGACTTACTGGTCTGACAGTGACTGGAGGAACCCCTGAGACTACAACCCTGGATAGCCTTTTAACTTAGAACTGAAGCCACTCCCAAAGTCCACCTTCCAGCCAAAGCTTAGACAGGCCTATAAAACAAGCCCTGGTGGTGCAGTGGTTAATAGCTCGGCTGCTAACCAAAAGGTCGGCAGTTCGAATCCACCAGCTGCTCCTTGGAAACCCTGTGGGGCAGTTCTATTCTGTCCTATAGGGCCACTATGAGTGAGAATTGACTCAAGAGTGATGGGTTTGCTTTTTGGTTTAGGATTAAACAAACCATAACACACAGAAGGAATGTGCTACTTAGCTCAGACAAGTATACGAGACCAAATGGGCAATACCTACCCAGAAGCAAAGATGAGAAGACAGGAAGGGACAGGAAAACTGAATGAATGGACACTGAGAACCCAGGGTGGAAAGGGAAAGGGGGAGAATGCTGACACATTGCAAGGATTGCAACTAATGTCATAAAACTATTTATGCATAAAATATTTGAATGAAAAATAATTTGTGCTGTGAACTTTCACCTAAATACAATAAAATTTTAAAAAAGGAGAGAGCAAGACTAAGCTTACTTATTTGTCCAGACGCATTCTTCAACGTATCTATTCTTTCTATTTGCCAGTGATGTTGAAGAGGAGGAGTTGCTGGCTCAGCAGGTCTCTTTGTCTCTATGCTCATGACAAGAATATTACCCAGCTCTGTGCCAGAGGAAGGGTTCCAGCTTGCCAAGCAGCCTGTCTGCGCTTGGATGGTCACACAGTGACATCACTGAGAAACAGCTGCCTCACAGGAAGTTAGTAAGGAGGTGGGAATCCTTGTGCCTGCTGATTTTCCCCAAATAAAAGTCAGCCTGAGAGCCAGTAAAGTCTTGAGAGCAAAGTTTCTCTTAAGAACTAGTGAGAAAATGCTAAAATCAAAGTCACATTTATCTTTATCTAGAATTCAAGTAAATTTCAGTCTTTGGGCCATTTATAGAGATAGAACCTCATGATTGGGAAGTAGTGACTCACTTTAATCTTTTTTCTAATTAAGTTTTAAATTTTAGAATAGTTTTATATTGAGAGAAAAATTGCAAAGGCAGTGCAGAGATTTCCCATGCAGCCCACTTTCCCCTTACTAACCTCTTAAAAAAAAAAAAAATTACATCTGTTCAATACATTTAAAGGAGCCCAGCTGGTAACTGAGGGGTTTGAACCCACTTAGCAGCTTGCAGGAGGAAAACCTAGAGATCTGCTTCCATAAGGAATACAGCCAAGAAATCCCTATAGGGCAGTTCTACTTTGTCACGTGGGGTCGCTATGAGTTGGAGTCTACTAACAACATCTAGCAGCACCTTTGTACAACAACAGTGGTACATTTATCACAATTAATGAATTAACATTGTTATTAAGTAAAATCCACACTTTATTCATATTTCTGGAGTTTCACCTTTTTTTCTCTCAGGATCCCATCCAGGATAACCACCAGTTGCCATCAAGTTGATTCTGACGCATGGTGCCCCCATTCGTGTACGCGTAGAGCTATGCTCTACAGAGTTTTCTTCCTCTTTTTTGTTCACTTGTTTTCCATTTTCAATGTCACTTGAGAATGATGACATTGCATTTAATAATGTCAATTGAAAATAAAATCGTGTGAGTCTGGACTGACTTGGGCTTCCTGTATGAGAGTGAAATCACTGGGTTTTATTGTTCACTTTTACTCAACATTTTAAAAAGTGCAGATGAGGCTCTGTTGTGTGGTGTTGACGAGAGGCATTCTGGGCCTGGTTTATTCCAGCAGTTTGAAGCACTGAACTTGGTGGCTAACGCTGTGGAGGGTGAAGCAACAGCAGGAAGTTGGAAGCTGAGGTCTGAGGCCCTGGAAGAGTCATATCTTTCTGGTTACTTGGGAGGCCCTGTTCTCAGTCATGAAATGCTTTCTGTCCAGCCAGCCTACCACTGGTCCCATTTAACGTAGCTCCATGCTCAGAGCCTCAGTTTCCTCATCTTTAACAGGGATCATGCCTTCTCTGCCTGTTTCATGAGGTTGTTGGTGAGTATATGAGTGTCCTAGGCTGCCATAACAAATTATCACAAGCTGAGTGGCTGAAAACAACACAAATTTATTCTCTCACAGTTCTGGAGACTAACCTAGACCCAGGGCTGTCGATTTTGGAGACTACAAACCTGAAATCTAGGTGTTGGCTGGGCCATGCTCCCACTGAAGGCTCTGGGGGAGGATCTTTCCTCGACTCTTCCAGCTTCTGGTGGTTGCTATCAGTCCTTGGTTGTAGACACATCACTTCAGTCTCTACATCCATCATCATGTGGGCTTCTCCCCTGTGTCTGTCTCTGTGTCTTTACATGGCCTTCTTATAAGGATACCAATCATTGGATTAGGGCCCACCCTAATCTAGTATGATCTCATCATAACTCAATTACACCTGCAAAGAATCTATTTCCAAACAAGGTCATATTCACAGGTACAGGGGATTAGGACTTCAGCATAGCTTTTTGGAAGACACAATTCACCCCATAACGGTGAGCGAGTGAGACCCTGTGTCTGAACACCTGTAAGCCCACCAAATCTGCTGTTCGCACATTGGAAACAGCTGTTTCCTGAATTCCAGCTTTGCTTGGCTTCAGTCATCTCCCCCAGACTCTCTGTCCCTCCTCCTGCTGAAGTGATGATAGAGATTTTGAGAACAGCCTTTTCCTGGTGGAAGGAGCTTATCTCAAAGCACATGAGAGATTGAACCTGGGTTATCATTAGCCAGGAGACAAAGTGCGTGACTTCAGGGGCTCCACAGGGGCTTCAGTGGCTGGTTTTTGGGAAGCAGATCATTAGACCTTTCTTCCCAGGTGCCTCTGGATGGAGTCAAACCTCCAATCTTTTGGTTTGCAGCCAAGCGCTTAACCGTTGTGCTGTCCACATTACATTCAATCATCAAGTATCCTTAGGCTCCCCTTGACTGTAACAGTTTCTCAAACTTTGTTTCTGATGACCTTGACAGTTTTGAGGAATAATTCACCTTAATTTTTAGGCCTCTATCCATCCATAACAAAAGGAGCCCTGGTGGCATAGTGATTAAGCACTTGGCTATTAACTGAAAGGTCAGAGGTTCAAACCCACTAGCCAGATGGGAGAAAGATGTGGCAGCCTACTTCCCCAAAGACTACAGCTTTGGAAACCCTATGGAAAGTTCTGCTGTGTCCTATAGGGTCGCTATCAGTTGGAATCAACTCGACGGCAATGGGTTTTATCTGTAAGAAATTTTTCAACTGCTTTTTTGTATGCTTGAGTTTTATATCATGCCCTCTTTCCTGTGAATGAATTAGGGAGGGAAAAAAAACAAAAACAACACTCATAAAGAAGTTTGGAGATTGAAGTGGTCACTGTTGTTGTCTCCTTGGCATCCATTCTGCTCCTGCCCCATTAACAGCCTTTTGGTCTGGGTGGGATGCCCCTCTCTACCAGGTCCAGTGGTGAGCCATGACTGGCTGAAGCCATTTGGGGGCGGTGCTGTCCTCTGGTCACAGTGATTGGCATAAGTAACCCAGGTCTAAATCAGTCAGTGTGTGGTATTTCTCTACCCACAAGAATTGACTCTACTATGGACAGGTGGTCCATTTCAAACCAATGAAATGTGACAGCAGTTTTTGTGGAAGGTTTGCTTGTTCTCCTCAGTGTGATCTACTGAAATAGGTGCTCTTTTCCTGGATATCGTGCTGCACAAATGTGAGGTCTGGAAACTCAAAGCCATTTTGTCTACATGAGAGCTGCTTGTCTGAGACAAAGCCAAAATATAGAGCAGGATGAAGCTGAAGGAGTCACAGAAAAATGGAATAGACACTTTGAAGTCACCTGTGCCTGCAGACCCCATGAATGACCTGAGCCAGTCAACCCTCTTTACTGTTTAAGTCCGTTTGGAAAGGATTTTCGGTGACCCACGGCAGAAATCACCCTAAATGGTATACGTATTAACTGTGATAATAATAATTCTTTTACTCTGCACTTGTCATCAGAAAGAGTTGTACCAATGATTCAATTAAAAATTTCTACCTTAAGCAGAATCTAAGCAGGATCATAATTTAATATTTGATAACTTTGAGACAGAATTCTGTTCTGCAGAAAAAAAATTATTCAAAATTAGGCTCCTCTTGTAAGCATTTCACAGATTTCATCTTAATATAAAGAAGCAAATCTGAAGTGCTATGGCAGGCGTTCTGAGGTGAAGTTAGATCATGTCTAGAATGACTGGAAATATACTCCATGAGGATCAACAATTTTAACATAAGCTTATTATTTTCATTGTTCTAGTTTTAGGTCTAAAGTTTGACTTAATGTCTTTTTAGGGACTGTTTTACTTTGACAAAACCATCTTCTCTGAAAATAACTATGAAAAATCAAGCAAGAAGTCTGTTAATTAGAGTGGTCTGTATTCATGGTACAGTGGCTAATAGTTCCTATGGTGGAGAAACATTAAAATATGTGTTTTACAAGTAAAAAGACAAAAAGTTTAAAACACCTATTTTTTCCATTTGTAGGGAAAAAAAGTTAGCTGAGGAAAGAAATCCTAAAATCATACTATAAACCCTGCTGCCTTTGAGTCAATTCAACTCATAATGACCCTACAGGACAGAGTAGAACTGCCCCATAGGGTTTCCAAGGAGCACCTGGTGGATTTGAACTGCTGACCTTTTGGATAGTAGGCGAGCCCTTAACCATTATGCCACCAGGGGTCCAAACTCATTTAGTATACGCAATAATTCAAATCCGTTGAAGATTTAATTGCATACCCCTCTGAATGCATTTGTATACATTATTGCTTTTGGAGTGGAAAGAAAAAGCGTGGACTTAAGTAGCTTTACAGAAACTGCTTAATAATTGATTTACCTTCTTGAAGGCAGCCAGACCATGCAATGAGTGAGATAAACTCTGTGCTATGATAACAAAACTGGATTAAACCTGTCTGTTATAGGTAATCTTGACCAAATCTCCATTTGTTTGTTCTTTTGTCTGTAGGATAGCTTAGTAGTCATAACAAGTTACTCCGGCTTCCTTTGGAGTTCTAATCTAGTGAAAAGAGTTATAGAAAGTCTAATTCATCCCCTTTCTCAGGCTACAGGTGCTGGTATATTACTCAGCTGAGAAATAAAGTTCTGAGGATTAATTAATGTCTGTAAAATGTTCCAGAAAATTTATTGGTGCTGTGATCCACTGTAGTTGCTTTCATGAATGTATCTTGGTTGTAATCTATCTGATGTCTCATGCATTAAGCTGTTCAATCTGACAATATTCAATAATGTATTAGTTAAAAATATAGATTAAAATGTTATTGTGTATAGTAGCACAAGAGAACAGAATACGAGTCAGGATGTTTCTATGATTCTTAGTTTTATTTTTTTGACCAAACACTGGCTAGTAGAATAAGAAATTGTATTTTAAATATTAGCATAATACATGGATGATGTTATTGTTTATGTATTTGGAGGTTTCAGTATATATTCAGTACCTAGAATAGTTCTTGTAATATAATAATCATTAAATAAATTCTTGCCAAATAAATTAACTAGAATCATGTTGAATGTGCTGTATTTACATACTTGGTATAGAGTCTGTCTACTTCACAAAGGATGTGTGTAGGCTTAAAAAATGTATATACAATGAAAAATTAAAATAAATAGATGAGAGAATTAGGGCAAAACACAGAAATGCAGATTTATAGTTACTAGATTTTAGAGGCTGGTAGGAAATCTTGGTGGTTTAGTGGTTAAATGCTAAGGCTGCTAACCAAAAGGTTAGCAGTTTGAATCCACCAGGCACTCTTGTAAACTCTATGGGGGCAGTTCTCTGTCTTATAGGGTTGTTATGAGTTGGAATTGACACAAAAGATTTTTTTTTTTTCTTTTGGTTTTAGAGGTTGGTAACAATCGTCTCTGTGCTTCCTAGTGGCCGAAGCAAAGAAGAAAACAGGATCAACTACATGGCATTCAGTGCCCTCTGAAATAAAAAGAAAAGCAAATATTCAAATGAATCTCAGTCTTTCTTGACTCAGAAACCTGAGAATAATTTCTCTAATGGGTCCTCATTTATACAATAAACTTCATTAACACTGCTGATTTTGTGTAGATATTTAGGGAGGCACTTTGCAATATTATCTGGTAATATAACGCTAATGTGTAAGGCACATTTCAGTAATTCAAAAAATGTCCAAAACAATACAATTCAAGCTGGCAGTTCTCTGATAAGGGACACTACTATGGTGATAAAGAGAACTCACTTTGAGATCAGATCATAAGTCAATTATGACTCATAGGGACCCTACAGAGTAGAACTTCCCCATAGGGTTTCAAAGGCTGTAGTTTTTACAGAAGGAACTGTGGTGGCACAGAGGTCAAGCACTCGGCTGCTAACAAAAAGTAGGTGGTTTGAACCCACCAGCAACTCTGTGGGACAAGGATGTGTCAATCTGCTTTCTTTAAAGATTACAGCCTTGGAAACCCTATAGAGCAGTTCTACTCTGTCCTATAGGGTTACTGCGAGTAGGAATCGGCCGTTTGGTTTGGTTTTTGGAATCTTCATAGAAGCAGACTGCTACATCTTTCTCCCTCAGACAGGTTAGTGGATTTGACTCACCAACCTTTTGGTTAGCAACCAAACACTTAACCACTGAGCCACCAGAACACCTTGGGATCAGACAGCCTCAGGTAAATACAATTCCTCTTACTATCTGTGACACCTCAGGTACGTAACTTCTCACTATGGTTCATCTGCAAAATGAAGATAATTAATAGCAACCCATGGCATTGCTGTAAACAATTAGGTAAGTGCCTTTGCACAGTGATATGAAATATATGCACTCAATGGTGGGTGGTTATTTTTATAATTATTGTCTGACTTGTTCCAAAGAAAACATTTAGAATAACTGGAGAACTGGATATATGTACTCAGACATTTCTTCATAAATCTTAACTCTCATAATGAAGCTTTTAATGAGGAGCTATACAGGAGAAGTTTGAAGGTGTCCTTTCGGTCAAGAACCTGAAGTGTAGATATTTAACCGATCACTGAGTAAGAAGAGGTAGAGGGTAGGGGTGAAGTTCTCTTACTAAGACAAGTGTCTGACGGAATGTCCACCCAACTTTCAGAAAGAGGGGTAAGGGGATTAGCCAGAGGCAGAGCTAAAATTCTCCTCAGAAAACACTTCTCACTCTGCTCCAATGTGGAGATTAGTAGTAACTGAGGCCATAACTGCGAACTATTTGGTCTAGGCATTTTTCAAAGCAAAAGTTACCAATTGTTTATGTGGCCGAAGAAATATTTCACAAAAAGGTACCCATAGAACATATAATTTCAAGCAATATGTCAAAATAGTAAGCCCTCTCAGATAAATACATTGCAAACATTACACCCTGGTAACCTAAGACCATAAGACTCATAAGAATAGCCGGACTCTGGTCTTCTGCTCTCTCCTGTGCAAATAACTATGGATTGTTTTGAAAGGACCAAAGTGACACAATGTTATAAAGCATGATACTTTGAATGAGAAAAGCAATAAATTACAGTTGCCCTGCTGTGTCAGAAAAAAAAAAAAAGGTATTATTTAGTTAACTTAGGTACTTGGAAAAAGTCATTAAATGTTTATGTTCTCCTATCTCCTGCTTTCTTACTGGTTTTATTTGTATTTGAGAGGTCTATAGTAGAGGAAATATTGCTCACTAGAATATAAGCTCCATGAAGGTGGCCATTTTTTGTTCTGTTTGTTTTTTCTGTTTTGTTACTGTTGTATTCCCATTGTGTAGAATGGTTCCTGGCCTGTGGTAGGTACTAATATACCATTGTTGAATGAATAAATGAACTAGATGCCTTGAAGTGCCAGATCCACCATTTGTAACTCTACACATGGAGAGCAAGAACTTCATGTCTCAGAGTTTCAGTTTCCTGTGAAAATTGGAGAAAATACCTTCAAAGTAGTCCTAATCATTAATTAACATGTATGAGAAAGTGTTTTCAGATAGTAATGAACTCTTCAAACATGCATTATTCTATGAGTCTAGGTTTTTTTTGTTTTTTGTTTTTTTTTCCTTTTCTGGGCATGGACTGACTGAAGGTTGTTGTAGCTTAAGTACAATAAGAATAGTAAACTGTGGATTGGTCTTTGACTCACCTCCTTCCACATACTGACTAATAAGAAATTGTAGATGGGGAACATAGGGGAAAAATGTAGATGTTGGGGTCACCAATGCATTACACATGGCCTCATGCTTAGCTGGCTGACCAATATGAGATTCAGAATTTCCAAGTAGTTAGCTGGCTTACATCACAGGAGCATTTGTGGCAGAAAGACTGGGATCATGGGAAACCTAGTAAAAAAAAAAAAAAAAACCCGTAAACCTGTTGCCATCAAGTCGATTCCAACTGGTAGTGACCCTACAGGACAGAATAGAACTGCCCCATACAGTTTCCAAGAAGCGCCTGATGGATTCAAACTGCCAACCTTTTGGTTACCAGCGGTACTTCTTAACCACTATGCCACCAGGGTTTCCATGTGAAACCTAGTGGCAGTATAATAATGAGTATAATTTCAAAGATGAACATAAATGATATATAGAGATATTTACAACAATAATGTAGTTTGAAATGCGATTTCTAGTGATGATGAAGTTGTATATTTTGCTAATATCATAAACCAGAAAACCAAACCCATTGCTGTTGAGTCAATTTTGACTCATAGCTACCCTATAGGACAGAGTAAACTGCCCTATAAGGTTCTAAGGAGCGCCTGCTGGATTTGAACTGCCAACCTTTTGGTTAGCAGCTGTAGCACTGAACCACTAAACCACCAGGTTTTCTGCTAATACCATGGTGTAGCCTAATTTTATAATGCAAGGAAGTGCTAAATTTCAGTTAGAGATTAGTGATACAGAGCTATAGGTTTCCCTTTTCTCGAGATAAGAACCCCTGCACTACATCATAAGCTTCTTAAGACTGGAAAGCTCTGATAAAGCTTTGTACTCTTAACAACATCATACTCTGTGTCTTCTTCATAATCCAGGTAAAATTATTTTTTTACTTAATAAATAATCTTTCCACTGACCCCTCCTTCTACTTTTCCTAGCGCATTTGAATAGATTTAATGGAAGCAAGGGTAGAGAAACTGGTCAAGATTGCAAGTGACCACAGGACTAGTCAAGCCAATTCACAAAAGTGAGAATGACTTCTACTGTTGCCCATTCCTGGAGCTTCTTACTAGGCACCAATTCTACCTGGTAGAACAGGTGACATGGACTCATGAATATATAGTTTATCTACACTTGGAGTACCCATGCCAGAAGGAGAGGCAAGGGTTCTGTTATGTGAACTATGGACCAACAATGTTGATGTCAACTGGGAGCCTTTTAGAAATACAGAATCCCAGGCCCTTCCCCAGACCTACTGAGCTAGAATCTGCATGAGAAGCTGTACCACTCAAGCCAAGCTCTCTTCTGTATTGATCACAGAGCAGTGTCTTCCCTCCTGACCTCAGCCTTCTCCACCCCCCTCCCTGCACAAATGCCTCCCCACTCCTAAGTACTGCTTATTTTATCTGCATGTGGCCTTACTTATTACAAAATCATTAAGATTAGAATGGTGCTGATGGCACCATGAATTTAGCTGGAACCTCTCTCCATTTGGACTAACTTCAACTGTGAACTTGGCTTGCTTCACTTTGGTTGATCCCAAGAATGTGAACATTCTGCAACCAATTTCTCTTTATCTAGTTTCTCTGTCTCAACGCCTTGCTGGAAAATATATATTCTTCAGAACTCCTGATGTTACTGAGGACCCCTTCCTCAGTTGAACCCAACCAGATTCTTGCAGCCCAGTAAGACTATTGAGGCAACCTGGAGTCACACAAGCAAATTTACTTTGCCAGCAGCTAGCAAAATGAGACAGTAAGGGCTAGAACCTCCAGAGAGACTGTCTTACTGATTTGCCCATGAACCAAGTATTTACGGGTTTCAGCAAGGAGGGGAGGATGGGTTTTGATGTTTATTCATGAGGTTCTGGTGGCGGATGGGGGGAGGGAGGTGGAGATTTCTGAGAAGGGCTTAGGAAACCCAAATGCAGGTGACTGCGCAGGATTTCGTCTTCAAAAGGGAAGTCCTTTTGTTCTCCTTGACATAACTCATTATGGAATGTGACGCAGGTGCACTGGTTCCCCTTTGTCACATCACCCCCTTTGGCAGGCACGGGAAGGACAAACAGTGGTTGTTTTTACTTCTTTTGCACACATTCTGTACCTGTGGAGTCCTGCAAGAACGGTATAAACAGTTTATTTGCAACATCTTGGAACATTTCCGTTCATACCACCCCTCAGGCAGAACAGTTTGCCCACAGGGCCTGTGTGTTCTGTTCTACTCTCCAGGAGGTGGTTTATGGTTGTACCAGGTTGTTTAGTCCACTCTCTGGCCTGCTTGTCTTTTTCCCAGCCTTTGTGCTGGGGAGGCAGGGGAAAGGGCCCAACTGATCCTGTTCCAGCGAGTCCTGTCTCACTGTCTCACTGACAACATGTTTTTAATCTAATATGTTGCCTTCTTTCAATACAATAAATTTCCGTTCTGGTCAGCACTACCCAAATATTCCTACCACTCTGTATGTCTTTTTCTCCCTATAAAAAGAAGCTCGTTTCTTTGTTCCCCCCACTTCCTTCTCTCCTGACTATCTCATCCTGGCAGTTTGCTTAGACTCAGCAGTTAAGACCAACAGTCTCCAGCTCACACACACGTACATTACACAAGTTTGTTTTAAAGCCTGTTATTCGGGATCGAAATGCAGGTCGTAACAGAAATTATACAAGTGATGGTTAGTTTTCAAAATAACAAACAAAGCATATTTAATCTATAATATTGCTGTGATACTGTTCATTTGCAATGAAAGGGGAAAAGCAATGTTATTGCAGTACAAACTAAACGATAATAACAATAGTCACTATTGCAATAATAACTAAACAAGAGAAAAAACTTATAATATTGAACGAGAAATAATGGCACACGCATTTTAAATTTCCTTTAAGCGTGAGAGAGCTGTCTAAAATGTTTGGTTCTTTGTTTCTGGATATAAATGTATCCAGGTCCCCTGGACGTTACTCAAGCCCTCCTCCCAACTTCTGTCCCTACCCTCTGAGGATTTGCATGGGTCAGGAAAAAATAAAGCCCTCTCCATGATTTTTCTATGAGTTTTTGACACTATTTTCTCTTTTTTGTATCTCTGCATTCAAACCCACTTTCTAAGTTTAACCTTATTCTAGTTTTTAATTTAAAAAAAGTAAAAGAAGATCTTCTCGCCAAGTATCTCATGGTCTCTGTAACTTTACTGAAGATTTAGAGATGTCACTGGGGAGGAATGGAACCACACACTCACCTCACTGGCTCACTCGTCACTCTGATCCCTCCGTAGTACTTTCTCTCTGGACACGTGGGTCACCAGGAAGTACCCACTCAGCCCAGTTTCCCTTCCTGTCCTACTGCAGCTGCTCTTAAGTGGAGAGTTCTGCCAGGCTCCCTAACTTCCTGGCCCTCTAAGGTTATCTCTCTCCTATCATCCCGCTCCTGTCAGGTAGCCCTCTACACACAGCTCTCTTTCTCTCTCTGGGATATAGACACTGCTTCCTTCATTGCCCCTCAGGCCTGGAGGTCCGTAGGAGCCCGCTGTTCCTTCTACTTGTTAGATCCTGCACTATCATGTAGAATCCACATTCTGCCCACAATTTCCTGAATAGTCCTTTTAGTACCAAAAAAACCAAGCCATTGTCGTGGAGTCAATTCCAACTCATAGCCACCCTATAGGACAGAGTAGAACTGCCCCATAGGGTTTCCAAGGAGCAGCTGGTGGATTCAAACTGCTGGCCTTTTGGTTAGCAGCTGAGCTCTCAACTGCTGCGCCATAAGTGGTCTCCTCAAATTACTCAATTTGTGCTTGCGTTTTGTTTTCAGCCAGAGCCCTGGCAGGAGTGGAATTATACTTACCAAGTTGTTCTTTAGTCAAGCCCAGAAATGGAGTGAATCACATCAAGCTAATACAAAAAGGCTTCTCCAGGTAATAAACATCCAGCAAATAGGATTTATTGGACTATTGAACTTGATCTTTTCAGTTTAAAAATTTGACAGTAAAAAGGAATGCAGTATTTATATATGCTACAACATGGGTGAATCTTGGAAACATTATGCCAAGTGGAAGAAGACCAAATATTGTATGTTTCCATATATACGAAATGTTTAGAATAGGCAAACATATAGAGACAGATAGTAGATAAGTGATTTCCAGGGATCAAGGGGCAGTGGGGGATAGGGAGAGACTGCTAATGGGTATGGGGTTTCTTTTGGAGGTGATGAAAATGTTCTAAGCTTAGTAGTGAGGATTATACAATTCTTTGAATATCCTAAAAGCCACTGATTTGTGTGTTTTCAAAGGGTAAATTTTATGATATGAGAATTATATCTCAATAAAGCTGCTATTAAAATAATTGCTGTGTAGAAAATTACTTAATATTGCTCTTCTAGCCATAGTCTTTTAACCCCTACCAAATGACTGGATGGGACTATGCAAATTAGGTGCTTGTGGCCCACCAAAGGGATTGGATAACTTGCTAATAATGTCAATAAGGTGCTTGGCACCCTTGTGGGGGTGCGACCATGAAATAAAGTGTATGGAACCCTAACGAGGGGATTGGTCAGTATTGCCATCCTGTTAGGCTTAAAAGAGAGTTAATCCCGGAGCAGAAGGGGATCTGACTACCACCAAGAAGAAGAGACGGGAGCGGAGAGTGTCCTTTGGACCTGGGATCCCTGCACTGAGACCTTCCTAGACCCAGGAGACAGAGAAAGAGAGCTATAATACTGGAAACAGCAAGACAGTAAGAAGCAGAGAAATGGTAGCAGAGACAGCAGAACCAGGAGACTGGCAGGAGACATCACAGTGAGCTTTCTGGCCCAAGGAGTGATAAAGTTAAGCGCCTTTGGGTTAAGGCTTGCTGGCGGAGTTGGGTGCCTCTGGGCACTTACTGGAGGAAATAAAGAGCTTTGTAACACTTGCTTGAGCAGGGCAGAGGCCAGGCTGAGAGGCCAAGGGCCAGAGAGAGAGAGCGGACATTGCTGAGCAGAGGCTGTCTTGATGGAAGAACTATATCCTAAGTCCTTCCTGATCCTGAATTGTAACCTTTTACTTCCCGAATAAATTCCGTAACTGTGAGTAAGGTCTGTGAGTTCTGTGTTGCCATTGCAATGAATTATTGAACCCAGCAGAGAAGTAGAGA
Source organism: Elephas maximus indicus (assembly GCF_024166365.1). NCBI lineage: Eukaryota > Metazoa > Chordata > Mammalia > Proboscidea > Elephantidae > Elephas > Elephas maximus. The sequence goes on along the minus strand of NC_064833.1, from coordinate 56,061,247 downwards.
TTACTGTGGGAGGGACGGCTGATGATGTCTGACCTCTGCCTCATAGGAATCAGCCTTGGGCTGTTGATGTTGATAATGGTTCTCCTTCCCCTTGTGAAGTTAGACGAGGGGGTAAGACATCTCCACCATGTCTTTTTTTTTACCATAATTAAGCCCCAGGAGAGTTCAGAAATCATAACGTTTCATAATCCAGGATAATTTTCTGTTTTCTTAAATTGTATTTTAATGTGGGCTGTGTGAAAATCAGTGTTCATTTGTTTGATAGTTCTTGTCCTTATCACTAGTCTGTGAAGGCTTTAAATATAGAAGCACTTATAAAGGAAGAGTAAGAGGCATAAGAAATATTTTTTTATTTCACTTTTCAGTTAACTCTACCCACATGTCCAGGAAATTGTTGGACTAAAGCTTGGAGCTCTCAGGAGAAGGAGCCTTTTGACCTTCCTCTTGGATTCACACTGTTTCCTATTCCTCTGTCTCCCTCTTTTCAATCTCCCTGACTTCGTGAACCTTAGGCCTTCCTCTGGGGAAAACCAGCATTTGGAATTTTGATACAAGTTTCAGGTCCCAGCTTTAAACCTGATTTAGGTAGACGAATGCAGAGCATGTGTTATACACCACCTCATGGAAGCTCAATGCCGGAAGCAGAACAGGCAATTCTTGATTACAGCAAAGTTTCTGAAAATAAAGGAAATTCATTGAGTCCAAAAGGTTGGCTTCAGGTGGAAAAAAACAAGTAAAAATCTGAGTCAGAGAGAGAATCAATTTTAATGAATGTGGAAATAGTCTCAGATACAACACATCTGAGTTACTTGAAATTAATTGACTTTAAAAGTCATGATGATTAAAAACCATTTAATAACCCTAGAAATATCCAGTCCATTGCTTTAAAAATAGTATCTCTGTATTGGCATGGTTCAGGTAGACTGGCCCTCAAAATAGAAGTGCTGCGTGGGACCTCTCAGAGAGGTCCATTGTCCTTTGAGAACAAGTGAAAAATAAACTGATTGCAAGTGGGATGCAAACCTTCTGTGCAGAGTCCTTGAAATATTCATTGACAGGTATTTAGCACAGAAAAAGAACCGACAAACTCATTCTACATTGTTCCCTTGTGTCACTGCAGTATTTATTAGGCTGTAGGAAGACACAGGGCTGAGCAGGAACATACAGCTTCAGGGCCTCAGGTACTTTACAAGCCCTTTGAAGAAGAGCTATTTCCAAATTTGGATAAAAAAGGCTTTCTTATTCCTTCAGAAAAAATACTGGGTATTTTGGCTTCCGTTATAATCACATTACAAGGGGCCCTGGTAGGGCAGTGAGAAGTGCTCAGCTGCGAAACAAAAGTCAGCAGTTTGAACTTACCAGCTGCTCTGCAGGACAGAGATAGGGCAGTCTGCTTCCCTAAAGATTAAACCCTTGGAAACCCCGTGGTGCAGTTCTACTCTGTCCTGTAGGGTCGCTATGAGTTGGAATCAACTTGACGGCAGTGGGTTTATAGTCACATCTAAAGACTCTTAGGTGATATCCCTGTCATAAGAGGCTTATGGAGCAAAAGAGAAACATATTGGATGGAAAATGGATTTGGACTTGAAAGTGTTATTAGTTGCCATCGAGTAGATTCTGACTTGTGGCGACCCTAAGTGTGCAGTGTAGAATTGCTCCATAAGGTTTTCAAGGTTTTGACTTTGTAGAAGCAGATTTCCAGGCCTTACTTCCGAGGTGCCCCTGAGTGGATTTGAACTGCCAACTTTCCGGTTAGTCGACCAGAGCTTGACCATTTGTGTCGCTCAGGGACTCCAAGCTTGAAAGTAATAGCTACCAGAAAAGGTCTAGGAGAGGTTTGTTTTGAGAACAGAATAGAAAAGGAAAACTATAGTTTTCCAAATAGTGACGAATCCTGGGGAAAATCAAAAAAGATGTCTGGATTGAGAAATTACAATCTGTCACTTTGTCTTTAACCAGGATTAAAACACAAACAAAATTTTTGGTTAGCATTTGAAGAAATCTCATAGGTAATTATTTCTTACTTTGTTTTAGATTAGTCAAAGGATTGAATAATACTTTATTTCCTAAAGAGAATTTACAAATAGAGGCTCTATTCTATGTAATTCTGTAATAAAAAAAAAAAAAATTTTTTTTTTTTTTTAATAATTAAGTATATTTCACTTTGAAGTATCAGCTAATGATTAAATAAACCCTGACTTTGGGATATTTTCAGGAAATCTGATTAAAATGTCATTTTAATAAATACTTGAATGATAGTATTTTCTTTGTTAAAAGAAAGTGGTATTCAGTAAATCCTTGGTGTTATGGAACACTGAGTATATAAATAAAAATCCTGATAAACTCAGTGGAAAAAAAATGATTATCTCTGAGTTAAGGTGAAATTTTACATTTTGAGTATGTTTTAAGTTACAGCATTTCTTGACTGTGATGTCTCAGATTTATTGTTTGTTTGGCGGATATAAATGTCTGACGAGCTTTGGGTTGATTTCAGAGCCTTTAAAATGTTTGAGTAGATCCTAGAGTGCAGATACCTTAAGAAAACCATCAGCTTTGGATGTTGGCCTTTGAGATTTGGCACCAGCTTTTCAGTTTATTTTTTTTAGTGTGCCTGCTACATCCACAATTCCTACATTTTAGAACTTCATACATGATTGTGACCCTTTCTTTTTACAGTAGCAGTGACATAAGTTTGAAACAGTCCCTTAAAACATTGGTGTATTTACCAATTTTCTCCCTTCAAAACGATGGAGCCCTTGGAAACGATCCTTCCCGTCATCTAGCAGGCTTTTGTTCTGATCACAATCCATTGGGAAGCAGTCACTTAGCCCAAAACTTCAGCACTTCCTATGGTAGCTACTGGAAACTAAACACAGGCAAAAATGTTGTTATTTATTACTCTTGTTGGGCTTTTGTATCCCTTGATAAATAAATAGATGTATTTTGACTCTTCCTTTCTACACTTTCCCCCTACGTTTAAAAATACTTTGAGCAAATAATGAAGTGTTGACATTTGATCATCCTTGAAAATCCACCAAGTAAAAGACATTGTATTACTCTATCTTCTGATTAACCATGATGCACAAAGTCCTATGCTCAGATTTAAGGAATATAACCATTGGTTTACAGCTTCAAAATGTTCTGAACTTAGGAAGCAAGAGGTAGGCCTTGAATAGGATGGAGTTTGCCTAGGTAGGCACTGTGTTCTCTTGAAGATAACATTGGTGATGGTCCGTTAGTCAGCTCTCTATCTCTCCAGATCTGTTCTCTTCCAGCGTCCCTGATTGCCCTCATGTTGGGGCTTTGAGCTGGCCTTTTTTTTTTTTTAATTTTAATTGTGCTCTAAGTGAAAGTTTACAAACCAAATCAGTCTCTCATACAAAAACTTATATACACCTTGCTCTTCTCTATATACTCTAGTTTCTCCCCCTCTGATGAGACAGCACACTCCTTCCCTTCGCACTCTATTTCTGTGTCCATTCGGCCAGCTTCTGATCCCCTCCACCCTCTCATCTCTTCTGCAGACAGGAGCTGCCCACATAATCTCATGTGTCTACTTGATCCAAGAAGCTCACTCTTCACCAGTATCATTTTCTATCCCATACTCCAGTCCAATCCTGTCTGAAGAGTTGGCTTTTGGAATGGTTCCTGTTTTGGGCTAACACAAGGTCTGGGGACCATGACCTCCGGGTCCTTCTGATTTCAGATCATTAAGTCTGATCTTTTTACAAGAATTTGGATGAGCTGGCCTTTTTTAAACGGTTGGTGGTTTGCAGCTAGGTGAGACTAGCTTTGAGCACCAGTTTGTGCAGATACACGTACTTGCCGACTAGATGGGAGATAGTACCAGACCAACCTGGCTGGAGGACTGCACGGGGAGCCTTTGATTTCTAGACAAGCACTCCTCACTCTTCTCCATTTGTGGCATTAGCACCTGAATGGTTACTTTGTGCTGCATTGTGAGTAACACCTCACACTTCCTTCAGTGCCTGGGAATTAAGGCAGAGGCGGCAGATTTCCTTGCACAAATCATTACTGTACAGTATTCTGGCACGCAGGAATGGGACCACAGGGTTTAATACCAAGGAGAACTGGATCTCTTTTCTTCCCTTTGGAAAGAACCTAAAACAACAGTTAAGTATTATCTTTCTGCTCTGAAGACCTAAGCATTTATTGTCTGTGCCAGTCCTTTGGAAGTTATAGCATTAACTGACTTGTAGTCATCTTATTACATGTCTATGTCCTCTCTCCAAGATATGATACATGGACATTTAAAAGACAAGGATCAAGGCTTATTGCTGGATTTCACTCCACCCTCACTGTATCTGAACATCTCTGATAAAAGGATGTGTCTTAAAATCGATGGGTTGTTACAATCCCTGTCATGACAGTGTTGTCATTGTCTGCACAAGGGTGAACTCGGTTGTAGCTCTTGATAATATCATCACATCAGTTGAGCAGTGGGCATTGTTGATACTGCACATGTTGAATTTAATTGCCACTTCAAATGTCTACAGGATTACATTATAATTCAGCGATGAAATGGAAGCATTTCCTTTGCACACAGAAGCAGAGAAGTGGGACATAAATACAATGTTAGTGAAGTACATATTATCTATTGGAGAAATGGCTACAATTCCACAGTTTCTTGCAAAGCAACAACTGTATTCTACATGACCTGAGAAAAGAAGGGAGCCACAGGTAGCTGAAGCTTTGTTACACTGTATACTAACATGTGGGCAAAATGACTGCTTATCATATGTCAAGCAAGATGACTGAAGAAAGGAGAAATTACCCCTTAGATGAATTTGGATTACCCATCCAAATAGATGAAAGAAATTTGAATGCAGTGAGAATCCGTATGACCAAATCCCACGCCATGTAAATAATCAATAAGGCTTACATCATCTGTTGGAAATTTTCTCCTATCTCAGTTAACATACCAATGTGCCTTATAACTGATGGCACCTTGAATTCCATGAAAGGTAGTATTTCTTTGCCTCCTCCAAGAGTCCTACTCCCTTAAACATCCTGGGTTAAAAGTAAATAATTATTTATTGATTTAAAAAAAAAAAAAATTTTTTTTTTTTTTTTTTTTTACTTAAGCTTTGTTGACTTAAATAGGAAAAATTTTCATTTTTGTGGCCTGCAGGGCTGGAAGTTACCTCCTTCCAGGTAGAATAAAGTGATTAGGATGGTCTTTTCCTAGTATGCTTCATTGCTGATGTCTTGAAAGAAAAGTTTAATGGAGGGTAGGCATAGAGAGGGTGGCTGATGTAAGAGAAGACTGAGGCATGAGAATGGAACAGGACATGAGAATGTCAGCCACCACCTTCCCAGCACATGCTGAGGTCTGCTGTCACCCACAGGACACTCTGTCATGATTATCTATGGGTCGGAATCGACTGGATGGCAACGGGATTGGTTTCTTGGTTTATTCCTCCTTCTCTGCAGATTCAGCTTAAAATTCTCCGCTTTTAGCTTAAGTATGTTCCTAATTGCATGCATGAGTTCAGTTCCATAGGTAATTCTACCAAACTAACAAGACGGCTTTTTCTAAATGTTTGTTGGGTCATTGTTAGTACTGTGATTTCTAAGAATGTCTCCTTGATCAACTCCATTTTTAGTTTGCTTTGTACCTTTATCCCCCCTTGCTTTGTATTCCTACCCTTTTGGTGTACATCCTGAGGCATAACATATGTTAATATGTTAATATTCTTTATGTCGTCATTTTCATCACTTAGCTTGCGTAATTTGATGTCAATAATATTTATAAACTATTCATTCTTAAAACCGTTATTAGGTATATCTCCGATTGGTAATAACCCCACATTTGATAGTGGCTGTAAAAGTGCTACCACTTTGGTTGGTTTTAATAAAATGCCTATTAATTTTATCATGTATCTTCTTGTCCTCATATGTATAGGATTAACGAAAAAGTAAAATATGCTTTATTCTTTATATTCCCTTTCCTCTACAGTAAACACGAAGCATTTATATTTGCATGAAAGAGAGAAGGAATTAATGCTTATTTAGTGACTAATATGTGTACCAGGCAATACTATACGGTCCTTTTCTTTAATGCTCAAAACAACTACATGAATTACATGTAAGTATTGTGAATTATAGGAGCCCTTGTTGCACAGTGGTTAAGGCACTTGCCTGCTAACTGAAAGGTCAGCAATTTGAACCCACCAGCTGCTCTGCGGGAGAAAGATGTGGCAGTCTGCTTTCCTAAAGATTTATAGCCTTGGAAATACTATGGGTCGCCATGAGTCGGAATTAACGTGACGACAATGGGCTTAGTATGAATTATTGTATTAAGAATTACATTTTCTGTATGAGAAAACTGAGGCAGCAAATGTTTATATAATTATAATGTGGTAGATGTAGGGTGTTCTGACTCTAAAACCCATTTTTCTTTCTTTTCTTATTTTTTTTAAGCCTGTGCGAAATGTTTTTACGGTGTGAATTAGAACGGTGAAAGTCCCAGCTGACTGGAGAGCCCTAAACTCTTAGATTTAGAATGAGTCCTTATGATATTAGTAATAACAACTGCTTTAATAACCAGGCTTCACTGAGAGCTTCTTTGTACTAAGTAAGGTTCCAAGTTTTTTATGTGTATTTAATGAACACAACAACTTTGAATCAAAAGCTATTTATTTTCTCCATTTTATAGGCAAGAGACCTGAGGCACCGAGAGTGAACTAACTGGCCTCACCTCACAGAACGCACATCTGCAGTGAGGATTCAGAGCCAGGCAGTCAAACCTAGAGCCTTTGTGCTCAGTCGCTTGAGTCTCGCCTTTTCAAGGTCGGCAGTTCGAATACAACAGGTGCTCCTTGTAAACTCTATGGGGCAGTTCTACTCTGTCCTATAGGGTCGCTATGAGTCAGAATCGACTAGACAGCAATGGAATTTTTTTTTTTTTTCTTCACTACTCAAGAAACTAAAGCCCAGAGAAGCCTTAGGGGAAGTGTTGCTAAGGATTCCTAGGAGTGTCTGTTCACTGTCATTTTCAGGCACATGTTAGTTGTACACTCTTTGCACACTTTGCACACTTCAGGAGTTCTGATCCATAAATATACCTGTAAAAAGGCATCTATAAATATAGTTCTCCATTCTATATGTTTCTGTTCTGCTCCCTGTTGACATAATGCACCAGTTTCTGTACCAGTATCTAGAACACAGGAGCCCTGGTGGTGCAGTGGTTAGCTTACCAAAATGTTGGCAGTTGGAACCCACTAGCCACTCCTCGGGAGAAAGGCGTGGCATCTGCTTCTGTAAAGATTACAGCCTTGGAAACCCTATAGGACAGTTCCACTCTGTCCTAAAGTGTTGCTATGGGTCAGAGTCAACTCAAGGGCAGTGGATTTGGTTTTAGGATCTGGAATACCAGGTGGCCCTCACTTCCTACCTTTCCAGCCTCACCTTTTGATGCTCCCCACCTCCCACTCCGCAATCCAGAACTGCCTGCAGTCATTCTCCCCCAACACACACACATACATACACATCCCTGCCCAGTCACATACATGTGCTCACATACAAACACTCCCACATGCCCCTGCTCATCTGCACCCCCACCCACACGGACTCACATACATACATACACACAGTCATTCTGATGCACACATCCACACACACTCACATATCCACATAAACACACATATGTACCCACATTCACACAAATATACACACATGCAAATAACCCCACACCCACCCACCCACCCACACTCACATACATATACAAGCACACTCACACACACATCCCCACACACTCACAGACAGGTATACACAACCCCACACACGACTGTTTCTTTTTCAAAGCCTTTGCTCACGGTCCCATAACCTACAACACTCCTCATCAACTCCTATTCTACTACCCTCACCCTACCCCTCAACTGATACCTCATACTCAGCCTATTAGAATGAACTAAGGAGTAACCTCCCCAGGAAGCTCTCTCTTACCTTTTTGTGTTCTGATGGAGTCAGAACCTGTCTAGACTGCTGAGGAGGGAAGAGAATCGGGATCAGCACAAAGCTGGTTCCCGTGAAGAGGAGGTCAGACATACCTCCTCTCTCCAACTTTTTCTGACACCGGCTGTTCCCCCTCACGGCATTCTGTACTTCTCTGCTGGGTTTATTCATTCCTTACAATGGCCACACAGAGCTCACAGACCACACTCACAGTTATGTAGTTTATTAGGGAAGTAACGGGCTACAATTTGTGATTAGGATCAACTTTGTCAGTCAGGACAGTTTCTAACCAAGACAGCTTTCAGCTCCTTCTCGGCAGTGCCTGCAGGAAAGCTGTGCTTCTCTGCCTTCGGCCTCCCTTCTGTAGGCCTCTCTGCTACTAACTTGCCCAACTGATGGTCAGTGTAACAGCCTGCCTTCCTGGCAGCAGCCTTTTGCCATCACTGCTGGCTCCCACTGCCTGGCCTCACTGGGCCTTGCTGGGCCTCTGCCCTGCTCAGGAACATGCTATAGTTCTTTTGACTCCACCAACAGATGCCTGGGGGTACCCTGCTCTACATAAGGTGTTCGGCTCTCTCTCTGTGGGCCAGTAAGCCCACTGCAGCCATCTGCCACTCCCATGGTTCCTGCTGCTTGTACTGCTGCTGCTGTCTCACACTGTCTCCGGTGTCACAGCTCTTGACTTGTATTGCAGCTCTTTTAGGAGGTTTCCTCTTTCTTCCATTGCCTGTCTCTAAAAACCTCTGTCAGGTTGGCTGCTTATATAAGCAAGCTCCTTTTCAATTTTAAGGCATGGCTCTCCCAGCTGGGCTACAAACAGACCAACTCCCTCCCAAGGTCACTTAATCTTATTGGGTGGTTTTACCCACTCTACTTGCATAGTAATCAACCAATCTTTTGCAAGATAGTAGTCAGCTGATCATTTCTGGAAAAATTATAAACCCAAGACCAGAAAGGCCATATATAAGAGAAACCCATTGTAGTGTACTTCTCCACCCTTCACCCCTACCCCAGGCTGGGTTAGACACTCTCCTCTGTGAATCAGTGAATCAGTGAATTACTGAAAATGGAAAATGGAGTGAAACTGGAAAAATGACCCCAGTCACTAAGCCACCTCATCCCTGCCTAGATTTTTAAAATGGGTCAGAAATGGTTAAACATATATTTGAGATTTTAAAAGTCTTCTCAGCTAAGGGACCCCTTCAGGGAAAGGCTTTAAATAAGGACAGGCAAAGGGGTTTGAGGAGGTGTTGGGAGAATGGTTGTATGAGAAAAGCTGCCCAGTCAGAGAATGCAAATGTTCCCTTCCTGTCTGGCGCCAGGGGAGGAAAGCACCAACCTCAAAAATATGGGTCATATGCAACCTCGGGCTACCCAGAGGGTTACCCAATGGTTTTGTATGTCTTATGGGGAGACATTCACCTCCCAATATATTTAAAGTGATCCAGTGAGAGAGAAAAAATGCGTATGTAATGAAGTTTGGAGCTGTGAAATAGAGTGTTCAGAACTGTGGGAAAAAAGCTCATAAAACCATCAAATCATCCTCCTCTCCTCTGCTGGGCAAAGTGTTAAAGACATTTTTTCTTTTTCAAAGACTTTTACAAGTAGATCAATGTTTGACTAATTCAGACTCCCTACTGTGCTGCCAATGTGGAGTAGTTCTAATAAAAAAGGTGAACTCTCTATTGAAAAGTAAGGTTATCAAAAATTTATGATAAATTGATAGTGCATTAGGAGAAAAGAGAGACAAAACCCAAAAACCTGGTTTAAAGTATTTTTTTTTACCACAGAAAAGAGGAAACAGCTCTGGACATGGAGTTAAAAATCTGAGTTTGAGCCTCAGCTTGGCCTTTTACTCTTAAACATATTATTCTCCTGCCCTGAATTTCAGTTTCCTACTCCGCGAAATGGGAAAATAATACCTACTTCACAGAATTGTTCTGAGGAAAAATGATGTAACATTAAAAAAACAAAATGTCCGAGCCTGGGACAGAGTAGATGCTTGATAAGGTTAGTTTCTTCAGTATTTAGCAGAAATGAATAATTTATCTGCTTTAACTGTTTAAAAGCTACAATGTTTACCAAAAAATCTATTTTTGGGGTTAATAAACCACAGTTTTCATTGCTGACAAAATTAAATATTAGGCTTCTAACCCATTTCTAATGAGTTATTTTATAAGTCTTCAATGTTTATTAATCGCCAGCAGAAGGGGCTAAGCTGGGCTGGGTGGTTGCTGGGAAATCCTTGAACAGGAGAAAAGCAATACTACAAGTAAATCCCAGGACAGAGCCGGTAGCCAGACGATAGCTGTGGCCTGGATTCTGCAAGCACTCCTCAAAAAATAGGGGAAGGGCAAAAGGGCAACCATAGTGTAGCTAGTTGGTGTGGAATTCTAAATCAGTGACTCAGAGATTAAAAAGAAAAAATAATAATAATAAGTATGACAAAACTCCAAATGCAAACTCTTTCTCTCTCTCTTTTTTTTTTCATTGTACTTTAGATAAAATGTTTACAGAACAAACTATCTTCTTATTAAACAATTAGTACACATTGTTCTGTGACTTTGCTTGCTAACCCCACAACATATCAACACTCTCCCCTTCTCAACCTTGGGTTCCCCCATTACCAGCTTTACTGTCCCCTCCCCCTGCCTTCCCCTCCTTACCCGTGAGCTGGTGTGCCCATTTAGTCTCGTTTTGTTTTATGGGTCTGTCTGATCTTTGGATGAAGGGTGAACCTCAGGAGTGACTTCATTACTGAGCTAAGAGGGTGTCCAGAGGACCATATTCTCAGGGTGTATCCCATTTCTGTCAGATCAGTAAGTCTAGTCTTTTTTTTTTTTTTATGAGTTAGAACTTTGTTCTATATTTTTCTCCAGCTGTGTCTAGGACCCTCTGTGGTAATCCCTGTCAGAGCATGCAGTGGTGGTAGCCGGGCACCATCTAGTTGTGGACTCAATCAGGTGGAGGCTGTAGTACTTGTGGCCCATTAGTCATTTGGACTAATCTTTCCCTTGTGTCTTTGATCTTCTTCATTCTCCCTTCCAAATGCAAACCCGTGATATTACCTCAGTTCTAAAGAATCAGGACCTCTGAAGGTAAGGCCTGGTGATTCTCATCATCAGCCACTTTGGGGAACCACTGTTACAGAGAATGCTTTGAGATCCGTAGGTTAATATTTTTACATATCATAAATCATACTTCCAAACTCAAACTGTAGCAAAAGATAATATTTGGCAAATATGTATAAAATTATGCTTATACCTATATTTTGAAGAATATTCATGTGTTGTGTAAGATGTCATTTTTTTCTTTCATTCATTAACATGTGATCTTCCTTTGAATCCGAATAGGCCTTTTTTAATAATATAATTTTTTTTATGTTGATGTATTGTCTAATTCATTCAACAACTGAGTCCATAAATTGGCTTTTTCATTAAGTTGGTTCCTATGTGTCAGACACCGTTTTAAACAATTTAATTCTAATATTTAATCTGTTCAATACTATTGAAGCAGGTACTATTATTGTCTCTGAGGAAAGCAGCACCAAGAGGTTAATGATTTACCCATGGTCACATCGCAATAAGTATCAGTGCCAAGAGTCAAATCCAATGTGATGGTTAAGGTTGTCTGTCAACTTAGCTGGGCCGTGATTCTCAGTGGTTTGGCAGATATGTAACGATGAAGTTTGGCAGTTATGTAATGATGTAGTTTAGCAGTTATGCAATGATGTAATTCGACAGTTATTATATAACGACATAGTTTACTTTCATTTTGTGATATAGTGTAATGACCTCCATGGTGTGATCTGATGTGATCAGCCCATCAGTTGTAAGGGGAGTTTCCTCGGGGGTGTGGCCTGCATCCAATACATGTGTATGTATGTTTTGGCAAAGCTCACTGGCTTTTGCTTGCTCTAGATCCCGTATCTGGATGTCATCATCTGACCTCCGGTTCTTGGGACTTGAGCCAATGGCTTGCCATATTGCTTACCCATCTTGGGATTCATTGGCCTCTGCTGATTGTGAGCCAGCAGCCTGCTGTCTGACCTGCTGACCTTGGGCTCATCAGCTTCTGCAGCTATGTTAGTCAAAAGAAGCCTTCAGCCTTCAGCCTGATCCACGAACTTGGGACTTGCCAGCCGTTTTCTTGAGATAAATCTTTCCCTCTACACACATACATACATGCATATATATGTGTGTGTATATATGCCATTGACTTGACTCCAACTCATAGTGACCCCATACGACAGAGTAGAACTGCCCCATAGGGTTTTCAAGGCTGTAATCATTACAGAAGCAGATTACCACATCTTTCTCCTTCAGGGCTGCTGGATGGGTTCAAGCCACCAATCCTTTGGCTACAGCTAAGCACTTTAACCATTGCACCATCCAGATGGTCTCAGATAAGAGAAGATAACATCTACCCTTCACTTATCAACTATCTCATTATCTGACATTTTGCATTTATGACAATAGTAAAAAATCTACTATCCAACTATTTTGCAGAGTAACAACAGATGTCTGGCGGTAGCCCTTTTATGACCAGTTGGACTTACAGTGCCTACCTACATTTTCCGCCTCTTGGGTCCAGATAATATTTTGTGATATAATGTGGTCATCCTCTATTTTCACCTAATGCTGATTTTCACGTAATAACTTGGTCTTTGGAACCTAACTACTGGGATAAGTGAGGAATGGGTGGTGGCATAGTGGTTAAGTGCTACCGCTGCTAACCAAAGGGTCGACAGTTCAGATCCACCAGGCACTCCTTGGAAACTCTATGGGGCAGTTCTACTCTGTTCTATACAGTCGCTACGAGTCGGATTCGACTCGAGGGCACTGGTTTTTTTTTTTTTTTTTTTTGAGGTGTATTCTCCAGACTGGAGAGCTAATGTAAATTGTTTTGCTGGGTTTTGGACTTGATTGGTGCCCATTATCCCTTCTTTTCCTCTGATTTCTCCCATTTGTAATGGAAATGTCTAACTTGTGCCTGTCCCACCACTGTACTTTGGAAACAGATAACTTGTATTTTAGATTTCACAGGTCCACAGATGAAGAGGAGTTTTCTCCCAGGATGGAATAAGCCTAAAGTCTCACTTGTTTTTGATTTAGATGATTCAGAAGGTGAGATTTTGGACTTGGAGTTGATTTAAGACTTTTGGGATGATATGTTGGGGTGAATGTGTTTTGCATATGGCAAGGACACGAATTTTGGAGGGTAAAAGGGGGCAATGTTATAGATTGAATTGTGTCCCCCCAAAATATGTATTTTAAATTCTAACCTCTATGTCTATGGTTATAATCTCATTTGGGAATGGGTTGTCTTTGTTATGTAATGAGACAGGATTAAGGTAGGGTGTGTCTTGAGTCAATCTTCTTTGAAATACAGAAAAGATTAAACAAGCAACTGCATAAGCAGAGATTGGAGAAGAGAGATACCAAGCCACGTGAAGATTGCCCAGGAGCAGAAGCTCCGAAGAGACAGGGCCCTTCCTCCAGAGATGACAGGGAGAGAAAGCCTCCCCCTAGAGCCGGCCCCCTGAATTTGGACTTCTAACCTCCAAAACTGTGAAAAAAGATTTCTGTTTGTTAAAGACACCCACTTGTGATATTTCTGTTATAGCAGTGCTAGATAGCTAATACTGGGATTAATAATGGCTTCCAAGTCATAAAATTTGTTTTGAGAATTAACTGAGGTAGTGTATGTAAGTTATGAGGCACAGAGTGAGTGCTCAATACATACTGACATACAATAGGTATTGAACGACATCTAACCTGAGCCTGGAATGTTTGCCTAAGAAAGAACCACGGAAACATAGGGGATTATTCAGGTCTGTTCAATTTGATAAAGTCTGTATTGTTAATACCCTTTTGAAATGCTGAGAGCCTCCCTTTCTAGAAACATACGCATAACTTGAACCCTGGGGAAAATAAAAGAAATTAAATCAACTTGTCTGTCAACATCTATATGTTTTGTCATCAGATGGCTATATTATACTCATCTGATAACTGCCGACTATCCATTTGACAAGGTTTATATAGCTGAAAAGAAAGCAACTGTGTAAGTGAAATAAGTAGAAATAAAAAACAATTTGTTTTCATACAGATTTTTTTTCACTAGGCTTGCATTTTTTTCTCGGAGAATATTTGAGTGAGAATTTAGCTATATTTTTTTGATTTAGGGAAACAGAACACAATGCATTTTGTAATCCCAAAAGTCTAAAGAACAGCCTTGACCGTGTGTTTTTCCCCCAAGGCCTGTGTATTCCATAATTGTATTTAGTTTAAAGTTTAAATATCAAACTCACTAAAAAAAAAACCTAGATTTTTAATACCTGTTAAAGAAAAACCCTAGTCTGCATTTTCATTGTTTTATTACAGTCAAGTCTACTGTTCAAGATTTCTGTATGGTGAATTTCTGTGGCTGAGAGAGCAAATACCATTCTCTTTGCCTGGGCTGATGTGGATGTTAAAAGAAATGAAACCTGAACATTTCAGTGACAACATCGTGGTATTATTTAACACTTATTGATGCCTAAAAATGTAGTAGGCTTTATACATCAAGTAGAATTAGGTGTAGCACTTGTCCTTTGCAATATTTTTCACTGGACTGACAGGTTGGTAGGATAAAACCCAAGAAGTAAAGAATGAGTGGTAGTCACAGATGAAGTATAACTGCCGAGGAAGTGAAGTTCTGCCAACATGGACTCCATCATTTCAAATCCCAGGTAAGATGAGCCAGGCAAAATGAAATCAGGTAAGGTTATATCCTTGGTGTCCATTTTCCACCCTGGCCTCCTTATTCCACTAAATCACAGCTAAAATGTATCTTAGCTGTTCCTGCCAATCCCTGTTAATTATCAGCTGATTTTCTTTTCAACAGTTGCTGTGAAGTTGATTCTGACTCATGGCAACCCCATGTGTGTCACAGTAGAACTGTGTTCCGTGGGGTTTTTAATGGCTGATTTTTTGGAAGAAGGTTGCCAGGCCTTTCTTCCAAGGTGCCTCTGGGTGGACCTGTACCATCAACCTTTTAGTTAGCAGTCTAGTGCATAAACTTTTTATATTACCCAGGGACTCCTATCAGCTGATAACTACTAAAAAATTTATTGATGGTGGAGGGAGAGGTGGGTAACTTCCTCCGGAGAGCATTTGCATATAGTACAGGGTCAAATCTCCTCACGACCCCTAGGAATTATGCTGTAAAAACTGTGGTTTCATAGGTGATGGAATTGATATTTGTGAGCAGGGGTCCCTGGCCAGCTTCTCACTTGAACTTCATTAGCTTGTTCATAAGACTGCTTCTGGCTTTAGTTTTATTCAGGAAATCTTGAGAAAAAGTGGCCCATGAGATTACCACAAAGATAAACATTTTAAGAAGAGAGCATATAGTTATTTGATACATGTTGTTATTGTTAGGTACCATGGAGTCAGTTCCAACTCTTGGTGATGCCACGTATGTCAGAGTAAAAGTGTGCTCCAGAGATTTTCAAGGCTGTGGCTTTTCAGAGGCAGATGGCCAGGCCTGCCTTCCGAGGTGCCTCTGGGTGTGTTTGAGCTACTAATTTTTCTGCTAGAAGTTGAGAACTTAAGTGTTTGTACCACCCAGGGACTCCATTTAATATATAGATGTGGATCATTAGTTCAACAAATATTTACTGTGCAAACAAAACATTCTTGTCAAAACATTTTTGTCTAGACAAAAAATTCTGGTCCTCAGGTGGCTTACATTCTAGTTATAGGACAAAGGTTTTTCTAGACAAGTGATCGGGTGGGATTAGTTCTTGTGAAAATGTACAAAGAATCTATTGAATTTTGGTTCTCGGTATCTTTACGAGAGAAATAGACGTGTACAAATAAGTATGTGTAAGTTGTCATTGTAGCATATTTCTAGAGTGAAAAATTTGAAGCAATCTAAATATCCACTGATGAGGGAATAGTTACAAAGTGGGTAAGATTTTTGCAGGCCAAAAACCCAGATATTAAAAAAAATTGGTAATATTCTTTATTTTTCTATAACTCAAGATAAAGAAGGTATTATTGGTCTGATGGCAGAAAGCTTAATCTGGTAACTTCCAGATACACCTAGTCAATTCAAGACTTCCTTCTTTCCTCACCCCACCCCCCCCGCCCCTCTCTGTAGGATGTCATATAGATTTCCAGGTCCTCCTTGGAAACTCTAGGGGGCATATCTACTCTGTCCTATAGGGTCGTTATGACACAGAATCGACTTGATGGCAGTGGTTTGGTTTTTGGTTTAAGAGATCTTCATGCTTGGTGTAGGGTGGTTATTCCTTGGTGTCTGCCCACACTGGCGTCTACTGAGGGTTGTGATTCCATTCTCAGGCCGTGGACATCTGATATATCTGCGTCTCAGACATCACCTTACTGGTATACTTCCGCTGAGATGGCTATGACCCCATCTGCTTCTGATTCAAGGGATTGCATGACTTTCCTGCAGAGAAAGCCATTTTATCCTCATGACCAAGAAGCTCCTTTATGATATGCAGACTTTTACACCAAAGCTCCTTCTCCTAGCATATTGTCCCATTTTGGGGGAGACATGGGAAAATTTGGCTCTCCTTCCTCCCCAGTCCAGGAAAACAGGAGACCTTGTAAGGCCGGTCCTGGCCCCTTATTTTCCTGGAATTATACGTCGTC
This sequence comes from Elephas maximus indicus, assembly GCF_024166365.1. Classification (NCBI taxonomy): domain Eukaryota; kingdom Metazoa; phylum Chordata; class Mammalia; order Proboscidea; family Elephantidae; genus Elephas; species Elephas maximus. Next base: position 56,044,607 of record NC_064833.1, on the reverse strand, counting down.
ATCTTTGCTCCACTACTACTGTATCGTGCTGTGATGGGTAGTCATTGCAAGCCTACTACCTGCCAGGGTCACAAATGGCAAGTGGGGAACAAGTTCTCTACATTGTCAGGTGCCCCAAAACTTATCTAGGGGCCTGTGGTTCTATTGTTTCCCTCCTGTGGCAGATAGTATTTTCAGAAAATGACTACAGTAATATTTTTCAAGTCATATGCTCTTCTTGCAATGTGACTTTGACACTCCTTTCACAGAGAAGTGATTTAGGAAATAATACTGGAATCACTATTCCCTGCCCTTGAGCATAGAGAATGTGACCCAGCTGGAGCTGGACTCATAAGGGCTGACAAGGACACATCAACTGGGCCCTAAGGTATAAAGACAATAGCTAGGATAATCTTGGAAAATATCTTTTAGGGAACCTTTCATATAAGCCAGTCAAACAGAACACAGAAGACTTTCCACTATCTTTTTTTATTAGCATTTAGAGAATAGAAAATTTGTTCAACCAGTGAAGACCCTCCTGACTGTCATTACTGAAACCCGTCCTAATGATTGTTAAGAAAGACAATTCAAAATGTAGGATCACAGGTTCTAGCCAATCTGTGAAAGGGTGAAGCTTTCAATGGTTTTGCTCATTTTGTAATGTCAATATATACAGATAACTCTCTAACGTTCTTTGGACTCGGGCAGACATGGCTGTGGCAGCATGCTTGCCCGATTTTCTCACTTTTGTCTTTTCTGTAATATTTCCTTGGCCTCAGGCAGACATGGCTCTAGCAGCATGCTTGTCCACTTCCCACTTTTGCTTTTTTGAATGTATGCCGAATAAAACTTTCTTCTTGCTTTACTAAACTTTGTGATGTTTTTATCCTACAACAGTTAATGGCATAGTCGTCAAGGGTTTCTGAAGCTACAAATCCATGTGAACTTGAGGAGACCTGGACTTTGGAGCAGAAGCTGACAAAAGAGGTCCTGTCTCCTGGACCCACGTGTTCCCGCTCCATGTCCCTTCAACATCAATGGGGTAAGTGTTCTTGGAAAACCAGCCTTTGCTTATCCTTTTTTTGTTCTTTTCCTCATATTTTCTTAAGTTTTGTTTGGCATATTTGTTTTGAAAACTGGTAGTTTGTTTAAGGAGAATATTTCTTAGATTTTGGTTTGATCGTTTGGTTGAGAGTGATGTTTAGTAACTCTTTTGGTGAAATGCAGTTTAGGTCCAGATTTGACTTTTGAAACATTAAAGAGGTAATTCTATTTTCAAAGAGCTCTGAGCCACTATACGACACAAAATTCGGGCACAGGTTGACCAGTAAAAGCCATTAGGGCTGTTGCCAGTAGTTGTCATGAGGGTTAAAAACTCCCGTGACAGAATAAGGTGGTCGAGAGACAGGTTAGAGCACTAGGCTGCCTGCCACGTGCAAGCAAACTCTCCTGCAACAAACATACACATTAGTCTAAGTGAAACACTGTGCAAACCCACTGCATTTCTCATTTAGGTATCTTTTTGTGGCTAAGAGAAAACCTGGAAAATAGTGCTTTGTTTTGCCAGATTTGCAGGAGAAGGTGGCAGCTCCTGACCTGTGTCGTGAAATTTGCAGGGAGAGGTGGCAGGTCTTGACCTGTTTTACGAAGTTGAAGGGAGAAGTGGTTGCTTCATACCTGTTTTATGACACAGTTTCTCAATAAAGACTCAATGTTAAAATTGTCAGTAGCCACTTTACTTTCCAATCAGGAACTAGTATATTTAAGGTCTAAAATAAGAACTAGGTCTCTAGCCAGCAGAATGAATTAAATTCAAAAAAAGAAGGAAGCCAAATTCTGAAACCTGAGAGCTTAACATCTTTGATAAATGAGCCTGGATTTTTCCCCCTACTACTGAGACACTGGTTTGGAGTTCATATTGAAAAATGCTATAAACTGAGTATACTAGAAGTAATTTGGAATTTCAGTGACCACTTTGGGAAAATGAGTTTTACTTGTGTTGTCCCTTCTCTCCTCCTTAGGGAACTTTGTTGTTGCTCAGGGTTTTGTCAAAAGGTCTAATATTCCCCCATCTGAAGCTCTGGCAAGTTACTAAGTTTTATCTAGAACCTGTTTTTTCCATTGAATTGACTCAATCTCACCAAGATTTGCTGTATTACGTCTCAAGATTGTATCTGAAGCTCTTTGAAAATAAGCTTAATCACTATATTTAGAAATTTTTTTATCTAAAGTTTTTTAAACTGATTTTATTTAGCTTTAACGTTATGCTTGTAATTAATTTCTATCAGGTCTTTCACTATTAAAATATTATTTTCATAAATTAATCACAGCCATATTAAGTTTTGTCATCTGCAGATAAGTTTTTACTTTGCTGATTTGCTGAAAACGCTTGACCAAAATATCTCAACAAAAAGATAGATTATATTGGATTTATGAAAAAGACTGCAACTAGGCTGAATCGAGATTTCTAGAACTATTATACAGAAACTGATGGGTGTAAAGGCTACAGCTGATCCAGACTCACTTGGAATAGAAATTTACTTAAGACTGGGTAAAGGAATACTATGGGTTTTATGAGGGAATATTGGTGATGTTTCAAGGTCTCACTTTCTGGATATAAGAAACTATTTTTCCTTTCTCCTAAATTATCTAACTAATGGGCTTAGATATTTTAACTCTTGAAATAGAAATTTCTGTTGATAAACTTAGCAAAGCTGTAAATACGATAGCCAGAGAAGTGTCTGAATTTTGACCTATGGTTTTACAAACTAGAATAGCATTAGATTTCCTATTAGTTCTCTCAAGGAACAATTTGTGCTTTAATAGATCAATGTTGCTGTATTTATATTAATATGCAATCTAAGGTTCTGCAGAATGTGGTTGTTGTTGAGGCACATGAAAAGCAGTTACTGATGCTGCTTATGTGTAAACAAACACCTCATGAGATTTGTATCCTTCGTTCAAAGACCTTAAGGTCATGGTTTCTTTGGTTATTTCAGACAATTGTCCTAATATTACTGTTAGTGTTTCTATTCTACCTCCTCATTCACTGTGCGGTGCCTGAGATTTTAAAAACTGGATGGCACCCAATTACCATTTATTGAGCATTTTTGATCAAAGATTCTGTAACAAAATTATGATCCAAAGGAAGGAAAGACAAAAGAATTGTATGTAACTGTCCTGGAATCCAGATTTCTGGCTGGCATGGAGGTTAGGGTAACCTACACAGGCTATTGCTTTTGGGAGTCCTTTTGAACTGCAAGTTTTGAGGAAAAACAACTGGCTCCTGAGGCCGCTTTTCAGTCAAACAATAGTCTAGATAAACTAATGACACTTTTGCTCCTTGCGTTGTGCTTTTTTTTGAAGAATTCAGTCTGTTTTGGGAAACTGACTGCAAAGATCAGACTGAAAGCTGTTTAGGTTAAATCAGTAAACAATTTAATTAGTCTTCAAGACAGTGTTGTATGAAATAACCTGTCTAATGTTTGTAATCAAACTGCCACCTCCTTACGAGGCAGGAAATTATGCACCTTAAAGAAACTAGGTTCTCAGAAGAGGTTGACCTAGTGGCTCAGACTCCCATTTTTTCTTAGGTACTACTGCTTCTGAGAAAGTGACCCATGACTGTTAATAGGTAAACCAAGGAAGGGCAGCTTGTCCTTGGGAAGAAAACTTAGTATGTTTTAAAGAGATTAACTGAAGACCTCCTACAGGGAAAGTCCATCCTGTATTATCATGCTAATCATGAATTCTCTAATGGAAACTTGTTTGTCATGTGTAAATTTTTCTATACCTTCCGTTTTCTCTAGACAAACTTTGTGTGTTCCTTACCTGTATATGTTTTTTTTGTGGTAGATTCAACTATACTTATTTAGATGGATAGTGAGTTTACGTGAACAGTCTCTTGTTTAGATTCCTGATGAATGTGTGGGCAATTCACTTTGGGAACCTTAGGATTACCTTTAGATATTCATAGCAATGATGCTAGTAAATATTGGAAAGGTAATGTTAAATTATTACACACTGTAAAATGAAAGTCAGAAAAAAACTCATTGGTCCAACATTCAGGCTGAGGTTGGTAGCTTTAATTCTTATTCATGGTATGGTTGAATTAGAGAAATCTTTAAGAAATTCGTCAATCACTAATGGAAACACTGATGGTGTAGTGGTTAAGTGCTATGGCTGCCAACCAAAGGGCCGGCAGTTCCAATCTGCAAGGCTCTCCTTGGAAACTCTATGGGGCAGTTCTACTCTCTCCTATAGGGTCGCTATGAATTGGAATCGACTCGAGGGCACTGGGTAAGCTGGGTATAGGACAAATAGCAGACGAAGTTGCTAGTGGGATGAAAGCACAACAGCAATCTCTGACCTCATAAACCAAGCTGACATGAGATAACAGAATAGCCTTAGATTTCTATCATCCCAAGAAAGTATAGTCTGTGCTGTAACAAATACCTCTTGTTGCATTTGGATAAATAACACAGGAGAAGTAGAATAAGATATACATAGAATTAGACAGTAGGCTACTTGGCTACACACTGTAACTCTCCTACAAACACCAGATTTATTTGGTTGGCTACCATCAGGAATAAGTACATGGGCTAGATCACTATTGAAAGGAATAGTGATATTCTTAGTCTGCATCCTGATAGTGTTAGGCATAATAAAATTTATTTTCTATTGTCTTACAGTCTTAAAAGGCAAAAGAAGGCCTTGGGCTGAAAAGTTAATGTACATTAAGTCTGATCGCTTCAGCAATGCAATTGGTGAGAACATCGTTCTTACTTAAAATCCTGGTGAAGAATCAGATGGTATCCAGTGGAACACCAGCACCATGAATTTAAAGAACCTGCAATGGCCACCATCTAGGAGCTCAACTAAATCCACGTATTGACCATCGATGCGTTATTTCCAATCGCCAATCAACAGGAGGAAATGATTTGGGAAATAATATTGAAATCATTATTCCCTGTCCTTGAGCATAGAGAATGTGACCCAGCTGGAGCTGGACTCACAAGGACACATCAACTGGGCCCTGAGGTATAAAGACAGTAGCTAGGATAATCTTAGAAATTATCTTTCACATAAGCCAATCAAACAGAACACAAAAGACTTTCTACTCTTATCTTTTTCTATTAGCATTTAGTGAATAGAAAATTTGTTGAAACAATGAAGACCCTCCTGACTGTTCATTACTGAAACCTGTACCAGTAATTGTTAAGAAAGACAATTCAAAATGTAAGATCAATCTTTCTAGCCAATCTGTGAAAAGGTAAAGCTTTCAATAGTTTTGCTCATTTTATAATGTTAATATATACTGATGACTATCTAAAGTTCTTTGGACTTGGGTAGGCATGGCTGTGGCAGTATGCTTGTTGCCTTCCCACTTTTGTCTGTTCTGTAATATTTCCTTGGCCTCTGGCAGGCACAGCTCTGGCAGCATGCTTGTCTGCTTCCAACTTTTGCTTTTTTAAACACATACAGAATAAAACTTTTCACTAAACTTTGTGACGTTTTTACCCTACAACAGAAGTCAGGCGGGTCTATGTCTATATCTACTCTCCTTAAACCTGGGCAGGACTTGGTGACCATCTCAACCAATCGAGTATGGTGGGAATGATGCCATGTGATTTCCAATATCGTTCATTAAAGTGTTGTGCACTTTTGCCGTGTTCTCTTGGGACCTTTGCTTCAGAGTTCTGAGCTGCCATGTAAACAGTCTGGCTGACCTGAAGCTGCCAGGCTATGAGGAAGCCCAAAAGGTCTCTGAAACTACGTGAGGACAGAGAGAGATGCCTGGAGACCCTCCAGCTACTACTGCACCCTGTTGTTTTACTCTGGCTCCTATCTGACTGCAGCACATGTGAGATCCTGAGCCATGACCGCCCAGCCAAGCCTTTCCTGAAATTGTGAGGGATCATGTTGTTTAAGCCACTAAACTTCGTGGTAATTTGTTATGAAGTAATGGAAAATTGGAACATCCCCCCCACCCCCGCACCTTCCTCATTAATTTGTGTAGCACCCCTTCAGAGTGGTGTCTTCCCAGAGGCCCACATGAACACCTGACCTTCAATCTCCTGCCATCCCCTGTCCTGGTCACATTTTCTAGTGTGCTGGGGGTGGGGGGGGTGGAGGGGGAGTAGTTATTCGGATTCTTCTGCTCTTTTCTTTCCGAGCTGTGGTTTATGGCATTTTTTTTGGCCCAGATCTGCCCAAATTCTGCTTTTGATCCTCAAAGCTAAAAAACAAAAACAAACCAGCAAAACCCCCTACTTTCTCAAAAGAAAAAAAATGGCTTTCAAGACTGTGGTTTTTGTCCTGATCTTTAAAAGCCTACTTAGAAGCTTAAAAGTAAAGGATTAAGTGTTCTATTCATATGGGTGTGTTAGCCTTCACCTGAGGCAAAGAATAATGCTAAGTAAATGAGGGCAAGGGTCAGAGAGTATAACTGTTTGTGGGGAAAAAGCTTTTATTAATGTCTTACTACCTGATCCCATTTACCGTTAAAAAAAAATCAACCAAACAAACTACAATGAGTCTACACTATGCACCAGGTAAAGAGAATGAAAGGAGTCTATGTGAATGGGCACAGATAATTCTTCAGGAAATGTTGTTAGGTGAAAAAAAGCAAATTGCATAAAAGTAAGTATAATATCATACAATTTAAGTAAAAATAATTTAAAAAAAAAAAGCCAACACACACACATATATATAATTTAAGTACATATATAAACATACGATAAGCTCTGAAAGAATTATTTTTAACTACAGGAAGAATGCATCCTGGTTGCATATTTGATCAATTTCGGCTGCAGAAGTTGGTAACAATCTCCAATTTCTTCATCGTTGGCCTTAGTGGTTGGTGTGTACATTTAAATAATATTCGTATTAGCTGGTCTTCTTTAGGTGTATGGATATTATCCTGTCACTGACAGTGTTGTACTTCAGGATAGATCTTGAAATGTTCTTATTTGACAATGAATGCAACACTATTCCTCTTCAATTTGTCATTCCCAGCATAGTAGACTATATGATTGCTCAATTCAAAATGGCTAACACCAATCCATTTCAGCTCACTAATGCCTAGGATATCTATCTTTATGTGCACCATTTCATTTTTGATGATTTCCAATTTTCCTAGACTCATGATTCGTACATCCCACATTCTGACAATTAATCAATGTTTGTAGCTGTTTCTTCTCTTTTTGAGTCATGCCACATCAGCAAATGAATGTCCCAAAAGCTTTACTCCATCCTCTTCATTAAGGTTGACTCCACTTTGATGAGATGGCTCTTCCCCAGTCATCTTTTGAGTGCTGTCTTATTTATCTAGGGCTGCTATAATATAAATACCATAAATGGATGGCTTTAACAAAGAGAAATTTGTTCTCTCAGTGTCTAGGAGGCTGGAAGTCTGAATTAAATGTGCCAGCTCCAGGGGAAGGTGTTCTCTCTCTGTCGGATCTGGGGGAAGGTCCTTGTCATTAATCTTCCCCTAGTCAAGGAGCTTCTCAGTGCAGGGACCCCAGGTCCAAAGGATGCACTGTTCTCCTGGCTCTTGTTTCTTGGTAGCATAGAGTCCCCTGTCTCCCTGCTCACTTCTCTCTTTTAAATCTCAAAAGAGATTGGTTTAACAAACAACCTAATCTTGTAGATTGAGTCCAGACACATTAACATAACTGCCACTAATCCCACCTCATTAATGTCATAGAGACAGGATTTATAATAGATAGGAAAATTGTGTCAGATGACAAAATGGTGGACAATCACACAATACTGGGAATCATGGCCTAGCCAAATTGACAGATATTTTGGGGGGACACAATTCAATCCATGACAAGTGCATTCCAACCTGAGGGGCTCATCTTCCAGCACTATATCACACAATGTTCTACTGCTATTATAAGGTTTTCACTGGCTAATTTTTTTCAGAAGTAGACTGCCAGGTCATTCTTCCTAGACTGTCTTAGTCTGGAAGCTCAGCTGAAACCTGACCATGATGGGAGACCCTGCTGGTATTTGAATACTGGCTGCATAGCTCCAGCATCACAGCAACATGCAAGCCACCACAGTACAACAAACCGACTGATGCGAGTCTGAAATTGATCCAACATGCAATCAGGATGCATTGATAATTACTGGTGATTGGAATGCAAAAGTTGGAAACAAAGGAGAAAGATTGCTAGTTGGAAAATATGGCCTTGATGATAGAAATGATACTGGAGATTCCATGACAGAATTTTGCAAGATCAACAACATTTTCATTGAAAATACCTGCTTTCAACAACATAAAGAGCAACTGTACATGTGAACCTTGCCAGAAGGAATAAACAGGAATCAAATCGACTACATCTGTGGAAAGGGAGGATGGAAAAGCTCAATATCAACAATCAGAACAAGTCCAGGAGCCCACACTGGAACAGACCGTCAATTGCTCATATGCATGTTCAAGTTGAAACTGAAGAAAATTGGAACAAGTCCACAAAAACCAAAGTATGACCTTGAGTATATCCCACCTGAATTTAGAGACCACCTTAAGAAGAGATTTAACACATTGAATACTAATGACTGAAAATCAGACAAGTTGTGGAATGACATCAAGGACATCATACATGAAGAAAGCAAGAGGCTATTAAAAAGACAGGAGAGAAAGAAAAGACCAAAATGGATGTCAGAAGAGACTCTGAAACTTGCTCTCGAATGTTGAGCAGGCAAAGCAAACAGAAGATTTCAGAGGGTGGCTCAAGAATACAAAACAAAGTATTATATCGACATGTGCAAAGACCTGGAGTTAGAAAACCAAAAGTGAAGAACACGCTTGGCATTTCTCAAGCTGAAAAAACTGAAGAAAAAATTGAAGCCTCAAGTTGCAATATTGAAGGATTCTATGGGGGAAAATACTGAATGACCCAGGAAGCAAGAAAAGAAGATGGAAGGAATATACAGAGTCACTATACCAAAAAGAATTGGTTGACATTCAGCCATTTCAGGAGGTAACATATGATCAAGAACTGATGGTGCTGAAGAAAGAAGTCCAAGCTGCATTGAAGGCATTGGCAAAAAAAAGACTCCAGGAATTGACAGAATACCAGTTGAGATGTTTCAACAAATGGATGCAGTGCTGGAAGTGCTCACTCATCTATGCCAAGAGATTTAGAAGACAGTTACCCGGCCGACTGACTGGAAGAGACCCATATTTATGCTTAATCCAAAGGAAAGTGATCCAAATGAATGCAGAAATTATCAAACAATATCACTAATATCATACGCAAGCAAAATTTTGCTGGAAATTAGTCAAAAGAGGTTTCAGTAGTACATTGACAGGGAACTGCCAGAAATTCAATCTGGATTTAAAAGAGGACGTGGAACCAGGGATATCATTGCTGGTGTCAGATGGATCCTGGCTGAAAGCAGAGACTACAGAAAGACGTTTACCTGCTTTTTATTGACTATGCAAATGCATTCGACTGTGTGGATCAAAACAAATTGTGGATAACATTGCGAAGGATGAGAGTTTCAGAACACTTATTTGTGTTCATGAGGAACTTGTACATGGATCAAGAAGCAGCCATTGGAACAGAAGAAGGGGACACTGCATCGTTTAAAGTCAGGAAAGGTGTGGGTCATAGTTTTATCTTTTCACCATATTTATTCAGTCTGTATGCTGAGCACACAATCCGAGAAGATGGACTATATGAAGAAGAAAGAGGCATCAGAATTGGAGGAAGACTCATTAACAACTTGCATTATGCTTGCTGAAGGTGAAGAGGACTTGAAGTACTTACTGATGAAGATCAAAGACTACAGCCTTCAGTATGGATTACACATCAACATAAAGAAAACAGAAATTCTCACAACTGAACCAATAAGCAACATCATGATAAATGGAGAAAAGACTGAAGTCTTCAAGGATTTCGTTTTATTTGAATCCACCAATGGAAGCAGCAGTCAAGAAACCAAAAAACCCACTGAACTGGGCAAATCTGCTATAAAAGACCTTTTTAGAGTGTTAAAAAGTATAGCTGTTACTTTGAGGACTAAGGTGTGCCTGACCCAAGCCATGGTGCTTTCAATTGCCTCATATCCATGCTCAAGCTGGACAATGAATATGGAAGACTGAAGAAGAATTGACGCCTTTGAGTTGTGGTGTTGGCGAAGAGTCTTGAATATACCATGGACTGCCAAAAGAATGAACAAATCTGTCTTGGAAGAAATACAGCCAGAATGCTCCTTAGACGCGAAGATGATGAGACTTCGTCTCTCATATTTTGGGCATGTTTTCAGGAGGGATCAGTCCCTGGAGAAGGACATCATGCTTGGTAAAGTTAAGGGTCAATGGAAAAGTGGAAGACCCCCAACAAGATGGATTGACACAGTGGCTACAATGATGGGCCCAAGCATAACCACAATTGTGAGGATAGCCCAGGACTGGGCAGTGTTTCATTCTGTTATACATAGGGTCCCTATGAATTGGAACTGACTACATGATACCTTACAACAACAACAACAACAACAACATGGGAGGAATATTAGTTTGAAGAATAGTCATGGGCTTTATATGCTTTAAGTTCTTAATTTTTTTTTGGAGTGAGAAAATATTAATTTTTTAATTAAAATTTTAAAAAGTATAATAAATTTGACCCCAAGACTATGGCCTCTAGGCACCCTTCTAATTCAGAACTGAAACCACTACAGAAGTTCGTCTTTCAGCCAAATATTAGACAAATCTATAAATCAGACAATAACACCGTGAGGAACAAGATCCCTAGAACAATCAGTATACAAGACCAAATGGGTAACACCTGCCCCAAAATTAAGATGAGAAGGCAGGAAAGGGCAGGAAAACCAGATGAATGGAAACGAGGAATCTGGGGTGGAGAAGGGGGTAGTGCTGACAGATTGTGGGGATTGTAATCAATGTCATGAAATAATTTGTGTATAAATTATTGAATGGGAAACTAATTTGCTCCGTAAACTTTCACCTAAAGCACAATAAAATGTTCAAAAAATATATAACAAATTTGAGAATAAAATGTTTTAGGAGAACTGAGCCATTCATCTGACATCAGTATTAAATGTGCTCCCACACCCACACACATTCAGGTAGAGAGAAACATAACGGATTAAAGTTCAAGTCAACTTTTCAAATAATATAAAAATCTTTTACTTGTAAATTTTTCAAATGATGAGACAAAAAGTTATCTGCATGATTCCCAAAATGTCAAGTCTTTTAGACATTGTTAGAGTTTGTAGAAGTCATTTTTGTTGGTTAGCCGGAATAGTCATCTTTCTCATGAAATGTTATGTAGACACTAGTTGACTCTGCATGTTTTAGAATCATTGCAACAGCTCATAAAATGATTTCCATCATTTACTCATTAACCTAGTCAATATGTATTTATTCAGTGGTGACTACTTGCCAGGAACAGAAGCTGGGCATACTTTAGACTAGATAGAGATGGTCCCTGCCCCTGTAAAATTCACAGTCTAGTAGAAGAGGCAATAAATAAATAATCACACACATAAACGTATAATTACAATTTTAGTATGTTCTCTAGAGCAGTGGTTTTCAGTCTCGACCAGGGGAGATTTTACCACCCAGAGGATATATGGCAATGTCTGGAGACGTTTTTGGCTGTCACAACTAATCTGAGGTTGGAGAAGTGGGGGCGGGGAAGGGTAGCAGGTGAGAGGTGTCACCGATATGTAGTGGGTAGAGGCAAGGTATACTGCTAAGCACCCTAAAGTGCACAAGACCACCCCCTACAACAAAGAATCATCCCGCCCAGTACGTTTCTGGTGCCAAGGTTAAGAAACTCTGCTCTAGAGGGAAAAGAGTGTGTATAATGATAGGTGGAGCAGGGAAGTGGTGCCTAATTTAGGTTGGGAATTTAGGGAAGGATTCTCTTTTATCCAGGACAGAGGTCCACAGAAAGGTAAATTATCCATTCAAGAAAAACAGCATAAGTGTTTTGCCTTAATTTATTTGCTTGCCATCGTGTGCAGAAGTAAGACTTCTCTATAACATATTTTCCTGTTAGGAATATTCTTCAGTTTGTAGGGTATAGGGAAGACTGCACTGCCTTCTCTAATGAGGAAATCAGAAAATGAGAAGATTTTTGATTAGCCTCAACTTGAGGAAGCAGGTGACAGAATGAGGCACCATCTAAGCAATGCAATCAACACTGTAAGGCAAGGACTATGTTTGTGAGAACCATGGCTTTGTCCTTTATTTACTATTTCTGTTATCCTCAATTTCTCCATGCTGAAAAACAAAAAAACCCTGACAAACCCAAAGGGCTCAAGTGATTGTTTTTGCAAGTATCATGGCAAAGGGCAAATGGGAAGACCGGGTCCCACTCCACAGCCAGTCCTGGGGAAGAGGAACTCCAAGCAAGACAAGGAGCCACAGCTTTAAACAATGCAAGGACAGCTGACTAATGCCAGAAGTTTCTGGAAAGTGAGAATGATCTGGGAAGTAACCTATGGTTGACAACATAAAGATCCACGGAGGGTTTGCCAGTGGTAAGCAGTGAGCCTGATGGAATTACCAGCTTTGCCTGCCAGCCTCCTCTTTTTCTAGCTGGGTTGGTGATATTGCAGTGGTTACTGTTTAATGGGTTCACTAACTCCCTGTAAGTAAGATGTTTCTGGTACTTTTCTGGTATTTTCCATTTGCACAGGAGGAAAAATAAGAAGGGTTATAACCCAAAGAATATTCTTAACAGGAAAATATGATATAAACCTATATAGAAACTACAAGGTTATCACCAATCCAGGAAAGTATGACAAATGGTATAGTGCTGTATTTGTCCTGATAGAGTCACAGTTGAGGTCAGTGAGATTTTGTAATTTTTCCTATGCTCCTGCCTGGGGGGTCTGCTTTGGTCTAGTTTGGAAAACAGAAAATACAGTCTTTCTTCCTTCAGCGTTCCTCTATATGCATGTGGTTTACACTTCTTGGACTCTCACTGCATGACCTCCAAGCCAAAGGTATCCGCACCTCTGGCAAGTGGAAAAAAGTCTAACTCAGGATACAATCAAAGGCTTGAGCCTTTTTTTTTTTTATTAGGATGGAAAATTTTCTACATACATGAACTATGTTCAGGCAATTTTTCATGAAAAGCATCTTGAGCAAGATTTGAAATCAAATGACCCCCAAAATATTTTTTTATTTGATTTTTTTAAGTATATTTTTTCTGATTATAACAATAATATAAGAGAATGACAGAAAATTTGGAAATTTCTAAGTAACACAAAGAAGAAAAAAATTTTTAATATCATCACAATGCAATAACCACTTTCAATGTTTTAAATTATATCCCATCCTTACCTATATATTAGTATACCTTTTAACATGAGATAGAAAAGAGAGCTCATGTTCCGAAAATATATGACAAATTTTATGTTTTGAAAGTTAGAGATTACCCTGACATACTTCTTAATGCTCTAATATGTAAGTCAGCCAGAGAACTCGAGGACTGACGTAGAATAAAGAACAGTGAAAATATCAGTCATATGATTTCAAAGATTCTAAAAATGGCAAGATCATTTTCCGTGTGATTAATTTTGGGCCCAGAGTTTTTAATAATTAAAATCCTAGTAAATAGACTGTTATAGAAATAGAAAAATCTCTCCCTTTTCCGGAAAGAATTGTTTATTGATTAGCCCTAGTTTTAAAAAGAAATACCTGGCACTTATCTGCAATAAATGAGTCACTTGGTTGGACCACCTACACATAATTCAATTATCTTTGTTTTCTGCAGAGAACATTGAGTGAAAAATGTATTTGTGCTAACCTATATCCTATTCCACGTACTTGAAATTTGTTGTGAGTCTAAAAAATATTAGTGAATAACATTATATTTCTAAAGTATTGCATTACCTGAAAATAGGTGTCACAGTTGCCTCTGGAGTCTCTTGGTGGTACAAAAGGTTAATAATGCACTTGGCTGTTAACTGAAAGACTAAAGGTTTGAGGCCACCCAGAGGCCCCTTGGAAAAAAGACCTGGCGACCTACTTCTGGAAAATCGGCTGTTGAAAATCCTCTGGACCAATCTGGTGGAGGTAAAATAGTATCTTGTTCCGGCCTTAATTTGCAACTCCCTGATTATTAACAAAGCCAAGTATCTTTTTTTTTTTTTTGACCAAAGGTGGCGCGGGGGTGGGGGGACCCTATGGAGCAGAGTTTTATTCTGACTCACATGAGGTCACTATGAGTCAGAATCAACTTAATGGCAATGTGCTTGGTTTTGGTTTTAGTGCCAGGACTCATCTCTGATTTCAGCCGTGGCCGCTGGGGACAGTTCCACAGGGCTTCAACTCACTTCACTTTGGTAGAGTGGCCTCAAGTGTATGTATGCCTACATGTCTTTGCTTTCTGCCCTGGGCCTCTGCAGGACCCACAGATGTTGGCTGGATCTTACTTGGTGGATGCAAACATATAGCTCAGAACCTTGGGGACAACTCTGGGGGCATGCCTGTGGGCAACTCTCAACCAATGGGGACAGAAGCAGGTAGGAAATCCCCCCTGCCTTCCACCCTTCAATGAACAGTTCTGAGAGGCATCCAGGACACTTCTCAGGAGGTCCTAATGGAATTGTGTCTTCACTATCCATAACATTGACATCATTAACCTACACTCCTATTGACTATTCTTCTTTGACTCCCTCTTCTCAACTCCTACTCTCTGGGATCACTTCCCAATATATTTCCTGCCCACAAGTCCTTCATCAGGCTCTGTTTTCTAGAGAACCTAACTAAAATAACAGGTAAGGATGGTGTAATAATTTACACGTAAGAAACATTCTAATGAAATTAAACCATCTCGTTCTGTACATGATGGTACCCTAGAACACATACCCTTTTAGGTAGAAATAAGTTCAAGCCCCTGAATCTAAATCAAACTTCTGAATAACCTGTTCAACCCTCTAATATGAATTCAGCTTTAATATCACCAGTTCCTGGCTGTGTGACCTTAGTCAGGATTTTCAATATTATGGAGATCTAATTTGATTACATCTATTCTAAAATAGAGATGATAATACCTACTTGAGAGAGTACAATTCAGGAGGAGAACATGTAAAAGATGAGGGATAATGAAGTACCTTGTAAACCATGTGAAAGAGTTTGAATTGTATCCTGAAGGCAATGGAAAGCTAGTGGGGAGTTTAAAGCTGAAGGATGATTGAGATTCACGTATTAAAAAGATGACTCTGATAATAGAATGGAGGAAGAATATCAGGAAGTTAAGAATGGGTTGGGGAAATCTGTTAGGAGGCTCTCTTAAAACAAATGAGAGGTGATGGTGGACTGAATAAGAAGAGTTAGGCTAGGGATGGTAAGAAGTGGCCAGATTTGACTGAGAAATTTGGAGACCGAATTGATGTGGGCAATAAGAGAGAGAGGAAGCAAAAATTTCATCCTTCTGGCTTAGACCACTATGTGGATGTGGGGCCATTCACTGAAATGAAGGTGAGTAGGTTTGGTGGAGTGTGGAGGCCTCTGATCTATGAATGTTGAATTTGAACTGCCCATGGCATTTTTTAGTGATGATAAACAGGAAAGGATAGGGCCAGAAAGATTTCTTGTGGAAAGTGACAGCTCAGTGAGACCGGAGGAATGAGTAGAGGTTATTCAGATGAAGAGGAGAGCAAGTGTGGAAAATAAAAGAAACGAAGGTCTGGTAATGAGGATGGGAGTGCCTGTGTAGTATGTAAGGAAATGGCCCATTTGAATGCGAAAGAATTAGAAGGTCAGCTGACAGGCAGAATGACCAAAAAATGTCCTTCATCTTTAACCCTAAAACAGGTGAGCAAGCCTGTGTATGGATTTTGATGTTATCTGCATTTTTTAAAATAGTTGTGAAAAATTTATTTCCCTAGACCTAGCCTATTCTTTTTCATCATAGCTTCTTTAAAATTATTCAACTCTCCCCAAATGCTGGCATTATAGTCTTCCCTCATGCTTTTCACTTCATAGCAGTGTGTGCTATTTAGCTGTCAACTAGGGGCTGCCAAGGCAGAAACGGTATTCAGAGCATTTTCCAGACACAAAGACACTGATGCTCTTTACCTAGATATTTCATTAGAAATTAGGTACCAGCAAGAGTGCAAGTATGGAACGTTGAGTGGCACTATCTTTGAATTAAAATTACAGTTTAGTTGTGAAATGGCTCTCTGGTTTAAAAACCACATCCTTTTAGAAGGACTTTCAGAAAGCAAAAGTCTTTTACCATTTTCTTCACAAATATAAAACATTTATAGCATACTCGTTTATTTGGATCTCTTTTATTACGCCACCCACAGAGTTGAAATTTATTGTAGACCTCAAAGCATGTTTAGGCCCTTGGCTACTTAATGGATCAGGTAATAATGATACTGCAGTTGAATAGTTAGAGCAACTTCAATTAGACACTTAGAGATGGGGAAAAAGAAATCCCTTAGGTGGCAAAACTAAATATTTAGATAAGGGGTAGTTAAGTGAAAAAGATTAGTTAATAAAGAAGCTGGTGAAATGTACCCAACAGTAAAAGAAATTCCTGTTTCCTATCACTTTGATTCAGTTACAAGTACAGTAGACACTTATACTGACATGCGATCTTTGGAACCGGAGAGCGTTAACATGATAAGGCTTGGGAGCCTGGTTTTAATTCTGGCCCTAAATAACCCTGGGTTTGACTTTTTTTGTTGTTGTTTGTTTTTATAGTTAAAGATACTTTAGACACTTTATATACATGCACATATAAATATACACACACAGAAACACACATATACATATTCATATATATATTCATATATACACACATTTATGTATAAAAAAATGTATACAGGCATAAAAAAGCCAACCCGTTGCTGTCGAGTCGATTCTGACTCATAGCGACCCTATAGGACAAAGTAGAACTGCCCCATAAGGTTTCCAAGGAGCTGTCTGGTGGGTTTGAATTGCCAGCCTTTTGGTTAGCAGCCGAGCTCTTAACCACAGTGCCTCCAGGGCTCCATGCATACATATATAGACATATAAATCCAAGGCTTCTAGGCCAACACTGGGAGTGATTTCAACATATCTAAATAATGAGAAAATTTTAATGTTTGTGAAAGAACTGAGCTAATTTCTGGTTTGCAGATATCTCTTAAGAATGTCATGAACAGTTTCAGGATAGAAAAGAAAACAGGCTCCGAAGGGTCATCCTGATGCACCAGACGTTTCATTAGTGCTTTAGCCTGCTCTTGTGAGATATGTTTCCACCCAGTAAAGAGTTTCTGAAGGACATACTTCCTATATATTTCCTAATATTTCAAGATATTCCGAGATTATTAAAAAGTATTTAATTGTCTTGGGGTGATTACAGCTCACAGGATCACTGGTTTTTGCTGTTGTTGCTATCGTTGTTTTTTGGTGATTGCAAATTTTCCTATTTAAATATTTGATATTAAATAAAATATACTTAGCGACTATGATCATATCTTTACTTAACCATCACCCCTCACTATCTTCTAGGGTAATATATGATTCTGGAGAGTGAATGTCTGTTTTCCGTGGGTATATTTTCATCTACTTAATTATTATTTCTGAAGAATAAATTCTGAGTCTCCAGGACTCCAAAGTGTGTCGCTTTCTTTAGGAAACGCCTCTGTGCATTTTCAGCACATTAGGATGCACTGAACAAAGGGAAGAATTGGCTGTTATTGGTGTTCATAGGTGTCTTGGGAAAGAGATATGTGGTTGAAGAGATACTGGACAAATAGAAACCAAGAAAATTCAAAAATTGAGATCCAGATTTATACTTTTTAATGGAAAAGGATAAAAAATGAAAACCATTAATTCAAAAAATATATTTAGCGTCTACAGCATAAGGAGCCCTGGTGATACAATGGTTAAGCACTCAGCTGCTGGCCAAAACGTCAGCAATTGGAACCCACCAGCTGCTACTCGGGAGAAAAGACCTGACAATCTACTCCCGTAAAGATTCCAGCCTGGACTGAAACTATTGCCCTGAGATAATCTTTAAACCTTAAGCCACAAATATCCCCTGAAGTCTTAAAATCAAACAATAGTTTAGCTCAACTAGTAAAGAATGTGTGCCTTGAGCATCGTGCTCTTTTAAGGTCTATCTATATGGCATCAAATTGACAATAGCAACTCAAAAGATTAGATAGGAAACTTAGGGGGCTGTGAATGTATCTTAATGGGGGGAACAACTCAGAAAAGAGGGTTGAGCATAGTTGCACAACTCAAAGAATGTAATCAATGTCAGTGAATTGTACATGTAGAAACTGTCGAACTGACCAGATCAGACACGAAGATAGGCACATACAGGGTGAAGACAGATGCCATGTAAGGATTGTTTACAAGGAAAGAATCACCACGGCCGAGACCCAGATCTGGACTTTTAGTTCCAAAACTGTGGGAAAATAAATTTCTGTTCTTCAAAGCCAAAAAAAAAAAAAAAGATTACAGCCCAGAAAGCCCTAGGCTGTTCTACTCTATCATGTGGGGTCACTGTGAGTTGGAACTGACTTGACAGCACACAACAACAGTGTCTACAGCAGACAAGCACTCCTTTAGATGTGAGAGACACAAAACTGGCAAAAATCCCTAGTTAGGCTAAACCAAAACAGAAAATCCATTGCAGTGGAGTCAGTTACAACTCACAGCAGCCCTATAGGACAGGGTAGAACTGCCCCATAGAGTTTCCAAGGTTGTAATCCTTATGAAGGCAGACTGCCACATCTTTCTCCTGTGGAGCAGCTAGTGGTTTGAGCTGCTGACCTTTCGGTTAGCTGTGGTGCTCTTAACCACTACGTCACCCATTGCCATCGAGTCAATTCTGACTCATAGTGACCCTACTGGACAGAGTAGAATTACCCCACAGGGTTTCCAAGGAGTGGATGGTGGATTTGAACTGCTGGCCTTTTGGTTAACAGTGGTTAAAATCTCGACTGCTAACCAAAAGGCCAGCAGTTTGAACTCAGCACCCGCTCCTTGGAAGCCCTATGGGACAGTTCTACTCTGTCCTATAGGGTTACTGTGAGTTGGAATCTACTATGACGGCAAAGGATTTAGTGATAATTAGTTCAGGCAGGTCTATGCCTGTCTTTTCTTGAACATCTTACAGGATCATATCATTATATCTCCTGTGCTTTTCATCTACTGTAGCTGAGGAATACAGAAGACTGGAGAAGAATTGATGCCTCTGAATTACAGTGTTAGTGAAGAATATTGAATATAACATGGACTGCCAGAAGAACGAACAACTCTGTCCTGGAAGAAGTACAGCCAGAGTGCTCCTTAGAAGGAAGGTTGGTGAGACTTCATCTTAATGTACTTTGGACATTTGGACATATCAGGAGGGACCAGTCCCTGGAGAAGAGCACCATGCTTGGTAGAGGGTCAGTAAAAAAGAGGAAGTCCCTCAATGAGATGGACTGGCACGGTAGCTGCAACAATGGGCTCAAACATATCAACAATTGTGGGGATGGCACAGGACCAGGCAGTGTTTCATTCTGTTGTACCTATAGGATCACTATGAGTTGGACCCAAGTTGACGGCACCTAACAACAAAAACAGCAAGCTAACATTTAAGTTAATAAAAGAAAACTTAGCTTGAGAGAAGAGATCAGAGCTGTAGAACCTAAAATCCCTGATCAAATTGATCAACAACGTGAAGTAGCAGATTGTGGGGTTTACATTAACTTTATAAAGAATTTGGTCTTTGCTCTCTGCTCCTGGAAGATAATCTCTTTAAAACAAACAAACAAACAAAAACTTGGAATTTAAGTTTCTTCAATGAGGGCTCCAGGCCACACCTAACAGTTTAGGTGAGATGTGAGATGAAGTGACTCTGGGGTGGGGTCGGCCAGGCCAGAAATACCCACCATGTAATACCTCATGATTGCTTCATGATATTGACCAAACTCAGGGGAGAGGGGCCGAAGTTTGCTTTACATAATGAGACCCTCAACAGATGCTCTGGACACTGAATCTTCATGGGCTTTCCAATTGGCAAAAAATACCCATGCATGTGAGAGGGTCGCACATCCCTTTTTGAGATATGAAGCTTCCTGTTGAGAGCCCTCTACAACCTCTCCCTATAGTGTCTCTTCATTTGTATCCCTTTTTCCTATCATAAAGCTGTAATCATAAGCATAGCATTTTCCATGAGTTCTGTGAGTCATTCCAGGGAACCATCGAAACCAAAGAAGTAGTGGGATCCTGCATGTCAGAAGTAAGGAGAGCTGGGAAGCCTTGAGCTTGCAGCAGGCATCCTACAGGGGTAGTGGGAAAAATACCCCACAAGCACCAAACTTGTGGCTGGCATCTGAAGTCTTGAGGCTACCTGGCAGTCTGGAGGACTGTGCCCTTTAACTTGTAAGACTTGACCTAGCTCTAGGTGGCTAGGGTCAGAGACAGAAGCGCTGCACAAAAAGAACTGAACAAAGAAGGGAAAAGTTGATATTTGATTATATTTGGGTTTTGATTATTTAATCATACTGTGGTACAGAGAATTGCTTTTTTATGGTCTATCTAGCCACTGTCTTCTTAACTCCCACAAAGTGATTAGTTGGGGCAAACAAAATGTGTAAAACTTGCAGCGATTGGACAGCAACTATGCAAATAAGGTGCCTGTGGAGTACCAAGGGAATTGGTCAGTTTTGCCATCCTGCTAGGCTTGTAAGGGGTGATCCCCCAGAGTTTGAGGGAGACCTCACTACCACCAAGAAGAACTGGGAGCAGAGCGTGTCCTTTGGACCCAGGGTCCCTATGCTGAGAATCTCCTAGACCAAGAGACAGAAAGTTGTAACACTGGAGGTAGTACCAGATGGCAGTGGCACGGGATTGACAGATGACTGCAGCAGGCTCACCCACTCATAGAGTGAAAGACCTCAGCATCTTCAGGCAGGAAGCTTCCTTGCAGAGTGGGGTGCCTCCAGGCACTTATCAGTATAGCTAAAGAGCTGTCACACTTGCCCAAGGAGGGCAGAGGCTGAGAGTGAGGGCTGGCAGTGGGCACAGCCAAGAGCAAGGTCTGACTGTATGTGGGCATGGTGGAGAAGGAGCTGAGAGGTTGGAAGCTGTCCTGATTGATGAACTGTATTCTGTCTCCTGAGTTGTTCCTATTACTTCCAAGTTGATCCTGATTCTAGATTGTAACCTGTTACTTCCCTAATAAACCCATAATTGTGCATATTCTCTGTGAGTTTGTGTGGCCATTGCAACAAATTATCAAACCCAGCAAAGAATTAGAAAGTGGTGTGGGAGGGACGGCTGGTGTCAGAACTGGTAAAAAGGTTTGAAAGTAGATGTATGCCTGACCTCCACCTCATAGGGATCAGCTTTGGGCTGCTGATGATGGTGGTTATCGTGCCCTCTCCTGCAGTTAGAGGATCTCCTGAAGTTAGAGGGTTTCAGGCACTGCCACTTTACACACACATATACATTTATAAGAGGTTCAGTGGCTTTATCTTGGAATCTTTCAAAATAAACAAGGTCCCTTTACTAGAACTCCAGTTTTGCAATTTATGATTAGTAAGAATAAATATGTGAGTGTCAGTGTGTGTTCATTTGCATATTTGCAAAGATTAGCTATGGACATTTAAATTTAGAGGTTTATTTTGGTTGTTGGTTGAATAGGTGTATAGAGGCACGAGTGAGTATATTTATGTTAGCCTCTGGAAGCCTAGCTATCAGGCAGGACTGGAAACCCATGATTCTCAATAACACACAGTTCTTAAAACAAAACCAAAAACCAAACCCGTTGCCGTCAAGTTGATTCCAATTCATAGCGACCCTAAAGGACAGAGTATAACTGCCTCATAGAGTTTCCAAGGAGCGTCCGGTGAATTTGAACTGCTGACTTTTGGTTAGCAGACATAAGTCTTAACCACTACACCACCAAGGTTTCCATTCAGTCCTTAGCATCCCATTAATAAGAGAAATGAGCTACACTCTTTGGGCTTTCTCCCATCCTACCAGATCTCTATATCTAGCAGATGTCAGATTCAAGTGATACCAAGTATTTTACATTGTAGATAGAATGTAAAATAGAGCCTGCACTATTAGACATAAATTTCTAATTCTAGGGTTTGGGTCCCTCTCATGTAAGGTCAGGCATCCTCTAAGTCTATTTGGATCTTTTCCACTCCTTTGTCTAATAGAGTCCAAAATTCCGTATTCTAAGATAGAGAATGTTTGGGATGATTTAACAAGAGATCTGAATTCCAGATTCGAAAGCCTTGATTGCAGGATTCTGTTCTTTTTCTTAGTCCCTGGGTGCCACCCAAGGACCTAAGTCAATGGAAACTTGATGTTAAATAAGATTGACGACGCTGGTTAATCTAGATGCAACACGAGGACAGGGACTATCTGTTTCATTCAGCATGGCAACCCTAGCACATGGTAGAGGGTTTGGTGTATAGTAACAATGACAATAGCAAAAATGCGGTGACTACTTACTAAGTTTTTCAATTAATTCTAACACCAAAGTTATGAGATTGTTAATTTTCTCTATGTTATAGATGAAGAAATTGAGACACAAAAGGTTAAGTAATTCTCCCAAGATGACACAGCAAGTGGTGAGACAGCGTTCCAATCCAGGCATCTGACTCCAGGCCCACTAGTCTAGAAAGGAGGAGGAGAGTAAGGGAGTGAGGAAAGCTACAGGTCTGAGAATCACTTTGTTTCCTGTAATAAGAAAGCATCTGCTTTCCTTCAAGACTTGGACCAAAGTCCAAAGAATGGTAGGTATACTGAACACATACTTGTCCTAAAAGACCAATTGACCCTAAACTTACTGGTCCTGAGAGTAAACTCCAGTGCTGCATGAAAGTGTGGCTTATGCACCTATCAAGTCACAATATGTAGATACTGAATTCTAGAGCTCACTATCAGCTTTGGCCACTACAGAAAAGTCCTGAAATAAAGACCACCAAAGTGAAGCAACAAGAAGAAAACTTTTATTTGTGGTTAGCAGGAGGGTCATTCTAAAATGAGACGGCCCTGATAGTGAACAGAGGTTTTACATGTTACAGGAACTGAGATTGGTCAGAAGAAAAGGGGAACAGGGAAACAATAAATGTGATATATATAGAGAGCGAGGCAAACGTTCTCAGGTGTAGATGGCTAAGAATAAGCAAGTTGATTCTGTGAAAGCAAGGAAAACAGATTATAGCAAGTTTGAGAGAATCCTTTTGTGGTTTTGAGTTTACTAAGTGTTTTGAACTCTTGGAGTAGGGGTTACACAAAAGATCTTAAACATTTACACTGCTGAGATCTATGAGGACAGGCCAGTAAGTGTTGAAGCAGAGCTCCACTGCCCTTCTTCAATCTCATAGCTTACTACTGGGGGCTACAGTACTCAACATTCAAAGACTCAACAAACATTTGCTAAATAAATAAATGAAGTAAAATTATGAGAGACTAGAAATAGTCAAAATACTACCATGGTAAGTATTATGAAGTAAAAATTTTAAGAAGGTCCAATAAATAACTAATTGGTCATTTTACTCAGATAAATTTTGCTTGTACACTACCCCATGTTAGTTTTCAGTGCTCATAAAAAGAGTCGGTGTATTTTACCACTCAAACACATCAACATTTTTTTTTTTTGTGCCTGTCCATATTTCTGTGTAATTTTTGGTTATGATTTCTGCATAATTCTTTGGTCATGACACAGATGTAAATAAATTTTCTCCCTTTGAACCTGAACAGAGTTGATCATACCTATTTTGACACCCCATCACTCTCAGCGCAATCAAGACCCTACTCTTGTTTCCTTTACTTTATACCTTTTTCTCTGGCTCCCAAGCACATTTTCTTCCCTGTTGGACATCCACTCTTTGAATATGTATGTACACTTGTAAAACATAGAATTTGCAAAGTTTTTAAATGTACATATGTGATATTTTGCATGAATACCTAAGTTGCCTCCAATTTCTAGCAGACAATAATGCTGTTATGAATATCTTTACAAATGTTGCATAATGGACTTTGAGAACATTTCTCTGAGACTTATATCTCCGAGTAGGGCTGCTGCATCATAGGGTTTTTGCTCGATGAGCTTCTTTAAGCACTGTCAGATTGTTCTCCAGATTGACTCTCATCTTTTGCTCTCACCAATAATACATGATACTTCCAGTTTACTCACATTCTCATCAATATTGGACAGTATCCAAATTTTAAAAATTTGCTTTTTTGATGGGTCTAAAGTGGTGTCTCATTGCTTTGCATTTCTTTGGTTACCGGTGAGTTTGAGGATCTTTTTGTTGTTGTTGTGCTTTAGGTGGAAATTATAGCTCAAGTTAATTTCCCATACAACGATTTATACACATATTGTTTTGAGACATCAGTTGCAATTCCCACAATGTGACAGCACACTCCCCCTTTCTACCTGGGTTCCCTGTGTCCATTGGACCAGTTTCTGTCCCTTCCTGCCTTCTCATCCTGCTTTTGGACAGGAGCTGCCCATTTGGTCTCATATTTTTTTTTTTAATCTGTTTGAACTAAGAAGCACATTGCTTACATGTATTATTTTTTGTTTTATAGACCTGTCTAATCTTTTTCTGAAGAGTAGGTTTCGGAAATGGTTTAAGTTCTGGGTTAACAGTGTGTCCAGAGGCCATAATTTTGGGGGTTCCTCCAGTCTCTGTCAGACCATTAAGCCTGGTCTTTTTACGTGAATTAAAGTTCTGTTTTACATTTTTCTCCTGCTCTGTCTGGGACTATCTGTTGTGTTCTCTGTCAGGGTGGTCATTGGTGGTAGCTGGGCACCATTTAGTTCTTCTGGTCTCAGGCTGCTGGAGTCTCTGGTTCATGTGGTCTTTTAGTCCTTTTGGCTAATATTTTCCTTGTGTCATTGACTTTCTTAATTCTCATTTGCTCAAAGTGGGATGTATCCTGATGGCTACTCCCAAGCTTTTCAGACCCCAGATGCCACTCACTGAGGATCTCATTTTCATTTGACTTTCCTTTTTTTGCGTAATTCCTATTCATACTCTGTCCATTTTCTTTTCCTTTTGATTTGCAGGAGTTTCCTATTTTTAAGATAGTAATAAGCCCTTGTCAATTTTAGATATCGTAGGTATCTTTTGCCACTCTGTCATCTATTAACTTTGTCAGTAATATTTTTTATGAAAGAGAGTACTAATTTTGACATAATCAAGCTTGTCAATTTGCTAAGCATATCTTGTATGTCTGGTTTAAGTACATTTTTCCACCACAAAGCTACAAAGATTTCCTCTATACTTACTTTATTGACTTCATAATTTCACATTTATAACTTTAATCTGGTGTCTATATATATAGTTGTCTTAGTTATCTATTGCTGCTAGAACAGAAATACTGTAAGTGGATGGTTTTAACAAGCAAAAATTTATTCTTTCACAGTCTAGGAGGCTAGAAACCTGAATTCAAGGTGCCAGCTCCAGGGGAAGTCTTTCTCTCTGTTGGCTCTGGGGAGAAGTCCTTGTTATCAGTCTTCTCTTGGGCTAGGAGCTTCTCAGCACAGGGACTCTGGGTACATATGATGTGCTCTACTCCTGGTTCTTGTTTGGTGGTAATGAGGTCCCTCTCCTCTCCACTTTCTTCTCTCTTTTATATCTCAAAAGTGATTTGGTCAAGATAAAACCTAATCCTGTAGGTTGTGTCCTGTGTCCTTAATATAACTGTCTCTAACCCTGCCTCATTAACATCATAGAGGTAGAATTTACAACACATAGGAAAATTACATCAGATCACAAAATGGAGGACAACCAAACAATACCGGGAATCATGGCCTAGCCAAATTGACACATATTTTGGGGGGACACAATTCAATCCAAGACAATTGTGTAAAGTAAGAATCTAGTTTATTTTTCTCAATACACTGTGTAAGATTTCCCAATGTGTTCTACTGAAAATGCAATGTCTTCCCGTTGGTTTGTGATGTTCCTTTTATCATATATCAAGTATATAAGATATACATGTATATATGTACACATATTAGCTCTCTTTTATGATCCATTGGTTTATTCATTCTCTACCAATATCATTTTATTTTTATTACTAAGGGTTTGTAACCTTAAAATCTGGTAGAAGCGTCTCTCTTTGCTCTTGTTTTTGCCCTCTTAGCCATTTATTGATTTTATATTTCATGTAAATTGTGTAATAGGTGTTTTGGTACCGTCGAAAAAATCTTGTTGAACTTTTTGTTGGAATTATAACGAATTTAGGGGTTAATCTAGGAGAAATTGACATCTTCACAATGAACGTTGCCCATTTATTTCTCCTCTTATTCAAGTCATTTTTAATGTCATGGCAAGCATTTAAAAACATTTCCTGTGAAAGTATTGTGCCTTAGAAGTATTTTAGGTAAAGGGAAAGACAACACACAGTACAGGAGAGATCAGCACAACTGGACTAAACCAAAAGCAAAGATGTTTTCTGAATACGATCGAATGCTTTGAAGGTCAGAGTAGCAGGGGTGGGGGTCTGGGGACCATGGTTTCAGGGGCCATCTAGGTCAATCAGCATAACAAAATGTATTACGAAAACATTCTGCATCCCACTTTGGTGAGTGGCGTCTGAGGTCTTAAATGCCACTTAACATGTATCAATTGGTCTCAACCCACCTGGAACAGAGGAGAAAGAACACCAAAAACACAAGGTAATTATGAGCCCAAGAGACAGAAAGGGCCACATTAACCAGACTACATCAGCCTGAGACCAGAAGAACTAGATGGTGCCCAGCTACAACCAATGACTGCCCTGACAGGGAACACAACAGAGAATCCCTGACGGAGCAGGAGAACAGTGGGATGCAGACCTCAAATTCTCCTAAAAAGACCAGACTTAATGGTCTGACTGAGACCTGAAGGGCTCTGGAGGTCAAGGTCCCCAGACCTTCTGTTAGCCCAAGACTGGAACCACTCCCAAAGCCAACTCTTCAGACACAGATTGGACTGGACTATAAGATAGGAAATGATACTGGTGAGGATTGAGCTTCTTGGATCAGGTAGACACATGAGACTATGTGGGCAGCTCCTGTCTGAAGGTGAGATGAGAAGGCAGAGGGGGACAGGAGTTGGCTGAATGGACACGTGGAATACAGGGTAGAGAGGAGGAGTGTGCTGTCTTATTAGGGGGAGGGTAACTAGGAGTACGCAGAAAGGTGTATATAAATTTTTGTATGAGAGACTGACTTAATTTGTAAACTTTCACTTAAAGCACAATAATAATAAAAAAGTAATTTGCCTTATTATTTAAATTAATTCCTAGAAACTTTATAGTCCTCGCTATTGTGAAATGCATTTCATTTTCTATTCCCTTTTCCAGTTGGTAATTGTTAATACAGAGCAGAGGTCGGCAAATGGTGATCTGTAGACCAAATCTAACCCACCACTTATTTTTGTAAATAAACTCGGCCATGCCAGCCATTTACATACTGTCTGTGGCTGCTCCCATGCCACAATGGTTGAGTTGAGCAGTTGTGACAAAGACCTATAGCCTGCATAAAAAAAATACCAAACCAAAAAAACCAAACCCATTGCCACTGAATCATTTTTGACTCGGAAGACCCTATAGGACAGAGCAGAACTGCCTCATAGGGTTTCCAAAGAGCAGCTGGTAGATTAAAACTGCCAACCTTTTAGTTAGCAGCCGAACTTCTAATCACTGTACCACCAGCGTTCCAGAGCCTGCATAGCTGAAAATATTCACTAACTTGCTCTTTACAGAAAATGTGTGCCAATCCATGAGGTACAGGAATGATATTGATCTCGTACACTGCAGTCTTTCTTAAATTTTATTAGCTCTAATTACGTTATCCCTTCCGTTTCCATTCTTACACCATTTATTCCTTTCTCTTATTTTTTTGGTTAGACCTCCAATATTATGCCAAAAAAAATTATTCATGTTGTAGTGCAGAACTTAGGAAGAACTAGTTTAAAGGTCCTCCTTTAAGTGACATTTTGGAATATATTATTTGGAAATTAATAAACTACCCTCTATGTTTAAATTTCTAAAAAAAAAAAAATGTTTTTTCCATGGGTAAGTGCTTTATGAAATGCTCCTTCTGCATCTATTGAGATAATCAAATTATTTTCTTCTTCTTTTTTTTTTTTTTGTTTAAATTATATTGATAGATTTTCTAATGTTAAAATATTCTTGCATTCCTGGGATTAAAAAAAGAAGAACTTTTACCGTGGAGTTGATTCTGACTCTTGGTGACACTGTGTTACAGAGTAGAACTGCTCCATAGGGTTTTCTTGGCTGTAATCTTTATGGAAACAGTTCTCCAGGCCTTTCTTTTGAACCCTCAATCTTTAGGTTAGTAGTTGAAAGAAAACCGTTTGCACCTCCAAGGGGCCTTTCTGAGATAGGTCTTATCATAATGTAGTAGTTTTTCTAATACACTGTAGGATCTAGATAGTTACTACAATATTTAGGATTTTCTCATTTATTTTATAGCTCTTATCTGGTTTGGGTGTTAAAACTATGTTTAACTCATAAAATTAGTTGCACACTTTTTTCTATTTTTTGTAAAAACCTCGAAAAAATAGAAGCTCTCTATTTCTTGAAAGTTTAGTTGAACTGACCCATAAAACTATCTTAGCCTAGGACTGATTTGAAGGGAGAGTTTGAACTATTTATAGGCAAATTGGAACAGTTAGGCATGTCAAATGTTTGTATATAATACACATTTCTATGCATAAAAACATTAAAGAGACACTAAATATCTTTGACATGGTAATACAGTAATAATGTTTTGACACACATCACAAAGTAGTGCCCGTTTGTTATTAGAAACCATTGTATGTACCTCGAATTTTTAATATAATAGGTTTTATGGGGATTGGTTCATAACTACGGGTTGTACATAAGTCGAAGTTCGTAACCCGGGAACTGCCTGTATTTCATTTTTTTCTGTTAATTTTTTTTACTTTCTCCTACCCCCAGTTCTGTCATTTTTAATGTTTTCAGAAATGTATCTATTTAATCTAAGTCTTCTAATTTGCTAGTGTGTAAATGTTCATAATTTTAAAAGTTATTTATTGTATTTCTAGTTATCCTTTGTCCATTTTATGTTTTGATAATGTCCATCTTCCTTTATATTACTGATCTGTCTTACAAGAGGTTTATCTATCTTTTGATATTTTCAAACAAAAATCTTTAGTTTTGTTAATCATTACCTTTTAACGTTCTCCATTTTAAAGACTTCTGCGTTAACTTTTATTATTTACTTTCATCATACCCATAATTTTGTCTTCCTTTTAAATTTAACACAATATCATAAACATTTTCTATTTCATTGCATAGTTTTCATTTTATAATCTTCAAAGACTATCTAATATTTCCAATTGCTGCTTTGATGATTTTACAATTATTGTATATTTAGGTTGATTTTTTATTTTTTTTACTATATCTTATGCTATATCAAACATCTGCACCACGTAACTATTTTGTACCCGAGTAGTTTGTATCAGAAATTATTGCAACTACCTATATTTGTTTTCATTTATTTGACTAATGTTTGCTATTAATTTTTCTAAATATAAATTGCTTGTGTGTATTATTTACTGATCAATACCTTAGTTATTTCTTATAATAAATAATATAAACTTAAACATTTTGATATATTTCCTTAACACTTTTTTTCATTATTTTTCTACATGTATTTTAAATTTACATTTGTAGTTTTGTCTGTGTTTTCCTTTGTATTTTATCACATCATCTCTTAGGAAATTATCACCCTCTATTTTTTAAACTCTAAAGATACAAAAGTTCTTCTATTTTCTTTCTTCCTTTTAAATATAATGATTTAAACTCTGCAATTTATTTTTATATATGATGAAAAAGGTGCGGAAATTCTGAAAATATTATTTCCCACCTTCTCGAACAGTTATCCTAACACCATTTATCAAATGATCCTTCCTGTCTCCATAGTTCGGAGTTAGCTTCAACCCTTTTTATAACTGAATCTATAAGCTTTGCTGCCCCATTAATCTGTTTCTATATTTGCTCCATAATACCTTATTATTTTTCTTCTTTTTCAGAATATTTTTTGAGATTCTAAGTTTATAAGTTCTAGAATAATTTCAGAATCATTTTATACATTCCTATGTGTCTTTGTTTTTTCAAATTTGATTTTGATTGGGATTATCTTAAATCTGCATTATCCAATATGGCAGTTATTAGTCACATGTGGCTACTGAGGATTTGAAATGTGGCAAGTTGAGATGTGCTGTAAATAGAAAATATACACCTAATATCAAACAGTATAAAATAAGGATGTGAAATGTCGCATTAATTTTTATATTGGTTACATGTAAAATGATAATAATTCAGATTGAATTAAGTAAAACATCAAAATTAATTTCGTCTCTTTTTAATTTTTAACTTCTTTAAATGTGGCTAGTAGGAAGTTTAAAATTACACACGTGGCTCACATTTTATTCGTTAGTGCTGAGTTAAATATTTAAATTACTTAGGAGAGTATTTACATATTTGTTTTCCCTTTCAAAGAGTATAATATGGACCTATATTCAAGCCTTCTCACATACAAGCAAATAAAAATTTAATATGTTTAGCTTTATCATTATTGCACAAATATATATGCAAACATTTTCAAGATTCTAGCTTTGGGAACCTAGGTAGATGGCATAGGCAATATGGAAAACTTGGAAGATTCAAGCCGAGCTTGGGGTGTGTGGAATTTGAAGTTATGGGCAACATCCAGGAGGAAATATCTAGCTGATGGTTGAATATATGGGTCTGAAACTCAGGAGAGAAATATGAGCTGAAACTATGGATGTGCATGTCATCAGCCCATTATTTGGCATCAAGCCCCTAGAGTTTTCTTTCCACTATTTGTCAGTTAAGATGTTTGTTAATAAGTGTTTGCAATTTCCAGAAGTATTTGGATTTTAATGAGATACTTTTTAAAACCAAAAAACCTTAGAGACCTGAAAGAGAAACTATGTTTGTGAAAAGATGGGCAATGAACCGGGATTTATTTTAAGGCTAACCTCCCAAGAGAGTTATGTCTGAGTAAAGTGTTCTAGAAAGCCCTCCACAGGACTGAGTCCAACAAGTGAGGAATTTAAGGGTAGTTACGCAGCCCAGCTATGAGAAGGAGAATTCAGCAAAGGGCAGCCAGCCATTCTACTAAAATATTTATATTTATCGATGGAAGTATCTTGGGGTGGAGTGGGTGAGTGCGAGGGTCAAGATGGAGGCACCCCATGAGCCAGGGATATGTGGTTTAAGTCCAATCCAAACCCACTGACCGCTAGTCGATTCTGACTCATAGTGGCCCTATAGGACAGAGTAGAGCTGCCCCATAGAACTTCCAAGGCTGTAAATCTTTATGGAAGCAGACTGCCATATCTTTCTCCTGCAAAGCGCCTGGTGGTTTTGAACTGTGACCTTTTCAGCTATCAGCTGAGCACTTTAACCTCTGCACCACCAGGGCTCCTTGCAGTTTATGACTGATAAAAATAGAGGAAATGGTTGAGAATAGTGGATTGGAAAGTGGCCTGTTACTAAATAAAGAACGAACAGGTGCCTGAATCTCTTGGGTTAGCTGGAGCGAATGACTTTTTTGGAAGGGTCAGCCTCCCTCCTTAAGGAGGAGTGGGGTGATCTCACTCTGCACGACAGCATAACAGGAAAATCTAAATGCCATGGCTGACTGGGAAATTGTGATCCCTTTTCTGGGCTTAGGTCTACCTACTGCTTCTCACTTTATAAGGGCTGCTGACTAATGTCTGGCACTGCAAACTCAACTCTGTCACAGCCTAAGTATCACCATCTGAGATGCATTCTAAGCCTAGGTCACCACATTCTTGCTGGACTTCTTAACTGGTAGAGGTCACTTGGAATCTCAGTGGATTTTCTGGAGGTCAACTGGAATCTCAGCAAGTCTTATGCAAACAGCCACAGATTCTTCAAGAGATACTTGCACAAATATCCATGAACTTGCTGAAGGAGTCTTTAGAAGCATCCTTCAGACTGACACCCTGCTTGTTCCCTGTATGGATTTAATTCTTTCTGGGTGTTTTCCTTTTATAAATGGGAACTGACAATATTAAATGACTAGGAGAAATTTCTAATAGAATGGTTAGGATATTTGAGAACCATATTCTTAAGCCTTTTTTTTTTTTTTTTTTATAAAGATTGTGTCATCCTTTGCTCCTTAACTCCTTGGCTCTATATTTCATGAAGGTGAGAGACAGTGAGTCACTTGTTAGCAAATGGGAAATGTTGAGCTATAAACAGGAGCTCTGATTTTCACACAGTCTTATTTTAATTTTGGATAGATTTTCTCTTTTGGAGTTTTCACTTGGGAAATTTTTGTAAACTAAATAGCAATATATAGAAACTACACAGTAGAATTGATAGATAGTTGGATGGATAGAAAATATGTAGATAATATATAGATCAATAGATAGGTAGTTAAGTAGTCAGGTGGGTAGGTACATAGGTAAGTAGATACTGCAGTGCAATGGATCACTTTTGTATGGCCTTTCTAGCCATAGTCTTACAACTCCCACCCAGATGATTGGGCAGGACTGTGTGATAGGGTAATTGTGGCTAACCAAAGGAATTGGTCAGTTTTGCCACCCCAACGGACTTGAAATAAGTCATAGTAAAGGCAAGAAAGAGAGGTTCCCACTACCACCAAGGTGGAAGATCCAGTGCGTCCTTTGGACCCAGGATCCCTGTACTGAGAAGCTCCTGGAACCAGGAGGCCAAGAGTGAGAGACAGAAAGAGAGAGACAGACAGACAGCTGTAACACTGAAAGTGGCAAGAAGCGGAGGCAGAGACCAAGCAGCAGAGACCCAACAGCAGGGAGCCGGCAGAAGGAGACAGCCTTGTTGGCTTCCTGGCCCACAGAGAAAGAAAGCTGAATGCCTTTGGGGAGAGGCCGAGGGCCTGCGAGCATGGCTGGGAAGAGGCTGTCCTGATGAAAGAACTGTATCATGAGCATTTCTGAACCTGAATTGTAACCTGTTACTTCCCTAATAAACCCCCAAATCCTGAGTATTATCTGTGAGCTCTGTGTAGACATTGCAATGAATTATCAAACCCAGCAGAGAAGTAGAGAGTGCCATGACAGGGACAGTTGGTGTCAAAATTGGTAAAGATGGCGGAGAGAGGAGGCAAGTCTGATCTCTGCCTTATAGGAATCAGCCTTGGTCTGCAGATCTCGATTCTCCTTCCCCCTTGTGAAGTTAGAGGAGATCAGATACTATATTTACAGAGAGATAGATCCTATTTTTTCAGTCCTGGGAATGGCTTTTTTTATCAGGAAGTGTTTAAAATGTATTGACTGATACAGAGAGATTGTATGGGAGTCACATTTTGGTGTCTGAAGAGTTTCAGTGTTTCCGATGGGCCACCAGCAGCTCGCTGGCTTGGATCCTCACTTTCTGTCTCTGCAATAGCAGCTACTGTCCATGTCTCAGTGAACCTAAGGGAAAACAATTACGATTCAAATAAAATTCATCCACCTTAAGGCCAGTCTCCATTTGGTAAGACATTAAAAAAAGAAACACAAATTCAGCTCCAAAAATCACTGAAAAATAATGTAGGCCTCTACCAAATAATTCTTGAAGGCACAAGGGTGGGGATTACATGGTACATTATAAATTAAACTTCCTAAAAACGTTTGTTAGACATCCTTTCCTCTCCCCCCTCACAGTTCTTTGTAATTATACCAGTCTCTGCTCATTCCTTGACCCCGTTTGGGGAACATTTTTTTAGATGATCTTTCTTTATGTAAAACAATCAATCTACCCCTTCCTTAAAAGAATAGAAGAGTGAGTGCTGGGGGGAGGAGGGAAGAGAGGAAGGGATTGTAATTACTTATAATTTAATACTTTTGTTTTTGTCATACAGAGGTTGCGCTTTTCTTTCTCATTAGGAACAAAAGGTAGTCACAGAAAATGCAAATTTGTCTTTGCAGTATTAAAAAATTCTTCTAAAAGTTATGAAGTTCATGCCTAAGGGGCTGTCTTCCCTTGAGGCCTGAGAGCTGGCATCCTTGGCAAGGAGAGGAGAAGAAAGAAAAAGAAGGAAGCCGGAATCATCCCAGGACTTGCAGACGAAATGCATGCCTTTCTCACGTAGAGCAGTGGACCTCATAGGGTCCCAATCTGAAGACCTGGCCTTAGGCCGTGGCAAGCTGCTTTCTGCTGGACAGAATATGGCAGGTCTCCCAATCACATTGTACCTCAGTTTCCCCATCAGCGAATGTGGAATAATGGTATACTTGTTCTTATCACGCCTTAACTGCTGCCCCTGCAAGTGAATCAGGAGGCTTTGGTGCTGGTACTTAGTCTGCCATTGAGTGTGTGACATAAGACAAGTCATTGCTTTTGTTTCAGCCTCAGTTTTCCTATCTATTAAATGTGGTTGTTTTGAAACCCAGAGGAGCTAACAGACATGAAGCTACTTTGAAAATTATGAGCACTATCAAAATATAAGGGACTATGATAACTTCAAGGAGCCCTGGTAGTACAGTGGTTAAGAGCTTGGCTGCTAACTGAAAGTCGCTGATTTGAACCCACCAGCTGCTCCATGGGAGAAAAGATCTGGCAATCGGCTCCCATAAAGGTTTCAGTCTAGGAAACCCTATGGGACAGTTCTACTCTGTCCTATCAGGTCACTAGGAGTTGGAATTGACTTGATGGCACACAACAACAACAACATGATAACCTCAGGACCCAAGAGAAAGAGTTACGGCTCTTCCTCCATGTGAACGTCTTGGGAAGGTTTTTGGTGTAGGGGACTGCCACGTTTGTCTTTCGAGATGTTAGTTTTGCTTTCAAGATTTTGTGATATAACTGATTTACTGTAAATACCTTAAATTGTTTGTAAAAGTCAGGCTAATGCCTTGGTTTCTTCCACATTTTTAAACTCACACTTTTAAGAAACATTGACATTCTACATGCTGTATTTTCAGACTTAAACTTGGTTAAGGTTTCGGGCAAGAGTAGTACTGTCCTTGAGGCCTTATTCATCAATCTCCTTTGAGATTTGTTTATTGCTTCCTATCCAATTCACGAAGAAGTAAACCTTACTGGTGATTCATTTTAGTTGATAACCAGCTTCCAAAAAGGAAAGGACATTTCCATTACATAAAATCTGCTTTAAAGTAGGAATTCATTGTTAATTGTAATTGTCCAAAGCATCTTGCGGTGACCAAGTAAACCTAGTACTTCTCTGTACTTTTGTAGATCAAAGATAAAAGCAATGGAAACTGTAATTTTCAGTAGTCTCAGCAAAATTGTATAAAATGATGAAGCACATAGGATAACTTCTTAGGAAATGCTTACCCTTATTCATTAGGGTGCCAAATGTATAATATATTTAATATATATTTCTAATATGTCCTGTGAATAAGGAAGACTGAAGAATATTTGCTGCATTTGAATTATGGTGTTGGTGAAGAATATTGCATATATCATGGACTGCCAGAAAAAATGAACAAGTCTATCTTGGAAGAAGTACAGCCAGAATGCTCCTATAAAGAGGGCAAAGAGGGCGAGACTTCATCTCATGAACTTTGGACATGTTATCAGGAAGGACCCTGGAGAAAGACATCGTGCTTGGTAAAGTAGAAAGTCAGCAAAAAAGAGGAAGACCCTCAACAAGATGAATTGACACAGTGGCTGCAACAATGTGTTCAAACATAGCAATGATTGTGAGGATGGCACAGGACTGGACAGTGTTTTGTTCTGTTGTACGTAGGGTTGATATGAGTTGGAACACACTCCGCAGCACCTAACAACAACAACAATATGTACATATCTGGATATGTGTATATATGTAACTTATTTCCCCTGGCCACACCACCCTTGATACAAATGGAGTCACCTTAACAGAAACAATTCAAATCCCACTAGCTTTTTTTAAAGCTTGCTCCTGACCAATAAAGACACTTAACTCCCTCAATAGATATTTAGGAGACTTAACCCACTTGGGGGAATTGAGCTTGAAGAGAAATCCAGGTTGTGTTATCACAATGAACTGAAAATCAACCTTCTTTCTGGAGACTAAATCTTCCTTACTAAGTCGAGTGCCTTGTGTCTGGATCCTCCTGTTAATGTAAATTCTCTCTCAGAAGGCTCTTCAACCTTCTTGCAAATAGATTTTTAATTGGCGTAGACAGCAAGTTCCTCAAACATGTCCATGTACTCCTGAGTTCTGTATAGGTCAAGGGAGGACTCTTGCCACATACAAAATACCTTCAGTTAAGAATTTCTACAAATGGCTCTCTCTTACATTTTTTCACTTAAGTCTCAAAATGGTGATGTTTGCTAAATATAGTCATTCTAATTTTGGAGATGAGAAAGTGAATTGCAAAGATGATAAGTAATTTTCCCAAGGTTCCACCTGTAGTAAATGGCAATCTGGAGACTACGACCAGAACCCAAGGGTTTTGAAATCAAATTCAGGAAGTTGAGAGTACCTATATATATATATTGCATGTACGGGGCTAGGTCAGGGACAGATTATCCAACAGGCAAGGGTAAGCTTGCCAGGTCATCTGTAGTGAACAGTGTTACATTTTTTCACCACATCAAAGATTCTACTTCTAGGTATGGCTGGCATCTGTCTCTTTCCCAACCCCACAGCATCTCTCTACAAAATCAAAGTCTCTTCAAATTCGCAATCCCCATCAGGGGCCATTGATCCCGTAAGCAATGTAAGCACGGGCTTCCTTGTGTTTACTTACTAATCTGTAGTGAACAATTTCAATATAATCCACCTCTGGATTAGGTTATACCTCCTCCTGCCTGTTATTAATTTTATCAACTGACTTTACAATGGCTGAGGAACAACCTGAGAGGAGAACCAGAACCTTGTCTGCAACGGCTGTTCTCACATGTATTTGTGTCTGTTTGATTCACCAGTTATCAGTCGCTGTGGAGTCTATTCTGACTCATGGAGACCCCATGTCTGTCAGAGTAGAACTGGGCTCCGTAGGGTTTTCAATGGCCTATTTTGTAGAAGTTGATTCCAGGCTTTTCTTCTGAGACACTTCCAAGTTGACTTGAACCTCCAACTTTTCAGTTAGCAGCTGAACGTGTTAACTATCTGCACCACCCAGGGACTCCTGGCTATCCAGGAGAGGAGAAAATGACAGAAGGCAAATTTTAAGAAAGAGTTGCAGGGACCCCTGAGGGAATTTTTTCAGAGTAAGGAGAATCAAAGGGAAGTAGCGGGGCTGTCACTGGGAGCCATTCTCAAACCAAACAGTCTGGATGTCTCTTCATGCCATGAGGAGGAAGGTTTGTGTTTAAACTTGTGAGTTCTCATAGTTTAAGTTACAAACCTACTGAACTGAGAAAGCTAATCCAGAGGAGAAGGAGAGGCTCCCTCTTCACTCTCAAAGGAGAAGGCTTATAAGCAGATCATGAAGAGATGGCCAGAGGTGCGTAGTTGCCTACCAGAGAGCAATGGCTGTCAAGTGGACTCTGACTCATAGCTACCCTATAGGACAGAGTAGAACTGCCCCATAGAGTTTCCAAAGAGCACCTGGTGGATTCAAACTGCCAGCCTTTTGGGTAGCAGCTGTAGTACTTAACCACTATGCCACCAGGGCTTCCATTATATCAGATCATATATCATTTCATTCCCTATCATATCATAGCATAGCATCTGTGATTTAGAAAATAGTATTGGAGTCATTATTCCCTGTCCTTGAGCATTGAGAATGTGATCCAGCTGGAGCTGGGCTCACAAGGGCTCACAAGGACTCACAAGTTCACATCAACTGGGCCCTGAGCTAAAGACAATAGAATAATCTCGGAAAAAATCTTTTACGGAAACTTTCACATAAGCCAGAACACAAAAGATTTTCCACTCTTATCATTTTCTATTAGCATTTAGTGAACAGAAAATTTGATGGACCAATGAAGACCCTCCTGACTGTTGGTTGCTGAAACCTGCACTAATGATCTTTGAGAAAGACAATTGAAAATGTAAGATCTCAGTTTCTAGCCACTCTGGGAAAAGGTGAAGCTTTCAGTGGTTTTGCCCATTTGTAATGTTTATACTGATGACTCTGTAACCTTTCTTTGACTCTGGCAGACATGGCTGTGGCAGCATGCTTGTCCATTTTCCCATTCTTGCCTATTCTGTAATATTCTCTGGACATGGGCAGACGTGGCTGTGGCAAAATGATTATCTGTTTTCCCCTTCTTGCTTATTCTGTACTATTTCCTTGGACTTGGGCAGACATGGCTCTAGCAACATACTTGTCTGCTTCTCAACTTTTGTCTTTTTGAATATATGCCAAATAAAATTGTCTTTTTGCTTTACTACACTTGGTGATGTTTTTCCCCTACAACATTTGTAAGCATTGTCTTTCAGATGCCATATGAGATGTGTTTAGGATCTGACAACTTTAGGACTTTTCTCGTCTTTGTTACTCAATGATGGTTGAGCTTCAGAGGAACGCTTGGGCCTAGAGCTCCGGAATTTACATTTCTGTGAGCTGGTTGCCTTCCCTGCTGCTGACTCCACTGGAGAGCTTTTTTAAGTACCACTCTGAGCTGTTGGCTCAGAGAATCTTTGAGGAAACGTATTTCTTTGAGGGGGTGGGAGGAATGAAAGAATTTGTCCTTTCTGTTTTCGGCCACTATGATTAGATAACCAACACTGGGAACAGCTGGCTTACAAAGGGGATTTTCCTCATTGAAGATTGTGCTATGAAACATTTTTATTTTCTTTCCTTCTTGTCTGAGAAGTAGCAATTAGACTCAAATTGTGGTCTGCTCTGTAGATCTTTCTCCCCATTGCAAAAGCCAGTTATTGGATTTCTAACAAATCTACGTCCCCTTTCAGGAAAGGGGAAATTCAAGTTCAGAGTTAAAGAAAACTGCTCTCTGACCCATTTAATTACAGAAGTGGAGAAGGAATGACCTGGAAAAAAACATATAATGTACATTGAGACCTTCCTTTTAATTCAGGGAAAGGTTTTACTTTATTTTCAAACTGTTTTAAATTAAGAAAACACTTCAGGAAAAAAGATTGTTACTTGCCTTTGTAGCTAAAGTTGTGAGGGAAAAAAACCACAGATTTAAATTTTAAAATCAAAATGTCACGTGAGAGAACAATATTACAGGAAAGAAAGAAGACAGTGTTCACCAGTCAGGGGTTAGAGACCATCCAGCCCCTATTCCTTAAGGCTTTGGAATTGCAGACTTTCTTTACACCCCAGCTTTCCGGATACACATCCCACCCCCTCCCGCCTCCCCCCCCACCCCCCCCCAGCCACGCAGGCACATTCATTGCAGGAATTGTTTTATAGTAATAGCTTTATGATCTACAGGGGAAAGAGTGCTTTTAAAGTGAAAACTAATAATATACGTACATTGGAAAATAAGGTGAGTTCCCCTGTTTGCTCATAGGACAAAGAGGAGTATGACGGAAGGTCTATAATGAGATCCTGATGGTTTTTCAAAGGAGTAAAACATTAAAGACAGCTTTTGCTGGTTGAGTGTTCAAGTGTTAGGGTATTTAACATAAAGTTCAAGGAAGGTACTGTGCCACTTTGCCTACTCTACAGGACAGTTATCAACTCACGTAACACTCTCAATGGCCCTATGAGGTACTACTATTATCATGCCTGTTTTTAAAATGAGGAAACTGAATCACAGAGAGGTTAAGCAATGAGTTTAATATCACACAGCTTGTAAAATGGGAGAAGAGATTCAGACTGGACCCAAAGTCACCATATTACACTATTTTGAGAAAACGATAACATAAACTTGGAAAAAGCTCCCTCTTTCATTATATTATTAAAATTGGTTTATCTCATACACAGTTCTTTTTTTTATTTTTTGATGGCCACTTTTTTTTTTTAATTGTACTTTAGACAAATGTTTACAGAACAAACTAACTTCCTACTAAACAGCGCACATGCTGTTTTATGACATTGGTTAACACCACCACCACATGTCAACACTCTCCTTTCTGGACCTTGGGTTCCTTATTACCAGCTTTCATGTCCTCTCCTGCCTTCTAGTCCTTGTTGCTGGGCTGGTGTGTCCCTTTAGTCTCTGTCATTGATTGAATTATGTCCCCCTCAAAATGTGTGTATCAGTATAGCTGGGCCATGATTTCCAGTATTGTGTGTTTGTCCTCCATTTTGTGATAGAAATTTTATGTTAAAGAGGATTAGGGTGGGATTGTAACACCCTTACCTAGGTTACATTCCTGGTCCAACCTAAAGGGAGCTTCCCTGGTGTGTGGCCTGCACCACCTTTTGTCTCTCAAGAGATAAAATGCAAAGGGAAGAGTACAGAGGGGGGAACCTCATAATGCCAAGAAAGCAATGCCGGGAGCAAAGTGCATCCTTTGGACTTGGGGTCCCTGCTCAGAGAAGCTCCTAGTCCGGTGGAACAATGATGAAAAGGCCTACAGAGTGAGAAAGCCTTTCCCTGGAGCTGATGCCCTGAATTTGGACTTTTAGCCTACTTTACTGTGAAGAAATAAACTTCTGTTTGTTAAAGTCATCCACTTGTGGTATTTCTCCCATAGCAGTTTTTTTTTAGTAGCACTAGTTGATTAAGACAGTCTCATTTTGTTTTATGGACCTGTCTATTCTTTGGCTGAAGGGCAAACCTCAGGAGTGTCCAGGGACCATACTCTAGGGTTTCTCCAGTCTTGTCAGGCCAGCAAGTCTGATCTTTTTCTGTGAGTTAGAATTTTGTTCTACATTTTTCTCCAGCTCTGTCTGGGATCCTCTATTGTGATACCTGTCAGAGCAGGCAATGGTGGTAGCTGGGCACCATCTAGTTGTACTGGACTCAGTCTGGTGGAGGCCTCAGCAGTTGTGGTTGATTAGTTCTTTGGACTAATCTTTCACTTGCGTCTTTAGTTTTCTTCATTCTCTTTTGCTCCGGAAGTGGTGGGACCAGTGGAGTGTCTTAGATGGCCGCTCACAGGCTTTTAAGACCCCAGAAGTTACTCACCAAAGTGGAATGTAAAACGTTTTCTTTAGAAATTATGTTATGCCAGTTGAGCTAGAAGTTCCCCCGAGACCATGGTCTCTATAGCCCTCAGTCCAGAAATTCAGTACCTCAGGGAGTTTGGATGTGTCTATGGAGTTTCCAGGACCTTGCCTTGTACGAGTTGTGCTGGCTTCTCCAGTATTGTGTACTGCCTTACCCTTCACCAAAGTTACCAATTATCTATTTAGTGTTTTTCCATCCCCACCTCTCCTTTCCCTCATCATATACAGTGTTAATGGCAAATGAATTGAAATTCTACCTATTAGTAGTAGAGCTGTCTCAGAACTGGCAAATTTTATAAGTCTTGCAGCATATTTGACTCAAAGAATAACAATATATTTAGAATTAATTATAAATAACCTCATGGGAATTCATAATTGTATCAAATGTACTGTTTTATAAAAAGCAAATATTAGTTTCTTCCAAAAATTTAAAATTAATGTTCTGTCATTCAAGTTATATGGATTTTTTACTCAAAATTTCAAAAAAAATTATGGATTAAATTCTAAGGATATGGAAGCTAATAATTGCTAGTATGTGTGAAATAATTCAGCTTGTAAAAATAACATTGAGATTGGGCTTTAGAAAATGAGGTGAAACCAATCCTATGGACTTGGGAAATCATTGGACAGACAGGCCACAATTTTTGTGGTTCAGGCAAATGATTTCATGAGAACAAGCCCAAGATGTCACATTTCTTTCACAATTTGTGCCCCATTTGCATGGATAAATTTAAGAATTGTGTTTACTTATTGCTTTTTTTCCCCTAAGTGAATATGTCTTTTAATATGCAAGTAAACATGGAATCAGAGTCCCTGGGTGGTGCTTGATCTACTTCAGATGAATTACAACCATTGAAAACCCTACGGAGCACAGTTCTACTCTGAAACACATGGCGTCTCCATGAGTTGGAATTGACTCAATTTTTTTTTTTTTTTTAAGGATGATTAGTAGAGGGGTTTTTAGAAACAAACCTGTAAAGTTAATGAGTGAGATACCAGTCACAGAAAAACTTCGATTGGCTCTTGTTACCTTATAAAGAGAGATTTCAAGAAGCTACTGTTTCAAAACATGTCTGCTCTTGCAAAGAAATAGGGCTTAAGAACACAGCTTCATGAATCAGGAAATTAATGGTTCTACTTTTAGTATGCCAAATCTTGGAGAAAAGCAGGACTTTTTTTTTTTTTTTGTAAAGTAACAGTTAAGAATGATACACCAAAGACTAATTTTGGGGAAGAAAAAGCGTGGTAGAAAATAGATGAAAAAAAAAGCATGTTGATTATATTAATTTTCTAGGACTGCTGTAATAAAGTACAGTAAACTCTGTCTTAAAACAGAATATTTATTGTCTCTCAACTCTGGAGACTGAGATTCCAAATACAGGTCATTGGCAGGTCCATGTTCTCCCTGAAGACTCTAGGAAAAGATCCTTTTTTGTTTCTTCCAGGTTCTAGTGGTTCCTGGCAACCCTTGGTGTCCCTTGGTTTGTAGATGCGTTGCTCCAATCTCTGCCTTCATCCTCACATGGCTGTCTTCCCTCTGTGTCTTTCTATCGCCTGTGTCTCTT
Organism: Elephas maximus indicus; assembly: GCF_024166365.1. Taxonomy (NCBI): domain Eukaryota; kingdom Metazoa; phylum Chordata; class Mammalia; order Proboscidea; family Elephantidae; genus Elephas; species Elephas maximus. The sequence goes on along the minus strand of NC_064833.1, from coordinate 56,002,056 downwards.
CTCCTTTTATAAAGGACTCATAAAGGATTGGGATTCACCCTACTCCAGTATGACCTCAACTTTAACTTGACTGATAACATCTTCAAAGTCTCTATTTCCAAAAAAGGTCACATTCATGGTTACCAGGGTTTAGGACTTCACCAAATCTTTTTGGGGACACACTTCTATTCATAACAGTGATTACCAGTAAATATTCTTGGTTAAATTAACAAAAGAGACTAGAAAAGGACAAATATTCAAATGAAAGAGATGAGTCAAAAAGTTGGGGGGCTCGTGGTGCAGAGAACAGGACTAACAGAATAACCAGAATATTCTGCTGATCATGGGAGGAGGCAATGAGATTAAAGCCTTAAGAACTACAAGAACAAATTCCTTACAGTTTTGGAAGCGTACTTTGTTTTTTGTTTTTAAGTATCTGGGCATTTGGATTTCTCTTTCTTAAAATGAACAAGAGAAACTAAGAAAATTTACATTGCAAAATAATTCACTTTGCTGGAGCTAATCTATTCATTTTGAAACCTTTTAAGGAAACATTTTAATTGGAATTGTGATAATACATGAATCAAAGAAGAACGCAGGGCTGCCTTGAGTTTAGCGGGAATACCTGAGTTAGCTTTCATGAAGAAAACTGAGACCAGTACAACTTGGACACAACACGACTTCGGTTTCCACAACAAAAGCCAATTAGTCAAAAGTATTTGCTTAAATTTCTCTACGTACCCAAGACTGAAGTAGACATTATGAGACTATAAAAGAAATGAATAAAACACAATTTCTGCTTCAAGGAACTTGCAAATATGGCAGAATTTCCTATGGATAATTGCTTAGGACTTATTTCCTGTAAGGTACTTTTAAAAGACAGAAAGAAATCCAGGCATAATGAATGATAAAGGAATCATTTAGAAACGGTTTCAATAAAATCTTATTGCTTTTGATCAGAAAATATCTTTCATTGATATAATACATATTTTCTATGCAACTTTGGTTCACTGTCATTGAGCACCTGAAGATGGTTTCCCACACAATTTAGGGGTACTGCAATGTCAGATATCAGAATATCAATAATCTACAGTTTGCAGTTTGCTGTGAGCAACATGTTGAGTTGAGCTGAGCTTAGGTTACTCAACAGCCTTGCTCAGGGCAGTCTGCCAACCTGCAGCCTTAGAATTGTTCTGGCTTGTGCAATGGCCTCATCGTAGGCTGCCTATGGTGTTGGCCCCTCAGTCCACTCTCCTGGGATCTCCATGCCTTGTCCCCTTTGTTTGCTTCTCTGCCTTCTGTTTTTTCAGGTTTTCCTTCACTTTTGCCCCCTCGTTTGCTCCTCTATTCTTGTGTTTTTATTCTCAATATACTCTAGCACTCACACATTAATTGATCCTGAATCAACACTGGAGCCTAGCTATGTTCACACCTGAAGATAACTATATTTCCTTACAATATTTCCTGTAAGATGATCGATTATACATTTTTTAATCCATAAAAATTTACATACCTAAGATCTTATACTTCTTCTTGATCTCAGTAACTTTGCTTTTCCCTTTATTCCTCTAACCTCACATTGATACAGAGTTTATTTCTAGAACTCTGTAATCACCTTGTGTGGGAGAAGGGGCATTTTTTTCTCATAACAGATGACATTACATAGTCTGTGTGGGCAATGCTTAAATAAAGCAGAGCCTTGTACAATTATCTAAATGCACAGGCTATGGAAATAATTCCAGCCCAAATCTTTCATTTCCGGAATTAGGGGGTTCTCCATATTGGCTCCAATGCCTACTCATTGAAAATGAAAAAAATCGAATGCTAGGAAAGAGAATTTCAACGTTCAGGGCTGGATATTTTGTTTCTCCCAGAAATAGTCACAGAAGTCTTTAGTACACAACATAAATGAACTGCCTTTATACCTAAGACTTATCCTGGTGAGAAAGCTGGCAGTCCTTGACAAGGACAAGGAGGGTAGACCACCATTCCTGTCTTGGGTTTCTCTACTCCCTCTCTACTTGAAGGACAAGGTGGTACTAAGGTCTGTCAGATTCTCTGCTCCACACCACCCACCTCTTCCCAAGAGGAGGACTTCCAGTCTCTATCTGCTAGATTAACACTCTCCTACCCACTGAGAGGAAACCCTGGTGGCATAATGGTTAAGAGCTACAGCTGCTAACAAAAAGGCCAGCAGTACAAATCCACCAGGCATTCCGTGGAAACCGTATGGGGCAGTTCTATTCTGTCCTATAGGATCACTATGATTCAGAATCGACTTGATGGCAATGGTTTGATTTTTTTTTTTTTTTGGTATCCACTGAGAAGGGAGCCCTGGTGGCGAAGTGGTTAAGCCCTTGGATGCTTACTGAAAGATCAGCAGTTTGAAACACCAGCAGCTCTGCGGAAGAAAGACACAACAGTCTGCTTCTGTAAAGGTTTACAGCTTTGGAAGCCCTATGGGGCATTCTACTTTGTCCTATAAGGTTGCTATGAGTCAAAATCAACTCGACCACAATGGATTTGGTTTTTTTTTTTTGTTTGTTTACCCACTGAGGCCAATTACTCCTCTCAGTCATAGGCTTTGAGTCATCGAGTCAAATCTGCTCTTAGGTGTAATTGCTAAGAAATCGGCTCTTGCTTTGTTCTCTTTATGACCAAATTCCCAACTGCCTTATTGCTCCATGCTTAGGGCATGAGGCAGGTCACCAAGACACAGATCAATTTACTTTATGACTAAGGATTTGTCTTGCCATAAAGTTTAAAGTTTGAAACAATCCACCCGGGGACTAAAGTCCTATACCTGCATGCTACATTTGCACTTCTTGCTTCTGAGCTCTACCCACTTGCCCAGACATCTACCTTCATTTGGACTTTGTGATGCTACATTCTCCAAGTTGCTTCCTTTTTGCTTCTCTTAGATTGCCTGGTTTAGGTTCCTAGGACGGCTGTAACAAATTACCACAAATTGGGTGACTTATAAGAACAGGACATTACTGTCTTACAGTTCTGGAGGCCAGTAGTCTGAATTCAAGGTGTTGGCAGGACCAGCTTCTCTTGAAGACTCCAGGAGAAGATGCATTCTTGCCTTTTTCAGCTCTGGTAGCCTTAGTGTGCTCCTTGGCTTGCAGCTGCAGCAGAACTCTGTGCTCGTGTGACTGTCTTCCCTCTGTCTCTCTGGGTCTCTCCTCCTCTTTCATAAGGACAACAGTCAAATTGGAGTAGGACCCGCCCTACTCCAGGATGACCCCATGTTAGCCTAAATGGTTATCATCTTCAAAGATCCTATTTTCAAACAAGGTAATGTTCACAGATACCAGAGGCTGGGACTTCAATATATTTTTTTTTGGGCGGGGGGAGAGGGGGGACACAATTCAATCCATAGCACTCCCATAAACATCACCTACCTTTCTCCCGTGATCTCTTTTCTAAGCTCTAGTCTGTCTCTACTTGCTCTGTCCATTTTTTTGGCCCACTAAAGCCTGGTTCATTGCACCTATCACATTCATTTTGAAAATTTGGAGCTAAAACCTAATGGAAATCAGGGCAAACATAGTCACGAATTTTACAGGAAGCTAAAGACCACAATGACATACATACTACCATGCCAAATGATGCAAAAAAATTTTTTTTCTGTACCCAGAGAAGTTAGTTCTTGTTTTCAATTGAATATCTTCAATGACTTTGGCACGCATTTGTATGTTATGTTTCATTTCCCTGGTTTAATGAAAGTAAGATTCATTTCTCTTTTTCCAATGAGCCCTTATAGCAGCTAAGTCAGAGTGTTCAAAAAAAAGCATTTACCAGCTAATTGGATTTCACAGTGAAATGAGGGCTAAACACAACACTATTTTACTTGTTTCTTTGTTGAAATGTTTCTAAGATATAATATATTTTCTTGCCTTGGTAACAAAATGTAAGAAATGGATTGACTCTTATTTTAGGGATTTTTATTCTTCCTATCCTTCAAGGCACTGGGCCATTAAGGTAAAACATATTCTTTTTTTTTTTTTTTTTAATGTTTATTATGTACTAGTTACCTTAATGATGAGTAGGGTATAGGTTCTGCCTTAAAAAACCTTGGAGTCCAACCCAAAAAACGAAGCCAAACCCATTGCCGTCGAGTTGATTCTTACTCATAGCGACCCTATAGAATAGAACTGCCCCATAAGGTTTCTAAGGAGCACCTGGTGGATTTGAACTGCCGACCTTTTCGTTAGAAGCCAAACTTGTAACCACTATACCACCAGGGTTTCCTTATAGGGAAATGTAATACTCACATACAAGTAATGGTGGATTTTGGGTTTATACAAGTAATGCAAATATGGGACAGAATGCAATAATTGCCTTGAGAGAGGAACAGATTATTTTATGGGTGCCATGAATTACAGGCTTTATAGGATATTGGAGTAAATACATGATGAAGCAAGTCCATCCAATTCATTCAACAAATAGTTACTGAGCACTTACTACAGTGAAACCTGTAAGAGCCGGAACTTGACGGGACTGCCTTGTTTTTCCAGGTCTCGAAAAATTTTCCACCTTTGATAGGGTGCAGTCTTACATTTTTCTACTGCTTTCTATTAGTAGAAAATATTTGAGCTTTCCTTCTCTGACACATTTCCGCCTTACACAGGTTCCGGCTTTTGCAGATTTTACTGTATATGTCAGGATTTTCTGGGCTCTGGAGGTGCAGCTGTGAATAAAACAGACTGTGTTCCTACTCCATGAGCTCACATTCTAGAGGAGTAGGGGACAGGAAATAAATAAATACAGCTAAAAGTATAGTGTTAGATGATGGTAAGAGCTATGTAGAAAAATAAATGTTGCCAAAGAATATTGAGCATACCGTGGACTGCCAAAACTATGAATCAATCAGTCTTAGAAGAACTACAACCAGAATATTCCTTAGAAGTGAAGATGACAAGACTTTGGCTTGGTGACATTGGATATGTCATGAGGAAAGACCAATCACTAGAAAAGAACATCATGTTTGGTAAAGTAGAAAGCCAACAAAAACTAGGAAAAACCTCAGTGAGATAGACTGACGTAATAGCTGCAATAACGCACATAAACATACCAAATGATCATGAAGATGGTGTAGGACCTGGGCAATGTTTTGTTCTGATATATATAAAGCCCCCATCAGTTGGAGCCAACTTTATAGCAACTGCCAGCAACAAGGGGACTAGAGGCTGAGGGTAACGGTGGGGCTCAGTCTTTGACGTTGGATGACAAAGGCCTCAGGGAAGGTGACATTTGAGCACAGACCTGAAATAAGCAGAAAGCAAATAAGGGAGGGATGAGCTCCCCAGGAAGAGGGAACAAGTGTGGAAGTTCTGAGATGCAAGCACCTTCTCCATGCCATTTGAGAAAGAGCAAGGAGTCCCGTGGGCTGAGCAGGGCAAGCCGGGGAAAGAGCGACAGAAGAGGAGGTTGAAGGCCTGATGTCCACAGATATAGATCTGGCCTGACCTTGAACACTGTATACTATGCAATGCAAGTTCCTTTTTTTTTTTTTTTTTCCTAAATCTGTCTTGTTTTCTTGTTAGTCATTACTGTCTTAGAAGGGAAAACTAGGAAAAAAAAAAAAAAAGTTAATTAAAGGTTCTGGCTAGCTGGATTCCATTTAATTGAAGTGGGGCTACAATATATTGTTCCATATTTAATTCTTAAGTCATTTCATGTGGGTATTTTTCTCTCTCAAATTAGGTAACAGTCTTAAGTCACAGATAGGCTTATTTTCTTGAAGCTCCTGGGTCGTAGAAGAATTCAGTCTAGAGCTAAAAAAAAAGTCAACTTTTAATATTGTGTTTTATCCCAGATGATAAGTACTAAGAAGTCTTTATTTTCCGCTGCCTGTGAATCTGATCTCTCATTCTCCTGGACTAGCTCTTTCAGGAGATTATAAAATGGCCTGAAATTGTAGTGAGATTTTAGCCGTGTGTAGTCCAAGGGAAGCATGATAATCTGGAGACAAAAGGAAAAAATAGACTTTGTTCTCATAGGGTCACTATGAGTCGGAATTGACTCAAAGGCAGTGGGTTGTTGGTTGTTCTATCTCTCAAGATTAGTCTTTGTCTTTACTTGGGAGTATTTACTTATAAATATACCTCAAGATTCAGGTAGTTATTTGGTAAAGGACTATGTCTAATATAATTATCACCTGAGGAAATAAGTCTTCTAATATTAAACAATCTCTCTTCTGAAATTGAACTCAACCTATTTGCCAGAAATACCCAAAGTTGAGTTTTCTCCACAATAACAGTAACCAAATTGCTGTGCCAATTATTAGAGTCCTTTGAGTTGCCAAATACCTGGGGTGAGGAGTGGCATTTCTCCTCCCCTCCTTTTATAAATTTTGAAATAATTTCAGATTTACACAAAAGTTGTAAAAATAGTAGAATTCTTGTGTACTCTTTATTCAGTTTTACCAAATGTTAACATCTTACATGTTGTGATGGTTAATGTTATGTGTCAACTTGGCCAGGCCATGATTTCCAGTGTTATGTAAATTGTCCTCCATTTTGTAATCTGGTGTCATTCTTCCCTTTGTGGTATTGCATAACTATCCTCCATTTTATGTGTTGTAAATCCTAAACTTCTATATGTTAATGATTCAGGATTAGTGTGGGGTGTATCTTGAGTCACGCCCTTACTAAAGGGCGTGACTCAAGTCACAGCCTTATACTAAATGAATAATTTCTTTTATAAGAATCAGCACAAAGCTGGTTTCTGTGAGGCAGAGGCTGAAGATATCCCAAATGTCCAACTTTTCCTAATTGCTGTACCACTCCATCATCTCTAACATTAACTACTTCCCCTCTCCTCAGGAATCATCCCCCCGGTTTTTGGGTTCCATAATTTGCTGCAACATCTCTCAGAACTCATGAACATACTTACAGTTTAAGTGGTTTATTAGGGAAATAACAGGTTACAGTTCAGGATACAGTTCTTTGATCAGGACAGTCTCTTTTTGGTCATGCCCGCAGGCAGGCCTCTCTCTGACCTTTGGCCTCAAGGCCCCTCGTCCTAGCCTTTGCCCTGTTTGCACAAGTGTTACAAAGTTCTTTAGCTCCACCAAGAAGTGGTCGGAAGCACACCACTCAGTCAGTAAGCCTCAGCCCGAAGGCACTCAGCTCCCTCGCTCCAAGGATCGGCAAGCCTAGCTCCATCAAGTGCCTGGTGGCACCTCACTCTGCCACCAAGTCTCCTGTCCCAAGGCACTCAGCTCTCTCATTCCTTAGGTAGGTAATCCCCACCACAGCTGTTCATTGCCAGTCTCCTTGTTCTTGCCATCTCATGCCGTTATTTTTCTTTCTACTGTTTCACTGACATCTCTTGCTGTCTTCTGAGGTACAACTCCTTCCTCTCTCTCTCCATGTTTCCCTTTAAGCTTAGCAGGATGGCAAAATGGGCCAATCCCCTTGATAGGGTTCCATATACCTTATTTGCATGGTCCCACCCCTACAAGTGTTCTATCCGCCTTATTTGCATTAGCAGCAAGTTATTCAATCCCGTTGGTGGGCCACGAGCACCTTATTTGCATTAAAAAAACCCAGTGCCATCGAGTTGATTCCAACTCATAGCGACCCTATAGCAGAGTCCCACCCAATCATTGTGTGGCATCAATGACTATAGCTAGAAGGGCCATATTAAGTAATTCACTACCTCACACTTACTTAAGTTACACCCTTGCCTCAAGTCACATCACTACTCAAGTCATACCCTTACTGAAGTCACTGCCTTACTCAAATATCTGATATAAGGGCAGTTTCCTTGAAGGTGTGACCTACATCCAATACATGTGGACACTGTGGCCAATCTTGCTCTTACTCTGGATGCTGCACCCAGTTCATCATCATCTGACCTCCCGTTCTTGGGACTTAAGCCAGCAGCCTAATGATTCTGGAATTTGCCAGCTTATGCAGCCCTGTGAAGCAGCTGCCTGTCATCTGACCTGCTGATTTTGGAGTTTGCCCCCTTCCACAGCCCTGTGAGCCAACAGCCTACCACCTGAACTGCCAACTGTGGATTTGTCAGCTCCTGCAACCACATGAGTCAGGAGAAGCCTTCAGCCTGATGTCTGACCCGCAGATTTGGGACTTGCTGCCTCCATAACAGCGACATTTTCTTGAGATAAATCTCTCTCTCTTTTCTCTCTCTCTCTATGGAAACCCTGGTGGCGTAGTGGTTAAGAGCTACAGCTGCTAACCAAAAGGTCGGCAGTTCGAATGCACTAGGCTCTCCTTGGAAACCATATGGGGCAGTTCTACTCTGTCCTATAGGATCACTATGAGTCAGAATCAGCTCGATGACAATGGGTTTGGGTTTTTTTTTGTATGTATATGTATATATATATATACTGGTTTTATATATATATATACACACACACACACACACACACACGCTTCACTGGTTTTGCTTCTATGGAGAACCCAGCCTAAGACACATGTCTGTAGCATAATTATTGAAACCAGGAAATTAATACTATTTATTAGGTCCCTGGGTGATGCAAAAGCTTGAGCTTGTCTACTAACCTAAAGGTTGGTAGTTCAAACTCACCCAGCAGAGCCGCAGAAGAACCTGGTGATCTGCTATCATAAAATTACAACCAAGAAAACCTATGGAGCAGTTCTACTCTGTAATATATGGGGTTGCCATGAGTCAGAATCAACTTGGCCACATTATTTGTTTTATTAGTACTATTTGTACTAAATACAACACTATTAACTAACCTATAGATCTTATTTAGTGGTTCCCTTGTTTTCACACTAAATAGGCCTTTTCTACCCAGGATCCAATTCAGGCTCCCAACATTGTATTTATGTGTCAGGTCTCCTTAGCCTCCTACAATCTATGACAGTTTCTCCATCTTTCTTTGTCTTTCCTGACCTTGAGAGTTTTTAAGGATACCAAAAAAAAAAAAAAAATTAAGGATACCAGCCAGTTATTTTTGTAGAATGACCTTCAATTGAGGTTTGTTTGATACTTTCTTATTAGATTGAGATTATGCATATTTGAAATATTATCACGGAAGTGATGTTGTGTCCTTCTCAAAGCCTCACGTCAGGAGATACATAATATCAATGTTGAATTGCCACCTGTTTGCTATGCCTAAATATTTGTTTCTTAGTGCTTTATAGTTCGTATTTTTTTTGTATTAATAAAGCAAATCTTCATTTAATAGCAAACATGGTGAAAACAAAAGTGACATTTATTTCGATCATTTGGTTATGAGGTGTCTACTGGTTTTCTGCATTATAAAGTTACCACATTTTCCTTTGTAATTAATTATTCAGAAGACGTTGTTGTGTGCTGTAGAGCTTCACCCAACAACCCAATAGGACAGAACAGAACTGCCCTATAGGGTTTCCTAGGCTGTAAGTCTTTACAGGAGCAGATTGCCAGGTCTTTTCTCCCACAGAGCCACTTGTGGGTTAGCAGCTGAGTGCTTAACCATTGTGCCACCATCAGAGCTCCAAATGCTTTTTTTTTTTTTAATCTGCTGTCGAATTGCAACAAAGCTAAGTGTGAGACTCTGTCTAAATCACCCTTCTTTGAAGGGTGCCTAAACTAAGTTTTTAGCAATTTTGATACTGGGCTGACTTTGCCATGGGGTTGATTGTGCTTGCTGGTATAACTTGTTTTTTTTTTTTAATTTTTGCAAATATTTGTATATTTATTTTGAATAGGAAATGCATACAAATGGTAAAACAATACAAAGCAAACAAACAAAAAAAACTATACGGTGAAAAGCAAATCTACCTCTTACCATCTCTTGTAAGCCCCTAGTCCTCACCCCAGAGACAGCTCATTTTTATCTACTTCCTGTGTATCATCCCAGAGATAGTCTACGCATATACAACTAAATGTGTGTACGTATATATGGATCTGTACGCATCCTTTTTATTTCTTTTTAAATGAAAATGAAGACATACTATACATATTGTTCAGCACCTTATTTTTTTTAAGCTAACAATATGTCATGGAAGTTATTCCTTATTTTTTTTATTGAGATTTATCTCTTCTGTTCTTTAGTGGCCAAATAGTATTCCATTGTAATGATACACCATAGTTTTTTTTTTTTTAATGAGTATCTTACTGATGTTTACTTAAGGGTTGTTTCTGATATTCTGCTGTATTAAACAGTGCTACAATGAATATCTTTGAATATACTCCTTTGTGCAGATGTATGTGAGTTGGATAAATTCCTAGAAGAGGAACTGCTAAATTGATGCATTTAAAATTGAAGTATATATTGGGAAATTGTCCTTTAAAAACAGCCTTTACTTAAACCAGCAATTTGGGGGAATTTATTTTTCTTTACGTTCCCCAAATCCAGGAAATTTCCAATTTAATAGATGAGCTCCTTATAATTTTAATATGTATTTTTCTTATTTATGAATGTAATTGGGAATTTTCTCACATGTTTCAAATTCATTTATATTTTCTTCAAAACAATTTTTCAATGGTCTTTAACAGCTTTTGGTTTATTTATTCTTTTTCTTGTAGATCCCTGGTCTTTTTCATTCTTTTTCTTGTTGATTTGTAGAAGTATTTATATATTAAGGAAATAATCAACTTGATAATGATATACAATGCAATTTCTTTTTTCCAGCTTGTTACATATCGTTTCACATTATGCCTTTACTTTTTCTTTCTTTTGGGGGGTATGCAGAAATTTTTAATTATTAAAACTTATGATTTTTTAATTTTATGAATTCTGAGTTTGGTTCATGCATAGAAAGGCATTCTCTGCTCCAAATCTAAAAAAAAAAAAAAAAAATTCCATCATGGTTTGGTGAATTTATTTAGTTACTTGTTTGTATTTAAATATTAGAACATCTAAAACTTTGTTTTGCTGTAAGAAATAAGGTAGAAAATTAATTTTCTTTTCTCCAGACTTGTTCCCTGTATCAACACCATTAATTAATCTGTCTTTCCCCCACTAAACAAATAGGTGGCATTCCTTCAGCAGATTTCCAAAAGGCAAGAGTACAAAGTAGTCAAACTGAAGTCGATTTAGTGATGTTGCCATTTATTTGTACAAATTGAAAGCATTTTCAGCCTTTTTGTAAAAAGCTTTCTCTTTTCTCCCAGGAATGGTCCACCCCCATCATGCTGGCAATTAACTAAATCACAGTGCTCCTGAGAATGGAAATTACTTACATAATTATGCGGTTGTTATTTACAGCTAAGCTGACACCCACGTTATGGTCTTCATACATACATGGATCAATTTCAAATGAACTCTAATTTATTGTTATCTTGAACTATGGCTGTTTTTTTAATGCAAAGAAAATTAGGCAAATAAGATAATTTATCTTCACTTCAAACCATAGGATAATCTATAACCAGTATGGTCTTTAACAGTTAGGTGGTGCTTGTAAATATCTCTATCTTACCTTTCTCTCCCAGGCCACAAAAGCCTAGGGGAAAACAATTGTGGTTGACTGCTTCTAAAATGGCTCCTAATGACCCTCCCCTCTGGTATTCATTCTCTCGGGTACTACCCTCCCCTTGTGTAGGTTAAAAAAAAAAAAAATTGTTTCTAATGAGTAGAATATGGTAGAAGAAATGGGGTGTTATTTTTGAGATTAAACTATAAGAGACTGACTTTTATCTTGCTGCCACTCTTTCTCTTGCCTTCTTGGCTTGCTCACCTTGATGAAGCCAGCTATTGTGTTGGACAAGCCAACGTGGCAAAGAACTGAAGGCAGCTTGCAGCCAATGGCCTACAAGGAACAGAACCCTGCCAACAACCACAGCAAGAGCTTGGAGTATATGTTTCAACATTTGAGCCTTGAGGTAACTACAGCTCTGCCAAAACTGTGATTTCAGCCTTGTAAGAGGCCCTGAAGTGGAAGACCCAGCTAAACCTTGCCCAGATTCCTGACCTACAGAAACTGTGAGGTAATGTTTTAAGCCACTAGGTTTTGGGGGTACTTTGTTATGCAGCAGTGGCTAAATAAGGTAACTAACAAGTAACTGTATAACAATATTAAATAATATTATCAATATCATTACCTATACCTATTGCCGTTGAGTCGATTCCGACTCATAGCAACCCTATAGGACAGAGTAGAACTGCCCCCATAGGGTTCCCAAGGCTGTAATCTCTATGGATGCAGACTGCCACATCTTTCTCCCACAAAGTGGCTGTTGGGTTCAAACAGCTGACCTTTCAGTTAACAGCCAAGTGTTTAACCACTGCGCCACCAGGGCTCCATTATCAATATCATTAATATAATATGAATAATTATGTTAAAATATTAAAAATGACATTAACAATATCATAAAAGAACACTAGTTTAGTTATAATTTTGTATTATATTAATATTTGTAACTAAGATTAGTAGAAGTTTCTATGTAGAAATCAGTTTTAAGAAATTTGCACGTTATTTTATTTAATCTTCACCATAACCCATGAAAGAGCTGCTACAATTATCACATTTTAAAGATAAGGAAGCAGGAGGATCGAGAAACCAGAGCCCACACTCAGCAACTGTGCTATAAGCTCACAAGGACAACAAACACAGCCTCGACCTGCTGGAATCACTGGGCTTCTGTGTGTCTCTTTCCACAGCAGGATTCCGCTTCCATCATCAGTGCTGAGGTTTGACTTCACCTTGGCCTTGCCCTATCGATGTTGTAATCTCACTCTAAACTGCCTGAGGCTGGGAGTTTATACTTCACTGTATCACCAGCACATGGTAGGTATGAAATAAACATTTCTTAAATGCATGGATCAATACATGATTGCATATTCCAGCTTTGCCACCGAGGGAATCTGTGGTGCTGTTGTTAGAGCTGATGCGAGGGACAGAGTGTGGGAGTTGGTGAAGCATTCATTCTGCAAATATTAGGAGACAGCTTGCTGCCAGCACAGGGCAATTTAGTCATCTGTGCTTACTTACAATGATTTCGTTGCATAGTTCTAACTCTAGGCTCTGCTACGACAGAAAGATTCATGAAGGTAATTTGTAATCTCATGTTTTCACTGTGGAAGAAGACAATGGCTGCAATTTCAGATCCTTTGAACTGAGATGCAGAGAAAATGTTTTTTCATCTAAATGATGCTTCTCCTACCATACTGCTGATGGGGTATAAATTGGAATATCCTTTAAGAAGGGAAATATGGCAAAATATATCAAAATCACAAATGCACAGATCCTTTGATCCAGCAATTCTACTTTAAGGACAGTAATTTATTTCATAGACATACATGTGTGAAATGATAATATTTTTAAGAGCAAAGATTAGAAGTAACTTAATTGCCTCTCAGTAAGAGGACGATTAAATTATGATATGCCCATCCTTACAGGGGAATACAATGTAGCTAAAACAAAACAAAGTGACATTTCCTTATACTGTTGTTAGTTGCCATCCAGTTGATTCTGACTCATGGTGGCTCCATGTGTGCAGAGTAGAACTGCTTCATAGGGTTTTCCAGGCTATGACCTTTCAGAAGCAGATCCCCAGCCCTGTCTCCTGAGACGCCTCTGTGTGGGTTCAAACTGCCAACCTTTCCGCTAGTAGTCAGGTGCTTAAATGTTTTCACCTGCCAGGGACTCCTTCCATATATTGAGTTGGAATGATCTACAAAATATATTGCTAAGTAAAACAAATTATGGAGAGAGTAGTTTTTTTTTTTTCTTATTAAATTAGTGGCAATAAGAATAGATTGTTTGTATAAGCATAATATGTGTGGGATGGTTTTCAAATACGTAGACAAGTTCTTTGACCACCTTCCCTTGAAAAGGTGAAACCTAATTCCTCTATTTTTGAGTGTGGTAATGCATATACTTATGTGTCTACATAAACATAAAATATGTTTAGATTGAATTGGGGAGAAACTGAAAACACTGAGTTCCTCTCAGGAGGAGAGCTTGGTTGCTGGGAGTGGGATGGAAGGATGTATTCCTGTAATATATACACCCTCTGTGCCTCTTGGATTTTGAACAACACGAGTGATTACCTATTTAAAAATAAAATAGGCAAAATAAAATACTAACAAGTGCTAAGCTAGGAATTCTATTTAGTAAGTGAAATAAAATGGCTTATCTCATTGTTAGATTTCCAGGTGTACTCATAAGTGGCTACAGCTATTTTGCCGCCTTAGGATGGAGTGACTGAATGCTACTAAATGAAATTAGAATAGCAGAATGTTGACAGGGAGTCTGGGGAAAGAAAGATGTTTGCAAATACTATATTCACTTGTTTTAAAATTCAAATAAAGAAGGAAGAGGGCACCAAAGGAGGAGGAAGTACTAGTGGGAACAATGACTAAGGGAAAATCCTATCTTGCTAGTGGTGTCAGCCACTTGGGTGTGGGGCAGCAGAGGGCCAAAGTGGAGGGCCTTAAGTCAGAGCTGTGGGCAGGTATGACTTCCTGGCACATGATAGGTGAGACTTCAGGATGGGCTAGTTATCCTAACAGGTGGCGTGAGAGGCACTGATCTAGGTACGCTGCTTTGGCCAAGTACTTATTACGGTTTGGAGAATTGACAGGCAAAATGTAGAGGGAATAGCAAAAAGGGGTATACGCTTCATCGGTAGTGGCAACAAGCCATTCAGTAAAAAATTCTCTTACTGCTCTTTCCCAGGGTGGACACACATTATCCATTTGCCCTGTAAACAATTTCAGAATGTTGTTTATGCTAAGACGTAGGGTGTATTATGGCAAAGATCACTCCCAACTTCATGTGTGGATTTGAGGTTATTCTAGTCCTAGACCATTGCATTTGTTTTTAGAGGTACCTGTTTACCATTGGTAATATGAGAAGACTACTATCTTCTTCATGGGTTTGTTGGAAGGATTTAATGAAATAAAGTTAATTGAGTGCCAGACTCATCCCCCTTTCCTCTCTGTAGTCCTGACACTCCCAGCTTCTCTCCTCTGAGGAGTGTTCTGCCACCCACATTACCTGCTCTCCAGCATAACACTTGCCATGCTTGGTCCTTTGAAGCACCCAACACTGGGTGATTGAATCTTGGAATGTAAATCATATTCTGTTTAGGGAATTTGTGATGCATTGTCCAAAGTCAGCCTGGGAAAGGTTCATACAACTGACTCAAGGTTGTACAACTAGAAAGCCTTTTATTAAATCTCCACAGAGCACTTCTGAGCTCTTTTTATAAAGAAAAATAAAATCCCAGTAATGGTAAAACTCATCATAAACATCTTTTACTGGTGTTTTACTTCTGTGCTTTTCCAAACCTGTTGTTCAGTGGAATTCAGGGTTTCGCTAATTCATTTTTCTGGTATGGTTAGTCAGTGAAAGTCTGTATCTACTCCTTCATTAAAGGCTTGTGAAATAGGAACATGGATGAGAGAGTCATGATGGTTAAATATTTTTGGACCCACAGTTAAAAGATTAGTGGCTATTCTGACATTGGAATTGGTAGATACATATGGAGGGTCCACGTTGACTCTGTACATAAATCAGAAGCCGGATAGTTCAGAGGACAGAGCAGGGGCTTCGCTATGATACTCACTAGTAATGTGAACTTGTCTAATACATTTAACCCCTGTGCCTCAGTTTTCCCGTCTGTAAAATGGGGATAAGAATACTATCTCCCTATCTTCCTCATAGGTGTTATAAGGATCGAATGGGTTGATCTGTGTAAAGTGATGAGCGCATAATAAAGAAGTGACCAGTGGTCATTGTTATTATTATGATTTGGGGCAAGTTAAGCCATAGTTTCTTCAGGTATAAGGATCCCTGGTGGCACAGTGGTTAAGCATCAGAAGGTTGGCGGTTTGAACCCACCAACTGCTCCACAGATAGAAGATGTGGCAGTCTACTTTCCTAAAGATTTGCAGCCTTGGAAAACCTATGGGGCAGTTCTACTCTGTCGTTTAGGGTCACTGTGAGATGAAATCAATTAATGGCAGTTTTCCAAACAAAAGAATCCCCTTTTCCTCTTGGCTCATGGAGCTGTTAGGATATGTGCTCAGAAGGATGTAGTCTCTTCAACACTAAGGGGAAGAACTTATGGAGAAGCTGATATGCAGAAAGAAGTAGGTCTGAAAGACAGAGAGGGGGAGTGTGGGTGGACTCTGGTGATATTCAAGTCCCCAGTCACGGATTTCTCTAAAGCCAGTGCAATTATCTGTCCCTCTCAAATTTGGCTTAGTAAATTCCCCTTTCTGTTTATGTAACTCATGCTGAGATTAAAGCACTTGCTTCCTGTAAATCCAGATGACTAGTGCAAATGCCATTGTTGACAGATAGCACTCAGTGTTGGAGAGAGCTCTCATGTTCACTGTTGGTGGGGTACAAACCGACATAACTTTTTTTTTTTTTTTTGGATGGTAATTTGGTACTGCCTTCCAAATTATAAAACCAAAATTAAAAAAGGAGAAAACCTATTGTTCCAGAAATTTTACCTTTTTTTTTAACCTCAGCTATAGGAATATTAGCACATCTCATAAAAGACATATGTAAAATGCTCATTAAACCATTTTTGTGCTAACCAAAAATTGATGACAACATAACTCCCAATCAACAGGGAAATGCTGAAAATAAGTTAGGGCCCATTCCCTGTGAAATGCTCTGTAGATATAGAAATAATTGGTAGTCTATTATGGAAGGATACCCATGGTATATTATTGGGAAAAAAAAAATCAAATTGTAAAAATATAATCCCATTTTTGTAAAAAAACCCAAAAACACAAAACAAATAAGTATATACATATAGAAGTCAGTCCCTGGGAGGTACCGTTAAGCACTCCACTACTGGCAAAATGTTGGTGGTGGTTTGAACCCACCCAGAGGCACCTCAGAAGACAGGCCTGGCAATCCATTTTCTAAAGGTCACAACATTGAAAACCCTAGGGAGCAGTTCAACTCTGTACATATGGGGTTGCCATGAGTCAAAATCAATTCATGGCAACTAGTTACTACAATGTTGTATATATTTTATTATGCGTAAAAAGAGATCTGGAAGGTAAGCACAAAATAGTGATAGGGAGTGAGGAAAGAAGCTGAGGGCTTTGACTTCATAAATTTCTGCATTGTTTGTTTATTTTCAATTTGTATGTATTACTTGGAAACCCTGGTGGCATAGTGATTAAGTGCCACAGCTGTGAACCAAGAGGTCGGCAGTTCAAATCCTCCAGGCACATCTTGGAAACTCTATGGGGCAGTTCTACTCTGTCCTAAAGGGTGACTATGAGTTGGAATCGACTCCATGGCAGTGGGTTTTGGTTTTTTTATATATTACTTTATTTATTTTTCTAAAAGCACTTTAAAAGAAGTTTGCTCTTTCTATCACTCCACCTTGTCTTCCTAGAAGAGAAACTCCTTAGAAAGGCTTGGTGTTGTTGTGTGTCATGGAGTCGAGTCCATCTATAGTGACCCTCTAGAGTTTCAAGTCTGTAAATCTTTATGAAAGCAGATTGCTACATCTTTCTCCCACAGAGCGGCTGGTGGGTTCAAACTGCCAACGTTATGGTTAGCGGCCGAGCACTTTAACCATTGTGTCACCCATCCATTGCCGTGGAGTTGATTCTGACTCATAAGACCCTATAGGACAGAGTAGAACTGCCTCGTAGGGTTTCCAGGTGGCTGGTGAATTCAAACTGCCGACCTTTTGGTTAGCAGCCAAGCTCTTAACCACTGCGCCACCAGGTCTCCTTAATCTATGAACACAAACCTATTATTTTTTAATTTTATGATAGGAATAAACACTATATGAAGTTAGAATGACATATGAAGTGTATACATTAAACAAGATGCACAAAAATTAAATATGCCTTAATTACAGCATAGCAACTGATACTTTATGTCAAAAAGTTTTTTTTTAAATCTCTTTTCTCCAGTGATTAAGTGCTTGGCTGCCAACCAAAAGGTTGACAGTTCTAACCCACCAGCAGCTCCATGGGAAAAAGATGTAGCAGTCTGCTTCTCTAAGATTACAGCCTTGGAAATTCTATGCGGCAGCTCTACTCCTCCTATGTGGTCGCCTTGAGCTGGAATTGACTCGACAGTAACAGGCTTGGTTTTTTCCTCCAAATAAAGATAATTCCTAGTGAAATGATTATTGTATTAAAATTTACATAAAGCAAATGCTCGCGATACATTTACTTGCCTTACGTTTTGAGATCTTCCTGCATGGGTGAGGGGTGTAGGGTGAAATTTCTGAACAAGAATGAGGGATGGACAAGTCCTGGTAGAACAAGGAAGTGCATGGTAATTTTTCGTCCTCCCAACCTACTTGGAGATCCTAGTCCACCAGGACCAATAATCTGGTCACTGGCAGGAAAATATTTTGGCCTATATCTTCCTTTTCAGGCAATGTGAATACCCTTAGGCAGGATGTAAACTCCCCAGTTAAATTGAGCTCCCATCTTCTTGTTTTGTAACTGGCCACTTCACACCTTACCCTGTGTGCTCTTCAGGCTCCAGAAGTCCTGTGAATTTTGTGACTCATGATTAAGTGTTAAAACCACCTGCAAAATAACAGGTCCCAGTGGAGAAGCAGGGGAGAAACTACAGTAGCAGTTTCTTCATGCTTAGTCATAAGAACAAGTAAACACAATGACCGTGGGTCTTATTCAAATACATGGTCCCTTTGAAATAGATTTAACAATCTTGGAGGCGGTTATAAAGCAGCCTGCAGATTTGCCTTTCCACCCATTTCACTTTCCCTCTTCATGTATTGTAATTTTAAAGTAAGTACTAAGTAGCCTTAGGAGCCCTGGTGACATGTGGTTAAGAGCTCGGCTGCTAACCAAAAGGTTGGCAGTTTGAATCCACTAGCCTGTCCTTGGAAACCCTGTGGGGAAGTTCTACTCTGTCCTATGGGATCAGTATCAGTTGGAATCGACTTGACGGCAACAGGTTTGATTTTTAAGGGGATCTAGGTGGCACAACAGCGAAGCACTTGGCTACTAACCAAAAGGTTGGTAGTTAGAACCCACCCAGAGGCTTCCCAATAAAAAGGCCTGGAGATCAGCTTCTGTAAAGATTAATCCTATGGGGCAGTTCTACTCCGTCACGTGGGGTTGCTGTGATTAAAAAGTTAACTCCACGGCACCTAACAACACCAACACTTTTCTAAACCAGAACACTACGCTACAACAACAACAAAATTTTAACATTTCATGTGTTTTCAGTGAAGGTTTACACAGCAATTTAGATTCCCATTCAACAATTTCTACATAAATTGTTCAATGCCATTGGTTACATCCTTCACGATGGATGAACATTCTCATTATTTCTGTTCTGGTTGTTTCCTTTCCATTAATCTAGTTCCGCTACCTGCTTATGTTCTTATCTTTGTTTTAAAGTTATTGTTGACCATTTGGTCTTGTATAGGTGATTTTTTAAAGGAGCATGGTACTCACCGGTAATACTCTCTATTTTGTGAGCCTGTCTGTTATTTGGAGCCCTGTTTGCCCAGTGGTTAAACGTTTGGCTGCTAACCAAAAGGTTGGCAGTTGAATCCACCAGCTGCTCCTCAGACACCGTATGGGGCAGTTCTACTCCGTCCTACAGGGTCACTATGAGTCGGAATTTACTGTACAGCACTGGGGTTTTTTTTTTTTTTGGTCTATCTCTTACTTAGCCAAAAGTTTACCTCAGGAGCTAGTTTTACTTCAAGATTTAAAAAGTACCTCAGGGCAATAGTCTCAGGGAGTTCCCCAGTCTCGACTGGTCCAGTAAGTCTATTTTTTTTTTTTTTTTAATTTGAGGTTCTATTCCACATTTTTCTCCCATTTTATCAGGGTCCATTTATTTGTGGCCCTTATCAGAATGGTGGGTAGTGGTAGCTGGGCACCATCTAGTTCTGGTTAGAATGTTAATTTTATCAGATGAATAACTCTTTCTTAGGAATCACTTACTAGCTTATTTTGTAAGAGTTATTTTCAAGTCAGTGTGGCCCACTTGACAGTGAAATTCTTCAGGACAGAGTTCCACTATCATGCCTAGTCCACGGCACGAAACCCTTGTGCATGACTGAATGAAGAAAGTGCCTGGCTAATATTAAAATCAAACTATGAAAAGAAATGAACAAGAAAAGCCAGTGACTGGCCCATGATTTAAACTATACATTTTTGTTCAAAATCTGCAGTTGATCGAAACTGCTACAATGTAAACTGGACAAACACAGGGACTTTCATCTGTTTTGTCCACTAAAAAACCCATAGTGGAGCCCAAGTGCCTGAGAATCAGAACTACCGTCCTCCTCCGCTTTTTTCTGTCCACACTGTGACCCCAATACCACCCAGCATGTTTTCTCCATTTTCAAAATGGGCAACTGAGAGCTTAACATAACTAAGGCCATGATAAACCTATAAGTTGTTCTTCCTCTGCCTGCCTCCTTCACATACCTCTGTTAATGACTTTGTTTTGACCAAATGTTAAAGACTTTGTTCTTTGTTTAAAACTGATGCAAATAATCTTTTGTTCTGTCCGGGCTACCTGTGGCATACAACCCCCACAGGAAAGTAGGAGCCCAGGTATCAGATATGTGCATCTTTAGCCTAATAAAGAAAAGTTTGGCAGGGGACTACAAGGACACTTGTAACCCTTGTAAGATTCTATATAATCTCTAATGTAAAATTGCTTTTTGGGACTCCATAGAGACAGCCTGGGTTGCTGCCGGGTCCCCGGTGATGTATGCATCTCCTTAATAAACTTTCTCACTCTTTCTGACATGGAGTATGTTTCATTGGCTTGACTGCTCCAGGGCACGGACCCTAATCGGGTAACAAATTTTTGATGCCCAGCGTGGGGCTCGAATTATTCAGGACCTGGTTCCGTCTCCTTAAGGACCAAGCCCCTGGGATGGACCCGGGAAGAAAGAAGGTGCACCCCTCCTTGAATTGTGGAGGTCTCTCAACCTCTGGTGGCCCAGAGGTCTGGCGATGGGGGAGGACTCCGTGGCAGCGAGCTCCTGATAGAGGGAGAAAGTTTCTGTTGGCCATGGTAGCTAACTGGGCATCGGGTGGTAAATCCTATGTAAAAGCCACAGGGGCGTGGGTTCTCATAGACTCCCTCCAAGAACAGGTGACTAGGTCCCGTGATGTTGGACGAGAGACCGGTGAGGTTCCCCATTGCAAGTGGGTACCCAGGAGGTAAGGTTCTGGCAGTGAGTCCACTAAGAGCTGGACTTATTTAGGATGGGATTCCCTAACTAGTAGACATCTTAATATTTTGCATAATCAAGTGTGGTCTGTAAATGGTCCTGGAGATTTTGGTACTATTATGAAGCTTATCTGTTCTGTACTGGAACTGAGAAGTGAGATGAGAAGCTGTATGTAAAATGTTTTATGACTTTATGGCATGGAAAAAGGATAAAGCCTCTGTTTTAGCCCCTCTTGTGCAGGTGAATGATGATGAGATACGAGATGAAGAACCTGAGGATGTTCTTATTCACCCACCTGTAAAAACGCTATTTGACACCTCCCAGGTGGTATCAAAAGATGAGAATGGGAAGGAGCTGAAAGGGGGGGGAGAGAAGGTGGGGCATATATGGTCTCCCTCCCTACCCCATACTAGCAGTGGGGTAGAATTTAGTCTAGTTCCCCCAGGAGGGCTTTACCCACTCCAGGAGGTGCCAGTCCCTGCTGCAGAAGGGCCACTTCAGATAATTGAGTCCATAATCCGTTCCTGGTGTCTGAACACATTTAAGATCTTTACCAACAGAGATCAGGTGAAAAAGGTCGAGAAAAAAAAAAAAAAAAAGAATGGAAAAGGGCCAGGCAAGATTGAAAGGGGGAAAAGCTTTTTCAAAGAACTATGAAAGCGCAGGAGCGGGATAGCCAGTAGAGTATTTGGTTGATACCGGAGCAGGTTTCTTGGTATTCACCCAGAAGCCTAAAGGGACTGCCTCCACCAGCAGTTCTTGGGTTGTCCGGATGACTGGAAAAGAGGTAAGCTTTCCTGCCAGTTTTTATACAAGCCCAAATGCTCAGTCCCACTTTTTGAAATGGGATTTCCTAAGTAAAGTGCACGCTGAAATCTCTTTTGATGAAAAGGGCCTGTCCCTGACAGTACCGCCAACAAACACCTGGAAAGTGCAAACAGATCTCTTAGCACTCCCCCAACCGGTACTATCCCCAGCTACCATCTCACCCATGGTTCAAAGAGTGGTTGATGCCAGGGCCCAGTGAGTTTGGGCCAGTGGCTGGCTAAGATGAGCTTGGACTGTCTGCCCTGTGACTGCAGAGCTGTTACTCAACTTCTTGCCTCCTTGGATTAAAGAAATTGAGGCTCAACTGTGGCTGCAGAGACTGACCACCGGATGCCTAGAGTGAGGACTGTTGTGGGAGTGCCGATCCCCATTCCACAATCCTGTTCTCCCGGTGAAGAAGACATCGACTGGTGAGTACTGTTTTGTTCAAGATTTGCGGGCTGTTAACAAAGTTGTGAAGATCTTATACCCAGTAGTCCTCAACCTATATGCCCTACTATCGGGCCCTTCCACCTTCCAGTACTCATTTTACTGTTTTGAATTTAAAAGACTCTTTTGTATCCTGCTGACTGCAGACAGCCAGCTAATCTTTGCTTTTGAATGGGAAGGGGACAAAAGGGAAAAAACAATTCTGTTAGACTGTACTACTTCGAGGGTTTAAGAACTCTCTCACTGTTTCTGGAACAGTGCTGGCCCAAGGTCTAGAGCGATTACCTTCCTTCAGCTGAGGAATATTCCTGCAATATTCTCCTCATAGAGAATAAGTCTGAGAAAGACTCTTACAAAGAAACTTTTTGGACCGAGTATCTTTAAGTCCGAGTATCTTTAAGAAAGTTACAAGCTAACCTCTATCAGGCTATTCAAGGAGCAGAGAGAGATCCTTTCAAATGGATTCCTGAGTGTCAACGAGCCTTTTGTGATTTAAGGTCCCAGTTAAAGAAAACCCCAGCCCTCGGGCTGCCAGGTTATCAAAAATCCTTTGAATTATATAAATAAAACAAGAGGGGTAACTGTTGGTGTATTAACCCAGTTCTTGGGGCCATAGAGACACCCTGTTGCCCACCTATTTCTCTAAAAATCTGGACACTGTCTCAAAAGGCTGGTGGGCCTGCCTCCCCGCGGTTGCCACCACTAACATTATCAAAGGCAGTTGAGTTAATTTCTTTGGGACATGATAATAACCTGTTTGTCCCTCATGCAGTGACTGTAGTATTGGAAGAAAAAGGACATTTGTGGCTCACCTCTGAAATAGTGAAAATACATTTTCTGCAGTGTTTTAGTATTAAAATAAGAGAGAATATATTTTCTAGTTTAGCTGTATAAACTGTGATTAAAATCTTTAGTCTTTAAAAATGTCGATTATTTACTCTGGAATTTGTCTTACGATTGTTCCATTGTAGAAAAACAAATTCCGTATTAGAAAAACAAGGTAATCAAGATTTTTGTTGTTGATTAAACCATGCTTCTTTTCCGAGGTGACAAAAACAATGAGCGATACCATCAGGACCCGAGATAATTGAGCAAAACCCGGACACGTCCAGTGACCGAAACCGAAACCAGGATGGCGTAAAGAGGCCTGCAAGGCGACAACAATAAGCCACTTCGTCATTAGGTCCCCCTCGAAGAAGAATCAACATTCCTGGGAATTTCTAAACCCTGACCCTTTCCCTATAAAGCCCTTTTGTAGTCCTCTTGGGGCAGACAGAATGTGGGGAAACCTTTGCCCCCTGTGTCTCTTGAACACGGTGTTCAATAAAGTCCTCTTGCTGCTTACCTCCTCCTGTCTCACTATTGGCTTGCGGCAGGCGGCTTGAGTCCAGAATTTGCGGTAACACTTCCAGTCGGCTAACAGTACATCAACTACAGCTTTTGGGAAAAATCAAATTTAAGTTTAGTAAAGTGTTCAAAATTAAACATCGGATGAAATATTTACTGGTGCGTGTAGATTCTTTTGCAGGATGGGCAGAGACTTTTCCCTGCCGGACCAAGACGGCTAGAGAGAGGTCAACAGGTTTTAACTGCCTTAAGAATAAAGTGGAAACTCCACACAACATGGAGACCTCAATCTGTCGGAAAAGGGTGAAAGAATGAATCGGACCATAAAATGTCATCTTAGTAAATTGTGCCCTAGACTGACAGATGTTCTGCCACTGGCCCTCCTCTAAGTTTGTACTGCATCCTGGGGAAAACTTAAAATTAGTGCTTTTGAGATACTTTATAAGAGACCATATTGTCTCCACCAACTGTCCCCGGGATTCTTCACCCAGCCCCTAATGTAATGATATCTAAATATTTGCTTTCTGTAACCAAAATTCTTTCCCAGTTATATCAGATAAAAGTTCCCTCATGAAATTGCTGTGACCAGGTGCTCCTCCGGAAGGACCTCCTGTTACAAGCTAAGTGGACTGGACCCTTTACCACACCACTCAGCACTGACACAGTTGGGAAGCTTGCAGGAGTCAAGCCGTGGATCCATCATTCCAAGTCAAGCCCTGCCCGGTCTACAGTGACAAGGAGTAGAAAGACCAGTGGATCAATGGCCTGAAGTTAAGACTTTCTAGGGTTAAAAAATAAAAATGTTTTTAATGCTAGCTTAGATAAGACTACTATTAGGGGCCAGAGAGACTTTTGCCCAGGGAATCTTTGTCCCTGAGATAAACGTCCCCCAACCTCTGTTACAAGATAAAAAACTTTTTCTAGAGAAGTGTTAAACATTACTGATTTCTGTCTAGACAGAGGGTTACATGCCAACTTGGCCCTCAAGTCCTGTCTCATCTGAGTTTATACTCTTGTACCCAGAGTTAAAATATTCTGGTATTTATAGCTGGGACCTGGTACAAGATTCATGAAAGATTTGATTTTTCTTGACTGCCGGATTTTACCTGGCTAAAAACCTTATTTATTAGTGAAATTAGACTAGTTGTTATAGGCCTCTTAATATGTTACCATCTCCGGTTTATGCTTATATGTGGGGATGACATTCTCTGTCCTGAGTCAAACTGTCCAATAGATGGCTCAAACCCGTAGCCGGCAGAGAGCCCAACTCTTTCACCTGAAACTCCGATCTATAAGGAATAGGTTGAAACTTTGGGTAGGTGAATATGGTCACCCAAGTTTCAAATGGGGGAATATGTGACCCAGCATGTTTTCTACTTTTTCAAAACAGGCAACTGAGAGCTTAACGTAACTAAGGCCATAATAAACCTATAAGTTGCTCTTGCTCTGCCTGCCTCCTTCACAAACCTCTGTTAATGACTTTGTTTTGACTAAATGTTAATGACTTTGCTCTTTGTTTAAAACTGATGCAAATAACCTTTTGTTCTGTCCGGGCTACCTGTGGCATACAACCCCCACAGGAAAGTAGGAGCCCAGGTGTCAGATATGTGAGTCTTTAGCCTAATAAATGTTTGGCAGCGGACTACAAAGACCCTTATAACCCTTGCTAACGTAGAATTGCTCTTTGGGACTCCACAGAGACAGCCTGTGTTGCTGCCGGGTCCCCGGTGATGTATGCATCTCCTTAATAAACGTTCTCACTCTTTCTGACTTGGAGTATGTTTCATTGGCTCGACTGCTCCAGGGCACGGACCCTAATCGGGTAACAACACGTACACGGTTTACTGGCTATACTAATACCTTAACTATTCCACTGACTTCATGAGCACAGCTTTCTCATTCCAAGAGATTCTTGCCCAGGCATATAACTTGATTGTTTATAATCATCTCTTCAATAGGAAATACAGACAGTTAACCTCTGAAGATTCTTTGAAGTCCTTGTTTCAAAAATTCTCACCTGGCTGTTTCCACTGATCCTAAACTGTTATATCATGGTCTTTACTGTTGCTGTTGAGTTGATTCCAACTGAGAGCGACCCTGTAGGACAGACTAGAACTGCCCATAGGGTTTCCAAACTGTTAAGTCTTAACAAAAGCAGATTGCCACATTTTTCTCCTGTGGAACAGCTGGTGGGTTTGAACCTCCGACCTTTAGGTTAGCAGCTGAGTACTTAACCACTGCGCCACCAGAGCTCCTTAATATGATCTTACCCAACTGTAATTAAGCCTCATGTTTACCATTGAAGGAAATCCTGGTGGTATAGTGGTTAAGAGCTACGGCTGCTAACCAGAAGGTCAGCAGTTCAAATCCACCAGGTGCTCCTAGGAAACGGTATGGGGAAGTTCTACCCTGTCCTATAGGGTCACTATGAGTCAGAAATGACTCAAAGGCAGGGGGTTTGGTTTAGTAACCCGTTGTCGTCGGGTCCATTCTGGACTTACAGTGACCCTGTAGGACAGTAGAACTGCTCTGTACAGTTTTCCCAGGAGCACCTGGAGGGTTCGAATTGCCGACCTTTTGGTTAGGAGCTGTAGCTCTCAACCACTACTGCCACCAGGGTTCCCCTTTACCTAAGCGCAAAAAAAGAAAAATAAAGGGAGTAAATTCTCCGGGTGAAAAGGGTGGGGGTGTGAGAGAGGGGGAGCTCCCCTTCTACTTTGCTTTCTTTAGAATTCCCTTTAGATAACTTCTAAATTCTTTGTCTTTCTAAAAAGTATGTAAATGTAACTTCAGGTAAATCTCTACCTTCCTGTTTTTCCTAGAATGAGATTAGCACATGAACTCAGACGGCCAAGCCCTAAGGCCAGGCCAGAAGAATTAGAAAATTAACAATTATCTTTAAAATGTAAATGTACTGATTGTACCCTCTTACTATATAAGGGTTAAGATTTCTTTCTGTGTTTACAATCTCGTTAGAGAATTGCCTGTGATGCATCACATTCTGGCTTAAGGCTCATTCCATAACAAAACTTTCTTTCTCTTTTGTTTTTGTGGAGGGGTTTTCTGGGTTAGGATTAAATTTTGTTTTTAGCAACTTTAACCCCAACACTTACCGATAACCAAACCAAAACCAAACCCGTTGCTGTCGAGTTGATTCTGACTCATAGCGACACTTACTGATACACTCAGTAAACTCAGGCTGATGTTATCAACAGGTCATATTGGTGATATTTGGGGAGCCAGCATTCAGCATACCTAGGACAGCATCAGGTACCAAGTAGGCACTCAATAAATATTTGTTGAGTGAATGAGTGGATACTATATAAGCATACATTAAGGGATTTTAAAAGGCCTATTAAGCCTACATCAGAATGGAGTCAGCCCATATAAATCTCCAAGGCAAGCATGACAAAAGCTGGGAGCAGTAACATGTTTGTAATAAGCATTAACATGTTACTGGTGACGCCTTATCTAGAGTTGGCATATTACTATTTTCTTCTTGATCTTAAATAACCTTTTCAGTGCCTGAGCTAGAGAGTACAAGTCAGTGATCCAAAAAAGATCAGTAGGTGAGTGTTTTCTGACCTACCCCTCCTTTAAAAATGACTGAAGCGACAGAGTTCCTTGTTTACACATCAATGGGAAATGTCTATTGTGATTTGCTTCAGATTTCCACAGGAGACATTTTGATTCCTTCTACTGCTCTTTTCCATGAAAAGCAAGTTTTCCTGGAGAGATTTCTAAACGCAAATAAGTCCTTCCTTGTGTTCTCTTTAAGGCACCCAGATGACGTTTTATCTGATTTTACACAGCAGTGCTCCCAATTGTAATTCAACCCATGGTTGCATGCAGCCAGCCAGTAGAACTCCCCAAACTGAATGTATTATTTAATAGAGGGGAAAGAAAATGAAGCTAAAGTCATTTTATGATGAAGGATTTAAATACAAGAAAGTTTCATTGCCCATTCATCTGAAATATTAGTAAGGAGCAGTATTAAGAATTTCAGAAAGGCCAAGTTTATGTGCTAAATTAGAACTGTAGTATTAACCCAAAGCTTGAGAAATGCCCAGCTGTTCTCTTTTGGTCTTCTAACTCCAGGTCTTCGGCTTTTGTGGACTTGGTTTAATTTTCTCCAGCTTCAACTTGAATTTGCATATGCGCAAACGATGGTCTGTTCCACAGTTGGCCCCTGGCCTTGTTCTGACTGATGATATTGAGTTTTTTCATGGTCTCTTTCCACAGATGTAGTCGATTTGATTCCTGTGTATTCCATCTGGTGAGGTCCACATGTATAGGCATCATTCATACTGTTGAAAAAAGGTATTTCTGATGCATAAGTTGTTGCTCTTGCAAAATTCTATCATGAGATCTCCAGCATCCTATCACCGAGGCCATATTTTTCAACTATCAATCCTTCCTCTTTGTTTCCAACTTTTGCATTCCAATCACCAGTAATTATCAGTGCATCTTGATTACATGTTTGATCAATTTTGGACTGCAGAAGAAATCAAACAATGTATTGTATTGGACAAATCTGCTACAAAAGACCTCTTTAAAGTGTTAAAAAACAAAGGTGTCATTTTGTGGACTAAGGTACACCTGGCCCAAGCAATGGTGTTTTCCACCTCCTCATATGCATGCAAAAACTGGACAATGAATAAGGAAAATTGAAGAAGAATTGATGCCTTTGAACTTTATGGTGTTGGTGAAGAATACTGAATATACCATGGACTGCTAGAAGAATGAACAAACCTGTCTTGGAAGAAGTACATCCAGAATGCTCCTTGGAAGCAAGGATGGTGAGACTT
Organism: Elephas maximus indicus; assembly: GCF_024166365.1. Taxonomy (NCBI): domain Eukaryota; kingdom Metazoa; phylum Chordata; class Mammalia; order Proboscidea; family Elephantidae; genus Elephas; species Elephas maximus. The sequence goes on along the minus strand of NC_064833.1, from coordinate 55,973,563 downwards.
TGTCTCATGTACCTTGGACATGTTATCAGGAGGAACTCTTGCCGGTGCCTCTACATCTTTAATTGACGGAGGTTCTTGCCTTTCACTGGTCAAGAACGAGCAGGTGAGATATGGAGAATTTTCCACACTAGCAAGAGGCTATTGAAGAGGCTTGCAAGCGGAGACAAGGAGGGCCTAGGCAATGCTTACCCCCATCTCCCTAAACAAAGAACTTGTATGGGTTTTTAAAGGTTTTTGAGCAGGAAAGGATTTATGTTTATTCATAGCATAGATGGGGTTTACCAGGAAGTGGCCCATCTGGCAGGGGGTATTTTTTAACTACGCTGTGCAGTCAGCAGCTTTCAAAGATGGCTCTAAGATGGCTCCTGTCCTGGAGACTTCTGGGATTCATTGCAGGACTTATTATGGGGTGTCACACCTGCACAGTCCCTCCTGTGGTGCTGGTTCAATTCCTGTGGCAGGTACTTGCATCAGGCAGAAGTCATCTGCCTGTCACCTTGCAGATGTCTGCACATATTTCAGGGACCATCTCTGGTTGGTCCTTCTTGTTTGTTCTTTCCTTATCACACATTCCAGGATGGGGGTTTTGCATTAGCCAAAAACAAAGTATTGTAAGTTGCAAGTTTCAGGTGTTGCAGAGCTCCTTGCCTAGGAGCTCAGTCCCTATTTCTTCCCTATCTCAGGACCAGTCCCTGGAGCTAGACATCATGGCTGGTAAATTAGAGGGTCAGTGAAAAAGAGGAAGACCCTCAACGAGATGGACAGACACAGTGGCTGCAACAGTGGACTCAAATGTAGCAATACAGGGTAGCATTTCATTATGTTATACCTAGGGTCACTAAGAGCCTGAAGTGTCTCAACAGCACCTAACAACATTAACACCAAAATGTAAGAGCAGGCCCTTTTGCTTTTCCAATATCCCAAGGTAGGACACATTTTTTTTTTTTTTAAAGGTTTTTCTAGTGGAATGTATAAAGATCCAGGAGTTTTATTCAAATACAATTCAAACTCCTGTATTGCATTTTTTCTCCCAAGTCATTCAAGACAGAAATATAAAATAGCACATGAGAACAATTTTTTTTTTTTTTTTTTTTGCTTTTCTCCAAAGGAAAAATATATGCCTCAGCATTTACCAGGACTCTGACAAAACATCTTAACTATAAAGTATATGCTTGTGAGGCGGTGACAAAAAGGAGATGGCTGTAGATCAAGATTGCTGAAGCTCCTGGAAATTATGTTCTTATTTGCCCACGGACTAGGTTTGCTTTCTTACACCTTCATTACCATACCTGTAAGACACTGTGAGGATGGCTCAGGACCTGACATCATTTCCTTCTGTTACGCAGGCTTGAGGGCACCTAACAAAACAAAACAAACAAGATAACTTTGGTGTCTCTGAAAGAGTCTGAGGTTGGGGCCTCTCCACAAAGCCTGACAAGCAAATTCCCTAGGCCAAGCCTCAAGGGAGATTCTAGGAGCTGCACCTCCATTCCAGCCTCTGGTGAAACCTAATTCTCTTGAACCAAATAATCCATGGTCTGACCAGATGAAACAAATATAACCCAAAAACCAAACGTGTTACCATTGGGTCAATTTCAACTCATAGTGACCCGATAGGACAGAGTAGAACTGCCCCATAGGGTTTCCAAGGAGTGGCCTGTGGATTTGAATTGCCAACCTTTTGTTTAGCAGCCGAGCTGTTAACCACTGTGCCACCAGGGCTCCATACATATGTTGTTGTTGTTGTTAGGTACCCTCAAGTTGATTCCAACACTTAAGGACCCTATGTACAATAGAACAAAACACTGCCCAGTCCTGCGCCATCCTTAAAATTGTTGTTATGCTTGAGCCCATTGTTGCAACCACTGTGTCAACCCATCTCATTGAGGGTCTTGCTGACCCTCTACTTTACTAAGCATGATGTCCTTCTCCAGGGACTGATGCCTCCTGATAACAAGTCCATACTATGTGAGACATAGTCTTGCCATCCTTGCTTCTAAGGAGCATTCTGGTTGTAGTTCTTCCAAGACAGATTTGTTCTTTCTTTTGTCAGTCCGTGGTATATTCAATATTCTTCTCCGACACCACGATTCAAAGGTGTCAATTCTTCTTTGGTCTTCCTCATTCATCATCCAGCTCTCACGTGCATATGAGGTGATCAAAAACGCCTTGGCTTGGGTCGGGCGCGCTTTAGACTTCAAGATGACATCTTTGTTTTTCAACAATTTAAAGAGGTCTTTTGCAGCAGATTTGCCCAGTGCAGTGTGTCTTTTAATTTCTTGACTGCTGCTTCCATGAGTGTTGATGGTGGATGCAGGTAAATGAAATCCTTGACAACTTCAATCTTTTCTCCGTTCATCATGATGTTGGTTATTGGTCCAGTTGCAAGTATTTTTGTTTTCTTTATGTTGAGGTGCAATCCATACACATATATCCCCCCCAAAACCAAACCCATTGCTGTGGAGTTGATCCCAACTTATAGCAACCCTATAGGACAGAGTAGAACTGCCTCAAAGGGTTTCCAAGAAGTGGCTGGTAGATTCTAACTGCTGACCTTTTTAGCAACCGAGCTCTTAACCATTATGTCAGCAGGGATCCACACATATATACAGACCTAAAAAATTAAGCCATGCTTGCCTAATGGCACAATTTTGGCAAGAAATCTCTGACTTGGATTCCAAACCCAACATATGTTTTGGCAACTGATTTATCATCTTCATTATTTTTTTTTTCCCTCAGTTGTTACAGTCAGTTGTTCTTCTTTCTTGATCCTACATTTAGCAAACAAAATCTCTTAGCAAAATATTACTATTGTTTTCTCTCTTGCATGGTAAACTTTTTCTCATTCATCAGCCTTTTCCTAACCTTCTCCCTCCCTGCCTTTAGCTCCCATACTCTATGAAATAATAAAAATGGCTAACATATAGTGCTAATTAGTTATTGAAAAATGTTAACTAACCTACCTTTTTTTAAACTGCACAACAGTGGTATGAGGTAAGCCTAATTGATAGTTTATTATTTGAGGACAGTTAAGGGCCCTGCCCAAGATCACACTGGGGAACAAGAGATAAAATAAACACAGACCTATCTGACCATGAAACGCAAATTCTTAACCACTGATGCCAAGCTGTAGGTTTCACGGTTCCTTTTTTCTCTGAGACTTCCTGCATTAAGCATGGCAAATGGCACCTACATTTTGGGAAAAGTTTTCTATAAATTATTATTACAATCATAACCTGGAAGAAAATTACAGGAGACAAGCAAAAGAATTCAGTCAACTTCTTAAGGACAAGCAAATTAAGCCCACAGATCACGTCTGCTAAACAAAACAACTTTATTAAATTATAGCTGGCCTATAGCTGCCTGTTCTAGGCCATGAATTAAGCTGCCACAAAATTTCCTACAGCACTCTCCTAGCTGTTAGCATTTAAGTATCTTCAGAATTTAAGGGTGCTCTCTAACACTGAAACCTCAAAGCTGGTATCTACTACTATTAAAAAAATTAAATAAACAAGCTAACCCGTCTACACACCATACCCATGCACACCTGAAGTAAAAAAAAAAAGGCCACACATCACCTTGAAAAGTTGATTTCAAGCAAAACTGACTGACTAGCTCTGAGCATGCATTTTTAAACATCTATAAATTATTATTATTTATAAATTATAGGCAGAATGAAGAATCTTTTCTGTTCAGAAGGATAATTTTAGCTAGTTGGTGGATTGCATTAAGCCTCAAATATTTGAGAATCGGGGATGAAGAAGGGAAGAAATATGTCATTACCCCATGGGATATATATGACTATCTCAAAAAAAAAAAAAAAAGAAAACACATAAATATCACCAGATGTAGGAGGAATGCAGTATTATGACAATTGTGTAAGACATTTTGTGAGGAAAGTATAGGGTGAGCACTTCTGTACAGGGGTCCAAGAAAACATGGCAGATGAAGTACAATACTAGTTTGCAGTTGGAAAAATATTAACATGTTTCTTTTTCATAGATCTTGCCAGGTTGTGCTAAAATGGGCCAGGGTAAAATGAGTTCCATGGTAAGATTCAGATGAAAATACAACTGAATAGGCAAATATTTCATAATTTGTTTTAAAATAATAATAAACCCATTACATAAATAAAATACTTAATGGAAAATAACTAGTTTGCCTCTCGTGGTACCTATCTCTATAATAAAGCTCAAGATTCTTTCCAGCTCTAACATTCAATGATTCTTATTTTTTGTGAAGTATAATGAGTTTTTAAGTGTGAATTAAGGGTGTGAGAACAAAACAAAATTCTACTAGTTATTGTAACACAGAGAAATACAGGAAATTCTTTATTTTATTTTTAAGCCTAATACATTCAGAACATTGCCTGGGAGATAGTAAGTGCTCAGTACATGTTACCTTTTATTACTAGATGGCATGTTACCACTTATTCATAGATGACATTTGTCGTTTTTGAATGCCTACTATCCCATTTTTTCTTTTTTTTTTTTGCATGTTAATAAAACCAAAAACCAGTTCCCTGATGTTCAGTTCTAAGGCTAAGGGAATAGGATGTCACCTGCCTAAGTCATGTGGGGCATTTTACCAACCAAGCCTCATAATTCAGCTCAGGTCAATGTCGTTATTAGGTGCTGTCGAGTCAGTACTGACCCATAGAGACTCTATGTACAATAAAATGAAACACTGCCCTGTCCTGCAACACCCTCACAATCATTATGTTTGAGCCCACTGTTGCAGCCACTCTGTCAATCCATCTCGTTGAAGATCTCCCTCTCTTTCCCTGACCCCTCTACTTTGCCAAGCATGAAGTCCTTTTCCAAGGACTGGTCCCTCCTGATAACATGTCCAAAGTATGTGAGACGAAGTCTTGCCATCCTCACTTCTAAGGAGAATTTTAGCTGTACTTCTTCCAAGACAGATTTGTTCGTTCTGGCAATCTATGGCAAGTTCAATATTCTTTGCCAACACCATAATTCAAAAGCATTAGTTTTTCAGCCTTCCTTATTCATTGTTCAGCTTTCACATGCATAAGATGCTATTGAAAATACCATGGCTTGGGTCAGGTGCACCTTAGCCCTCAAAGTGACTTCTACGCTTTCTAACACTTTAAAGAGGTCTTTTGCAGCAGATTTGCCCAATGCAACGTGTCCCTTGATTTCTCAAGTGCTGCTTCCTTGAGTGTTGATTGTGTATCCAAGTACAATGAAGTACAATGAAATTCTTGACAACTTCACTCTTTCTCCCTTTATGTTGCTTATTGGTCTGGTTGTAAAGATTTTTGTTTTCTTTATGTTGAGGTGTAATCCATACCAAAGGCTGTAGTCTTCGATCTTCATCCATAGTGCTTCAAGTCCTCTTGGCTTGCAGAAAGCAAGGTTGTGTCATCTGCATATCACATGTTTTTAATGAGTCTTCCTCCAATCCTGATGTCCCATTCTTCTTCATATAGTCTGGCTTCTCAGATTATTTGCTCAGCATACAGATTGAATAAGTGTGGTGAAAGGATACAAGCTTGATGCACACCTTTCCAGATTTTAAACCATGCAGTATCCCCTTGTTCTGTTTGAACGATTACCTCTTGGTCTATGTACAGGTTCCTCACAAGCATAATTAAGTGTTCTCCAATTCCCATTCTTTACAGTGTTATCTGAAATTTGGTATGATCCACACAGTCAAATACCTTTGCACAGTCAATAAGATTCAGGTGAACATCTTTCTGGTATTCTTTTCTTTCAGCCGAGATCCATCTGATGTTAGCAATGATATCCCTTGTTCCATGTCCTCTTCTGAATCCGGCTTGAATTTCTGGCAGTTCCCTGTCGATATACTGCTGTAACTGTTTTTAAATTATCTTCAGCAAAATTTCACTTGTGTATGATATTAATGCTATTGTTAGATAATTTCCTCATTCTGTTGGATCGCCTTTCTTTGGAATGGACACAAATATGGATCTCCTCCATTCGATTGGCCAGGTAGTCTTCCAAATTTCTTGGCATACAGTGAGTGCTTTCAGAGTTGCCTCCATTTTTAGAAACATCTCAATTGGTATTCTGTCAGTTCCTGGAGCCTTGTTTTTTTCCAGTGCCTTCAGTGCAGTTTGGGCTTCTTCCTTCAATGCCATCGGTTCTTGATCATGTGCTACCTCCTGAAATGTCTGAACACCAGCCTGGTCACTGAGGAAATGGAAATTCCACTACATTTGCCCTTGAGAAGATGTAGGACTGCAGCTGCCGGAAGATGTCTTATGTCCATGTTGTTGTTGTGTGCCATCAAATCAATTCTGGCTCAGAGTGACCCTATAGGACAGAGTACAGCTGCCCCATAAAGTTTCCTAGGTGAGCAGATAGCCAGGTCTTTTCTTCCACAGAGATCAAACTGCTGGTCTATTGGTTAGCAGCTGAGTGATTAACTATTGCATCGCTGGGACTCCTTCTTATGCCCAGAAGGACCCTGATATTGACGCCAATAAAGAAAAGCAGGGCAGAGACATGGAGGGAGACTGGTTCTTGGTGACATTACCTGAGCCACTAAATTGAGCCAATAATCTTTTGTTCTCACTTTTAACAGCTTTATTGAGGTATAATTTACATACAACAAGCTGTACACATTTAAAGTGTCCACTTGGATAAATTTTGATGTATGTATACATTCATGAAGTCATCACCATAATCAAGAGAAAGAACATATTCATCACCCCCAAAAGTTTGTTATGGAGTTTTGATGTCTCTTTACTCCTAAAATGTGCCCAATTTTTTCCTAAGGTAAAGAGAAGTGCTAATTCCTTACAGCTAGAAACAAAGATTTTAATATGTAGGGGAAACCCTAGAGAGATGCTGGAAGTAAGACCAACTCCATTACAAAACCAACTTTTAGAACTGGGAGAGGAAATAACTACCCCGACATGTACATTATCTGTTTCCCTAGCTTCAGGTTTTTGTTTTTAAGGCAGTATTGTGATTCCTGTAGCTTGTCACCAACAGACTCCAAATAATACAATGATAAAGTTATCACCATGCAACTTCTTTTTTTATCTAGTCTTTCTCAATGTCAAGAACAAGCATGTTCTCAAAACCCCTCTTTATTAATGATTAAATACAGTCAGTCTTAAGCTTTTTAAGAAAATCTTTGCCTCTTTGAGGTTCAGGCCATTATTCCCAGTGGGGTAGTCTTTCAGTTCTGTCAAGATGTTTCTGGAACATAGTCTTCAAACTAGTCTGCTTTCTTATGGAGAAGGAATTTTCTGTAAGATTAGATATTATGTCTTTTTTCACTCAAATGGACAGTAACTGGAAACTTTTTCATTCTCTAAGGGTAGAGAATAGGTAAAGAAAATGTATTTCAACTCAAATCTGAACTGAAAAACTGCAAGGAAACTAAAGAACAATGGAAAAATCAAGCATAGTCATGTATTTTCAGATGCTTAGAATTCTATTAACCAGAACTCTGTACTAATCAGGAAGTCCATAGTACAAAGTGTAGCAATTATTATTTTATGTAATGATAATACTGATCCACCACTGTAAGACCCCAACATGTTTAAGGGTTACTTTGGTTCTGATGACTTTGATTTTAAACTCTCTGATTTAACATACTATTATGGATTGAATTGTGTTCCCCGTCCCCCATCAAATATGTGCTGAAATTGAAATCTGAACTCCTGTACCCATAAAAGTCCTCGGCTGGTGGAAATGGTTACTACATTAGGCTGCTAAACAAAAGGCTGGGGATTTGGATCTACCCAACGACTCCTTGGAAAAAAGGCCTAGTGATCTACTTCCAAAAAATCAGCCACTGAAAACCCTATGGAGGAGTTCTACTCTGAAACACATGAGGTCGCCCTGAGTTGGCATTGACTCGGCCCCCGGTAACTGATAGCTATTATGTGTAAATATGACCCTGTTTGAAAGCATGACTTTTCTTTTGTTATGTTAATGAGGTAGTATGAGGGCGGAGGTTCATAAACCTAATCACTTCTGAGTTATAGCAAGAGAAGAATACACAGAAAGACACACAGTGGGAAGACAGATGCCGAGGAATGCCAAGGAACTCATAGTGCTACTGACGAGGAAGGACCTCCCCTTAGAACAAAGCTCTAAATTTGAACTTCCAGCCTCCTGAACCTTAAGAAAATAAATTTCTGTTCTTTAGAGGCACCCACTTGTGTTATTTCTGTTATGGCGACACTAGCAAACTAAGACACATCCCAATTTCCCCACCAATATCTTTATACAAAGGCGGTGCCTGCACTTTGATCTTTCCGAACAGAGTCAGAAAAAAAAAAGTTCAAGATGGAGAGAAGGAAAGGCCCAGGGTAGGCAGATGTTCCTGCTGAGCGAGAAGAAAATTGGGTGCATGCGACCTATTTAGACACAGGCTGAGGCAATGGCAATGATTTTCTCTGGAGTACAAAAATACACAAAGAATCACTATGTGCAGGAAGAAGAGGTGTGAAGCAAGCTGTGAAAGTAGCACATTTACTGGGGGGCTGTTGTGATTTGCATCTTTAATTAAGCATATTTCCTGCCTTTATGAAGAGCCAGATTCACTGTTATTACCACAGTTGAACAATCTTTTAGGAAAACTAGAATAAAAGAGATGCATCTAAGTCATTTATGATCAAAACAATTAAGAGAATGCTTGTTTTCTCTAGTGGGGTTCCCTCTTCTTTCTCAGTATTTGTTATGCCTATCAGGTAATTAAGTGATAGCAGCACACATGAGCAAATGTAATTTTGTTAACTCTATAGGGTCGCAATGAGTCAGAATCAACTAGACGGCAACGGTTTTTTTTGTTGCTGTTATCAATTAGGTGATAATTTCCCTAACGTTCCGCATAAATGAGTCTGTCTTCCGTTGCACTTACAGAGAGGCCTATGACTTAGAATTGACTGGACGGTACACAAAAATAACAACATGAGCACTTAGCATTTTATGTTGTAATTTTTTGTTGCATCACCTTCTCTCTCTCTGGACTGTGAGTGCCTTGAGGATATTCATTTTTTTTCATTATAAGAAGGGCTCAGGTTATGGAGTGCTAATATGTTCCAGATTCTGTTTTAAATGCCTGATCCTTTCATTTAAACCTCGCAATACCTGATTACATGGGTACTATTAGTATTCTCAATTTTAGAGAAAATTTATGCTCAGAGGAATTAATTTGCTTGAATTCGCAAAGGAAGCTAGGAAGTTGCAGACCTGAGATGTGAACTCAGGCATCTTGACCCCAGAGCCTTTTTTCTTAACTACTGTGCTATTCCAAATTCGAAGGTTCTGTGTTGATTGCAACCTGGAATATCATAAGAGCTGATGTTTATTATATGTTCACTGTGTGCTGGGTATATACAAAGTTCTTTATATTTATTAGCTCTTTTTTTTTTTTTTCATGCTTATGAGGTGGATGTTAATATTATCCCTAAGGATACAAGCTTGAGGAAACAAGCAGAGAGCTGCTAAGAGATTTGCCCAAGTTTGCACAATAAAAATTAGAACCCTCGGCCACTTATTGTATGATATGCTACTATCACATCACTAGGAATTTGTTTTAATTTAGCAGAAACTGATTGGAATTCTGCTTTGGAAAAATTAATCTTAAAAAGGGGCAAGGAGGGAAATCTTTTTTTTTTTTTTCGCCTTTTAAAAATTTATTTATTTTTGCCAATTCAGCATTTTTCAGGCGTACAGCTTAGTGATATCAATTACATTATCAGTTATAAAACCATTACTCTTACTCAATGCCAAAATGAGGGAAATCTGTTTTGACAGTGATGTAGCCCAAGTACCTAGAACAGTGCCTGGCATACGGCAGGTACACAGTACATTTGCTGTCGAATGAATGCTCATAAATATATGCTCTAGGAAGTAGCCATGGAGTTATAGAAAAGTTGACAATTTCTTCAGAATATAAGAATTTTACCTAAGTCCTTGCTCCAACCAAACCAAACCAAACACTTTGTCGCTGAGTTGATTCCGACTCATAGTGACCCTGTAGGAACAGTAAACGGCCCCATAGGTTTTCCAAGGAGCAACTGGTGGATTCGAACTGCCAACTTTCTAGTTTGCAGCCGAGTAAGGTCTTCAAAAGAAAGAAACTAGAAAGATGTGTCATATTGTCAGGAAGGAAGCAAAGAAAACATTTATTTAAGAAATGTGATTCTGCTTAATTTCCATTACCATGAAAGTTTTGGCACTGTTTTTAAGTTTGGTATCTGAAAGTTGTAGGAAGATCCACCTAAAACACCAAACATTCTTCTCAATTTAAAGGGCAGAGTTTATTTTTAGAAAAAGACCTTTACAAGCTTGGGCCTGGGATCTGATGGATTCTTCCATGGGAATGGGTGTGAATGCCAATGGAGCTTGACTCTGGTTTTCTTCAATCCTTTGATCAAGTTCTATGATCATTATTCTGTGATTTTATTCCAAGTAATTTTGTTTTGACCATTCACGTTCTAACATAGGAGCTTTATTAGCCAGGCTAGTTCAGTGGTCTTAGCTTTTTTTTTCCTACCTCAATGACCATGGCAAGTGATGTTTAAATTTGTGATATATTCCCATGAGTATGTGTATGATTATGTACAATTCTCTAAGTATAAGTTAAGATGACACCCTTCCCTTCACTCTTATGAAAACATATCCTAGTGAGTGTCATTGAAAATAACATTATAGGGATGAACTTGAATAATTTCTAATAATAAAAAAAAAATCATTTAAAATCTGATAATTTGCAACACACTTATGTGGGACAATGTAGTTGTAAACTGTTAATATAACTTAGATAAAAATTAAGCTACTTGAACATTTAAAAATTTAAATATGCAAATGGCACCCCAGGTTTTTCAGTTTTACTCTCTCTTTAAAAAACTAATTTGGGGGCTTTGTTAATTTGTTCATTTGTGTTTCACTGATTTCTACTCTTTATCATTTCCTTCTCTTTACTTTCTTTGGGTTTAATTTGCTCTGGCTTTTTTAAAAGACGCTTTAAGTGGAAACTTAAGCCTCTGATTTTAGACCTTTCTTCTTTTCTAATATAAGCATTTAGTGATATAAATGGCCTTCTGAGCACTGTTTTAGCTGTATCCACATGTTCTGATATGTTGTTTTCATTATCATTTAGTTCAAAATTTTTCTAATTTTCTTTGTGATTTTATCTTTGACCCATGGGTTATTTAGAAGTGTGTTGTTTGATTTCCAGATATTTGTGTGTTTTCCAAACACCTTTTTGTTATTGATTTCTAATGTATTTCTATTGTAGCCAGAGAGTATACTCTTTGATTTTCATCCTTTTAAATGTACTAAAACAAAAACCCAGTGCCTTGTCTTTTGACTCAAAATGTAGTTTATGTTGGTGATTGTTCCATGTGACCTTGAAAAGTATTCTGCATTGTTGAGTGTAGTTTTTATAAACGTCAGTTAGGTCAAGTTGGTTGGTGGTGTTCAAATCTTTAATATCGCTGCGTTTACTGAGGTTTCTCCATTCTGGATGGGAAAAACTCCAATGTCTCCCAGTACTGTATGGCCTCTACAATCTGCCTTCAGCTCAGAGCTCCCAAGTAGCTGTCTGTGTCATGCTTTATAGAGTCATACCCTGCACATGCATAGTTTATTATTTGGCCAAAGACTTCAGGGGATTTCTATTCAAATTTTTTAATTTCCATCTCTACACAGCTCCTTCTTCTTCAGTATTGTACCCACAAATACCTGCCTCTTCAGCAGCCTGTTCAGCTTAGCAAGACTTAAGCACTCTGCTTGGGCTCTGTCTATGACACACTCCAAAAAATGCCTCCAGCCAAACTACTGGGACAATCCTTATGACCATCTCAGCTGTTTCCCTTTTTCAAAGATTCCCACACATTGCCGTCAAGTCGATTCTGACTCATAATGACGCTATAGGACAGAGTAGAACTGCCCCCATGGGGTTTCCAAGGCTGTAATAGAAGCAGATTGAGCTATTGCACTCCTGAGTAGGGGCTAGTGGTTTCAAATTGATGACATTTCAGTTAGCAGCTGAGTGCTTAGTCACTGCCCCGCCAGGGTCCTTTTTCAGGGCTTCTATGTCTTTTTTTTTTATGTCTAACCTGAAAACAGTTTCTTCGTATATTTTGTTTGGTTTCGTATTTGTTTATGACAGAAAGGCTAGCCTCATACCCATTACTCTCTCATAGTGAACATGGAAGTCCCTACATCCCAGCATTTGAGGAGGAAGTGAATTGCACTTAATTTGATGTGAGCAACTTTGCCTATAAAACTAATTTTGTTTTTAAGTGTTATTTCCAGTTTCACTTTAAAAAATTGCTTTTTTATTTTTTTCCCCATTTTTTTTTCTTGTTTTCTTGTACTGAGACCCCTTGAGAATAACGCTCCTGCTCCAGTCTTAATTCTCCTTGAGCAAATTTTCATTATGAAATGCTCAGCCCTGAACACTCAAAGATTGTCATCAACACACATCCAACACACCTGAGTTAAATCCAAACCTCCAAACTTGAGTTAAATCTTTCTAGTCTTCTGCTAATGTTGTTTCTTCTCATGGTTGGCTAGTACTAACAGCTGGTTTTTGCTTTTTAATTTTCTCCTAAGTATCATTGTCCATGTAATTCATGAGAATCCTAGGTGAGCAGCTGGAGAAAATAGTTGTTTGCTGAATAAACACCACAAGACATGCTGCAAATTCTGTTTGCTCCTGAAATGATTCGATAATAGTTCATTTGGTACAACAGGTGGCTGGCTTCTCAGTGAGTCAACTCCACATAGTTCCTAAATGGAGGAAAAGAGCATCCTGTGGGCTTGTTGTGAAGCACTCAACTGCTTATTTTACTCTTCCATGGTTTGGTAGGGTACATAATGGTGGTTACCACAGTGAAAATTACCTTCCAAACAGAACCATTGGCTAGATTCCATCATTAAACTGAAAATTACTGTTAAGTTCCTTGGGGGCAAGAATCTACTTATTTTTCATCTGCTCATACATCTCCTTCCCATCCCTCTTCCTTGTAAAGCGTGTAACACCGTTGTTTAAGAAGTACTTTCTGAGTACTTGCTTAAAGTAGTTATTCACAAGATCTTTATAAAAGATATGACCAGAATATCTTTCGGTGTCTTTGAAACTGCTTTAAATTTCAAGAAAAGTGGGTTTTATTACTCATTTCATACAGGAGACACCTGATATTAAATGTATCCATTAAGGAATGAGGACTTAAAAAATAGCTCAATTATTTAAAAATATTAGGCCAGCTTCATATTCAACAGAAATGCCAAACTGCCTATTAATGCAATCACTCTCTGATTGCACCTACACTCAGTTTGAATGTTACCATGAAAACCAGGGACACAGTCCTTAATGAAATATAATGGGCGGTTAAAAATACTCTTAAAACCACCTGCAAACAATAACCTGTAAATCAAAAGCTCTAGAAATGATTTTTCTCCTTTTTGGAGTCCTAAACATAGTATAACTCAGTTACCTAACAAAAAGGAAAGGGCTGCTTTTGAATAAAGAAAAATGTACCCTCAACATTTCTTTAGATTGGAACAAATGTGAGTAAATATGCTTCCCCCTCTCCCCCATTTGTCCTTTTGCTTATTCTGATCTAAGACAGACAAAATGAGAATACATTGGGTCATCTGAGTTCAAGTTATTTCAAACTCGACTGAGAACAGGAAATGCTGGAAATCTCATGAGAAATTAATTGTATTCCTTGAAGAAAAAACTATTTGGGGATAAACTTTATTTCAGTTGATTTTCCCTTTTAGTGTTAATCACAGTGCTGAGACCACTCACTTGATCTATTTGAGAGAAATGTTTAAATGAGTGTGTGGTTCCATTTAGCACTGGTGGTAGTTGGAAGCAACCTACCTGATCCTGAAGGGCAGGGGACTGTATTCTGGTTGTCACTCTATTTTAAGCAGTTAGATGAGGGTATAGGACAAGAATTCATAATGTTTACTGGATGTTGAATGAAAGAGTAAATGGATAGAAACATATAAATAAAAGGAGCTACTCTCTTAATACCTATTATTTGACGAAGCCCAGAGTTCACCCAGCACCTTAGAAGGATTTGAGGCTTATAGAGAAAAGACAAGGAATAAAAGAAGCCCTTGACTACCAGCTGAAAGATTGGCAGTTGGAGCTCACCCAGGGGTACCTAGGAAGACAGGCCTGGCAATCTGCTTCAGAAAGGTCACAGCCTTGAAAATCCGAGGTAGCAATTTTACTCCGCACACGTGAGGTTGCCATGCGTGAGGATCGACTCGATGGCAACTAGCAACAACAAAAACAGAGTTCTGACATGTGCACTAGTCAACTCAGCTTAAAGGGCTGGTCAAGGCTGGCACAAGGCATCTTCAAGGGAAATTACATCCAATCAATTTTTTTGCAGATCAGGAGGATTACAGCTGGAGAAAGGTAACAGGATCTACATGGTTCGAGGCCTAATAAGCAGAGAAAAATAGGGCTCCCAAATTTGTAGGGTAACATATGTCTCCGAATCTTCGCTAATCAGAACCATAATTTTAGAAACTAAATTAAAAAATTGACCATTGTTATTAGGCCTGGAAGCCAACGGTAAACTTCCAGATTTTATGTGCTCTTATTATTTTCAGCTGTTCAAACCCACCAGCTGCTCAGCGGGAGAAAAGGTCTGGCGACGTACTTCAGTAAAGATTACAGCCTTGGAAACCCCATGGGGCAGTTCTACTGTGTTCTGTGTGGTAGCTAGGAGTTGGAATTCACTTGATGGCAACAGATTTTTTTTTTTATTGTTTGTTTGTTTTATACCCCTCCTAGCACAGTCTGCAGTTGTTGAGTGCTGCCAAGTCGATTCCAACTCAGAGCTACCACATAGGACAGTATAGAACTACCCCAGAGGGCTTTCAAGGCTGTAATCTTTACAGATCGGAAGCAGACTGCCACATCTTCTTCCTGTGGAGTGGATGGTGGGTTCAAACCACCGACCTTTTGGTTAGCAGCCAAGCACTTTAACCACTGCCCCACCAGGGCTCCTAGGATGGGTACAGGCATTAAATAATATCAAATCCATTATACTGGGGAAAAAATTCGGAATGGGAAGAAACCAATTAGCGTTGTGAAGCAGGAGGTCTGAAGGCCACATGGTCCATTAGAAAAGAGTCTGGGGGTGGGTTCAAAGCCAGGCTCTGGAGCTGACTAGCTGTTTGACTTTAGGCATGTTACTTCACAGGCAGAAAAGACAAACCACTCAGTTTTACAAGTGGCCAATAATATAAACAGGAAATTCATAAAAGAGGAAGTACAAATGTAAAATAAACATTTGAGGGATGCGTGAAGTCACTAAAAATTGAAGAAATGCAAATTAAAACTAAAAAAGTAAATATATGCTATTTCCTTTTGTCAGATTAACCAAATTAAAAAAAATTTTTTTTTTAAACGTTGAAGTGAGAAGAAATGGGCACTCTCATACAGAGAGAGTAAAAATATAAAATAGAATAATTTTTTAAAATGTAGAGTATTTTTTAATAAAATTTAAGAATTAAAAAAACAGTATTATAATGAACTCCAGCGATGACACCTAACAATAATTCTTAACATCCAGGTCATATACAGATTTCATTGACTGGATGAGAAAGTCTTTTTATATTTGCTTTGTTAGTATCAGGGTCCAGACAAGATCTGTTAGGTCTGTTGTAATTCTCCCAAGTCTGTTTTTCCTGTGGCTGTGGTTTATGCTGGCAATACTGATGGCATAGTGGTTAAGTGCTACAGCTGCTAACTAAGAGGCCTGCAGTTCGAATCTGCCAGGAGCTCCTTGGAAACTATGGTGCAGTTCTACTCTGTCCTATAGGGTCGCTAGGAGTCAGGATTGACTTGATGGCAGTGGGTTTGGTTTGGGTTTGGTGGTTTATGCTCTCAATCAGTTCAGATTCTTGCCAGCATCATTTCCCCAGCTAATAGGGGAAGAGAAGAAAAAAAAAAAAGAGAGGAAATTTACAAAGGAACTTTGAAGTGATAGACTAAGTCAGAAATGAGCTCAAGAAAAGTTAAAGGTCAAGTATGTTCTAATGTAGAAATCAGAGAAGATAAATTAGACTGAAAGTTTTGCTTCTCTTTTCTTTTTCCTTTTTAAATTGTTATTTTGATGAATTTTTGCCTAAGTAGTTGGGATTAAAGGGAAAGGGAGGGAAATTTTGAATGGGTTCAGACAGATACTTGTGTGCCGTTAGGCTAGGTAAGGAGGCCTACAGAAGGCAAGGGCCACAGGGAGAGAGGGTGCTGGAGATAAAGAGTGGATACAATAAACATTCTTTCAGAATAAAAATAATTTTGGCAGGTCTAACGTTTAATGACAATTTGCAGTGCTTCTTTCATCACCCCACAGGAGACTGAGTTTAAAGTTCTCATCGTTGAAACTTCAGCTCCCTTACTTTTCAACCCATCTGCACCAACCACTTTACAATGGTGATAACATTTTCATTAGCTATTTCCCCATACACTTGACAACTGTGGAAATAATACAAAATAGAAGGTCAGTATTGGCTCCAGTTTGAAAGCACTTAAATTCCATTCAGGCAGCAATAAAATTCTACAGTAGCCAAAAAGCTTTTCAGGAGCACTCAGCAAGCTGTGCAAACCCTCTAATCCCAGTGCTCAAGGAAAAGAGACTTCGCTGTTGAGTCCAATAAAAGTTTTCTTCTTCTTGTTAATGACCACATTGATTTTGTCTGAGTAATATCTGAAGAACTCCATGGATTAGAAAATAGGTATGACATCACATTTTTTAGTGGAAAAAAAGAGTAAATAAAGAAAAATAAAAGGCAACATGAAACTTACTGAATAAGAATTCACAGCGCTTTCTAAAGCATTGCTATCCAATAGAACTGCAATGCAAGATACAAATAGGAGTCACATACACAAATTTAGAATTTTCTAGTAACCATATCAAAAAAAGAAACAGGTCAGATAAATTTTTAAAATACAGTCTCTTTAATCCAATCCAGTCAAAATATTATGTGAAATACTTTGAAGCATTTATTTGAAATATTTATTCAATATTTTGAAATAGTATTTCAGGATGTAACCAATACAAAAATTATTTAGATATGTTACTTTTTTTTTTTGCATTGTCTTTGAAATCCAGTATGTGTTTTACATTTACAGCACATCTCAATTTGGACTAGCCACATTTCAAGTGTTCAACAGCCACGTAATGACTAGCTACTCCATTGGACAGTGCAGTGCTTAAGCGTAGGGACCTGGACTAGTGAAAAGGGCACGAGGTTTGTAGTCATCAGATGAGAGAACAGAAACCTGGCTTGACTACTTCTGCTGTTTCAACTGGTCAAATTACTAATTATCTCTGAGCCGCAGTTTTCTCCTCTGTAAAATCATATTTACCTTGAAAGATTGTATGAAAGTTAGAAATAATGTTTAATAAGCACTATGTACACTGTACATTTTTTTATGTACACTGTTGTCTCTCAACAGTTGTTTTTCCAGTTGCTGTAGAATTGGTTCTGGCTTGTTTTGACACACTTATAGCTATATTTAGTAATGTATTTTATACATGAAATATAAGTGATTGCTGATGAAGGGAGAGGTTTTGTAATGGTACTCAGACATAGAGGGACTCTTGAATATTGACCAAATTTTTGGAATAAAATGTTGAAGAGAAATTAACAAGCCAAAATTTTGTTTCATATGTACCTTTCTAGTAGATTCTAGATTTTGTGCTTATGTCCTTTTTTTGTACTTCAGCATATGGGGCTTCCTTTGCCACCACACTGTTGTAGTAGATAACCATGAAAGTATCTGCTGGAGGGTGTTGAGAGAAAAGGTTCACACAGGTCTAGAAGTTTTATTCAACATATCAGTTTAGTGAAAATTAATGTGAGAACAGGGAACATGGCTTTCCCATCTTTGCTTCTTTCCCCAGAACTTATGAAAGGGCTTTTTGCACATACAAGGTACTCAATGGATTCTCATGGAATTGAACTGAATTTGAAAATATTCTCTCAAACAAATGAACTAACTTAGGAATTGTCTTCTCTTCTATAAAAATATTTACTGAATGCCTGACAGAGACTTGCACATAGTAGATCCCTGATATATTTTGATGACTGAATGTATCAAGCATAATTAAAAATTTAAAATCAATTAATAGTGTAGGATAATAACATAGAGAAAGATTGATGTTGTTGGTGTTATGTGTCATCGAGTCTGTTCTGACTCATAGTGACCCTACGTACAACGTAATAAGACACTACCTGGTACTGAGCCATCCTTATAATCGCTGGTTGTTATGTTTGAACCCGTTGTTGCAGCCACTGCATCAGTGCATTTTATTGAGGGTCTTCCTCTTTTTTGCTGACCCTCTACTTTAGTAAGCATGTTGTCCTTCTCCAAGGACTGGTCCCTCCTAATAACACATGTCCTGAGTACATGAGATGAAGTCTTGCCATCCTTGCTTCCAAGGAGCACTCTGGCTGTATTTCTTTCTTTCTTTTTTTTTAAACTAATTTTTATTGTGCTTTAAGTGAAAGTTTACAAATCAGGTCAGTCTTTCATACAAAAATTTACATACACCTTGCCATGTACTCCTAATTGCTCTCCCTTTAATGAGATAGCACAGTTCTTCTCTCCACTCTCTCTCCTCGTGTCCATTTGGGTAGCTTCCGGCCCCCTCTGGTCTCTCATCCCCGCTCCAGACAGGAGGTGCCGATGTAGTCTCATTTGTCTACTTAAGCCAAGAAGCTCGTTCTTCACCAGGGTCATTTTCCGTCCCGTATTCCAGTCCAATCCCTGTCTGAAGAGTTGGCTTTGGGAATGGTTCCTGTCCTGGGCTAACAGAAGGTCTGGGGACCATGGCCTCCAGGGCCCCTCCAGTCCCAGTCTGACCGTTAAGTCTGGTCTTTTTATGAGAATTTGGGGTCTGCATCCCACTGCTCTCCTGCTCCCTCAGGGGTTCTCTCTTGAGTTCCTTGTCAGGGCAGTCATCGGTTGTGGCCGGCCACCATCTAGTTCTGGTCTCAAGCTGATGTAGACTCTGGTTTATTTGGTCCTTTCTGTCTCTTAGACTCATAATTATCCTGTGTCTTTGGTGTTCTGTATTTCTTCTAAGACAGATTTGTTCATTCTTCTGGTAGTCCTTGGTATACTCCATATTCTTCACCAACACCATAATTCAAAGGCTTTAAGTCTCCTTCGGTGTTCTTTATTCATTGTCTAGCTTTTGCATGCATATGAGGCAATTGAAAACACCAAGGCTGGGTCAGGCATACCTTAGTCCTGAAAGTGACATCAGTATGTAAAAGTTGAGGCTTGGTGTTCTTACATTCTTGAGGTAAGAATGCATTCTATGAAAGATTCTTCAAACATGGTCTGAATTTATGTGCTCATTTATGAAATATATTCCCTATACTTTAGATATTATGTAGTTCCTCTCTCCAAGTAAAATTCTGCAAATGAAAGAAATACAAGAATTTTGAAATATAATATTATTAAAAATCCCTGTCCCCAATTATTTTGTTATACTGCATGTTTTTATTTTCAGCTGGGTCAACTTAGGTAAGGCAAATGATCTAGAGAAACTGCTGCTTCCCCATTTGATCTCAGTGGCTTCTGACAACTGATAGCACGAGACTGAAAGTAGGGCACATCTGTTCATTTTTTGCACATATTTCTTCTATATTTTGGCTCCATTATAAATGTTGTGTTCAAAATTCTTAAGATCTTTCCCTAAATTCCACATCCAATTTATATACATACATACATATATTCATGTATCAGTTTCTTAAATTAACTGTAGAAATAAGTCATTATGAATCAAATAAATACATTAAAATATTGGTTAATCATAAGGGAAACAAAACTGACCTTCTGAATAAATACTATGGACTAGTTTATCAATACAATTAACTTTTAATCCTAATTCCATTGTTCTACCAATTATGACCCCTCAAGGTCAGGTGCTGGATAAGCATAGTGAACTTGCAGTATATTGTAGACTATGGTCTTGCAATATCATAATTTGAATTGCACCTGGAACATCTCTCTCCATTTTCATCATATAGTAACTGTACTCACACTAAAAAAAGAGACTTAGAAGAGGTGAGTTAAATATACAACCAAGCTCTAAATCATGCAAGTGAAGGTGAGGCTTTGCAATTAGTTTCCTAAATGACTTTGTGCAGGTCTTTTGTTTTGTTTCACTTTCTCTGCCTGTTAAGTGAAGGGTATTATTCAAATACTTCCTAAATTTACACATTAGTTATGAGGATTATTGAACTATTATCTACATAATTCCCTCCATTTTGAAAAAGTGATTCATTTTTAAAAGACGCTGTTGTCCTCTGGTAAAGTGTGGTATTATAGTGCTATTTTTGCCTGGTCCTTTAAAATTTTCCCAGAAAATGATAAGATAGACTTCAAAAGAAAATACATAACCAGTGCTGAGATTACATATACACACAGAATTAAACCGCTACCCAGAATGAAAACAATTGAATACATGAAACTCAGATTAAAGTGGGAATTTGGCAGCTTTCTGGTTCATTTGATCGATGTACCAAATAAGTCACTAATCTTGGTGGGTTTTTTTTGTTTTGGGCTTGAGTTATTTCCTGAACTCATACACCAGGCAAATATCCTTTTTAAACACACTGTATACTGATATTCTCAAGAGATTAAGCAAATTAACCTTAATGATTAGTTAAACAATTGTTTAAAAGGAAGGATTTGTGTAAAATAGGTTTCATTGTCATGAAAATATAGCTGGCTAGTGCAGTTACTGTCTTGTTAGATTTTAGACCATCCATATGGCTCTACCGGAAAATAGTGTCCAGCCATTTGGATTTGTCTGGCTGTTGGCACCTATGATGTTGTCATTCCAGGATGATGATCCTAGGCTGGACTCTGAAGAGATTTGCAGGTTAAATACTGTGCCTTCTCATATCTTAAAAATCATTTAAGATTGCCTATACTATAGTATTTTGAAGATTTTAATGCAGAAATGAAAAGCATTATCTTTGTTTTTGTAAGCATTACGAAGTCTTCCTACAGATATGATGACCTCCTTATTGATACAGTGCTACATCTTGGCTGAATCAGAAAAATAAAATGCTGGGATAAATAATTTTTGGATACACAATTAACTTGTTTTTTTAATCTATTGTAATGTAATACAGCTCCATCATTCTTATTGTATAATCACCAGCTGCAGTGGAGTTGATTCTGACTCATGGCGACCCCTGAGTAGAGCTCTGCTCCTTAGAGTTTTTAATGGCTGATTTTTCAGAAGTAGATCACCAGGCCTTTTGTCCAAGGTGCCTGTGGGTGTTCTCGAACCTCCAACCTTTCAGTTGGCAGCTGAGAGTATTAACTGTTTGTACCATCTAGAGAATCCTTGGATTACATAGAAAGCATGCTCCTTGTATACTTGTTTACCATATTTTTACTAAAATAAAGTGCAACTTCTGTGTTTGGCATGCCCTCTTCCCATGAGGCACCTGGACAAGCACTGCCATGTCAATCCTCTACCACGTAACCATAAAAAAAATTAGTATAGCACACTTACAAAAATACCTCAAGGTGCACGTTGCCTTTGCGTAAAAATGCAGTAATTGCCTCTCTTTTTCTGTAGGTGTGTGAATATAGAATTCAATAATAAGAGTATGAAAGACTTTAACTGAAATTCAAAATTTTCCAAACAGAAATATATGATGAATATCAGATTGTTTCTTGGGGACATTACTGAATATTCCTGTCTCATATTTAAGATTTTTTGGGGAGCTCCATTAGCTTTAAGATTTTCTTCTCACCACTTTTACTTAACAATTGCAAAAGTGATTCAAGCTGCAGATGAAATGAGAGAACAAGTACTATTACTTTATCAAATGGTTATGTGTGTAAAGCAATATTTCAATAATACTAGTATGAATACCAATGCTATAAAACACCAAGTAATAATGATAGGCCATATTTATTAAGCTCTTACTGCATAACAGAACCCCTCCTAAGGGTTTATATAGTTTGTCTCATTTCAACTCTACTTACTTTCATAAAATAGGTTTATTTTCATCGTAATTTTACAGAGAGAAAACTGAATCTGAGAGATGAGGTAAGTTACTTGTATTATATGGCAGGGTGGGAATATGAGGGTAATTTGACTCCAGAGCCCACACACTAATTTTCCCTTTGGCTTTCACATTACAGTTACATTGACTATTGTAGAAACATATTATGAAAAAAACTTATGTAATTCAGGTAGATTGTATTATTGTTCTCAAATATTAATTGCCCCTCCCAGGGGAAAGATTATACTTTCTGATCTCATCAATGTCAGACTTGGCCATGTAGCTTGGTCAAGTCAATAAAATGTTTTACTTTCTGGCAGTAGCTTTAAAAGTTAGCACATGGTTTGCCATGTTCCTTCTCTTCTGCCACCAGGCTAGCAATGGCCCAAATAGGAGCTGCTCCATTATACTGGGTTCTGAAATGAATATGGAGACATACGCATCATTGTCGCCAACACCCCGTGGACACACAGCAGGAGCCATGATAAATACACCTTCATAATTTTATGTCACTGAAATTTTAGAGATTTGGGAGCTGTTTATAACTATAGCATAACTTAGCCTACTCTCACACTTACAGGCATTCATGCCTAAGCAATAAAACTAAAAGAGTGGCAGTGGCCTCAAAGCCAGGCAGTTGGTAGCAAGGAGCAGTTGCTTGAGGTTGGTCATGTGCTATTCATGCCATGAAACTGTTACCTCTAAAAACTTAAAGTGCAAATAATGCTCTTAGTGAATGGCTTGCTTTGTGTCAAGAAGTTAGGAAACAATGTCAGTTGTGTGTCTTGATACTATTGTGTGCATTTTACAATGCGCATTTGACAAAAAAGAATTCAGAAAATATTGACCAGTTTACAAGAAGGAATGAAAGGAAATAGGGAGAGTCAAGAAATTAAGAAATTCAGGAATTTGACGACTGAAATGATACAACTGGTTCTCATGTATAACCAATGAATGATAACACTGAGATGACCTTTGTATAATAAAAGGAGCCAATTAAATTTCAGCCAAGGTCCAAGTCAAGAATACGGTCATCACTGATTACTTTGACACCCAGTATGTCTTTGCATTGGCTCAGGAAAAATGGCTCTGGAAAAAAATACTAACTGTGCAAAGGTATGGCACTCATAAGGGAACCAAATGGGCTCAAGATACTTAAAATTAAGTACGGAGACAGGCATGTCTACTGGCAAACAGAATTGATGAAATCAAATAGATAAGACGTCAACTATGTTTCTGAGGGAGTAGTACTGTCAAAAGAGTATATAACCTAAACTAAAAGGGACTGTGACTTCTTGAAACATGGGCTTCTAAACATCTACGGGTGTAAAGCGGACTGAGAATGTACCTCAACCCCCAATGAGGGCATGATCTCAAAGGGTAAAACCAGAGCCCGTGGAGAATAATGAACTGTAGAGCTATCAAAGAATGCTCCCTCCCTGAGATTAGGAACTCCTTGCAACAACTTCATAGACAGCTTTGGTGGTGAAATGGTTAAGCACTCAGCTGTTAACCGAAAGGTTGGTGGTTCAAACCCACCCGGTGGCTCCATGGGAGAAAGACCTGATGATCTCCTCCCATAAAGATTACAGCCTAGAAAACCCTATGGGGGCAGTTCTTCTCTGTAACATGGGGACATTATGAGTTGAAAATCCACTTGAGTGCACCTGACAACAACCCCAGGGGGATTTTAGAGCTTTTATGGACTAGTGATTGCTGTAGCTCCCATTTTTCCATGTTCTGAATGTGATTACTTGTTGTGGTCAGCCTGATGCAGTTCAACCATTGTATATTGGATGTGTATAGTGTTGATGTCTCTGAGTGATGCAAATGGTCAATGTGCTCAGCTGCTAACTGAAAGATTGGAAGTTGGAGCCCACTTGGAGGCACCTCTGAAGGAAGGCTTGGAGATCTACTTCTGAAACATCAGTCATTGAAAACCCTATGGGGTACAGTTCTACTCTGACAAATACATGGGGTCACCTTAAGTTGGAATTGATGCCACGCAACTGTTTTTTGTTTTTTAATGTGGGATTGATAACTGGTTCATAGGTTCCCAGACTCAGTGTAAAGACCATTACAAGTCCCTAGACTTTGAACCTAATGCCAGACTAGTAGGGTTATCTCTTGTGGGGAATGGATATGTGTGTTTTGCCTGCGGGAGCTGAAAAGAAGTGAACATTTGTGATGCTTACTGTCCCTCCCTGGAAGCAGATTAATACTTTCCCAAACTCACTGATGTCAGGCTTACACTTGTGACTTTCTCTGGTCAATGATGGAAGTGACATGAACAGAGCGACAGCTGACCCTGATAAACATAAAGCATGAGCAAGAAATAAACATTTGGAATCATTTTTTTTACTGCAGCACAACCTAGGCTATCTTGACCCAATATGTATTTATTAATTAATTTACTCAATATTTGTTAAATAATTACCATATGCCAGGCACTTGAGATGCAAAGATGTCAGAGGAAATAGAAATTGCAGTGGAGCAAAAGGAAATTAGTTATACCTGACCTGAGTGGAGGACACATGCTGAGAATTGTCAGGATATGGAACTAGAAAAACGCGTTTGTATTGTTTAGGATTAATTATATATATTTGGGTGTGTGTGTGTGTTTTCAAACTATGGGACACAGGGTGGAGTGGAGGGTCACTATTACTTACAGTTTCATCTTATGTTCTATATCTGCTTAGATACATATTTCCTATCAGAAGTTTAATTTTTAGACTCGCAATAAAGCTTTACCGCAACGTTCAAAAAAAGGAAAAAGAAACAAACTGCAAAAGCATCCTCAGAACATCAGGGGAGCCCTGGCTGCTGGTTTGGCTGCTGGTTTGGCTGCTATTTTTAGCCAACTCTGCTTCTGTCAGACCGGGTCAGTGCTGAATGCCAGAGGCAAGATGGCATCCTTGGCAGAAGCAAGACAGGGTGATAGGGATATTTTAAAAATGTTACACCTAAGAAATCGAGGGGTGAGTGTAATGAAGTAGTGCTTACTTTTGAAGGGATTGTGAGCTCTTAAATGTCAGAAGGCTTTGAGTTGAGGCTATACCACAAATACCCTTGATAAGATGAAGTAAGCACACTGGGCATCTTGGCCACCTTGGCTCTTCTTTCAAGCACTTTAGTCTGGGCGCTGCAGTGCTGATGGTGCACAGTCCACAAAGGTCAGTGTTCCCTGGATCTTTATTTGGAAAGATTATCTAAGCATCACAATGTCTTACAGTCCAATTTAGGTGACCAGGTCAGAAGTAAATCCTGAACATTAGATACCAGGAATATCCTAGAAGCATAAGAAGGATTAATCTTTATTCTTGGATTCATTAGACAGAATTGCTAATTAAACGGCATACATTTTTTTTTAAAAGGCACTGTTTTGTTGTTTTATTTTTACATGTTTGCTAAGAAACTTGGATAATTATCATACAGTTTCTTGAATACAGGTGAAGTCTGAAAGATGAATAATTAGATATCCTCAACCAGAAGGCTTCCTATATTTAGCACTAGCTGGGATTGCCTGTGAAAGTTATAAGAGCAATTACAGATGGTAGGAGTTATACTCAGTTGTTCTATACTTCTCGTTTGTACCCTGACTTCTCCAAAACTGGCCAACAGCGCATCATATATATGCCTACTTAGCCTTATTTAAATTCTCAATTCTCCTTTACAGTCGGTGTGATGTTAGGGCAAGTCATATTTCATGAGTCTCCAAGATAAGATTCAGGTTCACCTTGCAGGGTTTAACATGTAAGTACGAATTTTGCAAGTCCAAACTCTGTAACTCCTAAACCAGAAACCAAGCCTGTATCTGTGGAGTCGAGTCCAACTCATGCCGCTCCATGTGTTAGAAAGTAGAACTGTGCTCCATAGGGTGTTTTTTTTTTGCTGTTTGTTTTTTTTTTAGGTTGTAATCTTTACGGAGAGGCCCTGGTGGCACAGTGGTTAAAAGCTCAGGCTGCTAACCAAAAGGTCCGCAATTCGAATCCACCAGCTGCTTCTTAGGAATCCTACAGGCAGTACTACTCTATCCTATAGGGTTGCTGCGACTCAGAATTGACTCCATGGCAACGGATTTGGTTTTTAATCTTTATGGAAGCAATTCATTGGGTGGGTTTGAGCACCAACCTTCAGGTTAGCAGCCAATCACAGCTTATGACACTTAGGCTTCTTATATAGCCCACAGGCAGTTGTTTATTTCTTGCCCCTAGTTCTGAAAAAGCACATCTTTTCTGACTGGTCTCCATGTACAAGTCTGAACTCCAGACCGAAACTACAATTTCTCTGTCCACCTGAACATTGAAGTGCTTCTTTTACTTAGATGAGGCAACAAGAACTTCTTCAAATAGCCCTTTTTTAAAAATCAATTTTCACCAAAGGCCTCTCTCCTTGTGAATTTAGTTCCATTCATTGGTTTACTTTTGTTAATTCACTATTAGCAAATTGGTTCTTTATACCAAACCAGCTCCCTTCAAGCACATTATCTTGCTTCCCACAAGCCTACTTTTCTCTTTTCTTGGCATCTGTTTCCTTTCTTGGTGTCTCGAGGTCCCTCCCAGTCCTCTCTGCTAAAAAAACCAGAACTGCTGCCATCAGTGAATTCCAACTCT
The DNA here is from genome assembly GCF_024166365.1 of Elephas maximus indicus. Classification (NCBI taxonomy): domain Eukaryota; kingdom Metazoa; phylum Chordata; class Mammalia; order Proboscidea; family Elephantidae; genus Elephas; species Elephas maximus. The sequence continues at coordinate 55,946,913 of NC_064833.1, read as the reverse complement.
TAGAGCCCCTATAGGACAGAGTATAGCTGCCCCATAGGATTTCCAAGGAGCAGCTAGTAGATTCAAAGAACAGTCTTATTCACCTGATGCTTCCCGGGACTCTAGGTCTTTTCCTGGCTTGATCCATACCCTTTTAGTCTCACGTAGTGTTATGGATCTAATTATGTCCCCCCAAAATACGTGTTGTAAATCCTAACCTCTGTGCCTGTGATTTATAAACCCATTTGGGAATAGGTTGTCTTCGTTACGTTAATGAGATAGTATTAATGTAGGGTATATCTTGAGTCAGTCTCTTTTGAGATAGAAAAGAGATGAAACAAGCAAACAGAGAGAAAGAGATGGGGGAAGACAGAAGCAAACCCACATGAAGATTGCCCAGGAGTAGAAGCTCAGAAGAGACAAAGACCTTCCTCCAGAACCTACAGAAAGAGACAGTCTTTCCTTACAGCTGGTACCCTGAATTTGGACGTCTGGCCTCCTAAACTGGGAGAATATAAATATCTGTTTGTTGAAGCCACCCACTTGTTGTATTTCTGTGATAGCAGCACTAGATAACTAAGATAGGTAGCTAGTAATTTTATCACTCGTCTACCCCAATAACTTGGCCAGGATAATCTAGGAAAATAGGAATCTTCTGTTTGGTCTTCATTTTGAATCAGGATCCTCTTCCTTTTTCATGTATAATCTGAAGGAAATCTGGGCTCCTTTCAGCTTTGGCTTCTGCTTTTAATGTTTTTCCGACTGAGTGTCCTGGCCTTTCAACTTTCTTTCTGTATATTTGGTTTTAGTGTCTCTGAATCTACAAAAATCCCTTAAGGGTTTGCATAATTCCTGCCTTTAGTGTCTTTGACCTATCTAGCTGAGCATGTGGCCTTCATTTCCCCAGTGGACTAGTTACTATACCTTGGCTAGACATGAGTCATATTTCATCTTATAGCAGGTAGAGTATTATTTTTAATATTATTAATAATAATATTGTTTATTTCCTTTATTGACCACGTAGTCACATCAGGCCCTAAACTGAGCACTTGGCAAATATAAGTGTGTTCGTAAGAATACCATAAACAGGCCCTTAAGTTACTTGGCACAGAAATCCATAGACAAATTCCTTTTGGGAATGCTTCTTATTTCCCTCTCTTTAGCTATTTAAGTACTCTGAACCATTTAATTTTTTTGTTTTAATTGTGCTTTAAGTGAAAGTTTACAGTTCAAGTTAGTTTTATATACAAATATTTATACACACATTATTATGCGACCCTAGCTCCTCCTTTCCACCTCGGATTTTCTGTGTCCATTCAACCAGTGCCTGTCCCTTTCTGCCTTCTCATCTCATCTCCAGACAGGAGCTGCCCCTTTAGTCTCATGTATCTGCTTGAACTAAGAAGCATGCTCTTCATGAGTATCATTTTATGTCTTATGGTTCAGTCTAATCTTTGTCTGAGGAGTTGGCTTTGGGGATGGTTTTAGTTCAGGGTTAACAGAGAGTCTGGGCCCCCTGTCTTCTGGGGTTCCTCCAGTCTCAGTCAGACCATTAAGTCTGGCCTTTTTACTAGAATTTCAGTTCAGAACCCCACTTTTCTCCTGCTCCGTCAGGGACTCTCTGTTGTGTTCCCTGTCAGGGCGGTCATTGGTGGTAGCCAGGCACCATCCAGTTCTTCTGGCCTCAGGCCGATGGAGTCTCTGGTTTATGTGGCACTTTTTGTCTCTTGGGCTAATATTGAAAAATTCATACTTTTAACTTATTTAACCAAAATTTCCTCAGATTAATATGTATTAACCTCTCACAAAACCAATGTTTTGTGAACATTCTTTGGAAAAGGCAGCATTGTGTCAGTTCTTGTTCACAGAAAACTGAAAAAGCAGAAACTATTTTCCTCATTTTACAGATAATTAAGTGAATAATTTCAGAATGATTTAAGATCCTTGCTCAGTCGGACAAATAATGACATAAGACCTGTGCCCTAAATCACTCTGCTATTATTCAACACTTTTAATATTAAAAAATAACTTAATTTAAAACAATTATAATGCTCCTGACCTTCAGAAATTCATCGACGTTAAATCTACCACTTGGGTTTGGAGGAAGATAGGCTTTCAGGGCTTTGTAATCTATCTAGCCAGGTTTTTCACCTCACCAGTGCACTTTTGTGCCATTTATCCACTTTGATGACTTAGCTCAGTAGTGTGCTGGACTATGCTGGTTCTTAACAGTCAAATATAAAATTTCCAGGAATTTTGTGAACCAGTTGCTAAACATAGCCATTATTCAAAATTCAATTACATAAACTTGCAGTTAAGTAAGTTACACTACAAACAAAGGCAATAAGTGCTCCAAACCTATTAGTCCTAATTATTTTACTACATTATTACCATCTATGCTCTTGAGGTTATTTGTATCTCATAGCTCTATGGTGGACATTTTATATAACAGTATGCATCTCTTTATATCATGTTGATAGCTTGAAATTGACCACAGTGGGAGATTTACACCACAAAAATTGGCAAACACCACAGATCAGGGCTTGATTTATTATCTTGTTGATTGTTTGGGCCTGTATGTATATGGTAGCCACTAGCCACATGTGGCTATCACTTGAAATGCGGCTAGTCTAAATGGAGATGTGTTGTAAGATTAAAATACACATTTGAAAATATAGTAGGGAAGAAAAGTAAAATATCTCACTAATAATTTTATATTGAAATGATACTATTTTGGATATAGTGCGTTAAATGTATCTTCTTGTTTTTTAAAATTAGCTTCCTCCAACATGTCTTTTCATGTCACCTCATCAAAATGATTAAGGTCAAAAGCTGAAAGGTATACAATTAAAACACACAAGATTAAGAAAATAGACAGAGCTTATCTGTATCTAAGCGCAGAGAAAAGGCTGGTTAAAACCTAAAAATCTCAAGATAATTTTAAGGAAAACCAACCGTGTTCAAAAGCAGAAAGCTAAGAAATCAAAGTTAATAAAATAGCTTCCCAACTCTTGAAAATTCAATAAAAGTTTTTCTAAGAACTGAATTATAGGTGATTTAAATTATTTAAATTTACTTAGCTGATATTTGGAGCTTACTGTTTTTTGGCACAAACGCTGTGATTGTTTATTTTTAGCTGAGAAACAAGTCTTTATTCTTCATTAGCTAGGCCTATTCGGTTCAATTTGAGATAGTCCATCTATGAGAAGTCGTACTTGCTCTCAAATAGTTTAATTAATTACATTATCACACAAAAATGTACAAGTGCCACTGTGAAAAGTGCTGTGTGAGATTCCAAGTATAAGGAGCAGCATGTGAAAAGGCCTGGTGGCAAACAGAAGCAAGGCAAGGACAAGGGACTGAAAGAAAACTTTGTGCATGGAGCAAAGAAGGCAAGAAGGGAGGTGCTTTAAGATGAGACCAGAAAGGCAGGGAAGGCCCAGATCTATATATAAAAAAACCAAAACCAAACCCACTGCCGTCGAGTGGATTCCGACTCATAGCGATCTATATACAGGCCACCTTAATCATTATTCTGTTTTACGTTAAGACCAATGGGAAGCCACTGTGGTGTCTTAAACAGGTGAGGGACATGGGAGGTGGAGGTGGTGAGTAGGAGGGGAACATTGCAGACTGACCTGGATATGGTGAAATATATGATCTAGAGGTATTTCTAAAAGGTCAATGCTAGCGACATGGTAAAGAAACAACTGGGGGAGGGGGCAAAGTGGAGGTAGGTGCATCCCTCAGGGAGCTATTCCCCTGTACTTGAGAAAATGTAATAATGTGGGATAGAGAAACAGTGGTGGAGAGGGAGAAGTGGATGGATATGAAAAACATTCAGGAGGCAAAAATCACCAGAATTTCATATAATCTCTACTGAACACAAACGTGCTTCTCATAGAAGAATGACAAGGCCATTGGCCAGGCTTCACCCGGTCGTGTGTATTTACTAGCGATTAGAGGAAATTTGTACTGATCAGATGCTCATGGCCAGCTTCTCACTTGGACCTAACAAATGCATTTGGGATACAGGCATAAATGTGTCATGTGTGTCCAAGGAGTGGAGCAAAGCCACTGACTCAGACAGGAGGAAGCCAGACCCCAGTCCTGCCAACAAAGAAATGCGTAAAGACCACCGCAGGCAAAGCACTGTTTTTTATAAGGCCTTCCCTCTGAACTTTCACATCTTCTTCTAAGTGAAGATGGTTGGTTAAAGCCTTTACCTTTCACATTTTTTAAATCAATTAGTGTTATTTGGAGGCAGTAACAATGAAATATTTTGTATTTTTAAGCAAATTTAGTTTGCAGAAATTAAATGTCAAGAACCTTTAAATTTAATTGCTGATATCATTCTATGCTCTATCATGACCTAGTTAAACCCCAGTGCCCTCAAGTCAATTCCGACTCATAGCAACCCTATAGGACAGAGTAGAACTGCCCCATAGAGTTTCCCAGGAATGCCTGGTGGATTTGAACTGTCAACCCTTTGGTTAGTAAATAAACCACTACGCCACCAGGGTTTCCTCATGACCTAGTTAGCAGCCTTAAATAATTTGAGCCCAAACACTTTTTTCTTGATACATACATATATATTTATATTTATATTTGTGCTTTTATACTGGGGGATTTTTTCAACTAACAAACTTAGCATCATCCACCGTTTCCTTTGTTCCTATACATATGTTCTTCCTCTTTCTTCTAGTGAAACAGATTTTTCTGCTGTTTGTAGCTGTTGGGAGAAATTTAGGTGGAAAAATCTAAACATGTATTTGCTTAGAGAGCCCTAAGAAATGGCACATTGTGCAATTTCAAAGCTTTCAAAGAGCAATCATTACACGGAACTCTGTAAATACTCATTTAAGTGACATAATTCTGCACAATAAAAGAAAAGCTGATGGCATTAAAAAGTGATTCTGGCCAATAAGCATCAGCTAAGTCTCTCCCCCTCTTCCCCTAGGAAGGCATCTTTTGTTCTATTTAATTAGGATAAGATGGGAAAATGTGTAGTGTTGAGTGTGCTCAGAGAAGCTATGACATTAATTCTGCAAAATACTGTAATATACTCCATTGGCTGTTAGATAAAGGTTATTGCTTTTGAAACTACCATCAGATTGTAAAAGCTGTGTGTTTCCCTTTAACATGATAATTATTAATAAAAATCATTGAGTCGTTGCGTTACACTATCAGGGTTTTTCTATTTGATCAGGAAAATTCTTGGGCTGGAAATGACTCTTTCTGAGGGGTAAAGCTACTGTGACCACCGCTGTACACCAGAGCTGTTTGCTTTTCAGATTCAATGTACACCTACATCCTCTACACCGAGCAGCCTGTTTAAATTTACACTGTACCTTTCAGGAAGGCTCGGCTCCGCTGCGCTGTGGATAGATGTGTCACAGGGCTCAGAGAGCTCCAGTGAGGACTGTCATTTGGGAGCTAATGGAACAGAAAACAAGAAATAGAGCTTTGGCTATCTCAGTGAAAATGGAGACTGATACATCTATTTTACTCTACTTTTTCGAATTAAACAAAACGGAGATGACCAATCAACACTACAACAGAAAATAATTGCAGAGTAATTTTACTTGTAATGGACACTGTAAAGAACTCATCGTGCTTGCCATACTGAAATCCCTTTATAGATCATCAAGGACATGGCAGTTGTTGAGAAAGAGGGAGAGGGAGGAATGTCAGCCATTTTACTATGACATAATAGATCCTGAGGGAAGAGAAGAACAATTTCTGGATCCAAGAAGTTACATGTTCACATTCATTATTAAAAGGTGGTTTTATTACTTTGGCATGTTTCAAGGCTTTTCCCAAGATACTATGATATTGGAAGAGCTACATTTTATAAAAAAAAAAAAAAAATAGCAGTTGTTAATTGCCATGTCCTCTTCTACACACTTTGCATGTTTTATCGTAATCTTCACAACCACCTTTTGATGTGGGTACTGTTATTAGTCCCATTTGCAGGTAAGAAAATGGAGTCGAGAGAGGGTAAGCTACATAATGAGTTAGTGGCAGATCCCAGATAGAAGGGGGACCATAAAAGGTGTTTTCAATTCATTCAACCAGCTGCATATAAATAGTTGTGAAGCTGTGAGTGTACGCAGGTTGTGAATAGGCATCATGCAATTTTCAGCATTTTGTAAAAAGAGGTTCTCTTCTCAAAAATATAAATCTATTCATGCCCATTTTATCCTTTTTGTGAGTGTATGTGTGTGTATGTGTGTGTATGTGTGTGTGTTGTTGTTCTTGCTGAATTGCTTGAGCCTGAGGAACTGCTTATTCTGTACCACTTTTCACTCTACAGAATTACACTTAAGACTAGAAGCCAGGACTTTGCACTTTAACTCCCTCTAGCATTCAATGAGGAACTCTTCAAAGAAGCAGCATAGAAATTCATGGTCTATTTGCCACTACTCATTCACAAGGGAAATTAATTTGCCTTCCAAAATCTGGATAAGAAATAACTTCTAAGAGGCAGTAATACAGATTCAATCAGAATAAATAGTCTGAGTCACAACTGTAAGCAACTAAGCTTTACTCTTAGAAAACATGACTGCAACCAACCTGGAAACCCTATAAGTATTCCCTTTCTTGATTTACCAAGATGTATAATTAAAGTCATAAGCTCTGTAAATAAAAGAGTGCTGTGTTTCCGCGCCTTGCACTATATGTGGTAGATCCAGTTGTATAAATGCACAAGGGTGTATTGTTTCCCACCTATCCCATTAACAAATACCTCCAGGCATTTTAATTTTTTAAGTTATAGCTAAATTCAAAGGAAGACATTCTACAAGGTAAATTCATATACTGAATCCTAACTATTGATATAGCCCCTCCCAAAAAATGTATTGCACACATATCTAAAAGGTTATATAATTTGTCTTAATCTCTCTAGGCATCTCTTTCAGTCTGCTTGTAGGATATTTTTTCTAGTTTTCTTGCAGTGCCCTTTTACCAAATAATACCTGTCTAGTGAAGTTCTCAGTCAATACACTGACATTTGATAGAATTTTGAGAGATTTTAAAACTTCTCACTGCACAACTCAAGGATTCATCATTGAGGGCACACACACACACACACACACACACACACACACAGAATACTTTTTTTTCTTTAACCAGTTTTATTGAGGTATAACTTACATGCAATAAAATTCAAGTACAAAATTTAAGATGGCATCAAAAAGATAAATATTTGAATGCAATATTTTTGAAAATCCAAAGTAATGCAAACAAATCCATGATGAACAAAATATCAACATTTTAAATAAAGACAGGGTAGTTATCACATGTAAATGTGCATAAATTAGAACAGTAGCTGGCATATTTTAATTGCTTGGTGATGTTGGTAATATCATCTGACATTATCATCATATAGATTTTTCAATTTTATTTTATTGTTGTAAAAATATATAAACCATCATTTGCCTATTCAACATTTTTCACGTGTACAGTTTAGTGACACCAATTACATTAATCATGTTGTGCAACCATCACTTGACAATAATTGTTCCCAAATTTTCCATCACGGTAAAGATTTTTCAGTTTTAAACATGAGAAAACTGAGACTCAAGGAGTTTAAGTGGCTTGTGCAAGGTTCCAAAGCCAGTCACAAGATGCACACTCAGAAAGTTTTACTCTAGAGCCGTACTCGTTTCACCATAGTCCTGGCCCTGAATTGCCCTGAGTGCTCAGCTACTAACCAAAAAGTTGGTGGTCCCAGTCCATCCAGGGGGACCTCGGAAGACAGTCCTGGTAATCTGCTTCCAAAAAATCAGCTATTGGAAAACCCTGTGGAACACAGATCTACTCTGATACACATGGGGTCGCCATGAGTCAGAATCGACTTGATGACAACTAGTTAGGAGTCCCTGAGTGGTACAAATGGTTGAGTACTCAACTATTAGTCGAAAGATTGATGATTCAAATCAACTCAGAGACACTTTGGAACACAGGCCTGGTGATCTGCTTCCGAAAGCTCAGTTCTACTGTGTACACATGGGGTCACCATGAGTTGGAATTGACTTGATGACAACCAACAAAGAAAAGCTGTTGTGGGGGGGTAAATGAGATGATGCATGTAAAATACTTTCCACTGCCAGTGCCCTGTTAAGTAGTAACCATAATTATTATTATTACTTTACATAAATGAGAAAAAGAAGAGCAAAGTAACTTGTCTAAATGGCCACATGATGGCATTTCAAATAATTTGTGGGCTTTGATTCTCTTCATATAATAGCATAAAACTTTTTTTGAAAAGTCTGTTTTTATTGCTACAACTACTACAATTTGTGTAACACTTCCTCTTTTTTCAAAATACACACAGGCCTATACTTAGTCTCACAATAAGAAGATTAAGTAGGTAGGGCAAGTATTTTTATCCTCTTTTTTTAATAGGTGAGAAAAGGAACTCAGCAGGGATTAAGTTGTTTGTTCAAGGGATCCAGCTAGTAAGTCTTCAAAAGCTTTCCATTGTCCTATGCACTCATTTCCTCCACCCATTTGTCAGTCCGTCATACTGCAGTAGCTTACATGTTGCTGTGATGCTGGAAGCTATGCTGGCAGTGTTTTAAAAACCAGCAGGGATATCCATGGTGGACAGGTTTTAGCGATCTACTTCCAAAACAAAGCCAGTGAAAACCCTATGAATCACACCAGAATATTGTCTGACACGCTTATTTTGGACATGTCATCGGGAGGGATCGGTCGCTGGAGGAGGGCATCATGTTTGGTGGAATGTAGAGAGCCAATGAGGGTATAGGAGATCCTCGGTGAGATGAATTGGCACAATAGCCACAAAGTGCTGGTGATTGTGAGGATGATGCAGGATTGTTCTGTTGTACGTGAGGTCGCCATGAGTCAGTCCACTCAAAGGTAGATAACGACCACAAGGTGCATCCATTTCAGGGAAATTCTTAGTAATTTTACAGGCCAGAGAACTTCCTGCTTCAAAATGTGTATAATGTCAGTTCTGGAGTTTGGTAAGCACAACTTCTGCCTACTCCACCGTCTGTTCTTCTGCAGACAAAGTGATGAAGGGAACAAGAGGGACGGGGAAATGGCTACAAACTGCTGAATCGAACAAACCCTTTCTTTTCTCCCCAAAGGAGCTATAAATGCTTGTTGCTTCTTCTGGGAGCCCAGGGCAGGAGGGATACCAGCAGGTATGGTTGCCAATGAAATGAATAATTTTTACAACTTCCTTTTCTCTTGTTTTTATGTCTTCAAAGTTATCTGTAAGAAATGTGCGAAAACATGCATCTGTTTTGTAACTTGATTTGTAAAATGGCATTAAAAATACCTGCTGAGTTTAATTTAAGGGTCTTCAAATCCCATTCTCTTTTATAGATACACCTGAAAAACTTAGAAAAATGATTGCTCTAAATTCATTTCCTCTAATAATCTAACTTTAAGATTTTTATTTTTAGCCAATGATTTATGATTAATCTGATCTTGTCTTTTCTCACTTCAAATAGTTCCTAAATTATGGAATGGCAGTTAATCATGGTACAAAAAGTGAGCAAGGCCCCTAATTTTCCAGAAGTGACACATAGCCTTATGACTTCTGAAATCAGCTGTTCACACTTGTGCTGTTTCAGGGGAAGGGCAGCTTTGGTGCAAATATCTTTTGCAAAGAAAATGGAAATAACAAAGATACAATGGGGCATCAATGTTGTTGTTAGTTGCTGGGTCCTTTGGTAAAAGTTTTTCTCTCTTAATCTTTTTATCTGAAAAAATAGTCTCATTTCTATTGATGCTTTCTTTTTGTTTATTGTGCTAATGCCATAAGATAAACCCAATTATTTGAGTATTTTAAATTCTGGTCTTTTTTTCCTCTTAATGTTTTAATGACTTTTTTTGTGCATAGCCTTTAATGGTTTTTAGCTCCGTAAGTATTCATTTTAAATCTACAGATAGATTCTGGTCTTTTTGTCTCTCATTTTTTACTGGTGTTTCTCGTTTTGAAGTCAAAACACCATGCCCATGAAATGTGGAAGAGTTACCAATTAACAACCAGGTAAAAGTCAATGAGTAGGTGATACAAGGTAAATTTATTACACTGGCTAGCTTTCATAACTTAACACTACAAAAAACAAAAACAAAAAAAAACTAGTGCCATCGAGTCGTACTATTTATTGAGCATCTCTTTGATCAGAGGTATCGCCAGAGGGTAAAAAGTTTGGACACAGGAACCTGGCTCTGCATCTGGCAAGTTCTGTGGCACTGAGCATGCTATTTAATCCCTCCAAGCCTCAATTTTATGTTTCCTAAAATGGGACTAATAATAATACATATCTCATAGGATCCCTTTGAGGATCAAGAAAGTTAACGCATTAAAGCACATAAAACACTGCCTGGTGCATAGTAAGCACTCAGTAAATGTTACCTATCATTATTAAGTGGTCAGACTGAGTAGAATGCTTTCTAGTTACTACAATAAATTCTTAAGAGAGATATTAAAATTCGTAAAAAACCCATTGCCATTGAGTTGATTCTGACTCATAGCAACCCTATACGACAGAGTAGAACTGCCCCGTAGGGTTTCCAAGGAGTGGTTGGTGGATTTGAACTTCCAACCTTTTGGCTAGCAGCCAAACAATTAACCACTGAAGAAACCTCACACTGCATGATGTTTGTCTGCAGTGTGGAATAATAAAGCTGTTACTTAGCTTGTGTTATCTATGACAGTCTATCGAATCCTATGTATAAAGTCAGCCAATAATTCACTCATTCATCTACATGTACTTAATTCAGTATATCCTTAACACTATGAAAATGCAAAAGAAATAACACACACATACACAATCATTGAAGAGACTCCTCAAGCCCTCTTTTGGAAAGATAGGCATGGGCAAGATAGTCAAAGCTTGTGTGAAGTGTTAGACTTGGAGTGTAGAGGAAATGGAAAGTCCCTATAGGCAGGGAAAATAACATTCATAAGGCAAAAGGAGAACACTTTACTATATTTCTAGTTTAATGTGTGTCTTTATCAAACTTCATGAGGAAAGGGGCCCACTTCATTTACTAAACAAGACATCTTTGATGCTTAGTATGATGATTGGTACTACAGAGACTTAATAAATATTTAGTAAATTAATGAATGAGAATGAAAAGTACATTTGGCACATATCTTTTCATTTGTATCCTTTTTGCTACAATAAAATTGTAATCATAAGTATAGCACTTTCCATGAGTTCTGAGTCATTCTATCAGCAAGTACTAAACTTAAGAGAGTAGTGGAAGCCTGCAGATCAGAAGGGCTGAGGACCTCTGAGCTTCTGATTAGTATCCTGAGTATATAGAGGAACTCCCTAAATTTATAGCCAACAGGTCAAAAGTGAAGGGGGACCTGGGGACTCCTGAGTTTACGGCTGGCATCCTGAGGGGTAGAAAAAAATGCCAAATTTGTAGCCAGCACATCAGAAGTGATTATGTTGGGGGATGCCAAGCTTGTAGCTGTTGTCTTAAGTCTTGGGCAGACTTGGTAGTCTGGAGGACTGTGTTTGTAATTTGTGAGATCTGACCTAGCTCTGAGTGGTTAGAGGGAGAAGTACTGCATGTGTAGCTGATGTCAGAATAGAAGGGAACAGAATTGATAATGAATTAAATTGATTTAGATTCACCAACATATATTTGGTGTCAGCAAAGTGGGATTTGTTTTTTTTTTCCAGTCCAATCCAACTAAAATTGAGCCAAAAAAGAAAGAAAAACCAATCATATCACAAAAAGATGCCTATATTTCTGAAAAGGAAATGGAACTGTTCGTAACATTGTTAGTCATCAAAGAAATTAAAATTAAAACCACAATGAGGTACATCCCTAAATATACCCACCAGAATGGTTAAAATAATAAAAATAACAATATCAAGCACTGGCAAGGATGTAGAGCATCACCTCGAAAGGAGATTTAGACAAATGGCAGTGTTTGTGATTGAATTAGTGATAATCATTCAGGAAAAAACATACAGAAAATAAAGTAGGCAATTCTAGTGAAAACAAAAACTTGTGGAGAGCAACCAAAAAAAAAAAAAACAAGAGTGGCAATACTAATCTCAGATAAAACAGACTTTAAAACAAAATTCACTATAAAAGACAAGGAAAGACATTACATAATGATTAACGAGACAATCCACCATGAAGAAATAACCATAGTAAATATCTATGCACCCAATGACAGGGCTCCAAAATACATAAAACAAACTCTAACAGCACTGAAAAGAGAAATTGGCAGTTCTACAATAATAGTCGGAGGCTTTAACACACCACTCTCGATAAAGGATAGAACAACTAAAAAGAAACTCAATGAAGATACAGAAGAGCTAATGGCCACAATCAACCAACTTGACCTCATAGACATATATAGAACACTCCATGCAACAGCAGCAAAGTACATGTTCTTTTGCAATGTACATGGACTGTTCTCCAGAAAAGACTACATCTTAGGCCACAAAGTAACCCTTAACAAAATTCAAAACATTAAGATAATACAAAGTGTCTTGTCTAAACACAACCCCATAAAAGCAGAAATCAATAACAAGAAGAGCAAGGAAAAAAGTCAAATATATGGAAACTGAAAAACACTTTGCTTCAAAACCACTTGGTGATAGAAAAAATCAAAGATGGAGTTGAAAAATTCCTGGAATTAAATGGGGATGAAAACACATCATACCAAAACCTTTGGGACACAGCAAAAGCAGTGCTCAGAGGTCAATTTATAGCAATAGATGCCAATATCAAAAAAGAAAGGACAAAATCAACACATTAGCTGTACAACTTGAACAAATAAAAAGAGAACAGTAAAAGAAGCCCACAGCCACAAGAAGAAAGAATAAAGATCAGAGCTAAAATAAATGAAATAGAGAATAGAAAAACAATAGAAAGAATCAACAAAACCAAAGTTGATTCTTTGAAAGGATCAACAAAATTGACAAACCATTGGCCAAAATGACAAAAGAAAAACAAGAGAGGATGCAAATAACCCAAATAAGAAATGAAATAGGGGACATTACAACAGACCTAACTGAAATAAAAACGATCATACAGAGTACTATGAAAAAGTGTATTTCAACAAATCAAAAAACCTAGAGGAAATGGACAAATTTCCAGAAACACATTACCTACCTAAACTAGCACAAACTGAGGTAAAAAATCTGAACAGACCCATAACAAGAGGAGAGGTTGAAAAGCTAATACAAAAAAACTCCCAACAAGAACAACAAAAAAAGCCCTGGCGCAAATAACCTCACTGGAGAAGTCTACCAAACATTCAGAGAAGAGCTTGCACCAGTACTACTCAAACTATTTCTGAACATAGAAAAGATGGGATACTTCCAAATTCATTCTATGAAGCCAGCATAGCCCTGATACCAAAACCAGACAAAAACAGAACAAAAAAAGAAAATTACAGACCAGTATCTCTCATGAATATAGATGCAAAAATTCTTAACAAAATTCTAACCAATAGAATTCAGCATCATATCACAAAAATAATACACCATGACAAAGTGGAATTCATACCAAGGATGCAAGAATGGCTCAACATTAGAAAATCAATCAACATAATTTAGCACATAAGTAAAACAAAAGAATCGCAAGATCATCTGGGTTGACACAGATAAGGCATTCGATAAAGTCCAACACTCATTCCTGATAAAAACTCTCAAAAAAATAGGTATAGAAGGAAAATTCCTCAACATAATAAAGGGCGTCTATACAAAACCAAAGGCTAACATCATCCTTAAAGGAGAGAGAGGCTGAAAACATTTCCCCTGAGAACAGGAATAAGACAAGGATGCCCTTTATTAACACTCCTGTTTAACATTGTGTTGGAGGTCCTAGCTACAGCAATAAGGCAAGAAAAAGAAATAAAGGGCATCCAAATCGGTAATGAAGAAATTAAACTACCCCTGTTTGCAGATGATATCTCTACTATACATAGAGAACCCAAAAGACTACACCTGAAAACTACTGGAACTAATAGAAAAATTCAGCAGAGTAGCAGAATACGAGATAAACAAACAAACAAACAAAAAAATCAGGTGGATTCCAATACGCCAATAAAGAGAGCTACAAAAAAGAAATCAGGAAAGCAATGCCATTTATAATAGCCCCAGTTGTTGTTTTTAGGTGCTGTTGAGTCAGTTCTGACTTATAGCAATCCTATGTACAACAGAATGAAACACTGCCTGGTCTTGCACCATTCTTTAAATCGTTGTTATGCTTGAGCCCATTGTTGCAGCCACAGTGTCAATCCATCTCACTGAGGGTCTTCCTCTTTTTTGCTGATTCTCTACTTTACCAATCATGATGTCCTTCTCCAGGGACTGGTCCCTCCTGATAACATGTCCAAAGTATGTGAGATGTAGTCTTGCCATCCTTGCTTCTGAGGAACATTTGGGCTTTTCTTCTTCCAATATAGATGTGTTTGTTCATTTGTTAGTCCATGGTATTTTCAATATTCTCCAACACCACGATTCGAAGGCACCAATTCTTCTTTGGTCTCCCTTATTCATCATCCGGTTTCACATGCATATGAGGAGATTGAAAACATCATGGCTTGAATCAAGCATACTTTAGTCTTCAAGGTGACATCTTTGCTTTTTAACATGTGAAGGAGGTCTTTTGCAGCAAATTCGCCCAATGCAATGCGTCTTTTGATTTCTTGACTGTTGCTTTCAAGGGTATTGATTGTGAATCCAAGTAAAATGAAATCCTTGATGACTTTAATCTTTTCTCTGTTTGTCAAGATGTTGCTTACTGGTCTACTTGTGAGGATTTTTGTTTTCTTTATATTGAGGTGTAATCCATACTGAAGGCTGTGGTCTTTGATCTTCATCAGTAAGTGCTTCAAGTCCTTTTCACTTTCAGCAAGCAAGGTTGTGTCATCTGCATAACAAAGGTTGTTAATGAGTCTTCCTCCAATCCTGATGCCCCATTCTTCTTCATATAGTCCAGCTTCTCAGATTATTTGCTCAGCATACAGATTGAATAGATATGGTGAAATGATACAACCCTGATGCACACCTTTCCTGACTTTAAACCTCTCAATATCCCCTTGTTCTGTCCGAACAACTGCCTCTTGATCTCTGTACAGGTTCCTCAAGAGCACAATTAAGTGTTCTGGAATTCCCATTCTTTGCAATGTTATCCATAATTTGTTATGATCCACACAGTTGAATGCCTTTGCATAATCAGTAAAACATAGTCGATAGCACCTAAAAAAGTAAAATACTTAAGAATAAATCTAACCAGCGACACAAAAGTACTGAAGTCACTCCTGAGGTTCACCCTTCAGTTAAAGATTAGTCAGGCCCATAAAACAAAATGAGACTAAATGGGTACACCAGCCCAGGGACAAGGACAAGAAGGCAGGAGGAGACAGGAAAGCTGGTAATGGGGAACCCAAGGTCAGGAAGGGAAGAGTGTTGACATGTTGTGGGGCTGGCAACCAATGTCACCAAACAATATGAGCCTTAATATTTTAATGAAAAACTAATTTGCTCTGCAAACCTTCATCTAAAGTACAATTAAAAAAACAAAAATACTTCCACATGACAGTGAAGGAGTTTGAAAACTCTGGTAACTCAGGAGAGAGGAAGAACTGTGGACTTGAGGAATTTTTCTAGATTACTCATCTAAATCAATTGCCATCAAGTCGATTCCAACCATGGTGACCCCATGTTTGTCAGAGAAGTCCTGTGATCTACAGGGTTTTCAATGACTGATTCTTTGGAGGTAGGTTGTCAGGCCTTTCTTCAGGGGTGCCTCTGGGTGGACTCAAACCTTCAACCTTTGGGTTAGCAGCTGAGCAAGCTCATTAACCATGGAAAGACTTCCACCTATGAAAACACAAACTTCAATCCTTAAAAGGTTGTTTGACCAAGCTTCTTTGAGAATACAGCTGTGATCTGTGCATCTTCACTTGTCCATGTTATATTCTAAGTGTAAGATTATGAAAAAAAAACTTGCAAAGAAAAGAAAAAGTAATCTTAACATGGTAGGTAGGTAGCTCAACTGTGAATAAAAAAAATTTTTTTTTTTGTGAATAGCATTTATATATTCATAATAGTCATAATAAAGTAAATACTAATATTCATTTATGCTGTTGTTAGCTGCCATTGAGTCGACCTCCAGCTCGTGGCAACCCCACACACAACAGAAGGAAAACCTGCCCTGTTCTCTCCCATCCCCATGATTGGTTGCTGATGCCAACATTCCGATCCACTGAGTTTTCATCTGCCGATTTTTGGAAGTAGACGGACAGGCCTTTCTTTCTAGTTGGTCTTAGTCTGGAAATTCCACTAAAACCTGTTCAGGGTCATAGCAACACACAATCTCCGCTGACAGATGGGTGGTGGCTTTGTATGAGGTGCAACGGGCCAGGAATCGAACGTGGGTCTCCTGCGTGGAAGGCAAGAATTCTACCACTAAGCCGTCAATGTCCCATTGATCTAATTACTTATTTTAAATTAAGATAAATATTCTATCAGATGAGTGGTGCAATGGGGTGGTGATAATGAAAGAAAATTAAATCCTATCTTTGTAGTGGGAGGTCAATAGGAAATGCAAAATCTGAAAAATCATAAGTAATCATATTAAGCAAGTTATTTAGTTACTTGAAGGTAAAGGCCAAAAGGATCAACAAAAAGTGTTGAAAGTGGTTTCTTTGAGTGAAAACATGGGACTGCCTACTTTGGTAAAAACATTATAGAATGACATTTTAAATTGCATGCAGTTAAAAACAAACTAAACACATAATTCAAAAAAAAGAAAGAAAGAAAAGAAGAGAAGATGAAGGAGAGAGAAATTTCATTTTCTAGCCTCCAAAGCAGGAATTTTCAACATTAATGGATCCCAGACCATTTCAGCAAGACCAGAGTCTCGCTGTGTCTCTCCTCTAGCTGTTGTACCAATGATTAGCTGGGTAAACATGGATGAATTAACTCTGTGTCTCTCCTTCCTCATGGGGCCAGAAAGAGAATGTACCATTCAGGGAAATGTACCATGAAGCCGTTGTGGTGGACTTGCCATATTGTAAATTTGTAAGTGAGCTCTTTTAGGTACTCTTGATAACCAAAGTCACAATTAAACATAAAACCAACAATATTCCAGTTATTTACCCAAAATACCTCCTTCCTCATAAAATGGCATCTGAAATGCTATTTTTTTTTTTTTAAACAAGAATTTTGCTTGTTGACTAGAAAGTCAGGAAAAGAGTTTTAGTTTGGTGAAAGAGTTGGTCTAAAGTCTAGGGACGCTTAATGAAATAACTCTGCCACGGAAGAGTCTCTCTCTTTAGTGAGAAGATTTCTTTTGCAACTAACCAAATGTATCATCTCTCTCCCTTAACCAATGCTGCTTACGCTAGGATGATCTTTATCTACAACCTGTCTTTCCTGCTGATCACTCATTCTTTCTTTAGATGCAGTGGAAATCTACACCTGATCAAAGTTGCCTTGTATATTTAGGCCTCAAGGGGTTTTGTTTTCTCCCTTTATGTGCTAATTTCATTGGGCCACTTCTCAGAATTCACAGACCCCACATTAACACAGACCACACAGGACAACGGAATTCTCCACTTCTGTAAATCCACAATTATCTAGCACCTGTGTGTGGGCACTCTTTACAAAATAAAGCTTTTCTCATTCTAAACCACACTTTGGTATAGATGATAGGTATATTTGAAACCCTGGAAATAATTTTAATTACTGTTAGAAAGTTTGTTGTCAAGTACTATATATGTGTGTATATATAAACATATAACCAAAACCAAACCCATTGCCATTGAGTTGATTGTAAATCATAGCAGCCTTATAGGACAGAGTAGAACTGCCCCATAGGGTTTCCAAGGAGAGCCTCGTGGATCCCAACTACCTACGTTTTCATTAGCAGCTGAATTCTTGACTACTATATTTTTTTTATACCACCAGGGTTTCCAAATATATATATATATTTATATATAAATAAATACATACATACATATACACACACACATAAAAAAACATATGTATTATATATTCGAAAGATAGCATCACGTCAGTTATTACAGTGAGGCAGAAATGTAACTGAATGCTACTCGGGTTCTTGTCTTGTTTTTTATTAGCCGATTGAAATAACACAGACACTGCAATGGAAACAGAAAGTGGGAAGTTTATTGTCTACACATACAAGGAGTGTGTGGGGTCTAGTGACCATAAGGCCACGTGCTCCCTGACGAAGGGGGCTGGGGAGCTTTTTGTTTCCAATGGTGTCGGAGGTTGGGTTTGGTACCTGGAACTTTCTGCCCTTAGCCCCTCTCATGCCCATATTTGGGGGCACGGGGTGGGGGGTGTCAGTTGAAGGATGTGATTTCTTCAATCTGTGCGTGCTTCAAGGTGTAACTCGGGCTAGTTCAGTGGCTGGAGCCACTACCTGCTGTGCCTTCCTGAAAAATATTGCTCAAAATAAGCTTGTGGTTAGTAAGACAAAGAGAGGGCAGAAGGGGTGTTGATTGGGGTTTTCAATATGGCTGAGCAGCCTGTTTCAGAAATACAAAGCAGCTTTATAGGTGGTAGTAAAGGGTGAGGAGCCAGCCAAGACATGAAGAGCTGAGTACACAAGTTACATAATCAGCAGAGACAAAGAACTTTCCACATAGCTCTATTCAAGGTGCATCCAAACCAATGGCTTGGTGCCAAAAAAGCCCCAAAACCATGGGAGGATACAGTCATCCTCCCTAATGTCGGTTCTGGATAATGAGGGAATGCCACCTTCTCTTCTTCATTATTTGTTGCCTTTGTAGCACACAAATTGGGTCAAAACCCCTTTTTAATTTATTTAAATTATCTCAATTTAATCTTAGTAAGACAAATTCTCTGTGTCAATATTCTTACATTTTATTTTTATTTATTTATTTGTTTATTTTTGCCTTAGCATAACTCACTCATCTCTCAAAGATTGCTCATTTGTGTTAATGTCTCAAAAGCCAGTCAATGAATTTGTGTTCACTTTATTCACACTATTCTTCATTTTCTAGATTTCACTTTTGACCTCTCTCAACCTTGGAGGCCACAGGCTGACAAATTCTAAATGTAGTAACGCATTAATATGGACTTCATAGATCTGCTGTCAAGAGAATGCAAGGTAAGGGTTGTAGCAGAGAATTTTAGATAATTGGAAAAGGGCAACTGTTACAAGTATTTAGTAACATTTATATACAGCATAGAAAAAGATAATGGCTGATAGGAATATTGGGAGAAGATGGTTGTATTAGTTTTCTATTGTGACATAACAA
The DNA here is from genome assembly GCF_024166365.1 of Elephas maximus indicus. Taxonomy (NCBI): domain Eukaryota; kingdom Metazoa; phylum Chordata; class Mammalia; order Proboscidea; family Elephantidae; genus Elephas; species Elephas maximus. The sequence continues at coordinate 55,927,649 of NC_064833.1, read as the reverse complement.
ATTGCCACAAACTTAGTGGCTTAAAACAACACGGATTTATCATCTCAGAGCTTCTGTAGGTTAGAAACCCAGGCATGGTTGTGGCTGAATTCTCTGCTCAGGGTCTCACCAGGTTGAAATCAAGGTGTTGGCCAGGCCTGTGGTTTTCACCTGGAGCTCAGAGTTCTTTTCCAAGATCACTGGTTGTTGGAAGAGTTCATTTCTTTGTGGGCGTGGGACGGAGGTCCTGTTTTCAAACTATTTAACTGCTCCTTGCCATGTAGCCCCAATAAGCAGTTCACCACGTGGGTGTTTGATTTCTCCCAGGCCAGGTGGAACATGTCTCTCTGACTTCTGCAACTAGCCAGAGAAAACTCTGCTTTTCAATGACTCACCTCGTTCGGTCAGGCTTACCCAGGATACTCTCCCTATTTTAAGAGAAACTGATTTGGGACTTTAATTAAATCTGAAAAATTCCTTCACACCAGTAGGTAGATTAGCATTTGACAGAGTAGAAGAAGAGGGAGAAGGTGTGAGTACACCAGGGGTTGGGAACTTGGGGACATCTTAGATTTCTGCCTGCCACAATGATCTAGGGAGAAAAATACTATTTATCCTAGAGATCTAGAGTGTACAGTGAATGAACTGCTTATTACCAGTGAATACAAGCGATAAAGTCACAGCCTAGGAGCAGGTGTTTCCTCAGAAAATGTTCCTGAGCTAAGAGAACTTCCTCTCCACCAGCCTTGCCTTATATTTCCTTTCCACCAATGAAAAGTTTTATGGGGGGGGGGAACCCTACCTCTAATAAAAATAGGAATTCTTCAAGACTTCTGAATTTCATATGCAATTTTTAGATGTTAGTAAGCCCATTAAAAAAAAAAAAGCTATATTATTTAAGTACCACATTCACACAGAAAAGTGACCAGATCATAAGTGTATAGTCCAATGTTATCACAAAGTGAGCATACCCATATAAGCACACTTAGCCTAAGAAGTGGAAAATTGCCAGCATCCCCAAAGCTCCCTAATGTCTGCTCCCAGGCTCTATACCCACCTAAACCAAGAAAACCAAACCCGATGTTGTCGAGTTGATTCCAACTCATAGCGACCTTATAGGACAGAGTAGAACTGCCCCATAAGGGTTTCCAAGGCTGTAGTCTTTTCAGAAGCAGACTCCCACATCTTTCTTCCCTGAAGAGCTGGTGGGTTCAGACTTGGTGGGTTTGTAACCACTGAGCCATCAGGGCTCCTTTTTCTATACCCACCTATCTCCCCCAAATTAGCTACTAGCCTGATTTCTAATACCAAAAGTTAACTTTGCCTCTTTTTTTTTTTAACTTTTTTAGACAAGTCACAAATGAATTTTTAGAAACTCACAATATGTAACCTTTTGTGCCTGACTTCTTTCATTCAACAGTATATTTGTGAGGTTCGTCTACGACTTTGTGTGTTATAGTATTTCGTTCATTTTTATCTCTTTATGCTATTGTATTGTAAGGCTATGCCACAGTTACTTTATCCATTCTATTGTTGATAGACATTGGAGTTGTTTCCAGGTTTTGACCACCACACATAATGCTTCTATGAGCACGCTTGAACATGTCTTTTGGTGCACTATGCACACCTGCCTGTTGTGTATTCCTAGGAGTGGAACTGGCGGGTTATAGAGTAGGCATGGGTTCCACTTTAGTGGCTACTGCTAAGGAGTGCTGTTGTTGTGTGCCTTCGACTCATCTCCCCCTTAATTATGCTTAATGTCTCCTGGTTTGAAGACTCTGTGTTTCACCATCTACAGAGAATAAACTTCCAGTCTTCTTCTAGAGAGGAGAGGAGTGGCCACCTAGCTTGTGGAGTGAGGGAAAGCATACCAGGGACACAACATCTTCTTAGTTAGATTTTCAACCAGTTCTCCCTATTTTAGCCAACTCATCCCTCTTCATCGCCCCTTCCAGTGGTACCCAGTGCTGTTACCTCCAGAGCCTTTGGGGTTTCATGGAGTCAATCAGATCGATTTTCAACATTGTCTACCATTTTGGATTCAGCTTATCAGGTCTGCTGCATTTTCTATCTTTCCAGTTTTCAAATTTTATTACTGTCATGTCCTCTCCCATCTCTTGGTCCCTATGAGGTTCATATCTATAAAACAAAATCTATTTTGTTTTAATGAGGAGTTTGGGAGCAAACAAAAGAAGACAACGTATGTGTTCAATCCAGCCTATCTCATGAGGTAACTTTTTCTTTGATAAGTATTCGACTTTTCTCCCAGAGTAGTTTAAGTTACTCTTAAATGATGTGTGAATTGGCCCACAGTTTGATAAACTAAGATTTGACTTTGTTTCTTGTAGTTTGGAATTTTTTGCCTTTTGTTATTGTTGTTTTAGAGGTATTTGTACATTTTTATCTTGCTTATAATGCGTCATAAGGAAACATACTATCTGTAGCATCAAATCTAATATCCACATGACCATATGTTGATAGAACCAAGATATTTATGAGGTATGACTTCCACAGTGATAAGTTAGTTATTAAGATGTTCTGGAATTATTTAGATGTTTTACTTCTGTTTTATGCTGAGAGTTTTGAGAAAATATATGGCTTAGATTATAATATAAACTGTTTCACTGGGTATATTTGGGGGAAACAGAGAACACTGGTATGAATAGCAGTGTCCTGCAATTGATGGATTCACATAAGAAGTCAAGCATTAATATATAGGAGCGTCTGGTGAGGTGGAACTCTGAAAATCGTGCCAAGTTCAAGCATTAATGTATCGGAGCATCTGGTGAGGTGGAACTCTGAGAACTGTGCCAATGTCTCCTCTGCCTAGAGGAAGGGTCACCTTGAGGCAAGTTTTGTGTTATTATGGGGAAGTTACTTGAAGGGCCTACATTAATTATGAAAATGTAAGACCGATACCTATCTACCGTCTTGAAGGAATGAGTAATAGCACCACTTGTGGCCTACTGAAGGCAGCTCTCCCAGTACCACTTGGAATGAGACTTGGTTCTATGGAGAAGGTAGGAAAATTTCCTGAGGGACCAAGGAACTGCCTAGAAAGAAAGGATTATAACCCTTTTCTTTCTAGTTTTAGTGTTAGATAAACCTTCCTACTTGGAAACCCTGGTGGCGTAGTGGTTAAGAGCTATGGCTGCTAACCAAAAAGTCAGCAGTTCAAACCCACCAGTGCTCCTTGGAAACTGTACGGGGTAGTTCTACTCTGTCCTATTGACTCAACAGAAGTGAGTATGGGTACTCAGATAGAGTGGCAGTGACTGAGGTCCCCTGGTAAGAAAGGACATCTGATCCTCAGAATGGAAGTTTCTCTGGACAGAGGAGGAGCCTGTATTGTAACTAGTAGGAAATAAGGAAATTGGGGACCCCTGAGCTTGTGGCTGATATCCTGAGGGACTAGAGGGAACCCCCAAACTTGTAGCCCACAAGTCAGAAGTGAGGGGAGCTACTGGGACCCCTCAAAATTGAGACTGGTATTAACCTATTTGGCAGTCTGAAGGATGGTGTCCCTTTATCTTGTGAGATCTGACCTAGCTCTGGGTGACCAGAGTCAGAGAAAGAAGTGTCACATGGGTGGCTGGTGTCAGAACTGAACAGAGAAGTGAATAAATTGGGAATTTTGATTTGATGTTTAGTGTAATCCTTGTATCAGCCATCTCACAGGGTGTTGTAAGGATTAAACAAGATATGTGGCAATAATCTCTAAAATATGAAGAGCCATGTAGATGAAAGCTGTTGTTCTGAAATGTATATCATTTGCAGGAAATGGCAAGTCTAGTCCATTAACTAAACATTCATAGGTAATCCTGAATCTCTATCACTGCCTGGAATAAAGGTTTCCCAGTGAGCCTTCAAGGGAAGAGAAAGTTTGGAAGTGGATTCTTAACTCCCTTCATTGTTTGAGAAGGAGCACATTATTTTGTCTCATTTCTCAAAGGTTTTTGTTGTAGGTATTTCCTCATCAGGGCAGAAAATAGTAGCCAAAAATAATTGGTAAGTATTGTCTGAGTTACTTTACCCTGTGAGTCTGACTTTTCCATCTTCCCCTGAATATACTTGTATCTCTCAGTGTGTGAGTTCTACTTCCTTGTTCAATGCCAAGCAGAATTTCAGAGTCTAGGCCTTGAGGAATAAGTGAGACCAGCAGCAGAAAGAGTAAAGGAGACTCTGACTTCATAATTCTGTGACAATCAATTGAAGGAGAGCAAAGTGGGAAAAGTGGGGAAGGCCACTGTTTTAATTCGTTGAGAGTGCTGGACTAGTTCCATAAGGAAACCAGGAAAAACTCCATGATGCCAAGTCTCCAGGCAGTGCTCCATAGGGCAGAGTGCCACTATAGCTCGGTTTTAATTCCTGGAAAAGTGGGAAGGTGAGTAAGTTTCCCATAGGCACTGGATAAATATCACATGTCCTGTGGGATGCTGTGTGCCCACTCCCAGAATGCCAAAGGCTGTGTTATGCTGACGAGTCCTGACTACGAGCTCCCATTGAGAACCTCTGCCAGCACGACTGGGAAGACTGTAAAGGGACCGGGAACAGTGGTACTCATTTGAAGAAGAAGCCTGTTCTGTGTCTGTTATGAACTGAATTGTATCTCCACCCCCCTCCGCAAAGTTATGTTGAAGTCCTAACCTCTGTATCTGTAAATGTGACCCTATATGGAATTAGAGTCTTTGAAGATGTTATCAGTTAGGTAACAGGGTGTCATACTAAAGAAGGGTGGGTTCTAATCCAATCTGAGTCGTGTCTTTATAAAAGAGAAGAAAATACACAGAGACTGGGAGACAGAGGAAGGATGCCATGTGATACTGCAGCTGCAAACCGAGGAACACCTGGAGAGAAGCATGGAACAGTGTCTCTCACAGAGCCTTCAGAAGGAATCAACATGGCCGATATCCTGATTTGGACTCCCAGCCTCCATAACTGTGAGACAATACATTTCTGTTCTTATAAGCCACCCAGTTTGTGTTATTTTGGTACGGCAGTGCTAGGAAACAAAGACAATGCCCCACTGCTCTGTGTTGCATTCTGCTGATTATCTGTTCTTTATTACTTGCCATCATTCTTTCTGATTATATTTTCACTGGTATCAGAATTCAGTTTTGTTTCTATTGTTTCTGCCATTTGACATGATTCCCTTCTCTTTAGAACCTCAGTTTATGAGGTTTGGAATGCTGGCCTCATTCCAGAGTCAGCCGCTACCACCAAGTGATTTTCTTCTTTCCCCCAGCCTTCCATCTCCTTCCTTCCCTGCACCCCCGCCCCACATGTCTGGCAATTAGCAAGTCCACACGTCATTCTCCTTGCTCTTAGCTGCTCAGCAGCAAAGGGAGACTTGTTAACAGCTGCTGAAATATCTTCCAGAGACAACAGCCTTTCTGCGGTGGGAGTACTGATTTCACCTTAGTCTCTACAGGGTTTCTAAACAGGGTGTCTCGGGTAAATCAGACCTTGTGACTGCGAGAGGAACCTAGCAATAAAGGGAGATGCCAGCACTGAAAAAGCCTTCCAATACATGTAGGAATTTAAAGAATTGTCATTCTTTAACTACAGCACTGAGCTTTAAATCTGTTTTATTTTTTTACCCAGATTAAGTTTTACAAAGTGTTCATAGTATCAAGGCCTAGAAAACATGATGCATGTTCATCTCATGCCTCTACACAGGACTATTAAATTATTTAAGACATATGGGTGGTTTTAAAGTTTTTTTTCATAAAGGAAGATTCTTCAGTTTTCTTTACTCTGCCTCGTAGGTTTCATCTTTTCCATGGTATTTTACTCTAGTGCAGGGTTTTCAACCCTGACATATTGATAGTTGGAAATGGATAATTCTTTGTTGTGGGGGACTGTCCTGTGCATTGCAGAGTGCTGAGCAGTATCCTTGACCCCCTATTCACTAGATACCAATAGCAACTCCTAGTTGTAACAACCAGAAAGGTCTCCAGACATTGCCGGATATTCTCTGTGGGGCAAATTGCCCCCATTTGAAAACCACTGGCCTAGTGGAAAAGAAAACAAGTAAAGAAGAAGGAATCAGAAGGCTTGAGTCCAAGCCTTAGATTCTGACGTATCTTAACCTGTCTTCTAACTCTAATCTTTGGTTTTGGAATGCACTCTACTCAGAGCCTGAAAGCTAGCAAGCTCCACTGGCAAGAGCTCTGAAACAACTAGACCAAAGCCATGTCACATGAGACACATGAGTGGGCCATTAAGGCCTTATGAATTCTGTGACCCCTGATTGTGCCTCTAAATTTGGTAGCACATTCTGTTGGAGGACCAGCCATTCTTCTTACTGAACTCAACCCCTATCACTACACCACCGGGGCAGCTATTGTTAGAAATATCTTAGTATTCCTCCAGAGTTTCTTTTTGAATGTATCAACCAATGTAAGTATAAATTTTTATTCCCCACATATTTAGAAAAAAAAGAAAAAGGTAACAGTGTTACTACTTTTGTATTTTTACTGCTCTAGTTATGGAAAATTGTGTTTCAGTGTAGCTTAAAAATTTTTTTTAATTTTCATTTTTTTGTTGTTGTTGAGACTGTGCACAGCAAAACATACACCAATTCAACTGTTTCTACATGTACAATTCAGTGACACTGATCACATTCTTTGAGTTGTGCAACCATCCTTACCCTCCTTTTCTGAGCTGTTCCTCCATGATTAACATAAGCTCATTGCCCCCTAAAGTTCCTATCTAATCTTTCGAGTTGCCGATGTCACTTTGATCCCATATAGATAGACCTTAAAAGAGCATAATGCTTAAGGCAGACTTTTTTTTTTTACTAGTTAAGCTAAACTATTGTTTGGTTTTAAGAAGGCTTTGCTAAGTATTTATCTTTTAAGGTTTAAAGATTCTCTTAAGGCCATAGTTTCAGGGGTTCATCCAGTCTCCATGGCTCCAGAAAGTCTGGAGTCCCTAAGAATTTGAAATTCTGTTCTACATTTCCCCCTCTTTGATCAGGATTCTTTTGTAGCATCTTTGATCAAAATGTTCATTAATGTTAGCTGGGCACCATCCAGTACTGGTCTTATCTCAAAGGAGGCAGTTGTTTATGGAGGCAATTAGCCACACATTCCATTTCCTTCTCCTATTCCTGATTTTCCTCTGTTGCTCCAGGTGAATAGAGACCAATCGTTGTGCCTTGGGTAACCAATTTCAAGCTTTTAGGACTTCAAGCACTATGAAACTAAGAGAACAGAATAACTAAACACATTATTTGGATAATTAACTGGGATAGCCCCTGAAACCGTGACCCTAAACCTCCCAGCCAAGGAACTAAATTTCATGAGGTGTTCGGTTATATATAAATAGTCTCATCATCTACTCTTTTTTTTTTTGTCATTGTTGTAAATATGTTGTAGTTTTAATTAGCATTTATCTTATTTTTTAAAATATGTTTAAGAGTCATTGTTACTATTTTCTGTGAAGCATCTGTTCATTCCTTGTCCATTTTTCATTTGGGTTGTTGGTTTTCTTGAAGCTGTCTGTATTATTAGGGAGGCTAGCTCTTTGTGGTATGAATTCTAAATATTTTTTTCCAGTGTGTCAATTACTTCTTCTTCTTCTTTTTTTTTTTAACACTTTTTCTTTCTTTTTATTTTTTGCTTAAACAGATTTTTAAAATAAATCTTTATTTAGTCTAATTAACAACTTTTCCTTAACTGCTGTTGGTTTTGAATTATAAAGAAATTCTCCTGTGTTTTATTTCTAATATTTTTAGGGTTTCCCTTTGTTCAACATCTATATTTTTTATTCACTGGAAATTTATCCTGGTGTTTCAGTATGAGTTATACCTTCAATTTTGCTTTTTCCACATGGTGACACAGTTGTTCCAACACCATTTGTTAAATAATTTCTCTTTACTCCACTAATTTGAGATAACATTGTTATCAGATACTAAATTTCCTTATCTAAATCTTTATGTATGTGTATGTCTGGACTTTCTATTCTATTCTTTTCTGTCTATTCGTGCAGTGCCTCAGCCCTTCATACACACATACACACACACATCACTAACATGTATAAAGATATTTTTATATTGAGTTGCGCGAGTGTTTAGTCATTGCTCTTTTTTGGCAGAACTCACTGGCTATCTTGTTTATTTTTTCAGAGCGTCCATTTTTTTAAGGAAACACACTTCTGTTTTTGTTGTTAGTTGTCGTTGAGTCGGTCCCAACTAATGGTAATCTTATCACTTTGGTGAATCAAATGAATCAGTCTTAGAAGAAATAGAGCCAGAAGGTTCCTGAGAAGTGAGGATGGTGAGACTTTGAGTCATTTACTTAGGACACATTACCAGGAAGGATCAATTCCTAGAAAATACATTACGGTTGATAAGTGGAGGGCCATCAAAAAAACAAGGGAAACCCTCAGTGAGATGGATTAACATAATAGAAGCAACAATGGGCTCAAACATACCAACAGTTGTGAGGATGATGCAGGATCAGGCAATGTTTTGTTCTGTTATATGTAAGAGAACACACTGATATAAAGCTATTCTCCATTTGTCACTACCTGAGCAGTGTCCCCAGGAGAGGGAGTCTGGGGTAGAGTTCAGGACTGTGAGCCATTGTCTGAAGCAGCATCTGCATCTCTACCTCCTCCAAACTACTTCAAGTTCACTTATTTTCCTTTGCTTGCAGGATTTGTGAGAGCATATGGGGTGAAAGAGCATGTAGAGTAGGAAAACTCTGCTCTCTAATTTTACAAAAAACTGGTCAATTTGAAAAGAGTGACAAATAGATTAAATGATTAGGAGTTAGTAGGCTCGTTCTTCAATCAATAAATTTGGCCTGAATATCTCAGGAGTTAGACTTTCAGATGTTTACCTTTAAGTAAAAGTACTCTTTTCTCTGTCACTGCACCTGACTCTTGTTTTCCCCTATATTAGCCTGTCTTGCTTGAGTAGAAGGAAGAATATGATGAGGATGGGTGGTTCTTTTAGATCCTTGCTGCTTTTCAAACCCAAAAACTAAACCCATTGCTGTCAAGTCAATTCCAACTCATAACGACCCTATTGGACAGAGTAGAACTGCCCCATAGGGTTTACAAGGATCGGCTGGTGGATTCAAACTGCTGACCTTCTAGTTAGCAGCCAAGTTCTTAACCACTGTGCTACCAGGGCTCCTTGCTGTTCTTAGGAATGCTTATAACCTAATACCTATTTTGATGGAGTGGTGAAAATAGGTTAAGATCCTGTGTTTAAGTCGCCTGTATTCACTGTTTCCTATAAAAGATCTTACCTTTTCCTTGCTCAGTCCCATCTGGTGGAGCTGGTTAGGCTCAATGTGTGCATGTCGAAGCCTGACCACAGATGTGTCTATCACTCTTTTAGGCCTAGTTTGTGAAATATGTATGAAATAAGGGTGGAATTCTAGCTGACCTATGATAGCATCCACATACCTTGGTTCCAAAGCACGAGCTCACAATTACTAATGTGAGAGAATAATTAAGATACACTAATGTTTGATTCTAATGACTCACTCAGGTAGCATCATGTAACTATACAGTTCCAGACTCATCCTGTATTTCTTATGCACTATTTGCAATGATAATCTTGCTCTTTATTTTCTAGGATTAAAGTCAAAGATTCGTAAGACGTGATACACACCTTGAAAGCCTACGCTTGCCTAGATTCAAACAAATGATACTTTGTTTGAATTTAAATCTAAAAAATTTGGGTGATAATCACTACAGTTTAGAAACTGTGAAAATATGGCCTGCCTAAGAAGAGTAGGAATTGGTCCTATATATGTTAAATTTTTTGAGATGTTAGAACAGCCAGAAAAAGTAGAAGAACACATCAATCTCTTTTGTTTTGATGATAACACATTAGCTTTATTTCAAACCTTTTCATCAGAGGAATACTTTGTTGATAGCTGTCTTCGATTCATAGAGAAATCCCATATACAACAGGATCTGACCATTATGAGCCATAAGGTTTTCATTGGTTAATTTTTCAGAAGTAGATCGCCAGGCCTTTCTTCCTAGCCTTAGTCTGGAAACACTGCTGAAACTTGTTCAGCATCGTAGCAACATACAAGCCTCTACTGACACACAGGTGGTGGATGCACTTGAGGAACGTTGGTCAAGAATCTAACTTGGGTCTCGCACATGGAAGGTGAGAATTCTACCACTGAACACTAAGTGGTGGGGAAATCATGGAAGCAGCATGTAGACAGATACATCTCCAGTGTAAATCTAGGTTGTGCAAGTTAGAAACCTTTGGGAACAGGATATCTGGAGATTACTCTGCAATGCAAAACTTGCCCAGGGATTCTGGGAACACTTCCTATTCTCAACTGTTAGTCTGCAAAACCTGAGGCTCAGAAGAGGCTAAGGGCAAGGACAGGCATGCTGTGGGTGTGATGACGAGGTTAGCATTGTTCTGTCCTCAGTTTATACTGTCTGAGTCACCTTGGCTACCTTTCACCTTGGGCATCTCCCTTTGCCGATGGAAACTAACAATGCTGAGTTCTGAGTTTGCTAACAAGAGTAAAGGACAAATGGTCTGTTGCCTACTAACCTGTGAACCCCTTAATGGCAGAGACCACTCTGTCTTAATTTTTGTATCCTCCAAGACCTGCTTTGTACTTGGCACAAAATAAACTGGCAATGTATTTAGAATGGCCTTTGACTCTATGACTGGTAACTTACTTTCTCTTTGCTGCCCAGTCACTAGTGTGTGGCTTCAGGCAGCTCACAGTCTCTGTCTCAGATTTCTTCTCTCTAAAATAAGGAAGCAGACTCTGTCAGTGCTGTATAAAGCATTTTAAACTTCCCCAGCCCTGCTATTACCATGATTGATGTTCTTAGAATTTAGGCTAAGAGCAAAAATAGTGGAGGTGGGGGCAAAGGACCTAAGGACTATTCCATTCAACCAGAGATTTCTTCCAGCAAAGAAACCAAAGATGCACTGCCCAGATCTACAGCTTGTAATAAGTGTTTGCTGTGCAGTCTTCAGATTTAATGGCTATCTAGGATCTTTCACATTATTCTGTTTTTATTTCTCTAACCAAGCAAGCAGCTTACTAATGTCCCTCAAAGAGAAATGTTTATTTTTGTAGAAGACTAAAATCTTAATAGGAAACAACGTTTTTATAGAAAACCTGAGTTCAAAGGATAAATTTTGTACCTCTTCCTTGCTGTAATTAGCTCTAAATATACAAAAAAAAAAAAAAAAAAAATCAGAGTGTTTGCATCAGCATGATACCTTAATTCTCCCTCCTGGACGACCATGATCCTGCCTGTTTCCTCTCATTTCTCTGGGGCAATTTGGCTGCCCCAGCTTGTTTAGGTTTATCTAAGCATTACGTCAGCATCCATTATAGTTGCCCATACTCTCTGCATTAGAAGGATCTGTATGTTCTATTTTAGCTCTTCAGCCCAAGAGGTAGGGCATAAATATGGAATGGCAGACTAGAGCAGAGCACCCGTGTACTACTATTTCCTCTTTTAGTCTTTAGTGGTAAGCTTGCTTAGGTCCCAAGTTTTTCATCGGTTAAAGGAGAAACAGTGGTTTTGGAAAGGAGAAACAGTAGCGTACTTAAGGTCTGAATCTGCCATAAGCAGAATATATAACAGCCTACCTAGTGGGGCTTTAGGGGCAAGACAACAAATCTGTTCCTAGTCACTGGATGTTGTCTGAAATTTGACTTTTGGAATACAATCCCTTTAGCTCTAAGCACTAATAAACTGCAGAGTATAAGAAGAATAGGAAAGAAGCGAACAGTTTTGAAATCTCTTATGTGGTGGATGTTCTTTGAGACATAATTACTTAGTGTTACCATATTTGTTTAATTAATACAAGAAAGTTGTGAAGTATGTATTTCATACCTATTTTATGGCTGAAGAAACTGAGGCTTAGTAAGCATAGCATTGCCACCAGCACACAGTCAATACTCTGGGAAAACAGGATTTAAACTCTGTTCTGTCAGACTTCGTATTACTTGCTCTTTCCATCGCATGTACCCTCAGCCCTTGGCTGACATGCTTGCCTGGTGGCAGGTCTATGGGCGGTGGCTGCAGAGTAGGTTTCTCTTGGGACTCTGGTGACCCCCAGCAGTGGAGCAGAGCATGTAAATACACAAAGAGAAGAGAACCAAGAGCTGCATGAGACCCTGGAGACCATCTAATCCTGCTCCCTTCCCTCATTGCGGATGAAGAAACAGGCAGAAAAGGACTTGCCCAGGAAGACAGAGCGAATTAGAGGCACAGCTTAGCCTACATTCTTACTCCCCCATCTCCTAGGTTCTTTAGGTTCCCAAACCTCTATACTTGCTCAAACTGCCACCCTAGGTTATTTTTCATCTACACTTAAAAATCTATCACTTAAGTAATAATATGCCAGCTTCCTACCAACTATAGAAGTGAATTGTGAGGAGCTTGTACATATGTTATACTCCTCTGGGTGACTCAGAGTCTTTTTACCGGGAGTACCTTAATCTACGTGTGTATGTTAGTCATCATATGCTCTACAACGTTGACTCCTACTGTGTTAAAGCATCCATCACTTGTCACAATAGTAATAGTGTCACTAGAATGGCTGCATTACACGTACATGGCTCACAGATCAGCCTTCCTTATTTCTTTAAATTGTAAGAGAATGTTTTACTTGCTCAGTAATAAATACGATAGAACATGGATCGAGCTGAGAGTGTTAATTATACCTTTTAATTTTAAATTCACTTCTTCATAAGATCACTCGCTGACCATCTTACCCCAAATTGTCTTCAGCTCATATTTCCTCATGGAGTTCCAGAGATCTGCTGACCCATTAAAAAAGAAAAAAAAAAAAAAAAAATCACTACCTTCCAGTGCCTCGGGTTTCTCATTTGTAACTGGTGGTGGCTAATATAGACCAGCTTGGAGGCATTTTTGTGACAAGCAGAGAAAAATGATAGCAAGCTAAATTTTAACTTTAGACAAGGCTGTTCTCAAAGGTCTAAAAGACTGCTCAGTCTAACAAGTCAATAGCACATTGGATTTAATATTTCATACGGCACTGGGGTTTTTTAAATATATTTTTTGTTTTATAATCTCAGAGTTTAACATATTGTTGTTGCTGTTGCTAGATGTTGTCAAGTAAGTTCCAACTCATAGTGACCCTGTGCACAAAAAAACGAAACACTGCCCGGTCCTGTGGCACGCTTATAGTCATTATGCTCATGCTCATTGTTGCAGCCACTGTGTCAGTCCACCTCATTGAGGGTCTTCCTGTTTTCCCCTGACCCTGTACTTTACCAAGGATGATGTCCTTCTCCAGGGATTGATCCCTCCTGATAACATGTCCAAAGTATGTAAGACGCAGTCTCGCCATCCTTACTTCTAGGGAGCATTCTGGTTGTACTTCTTCCAAGACAGATTTGTTCGTTCTTTTGGCAGTCCATGGTATATTCAATATTCCTCGCCAACACCACAATTCAAAAGAGTCAGTTCTTCTTGGTCTTCCTCATTCATTGTCCAGCTTTCACATGCATATGATGTGATTGAAAATACCATGGCTTGGGTCAGGTGCACCTTAGTCTTCGGTGACATCTTTGCTCTTCAACCCTTTGAAGAGGTCCTTTGCAGCAGATTTGCCCAAATCTTTTGATTTCTTGACTGCTGCTTCCACGGCTGTTGATTGTGGATCCAAGTAAAATGAAATTCTTGACAACTTCAATCTTTTCTCCTTTTATTATGATGTTGTTTATTGGTCCAGTTGTGAAGATTTTTGTTTTCTTTATGTTGAGGTGTAATCCATACTGAAGGCTGTGGTCTTCGATCTTCATCAGTAAGTGCTTCAAGTCCTTTTCACTTTCAGCAAGCGATTGCATCATCTGCATAACAAAGGTTGTTAATGAGTCTTCCTCCAACCCTGATGCCCTGTTCTTCTTCGTACAGTGCTTCTTGGATTATTTGCTCATCATACAGATTGAATAGATATGGTGAAAGGATACAACCCTGACGCACACCTTTCCTGACTTTAAACCACTCAGTATCCCCTTGTTCTGTCCAAACAACTGCCTCTTGATCTCTGTAAAGGTTCCTCATGAGCACAATTAAGTGTTCTGGAATTCCCATTCTTCCCAACGTTATCCATAATTTGTTATGATCCACACAGTCGAATGCCTTTGCATAGTCAATAAAAAGTAGTTTAATATAGGAAGGAGAATTAACTTGTGAGTCTGTAAAAAAAATATTTAAAAAAAAAGTTAACTTCTTACGTTGAGTTCTGACCTGAGAAACTGCAGAGGGTCTGAGAGACCCAGTGGCCGGCAGGCAGGGACCACTGAGAAATGCAAAGCATATTAGCCTGTAAGACAATCCCAATGGGACCAGCACTACCCACACTTCAGACTCCTGAGGAGAAACGAAGGCTCTGTGATAAAATGGGAAACCCTGGTGGCCTTTGGTTAAGAGCTACAGCTGTTAACCAAAAGGTTGGCAGTTCAGGTCCACTAGGTGCTCCTTGGAAAACCTATGGGGCAGTTTACTCTGTCCTGTAGGGTTGCTATGATTTGGAATCAATTTGATGGCAACGGGTCGGGTTGATCGGTGATAAAATGAGATCACATTGGTGTTACCATGTAGTAATTTAAGTCTGAGTCAGTGTTTCTCAAAATTTCCCACCAAATTCCCCTAAGGGCAAAGGAGAGTCAAAAATGTACTCCCAGGAGCCTGCCTTAACAAGATCTGTTTTCCTCTGAAGTCACTCATTTTCACTTTTAAAGTCATATAAACATTGCATTCCATTTCTTAAAATACATGAGTTTAATATAAAAATGGTTCATATTATTTATTATTTAGATAAAGTAACCTTCCAGCACTCATGGCTTTTCATCTTCCTAACACACATCATGAAAGGCGGGGTGAGGATGAGGGGCACCTTTAAAACACCTTTAAATAACACAACTTTAAATAGGAGTTTTGACCAGCCTGTATACTGGTCATCTAAATCAGGGGTTAACAAACAACAGCCCATGGGCCAAATCTGGCCCTTGGCCTATTTTGTAAACGAAAGTTTTATTGGAACACAGCCACACTCGTTCATTACCTAAGGCTGCTTGCACATGACAAAGTTTTATTGGAACACAGCCACACTCGTTCATTACCTAAGGCTGCTTGCAGAGTGAGTAGTTGCAACAGGCAGCGTATGGTCCACAAAGCCAAAAATGTTTACTGCCTGGCTCTTTACAGAAACAAGTCTGCTGATCCCTGGTTTAAATTACAGTTTTGCTTCTTCTTAATAACTGCTGTTATTATTTTCCCACCTTTTATGTAAAGAATCCCTTCAGATTTTATAAACTAGGCAAATCTGAATTAATTAGATCCAGCTGTTTATCGGCTTAGCTATTGATTTCTGTGGGGTGAACCAGATCGTCAGTTAGTTAGACTCCTTAACAAAATTGGAGCCAAACAGAACTTAAAAAAAAAATCCCATTGCCGTCAAGTCCTCTCAGACCAAACAGGACCTGGGCCTGCTGAAGTGAACCAGCTTTACAGAATAGAGTCTGAGCAGAGCCTGTCCCACCTGACTGGGAGAGCCATCAGTGTTTTGTACCATGTAAATATGAATGCCTCCTTAAATACGCTACCCTGTAATGGGTGAGGAATAGGGAAAATGAGTGTTCAAACTCCCTGGTACTGATGAATATGTATAAAAAGAAAGAAGTTAAACATAAAAGGAAGAGAGTGGCACAAGGAAAGAGAGGAAGTGTCCACAGGCAAGGAGGGCAATGGAAGGGACTTGGTATTTGAAACCTGAGAGCCTGAGGCAGCCAAGGGCAGAAGGGTCTGGGGCAGAGCTCAAGGGAAGCTTCAAAAGAATGCTGAAGGTTTAATCTGGGATAAATGTGACAGGCATTGGGCTAAAAATAGGAGATTAAGCCAAGGGGAAGGAAACAGATTTGAAACAGTGCAAGAGGAAGCGTAACAGCAAAGCTAGGAAACATCTAGAGAGTTGCACCATGAAGAGACAGAAATCTCTTGCTTTTAATGGCTTTTAAGTTAGCGTTTGGAATTTGGACAATTTTAAAGGTATAGTTTGTGGATCAGGAACAAAACAAAGGAAGAGAGATCCCAAGAAGAATCAGTCAGGAGGAATGGGAAGTGTTTAGGAGAGTCATTCATTCAACACAGAATTTCAGGGTGCTTCTGAAATTGTTATTTTCCCTAAGGTTGAGGTCAAAATTTAAAGAACTACATAGAAAGGAACTTGATTCCTCATGGATTAGGAGGTGGGTAGCCCCAGAAAGTGGGGAGTGTAAATGTAGAAGAGTTTGTAAGTTAAAGCACATTTCTCAGAGCAAAGGTTGAAGACCTGTTCTTGAAAACGCTTGATTTAAGGAATGGAGAGAGACTCAAACCCAAGGCAATTGCAAAGACGTATTTAACTTGGGTAATCCTTTTCTCTGTAATTAGATTTGTGAAATCCGATTGGCTGTAAATATTTTCAATTCAAGAATTTTCACATCTGGGTAAAATACTCCAAATGGTTATTCCTGCCTCCCACTCCCTGCAAAGAAAAAGACTGTCCCAGTTATTGTTGGTGATTATCCACTGTTAATTAGAGGCTCAGCAGCAAAAAAGGGCAAGAATTCCTTCTTGAACAAGGGAATGTGTAGTTTCTCTTGCATCCTGCTGGCATCCATATTTATGAATGGGCTCTGCCTTAGGTTGAAGTTGACATAGAGAATAGCTAAGTGGTGAGACTGAAAGAACCTGAGTTCTTGCTGTCAATATTGAACCTCTAGTGGACTCTACGCTGGACTCCAATTGTGTTATAAGCTCTACCTTTTATTGTTGAAGAAGTTTTGTCTTGGTGTTTCTATTACTTCCAGCCAAAATCATACTGATATAGGCTGATATGTGTCAGGCTCTCCTCTAAACCCTGGGGATACAATGGGGAATGTGAGATGGACAAGGTCTAGTTGGGAGAACGGACGAAGAAACAATATGATTTTAATAGAATAGTCTGTAATGGCTATTAAACTTCCCCCAACCTGATAGTTCTACTGATGCTACTCTTGATTGAAGGATTTGAATTGCAGGAAAGGGAAGCGCAAGACCAAACTCATGGAAGGGATTAAGATTTTAAAAGGTGGATGGAGATTTTCACGGTGAAAGTTAGGGGGGATGGTGGAGATATGGGGAATGGTATAGCAGGGGAAACAGGGAGAGCAGGGGTGTTTCCATTAGGGAATATACTTTGAAGGAGGCTTGGGGGTACCCAAGAATACGGAGGAAAAGCAGGAGAGTATGGAATCAAGGAAACCAAGGGAAAAGTGTTTCAAGGAGACAACGATTGACTGTGTCAAAAGCAGCTAAGAGGTCAAAAGGGATGTAGGCTGTAAACTACCCATTGGATGTGACCACAAGAAGGACAATGGGAACTATAACAAAAGTAGTTTCGGTGGAGAGATAAGAGGGTATCAGATGGGAGTGAGTTGGACAGGGAAAGCATGTGGAGAAGTGGAGTCATGGGGTTGACTCTTTTTCAAGCAGCTTAGCTGGGAAAGTGAATGTAAAGAAAGGGAAGATTATGAGAATTGGGCTGGGAGGTGGGTGAGAATTTTAAATGTTCCATAGGAAATTGCCATTGGAATTTCTGGTTGAGAACCTCTAATGTAGAGGAATGATCAGGTTCCTTTAACCCTGAATACAGGCCCATATTATACAACTGGTGTTTGGAAACGGCCTGGTAGCCCAGCGTTAAAGTGCTAAGGGTGCTAACCAGAAGGTCAGCAGTTTGAATCCAGCAGCCACTCCTTGGAAACCCTATGGGACAGTTTTACTCTGTCCTATAGGGTTGCTATGAGTTGGAATTGACTCTTCAGCAATGGTTTGTGTGTGTGTGCGTGTGTGTGGGTGTGTATGTGTGTTACATGTTTGATAGGGAAACCATCCTGGTCGCACCACACAGAGAAAACCTCTCTAAATGTTTTAGTATAATCCCTTTTAATCTTTTTACTGTTCATATGTTTATTAGTACCTGCAATGTGCTTAGTATTTCAATAGGCCCGGGCACTATCAGGAGCAGTTATGAAATGTGAGATTCAGACCCAATCCTTCGAGAGCTTACAGTATATCTGAAAAGTCATTGGACTCAGACAGGTGGAAGTTTTAATCCATGTCTCCCACTTACTGGAGGTGTGGCTTGAGCAAATTACTTGATCTCTGTAAACTCTATATTCCCATTTGTAAAATAGAGACAAGAATTAAATTAAATGAGCTCATTTAGCAGGAGTAAATGTTCAATAAATAGAGTATTATTTCCAAATAAAAATGAGTAATCTAGACAATTACTATGCAGTAACACTGTCCAATAGAAGTATAATGTGAACTATGCATGTTGATTTTAAATTTTCTAGTGGCCACTTTAAAAAGAGTGAAACAGAAAAGGTGAAGTTAATTTTAATCATGTTATTTAGCTCAATATCTCCAAAATATTATCATTTCAACACACGATCAATATAAAAATTATTAATAAGATATTCTGATTTTTTTAAAAATACTAAATTGGGTATGTATTTTATAATTACAACATATCTCAGTCCTGACTAGCTACACTTTAAGGGCTCAGTAGCCACATGTGGCTAGTGGTTAGCATACTGGATGGCATAGAGATAGAAGTTCTGAGAAAGATCACTGAAGGATGGAACAGTTGGGACAGGAATATGGAAGAAGGAAGGCATTTTCTAACACTGTTAGTAGAGGAACTTTAGAAAGGACACAACCTCCAAATCCACAGAAGTTTCCACTATCCTTTTAATAACTCTCCTGTGGTCTTTGAAATATGAAAGGTTATGATTATTTGGGAACACAATTAGAAAAAATACCCATTATGATGAGTATTATTTATCAAACACTGTTTCTGCATGGCCTCCATCCCATTCTTTTATTCTTTTTCCCTTGGATTCTAAGGACGTCTCATGTTACCTACCAGCACAGTAGCCACGGATTTGAAATACTACGTGTTTTAAATTAGTCTGTTCCATAGGTCAAAAACTGATGACCATCTGAGAGCATGATGACACTCAGACATTATACAGAAATTAAAAAAAAAAATTCATTGTCCTAGAGTTGACCTCATGTGTTACTACAGAGTAGAACTGCTCCATAGGGTTATCGTGGCTATAATTTTTATAGGAGGAATTCACCAGGCTTATCTTCCATAGCATCATTGGGTGGGTTCCAACCTCCAACCTTTAGTCCATGGAGGGTTAGCCAAAAAAGGTTGATATTTTGAAACTACCCCAGGTTATCTCAGAAGAAAGCCCTGTCAATCTACTGCTGAAAGACCACAGCCATTGAAAGCCCTATGGAACACTGTTCTGCTCTGCACACATGGAGTCACCATGAGATGTAATTGACTTGGCGGCGGCGCAAACTAAAATTGATGAACATTTGAACGTATAGCATCCAGACATTTTACTGAGGTTTGGAAGACCCCAAAAGCACAAATCCAAAGTGGAAAAAAAAGAAACTGAAAGTTGGCAAGGAAGTATTATTTTAAAGAAAGTCTTACTTTTAGATTCAAATTCCTAAGAAGAAATAGTGGGCCTGTGGTAGTATGTTTCTTTTGGAGAAGATGAGAATTTATGTTTGCTGAATTCACTTATTTCACTTTTTGTTGAGGAAAAAAAAAACATTTCCCAGAGAACATGTGCAATATCTTTAGGATAGTGCCTGTTAAAAAATGTTTTTGAAGGTGTTAACTCCAAATATATTGTGCTCCCTGGCCTCCCAGTGTGTTCTTCACTTCTTTACCATATACCTGCCATCTTGTGTTAGCAGACATGGCCAACCTGGTACTGCAGTTAAGACAAAAAATAACCAGGCTTATCAGGTGCAAGTTATTTTCCTGGCACAAAAGAAAACACTGCTTTTTTGTGCTCATAGTTTATTTATGTCATTTAACATTTTACTTCAAGTCAAGGCATAATTTTGGGTGCATGAATTGACTCTTTTTGGAAATGGTAGGGATGAAATCTTTTTAACTGAGAAGGATTTTTCTCCATGGCCTATACATTTTTAAGGTAAATGCTGAGTCACTCAAGATTTTTTTTTTTCCTTACCCCAACTCCACCCTCCTGGGTTGGAAGTGAATGTGCCAAATCTCACATAGAATCTGGAGGTTTTCCAGGTCTGATAATATGGGAAAGGAGGCCTCTTAAAATATTACAGCCTCGCTACTTCAGGTATGTTCCTAGACCAGCATCTTCAGCCTTACCTGAAAGGTAGTAGAAAAGTAGCATCCCAATCCTACCCAAACCTAGCAGGTTAGAATCTGCGTGTTGACAAGACCTGCTACATGATTCTTCTGCTCATTAAAGTTTGAGAAGTGCTGATCTATGTAGTACAAAGATCTCCATAATTTTAGTTAAGTAAACATTGCTAAAAGACATCACACCAAATTGTTTCATTACTATTACCATTCCTAAAATTTAAAAAAAAAAAAGTTTCTATTTATAACAATATAACCAGGGCCCCATTTATAACAGTTTACCTGACTTTAAGATTTCCCTTATATGCAATAACATGCTACTATTTAAAAATATCTTGTGACCTGAATACTACTTTTCAAAATGTGTTTTCCTATAACCTACAAGTATCATTGTAACCTACACAGGTATTCTTAATGTGAAAAGTTGTCATTAGTACAATAGCTCTGAGAATAAACTCCCTAGCATGGGTACTCTTGGAGCCCCTGAGTGGCACAAATTGTTAAACATTTGATTACTAATGGAAAAGATGGCAGTTGGAATACACCCACAGGCACCTTGGGAGAAAAGCCTGGGATCTGCTTCCAAAATGTCATAGCCTTGAAAACTCTATGGATCAGTTCTAATCTGCAACACACGGGGTTGACATGAATTGGAATTGACTCATAAGCAACTGGTTGGATGGGCACATTTATAAAGCTCTCCAAAGAAACCTGTCACCAGGACTGATAGCCACTGCTCTCTCCAGAATAACTTCTGATCCACAGACCTTAAGGTCCTGGAGGGATTCAGACCCAATGTGAGAAGAGTCCTGTGTACGTAATTGTAGCTCTGGTTCTTTTAAAGTGGGGAACTCGCTGTCTCCCTTGGACTGATATAGGTGAAGATTTCTCTCCTGCCTTTCCTGTGTTCTCCCTAGTTTTCAAGTTTGCAGCTAGACGCCGAATTGTCAGTCATTCTAATAGCTCCTGTGCCCTGATTTCACTCATAAATCACTTCCTTTCACACTCCTGGTCTCTTTCCAGGTTTTCAGAATCTTTCTGGAATCCAGGAGATTGAAAATAGCATCCCAGATGTGCCTACCTTCATTTTCCTCCCTCCCTTCTCTATGATATTCTTCAGAGACAGCCCAAAATAGCACTGGCCTTTTCTTGCTGGGACTTCAACATTTCTCACGCAGTTTTGCATTTTTAAATGAAAATGTCTGGAATCGCTTTATTAAATTAGATAGCCAACCTTTCAAATTACCATTTATTCTCCACAAAACCGATAGGTTGTATGTCAAAACTAGAGATGCCAGTAGAAAGGTGTGCCACCCAGGGACCTTCATAAAGTATATCGGAATAGCTTAATACCTTAAAAACCCAATTCTGACGAATTACTTTTCCAGATACTTTAGAAGACATCTATGTTTTATAACCAGGGGACCAATTTGAATTTGAGCTGTTGGAATGACTTAATATATTTCTTTCTGCTTTGTTTTGGGACTATTTGGAAGGAAAAAAATGGCTGTTTTGTTTGGAATCTTGTGTCTAGAAAGCAAGGGTGCCAGATTCTGTCTTCCATTTAAAGGATTTATTTAGACCTTCTAGGCCTCCTCCCCAAGGTTCCCCTCACATTAGCTTCTGGTCTAAAAGGTCTCTACAGCCTGTAATCTATTTTTCCGCTTCCTCGGTCTCCTAGTTCGGTCTTTAATAACTCACTTCTGCATTGAGGTCTAGGACAGGACCCCATGTCAAACTGGCACAATGAGAAAGCCAATTTAAAGATGGGGAAGAGCATTAACTGATTGCCTTGGGTTTCAGGTTCACCGTGATGAGAAATGAAAAGTGCCCAAGGTCCTGCATTCACACAACTCCTCCCACCAGTATCTTGGCCAGACAGGAGACCCAAAATTAGCAGGGAGGTATAATTTGTTAAGAAATATACTTTTCAGGAAAGTACTTAAAAGATAAATATTAAAAGTACTTTATGAGACCTTAATGCCAATATTACCATTCAAGGGACACATGACAAGGAGGGACAGACAACAGCCCATGGCTGATAACAATGAATTGTGGACCTCAGACCTACAGTTGAAAGAAATAGGAGTCTGCCAACAGTATGAATGAACTTGAAACGGATTCCTCCACAGGGCCCCCAGATAAGAGCCCAGTCCAGCCTTACTTTGGCCTTATGAGGCACTTAGCAGAGCCACATCACGCTAGACTTCTGACCTACAGAACTGTGAAGTAATAAGTATTATGTTAAACTACAAAATGTGTGGTAATTTGTTGTGCAACAGTAGAAAACTAATACACGTAACTTGTCCAAAGTGAACCAGATAGTAATCAATAAAGCCAAGATTTGATCCCCAGAGATGCAGGTCAACAGCAATTTCACCTGTACTTTAAATCCCCACACCCAATGGACTCACTCTAGATGGGATGACAAACACCAAATTTTACTCAGAATAATCAATCCCACTCATGACTGAGGCTTTGTAATTAGGCCAAACGTAGTGACTCAGTTGTCTCCTTCCTTCTGAAGAATTTTCCCAGTGGGCTGCTCAACGCTTTAGGGAAAAACTTTGGATAGGTTTACATCATGTTTCCCAGAATTGGCTCACTTGGGCTTAGGTGGGACTTGATGTCTAGTATACAGATTTATAGTTCTCTTTGTCAGGAATGTATAACAAGTGGGTGGTACTATTTTAAGACACGACCCAACGCCCATGCTTAGTCTGCATTTTGAAACCTGTTCTGATATTCAGATAATAGGAAGCATTACTCTGAACTCACTCCTATGGCAGGGTGTATACATCATCAGGATACTTGTGTTTCTTTTTCCCCACTAATACAAATATTAAAAATTCGTTGGTCAGTATGTAAGAGCTTTTCTTTCTATATCTCTAAAAGGTTTTATTCATTGAATGACAACTTTGTGTCATATATTATGCTAACTCCTTTGCAAATAATACCTCATTTCATCCTCCCAATGATTCTACCATGTGTATTATCCCCATACTGTAGGTGTGGCAACAGAGGTGTAGAATTATGAAGGAAGAACCTGTTCGAGGCACACAGTTAAACAAGAAAGGGAGCTAGGATTCCAGCAAGGGTCTCTCCAACTTCTAAGCCCCTCAAAATAAAAAGCCTGCTACTTTGCTTATCTTCAGAGTAACTAACCCTAGAAGTTTAGACTCACCCTTGTGGCACCAAGCTACAATATGGTTCAAGGAAGCCTCAGGGTCGCTCACGAAGTCAGTGTTCAGGCAACTTCTACATTAGCCTGCTGTGCTATCACATAGCTACACACCTGGTTATATCACCAATATAAAACCACTTTGCTCATTGATCCTGGGTTACGTGTGATCTCAATGACTTCAGACTAATTAAATAAAAATCCTGAAATAAAAAATCTTTACTTGAATCCATTCATAATCATGATTAAGTTTGTTTACAACAAATAAAAAAAAAATAGATAATACCAATTCTTTGTAATGTCATCTATAGGCTTCTTGTGTTTTCTGATAAATAAAATGCTTATGTTATGCATATGTATAGGATTGTCATTATTACCAAGACATCCTACACAGAGAAAGCATTTCTGGATGCTACCATAATTTAGTCAGTGACAAAGACTGTTTCATGATGTTCTTAGTCACCATGTCCATGAACATACCAATTAAGCAACGCCCAGACTAAAGTCTAGTCTCTTCCTTCTTTTCTAGGGAAAATCTTGTTAAATGATGTATTATATTTAGGCTATGGTAAAGTAGTGCCTTTTTTAAAATTGTACTTTAGATGAAGGTTTACATAGCAATTTAGTTTCTCATTAAACAATTAATACACATAGCGTTTTGTGACATTGGTTGCCAACCCCACAACATGTCAACACTCTCCGCTTCTTGACCTTGGATTCCCTGTTACCAACTTTCCTGTCCCCTCCCGCCTTCTTGTTCTTGCTCCTGGGCTGGTGCGCCCGTTTAATCTCGTTTTGTTTTATGGACCTGTCTAATCTTCGGCTGAAGGGTGAACCTCAGAAGTATCTTCAGTACTGAGTTAAAAGGGTGTCTGGGAGCCATACTCTCAGGGATTCTGCAGAGAATCGTGACTTTTCTTTTCTAGCATATCCTAAAGTAAACTTTGTGAATTTTTCAATACGGAAAAAAAGGAAAAAGAAGTGGTTAGAAGAAAAACATCATGTAGTATGTTCAAATGTGCCCTGAGCTGGGATTTAGGAAACTTCCTATCTTTTTGGCTATATCAGCCCCAAACCATCCTTAGTGGTATCTCTGAGGCTCAACCTTTATATGTTAAGGGAAAATAATATCTCAAGCACTATACAAAATTTTAAATTACTGTTACAACTATTAAAGTTGAGAAATGACAGTTGGCACTTATCCTAGATTCTGGTAGCCATAAATTCTCTGTAGGAAGCTGTTTTGACCTAGCCTCGATTGTCCAAATAAGGGATTCATCCCCTTTCTGTTTAACTGTAGAACCCTCTCATGGCAATATTAATAATAAGATGATACTATTATTGCAAAAAAAATTGGTGCTTGTGGTACCCAGTGCTCAGAGGCATTGTGAGGGTAACAGCACCCATGGGCAATCTCTAAGTTGCACTCCCCCAATTTCCAGACGCATAGATGTGGATAGCAGTGACCCATAAGCAGAAATAGCATCCCCCCTCTTGTCCGGCTGCCTCAGTCCGGCTTCTTTCATGTTTGAGGTGCCTTGAGATGTCATTCCTTGCCTTGTCTGGTGCCCACTTGGGCTTGCGCCAGGGCCAAGTTCCTCCCTCTGCCTCTTCCCCCTTCACTACACCTCTGCCAGCACTAGTTGGCTGTGATTATCTCCCCACCAGAGCCTTTTGGATTTGGGAACGTTGCAAAGTCCAAATGTGAGTCTCGTA
Source organism: Elephas maximus indicus (assembly GCF_024166365.1). Classification (NCBI taxonomy): domain Eukaryota; kingdom Metazoa; phylum Chordata; class Mammalia; order Proboscidea; family Elephantidae; genus Elephas; species Elephas maximus. Next base: position 55,902,543 of record NC_064833.1, on the reverse strand, counting down.
AAGTCTGGGAGCATGTTTCATTCATGCTCACAAAGGTGCTTGATAAAATGATTGATAAAGTAATAAATGAGTGAATGACTTTTTATCCTCAAATGGAGCCAAGCGTCAATGATCAGGCTGAGAAAGGCCATCACAGAAAAGTTTCTTTTTTGATCTGTTTACAAGAATATTAATCAGAATTTCCATCTCTAGGTAATCAAGCCTCAAGTGTAAGCTTTCTTCAAGTACCAAGTGTATGTGTTAAATGTCAAATACCTCTCGTAACACACACGAATGTATATTTTACCAGTAACTATTATCATTCATTTATTCGTGTTTTCTACCAGACTACGAGAGTAGGGCTATTTTCTCTTGCAGCTCAGTGCTCAGTAAATTTATCCACTTGATAAACATTCACTGAGTTCCAGGCACCTTGGTAAGCCAAATATTTACTCTGGTGAAGCTGCTTTTCATCAGAACTTCTTTTTCATTTGTTTTCAGGGCCTGAAGTATGTTAATTATACAACACTTTTCATTCATGGAGCCAATGTACAAACACTGACTATTCAATCCTTGTAACAATCAGGGAGCCATCATGCTATGTGTACAGGGAACCCGCCTAACAGCAGCTCAGTATCTACTTAAAGGGGTGATTATTAACCATGTTTGACAGATGAAGAAATGGAGGCTTGAAGAAATAAATGACTGACAAAGTCAATATGAATTGTAAGTGTAAGAACCCAGACTCTTCTGACTCCAAATTCAACTTCACTTGTTTATTTCCTTCAGTACACCAATATCTTCAACAGTGAGAAGCCATTACCCATGGGGGAGGATTTGGTATTTTGGTATTTTTGATACTTTGAAAATTCAAAATCGGTTAGAGTTAGCTATTGTAAATAAGGTGGAAAACCAAGTTGGATAATAACAAGGATTTAGGATTATTTAATTTTACAATTGAGACATTGACTATCAAGCAATAAATCACGTTTCCTTGGGTGGCTCATGAAGTGTCTCTGAAGACAATTCCAGGAAACGAGCTCCAAATGTTTGTGAACAATGTCAGCAGCTCTACCTGAAGCACATAAGCATTTCTATAGGACTGTTTTGGAGAAGCAAGCACCCCTGGCAGGATGGAAAGTGGATCAAAAGAGTTCCAGGAATCTTGTCCCAGTGATTCAGACTGAATCCCTCCTGAGGCATGTTTTTATTAGTTGCTGTTAAATTAGCTCCAATTTAGATGACCTCGTGCACATCAGAACTTAACTTTGCCCGATCCTATGCCATTCTCCCAATTGTTGGTATGTTCCAGGTCGTTGTTGCAGCCACTGTGTATTCCAAGTGTCTTCCAACCTAGGGGCCTCGTCTTTCAGCACCGTATCGGACAATATTTTGTTGTGATCCATAGGGTTTTCATGGCTAATTTCAGAAGTAGATCACGAGGCCTTTTTTCCCAGTCTTAGTCTGGAAGTTCTGCTGAAACATGTCCACCATGGGTGACTCTGCTGGTATTTGAAATACCAGTGCCATAGCTTCCAGCATCATAGCAACACACAAACCAGCATGGGGCAACAAACTGACAGATGGTGGTAATCCCTAGGCATAAATACATAGTACTAATTGTAATTGCTTATTTCACAAAACAGGCAATTGAGCATGGACCCTGCGGTTTAACGACCCACTAACAAGTGAAATTTATAATTGAACAAATCCAGACCCAATCCAGAACAAGGAATTAGTGTTGCATTATTCAACTAGTATACTTCGCCAAGGTGTTTCCTTTTGCAGGATTATACTATAAGCACAGGGATGAGGAAGGTTAGACTAGCCCTAAAAAAAAAAGTGATTATAAATAGAAGCCTGTCTTGCTTCTTTAAAGAGCTCAAAGTAAATGGTGAAAACAACGAAGACAGAAACCCTTAGTTGCGATTACCAGATCAGGACTGCAGCCTGCTAGCCTATCCTGTTAGGCCAAGGAGACAGCATTACATAAATAAAAACTGGGAGGGGTTTGGGCTCTGCCACCCCTGTGCTGGCTGGTCAGGCTGAACCATGTCACCCTTAGGGGTAAACAGTGTGCGGAGTGTGTGCAGTACCCAGAGGTTCCAGAGCGCTGGAAACTTCAAATCCGTAGTCTTTTATTTTTTAACTTTTACTTCTGTTTTAACTAAAATCTGACATGCTCTCAAGGCTTCCAGATCCCGTAATTATCAAACGACATCAACAACGTGTGAACTGGCCATTTTTTCAGGGGGAAGGAAATATCTTAAGGAAATATCAAAAGTAGTCTTTGACTCTTGGCATGCCAGTGTTCATTTGTTCTTTCCTAGGTCCTGCATGGGAAACTCCATAAAGGTGAGCTTTGATACTGCAGTGAAGTTTTTAGAGCCACTTACGTGGAGAAAATCTCGAGTGCCAGCTAAATTACTGGACCAAGTTTTATCATCCAGGACCCAAGAAACTCAGCTGAGGAAACCAGCATTTCTAAATACTGAGGCTGATACTGAATGAAATAGACAGATAAAACACTGGTAAATGAATATATGGTAATGGTTATTATCATCTGGCAAAACATAATTTGTAAAGCCACAGCCATTGGGACAAAGCAGTCATTGAATGTTACGCTCGAGATAGACAACCAAAGATCAAAGTATATTTAAATAGGAGTACTGTCATGAAGAGTTAACCTGAGGGCCAATTGGAAGCCAGGATGTTGGAGGGCCCAGATTAACTCCATGAGAACCAAAGAAGATGACATAGATTTCAAAAGGGTTTTCCCTCAGCTCTCTAAAAATGAAAGATTCTAGAATCATGGATCATTTACAAATTATTTTAATATTTAGGCCAGTAACTTCAAAGGGGTGGGCAGGGCACTGTAAATACTAACGGACGATTAGGATATTTAGAATTTTTTTCACAGGCCCTTTCAAATAGAAGTGCACTTAACACTCTTCATAAGAAGTCCAGAAGGTGCATGGCAGTGTGAAGAGGTCATCTTCTTCTCCACCCTGGAGTCATGCAATTTACCAACGTGCTACATTCAGGACCATTCTTGGTGCTTCCCCAACTACACTTGCCACACAGATTACAGCAAGAAGAAAGGACTACTAGGAACATAGCACCTGGTTCCACACTATATCCACTGGGCATTGCAACCAAGCTATGACACTGACCCTCCTCCAAAAGTGAGTCAGTCCACCTTTCAACTTACTCCTGATTTTCTAAGTTATTACCCAATACCTTACTCATTTGTTGAACCATCATATCCCAAACTGTCTTCTCCAGATTGCTCAGACTCAAATGCCTACTCCTTGTTGCCTCTCAACCACTTTGGGTGACCTTTTGGAACATAATAAATGTATGGACTTATGTTCTTAACCTCTTCAAACTATATCTACCACCCTGACTCACTTGCAACCTGGCTATTCTCAGAGGGATCTGCATTTCCCACATCAATCTCACAGCAGAGACATGTCTTCTTTTACATTCCATGAAACTCAGGGATGAGAAATGGGGCGAGGGTCTTCTTTGCTCCCCCATACCACATTTAGGTCGTTGCTCCAGAATGTGGCCTGGTTTTAAAAACAAAACCAGAACATCTGCTCTGTGATTCCTGCCATTGAGTGAAGCCGCCTTCTCCCCTCCTTGCTGTAGTCATCCACTGACTGCAGTCACGTCCCCTTCAATTATTGAGGACTCCGTGTCTGAGAAACACTTCCTTTCCACCCCATCGTCAAGATATTTGCCTTCTCCACTTCTACCACAGCGATCTCCCCCCATGGTCACACCAGCGACCTTGTCATCAAGGTGAAACTTATGACCTCCAAAACCACTGGTTAAAAAGCACGCTTCTAATGGCTAATGGTGTTGAGCATCTTTTTATGTGTTTGTGGCCAAGTGAATGTCGTCTTTGGTGAAATGTCTATTCAAGTCCTTTGTCCATTTTATGGTAGGGTTATTTGTCTTTTTGTTGTTGTCAAAGTTTTATATATATATTTTGGTTATTGGATTCTTATTGGATATATGGTTTCCAAAGACCTTCTCCCAGTCGGTAGCTTGTCTTTTCACTTTTTTGGTAAAGTCTTTGGATGAACAAAAACTTTTTTTATGAGGTCCCACTTCTGTATTTTATCTTTTGTTGTTTGTGTTTTATTGTTATTATACTAGACCCTAACTTTCAATCTATTTGAGTCTGTGCATATAAGCTGTGTCTCTTGTTGTTGTTATTGTTAGATGCTGTCAAGTCACTTCTGATCCATAGCTACCCTATGTACAATGGAATGAAACACCACTGGGTCCTGAACCATCCTCACAGTTGTTGTTATGCTTGAGCCCATTGTTGCAGCCACTGTGTCAATCCATCTAGTTGAATGTCTTCCTCTTTGTTACTGACTAACTGTTTTACCAAGCATGATATCCTTCTCCAGGGACTGGTCCCTCTTGATAACATGTCTAAAGTATCCTTGCTTCTAAGGAGCATTCTGGCTGTACTTCTTCCAAGACAGATTTCTTTGTTCTTCTGGCAGTCCATAGTATATTCAATATTCCTAGCCAATACTGTAATTCAAAGGCATCAAAACAACATATATTTGTATGATTTCTTTAATCCATTCTGCCACTCTCTGCCTTTTGATTGGAGTATTTAGTCCATTTACACTTACTGTAATTACCAATAAAAAGTGACTTACTTCTGACATTTAATTATTTGTTTTTTGTGTATCTTAAATCTTCTTTGTCTTTGTCCTTCATTACTGTTTGTTTTTGTGTTTTGTTGGTTTATCTTAGTGAGAAATTTTGGTTCCCTTCTCCTTCCTTTTTGTGTATAGTTTTTAGATATCTTCTTAGTGATTACCATGAATATTGCATTTAACAGCTTGTATTTATAACCTCCTAGGGTAAGTTGGTGCCAACTTCACTTTAGTAACATACAAGAAATTCTGTATATCATTCCTCCTTTTGCCATCCCCTCCTTGTTGTCGTTACCACTAATTGTTGTCGTTATTAGGGCTTGTCAAGCTGGTTCCAACTCATAGAGACCCTACCTATAGCAGAATGAAACATTGTCCAGTTCTGCACCATCCTCACAATCATTGTTATGTTTGAGCCCATTGCTGCAGCCCTGTGTCAATTCACTTTGTTGAGGGTTTCCACTTTTTCCTGACCTTCTGCTTTACGAAGCATGATGTCCTTCTCTTGGGACTGGTCCCTCCTGATAGTGTGTCCAGAGAAAATGAGATAAAGTCTCATCATTTTCTCTTCTAAGGAGTATTCTGGCTCTAATTCTTCCAAGGCAGATTTGTCCATTCTTTTGTTAGTCCATGGTATATTCAATAATCTTCGCCAGCACCATAATTTAAAGGCATCAATTCTTCTTTGGCCTTCTTTATTCATTGTCCAACTTTAACATGCATGTGAAGCAATTGAAAGTACAATGGCTTAGGACAGGTGCACCTTAGTCCTCAAAGTGACATCTTTGCTTTTTTATACTTTAAAGAAGTCTTTTGCAGCAGATTTGCCCAAGGCAATACATTTTTTGATTTCTTGATGGCTGTTTCCATGGATGTTGATTGTGGATCCAAGTAAAATGAAATCCTTGACAACGTCAATATTTTCTCTGTTTATCATGATGCTGCTTATTGGTCCAGTTGCAAGGATTTTTGTTTTCTTTATGTTGAGGTGTAAGCCGTACTAAAGGCTGCAATCTGATCTTCATCAGTAAGTGCTTCAAGCCCTCTTCACTTTCAACAAGCAAGATTGTATCATCTGTATATTGCAGACTGTTCATGAGTCTTCCTCCAATCCTGCTGAAGCATTCTTCTTGATATAGTCCAGCTCCCAGATTATTTGCTCAGCATACGGATTGAATAAATTTGGTGAAAAGATACAGCCCTTATTCATACCTTTTCTGATTTTAAACCATGTGCTATCCCCTTGTTCTGTTCGAATGACTGTCTCTTAGTTTATCCACAGGTTCTGCATGAGCACAATTAAATATTTTGGAATTCCTGTTCCAGAATTTTATCCACAATTTGTTATGATTCACATAATCAAATGCCTTTCTGTAGTCAATAAAACCGGTAAACATCTTTCTGGTATATTCTGCTTTCAGCCAAGATCCATCTGATACCTATAACGATATCCTTCATTCCATGTCCTCCTCTGAATCTGGCTTGAGTTTCTGGTAGTTCTTTGTCAATGTACTCCTGCAACCACTTTTGAATTTTCTTCAGCATAATTTTACTGGCATATGATGTTAATGATATTACTTGATAACTTCCACATTCCGTTGGATCATCTTTCTTTGTAATGAGCACGAATATGGATCACTTTCACTCAGTTGCCCACGCACTGTCTTCCAATTGTCTCACTTGACAGAGACAAGGGAGCACTCCCAGTGTTGCATTTCATTTGTTGAAACACTCAATTGGTACTCTGTCAATTCCTGAAGCCTTGTTTTTTGCCAATGACTTCAGTGCAGCTTGGATTTCTTCCTTCAGTACTATCAGTTCTTGATCATATGCTGCCTCCTGAAATGGTTGTACGTAGACCAATTCTTTTTGATACAGTGGCTCTGTGTGTCCCTTCCATCTTCTTTCAATGCTTCCTGAGTTGTACAATTTTTTTGCCCATAGAATTCTTCAATATTGCAACTCGAGGCTTGAATTTTTCCTTCAATTCTTTTAGCTTGAGAAATGTTGAGGATGTTCTTCCCTTTTCATTTTCTAACACGTCTTTGCACATTTCATTATAATACTCTGTCTTCTGTAGCTACCCTTTGAAATCTTCTGTTCAGCTCTTTTACTTCATCATTCTTCATTCACTTTAGCTACTCTACATTCAATAACAAGTTTCTGAGTCTGTTCTGACATCCATTTTGGTCTTTTTCTGTCTTTCCTGTCTTTTTATTTAATGACATTTTGCTTTCTTCATGTATGATGTCCTTGCTATCATTCTACAACTTTTCTGGTCTTTGGTCATTAGTGCTCAGTGTGTCAAATCTATTCTTGAGATGGTCTCCAAATTCAGGTGGGATATACTCAAAGTTGTGCTTTGGCTCTCGTGGACTTGTTTTAATTTTCTTCAGCTTCAATTTGAACTTGCATATGAGCAATTGATGGTCTGCTCTGCAATTGGCCCTTGGCCTTATTCTGACTGATGATATTGAGTTTCTCCATCATCTCTTTCCACAGACGTGGTCGATTTGATTCCTAGGTATTCTCTCCAGTGAAATCCACGTGTATAGTCATCATTTATGATGTTGAAAAAGGCATTTTCTATGAATAAGTTGTTGGCCTTTTTAAAATTCTATCATGCGATCTCCAGAGTTGTTTCTGTTACCAGGGTCATACTTTCCAACTTCTAATCCTTCTTCTTTGTTACCAACTTTCACAATCCAATCACCAGTAATTATCACTAATTATTGTCCTTATATTTCATGGGCCCCATAACATAATTTTATCCTTGCTTTTTATACACTTGTTATTAAAAGCATGAAGGACAAACCAGTTAGAATTATTAAGCATAAATACTTTATTACTAGCCCTTATGCTTGCCCATGCTATTCCCTTTATTAGCCATCAAAAAAATGCAAAGCAAAACTACAATGAGATACCATTTCACTCTCACTAGGCTGGCTAAGATTAAAAAAAACAAAAACAGAAAGTAACAAATGTTAGCTAGGATGTGGGGAAATTGGAACCCTTGACTATTACTGGTGGGACTGAAAAATGGTACAGCCGTTGTGAAACACAGTGTGCCCATTCATCAAAAAGTAAAAATAGAACTACCATATGATCCAGAAATTCCACTCTTAGGTATATACCTGAAAGACTTGAAAGCAGAGGCTCAAACAGGTTCTTGTTTACCAGTGTTCACTGCAGCACAATTCACAATAGCCAAAAGTGGAAACAACCTAAATGTCCATCAACAGATGGATGGGTAAATAAAATGTGGTACAGACATACAGTGGAATACTACTGAACCAATAAGAGAAATGAAGTCTTGATACATGCTACTGTACGGATGGAGCTTGAAGACATTGTACTGAGTAAAATAAGTCAATCACAAAGGACAAATATTGCATGAGCTCACTTATATGCATTTTTTTTCTTTAGCTCTTTCAACTTGAGAAATGCTGAGCATGTTCTTCCCTTTCGGTTTTCTAACTCCAGGTCTTTGCACATTTCATTATAATATGTTACTTTGTCTCCTCAAGCTGCCTTTTGAACTCTTCTGTTCGGTTCTTTTACTTCATCATTTCTTCTATTCACTTCAGCTACTCTATGTTCAAGAGCTGAAGATCATTCAAAAATGACTGCAGCAATATATCAACAGGAAACTGCCAGAAATTCAGACCAGATTCAGAAGGGGATGGAACCGGGTATATCGTTGCTGATGTCAGATGGATCCTGGCTGAAAGCAGAGAATACCAGAAAGATGTTTACCTATGTTTTGTTGACTATACAAATGCATTCAACTGTGTGGCTCATAACAAATTATGGATAACATTGTGAAGAATGGGAATTCCAAACCACTTTATTGTGCTCCTGAGGGATCTGTACATAGTTCAAGAGGCAGTTGTTTGAACAGAACAAGGGGATATTGAGTGATTTAAAATCAGAAAAGATGTGCATCAGGGTTGTATCCTTTCTCCATACCTGTTTAATCTGTATGCTGAGCAGATAATACAAGAGGCTGGGCTGTATGAAGAACAGGGTATCAGGATTGGAGGAAGACTAATTAACAACCTGCTTTATTCAGATGACACAACCTTGCTTGTTGAAAGTGAAGAGGACTTGAAGCACTTAATGATGAAGATCAAAGACCACAGCCCTCAGTATGGATCATACCTCAATGTAAAGAAAACAAAAATCCTCACAACCGGACCAATAAGCAACATCATGATAAATGGAGGAAAGATTGAAGTTGTCAAGGATTTCATTTTACTTGGATCCGCAATCAACGCCCATAGAAGCAACAGTCAAGAAACCAAGAGATGTATTGCGTTGGGCAAATCTGCTGCAAAAGATGTCTTTAAAGTGTTGAAAAGAAAAGATGACATCTTGAAGACCCAGGTGCCCCTGACCGAAGCCATGATATTGTCAATTGCATCTTATACATATGAAAGCTGGACAATGAATAAGGAAGACTGAAGAAGAATTGATGCCTCTGAATTGTGGTGTTGGTAAAGAAAATTAAATATACTGCCAAAAGAACAAACAAATCTGTCTTGGAAGAAGTACAACCAGAATGCTCCTTAGAAGCAAGGATGGCGAGACTGTGTCTTATATACTTTGGACTTGTTATCAGGAGGGCTCCGTTCTTGGAGAAGGGCATCCTGCTTGGTAGAGTACAGGGTCAGCGAAAAAGAGGAAGACCCTCAACAAGATGGACTGACAAAGTGGCTGCAACAATGGGCTTAAGCATAACAACGATTATGACCCTAGTGAAGGACCGGGCTGTGTTTCGTTCTGTAGTAAACAGGATTGCTGTAAGCTGGAACCAAATCGACGACACCTAACAACAGCAACAATGTTCAAGAGCAAGTTTCAGAGTCTCTTCTCGCATGCACTTTGGTCCTTTCTTTTTTTTTTTTTTTGCTTTTTAGATGAAAGTTTAAAGAGCAAATTAGACTCTCATTCAAAAATTTAAACACAGATTGTTTTGTGACATTGGTTGCAATCCTTGTAATGTGTCAGCATTTGCCCCCTTTCCCATTACACCCCAGGTTCCCCGTGTCAATTTTTCCAAGTTTCCTGTCCTTTCCTGCCTTCTCATCTTTGCTTTGGGTAAAGGTGTTGCCCATTTGGTCTCGTATACTTGATTGAACTAAGAAGGGCGTTCCTTACATATGTTATTGTTTGTTTTGTAGGCTTGTCTAATCTTTAGCTGAAAGGTGAACTTCAGGAATGGCTTCAGTTCTGAGATAGCAGGGTGTTCAGGGCCATATTCCTGGTGATTTTTCCTGTCTCTGTCAGACCAGTAAGTCTGACCTTTTTTTGTGTGTGTGTGAATTTGAATTTTGTTCTACATTTTTTCTCCCACTGTGTCCAGACCCCTCTTTTGGGGTCCTTGAAAGAGAAAGTTATAGGTGGTGGTAGCAGGGCACCATCTAATTCTGGGCTCAGGCTGGTGGAGGCTGTGTTTTAAGTGGCCCATTAGTTCTTTGAACTAATATTTTCCTTGTGTCTTTGGTTTTCTTCATTCTCCTTTGCTCCAAATGTGATGGGACCAATAGATGTGTTTTAGATGCCCACTCAAAGGCTTTTAAGATGCCAGACACTACTCATCAAAGTAGGATGTGGAATGTTTTCTTTATGGACTTTGTTATACCAATTGATCTAGATGTTGCCTGAGACCACGGTCCCTAGCCTTCAGCCCCATTAACTCTGTCCCTCAAGGTGTTTGGATGTATTTAGGAAGCGTCTACGTCTTTGCCTTGATCAAGTTGTGTTGGCTTCCCCTAAATTGTGTGTTGTCTTTCTTCTCACTTGTTAACACTTGTCTACTATCTAGTTAGTGATTTCCCCTTCCCACCACTCCCGTCCCTGGTAACCATCAAAGACTTTTTTTTTCTGTGTGTGAACCCTTTCTTGGGTTTTTATAAAAAAGATCACTTACAATAATTTTCCTTTTGTAATTGACTTATTTCACTCAGCATAATGCCCTTCACATTCATCTATGTTGTGAGATGTTTCACGGATTCATCACTATTCTTTATTGTTGTATGGCATTCCGTTGTGTGTATGTACCATAATTTGTTTACCCATTCATACGTTGGTGGCCACTTTGGTTGTTTCCTTCTTTTTTGCTGTTGTGAACGATGCTGCAATGAAATGGTTGTGCACATGTTTATTCATGTGATGGCTCTTATTTTTCTAGGATATATTCCTAGGAGTGGGATTGCATGATATTTCTGTTTTTAGCTTTTTAAGGAAGCACCATATTGGTTCTCCTAGGGTTATACCATTTTACATTCTTACCAGCAGTGCATAAGAGTTGCAATCTCCCTGCAACCTCTCCAACATTTGTTATTTTCTGTTTTTTTTTTTTTTTTTGATTCGTGCCAGTAATGTCAGGGTGAGATGGTATCTTATTGTAGATTTCGTTTGCATTTCTCTAATGGCTAATGATCACGAGCATTTCCTCATGGGTCTATTAGCCACTATTATTGTGGAACTATCTATTTCCCTTTTCAGTGCTGTTAGAGTTGGTTTTAAGTATTTTGAAGCCCTGTCATTGGGTATGGAGATATTTATTAAGGTTATTGGTGCTTTTTCTGTTAAATTGTTATATAATATCCTTCCTTGTCTTTTATGGTTGATTTTGGCAGAGCTCTAGGAGTCAGTGGGTGGGACAGGGGCAGACCTAAAGCAGCAGCGAGCCAGCGGTTCTCTAGCTGTGACAGTGCAGCAAGGTCTACCAGTATGGAGGGAGATGGTGTATGGGGTTAAGTGGGACAGAGAAAGAAAAGGAAGAAAGAGAAAAGAAAAAATTTTAATAAAAATTAATTAATTAATTAAACTGGAGGCCCAATGGGGGCTGGTGAGTGGGGACAGGGCAGACCCGGGGGCCCATTGGAAGGGAGGCAACATGACTTACAGAGTTATGTGGGAGAAAGAAAGAAAAGAAAGAAGAGAAGGAAAAAAAAGCAAAAAAAAAAAAAAATGGTGGCAGTGCAGCATGGCCTGGCCAGAAGTGTGGCATATAGGACTAGGTGGGAGGGAGAAAGAAAAAGACTAAAGGGGGGGAAATGACATGGTAGGAGCCAACGGATGGGGGTGGGGTGGGCCCAAGGTGATGGTGGCCTGGTGGCTCTGTAGCCAAGTTGTCTCGGCATGGTCTGGCAGGAAGGTATGGATGTGGCGTATAAGGCTAGGTGGAAGGGAGAAAGAAAAGGAACAAGGAAAAAAAGAAAAAATAATAAAATTTAAAAAATGGCATGGTGCAAACCAGCAGGTGGGGCAGGTGGAACCTATAGGGGCGGTGGACCAGTAGCTCTCTAGCTGAGGTGGTTCAGCATGGCCTGGCAGGAATATGTGGATGTGGTGTACAGGGCTAGGTGGGAGAGAGGAAGAAAAGGAAAAAAAAAATGGCACTGCAGGAGCTGGTGGAGTGGGGGACAGACCCATGGTGACAGCAGGTTGGTGGCTGTCTAGCTGAGCGCAGTGCCATGGCCATTCAGGGACCGGTGGAGGTGGTGTACAGGACAGGGAGGTAAGGGGAGGGAAAATGCGTTTCTGTGGTTACCAGGTGCTCTGTCTCCTGTTAGAGGCTCTGTTAGTTGTCTTCCTACACTCCCTGTCCTCATTCCTTGCTGGATGTGTTCCAAGATAGCGACGTTGTGTTGTATTAGTTAGCAGGCAACCTTCACTCCATATCTCTCCTTCCTCTATGTTTTCTGTCAGTTTCTTCTTCCATTTGGTGTTTGATCTGTATCCCTTCATTTGATGCTCAGGGTTCTAGGATTGATGTTTGTATCTGTTTTACTTCGTGTTTTGGGTCTCTAATACAGAGGGTCAGCATGATGCGTCTGTCTATGACACAATGTTCCTTTTTGTCTTTTTCATGACCTTTTACTTTCTTCATATATGATCTCTTTGATGTCATCCCACAACTTGTCTGATCTATAGTCTTTAGTGTTCAGTGAATCAGACGTATTCTGTAGATGGTCTCTAAATTCTGGTGGGATAGTCTCAAAGTTATACTTTGGCTCAGAAAGTACATGTGCCATATCTCAAAAGCCAGCTGTCAGCTATGGCTTTGATATTTATGAAGCAATAGCTCAGAACTGTATTTTACCTTGAAAGAGAAAAAATGAGATAATTATTCACACACCCCCCTCACACACACGTATACATACTCATACATTATAGAATTTTTTTCCCAGTGATTGTAAACTTGATTTGTTTTGATCACTCTTTGTTTGGGAATTTTTATTTGCTTAACATTTATGTACATGGCTAGCTTCACTCATTTATTAGGTCTAAATACACATTTTTTAAAAAAAGAAATCAGAAAGAACTTCCATTTATATATTTCCATATCTGTATCTGTTTATCTATACAATGTTTTTTCCAAGTAAGTGTTGAGATTACTAATATATTTCATGAAACTTACTAAAAACGATTTAATTTTGTGTCCCAAGAGGCCAAGACACACCTGCTGTATTCTCCCTTTCCTATCTCTGTAATAGTCAATAAAACAAAGGAGAAGCATAGAATATGTAATTATTGTGTTAATAGTAGAGAGCTCAAGCAATAGTTTTACCAAGTAATGAAGCCTTCAGCATCAGCCAGTTCCCTGAGCAAGGATTTTTGGTATGAGTTTATGTAGAATTTGAAAGAATTCTGATGACTAAATATATTTTTCTGTTGCCCCAAGCAACAAAAAAGATTGGTTAGTAATCTGAAAGAGAAAGATAGCAGATGCAGAAAACGAGGAGGCTATTGCAAAACAGCAGAAATGGTAAAAGCTTAAACTAAAGCTGTGGCAGGGAAGACAGAAAGAAGGTAATGGATGCAAGCGATAACAAGGAAGTAACAGCTGTAGGATTTGGTAAGGATTTGAGTGTGGGAGCTGGGGAAGAGGAAGGAGTCCGCGGTGATGGCCAGACCTTCAGCTTTGGAAGCTGTAATAATGATGAGGGCATTCCTGAGATAAGAATTAAGGGCAAGGACAGGATTGAGGAGTCAAAATGATAAGTTCAAATTTCATCAAGCTAGGCTTAAGTGCCTGAGGAACTTAGCTCTCCTCAGAGAGGCCCCGTAGGCGACTGAATTTGTAATGCTCAGGACAGAAATCTGGGCTACAGATGTGCATTTCAATGTCACCAATGGTGACTGGAAACAAGGGTTTAATTTTAGAGAAGGATAAGAGAGTCCGGAAAGAACAATTTGATAGTCACATGTGTTGTGTGTTTTCTTAGTCCAATTAGTGGCCTGATTGGGGATGAGCTTCCCCAAAACACCAAATTACTTCAGATTCTGGGATATTCTGATTTAGTGTGTTGTTACTGTGTTATGTAGAAATACAGGTAAGTGATTAATAAATACTTACAAACCCCATGATTTCATGCTTTTACAAACCCATTTAATCAACAGAAAAAAAAATTGATTTATCTATGTAGATTTCTATGAATTAGCCCTGGCGGTACAGTGGCTAAGAGCTATGGTTGCTAACCAAAAGGTCAGCAGTTTAAATCTACTAGCCACTCTTTGGAAACTCTATAGGGTAGTTCTACTTTGTCTTATAGGGTCGCTATGAGTCAAAATTGACTTGATGGCAACAGGTTTGAGCTTTTTTTTTTTTTGGTCTTTTCATGGGGGAAACCACAGTGGGTCTAGGAATAAGGACATTAGTTTTGATTCTCATTTTTGCCGTTAACTTATATGTGATCATGGGCAAACCTCTTTCCATCCCCAGTCTTCAGTCTTTGTACCTGTAAAATTGTGAATTAGGACTAAAAGTGGTCCCTTCCAGCTGTAATATTTTGTACTGCTTCTAACTTTCAAAAGGAAGAATATTTCCTATTGGAGGTTTCAACCTGTGATTTATAACCCTTTAAAAATGTCCAGTGTGTTACAAAAAGAAACAATCTTTGATGGTTATGAGGGAAGGGAGCGGTGGGGATGGAAAATCACTAAATAGACAATAGATAAGTGGTAAATTTCTTGAAGGCTAAGACAGTACACAATACTGGGAAAGCCAGTACAACCTGTACAAGGCAAGATCATGGTAGCTCCATAGACAATCCAAACTCCCAGAGGGACCAAATTGCTGGGCTGAGGGCTGTGGGGACCATGGTCTCAGGGAACATTTAGCTCAATTGGCATATCATACTTTATAAAGAAAATGTTCTACATTCTACTTTGGTGAGTAGCGTCTGGGGTCTTAAAAGCCTGTGAGTGGCCATCTAGGATACTCCACTGGTCTCACCCCTTCGGGAGAAAGAAAGAATGAAGAAAACTAAAGATACAAGGGAAAGAGTAGTCCAAAGGACTAATGGACCACACCTACCACAGCCTCCACCAGACTAAGTCCGGTACAACTAGATGGTGCCTGGCTACCACCACTGATTGCCCTGCCAGGGATCACAATAGAAGGTCCCAGACAGAGCTGGAAAAAAATGTAGAACAAAACTCTAACTCAGAAAGAAAGACCAAACTTGCTGACCTGACAGAGACTGGAGAAACCCTGACAGTGTATGGCCCCCTGACACCCTTTTAGCTCAGTAATGAGGTCACTCCTAATGTTCACCCTTCAGCCAAATATTGAACAGGCCCATGAAACAAAACAAGACTAAACGGGCACACCAGCCCTGGGGCAGGGACTGGAAGGCAGGAGGGAACAGGAAAACTGGTAATAGGGAACCCAGAGAAGGGAGAGTGCTGACATGTCGTGGGGTTGTTAACCAATGTCATAGAACAATGTGTGTACTGTTGGATTAGAAACTAGTTTGTTCTGTAAGTCTTAATCTATAGTACAATAAAAAGAAAAGAAGAAAAAAAGTGTCTAAAGTGCAAAATATCTCCTAACCCCCAAAAGTCTAACATAGTAAAGAAGAATTTCTTCTGTCTACCTAGTAATTTTCTCAGCAAGAGGATGTAATTGTTGTGTGGGTACTAAAAGCGAAGATAGGCTAGAATCTGCGTTATAGCTCAAGACAAATAGTGATCCCGAAATAGCATGTTTGTGTAACTCAAAGGGAGAGAATGGACTGAGGATGGAAAAGAACTAACTACTGCAAAGGTGCTACTTGGAAAATATTTGGGGAAAGAAGAACTTCTGACTCATACCAATTCATTCACTGATGTTTGTATATTTGTTTGTTTGGATAAAAATAGCTTTGGTAAGAATTTTACCCATCTAATTTTTTTTAATAATAGAACCTGAAGGTTGTGACAGTTTTTCTTTAAATATCTTTCATTAATTTCTTGTCTCTTCATCTGAAAAAGTAGTTTAAGATAGACTTTGTTATTTATTTATTTATTTTTTGGTGTAACCTTTCTTTCTTTTTTTTTTTTTTAATTTTTATTGAGCTTCAAGTGAACATTTACAAATCAAGTCAGTCTGTTACATATAAGTTTGTATACACCTTACTCCATGTTCCCACTTGCTCTCCCCCTAATGAGTCAACCCTTCCAGTCTCTCCTTTCGTGACAATTTTGCCAGCTTCCAACCCTCTCTACCCTCCCATCCCCCCATCCAGACAGGAGATGCCAACACAGTCTCAAGTGTCCACCTGATACAAATAGCTCACTCTTCATCAGCATCTCTCTCCTATCCACTGTCCAGTCCCTTCCATGTCTGATGAGTTGTCTTCGGGAATGGTTCCTGTCCTGGGCCAATAGAAGGTTTGGGGAGCATGACCGCTGGGATTCCTCTAGTCTCAGTCAGACCATTAAGTTTGGTCTTTTTATGAGAATTTGGGGTCTGTATCCCACTGATCTCCTGCTCCCTCAGGGGTCCTCTGTTGTGCTCCCTGTCAGGGCAGACATCGATTGTGGCCGGGCACCAACTAGTTCTTCTGGTCTCAGGATGATGTAAGTCTCTGGTTCATGTGGCCCTTTCTGTCTCTTGGGCTCAAAGTTGTCGTGTGACCTTGGTGTTCTTCTTTCTCCTTTGATTCAGGTGGGTTGAGACCAATTGATGCATCTTTTTTTTTAGATGGCCGCTTGTTAGCATTTAAGACCCCAGATGCCACATTTCAAAGTGAGATGCAGAATGTTTTCATTATAGAATTATTTTGCCAATTGAGTTAGAAGTCCCCTTAAACCATTAGACTTTGTTATTAATTGTTCATTTCTACTTAGAGATTAAATACACAATGCTCACTGAAAGAGTTTTTTTGGTGCATATCTAAGAAATGTTTGTTTTCTAAGTTTGATCATGGCGTAGCCCTGTGATATGTAAAAATGATTAAAGGGTTCAGTTAAAACAGAAAACACTCTTTGTTCAAAACCTCAACCACCTAGCAGTTGAACTTTTTTTTCTAATAATGTTCGGTAAATTTGAAATACTGTAAATAATTGTAGCTAATTTTTTTTTTCTTTAATTGATGTCTGTAGTAGGCAGTAATTAACTTCAATTAACATTCTCTTCTGTTCCACAGGGAAAAGGTTTGTTTGGCCCAAAGTAAAATGTCTTTGAAATCTTTAGCCAGATCTAATTCCATGTCATCTAATTTCCACCATGATTTTATAACAATCTAGAAGCAGGTATAATTTCTAAAAATGAGCTTTTGTGTTTGATTAATCCAAATAAATTTTATGAACTACACCTAAAAAAACCTACTCCTCACTTATCAACTGTCTTGTTATATGACCTGCCATGTTTACAACAGTAGTAAAAAATCTATTTTGAGCATTAAAGAGGAGCTGAGGCCAAAGAGGGAGAAGGAGGATGAGGGTAAGGTTTGTGAGAGGGAGTGATGCCCCTGTGTAGCAGGTGGTTTGTTTTACTTGGGTCTGCAGAGGAGCCAGGCCAGGGCAGACCCACAGTGAGCCCAGGGAGGGCTGGGGTGAGCAGGAGGCTGGATGGCCAGGCTGTGAGGAGGTGGGGAAAGAGAAGAGGGCTTGGAAGTCTCGCAGAGGCCTCTCTGCCACTCCTGCAGCCTCTGCAGGGCCAAGGTGGCCTGGCTTCACCTGCCCATATGCCCAGGAGCCGCCTGCCACCCAGGGCCATCTCAGGGGACTGGCAGAATGAAAAGGTAGGGGGCTGAGGCGTGGGGGTACATGAGGAGGCCTGGAGCTGGCCAGGTGATAGTGGGCCCCTGCTGCTCCAGAGGTGGCAGGCAACCCCTGACTACCACCCTCAACCCCCACGGACTCCCTGGTGGTGGGAAAGGTGTGGTGGGGAAGGGGCACCTGCTGTATGACTTGCATTCCCAGATGTGCCAGGGGTGCCTGGAGGTGAGGGGAGAACCATACTGTTGCAGAAGGTGAGGCACGGCACCAACTCTGGCATCAAGCTGATTTTCACACGAAACAACCTGGTCTTTGGAACCTAACCATATCGTTAAGTGAGGAACGGGTATTTTCCGTATCCTGACCATGGTGAAGTGGCCCAGGTAATAAACTGGGAGACACCACCACCACAGTCACTGCAATCAGTTCCGTGTTTTAAAGTGTTTGGGAAATACAGGGTTAAACAAAGGTAAGAATGTGTCTTTGCTGCTGTACTTTTCAGAGTCCTTAATGTGTTAACGTGCCTTTTGAATCTCCATATATTTGCATTTCCAAATTAATTTGGCCTTGCGAAGCTTTTCTTTTCCCCTAGGTCATCTCTTGTGACTAATGAACCAAAGAATGAATGCACACTACAAACCGGTGCTCCTGAGCTGCTCTGCTAGGTCTATCCCTGGGTTAACTAGGCCAGCATACTGCTGCGCACCAGGGAGCTCTGAAATTAATTTCATTGAATTGGCTTTGACAAGCTACCAGCCCTTGAATATAGACCTTAAAAAGCATCGTATTGTGTGTTGCTGTTTATTGTAAGGACGTCACTGAGAAGGCTCTACCTAATGAGTCTTCTTTAAGAGGATTTATGGAAGAAACTTCTCTCAAGTCTCAGCCTCCAGAAATGTTGCGCTTCCCCGCTGTTTCTGTTTTATGGATGCAATGAATCAGGTTGCTTTCTAAGTAGTAGCTGCGGTACTGGTTAGAATCAAATTCATGACTTGCCTATTACAAAAGTGGAGGAAGGACCTCTTAACACTTGTTGTGAAATTAACCTCACCCCTGGCTTTGTCTCTCTCTCTATTTTCTCTCTGACTTGATTTCCCCAACCATGAAATTTTACTTTGATTTTATGTAGGTATGAGAATGTTGTATTTGGAGCCCCGGTGGCACAATGTGAAGAGTTCAGCTGCTAACCAAAAAGTTCGCAGTTTGAATCCACCAGTCGCTCGTTGGAAACCCTATGAGGCAGTTCAGCTCTGTCCTTTAGGGTCGCTATGAGTCAGAATCAACTTGACAGCAGCAAGTATGTTGTATTTTATTTTTTAAGCTGTTTTACATTTCTGGGTAAGGAAGAAAGGAGAAAAGAAGGAAGAATGGGAGAAGCAGCAGGAAAGAAAGGGAAGGAAGGAAAAAATCTTCCCTTTTGAGTCTTGCCTGTTCCCTCTTCTTATGTATAACCAAAATCTTGAAGTAAAAATGACCAACAAGTTTTTGCAAAAAAGCAGTTTATAAGAAGCTTCTGGCAAAATGAAGATTTGTTCCAAGTGAACCAAGGAGTGTGAAAGTGGCTAAGTTAAAGTGAAGTGAGAAGAAAGCTCACTGACTGTTATGAAAAAAAAACACATTTACACAAAAAAAATCATTGCCATCAAGTCGATTCTGACGCATAGTGACCTTATAAGACAGAATAGAACTGCCCCCATGGGGTTTCCAAGCCATACCTTTTTCCTGAGGAACTGCTGGTGGCTTGGAACCGCCAACCCTTAGGTTAGCAGCCCAGCACTTAACCACTGCTCCTTTCACCAAAACCAAACCCAAACAAACCTATTGCCATCGAGTTAATTCTGATTCATAAAACCCATTGATGTAAAGTCAATTCCAACTCATAGTGACCCTATAGGACAGAGCAGAACTGCTCCACAGTGTTTCCAAGGAGCGACTGGTAGATTCCAACTCCTGAACTTTTGGTTAGCAGCATAGCTCTTAACTACTATGTCACCAGGATTTCCAAGTTGTACATAGGGTGGGTCAAAGACATAAATTTTGTAGCAAGGTCCTCAAACAGAGAAAGGTCACAGATGAGAACAAAAGAGACCAAGAGGAGAGAGCTGACTGGGTTGCAAGACAACATAATTTTGGCAAAACGAGAAATGTGGATGAGGCAATTGAGAAAAGAGATGACAGGACAAAGCTGCATCTGGGAATCAGAGTTTATTGTAGTCATGAAAGCCAAAGAACAAAGGATTAGACTCTCTACAGTAATAATGTTTTATGAGAATCATGCCTCCATAGTATATAATTTTCAAATATGCCTAGCTTGTAATTCTCCTACTGCTGTGTCATTCCCTTAACATCACAATCATCTCCTACATTGAGATGAGTAAAGGGGAGCATTACTCCTTTAAACTGTAATTACCTAGATTTTCACTGGACTTTGCATCTATATTGAGTTGAGGCAAAGATATATAAACTTGGTAACATTTAGCTTTAGAAAGAACTTAATCACACAAACAAGTGACTAAAGGGAAAGATAGGCACAGATATAAATCTCAGCACTGGAAGGGATCTAAGAGGGCATCTAAACCAAACTCCTAAAATTATACAGGAGGAAACTGAAGCCCCCAGAAAAGTGACTTGACATATACTCAGCTTGTAAATTGTAACTCAAAGCAATGTAAACAAATGGAAAACACAAAATGTAGTTAAGTTTCAGGCATAAGATAAGCTCCAAGTTTCATAAGAAGGTCCTCAAGGCCCACCCTGATGGGGTCTCCACCTACTGTCTCTAGCCTCCTCACTGTTAGCTACTATCTCCTCCTTCTTTATGCAGAATTCCTTTCTCCCCCCACCCTTCACTGCCAGCAGCACATATGCTCCCTCAGGATGCTATATAACAGTCTCTTGTCTTGGCTTAACTCATGCTATTCACCTTTTCTACTTTATCCCTTGGCTGGCTAACCCTACTCACTCTCCAAGGCTCAGCCCAAGCTCCATTTCCTGTTTCCTTCCAGAAGTCTACCCTGACCTGCCTGCATCATCAGCCCCCGGGGAGTTGGGGTTACCTCTCTGCGGTTTCCTTGGCTCACTGCCTTGCAGTGCTGGATAGTGTTTATAAAAGCATGGGTCAGCTTGCCCGCATTTGTATCCTACCTCTACTCCTTACTCTGTGTGATCTTGGGTCCCTCAATCACTCTGTGCCTCAGTTTCTGTATCTGTATCTGTAAAATAGGATTAATAATGTGTCTGCCTCAAAATGGGAACGTATTGCAAACAGTTAACACACTCAGCTGCTAACTGAAGGGTTGGTGGTTCGTGTCTGCCCAAAGGCCCCTCAGAAGAAAGATATGGAGATCTACTTAAGGAAAACCCTGTGTGATCTGCTTTGACACACGAGGGGTCTCTGTAAGTTATAATCAACTCGATGGCAACTTTTTTTTTTCCTTTAATCTCAAAAAAGTTATTGTTACATAATAAAACAGTTTATACATATGAAGTTCTTACAAAACTGCCTGACACATAGTAAGCACTCAATAGATGTTAGTTACTGCTATGATTATCTCCATTGCTAATCACACTGGACTATTTGTGAGCTCCTTGAGGTTAGAGAGAATAACTTACTTACCTCTGTCTCTCCAGTCCCTGGTCTGGTGATTGGCATATGGTAGATGTTTAATAAATGTGTTATAAATGTATGAATAAAGGTTATTTATATATTTATTTTGGTTATTTGGTTTGCAGGAGTGGCCCAGGGTATGGTTTATATTTGAAAAATGGTGGTAAAATGGAGTAGCAAAATAGATCAATTGGATTTTGAGGCAAGCAAATATGGTCTTATAGCAGAATACTAAAGGTTTCTATGAGATACTTTCTTTGATTCACTTAAGCACCTAAGAATCCAGTGCCTGACCTAAAAGAACAAGGAAGGGCGTACTATGCACCCATGATAGCAAAGTGGACCTGATGCTTCTTCTCATCTCATGTCTAGAAGTCCTATATAAAATGTCACTCTTGGATATTATTAAAAGTCACCTTAGAAAGGACGTTTTAAATGGAACTAGTTCAAAATTGGAGCCCCGGTGGTGCAATGGTTAAGCGCACGGCTGTTAACCAAAAGGTCAGCCGTTTGAACCTACCAGCTGCTCCATGGGAGAAAGATGTAGCAGCCTGCTTCTGTAAAGATTCCAGCCTTGGAAACCCTATGGGGCAGTTATATTTTGTCCTATAGGGTCTCTATAAGTCAGAATTGACTCGACTGCAACGGGTTTGGTGTTTTGGTTTAGTTCTCCAAAATAAAGTGGGAATCTGTTGATGCTTTTTATAAATGTACATGTTGAAGCAAAATCTTCTCCATCTCTTCTCCCTAAATGGTCAGAGAGACAGTTTATCAGCAGGAATGAAGGAAAGAACGATGAGCTGCAAATGTCACGGACTGCCAATGAGAGTGATCTGTGTGGTGAGTGCTTCGTCCCATTTAAAAGGGAGAAAAAAAAAAAAACAGTTTCTATATTCAGTCGACATCCTGACAGTGTCTCATGAATGAACTTTTGTCCTTCCCTGGCTATTGTTTGGTTTGTACATACACGGCCTGGAGCTTTTATAACCAGATATAGAAAATGTAGTGATCACGAAGATTAACAGTAGTGTACAGGCTGAAGTCTGACAACACTGACAAAGAACAAGAGATAACACGACGACTGTGATTTTTAGTTTAGAGAACACAACATGAAATGGTAGCTTACTAAATCTGGTCCTCACCAAGTTGGAATTTAAAGGGGGGAAAAAATACAAAAACTCTGCTTGTGGATTACAGGCATTGATTTCCTCCTTTGTCAGGCAAAGAGCCTCGACTTTGGAAAGGAGTCTGTAGTGGTGACGTGGAACAAGTTGTAGGCAACTGATCTCCAATTTGGTAATTCTCAGTCTACTTCTGCCCTTTTCTGCTCCCTTGCATCCAACTCTGAACCTTCCATTGGGAATTAAAAGTTCTTTTCTAGGGTAACCTCCTCCATTTGGATGCCCTTTTGGCAGAAGAGATGAGAAATGGAAGCCTCGTGTAATCATGCTCCAGATAATTGGAAATGGGGAGAGAAGAGGTTTGCAGAAGGTATCAGCCCCAAAGCTATTGCCCTGAGTCTGAACCCCAAAGAGAAGTTTAAGGTCATTTCCAAAAACCTGAGGTCAATCATAGCTTTTAATGAGCAATGACTGGCTTCATCCAAGTTTAGAAATGATTTGGGAATAGATCACTTTTGTGGTCTTTTTGGCCAAGGTCTTGTAACTCCCACCAAATGATTGGGTGGGACCAAGAGCTTTGTAACACTTGCCCAAGCAGGTGCAGAGGCTGAGGGGCCAGAGAGAAGCATGCCTGCACAAGAACCATATCCTGAGCATCCTAAACCTGAACTGTAACCTGTTATTACCTAATAAACCTCATAATTGTGAGTATTGTCTGTGAGTTCTGTCTAGCCATTGCAATGAGTTGTTGAACCCAGAAGAGAAGTAGAGAATGCCATGGGACAGAGCGGTCCATGTCAGAATTGGTAAAGATGGTGGAGAGAGGAGGTATGTCTGACCTCTACCTCATAGGAAGCAGCCTTGGGCTGTTGATCTTGATTCTCCTTCCTCCTCGTGAAGTTAGAGGAGGTCAGACACTGCCCCTTGCCATTTTCACACCTTTCCAGGAACATCAGCCACAAGGGTTTCCCAATTCTCCCTTCAGTTCCTTCTACTTTTCACATAACAAGCCTCCTCCTCTCCATTCTCACTACAACTGCCAATAATTATTTTAATATTTTCACTTATTTATTGTGTGACTTTGAGTGACATGTGAATTGCTAGGAAACAGTTTCCTACACTTTAAAATGGAGTTAATTTTAGCATCAACCTCAGAAGAGTAAGGCCCAGAATAATTTATATGTGGTAATTCCTGTAAAAGTGTTAAACCTGGTATTTAATCAATAAACATTTCATAACATAATAGAAGTACAGTACTCCTAATACATATTTTCCAAGTGCTTGAATTCATGCAAAGAATACAAGTTTCAGCTTTTTAGATTACCATAGAAGACAATAATTTTTTTTGTTGCTGACATAAAGTCTACTTTTTCCCCCCAAACAAAAATTGAGTCATGCTGGAGTATCACCAAAGCACAAGAGAAGCACATGATCCAGTAATTGTGTGGTAAGAAAGCTTTTGAGTAATGGCTTCTGGTCGTTTTAAAAACTGTAATCATAATGTTTAAATGTTCACAGAGCAGTTATCAGAGGTCATATGCTAAAAAGGATATTTGTCCTGGAAAATACCGGAAACTTCATTCATACTCTTGTTTCTATTAAGGAGACTGCCAGAAGTTGTTAAAGGATTTTTTCACCCTGAGATGGAAGGTGGTGACAAGCTGATAGGAGCCCCCAGCTGGGTGAGTAACTTAAACCCACATTAGTGAGACCTCATTGGATAACGGAATTTGGCAGAAAGACTATCTTACAAATTCTAGGGTATGCGTCCAGGGGTTTTAGAATAGGTTGTGCAGTTCAAACTATGCACATCGAAATTTAAATTCCAAGCTTATCTAGTAGGTGATTTACTCTGTGAAGCATGACAAGTGGTTGAATTGCTCTGAAATTTATTTTCAAAATAAAATGAACTCTAAGCATGCTTCTAAGTGATGTAGAGCTACAATGGGGATTCTATGGGATTTCTGAGATGGTTCATCATTTGTCTTGTTTCTCAAACCGATTATGCATATTAAAGAATAAAGACAATAAGATCAGTTTAATTCTACTTCCAGTCATAATTGAATTTGTGGGATAATTTTTCAATTAGGAAAGTTTGCTGTTCTTCACTAAATTCGAGGCTGTTGTTCTTTCCTTTTTTTTTTTTTAAGATGAGCTTTGGCTGCTTCCTGACTGTCAGTAAAGTACTACATTTGGCAAGTTTCCTATATTCCCAAGTGTTCTTCATCCTTCATTGTTTGGAATATTGGTTTTAATTAGTACTCTCACTGCAGTGGAGCTGAATATCAACACTTCTAGATGCCTCTGCTCTGCTGTTCCTTCCTTCAAAAGGGAAAAAAGCCATTTCCCCACATTTGAAAATCAATAGAAGATTGCAGACCCAGAGCTCTGTGCCCACAGAACCGATCCACAGACGAAAGAATGGGGCCAAAGGAATGGTTGGTTCATTTTTGTTGTAAAATGCAGTTACTTACGGGTGTGCCTTTGAAATCTAGAGAGAGCAGAGAATTCAATAGCCCCTGCCAACAAAATTGCTTATACAAATCAATAGAAAAGTCAGTGTATGATAAAGAACAGTAGCATTTGAGGAAAGAAAGCCCAGGTAATGTGACTCAGGAGTTATAAATGTGTAGTATTGCCAAGAGCACTGTTTGGCTCTCTCGGTAGTTTTCCACAGAGGTATAACATTCAGGTTTCACCTACTGACCTCGTCTGAACTTACCTAGTACTTCTTTTCATTAAGCTTTGGGGATTACATGTCTTTCCATTGCTAGGGTTTAGATATTAAGTTAACTCTAGAAGAATATTTTTAGGTGCATGGGTGGAATCTATTTCGAAGAGGTCTTTTATCCCTCTCGTTAATTTCTTGAGTTTATTGTTTAGCACTTGAGTGCTAGAGATTGAGTGGTGAAAAGTTCATGATTTTCTTTCTAGGATAAAAGAGTGTCTCCGGAGGCTAAATCTTATAATTTAGCTGTATCATTGAAATGTCATCAATAAGCAAACCCCAATTCAATCTTTCAGTAATCATTTTCTTCTGCTGTTATTTTAACTTTTTATTTTTGTTCCACTCCCTATTTTCTCAATTCTTCTTGGAAATGTTTATTCTGACAAATGCATTTGTAATTTCCATAAGCTTTTGAAGAGTATTACTATCTCCCTTCCCTTCCTATTTCTATAACTTTTCCTCTCGTGGCTAGAGTCATTTCATACCTCCACCGGATCATCAGAACTTTGCCCCTTTAGTGCTCCAAACTGGCCCTTACTATAAAACCAAAAACCCACTGTGGCTGAGTCAATTCTGACTCATAGCAACCCTATAGGACAGGGTAGAAGTACCCCATAGGGTTTCCAAGGAGCGGCTCGTGGATTCAAACTGCCGAATTTTTGATTATTAGCTTTTAACCACTTTTAACCACTGCACCACAACGGCTCTGTCCTTACTATATTTCTTCTTATTGTATAATAATCTTGTTTGGTGTGAAAGCGTGAAAGTTCATGGCACTTTCCTTTTACCTGTATCTTCTTATCTGTAAAATGAGGTTAAAATACCTACCTCATGGGAATTGTGAGTATCATATAAAATGTTTTTGTCGTTAGGTGCTGTGGAGTCGGTTCCTACTCATAGCGACCCTATGCACAACAGAACGAAACACTGCCCGGTCCTGCACCATCCTTACAGTAGTTGTTATGCTTGAGCCCATTGTTGCAGCCACTGTGTCAATCCATTTTGTTGAGGGTCTTCCTCTTTTTCGCTGACTCTCTACCTTACCAACATGATGTCATATAAAATTATATATATATATATATATATAAAATGCTCAATAAATATTAGCTAAAATCATGGCACATAAGTAAGGATGAATGCAAAATGTGGAGCTGACTTCCTATTAAAACACTCTAACAAACGTTAAAACTGGGAATGAACCAAAACTTGTAAAAATATTACATACAAACAATACATACACACCAAAAAATATTTTTGAGGGTAAGTGCAGCCCAAAGAAAAGAAAGAATAGGTTTGATGAATAGGCATCATGTTAATAAATGACAACGTGAAAACATTCCAGCTCCTGTTCTGTCTGCTCTGTCCAGATGATGATCATATTCAGAGAGAAAAAAAAAGAGGCAATGAAATTGTAGCTGAAGCTAGCGTAGGAAGTAGTAAGTGAATGCATTTCTTGGTTCTAAATATACTTACATCTCCTGGATAAATTCTCTCCCAGGATACCGTGGGAAACCCTGGTGGCCCAGTGGTTAAGTGCTACGGTTGCTAACCAAAGGGTCAGCAGTTCGAATCCACCAGGCGCTCCTTGGAAACTCTACGGGGCAGTTCTACTCTGTCCTATAGGGTCGCTATGAGTTGGAGTCGACTGGAGGGCACTGGGTTTGGTTTTGGTTTGGATACCGTGAGAAATTGTGTATAATCATTGAACCATTGTCTGTGATCTTTAATGAAATGCTTATCTCATAAAGGAGTACCGCGAGCTGGTGAAAGGTTACTATTGTTCCAAATATGGGCCGGGGGGGGAGGGGGGAGACGTAAATGCTGTAATCTACAGATGGGTGACCTTGACATCAGCAACTCACACAGAACTCTTGAACAAGTATGATTTTTGGAGTTTTTAGAGAGTCAGAGATCATTGTTGTTAGCAAGGGCTTAACTGACAAAGAGTTGGTTTTTTATTTTTTTAACCCCCTATTTTTTATGAGAGTTCTAGCAAGGTATCTGACAAAGCATTCTGTTATACACATGATAATACAAACAAAATGAAGAACTCTAGAGTGGGGCTTTATAATGGCATAGTCCCAGTGTTCCATCCAAGGTTCTGTGTGTCTTTGTGTATATGTATGTATGAAATGTAACGGTCGGTGACTTCAATGAGGACATAAATACTCTGCCGGGCAAATTGACAAATTTATCTAACAAGTAATCATTGTAATGACCCAAAGGCAGACAAAAAGGAAATAGGTTAGAGAAATTGATTTTAAGATTATGATAAGCAGATTCTAACAAGATAAAATTTAATATAGTAAACATTTCTGAGATTATATATGTATAAGCAAATATGTCAGCAAAACATAAAAATAAAACTTATTTTTGTTGTTGTGGTTATTCTTTGAGGTATTATTTCTTAGACTCTTCTTAATAACTCACCTACTGATCTGAGAACCAACTCAATACAAATGTAAGCTTCTTCAACTAATTGTTAAATATCTCTTTTTAGAATTGTATGACGATAAAGAAGATGAATGAAATTATTTAGAAAGCCAATAAGAATAAAACTTATTATTGCTACTATGGTAATCACAGAACTATTCCTAATGATATTTCACCCAAGAGACACTCCCCCTTATTCATTTGTCCATTAGAGACTCTAGCTGAGAAGAAGCAATTAACCAGTTTTCTTCCGCATGACAAGAGCATTTTTTATTTTCATTATTCCTGTATTCCTGAATTTACCTCTGGGAGCCATTGTAGTCATTTTAAACCAATGTTTCTTTATTGAACTAAATACTCAACAAGCCAGTACAAGGAAATTTGCCATGTTTCTTCATATAACCTGGTAACGTGACTCTGATGGCTGCGTACTTCCGATAGAAAACATAATGGAACCATTCTACAATTGGTTAATGAATGATTACAATGATGTCACTTCCCTGTAAAACTGTCTTTTATTAAAGTGGTTCCTGAGTCATTAAGTCTCAAGGAAAATTATTTGGTCATGTTTTCTTGTAGCATCCAAGACTACCGGTGATTTTTTCTGTAGTTAAGAGAACAAACTACATTATTTATGAAAATACTTAATCATCGAAGCTTACAGTAAGTTTAATATACATTTGGACAATAAACAAACTTCAAAAGATATCTTTTAGCAGTATGATTTATCTTCGTCATCATCATTTTAAAAGAGAAGTAATTAGAAATGATCAGGACTTTTATTATAATTAAAATTCAGAATTAATACCAATTCCAACTTTGTATTAACTCTATGAAACTTTGTGGGATGTTGAAAGAAGTTAAAACAGGTGCCTAAACTACATGAGTGCTTGTCACCACTTTGCTGTTTTTCTCTATGTCCTTTCTTCTCTTGTTTTCTCCCTTTTGATTTATTCACCCTTTTTTATCTTTCACATTGCTTTTTCTCTCCACTTTTCCTTATAGAAAAGCCAAACAAACAAACAAAAAAGCCATAGCTTATATCTAAAATTTCTACAGATGTTTCAAAATTAATGGCTGATTAGATACTACCTGTGATAATTATGTCCTTGCTTATTAATAAAACTTTCAAAGGTTATTTCATATAATTGCATCTTGTATTCAAGGGCTGACTTTTGCTCCCATTTTAAATGACTTGAAAGTGTGGCAGGTGGAGAATTCTGATGTAACTTTCTTTCTTAAAGGCCACTGGATTTGTAAATGCTAAGCAGTATGAAAACATTTTATGGCAAGTTTATTATCATAGTCATTATTTTATACATATGCAATATTTAATTATTTTTGCCCTAGCTAAGAGAATTCTCTCAGATTAGAAATAGAAGCTCACCATTTTACTTGGGGAGAGCATCAAGTGCCAAAATGTATGTCTTGGATGAAAATGAATAAATTATGAGGTCAGTATGCTTGTCTTAAAAAAAGAAAATATATATATATATATATAGAACTGTGCTGTGATGGGTTGCTTTTATATGACCTTTCTTGCTATGGTCTTATTACTGCGACCAAATGACTGAGAAAGACTATACAAATGAGGTGCATGTAACCCTAACAAGGGAATTGGCCAGTTTTGCCATCCTGCTAGGCTTAAAATAAGCCATCCCAGAGATGGAAAGGGGGGAACCCCATTATCACCAAGAAAGAAGAGCTAGGACCTGGGATCTCTGTGCTGAGAGCCTCCTAGACCCAGGAGACAGAGAGAGAGAACTATAACACTAGAGACAGTGAGAGTCTGTAAGAAACGGCAGCAGCAGAGGCTGCAGAACCAGGAGACCAGCAGGAGATGGTGTGTTGGGCTTCCCTGCCCACGGAATGAAAAAGCTGAGTGCCTTGAGGGAAGAGGCTCACTGGCGGAGTGAGGTGCCTTCAGGTACTTACTGGAGGGGCTAAAGAGCTTCCCCTGAGCAGGGCAGAGGCCAGGCTGAGGGCCTGATGGGCTGAGGAGCCGAGAGGCCAAGGGACAGAGAGAGAGGCCTCCCTGTGGGCTGAGAAGAGGCTGTCCTGATGGAAGGACTGTAGTCTGAGTCTTTCCTGATTCTGAATTATAAACTGTTACTTCCCCAATAAACCCCAAAATCATGAGTATTATCTTTGAGTTCCGTGTGACTATTGCAATAAATTATCAAATCCAGCAGAGAAGCAGAGAGTGCCGTGGGAAGGATGGCTGGTGTCAGAATTGGTAAAAAGGGTAGAGAGAGGAGGTATGTCTGACCTCCACCTCATAGTAATCAGCCTTGGGCCGTTGATCTAGGTTCTCCTCCCATTTCTGAAGTTAGAGGAGGTCAGATGCTTCAGCCACACCATTTTTATAAAAACATACACATAAAAATAAAATTTATAAAACACCTATACTGATACTTGCATTATGGATAATTTCTTCACATTCCAAAATGATTTACACCAGACTTCTTGTATAATAATTTCAAATATTTTTTCCAATGGTTAAAAAACCTCAAATGCTGTTAGAGGCTAGGCAAGTAACAGGCTTGATATAAGATAATGCGTAGTAGTGAAGACTGAAAAAGTACATAGCCAACTAAAAGCATTCTTAGTCAAACTATTAAAATATACTGAGTGGGCATATAAACACTAGTTCGACAATATTATGGAAGAGAAACTTATTTACAATAGCAACAAAAAAGATAACTAAGAGCCAATTCAGGAATAAAATTAAGAATAAACTTAATAAGAAAGTAGTAAAGCTATATGAAGAAAACAATATGGCACTCCAGGAAGACACAAAAATAAACTTGAACAAATGGAAAGGCACCTCTAATGCTAGACAAGTTGATACTGGAGTTCATATAGAAAAATAAACACAGGAGAATAGCTAGAAAAACACTGGAAAGGAGGAGCTATGAGAGTAAAAACAATAAAGATTTTAAAAGATATTAAAGCACACTACACGGGCTCTGTTTTAATTATTGAGGATGGTATCTCAAATTATTGGGACAAAGGTCAATTTTTTAATAAATGATTTGTGGACAACTGGATAGTCATAGGGGAGAAGATATAATTAGACACATTCTTCACACCACACATTAGAACAAACTCCAAATGAATCAGGGACCTAATGTAAAAAACTAAACTACGCAAGGATCCAAAGAAAAGACAGGTCAACTGTAACTTGACTTTCTTATTATGGCACAAAATGCAATAAGAGAGAATATCGATAAATTTGACCATAGAAAAAACTTTAAAATTTACATGGCAAAAACAAACACCTAAGCAAAGTGAAAGTCAAGTGACTAACTAGAAGAAAATATTTGCAACATATAATACAGATAAAGGATTAATATCCTTAATGTCAATAAAATTTTTCAAAATTGAAAGATTTTAAATCCCCTAGAAGAGTCACAAAAGAAAAACTTATTGAAAAGACACAAAAATAGCCCTTAAACACATGAAAAAAAAAAAAAGTTCAACCATCACTGATACTAAGAAAAAAGCAAATTAAACCTACTTGTACCATTTCTCACTGTTAGATTGGCAAAAATTAAAAAGATTGACAACATACTCTGTTGGTAAGGCTGTGAAGAAACAGGCCTTTTCATGAAGTACTAATGAAAATGAAAAATAGGAGTAAAATGTAAAATGATACAGTCTTTATGAAGAGATACAGGTAGCGGTGGCTGTACAGGTGATGGTGGTAGTATAGGTGGTTAACCCACTGCCACTGAGTCAATTCAACTCATAGCGACCCTATAGGACAGAGTAGAACTGCCCCATAGGGTTTTCAAGGAGTGGCTGGTGAATTTAAACTGCTGAACTTTTGGTTAGCAGCTGATCTCTGCACCACCAGGGCTTGTATAGGTAGTAGTGGCAGTATAAGTTGTGGTGGCAGGATAGGTGGTGTGGGTAGTATAGGTGGTGTTGTTAGTATAGGTGGTGGAGGTAGATATCTAAATGGTTAGCTATCTCAATCTCAAGATATCTAACAAAACTACATATGTATTTACCTCTTGGCCCAGCAATCCCACTTCAAGAAATTTCTGCTGAAGATCGCCTCCACCAATACAAAAATACACATAAAAAAAAAAAAAATACACAGGGTAATTCACTACAACATTGTTTACAATTATAAAATATTAGAAATGCCAAGCGTGGAAGGCTGGTTGAATATACTATGGCATACCTACCCAATGGAGCACTATGCAGCTCTAAAAAAGAATAATCTCTACGAGGTTTCCAGAATTTGTTGAATGAAAAAGCAACGTATGAAAGAATATGTATAGTATGCTACTTCTTGTATAAGAAAGAAGGGAAAACAAGAAAACATTTATGTATTTGTTTATTTTGCAAAAACAAACACAGGCAGGATAAATTGAAATCCAAAGAAATACTTTCCTACAAGGAGTGAGGAAGAATGGAGTGGAAGGGACATGTGAGAGTGTGATAATTCTGTCAGTACATCTTTTTTGTACAGTTTGACTTTTGGTATTATGTAAATGTCCTATACATTTAAAAAAAAATAAATCAGCTAGGAGAGGAAAAAAAGAAAACAACATGAATGCAGACAGAAACAAATAACTATTTCAAATGAATAACCCAAATGAATAACAGGAAGGGGAAAATGGGGCTGCTACAAGCAACTTTTGAGCACAGTGTTTTCATTATAAACTCTGAATGTACAAAAACACGAACTGCAAACAAATCTTGAGCTCCTCAGCCACTATTTGGCTACAACCACACAAGAGACCATAAGTGAGAACTGCCCATCTATCTGAGCCCAGTCAACACACAGGTTTGATTTTTGTAATGGTAACCATACAGCAATCCTGAAACCATTTTGTGTGCATTATAAGGCTGAGCAACTGAGAAGGGAGATATAGGTAAAGAATAGAGGAAAGGAAAGACGACCACTGTGGTGTTGGAATGAAATTGGAGGTATCAGTATAAAGTCATTATTTCTAATATACATAGGAGCGTTTCTCCAAAGATGGCTGCTGTCAAATTCTTCCCACCATTTATGTGCACTCCAGTCTGCCACAGAGAAGTATCTATTTCTCCACCTGCTTGAGCCTTGGCTTACCTTTGTCTCCTTTGACCAATAGAATAAGAAGGAAGGCGCACTCTACCAGTTGCCTTTGAGAAGATTGGCAGTTAGTTCCTTTTTCCTGCTTCTTGGGATGATCATTCTTGGGACACAACCTCTCAGGACCCAGCTGCCATGCTGGGAAAAGCCCAGGCAGGGTGGAGAGGCCACATAGAGGTGCTCCAGTCAACAGCCCTAGCTGAGCTCTCAGCTGACAGCCAGCACCAACTGCCAGCCATGTGAGGAAACCATGTTGAGTGTCCATTCCAGTTAGGCCTTTAGCTAATTCCAGTCCCAGCCACAATTAGTCCTAGCCACAATTTGACTAAAACTGCATGAAAGACCCCAGGCGAGAACTACCCATCTAAGCCCAGTCAACACACAGTATTTTAAGAGATAATATATTGTCGTTTTAAGTCACCACATTTTGGAGTGCTTTGTTGTGCAAAAACTGATAACCAGAAACTGGCAAAAGAGACTCAAAGCAATAGCACCTCAGAAACGATGATCTCAGTGTCAAATCCTTGGTTTCTAAATATCATTTCCCACGAAAAGGAACTAGCAATTATTTTTGAGAAATGGCTTATTCTGTCTAGGGCTGAGGTAAGGATGGTAAAAAATCAATCTAGAACATCTTGCTGCGGAAAATAAGAGAGTGCCAAAAAAGAAACAGGTCCAAAGGACACAGCAGGTAGTTTAAAGGTGGCAGGTCTAGGACAATTTGAGAATAAAAGTAAATGAAGACAATAATGCATGAAAACTCACTGAATAAAAAATAATCCATGATTTCATACCCATAAGAAATGAAGGAAGGAAGAAAGGAAAGAAGGGAGGGAGAGAGGGAGGAGCACAGAGAGGGACAAAGTCAGTTTCCTTACAGTGTAATGCTGACTAATACACAGAACCATGTTGAAGTTGGGAAATCACCATTTTACAACCGTCATAAGAAAAAATGATTTAGGCAAGAATCGTTAATGGATGCTAAATTAAGGTGGGACAGGAGATGAATAAGAAACAGGATGTTTACAGAGTCTCAAAATGCCTCCCCACAAATTACTTATTAATTACAAAAGGAAAAATAGAGTAGCAATACAGTGGAGACAATGGACAAAACCTTGATCAAGTGATCAAAATTAACGCCACCCAGAAGGGTCACCTGGGTACTGTGTGCCACAAGACGTGATTCCATGAGAAAGACCCACATCAGTTATGTAGTGTTCCAGCCAAAAAATGTATAGCCTAAATCTAATCTGAGGAAACATTTGAAAAACTCAAACATTCTATAACATAACTGGCCTCTAGTCTTCAAAAATGCCAAGGCTATAACAAGGAAAGGTTGAGGAACCGTTCCTGATGAAAGAAACTAAAGAGACATAACAAGGAATGCAAGACATATTCCTGAACTGGATTCTGTCTTGGCGAGAAGTTGTTTGAAAGAATTCTATTGGGACAATTGATGAAATTGGAATGTGGAAAGTAGATAAGATAAATGTATCAATGTTAAATTTCTTAAATTTGGTTATTGTGCTGGAGTTATGGAAGAGAATATTCTTGTTAGAAAATATATACTGAAATATTAAAAAGTAAAGCGAATGATACATGCACCCTACTGTTAAGTTTTTATAAAGCGTGTGTGTGTGTAAAGAGAGAGGGTTGGAAAGAATGATAAAGCAAATGTGACAAAATGTGTAAAATTTGGTTTGTCTGGTAAAATGTGTGTAAGTGTTCTTTCTTCTATTGTTTCAAATTGTTTATAAATTCAGAATTATGTCAAAATCAATAAAGACACTGTATATATGTGCCTGGGTTGCGGGGAGGGGTGGTGTGCGGTGCGGAATAAAGACAAAAACAATTTGTAAGTCAAATTCTAATTACAGCTTTCTAGTTTGTGGCCTCTGATTTGAAATGTCATTTTCCTTAGTGAAATAGCCACAAACAAACAAATAAAAAAATCTGCTTGTGCTGAAATTGGAAAACTGGGATCTGTGAAAATGAAAGTTTTTAAGCCTTCACACCTTGAAGCTGATTCTATGTTCTAGTGCCAGGGTGGAATTTCTTCCTAAAAATTCATTTTTTTAAAAAAAATGCAGGGGGTCAGTTTCATAACAAGGCAATAATGTGTTGTAAGAATTTTAACTTAGAGTCAAAGGCTTGAAATTTGGAAACTAATAGATAATCCGAGTGTCCAGCTTCTTTCCTCTTATCACAGAACAGGAATGGTTTTATCTGACGGTTTGGAGAGTAGGGAGTTACAAGCACCATATGACAATTTTCCAGAAAACAGGTTTCACCTTAAATGCTCTTTTAAAAATTAAGATTTTTTTTCTAAAATATTTTCTGTCATCAGGGCATATGTTCACATATCTTCTTTCCATCATGCTTCGGCTAACGTTTTTTGGGTTTATCTGTCAGTGCCGTGAGCGCAGGATGTGTGCTCATTTACTAGCAGCCTTAAAAAAAAAAAAAAAAAGGGTGGAATGCTGTCCTTGATTAAGAGAAAACATGTGGGTTTCAGGATAGAAAGCGAACAGATTATCTAGACCCAGTTCCTTCATCACCACCTCCTGTGGGTCTTAGAAATTATTTATATTCACTAGACCCTTCTTTGTTCATCTATAGAAAAGCTGACTAAAATTTTATCACCGCCAAGATCCTTCCAGTAATCATTGTCTAATTCAGAGGTGAATCTGCTTTCATTCTCTACTTGAGACTGAGAAAGATCTAGTCATTTATACCAGTGGTCTCC
This sequence comes from Elephas maximus indicus, assembly GCF_024166365.1. Lineage (NCBI taxonomy): Eukaryota > Metazoa > Chordata > Mammalia > Proboscidea > Elephantidae > Elephas > Elephas maximus. Next base: position 55,867,150 of record NC_064833.1, on the reverse strand, counting down.
ATACTTTTTGACCGTACCTTCCATGAGGAAAGGAGCAGGAATCCCCAATATATGTCTATTAATTAACATAGCATATACATGTGCTATTTATTCTACTAATAAACTTGTTGCTGTTGAGTCAATTCCAACTTTATATGGGACAAAATAAAACTGGCCCACAGGGTTTCCAAGGAGCGGCTGGTGGATTCAAACAGCCGACCTTTGGTTAGAAGCCATAGCTCTTAACCACTGCACCACCAGGGCTCCATTCTACTAACAGGTAAATTAAAAAAAAAAAAGTAAAAATAGACATATAAAAAGGAAGAGACAAAAAATAAATTATAAATAGAATCCTTTTTCAAAATTTTTTTATTCTGTACACAGTGGATCTCCTTGTCCACTCTATTTGGAGACCAATGCTTTGAATAAATAGGTCAAATTCCTTTATTGGTCATTTGAGGACAGTCACGTTCTGTCCCCAGTTTACCTTCCTAGCTCTCCTTCTCATGACTTTCCTCATACCTTGTACATTTCTGTCACTTGGGATGGCTCACTGTTCTCTGAACAAGTCATGCATTTTCATACCTGCTTGTCTTTGCTATTGCTGTTTCTTCTGTTTGTCTATACAGGAAGAAAACAAGCATCAAAAGTGCTACCTAGTCTTTAAGATCTTGACCCAAAGTCACCTTTTCTGTGAACTCTTACTCCCATTACAGCTTATTTTTCACCTGTATCAGAGTATGACCTGATCACAGTAGGCTATACAGCTCACCTGCTAATTTATGTAAATTATATTATGTACAAAAATTACACGGGTCTGTGAACTCCGTGAGGACCGCAATGGTCTTATTTTTTATCTTTGTTGCATTTCTAGCACCTTGCACATGGTAAGGGCTCAATAAAATTTATCAAATTTTGTTTCTTTAGAGAAGTTATACCCCTCAAAAAAGGAGCCCTGGTGGAGCAATGGTTAGCACTTGCCTGTTAACCGAAAGGTTGGCAGTTTCAACCTACCAGCAGCTCTTTAGGAAAAAGACGTGGCTATCTGCTCCTGAAGAGATCACAACCTAGGAAGCAGCATGGGGTAGTTTTACTCTGTCACATGGGGTCCCTATTAATTGGAATCAACTTGAGGGCACACAACAACAACACACCCTTTAAAAGAGCCTGTTTTCTAATGAAATTGTGAAGGCAATGATTTATTTAATTAAGATGAAGAGTAAAACCAGTCCACGGGCATCTTATGTATATAAACTGTTATTAAAGATGATAATCATCATAAAATTATAATTTTTAAAAAATTTTGTTGTAAAAAATATATAAGAAAAATGTCATTTTAACCATTTTTAAGTGTACTGTTTAATTATTATTTACTATGTTGTGCAGCTTTTCATCACTATTTAATTCCCAAACATTTTCATCACCCCAAACAGAAACTCAGTACCTCTTAAGCAATAATTTCCCACTCCCTTCTGCTTTTTTCTGCACCCAGCCCCTGTAACCTCTATTAAACTTTTGTCTCTATGCATTTGCCTAACCTAGATATTTCATTTAAGTAGAATTAGACAGTATTTGTCCTTTTGTGTCAGCTAATTTCACTTGTTGTTGTTAAGTGCTGTCAAGTCAGTTTCAACTCATAGCAACCTTACGTACAACAGAACGGAAATACTGCCCAGTCCTGCTCCATCCTCACGGTCACAGTTAGGCTTGAGCCCATTGTTGCAGCCACTGTGTCAACCTATTTCATTGAGGGTCTTCCTCTTCTTTGCTGACCCTCTACTTTAGCCAAGCATGATGTCCTTCTGCAGGGACTGATCTCTCCTTATAACATATCCAAAGTATGTGAGACATAGTCTCACCATCCTTGCTTTGAAGGAACATTCTGGGTGTACTTCTTCTAAGATAGACTTATTCATATTTCACTTAGCATAACGTTTTCAAAGTTCGTCCATGTAGTAGCATTTATCAGAACATCATTTCTCTGTATGGCTGAATAATATACCATTGTATGTATATAATGGAAATTCTGGTGACATAGTAGTTAAGCTACGGCTGCAAACCAGAAGGTTGGCAATTCAGATCCACCAGCCGCTCCTTGAAAACCTTATTGCGTGGTTCTACTCTGTCCTACAGGGTTGCTACAAGTCGGAATTGACCCAACGGCAACGGGTTTGGTTTTTTTTTTTTTAGTGGGTATGTAAAAAAAAAAAAAATTTTTTTATGTATATAACACATTTTGTTTATATATTACCTGTTGATGAACACTTGAGTTTTTGATATTGCAACGAACACTGGTGTACAAATATCTGTTTGAGTCCCTGTTTTCAAAACTTTTTCTTATATAGCTAAGAGTGAAGTTGCAATTCTTTATATCTTCTTTCAGCAACATTTTCCAAAGTGATGTTCAGAGAATGCAACTCCTGTGAGATACAAAAATAACTGAAATAAATACAAATAGTGCTTTAAAGGTTAAATATGTCTGCTCCATTAATATTTAACTAGATCAAACTAAATAACATATTTTAAGAATAAAGTATGACCATTAGTATATATATATATTTTTCCTAAATCATATTTAGCTTTTCTGATTCATGGTGGGTGTGACAGAGCGCCTCATGGGAACCAGAGGGAACCAGATTCATCCAGGAAGGGAGTGATGAGTCAGCACCGTGGAGTTCGTGGTCAAGTAGACTACTTCGCTACCTTGAGTATGTAAGAACCAAAGAAATCTCACAGACTGGGAGTCAAGGATGTTGCAATAGGGCTCAGCCAGGAAGGAGGTGCTGAATTTGTGGTCACAATTTATAAACTTCCTGTATGTAAAAATAATCTCGGTCACTTTAGGAACTAATATGATACATGGTGGCTGAAAGAGTGCTAAGCTAATGGTAAGACTAAGAATGATGACCTTTAAAACACTGGTAGAAGGGCCTAGACCAGGAGTTTTTAACCATTTCTCTGCCAAGGACTCTTTTGAGAAACTATGAAACCTTTGAAGGATGTGTTGTTACACACATGGGAAAGCCTACATGCATGATCTTACCCACAAGCCCCCTGGGATATCAAGCCTCCTCTCTTCCCTATGGTTTCATGATTTTATGTGTAATTTATTATTTGTTTCTGTGGTGCTTTTTCAAAAGCAGTCTTGGGACACTGGACAACTTCGTTGAACTCTGAATATCCATGAAAGGTCTCTAACAGCATTTTGAAGCAGAGATATTATAGCCCACAAACACAAGCTTATTGGGAGTATTAGCAAAGATTTTTTAATTTAAGATAAATAAACAGGACACCTTAAATTACATATTTTATGAATTCCATGATACCTTTTTATCCCTAGTGAAATGAAGAATGCATAAATCAGGTTTTGATATTTACTAAAAGTAGATCTACTCTCTATATAGGTAGGAATCGATATAAAAGCATACAGATTCCTAATTACATGGTGTTATGGACTCAGTTTTGTCCCTCAAAAAAACCCCTTACTTACGAATGGGAACCTCTTGGGAAATAGTGGTTTTTTCTTTTGTTATGTTAATAAGATCACACTGGAGCAGAGTGGGTTTTAAACTTAATCCTTTCTGAGTGGTGTCTTATAAAAAGGAAAAACAGACACAGGGGAAAGAGGCAAGTGAGGAGCTGTCTACAAGCCAGAGGGATACCCGAGGCTACAGAAGCTGAAAGAAACAAAAATCTTCCCCTAAAGCCAACAGAGAGAGAGTGAGAGAGAGCATATCCCTGATGATACCCTGAATTCAGACTCCTAGCCTCCAAAACTGAGAAACAATACGTTATCTTATTCTTTAAAGCCATCACTTGTAATATTTTTGTTATGGCTGAACTAGGTAACTAAGACACATAGTCAACAAAGAAAGCTCACATAACTAATATATTTGAACCAATGTATATTATTTGTTTTACTAAACCTGGACTAACAAAAAGATTTATTTGAATAATTCTGCTTTAAGAAACCATTCTTTAAATTAATAAGTCATGAAAAGCGTAAAAAAATTCATTGTCATCAAGTTGATTTCAACTCATAGTGACCCTATAGGACAGGGTAGAACTGCCCCATAAGGTTTCCAAGGAGCACCTAGTGGATTCAAACTACAGCTGAGCTCTTAACCACTGCCCTACCAGGGCTCCAAAACAGTCATATACGACTCTATTTTCCTCAAAAAGAAAGAAAGAAGAAAATGCTCAGGGTGCAAAATCCAGCAAAAGAGTTAGCAGAACTAAAAATTCAGCTGAGAGGAATACTAATAATGGAGAATTATTTTTAAAAATTTGGTCCTTGACCTCAAAATTATATTAAAAACAAAAACCCATGGCCATTGAGTCGATTCCAACTCATAGCGACCCAATAGAACAGAGTAGAACTGCCCCATAGAGTTTCCAAGGAGCGGCTGGTGGATTCGAACTGCCAACCTTTTGGTTAGCAGCTATAGCTCTTAATTACTGCACCACATTACTGCACCACCAGGGCTCCCAAAATAGGGTAACAGATCTATAAAACCTTAAACCTGTGTATGGATCTGATTATTCCTCCTTTTTAAAGTAAACACTTTAAATCATTAACTTTTAAGCTATTCATTACACTTTTTAAAAAGATTAGTTGAGCATATTCTTACAAAGCAAAAGGAAAATTTTAGCCTAGTTTCAGTAAGATCGCATTTAGGGAGATACTCTAAGAACAGAGAGGAAAGGATTCTAAGAAGCATGACTGACTTCTAAAACCCAACCGAAAAAGACAAATCCACAACCGATGAGTCGATTCCAATTCACAGTGACACTTTAGGACAGAGAACTGTCCCTTAGGGTTTCTAAAGCTGTAAATCTTTATGGAAGCAGGCTGCCCGTCTTTCTCCCTCACAGAGGCTGGTGGGTGCAAACCACTGAACTTTCAGTTAGCAACCAAGCACTTTAACCTAAGCGCCACTAGGGCTCCTTCTCCTAAAACATCCCCTCCAATTTCTCAGTGCTCTCGTCTCCTTTGTAATGTGTCAAAGGCCTTATAAACACAGGGTTGGTGTGTAGTCAGCCAAGGTCTCAAAGAGCACGCTATTTTCCTACTCTGTTTTCGTTGGGACTTTGATCTTATCTCTCTGCTTATCCCAAATCAAGCTTCTGTTGCCCCAACACCTACTCCAGATTGGGAGCTGAGGAGAGCAACGACATTATTTTTACTGGAGGGACCATGACTGGGCAGGGGGAGAGGGTGGGTGTAAGTGTGAGAATGAGAGAAAGCTAAAATGCAGCAAACTGAGTGAGCAGCCAAGGGTGATGCCATAGGTATCCTGCCCCAGAGAACGTCAGGGACTGTCAGAATGAAGCCAGATTCTGATGAGAAACTGTATTTTTGGCCACTATTTTCCCACAATGAAGTAAAAATTAAGCCATAGAAAATGGCTGCTTATTAACAAAATTATGAAAAAGTCTTAAAGAGTAACATTCCCTTGGTCATTTAAACGACTCTGAATTAGGAGTGCAGACTTAAAATTGACATGTAGGTTTAGAAAAATGAACTCTAGCCATCAGATTGAAACAAGATATTCTGTTTGGTAGAGGGCCAACTAAAATTAGAGAAATGCTCATTAAGACAGATTGATAAAATAGCCGAAACAATGGACTCAAACATACCAATGATCACAAAGACAGTGCGGGACTGGGCTACATTTTGTTGTGTTATACATAAGGTCGCCATGAGTTGCCACAATTATTTGTAGGGGAAATTGGTTGATTTAAAGACAAACCTATCTCCATTACTTGGCTGGAATCTAAGTAGGCCTATGTCACTTGTATATATTCACGGCTTAATATTTCACGATTAAATCAAACCAAACCAAAACCCATTGCCCTTGAGTCGGTTCTGACTCATAGTGACCCCATAGGACAGAACAGAGCTGTCCCATAGAGTTTCCAAGGAGCAGCTGGTGGATTTCAACTGCCAACCTTTTGGTTAGCAGCCGAGCTCTTAACCACTGTGCCGCCAGGGCTCCGTGATCACATGTTACAAATTATTATTTGCCTTTATGATATTTTTAACTCTTCCTCAATCATCACATCCATTTGGTCACCAAGACTACTAATTCTACTTTGGAAACACTGTTAAATAAGGTCCCTTGTCATCATCCCTTCTGTCAGTACTTTAATTCACTCTTCTAAGTGATCTCTCCCTATACTGTTCACAAGGCTGCAGAGATTACCACTCAAATAAACACCTGGTAAGTATTAAAAAAAAAAATTTTTTTTTTTTTTTAAGTATAGTGTCTTATTTAACTACAGACAAAAACCCAACTCCTTTGCCTGGTCTGTAGGACTCTTTGCAGTCTGGCATCATTCCGCTATCATCTAACCTCACTGTTCACCAATGCTATGCTACAGCCTATGCAAGAGGAATTTCACAGAGCTCCTCCATCGTCCCTCTCAGGGTTTTTACATAGGCTATTCTCTCCCCCATAATAGGTGAACTCCTATTAATCTTTCATGCCCAGTTCAAATGTCTTCTTCTCCGTAACTTTGCCATGACCTCCGATCCTCACTCCCACAGGGAGATTATTTATGATCCTTGTTCCTGCAGCATTTTGCTCATGTCCCTATTACAGTACTAAGCACACTTTTAGGTCACGGTGGGGCACAGGCTCCAAAGTCCAAGACCTACTTCAAAGTGGGTCACTCAGATTGCTGTGTGACCTTATTCAATTCACTCTATTCCCTGTACTTAAATGTCTTCATCTGTGAGATGAGAATAAACATAGCTACCAAAGAGAGTTGCTGTAACAATTAAATAAAATTATGTAAGTAAAGCATGAACACAGCTCCTGGCCATAGTAAAAATTCAATAAAAAAGCTATAATAATTATTACTTATAACCATTGTTATTGTGGTGATTATATTTTTAAACATCTACATAAGGCTTATTAAAACTCCATGAGGGCAAGAATTGAGCTTTTTAACACACTCTTCATCACACAAATACATTTAGTTTTTTGGTTTATTATTTCCAGGATATCTGAATGGGTTTTCTCTTTTCCAGTGTAACCTGGATGTAAGATTCCTTCCTAGGTTCTTGTCTCTGAAAATCATGCACAATCCAAAATGCATGCACCTAGGTCTAGCTAAGCCCTGTTAGGGGAATATACTTCCTTGCAACTATGGTGATTAAGTGACATGCTGAGAATATTCTAAATACTTATAGTTCCTTTCTTTAAAAAAAAGGCGAAGTATTTTGGTGAAGTAGGTAGTGGTAGGCAGGGTGAGTGCTTCAATGCACACATCTACAGAATATACATTATCACTAAATAGCCCAAATGTTTGAATTATGATTGTATTGTTCATTCCCAGTAATTCTTCTAGATGAGCTAGGCCCTCCCCAGTCCCCTCAAAGGGATTAAAATGTAGCTATGTTAACTATTTGCCTTGAATAGGAGTTTAATCATAAACATCATAAATAGGATTTTAATCATATTGTGAAATATTTCATGTTTTAGATTTATTCAGGCTCCTGGAAAAATATGCCATTTCAGGAACTTTATTTCCAACCTTCCAACAGGTTCCAAATAGATGGAGCACTGGAGGTGCACACTCATCTATGCCAAGAAATTTGGAAGACAGTTACCTGGCCAACTGACTGGAAGAGATCCATATTTGTGCCCATGCCCAAGAAAGCTGATTCAACAGAATGCTGACCTTGTCAAACAATATCATTAATATCACATGTAAGTAAAATTTTGCTGAAGACAATTCAAAAACTGTTGCAATAGTGCATTGATAGGGAACTGTCAGAAATTCAACCTGGATTCAGAAGAGGACGTGGTACAAGGGATATCATTGCTCATATCAGATGGATTTTGGCTGAAAGCAGGGAATACCGGAAAGATGTTTACTTGTGTTTTATTGACTATGAAATGGCATTCGACTGTGTGGATCATAACAAATTTTGAATAGCATTTCAAAGAATGGAAATTCCAGAACACTTAATTGTGCTTATGAGGAACCTGTACATAGGCCAAGAGGCAGTTGTTCAAACAGAACAAGGGGAAACTGTGTGGTTTAAAATCAGGAAAGATGAAGGTTGTGTTCTTTCAACATACTTATTCAATCTGTATGCTGAGTAAATAATCCGAGAAACTGGACTATGTGAAGAAGAATGTGGCATCAAGATTGGCAGAATACTCATTAACAACCTCTGATATGCAGATGACACAACCTTGATTGCTGAAATTAAAGAGGACTTGAGCACTTATTTTTTTTTTGAGCACTTACTGATCAAGATCAAAGACCACAGCCTTCAGTATGGCTTACACCTGAACATAAAGAAAGCAAAAATCCTCACAACTGCACCAAAAAGCAACATCATGATAAATGGAGAAAAGACTGAAGTTGTTGAGGATTTCATTTTACTTGGATCCACAATCAAAACCCATGGAAACAGCAGTCAAGAAACCAAACAACGTATTGTATCGGGCAGATCTGCTGCAAAAGACCTCTTTAAGGTGTTGAAAAGCAAAGATGTCACTTTGAGAACTAAGGTGCACCTGATCCAAGTCACGGTATTTTCAATTACCTCATGTGCATGCGAAAGCTGGACAATGAATAAGGAAGACCGAAGAAGAATTGATGCCTTTGAATTACGATATTGGTGAAAAATATTGAATATACTATGGACTGTCAGAAGAATGAACCAGTCTGTTTTGGAAGAAGTACAGCCAGACTGCTCCTTAGAGGTGAGGATGGCAAGACCATGTCTCATATACTTTGAACATGTTATCAGAAGAGACCAGTCCCTGGAGAATAACATCATACTTGGTAAAGTAGAGGGTCAGCAAAAAAAAGAGGAAGACCCTCAGTGAGGTGGCTTGATACTGTAGCTGCAACAATGGCCTCAAACATAGCAACAATTGTGAGGATGGTGCAGAACCGGGCAGTGTTTTGTTCTGTTGTACATAGGGCCAGTGTCATGGATTGAGTTGTGTTCCCCAAAAATATTGGTCAACTTGGCTAGCTCATGATTCCCGGTTTTGTATGATTGTCCACCATTTTGTCATCTGGTATGATTTCCCTATGTGTTGTAAATCCTATCTCTATGATGTTGATAGAAACCCTGGTGGCATAGTGGTTAATAGCTATGGCTGCTAACCAAAAGATAGGCAGTTCAAATCCACCAGGTGCTCCTTGGAAACTCTATGGAGCAGTTCTACTGTGTCCTATAGGGTCACAATGAGTAGGAATCAACTCGATGGCAGTGGATTTTTTTTTTTTTTAATGATGTTGATGAGATGGGATTAGTGGCAGCTATGTAAACAATTTAAGCTAATATCTTTTGAAATATTAAGAAAGAAGCAAGCAGAGAGACTGGGAGATCTCATACCAGAAAGAAAGAAGCACCAGAGCATAGCTGAGAAGCTCCTTGACCAGGGGAAAATTGATGACAAGGACCTTCCTCCAGAGCCGACAGACAGAGAAAGCCTTCCCCTGGAGCCGATGCCCTGAATTTGGACTTCTAGCCTACTAGACTGTAAGGGTATAAACTTCTGTTTGTTGAAGCTATCCACTTGTGGTATTTCTTTACAGAAGCACTAGTTAACTAAGACAGTCGGTATGAGTAGAAACCAAGTCAATGGCACCTAACAACAACAACAGGTTCCATAAACTGATTTGTATTATATAAACAGATAGTGAAGGTTAAAATCACATTGATGGAAGTGGAACACAGCAGTTCATGTATCTCTCCACTGATTTCTTTGTTGTGGTAGCATTTATTGACATGAATAAGACTGATTTCCTACATCATCCAGAATTATACCCAGAACCCAGTGCCGTCGAGTCGATTCTGGCTCATAGCGACCCTATAGGACAGAGTAGAACTGCCCCATAGAGTTTCCAAGGAGCGCCTGGTGGATTTGAACTGCCTACCCTTTGGTTAGCAGCCGTAGCACTTAACCACTATGCCACCAGGGCTTTCCTACAAAGTTTATTTTTAATAAAATTCTCGGGCATACAAATCATCCCTCTTTGATTGGGGAGCTGTTAATACCTAACATGTATTACGCCCAGTGCTGTTGGAAAACACTTTGCATGTCTTCACACATTATACACTCCAATGAAAGTCACAACAACCTGTAATCTTTTCTTTAATAAATGGCATTTCTGGTCTCATGGTGTCCAGGTCCTTTAACAATTGTTGCCTCTAGCATTTTCCATTAGAAATATTTTAGCGAGTGGTTATTGTTAGGTGCCATCAAGTCGGTTCCAACTCATAGCTACCCTGTGTACAACAGAACAAAACATTGCTCAATCCTGCACCGTTTTTAGAATTGTTGCTATGTTTGAGCTTATTGTTGCAACTACTATGGCCATCCATCACGTTGAGGGTCTTCCTTTTTTTCGCTGACCAAGTATGATGTCCTTCTCCAGAGACTGATCCTTCCTGATAACATGTCTAAAGTATGTGAGACAAAGTCTTCTTCTAAGGAGCATTCTGACTGCACTTCTTCCACGACAGATTTGTTCGTTCTTCTGGCAGTTCATGGTGTAAATATTCTTTGCCACCAGCATAGTCCAAAGGCATCAATTCTTCAGTCTTCCTTATTCATTGTTCAGCTTTCAAAAACATATGGGGTGATTGAAAATACTGTGGCTTGGGTCAGGCACACCTTACTAACTGGTAAACCAAAAACCTATTGCTGCAGAGTTGATTCTGAGGCATAGAGGCCCTATAGGACAGAGTAGAGCTGCCCCATAGAGTTTTCAAGGAGCACCTGGTGGATTTGAACTGCTGACCTTTTGGTTTGCACCCATAGCACTTAACCACTAGCATCTGGCAATTACATTTCTTGGAACAGTTTAGGTGGACAACAGTTCTGTGATTAAGTAGAAATGAATCAGAAGACTCTGGTAAACATTTCTAGAAATGAAGATTCCTGCTGCCTATCTCAGGATGTGATACATGGAAGGATACACTAAGATTTCCATTCAAAACCTTGGTGCAGGACCAGGCACGCTGCTCTTGGAGGGGGAAAGCCTGAGCCTTCATCTTCCCTGAACCACTTTCTAGCTGTGCCACCTTGATCGTGTCTTGTCAGTGGACCTCTGCTGTCTCAGGAACAATGTGAACTAACAATATCCCTAACAACAGACAATTAGGCTCTGATAAGGTCTGTTATGGTCCTAAGGTTTGTGATTTTTTTTCTGTAAAAATCAGATAATACATAATAGAGTCTTATAAAAAAAAAAAAAAACCCTTGGGGATATGTCCTGGATATACCTAAAACCCATTGCCATCGAGTCGATTTCGACTCATAGCCACCCAATACATCGCTTGTATAATCTAATCTCCGTTTCTGTTTCTGCACCTAATCAGCCATGCCTTATTTATGACGTTCTCTTGCTCCTCCTGGAATAGTCCCTCTTTCACGCTCCCCCTATTTTGTTCATACCTTACTGGTTTTTTTCTAATGGTGTCCTACCTACCAGCCTTCATGTGGTTACTGTGTAGTTAGTTATCTCTGTCGCTAGTAGTACTGATAAATTAGTACTGATTACAGTTTATTCTTTCTGATATGTCAGATACATTGTGCCTCATTGATTCTAAAATATTCACCATTTTTCATATTTTAATATCTTTTAAATCAGAATGCTTCTTAACAATCAGTGACCAATTGCAATTATAATGGGCTATATTTTTCTTTCTTGGTGGCATAAAAACTAACAGTGCATATCATAACTAGGGGGCATCATGCATTCAATGAAAATTAGTCTTACTGATATTTGAAATGCATCGTATTCACTAGCCAAATCATGTGTGCACATCTTACTTCCCCAGCTTATGTATGGGATCATATGTCAATATTTTGTACCCTATAACCACTACAAAAATAATTACGCTTTAATTATTCACCATGTTTTATGAGTTCATCAAAAAATTGATTAACAATTATGAAAACACCATGACCCAAGGAAGCAAAGAATTCTGGATTTCTTAAGAAAGGTTCAATTGCGTAATGAATTGAAGTATTAACATTTAGCTTATTTATTGAGGTAGAGATATAGACCGAAATATTTTAAAAGATTTTCAGCAAGGATTAAATTCAAAGAATTCACTTACTCTGTATTACTAAGGTACGACGAGATGCCTTTCTTTTTCTCATTATTTCTAAATTTTCCCAGAATCATAAGGATGGTAGGAATTTCTAAAGGTGTTTTAGTTATTCCATTTTCTACACAGGACTTTTACCTAGAATCCTGTTGCTGTTAGTTGCCATCCATTCGGTTCTGACTCACAGCAGCCCTATGTACAATGGAACGAAACGCCGCCAGGTCCTCTGCAGTCCTCACAATCGTTGTTATGCTTGAACCCATTGTTGCAGCCGCTGTGTCAATCCATCTCGTGAGGGTCTTCCTCTTTTTTCGCTGACCCTCTACTTTACCAAGCATGATGTTCTTCTCCAGGGACTGGTCCCTCTTGATAACATGTCCAAATCCTACGGGGGAGGGGGAGTTGGGGAACATAGTTGAAAAAAAAGAAAAATCTTCTCTGTAGTTCACATTCTGGAAGCATTTCTTATCACAGCGAAAATTTCAAGGTGCCTTCCATTTGGCCATAGAAATACTGATGTGCACTGAGTTTATAGAACTGTCTGAAGTACCCCTCCCCCAACCAAATAAAACCCACAATCAGACCACAATGCAGAGATGGCATTAAACATTCATTTTTCAAAGGTCTGGGCAATAGTGGCTCGTCTTTTAAAATCACCACTTAAGTATATATCAAACAAATCTAAGAACTCAAAATGAATTTTCAAAATTGCACTGAGCTGCATCTCTCTTTAACGTACCAGGTGTCTAGCCTGCCATAATAAAGCATTGGGTTTAACTCTTTCCTGGATGAGATAGAGGTTCATTCTGTAAACAACTGTTAAGCAGTGACTACATACGGACACACTCCCAAGCTCCGTAAAGTTGCAAAAAATAAACTACCTTCAAGGCACTTGCTGTTTAGTATAGATATATAAGACAGAGGACCCCATCTACTCCTGAGCAAGTTACGGTTGTTTGAGAGTAATGATTCTGGAAGCTTGTTTAAAGCATAAATGTTTACACTGAGGCTTTGATGGAGGAGACATTAAAGAAAACAGTATTTCATCTCCTTTATCTCACCTGGATCTCAGAAGCCTAAAAACAGCATAGATGCCTTTAAAGAAACTAGTGCCAGAAAAAAATATACTAAATAGTAGATATCTGTTTGAATCAAAAACCAAGTTTTTACAGTTTAGTAGCAGACACATGTTCTGAGCATCGAGATTCCAAGAAAAAGAACTCACTTTGCAACTCTGAGAAACAGGTTAGAAGAGGCACAATCTGCTCTCCACTTTGTGCCATCACAGGGACGCAGGAGGAGGACGTATGTTATCAGACATGGAGACGACGTGAGTCCGCGACACAGCCTCACCCTTGCTGGGCAAGATCTAACTGCTATCTCTGGGTGCAGGCCTCAGACCACTCAGGCTGGTTACAACTCAAAGACCTTTCAGACAGCCAGTCCTGACAACAGCACAGAGAGTTTCTGAGGAAACACATATTTGTCTTTGGAAGTGTTTGACTAGGAAGTAGTCTTGGAGTGAGAGCTAATTGTTCAAACGATCTTTTCACCGGAATTTCCTGGTGTCGAAATCAAATCAAATGAATATTATCCATAAGAATATTCAGTCAAATAAATTTAGCACAGAACTTAGAAAAAGAAGACCTGTGAAATTTGAACTCCAAAGATGTCCAGCTAGATAATAAAATAAGATTAAGAAAATGTTAAGCAAACACAAGTATCATTTTAGAATCAGTATGAAGTTTATTTAAGTCCATCCATCACCCAAAATATATTGTCTTAGGTGCTTATATTAGGTAAAGAAAATGAACCAAATCAGGAATTAGCCACCTAAACAATGATTTTATTTTTAAAATCTCTGTTTTCAAACAGTCCTTTGATTAAAAATTTTATGGTAAGTAAGGAGCCCTGCAGAAACCCTGGTGGTGTAGTGGTTAAGTGCTACAGCTGCTAAACAAAGGGATTTTTTTTTTTTTAAAGGAGCCCTTCTGGCGCAGTCAGTAAAATCTTGGCCACTAACCAGATGACTGACAGTTCGAATCCACCAGGCACTCCTTGAAAAATCCAATGGGACAGTTTTACTCCGTCTTATATGGTCGCTATGAGTCGGAATTGACTTGATGGCAAAGGGTTTGGGTTTTGGTATACATAATCCCTACCTCCAGATATTTTTTTTACAACTGTGCAAACAAAAATTCTTCTCCAACTACGGAAACTTAATTTGTTACCTTCAATGACTTTCTGTTGAAGAGATTAGTTAAATTTTTAGACTGCCTTCTTTCTGAATTAATTCCCACAACTTCTTTTAGATCAACTCAGGAAGAATAGACCAAAAAGGGAAAGTATAAATTAAGTGTCATTCTAACAGGAAAAGATCCTAGATTAGCAAGAAATGTCATCCCCAATGCTGTCTGCCTTTTTGAATTTTTGAACGTCTTAAGCCAAACACCGGATATCCCAGTGTAACCAAGGAGGAATATACATGTAAACAGTTAATAAGTCTGTTGTTTAAAGTTTAGGACTCAGCAGGAGACAAAAATAAAAAGGAAAAGGAATGAGTGCCGGGGGGTGGGCAGGGACTTGCTTTTGATTTTATGTGCACACACACACACACACACACTATACACACATGATCACACAATATAAGCACAAGTAAAAAATAAAAATAATATTCAGTATGTGATTTTGAAATATATTTTTAAAAAGCACATGAAAATGTATACTTTTTTTCTGAACAGTTTGCAGAGACTTTCAAGGCTATGCCCTGTCAAACTCTACGTGAGGGCACATATATGCTGTGAGCAGCTCAGTGGATGCTAAATAATACCGCTTTTTTTTTTTTTTTTTATCAGCAATGGCAGTACTTAATGGCCATCAGTGAGTGGCACGCACACTGGCATTTTGGCAAATTTAGGGCTGTGCTTTGTAAAAGGTGGGCCCTCTTTAAATAGCCATAGTTCAAGACGATAAACTTCATACAATGCAAAGTCTAATAGCAATATTTTTAGCCTATAAAGCTGGTTGACAGCACAAATTGTTGTGTAATAAAATAGTATCAAGCTATTTAATTCTTGCACATGTAAAAAATGAAAGAATGATAGTCTACCACAGGATTATGTGATTCAAACAATGAACTGAGATGAGAAATATGGTTTACAGTTTTCATTAAATTTGCTCCCCACCCAATAGCCCAGTTAGCACTTTTTCTTGAAAAACATGTATGGGCAAGGTAGGTGTGAAAATGGCACGTACATAATAAATTTAAAATTGATTTTGGATGATGATTGCTCTTAGCAGAAAAATATATTTATTATGTCCTTGAAGTATCGTTTTTTTAATTTGTATCTAGGTGATTATTAGCAGAAGATGGCACAGGACCATGTTATACGTAAAGTTGCCATGATTGGAGCCAACTCCGTGGTAACTAACAATAACAATGCCATTTGGGATGGTGAACTATCCCAGCTTTCCTTATCCTCCTTCATACTCTTGGCAACTTGATTCTCCCAAGGGAAGGAATGTAAGATGAAATTCAAGGCAACCTGTTTTCAACCTAAGCTGTAATAACTTGGTGTAAGACTAAGACAATAAATAGTAATGTTGAGTAACCTCTGGGGTCAGATCTTGTTCCAAATTCTCCATTTACATAATTATGTAACTTTGGGCAATTTGCTTAATTTTGCTAAGTATCTTGCTTTTTCATCTGTACAATATAAATAATAATACCTATTCTAGAATTGTGAGAATGTAGATATTTTTCAAACACAATCAATGGCACATGATAGAAGCACAACGAATGGAAGGTGTTTCCCTCACTGTTATCTTCCAACGCTCCTTATGATATGCTTTTTTATAATTCTCACCAGTAACTGAAAGCTAGCTTTTTTAACAACTCTACCCAGCATTCACAGTTATCTTTGTATGAGAAGCCAATTAGTTTGCAACAGCAAATAATAAATAAAAGGATAATTCTCTTTCCCAAGTTGCCCAGAAACAGAGCGAGATAGCTGAGGTGAACGTAATGCTTGAGAGAGAGAATGACAACTAAAACTGTTGGTCAGAACAGACTGTCAAAACTAAGTATTACAATATACATGGTATGGTAGTTTCTTTTCAAAGAAACTGCAAAAGTGTCTTCCAAAGAAGATATACCATTGTACATTCCTTCTTGCAGTATGTAAGAATTCCAGTTGCTCCACAATGTTGTCAGCACTTGATATTGCCAGATTTAAAAATTTTAGCCATTCTAATAAATGGGTAGTGGTATCTCACTGTGGATTAAATTTGAATTTCCCTACTGACTAATGATGTTGAGCATCTTTTCATGTGCATATTTGCCACTCATATATATTTTGTTTGGTGGCGTGTCTGTTCAAACCATTTGCCCATTTTGTCGTTGGATTGTTTGTCTTCTTCTTGAGTTATAAATGTTTTTCATACATGATACATACAAGTTCTTTGCTCATTATATGTTTTAAATTAAAATTTTACTTTGAGAAAATTTTAGATTCACATTCAGTTGTAAGAAATAATACAGAGATCTATGTACCTTTACCCAGTTGCCCCCTATGGTAAAGTCTTGCAAAACTATAATACGATATTACAAACAGGATATCAACTTTAATATAGTCAAGATACAGAACAATTCCATCACCACAGGTATCCCTCATGTTGCCCTTTTATAACCACAACCTCCTTCCTCACCCATTGAAAGACATCTGGATTGTTTTCAGTTTGAATTACTGCAAATAAAGCTGATATGAACATTCATGTACAGGTTTTTATGTGAATATATGTTTTCATTTCTCTGGGATAAATACCCAAGAGAACAATTTCTGAGTTGTACAATAAGTAAAGTTTAGTGTTATAAGAAACTGCCAACATGTTTTCAGAAGTGGCTGTACCATTTTAGAGTCCCGTCAGCAATGTATGAGTGATCCAGTTTCTAATCTTTTTCTTTTTTTTTAGCTGTTGAGTTTTAAGAGTTCTTTATATATTCTAGGAACCCTGGTGGAGCAGTGGTTAAAGCACTCAGGTGCTCACCAAATGGTCAGCAGTTTGAACCCTCCAGCTACTCCACGGGAGAAAGACGTGACAGTCTGCTTCCGTAACAATTTAAGCCTTGGCAACTCTATGGGGCGGTTCTACTTTGTCCTATAGGGTCACTATGAGTCTGAATCAACTCAGGGGGAGTGGGTTTGGTTTTTGGTTTTGGTTTTATGTATTCTAGATACTAGCTCTTTGTCAGATATGTGGTTTGCAAATATTTTCCTCCTCTTTTTTCAAGAAAATTTTTACTGTTGTAAAAAAATATATAACACCTTTACCAATTCAACATTTTTCAGACATAGAACTTAGTGATATCAATTGCATTAATCATATTGTGCAATCATTACCCTTAATTGATGCCAAATTAATCATCACACCATAAACAGAAACTCACTGCTTCCCAAAGAATGGTTCCCCTTTTCCTTCCCTACCACCACTGATAACCACTAATAAACTTTGGTCTCTATATATTTGCCTGTCATTGTCATTTGGTATAAATGAGATCATACAATATTTGTCATTTTCTGATTGACTCATTCCACTCAGAATAGTGTTTTCAAAGTTCATCCCTGTTGTAGCATGCAGTAGGACTTCATTTCTCTTTGTGGCTGTGTACGTGTATACCATATTTTGTTCATCCATTCATCCATTGATGGACATTTACTTGTTTTCACCTTTTGGCTATTGCGAATAGTGCAGCAATGAACATGAGGTCTTTCTCAAAGCAAATATTTTTAATTTGATAAGGTCTGGTTTATCTTTTTTTTTTTCTTTTTATGGGTCAGGCTCTGAGAAAAACCTCGTGTTCTTTGTCCAGCTCTAGATCCCAAATATTTCTTCCCCTTTTTTTCCTAAAAGTTTTAGTTTTGCATTAAGTCCATGATCCATTTTGAGTTAATTTTTGTATAATGTGCAAGATTTATGTTGAAGTTCATCTTTTTTGCCAACGGATATCCAATTACTTGAGAACCGTTTGTTGAGTGGATACATGTTATTTTCTTCCAGTTTGTGACTTACCTTTTCATTTTTGTAATAGTGTACTTTGAAATGCAAACTTTTTAACTCTGATAAATTCCAATCTATTAATTGTTCATTTTATATTTAAAAAGGAGCATGAGGAAACATTTGGGGGTGATGGATATATTAACTCAAGAGTGGTGATGGTTTCAGGAATATATGCATGTCAAACGTCATTGGCTTGTACAGTTAAAATACGCACAGTTTATTATGTATCAAATTATACATCAAAAAGAAAATAAGTACATAGAAAAAATTTAAATAATATAATAGAAAATACGTATCACTTCTCTTTTACTGAATCTTTTCCCAGCTGCTGGCTGAGGCTTGAAACTCTACCTTATCATTATCCCCTCACAGTGGTTCTTACCCTTGGTTCTGCCACAAATCCTTTTCAAAAGTTGGTGAAATATGTGAGCCATCTTCCCAGAAAAAAATTTTTTTTTTCCTAATGTACACTGACACAAAATCTTGCATGTAATTTCAGAGAATTCACAGGAATTTGCTTTACCTACAAGCTTTTATACCTGTGAAAGACACGATCAGGCCGAGAATCTCCATTTACTGCAGTCAGAGCTGGAAAGGCAGGAGTAGCCCAAAGCCCCACGGAGCAGTGCATTCACATTCTGGGTGTTGACTAGAGGGATTAACATTGCACAGTAGATAAGCTTTTCTCTTTCTTTCTAGGGAGGGTTTAACACAATGGAATCAGCTTTCTTCCACTCCTCAGTAGAAAGGTCTTTTTTTTTTCTTTCTATACTTGGTTTGTGTGTGTGTGTGTGTGTGTGTGTGTTTAGAGGGGGATGTTATTCTCGCTTTGCTTTTAACATAGCGTTTAGCCTAGAATTAATTTTGGAATTCTAATATTCTGAATTTTTGTACCATTTTTTCTCTCATTCAGACTTTTTTCACTTAAAAACAAAACAAAACAACTATCAGTAATTGAAGGAGCCCTGGTGGCTCAATGGTTACAGTGATTGACTGCTAATCAAAACGTCGGTGATTCGAAACCACCAGTGGCTCCATGGGAGAAAGATGTAGCAATTTGCTTCCATACAGATTTATAGCCTTGGAAACCTGATGGGGTCGCTATGAGTTGGAATTGACTTGACAGCAGTGGGTTTGGTTTTGGTTTGGTATCAGGAATTGAGATGGTACCTTGATGCTTACTCCATTTACAAGCTACATCATGATTGTCTACTTTTTTGTATGAAACACATGTAACCCTATATTAATGAAACTACTTGAATGTATTACTTACAGGAGGGACTATTTAGCTATGACTTAGACCATTGTATGTATGTATTTGTATCCAGAATCTATGAGTGAGTTCACTCAAACATTTGCAGACATAAGTCATCTTGGAAATAATGTTCATAGCCACACACCAAACAATTAACCAGATTAACACACTATTTAATATGTCTCAAAATATCTCTCTGATGGAGAATCATTTTATGCTCAGATGAAAGCATTTCTTTTCTGTCTTCCCTTCAGCAATAAATGTTGCAACACTGTTTATCGAAGAAACAAATGTGAAAAAAATGACATTGATTTGAAGAGAAGATTGATAGAGTCCCTGGTAAACTACAGTTTAAGGTGCAATTTTTTAAATTTCAAAGTCCTGAAAAAGAAAATGCAGAAAAAAAAACTAGACACTCTACAAAGCCTTAACGCCAGCTTTCATCTCAACTACAGGAAGTTATGAGTGGGAAGTACATGTTTAGATCTTGTAATAAACCAAGATTCAAAAGATTCTAGGGGATATACTCTGGGTTGTTGGGTTTTTTTTTTTGGTTTGTTGGTTTTTTTTGTCTTTTTAATAAAAAGTTAAGTAAAAAGTAATGGATGGCTTTGTACTATTCACTTGAAAGAATTATCTTAGCTTTTTTAGGCAGCTGTGTGGATCATGTTATTGCATGTCTCAGGAAATTTAAAAAGAGAGAGAGAGAAAGAAAAAGGAAAAAAAAGGTTTCTAGCTCTATATGCCTTGGTGGCTGAACAATATGGTGAAACCCTCACCTGGGAAACTGGGGTCTGATTTGTGCAACCAGTAGTGGTATAATCTTGGGAAAATCCATTTAATCTCTCTGGGCCTCAGCTTGTCTACTCATAAAATGAATGGGATGAACTAAATAATATATGAGATTTTTTCTGTCTACGATGATCTGCTCGTTATTTCCTGTTAACTAATCAGTAATAACACCAGTGTGGTCACTAGAGGGGCATGGGGGGAGGTGTGGACTGCACCAAGTGATACTAGCAGAGGGTGTGACACCAAAATGATCATCTATAAAATTTTTGTGTGATGTTTCAGCAGAAATTTATTACTTTTTATTACATCCCTGTAGTTAGATATAACAACAAAAATATTTTTTGTAAGCCCAGTTTACATCTATCAATACACCCACAAGTTAAACTGTATGCTAATTTACTTTTTGAGCTTTCTAATGTGTTCCAAGAGCCAAACAGAAGATTTGAAAGGGCAGCTTGAGAAGACAAAGTAAAGTATTATGATGACTTGTGCAAAGACCTGAAGATAGAAAACCAAAAGGGAAGAATGCGCTCAGCATTTCTCAAGCTGAAAGAACTGAAGAAAAAATTCAAGCCTTGAGTTGCAATACTGAAGGATTCTATGGGGAAAATACTAAATGACACAGGAAGCATCAAGAGAAGATGAAAGGAATATACAGAGTCACTGTACCAAAAAAAAAAAAAATTGACCAATGTTCAACCATTTCAGGAGGTAACATATGATCAGGAACTGATGGTACTTAAGGAAGAAGTCCAAGCTGCTGTGAAGGCATTGGTGAAAAACAAGGCTCTGAGAATTGATGGAATACCAATTGAGATGTTTCAACAAATGGATGCAGTGCTGGAAGTGCTCACTCATCTAGGCCAAGAAATTTGGAATACAGCTACCTGGCCAACTGACGGAAAGAGATCCATATTTATGCCTATTCCCAAGAAAGGTGATCCAACTGAATGAGGAAATTATCGGACAGTAAAAAAAATTTTTTTTTTAATCATTAATATCACATGCAAGCAAAATTTTGCTGAAGATCGTTCAAAAGCAGCTGCAGTGGTATATCCACAAGGAACTGCCAGAAACTCAGGCTGGATTCAGAAGAGGACATGGAACCAGGGATATCGTTGTTGACGTTGGATGGAGCCTGGCTGAAAGCAGAGAATACCAGAAAGATGTTTGCCTGTGTTTTATTGACTATGCAAAGGCATTTGACTGTGTGGATCATAATAAATTACGGATAACATTGCAAAAAATGGGAATTCCAGAACACTTAATTGTGGTCATAAGGAATCTGTACATGGATGAAGAGGCAGTCTTTCGAGCAGAACAAGGGGATACTGCATGGTTTAAAGTCAGGAAAGGTGTGCATCAGGATTGTACCCTTTCACCATACCTATTCAATCTGTATGCCGAACAAATAATCCAAGAAACTGGACTATATGAAGAAGAACGGGGCATCAGGATTGGAGGAAGACTCATTACAACCTGCATTATGCAGATGACACAACCTTGCTTGCTGAAAGTGAAGAGGATTTGAACACTTACTGATGAAGATCAAAGACCACAGCCTTCAGTATGGATTACCCCTCAACATAAAGTAAATAAAAATCCTCACAGCTGGACCAATAAGCAACGTCACTATAAATGGACAGGAGATTGAGTTGTCAAGGATTTCATTTTACTTGGATCCACAAACACCACCCATGGAAGCAGCAGTCAAGAAATCAAAAGATGCATTACATTGAGCAAATTGGCTGCAAAAGATGTCTTTCAAGTATTGAAAACCAAGGATGTCACCTTGAGGGCTAAGGTGTGCCTGACCCAAGCCATGGTGTTTTCTATCTCCTCATATACATGCAAAAGCTGGACAATGAATAAGGGAGACAGGAGAAGAATTGATGCTTTTGCACTGTGGCGTTAGTGAAGAATGTTGAATATACCATGGACTGCCAAAAGAACAAACAAATCTGTCTTGGAAGAAGCACAACCAGAATGTTCCTTAGAAACAAGGATGGTGAGACTACATCTCACATACTTTGGACATGTTATCAGGAGGGGCCAGTCCTTGGAGAAGGACATCATGCTTGGTAAAGTAGAGGGTCAGTGAAAAGAGGAAGGCCCTCAACTAGATAGACTGACACAGTGGCTGCAACAATGGGTTCAAGCATAACAACGATTGTGACGATGGTGCAAGACTGGGCAGTGTTTCCTTCTGTTGTGCATAGGGTCGCTATGAGTAGGAACCAACTCGACAGCACCTAACAGCAACAACAACAACAATGTGTTCCAGTTGGAGCTGTCATTATTACCCAATTAAAATGACTCTTCAAATTATGCGGTCAGCTGCACGCACTACAAGCACACGCTGTTGTTTTTGCTGCTGGTCGTGTTTTCATAGTCAATAATTTCGTCAAATTTTCTGGTGTTTTAGCTACCACATTGTGGTAATTAGTATTTGTGAACCTACATCAATAACTTTTTTGAGAATGAAGTAGTAGTTAAAGGAAAAGAAAGAGTGATATATGGGAATTATGATTTACCAGTTACATCAGTCCAAAAAGCATTACTAAGGGTTCTGTATGGTCTGGTGCAGGAGAAGGTCTATAGGGGGACAGGGGCGACACCATGGTACCATTGAACCACACTCTAGCAAATCTTAGCCCAATAGAAGTAAAGCATAATAAGAGCTGAGCAGTAAGAATTAAATCATAGAACTGTTCATTCAGTTGGTATTGTTGGAGCTCAGCATGTAAAAGGCACAAAGCATTATATTCCAGTCAACTTCTGATATTTGTATAAATGCTACATAATTGTAGATTGTCTAAGAATAATTTTCATCAGACTGAAATGACCTACATAGACTTTTGCCTTTTATCAGCAAAGAAATCATTTCCTATTCTTTAGGCAAATACCATTGAGGTAATGGGAAAACATTTCAGGTGGTCATTTCAGATATATATATATATCTGAGGAAAGGTCTACTTACATCAAGGAGAAAGAAAAAGGCAAGCCCAATAGTCAATAGCTTTGACAACTAAGATATTTTGGTTGCTGAGTTAAAAATCATTTAAGATTTGTGTTCAGAATATAGTTTGTCTTTCCTTTTTCACAAGAGTACTTTTTTTTTGAGAAAACATATGCCATGACCATACAATCTTGGAGTGAATATTCCTATTCCTACACCAGTCTCATTTTCTTTTCTAGCTCCTTTCCTGTTCTTTGCAGCCCATAAGGATATGGCCGACAGAGTAGGAGGAAAGCGAAAAGTATTCATGTCAATATGGCTTCTTGAGTCACCACCCTGCAGATCAGCCCCTCTAGCACTAAAGGAATGAGTCAGATTCTCACTTTGTCATTCGGACAGAGTCCACAAAGCCTGAAAGAAAAGTAACAGGTTATCTACTATAGTCTTTTTCCAATTTGGAGCTATTGGATTGCTACCCTTAAAATGTTTGCCATATCTGGGTATTAATTGCACTACTATTTTGGGTATTAATTACACTACTATTTACTGAATATTTTTCTCTAAATGGCTTTTTATTAAACTAAATTGATTTTAAAAACAAATGGAATTTTACTAACCAGTTTTATTTATCAAAAACAGAAGCTAAACGTAAAAATATGTACAAAGAAAACAATACGGTATTATTTAATTCCCTCTACAGGAATCCTTCGTGGTGTAGTGGTTAAATGCTATGGCTGCTAACCAAAAGGTCAGCAGTTCAAATCCACCAGGCACTCCTTGGAAACTCTATGGTGCGGTTCTCCTCTGTCCTATAGGGTTGCTATGAGTCAGAATAGACCCGACAGCAACGGGTTTAAAGAGTCCCTCAGTATTTCAAATGGTTAACATGCTTGGCTCCTCACTGAAAGGTTGGAGGTTCTAGTCCCCCCAGACATTCATTGGAAGAAAGGCCTGATGATACTTCTAAAAAATCAACCATTGAAAATTCTATGGAGCATATTCTACTCCGACACACGTGGGGTCGCCATGGGTTGGAATTGACTTGTCAACAACTGGTCTTTTAAGTATCGTTGCTCACTGAATCTTGACCCTTGTTCTCTCTCTGTTAATAAAAATTACTAAGATGATAAAGTCCTGTTAACTGAAACTGAGACACTTTTCTTTGACATAATCAGAATGAAAATAATTGAGAAGGAATAACTTTCTCATTTTATGATTCAAGATTATTTAATGCTCTGTCCATGAATCAATAATAATATCTCCATACAAAGCAGGGCCAACGATCAAAATAAAGGAAAAAAAAGCCGTTTTTCTACAAGACTGGTGAACCTTAGCTTGTTGAATTTTAAAGCAAACTCCTCTTCCTCTTTACACAGCCCTTACTCATGCTTCTGGCATTAAACACTTGAAGAAAATTAAAAGAAGAAATAAAAACCAAAACCTTTGTCTTTGCCCTTGATGGAAATTTATCATTTGTTTTGGGGAGAGAAAGTGAACACATGAACAATAAAGAACAAAGCAAGCAGTGGTTGTATGTCAGGTAACATAGTGATAGCTACTCTTCTGTCATCCTCTTAGCAATCACACACGGTGTGAAGAGTTTTACAAACATTTTCTCAGTTAATCTTCCTACTAATCCAATGTGGAAGGTACAGTTATTTCCATTTTTGGATAAGGAAACTGAAGTTCAGAGAGGAAAATAAGACCAAAAAATCACAAGTGGTGAGAGGAAAATAAGACCAAAAAATCACAAGTGGTGACTATAAGAGGAGGGTTCAAATCCAGCCTAATTCGGTTTTCTACACTATTTATTGGATAAGAAATAAAGGCTCAAAGGAGTGATCCAGGAGAACTTAACTAATGTGCTCTTCATTTGATTTTTGATCTTGAACTACTACAATTCCTTCTGTATAGAAATGGCAGCAAGTCTTCAAATCCCCAATATTCAGGTGCACACTTGTTTTTGTTCTTTTCAATTTAATAGTTTAATAAATAGATGTTGGCACCATGTTCTAGTCACATGAGAGAACACAGAGCCAGGACTCTACATCAAAAATGTATCCTAGATGGATGGAGAATTTTTTTCTTCTTGTTGTGGTAAAAATTTGTCATTTTTAACCATTTTTAAGTGTAAAATTCACTGGCATTAATTATATTCACAACTTTGTGCACCGTAACTACTAGTTATTTAACAAAAGTTTTTCATCACCCCCAACAGAAACTCTGTAACCCTTAACATTAACTCTATTAACTACCCATTTCTGCCTACCCCTAACCCCTGGAAACCACTAATCTACTTCCTGTCTCTATGCATTTGCCTATATAAATGGGATCATACAATATTTGTCTTTTTGTGTCTGGCTTATTTCACACAGCATAATGTTGTCAAGGTTCATTTCATGTCTTAGCATGTATTAGGGCTTCATTTCTCTTTATGGCTGAATTATATTCCATTGTATGTTGTTGTGTAACAACCCAGCGGCACCTGAACCCAAGGTTGGCCTCATTTCCAAGAGACCGAAGAAAGACTCCAGAACCAGCGATCATGACATATGGTTTACTGGGACACTTACTTTCAGGACTCTGGCCCAGGGTGCTTTGCAACCACCTAGCAAAGGACACAAGCTTATATACTGTTCCAGCTGGGACCAAGGCTCATTGTTTTTCTCCCACGTCCTTGGGCAGTCAGCATTCCCAGGGACTTCATGTCCAGGCACAGATGTTTTCCTTCGTGTTGCTAAGGCATTCCTCGGCCTTGGCCACCGGCCCAGACACACCACTCTCGGCCTTGTACCTTAGCCTGAGTCCTTCCCAAATTCATCACCAGTGTGCTTCCAGGAAGAGCAAAACTGACTCCATTAGGAGGAGACGCATATAGATGAGTAGCATTACCCTACATATGTATATACCACATTTTGCTGAACCATTTATCCATTGATGGATGCTTGAACTGTTTTCACCTTTTAGCTATTGTGAATAGTGCTGCTGTGAATATTAGGATGCAAGTTATCTGTTTAAGTCCCCAATTTTAATTCTTCTGAGTATGTATCTAGGAGTAGAATTGCTGGGTCTTATGTTAATTCTATGTTAAACATTTTGGGCAACTACCAAGCTGTTTTCCACAACAACAACGTCATTTTACATTCCCACCAGCAATGTACAAGGGTTCCAATTTTTTCCACATTCTCTCCGACACTTACTATTTTCTGTCTTCAATAACAGCCAATCCTAACGGGTGTGAAGTAGTATATCTCACTTCAATTTTGATATGCATTTCCCTGATGACTAATGATGCTAGGCATCTATTTTAGTGTGTTTGTTGTAGGTTTGTACCAGGTTCATTCTGGTTAGAATACCTGCTGAGAATTTGCGTTTCTAACAAGTTCCTGGGTGATGTTAATGCTGCTGTTTAGGGAACAATTCTGAGAACCCCTAGTAGATCAGTGGGTCTCAAAATTTATCATACTTAAGAATCACCAGGAATCTTGTTAAAATGTTGAGTCTAATCAACATATCTGGGGTGGAAAATGCAAATTCTCAGAAGGGGTTCAAACTGGACAAACCAAAGACCCAGTTTATTGGTCATTTGTACCTCTTCTTTGGAGAAATATCTATTCAAATCTTTTGTCCATTTGTTGATTGGGTTTTTTGTCTTTTGGTTGTTGAGGTATAGGAGTTCTTTATATATTCTGGACATTAAACCTCTATCAGATACATGATTTTTAAATATTTTCACCTTCCTGATAATATCCTTTGACACACAAAAAAGTTTTTAATTTTGATGAAGCTCAATATATTTATTTTTTCTTTTCCTTTTTTGATTTTGTTGCTCATGTTTTTGGTGCTGTATAGATGCAGTTTTAAACCTTGCCAACTGCAAGATTGTCAGAATAACTCTTCTAAAGCCCAAAATCCACCAGGGGAGGGAGGTGGGCAAGTCCATTGTCCAGTGCAGGGAGAGAATTATCAGGAAGAGTTGCATAAAAATCCTTTAATCTGCCTCAAATGTAACATAGGGTAAGAAACTAGCTGGGTGCTTAGTTTTAAAAACAATGCCCACCACACTGACCACTCCCCCAGCCTGTGCTGGGGGGGCAGCAAAAGCACATTGCTTTCATGCATTACCTTGTGGACCCAGGGTAAAGATTTTGTTTTTCCAAAACCTCAAGCTTACACTGAAATGCAGCTGAAAACTGAAAGGCAAATTTAAGTTGACATCATAGGTTGGGATGTGATGAAAGGAATATTATCAAAAGATCCACCTGAAAACCCATGGAGAAAGTTCCAATTGCTATGTGGGCAGCCACAGCTGGTGGGTATTGTGTGAAGCTAAATCACCTTCCTTTCCTGGGGTGGGATATCTGGGTGCCATGCTGCCAGGGTTTAGGAGCTATAACAGATGTTGTCTGGGGAGAGACCAAACAAGAGTGGACCTAGTGCCAGCAAACTGAATCACGCCTAAAACCATTCTAGGCATTGCCATTTCTTTGTACTCTCTCTGCCTTCTCTCCTCCAATTTGGTTCAAGTTCTTAGTCCACATCGTTTAAAACTCCATGTATTTAACAGTAATTAAAAGCAGTATTACGATGCAATGCCAGTAAATATTTACATTCATTCCATGACAGAAAACCTATCCTGTTTGCTAGGCAAGAAAAATTTCTAGGCAAATAAAACTAATTGCTTTTAGAAATTAAAGTATAAATGAATTACCACTGTTTCCACACTTGAAGAATTTGTTTGTTTGTTTGTTTGTTTAAGCAGCTGACACGAAGCCACTAAAACCACAGCAAGCCGTCAGGACTAAAAGAATATTCCTGTAGCTATGACACTTACCAAAAACCTGGCTGCTGACATCAGCAGTGGAGGATGTCAAACGAAGATGAAACAGCTGGGGTACGTGTGCCTTAGAAACATTCTTTAAATTTCCATGTTTTTATTAAACATACTTTTGCAATTATATTTAAAATTGCTTGTAATCACTGGGTGATGAATCTGGGAAATCAGTAATACAATGTCTGGTGCAGAGAGGAGCTGCCTCTCATATAACCAGCGTCTGCTTTCTTCAGTGCAGTAATTCAGATTTGGCAACTAAGGCTACCAATACAGAGAGGTGGCTAGGGAGCTTCACAAAAAAAAAAAAAAAAAAAGGGCCAGGGCTCCACCCTAGACAAATGAAATCGGAATCTTTGGATGTAGGGCTCTGACACTGGTGTTTTTAAAAGTTTCCCAGGCGATTCAAATGGGCAGTCAGAATTGAAAGTAGTCATTTTATCTACACATGCAAAATAACATACTGCAATGCCTTAAGAAAAGAGAGATGCTGCTATTGATTTTGCACATAGGTGGAAAGCACCATTTATTTATTTATGTTTGTTTGTTTGTTTTTTTAATACTTCAAGGGCTTAGTCAAATTCTCATAACAAATTTTGTATCGGTTCCTATTCAATTATTTTTGAAAGTAGAAAATGAGATCATTGGTTTAGGAAACAAAGAAGGCAAAATTAATTTTAGTCAAAAATAGTTTCAAAAGGCCAGCTTATCATCATAAAAATAAAAATGTTTCATTCAAGGAAAACTAGATATTGTGCTAGTTTTTATATCATAAATATAATCTTTATTAAACAGCCATCTGACTCTTGCATTCAGTGTCTGCTTCATAAAAGCAAATGGATTGTTCTGTATACTGATATTTCAAATTTAGTAGTCTGTGTCCCTGGACATTATGTTGACCTCTGGCAACAATAATTAAGTAATAAACTTTAATAAGAATCCAAATCCCCTGGAGCTAATGGTAATTGTTTCCTTTAAGCTGTGCTGGCCTATGAGCTGGGAAAAATGTATGTAGTTGGCTAAAATGTTTACAAGGCTCTGGAGGGATTCTTAGTGATTTTTAAGAAAGAGAAAGATAGGAAACTAGCATCTAGTGAATATCTATCACGTTCCAGGCACACTATCTCACTGAATCCTTGGATAATCCTGTAAAACAGGGATTGACAAAATACGGCCCATGGGTCAAGTTGCACGTTTTGTAAATAGTTTCATTGGCACAAAGTCACACCCCTTTGTTTATCTACTGTCTGTGACTGCTTTTTCGCTACAGGAATAGCACTGAGTACAGGTAGTCCTCAATTTAGGACATACTGGAGTAAGACAAATGCTTACAACTGTCCTTTTTTTTTTTTTTAATACATATTATTGTTAGTATACGTACTACATGCAATGTTACGGCATGTAATCTGCTGATGTTATCACTCTCATATGTTCACTCACAGATGTTCAGTGTTATGACGTACTATTCAAAACACTGCTGTATAGGAGGCAATATGAAAATTAAAAAAAAAGAGATATTCAACTTATGTCAGAACCAACTTATGATGGATGGAGTTGTTGGAATGGAACTCCATCCTAAGTAGGGGACTACCTGTAGCTACAATGGAGGTCACATGGCCTCCAAGGCCAGAAATATTTACTGTCTAGCCCTTTACAAGGAAACATTGCTGATCGTGTTCCAGAATATTTCTGGCTATCTCTTTTCAGATGAGGGAATCAAGGTTCAACTCAAAAGCTCAACAAGCAATAGTTTCTCTTCAGAAGCTATTTGTTGACTTAGAACATCGCATCAAGAAGCAAATAACCTAGGAAGAGGTTAAATGATTAAATCAATATTTATTAAATAAATATTAATGATTAAATAAATATCGTATCCAATATGAATCTTTTTATAGTTTTGAAAAGACAAGCATTTCCCTTGTGTTCAGTTGTCTCATGATCTCCTCACCACTTCTTATTTGAAACAGAATCTAGAAGTAAAGATGTTAACTATCAAATGTGTATAAATGGGTTATAGCTGACAGCTATGAAGACAAAATTTATAGCTTACTCAAGAAAATACTCCATTGCTTGAAATAGAATGATACGTGAAGGGACAGAAAAATAATCACACAAAAGGTCTGCATGAAGTAAAATGATACATGGAGCTTTATTTTATGTTGGTGAGGGGGACATTTCTTCCCCACTGCTGAGGTTTCTTTCCACGTGGATGCAACTCCACTAGGATAATGCCCCGGACGCATCATTTTTTTTTTTTTTTTTTCCCTCACTCCTCCCTTGGGAGAAGAGGGACTTAATCATATTAGTGAGTTTTTTGAAGGAAAACTAAGGCAGGAGCTCAGCCCCCTCCTTCTCTCTTTTCTCGCTGTCCTCCCACCTACTGCTCTGTTCTTCCATACTATAAGCTTTAGAGATAGGCTTCCTGGTTTTGCACTGGTTGTTGGATAAAGGTGTTTAATTCCGGGGTCCAGTATTAGGACACTCACTTACCCACAGATACAACCCATAGTCACCAATAGCAGATTTATTGGGAATAAAGGTTACAATTTATCTCCATGAGTGTTACTCCTTATTTATGTCCCAATTTATTAAAAACTCAAGTCATGAATATTGGTGTTATTTACTGGCTCCCCCAAATACCCCAACATGGTAGGCACTGGCTGGAAGCCTTGAGAAACCAAATAACATGGGTCGATGCTTTTGACAGGCCAGAGCATACAGTCTGGGATCTTGGACTTGAATGTGAAGGCAGGGCATGTTGACCTAAGTAGTTTATAGAGGCTTATATTTGGGACAAGACACTGATTTATGTAGCTGTGCTGTTGACTTTCAACCATAGTAACCTGTGTGGACTGCATTAGCTCTTAGAAGCAGACCATGTGGACTTTGAACATGGTTGGTCACTTCAGCTTTTAGCAGCTTTGTCCACAGGTGTTGTCGTTGTTGTCAGGTGCCATCGAGTCGGTTCCAACTCATAGCAACCCTATGCACAACAGAACGAAACACTGCCCCGTCCTGTGCCATCCTTACAATTGTTGTTATGCTTGAGCTCATTGTTGCAGCCACTTTGCCAATCCATTTCGTTGAGGGTCTTCCTCTTTTCCACTGACCCTGTACTCTGCCAAGCATGATGTCCTTCTCTAGGGACTGATCCCTCCTGACAGCATGTCCAAAGTATGTAGGAAACAGTCTTGCCATCCTTGCCTCTAAGGAGCATTCTGGCCGCACTTCTTCCAAGACAGATTTGTTCGTTCTTTTGGCAGTCCATGGTATATTCGATATTCTTCGCCAACACCACAATTCAAAGGCGTCAACTCTTCTTCGGTCTCCCTTATTCATTGTCCAGGTTTCATATGCATATGATGTGATTGAAAATACCATGGCTTGGATCAGGTACACCTTAGTCTTCAGGGTGAAATCTTTGCTCTTTGACACAGGTAAGAGACTGTATTTATAGATACTGGGCCGCCCCCAGCCCTGGCGGCACAGTGGTTAAGCGTTCTGCTCCTAATAAAAAGGTCAGCAGTTTGAATCTACCAGCTGCTCCTTGGAAACCCTATGGGGCAGTTCTACTCTGTCCTATATGGTCACTATGAGTCAGAATCGACTTGATGGCAGCAAGTTTGGTTTTTTGAGTTTGGGCTACACCAAGCCTTCAGGCCTTGGGGCTCTTAACCAAGTGCTAACCATGGAGGAGGCCTCAGCAGACATTAGCTGCCTGGTGAAAGGGTGTGGGACTCAGGATGCATGCTGTTGCCCCTTAGCCTTGAACTCTATCAGTGCCTCTTGGCCTGATAATGCCATCTAGAAGAGTAAGATTTGGGGGAAGAATTCTATGCACTGTTTCTAACTGCAAGACAATGGGGTTTCTTCTGTGCTACAGCACTAAGGATATTTTAGCTCAGCAATTGGCGATTTTTTTCTGTAAAGCACTGGATAGTAAATATTTTAGGCTTTGTGGGCCACCCAATGTTTGCTGTAACTACTCAACTCTGCAGATGTAGTGCCATAGAAAACAGATAAAGAAATAAGCTTGGCTGTGTTTCAGGAAAATTTTATATAAAAAAAAGTAGGTCATGATTTGCTGACTTCTCGTCTAAATAGGACTAAATGAGCAGCACTGTGTTGGTTGCTACAGATTTCACTTTGCTTTCATGGCCAAAACGGGTAATTCCTGAGTTGATATGGCTTGCTTATACTTCAGAGTTAACCCCTCATGCACATGAGGTTTCCACTTGGCTCTGGTTGGTTGATTACATATGAAGGAGAAACACATGCTTAGAAGCAGGTTTTGAAGACTGAATTAACTTCCTAACAAGGGGCGATATGGAGATAACCATGTGCCTCAGGCCTGGAAACACCTGCTTGCTAGGGGGTGTGATAATAAGTTGTTAGACAGATACCAGCCTTAATTCAGGGGAATGGTGTCAGCGCTATGGGTTCAAAGAGGAAATAGAAATGAAGAGGTTTTGAATAGACTGGGTGGGAAAGAAACACTCTTCATATAAGGCCTGGTGACTGATGCTGCCATCATTGGAAAATTCTAAATTTGCAGAAAAGCAGCAATATCTTGTATTTTACAGAAGAGAATAATAACTGTATAGTTAGATTTACACCCAAGATGCGATAAGTATATAGAGTCACACTTAACATTTTCTGGGGAGATGAGAGGGTGGAGGGGGTTAGAAGCTGGCGAAATGGACACGAAAAGAGAGTGGCGGGAGAGAGCGGGCTGTCTCATTAGGGGGAGAGTAATTGGGAGTGTGTAGCAAGGTGTATATGGGTTTTTGTGTGAGAGACTGACTTGATTTGTAAACTTTCACTTAAAGCACAATAAAAATTATTAAAAAAAGATAATGGAAGGAATACAGAGTAAAAAAAATTAACATTTTTTTTTAAACATCATCTCCTGTATGAATTTAAACTCACAGGCATAGCTTTTGGGCCACTCGCCTAGAGACTAGCACAACGAAAGGACAAAACCCACAATTTTTGTCATCTATCCTCCATCGCTCTGATATCATGAGTATCTGTTAGGTCTTTGGCAACACTGAACACTATTGGTTTCCAGTAGGTTCTGGGAACACAACTTGCCTGAAATCATTTGCCCAAGGGCCTGGACACTGGCTTGTTTTCTAAATTTGCTGGGTGGGGTGGGTCAGTTTTCTGATAATTTGGGGGGACTCAAGTGAGGCATGAGAGACTTGGCTTGAGGCAGACCTAGCCGTCACTGCTAAAGGAATCGCAACACTCCCCAGGCATCAAGAATACACTGGTTGACCCTGAGGGACTGAATTGCTGGGCTGAGGGCTATGGAGACCATGGTCTCAGGGAACATCTAGCTCAATTGGCATAACATAGTTTATAAAGAAAATGTTCTACATTCTACTTTGGTGAGTAGCGTCTGGGGTCTTAAAAGCCTGTGAGACAGCCATGTGCCTCAGGCTAGGATTCTCCACTGGTCTCACTCCTTCAGGAGCAAGGAATAATGAAGAAAACTAAAGGTACAATGGAAAGATTAGTCTAAAGGACTAATGGACCACATCTACCACAGCCTCCACCAGATTGAGTCCAGTACAACTAGATGGTGCCCAGCTACCACCACTAACTGCTCTGACAGGGATCATAATAGAAGGTCCTGGACAGAGCTGGAGAAAAATGTAGAACAAAATTCTAAATAAAAAAGAAACACCAGACTTGCTGGCCTGACAGAGACTGGAAAAACCCTGAGAATATGGCCCCTGGACACCCTTTCAGCTCAGTAATGAAGTCACTCCTGAGGTTTACCCCTCAGCCAAAGAGTGGACAGGCCCATAAAACAAAATGAGACAAAAGGGGCACACCACCCCAGGGTCAAGGACTAGAGAGCAGGAGGGAACAGGAAAGCTGGTAATAGGGAACCTAAGGTCGAAAACGGAGGGTGTTGACATGTCGTGGGGGTGTTAACCAATGTCATAAAACAATATGTGTACTAAGTGTTTAATGAGAAACTAGTCTGTTCTGTAACTTTCATCTAAAAAACCCAGAAACCAAACCCAGTGCCGTCGAGTCGATTCTGACTCATAGTGACCCTATAGGACAGGGTAGAACTGCTCCATAGAGTTTCCAAGGAGCACATGGTGGATTCGAACTGCTGACCCTTTGGTTAGCAGCCGTAGCACTTAACCACTATGCCACCAGGGTTTCCCCTTCATCTAAAGTACAATACAAATAAATAAATAGATAGATAAAGAAAAGAACACTCCGGTTGAGAATGAGCAGAACAGGAAGTTGGGGTGATTGATGAATTTTGGACTTTAATTTCTGTGAAATTACCCCACAAGGGCAAGGAGATTTGATTTTGAACTTTGGATTTTAGAATTTTAACTTTTGAACTGTAATTCCCCCTGGCATCTGGTAACAAGATGGGTCTTATATTCAAATGTGGGGCACCTGACCACTATCATTATATTTTTAGCCTATATGGTAGATTTGATGACTATTACCAGTTATTTGCCCAGTAGGTTAAAAAAAAAAAACAAAAAAAACTGGGATTATCATGGGGGGAGAGACAATTTCTATTCCTGCTTTTATTTATTTATTTATTTATTTTTACCTGAATATAGTACCATTTTTATAACACTCCTGGCCTCTCTCTGATTTGTCCTGATGGGTGAATTTTAGAATAGAAACTAGATAAATGAAGTCCAACCCTCTCCTCCTCTCTTTGTCCTGGATACAAACTGCCCACACGAATCATGATTCTACTCAGAAACTCTGTACTAAAAGTTTTACAGAAGCAATCTTTGGGATGACTGCCCCCGTTCTGCACTGCCCAGGCCTTGGGGTTAAGATGGTATGAATTGACTAGTGCTCCTGAGATCCCTGAAGCAGAATTACAAGATGAAAAATGTCCTGAGACAGTTGCCGTTAAGCATTCGAAGAGCACTATGAATGTGTGAAAAGCTTTGTTATTCTGTCACAAAGTATCTATCAGTTAATCTTTTTAGAGAACTATATAAGGAAGTCAGACATGAGGATTGGTCATGAGAAAGATATGAGTTTGGCTTGGGGTAGGTTGCAATTGAAGTATGATGAGAAATCCAATAACAGAGAGAGAGACAAAGAGAGGTCAGAGTAAGATTTGGGGTTACCTGCCCAGGTGATATTGGAACCTCTAGGGAGGAACAAAAGTAATTTAGAAATGGAGAACATGAAGAATAGCTGCAGAATTATCCACAAGTAATAATCGGTTTTAGAAAAGGAGAAGGAAAAGCTATTAGTGAAGCTGTTCTCAAAGATTTAAATAGGAGCAATTCATATTTGAAAGAAAAAGTTTCCAGAAGAAGAGATCAAAAGTGTAAAATACTGTGAGATCGACAGAAAGAATGGACTGAAAATATATCATTAGGTTCAAGAATTATGTGGTAATTGTTGAAAAGGCTGTGTACGTGGAAATGTCAGGTCATACTGCCTTTTCTTATTCCCAGTGAGATGCCAGGAGATTTGAAGACCAAGGGAATGCAGCCTAAGGGGAATTTTTCTAGAAGTAAGTGGAAGTGTCTAGCCACAGCTCGTATATCTTTATTCTTAATAAATCTTCAATGGCACTGCTCTTACTCATTACTGGGGAACCTTCTATGTAGTTGTACTTATTCCCTTTGTTTTCACTACATATTTCCAAATACTAGAATTTTCAGCAGTACACTCAAAAGGATTATAACCTTTATTATAGTACAGCCCAAGCATGTAAAGAACAAGACTCAAAACAGATGTAAAGAGTCCAAATAATCACAATGCACAATTACTATTGAAGAACCACCATATTTCATAGTGTCTATTTTTTTTTTTTATGAAGTATCTACATTTCCTGTACTATTTACTTGCTGTTTCAGTAATGCTGTTTGTTGCTCTGGACATATTCTAATATATACTCACAAGGCACAAACAAAAACTGTTGCCATTGAGTCAATTCCAACTCACAGAGATCCTACAAGACAGAGTAGAACTGCCCCATCGGGTTTCCAAGACTGTAAATCTTTATGAAACAGACTGCCACATCTTTCTCCCTGAAAGCGGCTGGTGGGTTCGAACTGCTGACTACTGTTAGCAGCTGAGCACTTAACCATTGTGCCACAACTTCTTGTAAATTCTACAAGTCAAACATTCTTTTCTTGATCAGACTTAGCATTAAAATATGCCTCTTACCTACATGACAATATGTCTCTATTTGCTAGTTTATGCCTTTTGTCTTGATGTAATTATTAAAGGAACCCCCTTTTTTCTCAAAGTGTCCTACTTTGGGTGATAAACTGTATGGCCACCTTACTTCTTACCTCTTAGTCCATTACAAGATCCACTCAGCTCAGTGTTGTCAGACAAATATCATTGTCACAGTGATAACAAAATTATATTACACATTGATCAAAATGTGTCGGCTTCCCAGAATGTTAGGGCTTATTTACTGAGAATCACTGTTCAAGATAAATGTACAGAGAGGAAACAAAGAGAGTGATGATTGTCATTTCTAAGACATGGCAGTGTCCTGAAAGATTATCAAACCCTAAAAGTGAGCCTCAGAAATAAACAAGAAACAGAATACATGTATTAACAAACAAAGCTGAAATGGATAATCATTGCAATGGATTATTTTTTCAAATTCCTTTCTTTACAAAATGCCATCATATAAAACATTCACAGAACATTAACTTCATTACGTCCTATTCACGTTCAGAACTGTGCAATGACCCCGTTAACTACACAGCCTTAACACTACACAGCTGGACTTAAACAAGATTCACAGCATTCCAACTTTAACCTCCTTTTCCAAATTCATCTCCTACTGACCCAAGCAAGTTGGGCTCCTTTTCTGTTTTCGTTATTGTCAACTGGCTGTTTTGCTCATGAGGTAGCAAGAAGGTTTCCCGGCTTCTCTTCGCCAATTCAAAGTTAACTTTTTTGTTCCAAGCAACATTCTGCTGACCACGGTGATTACTATTTCTCCTGACTGTGGGTCATCTACACTGGAGAATTCCAGACCTGGCCGATCGTCGAGTCAAATGGGAAATTTTAAAAAGAAAGTTTCCCAGACAACATTCAAGACACACGGGGTCTGATTCTATGGGGATGGAGTCCAGGGATCTGTGCTATTTGGAAGTCATTAAGGTCAAGTTGATGTGCACATATTGGGCACTTGAGCACTGCTTCATTTTTATCTGTTTTCTGTGTGTTCTTCTCAAGGTCCTTAATGACCTCCATGTTGCCAAGTGCAGTGGCCAATTCTGAGTCCTCATCTCCTTGACCTATATGTGGCTTTTGACATACATGGTTGACCACTCTCCTTCTTGTAACAATTTCTCCTCTGGGCTTCAACTCTGTCTTGGTTTTCCTACTACCTCACAAATCACTTCTCACTCACCTTTGCTGATGTCTCCACTTTTCTTTAGACATCTAAGTTTGCAAGAGACCCAGGGCTTGTCCTTTGGAGCTTCTCTCGTTTGTATCAAAACTTGTTCCCTACATAATTCTGGCCAATTTTATTGCTTTAAATAAACTTCCAAATTCATATCTCCAATCTGGATCTCTCAATTCCAGATTCCTATATCCAGCTGCCTACTTGACCTCATCACTTGGCTGTCTAAGAGGCATCTAAAGCTTATGAGATGCCTATTAGAACTAATCTTTACTGCCCCATCCAAAACTGCTAGTCCCTCAATCTACTTCATTTCATCCTTTCAGTTGCTCAGATTGCAAACTCTAGAAGAAATGTGGGCATTTTCTCTTGGACACATTTAATCCACCAGAAAGTCCTCCTGGATATACTCAAAATATACACGGCATTTTTTAATACTTAAAATATTTTCCTACTCCTACTCTATTCCAAGGCACCATCATCTCTCACCTGGATTATTGCAATGGCCTCCTAAGTGATCTCTTTGTAACCACCTTCTTCTTACTTCTGTCTAGTCCTTACACAGCAGCTAAAGTGATGCTGTTAAATAGGCATTACATCATGTCTCTCATCTATAAAATAAATAAATGAATAATAAGAAAACTAAAGGTAAACAAACAAAAAGCCCTCTAATGACTTTCTATCTCACTCAGAGTGAAAGCCTGAGTCTTGAGCAGAACAGCAAAGATTTGCATGCCCTGGTTCTCAGTTGGAAACCTTGGTGGCGTAGTGGTTAAGAGCTCGGCTGCTAACCAAAAGGTCGGCAGTTCAAATCCACCAGGTGCTCCTTGGAAACACTATGGGGCATTCTACTCTGTCCTACAGGGTAGCTATGAGTCATAATCGGCTCGCCGGCAATGGGTTTGGTTTTGGTTCTCGGTTACCTCTTGAATCTAATGTTCTGGTACTCTGCCTCATCCACACTGTTCTAGCCATCCCTGTCACCCAGCTGAAGGGGCAAGGCACACATTATACTCAAGACCCTTTACGGATTTTGTTTTTAATGTTTTCCCCAGGGTTCCCCTTCCCTTCTCAACCTCCCTTTATGGTACATTTCTATGCATCAGCATTTTTATATCTGCAAAGAAAAAAAATGATTCATTTATACTTTCTTATTATTAATATGTGCTGTGTATTTGGGAGGCATGGGGGAGTGAAAAGAGAAAGCTAGTAATTATAAGAGTCAATATTAACATGAAAAGCAGCAAGATACATTGATGATAAAGAGATATACCTTCTTCCCCCATGCCTTCAGAGCTGTATTTGTCACTAAGCCTCCTCCCTGGGCTAAGAAAAGCTCACTCACTCTTTCTTTCCACTTGCTTGGAGCCAGGAAATCATGCCAGCATTGCTTGTGGGGGATACCTGCTTTGATCCAAAAGGAAAAAAATACTCTCTCGAACCTGTCATTACCAATAAATAAGGAGGGAATTGGTTTGGTTGAAGTTTCTAGAGCCATTTGCTAAATCTTGAGAGAGAACTTTTTTAAATGGGTTTCTAGATTACGAATAATATTCATGAATGATTTCTATTTTGAGGACTTACTATACACTTGTCCCCCAGCAACACTATGAGGTTATTTTATCACCTCCAGTTTTTTACTAATGAGATAAGTGGCGTAATCTGTTTATGATCACACAATACTAGTCATTTGAGCTGGACTCAAACTGAAGACTTTCTGACTGCCCAGCCCACACCCCTGACCAAGTGGCTCTACCCTCTTCGCCACAATTATGAGCAACCCACACAGGGTTCCACGTTTGGCTGGGGCTCACATTGTTGCAAGTTTGGGGTTTAATTCTTACTTATACCTGTGTCCCAGCGTTTCTGAAAATGTGATGACCAAAAAATCAAACAATTTTTCTGAGAGGAGGATGCTCAGGTAAACAACGTCAGAGAGTCTGTTTAAGAATCAATATGATGAATCGATAAAAGAAGAGAGTAGGCAGAATTTCCCAAACTTATTTACCACAAAGCTCTTTGTATGTGGAGGGGAAGGCGGTGGCGGTGGCGGTGGCGGAGCCGGTTACCCTGCAGGTAGTGAAGGCACGTGCTTGCCCCGGTCGGGTGGGGCTGTGGATATGTGAACCTAGCTGTTGAGTACCTCAGGCTCCAGGACTGATAATGGTGGTGGTGGGGTGGGGGGAGGAGGAGGCCATGAAAGAAAGAAAAAATAAAAATAGTTTCAAATGTGAACTGCCGAAATGCCAGAAATTTTACCCCAAGAAAAGTCAGTTATTTCTCTCAGATAGTCTTGATATCTCTGGAGCTAACAAGATGGCAAATTCTAACACAATTTTCTTTTTTATTTAATGATGTTCCCTATTATGTTTTATTATTTCTACTTGTAAAAACACCAATAAATAAGGGATATAAAAAAATTTCAAAAGACATTGACTACGGCCACCTAAAAATGTTCTTGCCTCAAAACACCCAGAATTTCTGTGTGACATATATTAAAATTATTTTGAAGCATAGCTGAGATAGAAAAAGAGAATACCCAGGCACCAAAAAAAAAAAAAAGGAGAGGGGAAGCAAGATGAATTCCAATATCAGAGAAGTAAGCTGAAACTGTACTTACCCTTTAGAATATTTGCTAACCTCCCTGACCGAAAGGCTTCAGTTTGAGGGTTTTCTGGGGTCACGTGAGTGACAAGGTATTGTTTAGATATGTCAGCTGCAGACTGAGACTCTAACATAAAGCTGAGATCATGCAAATACTGCACTCTCTGAAGAAGTATGAGCTAGAGAAAACTTCACTCCTAAGGGAAGAAAAATGACAAAGAAACTTGTCGGCTCAGCCTGGATTCTGAATAGTAAAAAAAAACTCTCCTCTGATCCACAGGCATGCCCTCATGAGGATTTGCGGTTCACTTTTACACTGCCTGTCTCTACGAGTGCACCAGAAATTCTGGAATTAAGATGATTCCAGGCTGGTAGTGTCACAGGGCACCTAGAAGGAACAGAAGCAAATAAATCTTCTCTGGAGAAAGAGTACAAATAAACTAAAAACATCCAAGAAAAAAGCTACAAGGAGCAGGAGTTAACGAACATAAATGACAGTCGCTAAAAGACTATTCTAGAATTATTAAAGTATAAAAACAAATGTTTTGCATATTTAAAGCAATAATGTAAAACATGATTGAGAATAAGAAACTATCATACCATAAACATTAAAAAAAAAAAAAACCAACAGACATCTAGGAATGTAAAATACTATTAAAATTAAAGATTCTATGTTATGTTAATGGATGAATTAAAAGGAAAAAAAAAACAGTTGGCATCAAGTCAATTCTGACTCATGGCGACCCCGTGTGTGTCAGAGTAGAGCTGTGCTCCACATGGTTTTCAACGGCTGACTTTTCAGAAGTACATTGCCAGATTTTTCTTTCCAGGTGCCTCTGAGAAGACTCAACCTGTCAGCCTCTGGGTTAGCAGCCCAGTGCTGAACCATTTGCATCACAGTCTGGCTAAAAAGAAAACTAGTAAACTTGAAAAAAGATCTAAAAGAGTCATCCAAAACGCAGCCTTAAGATACAAGAGGAATGAAGGATAGAATGAGAACGCCTAATGTACATCTTAGCTAATTGAGAGAAACAAAAAGTTAATAGCTGAAAATTTTCCAGAATTAATAAATAATACGACTATTTCAGTTCAGGAAGCCCAAAGATGCAGGAGCAGAATAATATAAAAGATATCCACACTCTTAGATGGAGTAAACAACAAGAGAAGATCTTAAAAGCAGTCAGAAAAAAACAGATCACCTACAAAGGAATGGAAATTAGCTAACATCAGACTTCTCATCGGTAATAATGGAAATATTACAAATGTTGGAATTTTGTCGTCAGAGCACCGAGGGAAAATAATTGTGAACCCAGAACTGTATATTCAGCTTCACTACAGTTAAAGGATTAAGGTAAAATAAAAATGTTTTCAGAAAGAGAAAAAACAAGACTCTCACTAAAGTAACTTACAAAGATGTAAAGATGTATTTCAGGAATAAAGAAAATGATTCCAAAGGGAAAATCCAAGATTCAAATAAAGGGTAAATATATGTAAAACTAAACCAACCCTCACTACAGAACAATAACAATAATGCCTAATTTGTAGAGTAAAACAAAAATGAGAAAACATGGATGAAAGCTTAAACACAGTATCAAGATTCGATTTGCTTAGAAAACAGAAGTTATTTACAATCAGTTACAATTATAACTACAAAAAAGGAATTTTTTTTTTATTGTACTTTAGACGAAGGTTTGCAGAGCAAACTAGTTCCTCATTAAACAGTACACATATTGTTTTATGACAACAACCCCACGACATGTCAACACTCTCCCTTCTAGACCTTAGGTTCCCTATTACCAGCTTCCCTGCCCCTCCGGCCTTCTAGTCCTTGACCCTGGGCTGGTGTGCCCCCTTTAGTTTCATTTTGTTTTACGGGACTGTCTAATCCTTGTCTGCAGGGTGAACCTTGGGAGCGACTTCATTACTGAGCTAAGAGGGTGTCCGGGGTCTGTACTCTCAGGGTTTCTCCAGTCTCTGTCTGGCCAGCGAGTCTGGTCTTTTTTTGTGAGTTAGAATTTTATTCTACATTTTTCTCCAGCTCTATCCAGGACCCTCTATTGTGATCCTTGTCAGAGCAGCCAGTGGTGGTAGCCAGGCACCATCTAGTTGTACTGGACTCTGTCTGGTGGAGGCTGTGATAGATGTGGTCCATTGGTCCTTTGGACTACTCTTTCCCTTGTATCTTCTGTTTTCTTCATTCTCCCTTGCTCCTGAAGGGGTGAGAGCAGTGGAGTATCTTAGATGG
The DNA here is from genome assembly GCF_024166365.1 of Elephas maximus indicus. Classification (NCBI taxonomy): domain Eukaryota; kingdom Metazoa; phylum Chordata; class Mammalia; order Proboscidea; family Elephantidae; genus Elephas; species Elephas maximus. The sequence continues at coordinate 55,824,940 of NC_064833.1, read as the reverse complement.
CCGCTCACATGATTTTAAGACCCCAGACCCTACTCACCAAAGTAAAATGTAGAACATATTATTTATAAAATGTTGTCCCCGAGACCATGGTCCCCAGAGCCCTCAGCCCAGCAATTTGGTCCCTCAGGGAGCTTGGATGTGTCTATGGAGCTTCCATGACCTTGCCTTGTACAGGTTGTGCTGGCTTCCTCAGTGTTGTGTACTCTCTTACCCTTCACCAAAGTTACCCCTTATCTATTGTCTATTCAGTGTCAAAAAAATGAATTTCTAATGATTGTTTATATTGTGTAATTCCAAGCATTTTGGAATCACCTCAAATGTGAATGTCAATTTCTTTTTACCATAAACACAGTAAAAAGAAAAGCATATTCTTTTTTATAGGGTTGTCAATAAGCACTACCTAAAGAAAGGACTTGAGGTTTATCTTTCCCTTGGACTTTAAAATTATAGGCAAGGCATTCAACACTTTTGAAAGCTCACTAGAATATTGGGAAGTTTCATATTCATAGTGGATTTTTAAGTCTTAGAGCAAATACAGGATATACAGGGCCACCTTTTATGTTTGGATTTGTTATGCATTATACAGTTCAAATGTTATAGGTTCAATCGTGTCCCCCCTTCTCCCGACCAAAGTATGTTTTGGAACCCTAAGCCCTATACTTGTGGATGTAATCTAATGTAATGCAATAGCCTTCTATAATGCAATCTACTGTAATGCAATTAATCAGTTGAGGTCATAACGGTATAGGGAGATCCAAAACCTAATGACTTCTGACTTATATAAAGAGTGTCACAGACAAAGAGACAAGAGTGTGCATACACAGGGGAAGACAGATCCCATGGGAGGATCCTCCATAAGCCAAGGAATAACTTAGGCTGCCTGCAAGGAAGAAGTCAACAAGACTGAGACCCGGATTTGGACTTTTAGCCTCCAGAACTGTGCAAAATAAGTTGATATTCTTTAAAGCCACCCATTTTTGGTATTACTGTTACAGTAGCACTAGGAAACCAAAACAGACAAATACAAATATCCAGTACCATCTTGCATGTTTGGGTTTGTTATGCATTGCACAGACTGAGGAAACAACATTCACCCATATCCTGCCGATAAATGGTGCCTGTTATGGATTGAATTGTGTCCCCCCAAAATACGTGTCAACTTGGTTAGGCTATGATTCCCAATATTGTGTGGTTATCCTCCATTTTGTGATGATAATTTTACGTTAAAGAGGATTAGAGAGGGATGGTAACACCCTTACTAAGGTCACATCCCTGATGCAACGTAAAGGGAATTTCCCTGGAGTGTGGCCTACACCACCTTTTATCTTACAAGAGATAAAAGGAAAGGGAAGCAAACAGAGAGGGGGTACCCCATACCACCAAGAAAGCAGTGCCAGGAATAGAGCATATCTTTTGGATCTTGGGTTCCTGTGAAGAGAAGCTCCTAGTCCAGGGGAAGATTGATGACAAGGACCTTCCTCCAGAGCCGACAGAGAAGGCCTTCTCCTGGAGCTGACGCCCTGAATTTGGACTTCTAGCCTAGTAGACTGTGAGAAAATAAATTTCTGTTTGTTAAAGCCATCCACTTGTGGTATTTCTGTTACAGCTGCACTAGGTGACTAAGACATAGCAGCATTAGATAACTAAGACAACGCCCTCCATGATAGGCTACTGAAAAACCTCTTGGTAGAGACTGTTTCATTCTTCCATTTATAATCAAAATTTAGATAATTAAATTTATGTAATAGACTGGATGATTTTAAAATAACAACTGATTCCATTTTTTAACCTCAAGGCCAGTGAAAATAATGTATTTGTTCTAACCTTCATTCAATATAATTTTTTTTTTCTAAAGTACATCAAAATAAGTTTCTAGATATTTCCATGCTTTTGATATAGGAAATTGGAAATGAAACCTAGGAGGATAATTTATCCCTGGAAGGGGGAAGAAAACTAATGAGTACCACCTACACATTTAATCCACACCCTCAGGGATGGATCCAAGTGTTGTGGTGCTTAAAATAAATAGCATCTGGGAGATGCTTTTTGAGAAAAATAATGCAAAATTATAAATACAAAATTAAGTAAGAAAGTAAATATTTATTTAGAATGAAAAAAGCTGTAACAGAATGCTGTAGTCTTAAAAGATTCATGTCCCTTTCTTCAAATAACTCTTTAAGCAATTTACCATCAACCTTTACATAGAAGCCTTCCTGACTGCCATCTGGCTACCCTCCCCACCTAGAACATTCTGCAGCTTCTGACAACTCCCAATAGTCACAAGGTCCCATATAATTAAGAGCCCCTGAAGCTTATTCTTCATTAAGCTTCCATCATTGTAGATGTAAAAATTAGGCTTACTGCTGTTGTTGTTGCTCGGTGCCATAGAGTCAACTCCCACTCATAGCCACCCTATGTACAACAGAACGAAACACTGCCCTGTCCTGCACCTTCCTCAAAATTGTTACTATGTTTGAGCCTATTGTTGCAGTCACTGTGTCAATCATCTCATCCAGGGTTACTACGTACAAGTAAATTGCCTAACATCACAAAAAGGGAGATTTGGTGTTTAAACTCTGATCTCCCTGACTCCAAAGCCCCCGGCCTTCCCACTATATTGTAGCACATCTGAAACTGAATCACTTAATTTTAAAGATTGAGAAAACACTGAAATAGTATTTGGGTGTTAGAGTTATGTTTTGAATCCTGCAATCCTGTTCTCAATTTCATCTGCTAAATAGACAGAAGGCTTCCTACAATCATGAGAGTGTGTTAGGGATTACTGAATTTACTTTGCACACCTCAAAGAAAGAGTCTCTTACAAATTTAAAATATATTAGCAGCGTTAAAAGACCTGTATTATCTTCTTGGTAAATTTTTCCTGTAAATGTTCAATAGAGTTTATATAATCACAGTTGGACTATATGTATCATCATGGATAAAACAACTCATGAATTTCACCGAACAAAATCTGACAATTTTTCTACAACGGTTCACAGTCACGGTAACCAGTTAGGGTATGTGTGGGAAAGAAGACTAGAAAGTAAAAAAAAGGACTAATGGTGAACCTGTTATACCAGCTAAAATAGGACATGCTGGATATCTGACAGGAAAAGTTGCCGTCCAGCGATCACGCATCTGGCTTTTGGATCAGTGAGAATCTACGGACACTGGGCTTTTGTCTCTCTTGTCAACAAGTCTCAGGCTGTCTAACTAGGACAATTCAGCTCTGTAAACTGCAAACACCCAAGAAAACTCTGAAAGTGCCACTCATGGCAAGAATTTTTAAAGACGTTCACGCTTTTGGTTTAGTTTCAAAAAGCAAAGTCAAAGCTATAATTAGTCTTAACCTTTGACAAGGCCTGTGAAAAGAAGCTGAAGTAAGCTTTTCACATGAAGAGAGGGTGTTGGGAACTCAGAACTTTCCAGAAAATGACTTTTAAATTCAGAGTAAGAAAAGGGCAAGGCTTTACACTTATTTGTATTCCGATAAAATATACTGTTATCATTTTTAGAACAAGGAAGTGCCAGCTAGCTGGGGAATTTTACTGACAAATCAAATATATTTAAGATTGGGCATAACAGGAATCAAGTTCTCCTTGTTTTACTGCTGCTCTTGTGATGATCTTGTGTTAAATTTAAATTTGAATTTTAGTGGACAGTTAGGTTGTGATGCCAGATTTTCAGAAAAGTCAGTAATATTGTTAAGGTACAAAGTATGAAAATGTTCATTTAATGCTTCTTTTACATTAGAATTTGAAAATGCAAAGGCAGCAGGTCTACACTGAATGACCCAATGGATGATAGAAGTCAGGTCATGTGCTGAACCTTTAATCAGACTGCTATGGAGGCTAGGATGTTGTAGTTGATGAAATCCCTGGCATCTGGTGGAAGTCCTCTTCTAAAAGGAGAAATTTTAAAGGGGCTTCAGGACGAAACATGTGGACTAACCCAAGGCTGTAACAGATGGTGTGTTTATGCCTTTGTAGTGCTATTTCAGGCGTATTTGGAAAGCCATTCTGAACTTTCACTTCAAGCGCTGCAGGGAGAGTCATTTCACAGTTCAGTGATGTTGGGTTACTAGCCTGAACACAGCACAGGGTTTGAACCAGAAGGATGAGAGAGGCTCCAACTGCCAAGAATTCGGGCTGGCAGAGATTCTCCCAGTCCGTTAAGCTAACTTTGTTCAAGGCCCATTCCATCCTGAAAGAAATCTACTTAACAGAATATTGCTTCATTTACCACGTGCTGTGCATGATTCTTTCCTAATAGAAAAAACATGGAATTTTGAGTCAGATAAAAAAGAGGATTTGAACTCCTGCTCTGCTACCTACAAGCTGGGTGATTTAGGACATATTTCCGTGTTATAAACTGGGAGTAATAATGTCATAATTGAAAAGATAAGACTGCGGGGGCGGGGAGGGGCAGAATAAGTAAACTAACATATATAGAATGCTTCTAGTAGAATGCCTAGTTCATAGTAGATATTCCCCAAATGTTTGCTCAACCTTGGAAGCTAATACATGTGGCATTACAAGAACAGTAGAAAATTGGCTTGCAGTTAAATGTCTCTTAAGTACAACTATTGCCTGGGTGAATCTAAAAAATGGAACTTTCAGAGCTATAGCCAAGAATATTTTCCCCAGGGCACATTGACAAAATCTTGGAAGGGACAGTTGGAGAGTAATTATCAGATCACTGTGGTTAATAGTCAAGTGCTAGAATAAGTCTCTTTGAATGCAAATCTTCATTCTAATCCTCTTAACCGAGTAACTGTGGGCAAGTTATTTAATCTCTCAGTGTCTCAATTTCATCACCTATAAAATGGGAATTACATTAATAACTACTCCTAAGTTAGTTTTGGTGTCTGGCACACAGTATCCATCAAATCAATGTTAGCTTTTTTATTATTAGTTTTATTAGAATTATTATTAATTATTATTTTTAGTTGGTCTCTTTGCATTAGTAAGGATAGCCTAGGTTGTGTTGCACTAACAACCCCAAAATTTTAGTGGCTTAAAGCAACAAAGTTTTTTTTCTCCTTCATGCCAAATGTCCAGTGTGGGTTGGCAGGGCTCTGCTCATTTCTCTGTTCATCATAGTCCTTCAAGGACCCAAACTGATGGCAGAGCCACCTTGACACATGCTTCCATGATTACTCTGGTAGCAGAAAAATTCTCTGGGAGTGTCTGACCCTGGCAATTAAATGCCTAGCTCTGTAATTGACCCATGACTGATTGGCAAGAACCAGTCACATAGCCTTGCCCAAACTCCAGAGAGGGGACTGGAAAGCATAGTACTCCCACATGCCTAACGTAGAGGGGAAATCAGATGTTGGTGAATAGTAGAGTCTACCATCTTCTTCATCTGCTTTCATCAAGAGCTTTCCTTGCTTATGCCCATGCAAGCAAAACAGATAATTATTTGGGGAAAGGCGAAGAAGATTCTGTTGTAAATGATAGGGTTTATAGGGGCTAATTTTTGGAAGCAGATTGCCACGCCTTTCTTCCTAGTCTGTCTTCATCTGAAAGCTCTGCTGAAACCTGTCTATCATGGGTGATTCTGCTGTTATTTGAAATATCAGTGGTGTAGCTTTGAGCGTCATAACAACACACAAGCCACCACACTATAACAAACTGACAGACTTCCTTACTTTGGACATGTCATCAGGAAAGATCAATCACTAGAAAAGGACATCATGTTTAGTAAAGCAGAGGGCCAACAAAAGCAAGGGAAACCCTCAGTGGGATGGATTGACACAATAACCACAACAGTGCACTCAAATACACCAACAATCATGACGATGGTGCAAGACCAGGCAATGTTTCTGTTATACGTAAGGTCGCCATGAGTCAGAGCCAACTCAACAGCAGATACCACAACAACAAAGAGGATTATTTCCTTCTCAAAACTGGAGGATGAAAGTCTTAAGCAAGGAAGACAGAATATGCAAGAAAAAGTCATTTGTTAATTTGTTTTTACATCACTAGAAACGGAAGAAATAACTGTAATTGGCCTTTCTTATGTCTGATATAAAAGTTGATAAAGAAAATATTTTGCAGTCATCTTGGAAGTTGATCATATGTACAATAAACGGGAATAATTACTCAACAAATTTATTCAAGACATAGCCTTTGCCTTCGTTATCAACAGAAAATTTAAATTCTCTATTAATTCCCATTTTATATTACCAATTCTTTTCTTCAAGATTAAACTTCTTAACGTGGATGAACTGAATTCTCTTCTATTATCCGAAACCGTTTAGAAAATTAACTCTTCATTCACACTGAAGCCCTGGTGGCCTGTGGCCCTTACTCAGATTCACAAGAATAGCTAATCTATTCCTGGAGTCTTACTCGTATCACACAACTGTGGAACTACTATGGAGCTAAGGCTATGGGACACAGTTCTACTCTGACCCACATGGGTAACCATGAGTTGGAATTGACTCAATGACTGTTGTTTATATATACATACGTATATATTATGCACAATAGTTTGCAGATTGAGAAAAATCTAAATATATGACACTGACATACACATAGCCTCTGTATACTTAGTCTTCATTACTAATCTATAAAATATTGAAAAGCCTTCACCAAATTCACCTCCGAATTGTTTATCCAGAACTGATTTGCCTCTGGGTAAAAACTTCAGTTCAAACCTCCACAAGGTCCTTCCTTTTTTTTCTTGAACAGCAATAAAGCCCAGACATTTCTCTTGATTTTGCTTTCGCTGCTGGCTCAATCTTCAGAGCCACTTAGAAAACTGATGTGGAAAACAAAATCTGAAGCACTCTGCCTAAGACCATTCAGGTCCTCTCCCTTGCACTCCCCGTTAATTCATGATTATTGATAGATGGTTAAAGCTGAGATTGTGGCCTTTTCACTTGGCCCACGCTTCCCTTCAACAGTGAAGTCGTTAAGAGGAAGGTGGTAGTCATTCCCTGCTGACAGAAAGAACACACTCCTTTTTCTTGTTCAGTAATCACAGCATTGCAGTAGGCTATTCATGAAACCACTTTAGCAGCTGTGATTTTTGAAAATTCCTTTTATACGCATAAAACCAAATCATTTATAAAAGGAGTCCTGTCCTGAATGATTGCCGCCCCGAAGCGAGCAGCCCTCCATCACAAACCAAAGTCTTTAATCTCCTTCTCACCTGGTAGGAATGACAACTGAAGAGGCAATTGGTGCCCACCACTCTGGTGGCTTCAGTGGCTGCCCTGCTTCCCTTGAGCCTACCCACTACTGATCTGCCAAACCACTAAATCTTTAGTTCTTAGCTTGAGGTTTATTAACTGCTTGAAATTGTATGCCAGATTTTGTGTATGTTTGCCTTCATTTTTTTCTGCAGAGAGGGTTTATAGTTCTCATCAGCTGCTCAAAGTCGATTCCTGACCGTTAGGAACTGAATTGTATTGGAATCCCTCAAAATATGTGTTGGAATCCTAACCCCTGTACCTATGGATGTAATCCCATTTGGGAATAGGGTTTTCTTTGTTACATTAAGGAGGCCATATCGATGCAGAGCAGGTCCTAAACGTAATCACTTCTGAGTTATGAGAAGAGGAGCATAGACTCAGAGACCAGCAAGCACAAACTGGAAAGACAGATGCCACGTGAAGATTGCCAAGGAACTGAGGAGCGCTGGGGCTACAGAAAATGAAAGAAACAGGACCTTCCCCCAGAGCTGACAGAGATCCCTATAGCTGATCTCCTGAATTTGGTCTTCTAGCTTCCTAAACTGTGAGAAAATTAGTTTCTGGTCCCCAGTTGCGGTATTTCTGTTACAGCAGCACTAGGAAACTGAGACAACGATCCCCCAGATTTTTAGAGCCACTGCACTTGCTGGTTTCCATTGCAAGGCAGGCAACCACAGGGAGCTCAGGACATGTTTACATGGGCACTGGAAGGACAGACCAGGTGTGAGAGGAGATCCAGCCTGGCAGTGGAAGGTGGCATACAGATTACAGGTTTGAAACTACAGATGATAACCAGAGAGTGCCAAATAAAGTATAAGGTATCTAGCAACCCAGAGGATATGGTGACAAAGAAACCAGGAGCTGGTGTTTATGTGACATTCTGGCCAAAAGACAGCATCAGGAGAGTTTACTAATAGCTGTCAGCGGAGCCCAAGCACTGGATTCTGCCCCCACGAGGTAGTGTGGCAAGAACACTGGGACTCAGAACTAGTCAGAGGAGGGCAGCAGGTTCTACCCCCAAAATAGGTCTCCTGCACAGGAATTGAAAGAAATACTAGTCATCAGAAGTAGAATGCAAGAGGGAAGCTGTCTTGGGAACGAAGTACAGCAGAGAATGATAGCTGACCACTAAAACCACCCTCTTCTTCCTCCAGAGTAATGGAATTGTAGCTGAGGAAAGGAGAGAGAGCTTATCATAGCCCAGGCACTGTGTGTAATTCTGGAGGCAGAATTGAGGTGAAAAAGAAATGGTATTGCTCTCAATGTGCTCAGAATCTATTAGGGCAAAGAGACTTTTGACAAAAGATTAGAACATGACAGATCACATCAGAGGCATACAAGGTCTGTTGGAGCAGAGGGAAGGTGAGTCTAAATCTGCCTGGGGGCTCAGGAGCGGGCTCCCATGGACTGGGGCCTATGTGTGACCCGAGGGAGCGCCAAGCCAGGTCTTCACAGCCCTCCTCCCGGGGGTGATGCTGGGCCTGCTGATGGGTATCAGGTGCTCTGCTACAAGGAGAAGGTGACTGCTGTGGCCGGGAACCAGGCAGGCACTGAAGAGGTCAAGTTAACAATTCTGCAATTGCTGTCTGCGTCTATGCAGATGACCTGGATTCTAACCCCAGTGCCTTCATGAGCAAACAGAGGGATCTGCAGTAGGTCATTTAGGCACCAGGCTACCCGGTCCCATGCTGGCACAGCCAACACTCACCAAGAGTGAGACCTCAGAAGTCTCTTACCTCACCAAGCCTTGCTTTCTTATCAGGGAAGTGGGGCGGGTAATATTTCCTACCAGAGAATGTCATGAAAATTAAGTTAGATAATTCATGTAAAGTCCTTAGGAGAGTTTCCAGCACATAGTAAATACCCAGTAAATGCTTGTTAGTGTTATGATTGTTATATAAGAATTATCTAGAGTCTGGGAACCAATTTCTCATTTCTCCAGAAAATTGAAATATAATTTTATTACATAAACTGTGAAATAGGTAATAAATCCTGCTATGGACTCTGGGACAGGTATCACTTCAAGATTGCTCTGTAAAAGTTATGGCGTCTTCCTCAGTTTCCTCTGGGAAATAGAGAAAATGTGTCAGCACGTAACTAGACGCTCATACGCACAACAGTATCCTGTGCAATCTACACACTCTGCCTCGGTTAGATTCATATCCCCTGAGGATACTTCCGTTAACCTGACTACACCAGGCCCAAGAAGGGGTCGCTCATTCTGAGCCCCACTTCAGCAAACTGAAACCTAAGTTTCTATTTCTTGTAAATGCCTCACCTTCCCAGGAGCTGAAACCCAAGTCAATCAATTAACTCTCTCGGAAGCGGAAACCTAAACTAGCCAGTCAGGACTTGCCTGTTCACTTTAACCCAGGTCAAAATTTCTCCGTATTCCCAAATACCCGAAATAAAAACCTGCTGCTGTCAAGTAGATTCTGACTCATAGTTGGACCCTATAGGACAGAGTAGAACTGCCCCATAGGGTTTCCAAGGAGCGGCGGGTGGATTCCAACTGCTGACCTTTTGGTTAGCAGCCGGGCTCTTAGCCACTCCACCACCAAGGCTCCTAATCCCAAATAAGAAATGAAAATTCCTGTCAGTCCATCGGAAATTTGCCCATGTATAGCTTTCTCCCTCCTGTGTGTCTGTGCTTACAAAAACCCTTCTGCTTTGTATCACACTTCGGAACTCTTGTTTGACTTCCAGACCGGACATTCCCCAATTCAAGAATTGAAAAACAAAGTTTATGAGTTCATACACAAATGTAATTTTGTATAAATTTTATTTTTAACCCCTCTTATTTGAATGGTTCTTCCTATCCCATTCCATTTTCCCCATATACGTAGAACAAAACTATAAATACCTACTTAGGGCAAATAATTACAAGATTTTCTCACAAAAATTCACTTGAAAATCATCAAAAGGGAACAACAGGGACAGGCAATATTTTGATAAATGCATAAATATCTACTTAAAAAAAAAAAAAAGTTGCCGTGGAGTCTATCTCCTTATAGTGACCTTTGTAGGGTTTCCAAGGAGCTGCTGGTGGATTTGAACTGCCGACCTTTTGCTTAGCAGCCGGAGCTCTTAACCACTGTGCCACCAGGGCTCCAAATATCTATATAGAACCAAATATATGTATAAAGAAATACCAAGAGATGAATAGAGTGACAGATGGAGAGATGGAGGGAGACTTAGAGAAGCAGATATTTAACTTTTAAAAATGCAATGGACCTACTAGGTTCAAGAGCCTTACTTCCTACTTGGTGCTCCCCTGTTTGTTTTATGTCATTGTCACATAGAGCCTCAGGTTTAAAATGAGGGGCCAGGATCTGTTATTCGTAATTTAAAGGTTCTGGACCATGTCCTGTAGGAATCAGAGACCAGAACCCATAGAGTCATGAAACTCAGTATCTAAAGGTATATCAACTTCTTTTTTTTTTTCCCCTTTGTCATAAAAGAAAATTTAATGATCAGAAAATAAACAATCACAACAAATTACTGTATTTTGTTTTTAGATAGATCTTTCATCTCTAACATGTTATAAACAAAAAACATTTCTTTCTATTTTTTGCTCTTAGAAATTCTTCAATGATTTCATCACAATTATCTACTTCTATACACTATCTACTTCTATACATAATAAGGATAATGAATCGAGTCTTTCTTGAATCACCGTTGTACGCTGAGGGTTTTTGAGTCTCTTTAGGGATGAAAATGAGCGTTGTGTTGTGCAATTAATAATTCAGCTTCATTTTTGATTTCTGGACGAGGTTAAGATAATAGGCAGGAAAAGCAGAATAAATTCTATTCCCAAATGCTCATCTTAAGTCTTTTTAATGATTGATTTACATTTTGAATACATTTAAAGAGCATAAGACATCAAACACTAGACTGGAAATCTAAGTACTTGCATTTTTGTTCTACTTTTCCCACTTGTATAGAAGTTACCTAACACATCTAAATGTTACTGGAGTCTAAGATTAATAATAATCTTTGTCCTGTCTCCCTCCAGAGTAATTGAGTGGGATAAATTAGATATAAGTACTTTGAAAATTATAAAGTGCTCCAACAAATGTGTAGTATTATTATCGCTCTGTAGTTCCCATGGAGAATGAACCACTAAATAATCAATCAATCAATAAATGTTCAAAACTAGCAAATATTAAAGTGGAAGCAATTCTGCTTCATGAGTAAAGCAAGAAATTTGAGATGCTATTTTTACATCTTTATGGATAAAATAGGAAAAGAAGACCCAGTCATTGTCAGCAATATGTGTGGATCAAAGAGACTATCCAGGCTCATAGGGCATGCCTGATATTCTATTGCTGCATCTCTGTCTCCATTCAGACTTGGATTCTGTCTGCAGGAAAATCTCTATGGCCACTATTGATGATTAAAAAAAAAAAACCTGTTACCATCAAGTCAATTTCGACTCATAGCCACCCTATAGGACAGAGTAGAACTGCCCCATAGAGTTTCCAAGGAACAGCTGGTGGATTTGAACTGCCAACCTTTTGGTTAGCAGCCATAGTTCTTAACCACTACGCCATTGATGATAGTCAGGTGGAATGGAAAGAACTCTAGTTGACTGTTGAGCCATTCAGCACCAAATCAACCTTTCCACTAATTGAGCTATGACCTCATAGGCTTTTTCTAGCAACTGGGTTTATTCTCAAGTTCTGACCCTACTTTGTAGAACAGTTAGACCCCTGGGTGCTTGTCTTGTTTATCCAGGTAGTTTCCATATTACTATGTATTCAAGTTTCGACGAACTGTACTTAATACCATCAGTGTATCTGCGTCTTCCTGGGAGGAAGATTTGATCAGGATAATATGATGGAAGAGATAGGTGGAAAAATCATCCATATGACAAGAACACTGAATTGAGAAGTCGATATCACCAATGTGGGATAGCTCACAGATCATGAAGAAGGGGAACTGACAGATCAGGACTTAATGGATTTTGAAGAGGCAAAAAAATGCTGAAGAAGAAAGAAATAATGAGGAAGAGGAAAAAGAGAAGTTGTCAAAAAATTTTTACAGTGAAAGGATTGGCTGGAGTTTTTTTCTAAGCTAAATCAGAGGCTTCAGTTGCTTGAAAACATGGACCCAACCGCTGATTGCTTTGCTAAAGACCATGGGCAGATTCAGGACATAGTGAGATGTTACCACAATATATATGAAGAAAAAAAAGAACCATGCAGATAACTTGCATTAATTTTCTGACTAGAAAAGCCATTCTCATTCCCAGAGATAATCCAGATGATCCGGAACCTCCCACAAGTGGAGTTATTACCACAACTGATGAAATGCCAATGTCATCCAACTCTTCTTCATCGTCAGAGTAAATTTTTATGATTTGTGTATTTTTTATGTATATGTGTATTAAAATATAACTGTAAGTTTACATGTAATGTTTTTAATCCCCAAAGACAAGTAAAAATCAGATTTATAAAGATACTAGTAATAAAAGTAATAATAATAAAACAAAAAAAATGAGGTATTTGACTTAAGTCAGAACCGATTTTCAATGGAGTAGTTGCAACGAAACCCCATCATAAGTCAGGGACTACCTGTATTGTTCCCTGCACTTGAGCCTCATTTTGAAAACCTCTGTGGCACCTTAGCCTCGGCTCCTCTTTCTTTGTGTCCGTCTTCTCTTAAGGAGTGGCATCTTCTCCTTAAATCCAGCCTGCTGTCTAAGAGTTTTCCCTGGTGCTGCCTGTCTAGATGTGAGAGTACTGCCTGCTGTTAGGCTCCCAGTTGTCACCCAGTCTGTTTGTAAGGGTTACCTGACCTCAGAATTCCCTGGCTATCCTTCTGATGCTGGCTGCTGCCTGGGCTGCCATCTTTACCTGTTGCCATGCTCTTCATTCTTCAATTCTGTTTTCTTGGAATAAATTTCACTTAGTACCTGAAGTTGATTGATCTATACATGCCTATCTAACTCCAGGAACTGTAGTCTTTCTTCATTTGCTGCATGTTTCTTCAGGACCATGCCAACACAGCTCAAAAGATGCCAAGTTCTATTCCCAGCCTTGAGCAAAAAAAATGCCTGTATTAGTTGTTTATTGATGTCAAGAAATTTGGAAGACAGCTACCTGGCCTACTGACTGGAAGAGATCCATATTTATGCCTATTCCCAAGAAAGGTGATACAACTGAATGAGGAAATTATTGAACAATATCATTAATAGCACACACAAATAAAATTTTGCTGAATATCTTTCAAAAGCAGCTGCAGCAGTATATCAATAGGGAACTACCAGAAATTCAAGCCAGATTCAGAAGAGAATGTGAAACCAAGGATATCATTGCTGATGTCACATGAATCTTGAAAGAGATTACCAGCGAATACCAGAAAGATGTTTACCTGTGTTTTATTGACTGTGCAAAGACATTCAACTGTGGATCATAATAAATTATGAATAATATTGCAAAGAATGAAAATTCTAGAACACTTAATTGTGCTCATGAGGGACCTGTACATAGATCAAGAGGCAGTTCAAACAGAACAAGGGGATACTGCATGGTTAAAAGTCAGGAAAGGCGTGTGTTAGGGTTGTATCCTTTCACCATGCCTATTCAATCTGTATAAAAAAAAAAAATTTTTTTTCTTTATTCAATCTTTATGCTGAGCAAATAATACAAGAAGCTGGACTATACGAAGAAGAATGGGGCATCAGGATTGAAGGAAGACTAATTAACAACCTGTGTTATGCAGATGACACAACTTTGCTTGCTGAAAGTGAAGAGGTCTTGAAACACTTACTGGAGAAGATCAAAGACGGCAGCCTTCAGTATGGATTACTCCTCAACATAAAGAAAACTAAGCAGCAGTTAAGAAATAAAAAGATGCATTGCACTGGGCAAATCTGCTGCAAAACACGTCTTTCAAGTGTTAAAAAGCAAAGATGTCACCTTGAAGATAAAGATGCGCCTGGCCCAAGCCATGGTATTTTCAATTGCCTCATATGCATGAGAAAGCTGGAAGATGAATAAGGAAGAATGAAGAAGAATTGATGCCTTTGAATTGTGGTGTTGGCAAAGAATATTGAATATACCATGGACTGCCAAAAGAAAGAACAAATCTGTCTTGAAAGAAGTGCAACTTCAATGCTTCTTTGAAGCAAGGACGGCAAGACTAGATCTCACGTATTTTGGACATGTTATTAGGAGGGACCAGTTCCTGGAGAAGGACATCATGCTTGGTGAAGCAGAAGGTCAGCGAAAAAGACGAAGACCCTCAGTGGGATGGGTTGACACAGTGGCTTCAACAATAGGCTCAAGCATAACAACAATTGTGAGGATGGTGCAGGACGGGGCAGTGTTTTGTTCTGTTGTCCATAAGGTCACTATGAGTCGGAGCCTTATAAACAACAATGATGTTTAGCAAGTTACCCTAAAACCTAACAGCCTAAATAGAATAACAAATTATTATCTTACATATTTTCTCACAGTCAGGAATCTTGTAGCAGCGTAGCCGGGTGGTTCAGACTCAGGATCTCTCCTTGACTTTGCTGTGAATGTGTTGTCCTTGGATGCAATCTTCTGAAGGGGCTAGAGCATTCGCTACCAATATGGTCGATTCACATAGCTGCTGGCTGGAGCTGTCAGCCTCTCACCATGAAGACCTTTCCATTGAGCTGCTTGCGTGTCTTCACAACATGGTATCTGCTTTCCCTCAGGGTGATCAATCCAAAAGAGAGAGCAAGGAAGAAGTCCAATGTCTTTTATGACCTAACCTTGGAATTTACATACTAACACTTGCCATATTCTGCTGGTCACACAGAACAACCCTGATACACTGTAGTAGAAGAGTACCCAAAGGAATAAAAACCTGGTGGGGATTACTGGGGGCCACCACAAAGCCTAAGTGGAATCAAAAGCTTAATTAATAATAATATAACTGCCCTAACCCTTTATATTTGACTACTGTGCTGAAATACTACACTTATCCAGCATATAAGGAAATTAAGAACAGTAGCACTTATTATATAATTATGTGTTTAGCACTTAGTCAATTCCCAGGAGATTCCAGCCTACTGATTCACCACTTTCTTGCTCTTACTCTTATCTTCTTGGTTCTCAGAGGCCAAATTCTCTCAATTACAGTCTTGGATAGGAAACTACTGATGCCATTCCCAGGCCCAGAGAAATCCCCAGTTGCTCATTATTTAATCAAACATCACTCTAGGAAGGTGTAGAGAAAATAGAGAAAGAAAGTCATTGAAGGACAGGGAATACTTGCTTACTTATTGAGATTATCAGTCTACCTCAGTGTGTTTTCCGTTTATACTGCTTCGTAGCAGGTCAGAGGACGTCTTCTTCCACCACTTTGAAATGGTTCCCAGAGGCTATTAATTCTTCTGTAATTTTATTTAAGAATTCCGTGTGTCCATAAAGAATTCCCAGTACAATGTTTATATTAACAATATTTGGTAAATTAATAACAGCAGAAAAGATAATCTCCTTGATTTGATCATAAATTATACCCTGGTGTGCAGTGGTTAAGAGCTCGGCTGCTAACCAAGAGATCGGCAGTTCAAATCTACCAGCTGCTTCTTGGAAACCCTACTGGGCAGTTCTACTCTGTCCTATAGGGTCGTTATGAGTTGGAATCGACTCAACAGCAATAAGTTTTTTTTTTAATTAATAAACTACCATCATTAGCTTAGCTTCTCTATACCATTCTCCTTTCTCTCTTTCTTTGTTTTGTTTCATAACTATAAGAAAAGACTTATAAATCCTATTTGGCTGAAAATAAAAATAGGAAACAAGGGTATTGAGAGATAATAGAATATATCCATAATATCTTTTAATCTTTTTGACAATTTATTAGATTGTTGTTCTCTACTCCTATTGTCCTACTGACTCAGCCTCCTCTTTCCTAGGCTAATACCTAAAAGTGTGTTTCTCTGTTTAATTTGGAGTCAAGCCTAGGGGATGTGAAGGGAGGTGGGGAAAAAGTATGAGAAGAAGGCAAAGACCTTAGTAAGCATGTGTCTTTCTGTTTTTCACAAACAGAAACCTGAATGCTATGACATATTCTTTCTGGTAACTCAGATTCTGTAGCTTATCTTCTCTAGTTGTTCTTTCTCTATATCCGTTGTTAGTTTCTCAACCTTCATTTCAACTTGCAAAGTTGTGATCCCTGTTGTTTGGCTCCGGGCTCCGAGCTTTTCTTTCTGCATACTGTCTTCCTAGATTATCTCACCCATTTCTGCAGCTTTAAGCTCCTTCTATATCCTGACAATGCCCAACTTTATTTCTGGGTGAAACTATCCCCTTTGTGTCTCCGTCTCATAAATCCCACTGCCAATTGGCATCACCACTTGCATGTCCTTCCAAAAGCAAAACCAAACCCACTGCTGTGGAGTAGAATCTGACTCACGGCAACCCCACATGTTACAGAATAGAACTACTCCATAGGATTTTCTTGGCTGTTACAGAAGTAGGTTGCCAGGACTTTCTTTCATGATGCTGCTGAGCAGGTTCAAACTGCCAACCTTTATGCCAGTAGTCGAGTGCAAACCGTTTACACCACCCAGGTAACTGTGTAGATCCTTCAGCCTTCTCAAATTTAACATATCCCAAAACAAATCTTGATTCTGGCCTCTTCTCCCCACATTTGCTTGTCTCTCAGTCTTGACATTGTTATAAATGACTCTACCCAGCTGCACAAACCAAAATCCCTGGAAATTATTTTAGAATCCTTCCTCTCCTTCCCAATACCCAGTATCTCACAAAGTCCTGTCATTTCCGCCTCTACAATGTTTGACAGTTCTATTTTTCTCCATTCCATTTCTCATCACTCCAGTCTAAGACACCATCATTTCTCACTTGGTTTATTCCAATAGCCTCCTTACTGCTCTCCAGTGTCTTCTTTTGACCTCATAAATGATTGCCTCATGCAGCAGGCGGACTCACCAGTTCTATGGGTCAAATCATCCATTGATTTCCCATTGCGCGTAGAAAATAGTCTAAATTCCTTACCATGCCCCATGATGCCTGCACAGGTGATTCATGTCTGCATAGCTATGTCTCTCTAATCCTTCTTCCCTTCCTTTCATTTCCTGGAACACAACACAAAAGGCTCTTTTTCCCTTCGGGGACTTCAAATGTGTTTCTTCTGCCTAGGATGATCTTCTCTCACCCCACCACAACCCTTCGAAGAAAGGGCATTGGGAGCTAACATTCTGCAGTCAACCTGGCTAGGATTCACCTCCAGCAGCCCACTTGGGTAATCCCTTCCTCTCCCACAAAAAGGCTGTAGCCAAGGTCATTACTTTAGCACTCTTGCAGGGCCTTTTGTTACGAAGCTGACCCTTTAGTTACCTCATTAAATATTACTGAGTCCCATGTTCCTCTTTCTTCTTTCACAGCATTCCTGGGCATAACTGATATAAAGAAGAACCAGCACTTTTACTGAAAACTGACAGGGCAGCAGAGTGCAGTGGTTAAGACCCTGGGCATGCTGTGAGCACAGAGGAGGGAGAGCATCAGATTAACCAGGACTGGAAGGTACCAAGCACTCCACAAAGCAAGCGAGGGACAAAGAGGTTGAATGCATATGCCAGGGGCTGATTAAAAAGCTTTGCCATATAAATTAATCTGGGTGAGTGTCATAGATTGAATTATGTCCTTCCTAAAATGTGTGCATTAACTTGGTTAAGCCATGATTCCCAGTATTCTGTGGTTGTCCTCCATTTTGTGATTGTAATTTTATGTTAAAGAGGATAAGAGTGGGATTGTAACACCCTTACCCAAGTCACATTCCTGATCCAATGTAAAGGGAGTTTCCCTGGGGTGTGGCCTGTATCACCTTTTATCTCTCAAGAGATAAAAAGGAAAGGGAAGCAAGCAGAGAGTTGGGGGACCCCATACCATCAAGAAAGCAATGCTAAGAGCAGAGCTCATCCTTTGGACCTGGGGTCCCTGTGCCTGAGAAGCTCCTCAACCAGGGTAAGATTGACGACAAGAAATATTCCTTCAAAGCTGACAGAGAAAGAAAGCCTTCCCCTAGACCTGACGCCCTGAATTTGGACTTGTAACTTGCTAGACTGTGAGAGAATAAGTTTCTTTTTGTTAAAGCCATCCGCTTATGGTATTTCTGTTATAGCAGCACTAGGTGACTAAGACAGTGAGGTAGGCTATACAGAGCTGAAGGACTTTGGACTGTAGTGAGTCAAGGGATTGTTGGACTAATAACACTAAAGGAAGCAACCTGGAAACAGAGGATGTGTTAGTGAAGAGTACGGTACTTAAAACTGAGATAGTGAAGTGAGTGGCTGAGGAAGGGTTGAGGGCAAGACTATTGGAAGGGAGAAAGTCAAGGAACCGAGAGGCCAAGGTCCTGGAAAAGTCATTTATGTGGATATTGAGGCTCCAGTAATTATGATAGGGGTAAGATAGGATAGAAAAAGTGCAACAGTGATTCAGTGGTAGAATTCTCACCTTCCATTTGAGATACATGGGTTCGATTCCTGGCCAGTGCACCTCATATACAACCACCCCCTGTCTGTTAGTGGAGGACTAGGAAGAAAGCCTTGGTAACCCACTTCTAAAAATAAGCTAATGAAAACCCTGAGTTGGGACTGGCCAGATGGCAGCTAACAACAACAACAATGACATAGGACAGAGTGGCTGGGAGCCTTGAGGATTGAGGACAAGTGGCCTGAGAGGGTTCATGAGTAACTGCAACCAGTGAGCTATAAAGTAAACATTAAACTATAGTAATAATAGTGTCTTTATATCTTGCTTTGGAAATCCTGGTGGTGTAGTGGTCAAGAGCTATGGCTGCTAACCAAAAGGTTGGCAGATCGAATCCACCAGGTGCTCCTTGGAAACCCTATGAGGCAGTTCTACCCTGTCCTATAGGGTCACTATGAGTCAGCGGAATGGACTGTACAGAAATGGGTTTGGTTTTTTTGGTTTATGTCTTGCTTTACACTTTAGAAAATACTTGGATATACATTACCAATTTTAATATTTTCATAAACACTGTGAGGTAGGATTTTGTAAAGAAAACAACAGCTAACGTTTGTTCAGCCTATTTTCTGTGTCAGGAATTGTGCAAAGCTTTTCACATATTATATCTTTTCATCCTGAACCTACCCATCTGTTCAGCAACTTTTGTTCTCCCAGTTACAGTCTTAGAATTAATAGCTTCCCCTCACTGAGTAATCCTGTTAATGAGCAGAGTGCTCCTTTCTTGAAGAGTGCCTTTTGCTGGATTTTCCAACTTTTCTGGATTGACATGATAATAATTAAAACCATTCTCAGGAGGCTATTCCTATGCAGAACATGTAGGTTGGGCTGAACAAGAGATGGAGGCTGAACGAGAGAATGTTCAAGTTACGTTGCCTTGGCTTCATGGAGTATAGTTTAAGGGAGGTGGAGAGAAATAAAAATTGTAAGCAAAGCTCTCACTGCCATGTTCCTAGAGAAATGGGTAAGAAAAAGCTAATAATCCATGCATTTGCACAACACTGCCCGTATCCTGAACCCCACTCAAAGTCCTTTTGCAGAACAGAAACACTCCATACTCGTGGTAGTGTTTCACCAATTATCAGGCACTGAGCCAAACACTTTGCATTATCTCTTAAAGACGGCTATGCTAATACACAGCTAGGATAGCTGTTTTGTGAGAAGTAAATTCTCACCGTTTTCTCTCCCTTGCCCTTTTCTCTGAAGCCTGAGAAAGCCCTATGTAGATATCAATCATCTGTTTCTTTTGTGAGAGAAGATAGAGACCTGATATTGTTCAGTTTGGGAGATCTCCCTGTGCTTTGTTACACACTAGACGTATTTCCTCCTCCCTCAAGGAAAACTGAGAAACTATGGCATTGAATTAAGCGAGGTCAGGTAACAAGTGCTAAGGCCAAGACCCATGGTTTGTGTTTACTGGAACATGTTCTGGGCCTCTTGGGAGGATAAAGACCCTCAGCCATTTGAGATTATGGAATGTCAGAGTGGAAAGAACAAAGATTTGGGTTTAATTCCTAGTTTGACCTTTGGCAATTGACTTAGTCTCTTTATACTTTAATTTCCCATCCATAAAATGAAGATAATAATAATACCTGCCTCACTGAGTTGTTGTTGGGCTTAATGGGTTAATACATATTTGTGCCCTCACACAGTAGGTGCTTAATAAATGCTTCCCCTGCTGAAAAAAATAAAAACCCAATACCATGGAGTCAATTCTGACTCATAGGAACTCTATAGGTCAGAGTAGAACTGCCCCATAGGGTTTCCAAGGCTATAATCTTTACAGAAGCCGACTGCCACAACTTTCTCCCTCAGAGAGGCTGGTGGGTTGAAACCGCTGACCTTTTGGTTAGTAGCCGAGTGCTTAACCACTGCACCACCAGGGCTTCTGCTCACATAAATAGTAACAATTATTTTAAAGTCAGGAGTATCAGCGAATGGACATTATGTAATCTGAATTTGGAATTAATAAGGACATGATTCTATTACTCAGAACTGGCCACAACAAATGCTATTTTTAAACTACTTTGTATGTGTTAATGCTTTCTTCCTTTTTCTTTTTTTTAAACATCAGAGACAAGAAGATTATCCTACTTTTTTTTTTTTGACCTTCAGTATTCCAGAAGTCTTTTGAGGCTAGCAAACAGCTTTTCCTCAAAACTGAGCAAGAGTTGAGGAAAAAGCAGCAGCTGTCCTTCCCTCTGGTTCAGTCAGGTTGGCTTGGGCAGGGTGGATTACACAGAGCTCCCACTGAGCTAGAAGCCTGAATTACAGGGCCATCACAGAATCAGGCCAGGACAGTTCAAAAAGGACAAACTGCCCCACTCCATAGCCATTGTCTAGCTCAAAATGGAGAAGACAAGACACTGGCAAGCTTGGTGCGAGCTCTCCTCTGAGTGTAAACTTCCCCTGATTTACAGTCAAGTTCTTTGAAAGGGATGGAAAAAATGGAAATCAGGAAAGCTGAGGTTAGGGGTTTGTTTTCCAAAAAGAGTTTTTGAAGATCTTTGTTGTTGTTATTGTTTGTTTGCTTTCCTGTTTCCAAGGGCCCTTGTTTATTTGGCCTGTGTCTTTTAGAACAAAGACGGAGTGGTCCAGAATGTTTCTATAGGCAGGGACGGATTAGCCAGTAAGCAAGGTAGCCCCCCACCCCGACTCCGTTTACATTAAGCAAGGTATGCGCCAGCTTATTTATGTTTACTTACTCGCCTGTACTGAACAGTTTCACACGGTGGATGTGATGAAAAACAGGTGAAATTTTTCCCTACAAACTAGTAAGTACACACAAGTAAGCCTGTGCATACTCTGCTCATTGGGTAATCTGGCCCTGCCTGTGGGCCTTATAGGGGTGTTGAACCCATACCCATTGCCTGAGTCAGCTATTTCTGGGCTGGGAGATGTGGCATCCCACTCCTGTAACGTTATCCTTGTGTGAGGTCCTTTTGTCTAGAATCTAAAAGATAAGCCCGGAGCAATGGCATTTTTTCTCCTGATTTATATATTTAAAATCTAAGCTTATTTCTTTACCCCGTGACTAAGCACAGTTAAGTACTTTCTGAGGCAAGTGAAACAAAAAAGAAGCCTTTCTCTCCTTGCACTCCAGCAACATTTCTGAATCATCAAGTTCTCTCTCGCAAGAGCACTCAGGGTGCGCCTACCCCAGACGTATAAAAGATGAGGCACGAGGGAGAGCGCTCCCACAGGAGCCGGGCAGCAGCTCCTGCTGGTAGACCACAAGCCTACTGGACATAAAGGCAGTCAGCTCATTTGCTCAGTGGTGGGAAGCTGGAGTAGAAATTCACCTCCTTACACAGAGTTAATTTCGGTGTCGACATTGTAGACCTGACACGAATGAGCATAGACAATGTATTTCCTGGGCGAGTGATCATGGCATTACAGATACACTTAAATACTTAGCATAAGTTACTAAAGTTTAGTTTTGTGCACATTTCACAAAAATATTCAAATGTTTTACAAATTGATAGCCTCACAGGGAGAATCTGGTCCATGAATATGTTTTCTTCATCTTTTTAAAATTGACTTTGACTCCTTTTAGATGGCACTAGGAAGCACCTGGAGCCCAGGCGGCTGAGTAATTAAGAACTCAGGTGCTAACTGAAAGGTTGGAAGTGTGAATTCACTACCTGCTCCTTGGAAACTGTACGGGGCAGCTCTACTGTGTCCTATAGGGTCACCATGAGCTGGAATCAACTTGACAGCAATAGGTTTGGTTTGTTTTTTTGGGGGGGGGGGGTGAGTCCCTAGGTGGTGCAAAGAGTGAAGCACTCAGATACTGAGAGGTTAGATGTTTGAATCCACCCAGAGGCACCTTGGAAGAAAGGCCTGGCATTCTGCTTCCAAAAGATCACAGCCATGAAAAGCCTATGGAGCATAGTTCTACTCTGAAGCATATGGGGTCACCAGGAGTTGAACTGACTCAAAAGCAACTAGTTCGTTTGTTTTCTGTTTTAGGGATCCAGTACCTCACAATTCTCTCCATTCTTTTGTGGTCTCATATCCACTCAGCTTCACTCACTGGCAATAACCCCTGAAATAACTGATATTTTGCCCTTAGCATCACAAATTTCTCTTAGAAGAAATGTTCCTTAGTATGGCCTTACACTGTTACATCAATAACCTTTTAAAATATGCATGACTCTGAAAGCATACGGGCTCTGAGTTTGTGGAGATTATAAAATGAGCGAAGTGCCCAGATCTAGAAGGGGAGCCAGATGTCCTTCTCTCTCCCTCTCAAAGCAGATCTGTTGCATTGCCGCTTGGCCTCATTTTACCTGTTGCACAGGTGGAAATCAGTTAAGTTCAGGAACACAGAGAGATAATGAGGAGCGTGGGTTGGAGGGGGAGGGCACAGAGGGAGACTGGGCTTGAGTAGGCAGCCAGTCCAATGCAAGGATAATTTGTTCCCTTCCAAGGAGAAGTAAAACATTTTTTTTCTCTTGGTAATAATGAACTTTGTTTTATTGATGAACCTCCATGAGTGTGAGGAGAGGGAGTGTGTGGGCTGTCACCAGGGTAACCGAGTGGGCAGTAGTTGAGGCAGTCTGGTAAAATTTGTGATGAGAGACTGTTAGAAAAGATTCCTTTGAAGACTTCAGCCTTCTCTGTCTGCAATAGCACCTGATACTGCAATTGTGGGTTCACCTGTGGGTCAGGAGAGTAGGGTTGGCTGGCAGTTGAAGAATCTATACTTATTCACATCAATTCATCAGGAAAGGGGGCAAATGAAAAGAAAAAAAGAAAGAAAATATAAGAGAAGTAAAGTAGCACATGCTGATGAGAATTTAAATCTATTTTTAGACACACAGCTACAGGGCACTTAATAAAAGTCTGAGCATAACAATGACCAGATATTCTTGAGATTCAAGACAATAAATCTTTAGCCCCTTTGTCCTCTATCCAGTAAATGCAGCCAGTGCCCAGGGCAGGAGCCCCTCTCCCTCTCATTTCTCTGTGACATATTTATTACCTGATGCCTTAACCATCTTTATCATTCTTTGATGGATATATAAAAGAAACCTGCTTCTACTCAATTGTTCAGTAAAAAAGAATTTCTGATTGATAACAATAAATAATAGCCAATATATCACTTTAACACAGCACATGAAACCTACGGGCAAATTTAAAAGATCCTGAGTAAGGAGTCATCATGGTATGACCTATTATATTATGATCTCTGTGAAAAGAATTAAGGTCTAATAAAATTAAACACAGTTGTCCCTCAGTATTCATGGGGGATTGGATTCAGGACCCCTAAGAATACCAAAATTTGAAGATGCTGAAGTCCGTTATACAACATGGCGTAGTATTTGCAAATAACCTACGCCCCTCCTCTCATATGCTGCAAATCATCTCTAGATTATTTATAAAACCTGTTACAATGTAGCCCCAACCTGTTGCCATCAAGTCAATTCCAGCTCATAGCGACCATATAGGACACAGTAGAACTGCCCCATAGGGTTTCCAAGGAGCAGCTGGTGGATTCAAACTGCCAACATTTTGGTTAGCAGCTGAGCTCTTAACCACTGTGCCAATACATTATAAACACTATGTAAATAGTTGTTATACTGTACTGTTGAGAGATAGCACTTTACGCTCCCTCTTAGCTGTTGAGGGTTGCTTTGACCACGTAATTGCTTTTAGGATCCATTTTTTCACAGAAACAAAGGGTGCACACAACATATGTAGTGAGCAAACTGGAGGCAAACAATGCTGAGACAGTGAGTGCTGGAGAGAGACTGAGGATCTGTGAAATGGTGGGAAATCACAGCAGGGGATGCCGACACATCACTTCATTCGTGGGGATTCGGCATGGTGGTCAGCACACAGCAAATAAAAGTTTTGCTTTTTGGAAATTTTTTTTCTTTTTATATTTTCAATCCAATTGGTTGAATCCTCAGATATGGAACCTGTGGATATGAAGGGCCAACTGTATATTCCCAAGCTTTTCACTGATCAACATACAAAAGGCTACTGCAATAGAAATATATTAGCGCCAACTCTTCAGACTTGTCATTCTTCTAGAGAGACACCAGGGAATTTATGTGTGTGAAAATCACTCCACATCTTCTAACGTTGTAATGAGTTAATGCTTTAAAGCTAGAACTTTGACATATAACGGGCTCTTCAAATGTCTGTGGATGGCACAAATGGTTTGCTCTCAGCTGGTAAGCAAAAGGCTGGCTGTTTGAATGCACCCAGTGGCACCATGAAAGAAATAGGCCTGGAGATCTGCTTCCTTAAAGACTAAACCCAAGTAAACCCTATAGAATGGAGCTCTGGAGGTGCAGTGGTTACTGCTCAGCTGCTAACCAAAAGGTCAGCTGTTCAAACCCATCAGCTGCTCTGCGAGAGAAAGATGTGGCAGTCTGCTCCATAAAGATTACAATCTTGGAAACCCTACTGGGCAGTTTTACTCTGTAACAAATGGCATCTCCAAACCCACAAATCAACAGAAACAACAAAAACGGGCTCTTCAGAAGCATCTCCCAAAGACTAATTTGGTGAATACTAATACAGGGTCGCTATGAGTCTGAATCGACTCGACGGCACTGGGTTTGGATTTTTTGGTTTTTAATAAAGGCTGAAGTTTGGAAGACACACAGATTTGTTATCATCCTACAGGCCTCATGTTACATATTTCCTGTGACATATTGACTTTATGTTTTAGGAGAGCTACAAATGTCAGTAAATGTGGCTGTGAAATACATCTAATATTCTGACTCTTAATATTCTTAGAAAGAATTTTTTTTAACATATCAGGTCAAAAATAGCAGGAAGATCTTAAAACGTGGATCATTTGAAATTGATGATTTGCATTATTTATTGTTTCTCCCCCCATTAAACAATGGATTAAATATTCTTCTTCTCCCAGAAATAGATGTCAAGCTTTACTAAGAAGGACATTCTTAAATTTTAGTGCATTGAACAGGAGAATAAGAGGAACAAAGAAAATGTCAGTACCACAAAAAAAAAGCACTACAAAATGACAGCAATAAACTCACACCTATCAATAATTACGCTGAACATAAATGGCCTAAATGCATCCATAAAGAGATGGAGAGTGACAAAATGGATTAAAAAAAAAAAAAAAAGATCCATTAATATACTGTCTACAAGAGACATACCTTAGAAACCAAGTCATAAATTTATTAAAAATCAAAGGATGGAAAAACACATCAAGCAAATAGCTACCAAAAAAGGTAGGAGTGCCAATATTAATCTCAAGTAAAATAGACTTTAGAAGAAAATCCACCATAACAGACAAAGAAGGGCATTATATAATGGCTAACGGGATTATCCATCATGAAGACATAATCATAATTAAAATCTATGCACCCAATGCCAGAGCTCTAAAATACATAAAACAAACTCTAAACGCACTGAAAAGAGAAATTGACAGTTCCACAATAATAGTAGGAAACTTCAACACACCACTCTTTGTAAAGGACAGAACATCTAGAAAGAAACTCAACAAAGATACAGAAGATCTAAAGGACTCAATCAGCCAACTTGAACTCGTAGACATATTTATATATCTAGAATATTCCATCCAACAGCTGCAAAGTACACATTCTTTTCCAATGCACATGAAACATTCTACAGAATAGACCACATCTTAAGCCACAAAGCAACCCTCAACAAAATCCAAAATATTGAGATAATACAAAGTATCTTTTCTGATCACAACACCATCAAAGTAGAAATTAACCGGAAGAGTAAGGAAAAAAAAAATCGATTACATGGAAACTGAATAACACTGATTAAAAACCACTGGGTAATAGAAGAAATCAAAGGTGGCATAAAAAAATTCCTAGAACCAAATGATAATGAAAACACATCATACCAAAACCTTTGGGATACAGCAAAAGCAGTGTTCAGAGGTCAATTTATAGCAATAGATGCACACATCAAAGAAGAAGAAAGGGACAAAATCAAAACATTAGCTACACAACTCAAACATACAGAAAGAGAACAACAAAAGAAGCCCACAGCCACCAGAAGAAAGGAAATAACAAAGATCAGAGCAGAAATAAATGAAACAGTGAATAGAAAAACAATAGAATCAACAAAACCAAAAGCTGGTTCTTTGAAAGGATCAAAGAAAACGACAAACCACTGGCAAAACTGACAAAAGAAAAACAGGACGGGATGCAAATAACCCAAATAAGAAATGAAATGGGGGACATTACAACAGACCTAAGTGAAATAAAAAGGGTTACAAAAGAGTATTATGAAAAACTATACTCCAACAAATTTGAACACTTAGAGGAAATGGACAAATTTTTAGAGACACACTACCTATCCAAACTAACACAAAATGATGTTGTGAAAATCTGAATCAACCCATAACAAGAGAAGAGATTGAAAAGGCAATTAAAAAAAAAAAAAAAAAAAAAAACTCCCAGCAAAAAAAAGCCCTGGCCCAGATGGCTTCACTGGAGAATTCTACCAAACTTTCAAAGCAGAGCTTATACCAGTACTACTCAAACTCTTTCAGAACATAGAAAAGGAAGCAATACTTCCCAATTCAATTCTATGAATCCAGCAATACCCTGATACCCAAACCAGGCAAAGACAGCACAAAAAAAGAAAATTACAGGCCAATTTCAAATATAGATGCAAAAATTCTCAACAAAATTCTAGCCAATAGAATTCAGTATCATATTACAAAAATAATAATAATATCCGAGACTATATCTGTATGAAAATGAGGCAGCTGTGGCTTAGCAAAGAAAGTGTTGGCTCTGATAAAAAATTAATTTGGGTTATGTCACTTAATCTCTTGGAGCTTCTTTCACTTGTGAAATGAGGATGATAAAGTTAGATAAATTCCATGAGAACACTGTAAATTGTACCATACTTTTTTACATTGAAGGGGATGATGATGATAATTACTAGGAGGCAAAATGACTGGAACCAAAAGATTCCAGTTTACCTGTTTCCCTTTCTAGTCGGTGGGGTCTTTCCCACTGGGGAAGTTGCTCAGATGCCCCTTCAAAAGAGCCTGCTACAAAGTGTGTAGTTGGCTGACACCTCCAGATCCGCAGAAGCATCCATGCCAAGGCTACAGTTTCCCTAGGCTGCTCTTGGCCAACAACCAAGCTGGTAGGAGTACTGGGGCTGGGCCATTTCTGCTCCAACGTAGGACTCCTCTAGGGGGCAATCTTTGTTCTAAAGCTCCCCCTTTGCCATGGTGGAGACTTTCTCCGAGCTGCACTGCACTCTGAGACTCTTCCTATCCTATCTTCCACCCTTTTCCCTCTCCTTCCGTAGGTCAGGCCTGCATTGTTGCTTGAAAGCTCTCTCAGCTTACTTCCACCACCTCTCCATTTTATCTTTCACAGGTCTTTCCTCTACTAAACCTCTTACACTTCTAATTCTGTCTTAGCATCTTCTTCTCAGAGGACCAGAAATAATTTATGCAAAATGGTGCTTTTTTTAAAAAAAATAATACTTTATTTTGCATTTGGTGAAGATTTACACAGCGGTTTAGGTTCCCATTCAACAATTTCTACACAAATTATTCAGTGACATTGGTTACATTCTTCGAAGTGTGTGAACATTCTCATTATTTCCATTCTGGTTGTTCAATTTCCATTAATCTAGTTTACCTGCGGTCTTATATTCTCATCTTTGTTTTAAAGTAATTGTTGACTGTTTTGTCTCATATAGCTGATTTTTTAAAGGAGCACAGTACTTATAGGCGACAGTCATTTTATGAGCCAATCTGCTATTTAGATACAAGGTGACCTCAGGGGTTAGCTTCAGTTGAAAATTTAAAGACTGTCTCAGAGCACTAGTCTTAGGGAGTCCTCTAGTCTCAACTAGTCCAGTAAGTCTGTTTTTTTTTTTTTTTTTCTTTAGAAATTTAACGTTCTGTTCCACATTTTCTCCCATTCTATCGGGGTC
Source organism: Elephas maximus indicus (assembly GCF_024166365.1). Lineage (NCBI taxonomy): Eukaryota > Metazoa > Chordata > Mammalia > Proboscidea > Elephantidae > Elephas > Elephas maximus. The sequence continues at coordinate 55,796,314 of NC_064833.1, read as the reverse complement.
CATCTATTGTGGCCCAGAATGGTGTGCTTTTAATAAGCAAGAACTATGTGAATTAAAAATCATAAAAAGCAGAAATTAAAAAAAAAAATAACACGTGCGTTTATTTAACAACTACGGGCCAAGAGGAGCCCTGGTGGTGCAGCGGTTAAGCATTTGGCCACTAACCAAAATGTCGTCAGTTTGAACCCACCAGCCAGTCCTTGGAAACCATTATGGGGCAGTTTGCTCTGTTCTATAGGGTTACTACGAGTCAGAATCGACTCGACAGCAACGGGTTTTATGGGCCAAGTACTGGGCTAAGCATAATTTTGCATATTTTTCTTTTATTTACATTATTACTAGTACCTTTCATTACTATAGAAGCTCCAAAAGGCCAAGAATTTTTGTCTGTTTTATTCACTAATACACCCCCAGCAGGTAGAACAGTGACTGGGACACATTGTTAGTTGCCATGGTGTCAGCCCCTGACTCATGCCGACACCATGCACAACTTAATGAAACACAGCCTGGTCCAAAAGCAGACATATTGCATGTTATTTGCACGCACCGAGATTTCTGATTTGTAGACAAACAGCCTCATAGAGACAGTATAAACCAACTTTTGATTTCTATGTGATCCTTTTGTCCCCTGTAAACACAGCCAGAAAACAAGAAACTAATATTTTTAACCAAAAAATCTATTAGTAGAAAAATTGAGTTTTCAAAAAGTTGTTCATTTTGCAGAAGCCCTGGTGGTGCAGTGGTTAAGCACTCAGCTGCTAACTCAAAGGTCAGCAGTTCGAACTCGTCAGTAGCTCCAAGGGAGAAAGATGTGGCAGTCTGCTTCCATAAAGATTTATAGCCTTTATGGGCAGTTCTACTCTGTCCTATAGGGTCATTACCAGTCAGAACTGACTTGAAGGCAATAGGCTTGGTTTTTGGTTAGGTTTGGATTATTTTGCACACTAAACTACATATTCTCTCTCTCCTTTAGTCCCCTTGACAGTAGATCCAGATTCTTTTTGAAATAAATTTATGAAAGGCCCAACAAATCTTGATTTGCTGAAGTGTCTCAGGTAAAATCATCTTAACAAATGCTGTGTGTCCATCTGGAAATGCTGCTAAGCTGTAGAAGTCAGACGATGTAGAGAATTTAAGGATTACAATCAGTAGAGGATTTAAAAAAAATTCTTCCATATTTTGCATTTATGCTCCAAATATTTACAAAATCAGCAGCCAAATGGGAATGATTTTTGCATAAACTGTGAATTGCAAATTTTAAGAAACAAGGGAGATGCATTTAAATTTTATTCCACTTAAAAAAGCCATGCCTTCCTTTTTAGAAGATTTGTCTTCTTATAACTTTTCAGAGAAATGACAGAGGATGTGCTTTTCGAGTGGCTAATTTTTAATCACCCCTGGATTTCCCTGAAATTAAACATGGTGTCTTTGATTAACTTCTAGCATAGTTGCTCAAAGAAGCACACAATCCAAATTCACACTTCATTCATTATTTAGGGATCAGGTACCCCCCCAAAAAGATTGATAAAATGTATCATTTTCATCATATAAAAGAAAGTATGGCCAATTATCTGCACTATACCCATCGCCATCGAGTCGACTCCCACTCATAGTGACTCTACAGAACAGAGTAGAACTGCCCCATAGGGTTTTCAAGACTATAAGTCATTACAGAAGCAGACTGCCACATTTTTCTCCCACCGAGCACTTGGTCGGTTTGAATTGCTGACCTGTAAGTTAAAGGCCAACCACTTTAATCACTGTGCCACCAGGACTCCTTTACTAAGTCCTTAAACACTCAAATTTCTCTGTTACTTAGTTTTTAAGCCAACTAGTTATTTGTTGATTTCATTTGATAGAAGAAGGAAGGTAAAGTTGTAACCACAATGGACTCTTATTATTGTTGTTAAGTGCCATTAAGTCAGTTGCAACTCATAGCGACCCTATGTACAACAGAACGAAACACTGCCCGGTCCTGCACCATCCTCACAATTGTTACACTTGAGCCGAATGTTGCAACCACTGTATCAATCCATCCCGTTGAAGGTCTTCCTCTTTTTCACTGATCCTCTACTTTACCAAGCATGATGTCCTTCTCCAGGGACTGGTCCCTCCTGATAACATGTCCAAAGTACATGAGACAAAGTCTCGAAATCCTTGCTTCTAAGGAACATTCTGGCTATACTTCTTACAAGATGGATTTGCTTGTACTTCTGGAAGTCCATGGTGTATTCAATATTCTTTGCCAACATCATAATTCAAAGGCATCAATTCTTCTTTGGTCTTCCTTATTCCTTGTCCAACTTTGGTGTGCTTCTGAGGTGATTGAAAATACCATGGCTTGGGTCAGACACACCTTAGTCTTGAAAGTGACATCATTGCTTTTTAACACTTTTAAGAGGTCTTTTGCAGCTGATTTGCCCAATGCAATGCACTGTTTGATTTCTTGATTTCGGCTTTCATGAGCATTGATTGTGGATCCAAGTAAAATGAAATCTTCGACAACTTCAATCTTTTAGGTGTTTGCAAACACACAAAACCTCCATTTGGGACTCAGCTAAACCTGGAAAGCTTCCCTCTGGTTCTAGAATGTGTTTCCACTACAGAAGGAAAGAAATGGACAGATGGGAATGCCTAGCTTCTTAACTGGGGTCAGTCAAGACCTCTGAATAGTCTGTTCCGTATAGTTTCTAAAACCTCCAGAAGTCAGTTTTGTCTTTCACTCTAAAATAGTCCATGGATACCCAAAGTTACATTTTGAAACTCAAAGTTCTTTGTTCATTCATCCATGTACTTGTTGAATGAATATTATGTAGTAAAAGCTGTGCTAGCCCCTGACCCTGGCTTCAAGGGAGCTATTTGTAGCGACCATTATTTTGTTCTTCTTAAATTCACCAGTCATCATAATTTTCAGTATAGTGTCTGTCCTCAGTCAGATGTTAGGATTGAACTGGTTCCTAGGAGTGTTAGCTAGTTAACCCACCCAAACCCACTGACGTCGAGTCAATTCTGACTCATAGAGACCCGGTAGGACAGATTGGAACTGCCCCATAGAGTTTCCAAGGAGCATCTGGTGGATTCGAAGTGCCGACCTTTTGGTTAGCAGAAATAGTGCTTATCCACTACACCACCAGGGCTTCCCTAGTTAACCCAGATGGGTGTTAAATAGATAAAGTCTGAGAAAGCATGAAGGATTTTTCTTGTATATTACATGTGGAGAAAGGGACCCAGAGGCCCTTAAATCACACATTTTCACCTCCATGCTTGTGTATTAGGCTGGTCTGGTGTGTGAAGAAGATGAAGTTATTGAGGTCTCAAGCCTCATGCATTTCCCTCTTCCCCATCAACCTTTTGCGTAGAATTCAAGGCCAAGTTTGACCCAATTTGAACTTCTCCTTTCATGAAAGGGGACGACTCCAGCTAAAGAAAGAAAGAAGCTGACTAACCCAAATCAAGTAAGGTCTCTGAACCCATTCCATCACCTGGAAGGACTTCGGCCTTGTCTGTGTATGGGCACTCCTACTATATGTCAGTAGATAAAATTTCAAGTCCCGCCTTCACACCAGTTGCTGTAATAAACAGTGGTCAAGTATTTAACATTGTGCTGAAATGTCAGGCCAAAATGATATAAATTAATGAACACATAGATATTTTGATACCTTTTCTTGCATTGCTTGGGGGCACTGAAGGGAAAAATCTTCCCTCATAGCCCAGTCCATTCCATTCATAAATGCATTGTCTCACTGGCCAGAAAGCCAGGCTTGCACTTTCAACAAGTTTTCTCCCCCTTCTTTACTGTCTCTTTTACTTCAAAAAGCCTTGGAATACCTTAGCCAACTTACTAATTTGGTCTTCCAGTCAGGAGCACATCAACTTCTCAATTAAATGAGATTGGTAAGTAAGACCCCTTATCAAATCTGCAGGAACAACAAGATATAAGCTATTATTTTTAACAGGGATAACTGACACTAGAGTAACTTGAGGAAGGTCAAGATCACCTTCCTACCTTCCTGTATGTCTTTGATTCTGTTTTTTACCTTTACCAAGAGGTCAGTAGTTTGAATCCACCAGCCACTCCTTAGAAACCCTATGCGGCAGTTCTGCTCTGTCCTATAGAGTCACTATGAGACAGAATTGACTCAACGGCAACGGGTTTGGTTATGGTGCTCTGCTAGGTGGGACTTAATAGTTTTCCAGTCTGGGTGAAATCAATTACCTAATGTTATATCATCATACTATGGCTTGGGTCAGGTACACTTTAGTCCTCAAAGTGACATTTTTGCTTTTCAACACTTTAAAGAAGTCTTTTGCAGCAGATTTGTCCAATGCAATACACCGTTTGATTGGTCAACAGTTAAAAGTTGTGTGTCTGATTGATTGACCCAGGCTGCTTCAGAGAAATTGATAAGCTGATAAAAAAGGAGACAAAGGGCAAAGTTTCTTTGGAAGTGCTCAATATGAAAGATGTGGAAAAAGGAGATGAGAAATTGGAATGACAGTCGCCAGTCTCTTCAGCTCTAAAATGCTGAAGTGTTTTCTTTTCTGACAGTACTGTTTTCTTTCTGTGGTCTGCCAAATACTTGCTCAGGCTATTCGAGGAGTTCAATTCTTGTGTTAAACACATTCACAAGAAGACTTCCTCCATGATTATGGTAATATGGGACTAATTTTGTTGTGATTATGAATTGAGTTTTAGGCTAGATACGAAGCCCAGTCCGGCATTTTGCTGTCTCATGGCTTTGCAGCTTTTCAAAGTGTAAGTGATCTGAGGCAACTCTTGGTGGATATAAAGGTAAAAGGTTGCGCATTGCTGTCTAAGATTACCATCTAGGGAATAGTTTTGTGTGACAAAAAGGGAGCATTTGTTGAAAATGAAAAGATATAATGTCTTATGTCTACTTAATGAAATGTGTACATATGGGCAACTGTATCATGTGGCCTGATATGAAGCTTGAATGATGACTGTTTGAAAATGCTGATTGTTTGAAAAATAGGTGCGTGATGACACTGCAGGACTTAAATTATTTTCATTGAACGTGTTGCAATAACATAGGTTATTTTTGGTAAAAATAAAGTCATTCTAATTCTTAAAGTGTACAAGATATATATTAACATAACTGAAATTATATTAATCAATGGGATCGCTCTTATTTTTCTTATGCCTCATATGTCAAAGCTGGACAATGAGTAAAGAAGACCGAAGAAGAATTGATACCTTTGAATTATGGAGTTGGTGAAGAGTACTGAACACACCATAGACTGCCAGGAGAACCAACAAATCTGTCTTGGAAGAAGTACAGCTAGAATGCTCCTTAGAAGCAAGGATGGCAAGACTTTGTCTCATTTTGAACATGTTATCAGGAGGGACCAGTCCCTGAAGGTCAACATCCTTGGTAAAGTGAAGGGTCCGCGAAAAAGAGGAGGACCCTCAGTGAGAGGGATTGACACAGCGGCAGCAACAATGGACTCAAACATAGCAATGATTGTGAGAATGGTGCAGGACAGGGCAGTGTTTCCTTCTCTTGTACATAGGGTCGCTAGGAGTTGGAACTGACTCAACAGCACCTAACAACATGTCATCATATTTTTTTAAAACATATTTTTATTAATTCATAAGTTGTACACAAAAACATTCTTTTTGTAAAAATACAAAGCTTGAGTCCTTCCTGATACTTCCATCAATTCCCCTCCCTTTTCATTACCTGTCCCTGAAAAACAAACATTGGCAATTTGGCATAATTTTTCCAGACAATATTCTATGCATTTACCTACATATATTTATATACATATAGGAAACCCTGGTGGCGCAGTGGGTAAGTGCTACAGCTGCTAACCAAGAGGTCAGCAGTTCGAATCCACCAGGCACTCCTTGGAAACTCCATGGGGCAGTTCTACTTTGTCCTGTAGGGTCGCTATGAGTCGGAACCAACTCGACGGCACTGGGTTTGGTTTGGTTTTACATACATATAAAAAATACAGTTTTGTTTTGTGATATTTTGTTTTATTTTTGTGTACAAAATGAGATCATATTGTTCATTTAGTCTGGCAACATCTTTTAAGTTTACGTGTCTTGAAAACATTTTCAGATCTCCAAGTAAAAATCTCTCTTATTCTTTTGACTGCTGCATGATTACTCCATAGGAATGTATCATAACTTATTTAACAGTATCCCCAGGTACTGAGCAATTTTTAACTCTTAGCAGCAATGATGAAGTGAATATTCTTGTAAATGCCACTTTGTACATATGTGGGAGGTTTTATCCTAGTGTAGATACTTATTGTAACAAAAATTGCCAAGTATCTCTACAAAGCTGCCTGACCAATTTGCATTTCCTTTACTTTCTGCATTCTCACGTCACACATAAATAATCTCCATTTTTTAGTTATTTGCTCTGTAGTTGTAAAGAAGGAGCCCTGGTGGTGCAGCGGTTAAAGCGCTCAGCTGCTGACCAGAAGGTTGGCGGTTCTAACCCACCAGTCGCTCCACGAGGGAAAGATGGGGCAGTCTGCTTCCATAAAGATTTACAGCCTTGGAAATGCTGTGGGGTCGCTAGGAGTAGGAATCCACTCCGCCGCAGTGGGTTTTTTGTTTGGTTTGGCCGTTCTAAAGATGCTAAAAAAAAAAAGAAAAAAAACCCCTCATGTTTGTTTTAATTTGCATTTCCCGATTGCTGATAAGGATAAACTATTTTTCAAGTGTTTATTTTCCACTTGTGTTTCCCTTTTAGTGAATTGCTTGTCCTTGTCCTATGCCCTTTTGACTATTGTTTCTTATTTTTTCATGTATTGGCTTGTAAGAGTTCTTTATATATTCTAAACTTATGTATTATAATTTTTCATCTGTTTTCTATTACAAATATTTTCTCTTCATCTGTTCCTTAACCATCAACTTTGCTATGATTTTCGAACTTTGTAATTTGTATGTTTTTAAATAGGATATATATTTTAAGGACATCTGCATTTTTTGCACCTTTCTTAAAAGACTTTCCCCAACCCAGATTTGTAGATATATCCCCTCTTACTTTCTCCTGGAAACCCTGGTGGTGTAGTGGTTAGGTGCTACAGCTGCTAACCAAGAGGTTGGCAGTTCAGATCCCCCAGGTGCTCCTTGGAAACTCTATGGGGCAGTTCTACTCTGTCCTATAGGGTCGCTATGAGTCAGAATTGACTCGGTGGCAGTGGGCTTTACTTTCTCCTAGCCCTCTAGCAGTTTTAAAATTTCATTTAACTTTAATCTATCTCAAGTTCATTCTTGTGCATATTTTAATTTAAATAATTTACTTTTTTCCCCAATGGATAATATCTACTGAATAGTTCACACTTTCCACATTGATTTGAAATGTTACATTTATCATTTACTAAACTTCAATGTACGTACTGTTCTATTTCTAAACTCTTTATTGGGTTCAATCAGTAAATTGTTCCATTTGCCCGCTAATGTTAAAAAAAAAAAATTTTTTTTAGGCTGTTTAAATTACTATAATTAATTAAAAAAATACATGCTTTAATACACGAAAGCTCAAATTTTCCTTTATTTAAAAAAAAAAAAACACAGGTTTGTTTTCCAGGTGAAATTTTATATTTAGCCTGTCAAATTTCATAACATTTCCTGTTGGAATTATGATTTACATTGCTTTAAACTTATAAATATCTTATTACATTTTGTACAATACACATTTTTTTAATTACATGTTAAAAACAAAAAAAAAACAGAGGTTTAATTCCCATCAAGAGAAAAATTTCTTTGCAATCTTGAAAACCAGGAAGTAGATTTTAAATTTAATGCATGAGGTAGTGGGAAATCTTAAGGAATGGAATGATGAGATGAAAAACTTGATTTTAAAAAGCTTCTGCTAAGTGCTTCAGAACCAAAAAACCAAACCTGTTACTGTCAAGTTGATTCCAACCATCGACTCCATAGGACAGCGTAAAACTGCCCCATACAGTTTCCAAGGAGCACTGAGTGAATTCGAACTGCTAACCCTTTGGTTAGCAGCCGTGGTTCTTAACCACTGCACCACCAGGGTTTCCATTGCTTCAGAATCTTCCTAAAAGCAAGAGTTAGGTTAGAGTTAGGGTTAAGATAGGAACAGTCTTGCATTAGGGCAAATGACGAAGAGACCTTGGCTAGTGTAGTGCCAAGGAGTCCAATGGGAAAAAGGCAAATGGAAAATATTCCCAAGGAAAAAATGGGCCAAAATCATACCCTTTTTTGAGGATTAAGGCCCTTAGGACTTACAGAGAAGTATCTTGGTTTCTTTGTCCTTGGATTAAGCAATAATCAGCAATGATTATTCCTATTTTTTTTTTTTTACTTTATATATCTTTGCTATGCCTGCTTTGTCTTCAGGAATATTGTAGGATTATAACACAATATTTTCTGACCTTGATCTTGAGCTGTTGCCTGGGGTTTTCACATATGGACAGTTTTTTGACCTGTTATAATATGTTTGGACAATAATGTGATTCATTAAAAAAAATAATAAAACCAGCCAGTATCATTTCTGTCATTGTTTTAAAATCATAGAACATCAAAATTAATCCTGACTATTTTATCACAGTGCTATGGATACTAACCAAAAGCCCAGCAGTTCGAATCCACCAGGTGCTCCTTGGAAACCCTGTGGGGCAGTTCTACTCTGTCCTATAGGATCGCTATGAGTTGGAATCCACTCGACAGCAATGGGTTTTGGTTTTATTTCATTACACAGAAAGTTTGGAATCATCCAGGATTATAGGTACTGGGGTCCTAAGGAAGTTTGTTTTCTAGATGATAGTAATCACCATCATCATCATCGTCATCCTTAGAACATTCGGCACGTGTGTACCAGGCACGTTGTAAAGTGCTTTGCACATACTATCTAATTTAATCCACTCTTCCCAGGAATATCTTCCCAGGAGATAGATACTACTAGTATTCCCATTTTACAGATGAAGAAACTGAGGTGACAAAAATTAAGTAACCTGCTTAAAGGCATGCTGCTGCTAAGTGACACAGTCACTATTTTGAACACAGCAGTTTGACTTCAAAGCCTAGGCTTTTAATGGTTATACCAAATGGCTAAATCAGCAGCGTCTTTTCTTAGATATGGAGGTCTTTAAGAAGTTGCTAGTTACCACTCACCCCTATCTGTTAGTTTATTAAAGAACCTGTTTTCTTTCCCTAGTGACATATTTGGAGCCATGGCGGCGCAGCGGTTACGAGTTCAGCTGCTATCCAAAAGACTGACTGTTCAAACCCACCAGCCACTCCTTGGAAACCTTATGGGGCAGTTCTTCACTGTCCTATAAGGTCACTGTGAGTCAGAATTGACTTGACAGCAACAGGTATGGTTTTTAGTGATATATTTAGGTGCATTAAAGACCCATATTTGTTGTCAGAGCTTTTATTTAAGTGAAAGAGAAAGCGACTTATCAGGTTTCAGACACTTCTTTGTCTGGAGTGTTCTAACTTCGTTTGTTCTCCCTGGAAATGTGCAAACATCCTGAATGTCTATGTGACTGAAGCTGCTGAAGTTAGACAGAAGCATCTCTTACGTCGCTTCCCATTCTTCACCCTAATGCAGTCACTTAACTTTTCTGCAAACTCCATTCACTGCCATACTACGTTAGCACCCAACATCTGGTTGCCAAAGATAAAATCTGTTATTCTTCCCCTGTTTCAAGCTGCCTTATTTTTTATGCATTTGAGGTTTCAGTAACAGCTACTAAAAGTCAGTTTCTTTCTTGGTTCACATGAAGATGAAAATATTTGGAGAAAGCAGACCCCCACAAGTGATTTGCGGTTTTGAAATCATTCATGGTATTTGATGAAGTATAATTTTTAAGTTCAAATTGAAGACAGTTGCAACATGTCAGTCTAACCCAGAATGGTCTAGTATGGGGGTGCCACTGCTGCTCAATTTACTGGGTAATGACTTAAGAGCTCCTTAAGGGGCTCAGCTGCAGTCACCTATCTGCATTTACAGCAAAAGAACAAATCGCTTCCTGGTCTGCTTTGCTGGAGGCACATCTGGAAATAAAATTGCATCTGGGCGAACATACAATTTAATTTAAATAAAGTGAGGAAATTACTGCGTTGAAGTTCTCACTTCCTTTTTGAGAAAATGTCTAGCAGTACTGACTTCAGAAATAAGGATCCCACAAGCCATCTGTGCTAAGAGCTGTTTAAATGTGAGCACTCAGAGTGGAATTCCACGCAGCCACCATCACAGGCAGCACCACCGGAGAAAAGCTCCTAGAATTTCTGTTTACAAGAGGGTGGGAAAGTTGTGAAACGGTCTGCTAATTGGATGTGAGGTCCTGATTTGATGAGCTTGCGTACATGCTTTTCCCTCCGGGGTTTATTTGCTGCAGGAGCGCAGAGACTCGGGAGACATCTCACTGCCTGAGGCAGCGTTTTCAGGCCAAGCTGTTATCCCACAAGTAAGGACCAACTAAGTCCAACCTTTTGGAGTGTATCCCTTCTCTGGTCCTGCCCAGACAGAGAGATGCAAAGGGGAAGGGCTAAAAGTTCAGAATGCCGAATAAAAAAATAAGGAGCTACAACCCTTTCTACATAGGTTTGCATCCAGTTGAGTTGTTTATCTTTACTCAGCTCACTCACTAACTTGCTCACTTACTCACTCACTCATATACAGATTTTAAAGTCATGTTGGAAACATGGCTGAGTAAGTTAGAGGCAAATATAATGCCAACACTGGAAGCAAATTAGGGCCTGATACTAATCTAAGTGGAATCATTTGTTAGGAGAGTTTGCCTTCTCCCAGACAGAAATGAGGTAATGCTCATGTTTAAAGTCATAATGAAATGAAATGAGTGATAATTTCTCACAAGTCAAGACCAAGAGTTTATTAATGAGAATTCATTAATAAGACTGAATAACACAGCATCGTGTCTTCTAGATCATCTTTAGTACAATTACAAAAGTTAAACTGTTTATATAGGATGAAAAAGAAATGAATAATTGTGAATCATAATTCATTTCTCAGCTTACAGAATCCTAAATCTGAAAATTGATTTACATTCATTTATAATTCACTGGGTTTTATAATTCAGGAATATGTGTTTCCATTATATTCCCAACCAGAATCCAACCACGTTAAAAAAAAGCAAAGTAGAAAGTGTAAACCAGGGGCTCAAGACTGGGCCTCAGCACTAACTGGTATCACATAAAGTATGCAGTTTTTTTTTTTTTTCCCGCACATTTCTTCTGTGACAAAGAGATAAGGTATCTGAGTGTTTTTCTTCTTTCAGGCAGCAGGACAAAACTTACCAGAATCACCTTTTTTTTTTTTTTTTAGGCCTATTGCCGGTGTTTGAAATGATGAAGTTATAGAAGTCTGGGGTCATTATTTTTTATCATAGAATAATTACACGATAGGATTAATGTGAAAAATCACATTTTTATTTTGTTAAAAATAACTAAGGTGTTAGTATCAATATATAAAAAAAAGACAGCAGAAAGAGCTTTTTTTCCCCATTTAGTGTTTATTTGGCCCGATATCTAGGCCCTCTTGACTTCTTATTTCTAGTTTCCTACTGCAAACACTAGAAGTCATCTTTTTATTCCATCAGAAAGTTGGCAGTCTCCTGGAATGGATCTAGTCCTGCCACCTGCTATTAGTAAGCTGTGGCAAGTTGTATTTTCAAAGGACAGCTGCAGCGTTCTCTCCCATCCCACACATTCCTCTAGAACTTTGCAGTTCCCCTTTTAAAAGAGGCAAAATCTAATTCCCTCCCTTTGAATCTAGGCAGGCTTGCGACTTACCTGAAAGCAACAAAATGTGGAAGAAGTGGTGCTGCATGACTTCTGAGGCTAGGTCATCTTCTGCCCTGTGAACTGGAATACTCATGCCAGAGCCCTGAGCTGCCCTATAAGAAGTCCAACTGCCTCAAGGCAGCCACGCTGTGAGGAAGCCCAAAGCGGCCATGTGGAGAGACCACACGTAGTCCTGAGACTACATGAAGAGACCAAGATGTTCAACCAGCTGCCAGCTGCTCCAGCCACCACTTTTCCAGTTCAGCCACTGTCTGCCCCTGCAGAAGCACTCTGAGCCATGACCACCCAGCTGAGCCCTTCCTTCCAAATAGCTCATCCACAGAAACCATAGAGATAATAAAATAATTGTGTGTTTTAAGTTACTAAATTTTGGAATGATTGGTTATTGTTACATCGCCATAGTAACTAGAGTGTAGATTAAAAATAAATAAGTAAAACTAGTTGCCATTGGGTCAACTCCGATTCATGGCCACCACATATGCATCAGAGTAGAACTGTGCTCACAGAGTTTTCAATGGCTTATTTTTGAAAGTAGATCCCTAGGCCATTCTTCCAAAGTACCTCTGGATAGATTTGAACTTCCAATCTTTCGGTTAGTAGCTGAGCGCTTAACTATTTACGCCATCCAGGGATCCTTAGAACACAGGTACAGGGAAGAACTTAAATTACAAATCAAAGCAGAACCCCTGCCTTCGAAGTTAACTGGCAGAAGAACTTCTGGGGCAGATCTATGGGAAGACAGCCACTCTTCTTGATGAATTTCCCATACCACCATTTATCATTAATTTGTTGAAAACTCTAGACCATAGCTTACAATATTAAGACGCTAGAATCCAAAAGGCTAGTTTTATTTTGTCTATAACTATCCCAGGTGAAATTGCAAAAGAGTTAAAGCAAGAAAGAAAGTGAAGTTATACAGCAAGTGGGTTAAAGTTACTCCTGTTGTTGTTGTTAGTTGCCGTTGAGTCAATTGCAACTCGTGGAGGCTCTAAGTGTGCAGGGTAGACCTGCTCCATAGAGTTTTCAAGGCTGTGATCTTTAGAAGCAGATTGCCAGGCCTTCCTTTTGAGGTGCCGCTGGGTGGGTTTGAATCACCAACCTTTCGGTTAGTAGTCTAGCACTTAACCATTTGCACCACCAAGGGACTCCAGAATTACTTTTTATCAATCAAAAATTTTCCTGAGCACTGTCTCTGGCAGGCGAGTTCTCTCCCCACTTTCTAAGTGGCAAACTTTAACCGAACTCCTACTGTGCTTCCAGGATTTCATGCTCCTCCTTGGGAAGGAGGGCTATGATTAAAGGATAAAACAGTCTAGGAGAAAACATTGGAATCACCCCTCCCTGAAGAGTTGTGTTTTCAATTCAGATGTATTAACTTGTGTCACTGAGTAGGCTGCTTTGTTAATAAAAGGGTCCTTCAAGGCTTGTCTTGTATGGGTTGTCTGTATGCTGTATCATGTAAGCAGCTCAGGGAGGAAATTTTCTTGGCTCCGGTATTCCTGTTGCTCCTGACAGCACCTACCACAGCTTTGCACGCAGGAAACAAGTGGTAAATATAATGTCCGAATGGGAACATTTCAAGGAATTAGCAATCCAGCCTTCTCCTTCAAGTGTTTACAAGACATAATAATGATATCCAACATAATCGTTGAGTACTTACTCTGTATCAGGCATGGCGTGAAATATTTAAAAGCCTTATCTCACTTAATCTTCACGATATTCACTGAACTGGTATTTGGAAAAAAACCTGGTGTATGTGTGTGGGAGAGGATGACTACACTCAGACTTTTGGCTATCGCTCTTGAATTTTCTTTGCAGCTTCACGATGTAGTGAAGGCATGGGAAGAGACTGTTTTTTGTTTTTGTTTTTTCTATACAGTCTTACTGGGCACACAGTAGTCATGGGAGGGTATGGAAAACAGAACATAATACAGCAGGATCAAGCCTACCACAATAGCTATCAGAGCCAGCCTCACCTAAGACAGATAATATGGCAGTCATGTGGATGGAAGTGGAAAATGGGATGAAACGAAAGGAAGTGTTCTCTCCTCAAAGATGCCTTCCCAGATGATTTGGTTTAAAAGCCCCCACACCTCCCCCAGCCCCTGCAGGCCCTGCTCTCTGTCCCTTCATAATTTTCACTCTCACCCTCATTGTTTATTGTCGGACTTGCACAACGGGCTTACATGCTCCGTGAGATCAGGGACAGCAGGGACCCTGCTGTGTCCCCAGTGCCTGGAACTGTGCCTGGCACAGTAAGTATTCGAAGAATATTTGTCAGATAACTTAAATGAATGCAAACAGACTTTAAGAATTGAAAAGGGGTAATTTGACGAGAGAACGGTTTAGGAGAAAAGAAAGGAGAAGCACACCCAAGTTAGGGACTGAAAGCAGACAGACGCTTGAGGGAACACATGAGATGAAACTAGACTATTCCCATCCCTCTGTCCCAAGTGTCATTTTTTAAACTGCAGTAAATATGACTTAGTAAAGGTTTTTTTTTAGTAAAGCCACAGGCACATGATCCAGGAACCTGCTGTTTCTAACCACCCAGGAAGCTTCAGTTTCAAAGCAACTTCGGCTGCCACAGAGGAGTTGTCTTCATTTTCCCTTCTGATTTAAAGACATCCTTAAGTGGTCCAAACAGTTAACACACTTGCTGCTGACTGAAAGGATGGCAGTTTGAGTCCAACCAGAAGTGCCTCAGAAGAAAGCCCTGGCAAACTACTTCTGAAAAATCAGCCACTGAAAACCCCCATGGAGCACAGTTACACTCTGACACATGAGGTCACCATGAGTTGGAGTCAACTCCAGGGCAACTAGTTATAGATATTGCCTTTTCATTTTTATTGATTGCTTCCTAGGTTTGCAGAAAATGACCTGTTGGAAAATGGCCCAGGTTATTCCTTTCCATGTGCATTTACAAAGACCTACTGTATGCAAGGCAGGTGTTAGGCAGTGTCATAAAAGCCAAGGTAAATCAGATATAGGTACAGTCCTCAGAAAGAGCCATGGATCCTACCAGGCTGTACCATTTTCAGTGAACACCTGGACAATGTTTCTTTTCTGTAGAAGCAAGTGACAGTTTGGATTAAATCACTGAGTTTATTTTCACTCCTCTCACCAGCTGTATGGAAGCTTTCATGATATTCTTTAATGTCATAGAAATTTTCCCGTGGGTTGTGTTGGCCCGTCCCTTTCCTTCTCAAAGCAGAATGCAGGGGGGAAAAAGTATTAGGACATCTGATAAATGTGCCTGTGGGAAATGAAGACGTGTTCCTCCCATATCTGACTTTACCACCATGACAGTGTATGAGTCATTTCAAGGAGTCTCCAGATTACAGTCATTTTTTTTTTCTTTTTGAATTTCTGTCTTTACAAAGACAATTTTATAGTCCTGAATATCACATTAATTTGCTTGTTCATGCATTTATTAATTGAACATATATGTCTTGAGTAACTATTCTATGCCAATAATCCCCCACTCCGAAGGAGCCTAAAGTCTTGAAGGAATTTAGACATGCAAACCCACAATTTTAATACAAGAAGATATTTGGTTTAATAAAGATAGGTGTCAGCCTGGGGAAAGCAGAAGGAAGGAGCCTAAGTTGTGAGACTCAGGGAAGCCTTCACCAGAGAGGTAACAATTGGGCTGAGACCTGAAAAATGAGTAAGAGACGGCTGGCAGAAAAGTAAGAAGGCAAAGTGCACCCCAGGCATTTGGAAGGGTTAGGAAAGATGGTGATGCATACATGTCTCAGTGTAGCTGTAGTGTAAAAAAAAGAGGGAAGTGACAGAAGAAACTGGAGAGGAAGGTAGGAGTCTACTCATGGAAAGGCCTTGTATTTCATGAAAAAGAGTTTAGATATTTATCCTGGAGGGCATGTGAAATCACTAAAAAATTTTGAGCAAGGGAAAGATGTAATTAGTTTGTTTTATAAAGATCTTCTGGCACCATAATGAGGGTTGAATTAAAAATAAGGATGAGAGATGTAGGGGAAGGAGGAGGGACAAGGGACCAGTAAAGAGGCTGTTGAGATAACATAGGTGCTGTTGTTCTGACCTGAAGAAGTTTTGGTGGAAATGGAGAAGCAAGAGACAAACCTGAGAAATAGTTAGAAGGTGAAAGTTACAGGGCTAGATGTTGATTAGATGGGAATAGTCAAGGAAGAGGGGGATGACTAGAAAAAAACACTCAAATTGTCTTAGGCAGCTTGGCTTGTGATTACATTACCTACTGAGATGTGGCACGTATGGAAGTGGCTGCTGGTAGCATAACTTTTTTTCCTCGAATTTTGACAGTGAAGAAAAAATGTAGAATGCCATGTAACCAGAGGGGAATGAGAATCAAGGAAGGCTTTTTCAAATTTTCTTTCCCTTTTCTAAAATGGGAATTATAAGAGAGATATGCGGACGTCTTCAAGGTCAGGAGAAAAGCTCAAAGGGATGGAAGCTTGGTCCTGGAAGTGGTGGCAATGAGAAGAGGCTCAGAGCGCAGCTGGCTCAGAGCACAGAGCACAGAATGGCCTCAGGTTGGGGAGGGACACCTCCTGTTTGTGGGAGGCTGGAAGAGGATGGCTGTTGTTAGTTGTCATCAAGTCGATTCCCACTCATGACAACCCCATGTAAAACAGAACAAAATGTTACCAGATCCAGCACCATCCTCACAATTGCTGATATGCTTGAGCCCATTATTAGAGCCACCTTGTCAATCTAACTCATAGAGGTTTTCCTTCATTTTGGCTAACGTTCCACTTTACCAAACATGATATCCTTTTCTAGAGATGGATCTTTCCTGATGACATGCCCAAAGCAAGCCAGACAGTCCCGCCATCCTTGCTTCTAAGGAGCATTCTGGCTGTACTTCCTCCAAGACTGATTTGTTCATTCTTCTGGCAACCCACGGTACATTCAGTATTCTTTACCAACACCGCAATTCAAATGTATGAATTCTCCTTCAACTTTTTTTCATTGTCCAGCTTTCACATGCATATGTGGTGACCGAAAATACCATAACTTGGGTCAGGCACACCTCAGTCTTCAAAGCAACATCTTTGTTTTCTAACACTTTGAAAAGGTCTCACAGCACAGAGGGAGTATTACCAGGTAACCTCAATTGTGAAAGGCACAATCAGGCGCCAGGCAAGGGGTAGGTGGAGGGTTGTGAAAGACTTGGGAGGCATGATGAAGTTTGGAAATTGCACAGTGAAGGAGAATTTATCAGAGACGAGGATGGATCTGTCAAGCTATTATACATTATTATAACACATTTTTTTCTAACTCTCCATGCCTAAATTCACAGTAAATATGTATTTTTTAAAAAAAGGATTCCAAATTTATATCTGTTCAGAATATGTTTTGGTCTCACTTTCTACCAGAGACACCCCTACAATTATTCCCTCCACCACCAACACTCCCACCCACTGAATTTATTCTCCTATAACAGAGCAGGGTCTCAGGATTTAATGAACCTAAAAAATCACTGGAGTCACTTGTTCAACTGACTTGTTGAAATAAACCTTAGCTCAGAAATTCTGGTCAAGTAGGTCAGGTGTTAAACAACCACCACAGATGATTTAGGCACAGATGGTCTAAGGACCCAAATTGAGAAGTGGAAGGAGGACTCGGGCTGCACTGGAGATTGTTCAAAATCATCAAACATGAGAACGTTTCAGAAACTTGTTTCATCCACTAAAATGAAGAAGGGCCAGCAGGACTTCAAAGAAGTTTTTGAAGTAGGTTTGCAGATCTAAGCTACGTTTGGTAGAGGTAAAAGGCAAATTGGAATTGACAAGGAGAGATGACTCTCAGTCTAGCTGGGAGAACAGAGGTATGAATAAGTTACTGTAACATATGGTCAGACATAATAGTTGCTTTGAACACAGTAGTTGCTGGAATGTGGGTACTGCCTTTAATGGCAGAGGGAGATGGGTGGTAACCATTTTAACTTATAACGATCAACTGAATTCTAACCACAGAGTGATATGTGACTACATATTATTATCGGGGAACCACAATATTGTAGTTGGTAATTGTTGGCTTGATAATGGCGTTATTTTCTACAGACTTATAAACACAGAAGAAAAATAAAGATATCTATTCCTATACCAGGAGATGTACTAGAATGTTCACAGCATCATCGTTTATAATAAACTTCAGAACAACAACAGAATAAATGTCTATCAACCATAGAATGGATAAATAAACTTTGGTATATTCAAATAATGGAATATGCTACAGAAATGAAATTATTGAAATACTCCATTAAACAATATGATTACATCACAGGAATATAATATTGAGGGGGAAAAAGCAAGATATGGAAGAACATATATAGTATGATCTTTACTATGAAAAGTACAAAGAAACACGCAACACCAACAGATGGTAAAGCTAGATAGAAACGTAAGAGAATGATAAAAATTCAATATAGCAACTATCAAGACAGAAGGAAATAAAGCTACCTTAAGGAGGGGCTCACAGGACTTTAAAGATAATGGTGACATTCTTTTTCTTAAACTGAATGGGGATACTGGGATTTGTTGAGCCATTATTCTCTAAAAATTACAGTATTTCATAAATATGCTTATGTAGCCACTGAACACTCAATGAAATCAATTAAAAAGGGAAAATTATATATTTGGAGAATCTTCAAAAGAAGATACGGCATTTTCTTGGTTTTATTCACCTTGCATCTGGCCTGGACTGGACATGAATCAAGTTTAAAATCTGCCTTTACCAATGAACGCTATGCACAGCTTTTAGGAATAAACACAAACTTATCACAACTTAACTTCAATAAATTATTTTCATAGAAGCCAATGTTCATTTAATACTTACATTATATGCCCAGCTTGTTCCATACTTACTGGGGAGTCTTAGGCTATATGAAAATGTCTAATTGGAAAAAAAAAAAAAAAAGTGGCTAGAATGATGTTAAATAGGAATTTAACATTTATCTTAATCACATCCTATGGGTATACGTACAATATTGAGTGCCTATTATATGTAAAAAAAAAAAAAACCAGTTGCTGTTCTGTCAACTCCATCTCATGGCAGCCGCATGTGCATCAGAGCAGAACTGTGCTCCATAATGTTTTCAACGGCTCATTTTTCAGATGCAGAATGCTGGGAGTTTCTGCCAAAGTACCTCTGGGTGGACTGAACCTCCAACCTTTCAATTTACAGCCAAACATATTAGCCATTTGCACCACCCACCAGTGGCAATCATTGAAAATCCGATGGAGCACGTTCTACTCTGACACAGGTAGGATCACTGGGAGTCAAAGTTGCCTCAGCAGTGACTGGTATTACGTACAAGCACTGAGAATGCAACGTGAACCTGCTGAATAAAGAGAAAGATCATCTATATCTTCCTGGGGTGATCCAACGTGGTTTTTTAGAGAAGATGAAGGTTGAACTGAGCCTTGAAAAAATGAATTGAATTTAGCAAGAGGAAGAAGAGGTAGAAGGAAGGGGCAAGGCATTCTGGGTGGAGAAGGATTTAAAGGCTCAAAGCTAAACCAAAAAAAATCAAACCCTTTGCCATCGAGTTGATTCTGCTGTAAACATTATTATGCAAACATACTGCCACAACTTTCTCTCACAGAGCAGCTAGTGGTTTTGGACGACTGGCCTCTAACCAATCACTTAACCACTGTACCACCAGGGCACCTTACACTCAAAGCTAAGAGACAGTAAATAGTTCAGCAGAACTAGACTACAGACATGTGGAAAATTGGTAGGATGTGAGAGGCTAAAGGGCATATGTACTAAACTGTGAAGTTTGACTTTACCCTGAAAGCTATGGGAAGCCCATTGAAGTACACCTACCACTCACTTATCAATTATCCCATTATCTAACACCTCACATTTACGACAATGGTAAAAAATCTACCATCTGACTATTTTGCACATTAACCATGTACTTCTGGCAGTAATGAACAAATGCCACGTGCAAGGCAAGAGTAACGCTGGCTGTGATGGTTAAGGTTATATGTCAATTTGGCTAGACCATGATTCTCAGTGGTTTGGCAGTTATGTAATGATGTAATTTGGCTGTATGTAACGATGGGATGTAGTCATCCTCCATTTTGTGATCTAATGTAGTCATCCTCCATTTTAGCATAACACCAATTTTCGCCTAATGACCTGGTCTGTAAGTCAACCATGTCAATAAGCGAAGAGTGAGTGTATTTAAGAAGGTGGTGTCATGGTCAGACTTGTGTTCAAGAATAGTCACTGACATGAGTTTGCAATATGAACTGAAGGGTAATCACATTAGATGGAGATAGGGAGACTAATTTGAAGGTTTCAGCAGATAGGCAAGCACTTACACTATAGTCCCAGCTTGTCCCCTACTTAGTGGGGAGTATTAGGCTATACGGGAATGTTTAAGTGGAAAAAAAAATGTTGGCATGAAGTAAGGCACTGCCTGCAGGGATGGGAAAGGGAAGCAAATTGAAGAATCATTAAGGAGGTAGACTCTAGAGGACTTGGTAACTGACTGGATAAAGCGGCCATGGATACACAAGGAGCAGAAGGAGTCTTGAAGGATCCCAAGGTTTCTGGTAATGAAATTTAGAAAAATTATAGATAGATTCAATTTTGATTCCTTTTGATTAGCTGAAACCAGATGGCCAATAAGAAATTTAATGAATAGGGAATAATTGAAATACAGGCATTACTTTAGCAAATACTTGTTAAATACTGTCTTAGTTATCTAGAGTTGCTGTAACAGAAAAACCACGAGTGGATGGCTTTGACAAATAGAAATTAATCTCTCAGTCTAGGAGGCTAGAAGTCTGAATTCAGAACACCAGCTCCAGGGGAAGACTTTCTCTCTCTGTCAGATCTGGGGGAGGATCCTTGTCATCAATCTTCTACTTGATGTAGGTGTTTCTCAGTACAGGGAACCCCAACCCAAAGGACGCACTCTGCTCCTGGCTCTTCTATCTTTGTGATAGAAGGTCCCTCTCCTCTCTGCTCGACTCTGTTTTATGATTCAAAAGTGATTAACTCAAGATACAACCTAACCCTGCAGATTGTGTGTTGCCTCATTAACATAACTGCCTCTAATTCTGCCTCATTAACATCACAGAGGTTAGGATTTACAACACATAGGATAATTACATCAGATCACAAAACGGAGGACAACCACACAATAACGGGAAAGATCGCCTAGCCAAGTTGACACACAATTGTGGGGGGGGGGGATGAAATTCAATCCATAACAAGTACCTATTATCTGTCAAATAATATGGTGGTTGCCAGTAACAGAAAGATGAATAATGCATGGTTCTTGTCCTAACTAAAAAAACAAAAACTTCGAGTCTGAGGGGTGGTACACATCAGGTAAACACGATCATTAGGATACAATGAGATGCTAATGACACATGATAAAACCTGGTTGCGGTGAAACTGTAGTAGATGAATACTAAAGGATTTACATTCTCTGATCATCACAAATACTAATTAAATAAATAAATACTAAATAAAGTCCCTTTATAGGGACTGGCATGTTTTGAATACCCACTATGTGCCAGACTTGGTGAATGTGCTTTGTGTATATGATCTCCATAAAGGGCAAGATTCTAAAAAATTACTTTTAAATCAACTCAGTCTCCTTTCCCCCAAAAGATCTTAATGACCTCAACACTATTCTAATTAATTACATGGTGGCTTATTTGGAGTAGATTCATTTCTGTTTGACTACGCAATAGTACTTTTTCAGTATCCCCTTTGGCTATGATTAACCAAAATACACAATTACTTTAATGAACAACAAAAAAGAATAAAAGATAACCTTTTGCAAAGGTGCACATTTAGACTGCTAATTACAGCACCTAACTAACAATGTTCCCAGTGATGGATTTAGTTCTCACTTAACAAGATATAAGAAAACATTAACAGATTGCATGCACAGTCCCTGCCTCTTTGTTCTCTTTAACAGACCCAGCTGAATATTAACTATCAACAGTGGTTTCACACATGAAGGAGCCTGGGGTCACTTGAAGCAGCAGGTTTGATCGGTGGACCTTACATGAATTCTATTGGTCCCTCCAGAGGCCTGGCTAGTAGGTAAAATGGATACGTTTTTCAAGGACACACATTCTTTGCCTTTGCAGTTACATTCAGGGCTGCATGGCTGTTGGGGAGACATAATGCATGGAGACGTACTGCCTCTGGGCTAAAAGACATTTTCTCTCTGAAATTTTCTCTGAGATCCTTTGACGACAGATGTTATGACTGCACCCTTGATCAGTGAAAAGGTTTGATGTTTTATACTTTACATACAGTCTCAGTCAATTCAGTTAAACAGCCTTTTATGAGGTGTGGAGACTGTCTGGTCCCAGGGGAGGCTATTTGGTCCCAGAGCTGTGTTCCATCTACCATTCCAGGCAAGCTGTTTTCTTCACATCAGTCAACAAAACTGCAAGTTTCTTTCTACATATGTCTAATATTTATAGGAGCCCTGGAAAAGGTGGTGTGCTGGTTTCAGCACTTGGCTACTAACCAAAAGGTCAGTGGTTCAAACCTACCCCTGCTCCTTGGGAGGAAGATATGGCAGTCTGCTTCTGTAAATATGTACAGCCTTGGAAGCCCTATGGGCAGTTCTACCCTGTCCTATAGGGCTGCTATGAGCTGGAATCGACTTGATGGCAGTGGATTTGTTTTGTTTTGTTTTTTCTGCAAACTCCAACATGCTGCATGTGAGATATGAGCAAAAGAATTCTGAATTTGGCTCTGCCACTTGCCATCTCTGTATCTTAGGCAAACTTCCCTCGCCTCCCTAAGTTTCAGCTTGTTTAGATGTAAAAGAGGAAATGATATGTTTTTCAGGGTTAAATTAGATAATGCATTTAAAATGCTCTATAAATGTTAATAAGTTACCAAACAAATGTAATATACAGTGCGTTAGTAATATGTGCATCGCCAAGCATAATACTCATGTGAGTATAATCTTTTTCTTTTCATGATTATGAGCAATCAGTGAAGGCAGCCCCTCATGTCTTATACAACAAAGCTTTCAGAGAAGAAATTTCTGAAAAGGAAAAGTAGATTTGTTTTACATGATCTGTAGAGTACTCATGACCTTACATATTTTTGATAATAAAAATGTCATGCTACCAGTTATCTATAGAAATTGTAGTGCTGAGAAAATCTATGATGTTTACCAAGAAGATATCTGCTATAACGTAAATTAGAGTTCATTTAAAGCATCTTCATTATAATTGGAACAAAAAAATATATAAAAAAGATTTTTATTATCTGCCAAAAGATAGGAAGAAAAAGAGGTTTAAAGAAGAGGAAAATATGAAATTAATATATTCAAAGCAATGGTCATCTACAAAATAAACTCCTGTTCATAAAATCACATCAGTGAAATGAAAAATATTTGTGAGCATAGTTGTTGTTGTTGCTAGGTGCTATCGAGTTGGTTCCGACTCATAGCGAGTTTATTCACAACAGAACAAAACACTGCCCAGTCCTGCTCCATCCTCACAGTTGTTGTTATGTTTGAGCCCATTGTTTCAGCCACTGGCACAGTGATGACATAATCCATCTTGCCCAGGGTGAACCTCTTTTTCGCTGACCATCTACTTTACCAAGTATTATGTTCTTCTCCAGGGACTGGTCCCTCCTAATAACATGTCCAAATCATGTGAGATGAAGTCTCGCCATACTCACCTCTAAAGATCATTCTGGCTGTACTTCTTCCAAGACAAATTTCCTTGTTCTTCTGGCAGTCTATGGTATGTATATTTAGTATTTTTTGTCAACACCATAATCCAAAGGCATCAATTCTTCTTTTGTCTTTCTTATTCATTTTCCAACTTTCACATGTGTATGAGGTAATTGAAAATACTATGGCTTGGGTCAGGCATGCTTTAGTTCTCAAAGTAACATCTTTGATTTTTAACACTTAAAAGAAATCTTTTGCTGCAGATTTGCCTAATGCAATGCGTCATTTGATTCTTGACTGGTGCCTCCATGGGCATTGACTGTGGTTCCAAGTAAAATGAAATCCTTGACAACTTCAATCTTTTCTTCGTTTATTGTAATGTTGCTTATGTTGAAATGTAATCCATACTGAAGGTTGTGGTCTTTGATATTCCTCAGTAAGTGTTTCAAGTCCTTCACTCTTCACTTTCAGCAAGCAAGGTTGTGTCATCTCCTATCTCAGGTTAATTCGTCTTCCTCTTGTCCTGGTGTCCCGTTCTTCTTCCTGTAGTCCAGTTTCCCAGATTGTTTGCTAACTATACAGATTGCACTAAGTATGGTGAAAGGGTACAACCCTGACACACACCTTTCCAGATTTTAAACCATGCAGTACCCCCTCGTTCTGTTCAAACGAGAGCCTCTCGGTCTATGTACAGGTTCCTCATGAGCACAATTAAGCGTTCTGGAATTCGCATTCTTTGCAGTGTTATCCATAATTTGTTATGATCCACACAGTCAAATGCCTTTGCATAGTCAGTAAAACATAGGTGAATATCTTTCTTGTATTCCCTGCTTTCAGCCAAGATCCATCTGACATGAGCAATGATATCCCTTGTTCCACATCCACTTCTGAATCTGGCTTGAAATTCCAGAAGTTCCCTGTCAATGTACTACTGCAAATGTTTTTTAATTATCTTCAGAATAATTTTACTTGCATGTGATATTAATGATATTCTTCAATAATTTCCAAATTCCACTGGATCATCTTTCTTTGGAATGGGCACAAATATTGGTCTCCTCCAGTTGGTGGGCCAGGTATCTGTCTTCCAAATTTCTTGGCATAGATGAGTGGGTGCTTCCAGCGCTGCATTTGTTTGTTGAAACATCTCAATAGGTATGCCATCAACTCCTGGAGCCTTGTTTTTCACCAGTGCCTTCAATGCAGCTTGGACTTCTTCCTTCAATAGCGTAAATTGTTGATCATATGCTATTCTCCTGAAATGGTTGAATGTCAACAAATTCTTTTTGGTAGAGTGACTCTGTGTATTCTTTCCATGTTCTTTTGATGCTTCCTGCATCGTTCAATTTTTTGCCCATTGAAGCTTTCAATATTGGAATTCGAGCCTTGAATTTTTTCTTCAATTCTTTCAGCTTGAGAAATGCTGAGAGTGTTCTTCCCTTTTGGTTTTCTAACTCCAGGTCTTTGTACATTTCATCATAGTACTTTGCTTTGTCTTCTTGAGCCACTCTTTGAAATCTTCTGTTTAGTGCTTTTTCTTTGCCATTTCTTCCTTATGCTTTAGCTACTCTATGTTCAAGACAGAGTTTCAGAATCTCTTCTGACATCCATTTTGGTCTTTTCTTTCTGTCTTTTTAATGACCTTTTGCTTTCTTCACATATGATGTCCTTGTTATTATCCCACAACTCATCTGGTCTTCGGTCATTAGTGATCAATGTGTCAAATCTGTTCTTGAGTTAGCCTCTAAATTCAGATGAGGTATACTCAAGGTGGTACTTTGAATCTTGTGGACTTGTTTTAATTTTCTTCAGCTTTACCTTGAACTTGCATAGGAGCAATTGATGGCCAGTTCCACAATTCGCCCCTGGCCTTGTTCTGGTGATATTGAGTTTCTCCATTGTTTCTTTGTACAGATGTAGTCGATTTGATTCCTGTGTGTTCCATCTGACAAGATCCACATGTATAGTTGCCATTTATGTTGTTGAAAAAAGGTATTTCCAATGAATAAGTCGTTGGTCTTGCAAAATTCTATCATGCGATCTCTGATGTTGTTTCCATCACCAAGGCCATATTTTGCAACTACAGATCCTTCTTTGTTTCTAACTTCTGCATTCCAATCACCAGTAGTTTTCAATGTATCTTGATTGCATGTTTGATTAATTTCAGACTGCAGAAGTTGGTAAAAATCTTCAACTTCTTCAACGTTGGCATTAGTGATTGGTGAGAAAATTTGAATAATAGCTGTATCAACTGGCCTCCCTTGACTGTGTATGGATACTACCCTATCACTTACAGCCTTGTACTTCAGGATAGATCTTGAAATGTTATTTTTGACAATGAATGTAATGCTATTCCTCTTCAATTTGCCATTTCCAGCATAGTAGACCATATGGTTGTCCAGTTCACAATGGCCAATACCAGTCTATTTCAGCTCAGTAATGCCTAGCATATAGATCATCAAGTGTTCTGTTTCATTTTTAACAACTTACAATTTTCCTGGATTCATTTCCACATTCTGACTAATAATGGATGTTTGCAGCTGTTTCTTCACATTATGAGCCACACATTGTAGTTCCTCTGTAATATTTATTTGCTTTCTAAGAGTTCTTTTTTTTTTAATTGATAGACTACAGCACTATTAAAAATAAATGAAATTGCTTTTGAGAGGTCTAGGATCAAGCCTAAGGCACTAAGTCCAGAACCCCTCACCGATGAAACATCTACTTTATACAACTTGCTCTTTTTTTACCTGGGAAGTCAATGATCTTAGTGACAGAAATATAAAAGATATCATCCAGGGCTCGGAAGTCAAAGCAGCCAGCAGGATCTATTCCTCACCCAACTCCCATCCATATATTTTAGGGTTCAAAAGTCCCACAACTACATATCTTTCATTTAACCAGATACTAGCAAAAAAAGGCTGTTCTTACCCAGTTCAGTATTTAATCATTTGGGCTGTATTCTTGCTCCAAATAAGAATATGCAACAGGAAGGTATGTGTGGGGAAATAATCCTGTATTGTCATGCTCCAAGGGGCATTTTTACGAAATCAGTTCATTTTAAAATCGCACAAGCTAATGCGGACACCAAAGGCTTGGCTGCTAGATGGTTCCCTTAAGGACTGGTCTGCCAAGTGTTTCCTTGAAGAGCCAGTGGTTCTGTCTTGTTTTGTTTTTTGTTTTCTCTTAGTTATGTTACATTTTCTCTATGCGAATAATTTTGAATTGCCATTGTTGGTTTTTCCTACCCTGTAATCAATGAGCCCTGGTGGTGCAGTGGTTAAGAGCTCAGCAGCTAATCAAAAAGTCGGCAGTTCGAGTCCACCAGCTGCTCTCTGGGAACCCTATGAGGCAGGTCTACTTTGTCCTAGAGGATTGTGAGAATTCACTCGACAGCAATGGGTTTTTTTTTTTTTTTTAATCAGTGATTTTATAAAAAGGTGATAACAGCCATACTATGCCTATGATCTATCTTATTGCCCAACACTGTGGCGATCATCCTTTGCCTTTTAGAGCCCCTGAGTGATTCACCTGGTGAATGACAGCTGAAGTTATAGTGATATGTGGGCTCTGGAGACTGTAAGCTAAGGAAGATCCTCCCATTTTTTACTCATGTCATAGAACTACCGCACCCAACTTTCTTCCGAAAAGGTGGTATTTTCGAAATAGCCAGATTACACTGGTAAAATGCATAGGCTCTTGAAACACTGGTTTTTATTTTTAGACTAAGTATTTCTTCAAAGATTAGAGAAAAAGGGAGGGGCCTCTTTTTTTTTTTTTTCTTCTCTTCCACCTACAATGCCTAGGTACCTAATGCTAAACTATTTGCAATGTGAAATCGTTCATTAATTTTTTTCCTGAAAATTTAATTCTCCAAGTTTTAAAGAGAAACATAAAGCTTTATGACAGATCATTTTTGTTGAAAATAAAGCATTGCACTGTGATGTAAAGTG
Organism: Elephas maximus indicus; assembly: GCF_024166365.1. Classification (NCBI taxonomy): domain Eukaryota; kingdom Metazoa; phylum Chordata; class Mammalia; order Proboscidea; family Elephantidae; genus Elephas; species Elephas maximus. The sequence goes on along the minus strand of NC_064833.1, from coordinate 55,768,896 downwards.
ACCAATGATACTACAATCAAATGTTCTTTATATTTTCAGTTAGGGATTGATTTCTTTCTAGGAGTAAAACTCTTGTCAAGTGAATGAATAACCATTCATGCACCCATTAATCCACTGCATATTTATTATGTTCTGTACCAAGCTTTGGATCGCCCCGCACAACTTGGGGCAGTGAGCGTATCCTGAGTGGTTTATGAATGGGTTGAGGTGAAGATGATGACTAATTAGGTAGGGATGGCGCTGACGATCTTTAGAGATACTGAATGCAAAATGAGGGCAACAATAAACATCAGAAAGGAGACCTGGTGGAAAAGTGGTTAAGTGCTCAGCTGCCAACCGAAAGGTCAGCAGTTCGAATCTACCAGCCTCTCTGTGGGAGAAAGATGTGGCAGTCTGCTTCCGTAAAGATTTACAGCTTTGACAACCCTATGGGGCAGTTCTACTCTGTCCTATAGGGTCATTATGAGTCAGAATTGACTCCACAGCAATGAGATTTTTTTTCTAATAAACATCAGAAGATTTCAAAGAGAAGAACACAATTGGCTCTTTCATCTCCCATTCCTTTTCTACCTACCTACTACAGTAGTAAAAAAAAAAAAAAAAAAAATTTTTTTTTTTTTTTTTACTACACCCCTAGTCTATCTTGCTTAGGAGGTGGCCTGATTTTCTAAAAATATCCTAGATAACCACTGAGTGTTTGTATACTTTGGCAGATGCCTAACAGTCAAAATGATAAATGGCTAACGTTACAATAAAATGGTGACTACAACTGTTGTTCATAAAATTCCACACTGTGAAAGCAATCAACATGAAGCCAAATTTAGTTTTTCAGTTTATCCAAAAAAGAATGGTGTGTCTTTAGAGAGAACCTTTCACTTCATGGCTCCTCAGAGAGGAAGGAAAACACCGACCTCATATAAGCCCTTTCAGCTGAGTGTGGTTCTTGTTCTTCTCCACCCGATTGTTCAGATCATGCTCCTTCTCCCTGAATTTTCCCTGACTGAGGAAAGGAAGGTACTAAAGAATCATTAAAAGAAATACAGGGCAAATCAAAACCACAATGAGTTACCATTTCACTCCCACTAGAATTAAAAAAAAAAAAAGCAGAAAATAACAGAAGTTGGCCAGAATGTGGGGAAACTGGAACCTTTACCCACTGCTGGTGGGAATGCAAAATGGTACAGCCATTGTGGAAAACGGTGTGCTGGTTCCTCAAAAAAAATTACAAATAGAGATACAATATGACCCAGAATTCCACTCCTAGGTATATACCCAAAAGACGTGAAAGCAGAGACTCAAATAGAGACTTTTACACCAGTGTTCATTGCAGCACTGTTTACAATTGTCAGAAGGTGGAAACAACCTAAATGCCCATAACAGGTGAATGGATAGACAAAATGTAGTACGTCAATACTACTCAGCCAGTAGGAGAAATGAAGTCTTGATACATGCTTGGATGGAGCTGGAAGAAAGACATTATGTTGAGTGAAATAAGTCAATCACAAAAGGACAAATATTTATGACCTCACTTATATAAAAAGTCAGGAAAAGACAAATGTATAGAGAACAAAATTTATTAGTGGTTACCAGGGCTGAGAGGGATAGGGAAGACAGGTGGTTAGCGGTGATGGAAATATCATGTTGATTAAGGGTCAGGTTGCACAGCCAATTATTATTGCTGTTGTACACCTGTAAAAAGTTGATTTGGCAAAAGGTGTGTGATAGATATACTCACAACAATGATTTAAAAAAAGTAGTTGCTGAGGCTGCTTATGTACAACCAAAAACCGCATAGGATTTGGTTCCTTGGTTTGGAGGTCATGGCTTCGTAGGACATCCCAGTTAATTGGTCTAATAGCAAGTTTAGTGCTCCTGTTCTACCTCCTAGTCTGAGCTCTTAAAAGCTTGCAAGCAGCCATCCAAGGCACAACAATTGGTCTTTATTCACCTGGACAGGAATAGAAGACGGTTATGGAATGTGTGGCTCATTGCCTCCATAAACAACTGTCTCCTTCGCCAGGAGACCAGGAGAACTGGATGGTGACCAGCTACCGTTTCTGAACATTTTGATCAAAGATTCTGCAGAAGAATCCTAATCAAAAGGGGAGGAATGCAGGGAAGAATTTCAAATTCTCATGGATTCTAGACTTCCTGGAGCCATGAAGGTTAGATGAATCCCTGAAACTATTGCCCTGAGAGAATCTTTAAACCATAAACCAAAAATATACCCTGAAGTTTTCTTAAAAGCAAACAATAGTTTAGCTTAACTAGTAAAAAAAAAAGTCTGCCTTGAGCATTATGTTCTTTTAAGAACTATCTATATGGGATCAAATTGATAATAGCAACTTGAAAGATTAGATAGGAACCTTAGGGAGCAGTGAATTTATGTTAATGGGGAAGGAACAACTCAGAAAAGGAGGCTGAGGATGATTACACAACTCTAAGGATATAATCAATGTTACTAAATGGTACATGTAGAAACCTGTTGAGTTGGTGTATGTTCTGCTATGTCTATTCTCAACAACAACAAAATAAACAAAGCTTAAAAATTCATCAAAAAAAAAAAAATGTAGTAAAGTCAGGGTTGATAACAGCATCCTGAGTGAAGGAGTAAACAAACCAAGCCTTCCAGCTCCATGGCTACCATGAATCCCATTGGTGGAAAGGGTGCCAGGTCAAAATGCTTGCATCTAAGTGTGGAAATAAACATCATGATAGTGGGATTTTGTGGATGTTATTTCATCCATGTGCTTGTTAAAGGGCCATATCCAATTTTGTTTTTAATTCAAAAGCCTAGTATTTTAATATGTTCTGAGTCCAGTGTAAAAATAAGAATTGGGTGTCTTTAAGGTGTAATAGCTAAAAGCTAGTCGAATCTATTTACTTGAGGAAAAAAGTAAAGAAAAGCACTCCTCATACAGTGAGAGGTAATAAATTAGTCTACAGTGCACATTAGCACCTATAATCTCACCACCATCTTTTGACTCAGAAACAGGAACTGCAACACTGGAGAGAAGGAAAACTTATGGTAGCCCTCCCTTGCACAATGCCCAACTCCAATTGCCACCACGTGTTCTGCATAAATGAGGTTTCATTCCTCTTGCCCCTTCGGCAAATATAATGTTGCCACACGCCCTTAAATGCGGAAGCTGAACATAATTCTATTTTAGAACCAAACAGGAGTGTGTATATACATGTGAATACTCGTGGACGCAGGCGCCGATACCGCTCTGTTTTCTTTAGATGTCACAGAGCTGCCTGCAAAGGGCCTTGACAATCGACTACATTTTGCAGAAGAAAAAATGAAAGTTGTAAAAGAATAAGTGACTTCCATTTGAATGTAGGATTTATCCTCATGGGATTTCCTGGTGGTACAGTGGTTAAGAGCTACAGCTGCTAACCAAAAGATTAACAGTTCGAATCCACCAGGTGCTCCTTGGAAACCCTACGGGGCAGTTCTACTCTGTCCTAGAGGGTCGCTATGAGTCCGAATTGATTGCACCGCAACGGGTTTTGTTTTTATTTACTGAACTATCCTGAATTTTAGAATACCATAATTTTGGTTGACCAGATGACTGCTAGAAAGTGGGTAGATGGCTATTTATGACTATTTCTATTGCAAACCAATTGAAAATTAGGAAGGAATAACTATTTGAAGATTCTAGCAGGTTCCAGAAAATACACATTACAATTAGAGAAAGCGGTTGTTTATTGGAATTTGTTTGTCAATGTCTTCTCCAAAATGCCAACGTTGGCTACAATTGCAGGCAATATCATTTTCAGAGAAAACAAACTCTCAGACAGCTTTTGACTATTACTCAAATCTTTAACTCGGTTTAAGTAGCTGTTGATGTTTATTCTTAAAGAAAAAAGAATGGAACGAGAAACCAACCCATGCTCCAAAAGTTAGCAAGTCGCTGTGTAGAGTGTTACTATCTTCAAATGAGTCCAAATTCTACCTATATCTTTCTTTGTTGAATTCTTCTTCCTTTTGTTTTGGGGCAATTCCTCTCAGGAAGAGATTTGGGGTGTTTGCATAACCCATGCACCATCTAGTGGCAAGAAATGGAAAACCCGACCGAGGGGGAAAAAAAGCAAAACACCCGAACATGACAGACAGCCCTTTTAAGAGAGGACAGCTGACAAAGCATAGTAGTACTTAACCTTTGAAATTATGTTTAATAAGATATAACATTTCTTCTGGAGAATCAAATAATCAGAAATGATTTTGTTAACCTTTCAACTACCTGCTTGCCATCATCTGTTATTATCAAGTGGGTAATTTGTTTCAAGGGGAAGGAGTGTTCCTGGATTTACATGTGAAAATTCTTTAGGGGTAATTCCTATTGCATTTTAGGTGTGATAGTAGTCACATTCTTCCTTTATAGCAATGGGTACAGCCATTGCCAGAGGTAGAGTAGTTCATGGATCAAAACTGGGTTAAGACTATGGGGCCAAACTAGCTGGGATCAAATTTCTGGCTCTGTTTCCTGTTACCTTGAATGACCTTTGGCAAATATTACTTAACCTCTCTGTGCTGTAGTTACCTTTCCTGTAAAAAATAAAAAAAGTAAAATGAGAAAATACATGTTAAGCGCTTGCAAAATGCTTAACTATATGTAACTTACAAAATGATTATTATATGTAACCACTCAATATGTAACCACTCAATACATGTTTCCAACCAAAGGGTGGCAGTTCGAATCCGTCAGGCGCTCCTTGGAAACTCTGTGGGGCAGTTCTACTCTGTCCTATAGGGTCAGTATGAGTTGGAATCGACTCGAAGACAACAGGTTTTTTTTTTAATACATGTTTTGTATTATTAACTATTTTCAAACAAATCAGAAAAGCATGTAACACTTCTGTATTTTCCCATTTCTCCCATCAAATTAATGGCTGAAGCTAAAGCTGTTCCACTGATGCCGTGGGCCTGTCATTAGCTATGGTTAGCTGCTCCCAGAAGGCACAGCATTTACAAACTCCTATAGGAATTGCAAAGACCCAATGGGGGACACTAGAACCCACTTAGTAACTCAACGGCATTGCATCCTTAGGATCATGGATATGGAGGGGCATTGAAAAAATACAATTGCTGTTCCAATGAGGATGGGGCCAAACACACTCTCCTTTCAGTTTTTTAATGGATATTCGTCCATTTCTGAATTATTCACGAAACTAATTTTCTGCTTTCTGCTGTAGCTTCCTTGAGCCAGTCCACGCTTATTAACTAGCTGAGCAGTGAGCAAGGGAGGGTGATAATAAAACACAGTCTAATTTCTTCCTATTGCTCTGATTGCCTGAGAAGCCGGAGAGGAGGAAATGCCTGTGACTACTGAAATCACTCTTTGTTGACCTCAGATAGTCAAGTCAATGGACCCTAGAAGTGGGCGCAGGAGGCAGCTCTGTGTGCGTTCTTAGTGGAGGCTGAAAACTGTCCCTAAGAAAGAGTCCACTCACTATTTGAGTTACTCCTAGGTCCCTGTTAGAATGTTTGTTGAGAAAATGAAATTTTCATAGGTTGGAATCAACTCATGTTTGCATTTAACTTCTGTGAGTTCAACTATATTAAAGAAATATATATATATTATATATTTTAAAAAAATTTTATTATTATAGATTTACTTTAATGAATATATTATACATTTATAAATACATATAATTGTACAGGATTGTACATACAAATAAATATCCTTTATGGGTGATTTAAGAGATTTTCAAGGGTAGTTGTCTCTTTTTTAATTAAGATGTAATTTTTGTACAGTGAGGTAAACCTTCCTTAAGTGTACATTTGATCAGCTTTGAGAAATGCATATATTCATGAAACCTATAGTCCTATAAAATATGGGACATTCATCACCTCAAAAAGTTCTGTTGTGCCCCGTCAGTGAACCCCACCCGTCAGAAGCAATCAGTTATGGTTTCTATCACCAAAAGTTAGTTTAGCCCATTTTAAAACCAAACCTGTTGCCGTGGAGTCAATTGCAACTCATAGTCACCTTATAGGACAGAGTAGAACTGCCCCATAGGGTTTCCAATGAGCAGCTGGTTGATTGGAACTACTGACATTTTGGTTTGCAGCCGAGCTCATAACCACTAGATTTCATGTAAAGGGAATCATACAGAATGTACCCTTTTGTGTCTTGGTTTTGTTCAGTACATTGCCTGTGGGATTCACCCACATCATTCTTTGTATCAGTAGTTCATTTCATTTTATTGCTGAGGAGTATCCGTTGTAGAAATATATCACAGTTTATCATTTCTGGTGAACATTTGAGCTGTTTCCAGTTTGGGGTATTATGAATAATGTGCAATGAACATACCTAAACAAGGCTTTTTTATGGACATGTGTTTTCATTTCTCTTGAATAAACACTTAGGAGTTGAATTTCTGGGTCCCAGTGTAAATACATATTTAACTTTATAAGGAATTGCCAGTTTACCAAAGTGGTTGAACTATTTTGCTGCAAGGGGAATTTTGATTTTCAACCTATTTACTGAATTTAGAATCGAACTCTTAAATAAATGTGATCTCAGCATGTATTACTATAGAAGGACAACCAAACAACCATCCCCTTCATAATACCCATCACTTAATATATAGTATCACCTGTCTGTCAATTTGTCATATTGTGGAGGCTTGTGAGTTGCCATGTTCCTGGAAGCTAGGCCAGCAGTATTTCAAATACCAGCAGGATCATCCATGGTGGACAGATTTTACCAGAGATTTGAAACTAAGACAGACTAGGAAGAAAAGCCTGGCAATCACTCTGAAAATTAGTCAATGAAAACTTTATGGATCACAACAGAACAGTGTCCAACTCACTTCTTTTGGACACTTCATCAGGAGGGATCAATCATTAAAGAAGGACATCATATTTAGTGAAATAAAGGTTCAGCAAAGGTGTGGGAGACCCTCGATGAGAAGGACTGGTACAATAGCTGCAACAATGAACTCAAACATGCTGATGATTGTAAAGATGACACAGGATTTGGCGATATTTGTTGTGTTGTATAGAGGAGTCAGAATTAACTTGATGGCAACTAACAACGACAATATATAGCAAGGCTTTTTGGGAAAGGGACATAACGATAGGTAAGTTTTTTATTCATTTTGTTATTGTTGTTGAAAATATACACAGCAAAACATTCACCGATTCAACAATTTCTACGTGTACTGTTTAGTGACACTGGTTACAGTCTTTGAGTTGTGTAACCATTCTCACCCTCCTAAAAGAGCATAATGCTCAAGGCAGATGTTTTTTACTAGTTAAGTTAAACTATTGTTGGGCTTTAAGAAAACTTCAGGGGGTATTTTTGGTTTTAGTTTTAAAGATTATCAGAAGACAATAGCTTCATGGCTCCAGGGAGTCTGGAATCCATGAGCATTTTAAGTTCTGCTCTGCATTTCCCCCCTTTTGATCAGGATTCTTCCATGGAATCCTTGATCAAAATGTTCAGTAATGGTAGCCCAGCACCATCCAGTTCTTCAGGTCTCACGGCAAAGGAAGCAGTTGTTCACAGAGGCAATTAGCTACACGTTCCATATCCTCCTCCTATTCCTGACTCTCCTTCTTCTCTGTTGTTCCAGGAGAATAGAGGCCAATTTTTGTGCCTTGGATGGCAGCCTGCAAGCTTTTAAGAACCCAGGTACTACACATCGAACTAGGAGGTAGAGCAGAAGCACTAAACATGTTATTAGGCCAAGTAATTGGGATGTCCTGTGAAACCATGACCCTAAACCTCCAAACTAAAAAACCTACTCCCATGAGGTTTTTGGTTGTACATAAGCAGCCTCAGCAGCTACTCTTTTTGTTTTTTTAAGTCATGGTTGTAAATATATCTATCACACAACTTTTGCAAATTCAACTTTTTACAGATGTATGACTTATTGACAGCAATAACAATAATCAGCTGCGCAACTCTACCGTAAATCAATGTGATATTTCCGTCACTGTTAACTCCCCCCCCCCCTTTTCCTCTCCCTCTCACCACTGGTAACCACTAATAAACTTTGTTCACTATTCATTTGCCTTTTCCTGTCTTTTTATACAAGTGAAGTCATACAATATCTGTCCTTTTGTGACTGACTTATTTCACTCAACTTAATGTCTTCCAGCTCCATCCATATGATAGCATGTATCAAGGCTTCATTTCTCCTACTGGCTGAGTAATATTCCGCAGTATGTACATATCACATTTTGTTTATCCATTGATGGGAATTTAGGTTGTTTCCACCTTTTGGCGATTGTGAATAGTGCTGCAATTAATATTGGTGTACAAGTCTGAGTCTCTGCTTTTAAGCCTTTTGAATATATATCTAGAAGTGGAATTCTGGGTCATATGGTAGTTCTACTTTTAATTTTTTGAGGAACTGCCACACTGCTTTCTACAATGGCTGTACCATTTTGTGTTTCCACCAGTAATGGGTAAGGGTTCCAATTTTCCCACATTCTCACCAACATTTGTTATTTTCTGCTTCTTGTTTGTTTTTTATCTTAGCCATCCTAGTGGAAATGAAATGATATCTCACTGTGGTTTTGATTTGCATCTCCTGGTGGCTAATGTCACTGAACATCCTTTCATGTGTTTAGTGGCCTTTTGAATGTCCTCTTTGGTGAAATGAAAACCCTGGTGGTTTGGCAGTTAAGACCTATGGCTGCTAATGAAGAGGTCGGCAGTTCAAATCCACCACACACTCCTTGGAAACCATATGGGGCAGTTCTACTCTGTTCTATAGGGTTGCTATGAGTTGGAATGGACTCAACAGCAACAGGTTTGGGTTTTTTGAGGTGGGTTGGTGAAATGTCTATCGATAGGTAAGTTTTGATAGAAAGATCAAGAAGCAGAATGCAGGAGCTGCTAAAAGAATCAAGGCTCAGAGTCCCAGGAGAAGGTACTTGGGCAACGATGGGTGTGAAGAGCCTTGACATCCTCTGTTTACTACATTTTGCCTCGGCCTTAGTCTGACTTTGATAAATTGCTTCTGAAATACATTCTCAGTGTTTATGACTCTGCCCTCAACTACAAACTAAATTGGTTCCTTGCCCTTTGATTTATTCAACAAACATTTCCTGAGCACCTTCTTCACAAAAATCATTAAGTGATTTCTTTATAGATAGAGAGCATTCTAGAAATAAGTCAGTGGCTTTCTATTCTTTGTCTTCTTAGTGTTGGAGCATGATCTGCACATTTAAACATTCACACAACAAATTTTTTTTGAATGTCTGCTATGGACAGTGCACACGTGTGTATGTCCCATTGGGATTCATGACCCAGATGGACAAAGTTCCTGCTCTCAAGAAGTTCACATTCTAGTGGGGAAAACCAGACAAATCAACGAGCAAATCATACAAACAAACAAGAAGAAGACGACTACATAGTGATAAAGGCTACTTTGGACTGGTAGTCAGGAAGTAACTCTGAGAAATTTAATCTAAGATCTGAACAACAAAAATAACAAGTTGTATGAAGATAAGGGGGAAGAGCATTCCAAGAGAAGGAACCACTAGTGCAAAAAGTGGAAACGACATTGGCATGCTCAAAAGTTGACATCCCCCAATTGAAAATTGTATTCATTTCCCTTTTTGGATACCTTATCTGTTCCCCATGAGAAGGGATTATTTATAGTTAGCAGTCTCTGGAGCTAGGGTTATTTTCTGCCCTCTTCAGAAAACACCATAAACAGGAGTCTAAATATTGCTCTATACCCAGAAAAACAGCCTAGAAAAGCATATTGTTTATTTAACCAACTGTCGAGAACTTGTTAATAGTCCACTGGCTATACAGTAGACACTTCACATGCATGGCCTCATTTAGTCCTCACATCTCTCTTATGACACAGAAAGAAATATTATCTCTATTTCATAGATAAGGAAACAGGGGCACACAGCCATTAAGTAGCAAGACTGAGATTTAAAATCAGATTTCTCTGGGCCCTTCTCAAAAAATACAGAAGCAGAGCAGGTATGAGCAGATTTGCTCTGCTCAGAAGCAACCTCCCATCACTGGCTACCACGCAGGTGAGTAAGAGATCAAGGAAGGTCTCGGGCTGTGCACCTAGGACCAGTACACACACACACACACGCAAAGAAAACTCCAGCTAACTAAGCTCTTCTTGTTTCTGATGGGTGATAGTCCCACACTGGTGTTGCTAAATATGGGGCAGTTGTTTTGTCCGAAGCCCTGGTGGCACAGTGGTTAAGTGCTACAGCTAACCAAAAGGTTGGCAGTTTGAATCCACCAGCCACTCCTTGGAAAACCTCTGGGGCAGTTCTATCCTGCCCTGTAGGGTCACTATGAGTCAGAATCAATTTGAGAGCAACAGGTTTTTTGTTTTGTTTTGTCTAGGAAATTGGGGACTCAGAAGTGGAAAAAAAAAAAGTGTAGGAGAAGGGGAATAAAATTAGGGAATGCAAAATGGGAAAAGGAAATTATCAATTAGTTTCTGTGTTTAGTGAGAAATAGCAATCTCATTGGAAGAAAAAAAAAAATCAAGGCTGACCTCTCAAGAAGTTTGACATCTACATGGGCGAAAAAATAAACAAGTATAAAGAACTGCTTCTGCTGTTCCTACTGTGTACCAGGGGTAAGCAATTTTCTAAGAATAAGGATTTACATGTTGGAAAAGGAAGCTGAAGAAATGAGTATCAAAAAAGACATTGAACAGCAACCGTTAATATAAGCCTTCATTTTATTGACAGAATGGTTCACTTAACTAAATTTTGTTGAAACTTGTTAAGCAAAACTGCCATTTTGAGTGCAACTAGGTCTGGGACATCAAGTATATTGTGAACACAAGAGCGGTTCTTGGAGTAAACAGTCCCTGTTGTCCTGGGAGACAAAAGCAAGAGAAACTTAAAACCTCATAGAATGGCACGGAGTACATTCTATTATCTATTAGATATAAACTGGTAGTTACTTTTAAGTTACCAGAACCATGACCTGAGCTTTGATGCAGGCCCCAGAGAGCTATAAGGCTGTGTTGTCTCACAGTCTCCAGATGAAAGCCTGTCAGTAACAATACATATTGATTCAGTGCAGGGTTTAACCTACCTGTGTAATCAAGCAGGAAATCATGGCTCACCAAAGGAGAAATTGTAATGGTCATGTCCTTGCTATTTTTATAATTGCTCTTTTGTACCACAACTTACTAAGACAACAAAGCCTCATTCATAGATGACAAATACTTTTTTGTATCAGCTAACCAATTATGCTAGCTTTGGAGGATTTATCTTTCTCCAAACCAGAAATGCCTGATAATGTTTTTTAAACAATTGTTAACACTTACAATAATTTTACTTATACTCTGTTCATCACACATCTATCACTTGGAAGTATGTATGGAAACTATGGAATTTATATACTATATATTTTTTTTATTCAGAGAGATATTGGACATTAAAGCAAGAAACTCCAGGTTTCTATTTTCAAAAAGAAACACAGCAAGTAAGGGCTCTTGGAAAATAAAAAATGATAGCAGAAAGATACTCAATAAAAGGCTTCAACAATAAAGTTGAAGAAAATTGCTAGAGAGTATAAAATTCTGAAAGAAGAGTTGACAATAAGAGAACAAAAAATAAGAAAATTAGAGGATCAATCCAGGAGGTCAAATATCTAATAATCAAATTCCAGAGAGAAGAAAGAAGGCAGATGAGAAGAAATTATCTCAGGCATAAGTCCAGAATACTTCCAGAATACGACTTGAAACCAAAATAGGAATCATCACCATGAAATTTCAGAACAGCAGGAATAAGGAGAAGATCCCAAAACTTTCAGAGAGAACAAAAAGGTCATCTACTAAGGATCAAGTAAAAAATAATATTGTACTCTTAAAGCAGCACTCATGAAGATGGCACAAGACCAGGCAATGTTTCTGTTCTGTTATGCCTAAGGTCGCCATGAGTCAGAGCTGACACAACAACAACAACAACAAAGCAACACTAGAAGCTAGAAAAAAATGGAGCAATGTCATCAAATTCTTTGCAAAATGAATTTTCAACTTTGCATTCCATACCCAGCCAAGACATTAATCAAGAATGATGGTAAATACATTTTTAGATGCCCAAAGTCTTTGAAACTTCACCAATAACACATCCTTTCTCAAGAAGCTACTGGAGGACAGTCTCCATCAAAACTAAGGAATAAACCATGAAAGGGGAAGACAGTCTCGGGATACAAAAAATAGGAACTACAACAGAGAAGAACATCAAAGGGAATTCTCTTGATGGCAGAAAAGAGAAGTCTCAGTATAACAGCTTTACAATAAGCCAAAAAAGCGACTGGTATAGGTTTGAACAGGATGGAAGAAATCTCCAGAAGGAAGCAACCATCCAGAGAAAAATGGAAGTGATAGAGTTCCTGATATATCTGTGAGGAAACATTCATTAATAAACAACTGACTACTCAGCGATAGGTAAAAATAAATAGATAAACATTAATTTAAAATATTTTAAACAGAAGATTATGGGATTTCAAATAGAACTTAATTCAAAATCTGATTCGGGCATTTACCAACCTGAGAAGTCTCAGCAGTGACTTAATCTTTCTCAGTTTCTTCATCTATAAAACATACACACGAGATAGGTTTAATTTATGCTTCTTATTTTAACAAAGTTTTGTTTTAAATACGGAAGGTGTAACTGACCATCCAGTATTGCTAATTTGTTTTTTCTCTCTCTGTCACACACATGCACACATACACGCAACCCCAAAGATGTTAAAGGATGCCCCACAATCTAATTTAAGTCTACTAAAATGCAGAAACAAAGGAACACAGAAAACAAAAGGTAGATTATATAAATTATATGCATATAAAGTGAATTCTTGCTTGAGATGAGCTGTATCTGAAGTAGTTTTTTTCAGTTGTATGTACTGCTCCCTGTACCCATGGAATGGTTTATTGTTGGTTTACCGTTGCTTTACATATTTTATACTAAAAGGTAAACTATTTAGACTCAGGCTGCATCAGTTCCAAATTGCTGTTGACTCACTATCCATGGCCTTGAACAAGTTACCTGGTTGCCTTAATCCTCAATTCCCACATCTGCAAAATTAGGATAAAGACAATTGTGAGGCCTAAAGGAGCTAATTGACACTGTGCTGAACACAGTGCCTACGTGGAGTACAGGCTCAGGAAATGTTAGCTGTTTTCATCGTAACTGTTGTTGTTCTGTGCCATTGAGTTGGTTGTAACTCACAGGGACTGCATGTGACAGAGTAGATAGAACTGTCCCATAGGTTTCCTAGGCTGTAATATTTACGGGAATAGATCTCCAGGTCTTTTCTCCCATAGAACCACTGGTAGGTCAAACCAGTCAGAAGACGCACAACATTTATCAATAAGTTTGCCGTCTTATATGGGAGCAGTTTGTAGCACCCAGGTTAGCAGCTGAACACTTTAACCATGCTGCCACCAGGGCTCCTTTATTATTATAACTTCTTCTTGTTGTGTGCCATCGAGTTAATTCCAACTCATAGCGACCCTTTAGAACAGGGTAGGACTGCCCCATTGGGTTTCCAAGAAGCCTCTGATGGATTTGAACTGCCAACCTTTTGGTTAGCAGCCTGAACTCTTAACCACTTCACCACCAGGGCACTACAGGGACTTAATTTAACAAAAGTTTGTTAGCATTTACTGTATGCCAAACACTGCTCTAATGCTTTGCAAATATTAATTCATTTATTCTTCATAATAATACTATAGCGCAATTATTGTTATTATTACAGCAATTTCATATTTGAACCAGTTGAGACAGAAAAGTTGAGGACGTAGTCCAGAGTCACACAGCTAGATACAGAGCTGGAGATTGGATGAAGATGGTCTGGCTGCAAAATGCATGCTTACTACCCTCCTTTATTCCCTGCTCTCTTCTCTTCTCCCTTCCTTCCTCCTTGTTCTAATTGTTCCTAGCAAGTACCTGTTGCCATAAAGTTGATCCCGACTCATTGCAACCCTATACCCAAACCCACCAGTGCCATCGAGTCAATTCCGACTCATAGCGACCCTATAGGACAGAGTAGAACTGCCCCATAGAGTTTCCAAGAAGCGCCTGGAGGATTCGAACTACCATTAGGTATTAAACAAATATTTGTTAAGCTGCACTTATAAAGAAAAGAAAGTTTATAGTAACTGGCATGGAGCTGATTTTAAAAGAATTCAAGGCATTTTGGTCATCCTTACTTCAAAGAGGAATTTTTAAATTTAAAACAATAATATTGCTGTTCATTTTATACATCACTTTCTAAATATCAAGTTGCCTATATTAGAAGAGAAAGCAAAATTTGAATAATCTACAAACTATTCTTGGCACAGGGGTTAAGAACTCAGCTCCTAACCAAAAGGTCAGCAGTTGGAATCCACCAGCTGCTTCTTAGAAACCCTATGAAGCAGTTCTAGTCTGTCCTATAGAGTCACTATGAGTCAGAATCAACTTGACAGCAACGGATATTAACTTATAATGAGTGTTCTCAATACAGGCACACCTTGTTTTATTGTGCCTCACTTTATTGCACTTCACAGATATTGCATTTTTTTTACAAATTGGAGGTTTGTGGCAGCCCTGCTTTGAACAAGCCTATCAGTACCAATTTTCCAACAGCATATGCTCACTTCATCTCTGGGTCACATTTTGGCAATTCTCAAAATATTTCAAACATTTTCATTATTATTATATCTGTTATGGTGCTCTGTGATCAGTGATCTTTGACGTTACTATTGTAATTGTTTTGGGGTGCTACAAATTGCTCCCATATAAGACGGCAAACTTAATTGATAAATGTTGTGTGTCTTCTGACTGCTTCGCCAACCCACCATTCCCCTGTCTCTCTACCTCTCCAGTTTCCCTATTCCCTGAGACACGACAATATTGAAATGAGGCCAGTTAATAACCCTACAACGGCCTCTAAGTGTTCAAGTGAAAGGAAGAGTAGCACGACTCTCACTTTAAATCAAAAGCTAGAAATGATTCAGTTTAGTGAGGAAGGTATGTTGAAAGACAAGATAAGCAGAAAGCTAGGCCTCTCAAGCCAAACAGCCAAGTTGTGACTACAAAGGAAAAGTTCTGGAAGGAAATGAAAAGTGCTACTCCCCACGAACACACGAGTGGTAAGGAAGTGAAACAGCCTTATTGCTGATATGGAGAAAGTTTTAGTGGTCTGGATAGAAGATCAAACCAGCCACAGCATTCTCTTAAGCCAAAGCCTAATCCAGAGCAAGGTTCGAAAACTATTCAATTTTATGAGGGCTGAGAGAAGTGAGGAAGCTTCAGAAGAAAAGTTTGAAGCTAACAGAGGTTGGCTCAGGAGGGTTAAGGAAAGAAGCCACCTCTGTAACACAGAAGTGCAAGGGGAAGCAGCAAGTGTGGATGTAGAAGCTGCAGCAAGTTATCCAGAAGGTCCAGCTAAAATAATTGATGAAGGTGGCTACACGAAAAAACAGATATTCAGTGTAGACGAAACAGCCTTACATTGAAGAAGATACAAGCTAGGATGTTCGTAGCTAGAGAGAAAACAATACCACCTGGCTTCAAAGCTTCCAAGGACAGGCTGACTTTGTTGTTAGGAGCTAGTGAAGTTGAAGCCAATGCTCATTTACCATTTTGAAAATTCTAGGGCCCTTAAGAATTACGCTAAATCTACGCTGCCTGTGCTCTATAAATGGAACAGTAAAGCCTGGATGACAGCAGGTCTGTTTACAGGACAGTTTACTGAATATTTTAAACCCACTGTTAAGATCCACTGCTAAAAAAAAAAGATTCCTTTGAAAATGTTACTGCTCATTGACAATGAACCTGATCATCCAAGAGCTCTAATGGAGATGTACAAGGAGATTAATGTGTTTTTATCCCTGCTAACACAACGTCCATTCTGCAGCCCATGTATCAAGGAGTCATTTTGACTTTCAAGCCTTATTATTTAAGAAATACATTTTGTAAGGCTACAGCTGCCATGTAGAGTGATTCCTCTGATGGATATGGGCAAAGTAAACTGAAAACCTTCTGGAAAGGATTCACCATTCTGAATGCCATTAAGAACATTCGTGAGTCATGGCCAGAGGTCAAAATATCAACATGAACAGGAGTTTGGAAGAAGTTTTCAACCTTCATGGATGACTTCGAGGGGTTCAAGACTTCAGTGGAGGAAGTAACCGCAGATGTAGCAGAAATAGCAAAAGAACTAGTATTAGAAGTGAAGCCTGAAGATGTGACTGAATTGCTGCAATTTCATGATGAAATTTAATGAATGAGGAGTTGCATCTTATGGATGAGCAAAAAAAAAAAAAAATGGTTTCTTGAGATGGAATCTACTCCTAGTGAAGATGCTGTGAACATTGTTGAAATGACAACCAAGGATATAGAATATTGCATAAACTTAGTTGAAAAAGCAGTGGCAAGGTTTGAGAGGATTGGGTCCAATTTTAAAGAAGTTCTACGGTGGATAAAATGCTATCAGAGAGCATCACAGGCTACAGAGAAATCTTTTGTGAAAGGAAGAGTCAATCAATGTCCCAGACTTCACTGGTGTCTTGTTTTAAGAAATTGCTACAGCCACCCCACCCTTCTGCAACCACCACCCTGATCAGTCAGCAGCTATCAACATCGAGGCAAGACCTCCACCAGCAAAAAAATTATGACTCGATAAAGGCTCAGATAATGGTTAGCCTTTTTTAACAATAAAGATTGCTATATTTTTTATTAAGGTATGTACATTGTTTTTCAGATTTAATGCTATTGCACACTTAATAGACTATAGTATAGTGTAAACATAACTTTTATATGCACTGGGAAACTAAAAAATTTGTGTGACTCACTATACTGCAGTGGTCTGAAACCAAACCAGCAATATCTCCAAGGTATGCCTGTAATCTCCATTATTTTTTCACAGTTAGCAAAGTCTCTAGTTATTTAAGGTAGAAAAACTCACCCATTATTATCATTTATAGGAGTAAAGATATGCTTTTCACTCCAAGACTGAGGTATGAAACAGAAGAAAGCGCCTAAGATAATCAGTTTGGGGCAGAATTTGAAATTTAACATATTAACATGGAATTTATTTGCAAGCATTTCATCACCTCTGACCAACAACCTAATAAAGGTAGGGCTGTCCCTTATTTGGAAACCCTGGTGGCATAGTGGTTAAGTGCTACAGCTGTGAACCAAAGAGTTGGCAGTTCAAATCCACCAGGCGTTCCTTGGAAACTCTATGGAGCGTTCCTTGGAAACTCTATGGAGCATTTCTACTCGGTCCTATAGGGTCGCTACGAGTCGGGCACTGGGTTTTGGTTCCTTCCTTAAATATCTAAAAATCTACTGTTCCCTGAGTGACTTCCCATATTAGTACATGAGATAGGCAGAGTTGACAGTTTCCAAAGCCTTTTTAGATATCACCACTTGGAATTTTACATTGTGATGTTGCTACTGGGGCTGCTAAGTAGCTTCCATCTGGTCACCTTTATGTGCATTCTAAGCGGCTCTTTAAAAATATGCATCACTCGTATTTGCAGTATCCCATAGGTAAATGGGCTCCAGGCACCTGTAAAATAAGCACAGACATAATTAAACAGATATAAAAATGCTTATATGCTGGTGGGGTGGTCTAGGCCCTAGGTGAAAAGCTAAAGATGATAAGTCAAAATCCTAACTACTGATATTGTTCTAACAAAGAAGATTAAAAGAGTTACTACAGACTTTCTTTTTCTTCTTCATTTACATCCATGAGCTAAGGTCAGCGTCATGTATTCAGTTATGTCCCCCCAAAATGTGTATATCAATTTGGTTAGGCCAAGATTTCCAGTATTCTGTGGTTGTCCTCCATTTTGTGATTGTAATTTGATGTTAAAGAGGATTAGCGTGGGATTGTAACACCCTTACCAGGTCACATCCCTGATCCAATGTAAAGGGAGTTTCCCTGGGGTGTGGCCTACAACACATTTTCTCTCTCAAGAGATAAAAGGAAAGGAAAGCTAGCAGAGATGGGGAAATTTATACCACTAAGAAAGAAGCACTGGAAGCAGAGCATGTCCTTTGGACCTGGGGTTCCTGCTCGGAGAAGCTCCTGTCTGGGGAAGATTGACGAGAAGGACCTTCCTCCAGAGCCAACAGAGAAAGAAAGCCTTCTCTTGGAGTTGACGCCCTGAATTTGGGCTTCTAACCTACTAGACTGTGGGAAAATAAATTTCTCTTTGTTAAAGCCATCCACTTGTGGTATTTCTGTTATAGCAGCACTAGATGACTCAGGCAGTCAGTTAAAAGAGACACATTTAAAGATATTGTTTTGTATTGACTATGTTTTACTCATAATAAACTAAAAACTCATTGCTAAAGGATTATTTGAAGAGATAGAGTCAACAAACCCGGGGAAATTATTTAACCTCTCTGGAGCTCAGATTTCTTAACACACATAGACTGCATTTAGTCAGACTAAATTATTTCATTTTCTTAAAAACCACAGTGGTTGGTATTTGCGTTTCCAGCTGCCACATCTTTGCCTGGTGCTTAGCTGGTTTTTAGAGTTGAAGGAAAATCTACTATAATAAACAATTGGGAAAGAGAAGGAACATAGCTGCTCTTTCACTATTTTCTATCTGTGTCTCTCATTACACTATTAGTTATGCTTGTATGAATATACAAGTCCTGGGAAAGTAAATCATTTCCAAGAATTTATTAGAGCAAGAGATCTTTGCCTTTGGAAGAGGTCAGAGAGTTCCGGCAATGTCTTGGTCACTAGTACACTAGACTTGTACTTTGTTTCTGGTTGGATTTCACTTTTACAATGAAAAGTAAAGATGTAAAGAAAGTCTAGAAACCTGAAACTGGCCAGAATAAAAAAATAAACTATCAGATGAACCATAGCACTTATCATATCACATTGCTCTTATTTGCTTGTATGTCTATGTCATCTACTAAACTGTAAGCTTCTTTAGGGGAGGAAATTGTGGCTTATTCATCTTCAATCAGAATGGGTGCTGGCTGTAACTCATCAACATGGCCATAGTTGTGCATTGGTTAAATATCAGCCCTAATCTATTCCTAGTGCCTAGCACAAAGCCTGGGAAAATACTAGATGTTCAGTAAATGTTTGGTGAATACATGAATAAAGGGATGAATGAGTGAATAAATGCCATAGCATCCCATCCCATCAAAGCCTATCTCTACCAGGATTGTCCTAATTAAAAAAAGGAGATTTTAAGAGTGTCCTAATATCAGTCTTAAAATCTCCTTTGAGCTCAATGGCCTTCCACAATGCAGAAAGAAAGATTACAGGTATTATGGAAGCCACCGTGACCCCACAGTCCCCTGGCAATGGATCCAATTAGCCCAGGGCTCTGTGGTAGGCACTACAACCTTCGGTGTATTGGGAACATAATCTCAATAGTAAACATAGAAAGAACATCAAAGTCCTCCTATGCAATGAGAATTGTGATTTCAGAAAACAGGCTGTTGTCTCGGTGCTTTCTATATAAAAAATAAAAATAAAAAAACTGATTCATAAGAGGTGTCTGATAGTTACTTTGCCGTTAAAACAGAATTCTATTGAAAAATATGTATATCTCCCCACACTGAAATTTTGGATAAGCGTTGTTTTATGTTTGTTATAAATTAAAAAAAAAAAAACACCCAAACCAAACTTGTTGCCATCGAGTCCATTCCGACTCATAGCAACCCTATAGGACAGAGTAGAACTGCCCCATAGAGTTTCCAGGGAGCACCTGGTGGATTCAAACTGCCCACTGTCTGATTAACAGCTATAGCTCTTAACCACCATCCCACCAGGGTTTCTGTGTTTGTTATAAGAAAGTAGAAAAGTCTTAAAAATTAGCATTAAAGTTTATGAAAAGATACTCTTTTCTACCAGATAAATTTGGGGAGAAAATTCTTAACCCCCATATTTGCTCATCATCATCAACAAAAGCATCAAGCGTTTATTGAATTGTCCAGTGAGCATTTGCCATTGGGGGACCACCCAGAATTCATGCCCCTTTCATAAGAGCAATCCTACTGTGTGTAGCTCTAGTGGGGAAGGAAGTCTAGGGGCCTTCCCCTGCCCAGTAAAGGACAAGGTTGCCAAAAGCTGCCATACCCCATCTCTTACTGCCCAGGCAGAGTCAAGGTATGTGCGTACCACCTAAGCTTATCCAGTCACTCTCTACCAAGGGATTTTTGAATTGTAAGCAGAGCAACAGAAGCATGGAAGAAGCAGGTGTAGTTGATTGATTCCAGCAGTTGTGCCTATTGGAGAGTCAAACGCTTCCCACTACAGAGGCCTCCCGGATGGATGATTTGTCCCAAGCTTGGATCTTCAGCTCTCTTTAAACTTTTAAGCCCAAGGTATATTTTCAACAATATAATTTTAGTTGAAGTTAAACAAAGTTATTTTCTGCTGTTTGCACCAAAGAAATGCAACTATATTGGGCATAAACTATTGGAAACACAAATAGGTATATGGTACTATCCTTGCCCACAGTAAGCAGACAACCTAGTTGAAGAGAATATAAGAGTGGAACAAGAGGCAGAAAAGGAGCAAGAGTGGGATGGAGAAATAGAGAATTGAGACAGCCTGGGAGTCAGATTGTTTGGGAGAAGGTTCCTTCCACTTCTCCACCATCCTCATTCTTTGACATTGCTTCATTAATTAACAGTCTTGACTACCAGGCATCCACATAGGCCAGATGATGGAGAAAGAAAAGGAAAAAATGTGGCGCTCAGAGAAATTGTTGCCTAGGTAGAGAGATACAATTCACACATTAAAAAATTAGAAAATAATACAAGACAGGACATAGCTCCAGACTGGATTTGGTTGTGCAAACTTTTTTAAGCCTTATAGGACTTTAAAAAAAAAAAAAAAAGGACATAAATTAGAGATCTCAGTGGACAGAAATTAGAGAGCTCAGCCATCAGCTAGCTCAAAGCAATCTTTAAATTTTGTCAAGTCAATGAAAATAATCAATTTGAATTTTTTCTTGACATCATATATACTAAAATAAAAATTCTATGCTTTACATTTTTTAAAATCTTATTGCTTTTAATATTATGGATATCTGCAATCTGAATTAGATTTAATAAAAATAAATGGGCCAAGCTGTCTGTTCGAAATAAACAATTTAAAATATATATATAATAATAGAATTTACATTTAGTTTTATCCTTCAGTAAGAGACTAAACAGAGAAAATGGTTATTATTAATTTTATTTCTTAAAAGTAATAATGTCCTAGGAAAAAGAATTAAAAAAAATAGCTAACTTTGAAGTAGAGGCTACGATGTGCCAGCCCTGTTCTAAGTACTTTACATACATATTGACCTATTCAGTGTGTGTTGGTAAATGTTAAAACAACCCTCCCTTGGTGGGGAGGGAGGGGAGAGCCTTGATTTGTAGAGTTTGCCAATTTCTGTGGTGTAAATATTCCCAGTCCAACACCAGTCTATTGTTTGTCACACTGTGGTGGCTTGACTGTTGCTATGATGCTGGAAGCAATGCTACCAGTATTTAAAAAAACAGCAGAGTCACTAATGGTGGACAGGTTTCAGTGGTGTTCCTAGACTAAACAGACTAGACGGAAAGGCCTGGTGATTACTTTTAAAATTTAGCCAAAGAAAACCTTATGGATCACAACAGAATAGTATTTGACTCATTTGCTTTGGACATGTCATTAGGAGGGATCAATCACCAGAGGAGACACCAGGTTTGGTGAAATAGAGAGCTGGCTAGGGCAAGGGAGATGGATTGGCACAATAATCGTAACAATGGATTTGAACATGCCGGTGATCATGAGTGTGACACAGGATCAAGCAACGCTTTGTTCTATTGTACATAAGATCGCCATGAGTCAGAGTTGACTGGATGAAACTATCTATATCTAAATAGTCCCACTAAAATTTCTCCACTCACTCTTCTGGACCTTGAAACATTTTTCTGATTTCCTAATTCTAATACTACAAAGCCTTCTGGGAAAATAATTATTTTTCATAAATTAAAGAGAGTCTATTGACAAAGAGCTGATAAAAAGTTATGGAAATCAACTGTTTCAGAGATTTGAGGAAAAAAAAAAGCTCATGATCAAAAAAGAAGTTAAGAAAGCCCCATAAATCAACTTCATATATTTCATACTTTTGCCTATGTTTGGAACTCATATCAATAGCAACTCTTTTCCGTACAGCAAGATTTTAGTTATGAACCCTGCTAAAATAAAATCTATCTGTTAAAGAACTCTCATAAGCAGTGGTAAGTGCTGTTGAGTCAGTTCCGACTCATAGCGACCTTATGTACAACAGAACAAAATACTGCCTGTCCTGTGCCATCCTCACAATGGTTGCTATATTTGAGCCCATTGTTGCAATTGCTGTGTCAATCCATCTCTTGAGGGTCTTTTTCTCACTGACCCTCTGCTTTACCCAAGAATGATGTGCTTCTCCAGGGACTGGTCCCTCCTGATAACATGTCCAAAGCACATGAGATGAAGTCTCACCATTTTCGCTGCTAAGGAGCATTCTGGCTGTGCTTCTTCCAAGGCAAATTTCTTTGTTCTACTGGCAGTGCAAGGTATATTCAATATTCTTCACCAACACCATAATTCAAAGGCATCAATTCTTCTTCTGTCTTTTTTATTCATAGTCCAGCTTTCACATGCATAGGAGGTGATTGAAAACACCATGGCTCGGGTCAGGTAGACCTTAGCCCTCAAAATGACATCTTTGCTTTTCAACACTTTAAAGAGGTCGTTTGCAGCGGATTTGCCCAATGCAATGCATCGTTTGATTTCTTGACTGCTGCTTCCATGGGTGTTGATTGTGGATCCAAGTAAAATGAAATTCTTGACAACTTCAATCTTTTCTCCGTTTATCATGATGTTGCTTATTGGTTAGGTTGTGAGAATTTTTGTTTCTTTATGTTGAGGTGTAATCCATACTGAAGGCTGTGGTCTTTGATCTTCATCAGTAAGTGCTTCAAGTTCTCCTTGTTTTCAGCAAGCAAAGTTGTGTCACCTGCATACTGTGGGCTGTTAATGAGTCTTCCTCCAATAGTGATGTCATGTCCGTCTTCATATAGTCCAGCTTCTCGAATTATTTGCTCAGCATACAGATTGAATAGGTACGGTGAAAGGATACAACCCTGACAAACACCTTTCCTGATTTTAAACCAACCAGTATCCCCTTGTTCTGTTAGAACAACTGCCTCTTTGCCGTCTTGCCTCATGAACCGAAGGAAATCAATATTTTTTTCTTCTTTCTTTGCTTGCTTTTAAAGATAATAATGCTTAAGAAATGTCTTCTGTGTTGCTTTGACCTCTCCCTCCAATGATTTTATTTTTTTAATTAATTTATTTCTTTTGTTTATTTTAGGATGCCCCAGCAAAGCATTTTTTATATAACGGCTGATAGCCCTTGTTGCCAATATAGAATTTCTTGGGCTTTAGAACTACTTTTGGGTACAGGTGGTGGGGGCGAACCATTAGAGTGAACTGGCTGGCTATTAGCGTCTGAAAGGCAATCGGCTCAGCTGACTGCTTAGCCTGGAGATTGTTTCCTTTGGAAGGCGACACAAAGCAATATATATTTAGTATAAAGAGTAAGCGTATCTTTACATCCCTGAGTGGATGAAAAATGATCTGTTTATCCTGAGAATACCAAAGCAGCACTCTCACAGTCTCAGTAAAAAGACAAATATATATATGTATATATATTTGATTGATGCCATGGTGGCCAGGATCATACACCATGTAAGCTAAATCTCTACCATCCCGCCTATTCTCAGATCTAATCCTCCTCTGCTTCCTCCCTCCTGTTCTCCCCAAAGCTGCAGCCTTAAACCAAGTGTTAGGGATTGAATTATGTCCCCCCAAAATATGTGCTGTAAATCCTAATTTCTCGGCTTCTAACCAAAAGGTCGGCAGTTCAAATCCACCAGCCGCTCCGTGGAGAAAGATGCTTCCAAAGATTTACAGCCTGGGAAACCCTGTGGGGCAATTCGACTCTGTCCTATAGGGTCGCTATGAGTAGGAATCGAATCGAAGGGAGTGTGCCTGGTTTTAGTTTGGTATCTTGAGCCAATCTCTTTTGAGATATAAAAGAAAACAAGCAAGCAGAGATGGGAAAAGACAGATGCCAAGCCACATGAAGATTACCCAGGAGCAGAAGCTCAAAGAGACAAGGACCTTCCTTCAGAGCTAACAGAGAGAAAAAGCCTTCCCCTAGAGCCGGTACCTTGGATTCAGGCTTCCATCCTCCTAATCTGTGAGAAGATAAATGTCTTTTTGTTAAAGCCACCGACTAGTGGTATTTCTGTTATATCAGCGCTGGATAACTAAGACACTAAGATATTGCCCTTACCCTTAAGATAACATGGGATGGGACCCTTGCTTCAGGAGAACGATTTTACCAGAAAGCCAGAAAGTGCTCCTCTGTGGTGAGGCTCTAAATACAGGGCCAGGACAGCCCCCAGCACCACTTTCACCTCATGCTCCCTCCTGTGGAAGTGGCCAGACACACCACTGTGCCCTCCACTGGATGACCCTTCCCGAAATCCCAGTGCTTCGTGGCTTCTGGGAGTTAATTCATTGATTTTCTTTATGGTTTGCTTTGCTACCTTCCCAGAAGAGTTATCAAAATAAATAAACAAAGGTAAGGAGATACCTCAGAAAACATTAAAAATACATTAAGAACCTGAGGTAATTGTGTGATCTCAGGACACTTTAAATTAATATCTGTGCTGCATCCTTTCTTGACCTCAGGGAGTTAAGGTCCATAAACAGGATTAGAGTAGAGACAGGCAGGGAGAGATTAGACGTGCTCTGGGTTAAAAAAAAAAAAAAAAAACAGAAGCAGGGCTATGCTTTCAGATGGATTAATTTAATTTTCTAGGAGGGAGGAAAGGATTGTTTTAGGGCTTAAATCCATGGGAGTATCTCAGATACAGATGAACTTTGACCACTTATGGATTTTTTTTTTTTTTTTTTTTTTGACAGATACATAGAGGTGGGCAGAAAAATGACCCATCACCTCCTCTGGGAAGCAAAGACTATAGGGATCTATTTTAATTATCAAAATTTTATCTCCTTTCAGTTAAAATTCACCTAAGGGCTGTAGGGAGAAAGACCTGGTCATTTGCTCCCGTAAAGATCACAGCCTAGAAGACCCTATGGGGAGGGGCAGTTCTAGTCTTCACATGAGGTTGCTATGAGTTGAAAACGACTCAAGGGCTCCTAATAACAACACTCCATAAAATACTCTGCATAGACAATAGGTTTTTAACTCACTGTTGGAAATAAAGGGTGATATTCCATGTGATTCCTTCAAGATGACAATAATTCCTTAGAGATAAGGAAATGTTTGCCCAGTAAATTTTTATTCAGAGCATCGCTAATGAAAAATATTCTAATAAGCCCAATTTTACAATTTACACATGGAACGAGAGATTTCAATAGGAGGAAATATTAAAATATTGAAATGAGGCTTTGCTCAAATACTAAAGCAAACTCCAGCGCCAGAGAGAGGCTGGGGAAAAGGAGGGGGTGAAGGGGCTTGGTTCTCCCAGGCACCTAACATAGTCCAAATAGGAAGACTCCCTCCATGGGAAGCATGGGTTACTCTGGTGGAGCTGAGGAGCAGGAAGAGCACTGAGCAGAGGGCCAAGCAGCCTTAAGTCCTCTCCTGCTCTTGCTCTATCACTGACCGGGCTGTGACCTTCTTCACAGGAAACTTCCTCCTTCATTTCCTGAGGTGCAGGGGGAGAAGGAAAGGAGTGTGAGAAGCACGTGAAAGATCAATGGCATTACCGCAAACACCTTTCAAGAAGGTTCTCTGTGAGGGAAACTAGCATCTTAAAACCAGCTTCTAAACACACATAAAAGGGTGTTTAGGAAACTCTCTGCTCTCTTCAAGCCTAATTTCATAGGAAAAGTTTAGAATGTTTATTAAGCAACTCAGAAAAATAATACCAAAAGAGGGAAATGAATGACAAATCACTTCCTAGTTGTAGGGACTGTATCTAATACCCTAATTCACATGACTATCTACATTATGTGTATATTTTCCTGCAACAAATTCAGTCTGTATCATCTACTGGACACTTAACTCGTGATAAGACACTTAATTCACAGTACTTCCATGGAGATATGAAAGACAGTTTGGTACACCTTGCTTCTCTGAGATACTTAACATTTGAGCATTTCACAGCATTGTGGCTTTCTGGGCAACACAGGAGAGGAAGCAGCTCAAATCATAGGGTCTTAAGTGAGTCACTTCACCTCTTAGCCCTCTAGCTTCATCTGCCCCAAGGAAATCGTGGTCTCACAGATGATCTTACGAGTAGATGGAACAGCCACGTCTGTTCTGCTTCAAGGAATATAGAATTGGCTCTTCACTTCATCAAGTTTTGTTTATTTTTAGCAGTTTTATTGACATTCCATAAACAGCACGTATTTAAAGTGTACACTTTGAGAAGTTTCTTTTATAAGTTTTGACCCATGAAATCATCCTCACGATCAAGATACTGAATATATCAATCGCCTCCAAAAGTCTCTTTGTGCCCCTTCGTAATCTCTCCTTCCTACCCCGCCAGTCCTTTCCCCTTCCCCAAGCAACCATAGATCTGGTTTCTATTACCATAAACTAATCTGCATTTTCTAAAGTTTCTTTAAGTTGTATCATATAGTACGTGCTTTATGTTGGGAATGGGGCTGGTTCCTTTCATTCAACATAATTATTTGGAAATTCATTTATGTTGCTGTTTGTAATAACAGCTCATTCCTTTTTTATTATGACAGTTTTCCCATCCAATCTTCTGAAATATTTAATCCCACCAAGAGTCAGCCCTTTGTGTCAAGAAAAGTTTTTGATACTTAACCTGCCACCCTTAAAACTGCAAGTCCTTCTAAGGACCATCACCCCACCCCAAGATGTGTCTGTGAACATGTTTGTTAGAATGTGAAGTGGTACCTAGCTGTGAATCAAATGTAAATATCCAAGAATATAAACATTGATTAGGGAAACAGGAGGCCCAAAGATAAATTTTGAATTTTTGTTGCTTTAAAGATGCCCACACTCACCCTATCTCATATGAATGTTCTAATTAGGTTACCTATTTATAAAACAGCCACTACCTATCTGTCAGTTTGTCACACTGTGGGGGCTTGTGTGTTGCTATGATGCTGGAGGCTATGCCACCAGTACTTCAAATACTAGCAGGGTCACCCATGGTAAACAAGTTTTAGAGGACCTTCCAGACTAAGAAGAAGAAAAAGACCTGGCGATTTACTTCTGAATGAAAACTCTGTGAATTTCAGAATATTGTCTGAACTTTGACTCGCATAGTTTGGGTCCAGAATCAGGAGGGATCGATCGCTGGAGAAGGACGTCATATTTGGTAAAGTAGAGGGCCAACGAAGGTGAGGAAAATCCTCAAAGAGATGGATTGACACAATGGCCACAACTCAAACACACCAACGATCGTGAAGATGGCACAGCACTGGGCACCATTTCATTCTGTTATGCACAAGGCCATCACGAGTTAGAGCCAACTCAATAGTAACTAACGACGACAACAACAAATTTCTAAAAGCTGGATTATTATTTTTCTTTCTTTGTAGATTTCACTGCTCTTCAGTCCCATCCAAGCTCAGGATTGGAGCTCTCCCTTTCACATTCCCACCTCCTTTTGAGAATCACACGTACGTAACCACCTTCCATTGCAGGGGCTTAAATGTGTCCTGGATTGCTGAGAAGATATGTATGAGGCAGCCACAGTTTTCACTGGCCAGTTTAACTGGACAAGCAAAGTCTCCTGTCGGTAGAAGGCTCTGCAGTGAAGAGCTGCTGGTTTCTTTCCCCAGGCAACATGCTGTGCTTCTGGGAAGGGTTTGCCAGCTTTGCTCAGCCCCCGTGGTCAGCCCCTGTGATCCTCAGCCATCTCCCCACTGCGTGGGGTCTCACCAGGTTCCCTTTGCTCATTGCCCATCCCTCCAATCTCCAACTCCTGCACCTCTGCCTATCTCCTACTTCTTAGGTACACAGCTTCTGATCTAAAGGGGTGGGAAGTTAATGTGTGTAGAGCCATCTGGTTCTTCTATTTCTTCCCAAATCTATTGTGAATTCATAGCATCTGGGCTTGTTTATCTCAGATCTTCCTACTGCTTGTCAAGAGCCTGACTTGGAAAATTAAAAAAAAAAAAAAGAAAAGGATGGACAAACTATTTCTTGACCTTTGGTCCCATTATAACAATGCTATTTCTCCAGTTAATGTGGAAGAAAGCTCGTGCATGGTAAGTGGGGAGAAGCTAACACAAACATTAATATTTCAAAGTATTATCTTACCACATGTATTTAAATTATGCACATGTATTTACAATCTTCTAATATTAATGGATTCAGAGCCATTAAAAATGGAATTTAGTAAAATAGTCCCAAGTCCTAGAAATCAGTGCAACATAAGAAACAATAAGATTTACCTAACAAGGGATGACTTTTTGACCCCAGGAAGCCTACTTCACTGTGGTTAAACTAAAAGATTACTTCACTGCACTTTAGAAAAAAAAAATGAATTTTTAAATCGATGTTACCATCATCATCCAAAACCATTTACCAAATAAATGCGGTTCTGTGCTATCCTGAGCCAGGGCAGCCCTGAGGCCCAGAGGGCCACTTTAATGCCATTGCTTTCCATTAATGGGATGTTTTCAAACCCTCAGCAAAGCAAGAAGTTTGTTAGAGAAGAAGAAGGAGCCATTCTGTGTGAAGAAAGAGCCTGCCGCTAAAGGGAAACTGTGACTCTTTTACCACACTTGTTTCAAGGTTTTCTGAAGGGTTGGCAGCATCTCATGTGCCCATGAACATCACTGAGACTGAACTGTTAAAGACCTGCGTATCCTGGAAACCCATCAAGAAACATATCAGAGGATTTGATCCAAGGGTTCTGTGGTGTGATCGATTTCAGCGGCAAATGTAACCCCCCACACACACTTGAAAGTTTCAAAATCCATTCATTCATCAAGTGCCATCTCTACAATCAGCTCAAAGGGAAGCCAACAGGAAATGGATGTTGCTGTTCACAGGTTCACAGGATAGTTGTCCCTCCTTGTTTCAGAGATAGCTTCAGCTCAGTACCATACTCCCACCCAAACCCACTACTGTTGAGTGGATTCAACTCATAGCAACCCTATGAGACAGAGTAGAACTGCCCCATGCAATTTCCAAGGCTATAACCTTTACAGAAGCAGGCTGCCACATCTTTGTCCTTCGGAGCCACTGGTGGATTTAAACCACCAGGTTGGAACCACCAACATTTCAGTTAGCAGCCCAACACATAACCACTAGGCCACCAGGGTTCCTTGGTACCACACTACAAACATTTCTTTATTTTCTTTCAATGTACTTGAGCATGCTTGATCTTTCAGGGGCAAGGAAGAGATTAATAATCTAGGAATCATAACTAATACTCCTCTCAAATTTATTTTTTCATGAAATGATTAAATGCCAACAGAAGTCTACTACACTTGGCAGCCATGACATCTTCAATCTATTCTTCCTTTTCTTAGAAAAGAATTTCCTTGAGATTTTGAAGATATTGGCAAAAAAAAAAAAAAATGGATAGTATGTATAACTATAGGAACAAAAAACAGATCATTGTTTACCAGGGGTTAAGGGTGGAGGGAGGGCTGACTACAAACCGGCAGCACACACAGGGGAATTTAGATGAGCGGTGATGTATCTTGACATAACTGTATCTTGATTATAGTTGTGGTCACCTGGAAAGTTAAAAAAACAAACAAATAAAAAGAATGAACAAACTATTCCTTAATCTTTTGCTCCCAGTATAAAAATCACACTTCTTGAGTTAATGTGGAAGGAAGGTCATGCATAATAATTGGGGGAGGCTAAAATACAAGCACTAATATTTTACAGGACTATATGCATTTGTATATGCATTTGTCAAAACTCATACAACTGTACACCCCAAAACCTGAATTTTAATGTATGTAAATTAAAACATAAAGCAAGTGCACCGAGCCCTATTAAACTGGTGTCTCTAAGAGAAGGAGCTTGGGGACAATAGTTGAAATGACAGGTATTCAACTCCTGTTTTCCTTTATGATGTCTGGGAAAATCATTTGCCTTATGTATTATTATGAAAATAATTCTTGATTACCTTCTTAAAAATGCAAATTATTGCACAATAAGAATAGCAATATAAATACTACAGCCATGTCCAATGTTTACTGAACAATCTTAAATATTATTCAAACCCTTCTTTACCCTTTTCTTACCAGACCTTTCTCAGCCAAATGGGTTTAGCTAAAAGGAATTTTTTTTTCCAATCATGAAACACTTGATGTTTACCAAAAAGTCATACCCACTCCATTAGTGGAAACTGGAGACCAATTAATCAGGTTCACATATCAAGTCATTTAATGATAAAACTTGACCATATTTTGCTTTCTTATTCTCATGTGTGTCCCCAAAAGTTCTTCAACTTATGTTAGTAGCCAGAGACATTTGCCCTTGGGTAGAAACTGTGAATTTGCCAGTTAATTAGCTAATTTGTTTCCATGCTTTGTGAACAGTGCTCATTTGTCCTTCTTTGGGTTTATGCTGCCTTATTCTCCTTGGACTCATGATGCCTTATTCTCCCATTTGCATGTCTGCCCCCTACCCAACACCCACACAAGGCAACTAAGATCAATTCATTTCCTATAATTTCTTTGTATTTTATTTATATATACATGTATATTATCTCTAATTAAAAAGATGAAGAATGAAGTAGGCTGGAATACTTTTGTAAAGGCCACTGGCAGAACCAACAGTATTTTTTTTTTTTTTTTAAGAAAGTTTTCATTTGGTACATGGAGAGAAGCAACGTCAACTGAGATCAGTTTATGGTGGTATTTCTCAACCAATTAAAAGGTGTGTTTGCCAGTTCTAAACCAGATATTCCTGTAGGAATATTCCTTGTAGTTCTGCTTAGTAGATGGAAACCAAATGTGTAAAGGTCCCCCAGCTATTACTCCTCCTAGTTTTGTCTCAACTTATTTGGCAGCTATTTCCCTTTTGTTAGCTCGTTAAAGAATTAACTTCACAGTGAGATTTATTATGGTAGCAAGATCTCAGTAGCTTTTAAGATTCTTTAAACCATGATTTTCCCCTACACTCTTCCCCTGAAAACTGTTTAAACTCTATGTGAATATTTAGAAAACCTGATCTTATACAAGTAACTGACTTGTTGCAAGAGAAAAGAGGTTGGCTGGAAAACAGTGGGGTAATTTTGGTTTTGGTTAATAATTACACCAACTTAAAAGCTGTTTGTGAAAACAAATGGCCCAGATCAACACTGAAACACCCTAGAGACAATTTGTGTTCTACAAATTCGCATTCTTTTTCACCAACTTCAGAGCTGGGATTGTATTTCTTCCTGGCCTGAGAATGTGTCATTGTAGCCTTGACTACAATGGAGCCATTGATTCAAAATACAAAGGGGGAGGCTAGAGATCCCTGCACAACCGACTCCCTGTGCCTGCTCTCACTCTTTCCTGGACCTGAGCAAACCAGAACTTCACCAAATATTTTTCACGGTTCTAAACTTAATCTGACAAAGAATTCCTCCTACTGAATAATTCAAGATTTGTCATCTTAGGTACAGGTTGTTTTCCAAAGTATCTACTTATAAAACAAATATCCTACAATGAGTTCAGAACGTACTATTTTTATGTTGCATGGTTGGCATGGTGACAGATGAGAAGATATTTAACCAAGCTTCAACATTCCTTGATGTCTCAGTAAATGTTATGTATTGGGATTATATTCTCTGTCTGGGAAAGAATATAGTTCTAATTTTTTTCCTATAGTAGATGATAAAGAAATGAATATATACTTAAATACATAAATAGAAAGCTATAATATGGGAAAAACAAAGAAAATTGGAAAATGGGTGGGATTTCCCACCATGTTTCTGAGTTCTTTTATTACTTTTGTAATTGATTCTTAATTATGGATTTCTAGGCTCTGGAATTGAAACCCTTAAGACCAATCTTGCTACGTGATAGTGTATGCCCCACATTTTCTAGAAAGAGGGGGATGGGGCGGGAAAGTGACTTAAGAATAACTTTCCCTGTATCTCCCTAAAGATTCACCTAGAGCAGACTCTAATTAGACTGCATCACTCTCTCTTCCCTCTTGAAATGCATACCAAATATTTTGTATATAACCAGAAGCACTGGAATCTTTAATTTGAACTCCTTATAATTCATACATTTGCTCAAACCAGTAAGTTTCTAAGACTTCACATCATGCCAGGCATCAATCCATTGTCATAAACAAATCAATTGATTCTAATGGAAAAGCAGTAATTCATTTACAGTGTAGCTGTGTGCTAGACCAGAGCCGTATAAGGTCAGGTGAGCCTACTAAAAGTAACCACAATATCTTTCGGTCTCAGTACAAGGTAGATAACAAAGCTATTGTAAGAGTTTTAATATCAGTATCTTGTCTGTCCATCTCCTTTGTTACTATAAATTCCTTCAGCTTCTCTCAAAATCTGAGGTTTCTGGGAACTGCTAAGGGGTATCTCCCATGAACTTTCAAATCATTCTGGACCAGGGCTCACCTCTCATTACTATTGACCAAAGCTTTGTTCTGATAGGCTACCACCAGTCCTGTCAACACTCCATTTTAGGCTGCTGCTTTTCTATGCTGCCATCTCTGACGCTGAATTCCAGACCAACTTTCACCTGCTGCAATATGGCTGCTTAAACTGTCACAATGAATCCACTCAAGTTGGTGGCTCTGGGACTACTTAGAAGTTGATTGCAAATGAAAAGCTGAAGACTTTCCTCTCCCCCATTGTGTCTATAGAAGGAGCCCCTCACCAGGTCTCTGAGGAGCAGCAGAATTACACTCAGATCTCTCATTTTAGTTGACATTTCTCTACCGAGATTGTTCAGATAACGGTCTGCGTGTTGTACCAAAGATGCCCACCAATGCTCAGGTCTTATTTATGCCAGGCCTGAGACTGTATTTCCTTAGGATCTTTTCTCTCTGACAGCGCCCTTGGAATTTAAATTGTCTCCCCAACCCAACACTCTCAATTTTGCAGATAAAGATATATATGCCTGAAATTCATTTGTGTACATAGTTCAAATGCTTTTCCCAGGAAACTCTAGATCCTGTGTACAATGGTGGCTGCATATAGATGCCTGGGCAAGGGGTCTTGCCTGATTGTATCAACAGATATCCCCAAAGTTTAGTCCCTTCCCAGTTGGGACAACCGCACCCCACCTGCAACCTTCTCATGAGGAGAAATCCTATGGGGCAGTTCTACTCTATCGTATATGTTGCTATGAATTGGAACCAACTTGATGGCAGTGGGTTTGGTTTTGGTTTTTCCTCATGAGGCATTGAAGGTCCCTGGGTGGTGCAAATGGTTTTTGTTCAACCAAAAATTTGGCAGTTCGAACTCACCTAGAAGAAAGGTTTGGTAATCTGCTCCCATAAAGATTACAGCCATAAAGACCTTATGCAGCAGTTCTACTCTGTAACACATGTGGTCACCATGAATCAGAATCAACTCCAAGGCAACAAGTGGCAACAGGTTTGGTTTTTAATCTTCTTCTGTGGAGCTGCTGGTGGATTAGAACCACCGACCTTTGGTTAGCAGCCAAGTGCTTAACCATTGCACCACCAGGGCTCTTTAGAAAATTGAGTAGTAAAACACAAGTCTTCTGGTTCCTAGTTTCCTCCATAAAGCTACAACAAAATACATAATTTCATATTCCATGAGTCTATTACTATGCTTATTTTTTTCAGCTCAGTGACCATACTTACCTTCCCCTGAATTTTAGACCAAATACAGTGAAACCTGTGAGAGCCAGAGCTCAACAAAGACTGCCTTGTTTTTCCAGGTCTCTCAAGTCTTCCACCTTTGACAGGGGGCAGTCTTACCATTTTTCTGTAGCTTTAAATTTTCCTTCTGACAGGTTTCTACCTTACCCAGTTTCCAGCTTTTCCAGGTTTTACGCTATATACAGCCCTTCTGCTTTTAAGAACATTCACACTTCTTCCCTGTCCCAGAGTTTTTTGTTTGTTTTCACTGCATATTCATTTTTCAATCTAGGTAGATGCAATCCTTATTAGGTCCCTCGTTTTTTCTCATAATCTTACTTTCTTTTGTTCCTTTATCCAGCTGCATGTGAATGAAATACAAATCCCTTTTCAAATACCACTTTTCTTTGGAGCCAGCTTCATGCAACTTATGATTTCCAGGGTTGCCTGAATAATACTGAGTATCCCTGCACTCTTGTCTATCAAGAGCCCTTTTTCCTTGAGTGACTTCAGCCCTTTCTCTGTGTCTTGCTTGTTACTGATTCAGATTATAAACCCAATGGGCAAAGAACGTGTCTAATGTTGTGCTCACTATAGAATCCAGCACACAGACTGAACAATATTGCCAGTAATAGCTACGACAATAATAGCATTCAGAATTTCAATTAACTTACAGATAATTGCATTAATGCAGTTATATTAAAACTCTCTTGAAACATATTTAACTCATTTTAATCATTGCTGAAGTAATGGGCACCAATGGAATGCAGATGCAATGTTGTAGACTCAGGAAAATTTCTCTGGAGTAGTCTTCAATGTACTTCTATGTCTCAGAGCACATAATCAGTATTACTGCTAAATCCTTTCTATTCTGGAAATATCTGCTCTTAAGCAGCTGAAGTGATATTGTAGATTTATTCCCATGATTTAGAGATTATGCATTAGTAGATAAATATGTGGGTTAATGAGTAGGAAAGTTAACACAGAAATTATGTTATTATCAATGAGACTTACCTCCCTCCGAGTGACAGGGAAAATTTACACCTGAAACGTAATTATGACTTACTACCTTCTCTGTGGATGAAATCATAAGACAATTATTAAAGACTCATAAACCTTTGATTTTCTACCTTGAAGGGCAGGTGCAACATCACAAATGTCATTGGACAGATAGTGTTCTGTAGTTAATGATAACAGAAAACAGGAGGCTATGGACAAACATATCCTTGATTTATTCTGAAAATGAAACTGTTTTGTGTTATGCATAAGAATAAATCTTTATTTGAAAGGGAATTTGCCTTGTGTAACAAAAATTTATATAAGAGGGTAGTCCATGGTCAAATCTTTTCTTAATTTCCTGGATAGTAGTTAAAGTCCAAGTGAACAAAATCAATTGTTACAAATTTATAATAGTGGAATAAAATCAGGGTATTTAGATTATTATTATTAAATCACATTGAATGGTCCATTTCTATAAAGAAAATAAATTTTTATTTGAACCGAATTTTATATAATTTTCTTGAGTGCTTGCACTAGATGCTGGTATTATCACTCTGGGTAAGCAAGCCACTGTGGTGGTCTTTGGCTTCATGGAGTTTACAGTTGATCAAGGAAAACACTTTAAATGAGTAATATAGGAATGATGAATCTGTGAAGAAGGGCAGGCACCTATAGGAGCATATAGAAATATAATTTAACTTAAACAAGAAGGCCATCACTTCATGACCTAGAACATAGTTTACTTATACCCTCGTCTGTGGCTGATAAACCTCTCCATTAAACAATGCCAGAACAAACTCTTTCCACACAAGCCAACTGAGTCAACCCAAGGACTAGTTAGCCCCGTTAGTTAGAAGCTGGAGCTATTGAAGTCAAAAGTTTGATTCTTTTTTGGGTTCCTTGGCTTCCTTCACAAACAGAAATCTATCTCCTCTCTCCCTGCTACCCCGGCCAGTTGCCTAGGTCTCTAGCAAAACACATGAGATGAAACAAGGTTGAGAGAATATGAATGATTCGGCATAAACACCTCTTCTATTGGCGAAACAGTATCTAAGAACATGTCTACTCATGGGATCAGTAGCTCCATTTGCCTGTGATTATTCAGAAACACCTTGAGCATATCATTGAACATAAATAAGAACTTGAGATTTTGCCAACTTGTTTATAAAAATATTCTTAAAATAACTGAAGTAAGGGAAATAGTGATATTTCATAGTGTCTAGAACCAGAATTTTTCAAAACCATTCTGCCTTCTAAGGAGGAAAATAAACATACACAGGTTTTAATTAAAGCTTTTGAAGTGGGCTCGCACAGTATTTCCTCACACATAGTCAACAATCAAAAATATTTTCTCTTTATTTATTTATTTCAATTTTCATCCTACTGGGATGATTTGGGCTATGAGAATGTGTTTGTTTCTATTAAGAAAGCGTGATGTGTTTCTAGATCAGCATTTGAAAAAAAAGAACCATTGCCATCAAGTAGGTGACCCTGTAGGACAGAGTAGAACTGCCCCATAGGATTTCTAAGCCTTTAACCTTTAAGGAAGTAGACTGCCACATCTTTCTCCTGAAGAGCAGCTGACCTTTTTGTTAGCAGCTAGAGTTTTAACCACTGTGCCATATCATTTTTTCTCTTGAAAACCTCTCTTCAGTGGACATTTCGGCTTCAGTTTTCTCCCAAAGAGAAGTGAGAACACACCAGGATCCTTTCCAGACACTTTTCCCCCAACTTTGGTGAGATTCCAGTAAGCCAGTTGCCACTAAGTCAACTTGACACCTGGCAACCCCACATGTGTCAGCATAGAACTGTGCTCTGGAGCATTTTCCATGGCTGATTTTTCAGAAGTAGACAACCGGGCCTTTTCCTGAGGTGCCTGTGCGTGGACTCAAACTTCCAGGCTTCTGATTACCAGTTGAGTGCGTTAATAATTTGCACCTCCCAGGGACTCCTTTAGTGCGGCTGTTGTTGTTAGTTGCCATGGAGTCAATTCTTACTCATGAAGCTCCATGTGTGCAGGGTAGAACTGCTCCATAGGGTTTTCAAGGCTATGACCTTTCGGAGGCAGGTGGCCAGGCCTATCTTCTGAGGCACTTCTGGGTGGACTTGAACTTCCAACTATTTGATTAGCAGCCAAGTGCTAACTATTTGCACCACCCAGGGACTCCCTTGGTGAGATTACCGCCTCGCAATAGAACAACCACCTTTCAATAGAGCACACAGTAACCATACCTGTGGATCCCTGGTCAGGAAGCAGCAGCACTCCAGACATGATGTGCTGCTCCTAGCTCTCTCTCAACTGACAGGCTACCCAAAGAGAGTAAGAAGAAGCAGAGAATAAAGGAGGAAATGGTTGCTTATTCTCACAATGACACTTTCATTCTCACCTTGGATTTAGCTGAGGTCACGTGTTCTGTTCAGAGAATCAGATGGTACCATTGACCCAAGAATAATGAATAATAAAGTGTCCTGGCAAGGAAGTACAAGGCCCAATGTCTTCAAGCTAGACAAATGCCCACAAAAAAAGGTCAACGTGTAATTTTACCTAGAAACAAGGAGTTTATCACATATAACTAGGGATTGTACAAATCGTGCCAAAGAAAGAACTGCTCCAGGGCTGAGGAAAAGAAAATTTTACAAGAAAAATGGATAGTGACCATAAGACACTATTTTACTAATATTTGTACCAGGGCCCACAACATCTTAGCATCATATTACTCTTCCTAAAGAGAGTTATTTTTTTTTCTTAATTTAAATGGCTGACTGATACCCTCTTCGGAATTCTCAACAAAGAAAAGGAATCAAGCATGAAATGCCAGTGCTCTATTTATCTCCTATAGGCGTCAGTTAATGACTTTTGTTGCCATGTGACCATCAGTGTGCATGCTTTGTAATGGAAACTGTACCTGCTAATGCCTGCCAAATAATAGATATCTTGATGTTATTGTTATATTCCAAAGAAATTGACCTTGAGTCCCTGGGTGGCACAAATGATTAAGCACTGGGCTACGAACTGAAAGGTTTGCAGTTCAAACCCATCCAGAGGTGCCTCTGAAGACAGGCCTGGCAATCTGCTTATGAAAGATCACAGTCTTGAAAACCCTAAAGAGCAGTTCTGTTTTGCACACACGGGGTCACTGTGAGTCAGAATTGGTTTGACAGTAACTAACAACAACACAATATAACTATAGCAGGTACAATAGCAAGAATGAAAAAAAAAAAATTGGCCTTCATGAATCACACAATTTTGATAATATGCCAGCACATTTACAGTAGGCATGAATGATACCAATATTTCCTTTGATTACAAGTTCGTAGGAAATCAGAATTGTGAGGTATAAATAAATGGGTAACTACTGAGGATGAGAAACCATTTTAATTCTCC
This sequence comes from Elephas maximus indicus, assembly GCF_024166365.1. Taxonomy (NCBI): domain Eukaryota; kingdom Metazoa; phylum Chordata; class Mammalia; order Proboscidea; family Elephantidae; genus Elephas; species Elephas maximus. Next base: position 55,730,714 of record NC_064833.1, on the reverse strand, counting down.
TGGAATCCAGATTTCTGGGTCCATGGAGTTGGCCGTTTGCCCTTAGGTGTCCTTTTGAACCTTGAGCCTTGAAGAAACCGGTTTCTAAAGAAAGTCACCTTTGAGCCAAACAATGGTCTAGATAAACTGGCAGGACCATTTTGCCTTGGGCATTGTGCTGTTCTCCCATGGCACTTGATGGATATTATGCTCTTCTGAAGAATTCAGTCTGTTTTGGGAAACACAGACTCCGAAGGTCAAACTGGGAGCTATTTTAGGGTAATTCAGTAATTATCTTAATTGTTCTTCAAGATAATCCTTTATGAAATTTTTCCTGACCAGAAATAGTTTATCCTTTCTGTTGCCGTTTTTTCCATGGCAGTGCTGATAGGATTTGGTATAAAAATGTTTTGAGGTTCTCTGACCTTCGAAACATTTTTAACTCTTGTTGTAAGGTAAAAACATCATAAAGTTTAGTAAAGCAAAAAGAAAGTTTTACTCGGCATATACCCAAAAAGGCAAAAGTAGGATAACAGACAAACTTACTGCCAGAGTCATGTCTACCTGAGTTCAAGGAAATAGAACAGACAAAAGCAGGAAAATAGACACGTATGCTGCTAGAGCCATGTCTGCCCAAGTCCAGAGAATATTACAGAATAGGCAAGAATGGGAAAACAGACAAGCATGCTGCCGCAGCCAAGTCTACCTGAGTCCAAAGAACATTATAGAATCATCAGTATATATTAACTTACAGATGGGCAAAATCATTGAAAGCTTCACTTTCACTCACTGGCTAAACCAAAACCAAACCCTTTGCTGTCGAGTTGATTCCTACTCATAGCGAACCTATACAGCAGAGTAGAACTGCACCGTAGATTTTCTGAGGAGTGCCTGGTGGATTAGAACTGCCAAACTTTTGGTTAGCAGTCATGGCTCTTAACCACTGCACCACCAGATTGGCTAGAAGCTGTGATTCTACATTTTGAATTGCCTTTCTTAACAATCATTGATACAGGTTTCAGTAAGACAGTAAGAGAGTCTTCATTGGCCCAACACATTTTTATTCACTAAATGCTAATAGAAAAAGATAAGAGTGGAAAGTCTTTTGTGTTCTGTTTGAATGGTTTATGTGAAAGTTTCCCTAAAAGGTATTTTCTAAGATTATCTCAGCTATTGTCTTTATACCTCAGAGCCTAGTCGATGTGTACTTGTGCATCCTTGTGAGCCCTTGTGAGCCCAACTCCAGCTGGATCACATTCTCTCTGCCCAAGGGCAGGGAATAATGATTCTAATATTATTTTCTGAATCACTTTGTAGTTGAAATGTTATCCTAATTTGCAAATTGTATATTAAACAAACTTCAATTAATTTCTGTTATTGGCTTAATATGATTTTTGTTTTAACAAGGATATCTCTAGGTCTGAGGACAGAAATAAGTAGCATATGTCTTTGAGTAGGACTTTTCTGGATAAAAAACAAAATACCAGGGGTAATTGCTAACATGTTAACACCTTTGTTTTTTTCCTTGTGCTGGCTTCCCCAGTATCGTGTACTGTCTTACCCTTTGCCAAAGTTACCACTTGTCTATTATCTATTTCATGTTTTTCCCTCCCCATCCTTCCTCTCCCTCGTAACCCTCAAAGAGTGTTTGTTTTTGTGTGTTTTTTTAAAAGTTTTCATGAGTTTTTAAAATAGTGTGCTCATACAATATTTGACCTTCTTGTGACTGACTTATTTCACTCAGCATAATGCCTTCCAGACTCATCCATGTTGTGTCATTTAATATCTTTTTTATTATGCCTATTTTATTAATTCATTTTCATTATTGTACTTTAGATGAAGGTTTACAGAACAAACTAGCTTCTCATTAAAAAAATTAGTACACATATTGTTTTATGACATTGGTTACCAGCCCCATGACATGTCAGTGCTCTCCCTTCTCCACCTTGGGTTCCCAATCACCAGCTTTCCAGTCCCCTCCTGCCTTCTCGTCCTTGCCCCAGTGCTGGTGTACCCATTTGTGGTTGTTGTTAGGTGCCGTCGAGTCGGTTCTGACTCACAGCAACCCTATGCACAACAGAACGAAACACTGCCCGGTCCCACGCCATCCTTATAATCTTTGTTATGCTTAAGCTCATTGTTGCAGCCACTGTGTCAATCCACCTTGTTGAGGGTCTTCCTCTTTTCTGCTGACCCTGTACTCTGCCAAGCATGATGTCCTTCTCCAGGGACTGATCCCTCCTGACAACATGTCCAAAGTATGTAAGACGCAGTCTCGCCATCTTTGCCTCTAAGGAGCATTCTGGCCGCACTTTTTCCAAGATGGATTTGTTCATTCTTTTGGCAGTCCATGGTATATTCAATATTCTTCACCAATACCACAATTCAAAGGTGTCGACTCTTCTTCAGTCTTCCTTATTCATTTTCCAGTTTTCACATGCATATGATGCGGTTGAAAATACCGTGGCTTGGGTCAGGCGCACCTTAGTCTTCAGGGTGACATCTTTGCTCTTCAACACTTTGAAGAGGTCCTTTGCAGCAGATTTGCCCAATGCAATGCATCTTTTGATTTCTTGACTGCTGCCCATTTAGTCTCCTTTTTTTAATGGGCCTGTCTAATCTTTGGCTGAAGTGTGACCCTCAGGAGTGACTTCATTACTGAACTGAAAGGGTGTCTGGGGGCCATACTCTCGAGGTTTCTCCAGTCTCTGTCAGACCAGTAAGTCTGGCCTTCTTTTGTGAGTTAGGATTTCATTCTACGTTTTTCTCCAGCACTGTCTGGGACCCGCAACTGTGATCCCTGTCAGAGCAGTCAGTAGTAAGTAGCTGGGCACCATCTAGTTATACTGGACTCAGTCTGGTAGAGGCTGAGGTAGTTGTGGTCCATTAGTCCTTTGGACTAATTTTTCCCTTGCATCTTTGGTTTTCTTCATTCTCCCTTGCTCCCAATGGGGTGAGACCAGTGGAGTATCTTAAATGGCTGCTGACAAGCTTTTAAGACCCCAGATGTTACTCCCCAAAGTAGAATGTAGAACATTTTCTTTATCATCTATGTGTCTTAGTCATCTAGTGCTGCTATAACAGAAATACCACAAGTGGATGGCTTTAACAAAGAGAAATTTATTCTGTCACAGTCTAGTAGGCTGCAAGTCCAAATTCAGGGTGTCAGCTCCAGGAGAAGGCTTTCTGTCTCTGTCAGCTCTGGATGAAGGTCCTTTTCATCAATCTTCCCTTGGTCTGAGAACATCTCCGGCCAGGAACCTCAGGTCCAAAGGACTCACTCTGCTCCTGGCACTGCTTTCTTGGTGGTATGAGGTCCCCCAACCCCCTACCCCTACCGCCCCGGTCTCTGCTTGCTTCTCTCTTTTATATCTCAAAGAGATTGTCTTAAGACACTATCTAATCTTGTATATCTCATCAATATAACTGACACTAATCTATTTCATTTCATCATAGTGATAGGATTTACAATACATAGGGAAATCACATAAAATGGTGGACAATCACGTAATACTGGGGCTCACGGCCCAGATAAGTTGACAGATACTTTGGGGGACACAATTCAATCTATGACACTGTGTTTTGCCAAATGGGCTAGACGGCCCTCAAGACCATGGTCCCCGCAGCCCTCAGTGCAGTAACTCAGTCCCTCAGGGAGTTTGGATATGTCTACGGAGCTTCCATGACCTTGCCTTGGACAAGTTGTGCTGGTTGGACAAGTTGAAAAAGTTGTGCTAAATAGGCGATAGATAAGCGGTAACTTTGGCGAAGGGTAAGGCAGTACACAATACTGCGGAAACCAGCATGTTAACACATTTTTAAATACCTCACTCACTTTCATTCTCTTAGCACCCTCATCCCTACATCTTCACCATTTAATCTCTTGAAATTATCCCTTTCATCGAATTCTAGGTATAATTTATCAAACTGTGGAAAAAAGAGGGAAAAGTCCTCTACTTTTCTATACATTATCATGATCTCTGTAATATTATAATGATGAGCTTTACATCACTGTATGTTGGTGGTGGAGGGAACCTGCTATTCAGTCAATTATTTGACATATGAAATTTTCATTCCCACTTAATGAACCTGACCTATTGCAATAAAAGCACCAAATGTAGTCATTATTTTTTTTAATTTTTAATTAATTCTTTACCATGTTTCTAGAATACTAGCGAATTTACATATTTTCCTTGTTGATGTATAATGTATAAACCAGCTACAAAATAAGATATCTTTTTCTTTGCTATTCAAATTAAAACTGGCTGAACATGCTGTATCACTTATCTCTGGAATATTCTCCTCTTTTCTCAGGTTCTCTGCCCTGATAATTCCAAGCTGCCTTTTTGGTCAGTTCTGATGGCTCTCACCTGTTGTTTGATCAGATCTAGTATGATCCATTGTGGTCAAGAATCTTCATGAGCTGCAGAACACTGTTACTTTTGATGACACACGTGTCTTTGGAGTCTGTCCAAAGTACTACAGTTCAGGACAGCTAGAGCACCTGTTGACCAGCTACGACATCACAGAGAATGATTTTGGTCATTACTATGAAGATGAAGCCTGCTGCCACTGCAACCTTAGCTGTAGTCTCTCAGATTACATATGTCTAGGATCAGGGAGACTTTCCTCTGAGGGTTACACTCAGCTCTGGTCGTTTCATGCCATTCTCAGTCTGGAAATACAGTCTTATGGCTCCTTGTTGAAACTTCACAGTCCCATTTTCAAAGCAGGCTCATGGAGCAAGCAAGATTGACTGGGTCTGGAGAAGTTTGCAGCCTCCACCACAGGCTGTGCGTGGGACTCACCTCCTTCAGGGCCTTTTGACCCTGACGTTGAGCTTACGTAGCAGGCTTTTCTCTCCTTTGCAACCAATACTCCTTGGAAAGATGTGATATTTTCTTCTGCTGTGTGATTTCAGGCAAGACCTTCTTAATCCATCAGACAGCATCTAATAGTACTGATTCTCAAAGGAAGGGGAATTATTTTCTCAACCTTTTTCCTCCTGGGTGACTAACTAGCTCCTTATTCAAATCTCCTACTCTTCCTAGGCAGCATTCCACTTTTACAAACCAAGGAATGGCTGGGGATTACATGATGAACAAAAAATACTGCCCTCTTACACACCTCCCATTGGATATCACTTTCTAAAATAAAACCTTAACAAAAGCATTGAAAGAAAATCTTCCCAGAATGAAGCCATTCTGTCCCCAAATGACTTGCTGTTCCTTCCTCTAGGCCAACCAATTATTGGTAACTTTTATACTGCCACTTTCTTAAATAACAACTTAAAACAAGACAAAAAGAAAAACATTTTTGTCCTGCCTACTGGGCATTCCAATGTAGAGAGTGATTTTTCAAAGACCTTCTGATTACTTGCACATGTGAAACTGAGTCCTCTAACTTCCTGTCTTGTCTTTCCCTAGGACGTGAATCTACACGACCTACATGGGACTTTGTCCTTTCCTTCCCTCATCTCCCTTTCCTTCGGTCTGTCTTCACTGCCTCTAAAACCCAGTGTCCTATTCTTGTTAACCTTGTCATATTTTTCATTGGCAATGCACTCACTGGACATCTAAATGCTAGCAGGTGGGGATAGTAACAAACTAGGATGTGATATTATTTTTATTAGCAAACAGCAATCATCTCAAGGGTATTAATATTTTTTAACATAAAGAAATCTTCTAAACTAATACCAGACAAAGAACATGCTCTCTCCTGCATTTATTCCTATTAAATCAGAGACATTAAAGTCAGAGGGAAATGATATATGATAAATAATTGTGGATATATAGTTGGCACCTAACGGAACTTCCGGTAGATGAGCAAACCCACAACAGAACATAACCAAGACCTCTCTGGTTTGGAGCAGAACTGGTCAAAAAGTAAATAAATACATTTTTCTGTTTTCAAGTCATGATATTATTTCCTAAAGTAATCATAATTTAATTTCAAGTATTCAATGTAATAGCAGATTGCTGTAAACTGATGCATCCTTATTAATGAATAAAATTATGCTTCAATTAATTTAAAATCTTAGAAAAACAGTTATTACCAAACGAACTTTTCAAAAAGAAAAGTACAACATTATCTCTGGGAAGTTTAATGAGACCCAAATTACTGAATTTTTACTTCCTGAGATTGGTCCTGACAATGAATTCTAGTGAGCAGCAAACGTCTTGCTAAACAATACAATTTAATGAGTTTTAAAGAGCAGAAAATTGAATTATTTACACCAAGTAGGTCTTTCAGTAATAAGACAAAGCTTATTTTATAAGCTTTTCTTCTAAAAATGTATCATCAGTATGAACTCTTGGTTATACTGCCAACTTCACACTTTAAACTGGAGTGCCTGCTTCTTCAACACTAGGGTTAAATCTTTTCTACAGTTGAAATTGCTTATTGGAAGTCTCCTGAAGAACATAAATAACATCTTATTCAGCTAAAAACGCCACTCAGAGAGCTAAATATATAGTCATTGTGTTCATATTAACTCTCTGTTGACCTCAACAGAGACCAAGAGAAATAAGTATTAACTTCATGGGATCCTGAAGTAACTGATTTATTCAATGCTTATTATATATATATATATATATATATATATATATATATATATATATATATATATGCGCCCCTATATACTAGTTTTTTTTTTATATACATACACATACGTACACATGCACACACGCACATTCATAATTTAATTCTCTCAACAATCCTATTTTGTAAGTGTCATTATTCTATTTATCAGATGGGAAAACTAATACCTGGTCAGTAAAAGGTGGATCTGAGATCAAGACCTGGTTAGATTAACTCCCAGCTCCAGACTTCCCCATTTCCCTTCGGTGCTTCTCATTATGCTTGTTAAGGGCTCAATGGCATTCTGGAATCTGTGACAGGTTTAAAACAGGCATAAAGAATTTTCAATATCTTTAACAAATTTTAAATTTTGCTTGCTAGCAAGATAAATGAAACAAAACCATAATGAAGAATTACAGTAGTAGCTAAAATTTCAAGGGCACACTCAGTTCCTTATATGTAATTGACTCATTTAATCCTTGCAATAACCAATAGAGTTGGTACTAATTATTCCCATTTTACAGATAAATATAAAACAGTGATTAAGTGGCTAAGCTGGGATTTGAACCCAAATAGTCTGACTCTATAGCCCATGCTCTTATCCACTGTGGGCAGAAAGGCCTTTGGAAGACAAATTGGGAAAAAGAGTATCTAGTGGTCAGAAATGGATTCTCCACCCAGGACAAGAAAAGATGAACAGTACAAGAATTAAATCTCCCATCCCTCCCACTGGCAGTACTATGCATTGGAAAGACATGGGGACATAGGTACACCAGAAAGAGAGACAACAGGGAAAACACTAGCATTGGTTCAGTTCTTACTAGAAGTCAGATGTTGGCTCAGGAAACTAGCCCCTGTGGAGAGGCACAAGGGCTTCCTGACTACCTCTGAGATTTGGTATATGCAGTGGAGTCTCAAGAAACTCAGGAGGTTGAAGATGGGAGCAAAATTGCTCCAAAGTTCACATGCCATCTGGGAAAAGAATAAAAACTAGATGGTTTCCGTGAGTGGATTTGAGAGAGTACAGTCTCCTCCTAGGACCAGTATACGAGGGTTAAATGAGTTATTATCTGGAAAGTACTTAGAACAGGGCCTGGCACATGGTTTAAGCTCTACACCAGTGCTTGTTAAAGAAAATAAGTAATTTGTGTACTCAGTGGGCAGGCTTAATGTCTTCAATTGCTCATACTTCTCTCCTTCTGAATATTCACTATCTCGTTTAGCCTTTTAGGTTTCCTACCTGCATCACTGAAAGAACTTCAGTCCGGCTCCTAGCTTCATGGAGAACATACTATAGATGAGAGAAAACTGGACATACACTTCTAAAGCTCAATAACAATGCAACGAAGCAAACCTAACCACCATGTGGGTGTTGGCTAAGTTGTGATGAATTTATAGAGGATGGAAGAAAGAATAGAATGAGACACGGAAAGGATATGAAGGGGCATCTAAGAAGACAGAAAAATGGGAGAAAGATTCAGAGGCTGAATAAGTCCAAAACCTTTCAATTCTCCAGGTGCCCACTATGTAAAACTCTTGAAATGCCTCATTTATCATTAGTTCAGGTCAGAAAACATACACTAATGCATCAATGAGATGAATGCATTTATTTCCTAAAAACTGTCATTTTCCGTGGCCTTAAGCTTAGCCTCTCCAAACTCTGATTAAAATAATTTTTTATATCAAAAACAATATCTCAATTCCTTGAGCCTCAATTCTCATTTTTTTTTTTTTTAAGTATGCTGTTTACTGATTTTTTTAGTATCTTAGGATTTCTGTTTCATATCCATCAGTCATTTCTGGGATAATGAAATTATTTATAACTTAAAAGTATTTCTTTTGTTATGTAGTTTGTCTTTTAGGATTCACAAAAACTTTTTATTTTTTGTTCTGGAAATATGGCTTTTTCCCCAAATTTCATCCCTAAGCAGCTGTTCTTCACTTGGTTCCCTGCAGACAGTCATAGAAGCACTTTCAGTTTTCTGAGCTACCACAAGTTAGGCAGAGAGCTCTAGTGGTGCAGTGGTTAAGGGCTCAGCTACTAACCAAATGTTGGCAGTTTGAAACCACCAGCTGTTTCTTGGAAACCCTGTGGGGCAGTTCTACTCTCTCCTATAGGGTCTCTATGAGTCAGAATAGACTTGATGGCCATCAGTTTGGTGCGATTATAGATTTTGTTATATTCAGTAGGAAAAAAAAAAAAAAAAAAACGCTCCTAACAGTCTCTGGTATTGCTTTTGCCATTTATAAAAAGGTTGGGAAAATAGCACTCTAAAAATGCTCTCACATTCTACTACAGGCAATAAATGTCCATGGGGCGACTGTTATAGGCTCAATCACAGATCCTAACTCATTCCGTGTAAATGCCATTTCCAAATGGCTTGTCAGTGGCTAATTTGGGCTCTCTTGTTCCTTCAAAATAATTTATCCCTTCCTTTCTATCACTGCAATTGTGCATGTAAACCTTCAGAATTTTAAGAGTTTTTATTTTGTATGTATCTTCAGAAAAAGATGGACTAGTCTTGCACTTTCTCTACAACAGTATTTTTCATGGATTGGTATTAGGCTTCGATTAATCAGGCCAGGCATACAATAAAGGGGCTTTAAATCAATCGCCAATTTCACCAAGTGACTCCTACACTGGACTTGGTGGTAGATGAAATGCAATTGATCTGCGCTGCTCTTTGTCCTTCTCTGCCCTTCCCAATTCTCACCTCCAAATAATGAAGAATGCCTCTTCACATCAAGTTTATCTTTGTTTTATTACATATGCTGATTTTTTTTTTTTTTAATGTTTCACTCCTGCCATTTGAAACTAGATGCAAACATTTAATAAATAGTGGTATTTTCTCTTTTCTCTAAGAGAGTTGATTCAGGAGGAGTGTAGGCCTTGGGGGAGTACGGACCTATATAAGTTCAGTCAGATCCTCTCCAGCTCGGATGCCCTGAATCTAGTCATGGGCTGAAGCATATACATGGAGTTGTCCTCCCCACAAGTCAGTTTTCCTCTTCTTCCCAAGCTCCCTTTTAGAACCTAGTTGTTACAGCCACCCTTGCAGCGAATGATGTCCATGTGACTGAATTTCTCAGCCATGGGATGCAAGCAGAAGTAATACATTCAACTTCTGCTTCACTTGCTTAATAGGAAATTATTTGCCCTGGACTTGCTCTATTTCCCCTTCATGCTAGCTGAACACAGACATGCCTGAGGTGCAGCTTCAGCTTTCCAGACAAGCCAATATCCTAGGAGATGAAGTTTTAAAAAGATAGAAGCAACCTCCTGTGTCACTGCATGACTATATAGGGTAGAGCTACCCTACAGCCTTAACTGGCTAGACTATCATATAAGACAGACGTAAGTCCCTATAAATCAAATATTTTGGTCTCTTTGCTTCAGCAGCTTAGTCTTTATTCTGACTGTTCCCCTGAGCCAGAACAGATTTATTCCTTCTCTTCTCACATTATTCCACAGGGGATGTAAATGCCTTGTGGACGTCGGAAGGAAAACACATCTCTCTGATGACCTCCACTACAGTCAATCCTATTAGATCAATCAACGAGTTTATATTACGTACAGTGCTCTGGGCTGTGGATTGTGTAGAAATGATACCAACCTTATTTGCTTAGAGAAGAGAGAAAAACGTGACCAATAGGAGGGATTTGGGGAGATCTCAAAAAGGATGTGGTGTTGAATTTGGGCCTCACGTATGGGAACAATTTCACAGATGAGGATGAAAGAATGGAAATTCTAGGCAAGAGAGACTACATTAGCAGAGGGATAAAATCCCAAACCAAACCCATTGCTGTCAACTCCTACTCATAGTGACCCTGTGGGACAGAGTAGAAATGCCCATAGGGTTTCCAAGGAGTTGCTGGTGGATTCAAACTGTTAACCTTTTGGTTAGCAGCTGAGGTCTTAATCACTGTGCAACCAGGGCTTCAGCAAATGGATAGAGGCAAGAAAATTCTTCAACTTGAATGGAGCATGAAGAGAAAATGGAAGATAAGACCAAAAAGATACAGTTGGAGGCCATTTTTGGAAAAGTGGAAAGTCGGAAAGGCAGGTCCGGGGCAAAACGTGGAGAGTCAGACAATGAGAACAAATTAAAAACCTCAGACTTCAGGTGTCATAATTTAACCAGGTCCAGGCAAATGCTCTTTTCCTCTTTTTGTTTGAAATGATTTTTGTTGCTGATTGGTAACAAGTGAAAACATATATTTAACAAATTTCCATGAAGTTAAAGGATGCTTTATAAATACTGATTGTAAAGCATTAATTTTAGTTTTAAGGACAGCATAGACTATGCATCTGAGTTACTTACTATTCTTGTGAGAATGCCAACTTTTTTCATATGTATTTTCTAATCTGATCAGTGAATCATAAGGGAAATGCTAAGCTGATTGAAATCTATTTAGAATGACATGAGTTCTAAATCTGTACACTGTCTTTTTTTCTTTGTTGGCCACACTATCAAATCAAAATGCAGTATATACATGCTTTTGAACTACCATATTTTTTTTTTTGGCATTTTTTTAGATTGTATTTAAAAACCCAAGTAGGAGGAATAAACATATTTCCTATTCACACGTTTGGATTACAGCCTAAATGGTGATTTCTTTTTTCTACTTGCCAAAACAACTCATCATTCTTTGTAGCCCTATTAAAGCAGTGCTGATGGAATAGGATTGACAAGAATACCTAACATAAGATTCATAATAAAACTCTTACTTTTGTCTGAGTTATTGAATGATAATGGGAAGAATTATCTTGAAAAATGGACTTCAACTGACTATTTTTAAAGGAATATGAGAAAATTATGACTCACTGAAAATTTTATCCAAAGAGTATTCTGGCTTCTGAATAAGATTGCTTTCAAACTCCTTTGTTTATCATCAGTAAAAACTACCATAATACAAAATGTATATGTATATATGTATATGTGTATTTTAGACAGAGAGAGGCTCAGCATGGCCAGAAACATATATTTACCCAACACCGCCGCCACTTTCATTCCTGAAAATCATGAATCTTTCCTATTTTCTGGTAATATGGAATAAGAACACGTGAAGGAATTAAGACACTAAAAAAAAAAAATCAAAACCAAACCCATTGCCATTGAGTTGATTCCAACTCATAGAGACCCTACAGGACAGGGTAGAACTGCCCCACAGAGTTTCCGATGAGCGCCTGGTGGGTTCAAACTGCCAAACTTTTGGTTAGCAGCCGTAGCTCTTAACGACTATGCCACCAGGGTTTTTATGATACTAGAAATCATCAATGACCTACTTAGGGAAAAGTCAAGAACATGTGAAACATTGTTATTAATTCATTTTCTTTTTAATTATTTTATGAAAATAATTATTCTTAGATGCGCCACCCATCTGCACATTAATTTCTCAACTCGGCTACTGCATATTTCCTTGCTATTGCCCTTGGAAATATCCCAGTTGCTTTCTTACTACAGAAAAAAATCTTCCTTAACCCATCCTGTTGAGTTTTTATTTTTCCCTCTCCATCACTTTTGTTGCTACGTAGGATAATCAAGTATAATTCAAGACGGTTTCCATTACATAATTTCGGGTGAATTTGCTACCCCTGGAAAACTTTAATGAAATGGAAGTCCCTGTGTGTGCATCTGTCAACATGTCACAAGCACAGTGGTAGCAACTGTTATAATTAAGGGGTCAAATGCCTTTTCTTTGCTCCAGGCATGCTATAAGAATGATTTTTAAATTTATTTGCTTCTAGACCCTCCACTTAATTTCTGAACTTTGTATAATATTTGCTAAAACATAAACTGACATTTATCTGTTTATCTTTCTCCCTTCTATAGAAAGCAAATTTTCTGAAAATGGGGGCCTTTTTTCTGGTACTGACACACAGTTGGAAGTCAGGAAACATTTGTTGTATGAATGAATGTTCTAGACCAAAGACAGCATTGATGTACACACAGTCATTTCCAGCTTATTCTATTCAAAAGAAGAAAGTCACTAAGTCCAGTCCACATTCAGTTTTCATAGAAAATAAATAACATATGATAAACAATAACATGTACTTAAAGAGAAATAATAAGAGTTAACACCTGGACATATTTCCACTAATGAGACTGACTTGCTGTTTGACGGCTTTCTTTGCTTCAGGTTTCCCTTGCCCTTCCCCTCACTATTTTTCTTCTATATCCATTGGAAATTACACCTCTGGAATTTTAATACTGAAGTATTAATACTTCATATCTTCCACTGACCTTCTCTCATTATTTCCTTCTACAAACTGTGCCAAAGTCCCAAGCTTTCCCTTGGCTCTGACTTTTTCCAAATCTGAAAGCAGTTCTTACTCCTGCAGCTGTTCTCTGTGATCCCTACTATTACACCCACAGCCAGCCTACATGCTGAGCGTTTGTTGTCTGCACTGTGGCCTGATTGCCTGATCCCCACTTAGTGTTCAGTAAATGTTAGCTGCTCTATCATCGCCATCACCATCATCATCACCATCATCACCACCATCGTCTATAGGAGCCCGGATTCCTTGTGGGTATTTCTGATCCTTTGTTCCCTAGCTGGTTAGCTTAGGTTAGCAATCCTGTCTACTTAGTAGTATGGACTTTCATCCTTGTTTGCACAGAATACAGAATCCACCTGACCACTCCTCATCTTAACCAACTTCCCTGGCCTTCACCCCCATGCCTTTCTGAACCTTCAGTATCCTTATCTCCTCCTTCCTTAGAATCATAAGTTGTTAAACATAGAAGGCGCTTTAAAGCTAACCTTATTTAACCTCTGCATTTTTAAAGGTAAGAGAAAAAAAATTAGAATTAGTAGGTAGAATAACCAGGAATGGAACCTCCTCTTCCCTCTCTAAGCCCAAATTGAGAAGAGGAAGTGGCTCCAACAAGGGGTGCTGAAACCTGGGCCAGGTCTCAAGAAGAGTCCTGAGAAGATGCAGTCACTCAGCAAAGAAGACGATGCTATCTTGCAGAGAACACTGGTAACTGGAATAAGTTACCACATTTATCCTCATTTGAATAAAAACTTCATGAGAAAAGAGAGCCATTTCCTGGACTGTGCACAGAGGCTATTTCCTCTGTAACTTGATATGTCCTCAGTGGCCTTCTAGCCCAAAAGGGAAGGCTTTTTGTGTGCTCTTAGAGGCAGAGAGCAGCAGGTCCACAGAGCCCTGACAAGAGTGCAGAGGAGAGGACTTTAAAAAAAAAAAAACAAAACTAGAAACAAAAATCTCCCAAAACGATCTTTCAGAATTTTATGCTGTCAATCACCTGCAGGAGACAAGAGAAGCCAAACGAAACCCTTTGATTTCTATGATTTTTGTCAAGAGAGTGTTGCTTATATTTTCGTTGCTGATACTCCTACATTTACCACTTTTTGGACTCAGCAATCAGCACCCATCTCCTCTGTCCAACCCAGAGTCTCACGTTTTGTTAATGATTCAAAGTGTATTCTTTTCATTTTTTATGTCATATGTGAAATCTATACATACAGATGTAGATTGCAAAATCATCATAGTATTTTAGTAGAATCATGTTGCCTCCCACTAGATTCTGATTCATGATTTGAGTTCAAATCCTTGTACTTACTTGAGTGATATGAGATCTAGAATAGTCAGAAGACCAAAATCTTCCCATAATAATACCATAACTACCATAAATAATATCTTGAGGAAGCACAGCTCCATTTTCCTTTATCTTGACCTCGTATTGTTTCTAAAGAAACACTGATATATTTTCAGTTTATTTATTTACCTGACTGACTCCTACCTGACTAACTCCTTCTAGAAGCTTATTAATTCCTTGAAAATAAGAATTATGTTCTGGTTTTTTTCTTTAACCTCAGAGCCTGGGACATTACCTGGCATAAATCAAGTGCTTAGTAAATATTGATTGAATTCTCTAATGAATGAGAAAATAATTAATTGCATAAATGAATGAACTAATAAACAAATAAGCCACAATCACTGGACTTCTCCATGTTTTACTTGCCAGAAATAAGGCCACAGAGCCCACATTTTTGCCACTTGCAGAGTATCAAAGAATAAGACAAGGGTGGAGTCTCTGAAACGCCAGAAACTTTCTCTGGAGTGAAAGCTAAGCAGCTTCTGAACGCCTTATTCGGAACTCTGAATAAACATGCCAGTTTTCTAGGGCTGTATTTGCTGCGTACACTAGTTATCCTGAGTATTACACTACCAAAGAAAAATACGCTCACCATTCCAAAACCTCAACAGGAACTAAAAAAAAAAAAATGAACTAGAAGAGCCAATATCATTCAAGCCCAAGGAGTTTTGTGTCTTTTACCTCCCAAAGATTAAATACCTGTATGTTAGTGGCTGGATGAACCAGATATCACTTCGATTCCTTGGAGCTCCAACATTCTGTCATCATCAAGGCAAATAAATGAATGCTAGGAATACAATTCTAGAATAATCTTTATACTAATGTATCCATTCTGTTCAAAGTCTCAGCATGACAGTTGGCAAGCCATTTATCTCCCTACTCGCAATTTCTTTGAAAAATGGAGAATAACAAATGAGTGAGCTCACAGCACTTGGCATAAAGCCTGGTACACACTAAGCAAATGTTGACTGCTAAGATTTGTAATATAGTCCCTGACGCTAAAGACACAAAAACCGATCATTACAATGTACTAAGTGTAGCCACAGCTGGAAGTTCAGAATACTACAGGAACACAAAGAAAGTACCCAACCCAGCCTGGGCATGGGGCTGGTGGAGAGGTCTCCTGAAAATGATGCCTGCTCTGAGACTTTGAGGATCGTTAGGAGTTTAGGTTTAATCAAGTAAAAGAAGAAGGTGGCGTTGGTGGCATAGAAGACAGCATGAGCAAAGAAATAGAGCTTCCTTTATTGGGCAGGAAACCACAAGCTATTTGGTGCTGCTGGAGTGCAAGGCTAGAGATGTGGTGGGAAAAGTAAGCTAGGTGCGTTAAGAAGAGTGTGGACTTTATCCTGTGATGAGAGCCAAGACGTGTTAAGCAAGCAGTCACTCCATCATATCTACCATTCAGAAAGAAAGTGCTAGCAGCTGAGTAGAGATGGCTTGACCAGGAACAAGACCGGAGACGATTGCAATCATCCGGGCCAGACACAATATCTCAACCAGGACATTGAAGTGGTATGGAGCAGTATGAAATGTTTAAGAAGTAGACTTGGCAGGAACTGGTGATGTATTGGACATGGAATAGAAGGAAGAGACACTTTTGCTTGGATGTCCACATCATGTGTGTTATTTCTCCCTGGGAGCTCCATTCAGAACTAGCCAGTGTCTCTTCCACGTCCCCTCTGCACCCATTGCATACTTAAGTCATTACACGCGAAGCTTGTAGTCATCCATTTCTATAACTGTCTCCCCTGTAGACTGTGAGCTTTCTGAGAAACAGGGTTAATGATTAATCACCCCTGACTCTCAGCACCAAGAAGAGAGCCTGTTGTCATAGAAATGATCACTAAGTGTTTATCGACTTGAATTAGAGATTAATTCATGTTCAAACGGATGATTTCTTAAGCTGTCCATATGTGTACAAGTTCTCAGTAAACAATTATAAAGTGTTTAGAATGGAAGCCCGCTGCCTTCTGAATTTACATAAACGACTAGGAAGATAATGTTAAATATTTATTATATTATTTAAATAATATTAAATATTATTTATTCTGCAGTTACTATGTGCCAGGCATTGTGCTAAGCACTTTGCATGCATTATCTCTGATCTTCACTAAAATGCTAAGAAATTAGTGTCATTACTATCACCCTTACTTTATGATGGTCAAACCAAGACAAAAAAGAGGTTAAGCAACTTTCAGTGAAGTAGCAGAGCTGGGATTCTGACCTCAGAGCTCCCACATTCAACCCCTACACGCTACTGACTTCCTTCAGTCTCAGAAATGGCAACCAGCTCCTTAGAGGAGGGCCTGCACCTCCTTCCATATAAAGGAAGATCTGAACAATTATATGTCAAAGAGAGAGGGATGATTAAGATGAGCAATGGAGCTTATTCTTTCCAGCAAATGCCAGAGAGACAGAAATGGCTGGAAAATGTGAACGCCACATTTACGATTCAATAGAAATGCTGACTGCATAATGTGGGTTGCTGAGGGCCTTGAAGTTCTGTGCTAACACTCATTCACTATAATAATTATCTTCCAAAGAGTTGCAGCCAGGGACACAGAGAAAGCTGAAAAGCATCGGTTATGCACGTATATTTCCTTTTCAAAAACACTCTGTGTGCATTTTCTTGGAACATTTTTGTATTTCCATAGCTAGAAGACTCAGGGATTTGTGACAGCAGGCGTCATGCACTCTGAAACCAATTGTATGCAAATGTGATACTTTACGGGGAACAGTCACCTGGTACCATACGAGGTGGCTCTAAGAGTGACCAGCACTTTAACTCCACCAGAAACATATTTTAAATTATTGTAGCTAAGACACATTCCAGAATGATCACTTAAGTGTAAATAAAGCATGATTAATGTTGGCCTTATGCCTGGTCTGTGAGCCGTGGTGGTGCAGTGGTTGAGCACGCAGCTGCTAACCGAAAGATCAGCGGTTCAAACCCACCAGCCACTCTGAGGAAGAAAAGTGTGGCAGTCTGCTTCTGTAAAGATAACAGCCTTGGAAACCCTATGGAGCAATTCTACTCTGCCCTATAGGGGTGCTATGAGTCAGAATCAACTTGATGGCTTTGGTTTAGGTCTAGTCAGCTTCCAGGAAAGAAAAGAGACAAGATGATACCTGAATTGTCTTCTCCTGAGAGGCACTGGACAAAGCTCTAACCTTTCCGAATCTGTTTTCTATTCTTTGAACCAAAACCAAAAAAAAACACATTGAGGTCAAGTTGATTCCAACCTATAGCGACCCTATAGGACAGAGTAGAAAGGCCCCATACGGTTTCCAAGGAGCACCTAGTGAAGTTGAACTGCCCACCTTTACGGTTAGTAGCCATAGCTCTTAACCACTACACCACCAGGGTTTCCATTCTTTGAACAAGGCCTAATAAAGCTCTGTTTCCGGGGGTTATAAGGGTCAGAAATGATAGATGAAAAGGACTGAGGTCAGTAGCTTGTGTATAAGCAATATTTACCTGATGCTTTATAGTTTTTCTTGTTGTATTGGCTTATGAACTGAACTTTTTTTATTGTGATTAAGTGACAATTTACAGAGCAAATTAGTTTTTCGTTAAACAGTGAATACACGAATTGTTTTGTGAGTTTTGTTGCCAGTCCCTCCATGTGTCAACACTCTCCCCTTCTCCACCCTGGGTTCCCTGTTTCCATTTGTCCAGTTTTCTTATCCCTTCCTTCCTTCTTATCTTTGCTTTTGGGTTGTTTTGCCCATTAGTCTCATGTACCTGATTGAACTATAAAGCAGGTTCCTCACGTGTGTTATTTTTGGCCCCATAGGCCTGTCTAATCTTTGGCTGAAGGGTGAACCTCAGGAGCAACTTTCAGCCAAAGATTAGACAGGCCCACAAAACAAAACGAGACTAAAGGGGCACACCAGCCTAGGGGCAAGGATGAGAAGGCAGGAGGGGATAGGAAAACTTGTAATGGGGAACCCACAGTCAAGAAGAGGAGAGTGTTAACATGCTGTGGGGTTGGCAACCAATGTCACAAAACAATACGTGTATTAATTGTTTAATGAGAAACTAGTTTGCTCTGTAAACCTTCATCTAAAGTACAACAAAAATAAATAACTAATAACCAGGTTTATTCATTGAAAGTATAATCAATCAAAATTAGATACCTTTCAATAAGTTTGATGAAAACATAACACTTAGGTGATGTGATGAGAATAATTGTTGATCAGGAAGTCTTTGAGGAGGTGGTGGGGTCTGAGAGGTCTGAATGTGAGACGTGGATCTGAGAAATCTTTGTGAGGTTGAAGAAGCAGGGGGGCCAGTGGAAGGCCGTAGTGGTAGTCAGGACAAGAGTCTGCAGGGATAGTGAATGGATCAGGGGGGCTTGGAGTCCTGAATTCTAACCTTGCCCTGTCCAGAAACTTCAGAAAAGGCACTCATTGCACCTCTGCCTTCTCCTTCTTAAAATAAGTCCCTTAGGCAGCTCTGGTCATTAGCGAATCAAACATTCATACTGTTTTCATGTTTCCATGCCTTTTCACTTTGAGCAGCTTTGCAACTTAGTTCTGACTCCTTCAAGATTCCAAAGTAGTGCTCTTCACGGCAGATTCCCTCTGTTGTCTTTTTTTTTTTTTTTGGAAAAGTATCTTTCCCTGTATACTGAATGAACAGATAGACAACAATAACAACAGCAAAAAGGAGTGATAAAAGAAAGGCCTTCAGTTTCACATTTGTTCCCCAACCTGTACCAGGTTGTGCTCCTAAAACCATCTACTCTGCTCCCAGGTTGTTTGCTTTATGATTGCGTTCTGTAATGTTACAATGGCATCTGGAATAAAACCACAACCACAACAGAGCTAAAGAAAAATGTAGAACAAAATTCTAACTCACACACACACACAAAAAAAAAAAAAAAACAGACTTACTGGTCTGACAGAGACTGGAGAAGCCCCGAGAGTATGGCATCTGGACACTCTTATAGCTCAATAATAAAGTCACTCTGGAGATTAGACAGGCTCATAAAACAAAATGAGACTAAATGGGCACACGAGCCCAGGGGCAAGGACGAGAAGGCAGGAGGGGACAGGAAAGCTGGTAATGGGGAACCCAAGGTCGAGAAGAGGAGAGTGTTGACATGCCGTGGTTGGCAACTAATGTCACAAAACAATATGTGTATTAATTGTTTCATAAGAAACTTGTTTGCTCTGTAAACCTTCATCTAAAGTACAATAAAAAAGCACAACCGTAATTAGTTCAAGATCAAAATCAACACAATATTTATAAATTAAGCAATTGCTTACAAAAAGAAGCAACATTTTATTTTATTTATTGTTTAAATTGAAACCAGATTTATTCTGAGTAGTTGCTCTATCTTCATATAGGCAGAACATTCTGATTACAAAAAAAAAAAAAAAAGTAAATGGCTCAAAGTAGGCTAGTTACAATCAGGCTTATAAAGAGAAGAGGAAGGAGAAGAACAGAAGATCAACCATGAACTGGCCTTAACATGATTGAGTGGACCACGCCTTCCCCCTTTTACTGAGGTCAACTGATAACAGAAACTAGGTCTCTGGCCTGCCAGCTAAAAAGTCAGTTTTGTGGGTAAGAAAAAAACCTTATAGTCAAAGTAAGATGTCCGTTATTAATTTTTCTCTTTGACAGTATAATGTTTTTTGTTTATTTTTGTCAGAAAAATTACCCTACTACGAAATAGGCAAAGAGATTACTATTAAAAAAGAGATTACCGTCTTTTATTGCACTGCTGGATTGAATCTCTATGGGGGCAAAGATTAACTTTTTTATTTTCATCCAGTAGAGATTTTTTTTTTAGAGATGCAGTGTATTTTGTCTAGCATAAGAGATAACCCTAATGATTATGTTTTATTGTCCGATAAAAGTCATTAACCAGTTTTTACCTAACCCAGCAATCTGATCCTAGCATGCCTTTATTAAAATAGTTTCACGTAGGTATGTATATACACATACACACACACACACACACACACACACACATATATGTATATATACCCAGCTTCTTGAATGGTATTTGGACTGGTTTTTAAAATTTACTGATGGTACAATGGTTAAAGCGCTTGGTAGCCACCGAAAGGTTGGTGGTTGGAACCCACCAGCTGCTCTGCAGGAGAAAAGACCTAGCAATCTGCTCCCTTAAAGACTTCAGCCCAGGAAACCTCACAGGGTGTTCTACTCCCCACAGGGTCTCTACAAGTCGAAATCGACTCAAGGGCGCACAACAACAGTTTCTTGAATGCTGTTTGGACTGGTTTTAACATCTTACTGATTCTCTCATTAGTAAAGGAATTAAGTAAAATCTTTGACACGTGTTCATTTTATATTTGCCTGAGACCTCATTCTAACTCTTTAAAAAATGTTACATTCTAACGGCTTCTTTCTTCCCCCAAAGCCGACAGAGGGCGAGAGCCTTCCCCTGGAGCTGGCACCCTGAATTCGACCTTCTAGCACCCCAGACTGTGACAGAATACATTTTTGTTCATTAAAGCCATTCACTTGTGGTCTTTCTGTTATAGCAGCGCTGGATAACTAAGATATTAACAAATATCTAAGAAACATTTACTCTGTGTAAAGCACTGTGCTCCTACTTCTAATAACAAACATTTCCTTGGGACATACAACGTATCAGGCACTGTGATACCCCTGTACTCATATCATTTCATTTCGATGGCACTGGGTTTTTTGGGGATCATAACAACCCAATGAGATTCCTACCTTTTACTGCTATTATCCATATCCTACAGATGATAAAACCGTAGCATAGACAGCTTAAAATACCTAAAAATGCAGGGTGTTATAGGGACACCAGGACATTTCTTGCCCTTAAGGAGTTTAAAATCTAATTGGTAAAAGCTAAAATATACACATATTACTTTATTCATTTATTGGTTTTACTTTCAATGTTGTTTTTTTTACCCCTGATATATTAACTCAAATTATTCAACAATGGCATTTAGAGAGGGTGAGATTGAGAGACTATGCAGGGGGCAGTGCAATTGGTTAGCAGGCCTAAGAAATATAAGTACAAGCCTACTAGATTTCTCATATACTCATCATATATGAGAACAATCCATTTTCATAATGAATTCAGAGTCACATCAAAGTTTTGGTTTGAGGCAATTTTCTAAGCTAACACTGTCCTACTTTTTCATGGAATTTTTAAATTCTTCTGCCTACGTTTTCACATATCCGGGCTGCCATACACCCAGTCAGTGTGTATTCTGCACAGAACTCCCTCCTGTTCTCTGTGTTTACCCTCACAGAGGGTGGAGATGGGACTCCATAAAAAAAAAAAAATCCATTCACGATAAAATGTGAAGAGCTGCCTTTCACTCGCTTTACTAAAATAATGGTTTACATATTTTGTTTTGTTTTTTCTTCTTTGTTAAAAATTCAAGATGTCTATGAATTTTTTCTAGAAGTTATCGTTGTGCTTGGCTATGATAAGCCAGTCCTTAACCAGTTCCTTCTCACTCCATCTCATCCTCTACTCCTTCAGAAAGAAAAGGAGGAGAGACCAAGAGAGACTAATATCTGTTCTTATCAGCCACTTTTTAACAACTCTTCTACAATGGCCTTTCTTGTGCATGTCCTTCCCCTTGGCTAACTACAACTTTTCTTTTGAATTTCCTAAGCCACCAAGTACAGGATTCGTGCATGGTACTCCATTAATTTCCCTCTCTTAGTTCATTTTATTCTTTCATTATTATGATGACAAGAGTAATGAGTCCTCCAAAGCAATTCAATCTTTTGTGTTTCACATTAACCAAAATGTGATTCTGGAAGCTCTCAATTGTTCCAAAAAATAATTAAGACAAAACTACTTGTCAGATCACTTTAATGACTTCAAGGCCTCAGGTGGCGGATATACACAGAAGCCGTTGCTCATCAGCCCCTGAAATTTCTGTGTAGAGCCTGGGGGGAAAAGCTGAAGGAACATTTAGCAAGGACTTAGAAAGCAAGGTTCATTTTGAACCTCGGTGAATTTTCAGTGACGAAACTCTCAGTTTGAACAATGACTGATTCAGGTTCCTTGAAAAGAGATTAAATTGTGATGTGTACTGAATACATCTGGGATAATAGTTGGACCATTTGGTAAGCTAATATTTATTGAGTATTTCTGTGTACTGTGGGCACCGAGTTAAGTGCTTTACAAGCATTATCTCAATCCTTACAGCAACTTCATGAGCTAAGTAACATTATTTTCATATCTGTTTCACAGATGAGGAAACTGAGACTGTAAATGATTAAGTAGCTTACTCAAGGAGGATCCAGAATTCAAAACAAGATAATTTGAAGCCAGAATTTTTTCTGAACCACTATACTCTACTGCTTCCCGTCTCTTCAACAGAGGAATCAGAAAATCTGCTACTGTGTTTAAAACCTTCTTGATGGACAGAGTAACAAATACAGTCACATTTACTGCTGAGTAGCTCTCTTCTTGTGTTTTCTAGTGTGAGAGTCTCAGAAAGGAAGATTTGACCAGGGATATGCCTTCCAGGAACTATATCTCCCAGAGGATAACTGATTGCCATGTTATTTTTTAATCGATGAAGTAAACTGCTTGCCCATCATGCCTGAGGTAGCTTACATATTACTTAGCATGGCATACAGCGCTCTTCATGACCCAGCCACATCCTAGCCTCCCAGCCTCATCTCTTATCACTACCCACTGCCCACCTCTACCCCATCAACACTAAATGTCTCTCTGGTCTTCAGATAAGCCATGCTCCCTAATCACTTCAGGCCATCATTTGTACATTCCATCTTTCAGGAAATTCTCTTTGCAAGCTGGCAATTCTCTATTCATCTTTCGGGACCTAGCTCCCCACTATACACCCATCTCTGACACTCCCAGGGAGAGTTATTCACTCTCCTCTGTACTATTATGCATATCTATGAATACCATGATTATTGCTCTTATTTGTTTTATTATAACTATCTCTTCAGTTGTCTATTGTCCCAAAAGCTTGTTACGTAGTATAAGCTCAGTAAATATTGGCAAATTGTAAACCCGGCAACGGAAAATTATGATTGCAACTGCTATCCCCTGCATTTCAATTTCCTGCTGTCAACATGTGTCTTTCTATTCACTGTGCTGGTGAAACATAAGCCCTTATATCCACAAGATAACAGACATCTTTTTTCCATATCCCAGGCCCAACCAACCTATTACCTTTTAAAATCTGCTTATTTTTCAACTTTGCGTTCATGGACTATTCATTTATACCTTAATAATTAGAACTCTAAAAGCTATTTTCTTGACCAATAAGGAAATTTGTCCTGAACTGTGTAGATTTAGTGAAACCAAAAACATATTTTTAAATATTCCCCTTCGTCCCAAAAAACCATTGCTCTTTGAAAATAACCACAGTTAATTATCAGAACAATTTCTTAAAGGAGCAAGATTCATTAGTGTCTTCAAGAAATAGCTGTTTACTGCAAGCCTGCTATGCACCAGGTACCGTGTGAGATACTGAGGGCACAACAGCCTCAGAGAGTTTGCAGTCCAAAGGAAAAGAGATTAATAAATGACCACTCAACTAAGCATATAGCTCCAACTGTGTAAGTGCAGTAATGAAAATGACACAGGTGCTCTGAGAAAGGACAGCAGGGACTAGGGATTCCTGACAAGTTCCTCTCAGGAAATAACGTTTAAATTGAGACCTAAAAATGAGCAGTAGTTAACCAAGAGAAGAGTGAGGAGAATGTCCCAGGATAGGGGAGCAAGCAGCTGCTCAAAAATGCTAACCATTGTTGGTGCAGGTTTTTAGCTTGGCATCTATCTAGCCATGATTACTAAAATATAGAAAGTTCTTTCCAAAGACACTGGTCACATCTCATAGTCTTGGTGTTTTTGTGTTCTGTTAAATAAAACGTTCACTGCATTTAGTTACTGCTTGATCGATTATTATTCAGGCAAAATGATAGTTATGCTTAAAAGAAAAGTAGAAAAGAAAGGTGGGGAAAGGCAAAGGGGTGGGAACTAAGACTGGTAATTCTAACATGGTCTTGGGTCTGTGAAATCTAGTAAGGATGTCAGTTTCTCCATATACAAGGTGATCTATTGAAATAGGAATTATACTATTTCAAAATTTTCTTTAGGGACTGCTAAATGAGATTTATGTTTGGAAAGCTCTTAGCCCAATGTCTAACACATAGTGTCACTCAATGATTGTTTATGCATTCAATCCAAATTTATTTAAATAATCAGATATGTTTATATTGTAATCCTATACTTCTGTTATGTTTAGTTTCCCATATTATTTCTACCTCTGGAAATGTTTTCTGAAAATAAAGAGGCCCATTGGAATATATTTTTTTTAGCACTAGAAATAACACTGTTTTGACTTAAAATACATTCTTACACTTACAAGGCTGTGAATATTTAAGAGTTGGTTCTGGAAATCTAAGGAAAAAGCGAAATTTTGCTATACGGTAATAATAATATGGAGCCCTGGTGGGGAAGTGATTAAGGGCTTGGCTGTTAACCAAAAAGTGAGCAGTTCGAATCCACCAGCCACTCATTGGAAATCCTGTGGAGCAGTTCTACTGTGTCCTATAGGGTCACTATGAGTTGGAATTGACTCCATGCCAATGAGTTTCAGTTTTTTTTTTTTTTTTTGGTGATAATATATATTCATATATAATTCTCAAATGAAAACCCTATTTTTTATTGTAAAATATATACAAAAAAGCATTTGCCATTTTAACCATTTTTAAGTGTACAATTCAATGACATTCGTTACATTCACCCTGCTGTACAACGATCACCACTACCCAGTTTCAAATATTTTTTTAACCATCTAAACAGAAACTCAATACCCCTTAATTAATAGCTCCCTATTTCCCCCTCCCACAAGTCCCTGATAACCAATAACATACTTTAGTCTCTTTTGCCTAATCTAAATATTTCACGTAAGTGGGGTCATACTGTAATTGTAAAAAACCTGTTTTTGAAATGATCTAAAATGAATGTCTAAACCCACTTAATTTTTGAAAAATATGTAGACTTTGTGAAAGTAATAAAATATTAACTTCATAAACTACAGCTTTTGTTTCATAAATTTTTTCAACCTCAAGCTTCATTGTTAGCTGTACTTTTTTATTTTTATCATGGTGAAATATATGTAACAAAACATTTCAACCATTTTTATGTGTACGATTCAGGAAACATATACATTCACCACCTTGTGCAACAATCGCCGCTATCCGTTTCCAAATTTTGTTACCACTCTTAACGGAAACTCCAAACCTCTAAAATACTGACATATGAATGCCTTCTGGCTCCATCTAGCGTCCTATGGTTAGTAACACAACCTGCTCCATTAGGAACAAACGTCCCTATTAAGGTGGCGAAAAGGCGGGACTCATCCGTGTATCAGAGGTGCATCAAGAGATTCCATGAACCATTCGTTGATTGGAAGGGGCCCTGAATGCCCACAGTGTTAGTTAGAAGTCCTTTTGCTCTGTTAACCTCATGGTCTGTGCGTATTTAAAGGCGCTTATATAGGGTCGCTACGAGTCGGAATCGACTCGACGGTACTGGGTTTGGTGTGGTTTTTATAAGGTTGCTGGAACCCTAGTGGCATAGTGGTTAAGTGCTACACCTGCTAACCAAAAAGGTTAGCAGTTTGAATCCACCAGGTGCCCCTTGGAAACTCTGTGGGGCAGTTCTACTCTGTCCTACAGGGTTGCAATGAGTCAGGATCGACTCGGTGGCAATATAGGTTTGTTTTTTTTGTTTTTATAAGGTTGCTGGAAACCCTGGTGGCCTAGTGTTTAAGTGCTACTGCTGCTAACCAAAAGATCAGCAGTTCAGATCCACCAGGTGTTCCTTGGAAGCTCTATGGGGCAGTTCTACTCTGTCCTGTAGGGTTGCTATGAGTCCGTATTGACTCAATGACAACTTATTTTTTAACCCGTTTTTGAGGGGGTCCTGGTGGTGCAATGGTTAAGCACTTGGCTGCTAACCAAAAGACTTTCAGTACCACCAGCCGCGCCTTGAAAACCGTATGGAGCAGTTCTACTCTGGCCTATGGAGTCACTATGAGTTGGAATAGACTCAATGGCAACAGGTTAGGCTTTTTTTGGTTTGTTGGGTCAGTGTGCTTTTTCCGCAGCCCCGATGGGAGGAACCTAGTCTCATTCACCTCTGTGACCGCCATGCTTTACACAGCACCTGGAACAAGGGAGGTGCCAAGTAATTTTGAATGGAGAAGAGTAGAAACATCAACAATGTGGTAGGGTTACACTGCCATTCAAAATGAAAAATGTTGATGCCAAAAAATGATTGCCTTACTAGATATAAGTATCTTTATGTTACAAGAACCTTCATCGTGCCATTTATTTACAATAGCAAAGTTTTGGAAAAAACGTAAATGCCCCAAAGTAGCATAATGGCTCAATAAGCTGTGCTATACCGACATAATGAAGGACTACGTAGTCATAAGAAAGTGTACGGAAGAATATTTAAAAAGACAGAAAAATTTCATAATATAAGAAGTCGTGGGGTGGGGCGAGGGGTGAGGGGGACAGGCTACCAAGCAACATGTGTATCTTTATAAAATATGACAACGTGAGCAGTAGCTATCTCTGGGTGCCGTTATTATGGGTGCTCTGATTTTCTCTGGAGGTATAACTATATAAAATCATTTTTTCTGTAAGTTGCTTTAATTGATGCTTTTTGACGTTGATAGCCTGATTGTGCAATTGTAAAGTGTTCTTATCACAGAAAATGGTATTCTAGGTAGAGGTATTCTAGGTAGTGGAACGGATATTCCAGGTAGAGAAACTGAAGTCGGAGATAGGCGATGACAGCATCGGCCCAACCAGAAGCATTTACGTTTTGATCTGCATCCTTGGGGATGGAAAACCCAGTTTTCAGCGAGGAATAGCTCACTCTGTTGGTTTGCTAGTTTCCTTGTTTATTTTGCAGGTATGGAAATTGGCTTCTTAGTTGTAAATGAACTGTCTCAGACAGTTCAACATCTGAGTAAAAAACGGTATTATTTACTCTACCAATAAAGTTATATATATATAGTATTTTCCTTTTTTATGAGAAGTTACCAGCTACTGATGGCAAAGACTTTTGCACTTTCCATTTCTTTTATAAGGAAGTGCCTGTTAGACACCAGTGACTTCCCAAAACTGAGGGAAGCCACTTGGCTGCAGCCTCCCTGGAAGTATAAACTAACTGTCAGACTCACAGAATTTCAGTGAAAATAATTGTGGCCACTACAGAGACAGAAATAAAGGCAATTTCCTTTCTTTTTATCGGCATTTCAGTTCACAGAAATGTTGGAACAATTGAACAGTCTATTCCTGCCTCAAGTTGAAGGTCATAAACCATCACTACTTGTGATGATGCTTCAAGCCCGAGTTTTAATAGAGGGCCCTGCAGCCTTCACTAGGTTGTAGTGTTGGCAGCAAAGGGCAGGAACAGGGAGTTACCAAGAGTGTTACATCAGAATAAGTCTATTTAGGCCAATCTTTTAATAAATAATAGAACAAAGCATTTCAGCCCTGGATTTTTTGTTTGTCTTATTCTTTGTAGGTGACAAAAAAGGGGTAAAAAAAAAAAAAAAAAGAGGAGGGGGAGTTAAATAAAGAAATCATGTCAAAATAATATAACATGCTGTTCCTGTACGCATATGTGCTTAATTGTATTCTCCGCTCTCGTCTTTGGGATCATTTGTAACTAGAAAGTAAAAAATCCAAATTAAATCAAGATATCACTTTTCACCTGAGTAGGTCAGATTCTTTTTAAACTATCAGTCCCCAATATATTGGCAAGGGTATGCAAGGTGTAATTTTTACAAACTTTATAGAGAGTAAAAAGTACACGCCCTTTAACCCAGAGATTCCATTCTGGAAATATATCTCAAAAACAAATGTGGGAAAAAAGGAGAAATTTCAGTATACCATTTAGTATTTACAATAGCAAAATTCTGGAAACAACCTAAATACCCAATAACAGGATAATAGCTAAAGAAGTTGTGATATATCCACATGATGAAGCACCAAGCAGTTATAAAAAAAAAAAAAAAGTATATGGAAGAATATTTAAAGAGAAAATTTTACAATACAAATAGTGGGGGGTAGGGTGGGGCTGGAGAACAAATGACCAAACAGCATGTACGTACTTATGAAGTATAACAATGTGAGTAGTAGATATCTCTACGTGTTGTTATTATGGGTGCTTTGATCTTCTCTTTGAATTTTTACAGATTAGTACCATGAACATGGGTATCCATTGTATATAAAAAAGGCAGTAAATGTTATACATAAAAAAATTGAAAAGAAGAAGAGTCATGTGTTGGATTAATCATGGGCCTGAAAAAAATCAAAAGCATTCATTGTTCTTCCAAACTAATCATGACTCTGTAACTGAAACTTGGCAACCGTAACAGGGGCCAGCCAAGTGTCATCACTGCTGAGAATCTAGTAGGTGAGTCTACTTCAGATTTTATTTTCATAATAACTTATACTAGAGTTGTCCTGCAGCAGGACTATAGTAGGCAATGTGCGTGCGTGAAGTTTATGCTGAGACGTATGTTCAGAATGACACCTGCACAGCTGTGGCAAGGCTTTACAGCCAGAGTCATGGGAAGAGCGACAGCGTGCACTGGAGGTTTGCGCAACCTGGAGCTGCACGTGACCACGGCACAAGATGCTTAGTGCAAGGAGGAAGGGAGTGAGGAGACCGAAAAGATGGCTTTCAATGTCTTGAAAGATGAAAAAGATGGCTTGAAAGAACTTTGTGTTGGAGTTTGGGTATATTCAGTGGGTTATTGGTAGGACTTTTTTGTAAAGTACATAAGCATATTGATGCCACCATCAAGATCTGTAATTATATATATATAGTTGTTGTTAGTGTTAGGTGCCGTCCAGTCGATTTTGACTCATAGCGACCCCATGTGACAGAGTGGAGCAGCCCCATAGGGTTTTCTCGGCTGTAATCTTTACAGAAGCAGTTCGCCAGGTCTTTCTCCTAAGGACCCACTGGGTGAGTTCGAACCGCCAAACTTTCAGTTAGCAGTTGAGCTCTTAACCATTGCACAACTAAGGTTCTCTCTCTCTTTATATACATATATATACACACTATATATAAATATATATATATAAAGGAAAAAAAACCCCACCAACACCAGAAGCAGAGCTACCAGTCTGGAAGCTACTGCAGTAGTGCGGAATAAGGAAAATAAAATAAATTAAAAGGCTTGAAGTGGAGATATAACAACAGGAATGGTGAGAAGAAAATAGAGAGACATTGTGGAGGCAGAGAGCACAGAGCTTGGATGATCAAACGGAAGCAGAGGGTGGCTGAGGGGGACCTTTGGGAGGTGACTGACTCCACGCGTCGTGATGATGCAGTCAGCACAAGCCTTGGCTGAACTGATTATCACAGTTCACGTAAAACAATATCTACAGACCACCGACTGGCTTCCCTTTAACAAGAGAGATGCGCCACTCCTGGCCTTCATTACTGCATGTCCAGTTACCTCTGTAATAAGAGCAGTGACATAATTGAAACAGGAGATTTGTAAATGTTAGTTTTAGAACATACAGAAGCAGAGTTTGACCTGGTCTTAAAAAAAAAAAAAAAAAAAGAATTCATTAAATTTATAGGTTTTATTGCTGCTGCTGCTGCTGTTTTACTATCAAGTAATGTGTGAAGCACCTAGTAGGTACACACTGAACTCCGGCTGTCCTCTCCATTTCCCCGCAGCACTCCCTTGCCCATCTACAGACAATCTCCAGTGAGTAGTAATTTTAACGACCCTGAATTGATTTTTGCCCTATCGTTTTTCCTCCAGCAAAGGCATGTTTTATAAAAAAAAAAAAAAACTTAAAGAAAAACCCTATTTTCAGGATCTTCCATATTTAAGTATAAAGTACGATCCCTTCCGTTAACACTGCTCTTCCACTGAAAATACTTCCCATTGCGGCAACGTGCTTTCCACTGAGAAGACTGCTTTCCGTCTCTGGCTTTTGCACAGAGCCTTGCACAGCTGGCATTGTGCACAGCCACATTTCCAAACTGCCATCTTCCTCCCTGGCCTTCCTGCCAGAGAACAATGAACATGGTCCCCTTAGCTGTTCGTGTCTCCTGCTTGTCTGGGAATGCCATTGGAAACCGGCCATCCTTCTGAAAGATGCCAGTCTCGGCCCCCTCAAACCCAAGCTGTGATTCACAAATCACTCTTGGATGGCGTCTTCATTAACATGGGGCAGCTTTGTTTCAGATTGATCCTGGCTGGGGAAGAAGAGCCCCTTGGCTTCCTTAACTTAATTGGAGAGTTGCTAACAATAGCCAAGCCCTTGACTCCCCTTCTTGTTTCCCCTTTCCCTTTGGGGCACAAAAATCAACGCTAAAAGACTGTGAAAAAAGCAGACATGCTTTCTCCCACACCATCCATCCCCTTCTCATTGTTCTGCTTGTCCCTTACCCACGGTGGTGAGTGTTTATTGTGGCAGAAAGGTTCTTAGCCCTGAAGCCAGGCTAATGCAAGGCGTCTGCTTCTGAGCTTCGTTAATCACTTTAAAACCAGGTCAGCCCTGGCACGGAGTGAAGCAATACTCTTCTGAAGTTGCTCTAAACTGCGGCCAGAGCCGCCACACCAAGCTGGTACCAGGAGAACTGCCTGGGTTATGAATCTAGATGGTTTGTGAGAACAAGCAGAGCTCTGCCTCCAGGTCTAGAGGAGAACTACTCAACTGAACCCGGCAAGTTAATCCCCTGGAAGGTTCCAGAGACACGGAGCAGCACCTGCACCCCTGCTACAGGCACTCTGTTCCATTTTTAAATGCTGGAGATATTGGTGTTCAACGGGCACGAGGTGTATGTTGTACGGGAACCAACATAAAAGCCCACAATCCTTCCACCCATCTCAAAGGTTCACAGCAGCATTGGAAGCAAATGAAATTGACTTTTCTCAGGTCCTGCTGTGGCATAACATATTCAAGAAAAAAGTTCACATATCCTGACCTTTTGCTGAGACAAGGATTCTCCCTTGCTAATAAGAAGAGAATCTTATCAAGAAAATCTGTTAATAATTGATAAAGAATCCTACGTGAGATAAAGTCATAGGTAGGCACTTTTTTAAAATGTGGATTAAGAGCCTCAGTGGTCACAAGCTAGGTATGGTTTTAAAAAGTAAATAGCCCTACTGTCTGACATCTACTGAAACGAAAGGCTAGCAATCTGCTTTTACATCAAAGTCATCATTTTTTGGCAGATGGTCCTCAACTTTTTAGCTAGCATAGATTCTATCTATACAAGTGAATTTATTCAGTTTCCCTAGAAATATTTCTTTTTCCCGTTTTATTTTAGAAGAAGGTCCACCAGAAAGGGACAAGATTTAATAGTAAAGATTCTGTGAAACATTAATCAGTTGTTTTTACATCTGAGATAAATCTTTGCCAGACTCACCTTAAGATTTTTCAAACATAGAATTATTTTAGCCAAGCCATTTGCTGTGGCATTCTGGAGGTGGCCTGGATCGCCTTTTCTTCAGAACACTGTAGCACATTCCAATTTCTGGAGAAAATCCTGGCCACGTTCAAGGATATGCTCTCATCCTACCTCCATGGGGAAGGAAGGCACCTTTCCTCAGCATGTGTCAGGCGTAGGTAGTCAGCCTAGCTCCAGGTTTTTGCCAGCTAATGGTTGTATCATGAGCTGGCGCTCCAGACAGCCTGCCCTCCAGGTACTTGTCAGGAGGACAGTCCAGGGTTCATTCACTGTTACCCAGTATAAACAAAAATCGCTGCTCAGAAACAATATTTTTGGAATATTACTTAAAAGACAAGTAATGCCAGACACTTGTGGAGCTCTGTATCTCAACTCTATTCTTTTGAGCCCCTGAAACTGTTTTTACCAAATTACTCGTTGGCCTACATTGAGGGACATTAGGAACAAGAACCTGTTGAAACGTCTCACTGTGAGGACTGTAAGCATGTTTCTTCTTTACAGGGAGGTGTCGCAAGAAATTTGCTTTTGAGTCTAGACTCAGCAGTCAATGTGCTTCTCCCCCAAACAACTTAATTATTAATTTTTTAATTGAAAATTAATTTATTTTAATTTTATGGGCAATTTGAAGCATGTACCTGCTTTTCTTCTTTAGACGGATGGCTGGAAAACTCAAATTTTAAGTTTATCCTTAGCAAATTTTTACCCACAATTCATAATTTTTAATATTTTTATTAATAATTATTATGTAACAACTTTACCTCTTAACTCCTTTCTATCCCTTTTACAGTTGTTTTTATCTATTTATGTAGTTTACCTTGGAGCTCTGGTGGCTCAGTGGTTGAGCATTTGACTGATAACCAAAATGTCGGCAGTTCAGATCCACCAGTCGCTCCTTGGAAACCCTATAGGGCAGTTCTAC
This sequence comes from Elephas maximus indicus, assembly GCF_024166365.1. Lineage (NCBI taxonomy): Eukaryota > Metazoa > Chordata > Mammalia > Proboscidea > Elephantidae > Elephas > Elephas maximus. Next base: position 55,698,123 of record NC_064833.1, on the reverse strand, counting down.
TCTGTCCTGTAGGGTCCCTATGGGTCAGAATGAACTCTACAGCAACACGTTTTTTTTTTTTTTTTTTGGTAGTATACCTTAAAACTTTCTGGAACAGGGAAATAAATGAATAAATATTTGGTACTTTTAATTAATTATTTCTCTGAGGCAAATAAAAATTTTCCCTTTTCCTGAATTGATATACCAGGAAATATAATGCAACTATATATTTTTTTTATATATGGTGTTTTGTTCTGTGGTACATAGGGTGACTATGGGTTGGAACTGACTCCACGGTACCTAACAACAATGACAAATAAAGCAACTTTTGAATTTTCAATTACGTAGGATAATGGTCCAAACGAATCCACTAACTAATGCTGAAAGCACCAATTCCTTAAAGATTGAAAGTGAAGATCCCAAAAAAACAATGGTTCAGGAAGCCAGATCTAGGAGAAGATACCTAGTGTTACCTCCAGAGCTGCCAACCATGGGTGGTAATTCCCATGTTTGGTCTCAAGATTTAAATTCATATTAATTCATGCTTTAGGGTTTAGAACTCTTTTCTGTGAATTTAATTCTTGGTTAAAGTGACTTTTTAAAAGTGAAGCTTCTCTGACAGACTGAAAAAATATCTTAAGTACAATAATTATTCACCATATTACATTGAAAAATGTCTTCCTATGTTAGCCAGAAGAGTTTATGTTTACACACTTAAAAAGGTATTCACCTTCACATATTTATATGTGGCTAAATAGGTAATGGTATGATATACAATGGTCTGAAAAAATGAATAAATACAATTCATGTATGTGTTATTTCTGATTCTCAGATTATGCCACTCAGACTCCTCAAAATATAGCCATCAATCTTCTCTATACATCTTGGAAAGTAAGTCTTTCTGAGAAACATTTTTAAAATATGGAGAGCAAATATTATAGTGAACTACCAGTTAAATGTCCAGAGGCTGGGAGAAAGAGTAAGAAATAAAATAGTAAGATAAGAGAATTCAGCAACATAATAACACAAGACAAAACCTAAATTGATATTAGACAGTCATGAAAGAGAAGGTTAGTATTGTTGTTCAGGAAAATTTTTTATTGTTTTTTTAATTAGGAAAAAATAGAAGTGATTTCATAAAAGTAATAAGAGAAGAAATTGTTTAAAGACATTTGAAATTTAATGTGTTTCTTATAAAATGATCTGGGTGTTCTGTTAACTCTATTGCTATCAACCCTGGTTAAGCAAAGAAAATATTCAAATATTTACAAATTGGCTTGCAATACCGAATTTCACCAGAGGATGGCAGAATAGGGTCAAAAGATATGAAAAGATGCTTTACATTTTCTCTCAGAAGTTCACAACAATGCTAAATGATGTTGTCTAATTTGTTGAACTGCCAGAACCTTTTTATTAGAAAATAAAATTTAGAAAGATGATATGGTTGACCGGTTGGTGGGTCAGTTGATTGGTTTGTTAGTCTGTTTTGTTTGGGGTAGGGTTGTCTCCCACCCTGGGAGATAAAATATGATCTCTGAGTTCTTTGTCACATCAAATCAATTTACCAAGAAATTAAGTCCATGAAAGAACTATGAACGTCTCAGAGAAACGGTTCAAAATAAACTGAGATGATTTGGAAGAATTTTACAAAAAAGGAGGGAGAAGGGGACTTTTACCTAATCAAAACCTGCATTCAAAAACCTTGAAAAGTGTGGGAACAGCTAGTGAGTGTTCAAGGATTACTCAGCAGGAAAGAGAAGAGTTGTTGTTTGGGGGTTTTTCTCTAATAAAAAGTTCCAGGGTGCTCCTTGCTAGGCGTTTTGCACCTTCCCTGCCATCACTCTCCCCCTCCATCGTATTCACACAACTTCTACAAAAGCCCAAGTGGTTTAGAAGCTCTTCAAAGGGAACTTTAGCTGCTAAACTAGAGAAACCGTGGGAACAGGGAATAGGCACTTTTCATTTTAAACACTAACAGAATGCCTTCTATGTGTCAGCTACCAGGTTCTGGGATTTCAAGGATAAATAAGATCTAGTCTCTGCCCTTGAGAAGTCAAAAATGTAGGCATCAAGAGCAAGCTGTCCATCTCTCACTTCTTGCACCCCTTGGGTTCTCTTGCTAATGGTTTCCCACTGATGTGTAAACAAGCACTCTGACCCCAAAGAACTACTGGCTCAGTGTCAAGCTCCTCTCTGGAAGCTCTGATTCATTGTCTCTCTTCTACATGGGTTCTTGACCCTTTCTTGTCTGGATCACTTCCCTGGGTTTCTTCTGGTCCCTTCCACCCCAGACCAAAACCAAAACAAAAAACAGTTGCTGAGTCAATTCCAGCTCATGGTGACTCCTGTGTGTCAGGATAGAACTGCGCTCCACAGGGTTTTCAAAGGCTAATTTTTCAGAAGTAGATCACCAGGCCTTTTTTCCAAGGCAGCTCTGGGTAGACTCCAACCTGCAAACTTTTGGCTGGTTAGCAGCCAAGCTGGTTAACCATTTGCACCACCCAGGGACTCCTCTGCCTCATCCAGCCTCCCTGAATTTTAAACTATTTGCCTTTGTTGATCTCTGAGGTTTGACTCATCTCCCTAGCCTGGCCCCAGCTCTCCTGGGCCTCTCCCTGTTGCGCGTTCAATATCCTCTGTTGACCCAGCAATAACCTAGTCCCGTTTTTAGACTGGAAGATGCCTGCAGGGAGCTTCTTAAGCCTGGCATTGATAGAAAAGCACCTCAAGATAACCTACGCAGGCAAGGGATGTGCAAGTCTATGCAATGTTCCATAGAAATGACACTGTAACTTCAACTAATATTGTATCTCACTATTTGTTTGTGGCTGTATAGACAAAACCGAAGGTATCAGAATCTGTCTTCTGCATTCTTATCTCATGGAAGTGATCCAACATAGAGGTTAAAGGACAAATTCTGAGTTCCTAATTCCAGTTCTGATATTTACCTGCTGTGTGACCTTGGGTAAGTTGCTTCACATCTCTGAGCCTCAGTTTCTCACCTGTAAAACCAAACAAAGAATAATACCTACCTCATAGGTTAGTTGTGAGCAGTAAATGAGATAATATATGTTAAAGTACTTGGTATAGTGGTTGGCACAGAAATTATAGGATAAAATAACATGCTATATGTTAAAGCTATTTTCTAATCTTTTAAGAAATATGAAAGTATTAGCATTCTACATTTTTTATTACTTTTTTTAACTCTGAAAATTTCAATTGACAAATATGTGAAGTATCTGTTATGGAGAGAAAGCCTTCTCCTAGAGCCAGCACCCTGAATTCAGACTTGTAGCCTTCTAAACTGTGAAGAAATAAATTTCTCTTTGTTAAATCCATAGACTTGTGGTATTTCTGTTATAGCAGCACTAGGTAACTAAGGTAAAATTTGGTACCAAGAAGTGAGAGTGCTGCTCTAACAAATACCAAAAATGTGGAAGTGGTTTTGAAATTGCATAATGGGTAGAGGCTGGAAGAGTTTTAAGGCGCCTTTAATAGTAAAATAGTAAAAGCCTAGATTGCCTTGAAGAGACCGTTAGTAGAATTATGAACCACAAAGGCACTTCTTATGAGGGCTCAGAAGGAAGTGAGAACAGCTATAAAGTCTTTATTGTCTTAGAGAATACATATGGCGCCAGCGGCAGGGCGTTGCTAGAAATGTGGACTTTAAACATGCTTCTGGTGAGGCTTTGGAAGGAAATGAAATAATGAACGTGTGATTGGCCAATGGAGGAAGGGTGAAGCTTTCTATGCAGTGGCAAAGAACTTGTCTGAATTATGTTCGAATGTTTGGTGGAAAGCAGACCTTGCAAGTGTTGAGCTTGAATATTTGGCTGAAGAGATTTCTAAGCAAGATCTTAAAGGGGCCGCATGGTTTCTTCTTGTTATTTATAGTAAAATGTGAAAATATGAGAGGAAAGAGATAGCCTTAAAAATGAACTGCAAAATGAAAACAGTACTTAAAGGTTTGGAAAATTCTGTTGCACAAACTAAGCACATGTGTCCTAGAATGTTCACCAAAGATATGGCTACACAATCTTTTGCTAAAGATATTAAGCCTGTGACTGATGCATCTGACCAAAAACCACAGCAGAAAACTCATCAGTTTAGAATGAAGGAGATGGAGATGGAGATAGAGCAAAAGGAAAGACCGTGCTCTGATTCTTGAAATTCTATAGGCAGGAAACAGGCCAAAGGAGCTATGCTGGTTTTTCTCAAGGAAAAGAAAAGAACCATCCCTGGAGCAACTTGGAGATCAGCAGAACTGTGGGAAGGAGCACAGGGAGCAGAGTTGCCTTGGTTTCAAATGGTAAGGCCAAAGTCTCTGGGGTCTCAAAGGGTAGACTCACGGCCTTGTGGGTTTCAAAGAGTCAGCTTTTCATTAACTCAGCTCTGGAGTGTGGGGCTGCCGTTCAGCTTGGCCAAGAGAATGGGAACACTGCCCAAAGCTGGGGGACAGGGCTACCATGCCCAAGGGGCAGAAGAATGGGGTTGTCATTCAGATAAACTCAGAGAATAGGGCAGCCCAAAACTGAGGGAGCAGAATTGTCATTCCAGTGTGCCTAGAAGGCAGAGCTGAAGCCCAAAGCTGAGGGGCCTCCACCCAGAATCCAGAGAGCCTGTCCAACACCCAGAGTCTGGAGGGCAGGACCCGGGCCCAGATGGTTCCAAAGAACATAGGATTATTTTCAAGCCTTGAGAGCTAAGTAAATTGTTCTGCTGGATTTTGGACTTGCTCGGTGCCCATTATCCCTTCTTTCCCTCCAATTTCTCCCACTCGTAATGGAAATGTCTACCTTGTGCCTGTTCCACCACTGTACTCTGGAAACAGATAACTTGTATTCTAGATTTCACAGGTTCACAGATGAAGAGGAGTTTTGCCCTAGGATGGAATAGGCCTAAAGTCTTAACCATATTGGATTTGGATGATTCAGAAGATGAGACTTCGGACTTCAAGTTGATTTAAGACTTTTGATGTGATGGGGTGAATATGTTTTGCCTGTGGGAAGCACATGAATTTGGGGGTGGCCAAAGGGTGGAATGTTATGGATTCAACTGCGTCCCTCAAAAATGTGTTATAGATCCTAACCTCTATGCCTGTGGTTATAATCCCATTTGGGAATGGGTTTTCTTTGTTACGTTAATAAGACAGGATTAATATAGGGTTATTTCTTAAATCAATCTCTTTTGAGATATAAAAGGGATCAAACAAGCAAGGGAAAGAAAAGCATATGGGGGAAGAGATATGCCAAGCCACATGATGACTGCCCAGGAGCAGAAGTTCAGAAGAGACAAGAACCTTCCTCCAAAGCCCACAGAGAGAGGGAGCTTTCCCCTACAGCCAGCACCCTGAAATCAGATTTTAGCCTCCTAAACTGTAAGGAAATCAATTTCTGTTTGTTAAAGCCATCCACTTGTAGTATTTCTGTTACAGAAGCTCTAGGTAACTAAAGGAGCCCTGGTGGTGCAGTGGTTAAGAGCTACGGTGAGCTATGGCTACTAAACAAAACGTCAGCAGTTTGAATCTACCAGCCATTCCTTGGAAACCCTATGGGGCAATTCTACTCTGTCCTGTAGGGTCTCTATGAGACAGAATCTACTTGACGGCAGTGGGTTTGGTTTTTAGATAACTAAAACAATGTACAATTATAAAGAGCCAGTTTCTACATCTGGTTGGTCAACCTCCAATTCCTCTAGGGCTAGTAATTCAAGCTTCTTTTTCAATTTTTCCCTTCTTCCACTTGCATTTTGCATTGGATTTTCTTCTTACTGTAGATGTAGGGCAAAGACATGATTAAAATGGAAATGGGCATAAAATGAAAACAAACCTTTTCCCTCTCACCCCAAGTTTCCTATTCTTTCCCCGAGATAGTTACTATCTTTATCAAATTTCTTATTTATCTTCATAGAAAGGTTCTGAGCATATTTTTTCACACAAATAAGGTTGTACTATAATACTCCTATACACCTCACTTTTTCATTTAACACAATAACATATTACATTACATAACACATAGAGCTACTTTGTCAGTTTTAATGGCTGCATAATAACCCTTTGCATAGGTGTAGCTTCCACACTTTAAGGAGTTCCCCTACTGAAGATCATTTACTTGTGATTCCTTGTGATTTCATTTCCTTGTGATTTATAGAAATAACAATGTTTTATACGCTTTGCATGTACATTTTGTCATGCTTCAAGTACATGTGTAGGACAATTTTCTAGAAATGCAAGTATTAGGTAAAAAGTGTATGTATTTTGAATTTGAATAGATTGTTGTTGGTAGGTGCCGCTGAGTCAGTTCCGACTCATCGTGACCCTGTGTACAACAGAACGAAACACTGCCCAGTCCTGTGCCATCCTCACAATCTCACAATAGTTGTTATGCTTCAGCCCATCGTTGCAGAGATTGAATAGATAGTTGTTCAACTGCTCTCCCGCTCCCCAGGAGTTTACACCAGATCACCCTCCACGTAACAGTGTATGAGAGTATCTGTTTTCCTGCGACCTCTAACATATGTATTATGCACATGTTAAATTTCATCAATCGGATAAGTAAAAAGTACTATCACTTTTTTATTTTAATTTTTATTTTGTAAATTATGAGTGAAACTGAGCATTTCTTCATGTATTTTTTAGCCATCTTTTTCTTACGAACTATCTGTCAGACTCTTTGCTCATTGTATCATTTTTTAATGAACATTTAAGTGTTCTTCCTATATTTAAGATAATTAGCTCGGTGTCTGTTATATGTGATGCAGCATTATAATTAAAGAGAAAATATTTGTCACTAATTACACATTCATACCTATATATCATTTATGTACTTGTTCTACATATGTAACTTAAAAGAGAAAAATATAATTCAAAAATTTAAGACAGATTTTATAGTTGTAGTAAAAGTCATTCTAATGTTTCATTATTTTATTTAATAAATTAAGGAATATCTACTAGTGAACTATTTATTTACCATATTTATCCATTCATACAGAGAGACCCACAGATATAGTTCATAAAATTTCAGTCTTTATATCATTTTACAAAAATTTGTTGTGCTGGGTATTAGGCTATGTGTGCCTTGCTTAGACATCTGGGTTTTGGGGCTTACCTTTAACAAGCTACTTATAGTTCTTCCATGGTGGATATTTGGAGCCTTCAAAGTATGTGATTAAACAACACTAAACCAGAGCTTACAAAAAAAGTTGGCAGTAGACGAGCAAAGCAAGATGATCGCAAACTCTTTTGTAAACTCTGGCGGGTGATGATGCTAACACTACACCAAAAAGGATATTGTCTGATTCTTCCAAATCCCCATTTTCCAATGTTTAATTAGACCAGAAGCTTCTAATGGATACAGACTATATTTAAGCTTCTTTACATGCCCCGTCATTAACAATCTTCCATAAATATTTGCAGGCTAAATATGAAATTAACAGACACTTTTAACTATTTTGAGTGTTACCAAGCACCATATATTAACACCATACATTCTAACTTAAATACAAATCTGTAATCTCAGGGTAAATACATTTATTCCCCATAGGTACCTATTCCTGCTAGGTCTCTGATTAATCGTTCCTTCACATACACATTCCTTTTTCCTATAATCTCATAATTTATGTAATCCATTCATCTACAATTTCCAGTTAAATAAATGCCTGTAGTATTTATTTAGTATTACTCTTTTGCCGCAGCATATTTTGGGGAAACAGATACAGACACACAAAAACATATAGATCAAAAATGGTAAAAGAAAAAGTCTACATTATCCAACAATAACCACATATTTCCATATCCTTGGAGCTTTAAGGTGCTTTAACACTGACAAAATGGGCCTCTGTTGACCTAATGCTGTTAATGGTGTTAATGAATCTGACTTAAAATTGAATAAACTGGTCTTAAAGTTTACCTGCTCACAGAAGTGCGGATACCGGTGATTCTTCTACTCCTAAATTTCTCTTGCTCCACATAGGCCTTGACTGGTGAGAACAACGTGACTTAGAAGATTGTGCAGATCCAGGACTCTGGGAGTGGGGAGACGCCCTCCACCTGAGGTTCCGGGAAATAGCCCTCTGAAGATTCTTCATGGAAGTCCCCTCCACCGTGGTGAGCACCCAAGGGTGATCCAGTGCCTGGCCAGCTGACATGCGATGGCTAGCGTCCAACATCAGTAGTTTGTCTATAAAGTCCTTCGCCAAGTGGGAAACATTTGGCCAAGGCTGAGAAGAAATATATTACAAATTTTTAAAGGCGCATACTGTATACACAGAAAGGGAGAGGGAGAGGCAAGGGATCATATTCTTAATTATATGGATAAACGCATAACAAATCCAAAACACTTTTTCAAATCAGTGATTTGAATAACATACCACAAAATATATACAGTTAACAACTCAAAGAATGTAATCCATGTCACTGAATTTACAGGTAGAAATGGCTGAATTGGTGTATGTTTTGCTGTGTATATTCTCAACAACAAAATTAAATATATATATATACGTACAGTTGCTGTTGTTAGCCGTCGACTAGTCAATTCCTGCTCATAGCGACCCCCTGTGTACAGTAAAACTGCTCCGTAGGGTTTTCAAGTCTGTGAACTTTCGAAAGCAGATGGCCAGGCTGGTCTTCTGGGGAGCCTGTGGGTGGGTTCCAACTGGCAACCTAGTAGGGGAGCACTTAACCGTCTGTGCTGTTCAGGGACTCCGGAGATGGGCTACACTGCTTTTTAAACTAAGAGCGATGCTTATTCTGCCTGACGAAAGCCACTGAAGTATATTTGAACAGGGAAGTGACAGGATTGGGTTTGCATTTTTAAACATATAGTGACTCTAAAACTCCACTTTTGCGCGTGCGCGCGCACACACACACACAGACACATCTCTTTAGCAAATAAAAACAAAATAGGAACACAGAAATTCTCTGTTCAGGGAGTGAGAATTCCTTTCCAGAAGTCTGTCAGGCGTGCTGCGCCATTAGCAATTCCATTTCCTACATCACATTTACCTGGGCTGGACAGGGCAAAGCAGCTGTCATTGGTCAACCACACAAACCTCTGGTTGGTGTCTGCCACATTCTGGACATTTCATAGAGTCCCTGTGACTTTAAGAATGAGCTAGGGTAGAAGGTGGAATGGATGTCGAATTTATCTGCTTTTGTTTCCTGTAAGCTTCCTCTGGACTTGGGACACCTACATCTCCTGGGAAAAGAAGGGGAAGGAAGGAGGCTTCAGGGAGGGACCCTCCTGCAGTCCATTTTCTCTGGACACACAGGGCCCTCTGTGTTCCCAGTCAGCTGACTGCAAGAGGGATTCACATGTAGCAGAGACATGACACAGCAGAGTGTGAGCAGCTAGCTACTTGATGTTTTAGGGATTTGTTCTGGCAGGATTTACAGTGTTTCCACACGCTTTAAGTACACTAGCAGCAATTCATTGATGGTTTTGTATGGATGGGGACTGTTGTTTTCTATTCAAACTTGTTTTCTGCGTGACCGATAAACACAGAGCATATACTTGGAAAAAAATACATAGTTTTGTATCCTTCATCATCTACAAAGGAGAAACACCAAGAAAATTGCCCATGCATTTGCTGTATTTCAAACATAATTTCTGGTTGATGTGGTTTTTTTCAAAAATGTATTTCCCAGGAGAGATAAGGGACTCCTTATGACCTACTGTCTTTGCCTTGCTGTAAGGAAAAATCAGACTCCGTATGCAGATACCACACTTTTCAATCTTTTAGCACTCTGCTATTTACCTAAGGTTTGAATCAAAAGAAACCAGTAAAGGAACTGCTTTTTTTCCTTTCAGTTTATTTATGTAAATGAGATGTGAAAAATATTTACCCCACCCTTTAAACTATGTACAGAAACCACACCCAGAGGTTACCTATCAGCTAAATAACACTTGCTACATAAAATAAACAATACCACCCATGAGGACTGTGCTCCTTTAAAAAATCATCTGTAGGAGACCAAATGGTCAACATTTACCCTAAAACAAAGATGAGAAGGTAAAGGTGGGGAGAGAGGCAAAGAAACTAGATTAATAGAAACAGAACAACCAGAACAGAAATAATGAACATGTTGACACATTATGAATAGTGTAACCAACGTCACTGAACAGTATGTATAGAAATTGTTAAATGGGAACATAATTTGCTGTAAAAACTTTCACCAAAACCACTACATATTATAATCAAAAAAGAAAGTTTATTGCAAAAATGAAAGTCATAAAAAAAGAACATTTTTTGCTAAATATCCAAACATGGGGGGAAATGTAACTTCTACAAGTCTAGACACAGCAGGTCTGTGGCTGACATGGTAGCATGCCCTGACTCTGGCTAGATATCTACTTGGCCCTGGATCAAGACACACTTATCTGGGCCCAAGAGTATTTAAATGACGGTTAAATTAGATGTCTCCAATAGAACATTATAAGACAAGCAATTGAATCTTTCTGGAAAGAATATTAAATACGTGCGTTGAGGTTTATGGAGAGCTCATTAAGGTGACTACAAATGACTCTACCTTTAAAAAGCAGCTGCAGAAAATAAGGTAACTGGTGTCCTGGAAAAAAAATTCTTTAGCCAAAGCTCATTATTCAAACACAGCCTATAAATTACAGAATTCCTGAGCCATCAAGAACTAGAGAGTATCTTGGAGTGAATTTCATCTTGCTTATGAAATAACGGTAGTCTTCACACTGTGTCACCAGATAGGGGACAGTGGCTCCCAAGCACAGTATCTAAGACCATTAATTAGGGTACAGGAAGAAAATGTTAGACATCTATTTTAATTTTATCTCCCTATCCTAAAAAATTTTTTTTTACCCTAAAAACATTTTTATGTTTTATAATGTGTAAAATGGGCTAATCTATTATGTAGATGAATATACTTTATATATGAATAAATACTGAGTGTGCATACTCAAATTTTTGACTAATAGTGGTATGTAACCCAAAACATTTGGGGGTACCATGCTTTCAGTCACATTCCCACTCTAGACTGTCCCCTGATGACATCATTCAGTCCTCTCAGCAACTTTCACGTCCACTTTATCTCCAATGAAGCTTTCCTTATCATTTCTCCTCCTAGGCTCAGTCATCCTCACACCCTTGCCGCACAACGTTCTCCTTTGTTTGGCTTTGTTCCACAGTCTTGAGGAGACACTCACCGAAGCAACCCGTTACTCATCTGGACGTGGAAACAGCATGAGACTGAGGTCAGTGCATCTGGAGTCCCTGGGTGGTGCAAATGGCTAACATGCTTGGCTGCTAACCAAAATGCTGAGGGTTCAAGTTCACTCAGAGGCACCTTGGAAGAAATGCCTGGCAATCTACTTCCCCCAAAAATCACCCATTGAAAACCCTACAGAGCACAGTTTTACTCTGACACACATGGCAAGTCGACTCAATGGCAACTGGTTGGTTTTCGGATCTAGACTCGAGAACCACATACAACCTCACTTTTCTTGTCAGCAAAATGGAAATCATCATATCTCTTTCATCAGATTGTTATTAAGATGAAATCAAATCAAGTGTGTGGAAAATGGTTTTCAAAGTTAAGTGGATGGTTACTGTTGCTGTTGCTATGAACTCTTCCCAATTTAACTCCTTCCTTGGTTCTTTTGTGGACGTATTCACTCACTATATTTAGGGTACTGGAAAGAGGAAAATCATCCAGAACTTCTTAAACTAACTGCGCTTAGTATGATCATGATAAATATCGTCACCAGCGAGTGGATTCCGACACCTAGTAACCCTATAGGACAGAGTAGAACTGCCCCATAGGGTTTCCAAGGAGCACCTGGTGGATTCGAACTGCCAGCCTTTTTGGTTAGCAACCAAGCTCTTAACCACCGTGCCACCAGGACTCCATGATAAATACGTGCCTCCCGGCCCCTGTAAAAATCTTCTGTGTTAAGAGGTAATGAACCATGCAAAAAGTAAGATAGTGCTTTCTTTTGTTCTAAGATCAATTAATTTAGTTACAAGTAAACTGAGTATTTGTGAATAATTTGGGCCTTTTCTTTCTCTTTTTTTTTTCCCTTTTTCTTTTCTTCCTTCCTTTCCTCATCCGGTTCTTTGCCTATATTATCTGTGCTCTTCAACAGACACTGGGGAAAACTGTACAAAACAACAACAAAAAGCTATAAAACTAAAATTTAATACTAGCAATTACACTACTTACTAGTTTTAGAGGAATACAAGAAATTTGGAGGGCTCGTGTCTTATACTCTATAGTTGTCTTAACCCTTCCTCTCCCCTTCAAACAGAGAATTAAGAAATGTTGCTTTCCAATTTCTTGATGAACAATTTTGTCTTAACTGTGGCCCCAGTCCAAGCTCTTTAAAAGTGTCTGGCTTCCTTACCACTACACATCAGTTGAGCCTGACACAGTGAGGGCCCTGCTGGGTTATTCCCCAGGACAGCCCCCATGTTCCTCTCAGCTTATTGCTCCCTGGCCCATGTCCCCAACTTCGCATTCCCTTCCTCTGTATTCCAGCACCATCTGTTCCTGCCCTCTTCCTCCTGTCAACAACGTCCTACTTCCTTCTCCAATTTTCTGCACTCAGCTTCGACATTAAATTCTCTGCCTAGAGTTCTCTTTATCTAGGATCACCTGCGGCGTTCTGTGCTATAGTCCCCTTTACTCTCGTCCCTACCCTCAGCCCTAGGAGTCTTCATGGAGCTAATTGGTACCCCATTCCTGTCCAATGGACAACAGAGACATCCATTCAAGTTCACATTTTTGTTCTCTTCTGATGAACCTTGATTAACAGAATAAATGTAGTAGCTTGTGCAAAAGATTTAAAAAATGCAAAAACTGACAAAGTACTATTTCATATTTCTTGATTACTTTGCAGAAATGTTCATGATCTGTGGAGAAAAGCCCACAGAGAGTTATTATTAAAAATCACTATTAAAAAGCCGGACACTACATACACAGACACACGCACACCCCTCCCACCACAGACACAGTCTCTAACATTCCAGATGCAAAGCCTTAAATTTTAAGCATTATAATTGCTAAATACACAGTTTATTGAAGTATAGCTCTTAACCACTGTACCACCAGGGCTCCAATAAAGGGTAAAAGGGGTAATAAAATGGAAGGCCCCCTGTTGGCAAAGGGCAACATTTATTGCCCCTGTTCGGGCTATTCTAGATTTATTGGCACCAGAGAATAGCCCTTCCTCCTTTACCCCACTAAGGCAGAGTTCTGGGTTTCTTCAGAAGGCAATCATCACTCTCTAAAGCATACAGTTTATGTCCATTTGTAGCTATTATGTTCATTAGCAGCTATGGAGACGGTGAGGGGGCAATTATAATACAGCACACCTGTGCATCCAGTAGACCCAAACTCAAATTCTTAAGTCCAGACTTGAGACTAGCAGACTCCCCAAGACTACTGCCCTGAGATACTCTATAAACCTGGAACTGAAAATACTCCCTGGGGTTACCTTTTAGCTAAGTAATAGATTGGCTCATAAAATAAAGAATATTACCCGTAAGTACTGTGCACCTTTAAAAAAAACATCTATATGAGACCAAATGATCAACAATTACTCTAAAGCAAAGATGAAAGGGTAAGGGGATAGGGAAACCAGATTACTGTAAAGGTAACATCCGGAATGGAATGAATGAGAATGTTAACATATTGTGAAAAATGTAACCAATGGCCCTGAACAATCTGTGTAGTAATTGTTAAATGAGAACCTAATGTGCTGTGTCAACTTTCACCAAAAACACAATAAAATATTATTTAAAAAAATTATTGAGCACTACATTTTTAGTGAGCGTAAGCATTTAGAAACTAGACCATAGGCATGGAAACCAAATTACAGGAATTATAACTTGGCAAGCCTAATTGGACTATTCATTACTGAAATTCTTATCACCATAGGGAAAGAAAATAAAAGGGAATTAACGCACAGTGTCTTCTGATCTCCCCCCTTTTCTTAACCTGAATAGAGAAGGAATATCGTACAGATGGGATAAGAGGAATGAGTGGAAATAAGGAGACAGAAAGAAATTGGGGTCATTGCTGGAGGAATAGAGCATAATCACATCAGATTTGTTACTTCTGCGGAAGTGTAGCAATAAACTTTTCTCCTAACAGTATGGAATCATAGATAGAATATGTCATTCTTCTAAGCAAATGGTCACCATTTTCTGTCATACTCATGTGGTGTTTTTTGAAAATGTGCTTTTAATATCAGTGTTTATCCCAGTGAATATGTTTGTAAGACTTACTGTACTTTCAATTTATTTCACACCCACAAAAAAAGTCTACTGTGACATAGGGCAATATAATTAAACCAAAAAAACCAAACCCACTGCCGTCGAGTTGATTCTGACTCATAGTGACCCTAGAGGACAGAGCAGAACTGCCCCATAGAGTTTCCAAGGAGCTCCTGGTGGAGTCGAACTGCCGACCTTTGGTTAGCAGCCGTAGCACTTAACCACTACGCCACCAGGGTTAGACAGGAATGTACAATTCCAAATTGCTTGGCAAGAATATTTGTAGCAAGCAGCCATCTAAGATGCATCAATCAGTCTCAAACCCACCTGGATCAGAGAAGAATGAAGAACACCAAGGACACAAGGAGATTACGAGCCTAAGAGACAGAAAGGGCCACATGAACCAGGGACTACATCAGCCGGAGACCAGAAGAACTAGATGGTGCCCGGCTACAACCAATGACTGCCCTGACAGGGAACACAACAGAGAACCCCTGAGGGAGCAGGAGAGCAGTGGGATGCAGACCCCAAATTCTCATAAGACCAGGCTTAATGGTCTGACTCAGACTAGAAGGACCCCAGTGGTCATGGCCCCCAGGCCTTCTGTTGGCCCAGGACAGGAACCATTCCCGAAGCCAACTCTTCAGACATGGATTGGACTGGACAATGGGTTGGAGAGGGATGCTGGTGAGGAGTGAGCTTCCTGGATCAGGTGGACACTTGAGACTAAGTTGGCTTCTCCTGCCTGGAGGGGAGATTAGAGGGTGGCGGGGGTTAGAAGCTGGCGAAATGGACACGAAACATGAGTGGAGGTAGACAGCGGGCTGTCTCATTAGGGGGAGGTAATTGGGAGTGTGTAGCAAGGTGTATATGGGTTTTTGTGTGAGAGACTGACTTGATTTGTAAACTTTCATTTAAACCACAATAAAAAATTGTAAAAAAAAAAAAAAAGAATACTTGTAATTTATCAGAGTGCCAACACCAAACCTTTCTCACTCTTCCACTTAAAAGATTGAAAAGAGTACACTTGATAAATGAAGTTTCTGCTGTAAAGGTAAATTCCATAAAACCACTAATTTACCACTTAAGCAAACTCAAGCTTTCAGTCTCACTATTTCTCACATACTGAATATCCGTTTAATCAACACACATGGGATGAGCGCGTATAAGGAAACTAGCTAAATCCAAGGAACAGGAATACAAAGAGGTCTTATTGCCACACCTCTGCCTTAGAAACACCACGTGAATTAACCCAAAAGGGAAAATCACTTACACTTTGTCAGCCACAAAATCTTGTCCATTCTTATCAGAAATGTCTTTTAACTTTGCTCCCACCATCACTGAGTAGAGTTTAATTTTTGAGCACTTACCCACCCAATGGCTCTACGGAAGAAAGACCTGGCAATCTGGTCCCATAAAGATTACGGCTTAGAAAACCTGTGGGGCAGCTCTACCATGTCACATGGAGTTGCTATGAGTCAGAACCAACTCCACAGCACCTGACAGCAATATATGGGGTTATTTAGGCGCTTTACATCTATCAGCCCATTTGATTTCCACGACAACCCTGTTAAGTAGGCATTTTCATTATTACTTATTTACAAACTTAGATGTAGAGAAATCCAAAATCCAAAATGTGTCCAATGTTGCACAGTTAGTAAATAGCACAGCTGGGAGAGGAATCCAACCAGTCCTGCTCCAGACTGAGCAACACTACAGGTTTACCAAGCACTCATAAGCAGGCATGCACGTGCACACATACATGCACTCTTAAATCCTTACTTTTTACTAGTCAATTTATTCTTTCTTATGTGCTTTTACATATATTATTTGTCTATTGGAATGTTCTAATCTCCTCTCTTCTAAAAACCCCTACCCCTCCTCCAAGACACAACACAAATGCCTCCTTTGTGGAACCTGACCCTACTTTCCTAAGCAGTGATAGGCCTTCTCCCCTTTCGCCCCCAGGCATTGAGACTTTATTCCAGCTTGTATTAAAGCTCTTACATTTGAAAAGATACATAACAATACTCAGTCCCTCAGACAAAACTGCTAGGTGGCCAAGTGCAGGGATACTGTGTAGTTTTCAGGTGGGTCTTCTCAGAGCTGAGAATAATCCCTAGCACAAGGAAGGCCTGACCAGCAGAAAGGAAGAGGGCGACACAAGGATGCCTTCAAAGAGTCTCCAGGCGATTTAAGGTTGAGTCTTGATTGTTCCCAGTGTGAACTTTGCCACAATGGCACTGGTAATCAAGCAAATCAATGAAGGCTCCCTTGCACACTGGGGAGGAGTCTTTGCTCTCATTGTCCCTTTTCCACCACCTGCTGTGCCTTCCTGCCCTTTTAAAAGTATTTTTTTCCCCAATAAAGAAATAAAGAAAAAGGTTGATAGATTTCATTATGTTGTTGTTAGTTGATTTCAACTCACAGTGACCTCATGTAACAGAATAGAACTGCCCCATAGAGTTTCCAGGGAGTGGCTGGTGGATTCCAACTGCCTACCTTCCCGGTTAGCAGCTGAGTTCTTAACCACTGTGCCACCAGGGCTCCAAAATATCCACTAGTGAGCTTTAATAAGTCATAATATTTTTGACATATTTACATTAGTCCTCTCTTCTTATAAAAATAAAATATTGCACAGAGTTGAAGCCCCCCCAACAACAAAAAAGAAGTCATTTTTGGACTTGTCCAAAGATGACTCCAATGAACCACACCCCTAGTATTCACTTCTTTGTGTAGTCCCCTCCCACACTGAGTCTGGGGTGACCTAGGAATCACAGTAACATTAGAACTAGAACTAGAACTAGAACTAGAACTAGAACTAGAACTAGAACTAGAACTAGAACTAGAACTAGAACTAGAACTAGAACTAGAACTAGAACTAGAACTAGAACTAGAAGCGATGCTGAGCCATTACCAAGCCCAGCATTGAGTAGAATTGGAAACTTCCACTTTCTCCCTCTTAGAACACTCAATTTTAGAAGGCTTAACGAGTCATATGAGAAGTCTGGCGTCCCTGCTGGAAAAACACATGGAAGACCTCATGGAAAGAAAAAGGCCCTACACAAGAAGGAAAGACCTGGTAGTCCTAGGGTCCTAGCTGAACTTAGCTTTCCAGCCATTCCTGACAATATGTCAGACACATGAGTGAGACAGAACCTCCACAGTGTTGTATTCTTTACCTGGCTTCGTCACCTACAGTGTCATATTACAAAATCATTTCCTTTGCTGGGCTCCTCCCCCCACCCCCACTCAGCTTTGCATTTGAATCTTGCTTTTGTTTGGAAGTTATATATAAACCCCATTGTACCTGCCTAGTATAATTAAGAATGTTGCTGACTGTAACTTGTATGAACTCCCTGCCTGCAAACCCCTTTAAAAGTAACTTACTTGCCCACCCTTGGCTAGCAGTCTTGGCAGCAGTAGCTCTGACTGACTGCATTTCCTCGTGCAATGAAATAAAGGTTGTTCTCCCACCTCAGTGTCTCGTTTATTGGCCAATACAGAGACATGCTGAGTTAGAACCTGGGATTTCCACCCAGTAACACGAGTGAGTCATCTTGGATATTCCAGCTTAGTCAAGCCCCTAGGTGACTGCAGTCCCAGCCAACATTATATGGAGCAGAAGAGCTGTCCAGCTGAGCCCCATCAACCCCCAAAACCATTAGCAATAATAAAATAGTTGTTGTTTTAACCCACTAGGTTTTGGCGTGGTTTGCTGTGCAGCAATATATAATCAAAACAGAAATATGTATTCTTTGTAAATAAGGAAACGAAAACAGAAATACAAAGATATTCAGAACTTAAAGAAGAAAACTAAAATGATTCATAATCCCAAAACCAGTAGATAAGCCCATTTACATTTTTTTTTTGTATCATCCAAGTCTTTTTTCTACGCATTCTTTTTCCCACGTTTGTGATCATGAATGTATTGCTTTTTTTCCCACTTGGCAGCATAATATCAATATTTTCTGATGTTCTTAAATTTTTAAAACATGCATAATTTAGGAATTGTGAAGTGTCGTGTCATAATAAGATATAAAGTATAATTAAGTTGAGAATTGAGTTTTTTTTTAAATCTTAATTTGATAGACCAAAAAAAAAAAGTTGTTTTCATTTGCATTTCTTTGGTCTTTAATGAATAGTTTCCACTTATCAATTTTTATGCATTTTTAAAATATATAAATGTACAATAAGGTATTAAAGCTCTGTCAGAGCATAGAAAACTTTTTTTTCAATTTGCTATTTAGCTTTTTAATTTCGTTTGTGATGTTATTGGGCACATAGATACTACATTTTAAGTAGGTATGATCAAGTCTTTTTTCTTTACTAGAAAAAAATAACTCTTAAAATCAGAAGTAAAATAAATTTGATCACTTTCTTAAGATAAAATGAATTTCCCACTTTGTTGGTAATCCCTCTAACAAGCACTGACAACTTCCCTTACATCCCCCAAAGCAACAAAAGTTAGCACATCCGTAACACTGGGAGTCTCAAGTTCAAAGAATGGATGAATATTTTCACCCAAGCTGTGACAGTGAACATTTCACTGAGGAAAAATCACATTACAAAAAAGGTTTGGGTCAACCAGATTTAAGGCAGAAAATCTCTCACTACACACCCAAGCATCATGCTGAGCTTCTGAGTACACACTTGTCTATTGGGCCGGCTCAGGCACATGAAGTCATGTGCTAGTCACAGACAAGTCACTAATCTAGGTACTCCCTACCTACAGACTAGTAGTCCTCAACAGGAGCGATTTTATCTCCAGGGGACATCTAACCATGCCTGGAGATATTTTGGGTTGTCACAACTGAAAGGGCAGGGGTTGCTACTGGTATCTAGCAGGCAGAGGCCAGGATGCCACTAAACATCCTACAATGCACAGGACAGCCTCCCACAATAAGACTCATCCATTCCAAAATGCCTATTGTGCCAAAGTTGAGAAACTCTACCCTAGGCCCACACAATAGCAACAAAATTGCCTCTTACCTCTCCTGTATAATTATATTTGCCTCTCAGAATCTTCCTGTAAAGCCTGGTGTGGCTTTCATCATCAAAAGGCAGGAATCCACTAAGTAACACATACGTGATTACACCAAGAGCCCACATGTCCACTGCGCTGGTGTAAGGTTTCCTTAGCAAAATCTCGGGGGCTATGTACTCTGGCGTCCCACAGAGCGTCCTCATTGTCCAGTCACCGCTTTTGTTCCCAGAGTTTGCCAATCCAAAATCTGTGATTAAAATTTTTGACTCTGCACCTGGATGATAGTACAAGAGATTTTCAGGCTTTAGGTCCCTATGAGTTATTCGCAAAGTGTGCAAATACCTAATTCCATCAGCCACCATCCGGAGGATCCTGACGGCGTCTTGCTCTGTAAAAGATCTCTGAGCAAGGAGCCGATCAAACAGCTCCCCTCCCGTTGCCAGCTCCATCACCATGTAAACGCAATCCTGAGCCTCAAAGACCTCCATGAGCTGGACAATGTAGCAATGGCTAACCCGCCTCAGGACGTTTAGCTCTGATTCACACGCTTCTCTGCCTTCTCTCATTCTGGTTTCCATCACTTTTATTGCAAAAGGCTTCTTGGTGGCTTTCTGCTCCACCCTGACAACCTTGCTGAAACTGCCTTTCCCAATAAGAGCCTTGATGTCATATCTGCTGGGAAGAAAAATCAAACTTGTTATCCTCCTGAAATGAAGAGTCTCAAAATTATCTAAGTCCATGCTTTTCTGTCCTTTTATCCTTCCTACCCTGGTTCCCTCACTTATTATTATTACTGCCTCACTTATTGCTTAGTTGTGTTTAGCAGTTTTGAAAGAGACCCCAAATCTTTTTTTTGAAATGGAGGCAAGTGATAGAAAGCTAATTAGTTGGTAGATAGTCTTAATAACAATAAAAAAAAAAAAGCTGGTATTTATTAGACATTTATTATGTGCCAGGCATTTTACATACATAAAAAATTGTATCCTTACAAAAACCCTGATGTAATAGCCAGTTGCCGTTGCGTTGACTCCAACTCATGGGGACCCCACGTGTGTCAGAGTAGAACTGCGCTCTATAGGGTTTTCAATTTTTTTTTTTCTGGGAATAAGATCACCAGGCCTTGGAAGAAAGTAACCAGAAATTTAACGTGAGATGTGTGTCAATAATGTGTAATGTTGATGCATTAATGCTGACAAAAAGACGAGGAAGTCAGCTGGGATTTCCAAGACTAGGGATTTCAAACTTGAGTTATCCATATAAATTTCTACGTAAATTTAGGAATACTACCACATTTTACCTTCTAACTTTATTTAAGAAATGTGGGGAAGGTGCTAGACTTAGAATCATGGTTTTGGAATTGGAAAGAATATTAAGAGAATGATCTAGTTTAACCCTTCATTTTACAGGTAAAGAAATTTGAGGCTCAGGTTAGCTAATTGGTTATTTAAATTGTAACGTCAGGTTTAGAATCCAGATCTTCTTATTTGCATCATAATTTGGTATTCTTCCCACTTTGTTAAAAATTCTCCCAAGTAAGGTTGCCAGAAGCAGCCCTGGTAGCTCAATGGTTAAGCATTTAGCTGCTAATAGAAAGGTTGGTGGTTAACACCCACCAGCCACTCTCTGAGAGAAAAGACCTGTCGATCTGTTCACATAAAGATTACAGCCTAGGGGACCCTCTGGGGCAGTTCTACTCTGTCCTATAGGGTCACTATGTGTCAGAACTGACTTGGCAATACACATAACAACAAGGTTGCCAGAGCATGGAAGAAAAATATAAAGTACCCAGAAAGGAGAAAGTAACTCTTTAAGTCACATAAACAAATACTCAATACTGAAGATTCAAAAGTAAATATCAATCTGTGCCTTAAATAGACTTTCTTTCTTTTTTTTGCTAGCTTATTCTTTCTGTAATTTTTATCGCTGCCTACTTTTTGGTTCCCTGTATTCATGTTCTCACTGAATAAAAATGACATTCAGCTGTACCAGCTTCCAGGAAACAGCTTTGTTTTATACAGTGGCATTGAATTTTCTGGCCAATTACCTTATCAAAACAGATAATAATTTAGTAATCTTAAATAGATTCTTTCCCCTCTTCCCTTTCCAGCTCTGCTTTTTTATTCACATGCACCCCCACTGTGATTTTGAAGATAATCACAGGCATTTCAAATTCTATGGCCCTGCAGACCAACCAAGTTTTGCATTACCTCTAATGTGGATGAAAGCACTTTGCAAATACTAATTTATCGCTAATGCCCTCAAACTGCAAGGCAAACTCATTTGCTCACAGAATAAATCATCAGCTATCAGAGAAATTACCGTTTCTGAGGAACTATAATCTTCTGCTCAAATAAATGAAGTTTTATTCAATACTGTTGGGGCTTTCATATAATAAATATTTGACAAAATGCTAGTCATTTGGCATGGTAAAAACAGTGGACTTTAAGCCAAAATTTAAAGTAGTAGAAATAAATAGCCTCAGATTGAATAATTAATGTCAAATAACAAATTCCTGAAGCTACAGCCTTGCTCATGAACTCCTGACGACCGTGAAACATGGCCATCTTTATGATTTGAGTGGCTGTATCTAGCGCAGTGCCTGGCGCAAAGGAAACAGCAATAAATGCTTGTTGAATGAATCATTCACTGAATTCATATTATTCCCTAATCATCACATATATTGTGAAAACATTAAGCAAGGACTGAATTAAGCAGGGGAAAACCAATTCTTCCCATTTCTTCCATTTTCACATTCCTCCTCCCACAGAGCAGATTCCAAGTCAGTTTTATAGGCAAACAACTGGGTGGTGCAGTTAAGCACTAAACTACAAGCTGAAAGATTAGCAGTTTAAATCCACCCCGAGGCAATTCGGAAGAAAGGCCCGGTGGTCTGCTTCTGAAAGGCCATAGCTGTAAAGACCCTATGAACTCAGTTCTACTCTGCACACGTGAAGCTGCATGAGTCACAATTGCCTTGAAGACAACTAGTTTTTTGTTTGTTTGTTTTTAGGGGGGTCTTTAATTTTCCATCATCCCAGAAGAAATATAAATAAGAATATTAATTTCACCTCATCAGCAGCTACTAACTGGCAATTTTTTAAATATGGACCAAAAATGAAACATAGAATATAATAATTTGTTTGACAGAATGCATTACAATAAACTCCCAAGAAGAAAGTGAGTATAGTCAGATTAAAATTCTATCATCTCTTTTCTATGAGAGTTATAGGTGGAATCACAAAGGACAGAGAGGAAAGACAACTTTCTAGTTCTGCCACTAACTTAGACTTAACCTCCTGCAGCTCAATTCATGATTAAAGAAGAACATTGAAGAAAAAAAATCTCTGAAGCCAAGATCCTTTGCTTCTATCATCTATTTACACTTTAAGGCCCTGGGACTACTCTGGAAGTGGAGGTTACCCAGATGGACTAGAAGAGCCTTTTCTCCCTGGATACTGATGACCAGAGGTAATGTTTAACCAAGTCAGTCCTGATGAGACCCCAAATCCGCTCTGATTCAAACTGAGTTGCATCAGTTAGTTTTGTTCCTCTCTAAGCCTAGCAGCTACTGGACAGATCTTGAAGCAATTACTGCACTAAAACTTTCCAAAGAGGCCAGTCTGTACAGACTCGGGGCAGAGCGCTGGGATTAAGCAAGCTAACAATGCCAGAACTAGAAGTGTCCCTGAGAAGCCAGCTGAGATAGCCACTGCTGTGTCACACCAAATACTGGAGAGAGGAAGGGGAGTCTGTGAATTCCTCCATTAACACGTCCAATATGGCGCAGTCGGATGCAATTATTTCTCAGGCCAACCAAACTGCTATCCCTGCTCCTTTCCTACATAGGAGTCAGCTAGGTCCTACTTGTATTTCATGAAGACAATAAATAAGCATTGTACTAAGTTTTTTTTTTTAAGGTCCAAATGAGGACTTGGGTATGAACTGTGCAACATAATTTACATGTATTATTTTAATTATCCTCACAACAGCTCTATGAGGTCAATACAATTATTCCTTTTTTACAGAGGTAGAAACTGAGATGGAGAAAGGCTAAAGAATGTTGCCAATGACAAGATGAAAGAGCTAGGAGCGGATCTCAAGTCTGGTGGACCTACAGGTCTGTTTCTATTGCGCTCCCATCTCTTTTTCGTGCATTTAGTAGAGTATCCCTCAGGAACCTAGTCTAGCTGGCCCCAACTCTAGCATACCCTGTAGACCCGGAGGATGGGGGTGGGAAACCTTCCTCCTTCCCCAACCAACCCTGTGGGCAGAAATTCCCTTCCTTTCCTTGCTCCTCCTCCTCCTCAGTATCTAAATTTCCTCATCCTCTGCCCTCCCTGCTGAGAGGCTACCTTTTTCGACCTAGCCCCAGGCCAGCCTCTAGGCCGGCGGTTCACCAGGCGCTTTACCTCGCGAGGACCCGGGGGTCGAACCTGGCTCGGAAGCGGACCACCTGCATCCTCCGAGCTGCCTCGGCCACCTCGGCGGATCCTGGCCCCGCGCCGCTGCCTTGGCCTTGACCCTCCTGCTTGACCCGGGCCAGCGCGGGCGGCTCCGGGATCACTTTTCTGCTGGTGCCGCAACCCATCCCGGCTACACGCGCCCCGCGGCGCTCCTGAGAAGGGCCTGCGGTTGGGGAAACAGGGGCTCCGGGTGCGGCGGTCCATTTATCCCCAGAACAACGAGAAGGGGCGGGACAGAGCGACACACCCCTTAGGGCAGGCTCTGGAAAAAGGCCCCACTGTGGGGCCTTCTAGGAAAATAACCCTCCAAACCCCCCGCAGACCGTCAGGACGCCTTCATCATCACTGGCCACTTAGAGACATGTATAGTTTGACGCGGTAAAAGCAAAATGGACTATAAGGCAGGCCGGCAGGAGTCTTGCGCTTAATTTTCTAGGCCTCAGTTTCCTCGTCTCTAAAACGAATAAGTTAACATATAAAATCAGCCCAGTCTATGAAAGACCTCTTCACAGGGTTTCTATGTCTCCGTGGCTGAGCACATATCCAGACGACATGAACATTATATTATTTAAAAACTTATGTATTTAAAGGATGAGGTACAACTTGTCTTGTTGCATTAATTAAGCAGCCCACACGGATCTGTGTCTGGCACTCCACCAGCCCTCTTAACAACTCTAACAGACGTGACCCTCCCCCTCTGGTAGTCCATCTAAGGTAGAAAAACTTGGCAGCAAAGACAGATGTCCAGAACCCCAGGCAAAACACTAGGCAAACAGAAGAATGAGATGTGTAAGGAAACCATTGTATATAATACATGTTGTTAGCTGCCCTGGAGTGGATTCCGACCGGTGGTAACACCAGGTGTTCAGGAAAGAACTGATATGTAGGGTTTGAAAAGAACTGTTACATAGGGTTTGAAAAACCTCATCCATAGGGTTTGCAATGCTGAGGTCTTTCAGAAGCAGATCACCAGGCCTAGATTCTGAGGCACCTCTGAGTGGGTTTGAACCACCAATCTTTTGGCCAGTAGTCCAGCACTTAACCACTTGCACCACCCAGGGACTCCTATATGTAAATATAAATACTCCTGTGTTAACATGAGCCACACTACATATTTTTTATAATTTTATATATTTCATTCTTGTGTTCACATATGAGTGTGTGTTTTGGTATGTGTGCATGTAATTATGATGTGTACCAAAAACCGAAACCCATTGCTGTCAAGTCGATTTGGACAGAGAAGAACTGTCTCCTAGGGTTTCCAAGGAGCAGCTGGTGGATTCCAACTGCCAACCTTTTGGTTAGCAGCCAAACTCTTAACCACTGCACCAGGGCCAACAGGAAATTAGCCCAACCTGCAAAAGAAGTGTCACTATCAAGTAAAAGACTTGATAAGGAATCCTCAGAATATTCCAAGTACTAGGAAACTTAGAAGGCTGGTTTTAAGCAAGTGAACAACTCGTGCTTTGGTGTCTCAAGTTTTAACTCTTTCGAAGGATAGACTGTATAAACAGAGGGGAAAAGAGAAGAGACAACAAATAGAAAGAAATAAAAAGTTAAGATGCAGCTCAAAGAACAACATCCATTCCTCAGAGAACTCTGGTGGAAGGGCTGTTTGGATATGTGCTGCCCAGCAAACAGGAAGCGCCTACAATAAAACCCAAACCTAGACAGAAGCTGAAGGCATCAGGCAGTTCCACAAGGCATTCACTCTGCGTGTCTGGATTCTCCGGGCAGCAAACGGATTCATAGCCAGCTGCAGAAACCTCTCCTTCCTGGCCACAGCAGGCCGCACAGCAGGGAAGGCTTTGTCACGAGCCCTCCCCAAGCCTGAGCCTTGTTCCATGAGAATTGGTTACTACAGTCACTGATCTTATAGCCCTTGAAGATGAAAACATTAATAGAAACCACTGATTAGGGCTCTTCTGGAAAGCATCAACTATTAAGTGGAAGTGTTGTTGAGAATATAAATTCTGTCCTTGGAGACAAAATTTAACTTCTACATTCAGACCTTTGACTTTCAAGGGCTTTCACCAAGCTTTGATGTGTTAAAACGATCTTAATCGTGGTTTGTTTTTTTGTTTTTTTACCCTAAGTACCCCAGAGAAAGAATAATACCTAAAGTAAACGATAAAATAATGTCCTACTGTTTTTTTTTTAATGTAGAATCTGGCGTAGTGGTTAAGTGCTACAGCTGCTAACCAAAGGGTTGGCAGTTCAAATCTGCCAGGTGCTCTTTGGAAACTCTATGGGGCAGTTCTACTCTGTCCTATAGGGTCACTATGAGTCGGAATTGACTCGATGGCACTGGGTTGGGTTTTGGGTTTTATGTAGAATTTGGGAAACTTGGTGGCGTACTGTTTTAGTGCTATACTTGCTAACATAAGGTCCACAGTTCGAATCCACCACGTGCTCCTTGGAAACCCTATGGGGCAGCTCTACTCTGTCCTATAGGGTCACCATGAATCAGAATTGACTCAACGGCTATGGGTTTGGTTTTTGGTTTATGTAGAGTCTCCTACATTTATTTCTCTTTATTGTGCCTAATTACTTCACTATATGTGAGACCCCTCAAGCATTGTTTGCAATCACATGCTATTTGCACATTAATTATTTGTACTTATTTATATTATATTTTATCCTAACTAATAAAATTGTTTCAATGAACTTCAGATTTAAGGGCAGTTTTAAATGAATTCGAATTTTTATATCAATGTGTTTAGTGCTCGTAAGTGGCTCCCTGTAGCACTCACACCAGCTGAATAAATGGAATCGGTGTTTAGCACCTGGTTCTGTGAATTTTACTCCAATGGTGTTTTCTCAAGAGCAAATAAATTGAACCTCATACTGCTAAACAAAAAATCTGACCTCATTCTTAATTCCCGTTCACGGCCCAAAATCACTAAGATCTAAAAAATAATAATAATAAAAAAAAGCCCACTGAAGATCTACTAGATAGTCATAAAAACATTTTTAACAATACGTAATATGTGATTCTAATTGTTCAGTGCCTGGCTCTGTCTTATACCTGGTTTTTAAAAAGCAGAGTTAGAAGGGCATAAAGTTAAATCCTACAATGTGTCCTGCAAAATCAAAATTCTGAACCTATGGATAGTTCCCTAGACTCACTCTCCAGTTTATATTTCATAAATTGTTTTAATTAAGTGACTTGAATTGTAAAAGATATACTCCACAGTTACAATCCAACCTCTAAAAAGTATTATACTGAAAGCATTTAAGGAATTATGCCAATTGAAAACTCATTTCTCTCTTACATGCACATTATTGGTGGGAAACATGAAAACATTTTAGTTGCATTTTATATTCTATGTACTACACTTAGTAAAACAAAAAGAGTAAAACAGCTAATTAGGGCTATCACAGGGACTGGGAAGCCCTACAATTTTATATCCTTTATTAAAAATAGAATCAACAGGTAAAATGAAGAATTTGCATCATTTAGAATTAGTTCTTCTTGGAATAGCTGCAGTTTTTTGTCTGTTTTGATTTTTTTGTTTGTTTTCTCTTTTTCAAACTTCAGTTCTCTTTAGAGTCTCCCTGCTGGGATTTTCTCTAAAGCAAGCTCAGGTCTGAAACATCAGTTTGAAGGTGTTCCTCTTTTTGACTTCCTTTTCCCCAAGGTGTAGAATTTGTGTTTGTAATGACAAGTAGCATGGGTCCTTTTAAACCAATTTCACATGCACCATGATGTGTGAAACCAACAGTGCAGTGCTACTTTGAGACATTTCCGCATAAACAAATAATACTGTTGTCGGGTGCCATCGAGTCAATTCTGACTCCTAGCAACCTTAAGCGGAAACCCTGGTGGTGTAGTGGTTAAGTGCTACGGCTGCTAACCAAAAGATGGGCAGTTCGAATCCACCAGGCGCTCCTTGGAAACTCTACGGGGCAGTTCTACTCTGCCCTACAGGGTCGCTAGGAGTCGGAATCGACTCGACGGCAGTAGGTTTTGGGTAGCAACCTTAAGTGACAGAGTAGAACTGCCCCTAAGGGTTTTCTTGTCTGTAAACTTTACGGAACCAGATGGCCAGGCCTTTCTCAAATGGGGCCACTGGGTGGATTCGAACTGCCAGTCTTTCAGTTAGCAGCAAAGCACTTAATCATCGCTCCACCAGGGCTCCTAAATGAATAATTACGAGCCTTTAAGTAGGTTGTCTTTGTGTAAAACTCAGAAACCTAGAAACTTTCCTGCTACCCTTGGTAGACTATTTCTCACCACCACCTGAAACGAAGAGGAGCTATAATAATTCAGACAAGTCAGTAATATTATTTCAGACACTAAAAATAATTTTTCTTCTAGTGAATAATTCCTGTTAATTTGCATATCCCCACATTGAGCAATAAAGAAAGAGTGTTTAGCTTTTGGAGAATGTCATGTTTTACAAGTTATTTTCCTTATAATTACAAATTAAAAAAAAAAAGGGTAAATATTAGTAAATAGTCATCAGTAATAGGTAAGATCTCTACTACCAAGTAAAATCACAAACCTCACTTTCTTTTTTTTAATAGCAGTGAATCAAAGAAGCCATCAGCCATCATGGTGAATGAAATTTCCCTGTTTCAGTGTGTAAATTAAAGAAGATAAAGTGAGAGACAATTTCACTATATTTTAGCTGATTTGTCTAAGGGAATTGTCCCTTTTCAAGTTGGCAATCTGTACCCAAAGCCTTAAAGGAAATTATGGTTAGAAATACACTTAGTTACATACAAAAATATTTGCAATATATTGCTGGGTGGAAAAGAAAAGCCTATATAGTGTGATCTCATTTTTAAACTCACTAATAAAATTCATTTTTATGGTAAAGAATGAAGGCCGTTAGACAAGAGACAGGAACTGAGGCACTCACAACCGTGTGAGTGAGCCTGGAAGCAGATTCTGCGGCCCCAGCTGAGCTCTGCAGCCCCAGCCTACGTCTTGACAGCAACCTGGCAAGAGATTGGCTCTGAAAGTAACTTCCCAGGTTCAAGTCCTGGCCACTATATTTACCAGTTTTATGACCTTGGGAGCTAGGAGCCCTGGTGGCACAATAGTTAAGCACTCAGCTGCTAACTGAAAGATTAGTGGTTCCAGCCCATGCAGTGGCTCCAAGGAAGAAAGATCACAGCCTAGGAAACCCTATGGGGGCAGCTCTATTCTGCCATATAGGGTCACTATAAGTTGGAATCAGCTTAACGGCAGCTACCAATGACCTTGGGGGAAAGTTACTTAACCGCTTTGGCCCCCCGTTTCCTTATTTATGAAATTGAAATTATAATAATAGCACAAACATAGGGTTGTTGTGAATAACTTGATTCCATGTAAAGCACTTAGAACAATACCTGGAACATAATAAATGATCAATAAATATTAGCTACTAGTTGCTGTCGAGTCAATTCCAACTCACAGCAACCTGATGTGTGTCAGAGTAGAACTGTGCTCCATGTGGTTTTCAATGGCTGCATTTTTGGAAGTAAATCACCAGCCCTTTCTTCTGGGGCACCTCTGAGTAAACTCGACCCCCAACATTTAGGTTAGCAGCTGAACATGTTAACCATACCACCCAGGGACTCCCAAATATTAGCTAGTATAAGTGAATGGCTTTAAGGAGTGTTTTAGTTGTCTATTACTACATAACAAGTTTCCCCAAAACTTAGCAGCTTAAACAATAAACATTTCTTTTCTCACAATTTCTGAAGATCAAGGTTCTGGGAGGGGCCTCCCATTGCTGTTGAGTCGATTTCAACTCATAGCAACCCTACAGGACACATAAGAACTGCCCCATAAAGTTTGCAAGGCTGTAATCTTTACAGAAAGAGACAGCCATATCTTTCTCCCACGATGCAGCTGGTGAGTTCAAACGACCTCCTACTTTTAGTTAGCAGCTGAGCACTGAACCACTGCGCCACCAAGACTCCTTGGGAGGGGCCTAGCTAGGTGCATTTGACTCAGGTTCTCTCATTAGCTTGAGCCAATCCATCAGATGCAGTCGTCTCAAGGTTTGATTGAGACAGAAGAATCCCCTTCCAAACTGACTTATGTGACTGCTAGCAGGCCTCAGTTCCTTGCTGGCTGTAGGCTGAAGGCCTCCATTCCTTAATACAGGGGTTTCTCCATAGGCTGAGTATCCTCACTGCCTGGCAGCTGGCTTCCTCCACAGCCAGTAAATAAGGGAAAGAAAGAGAAAGGGAAAGGAGGGGAGAAAGAGAAGACAGACAGACGGAGTGTGTGAGTGAATGAGCAGGAGAGCGCCCCAGATGGAAACTGCAGTCTTTTATAACTTTTATAGCTCAGAAGTGATATAATATCACATTTGCCAACTGCTACTGACCATATAGCACAACTCTGGTACAATGCAGGAGGGGACAACAGAGGGTGTGACCATCAGGTGGGGACTTGGGGTGGGAGGTGCATCTTGGAGCCTGTCTACCACAGGAGTAGAACTAGGACTGAAGGGTGAAATTTCATCATAAAGAGAAATTTTGAAAAGTCAATGATATCTAGAGATGGAACACCCCACTTAGGAAGTTGCGAGTTCTCTCTTACTGAAGCTGTCCAAGCTTTAATCTTGGAAGATCTTGGGGAAGAATGATTGGGCTTGAGGAACTTTCAGATCTCTTCCAAGTCTGGGGCTCTATGATTTTTGATTCATGTGTTTCAGTCAGACCTTCACAACTTGGTAGCAAGCCCGTTGATGACAAGGGCCACATTTTTGCTTTTGTCAGTATCCCTCATTTTGTCCAGTCAAGTATTGAAAACAAAGGAAGATCTCCATAAAATCTTGTTCATTCAGGCTGAGGCTAAGGTGACATTAAAACTATTATCAGACTGAATCAATAAGAATTCATGTGTCCATCTGGATGTTTATATATTTTAAAATACAATATTTATATCTGTACCAATTTAATCAGATTCTTTGATTTTGGCGTAATAAGTGCCATTTACCCCTGTTGCATTTCCCTAGGGTCTCCCTGTCCATTTTATGACCTTTTTAAAGGGCTAAGACAACTACCAACCCATGTGATTTCAAGGAATATCTGGCCAGGGAAATGTACAGTTGCTAGGCAACAGAAAAATAAAAACTAAAAAGAAGGTCAAATCATCCAAGATATTTAAAAGGGGAGTGGAAAAACAACGAAAATAAATGAATACCAGTGGCATCTCAGCTCAGTAAGACATTTTTAAACTTTCCATCTCTTGCGGTCTAGATTCAAGTTCTGTACTCCTCCTTTATTGAAGGAGAAAAAAATGCATTTCTTCTCCTGAACTTCCAGTTCAACCACTGTGACCTCCAACCAGAATACAATTCTGAGCAGAGAAACTAGCAAAGAGATAACTGTGTTATTCCAGGTTTCAGGGACTCAGATGCCAAGACAGGACTATACCTGCAATGATTATATTAGGGGAAATGTTTATATGAAAAGGAGGGCACCATGCAGGCTAGGAGAACTATGGAAAAAGGTTGGTTCTAGGGTCCTAAGGAGCCATGCAAAAAGTCACAGGGGAGTCCTTGCACCAAAGTCGGCTTACAAAGGAGTCCTCTGTCTCCCCAGGAACAGGTCTGCCTTTGTATCCCTGCCACACTCAGTCACCCATGAGGAGCTGTGGCCTCTGTGTACACACAGGAATGAATTTCAAAGCAAGGCGGCTGTGACCCTCATTCAATTATGCTCCTTATAGTAGGAGGGTCACGAGGTGTCATTCTCATGGACACGGTAGGCAACAAGTGTAGAATGCAATTATTGTAAAAGGAAAGTACCATTTGAATAGCTAGACACTCTATTTTCAATTGAGCATTTTAACATATAAAACTCTTATCTCGGCTTTTTACTAACCGGTTTCCATGGAGTCGATTCTTACTCACGGTGACTCCACAGGAGTAGAACTGTGCTCCACAGGATTTTCAGTGGCTGATTGTTTGGAGCTAAATTATCAGGCCTTTCTTTGGAGCCACCTCTGGGTGGACTTGAACCTCTACCCTTCTGAGTAGCAGCCCAGTGTTAACTATTTTTACCATCCAGGGGCTCTGGCTTCTTATTAATTGAGGAATTTTTGCATAAATTTCATAAACATTTTAAAAGCCAGTGACTTAGAGACAATCAATCTAAAACTTAAATACATTAGCATTTCTTAACTATTCACTGTAACACACAATTGATTTTCCTGCTGCAACGTTCAAGCCAAAGGAGCCTCTAAAAAATACTATCAATGAAAGGAACCGTGTGTTCTTGTCTGACTTGTGGTTCCCATGCATTTTCACAACCTACACAGAATACTTCTTATGTATCTATAAACCCCACACAAGCCTTTCTCTCCAAGAAAATAGTTTTTTTTTTCTTCCGAAAACACCATCAATTGCATTCTTGGCAGTACTTTTCTCTTCAACTGTTAGACTGTGATCAATTTTCTCTCTCCAACATTTTGGAGAAGTGTGCCGTGGATTGCAATTGGAGGTCACAATTTCTTTCCAGACATTAAGCTCAGAATGTAAGACACAGCCCTACAGCCCAAGAGAAGACAGTTGTCATCGTGAAGCCAGCTGTAAAAGCTTTCAAGGCTCAATTCTCTTTACCCTGTTATCAACTCCTCTGGGATCCAAACCTGTCAGATTTTTAGACTTTAGGGATAGCAGAGTATGCTTAAATCCAGACTTTATCCCTCTATTTCTTGAGGTTTTATTTCTGAAATTCTGCTTCTTAAAGAAATTGCTTCTTGGTTTATTTACTTCAATTTCCAAGTACATGCTGGGTGCTTTAGTGAAGTAGTAAATTTCTGGAATAGAAATAAGCGCTCAGGTTATTAAAATTACATCATCGACTTGTCTGTATATGTTTGTTTCTTTTAAAATGTTGACTATATAACCACTTGCCGGACAATATAACCACTTGCCGGACAAATGCCTCAGACAAGGGATCAGAAAATAAAATCCAGAGTTTAAAGCCTTCAGGATTTTTTTTTGTTTTTTTGCCTTCAGTATTTTGATATATGCATTTTCATTTTTTTCCCCCATGATCTCAGTATTACCGATGTTTCTCACACAAATCTGTATCTCAGAATCTACTTCCTGGGGAACCCAAGCCATAAAACCAATCTTTCAATTTTATGAAGAATTTGGTAAAAACTGTTAGTTTATATTTGTTTGATTACTAGAAGGGTTGAATTTTTCCCTTATCATTTATTGGCGGTTTTTGCTTCTGTTTGTGAATTGTCTTTGCCAATTTTTCTCTCCTTTATTAATTTGCTCTTCATAAATTAAATATATGAATTCTTGGACTCATTCAGGCCTGCCCAAGGTCACATTCCCTTCTGAGGAGATGATCCAAGTCTGTGGGAACTGAGACACTTCTGGTAGTTTTGTCTTTCAGTTTTGTTTACAGAAATTTTCAAACACCAATGTTTTTTAGTATTCATTTAGAAATGTGCCAATTTTTTTCCCTTTATTGTGTCTGCCTTTTGCATTATACTCAGGAAAGCCTGCTGTATTGGATACATTTCTGATGTTGAAATTTACTGTGTAATCAGCACCAGTATTTCTGATATCTGAAATCACTAACGCAAATTATATCTCAAGGTTCAAGAGTCATTAGAACTGCCTCTCACTGCTTTAGAAGCAAAGTGGAGTAGGAAAGTTATAACCTTATTCTTCCCAAGTAAATCTCACTCACCCACATCTTTATAACTTCCTCTTTTTTGTGACTTTGCAATTCACCACTCCTTTCATTGACCATATTCACTACTATATATTTAAAAAGCAAAGCAAACCAAATCAAAGCAGTGGCCATCGAGTCAGTTCCAACTCATATCAACCCCATGTGGATGAGAGTAGAACTGTGCTCCCTACGGTTTTAGTCGGCTGATTTTTCGAAAGTAGATTTCCAGGTCTTTCTTCCAAAGTTCCTCTGGGTGGATTGAATGAACCTCAAACCTTTCGGTTAGATACCCAGGCCCTTAACCGTTTGCACCAAACCAAAAAAAACAAAAAAACAAACCTGTTGCGGTCGAGTCGATGCCGACTCATAGCGACACTGTAGGACAGAGTAGAACTGCCCCACAGAGTTTTCAAGGAGTGCCTGGTGGATTTGAACTACCGGCCTTTTAGTTAGCAGCCCTAGCACTTAACCACTACGCCACCAGGGTTCCCCGTTTGCACCACAGGTCCCTTATTCGGCAACTCAGTAGCCTGCCATCTATTGGTGAAAATGGATAACTACATGTTTCCCACCCCCAGAATACAGTTTAAAGATCAACTGAACGATAACAAATCTAATTTGTATGAAACCGTTTATAGCTTAGGAATCACTTTTAAAATAGTGGAATAAATCATAAACCTGGAGTTAGAGTATCTATTTTACCCCTAGTCCTGTCACTTGAAACAATTCCTTAAGTTTTTTGAAGCTGAGTTTCTCTTTAAGGTAAGAGGGCTGGGTTTGATGTTTCTGAGTCCTCTGTTACCTTCAGGATGTCCTACAGTTCTATTCTATATGACATTTGGAGTACTCTTACATCAAGAAATCTCCAGAAAGAAGAAAATGTGCTTGAAATATTTTTAGGCAGCAATTTTATAATAGCTGTTGTTAGGAAAATTTGGTCAGCCAAATAAGCTAAAAAATAGAAACCAGTATTTTGCAGAAATAGAGCTAGTGGAGTGGAGTTCCATGGGACCATGTTTTGCTTTACTAAGAAAAAGATAATACTTGGCAATACTTGAAAATATCATGATTAGCTTCAAAAAAGTTATGAGTTCTTCCTTATTTCTGCAGTTGCTCTGACATTATGTCCAATGACCTCTGAGGTCCCCTTCTATTCTAAGATCATAAGATTTGTTCAGATAAAAACAACCTTCTCTGATGACAAACGGTTCTTCTGTGATGCTTTTTGTAGCATTATAATCATGTAAAATAATGACCTTTCTACCTACAATAATTCATTTTTCTTAGAAATAATATTCTCATACTTTCTCATAAAAATAATATTCTCAGCCTAATAATGCCATTTATTATTCCCACTGGTGAATTTTCCATCATTATTTCATGTAATTATCATACAAGCGTACTGCTGCAGCAAGACAGGTTTTGGGAAGGCAGCCATCAACACAGAGAAAAATTAGAAAGGGGAAAATACTTGGAGGGGAGAAGAAAACACTGGAAAGTTATTAAGTTTTAAAATACGTGCAAAGTCAAAAATTGCATTTTTTTCAATTAAAAAGAAAATTGAATATATAATAATATGATGGGTGAGTTCTATCACATTAAAAAAAATTAATGTTATAAATCAGAATTTTCCAAAAAATGTTCCAAAGAAGACTATTTCGTCAGCTTGGTAAAAATATTAATTACCCAAACAAAGGGAGCCATTGTCCAGTCCATGCATTTGGGAAATTCCAAAATGTTAAAAACAGCTTTAATTACTTCTTCTCAGAGGACTTTTCAGAGACTTTACTATGTAAACATTCACTTTGACTGTCCGAGATGGAATATACTCTCTACCGCATTTCTCAAACATGTTTGTCCACAGAGCTTGTTTTTTCCCACAGAGCAAATCTCAGGGATCCCTTAAACAAGGTAAGTGAATATATAGGGTCAATGAAACCAGATTATGCAATAGCAGAAGAAAAGGTAAAAATTCATTTGTTGCACAAGGATGAAGGGAAATGCAAAGCTTTTGTGATGCATTTGTGATGAAGGCGAGTGGTAGTTTGAGGGTATGGGGTGAAAAACAGGGTGTGGCAGGACTCTGACATTTGGTGAGATGTCTAAAAAATTTCTTAACATGCATAACTGGATATCACTTGTTTAAAGTTTGGTGTGACATTTTTCAAATAAAAAACTTACAGGTAAGGTGAACCTAATGAAAACATGCTTGCTCTAATGTTATGGTGACCTCTTGTGGTCCAAAACCAAAGAGGTCCTCTGAAAAGTTAATTCTGACACATGGAGCACTGAACATTTTGGTGTGTAAACAACCTCTTTCAATGTTCGCCCAAACTGTTAACAATGATTATCATTTCAGAGTGTCATTAGGGGGATTTTCAGTTCATATATTTCTGTAATGTTTGATTTTTTTCAAAAGGTAGTCATTGAGCAGAAAAGAAAACAATAAGGACAAAACAAAATATAATAAAATACAGAAAAAAATATCGTCTCTCACAGGTAATTAGTTATCTGTTTCTCTGCTAGTCAGAATACAGGGTCTGGATGAAATTACCAATGTCTTTTGAACTACTAGTAACCTCTTGAAATCATGACTCCATGATTTTGAACTGTTCACCTTTGCTTTGTAGGTATACCTATATGGTACTGAATCTAAATATTAATGAGTGATGAAAGATCTTTGTACTTACCTAGTAAGATTTGAAATTCTTACCTTAGAACAGATTATGTAATAAGAAATAAAATACTGTCATTGAAGAACAATAAGTTATTATGAAGGAAGATGTTTTAAGCCAGGTCCAGGTAATTAACATACAAAAGCAAAAATATTATTTTGTTAAAGTACAGAAAGTGAACCATTAAGGCAAATAAAAAAAAACAGCACACTGCAAATCACTGACATAAAAGATTTACTAGCTTGCCGACACCTAAAATATGTTTAGTCCTCTCCTCAGGAAGAAGAAAATATTAAAACACCCTTAAAACTTCAAATTATCCAAAGTCAACAAAGCATAAAAGGCCCCACTTCTAACCTCAAACATAAGGGACCCTTCCGGCTGAAGTAGGCCAGAAAGTCAATGACTCTGATGACAGTTCACAAATTCTCCTTTTTATAAGAAGCAAGTCCAACCGGGTCTGTGCCTTGGCTGGGTTACACAATAGCTGTTCTGAATCAACATCAAGGGAGCAGTTTTGGTTTGCCTGCAGTTTTTTTGTACTGAAGACAGTCACATGCTTTCTGGCTTTTCTCTTTGTAATCCACTTTAATCAAATTGGGATTCTCGAAGAATACACACAGCAGTTAAGTTCACATGGCTTTAAAAACTCAGTTTTTCAGCGTAAAGTTTTTCTTGGACTGACATGAGGTTTTTTTGTTTGTTTTCTTTTGAGATACTAGATCAGAAAAACTTAAGTACTGAAGGGAAAATTAAGGAAAGACAACACCATACTCACACACAGAAGCACTGTTCCCTATGCTTAGCAAGTCTCAGAAATCTCTTAGAAATCTGCCGTCTGCATGTACTAACCTTGGCTTTTAGACAGGCGTGGGGGCCATCATCCCAACTGCTGAACTGCCGAAGACACTGCAGAGACTTCGTCTTTCTCTGAACAGCATGAAGAACTGCAATGTTCAACCAGAGCTCTTTGGAGAAATGGTAGTGCAGCAGTTAAGCTTTCGGCTGCTAACCAAAAGGTCCGCAGTTCAAATCCACCAGCCACTTCTTGGGAACCCAATGGGAGCAGTTCTACTCTGTCTTATAGGGCAGCTATGAGTAGGAATTGACTCGATGGCAACAGGTTTAATGAGATAGTAGATTTAGGTGGTGATCATAAATGGCTGCTGACATAGAAAAGAGAGACAGATGTTACATTCATCAAGATGGAAGTATTCATTACAGCTATGAAATCATCTTGCAAAAAAATGGAGCATAAAAGTGATCTAGTGTCCAAAGTTAACTACCAATGTATAAGAATTATAGAGGGCAGAGGAGCAAG
This sequence comes from Elephas maximus indicus, assembly GCF_024166365.1. Lineage (NCBI taxonomy): Eukaryota > Metazoa > Chordata > Mammalia > Proboscidea > Elephantidae > Elephas > Elephas maximus. Next base: position 55,660,809 of record NC_064833.1, on the reverse strand, counting down.
TTAAAAGACACCTCGGTAGGTAATTAGCAAATTCCAAATGGGGAAAACACTATAGGACATGCAATCCAGTTTCTTAAACTAAAAGTGAGGTTAGGAAGATGGCCAGAGTAGCTTAGAGAAAATTAAGAGACATATAAACCAATTCCAGTGTCTCCTAAGTCACACAAACCGAATGTTAAACAAATAAAAATTATGAGACAATTGAAGAAATTTGGACATTGACTGGATAGCTGGTGATGTTAAGGAATAACCTTAAGTAGTATGGGTTTGGTTTGTTTTGTTTTTGGTTTAGGTATTATAATAGAGTTGTGATTATATTATAAGAGAGCCTATCTTTTAGAGATACTTGCTGAAATATTTAGGGATGAAATAATACGACATTTTAGATTTACTTAAAAATAATTCAGGGTAGAAAGGAAGTAGGAGAGATTATAGGCCAGGGACTGGCAAACTACAGGCCTCAGGCCAAGACTGGCCCAATAAAGTTTTATTGGAACTTTGTCACGCTCATTCATTATGTGCTGTCTATGGCTGCTTTCACACTACAACAGCAGTGTTGAGTAGTTGTAACAGAGACCAGATGGCCCACGAAGCTGGAAATATTTACTATCTGGCTCATTAGAGAAAAAGTTTGCCAATCCCTAGTATAGCTGAACCAACATTGACCATGATCAGATGGTTATTGAAGCTGGGTGTCTTAGTTATCTACTGCTGCTATAAGAGAAATATCACAAATAAGTGGCTTTAACAAACAGAAATTCATTTTCTCAAGTTTAGGAAGCTAGAAGTCCAAATTCAGGGTGCTAGCTTCAAGGGAAGGCTTTCTGTCGGTGTCAGCTCTGGAGGAATGTCCTTGTCTCTTTGACTTTCTGTGCTCTGGGCAATCTTTGTATGGCTTGGCATCTCTCTTCTTCCACTTCTGCTTGCTCCATTGCTTGTTTAATCTCTTTTGTATCTCAAAAGAGATGAATTTAAGACACACCCTATGCTAATAGTGTCTCATTAACATAAAAAGAAAGCCCATTCCTAAACGGGATTACAACCACAGGTATAAACCAAAACCTAACCCTTTGCCATCAAGTTAATTCAGAGTAGAGCTGCCCCACAGTTTCCAAGGAGCAGCTGGTGGATTCGAACTTCCGACCTTTTGGTTAGCAGCAGTAGCCCCTAACCACTATAACGTCATGGTTTAACCACAGATGCAGGGGTTGGGATTTACAACACACACTTTTGGGGGACACAATTCAATCCAATACACAGGCTGAGGAATATATGGTGGTTAATTATAGCATTATTTCCTTTCATGATGTATGTTTGAAATTTTCCATAATAAAAGATCAGAAAGTTAAAAAAAAAAAAAAACTGTTGATAGTGTAACCTAACGCCACTCGGTTCTCGTCCTGTCTTAATAGCCGGTTGAAATAAGAAGGACACTGATTGCAACGGAAACAGAAAGTTGCAAGTTTATTGTCTGCACATACAAGGAGCGTGTGGGATCTAGTGACCTTAAGGCCACGTGCTCGCTGACTAAGGGGGCTGGGGAGCTTTTTGTTTCCATTGGCGTCAGGGGGTTGGGTTTGGTACCCGGAATTTTCTGCCATTAGCCCTCCCATGCCTACACTTGGGGGTGGGGGTGGGGGTGGGGGTGGGGGTGGGGGTGGGGGTGGGGGTGGGGTGGGGGTGGGGGCACTTCAAGGATGTGATTTCAACCTGTGCGTGCTGGTGTAACTAGGGCTAGTCAGTGGACAGAGCCACTACCTGCTGTGACTTCCTGCTCAAAACAAGCTTGTGGTTAGCAAGACAAAGGGGAGGGAAGGGGTGTTGATTGGGGTTTTCAATATGCCTGAGCAGCCTGTTTCAATAGCGTTAAGAAAGGGCTTTGACTTGGCCCTTGATTTTATCATTAAGAATGGCATCTTCTTAGGGGACACTGAGCTTCTGTTAAGGTAATGGGAAAATTTGGAAATGGATAAACAACATGGTAAACATAACTAATGTCACTGAATGGTACACGTGAAGAATGTTGAAATGGTGAACAACTTGTTACACATATATATTTACCACAATAAAAAAAAAAAAAAGGAAGAATGGCATCCTAGCCCGCCTCAGAGGTGCCTCCTTTATAACCGCCTGCCTCTAAAGAACCTCTCAGAGGCTGTTTGAAGGAGGGTTCAGCTGTCCACCTTGGCGACAATGTCAGAGTTTTGCAAGGCTTGGCCTTTCTTCGACATTACATATAAACTTAAAGATATATTTTAACGTTATATGTAGTACAACTATTAAAAAGTATGGTTTGTTGTAACTCTAATATGTAGTAAGTTGGGGACTACCTGTACTGCAAGAATGCTTTTTTTTACAATTCACAAGGTCATGACTGTAGACACCACACACTTTTAAGTGCAATTTGCATTATTAACATTTTCCCCATCACTGACTTAAACAAACAGTTGCTATAAAGTCAACTCCAGCTCATGGTAACCCCATGTGTGTCAGTGTAGAACTGTGCTCCATTGCGTTTTCAGGGGCTGATTTTTTGGGAGAAGATTGCCAGGCCTTTCTTCCAAGGAGCCTCTGAGTGGACTTGAACCTCCAAACTTTTGGTTAGCAGCTGAGCACATTAACCATTTACACTCCCCAGGAACATCAACCAAGCAATAAACCAAGCTCTGATTTGTAGCATTTACTTATTTTTGTGCTGTAAATATTGCCACCATAGTGTCTTTCAAGCTATCAAATTGACATCATTAAACCTGGAGTTGAGAAGAAATGACAATGTTGGATTTTACCTGAATCTGTGATCCTGTAAAACAGCAAAGATTAAGAAATTCCTCTCACACTTTCTATTCCAGAAGACTGCTTATTGCAAAGAACCACCCTTCCGGTAGGACTTAGACAGAACTTACGTACCTTCCTTGATTACCTGTGACAAGGCCACACATAGACTCTCCAAATTTCCATTCTTTTATTTCACTTAACTTGCTGATTATCCCCACAGATCAATCAGAACAAAATCCTTGTTAAGTAAACCGGCTAGGCTTCTCTCTTTTCCCTAAGTCCCTGAATTTTGGCCCATCCTCAGCCTGAGGCAACATACTATTCCTCCTTAAGGGTCCCCTACAGAATAGGCTGGCTGATTCTTTTCAGAAGTAGACAGCCGGGTCGTTTGTCCTAGTAGGGTCCTTCTTCCTAGTCTGTCTTAGTCTGGAAGCTCAGCTGAAACCTATCTGCCATGGGTGACCCTGCTGGTATCTGAATAGTGGTGGCATAGCTTCCAGCATCACAGCAACACACAAGCCCCCACAGTAAGACAAACTGAAAGAACTGAAGAAAAAATTCAAGCCTTGAGTTGCAATAGTGAAGGATTCTATTGGGAAAATATTAAACGACACGGGAAGCCTCCAAAGAAGATGGAAGGAATACACAGAGTCATTACACCAAAAAGAATTAGTCAATAATTCAACCATTTCAAGAGGTGGCATATGATCAGGAACCGATGGTACTGAAGGAAGAAGTACAAGCTGCTCTGAAGGCATTGGAGAAAAACAAAGCTCCAGGAATTGACGGAATATCAATTGAGATGTTTCAACAAACCGATGTAGCACTGGAAGTGCTCACTCATCTATGCCAAGAAATATGGAAGACAGCTTCCTTGCCAACTGACTGAAAGAGGTCCATATTTATGCCTATTCCCAAGAAAGGTGATCCAACCAAACGTGGAAATTATAGAACAATGTCATTAATATCACACACAGGCAAAATTTTGTTGAAGATCATTCAAAAGTGGCTACAACAGTATATCAACAGGGAACTGCCAGAAATTCAGGCTGGTTTCAGAAGAGGACGTGGAACCAGGGATATTATCGCTGATGTCAAATGGATCCTGGCTGCAAGCAGAGAATACCAGAAGGATGCTTACCTGTGTTTTACTGACTACGCAAAGGCGTTCAACTGTGTGGATCATACCAAATTATGGATAACATTGAGACGAACACTTAACTGTGCTCATGAGGAAGCTTTACATAGATCAATAAGAATTGTTCGACAGAACAAGGGGATGCTGAGAGGTTTAAAGTCAGGAAAAGTGTGTGTCAGGGTTGTATCCTTTCACCATACCTATTCAATCTGTATGCTGAGCATATAATCTGAGAAGCTGGACTATATGAAGAAGAATGAGGCATCAAGATTGTAGGAAGACTCATTAACAACCTGCGTTATGCAGATGACACAATCTTGCTTTCTGAAAGTGAGGAAGACTTGAAGCACTTACTAATGAAGATCAAAGACCACAGCCGTCAGTATGGATTACACCTCAACATAAAGAAAACAAAAATTCTCACAGCTGGACCAATAAGCAATATCATGATAAATGGAGAAAAGATTGAAGTTGTCAAGGAGTTCCCTTTACTAAGATCAACACCCAAGAAGTCTAGAAATCAAATAGACAGATTGCATTTGGGCAAATCTGTTGCAAAGGACCTCCTTAAAGTGTTGAAAAGCAAAGATGTCACCTTGAAGACTAAGGTGCGCCTAACCCAAGCCATGGTATTTTTAATTGAATCATATGCATGTGAAAGCTGGACAATGAATAAGGAAGACCAAAGAAGAATTGATGTCTTTGAATTGTGTTGGCAAAGAATATTGAATATACCATGGACTGCCAAAAGAATGAACAAATCTGTCTTGGAAGAGGTACAACCAGAATGCTCCTTAGAAGCAAGGCTTGCGAGGCTGTGTCTAACATACTTTGGACATGTTGTCAGGAAGGATCAGTCCTTGGAGAAGGACATCATGCTTGGCAGAGTACAGGGTCAGCGGAAAAGAGGAAGACCATCAACAAGATAGATTGATACAGTGTCTGCAACAATGAGCTCAAGCATAACAACAATTGTAAGGATGGAGCAGGACTGGGCAGTGTTTTGTTGTGTTGTGAATAGGGTCGCTATGAGTCGGAACTGACTCAGTGGCATCTAAGGACAACAACAATAGAATAGGGTGCCTTCATGGTAAAACCTTCTCTGATTTACTATCCAGTCATAACACCCTTTCATCCCTTCCCCACACCCAGTTCTTTCTTGCCTTGTTTATTCTTATCTCTATAAAAGAAAATTCCTTTTTCCTAATTTTTGAGATTCTTGATGATTTTATGATCAGAACAACTATTCCCCTCTCCTCTTATTGAAATAATCCCATTTCCCTTTCTTCTCCTTGCAGTAATCCTTTTAAATAAAGCCTCTCCCTTACTAAGTCTGGATTTGTTTATTTGACACACACCATTATATACATTATCTCCCATACAGATACAAGAGACATAAATAACCTCAAGTATTTAAATAATAGTAAAACATAGTCAGATGACTAGGAAATGATGAGTTTGTTTTTATAATTTATTCAGTTGTAAGCTTATACCACTTAAAATTTTAAGAATGGTAGTATTTAACAATCAGTTGACAAAATTCCTGAAAATTTAACTTCCATGAGACCATAGTAGCAGGCTGAGCACAGCACTGCCTTTTCTGCCATCTCCCCTTCTTCAAATGCCTACACTTGCCCCTCCTTCTTAGGAGCCCCTCTTCCCTAAAGAGGCTTCCTTTGTCCTCTCCTCTTAGCAGGAGAAAGCCCTCCCTTTCCTCTGGCTTTTCCCTTTCTGTCTTCAGTGAAAACATCCCTTGACTCTGCTGCTCCTCTAGTTACTGCATCAGGACAGGGTTAGGAGCCAAGAGGGAAAATGTGAACTAAGGCCCAGAGTCAAGAACAAAAGGACAAGTGCCAGTGGCAGGGTGAGCTAATTCTTTCAACAAGGCTACCAAAAGGCTCCAGCTCAGCAGAATTCATACTACCATGCTCACCCCCATTTTTCTGCTTCTCTAAGGGGGCAGTTGGGAGGGACAAAAATGTCTTGTTTGTGAGAAGGGATGTTTTCTTTCCAATGGAGGGAGACCCCAAGAAAAGTATTTTTAAAGTTTAAGGATACCTGAAAGAAGGCGAATTGACATTTTACTCCCCCATTACTAAAACAAAAACAAAAATCAAAGCTGTTGCTCTCAAGTTGATTCCAACTCATAGTGACCCTATAGGACACAGTAGAACTGCCTCGTAGGGTTTCCAAGGAATAGCTGGCGGATTCAAACTGCCGACCTTTTGGTTAGCAGTTGAGCTCTTAACCAATGTGCCACCAGGGCTCCATTCCCCACCTAGACATCTACAAAGTCACCATACTTAAATGTCCTGCTCCTGTGCCTCAGGAGCAGCGGGAAAGCCCTGGGGTGAGAGAGGGGAGAGGTTGTGGTGGTTCAGTGGTAGAATTCTTGCCTTCCATGCAGAAGGCCCGGGTTTAATTCCTGGCCAGTACACCTCACGTACAGCCACCACCTGTCTGACAGTGGAGGCTTGCATGGTGCTATGACGCTGAATAGGCTTCAGCCTGGCTTCCAAACCAAGATGGACTGGGAGGAGAGGCCCGATGATCTATTGCCAAAATCAGCCAATGAAAATCCTATGAATCACAATGATACAATCCACAACTGATCATGGGGATGGTACAGGTCCAGGCAGTGTTTCTTTCTATTTGTCAGTGGGATTTCCATGAGTCTGGGGCCAACTCAACAGCAACTAATAACAACAAGGTTGTAGGATGGGGCTGCCAGCAAGTAAGAGGATGAGGCCCATCCACCCCAGAAGTCCCCACTGGAAGTTTCTCTTCCCAAGAGACATGGGAGATTGATCCTTATGTGTTTACCAGCCCAGAGTAAAGAACCACAGAAGGCACGAGAGATTAAGGGCTACGGTCCTGCCAGGGTCTGCTGCAGTGTGGGATAAAGAGGCAGAAGCAGCACAAGAATGCTGTGTGACACCAGGGGGTACATCTGAGTCTCCCCGGGGTCCCCCAGTACCTGTGCAGGATGGAAGATCCAAACAAGGCCCATTTTTAACTTGATGGAAGTCATCTTCAGAACACTGATAAGTAACCAGAGTACTGAGGCTCAGTGCCCACGATTCCCACCCTGGGCTCAGCCACATTCAACATCTTGTAGGCCTTGAAACTCACCGTGTTCTTTAGCAACCCCTTACCTCTGCACAGGTTCTTCTCTCTGAAGTCTCTTCTTGCACTGCTTGGCAGACCCCTTTGAGACCGGGAATGAATGTCACCTCTTGTGACCTCCCCCTCACCCTGACTCCCCAGGCCAAGTTAGAGGCTTCTGATTCTCCACCCTCATATCTCTTCTCCACATGGCGTGCTTCGTGTTGGTTGTAATTGACTGTTGGTGCTTGTCTTTCCTCCCAGTCCTTGAAGGCAATAAGGTAATTCCATAGCAATTTTTTAGCCTCACTGACTATCATAAGCCCCAGCACAGTAGGTTCTTTAACACATACGTTGAAATAATCTAAGAAAGTAGGCCTGTCAAATAACGAGTCACTTTTAATAGCCACTGTGAGGAGTAAAACCTTGGGATAAGCCAGGTGGTCACGGTTTTCTCTATTCCTCTCCCTGCTGGCATCTTTAGGCCTCAGAACCAACCACCACCCCCACTAAGGCCTAATAATTGTTAGCAGGGTTAAAAAAGATATGATTAGTCACTTAGGCTAGGGTGTAAAATAGCTGGAAGGGGGAGTTCTCTTGGTCTCTTCAGCTGTGGTGCCAGAGAGGCACGCATAGCATAAGCTTACAGTCTGCCTAAATAGACCTACCTGGCCAGGGGGAGACCAGCAGTAGGCAGGGTACTATTTAAGCCCTTCACCATGGCCCAGAGCGGGGTGTGCAAGGAAGAGACGTCATTTCTGCCCAGACAGCTTTTGAAGGGGGGTGCTGCTCGTGATGGGACTTTTCCTGTTGCCTGCTGTCTGAGTCTTGTACGTAATAAAAGCTGCTTTCCATGTGCTAACTTGTGTTCAGGCTCTGAGCAGAAGGACGTGATGTCTATGGAGAGATCCATGTTAGTTATTGGTGCCCTTTTTCCAGCGGCCTCCTGGCTGTCTTGAAGTCAGGTACGACCTGTGAGCAACATGCAGACTTGGAGTGTTGTCCCTCAGTCACAGCGCGGTCAAGCAGGACATGTTGTTCTACAGCCACCTTGCTGCCAATGTTTACAATTTCACTTTCCCAATTAGTGGGTCTAACACACACCTGAAGTGCTCACACATTCCTCCACTTGCTCCAAACAAAATGTAAAACTTTTGACATCAACTTTTAGTAGGCAAGAAAGAATACAAGGAAATAGGTGATTAGATAATGGGGAAAAATAATACAAAATTCATTTCTAATATATATCATCACTACCAGAAACCCTGACAGCATAGAGGTTAAGAGCTACAGCTGCTAACCAAAAGGTCAGCAGTTAGAATCCACCAGGCACTCCCTGGAGACTCTATGGGGCAGTTCTACTCTGTGCTATAGGGTGGCTATGAGTCGGAATCGATGGCAATGAGTTTTTTATTCATCACTACCAATATACCATCTAAAATATTTAAGAATAATGTACTGTTAATTTACATTAGTTACTATATTTTGATAAAAGACAATGTGACACAATATACAGATCATACACTTGAGACCAGGGAAGATCTAGGTTGAAATTCTGACCTGCTCACTTATTTACTGCTATTGTCATGGCTAAGTTTAACCTCTTTGAGCTTCATCTGAAAGTGAGACAATAAGGTTGCTGTGAGTTTTGAATGACACAGTATGTGGAGAACACTTAGCACAGTGTCAAGTACACAGAAAAAGCACTCACTAGATTGTTATTATTGCTAGCATTAAAGTGGATTGTTTTTAAAATGACAATTCAGCCTCTATATAACTTGAAGTTAAATGAGAAAAAAGAATTCTATGAATTCTTTCAGTTCCTTCTTATTGGTCTTGGTCTTCCCAAATATTTATCAAGAACTTAAATGAAAACAAAGATGACAAACATCAAATTTATAGAGGCCACATGCCTAGGACAGATAGTCAATACAATGGTTTATAGAATAAATTGCTAACAAAATTGAGCAGTCTGGAACTGGGGGACAAAAGAATCAGATAAAATGAATGGAATTATTTATAAATTCTTACATTTAGACTCAAAGAATCAACTCCTTGAATAAAAGACCTGGCTTAATATAAATTTTAGTAACAACAAACAGACAAGGGATTTTCATCGGCTGTATGTTTAAAATCATAACAAGTTAAACTCATCATGCTGTTGCGAACAAAGTCAGTCTGGGAAGTGATGAGGAATTTTGATGCCATGTAAGAATGAACTTCCTACCGGTGACAGCTGTTGAAAATGAAATGAACAGCATTTTCCAAATGGAAAGTCCCAATCAGAGCAAGCATTCAAGCAGAAGGCAGCTTGGCAGAGAAGCTGTGCAGTGAGTGGATTTTTGCTCTGATATGAAGACTGTTAGAGAACATTAAAGTCCTTTCCAACTCTTAGATTCTGAATTTCCATTTTTCTACACTTGTTTAGAAATATATATATAAGTAGGAAATAATGAGAATGTTCATGCATTGTACAGAATGTAACCAATGTCACTGAACAACTTATGTAGAAATTGTTGAATGAGAACATAAACTGCTGTGTAAACCTTCACTGAAAACATAATAAAATGTTATTAAAAGTATGCATATACTCCTACTCCTTACTTATCGACTACCTCGTTATTCGATCTTTCACATTTACAACAATAGTAAAAAATCTGCTATCCTACTATTTTGCACATTAACAGCAGTAACGAAAGCTGAGGTGTGACGCGAGAGTAACGCTGACTATGATAGTTAAGCTTATATGTCAACTTGGCTGGGCCATGATTCTCAGTGGTTTGGCAGTTATGTAATGATGTAGACATCCTCCATTTTTGAATAAAGTGTTTGGAACCTAACCATGTTGATAAGTGAGGAGTGGTGTCTATATATGGAAAAACAGTGAAGAAAAACCAGATAAGGAGGGAATTTGAACAATATCTATTATACCTATTATATCCCAGGTAGAAATGTAGTCCAGCTGGTAAAATGGAGATAACATTTGTGTCCAGGATCTAAATAAATAATTACAATTACAACAAACAGAAATAGAATTCACATATGGAAGTAATATACAGCCTTTTTAGATAATTGTTTTCTAATCATGTCTCCGTGCATAAAATGTTAATACCAGATATATGCTGTTTCTGTACTGTATGTATATCTGTACTTTATATATAAAGAGGAAGATTTTTTTCACTTCCCAATTTTCACCCCCTTCACAGTGATATTGCCTCCATTGAGAATTCATGTCTTAGACAATATGATTAAACTGAGTCTTGAAGAGTAAGGAATCTTTGAGAAAAACCAGTAAGTAATGATAATAATCAATAACATGCATTGCAATCTGACTCTGTGCCAGGCATTTTTCTAGGCACTTTATTGTATTTACTCTAGAACAGTCATACAAAGGCACTGAGGCACTAGAGCAGGAGGCTTCTGGGAGGATTGTTCGTGTGTAACGAGAAAGAGAAGAAACCAGAAACAACAGAAACAACAAAAAGATCAAGGGCAAACTGGTGAGCAGACAACCTGAAGGAACTTGTCTGCCACGCAGGTGAATTTAGTTTTATCCTATGCCTGCTGTTCTGATCTGACTACCAGCTGGACACCCCTCAACATAGATACTCCACAGGCTTTCCCAAACATGTCCAAATCTTAATAGTTCCTTTCCCATCTTATCTATTTTACCTTATGCCAGAGCAATGTGTTCCAATGTTCCTATCATGATCCATAGTAAGAATACATCTTACGTTGCAAGGTGCCTTTGGGTGAGTTCAAACTGCCAACATTTTGACCAGTTGTTGAGTGCTTAACCATTTGCACACCCAGGGATTCATATTCTCTCTCTCTCTCTCACACACACACACACGCACATACACAGAGGATTCCCTAGGTGGCCCAAATGGTTAAGTCCTCAACTACTAGTTGAAAACTTGTCAGTTCAACTCACTCAGAGGCTCCTTGGAAGAAAGGCCTGATGATCTGCTTCCCAAAGGTCACAACCTTGAAAACTCTATGGAGCACAGTTCTACTCTGCCACACATAGGATTGCCATGAGTCAGAACTGACTTGATGGCAATTAGTTTCATTTTTGGCTTTTATACATAGCGACCCTATAGGAGAAAGTATAACTGCTCCATGGAGTTTCCAAGGAGCACCTGGTGGAATTGAACTGCCCACCCTTTGGTCAGCAGCCATAGCACTTAACCACTACACCACCAGGATTTCCTTTTATACATACATGCATATATGTGCATAAAACCCGTTGCCACCAAGCCGATCCTGACTCATATCAACCCTACAGGACAGAGTAGAACTCCCCCATAGGGTTTCTAAGGAGTGGCTGGTGGATTCAAACTGCTGACCTTTCGGTTAGCAGCGGTAGGTCACTGTAGCTCTTAACCACTGCACCACCAGTGCTCGCTCTCTCTATATGTATATACTGTATTTTTATGCAAATAATGTGCACATTCTATGTATGTTTGTTAACCATACCCTCCCCCCACCAAGATATTTTGTAAGCACACTATGCTAATTTTTTTACAGCAACATGTACAAAAAATAGGCTTAGCAGCACTTATGAAAATACCTCATGGGGGGAGAGGGTGCAGTTGGCAAACAAACATAGAAGGTGTGCATTATTTGGGTAAAATGCAGTATACACATACACATATACGTACATACGTATGAAACAAAACTTTTGCAACATTTAGCTATGTGCTAAGCAGTCTGAAATTTTCCATTCTATCTCATTTTTGAATGTTGGGAGGGGTCCACTATCTTGATTTCATGATCTGCTACTGCAATTTGAAAAATGCGATAGAGAATAATCTCAAATATTTCTCTATCTCCAAAGCCTGTTTCAATCTAATAAAAATCTGAGAGTCTAGATTAATTCCTGGCTTGAGTACAACCAGCTATGCATGTTGGGGTACCTCACAGCTTCTGAGAGCTGGTTCCTTTTCTGTGACTAGGTTAATAATACTCACTGTCCAGATATACTTCTTGGAGTAATTGTGAGATTCAAATGGGAAAAAAAAATGAGGAGCACCTTACAAATGGTCAAATTTTACCAGTGCAGTGGCTTATTATTATAGAATGGTAGTATCTGCTTCCAGGATTTTTTGGGGGGGAGGGGGTTTAGGGGTGGAGATGGAGAGGTACTGCCCCTTACTGGGTGGGAAGCAGCTCCCAGCTTTTGGCAATTTTAAGAATTACTAACCATTTGTTTTACCAACAACTGTGTTTCAGAATTAGCATCTTAAGATTCTTCAAACTGCCTGCTCATATATGGTCTACTCGCATAAGTTCACACTTAAAATTAAGAGAAACAGGCTTTTTCTTCATATTAATAGTCCTCAAGAATGTGATTTACAATTAGCCCTTGAATTTAGGTAAAAGTTTGGGTTGGGGAAGAAAGGTTTACAAAACAGCCAGGGATCATGCTTTCCAAGAGCAAAGCTGGGGAGGGGTCAGTTTCAATGGGAGGGGAGGGGGTTGAGCCCTGACCCTCCCTCCCTATGGCTCTCCCTCCCCTCGTAGTGGTTTGCCTCCTGGGTATACTTGGGTCATCTGGCTGATTCACTGTTGCTGTAAAAACAAAACCTCTGTGCTGAAAGCCGCTGGAACTGGGGAAAACTAGTCATGAAAACCCTGACTATCAGCTGACAAATTGCTTGTTTTGCTTGATAACTACCAGCTAGTCTGATAGCTTCCAGACTAGCACAAGTCTTCAGGGGCTAACCAGGACTACAGGTCTGCTTCAGCGAAAATCTGCTGAAATCTCCTCCCCGATGCCTGACTGTGCAGAGCTGTACTTCAACGTAGACCATGGCTACCTGGAGGGCCTGGTGCGAGGGTGCAAAGCCAGCCTCCTGACCCAGCAGGACTACCTCAACCTCGTCCAATGTGAGAACTTAGAAGGTACGTGCAGCTTTTCTCCCCATTTTTTAAAAAAAAAAAAAGGAGAAATGATGTCTCCTTCTGGAAGCATGTTTCCATGGCTTGAGTGTTGAGACCCGCCCAAAAAAACCCAAAGCAGGTCCTTATTCCCAGGGTACAGACTTTGGCAGTCCACGAACTTGAATGAGGAAAAAAAAAAAGGCATCTATACTTTCAGTATTCTGTTAAGTGAGATTCAGCATTTCCTTTCATTATCAATCTAGACAACAAATCACGGTGGTTAGTGTCAGCAGTACCTGTGACTTTGTCACCAACAGAAATGATCAACACTTTCATGTCCCTTTACAGTTCTTGCAGATACCTTGAAATCCATTTGTGCTTTCCCTATTTTAGAATTACAATAGATGTTACGCTCGTCTTTTGACCTCAATATTTAATGCCTTACTAAAGAATCACAACATTTATTGCAATTTTTAAAAATATTTTGATAGCTGTATTTTAATATATCTGGTTTCCTTTTAATCCTATATATTTTTATTATATGCATTTATAACATTATTCAGGGAAAGAGGTCCATAGTCTTCACCAAACTGCCAAGGGGACCATGGCAATAATAATAATAATAATAATGTTAACAAGGTCTGGTCTAGAGAATTTTATTGTAGACCCAGTTTTTCAGTATCTATTGATTTGGGGGAGTCTCTAGTGGGTGCAATACAAAAAGGTTGGAGGTTCAAGTCTACCCAGAGGTGCCTGGAAGAAAGTTTCCGCTCTGACACACATGGGGTCCCCGTGAATTGGAATTGACTCAATAGTAACTGTTTAGTTAGTTAGGTTATTGACTGGGGAGTTTGAAATTTGTCTTTAGCTGAAGCTTAAGAAAAAACTAAGAGATGTGCCAGTTTCGGGGTCAACCCAGATTCTAAAGTTCCAGCTAAGACCTCTGCCAGGTCTAGGAAAATGACCTGGGGGTTAAAGATTCCTGATTTGTAAAATGTGATCGAAATCCCTGCATGCTGGGTTGTACGAAGAAATCAGTGAGACAGTATACGAGAGGACGCTTTAAGCCACAGCATGTTCAAAGTTTTACCAAAGATGATTTCACATCTGTGTAGTGTCGTTATTATTAAGGACGGCTACACTCACTCATTTTGAAACATATTTAAGAACTCAGTGTATGTCAATTAGGTGCTCTGAACGGCCAGATTATTCTAGTTAAAGCAAAGAAGCATTAAACATCAAGCTTCCTAGGAAGAGTATTTGGAAGGCAAACAGAAAAAAAAAAACAAACAAACCTGTGAAGGTGACTTTGCAGGCTGCTCCAGCAAAGCCGAACGCCCGCTCTGACCTGTTAAAGCCAAGTACTGTGGAAATGTCCAAGTTTTGATTCTCTCAGCTGATAAAACTAACTCTGTTGGCTAAGACCCTGTAATCCCAAATCCTCAAACATTTCAGTATCTTAAATTAGGAGTTGGGTGACTGGAGAATGTTAATACTGTATAGAAAAGCTACCTAAACTGAGATAAAAAGAAAACCAAACCCACCGCCGTGGAGTCATTCCAACTCATAGCGACCCTATAGGACAGAGTAGAATTGCCCGATAGAGTTTCCAAGGAGCGCCTGGGGAATTTGAGTTGCCGGCCTCTTGGTTAGCAGCTGTAGCACTTAACCGCTACGCCACCCAAACCCAGAAACCCAGGCCACTACCCCACCAGAGTTTCCTAAATTGAGATAGAAAACATTAAAAACATGGGACAGAGTATAAGTTCTTCCGTAGAAGCCATTCGAATGAATTTAATGGCCAAAGGAATGCGACTTTAAGCCCTAAACAAAACATAAAATATCTTTGTGATACAAAACATGGTTTAGGCCTCTTACAAAAGAGTAAGAAAGAAACCAAGGGCAGCCATTCTAAAGCCATATAAAGAATTCCAGATAATATAAAAGTAAAAAATAAAAATCCGGAATTTTAAAGTTGCTCCCAAGTGTTTTCTGCTAAGGGATCTTTTGACCAAATGATTCAGTTGATAGAGGAGGCAAGAGAAGAGGAGGAAGGAGCACAAGTTTACACACCGATGTTGGCGCCCTGGTAGTGCAGTGGTTAAGAGCTCAGGCTGCTGACTAAAAGGTCTGCAGTTTGAACCCACCAGCTGCTACTTGAAAACCCCATGGGGCAGTTCTTCTCTGTCCTATAGGGTCGCTATGAGTCGGAACCGAGGCTAGGGCACCTAACAACATCTATGTCCGCACTTAGATGACTATGGTACCTTAACAGTTTCAATTTGGGAGAGAAGGAAAGGTTTCAGGCCCTTTTGAAGACCTGAAGAATGACCAAACCCGTTGCGTCAGACGGATTCGGACTCATACCGACCCATTGGACAGAGTAGAACTGCCCCATAGGGTTTCCAAGGAGCGGCTGGTGGATTAGAACTGCCGACCTTTGGTTAGCTGCCAAGTTCTTAACCAGAAAAATACACATGCATGCATACATACAGAAATTTCGGTACAATGTCAGGGAGTTCATCCCCCGCCCCCACAAACCTATCCCTGCACCCTGCCATGTCATTTTACCTCCTGGTTTCTACCTTTCTTTCCTCCCCAAGTTTTTCAACCATTCATTTCACAATTATATTTGAATCTGTGTGCTATTCTACTGTTTGGAGACTTCCAGAAATAGCGAATATGAGTCATCAAACCATGTTTGGGTTATAATGGTTGCTGAGAAAATTGACCTAAATAATGATTTCACTTTCTCAGTTAACAGTTGAAGACCCTGAGGCTTATAACGGTGGTGACCAACCTAACACACTGTCATAAAGGATAGAGATACCTGGGTCTCTTTTTTTCCCCTCTAATATGTCACTGCCTCCTGAATATGAATTGAAGATGTAGGAATAGGTCTGTATCGAGTTGACGTCAGCTCCATTTTGTTCTAGAAATAAGGACTGTCCTATCTGATTGTTTCACAGGGTAGTGGGAAACAATCTGTGAAGAGCAATGCAACTGTCGTATCTGTGAATGCACTTAGAGGCCTAGCCAGCTTCTCAGCTGGATTAATAGCTGAAGACAAGAAATCAAAGACAGTTGTTGAGACAGAAGTTACTTTTGTGCAAAATATGCATTTCCGTTTACTTTTGCACTTCATGCAAATATGAATATAATTTTTTAATTTCATACAAATTATGGCTAAAGAAGAGCAGTGTCATTATAGTACTGCTCTATGTTAAACCCAAACCCAAACTTGTTGCTGTCGAGTTGATTCCGACTCATAGCAACCCTGTAGGAGAGAGTAGAACTGCCCCATAGGGTTTTCGAAGAGCAGCGAGTGGATTCGAACTGCCGACCTTTTGGTTAGCATGTTTTAGAGTCATCTCATCTTCAAAAGAAAAATGTTCTGATGTCAACAAATTGTTTTTGAACCACTAACAGGGATCCTATGCTTTTGAAAAAGAAAAGATAAAGATTGTACAGAAAAGCCTTGAAAAGTCCTAGTCTTCATAACCGTGCTTAATTGTGTGCACAATTGTGTAAGTGTGGTCAGAAATACGCATCTATTCCAGGGTCTGCCCCTGACTAACAGAATAACCATGACTAGTCCCTTGTGACTCAGTCTTTCCAAGGTACAAAAGAGGGAAGCTACTTTGAGTTGCCTTTGTCACTGGTAGTATTTTGAGGTGGTATTCATAAAGAAATTTTAAGTTCTTTAAAAGTGGCTTTGAACCAAAATCATAACCTTAGCGGAACGCAAAATATATATTTAAAAGAATAAACACTACTATTTTCATTGGAATGTTGTTTTTAATTACAACTAAGGCTGCTAAAAAAAAAAAAAAAAGGCTGCTATGTTGTAAGTATTCGTTCTTCTTTGAAAAAGATGTGGTGGTGAAACTAACATTTTAGAGTTCTAGAATTTAGTAATAAATGGGATTTTCTAAAAGAGGTGGTAGAAGTGTCCACCTGGCTCTCAGGACATGGTGAAGACATACTGGAGTGAGCTTCTGCTTTGTCTCGCTTGCCATAATTTTTTGAAAGGGACTGAGGGTAGCTGATTATACCTTACTAAGAATTATGTCACAAGGGACATCACCTTCATTCTTTTTCCACTTGTGTCTTAATTCAACAACTGCATATTAAATACCTTCTAGCTAGGGTCAGAAAGTCCCTGGGTAGCGCAAACAGTTTGCCTTTGACTACTAACCTAAAAGTTGGCTGTTTGAACACACCCAGCGGCTCCATGAGAGAAAGGCTGGCAATCTGCTTTTGTAAAGATTACAGCCAAGAAAACCCTCTGGAGCAGTTTTATTCAGTAATACGTGAGTTTGCCATGACTCAGAATTGCCTCAACAGCAACGGGTTTGGTTTTTTGTTTGGTAGCTAGAGTCGAAGAAGTAAAGATGCATAAGACATATTCTCTGTCCTAAAGAGACCTTCACTTCTAAAGAACGTAAGTATTAGAAAAATAAGAAAACTTTAAAGAGGACAATGGTTCAATACCGATCAAAATCCCAAATGTTTACGTACTAGGCCTAGGAATTTCAAGTCCTGCCGAGAGGCCTGCATATATGTGAGATAACAGGTGTACAAAACTCTTCATGTAGCATTGTTTGTGATACCAAAAAATGGAAATAAGTCAAAGGTCCATCTACAGGCAAATGCTTAAATAAATAATTCACATAATATTCTTTGGCTATTAAAAAAAAAAGAATGAGGAAGCACTCTGATATGGAAATATCAGAAGATATATTAAGTGATAAAATCTAGGGGGGATAAATAAAAATATATGTATATATTCTGTATGTTTGTCTAAATACAAAGAAACAATGAAAGGATCCACAAGAAACTGATTATAGTAGGAACCCAAGGCCAGGGTGAGTGGTCAAGGGGAGCAGGTGGGTTGTTGTTGTTAGTTGCCATTGAGTTGATTCTGACTCATGGCAGCCTGGTGTGTGCAAAGTAGAACTGCTCCAGAGGGTTTTCAAGGCTGTGACCTTTTGGAAGCAGATTGCCAGGCCAGTCTTCCGAGGTACCTCTGGGTGGGTTTTAGCCACCAACCTTTCTGCTTGTAGTGGAGCGCTTAGCCACGTGCTCCATCCAAAGACTGTGTTGGATGGGTTTGTGGGTGATAGCTGTGTACCTACTATCTATTTTAAAATTTAAAGTAAAAAATAAATAGAAGACTCTTATTTCCCAGAGCTTTCCTCTATGCTCCCTTCCACTCCACTACCCACTGCTGTCAAGTCGATTCTGACTCATAGCGACCCTAAAGGACAGAGTAGAACTGCCCCATAGAGTTTCCAAGGAGCGCCTGGTGGATTTGAACTGCCGACCGTTTGGTTAGCAGCCTTATATGCTCCCTTAAAAAATGCTCCCTTAGACATTATTTATTCCTCTAATTATAGCACTTATTTTTTTCTGCCGTGTATTAAAAAACAAATCAGTTTTGTCACTTTCCTGTTCAAAAATACTTCAATGGCTTTCATCATAAGCTTTACTCTTAGTTTAAAAAGCAGTGTTGCCTATCTCAGGAGTCCTGGGGTGATGCAAACAGGTAGACACTTGGTTACTAACTGAGAGGTTGGTGGTTCAAGTTCACCCAGAGGTGAAAGATCACAGTCATTGACAACCCTATGAAGCTAGATAGCAATTGCTCTGCAAAAACTTTCCTTGCAGCCTTGCCACAATCGACATTTTGAGGGAAGGAGTAAAAGCCATATTGGCCTCTGGCCCAAGTAGTGATCACTAATACATATTTCTCAGATATTAAAGAAATATTTTGATCCATCATCCACTCTTGTGTCCTTGTCTCAATTTGTTCAGCAATCAAAGGTGAGACATGAGCCAACCCCCTTTTCTGCTGCTCCTACTCTAAGGGCTCGTTCTAGCTCCTCAACTTCCTTGTTCTAACTTAACCCTGCCCTGCAATTTCCACCCTTCTGTTGGAAACCCTGGTGGTGTAGTGGTTAAGTGCTACAGTTGCTAACCAAATGGTTGGCAGTTCAAATCCACCAGGCGCTCCTTGGAAACTCTATGGTGCAGGTCTACTCTGTCCTGTAGGCTCGCTTATGAGTAGAAATCGACTTGACGGCACTGGGTTTGTTTTTTTTTTTTTGGTTTGGTCTGACCCAAGCTTGATTCATTTAGTCTTGTAAACGCTGAAACTAAGCTGTGCTTCCTCACCCCAGACTTATTCCTGCTGAGAAACACTCTGAGCCATAAGCAAAGGCCACACAGTGGTGGCACACATTGACAGTGTAGAAGGAGCAACTTCTGACTAACCTATGTTTATCCTCCTCCCTATGTTTATCTTTTTGTCAACTCGGAACACATTTGCCAGGGTTCTCTAGCCTAACTCATTCCCATTAAGATGTGATGGAGCTTAGATCTCACTGAGAAATTGGTCACATGTGAGCGTGAACTTCATCAACTATCTTACCCAAATGAGTTGTGTGAACTGGTGGGTATGGGACTTTTATCATCCAACAGTCAAAAAAAAAATCAATTCCCCTCTCATTGAGGAGAGCCAGAGAGAGGGTGAGGGGAGACAGCCATTTTGACCCAGTTTGCCTCAAAGAGGAAGGTCCTGGGAAGGGTGAGGCAGGTATATGGAGGAATGGACAAGTAGGAAATTGCAGAATGTAGAGTGCAGAAGACCTCCTCAGCAAGATCCTAGTTACTGTAATGAAACATTTGAGAATTCCTCTGAAGTCAAAAAAGCTTACTTAGACCACCTCTCACCAAAGCCTATAAACCAAACTCATTGCCGTCAAGTCCACTTCCACTCAAGAGCACCCCTATGGGACAGAGTAGAACTGCCCAAAGGGCTTCCAAAGCTATAAATCTTTACAGAAGCAGACTGCCACATCTTTTTCTAGCAGGGCAGCTGGCGGATTCAAACTTTTGACCTTTAGGTTAGCAGCCGAATGCTTAACCATTGCATTACCAGGGCTCCTTGGCCACTTTTAGATAAGAAGAACATTTTTTGTCTGATTAAACTTAAAATTACCATGTTGTTGTTGTTAGTTGCCATCCGGTCACTTCTGACCCATAGAGGCCCTATGTACAGCAAAACAAAACACTGCGCGGTCCTGCACCATCCTCACAGTTGTTACACGTGAGCCCATTGTTGCAGCCACTGTGTCAGTCCATCTCATTGAGGTTTTTCCTCTTTTTCACCAACCCTCTACTTTCCCAAGCATGATGTCCTTCTCCTGGGACTGATCCATCCTGATAACATGTCCAAAGTATATAAGAGGCAGGCCATTTGTCTCATTTGTCCTTCTAGCCCCAGAGACTGTCACTGCCAGGGGCTTAATTCTTGAGTAATGGCTCTATGTCCAATACTGTAAGCTTAATCAGAAACCTCCGAAGATGTTTTGTAAAGTGTAAATCTTAAGTATTCTTGAGATACACCCCATGAACTGAAGTGTATGGATAACCAGTACGGGCAGTCCTTGGTTACAGAGCATCTGACTTACATGCAACCTGTAGTTACAAACCAACCCCCGTAAAGCCTATTATATTAAAAGCCAGAGGTACATACATCGGTTTGTAGTAACCAATGAGTGCTACTTTGCCATGTGCATCAAAACATTATTACTATTATTACTACTGTATTATGTTAAAGATGTTTTAGTGTATCTGAAAGTGTTGAATGTTTCTGATGCCTAGAAAGGTATGCTATAGACTAAGATAAATATTTGACTGATATTAGATATGAACTGTACCTAATTGCTCCGATTTACATACAAATTCAACTTAAAGACAGATTTAGGAACCGAACTGTTTCATAATCTGGGGACTGCCCGTATTAGTTTTCTCTCCTCTGCTAGACTTGAATTCCTGAAATAGTTGGTCCCATTTCATTGTTTTTGGTTAATGGTGCTTGGTATACGACTCTATCTAGTTGATTCCATTCTCCTTCAGAGAATACCAGTTTGTTATGGAAATATTCTTTCTGGTACAGAAGAATCTAAATGAGGAATTTTGACACTGGTAACTCACTGGGAGCCCTGGTGGCACAGTGGTTAAGAGCTCAGCCGCTAACCAAAAGGTCAGCAGTTCAAATCCATCAGCCACTCCTTGGAAACTCTGTGGGGCAGTTCTACTCTGTCCTATAGAGTTGCCATGAGTCAGGATCAACTTGGAGACAATGGGTTTGGTTTGGTTAACACTCACTGAACTACGTAATGAAGTGCTGTGTGACTGCACATCGTTTATTGACTCCAGGTTTTAATTACAATTGAATCTACTAATTTTTGAGGGTCATCTGTATGACAATAATTATACAGTGAAAACTGAGACCCGGAACTCGATGGGACTGCCTTGTTTTTCAGGGTCTTGCAAGTTTTCTGTCTTTGACAGAGTGTGGTCTTACCACTTTTCTATCACTTGTTTTAGTGGAAAATATTTGAGTTTTCCTTCTCTGACAGGTTTCTGCCTTCTACAGTTTCCAGCTTTCACAGATTTTACTGTGTTAGGTGCTATGGAGAATATGAAAAAGAATAAGATTATACTCACTCCCTAAGTAACTATCGAGTTGAAAAAACCAAACCAAACCCATTGCCGTTGAGTCGTTTCTGATTCATAGCAACCCTATAGGCCAGAGTAGAACTGCCCCATGTGGTTTCCAAGGAGCACCTGGTAGATTCGAATTACCAACCTTTTGGTTAGCAGCCATAGCTCTTAACCACTACGCCACCAGGGCTTCCAATCTAGTTGAAAGTTATCATAATAAGTTAAAAAATTGATCATTAAAAGTATGAGAACAGTTCAAACTTATAGACAAGAATGCAAACAGTAATTATGTCCAGAGAGGGAAAGAATACCTCAGGTAAGGTGAAGGTTTTGCAGATACACTTAAATGGGAACCTAAAGGATAATACCAAAAAAACCAAAAACCAAAAAAAGACCAAACCCAGTGCCCTCAAGTTGGTTCCGACTCATAGCGACCCTATAGAACAGAGTAGAACTGCCCCATAGAGTTTCCAAGGAGCGCCTGGTGGATTCGAACTGCCGACCCTTCGGTTTGCAGCCGTAGCACTTAACCACTATGCCACTAATAGACCGTGAAAAGGCCAACGAGATTAGGGGGTGGAAGAGGTGGATTGGGATGGGAAGACATTCTAGACATTTTAGAACTAGTGAATTAAACAAGTTACTTTTGTGCCTCAATTTCTTCATCTATGAAGTGGGGATTATTGTTAAGGTTAAGAGATAATGTATATTAAAACCCTCCTGTCAGTGATAAAACACTACAAACATTATAAAAGTTTTTTTTTTTTTTTTTAATCTGCACAAAGTTCTTATTTGCTCCAACTTACTTGGGTCATTACAAGATCAAAACAATTCTTAGGAAACTTGAGGGAGGGAGTGGGTGTGGAGAAATGAGGGGGAGAAGCAATTAAGAGATCACCACAGTAATCCAGTTATCAGATCCTAAACCAGGGAGCGAAAAGTGGAAATCAGAAGAAATGGAGGAACAATCCAGGGGATTTGGAGTAATGAGGCACCAAAGAGGACACTGAAGTTTCAGCATCGTAAGAATAGTAGTTAAGTTAGAAGAAATGGAGGAAGTGTCTGGTTAGGAGGAAGGATTTCACTGATGTTTGAGTAGTAATGAGATCTGATGGATCATAATGGTCCAATCTTGTGGTGCATGGGGTCACCATGAGTCAGGGGCTGACTCGATGGCAGCTAACAACAGCAAGGACTATTGAATAGGTTATGTAGAAATCATGAAAACGTTTCAGAGAGACATTCCAAAAACTAAAACTCTACAGCCATTGAAAACCATATGGAGCACAATTCTACTCTGACAAACATGGGGTGACCATGAGTTGGAACTGACTCACGGCACCTGGTTTATCATCGCATCAGAAGAAATATTTCAGATTCTAAGATTTTTTTAGAATCTAAATGCAAATGTCCCTTTGGATTCAAGTTCTTGTTGGTTGAAGAAGAGGGGTTCCCTCTTGTTGCCTCTTTGCCCCTCTGTCAACTACAGTATTACAAGATTTCTACAGGCTCTGGGACATTTAGGTTCAGGATCTCACTGGCAGCTGAAAGGTTACTCTGCTTAAAAGAAACATATGTCACATGAGCAAAATATCATGGTTTTGAAAGAAATACCATTTGTGACACTTCTGTTGGCAAATATTCCCGTGCTGAGAATGTAAACTGTCAAGTAGCATAAATACCTGAACTGCCAAAATAAAAGCCAAACAAGATATGACAAAAAAGAAAAGTGTAATTGTTTTAAGTCAATTAAATAGATAACTGAACAAATAAATTCTGCAGGCAAAGAAAGAGGATGTGAGATGCATCATCTGCTCTAGACATGTCGACGAATGCCCCGTACCCTGAATCTTCACCACACAACCACATCCTGCCTGACTGCAGACCCACTCTCCCCACCTGCCCCCTTCAGCGACCAGAGTAGTCAGTTTGTACCCCATAGTGGCTTGTTGTTCTCAGCATAAAAGACGTCATACCAAGCCAACCCTGCCTACCTCCCTAGCTTCATTTCTTACCTCTCCCTTTCTCTCAATGCTTCAGCAACACTGAGCTGCTTTGAGCTTCTTGCACATACCATGTTGTTGTTGTGTATCACTCAGTCAATTCTGACTCAGTCATAGTGACCCTATAGGACAGAGTAGAACTGCCCCATAGGGTTTCCTAGGCTATAATCTTTCATGGGAGAAAATCACCAAGTCTTTTCTCCCTCAGAGCTACTGCCGGGTTCGGTTAGCAACTGAGTGCTTAACCATTGCACCACCAGGGCTCCTTTGCACATACTATACCTCTCTTGATTCGTGGAATGCCTTCCTCCTACTCTAACATGACATTTTAAGGCTCACCTCTATCTAGCTTAACCTCCTTCGGGAAACTTTCCTGGACTTCTCACAAGTTCCATTCCTATGGTTCAGTCTCTACTTTTTCTATGTTCCCATAAATCAAGGTTCTTGTCTATATCATTAAACTTATCACATTGTTTGACTTCTCTGTTTGTGGTACCATTAAGTACAAGAAATATGTCTGGTTCATTTTTGGGTTTCTTGTAATTAACAGCAGTAAACCCCCCAAAAATCAAACCTGTTGCTGTCAAGTCAATTCTGACTCATAGTGACCCTATAGGACAAAGTATAACCACCCTGTAGGGTTTCCAAGGAGCAGCTGGTGGATTTCAACTGCCAGCCTTTTGATCAGCAGCCAAACACTTAACCACTGTGCCACCAGGGCCATTGACAGCAGTAGTAGATGCTTAATAAATGTTTGAATGAAAGAATCATGACTTATTAATTTCTAGGATGTTATACTGGCTCCAACATGGTGCTTAAGATATTTTCAATATTCAGATATTCATCAATATTTAATTGCTAAATACTGTGCAAGGAACCACAGATAAAAGATAATATATCTGCATTTTTGGAGTTAACGTACTTAAGACTACATAATACACTGAGTAGGTACTATGCTAAAGGTATTATCAAAGCACCTTGAAATTCAGATGAGTGAACTTGAATAATTCCGCCTGAGAGAATTAAGGCTTTAGAGAGCAAATGACATTCTCATTTAATCTGTTGGCACTATAATACAGGTTTTAAGTGGCTTTGAAGTCAGACAAATCTGGCTTTGAATCCCAGTTTATCTATGTGATTTTGAGCAAGTTATGAACCTCTCTGAGTTTCAGTATTCTTATTGTTCCCGCCTCATGGGGTTGCCATGAGTTTGGAAGGAGATCATACCTTCATACAATGTTGTTGTTAGCTGCCATCCAGTCAGCCCAACTCAGAACAAAACACTGCCAGGTCCTGTGTCATCCCCATCATCAGTTGGCAGTCAAACCCATGTGATCCATAAGGTTCTCATTGGCTGATTTTTGGAAGTAGATTGCCAGGCCTTTCTTCCAACTCTGTCTTAGTCAGAAAGCTTGGCTGAAGAATGTTCAGTATCATAGCTCCACACAAGCCTCCACTGACAGGCGGGTCGTGGCTGCCTATGAGATGCATTGGTTGGGAATCAACCCGGGTCTCCCCCATGGAAGTGAGAATCCTACTACTGAGCCACCAATGCCCTCATGCTGAATACGATACCTGGTACATAATGAGCACTCAACTACTGGTGACCTTGAAGGATACGTTACAATGAGCAAGTCTGAAAGCCGGGGTGGGGCAAGGGGAATTCTGGAGAGAGGGGTCAGCATTAACAAAAGTATTCATGCTTGGGACACAGGGTTTGTTCAGGAGGAAGTGACAACAAATGTACCTGGAATTTAACTGAATCCCATTAGTTAACAGCCAGAAACATTGCCATTCAAGGGATGCTTGGCATGCTGCAGGGAAATGATGTTGGATTTTAAGAGTAGGAAGACCTATCCCCTAGCCCAAGCACTACCACTATACAACTGTCCTTTAATCCTACTGAGCTTCAGTTTCTTTTTCTGTAACAGAAAGATATTGAAATAAAATAGTGATTATTCTCCATCCTACCTCCAGCATCTGTAGCAGATATTACTAATAAATTACACTTTTCCACCAAACTGGGATGGAGCCTTAGAACTTGCCCATCTCAACAGTTTTCTAAGCAGCTATTCCCAATAGACTGAAACTGGCTAGGTAAAACTTTCTGGCTGTGTCTGGACTAGATGTTTGACAATGCTCTTTTCAGCTCTACTTAACGATACAGTAAAACCTGCGAAAGCTGGAACCTGTGTAAGGCAAAAACCTGTCAGAGAAGGAAAACCCAAATATTTTCCACTGATAGAGAGCAATAGAAAAGTGCTAAGATTGCACCCTGTCAAAGGCAGAAAACTTGTGAGACCGGGAAAAACAAGGCAGGGCCTTCGGCTCTCTCAGGTTTCGATGTACTAGATTTTTTAGGTACTTGAAAATGTTAATGGTGTGCTAAGCCAAAAATCTAGTTGCCATGCCTTTGGGTGGGTTCAAACCCTCAATCTTTTGGTTAGTAGTCGAGTGCTTAACTTTTTGCACCAACAAGAGACTGCTAATTTTATACTAGAATAGCTATGTTATTGTTAATCCACTGCCATGGAGTCATTCCAACTCGTAGTGACCCCATAGGATTTCCAAGGCTATAAATCTCTGTGGAAGCAGAATGCCACATCTTCCTTCTGAAGAGCCACTGGTGGTTTCAAGCCACCAACGTTTTGGTTAACAGTCCATCCGTTTAATTATCTGAGTCATGGTGACCCCCTGTGTGCAGAGTAGAACTGATGCATAGGGTTTTCAAGGCTGTGACCATTTGGAAGCAGAACACCAGGCCTGTCTTTGAGGCGCCTCTGGATGGACTTAAACTGCCAACCTTTTGGCTAATAGTCGAGTACTTAACCGTTTGCGCCACCCAGGGACTCCTAGAATATCTACATTAACATTGAATTTTCCATTGCTTTAGAGATCAATACTGAAATCTAAATTATATATGAGTCTATGTTAAGGCCACACATAGACTCGTATATAAGGTTGACCACTTGTCCGTTACTTTGTCATGCTGCGGTGGCTTGCCACCGGTATTCAAATACCAGCAGGATCACTCATGGTGGAGAGGTTTCAGCAGAGCTTCCAGACTAAGACAGACTAAGAAGAAGGACCTGATGATATACTTCTAGGAAAAAAAAAAAAAAAAGACCAGTGAAAACCTTATGAATAGCAGCAGAACATTGTCTGATATAGTGCCAGAAGATAAGCCCCTCAGCTTGGAAGCCACTCAAAATACGACTGGGGGAGAGCTAGCTCCTCAAAGTAGAGTTGACCTTAATGACGTGGATGAAGTCAAGCTTTCAGGACCTTCACTTGCTAATGTGGCATGACTCAAAATGAGAAGAAACAGCTGCAAACATCCATTAATAATCAGAACATGGAATGTATGAAGTATGAATCTAAGAAAATTGGAAATTGTCAGAAGTGAAATGGAACTCATAAACATCAATATCCTAGGCATTAGTGAGCTGAAATGAACTAGTATTGGCCATTTTGAATCAGACAATCATATGGTCTACTATGCTGGGGAGGACAAATTGAAGAGGAATGGCGTTGCATTCATCATCAAAGAGAAGATTTCAAGATCTACCCTGAAGTACAACGCTGTCAGTGGTAGGATAATATCCACACACCTACAAGGAAGACCAGTTAATATGACTATTATTCAGATTTATGCACCAACTACTAATGCCAAAGCTGAAGAAACTGAAGATGTTTATGAACTTCTGCAGTCTGGAATTGATCAAACATTCAATCAGGGTGCATTGATAATTACTGGTGATTGGAATGCTAAAGTTGGAACCAAAGAAGAAGGATTGATATGTGGAAAAAACGACCTTGGTGGTAGAAGTGATGCTGGAGATCACATGATAGAATTTTGCAAGACCAATGACTTATTGATTGCAAATACCTTTTTTCAAAAACATAAACTGCAACTACACACATGGAGCTCACCTGATAGAATATACAGGAATCAAATCCACTACATTTTGGAAAGAGATGATGGAGAAACTCAGTATCATCCGTCAGATTATAAAGAAATGTGCAAAGACCTGGAGTTAGAAAACCAAAAGGGATGAACACGCTCAGCATTTTTCAAGCTGAAAGAACGGAATGAAGAGAAAATTCAGGCCTCCAGTTGCAATTTTGAAGGATTCTTTGGGTAAAGAAAATGGAAGGAATACACGGAGTCACTGTACCAAAAAGAATTGGTCGACATTCAACATCATTCATATCACACTTAAGTAAAATTTTGCTAGGATAATTAAAAAACTGTTGGAGCAGTACATTGACCGTGAACTGCCAAAAATCCAAGCCAGATTTGGAAGATGATGTGGAATCAGGGGATATCATTGCTGATGCCAGATGGATCCTGGCTGGAAGCGGAGAATACCAGAAAGATGCTTACTTGAGTTTTATTGACTACGCAAAGACATTTGACTATGTATCATAACAAATTATGAATAGCATTGCAAAGAATGGGAATTCTAGAATACTTGATTATACTCAGGCAGAACTTGTATATAGACCAAGAAGCAGCTGTTTGAACAGAACAAGGGGATACTGAAAGGTTTAAAATCAGGAAAGGTGTGCATCAGGGTTGTATCCTTTCACCATACTCATTCAGTCTGTATGCTGGGCAAATAATCTGAGAAGCTGGATTATATGGAGAAGAACGCAGCATTAGGACTGGACGAGGACTAAATAACAACCTTCGATATTCAGATGGCACAACCTTGCTTGCTGAAAGTGTAAAGAACTTGAAGCACTTACTGATAAAGATCAAAGACTATGTACAGCCTTCAGTATGGATTACACCACAACATAAAACAAAAATCCTCACACCTGGACCAATAAGCAACATCATTACAAATGGAGAAAGTGTTGAAGTTGTCAAGGATTTTGTATTACTTGGGTCTATAATCAATACCTATGGAAACAGGAGTCAAGAAATCAACCAACATATTGCATTGGACAAATCTGCTGCAAAAGACCTCTTTTAAGAGTTAAAAAGCAAAGATGTCACTTTGAGAACTAAAGTGCACCTGACTGAAGTCATGGTGTTTTCAATTTCCTCATATGCATATGAAAGCTGGACGATGAATAAGGAAGACTGAAGAAGAATTGACGTCTTTGAGTTGTAGTGTTGGCAAAGAATATTGAACGGATTGCCAGAAGAATGAACGAATCTGTCTTGGAAGAAGTACAACCAGAAAGCTCCTCGGAATCAAGGCTGGCAGGACTTCATCTCATGTACTTTGGACATGTTATCAGAAGCGACCAGTCCCTGAAGGACATCATGCTTGGTAAAGTAGAGGGTCAGAGAAAAATGAGATGGATTGACACAGAAGCTGCAACAATGAGCTCAAACACAGCAGTGATTGTGAGGGTGGCACATAGGGTTGCTGTGAGTCAGAACTGACTAGATGGCACCTAACCAAAACATCATGTTAAGGTACGTAGGGGCCTTGGTGGTGCAGGGGCCAAGTGTTTGGCTGCTAACTGAAAGGTTGGCTGTTTGAAGCTTCCAGCCACTCTTTGTCAGAAAGATATGGCACTCTGCTCCTGTAAAGATTTACAGCCTTGGAAATCCTATGGGGCAGTTCTACTCTGTCTTAGAGGATTGTTATGAGTCAGAAACAACTCAATGACAGTGACTATATTAAGGCCTAATGAGGTAACAATTAATTATTTAACATAAAGTTATCATAAATTCAGTTAATATTGTAAAGGCTATCATGCACGCCCAAAATTTAATCTGATTTGGGATTTCGTTTAATTTCAGATCTGAAAATTCATCTCCAGACCACTGATTATGGCAACTTCTTGGCCGATCAAACAGGTCCTCTTACTGTTTCCATCATCGATACCAAGATGAAAAAAAAGCTATGCAGAGAATTTGAATATTTTCGGAATCATTCCCTGGAGCCCCTCAGCACATTTTTCACCTACATGACGTAAGTGACAACAGATAAACCTATTAAGCCCCAGTTTGATTGTGCAAATGACTCATAAAAGTTACAGGTAGGGTATTAAGCTGGAGTGGCCTTTCCTATTGTTTGTAAGCTGGAATACCTCTAAATTTTAGCAACTATAAGCTCACAGAACATTTTTACTATTAGAAAACAGATTTTATTTACTTATAAAAATAGCCACGTGGGTGGTACTATCCTCCACATAAAGGATTGTTTTCATTTTTCATCTTAAAAAATAATCAGCAGTACTGATGGTTAAGGTGTTCTGGCTATTTCTACTGAAGGTGAATATTATGGGACATTTTTGGATCATTTGTCTTTGAATGGAGGTGGGACTGAAGTATCAAAAATTGTCAAGACCACACCTAACCCTTCCTGATTCCCATAAGACAGACAGAAAGAGTGGCCCTGTCACAGTTATATGTGTTCTATTTTTTTCCCCCTTCATTACCAATGGTTCCAGCTTTTTCAGTTTGAGGGCTCCTCATTCTTAAAAACGTTTGAACTCCCGCACAATAGCAAATTGTACTTTTATTAATTCAGTTAATGAGTTTTACTTAGTGATTAAAAGGGGCATTTGAAATGACTTTGTGCCTCTCCAATAGTCTTAGCTGACAAGCCAGAACAAATGTCGTCAATGGATGAGCTGTTTTTTACATAGACACATTTTAGATGTAATGTACACAATTGTGCGTGCCAGGTCCAGTCCTGAGACTGGTGCCCAGCACATGGGGATTCAATATATTTGTTAAAAGAAGCAAAAAATGAAGAAATGCAACATTACAGAAACTAGAAATTAATCAAAAGGGAAGAGAAGAATAGGACTTTTCAGTGAACACTGTGCTTGGCTGTAGAGGTAGGAAATTAGAGAAATTTTGTATGAACAAAAGAAACAGATCATTGGGGTTTGTCGAAGTGTGATATTGGGAAGTGACCACGGATTTCCAACTGAATACGAGAATGGCTGAATGATGTCAATGGTGCCTTCTGAAATGAAAAGCCAACTTTGTACCTCTGCTTCAACCTCCACCTGGTGGATTGGGCTTGGGCAGGGGCCTATCTATGGAACATGGCACCTAGGGCAATTAGTGTTAAGTTGCTGAACAATCTCTCATAGCTGGCAACGCACCTTCCTGCTAAGGTATAGCCTTAGCTACACCTCTACTTGGAACCTTGTAACATGACTTCATTGCCTCAAGCACCAGTCACTAAAAATGATCAGCTTATCCAACCAGAAGGATACTCTTTCCATTCTTTATGCTTTCTTCTTTCCATCTGTTTCTCTATCCGTCCATTCTTGTGTTCTATAAATAACAGTGACTCTCTCCATCAGGCACCTTTATAGTCGGTGAACAAGACAATGGAGCTAAGAATATCCGAATGTATCTGTGAAGCTGAACAAAGCTAAATAGACTCTAACTGCTGAACATGACTTTAAGTTGAGGGTAAAATAACGCATAAGTCAGCAAGATTCCTCACACTGTGCCAGATATTTCTTGAAATCTAAATATGGCAATCAGAAAATATTCTGGAAACAGAACTGCATTTTCAGGCCTTAGGCACAGAGGAAAATCAGTGTAACCTTCCTGCTGTTGATAGTGGACAAGACCAGAAGTAAAGGCCCTTTTGTTTGGCATTTAATATCACATCACACTATTCGAATATCAAATTTACTTAATGAATAATTAAGGAAACAAACAAACAAAAAAAAAGGTAAGTCAAGGGACAAGATTATAATTGCTCCAAGAGTTCAGAAAGGTATCCCTCCATTCCACGTGTCCCCTTGTTCTCACCCAGTTCCTCTCCCCAAAAGTAACCACTTTCAGTTTCTCAACTATTTTTTCCAGAAAAAAATATTAATGTCTCTGTGTGTATTAATACACACTCTCCACATCCCATCCCCACATTTCAAATTTATACAAGTGTAATCATATTCCTTCAGTACTTTTTTCACACAACTACCTAGATTTTCATGTTTCGTGTGTACCATGACAGTTTACAAGTCATCCATTGATGAGTAACTAAATTGCTTTTTTTTTCCGTTACAAAAACATTTGTGATTCATTTCTTTCTATGCAGCTCTTAAACTTATTTTTAAGTGGTAAGCTGAAGGGATATCCATTTTTTATTTTGGTAAATATTGCTAAATTATTTTCCACAAAGGTAGCACCAATTTGCACCCCCAAAACAGTGCATGTGAGCACTTGTCCTTACACCATAACCAACACTGGATATTATCTTTTTAATTTTTGCCAGTCCAGTAGGTTAAAAAACAGTATCTCTTTGCTTCAATTTCTATTTCTTTGTGAGTGAAATTGAACATGATTTCACATTTATTAGTCATATGTATTGGCTGCCTATCTTAGTTACCTAGTGCTGCTGTCACACAAAAAAATACCACAAGTGAGTAGCTTTAAAGAAGAGAAATTTATTGTCTCACAGTTGTGGAGGCTAGAAGTTCAAATCAGGGCATTGGCTCCAGGGGAGGATCCTTCCCCATCGGTGGCCCCAGGCGTATTTTTCTTTTCGCATTCCTTGGCTTGTAGACAGTTCTGCCATGGTCTCTTCTCCTTGTCTGTATCTTTCTCTCTGTGTCTGTGTTCCCCTTTATGAAACACAACTCAGAAGTAATTATGTTTAGGACCCAACCTATTCCAGTATGACTTCATTAGCATAACAAAAAACCCTATTTCCAAACCAGGTCATATTTACAGGTATAGGGGTTAGAACTTCAACATAACTTTTGGCAGGACACAATTCTATCTATAACACTCCACCCTTTGTCTCCCCAAAATTCGTATCCTTCCCACGTGCAAAATATATCACCCCATCCCAGCATTCCCAAACTTTTAACCCATTCCAACATCTACTTTTAATGCTAAAGCTTCATCTTCTAAATCACTTAAATCAAGTATGGGTGAGACTCTGGGTGTTTTCCATCCTGGGGCAAAATTCCTCTCTGTCTGTGGGCCTTTGAAATCTAGAATACAATTTATCTGCTTCCAAAATACAATGGTGGGATGGGCATCAGGTAGATATTCCCATTCCAAAAGGAGAAATTGGAGGTAAACAAGGTATCATGGGTACCAAGCAAGACCAAAACCCTGCAGAACAAATCTCATTAGATCTCAAGACTTGAAAATAATCTTTATTTTAAGGTACCATATGGGTGTTGGCCTCACCCTCTGGGCATTAGCCCCATTCTCCCAGCCCACCGGAATGGCAGCCGCAGTGGCTGTAACCCAGGTAGCATCGCCCTTTGAAACCCTAGAAGCAGCAGCTATGTCCCCTCCCCAATGCTCCCTTCAACATCCTGCTGGGCTCTTAACTGCTCCTGGGAGCTCCTTTCCTTTTCTTGCGGGACAGCAGACAACCTAATCTTAGACCTGAAAGGAGCCTTAGCATTAATTAGGCAAACATCCTTATTTCACAATAAACTACATGTTATTCTAGTTAAAATATACTTTGTTTCTTTGAAACACACACACACACACACAAATATTTATAGCCATTGTTGTTGTGTGCCATCCAGTCGATTGCAACATAGCTACCTTTTAGGACAGAGTAGAACTGCCCCAATAGGGTTTCCTAGGCTGTAATCTTTATGGGAGCAGATTGTCAGGTTTTTTCTCCCACAGAGTGGCTGGAGGGTTCCAACCAATGACTTTTCAGTTAGCAGCCGAGCGCTTGACAATTTCACCACAAGAGCTCCTTATTTATATAATCATTCTCCCATTCTCCAGTTGCTGTCAAGTCGACTCCAACTCATAGGACAGAGTAGAACTGCTCCATAGGGTTTCCAGGGAGCGGCTGGTGGATTCGAACTGCTGACCTTTTGATTAGCAATTGAGCTCTTAACCACCAGGGGTCCATAGAGTGATGTATAAAAATTGTACACAAGAATACAGATAGTCACAAGGCCTGGGTAGAGTGTTTACACTACAAGGGAAGTAGGAAGGCAGTTTTGGTAGTGTTCGTATTTAGTAAAGAAAACCTGTTGCTGTGGAGTTGATTCTGACTCACAGCAACCCTAAAGGACAGAGTAGAGCTGCCCCTTTAAGGTTTCCAAGGCTGTAAATCTTTAGGGAAGCAGATCGCCCCAACCTTTCTGTCAGCAGCTGAGCGCTTAACCAGGGCTCCTCAGCGTTAGTAACAGACATTTTCATTTGCCTTCTCTCCCTCTTGGTTATAAATTTTTTGAATTAATTTTTAAGTATATCTGCACTTGGTATAGTACATTGTTGTTGTTGTCTTGTGACATCAAGTGAATTCCAGCTCGTGGTGACCCCATATGTTATAGAGTAGAACTGCTCCACAGGGTTTTTTTGGCTGTAATCTTTATAGAGAAGCCCTGGAGGTGCAATAGTTAAGTAATTGGCTGCTAATCGAAAGGTTAACAGTCCGAACCAACCCAGTGGCTGTGCGGGGGGTGGGGAAAAGGCCTGGAAATCTGTTCCCTTAGAGATAGAGATTACAGCGTAGAAAATCCTATGGGGCAGCTCTAGACTATCGTATAGGGTCACTATGAGTAGGAAATTACTCGATGGCAATGGGTTTTTATACAGAACTAGAAAAATGTTTTCACAGAACTCCGCATTTTTATGTTTTATATAGCACTTGAATATTGGTTATTTATTGAGCCAATATGTTAGGGGAAAAAACTTGATGTCGTGTTTACAGATATATTTCGTTTGGCCATTTCAGTGTTTTTTAACAATTTTTCAAATACATTTAAGCAGAGCTTGAGTTCTCCAGTTAGCCACAATCTCCAACACTCCTTATGGCCTTACAATCTTCTTCATGCACTTAGGTTACGTATCAGACCCCTGAAGATACTTGTTTATGAAATCTGACCTAGATGTTTTAGCTATATCTCTACACTGGTGGTGGGTTCTACACAAGAATACTGTAAGAAAGCTGTTTTATTTCCATTTTTAAATTAGAGAAACCGAGTGTTGCGAGTTAATGAGTTTTCTGAAGTCACAAAATTATTAAGAGTCTTGAAAGGGGTTCTACTCCAGGTCCATTAGTCTAGAAAGCAAATAACCTTGGCACTGCCCCAGTAGTTTATAACAAGTCAGACACACCAGAAATACCTGTGTGATTTAAAAAAAAATATGTATGTTCCTGATCCTTGCCCCAGGAAATTCTGATTTAGTGGAGCTTTGAGTGAGGCCCACCTGTGTTTTGAAAAGGCTCCCAAGGTTATTCTGATGTTCCCCTCTGATTAAAAGTTCCTTTTGATGGTGTCTTAGCTCCATGGCTTGGGAGGTATTTTCACAAATCTCTCAGGAGTTTCCCCCCATACTTATCTACACTGATAGCATCATCTCCCTCTCAGAGACAAAAGAGATCAACTGCACCAAAACAAATGTCTTCTGAATGGCAACCCATGGTTCTTTCTGCCATTTGCATGTCTCTTGCCAGCACTGGCAGCACCAACTGTCCCCTGCAGAGCCTAGAGATTTATTACCATAGCAAAGGGTGTACGAATGAAGGGGAGGTCTCACAATTCTGAAACCATTTTTTTTTATTTCTCTTCTATAGTTTGCAAAGTCAAGTATCTGTCTAGCACCCATGAACTTCTATCAAATAGATTTACCTCCTGTCCTGTTAGGAAGTGTCTAGGACAATCTTACAGGAATGATTAAGTCAACCCTGTACAGACAGCCTAAATTTAAGTTGGTATATCAAGTTCATCCTAAGCATTGCACATTTTGTGGGATATAATTACTGTATATGTGAAACTTGTTTTGAAGACGTGGAATAGATATTTTTAAATACCTAATAGCAGGACGAATAGCAGAACGATCTGGAGGTTTTATATACTATAATTATACACAGTTGTGTGAAACAAAGGAACGAATCCAACAGCATTTTAATGAAAAGACTGTTTAATAGAAGCCTGAGTTGTTTTATTTTTCTTGCCTCCTACCTAACACTTCCCAGCAGCATCTCAACTTCTCCTCCCTTTGGAAATTAACCATCTTTTTCGAATTATGTCTTCAGCATTCAAAGCATTCCATCTCAGGGTCTGTATTCAAATTTTCAGAATATAGGATCATCATGGAAATAGAGTCTTCGGTACTTACATAGTAAATCAAGAATCTTGTTAAGGATCACACACTGAAGAATTCACTGGTTAAGGCTAACCAAAGTTCTAGACGAATCCCAGTGATATAAACATTCTACAGGCTCTGCACTGTGCACTACAAGAGAGTGACCAACCATCCTGGTTTGCCTGGGACTGAGGGGTTTCCCAAGATGTAGGACTTCCAGTGGTAATACTGGGAATGTCCTAGGCAAACTGGGATAAACTGGGTAATCTTATCACCTGACAGTTAAAAAATGAATTTAATTAGAGCTACTGGGAGCTGTAGAAGCCATTAAACCAAAAAAAACCCAACCCAGTGCCATCGAATTAGAGCTGCTTTAAAAAACAAACAAACAAACCCCATTGCTGTCAAGTCGATTCCAACTCACAGAGACCCTATAGGACAGAGTAGAGCTGCTGCCCCATAGGGTTTCCAAGAAGCACCTGGTGGATTCAAACTGCAGAGCTTTTGGTTAGCAGCCAAACTCTTCACCTAGGAGCTTATATGCCAATAGAGCAACCAGATGTGTCTACAAATGGCCACAACATCAGACAGAATTAGGTAACAGCTATGGTAGAGTCTTGAGCATTCAACTGGAGGAACCTAGAGGGTAGAACAACCAATTCAGATTTTAAAAGATTTTGCAGGGAAAGTAGAATTGAACCGATGTTAAAAATGGGCATTAGATTGAAGGAATAACTTGCACATTAGAGAAGGATGAAAGGATTTTGTGTTTGGAAATGATAAATCATCTCAGACATGGCTGAGGCCTAGACAGGAGCAGAGGTGTAGACTGAGCTAAGAGAGTAAAGAGCCTGGATGCCAGGTTAAAGGCTTTAACATTAAGTCTGTAAGGCCAGCCTGGCTGCTAACCAAAAGGTCAGTAGTTTGAATCCACCAGCCGCTCCTTGGAAACCCTATGGGGCAGTTCTGCTCTGTCCAAAAGGGTCGCTATGAGTGGGAATCACTTGATGGCAGCAGTTTTCAACTTTTGGAAAAGGATAATGGTAATGGTAGCGCAACAAGTTGAGTGTAATCAATGTCACTTTATTTATACTTACAAATGGTTAAAACGGCAAAGTTTTTGTTTTATATGTTTTACAACAATTAAATTTTTAAAAAACAAAGGAAGGCTTTTCAGAAAGGACACTACCATTTGCATGCTTCTTGTTTGCTGTACCTGTCACTTAACCGTCAGCACCATTGAGATGAGGAGTATTTTCCTACCGGGAGGCTGTATGACAGAATTGTTGAGCACTGGGGAGCCTGATTCTACCCCTGGGACTTAAGACAATTTAACCTCAAAGCTTTAGTTTTTCATCTAGAAAATGGAAGAATACCTGTTCTTAGGATTATTGTGCATCGTGCCTGCCACATAATGCTTGTTCAATAATCAATAATTGCTATTATAATGCCTTATTTCTGGGGCATACATAAAATAAAGTGATCAAGTCCTCATAGCCAGTATGTTGTTGTTGTTATTAGCTTCCATCAAGTCAGCCCCGACTCATAGCAACCCCATGAACAGTGGGATCTGACCATTGTGATCCATAGAGTTTTCATTGTCTGATTTTTTGGAAGTAGGTTGCCAGGCCTTTCTTCCTAGTCTGTCTCTGGTGAAACCTGTTCAGCATCATAGCTATACACAAGTGTCCACTGACAGACAATTGGTGGCTGTGTATCACATGCGTTGGCTGGGAATCAAACCTGGGTCTCCCTCATGGAAGGTGAGAATTCTACCTGCTGTGATTCTACTGAACCACCACTGCCCCCTTAGCTAGTAAGTAGAGAAGCTAAAATGTGACATCAGGTGTGTCTCCAAAGGTGATGTTTTTTCTTTTTACTTTTCAACTCTAAAACCAAAACCAAGTCCGATGCCGTCAAGTTGATTCTGACTCATAGTAACCCTATAGGAGAGAGTAGAACTGTCCCATAGGGTTTCCCAGGAGCAGCTGGTGGATTCGAACTGCTGACCTTTTGGTGAGCAGCTGAACTCTTAGCCACTGAACCACCACTGTCTCCTAATGTGAGGGAATTGTTCTGATGTATATATTAGGAAGATGTTCCCCTTGGTGTTATAAAAGAGGCCTTGAAATGATGGGGCTTGAACCAGACAAACCAGTGAAGAAGCTATTTAAAATATTTAGATGACAGAGAGGGGGACAGAAGCTGGCTGAATGGACACGGGGCATACAGGGTGGACAGGAGGAGTGTGCTGTCTCCTTAGAGGGAGAGCAACTAGAAGTGCATAGCAAGGTGGATATAAATTTTTGTATGGGAGACTGACTTGAATTGTCAACTTTTCAGTTAAAGCGCAATAAAAATAAATAAAATATTTAGATGAGAAGTAGCAACAGTAAAGATAAGAAGAAGGGGACAGTGGTTAGATACACATTTGGGAGATAGGCGTAATAGAATTATGTATTTTGATTTATGTCAGGTGAAAGAAAACATAGTGGTTCCTAAGAGTTCTAAGCTAAGGGAAGAGAGAATTTGTAAGATAAAGAATTTTGATTCTTATTTCTAATAATAAAAAAAGAATATGAAATGCAGGAAATTATATAAATAAATCTCTTAATCTCACCATATTTCTATATTTGACATATTTCTATGCTCTTCTATATTTTGCAGAACTAAAATCACTCTGTCAGTAAAATTTTGAATCTTAATTTTTCTCTTGTTCTATCAGCATTTTTCTCATGTCAAAAAAGAAAATTAAACCAACATTTTTAAATGACTATATAAAACTTTCCATCCATCACAGACATTTTGGATGTAAGTTTGTCTGCCCCTTACCCCAAAGTCTGCATTAGTGTTTAATTTGTTAAACTGATTTTGGTAATCAGACTCTCAATTGTATTGTTAGGACTGACTATGCGACACCATTGTGATTTGTGATTCTGAACCTCTATTGCCCAGAAAAATTTCTTCTGAAGCCTTAAAGATTGTGCTGTCTTAAAGGTTTCATATCGGTAGATTCAATATGAATGTTTCAATCTGGAGCAAGTACAAGGCAAAAATGTCTCAACTGTAGCTGCTGATAAGGTCTTCAGCGTTTCAAACTCTCAAGTGCTTTGCGAATTGAAAAACACTGGTACTGTTCTGCAAAAGCAATACTTGCTGTATCTGTACCTCAGTGATGTTCATTTAATTAGGAAAACATTTATTAAGTGACTGCTGTGGGTGAAACCTGTGCTAGATTCTAGCATTAGAGATGAATTGAATATAGACGTTGCTCTCTAAGGCAGTTGCTTAAGGGGTAGATTCCGAGACCCAGTAACCAAACCCAGTGCCTTCAAGTCGATTCCGACTCATAGATTCCAAGACAGTGCCTCTGAAATTATGATTCAGTAGGTCCTGGAATGTGTCCTTTTAACGAGACTACCAGCTGTCTCTGATGCAGGTGAGAAATACAACCAGTAGGTTTTAACTTTGATCCACAAAATACCAGCTAAGGGATCTTGAAAAACGTCACTCAATTCCTTGCTTTCTTCATCTGTAAGACAGAAATAATAATTATATGCAGAATCGAGCTGTGAGTTTGAAAACAGGACAGGCTACGTATTTTGCAGGGCCTAGTACAATTTTTTTTTTTTTTAGTACAAAATGAAAATATGGGCCCCCTTTTAAAAAAATAAGAATTTCAAGAGGGCGATGTTATTGTTGTTAGGTGCCACCTAGTTGGTTCCAACTCATAGCAACTCTGTGTACAACAGAACAAAACACTGCCTGGCCTGCGTGATCCTCCAATTGTTGCTATGTTTGAGTCCATTTCTGCAGCCACTGTGTCAATCCATCTCATTGAGGGGCTTCCTCTTTTGTGCTGACCTTCTAATCTACCAAGCATGATGTCCTGCTCCAGGGACTAGTTCCTCCTGACAGCATGTCCACCATCCAAGGAAACAGCAGAGCATTAAACCAAGTGTGGGGCCCTGTGCAACTATCCAGATTGTGCTCCCATGAAGCTGGCCTTGACTGAAAATGTATACATATAAAATATATAAATGTACCCACACACATATATGTACACAATGCTCAAAAATAAAATATAATGTTCCACCTGGGAGCCAGAAAAGATTTTCATAAAGAAGGTGATGCCTGAGGCTTGAAGGATGGGAGCATGTCTGTATGTGGACATGGCTGGGACAACGCACACCTGGCAGAGAGAGCACAGACTAAGAGGCTTAACTTGCAAGAACTACTGCTAGGTTGCTGATGCCACACAAGGTCAGCAAAATGATTGTCTGAGGATTAAGGAAATAATGGATGTGAAAGCGCTTAGGATGCCATCACAAATAGTTCTCCCCTGTTGTCAGTTGCTGCGGAGTTGATTCTGACATTGCTCCCCTAAGATTTTCAAGGCTGTGACCTTTCAGAAGCAGATCACCAGGCCTGGCTTCCAAAGCACCTCCGGGTGGTTTTGACTGCCAAGCTTTCAGCTAGTAGTTGGCACCACCCAGGGACTCCCCTTGGTGTTTGTTGTGGAATCAGGAGTGACCATATAGGACAGAGTAGAATTGCCCCATAGGGTTTCCTATATGGGAGCAGATCACCAGGTCTTTTCTCCTGCAGAGCTGTTGGTGGATTTGAACTGCCCACCTTTTGGTTAGCAGCCAAGCACTTTAACCATTGAGCAGCCAGGGTTCCTTGGACTCCCCTTGCTGTGGCATGCTAAGAGCCATGTTCTTTCCTTTGTTGTTCATCCACTTGCTGGCTAGGCATCAGTCAACCACCAGGGGGCATGTTTGATCCCAGGAACCTGTTTGCCAAAGTAATACTCCTTCCCCAACGAATTGTTTGGTGAAACAAATTTGAGAGATTAAAATACACCGTGGTACTAATCCAGATATTCACTACCCTAGAATAATGGAAAAAGAGCACCTATTTTTTTAAGTTTTTATTAAAATTTATTTAGTGCTTTTTTTTTTTTATAACCCAGCACTTTTACAATCAGTTTCAATGTATTAATTCATTTAATTCTCATGACTTTGTGAGGAGGCATAAATATTATTGGGTTTTTTAAAAATAAGGAAACAGAGATCCAGTAAACACTATATTTCAATACCCATTTCCCAAAGTCCAGAGGTAACTACTGATAAGTTTGGTGCATATCTCTTGAATTTTTTTCTATGTGGAAACAAATTTCATATGTATCTATATTTTTATATATATTAAAAGCAACCCTGGTCATGCAGTGTTTAAGTACCTGGCTGCTAATCAAGATGTCGGCCATTTGAACCCACAAGCCACTCTGTGGAAACAAGATGTAGCAGTTCACTTCCCTAAAGAGTACCCCTTGGAAACTTCTCTGCTCTATAGGGTCATCATGAGTCAGAATCAACTTGACAGCAACAGTTATATGTGTAAAATATAGACAGTTGGTTTGATTGTTTTAGGAAAGTGGGATCATGTATGTATTGTCTAAAATTTGTCTTGTTTTTTACATAATCTATTTAGGCATTTTCCATAAATGTGTATAGATCTATCTCATTTAACAAAGCTGTCATCTCCCATTGTGTGAGGTGTACTCTAATTTATTTAGTCATTCACCTATTGACCATCTAGGCTGACTCGCTTCTCCGCTATTTCACGTAATGCTGCGTTGGACTTCATTGTACATGTATCTTTGCTTTCTCATGCCAGAATTTCTTTAGGACTGATTCCCAGCAGTGAAATTGCTTTGTCAAAGCATATGCAGGTTTTAGATTTTGATAGATATTACCAGATTGTTCTCTCAGACTTCAACAATGTCCAGAAGTCTTATTTCTTTCCTACCCTCTGGGCTGTGTGTTTTCTTTCCTTGTTAGAAGAAATAAGATTCTCCGGTCTGCTGTGACTGGTGTTTTGAGTACACTAAAGACTATGATAGACACAGAATGTTTAACCTGGCTAACGGGCAAGAAGAATTTCTTTATTGGTGTTTTCTTATGAGTTACCAGAATATTCATATGCATGGATAGGGAAGGGGCAATACTGGAAGAACCTCTCTAGTATTACAATAATTTCTCCTGGATGGAGAAATTAAAGGACAAGCAAGGAACAGGCAGCTATAACTCCTAGAAAGGGAGCTGGGGGTAAGATACCTTCACTTCTGTTTACTCTGTGGGTAGCAGAGCTAATATATTCGTATGAACATAGAGAAAAACTTACTCGTTCGTTGAAAAAATGCTGTTTATGTTCCCAGTCTGATAGAAGGTCTGATCCAGGTTAGAAACTGGCAAAATTGTCACAAAAGGAGAGACTGGAAGGGGGAGAGTAAGTGGGAGTATGGAGTAAGGTGTATATAAGCTTATATGTGACAGACTGACTTGATTTGTAAATGTTCCCTTAAAGCTCAATAAAAATTATTAAAAAAAAAAAAATGTACTAAAGTCCCTACCTTCAAGGATATTATACTACATAAAGATGGATAAGCATTACCTGCAAATAACTATATTTGAAATTAACATGTAAAATGACTCACCTAAGAGAACATAGCCAATTAGTGGCAGACTTAACTACAGAAATCCATACCTTATCTTGTATTAGCTATGTAATATGTGTTTGAGATTGACAGCTAAATATTCTCAACATGTACCACTGATACTACCAATGTATATTGAAAACTAATCCTAAAACAGAAAAAAAAGAAAATGCATTGCCATCGAGTCAATTCTAATTCATAGTGACCCTATAGACAGAGTAGAACTGCTCCATAGGGTTTCCAAGGCCATAAATCTTTAGGGAAGCAGACTGCCACATCTTTCTCCCATGGAACAGCTGGTGGGTTAGCAGCTTTTTGGTTAGCAGCTGAGCACTTTAACCACTGCACTATGAAAGCTCCTCTAATTTAACCATAGGATAAGTATAATGCAGAAATTTAGAGGGGAAAAAATGTATTATCACTTCTAGCTGGAGACATTTAGAGGTTTAATGGCAAATGTGGTATTTGAATATGAACTTGAAGAGTGGGAAGGATTTCAACTTTTAGTGATTGGTGGGAAAGGGAGGAATTCTATGTCTAGAGATGAAGAGGACAAACAAGTTTGGGGGATTTTGAATCCAAAACATGCTAAACCAAGATTGTAAAGAATTTGAAATGCTAGAGAAGAGAGTTTTCCTAAAGATTCCAGAGCTATCAAGGGTTTGGGAAATGCATAGTGAGCCGTAGCTTTGTTCTAGAATATGCTATCATAGGCAATGTTGACTTCTCAAGTAATTTTTCAGGACTTTATTTTGCCGGAAGGGAAAATGAATGGGACATCAAAATTAATTCCCCTTAAAATTATTTCCATTTTCACCTCCTCTACTTAAAAAAAGGAAACTTCAGGGAAGTAAGAAATGCTACCAAAAATGGCAAATTTCAAGAGGAAGCAGGGTGTTTATCTGATTATTCTAAACCTCAACAGACTATTCAGCAATTAGGCAAAATGGCATGGCTGCCCCATTTGAGCAGATGCGGTGAGCTTCAGATGGAACAAACCTGGGATGTGACTGAAATGTTCACCAGTGTAATCAAGGAAAACTTTCATTTGAAAATTAATATAGTACATTATATATAGTATTTTAATTAATATAGTACATATATAAAACAAGTATCTTTTCCACTTCCAACACGGCTCTTATCTGCCATGTCATGATCATTAATGGTACCAAAAAAAAGCCAAACCAAACCCATTGTCATGAAAATTCTGACTCATGGCGACCCTATAGGACAGTAGAACTGCCCCCATAGGATTTCCAAGGAGTGCCTGCTGGATCCAAACTGCCGACCTTTTGGTTAGCAGCTGTAGCTCTTAACCACTACATCGCCAGGGTTTCCTCACTAATGGTACGACATATTAAAAGTGAATCAGCACCCTAAGGAAAGGTAACTGAACCTGTAAGTAATGAAGTCACTTAAAAAATGCACCAAATATATTTCAGCGCCCCCCCCCCTCCGGCTTTCCATGGACAATGACCTCTGAAGAGGCATTTTATGTGCCTGCATTGTCCATGCATACAAGTGTGACCCAGCTAATATAGCGCATAATTCTGGTCACCAAAAACAGAAAATCGTTGCCTTTGACAGCACAGTCTCAGGCATTGCGGAGGAAAGGGTGCTGACTCTGTCTTCTGAGTAAAAAGGAACTCGTAGCAATCAAGGCCTGACATAAAGATGTGATTTCAAGCCTCCTGTGATGAAGCCAGATTTTAGCTGCAATGCTTTTAAATAATGAGTCTGTCGTAATCAGCAAGTTATTTACTATTCAACTGAGCCTGAGAGGAGACATTTCAGACTGAAAAGCATTGAAGTGCCTTCATCTAACAGAGGGATTCAGTCCTTTCTGTTTTTTAAAAAAGTGGCTACCGTTCATGACAACCTGTTAGCAAGTGTTGTTTTGCGAGATAACATTAAACATTAATGTTCAGACATCTCAAAGGAAACATATACAAAATAGTAATCACACAAGGACACACCTAGGTTACAAGATGCAGAACAGAATTTTATAAAACAGGTTTTATAAAATAGGTGTAAACCAGAGTTGGGGCCAGTATCCCAACAGGTAAAAAGATTTATGGTCTTGGGGATATTTCCATCCTTCCAAATGACTGTACCATTCACCACACCTGGGTTGATAACTCCTTATTTTCCTAGAGCAATCAGCTAATTTAGAAAGGATTGTATTGCCTAGAACTAAATGAAAAACAACAGAGATGTGGTGATCTCAGGCTTAATAAAAGAATATAAATAATTGCAAAATTTTCATAGATTATGTGGTTTATATAATTTTAATTTTTTCACAGATTATATAGTTATACAATTTTGATTTTTTACGTGGTTTATATAATTTACAATGTTTTGCTTCCATTCTTGCGAAGTCCAGTTTATGGGCAAACATCTGTCTCTAACAGTGCATGATCCTTTATCCTATCCACCCTTCTAGTACTTTTGTGTGTATTACTAATCCTAATGTCAACCATTTAAAGTTAAAGAAATATTTCCATGTTAAAACCAAAGAAATGGAGCTTCTGTTAAACTGGTTTTTAAGTGGCAGAGCTGGGCTTACAATCAGGTTTAGCTCTTTCAAAGCCTGGGTTCAGTCTACTACGACAATTTTTTTTATGGTTTGCAATCTGTTTATGTCAATGGTCTGATTTAATTTTCACGATGACCATGTGAAGACATGGTATTCTCTTCTCTCCTATCCCTTACTACCAAGCTTTTGAAAGGGATCGTCTACAGTCGCTTTTTCTGCCTTCT
Source organism: Elephas maximus indicus (assembly GCF_024166365.1). Lineage (NCBI taxonomy): Eukaryota > Metazoa > Chordata > Mammalia > Proboscidea > Elephantidae > Elephas > Elephas maximus. The sequence continues at coordinate 55,616,116 of NC_064833.1, read as the reverse complement.
CACTTAACTTACTCAACCCTCTTTAGTCTTGTTTCCTATCCCATCATATCACCAAAACCATACTAATTGCTAAGTCCTTTCATAACTCACCTTGGTATTTACAGCTCTCAGCTTCCTTTGTCTCTTGCATTCTGTGATAACACTTTCTGTTTTCCTTTTAACATTCCAGCCCCTCCTCATTTTTCCCTGCAATGTCTCCTTCCAGGCTTTTAGGGTTTTGGGGCGGAGGGGGGGCGCTCTGCCTTATTTGCTCTTCTAAATATACACTTACTTTTTAATGGTTTAATTCACATCCATAGCTAGAGAAGTAATCAGACCAACTAATAAAGGGCCTTGAACACAATGATGAGAAATTTGTGTATTATTCTAAAGGCAGAAGGAAACCATTGACAGATTTTTAGGAAGGAAAATGACATGATGGGATTTGTTTTTTGGAAAGGAGCATGGACTAGAATGAGTTAAGACTAAAGTAGGAAGTTATTACTGCAGTTCAGCAAGAAAATCAGATGACCAAACTAAAATGTAAGACTGCATTAAAAGAGGAATTTAGGAGACAAAAGGAACTGGGACTTAATTGATTAAATATGATATGCAAGGAAAAAAAAATGGAATGACTCCCAGTTTGACTTTGATGGCGATTAGGTCGTGATATCCCTGCTTAAGACAGGGATTGCAGAAGGAAAAAGAGATTAGGGGAAGTGAGGTTTTGAGACAATAGGAATGAGATACCTATGAGAAAATCAGGTAGCCATATATCCTGGAAAGAAAGTAAGAGAATATGGATCTGAGGTTGGGGAGAGGGTTTGACTAGAGCAAAAGATTTTCAAATAGTCAGTTTCTACACAGTAGAAGAAAGTCATGAGTGACATCTTTGAAGTGGAACTTACTGAGTGAGAATAATACTGAAATGAAACTCTTGAAAAAATAAATATAAAAATTAAATTAAAAAAAATAGTATTGGATTACAAGCCAAAGTATAAAGCAAACATCCATAAGTTCATACTGATAAAAACAAAAAGCAAATGAATTAGTAAATGGGAAAGAATAATTTCAAATGATTTATGCAGCTGCTCAGCACTCAAGGAGGGGGATCGTGACTCCCCATTTCTTAAGTGTGGGCTGTGCAGAATGACTTCCTTCTGAAGAGTACAGTGTGGAAACCTACCCCCGCCCCCACCAAAGACCCCATTGCCTTCGAGTTGATTCCAACTCGTAGCGACCCCATAGGACAGAGTAGGGGTTTCCAAGGAGTGGCTGGTAGATTCAGGCTGCCAACTGACCTTTGGTTAAAAGTGGTAGCTCTTAACAACTGCACCACCAGGGTTCCTCAGTATAGGGTTGGGTGGGAAGAGTCACTTTACAGTAGAGAAACTGACCAACACCACTGAGCCAGGTGAGCAAGGTCAACATTAATAGTTATAAATTATGTTAATAGTATCCTTGATATGAGGTGAAGAAAATACCACTTTACCTCTGTGATTTTTCTCCCAATAATCCATACCCCCAATCTTATGAAAAAGACAGGAAACTTCCTATAGTGGGGCACCCTACAAAACACCTGACCAGTATCCCTCAAAACTACCAAGGTCATCAAAAACAAGGAAAGTCTCATGACAACTAAATGCAATGTGGTGTCCTGGATGGGATTGTGGAACAGGAAAAGGACATCAGGTAAAAACTAGGAAAGCTGAGTAAGCTATGGACTTTAGTTAATGATATCAATATTTTTTCATTAATTATTAACAAATGTACCAAATGTACTCTATGTTAATAATAGGGGAAACTGGGTGCAGGGGATATTGGAACTCTCTGTACTGTCTTCAGAATTTTTCTATAAATCCCAAAGTTTTAAAAATAAGGTCTATTTGTAAAGAATTGAATGCTGGTAATACCTCTGCCCACCATTCTAGTGACTGTGTCTTCAGAAAGGGCCTGGCTCATTTCTTCTGAACTCGTCTTAGCTTCACAGAGCTACGTTTGCCTTACAGCATGTTTCTCTTTTTCCATTTCATGCCAGAGTGCTGAGTGAACATCAGCCATTTCTTAACTGTTGCTTCTGATACTTAAGCACTCAAAATTTTTATCCATAGAGCAAGAGTTCCTCTAACTCACCAAATTATGGCTCTATGTTATTTGGCCATTTAACAGCTATTACATCAGCCCAGAATTTGGTAGTTAGCAAAGGGGAAATATGTTTTAGTTATCTTCACGATCCTTTAAAGAAGTCAGGGAGCAAGATAAAAAAGAGCTCTAAGACAAAAGGGAAAATGTTCAAATATTGTTTGGTTTAAGCTGTTTTAGTTGAAACTAATCAGGAGCCACCGCATTAGCTTTGGGGTCCTAGCTTTGCCTCTTTACAACAGTGTGACCTTGGGCAAGGTCATTAATCCCTCTCAGCCTCAGTTTCATTGTATTTTTTAAAGTGGTGGCCATTGTGGTCTTTACAGCATTGGACTGATGCCAGGCTTGAGTGAGAACATATATATAATGCCTGGCATACAGGAAAATCCTCAAAAAGAATTGGCATTTTAAAAAATTACTATTATTACTATTTTATTAGTAGCAATTATTATTATTAAATTTTTTTGAAATTCAGTAATTTATCAGTTTTAGGTGACTTCATGATTTTCACAGGTGCCAATATCAGAGTTTTAGAATAAAAAATTTAGGACTAAAAATGAGGACAAATGTGGTACAGTGGTTGAGGGCCCTGCTGCTAACCAAAAGGTCAGTGGTTCAAACCCACCAGCCATTCCATGGTAGAAAGCTGTGGCAGTCTCGTCCCATAAAGATTACAGCCTGGGAAACCCTATGGGGCAGTTCTGTCCTGTCCTGTGGGGTTGCTAGGAGTCAGAATCAACTTGATGACAATGGGTTTGGTTTTTTACGTCTAGACCATGAGTAGCAGAAAAGTTAATTCTGCCACTGTCACTACTTATGAGCACGATTGTCGAAAAAATGAGTTTGAACTAGGTGAATACCCAGGTGTGTCTTTAAGCTCAAAAATTACTCAGGCAACATCAGCAATTATTTCATTCTTCACCTCCATATGAATGACCCTGGGGAAAGTAAACTGTCCTCTAGGCACATGACACCCCTAAGGGCCAATTATAATTTCGTGTCTGGTGCATATGTATGATGCGGATGAGGGAGAGGGCAGGAAAGAGAAACCCCTTACCACGGGCCAAGCCCTGGGTTCTCACTTGGTTTCCTGAACTATGAGAACTGGTGTTATTGTCCCGAAACAAGGACACTTAATAAAAGTTGGAATAAATTTGAATCCAATCTACAGAGCCCTTGCTCTTCACAATGTAAGGCACAACCTCTCTAGCAGCAAAAAAAAAAAAAATACTGAATACACACGCATGCACACACACAAACACCTATGTACACAACCACACACACCCACTATACAGGCATAGGCCTGAGTGTTACATGTGGGCCAAATCTTTAGTGTTGTTGCCCGTCAACATTGGTCTAGTAAACCCAAACCCACTAACGTCAAGTTGGTTCCAACTCATAACCACCCTATAGGACAGAGTAGAAGTGCCCCCTAGGGCTTCCAAGCCTGTAAATCCTTTACAGAAACAGACTGCCACTTCTTTCTTCTGCATTGGTCTAATAAAACAAACAAACAAAAAAAAACCAAACCCATTGCCGTTGAGTCGATTCCGACTCGTCGTGACCCTATAGGACGGGGTAGAACTGTCCTGTAGAGTTTCCAAAGAGCGCCCGGTGGATTCGAACTGCCAGCCTTTGGGTTAGCAACCGTAGCACTTAAGCACTAAGCCAGGAGGATTTCAGTATTCTGTATATTGGGAGTGTTAGCAATTCACATGCTTTCACATCACAGGGCTGCTGTAGGGAACAATTAAATGTCTGGAGCCTGCTAAGGATTATCAAGGGCTAGCAATTTCCCTCTAAGGTAATTACTTGTGAGTGAGCCATAAAGGGACAGTTAAAAACCCACTTCTATTTTAATATCATTTTCAAGAGATAAAAAGGATTAAAAAAATTCCATAATATCTAAATTTGGTAGTGCTGTTTTGGAGGGGAAGAAGCTTTACAGTCTTGCGCTTTTTAAAAAGGCATAATTGGCCTGCTTCAAAAACTTCTGTAGTTAGAATTTTTATTGGGGGTAAATCATTAGAAGCTCCACTATGAAGCAGACTCTCTTTTCCAGCCATAAGTGAGTTCTTACACAGGCAATCGGTAACCCATGCAGCCAGCGCCAGTAACAATGTTTTCAAGTGTCTCAGTTAATTTTCATCCAGTGATCTGTGGCAGTGGTTAAGACTATACAGGGCCTCGATTCAAATGGCCAGTTTTTTTTTTTTCTAATTAAACAGTACACACATTGTTTTATGGCATTGGTTAAAAACCCCATGACATGTCAACACTCTCCGTTTCTCAACCTTGGGTTCCCTATTACCAGCTTTCCTGTCCCCTCCTGCCTTCTAGTCTTTGCCCCAGGGGCTGGTGTGCCCCTTTAGTCTTTTTTTTTTTTTTTTTTTATAATAACTTTTATTAAGCTTCAAGTGAACATTTACAAATCCAATCAGTCTGTCACATATAAGTTTACATACATCTCACTCCCTACTCCCACTTACTCTCCCCGTCTTGAGTCAGCCCTTTCAGTCTCTCCTTTCTTGACAATTTTGCCGGCTTCCCTCTCTCTCTATCCTCCCATCCCCCCTCCAGACAAGAGTTGCCAACACAATCTCAAGTGTACACCTGATATAATTAGCTCACTCTTCATCAGCGTCTCTCTCCCACCCGCTGACCAGTCCCTTTCATGTCTGATGAGTTGTCTTCAGGGATGGTTCCTGTCCTGTGTCAACAGAAGGTCTGGAGAGCATGACCGCCGGGATTCCTCCAGTCTCAGTCAGACCATTAAGTTTGGTCTTCTTATGAGAATTTGGGGTCTGCATCCCACTGCTCTCCTGCTCCCTCAGGGGTCCTCTGCTGAGCTCCCTGTCAGGGCAGTCATCGATTGTGGCCGGGCACCAACTAGTTCTTCTGGTCTCAGGATGATGTAGGTCTCTGGTTCATGTGGCCCTTTCTGTCTCTTGGGCTCTTAGTTGTCATGTGGGCTTGGTGTTCTTCATTTTCCTTTGCTCCAGGTGGGTTGAGACCAATTGCTGCATCTTAGATGGCTGCTTGTTAGCATTTAAGACCCCAGACGCCACATTTCAAAGTGGGATGCAGAATGATTTCATAATAGAATTATTTTGCCAATTGACTTAGAAGTCCCCGCAAACCATGTTCCCCAGACCCCCGCGCTTGCTCCGCTGAGCTTTGAAGCATTCATTTTATCCCGGAAACTTCTTTGCTTTTGGTCCAGTCCAATTGAGCTGACCTTCCATGTATTGAGTGTTGTCTTTCCCTTCACCTAAAGCAGTTCTTATCTACTGATTAATCAATAAAAAAACCCTCTCCCACCCTCCCTCCCTCCCCCCCTCGTAACCACAAAAGTATGTGTTCTTCTCAGGTTTACTATTTCTCAAGATCTTATAATAGTGGTCTTATACAGTATTTGTCCTTTTGCCTCTGACTCATTTCGCTCAGCATAATGCCTTCCAGGTTCCTCCATGTTATGAAATGTTTCAGAGATTCGTCACTGACAAATGGCCAGTTTTTTAAAGCAGATGTAAGATTCTCTAGGTCTGTGTTTCTTGACATCTCAAGCCCCAGCCCATTCAGATAAGTCAATTTCATACCTTCACCCACTCTCACTACATCTGACAATTACTGTGTAGGGTCCATCTCCTGTATATTCCTGTCAGTCAAGGTTTCATTTAGCTTTAGTTGGTTATTTAAAGTCCCTGGGTGGTACAAATGGTTTGCAGCCGTCTGGTAACCTAAAGGTTGGCGGTTGGAACTCACCCAGTGGCAGTGCAGAAGAAAAGGCCTGGCAATCTGCTTCCATAAAGATTACAGCCAAGAAAGCCTTATGGAGCTCTTCTACTCTGTCACAGGGGATTGTCATGAATCGAAACAGACTTGACAGCACGAGACAACAGTTGGTTATTATGGCACTGCATATGTCTTTTCCACCCATGACACACTCAGAGCCAAACATTTTACCCCATGCACATCTCCCAAACCCCAGAGTTTAAAATAAAATGGGACTCACTTAGTGGAAGAGTGTGTGCCTGAACTGTGGTGTGTGTTATTTACTTGGAGGATGCTTCTTATCCTAATAATTGTACTACTTATTCTAAACCAGGTGCAGTTACATGATAGACAATGTCATCCTATTGATGAATGGTGCACTGCAAAAAAAACCTGTGAAGGATATTCTGGTGAAGTGCCACCCGTTGGGCAGTTTCATGGAAATGGAAGCAGTCAACATTGCGGAAACAGCTTCAGATCTCTTTAATGCCATTTTGGTTGAAACACCGTTAGGTATGAATGCATAAAAGCAATTCTATAGCTGCCTACGTAGGCTATCAAAGTCATCAGAAAATGTACTTTCAATTCAAATTTTCCCCCATGAGTACGGTGTCATGCTATACAGGTTCCTAGGAACTGAAGGAACAGTAAAGAATCATCTAGTCTAGCTCCCTCATTTTTCTGGTCAAGACAAGTGAATCAACTTGCTTTGGGTCACAAACAAGCTATTTGTAATAGTGAAGGAACTGGGCTCATCTCCTAACCTCCAAACCTTTGTACTTTGTACCCTACTGTGGAAATTAAAGATAGAATTTGTAACTTTAAAAAAAAAATTGTCTACTTGGGTTTTACGTGACTAGTTCCTTATGTTTTTATTTTAGGCTTCTGTGTAAACAAAGTTGCATATAAACCAACAACAACACCCTGTTGCCATCGAGTTGATTCGGACTCATAGCAACCCTATTGGACAGAGTAGAACTGCTTCATAGGGTTTCCAAGAAGCGGCTGGTAGATTTGAACTGCCGACCTTTTGTTTAGTAGCCGAGCTCTTTATCACAGCACCACTTTATTTAGTATTATCAGGAAGCCTGGACAGTAGCAATTTACTTTTTGTGTGTATGTGTGTGTGTGGCCATTTCAACATTTTTTACCATGTATAATTCAGTGGTGTTGGTTATGTTCATCATGGTGTACTGCCATCATTATTCATTTCCAATTTTCCCATCACCCTTAACAGAAACTCAGTGTCCCCTAAGCAATGCCTCCCTTTCTGCCCCTCACTCCCTCCTGTCCCTAGAAATTCACTATTAATCATCTGTCAAAATAGTTGCCCTTCAAAACAGAAATTTAAAAAAGTCTTATGTCGTCATTAAGTGTCTAATACTGGAGGCAGCATAGCATGGTGGAAAGGGCATGAGCTCTGGAACTGGACAGCCGGGTGTGAAGCCGGGCTCTCTGCCCAGTCCTAACAAGTGGCTCGGGGCAATTCAACTCATTTAAGCTCCCTCATTTTAGAAATAATGGCATCTTACTATAGCACAAGGAGCCCTGGTGGTGCACTAGTTATGTGCCCAGCTGCTAACCAAGAAGTTAGTAGTTTGAACCTGGCCAGTGGCTCTAATAACTCCTATTATCATCATTAAGGCACCCTGGTGGCACAGTGGTTAAGCACTGCTAACCAAAAGGTTGGTAGTTCAAATCTACAGGCTGCTCTGCAGGAGAAAGACATAGACGTACCAGTCCACTTCCGCAAAGATTTACAGCCTTGGAAACTCTACGGGGCAGTTCTATCCTGTCCTATGGGGTCGATATAAGTTGGAATCGAAAACAGCAGCAGGTTTGGCTTTTTGGTTATTATCATCATTATTGCTACTTTTATCCAGTCCGGGTTACCTGTTCATGCACTCATCTAATCAGGAGTGAGCACGGGGTGGTGTGTTTGGGATACATTTTTCTAAAGTTTGTAATCATGCTTTTGATTATTTGTTGTGTGTGATCATTCCTGCTTTCAGCTCCATTCTTTCAAGACTGTATGTCTGAAAATACTCTAGATGAACTGAATATTGAATTACTGCGCAATAAACTGTACAAGGTAACTGTTTCTCCAAATATTGTTTTTCTTTATTTAACAATATATCATAACTAGAGTTCTATATTAAAAGTTGCTTTGTACATTAGCCAACCTCTTTTTTTATAGTTACCAAGCTCTGCATTTTGTAATATAGCTCTTATCATCCTGCCCTGTCTTCTAGTTAAATACGTGCATGTCAACTTTCCCTAACCAGTAAGATTCTTGAGAGGGAATAGCATGCCCCATTCTTCTCTGTTGGGGCAGTTCTAGCTGTCCTATAGGGTTGCTATGAGTTGGAATTGACTCGACGGCACTGGGTTTTGGGTTTTCTTCTCTGTATCCCTAGCTCCTTGCACAGTGTTCAGAACATAAAAAGTGCTGATTGGATGGATGGGTGGTGGGTGTGTAGAAGATGAATGGGGTGAACCATATCAATTCATTTTAAAGCCACCAGCGTATATAGTGAATCTTCTGTTATCTAGTGTTCATCTCTGCCCTTGATCCTCTGACAGGTTCCCTGAATCTCCCAATTCAGTTGTAATCTACTGCCCCTGTGCTGCATACCAGATGACTGCCTTATGTATATATAAAGCATGCTATGGAGAAACACATGGTCTTCCCAAAAGCATAATATCACAGGCAATCTTATTTTTATAAAAAGAGATATGGGCTCAGAGAAGGCATCCTTGAGAGGCAGCTAACAGAGGCACTGCTCTAAGCAATGTAAAGGTGTTAATGGACTTAATCTACTCAGTAAAACTATGATATTTGTACCATCCCACTCCTCAGATGAGAAAACTGGGGTGTGGAGAGAGAAGGTTGACTTAGCAAGAGTCCATTGCTGTTGTTGTTATTGTTAAGTGCCTTCGAGTCAGTTCCTATGTACAACATAACAAAACACTGCCCTCTCCTGTGCCATACTCACAATCATTCCTATGCAGAGCCCGTTGTTGCAGCCACTGTGTCAATCCATCTCATTGAGGGTCTTCTTCTCTTTCCTGACCCTCTATTTTACCAAGCATGATGTTCTCCTGCAAGGACTGGTCCCTCCAGATAATATGTCCAAAGTTTGTGAGATAAAGCCTTGCCATCTTCACTTCTAAGGAGCATTCGGGCTGTAATAGAGTAGGAATTCATACACATCGATCTGGCTCTACAGCCTGGACTTCTGTGCCTTTCCAGTATACTCTCCATGCTCAAAGCCATCCAAAATGTATATTCTGGGCACCATGTCAGTATAGGATCAAATCTAGAATTATTTGCTGAGCTTGAGTCTGAGTTCTGTCCATAAAAGAGCTTGTTACTCTTGTTAGAACAGTAAGACTTAACCGTGTGAAATAACCTAAGAACCATGTAAAAAAATGCTTGGTAAGGAAATATAAGTTATGGTAAGTGCAGTTGAGTTTATTCTTTTGTGGAGTTTTCTTTTAGTCTGTGCAACGTGTTGCTAGGTGAACATTTGCACCAAATGTATTATAAGATAGCTCCCTAGGGGAGAAGTGTTTCAATCTCCATTAAAGCATTTTATAAGCCTTGAAAAGCTTATCTAGAAATTTCCTAAAGGAAAGTATATTTATTTTATCATCTCTCTTTTTTTAAGTCTTATCTTGAGGCATTCTATACGTTCTGTAAGAATCATGGTGATGTCACAGCAGAAATTATGTGCCCTATTCTTGAGGTAAGAAAGAGTCCTTGAGCTTTTTTTTTTTTAATGCCAAATAATGTCCTTTACAGTTTTCATTGTTTAACCCCATTTCTTTCTTTTTTTTTTTTTTAGCCTTAGAAGCACCTTTATCTAGAGATAAAATGAACAGTACATTTATATACATATATATAAAATCATTATATACATAGTATAATATATATGCTAAAAAAACCATAAAAAAACAAAAACCATGTGTAATACATAATCAGTATATATTACACATAACTATATATACAATCATTTGATGTCTTCAGTTAAGAGTAATATTTTCCAAGCTTTCCACATAGAAGAGATTATTTGGAATTAGAAAAAAAATAACACATAAAAATGCTTGATCATGGTTAATTTGATGTAGCATGCAGAAAGTAGATAATACTTAGTTAAAAACTTAATAGACCATGGGCAATTGTGGACTATATAGATAATTACCTATATATAACACTCGTAAAAATCACCCAAATTCCCTCCATAGGGAATCTTGGGGAGCTGGGAAACCCCATAGCATGACACCAAAGTTCACTATGTCTCTGTTCACAGGGACCTAGTTCCTTATAAAAAAATACGAACCCTAAAATACAGAGCTGTGCCAATTAACTACTGAGCAAGCATTCCAACTCTGAGCAAGAAGACTCCTTGGAGCAGGAGATTCATAGTTTGCAAGCATATTTAATTGTGTGTCAAATGTCATCATTGGTGTCTTCCTCTTTAATTACTGTTATACTCTTTTTAATTCTTTATTATAACAGATTTCATCTGTGCTCTTTAATACCGAACAGCATTCTGGACTTTCCTAAGGCTTTGCTTTGCTCTGTGAAACTAAGTTTCATCTAAAGAATCTCTTTAATCATTAGATTTTCGCCTCAGTAATTTCATCAGTGGGTAGATACTTAGATAAGCTCAATGACTTCTCCAATTTCCAGAAAAGCCTGATAAATATTACCCTTTAGGGGGGAAAAAAAAACAGAATAACTTCATCTGCATATATTTTAGCCTAATGTTCTAGAACTATGTATGATAAAATTAGTTCTTAAAGCATTAAATTTTACAGTTACAGCTTCTCATGTTGAAAGTTTCAAAATAAAGGCAAAATAAAGCTCTTTGAAATAAGAAGCTTATCACTGGGGAAATCCAAGAAATATCATTTATACTTATCCATATTACACGGAAAGTAGACATCAGATAAATAGCATCTTTTCATGGCATAGTAAATGTCAGAAAGTAAGTTTATCTCTTTCAGATATGCTAATCACATTTATAACATAAGTAACATAGTGACCCTATGAAGCAGTCCCTTTCTTTTTATAAATTCAACTATTAGCCACGACAGAAGAAGCCACATTGTCTATGGCTCAAAAGTATAGTTTCTATCTGGCATAATTCTTGTGGTTTAGAAATGGTTTGTGTACTTTATACTCAAAAATATGTGAAGTAGAAGTTACATTAAAGCTCATAACTTTACAAAAGGTATACAATATGGCACTATTAATAGCAAAAATTTATTGTGGGTCACATACTATGCTAAGTGCTTTATATACCTGAATTTACTTGGACTTCAAAATAGCATGGAGATGAGTGACTTAGTATCTCTATTTTTCCAAAGTGGTAGCTGAGGGACAGAGAAGGCTAGTGACTTGCCTGACATTACACAGCTAGTAAGTGGTAGTCAGGATTTGAACCCAGACAGCCTGCCTGGCTCCAGAATCTATATGGTTATCCACTATATCACATTGCCACTACATTAAATTATCATTCACAATTCTTTTTGTGTAAAAGTAAGCGCTAAATTATAAGCAAGATCATACTATACTTACCTATACCCGTTGCCGTCGAGTTGATTCCAATTCATAGCGGCCCTATAGGACTTCTCCATAGGGTTTCCAAGGAGCGACTGGTGGATTCAAACTGCAGATCTTTTAGTTAGCCAAATTCTTAACTAGTATGCCACCAGGGCTCTAAGATCATACTGGGGTACTATAAAAATCAGAAATAATACAGAATTGTGTCTTTGCAAACCTTGGTAATGTGAATAGGACAGAATATGATTCAAAAAAGCTCGCTGTTGAGAGGGTTTGATGAAACTCTCTATGCCCAGTGTTCTCATGGCCCCTTTCCTATCCCATGATACTAATGCATTAGATTTGATATAGAAATCCATTTAATTATCTTCATATATTTATATAGAAATATCAGTTGCAATAGCATGCAGTTATAACCTTTCTAATGATATAATCACAAGAGGTTTATCAATTTTACATAAATATCTTAGGTCATGCAATTACCCCTCTTTTATTTGTGCAACTGGAAAGTACTTACAGTTTATAAACTTCTGTATATATTCTCATTAAATCTCATTTGACAGGAGGCTTCAAAAGATTTAATATGGTGGGAGAAAAAGCATTCACCCAGGCTTGCGTAGGAAAATTTGACCTAACTACAAAATTGTAACTTCATACAAAAAAATAGACACCAATTTATGTTCCAGGCAAGTGCGCTGAACTGTACTGTTAGGTTTTTCTCCCTGTTTTTCTGATTGTCTGTGTGGTTAGTGAAATATAGTGAAAAAATAAACACAGAATGTGTTTATATTCTCTCCACTGGTCGGCACACACTGCTAATAAGGCTGGCCTTGATTCCAGTTCATTTCACTCTCTTCCATTGCCATCCACACCTCCACCCACTGGCTTCCACCAGGTATACTCTCCCTCGTGCAAGGAATGGGCTAGAATGTGTGACCTGAGCAGCCCAACTCGATCATGCGCAAATAATAGTGATCTTGAAGAATTTACTCCATAAGTCGACAGTGCATTTTTATTTTTTGCAACAACAACAGAAATTAAGTTATGGCTTTAAAATGAATGCCTATTTGTAGGGAGGAGTAAACAGTAAGTAAGAAGAGACATAAGACATCCGATTTACACTGCCAATCATCGCACCAATCCTCTGCGAAGAAGCAGCGGTTAAGTGAGACTAATACCATCCCACTCACACTCTTTTACAATCAGATGTTGTCTTAGGCTGGGTTCTGTAGAGGAGCAAAACCAGTGATGTGCATATATAAATATATATATATAGAGAGAGAGAGAGCGCCATTATTAAGGAATGGCTCACTTGATTGTGAAGGCTGGCAAGTCCCAAATCCCCGGGTCAGGCATCAGGCTGGAGGCTCTTTCTGACTCACGTGGCAGCAGGGTTTGATGAACCCAAACTTTGCAGGTCAGATGGCAGGCTGCTGGCTCATGGGGCAGCAGGAGCTGGTGAATCCAAAATCTGCAGGTCAGGCAGCTGGTAGTTTTGTCCAAAGAACCAGAGGTCAGAAGATGACGAGGCAAACACAGGATCAAGAGAGTGCGAACTTTGCCAGAACATCCATATTATTGGATGCAGCCCCCACTTCTAAGGAAACTCCCCTTTCAACCGATAGGCTACTCACATCAGACCACAAAATGGAGGATGAGTATATAATATCTGCCAAACTACTGAGAATCATGGCCTAGCCAAGTTGACACATGTGTTTAACTGTCTGCTTAGGGATTGTCAAAGAACAATGTAGCCCTTTTATAATTCCAAAATTATAGTCCTTTTCAAGAAAAGGATACACACACTCATACACGGAGAGCTTCTAGACTAGAAGAGATGAGTAAGGTAGGCACACAGACAGTTATAAAAAAGAGGAAAATTAAGGTGTAATACCAGTTCAAAAGAAGTCATATCCAGTTAGAGAAGTAGAAGAGCTTGTTATTGAAAAGGTGGAATTTGAGGAGGCCTCTTGAGTGGAGTTAAAATTTTGATATGCCGAGTTATGGAATGGAATATATGCTATTGTATAGAAGAGAGAAAGAAGCATTTGCAAAGACAAAGAGTTGGAAAGTGTGTGGAGGATTCAGGTAACTTGTTGTATCAATCAAAGACTTCTTGGCATGTCCTCTCCCCAGCTACTTGTCCATCCTACTTTTCCAACTCTTGTCGTTTAGTGTTGTTGAGTTGGTTCTGACTCATAGCGACCCTATGTACAACAGAACGAAACACTGCCCGTCCTCCGTCTATCCCAGAATGCCCTTTGTAGTGTGCCCTCTCCCTCCCTCTCAGACCATGTCTCACATCACTTCCCCCTGGCCTTCTATGCTCTGGTCACACCAGTCTTCCTTGAAATCCTTGAATATGCTGGATTTGTTCCAATGATAGGGCATTTACATTAGCTGGTTTCTCACTGAGAATGTCATTCTTTCTAAATTTAGCAACTGCTTCAAACTGCAGAAAGATCTCACTAAATACTTTGTTCTTGTTGTTAGATGCCATCAAGTCAGCTCCAACTCATTGACCCTCTCTGCAACAGAACGGAACACTGCCCAGTCCCACACCATCCTCACAATTGTTGTTATGCTTGAGCCCATTGTTGCAGCCACTGTGTCAACCCATCATGTTGAGAGTCCCTCTTTTTTGCTCACCCTTGCTTTACCAAGCATGACATCCTTCTCCAGAGACTGATCCCTCCTGACGACATGTCCAAAGTATGTGACACGTAGTCCCTCCATCCTTGCTTCTAAGGAGCATTCTGGCTGTACTTCCTCCAAGACAGATTTGTTCCTTCTTTCAGAAGTCCATAGTATATTCAAATTCTTCACCAACGCCATAATTCGAAGTCATCAATTTTTTGCTCTTCTTTATTCATTGTCCAGCTTTCACATGCATGTGAGGCGATTGAAAACACCATAGCAGCTGCTTCCCTAATACTTGAACAATAGTCATCCCTCCAAAATGTCACGCTTTTCTTCACGCAGCCTCTTCCCCCAGGATGGCTTCAGTTGCCTTGGGTGTCTGTAGTGTAGCCTACACTATCCCATTTCTCTCCTTAAAATCATAACATCTTAGAACTAGAAAGCTCTGTATAGAACATCTAAGACGGTTACCTACATTGTTGCCTCCTCCTGCTCTAATTTTTATTTCAAGGTTTCTTATTGCCATGAAATCTCCATCTTGCATTTCTTCTTTTTTTCTTGTTGTTTGGTGCTGTTGAGTTGATTTTCACTGATAGTGACTTCATATGACAGAGTAGAACTGCTCCATAGGGTTTGCTAGGCCTTTCTCTCCTGGAATTATTGTTGTTGTTGTTAGGTGCTGTTGAGTCGATTCCAACCCATAGCGACCCTATGCACAACAGAATGAAACACTGCCCAGTCCTGCACCATCCTTACAATGGTTGTTATGCTTGAGCTCATTGTTGCAGCCACCGTGTCAATCCACCTTGTTGAGGGTCCTCCTCTCTTCCACTGACCCTGTACTCTGCCAAGCATGATATCCTTCTCCAGGGACTGATCCCTCCTGACAACATGTCCAAAGTATGTAAGACGCAGTCTCACCATCCTTGCCTCTAGGGAGCATTCTGGCTGCACTTCCTCCAAGACAGATTTGTTCGTTCTTTTGGCAGTCCATGGTATATTCAATATTCTTCGCCACCACCACAATTCAAAGGTGTCAACTGTTCTTCGATCTTCCTTATTCACTGACCAGCTTTCACATGCATATGATGTGATTGAAAATACCATGGCTTGAGTCAGGTGCACCTTAGTCTTCAGGGTGACATTTTCGCTCTTCAACACTTTGAAGAGGTCCTTTGCAGCAGATTTACCCAATGCAGTTAATCTTTTGATTTCTTGACTGCTGCTTGGAACTATTAGGTGGGTTCAAACCTCCAAACTTTCAACTAGCAGCTGATCACTTCACCCTTGTGCCACTAGGGCTCCTCCTCTTATTCCTAAAACCAAGCCCAATTCTGACTCATAGCAACTCTAGAGGACAGAATAGAACTGCTCCATAGGGTTTCCTAGGAATTTTTATGGAAGCAGGCTACCACATCTTTCCCCCGTGTAGTAGTGGTGGGTGGATTCGAACTGCTGACCTTTTGTCTAGCAGCCAAATGCTTAACCAGTGCATCACCAGGACTTCTCTTATCTCTATAAGGTCTAAAATTACTGTCAGGACTGATTAATTTCAGTAGCTAGAGGCACCCGCCTTTGCCTCCAAGTAAGGCTACTCCCTGCTTCTGGCTCATCCATAATTTCCATGAGGACAATCAAAAAGATTAGATAAAACTAAACTTTGGCTCTCCTGACAGGAAACACCTGTTCTAACAAAAGAGTTCCAGTAAAATCTGTTGCAAGTCTGGTTTTGTTATTGGTTAGTTAGTCAAAATGTAAGCAAATTAAAAAATTTTGTACAGCAATTCTTTTTCCAGCCTTAATGCAGAAAAATCACCTTGGAATTTTATTAAAATACAGATTCTGGTTCAGTAGGTCTGGAGTACAGCCTCAGACTCTGCATTTCTAACAAGCTCCCAGGAGATGCCAAAGCTGCTGATCTATGAAGCATACTTTGAGAAACAACACTGTAGAGAATACTGGAGAATTTCAAAAGTGGTAGAATCATAAACCATTCTGTTTGATTCAGTAAACAGTTAAGATCTTCTTATGTGTTGGGCAATGCATATTAAAAGATGAATGATGAACAAAATAGACAAGTCCCCTCAAAGATTTTACTGTCTAGTGGGGAGAAAAATACAGATTTTAAATACATAATGTGGTAAGTTCAGGATGCTTTCGGTATATAAAGAAGAGTTTCTTAAACCAAGGACACCATGGCCAGCACCCGTGGTGGGCAGAGGAGGAGCCTTGGAGGACAGATTGAGATGGAATGGTTAGAGTACATAGGAGCAGAACCAAGAGACCGTAGAGACATGGAGACCACAGGAATGAAGAAAGAATTTTAAGAAGGAGTGAGTAATTAGGTAAAACAAAAGTCTGACATGGGTAGGGGAGCTCAAGTGCCCAGCATACAGAGTATGGCAGTATATGGCCATGAGTATATGGTAACCTACCTTAAAGATGACGCAACCAAACACTATCATCTTACAAATAAGAAAACTGAGACGCTGAGAGAAAGATAACTTGCCACAAGCCATGGATCATTAGCTACCAAGCTAGATTTATTGACATCTAACTCAGGATATTAAAAAAGAAAAATAAAATCATGAGAGTGTCAGCAAATGGTAGGTAGCACTAAGTTTCACTACGTAAAAAGTATGCTAACGTCAACTATTAGAAAGTGATACTAACATGTATTATGTGCATTTATTGTTCTAAACCCTCGGCTGGGCACTTCCACTTGTCTTGTTCTCCTTGAATGAAGCCCAAAAAGCAGGTAAGTATTATTAGTCCCGTTTTTATGGAAAGGACTCCAGTGGTGTATGTGACAGAGACACATAACTAGTTGCAGGGTGCCTGGGAAATAAAATGTAGTGAAACTTCAAGAGTCGTAGGCCATCTTCTCTGCTGTGTGGTCTTTTTCGGGCAAGTAAATTTACTCCATTATAAGAAGAGTTTAAGGGAACATTAATAACACATGTCTGCTTTGTAATTAGACGTAGCTCCAGGAAGGATTGCAAACCACTTTGGAAATGAATTTGTCTACATAGAGTTCTGTTTGTACCGTTTAGTGGATGATTAGATTTCACCAATATTATGTTTTGCAAATTTAGTTTGAGGCTGACAGACGTGCTTTTATCATCACTCTTAACTCCTTTGGCACTGAACTGACCAAGGATGACCGGGAGTCCCTTTACCCTACCTGTGGCAAGCTGTATCCTGAGGGCCTTCGCCTGTTGGCCCAAGTAGAAGACTTTGAACAGATGAAGAGAGTAGCAGATCATTACGAAGTACGTGATTACACCGGGTTCCCTGAATGTCTTACCATTCCCAAATGGCACGACATAGTTCATCACATGTACTTTAAAAGCTCATATGTCAAATTATTATTATATTTTTTTATCTAAAGCAAGTACAATGATTTTAAGGTAGCAAACAGTGTCTCTTGCTGTAACTATTCTCCAAAAGAAGTATTTCAAGTTTCTAGCCCAAACTGGTTTTTTTTTTAAAGGTTCCTGCCAAGTAAGTACTTGTTTAATTCCCCAAGGGGTGGTCATTTGAGCACTTCTTTTGAAGTGCTCAATAAAGCAAGTTCCCCATGAGACTGCTGCAGTGTTCTGGAAATCTGAGCTCACGCCAAAGTTATGTAAAATAACCTGACCCAGCAGTCCTTTCAAGTGTGGATTGGGTAAACAGGGCAAGGTACAGAATGTCTACACGGACTGCAAGGGAGAGTATGCATGCATTGGCTTGTATGACTCCCTTTGCTGAGTGGCCAGAAATAGGGGAAGGAAACAGGGCTGTTCATGTCCTTCTCCTACTCCAGCATCCAGCTGCTCTTGGAGAGCCTGCAGTGTCTCAGCTCACAGTTATGAGCCTCCTCCCTTAGAACTGCAGACATTGATACACATACCCTCCAGGTGACTTTTCCAGACTACAGGGACACTCTTTTCCTGCATTTTTCTCAAGCCCTTCAGGAAAGATAACCAATAACCAGTTGAGTAGACTCATGGCGATCCCATGTATGTCAAAGTAGAACTGCACTCTCTTGAATTTGACTGGCTTATTTTGGGGGGAGCAGATGGCCGGACCCTGGGTAGACTCAAACCACCAACCTTTCAGCTAGCAGCCAAGCTGTTAACAATTTGTACCACCCTAGGAACTTCGCTGGAAAGACAAAAGTTGGCAAATTATGGATAAACATTTGTAATATGTCATATGAAATTGCATGAGGCTTTTTTTTAGCATAGCAATAAAATTTCCTCAATTTCCACACCCCTCACTTAAAATTCCATGTGAATTGTATCGATTGTGACAGAACCCATACTTGACAAGCCACAAGCTTTCACTGAGTCTCTATAATGTGCCTCACTAGCCCTTTTTTTTTAGCCCTAGGAAACTGAACGCGGAAGTTGGCTCAAACAGTGTACCGTACATTGAGAGTAGAATTGTTTTTTCCTCTTGCCTTGTAAGCCTAAATAAGCCAATAGGCTAGAATAGCATCCACACTCTCTCCTTACTTGAAATTTTTTTTTTTGCATTTTCTCAGGAGGCCAAAGATCCTACAATAAATAGGTGCACGATTTCTATTTTGCTAGGAAAATACATTTGTATACATTTATGAGAAGTGAATATTTATTTAAAAATAATCTTCTGTCTCTGTTTTTAAGGTATACAAGCCTTTGTTGGATGCTGTAGGTGATAACAATGGGGGAAAGACATTGGAGGACGTGTTTTTTGAGCATGAGGTATAAGTGGAAATGCTATTAACCTATGTGCTCTTTTTCTCTTACTCTGGATTTTAAATGTTTTCTTACTTTGTAGTGGTGTTACCAGGGCGGTGTGAGGAGTGTGGACCACACCGGGGTGATACCAAAATGGCTGTCCGTAAAATTTTTGTGCAGTGCGAGCTGTGGGCACTGGTGTCCGAGACGCTGACAGGCCAGGCTGGACACCTGCAGGTGACATGGCAGCATGGGCTGGTCCAAGTCTTGGCACATGTGGTGGGGGAACACCTAGAGGTGGCAGGCCTGGCCAGATTCTGTATGGTCTGGTACAGAAGAAGATCCATTGGTGGGGAGGGTGACACCATGAGTTTCTGCACTGGGTGACACCAACCCTAGTGATGTTACTGTTACTTTGGGTTTTCTTTTTACAGCTGATTGGGCCAATTAATTAGGCACAATCCTAATTTGACAGGGCATAGTTAATGGTTAATTAGTGTCTCCTCCTTGAAGAGACAAAGCCACCACACATGATGGCCTTGTGCACAATTGCCCTACTCAGATGGATGTGCACAGAGCGAAGCTCTGAAAGGAATGCAGCTATTCAACAATTAATAAATATAGAGAAGCAAAGCTAGGACATACTTATGATCAAATACTAAGTATTCTCATGGTACACACTCTATCGGCGTATCTGCTCCATCCTTTCTTCCACAATGGGTCTAACTATGGTTATAATTATAACTAATGGGCACAACTATAACTCTCAGGAATCATTTGCGTAAAAATCTATTCAGAAGGTCTAAATTTTTCTGTTCCCCTAGAAAAGGCAGGAGAATATTGAGCCCATTTGTAGTTCATTTCTGGGCCACTTACGGTTCAACACAAATTTTTGGTGCTAGGTAAGAGTCCTCAAGTCTAGAGAAATTTTCTAGTGTATTACTATTCATTTGTCTGAAACCCCTGGCTCTTCCATGTCAACCTGACAGGGACTAACCAAGAACGCTGACATTTACCCAAGCTTTGTGGTTAAGAGTTGCTCTTGGGAGCAGTATGTTACCTTTCTCTAGGGACTGCTCTGTAGGCATTTTCCTGCAGCTCTCTAGTGCCTGTCCTGGGAAGAAGTAAAAATGATGCAAGTTCCTCAATATGTTGGCGATGTTTAAAAATTTCACAATGTTGCACTACTGCTTCAAAGGAGGCTGTTAAGGAAGCTGCTCTTGGCAGAAAATATGAGCCTCTATTCCTGAGAGCGGGAGCTCCCACTTCCTGATTACTTTGCTTGATGTTTTCAGAGCTGCCTGTGGGACTCAGCACCTTGCCTCCTTTTTCCATTCTAAATGTCAAAGTGGAAAAGAACAAAGGAGGAGCTCCTTTCCGACTTTATCCCAGTTTTAAAAAATTTTTTTTTTTTTTTTAAGTTTCTTTTGCGCATCTACCTTTCTGCAGAAAGAAAACATTTCAACTGTGTGTGAAGTGGCTGCAGGGCATCCTGAGAAAGCTCAGAATATCACTCAGTCTGAATTCCAGGGGCTCATGGCATTGCTTAGAGGAGGAACAGACAGCCTGAAACCTTTTGAAAATTGCAATAGTTGTGGCTGAGGAGAAAGACTTTACTTACCTAAATGAGATGAGCCTGATAGCTGGAAGACAGATACTACTACAGAGTTACACACACACACACACACACACACACACACACACACACACGAGAAGTTCTCCTAGGAATCTTTGTGCTGGTGTCTTGTGATTCTACCAAACTTATTTTTAAAGCACAGTTGTCTCTAAACTTATCTGCAGATTGACACCATCGCTTTAGCACTTGCCACTTTGCCACTGTTTTCCTGTATTTGGCCTGACTCAGATATCGTTTGCTTAAATAGAAGCGAGCACAGCACAAGTAGATTAAGTGCAAGCTGTAGTTTAATATTATTTCACAAATGCAGTGTGTTCCAAAGAAGTTCATGGTTCATGTTATTTATTTATTCATTTTTTCCTTCCTCAGGTAAAGATGAATGTGCTGGCATTCAACAGGCAATTCCACTACGGCGTATTTTATGCATACATAAAGCTGAGGGAACAAGAAATGAGAAATATCGTATGGATAGCAGAATGCATTTCCCAGAGACATCGAACTAAAATCAACAGTTACATTCCAATTTTATAACCCAGGAGAGGGCCTCAAATGCAGAAAATCATAAATGCTAAAAGGAAGTTATACAGGAAAGTAAGAAATCTGTTACGTTATCTAGGATACGCAAAAGTAAACTACACTCTACCTTCCATAAATTGCAGAATCACTGGAAATAAAATAAACCAACCCAGAAATACAGCATGTCTTTTTTTTTCCAGTGGCCTTAAATCTGGCTTCCACATTTATGTCTCATTGTTCACTGTCCCTTAGACTTTGATTTCACTTAACCGTATCGTACTTTTTGTATTCTTGTTGTGCTGTGCTAAAAATCAAGACTAATAAAAGTATTTTACTTCTGCTTTTTCCATGCAGCTCCACAGGCCCAAATGCTGAATGGTTGTTTTACTTTTTACCTTTTACTTCCCTAGTTCCATAAAAGTCCAGAGCCAGGGGTAGCCAACATGGGCCACATGTGATGGGAAATATTGTAGATCTTCCCTCCAATAAAGTTTGATTTAGTAGGCTTGGGAAAGCTACACAATTCCAAATCATATTCCCTAAATGCAAACTGGAGCGCTGGTGGTACAGTAGTTAACAGCTCATGCTGCTAACCAAAAAGGTCGGCAGTTGATCTACTAGCCACTCCTTGGAAACCCTATAGGGCAGCTCTACTCTGTCCTATAGGGCTGCTACAGTGACAGTAACAGGTTAAGATGGAAGTAGTGTTAATTTTGTTATCAACAGGCTACCCCTTATAAAGTCATTTCTCACAACTTTAAATAAAAGGTGTATCTCTCTTTCCTGTGGTTTCCTCATGCTTTGCCTGAGAAGAAAAAAAGCCACGGCTAATTGTATCTCATTCATGCAGAAGTATGAATCACAGAGTCAGTACGTGGGTTATGGATTCTCCATGAAACCCCTGAAGGACGGGCACATAAGCTATCCAGAAAGAGAAGTCAAACGCTGCTTCATTCCTTCCTTTAAAAATAAAGGAGATTCCTTAAATGTAAAATCTATATTTGCTATATTTTAAAATTAAACATATATAAAACCAAACCCACTGCTGTCAAGTTGATTCCGACTTATAGCGACCCCATAGGACAGAGCAGAACTGCCCCATGGAGTTTCCAAGGAGCATTTGGTGGATTTGAACTGCTGGCCTCTTGGTTAGCAGCTATAGCACTTAACCACTACAGCACCAGAATTTCCTAAGTGTATATATAAAAAAAAAAAAAAAAAAAGTGTATATACATATGTGGAAATCCTTTGAATGAGAATATTGACAGAGAACTAACCTATACTAGTATCTACAATTAGCTGCATAGACCAAGGAGTAAATCCATTTTTCCTCAAGAATCCAACCTTTATATTAGCAAAACACTTTAGTAGTTTTAGTGTTAGTATTTTTTAAACATATGGAAAAATAGTGACAAAGTCAGGGCCTCACCTCACATCTGTGTGGGAGGCCCAGGACACATCCAAATTTTGTAGAGGGTTCCAGTGCAGACCAACCCACTGAGGCCAAAGACCCTTCCCAGGTGCTACACCTGATCTGGAAAGCTTCCTCTGCTGACCTGTTCCTGGTTCCTGCAAGAGGCCGCTGTCTCTCACCCCAGGGCCTGGGTCAGGAGGTGTCTCTACATTTTAACCTTGATGGCCACAGTGGAAGGTTTAAGATTTAGGGGCTTCTTTAGAGGTTGTTGCTGATGGGAAAGGGGTAGCTTAGAGAAAGGTATGAGATGATTCTCAGTCTAACCCCCCACTCCTACCCCACCTCTGCATGCTATGGATGGGACTCTTAATGTGTGACAAGGTTATAGGCTTAAGTTATAACTTCTCCCTTTTCCTCTATAAGAACAACGAAGGCCACAATCTCCCAACCTCAGCTCTTCAGGTCCCTGAAGACTCTAACCATTATATGAATATAGAAGAAAGGAACTTCCCTCACAACCCCATGGGACAAGTACTGTGTGCCCCCGTTAGTGATGAGACACATCTCAAACTTGAACTTGAAGTCTCATAGCTATTAAGTGGTGAAGCTGGTCTCTGAACTTAAGTTTTAGCTGTCATGCCTCAGGGAACGTGTCTACCGTAGAGAACCACAGATCATTAGAGAAATTTTATCTTCTATAAAATGAGGTCAAAAGATTAGGTATATATAACAAAGTAGAAAACAGTAATGCAAAAATGTATTTCTTGTTCTGAGTAATTGAAACTGAGGCTCTTGTCTTCCCTTCCCCGCTGATCTCCAGCAAATACCTTCCAGCATTTCCTTAAACCCTCAGATTTCCACCTCTCTAGTCTGCTGCATTTGGTCTTGGAACATTGTTTTCCATATACATTCTTACGCCTGGACTTCCTCGCAGTCTGCAGTCAATACTGCCTGTACACTCCAGCAGTCTTTTCAGCCACTGTCACTCTCCATCCCTCACTCTCTAGCATTGCTATCATAGGTTTGCTTGTTGCCCCTTCCCTGGTGACCCAAGAGCAGGAACTTTGAGACCTCCAAAGGTTTCACAGTCTGGGGAAAATTTGTGATGCTCTAGTAGGGGCATTGATGGTTAATGGTAGAATTCTCACCTTCTGTGCATGAGACAGCTTCAACTCCTAGCTAGTTGTTGTTAGGTGGTATCCAGTCAGTTCCCACTCATAGCGACTCTAGGTACAACAAAATGAAACACTGCCCAGTCCTGCTCCATCCTCACAATCGTTATGCTTGAGCCCATTGTTGCAGCCACTGTGTCAGTTCATCTCATTGACGGCCCTCCTCTCTTTTGCTGACCTTCTACTTTACCAAGCATGATGTCCTTCTCCAGGGACTGATCCTTCCTGACTACATGTCCAAAGTATGTAAGATGCAGTCTCGCCATCCTTGCTTCTAAAGAGCATTCTGGTTGTACTTCTTCCAAGACAGATTTGTTTGTCCTTTTGGCAGTCCATGGTATATTCATTATTCTTTGCCAATACCACAATTCAAAGGCGTCAACTCTTTTTCGGTCTTCCTTAATCATTGCCCAGCTTTCTCATGCATATGAAGTGATTGAAAATAGCATGGCTTGGGTCAGGTACATCTTAGTCTTCTAGGTAACATCCTTGCTTTTCAATGGTTTAAAGAGGTCTTTTGCAGCAGATTTACCCAATGCAATGTGTCTTTTGATTTCTTGACTGCTGCTTCCATGGGTGTTGATTGTGGATCCAAGTAAAATGAAATCCTTGACAACTTCATCCTCTTCTCCATTTGTCATGATGTTGCTTATTGGTTCAGTTGTGAGGATTTTTGTTTTCTTTATGTTGAAGTGTAATCCATACTGAAGGCTGTGGTCTTTGATCTTCATCAGTAAGCACTGCGGGTCCTCTTTCCGCAAGGAAGATTGTGTCATCTACATAATGCAGGTTGTTAATGAGCTATTAAAGAGCTGGAGCTAGAAAACCAAAAGGGAAGAACACACTAGGCATTTCTCAAGCTGAAAGAACTGAAAAAAATACTCAAGCTTCGAGTTGCAATAGTGAAGGATTCTGTGGGGAAAATATTAAATGACGCAGGAAGCATCAAAAGAAGATGGAAGGAATACAGAGTCATTATACCAAAAAGAATTGGTCGACATTCAACCATTTCAGGAGGTAGTATATGATCAGGAACCGATGGTACTGAAGGAAGATGTCCAAGCTGCTCTGAAGGCATTGGCGAAAAATAAGGCTCCAGGAATTGATGGAATACCAACTGAGATGTTTCAACAAACAGACGCAGTGCTGGAAGTGCTCACTCATCTTTGCCAAGAAATTTGGAAGACAGCTACCAGGCCAACTGACTAGAAAAGATCCATATTTATGCCTAGTCCCAAAAAAGGTGATCCAAACCAATGTGGAAATTATCAAACAATATCATTAATAGCACACACAAGTAAAATTTTGCTGAAGGTCATTCAAAAATGGCTGCAGCAGTATATTGACAGAGAACTGCCAGAAATTCAGACCGGTTTCAGAAGAGGACGTGGAACCAGAGATATCATTGCTGATGTCAGATGGATCCTGGCTGAAAGCAGAGAATACCAGAAAGATGTTTACCTGTGTTTTATTGACTATGCAAAGGCATTTGACTGTGTGGATCATAACAAATTATGGATAACATCGTGAAGAATGGGAATTCTAGAACACTTAATTGTGCTCATGAGGACCTGTACACATAGATCAAGAAGCAGTTGTTTGGATGGAACAAGGAGATACTGAGTGGTTTAAAGTCAGGAAAGGTGTGTGTCAGGGTTGTATCCTTTTGCCATACCTATTCAATCTGTATGCTGAGCAAATAATCAGAGAAGCTGGACTATATGAAGAAGAACAAGGCATCAGGATTAGAGGAAGACTCCCGGCCGGTACACGTCATGAAAAGCTACCACCCGTGGAGTTTTTGTGTTGCTGTGATGCTGCTGGTTTTAGCAAAGCTTCCAGACTAAAACAGGCTAGGAAGAAAGGCCTGGTGATCTACTTCCAGAAATCAGTCAATGAATACCCTATGAATCACAATGGTCTGATCCACAATGATCAGGGAAATGACACAGGACGGAGCAGCATTTAGTTCCATTGTGCATGGGGTCACCATGAGTCAGAAGTTTCACTTGACAAAAGCTAACAAGAACATGGGAAAGTAGTTGCAATTCTGAGGACATTTGGAAAACATCAAAGAAGAAATTTAGTCATTTCTTCTTTTTTTTTTTTTTTTATGATGAATGAGGAACATTGACTGAGAGCAGTTGGAAATAATCTTTCTGAATCTGGGCCAGTTTGGCCGAGCATTGTTAGGTAATGATGGAATTCATCTGACCCGACTGAAGACCCTCCGCCAATAGCAGCAATGTAATAAGACAATGAGAAGGTTAAGAGAAATCTTTGTAGAGGGAAAAAAACTTCAGTGATTGGATTTCAGGGACTTCATTAATATTAATTCTTCAGTTTACCACTTAACAATTATTGTCAACAATATCTTAACAGATCTAACAAATAAGACATAGATATGAAAAAGAATATGATTATAGTTTCTTTGTATTTTGTCTTGTTAGTTTCAGGAGCATACAATAGTCTCCCTATTCCTTGATTCATTTAATTACTTTTGAATCATTTTCTTTCTTCTTCAGCAAATAGCAGCATTAATACTTATGTGTATGGAGTAGAACTTCTGAGGAATGTATGGGGTATTATTCAAGGATATCATTCTTAATGAGTTCATCCCTTCTGTCTCACTATGGCTGATGCTTCAAGTATGGATGGATACATTATAACTACAATACTAGGATGATTAAACTATAAGGCCCAAACCACCTGTCCTAAGTAATTGCCCATCCTTTTTCTCCTTTACACCTTCAATATTTCATTTGGCTTCCCGTTAATTACTTTCCCACTTTCTCTTCAATCACTTTGTGCTGCAGTTTTCAGCTTCCATCACTGACTTGATCACTCATTGAAGTTCAATTCACCAGAGCGTTGTTCAATATGGATAAAATCTGGCTACTAATGCAAAGGAAGTCAAGTTGGAATTGTCTTTGAAAAGATAGAAAGAGTCCAGTGTGAATATCAATGTATTACAAAGGAATTGTCTCCAGAGAACTAGCCCTGACCAAATACGCGAACACCATTGTAAAAGCTAGCATCTTTGACAAACTAAAAATACATCTGTAGCTCTATGATAAGAGTAGGGCTATCAGTAGCCTTCTGGTCCCCCTGAGCCTTGTGTACTTGCTAGCCAGTAAAAAAAAAAAAAAAAAAACGCCAGTAGAAATCTCTTATTGTAAAAGTTGGAAACAAGTTAAAAAAAAAAAAACTACAAGAAAACGTAAGTCATCTTTCAGGTAGCAAGAGATAGGCCCCTAATCAATAGAGGTGACTATCATTATGGCTGGCTGTGGTGGTTTTACAACATGTCAACAAATAACTTAGACACTTCTCCCACTAAGAAGTGGAAACCTTTGTCTTCTCTCATTGAATCTGAACTGGCCTTGGTGACTTGCTTATAATCGACAAAATACAGAAGTAACCCTATATGACTTCCAAGGCTTGGGCATAAACGGCAATGCACCATCCACTAGTGCTTGGAGTCCTGAGCCACCAGGAAAGTAGTCCAACTTTCTTGAGCCTTCCATATTCTGAGATAGCCAAGCCACATGGAGAGGCCAAGTATGGGCACTCAGGACAGAAGCCCCAGTTTAGCTCTTAACCAATAGCATCAACTACCAGCCAGGTGGGAAACCCTGGTGGTGTAGTGGTTAAGAACTACGACTGCTAACCAAAAGGCTGGCAGTTTGAATTCACCAGGCATTCCTTGGAAGATCTATGGGGCAGCTTTTCTCTGTCCTATACGGTTGCTATGAGTTCAAATCTACTCAACAGCAATGGGTTTTTCCAGCTAGGTGAGAGAGCCGTCTCGGAAATCTAGCCAATTGAGCCTCAAATATTAAGGCTCAAGCCGATACCTGACCACAACTGCATGAGAGACTCCAAGTGAGAACTACCTAGACAAGCCTTTCCTAAATTCCTGAACTGCAGAACCTAGAGATAATAAAATCATTGTTTCAAATCACTAAGTTTTGTTACTTTATTTTGCAGTAACAGAAAAGGAAACAATGTGCTCAACAATCATCACTTAATATGTCAAACATATTTTTGTATTCTCCCATAAGTCCTTTCCCAATGTGCTGCAGTCATCTCTGCAAGTAGTCAGGAAGGGTGTAGCTTTCCACACACAATCACCTACAAATGAGCTTCACCTCTAACCTAGAGGGACTACCTCTGTACCATTTGAAGACAGAACGCCAATTCCAAGAGGCAGATGTGACCAAGCAACACCAGTTGCCAATGGAATAGTCTTATTTCCCAGTAAGACTTGGCTTTGAATTTAGCTGGACATCTTGTCTTGACAATGAATCTAGCTTTCCAGGGATGAAAGCCATTATCTTTGTCATCTTTTGAACAAACAGCAATTCCAAAATTTAAATTATTTGTACATTTTTAGATTCCACTTCTATGGGTTATTTTTAATTCAAGCATTTAATTCGATATTCAGCTATAAATGTTGTGATGCATATTTCATTGTTAGATGCTCACTTTTCACATTTTTGCTTTCTTTGTTTTTTGTGTTTTGTATCAATGTAGTGGATTACTAATACATTTCAGCTGATTTCTACAACATGAGGCATTTTTAAAAATTAAGAGATTGAATGTAGGCCTTTCCTTTTGGAAAAAAAAAAAAAAATTCATATAGCACCTTTTCTACTCATGTTAACCTTGTTAACCTGACTGAACTAGGCCCAAAATGGAGTTGCTTGTGCTGAGTCCCATGTCGGCAAACCAAAATCTAAATTTCTATTTCTCGTAAATGCCTAACTTTCCCTGGCACAGAAGTCCAAGTCAATCCACTGACTCCCCCAGAAATGGAAGCCTAAGCTAGGAATCAGGACTTTCCCGCTGAGCCTAACCTCGTTCGAAATTTCCTCTTAATACCAAAGGAGGAGAGAAGATGCTGCCAGCCAATCCAAAATTTGTCCAGTATAAGCTTCCTTGTTATAAAACCTTTTTGCTTTGTACCATGCTTCAGAGCTCTTGTCTGACTTCTAGACTAGATGTTCCCCAGTTCATGAACTGAAAAATAAAGCTTATGATTCATAACACACACACACACACAAAGCATATAGCTAAGACTTTAATAATCTTCATGATCGGGTATTGTTTTAATTCAACAGTGTATTTCTTAGGATTTTTGGAGGCATGGAAGAGAAGGTGACCACAAATCTCAGTTCCCCTGTGCCCATATCATGTGGTTGTACACAAGGACTTACCCTGGGGGTGATGATCACATGATTTCTGCTGAATAAATCAAAAGGCTTTTCAGTAGAAGGAAGAAAATTATGCAAGATCCATACATGAAAAGGAACACAAATCACGTTTTGAAGAATCAACATATTGCAGCTGAACCCTCTGTCCTGCGCTGGATGTAATCCTGTGGAATACCAGGATTATCCTGGCCATGGGATTCACCATGAGTCCCTAACAGTGGTTTGAATCCTTTGGGTTTGTATAACCCTTTAAGAATATGATAAGCACTTTGGACATCCTCAGAATAATAGACATCTGCACATTCACCCCAAATTTTGCATAATATTTGAAGGGACAATGGATTCCCTAAAATCCACTCATGGACAACCTCAGGGTCTATAGATTCTAGGCTGAAACCTCTATTGCACAGGTTATCAGCGGAAAGAAAATGATGAGATAGAAAGTAATGGATAAGATAGGATTTTAATCTGAAAAAAAAGAAAATATAGGTACTCATACACACTTTCCGCCTCTTAGAAGGGCATCTTATTCAACTGAGCAAGAAGCTTGAGGATAAAGGCACCGTGCTTTGGTGGAGAAGGTCTCCGCACCTGGCCAGTAAGATTCAGTCACATCAATCATGGGGATGAATGGAGTGACAGAAGTCACAGCCATTTTGCCCTCATACTAAACCAAAATTATAAGCCAAAGCATCTGTATCTGTTTTTAAAACTATTGATACTCAGATCCACTAAATGTATTACGCAATGATACTGCTTTTTTCGCAAGAAAAGTAGGAGAAAACTCTGTGAATTGATTATAAATAAACTCAGACCTGCGACGTTTCCTGAAGCTTTTCTTCAGGGCTGAATGGTCAAATAGGAAAAAATACTTTTAAGGCTTCCTCTTTGGTGAAATAGAAGAAAATTGGGCTTTCACATTCCCTCCTGGCACCTGAAATGAATCATTTCTATCTTCTTAGTCATCTTTTATTGCTTAAAGTCAAATAAAAGTAAGTCAAGTGGAAGAGTGAAGAGTGGGCAGGCCAGATGCATAACCTCCTTAGTAAATATTATAAATCCAGGAAGAGCAGGTGGATTTAAATCAGTATATTTCCCAGAAGAAAACATATATTTTTATGTGCAGGAAGTAGCCTGCGTTACCCTGCATCAGCGAGGCCTTTTTCAGGCAAGATTGTGGAGAAAATGATTCTGTGTAAATAAAAACAGCTGGACACACTGCTTGCACCCTCGTAAGCCACATGGAAACCATAAATTGGCTTATGACAGGAGTGATTTTAAAATATGGGAAGACAGCAGAAAGGAGAAAAGGGATGCTTCTGTAAAAACAAAGCAGGAATCATCAGTGGAAACCTCCACAGAGCATATGATTTTTTTCAAAATTGGCTCTGGGTTCAAGCCATGAGAGTAGCCTACTTAGACAACTTACCTGAGGAAAAGCCAGTGAAAGCAAATGTCAGGTGGTTGTTGAATGCGAAGCATACTCTTTTAAAGTCAAGCTAATATTTTAACCTTTTTCTCCCTACGTTTTATTTAGGTTTCCCCTATGTATTTGCCCAATAGGATATAATTATCAATAGTGCTAAATTGAATCAGGCAAAAGTAGACTCACACATGAAGGCTGATTTCAAATATTAACTCTCAGGCACTATGGAACCAAAAGGCTTTAACCTCTTAGAGACCAAAGTAAGGCAGTATGACAGCTTTTGTTGAACATCCAAGGACCCTCTGGAATAATTAATTAAGTGCTCCATATACACCTTAAGAAGGCTCTTCTCAAATTCAGCAAATTGAGATAGTTAATAGAAAATGAGCCCCCACCTCTAGCATTCTATAAATGTGATTGTGGGCACAAAAGAAAAACTGCCGTTTTATTAACCCAAAACCAAACCCACTGCCATCACGTCGATTCTGACTCATAGCAACGCCATAGGACAGAGTAGAATCACAGGGCTTCCAAGGCTGTAAATCTTCACGGAAGCAGACTGCCATGACTTTTTCCACCAAGTGGAGTGGCTGCTGGGTTCGAATCATCAACCTTTTGGTTAGCAGCCGAGCGCTTAACTATTGCACCACCAGGGCTCTTAGCCTTTTAATTAGTCTTCTTATTTTATAAAGTAGATGTAAATTGAAGGTTTTTCTATTCAAGCTCATAAAAGTGCTACCAATCTGCTGAAACAAGTTTTGAGGGACTAATGGACACTGCCAACCAACGTGAGCCCAAACCCAGAATTTTACAGTTTTTTGAGTGTGTGTATATGTGTGTGTATAAACATATACGTGTGTGTTATGGACAAGGGTGGGTTATCCAATAGCACAGTGCTAACCTGGTTTACCAGCTCATCTCTAGTGAACAATTTCACATGGGTTTCGCCACATCTTTTATTAAATTGTTCACTATGGATTAGTAAGTAAGCACAAGTAGGCTGGTGCTTACCTTGCTTACTGGGTCATCCACCCCTGTCAGGGACTGTAAATTTGAAAAGAGGCTTTGATTCTGTAGGAAGGTGCTTTGGGGTTGGGGAGAGAGAGAGATGTCAGGCATACCCAGAAGTAGAATCTTTGATGTGGTGAAAAAATGTGGCATTGTTCACTACAGATGATCTGGTAAGCAAGATAACCACTGTGGTTACCTTAACAAAGTGGTTACCTTGTCTATTGGGTAATCTGCCCCTAGTTATAGATTGAATTGTGTCACCCACAATATGTGTTGCAAATTCTAACTCCCTATACCTGTGATTGTGATTATAATCCCATTTGGGAATGGATTTTCTTCGTTAGGAGCCCTGATAGCATACTGGTTAAGAGCTCAGCTGCTAACGAAAAGGTCAACAGTTCAAATCCGCCAGCCACTCCTTAGAAATGCTATGGGGCAGTTCTACTCTGTCCTATAGGGTCACTATGAGTCAGAATCAAATTATCGGCAATGGATTTTTTTCCCTTTGTTATGTTAAAAGGCAGTATTAGTGTAGGGCATATCTTGAGTGAATTTCTTTCAAGACATAAAAGTAGCAGATTAAGCAAGCAGAGATGGGGGAAAATAGATGCCATGCCACATGAAGACCACCAAGGAACAAAAGAACATAAGCTGAAAAGAGACAAGGACCTTTCCCTAGAGCTGACAGAGAGAGAAAGTCTCCTAAACTATGATAAAATAAATTTCTGTTTGTTAAAGCCACCCATTTGTAGTATTTCTGCAACAGCAGCACTAGATAACTAAGACAATATGATACTGGCATATGTGAGTATGTGGGAGAGAGACATATTTTTTAAATCAGAGTTTCTCTGGCAGCTTAGCAAAGTACACAGCTTTGCTTTAGGTGGGTTATAGGGGTGTAGAGAGGTTGATTCCCGCAGACTCAGGGTGCCTATGGCCTCCAGTTTCCTCTCACCAGGATCATCTCGTCTGCTTTTGCCCGAGTGCCATACAAATGCCATCATTTTGCATGCACATAATGAGGTGGAAGTAAGGAAGCACTGTTTTAACCAAGCGAGATAGCAGATGCCTCTCATGGTTTCTCTAAAGTGATAAAAGTCCAGACTATCGGAGCCCATTTTTGTATTTTTATGATATCCTTCATGGGCTTTAACACACCTGGTCAGCATGTTTGGTTTGTATATGCCGGAGAGATTCACCTCCTCTGTATTACTTGTAGCTAGGCCTTTGTTGTCTTACAGCACAAATTCAGACTAAATAGCTACATGATATCCCTATAAATAAATAGACATCCATATATGACTATTAATGTTTCTATAGTAAATTCATCTTTAATCACCATAATCTTGATCTGACAACCTTAGTGTGTGCACATGAATATTCTTCTGTTTCCTTGTTAATTCAATATAGTCATCTAAGAAACTGAAACCCGTTGAGGTTAAGGGCTGCAGCTGCTAACCAAAAGGTCAGCAGTTAGAATCCACCAGGTGCTCCTTGGAAGCTCTATGGGGCAGTTCTACTCCGTCCTTTAGGGTCTCTATGAATCAGACTCGACTCAATGGCAACAGCTATCTAAGAAACATCTTTATTTCTCACTGCTATATCTACCCTAAGGGACCAAGAAATAAGATGCATTATTTAAACTGGATACTGAAATATAGGCTTAAAATGGGTCCTTAGAAACAAACACGGCATTTCAGAGCTAGAAGGCACCCTAGTTTTCCAAATAAAGGAACTGAAGTCAGTGGAATCAAAACTAGATCTGTTTTTCAAGTGTCCTGACTTCCATTCCCATTATCTCTTTCTTTCCCTCTTTCTCTCCCTTGTCTCTATCTCTAGGCCTCCCTCACCGCCACCCCCCCACACTTATTAGTGTTGGCTTCATTTTTTATATTCCCCTTAAGTTATAGCCTCCAGTTTGACTAAGGTCCTTGTTAGGTCAGAAGACGAACTGTGACAATGATGCAAATACCATGAAACTACCTTACAACACAAAAAGGAAATTGGTTGTCTCATGTTATTGGGAAGTTAAAGGGCAAATGTACCTAGATGGCAGGGTTTAAAGATTTCATTGGAACCTGTCTCTCTGTCTCTGCCCGTGTAGTGTGGTCAGAGATGATCAGTAGCAGTTCCAGTTTACGTTCTACCAGCTTCCAGCTGTAAGAGTCCCTCTTCTCCAATAGCAACAAAAAAGTACTGGGATTGACAGCGACTTGTCTGCTAAGGCATTTCACGTGAACCTTTCCAATTACAATATTTACCACTCTACTAATATTTGGGAAATCAGGAAAAAATATAAACAATGATATGCTTTTAATTTGTTTTTATAATTATTGGATAGTAGAAACTCTTTATTTTATTTATATTTGAATACATAGTAATTACCAGGCCTTATCATGCTCACAGCAATTTAAGACTTCTAGTTGCAAATCATTTTGCCATTGTCCAACCTTAATGCCAAATACATAAAATTATTTAGAATGTGTGTTACTAAAGCTTTGGTTTATTTAAAATATTTAATTTAAAATGTTAATAATTAAGTTACATTGTGACATCTTAATCTCTCTCATCCACCATATACAACCAAAAACCCTCCCAATTCTACTAACAAAAAATATTTCTTTCATCCATTACCTAAATTTAATCTTTTATCATTTCTTATCTAGATTAGGGCTATAAATTCCTGGCTGTCTCCTTTCTGTGCCCTTTTAATCCATTATTCTCACTGCTACCAAGACAGCTTGTAAAAACCTAAGATCATATCATCTCCTAGTTTAAAACCCTTCTGTATTGCACACAAAACAAAATCAAACCTTTACCGTGACCTACAAGGCCAGAAATGGTCAGGCCTTTGGCTATCTTTCCAATCTCTTTTATTGGCTTCTGCATGTCTATAACCTCACTCTCATTGATCTTCTTTAAGGTTTTCAATACCCTGAGCTCACTCCCATCTCGGGGCCATCACACATGTTCTTCCCTCTACATGAAATGTTTTTCCACTGGATTTTCACATGGCTGGCCACTTCTTTCTTTGTGGTTTTAATGTCACCATATTGTTGTGTTGGCCAGCTTCAGTGGGTGTCTTTCATATCGTCATCCAAAAACTTGAAATATCAACCTTTGGAATTGTGCAAAGGTCAACCAGTACACAGCAGTGTTGCATAGTACTTCATCAAAGAGGTCCTTCAGTCTTACAGGGATACCTTCTGTTGGTCTCTTTCAAAGTATCCAATTCTTTTACCTTGTAGTTCTTATCACAATTTGTAACCATAAATTTATGTATTTGTTTTGTAATATTGGTCTTCCACATCTAACCATGCTCTGTGAGAGTAGGAAATTGATCTTTCTGTTCACTGCTGCATATACAGTATTTGGCAGAAAGCCTAGCCTAGGGTAGCATTTAATATGTATTTATTTAATGAACGAATGAGCTAATTCTTCCACCTGTAAAATTCTATGATTCAAATATTAGAAGAAAAGGCCGGAAAAAAAAAAAAAAAAAAAAAACTAGGCCAAGGGATCCGTAAATTCCCATCCGGGTACAAACATTTTTAGTGCGAAGGAAGATAGAGAAGGCAAAGCAAGCGAAGCATACTGCACATGGTTGGCACACAGTAGGCATTAACACATATTTGTTTAATGAATAAATCTGTATATGGGAAAACTATTCCGTCAGTACCCACACCTGACCCCTGCAACAAAAGGGGGAAGCAGATTCTGGGATCTGCACCAAACACAGCATTCACTGAGTATGTGGGGGCAGCCAGATCCCAATTCTTTGCTTGTGGTAGCATTTGGCATAGTGCTAACAGTCAGAGGCCAAGTCAGTTCCAGCCCTGAAATATACTTCGGCCAAGAACTACTTTACTAATAGAGCCTATTTCCTGTGGTCTACAAATACGGGTGTTGTCAAAGGACAAACCCAAGAGATAAGTAAGTACACCAAGATTGTTCCATGGTGTCTCCTGAACACCAGCACAAGCCTAGGCAATGACTCTCAATCCAGTCTGCCTGCCCAAACGCTGAACATCCACCTTGGGATTTATAGACTCTAGAATACATGAATAACTGGTTAATTTCCTCATTTATGAAGTCATTAAAAGAAAAAGATTGGACTGAACTACCAAAGGAGATATACTCTACCATGCACTGCTTATTCAACTAATTATGTTATCTCTCCTTCAAAGTGTTCAAGGCATATAGATAAAAGCAGAAACAGAATATTCCACTTCAGTAATGAAAATTAATGGGTATATTACAGGGGAAAAGACAAATGATATTAAGAAAAAGGAGAGGGATAGATATTATTTCAAACATCTACAAATAGCATCTAAGGTTAATTGCAAAGTTCCAAACATTACTGAACCCAGTGTCTGTCTACAAGGCACCAAGCTGAATATCATCCATCCTACCAATATGGAACAATCTTAGATAGGCTACTGTACTATTAAGCTAAGGATCCCTGGTGGTGCAATATTTAAGTGCCGCACTGCTAACTGAAAGGTTGGCAGTTCAAACCTACCCAGCCATTCTGTGGGAGAAAGACCTGGCAATCTGCTCCCTTAAAGATTATAGCCAAGAAAACTCTATGAGGCAGATCTGCTCTGTCACATGAGGTCACTATGAGTTGAAATCGACTTGATGGCACCTAACAACAACTATTAAACTAGAGAGGCATTTTCTGAGATTTTCTGAAATAGCTGTTTGGGGGCCTCCACAATTATTACATCTACATAATATGCTTTTGTGGTTGTTACGTAGCATTTAGGAATCTATTCAAAACAAACAATTAAATGTGGAAGCCTTGAGGTGGGTGAGAGGAACATTCCATAATGGAGTACTTCAGGAGTTGGTTAAGATTAAGCAAGACCATGTCCAAACACAGACTAAAAGCTACACGAATGCGTTGACTCTTATGAAACCTCTCTGCAGTTATGCAATTATTTTTCAAGGTGAGTACTTGCTATGGAATAGCTTTGTATTTCCTCAGTGACACTCAGTCCTTTTAGGCTTAATAATAAACTTCATCTTGTCAAATATTTCTCAAATTCATCATTCCAAAAAGAAGAGAGTTTCAAGGGAGACACTCCCCAAATAAATCAGCTCAGTAGCCCTAACACTTCAACATATTAACTTAGGAAGACATATGAAATACAGGCCTAGAGGAAGGAAAGTAATAAAAGATAAAGATGTTTGGGCATATCGGTCTTTATTTGCTGCTCTTCTGACCAGCTGCCCCTTCTCTAGAACCTATGTTATATTCATGCAGGAAGATTTTTTTGAGACAGAGCTACATCAAAGATTATTGTTTGCATTGATAATATGGGAGAATGGAAATTTAAAAGATCAAGGGGTCAAAGGGCAAAATGGTTTTGGAGATGAACTTCATTTTCCATATTCTTGATAATGGAGAGGCGCCCCACCTGCATGGAGGACCTCTCTTCTCAATATGTTATCGCATCACTCTCCAAAATGGGTCTCCTTTACTTGCTAGGCAGAGTTTAGCAGATGAGGTTTCATAAACAAATGATTTGAATTGTTGGGCATTAAACAAACAAAACTGCGCTCTTAGAAATCAATTAGTTAGAGGAGAGAAGCCCTTGAAGAGACAAATCTTTCTTTGGAGTCTGAGAATTTCAATCATTTCTAATTTCCAGAATATTGTGGCCTTGGCAAGTTACTTAATTTTAAAACTCAGTTCCGTCATCTGTGAAAGTGAGATTGTTATCTATACCTCTTATATTTGATTAAAAAAAAAAAATACCTGTTGCTGTCAAGTCAATTCCAACTCATTAGAAAATATGTTTAAATCCTTAATACACAGCCTGTCACAAAGTAGGTACTCAATAAATATTCTATTTGTATCTCATTTAGACTTGGGTTAAAATGACTTTTGTGTGTCATTTTACCAGTATCTCTGTTACTAGATTGAAAGCACCTGGAAAGTGAGGCCATTTCATATTTACCTTTGTATTCCATTATTTCACAACACAATGCTTGCTCAAATAAATCACACATGCTTTTTAAAATAAAATCAAACATTTGATCTAGGATATTGACACACATAGATATATGATTAAAATAATTTTACTTTATTCCCAGATTGCTGTTGGCTGCAGATTCATAAATTCTAATAAATGATAACCCTCACTCTCCATACTAACCTGCACAACGCCGTGTAGTCTCTCTCTCTCATTTCAGCAATTTCTTCTGTTACTAACCCAAGGCCTCCTTTTCCCTTCCGCCTTCCCCTAACCAATTAGAGCAGTTCATGCGTTTGTCCTGTCAATTCCAGTTACTCCTTCCAACTCTCCTTCTCCTTTCCCTTCCCAAGTCTTTCATGGTAACATCTGCATCCGCAACGGACTTCTTGGTCATGTCTCCTGTTTTGTTTCCTGGGACTTATTGCTCCACTTCTTTCAGAGTCCTTCCCTGCCCAGGCCTCTACTTAGTCTTTAGTAACTTCTTACAGAAATTTCAATAAATATGTGCTTGCCTTCTTAAACAGAGGGCTTCACACAGGACATAAACTCTTATCACTCGAAATGCCTGCTCCCCCACTTCTGCTGGTAAAAAAAAAAATACAGTGTTGGCTTGGGAACTGCTAAGCTGAATAGGGTTGTTAGCCCTTCCTTGAAATGACTCCAGATAAACGTGTGGTATTTTCTATAATTTTCATGCCTCCTTTCTTGCTCTTAATATAATGCTGTTGTTGTTGACAAGTGCCGTTGAGTAAATAGCGACTCCACATGACAGAGTAGAACTGCCCCATAGGCTTTTTGAGGCTGTAATCTTTATAGGAGCAGATTTCCAAGTCTTTCTCTTGTAGAGCTATTGGGTGGGTTCTAACCACCAACCTTTCAGCTGGCAGCCAAGCACTTTAACTGTTGCGCCACCAGGGATCAATGAAATAGCCGTTATTTTTTATTACCTTTCTCTAGCTCCCTTCTAGTGATTCTGATTGATGCTTACGTACTGGGGGCAATAAAACTAAATTTTCATGCCAGTTCAAATTGTCTAAAATAAGACTACATAAAGCTAAATAAGCCTTCACACCTGGACTTTGTGATGCTGCTTTGAATTCTCAGTAATTTTTTGGCTTGATGGATTATTTTCTATTTCCTGAGTGCTGAGATTACTTTGTTAAATAACTGCTGGGTACGTGAAGGGTTTTTATACTATTAGTCTTGTTGACAGGAAGTAGTGGAGCTGAATCAGCAGACTGATATGTCCTCTAAATCAGTATGAAATAATGTCCTGTGACCATACAGAGACCTCGGGTACAGGCAGTGCCAGCTGCCAGACTTAATTACAAAACCAAGCCTTTAATGCCTTCTGATTATTAAGTATTCCACTGAGTATGTGTGTGATAACAAAACAGCAGAGGATATTTTCTTCCCAGTGTTCTGCCAAATCTCAGCTTGCACTTAACTCTTTGGCTGAGCATATTTCCCCTTTCTGTTTCATCTAGGTAAATTTTGCTTTTTTGGCTTCTTGTCATGTGAGGTTATGTTTACAAAAAGGCCATCTCTTACAGCCTGTATTCTTTGGGCAGAAGGAATTTCACAGCCTACTGTCTGGCTAATTAGTAAGTAAAGCTGCTTAGACGCGAGCTTCTATGGAAACATCAGATACTCCCTTATGTCAGACTATGTGTTTTAACTGACATTGAAAGAAAATGGACCTAATGTCAAGGAACAGTTTAAATCAAGATCCTTTACTAACTCAGCTTGACATTTAAAATTGGAAGTGAGTAGAAGTCAGTTTCTTGAAGGGGGAAATATGTGCCTTTAGTGAGAATAAGAAAAACAAAACCAAACCTGTTGCTGTCAAGTCAATTTCTACTCCTAGTGACCCTATAGGACAGAGTAGAACTGCCCCATAGAGTTTCCAAGAAGCACCTGGTGGATTCGAACTGCAACCTTTTGGCTAGCAGCTGTAGCTCTTAACTACTACATCACCAGGGTATCTGAAATAAAAAGAGAGAGAGAGAGATACAATTTGTTTCATACAGTTTGTGGAGCCTACCTTTGTTTCTATTAACTTTAACCGCTTAAAGGGCTATGAAACCTGTATGCTCGAAGAGCTTCTCTGTCTGAGTTTGTGTAGTTGTTATGTGCTGTCGTGTAGGTTCTGACTCATAGCAACCCTACGTACGAAAGAAGGAAACACTGCCTGGTCCTGCACCATCCTCACAATCATTGCTATGTTTGAGCCCATTGTTGCAGCCACTGTGCCAATCCACCCCATTGAGGGTCTTCCTCTTTTTTGATGACCCTCTACTTTACCAGCTTGATGGCCTTCTCCAGGAACTGGTCCCTCCTGATAACATGTCCAAAGTAAACGAGATATAGTCTTGCCATCTTCACTTCTAAGGAACATTCAGGCTGTACTACTTCCAAGACAAATTCGTTTGTTCTTCTGGCAGCCTGTGGTATATTCAATATTCTTCGCCAAAGGCATCATTACTTCTTCGGTCTTCCTTATTCTTTGTCGAGCTTTCACATGCATATAAGGTAACTGAAAATACCATGTCTTGGGTCAGGCACACCTTAGTCCTCAAAATAACATCTTTGGTTTTTAACACTTTAAAGAAGTCTTTTACGGGAGATTTGCCCAATGCAATACATCATTTGATTTCTTGATTGCTGCTTCTGTGGGCGTTGATTGTGGATCCAAGTAAAACGAAGTCCTTGGCAACTTTAATATTTTCTCTTTTTATTGTATATTGCTTATTGGTCCAGTTGTGAGGATTTTTATTTTCTTTTTGTTGAGGTGTAATTCATACTGAAGGCTGTAGTCTTTGAGCTTCATCAGTGAGCGCTTCAAGTCCTCTTCACTTTCAGCAAGCAAGTTGTGTCATCTGCATATCACAGGTTGTTAATGAGTATTCCTCCAGTTCTGATGCCCCGCTCTTCTTCATATGCTCAGCATACAGATTGAACAGGCATGGTGAAAGGATACAACCCTGGCACACGCCTTTTCTGATTTTAAAACCACTCAGTCTCCCCTCATTCTTTTCAAACGACTGCCTCTTGTCCTATGTACAGGCTCCACACGAGAACAATTAAGAGTTCTAGAATACTCATTCTTAGCAATGTTATCCATAATTTATTATGACCCACCACTTGTCTGTCTGTTTATCGTACTGTGGTGGCTTGCACATTGCACTGGAAGCTGGTATTTCCAATACTGTGCTCACGGAAACCTAATTATTAGCCCACAGAGCAGACAATTAGCCAATATGTCTGCAGTCTCTTCACATGTTTTTAATTGATGCTCTGGCTAAGATTCTTTTCTCTGCGAGCAATAGAACCTGACTCTGGCTAATCCAAGTGACATAGTTCATTGAAAAGTTTGCTTACAAAATCAGACGAAATGGAGGATACATAGACTTTGAGAAGGACAGAAATCAGAGTAGATCCAAGGAAGTTATTAGGGCTGGTTGCTCACAAACCTTCTCTCTAGGACACTCGCATCAGGTGACTCAGCCCTGAGAACCTGCCATTTCTGAATATCTCAATTCCTTTGCAAATGCCTGGGTAGGGAGTATCCTAATGGACCAATCAGAATTAGCATCTCTACGCTTGGATTAATAGCAAATACCAAGGAATACGGAGTGCGAGGTGTAAGGGAAGGCAATACAGACAAGCAATACAGACACTTGGAGAATTATTATGAACTGAGCAGCCACCCCAATTTCCCTTGACTATTATTAATGAGCTCATAATCAGGCTCTTGATTCACATGGCTATCAATAAAGCATTGGTTTTCCTATATTTTTACATTTTCAAATTAATAATTTCAACACTTCATTAAATTCCTACAGTGTGCCAAGCAGAAAACAAAACCGCAGGCATAAAAAAGATAATTTCTTAATTAAGTGGGGGATGCAGGTGTGTAAATAATGTCATTAGTAGATATCCTGCAGGGCTCCACCTATTTAGGAAGTTAAAAGCCTTGAAGAAAAGCACCAATCTATATACACCTAAGATGTCAGGGAAAACTTTCCAGAGGAAAAATGTTTGGGTTGAGTCTTGAAGGATATGTGGGACTTTGTTGTGAAATAGTGGAAGAGAGGCATGCACTATAGAGAAAATGCATTTTCAATGCATATAGAATCTATAAAGTGTAACAGACAGCATGGATAATTTGGGACCTGCAAATAGTTCATTATTGCTGGAGCTTTGGAATCTGAAGGAAAAGTTGATGAAAATGAGTCTGTAGAGAAAGGCAGGTCCCTGAAAGTTCTATTATATAACATTAAGGTGAACGGACTTGATGCTTTAGGCAATAGTGAATCACTAAGTGGTTTATTATTTGGGGAAGTTACATGATAAAGTTCGGTTTCAGAAAGATCACTTTGGCAGCAATGGGGAGGAGAGTGTAAATAAGAGGAGACCAGGTATAAGAGAGCAGCAATAGAACAAACAAGGTAGATTATGAGGCTTTGAATTAAGCTAGCAGCAGTGGGAATGGAGAAGAAAAATGAAGTTGAGAGACATGTAATAGAATCAACAGATCTTGTAAATCAATTGGATGTGAGGAGTGAAGGAGAAACAGCCATCCAGGAAAAATCAGTCTTCTTTCTCAGGGAACAAATTCGATAATGGATGCCTAACTGAGATAAGGAACTTAAGAAGAAAATGATGAAACTCTTTTGAGCCCAACTGGATACATGGGTCTGTAGTCAGGAGAAGAGGGAATGACAGCTGTATTTCTGAGTCAACAACATCATGTAGCAGACCAAAGTATGGGCACTGATGAGGTCTCAATGTATAATCTTTAGAACAAGCAAAGATCTGAGGATGGAATCCTGGAGACAACAATTAAGGGATGGATCAAGGAAAAGAAGATTGAGTTGGAAAATCTAGAATAATAGGAAGATCAGTTAAGAGCAGAGTCACAGAAAGTATACAAAGAAAAAGGGAGTTTCAAGAAAGAGAATGTTTCAGTTGAATTAGACTTAGCTTCAGTTTTTTTTTTTTTTTTTCAGTTTAGTTTACAGTTTACAGTTCTTTCTCATATAAATCAAGTACAGAGCCAGGCAGCCAGTACAAGTGTGGTGGCTCCATGATCATCAGGTTCTTTCTACCTTCTACTCAACATCCTGATAGTCTAAGATAGTTGCTCAAGATTCATCCCGGTGGAAATGAGGACACGATCAAGCCTTTAAGGACACTTTATTTGCATCTTATACAACACTTCCACTTTGAATCCACTAGCAGAATTTAGCCACATGGCCACATCAGGCATTAAGGTAGGCTGGGAAATACAGATTTTATTCTGGGCAACCATGAGTCCAGTTGATAATAGGGCTCTATTTTACTAATGAAGAAGGGAAAAATAGATCCTAAGAAGCAACAGGAAATCTCTGCCCCACAGTAATTTGTGAACAATAACATAAAATGAAGAGAGTTCTTGTAAGGACTGAAGAGCGGTCATTGAATTACTCAGTGGCAACCTTGGCCCAAGTAGTTTCTTAGAGTGGTAAGAATGTAAATCAAATTGCAGTATATCAAGGACTGACCTTAAGATAAGGCAACTGAAGATGAATATAGATTCCATTTCCATAAGCTGGCCCGTGAAAAGGAAGGTGAAAAGTAATACCATGGTTAGTTCAGCACCCTCATGAGAATGTAGCTCAGGAAGAGCCTAGGACAAAGAATTTGTTCAGGTGTCTTAGAATCCTAGGGTTGCTATGACAAAATACCACAAAATGTGTGCCTTTAAAGAAAAAAAAAAATTATTGTCTCACAGCTCTGGAGGCAAGAAGTCCAAATTCAGGTTGTCAGCAGGGCCATGCTTTCTGTGTCTCTCCCAGCTTCTGGCAGCCCCAGGAATCTCTTGGTCTTCTTTTGCTTGTAGATGTGTCTTCACCTGGTGTCTTATCTCTGTGTAACTTGTCTCCCTGTCTGTTTATGCCATTTATGAAACACCACTCAGAATGGATTAGGTCCCACCTACTCCGGTATGACCTCATTAATTTAACTGATAACATCTACCAAGAAAGAATCTATTTCTAAACAAAGTCACATTCACAGGTGCACGGGTTAGGACTTAAACATATCTTTTCTGGGTGGAGGGGTACAATTCAATCCTTAACACTGGGTCATGTGCAAACTGAAGCAGAGAAAGTCAGCCATCAGAAAGGGAAAAATGGAGCAACTTCCTTCTCCTGGAAACTGCATCCCCCTCCCGCCTTTTCCCAAAACAGTTCCATCTACATGGTATTTTTGAGAGATGCTGTGTTTTTAGATGACCCACTACCTGGTCAAGGTTGATTGGCCAAGGATAAGTCTGACCCAAACTGGTCCAAAGAACCCAGCTCCATGAACCACTTGAATGAATGAGGAATGGCTAACTGACTCAAGTTAGGCAATGCTTCCCTACCATGGGATTTTCAGATTTTAGACTAGAAAAATATCAAGTCAATTTTTTTACAGTGTTTGAAACTATAAGCTGTAAAATTTGCTTTCATCATGTGTTGAAAACCAAATTGCAATTAGAAAAAAGAATGAAGTTAAGATTTAGAGGAATTAAAGATAAAGGACTGACAGAAAGAAGGAAAGATGGGCTCTAGCAACATTTAGATCTTTGTATCTGGTCGTTCCAGAGACCCAGCCAGCATAGTTTCCTTTGAGATTTATGAGATCATCAGGTTCCTTATAATAAAATTCGCCTTGCTGCTTAAGGAAGGTCCACCTAATTTTCTACCCTTTCCAATCAAAAGTGCCTAATTAATACCGAGGGGAACATGTTTATATGTTCAGGAAAAAGAAGCAGGAAAAACACTGAACACACAAAAAGATGAAAACCTGAGCGTATACTCAAGACAGCAGTCCTGTTTCTGGCTGCCCAGAGCACCCTTCTGAGGTAGTAGTCCTTGCCCATGATTCCTACAGTCTTTGCCACCTCAATCCGTGGCCACAGCTATTTGAATCAGGAGAAGGTACCTGATTCTTTCTATGGTCTGGAAAGAAAAGATTCTTCTGTAGCGTTTGGAGTCAAGGTGTGTAGAGACTGAGTTCATGAAGAGTCAGGGCTAAGACTATGATATGCCATGTGCAAGCTGCAGCTGAGGAAGCCACCCTCAAAAAGACGAAAATGGAGCCCTCCTACAGAGAGAAGCACAAGTTACAGTGGGCCTCTGAGAGACAGGGTCATAGAGGGAGTACCTGCTGCCTTGGTTCATGAAAACCTGTATAACTTTCAAGAATATGATCTTTGGAATTCGTTAAACCTAGGTTTGAGCCCTAGATCCTCTACCAACTAGTATGACCTCACAAAAATTGCTGAACCTCTCTAAAACTCAATTTCCTTATCTGTAAAACGGAGTTGGTATCATCCTCATAGGCTGTTGTTAAAATCAAAAGATGTATGTGAGGTGCTGAATAGCCTCTGGCCCATAGTAAGCTTATAAATCAATTATAATGTAATATGATGTGATAATATACTACATAATTATAAACTGTATAATATAATGACATAAATATACGTAACTATATGTAGCATATAATAGTATATGATATGTATTGTATAGCATATATTTGACAATAAATAACAAATAGAAGTTAAGCTTTTTTCATTTCTAATTCCCATAAATTTCAGATCCTGTACTAATTTCTCAATAAAATCCATGTATCTTTGAAATAATCTTTCCTTCTATTTTACCTGGTTAG
Organism: Elephas maximus indicus; assembly: GCF_024166365.1. Taxonomy (NCBI): domain Eukaryota; kingdom Metazoa; phylum Chordata; class Mammalia; order Proboscidea; family Elephantidae; genus Elephas; species Elephas maximus. The sequence continues at coordinate 55,571,230 of NC_064833.1, read as the reverse complement.
ACTGAGCTTCTGTTTCTGACTGGCAGAGTGAGAAGGACTAGATCCTAGTCCACAGGGTGAGCTTGGACAAATTACCCCCTGAACCTGCATCCAGCAGTGTTGACCCCTCCACCCTTTCAGAAGAACTCCTTTTTCTTGGCTTCTGTGACACTACACTCCTAGCTTTCCTCCTGCCCTGCTGGCCATGGTGTCCGTCTTTTGTTGGCTCAACTTCGTTTACCTGACCTTAAATGGCAGAGCTCCTCAAGGCTTGTTCCTAGGTCTCTTAATTCTTCTCTCTTCATATTTTCCAAGTGCATGGCATCAATTATGATTTAATTAAGTCCTTTACTCTCAAACCTATCCTTAGTCCAGACCTATTCTTCTAAATTCTAAATCTGCATATCCCACTATCCACTCAACATTTCTACTTGGAGGTCTGAAAGGCATGTCAAAATCTACAAGTCCATGGCCTTTTGTTCCCAAATCTAGTTTCTTTCCATGTTTTCTATTTTGATACTACCACCCACCCAACCATTCAATTTTGCAAGCCAAGAGCCTGTAACTTCTATTCAACAGCAATCCTCTCCCTTACACCCCAGTCTATGACTAAGTCCTGCCAATTTTACCTCCAAAATATTTCTTGAGTTCTTCTACTCCTCTTTCTGTATCGCCATCACCTAGTCTAACCCATCCTTATCTTTCACTTGGCCCTCGCAATAGCTTTAGAAGTTGTCTTATAACATCCTATCATATTTTTCTCCATCTGTTCTCCTTATTATAGCTAAAGTTACGTTTTAAAAATAAATTTCCTCAATGGCTTTCTGTTGCTCTTAAGATAAAAACCAAATTTTGTATCATGGCATAAAAGCTGCTGGGTAATCTGGTCCCTGTATACAACAGGAGTGTGCTGTAGCTCGCTCATACCAGCTAGTACTGGCTCTTGAGACCCAATTGTTGAATTTTCAGGAATTTTGAAAGCTGATTGCTGAACCATTGGTAGTTTGGAATTGACCATGATGGGAGAATGTACACCATGGACATCAACAAACTACAAATCAGGACTTTTTCCCCCCTGGAGAAACAATTTGCCGGCACACCACTGCCTATCGCTCTCTCCAGCCTTAATTCCCTCTTGCATTCTGTGCTTTCAGCACACTGACCATCTTTAAGTTTCTCTAAGTGGGTGGTGTAGTCCCTGGGTGATGCAAATGGTTAACACACTTGGTTGCTAAATGGAAGGTTGAAGGTTTGAGTCCGCCCAGAGGCACCTTGGAAGAAAGACTTGGTGATCTGGTTCCAAAAAATCAGCCATTGGAAGCTCTATGGAGCACAGTTCTACTCTGACACATACAGGGTTGCCATGAGTTGGAATCAACCCAAATGCAATGGGTACGGTGGTGTAATATGTCTTTCTTCCTCCTACAAAAGACTATCAAATGTATTTCCCTCTCTACTATAGGAATTATAAACTCTAAGAGATTATGACTGTGTTTGTTTGCCCAGCATGGTATCCTCATTGCCTAATAGTGCTTGGCACATAATAGGTGCTCAATAAGCACTTACTAAATAATTATCTGCTCTTGCATGAATTTTATAAATCTTAAACTATGTAATGCCTATGGTAATGTCTTGAAAATCATAAAATAAGATGTACATGTGATTATTTTTAATGAAATATTTTGTTTCTTGAATATATGCTTTTCTTTATTTCTATTAGATTCTTTATCTTCCACTTAAGATGGTATCACAATTCATTTTCTAAATTATGACATTTTTATTTCTTTAAATCAGTCATAGTTGAACATGATATTAATTTGAATTAGATATGGCTTTTATTATCATAATAAAATTATATCAAAAATAGATGAGGGTGATATTTACAACAGGTTCTTTGAAATTTCTTCTTTCCCATGTCAATTCAGCTTTCCAAAAACACATACTCTTTCTCTTTATATACTGATATAATTAAAACAAAATGTTAAACAATTTCTTCTCAAAAGAGATTTGCTTAAATTATCAGTACTCTCCTGAAAAACACTTAGAGTAACTAATGTAGTGAAATTTCCATCAGCATCATAATTATTAAGATGATATCCACTGGCAGAATTTTCCATTTATATGGGAAAGGAGCATGTTAATGGCTATTTTCTTACCAATATTTTTAACTATTTGTTCATTTTTCATGCTGCTTTCTTCCTCCCAATGCATATTTTCTTTTATCCTTAAGGCACTAAATGAAAATTACATTTAATTTAGCATGTGAACTAATTGGTCCAGTCAATACTTTCTGCAAAGACCATATTTTTTCTTGATGTGTCTATTTCTTCTACATAATTGCATCTTAACTTGGAAGATTATGATGCTCCATCATGGGGTAATATGGGGTAATTTTTGCAACTTTTTGCCATAATCACTGGGTCAGGGGGAGGGGGGTGTTTTTAATTGAGTGGGTATGTTTTAGCATAATATTGAGGATCTAGTCAATTCCTTGTGGCTACACGTCCAAATTATCCCCATTTGAGACATAACAAAAACAAAGATCTTTTATAGAGCAAACAGATTAAGTGGTCAGTTTTAATCTGCGAGTTGGCCTGTCCCCACTGGTTTTCTTATTCAGATACCTGGATATCATCCAACAATGCAACGAACCTCTGTTGTAAAATTGTGCATTTGTTCATCACCTTGTTAAAACTGCTTGAGTGTCTATCATACTGAAAATGTTTCCTGTTCATCAATGGAGCATTGCTCTAGTTATATATTGTCTTTCCCTCTCAGTACACAATCAGTTGTAATTAGTCTCTGGCTCCAAGTTTATACAAAGTGAACAGAGAGTTGTACAGTCTTTCTGTTGTATCGGATCATTGTATACAGCCAAGCCATAAATTCAGATGAAAAATAACCTCATTCTCTGGTAAGAGAAATAGCTTGGAATTTTTTTTTTTTTTTTTTGGCTTGGATTTTCTCTGTATAGTACTTCAGCTGTCCTCATATGACTATCTATGTGGATTTACCTTCTACAAACATCTTTCTCTTCCCTTTATTTTTTAAGTCAAACATAATTTACATACTAATAGTGTTGTTCTGCTCAGAATTTAGGATTCTTTCCTTTTTATAATACTTATAGCTCATATGTCTTACATATATACTATTGTTTGAAAATTCATCCTAATTCGGTGTCTTACAAAATGCTACATTTTTTTTCATTTTATTGTAATATCTCACTTGACTATTCTGTGTATTACATTTGTAATCTCTTCCTCAAGTCCAAGGACCACATCAGGCAGAGAAATTCATACAGAAAAGTGTTTAGGTTATGGTTTAAGGTAAAAATCACTACTTTTTAAATTATCAAATACTGTGTTTGATATATCTAAGTGCTTACTCCATCCTTGCTCTTTCTCCAATCTTCCCTCAACTCCCAGACTAGGTCAAATCCCCTCACTATGTTGTTGTTGTTGTTGTTAGGTGCCATTGAGTCAGCTCTGACTCATAGTGACCCTATGCACCACAGAACTAAATACTGCCCGTCCTGCGCCATTCTTACAATCATTGTTATGCTTGAGCTCATTGTTGCAGCCACTGTATCAATCCGTCTCATTGAGGGTCTTCTTTTCCACTGACCCTGTACTTTACCAAGCATGATGTCCTTCTCCAGGGACTGATCCTTTCTGACAACATGTCCAAAGTATGTAAGACACAGTCTCGTCATTCCTTGTTAAATGCTCTTATAATACCATGTTCTTTTCCTAATGACTTTTGTCTCAGTTTGTAATAACACATTTATTTTTTAGATACATTAATTAATGTCTAAATTTCCCTTAGACTGTAAGCTCCATAAAGATAGGCACTGCATTACTGAATATATAGGCTAAAGTGCTTTAACAAAGAGAACCCCAAATAATGTGACTTATACAAGTTGCAGGGTTTTTTTTTCTCTCACATAACATTCCAGAGCTGGGCAATCCAGAGCTAGTGGGATAGCTCTGCTTCCCTCGACACATAGTTTCCATCTCCAAACCAAGAAGGCTGCCAAGTTCTTGTTATCTCCCAGTCAATGGGAAGGGAAAGGGAAGCGGAGAAACACAAGCACAATCCTTTAAAGGGTGAGAGCCCAAAGGAGCAAACATCACTTCTACTTTCCTCCCATTGGCTACAACTTAGTCATATGACCACACCTAATTGCAAAAGAGCCTAAAAAATGTAGATTTAGGACATTAGGTGAGATTGAACACAGAGGGATTACTACCTGTTTCTGCTGCAAGATCAGTGTCTATTATTACTAAACATTGTATCTCTAGAGCTTGCCACAGTGCCTGCTCCAGAGCAAATTCTCAATAAATATTCATAGACTGAATGTGTGAGTTGATTTCCAATCTTCACCCCCTCACTGACTTTCACCCAAATCTGACCCTGCCACCTACCCACCCACCCCTAGCCCCACTGAGATAGCAGCGGGCCCAGAAGAAAAAGCAGAAGAGATACAGAAATGTGTGAGAGGATGTATGTGTAGGCAGGAAGCAACTCTTTTTTTTAGGGTGAAGCTGACAAAGTTAATTGATACCTGTACTGAGAATCCTTGATTTTTAAGATGAAATGAAGACATTTCAGAATACATCCAGGTAGTGAGGTCTTCCAGGTGCCGTCATCCTCTTCATCACCCATCACTCTCAGTTGAAGGCATGGCAGTTAGTCTTCCAGTTGAACAGAGAGGCTTGTTAAAAATGAACACACACACACATATTACACACACCTCCAAAAACCAAATATTAATTCTAAGAGACAGTGCAGTATAAACCAATAATAAAGAAAAGAAACATTTTTTCTCTTCCACAATTGAATTACTACTTGACATCATCAATGGAGGAGCCCTGGTGGCACAGTGGTTAAGAGCTATGTCTGCTAACAAAAAGGTTGGCAGTTGGCATCCACCAAGTGGTCCTTAGAAATCCTAAGGGACAGTTCTACTCTGTCCTATAGGATCACTATGAGTTGGAATCGACTCGAAGGCAAAGGGTTTATTACCAACTAAAATAAATGGGAAATAAGATCTTGGCTGTCCAAGGAAAAACGCTTTTTCTAAATTTTATTGATTTTGTTGTTGTTGTTATTGTGGATTAGAATATACACAGCAAAACATATACCAATGCAACAGTTTCTACAGGTACAATTCAGGGACATTGATTACATTCTTTGAGTTGCATAATTTTTCTTTTCTGAGTTTTTCTTCCACTATTAACATAAACTCACTGCCTTCTTAGTTCCTATCTCATCTTTTGAATTGCTGTTGTCAATCTGATCCCATATAGATAGCTCTTAAAAGAGCATAATGCTCAAGGCAGTTATTTTTTACTAGGTAAGCTAAACTATTGTTAGGTTTTAAGAAGATTCAGGATATATTTTTGGTTTAAGGTTTGAAGGTTATCTCAGGGCAATAGTTTCAGGAGTTCATCCAGCCCCAACGCCCTGGGAAGCCTGGAGTCCATGAGAGCTTCTCCAAGGAAAAGTTCATTGCCACCAGTATAAACAAATTATCACCTATTCGCAATTTAAATGTATCATCTGTAATCTGGACACTAATTTTAAGCCCAGTTATTAATATGCACTAAATTTACATATATATGTGCATGTATATACATTTTTTGTGTGTATTTAATATATAACTATTCATTTCTCTGTAAAATCTCTATCATTTTTCCGTGGAATTTTTCCATATTCCCTAGTTAAAGGATACGTATTCAGCAGGCATTCAGTAGTTATACACGAATGGTGACCATGAAAATGCTAATATGGGGTGTACCAAAAAAACAAGCCAAACCCACTGCCGTCGAGTTGATTCCAACTCATAGTGACCCTGCAGGACAGAAGTAGAACTGCCCAACCGAGTTCCCAAGGAGCGCCTGGCAGATTCATACTGCCGACCTCTTAGTTAGCAGCCGTAGCACTTGACCACTAGGCCACCAGAGTTTCCATATAAGATGAGTTACATTCAAAATTTCCTTCTCATTCAGCAGGCATGGATTATTTCCCCGTGGCAGAATTCCGGGAGCAGAAGAAATCCCAGGAGGGACAGTGGTATTTGTCCCTGACTTTGTGTGCACCTCCCTTACCTTTTGCTCCAGGCCATCTCCCACAGTCCTCTCCAAAAAAAAACCAAACCCACTGCCGTCAAGTCCATTCCGACTCATAGCGACCCTATAGGACAGAGTAGAACTGCCCCATAGAGTTTCCAAGGATCGCCTGGCGGATTTGAACCACCGACCTGTTGGTTAGCAGCCGTAGCACTTAACCACTACGCCACCCTCCAGTAAGCATAAATGGTAGCACCTCGAGCTCTGCCAGCTGCTTCTCAGCTGCCTTTTAGAGTGGATTAGATAGCCCCAGAAGTGGTCCCAGGCCTCCTCTTCCTCCCAACAGATTCTGCACTAGAGCACTGCCCCACCCCCACCCTCAACATCAATTAGATGGGCCTTTAAATGCTCATGGACCCCTGGTGATGCAGTGGTTAAAAGCTTGGCTGCTAACCAAAAGGTAGGCAGTTTGAATCCACCAGCTGCTCCTTGGAAACCCTATTGGGCAGTTCTACTCTGTCCTATAGGACCCCTGTGAATCGGAATCCACTCTACAGCAACTGTCTTGGCTTCGGTTTTAGAATGGTCATATACCTAGATCAGTGCAGTACCATTGTTGGTAACAACAAGCGCAACGCAAACAAAATTTCACATAGGGATTTTCACTTTAATGTCTGACTGGGTTGGCACTTCAATCAAAATGACAGTTGTGAGAAATTTCTTGAACTTGAAACTAGTTAGAGTTTTCTTAAGCGAAAAGCCAGTAACTTGGATTCACCTTTTATTAATTAATTAAACACATTAAGTAATCTCAGCTGGCCCAATTAGTTCATTAGTTTGGTCCTACATTAGGCTGGATCTGGTCTCTTTGGCAGCTGTCTTTAATGCCAACTGAAACTGTTGTTGTTAGGTGGTGTGGAGTCTATTTTCAACTCATGGAAAAGCCCATGTGAGGGAGTAGAACTGCTCCATAGGGTTTTCTAGGCTGTAATTTTTACGGGTTCAGATCGCCAGGTCTTAGGCAGAGCCGCTGGGTGGGCTTGAACCACCAACCTTTTGGTTAGCAGCCAAGCACATCAGGTAAATTCTGCACTGATTCAGGGCATTTTCTCCAGTACCAGGAAAGCATCACTGTACAAGAGGTTTATCACAACTAGTGAGTCAATGTTAACTGAGCCATGATTTTATAGCTTCCTATTTATCAGATTATTTCCCATTTCCACTCTCAGAATACATTTGAGGTCCTGAAAAGTTTTTGCCTGCCATATGGTAGACGTACAAATGTTTCTCGAATTAAAGAATATTTTTAGCCTCTTTCTTACTTTAAAGGACAAAACTTTTCTCATTTATTATGTTATGTGTAGGTTTCCCAAATTATGAACCATTTGTTTTTATAGGTGGTATTATTAAAGGGATTTCTATGGTTAAATATGTTTGGAAACTTTGAGTAAAATAAAGTTCCTTTTCTGAATCATTTAGTGGAACTGGGTTGTCTGAGGTAATAACAATCAAAATAACATTTTGGGAATGCCCAGGACATGATTTATTTGATTCTCTAAAAGCTGGTGTTAATTAATTGACCATCATAATTCAATACGTCTTGGTAAAGTTAATATAAACCAGATGAGTTGGATTTGCCTAGTCCCAGGAACTAAAAAATAGTTTCCAAATAATGCTACTAAAAATTGTTCTAAAGATAAAGGCCTGACAAGCCAAAATTTCAACCTAAGGCCTAGATTTAGTAGAAAATACAATGATACATTTTTTGGAGTTATCGAATTGTGATTTTTTTTCAGATATCTAATATATTTTATATGCAACATTACTAAGTATTATAATTATTATACCACACAACAGTAATAAGTATTATGCTAATTCAATTGTATACTATTTTTCAGTATGATATCTCAAGACACTGGTTTTGGCATTTCATTAGAAATTATAAGAGATAATATCAGGACATTTTGTCCAAGATGTGGAGATAGCCAAAAGGGACTCCTAGGTGTCCTTTTAGTGGAGTCCTAGGTGTCAACAGAAAGATTCTTGAGAATTATCTGATTCTTTATGGTCGCTATGAGTTGGAATCGACTCGATGGCAAAGGGTTTGGTTTCAGAGCCCTGGTGATGCAATGTTTAAGAGCTTGGCTGCTAACCAAAAGGCCGGCAGTTCGAATCCACCAGCTGCTCCTTGGCAACCCTGTGGGGTAGTTTTACTCTGTCCTATGGGGCGGCCATGGGTCAGAATTGACTCCACAGCAACGGGTTTGGGTTTTATACAGGTTTTATAGGGGTATGACCTTTGACATTCTTTTCTTGACTAGGTCTTTTTACAACTCTGGGGGATAGAAGTTAAATTGTAGAAAACTGATAATAATTTAAATAACTCTAGTTCACGGCAATGCAAATTAATTTTGTTTTGAGAAGAATATAAATCTCTGTAAGTCAAATTCTCATTTGAACTAGTTTTAGCATCTTCTTATCCCATTAATTAATAACTTAAATAAAATGTTGATAGTTATTCATTTTATATTTGTTCATGATTTTACCATTTTGAAATTTCTACATTAACAATAAAAGATGTCCCTGTCTTTCAGAAGCTCACAATTTGAAATGAGGAGCTATCCCTATGCACTAGACCTATAATAACCAGTTGTCTTCAAGTTGATCCTGACTCATGGAGACCTCATGTGTTGCAGAGTAGAACTATACTCCATAGGGTTTTCATGGCTGTGACCTTTCAGAAGCAGATCACCAGGCCCTTCTTCCAAGGTGCCTCTCTATGGACTCAACCCTCCAACCTTTCAGTTAAGTAGCCGTGTGCTGTTTGGCCCAGCCAGGGACTCCTGTACCTATAATACATGTCAGAATTTGGCAAGTTCAATATAGGAGTCTGAGAGTACTATGGGAGCTCATTAGGGAGAAGATTACTTTTACTCGGAAAGCAGTGATTTCAAGAAAGGATTTGGACCAGTGTCTTTTGATGAAAAAGACAGAAACAAAGAAAAGCAGTTGAGGAGGGGGTATAAATACATGGAGATGGAGAAATAAATGGAATGTCGAATAAACACCAACTAGGTCAATTTAATCAGAACAAAGGAAATTGTAAAATTTAAGGGCAGAAAAGGAGAGACAGCTTTTGTTAAGAAAGACAGTCAGAGAAGAAGAAGCAATTGTTTCTCTTGGGTACTTTCTCCAAAACTGATACTATTTCAACAGCTTTAAAGTAATATGTCCTTATTATGGCTTTGAAGACTATGATAAAAGTACATTAGAGAAAAAAGTGTGAAAGCAACAGCCTGAGACACTTAAAGAGGGAGTCAGAGAGTGGTGCCATCTTTATACACAAAACACAAAACCTCCCATATCTTCCGCTCTTCATCCCATCCCCAACCAACAGTGTAGCCTCACTCCCTAATGTTAGATTCTGGCTCATCTCTAGCTAAAAGGTAATGTGCAGGTGGAAATAATATGACTTTTGACACAGATTTAGGTTCAGCTCTTGATTCTGCCATTTTCTAACTCTGGCCTGGAACAAGTTAATTATGCTCTCAGAGTTTCAGAATCTTTTTATGTGAAATAGTTTTATTTTGGTTCTTACGGTCCTTACTTTTGACATTGGGGGTGACAAGGGTAGTGAAGCTGAAGGAGATGCGCAAGGGATTCAGCATTAGTATTTTCCTAACTTCTCTTTCTCACACAAAAACTGAAAGGGTGTCAGCTGCCTGCTATTTTTGAATTGGCCCTTGAGGGTGAAGAGGCGTTTCTATTACTCTACGCAGGAAATGGCAAGCGAGGTTCAAGAAGCCCTATCTACGCTCAAGTTTCCAGTGATAAAATCCAGATGACAGAGACTGGGAAGAAGAGTAGCATTTCATCCTCTATTCTGGTCATCATATAAGAATATGGAACTGAACTGCCCCGATCTTTAGGCTGTCCCCAAACAAATATTTCGTAAGTCAGCAGATTGTCCTACATTGACCCTGTCTACATTCCTTATGCTCCTTCTTACCTTCTCTCCACCAAAGCCTCAGCTTTCCCCATCATGTTCTTCTCCCTTCGCAACTTCCTGGGCACTACCATTTTTCAACCTTCTCCAGAGTCTGGAAAATTTTATTTGCTTCCAGCATAAGTTGTGAATTGTAGTCATTCTCCCCTTTGCCTGAGTCCACTGTGGGGTAGGGAAGAAGAAGCTGCAAAGTGGAAGAGGAAAGAAAGACAATCTTCCAATGTGAGTTGGTGTTTGAGGTTTCAGTTTGTTTTTCTCTGGTTGTCCTCAAGGATATAAAACAAGTCAGATAGCCTCCATCCATAAGTCTCTAGAAGAGATTCATATCCCCCTGCTAGTATAACTTTAGATCCTATATTAGAAGAACAGCTGTCCTCTTCTCTCCTTGGTTGTAATTCAAAGTTCCTACCCATGGACTTAGCACAGGAGGGTTACATGCTCAACTGTACCTTCCCAATAACTAAACTCACCGCCCACCCCAACCCAAGTCAGGAAGTGGGGGATAGTTGGTAGAGCCTAATCACATTGACCTAATTATGAGAAATAAAGATAATATAGATGAAAACTCTATCATTTCCTAAGACGGATGTTTAACAAATGATGGACATTTTAAGGATCAGAAGTGTATGTAAGTATCTGAAAGAACTCTAAACATTATCCTAAGCTTAATGGGATATAAGCATTGTAAGATTTTGAATAGGTGAATGGCATGTCCATGGCTATGCTTCAGGAAGATTAAATGATACCAATGAGGAAGATGGACTGGGGAAAAATATAACTAGATGCAGGAAAATTAATTAGAAGGTTTTTGTAGTAACTGCTATTAAAAGACATTAAGGGCTTACACTAGAAAAGTAGATGTGGCAATGGAAAAGACAGAACCAATATGAGAAATACTGTCAAGATGAAATTAAGATAGATAGCCGCTTGAGTATTGGGGTTGAGGGAAGGGACATTGCTGGAAAGATATTAAAGTCATTGAGAGGTAAAAGTAGAGTAGTTTTGGTAGGGAAGAAGTTAAATTTTGTACATGCTGAGTTTCAAATACCAGTAAAACATCCAAGTGCAAAAGGCTCGAGTAGGCAAATGGAAATATCAGGGTACAGTTAGGTAACAATTTACCTCTTTGCAATTGAATCAAACAATATAAAGCTTTTGGACATGTTGACAATTTATTCTCTCCATCAGATAAATTTTAAAAGAAGCACAAACATTTGGAAATAATTTTTGCCATTAAAAAAGTTGAGAAAAATAATATCAGTCATTTTCAAGATAAGAAGAAAACATAAATTATAACTGAATCCCAGAATGGTTTGCCTTCAGACACTTTCCAGAAAATGTGTTATCAATGACCTAGAGACTAGACGTTTTTGTCTGTGTGGTATGCTAATTATACTCCTGTTTCTGAAGACTGGTTCGTATCGTCTTTTGCTCTTCCATGTAGTTTTGATTGGCTTTCTTTCTGTTTTTCTTTATTCTGGAATGCATTCCTTCAAAATAAGAAAATATCACATGGCTTAATCATGTCCTTTAATATACTCAAGCTTTTTCTCAAGTAACTAACCATAGCTAATCCTTGTTCAAAATAATGAAATAATGCAAGAGAAGTTGGGTAGATCTGGTGGGGAGGGTAGCAAAAGGGGTGGGAAGGTTTGGGTGTGCTACAGGGGAGGCTTGCTGGTTACTTCTGCACAATCCCAGATTCAAAACACACTGTTTGGCATTTGAGTTCTAATTCTAATAATCAGCACTCTCATTTTCAATTTTGCTGAAAGTTTTGTGGTGTCTTTAAGGTGCCTTGATACTTGTGGGATGAAAGGCAATTCTGCCTTAAAATGTCAGAAATTCTTTCATCCATTCTATCTTGTTATAAAACTAAGAATCAGGAAAGCATGGATGTCTGAGATCTCATGATGGACTTGTTCATTTCATTGTTGCCTGAGTTAATGGAGCATCTAAAGAGAATTTAAATAAAATTGCCTCTGTGGTACAGTTATTTTGTACAACACACATAATAACAATAAAAAAAAAAAACCAAACCCATTGCTGTCGAGTCGATTCCGACTCATAGTGACCCTCCCTATAAGACAGAGTAGAACTGCCCCATCGGGTTTCCAAAGAGCACCTGGTGGATTTGAACTGCCGACCTTTTGGTTAGCAATCATAGCTCTTAACCACTACACCACCAGGGCTTCCATAGTAATGATATCCATTAACAATTACTGAGCCCTTATTATGGGCTGCGGTGCAATTAATTACCTTTGTGTGCGGCCTTTCTAGCCATGGTATTGTAACTCCCACCTAGGTGATTGTGTGATAGGGTAACTGTGGCCTACCAAGGAGACTGGGCAGTTTCGCCTTAAAAGAGAACCAATTCCAGAGCAGAGAAGAGGAGCCCAACATCACCAAGGAAGGAGAGACAAGCAGGGGAGATCCGGTAGCAGGAGATGGCACATTGGGCTTCCCGGCCCATGGAGTGAGGAGGCTGAGTGCCTTTGAGGAGAGACTAGGGCCAGGGAGAGGCGTGCCTGTGAACACAGCTGGGAAAAGTCTATCCTGATGGAAGAATTGTATTTTGAGTGTCCCTGAGCCTGAATTGTAGTTGTTACTTCCCTAAAAGAACTCCATAATTGTGAGTATGGTCTATTAGTTCTGTGCGGACATTGCAATGAATTATCTAACCCAGCAGAGAGTGTTGTGGGAGGGACAGTTAAGTGTCAGAATTGATAGAGATGGTGGAGAGAGGAGATTTATCTGGCCACTGACTTATAGGAGTTAGCCTTGAGCTGTTGATCTTGGTTTTCCTTCCCCTTTGTGGGGTTAGAGGAGGTCAGACACGGCCCCCGTGCCAGTTTTACATGGGCTAAGCAATTTATAGACATAATTTCATTTAAGTCTCACAACAACCTTAGGAAGATGAGATATTGCCAAACACACTTCCACTGCCAATGTGAACCAGCAAATAAAATCTCCATCTCCACTGTGGAGAGTGATAATTGTCCTTCTCCAATCTTTTTGTATACCCTGTGTATACTCTTTGAGCATTCTCACGAACTGGTGTTTAAGGCCTCATTTCACTAGTAAAAAACCAGCCGCCATTGCGTAGATTCCGAATCATGGTGACACCGTGTGTGTCAGGGGAGAACTGTGCTCTATAGGGTTTTCAATGGCTGATTTTTTGGAATTAGATCACCAGGCCTTTCTTCTGAGATGCTTTTGGGTGGACCTGAACCTTCAGTCTTTCAGTTACCAGCCAAGTGCTTTATTCATTTACACCACCCAAAGGCTCCTTACTGGTTTACCGCAGCTGAAAATTTTTCAGTGCACTTGTGTTCTACCTAAGTCAGCCATACTGTCCCTTCTGTTACTACTTATTCATGAGTTTGCGAATGAACGTTTGTCCTTATCCGACCATAAGCTGAGTCTTCCACTGACTGAGGATTGAAGCCTACTAATACTTTGGGATTCTACAAGGGCCACTCTTCAGCTGCTAGACAAGGTGAAGAAAGCATATGGCACTGTCCCATTAGTGGCTTTTTCCCTTATCCCCAGATATGTGCCCATAATCTTTCAGTGGCTTTCCAGAAAAGAAACCGAAGAAACTACAGCATTAATTCTTCAATGGTTTGGGTTTTCAAAACCATATCTCTCTGTTTCAGCCTTTAAGCTTATAAAATATTCAGACATAAATTATTTACTTCATTCCAGAAGACTTTACACAAATTTAATAACTGGTTTAAGCCATTTCCTTTATATTGACCTGAGGTAACTTGGATTCTGTTGAATGAGCATGAAAAACAGCACAGACATTTGAGCCCTTGCTTTTTAGACTGTGATTTCTGCAGAACTTGCAATCAGACTTTTTAAAGATTCCAAAACAAGAGTGGGTTTTAAGTTCCATTGTGACGTCAAGAAATATGTGAGCCAGACTTTTTCAGTGAAAAACACAACGCACGTTTCCTGTGGACAAGAGAAAATAATATTATCTTTCAATTTTATGTATTCCTTTTAAAAATACAAATTGTTGTGATAAGATTGGGACCAAAAGATGATGGAACTCTAATTGGAACTCTTTCTGGTGCCCAGAATGAGCCCGACAGTTCAGAAGGGGAAAAGGATTATAGAGGCCACAAGCTTTTATGAGGAACACTCTGTTCTATGGAAACCTCTCTGCTGCATTCCATTTGTTTTAATGAGTTCTGTTTAACACAATGCTAAATGTATATTGTATGAATTGAAATTTGATGTCACATAATCAAATATGATATTTAGTATAAAACTCCAGATAGGATTAGCCTCTTAGTGCTGCTGTAACAGAAATACCACACACACACACACACAAAAAAAAAAACCCACAAGGGATGGCTTTAATGAACAGAAATTTATTTCCTCACAGTTTAGGAGAGTAGAAATCCAAATTCAGGGCACTGGCTACAGGGGAAGGCTTTCTCTCTCTGTCAGTTCTAGGGGAAGGTCATTGTCTTTTTTTAGTTTCTGTTCCTTGATTGTTTGGCAGTCTTCATGTGGCATTGCATCTGTCTTCCCCATTAGTGCTTGCTTGCTTGCTTCTGTGACTAATGTGCTCTTTTATATCTCAAAAGTGATTGGCTTAAGACACACCCTGCAAGAGGCCTCAGAGAAGTAAAGCATTACTGAAAAAGAAGAAAAAAGTGGGAAGCCTCACACTGCCTGATTTTAGAATCATTATACTATCACGGTTGTCAAAATAACCTGGTACTGGCACAACAACCGATACATAGACCAATGTATCAGAAATGAGAATCCAGACATAAATCCATCTACATATGAGCTGATATTTGACAAAGGCCCAAAGTCCATTAACGGGGAAAAGACAGTCTGTTTAACAAATGGCGCTGGCATAACTGGATATCCATCTGTAAAAAAAAATGAAACAAGACCCATATCTCACACCATGCACAAAAACTAACTCAAAGTGGATCAGAGACATAAATATAAAATCTAAAGTGATAAAGATCATGGACAAAAAAACAGGGACAATGCTAGGAGCCCTAATACATGGCATAAACAGAATAAAACATTATTAACAATGTACAAATGCCAGAAAAGAAACTAGATAACTGGGAGCTCCTAAAAATCAAACACTTATGCTCATCCAAAGGCTTCATCAAAACAGTAAAAAGATTACTTACAGACTGGGAAAAAAATTTTGGCTATGACAAATCTGATCAGCATCTAATCTCTAAAATCTACAAGATACTGCAACACCTGAAAAACAAAAAGACAAAAAAAAAAAAAACTATTAAAAAATGGGCAAAGGATATGAACAGACATTCACCAAAGAAGACATTCAGGTGGCTAACAGATACATGAGGAAATGCTCATGATCATTAGCCATGCAGATCAAAACTATAATGAGATACCATCTTACTCCAACAAGGCTAGCATTAATCCAAAAAGCACAAAATAATAAGTGTTGGAGAGGCTGTGGAGAGACTGGAACACTTACACATTGCTGGTGGGAGTGTAAAATGGTACAACCACTTTGGAAATCAATTTGGAGCTTCCTTAAAAAGCTAGAAATAGAAGTACCCTAAGGTCCAGCAATCTCACTCCTTGGAACATATCCTAGAGAAATAAGAGCCCTCACACAAATAGATATATCCAAATCCATGTTCACTGAAGCACTGTTAACAATAGCAAAAAAGATGGCAACAACCTAGGTGCCCATCAATGAATGAATGGATAAACAAATTATGTTATATTCATACAATGGAATACTACCCAAAAACCCAAAATGGAATACTATGCAATGATAAAGAACAATGATGAATACACAAAACATCTCCTAACGCAGGTGAATCTGGAAGGCATTATGAAATTAGTTGCAAATGGACAAATATTGTATGAGACCATTATTATAAGAACTCAAAAAAAGGTTTAAACGCTGAAGAAAACATCCTTTGATGGTTACAAGGGTGGAGAGGGAGGGAGAGTGTATTTACTAACTAGGTAGTAGACTAGAATTATCTCAGGTGAAGGGAAGGACAACACACAATACAGGGGAAGTCAGCGCAACTGGACTAAACCAAAAGCTAAGAAGTTCCCTGAATACAACCAAACACTTTGAAGGACAGAGTAGTAGGGGCAGGGGTCTGGGGACCATGGTTTCAGGGGACATCTAGGTCAATTGGCATAACAAAGTTTATTAAGAAAATGTTCTGCATCCCATTTTGGTGAGTGGCATCTGGGGTCTTAAAAGCTAGCAAGCAGCCATCTAAGATATATCAATTGGTTCCAACCCACCTGGAACAAAGGAGAATGAAGAACACCAAAGACACAAGGAAAATATAAGCCCAAGAGACAGAAAAGACCACATAAGCCAGAGATTCCATCAGCCTGAGACCAGAACTAGATGGTGCGTGGCTACCACTAATGACTCCCCTGACAGGGAACACAACAGAGAGTCTCTGACGGAGCAGGAGAAAAATTGGGTTAAGAGCTCAAATTCTAATAAAAGACCAGACTTAGTGGTCTGACTGACACTGGGGGAACCTCAGAAGACATTGCCCCTGGACTCTGTTAGCCCAGAACTGAAACCATTCCCAAAGCCAACTCTTCAGACAAAGATTAGACTGGACTATAAGACATGATATATACTCATGATGAGAGTGCTTCTTAGCTCAAGTAGATACTTGAGACCTAATGGGAAGCTCCTGTTCGAAGGTGAGATGAAAACGTAAAAAGGGACAGAAGCTAGTTAAATGGACATGGGAAATCGGGGTGGAAAGGAAGAGTGTGTTGTCACAGTATAGGAAGAACGGCTAAAGTCACATAACAATGTGTGTATAAATTTTTGGATAAGAAACTAATTTGAACTGTAAACTTTCACTTTAAATAAAGCTGTCCCTGCCTCCTATTTGTATAGTCTGATTAGGCCAAATCATGGATGTGATTAAGACGGTTACCAAAACAAAAGAAGGTAAAGATCTTGATTTATTTAAAATAATGTTAACTACCATTCATTTAGAGTTTACTGTGTGCCAGCACCAAGACAAACACTTTATCTAGTTTTTATATATATCTCATTCAATTCTCATAACAAATCTAAGCAGTAGGCAGTAACTTATGTTTATAAGTAATGAAACAGGTTTAAAGGTGATAAAACAGGTTTAAAGAGATTAATTACCCTCTCTCTCTAAGTGCTGAGCACCCTGCATATAACCACTTTTACCAGTTAAGATGATTTTGTCTTGAAGTAGAATAACTGGGTAAAAGTGTCTTACACAATAATATTCAATTAAGGCACATAATAAGAAGTCTAGGGCAGGCAGTTGTAGTGTAAGTTAAGTTTGCCTCCATTTCTCCACGGTTAAAAAAAAAAAAAAATTGTCAGAAAAACAGTGCTTACAAAAAAAAAAAAACAAACTCCAAAAAATTATTATCTATATCTTCAGAGACATAAGTGAAGATATTGCATTCATGAGCCAAAACAGCATGCTATAAGTAATACAGGAGGAGGCGGGGCCAAGATGGCAGAGTAGTCAGATACTTCTGGTGGTCCCTTACAACAAAAAAAGACCTGAAAAAACAAGTGAATTGATAATATATATGACAAGCTAGGAGTCCTGAACATCAAAGGCAAAGTTAAGAAATCAGACTGAGCAGCAGGGTGAGGGAGAGATGGTTCAGAGGAGTTGCCGAACCTAACTAGATGGGAACCTGCACCCCTCATCCCTGATCCCCTGGCGCCACTGCAGCAGGGCTGGCAGTAGCATTTGGGATGTGGTCTCTTAGGCACAGAGAGCTGGTGGCACAGAGTCTACTCACGCCTCTGAAATTAGTGAAGAACAGTGCTCTTGGCATAAAATTAGTGCTTGCATCCCCTTTCGAAAGAACTCTCTCCCATTTATGTGATCCCTCCTACCCTCTACCCCAGGCCCTGAGCTGGCTTCGGTGATGGTCGATTTCCCTGGGCCTGAGATAGGTCCTGCTGTGCACACAGACCCCTTCTCCTAGCTTTGGAAAAGGAAAAATTTACAAACGGAAAAAACAATCTCTTGGCTCCCCTAAGCTGGGAACTTAGGGCAGAAGTGTCTCCTATCCAGGCACAAGTGGTCCACCAACTTTGAATGCCTTTGACCCCTGCATGGATCCATGTGCCCCCATTTCAGCAATGAGGCCCTTGTCACAGTGCAAGGGTATATGTACCTGAGGTCTGACTTTTACTGTTTCAGCTGTGCAGTGGAGAGGCGAGTTTTTGATGTTTGACACCGCTCTGCTATTAAACAGGACCCTCACCTACCCACATCAGGGACCTGAGGACTGGAGGCTCCACCCACACCACCTAGCCTCCTGCAACATGAGTCCAAAGATAAGTGGTGCCTCCCAGTCCTTACAGTTAAAAGCATTGGGTGCCTATGGTAAGGCTACAGAACCCACCTACCTGTGTGCTCTAGAGAACAGGGGCATGCCTTCCTCACAGACACTTGGGGGATGGTTATCAGCCCCCTGTCTTGCTCAGAGTGTGACCCCTACTGCAACCATAAACCTGTACACACACCACTGCTCCTCTAAGAACATAGGAGAGAGCCTATACCACACACTTGCTGACCAACTACCTGGACACCTGAGCTGAATCCATACAAGAAAAGTGAATGGACTTCTAGGCGCATATACCTGGTAATAGCTCTAGCCATCTGATGACAGGACATTAGAGCTTTAAAGGCTCCAGTAGTCAAGCTAGTTCACTCAAGCAGCCTATTTGGGTATATCAAAACAAAAGAAAGCAAGAAGCTAGGACACAGTGAGCAAACATAAAACAAATGAATACAATAACTTATAGATGTCTCGGAGGCAACAGTCATTATCAAATCACATTAAAAAGTGACAATGATTGCTTCAATAAGCTCCCAAAACAAAGAATCAAGGAATCTTCTGGGTGAAGATGTATTCCTGGAATTACCAAAGGTAGAATACAAAAGATTAATACGCAGAACTCTTCAAGACATCAGGAATCAGATCAGGCAAAACACAGAACAAGGCAAGGAACACACAGATAAAGTAGCTGAAATTAGGAAGGTTATTCAAGAGCATAATCAAAAAGTTAATAGGCTGCAAGAATCCATAGAGAGATAAACCCACTAACAATAAAATTTCAGAATTAGACAATGAATAGAAAGTCAGGTGAGCAGAACTGAGGAAATGGAAGTTAGAATTAGTGAGACTGAAGACAAAACACTTGGCACCAACGTATTTGAAGAAAAATTATACGAAAGAATTTAAAAATTGAAGAAACTCTAAGCATCATGTGGACTCTATCAAGAGAAATAACCTGTGAGTGATGGGAGTACCAGAACAGGGAGGGAAAACAGAAAATATAGAGAGAATTGTTGAAGACTTATTGGCAGAAATCTTCCCTGATATCATGAAAGATAAGAAGATATCTATCCAAGAAGCTCATTGAACCCCACACAAGGCAGATCACAAAAGAAAGTCTTCAAGACATATTATAATCAAACCTGCCAAAATCAAAGATAAAGAGAGAATTTTTAGAGCAGCTACGGATAAATGAAAAGTCACTTACAAAGGAGAGTCCATGAGAATAAGCTCAGACTACTTGGCAGAAACCATGCAGACAAGAAGGCAATGGGATGACATATATGAAGCCCTGAAGGAAAAAAATTACCAGCCAAGAATCATATATCGAGCAAAACTGTCTCTGAAATATGAAGGCAAAATTAGGACATTTCCAGATAAACAGAAGTTTACAGAATTTGTAAAAACCAAACCAAAACTACAAGAAATACTAAAGGGAGTCCTCTGGTTAGAAAATCAACAACATCAGATAACAAACCAAGACTAGAACACAGGACAGAGAAACCAGATATCTACTCAGATAGGGAAATCACAAAAATAAATCAAGATTTAAAAATGCTCAGAACAGGGAAATAGAGAGGTCATTATGTAAAAGATACCAACATTAAATCAATAAAGAGGGACTAAAAAATGTAGTCATAGATCTTTCATACGGAGAGGAAGTCAAGGCGATATAGAGAGATAAAAGATTGGTTTAAACTTGGAAAAATAGGGGTAAATAATAAGGTAACCACAAAGGAGACTAACAATCCTACACATCAAAATAAAACACAAGAAAAACATAAAGAATCAATAAAAACAAAATCAACGACAATGAAAAAGAGGAAAAGACAATTTATAAAGAAAAACTACTTGGCACAAAAAATTAAGTGGAAAAAAGAAACTGTCAATAACACACAAAAAAAGTCATCAAAATGACAGTACTAAACTCATTCCTATCCACAATTATACTGAATGTAAATGGACTAAATGCATCAATAAAGAGACAGAGAGTGGCAGAATGGATTAAAAAAACACGATCCATCTATATGCTGCCTGCAAGAGACACACCTTAGACTTAAAGACACAAACTAAAATTCAAAGGATACAAAAAAATATATCAAGCAAACAACAATCAAAAAAGAGCAGCAGTGGCAATACTAATTTCTGACAAAATGGACTTTAATGTTAAATCTACCACATATGATAAGGAAGGACATTATAGAATGACTAAAGGGACAATATACCAGGAGGATATTATCATATTAAATATTTACATACTCAAAAAAGTAATACAAAAAGTCTCTTGCAAATTAAAATATGCAATTTAGGGGGAAGATATAAAGAAATCTCCAAGAGTTAGAGCAAAAATCAAGAAGTAAACAAACAGAGAGAGAGAGATTAACTAAAAATAGGGGGAAAAAAGATAAGAAAGTCAGAATACCAGTCCAGGAGGTCAACATCAAAATAATAGAAATACCAGAAAAAGAGAACAACATAAAGGAGAGGAGGAATTTATCAATGAAATTATTTTTTTTAATTTCACCAAAACAAAAGGTAATAATTTTCATACTGAAAGACTCCATGGAGGGTCCAACACAATAAGTAAAAACAGAGTCACATCAAGATACAATATTGTTAAATTTCAGAATACTGGAGACAAAAAAAAAAAAAAAAATCCTAAAAGTCTTCAGAGGGGGAAAATAAACAGGTCACATTCAAAAGATTAGGAATTAAGATGATTTTGAATTTTTCAACAGCAACATTGGAAGTTCAAAGTCAGTGGAGAAAAAGCCTTCAAGATTCTGAAGAAAGACTGTTTCGACCTAGAGTTCTATAACCAGAAAACTATCAATCAAATGGAGAATTAAGGACAGTCTGATATATGGAATATCTCACAAAATTTGTCTCCCATTTCCCTTTTTAAAGGTAATTAAAAGTAAGCTACTGGAGGACTTGCTCCACCAATACAAAACAATAAACCAAAAAAGAAGGGATGTATGGGATAAAAGAAACAGGCGGAGGCAAAGAGAACTCCCAAAATGTGGGCAAAGAAGGACCCCAGGATGACTGCTGTGCATGAGGCATGAGGGTAAGCAGTTGAGATTGGATCATGTTCAATACTATTTTTAGAAAAGCACAGGGCCCCATACCTGTAGTCATTCTATGCTCTAGGGTGAACTGATAACCGTAGTGAAAGTCGGTGGACCATCAGTGTACTGATGAGATCTACAGTGATAAAGGAGGATGCCAGAGATGGAATGAGGAGGCAGTCAGGCATGTGCCTAATAGTCATGGTTACACAGAAGGCTCATATCTCTCTTTCAACCAATAACTTAACATGAGCCTTATGATCACTGTAAACTGAATACAGAGAGAAAAAGGAAAAAAAAAAAAAATCTTCCAGAACAAGAATTCTCCTATAAATACATGTGCACTTGTATATGTCTGAAATTATCTCTAGAAGAAGCTAGTAACAGTGTTGCCTCTGGGAGAGAAACTGGGTAGATTTTTAAAATCACTTTACCCTTTTGTCCACTTTAAATTTTGTACTATGGTCTTGAAGTATCCAAAATAAGATAAAATAAAAACAAGTTGTGGTCAGATTCATGGAGATCCCATGTGTGTCAGAGTAGAAGTGTGCTTCATAGGGATTTCAGTGGCTGATTTTCAAAAGTAGATCTCTGGGCCTTTCTTCCAATGCACCTCTAGGTGGACTTCAACCTCCAAACTTTTGGTTTACAGCTGAGTGCTAAACACATGGGGTTGCTGTGAGTTGCAGTTGACAGCAACTGGTTTAGCCTGCCTTACCTTTGCCCTGGAGGGAAACATTATACGTATTACATTGGACATTAAACATGACTATCCTTTTTCTAGAGAGAAACACTGTATCTCCCAAGGCTCCTTCCTTATATTTCCTATGGAAGAATCCGACCCGTAGCGACCCCATAGGACAGAGTAGAACTGCCTTATAGGGTTTCCAAGGAACAAATGATGGATTCGAACTGCCAACCTTTTGGTTAATAGCCAAGTTCTTAACCACTATGCCACCAGGGTTCCAGAGCAAAGACTATCAGAACATATACAGTCCAGAACAAAGACTATCAGTGCTTCTACTTGCAAGATGTCCAAATAAGTGAGAGACTCTTGGAGAATCGTCTCCCATCATGCACTAATAAAATACATATTCATACACACACACACACACACACACACACACACACACACACGTGTCATGGATTGAATTATGTCCTTCCAAAAATGTGTGTATCAATTTGTCTGGGCCATGATTTCCAGTATTGTGTGGTTGTCGTTCATTTTGTGATTATAATTTTATGTTAAAGAGGATCAGGGTGGGATTGTAACACTCTTACCCAGGTTACACTCCTGATCCAATGTAAAAGGAGTTTCCCTGGGGTGTGGCCTGCACCAACATTTATCTCTCAAAAGATAAAAGGAGGGGGCCAAGATGGCTGACTAGGTAGAAGCTACCGTGGATCCCTCTTACAACAAAGACTTGGAAAAGCAAGTGAATTGATCACATACATGACAATCTATGAACCCTGACCATCAAACACAGATCTAAAGAGTTGACCTGAGTGATATGGGAGTGAAAAGCCATGCCCTGAAGCAGTGACCACCTCTGGAACCGGTGTCCCGTTCCAGTCTTGAGCCCTCACGGTTCCCTGGTGCCGAGTGGCAGGGTTGATTGTGGCTTGCTGAGGCAGGGCAGGCATGGGACACAGCCCTAACTCCTAGCCCCCTGGGGTAACATCGGTAGAGACTCAGCCAGCGCCAGGAGGCTGCACACTGATGCGGCTAACGAGAGAACAAGCAACCACGGGGAAGCAGCGACTGTTTTCGGAGCCTGGAGCCAGCATCTCAGTCAGGAAACCTTGGTGCCAGGCTTTGGACTGGGTGCAGGGGAGCTGAGCATGGCTTCCTGAGACAGCCCAAGCAAGGGCCGCAGCCCTCGCCCCCTGAAGTGACCTCGGGGGAAGCCCAGCCAGCCCAGGCAGGCAGCACAATGATGTGGCAGACAGGAGGAGAAGACACCGGGAGGCAGCCACTGGTTTGGGAGCCTGAAGCGCGGCATCCCAGCCAGGGAACCTTGGCGCCAGGCTTTGGACTGGGAGCAGAGGAACTGACCACGGCTTCTGAAACAGCACAAGCTCTGGAAGGGTGGGCCTGACCCCTCAGGAATCTCAGATAAAACAGTCATCTCCAAGCAAGATAAGTAACTTTGTCTATATTGCTGGGTGCTACTCTCTCCTACCTATATGATCCCTCCCCTTCCTGCACCAGGCGGCTTAACATTGGAATTTCCTGGGCCAAGGAGTGAAGTGCTCTGCCCGGTTTTTTTTCTTTTCTTTTCTTTTCCTAACCCATTCTCCTGGCCTGAGAGAAGCACCTACTAAAAACACAGGGATGAGAAAACCTTCCCTGACTTCCCTAAATTGGAATAAAAATACAGAACCAGCTCCAGCCAAGCATATGGGATCCATAGTCTTTGGCTTTCATCCCTACTGGGAACAAGGTGGCTATTATAATGCAAAGACAATTCTGATAGAGATCTGACTGTAATTGTTTTAGCAGATCACTGGAAAGACAAGTTTTCCAGGTCTGATATCTCCACCTATTAAACAGAGCCCTCACTGACCCACAATGGGGAACTGAGGGCTGAAGCTCCACCCAAACTACCTAGCCTCCTGCCAAAGGGGTCTGAGGATACTGACACCTACCAATCTTTAGAGGTACATGCATTGGATGCCTAAGGTACAGCTCCAGAGCCCACCCACCAAAGTGCTTTAGGAATAGAGGCACACCTACCTCAGTGGCACATGGGGGAAGGATTTCAGCATCCTGCCCCCCCTGGAGTGTGACCCCCTGCTGCTACTAGAATCTGGTGCACACAACTATCACCACTACTCCTCTAAGTTAATAGGTGACAGTCTGCACCACACACTTGGTGACCCAAAATCAGAACACCTAAGCTGATTCTATTCAAGAATAGTGAATGGACTCTTAGGCTTATATATCTTGTAACAGCCCAAACCAGCTGGTAATAGGACATAAGTGATTCAAAGGCTACAACAATCAAGACAGCACAATCTAGTAGCCCATCTACGTATATTGAAAGAAAACAAAACAAGATAAGACTCAGTGAGCAAATATAAAATAAATCATTACAATATCTTATAGACGGCTCAAAGACTGCGGTCGGTATCAAAACACATAAAGAAGCAGACCATGATTGCTTCTACAACTCCCCAAATTAAAGAATCAAAATCTTTCCCAAATGAAGATACAATCCTGGAATTGCCAGATGCAGAATATAAAAAACTAATATACAGAATGCTTCAAGACATCAGGGATGACCTCAGAAATGAAATAAGGCAATCTACAGAAAAAGCCAAGGAACACACTGATAAAGCAATTGAAGAAATCAAAAAGATTATTCAAGAACATAGTGGAAAAATTAATAAGCTGCAAGAATCCATAGAGAGACAGCATTCAGAAATCCAAAAGATTAACAGTAAAATTACAGAATTAGACAATAGGAAGCCAGAGGAGCAGAATCGAGCAATTGGAATGCAGAGTGGGAGACTTGGAGGATAAGGCAATTGACACCTACGGAGTTGAAGAAAAGTCAGATAAAAGAATTTTAAAAAATGCAGAAACCCTAAGAATCATGTGGGACTCTATCAAGAAGCATAACTTGGGTGTGATTGGAGTTCCAGAACAGGGAGGGATAACAGAAAATACAGACAGAGTAGTTGAAGATCTGTTGGCAGAAAACTTCCCTGGCATCATGAAAGATGAAAGGATATCTATCCAAGATGCTCATCGAACCCCATATAAGATTGATCCAAAAAGAAAATCACGAAGGCATATTATCATCAAACTTGCCAACCAAAGATAAAGAGAAAATTTTAAAAGCAGCCAGGGATAAAAGAAAAGTCTCCTACAAGGGAGAATCAATAAGAATAAGTTCAGACTACTCAGCAGAAACCATGCAGTCAAGAAGGCAATGGGATAACATATATAGAGCACTTAAGGAGAAAAACTGCCAGCCAAGGATCAAATATCTGGCAAAACTCTCTCTCAAATACGAAGGTGAAATTAAAACACTTACAGATAAACACAAGCTTAGAGAATTTTCAAAAACCAAAGCAAAGCTACAAGAATTACTAAAGGAAATTGTTTGGTCAGAAAATCAATAATATCAGATACCAACACAACACAAGGTCACAGAACAGAACATCTTGATATCAACTCAAATAGGGAAATCACAAAAACAAATTAAGATTAATTTTAAAAAAGAAAAAAATGCTCAAAACAGGGAATCATTGAAGTCATTATATAAAAGATCACAATAATCGAAAAGAGGGACTAAATACAGTAGGCATAGATCTTCCATATGGAGAGGAAACGAAGGCGATATAAGACGATACAAGTTAGGTTTTTACTTAGAAAAATAGGGGTAAATATTAAGGTAACCACAAAGAGGTCTAACAATTCCATAATTCAAAATAAAAACCAAGAAAAACATAACAACTCAGCAAACATAAATTCAACTACTATGAAAATGAGGAACACACAAATTACAAAGAAAAACATCTCGGCACAAAAAAGTAAGTGGAAAAATGAAACTGTCAACAACACACACAAAAAGGCATCAAAATGGCAGCGCTAAACTCATACTTATCTATAATTATGCTGAATGTGAAGGGACTAAATGCACGAATAAAGAGACAGAGAGTCTCAGACTGGATAAAGAAACACAATCTGTCTGTATGCTGCCTATAAGAGACACACCTTAGACTTAGAGACACAAACAAACTAAAACTCAAAGGATGGAAAAAATATATCAAGCAAACAACAATCAAAAAAGAGCAGGAGTGGCAATATTAATTTCTGACAAAATAGACTTTAAAGTTAAATCCACCACAAAGGATAAAGAAGGACACTGCATAATGATTAAAGGAACAATTTACCAGGAAGATATAACCATATTAAATATTTATGAACCCAGTGACAAGGCTGCAAGATACATAAAACAAACTTTAACAGAATTGAAAAGTGAGATAGGCACCTCCACAATTATAGTAGGAGACTTCAACACACCACTTTCGGAGAAGGACAGGACTTCCAGTAAGAAGCTCAATAGAGACATGGAAGACCTAATTGCTACAATCAACCAAGTTGACCTCATAGACTTATACAGAACACTCCACCCAACAGCTGCAAAGCATATATATATATTTTTTTCTAGTGCACATGGAACATTCTCTAGAATAGATCACATATTAGGTCATAAAACAAACCTTTGCAGAATCCAAAACATCAAAATATTACAAAGCATCTTCTCAGACCACAAGGTCATAAAAGTAGAAATCAATAACAGAAAAATTAGGGAAAAGAAATCAAATACTTGGAAACTGAACAATACCCTCCTGAAAAAAGACTGGGTTATAGAAGACATTAAGAAGGGAATAAAGAAATTCATAGAATGCAATGAGAATGAAAACACTTCCTGTCAACACCTCTGGGACACAGCAAAAGCAGTGCTCCGAGGTCAATTTGTATCGATAAATGCACACATACATAAAGAAGAAAGAGCCAAAATCAGAGAACTGTCCCTACAACTTGAACAAATAGAAAGCGAGCAACAAAAGAATCCACCAGGCACCAGAAGAAAACAAATAATAAAAATTAGAGCTGAACTAAATGAATTAGAGAACAGAAAAACAATTGAAAGAATTAACAAAGCCAAAAGCTGGTTCTTTGAAAAAATTAACAAAATTGATAAACCATTGGCCAGACTGACTAAAGAACTACAGGAAAGGAAACAAATAACCCGAATAAGAAATGAGATGGACCACATCACAACAAACCCAACTGAAATTAAAAGAATCATATCAGATTATTACAAAAATTGTACTCTAACAAATTTGAAAACCTAGAAGAAATGGATGAATTCCTAGAAACACTACCTACCTAAACTAACACAATCAGAAGTAGAACAACTAAATAGACCCAAAACAAAAAAAGAGATTGAAAAGGTAATCAAAAAACTCCCAACAAAAAAAAGCCCTGGCCCAGACGGCTTCACTGCAGAGTTCTACCAAACTTTCAGAGAAGAGTTAAACACCACTACTACTAAAGATATTTCAAAGCATAAAAAATGATGGAATACTACCTAACTCTTAAAAAAAAAAAAAATTTTTTTTTTTTTTCATTCTATGAAGTCAGCATATCCCTGATACCAAAACCAGGTAAAGACACCACAAAAAAAGAAAATTACAGACCTATATCCCTCATGAACATAGATGAAAAAATCCTCAACAAAATTCTAGCCAATAGAATTCAACAACATATCAAAAAAATAATCCACCATGACCAAGCGGGATTTATACCAGGTATACAAAACTCTTTTTTTTTTATACAAGATTGGTTCAATATTAGAAAAACCATTAATGTAATCCACCATATAAATAAAACAAAAGACAAAAATTACATGATCTCATCAATTGATGCAGAAAAGGCATTTGACAAAGTCCAACACCCATTTATGATAAAAACTCTCAGCAAAATAGGAATTGAAGGAAAATTCCTCAACATAATTAAGGGCATCTATTTTATTTTATGCAAAACCAACAGCCAACATCATTCTAAATGGAGAGAGCCCGAAAGCATTTCGCTTGAGAACGGGAACCAGACAAGGATGCCCTTTATCACCGCTCTTATTCAACATTGTGTTGGAGGTCCAAGCCAGAGCAATTAGGCTAGACAAAGAAATAAAGAGCATCCGGATTGGCAAGGGAGAAGTAAAATTATCTCTATTTGCAGATGACATGATCTTATGCACAGAAACCCTAAGGAATCCTCCAGAAAACTGCTGAAACCAATAGAAGAGTTCAGGGGAGTTTCAGGTTACAAGATAAACATACAAAAATCACTTAGATTCCTCTACATCAACAAAAAGAACATCGAAGAGGAAATCACCAAATCAATACCATTCACAGTAGCCCCCAAGAAGATAAAATACATAGGAATAAATCTTACCAAAGATGTAAAACACCTATACAAAGAAAACTAGAAAGTACTAGTGCAAGAAACTAAAAGGGACCTACATAAGTGGAAAAACATACCTTGCTCATGGATAGGAAGAATTAGCATAGTAAAAATGTCTATTCTACCAAAACCCATCTATATATACAATGCACTTCCGATCCAAATTCCAATGACATTTTTTAATGTGTTGGAGAAACAAATCACCAACTTCATATAGAAGGGAAAGAAGCCCTGGTTAAGTAAAGCATTACTGAAAAAGAAGAAGAAAGTGGGAGGCCTCACTCTACCCAATTTTAGAACATATTATACAGCCACAGTAGTCAAAACACCCTGGTACTGGTACAACAACAGGCACATAGACCAATGGAACAGAATTGAGAACCCAGATATAAATCCATCCATGTATGAGCAGCTGATATTTGACAAAGTCCCAGTGTCAGTTAATTGGGGAAAAGATAGTCTTTTCAACAAATAGTGCTGGCATAACTGGATATCCATTTGCAAAAAAATGAAATAGGACCCATATCTCACACCATACACAAACACTAACTCCAAGTGGGTCAAAGACCTAAATATAAAGACTAAAATAATAAAGATCATGGAAGAAAAAATAGGGACAACGTTAGGAGCCCTAATACAAGGCATAAACGGAATACAAAACATTACTAAAAATGACGAAGAGAAACCAGATAACTGGGAGCTCCTAAAAATCAAACACCTATGCTCATCTAAAGACTTCACCAAAAGAGTAAAAATACCACCTACAGAATGGGAAAAAAATTTTCAGCTATGACATCTCTGACCAGCGCCTGATCTCTAAAATCTATATGATTCTGTTAAAACTCAACCACAAAAAGACAAACAACCCAATTAAATATTGGGCAGAGGATATGAACATGCACTTCACTAAAGAGGATATTCAGGCGGCTAACAGATACACGAGAAAATGCTCTCAATCATTAGCCATTAGAGAAATGCAAATTAAAACTACGATGAGATTCCATCTCACTCCAACAAGGCTGGCATTAATCCAAAACACACACACACACAAAAAAAATGTTGGAGAGGCTGCGGAGAGATTGGAACTCTTATACACTGCTGGTGGGAATGTAAATTGGTATAACCACTTTGGAAATCTATCTGGCGTTTCCTTAAAAAGTTAGAAATAGATCTACCATACAACCCAGAAATCCCACTCCTCGGAATATATTCTAGAGAAATAAGAGCCTTTACACGAACAGATATAAGCACACCCATGTTTATTGCAGCACTGTTTACAATAGCAAAAAGCTGGAAGCAACCAAGGCGTCCATCAACAGATGAATGGATAAATAAATTATGGTATATTCACACAATGGAATACTACGCATCGATAAAGAACAGTGATGAATCTGTGAAACATTTCATAACATGGAGGAACCTGGAAGGCATTATGCTGAGTGAAATTAGTCAGATGCAAAAGGACAAATATTGTATAAGACCACTATTATAAGATCTTGAGAAATAGTTTAAACTGAGAAGAACACATTCTTTTGTGGTTACGAGAGGGGGGAGGGAGGGAGGGTGGGAGAGGGTTATTTACTGATTAATTAGTAGATAAGAACTACTTTCGGTGAAGGGAAGGAGAACACTCAATACAGGGAAGGTCAGCTCAAATGGACTGGACCAAAAGCAAAGAAGTTTCTTGGGTAAACTGAATGCTTCGAAGGTCAGCGGAGCAAGGGTGGGGGTTTGGGGACTATAGCTTCAGGGGACTAAGTCAATTAGCAAAATAAATTCTATTAAGAAAACATTCTGCATCCCACTTTGAAGTGTGGTGTCTGGGGTCTTAAATGCTGACAGGCTGCCTTCTAAGATGCATCAATTGGTCTCAACTCACCTGGATCAAAGGAGAATGAAGGACACCAAGGTCACAAGTTAATTACGAGCCCAAGTGACAGAAAGGGCCACATGAACTTACATTATCCTGAGACCAGAAGAACTAGATGGTGCCGGGCCACAACTGATGACTGCCCTGACAGGGAGCACAACAGAGAACCCCTGAGGGAGCAGGAGAACAGTGAGATGCAGACCCCAAATTCTCATAAAAAGGCCAGACTTAATGGTCTGACTGAGACTAGAATCTCGGCGGTCATGGTCCCCAAACCTTCTGTTGGCCCAGGACAGGAACCATTCCCGAAGACAACTCATCAGACATGGAAGGGACTGGACAATGGGTTGGAGAGAGATGCTGATGAAGAGTGAGCTACTTGTATCAGGTGGACACTTGAAACTGTGTTGGCATCTCCTGTCTGGAGGGGAGATGGGAGGGTAGAGAGGGTTAGAAACTGGTAAAATGGTCATGAAAGGAGAGACTGGAAGGAGGAAGTGGGCTGACTCACTAGGGGGAGAGTAAATGGGAGTATGTAGTAAGGTGTGTATAAGTTTATATGTGAGAGACTTGATTTGTAAACTTTCACTTAAAACACAATAAAAATTATTAAAACAAAAAAAAAGATAAAAGGAAAGGGAAGCAATCAGAGAGTGGGAGACCTCATACCACCAAGGAATCAGCACTGGGAGCAGGGAGCAGAGTGTGTCCTTTGGACCTGAGGTTCCAGCACTGTGTTGCTCTCAGACCAAGGGAAGACTGATGCCTCAGAAGGACCTTCCTCCAGAGCTGACAGAGACAGAAAGACTTCCCCTGGAGCTGGTGCCCTGAATTTGGACTTTTAGCCTACTGGACTGAGAGAATAAACTTCTCTTTGTTAAGGTCATCCATTTGTGGTATTTCTGTTACAGCAGCACTAGATGGCCAAGACAATACACATGTATACATACATACACACACACATACATGTGTGCGTATATGTGTGTGCGTGTATATACATATATACCTACACACATTGTGGTAGGCTAAATAATACCCCCTGCCCCCAGCCCAAAGAAGTCTACATCCTAACCCCCAGAACCTGTGAAGATGTTACCTTACATGGTAAAAGAGTGTTTGCAGATTGTGATTAAGTTAATGATTTTGAGATGGGGAGAGTATCCTGGGTAATCCAGGTGGGCCCAATGTTATTACCAGCATCTGTATAAGAGGCAGGAGGATCAGAGTTAGTCGTAGGAAATGTGATCACAGAAGCAAAAGGTGGGATTGCTATGAGGAAGGGGCCATGAGCCAAGGAATGCAGGAAGCCTCTAGAATCTAAAAAGACAAGGAAATAAATTCTCCCCTGAAGCCTCCAGAATGAAGGCAGGCCTGCTGATACCTTGATTTTAGACTTCTGACTTCAAGAAGTGTAAGAGAATAAATCTGTATTGTTTTAAGCCACTAAGCTTGTGGTAATTTGTTATAGCTGCAATCAATCCTGTTCAGTTGATGTCAAGTCAGTTCCGACTCATAGCGGCCCTATGGGACAGAGTAGAACTGCCCCGTAGGGTTTACAAGGAGCAGCTGGTGGATTCGAACAGCTGACCTTTTGGTTAGCAGCCATAGCTCTTAAACTCTGTGCCACCAGGGCTCCAGAGCAGCAATAAGAAACTAACACACACACACATATATGTAGTTGGGTGGTAGTGGAACAGTAAGAGGTAAGTTTTATTGTACACCCATTTTAGACCTTTTGATTTTTGAACCACGTGATTGCATTGGTATTAAAAAAATAAATTTAAATTAAACTTTTTTTAAATTATAAAAGCATATTCTCATCTAATTTAAAACTAGATGGCCCTTTTGACTGTATTATATATGGCCAACATTCACTCAGTTTTATAAATCTTTGTGCTTTTTTTTCAGACATTGCTCAGCATCTTAAAACATCCGTGATTTGAATTTTAGGTTGAAATAATCAAATAAGGATAGGTCATGAAATAAAGGTTCTCTTTTCTTTTAAAGCTCAAAACACAGGTTTTATTCAGATATATGAAAATTCCTACAACTCAACCACAAAAAGACATACAACCCAATTAAAAAATGGGCAAAGGACTTGAAATGACTTTTCCCCAAAGAATATACACAAATGGCCAATAAGCACATGAAAATGACCATATCATTATTCATTAAACCAAAAAAATCAAATCTGTTGCCATTGAGTCAATTCTGACTCAGAGTGACCCTACTGCACAGAGTAGAACTGCCCCATAGGGTTTTTTAGGCTGTAATCTTTATGGAAGCAGATTGCCACATCTTTCTCCTACCTTTCAGTTAGCAGCCAAGTGCTTAACCACTGTGCCACCAGGGCTCCTTATTATTCATTAGGGAAATGCATATCAAAACCACTATGAGATACAATTTCATACCCACTAAGATGGCTATTATATATATATTAAAAAATAATAATAATAACAACTGCTAACGAGGATGTGGAGAAATTGAAACCCTTGTCCACCGCTAGTGAGAATGTAAAATGGTGGAGCTGCTATGGAAAACAGTTTTGAAGCTGCTCAAAAAGTTAAATACAGAACTCCCGTATAGCCCAGCAATTCTACTGCTAGTACATACCCAAAAGATTTGAGAGCAGAGATTCAAACAGATACTTATATACCAATGTTCACTGAAGCATTATTCACAATAGCCAAAAGTTGGAAACCATCCAAGTATCAATCAACAGATGAACGAATCAACACAATGTGGTATATACATACAATGGCATATTATTCAGCCATAAAGAGAAATACAGTTTTGAACCTTGCTATGAATTTTTTTTTTTTTTTTATGACATGGATGCTATGACATGGATGCTATGACATGGATGGGCCTTGAAAACATGTCAAGTGAGATATCAGACATGAAAGGATAAATATTGTATTATTCCACATACACGAAATATCTAGAATAGATAAATGCATAGAGACCAAAGTAGACCAGTGGTTACCAAGGCTGGAGGTGGGGGGAAATGAGGAGTTATTGCTCAATGATTACTGAGTTTCTGGTTAGGGTGATAAAAAACCTTTTGAAAACAAATAGTGATGATGGTTGTAAAATATTGTGGGTGTAATTAATGTCACTCAGTTGTACTTAAAATGGGGAATTTTTTTGTTGTATATACTTTACCACAATAAAATTTTTTAAAGCGAAAATAAATGGGGAGATTTGAAAGATATATATATTTATTTTACAGGAATAGAAAGTTTTCATTAACATATTGGTTAAGTAAATATTAACTTAATATCCTGTATCAATAACAGTGTGAATGAGCATAATCGGCCCTCAAATGGCCTAAAAGAACTAAACCAAGTTCTTTCGATGTTTGACAATGTAACGCAGGCTCAAGAACACATGAGTTTGGCATTCGTTATACCTGGTAGTGACCTGAGAAATCATGCTGTTTGTTTTATGGTTAAATAAAGGAAAGCTTGATTTTTTCATCTTAAAGTAACAGAATTTCCTTACATAGAAATACAACCCTGAAACTTTGCTCCCTACAAATTACAGTGTGACTTCTGTACTTCCAGGTGGTTTGTTTCTCGTGCTTCAAAATGAGCACATACAGTATATTCTGGGACATATCTCAGCATGCCTGAGTCACTGGCATAGAACTGACACTCAGGCAAAATGACTTCTTTCCTTCCCACTGGCTTCTTGTACAAGGTATTAAACAAAGCTGCAGTCTGCAGCAGCTCAGAGAGATGTCAGCTCGGCCTGCAAGTCATTCAGACACACCCAGCCCATTTTCTAAGCCTAATGGAAAGACGTCAGCAGAGCCACTAAAGTACCATTATTTCCTTCACCATCACGTTGTTAGTCAAGACAACAAAACATAGTGTTAATAGCAACATCAAGAGTCTTGCTTGTCAAGAATTCCCAGGGCTCTCTTTGTCTGCTGGGACGCCCTGACATCAGGATTATAGTAATTCAGCTCTAGAAATTACCTGGCTATGTTCCTGAAGCCAAGTTTATGGCTTATTTTGAAATACTCATCCCAGCTTTTCAGGAGACACTGCTAAGATAGAGGCTTAGAGTACTATTTTCTGCGGGTAAAGTTTGAGATCCTTCCAAAATTTCAAATTTTAGTTCCAACTGTAGCATGCTACAGTATGCTACCTACAAAGAGAAGCAAAAACAGAGTAGCCTTCACGAATCAGCATCTGTAGCTGGAAGAGGTCACCACACACACTGGGAATTGAGTTTGATAATTACGAGGACCTAGGTTAGCCCTTTGTAGTAGGGCTGAATACTGTCTCCCACGAGACGTGTCCATCTGGAACCTCAAAAAGTGACCTTATTTGGGTCTTTGCAGATATAATTAAGGATGCCAAGATGGGATTATCCTGGATTTAAGGTGGATCCATAAGAGAAAGGAGAGGGAGATTTGACACACAGGGAGACACAGGGGAAAGCCATGCGAAGACAGAAGCAGGTATGGAGTAGAGTAACGCATCTACAAGCCAAGGAATGCCAAGGAGTGCCACAAGGGGCCATCAGAAGCTAGGAGAGAGGTACGGAGCAGATTCTCCCTCAGAGCTTCCAGAAGGAGCCAAACCTGCCAACATCTTTGATTTTGGACTTGCAAGAGAATAAATTTCTGTTGTTTCAAGCCAACATGTTCGTGGTAAATTTTTACACAGCCCTAGGAAATTAATGCACCTTCACAGAGCTATTTTAATCTGCTCTGGAGAGAGAGGAGACCAGGTTGCACAGTGGTTAAGGTTTGACCGCTAACCAAAATGTTGGCAGTTCAAATCCACCAGTCGTTCTTTGTAAACCCTGTGCGGCAGTTCTACTCTGTCTTATAGGGTCACTGTGAGTCAGAATCGACTTGATGGGAACAAGTCAAGTCAATTCTGGAGAGAGACGAGGTGTTAGCTTCTCATGCAGCATCTGCTCTGCTGATTTCTGGTGCAAACAAGAAGTAATATCTCTAAGGCCCTATATCCACAGTGAGTATGAAAATATGTATGTTCATATGCAACAAATTAATTCCCAAAGTATCTCTGGGACACATAGGCAATTGTCATTAATACCACTTTAGAGAGTACAGCAGATAATCCTCTTATCTAATGTCATCAATAAAATTCTTGATGAACAACAACAAAAAAAAACCAAACTCGTTGCCATCAGGTTGATTCTGACTCATAGTAACCCTAGAGAATAGAGTAGAACCACGCCACAGTTTCCAGGGAGCAGCTGGTGGATTCAAACAGCTGACCTTTTGGTTAGCAACCTGAGCTCTTAACCGCTGCACCACTAGGGCGATGAATTCTTGATAGATGGCTTCAAAACAGACTCCTCTTAAGGTAAACCTGACAGGAAGGCTAAACACTGATGTTCAGGAGTGGTACAAAAGGAATTGGAAAGCAGAATATTTACTGTTCAAATATTCTATAAGGTCTTATTTTCAAAAACAATAAAATACAAATACTATATAAATTCATGTTGCAATCCTCCTGAGAGACAAATTTAACCCTTGTTTTCTTGTAGTGGAAT
Organism: Elephas maximus indicus; assembly: GCF_024166365.1. Lineage (NCBI taxonomy): Eukaryota > Metazoa > Chordata > Mammalia > Proboscidea > Elephantidae > Elephas > Elephas maximus. The sequence goes on along the minus strand of NC_064833.1, from coordinate 55,535,352 downwards.
GAAATTTTCCCTGAGAAATTTCACTGAGTTTTCAGGCTTTCCTGATAGTCATACAATCTTAGAATGGGCAAGTCTAGCCCTAATGTAGGAAAGACTTAGGTGTGTTGTGGTGTCAAAGCAGTGACTGGAAATATAGTATTTAGAACAAAGGACGTGATCGCTCTGCTTTTCCCTGATACACTCGTTACCTGTCTGTTGGTTTGTTGTACAGGAGTAGCTCTCGATGTCGCTATGCTACTGGTATTTCAAATACCAGCAGGGTACCCATGCTGGACAGGTTTCATCAGAGCTTCCAGACTAAGTAGAAAGGCGTGGCAATCTAGTACCAAAAATTATCTGGTGAAAACCTTATGGTAAATGTGCCAACAATCATAAAAATGGCACAGGACTGGGCAACTTTTTGTTCTGTTATTTTTAAGGTCAGCATGAGTTGGATCCAATTTAACAGCAAGTAACAACGAGAACCCTAATATAGTCAGACCATTATCTGGAAAGTCTTCATTGTTTACAGCATAAAAATACAGGGTACTTTTATGTAAAAAACAAAAGGGTATTGTCTGGGGATGGGGGTAGAGGGTGTAGGGAGGTCAAGGTATTCAAACAGAAACTCCTGAAGACTGGGGATGTTTAATCTGGAGAGGAGAAGGCTCAAAGCCATGTCGTCAAATATCTGAAAGAATGTCACATGAACAAGAATTAGACTTACTCAACAAACAGGTAGTACTTACATTTAGCTCCATTACAGGAAAAGCTTTTGGTAAGACAGATCTGTCCAAAGATAGGACCAGCATCATCTCTAGCAAGTAGTGATTCCCCCCACCTCTATATGATCATTGGCCAGGCAAATTATTTTATGGGTGTGCAGTAGATGTTTAAGCTTTCTCCTAGTCTGATATTATTCAAATCTGTGGTTCTTCTCACTTGTAATCTGAATATCTTTCAGGTCTCCAGATTCTGAAGCTCTGATCCTGAATCTGCTCACGACTTCTATGGAACTGAAGCACAGGAATCATTTTTCCACATACTGTGTTGAAAGCGCATAGGAACGGGACAGTTAGGTAGTTGTATAACTGGAGTGGAGGTACATATGAAGGGAACATTTGATTCGTAAACCCCACATGGGCAGCTGTCTAAGGGAATAAATAAGTAATATGATATTTTTTATCCTGTTAGCCTGAATGTGTTATTGTTTAAGTTTGAATAATGTTTACGGATATGCCAAAAGGTAATGGGGCATGAAGAACGGGGAGAAGTTGTCCTTAGTAAGCAAGAATGGGGTTTCCAAGTTGGCTGATAAAGCCCATGGATTGCTCCTCATACCTGACAAATCCCTTAACACCTGTGACCTCTGAGAGACGAAAGCAGGTAGGGAGCAGGGCTGGTTAACGAAGGTTGCTGACCGTTTCCCGACACTGCCTCTCTGCTTTCTGAAAGGACACCTCCAGATCCTGTAAAATTCTAAGCTAAGTAAGTGGATTTTTAAATTGCATGACACTGGATGCGTGTGAGTGTTGGGATGCTACCCACTTAATGGAGCCTGGTGGCAAAGTGGTTAAGAGCTCAGGCTGCTAACCAAAAGGTCAGCAGTTTGAATCCACCAGTTGCTCCTTAGAAACCGTATGGAACAGTTCTACTCTGTCCTATAGGGTTGCTATGAGTCAGAATCGACTCGATGGCACATAACAACAACCCAGTTAACTATCTTTTATAGACACTTTACACTTAAAACTACATAGTTGTAAGAGGGCAATGGTAGTTCAGTGGGAGAATTCTCACTTTTCATTTGGGAGACCCAGGCTCGATTCCCAGTCAATGTACCTCAGATGCAGCCACCACCCATCTGTCCATGTGGGCTTGCATGTTGCTATGATGCTGACCAGGTTTCAGTGAAGCTTCCAGACTAAAATGGACTAGGAAGAAACCCCTAGTGATGTACTTCTAAAAATCAGCCTATGAAAACTCTATGGATCACTACGGTCTTGTCTGCAACCGATCACGGGGCTGGTGCAGGACCAGGCAGTATTTCACTCCACTGTGCATTGTGTCACCGTGAGTGGGGGCCAATTGGACAGCAGCTAACAACCACAGCAACACAAAGCTGTAAGCAGGCCACATTTTAATCAAAAGAAGACATAGTAATGTTATTCTTCTAAGGCACCTCAGAATTTAAAGAAAGATGCCCCAAGCAAAATACCTAAAAACTCATTGTTCTAAAATAGCTTTTAGGTGTAAAAAATACCACTAAAGGGGAAAAAAGCTAACAGAACTACTGAGGTTATTCTTTTATCGTCAAATCAGCATCAAAAGGGGACTCAGGAAAGATGAAGGGAATGCTGTTTCATTTTTATCATTAACTTTTATTACAAGGTCACAAATTCAGTAGAAAGAAGTGGGGTGCAGAAAAAAAATGGAAACATAGGGAAGACATCATCAAGGTAACAAGCTATGCAGAGAGACTTGGGTTTTTTACCAAATAAAACAGAGATTTAATTATGCATAAAGATTTCTATGTGATTTTTAAACCATGGATAGTATTCTTCCTCAGGTCAAGGACTGTCCTGGGCACTTTTATGCACATTTTCTCATTTGAGAAAAAAAAAGTTACTAAAGGAATTTCACCACTAATGTGCCATCGTGTGTTTAATCTTGATTTGGAATTTGGTACATTTTTAGAAGGCTGCATTTTTAACAGTTTCTACTTCTGTCATCTGTTCATCAGACTCATCCGGGAGACAAATACTGCATAGTAATTGTAAATAACAAGTCATTTTCTCAAACCAAACCAACTTTAAGTTAAAATGGATTAAAGGTATGTAAAACCCGAGTCCGCTAAAAATAAAGAGAACGATATAAATATAATGCATTTTGGGCGATTTCACCAATGGTATCAAAACCAAGCACAGGTTGACGGCCACTGTTACCAATAGAAATGGCAAAGACACCTGAAAAGAACAAAATTAAAAAGAAAAATTAGACATAAAATTCCTTATAAGGTACCTGCACATTTCTGTAAAGACACAGAAAATAACATACAAACTAATGATACAAACCAGGCTAATTATCTATGCAGTTAGATAAACTTGACATAAACCCAGAGGAGTTAAGGTAAATGCCTGAGCAAAAGAAAAAGTTTAAGCCTCTTATTCCCAGGGTATTGGTCAAAGGGAATGAGTACCACATTTGCACCGGTAGGATTTACTGGTAAGATTACAACCATCTGTTGATTTAGGTGGCATGATTTTGTTAAGGCAGAGTTCCTGAGATTCAGTGAAAATCACAAAGATAGATGTTCCCTGGAAAACACCTCAAGGCAATAAGACATAATCACAAAAAGAGATCATCACTCCCTCTGTTACTCTGAGTTGATCAACAGATAAATATTATGAGTTCATAGACTCAGCATACGAAAAAACAAAATGAATAATTTGGCCAAAACAATTCTCTCTCTCTCTCTTTTTTTTTTCCCCAAAAACCTTAAAGCCTCATCCTTGGCACCCCCTTTGTATAAGGATTGTAAGGGTCCTGCATCAAACATTTTCCAACCTGGAGAAAATTCAGCAGGCAGCCACTTTTGAGGTATCTTTAAGAGACAGATATGAATCCATACCCTCGAAACACAGCATAGCTAGCCACCGTTTATGAATTCTTTTAATTAGATGGTTCTTTATTTGAGGCTTAAGTCATTAAGAGTCTTTTCTTAATTTGTAAAATACCATGAGAAATACAGCCTATCATTGACTGCTTAGTATTAGCTATGAAATAATTGAGAGGGAGAAAAAAGCACTCACACGGGTATGCAAGACAAATTATACCCATATATTCAACCACTTATATCTAAGTTGTCTTTACCTTCCTTTTTGGTGCAAATTTGTTGAATAATAGCCATCAATGTCAGACCTTGAGCTGTTTGCAAGCCTTAGCTCATTTCACCCAGCATTCCTAGAAACCCTATGAAGCAATTCTACTCTGTTCTATAGGGTTGCTAGCAGTCAGAATTGACTCAATGGCGATCGGTTTCCCAGGAGGTAGGGGTTATTCATTCCCATTTTAGAAATGAAGCAACTGAGATTCAGAGGTTAAATAACAAGTCTAAGTTCAGCTAATAAGTTGAACAACTGGACTTGAGCCCAAGCTCTTAATGATTACCTTACACTATTTCTGAGTGCTGTAACAAATTCATCATCAGTTAATAACTTTTTTAAAACTGCATCTAATTAGGGTCACTGATCTAACAAAAGTGGGGGTCAGACAACAGAAAAGAGAGGAGAGGTTAAAAAGATGCAGTACGTGAAACTATAAGCAAAGTGGACCTTGGAGACCCATCACCAAAAGGGACCATAGACTTTAACCCTGCTCTAGATTCTAGATTAGGAACGCTCCCTCTCACGTGTTCTCCAGTGGCCAATTTGTGGGAATTATACTATGGTTTCCGTTCACCTGACAGTCCAGATAGATTACACGCTGCCTGAGGGCAGGGGTCAAGTCTTATTCCTTTTTGTATACACAGCACCTAGCAAGGCTCTTAAAGTATAGTGCCTTCTCAATAACTGATACCCAAATACACAAGCAGTTAGAGGACTGAATGAAAGAAGTAGAAGGGAGGACTGAAAAGGAAGGATCGCTATAAATCAACCAGAGTTGGTGATTAGAACATTGCTTTCTTTCTTCCATGTTCTTTCTCATATCTTGCACTTAGTGAGAGGCAAACACCTTCAACAACGCTGCCTGGATTTGAATCTTGGCACCATCCCATGCTAGCGTGAACTTGGGTGAGCAAATTAGCTTTTCCTAAAACCTTTCTCTTCATCTGTAAAACAGGGATTATGTTAGTACTCACCTTTTGTATTACTGGGAGGATTAAATGTGACAATCCAAGGAAAGCTTTTAACATGATACCTAGCCAACCAAGACTATACTTTGATAATCAGAATATCAGGGCTGCCTTTCTCCAATAGTCTCCTTATGCTGCCATGTTTTTATTGTTTCCTTTTCTGTGATTAAAGAACTGTACTCTCCTGTGAAATTCCTCCTCATTCAGTCTCAAAGTAAAGTTGAAAAAGGAAGAAAGACCTAGCAATCTACTTCCGAAAATCAGTCAGTGAAAACCCTATGGCTTATAATATTTGTACACAGGGTCACTATGTTACAGGGGCCGACTCAATGGCCACTAACAACAATAGCAGCAACAAAGTTAAAAAGGTGGAGTTTGCTGATGATCAAATAAAGTTGATGTTTCAGGACAGATGTTATCACTTGTGATCCCACAGAAGTACTTGCCTTGTCCATTTCTCATCTGCTCAATCTCATATTGACTGCAGAAGTCACAGACAATACTAGCTCTCAAATGACCCACTAATGGCTTTCATTCTTACTAGCATGTATAAGTAGCTATATAAGAAAAAAAAGTAATCTCTAGTCAAAGGACTAGTAATGATCTGACTACTCAGAGGACTATCTTTTTTTTTTTTATTAACTTTTATTGAGCTTCAAGTGAACGTTTACAAATCAAGTCAGACTGTCACATATAAATTTACATACACCTTGCTCCGTTCTCCCACTTGCTCTCCCCCTAATGAGTCAGCCCTTCCAGTCTCTCCTTTCGTGACAATTTTGCCAGCTTCCCACTCTCTCTATCCTCCCATCCCCCCTCCAGACAGGAGATGCCAACACAGTCTCAAGTGTCCACCTGATATCATTAGCTCACTCTTCATCAGCATCTCTCTCCTACCCACTCTCCAGTCCCTTTCATGTCTGCTGAGTTGTCTTTGGGAATGGTTCCCGTCCTGGGCCAACAGAAGGTTTGGGGACCATGACCACCAGGATTCCTCTAGTCTCAGTCAGACCATTAAGTATGGTCTTTTTGTGAGAATTTGGGGTCTGCATGCCACTGATTTCCTGCTCCCTCAGAGGTTCTCTGTTGTGCTCCCTGTCAGGGCAGTCATTGGTTGTAGCCAGGCACCATCTAGTTCTTCTGGTCTCAGGATAATGTAAGTCTCTAGTTCATGTGGTCCTTTCTGTCTCTTGGGCTCTTAGTTATCGTGTGACCTTGGTGTTCTTCATTCTCCTTTGATCCAGGTGAGTTGAGACCAATTGATGCATCTTAGATGGCCGCTTGTTAGCATTTAAGACCCCAAACGCCACATTTCAAAGTGGGATGCAGAATGTTTTCATAATAGAATTATTTTGCCAATTGACTTAGAAGTCCCCTTAAGCCATAGTCCACAACCCCCCGCCCTTGCTCCACTGACCTTTGAAGTATTCAGTTTATCCCAGAAACTTCTTTGCTTTTGGTCCAGTCCAGTCCAGTTGAGCTGACCTTCCATGTATTGAGTATTGTCCTTCCCTTCACCTAAAGCAGTTCTTATCTACTAATTAATCAGTAAAAAACCCTCTCCCACCCTCCCTCCCTCCCCCCCTCATAACCACAAAAGTATGTGTTCTTCTCAGTTTATACTATTTCTCAAGATCTTATAATAGTGGTCTTATACAATATTCGTCCTTTTGCCTCTGACTCATTTCACTCAGCATAATGCCTTCCAGGTTCTTCCATGTTATGAAATGTTTCACAGATTCGTCACTGTTCTTTGCCGATGCGTAGTATTCCATTGTGTGAAACAATTTATTTAACCATTCATCCATTGATGGACATGGACCATCTTTTATAATAGCCTAAAAACTCATTCTTCTAAAAACCATTTTGACATTAAACTAAGCCTAAGAGATTTTATATCGAATAAAACCTATCTAAAAAAATGAAAATTAAAACCAAGACCAAATTATCCTTGCATTTCACAATTTGTTGAGTAGTAAAAGGATCTACACATAGATGTTCTGAATGTAGTCTTCAAATACAGTTATTACCAATGTCTTCTATCTACACAGAAAAAAATAGAAAATCCATTTTACCTTATAAGGTCTTGGTAGATTAGGCTCCTGGTATCTCAGTTTTATTAGTCCTGCTATTAATAATAGAGTCCAAAAAGAAAACACAAAAAAAAGATAGTTTATCAACTCAATTAGGCTTGTTGAAACAATCATGAAGGATGCCATAATGACAATTACTAGCACAGCTATTAATGGAGAGGAATGAACATTAAGCATATTAAATAACAAAGGCAGCTGGCCCTCTTGGCTAGCAATATAATTCACTCTTGATGATGTAAATACAGAACACCAAACATTGCTAAATAATGAGGCAGAAATACCAAGAGGAATAACCCACGTCAATGATGGGATAACTCTGTCAGCCCATGTGATAACCACAGTATCTGGAGAAAAACAAGAATACACAAAATGCAATGCATTAAAAAAGAGAAACTAATGATAAACCTTTTAAAATTATTTCAGAAGGAAAGCAGGAAATTTGAAGCACAATAAAGAATATTGACGTTTGTTTAAGTTCACTGTCATTTCCTTATTTTATACTTACATAATACCTTCTGCATATGTGTATTTTCGTTCTTATCACATTATATCATATGTGTATTCTCCAATAGACCACAAACTTCTTGAGGGCAGGGATCATTCATTTCTTTTCAGTAAATTCAGTCCTTCACTCAGGGACAGACATTTAGTAAATCTCTAATAAATATTTGTTAAATGGGTTGATTTTGTTGAGTGCAAGATCAAATGCATGCATATTTTCTAAAACTAGTTTACAGAGTGCTGATAGTTGCACTCAGAGTCAAAAAAAAAAAAAAAAAAAAAACCACAGTGCAAATCTGCTAACTCAGGAATTAAACTTACAATGGACCAATATTATAGGTCAATTTGAAATACTTCACACAAGAAAAAATGAACCATGCAGACAGAGAATACAAATTACACACAGATAAAAATATTTATGAATTTGGGAGCTTGTCTAAACTATAGACCAGTGGTTTCTTAACTGGAGGTGATTTTACCCCCTTGGGGGACATTTGGGAATTTCCGGAGATATTTTTGGTTGTCACAACTGGGGAGGGGAGGGTAGGAAGCTGCTACTGGCATCTATTGGGTAGACGATTACAAGGATTCTTCTGAACATCCTGCAATGTACAGGACAACTCTCCATTAAAAAAGAAAAAAAAGAATCATACAGCCAAAAATGTCAATGGGGCTGGGATTGAGAAACCTTGCTACAGACCAACATTTAGAAATTGTTCTCATCTTTTCTTTTTTAAATTTAAAGGTGAAGAGACCTACCCCACTGCGGTTACGACTCGACGGCAGTGGGTTTTTTTTATGAAGAGACCTACAGAACAGTAATTCAGTGTAAATCGGTAGACACAAAAAGGTTGGTGTAAATAGCTTCAAGTGCTTCTTCACTTTCTCTTTAACACTATTCTACCACACTGGGTCTTGTTTAAAAATATCCCCTGTCTCATTTCAAATAACGTATTATTGGTTATACCTCCTGGACACCCATGCCTCCACATATCTTCCATTTCAGACACATTTCAGAAACACTCCTTTTTCCAGTAAAGAAGTCCTTGTTCTCCTTTGATTTCCCATTTTGCATTTACAAATGTAATTGGTTATAATTAGTGTATCTTTTAGTTCAGCTCTGCCCGCACTGTCTGGCAAAAACCACACCACTTTCTACATAGTCTTTATCTCTTTTCCACAACTGATTTTTTTTTTTTACTCTTTTCCACAAGTTATTTTTTCTTTTAAAATTTTTATTACACATGCACTTTGTAAAAAGTAAATAAAGTAAAAAGTAAACATCCTTTTTCTCACCAACCCATTACTCACACAGCCGAGATGTAACTACTGTTAACATTTTTTAAATATTCTTCTAAGAAATGTTCTATACATATACAAGCATCTGTGAGGGGGGGTGCATGTGTGGACGTGTATGTGTTTGTGTGTATGTATGTGATTATGCATGCTTTTTTCACTTCCAATATATCTTGATATTAAAACAAACAAACAAACAAAAACCATTGCCGTTGAGTCAGTTTCCACTCATAGCAACTATAAAACTGATGGGATTTCAAAGGAGTGACTGGTGGATTCCAACTGCCAGCCTTTTGGTTAGCAGCCAAGCCCTTAACCACTGTGCCACCAGGTCTCCATCATGATTTTAGTAATACAGTCATCTAATAATTATTTAAATGAATCCCCAATATTCCATTCTATAGTTGTAAATGAATTTATTTCCCCATCCTGTATTGGTGGATTTTTAGGTTGTTTCCAGGTTTTTTTGCTAATATAGAACGTGCTTTAATGAATACATTGTGCCTTCAGCTCTTCGTAGTTACGCAATTCTGCTCTTTGAGCAAATTCTTAGAAGCGGGACTGCTGACTCAAAAAATATACATGCACACATATATATGTTTAAATAAGCTAGATATTAAAAAATTACCTTCCAAAAATGATTGCACTAATTTATGTTCACACCAGTAAGTGATTTTAAAATGTCTACTTTCTTCTCAGAATTCTTAGCCACTCCTGGACACTTGTGGCCAGCTATTGGCAGACTGTTTCTGGTCAGGGAAATCTTTTAACCTGTGCTTACACTTGGTGTTCTTGAGAGTTCTATGTCATATTTAAAACTAGAGAACATTGGCACAGAAAAAAATACTCTAGAATGGTAACTAAATTGTATGGGGGCAGAGGCTAAAAGATTTCCCTAAGGCTTATATGCCTGAAACAATAAGTTTTGTAAATCAAATTACAAGCAACTATAGTAAAAACATTTCATGAGCCTTCCATACATGCCAAACCTATTACGCCACCCACAAAATTGTTGTACTCACTATGATATACCAGAGGGTATATTCATAACATTTTAACAGTCAGTATGGCTAGAGCACTGGCAGTCATGACATATGCCAGCCTCAACCAACCACAGCAACCGCACCAGCTGATCAGTGGCCCTGACCATACTCATAATTGAATTCAAAAATGTATTCTTTCCATAGTCAAAGCACGTAATTGATCACTGCATGCTTACATCCAGTTTTGCACTTGGTTTGTTCCCACAAATACTGGGAATTTTCACAAATCCTTAAGATAGCTAGACCATTATGAGTCAACATTAGATACCATGTGGCTGCATCCTGCATGGCAGTAACAAAGAACTGAAGCAAAGCTTGCTAAGACTGTTATTTTAAAGCCTCCTTTAGACTTACCTCCAGTGCCTCAATGATTCAACAAAGTAATAGTAGCTGCTCAATTGAGATTAGTCCTAAATGTACTGGATTTATCTTAGAAGGTGGGTGACTCAAGGTTTAATGCTGTTTTGAGGAAATCACTAGTCTTCCACTTTCCCTGCTTCTCATTTCTTTCCAAATTTCCCTTCATTCCTTGAATCTGTTACTCATTTTTAAATGTATGTTTATCTCTTTAAAATATTCTTTTCATTCTTTATTCTACAATTAGAGTCCTAAGATAGTTACCTTTCAGTCAAATTCCAATAAATTCAGGGCCTCTTGCTACCATAAATTTTAGAGATATGTATGGTTGTTGTTACTGTTAGCTGCCATCATGTTGGCCCTGACTCATAGTGACCCCATGCACAATGAAACAAAACGCTGCCTGATCCTGTGTCATCCCACGATTGTTTGCAGATCAGACAACGTTTCATTGCGATCTATAGGGTTTTCACTGGCTGATTTTCAGAAGTAGATCATCAGACTTTTCTTTCTAGTCTGTCTTAGTCTGGAACAACTACATTATTTTACGTCTTAATAATGTTAACTATGCATCAATTGACCATTAGCATCTACTCTTTCAACTGCTAATATCCCACGTTTCAAATTCATCATTTTTCTTGTCACCTAAAAGAACATCATAAATCAATGTTTTGAAAGTTTTAGTAGATAAAAGCACCGATTACATAATGTCCGTCAGTGAGAAGAAATCATAAAAGGCATACCAATATCTCGAATCCTATAGAAAGTCCATAACCATGTTTAAACATGAAACTCCATCCTAAGCCAAATCAGACTCTTTGGTCCTTCTGTTTATTATAGAAAATTACCAGTTGACTCTATATAAGCAGAGTAATGAACAGCAATCCTGGCTGACAGAGTGATACTTAAGAAATGCCCAAAGACCAGAAATTTGTTTATCACCTTAGCCACTTGCATACATACCTGAAAAGAGAATTTCTCTGGGCGTCAGAACACTCAGGTAGGAAATGTTAACCAGTAAATAAACCAGGGTCACCAAAAATACTGCAGTAAACATGCATTTTGGAATTGTCTTGTGGGGTTTCTTCAGCTCTCCTATAATACATTAAAAAGCAAAGTCATAATCAATAAAAATTAGTTCTTAAATTTACCTTAAAAACTACTTCACATGTTAAGTATTGGGTTGAATTCTTCCTCCCATCCATCCTTCTCATGCACGCACACAGACACACTGGGGAACTGTTACACACGCACGCTCTTTCTGAGTTTGGCGCAAAATGAAAAAAAGGGAAAATTTTCTTCATTTTCCCTGTAGATGGTAAAATTATGAAGAATAAAGACACTTGGATTCTTTTATCAAAACAATGCCTTAGGCCAAAAAAAAAAAAAAAAGTAATTCTTGGTAACATGAAAATTCTGATTATTTTGTAGCTAATCCAGCCTGAGGTTGAATTATAGAGGGTTTCTTTTTTTCTCCCTTTCCCAATTTCACTTACAGTTTTGATACCTCCATTCTCTCCACTCTGATTCCTATGAGTAGCAAAATCAGAGACAGGAAAGAGAGGTCGGTCACAGGAAGGGAAAACTAATAGGTTTAAGTGGTTTAAAGGTAGCCAATTGAAGCTACAATGAAAAGTCCAACACCATCTCCAAGTGAGTAGAGAAGCAGGAGAAAAGTTGACTCTCTGAATTCATAGTTAAGGAATGTCTTGCACACTCTTCGTATCTTCCTATGGGTGGTATACCAGCCACCAGCAGTAATGATGATGGACAACACCAACCCTTCCTCATATTATTAAGAATATTGCAATGGGTTACATTTTGGGAGCTGCTCCCCAGGATTGTTGAGTTGTTACAAGATGAACAACTGTCAAGATTTGAGCCAAGATATGGCTTACTATGGAGTTAAATTGTTAGTTGAATGGTATTAAGCAACAAAAACAGACCCAACAAAAACAGTGATTGTGCTAGTAATTTGCTGACAATCTGCAGAAAGATGTTATTCAATATGGGATGTTTCAATCACTTAGCCAGACCAATACTGAATGAGATTATTTCTCACCATCTCTACTGTTCCCAGTCTTATCCAAGTCACCACGTTCTCTCACCTGGAGTATTCAATAGTCTCCTAATTATTCTCCCTGCATCCATTCTTGCCCACTCTCTACAGTCAAAGGTGTGTCAGACCTTGTCACTCCTCTTCTCAAATCATTCCAAAGGCCTCCCTTCTCACTCAAACTTAAAGTCAAATTCCTTACAAAGACCAATAAAGTCCTTTATAATTTGCCTGTCTCTGCTCCATCACCTGTTTTCCTCTCCTGCTATTCCTTCTTTCATTCATTCTGCTCCGGCTACACTAGGCAACTCACTTGTTATCTATCACACCAGAAATGTCCTTACCTCAGGGCCTTAGTAATTCCTTTGTGTGAAGTACTACGCCCCCAACCTCCCCAGATATTTGTATCTCTATCTCCTTCAGTTCTTTACTCAAAAGTCACTTTTCCCATTTATGCTTTCCCTGGAAACTCTGTCTTAAATTTTGCAACATGACCACCTATACTCTGTTTTATTTTTCTCCTTAATATTTAGCACTAAACCCTGGTGGCGTAGTGGCTAAGTGCTACGGCTGCTAACCAAAAGGTCAGTGGTTCAAATCCACCGGGCGCTCCTGGAAACGCTATGGGGCAGTTCTACTCTGTCCTGTAGGGTCGCTATGAGTTGGAATCGACTCAACAGCAGTGGGTTTAAAGACAGTATATGGAAACCCTGGTGGCATAGTGGTTAAGTGCTATGGCTGCTAACCAAAAGGTGAGCAGTTCGAATCCACCAGGTGCTCCTTGGAAACTCAATGGGGCAGTTCTACTCTTTCCTATAGGGTTGCTATGAGTCACAGTGGACTCGATGGCAATGGGTTTGGTTTTTTTTTTTTGGTTTTGGTAAGATACTATATACTCTGCTTACTTATCTTGTTCATTATTTGTCTCCCCCACTAGAATGTAAATTCCAAGAAGGCAATGATCTGTTTACTACTATATTCCCAGTGTCTAGAATTGGACTTGGCATATACTAACCGCTTGATAAATATTTGTTGAATGAGTTAACAAATTAGCTCCTGCATAAGATTTCTCCTAGGAAATTCCAGGAGGAGGTGGCCTCTGGAGTATAAACTGCACCATCTAACACAGGATTCATAAAGACATTTAGAATGCTTCAGGAAATGTGAAAAAGATGAGAAAGGCCATAACTGGAACTTCGGATCTATTGGTCTATGCCAAGGGAGATTCAGACCCATTCTAGCTTTAGGCTTCCAAGACTGAGTAGCTTGAGAACAAAGTTCCAACAGTTTTGACTTCAATGATTCCCCAAAGGATGGCAGAAAATATTACAAATAAATACATGAACTAGATGTTAAATATTTTTGATCTCTGAATTGAGCATGGGCTATGAGAAAGAGAAGCAATGCCAAATACAGTAAAATGTAGAAGTAAAATATATGAGAACAAAAGAAAAAGAACAGGAAAGGGGAAACTGTGGTATGATTGTTACAGCATACATGAAGTGGCATATTATTTAAAGAAACACTGTAATAAGTTAAAGATGCACATTATAAACTCTAGCTCAACCCCTAAAAAATAAATCAAATAGATATGCTAATAAGCCAACAGTGGAGATAAAACAGACTACTTAAAAAAAACCCATACAACTAATCCAAAAGAAGAAAGTAAAAATGGAACAAAGAATAGACAGGAAAAACAATAACAGCAAGATGACAAACTTAAGCCCAATGTATCAGTGTTGTTGTTCTTCTTAGGTGCCGTTGAGTCAGTTCCAATTCATAGTGACCCTACGTACACCAGAACAAAACACTGCCTGGTCCTGCACCATCTTCACAATCTTTGTTATGCTTAAGCCTATTGTTACAGCCACTGTGTCAATCCATCTTGTTCAGGGTCTTCCTCTTTATGGCCTGAACATTCCTTTTAAAAGGCATAGGTTGTAATGTTGGGTAAAAAGTCAAGAACTAACTATATGCTGTCTACAAGAAATCCACTTGAAATAAAGACAGGATAGTGTAAAACTAAAAAGGTAGAAATGATATACCACATTAACATCATACCCCCCAAAAAATATGGAAACAAAATAGACAATTTAATGAACTGGGCAAACACCTAGGGTTACCAAAACTGACTGCAGAAGAAATAGAAACTCTGAATAGTCCTATGTCTATATGAAACTGAATTTACAATTTAAAAGCTTCCCTACAAAGAGTGTTCCAGGTCCAGGTAACTTCACTGGTGAAGTCTTTCAAACATTAAAAGAGAAATGCTGCCAATATAAAAAAAACTCTTTAAACAAATAAAGGGTGAGGAAACACTTCCCAAATCATGTTATGAGGCTAACATTATCTGACAGCAAATATAGAAAAAGATATTACAAAAAAAGAAAACTACAAATGAATATCCCTCATGAATCCAGACACAAATAATAAAACAAAAACCTCCATCATGAATATGGCAAAATATTTGAACAGGAGATTGTGAATGGCCAATACATACATGAAAAGGATGTTTAACATCTTTAGTCATCAGGATAATACAAAGCAAAACCAAATAAGATACCATTACATATACATTAGAATTATTAAAATTAAAAAGACCAAGTGTGGAATAACTGACTATACATTGCTGATGGAAAGGTAAACTAGTACAGCCACTTCAGACTACAGTTTGTTAATTTGCTGTCAAGTTAAAGACATACTCGCCATAAACATCCACTGCCGTAGGGTCGATTCCGACTCATAGCGACCCTATAGGACAGAGTAAAACTGCCCCACAGAGTTTCCAAGGAGTGCCTGGTGGATTCGAACTGCCGACCTCTTGGTTAGCAGCCATAGCACTTAACCACTACACCACCAGGGTTTCCATACTCACCATAAATGAACCATCAATTCCATTCCTATGTGTTTCCCCAAGAGGAAAAAAAAAAAAATAGTAATCCACAGGAAGACTTGTACAAAAATGCTCATAATAACTGTATTCATAATAACCAAAAACTATAAACAGGCCAAACATATATCAACAGGTGAGTAAATAACCCAAGTGTGGTATGGAACACTGGACAGCAATAAAAATGAACTACTGACTGAAATAGCAAATCTCAGGAACATTAAGTTGAGTGGAAGAAGTCATATACATACTGTATGATTCTGTTTATCTGAATTTCTAGAAGAGGCAAATCAAGCTATGCTAACATGGACAGAAAATCAGTGGTTACGTGGAGTCGGGGCAAGAGGAAGCGATAGACAGCAAAGGGACACCAAGGAACTTTTTGGAGCAATGGAAACATTCTATATCTGGACATTGATGGTAGTTACACAGGCTTACTACTTTGTTTAAACTTATCAAACTATACACTTAAAAGTTGAGAATTTTGTACTATGTAAATTATACTACCATAAAGTTTCTTTAAAAAAAGGAAATAAAAACAAAGTTACAAATTTGCCGACCTTTTCTGTGATGACCAAAGGCTATCAGTAGTGTGCTAGTACCTAGAAGATACTTTGGAAAAAAAGAAAACATTTAGCCTGTCCTTTTTCAAGGTAAATATAATAATAAGGAAGAAAGAAACTACTTTTGGGAAAGAAAAAAAGCTCATGCTATACAAAGAGCATTTTGAAAATGATTGTTTGGAATAGTTTCCATCATGACGTGATTTTGTTGACAACAATTATATATGCATCACTTTAAAAATTCTTACAGCTGCATACTTTTAAGGAACTTTAAAATGTTTAACTCATTTAAAAAATATTTCAAATTAATACTTGTGTGGGCATTGAACCTATTTGTTCGCAATTGTGCTGCAACAACGTCTGATTAATTTCTATCAGGAAAGATGTTCATTTATTTTTCAAGTTAAAAAAAAAAGCTGATTCATAACTGTATTAAAAGAAATGAATATCATGATTTCGTAAGCATGCTGTTGTTGTTGTTAGGTGCCGTCGAGTTGGTTCCGAATCAAAGCGACACTATGCACAACAGAACGAAACACTGCCCTGTCCTGAGCCATCCTTACAATCGTTGTTATGCTTGAGCTCATTGTTGCAGCCACTGTGTCAATCCACCTCGTTGAGGGTCTTCCCCTTTTCCGCTGACCCTGTACTTTGCCAAGCATGATGTCCTTCTCCAGGGACTGATCAGTCTTGACAATATGTCCAAAGTATGTAAGATGCAGTCTCGCCATCCTTGCTTCTAAGGAGCATTCTGATTGTACTTCTTCCAAGACAGATTTGTTCATTCTTTTGGCAGTCCATGGTATATCCAATATTCTTCTCCAACACCACAATTCAAAGACGTCAACTCTTCTTCGGTCTTCCTTATTCATTGTCCAGCTGTCACATGCATATGATGCAATTGAAAATACCATGGCTTGGGTCAGGGTCACCTTAGTCTTCAAGGTTATATCTTTGCTCCTCAACACTTCAAAGAGGTCCCCTGAAGCAGATTTATCCCCATGCAATGCATCTTTTGATTTCTTGACTGCTGCTTCCATGGCTGTTGATCGTGGATCCAAGTAAAATGAAATCCTTGACAACTTCAATCTTTTCTCCATTTATCATGATGTTCCTCATTGGTCCAGTTGTGAGGATTTTTGTTTTCTTTATGTTGAGGTGCAATCCATACTGAAGGCTGTGGTCTTTGATCTTCATTAGTAAGTGCTTCAAGTCCTCTTCCCTTTCAGCAAGCAAGACTGTGTCATCTGCATAATGCAGGTTGTTAATGAGTCTTCTTCCAATCTTGATGCCCCATTCTTCTTCATATAGTCCAGCTTCTAGTATTATTTGATCAGCATACATATTGAAAAAGTATGATGAAAGAACACAACCCTGACACACACCTTTCCTGACTTTAAACCAATCAGTGTCCCCTTGTTCTGTCCAAACAACTAACTCTTGATCTATATAAAGGTTCCTCATGAGCACAATTAAGTGTTCTGGAATTCACATTCTTTGCAATGTTGTCAATAATTTGCTATGATCCACACAGTCTAATGCCTTTGCATAGTCAATAAAACACAGGTAAATATCCTTCTGGTATTCTCTTCTTTCAGCCAGGATCCATCTGACATCAGCAGTGATAACCCTGCTTCCATATTCTCTTCTGAAACCGGCCTGAATTTCTGGCAGTCCCCTGTTGATATACCGCTACAGCCGTTTTTGAAATGATCTTCAGCAAAATTTTACTTCTGTGTGATATTAATGATATTGTTCTATAATTTCCACATTCAATTGGATCACCTTTCTTGGGAATAGGCATAAATATGGATCTCTTCCAGTCAGTTGGCCAGGAAGATGTCTTCCATATTTCTTGGCATAGACCAGTGAGCACCTCCAGTGCTGCATCTGTTTGTTGAAACATCTCAACTGATATTCCATCAATTCCTGGAGCCTTGTTTTTCACCAATGCCTTCAGAGCAGCTTGGACTTCTTCCTTCAGTACCATCGGTTCCTGATCATATGCCACCTCTTGAAATGGTTGAACATCCACTATTCTTTTTGGTATAATGACTCAGTGTATTCCTTCCATCTTCTTTTGATGCTTCCTGGGTCGTTTAATATTTTCCCCATGAAATCCTTCACTATTGCAACTCCAGCCTCGAATTTTCTCTTCAGTTCTTTCAGCTTGAGAAACGCTGAGCGTGTTCTTCCCTTTTGGTTTTCCATCTCTAGCTCTTTGCACATGTCATTATAATACTTTACTTTGTCTTCTCAAGATGCCCTTTGAAATCTTCTGTTCAGTTCTTTTACGGCATCAATTCTTGCTTTTGCTTTAGCTGCTCGACGCTCAAGAGCAAGTTTCAGAGTCTCCTCTGACATCTATCTTAGTCTTTTCTTTCTTTCCTGTGTTTTCAATGACCTCTTACTTTCTTCATGGATGATGTCCTTGATGTCATTCCACAACTTGTCTGGTCTTCAGTCACTAGTGTTCAATGCGTCAAATCTATTCTTCAGATGGTCTCTAAATTTAGGTGGGATATATTCAAGGTCATATTTTGGCTTTTGTGGACTTGCTCTAATTTTCTTCAGTTTCAGCTTGAACTTGCTTGTGAGGAACTGATGGTCTGTTCCACAGCTGGCCCCTGGCCTTGTTCTGACTGATGATATTGAGCTTTTCCATCGTCTCTTTCCACAGATTTAGTCAATTTGATTTCTGCGTGTTCCATCTGGTGAGTTCCATGTGTATAGTTGCCGTTTATGTTGGTGAAAGAAGGTATTTGCAATGAAGAAGTCGGTGGTCTTGCAAAATTCTATCATTCGATCTCTGGCATTGTTTCTATCACCAAGGCCATATTTTCCAGCTACTGATCCTTCTTCTTTGTTTCCAACCTTTGCATTCCAATCACCAGTAATTATCAATGCACCTTGATTGCATGTTCGATCAATTTCAGACTGCAGCAGCTGATAAAAATCTTCTATCTCTTCATCTTTGGCCCTAGTGGTTGGTGCGTAAATTTGAATAATAGTCATATTAACTGGTCTTCCTTGTAGGCGTATGGATATTATCCTATCACTGACAGCATTGCACTTCAGGATAGATCTTGAAACGTTCTTTTTGACAATGAATGCAACACCACATTCCTCTTCAAGTTGTCATTCCCAGCATAGTAGACTATATGATTGTCCAATTCAAAATGGCCAATACCAGTCCATTTCAGCTCACTGATGCCTAGGATATTGATGTTTATGCATTCCATTTCATTTTTGACAATTTCTAATTTTCCTAGGTTCATACTTTGTACATTCCAGGTTCTGATTATTAATGGATTTTGCAGCTGTTTCTTCTCATTTTGAGACGTGCCACATCAGCAAATGAAGGTCCAAAAAGCTTTACTCCATTCACATCATTAAGGTCGACCCACTTTGAGGAGGCAGCTCTTCCCCAGTCATCTTCTGAGTGCCTTCCAACCTGGGGGGCTCATCTTCCAGCACTATATCAGACAATGTTCCGCTGTTATTCATAAAGTTTTCACTGGCTAATGTTTTTCAGAACTAGACTGCCGGTCCTTCTTCCTAGTCTGTCTTAGTCTGGAAGCTCAGCTGAAACCTGTCTGCCATGGGTGACCCTACTGGTATCTGAATACTGGTGGCATAGCTTCCAGCATCACAGCAACACACAAGCCCCCACAGTACAGCAAAGTGACAGACACATGGGGGAAGGAGGAGAGATAGTAGACAGAAAATAGTGAGCTAACTAGTGGCCTCTAAAGGTGTAAACCTAACTTGGGCCAGAGTATAACATCTACCAACTCAATACATAGGTCAATATAAATGGGCTTTGCTAACGTAACTCAAACCAAACCAGACCAAACCTGTTGCCATTGAGTCTATTCCAACTCATAGTGACCCTACAGGACACAGTAGAGCTGCCCCATAGGGTTTCCAAGGAGCAGCTGGTGGATTCGAACTGCCAACCTTTTGATTAGCAGCCGAGCTCTTAACCACTATGCCACCAGGGCTCCAACGTAACTCAAGGAGTGAGTTATTTGATAATTAATTAATTAATGAGTTATTGTTAATTATTTAGGTTGGATTCCATCATGCACAATTTCAGGAACACTTTTTCTAACACTGTTCCACCTATTTTTTTTCTTTTGTGGTTTGCATTTCCCAAAACCTCAATATCGGAAATACTCAGCTATCTGCTTGAGTATGTTGGTGGAGTAGGTCACACAATGTGAAAAAATAATTCTGGTATAATTTCATGGGCAAGAAACACAAATGAGTCCTCAACCTACTCTATTTGACTCAATCTCTTATTCTCTCCATTGATCTTTCAAAATTTCTGCACTTCATACACCTATGACTCTCTCTACCTCCCTATCCTTCTATGTAGACCTCAAGTTGTGCTTCGTGGACAAAAGAAAAGAAAAAAAAAAAAGTAGGGGGGAGTCAAAGAAAATAGATGCAAATACCTTCATTGTCATGTATACCAAAAATTCTAACCTAAACTATCTGTGGAATTCTCTCATTTCAAACTTAACACTGTTGAAAATATCCACATTTTTTGGAGTCTCTTCCTTTGTCTTCCATGGCACAATTACTCATTTTTCCCTATTACCTTAATCATTATTCCTTCTTTGTTTCCTTTATATAGTCATCTTTCTAGACTTAGCACTACATGTTGAAATCCTTCAAGATTCAGTCCTAAACTTTCTTCTGATTCTATACTTTTTCCCTAGTCAATCCCATCAAAGCCTGCATCTCCAAATACATTTTAGGTTCCAATGACTCCCAAATTTATATTTCCAGTTCAGTTCTCACTTCAAAGTTATAGACTTGAATATCCAACTGCATACATTATATCCGTACTTAGATATTTTAGAAGCACATTAAATTCGGCATATTTTAAATCTCTCAAAAATGTTCTTCAGTGCAAAACTGATGATCTGTTCTCTATCACAGGAAATGAAGCCATAATCCAAAGCAATTACGCAAGCCAAAAATCTAGGAATGATTCATGACATCTCCTTTGCCTTCATCTCCATTTAAACCTTACACCAAATTCAGGCAATTTTATCTATAAATAAATATCTCTCAAATCTATCCACTTCTCTCCATCTCCACTGCCACCGCTCTTGTTCAAAGTGCCATCATTTCTGCCCGGACTACTGCAGAAGCCTTCTAATTTATCTAACCGTTTTTACTCATACTTCCTTCCAATCTGCTCTTCGTTCTACAAAGGCTATATTTTCTAAAAGTAAATCTGATCATGATCATGTCAACTTTCCCACTGTTCTTAGAATTAAGACCAAATTTATTAGCTCAATGCACAAGGCTCTGCATGATTTGAAGCCTACCTATGTCTTCAGCCTCAACTACTAGGCACTAGACACTGAGCTTGGATAGTGGGAATACACTGATGAGCAAAACAAACATGAAGCTTAATATCAAGGTGGGGAGTTACACATTAATTGAATAATCACCCAAATAAAAGTTAAAATACGACTATGTTAAGTGCCCATATGAAAAGAGACATAGTGTTTGTTGTGGAAGTATATATGACAATTTGATGGTTGATGGTCACCTTTTCTACCCATACTGTAGGCACCCTGGCCTTTGTTCAGTTTCTCAAAAATGTGATGCCCTTGACCATACTATTCTCTTACTCAAAATGGTCTTTTCTTTCCTAGTTGCCTAGTTGACCCTTATTTTCCTTCTGATCTCAGCAAAACTATTATTACTTTTGGTAAGATAGGAGATGATACTCTCTCCCTGATAGCAAAATTATCCTACTATATGTTCTCATAGCATATATTGAAAGAGTCACTCATAAATTTTCTCTCCTGTAGGCTCTTCACCATTCCTGTATACAAATCACAAGTGAAAAAAGAAAAGATCATAATTTAGCATCA
Source organism: Elephas maximus indicus (assembly GCF_024166365.1). NCBI lineage: Eukaryota > Metazoa > Chordata > Mammalia > Proboscidea > Elephantidae > Elephas > Elephas maximus. The sequence goes on along the minus strand of NC_064833.1, from coordinate 55,513,822 downwards.
TATATAATGGATTTTCCAGGATAGTCTCATTTTAAAATATTGTCCCATTTGTCACACCATTTCTCCCAATTTTGCCATTCTCTGAGAATTACCCTCCTACGCAAAGGATTGATCTTCTATAGCCATATGTGTACCATGTGACCCTGTGCCTTGCCACTGATGATAAAGCCAAATATAGACATCTAACTCACTGGAAGCCAATTATTGCCAGTGTACAAGAAAATTTCTCTCAAGAACTTGAACAAAACATTGGCACTAAGAAAATCAAGAGAAAAGTAACGTAATGGTGGCAAAAAAAAAGAAGGGAGGTGCTGAATACTTGTTTTTTTTTCCCTAATTCCTGTTGTTCCTGAAGATTGGCTGCTCAGATCTTCCTTGATACGTAGCACTATTCTTTCCGTTTATTTCCCCTTACTCTTTTGAGCTAATTTGTGTAGGTTTCTGTTACTCAAAACTAAATTCCCCTGACTAAAATATGTCTCTCCTTTGACATATGTCAAAATTCTTCCATCTTCATTTGCTCAGGGGTTGAATCCAATGTCCATGAGGGACACGTGAGCTGATTAAGCACTTAAAATGTAAATAATTACAAAGCTCTAATTTAAGCCCTGCCTGAATGATTTACTAGTTGAAGGCTTCTGGACAATTGGGGGAAATGGAAAATACAGAAACAATAAAACTTCAATCACGTTGTACAGCACTTAATAAGTGCTTAAGAAGTGGTTGTTAATTAATAACTATGGTTATTAGTCAAAAATCTGGAACAAGATAAAGGGCAAGTTTTTAGATTAACTACACTTTTCTCTGGGCCTTATACTCTTTCTTATTATGTACCGACTGTATGGAGAGAAGTGGGGATTAGAATTTAATTTATAACAGAGGCTTATAATAGCTGGACAGGTAGTGAATACCACTGAGTCTTGAACTTAAAAGATAAATGTTCTTACACTCGGCAAAGTCAGCTGCCTGAAAATCACCATTTCACAGGTGGGAGTATTACTTAGAATTAATTTAGTAAATTAACAACCCCGGCACATACTGGAATTCCTCCAGCCTTTGTTTACTGCTAGCTGTTTTTGTCAATCTATTTTCAGAAAAGAATAATTATCTAAAATGAAACATCTCTGGCAATGGAACAAGATAAAATTGGCTCAAATAGAAGCCAAAGAGATCTCTTTTATCCTTAACAGAGACAACGTGAGACAGAGTTTTGCTCATTCTGCTAAACTCTCAAATTGCAGTCACCCATTTAATCATAAACTACATAAAAAATTCTTCTCTCATAGTTTTATACTCTCATCAATATCTCATTTTTTAGCTCAGTGCAAACTGACTTCCTTCTCTGTCAGTGACTTCTTATTTAGTCAGTGAAATGTTTTTTGATCAGTCCTCACACTCCTCAACTTCAGCAGCATTCAACCATTTTGATTACCGCCTCTTTATAAAACATGTGGTGATTTTCCTTTACAATTCTCTGAACCTCCTGTGGGTTTTCCAAGGCATTTTCTTTCTCCTCTTACCACCTAAAAGTTGGCATTCTCCAGTCGTATGTCTCCAATCTTATACCATTATATTATTGCTCTCTGTACATACTTCTCTTACTGACCATATCTCTTATCAGGCTCTCAGACAGAAACCATGTTGCAGTCACCCAAGACCACCTGCCATGTCTTTTATGTACCCTACACACCTCTGTTCTCCACAGCTTCACTCGTATTTTCCTACTGCCTAAACCGTTAGATTCAATTCAGATTGCCACGATTTCCACTTGAGGACACAGTGAAAAGTGACCTTTTCTTCTGTTGAATTTCCAAAGCAATTATATTGTTCCCTTACGGCAACTTATTAGATACTGTCGTGCCAATATTTATCTACAAGGCACCAAATTATAATGATTTTGAGCCATAATGCCCATTTTGCAAAAAAAAAAAAAAGTTAAGTCCAGAGAGGGGAAGTTACTTACCACAGCTGGTGTCAGAGGTCAGGCTGAAATACAGATGTTGCCTGTTCTACTAGATTGTAAGCCTTTTTAGTGCAAAGAATACATCTTATTCATCTTCAAGCACTAGTACAGAATATTAAAAATGGTGTTTTAACAGATGCTTGCTGATAGAATGATTTCGTGAATTATTGACACATCAGTGACTAGAAAGGATTCTAAGATTTAAGGAAAATATTTTTTTTAAGAACTGAAGAGTCTGGTTCACGTTTAAATTTCAAGCCTAAGAACTGGTAGAAAGGTAGAAGTTGAAAAACAAAAAATGGAATAAATGCACAAGAAAGGTCCCTAAGGAGGTGGGAGGGAAAGGATGCAGAGTCTAAGGGAAGAGGTTGACTTTGAAAAAAAAGAGAGAAAAACTCCTGTCCTGGCATCGAATAGGGAAGGTTATTAAATCCAGCCTAAGAGCAATTTAGGATATCTACGATTCTCTTCCCTTTAAAAATACTTAAGAGCCGAAGTGTGTCACATGTACCCACAACCTAAATACAGCCTGTATTCAATTAGTTTCATGCGAAGCGAATATTTCCACAACCACAGCATTCCCACATTAACAGGAAAAAAAAAAGATTAACATGGTGGTCTGATATCTCTGGTTCCAGGAAAGAAAGAAGTTGTTGATAAAACAGGTACTTTGAATAGATGGAAAAATAATTAAGAGGAAGTGGCAAGGCTGGTATACTCTGACCTGATTAGGAAAGTCACAAAGAATTAAAAAAAAAAAAAAATTGAATCATTTATTTAAAATAAAACTCCAAATCCAGCAGAAGATGTACATTTCATATTGCATGCAAAAATAATAGCTTACGAGATTTGCTTCTCAGTGGATTGTAAATTACCTGCTATAAACATGAAGCTGTCTCCGCCAGAATATGCGAAAAATGCTTGGAAGAAGGCTTCTGTCATCTGGGAGGCATCTGGAAACTCAGCATCGAAAGTATTCTGAAACCTCTCTACATTCTCCTTCCTTCCTCTCACTAGTATCACCACTCCAGTCAGGGAAACGAGACCAAGTATGGCCATTTTCAGCATTGTGCTGGCTGTCTGAAGCCAAACCATCTCTTTTACACCACGAGTATTCAGGATTGCCACTATCCATACAATGGCCAGTGCCAGACATTTCTTTGGGAGCTCTGGAGCAGAGCAGCTGCCATAGAAAGGCTGGATGCCATACTCAGCGAGGAGCAGGGTTTGGCTAGCGACTATCCCCGGCCCCAGAAATAAGCCTGTCCAAAGTTTTAGGAAAGCGATCACGGAGCCAAAGCATTTCTTGAGAAAATAGTACTGAACCCCACTGCATGGGAAGGTTATACCTATCTCTGCAGAGCAGAGAAAGCTCATCATGGACAATAAAGCACAGGCAGCCCAAATACACAGGGATAGCCCCACATTCATGCAAGAGTACTTCAGCACCCCTTTGGGAGCCACAAAAATTCCTGTACCAATCATATTAATGATGGTAAAACATACGCCCTGGTAATATCCAAATACCCTCCGGAGCTGTCTCTTCTTCCCTTCATCCATTTTCTTTAAGGAATTTAAATTTTCTACATATATTACAATTTTTGAATTTTCCTGACTATATTGCTAAATAAAATGTTCATCGATTCTCTGAAATAGAACAGGGCAGTGCTTTTCATTCCACCTTTATTACACATAGCTCATGTTTAATGATTAACAAAATACGTGTGAAACATTAAAGAAAATAGTGTGAGATTTCTTAGAAGAGTTTAGTTTGCTTGTTTTTTTAATTATTATCAAAATAATACATTCAAATGGATAAATGGAATTTCAAATAGGACAGAGGGTATTACAGTGAAAAGCAGAAATCGGCTGTGTAGTTGATTTTCTCCCTGTCTCCTCTTAAAGTAGATAAGTAAGAGGGGAGCAATGGGTAGGACCACAGACAGTTCTGCACTCTGCTACTTTGCGTCTTTCTGGAGGGGAGGCCTGGTTTCATTTGGGATGTGGACTTGGTCATGTTTACTCAGCTCTGTACAGTATTACCGTAGATTTTTTGGATGCAATCTTCCAGAAAACTGCCATTTTTCCCACAACCAAAGCAAAAACATGGACAATTTAATTTTCACATACCCTTAGGGGATACTTCAGAAATACTTTACTTCCAACCTGGGGCTGTGCTCCAGGCTTAGGAGCCTTCGGAAATACTCTTGACAATGCTTTTCATTGTAAAATCAACATATGTGAGAGCTACTCAGGTCCAGGCCTTGTTCAGATGGTTAGGACCCTCCTTCCCCTCGTCCTTGGGGTCAGGTCTTCTCCTGTACTTCCCATTCACATCTCTGTGCCTGTGACCCGGGGTACCAGAGTGATGGCTGATCAAGAGACAGGCTCATTTTGCAAGTGAACCATGCCCATGCATGTACATGTGTGCATACACACAGGCTATGCACTGCATCCAAGCGATCATATGACTGCTAGGATGAAGATGATCCAATCCAATTGGGTTACACACACAAGACACACAATATTGGCAACTAAAATCCATTGTTATTATTTGAAGAAGGTTAACAGTAAACAAGAAGAGATTACTTACAGAAAGCAAACAGTAAACAATAGGAACAGATTTGATGTGAATCGGTCCTTTCCCCGCCCCCAGGAGTACCCTACTTAGTATCATAGGAGAGAACTCTTTTATGTCTAAAAGGGAACTCACTCTCCCTTCTCGAATTACCTGTGTCCATGTCTATGCCGCCAGGTGGGCAAGACTTGGACCAAGTGTTAGCAGGTGTCTCTCTCTCAGCAGGTGTGTCATGGGGTCAGGTCAGGTGCAACATGGCTGTGTTCATCTCTGTGGCTTTTTTTTTTTTTTTGATAGGAAGGTTTTATTGGGAATTTGTAAAATTTTTCTATTGGGTTTTAGGTGAAAGTTTACAGTACAAATTAGTTCCTCAATCAAAATTTATAATTTATACACAAAGTGACATTGGTTGTAATCCCCACAATGTGTCAGCATTCTCTCCCTTTCCCTTTATACCTGTGGGTTCCCTCCCATCCATTCATCCAGGTTCCTGTCCTTCCCTGCCTTCTCCTCTTTGCTTTTGGGCAAGTGCTGCCCATTTGGTCTAGTGTACTTGATTGAACTAAGAAGTACCTACCTCATGTGTGTTATTATTTGTTTTATAGGTCTCTCTGATCTTTGGTTGAAAACTGAATTTCAGGGGTGGCTTCAGGTGTGAGTTAGCAGGGTGTCCAGGGCCATAGTCTCAGGGGTTCCTACAGCCTCTGTCAGACCAGTAAGTCCGGTCTTTTTTTTTGCGAATTTGAATTTTGGTCTACATTTTTCTCCCACTCTGTCCAGAACCCTCTATTGTGATCCCTGTCAGAGCAGTTGGTGGTGGTGGCCAGGCACCGTGTATCTGTTCTAGGCACAGGTTAGTGGAGGCTGTGGATCATGTGGTCCATTAGTCCTTTGGACTGATATTTTCTCTGTCTTTCGTTTTCTTCACTCTCCTTTGCCCCGGACATGATGGAACCAATGGATGTATTTCAGATGGTTGCTCGCAAGCTTTTAAGATCCCAGAGAACTACTCACCAAAATGGATGTAGAACATTTTCCTTATGAACTTTGTTATGCCAATTGACCTAGATGTCCCCTGAGATCATGTTTCGCAGCCCTCAGCCCCAGTAACTCGGTTCCTTGAGGTGTTTAAATGTATCTAGGAAGCTTCTGTGGTTTTGCCTTGGTCCAGTTGTGCTGACTTCCCGTATATTGTGTGTTGTCTTTCCCTTCACCAAAGTTAACGCTTGTCTACTATCTTAGTTAGTGAGTTCCCTTCCCCATCCCTCCTCTCCCTTGTAACCAACGAAGATTGTTTTTTCTGTGTGTAAAATTTTTCATGAGTTTTTATAATAGTGTTCTCATATATTTGTCCTTTTGTGATTGACTTATTTCTCTCAACATAATGCCCTCCAGATTCATCCATGTCGTGAGATGTTTTGAGGATTCATCATTGTTCTTTATCATTTTGTAGCATTCCATTATGTAAAATAATTTGTTCCTCCATTCATCTGTTGATGGGCACTTAGGTTGTTTTCATCTTTTTGCTATTGTGAGTAATGCTGCACAGAACATGAGTATGCATATGCCTATTTGTGTGACGGCTCTCATTTCTCTAGGATATATTCCTAGGAGAATTGCTGGATGGTATGGTATTTCTGTTTCTAGTTTTTAAGGAGGCACCATATCATTTTCTGTAGTGGTTATGCCATTTTACACTCCCACCAGCAGTTCCTAAGAGTTCCAATCTCCCCGAACTTCTCTAGCATATCTCATTTTCTGGGTTTTTTTTTTTTGTGTGTGTGCCAGTAATGTCAGGGCGAGATAGTATTTCATTGTAGTTATGATTTGCATTTCTCTAATGGCTAACGATCAAGAGCATTTCTTCATGTGTCTGTTAGCTGTATCAATGTCTTCTTGATGAAGTGTCTGTTCAAATCCTTTGCTCATTTTTTTAATTGGATTATTTGTCTTTTTGTTATTGAGGTGTTTCAGTATTCTATAGATTTTAGAGATTAGACCCTTGTTGGATATGTCATAGTCAAAAAATTTTTCCCAGTCTGTGTGTTCTCTTTTTACTCTTTTGGTGAGGTCTTTTGATGAGAATAAGTGTTTAACTTTTAGGAGCTCCCAGTTATGGCACAGTGGTTAAGAGCTCCGCTGCTGACCAAAAGGTTGGGAGTTTGAATCCACCAACTGCTCCCTGGAAACCCTATGGGGCAGCTCTCTGTCCCATAGGGTTGCTATGAGTCAGAATCGACTTGGTGGCAATGGGCTTGGCTTGGGCCAGTTATCGAGTTTATCTTCTGGTGTTTGTGAATTGTTAGTTACGGTTTGTATTGAATTTATGCCATGTTTAGGGCCCCTACGTTGTCTTTATTTATCTATTCATTTATTTTCTTCCATGATCTTTAGAGTTTTGGGTTTTATATTTAGGTCTTTAATCCATTTTTAGTTAGTTTTTGTGTATGGTATGAGGTATGGGTCCTGTTTCATTTCTTTACAGATGCACATCCAGTTTTCCCAGCACCATTTGTTAAAAAGACTGTCTTTTCCCCATTTAATGAACTTTGTTTCCTTGTCAAAGATAAGCTGACCACAGGTAGATGGATTTACATCTAGGTTCTCGATTCTGCTCCACTGGTCTATGTGTCTGTTGTTGAACCAATACAAGGCTGTTTTGACTACCGGGGCTGTATAGTAGATTCTGAGATCAGAGAGTATGAGGCCTCCTACTTTGTTCTTTATCTTCAATGCTGCTTTGCTTATCCAAGGCCTCTTTCTTTTCCATATAAATGGTATGGAGCCCTGGTGGCACAGTGGTTAAAAGCTGGGCTGCAAAACAAAAGGTTGGTAGTTCAAATCCAGCTTCCTTGGAAATCCTATGGGGCAGTTCTACTCTGTCCTACAGGGTCACTATGACTTGAATCGATGGCAATAGGTTTGTTTTATTTTATAAATGGTATTGTTTATCTGCTTTCTGTTTTGAAATTCTCTTTGTTGATGTATAAGAATCCAACCAATTTTTGTATGTTGACTTGTATCCTGCAACCCTGCTGAATCCTTCTATTAGTTTCAGTAGTTTTCCTTTGGAATTTTTGGGGTTCTCTATGTATAAGATCAAATCATCTGTGAATACAGATAGTTTTACTTCTTCCTTTCCAATATGGATGCCTTTTGTTTCTTTTTCTTGCCTTATTGCTCTAGCCAGGACTTCCAGCATAATCTTAAATAGGAGTGGTGAAAAAGGGCGTCCTCGTCTTGTTCCTGTTCTCAGGGGGAATGTTTTTAGCCTCTCTCCATTGAGAATGATGTTGGCTGTTGGTTTTGTATACATGCCCTTTATTATGTTGAGGTATTTCTCTTCTATTCCTATTTTATTGAGAGTTTTTATCAAGAATGGGTGTTAGACTTTATCAAATGCCTTTTCTGCATCTATTGAAATGATCATGTGCTTGTTTTCTTTTTTTCTATTTCAGTCATGGATTACATTCATTGATTTTCTAACACTGAACCATCCTTGCATATTTTGTATGAATCCCACTTGGTCTGTGGTGTATTATTTTTTTGATATGATACTGAATTCTATTGGCTAGAATTTTGTTGAGACTTTTTGTGTCTATATTCATGAGAGATATTGGGTGCAATTTTCTTTTTCCATGGTGTTTGCCTGGCTTTGGTATCAGATTTATGTTGGCTTCATAGAATGAATTCAGGAGTATTCCTTCCTTTTCTATGCTCTGAATAGTTTGAGTGGTATTGGTGTGAGCTCTTCTCTGAATGTTTGGTACAATTCTCCAGTAAAGCCGTCAGGGTCAGGGCTTTTTTTGGGGGGGTGGGGGAGAGTTTTGTTTTATTACTTCTTCAGTCTCTTCTCTTGTTATGGGTCTGTTCAGATTTTCTGTTTGTTGTTAGTTTATGTAGGTAGTGTGTTTCTAGAAATTTGTCCATTCCCTCTAGGCTGTCAAATTTGTTGGCGTACAATTTTTCATAGTATTCTGTCATGATCCTTTTTATTTCAGTTGGGTCTGTTGTAATGTCCCCTGTCTCATTTCTTATGTGTATTATTTGCTTCCTCTCCTGTTTTTCTTTTGTCAGTTTGGCCAACGGTTTGTCGATTTTGTTGATCTTTTCAAAGAAATGGTCTTGTTGATTCTTTCTAGTGTATTTCTGTTCTCTATTTCATTTACTTCTGCTCTAATCTTTATTATTTCCTTTCTTCTGATGCCTGTGGGCTACTTTTGCTGTTCTCTTTCTACTTGTTTGCATTGTAGGGTTAAAGTTTTAATTTTGGCCCATTTTTCTTTTTCTTGATATTGTGTTTATTGCTATGAACGGATCTCTGAGCACTACCTTTGCTGTGTCCCAAAGGTTTTGGTATGATGTGTTTTCAATCTCATTTAATTTTAGGAATTTTTTTATTCCCTCATTGATTTCTTCTATTATCTAGTTGTTTTTAAGCAACTTGTTATTCAGTTTCCACGTCTTTATCGTTTTCCCTTGCTCTTCCCGTTATTGATTTCGACTTTATTGGTGTGATCAGAGAGAAATTTTGTATTATTTTGATTATTTGGATTCTACGAAGGGTTGCTTTGTGGCCTAAAATGTGGTCTGTTCTGGAGAGCATTTCATGTGCACTGGAGAAGAAGGTATACTTTGCTGCTGTTGGGAGCAGTGTTCTATATATGTCTATGAGGTCAAGTTGGTTGATTATGGCCTTTAAGTCTTCAGTATTTTTGTTCAATTTCTTTCTAGATGCGTTCTGTCCTTTACCAAGAGTGGTGTGTTGAAGTCTCCTACTATTATTGTGGAGCTGTGTATTCACTTTTCAGTGTTGTTAGAGTTTGTTTTATGTACTTTGGAGCCCTGTTTTGGGTGTGTAGACATTTATTACGGTTATGTCTTCTTGGTGGATTGTATTTTTAATCATTAAATAATCTCCTTCCTTGTCTTTTATGGTTGATTTTGCCTTAAAGTCTATTTTGTCTGAGATAAGTATTGCCACTCCTGCCCTTTTTTGGTTACCGTTTGCTTGATATAACTTTTTCCATCCTTTGATTTTTAATATATTTATGTTTTTGTGTCTAAGGTGTGTCTCTTGTAAACAGCATATTGATGGGTCCTGTTTTTCTATCCATTCTGCCACTCTCTCTCTCTTTATGGGTGCATTTAAGCCATTTACATTCAGTACAATTATCAATAGGTATGAGTTTATTGCTGTTATATTTCCCCCATGTGTCTGTCTGTTTGTTGTACTGTGGGGGCTTGATGTGATGCTGGAAGCTATGCCACCGGTATTCAGATACCAGCAGGGTCACCCAAGGCAGACAGGTTTCAGCTGAGCTTCCAGACTAAGACAACTAGGAAGAAGGACTCGGCAGTCTACTTCTGAAAAGCATTAGCCAGTGAAAACTTTATGAATAGCAGCGGAACATTGTCTGATATAGTGCTGGAAGATGAGCCCCCCAGGTTGGAAGGCACTCAAAAGATGACTGGGGAAGAGCTGCCTCCTCAAAGTAGGGTCGACCTTAATAATGTGAATGGAGTAAAGCTTTTTGGACCTTCATTTGCTGATGTGGCACGTCTCAAAATGAGAAGAAACAGCTGCAAAATCCATTAATAATCAGAACCTGGAATGTACAAAGTATGAACCTAGGAAAATTGGAAATCATCTAAAATGAAATGGAACGCATAAATATCGATATCCTAGGCATCAGTGAGCTGAAATGGACTGGTATTGGCCATTTTGAATTGGACAATCATATAGTCTACTGTGCTGGGAATGACAACTTGAAGAGGAATGTGGTGTTGCATTCATTGTCAAAAAGAACGTTTCAAGATCTATCCTGAAGTACAGTGTCGTCAGTGGTGGGATAACATCCATACGCCTACAAGGAAGACAAGTTAATACGACTATTATTCAAATTTGCACGCCAACCACTAGGGCCAAAGATGAAGAGATAGAAGATTTTTATCAGCTGCTGCAGTCTGAAATTGATCGAACATGAAATCAAGGTGCATTGATAATTACTGGTGATTGGAATGTAAAGGTTGGAAAAAAAGAAGAAGGATCAGTAGTTGGAAAAACATGGCCTTGATGATAGAAACAATGCCGGAGATCTGAACGACAGAATTTTGCAAGACCACCGACTTCATTGCAAATACCTTCTTTCGCCAACATAAATGGCAACTACACACATGGACCTTGCCAGATGGGACACACATAAATCAAATTAACTATATCTGTGGAAAGAGACGATGGAAAGGCTCAACATCATCAGTCAGAACAAGGCCAGGGGCCGACTGTGTAACAGACCATCAATTGCTCATATGCAAGTTCAAGCTGAAACTGAAGAAAACCAGAGCAAGTCCACAATAGCCAAAATATGACCTTGAGTATATTCCACCTGAATTTAGAGACCATCTCAAGAATAGATTTGATGCATTGAACACTAGTGACCGAAGACCAGACAAGTTGTGGAATGACATCAAAGATATCATCCATGAAGAAAGCAAAAGGTCACTGAAAAGACAGTAAAGAAAGGAAAGACCAAGATGGATGTCAGAGGAGACTCTGAAACTTGCTCTTAAGCATCGAGCAGCTAAAGCAAAAGGAAGAATTGATGAAGTAAAAGAACTGAACAGGTGATTTCAAAGGGCCTCTCGAGAAGACAAAGTATTATAATGACTTATGCAAAGAGCTGGAGATGGAAAACGAAAAGGGAAGAAGACGCTTAGCATTTCTCAAGCTGAAAGAACTAAAATTCAAGGCTCGAGTTGCAATAGTGAAGGATTCCGTGGGGAAAATATTAAACGACACAGAAAGCATGAAAAGAAGATGGAAGGAATACACTGAGTCATTACACCAAAAAGAATTAGTCGATATTCAACTATTTCAAGAGGTGGCATATGATCAGGAACCGATGGTACTGAAGGAAGAAGTCCAAGCTGCCATGAAGGCATTGGTGAAAAACAAGGCTCCAGGAATTGATGGAATATCAGTTGAGATGTTTCAACAAACAGATGCAGCACTGGAGGTGCTCACTGGTCTATACCAAGAAATATGGAGGACATATTCCTGGCCAACTGACTGGAAGAGATCCATATTTATGCCTATTCCCAGGAAAGGTGATCCAATTGAATGTGGAAATTATAGAGCAATATCATTAATATCACATGCAAGTAAAATTTTGCTGAAGATCATTCAAAAATGGCTGCAGCAGTATATCAACAGGGGACTGCCAGAAATTCAGGCCAGTTTCAGAAGAGGACGTGGAACCAGGGATATCATTGCTGATGTTAGGTGGATCCTGGCTGAAAGCAGAGGATACCAGAAGGATGTTTACCTGTGTTTTATTGATTATGCAAAGGCATTCGACTGTGTGGATCATAACAAATTATGGATAACATTGCAAAGAATGAGAATTCCAGAACACTTAATTGTGCTCATGAGGAACCTTTACATAGATCAAGAGGCAGTTGTTTGGACAGAATAAGGGGATACTGATTGGTTTAAAGTCAGGGAAGGTGTCCGTCAGGGCTGTATTCTTTCACCATACCTATTTAATCTGTATGCTGAACAAATAATCTGAGATGCTGGACTATATGAAGAAGAACAGGGCATCAGGACTGGAGGAAGACTCATTAACAACCTGCGTTATGCAGATAACACAACCTTACTTGCTGAAAGGGAAGAGGGCTTGAAGCACTTACTAATGAAGATCAAAGACCAAAGCCTTCAGTATGGATTGCACCTCAACATAAAGAAAACAAAAATCCTCACAACTGGACCAATGAGGAACATCATGATAAATGGAGAAAAGATTGAAGTTGTCAAGGATTTCATTTTACTTGGATCCACAATCAACAGCCATGGAAGCAGCAGTCAAGAAATCAAAATATGCATTGCATTGGGTAAATCTGCTGCAAAGGACCTCTTCGAAGTGTTGAAGAGCAAAGAGGTCAACCTGAAGACTAAGGTGCGCCTGACCCAAGCCATGGTATTTTCAAAAGCGTCATATGCATGTGAAAGGTGGACAATGAATAAAGAAGACTGAAGAACAGCTGACGCCTTTGAATTGTGGTGTTGGAGAAGAATATTGAATATACCATGGACTGCAGAAAGAACGAACAAACCTGTCTTTGAAGAAGTACAACCAGAATGCTCCTTAGAAGCAAGGATGGTGAGACTGCATCTCACATACTTTGGACATATTGTCAGGAGGAATCAGTCCTTGGAGAAGGATATCATGCTTGGCAGAGTACAGGGTCAGCGGAAAAGAGGAAGACCCTCAACGAGGTGGATTGACACAGTGGCTGCAACAATGAGCTCAAGCATAACAACGATTGTAAGGGTGGCTCAGGATCAGGCAGTTTTTCGTTCTGTTGTGCATAGGGTCAGTATGAGTTGGAATCGACTCGACGGCACCTAACAACAACAGCAACATATTATTATTATTATTGTGCCTTTTTTTTGTGGTACTGATGTTTTCGTTATTCCTTTTACTTTGCTGTGCTGACTTCCTTTTGTTTGTGCATTTTCTTTTCATTTCTTTAGCTTTTGCAGATTTTGTGTTTCCTGATACTATGTTTTTCTTCTCTATTCTGTTGAGTAGGTTTGTTAACTTTGTGGTTACCTTGAAATTTACCCTTATCTCCCTAAGTTTGAACTACTCTTTTATTACTTGATATCACCTTGACTTCCTCTCCTTTTGAAAGTTCTATACCAACACCCTTTTATTGTTTTGACATTATTGTCATTTACAGATTGACGTCTCTGTTTTCCTGTTTCAAGTCTTTTAGCTCTGTTTGATTATTGAGAGTCTTTGCCTAGGTTCATATCTGGCTTATGCTGTCCTGTGTCCTAGACTCTGGTTTTTGTACGATGTTGTTCGTTCTCTAACTGAAGGACTCCCTTCAATATTTCTTGTAAATTTGGTTTGGTTTTTACATATTCTCTTAATTTCTGCTTGTCTGGCAAGTTCACCATTGTATCCGAGAGTTTTGCAGGACATATTATTCTTGAGTAGTGGTTTTTTTCTTTCTAGGTTTTTTATATGTCATTCTGTTGCCTTCTTGCCTGCATAGTTTCGGCTGAATAATCAGAGCTTAGTCTTATTGCTTGCCCTTTGTAAGCGACTTTCCACTTTCTTGAATCCTGCTTTCAGGATTCTTACTTTGTCTTTGATTTTGACAAGGGTGATTATGATATGTCTTGGTGACTTTCTTTTGGGGCCTATCCTATATGGAATTTGTTGAGCTTCTCGGTTGGTCAGCTTTTCATCTTTCGTATTTGGGAAGTTTTCTGCCAGCAAATCTTCAGCAATCTTTTCTGTGTTTTCCATTTTCTCTGTCTGTTCTGGAACTCTGATCACGTGCACATTGTTGCTCTTGATTATGTCTCACATAATTCTTAGGTTTTCTTCATTCATTTCTCTGATTTTTCCTCAAACTAAGCGGCTTGTCTTTTATGGTTGATTTTACCTTTTGTCCATGGATTTGCCTTCAATCTTGCTGATTCTGTCTCCCACTGTTTCAAATTTGATCCTAAAACCTTGTAATGAGTTTTCTATTTCTGAAATGTTGTTGCTTATGTTTTGAATTTCTAGCTGCTGTTTTTGTATGATTTCTAATTGCTTATTTATTTTGATATTTTGTTCTTGTATTATTTTCCTGAATTCTTCTATTGCTTTGTCTGTGTTTTCCTTGATTCTGTCTATTTTTTCCTTGGTTTTGTCTGTGTTTTCTTGATCTTTTTCCTAATCTCTTGGAGAGCCCTAACAATTAGTCTTTTGAATTCCATGCCAGGTAATTCCATTTCTTTTCCTTCTTCTGGAAGATCATCTTATTATTTTGGTCACTTGCTGGAGCCATCATGTCCTACTTTTTCATATGTTTTGATATTGTCTGCTGTCTCTGAGACATTAAGCTATCTTTTCCTTTATTTATTGATTATATGTTCTTTTATTTCACCTTGCTTCTTTGTTTTGTTTTGATATGTCAGGGCAGGTGGGCCAGATGTGCTTTGATGCTTGCTTGTCTGTGGGTACGACAGCTCTCACCAACCTTGTCTGGGTGAGCAGGGCAACAGCAGGCAGGGCAATCCTACTTTACTGTACACTGATTTGGCAAGATGTCTCAGTGTGGACTGGGTGAGCATTGTCTGCCTCCTGATGTTGGTCCGGTGGTGTGGAAGTGTTCACAGCCACTCACCAGATAGGCAGGGGTGTTGGACAGTGAGTGGTATGAGCTTTCTTCCCACCATCCAGCAGCTTGTTGAGTGGTGGGGGGAGCAGCACAGGTCTGGTGTGGTGGCAGGCCTGAGCCAGGGGTGCTCTAGCTGCAGTGGCATGGTGAGGACTGGTGGGAAGGGGAGGTGGCGTATGGGGCTAGCTGAGGGGAAGAAAGAAAAGTAAAGAGAGAGAAAGAAGAAAAAAGAATAATAAGGGTAGCCAGCAGGTGGGGGCAGGGTGGACCTAAAGGCCAGTGGGAAAAAGGGAAGATGGCATATGGGGCTAGGTGGGAAGTAGAAAGTGGCAAGCTGGTAGCTCACTAGCCACAGAAGTACACCATGGCCCAGCAGAAAGGGATAAAGGTGGTGTACAAGGGTAGGTGGGAGGGAGAAAGAAAAGAAACAAAGGTGAAAAAAAAAAGAAGGAAAAAAATGGCATGGCAGGAGCCGACGGGTGGGATGAGGCAGACCCAGGCTGACAGGGGGTCAGTGGCTTTCTAGTCAATATGGTATGGCATGGACTGGCAGGAAGTGGCAAAGGTGGAGTACGGGCTAGGTGGGAGGGAGAAAGAAAAGGAGGAAAAGGGGGAAAAAAATGGCATGGTGGGAGCTGGTGGGTGTGGGCAGGGGGAGGGTCTGGGCTGGCAGCAGGCTGGTGGCTCTCTATACAAAGCAGCACACCATGGTCCAGCAGGAAGGGGTAGAGGCAGAGTATGGGGCTAGGTGGGAGGGAGAAACAAAAGGAAGAAAGGAAAAAGAAAAAGAAAAAATGGCATAGCAGGAGCTGACAGGTGAGGGCGGGGCAGATCCAGGGTGATAGTGGGCTGGTAGCTCTCTAGCTGAGTGGCATGGCATGGCCTGTGGTGAAGGGTGAGGGTGGCATACAGGGCTAGGTGGGAGGAAAAAGAAAATGCAGGAAGAAAGGGGGGAAATGGTGTGTCAGGCACTGGCTGATGGGGATGGAGTAGACCAGGGTTGATAGCAGGCCAGCAGCTCTCTAGCCAGGAGGTGCAGTGTGGCCCATCGGAAAGGGGTGGGGCTGGGATGGTGTATAAGGCAGAAGGGTAAGGGATGGGAAAGTGTGTTCCTCTTGCTACTGGGTGCTCTGTCTCCTATTGGGAGCTCCATGAATTGCCTTCTCATACTCCCTGTCTTGAGCCATTGCTGGCTATGCTCCAAGATGGCGATGCTGTACTGTTAGTTGGCAGGGGTGCTCCAATATGTATCTCTTCTTATTCTCTATTTTCTTTCAGTTTCTTCTTCCATTCGGTGTTTGATCTAGTTCTTTATCCCTTCATTTATGCTTACGGTTTCAGGATTGACATTTGTATCTGTTTTACTTAGCTTTTTGGGCCTTTGCTGCAGAGGGATGGGATGACATGATGCATCTGTCTGCAGTGCCATATTGGCTCCACCTCCTCTCTCTGTGGCTTTTCTTGGCCAGGTCTGGCCCTTGTGCTTGTTGGTCTAGCTCTTAACCAACACCTTTAGGTCAACCCTGGGCCAATGCCATGGTTAGGCCAGCATTACCACAGCTCTTGAGGCAAAACTTTTACAGTGTATGCTAAAGCCTCTGTTCTGTTGGCAATCTTGCCCAGAGGTTCCCAGTTCTCCTCCATGGGCCAACTCTGCCCACTGCCACTGTCATCCAATGTCATGGTTTCCACTGCACCATTTCTCTGCTACTCAGCTCTTGCCAACCTTTCTCTTGATTTTCAGTATCCTGTTACCAGCTGTCAAGAGTCCTTGACAGCTCTTCTAAGAGGTTCTCAGTGCAGGCCCCTATGTCCAAAGGACACACTCCCCTCCTGGCTCTTGCTAATCAGACAGTCCCCTGTGAGACTACACATTCTAGAGTTTTTATCAGACACTGGCAGTTCCCCCAGTCAATCCTGGTAAAGGTAAGATGGAGGGGGGGAAGACAATCTTGGTAAAGGTCAACTACTGAGGTGGGGGCAGTCAATCCATGTAAAGGTGGATCAATCACTTGCAAGGTGCTTATGTAGATAACAAACCTACCAATCCTTAAGCATACTGCAGCCTGACCAATCATTGGTCAGGAAAACCCACTGCACCACAGCAAGGTATTTCATTCCCTGGCCTTGCTAACTGGCTTTCATTGGCCTAATGAAGGTAAACACAATTTTTCCCAAAAGCTTAACCTTAAAAATAGGAAGAAGAAGGAGTAGGGAAGTGAGAGGATGGTCGTAGCTGTTGTTACCAAAAAAACCAAACCCAGTGCTGTCGAGTCGATTCCGACTCACAGAAACCCTTTAGTACAGAGTAGAACTGCCCCATACAGTTTCCAAGGAGTGCCTGGCAGATTCAAACTGCCGACCCTGTGGTTTCCAGCCATAGCACTTAACCACTACGCCACCAGAGTTTCCACTGCTGTTGTTAGGTGCCATCAACGCAGCTCCAAGGCATGGTGACCCTATGCACAACAGAGCGAAACACTGCCCAGTCCTGCGCCTTCCTCAGAATTGTTGCTTTGCTTGAGCCCATTATAGCAGCCACTGTGTCAATCCATCCCATTGAGTGTCTTCCTCTTTTTTGCTGACCCTCCGCTTTACTAAGCATGATGTCCTGTTCCAGGGACTGATCCCTCCTGATAATGTGTCCAAAGTATGTGAGTTGTAGTCTTGCCATCACTGCTTCTAAGAAGCATTCAGGTTGTACTTCTTCCAAGGCAGAATTGTTTGTTCTTTTCGCAGTCTGTGGTATAGTCAATATTCTTTGCCAACACCACAATTCAAAGGTGTCAGTTCTTCTGTGGTCTTCCTTATTTGCTGTCCAGCTTTAGCATGCATATGAGGCAATTAAAAACACCATGGCTTGGGTCAGGCTCACCATAGTCCTCAAGGTGACATCTTTGCTTTTCAACACTTTAAAAAGGTCTTTTGCAGCTGATTTGCCCAATGCAATGTGTCTTTTGATTTCTTGACTGCTGCTTCCATGTGTGTTGACTGTGGATTCAGGTAAAATGAAATCCTTGACAACTTCAATCTTTTCTCCATTTATCATGATGTTGCTTATTGGTCTAGTTGTGAGGATTTTTGTTTTCTTTATGTTGAGGTGTAAGCCATATTGAAGGCTGTGGTGTCTGATCTTCATCAGTAAGTGCTTCAAGTCCTCTTCAATTTCAGCAAGGAAGGTTGTGTCATCTGCATAACGCAGGTTGTTAATGAGTCTTCCTCCAATTCTGATGCCCTGCTCTTCTTCATATAATCCAGCTTCTTGGATCATTTCTTCAGATAGAATAGGTATGGTGAAAGAATACAACCCTGACACATAGCTTTCCTAACTTTAAACTATGCAGTACCCCCTTGTTTTGTTCAAATGACTGCCTCTTGATCCATGTACAGATTCCTCATGAGCACAATAATGTGTTCCAGAATTCCCATTTTCCGCAATGTTATCCATAATTCGTTATGATCCACACAGTTGAATGCCTTTGCATAGTCAATAAAACACAGGTAAACATCTTTCTGGTATTCTCTGCTTGCAGCCAGGGTCCATCTGACATCAGCAATGATATTCCTGGTTCCACGTCCTCTTCTCAATCCAGCTTGAATTTCTGGCAGTTCCCTGTCAATACACTGCTGCAGCCACTTTTGAATGATCTTCAGCAAAATTTTGCTTGCGTGTGATATTAATGATGTTTGATAATTTCTGCATTCAGTTGGATCCCTTTCTTGGGAATAGGCGTAAATATGGATCTCTTCCAGTCAGTTGGCCAGGTAACTGTCTTCCAAGTTTCTTGGAATAGAGGAGTGAGCACTTCCAGCAATGCACCCATTTGTTGAAACGTCTCAATTGGTATTCCATCAATTCCTGGAGACTTGTTTTTTACCCAATGCCTTCAGTGCAACTTGGACTTCTTCCTTCAGTACCATTGGTTCCTGATCATATGTTACCTCATGAAATGGTTGAACATCAACCAATTCTTTTTGGCATAGTGGCTTTATGTATTCCTTCCATCTTCTTTTGATGCTTCCTCCATTTTTTTAATATTTTCCCCATAGAATCCTTAAGTATTGCAACTGGGAGCTGGAATTTTTTCTTCAGTTCTTTTAGCTTGAGAAGTGCTGAGTGTGTTCTTCTCTTTGGGTTTTCTATCTCCAGGTCTTTGCATATGTCATTATAATACTTTACTTTGTCTTCTTGAGCCACTCTTTGAAATCTTCTGTTCAGCTCTTTTACTTCATTATTTTTTTCTTTTGCATTAGCTACTCAGCATTCAAGAGCAAGTTCCAGAGTCTCTTTTGACATCCATTTAGTTCTTTTCTTTCTCTCCTGTCTTTTTAATGATCTCTTGCTTTTTTCATGTACGATGTCTTTGATGTCATTCCACCACTTATCTGGTCTTTGGTCATTAGTGTTCAACACGTCAAATCTATTCTTGAGATGGTCTCTAAATTCAGGTGGGCTATATTCAAGGTCATACTTTGGCTCTCATGGACTTGTTCTAATTTTCCTCAGTTGCACCTTGAACTTGCATATGAGTAATTGATGATCTGTTCCACAGTTGGCCCTTGGCCTTGTTCTGACTGATGATATTATTGAGGTTTTTCATAGTCTCTTTCCACACATGCAGTCGATTTGATTCCTGTTTATTCCATCTAGTGAGGTTCATGGGTATAGTCACTGTTTATGCTGATGAAAAAAGTATTTGCAATGAAGAAGTTATTGGTCTTGCAAAATTCAATCATGTGATCTCTAACATCGTTTCTATCACCAAGACCATATTTTCCAACTACCAGTCCTTCTTCTTTGTTTCCAACTTTCACATTCCAATCGCCAGTAATTATCAGTGCATCCTGATTGCATGTTCAGTCAATTGCAGACTGCAGAAGTTGGTAAAAATCTTCAGTTTCTTAATCTTTGGCCTTAGTGGTTGGTGTGTAAATTTGAATAATAGTCATATTAACTGGTCTTCCTTGTAGGCATGTGGATATTATTCTATCGCTGACTACGTTGTACTTCAGGATACATCTTGAAATGTTCTTTTTGACTGTGAATGCAATGCCATTCCTCTTCAAGTTGTCATTCCCATCATAGTAGACAATATGATTGTCCAGTTCAAAATGCCCAATACCAGTCCATTTCAGCTCACTAATGCCTAGGATATTGATGTCTATGTGTTCCATTTCATTTTTGATGATTTCCGACTTTCCTAGATTCATACTTCATATATTCTAGGTTCTGATTATTAATGGATGTTTGCAGCTGTTTCTTCTCCTTTTGAGTCATGCCACTTCAGCAAATAAATGTCCTGAAAGCTTGACCCATTCACGTCATTAAGGTCAACTCTACTTTGAGGAGGCGGCTCTTCCCCAATTGTATTTCAAGTGCCTTCCATCCTGAGGGGCTCATCTTCCAGCACTAAATCTGACAATGTTCCACTGCTATTCTTAAGGTTTTCACTGGCTAATTCTTTTCAGAAGTAGCCTGTGGGTCCTTCTCCCTAGCCTGTCTTAGTCTGGAAGCTCAGCTGAAACCTGTCCGTCATGGGTTACCCTGCTGGTATTTGAATACCAGTGGTAAGTGCTACGGCTGCTAACTAAAGGGTCGGCAGTTCGAATCCGCCAGGTGCTCTTGGAAACTCTATAGGGCAGTTCTACTCTGTTCTATAGGGTCACTAGGAGTCAGAATTGACTCGACGGCACTGGGTTTGTTTTTGGGGGGGTATAGCTTCCAGCATCACAGCAACACACAAGTCCCCACAGTATGACAAACTGACAGACACATGGGGAAGAGGATGGTAAGTGAGCTAATTCCTCAGTGTTCATAAAAAAAAAAGTCAAAGAAGCTTCTAAAGTTAAGATATTAAGAAAGAAGAGTCTTTTCATATTATTTAGCGTTATGGAGGCAACTACCAAGAAGAACTAAGTATGCTTTTTTAAAGCAGTTACTTCCAGAGAAAAGAACTGTCCTATCTGAAATTCTTTTTATGGATTTGAAATGTATTATTATGATAGTAATTTAAGAACAAGGCAAACTAAACTCTTCCAAGAAATCTCACACTATTTTACTTAATGTTTCACATATATTTTTTTAATTGTTAAAAAATAGGCTATATTCAATAAAGGCAAAACAAAAAGTATTGCCCTGTTGTATTTCAGAGAATCAGTGAACATCCTATTCAGCAATGTAGTTAGTGTGATGGTTAAGGTTATATGGTGACTTGCCTAGGCCATGATTCTCAGTGGTTTGGCAGATATTATGTAATCATTCTCCATTTTGTGATCTGATAAGAGCTATCAGCTGAAAAGGGAGCTTCCTTGGGAGCATGGCCTGCATTCAATATATATGAATATTCTGGCAAAGCTCATGCTCTCTAAAGATCCTGCGAGCCTGCATCTGTCTCATCATCCTCTGATCTTCGGTTCTTGAGGTGGAACTGCCTGACCTACATATTTTGGGATTTGCCATCTCCTGCAACCAGTGAGCCAGCCTGTGGCCTGACCTGCCAATTTTGGATTCATCAGCCGCTGCAACTATGTGAGTCAGAAGAAGCCTCCAGCCTGATGCCTGACCCACAGATTTGGGACTTGCCGGCCTCCACAACTTCCTGAGCTACTTCCTTGAAATAAATCTCTCTATGTCTATTTACATATATGCTTCACTAGTTTTGCTCCTCTTGAGAACCCAGCATAAGGCAGTTAGATAAATTATAATTTAGAGGTGCATATCACTTCACATGCGTTCTGGCACTGTCCAACTGTATATATGTCTGTGGTCCCCAACTTTTTTTTTTTTATAAAAGAGAGAGTAGCTCTCCTTTTGTTTATTATTTCCCCTAATAGTTTAAAAGACCCCAAACCCAGAATCTTGCAACACTGAACCATGGGTGGGGATATAGGTAAGTGAGGCAGAGGACTTGGCTCTGGACACAGGCTTTTGGGCTTTGTCCAGCAGGCAGACAGGCAATGGCAGAGGGAGCTGCAGGACCCGGGCTGCTCCTGCTGCTCAGGCAGGCAGAACAGTGGGCTGGCCTGGGCACACTTACTCCCTCCTCCCTCACTTCCTCTCGCTTGGCTCCCACCACCACCTTCTTAGCCACTGTTGTTGCTGCAGCACACTCCTCTGGTCTCCACCAGCAGCTCCAGCAGTGGTGGCAGTGGCAGCAGTAGTGACAGGGATGACTGGAAGCAGGCTCCCACAAGGTTTTTATATGGTATTGGCACAATGTCCAAATCACATAATGTCCTTTCACAGAATGTATGGTGGATGTTAAAAGACATATATTTACATATAGCATTATAAAATTCCTCAATGCCCTGGCTCTCTGAGCAGAACAATAAGACTAAAGGGAGAACCATGGTCCCTAAACAGGAGTGTGGTAACTTTGTAATGTTTTTGTTCCCTTCCAATTTACTTATGAGAGAGGGGAACTGAAAGAGCAGAGAGTCGACATTTTGAAGGACATTAAATTTTACAGCTAGATGCCACTTTGAAGGGTTTATGATATTATTTCTTTTTCTACAATTGCTCTACTAAGAGAGGAGCTTCCTTGATGGCAGAGTATGTTTTTATGAAGCAGAGTAACTGCCAAGATAACACTACAGTCTATGTGTCAATTGAGAAATACCATACTTAACCTTTGCCAAAAATCAGAAGGGATAAATTATATAGAAAGTAAGGATCTATCTTAGGGCTGAATTAATCAATGCCTGGATGAGATCCGAAACACTGGTGGCATAGTGGTTAAGTGCTACAGCTGCTAACCAAAGGGTCGGCAGTTCAAATCCACCAGGTGCTCCTTGGAAACTCTATGGGGCAGTTCTACTATGTCTCATAGGGTTGTTATGAGTCAGAATTGACTCGAGGGCAACAGGTTTGGTTTTTTTGGTTTGGATGAGATCAGCCTCCTCCTATATCACCACAGTGCAGTTGCATAAGCCCCTAAAATTTAAAAATCCATCCCGGGGGGGGGGGGGGGGGAAGAGGGCGAGAAAACACTGAAAGAGGGGAATATCTTGAATATGATTAAATTTTGAAACTAAAAGGTCTGAGAAATAACTGAATTTAATTTTTATTTAGAAATGATTAAGTTTTCTGCCTTGGACAAAATAAGAACCTAGAGACAGAATCAAAGTGAATTATACAGAAAATAAAGGAATGGGCATTGAGAAAATTCTAGAACAAGAACTCTACTCCTTACCCAAGTTCTCAAGTTTTAACTCAGAGGGAACGTGGCAGGACAGCTTACCTGAAATTTGTATAAGGATACATGCTAGGAGTCATTTGATACCTGCATCTATTTTGTAAAACTAAAAATTACAGCAGAATTACTAACTAGAGGCATGTAAGAAAACAAAGCATTGCATACACAGGAAGACCTAAAAAAGAAACCTGGACATTTATTGTTTACTTATTTTAATAATTTACTGATTAGGGACAAAGGTTTACTTCTGTCAATAGTGCTTTTAAAATTCATAATCTTTCAACAATCTTAACCGTAAACTTTGGAATCTGGTTAAGTCATGAGCACTCAGATTTATGGACTAACATAGGCAGAGAAGCACTATTTCAATACATTGCTTTACACTTTCTTAAATTTAGTAAATATTGGAAAGAATGTTCTGTTTCTCCAATTTACATGCTGTCTAGATGGCCCTTCTTGTGCAATAAAATGACATAGCCTGGCTTGCAATATGTTTTACTCAATATTAAACATTTTTTTCCTGATCCTGTTCAACTTAAGATATTTACAACATACCAAATTATGTTATTAAGCCCTGCCTTGTCAGACACTGATGGAGTTGTTTGGCTGATAAAAATAGGCATGAAAATAGGCAGTATTTTTTGTGCAAGTGAATGGCACAATACTGGTAAATAATCAAATGTTAAATATCTAAGCTCATATTTTCTCTTGGATTAAAAAGTCCCAATTTAAACATACAGTATGTGCTTCAGACAAAGATTATCCTTCTATAGAAAAAAAAAGTAGGGAAAATTAAACTACGTTCTTTGTTGGGTAACAATGGTATTAGAAGACCATGACCCAATATTTTATATGACTATAAAAAGCTCTGTTAGGTGAGAAATTACAAATCCCTTTTCCAGAAAAAAACACTGAAACTTTTTTTTTTTCTTTTCCTGGACTAAAGGAACCAATTTTTTTTTTTTTTGAAGTAAAGAATAATGCCAGAATTTGGCTCCCTAAGTATTTTGAATGTTTATTTTCTAGTTCTATTTAGTTTATTTCTCATGCTTTGTATTATTTTCACATGATCAGCATTCTAGAAAATATCTCAGTACGGAAATTATTTGTCTTCCTCCCCACCGGTTTCACATATAAGTGCTTATCAGAAATGCTGTAGCCTATTTTCCAGGCCTACAAAAAGAAGTGGGCAAGTATAACAGATTGTAGGAATATGTCTTCCAGACAAATTGTTAGATGAATCAGGTATTATGAATTGATGTGTCCTCCAAACAGATATGTTGATGTCTAACCCCTGGTACATGTGGACATAACTGTCCTTGAAAATGTTATCAGTTAGGTTAATGTGAGGTCATACTGGAATAGAGTGGGTCTGAATCCGATCGGAATAACTCCCTATAAAGGAGGAGAAGAGAGACAGAAGATAGGGCCATGTGACGATGCACCTATAAGTCAAAGAATGCCTGGGGCTTTCTGAAACTAGAAGAAACAAGGAAGGATTTTAAAAAAAAAAAAAAAATTTTTTTTTTTTTTTTTTTTAGAGAGGGAGCATAGCCCTGAATTCAGGCTCCCAGCCCCCAGAACTGTGAGACAATAAATTTCTGTTCTTTAAAGTCACCCAATTTGTGGTATTTTGTTATGGCAGCCTTAGGAAGCTAATACATCAGGTAAAATAGGTTAAACAACAATATCAAAGGTTCCCAAGATGGCTATAGGAAACTCCCCAGCTCTCTCCCTATTTATGCTCAAATATTCATTTTTTTTTTTTATTCTGGTGAAGGCAGGAACTAGCCACCAAGGCCCTGTTCTCTAAGAGGTTTTTGGTAGAAATAGTGATTCCAGTGAATTCAGGGAAACTCAGAGGTTTCACAGGACTATGTAATAGGACCAAGTCTGAAATTATTTAAAATTTCAAATTATAGTTCATATATATTTGAAAATGCCATGAGTTTGCACTTGGAGACAAGCAAAGGCAGAGTGACCTTTGCGACTCAGTGTCTATGGCCGGCAAAGGTCACACACACAAACCAGGAGACTATTTTTGATAACTTGGAATTGGAACGACCAGCTTAGCTCTCCGGGAGCTATTTAAAACCTGCTCTAGATTCTCAAGCAGCACCAGCTCTTGTGATTACGTGTTTACAAACCAACCCTGAAAGATCTGTACAGCCCTCCACTCACAGCCAGGACACCTAACGCTGCTCACCTTTAAAATGAAACCCAAATTGTAATGGAATAAGCTCCATAAATATCCATGCTGTAGGTGAGGGTAATTAACCCCGTTTTAGAAACAGGTTAATAAGCTGCTTGACCAGGGTCAACAGGAGAATCCATGTTAAGCCTGTCTCTAAGCCTTACACTTTTCCAGTTTTCACAGCTCTCAGGATAAACCTGATATACTGGAAATAAGGTCTTCAAAGAAACATATGATACATTCTGAGGTGCATGAGATGGTCGTGGTTAAGTTTACAGACTCCAGAGCCAGATTGACTGTGACCTTCGGGAATGTGTTTAATCTCCCTGTGCCTCAGTTTGCTGTGAGAGAACAGAATGAACTTAGTATTTGTAAAAGGATGACAACAGTTGCCTGGTGAATTGTGAGTACATCATGAGTGTTAGTCATCATTAGTGCAATGGAAGAGGTCTTGTCTTCCATAAGAGGTCCTATCTCCTAATACCAAAAACAATTCAAAATTACATATTCTCTCTGAACAAAAAAATTGGGACTGCTCTTTTCTGACATCATTGATCAACTTCTTTTTATCTTGCTCCAGAATAAAGAGGTCCTTATAAAACTTGAAACAGTGGATGTGAAGATGTGCAACCACAAATATCGGATGTGAAATTAATAAACCGAAATTAACTTTGCTCTCAAGCCCCAATTTCCATCTGTAGTAGAAAATTTATTCTTGTTAATTCAAGGTGAATTCACTTTCAGTTTAAAAGTCAGGTCTTAGGACAGTCCCACCTCTCCCTTCTGAGGGTGATATAAGTTGCTGGGAGCTTGTAAGTTCCTAAGAAGCTTATGTATTCTCCCTGTGGAAGAGGAATGGTGTGTGGTCTCAGTGCTAATCTCTTTCAGTTTAGACCACCTGACCTTGTGTACTGCTTCTCATATACGTCCTCAGCTCGTATAACAGAGTCTGTTGCCTTAGTATGGGTGGTCCACCCTGCATACCTGCCACAGGGTTCTCTAGCCCTAGTCCTGGGCTTTTCTGGCAGATGTTAATTCTTAACCGAGAAGATTAGAGGGGAGGGTAGACTAGCCCAAACGCGCTGCACCACCATTTCTACTCTGTTGAAGTTATCCTTTGTTGGTCCTAGACTACATTAGTTATCTATTGCTGAATAACATATTACCGCCACACTTAGCGAAGCATGTACTATCTCACAGTTTCTGCTGATCAGAAATTCAGAAGCAACTTAGCTGGGTGTTTTTGGCTCAAGGTCTCTCATGACAATGCAATCAAGATCTTGATCAGGGCTGCAGTCAACTGAAGTTTTTTTTTTTTCCTCATTCAGAAATTTATACACATATTGTTTTGTGATATTGGTTGCAATTCCTACAATGTGACAGCACGCTCCCCCTTTCCACCCTGGGTTTCCTGGGTCCATTCATCCAGTTCCTGTCCCTTCCTGCCTTTTCAGTCTGCTTTTGGGCAGGAGCTGCCCATTTGGTATCATACATTTGATTGAACTAAGAAGCACATTCCTCACGTGTGTTATTTTTTGTTCTATAAAACCAAAACCAAACCTGTTGCCATTGAGTTGATTCTGACTCATAGGGACTCTATAAGACAGAGTAGAACTGCCCCCATAGAGTTTCTAAGGAGCGCCTGGTAGATTTGAACTGCTGACCTTTTGATTAGTAGTCATAGCACTTAACCACTATGCCACCAGGGTTTCCTTTTGCTCTATGGGCCTGTCTAATTTTTGTCTGAAAAGTGAGCTTCAGGAATGGTTTCTGTTCTGGGTTAGCAGAGTGTTCAGGGAGTCATCGGCAAGTTTTGACTGTTGCTGGAGGATCCGCTGCCAAGCTCACTCATGTGGCTGCAGGCTGGAGACCTCTGTACTTGGTGACTATTGGCCAGAGTCCTCACCACAAGGGCCTCTTCACAGAGTTGCTTAAGGTTCTCAGGACATGGCAGCTAGCTTTCCCCAAAGCAAATAATCTGAGAGAGAGAGATCAAAACAGAAGCCACAATGTCTTTTATGATCTAGCCTCAGAAGTCATACGTTATCACTTCTGCCATATTCTATTGGTCACGCTGACACCGTGTGGAAAGGGACTAAACAAACGCATGAATACCAGGAGGTGATACCAGGAGGCAGGGATCACTGGGGGCCATCTTGGAGGCTGGCTACCACATGAACATGTTGTCAGGTTCCTCCCATCCCAGAGTTCCACATGGTATAAAAGGCACAAGTCATTCTTTCTGACCCCAAAAGCCATCTGAGGTGGTACAGGTGAGTCTGGGCAATTAACATTTCTGCATCAAAGTCCTCATGTATAAAATGAGGATAATAGCCCTGGTGGCAAAATGGTTAAGAGCTCAGGCTGCTCACCAAAATGTCAGCAGTTCGAATCCACCAGCTGCTCCTTGGAAACCCTATGGGGCAGTTCTACCCTATCCTATACCCTATCCTATACAGTCCTATGAATCGGAATTAACTCAACGGCATACAACAACAACACTGTATAAAGTTTTGTTGGGAGAATTAAATGTGATAATTCATATGTGTCACTTATAATAGTCTGGCATATAGTTAATGCTCAGTAAATGTCATAAGCGTCATCATCATTGTTGACGCTAACACAGATTTCAACCCTGGAAGGGGGGAATGGGCACACAGGGAATAAAGCCTCACACTGTATCTAAGCTCTCTAGTTGTTGTTCCCAAAACTTCTCCAAATATCTTCCTCAAACAAAGGAGGAGTATTCTGAGTTGTTGAGTTTCTGTTGTTTTGTTTGTTTTAATTTCCTTACCTTGTGACTTAAAACTGCTCTTTTATCTTTATCCTATAGCCTGACACTCCATAATGGTTATGGTATACTTTTTGCTTTAAGGCCATTAGCTTTGGTTCTTGGTGTTTAAAGTCACAATTTCAGAATTCAGACAGCATTTTTTTCTCCCAAGCACCTGAATCTTGGAATCTTCAATACCATATTTTGGAACTCAAAGCCAGTAATAACTATAAAAGCTAACGTTCACTAAGGGCCAGGGACTTTATACATTAATTTATATTTATATATATTAATTCATGCAATCATCACAACTTCATGACATAGGTTTTATTTTTACCCCATTCCACATATGAAACAGGCACACAGAGGCACATGACCAATAACCAGCAGAGGTGACTTGGGAACCCAGGCAGCCTAGTCCAAAGCCTGTGCTCCTGACCACTATCGTATGTCACCTCTCAAGAGTTGCTCTTGGTTTTTAATAGTTCTCTTGCAGCCTTCATTTCCTGTAGCACTATATCCCAGCCTCAAGGACACTTCCTTTAAACTCTTTATTTTGAAATAATCTCAGTACAAAAAATCTTTTAACTGTTACCCAAGTTCCCCAAATTTTAACATTTTACCATATTTGCTTTATCATTTCCTCTCTCTCTCTCTCTCTCTGCCTCTTTTAGCCACGTCTGTCTCCACCAACTCAACGTCACTGAACTCAGAGTTGGAAAAGAGTGCACAATCAATGGACTCCCCTGAACCAGTACAAGCTGACTCCAGCACACCACTGAACAAGAACACTTTTAGTGGTAAAATGGCTATGCTGTTGTTATTGTGTGCCACTGAGTAGATTCCAACTCATATCAACCCTGTAGGACAGAGTAAGAACTGCCTCATAGGATTTCCTAGGCTGTTAATCTTTATGGAAAGGAATAGCCAGGTCTCTTCTCTTGTGCAGCAGCTGGTGGATTTGAATTGCTGACCTTTTGGTTAGCAGCTGAGCTCTTAACCATTGCGCCACCAGGGCTCCTTATGGCTATAACATTTACAAAGCATTAAGGAGAAAGAAAAATATATTTATAACAATCGAAATATTTTCCTACTACTTTATTTAGTTCAGTTAACAGGAGCCCCTGGTGGTGAAATTGTTAGGCACTCGTCTGCTAACCTAAAGGTCAGCAGTTCGAGCCCTCCAGCTGCACCATGGGAAAAAAGACCTGGCAACCTGCTCCTATAATGATTACAGCCTAGGAAACCCTATGGGGGCAGTTCTACTCTGTCTTATAGGGTTACTATGAGTCAGAATCGACTCAACAGCAATGAGTTTGGGTTTTGGTTAGGAGTCAGGAGGAACCCTGGTGGCACAGTGGTTAAATGTTTGGCTGCTAACAAAAGGTCGGTGGTTCAAACCCACCAGCTGCTCCACAGGAGAAAGATGTGGTAGTTTGCTTTCGTAAAGATTTCAAACTTGGAAACACTATGGGCCAGTTCTACTTTGTCCTATAGGGTTGCTACGAGTCAGAATCAGCTCAACAGCTCATAACCACAACAACAATAATATACTTCCCCGTTTCATCTGAGAACTGTTATCATCAAGTACCAGGAACAGAAAGTATGGCGTAACAGTCACAATTTTATGTAAAAGTCTAGCATGTTTTAGTTGTAAACCAAAGTTACACAAGACTCAATGATGTGACGTGGCTTCCAAAGCAGTTAATTAGAAATATAATTTATAGAATTAAGGAGATGATAATCTCCCTGTACTCTGCTATATGGTCCATATCCATATGCACTGCGTTGCAGTATTAGGCACAAACATTCAGGAATCATATAAATAGAGTAGAAAACACACCAGTGTAGCAGAAGGTCTTAAACCTATTGAAGGAAAGGTAATTTTTGGCTTGAAGAAGAAACTTTTCTAGAGTCTAATGCAGCTGTCTTCAGATATTGAAAACGTTGTCATATGAAAAAAGGATTAACATGTTCTGTTTTATCATTAATGGGTAAAAGCCAAGAGAGCTTAAATTTTGATTTGATATTAGGAAGAATGTTCTGGAAAATGCCTGTTCAGGAGGGAGGCTATGAATTTTCCACCACAGGAAGGAACAAACATAGGCAGAGCAACTCTTAAGTGATACTGTTGACGTGTAATGCTATCTTCCAATCCCAAATGGGTCAGCAAATCTATCGTTATTATCATTTGTAATAATAACAATAACCTGAAAGTACAAGAATCAAATTTTGCCATATAATTAAGGCATTTGGGCAGGAAATTGATAAGTCTTACGTTTAATTGAATACACCCAATAACATTGTTTCTCTAAAGCATTTAAGAATTTAAAATATATATATATGCAGGCGAAAAAGAGATACATATCCTAGTATATCAGGCTCTATCCAAGACTAAAATATTAAGGAAAAAATGCTGATTGGGAAAATGGCATTACACATATCTTCAAATCAATATCAGTAGAAACACTCATCAAAACAGAAGAGAATACATTTCTATTGCAATTTTCTTTTTGGGTAAAAAAAAATTTGCCATGGAGTCAATTCTGACTCATGGTGACCCCATGTGTGTCGGAGTAGAACTATGCTCCATAGGGCTTTCAATGGCTGATTTTTCAGAAGCAGATCACTAAGCTTTTCTTCTGAGGTACCCTTGGGTGGATTCAAACGACTAACCTTTTGGTTAGTAGCTGACCATTTACCCATTTGCTCTACCCAAAGACTCCTTTTAATTGGGTATAACTTATAAATTCATAGCAAAAGTACAGGAAGAAAGAATTTAATAAGATGAATAGAAGCAGCTTTTTTTTTTTTTTTTAGTGAAACAAGCACATGGATCGGTTTAAAAGAGATACATATTATTTAAAACAATACAAACCTATGATAGATTGGGTAATCATTAAGGCACATTTATACAGTATCTGATTTTATAAATTAAGGTATTGGTATCTCCACCATTACTGATTTATCACACATTTAATCTGTATTTGGAATTTGGAGCATTAGCCAAGAAGTTGAGTTTTGATAGCTTTCCATTCTAGTAGTTACTCATCAGCTATATCTGCGGAAGAATCACTTGATAGTAATTATAAATGATTTTGTCAGATCAAAATGAAATACAATCTAAAGAATACTAAAAGTAAATAAAAGATATCAAACAGAAAAAAAAAGATTATAAATAGATAAAATGAACCAAGGAGACATAATCTTTGGGATCAAAACCATGCATAGATTAACAGCTTAGATATGAAAATCCATAAAAGATGCCTGCATATTTTTAATAGATTTTAATATATTTTAATGACTTCCTAATTGACACACTGTTCATATAAACAAGCTCTTACTAAATATTTTAAGAAATAAATTCTAATACATAAATGTTGTTGTTAGCTGCCATCAAGTTGGCCCCTGCTTCATGGTGGCCTCATATGTTATGAGTAGAACTACTCCACAGGGCTTTCTTGGCTGTAATCTTTCATGTCTTCATTTTTTTTTTTTTTTTTCTGTTGTGCTTTAGATGAACGTTTACAGTACAAACTAGCTTCTCATTAAACTTTGAATATATATGTTGTTTTATGACATTGGTTAACAACCCCATGACATGTCAACACTCTGCCTTCTTGACCTTGGGTTCCCTATTACCAGCTTTCCTGTCCCCTCTTGTCTTCTAGTCCTTCCCCCTGGGCTGGTGTGTCCCTTTAGTCTTGTTTTGTTTTATGGGCCTGTCTAATCTTTGGCTGAAGGGTGAATCTCAGGAGCGACTTCATTACTGGGTTAAAAAGGTGTCCGGGGGCCATACTCTTGGGGTTTCTCTAGTCTCTGTCAGGCCAGTAAGTCTGGTCTTTTTTTGTGAGTTAGAATTTTGTTCTACATTTTTCTCCAGCTCTTTCTGGGGCCCTCTATTGTGATCCCTGTCAGAGCAGTCAGGAGTGGTAGCCGGGGACCATCTAGTTGTCCTGGATTCAGTCCAATGGAGGCTGTGGTAGTTGTGGTCCCTTAGTCCTTTGGACTAATCTTTCCCTTGTGCCTTCAGTTTTCTTTATTCTCCCTTGCTCCCAAAGCGGTGAGACCAGTGGAATATCTTAGATGGCCGATCACAGGCTTTTAGGACCCCAGATGCTACTCACCAAGGTAGAATGTAGAACACTTTCTTTAGAAACTATGTTATTCCAATTGAGCTAGATGTTCCCTGAAATCATGGTTCCCACAGCACTCAGCCCAGCAATTCAGTCCCTCAGGGAGTTTGGATGTGTCTCTGGAGCTTTCATGACCTTGCCTTGTAGAAGTTGTGCTGGCTTCTCCAGTATTGTGTACTGTCTTACCCTTCACCAAGGTTACCACTTCTCTACTGTATATTTTCTGTTTTTCCATCCCCCTCCCTTCCCTCACTCATAGCCATCAAAGATTGTTTCTTTTTGTGTGTAAACGTTTTCATGAAATTTAATAGCAGTGGTCTCATACAATATTTGTTCTTTTGTGATTGGCTTATTTCACTTAGCCTGATGCCCTCCAGATTCATCCCTGTTGTGAGATGTTTTGCATATTTGTCATTGTTCTTTATCATTCCATAGCACTCCATTGTGTGTATGTACCATAGTTTGTCTACTTCTGAAAAGAATTAGCCAGTGAAAACCTTATGAATAGCAGTGGAACGCTGTCTGATATAGTGCCAGAAGATGATCCCCCAGGTTGGAAGTCATACAAAAGACGACTGGGGAAGAGCCGCCTTCTCAAAGTAGAGTCCACCTTAATCACGTGGATGGAGTAATGGTTTTGAGACCTTCATTTGCTGATGTGGCACAAGTTAAAATGAGAAGAAACAGCTGCAAACATCCATTAATAATCAGAACCTAGAATGTACAAAGTATGAATCTAGGAAAACTGGAAATCATCAAAAATGAAATGGAATGCATAAACATCGATATCCTAGGCATTAGTGAGCTGAAATGGACTGGTATTGGTCATTTGGAGTGGACAATCATATAGTCTACTATGCCAGGAATGACAACTTGAAGAGGAATGGTGTTGCATTCATCATCAAAAAGAACATTTCAACATCTATCCTGAAGTTCAACGCTGTCAGTGATAGGATAATATCCATATGCCTACAAGGAAGACCAGTTAATACAACTATTATTCAAATTTATGCACTAACCACTAAGTCCAAAGGAAAAGAAATAGAAAATTTTTATCAGCTTCCACAGTCTGAAATTGACTGACCATGCAGTCAGGATGCATTGATAATTACTGGTGATTGGAATGTGAAAGTTGGAAACAAAGAAGAAGGATTGGTAGTTGGAAAATATGGCCTTCGTGGTAGAAACGATGCTGGAGATCAAATGATAGAACTTTGCAAGACCAGTGACTTCTTCACTGCAAATATCTTTTTCACCAACATAAATGGCGACTATACACATGGTCCTCGCCAGATGGAATACACAGGAATCAAATCAACTACATCTGTGGAAAGAGACAACAGAAAAGCTAAATATCATCAGTCAGAACAAGGCCAGGGGCTGATTGTGGAACAGACCACATGCAAGTTCAAGTTGAAATTGAAGAAAATCAGAGCAAGTCCACTAGAGCCAAAGTACTACCTTGAGTATATCCCACCTGAATTTAGAGACCATCTCAAGAACAGATTTGATGTGTTGAACAGTAATGGCCGAAGACCAGACGAGTTGCAAAATGACATCAAGGATATCATACACGAAGAAGGCAAGAGGCCATTGAAAAGACAGGAGAGAAAGAAAAGACCAAGATGGATGTCAGAGGAGACTCTGAAACTTTCTCTCAGATGTCCAGGAGCTAAAGCAAAAGGAAGAAATGATGAAGTAAAAGAACTGAAGATTTCAAATGGTGGCTTGAGAAGACAAAGTATTATAATGACATGTGCAAAGAGCTGGAGATAGAAAACCGAAAGGGAAGAACATGCTCAGTATTTCTCAAGCTGAAAGAACTGAAGAAATAATTCAAGCCTTGAGTTGCAATAGTGAAGGATTCTATGAGGAAAATATTAAACAATGCAGGAAGCATCAAAAGAAGATAGAAGGTCTAAGATGCATCAGTTGGTGTCAACCCACCTAGAGCAAAGAGAATGAAAAAAGCCAAAGACATATGGTAAAGATGAGCCCAAGAGACAGAAAGGGCCACATAAAGAGGCTACATCAGCCTGAGACTGGAAGAATTAGATGGTACCTGGCTGCCACCAATGACTGCCCTGACAGAGGACACAACAGAGAATCCCTGATGGAGCAGGAGAACAGTGGGATACAGATCTTAAATTCTCATATAAAGACCAGGTTTAATGGTCTAACTGAGATCAGAGGGACCCTGGAGGTCATGGTTGGTGGACCCTCCCTTAGCCCAAGACTGGAGCCATTCCTGAAGCCAACTCTTCTGACGGGAATTGGACTGGACTGTAAAATAGATAGTGATACTGGTGAGGAGTGAGCTTCTTGGTTCAGGTAGACGTGTGAGACTATGTGGGCAGCTCCTGTCTGGAGGTGAGCTGGGAGGGAGGAGGGGGACAGGAGCTGGTTGAA
Organism: Elephas maximus indicus; assembly: GCF_024166365.1. Taxonomy (NCBI): domain Eukaryota; kingdom Metazoa; phylum Chordata; class Mammalia; order Proboscidea; family Elephantidae; genus Elephas; species Elephas maximus. The sequence goes on along the minus strand of NC_064833.1, from coordinate 55,479,389 downwards.
TGGACACAGGGAATATAGGGAGAAGAGGAGTGTGGTGTCTCATTAGGGGAGAGCATCTAGAAGTACATAGCAAGGTGTGTATGATTTTTGGGTGGGGGACTGACAATAAAAAAATTAATTAAAAAAAAAAAAGTAGATGGAATACACAGAGTCATTATACCAAAAAGAATTAGTCGACATTCAACCATTTCAAGAGGTAGCATATGATCAGGAACCGATGGCATCGAAGGAAGAAGTCCAAGCTGCACTGAAGGCACTGGCAAAAAAAAAAAAAAAAAAAGCCTCCAGGAATTGACGGGATATCAATTGAGGTGTTTCAACAAATGGATGCAGTGCTGGAAGTGCTCACTCATTTGTGCCAAGAAATTTGGAAGACAGCTACCTGGCCAACAAACTGGAAGAGATCCATATTTATGCCTATTCCCAAGAAAGGCAATCCAACCAAATGTGGAAATTATCAAACAATATCATTAATATCACACACAAGTAAAATTTTGCTGAAGATCATTCAAAAGTGGTTGTAGCAGTATATTGACAGGGAACTGCCAGAAATTCAGGCTGGATTCAGAACAGGACATGGAACCAAAGATATCATTGCTGATGTCAAGTGCGTCCTGGCTGAAAGCAGAGAATACCAGAAGGATGTTTACCTGTGTTTTATTGACTATACAAAGGCATTCAACTGTGTGGATCATAACAAATTATGGATAACATTGCTAAGAATGGGAAATCCAGAACACTTAATTGTGCTCATGAGGAACCTGTACATAGATCAAGAGACAGTTGTTCGGACAGAACAAGGGGATACTGCATGGTTTAAAGTCAGGGAAGGTGTGCATCAGGTTTGTATCCTTTCACCATACCTATTCAATCCGTATGCTGAGCAAATAATCTGGACTATGTGAAGAAGAATGGGGGATCAGGATTGGAGGAAGGCTCATTAACAATCTGCAATATGCAGATGACACAACCTTGCTTGCTGAAAGTAAAGCGGACGTGAAGCACTTACTGATGAAGATCAAAGATCACAGTCTTCAGTATGGATTACACCTCAACATAAGGAAAACAAAAATCCTCACAAGTGGACCAATAAGCAACATCATGATAAACGGAGAAAAGATTGAATTTGTCAAAGATTTCATTTCACTTGGATCCACAATCCACACCCATGGAAGCAGCAGTCAAGAAATCAAAAGACACATTGCATTGGGCAAATCTGCTGCAAAGGACCTCTTAAGTGTTGAAAAGCAAAGATGTGCCTGACCCAAGTCATGGTATTTTCAATTGCATTATATGCATGTGAAAGCTGGACAATCAATAAGGAAGGCGGAAGAAGAATTGACCCCTCTGAATTGTGGTGCTGGTGAAGAATGTTGAATATACCAGGGACTGCCAAAAAAACAAACAAATCTGTCTTCGAAGAAGTACAACCAGCATGCTCCTTAGAAGCAAGGATGGCAAAACTGCGTCTTACATACCTTGGACATGTCAGGAGGAATCAGTCCCTGGAGAAGGACATAATGCTTGGTAGGTACAGGGTCAGCGGAAAAGAAGACCCTCAACGAGGTAGAGTGACACAGTGGCTGCGACAATGAGCTCAAGCATAATGATTGGAAGGATGGTGCAGGACCCGGCAGTGTTTCCTTCTGTGGTGCATAGGGTCACTATGGGTCGGAACCAACCCGTCAGCACCTAACAACCACCACCACCATAGTTTGTTTATCCATTGTCTGCTGATATTTCATCTATGTTGTTTCCATCTTTTGCTATTGTGAACAATGCTGCAATGAATATGGGCATGCATATATCTGTTCGTGGGATGACTCTTATTTCTCTAGGATATATTCCTAGGAGTGGGATTGCTGGATCATAAGGCATTTCTATTTTTACCTTTCTAAGGAAGTGCCATATCATTTTCCAAAATGGTTGTATCATTTTGCATTCCCACCAGTAATGCATAAGAGTTCCAATCTCCCCGCAGCCTCTCCAGCGTTGTTATTTCCTGTTTTTTCAATTCATGCCAGTAATTTCAGCGTGAGATGCTATCTCACTGTGGTTTTGATTTGCATTTCTGTAATCGCTAGTGATCACAAGCATTTCCTCCTGTGTCTGTTAGCCGCTTGAATGTCTTCTTTGGTGAAGTGTCTGTTCATTTCCCTTGCCCGTTTTTTTAATTGAATTATTTGTCTTTTGTTGTAGAGGTGTTGGATTTTCCTGTAGATTTTAGAGATTAGACCTTTGTCAGATTTGCCATAGAGAAAAATTTTTTCCCAGTCTGTAGGTTCCCTTTTTACTCTTTTGGTGAAGTCTTTTGATGAGCATAAGTGTTTAATTTTTAGAAGAGCCCAGTTTTCTAGCTTATCTTCTGGAGTTTGTGTGTTGTTAGTTATGGTTTGTATCCTGTTAATGCCGTGTATTAGAGCCTCTAGAGTTGATCCTATTTTTTCTTCTATGATCTTACAGTTTTTGACTTTATATTTAGGTTTTTGATTCATTTTGAATTAGTTTTTGTGTATGACGTGAGGTATGGGTCCTGTTTTGTTTTTTTGCAGGTGGACATCCAGTTTTGCCAGCACCATTTGTTAAAAAGGCTGTCTTTTCCCCCATTTGATGAACTTTGGGCCCTTGTCAAAGATCAGATGACCATAGATGGATGGATTCAGGTAATAGTCATAATCATAAAAACTCACCTTTATTGAATGCTTACTATGAGCCAGACACTGCTAAGTGATTTGCTGTCACTCATTTATTTTATTCAACTACTACATGCTAAACACTATTCTTGGGTTATAGCATTGAAGAAAGTAGACGGCATCCCTGCTTTCATGGAATGTACATACTGGTGGGAGAATGCAAACAAGAAACTAATAAACAATATATCAATGGGTGGTAAGGGCTATGCTGAAAAATAAAGCAGGGAAAGGTGGTTAGAAAGGAATAGCATTACCTCATTTAATAGTCACAACAAACTTAAGAAGTACAAGTGAGAAAATATGAGGCTCAGAGAGGCTAAGTAACGAGCCCAAGAACACACAGCTGGTGCATGGAAGAAATGGGCCTGACCTCAGAGCTTGAGCTCATAACCATTTTGCTTTTCTCATGGTTATTTTTACCTAATTAATTTCACCATTTGATGAATGAATTGGACAAAGAATGGCAAAGAAGAGAAGGAGGGAAAAGACTGCAGCTCTTAGAACCTCTAAATGAGGACAAACCACAGTGGTATTCCCCCATCAGCCGTAAAACCCTCCCTCAGTGCTATGTAGAGTCCCTGGATAGTGAAAACTGTTAACGTGCTTGGTTGCTATTGGAAAGGTTGTAGGTTTGAGTCCATCCAGAAGCACCTTGGAAAAAAGGCCTGGTGATCTACTTCTGAAAAATCAGCCATTGAAAGCCCTATGGAGCACAGTTCTACTCTGACACATGCAGGGTCACCATGAGTCAGAATCGACTTGTTGGCAACTGATTAGCAGTGCTAGGTGTGGGGTCCCTAGGAATCCTTCTTGCCCCTACATGGTACTTACCATACTGTAATAAAATTCTTTATTTTCTAACACTGCCCCATTGGGCTGTGAGCTGCTTGATTATTATTATTAGTTATTTTTATATTCATAGCATCTAGCACAGTCCCAAGGCCACTGTTGGTGGTCAATAAATGGCTGCTAGACAAATAAATAAGCAATTAAAGTAGAATTTGAGAAAAGCCATGTTGAAGAAAGCTGAAATGGGAAGAGTTGTGTAAGACAGCCTGAGCAGTCCTTATTCCACTTGTTCTTTCCTGCAGTGTTTCACATTCCCAGGGTGAGCATTGGTTAAGAGCTCTGACGGCAGATGCCACACTTGTTAGCTGTGTACCCTTTGGCTCTTTTCTCAACTTCTCTAATCCTCAGTTTCTTATCTGTAAAACGCAGACATGAAAAGTCTCTAACTTTTTGCTGATGTGAGGGTTAAATAATGGCAATCCATGTTAAGTTTTTAGTAAAGTGCATACTACTACTACTACCCATTGCAACTGAGTCGATTCCAACTCACAGGACAGAGCAGAACTGCCTCATAAGGTTTCCAAGGCTGTAATCTTTACAGGAGTAGATCGCCAGGTCTTTTCTCCCACAGAGCAGCTGTGGGTTAGAACTGCCAACCTTTCAGTTAGCAGCCTAGCATTTTACCCCTGAGCCACCAGGGTTCCTTCGTATACTGCGTAGCATACTGTAATTGTTTCATACATGTTAGTTGCTGTTATTGTTGTTGGTTATCATTACTATTACTGTATTTTTGTGCAAATAATGTGCACCTTATACATTTGTTTGTCAACCATGCCCTCCCCTGTGAGGTGTTTTCATAAGTGCACTAGGCTAATTTTTTTACAGCAAAAAATTGTTAAAAAAAAATTGCTATAGCGGGCCTTACAAAAGCACCTCACAGGGGAAAGGCACGGTTGGCAAACAAATGTAGAAGGCATGCATTATTTGCGTAAAAATACAGTATCTCAGGTACTTGGCACAAGTTAATAATTACAGCATTTTTTTCTAAATAGTTCCTTTAAGCCAATATGTTTTTGACCAACAATTCTCAATAATAAGAATAGGGATGTTGTTACCCCCTCATTCTTCCTGTCAAAATCTCCCTCATCTTTTGAGGCATTGACAATGAAATAATTTTCCAGATCCAAAGGAATAAGGTTAAGAAGGTTAACGTGGAAATCGTAGATGGTGGGTTGACGTTTTGGGATAGAAGTTCTCAGAGCACCACTTAAGAAGCTGCCTACTCCACTTGCCATCTGATTAAGAAGAAATGTAGGGTGCTAATTCATGAACAATCTACTGAACCAAAAAACCAAACCCAGTGCCGTCAAGTCGATTCCGACTCATAGCAACCCTATAGGACAGAGTAGAACTGCCCCACAGAGTTTCCAAGGAGCACCTGGCGGATTCAAACTGCCGACCCTTTAGTTAGCAGCCGTAGCACTTAACCACTGTGCCACCAGGGTTTCTGATCTACTAGTGACTTTAAAATGACTGTATGCATGAATACCTTTATAACTTTTCAAACAAACCACCTTGTCACGAGACCAGTAATGATCTCTGTCCGACTACTGCAAAAACTATTGACTCTCTCTCTAACGAAGTACAATTTTGACATAAACAAACTTGAGAGTTCATATAAAGCAGGGTCTACAGTGTAAGATGCAAAAACAACACACTGAAAAATTAGAACTTAGAGAACATTATTGCTGAATGATTTTGCAGTTGACTGAGTAGGCAAAGAGTTCTACATATAGATATTCTGAGTATCTGTCAAATTCCTACACTACTATCAACTTTTTAGATAGAGGAAAAACTTATAAAGGCCACTCTTATAAGAATTTGGTTACTCAGGCTTCATGTATCTCCATTTCAGTTTCATTTTCAGTAATAAAGAAGTCCAAATCTGCAGAGGAGAATTAGCTGATTGAAATGATTGTTTGGTTTGATGGTTAAAATGAACAGACAATGATCACTATCATCACATCCGTAATTGGGGAGTTGGAAACATCATGGGCTGGTAAAAATAAAGACATCTGGCCCTTCTGACTTGGAATTCAGTTCAGCTACATTATTACACTAAGATGAATACCTCGTTGTTCTTAGCTGCTGTGGAGTTGGCCCCCGATCCATGGCGACCTCATGCACAATGGAACAAAAGGCTGCGCAGACCTGTGCCATCCTCAGGATCAGTTGTGGATTGGAACATTGTGATCCATAGGGTATTCACTGGCTGATTTTCACAGGTAGATCACCAGGCCTTTCTTCCTAGTTTGTCTTAGTCTGGAAACTCCTCTGAAACCTGTTCACCATCACAGTAACATGTAAGCCTCCACTGATAGATAGGTGCATTCACCAGAATCGAACGCAGGTCTCCCACGTGGAAGATGAGACTCCTACCACCAAACTGCCAACATCCCCAAGATAAACACAACATTGGTCAAAAAAGTAAAAACTGAAGCATAGACATCAAAAAGAAGGTCACTGTTGAGATATCTCTATCAAGCTATGTTATAAAAAAAAGCATTTGCAAAATGCAGATGATCCATTTGGGAAGACTCTCTGGAAATATAACTCTTTTATTGATTCAGAATGGATGCAGCTTTCCTGTGAGTAACTAAGAATATTGAATTCCACTTCCCACTGAATTTTTTTTTAATAACTTTTATTAAGCTTCAAGTGAACGCTTACAAATCCAATCAGTCTGTCACATATAAGTTTACATACATCTCACTCCCTACTCCCACTTGCTCTCCCCCTCTTGAGTCAGCCCTTTCAGTCTCTCCTTTCTTGACAATTTTGCCTGCTTCCCTCTCTCTCTATCCTCCCATCCCCCCTCCAGACAAGAGTTGCCAACACAATCTCAAGTGTCCACCTGATATAATTAGCTCACGCTTCATCAGCGTCTCTCTCCCACCCGCTGACCAGTCCCTTTCATTTCTGATGAGTTGTCTTCGGGGATGGTTCCTGTCCTGTGTCAACAGAAGGTCTGGGGAGCATGGCCGCCGGGATTCCTCCAGTCTCGGTCAGACCATTAAGTTTGGTCTTTTTATGAGAATTTGGGGTCTGTATCCCACTGATCTCCTGCTCCCTCAGGGGTCCTCTGCTGTGCTCCCTGTCAGGGCAGTCATTGATTGTGGCCGGGCACCAACTAGTTCTTCTGGTCTCAGGATGATGTAGGTCTCTGGTTCATGTGGCCCTTTCTGTCTCTTGGGCTCTTAGTTGTCGTGTGGCCTTGGTGTTCTTCATTTTCCTTTGCTCCAGGTGGGTTGAGACCAATTGATGCATCTTAGATGGCCGCTTGTTAGCATTTAAGACCCCAGACGCCACATTTCAAAGTGGGATGCAGAATGATTTCATAATAGAATTATTTTGCCAATTGACTTAGAAGTCCCCGCAAACCATGTTCCCCAGACCCCCGCGCTTGCTCCGCTGAGCTTTGAAGCATTCATTTTATCCCGGAAACTTCTTTGCTTTTGGTCCAGTCCAATTGAGCTGACCTTCCATGTATTGAGTGTTGTCTTTCCCTTCACCTAAAGCAGTTCTTATCTACTGATTAATCAATAAAAAAACCCTCTCCCACCCTCCCTCCCTCCCCCCCTTGTAACCACAAAAGTATGTGTTCTTCTCAGGTTTACTATTTCTCAAGATCTTATAATAGTGGTCTTATACAATATTTGTCCTTTTGCCTCTGACTAATTTCGCTCAGCATAATGCCTTCCAGGTTCCTCCATGTTATGAAATGTTTCACAGATTCGTCACTGTTCTTTATCGATGCGTAGTATTCCATTGTGTGAATATACCACAATTTATTTACCCATTCATCTATTGATAGACACCTTGGTTGCTTCCAACTTTTTGCTATTGTAAACAGAGCTGCAATAAACATGGGTGTGCATATATCTGTTTGTATGAAGGCTCTTGTGTCTCTAGGGTATATTCCTAGGAGTGGGATTTCTGGGTTGTATGGTAGTTCTATTTCTAACTGTTTAAGATAATGCCAGATAGATTTCCAAAGTGGTTGTACCATTTTACATTCCCACCAGCAGTGTATGAGAGTTCCAATCTCTCCGCAGCCTCTCCAACATTTATTATTTTGTGTTTTTTGGATTAATGCCAGCCTTGCTGGTGTGAGATGGAATCTCATCGTAGTTTTAATTTGCATTTCTCTAATGGCTAATGATCGAGAGCATTTTCTCATGTATCTGTTGGCTGCCTGAATATCTTCTTTAGTGAAATGTGTGTTCATATCCTTTGCCCACTTCTTGATTGGGTTGTTTGTCTTTTTGTGGTTGAGTTTTGACAGAATCATGTAGATTTTAGAGATCAGGCGCTGGTCGGAGATGTCATAGCTGAAAATTCTTTCCCAATCTGTAGGTGGTCTTTTTACTCTTTTGGAGAAGTCTTTAGATGAGCATAGGTGTTTGATTTTTAGGAGCTCCCAGTTATCGGGTTTCTCTTCATCATTTTTGGTAATGTTTTGTATTCTGTTTATACCTTGTATTAGGGCTCCTAGGGTTGTCCCAATTTTTTCTTCCATGATCTTTATCGTTTTAGTCTTTATGTTTAGGTCTTTGATCCACTTGGAGTTAGTTTTTGTGCATGGTGTGAGGTATGGGTCCTGTTTCATTTTTTTGCAAATGGATATCCAGTTATGCCAGCACCATTTGTTAAAAAGGCTATCTTTTCCCCAGTTAATTGACACTGGTCCTTTGTCAAATATCAGCTGCTCATACGTGAATGGATCTATGTCTGGGTTCTCAATTCTGTTCCATTGGTCTATGTGTCTGTTGTTGTACCAATACCAGGCTGTTTTGACTACTGTGGCTGTATAATAGGTTCTGAAGTCAGGTAAGGTGAGGCCTCCCACTTTCTTCCTCTTTTTCAGTAGTGCTTTGCTTATCCGGGGCTTCTTTCCCTTCCATATGAAATTGGTGATTTCTTTCTCTATCCCCTTAAAATATGACATCGGAATTTGGATCGGAAGTGCGTTAAATGTATAGATGGCTTTTGGTGGAATAGACATTTTTACTATGTTAAGTCTTCCTATCCATGAGCAGGGTATGTTTTTCCACTTAAGCACGTCCTTTTGAATTTCTTGTAGTAGAGCTTTGTAGTTTTCTTTGTATAGGTCTTTTACATCCTTGGTAAGATTTATTCCTAAGTATCTTATCTTCTTGGGGGCTACTGTGAATGGTATTGATTTGGTTATTTCCTCTTCGGTGTTCTTTTTGTTGATGTAGAGGAATCCAAGTGATTTTTGTATGTTTATTTTATAACCTGAGACTCTGCCAAACTCTTTTATTAGTTTCAGTAGTTTTCTGGAGGATTCCTTAGGGTTTTCTGTGTATATAATCATGTCATCTGCAAATAGTGATAACTTTACTTCTTCCTTGCCAATCCGGATACCTTTTATTTCTTTGTCTAGCCTAATTGCCCTGGCTAAGACTTCCAACATGATGTTGAATAATCCCACTGAATTTTAATGTAATATGTCTCTCTTCTGTACCCAGTAAAATCCTCGAATATATCCATTATTGCACTCATTATACTTTGATATTTTTCTTTCTTCCCTACTACGTTTTGAACATGTTTAACGTCAGTTCTATTGTTTTCATCTCCGTAAACTTAGTCCATCTTTGATTCTGACCTAGTAGCTAATAAAAAAACATTTGTCAAATAAAGGAATATACGAATATTTTCTAAGGTTTGTTGACCAGGTGATAGTAGTTATAATCATAGGGAGAAAGCATACAACAAAACTGCTGAAAAGAGGAAGTAGGCTGGGAAGAGGAAGATGGAGAAGAACAAGACAGAAGAGGAGAAGAAGGAGGGGGAGAAGAACCACATCAGAGTAGTCTTTAAAAAACGGTCAGTAGAAAATGTGGTACCCACATACAATGAAATACTACTCAGCAGTAAAGAAAAACGTCTTAGAACGTGGATGAACCTGGAGGATATTATGTTCAGCAAAATAAGTCATTCACATACAAAAAAATATATTGCATATTCTCACTTCTATGAAATGACATGAACAAGTAAATATACAGAAACTAATGTTCATTACTGGTTACCAGAAATTGGGGTGCGGGGGAGGGTTTCTCTAGATAATTGACAGTTGTTATTTCTGGCAATAGGAAAGATAACACTGAATGAGGGTGAAGTGTACACTATTTGACGAAAGTAAATGATGTTACTAAAAAGTACGCAAGAAAAAGGGCCTGTTAGTAACTGCTATGGCATTTATAATTTTGAAACAACAGCAAAAACAACTAAAAATACATGTGCGGGTATGTATTTACATAGGCCTCCATACTATTTTTTATTATATGTGCATGGAAACCCTGGTGGCATAGTGGTTAAGTTCTAGGGTTGCAAACCAAGAGGTTGGCAGTTTGAATCCTCCAGGCGCTCCTTGGAAACTCTATGGGGTAGTTCTACTGTGTCCTATAGGGTTGCTATGAGTCGGAATCGACTCGATGGCAGTGGGTTTGGTTTTTTTGGTTTATGTGTGTATACATATGCATATATATGTATATACATGTTGTTGTTAGGTGCCATCAAGTCGGTTCCAACTCATAGCAATCGCATGTACAACAGAACAAAACTCTGCCCAATCCTACGCCATCCTCAAAATCCTTTCTATGTTTGAGCTTGTTGTTGCAACCACTGGGTCAGTCCATCTTGAGAGTTTTCCTCTTTTTCTTTGACCCTCTACTTTACCAAGCATGATGTCCTTTTCCAAAAACTGGTTTGTCCTAATAACATTTCCAAAGTCCGTGTGTATATATAGGTGGGCGCTTATGTATATGTATACGCACCACTGTGACTGTATGTGCATACATTCATATGTATAATGAAGTACATGGGGGCACAGTCACCGATAACTTCTTTAGCATACTTCAAACATCTCATGGGACTGGATTTCTGAGTTTGAAGGATTAGGACCATAGTCTTGTGGAACATCTCAGTCAATTGGCATAATATAGTTCATAAAGTTATGTTCTACATCCTAGTTTGGTGAGTAGTTTCTGGGGTCTTAAAGGCTTGCAAGCAGCCATCTAAGACACAACAATTGGTCTGTACTCATCTGGAGCAAGAGAGAAAGAAGAAAACTAAAGGCTTAAAGAAGAATCTAGTCTACAGGACAAATTAGTCTACACTAACCATGGCCTCATCTACCCTGAGACCAGAAGAACTAGATGGTGCCCGCTACCACTACCAATCGATCTAGTCAGAGCCATAATAGATGGACCCTGATAGAATGGGAGAAAAATGTGGAACAGAACCTCAAATTCCTAAAAATCAAAAAAACTTAGACCTACTTGACTGGTTGAGACTGGAGTACTCCCTGAGACAATTGCTCTGAGATACTCTTCAAATCTTGAACTGAAATTAAACCCTGAGGTCACCTGATAGCTAAATAACAAATTGGCTCAAAAAATAATGACTATCACCCATAAGTACTGTGCTCCTTTAAAAAATCACCTATACAGGAACAAACAATCAACAATAACTTTAAAACAAAGATGAGAATATAAGGGGGCAGGAAAACTAGATTTAAGGAAACAAAACAACCAGAACAGAAGTAATGAGAGCCAACGTTACTGAACAGCTTGTGTAGAAATTGTTGAATAGGAACCTGAACTGCTTTGTAAACTTTCAGAGAAAACTCAATAAATTATTATTAAAAAAAAAAAGTCTAAAAATATTTTTTTAGTAGCAAAAGCAGGCCACCCCCTGTCTGTCAATGGAGGCTTGTTTGTTGCTGTGATGCTGAACAGGTTTCAGAGGAGCTTCCAGATTAAGACAGACTAGAAAGAAAAGCCTGGCAATCTACTTGTGAAAATCAGCCAGTGAAAACCCTGTGGAGCACAATGGTCTAATCCACAACTCATCACGGGGATGGTGCCAGGCTGGGCAGCATTTTGTTCATTTAAGGTGACTGATTCATACAGCAGAAATGTGTATGGCATTTGCCCAACTTGTCGAAAGTGAAGATTAAATATATGGACTAGTATACCATTATTTTTTACCTACAGGTGAAAAGAAATCAGTGCTTATAATTGCCAACTTGAAGAAGGACTGCAGTGATAAAATGCACTAATGATGAAAGTCATCATATACTACATAGAAGCATTCGAGGACGGGTTCTAAAGAGTATCCTATCAGTAGGAAATAAGAAGTTCTAAAACGTTTTTATTGTTGTTGTTATTGTTTTTAATCTGTGGAAGTCGAGTTAGGTCCTAGGATACTAAGATACAATTCTTCCCATACGGAGCTGCGAAGAACTCAGTTTTTGGAAACGCACCAGCTTTCTCCTTGATGGCATCAGTATGTTGGCCTCTTGTGAAATAATAAAAAATATAAGTGGAATGAAGTTACAATGACATCACATGGTTCAAGTGCTTTAATGGCTTCGCTGATTCATTTTCTAACCACTTATGAATTATTTTTATTCTCTAATGTTAGTATACAGACAGCCTCACTCTCATTTAAAGTTTCCTCCTATCTTATTTATTGTCCATGTCCAATAATGATACTGATGCTGGCTGCTCCTACACACCCTTACTTCAACGTGCTGTCCTTTACTAAGCACTTTTTTGCAAGATTGTTGTCTGTGAAGAATTTTGAAACGAAACACATAGCTATCTCAAAAATGTATCTCCACAGCACTTAAATAATTAGCACCAACAACGAAAAACCTAAATCAAACAGTGACACAGGCACTATCTAATACTATATCTCTAATATTATATTCTTAACAAAAATGGTGAGAAGAAAAAAAGACTACAAATTTCTGGGGGAAAAAACTCCACAAGATTATGGAGCAAAGTTGAGCAATGTGTGTGATAAGACTCCGTACCCTCCTTCTATACTACTGAATCAGCAGGCTCCTGAGAATTCTCTCCGGTGCTCCAACGTTTAGTTTGTAAAGTAAAACTAAGTGAGTCAGCTTATTTTTTGCCATAAAACTGAGTGATAGGAGAAACTGTTCAAGAGTGGAAACTAGCCATGAGTTTGGCTCGCTCACAGTGAGTGAACTGGAGAACTGATCTGAAGCCTGAGGGTACTCATCCTTCGCAATTATTTTATGAACACAAAAGCAGAGGGAATCAACTTGTGGCAGAAACAACGCTGAGTTCACCAAAACCATCAAATTTTCATCTTGAGCAAATATTTTCTCTACATCTCCAAGTACTCTGTAGCTATGATGGGGCCGTGAAACTGAGTTTCAGCCAATAAAATGTGAGCAAAAGTTACGAATGCTAGTTTCAGGCCCATATGAGATCCTCCATTTTCTCCTCTCTTTCCACCGTGACCTTGGAAGCCACATGTTGAAGATGGCAGCATCACAAGGAGCTCAGTTCCTGAAGGACTGGGATCCCCCTTTCCCCACAACATCCTCACTAGACCATGACATAAGTGAATTATAGTAAGCTTTTATTGTGTTAAATCTCCAAGGTTTGAGAATTATTTGTTATAGCCATTAGCTTACCCTCATAGGTAACTCCAGTACAGAACATTAAGAAAACTTAAGGTAAGAGCAGAGCCTTGGTGTTGTTACAAATCCTATGCTCCATTTTTGTGAGCACTCCAGATGGAGCACTCCTATCAAGCGTTGTGTGCTATAGAAAACATCTCTAAATTGTACCACAGAAAACAAAGCAAACTCCTCTTAGGCATAATGAGAAGAGATTCAAGAAATCAATATATTAGAGCAAAGATAAGCTTTGGACAACATTATCCAAGCAAGAGCAAGGTGTTAAGAAATGGGAAAACAATCTACTGTGTTAATAAATAAAACAAGAACTAAAAGCAAGATGATAAGAAAAGAATAGAAGAAGAAACTGAAGGTTGTATTAATTTAATTGAGGGTCAAAACTACATCATTACAGAAACAGCAAATAAATTAGACACAAAATGGACTGGGATGAAAACTGATTTACTGATACAGAAGAAAGGCTTAAGATAATCACCAAGTAAAACGATGGCGGAGGGTATTGAAAGAATCAAAGATCAATAGACAGACATGGTGCACAGGTACCTATGTATTCAGCAGAAGATACCTGAAATTAGAGAACTTAACAAATGCAATAAGAAAAACACCCAAAGAATTATTACCAGAAAATTACCCTCAAATGAAGAATGATCCCAGCAGGCTGAACACATAGTATAATATTGAAAGAAAATTTCATACAGGGTAATCAACACTAAGCCATACTAGCTTAGTAAAATCATGATTAAAAAAAAAAAAAGAAAACAAAAGAGCGAGTGAGGCATGCTATTGTATTTTAAATCTTAGTTCCCATGTGTTCATTGCTAACATATAGAAATAAAGTTGATTTTTGTATGTTTATCTTGTATGCTGCAACTTGGATGAAGTTCATTAGTTTTAGGAAGTTTTTTATTGTTACTTTTTTTTTTAAGATTCTCTGAGATTTTCTATGCAGATGATATGATATCATCTGCAAATAAGGACAGTTTTTATTCTTTTCTGATCTTTATGCCTTTTATTTATATTTCTTGCGTTATTGTATTGGTTAGAACATTCAATACTAGGTTGAACAGCAATGGTGGACAAGTGGACATCCTTGCCTTCTTACCGGATTAGGGGGAAAGCATTGTCTTTCACCACTAAATATGATGTTAGCCGAAGCTGTTCTTTATCAAGCTGAGGAAGTTCCCCACTATCCCTAGTTTTCTCAGAGCTTCTGTCACGAAAATCACTGCTGAATTCCGTCAGATGTTTTTTCTGCATTATGTAATATGTTAGTGTGATTTTTCTTCTTGAGCCTATAAACATGGTGGATTACACAGATTGCTTTATGAATATTGAACCAGCCTTGCATCTCTCAGATAAACCCCATTTGGTCATGGTGTATAATTCTTTTTATATATTGCTAAATTGTATTTACTAATATTTTGTTTAGAATTTTTGCATCTATAGTCATGAAGGATATTAGTCTATAGTTTTTTTTTTTTTTTTTGTGCTGTCTTTGTCTGGTTTTGATATCAGGGTAATGAGTTAGGAAGTGTTCCCTCCTCTTCTTTTTTGTGGAAGAGATTATGAAGAGTTGCTGTTAATTCTTTAATCATTTGGTAGAATGCTCCAGTGAAACTGTCTGGCTGTGAAATTTTCTTTTCTGGAAGGTTTTTTAATTATAATTTTAATGTCGGCTGCTAGCCAGAAGGTGAGCAATTCAAACCCACCAGCCACTCTGTGGGAGAAAGATCTGGCAGTTTGCTTCCATAAAGATTACAGCCTTAGAAACAAAACCATATGGGGCAGTTCTACTCTGTCCTATAGGGTCACTATAAGTTGGAATCGACTCGACATCAGCGGTTTTTTTTTCTCTAATTAGTAATTTCTATTTCATATTGAGTAAGTTGTAACAGTTTTGTACCTTTAGAGAAATTGGCCCATTTCACCTAAGCAGTCAAATATTTTAAAAAATAATTTATTTTATTTTTGTGTTGTTGAAAATTTATACAGTAGGACATATATCAATTCAACAATTTCTACATGTATAATTCAGTGACATCGATTACATTCTTCAAGTTGTGCAATCATTCTTACCCCCTTTACTGAGTTGCTTCTCCCCCTTTAACATAAACTCACTGCTCCCTGACCTTCCTATCTAATCTCGATGGTATTAATGCTTTCTCCTACTTGACTTTCTCCTTGTTGACTTTCTGTCCATTTCTTCTATCAGTTGCTGACAGTGGGATGTTGAAATCTCCAACTGTAACTGTGAATTTGTCTATTTCTCCTTTCATCTCTATCCGTTTTTGTTTCATATATTTCGCAGCTCTATGTTTTGGCACATACATTTGGGGTTATTATGTCTTGGTGGATTGGCCCTTTTATCATGATGTAATGCTTCTTTCTGTCCCTAGTAATTTTCCTTTCTCTGAAGTCTACTTTATCTGATATTAACATAACCACTCCTGCTTTTTTTAAAAATTAATGTTTGTATGGTACATCTTTTTCCATCCTTTTTCTTTCAATCTACCAATACCATTATATTTCAAATAGGTTTTCTTATAGACAGCATATGGTTGGGTCATGTTTTTTTAATCCACTCTGCCAATCTTTCTCTTTTAATTGGTGTATTCAGACCATTTATGTTTAATGTAATCAGTGATAGTTAAGGCTTGACTTTTATTTTTATTTTCTGCTTTTTCATTGCTCTGTTTTCTTCTTTTGCTTTGCTCTGAGTTACCTGAACATTCTTTAGAATTCTATTGTAATTTATCTATAAGTAAATTAGCTAAATCAGTGTTATAAATGGTGGATGGTTAAGAGATATAAAGAGAGGTCTCCACACTCACTGGTGTTTACATTCTATCAGTTTGAGAGAAATATAGAAACCTTACCTCCCTTTACATCCTTTTATCCTCCACTATTTATGATATAACTCTCTTAAATATTTTCTGTACACACAATGAGGACAAAATTAGTTTTCTAATTTTTGCTTTACTCATCAAATATAATTTAGAAAACTCTATTCTATTTATCTACATTTTTGGTAATTCCTGTGTTCTTTCTTTCTTCTTAATGTTCCAAGATACTTTATTTTATCCTTTCTGTGTCAAGGACTCCCTCTGGCCATTCTTTTAGGGTAGGTCTGCTGATAACAATTCTGCTAAGTTTTTTTCATCTGAGAATGCCTTGATTTTCCTTTCATTCCTGAAGCATATTTTCACTGAATATAGATTTCAGGGTTTATATTCTTTTCTTTCAGCACTTGAAAAATGTTGTCCTACTTGCTCTGGCCTCCATGATTTCTAATGAGAAATTCACTGTTACTTGAATTTTTTCACTATAGGGAACGTGTCATAGCTCTCTGGCTGTTTTCAAGATTTTTTCCTTGTCTTTAGTTTTAGAAATTTGAGTATGATGTCTCTTAGTGTTGGTTTCTTTGGGTTTATCCTGTTTGGATAAATATCTGAGTTTGATCAGTTTCCTGAGTCTGTAGGCTCATTATTACAATTATTTTACCAAATTTGGCAAGTTTTAAGCCATCGTTTCTTTGAAAACTTTTTTAGCCCTACCTTTTTTTCTCTTTCTTCTTTCATTCTGGGACTCTGATGACATAAAAGTTAGATCTTTTTTTATAGTCCCACATGTCCCTGAGTCTCTGTTTTTTTAATCAGTCCATGATCTCTGTATTTTCCAGATTAGGTAATTTTTTTGCTCCATCTTCAAGTTCAATGATTCTTTCCTCTGCCCTCTCCATTCTGCTGCTGAACCTATACACTGAGTTGTTTGTTGTTGTTACAGTAAAATTTGTGAAAGGCAGAACCTGTGTAAGGCAGAAATCTTTTAGAGAAGGAAAACTCAAATATTTTCTACTAATAGAGAGGGATAAACTGCTCCCTTTCAAAAGTGGAAAACTTGAGAGACCCAGAAAAACAGGGTAGTCCTGTTGAGATCTTCCTCTCACAAGTTTCACAGAAACTTTTTCTGGTGGGGTAGGGTTAGGACCATGGTTTTTCTGTGGTATTGGCTGAAGTAGATGGTTGTCTAAAAATTTTCTGTCTTGCTAGGAGGCCTCTCTTCTGTTTCTTTAACTAAAGAGAACAGGCTTTCTTGGAGCTGTTCTTGTATGAACACATTGGCATTCCTAGGTCGTGGGCTTCTCCAGTATCCACTCAGAGATTCATAAGGCAAAAATAAAACACAGAGAAACTCGTCAGCTTGTCATTCCTTGGGTCTTACGTCCCCTAGCTAGTATGCTTTTTTCTCTCCACTTTCCAGAGTCTTCTTATATTTGTTTTCTATATAATATCCAGGGGTTTTAGTTGTACTTAGTGGGACTAACAGGGAAAAGTACACCTACTCCATTTTCCTGAAAGCAGAAGCACTCCTGTTTAGCAATTTTAAAACATATCAAATAGTAATACTTAGACCCTTTTATTCATTGGAATCTGAGGGTTCTTTAAATAGTTGGTAAATACTATAGCATTAAAACATAGAGTATCGACTTAAATTATGGAAAAGATTTCCCACATGATAAAAGTTAAGTTATTTCATCTTTTCGTATCCCTGTCCCTTGACTTAAACTAAAAATTTGCAATTGTGACAGCCAGCACATGTTCCAAAAAAAAGGATTTCTTTTCTCCAGGAGAGATATTCAGAGAAATCATTTAAAAGTTGAAAATCTAGAAAGTCTTCTGCTATGGAATCTACTCCATAACAGGCTGAGAAGTCCCAAATTCATGAGAAAAATACCTGTCTGATGCAAAGACTGTGCCAGAAAAGAAATAAATATACGCAACAAACACTGTATATACATATATGGAAACCCTGGTGGCACAGTGGTTAAGAGCTATGGCTGCTAACCAAAAGGTCGGCAGTTCAAATCCACCAAGTGCTCCTTGGAAACCATATGGGGCAGTTCTACTATGTCCTATAGGGTCGCTATGAGTCGTAATTGACTCGATGGCAGTGGGTTTGGTTTTTTTTTGGATATATATATGTATGTATGTATATGTGTGTATATATATATGTACATATATATGGAAAATAGCCACATTATACCAAACAATGAACCAAGTGAGAGAGACTGAAAGTTAGGTGGTATGACAGAAGAATAAAGAAAAGAACAAAGATGGAAGCGTGGTAAAGGAAAAAAGAAGTAAAGGGAGAAGAGAGGGAAGAAAATGAAGAAAGGAACAGGTTGGGTAGAGACAGAGAAAAGGAGCATTTAATCATTTTTCTGCTTCTTTATCAAATGTCACTAATAATAGCTCATGGAGTTCTTCCAGAGTGGAAGTGTTTGTGTAAGTTGATAAGAATGTTTTGGAAAAATGGCCAATGTGCAAAAAAAACAAAACAAAACAAAACAAACAGTAATAATAATAATGCTGTAAATATTTGTGAAATAACACATTTGGTTTGCTCAATTTATTTGCAGTGGTACTTACCACAGCAATGCAGAGTAGGAAAAAAACAGTAAATGGAAAAGCAGAAGGAGTTTTCAAATATGACGACCTTTCAAAAAAATTACAGTGTGTGGAAAAGCAGAGAGAGGCTTTTCCTCTAAATATTTGGTTTCGGCAGTATTGTGCCTTCCAAGCACTTGTATACATTGTTAACAATAACTATTTTAATTCTTGGTACTCACTGATAACAATTCATGAGTGTCTCCTTCTCCAGAGATTTCCTCTCAGCCAAAAGGGAGCCACCTTGCTTCGAAGATACTAATAAAGAAGAGATTAACTATGGTGCAATTTCTGCTCTAGAGCTTCTCTATGTGTGACTGAAGCTAGCCTCTAGTTAAAACCACAAATTTGTTTTGTTTTTTATTTCTTGTCCTATTCTCTTTCCCTCCCTCCTCTTACCCTGAGCAAAACCCTCCAATAAGTCACTTCAACAAGATCTCTAATCTCAGCCTCTGCTTCTAAAATATTCCTACGATGCTGTCTAGGTTGGGATTCTAGAGCAGAGCACTCATCAGCTGGATGGTAATGAGGACACGTCATTGGTGATAACTGAGGTATTCATAGTCACTGGCTTGCCGTAGCTGTGTAATTCCTAAGACTTTCACCTCTAGTAAATTGTATAGAGATATAAAAAAAATAATAATAATAATAATTTTTATTTTTTTTTTATAAAGACACGCTAATGTGATAAAATGTTTTGGGCATTTGAGAAGTATTAGAGAAATAGCAAATACAAGGACTATGGAATAAATTAAAGTGTCATTGACTGATTGAAAAAAATAGTCTCAGATTTATTATTTACCAATTTAAAGCAAATGTGGGCGTCAGAGGACCTCTTCGGCTGTATTTAAAGAGAATCTTATATCCTATAGCTGAAGTGCTGAAGATCAGGTATGAGATTTGATTGTAAAGTGGTAGGACCCCAGAGAAGGCTAAATTCTCAAACTAGGCAAGTCTCCCATGGCAAAATCAGAGCTTTCACAGGGAAGAAATGGGACCCTGGGATTTGGAATGGAGGTGGCTGGGTAGATAATATTTGAGAACCTTGAATCCTCATATTTCCCTGAACCCTTTGGGCCTACAGAATTGACCCACTTTCTCTACTTGAAAGATAGAGCCACCTCCAATCTCTTGCTTGAAAACTATGCAAAGGTCTCAAATGAAGCAGACCTCTTACTATACCATGTTGCCCTCCCCAAGATCTGCCTCCACCTCCCTTCCTGACTACCAGATACACAACTAGGCATAACCAGATTGTAGAAGTGCTGAGCCTGCTAAGGGAGGAAAGAGATTATATGCCAAAATTGCTGCAGAATTTGGGTAATATGTCCCAGCAGCAACTGAGAAAGTGAATGTATCAGCAGAGTTTTGGATCAAGAGAAAGGGTGAGTTTGTTAATATGGGGACATTCTCCCATGACATGGGACTTAAAATCTTGGCCAGAGCCCTGGGCGATGCTTCTAATGTGCTACTGGGATAGCTCCTGGGAGCTTAGAAAAAGTGGTGATCCAGATTAAAGAAAATAAAGATTTCAGATCTGCCAAGGTAAATTAGTGCAGGAAGGAATCAAAAGGATCAGAGAAGTGAGTATGTTAGGATGGGTCAACTATATAAGACCAGGAAGCCCTTCAGTTGACCAGATGTTTCACTTCCAGACACTTCTGATTTTAAAAGAAATACATTCAGAATTTAAACTCAATCAGTATAAGACTCTCAGCTTCCCCCTTGACCTCATCTTCTCCTCAGTAGTAGTATGAAAGGATGATGGGGGTAGGGAGTTGGGCAGGGAAAGAGGGACTCTTTACATGCCTCCTAGTAAAAAACCCAAAAAAAGGTATCACATCCCAATGCCTTCGCTGGTCCTTAAAGCCCTCCACTCATATATAACTCCACTAGCCTTGTCTTCAGGCCATCGGATTATTGTCTCCATTACAGACTTTAACACAATTTATCCCAATTATTTGAAAAGGGCTATTAAAATACTCCTTCATTTTCTAATTATTTATCCGTGTGAGACCAAATTTTCCTATCATATACTTCAACTAAACCAATATACTGGTAAAGATTTAATGCAAAGTAGATATGAGAATTCAGCTGCCTGCTATTAAGTCAGACATTAAAGACGTTTACAAAAATGTAAAACAGTGGCACTTTTTGAACTAATTTATTTATTTTTTGGTTTGGAAAAATACATTTTTCATAGAAGTATGTTATTTCTAAAACATGAAATGATTTATTACTGTTATTTTAAAATAAAGTTAAAAATAAATTTATCAAATGTCTCACTTCTATAATACAGTAAACTCAGAAAGATATAACACACATTAACAAAGATCTTTGGGGTCCTGAATGATTTTTAAGAGTACGAAGCTTTCTTGAGACCGAAAAGCTTGAGAACTACTGATCTATCTAGAGGCTAATAATGAGGGTCCTATTCCTTCCCTTGACACGTTGAACCAAACAGAAGCTTGAACAGAAGGACATAAATGCTGAAAATGGGTGGAATGTCATCCCATTGGATCAGCAGCATCGTGACAAGACTGTCATGAGCCCACTGTTGTGTGTCCTCTTGAACTCCTTTGCTTCTTGACTTTGCTTAAGTTAGCTAGGGTTTGTTTCTGTTGACTGCCACCAAATCATGCAAATGAAAACAGTGTCTAATAAACTCCTTTACTGGGTCTGAGTCTGAAATTTTTTCATGTATAGTTCAAATTCTATTGTGGCAATGAGTTCCTGCCTTTGGAGGCAAGCATCTGTGACACCATGGGGGTCCACACAACAAATGGAGAATTTAACTGAAAAAGACAGTTCTTTTCTCCCTGAGTTATTTTAAACCAGTAGTGAACTGTAAGCTCACAAGGTGCCATGTCCTTATTTGATTACATGTTTACAAACTAGTCATTAAAGATCTACTTAGCCCTTTATATCAGAGTCAGGGTGTCTACTGCATTTTATCTTCAAAGTGTGGTGCATACATCAGTGGAATTATCTACATAAGTATGGGTAATACTGGAAATGTTACTAGCCCTGTTTTAGAGAGTACAGCAATTAAACCTCTTCCCTTAGGTCCTCAAAGATCCTGGCTCCCAACCTCACACTACTCACCATAATAATGGTCCTGTGTGGTGAAATGAGTTTCTTTATGTGATCTTTTGCCTTGGTTCTTTGGGAAAAGAGTTTGAGAGATTTTTCCCCTAAGCCCTGAGGAGTTACCTTTGCCCTAGTTTCCTATCTGAAAGGGTTTGTTACTTGTGTCCAGATTGATTGACATTTACTGGATAAGCTGTAAACAACTTATAGTTTGATACTTTTTGTCTGGTCTTGCCCTGTGATTGGTATGCACCTTGCAAGGACTGGTCAATAAATCATCCTCACAATCGTTGTTAGGCTTCAGCCCATTGTTGTAGCCACTACATCACTCCATCTCATTGAGGGTCTTCCTCTTTACTGCGGACCCTCTACCTTACCAAGCATGATGTCTTTCTCCAGGGACTGGTCCCTCCTGATAACATATCCAAAGTACATGAGATGAACTCCCGTTATCCTCACTTCTAAGGGGCATTCTGGCTGTACTTCTTCCAAGACAGAGTTGTTTGTTCTTCTAGCAGTCCATAGTATATTCAATATTCTTCACCAACACCAAAATTCAAAGCCATCAATTCTTCTTCAGTCTTCCTTATTCACTGTCCAGTTTTCACATGCATATGAAGGGACTGAAAACACCATGGCTTGGGTCAGGTGTGCCTTAGTCCCCACAGTGACATCTTCACGTTTTAACCCCTTAAAAAGGTGTTTTGCAGCAGACTTGTCCAATGCAATGCGTCATTTGGTTTCTTGACTGTTGCTTCCATGGACATTGATCGTAGATCCAATTAAAACAAAATCCTTGACAACTTCAATCTTTTCTCCATTTATCATGATGTTGCTTATTGGTCCAATTGTGAGATTTTTGTTTGCTTTATGTTGAGGTGTAATCCATTTTGAAGGGTGTGGTCTTTGATCTTCTTCAGTAAGTGCTTCAAGTCCTCTTCACTCTCAGCAAGATTGTATCATCTGCATACTGCAGGTTGTTAATAAGTCTTCCTCCAATCCCGATGCCCCATTCTTCTTCATATAGTCCAGCTTCTCCAACTATTTGTTCAGCATACAGTTTAAATAAGTATGGTGAAAGAATACAACCCTGACATACACCTTCCTGACTTTAAACCACTCAGTATCCCCTTGTTCTGTCCGAACAACTGCCTCTTGATCTATGTACAGTTTCCTCATGAGCACAATTAAGTGTTTTGGAATTCCCATTCTTTACGATGTCATCCATAACCTATGCAAATAGGGTGCATCAAACCACCCAATAGGACTAGGTGACTTTGCAGGAACTGGCCAATTACTATGCAAATTGAGTGATTTTTGGTATACCAGGGGATTGATAAGTTCCTGGTCTGGCTGGGGCAGCCATCCCTTGAAATTGAATGTAAGTGCCAATTCCACAGGAGTTGAGGGGGACCTTACTACCATCAAGAAAGGCCTGGGGTGGAGTTCATCCTTTGGACCCCGGGTGCCTACACTTGGAGCTTCCTAGACCCAGAAAAGAGAGGTGTAACAATGACAACAGCAAGAAGCAGTGGACAACACAGCACAGCCCAGCAGCAGAGAAATGGTGGCAGCAGTATAAGCAGCAAGAACTACGGGACAGATACAGTCGTGCTTGCTGGCCCACAGAGTGACGTGGCTGCAGTGAGTTTGCAAACCCGTAGAGTGTGAGAGAGCTGAGCATCTTCGGGCAGGAGGCTTGCTGGTGGAATGGGATGCCTCCAGGAACTTGTCAGGGGAGTTTAAGAGCTGTAACGCTTGACCAAGCAGGGAAGAGGCTGAGAGTGCCTACCTGTGGGCATGGCTGAGAAAGAGCTGTCATGGTTGGAAGCTGTCCTGGTTAAAGCACGGTAACTTGTCTCCTGAGTTGTATCCTGTTACTTCCAAGTTGATCCTGATTCCAAGCTGTAGCCTGTTACTTCCCTAATAAACTACATAATTGTGAGTAGGGTCTGTGAGTTCTGTGCGTCCATTAAAATGAATCATTGAACCCAGCAGAGCAGTAGAGAGTGCTGTTGGGAGGACAGCTGCTGGTGTCAGAAATGGTGAAAACTTTGGAGAGTGGAGGTATGTCTGACCTCTACTTCATAGGAATCAGCTTTGTTATTGTTATCACCCCTGAAATTAGGCAACTTTCGATGCTAGTAGATTACAACTAGAAATTTAAAAAGCCAACAGAGCAAGTTAAGCTATCCCCTTAACTTGAAATCAGTCTCCGAAAAAGAGTTTAGGAAAGGGAAAAAGATATTAGTTTCAATAACATTTATTAATAACATTTAAAAACCCATTGAGTCATTACTGTCGAATAGATTTCGACTCATAGCAACCCTACAGAACAGAGCAGAATTGTGCCCACAGGGTTTCCAAGGAGGAGCTGGTAGATATAAACTGCTGACTTTTTGATTAACAGCCAAGCTCTTAACCACTGCGCCTCCAGGGCTCCTAATTAAGAGTATGTTATAGCTTTAATAGAGAAGAGAGTACAGAAAGAATAAATGAGGAAGAGAAGCATTTTATAATTTATTAAGATATGAAAACTGAGGGTCTCTGTCATAAAAATGAGTCCCTGGGTAGAGCGCACGGCGAATTACTTGGCTACTAACCAAAAAAGAGGTTGGCAGTTCAAGTCCACCCAGAGATTCCTCTGAAAAAAGGTCTGGTGATCTCCTTCTGGAAAAGTCAGCCATTGAAAACCCACACGGAGCACAATTCTTCTCTGACACGCTTGGGGCCACCACGAGCCAGAATCGACTGGACAACAGCTGGTTCCCCCCGCCACCATAGAAAAAGATGTCCCCTGATTTAGGAGATTAAAGTTGGAGCTATTATTCCTCGTCCTTGCGTATAAAGAACGTGACCCAGCTGGAGCTGGACTCACAACCACTCACAAGGACACATCAACTGGGCCCTAAAGTATAAAAAAAAATAGCTAGGACAATCTTGGAAAACATCTTTTAGGGAACTTCTCGCATAAACAAATCATAAACAGAGGGCAAAAAAACCTACTTATTTTCGACCCATCTCATTAGGGTTTAGTAAATAGAAAGATTTGTTAGACCAATGAAGACCCTCCTGACTGTCATTACTGAAATTTGTACCAATGATTATTAAGAAAAACAATTCAAAATGTAGAATCATGGTGATTTATTCATTTTTTAGCCAATCTGCAAAAAGGTGAAACTTGTAATGATTTTGCCCGTTTGTAATGTTAATATATACTGATGATTCTGTAACATTCCTTGGACTTGGGCAGACATAGCTCTGGCAGCATATTTGTCCGTTTTCCACTTTTGCCTCTTTGAACGTATGCTGAATAAGATCTTTCTTTTTGCTTTGCTGTAACTTTGTGATGACTTTACCCTACGACACCCCTAACAAAGACATCAAAACAGAGGCACTAAATTTGGGCTAAAGGACCTTTTGCAGAGCAATGCTTTGTTGACATTTTAAAATTCAGAACAAAAGTCCGGGAATGACAACAAAAACGCCCCCTCTGGGCTGATGCAGCCTTTCTGGTGGGCAACATGGTGAACAGAGCCAGCTGGCTGTACTGCAGCCCCCGCTAAGGCGCACATCCTCAAGTAGCAGCTCTGTGAATAAAAGCAATCGATTTTCTTTTTTACATGAAAAAGCACAAATTCTGCATAGTTTTAAAAATGTACCTGCTCAATTGACATAACAAAATGTATTAAGAGAACATTCTGCAGCCCACTTTTGTGAGTGGTGCCTGGGGTCTTAAACCCTAGCAAGCAGCCATCTAAGATGCAGCAATTGGTTTCAACCCACCTGGAAAAATTAGAATGAACACCAAAGACACAAGGTGAATATGAGCCCAAGAGACAGAAAAGGCGAAATAAACCAGAGACTCCAGCCTGAGACCAGAAGAACTAGATGGTGCCAGGCTACAACCGATGACCGCCCAGATAAGGAAAACAACAGAGAATCCCTGATGGAGGCAGAGAACAGAGGGATGCAGACCTCAAATTCTCATAAAAAGACAAGACTTAATGGTCTGACAGAGACTACAAGGACCCCGGAGGTCATGGTCCCCAGGCCTTCTGTTAGCCCAAGACTAGACTGTAAGATAGAAAATGATACTGGTGAGGAGTAAGCTTCTTGGCTCAAGCAGACACATGAGACTATGTGGGCAGCCCCTGTCTGGAGGGGAGATGAGAAGGCAGAGGGGGACAGGAGCTGGCTGAATGGACATGGGGCATACAGGGTGGAGAGGAGGAGTGTGCTGTCTCATAAGGGGGAGAGCAACTAGGAGTACATAGCAAGGTGTATGTAAGTTTTTGTATGAGACTGACTTGATTTGTAAATTTTGACTTAAAGCACGATAAAAAAAAAAAATGTACCTGCTACCACACACTAGACATTATTTATCTAGGAATATGTAGATACACGATCTCACTAAGAAAAAAAAGAAGTATAGAAATTTCACACTGATAGTTTTACCAAGGATTTATTTTTATGTAGAATTTGGAGAATCCATTCCCAGACAGTTCAGGGAGAGAACTTTTAACGTTAATTTTAAAATTAAGTGATTATTTCAAACTAAATGGAATAAAATTGAAAGTACATGCAAGTTAATTATGATTACAATTCCTCCCCAGAAAAGCAGACTTCTCTGGATTTACCTATAGAGAATTGATCACTGAGATCAAAGTAAAGCAGCAATTAAGGTCATTTGGCCAATAGAATAAAAACTCTTTTAAAAAAAAATGCTATCTATGAAAACCCAGGTAAGTATTTACGTATCTTCTTAAAAAGATAGAGGAAACAGCATCTGAGCTAATGAAAAAAAATAAGCTAAGACTGATTTTAAAAGAAAGAATTTAGGTTATTTTAAAACACTATTGGTAAACTAGCATTCAAGAAGTAGATTTATTAAGCAGCGTCCCCCTTTTGGATTGGTGGTGGTAAGGCTAAGTATTCTGCTGAACAAACTAGAACGAATTGTTTATAAGGGTTTCCTTGGAGTCAATGCAAGTATCAAATATGTTTCAATGGACAAATCTCAAGGCACGAAAATGCCAATGATCAAAACACAAGTAATATCTTCAAGCCCATTCTTATTCACAACTGGAAAAGATCAACACTAAAGAGTATAATTTCAGGCCTGTGGAGGGGTAGGAAGGGTGAAGGGGAATTTGGAAACCTGGCCAAAATAATTCCCCTTAAAGCCTGCCAGGAGAAACATAAATCTCCACTGTTACTCCTTCCTTTGATTTAGCACTTAGAGGATCCTGCATGAAACTGAGCAGTTCAGGGAAAAAAAAAGACAGACACTTCTGATGCATAATTTGAGAGACAGCAAGTCCTCTCCTCTACTCCAAAATATCTCCCCAGTTAGTCTCAGAGTAGAGCCTTGGTAGTGTAGTGGTTAAGCGCTAACTAAGAGGTCAGCAGTTCAAATCCACCAGCCACTCCTTGGAAACCCCATGAGGCAGTTCTACTCTGTCCTATAGGGTGGATATGAGTCGGAATGGATTCGATGGCACCTAACAAGTCTCAGAGTTTTGCACTCCATAATTAGCTGTGCATTCTTTCTGGGTCTTGAATGCTTTTATAGGTGTCCTGGTGGCAAAATGGTTACGTGCTTGGCTGCTAACTGAAAGGTCGGCGATTAGGTTCGAATTCACCAGCACTCTGCGAGAGAAAGATGTGGCAGTCTGCTTCCATAAAGATCACAGTCTTGGAAAACCTACGGGGCAGTTCTAATCTGTCCCGTTGCATCACTATGAGC
This sequence comes from Elephas maximus indicus, assembly GCF_024166365.1. Lineage (NCBI taxonomy): Eukaryota > Metazoa > Chordata > Mammalia > Proboscidea > Elephantidae > Elephas > Elephas maximus. The sequence goes on along the minus strand of NC_064833.1, from coordinate 55,452,077 downwards.
CGAGATCCACTCAATTGCAATAGGTTTGGTTTGGGTTTTTTGGAAAGGCTTTTGTGCTTGGCTGTCTTATGCAATTGGAAGTGCCCCTGGGAAGGGTAAATCTATCAATTAACACTTTAGAGGGAATTAGTTCCTAAGCAAAGGAACCCTGGTGGCATAGTGGTTAAGTGCTATGGCTGCTAACCAGAAAGGTCAGCAGTTCAAATCCACCAGGCACTCCTTGGAAACTCTATGAGGCAGTTCTGCTCTGTCCTACAGATGCGCTATGAGTTGGAATCGACTTGACAGCAATTAGTTTTTTTTTTTTTTGGTGGCACAGTGGTTAAAGCAATCAACCGCTAACCAAAAGGTCGGCAGTTCCAAACTACCAGGTGTGCTGAGGGAGAAAGATGTGGCAGTCTGCTTCCTTAAAGATTTACAGCTTCAGAAACTCTGTGGGGTCACCATGAGTCGGAATTGACTCAACAGCAGTATATTTGGTTTAATTCCTAAATAAGGAAGTGAGAGGTCTGAAGCAATGAAAAAAAAAGAAGAAAAGCACTAAGCAAGGTACCTCTGAGAAAAATTTCAAATCCATCTTAGTTTTTCCTAAGGCTTTACAAACTTATGTGGATAATACTGTTAGTAATAAAAAATAATGCTAATCGAATATATCCTATATGTCAGTGTGCCAAGGCCCTCACATGGGTAGCAGAAAGAACTAGGGCACATAAACGCAAAAAAGGGTAGAAAAACTGTATTTAATAGGTTCAAATTTTGAATATATTTTTATTTAAAAACATAGCAAAGTAAATATAAAAATTAAAATCATTTTCATTCATGTTTTTGAAACATTCTATTTCTTTTAAAATGTTTGTAATTATTTAAAGCAAATGGCAAAATTCAAATTATGGTTAATGAACATCAAGTTTAAATTAAAATTATTTAAATAAAACCAATATTTATATTTTATTTTTCAAAAATTTAGTCGTCTTACTAAATTTTTATAAAATAAAACCCTTCTCAATTTTACATTCAACATCCATCTGATTGCCAATGTATGTTTTATACGTGTTTTGTTTACATCTACGTATACATACAAATTGAATAGTATATCTGTTGTTTAATATTGCATATAGTTCCTTAGCCTCCAGGTGCATCTATTGCAAAGAAGAGCTAACTGGTGTGTACCTCCAGAACCATGAATTGGAACAGAAAAAAGGAAGAAAATAAAGCCAGGCACTACTGGGAAATAGTACTTCCTTAAGTAAGAATTTATTATTGTATTCACACTATTTGAGAGGAAAAGATTTGAGTAGGTTTTTTTTCTCCTACAGAAGTGCTTCCACTGCTCAACTTTCTCTCGCCCTTTGAATTCATGTCTATTTCTGATGTTGGCAGGAGCACAATCCACAAATATTCACAGCACTAGGTGCCTGGGTGGTGCCAATGGTTTGCACTCAACTACTAACCTAAGGTTGGTGGTTCAAACCTCCACAGCAGTACCGATCACAGAAGAAAAGACCTGGTGATCTGCTTCCATAAAGATTACAGCCAAGGCCCCATGGAACAGTCCTACTCTGCACATGCAGGGTCACCATAAGTTGGAATCTACTCAAGGTCAATGGGTTTGGTTTTTATGGCTTTGGTTTATTTTGAGGGCACACATAAAAGATGTGGAAAAAACATTTTGCTGGGGTCTGAAAAGTGTTAGTCACAAAAGCATCTGTTTGAGGTTGTGGCGCTGCTGTGCCATGGCTCCTGAGTGAAAGAGGTACCTATATTGCCTTTAATAAATGCATTTTTTGTAATATGTAGGAAACTCTAAAACATGGAATTATATAGTATCTTGCAGTTTGTGGTAAAGAGTTTAGATTTTATTTTAGATGGAAAATCTGTAGAGAGTTTTGAGCAAAGGAGTGACCCAATTTACTCCAATTTTAAAATTATTTTTCTGAGTGCAATGCACAGAATGGATTGTAGGAAAGCAAGAACAGAACTAGGGACACCACTTTGAAGGCCATTGTAATGGGTCAGGTGGAAAATGAAGATGGCTTGTACCACAGTGATGGATACAGTCAGAAGTGGTTCAATTCAGGACGTATTTTGAAGGTAAAGCCCAAAGGATATTCTGCATTGAATATGGAGTAGAAAAGACAGAGACATTCATTCAAAGGAATGAAGATAAAATTGGACATGGTAACATGTTCAATGTAGGTGAGACAAAGTCTCACCGTGTTTGCTTCTAATGAGCATTCTGGGTGCACTTCTTCCAAATCAGATTTGTTCGTGCTTCTGGCAGTACATGGTATATTCAATATTCTTCACCAACACCAAAATTCAAAGCCATCAATTCTTTTTCACTCTTCCTTATTCACTGCCCAGCTTGCACATGCATTTAAGGTGATCGAAAATACCACACCTTGGGTCAGGCACACCTTAGTCCTCAAAGTGACATCTTTGCTTTTGAACACTTTAAAAAGGTCTTTTGCAATAGATTTGCGCAATGCAATACTGTCATTTGATTTCTTGACTGCTCCTTCCATGGGTGTTGACTGTGGACCCAAGTAAAGTGATATCCTCGACAATTTCAATCTTTTCTCCATTTATCATGATGTTGCTTATTGGTCCAGTTGTGAGGATTTTTGTTTCTTTATGTTGAGGTGTAATCCACCCATGCTGAAGGCTGTGGTCTTTGATCTTCATCAACAAGTGCTTCAAGTCTTCCTCATTTTCAGCAAGCAAGGTTGCACATCTTCATAATGCAAGATGTTAATTAGTCTTCCTCCAATCCTGATGCCCCATTCTTCTTCATATAGTCCAGCTTCTCGGATTATTTGCTCAGTATACAGATTGAGTAAGTATGTACGGTGAAAGGATACAACCATGATGAATACCTTTCTTGACTTTATACAGTATCCCCTTGTTCTGTTCGAACGACTGCCTCTTGATCTATGTACATGTTCCTCATGAGCACAATTAAGTGTTCTGGAATTCTCATTCTTTGCAATTTTATCCATAATTGTTATGATCCACACAGTTGAATGCCTTTGCATAGTCGATAAAACACAGGTAAACATCTTTCTGATATTCTCTGCTTTCAGCTATGATCATCTGACGTCAGCAATTATATCCCTTGTTCCACATCTTCTTCTAAAACCAGCTTGAATTTCAGGCAGCTCCCTGTCTATGTACTGTTGTAACCACTTTTGAATGATCTTCAGCAAAATTTTACTTGTGTGTGATATTAATGATATTGATGGATAATTTCCACATTCTGTTGGGTTGCCTTTCTTTGGAATGGGTACAAATGTGAATCTCTTCCAGTCAGTTGGCTAGGTAGCTGTCTTCCAAATTTCTTGGCATAGGCAAGCAAGTGCTTCCAACATTTCATCCATTTATTGAAACATCTCAATTGGTATTCCATCAATTCCTGGAGCCTTGTTTTTCTCCAATGCTTTCAGTGCAGCTTGAACCTCTCCCCTCAGTATCATTGGTTCTTGATCATATGCTACCTCCCAAAATGGCTGAATATTAACCAATTCTTTTTGGTATAGTGACTCTATATATTCCTTCTATCTTCTTTTGATGCTTCCTGCATCGTTTAGTATTCTCCCCATACAATCCTTCAGTATTGCAACTCAAGGCTTGAATTTTTCTTCAGTTCTTTCAGCTTGAGAAATGCCGAGCGTGTCCATCCCTTTTGGTTTTCTATCTCCAGGTCTTTTCACACTTCATTATAATACTTTGTCTTCTCGAGCTGGCAGTTGAAATCTTCTTTTCAGCTCTTTTATTTCATCATTTCTTCCTTTTACTTTAGCTAGTCTTTTCTTTCTTTCCTGACTTTTTAATGAACCTTTGCTTTCTTTATGTATGATGTCCTTGATGTCATTCCACAACTTATCTGGTCTTTGGTCATTAGTGTTCAAATCTATTCTTGAGATGGTCTCTAAATGCAGATGAGAAATACTCAAGGTCATACTTTTGCTCTAATGAATCTGTTCTAATTTTCTTCAATTTCAACTTGAACTTCCTTATGAGCAATTAATGGTCTGTTTCACAGGGGGGCCCTGGCCTTGTTCTGATGACATTGAGCTCTTCCATTATTTCTTTCCACAGATGTAGTCAATTTGATTTCTGAGTGTTCCATCTGGTGAGGTCCACGTATATCATTGCTGTTTATGTTGTTGAAAAAAGGTATTTGCAATGAAGAAGTCATTGGTCTTGCAAAATTCTGTTATTCCATTTCTGGTGTCATTTCTATTACCAAAGCCATATTTTCCAACTACGAATTCCTCTTCTTTGTTTCCAACTTTCCATTCCAATCTCCAGTAATTATCAATGCATTTTGATTGCATGTTTGATCAACTTCAGACTGCAGAGGTAAGTAAAAATCTTCCATTTCTTCACTTCTTCATTTTTGGCCTTATCGGTCGGTGCATAAATTTGGATAATAGTCATATTAACTGGTCTTCCTTGTAGGCACCACTAGGGCACCTTATATGCAAGTATACCAAAAAAAAAACCCAAAAAAACCCCGCTGCAGTCGAGTTGATTCCAACTCATAGCGACCCTATAGGACACAGTAGAACTGCCCCATAGGGTTTCCAAGGAGTGCCTGATGGCTTCAAACTGCCGACCTTTTGGTTAGTAGCCGAGCTCTTAACCACTGTACCACCAGGGCTCCATATGCAAGTATAGATGTTTAAAAATAAAAATTAATCTTCTTGTCATGAGACTAGTAATGATCTTTGCCTAACTACTCCAGGAACCCTCCCCCCTCTCTAATGACAAAATATTTTGACACTGAACTAAAGAGAACTCATATTGAGTAGTGCTTACATATGATTGTATTAGTTTCTTAAGGCTGTCATAACAAATTACCACAAGCACAATGGCTTAAAACAACAGTTTATTCTCTCACAGTTTTGGAGGCAAGAAGTAAAAAAATCAAGGTGTCAGCAGGGCCACACTTCCCTGAAGGCTCCAGGTGAGAATCCTTCCTTGCCCCTTCTACCTTCTGGTGGCTCCTGGTGTTCCTTAGCTTGTGACAGCAGAACTCTAGTCTCTGTCTCCATCTTCACATGGTTTTCTTCTCTCTGTGTAACCTCTATTTGTCTGTATCCAAATCTTGCCCTCCCCCCATCTCTTATAAAAACACCAGTCATTGGATTTAGGGCACAAACTAATCCAGTATGACCTCATCCTAACATGGTTACATGTGCAGAGACTCATTTCCAAATAAAATTGCATTCGTAGGTACCAAGGTTTAGGATTTGAACATATTTTTGGGGGTGCACAATTCAACCCAGTGCAATGATGCACACCAATATACTGGAAAATTAGACCTAGACCACATTATCATTATGTGTTTTACAAGTAGCTAAGCTGTAATTCTCCATACTGAAGTTCTGAATATATTCTAGGAGATCTAAAATCGAATTTCAAAGAGAGGAGAAATTATTAAACCCACTGAACACTAAAACTGGTTCTATCATTAATTTTGTAGTCCAAAGGGGATTTGTAAGCTGAAGATAGTTTTTCAAAGCAATTAAATTGATATGATAATAGAAATGATGGCCATAATAGGCATTGAAGCAGGAGCTTTAAGCTTTGAGAATAACAAAGGGAGCTGGTCCTCTTGACTAGTGGTCCAAATTAGTTTCTTAAGGTAAATACATTGGTCAGAAAGATATTAAATTCCAAGGTAAAACTCCAAAAAAGAATGAGCTTTGTTATTAAGCAGATAGCTCTATCGTAACAGAGAAATAGAACCTACACAGAGAGAAAAAAAATTACATTTGAAAAGAATCACCAGTGATGGGCGCTTTAATCTATTTTAAAATGATAGCAGAAACTCTCCTGTGATAATGATGAGTATTGAATTCCGTTTCATTGCATTTAGTTGCATTAAATGTTTCTTCTTTAAACTTATATAATATATTGCACCTAACTCTATTAAAGCACTTGTAAGTGCTGATTTTTATCTGTTTCTTCTACTAGATTGTGAGCTACTTACTGAAACAGGGAGCATTAGGAGAAGTCCTAACAAGGATGTGGACAGTTCAGTTCTGAACTTGTGAAGTTTGCCTATGAAGCCTCCAGGTGGAAATACTCAGAAGGAGCTGGAGTACATGAGTCTGTAATTTGGATCTCAGAGGAGAGATATGAGCTGAAGAAATGAATCAGGGCAAATGCTTGAAGTGGGTAAGATCACCTAGGGGAGACAATATAGGCAAATAAGTGATAGTGCCTCCACGGTGGATTCTAGAGAATTCTCACATTTAGTGGTAAAGCAGAGAAGAAAGAGCCACTAAAGTAAACAGAAAGAGTGCAGTGATGTAGAAGGAGCACAATGATGTGGAAGGAAAACCAAGAGGGTGTGGTGTGTTTCAAGAGCAACAAGGACTAAAAAAAAAAAATTTAAAAAGGGAAGAGCAACTGACAGGGTCACATGTTGCTGTGAAGTCAAGTACGACTACAACAGAAATGTGGGAAAATGGAGGTCACTGGTGACCTTGACTAGAGTAGTTTTAGCAGAGAGATGTGCTAAAAGTAGAGTGAGAAATAAAAAAAAGTGGAGGCAGGCTTTACAGGTAAGTTTTTTGAAAGGCTTTGATGTGAAGAAGAATAGACAGAGGTGGTGGTAGCTAGAAGATGGTATATGAGGTCAATAGTATGTGGTGTGCGCGTATGTAGTTGAGATACTTGATTACATTTGTATCCTAATGTAAATGATGCAGTAGACAAAGAGAACTGGATAAAGCATAAAAGAGAGGAGATAAACCAAAGTAGCAAAATCTTTGAATAGGAGAAAACACATGAGACTTCATTCACAAGTGAAGACATTGGCCTTTGGTAAGAGAGATACTTTTTTCCATTTTGATAATAGGGAAGAGAAAAATTCAAGAGAGACTGTAGAATTCCCCAAATGAGGATGTTTTTAAGTAATAACTTTTATTTTCTCAATGAAGTTTGAGGAAGATCATTAACTGAGAGTTAGGCAGGGTTGGGGGAGGGGACCTGGGAGGTATAAGGCGAGCAGAGTAGGTATGGATGGAATGATCATCCAGAAGAAGTGGAAAGCAAGATTATTTAAGAAGTGTAGTAGGATTGCTGGCGCTAAGAGCTCACCTGACATGTACAATCATGAATTTAAAGTGAAGCTAGCCAGTGCAGTTGTATGATTTTCTTCTGTAATATTCTGCTATTCAACCACAGGCACAGAGAAGACAAATAGTTGTGTTCAGCTTGGGAAGGAGTTTTACTAGACAATTATTATAAGGAGAGAAGAGGGTGGGCGAGCTTTTCCTAGGGAGTGGTTTTAATGATGAATCATAAAATCTAAGCTCATTCCTGACTGGATACAGAATGAGACAAAAACAAAGGGATGGAGTCAATGGTTTTGAAGCCTCAAAACACTGGAAAGATTATAGCAAAGGAAGAACTAAACCAAGTAAGCTGAAACAGTTGGCGGTTGGAGAGTCAGATATTTGAAATCAAGATTCTGGAAAAGATGAAGTTTACGGCGATACCAAGCATTACAGGGACAGTAAGTTCTTTATTACCATTTCATGCTGCATAACAAGCTACTCCAAAAGTCAGTGGCATAAAACAACAATAGTTTTTTATTTCTCTTAAGTCTTTGGGTCAGCTCAGTGGTTCTGATCTGGAATGAACTTGGATGATCAGGCCTGAGATCACATACGCTGTCTGTGTTCTGCTTGCATGTTAGCTGGAGGTTAGCGAGTTCAGTACGTCCTTGGCTGGAAAGACTAGGCTCTGCTACATACGGTCTTTCATCCTTTAGCAGGCTAGTCTACACATGTTCTTATGGTGGTTGTGAAGGTCTGAGACAGAAAGAGAGAAAGAGAAAGATGCATGCAAGTTCTACTGAGACCCAGACTCAGAATTTACACATCATTACTTCTACCCTATTCTATTGGCTAAAGCAAGTCACCAGACCAGCCAGGATTCAAGCAGTGGGTAAACTGACTCAACCTCTTGACTGAGATTGCAAAGGGCTTGGATATAGGTAAGAGCTGGAAAACTGGGGCCATTTTGTAATCAACCTATAACAACAAGGTCTAGGATATAATAGTGTGAATATATGACCTATCCCCCTTTCTATTCCTACCACTATGAACACTTTTAATAAACAGATTTAAACAGTACTCTTAAGTTTGAAACCATTTGCAAATATTTTGACTGATTTTCACCACCACAATCCTTAAATATGCATCTAACCCTACTTTACAAAAGAGAATCATTTAAGGATTTTATGCCGTAGAGAGAGGGTGGTCAGATTTGCATTTACAAAGATTGTTCTAGCATTTAAGTGAAGGGTAATTGAAAGAGATAAATAAGGTGAGGAGAGCATTTAGAAGGCTACTGAAGAAGTTCTGTGGACAAATACTGAGAGTCTAACTAAGGCCAAAAGAAAAAAAAACACCCAAACCTGTTGCCGTCAAGTCAATTATAGAACAGAGTAGAACTGCTTCATAGAATTTCCAAGGAGTGGCTGGTGGATTAGAACTGCAGACCTTTTGGTCAGCAGCCGAGTTTTTAACCACTGTACCACCAGGGCTCCAGTCTGCATAAAAAGAAAAGAAGAGATTACAGGTATTTAGGAGGAGAGAACAAATAGGATTCATTGAACCTATTGGTACAAGGAAAGGGAGGAACTGATACTGAATTCTTTCTAGTTTCTAATTGGGACATCTGGATGGATCTTCAAATAGGGAATCGAAGATGAGTAGCAGATCTGGAGCATAAGCTAGTGAGTTCAAGTTTGGATATGAGGAGTTGCAGGTGCCTGGAGGATTTAAGAACCAGGTATCAGATTGGCAGTTGGAAATATGAATCTGGAGCTCAGGAGAAATCTGGTATCTATGTTTCCTCCACTTGAATCTGGTTGGGGTTTGACTCTTTCATAACCAACAGAATGGGGCAGAAGTGATGCTGGTTGACTGCTGAGGATAGGTCAGAAAAAGCAATGTAACTTCCACCTTGTTTGTTGCAACACTCACCTTTGGAGCCCTGAGTCATTATTTAAGAAGCCTACATGATGCTGTCATGATGTAAGGATACCCAGGCCACAGGAAGAGGCCATGTGTAGGTGCTCCGATCAACAACTCCAGTTATGGTGCCAGCCAAAAGCCAACATCATCAGCCAGGCATATGAATGAATCTGCCTCCAGGTGCCTCCAATTCCCAGCCATCAATCACACCCAGCCTTCAAGTCTCCTCAGCTAAAGTGCCAGATAATGTGAAGCAGAGACAAGCCATTCCCATTGAGCCCTATCCCTGTTTCTTACCCACAAAATCCATGACCATAATAAAACAGTTAAACTACTGAGTTTGGGGGTGATATATTATACCACAAGAGTAACTGAAATATCATTTTAAAAAATTCCATCTTCAGAGAGAAAAGATGTGCTTTTTAGAATGACAATTTTTAAAGAATCTTAAACTAAAAAAAAAAATTCTTCCCAACTCAAACTCTATTCATTTCAAATTTCACTTAATTACACTGAAATTAGCTGTATCTTTTCACAAATTTCCCAGGGTTTGCTGAGAAACTAATTTCAAACAATCTCCTGTTAACTAATCTCTAAAACTTATCCTAAATCCTATTTGCTCTCTAAAACCTTCAGTGACCACTTTTGATAAAAGTAATCTTTTCTTTCTATGAACCCTTGAGCATTTTTTTCATTAAACAAACATACAGACTATCTTACCAAACAGAGCTTCCAAGTCTGGGACACATTTCTGTTTCCTTGTATCATAGTAATTGCCCATCAGAGGGCATTGCATATAACAGGTACTCCATAAACATCTGTTGATTGACTTAACCACTAATGCAAATATCAGAACTGGATTTCAAAGTTGATTTCATTCTGCAACTTAATAAAACTCACTTTAATTTCTTGCTTCCACAGAAAGAAGACTGTGTGTACAGCCATTATATAAAGTAAATATCCTCTTAGTAAGTGTCTTTAAAGTTTACTTTTGTTAATGGAATGGTATTTTCACTTGGATTATTCCATCTCAAGAAACATGTATTTCAAGGATGACAACATTCAAGCTGATAAATGTAGTCACACTGCGTGTAGAGAAGTCCTGGGCCAAGTTTTTACTCCTTCAGTTTTCTAAGAATGGAAAAGGAAATAGTGAGAGGAAGGGACAATGACTCAATGGGAGAGGCTGTTTATTAATTAGTGAACAAATACTGTGCACAGATTGAGATGTGTGGATTTTTTTTTAAAAAAAAAAGTACATGGAGAAATTGCAGCTGTTTCCTGAAAATATGCTTGCTTACCCTTCCCTGATAAAGAACTGTTTCATTACCAATGAGAACTGAGAAGTTTATCTGAGGACAGAGAAATAAAATGAGGGGGAATATTGGAGTCACCTCAGAAGCAGGCTGAAGAAAGAGAAAGCATTAGAACTGTTTCATTACCAATGAGAACTGAGAAGTTTATCTGAGGACAGAGAAATAAAATGAGGGGGAATATTGGAGTCACCTCAGAAGCAGGCTGAAGAAAGAGAAAGCATTATGGTTAGGGACAGGTTCAACAGATACAAGTGGTTATCATATTCTTCTGACTGGGAAGGCACAGTCACAGAAACCATTCTTTCTTCTAAGAAAATATGCAAAATCAGAGTAGAGGACAGATTTTGGCTGTGGATGGGGTGAGAGATCAGAGACACCCAACTGACACCCAGTTAAGTTTTCCAGGTACATTTAAAAGTAGACATTCTAATCAAGGGCTGTCAGGATCACAAGGGCTGTCAGGATTCCCAGGCCTTGGACTGGCGTGCAGGCCCTTGGCTCATGACTGTGTCACAGAGTTCATGGACTTTTGTTTATTTATTCAATAAATATTTATTGAGAACACACTAAGAGTCAGGCATTGTTCAAGGTGTTATGCATTCAGCAACGGAAAACAAAAAAAACAAAAGCAGATTAAAATCCCTGGTTTAAAGTAATTTACACTTTACTGGGGGAAAAAGACAGATAATAATAATCAACTAAATAAGATTTTTCAGATGGTGACAAGTGCTATGAAGAAACTAAACAAGGGTGACTCTGACATTCAGTAAAAAGAAATTCTCTCCAAAGAACCAGACTGACTCCACTGAGGTCTGGCCCACCAGAGCCTCCATATGGATCAGAAACCAGGCAAAAGCCTAAGCCTGTACAGAAAGGCAGCATCTCCATCCCTATTGGATAACTGCTCTGACGGCTCCTGGCTACAAGAGGCTCTTTACGATCTAGAAGCAGGATTTGTCTAGTAGTCTGAGCAGCTCTGAAATTACGGGCCTCTTTCAGCAGTTGTTCCTTGACTGAAGTAACTGCTCCCTACAAGATGTCCTGATTTATGGCCTTTTCCACTATTTTTCTTGATTGCCCTAATGTTGATGATATTAGATTCCATTTAAACTTCAGCCTCGCCTTCTTTCTCTACTGCCACACCTGGACTATTCTGCTTGCTTTCCGTGACAAGTCAAGCTTGCTTAATCCTATCTAGGGCCTAACCCTGCGACTTGGATGGAACATGCTGCTGACATGCCCCACAATGATGACATTCCGGAAGAACCTGGTTTTTGCTTTCCCTGTGCCAGTACCGGAATTTCTGCCAACATGTTTATTCTTACAAATGTTTCAGCAATGCCTTCTAAATCTATGCTATCTAGAACATTTTGTCAACTGAGGTCAAAATGCTATGCTTGGAACACTTAGTGGTAAAGAGTCCTGAATAAGATGTCTAAGCTTTAGGCCTACTAGCTGGTAGAGAAAACCTCCACTCATCAGGACCAAAGAAGTCAAAAGAAGTATACATATAGGCTCAGGTTAAACAAGCTTGGGCAGCCATGGGAACACCTGGCCGAGACCTATGAGGTCAGGAGTCTGATTGCCCTACTAAGTAGTTTGAGAAAAAGGCCATAAATCAGGACATCCTATAGGGAGCGGCTACTTCAGTCAAGGAGCAACTGCTGAAAACAGGCCTGAAATAGCCATGCGGTTCCTGGCTCCAAAATCAACTTTGCCAGGGAAGTTGAGAAAGACTTCCAAAAAGACCAACTGAAAAGAGATTTTATTTGATGGATATGTGGGAATATTACACAATCCACCAGCATATAGTATCACTACTAGGCCTCATAAATGCTGAAAAATATTTTCAGACAATTGGTAGTCTCTACACTAAATTAGTCCCAGTTCTTTCTGCTTTATAGCAGTTAAAAAAAAAAATTTTTTTTTATTGCTGTTATATTTCCCTAAATTATGTCATATTACTCTATCAGGTTAACTATCTCTAGAAAGCCCTCTCCATCCTTTCCTCCAATCCAGTGATTTCCCAATTTCTGATTATACATTTTGGTCAGTAAAAGATATTTGAACACACTCCTCCACTATATGTATATACACTTATATACAAGTTACATATGTGTATTATTGAACCGATGTTTTATGTAAATTTAAAAGCATAAACAAAAAAAAAGCTAAAAAGGAAAGATTAAATAAAAATGAAATAAATATTTTAAAACTTAAATGTTATTTTATGTGTTTGTTAACAATATAAAAATCCTTTTGCTCTTACTATGTGAGAGCATCTTATTTTAATCTTGGTATAATTTTTTTTTATAATTTTTCGTGATATAGTACTTTGAGGGTTTGTGTTCTAAGTTCAACTGATTCAATACTTGATTTTAATAGCCTCTAATAGGTGAGAAAGATACTTCAGAAATACGTAGATACAAATTTAGTAAGTGCATCCTCTTTAGTTATCAAAATAGAATACCTGTATTAGTCAGGGTTCTCCAGAAAAATGTTCTATTTTAAGGTATTGTCTTATGAGATTGTGGGAATTGACAAGCCCCAAATCAGTAGGTCAGGTGGTGGGCTGGAAACTCTGGCAGGACATCTATGTTACAACCTTGAGGCAGAACCTTCTTCTCTTGGAAACATCAGTTTTTGCTCTTAAGGCCTTCAACTGTTTGGATGCGGCCCACCCACATTATGGAGAATAATCTGCTTTACTTGTTTATACTCACTCAACTGATTTTAAATGTTAATCATATGTAAATACCTTCAAAGCAACATCTAAACTCGCATTTGAACAAACAATTGGGCACCATAGTCTGGCCAAGTTGACACATGAAATTAACCATCACAATACTCGCTGAATTGTGTCCCCCCCAAAATGTGTGTTAACTTGGCTAATTCACGATTTCCAGTATTTTGTGATTGTCCAGTATTTTGTCTTCTGCTCTGATTTTCCTACTCATTGTAAATCCTACCTCTACGATGTTAACGAGGTGGGATTATAGGCAGTTATGTTGATGAGTCAGGACTCAATCTATAAGATTAGGCTGTGTTTTAAGCCAATCTTTTTTGAGATATAAAAGACAGAAGCAAGCAGAGATACTTGGGGGCCTCATACCACCAATAAAGCAACACCAGAAGCATAGAACGACACTTGGACCCAGGGTCCCTGTGCTGAGAAGCTCCTTGACCAGGGAAGATTGATGACAAGGACCTTCCCCCAGAGCTGACACAGAGAGAAAGCCTTCCCCTGAAACTGGTACCCTGAATTTGGACTTCTAGCCTCGTAAATTGTGAAAGAGTAAATTTTTCTTTGTTAAAGCTATACACTTGTGGTATTTCTGTTACAGCAGCACTAGATAACTAACCAAACCACCGATTGGGCTAAACCTTTTGTTGAAATTAAGACAGGAAATTTCAATTGAAAGGTTTTTTTAAAAAAAAGGTAGAAAATTCTGTTTCTAAAGTTTTAAAGTTTTCAACTATAAGCACTGTTATAGGTGACACACTTGTATCACTTTTTAGCAACAAAATCACATATTCATGGAAATATTTCCAGACATTTGTTTTCCAAATATACCTTCAGTAGTACTAATTTTTCCCAAAATCATTTACTGTCACATTAACTCTTAAAATGTTCCTTATGTCTTAATGATACCTAGAGATTAGGTGTGACTGCTTTTAAATATCTTCTAAGTAACATTCTATTAATAGCATTTTGTTATCAGAGAAAAGATCAGCAAATTTTAAACATTGTTTTGTAATGGAAATGCTTAATGTGTCTTTAATTCAACAATTCTGCTAAGTGCTTTTCAATGAAATAACCAGTGAACTTCTCTATGGCAGCAAACATTATCATTGTAATTCCCTATCTCATTACAAAATAATGTAAATATTTTATAATATTTTAAAGGGTTATGTTTTTATGTAATTAAAAACACCAACGCTAATGTACTCCTGATTTCAATTTCTCTGATGAAAAAGGCTTGTGTACCAATGATGTAGTTAAGATATTGCTCACATGAAAACATTAGCTAGAATATTTTTTTATTCTTAATTCCAGGCAAAGCAGCAGCTCCATCATAAAATAGATTTCCCACAAAACTTATTTTTAAAGAAATTAAGTAAGGAATCTCTTACTGCTAAGAATTTATCTCCTTCACTAGACTCTTTCTTTAAAGGCCCACAAAATTGTTAATTCTTGATGAATGTGCTTTTTGAAACAGTTTAGCAAATATAATCTGAGACACAATAAAAACCAAAACCAAACCTGCTGCTGTCGAGTCGATTACCACTCACAGTGACCCTGTAGGCCCTATAGGACAGAGTAGAACTGCCCTATAGGGTTTCCAAGGAGCGGCTGGTGGATTCGATCTGCCAAACTTTTGGTTAGCAGCCTGAGCTCTTAACCACTGCACCACAGGGCTCCAGAGACACAAAACTAATGCCAACATTTCTACCTAACTGTATCACAAAATTCTAACACTACACAATTTGTTCTAATACTTGTTTCTCAAAGTCTTTAACAATGTCTTCTATCTTCCAATATATCTGACAACACTGGTGACAACGGAGTGCTTCTGAAAATGTTAAAATGTTTGTGGCTTATTACATTTCATGTATTATTTCAGTCTTATTCACTCTCGCTGGAAAGCCTATCCAAGTGTTCTTTTATTAATATGTAAACTTCTAAACATTTGTTATCAAATTTAGTGAAATTTCACTAAATACTAGATTAACTCTTGACTGTGAAAATTCCCCTCAAAAATTGTAAAGAGTTGTCCTCATGTTCGTATGCTTAGCTTTTCTCTTTTTTCAGTATCTTGCTACTTATGATGGCTTCGCACTACTATGAGTGTATTTCAAGGCACAATACATGCAGGTGAGGTTCTTCACTAACAATACTCATTGCTATCGAGTCAGTTCCAACTCACAGTTGCCCTATAGGACAGAACAGAACAGCGCCACAGGGTTTCCAAGGCTATAATCTTTATGGAAGCAGACTGCTACATCTTTCTTCCACGGAGCCACAGGTGAGTTTAAGCCACCAATCTTTCAATTAGCAATAGTGACACAAAAATCCATATATCAAATTGTTTTCACATAACTTTGAATGGGGAGGAGTGGCTTTTTGTTACGTCTGATTAGATCTTGCTTAATAATGTGGCCGTCAAAGCGCTTGTTCACAAGAAGAAGTATCTGGGCTAATATTTTCTTTCTTGTTCAATTTGTACTTGCATTATTAATTTTACTTGCTATTTCCTTGTGGGAATCTTTTTAATTCACTTGTCCATTTGGTGAGGAATAGTTCAGTAAAAATTAAGGCAGCATAGTTTAGTAAAATTTGATCTTTTCTCTGATGATGGGTAACCTGCAACACCTCCCGTTGAACAAACGTGTGGAGGTGCCCTTCTGTGATGGGGAACGTCTGGCCTCACTCCCAGGCTTCATTGTAATACATCTGGGGCTACCAACTGAGTGATGACTCCATTGTCAATTGTTTTATTAAATATTAAGGACTAATTTTGTATTCTTTCTAAACAGAAAATTAATATAAATAGAAATTTCAATATTTTCTTCTCAAACAACAGTGAACTGTCTTGTGCACCCCTGAAGTACACACACACACCAATTTGGAGATAACTATTCTGGCACAGTGGTGAAGAGCTCAGCTACTAACCAACAGGCCGGCAGTTCAAATCCACCAGGCACTCCTTGGAAACTCTTCTACTCTGTCCTACAGGGGCACTATGAGTTGGAATTGACTCTATGGCAACAGGTTTGGTTTTTATTGTTGTTGTTGTTCTAATGTTTCGTTGAATGAGAAAATATACCAACACTATGAGAAATTTCCCTCCACTGAAGTCCTCTTAATATCTTCAGTACCAGAATATATTATTTGTTGTCTGTTATTGCTTTTTTTTTTTTTTTTTATTGCTAGTTTTCACTTTAAATTTGTCCTGTGCCCTCAATTAAATTGTAAGTGACTTGAGGGTATGGTATACTTCTGTTCTTCTTTTTTATTCTTCACAGTACCTAGTTCAGTAGTTTATTTAGATGATATATGATACATATGTTTTCTTGTGCTAAATTATTTTTAGCTTCTCATATGCTTTTGTCCTGTTTACCCAGATTGTAATTTCTATAAGAGCAGAAATCTTATTTTATTTTTCTTTGAATTCCTCACAACATCTGACAGAAAACTTGGAATAATATTTGTTGACTGAAAGCAGATATCCAAGTATATTTGACTAGTGATTTCATTTTACACAGAAATTAAGTCAACAGGTTATGAATCAGAGCATTAATGAAATATTGTATAGATAATTTTTTTTTCAATTTTAGCCAGTACGAATCATCTACAATATTCCCACGAATATTTCACCCAATTAGCAGATGCATCATTTTGTGTGTGTGTGTGTGTGCTATTGGTGAAAGTTTATAGAGTAAATTCGTTTCTCATTAAACAATTAACACAAGTATTGTTTCGTGACATTGGTTGGCAACCCCCAGACATGTCAACACTCTCCTGTTCTGTCAACACTCTCCTGTTCTTGACCTCAGGTTCCCCATTTCCATTCATCCAGCTTTCCTGTCCCCTCCAGCCTTCTTGTCCTTGCCCCTGGGCTGGTGTGCCCACTTAGTCTTGTATGCGTGGTTGAACTACATTAAGTGAAGAATCTTTCCATCCATCTTACCACAAAGAGTACATGTGCTTTTATGCAACAGTGTCAAAATAAGAAATTATAAAAGGCAAATTCTATAAGGAAATAAACATTTATCTATACTTTCATTCAATCAAGTAATATTTATAGTGTACTTTCTACATACCACGGAAACCCTGGTGGCGTAGTGGTTAAGTGCTATGGCTGCTAACCAAAGGGTCGGCAGTTCGAATCCACCAGGTGCTCCTTGGAAACTCTATGGGGCAGTTCTACTCTGTTCTATAGGGTTGCTATGAGTCGGAATTGACTCAACGGCACTGGGTTTGGTTTGGGGTTTGGTTCTATGTACCGCAGATTAACTATAAATGCATAATAAAGCAGAAAGAAGAGAATACAAAATTAAAAAGTAATGAAGTAAATATGTTATATAATCATTCCATAATAAGCCATATTGAAAAGAGGGTCACAGAAGCAGTTACAAGCTCCCAAAGAACTATTCACTTTTGCTTTGTAATACTCAGTGTGCTTCTGATTATTTATTCAATATCTGTCTGTTTTCCTCACTGAACTATAAGCTCCATGCGGGCCAAAATAGGTCTGATTTGCTCACTACTATACCCCTGGTATATATCACAATGGCCAGTACATAATCAAGTATTCAGTAGATATATGTTGAATGAATAGATGGATGTATAGGGAGAAAACAACACCAAAGGTTGCTTTTTTTAAAATCCAGAAATAAAGAATCCAATTATAAAACAAAAATCCAATTATAAAACAGAAGAATAAGCTATCCTTTATTGAAGGAAATCTGAGAAAGACAAGTAATTCAGGAATACAAGTCTTTATGGGTTAATTAAAAGAATAATTTCAAAGACAGATTTCCACTGGATTTTGGCAGAGATTGTCAGGTTCAAGAATTAATTAATTTTTTCAACAAAATATATATTGAATCCAAAGTGTCAGTCATTGTATTAGTTGCGAGATGCAAGAGAGAATAAGATAAACTGCCCATATAGAGTTACAGAAATACAGAAAGTACTAGAAGACCCAAAGATTATTTTCCTAACATGAAAAATAAGACAAAAACTCTATTACCGAAAATAATAGTGTATTTGATATTATAAACAAATACCTAACAGATCTCTAATTATATTGCAGCCAGTGTAACGCCACAGGTCCCATATTATGTGATAGTACTATGATACTAACTGTGGTTTCTGGTATATTCCATGGTGTTTCACAACTCCAAGCCTTTGTTCATGCTATTGCCCCTTTCTGGGATCCCTTCCCACCTAAATCTGTCTTTCCTTGTCTAACTCTGCTTATCCTTTAAACTACAGCTTAGAGTTCTCAGGTACAGCCCCCCACACGTCTCTACCACCATAAACTTCAGGGGCATACCCCATCATTGTTTGTTTGTTTGTTTACCTTAATATGTTGAAATTATGCTTTGTCTGTCTCTTCTTCTGAACTCTAAGTTCCTCCAGAACAGAGGCTAGTGCTCACTGATTTTTTGTATTCATAATGCTGTGTATACAACCAGAAAAAAAACCAAACCTACTACCATCGAGTCGATTCTGACTCATAGCGACCCTACGGGACAGAGTAGAACTGCCCCACAGAGTTTCCAAGGAGCGCCTGGCAGATTTGAACCACCAACCTCTTGGTTAACAGCCAGAGCACTTAACCACTAGGCCACCAGGGTTTCCTCGTACATAGCAAAATACATAGCAAGTGACCAATAAATGTTTGTTAAGCTGAACCGAAGCCTCTGTATTTTCTATTTAGAAGCCCGTCTGCCTAATATAGGAGCAAGGACTTCACTTGACATCCTGAATGTCCATGATCTCCTTAAAAGTCATGCTATAATCTGTAAATCATACCTGAAAGCATTCATAGGCCTGAGTACAATCCCTTTTCTTCTCACCAATAACTCAAATCCACATGAGAATTTGAGCCAGAGAACATTATTATCATTACCGTCCAGATCATATGAAACCAATTTACCTTCTTAACACTCCAAACACATAAAGACTGGATATTGAGCAATGTCAGACTTCTTTTTTGGCAAGTCTAGTGCCTACAATGCTACTAAAGAGTTGGAGGTGATGCTCCTGGAGTAGGAAACAAGCCTTTCCAAATACAAATGAAAATAAAACAAGGTACGAATATATGAGCTTATCTACCATATGCAGACATTACCTCTGACATGGCACCTCACATACACAATGAGGTCCCCTCATTGATTAACTACTACTTTGGCATCTCTGTATTATCTGTTGTCACAAAAATATAATAACTGTCTTAGTTATCTAGCGCTGCTCTAACAGAAATACCACAAGCGGATGGCTTTAATAAAGAGAAATTTATTCTCTCATAGTTTAGAAGGCTAGAAGTCTGAATTCAGGGTGCCAGTTCCAGGGGAAGGCTTTCTCTCTCTCTTGGCTCTGGGGGAAGGTCCTTGTCATCAATCTTCCCTGATCTAGAAGCTTTTCAGTGCAGGGGCCCCCACGTCCAAAGAACGCGTACCCCTGGCTCTTCTTGCTTGGTGGCATGAGGTCCCCATATCTCTCTGCTCACTTCTCTTTTATATCTCAGAAGAAGTTGATTTAAGACACAACTTAATCTTGTAGATTGAGTACTGCCTGATTTACATAAGCCGTCAATCCCACCTCATTAATATCATAGAGGTAGGATCTATAATGCATAGGAAAATCACATCAGATGAAAAAATGGTGGACAATCACACAATACTGGGAATCATGGACTAGCCAAGTTGACACACATTTTTGTGGGGACTCAATTCAGTCCATAACAACAACCCATCCCAAACTCAGTGCCTTAAAACAGCAAGCCATTTATTTAGTTCACTGCAGGTTGATGATTTCAAATGAGTTTGGCTGGGGGTTCTTTTGATCTCCGCTGGATCTCTTCACATGTCTGGGGGATAGCTGGTGGTTGGCTGATCCAGGATAAACTTAACTGAGATGTCTGAGACAACCTAGTTCTTTTCCACATGTCTCTCACATCCCTCCTGCTGGCTAGCCCAGGCATGTTTTCATAGCATGGCAGAGGGTAATAGTAAGCACATGCGGTCATGCAAGAGGGCAACAAATATGTGCATGTACTTTTCAAGCCTCTGCTTATGTTACATTGGCTAACATCCCATTGGCCAAAGCAAGTCACATGCTCAAGCCCAGAGTCAGAGTGAGAGTGGGCTTTAAAGTTATAGGACAAGTGTTATAGATGCCCTGTGGCCACATAATTACTTCTGGATCCTTCAGAAGGTAGAATTGTCTAATGTGCCATAGTGCTTAATTACAAATAAAAATTCAAAATTTCGAATTTTTATTTGTTATTTAGCACTCAGATTCAAAAACTATGGAATAAAAAAAATAGATTCTCTGAGGTACACTTTCTTTTCCTTCAACACAGGATCAAAGGTACACTCATCAAATATAAGGGTAAAGTAAGCTATGCAATGGTTAAAAAAAAAAAAAAAATCAAGCCAAATCCATTGCCATCGAGTTAACTCTGTCTCACAGCAACCCTACAGAACAGGGTAGAACTGCCCCCATAGGGTTTCCAAGGCTGTAATCTTTACAGAAGCTGACCGTCACATCTTTCTCCTGCGGGGCAGCTGGTGGGTTCAAAAACTATGGACCTTTTAATTAGCTGCCGAGAGCTTAATCACTGTGCCACCAGGGCTCCTATGCAATAACAAAAACCAAAAAACCAAACCCACTGTCGTGGAGTTGATTCTGACTAAAATAGCAACTGTAAATTGCAAACAATATGTCAAACCCAGCAAAGTATAAACTGATAAAGCAGATAATACAGAAGGCCCATGGGAAAAAAATGGAACGTAACAGAAAAAAATTAACTTACAAAGATAGTGTGCATTGTGTGTGCACACACACACTCATGCCAGAAAATTGTAGCCAAATCTCCCAAACACATCCTAAAAAAAATTGATTATTAGTGGTATATTAAAAGAACAACTATACCGGTTGGGCATTTTCAGGTTACAGAAAAGCCGTATGTAAGTAACTTCATTTGATACAAGGGGAAATATGCAAAACCAATCTCAACAGTCACACAGCCAGGTCTCCTAGGAAAATCGAATGTCTACAGGATTCACAGGTGTTCCATGGCTCTACAACTATAGAAATCCAACTGGGAGTCCCATTCATCCTATATATCCCTCAGCAGCAAGTATCTGTTGCTCTCTACCATGGTTTCTCTTCTATATTTGTAACTAAGTCTGCTTCTACAATGACTGTTTTTATTTCTCTGCCACTTCCCACCAATTGGCTTTACTTTTACCTCCTCCTGGCTTCTCATTACTGCTTTTTTCTGTAAAGTCTGTGTTTTCATGCCATTCCATCATCACTATGTCTCTCTTGACAGTCTCTCGGTTAAACTCTCTGAGATGAGTGTTCGAGAGTGTCAGCAAAGCCCTCATTCTAGGCAACATCATAAGCTACAGGCTAATTTTCAAATAAATGCCTTTGCGTCAAGAACTCATCACTGGTCTGATCAGCTCTTACCAAATATGGTGTTATTTGTCAAAAACAAATCTCTGAGATAGAGGCTATAATTATTACAGATACTCTAAGACCCCATAGAAGGATACAGGCTATTTGGCAAGTGCTTTCCTTAAATTGTTTAATATAAAAACCATGACAAATAAGAAAGACTGACCCAGGAATAAAAGGATAAATCATTATGAGCATATCTATTAATATATCATATTAATGGATCAAAAGGGAAAATTATATGTTCATCCTGAGAGATATGTTAAAAAATAATTTGATGTACCAGTTATGGACTTAATATTATTTAATATCCTTTTCTGGTCAAGTTATTAATCTGGTGGCTCTATATTTAAAAACTTATAAAATTTTACTGGGTAAAGTGAAAAAAAAAAAAACTTGCCATTGAGTTGATTCCAACTCATAGCGACCCTATAGGACAGAGTAGAACTGTCCCATAGGGTTTCCAAGGAGTGGCTGGTGAATTCAAACTGCCAACCTTTTGGTTAGCAGCTGGATGCTTAACCACAGGTCCAGCAAGAATGCTACATTCTTTAATGAAGAAACTCTTAGAAGTGCCAGTGAAAGTGAAGTGGTGTTACAGGTGCGCAGGAATACCTGAATATAGCTCCTTCCTGATGGGTCTCTGAGGAATATACATACAGGAAACATTGATAAAGAAGAGAACTTCATGATTAGGAACCTCCATGCTGATGCCAATTCATCCTCTCCAACGATGTTCCTCCTCCCACAACCGGGATCACCATTGATCTTATGTTGAAGGAAAACAGAGGAGAGAGGAACAGAAAAAGGAAGAAAGAGATAGAAAAGTAATGGTATCTAGGCCTGCTCAGAGGAAGCCATGCTGAAACGCTGGTCTTTGAACACACAGTAACCATTTTTACTAGTGCATGTGACCCATTCAGTGTCCTGAAATTCCACCGAACACATTAGTAGCTTTCTTTGGGAGGGAGGAAGAGGGAGGGAGGAGGGAGAGTGAGAGTGGGGAAGATGAAGTATTAGAAAGATATCAGTTCTTCTCAAATTAATCCATAGGCTCAGTGCATTCCAACCACAATCCCAGTGGTGTCACCAGGGTTGGTGTCACCCAGTGCAGTAACTCATGGTGTCACCCCCACACCGTGCTACTTACAATAAAAAAAGAATCAAACCCATTGCTGTCGAATCAGTTCCAACTCATAGTGACCCTATAGGACAGCCCCATAGGATTTCCAAGGAGCAGCTGGCGGATTCAAAGTGCTGCCCTTTGGCTTAGCAGCTGAGCTCTGAACCCCTGTGCCACCAATTACCACAATACTGCAATTAAAATACCAGAAAATTTGATAAAATCAGAGACTATAAAAATACCTGCAGCAACAAAAACAACAGCACATATCTGTAGCACATGCAGACGAAACCATACGATTAGAAGCTTTATTATAATTGGGTAATAATGACAGCTCTGACTGCAGCACATTCCAAAACCAAAAACTAAACCCATTGCCGAGTTGATTCTGACTCATAGTGACCCTACAGGACGGAGTACAACTGCCCCACTGGATTTCCAAGGAATGGCTGGTGGATTCAAACTGCCAACCTTTTGGTTAACAGCCATAGCTCTTAACCACTGCACCACCAGGCCTCCCATAGCACATTAACCCCTTACCAAACTTGTTGCCATCCAGTCGATTCCAACTCATAGCGACCCTATTGGACAGAGTAGAATTGCCTCATAGGATTTCCAAGGAGCCCCTGGTGGATTCAAACTGCCAAACTTTTGGTTAGCAGCCTAGCTCTTAACCTCTATGCCACCAGGGTTTCCCATTGCACATTAGAAGGTTCAAAAAGTAAATTAACACAGGGTTTTAGCCTTGAAGGTATATTGATACACATAAGCTGGGCTTATGAAAAAAAATTTTTTGTTCTTATAACTACAGGGATGTTTTTATAAAAAATAATAAGTTCCTTTTTTTTTACTGAAATACTGCATAAAAATTGTATAGACAGTCATTTTGATGTCACCATCTCTGAGAGTTTCACCTGGCATGGTCTGTACCTCCTGTATCCGCCTTGTGATGACACCGCACAATCCTCATGAAAATTTTTTTAATTAGGCAAGATGACTAATATAACTGATAATAACTATCACATGAGAATAACCAAGACAATTTTTTACAGAAGAGTTGTGAGAGAGATCTCCCTTAAAGGCAGCCTAAACATAGGCCATCAAGGCTGTACTTTGAGGTCTATGTCCTACGTCCTGTTCTGACTGGTAAGTTCATCTGTTCTGATTGGTTTGTGCCTGTGCTTTGTTGTTGTTAGGTGCCATCAAGTTGATACCTACTCATAGCAACTCTATGTGACACAGCAGAACTGCCCCATAGGGTTTTCTTGGCTATAATCTTTACCAAAAAAAAAAAAAACTCAGTGCCGTCGAGTCGATTTCGACTCATAGCGATCCTATAGGACAGAGTAGAACTGCCCCATTGAGTTTCCAAGGAGCAGCTGGCGCTCCTGGCACTCCTGGCACTCCTGGATTTGAACTGCCCACCCTTTGGTTAGCAGCTGTTGCACTTAAATAACCGAATCTTTTCCCTACAGAGCCACTGGGCCGATTCTAACCACAGTGGTAACACTAGGGGGGTGCAGGGGATGTGGGCCACATCAGGTGACACTGTCAGGGGGGTGATACCAAAATAAATAGCTGTCTATAAAATTTTTGTGCAGTGTTTCAGCAGAAATTTATTTTTTTTTATAAAAATATCCTGTAGTTATAACAATAAAAATGTTTTTTTTGTAAGCCAGCTTACATGTATCAATATACCTACAAGGCTAATTTACTCTATGCTAATTTACTGTTTGAACCTTCTGATGTGCTATGGCCAGGGCTGTCATTATTACCCAATTACCACGATGTTTTGAATCACATGGTTTCGTCTGCACATGCTACAAGCACCCGCTGTTGTTTTTGTTGCTGTCTGTATTTTTATAGTCACTGATTTGGTCAAATTTTCGGTGTTTCAGCTACAGTACTGTGGTAGTTAGTATTTGTGAAACTGTATCAATAACTTCTTTGAGAATGAAGTAGCAATGAAAGGAAAAGAGGAGAAAAATCAAAAAAGGTTTCAAATCAACATTACTAATGATGTTGTAACCAATAACGTAATTCGATGTAGAAAGATCTTAAGAACCAATTTTGTGGTTAGTATTAATATACTGTAAGGAATATTACATTTAAGCAATTTATAACTATATCACGTATTATTCTATGATTAAACTTGATAATAAACATATGTACAACAATTATTGATTACATAACTCTTTGATAACTAGAGAAATTGACAGTTTAAAACATGAGGTGAAGGGAATGTTATATTTCTTGATACATGATTAGAAATATAACAAATTATAAATTCAGTTTTTTTTTAATTTTAGTCTTAAAATTTTCTTCAAAAACATTGCTGTCTTAAAATATATATATCTGACTTTCATGAAATCTTCAGGGTTTAAGTTTGAGTTATGGTTTAAAAAAAAAGTGACACTTTAAACAATGAGTTGGCTAAAGGCATTGATTTCAATGATGTCATTCACAAGTTGGAGGATTTGAAGGCCAGTAAAGTTCTGATTTAGTTGAGATGTTCGCTAAGTGCTGAAATGCTTGTATATTTGTTCTTATTTATTTTTATGGTATTAACCATTTACGAATATATTTTGATATGCATCTGTCTACAACTTTTACATTATCTGGGCTGTTATTGACTATGCAAACCTAATCCGTTAATGTATCTCACATAACAGTAAAGTTTAACATTAAAAAGAACATAATTTTGATGTAGTTCTTAAATGTTTTTACTTCAAATTCTATTGTTTTCTTACAGAATTTTCACTTCAACCACATAAACTATGTAAATGTAAATACGTGCAGGCTGTACATTTGATATTGTAATTTAAAAGTATAATTTTAATTTTGCTAGTTGTTTATGTCACTCTCATGGCCATTACATTCGGTGATGTATAGAAATTACTGTTTATAAGTAACATTAGTACAAAAAAAATTACTAAGGATTCTGTACGGTCTGGTGTGGGAGGAGGTCCATAAATGGACAGGTGATACCAGGAGTTACTGCCCTGGGTGACACCAACCCTAGGGATGTCACCAACCACCAATCTTTTGTCTAGCAGCCGAGCACTTAACCCTTGGGCCACCAGCACTCCTTGTCTGTGCTTTACCAGCTGTAAAACATTTGGTAAATGCCTACAAGTATTAAATCATATACTACAGCAACAGTAATTAAAAGTGTGATACTAACTGGCATAGAAACAGAAAGACAGATCAAAGGAACAGAATAGATGGCTCAGAAATAGGCTCTTGTTCAGTGGGATGAAAAAAAATTATTTTACCATTTGGTGCCAGAGTTTCTCCTGGGAAAGAAATTGTTCTGTTGCGAAAGATACCTGACTATAGTCCACGAAGGTAAAAGGTAAGACCCTGGGGGCAGAGTTTGGAAGAAGATAATGAAACAGAGGTAGACAAACTACTGTGCCTAAGGGATAAAAAATAACTTATGTGACGAGAGAGTGAGAGAGGGAGAAGCAATGTGCTCGGGGAGAGAGGTGGCCAGTGAGAAATTTCTGGCTATAAAGTGGCCGAAAGGCTTTTGAAAACTGGGAATGGCTAATGATCACTTTTAAATTGTTTGCATTGCTGCATGTAAATCTTCTTAGTTTCCCCTGTCAGTGAAGAATACCACACACAAAGAACAACTTTTTGGAGTAAGGTTTTTGTTTTTTTTGAGTGGGTAGGCATGAGAATGAGTCCAAGAAAAATAGCCTGAGATTCATGTCTGGTGTGGAGCAGACAGAAGAAACCAGCCATGTGTGATAAGATATGTGTGAAAGCAAAAGTTAATTGAGAACTGAATCGCACAGCCAGAAGAGACCATGTGAACATATGCTCTTGGGACATCACAGAGAAGTTGTGGGAGGGAGGGACGTTAGACTTCACACAGAATGTTGGCTAAGGGACTGGAGCCATTTGTATTTAAATCTCAAAGGCCTGGCTGACCTCAACAGATATCTGAGTTAACTAGGAATCGACTCCACAGCACTAGGTTTGGTTTTGGTTTATAGTAAATCAGCCTGTGGTAAAAAGTGGCATCATGAATCAGTGGGAAAAGGAAGAATAAGAGAAAGAATAAAACCACCCTTCCTTAGAGACTGAGAGAGGGAAGAAGGATAGAGGCTTACCTAAGAGTTTAATCAGGAAGAATTTCAAAATTCAGTTGGGTCTTCGTATAGTGAAGGGATCATCCATTAAGTTATATGGCTTCGCGGGGACTCTGTGCCAAACTCTGTTCTAGGCACTGAGAACACAGCAGCAAAAACAATAAGCAAAACACCTGCTTAAAAAAAACCGAGAGATATGTCTTAATAATGAGCTATTTCTGGTATGCCTGAAGGGTGTACTTTGAAAGCAGGGGATATAAATGAAGAGAACTTAGGTTGTCAGCAAAATAGCATGAAAAGCTACCTCTATAGCAAGAGAGGCAGCCTTGAAAATTATGGAGCAATTAGTGCATGCTTTTGTTTTTAGTGCACAAGGATCAAACTTTTTCTGTAAAGAGCCCGAAGATAAATATTTTAGGCTTTGTAGGCCATTCAGTTTCTGTTGCAACTATTCAACTCTGCCACTGTCATGCAAAGCAGATACAGATAATACAAAAGAAGAATGGGTGTGGCTGTCTTTCGATAAAACTTTGTTATAAAAACAGGTGGCAGGTACAGGTCTTAGTTTGTCAACCTAATGTAGAGTCAGGTCAGGAGTCCCTGGGTGGCACTAATGATTAAATGATTAACTACTAATAGATTAGAGGTTGGAACCCAATCAGAGGTGCCTCAGAAGAAAAGCCTGGTAATCTGCTTCTGAAAAGGTTATAGCCTTGAAAGCCTTATGGAATGTAGTTCTGCTCCGCACGCACAGGGTCACCATGAGTCAGAACTGACTCAGCGGCAGTAGGTTTTAATCTAGAGTCAGGCTGTCTTTATTCAAAACTAGTTCCACCTGTTTCTGGATATATGGCCTTGTACAAATTACTCAAATTCTCTAAGGTTCATATTTCATCCGTTTTTTATGAAAGCAAAATAAATTAATGCATGAAAAATACTTCATCATAGTTCCTGGTTCATAATAAATTCCTGGTTCATAATAAATGCTAGTCATTATCATTAAATTAACTTTTAACTTGTGTATTTATAGCTTCTGATAATTTTGTCCTTGAGGTGTGTGTATGTGTGGTGTATGCATTTGTTTTTATGGATGTGCAAGCATACATGGAAATATATATTTGTGTAAGACTGAGCTAACATCCACTTCTGGATTATGAAAAGATTAAAGAGGTGTATCTGCAAATTACACTGGTGGAATGACCACGAAAGTAAAGGCATTGGAGTTTCACGGTCATAGTATACAGAGTGGCTTTGACTACTAAGTTCATTCCACCTTCTGAGATCATTCTGTTGGACTTGGAAGGCCAAAGCCTACTATGGACAGACCTGTTGATCTCTGGAACATTATTCTAGAATGAATAATGCATGCTTGAGAATTCTGTTGCCAGGCTGGAAAGAGAATTAATGGCGATAAGATGAAACTAACACCCTGAGTTGAGGAGACAGAGAACAGAGTTTGAGGAGATGACTAGACTTTTCAGGACAGAAAATTGGAGAGGAGCAAGTTACATAAAGAAAACAGTCAGAAATCTGAATTAGGATCACCTTGAGTCTGCTGTTGAATACCAAGCAACACACATATAGGGTGGAACTCCTCAAGGCTAGACAAAGAAATCGACCAGGAAGCTGTAAGGTAAATGATTCTCAAGGATCACCAAGGGCAGGGAGATGTTTGAGTTCTTATTAGTCAGATTGTAGGACCCTCACTGAATACCTAGAGCAGTTCTACTCTAAATCTGCCCCACCAAAAAGTTTAAAAACAGGAGTCAAAAGGATCACGCTTATTATCAAGTGACTTAACGTAATGGAGTCCTTGGGTGGTACAAACAGTTAAAAAACTTGGCTGCTAGCCAAAAAGTTGGAGATTTGAGTCCACCCAGAGATATCTTGGAAGAAAGACCTGGTGATCTACTTTCAAAAATATTAGCCACTGAAAACCCCGTGGAGCATAGTTCTACTTTGACACACATGGGGTCACCACAAGTTGAAATCAACTCAATGGCAACTACTTTTTTAACAAATAGCTAAAATAAAATCTAGCATTCTTTAAAGGAAACAATAAAACTCAGCATGCAGCAATTTCACACTCACAATCAAAAATTATCACACATGTAAAGAAGTATGAGCGTGTGACTCAGAACCAGAAGAACAATCAGTCTATAGAAGTAAGCTAGGAGCTCTGGTGGCACAATGGTTAAGCTCTTGGCTGCTAACTGAAAGGTCAGCGATTCTAACCCACAAAAGAAAAGACCTGGCACTCTGTTCCCATAAAGATTACCACCCAGGAAACCCTATGGGGCAGTTTCACTGTATTGTATAGGGTCACTATGAATTGGAACTGGCTTGGAGACACACAGCAGCAACAACAACTGAAACAAACTGGGAAATGATATAAATGATGGAATTAGATAAGAATGATAAGAGAGCTATAATAGTTAAGTTCAATTACTTAAAGGAAAACATGAATATAATGAGAAGAGAAACAGAAAATATTTTAAAATGGAATTTCCAAGGCTGAAAAATACAATTTCTGAAATACAAAATTTATAGGATGGGCTTAAGAGTAGATTAGACACAACAGATGAAAGGATCAGTTAAATCCAAGACATAGCAATAGAAACTACCCAAACTGAAGTGCAGAAAGAAAAATACTTTAAAAATAAATAAAAACAAAACAACCCAAAACTATAACAAAAACAGAGTCTTAGTAACGTATGGGACGAAAATCAAATATTCTAATATATATGTCATTGGAGGCTCAGAAGGAAAATAAAGCAAGCAGAGAGGGCCAGAAAAATGTATTTGAAGAAGTAGTACCAAAATTTTTCCAAGTATCATGAAACCTACAAATCCACAAATCCAAAAGTTCAACAGATAAACAGCAACCCACACAAAGAACATTATAATAAAATTTCTGAAAAACAATGATAAAAATACTTTAAAAGAGGCAAACATATATTACTATGTACAGAGGAACAAAAAATTATTTCAGGCTTTCATTAGAAACTACGTAAGCCAAGGACAAAGCATGACATCTTTAAAGTACTGAAAGAAACAAAAAGGCTGTTATGGATTGAACTGCGTCCCCCCAAAATATGGTTGTAAATCCTAACCTCTATGACTGTGGCTATAATCCCATTTAAAAAAACTGGTTGTCTTTATGTTAATGAAGATAGGATTAGTGTAGGGTGTGTCTTAAATCAATCTCTTTTGAAAAATAAAAGGGATTAAACAAGCAAGCAAAAGAAGCAGAGATGGGGGAAGAGCAATGCCAAACCACATGAAGATTGTCCAGGAGCAGAAGCTCAGAAGAGACAAGGACCTTCCTCCAGACCGACACAAAGAAAGCATTCCCTCAGAGCCGGTACCCTGAATTCGGGCTTCTAGCCTCCTCAACAGTGAGAAAATAATATTCTGTTTGTTAAAGCCATCCAGTTGTGGTATTTCTGTGATAGTAGCAATAGATAACTAAGACACGATCAAACTAGAATTCCACATCCAGCAAAAAGTTTCTTAAAAATAGAAGGTGAAATAAATTTTTTTGACATATAAGGTATAAGATAATTATTGACAATAGAACTGCACTACAAGAAATGTTAAAGAAGCTCTTTAAACTGAAGGAAATTGAAATCAATTTATAACACCGATCTTTACAAAAGAATGAAGACTGCCAGAAATGGGTATATATATAAGCAGATAGGAAAACTTTTTCCTCTTTTTAAATTTTTTTAAAAAGATAATTGTTCTTTAAATCAAAAGCTAATAACATGTTGTGAAAGTTACATAGAGAAGTAAAAGTTATGACAACAACATCACCAAGGACAGAAAGGAAGAAATGGAAGTATACTGCTGTAAGGTTCTGACATTAACCATGAAGTGGCAAAATAATATTTGAAGTTAGAATTTGTAAGTGAAAAATGTATACTATAAACTCTAAGACAATCACTAAAAATAAACAACTATAGGCTCATCAAGAGAACAGAAATGAGAATCCAGACGTAAATTCATCCACTTATGAGTAGCTGATACTCAACAAAGGCCCAAAGTCCATTAATTGGGGAAAAGACAGTCTCTTTAACAAATGGTGCTGGCATAACTGGATATCTACTGCAAAAAAATGAAACAAGACCCATACCTCACACCATGTACAAAAACTAACTCAAAATGGATCAAAGACCTAAATATAAAATCTAAAACAATAAAGATCATGGAAGAAAAAATAGGGACAATGCTAGGAGCCATAATACAGACCATAAACAGTATACAAAACATTACTAATAATGTACAAACGCCAGAAGAGAAACTAGATAACTGGGAGCTCCTAAAAATCAAACACTTATGCTCATCCAAAGACTTCACCAAAAAAGGAAAACAATAACCTACAGACCGGGAAAAAATACTTTGGCTATGACAAATCCAATCAGCATCTAATCTCTAAAATCTCCGAGATACTGCAAAACAAAAACTATAGGGTAACTATGAGTGGGAATGGACTTGATGGCAACGGGTTTGGCTTTTTTTCACAGCTAATAGGCCAATTAAAAAAAACCAAAAAACAAAAACCCTTTGTGTCGAGTTGATTCTGAGTCATAGTGACTCTATATTCAAAAAACCAAATCCACTGCCATCAAGTCTATTCTGACTCACAGTGACCCTATAAGACAGGGTAGAACCACCCCAGTGCCGTAAATCTTTATGGAAGCTGACTACCCCATCTTTCTCCTAAAGGGTGGCTGGTGGGTTTCAACCACCGACATTTTGGTCAGCAGCTGAGCGCTTAACCAGGGTGCCACCAGGGCTCCTTCAGTGACCCTATATAGTAGAGGTAAAAGGACACTAAAAAATGCTCAGTTAATACAAAGGAAGTAGAAAAAGTAGAAAACAGAAATAAGGGCAGATGGTACAAATAGAATTTTGAAAAGGTAAATGTGAACCTAATTATATCAATAATCATATTAGATGTAAATGATCCAAACATTGCAATTATTATCCATATATTGCCCAGATTGGATAAAAAAATAAGACCAAACTACCTAAGAAAACTACTTTAAATATAAAGACACAGGTTAAAGGTAAAAATATGGAGAAAAGATACACAAACACTAATTCTAAGAAAGCTGGAGCAGATATATTAATATCAGGAAGAGTAGACCTCAGAACAAGTAACACTAGTAGAGATAGAGAGAAACTATGTAACAATAAAGATATAACAATCATAAATATGTATATACCTAATAATACAGCTTCAAAATACACGAAGCAAAAACTGACAGAATCGAAAGGAGAAAGAGATGTGATCACAATTATAGTTAGAAATTTCTATATTCTTCTCAATAATTGTAAAATGAGTAGACAAAATTCTGTAAGGGCTTGAACAACACTGTCATTCAAGTTGACCTAATAGACATTTATAGAACAATTTTTACTCTCCCAAACGACAGCTGAATATACACTATTCATATGCACATGGAAAATTCACCAAGAATGGTGGGCCATAAATCAAGTATCAGTAATTTAAAAGGATAAAAATAATACAGAGTATATTTTCTGACCATAACGGAATTAAGTTAGAAAACAATAACAAAAATGTATCTGAAAAATTCTCAAATATATGGAACTTACACCTTGCCTAGAACCAATGGATCAAAGAAGAAACCACAGGAATATCAGAAAATAGTCTGAACTAAGTGAAAATGAAAATATGCTAAAACCTGTGAAAACTGCAACCTGTGTAAGGCAGAAATTCTATGAGGAAAAAAAAAAAAAAGACCAAACCTATTGCCACAGAGTCGATTCCAACTCATAGTGACCCTATAGGACAGAGTAGAGCTGCCCCGTAGGGTTTCCAAAGAGTGCCTGGTGGGTTCAAACTGCTGACCTTTTGGTTAGCAGCCAAACTCTAAACCACTACGCCACCAGGGTTTCCTGTGAGAAAAGGAAAACTCAAATACTTTTCAATAAAACAAGCAGCAGAAAAGTGGTAAGATGTATCCTGTCAAAAGCAGAAACTTGCAAAACCCAGAAAAACAAGGCAGTCTCATCAAGTTCTGGCTCTCACAAGTTTCACTGTAAAATGCATCAATTTTTTTAGACTGCAGCTAATGCAGGGCTCAGAACGAAATTTATACTCTAAATGTTTGTGTTAGAAAAGAAGAAAAGCCCTAAATGAATAATATAAACTTCTACCCTAAGTGGAAGAAGCTAGAAAAAGAAGAGCAAATTAACCTAAGATAAATAAAAACACGGAAATAATAAACATAAAAGCTGAAATGAAATAGAAAATGTACAAACAACACACGCAAAAAACAATGAAACCATGGCATCTTCTTTGAAGAGACCAATAAAACCAATGTACCTCTCTAGTTAGATTCATCGGGTAAAAAATATAATACTAATATTTTAGTATTATAAAAATGCTAATGTTAGGAACGGAAGATGAGACATCACTACAGTCCTACAGATATTACAGTATATTAAAAGGCATTAAAGAGATTATGAACAACTTCAGGCCAAAAAATTTGATGACTTAGAGGAAATGGACAAATATCTTGACAGATACAAATTACCATAACTGGCACAAGAAGAAATAGAAAATTCAAATCACCTTATATCTAATAAAGAATTTAAAGTCATAATTTAAAACTTTCCCACAAAGAAAACTCCAGGCCTAGATATCTTCGCTGGCGAAAACTTTCAAACGTTTAAGAAATAAATAATAGCAATTTTACACAAATTCTTTCAGAAAATAGATAAGGAACACTTCCAAGCTCATTTTATGAGACCAGTCTTATCCTAATAACAAAACTAGACGAAGACATTATAAGAAAAGAAACCTACAGAACAATATCTCTCATAAGTTTAAACAAAAAAAACTAGGTCCCTTAAAATCTTTTTTAAAATTAGTAAAAAGAACCCAGCAATAATAAAAAGGGTAACACATCATGACCAACTGTGATTTAGCATAGGAATGTAAGGTTGGTTGAACATTTGAAAATCAAGTTAATTCATCATACCAATAGTTTAAAAATGAAAACAATAACAACAACCAATCATCTCAATAGATAACAAACAAAAAAAAGTATTTGATAAAAATTTAAAACTCATTCATGAGAAAAACTCTCAGCAAACCGGGAAAAGAAGAGAACCTCGTCAACCTGATAAAGAGTATAAAACAAAAAACTTACAAATAATACTATTCTTAATGATAAAACACTGAATGCTTTCCCTTATTGAAGCCCCTGCAGAGGCTTACCCTGCTCCTTCACGGTTCCCTGCAGTTTCTAACTGCGACCTGGCCCACAGACCCTAATCATGGTTTGAATTTGGCACCGAAATCCCACACATGCACAAACAAAGATCTTGGCACATGCACAGGACCTGAAAAGCCATGGCCCCGAACTTGACCTTGGACTTGACCTTCGCCAGAGAGGAAGATGTTCTCCTGCACACAGCTGCAACCAAGCCTGTTTGCAAAGCAAGATGTCCTTTCCTTTGCTAAATGACTCAGCCCCTGGATTGACAAATATGGACATGAGAGGGACTGGGGTGTTGGATTTGGGGTGCCAATCCCACCCCCTAGGGACTGGAGGGCATAAAAGCTCCAAGCTCCCCCGGGGCTGGGAGCCTGTGGTCTTTTGGCTGCCAGACCTCACCTTGCTCCTTGTTTGTGCAAGCAATAAATTTCCACTTTGTTTCCCTTGCAACTGGTGGTGTGGTATCCATCTTATTTCTATCGGCTAATAAAACAGGACAAGACCAAGACAAGGATATCCTTTCTCACTATATCTGTTAAGTACTGAAGAAATACAACTCTCTTTATTAACAGAGACACAATTGTATACATGGCAACTTCTAAGAAATTGACAAAACATTACTAGAACTAATAAGTGAATTTTTTTTAGCATATAAGGCCAATATTAAAAAATCCCATGTAAGGCAGTAAAAAAAAAAAAAAAAAAAAAAATATGAGCCATGGATATGAAGCATACCCCTACCCTTTCACAAACACATGCAGAAGAGGAAACTTTTAAGGTAGGAGAGGGGAACGGACACTTAGGTTAGTGCAGGGCTTCTCAACCTCAGCACTATCGCCATTTTATACTGGATAAAACTTTGTTGCTGGAGGGTAGAGGTGGAAGGGGAGTGTCCGGTGCATTGTAGGATGCTTAGCAGCATCCCTAGCCTCTGCCCACTAGATGCCACTGGCAACCCCACCCCGGGCTATGACAATCAGTATGTCTCAAGACACTGCCAAATGTTCCCTGGAATGCAAAATTGTTCCTGTGGAGAGCCATTGGGTTAGTGTATTTATTATTTATTGCCGCATAACAAATTTAGTGGCTTAAAACAATAAACATTTTTTACCTCACAGTTTCTACACATCTGAAATTTGAGAGCTACATAGCTGAGTAGTTCTGGTACAGGATATCTCTTGAAGTTGCAGTCAAGATGTCAGCTGGGATTGCAGTCATCTGAAGGCTTGACTGGGGCTGGAGGATCTGCTTCCAAGATGTCACACTCACAAGGAGACTCAGATCCTTGCCGGTTGTTGGCAGCAGGTCTCAGTTCCTTTCCACATAGGCCTCTTCACAGGGCTGTTTGATATGTTCTCACAACATGGCAGCTGCCTTCTCCCAGAGGGACTGATCTGAGAGTAAGAAGTCAAATGCCTTTTTATGACCTAGTCTCAGAAGGTACACAGTCACCTCTGCCATATTGTATCCATTGGGAATTGGGCTCCACTTTTTGAAGGGAAGGAGCCCTGGTGGCATAGCGGTTAAGAGCTATGGCTGTTAACCAAAAGGTCAGCAGTTCAAATCCACCAGCCCAGCCACTCCTTGGAAACCCTATGGGCCAGTTCTACTCTGTCCCATAGGGTCACTGTGAGTTGGAATCAACTCAACAGCAACCGTTTTTTTTTCCGAAGAGAAAAGTATCGACAAATTTGTGGATATATTTTAGAACTTCCACAGCTAGAAAAGAATTCTCTAACACGTTGAGGAAGACTATGAGAAAAACTATCTAGAGAAAATAAAAGATCATGCTAAAGGATTAAACTACGTAAAGGGAAAAAGCAAAATTATCAAACAAGTAGGGGAAAAAAAAAATGCAGATAAATTATATGACCTTAGAATGGAAAAGGACTTGTGAAGCAAAAAATAAAGGAAGAAAATAAAAATGGAAAACACTAATAGGTTTAACTAGGATCAATATCTTCATTATACAAAGCATCCTTTTGTGAATAACCTAGTAGGAAAATGGACAATGGACCAACAATAAGATACCATATTTGCTCATAAGAAAAAATGCCATGATGACTTCAGTGCAGTGAAGAAGAACAAGCATATTCTCTCATACAGTGCTGTGGGGAAATTCATAAAAACAATTACAACGATAATAATTTATTGACTATGTGTTACACTTATATGTTACACAGCCTTAAGTATTTTACATGTAGCAACTCATTAACTTCTTGCCATCATATGGTAGATAGCATTATACCAAATTTTTAGTTGAGGCCCAGTCAGGTTAATTAATTTGGGCAAGTCTTATAATTTATAGGTGGCAGCAGGGTTATCTTATCCATTAGGCACAATAGGCACAGTGCCTCGGGCCTGTAATACTTTTAGGGGCCCATAAAAATGTTTTATTTTCTTTCAAAATCAGAAGGGAAAAAAATAAACATTTAAGTTGAAGAAAACAGTTTAATGTATAATGTCACTATATTTGTCTTTGTACCAATGTTGTGTAAAACACAATTTTTAATACAATTTATGGAGGAAGAGGCCCACATAGGCAAAAGTGCCTACAGCCCATAAAGTCAGAATGTGGCCATGGGTGGCAGAGCTCTGTTTTGATCCTAAGCCTAGCCTATTTCTGGAAGGCAACTTGCCAATATGTTTCAAAAGGACTAAAATTGTTCATACCTTTTGATTATTGTTAGGAATTTTATCAAAGGCAGTAAATAAGGATGTGGATAAAGATTTACAAAAACATATTTATTTATAATAGTGTTATTTGAAGCCACACAAACATTTGCTAATAAAAGTCTGGTTTAATATTGGGTGTCAACATAGGGGCCAGGGTTAATATTTCTACACGGAACTGAGCTGTACGGAGCGGTGTGTAATCGGGGAATCTTTAAGCGAGACACAAGGGAGCAGGCAAACAGAAGGAGGCCTGTATACATTCTCAAGATGGAGACCACTACTGGGTATTTTTATGGAATTTCTAAGAGAGTTCTTGTAAGCACCTGTTTCAAGGGACTGGAGAGGAAAAAGATGAGGACAAGGTCAGACCAAACATTATGTGTTAAAGCAGGGGGATGATGGGTGTGCACACTCCAGGAACTGGAAAATGTTTGTCAGAACAGGAGGAACAGAGCTTGTGGGCAATAAAGAACTCTTGACTGTCATGTTGATCTTTGCCTTAAAAGTTCTGAAAAAGCCCATGGAAGATTTAAAGCAATGGAGTGGTAAGCTCAGAGGTCTATCTTAGAGAGGTCATTGTGGATACGGTGAGAAGTCAGAGGGCAGGAATTAATGCAACCAAGGGGGAGTGTGCATGCATGCCTTCATGAAGAGATATTTATTGAATCCTACAAATATTCATGGAGTGTCAGTTCTTGGTACGTAACCAAAGAAATCAAACCCATCGCCGTGAGTCAATTCTGACTCATTACAAACCCATAGGACACAGAACTACTCCAAAGAGTTTCCAAGGAGTGCCTGGTGGATTCAAACTGCAGACCTCTTGGTTAGCAGTCGTAGCTCTTAACCACTATGCCACCAGGGTTTGTATGTAACTCTTTTGAAAAGATTAGTTATGAGGGAAGAAGGGAGAGAACTGGAGGGTGTTTTAAGGTCAAGAAAGAATTTAAGACAGAGGAGTCTGAAACGTGATTATACTGAGGAGCTGTAGCCAATAGAGAGGGTGAGGTTAAAGACTGGTCACAGGAGGGAGGGGACCAGTGGAGAAGTTGGCTTTGGAGAGGAGCAGGGGCCCCAAATCTCTGAGACTGAAGGAAAACAAGTAAGCGTGGGTGTGGATGTAGGTAATTTGTGGAGGTCGGGTGAGGCGATTGGGCAAAAATTGTAGAATTCCATGCCTGATGGCCTTTGTTATCTTTCTGAAGTAGAAGGCCAGGTAATCTGATCAGAAATGTGGTCACCACTGACTTCTATTTGAAGGGTGACTTTCTTCTGAAAGCTCGACTGGGGTTGGAGGATCTGCTTCCAAGTGCCAACAACACTCCTGTAAACCAGCTGACTCGTTTGTATAGTGCATATAACGACAACAAAAAGTTGCTGTTGAGTAGACCCAGACTCATGGTAACCACATGTGTGTCCGAGTAGAAATTATACTCCATAGGGTTTTCGATGGCTGATTTTTTGGAAGTATATCTCCAGGCGTTTCTTCTGAGGTGCCTCTGGGTGGACTGGAACCACTAACCTTTTGGCATTGGCCATTTGCACCCCCCGCTGGATAACAGAGTCTGCCTTATAGGATTGCTGTGTGGATTAATTGTGCCAACACACGTACTTGCTCCATAAGTATTGGCTTTAACGCTGGGCTGATGTGGGGGTGAGGGAGTAATGTTTTGATTACAGAACTAATAAAATGGACTGGAGGTCTTCTGCTATGACTTATCTGTTAAAAGCAATTTACTCTTGAAACGGGTTTTGTGTCAAACATTCAGCGAGGAGTATTTATTAATAGCCTATTTTGCCGTAAAGCATTCAAGACAAGAACACCAGTGCCCCCGAGGAACTTACTTGAGGTCACGCACCCCGTTATGCTAAGCACAGTAAAGTCAAGTCAGCAGTACCCGCCGCCAGTTTGGGGAAACCTCTTCCCAAATCTCGGCGACGGCACCGCCCCTTCCACAGGTTCAGGCCCCACCCCCTTCTCCCTCTGGCAGGCCCTCCCACTAGACCGCTCCGAAGACCCGGAGGAGCGGAGTTTTCTAAAGGCATCATCGGGGCGCCCTCGCTGCGCATGCTCGCGAGAAGCCGGATTCCGGGTCCGGAGTTGGAGGCTTTGGGTGGCCGCGGCGCAGCGCGCGGTGCCGGGGCCGGCGGGGAGGCGCGCGCTCGGAGCGCGGCGCCGGTGACGCGGGCACGCGGCGCGCTCCCGAGGAGGGAGGTGTGGGGTCGCCTGGGGGTGGCGCGTGGCCGGGGTGGGGTGGGGGGAGGGTCGGGTGTCGGCGAGAGCGGCGTGCGGGTTCCGAGAGGCTGCAGGCGGCCTGGGCTGCCAGGGCCGACGCCTGGGTGGCTGTCGCCGCCGCGTCTACTGCGAGATGGCGATCTTGGGCGCGGAGGGGTGAGGGCGCCCGCCGCAGGAGGAGGCGCCGCTGCCGTGGCCGCCGGGAGCCGACGGCTTCGCGCCGGGTAAGGACGCCGCGAGGCGGGGGGCGGGCGGCGCGGCTGCGGGCCCCGAGCCTTAGCTGCGGTCCCGGAGCCCGGAGCGGCCAGTGCCCGGGCGGGAATCTCGAAAGGCGGTCGGGTGCCGGTCCGCGCCGTCCTGGCCGCCTTCTCCAGCCCGGGGACCGGGAGTTTGCTGGGGTGGGGTCACGGGTCTTGCCCCGAGTTGTAGGGGCAGAGGCAGAGGCCTGTGCTGGCTGATATTGGAGCGGAGCGAGGTGTTTCCGTGACCCTGCAGCCGCAGTTCTCAGGCTCCACTTCACCTTCTTTCTACCTTCTCTTCCTTTCCTTAACACCTCCCCTCTGAACACAAATATGTGGACTTTTGCCCGTGCGCTGACTTTCACCGCAATTCAGCCGTTTCAAAACCAGGACTCCAACCTTAGAACGTCTTTTTCTGACATGTTCTTAAGACTCCGGTTCTTCACTGGCTCTGCACCTCCCCCCAACACAACCCCCACCTCCACCTTTGTGACCTGGCAGGTCCCAGTGACCTTGCAGTTTTTACAGTCCTTATCTGTGATTTGGACCCTCTCCTTTCATTCTTATCTTTTTATTTTGTAGTTTGCCCATTGCTTTTACAACCTTTAAATTAGCAGTGTGTGAACAGTGCTTTCTTTACTCCATCGATTTGGAGTTGAGCTTCCTTTGCTCCAGTAATAATATGACGCCTTCATTGTCAAAGAAAATAAGTATTATTTTGCAGTTTTTACTTCTGGATAGAATATTTTTCCAATGGCTTGATTGGGTTTCTGCTTCTCTTTGAGAAGTCTAACCTTTTTTGTGTAGGTCAGTGTGCAAAAAGATTTGAGTGTCTGCTTGAAAATGCTGTTGGTAATAGTTGTGGACAAGAAAATGTCCAAAGTTATCTTTTTTTATTCCTTTTGTGTTTTTGCCTTGAATACCTGGTTTACAGTTGTCTGCAAGAGTTCACTTATGTATAAACCCACTTTACCACTCACTAAGGCCCTACGTGTATTATACAAGCAAGGTGCACCATGTATTGCACCTTTTAAAAAAGAATTCATTCATGTGATTTGTCTTTAGCCATAAAGTAGTAACCTAGCAGTGACTGGAAATGCTCATTTTTTTATAAATAGTTAATATTTTTTAAACTAAAAACTTAATAGCTAAGTGTTGAGAGCTACACAAAATTCTTTGGGACGTAGTTTATTAACATTTTCAGATAGTTCTTCCCTTAAAATGCATAACTGCCTATAAGACCTATGACCCCACAGTTTTGAAAAGCAGTAGCTAGTTACATTTTTTGGAAGCCTAGCATGATAACCAAAAGCAAACCCATTGCCATCCTATAAATTCCGACTCATAGTGACCCTGGAGGGCAGAGTAGGTGTCCAAGGCTGTAAATCTTTAGGGAAGCCGACTGGCACGTCTTTGTCCCACACAGTGGCTTGGTGGGTTCAAACCGCAGAGCTTTTGCTTAGCAGATGAGTACTTAACCACCATACCACCAGGGCTCCTCTGGCATGATAGAGGATGTCACAGATAAGGTTTTTACCTTCAAAGAGATCATAATCTTTGCTCTTTACCCCATGCTGGCTGGAATTTCTTTTACTTTCTTGCACAATTATTAAGCATCTACTGCATGACCGCCAACCTTTTGGCTAGTAGTCAAATGCTTAGCCATTTATGCTAGCCAGGGACCTTTTGTACAGGAATAGAGGGTGATAAAGCTTGAAGTAAAAATTTGGGCTAGCTTATGGGTTGTTTTTAATGTGACCTTGAATTTAGTAGGTGGTTAAGGTTTCACAGGTGATGTTTAAGTTGGGTGTGAAATGATTAAAGCTCTGTTTTAGTGGTACTAATCTGGCCGCAGTGTGAATTGGACTAGGGAGAGCCTGGAGGTAGAAAGACCTCTCGATTGCTGTGGTCATAGCTAGCAAAAGTTTTGCACTTTGCCAGTAATGGGAATGGAAAGGAGGAAGGGTGTAGAACAGACAGAACTTGATGATGAGAAAAAAAATGAAGAAAGTAAAATGTTAAACTAAGATTCTGACCCAGGTTAGTTGGGAGAGTGGTGGTATCATTTTGAGCATATCCATGTAAGCTTTTACCTTTTTTTAAGCAGCATATGTTTGTTATTTTATGTCAGTAGTTTACTGACCTTTTTGGAATAACTGACCTTTTGTGAAACTAAAGAAATCTGCTGGACTGGAATATCCCTATTTGTACCTGCACTTTGTGGATATAATTTCAGAGGAGTCCGTGAACCTAGTGAAGCTCATCCATGGAACCCATTGGACAGGTTTGGGTGGAGGTCAGCTCTCAGAATTAACCTGGAATCTTTTTACAATGGTAGAACTCAGCTTCCCCCATCCTGGCAAGAACCTCTACAGCAGAGAGGATTGCTTAGAGACTTATCTCCTCACACTTGTGATGGGGTTTACAGTTTACATAGAATTTTGACTCACTTACTTCTTTTATATTACAGAACAAACTAGCCCAAGAAGCTAAATGATCTACCTTAAGTATTTCAATTACCAAGTGGGCAAAGTGGCATCACGAGTCACTTGACAATGATGATTTTCTTTCTTGTATGAAGAGAATGCGACTGATTGACCATCGGTTGGATATGGTTGAATCTGGGAGGTTTCTTCTAGTTTTTAACATTTTTGTGATTCTTGGATCTTAGGTTTTCGGTAAGAGCATCTGTACCCTTATTAAATGCCCTCCCGCCCCCACACCCTTCCCACTCCCACAGGATTAAGTAGCTAAGTCTTCCTAGCATGGTTAAAGCATAATTTGATTAGTAAACAGTTGATTTTTATGCACCTATAACATTTTCTCCCTGGTAGTAGGGAACCAAGGAGTCCCTAGGTGACACAGCAGTTAAGTGCATGGCTACTAACCGAAGGGTTGGAGGTTCAAACCTCTCCAGAGGCACCTTGGAAGGCTTGGTGATCTGCTTCCAAAAGGTCACAGCCATGAAAACCCTATGGAGCACAGTTCTACTATGAAGCACATAGGGTCACCATGAGTCAGAATCTACTGTATGGCTGCTGGTTACTGATTTTAGTAGGGAACCAGACCAAATTATTATTCGATGTCTTCTGTAGCCCTAGAAACTTTGATTCCTTAATTAATAGAAAGATTGTTGTCTTTTTTACTCTTTCTATAAAAATATGACATATTTGTAACAAGCAGCAGAAAAACCAGTAAATTCCTCTTTGTGGTAGTATCCAAGGAAGTAGTTACTAATACTTAATGGAGGAAAAATGTCCAAGAAAAAGCACATATATGGATGAATTTTACTTTTTTGCTGGCGTTAAGAAAAATATTGTACCTTAGTATAGCATTTTGCATTTTTTTTACAATGTTGTATATATTTTATCATTTGATTCTCATGATAACTAAGCAGTAGG
Source organism: Elephas maximus indicus (assembly GCF_024166365.1). Lineage (NCBI taxonomy): Eukaryota > Metazoa > Chordata > Mammalia > Proboscidea > Elephantidae > Elephas > Elephas maximus. The sequence continues at coordinate 55,409,534 of NC_064833.1, read as the reverse complement.
TAGGTCAGTTGCTTTTTAGATGAGCACACTAAGGCTCAAACAAGTTAAAAAATTAAATCTCCAAGGTACGTGGTTAGTAAGTGGCAGAACTAGAACGAAAACCCAAGTATTTTTATTCCTAGCTTGGTGTTCTTTTTCCACTAAACTACTGACTCATCATTTACAAGGGAAACTTAATTGAGGGTTATATGTAAAGAAATTTAAATTTACCTGTTTGAATCTGTGTTAGACAGTTGTACTGTGTAGAGCTGAATTTGTAATTTTTTCTCCTTTGTGTTAAAATGGTAACCTCGTTGTAGTGGTTGTTGGTAGGTAATTTTGACATTTATCGTTCTAACAAGGGAAAGCAAAAGTCGATTTCTCGTCTAGATAAGTACATAGGTGAAATGCAGATACTAATTTCTCTTTGAAAATCTGTCCATTTTAATTCTACTGCTTTTATTGATGCAGTTTACTTACCTTTTATCAAAGTCTACTAAATGAATAATTTCTTTTATAAGGATCGGCACAAAGCTTGTTCCGATGAGGCAGAGATTAAAGAGGTCCCAAATATCCAACTTTTCCAAATTCTGTTCTACTCCATCATCTCTAACATCAACTATCCCTCACCTCCCAGTACTCTCCCACCCATCTTTAGGTTCCATAATTTGTTGCAGTGTCTCACAGAACTCATGAACCATATCAAGGAAATGGGTCACGTGATTGTGGAGGATAGCAAGTCCCAAATCCATTGGCCAGGCATAGGCTTCTCCTGACTCATGTGGCTGCAGGTACCAATGAACCCAAGTTGGCAAGCCAGATGACAGATTACTGGCCCACAGAGCCGTGGAAGCTGTTGAATCAGGTCAGACAGTAGGCTGCTGGCCCACAAGGCTGTGGAATTTGGTGAATTCCAGAAGTGGCAGGTCGAGGGCTGGCCACTGGCTCAAGTCCCAAGAACAGAAGTCAGACAGTGACAAGCTGCGTGCCGGATCCAAATGCAAAGAGTCCTTCTGGAAGGTCCACATATATACATTGCATGGAGGCCACACCCCAGGGAAGGGCAGAACTTGAGTAAGGGTGGGGTTTGAGCCACACCTTCCTGCAAGGCCATGACTCAAGATACACCCTATGCTAATCCTGCCCAGTTAATATACAGGGGTTAGGATTTATAATACACAGGAGGTGGAGAATTAGGATAATTACATCAGATCACAAAATGGAGGACAGCCACACAATACTGGGAATCATGGCCTAGCAAGCTTACACACACCACCACCCACCACACCTCATTAGGGTTCCCACACACCACCACCCACCACACCTCATTAGGGTTCCCACACACCACCACCCACCACACTTCATTAGGGTTCCGTGTACTTTAGTTGCATGGCCCCACCCAATCATTGTGTGGGAGTTGCAGAGACTGTGGCTTAGAAGGGCCATATTAAGTGATTCACTATACCGCATCTACATATGAAATTTTGTATTTATGAAGCATATAAATCAGGATCTGATCTCTGAAAGTAACTATCATAATATTTCATAATTTTTACCATTACATAAAAAGGTTTACCATTTAAGAGAGATTACTATTAAGAAGCTCTTCTTAGTACATATTTCAAATTTACATGTTTGAGCAACTTTTTAAGGAATATATTATGTAAAAGCACATGTTGGGCAGTTTCTAAGTTATAAGGAAGACTAGCATTTGTTTTATTTAGTGTTGACATTTGTTAAACTTGTTATTCATTCACGAAACATACTACCTGCCAGACATTGTGTTAGGTACTCAGGATACAGTGTTGCAATGACAAACATGAGGCCTGTCCTCTTGGAACTTGGAGTTTAGTAGAATCACTAACATAAAAAAAAAAACACAAAAGGGCATAGTTTTATTATTTTTCGTGTGTGTGTGCTTTAGATGAAAGTTTACAGTTCTAATTAATTTCTCATACAAAAGTTTATACATACACTGATTTGTGACATTAGTTGCAATCCCCACAAGGTGACAGCACACTCCCCCTTCCTACCTGGGTTCCCTGTGTCCATTCCACCAGCTCCTGACCGTTCCTGCCTTCTCATCCTGCCTCCAGACAGGAGCCACCCATTTGGTCTCGTGTATCTAATTGAGCTAAGAAGCACATTCCTCATGTGTATTATTTTTTGTTTTATAGTCCTGTCTAATCTTTGAAGGTAGGCTTCAGGAATAGTTTCATTTCTGCATTAACAGTACGTCTGAGGGCCATAGTTTTGGGGTGGAAGGGGCATAGATTTTTAATTCTATCTTCTGAGGTTGTATAGAAGTTAGGGAGTATAAATAACTATGCCCTTCTTTTTGTCTTAGTTTTGGACAGATTATGCACAAACTCAGGTTACCAGATGAGCATTGTTTTGGTTATCCATTGCTGTGTAACAAACAACCCTAAAACCAAGTGACTTAAAACAACAGCCATTTTATTTGCTGACAGTTTTGCTGTCCATGGCTGGGCTCAGTTGGACAGTTCTGCTGATTTTGTTGGTGGTCACGTGAATCAGCTGACAGCTAGTCTTCCCTTCCTCCCTCCCTCCCAGCCTTCTTCCTTCTCCCCTTAGCCTTTTCTTTCTTCCTCTCATCTTCCTTTCTTCCCATGTAGTCTTAGGGCCTCTTCCTCTTCCTAAGTGGCCTTTCCAGCAGAGTTGCCAGCCTTACGTGGTGGCTAGGGGCTGGCGAGAGTTCAAAAGCAGGAGCAGCATATTCAGGCCTAGGCTTGGAATCATCACGGTGTCATTTCTGCCACGTACTGTTGGTTAAAGCAAGTCACAGGTCTAGCCCAGAGTCCAGGGCCGGAACTGCAGGAGGGTGTGAGTCCTGGGAGGTGAAATTAATTTGGGACCAGAAATGTGACAGATTACTACAAATATTCAAGTATAACATCAACCATATTACAGCAAAATGTAGGGCTTCTGGAAAATTGTTTTGGAAGGTAAGGCTTAAGCTGCCTATTAACTTTCCCCAAATCTAGACTTTGGGTTTGGGCCTTGCAGAGTGAAAGCTGAGTCTGAAGTGCAAATGATAGCACACTCGATTTACTATGAAAATGTTTGAAATAGATGCCACCATCCTTGGGTAGAAAAGGAGAACAGAACTGGGGCCTCTGGGCTTTGATCCAGGTGCTGCCGTAAAGGGGCAGGATTGACTTAGCTTTACTTGAGGGCAGGGCAGAATCCAAGTGCCCAGGCCCCTCGGAAGCAGTGATTTACCTGGTTTCCTGAATTGGATTAGACAAAGCAAAGGGAGTGCTCTCTGGAGACTGGAATGGAATTCTCTCTTTACGGAAATGTAAGAAGTAGGTAAATGGCCACTATTTCCAAGAATAGGTAGGTTCATTGATTGCTAGCTGGGTTTTCCCCACTTGATTTTAGCCTCAGCAGTGTCTTTTTCTTTTCTTTTTCTTTTTTTTAACTTCAAGTTATCTACCAAATAATGCCATGGCTAACTATAGAGTAAAGAAAATAAGTGTTCAGTTTTTATTACATTATAGCGTCTGAGTGTAATACATGAACCATTTCATTTCACTTAAAGAATTTAGATTATTAATGTATAGTTTTGGAGCATTTTTGAAGCATTACCTGTACACTCAAAAACAGATCCTTGCAAATTTCTGGAAGTAGTGTACCCACTGCTCACTTACCGACTTGGTGAGGTTCCAAAGACCAGGTTGTTATGTAAAAATCAGCATTGTGCGGAAATGTAGGATGACTACAGTGTTCTATCGAATTGCACCTCAGCATTCATTGCTGCCAAATGTATGTCGTTAATGCACAAAACAGTTGGATAGCAGCATTTTTACTAATGTCATAAATGGAGAATGTCAGATAACAAGATAGTTGGTAAGTGAGGAGTAAGTGTATATCGACTGTTGTGGGGAGGAGTTTGGTGATTAAATGTATCAAGTAACATGATTTCTAGAAATAGGAAAGGCTAGGGTGCAAAGAAGGGGACGGATAGAATTATGTTAAAGTAGTTGTTGATGGCTGTCCTCCCTGCCCTAAATTACTTGAGTAGTTTTAAAATATACTAGCATTAACAGAACTGTAGGCATGATAGCCCCTTTTACTTAACTAAGAAAAACCAGTTCTTTTGATAGCTGAGTAATATACCCATCATTATGATTAAACAGGATGGGTGGAAGGAAACTGTTGAGTCTTGACTTGAAGTAGTATACTGTGGCCATGTATTGGCCCCAACTTGCCAAAATGTACTACTCTTTCTTTGTGTGGGATGGGGAGGAGAATTAACTAAATGAACTAGCTCTGTTTAAATTATGATGTTCTAACAAAATTAGATCACCCCACTCTTAAAGTTTAAGAACAAAATCATTCTGGCACATGAACTAAGAGCCTTAGCTTTAAAGTCAGTCAGTGCTGCTTCAGTCTCCTCTTTTGTAAAATGTAAAGAATATCTTCTTCCCTGGGTTTTTTTAAGGATCGATTGAAATAATGTTTATAAAAGAGAAATCGTGGTGCCTGAAACATAACAGCCCTTAAGTTGTTTTTATTGTTCTTAATTCACTATTATTAAGTTGAAAATTCAAACAAGTAGCCCGCTTTGCTCTGGGCCACTCATTTCTCAAAAACAACTGTAGCTTAGTTTTGGCACTGCAGACCTGCATATCAAATCTCATCTCTCAACTTAATAAACAAGCTGTTAAAAGGTGAACGATGAATCTGGGAAAGATACTGACTGAACATGGCTGGCAGTACATCAGCTGATGATGGTTTGGCTGTGCAACCTGGGAATGAGAAATGGTTAACAACCATCATTAGATGAAATACAGTATAGACCCATGTTTGTCAAAGTCATAGTCATCTGGGATATTTGTTAAACATGTAGGTTCTCGAGTACCTTTGTAGACCTATGGTTTTGGGATCCTTGAGAGTGGAGCTCCAGAATCTTCATTCTTAACAGATACCTCAGATGATTTTCTTCGAGAGCTGTTGGTAGAAACTGAATCAGTAATTTGGGGTTCTAGTGTTCTCTACTTGAGACCGTTTTTTAGCTACAGTGTTCATCAAGTTACCTACTACAAAGAGCTTAACAGCTGAACCTTCCAGATGTCTAGGGAGGCTTAAGGTAATTGCCAAGGACTTGACCCAAATAAACTATAGAAACCTGATACAGGTGATTTCAGTGAGAAGTAAATGAGAGAAGTGACCCCGAAAGAGGCATCCATTAGGCTTTCTTGTTGAAAAAAATTTCTCCATGCTTTTACAAAAGAAAAAATATTGTTTTCGGTGAAAACATTTCTTTTTTTAAAAAAATCCCTGCTGAAAGAGTTGTTAGGCATTATGATTATCAGATAATCTGGTTGTGTATTAGCTAAGATGAACCTCTCAGAAATAAGGATTTTGATTAGACTCTGTCTAATTTGGAACTTTAGTTTTTTTGGTAGAAAGTAGATTGACAGGGGGACTCAAATGTCTCGTGGGAGAATAACCATTGCTTAGCTTAAGGGCCTTGACTTGGAATAAAGCCATGCAAAAAGATTTAAAAGCAACCTAAAAAAACTTCAAGCTTGTTTTCTCTAACTTTTGCTTAGGGCGATAATGATGACAGCCTGTGCCTTTGTCACTAAAAACCTCTTTGGTCCTGTGGCCAACAGGATCCAAAAACCTAATCATATCTGTCATTGAGATAGCAGATATTTTTAAATTAGGGCTACCTCTAGAAAAACCTAAAAACATGGTTGCGATAAGCATAGGTTACTGTGTTAGTATTTTTTGTGGTTTTAAAAAAAGTCAAACCTATGATTCTTTCTATATTTGAATAAAAAGGATTAGTTATTTCTGTTAGAGATTTTGTGTGTGTATGTGTTTTCACGGTCTTTGTGAGCCCACTCTTGGCCAGGGGTGGGGGGCAACAATAAACATCTCTTTTTAAGCTGTGAAACATGGTGTTGCTGTTTATATGTGAATACCCAAAATGGAAAGTATATGATGTACTCAGAAATTTCATTTTTCTGGGTTAAATGTTTTGGTAATTATAACTTGTTTTAAAACTTTGCGGTTTAGTTTGCCTTTTAAGAGTTGGTTGCCTTTAAGTATGACAAACCTGGATTTCAGTTCTGATACTCACTTATTGGCTGAGTAACACTGATCAAGTAACCTTTAATTTAAGCCTCAGTTTCGTCATATTAAAAGTGGAAATAATATTTAATTCATAGATTTATTGTGTGGATTAAACCTGGCATTTAGTATTCGGCGGAGTCCTGGTCACACAGTAGTTAAGAGCTTAGCTGCTAGCCAGAAAGTTGGCAGTTCGAACCCACTAGCTGCTCCTTGGAAACCTTGTGGGGCAGTTAGTTCTACTCTATCTTGTAGGGTTGCTATGAATGGGAATTGACTTGACGGCAATGGGTTTTGGTGTTTTTTTTTTTTTTTTTTTGTATTCAGTAATTATTCTTACATTTAATTCTGAAACTCACATGTTGTCATTGACATCATGGGAGTTTCAGAATTAAAAAAAATTTTTTTTAATTTTAGGAAGATAATTACTACATATACTGTGCTGCATAAAACCCCGGTGAAGTCTAGGGCAGTGCCCTGTAATTTCTTTAGAAAAATGTTTAATATTAATAAGTAAATAGCCATACATCGGGTCAGATTTTGCTGCCACGTAAGTTCAGGTCAGTTCAGTTTTTGCTGCCAAATGAATTACAAAGCAACTGAGTGTTCATAACTTTTTGGATTTTGGGATTTGTGGATAAAAGGTTGTGTCCCTGTATTTTAAATTTGAGAAGGATCACATTATCCTAGAAATAGATTTTTAGCCATTTAATTGATTCTCTCATTTTAGGAAGTGTTGCTGTGAACTTGGGTTTTTATATATTCCTCTAAGAGTGAGGAATAGCTGACAAGTTTCTACTTTGCAACATCCTCTAAAATTCTTTAGTAAGAATATACGTAAATAGTAAATTAACATTGTGCCTGCTGTTTGAATAGCTTTAAAATAATAGCTTGAAAGTGTGTATTTATAACAAAAATTTTAGCAGTACTATATATCGAGTGCTTAAATGTCATTTTCATCAGATCCTTGCTGCAGGGGGGTTGCTGTGTACCATTTTGCACCATGGCCATGTGACACAAATGCACTTGCCCTCTGTTTTGCTGTGGAAGTTTGGTGGAACGATACTGTCGTTTCTGTGTCTCGGAGTAACAGGGAGTGTGGCTGCAAGTGGGTTTTTTTGTGTGAGGGAGGGTTAGGAATCGACCACTTACTGGGCACCATCTATAGTCCAGATTCTAGAAACAGTGCTAGTTTCCTAGATTTAATGTTAACCCTTTTCCGCCCCCCCCGCCCCACAAAACTGCTGTACAGTATGTTCAGTCATTTTATAGATAGAAAACTGAGCCTCAGGTTAAATACACAGAAATAGTAGATTTGAAGCGTGGGCATAAGCCTGACTCTAAAACTGTTCTCTGTATTACATTACCCCATACACCCTCCTCAAACTAGAAATTGGCACTTTGGAATTAAAGAGCTAGCAAATCTTCATGGCTACTTTAAATGTTGGTAAGTTAGAATCCTCACGGTAGTTAGAAACAATCAGAAAATGTTTTGGGTGAACATAACTTTGAATCAAGGTATTCTAGTGACCAGTGCCATATAGAACAGCACTAGCATCGTCAGCAGGCCTGACAGGAGTTTTGTGTCACTGAGTTGCTTAAGTATACTATTACAGTAACTCACTTTGAATCAAGAAAGTAACTATGAAAATGTTTGTGTCATTTGAAAATATGGGATTATAAATCATATAATTACATGAAATATGATCTTCAGAAAGTAAGAATGTTATGTTGCTCCTGAATGTTTTTTTCCCAGAACACATGGAAATGATTTGTTAAACGTGGTCCCCATTGTTAATGTTCTTACGCATTTACATGTTCATCTTTTTAAAATTGTTTTTTCTTGCTCAACTTTGAAGACAAGCATTGTCGAGGACAAGCATTGTCAATGACTAGCTTAAAAGTTCCACAAAACTGCTTGGCTGTGAAGTTACTTAAGCTAGCTTTAAAAAGAGAATTGTGATGTCGGATTGATTTCGCAAACTCTCATTTTAAGGTATGGGTTTAGCTCAGCATATCTTGTTTTATATTCTGCTTTTGCAGCTCAGGTGTAGTAAAAAAAACCGAAAAAACATTGGCTTTGAGCCCCAGAGATTTGGGTTCAAATATGCTTTTTACTAGTTTTGTGGCCCTAGTCAATTTAATTAAATTCCTGGAACCTAATTTTCTTCATCTGTTAATAGGAATAATAATGGTGACTCTGAAGGGTAACCGATAAAATCAGAGTTAATTTTTTTACTAAGTGACAAACACATAATGTTGTTAGTTGATACCAGGTTGGCCCTGACTCATGGTGACCATATATATAACGGAATGAAACAATGGCCAGTCCTGCGCCATTTTCATGATCTTTGATATTTTTAAGCTCATTGTTGTGGTTGTTGTGTCAGTCTGTCTCATTGAGTGTTTCTCTCGTTTTCACTTACCCTCTACCAAACATGTTATGGTCACTGTTATTCTTACTGTTTTAGAGTCAGAGACTTGGTTCAGATTCCAGGTTTAAGACTCTCCTGCATCTGGCATTGCTTGGATATCCCACGAAAGTGCAGGAGGTCCTGCCCGGATGCTTACGCTCTATCACCTTACCCTTCTGCCTAATGAATATTTATTTACACACAGCCCTTTTTATATTGATGTAAGTATTCATATAAATACATGACTATGAAATCATCTTAAGTTGATTCTGTAAATTTGGGACCCAGGTTTTAAGATGCATATTGTTATTTGAATTATGTTTTTTTAATTGACGTTATATAGCACAGAGATGGGAAATCTGTTTTCTAACTGCATTCACTAAGGCATGGAGAAAATGACCAAACACATACATTTTTTGTTTTAAAAGTTTGGGTATTTTCCCATTGTAAGCATGGTATTCCATTTCTAAAGAAATTGAGAGATTAGAAAGAAAAGAAAGTAATTCGTTCTCATGTCTGGTAACATTTTGGCATAGTTTTGTTGACTTAAATAAATTTTGGTATCAGTTCTTTTAAAAGAAACATAGGAATCATCTTAAATTAAGAACATGAAAAATACAGTTAGTCAGTATATGATAAGTAAACTTATGCTTCAGGTTTTTTTATGACCTGGTGGCGTAGCAGTTAGGAGCTGCGGCTGCTAACCAAAAGGTTGGCAGTTCGAATCCACCAGGCGCTCCTTGGAAACCCTGTGTGGCAGTTTTACTCTGTCCTGTGGGGTCGCTATTAGTCGGAATTGACTTGATGGCAGCTGGATTGGTTTTGGTTTTGAAATTTTGGTGTAATACAGCAGGGAGAGAAGGAAAGGTCAGTGTGATAAAAAACAGAGTAATGGTGCCTAAGTCTTGTTTTTGTTTGTTTTGTTTGTAAGGATCATAGCTGTTTAGCTTAAAAATTAGAATAGTTGTTGTTAAATTTGATGAAGGTATTCTTTCTCATTAATGTTTTCTAGTAAACAAAGTATAAACCTATTTTGATATCTTCGTCTTACAGTTGAGGAAAACTTAATGTTTTGGAAAGAAGTTGGCATAAGAAATTTAATTTTTAAAATAAAAGATTCATTTTATGGAGCAACATCACCATCTTGTGGCCTTCTAGAATATTGTCGTCAAAGTTATATTTTCACTACGCTAGTGTAAATTATAGGGTCGTCATGAGTTGGAATCGACTCAATGGCAACGGGTTCAGTTTTGTTTTTTTTTTAAGCGTAAATTAAATTGTTCTCTGATGTTGGCCAAGGGCTGTGTCAGGTTTGCAATTGTCAGTTTTTACTGTAAATGGAACAGGAAGGCAAAAATACGAAATGATTTGTACATTAGGATTGCAACTTTGTAAAAAGGTATGTTTGAGGAAAATAATGGTGTAAAAATGAAAGTAGTTGGAGTTGAGGTAGCAAATTATTCTGGATGATTACTTGCTATTGTTTCCTGTTTTCATGAAATATGAAGCCTTTCAGTTAAGTAATTCTGAGCTAAGTAATTTATGGATGTGTTCTGTGGTCCATCTCATTTAATAAAATAACTAAAGCGAAGAGAACTTTAGATGTCTTGTCTCACTCAGGTATTTAATGGAACTGTTTGTGATCTAGAACAGTGCTTTCTAAACTGGAGACTTGGAGGAATATTTTTGCATGCATTTTTATACTTTTTCATTTTGATGATAATTTTAAAGGGAAAAAAAAAAAAAAACAAGCATTATAGGAGTATGGTGGTTCATTTGGAAGAACACCTAAAAACTAAGGCAAGGTTTCAGAGCCTAAGCTTACTTAGTTGTTTTTAAGATTCAGTTGGCAGTAAATAGCCTTCATTAGTAAATGTGTATCAAGCACCTCCTGTTTGTTACGCGGAGTCCCTGGGTGGTGTAAACAATTAGTGTACTTGGCTACTAATTAGAAGGTTGACAGTTCAAGTCCACCCTAAGGTGCTGCGGAAGAAGGGTCTGGCGATTTACTTCTGAAAAACCAGTCATTGAAAATCCTGTTGCGCACAGTTCTGCTCTGACACACACGTGGCGTCACCATGAGTCGCAATCACCTGGGCAGCGACTGTTTTCTGTTGTGGCGCCAGGCTTCCAGCTAAGTGCAGTGCGCACGGTGGTGAGGATTTTTCCCGGCCTCTTAGAGTTTATGAGAAAAGTGAAGCTGTTTTGATGAACACCAAAGTTTAAAATCAGGGATTCTGGATAAAAATAGCTATAACTTACTATTTATTTACTGTGTGCCAGACAGCATGTAAAGTGGTTTTGGTACCCGTTTTCGGCCTCATCATTCAGTTTACATTGAAATTTTCCTTTGATTTACCAGGAGCATTGTATATGCACATAAAGAAGCTTTTGTGGAAGCCTTGAAACATCTCTGTGGAACAGGAGGTTTCCTTATATTGTGAAGGTAATCCAGTAGGTTATTATAGCATTGTTTCTGTAGGGAAATTTGTTCTGTGTTCTGAGCAGCCATCTTTTCCTCAAACTTTCAGAGCCTGATTGATGTACAATTTGGGGTTAGCATACTACTAAGTTACTAGCATATTCCTTGGATACTGGGAAGTAGACAGATTTAATGAACATTTCTCTGGTTTATATACTTTTGCCCCCTTTGAGTATTTTGATTAATAAGTCAAACTAGCATTTACTTTTGTATTGAACATTTATTTTGGCCTTCGGAGATGAATTGTATCGGTGAGGTGGACATAGAATTGCACTTAGAGCTCAGAACTAGGTCAAAACTGAAAGAGGGCATAGGTGGTTTATAACCCCACCTGTATAGAATTTTCTTTATAATATTTTAATTTAAAGTTTCAAATCTTTATAGTACATTTTTAAATTGTGAATCTTCTCAGCATACACTTACTGAGTATTTAGTAAGGGCCAGACACTGAGCTAGCACCTGCAATCACAGAAATGAGTAATAATAAGGAAATTTACAGTATAATGGAGGAAGATAGAGAAATAAACAATTACAGTGCTATGAAGATTCTTAGCAACTAGTCTAAAATTAGAGATAACGACAATTGAATTGACTCTTGAAGAATGAGTAGAATTTAGATACGTGAAAGGTGAGAATAACATGTAGCAAACCATTGGTACCCAGATCTGTGAGTGAGCAATACCTACAGCCCCCAGCATAGTCTCCAGGTGATTCTGATACACAACCAGGTTGGAGAAGACTGGGAATGGATTACAAGTATGTGTGAAGAGTGAGCTTTGGATAAAGAGCTTTTCTAGAGAATCCAATCATCTTAGTTTTTCTCTAGCTGAATTTTATTTAATGGAAGTGGGAGAGAGTGTATATACCTAATGCGTTTGAGTGACTGGAAGTAGTTTCATAGTAGCTGGAGTGTGCCCTTTTCTCTTTTAGAGCCTATGCCCTTAATAGCTCTGAACATCGATATCATTGCTTCTAAACATGGACTGTTAAAATGGGCTGGGAAAAATCCATACATCTGTGGGGATTGATGCCACGGCTTATCTGGGCCCATGTTTCTGTCTCCATTTCCTTCAGTAGTCATTCGAAACTATTTCTTGCTCAAAATCCTTACCCAGCCACATCCCCCTTAAAACAGGAAATTCTATTTTTATTGACCATTGTATTCCCGGTGTCTCAAAGAGTGTCTCCCACTTCACTGAGGAAATTGGAGGCATTAGGTAAAACCTCCTAAACTTCCTTTCCATACACTTTCAGATATATCTGCATTCACACCCATCTTTTTCTCTCTCTAACTTTAGCAGAAGAGCTGTTTTTGTCTATACCTCTGTTTTAGATCTCAACCATTTCTGCCTTCTCAGAGATCTTGCTTTGTCTCTTCTGTGATTTCAATTTCTTCCTGCCTGTGAACATGTTCAAGTCTCTTCCATCTTCAAAAATACACCCGTGAACACTTCCCTTTAAGCCTATATCTTCCTTTTTCTTTACAGTCAAACATCCGGAAAGAGGTTTCTGGCTGTTCATATACTTCTTAAGCCAGTGGCTTCTGGTCCTACCACTCCATTAAAATTACCCTTGCTGAGGACTTTATAACTTCCATATTGTCCAGTGAACATCGATCTCTCTCTCTCTCTCTCTTAAACTGACCTTACTAGGGCATTTAAGTGGGGTCGACTAGTGTTTTCTTCTTGAAATTCTTAGAATTTTCTTCTGACTTTCCTCCTCCCTGTGCATAGTTTTTGTCAGCTGTTCACCCCTCCAATGTTGGTGTGCCCCAGAGTCCCTTTTGTCCTTCTGCTAATTGTATGCAGTAGGCCTGCCTGGGTGATTTCATGTACAGTGTATCAGCAGAGTGCTTGCCGCAGCAGAGTTGGCCTCCAGTTTACTCTTGAACTTCACTTATGGGATGTCCTGTATACCTTTACGTCCAGCATACATCTCTTTACTGAGCTCTGTCCCAATCAATCAGTAATTGTTTATTGGGGGCCTTCCTTCTGCCAGGCCCTAGTCTGTGTTCTGAGAACAGAATGGTAAATAAGATAGAGTCCCTGTCCTCAAGGATCTTACCTGGGGGAGGGGGAGATGGGGACAGAAGCGAGAGGGCAAAATATATGGTCATAAATCATTACAAATTGCTTGGTAAGATGAAGTAGTGTGAGGTGGTAGAGATGGAGGAATGAAGGTCTTGCTTTACTTAGGCTGATCGGGGATTATTTCTGAAGAGATCACATTTGAGCTGAGCCCTAAAGACTGAGAATAATGGAGAAGTGCCTGCAAAGTCCCCATGATAACATAAGGTAATCAGACTGAGGCATGGTAAGATTGCCAGTGAAGGTGAAACACTGCTCAGCAGGGACAGGAGGGGACAGAAGGGAAGAGAGGAGGGGGTGCAGATCACGTAAGGCCATGTGTGTGTTTGGTGTTATTTTAGTTAAAATGAGAGAACATTGGATTGTGAAGTAGAATTGTGATGCGTCCTGTTATTGAAAGATCACTCTGACTGCGAGATGTTGTTGTTGGTTGCTGTTGAGTCAGTTCCAACTCATGATGCCCTCCGTGTGTACAGAGTAAAACTGCTCTGTAAGGTTTTCAGGGCTGTGACTTTTCAATCACCAGGCCTGTCTCCTGAGACACCTCTGGGTGGGTTCAAACCGCCAGCCTTTCATGCGCCACCCAGGGTCTCCCAGGTGGGACTGCTAGATAGAGGATGGATGTAGGGGGTGGGAGATAAAGAGTAGAGGCGGGGAGACCATTTCTGAAACTGCTCCTGTAGTTCGAATGACAGATGATGGTGCTGGAGATGATGGTGGTTTTGGTGGAGATGGTGAGAGGTGATTATTTGAGGGATGCCAAGCAACTGGATAACCGCTTACTGGATGGTGCCACTTGTATGTCTCTTAGGCATCAAACAACACATTTAAAATTCATTATTTTTCTTTTACACTGTGCTTCTTTTTATGATTTTCCTGTCTTGCTAACTGGCACCATCACCCTAATTGACCCAGACAAAATCTGGGAGTCATGTTGAATTTCTCCCTTTATTTTATCCCTGCATCTGATTAATACAATTATTATAGATTCTCCTCCCTCCTCTTCCTCCCCAGTTTCAGACCATTTTTTGCCCACCCCGCTTTCCGGCTACCCTTGCAATACTGCCAGAGTGATTTTTCTAAAATAAAAATGTTCTTTGCTGAACATTCAGTAGCTCTCTATGGCTTTCTTAGTACTTTTCATGGTACAGTCTTCCTACCTTGGTGGTCTCCTCTCGCATTTCACTCTCCCCACATCCTTCCCCGAGCACGACTACTTTTATATTTTCTGCCTGTATTGATCATCTCCCTTCTCTGAACACAGAATATCTTGAAAGCACTTCTTTCCTTTTATCTCTGCACCTCCTAAGTAGGAATCCTCCACAACTCAGCTCGACTGTCAGAATTCTTTCCTGACACCTCATGCCTCTCACCGCCAAATCCAATTGCTTTCTATACTCTTACCCTTGTCAGTGAACTTAAAACTGGTGATTTACTTGTCTGTTTTCACTACTAAATTATAAACTCTTTGAGGGCAAAGAGCATTTTTTTTAGTGTTTAACATATTATCTGGAAACATGCTTAGTACATGTATGCTAAATGACTTAATTCAGAAAACTTGTTAAAAGAAATGCCTAGTAACTAGTTTGATTATTGATTAGCTTTTTCTTGCTGCATGGTAAATTGGTTCTCTTCTACTGCAAAGATTCACTTAGAAGTTTGGATCAGAATTTTGTAGGAAAAACAAAAGGGAAGCCCAGTAAATATTTATTGAGTGATCTAACCATTATTTGATGGTACAGAGAGTTCCAGGAGAAAAAGGGGTATGTTGTTAGCCAACTTCCAGTCAGCCCTGACTCTTGACAACCCTATACACAATAGAACCAAATGTGGTACTGTGCCATCCCTGTGACCTGTTGTGGATCAGACCATTGTGATTTATAGGGCTTTTGACGTAGAGTGCCAGACCTTTCTTCCTAGTCTGTCTTAGCCTGGAAGCTCCACTGAAACCTTGTAGCATCATAGCAATACACAAGCCTCCACTGACAGATGGGTGATGGCTGCACATGAGATGCATTGGGCTGGAATCCAATCCAGGCATCTCATACGGAAGGTGAGAATTCTACCATTGAACCACTACACTATACCAGGGGATGAAGTGGGCACTCTTTGGCCAGGGGGCAGAGCATGTTTCAGTAGAGTTGCAAAAGCAGCAACCAAATTACGAGGATAAAGGAATGAGTTGTTGTTAGTTGAGTCGATTCCAGCACATGGTGACCCTATATGTGCACAGTAGAAATGCTCCTGAGGGTTTTCAAGGCTATGTGGCGTTTTGGAAGCAGATCACCAGGCCTGTCTTCTGAAGTGCCTCTGGATAGGTTCAAACCTCCAACCTTTTGGCTAGTAGGCTAGCACTGAACTGGTTGCACCACCCAGGGACCCCTAGAGGAATGAGTAGAAGGTGAGATAGAGGGTCGACTATTCTTTTAAGTTAGTTGGTTTAGGGATTTTTTCCTCTTTTTTTTTTTTTTGTTACTCTTATTTTGGGTGGAAACCCTGGTGGCGTAGTGGTTAAGTGCTACGGCTGCTAACCAAAGGGTCGGCAGTTCAAATCTGCCAGGCGCTCCTTGGAAACTCTACAGGGCAGTTCTACTCTGTCCTACAGGGCCACTATGAGCCGGAATCAAGTCGATGGCACTGGGTTTGGTTTGGTTTTGGTTTTATTTTGGGTATAAATGAGGAGGAAAATACCTTAGGAGTTGAAAATGATGTAGGTACTGGATCATTTAAAAGTAGGAGGGGACACTTCATTTTCAAAGACTTAATACTAGGACAGGTTTGTGAGTAGTATATTTTACTAGAAGTTTTTTAAAATAAAAAAATATAAAATTTGTTTAGCTTTAAAAGGGTAACCTCAGTATTCAGAAGAATTAACTGATAAAATCAAAAGTATGTAGCAGGATGTTATGATTAAATTGTATCCCCCTCAAAAATGCATGTCAACTTGGCTAGTCCATGGTTCCCAGTATTGTATGATTGTCTGCCATTTTGTCATCTGATGTGAGTTTCCTACTCTTAAATCCTACCTCTGTAATGTTATTGAGGTAAGATTAGAGGCAGTTATGTTAATGAGGCAGAACTCAATCTACAAGATAAAGTTGTGTCTTAAGTCAGTCTCTTTTGAGATACAAAAGAGAGAAGCAATCAGAAAGACATGGGGACCTCATACCACCAAGAAACAAGAGCCAGGAGAATAGTGTGTCCTTTGGACCTGGGGTCCCTGTGCTGAGAATCTCCTCGACCAGGGAAGATTGATGACAAGGACTGTCCTCCAGAGCCCACACAAAGAGAAAGACTTTCCAGGAGCTGGCACCCTGGATTCGGACTCCTAGCCTCCTAGACTGTGAGAGAATAAATTTCTTTTTGTTAAAGCTGTCCGCTTGTGGTACTTCTGTTTTAGCAGCACTAGATAACTAAGACAGAATTTGGTACTGAGTGTAGGGTGCTGCTCTAACAGATACCTAAAATGTGGAAGCAGTTTTGAAACTGTAAATGGATAGAGGCTGGAAGAGTTATAAAGTGCCTAATAATAAAAGCCTAGATTTAGTGGGTTTAGATTACCTTGAAGAGACTGTTGTTGGAATTATGGACATCAAAGACAGTTAATTCTGGTGAGAGCTCAGAAAGAAGTGAAGAGAGCTGTTAACAAACACTAGGGCCTGGCAGACGGCAAGGAGCAGCAACGAGAAATGGTAGCAGCCCAACTAGGAGACTAGTGCTAGACAGTGCTGGAGCTGACCCATGGAGCGAGAGATTTGAGTGCCTTTGGCAGGAGGCTTCCTGGCGGTGTGAGGTGCCTCCGAGCACTTACCATAGAGCTAGGCTTGCCAACCCATGGAGCAAGAGAGCTGACTGCCTTCTGGTTGAAGTTTACTGGCAGAGTGGAGTGCCTCCAGGCACTTATTGGTGGAGCTGCAGAGCTTTGGTAGAGCTACAGAGCTTTGGAACACATGGTCCAGCAGGGCAGATACCCGTGGTAAGGCTCAGAGAACAGAGGGTTTTCAAGCCTTGAAATCTCATGTAACGTTCTGCTGACTTGCGTAGTTCCTGGCATCACTTCTTTCCCTCCAGTTTCTCCCATTTGTAATGGAAATGTCTAGCTTGTGGCTGTTCCACCATTGGAAGCCGAGAACTTGTATTCTAGATTTCATAGATAAAGAGAAATTATATATGGCAAGGACATGAATTTTGGGGGGTCAAAGGCTAGAATGCTATGGATTGAATTGTATCCCCCAGAAATTTGTGTCAACTTGGCTAGGCCATGATTCCCACTACTGTGTGATTGTCCACCATTTTGTCATCTGATGTGATTTTCCTATGTGTTATAAATCCTGCCTCTGTGTTAATGAGGCAGGATTAGAGGCAGTTATGTTAATGAGGCGGGACTCAGTCTACAAGATTAGGTAGTGTTTTAAGTCAATCTCTTGAGATATAAAAGAGAAGCGATCAAAGAGATTAGGGGGACCTCATACCACCAAGAAAGTAGTGCCAGGAGCAAAGCATGTCCTTTGGACCTAGGGTCCCTATGCAGAGAAGCTCCTAGACCAAGGGAAGATTGATGACTAGGACCTTCTTCCAGAGCCGACAGAGAAAGCCTTCCTGTGGAGCTGGCACCCTGAACTCAGACATCTAGCCTACTAGACTATGAGAGAATAAACTTAGGTTTGTTAAAGCCATCCACTTCTGGTATTTCTTTTACAGCAGCACTAGATAACTAAGACACATGACTATTTGTTGTGTGCTGTCAAGTCAATTCTGACTTAAAACAACCTTAGATGACTGAGTAAAACTGCTCCATAGGGTTTCCTGGGCTATAATCTTTACGAGAATAGATTGCCAGGTCTTTTCTCCCAGGGAGCCTGTGGGTGGGTTTGAACCATCAACCTTTCCGTTAGCAGCTGAGTGCTTAAACATTGTACCACCAAGGCTTCTTATATTTTTCTGTATAAAAATGGCAGTGAGTTTCTTGTTGTCTCTCATATTTAGTATTACTGTTTTTCACCTATGTTATGTTCTTAATAATTTAGCATTTATATATAAAAAAAAAAAAATTGCCATCCAGTCGATTACAATTCAGTGTGACCCTATAGGACGAAGTAGAGCTGCCCCGTAAGGTTTCCAAGAAGCAGCCTGTGGATTCAAACTGCCGAACTGCCAACCTTTTTTGGTTAGCAGCTGTAGCTCTTAACCACTGTGTGACCTAATTCACAAAGTTCTGGCATAATGTGAATCTCATTTTGAAGGTATCTTACCCAAAGCCTTGTTGATTTATTTATTAAGCATTTATTGTGTGCAAAGCTGTTTTCTCAGTGCTTTGTCAATATTAACTCATTTAATTCTCATAACTACAGTATGAGGTAGGTACTATTGTCATCCACACTTTATAGATGTAAAAACTAAGGCACGATGAGGTAAAGGAGCTTGAGAGAAGCTGAACATAGTTAAGTGGTGAACTGGGATTTGAACCCAGACATCCTGACTGCAGAATTTGCTCTTAACCACTGTTACACTGCCTCTTAGTAACTTTGGGAGCAGAAATTCAAATTCAAGCTAGACAAATGATACTTTCCTATTTTCAATTGTTCATTAGTGATTTCTTATGTGAAATAATTGGACTATCAGCTAGATCTTGAAAGTCTTCTATAAGAGGAAGTTTATTTGTTGAACAGGATTTGACTTGGGGGGAGCCCTGGTGGCGCGGTGGCTAAGAGTTTGGCTGCTAACCAAAAGTACAGCAGTTCTAATCCACCAGCTGCTCCTTGAAAACCTGTGGAGGCAGTTCTACTCTGACCTTATAGGGTCACTGTGGGTTTGGTTTTATTTTAACTTTTGACGTTGCCAGATTTTTAGAGCTTTACATTAAGTTTGCAGTAAATATAATTAAGAAATATTGCTATCCTCTGACTTGGAAGAGAGCAAGACATGCACTTCTGTTAGCTCAGAGTAGAAATGTCCTTGATATTTGATCTTCTGAACTGGCCAATACTTGGTGTGTTATAGTTACTGCTGGCTTAGTCTCTAGTTTTCTGTCCAAAGTCTTTTTTAAATTATTTATCGCTTTTTTCTTGAAGGAATTTGCATTCCAGATAGACAAGAAAACCATGTGAATTTTCCTGGCTTAAAGTTATATGAAATGTATTTTATCTGAAAGGGTAGGTGGTTAGCTTTGCTTTGGGTAGGTAGTTGTAACTATTTCTTATAAAATTGGGGCAAGAACCCTGATAAGAAAAGGAAGTTAGGTTACTTCTAATCATGTTTTGTGTCCTGAGTAGAAAAGGTCTCTGTACAATGTGGATACAAGGCTATTTAGAAGGTAAGGAAGTAGATGAAATTTAAAGGACCCAAGAGTCAAGAACTAACTTGGTTAGAATTAATTAGAATGAAAAAGAAAATCGAGTTTGTTTAACTAGCTTTTGGATTTCAGTTTCTCTGAATAGAGTGAATTTTACATGAAGAGCAACGAGGAAGTAAATTACAGGAAGTTAATTGGCCATAGTTGAAAGGGTGTATGCTCTGATAATTTGGGGGAGGCATAAGGTTAAGTTCAATAGGCTTTTGACCACCACAGTAAGGGACCCACAATAAGAATGGAAATGTTTCTTGATTTGAGGAAGGGAAAGAAATTTGGATTCAGTATATAACCGAGATAGTTTTAGAATTGTTTGGTTATAGAGTAATTTTGAGAGGAAGGCATAGTTTGGAAATGGTTAAAATTGGTAGGACAAAGAGAATCTAAAGAATTGGTAGACGTTCAACCATTCCAGGAGGTAGCATATGATTAAAAACTGATGGTACTAAAGGAAGAGGTCCAAGCTGTGCTGAAGACATTGGTGAAAAACAAGGCTCCAGGAAATGACAGAATACCAATTGAGATGTTTCAACAACGGGTACAGTGCTGGAGGTGCTCACACGACTATGCCAGGAAATTTGAAAGACAGCTACCTGGCCAACCAACTGGAAGAGATCCTTATTTGTACCCATTCCAAAGAAAGGTGATCCAACAGAGTGCAGAAATTATCGAACAGTATCATTAATATCACACGCAAGTAAAATTTTGCTGAAGATCATTTAAAAGCAGTTGCAGCAGTACATCAACAAGGAACTGTCAGCAATTCAAGCTGGACTTAGAAGAGGGCATGGAACAAGGGATATTGTTGCTGATGTCAGATGAATTCTGGCTGAAAGCACAGAACACTGGAAAGATGTTTACCTGTGTTTTATTGACTGTGCAAAGGCATTCGACTGTGTGGATCATAACAAATTATGGATAACATTGCGAAGAATGGGAATTCCTGAATACTTAATTGTGCTCCTGAGGAACCTGTACATAGCCCAAGAGGCAGTCGTTTGAACAGAACAAGGGAATACAGCATGGTTTAAAGTCAGGAAAGGTATGCGTCAGGGCTGTATCCTTTTACCATACTTAGTCTGTAGGCTGAGCAAATAATCTGAGAAGCTAGACTATATGAAGAAGAATGGGGCATCAGGATTGGAGGAAGACTCATTCACAACCTGCATTATGCAGATGAAACACAACCTTAATTGCTGAAAGTGAAGAGGACTTGAAGCACTTACTGAAGAAAATCAAAGACCACAGCCTTCAGTATGGATTACACCTCAAAACATTAAAAAAAAACTCACAGCTGGCCCAATAAGCAACATTATGATAAATGGATAAAATATTGAAGTTGTAAAGAATTCTGTTTTACTAGGATCCGCAACCAATGCCCATGGAAGCAGGAGTCGAGAAATCAAACAACGCATTGCCTTGGACAAATGTACTGCAAAAGATCTCTTTAAAGTATTAAAAAATAAAGATGTCACTTTAAGGACTAAGGTGTGCCTGACTCAAGCCGTGGTGTTTTTAATCCTCTCATATTTGCATGAGAGCTGGAAAATGAATAAGGAGGTCTGAAAAAGAATTGATGCCTTTCAGTTACAGTGCTGGTGAAGAATAGTGAATATATATACCATGGACTGCCAGAAGAATGAACAAATCTGTCTTAGAAGAAGTACAGCCAGAATGCTTATTAGAAGCAAGGATGGCGAGACTTCATCTCACATACTTTGGACCTGCTATGAGGAAAGACCAGTTCCTGGAGAAGGACATCATGCTTGGTGGAGTAGAAGGTCAGTGAAAAAAAGGAAGACCCTCAACAAGATGGATTGACACAGTAGCTGCAACAGTGGACTCAAGCATAATAACAATTATAAAGATTGCACAGGACCAGGCAGTGTTTCGTTCTGTTGTGCGTAGGGTCACTATGAGTTGGCACCAAACAACAGAGATGGATCAAGGTTTAGTGCTTAGAAAATTAAAATTGTGATGCCTGTGGCACCCTGGTGGTGCAATGGTAAAGAGCGTGGCTGCTAATCAAAAGGTCAGCAGTTCCTGAGACCAGACGAACTAGATGGTGCGGGGCTGCCACCAATGATCGCCCTGACAGGGAACACAACAGAGAATCCCTGACAGAGCAGGAGAAAAGTGGAGTGCAGAACTCAAATTCTAGTAAGAAGACCAGACTTAATGGTCTGACTGAGACTAGAGGAACGCTAAAAGGCATGGCTCCTGGACTTTCTGTTAGCCCCAAACTAAAACCATTCCCAAAGCCAACTCTTCAGACAAAGATTAGACTGGATTATAAGACATAAAATGATACTTGTGAAAAGTATGCTTCTTAGCTCAAATAGATAAATGAGACTAAATGGGCAGCTCCTGTCCAGAGGCAAGATGAGAAGGCAGGAAGGTACAGGAGCTGGTTGAATGGACACGAGAAATCCAGGGTAGAAAGGAGGAGTGTGCTGTCACATTATAGGTGGAGCAACTAGGGTCACATAACAATGTGTGTATAAATTTTTGTATGAGGAACCAAGTTGAACCGTAAACTTTCACTTAAAGCATACAGAAAAAAAAAGTCAGCAGTTCAAATCTGCCAGCCGCTTCTTGGAAACTCTGGGGCAGTTCTGCTCTGTTCTGTAGGGTCACTGAGTCAGAATCGACTCAGCTACAACAGGTTTGGTGGCACATTTTAAGAATCTGCCTCTTAGCTTGAGGTAGCAACAGATACATATAGTAATGAGAGGTAAAATTTGAAATGTTAATTATAAAGCAGGGGAATTTTCTGTGTAATTGTTTGAGAGGAGTAAAACAAAAAATTACAGATGAGCATAAACTCTTTGACACAAGAAAGTGAGACACGTAAAAAAAAAAAAACAGGAAGAGAATGAATTTATGAAAGGGAAGATGTGATACATCTGGGGGGGAAAAGTGAAAGAAAAAAAAAAAAAGGTCCAGATTAATGTTGCTGGAAACGGAGAGGGGAAAATTGGAGGATCAGTAAAAACAACCCAGAAGTATTGGGAAAAATTAGTATTTTCACTTCCTCAGGTTGAAAATCTGAAAACCTGAAATTGGGTTAAGATGAATAATAAAAGATGGGTACTGTTAAAAATAGTCAAAACTCAAAGGAATTAAAACATAAGGTTTATCGTGGGCCATTATTCTGTCTGCATAGAGGGAGACCATTCTGATTCCAAAAAAAAGCAAATGGCTTGAAGTAAGCTAATTACAACTGGGGCTTATAAAGAGAAGAGGAGGGAGAGGAGCAGATCAACCATTGGCTAATGTTAATGTGATTGAGTGACTTATGCTCTCCCCCTTTTACTGAGGTCAACTAATATCAGGTCACAAGGCCCTCCAACCACCTACAGCCATGTTACCTTTTGACATTTAAATTAAGTAGTCCTGGCTTAGAACGGAAATCCTGGTGGTCTGGTGGCCAAGAGCTATGGCTGCTAACCAAAAGGTCAGCAGTTCGAATCTGCCAGGCACTCCTTGGAAACCCTATAGGGCAGTTCTACCCTGTACTATAGGGTCGCTATGAGTCAGAATCGACTTGGTGGCAATGGGTTTGGCTTAGAACAAGAAAGAAAAGCTTAGCAACTTTGGGTGAAAAAACACCACTGGCAGGATTGATTTCTGGTCAGGAATTTTTAATGGTTAGTATTTGGTTTTGTGGGTAAGGAAAATCTTAAGATCAAAGTAAGATGTCTGTTACTAATCTTTCTCTTCAACTGTACTAATACTGACTTAGGAAATTTGGCATTTGGGAGATTAATTTTTTCCAGAAAAAAACACTTCCTGTGATCTTCCCCAAAGTTCCATATGTTGTGCACTAAAAAATAAAACATAGCAAACCCTGTTGGGTAGAGTAGAACTGCCCCACAGGGTTTCTAAGGAGTGGCTGGTGGATTCGAACTGCAGACCTTTGGTTAGCAGCCGAACTCTTAACCACTTCACCACCTGGGCTGCTACGTAGTAAAAGGAACTTTGAAATTGGGAAGTACAGAAAGATGGAGGATTAAAGCACTGCAGCTGTCAGAGCCTATGATTAGATAGGTGTTTTTGGATTAAAATAAACAGTCTATGTTTTTATGAAATTCTTCCTTAGAGTTGCTGTATCTTGGATATTTTAGGAGGAAGAGGCTGCTTAATTAGTTAATCCATTTCTCTTTTTCTTTGCCACATTCATTGAGTTTTAAATTTTGTGCTATTGATAAAATAACTATCCAAAAGTAGGTTCCCTGATTCCCTAGGTTTCCCATTCATGAAACTTTTTTGACTAAATTTCCTTAGCACCTAGCATGGACCCTCTTGTTACTGAGTTGGTTTTTGCGTATTAACAGTGTCTTCGGCTGGAACCGTCTCCTGTTTTTGAGCCCTTGCTGTAGCCACTTTACAGACCGCCAGTTGCTGTGGAGTGGAGTTCACGTGAGTGTCAGAGTGGAGCTGTGCTCCATAGAGTTTTCAGTGGCTGATTTTTTAGAAGTAGGTTGCCAGGCTCTTCTTCAAGGCGCCTCTGAGTAGACTTGAACCTCCAGCCCTTCAGTTAGCAGCCAGGCACATTAACTGCACCACCCAGGGACTCCTCTTTATAGACTAGGCAGCCAGTAAGTATGTTTATTAATTGATACAATCAGATATGTGACATTTTCTTTGTGGCTTTTCAAGGCCTTAATTCTATACATACATGCAGATGAAAAAAAATGTCACTTTAAGGACTATGGTGCACCTGATCTAAGCCAAGGTGTTTTCCATTGTCTCATGCATATGAAAGCTGGACAGTGAATAAGGAAGACTGAATAAGAATTAATGCCTTTGAATTATGGTATTGGGAAAGAATACAGAATATACCATGGACTTCCAGAAAAACAAATAAATTTGTCTTGAAAGAAGTACAGCCAGAATGCTCCTTAGAAGCAAGGATGGCCAGACTTCATCTCACATACTTTGAACGCATTATCAGGAGGGACTGGTCCCTCAAAAAGGGTATCATGCTTGGTAGAGAGTCATCAGAAAAAGAGGAAGACCCTTAATAAGATATATTGACATAGTGGCTGCAACAATGGGCACAAATATAACAAGGATTGTGTGGGTGGCACAGGACCAGGCAGTGTTTCATTCTGTCGTACGTGGGGTTGCTGTGAGTCAGAACTGACTAAATGGCACCAAACGACAACAGCAGGCAAATGAATCTTACTATTTTCTTAAGTTTTGCTTCTGACTTAAGAATGAGATCTTGCATTCAAGGGGCTAACAGACACATGAGGAAATGCTCGTAATCACTAGCCATTAGAGAAATCCAAATCAAAACCACAATGAAATACCATCTCACCCCAGCATTACTGGCACAAGTCAAAAAAATAGAAAATAACCAATGTTGGAGAGGCTTCAGGGAGATTGAAACTTCTATGCACTGCTGGTGGGAATCCAAAATGGTACAACCGTTCTAGAAAATGATATGGTGCTTCCTTAGAAAGCTAGAAATAGAAATACCATATGATCCAGCAGTCCCACCCCTTGGAGTATACCCTAGAGAATTAACAGCCATCACACGAATAGACATATGCACACCCATGTTCGTTGCAGCATTCTTCATAATAGCAAAAAGATGGAAACAAACTTAGGTGCCCTTCAAAAGACGAATGGATAAACAAACTCTGGTACATAACACACAATGGTGTTCTATGCAATGATAAAGAACAGTGATGAATCTTTGAAGCATCTCACAACATGGATGAATCCGGGGGTTATTATGCCAAGTGAAATAAGTCAATCACAAAAGGACAAATATTGTATGAGACCACTACTATAAAAACTCATGAAAAGGTTTACACACAAAAAGAGAAACAATCTTTGATGGTTACAGGGGAGGGAGGGGTGGGGGTGGAAAAACACTAGACAATAGATAAGTGGTAACTTTGATGAGGAAACCCTGGTGGTGTAGTGGCTAAGTGCTGTGGCTGCTAACCAAAGGGTCAGCAGTTCGAATCTGCCAGGTGCTCCTTGGAAACTCAATGGGGCAGTTCTCCTCTGTCCTATAGGGTTGCTATGAGTCGACTCGACGGCACTGGGTTTGGTTTGGTTTGGTTAACTTTGATGAAGGGTAAGACTGTACACAGTGCTGGGGAAGCCAGCACAACTTGTACAAGGCAAGGTCACGGACACTCCATAGACACATCCAGACTCCCTGAGGGACCGAATTGCTGGGCTGAGGACTGTGGGGACCATGGTCTTGGGGAAGGAACATCTAGCTCAATTAGCATAACATAGTTTATAAAGAAAATGTTCTACATTCTAGGGTCTTAAAAGCCTGTGAGCAGCCTGGCTAGCCACCACCTACTACTCTGATAGGGATCACAACATGCAGTCCTAGACAGAGCGGGAACAAAATGTAGAACAAAATTCTAACTCACAAAAAATACCAGACTTACTGGCCTGACAGAGGCTGGACAAACTTTGAGAGTATGGCCCCGGGACACCTTTTTAGCTCAGTACTGAAGTCACTCCTAAGGTTTACCCTTAATCCAAAGATTAGACAGGCTGTAGGCATACCAGCCCAGGGGCAAGGACTAAAAGGCAGGAGGGGACAGAAAGCTGGTAATAAGGAACCTAAGGTCGAGAAAGGAGAACGTTGACATGTCGTGGGATTGATAACCAATGTTATAAAACAGTATGTGTACTAATTGTTTAATGAGAAGCTAGTTTGCTCTGTAAACCTTCATCTAAAGTACAGTTTAAAAAAAACTGAGATCTTGAAGTAAGGCAATTAAGATTTATCTTCTAAGTGATGATTTAGTAGGTCTGTAATCTCAAGGACTAGAAATGTCGTTTCGTATGTATATTTAAGACTCTCATCTGTACCTGTAGTTGAATAATAATGAACCTTTTTACAGCCCTGTAACATTTTTAAAGGGTTGAACTGGACATAATTAGCTTATATATAACTGACCGTAGCTTCTAGGCATAGGTTATGACCTTAATTCATTTGCATAGGTAACCAGATTTGCTTTAAGATTTGTTAAAATGTATCCTCCCCCCCTCCCCCGCACTCACTTTATAAATCCTTGAACTAGAATTGGCTCTACAGTTCTCTGTTCTTATATCCTGTGGATCAAGGATAGCTGGGAAAAAGTCATACCATTGTTCAGATTGTTGTCCCTGTGGATTCGTGATAAGTACTCGCATCTGTATTAGTACTGCTCGGCCGTAGTTGATCAGCACCCTCTCTGATTCCGCTCAGCATTTATCCCAGAATATCTCCTCCATGAGGTAGTCCATCCTCTTCCACAAATTTAATACCCCCTGTACTAGGAAACCCTGGTGGCATAGTGGTTAAGTGCTACGGTTGCTAACCAAAATGTCAGCAGTTTAAATCCACCAGGCGCTCCTCGGAAACCCTATGGGGCAATTCTGGGCAATTCTACTGTTCTGTAGGGTTGCTATGAGTTGCAGTTGACACGACGGCAACGGGTTTGGTTTTTTGGTTTGTATAAACTAACTGCAAAATATTTATTCTCCGTAGACCTATTCCCTGAGCTGCATACTTACATACCTAGGTGTCTATTAAATTTTTTCACCTGGTCGTTAACAGTTCCAGTGGACATGTCCAAAATGAAATTTCCTTTTATCACTAACCTCTCTTCTCCCACAGCAACAACAACAGTTAAAGCCTTTTTGAGTGATTACTTTGTACCATATACTCCAGGTGCTAAGCATTGTACATGAATTATATTACTTAATCCTTGTTACAACATGAGATAGATGCCTTTGTTCTTCCTATTCTACTGAAGAAGACAGTGAGCCGTGAAGCTGACTTAGTCCAACAACTCTTATATGGCAGAACTGGAAATGAAATCCAAAGAGCCTGTCTCCAGAGTTGGCTCTTAAAAACTTTGTGTAGTATTACCTCCCCAGATTGCTCTTCCTCTTGTATTCCACCTGGATAGCAAAGTGGGAAATTTTAATTGTTCAGACTCCTTCCTCTTTCCAACCCTCAGCCGACTCATAATCATCTGGTCAAAAATCTTACATGTATCCTTAGTTTTTTTCTTCCCACTAACAATGCCCTAGTTCAAATAAATTTGCCATCTTAAATCTATTATCACTACTGTCAAAATTATTTTTCCAAAATGGCAATTCTCATTGAAAATATTTAGTGTCTATCAGTTGCCTTCAAGGTAAACTTTAAACCACTATCCATGGTACGTATAGAATATCATATAAACTGCTCTGTAGTGTCCTATACAGTTTAGACCCTACCCTGTTTGCCTGTTAAGCCTTATCACTTCACACCATCCTTATGTTCCTTTGTATTATATATCATCAGTTCTCTAAACGTTCCATACTTCCTGCAGATGATGCTTAGAGAATTACACTTCAAGACACAATGTACTCAAAGGCTGTCTGTGAAACCTTTCCCAATCCCTGTAGGCTGGATTATCCACCTTCTCTTGGGTGCCGCAGATTTAATATCTTAACTTTTGTGTCTATTGTAACAACCACACTGAAAGCAGCTTTATTTGTTTACAGGTTTGTCTCCTCACTAGACTATGAGCTCCTTGAAAGAAGGAATTGTGTCTTTACTCATCTTGTATCTCCAGTGTTTGGCACAGTTCTTGGTACATAGTAAGTGATGAACAGTTTTTTTTTTAAACTAAGATGATATTTAACAATCAAACTCCATACATGTTGAGAGTTACTCACATCTATGTAGACCTAGTGCTGTGTTGTCATAAAAATATGACATGTAACACTATTTTCTATTTTAAGTACCACACGACTTTGTTGCTAAATGTGAAGACTAATTGCATGTTGAAATTCAAAATTTTATTTACTGTGTATCTTCCTTTTAAAGCAAGATGGTGCCATTTTTGAACCATCTCTGTCACTTTTTACAGCTAAAATTTGCAACTATTTGATTACCAGAGGCTTGTATTCTTGAACCCGAGGATTGGTATATATAGAATAAAGGGAGCCATGGATTGGGGGACGAAATAAGAGTACAGACAGTTTGATGTAGTGGAATGAGCAATGTTATTAGCTCTTTGACACCATTTCTTGATATCCATAGTGTTTTAAATTTTTGAAATTCTTCTCAAATAACTAATTCTGTACCTGTCTCCTTTATTCTCAACAATTCCCTGTCCAGTTCATTAATGAGGTTTCACGATTTTCTTTTTGTCTACCTCCAAATGAAATCAATACCTTCACTTATCCTTACCATTATCCTTTGCCGTCGTGTCGTTTGCAATCATAGCAACCCTAAAGGACAGAGGAGAACTGCCCTATAGGACTTCCAAGGAGCAGCTGGTGGATTTGAACTGCGGACCTTTTAGTTAGCAGTCATAGCTCTTAACCACTGTACCACCAGAGCTCCTCACCTATTGTTAGGTCCCTCATTTACTGCCCTGGGGAAGAAGTGTCTTTTTCTTTGAAGACTGTACAACATCTGTGTGGAAGTTTTATGCTTTTCCCTTTTCTTCCTTCATAGGTCACAGACATATTCCCCTACCATTACAGTTGCCAAATTAGTGATCTACACTTTGCTATCTCTGTTTCCTTTCCATGCATTCTTTAATGTTTTAAAAATTATTTCATTTAAGTATACTCAATTATATATAACATGGAAGTTAATAATAAAAAAAAAAAAATTGGTGAAGCAACCATTCAGCTTAACTAGGTCATTAACATGGTCGGACAGTTAAGGTGTGTGCCTCTGTAACCCCATCTTCTTCCTTGTTCTCTCCCCCACCCCACCAAAGTAGTTGTCATCCTGAATTTTTTCTATCACCTCCACTTTTTTTAAATACTATTACCACAAATAATTTCTTTGTCTTGAGTTTTATTTATTTTGCTGTTGAGAATATACACAGCAAAACATACACCAATTCAACAGTTTCTACATGTACAATTCAGTGACATTGATTACATTCTTCAAGTTGTGCAGCCATTCTCACCTCCTTTTCTGATGTGTTGCTACCCCATTAACATAAACTCACTGCTCTCTAAAGTTTCTGTCTCATCTTTTGAGTTGCTGTTGTCAATTTGATTCCATATAGATAGTTCTTAAAAGAGCATAGTGCTCAAGACATATACTATTTTTTACTAGTTAAATTAAACTACTGTTTGGTTTAAGGAGACTTTAGGGGATATTTTTGGTTTAAGATTTAAAAATTATCTGAGTTTTAGGGATTCATCCAGGCCTCATGGCTCCAGAAAGTCTGGAATACGAGAATTTGAAATTCTGTTCTCTATTTCCCCCTTTTGATCAGGATTCCTATATAGAATCCTTGATCAAAATGTTCAGTAGTGGTAGCCAGTTGTTTTAAGTTTTATAATCATTCTTTTTGCAGGCTTTTTAAAGCTTGCACAAATGATATTTTATTATAGGTGATTAATTACAATTAATTACAAATCTTCATACGTTTCAAGGAAAACATTCAAACAGCATGCAAAAATAGAGGAAAAAAATCTCAGTACACACATTGACATTTTTAGCAACAAAATAAGCATGGAGACTTATTTTTGGACTGTGTGGATTTGGCCGTACCACATGTCATCATGAGTTGAAAGAATTTATTGATGAGCTTGATGTAGAATGTTAAATCTGAGGTAAGACTGAATGAGAAGGTATTAATGCTCAGGACTTCCATTTATCTCGACTCACCGCTAGCATGTTCCTAAGATCCTTTCATGTTGTTGCCTACAGCTGAAGTTCTCACTGCTGTATAGTGTTCTAGTGTGTAAGTTAGTGTAATCATTTAACCATTTTTCTACCACTGGACTTTGAGTAGTTGTTAGTTTTTTTATTATGATGAATGCTTTTACTTCATAAGCAAGTCCAAAAATTTTTATAGTATATATCTAGGAGTGGAATTGCTCACTGAAGGACATGTAAATAAATATTCAGCTTTACATGATAGTACCAAATTGTTTTCCAACACTTAGACACGTATTTCATCAGTTTAGACCCCTGTTAGCAGTGTATAAAAGCAACAACTACCTCAAAAAAATTTTTTTTTTTTTTTTAGCGTTATTTGATACAGGTTTCTCCCACTATCTAAAAGTAGAGTGTTCCTGTGAAACCTTTTGTAAGTTGAAATGGCGTAAAGCGAAGAAGCAATTAGCAATAATTTATGTAGGAAAAATTTTTGAGTGTTCCCAGACCCCAAAAATAATCCTTGTCCAGTTTTATGGTAACCGTAACACCCTTACAAGTTCTCTTAGGCTTTTCTGTTACCTTAGGACATGTCTTGCTAACGGATGTCCACAATAAATCAAGGTAAAGCACAGATACTCAGACATAGTTCAGAGCTGTGGCGGCTTGGTGCTGACGTACTGAGTGTAGTTCCCAGGGAAGGAGCTTGGTGACGCCACTCTCGCTGCTTGGGGTGCACTCTGCCTCTTTAATGGTTCCCTGCACAACAGTGAACACTATTTCCACTTTTTGCCTTTTCTCATGAAAGTGAAAATCCTTTTCAGATATCTTTCGGTTAGTAAAAACAGGTACTAGTGTAGGTCTTTCCTAAAAGCCAGGTGACGTAAAGTAAGCTTTTGAAAAGTAGAGGATACCTGTACTGTCAAAATTCCTGGTTTTTACCATTCTGGTGAATGTTAAAATATCTCATGTGGTCTTAACTTGTATTTCTCTGATGGGTAATGAGGTTCTGCATCTTTTCTTATGCTTATTGACCTTACAAGTTTCTTTGTAAAATTCCTATTCAGGTTTTTGCCCATTTGCCTATCATGTTCTTTTTCCTGTTATTTGTAGATGTTTTTATATAGTTTGAATATTAATAAGTTTTGACATATTTGTTTTATACTTACAGAGCCCTGGTGGCACAGGGGTGAACTCGAAGGTTGGGTTTTCTTCAGGTTTCTTTGGCTTTGGTGCAGATCTGACATCCTGATCCTTTTTGCCATCTTTTCTGTCAGATTCCTTCCATTGGTCTTTGTTCCCTCCATGGAACATGGCTGGAGTTCCCACTTTGCCTTTTTGGGACATTTACCCTGTCTATCTGCCTTATTTTCATCTTTCTGATCCTACGTCTGATGTTTGAGCTGGAGCTACTTTTGTCCCACCACTTGTAGGGGATTGCTATTCCGTGTCTGAGTTCTGAGATGGAGCAGGAGAATCAGAATTTCGCTTTACCCAACCATTCTCCTTTGTGGAGGGACTAGCATTACCTTTGGAGGCTGATCAGGTTGGGAGGCTTAAAAATGGAGAGTGACCACCTTCCTCCTTTTTGTTATCCAAAGTCCTCTTACTTTCCTTTGTGCATCCTGATCTGACTTCTGCCAGATGTGACTGAAATTCCACTCTGTGGTCACTCAGTTCCTGCAGGATGAGAGCATTGGCCTGACTGAGGTCTCAGGACCTGTGAATGTATATTAACTAGGATCAGCTCATCAACTAATAAGCAACTGTTTATCTTGTCTGCCCCTATCTATCTATTTAGCTATCTATCTGCAACTATAGACAAGTGAAGAGAATCTAATGATTTTTAGAGTTTTGGGTACCTGAGTTTAGGGGAAAGATCTAAATGAAACATAGAAAAGACTTCAGACAGGGAAAAACAAGATAAAAAGACTGCAAGCAGGGAAAAACAAGATAAACATTATATTTCTCAGTCTTGCTCAGAATGTCCTGGTGTACCTTAGGAGGTTAAGGGTGAATAGAAGTTGAGTCTTAAGATATTTGTCATGTAGAAGAAAGCTGAAGGAGCTCTACTCTGTATTTCCATCAAATAAAAATTTGAGGGGGTGGAGTAGAACTTGGAAAATAATTACCTGTACAAAGAAAAATGCAGGATTTGCTAGGGACGTACATAATGTAGTATGTAAACTGGACTAGATAAGGTCACTGTGAGTTAGAATTGACTCAACAGAAGGGTTTGGTTTTTTGTTTTGTTTTTTTTTAATTTGGACAAGATACTACACAGTAAAACCTGTGAAAGCCAGAACCTGTGTAAGGTGGAAACCTGTCAGAGAAAGAAAACTCAGATATTCTCCACTAATAGAGAGTGATAGAAGAGTGGTAAGACTGCGCCCTTTTAAAGGTGGAAACTTGCAAGACCTGGAAAAACAAGACAATCCCCTTGAATTCTGGCTCTCACAGATTTCACTGTATTAAAAAATTACAATAGAGTTCTTAAGAACTGATTTTTCAGAAGTAGATTGCCAGGCCTTTCTTCCAGGGCACATCTCTTGGACTCAAACCTTCAGCCTTTTGGTTAGCAGCTGAGCACATTAGCTGTTGGCACCACTAGGGACTGTGCCTGATATGAGAGGGGATCTATCACATGAGATTAGTTATTCATACTTTATGAATAAATTAAGTTCCGTGTGATGCATGTTTGTGTTCTAAACAGTATCCTTGACCTACTAAGAGTATTAAAAACTAGTGTATTTAATTTTTCCCCATATCTGTCTTCCACTGTGTGTTTTGCCCTTTGCTGCAAATTTTCTGTAAGCGTGCATCTCTGATTATTTCACATTGTTTCTAATCATTAGAAAGGGAAAAAAGCAAATGACAGATTTTCTAATTTGTTTTCCTTCTTCCCACCTAGATGAACACTACGCATTCATGCTGAGCATAGCAAATTTACGTGCCTGTCTGTCCCATGAATGTCTAAGCTTGGCATTCTTTTGGAATGCCTTTAAATAGCTATATTCTTTAATTTTTTTTTAACTTTTCATTTTGAAATTCAAGCAAAACAAAAAAGTTTCGAACCTCATATAAAGAATTCCTGTGTACCCTTCACTCACATTTCCCAAATACTAGCATTTTACATAACCTCAGTACAATGATCAAAATCAGGAAATATTGATACAATGCTATTATCTAATCTAGATGTTATGAAAATTTTGCCAGTTTTCCCACTGTCTTAGTTATCTAGTACAGCTATAACAGAAATACCATAAGTGTTCGGCTTTAGCAAACAGAAATTGATTCTCTCACAGTTTAGGAGGCTAGAAGTCCAAATTCAGGGTGCCAGCTCCAGGAAAAGGCTTTCTCTCTTTATCAGCTCTGGGGGAAGGTCCTTGTCATCAGTCTTTCCCTGGTCTAGGAACTTCTCAGTGCAAGGACTCCAGGTCCTGGCATTTCATGCTTGGTGGTAATGAGGTCCCTCTTCTCTATGCCCAATTCTCTCTTATATCTCAAAAGAAATTGACTCACTTTACAACCTAATCTTGTAGATTGAGTCTTGCCTCATTAACATAACTGCCTCTAATCCTGCCTCATTAAAATAGTGATCATTTCAGATCACAAAATAGTGGACAACCACACAATACTGGGAATCATGGCCTAGCCAAGTTGCCACAAAATCTGGGGGGACACAATTCAATCCATAATACCACTAACATCCATTTTCTGGTCCAGGATCCAATCCAGGATCACAAATCCAAATTGAAGGATATCCCACAAAATA
This sequence comes from Elephas maximus indicus, assembly GCF_024166365.1. Classification (NCBI taxonomy): domain Eukaryota; kingdom Metazoa; phylum Chordata; class Mammalia; order Proboscidea; family Elephantidae; genus Elephas; species Elephas maximus. The sequence goes on along the minus strand of NC_064833.1, from coordinate 55,375,689 downwards.
ACTGGCCAGTACTCTTCAAAAGTATCAAGGTCATGAAAGACAAAGATTGAGGAACTGTTCCAGGTTAAAGTAGACTAAGGAGACATGATATCTAAAACCAACATATGACCTGGATTCCTAGTATCCTCACTTATTTTTTGTCGCTCAGATTGACCCAGGTACAGTTAAATAGCCATATTCTTTTAATAGTGATATTACAGTGCTAAGTAAATGGAGGACAACTGTGAACATGTCAACATGTTAGAGGCTGGAAATACTTTACTAGACGTGGCTTCTTAGTTGATTCAAACAAGAAATTTTAATCATGTTGAAAATTACAGTCTCTTGTCTAATACAAATACATTAACTTTTTTTTAGGTTTAAGCTGAATTTTGGGACATGGCCACTGCTTCACCAAGGTCTGATACTAGTAATAACCACAGTGGAAGGTTACAGTTACAGGTAACTGGTAAGTTAACTTAAAATAGTGATTCTCTGATGAAACTTTCTTTTTTTCAGCTAACTCAGCAGACTTATTCGATAAGAATCTTTTCTTTTAGATTCATACTATGATGTATTTGTTGCAGCAGGCCCCCAAGAGCCTCTAAAAGTGTTTAATCTATTGAGCCTGTGCTGGGTGCGGAGAATATATATCATCTCTGGTGGTGGAAGAATTTGGCACTTGAAATATCACCGAGTTGGTGCTTAAATGATGAATCGGATGGAGAAAGATGCTGAAGATATTGTTCTTTCATTCATTTGTCCATTCATTCAATCATCGGACACATATTAAATAGAATTAGTTTATGAAAACACAAGGCCCTAGTTCTCCATGGATTTACTGTGAAATAGGTTTGATTTGTACAGTTACTGTGCAGTGAGACTGTTAACCAGGTACAGTGAGAACTTAGGGGAAGGTGTCCTAGGTCTGCTTGGATTGGGGGTGGCCTATGGACACAGGAGAATAGGGTAAGAAAGGGCTCACAGAGAGGGTAGCACTTAAACTCTTGTAGAGGGAATTGGAGTTCATCTCAAATTAGATTGTCAACAAACACCATTAGAGGAAGAGGGTGATTATTCCTAGGCATTTTCTCTGAACAGAGCTAAAAAATACAAATTCTGAGTTCATGCTGATATTTTCAATTTGAAATAAAAGCCATTTTCCACTAAAAGGAAAAAAAGGATTTTTTTACTTGATTTTATATTTTTATCTGTTTTCTGTTACCCGAAGTGTTGATTCCAAATGATATTAACAGTATTACATTTGTTTTATTCTAATACACACAGATACCTCCATAGCAACAAACCAAAACCAAACCCAGTGCCGTCGAGTCAATTCCGACTCACAGCAACCCTATAAATATAGGGTAATTTCAAAACGAGACCAAAATTTACTAGAAAGAAGAAGCCTGCTCAATGCAGTTTAAAATTTCTCTGTGAATTTTTTCCTCTTAGGATATATGTTCAGAGTACCATGTTTTAAAATAATTTGCCATTTGGCTATTCCACCAAGTTGATAATCGGGTTTATTGTTTTTCAGTTATTTGTTTTTGTTCTGTAACCATATAAAACATTTCTATGGTTCAAGAGTCAAAACTATAAATCAAGGTACAAAAGGTCTTGCTACCCCATCCCATCCCGCCTTCTTCCCTGCCTTTCCTTATGAGGTAAACATTTTTTATTAGTTTTGGTTTATTCTTTCATTGTTTCTCTTTGAAAATATAAACAAATATGTACAACTCATGCATTTACATCTCTCCCACCATCTCCCCAAATTTTATGTACTTTCCTACCCCTTGCTTTTTTTTTACTTAGCAGTAGTGTCCTGGACTTTGCTCCATGGGACTCTATTGAATTGTTATGTTATTGTTTGCTGTCGAGTCAGTTCTGACTCATAGTGACCCCATGTGACAGAGTAGAACTGACCCAGAGGATTTCCTAGGCTATAATTTTTAGGGCGAAGGAGCCCTGGTGGTGCAGTAGTTAAGCGCTGAGCTGCTAACCGAGAGGTTGGGGTTCAAACCCATCAATTGCTCCGTGGGAGAAAAGACCTGGCAGTATGCTCCCGTAAACATTATAGCCTGGGAAGCCCTGTGGGGCAGTTTTATTCTGTCATGTAGGGTAGTTATGAATCAGAATTGACTCAACAGCGCACAACATAAACAATCTTTATGGGAGCAGATGGCCAGTTCTTTTCTCCCATAGAGTGCCAGTGAATTTGAACAGCTGGCCTTTCTGTTACCGCCGAGCGCTTAACGGTTGACTGCAGTACCAGAGCTCCTTTGGATGGTTGTGCCTACGTTAATTCAACCAGTCTGCCCTTGATGGCCATCAGTCAGGGTTCTGCTCTTCTGCTATTAGAAACAGTGCTGCAGTAGCTTCATGCAAATTTTTGCTCACCTATCCTTAGAATAAAATCCTTGAAGGGAATTGCTGGGTCAAAGAGTAAACACATGTAATTTCGCTAATTATCATCAAATTCCTCTGCGTAGGGTTTGTAACGTTTTGCATTTCCACCAGCTGTATATGAGAGTATGTATTTCCTGACAGTTTCACCAAAATGTGTTTTGAAGCTTTGGATTTTTGACAATTGGGTAAATGAGTAGTATCTTAGTGTCATTTTAACTAGCATTTCTCTGACTGGGAGTGGGACTGAGTCACATTTAAGAGATATTTGTATTTCTTTTCCTGTGAACCATGGGGATGTATATTTTGAAGCAATATCCCAGATGACTGATGTGTACTTAAGAGCCAATGATATAATTCCTACTATTTCTGCTTTTGCTCTACATAGGAGGCTTAGGGCCTTAGGACCACATTTTTGCCTTGGTATCATATAAGGCTCTTAGTTAAAGTAACAAAAACCTGATCTGGCCAATTTGAGCCAAAAAGGAACTTATTGAAGGGGGCTCGTAGAATCACCAGAAGTCTAGAGAACCAACTGGAAAATAGATAATATAAACAAGGGAGTCTAAATAGCCGAGATAATGCCACCACGTATTTATCATTTTGAGCATCAATTTTTCTCCTTTGAAATACAGTGATGCTCTTGGAAAATACAGAACTTGGCTCCATGCTAAATGGTACCCTGTTTGGATGCTTGGCTTTTTTTTTCCCCTTTCATTTTGTTATTCGAATTTAAGAATACAGAGCACCTTAAAATTCATGATCTTATTGATCTCACAAATACATTATGGAATGAATGTTATCGTTCTTGTTTTGCCAATGAGGAAACAGATTCACAGGCATTAAGTGCCTTCTGTTGTTAGTAGGACACCAACCAAAGTCTCAGGGCTCCAAGTTGTTACTCTTTTTATTAGTAACAGTGACCTCTGTATTGATTTTTATTTTGTTTAAATAATCAAATAGTACCATGATTATAAGGCCCCACTACTATTGCTTTCTAACAGTTTATGGCCTGTAAACTGAGGTACTCTGCCTTATGCCAAATTAGGAAAAATCCTAATGTATTACCATGTCTGTTCTTGACCCATAGCTGATTAGCAGCAGCAAAAGAGAATAAGAACATTGTTCATGGAAAGCAGGAGAACTATGAAGGAAAAAATCAAACAGAAAACTACCTACCGGAATATGGTAATATATTGTAGTGTAGAATGCACGTAAGCCTAATATCATACATGATATTTAGACTTCAGACTTTTTACAGGTTGTTGTTGAGTGCTTTTGAGTTGATTTCAACTCATAGTGACCCCATGTGACAGAGTAGAATTGTGCCATAAAGTTTTCTAGGATGTAATCTTTTCGGGAACAGATGGCCAGGTTTTTCTCCCATGGACCTGCTGGGTGGGTTCAAACTGCCAAACTCTTGGTTAGCAACCGAGTCCTTAACCGTTGCACCGCCAGGACAGTGTGCAAGATATAGAAAGGGATAAGACTTGAGGTTGAAAGACTAATGATTTACTCTATAGATTTATCATTTTTTAGCTATTGTGTCTACCGGTATCTTAGTTTCTTCGTTTAAATTGAAATTTTTAAGTCACATGGATCTTACTTTTGTAGGAATGATGTGAATTATGAATCTAACTTTTTTCTTTTCAAATTTTTCCCCGTCACGGAATAATCCCTTGTTCTTGTTGATTTGAAATGCCACCATTATCACATATGTATATTGGTATAAGTCTACTCTCATTAGTTTGCATTTTAATATATGCCAGTATATTTATTTGAAAAAGCGAACACTTCAATATTGTTTAGAAACCAAGTTTCTATATACAGCATTAAAAAAAAGTACCAAAGTAATGTAGTTTCAGAAAGGTAAGTTATGATTACTACGTGGCAGGGCTGTTAATAAATGTGTTGAATTTGAAGACATTTACTTTTCTCTCGATCCTCGATTCAGTTCAGCATGAAATTCAAATGGTTGGTGAGGATGTGGAGAAATGATAACCCTTATACACTGCTGGTGGGAATGTGAAATCCACCCACTTAGGAAAATCGTCTGACAGTTTCTCAACAGAGAGTTACTATATGACCCACCAGTTACACCCCTAGGCATACCCCCCCCGGAAGAAGTGAAAACACGTGTCTGCATAAAAACTTACACATGAATGTTCATAGCAGCCTTACGTGTAATAGCCCAAAAGTGGAAACAACGCAAATGTTCATCAACAGATGAATGGATAAATAAAGTGTGGTATATCCACACAACAGAATATTGTTTGGCAATGAAAAGGAATGAAGTACTTACACATGCTAAAACACAGTTGAACCTCGAAATCATTATGCTAAGTGAAAGAAGCTGGTCACAAAGACGACATGTTTTATAATTCCATTTATTAGAAATGTCCAGCATGGATAGATCTATAAAGACAAAGTAGATTAGTGTGATTTCCTAGGTCTGGGGATAAATAGGGCTTGACTGTTAAGTGATAAGGGTTTCTATTTTGGAATGGTGAAAACGTTTTAAAACTGATTGTGATTAATAGTTGCCCAGCTCTGTGAATATATTAAAAACCATTGTGTTATACGATTTAAAAAGTGAATTGTCTGGTATATGGTATATGAACTATACCTAAATAAAACTATTACCAAAAAAATTCAGATAGTTCTCAGGCATTATCAGTAGGCCTTTTGTATTGTTTCTTCATCCTACCAATGAAAAATCTTTGAGTTACACAAGAAACAGTTCCATTTTTATTGCTTTTTTTTTTTGTACATTATGTTACTTTTTGGCTACGTACAAGTACTGGTGATTATCCTGTTTCTGTTAGTTTCTAGTGCCAAACTAAAAAGAAAAAAGAACTGGTTTGGAACGGCAATATATACAGAAGTAGCCGTAGATGGAGAAACTAAGAAAACAGCAAAATCCAGTAGCTCTTCTAATCCAAAATGGGACGAACAGCTAACCGTGTAAGTACCTTGTAGAATGAATTCACAGTCTTCGAAAGGGGGTATGCATCTTGGAATATGTTTTTATGAATCCTTGCCTTTTCCTTTATAAACAAGTTACTTAGCCAAATCCTCTCTTACTGTCTTGGTGTAGAAATAAGTATGGCAGAAATTCAGTCATCCTTAATTTTGTCATTTTGAAGTAAATGGTATAAACCCACGTATAGCAGAAGTATTATAACTAATGCATCAGTTGTCTTAAATCTATAGAAATTTGTTCAGATAGAAATAATGTTATTGTGAAGTCTCAAAAAGACTCTTGATGTACTGCTTGTGTTTTAGTTTGCTTATTACAAAAATTTTTACCTAGTTATTAAAGTCCAAATGTGCATGAAAGTAAATATATATTTACGTACAATTTTTTTTTTCCTCCAGTAAATCGAATTCCTGTCTCTCTAAAAATTATTGAAGTAAGTTATTTAATAGAAATTCTCACTCAGAGTAACGGCTAGTGTACTCCTTTGTTTTCCGTGTAATTTTATCTTACAGACGTGTGACCCCACAGTCTACGTTGGAGTTTCGAGTCTGGAGTCATCACACTTTAAAAGCAGATGCTTTGTTGGGAAGGGCAACAATAGATTTGAAACAAGCTCTATTAAAACACAATAGAAAATGTAAGTTTTTTGTTCTAACTTTCTTTGTTTCTTTAAGAGCGTATTATAGACGCTTTGAAATTATCCTGAGGTACAAAAGCAAAATAACGGTTTTGTGTTCAGAATGGAAAACTTGAGTTACTGCCTGTGATTGCTTTAAAGCCTGTGACATTACATGAAATAGGAAATATCTACTCTGGGGTTTCTATATCTTACAGATTTACAGGATGACCCCAGTCATCTACAAGTACCCTGTTATCAGTGATTTATTATTTACTTATTATATATTATTTTAAAACTTTTAAATACAGTCATTTTTTGAACCTACTTTGCTTTTCAGCTAGTAACAATTTTTTTCATATAAAATAAATTATAACCCTTAAAATTTCATTTTTCTTTATACAACTAGCTTTGTTGTCGAAAATATGGAGGGTATAGAAAACCACAAAGAAGAATATAAAAATTTTTTGTAATTCTACTCTCCAAAGATAACTTTTCTTAATAATTTGTCTCTTTGTCTTTTTCTTGTGCATAGACAAAAATACATATTTTTTGCACTTCTTGGCATCTACTGACACATCCCCTGCTTTTTTTTCATTTAACAATAATAATGTGAATATCGTGCTTCCATGATATTAAGTTCTTTTACCCTTAAATTAGGGTAATACCCATTGCCATTGAGTCAGTTCTGATTCACAGCAACCCTATAGGACCCAGTAGAACTGTCCCATAGGGTTTCCAGGGAGCAGTTGGTGGATTCGAACTACTGACCTTGTGGTTAACACCTGAGCTCTTAACCACTGCACCACCAGAGCTAGGCATCAATTATTTGTAAACCTTCTGTCATTGTATTCAAAGATTTTGGGGTATGTACCCAATGTTTGTAATCCTGGGAGAGGGCTCATAGCTTTTATCAAACTCTGAAAATGTCGTGTGATCTAAAGAAAGTTAAAAATCAGTGTTCTAGTTTATGATTTCTAGTGGCTACACAGTGGTTTTCACACCCTGTTTTTTAACTAATCCTCTATTGTTCCACGTTTTGTCAGTTTCTGGTAATTCACTGAAACTAATGCTGTAATGAAAGCCATTGTTCCAATGTGTCTTTGTGCACATCTTACTATTTTCTTAGAAATTTCATCATTAATTACTATAACTGGGTTTGTTGGGTTAGGCTTAAAATGCTAATGCTTAAAAATAACAGATTGATTTTTTTTTTTTTAATTTTCATGTCTCCATTTAATGAAAAGTCACATGTAATTTAAAAAATCTAGGTTTTAGCAGTTAATACATCGATACAGCTTTTGGATGTAAGTAGTGATGAGTGAAGAAAATATAAAAGCCATGCTCGTTTTTATGTATTCTGATTTCTAGAAAAATATTCCCTTGAAGCGTTGAAATTTTGATTCTCTGTATACCGTGGGTTTGGACACCCTGGTGGCGTAGTGGTTAAGTGCTACGGCTGCTAACCAAAAGATCAGCAGTTCACATCCACCAGGCGCTCCTTGGAAACTTTATGGGGCAGTTCTGCTCTGTCCTGAAGGGTGCCTATGAGTCAGAATTGACTCAATGGCAATGGATTTTTATACCATGGGGTTTTTTTTTTGTTGTTTTTTGGTCATGCAGTTTGTCTTGGTTACAGACAAGTAGTAGGCTTTCTAAGCGTATAATTCATTGCCAGGTGTTAGGATGGTGGCCGGATTTATACTTTTTTCTCAGCTATATGGCATTATTGTTATAAATGTATACCTCGGTTAACCATATTGTTTCAGAATTGAGTATTTGGTTTTACCTAATTTATATGATACTTCTTCACTGGATTGGGCATTTGCATGGGACCTGTTTTTTAGTACATGTAATTATTTCTCTTACTATTCTCATAGCCCAGAGATAAAAACAGCTAACATTTTGGTGAATTTTGACTTGTGTATATGTGTCTAACAATTGGGATCATACTCAGTTTTGTATTCTGCTTTGTTTTTTTAATGTTATATCATGTGCTTTTTCCTATATAATTTAGTGATACTCTTTGAAAGTTGATTTTAGTAGTTCCGTAATAGTTTATCACATATTATAATTTATTTAACTATGCTCCCGTTGTTGGACATTGAGATTGTTTCTAATTATGTTAGATTAGACTGTACTGAACCTCCATATAAAGATTTATTTATCTGCCAAAATGATTTTTATTATATTGGTATGTAATGAAATGAAACTTCAAACACTTTGAAATGAAACCCTCATAAATTGTATACAGTTAAAATTATCTTTTATGATTTAATTGAGGAGAGTATATTCAGAAGGAAATAAGATTTTATTAAGTCATGTAGTGAGTAGACGGCCTCAGAGACTGTAGTAGTAGCATCCGGCACACACTAGGCATTTAGTGAATTTGTTTGAATAATATAAAGGTGAATAAATTTGTTTCAGAAGTTAAATCTTGCAATAGAATCATGTGCTTTAAAGATAGAGGAAACCGTTGAAGGTTGTCTAGTCCTAGCCATTCGTTTTATTGATAAAATAACTTAATCCAAATGACTTACTCCAGAGTATACAAGTAACTGCAGGGTTGTGACTAGAACACAGGCTTTCTGATTCGTGTTGTTAGTTGCTGTGGACTCGATTCCAACTCATGACGACCCCAAAGTGTGTGCAGAGTAGAACTGCACTCCATGGAGTTGTCAAGGCTATGACCTTTTAGAAGCAAATTGCCAAGCCACACTTCTGAGGCACCTCTGGGTGGGTTTGAACAGCCAGTAATCGAGTGCTTAACCATTTACATCACCCAGGGACCCTTCTGATTCTTAGCTGCCTAATTTTGATTAGAAGTGATAGAAAGTTAATATGGTACTGGACAACCTCGAAGTAACTTAAAAATACAATTTTTTTTTATAGTTTAGTTTTTGTTAATATTGAGAATATACACAGCAGAACATACACCAGCAATTTCTGTGACATTGATTGCATTCTTCAAGCTGTGCAACCGTTCTCACCCTCCTTTTCTGAGTTGTTTTTTTGTCATTAACATAAATTCACTGCCCCCTAACCTTTCGAGTTGCTGTTGTCAATTTGATCCCATATAGGTACATCTTGAAAGAGCATAGTGCTCAAGACAGGCATTCTTTACTGGTTAAGCTAAACTACTGGTTGGTTTTAAGAAGACTTCTGGGGACATTTTTGGTTTAAGGTTTAAAGATTATCTCAGGGCAATGCCTTCAGGGGTTCATCTAGCCTCCATGGCTTCAGAAAGTCTGATTTCCATGAGAATTTGAAAATCTGTCCTGCATTTTCACCCTTTTTATTAGGCTCCTTCTATAGAATCTTTGATCAAAAAATGCATTTACAATTGATGATAAAATTTGTAGTTGCCTTTGGTTTAATCTTCTGACTTAGTACTTGGACTCTGGATTTTAGTTGGATATCAATTGAATGAGCTGTCATTAAATTTTGGGGGTGTTTTGGTATTTACCTTTAAAAATCAGCAAACAAAAAACCTGCTTAATGACAAAACTGGTAACCCAACAAAAACGTGACAACCCAGTGATGAGTATTTGACACTGAAAATTTTACTGTCCCACCCTCAAATCAGGAATTACTGTTCTGGGGGGAATGGTTAATCATAAAAGATAGTTTTCTTGAGGTGTGCCGTATCTAGAACAAGTTTAATAATCAGCACCTTAAATGAATAGAATCTGTTTACTTGTATAAAAAGCTATGGTGGAGGAGCATTCTAGAGTGAATATGCCTGTGTTCCTCACCTATTTTCAAGGCATGAAATGGAGGAGGAGTTTCGTAAAAGGAAAAAAAGTAGACTGAGATTTTAGGTCTCATGACAAAGAAGAGGGCAGCACTGCAAGCTGATCTGGCTTTTAAGGAGGAGCCTGGGATCTGGAAGGCTTGAAAAGTTGAGTGTGGTTTCTGACAAGACACATAAAAAATTTGTGATATGAATGGTAGATGGGATAAGGTCCTTGAAGGCAGATTACAATATGGAAGAGGGAACAGGAAGCAGAAGAAATATTTGTGGGGGTCATGATACTCTGTCGTTGTTAGGTGCTGTCGAGTTGGTTCCGACTCATAGCAACCCTATGCACAACAGAATGAAACACTGCCCTGTCCTGCGCCATCCTTACAATCGTTGTTATGCTTGAGCTCATTGTTGCAGCCACTGTGTCAGTCCGCCTTGTTGAGGGTCTTTCTCTTTTCTGCTGACCCTGTACTCTGCCAAGCATGATGTTCTTCTCTGGGGACTGATCCCTCCTGACAACATGTCCAAAGTATGTAAGACGCAGTCTCACCATCCTTGCTTCTAAGGAGCATTCTGGCTGCATTTCTTCCAAGACAGATTTGTTCATTCTTTTGGCAGTCCATGGTATATCCAGTATTCTTCGCCAGCACCACAATTCAAAGGCATCAACTCTTCCTCGGTCTTCCTTATTCATCGTCCAGCTTTCACATGCATATGATGTGATTGAAAATACCATGGCTTGGGTCAGGCGCACCTTAGTCTTCAGGGTGACATCTTTGCTCTTCAACACTTTGAAGAGGTCCTTGGCAGCAGATTTGCCCAGCGCAATGCGTCTTTTGATTTCTTGACTGCTGCTTCCATGGCTGTGGATTGCGGATCCAAGTAAAATGAAATCCTTGACAACTTCAATCTTTTCTCCATTTATCATGATGTTCCTCATTGGTCCAGTTGTGAGGATTTTTGTTTTCTTTATGTTGAGGTGCAATCCATACTGAAGGCTGTGGTCTTTGATCTTCATTAAGAAGTGCTTCAAATCCTCTTCCCTTTCAGCAAGCAAGGCTGTGTCATCTGCATAACGCAGGTTGTTAATGAGTCTTCCTCCAATCCTGATGCCCCGTTCTTCTTCATATAGTCCAGCTTCTCGGATTATTTGTTCAGCATACAGATTAAATAGGTATGGTGAAAAAATACAGCCCTGACGGACACCTTCCCTGACTTTAAACCAATCAGTATCCCCTTATTCTGTCCAAACAACTGCCTCTTGATCTATGTAAAGGTTCCTCATGAGCACAATTAAGTGTTCTGGAATTCCCATTCTTCTCAGTGTTATCCATAGTTTGTCTTGATGCACACAGTCTAATGCCTTTGCATAATCAATAAAACACAGGTAAACATCCTCTGGTATTCTCTGCTTTCAGCCAGGATCCATCTGACATCAGCAATGATATCCCTGGTTCCATGTCCTCTTCTGAAACCAGCTTGAATTTCTGGCAGTTCCCTGTCGATATACTGCTGCAGCCGCTTTTGAATGATCTTCAGCAAAATTTTGCTTGCATGTGATATTAATGATATTGTTCTATAATTTCCACATTCGGTTGGATCACCTTTCTTGGGAATAGGCGTAAATATGGATCTCTTCCAGTCAGTTGGCCAGGAAGCTGTCTTCTATATTTCTTGGCACAGATGAGTGAGCACCTCCAGTGTTGCATCTGTTTGTTTCAAATATCTCAATTCATATTCCGTCAATTCCTGGAGCCTTGTTTTTTGCCAGTACCTTCAGAGCAGAGAAGAAACAGCTGCAAACATCCATTAATAATCGGAACCTGGAACATACAAAGTATGAATCTAGGAAAATTGGAAATCGTCAAAAGTGAAATGGAACGCATAAACATCGATATCCTAGGCATTAGGGAGCTGAAATGGAATGGTATTGGCCATTTTGAATCAGACAATCACGTAGTCTACTATGCTGGGAGTGACACCTTGAAGAGGAATGGTGTTGCATTCATCGTCAAAAAGAATGTTTCGAGATCTATCCTGAAGTACAACGCTGTCAGTGATAGGATAATATCCATACGCCTATAAGGAAGACCAGTTAATACGACTGTTATTCAAATTTACGCACCAGCCACTAGGGCCAAAGATGAAGAAATAGAAGATTTTTATCAGCTGCTGCTGTCTGAAATAGATCAAACATGCAATCAAGATGCACTGATAATTACTGGCGATTGGAATGCGAAGGTTAGAAACAAAGAAGGATCAGTAGTTGGAAAATATGGCCTTGGTGATAGAAACAATGCCGGAGATCGAATGATAGAATTTTGCAAGAGCAATGACTTCTTGATTGCGAATACCTTCTTTCTCCAGCGTAAACGGTGACTATACACATGGACCTCCCCAGATGGAACACACGGAAGTCAAAGGACTACATCTGTGGAAATAGACGATGGAAAAGCTCAATATCATCAGTCAGAAAAAGGCCAGGGGCCAACTGTGGAACAGACCATCAATTGCTCATATGCAAGTTCAAGCTGAAACTGAAGAAAATCAGAGCAAGCCCACGAGAGCCAAAATATGACCTTGAGTCTGATACTCTAGGGTACTTTTAAAGGATGAAAGGTTTAGTCATAATGGAAAAGTTATTGTAGGAATTTGAGAGGACATTTATAAAAACTCTGAACCACAAAGTGCAGTTAATGAGCAGCTTGAAAATAGACTTATTCATCTGTATTGTTTCAGTAGCTCCCACTGCCAACAGCCAAATATTAAGAATATTTCTTTGCAGACAAACTTGATTTTTGATCAAATTAATAAAAAACTTATTCTGCATTCAGATTTCATTTGGTTATTCCTGTAGAATCCCAATATATAAAGCATGCAGTAATATTGAACCACGCAAACATGCACACACTCAGATGTATCCACACTTTTTCCCCCAACGGTCCCTGAACTAACTTTTGTGGAACCCTGTTCCTCAAACCAGTTTGAAAATGCACTTGGCTAGGAGATAAAGTCCAACTCATACTTGGACTTCAGAGCATTCCTTCAGTTTCTCCAATTTTCTGCCTATAGCTTAGTACTCTGACCTCTCCCATCCAGGGTAGTCCTCCCATTTTTTTCTGAATATGCTTTATTATCCTTTTTTGAAAGTAGTTATATTGTGATACCGGTCACTTCCTTGGTATTTTCAAGAGTTGTATGTTAACATACCGACTTGTTGAAGCCCTGGTGGTGCAGTGGTTAAGTGATATCGCTGCTAACCAAAAGGTTGTGGTTCAAATCCATCAGCTGCTCCTTGGAAGCCCTATGGGGCAGTTCTGCTCTGTCCTCTAGAGTCACTGTGGAGTTATTATGAATGATGGTATAGAAAGTCCATCTAAGTTAATTTCCTCTTGTTGCTACCCAATTTTTTTAATGAATGAATTTGACCCGTTAATATTTTAATGTTAAACTTACCTGGCAGTGCTCCTGCCCCCTTTTTTGTGTTGCCAGTGATGCAGGGTCTCTAGTGGGATCATTGTTTTTGTCTAAGTGCTATTGGAATGTAACCTTTAAAAACTACCCTTATCTTTCAATATAAACTTCCTTAAACCCACCTTGAAAACCCTATGGAGTACAGCTCTAGTTTTAACACACATGAGGCTGTCATGAGTTGGAGTCAGCTTGGTGGCAACTGGTTTTTTGAATCCCCCTTTAAATCTTTTTTTGGAACTAAGTAAACTAAGAAAGAAACTTTGAATCTTGTTTATCTTTGGTATTTCTTCTGGAACCCTTATTAATATAATCATCATGATTTCTTTTTCTAGGTATATCACATTTGTCCTGTGTTTATCTGTGTTTTGGTTTTGATTAAACAGTTTTTAAGTCATTTCTTTGCTGCTGCTAGTGCTGTTTTTAAGTTTTCATGTTTAGCGTTATATTTCTAGTTTTAAGAAATCGTCATTTCTTTTTAATAGCTCTTATGGTTTTATTTAAAGAATCTTCATAGCATATATTAACCGATAAATCTTGTTTTATTTGCCTAAGATTTTAAAAGTTTTCTCATTCAACTTAAGGATTTATTATTTTGATCTCTGCAGTTTTTTAAATCAGAACTGAGTTCTTTTTTAACTTTATTTTTCCTTTTATTAACAACCAATAAGGGTTATCTTCTCATTTCTTATATTTGTGATTTTTAGAAAAGCAGATCCCTTCATTGTTTTGATATATGTGGTTCAAAGCTTTCTGTCTTCTCAAAAGTTAGGTAGTTTACGTTTTATATACTCTGATAACTTGAGAAAAGTTAGAAGTTCTTAAAATTAATTTTTTCACTTTATTAGATGTGAAGCTTTTCTTCTCATTCAATAAACACGTATTAAGAAACATAAAAAATGTGTAAAGAATCCACACTGTTTGAGCATCCCCCACTTCCACTGCGATAAGGGTCCAACAGTCTTCCATACCAAAATGAATTTTGCCGTTGTCGAGGTCATTGCCCCTCTTCCAATTTATGAGGCTAATTTCTGCCTTTGCTCAAAGTTCTGACATTTTCTTCTTATACCTTCATGTTTTTTTTACCTACCCCTTCTGCTGTTTGTGGGGTAAGGGTAGGGAATTAATTTATTTGAATAGGTATTTCTTCTGTCTTTGAAGATTTTCATTGCTTCAGCTTCCATGTTATAGTAAGTGGTTGCAGCCATCCACAGCATTAAGTAAATCCCACAGCTCACCCAAATAAAATAACCTGTATTTTTCCAGTAAAAATTCAACTCCAGTTTACAAGGGAAATTCCTTCACGTTTCAAATCTTGGTGAGCTTTTAGTCCTTGTAATGAAACTAGTTGGATTGTGCCCAGAGCTATTGCTCATGTAGTCCTCTAATGCATCCTTTCAGACTTTGTGGATTTAAGTCATCATTTGCGCCTCAATTAACCTTCAGTTATGTGTTCAGATCACTTGAATGCCATTCTAAATTACGGAAGTTATTTAATTGGCTCTGCAGAGATGCATGGTATTTTTGGCTTTCTTTTCTCTATGCCACCAACACTGGATACGTTTAAACCACTGACATCTTTCTCCCTATCAGCCCTGGTATTTCTTAAATTACACAGGAAAAACCCTCTATACCCATGGGAAGAGTGTAAGAGTAGTGTGGCTAAAATCCAATGTTGGAATGTATACAGAATTTTACTTTGTGTTTCAATTTTGAGACTGACAAAACTGCTTTAAACACTCCAGAGAGAAGTCAAATGGCTACCATTTAAACACTGGGCATTATGTCCAAAGTGATTCACAATAAACAATTATCTTTTTATATTGAGAATTAGGAATCAGAGAACCTGGTTATTCTTTGAATTGTCACTTCAAGTTGTGTAACCTTGTGCACTCATTTCATTTCTAAAATTCTATTATGCTCAGATTTACGTGTATGGTAGCCAGCTTCCAAAGTGGTGTCCCCGGTAATTCCTGCCTTCTGGTGTTTCACGCTTTTGTGTAGTCCCCTCCCCTACTGAATCAGGGATGGTCTGTGTGACCATTAGAATATGGCAGAAGTGATAGTTTGTGGCTCCCAATATTAGGTCATAAAAGGCATTTCAGCTTTTGCCTTGATCTCTTAGATTACTCATGCTGGGGAAAACAGGTGACCATTGTGAAGACACTCAAGAAGCCCTGTAGAGAGGCCCAGATGGAGAGGAACTGAGGACTCCTCTCAGCAGCCAGCACCAGTTTGCCAGCCATGTGTATGAGCCCCCTTGTAAGCAGATTCTCGAGCCCATTCAAGTTCCCGACCCACAGAAACTATGTGCAATAATAGTCATTATTACTTAAAGTGATAAAACTTTAGGGTAATTTGTTACTCAGCATTACATAATTAATACAATGTAACCAGTTTTTAGAAAGAGCTTCAGAATGTGAACCTGAGCCAAATATGAATTGTAAAACCAAAACCCCTTAAAAAACAAGATTTTCAAAGATCTTTTGTTTTATGTGGACACAGGAAGGGTATGTCCTTGGCAAATCCATGGCTACAGGATAAATTATCTAGTTATATATCTAGCTCCTCATTTTCTCCTCTATTTTCACTGTCAGATTGTTCTGTTGCCCTGTTTAAGCTAAGGAATAACATCTACAAGGTAGGAAGAATCAGCTTCTGCCCTACTAATATGAGTTCCCTGAGAATATGACTATCTTAATCATTTATTTAAAAAAAATATTTATTAAGTACCTATCTCTGTCTGATACTGAAGATACATTGCTGATTTAGCAGGCTAGATCACTTCTGTTAGAGGCTTTAGTTTAATTGAGGAAGTGCAGATGGCAGTAAGTCCATCAAAGGATAACCAGAGTAATGGCAAGGAGTTCTACTTTGGGTTGGTCAGGGTTTTTCCTGCTTCCTTAGGGTACAGTATCTGGCGCACTTAAGCACTTAAATATTGAACGAATGAAATATGTCTGAGTTTATCTGTTTTTATTGTGATAGAATAACATCCCCCACCCTTACCTTCTCACGCATACATAGATGAGAATTATTTATGTGATAATCTTCCTAATTTTATGATTCAAAAATACACTTCAAACTTCCATGTTCCGAATTCTGGAAGACTAGGTGCTATGAACACTTGCCATGCAGGACACCTAGATCCTGGTTAGAACAAGTCTTTGCAGCATTGATGGTTTTGTAAAGAGGTAGGGGTAGTCTCCAAGGCCCCGCTTCTTCAAAAAAAAAAATAAATAAAGGCAAAGAAAACATCATGAACTGGGGTTAAGATAGTGTGTGATGTTGGTAGCAGCTTTTAGGGTACCATGTCTAACAGTTAGATTGGATTCCTCTGTTTGGAAACCCTGGTGGCGTAGTTAAGGGCTACGGCTACTAACCAAGAGGTTGCCAGTTCACATCCACCAGGCACTCCTGGGACACTCTGTGGGGTAGTTCTGCTCTGTCCTATAGGGTCTCTATGATTCGGAATCGACTGGACGGCAGTGGCAATAGGTGGTACAGTCTAGACTCTTGAGGACCCTCAAGCCACTGGCAGAAGCAAAATCAAAAGCAAAGCTTGACTGTAATAAAGTCTAGATATTTCCCTTAGATTAATATTAGAAAATGAATTCATCATCAATGATTGTAAATCGTAAGAACGTAAGGAAACAAGCATCGTAAGCAGGGGTTGTCAAATTTTTCCTATAAAGAGCTAAACAGTAAATATTTAGGCTTTACAGTCCATACAGTCTCTGTAACAACTATTAAACTCTGCCGTGGTAGTGTGGAGGTGGCCGTAGAAGTATATAAATGAATGTATGTGGCTGTATTCCAATAAAAGTTTATTTACAGAAGCAGGCAACAGGCCACATTTGGCCTGCAGACTAGTTCGCTGACCCATGAAATAGAGGGTGGAGTAGAGGAGATAAGACTGCAAATTTTTGAACACTGATGAAAAACGTGAACCCACAGATCCATCATATCCTGAGTAAGATAGGAGCAAGTCATGCCTACACATAACACAGTGAAGTGCATAACACAAAAGGCCTTGAAAGCAACCATATAGAAAAAAATAGATCCAACTACAAAAGTATGGTAATTAGAATCATAGAATTAGCAGTAATAGGAAAAGATAGTGGAATATCTTCATAGAGTTAAGAGAAGATGGTCAGTGTAAAATTGTATGCCCAACAAAACTGTCAAGGACGAGAATACAGACATTTACAGATAAACAAAAAAGGAGAGAATTCCCCGCCAAGAGACCTATTGTGAAGGACTATTCTTTAACAATAACGAAAATTGGCTTATAATTTTTGATGCTATTTAACCCATTTCCCCCCAGTGTTTTCATTTATCTCCTTTCTTGTTTTTTTAAAAAGACTTTCTCATTTCCCCCTTTTTTATACTGGTTTGAAATTTAAACATAGCTGTTGATATTTTCATGGTTTCTCTGAAAATTTTGTCATACAATATTTAACTTAAATAAAACAATATTGTCCTTCCGCTACCAACCCATAAACAAACTACCAAGAATTTAGAACACTTGAATTTCAGTCAACTCTCTCTCAACTTACATGCTATGTATATAATGATGTTGTTGTCAGATGATGAGAGATGCAAGAATAATTGATGAGCAATTAAAAACTGATAGCCATGTGTATAAATCTAAACAAACATTGTATAAAATAATAATGACAATTTTTAAGGGAAGATAGTGGCTCTGTGAGAGAAAAGACCTGATAGTCTGCTCCTATAATGATTACGGAAACCCTGGTGGTTAAGAGCTATGGGTGCTAACCAAAAGATCGTCAGTTGGTATCCACCAGGTGCTCCTTGGAAACTATGAGACAGTTTTACTCTGTCTTGTAGGGTCGCTGTGAGTCAGAATCTACTTGGTGGCAATGAGTTTGGTTTTTCTTTTTTGGTTTATAATGATTATAGTAGAAAACCCTACAGGGTGGTTGTGTTCTGTCACATGGGGTCACTATGAGTCAGAATTGACTTGACGGCACCTGACAACAACATCATTATATACATAGCATGTAAGTTGAGAGAGAGTTGACTGAAATTCACGTGTTCTAAATTCTTGGTAGTTTGTTCATGGGTTGGTAGGGGAAGGACAATATTGTTTTATTTAAGTTAAATATGTATGACAAAATTTTCAGAGAAACCATGAAAATATCAACAGCTATGTTTAAATTTCAAGCTAGTATAAAAAAGGGGGAAATGAGAAAGTCTTTAAAAAAATAAGAAAGGAGATAAATGAAACACTGGGGGGAAATGGGTTAAATAGCATCAAAAATGATAAGCCAATTACCAACAATTGCAGTAAATGTAAACCAACTAAACTGGTCAGTTAAAAGACACTAATTGTCAGATTGGATTTTTAAAAAATTTAGCTACATGATATAGCTACAAGAATCACCCTTAAAGACTTAGAACACAGAAAAATTGGAAGTACCCAAAAGTTGGAATAACTTTATTAGACAAAATGGAACTAAAGATCAGTAGTTAAGAAAGTTCACTATCAGAAAGACACAAGAATTTTGAGCTTAGGTGCATTAAGTAAAAATAGCATCAAAACATAGTATTTAGTAAGAAAAGAAAGTGTAAGGAGAGATTGAAAAATTCACCATGATAATAAGAATTTTCTCAGTTATTGATAAGGGATAGCTTCAGATTTGAACATAACTTGATACAGTAGACCTAAATAGAACTCTGCCACCAATGATGAGAGAATTAGAACTTGTTCTTTTCCCTGAGTCCCTGGGTGGCGCAAACATTTAAGTACTTGACCATTAGGTTAGTGGTTCAAGCTTACCCATAAAAAAAAAAAAAAACCCATAGGTACTTCAAATCAAATCTGGAGACCTGCTTCCAGAAGGTCACAGCCTTAAAAACCCTTTGGATTACGGTTTACTCTGCACACATTGAGTCACCGTGAATTGGAATTGACTCAATTGCAACTTGTTTGGTTTTTATTTTTCTCACACACCATGGAAAATTTACAAAAATGGATAACATTCTATACTATAAATCAAGTTTCAGATTTAAAAAATTCATGTCATATAGTCAGTCTCTGACCTTAATTTTGAAATCCCAACATATATTAAAAAAGATGTTTTAGTACTTTTGAATAACATAAGTCAAAGAAGTTTGTAACTGAAGTTTTAAAATACTCAAAACTCGGTAATAAAATATTATCAAAACTTTTAAGATTTAGCAGAAGTGGTACTTAAAGGAAAATGTATAGGCATATAATTTTGTGTAAGAAAGAATGAAAACACATGAGCTAATCATCCAATTAAGAAGTTAGAAAAATAACAATAAATCTCCAAAAAGTAGAAGGAAAATGATAAAGATTAAAAATCAGTTTTTTAAAAAAAAAGCCCAGAAAGAATATCAACAAACACAAAAGTTGTTTATTTGAAAATATCAGTAAAGAGTGCTCAGGAAACATCACAAATAGATGATATTAGGACTAAAGTGAAGGACATAACTACAGATGTAGCAGCAGGTAAAAGGATTAATAGAATATGAAAGATCTTATGCTCGGAAATTGAAAACACACATGGAATGTTCAAATTCCTTTTAAGAAAAAAAAAAAAAAAAAACCTTCCAAAATGGAATGAAGAAGAAATAGAAAGCGCGAATAGCACTGTAACTACTAAGGAAGTTGAATCAGTAGTTAAATCTTTCCGTAAAAAAATGCCAGGTAGTGTTACAGACTAGTTATTCTAAATTTTCAAGAAAGATATCATCCCAGTGTTGACAACTCTTCCAAAGACTAGAAGAAAAAAAAATTCTCCAACACCATGAAGTAGATATTATCTTGATGTCAAAACCTCACCAGGAGAACATGAAAATTACAGGCTATTCTCATGAACATTATTAGTTAACTGAATTCAGCAGTATTTATGAAAGATGATATACATAACCAAGTTGAGTTTTTCCCAGAACTGCAAGGGCGATTTGAACATTAGGAGGTATGTCATTATAATTCATAACATTAACAATTAAAGGAGAAATATCAAAAGACTATGAGTAGATGCAGAAAAAACATTGGATAAAATTTAGCACTCACTCATCATAAAGATTACTAGCAAACTAGGATAAAAAATAATTTATGCAACCTGTACCTACTAGAAATGATATTTTGAGTTACTTACAAAAGCTATAACTGACATATTTTTTTTGGCGATGAAGGAGTTTGTTAGGGAAACTTACATACGAAGGCCAAGTCCTGGACAGCTCCAGGATCCAGGCAGCTTTCTCTGTACCCCACAGTGAGAGGGCAGAGGTTTTATAGTGGTGGTGGATAATAGTGACTGCAAACCAGGGACTTAACGTAAGATTAATTCAGCAAACGGTAATGAACTAGTGGACTACATGAGGGCACACATGTTCGGCCTCACAAAACCTGTTTTCCCTTTAGTCCACCCCCTTGAGACTGACTTTTACAACTTGGGATGTTCCCCGTCTTCTGCTACAGTACGAGAGACCCAGTTCCCTCCCTGCTGGAAACAGATATAGGCAGTGGGGTTGGACAGGTGCCATGTGGTGCCCATGCATGTGCAAAAGACAAAGTTACTGTGTGCCAAGAACGGGGGGAAGTATTCCCTGGTAAGGAGAAGGAACTGGGAGAGTGAAGGTGACCCAGCTCCCAGCCTCCTTATCAGAGAATATTCTGGGCCCAAAGCCTTACTTAAGCAGGCTGGATGGGAGGTATAGAGACAGACCATTCCCCAAACAGTCCACCCACGACTTCCATCAGGGTGCCAGAAAAAGAAGCAAAGCAGTTCCAAGTCCTGGTATGCCCATCATCCGTTTTGGATGTTGAGCTGTGGTTTGGTGCATAAGTCCGGTGGATGTTGTAAGTGTACATCATTTGAGGTAGCATTTAATGCGGGTCACTAGTGGGACTGTCCCCAACAGATTGATCGGGCCTTCTTGGAAGACAGATCCTAACCAGCTACCCCAGTTGTGGCTTAATCTAAGCCAACTGAATAGATTAAAGGGCTGCATTTGTATAACTGACATAATTTTTTTTTTGTTTAAGTATTAGGTTTATTTCCTTTGAAATCAGGGACAAAAAAGAATGCCCGGAATCATCTGTTCATAATTGTACTGGAGCCCATTCAGAAAAACAAGAAAAAAAAAGCAGATTAAAAAGGAAGAAAAAGAGCTGACATATACTAACACTATCATTGTATGGAAAATACAAAACTATAAACAAATTATTTTTAAAAGTAGAAGTGCTTGGCTGCTAAGCAAAAGGTCAGCAGTTCGAATCCACCAGCCACCCCTTGGAAACTCCGTGGAACAGTTCTACTGTGTCCTGTAGGGTTGCTATGAGTCAGAATTGACTCGATGGCAATGGGTTTGGTTGGGTTTTTTTTTACCCCATGGTGAATTTCTGTGTTCTAGAAACAAACACAAAATGCGTTTTTGTTTTGTTTTTGTTGTTCTTTCTCTGTTTTGTTTTGAAGTCAGTGATTATAATAGCAACAATTTATAAATTACCTGGCAACTAAATCTAACAAAAGGTATGTAAGATCTGTGTTCAGAAAACGATAAAACATTACTGAATCACAGTAAAAAAGACCTAACTTAAAAGATAATCTGTGTTCCTGAATAAGAAAACTCAATATCCTAAGAATGTCAGTTTCTTAATTGATTTATCGTCACTGCAATTGTACGCAAAGCCCCAAAAGGTATTTTCACGGATCTTGACAAATGCATTTGAAATTTATACGCAGGTGCGAAGGACCAAGGAGATAAAGATTTTGTAATAACAAAAAAACTAGAAACAAACATCCCTCAACAGGTGACTGTTGGAATAAACTATGGTGTGTCCACACACAACGAAGTACTATAAAAAGGGCTGAGGAAGATCTTTATAGACACTTATAACTTCATGACCAGCATATATTAATTGAAAGGTGCAAGAGGCCGAAGTGTTATAGTGTGGTATTATCTGGATTACTTATATGTTCTGTGAGGTTTATAACATACAAAGAAGCAATTAAAGATGATATTGAAAGAATGGGGGGCTATCATGGATTGAATTGTGTCCCCCAAAAATGTGTGTATCAGGTTGGCTGGGCCAGGATTCCTCCTATGGTGATTACCCACCATTTTGTCATCTGATGTGATTTTCCTGTGTACTGTAAATCCTGCCTTTATGATGTTAATGAGGGGGGTTGGGCCGCAGTTTTTGATGAGGCAGGGCTCAGTCTACTAGATTGGATTCTGTCTTGAGCCAGTTTCTTTTGGGATATAAAAGAGAGAAGCTAGAGAGTCAACGGGACCTCATACCACCAAGAAAGCAGTTCTGGGAGCAGAGCGCATCCTTTGGACCCCGGGTTCCGAAGAAGCTCCTTTTCCAGGGGAAGATTGATGAGAAGGACCTTCCTCCAGAGCCAACAGAGAGAGAAAGCCTTCATGTGGAGATTACGCCTTGAATTTGGACTTTTAGTCTACTTTACTGTGAGGAAATAAATTTCTCTTTGTTAAAGCCATCCACTTGCGGTATTTCTCTGAAAGCAGCACTATGTAACTAAAAAAAAAAAAAAGACGGGCATATTTAACTGGCTGTGAAAGGGGGTAACTCTGGAGCATAGAAGAGCTACAGATAAAAATGCATATAATTTCTTTCAAATGTTGCTGCTGAGTACTGAGTTATAGTAATTCTTGAAATGTATTTTTATTTCTAAACGTATTTTTGTTATGTTGCAACAGCTTTTAAGTTAGGATTTTTTTTTTCCTTAGTGGAAAGAGTGAAAGAACAATTAAAACTTTCCTTGGAAAACAAGAATGGTGTAGTGCAAACCGGTGAATTGACAGTTGTACTTGATGGATTAGTGGTTGAGCAAGAAAATCTAGCAAACGGCAGCTCATCTCCAACCAGTAAGCTAACTTTATATGTTTTTAAAATTCAAGGAAAAAAACTCAGCAGGAACTATGTAAAAAAACGTAGTTTATTTTTTCTTGTCGTTCAGTAGAAATACAGCAAAATGGTGATGCCTTACATGAAAATGGAGAGCCTTTAGCAAGGACAACTATCAGGTAGAATACTTTATTTTATTATTTGTGGCAACATGATGTAACATTTCCATTTCTGAAGTTTTTAACTTTCATCTTAGTTTAGAATTTGCCACAGAATTTAAAAGCATAGATCTAAATATGTCATTCTGACTGAATTCTTATGAAAATAGTTTTTTAATAACAGCTTTATTGATATATAATACACATACCATAAAATTCGCCCTTTTAAAGAGTACATTTCCGTGATTTTTAGTATATTCAGAGTTATGCAAGCACAGTCACTGCGTATTTTCAGAATTCTCATCACCCACATAAAGAAACTCCGTACCCATGAGCAGTCCCTTTCCATTCTTCCTTCCTCCCAGATCCTGGCAACCACAGATCTACTTTCTGTGGCTATGTTTTGCCTACTATGACTGTTTCATATAAATGGAATCATGCAGTATGTGACCTTTTGTGACTAACTTTTTTTAATTAACATTATATTTTCAGGGTTCATCCATGTTATAGCTTGTATCAAGTGCCTTATTGTTTTTTTATTGGAAAATGGCTTGTTAGAATCTCTGTTTAGGCATATTTTATTGATAAAATTCTAAAGAGAATTGGATACTATGGAAAAATGATTATCTTATTGTTGTCTGAATTGGCAGCTTCTTGCAGATCACTAGAAAATAGATTCTCCACAGATTGTGGTCTTCCCTCAGAAATCCTGCCATTTGCAGAAACTGCCTGGCATTCACATTTCCTGATGATTAATAGGAGCTATGTTTGAAATATTTAAATTGGAATAAAAGCATTAATAGTTCAAATATAATGAAATTGACCAAACCCATTGCTGTTGAGTTAGTTCTGACTCACTGCAACCCTACAGAACAGAAGAGAATTGCCCCATAGGGTTTCCAAGGCTGTAAATCTTCACAGAAGATTTGCCACATCTTTCTCCCACAAAGCTGCTTATGGGTTCGAACTGCTGACCTTTCGACCTTTCGGTTAGCAGCCAAATGTTTTGACCACTGTGCCACCAGGGTTCCTTATAATGGAATTAGCACCTGAAAATGTTAAATAATACATATTGCTGTAAAATTAACATTTCTGCATTTGAAAAAACACTTTGGTCTGTGATAAAGTGTGACCTTTATTAATCTAGGGAGCTACTAATACCATTACTTCTAAATCGCTGTTAAAGGATTCTCATCAAAGAACAGATAAGTTTGTCTTCCGAATATTTATTTGACTTAAATAAATATATTTAGTGTCCATTTTGTAACTTACACTGAGAAAATTAAGCATAAAAAGATCAATCAAAAAGTATTAGTGTGTGTATGTATATGTCTGTTTTTATAGTTTTTGAAAGAGTTTTAGCTGCATAAAGGAGCTTGATCACGTGTTTATTATGTTGTAACACATCTTGAATAAAAGGATAGCTCTGCAGCACCAGAAGAACTTCACACGGGTTCTTTTACCTGAACTCCTGGATCACTGACTCCCACTGGGTAGCTGGGAGAGGTATACAACCAGAATTCCCTGGGGCGTTTTTTCAGACCTTAATTGCCCACATTTCTGCATGTATCTCATTCCAAACATCTAAGTGACCAGGGAGGGGAGGGTGGCATTCATTTATCCATTTGTTCATTCAACACATAATTATTGAGTGCTTGTTTGGTGCTCCGGTGGCACAGTGGTTAAGAACTACAGCTGTTATCCAAAAGGCTGACAGTTCAAATCCACCAGCTGCTCCTTGGAAACCCTACGGGCAGGGGCAGTTCTGATCTGTGCATAGGGTCATTATGAGTCGGAATCTACTTGATGGCACTGGGTTGTGGTTTGGTGCCAGAGACTAGTCCAAGCACTGGGAATACCTTCCCTGTTTCCATGATGTTTACATTCTGATGGGATAAAAGGAGATATAAACAAGTAGAGAAACAGATAAGCTAATCAGAGATAGCGATAAGAAGTATAGAATCCTTGAAGCAAGGCAAGGTGACAGGAATGGAAGGAAGGCTGTTTTAAAGAGAGATGTCAGGGAGTCATCAGTGAGGAAGTGCCATTTGAGCTAAAATTAAAAAGCCGAGAATGAACCATCCATGCAGAGTTTTTCGGGAAGAGCATTCCGGGCAGACGGAATAACTAGTGCAGAATCCTGAGTTTATTCGTGGTTAATTTATGTTCTGTAAATTCTTCTCTCTCTAGAGCATAATATTTAATCTTTTCTGATTGTATTAACCTTATAGTTTCACTACCTAGTATACAACAGTTTGTAATAAACTTCTGATGACTTCAGCATTTTGTTTTGTAAGCAGTAAAATTGACATAGGACATCTGCAAGGTGAGCAAGGAGGAGCTTGGAGAGAGAGAGATCAGGCTGCTCTGTGGAGGGGGAACAGATAGTGTGATAAGAGTGGAAGCAGAGACATCAGTTAGGAGGTTATTAGAGACATGTGTAATTTGGAAAAACTCTCCTGGTGACTTTCATGATTATTGCCTGACTCCCCATTCGCTGCCAATAAAATTTGAAATGTTTGATTTTCCAATCGTAGTTTTTATTTATTTGTAGTTATTTATACAGTAAATTCTTCTAATTCTATTAGATATAATACTTAGCTTTTTCTGATCATCATATACTTCATAATTCTAGTGCCTAGCATATAATAATTGGTAATCAACATTTGAAGACTTTTTCAGCTTATTTTTCAGTATTCATTAAAATTACAATACTTATGTTTGGAATTGGTTATTATAAGTTTCATGAGCATTGCTTTTCGAAACTACTTTTAGAGCCTTTAGAGATTAATATTCTTAAATTTAAATATTTAAAATGTACAATTCGAACATTCATTTGGCGGAATCGGTTAATTTTGACTTAGTATACCTGTATGTCTTATTATTTATTTTATCTGGCAGTGTAGGTACACTTAGAATTGAAAGTGATTTAAACTTTTATGTGATAAAAGCTTACCATATTTTTATTCATTACTCTTTATACCTAGTACTTTGCTTGACTATTAAGAACTCAGTAAATATTTCCTAAACTGTTCTGGTGAAACGTTGTTTAATTGTACTTAATTCATTGAAGTAAGGTATCTTTTTTTTTTAAAGGTTGGCGATTGAATGTACTACTAATGGAATAGATAATCATGTACCTACAGACACTCTAGTCCAAAACTCATGCTGTTCATATGTAGTTAATGGAGACAACACATCTTCATCTCCGTCTCAGGTTGCTGCCAGACCCCAAAATACACCAGCTCCAAAACCACTCACACCTGAGCCTGCCAGTGACACTGGTAAGCATGGCTATTTATGACATACTGTTTACATGAAAGGTTAATTAAGGTTTATGTGTCTATACCTACACTTCTGTTTTTGTTCAGTCTTAATTTTCTATACTGCGATAAGAATTTTAAAATTACAATCCCTGGAATTTTTTTTTTAATAATTTGAATTTCTCTAGATTATTTAGGAAGATATTCCAAAAATATATTAGTTTGGAGTCACAACACATTCCCCTATATAAGTACTTACATGATACCTAGATTCTTAGGCTTAATGCCACAAAATATGCTGTTTAATTCACGTTGTAAAATATATTTCTAAAAGAACTTTAGTGAATTCACTGATTTGTTAGTAAAAGTTAATAACAAATACTTCCTTTAACCTGTCTTTCAATATTACAGTTTTTTTCTTGGCACGTAACTTAGGAAAATTAAACAGCTGCCAGAAGGTTTTATGTTTTTCAAAAATAAGCTTTATTCTATTATAGAAGGAATATTTAAAGAAGATTTTTCTACAATCCTATTTTTCAGTGGACTCTGCTGTAAAATCAGTAAATTTTTTGATTGTATATTAACTCAGATGAGTCTCCCAAAACTCAAACATCTTAGCACTTGCTTAAGATTACTGTATTTTTATACAGATAGCATGCACCCTCTATGTTTGTTTGCCAACCGCTCCCTCCCCCTGTGAGGTACGTTCCTAAGTGCTGCTATGCCAATATTTTTATGTGTTGCCATAAAAAAATTAGCATAGCACGCAGGGGGAGGATGCAATTAGCAAACAAATGTAGAAGGCATGCGTTATTTTTGTTAAAATACAGTACTAAGTAATACGTGTTGGAGCTCGAATTGGAATCCTGGTCTTTTGATTCCAGAGCTTATGTTCTTTCATATGTTTGTCTATTTATGAGAAAGTATTAAATAGACGTAAAGAAGCAATTCAGTAATGAAATTTATAGGTAAGAATTATGTATTTATACCTAACGATGAGAGGTTTTTACCAAGAATACCCTGAGAGTTTTTGTAAACATGGGAACTGACGTGTATGAATAATATTTTTGTTTTGTTTTATTACATGCTGCCTTTTTTTTAAAAAAAAAAAAGGTGAATTTACAGATAGTTTCCAAAGTACCCGCAATAAGTAGAACTTCTTAGACATTAATTTAGGGTAACTGGAAAATAAAAGGAAGATAAATAGATATAACTAGGGTGAAATTAGTGAGCAAAATGCTTTTTTCGCCCTATTTTCTGATGTGACACTGAGATTTCTATTAGTAAAACAGAAAAGGAAACCTCATCTTAGATTATTCACAATTAGCTCTAAGAGCAGACTGTTTAAAACAGTTGCTATTTCTAATACTTGGGTTTTTAAGGATCTGTATGAAAAGACACTGTATATGAACAACATCCTAAGTAATACAAGAGAGTAAATACAACAGTGAGTTGCAAAGAACTGTCTTACATCATCCTTCAGTGTAGGATAATGGCTAACATTGTAGTGTAGATCATTTAAGTCATTCTGTAGGTGGCCAGTGCAGCACTTGGTAAACAATCAACTTGCTCATGGTTTGGTTAATTGAAAAATTAAATTTTACAGTTTTAAAAACATATGCTGAGGAAGCACCTATAGGAAGAGCCAATAATTTGTTAAAAAATCTGCTAACACATAGAAAAATGATTGACCTGAGAACCGGAATTTTTCACAATAAAGAGTAAATGAATGTAATGCTTTTTAGCCTAGAAGGGTTTTTTATTATTGTTGTTTTTAATTTAATTTTGTTGTTGTTGGGAGTATACACAGTAAGGCATGCACCATTTCAACAGTTCCTACATGTACAATTCAGTGACATTGATTACATCCTTTGAGTTGTGCAACCATTTTCACCCTCCTTTTCTGACTTGATCCTCCCCATTAACATAAATTCACTGGCCCCTAAGGTTCATATCTAATCTTTTGAGTTACTGTTGTCAATTTGATTCCATATAGATAGTTCTTAAAAGAACATAATACTCGAGGCATTTTTACCAGTTAAGCTAAACTGTTGTCTGGTTTTAAGATTTCAGGGGATATTTTTGCTTTAAAGATTACCGTAGGGCAATAGTTTTGGGGGTTCATCCAGTCTCCATGGGTCCAGAAAATCTGGATTTGATAAGAACTTAAAATTCTGTTAGCCTAGAAGGGTTTTCTATCAAATATTTGTCTTAGCCATTCCAAAAACAAAAAGAAAGAAAAGAAAAAACTAGTTACCCGCCCATAAAAAATTTTAAAATTTTAAACAGTGTAACTTCTTGTGAACTCTCCAAGGAGGTTGTAAATACTAGTAATAATAATACCCCTATGTAACTGGACCAATAAGCAACATTGTGATATATGGAGAAAAGATCGACATTGTCAAGGATTTCATTTTACTTGGATCCACAGTCAACCCCCATGGAAGCAGCAGTCAAGAATTCAGATGACATACTGCACTGGGTAAACCTGCTGTAAAAGACCTCTTTAAAGTGTTAAAAAGCAAAGATATCACTTTTAGGACTAAGGTGTACCTCACCCAAACCATGATATTTTCGATTGCCTCATAAAAATGTATGTGAAAGCTGGACAGTGAAAAAAGAAGACTGAAGAAGAATTGACGCCTTTGAATTAAGGTGTTACCAAAGAATATTGAGTATGCCATGGACGGCCAGAAGAATGAACAAGTCTGTCTTGGAAGAAATAAAGCCAGAGTGCTCGTGGGAAGCGAGGGTGACGAGATTTCGTCTCACATACTTTGGACATGTCATAGGAGGGACCAGTCCCTGGAGAAGGACGTCATGCTTCATAAAGTAGAGAGTCAACGTAAAAGAGGAAGACCTTCAACGAGATGGATTGACACAGTGGCTGTACCAATGGGCTCAGGCACGGCAGTGATCATGAGGATGGCGCAGGACCGGGCAGCGTTTCGTTCTGTTGTGCATGGGATTGCTATGAGTCAGAACTGACTTGATGACACCTCACAGCAACAATGTGACCAGATAAATGAGTTGATTTATTATATAGGATTGTCATTGGATTCATAGTGGTTTATCCACTTCCATTCTTTCTGGCACTAATTAGATCGCAGGGCCAATCATTTACTAGTCCACTCCTGGTTTGCGAAAAGTATAATACTGAATATTCATTTTGGAAAGTCTCATACCATCATTTTATTTCATTCTTTTCATCTCCCTTCGTTTAAAGTATCTGAAATTTGGAGGGGTACCTCTTACTTGTAGAATGTGTAGCTATTTTAGCAGACCGGTAAAAATATTCATTGACCAGTAGTTGTTGCATGTTTTTGCATTTGGACATATTCAGATGTTGATATAAAAAGGATTTACTGAGGTGCTCCTCATTGTAGAATCTCTTCTATAGTGTTATTGTGTACCATGGAGTCAATTCCAACTCATAGTGACCCTAGAGGTCAGAGTAGAACTGCCCCATATGGTTTGCTAAGCTGAAATCTTTATGGGAGCAGATCACCAGGCCTTTTCTTTCATGGAGCAGCTGGTGGGTTTGAACCTCTGATCTTTTGGTTAGCTGCGGAACACTTTAATCATTGCGCCACCACGGTACTCTACAGCTTGTCAAATACTTCATCGACTCTAGCTAGTGAGAATAAATTTGCTTCCCACATGCCTCTCTTATTTATCCTGCTGGAAATTTCAAGGTGAAAATATAACACGCATGGGGGGACTAGAAGTGAAGGCTCTGTCATAAGTAATTTCTGTGACATTCAAAACAACTGTAAGGAAACCTAAGACAATCTGAATAGTAATAATAATAGCCAATGTTCGTACTATAGGTGTTGTAGATACTATATGTATCCATAACCGATTTAACTCACACAGTTGCTCTATGAAATGGGTACTAGTTTTCCCTTTTTCTTTTGAAGGAACTAATGCACAGAGAAGTTGAAGTCACAGCTAGGAAGTAGAAGAGCTTTCACTGACATTCATCCGTATGGCTCTCGACTCTTTGCACTTTGCTTTCCTGTTCATTTTGATGTGTTTATTATAGTGTCTCTAAGCTGTTAACCTATTCGTCTTTCATACTGTGATAGGCTTGAAATAATACTTCCTCAACTAACTTAGTGATAGTACTTTCATCTTCTCTTATTATCATTGGCGGCATCTGACAAAACATTTCAACTGTGTTCATTCCATTGGCTGGTTTAAAAGACTTCCGGAACCTTCTCTGTTGGTAGCAACCACTTGGCTTGTCCTTTGTATGATCTCTCATACAAAGAGAGGATGTTAGGAGGATGAATTCAGGTACTTTTTCAAGCAGTGGGGGAAATGCCTATCCCTTTTATGGTGGTGGTACAAAATACTCTGTTTTCTAATTAAGGACTTTAAAAATCAGTTTTCCTTGTTGGAAGTTAGAAGTTGCAGTCATAGTGGGGTTGTCTATACTCTGTGTATAACATATAACATGTCTTTAATTCCTTACCTATGCTTCCAAAATCCTGAAATCTCTAAAATTTAAAGTGTTTGTTTGGTAAACTCATTTGATGGCAAAATGACTAGAACTGACATGAGGCTCTTTATAGCTTTCATTTATCGCAGTGCGAGTATACTTAAATTTTGCTGCAGAAATATTAATGTTAACATCAGAACCCGCTTAGGTATTGTTATAATATACAATATATGCACCATACTACATTTCTGAATTCTATAAAGTTATGGATTCTGGGACCTGGCCCCAAGAGGTTCAGATAATAAGGGATGTGAGCTTATACTAAGGAGTTTAAAACAATTTCTTTTCACTAGAGACAGCTGCACAAGGGTTATGTTTTCTTTCTGTTCTTTTGAGTGTTGACTAACGGGACCCATTTGATATGTTCATTGGCTGGATATTGTTAGTTATTTTAATCTAAAATGGGCAAAAGTCATGATGTAGTGCAAAGATTAGATTTGGCTTCTGAAAGGATTGGGTTCAAATCCAGCCCTACCATTTATTAATTGTATGACCTTGGACAAATTTAACATTGTCAAATTTTAGCTCCCCCATTTACAATAAGAGGGTAGTACTCAATTAGCCCCCCACATGTCTGTCCATTTGTCATAGTGTGGGGGCTTGTGTGTTGCTGTGATGCTAGGAGCTATGCCACGGGTATTCACATACCAGCAAGGTCACCCATGGGGGACAGGTTTCAACTGAGCTTCAAGACTAAGACAGACTGGGGAGAAGGACCCAGGAGTCTACTTCTGAAAATTATTAGCCAGTGAAAACCTTATGAATAGCAGCAGAACATTGTCTAATAGGGTGCTGGAAGATGAGCCCCTCAGGTTGGAAGGCACTCAAAAGACGATTGGGGAAGAGCTGCCTCCTCAAAGTAGAGTCAACTTTAATGACGTGGATAAAGTCAAGCTTTCAGGATCTTCATTTGCTGATGACTCAAAATAAGAAGCAGCAGTTACAAACATCCGTTAATTGGAATGTGGAATGTACAAAGTATGAATCCAGGAAAATGGGAAATCATCAAAAATGAAATGGAAGGCATAAAGATCGATACCCTAGGCATTAGTGAGCTGAAATGGACTGGTATTGGTCATTTTTCAATCAGACAGTCATATGGTCTCCTATGCCAGGAATGACAGCTTGAAGAGGAATGGCATTGAATTCATCGTCACAAAGAACACTTCAAGATCTATCCTGAAGTACAACACTGTCAGTGATAGGTTAATATCCATAAGCCAACAAGGAAGACCAGTTAATACTACCCTTACTCACATTTACGCACCAGCCACTAAGGCCAAAGATGAAGAAATTGAAGATTTTTTACCAGCTTTTTCATTCTGAAATTGATCGAACATGCAGTCGGGATGCACAGATATTGAAACGTGAAAGTTGGAAACAAAGAAGAAGGATCAGTAGTTGGAAAATATGGCCTTGGTGATAGAAACAATACCAGAGATCACATGATTGGAATTTTGCAAGACCAATGACTTCTTCATTGCAAATACCTTTTTTCACTAATACAAATGGCAACTATACACACAGACCTTGCCAGATGGAATACACAGGAATCAAATTAACTACATCTGTGGAAAAAGACAATGGAAAAGCTTGATATCATCAGTCAGAACAAGGCCAGGGGTCGACTGTGGAACAGACCATCAATTACTCATATGCGAATTCAAATTGAAACTGAAGAAAATTAGAACAAGTCCACAAGCACCAAAGTACGATTTCGAGTATATCCCACCTGAATTTAGAGGCCACCTCAAGAATAGATTTGATGTATTGAACACTAATGACTGAAGACCAGATGAGTTGTGGAAGGACATCATGAATGCAGAAAGCAAGAGGATATTAAAAAGACAGAAGAGAAAGAAAAGACCTAAATGGTTGTCAGAAGAGACCCTGAAACTCGCTCTTGAACATCGAGTAGCTAAAGCAAAAGGAAAAAGCGATAAAGCAAAAGAACTGAACAGATTTCAAAGGGCGGCTCGAGAAGACAAAGTATTGTGATAACATGTGCAGAGACCTGGAGATAGAAAACCAAAAGGGAAGAACACGCTCAACGTTTATGAAGCTGAAAAAACTGAAGAAAAAATTCAAGCATCGAGTTGCAATAGTGAAGGATTCTACGGGAAAAATATTAAACAATGCAGAAAGCATCAAAAGAAGATGGAAGGAATACACAGAGTCATTATACCAAAAAGAGTTAGTCGACGTTCAACCGTTTTAAGAGGTTGCATATGATCAGGAACCGATGGTACTGAAGGAAACAGTCCAAGCTGCGCTGAAGGCATTGGCAAAAATCGAGGCGCCAGGAATTGATGGAATGTCAGTTGAGATGTTTCAACAAATGGATGTAGCACTGGAAGTGGTCCCTCGTCTATGCCAAGAAATATGGAAGACTGCTTCCTGGCCAACTGACTGGAAGAGATCCATATTTATGCCTATTCCCAAGAAAGATGATCCAACTGAATGCAGAATTATCGAACAATATCATTAATATTGCATTCAAGCAAAATTTTGCTGAAGATCATTCAAAAGTGGCTGCAGCAGTATATTGACAGGGAACTGCCAGAAATTCAAGCTGGATTTAGAAGAGGACATGGAACCGGGGATATCATTACTGATGTCAGATGGATCTTGGCTGAAAGCAGAGAATACCAGAAGGATGTTTACCTGTGCTTTATTGACTGTGTAAAGGCATTCAACTGTGTGGATCATAACAAATTATGGATGACATTGTAGGGAATGGGAATTCCAGAACACTTAATTGTGCTTATGTGGAACCTGTACATAGATCAAGAGGCAGCTGTTCAAACAGAACAAGGAGATACTGTGTGGTTTAAAGTCAGGAAAGGTGTGGGTCAGAGTTATATCCTTTCACCATACCTGTTCAGTCTGTATGCTGAGCAAATAATCTGAAAAGGTGGACTATATGAAAAAGAACGAGGCATCAAGATTGGCGGAAGACTCGTTAACAACCTGCATTATGCAGGTGACACAACCTTGCTTGCTGAAAATGAGGAGGACTTGAAGCACTTACTGATGAAGATCAAACACTACAGCCTTCAGTATGGATTTACACCTCAACATAAAGAAAACAAAAATCCTCGTAACTGGGCCAGTAGGCAACATCATGATAAACGGAGAGGAGATTGAGGTTATAGAGGATTTCGTTTTACTTGGATCCACAATTAACACCCATGGAAGCAGCAGTCAAGAAATCAGAAGACACATTGCATTGGGCAAATCGGCTCCAAAAGATCTCTTTAAAGCAAGGATATCACTTTGAGGACTAAGGTGCGCCTGACTCGAGCTATGGTGTTTTTAGTCATCTCATATGCGTGCAAAAGCTGGACAGAGGATAAGGAAGACCGAAGAAGAATTGACACCTTTGAATTGTGTTGGTGAAGAATATTAAATATACCATGGTGGAAGGTCATCGAAAAAGAGGAAGACTCTAAACGAGATGCATCGACACAGTGGCTGCAACAAGAAGTTCAAGCATAGCAACAGTTGTGAGGATGGCACACGACCAGCGTTTCATTCTCTTGTGCATAGGGTTGCTGTAAGTTGGAACCGACTCAGCGGCACCTAACAACAACACAACAGCAACTCAATGAGCTACCTTAATGGATTGTTTTGAAACTTAAATTAGATCATTGATCTAAAACATCTAGCATAGTCCTTGGACAATAATCAGTTGTGGGTGGAGGAAGAACAATTTTTATGGACATGTAAATTATCAGTTTTCTCACCAATAAAATGGTAATAATGCTGGTATTCCTTTGGGTTCAATAGTTTGCTACGACAACTCATGGAAAATGCTATACCTACAGTTTTAATATAGTAAGAAGGATACAAATGAAGAGGAGATGCATAGGGCGAGGTCTAGAAAGAGTTCCAGGGTGAAGTGTCCATGTCCCAGAAAGGGCCACGCCACACTCCCATATGCATTGACGTCTTTCACCAACCAGAAAAATGAAAATAAAGAAAAGTATGTCTCTGGGTCCTGGTACTGGGTTATTTCTCTGTGAAATTTTTTTGCCATCTCCAGTAATACTATCTTAAGAATTAATGCCACTGTATACTTCCTACTATTAGCAGAAGCGCTCTTTAGATATTAGCTACCATTTGCATGAAATAAGAGAGATTGAAAGGGATCATTTTTAAGTTTTTATATAGCCCATGCAGACTTTCCTTTAGAATTTATAATTCCAAGGCAAAACATTCGTTATCCTAACGTTGTTTTCTCTTTAAGTTACATTTTATCATTTACATGTTGTGTATTCCTCAAATGTGAGCAACTTGAAAATATAATTTGTCTTATTTTATAGGCTCTGAATAAGTATAATTGATTGATTAGTTAATTGATTTCTTTGTCATTACCTGATAGATCGTCTTATGAATTTTCCCCTCTTAGTTAATGGAGAGTCATCCTCATCTGCACCAACTGCTAACACGTCCAGCGCGGGGCCTGCAATAGCATCTGAAGAACCCACCTTGTCTTCAAATTGCACTAGTACTACTGTTGAGGATCCTTCAGTTCAAGAAATACCACCTTCCTCAGAAAACAATGAATGTATCCCTTCTACCAGCTCAGCACTGGAATCAGAAGCTATAAGTACCCTAGAGCCTGCCGCCTCTAGTTCAGAAAATAGTTCTGCTTATGAAGCAGCCAAAATAAGACAGTCAGATGGGTGTGCGGAACCTATACGGCAGCAGCCTGGAAGTGCCAACACAGAAACTTTGCCATCAGGGTATGTTCAATTTTTATTTTTTAGTGTTTGATTTAGATTTAAGTAGCAATATTTTGATAATATCTTACCACAGAAGGTGTGTATAAAATTTTTCCATAGTTCAGTAATTTGAAGTCTGAATTAGAATATGATTCATATAATTTATTTGCTATAAAAGGAAGTACTTTTTGGAACTAAGAACAGTTGCTCATCTTGTTGAAATATGTGTAGTATGAAGGGAAAAGAGAAAAAAATTCATATTAATTTTTAAGACCCTCTCAATTTGAACTTTGGTTTATTTTTACTTTTAGGTAAAAATGACCATGGCACTCCACATACTAACCTCGGTTCTCTAGCGTTTTTTATGGTCTGCTCCCCAGGCCCCAAATTTGAGAACAAGTAGCCATCCTTTTTCTCGATTAATACAGAGTGGTGTGTCATCTGCATATCGCAGGTTGTTAATGGGTCTTCCTACAATTCTGATGCCATGGTCTTCTTCATGTAGTCCAGTTTCTCAGATTATTTGCTCAGCATACAGACTGAATAAGTATGGTGAAAGGATACAACCCTGATGCACACCTTTCCTGATTTTAAACCATGCAGCACCTCCTTGTTCTGTTTGAACAACTCCCTCTTGGCCTAAGTACAGGTTCCTCATGAGCACAATTAAGTGTTCTGGAATTCCCATTCTTCGCAGTGTTATCCATAGTTTGTTATGATCCACACAGTCGAATGCCTTTGCATAGTCAATAAAACACAGGTAAACATCTTTCTAGTATTCTCTGCTTTCAGCCAGGATCCATCTGACATTACCAATGATGTCCCTCATTCTACACCTTCTTCTGAATCTGGCTTCAATTCCTGGCAGTTCCCTGTTGATATACTGCTGCAACTACTTTTGAATGATATTGAGCAAAATTTTACTTACATGTGATATTAATGATACTGTTCAATAATTTCCACATTCTCTTGGATCACCTGTTTTTAAAATGGGTGTAGATATTGGTTGGCTAGGTAGCCGTCTTCCAGTTTTCTTGGCAAGACGAGTGAACGTTTCCAGCTCTGCATCCATTTGTTGAAACATGTCAACTGGTATTCCATCAATTCCTGGAGCTTTGTATTTTGCCAGCGCTTTCAGTACAGCTTGGACTTCTTTGTTCATTACAGTTGGTTCTTGATCATATGCTACCGCCTGAAATGGCTAAATGTTGAACAGTTCTTTTTGGTACAGTGACTCTGTACTTCTTCCATCTTCTTTTGATGCTTCTTGCATCGTTTGATATTTTCCCCATAGAATCCTTTAGTATTGCAATTTGAGGCTTGAATTTTTCCTTCAGTTCTTCCTATTTCAGAAATGCCAAGCGTGTTCTTCCGCTTTTGTTTTCTATCTCCAGGTCTTTGCACGTTTCATTATAATACTTTACTCTGTCTTCTAGAGCCACCCTTTGAAATTCTGTGTTCAGCTCTTTTACTTCATCATTTCTTCTGTTTACTTTAGCTACTTGATGTACAAGAGCAACCTTCAGAGTCTCTTCTGACATCCATTTTGGTCTTTTCTTTCTTTCCTGTCTTTTAAATGACCTTTTGCTTTCTTATATATGTTGTCTTTGATGTCATCCCACAACTCATCTGGTCTTTGGTAATTATTGTTCGATGGAAAGTCACATAACCCTGCTGATTGGCTCAACTCAGTTGCTTTTTATTGTTGCTTAGTAGTTCTTAATCTTTTTTTTAATTTCACACTGTCGTTGTTCAACTCCCCATGATATTCTAGGAGTGTTCTATACATGTATTCTATTTTTTCATCTCTCCCGTATTTACTTATCAGTGTTTTTATCTGTTTATTTGGCTGAACTTTGTTTATTTGCGGATGATAAACCCATTGCCATGGAATCAATTCCAACTCATAGCGACCATGTAGGACAAAGTAGAACTGCCCCATAGGATTTCCACAGCTGGAATCTTTACGGACTGCCACATCTTTCTCCCAACTGCTGACCTTTCTATTAGCAGCTGAACGCTTAACTACTGCACCACCAGGGCTCCTTTACTAATATTAATTAATGATTTGTCAGCTAAGCCTTTACGAGACGTATTTAGTGGTCTAGACTTGTTAACATACGTATACACTATAATCTGAAAATGCTCTAATGGAAATACGGACAGTGTACTGTGATAAAAGTACTTTCCAACTCAACTCACAGTAGTCAGAATGTCTACACTTAGCTGTCGAAACTGCACTTCTAGAGGTGTCTCATTGCCCTCTTGCCCTGATCTTCTCACCGTGTCTAACTTTAACTATTAAATCTGTATGTTCAGGCCAGACCTTTCCCCTAAACTTATTTTCACCTGCTTATTGGAAATTCTTTCCTCTGTTTCCTTCAAGCATTTCAGACCCTTTTTGTCCCTCTCAAAAATCTCTCATTGTCCCTGGGTCTACTATCTTTGGTAACTCAGTCGTTTATCCTAGTTTCTCACGTGTCAGCCACTGTGACAGATACATGTATGAAGCCGTTCTTAGGTCAAGAGCCTCATGGTCTAATGGGGGGTAAAGATAAGCAAAGAATTAGTGACAGTGCAGTACAATTAAAAAAATGCTAGAGGTTTCTTTAGGATGCTGTGGGAGGGCACATATGAGGGGGGCTCTAGGGCGGGGAAATAGGGAAAAATGACCTATGCTGTTGAGATCAAAGAATATTTTCTAGAAGAGATAACACTTAAGGTGGTAAGAGGTTTCATTCCAAGTAGAGCGAACACTATGTTCAAATCTCTAGCAGTCATAAAAAAGAATAAGGTAGCCTCAGGAAATAGTATTTTGTTACAGCTTGAGTTCTACATTTGAGGAAGCAAGGTACATAGTGCTTAAGAACAAACCTGTGTATGCCTGCTGAGGGTAGGAGTTTATCCTGAAAACCATGGATAAGCATTAAAGAATTTTAAGCAGAGGAGTGAGGTAATCTTACTCACATTTTATTAAGATCATCCTAGCTGTGATATAAACGGACAGATTGGGAGTTAAAGAGACAAGTTAGGGTAGTAGCCAGGCTGTTTTATAAATGAGGGAAGCAGGCATTCCAAATCAAAATGATAAGTACAAAAATGTAATTCTTTAGGGGCCAAATAAATGCTTCAACAGACCCGTAGTCACCATTTGTGATCTCTGCAATAGAACGGTTTTACATAAGTCTAGATGAATGTTTTCAAGTTGCAGGTTACAGCCAAGTTTATAACCAGCATTTAAACACATAAAAATGAGATAAATCAGCAAAGACTAAAATAGAAGATACTGGAGTGTATTACATGTAATAAGAGTTAACACTGTTTCCTGAAACTTTGTTTTTCTGGTGTGTGCTTGTATGTGTAAAATCTGTAGATGAATAGCAGTCCAGCACACAGAGTGGTTGATGTAAGTGTATGTGTTACTCTGTGAACTGTGGTTAAAAAAAAAAAAAAGTTTAAAAGCCATTGATCCTGAAGAGAAACCAAGCTAGCCTGAACTAAGGTAAAGACTCATCTTCTAGGTTGATATTAAGCTGGGACTAGTTGTGGGAAAGTGGAAGAAATAGAAAGAATGGAGCCAGGGTTGATCCTTCTGGGTTAGGCAGTGCTGGGCACTGGGTGGGCTGGGTGGCTTGTAAAAGCTTCTGAGTTGGCGGTTTTCAACTGTGCATTAGCTTCCTCTTCCCTCAGAAGTCTGTCTTTGTCCCTGTATCTCCTGTCTTTGATAAGTTGCTTAATTATTGATCTGATTACAAAGTAGAATCGTGGGCTCCTAGGCCTTACAGTGAGCTTGAGAACCACTGCCCCAAGTGCTTTTGTTAAATAATTCTTTACTCTCCACAGTTATAACATTGATTCACTTAATGCAGAGACGCACAGGTGAAATGAAAAAGTCTGTGTACTGAAATCTAATTTTCAGATCAGTGGAAAATCAGATTCATGTGTTAGTATTGGATTGCTTCTTCAGAGAGAGTAAAAAATAGCTTCCTGTGTCTTTTCCAGCCTCCAGATAGTGCTTAAGTTTCTGGATGGTGATATAGTTGACTGAGATTGATTCTAGAAAGAATATTGGACTTGGGATAGGAGATTGAGTTCTGTACTTGTAGGGCATCCAGCTGTTGGTTTCAGAGAGGCAGCTATATATACAGTTCCAGAACTGAGGAAGAATATTCTGAATGAAGAGTGTCGTGGGCTGGGGATAAGATTTGAGTGTTAGGCCAGGCTTGGTCTTGGAGCCTCAGGACCTTTGCATTTGCTCTCACTTTTGTCTGGAATGTTTTTTCCCCAGATATCTGCATGATTCACATTCAGGTCTCTGCTCAAACAATACCTTGTTCTAATATGTCTAGAGGCCTTCCCTGACTGCCCTGTCCAGGCAGCCTACTCTCATCTCCCAATCCCCTTACACTTCATTATTTTTTCCCATTTTATTTTGGAAATTTACAAACATACAGAAAAGTTGAAAGACTTTTATTCTACTAGTCTTATCTCAAATCTCTTCACCTCCTGTTTTTTAAATTCATTGCAATAAATTACAGATACTAGTATACTTCTCCCATCAACATTTCAGTTTGCCTATCATTAGAGTTCAATATTTTAGATTATTTTAGGTTAAGTTTACATAGAAGGAAATGCATAACCCTTAACTGTACCATTTTGGTGAATTTTGATAAATGCATACATCTGTGTAACCGAAACCCCTGTCAGGATATAGAACATTACCATCACCCCAGAAAGTTCTCTCCAGCCTGTTTTGCAGTCAATCTTTATTCCTACCTTCAGAGAGGCAGTCACTGTTCTGATTTTTTTCTACTGTAGATTAGTTTTGCCTATTCTAGAACTTAATATAATCAGTATGAACACTGTTTTTTTTGAAATCATCATAAAATAGCCTTATTATTTTTCATTTTAACACTTTTATCACCACATGACATGTATTTGTTTGTGTGCTTATTGTCTGTTTTCTTCCCAGCAGACTGAAAAAGACATTATTTTGTCCATTTCTGTATTTCTAGTGCTTAAAACTGTACCT
Source organism: Elephas maximus indicus (assembly GCF_024166365.1). NCBI lineage: Eukaryota > Metazoa > Chordata > Mammalia > Proboscidea > Elephantidae > Elephas > Elephas maximus. The sequence continues at coordinate 55,334,934 of NC_064833.1, read as the reverse complement.
GCCACACAGAAGGTACTCAATAAATATTTGTTAATAAGCATATTAGTGCTTGATTAAATTATATTGAGTAAGAGAGCAATTGGGCAAAAATTCAGACTTGTAAATGTCTCTGGAAGAAATGGTTAACAAGATCAAAAGCTATTAAAAAATTCAGATAAGAACTGAAAGACATCCATTGAGTTTAACAACAAAAAGGTTATGTTGATCTTTGACAAAGTGGTTTCTGGGAAATAGAGCTGTATTCAAATTGCTGTGAGTTGGGAGTGAATATTTTTCCCTGTCAAGACACTGGAAAAGAAAGGGATGGTAGATGGGAGTAGACAAAAAATACAAAAGATACACATGCAAAGGAATGAAGCTGGACCCGTATCTGACATCGCATATGAAAATTAACTCCAAATAGATCAATGACCTAAATGTAAGAACTAAAACCATAAAACTCTTAGAACAAAACATAGGAGTAATGCTTTGGGATGAGCTCAAACATAGCAACAACTGTGAGAATGGCACAGGACTGGGCAGTGTTTCATTCTGTTATACCTAGGGTCACTGTGAGTCGGAACCGACTTAACAGTACCTAATAACAACAGTGATTTGGGACCTAGTTTCAACAATGGATTCTTAGATATGACAACAAAAGCACAAGCAACAGAAGACAAAATAGGTAAATTGGACTTCATCAAAATTAAAAGTTTTTGTGCATCAGAGGACTTTTATCAACAAGTTTAAGAGATTGCCTATAGAATGGGGGAAAGATACAGAGGAACCATGTATCTGGTAAGAGTTTAAAATTCAGAATATATAAAGAAGTATAAGTCAACAACAAAAAGAGAAGTGATCAAATGGGCAGAGGACATTTAATAGACATTTCCCTAAAGAAGATATACAAATGGCCAGTAACCATGTGAAAAGATGCTCAGTCATTCATTAGGGAAATGCAAATCAAAACCACAGTGAGATATCACTCACACCCGCAAGGATGGTTAATATCAGACAAATGGAAAATAACAAGTGTCGGCAAGGTTGCAGAGAAGTTGAAACCATCATCTATTGGTGGTGGGAACATAAAACAGTGTAGCCGCTGTGAAAAACAGTCTGGTGGTTCCTCAGAAGGTTAAGCACAGAATTACCATACGACCCAACAATCCCAATCCTAGGTATGTACGCAAAAGATTTGGGAGGGACTCAGATACTTGTACACCAGTGCTCATTGTAGCATTATTCATAATAGCCAAAGGTGGAAACAACCCAAGTGTCCCTCAGCAGATGAATGGATACACAAAATGTGACATATCCATACGTGGAATATTATTCACTTATAAAGAGAAATTGAATTTTACACTAAAAAATGGTTAAAATGACACTTCTACACTTAAAAATGGTTACAATGGCAAATGTATTGTTGTATATATTTTACCATACCCTGCTTGAAGAAAGCAGACTATTTAGTATAAGAGTAGAGTAAGACATACATAAAATAAGAACAAGATCTATGAAAAAGGAATACTCAGAGAATCAAAAAGCTCTTGGAAATTTAATTCTGTGGTGAAGAAATTTCCCAGAAAGTATAGCAAAAAGATGAATTTATCAAATAAAATAGGAAAATAAGAGGACTTAGTCCAGAAAGAGAGGAAATCCAACAAAACAAAACAAAAAAACCTTTGGCAAACTTGAAGGACATGAATTTCTTTATTGAAAGAGTCCACCAAAACTCAGGATAATGAGTGAAAATAAAACCTACATTAAGACACCTTGTTATGCAAATTTTAATACACTGGGGCCAAAGAAAAAATCCTAAACATTTCCAGAGATTAAGAAAAATAAGAAAACCCAGTTTCCTACTAATCAGAGTGGAATCAGACTTCTCAGAATCAACGCTTAGAAACTAGAAGACCGGTGCCTTAAGTACTAAGGGAAATTTTGTCTAACTACACTGTCAAGTGTGTACATGGATTCAGTACATTTTCAGACATTCTGGGTTTCTGAAAGTTTACTTCCCATGTCTTCTTAAGAAGTTATTGGAACAAGTGCTTCTCCAAACCTAGACAATGAAAGTGAAAGACATGGGATCCAGAAAATAAGGGATCTAATAGAAGTGAAAGGAGTTGCCAGGAAGACAGTCAAAGGAAAGCCCAAGATGACAGACATACAGCAGTTCTAGCAATCAACCAGTCTACACTGAAAGCTAGTCAGAAGGCAGATAAAATTGATAGTATACCTAATGCGCTTGAATATTTTGAGAGGACATCATGGTCATCATGTAGGAAAATGACATAAGGCCTCTCTAAAAGAAATCAAATTTAATTTGGGGTTCCTTTGTTTAGGAGAAAGGAATGTATTTCCCATTCATTCCACATTAAAATTGAAAATAAGGATATTAAATACAAACTGTATCGATTTGGTTTTGTTTTGTTTTTTACATTGAAAGTTTTTCTTCTATATTAAGGGAAGACCAGGAGAAGGAAACAAGTATCATAAAAGGGAAAATGGAAGATTGAGAGTCTTTGAGATTGAACAGAAAAGATAAAGTCATGATGTCCATAAACCCAGAGGCTTACCAAAAGGAAGACAGGCATAGGTGTGCAGAGAAAGAAGACACTATTGGCACATAGAAGAAAAAGTTTTCATGGAGCAGTATTGCCACATATTTCTGTAGAACTAATTTTCCCAAAACCTTTTAGAGGCGTATTTTTTAAATTCTTAGGCAATGGAATTATAGGTAAAAATGGATATTATGTCATTGGCATTTTATGCGCTGGGCTTGAAATTAGGCTGAATGTTGCTCCTTTTAATTAAATTTCTGTTTTCTAATAATTTGGAATTTGGTAAATTAGAAACTTTTTAAAAATTTAGGAATTACTCTATCCCTTTTCTGGTAACTAAACTTAGTATTTGAGTTTCCAGTACCATTAGGAAAAAGGGATTAATGAAGGCTCTCAAAACCACTGATAATTGAGAAAAGAAAGCACTTAAAAATACGTAGTCTTTTAAAGTAAAGTTTATCTATTATTTTTCTGATTATAAGGAAGAATTATTTTTCCAGATAGTTCTACTTTGTTGTGTTTTACTTTTATTTTTGTATTTTTGTTAAAGTTGGGAACAGAGAAAAGATCCTCATGGAAGGACCTATTACGTGGATCATAATACCCGAACCACCACGTGGGAGAGACCGCAACCTTTACCGCCAGGGTAATGTGGCATCTTTTTGCATCTTCAGTGGTGTTTTGTCACACTTGTCATTTTTAAATTTATTTAGTGCAACATAAAATTCGTTCTGCAGATTGTTTCCTTACCTAATTGGTTTGTGTGTGTGAGTAATGAATGTTTAATAAGTGAGTTTTTTGTTGTTTTATTATATCTCTTATAGTTAGATAGCCTGAAGGGCTTCCTCAAGACGTTGTCAAACGTTGACATGAGTTACTGAGAGAAGGTACAGAATTTTGATCCAGATTTGGTCCCTGTTATTTTTTACAGAATCAAAGGCAACTTAGATGGATAGTTCTCCATAGATAGAATTTTAAACTATGTAATTTCATGAGATGTAATGACGTAAAAAATTTTGAGAGTGAGTCAAAATAGTGATCTACAAAGATAGCTACAAATAAAATTTTACTACACTTTGGCTAAATTCGTAATGTTGTTAATTGCCAACGGGTCAATTCCGAGCCATGGCGACCCATTTGTGCGATATAGAACTGCACCATAAGGCTTTCAAGGCTGTGACCTTTCAGAAGCCTGCCTTCTGAGACACCTCTGGCTGGGTTTGAACCACCAACCTTTTGGCTAGTAGTTGAGTGCTTAACCATTTGTGCTACTCAGGAACTCTTAAATTCATAATGTTGTTGTTGTTAGGTGCCCTTGAGTTGATTTTTGACTCTTAGTAACCCAATGTGACAGAGTAGAACTGCCCCAGAGGGTTTCCTCTTGGTAACCTTTCTCCTGTGGAACCACTGGGTGGGTCCAGACCATCAACAGCAGCCAAGCACTTAACATTTCCACCACCAGAGCTCCTTAAATTCACAATAGAGGGTTTTAAGTGAATAAAAACATTTCTACTTCATAGTAAATAAATATGATATTAGGCTGCCTGCCACTCAGGGCCTTTCAAAACTGGTCTTTTTTTTTAACCTTTTATATTCTTATCTTTCATAACTCTTTACACATACCCTACGTATGGAAACCCTGGTGGCGTAGTAGTTAAGATGTATGGCTGCTAACCAAAAGGCTGGCAGTTTGAGTCCACCAGGCACGTTACATGTTCATAGTATCCTGAAGAATATCAGTATTTCTGTTCCTTTAAGTTATTTTATCATATCTTAGACTTGATTTTTAAATTATTTGAGTATTTACTAACTTCTTTTTGGTTTCTTATATTGGGAAATGATTGTTCATTTTAATTTTGGTAGTTGGGAAAGAAGAGTTGATGATCGTGGGAGGGTTTATTATGTGGATCATAATACCCGAACAACAACATGGCAGCGGCCTACCATGGAATCTGTTCGAAACTTTGAACAGTGGCAGTCTCAGCGGAACCAGTTGCAGGGAGCTATGCAGCAGTTCAACCAGCGATACCTCTATTCGGTAATTAGCAGATTTTGTTAATACAGTATTCTCCCTCAGGCATTGCCCTTTTCTACTTTTGTGATTTATTTATGTATTTATTTTAATATTATGGACTGCATTACAGGTATTTTTTAGTTAATCTTTAATTGTTGTTTCTGATATATATGTATAAGCACTTCGAGTTTTTAAAAGATATCCTGATTTACTAACATAACCATAACACTCAGTTTTATATCCTTATTAAGGGTAGTTTCATAAATGCAGTTTCTTAATAATATGTCTTTACCAATTCCCCATCCTCCACCACTAATTATAATCATTTTGTTTGCTTTAAACAAAACCATGTGCCTTGTGATTTTACTTAGGGCCAGTCATGTCACTTTCTAGTTATTCTTATTTCATCCCAGCTTCTAAGAAACAACACTTGCCTCTCTTTTGGCTTAACCAAAGATAATTCTGGGATTGGAGACAGTTTTGTCCAAAAAAATCTCATGGTATTTGGAAATGCAGAAAATTGGTGATTGATTTATTTTCATAAGCAAACATCTACGAGACAAGTGGGGGAAAAAAACTATTAAATAGGTATGATTTCAGGAGGTAGAAAAGATAAAGTATCTCTAGATAGTGCTTTGAACCAACTGGTAGAAACCCAAAATGTAGAGGCTAACAAGTTAGAAAAGAAGTACGAGAGAGACATGGAAAGAAAAATAACTCTTCAAAATCCTGCCTCAGGCTGCCACTTTCAAGTCTGTTTTCTCCAGAGGTTAAATAAAAAGTCCCTAGAAGGGAGGGAGTGGAGCAACCCAGCTTCCACAGCATTCCTTGCTGCCACCAATTGCTGGTTCTTTGGTGACTTGTACAGAAATCTATGGTAAGGTTCCATAGTTGTGCTATATATATGTGTATGTGTGTATATAATACAAGAAATTATGTGCTGTGTCTATTTGTTTTTGGTTAGACCTATCTGTACATACAAAAACCTTGAGGAGATAGGGCTGAATAAGGTAAAAGGTATTTATCAGTAGTGTGTTCTGCACATGTTAGAAACATCCTGCTTACGAAGATTGAGGTTTCTTTTCTTGGAGAGAGATGCCCTCTAGGGATTTCTGCCTGTACCATTTTGGCCACAACGGATTACTCTACCAACCCAGACACAAGGGAGCTTGGTAATGGAATAGTCTTAGATGGATACGTTGCATCTCAAACAAAACAGTGGTTTGGTTATCAAGGAAGGAGTGGCAAATGAATATTGAAAATACAATTAGCGACATCAGTTACAAGGTTATAAAATATTCATCAGGGCACATGAGTTTTATCACTAAGAAATGATTTTCTAAGTAATGATTTTTATGTTTGTCATTCTTTTAAAATTCATGGTTGAATGTTTATATTTTCTTCAGAATCTGTATTTCTAGGTTTTAATAATAATGTGTAAGCATAGATATTTATATATGAATATGTAAAAGATACTGATATTAAGATTTCTATAAGTTTATTTGTATACAGGTAGTACTGGAGCTTAATATTGGTTTTAATGAAAGGCATGTTTTAAAGAGCAGTGTGACTTGATGACCCAAAATCAGATTATACACAAGAATAGTGACTAGACTCAGGCATATATATCTGGCAACAGCCCAAACCAGCTGGTAATAGGTCATAAGTAAGTCAAGGGCTACAGCAATCAAGACAGCACAAGCTAGTAGCCCATCCACGTATATTGAAAGAAAACAAAACAAGATAAGACTCAGTGAGCAAATATAGAATAAATCACTACAATATCTTAGTGATGGCTCACAGACAGCAGTCGATATCAAACCACATAAAGAAACAGACCACGACAGCTTCTACAACTCCCCAAACTAAGAAATCAAAATCTTTCCCAAATGAAGATACAATCCTGGAATTATCAGATACAGAATATAAAAACTAATTTACAGAATGCTTCAAGACATCAGGGATGACCTCAGAAATGAAATAAGGCAAACCGCAGAAAAAGCCAAGGAACACACTGATAAAACAGTTGAAGAACTCAAAAGATTATTCAAGAACATAGTGGAAAAATTAATAAGTTGCAAAAATCCATAGAGAGACAGCATGCAGAAATCCAAAAGATTAACAATAAAATTATAGAATTAGACAATGCAATAGAAAGTCAGAGGAGCAGACTCGAGCAATTAGAATGCAGAATGGGAAATCTGGAGGACCAGGGAATTAACACCAACATAGCTAAAAAATAATCAGATAAAAGAATTAAAAAAAATGAAGAAACCCTAAGAATCATGTTGGACTCTATCAAGAAGGATAACTTGGGTGTGATTGGAGTCCCAGAACAGGGAGGGAGGACAGAAAACACAGAGAGAATAGTTGAAGATCTGCTGACAGAAAACTTGCCTGACATCATGAAAGACGAAAGGATATCTATCCAAGACGCTCATCGAACCCCATTTAAGACTGATCCAAAAAGAAAAACACCAAGACATATTATCATCAAACTTGCCAAAACCAAAGATAAAGAGAAAATTTTAAAAGCAGCCAGGGAGAAAAGAAAGGTTTCCTTCAAGGGAGAATCAATGAGAATAAGTTCAGACTACTCAGCAGAAACCATGCAGGCAAGAAGGCAATGGGATGACATATACAGAGCACTGAAGGAGAAGAACTGCCAGCCAAGGATCATATATGCAGCAAAACTCTCTCTGAAATATGAAGGCAAAATTAAGACATTTACAGATAAACACAAGCTTAGAGAATTTGCAAAAACCAAACGAAAGCTACGAGAAATACTAAAGGAAATTGTTTGGTCAGAAAACCAATAATATCAGATACCAGCACAACACAAGGTCACAGAACAGAACATCCTGATATCAACTCAAATAGGAAAATCGCAAAAACAAATTAAGATTAATTAAAAAGAAAAAAAAGCTCAAAACAGGGAATCATTGAAGTCAATATGTAAAAGATCACAATAACCAAAAAGAGGGACTAAATACAGGTGGCATAGAACTGCCATATGGAGAGGGATCCAAGGCGATATAAGACAACACAAGTTAGGTTTTTACTTAGAAAAATAGGGGTAAATATTAAGGTAACCACAAAGAGGTATAACAACTCCATAACTCAAAATAAAAAACCAAGAAAAACGTAACGACTCAGCAAACATAAAGTCAAATACTATGAAAATGAGCATCTCACAATTTACAAAGAAAAACACCTCAGCACAAAACAGTAAGTGGAAAAATGAAATTGTCAACAACACACATAAAAAGGCATCAAAATGACAGCACTAAACACTTATCTATAATTACGCTGAATGTAAATGGACTAAATGCACCAGTAAAGAGACAGAGAGTCTCAGACTGGATAAAGAAACACGATCCGTGTATATGCTGCCTACAAGAGACACACCTTAGACTTAGAGACACAAACAAACTAAAACTCAAAGGATGGAAAAAAATACATCAAGCAAACAATAAGCAAAAAAGAAGAGGAGTAGCAATATTAATTTCTGACAAAATAGACTTTAAACTTAAATCCACCACAAAGGATAAAGAAGGACACTACATAATGATAAAAGGGACAATTGACCAGGAAGATATAACCATATTAAATATTTATGCACCCAATGACAGGGCTGCAAGATACATAAATCAAATTTTAACAGAACTGAAAAGTGAGATAGACACCTCCACAATTATAGTAGGAGACTTCAACACACCACTTTCGGAGAAGGACAGGAAATCCAGTAAGAAGCTCAATAGAGACACGGAAGACCTAATTACAACAATCAACCAACTTGACCTCATTGACTTATTATACAGAACTCTCCACCCAACTGCTGCAAAGTATACTTTTTTTTCTAGCGCACATGGAACATTCTCTACAATAGACCACATTTTAGGTTATAAAACAAACCTTTGCAGAATCCAAAACATCGAAATATTACAAAGCATCTTCTCAGACCACAAGGCCATAAAAGTGGAAATCAATAACAGAAAAATTAGGGAAAAGAAATCAAATACTTGGAAACTGAACAGTACACTCCTGAAAAAAGACTGGGTTATAGAAGACATTAAGGAGGGAATAAGGAAATTCATAGAATGCAACGAGAATGAAAATACTTCCTATCAAAACCTCTGGGACACAGCAAAAGCAGTGCTCAGAGGCCAATTTATATTGATAAATGCACACATACACAAAGAAGAAAGAGCCAAAATCAGAGAACTGTCCCTACAACTTGAACAAATAGAAAGTGAGCAACAAAAGAATCCGTCAGGCACCAGAAGAAAACAAATAATAAAAATTAGAGCTGAACTAAATGAATTAGGGAACATAAAGAACAGTGTGATAATTGTTTTATTTTTAAACAAACAATATTGTCTCCTAAAATATTGTAGTTTTCTATATCATGTTCTTCCATCTCATCTTGCCAGTATAGATTATTGTGGAAGAACTAGGAGATTAAAGTATTGATGGCAGTACATTTCTTCTAAATCATTTTAGAAAAACTTAAGGGTAATTTGCCCAGTTGATTGACCGTTCTTATGGCATTTTTAGTTCTTTTGTGTCTTTATTATGCCCATGTTCCTTTACCATATTTTATAGAAAATTATAAAATGATTCTGCTAAGTGCTTACTATGTCTTTGCTTTTATATTAAAATGCTGCTATTTTTTTTCTCCCCCAAACTCTTCCACTAATCAGGCTTCAATGTTAGCAGCAGAAAATGACCCATACGGGCCTTTGCCACCAGGCTGGGGTAAGTTCATATGCCGTTGTTAAAAACATCTGCAAGGTATATATACCAAAGAGTCATTAAATGCTATGCTTAATTTCTTTTTTAGAAAAAAGAGTAGATTCAACAGACAGAGTTTACTTTGTGAATCATAACACAAAAACAACCCAGTGGGAAGATCCAAGAACTCAAGGGTATGTATACACTACAAGCTTAATTAAGTCATCTTGCATATATCTGCAGATAGAATCAAGTGATGTTTTTAGTGCCTAGAAAATGTTTACTTTGTGATTGTAGCTTTATCTTTTTAGCCTACAGAATGAAGAACCCCTGCCAGAAGGCTGGGAAATTAGGTATACTCGAGAAGGCGTGAGGTACTTTGTTGATCATAACACAAGAACAACAACATTCAAAGATCCTCGAAACGGGAAGTCATCTGTGTAAGTGAAAACCTGAAGCTCTCCTTTAACTTCTGTTTAATGAGGACATGAGGTTTAGCCTTTAATTTAGCCTCAAGTTTATTTTTTGATTCAAGAACACCTGTCAAGTCTGTCTTTATTCCTTCCCTTGTAACGGAATAAGTTTGTGGTATATAATTCCTTAGTAATAATAATAGCAAATATTTACATAGTGATTCCTGTGTGCCTAGGATTGTTCCAAGCACTTTGCATATATTCACTTATTGTTTCTTCCAACAACCCCTTGAGGTATAAGTATTATTATTCCCCCCACCACCGTCTTCCAGGTGAAAAACTGACATGTAGGGAGCATAAGGAACTTGTGCAAAATCGTACTGATTAGTGACAGAGCTGGGTTTCAGACCAAGGCAGTCTGTCTCCAGAGTCTGTGCTCTTAGCAGCCACATCGTAGCGCTGCAGTTGACAGATCTCTCCTTCATTCTTCTTAGGTGTAATGTCCTTGCTTCACTAAGAAAATAGATGCAATTGTAAAGGGTCTTTTGCAAATTCCTACCATCACATCTACCTACCTACCAGCATCTTCTTCCCCCCTGTTTTCTATAAGTGAATTGTGATTCTTTCTATCCAAAACCAGTCCCTCACCTGGGGCACTAGATATTTCCACCTTTTCCCACTTAATTGCTCTAGCATTTATCACCTTTCTATCTTGTATCATCAGTTTTTCTTTCTCTGTTGAATTATTCTCATCAGCATACAAACAAGCTGTTATTTCTCCTAGAAAACAAAGCAGAAAAAACAACTCGTGACCTTACAAATGCATTTAATGACAGTTTTTTTGTTTGTTTTTTTGTTAAATAATATTGTGTTGTCAGTGAACTTTTATACAGCAGTTTAGGTTCCCATTCAGCAGTTTCTACACAGACTGTCCAGTGACATTGTTTACATTCTACACAATGTGTCAACATTCTTAGTGTTTCCATTAATCTAGTCCCCTGCCTCCTTCATTCTCTTCTTTGTTTTAAAGTAATTGCTGACCGTGACAATTCATTTTTAACACTGCCCTTTACAAGAAAACTACTTGAAAAGAATTATCTCTGTGTTATGTCTGATTTCACTCTTAAACCAATTCACAGAAGTTCCACTGTTACTGAACTTGTCAAGGGCATCGGTTACCTCTGCAGCATCAATCCAGGGGTGGGTTTGCAGTCCTTCAGTCATTGGACTTAGAGGAGCATCTGACATAATAAATCTCTCTTGTGTCATCATAGTCCAGAGTACTACGCTCTCTTGATTTTCCTGTGCTTTACTGGCCTTTTTTCTTCGTCTGAATTTTGCTCAGTTCTCCTTTTCTCCTTAGTCTCTTAACATTGAAGTGTACCCAGAGCCGCCCTTACTTCTCTTTTCCTTTCTATCTGTAGTCACCCTTTTGGTATATCTCATCCAATGTCATGCTTTTTAAAAATATCTATATCCTGATGGCTTTCAAATTTGTATCTACTTCAGACCTCTGTCTTGAAATCTTGCTTTATATAGTCAGATGCTTACTTGACATCTCTACTTGGATGTCGTAGGTGAACTCCTTCCTGATAGTCCCCATAAAACCCAGCAATATTCCCCATCTCAGTTCATGATAACTCCATTCTTACATGTACTTAAGCCAAAGATCTTGGAATCATCCTTGATTTTTCTTTCCCTCTCACTTCACATACAGCCCATCAAGAATTCTAGTTACCTCAACTTCAGAGTATACCCAGAATGCAGCTACGTCCCACCACCTGTGCTACTACTATTTTGGCCCAAGCTACTCTTGTCTCCCAGCTACAGTGGTACCATAGTCCTCCCCCACTCTTGATGCTGCTTTCTACCCTCACCCCATACAGCATGAGGCTAATGTAAAACATTTAAATAAAAACTAAGTTATTCCTCTGCATAAACCCTTCACTGACTTTCAATCAGAGTAAAAAGCAAAGTCCTTACTGTGGCCTCCAAGGCCTTACAAGATCCAATCCTATCTTTTCAACCTCATCCCAGCTCCAGCTTCAGTGGCCACCTGGCTACTGTACCTTGAACACCTTGGGCAGCTTTCACTTAAGGTCTTTGCTCTATTCCCTCTTCTTTTCTTTCTTTCTTTCTTTTTTTTTAATTGTGCTTTAAGGGAAAGCTTACAAATCAAGTCAGTCTCTCACACAAAAAACTTACATACACCTTGCTACATACTCCCCATTCCCCGCTCTCTCCCTCCACTCTCTCCTCTATTCCCTCTTCTTGATACGCTCTTTCCCCAGATGTCTATATGTCTTACTTACTGTCCTTTGAGTTTTTGCTCAAATGTTACCTGATCTATGAGCCCTACTCTGTTCACCCTTTTCAGAATTGTAAAATTCTTTTATCCTTTACCCCTTTCTAACACACTACACATATAATTTACTTATTTATTGCTTGTGTATCTTCCTCATTAGTAAATAAATGTCCTAAAAATAGGTATTTTCTTGTGTTTTATTAACAAGTAATGCTCTCAGTGTCTAGAAGAGTGCCCAGCACTTGCTGTGCACTCAGTATTTGTTGAATGAATGAACTCAGTTGAACATGAAAACACAAGAGAAGGTTTTCCATCCGTTCTGTAATGTTCCCTGAGATTGTGAAAGTTCTTGGTGCCATTTAGACCCTTGCTCCATAGGCAAGAGCCCCAGACCTTCTCAGTGTGAATCAAACCTTACTGAAAAGCCTGCATTCCTAGGTGCCACCCACTGTGCCTCTTCCTTCGTCACTTACCAGCTGAGTCACGTGACCCAAATGTCACTCGTTCCCAAGAATTTGCTTCTGTGTCACTAGCAGCATTTGTTTCCTTCCTTGTCTCTTCTATCTAGAGCTTCTGTCCTCTTTAGATTTATCAGAGGTTTTCTCTGAAATAATCAATAGTAAACTTCAGCATTTCAGTTGACTAACTACGTAACAAAGATCTCTCCATCCATACGATTTCCCTGTGTGTGGGGGGGTGTGGGCGTGTTTGCCTGTTGCTGTAATAGCCGTCATTGCTCGGGCTTCTGTCGCCCCACTAAATATGTCTTTACTTCCCTGCCAGAAAATAACTTTCCAGTGGTGATGTGGGGGCCTCTGCTGCACTCAAATTCATATCGAATAGTAAATCTTCAGCTGTATTATGAATTAATACTTGGTTTGTTTTTGTTTTTCTGCAGAACTAAAGGTGGTCCACAAATCGCTTATGAACGCAGCTTTAGGTGGAAACTTGCTCACTTCCGTTATTTGTGCCAGGTACTATAGTGGTAAATAAATCTTATGTTCGTAACCATTTAGTCTTATCTTTACGTAATACATATACTGTAGCTTACGTGATATTGTGATATTTTTGTTTCTAGTCTAATGCACTACCCAGTCACGTGAAGATCAATGTGTCCCGCCAGACATTGTTCGAAGATTCCTTCCAACAGGTAAGGAAGGTTTTTATGAGAATACAGCAGTACTGTCTGTCTCTTTATATTCTGTGACTCTTAAGGGAGGTAGAGTTTTAGATACTTTAAACCATTCACAACACATCTACAATAATGGCTGCCATTTGCTGAGCACCTTTTATAATAACAGTAATAATAAAACCTAGTATGTATTGAATGATTGTCCTGTGCTTGGCACTGGCCTCTTATATTTCATTTAATTCATCCTCACAAGATTCTTTTGAGATAGCGCCTATCGTTATCTCTATTTTACACATAAAGTTACTTCAGTACCTCAGTACCTGAGAGACAAAATAATTCTACCAGGAATTTAGATGTGTACTTACTAATGCAAAGCTTAAACAGAGCTTGGAACTAGCTGATCCATTCTGAACTTACTTTGCTAAGAATTTATTAACTCAAAAAAAAGTTTTGATAGTCACTGCCAAATTAAAATTAAATTAGTAGGTGTTGCATCCCATGGACTGTTTCTTTAGTAAACTTGATGTTAATTCTCACCTCATTTATGTTTCTGCTTAAATGTCATGATCTCAGAGAGCCCTCGTCTGAACACACTGAGTAAAATAGCAGTCCCTGCTCACCTCCCTCACAGTCACGTTCAATCCATTTATAGTACTTTATTCTTCTTCACAACGCTTAGCACCACCTGACATATAGTTGTTTGTTGTCTGTCTCTACTAGACTGTAAGTTCCTTGAGAGGAAGAACTATTTGATTTACTACTGTTTTGCCCACTATGTATAGTAGTACCTTGCACATAGCAGGCATTCAATAAATATTTGGTGATTGAATTAAATGAAGGTAATGCATCTACCTTTCTTGAATTATCTGTAGAAGATAACAAATCTGAATATTGTCAATCCTTTTTTTTCTGATGAAGTGGAGAATTTTTCCTGTTCTTCTCACTCCCCACCAAAGTATTACAATGATGAACCAAAATTTCTTGTGTATACAGGAACACAGGGACTCGCGCCTATACTTTGTAAAGGCCAAAGTGGGAATAACACTGAAGTCAGAGAGACGTTCAGATCCTAGCTCAGTTTTATTGTTGGACTTTGGACAAAATGCTTAATGTAGCTATTAGCAAAAGTTTTTGTTTGAGTTGATGCATTCTTAGCAAAATAAGTAAATGTCAAAATTGATCAACTTGTTCCAAGTTCTGAGCTTTATTTTAGTATACAGCTAAATTCATGATGGAATTTATTTTGCTTTTAATTTTTACTCTGGCTTAAGCTAAGTCACAGTCTCTTTGGAGTGTAGGGCCGAGCTATGACTGCCCCTGAGGCGGAGACCTGCTGGTGAACTGTGCCCTGACTCAGACATGCCATGCATAGCTTTGATTCTTACACGTGTGTGGTGAAAATTATTCATTTTTATCCAAAAGTAAGGCCTACTACTAGTAACCATGATGTAAGTACTCAGGATTATTAAATTTGGTATATGTATTTTTTAAGATGAAATATGTATATAAATTCATTATCTTATAAATCTTCGTGTAGCTGATTTCTTTTTCTGCTGAGAAGTGGAAACGTGTGTTATAAGCAGGGCACAAGACAAGATCTTTTGCCTCTCATAATTGTCACTAGTTAGAAGAATTTACAAGTCACCTTGTAAAAGATTATGGCACTGTTTGCAGAGGGGTGGGGAGAGGGAATATTTTCTAACCCTGAAAGATTTCTCTGCCAAACTTTTCCTCTCTTACCACCCACCCAAAGTAGAACTACTGTTTGATACTAGGAGAGGGGAAGAGACTATGTGAAAGTGAACCAGAGAAAGATTAATAGAATAGGTAGGTCTTTACCCCGTTTGTGCAACAAATCAGGTGATTTCTTGAGTTAAAGGCATTGTGGTATGAGATAAGGAAATTTGTAACTTTGAAAATACAGATGAAATTTAAACTCACATCTTTTAAATGAAACTTAGACTGTATAAATACTCATGTTTTTATTTTTAATAGATTATGGCGTTAAAACCCTATGACTTGAGGAGGCGATTATACGTAATATTCCGAGGAGAAGAAGGACTTGATTATGGTGGTTTAGCAAGGTAAAATGAAAAAACACATAGGTGCTTTTAAATAAGTATATCTCATTGTATACAGTGGATGTGTTTCCTGAAAAGGTACATGAATAGACTGGATTATATTTTTCCAATAGCAATCCAGAATTATTTTTAAGAACAAAAATTAAAATACTCCTGTCTTGGTTATCCTTCTGTACATTTTCTGTACACACACACACGTATGTTTGTTGTTTTTTTAAAACATGGAATTAGTCATACAATACACATGTTACAGCAACTTGGTTTTATCATTTTCTATATAATGGACATCTTTCCAGATCACTATATGTAGAGCTGGCTGGCACAGGACTGGGCAGTGTTTCATTCTGTTGTGCATAATAGGGTTGGTGTGAGTTGGAATCAACTCGACGGCACTTAACAACATATATGGAGTTAATATACTTTTTCAAAAATGGCTGTGCAATAGTTCTTGTATGGAAATATAATTAGTGGGTCAACATATATAAGGTTATTTCTTATCTTTTGTTATTACAACAGCATGAGCTGCTTTTATGTTTGTGTTTTAATCCCTTCTGAGTCTTTAGAATAAATTTTCCCTCGTTTACTAAATATATTGTTAAGAGTAGACACTTACGAAGCAATGCAAGTGAACCCTTTAAAATTTTTCCCCCTCATTTGCCTTGCCTAAACTTAATTTGACCATTTATTTTTTAGCTAGGGACACTTCCATTAAATCTTTCCAAAGATACTGCATTCCATTTGAATGTTTCTTTAGTAACCCTAATGAAAACGCATTTTTCATAGAAAACCCAAAACCAAATCCATTGCCATCAAGTCAATTCTGACTCATAGCGACCCTATACAGCTCTCTTATTGAACTCTTATTCCACAGGTATATAAAATTACGTAATCAAATTTTTAATAGAACTGAAAAAAAATAGATGTGGGACCAAGCACTACCGGGAGCAATTATATGTAGAGTTATCAGAATGTTGGTAATATTATCATATTTCCTCATCTAAAAACATCCTTAAGAAACATTTCCAAAAAAGAAATACTACTTACCACATTATATGTTCATATCACCTCTGTTGTGATTTATCTCAATTTTAGAAATGTTAAGATGTTAAAAGGAAATGAAGAAATATTGTATTATTTTTACAGTGCCTGACTTTATAACATTTACATTCTTGTTTGAACTCATATTTGCTTCATCTGTTTGGGTTAAGTTTTATAATTTTATGGTTATAATGCATATAGCCAATTCTTCCTTACCATGATTTTCTTATTCCTAAATTCTTTATTTTGATTTATATATTAGTTGTCTAGATTCATTATCAAATGTGTATTCAAGGTTTTGAAGGTATAATGTATTCATAGAGTCTTTGCATGTTTGAGACCATGTTTTCTGTTACTTCCACATATAAACAACAACTTCGCTAGATGGACCTTTTTTGCACAACACTTGCTCCAGAACCCTTATAGACATTTCTTCCCTCCTGGCATTGAGTGTTAGTACTGTGAAGTGTGAAGCCAGCCCCTTGTAGGAAGCTTGTTTTTTTCCTGTGAGTGCCCACACAGCCCTCTTCTTTGAAGTTCATTAGTTTCATTGTTGATTGTTTTATGTCTATTTTAGGAACATATTAAGATTTTCCTTAACTTCAGGGGAGTTTTCTTCTATTACATCTTTGAATATTTTTTCTGTTCCATTTGTTCTATTTTTCTTCAGGAACATCAGTCATGGGTATGTGGAATCTCCTTTGTTAGTCTTAAATGTTTATCATTGCTTTTCTGATCATTTTTATCTTTGTGCTTTTCCATTTTGTTTGGATTTTTCTCAAGCCTATCCTCGTGTCACTGACTGTTTTCTGTACTACCCTATGTTTTGCTGCTTCTATGTGGTTTTTCTTCTTTAGTGGTTTTATTGTTTTCATTTTCTTCTTTGGACTCTGCTAGCTCATCTGTTGTCTTACCATTTTTTCAACCTCCTGTATTTCTTCATTTTATTTTTGAGTATAGAGAAGGATTTCTCTAAACTGAATTCTTCTGCCTCTTGCAAGTTATGAATTTTTCCTTCTTTTTTGCTAGTATCTGGGTATAGATTTGGTGCCATATTATAGCCATTCTTCCTTTGTGTGGATTCAGCTTTCTCAGGACTGCTGTTAGCTAGAAGTGATCTGAGGCAACTGGACATTTTATTTCTACTTTTTTTGTGTCCAAGCAAGTTGTCACTAGATCTGCTGAGTCCTTTTTCCTGAGGACAGGTCTTTAGCTTCTTTACAGAGTGAATGTGACTTGGTTCCACTACTATTTGAGACTAGTGGTTGGGACTGGATTTAGTGTTATGAATTGATGTTTATCATTCTCAGTTGATTGTACTTAAGGTCTAGTTTTCCGTTTCCCTCCCGTTCTACCTTTCAGACAGCTTCGTCTATTATATTTTTAAAGCTTAGGAAAGAGTTTGCAAACAGACTGCCAGGCCATATCTAGCTGCAGAATGGCCCTTGTTGTGATATTAACATTTTTAAATTACTGGATAACATTTCTGAAATCACAAGGTTATGCTTAAGACTCAAGATTTCTGGCTTCTCTTTAAAAACTATAGACCTCCATTCCTCTCTTCTCACATAGCAACAGTTGGCTGAAGCAGAGTAACTGCTTCATGTTGAGAGGCATGTACGTTATTTCACTGCAGTGCCTACTGCTGCCCAGTGGTCTAAGGACTATAATATGTCTAGAAATTCTTTTTCCGTAAAACCAGTGATAATTTTTATCAGGGAAACAGTGAGGAAAGGGGGATTGTGGCTAACAGAGAATGTGAGACCCATCTGGAAAAGGAAGGCCCTTTTACTCATTTACTGATCACTGTAGGCATTGCGGAAACCCCGGTGGTATAGTGGTTAAGTGCTGCGGCTGCTAACCAAAAGGTCAGCAGTTCAGATCTACCAGACGCTTCTTGGGAACTCTATGGTACACCTCTGCTATGTATTATAGGGTCTCTATGAGTTGGAATCAACTCGATGGCAATGGGTTTTCTGGTAGGCGTTGCATTTGGAACCTGTTTTAGAAGAAATTGCTATCAAGAAGATCTTTTTGGAAATTAAGTATTTTGTAATATAAATTACTAATCCTTTATCTGGTTGGATTTCCTACATTGCATCTTTTTAAGAGAGACAAAATAGGTGATAAGTTAGGAAATACTTATCACATTTAAAGATTTCATGTTGTTAATTTTAGTTCCATTTTTAATATATTAACAATAAAATTAAAACTGTTCCATAGCGGTAGTGCTACATACCTTAGTATCACCAACAAATATTTATTAAAACCTATTATTTATAGGTTGTAGAATATCTTTATGAACTAAGTACCGAAAAACCATATAAAGATGTGATTTTTGCCTTTCAGAAACATACTGTCTGGTGGATGGTGCAGGTTATGTGCATAAAAATGAATAATATCGTAAGGTTGTTACCAGAAAGTGTTCAGTGACTGATACAGACAATAAGATATATTGTTGTTGTTAGGTGCCATTGAGTCCATTCCGACTCATAGTGACCCTGTAGGACAGAGTAGAACTGCCGCATAGGGTTTCCAAGGAGCAGCTGGTAGATCTGAATTGCCAACCTTTGGTTAGCAGCCGAGCCCTTACCCACTGCGCCACCAGGGCTCTGCAATAAGCTATATAGGAATTCAGAAAAATGCTGAGGTGGGATTTGATCTCGACTTTAGGGGGAAAGTAGGATCTATATGAGCCGAGTGGAAGTTGAGACATACGCATACAAACGTATAGAAGTAGAAGTAAGCATGTTATGTGTAAGGAGGAGTGAGTCAGTAGTTTGGCTACAATAGGAACTGGCAGATGACTTTGAAGGGAGGGGCCAGGTCATAGACGGACTTAAATAGAAGGCTGAGGAATTTGGCTGCAGAGTTGTCAGAGGTTCACAGGTAAGATACTTGTACATGTGTTTAAGGTCTGTGTTTGAATTCGTGTACATAAATATGCTAAAAAAAAGTTAAACTTGATTTATTTTCTTATAGAGAATGGTTTTTCTTGCTTTCACATGAAGTCTTGAACCCAATGTATTGCTTATTTGAGTATGCTGGCAAAAACAACTACTGCCTACAGATAAATCCAGCATCAGCCATTAATCCTGATCATCTTTCGTACTTCTGTTTCATTGGTCGCTTTATCGCTATGGTGAGTTCTTGACTCTGTTATTTTATTTCTTTAAACTTTGCTTATTTCAAAAGTATTTTACAGAAGACTTTTAAAAAATGATAAGCATTATCTTTATTTTTAGCTGTATGCAAATTTTGTTAGCCAAGGAACTTTGCCTAGGAGGGATATAAAAATAGAGTATTTTTTGAGTATCAGTATGACATCAAAATTTTGATCATGAGGATTATTTATATCACCACTTAGTCTGTTCTAGACACTGGAGGTGACACCATTAAAAAATAGACACAGCTCCTGCTCTCAGGGATCTTAAATTCTATTTGAGGGAGGCAAACAATGAATACCTACTGAGGGAAAGGGAGTATTACTGTTTTATATAGGATGAGTAGAGCAGGAGGCCTCTCTAATGAATGACACATGAACAGAAACGTTCAGAAAGTGGGAGGTTGAATCATGCAGATATCTTGGAGAACATTCTAGGCATAGGGAACAGCTAAAGTCCCCAAGGTGGAAGTGCATTTTTGATTGAAAAACAGGAGAGAAGTCAGCATGGCAGGAGCAGAGCATATGAGAGAGAATGTGGTAGGATATTGAGAGGTGCTGTGTGGGACCCTAGGTAAGTTCACTTAAGAGTTTTGAGCAGAGAAGTAACATGATCCTTCTTACTTAAAGTGTATTAAGCTTACTTTGCTGCTGCGTAGAACAGTGACTGTAGTTGGGGGCAGAGGAAAGTAGGAGTGGAACCAGGGAAACCATTTGCAACAATCCAGACAGGAAATGATAGTGGTTTGGGCTGGTGTGTTGTAGCAGTGGAGATAGTGAGAAGTGTTTTGGAGTGGGAATATTTTTTGAATTTAAAAATAACAGGATTTTCTGAAACATTAGGTCCAAGATAGGAGAGAGAGGCAGTCAAGTATGGCACCAAAATTTATGGCCTGCCCATCTGGTTGCAATTGCCATTTCCTAAAATGGGCAGGATTAGAAAAAGAGTAGGTTTTGGGGGCGAGAGGGAATCAAGAATTTGGATTTGGGCATTTTAAGTTTGAGGTGCCTGTAGAGTCCGAGTGGAAATGTAGAACATGTAGTTGGATATACAATTCTCATAAGAGTTTATCAATTTCATGAGGGATATCTAGTCTAGAGATAGGCATCTGGGAGTTTTCAGCATATAGAGAATATTAAAAGCTGTGCTATCACTTAAGGAATAAGTATGAACAGGGAAGAAAGTTGAAGGACATTTATAAGTTGAGAAAATTAGAAGGAACTAGCAAAATAGCTGAGGAGGAGGAGGTAGGAGAGTCAGTTGAGAGTGATTCCCAGAAGCCAAGGAAAGAAGGTGTGTTTCAAGCAAGGAGGAAGAAGTGATCGACTATGTCAAATGTTGCAGATAGGCTGAGTAAGGTGAAGTCTGAAAATTGACCATTTGATTTGGCCAGGTGAAAGATATTCATGAGAGGTACAGAGGAAGGATTAATGAGAGTGAATTCAGGAGAAACTGGAAAGAGAAGTGGATACAGCAGACATAGACAAGTCTTTCAAAGAAATGTGCCGTAAAGGATCATAGAGAAATTGGGCAGTAACTAGAAGCAGGTGTGGGGTGGATAATCATAGGAGACCAGTTATGTGCTTATAGTATTGGTCATGAAAGAAATGGATAAAGTCAATGAGATACAGAACATGAAAGCAATGACTTTGGGTAGGAGAGACGAAGAGATTTATTTAGAACACATAGAAGTAACAGAAAACTTATCCATGCTGAGCGTATATAGATTGAGATGCTAGCAGTTATCAGATACGTGGAATGCGTCAAAGTTCTCTTCTGAGTACTTCCACTTCCTCAGGGAAATGAGAAGCCAGGTCATCAGCTTAGAGTGAGGAGTGGGGAAGTGGCATTTGAAGAAAGAGGAGGAGGAATGAAGTAGTCATCTAGGTGAATGAGTGGATACAGTAGGGAAAGGAGATTACTAGGCAGCACTAAGCTCTCTCTTGAGGTTGTTGGTTGTGAAGCAGTCAGCATGGTTGGGTATGCATTTCTGGCATGTTCTACTGCCTGGGTATTGACATGGAGTAGATTGAGAGCTTGGGATTTTGTCAGAAGTGCACTGGGGAGAGGCAAGTTTTGAATGTATACAAGGGAGTAATTTTAATGATTGACTATGGAATCTCATTGGGCAAGGGGAAATAACTTCATGAGGTAGTAGGGTCAGAGGATTTTTTTAGGTCCCATTGGGTAAAAAATTGGTAGTTTTAGTACTAAAGGCAGTGAGCTGGAAAATTAGGCAGTGTTTGAAATTGAAATTATGGAGGCATTGGAGTTATTGTTAGTGACAGACAGTGTCTAGGGTATGATGTTGGGAATGTTTAGCTAAGTTAGGGTTAAAAACTAAGATCATCGAAGGGACTAAAAAGCCAGGGTAGCAAAAGGATCATCAATGTGAATATTGAAAATCTCCAAAGTTATGATAATAGTATAGAAGAGCATGGCAGTGAATCATATGTTAAACCTGAGGGAATATAGAGGAGAAACCTGGGAGTCTGAGGATGACTGTAACAAGGGGCAGTAGCCAGTAATGTGGTGTGATGGCCTGAGCTTTAAGACTAAGGCAGGCTTAGGGAGGAGGAAGGACAACAATCTGGAATTAGTAATGAGGAACAACCCCTACCCCAATTCCTGGCCTGATGACAGCCATCCCTTCAGAGGCCTTGAGGAAGAAGAGTCCTCAGAAAAAATATGAGTTTTTTGTTAGAGCAAGAAATTAAAGGATCTTCAAAGAAAGAGTTGAGGATATGGGGGATTTTGCTAATGATAGACCGTGAGCTGCAGGGGGAGCAGTAGAATGTTTTAGAGACTTTGGGGAGGTTTGAGAGCTGGGATCAGATTTAGAGATGGATAGGCAAATGGTGGAAACCCTGGTGGCATAGTGGTTAAGATCTACAGCTGCTAAACAAAAGGTTGGCAGTTCAAATCCACCAGGCGCGCTCCTTGGAAACCCTGTGGGGCAGTTCTACTCTGTCCTTTAGGGTTGCTATGAGTTGGCATCGACTCGACGGTAATGGGCTAGGCCGATGGTGGTGAATCAGAGTAGTGAGGGAGTCTGGGGCTTCTTTTGTTGGCCTTTGTAAATGGAGTGAAGGCCTGATGAGATTAGTCATGAAAATCTCCTAGGCAACCCTGAGAGTAAGGAAGGGATCAGGGAGGGGTCTTCCCAATGCACAGGAAGCCCTAAGGCCCCTTCTTCATTTAGCACCCAGTTAGGTTAATTTCTTTTATAAATGCACTAGAAAGAGTGGGGGCTTGGTAATAAAGCTCCTTTATTATCTTCTTCGACAGTTATTGATAGGGCTGGATATAGCTAATTGTTTGCCCTCATGGAACTAGATTTTAACTCCTTAATTTGTTTTTCATAGTTAGCATTTTATATTTTAGTTTTCATGATTTATGCTGTTCAATTTACTGAGTACTTTTCTTGCCAGTAAAATGATTTCTGTTATCGTTGTGCTCTAAATAAGAAAATTGTTATTTTGTAAAATTTCAAATAAATTATTTTTGTTTTCCTTCACAGGCGCTTTTTCATGGAAAGTTTATTGATACTGGTTTCTCTTTACCGTTCTACAAGCGCATGCTAAGTAAAAAACTTACTATCAAGGATTTGGAGTCTATTGATACTGAATTTTATAACTCTCTTATCTGGATAAGGTTTGAAGGTTTATTTTTTTTTTTCAATAAAGCATTTTCTTGAAGCCTGTTTTTATATTTTGCTAATTAGTGGATATATTTATTTCACCCAGAGACAATGACATTGAAGAATGTGGCTTAGAAATGTACTTTTCTGTTGACATGGAGATTTTGGGGAAAGTTACTTCACATGACCTGAAATTGGGAGGTTCTAATATCCTAGTGACTGAGGAGAACAAAGATGAATATATTGGGTAAGGTGGTATACTTCATTGACCTTAATTTCTAGACCTTACACAGTAGAACTAACTGCTATATCTGTGCCCTAAATTTTATCCATTTCTACCTCCTCTGGGAATATGTTCCACATTTATTCCTCTTTCACTTACTCTCTTCGATCATTTTCTCTTTTCAATCTTTTTCTTAATTTATAAACATGCTCAAATAGTACTAAAAACTCAAATGTACTAAAAAAAAAAATTAAGCTCTCCTTCCCACCAGTGTTCTTGAAATAAGAGAGTATACAACAGCCTTCACTTCCCTACCGCCCCTTGCTTTTTACTGTGTATATTCTGCCTTCTGCCCAGATCAAAAATCACAGAGCATTGGCATGAAAGAGGGCTTCGGAAAGACTGCAGCCCTTTCATTTCTAGGTGAGGAAACTGAGGTTCTGTTAAAAAATCAATTTCAACTTATAGTGACCCTATACGACAGAGTACCTTTTGGCTGGCAGCTGCGCTGTTAACCACTGTACCACCAGGGCTCTGAGGTTCTGTTAGGTACTTGCAAAACCAAGTCTAGGATTTGAGCCTTGACTACCAGGCCAATGCTTATTTTAGATTCTGTGTCTCACCTTCCCTTATACTCTCTTAATAGTGCTCACCACAACCTCGATTTTGAAACTCGGTATACTCTTCAATCTATGATCCTGCACCAGACTGGATTCTCTTCACTTTCTCTTTAATAATAAACATTCTTTAAATTTTCATTTCATAAATGGTGTTTTTCCAAGCTTCTTTATTCAGCCTGTTTCCCTAAGTATTATGAACCATGGCTTCAATTTTCTATTAAAGTAGTATCTAAACTTTGGAATATAATTTCCAATTGCCAGCCAGGTAGATCCAGGCTTTTTCAGTAAAGGACCAGACCGTAAATATTTCAGACTTGCAGCCACATAGAGTCTCTACTATGACTGCTCAGCTTTGCTGCTATAGCGCAAAACCATAGGCAATATGTAAGTAAGGTGGCTGTGTTCCAGTAAAAGGATTTATGGACACTGGAATGTGATTTCATGTGTCACAAAATACTATTTTAATATTATTCTCAATCCTTGTAAAAAACATAAAGACTATTCTTAGCTCACATGCTCACAGGTAAAGATGGGCCATAGTTTGTCAACCACTGAACTAGTAAATGACCTAACTTAAATTTAATGTGATAAAAAAAAAGACCCAGTGCCGTGGAGTTGATTCCGACTCATAGCAACACTATAGGACAGAGTAGAACTGCCCCATAGAGTTTCCAGGGAGCACCTGGCGGATTTGAACTGCCAACCCCTTGGTTAGCAGATATTAAAAAAAAAAAACTCGTTGCCATCAAGGCAACTCCGACTCATTGCGACCTTATTGGACATATTGGACAGAGCAGAAGTGCCCCATAGGGTTTGCATGGAGCAGCTAGTAGATGCAAACTGTCATCTTTTTGGTTAGCAGCAAAGCTCTTAACCACTGTGCCAAATGAGTTAGACCTGTCTCTACGGACCTAGAGGATGAAAAAAAGCCAAAAACCATCCTCTAAGTCCGTAGAGAGAAATCTAACTCATTTCCTAATAACTAAATAAATAATGATATATCCATTCTGCATTATTCAGCCATTTCTGTTGTTGTAGGGATCATTCAGGTTGTACCATTTAGGCCACCACAAACAATGCAACCTTGAGCCTCCTTCAGAATCCATACATCCCACTACTTTTGGCTTTGTGAGATGGATTTCCAAAAAGTAAAGTGCTGGGTCAAAGGGTAATTATAAGATATTGTTGTGTGGCTTTCCCAAAAGGTCGTAGCAATCCTTTCTTCCCTTCTGTAAATTGCTATGGCCTTTCAGTTTCACATCCTTACTGTCTCTCTGCGTACTAAATTAAATGTGCGTTTTTAGCATGGCATTCTAGGCGTTCCTTGTTTTGCTGCTAAACCAGTTTTCTGTGAGTGAGGGAATTAAAACCAATGGCTGATTTTCTTTTTTACACAGTCTTTGTGTTTTGTTTTGTTATGCAGTGAGCAACCCTTACTCTTATCTTACTGTAAAGCTATTTACATTTTAAGGAAAATATATTCAAAAAGATAGTTCATACGACTGGGTTTTTTATATTTGTTTAGCCATAAGCCTTCCAGAAAGTCCAACAATAATTCTTAAACAGCACAACCTCAAGATTTTTTTAAATGCTGTGAATGGTTTCAGATATCAAAAGTTTAAATAAAATTTCATCATGTAAGATTTATATTTAGTTTGCTAGTTTGAACTTTATACTTTGCATTCAGGTAACCACTATTTTAAACAAATCATCTCTACAGTATTTACTATATAAGAATTGATGTATAATCCTGAATACAGTATTTTTGGGAAGATCCTGTTTCAGTCTCTGAAAAAATAAGTCTTTAATCTTACTCTTAAAAAATTATGTGATAATAATCTCCTTCTTAGTTATGATGCCTTGTTTTTGGTGCACAAAATAGGTTCTCAGTCAGTCTTTGAGTAAGCGAATAGTAAAAATATGTATAAAGTGCTGTGGGAATCCAGAGTGGGAAGGAGCTATTGACTCTGCTGGGAGAAGTCAGGAAAGTTCTTCATAGGAGGTAGCATCTAAGTTAGGTCTTAAAAGACAAAGCATTGCCTGATAAAGGGAAGGCTTTTCAGGAGTGGAAAACAGCAGAAGCAGAGGAACTGAGGTACTAAAGGGCTTAGTTTATCCTGGGAGTCTACAAATACAATGCAAGAAGGGTATAAGATAATGAGAAATAGTGGCTAGAAAAGAGCCTAGAATGGTCGCCAGATTGTACTTAATCTATGGAGAGAGACTATATATTCTAAGAAACCTGAATTTATAAGGAGTTGTCAAAAACAAAACTAAAATTGAGGATCAGAATTGGTTCTGGAATGATAGTTCTGCCATCTATCTAGACGATGAATTGAGGTAACAGATGGGAAGGAGAGTCTCCAGACTGGAAGACCAGTTAAGAGATTATTTCAGTAACCTGTTGCCAATTGCCGTTAAATTGACTCCAGCTCATAGCAGCTCCATGTGTGTCAGAGTAGAACTGTGTGCCACAGGTTTTTCAGTGGTTGATTTTTCAGAAGTAGACTGTCAGATCTTTCTCCCGAGGCACCAGCCTTTCAGTTAACAGTGAAGTGCATTATCTATTTGCACCATCCAGGGACTCCTAGTAATCTAGTAGTGAGGTATTCTAGGCCTGAAGCAAGGCAGAGGCATCGGAGATAAAAATGAGGGAATAGATTTGCAAGAATGTTACAGGGATGGAATGGTCCAGATCCAATGATTGATTACGTGTAGTAGAGGAAAGAATGGTTAGTTGCCAGCAAGTCGATTCTCCCCTGTGTGCAGAGTAGAACTGCTCAGTAGGGTTTTTGAGGCTATGACCTTTCAGAAGCAGATCACCAGGCCTGTCTTCCTAGACATCTCTGGGTGGGTTCAAACCACCAACCTTTCCGTTAGTAGTTGAGAGCTTAACCATTTGCGCTACTCAGAAACTCCCAGGGGCAACAATAGTACATGAGATATTTGATGAGTGGAGATTCTGGATTGGTTGGCAGTTGGATGTGTTAGCAGGATATCCAAGGAGAGATGACCTGTAAATGCCTTAATCTCAAGAGGGAAGCAAAGTTTGGGAATTGAAGAATTACTAGCTTTTACATGACAGTTAAACTTAGATAGTTGATAGTATCATCTTTGGAGAATATATAGCTAGAAGACAGAGATCTAAGTGACAGA
This sequence comes from Elephas maximus indicus, assembly GCF_024166365.1. Classification (NCBI taxonomy): domain Eukaryota; kingdom Metazoa; phylum Chordata; class Mammalia; order Proboscidea; family Elephantidae; genus Elephas; species Elephas maximus. The sequence goes on along the minus strand of NC_064833.1, from coordinate 55,307,871 downwards.
AGCATTTACAGAATAGTGAAACCGGTGAAGGAGACAAAGAAGGAATAGCCAACTCCAAATCAGGAATAGTAGTATTGCTGGGCCAGGGAGGATTTGTGTGTGAGTTGGGACTGCTATTGTCTGATATTAAAGGACGTTCATGTAGCTTAAGCACTGAAAGAGGAATTCAGGCTTGGCGATTGGAAGTTCTTTGGTGACATTTGTGAGGAAATTTTTTTTATTCCTGGGGGATAGGGTTTTGAAAGCCAGACAATGACAGTTTTAAATATCGAGTACTCTTCTCATTGGTGGTAGAGAGGAGGAAAGAGTAGTTAAAAAGACAGTTCGTTGAGGGTGGTTTGTTTTAGGAAAGAAAAGTCTGAGCACCCTTGTGGGCAAATGGAAAGAGGAATAGCAGGGTCAAGTGGAGGGTGTGGGCAAAGGCAAAGGGAAGTTGTGGAGCCAGCAAAAAGGGATATAATAAAAAATGCAGGTTGAAAGGTTTGTCTCAGAAATGAATAAGGTCTGCTACCTCTAGGACACAAGAAGAGTTACAGATGGAGGACGCTTAGCTAAATTAGCTTTCTGGTTTGGAAACCCTGATGGCTTTCTGCTTACTTGCTAGTATCTGTGACTTCTTCTCATCAAGTAGTGTGTGCTGTTCTTCCAGGTCCTCTAGACCTGTCTCCTTTCAGATGTTCCTCATGACGGTTTTATGTCACTGACAGATTTTATTCCTTATTTCTGCTTCTTTATCATACTTCCCTTCTCTACACCTGCTTTCTCTGTGTCCTCCAAATGTTTCTTCTGAGGAGGTATAAATTATTTCTTCTCTTCTGGTTAGGAACTCTTCATGTTCTCCAGTAAGCCAGCATAGAAGGAACCATTTCTCCACCTTTAAGCCTTCTCAAATAAAGACACCATAAACCTTTGCGAGCACATGATATTATCATATTATTATGTTGTTGAGCCAATCCCTTGCTTTCCTGGTGTGGAAAGCTGTGAGTCAGAATCCTCAAATCTCCCTTGGCAAACTGCTTTGGTAGGGGGAAAAACTAAGGTGGGGGGAGAGTCTGCTAAATGACTGTAGGCATTTCCTTCCTGTGTTAGTGCACGATATTTGAAGTTATTTGTCTAGGAATGAACAGGCAATAATTAGTGATAGGATTTAGCTGTCTTACCAGCAAGTAAAAGACCCCCTATTTATTTTGGAAAGTATTTTTTTATAGCTATTTGCGTGCTACAACTGATTTCCTATGTAGAAGCATGTGTTAGTGCTAAAATTACATACATACATACACACTGTGTGTGTGTGTGTGTGTGTGTGTGTGTAGTTATGGTATATTTAGAAAAAGAGAATGAATTTTAGAACTTCTTGGTATTTCTAAGCCTTTACATACAAATTACCTATTTTAAAATACCTTCTTTATTTTCAGTCTAATGACAGAATGGCGTTTTTCTCGAGGCGTACAAGAACAGACCAAAGCTTTCCTTGATGGTTTTAATGAAGTCGTTCCCCTTCAATGGCTGCAGTACTTTGATGAAAAAGAATTGGAGGTTAGGCTCTTTCATTTTGCTATTGTAAAGGGAATGTTAATTGAGGGGGAGGTTGTTTTTGTGATTTTTCAGAAGACTGTCCACACATTTTTAAATCATGTGGCACAATCTTGAATCCTCTTATTCATTCAAATGTTTAGAAAAAAAATGTTTAGAGGATATTAAAATCACAGCTATTGAGCAGGGGTCTTGATTAAGCTCTCTGAATCACGATGATGTCATGTACACAAAATCATCCATCAGTGCCAGCTGTTAGGGTTAATTAAGAGTGAATGGAACCCTATTAAAGTGCGATTCTGGGAACTTTCTGAAATCCCAGTTTAGTAGTCAGTTGACTCAAAGATCAGAATTTTTATTTGGACTTATTAGGAGTGTATCAGGAATCCTTGAGGTCTTCTTTTCCCACATAAATTAGAACATAGGCAGGCATTGGGATAGTCGTTGGTCCCCTTTGGGTACACTGTTTTGACTTTAGCTGTCTTGAGTCCTCTGTTAAGATTTGGTTCATTCATGTAATCAAATATATATTAAAAAATTAATATTTTAAATTTATACAGTAATATTCCTGTGTAGAAACTCACCTTCTGACAACTCTGACTAGAAAGGACTCTGAACCTGATGGACATGTAGACTCTCCTTAAACCTGGTTAATATCTCTTTACTAGTTTGGTTATCCAAATTAGCAGAAACACATTAGAAGAATAGTGTGGCAATATATTAAAAGTTGTCGTCCTGAGACTAGAAACAAGGCAAAGATGTCCATTCTCACCGCTTCTTTTCAGCATTGTACTAGAGGCTATAGCCACCACAATAAGGCAAAAAAAAAGGAAAGAAAAAGAATAAAGATTGGAAAGCAGGAAGACTGTGTTTATTTTCAGGTGACAACATGACTGTCAACTTCGAAAATTTTAACCCACTGCCATTGAGTCAATTGCAACTCAGCAGCCCCACAGGTTGCTAGGGGTTCCAAGGCTGTAAATCTTTAGGGAAGCAAACTGCTACATCTTTCTCACAGAGCCACAGGTGGTTTTGAACGGCTGACCTTTTGGTTAGCAGTTGAACACTTTAACCACAGCGCCACCAGGGCTCCTTTAGAAAATCCTAGGGAATCTACAAATAACTACTAGAAATAATAGTTCAACAAGGCTGCAGGGTACAAGGTCAATAATAAAAATCCATTGTTGTGTGTATTTCTATATACTAGTAACAAACACTTGGAAATGAAAATTTTAAATTTCATTTACTAGAGCATCAGAAAACAAACCAATTTAACAAAAGACATGCAGGACCTCTATACTAAAAATATTGCTCAGAAAAATTAAAGAAGGGCTGGGTAAATGGAGAGATGTACTGTTATGGAATGGAAGACTCAGTATTGTTAAAAGATGTCTGTTCTCTCCCCAGTTAGGCTCAGCACAGTTCGATCAATGCCCAACAGAACTTCTTGTAGAAGTTGACGAGCTGATCTAGAATAGCCAATTATGAAAAAGGACAAACTTGAAGGATTTATACTACCTGATTTCAAGACCTAGTCTAAAGCCATAGTAATTAAGATAGTGTAATATTTGTGAAAACAGACAAATAAATCAGTGGAATAGTATAGAGAGTCTAGAAATAGACCTACAAATATACTATCAATTAGTTTTTAACAGAAGTGCTAAGATATTTCAGTGAGGAAAGATAAAGCCTTTTCAACAAATGGTGCTAGATATCCATATGGAGGAAAATGAACCTTGATCCCTATCTCATACCTTAAAGAAAGATTAATTTATAATGAATTGTAAACCTAAATATGGAAGTTAATATAGGAGAAAAACTAGTAGGCAGAAGGTTTCTTACGGAGAGCACTAAAAGCAATAACCATAAAAGAAAAAAAATGTATAAAATTGGATTTCATCAAAACCAAAAACTTTGGCTCTTCAGAAAACACTGAAGTAAATGAACAGGTAGCCTGTAGCCTGTATACAGACTGGGAGAGATTATGGTAGTATCTAGAATATATATATATATAAGCTCTTATAACTCAATAATAAAAAAAAAAAAAATTTTAAACGGGCAAAAACTTGAATAGACACTTCATAAAAGAAGATATACAGATGACAACTAAGCACATGAAAAGATGCTCAACAGCATTAGACATTGGGGAAATGCCAGTTAAAACTAAATGAGATAACCCCTTTGGCACAGTATTGGTAGTTTCTTATGTTAAACATGCATCTCCTTTATGACCTAGCAGTTCTGTTAAGTATTTACCCAAGAGAAATGAGATCATGTCCATACAAAGACTTAACCGTGAATGTTCAAAGCAACTTTATTCATCAAAGACAAAAGTTGGGAGTAACCTAAATGTCCATCAACAAATGAATGGATGAACAAGTTGTTGTATGTTCATATAACAGAATGCTGCGGAGCACAGCAATATGAAAGAACGAGCTGCTGTTAAATATAACAACATGGATGAATGGGAAAAAAAAAGCAGAAAAGTGTGTGTGTACGTGTGCATGCTCATCTGTACTGTCTGTACATATATGTATGTATGCGTATACATGACTGCTGCAAGACAAACCTAATGTATAGTGGAAGAAAGCAAATGGACTGCAAAGGGGCATGATAGAAATACTCTACATTTTAATCATGGTGACGGTGACGTTTATACATCTATCAAAACTCATCTAACTGTATACTTAAAATGTGTCCATTTTATTGTATGTAAATTGTAGCTTAAAGTTGAAATATGAAAATAGTTTACAAATTAGAAAGAGCTGTTATGTATTTTATTATACCGAAACCGGGTTTATCCCATATGTATTAAGTTGAGGTTATTTGAAAATTTCACATATGTAGGATATTTTATTCCCAAATAGTGTAGGTAAATAGAAGGCTAGCATATTTTTAATATTTAAATACGTGATTTAGCATAGATTACCCAAAACAAGAACCACAGATTTATGTCATCAGGAGTTTGGAATATATTTATAGTTAAGGGATATGCTTTTCAGTACAACTAATGTTTTTCCTTGAAGAACACAGTTACTATAAATGTTGCTTTCGGTTTGAGGTCAGTAAAGATAAAATACCAAAGAACTGTTTATGCTAAATTGCTACAAATGTTAGATTTGACGACCGTGATCGTTGTTTGTAGTGCACATAGCTAGTCATGCAATTATGCTATGTGCGTAGGTGTGCGTTAGAGGATTTCAATCATAAAATGATTCTGTTCACCAGATCTTTATTGTGGCCTAATAATGTGCTCATTTGCCAGGTTATGCTGTGTGGCATGCAGGAGGTTGACTTGGCAGACTGGCAAAGAAATGCAGTTTATCGGCATTATACAAGAAACAGCAAGCAAATCATTTGGTTTTGGCAGGTATTTGCTTTTATCTTTTTGAAACAAAGCATTCAAGGAAAATATGTCCTAATGAAATGGTAGCTTAAAAAACAGTTTACTTCTTAAATTAAGACTGCCTTTAGTCATGGTTTGTAGTCTTCCAAGTCAAAATCAGAAGTGAGTATGTAAACACTTATATTCCATTGTATTCTCCATTGCTGCTATCTTCCTAATGAAGAAACAAATGGCAGAGTCTTCTTTAAGTAATAGTTAATGGTAATAATTATAGGCATAGCATATTTTCTAGTGGTATCAAAGTATCCTATAAATTCTAGTTAATTCTAAAAGTAAATGAGGAGGCCTGGAGAAGTATGTTTTTAACGAGAATCTAAATGCAGGTACTGAATTCTTCTGAAGGGGATAATATGCTAGGGAATTAGAATAATCTAGGAGATAATGCTGAGGGATGAGTTTCTTTGTTTTTATTATCTTTGTTTTGACTTAAATGGAAACTAATTTTGAATCACATTTTATTTTAATAGATCAGTTTGTTTGCTTTTTTTGAGAATTTAAAATCTCTAAGCCAGGAACATATTTCACATAAATATTCTACTAATTGAGATTCATTTCAGCAACCTAGTGAGTGAACTTTTGTTCCTTCTGCTTAACTGCTTCACTCTCTGATGGAAAGCAAGCCGGGGTTTTATATTAGTAAACAAAGATTTTGAAATTGTTGCATCTTTTTATAAGGATATATGTCATGAGTTTATTGCTTAATACTTTAAAAAAGTGTGGACAAGTAGAAATATCTATGTCTGTACACACACACACATGCACCTCTCAACATGTGCAGAGTGACACATGCCTGACTATTGCAACATCATGTACGTACCAACAGAGACCTGAAACAACCTAAATGTCTATCAGGAGGAGACTAGGTAAATACGTGGTAGTATATTAGTGCTATACCTTATAGTCATTCTTTTCTCCTTTTTTTTTTTTTTTAATGCAAGTTAACAAAAGTATTAGAGAATAATATGTTTCAAAACAATATGAGGGGAGGAATGGAAAGTGCTAAACGTGTGTATAATATGACGACGTCTAGTTAAAATTTATAATCCATCTATGAGAGAGCTAGTTAATGAATATACCATCTCTGAAAAGATAGACAAAAAAGACAGGCAACAGTTCCAGAGGGAAGCTGAGAGTTGGAGGCAAAGATAGGAAAGCTGATTTTCACTCTGTACCCTTTTATTACTTTTTGAATTCCACACTGTGTACATCTATGATCTATTGTATAAAATAGATAGTAAATAAATAAGCAAAAAGATAGGAATAAATCCACTTTCCAGGCTAAAACCTGACTTGCATTGCATGCAGTATTTGTACAGGTGTTGGTTATCTCCCCTTTCAGGCTCTTCACTAGCTCCATTACTCATTTGTGTTCCCTGACTTTCCATTTAGACATTATATTTATAAACCTGAGGAGCTTAGGTTTAAGAGTTATCTAAATCCAAATGAATGGTTGTGTTTTCTGAATTGGGTTTGTTTAAAAAGGCAAGTGATGAGGTTTATGGCAGACCCAGTAACCCCTGTTTCTATGTCTTAATGATACACGTGCCTTAGCACAATTCTACACCGAAACATATTTGGTCATGTTTAGCATAGCATTTTGTTCTGATCCTTATAGTTTATTCCCTTTTTTTAAGATAGATTTCTCCTCCCAGAAAGCCCCCTGTGTTTCTTACTTTCTATTATAAGATACTCAGACCTAGCTGTCTCTCGATTTTTTAGGTGTGTACGATACTTCAGCAATTCAGATCAGTATTTTACCACATTATCCGCCCATTTGTGTCCCTCTTTGCAAAGAACTAGTCGATGAACTAGATATTTTTAGAGAATTGTGTACTTTGAGTTTTAAGTACCAGTCAGGAAGTATATAAAGAATTGGGAGAATGGGGTTTGTGGGAGAAGATACCACAAAATAGGGAAGTGTTCGTTTATTTTCAGTAGCTTCAAGGGGTTGGGGATGGTTGGTTCAGGGCAGGATAACATAGTGGTTTAGAGCTCAGGAAGCCTTGCGTTCAAATCCTAGATCTACCACTTACTGGTAATTTGAGGACAAATTATTTACCTTCTCTAGGCTTCCGTTTCCTTATATGTACAGTGGGGATAAGGGTGATGGTGCCTATCTTATAGAATTGTGAGGACTGAAAAAAAAAAAAAAAAAAGGAAAAGCATATGACACAGTGCTTGGCAGGAGCCCTCAATAGGTGGTAGCTGTTCTAACCCAACACCGTCTATCCTGGCTCCACCTCTTAGTGGTGTGACTTTAAGCAAGTGACATAACCTTTCTAAACCTCCATATCCTCTGTCAAAAAAACCTGTTACCATCAAGGAGATTGAGTCTCATATCCTCTCTGTAAGAGGGATGTAATAATAATAGGGGCCAACCTATAGTGTCGTTGTGAGGAATCCTTGAAGATAGATTCATAGTGTACTTAGCACAGTGCCTAGCCTTAATAAATGATAAATGCTATGACCACTTTTTATCACGCCTTTTGAACCAATTTCAAGTTGAATATTATTTTTTTCAAGTGTCTGTTTTTCATGATTGAAGATATTTAGCATTTATTTTATATTAAAATAAGTTTGATTTTGTTATGCAGCTTGTGAAAGAGACAGACAACGAAGTAAGAATGCGACTTTTGCAGTTTGTCACTGGAACCTGCCGTTTACCTCTAGGAGGATTTGCTGAGCTCATGGGTAAATGTGGTTTTCCCTACAGTTTCTCTGTAGATAATTTTGTAATAATAGTGGCCTTTTGATGTATGGTAAACTTGAACCTAAGGATTATTTTTCTGTGCTCTGTGCAGGGCATCTGCCAGAAGAAGGAATGGTTAATGTCAAATGCATTTGTAAGACAGACATGAAATTTTCCTCACATAGCCCAGTTGGCCAGTGCTGTGCTTCCTGGGGTTATCTGGAGGGGAGCAAGAATCTATAGAGCTAATTTATCTGTCCACTGATATGATTCTTACTGCTGGGTCTCTGCAGCAGTCTAGGCAGAAGCAGCTCACATTTAGTTTATTCTGTATCATTCATATGACTCTGTGACATGTTATTTAACTAGTTGTCAAAATCAGAAAGTTTGAAGGACCAGATAAATTTTGTCTTATTTTCCTGGTTTAGGAAGTAATGGGCCTCAAAAATTTTGCATTGAAAAAGTTGGCAAAGATACCTGGTTACCAAGAAGCCACACGTGGTAAGTTCAAGAATTCTAAATAGGAAAGTGCAAGGCAAAGAGAATCGTGTTCTTTTTTTTCTTTAAATACATAAGATCCAGTATAACTGGTTATTCATTAATGTAGTCAGAATTTCACCTGTGAGGACAGACTGATTGATACTGATTTCTAGTTGAGTAATAGAAATATTTGAGAAATATATCTGCTGATTGAACAAATATGTATCAAGTAGCCACTATATATAAAACAAAACGGAAATTGCTCCCTGCCTTTTACAAAGCTTGCACTCCCTGATGGGTACACAAATTATAAATAGGTAAACACGTAACTACTTACAAATTCTAGGAAGTCCTTCCAAAGAAATAAACTGTGCTGTGATAGAGAGCAGCTGGAGGGAACCTGCTATAGATTGAGTGGTCAGGGAGACTTCTCCAAAGGGGTAGTGCTTAAGTTGAGTTTGATAAATAGCATGTTGTGGGAAGAAATGGGAAAAGGGCATTCTTTGCCCAGGGTTATTTGCAAAAAGACTCTCAAGTGGGAAATAGTTTTTCAAGGAAATGAAAATTGACCAGTGTGACTGAAACTTCATGAGTCAGGGGAGAGGGCATGAAAAGAAGTTGCAAATCTAGGCAGGGGCTATGTAGAGCCTTATAGGATGTTATAAGGAATTTGGGTTTCGTTCTGAGGATAATTGGAACCCTTCAAAGAGTTGTAAATAGCAATAGGATCCAAGAAAAATCACTGTGGCAGCAGTGTAGAGAAGGAATTGGATAAAGAAGCGAGTGCAGGGAAATGAGTTACCAAGCTAGTATAGTCACACAGGCAGAAGATGCTGGGGGCCTGGAGATACAGCGGTTCTCGTGTGCTGACATTGGCATTTATGGTGCAGAAGCGATGGTGGGTGAAACTCCTCGCACCTTGGCATAGATCAAGGTAGTAACCCAAACTGTTGTTTCTGTATTCTTCACCACTACACACTTGCACTTTAAAACGAAAAAAGCCAAGTTCATTGAAGATTGCTCTTTATGACACAGCAAAAGTGATTAATTTTATTCAATCTTAATGCTCAGTATATGTCTTTTTAATGTTCTGTGTGTGACAGAAAATGGGAAGTATGCATAAAGCACTTCTGCACACTGGAGCAAGATAGTTGTTGGGAGGGAAAGCTCTTGGGCAGTTGCACGAGTTAAAAAATGAACTAGCTTTTTTATGGAACACGATTTTTTCTTAAAAGAATGACCAACAGACTGACTCTTTGATATCTGATAGACATTTTTTGAAAGTTAATGAAGTAAGCCTGTCACTTCAAGGAAAAAACTGACAATATTTGTTGGCGGTAATAAAAATTGAGCTTTCAAGTAGAAGTTAGAATTTGGGGAAATTGGTATGTACTCCTCTGATCTTGGCAGCTTGCCAAGACTTTTCTGATGAGATTGGTAGTGTTAACAACTATGATTTTTTTTTTCTATTACATAACTAAATGTGTTAACATTTGGAAAATCTTTTTAAGTTGGAGAACCAATATTTCCAAATTACCAATGTACAATGTTACAAAATCATGCATGGGTTAAAAAAAAAAAAAATTCAAAGTGCAAGATAGAGCAATCGATTTTAATGTAACAAAGTAAAAAAAAGTTCTTTGATATGATTCAGAATCCACATTGTAAGTAACCCTGTCAAGTCTAATAGAGTATTAAAGAATAATATCCACAATTATCTCAGAAGATGATTAGACTCTGCATTTTCCAACTGTGTATCTATGTGGGTTAGATTTTCATATACTTAAACCAAAGCAATGTAATGCAACAGAATGAACGAAGAAGTGGCTATGGGAATCCAGGTGTCTATGAAGCCAGACATTAATAAGATTTGTAAAAATATAAAATAAGGCTACTCTTTTCACTATTTTTTAAAATAGTTTTTTTTTCATAAAAATAAGTTGTTTATTTTTATTTTAAAATGAATAAATATTTTTTAGTATCTTGGTTTTAATTCCTAACATACTATTTATCAATAAACATAATCCACACTAAAAAAGCTCTTTGGGAGGGGTTCTCAATAATTTAAGAGTGAGAAGGGTCCCAAGACCAAAAAATTTGACAACTGTTGGCATAGATTAAAGTAATGGGTCCAAAGGAAAGGGAGAAATTGTGGGGGACAGGAGAAAGTTAATAACCAAAGGAGGGAGTTCCTTAAGAAAAATGAACAGAATTGGGATTCAGAGTACAAGTTAAGGAAGCGGCTTCTGATAGAAACAGGAATACTTCCTTGTTTGTTTGTTTGTTTTAAGTAAATTGTGATATAACCTGATGAATTAGCCTTGATGATTCTCAGAGGAAGGAAGGGCACAGAGTCTGACAGCTCTCATTTCTAGGGCTTTGCTTAGTGAGGTGGCTGCCCTCAGGGCAGAGGTTCCTCAGACTCCCTACAGTGGCATAGCAAGCCACAGGGTACTCTGCCCTCAGGCTACTTGGGAATTGTATTGGTCAGTCTCTTTCTATTTTATAGTTAAGAAACTAGAAGTAACAGATTGGATTTTGTGTGTGAACACATACACAAACCAGACTCAAAAAGCTGGAACTAAAAGTTTTAAAGTATACAGAATTCTGATATTCACATAGTAAGTACTCAATAAAAGATAAATAGATTTTAGTATGTCTCTGTCCTTTTGTTAACCAGCAGAAAACATAATGATTGTCTTCAAACAGGAAACCTGATGGCTTAGTGGTTAAGTGCTACAGCTGCTAACCAACGGGTCAGCAGTTCACATCCGCCAGGCGCTCCTTGGAAACTCTATGGGGCAGTTCTACTCTGTCCTGTAGGGTCGCAATGAGTCGGAATCTACTCAGCAGCACTGGGTTTGGTTTTTTGGTTTGGTCTTCAAACAGCCCTGTTTGGGTCTTTTCAAGTAATCTACTTTCTTATTTGGTTCAACTCAATGTTTACTAAGCATCTGCTGTACGGGAAGTAGAGAGATCAGTGTTGTGAGAATAGAGAGATGACTCTGCCCTGATGGGTTTTAGAATCTAATGAGAGAAGCCAGTTAGTCATAATACAGTAAATACTATGAGAGAAATAAAAAGAGCTTATAGAAATTAAAAGAGCTTGTGTAAGATGCTCAAGAAGAACCTCTTGGAGGAAGTAGTTCCATTTAAACTAATCCTTGATAATTTTCATAGGCAAAAAAGGATATTCCAGACTGTAGGACAAACCCAAGAGCATGGTCATAGAAACAGAAGTGTCCAGTATATTTGGAGAACATTTAGTTAGTTGATAGGGGGCTATACCAAAGAGCATACATAGGCTTTTATTCTTCCCTTTCCCCCAGGAGCAATTGGAAGGCAGCAAAGGTTCTCAAAGAGTGGCATAAACTGGCTTGTATCTTCTTACGAAGGTACCTCTGGCAGTGATGTAAGGCTAGATAGGTTATTGAGAGGTTGGGGGAAAAATAGAGGCAAGGTGAATAGACAGGAAATTTTTATCATAGTTCAGGTAGATGATGAGGAAGTATATATGTAAGTATGTAATGACAAAAGAAGTGTCGGGGAAAAAGATGGGAGAGATTTGGTGGATGGAGTGGCAGGATTTGACAAAGGCCGTATATAAATGATAGAAGAGAACTAGAAAGTGACCAGTTGTCTTAGTATAAAACCAAACCAGAAAAACAAACCCATTGCCGTGAAACCAATTCCAACTTACAGTGATCCTATAGGGCAGAGTAGAACTGCCCCATTGGGTTTCTAAGGCTGTAAATCTTTACAGAAGCTGACTGCCACATCTTCTCCCATGGAGCGCCTGGTGGGTTCAAACCACTGACCTTTTAGTTAGCAGCTGAGTGCTTTAATCACTGTGGCACCAGGGTCCCTTGTTTTAGTATAAGTTTACTGAAAAATGGTATTTTTTCCTGACCTCAGCTGTCAGACTCTACCTTGAAGCATGAGTTTAAAAATAAAAGAGGAGGGCAATATATGGTCTGTTTAATTGCTACCACTAATACAGCTAACTTCTTTAAAAGTGCTTTTGACCTCTCTATAACGTGTCTAGCCTTACGTCACTGCCTGAGAAGAGCACCGTTTTAATTGGCTGCCTGGTTTCAAAAGGTGCTTTTAATTCTCAGATTTTCTTTTAGGATTAGAGTTTATTCCCTCTTACATAGGAGTGGAGGCAGGGGCAGATGGAAAGTGGCGGGAGTGGTAAGAGGGAACCTGGATAATCTATAGAAACCTTCCAGATGAGAAAATGAAGGTACAGAAAGGTTCTGACTCCTCAGAGCTATTTAAGTAGTCACTAATAGAATGGGGACCAAAACTCTGGTCACACAAATCCTAGTCCATCCACTCAGTGCTGGGGCTCACAAAATTAAATATTATTCCACCTTGTAAATTGGAAAAACAATACATTGGTATTTTAAGTATTTTCCTATTTCTCATCAATTAATCCCAGAAAGGAATTCTTTCTGGTGGGATTGAAAAGGTATTGTTTTAGAACAGGTTATGCATATGAGGAAGAGATTATTTGAAAAGACAAAGAAAAGGACATACTTGTGTATTGACTGTCTCCACCCCAGAATGTGAGTTCCATGAGGACAGGGACTTTTTCATTACTCTATCAACAACGGCTAGAACAATACCTGGTATATAATAGGTGTTCTGTATGTAACTGATGAATGAATGGGGTACTTTTAACCCAAGAAAAGTTAAAAGGATTCATGATACAGTGTAAGCAGAAATAGTACAAAAAAGAATTTTTTTTTAAATCCAGTTTTTATCCACATTGCCACAATTGTTATTTGTAATCCATTTTATGTGTAGATCTTAAATTTGAATAGACTGCTATCAGAAATTAGGATATGTTAATATTATACTAGTTAATATGTTACAATACTTGTGGCAAAATTTTATATAGATAGCATAATTCCTTTATCCATTCAGTTTTTCAAATATGCTTTAAAATACTGTATTAGAAATATTTTCAGAGTTTGTTTTATTGAAAGCACATCTGCTTTTGTTTTTGTTTCTGTTCAGTTTTAATCGCTTGGATCTACCACCATATAAGAGTTACGAACAACTAAAGGAAAAGCTGCTTTTTGCAATAGAAGAGACAGAGGGATTTGGACAAGAATGAATGTGGCTTCTTGTCTTGGAGGAGCTCTCGCATTTAAACACCCCAGCCAAGAAAAATTGCACAGATAGTGTATATAAGCTGTTCATTCTGTACAGTGAATTTTCTGAACCTCTCAAAGTATAAAGGTTTTCCGTTCTTCCACAGAAATATGCAAAACAATTCATCCTTTTCTACTTTATTTATTGTTCCCTTGAAGTGACTGACCAGGAAAAAGATCATCCTTAAATTTTGAAACAAGACCTTATTAAAAAAATAATAAGTATATATCTATATAAGCATATATGATAGTGGCTCTAGTTTTATAGAGCTCCAAGTGTATTAAACATGACAGCCGTTCATTCAAAAAGATCCGGATTTGCTTTACCTTTTTGCTGTTATCCAGGGGAAAAAGTGCAAATTGCTCTACGTTGTTCTCCCTTATGCAACATCTCCTAAGGGTGTTTAGTTGCATGGCTGTCCAGGAAGGTATTAAAGGCTTAGGCCAAATCTTACTTTGAGTATATTAAGAAATGCTGCTGGCTTTTCTAAAGACAGGGGCTTGAACCTGTCAGTTTGTTTTAAATACAGTAGTAGGAAATTTTCCCTCTTGGCTATATCAGTAATACAGTCAAAGTAATGAATGAAACCATAACTTACATAAAATTCATATATTAGAACTGATACCATTTAGTTAATTGTAGAGATTGGAAATAATTCGTTGAGCAGCACAGAGGCTTGTTTACATGTTACTTTGGGATGCTAGGTATTTGTGGAATTAAGAATCAGGCACTTCTCTACTGTTTTTAAATCTGTGGTGTTCTTCAAATTTAACTCAATAAATTGATGCAATTTGATACTTAGGAGCATATAAAAGGAAATGTGAACTTTGCCGCTTTTGTTTGTGTTCAGAGTTTGAGTTTTATAAAATCAGATGGATTGAAGAGTTACATAAGCATTTAAACAAATGACTAGCAATTTTCTATTAGTGTTTAAATAGTTCCTTCCACTTAAATTCATGAAAATTCTATGTATCTGAATTAAATACACATATAAAAAATCTTCTGGTCCTTCCCCTTTTTACATAGACCAAATTATTTTTGTCCTAAATAAAAAATAACACTTTTTAATTGTTTTTCATTATTAAGGGCATTTGCTAAACTACAAAGATATATAACACAATCTGATGTGAATGATATTAACGCTACTTTTAGCAAACCAGGCTTATTAATAAATACTTACATTTCCCTTTGTGTCATGCTTTCAATATGCACTGTAAATTTCATTAACTTAAAATTTTTTTATAACCACGGGACTGACTTCTTAGAATTTAAATGATATCTGTAATGTATTTCACTGCTAAGTGCATATGGAAAATATTAGTATACAATTTAATTTCCCTAAACAATAGCTTTTGCTTTGCCAAAATTTTATTTTTCTACATATTAACTTAGATTGTGTTCTGCATTTTTATTCAAAATTCATAGTAAAGATGAAATAAAAGCAGTGATACACTTGGTTGAATAGACTCCTTTCCCAGATTTTAATTACTCTTGGGTTACTGTCAAGCCTAAAGAATTAGAAAAAAATTCTAATATATATGACGGGTCATGTAGTAGAGGGTGACCAATCTTCAAATAAGGAAAACTGCTTAAATCGTACCATAAAAGAGTTAAGTATTAGACACAAAGAAGGTACCATGATATGAATTTTGCTGTGGTAAGAGTATCATTCAGTGGAAGTAGGTGAGAATATCACTTAGCAGTTTTGACTGGAGACAGGTAGAGGGAGGCTTTAGGTGGAGTTCAGGGTATCACTCTGTCTTCTTCACCTCAGGTAAGAAATTAACATACATCCTGGTCAAGATACACAGAGACCAAACCAGCTTTCTGGAGAAGGCTAGCTTGAAGAGAGAACTCATCACAGCCTCTGCCTATCGTACCCAGTTATAGAGATGCAGCCCACTTCTCACTTGCTCTCTTCCCTTTCCATCCCTGTTCTGCTCTGGGCTAACCACAAAGAAATTAGAAGTGCAGGGCTCACTGTGCCTGAACACAGACAGTCCGTGAGGAAACAGGCAAGAGAGGGAGGCCCAGAGGGATTCATATTGCTATTTCTGTGACTCTCCCCACCACCACCACCACCACCAGTAAACTGTGGGGGGTTCACAGGCACAAACCAATTTCATCAATAAGATCAACTGTCTGTCTTGCAGGGAAAGAAACTACAACTGTTTTCTTTAGTACTCATCCCCCTCCTAGGCAGTTGAGGGTGAAAGGCCGTAACAAAATCTTTTCCCCTGCTGACTTCAGTTGATCACGTAGCTCTTTTTACCCCCAAAACTAGATACAATGGTATGTGTCAACTATATTTCCAAGCAACTAACTTCTGTTACGAATGGCCCCTGACTAGTAAATTGTACCTAAAAAAAATAGACTGGGAAAACTCTATAGATACTTGATAGGAGGCCACAGCTTTGGGATTCCCCTGAGTGTGGAAACTCTTTTAACTGCATGCTCTTATGAGGACCCTGAACTGTCACCGGGGAAGATGATTGCTTCTGGAGAGCTCTGTGGTCTGCTATGCAGACTGCTGCAAAGCCTTCTTGAAAGGAGGCCTGACACTGCCCCGCCTGCCATCTATGGTTCCTGTCCTGTATCTTCCTGAGTAACTGAGTAAATTGGTGCCAAGCATGGCCTACAGTAGTCTTGTTGAGTCTTGAGTATTTAACTGAACCTGAGCTGATCCCCTGGTGGATGTTGCAGAAGTAGAACAGAAATCTTGTTGAAATACACACATGAGAGAATAATGGTTCTCCTGTAACACCATTTTTCTAATCCACTGAACTTAAAAGTCAAGCTTGATGTCAGCTAGGAAATTTGGTTCTACCCCTGCCCTATCAGGAGCGTCTCTACCTTCATAAGGCTTTCTACCTAGTATATCTTCTTTGGCACAAGACACAGTTCATTGCTCACAGAAGGCAGTGAAATTAGAACAGGACACTTGTTAAATTAACTCCAAAACCCTTGCACCCTAGGCCTAAAATAACCCTCCTCCTATTTTTTCTTCTCAGTGACACTCTGGCACAGTCTAAAATAGGATGTATAGTCAGCACCACATGAAAGCATAATATACTCCCAAAATAACGTATCAACAAAAACAAGTCCCAAAGTGACATCTCCTAAATTCCAAAATTGCTCTCCCCAATCTCAACTAAGAACTCAGTCAACATTATTTTTTGTGTTTACTGACACCCATGTTAAGGTCTTTACATAATCTTTACAGTTCCATGGTGTTTTTTTCCTTTCATTTGAATGATGCTCATTTTATAGATTGGGAAAGTGAGGCCAAGAGAAGTTATATTTACAAAGTCCACAGCTAATCTACAACCTACGAATTACAAGTGAGACAATTTTGCCATCAGGAAGTTGAGAGCATTCTGGTTCTCATAGGATGCGGGCCACTTAACCAAATTCAAGTTTCTTCTCACATCGTCGAAAGAACACATACCCACACACACACAAAAAAATCCACAAGAGGTAATAAAATCACTGATAACCCATGCGTGTAACATGTTGAGACTACTACAAACTTCTGTCTATAGGTATGTGAGGAAATAACATAAACTAACAGCTCGCACAGGAACAGAGCTAGGTGACTGCATAGAAAGGGAACGTGATGAGGTTCTAGAGTTCATTCCCAGCAGCAGTGGGCCTCACCCTGAGGAAGGAAATGCCGAACACCAGTGTGAAACCTGGTCAATCAGGATCTTGGGGAAGGAACCACATCTTAAAGGGAGATATTCATTGGTGGGTAACAGTAAAGGAGAGAGAAAAAAAAAAGCTCCACAAAGCACCCAGCAATTGCACTCCTAGGCATTTATTCTAGAGAAATTCAAGAACTTGCATCAACTCAGAAACCTGTACATGTTTATTGCAGCTTTATTGGTAATAGCCAAAAACTGGAAACCCAGATGGTTAAATAAACTGGTACATCCATATAATGGGGTACTAAAAAAAAAAACTAGTTAGCACTAAAAAGGAATGAACTATTGATAGAACTAAGATCTCAAAGGAATTGTGCTGACTGAAAAAGTAATACTTTGATTTCATTTAAATATTCTCAAAATGACAATTATAGAGATGGAGAAAATATCAATGATTGCCACGGTGGGGCGGGGAAGGTGGCTAGGTGTTATTTCAAAGGGGAAGCACAAAGGATCTTTGTAAAGGTGAGACAGTTCTGTCTTGTAGTGGTTCCAAAAATTTACACATAATAAAATTGCATAAAACTACACACAAGCGAGGTAAAATCTAATCAAGGACTGTGGACTATGAACGTCAGCTTTCTGCTTTGATACTGTAGTTATGTAAGATTTTACCACTGGGGAAAACTGGAGAAAGGGTACACAGAACCTCTCTGTTACTATTTTTTGCAATGTCCTATGAATCTATAATTATTTAAAATTAAAAAAAAAAATTTAAGTCTACAAGGTATCAGAAAAAATATCCACTGCATAAAAGGCTTTATTATTGAAAGATACCTCATTTCACAAGACAGCTTTTAAGAGGGTATTCTTAAACCCTTCTCCCATTTGATTACTTGCTATTATTGGTGACCCAACACACACACAAAGATCATAGCCTCTGAAAAGAACACTCAAAGTCACTCTAAGAAGAAAATTGAAAATCAGAAAATTTCCAATGAAAATGGTAAAAAAGAAAATACACAGGAGTAAAGACTTTTTAATACAACATGCTAATATGAATTAAGTGTAAATAAAAAATTGCAGGTTAAAAAAAATCCACATCAGAAATTCAAAAGCTCAAAATAGGATAAGCAACATGAAGGTGTGGAATGGCTGCTGACTAAAATCAGCAGGAAAAATGAAGACAAAATCTGAGAATGAAGACTAAGGGTGTATGGAAGAATACATACACCCAAAAGTACAATAAGGTACATGGAAGAAATGAAGAGCCAAGAAAATGAAACTGAAACAAAGAGGTTAAAAGAAAAATCAGAGGCTAATATAAAAGGCAAAGATCCAATATATGTGTAATTGAAGTCTCTGAAAAAAAAGGCTGAACCAAACTAATATTTACAACTATTTCAGTGGTTTTCAAAATGTGATCAATTAGGCAAATCTAGAAGGACAATCTACAAGACAAAGTGGACTGGTCTCTTGAAAAAGTATCATGAGAAAAAAGATGGGGGATCAGATCTAGATTAATTGCAAATAAAATGCAAATGTATGCTCTTTAATTGGGTTTTGGTTTTTTAACTTGGGGACATTTGAGGAAATGTGTGGCTGGATATCAGATGATGTAAAAATTATTTTCTTAGCTGTGATCATGGAATTGTGTTTGTTTAGGAGGATGTCCTTACTCTGAGAAGATGCATGCTGAAGTATTTAGGGGTGAAATTTCATCATGCCTATAATTTCAAAGGCTCAGAAATATATATCCCAAAGACCCCAGTTACATATAAACAAAATATAACAAAAGATTAACAACTGTTGAATTTGAGTGGTGGGTATGAAGAGTTCACTACTTTGTTTTCCTTTTTGCTTGCAAACTTACAAGATAAAATGAAAAACATACCCACACAGTTGGATTGTAACATAATTCCCAAATCCTTTGGGGAAAACCCTCGTATCTAAATGGCATTTGGTATACAGTCATGGATCACTCAACATCCACATTTTGTGAAATTCGACATTAGGTGATTTGGACATGCAAATACCTGGGTCTGTGGAGCACACAGGCCTGAGGGCTGCAATGTGGCACATGGCTCAGCTCCCACTATGGATGCCTCAGGTGAGTGCTAGCCTGGGTCCCACCCAGTGCATAGCCCTGCAGCCCTGTGAAAGTCATGGCAGGAGGTTCTGGGTGTGGGCCCTGGCAGCAGGGGTGCAGTTCACTGACCAGGCGCCCCTCGCTCCAACCAGACCTACAACGCCTGCCAACCTTGAACACCTGGGAACAGGGCTGGGCACCCACTCCTCCCAGTGGTAGGAGCACCTGTTGCCACAGGTGGAGGGCAACAGGGCAAGCTTGCTTCTGAGTCCCGTTATGGGCATCCCCCAGAGGGTGCACACCAGACCACGGACATATATGCTGTTGGACACTGCCCAAATGAATGTTATGTGGCACATAATTGTACTCCTGTCTGCTTCAACTTGACTGCTAACCAAAAGGTTAGCACATTTGTATCCACCAGCGCTCCTTGGAAAACCTATGGGGCAGTTCTATTCTGTCCTGTAGGGTCGCTATGAGTCAGAATCGACCCAACGGCAATGCGTTTTTTAATCTGCTTACAGAACTTACAGTTTTGCAGAAGCAATACCGTAACCCCAAGCAGCACTGTCCCAACTATTTAAAACATTTTAATTTCCATTTAAGATGCTGAGTTCAGTGTTCCTTTCAATCCACTGTGAGAATAGTCCACATTTTAAAAAGGAAACAACTCCATTTTCAGTCCTTTCCTGACGACTTCTTTCCTTATGCAGGTTGGCTCTAAGACATATCATTTAACTACTTTTAACCAAGAACCCTAAACATCTTAATCTTTCACTGTGCCTTCTCTGCAAGATTAAAAAAAAAAAAAAAAAAGATCAACTTTGAATCAATCCAACCTGAAAATGAACTCCCCTTTTCCACAAAGCTTTTTCTTGATCTCCCATGCTACTGTGATAAATCCTCCTCAGACACTTCATACCACTTTATATTGCTTGTGTCTCCCAGTCGCAAAATAATCTGCCTCTGAACCATGCAGATTCTCTCTCTCTTATGGCAACTGTTTCTTTTATTTGTGAAGAAACCTATAATTTCACATATTTAATCTGTTAAATGATCACACCATTAAAAAAAAAAAAAAAGTGAGAAAGCAGCCATGGAGCTGTTATGGTAAATGTACTTATAACTTGATGAAAAAAATAATGTTTATTAGATATTCGTGTGCTGTCTTCTCTGAAAAATTCTCAATTCTTGACACTGAAACTTGTAAGTAACTGAGCAGCTTCAGTCTGGATCTAAAATGGAAAAATATGTGTTATAAATAAGCAGTACAGAACTTAACTCAAGAAATTTTTCATAGAGTGTGGTTGCTAAGCATTTCTAGGATAGGATATAGTAAGAATCTAATTTCTTGGCAGTGACCAAGTGAGACTGTCAGAGAGCTCTTCCACTTCAGGACACATCCTTTGCCTTTTAAGTTTTACAAATCTTGATTTGTCATATATGTCCAACAGGAATAATTTTGTATGACAGCAAGTCATCCCTAACATCTCTTTGGTAATAGTAACTAAACATTTCCTACATAGAAATCGGTGTAATTGCCAATGAATTCACATTTGAAATGAATGCTGTATTTTTCCCAGCAATATTATTTAGACAATTATGATTTTTAAGGAAGTTCTTAATTCACTTTTATTTAACAGTGTCTTAGTAGAAACCTATCTGCCTTGCTTTATTGGAGGTATTTTACCTGTTTATCCTCCTCTGTGTGTGCTGGATAGTCCCTGGCTTTCAAGAGCCAGAAAGCGGCGAGCTTTTTGTTCTGTATCTTCAAGTATGTCTTTCCTAAAAGTAGCAAGTTTTTGCTGTAAAAGTTTGGATCCACTGTAGAAAAGAAAGAAAAATAAATTGATCTCAGATGAAATGTTGCTTTTTTTAATTTTTATTATTTTTAATGATTTAATTTTTTTGGCCTCAATTCCAATAATAAAGTGTCAGTAAGTAATTAGGCTACTGTATTTTTTCTGTTCAACTACTAATATCTCAAAGATTTGTAAAATAATAATTACCACTTACTGAGTGCCTATTATGTGGTAGGCACTGTATTATACACATTTCTACTTTTCACAACAATTTGGTAAAATACGTATTATCTCCATTTCATAGGTGACAAACTGAGTTTCCTGATAGAATGTAAGCTCCATACGTATAATGATTTTCTTTTTCATCTCCTTTGTTCCCTGGTGTATTTCAAGTGCCTAGAACAGTGCCTGGCACATAACATGCACTCAATATATACTTCCTGTATGAGTGAATAAAGTCATGATGACCGGCCTGCTTGTATACATTTGATCAACATTTACTGAATGTTAAATATGCAGAGAAGGATGAAACAATGTCTCAGTTCTTTTGAAATTTAAAATGAAAAGGAGAGACAAACAGGAATACAAATAAATGTAAGACTGAAAAGAATGCTTTACCAGATGTATAAACTTTAAAGTGCTATGAGAAATCAAAGACAAAAGCAATTAACTCTCTCTGAGAGGTTACACCTGGGCTGACTTTTGGAGGCTAAACAGAATTTCAACAGAAAAAGTGGAGAACATTCTTTGCAAAGGGAAAAGCACAAACACAAAGCTCATGAACCAAAAGCAAAGGACTGTCTCTAGCTTCATTACTTCTTGACACAGCTCCTCCTAACAACCAAAAAAAAAAAAAAAAAACCCACACCAAACTCATTGCCGTAGAGTTGATTCTGACTCATAGCAACCCTATAGGACAAAGTAGAACTGCCCCATAGTTTCCAAGGAGCACCTGGTGGATTCGAACTGCTGACCTTTTGGTTAGCAGCTGTAGCACTTAACCACTACGCCACCAGGGTTCCCCCTAACAACCTGGGGCCCGCTAAATTCAAAGCATACTTCTTCCTGAATACAATTTATGATTAACTCCATTTGCTCCTTGACCCAAAATTGTTTTATTTGAACATGTTTGTGTGATGCCACATTGATGTGCTTAGGTTTCCTTGGAGTTAAGGATATTGATTTATCTATTTACTCATTAATTCAGCAAGTTTTCCAAGCATTGTATTAGGTAATACAATTGTAACCCGGAAAGACAAAGTCTCCATCTTGCCTGAATTTTCAATTTAGACAAGGAAACAAAATATTTATAATATGGGTGCTAAGCGTCATGTTGGGAGAAGTAAAAGGGTGTAAGAGGAGCACCTACCCCAGATCTGGGCCATAAGGAAAGGCCACCTGGAAGAAATGACCCCGAAGGTAGGACCTGAAGGAATGTTGCAGTTATTGAATACTGTCATAGCTCTATGAGGGCAGGACTATGTTTTTCTCAATGCCCCCAACCCATAAATCTCTAATGCCCTAATTTTATCTTGAAATTATACTTTTAAATCCCTTTGAGAAAACATCACTCATGATATGTAAAATAGTACCCTCATGAGAGGATTTCAATGGTTTTCTAAGCTGTTCATTTCTTCAAAGCAAAAATAACTTGAAAAAACTTTTCACGAAAGACAGTATCTTCAACATAACAAAAACTGGCTTGGTTTAAAACCAGACCACTCTCATTTAAATACCTCTAATTGGCTGTGTGATCTTGAATTAGACAGTTAACCTAAGTCTCATCTTAAATAATCTGTTGCTGTCGAGTCCATTCTGACTTATTATAACCCTACGGGACAGAGGAGAACTGCCCAATAGGGTTTCCAAGGCTGTAATCTTTACAGAAGCAGACTGCCACAGCTTTCTCTTGAGGAGTGACTGGTGGGTTTGAACTGCTGACCTTTCGGTTAGCAGCCGAGTTCTTTCACCACTGCACCACTAGGGTTCTTACAAGGAAGGATGAATTACATAAAATAAAGGACCATTCCAGAATTGCAGCTCTAAATCCAGTAGCAACCTATTTCTTGCTCAGGTGATCTTCACTGGGTTAAAAACTTTAAAAATAGTTTTACAATATCTAGTGCAATAAAAAAGTTACTTAAGTACATCAAATAACTTATTTTTGTTTAGAAAAACTTATTATATATTCAGCATTCATATAATTTTAATTCTATTAATATGTGATACCAAGAAAATGTTACCTTGTTCTGCCCTGTGAAAGTAGCTTAGGGCCTGTTAAAGACACAAAGAGCCCAAACATGATGAAAAGGGTTAAAACATACAATATAATGTAGTAAAAGCATTTTCTCAAAAGATCTCTCTATCCTTATGTAAGTTCGGGAAGTAAACTAAATCGTCTTTAGTAATAGTCAATTCTTTAACAGCGGAAGTTAATATAGTCAAATTGAATTGAATGGAATCATGACAGGATTACAATATTTGGACCACTTCTAATAACAACTTCATTGTTCAGAACTTGTACCAAATTAGCATCACATGTAGAGGAAAGAACATTACCCTATAGAACTCAGCTGTTCTGACCTTTCTTTTCTTAAATCCTAACAGTGACCACTAGCAAAAACTAGATAAAATAATAAGCTAAATTTACTCAGAGATACGTAAGTTATACCAGTGAATTTTAAAGTCCTTTATTATTGAAATTCCTACAGAAAAATGTTATTGGGAGTCTGAAACTCCGTTAATTCTTTCTATTCCACTTGAACTGTTTTTATAATGCATTACCTGATGACAACTGGTTTCTTAAAAACGTAACTGATTTGTTATTGTAGCGTCAATTGTTTATGTTTTCCTTAGACTGCATTTTTAATAACAATAAATATTTCCCAATTGTGTTCTAAGTAAACAACTAAATACTATTTATATCAATTTTTCTGAAAATTGAGCAGAGTTTAATAAAGCCATTATTTACAAAGTAGTGAACAACTGGTTTGGTTTAACAAAAAACAAAAACACATCTGTTGCTGTTCAGCTGATTACGATTCATAGGGACGCTATGGAATGGAGCAGAACTGCCCCATAGGGTTTTCGAGGAACAGCTAGTGGACTCGAACTGCCAGCCTTTTGGTTAGCAGCCAAGCTCTTAACCACTGCCCCACTAGGACTCCACAAAGGAGTAGGCAGTGTTAATATACCTGTGCCTCAATGTTCCCATCTTAAAACAGGAATAATAGGAATATCTAACTCATTATGATGAATAAGTTAATTCATGTAAAGCTTAATTCACTTAAGAGATTGTCTGGTGATAAGTGTTTATTCATATTACCCTGAGAGTAGACCCAAGGTTTCTGGGACAGGGACAGATTATTATTACTTACAACCATAATCTTACTCATTTCGCTTGCCCCCAATTCTTCCTCTTCCTGAGATTGTGCAACAAGAGCCAGATGTACATGTAGGGAGGTTGTACTATAGGAGAGAAACCCTGAAAATATGAATCTTGGAGCTTATATAGGAGAGGGATGGCTGTCCCCTCTGCTGAGAAAGGGAGAGATGCTTTTTCTCCGTAAAGAAATTCTCCTCCGTGGGAAGAAGGTGAAGGATCCAGTGTTCTTATCCTTTGGAATGTATGTAAAAGTCTCCGGGGGAAGAAAAGACAAAGCCGTCAGGTTTACAGTTCCTGGAATGTCTCTATGGCTTTGCATTTCATCTCCCTCTTAAGAAGAATAAACACATACCTCCAGGGGTAAATCTCTTACTATCTATTCAATCATCTTTTGGGTTTCAAAGCTTGTCCTTTAAACTGTTACTTGTTAGGTGTCATAGAGTCTATTCTGACTCATAGGGACCCCATGTCACAGAGCAGACTGTCCCATTGGGTTTTCTAGGCTTCTTTACATCAATTTTTACACTATTGTTGTTGGGTGCTGTGGAGTTGAATCTGACCCAGAGTGACATTATGTGACAAAGTAGAACTACTTCACAGAGCTTTCTTGGCTATAATCTCTACAGAAGCAGATTGTCAGATCTTCCTCCCATGGAGCCGCTGGGTGGGTTGGAACCACCAACCTTTTCCAGAAAAAAAATAGCTCCTTCCTATGATAACAAGTATTGGGAGTGCCTCTTCAATTACCTACTTCCTTACTCTGAACATGTTCTTTGTGACGAGTAACCCAAAATGTTTACTCAGAAATGCCTTTCAAATTATATTTTTAACAGGAAAAGCAAAAGGCCTTAAAAGAATGAGAGAATGTGAGCCTTTCATACCCACTTTTTACAGAAACAGTTATGATTAATGTTCCTTTATCAATGTAACCACATTCTTTTCAGATAAATGACTTGCTATTACGTAGAGTGTGCCTAAAACAATTTCTCATTCTCCTTTCTGACTTTTATATGGTATAAATTTCAAGCAGAAAATGAAAATAAGTTTTAGCCATGGCCTATTTTAGGTGGCAATATACCGGAATTGTCAGCCACTCACCTAAAGCAATAAATAAATAAATAAATAAAGCAACACTCACCAGTCACGGATAGTAAGTAAAGTATTAAGCCTCTGTGTTAAGAGAGTTCAATAGGAGCCTTAGTAACTCGCTCAAGTCCCTCACTGAATCAGACTCCAGATGTGTGACACAGTAGAATGGTGCTGTAGTTAAGAAATTGGTACTAACTTAACAAAGGACATCATACTACCTCCTCATAGGTGGAACTAGGAGGAGTTGCAAACAGCATTTTCGCAATTTTTCTTTGATACCAAGGCATCTCAGCAAATGTGTAACACCTGTAGGGAAATAAGATAACACATATTTAAATTGCAGCTTCTTTATTTTCTCTTAAAGAGAGCTAAGCATCTCAGTAGATATCATAAAAGGAATTTCCTCTTGCTGTACTTCAGGAAAAAATTATCCAGGAGGTTAATAATCATACTGAACAATGTGGAGACCAACATACATCGACCCATCAGTTGAGAGTGTCCTTTGTGATTAAGTATAAATAGTAAGCAATAGTAGTAATGATGGCACAGTGTATCACCTGCACTTTGAGTGCTCACTTTGTGCCAGGTGCTAGAGTAAGTGATTCTCTCATCTACTCCTTACAACTATATGAGACAGGGTCATTACCCTATTTCTCACAAACTCTCTTTTTAAAAACTTGGAGAAGTAAAAAACTTAGTCAAGAAAAAGAACAACACTAAACATGATATGCATAAAAACAGCAACCAACGCTCTAAGTCTACATTTTTAAAAGGGTGAGGAAAATGATTAACATCCTTTCTGCAATAAGTAGGAAAAAACTTCTGGATCTCTGATCAGGGTCTGAACTCTTTTGCAGCAGAGATTCTATCATTCATATGTCTTATCACTGGCATCTAACTTTATGACTGTCCTTCAGTTATCATTAGTCCCAGTAAGTGTTAATTTGATATGTCCTTTATCCTCCGGGGTATTTGCCTGTCTTTTAAAAGAGTTTGATACAAGACTGTTTACACTGTTACCCCTTTTAGATGACAGTATTTAGCTCTGCAGTCTACACCAAACAAAACAGTGGCCAACCTGTCTCAAGAAAGACTCTTAAGCCAGCAAGCATTTAATAAACTGATGCATCCTCATTACCAGCAAAATAATGATCTACATTTGATTCAAGGTCATACAAAAATGGAAAGATACAGAAATTATACTGTTCCTTAGAATCTAGTCAGGCTACACTGACACACTTCGAAGATGTAAAGACCCTCTTAGGACCTCCTATTGTATTTACTATATTCAGATTAATCCAATTTCATTTAGCCCGGTAAATAAGAATAGTCTTTCCCAACAAAGAGAATTTAAAGGTATCAGAAAAAGTTACATGCTTTTGAAGTCTAAGTATGTGTTTCTAAATGATCTGAATAACAACATTTAACACGATCACAATCAAATTTAGTATTTTCTAATACACGCACAGGTGCTAATTAATAATGGATTTAACACTCCAGACTGTGCCAAATAAAAATTTTAAATATTTTACATCTTGCTTTTTTATATTTATACATACTACAAAATAAGATCATACTATGTATCACCATAATATTTATTTAAAGAAATTTTCTTACCAAATACCCATAAGGTGAATTGAAGTAGCATCTTTAGGATTCAGTTCAATTGCTTTCTAACAAGAAATGAGAAAATCGATCATACTTGCTTTCTAAACACCAATAAGTGTTTTACTATGTTTGCTGAAGAAGCCATGATTAAAAAAAAAAAACAAAAAACCTTCCATGTCAATTCTTCTATCATAATTAACAACAACTTTCTCCCTCCTAATTCTTAGATTACATTCATTTCACTCACTATACTATTAGTGACTTGTACCAAGATTACTATCCTATAAGGTTAAGAAACTGACTGTAGTTTATCAAAATAAGAAAAAACATGAAATATATATATGTACCTAACTTTGAAAACAATAATAATTTATAGATCTCAATGTTTCTTTCTTCTAGGTTAAAAGAAAAACAAACAGTCCCTTTTTGGCAAGTCCTATATGAATATCTGAATGAAATGCATTCTGTCCTAAAAAAGAAACAATAAGTACATAATAATTTGAGAAAGTCTCTGTATGCAAAATTTTGTTCAACTTTCCCATCTGTGCTTACCAAAGGAAAAATAAATACTATTTAAACTTATTTACAGAATATATTAATTCACAGAGCAATTATGTAGAATATAAAATACGTGGATAAAATCTCCCTCATTTCTATTTACTTTGTGTAAGTCCTACTTGAAAGTCCTTTGTGAATTAGTATGAAGCATAAACTACAGAATTAAATTTAAAGACTTTATTGTTTAAGCTTTAAAGACTTTAAAGAAAATATTCTCCCATTATCCATTATTTTGTTGAAAAGCACTAAGGACTTCTCACCAATTAATGTCAATCCCATTAAAATTAAAACTTTTTAAAAAATTAGAACTTCCTAGTGTATGTTTTTCTGCAAACCCATATTTTCATTTTCGTAACGTAATTTGTAACGTGAGGTACAGATTTTCAAATATTTAAAATGGTTAAGTGCACGAGCTTTAAAGTCTGACTGCCAGGGTTCAAATCACAGTTCAACGACATCTACCTTGCTGACCTTGGCATGTTCTACGTTCTCATTATACCTGAGCTTTTTCTTTTGTAGAATAAAGAAAATAATATACCTGCTTCATAGGGTTGTGGTAAAAATTAACTGAGTAACAGGAAGTGCTTAAGCATAGTACCACCTGGCACATATCTTCTGTCACGAACATCATTATTATTTTCATTTTTAGTAAGTACCAGTTACTCAATTTATTACTTGCCCTGGTGGTGCAATGGTTAAGCACTTGGGTTGGTTCAAACTCACCAGCCACTCTCCGGGAGAAAAATGTGGCAATCTGCTTCCATAAAGATTACAGCCTAGGAAACCCTATGGGGCAGTTCTACTCTGTCCTATAGGGTTGGTATGAGTTGGAATCAACTTGACAGCACACAACGACAACTTGACTGATGTTAGTAGTAGCAGTAGAGGGAACAGCTAGCATAAGGATAACCAACTATGACTTGGCAGAGATCTTGTTTTAATGATACGGGTAAGAACCAGAACGAACCTAAATTTCATTTTGCCTTATATACAGTGATATGACTTACAGCAAAATATATTTTAAAGTACTGAAATATAATGTATACTATGAGCAACCTTTCCCAACTGGTGTTCCACTAGAAAAAAAAATGATATGAATAACTGTTTTCTCAATTCTCCCAAGAACGGTAGAGTTAGTACCGTTCTAGACACATGGGACAGAAGCTAATTTATCATATATAACAGATGCCTAGAGGTGGCATAGCAGTTAAGAGGTATGGCTGCTAACCAAAAGGACGGCAGTTCAGATCCACCAGGCACTCCTTGGAAACCCTATGGTTATAAGTTGGAATTGACTCGACGGCAATGGGTTTGTTTTTTTGGTATGGATTCCTTAGAATAGGTTGAGAGGAGTTGCTCTGAGGTAAACCCTTTTCTTTTGTAATCCTTCCTGCCACTAGTTTAACTGTCTTTCAAAAACAATTCAAAGATAATAATTCCTTATGACTTTAGAGGTAATAATGGAATTAGAAAATGAAACAGTATAAATTGATTTGTTTAGGCCAATGCGATATTACCAAGTGTGGCAAGCTTGATAAAAGCTTGTAAAATGGAGCTCTTCTTTGGAACACTCAACTCTTGGAAGCCAGCTATCATGCTGTAAAGAAGCTTGGGCTTGACTATTAAATGGTGAGAAGTGAAAAGGAGCCCCTGTAGAGACTATCTCGGACACTCCAGTCCCAGCTGAGGGCCCAGCTGACTGCAGCCATCTAAACGACTTCAGCTACACCAAGCAGAGCAGAAACAGCGCTGCACTCAGTTAACATACAGAATTGTGAGAAACAAGCTGTCACTGCTATAAGCCACTAAATTTAAGTGGTTTATTATACAGCAATAGAAAACTTTATCAGAAATCTATTAAGAAAAATACTGACTTTTTATATTCATGAACTTTAATAATTTATCAGTACCTCAAAATGTTCCTTGATAATGTAGGCATTTGCAATTTTAACCTTGAAGCCTTCGTAATCTCCAACATCACTAATACAGATTGCATACCACTAAAAATAGGAGGAAAATTGTTAAGACTACTCTTAATAATATCCCATGCAATATGAGGTAGAACTGTACAATTATTTATTCCTCAACAGTCATTCCCATTTAGTAAAAAGTTATTAAGCATAAAGACTGTATTAAACGTACTAGAAT
The DNA here is from genome assembly GCF_024166365.1 of Elephas maximus indicus. Lineage (NCBI taxonomy): Eukaryota > Metazoa > Chordata > Mammalia > Proboscidea > Elephantidae > Elephas > Elephas maximus. The sequence continues at coordinate 55,278,277 of NC_064833.1, read as the reverse complement.
ATACAAAGAAAAGTGAACATGGCCCTCCAGCAACCTACATTCTAGTTACAAGGTCAGGACACATTTATGAATAAATACAATACATGATGGCAAGTAGTGACTTCTCTAAGAATTGCTTCTTTTTTACCAACAAAACATGGTATATTGAACACAAAGATAATGAATTATGTTTATAATTTGATTACAAATTTATAAAAATTTATAACTGAACAATTTTTTGTCTTCTCATCCTCTGGGAGACGAGAGCTGTCTCTCCTCACACAACTGCACTGTAATAGTAGGAACTGTCACATTTGTCAATTGTGACCACGTCCCCATAGCCACAGTTGGACAAAGACCCAAACTGAGACAATCGGAGTTTCTTCCCCCAGAGCTGAACCTAAGATATTTGAGCTTCAGGCTATCTGGTCTTTTGAACATGCATAAGCCCACCTGCTGCAGTTAGTCACAGCGTTTACACTGAGAAAAAAAAGTCTGTAGTAAAAAAAGATTTGCAGACAACAGTGGAGAAGAGAGACAATGAAGCCTCAGAGTGATCAAACCAGTTTTTTCCTGAGGCCCAAATATACCCCGCCTTTGGGCTCTATGACATGTAATAATTTCTTATAATAACCTTTCCCCACTTTTTCGTGTGAAGGTCCCTGGGGAGGTTTGCACTAGACTATTAACCTAAAGGTTGGTGGTTCCAACCCACTCAGCAGGATCATAGAAGAAAGGCCTGGTGATCTGCTTCTGTAAAGATTACGGCAAGAAAGCCCTGTGGAGCAGTTCTACACTGGAACACGGGGGGTCACCATGAGTCGAAATCAACCTGATGGCGAAGTTTTTTTTGTCTGAGCTAATTTCTGTGGGATCCGAATAATTATAACCAAAAGAATTCTAACACAACCTCTGTTCAAATCTACTCTCCATCAAAATCTTTTGTATCTTGATGTTTTATCAAAAATAAAAAAGTATAATTTAAACATACACACATCTTTATATACTATACTCATTTAATCTCCACTGACAGTAACCAAGTAGCCCAAATCCAGAAAACTAGAGGGATCATAGAAAAAAAAAAAAAAAAAAAGACTAGAGGGATCATACAGGGTTTCAAAATGGTGTATTTTATGATATATGAAGCACATCTCGATTTAAAAAAAAGCTATAAAATGAAAATTAAATAAAAATAAAAGACATAACTATCACAAGACATCACGTCAAATATAAAGCTACAAATAAGTTAAAAGTAAAAGGAGAGAAAAAGATATACAAGTTAAAAGTAAAAGGAGAGAAAAAGATATACCAGCTAACATTAAAAGAAACTAGAATGGTTACATTAATATCAGACGAAGTAGGTTGTAAACCCAAGATTATTTCAAAAGATAAAGAGGATCATTTTATAATGAAAAAGAGGTCAATTCACCAAGGGGATACAACAATTCTAAATGTTTATTATAGCCCTAATAACTGCATTTCAAAATACACAAGCAAAAACTAATAAAACTGCAAATAATAATACACAAATCTACAATTATAGTTGGAGATTTCAACACCCGTCTCTCAATAATTTATAAAACAAGCAGACAGATAAAGACGGCTTGAACAACTTAACCTAACTGATATCTATAAGCTACAACAGTAGCTGAATATACATTATTCTGAAGTACACACAGAACATTTACAAAGATAACCATATTCGGGGACATGAAATAAGTCTTGATAAATGTCAAAGTTTTATCTTTAATGTAAACAAGTAGTTTTACTTATTTTTAGTCGGGGGCAGAGAGGGTGCTACCAAACCTCTAAAGCTAGCATTTTAGAAATGTGTGGGAATGGACTTTGAGTATCACAACAACTTGCGGGACAGTCCGACATGATAAAGAAGGGTCCTAATCCAAAATGCCAGTGGCCTCCCCTATACTCCTATACTGCCCATTGAAACACACTGTTCTAAACCAATTAGGAAATCCAGAAACTAGCTGAGTAACATGTGAAGAACTATACTGGGTCTCAGCTGTCCAGCTGCTATATTCTTACTTCCACATAAAGCAGAAATATGAGAAAATATTTGCCAAGTGCTTGTACTACTAGAAATAAAGATATAGGTAATTCATGATACTAATACTTTTGCTTAAAAACAATCGTTCACAAAAGTAACTTATCGACATAATAATAAAGTTAGAATATTCAACAATTAAAAAAAAAGAAACACCACCACCTACTTCTTTTTGAAAAAATGCTACAAAAATAAATCTTTTCCCTACTTCTTTAAAATAGAGCATTCTTCTTTCCTATATCAGCTAGGGATAACAGAATAGGTAAGTATGAACCAATGTACCTCTCAGTACATGGCAGCAGCTTAGTTATTTTAAGCACTTTACCTTATGAGCGGCAAAACTCGATTCATTTTTTTCAAGTGCCCTTTTTGCATATTCTAGGGCTTCATACACCAATCGTTTTTTCTCCTCTTCTGAGGTTCTGCTAAGCTGGGCTATATCACGTGATGCCCGTGCCAAACGCCATAGTAACTCTGCATCTTCACTAATTTGAAATAAAATATAAAACAACCATTTAGTTGGCATTTTTAACTTGTTAAAGGTCACATCATTAACCACTACATTATGGTTTCAAAGATGAGTGAGGATATAGCAAGCAACATGGTTATCAAAAAGCTATTATTAATGTTAAATTTACTTTCATATAAAAACTTTTTTGCTGAAACTTCCTATAAAATATTTAATATTATTCATAAATATTAGCTATAGTATCTAAATACTGATTTTCTTAGAAACTGTCTTTGTATTTGAATTCTCTAACATATGAAACTGGGGCCTGACCTCACTGGAACTGTGCTTCATGCAACTCACTAAGTGGTTACTATAAAATACATAAATTTACAGACAGGGTCATGCCCTAAAAAAATAAAACTGGTGTATCTCTACCCCCTAATACAGTGCCTGGCACAGAGTAGGCATATAATACGATAAATACTTGTTAGTGAATGAACAATTGAATATAATCTCAAAATAAATTCTGTTTGAATGTATCATCCACGCCATGATGAATGGCTTCTTATTCACGTAAGGACACTGGATTCCTTGAGTAACCGCCATTTAAATATAAACATATAAAATAATAAATAATAGTAACCACAATTAAGAATCTGAAATATTTTTAAAAACTAACCTTGAATTCCTTTTTATTAAATGTTTGCCTTTAAGCCTACTGTATATATTTTGGTTTTTTTTTTTTTAACAAAAAATAGTATGCAATACAATTTGGAAAGTTTTTAAATATTTTACACAAAGAAAAGGTAATTACTGTACATGTATAATTCAATGAATATGGAATAACTACCTTACTGCTTACTTTTCAAATTATTACTGAAAAGACTATAAAATGTCTAATCAGTCACCTGAAGTTACTGATATGAGAATGGAGAAGGAAAAAGAGATAGAAAGGTATTTAAAAAACCCATTGCCGTTGAGTCATTTCCGACTCACAGCGACCCTATAGGACAGAGTAGAACTGTCCCAGAGAGTTTCCAAGGAGTGCCTGGTGGATTTAACTGCTGACGTTTTGGTTAGCAGCTGTGGCACTTAACCACTACACCACCAGGGTTTCTGAAAATTATTTAGAAAGTAAAATTAATGGCTCTTGGTAAGAAAACTCTTTTTGGGAATCTAAGAAAGGTAGCTGAAAATGACTCAATGTTTCTAGTTTCAGAAAAGCGGTAGATGAGAAATCTGGAAATATCATTCAGCTTTATTTGACCAAGTCTCCACATCCCCACCATCTCAAAAAATGAATAAACACTGATTCTGGACTAAAAATGTACTCTAATACTAAAAACAGAAAAAGGAGGGTTTTTTTATTTTTCTGAAAAGACTGCTCCTGAAGTGATACACAGATAACATTTGACAAGGGCATATGATCATCCTAATTCTTAATAAATCACTTAATCCTTATTCCAATAAGCACTGACTTTAACCAAAAAGGAATGAGAAGTATACAAAACAGATAAACCTACAGTCAATGATCACCTTACATGACGCAAACCAAACTGGTAAAACAGAAAAAAAATCTCAACATTCCACTAGAACAAGTAAAATAACAAAGTCTTCTAAACAAATGTGATAAATATAGCACTTCTAAGTCTAATGTAAGAAATATTATACCATAAATAAAACTTTAGGAAATATTATCTTAAGTAAAAAGTGTAATAATTTATTTTTTTTTTAAGTCTAATGTAAGAAATATTATACCATAAATAAAACTTTAGGAAATATTATCTTAAGTAAAAACTGTAATTCTTTATTATGTAAATTTCGAGCACCAAGGATCATTGCAATTGTTACATAACATAAAATTTTGAGCAAAGTGCAAACCCAGGCCTATCATATGTCACCTACCTTTCCTTATACGAGGTTAGCAATTGATAAAGCTTTTCAGTATCTCCACTTTCATATAGGTAATCTGCTTGTTCAAGGATTTCTTCAACTTTGAAGTATATTATTTTAAAAAAAAAAAGACACAATAAAGTAGTTCTTCCCAAGCCAAATGGCACCAACTCTAAGAAACGTAAACACTTTTCTGTATAAGCAAAAGGAGCCCTGGTGGCACAGCAGTCAAGCACTTGGCAGCTAACAGGAAAGTTGGTGGTTCAAACTCACCAGCCGCTCCACAGGAGAAAGATGCTGTAATCTGCATCCATGAAGGTTTAGAGCCCTGGAAACTCCATGGGGCAGTTCTACTCTGTCCTATACAATCACTGTGAATCAGAATCAACTTGACAGCAATGGGTACACAAGCAAAAAAATCAGATCTAGAAATCACCTATAGTGAAAGATCAAAAATTCTAAAGAACCTAGACAGAACTGTAGTAGAAATAAATATGAGGTTATCTGAATCAATGATTTACTGAAATAATGGAAAATAAAAAATTAGAAAATGTATTAAATATGACTAAACATGATACATTTAAAAAAAATTTTAAAACATAAATTTCCCATGAGAGTTTATGGTACAAACACCCTTCACATAAAATCTCTGTTGTTGTTGTTAAGTACCATCCTTTGTAAAAATGATGATGTAACTTATCCACTTGCAGTACTGGAAATTATTAATTTGCATAAAATGAACCACACTGTTTTACCAGGTTCTCTTTATGACCTAGCTTATATAGACACTTCTTTGGAAAAGAGTAAAACGTGTCATCAAGAACTTAGTTAACTATACAGAGAGTCTGAAACTTACCTCATTGGTACTACTCTTCAACCAACTTGCTAACTAGTTTAGGCATTATCATGAAATAAGCTTTACAGACAATGTAATACCCTGCAAAAACTACTTCCTTAAAAAATATTAAGTTTGAAGATCCAACCAAAGCCACTGCCATCGAGTTGATTCCGACTCACAGCAAAACCCTATAGGGTTTCCAAGGCTGTAAATGTTTATGGAAGCAGATTGCCATATCTTTCTCCCATGGAGCAGCTAGTGCACTCAAACCACTAACCTTCTGCTTAGCAACCAAGCACTTTAACCACTGCATAACCAGGGCTCCTTAAGGTGGAAGATCAGGGTATTACAATTATTACTGAGGAACATACACATTTAATTTTGTCTTCTATAAGGGTACTGACTACTTAGTCCTACTTATAAGCAACATTCCAATAATGTGTCAGTTAAGTTCACTATTTATCTTAGCATATTTTAATTAATCATTGAGTATTTAAGGTCAAACAATTTTAAAAATTAAAAAAAAAATTAAAATCTAGACCAGCAGAAAAACACATGAAATTTATTACACAACCACGTAAGTGAAGTATTTTATTAATTTAATGTTATGATGTTAAGTATACTAAAAAAAAAAAAAAAGTATACTTAGGAAAAATCACGTGACAACTGTAAAGAAACCCTAAAATTATGTAAAGATTTTTTCTATCATCCTACTTCAATCTGGTTAGATGCTATGGAGTTTAATAATATTCACACAGCTGGTTAATTTTCTAAAGTTTGTTTCCATACTATTCTATTTTATAATTTCATCAGCAGCTGATTCTCAAAGTTTAGGTTTTAATAACTCAAAGATTATTAAAAAGAAAAAGCAGTGTCTCAGCATTCTTGGTCAATATTTGCAGTAGAAAGAAAAACGGCTCCCAAAGATGTCTACATCTTAACCCCTGGAACCTGTGAATACGTTCAGTCACATGGCAAAAGGGAATTAAGGTTGCTAATCATCTAACTTTAGAATAGGGAGATTATCTTGGATTATCCAGGTGGGCCCAATGCAATCACAAGGGTCTTTAAAGGTGGAAGAGGCAGAAGAGAATCAGAGAAGATGTGACCACAGAAACAAGATGAAAGTGCTGTGATCGCTGGCTTTGAAGACGGAACAAGGGGCTGTTAACCAAGGAATGGGGGAAGCCTGTGAAAGTTGGAAAACGCAAGGAACAAATTCTTCCCTAGAGCCTCCAAAAAGAACACAAGCCTTGTTAACAGCTTGATTTTAGCCCAGTGATAACTATTTTAGACTTCTGAAAAACTTCCTAACAAGTGCTTAAATGACTGCTGTCAAGTGGGTTTTTGGCACCACCATGTGGTAAACATAAATATTACCATCTAAAAAATTAGTCCCACAATTCCATCCAACTGAAATGTCAAAAATATTTAAATCCTTAACCTTTACTCATTTCCATACAAGTGCCGCTTCTAAATATGATTTAATCCTAGTAAATGAAGGGTAAAAAAAACTTTTTAACTACCTTCTATGAGTATGAAGTAGATCTAAAAAAAATTAAACAGAAGTTCCAATGAGTGAAATTATTATTTGAAAATCAATCCCTAAAAATTATGAAAAATAAGGATCACAGCTTAGAAAATGGGAGAGATACATGACAAAGTAAAACTTGCCAAGGACCAATAAAAATATATTTTTATAAAAACATGTAAGTCATTTTTCAAATTAAAAAAAAGCCTGGCTTCTATAGTCTATCAATTATTAATGATTTTCTCAAGGGCTATGGCCTATAGTCTCACAGATTATATGAACCTACCAGATTTTTTGTTTTAAGGAAATAAAGCTAAGGAAAACCAAGGCAGGCTAAACAAATACCCACATTCTTTTCTTCGCATTAACTTTTTACATGCTCAAAAGAAACAGTAAAATATAAAAATAATTCTAAAATATAAATCCATTTTCATTAAAATCTGTAATAAAAGCAATAAGCTTAGTTTTCAGCATAAATTAAATGTTGGACACTAAAATGTTATTTTTAATTGAATGAACATATGGTAATTTTTTATGTCATTCAGACACTTCCGAAAAAATGGACTATGATCATTAAGCTAAAAGGAATTTTGACTTTGCCTTTCAAAATGTCCTATTTTGTTGGCTAGGGAAGCAATACATCTCTGCACTCATTTCCGTAGTGGTGTTAAGACACTCTAAGTGTGATAGATGCAAAGAGAAATAAAGATACACGGGTTCCAATCACTGCTTTGACACTTTGGTTTTTAAAAGTTTAAAATTACGTCAAGAAAAATCTAACATCTTGACATTAGGGAAACAAAAGAATCACTCTGTCACTATAAAGCAGGCGTCAGTAAACCTTTAGCACAAAGGTTCAGAGAGTAAATATTTTAGGCTTTGGAGTCCATATATGGTCTCTGTGACATGCTTTTCTCTTTTTTCCCTACAACCCTTCAAGTTTTTAAAAATATAAAAAATTTTCTTAGCTCAAGGGGTATACAAAAATATAAAGCATTTAGTAGATTATTTATCACTGAAGGAGCTTGAGTTTCTGGAAGAAATTATAGATAGATAGATAGAGACACAGATCTCAGACTGAGAAGCAGGGAATAGTCCAGCCTATAACAAAAATATATCCCCACCCTCTCCCCCCCAGAAAAAAAGGACAAAAGAAGTTGTTTAATTTAAGCTTACCTTTGGCTGTGGCATGAACCACAGCAGCCTGAGAAACGACCTGATAAATTTCAAAACCCAAGTAAGACAAAGCTGAGAATAAAAGACCTCTTTTGAAAGTTCCTGGGTTTCCTATCACCTGAGGAAACAATTATGGCCAGTTATCAAACCAAGAAAATTGAAGGGAATTGCTACCCCAAGAAAAAAAATTATATCAATTTTCACCCCACAAAGTAATCAATCTTAAGAGTACTGTAAGCACAAAAACTACTTCATCAAATTCTTTGGTAAAACTATTTCACAGAATCACTTTACAGAGAGAGCATAATATAATGCAATCTTGATAAGAAAATAGTCTAGATAAGCTACCCCAAGGGTGGTAGTGGCTAAAAGTCAGTCATGCCGACTAGAAGACCGGCATTTTATTTGGTGAGGCATGGATATTACACATTCTATGACATAAAATATGATACACCAATACACAATAAATATCAGTCTTAGGAATAGGCAAGATTAAAAATACCAAATACTATACAAAAAATGTAGATGCTTTTAAAGATATCTTCAAAAGTGATCCTCAAACCCTATAATTTTTAAATAAATGATGAATAAAATAAAAGGCATATCCAAACAGATTTAGAAATTAATTTTTAAAATTATGGCCAGATTCTTGAGACCAATGGTAAAAGAGAAATATATAGATACCATTGTAGCAATTCACCCCTTTCTTGACAATAGTTTTTCTTTCATGTAGCATCACTTTTTTCCTTTCAGTTGATTCATTCCCATCAGCATAAAAACAAGCTATCTTTGCAAGTTGTAAATCTCCCTTCTTAAAAACAACCTTCATCTTGACTTCACATCTCTCTTCAGTCCCATTTCTCAGCCCCCTTTTCAGCAAGTCTTCAAAAGAGGGTCAGTACTGTCTCCACTTCCACTCTACCCATTCTCTCTTGAACACACACAAATCCCCCTTTCATGCCTACAATTACAAGGATAGTATTCTGGTTAAGGTCACCAAGGATGTTCCTATTTCCTATGGTCAACCCTGAGTTCTCTTCTTACTTGACCTATTAGCAGCATGTGACAGTTTATCACTGTTTTTTTTTTTTATCATGGATGGTTATTAATTTTTGAAAACAACTTTATTAAAGTATAACTGACATACAATAAACTGCATACTTAAAGTCTACCATTTGTTAAATTTTGATATAAGTATATGACATATCCATCAACTCCAAAAGTTTACTCATACCCCTTTTTAAACCATCTACTCCCCTTACCCAACCTTGCCCTTGCAACCACTGATCTGTTTTGTGTTATTATCATGCATTCTTGAAACACTCTTCACTTGGCTTTAGACTATGACTCTCCTGAATTTCCTCCTACCTCAATGACTGCTCCTTCTCAGTCTCCTTTGCTGGCTCCTCATCTCTAATACCTCAGTGCCCAGGTGTGTCCAGGGCTTAGTCCCAGACTCTTCTCTATTTGCTTCACTCTGATGATCACATTTAGTTTCACGGCTTTAAATACCACCTATGTGCCAAAAGCACCCAAATGTAATCTCCAGCCTAGACATCTCCTCTAAACTTCAGAATCTTAGGTCAAACTGCCTACTCGACATCTATCTCTACATGAAGCCTAAGAGGTATCTCAAGTTTAATAGTCAAACCAGCTGTTCTTTTCCCAAAACTCACTTCTCTGGGATGATAAATGGCAACTCTATTCTTCTAGTTGTCAAAGTTACATATTAAAAAAAAAAAAAACAACTTGGGGTCATTCTCAACTCTGCTTCTTTCTCTCAAAACCCACATCTGATCCAAAATATATTCAACATCCAAACGGTCTTACCACCTTCACTGCTATCACCCTGGTTCTAGCCACCATCACCACTCATTTGGATTATGGCAATAGCCTCCTAACTGTCTTCTGTTTCTGCTCTTCCCCTCTCTGGTCTATTCTCAACACACTAGCTAAAAGAATCCCTTTCAGTCATGCTATATTACCTCACTTATCTGCTCAAAACCCTCTAATGGCTTCCCATGTTACTCAGAGTAAAACCATAAAATTACCTAAAAGGCCTTGTATCTCCACGGCCCTATAAGGCCCATCACGTCTCTGACCTCATTTCCTACCACTCTCCACTAACCACTCCACTAAAGTCTCTTTACCCTTATTAGAACTCACCAGAGATGTTCCTGCCTGGTGCACTGCACTCGATATTTCCTCCGTCTGTAATGTTCTTCCCTGATGTCTCCATCACTTGCTCCATCACCACCCTCAGGCCTTTGCTCAACTATTACTTTCACAATGAGGACTTCCCTAATATTTTATTTAAATTTGCAACTACTGTCCCTAGCACCCCCTGGCACTAACTGACATATTAAGTGTCTTATTGATTTATTTAATGTGTCTCCTAACTAGAATGTAATCTCCATTATGGTCAGCACCTAGAACAGTGTCTGGTGCATAAACACTCAATATTTGGACAGAGGTTGGAGATTTTATTGGCTTTGGTACTATTTATCTAAGATGACTCTACGCATTCGTTCCTCATCTATAAAACTGGGATATCGACTCTGCCTTCCTCAGACAGTTGATAAGAAATTCAAATAAAAACATATTTATAAGTGTTTTGTAAACTGTAGGCATTGCTTCCTGGCTGCTAGTGTTCAAAGAGTACTGAAATGTAAATAAATGGATCTCATCAACCCAAGACACCACTACTAACTGGTATTGGTGCCACTCTGATTCCCATTTCCCATCTACTAACAAACAGAATTCTGAGATGACATATTCTGTTCATACAGATAAACGTGATGAAGCATAATTAACAATGAGCAACATCTTCCCCATCTGTTTAATGTATATCCATTTCATTAAATAACTTCTCATTTATTTTATGAACTACACAACTTTATGCTTGAGTTCACATGTCTTCTGATAATTTATGCAGCATACTCACTGCCATCAAGTTGATTCCTACACATAGGATCCTACAGGCCAGAACAGAACTGCCCCATAGGTTTCCAAAGAGCGGCGGGTGAATTCAAACTACCGACCTTTTGGTTAGCAGCTGAAGTCTTAACCACTGCACCACCAGGGCTCCTTATGCAGCATAAAATATGATGACTGATTGACACACTCATACTATTGAAAGAAGCCTCATAATTTGTGTCAAGTACACTGGAAAAGTTTGATGATTTCATTACCGTTTTTAATCGAAATAAAGACTTCTTAATTATTACCAAAGTATATACCACTTTACATTAACAATTTAACGGATTAGTGTGACTGAAGTTAACCAAATATATCTATACAATGGAATACTACTGAGCAATAAAAAGGAATGAACTACTGATAAATGCAACAACATGCATGAATTTCAAACAATTATGCTACATTGCAAATGTTATATTTTACCACATTAAAATTTTTTTAATTTTATTTTTGTATTTTATGTGATGTGGGGGAAAATTATGTTGAGTGAAAGAAGCTAGATACAAAAGTATAGCTAGTGTATGATTCCATTTATATGTATCTCTAAAAAGACAAATCTACAGTGACAGGAGGCAAATAAGTGGTTGCTTGGGACTGGGGGTGGGGGCATGGGGAAGGATGGAGCACAAGGGAAATTTTGAAGTGGTGAAATTGTTCTATATCTTTATGGGTCGGGGGTATAAACATAGGGTTGCTATGAGTTAGAACTGACTTGATGACAATGGGTTTGGGGATAAAAATCTGTCAAAATTAATCAAAATACATATGTAAAATAGTGCATTTTATTTATGAAAGTTGTCTCTATACAGTTGATTTTAAAAAGTAATTTAAAAAGCTTTAATGAGCTCCTATTTAGCACCTAGCACCAAACTGGATAATGTTCTTAAGAGAAGGCGTGGTTAAACAGAATGGTTTATTTGCTTTCTTGAACAAAAATACTGAAGATACTTAACTGGATTCAAAATAAATCAAATCCAGTCATGGTAGACGGCCTCTAGAACAGCCTCCAATGATCCCTGCATTCTAATATTCATACCCCTGTGAAATCCCCTCCCCTTAAGTATAGGCTGGACTTACTACCTTCAAAGAAACAGAATATGGCGGAAGTGAAGGGATGTCACTTCCAAAGTTAGGTTATAAAAAGACTGTGACTTCCTTCTTTGGCACTCACTCTCTCATATGCTCTTTGATCACTCGCCCTGGAAGAAGTCAGCTCCTGTATCTCCAGGCAGTTCTGTGGAGAAGCCCTCTTGGTGACTGACAGGCATGCCAATAACCACTTGAGTAAGCTAGTAAGCAGATTCCCCTTCCACCTTCAGATGAGGTAGCTTGACTGCAACCTCATAATTCATCGCCGTTGGGTCAATTCCAACTCATAGCAAGCTCATGAGAGACTTTTAAATACAGGTATCCATGAAAACCCTGGTGGCATAGTGGTTAACTGCTACGACTCATAACCAAAAGGTCTGCAGTTCAAATCCACCAGGCACTCCTTGGAAACTATGGGGAGTTCTACTCTGTCCTATAGGGTCACTATGAGTCAGAATTGACTCGACAGCAATGGATTTGGTTTATGGAGCCTTACAGGCTAAGTGGTTAAGAGCTCATGCTGCTAACCAAAACATTGGCAGTCTGAATCCACCAGCTGCTCCTTGGAAACTCTATGGGGCAGTTCTACTCTATCCTACAGGTATATGGCACACAACAACAACAGTTATGCTGTGCCTGGATTCCTGACCCATGCAAACCATGAGATATTAAGTGTTTGTTGTTTTAAGCCACTAAGTTTTTGGATAATTTGTTACCTAGGAATCGATAACTAGTACAATAGTACTTGCCTTACTTTCAGCTAATTTCTATTCATTCTCCCTCACTAGTCTTCTGTCATACTTTGAGTTCCTCAAAAGTATCACCTTTTCCTATCTCAAACCCTATATCATTCTATTATCTTTACTGGAATATTCTTTTTTTCCATCTTCCCTTTATCTACATAACTCATAATCACCTTAGATATCATCTGATTGCCACACATTTCTCATCCCTCCCTTCAAGACAAGGTTAAGTATACCTGTGCTTCTCTTTTCCTAACATTTAGCACTAATTGTATCTGTTCAATTACTATCTTCCCTTCTAGTCCAGATATAAGATCAATGAGAAACGGTCTGTCTCTCTTGTTCACTACTGTACCTTCTGGCCAAAAAAAAAAAAAAAAACACAACCAAAACCCACTGCCACTGAATCGATTCGAACTCAGAGCGACCCTACAGGACAGAGGAGAACTGCCCCATAGGGTTCCCAAGGAGCGGCTGGTGGATTTGAAGTGCCAATCTTTCGGTTAGCAGCCAAACTCTTAACTACTGCATTACCAGGGCTCCTGATCCCTGAACCAGAGGCAGATAAAACTAAAAGATAGAAGCATGAAATTTGTTGGAGAATAAAGGTTCAGAGATGGGTGTTTTATAGATTACAAACAGAAAAATGAAATCTCTTCAGCAACTCAAAAATAGCCCCAAATCTTTGAATACTCCTGGATGATACCGCCAACTCAACTTATCAACATCATGCACCATGCTAAGTGAAAGATCTAGGAAAAAGGAAAGCAGAAATTATGAGGACTATTAAAACGCATGAATAGCTGAAAATTGATAATAATATATAGTTCTAATCCCCTGAAAATTCAATATACCTAGAGGCAGGAAAGAATTTTCATTACTGCGTTTTGACTTAGAGTATAATTTTAGTATCTCCTGACACAGATTTTTTCCCATCCTTTTCTGTCTTGCTTCCCTAGTTTTCAGTTTTCCCTAGCTGGACTTTGGAAATACTCTGCCTGTCATCAAATCTAATGTTTTTCTAGCTGTGTTACCTTGGGCACGTAATTTAACCTTACTTCAGTTTCCTCCTCTGAAAAATGGTTAAAATAACAGTACTTAATTCATACGGTAAATATTAAGATTAGAGATCATGCTTAACACAATGCCTGGCATATAATGAACCTTCACTGTTTTGTTATTATCATTTAAATTAAATTCACCCCGCTAAAATGGGATTTGAAACTCAGCAGTGTTCTAATCTGGAAACTGAGGCTAACCAGTTTCATATTTAGTACCCTTCCCATCTCTCCACCTGTATCATCTAGCAAAGTGAGCATGCCTTATTATCTATCCCCCGGCCCCAATCATAATTCTAAGTTCGAATATATAAAAGACCTAGTTCAAGTGAAATATATGATATACACCAATGCCCACCACCCCACGCATTCCCTTTTCAAAGACATAAAAAAATCAAGGCCCATAACCAGTCTAATAGTAAATGCCAGAACTGGACCACAGTTCAAGATCCTAACATTCTTCTTTAATATTCTGCAGAAAATACAAGTAGCTCATAAATGCTAAAAAAAAAAATCTAGCGCAAAATTTCTGCTTCAAAGATGTAGGTGAATTTTCAAAATCACACCATAAACTTTTCAGGCCGGCAGACTGACAGCCTCAAGGGATGTCAGCGCATTTGGCATCGCTGCAAGTGAAACTTTCATTTCACAGGGGTGAAGGTTTTTGTTTTTTAACACCTTAGGTTCTTCCTATTTTCACACAGGAAGGGCAATAAGCAGCTTCTCGCGGGAAATGTGTCCCACCCCTCCTGGGACCCAACTCTGGTTTCCACAGAGCAGCCAGGAGGCTGTCCGCCGTGGTCAGACGGCGCGCTCCGGGCACACCTGGCCCCGAGTTGCTTCCTCAATTCACCACATCTTCTAAGGTAGCCCGGGGTCGCCAGCCTGGAGAAGGGGGCCCCCTAAAACTCAGCAGCGGGGGGCGAGGGGCACGGGGGGAAGAGCGGGAGCCAGGACGACGGGGGTACCTCAAAGCCGGGGAGTCGCCCGAGGCCGCACCGACCGCGGCTGCCCGGAGCTCCCATCAGCAGCCGAGGCCCCGGGACGGTGCCACGTCCCAAATGGAGAAAGCGCCACAATCGGGCAACCAGCGCCATGACCCACACTCACGGGCCTGACCCTTCACCGCTCGGAGCAGGACCGGATGAAAGGCGCCCCAGCCCTTGGCTAAGGAACCGCGTCCTCACGCTTCCTGGCCGGGCCTCTTCCGCTCCACGGCTTCCGGCTCAGGGGTCAAAAAAAAAGAGAGGACAATACCCCGATTCTGCGAGACTCTGTGGACCTTCTGCGCCTGCGCCAGGTCGACTTAGCTTGTTAGATCCCGTTTGGCTGCTGTTTCTATTCCTATTCTCAGAGGCCCTTTCATGGGGAATTTTTCTAAGGAGGGAGACTGAAAAATTCTTTTATAAATATTTAAGCAGCTTATATGCATTGAGTTTGCCTAATGTTAATGCCTGTGTTGAGCGCCCTGTTTTGTGCCGTGGAGTGGATTCCGACTCAGGGACCCTATAGGACAGAGTAGAACTGCCCCATAGGGTTTCCTAGGTGGAAATCTTTACGGGAGCAGATCACCAGGTCTTTTCTCCCGTGGAACCACTGGTGGGTTGGAACTGCAGACCTTTTGGTTAACCCCCCAGCACTTTAACCATTGTGCAACCAGGGCTTCCTGAGCACCATATATACATGTAAAAACCTATTGACTTGTCCTTCTCTTTCTTTGAGGCCCCTGGTGAATGTGTGCCGATGTGTACATGTCAGTGTTTCTGACCCCCTTTGTCTGACTATCCTATCCATCCGTAAAGTACTGTCTGTTCTTACAGAGTATCAGCTGCTCCTTGCGGAAGTCCTTAAACGATTTCAGTTCATCCATCAAATATTTTTACAATGCTGTCAGCCAGGCACTGGGTTCTATGTGATGTGTGTCTATCACACCGAATACAACATAGCTGAGGATATGAGAGAAAACAAGATAACAAACAGATGAAACTGCTGGATATCTTAGAAGCAGAGACAGAGAGAGATTGAGCGACCTAATAGTCCAGAACCAGAGAGTCAGGGAATGAAGTGCAGTTTCAGTTGAAACTTTAAAGGATATGAGACACAGCCCCACAGTGTTGCATTAAAAATCCTCTTTGCTTGGCTTCCTCCCCCACAGTGTTGTATTTGAATCCTGCTTTTGCTTGGAGGTTATGTGTAAACCCCCTTGTTCCTGCACAGTATGATTAAGAATGTTGCTGATGTAACTTATGAACTCCCTGCTTGTAAACCCTTGTCTGCTCACTTTTGGGAAGCAGTCTTGGCAGCAACAGCTTCGACTGACTCCTTTTCCTTGTACAACAAAATAAAGGTGGCTTTCCTGTTCTTCCATCTCTGTCTCTCATTTATTGGCCAATACAAATCATGCAGAATGAGAACCTGAGGTCTCCACTCGGTAACAAGTAGACTTTTGAAAAGACAATATAAATGATCACCCAGGGAACAGTGCTGAGGACAGGATGGAGGGAACCAATTGCAATTAGTTTGCCATTTCAGTAACCCAGGACAGAATGATGAGGACACAAACGAAAATAGTGATAATGGGGAAAGAGAAAAGGAGATGATGTGGCAGCCATTAAAGAAGAAGCATTGACCCTACTATTGCTACCCCAAATCTCTGAGTGGCGCAAGTGGTTAAACGCTTGACTACTAGCTGAAAGGCTGGCAGTTTGAACACACCTAGAAGCACCTCAGAACACAGGCCTGGTGATCTGCTTTTGAAAGGTCACAGCTTCCAAAACCCTATGTTCTATTCTCTACACATGGGGTCACCATAACTCAGAAGTGACTCTGACAACAACAACTTTCCACCCTAGATGTGGCAGATGAGAGGAAGGAGTCAAGGAATACATGCAGTTTTCTGGCCTGGATGACTGCACAGATGGTGGTACTTTGCCATTTTGGGGCAGTCTCCCAAGTTTAGAGAATTCTCCACCTGCTGAGACCTGAGAGGACGCAGATCCCGCTTTCCAGTGTAGAGGCTGAGAACAATGGATATTCACTTTCTCAGCATGGGGTGCAGGCATGTGACCCAAGCTGGATCAATCAGATTACTACAGTGGGTTCCAGGGATTTCTGTGCTGATCAAGGGAAAAGATATGATCAAGAGATAGCGACATAGCATTGCACAACAAGCTATTGGGGCCAATAGATTGACAGCTGTATGCCAGGGTGGGGCGTTAGTCCCCCATAGCAGGAGATCTTCCAGGGTGGCACAGGAAGCCACCAAAAGGGGAAGAGAGTGAAAACCACAGAGTAGAGGTGAAGGGAGGGGGAAGCATATGTGTCCCTAGTTGATGTCCTATTGCAATAAGGTGGGGAGTCTCTGTCAGAGAGCTCCAAGGCAGCAGAATCTTAGGGTCCTTAAAACTACAGGATTTTGTCTGATCTTGGGCTCAGTTTCACAGGGTATGTAAAGCACACTGGCTCTAAATGGCTAAAAATCTGCTTATTTATGCTATTTTTGAAACAATTGTTTTGGATTTGTATGAATTTTATTTTGGCGCCAGCATACTTTTTTGGGCTAATGGGCCTCAGCTTGCTATAACAAAGTAAACAAACTGTGGCCAATGTACAGAGCCCATTTTTTACTTGTTTATATAACACAGATGCACCTGACACCAATTTTGAATGGAAACCTAGTGACTCAAAGGAGCAGAGACAGCAGAGAATCTTTCCTGGCGGTGGCGGCTGTGCCAGCGGTAGTGCCCAGGGTCCAGTACAGAAGCATCAGTTGATGAAGATGCAGTGTTTAGTCCTCATCGGGAAGGCCGGTGGTCACCAGTTCTGTGGTCACCAGTTCCAGGCGCTTGTCCTCCAAGCCTGGCACTCTAGCCTTCCTGGCAATTCTGGGAGCTACCTCATATCCTTTCAATATTTTTTTTTTCTCCTTAAATTAGCCTGAATTAGTTTCTGTTGCACGCAACTGAGACCCTGACTAGCACACCAAGATCGGGAATATTGAAGGAGTAGCAGGTATTGGGGGCAGACGATGATATATTCAGTTTAGAGCATATTTGTCGACATTTTTGAGAAAATATACAGAATAATATAGGCTCTGGACTCAGATCGTCTAATTTTATCCTGACTCCACTACTTACTACGTGATCCTAGACAGTTACTTAAGTGCTTTGTGACTCAATTTTCTCATCTAGAAAATGAGGATTGCAGCAAGGATGAAATAAGACAATATATGCAAGAGCTTAGAACAATGCCTGGTAAGTGAAACCTGTGAGAGCGGGAACTCAACGGGACTGCCTTTTTTTTCTGGGTCTCACAAGTTTTCTGCCTTGGACAGGGTGCAGTCTTAACCACTTTTCTATCACTCATTTTAGTGGAAAATATTTGAGATTTCCTTCTTTTCATAGGTTCCTGCCTTATAGAGTTTCTGGCTTTCAGAAGCTTTACTGTAATATCTACATTATTTGTGCCATAGATGTAGATTTGGTAGTTACTAGCATATAGTGATAGTTGGAGCCATGAGAACAGATGCGCTTATTAGCGAATAGAAGAAGGGAGAGAAGAAGCTAAAGACAAAGGACTGAGAAAGACATATTTAAAGGGACATACGGCATAAGAGGAGTGCATGAAAGAAGCTGAGAAAGAGCCGCCAAAAGTCAGGGACAATTATCACAGAAGCCAAAAACTCAAGAGTCTCAAGAAACTTTGATGAATCAGTCAAAAATTATTAGAAGAATTTTTTCAAGTGGTTGATAGCAAAATAAATACACAAAACAATGCTTCGTATATACAGTAAAACCTGCAAAAGCCGGAACCAGTGTAAGGTGCAAACCTGCCAGAGAAGGAAAACCAAAATATTTCCTACTAATAGAGAGCAATAAAAAAGTGGTAAAACTGAGCCACGTCACAGGCGAAAAACCTGTGAAACCTGGAAAAACAAGGCAGCCCTGTTGAGTTCTGTCTCTTACAGGTTTTACTGTATAATCAATAAAAATATAGAAAATATGGGAAAAATTTCGTTCATAGGTAGGGGCTGCTCAGCCACCAGATATTCATACATGTAATATGTATTACTAGATAATGTAAAATAATTAAGGCCGTTGTTGTTGTTAGCTGCCATCTAGTTGGTCCCTGACTTATGGCGGCCCCATATAAAACTGCATCAAACCTTTGTTACCCATAAGGTTTTCATTGGCTGATTTTTGGAAGTAGATCACCAGGCCCTTCTTCCTAGCCTTAGTCTGGAAGTGCCATTGCAACCTGTTCAGCATCAGAGCAATATGCAAGCCCCCATTGACAGATACGTGATAGCGGCATTGGAGGTGCGTTGACCAGGGTTTGAACCTGACTCTCTCTCATGAAAGTTGAGAATTCTACCACTGAACTACCACTACTCTCATAACATGTTCTTTAAAGGTTTCAATAATTAAAATAGAGTGGTTTTGGCACAAGGATAGATCACCAGAGCAGAATTGAAAGCTCAAAAATAGTTCAGAGAATATATGTATGCAAAGAGAAAATTATTTTTTATTAATAATCCCCTGCTGCCTTCAGGCGTGGGGGACTCCCGGTGCTTAAGGATTCTTTGGGGTAATAAATGCTTGGAGGAATTAAGCTACTTTACATAAGGAAGGGAAAGGAATATTTTTTGAGAGTCTGGAGTGGGGATTCAGGAGGGCAGGGAGAAACCAGAGAAAATGAACAAAGAAGACAAAACTCATGGTAGTCTTAGTAAGAGAGACTAGCGAAAGGAGGTCTCTTGACAGGAAGTTGATGCCATTGTGTGCAATGGGATGTGTGGTGTAAAACCTCTCAAAATCTTAAGTAAGGTCTATATTTCTCACTGGAGTAGAATTCTTTTGGAATAAAGAGGTTTTGAATCCTCCTTCAGGGTTGACGTGGGTGAAAACACAGGCTGCGTATAGAGTACCTACTATATGAATTACGTGAGGATTGTTTACGGGTAATAAGGAAGGGTATTTGTAGTTTTAAAAGGTTAGATTTCATTTACGTCATTCTTTCGTTACTACACATTGAATTGACATACACTTGTATTTCATCAGACGTTCTCAATTACTTTGTGAAGTAATTGGCATTTCTATTTTACAAATGAGAGAACTGTAGCTCAAAGAGATTAATTAATTTGACCAAGGTTGCACAGCTAGCTAGTAGGTATATTAGAAGACTAGAATCTACATCTTCTGACTCCAGTCCAGTGGTCCTTCTACTTTATGATTGTTGCCTCGACCACTTCCCGTTACATCAGCCACATTTCTTTAGGATTACACTGTCGATACCCTAGTTTTTGTTTGTTTTTAAAATATATTTAAAAATATAAATAGGTCCTAAAACCCACTGAAACCAAACCCGTTGCCTTTGAGTCTATTCCAACTTATAGCGACCCTATGGGACAGAGTAGAACTGCCCCGTAGGGTTTCCAAGGAGCGGCTGGTGCATTTGAACTCCCAACCTTTCGGTTAGCAGCCGAACTCTTAACCACTGCACCACCAGGGCTACATATATGTCCTAAAATACCTGAATACGATTAAGAAAAGTGTGGAAGAACTTTCGATAGAAAGCAAAGATCCCCTTCCAATTTCTTCTGAACTCTAGTCTTTTTCCCTGGAGGCAAAGTTATATTAAGTATTTCTACTGGTGGTTACCTCAATATTGCTAAATAATATGTTTATACCACAGAACGCTGTGGTAATCATGATGTTCTGATATGTTTGCTAGAATAAATTTTTAATCCAAATTTTCATTTTGAAAAAATTTTAGACCCTTAGAAAAGTTGCAAGAACTCTCATATACTCTTTATTAGATTCAGCCATTGTTAACATTTTACCACATTTGCTTTATCTGTTTTGTATATATTACATACAATACACATATTATGTTTTTACGACTATTTTTTGAGAGTAGATTACAGATATTATGACTTCACTTCTGAAAAACAAAAAAAGACTTTCTCTTACTTAAATAAAAAAAAAAAAACAACAAACCCCAAACCCATTGCTGTCAAGTTGACTCATAGCGACCCTATAGGACAGAGTAGAACTGCCCCATAGAGTTTCCAAGTAGCACCTGGTGGGTTGGAGCTGCTGACCTTTTGTTTAGCAGATGCAGCTCTTAACCACCAGGCAACCAGAGTTTCCCTTCTCTTACTTAGTTCCTGGATAATGATCAAATTCAGGAAGTTGAACAATTGATAGAAGGCTATTATTTAACAAACACATTTTATTGATTGTCCCAATACTGTCCTTTATAAGAAGTTTTTCCCTCCAATTTACGATCAAATTCAGAATTATGTTGCGTTTAATTGTCATATTTCTTTAGTGTCTGTCCTAGTCATCTAGTGCTGCCATAACAGAGATACCACAAGTGGATGGCTTTAAAAGAGAGAAATTTATTTTCTCAATCTAGTAGTTTACAAGCCCAAATTCAGGGCCTTGGCTCCATGGGAAGGCTTTCTCTTTCTGTCGGCTCTGGAAGAAGGTCCTTGTCCTCAATCTTCCCCCCCATTGAGGAGCTTCTCAGGCACAGGGAACCCAGGTCCAAAGGAAGCCCTCTGCTCCTGGTGCTGCTTTCTTAGTAGTATTAGGTCCTGACCTCTCTGCTTGCTTCCCTTTACTTTTAACTCTTGAGCGATTAAAGGTGGTGCAGGCCACCCCCAGGGAAACTTCCTTTTGGATCAGGGAGGTGACCTGAGTAATCCTTTTAACCACAGCAGAGATTATAATTTATGACACATAGTGAAATCACAAAACGGAGGACAAAGACACATGGCCTAATCAAGTTGACACATATTTTGGGGGGACACAATTCAATGTATTATAGTGTCTTTAGATCTGTAATAGTTCCTCAGTCTTTGCCTTTCATGAAACTCTTTTTTTTTTTTAAAGTATAGCCTCATTTGTTTATAGCAGAGTTTCTCAATCTCAGCTCCATTGACACTTTGGACTAGATAATTCTGTGTTGCAGGAGGCTGTCCTGTGCATTGTAGGATGCTTAGCAGCATCCCTGCCTTCTACCCCTTAGATACCAGTGTCATTCCCTTCCACCAGTGTGACAACCAAATATACCTCCAGGCATTGCCCAATGTCCTTTGGGGACAGGCTGCCAGACTTCACAAGTATAAATACAGGATACCCAGTTAAATTAAAATTTTAGATAAACAACACATACTTTTTCTTTTTTTTTTTTAGCATAACACATTCTGTACAGTTTATACTACAAATTATTTGTTTGAAATTCAAATTTAACCAGGCATCATGAATTTTATCTGGCAACCTTACCTGGGTTGCCACAGTTGAGAACCACTGGTTTATAGAATGTTCCTTAATTTGGATTTGGTTGATTGTTTCTTTCTGATTCTACTAGTCAGGTCATGTATTTTTGGCAGGAACACTAAGTAACACATTCTTTTTAGGGCTTCACTTCACTTCATGAAGCCTCTGATGTGATTTTGTCCTATTATTGTTGAAACGGGATTTTTCTAAAAGGTAGGTTGTTTTTATTCCTTTGCTTTAAATCCTTCATTGCTTACTGCTGTGTGATGGATTGCTCTTGTGTGGCCTTTCTCACCATGGTCTTGTAACTTCCACCCAAGTGGATTGGGTGGGACTGTAGAAACAGAGTAATTGTGGCCCACCAAAAGGATTGGTCAGTTTGGCATTCCACTGGCCTTGAAAGAAGCCATCCCAGAGGCAGGAAAGAGAGGATCCCACCACCATCAAGGAAGAACAGCCAGGAGTGGAACATGTCCTTTGGACCTGGGATCCTTGCGCTGAGAAGCTCCTGGAAGCAGGAGACAGAGAGTGAAAGAGAGGACTGTTATTTGGAAGAGAGCAAGAAGCAGCAGCAAAGAAAGAGTAGCAGGAGAGACCAGCAGTAGATGGCGAGGGGAGAGAGGAAGCTGAGTGCCTTCAAGCCGGAGGCTTGCTGGTGGAGTAGGGTGGCTCCGGGTATGTGGCGAAGCTAGATTTACTGACCCATGGAGCTAGAGCTGAGCACCTTTGGGCTGAGGCTTACTGGTGGAGTGGGATGCCACTTCACACTTATAAGCAGACCTAAAAGAGCATTGTAACACTTGCCCAAGTAGGGCAAAGGTCCAGAGCCAGAGAGAGGTATGCCTGTGAGCACAGTTGAGAAGGGGCTGTCTTGATGGAAGAACGGTATCCTGAGCATTCCTGAACCTGAATTGTAAAAACCCCTAAAAACCCCATAATCATGAGTATTGTCTGTGAGTTCTGTGTGACCATTGCAATGAATTATTAGACCCAGCAGAGAAGTAAAGAGTGCCATGGGAGGGATGGTTGGTGTTGGAATTGCTAAAGATGGAGGAGAGAGGAAGCATGTCTGACCTCTGCCTCATGGGAATCAGCCTTGGGCTGTTGATCTTGATTCTCTTTCATCCTTTGTGAAACTGGAGGAGATCAGACATTGCCTCTATGCCGTTTTTACACTTCTTTATCCTGGCGCCTTGTCCTTACCTTGCTCCTGTCTCCTCATCTTCATTTCTAGACTCTCTCTCTAGTCACACAGTCTTTTCTTTCATCTGATACACCTCAGGTTCTTCCTACATGGTCTTCTCTCCATTAGGAATCCTTCTTATTCCATCCTCCCTCTCCCCTACCTCACTCCACTATTCTTACCTGCCTAATTCCTATTCAGCTTTCAGCTTAAATATCACTTCCTCAGAGAAACTTTTCTCAATTCCTCCTAATATACTTTCCATTCCCTTATGGCCTTAGGTACATTTTGTAATTTCATTTTCACTTTTCTGTGATCATTTGTTAACCTGGGGTATATTTTGGAGGTAGAATTGATAAGAATTGGTGATGTGTGCCTTCAATATACTATAAACTCAGTAACAGTAGGAACGGTATCTGATTTTTGACTAAAACAGGGCTTGGCACAATTTCTTCATTCCACAAATGTTTGCTGAGTATCTATACTATGCCGGGTACTCTTCTCCATGCTAGGAACACTGCAGTGAACAAAAAAATTACTAGCAGAATATATATTCTAGTTGGAAAAAGTAAACAAGAAAGTAAATGATGTAATATGTAAGATGATAAATGCTAAAGAGAAAGATAAAGTAGGGAAGAGTAGAGAGTTTGCTTGTAGGCATTGCAATTTTAACTAGAGAGGCGGTTAGAGAAGCCTCACTGAAGGAGAAACATTTGAATAAAGACCCAAGGAAGAAAGAACAAGCCTCCTGATGACTGGGGCAGAGCATTTCAAGTAGGGGAACAGAAAGTAAAAAGACCCTGAATTCAGAAGGCACACGGCATTTTTCAGGAACAGTAAGTCAGTGTAGCTGCAGCAGAGTGAGCAAGGAGTGTAGTAAGGGACAAGGTCAGAGAGGCGACAGGGGCCATGTACTGTAAGGGTTTGAAAGCAATTGTTTAAGAACGTGGGCTTTAACTTTGTGTGATAGTCAGGTGATCTGATTTATATTTTATTGGATCCTTCTTATTGTTTGCTTTGAGCATAGACCCAAGAGGAGCAAGTGGAGAAGTAGTTACTAGGTTATTGCAATAATCCAGACCATAATAATGGTGTCTTGGGCTAGGATGGAAGAAACAGATAGTCATATCTGGATATATTGTGAAAATAGAGCTGACAGTTTGCTGACAGTCTAGACCACATATGGGGTGTGAGAGAAAAGAGTCAAAGATGACTTCAAGTATTTTAGCCCAAACAACTGGAAGATTGCTTGAGAAAGGGAAGACTGTGGGAGGAACTGCTTTGGGGAAGATCAGAAGCTTGTGTTTAAGGAGAAGGAGCAGGAGCTTATGTTTGTATGCACTACATTTGAAATGCTTATTAGACATCTGTGGCAGCCAGCTTCTAAGACGGCCCCAATGATCCCTGCCTCCTGGTATTTACCCTCTCGTGGAGTTCCCTCCCACACTAAATTAAGGTTAGTCTGTTTGACCAATAGAATACTGCCAAAATGATGTGTGTGACTTCTGAAGCTGTTATAAAAGTCACTGAAGCTTCAGTCTTAGTCTCTTCGCTGTTTGCTCTGGGGGAAGCCAGAACCCATGCAGGGAGGACCCTTGAGCAGCCCTGTGGAGAGATTCACATGGAGAGGAACTGAGGTCTTTCACCAACAAACAGCATCACTTTGTCAATCATGTGACTAAGTCATCTTGGACGTGGATCTTCTAAACCCATTTAAGCTGCCATATGACGGTTGTTGTTAGGTGCTGTTGAATCGATTCTTACTCATAGTCACCCCGTGTGTGACAGAGTAGAAGTTCAAACTGCCAACATTTCAGTCAGCAGCGGAGAGCTTAACTGTTTGTGTCAACAAGGTTTCATGACAACTAGGGCCTGGCTAACACCTGACGTTGAATTCATGAGAGTCAATGAGCCGGAATCGCCCAGGTGAGCCACCCCCAAATTCCTGAACCACAGAAACTAAAGAAGTAATAAATATCTACTGCTGTTTTACGCCACTATGTTTGAAGCCATTTGTTATAGGGCAATAGGTAACTAATACAAGCTCCAAATATGGAGTAAAACAAACAAACAAACAACAAAAAAAAAAACAAACCTGTTGCTGTCGAGTCGAATCCTACTCATAGTCCCCTACAGGACAGAGTAGAACTGCCCCATAGAGTTTCCAAGGAGCACCTGGTAGATTTGAACTGCCTACATTTTGGTTAGCAGTGGTAGCACTTAACCACTAGACCACGAGGGTTTCCAAGTATGGCGTAGCTGGTTGGAGTCTGGAGTTTCAGGGGAAAGGTGTGGAAAGTTTGGCAGCCTTCAGGGTATAAATGGAATTTAAAGCCCAAAGCCATAAGACTAGACGAGGTAACCAAGAGTATGAGTGAAGACAGGGAAAAGAGGGCCAAAAATAAGCCCTGGCACTCCAGTGTTTAAAGACTGGGGATGGAAGAACAAAAAGCAAAGGAGAAGGAAAAAAAAAAAAAAAAAAAGCAACAACCAGAGGTAGAAGAAAACCCAGGAAAATATCTTGTGAATATCTCATCCATTTTAACAAGCATTTAAATCTCTACCAGGTGTCGAGTTCCATATTATTATTATTTATTTCTAGAACCTTGTGATGCCTGATACGTCATGTGCATTCAACAGATGCTGACTAAATGGGTGAATGGATAAGAACAAAAGTATAATGGAATTTAGACTCTAGTTGAGGAGAATGAGTAAGTACATGGAATAGCCATGGCATTATGTAATCAATTAAAAAATTGCTTACTGGGCACTAAAAGTACAAGACCATCCCTTTGTCTCTATTCCCTCCCTATTTTAAGGGTACTGTAAGTCATGAAGCTTAGGTATGGATACTATGCATTCTGGAAGTATTGAAACTTGCAATTAATTTAGTGATGCCTGAGGACCTTCACTTACGTGTAAAAACAGAAACAAAAATAAAACCAACAACCTTTAGTAAAAACAAAAATAAGGTACTTCTTTCCCTCTCTTCTTCCTTCTCCACTATGCGCCAGCCAAAATGGTCTTGTTTCTGTGCCTACAACTTGCTATGGTTGTTCCTGCCTTTGCCCTGGCTATCATTCCCCTGATCCCAGATCTTTGCATGACTAGCTCGTTATTTTTCCCTTCTCAGCTCAGACACTACCCACCTAGAGAGCCTTCCCTGATGCCCAATGTAAATAAGCTCCCATTATGTCCAAGTTCCTCTCTATCCCATTACCCTGTATTATTTTCCTCATATCACTTATGGT
Source organism: Elephas maximus indicus (assembly GCF_024166365.1). Lineage (NCBI taxonomy): Eukaryota > Metazoa > Chordata > Mammalia > Proboscidea > Elephantidae > Elephas > Elephas maximus. Next base: position 55,251,759 of record NC_064833.1, on the reverse strand, counting down.
TCTCTGAAATAATCTTGTTTGTTTTTAAAACTTACTATTTATTCCCCGTCTAGGACAGAAGCTCCTGTCTGTCTTGCTCGCTGCTTTATCACAAGTCTAGAACAGTGCTTGGCATATCGTAGGCCCTCAGGATATATTTGTTGAATAAATGAATGAATGAATCCTTGCCTGCACTGATAACCCAGTGCCGTCGAGTCGATTCGGACTCATAGCGACCCTAGAGAACAGAGTAGAACTGCCCCATAGAGTTTCCAAGGAGCGCCTGGCGGATTCGAACTGCTGACCCTCTGGTTAGCAGCCATAGCACTTAACCACTATGCCATCAGGGTTTCCACTTGCACTGATATGATTTTAAAAATATTTAATTTTCATTTTTTGGATTAAGCTTAAATTTTTCACTTACGGAAGTATACATTTCATCTGTTTCATTTTTCATTTCCTTTTGTAATTAAAAAAACAAAACAAAACTATCCATTGCCCATTTTTCTATTGGGTGTTTTTTTCCAATCTGTTTGAGGGAGCTTAAGATACTAACCTTTTACTTCTCAGGCTTGTGGCCAATATTTTTTCCACTGTGTTTGCTGATTGATTTCGTTCCTGTTTTTCTTGGGCAGAAGTTCTAAATTTTCAAGCTGTCAAATGTAGTGATATTTTCCACAGTGGCTTGTTTAGTTGCAGGAAGCATCCAGTATGGGTCAAGAGTTGCGCTTTGGGGATAGTTTACTCAGTAGAAATCTGTGACTTCAGGCAAGTAGGCCAATTACAGTACTTAGCTACCAAATCTCAAGTTACACAAGAACAGTTTTCTCATTTGCGAAATTGGGGTAATAGCACTACGTATGTCACAAAATTGTTGGGAAGACGAAATGAAATTAAGGATGTAAAATGACCCTGGTAGTACGCACATGGGAATTGCTCTGAATAGTCTGGTTAATAGCTAATATTTCAGCAATTCCGTACTCAGAGTGTTTCTCGGCTCTGATCGTGATTTTCTCAGATATTTTAATTTTCTAATCCTTTTTTTCTGGAACTTTTTTTTTTTGTGCACCAATTTATTTTGATGCTTAAAGTCAATTCTGGACTTTCGGTAAGCGGGTGATCTCCGGAGCAGCCTGAAGTGTCAGCCTGCAGACAGGGTCACCAATGCAGCGGTGACTACCAGGCTTGCTGCCACCAGGCTGCGGGAGGGTGGGCGGGGCCGCGCGAGCGGCCCTCCAGTGGGCGGGGCGCGCCTTCGCCCTGCCCCCGGCCCGTCGGGCCCCAGGTTCCTGTGAATCCCGGGCGGCTTCGGGACCCTACGGCCGGTGCCTCCGTTGTCTCTGCCCTCGCCTGACTTCCACCCCTGGGACCAGGACGTGAGTGCACACTTCTCCCCACCGACCCTTGTGGGGAGGAAGAGACGCGGACGTGGGGGCGCGAGGCGCGGAGGGGAGTCCTGGCCGGGAGAATCCGGGCCCGCAGGCTCCGCGGTGGGGCCCGCAAGGCCCTCATGCTGGACGGACACCCTGGGCTCCGCGTGGCCGGGGCGGCTCCCGAGCCGCTGCGGGCGAGGTCAGCGGCCTCGCGAGGCCCGGGGCTGGGCGGGCGCCTCCCAGAGGAGCCGAGTCTCGGGGCTCAGGGCGGGGCCGCCCGCGGTCGCCCGGGCCTGGCGCTGCCTCACCTGGCGGGCGGTGCCTGTGATCCGCCGGCGTCCCGGGGCAGGGAGGGTCGGGACTGCGGCTGGGAGAAGGGTAACTTGCCCTTCAACTGCCGCAGCGCCTCGCAGGGGAGGGACGGGGCCACCGCGCACACTCTGGGGGAAGCAAATGCCCAGAGGAACGGGTGCGCCTCAGAGCAGCCGAGGGTTCCAGGAGAAGCTGCCAAGTGGGATGCGAAGAGGACTCCCCATTTCAGCAAAACAAGGAGGTCGTAAAGAAGGCGTAACCTACCTGTACCGGCTCGAGCTCCGAATTTCTCCTTTCTGGTGTTTTGGGTTTGCTACAACGGGCATTGGGGCCCTGGCGGCGCAACGGTTAAGCACTCGGATAAAGGTTGGTGCTTTATACTCACCCAGCGGCTCCCAAAGAGAAAGACCTGGCAATCTGCTCCCATAGAGATTGCCAAAAAACCCAAACCCATTGCCACTGAGTTGATTCTGGCTCATAATGACCCTACAGGACAGAGTAGAACTGCCCCTAGAGGGTTTCCAAGGTTGTGATCTTTAGGGAAGCAGACTGCCACATCTTTCTTCCATGGAGCGGCTGGTGGATTCGAGCCGCCAACCTTTTGGTTAGCAGCTGCGAGCTTAACCACTGCACCACCAGCCTAGAAAACCCTATGGGGCAGTTCTGCTCCCTCAGATGAGGTCCACATGAGTGGAAATCAACTCCATGGCATCTAACAATACCATGGGCATGGAGGACGTGCAGTTACGTTCGCTCTGTAGTGCCAGAACCCTTGAGAAACCTACCATTAACATTGCACTTAGTGATGTCTGCAGTTTTTCCTCATCCTTGGTTATTTTTTAGTAGCTGCTTTTTATCACAGATTATCAAATATAGGAATGGTGAATTGAACATAGAGATTGTTGATTACTATGTCCCACAAACACTGTGCTAGACAACTTTTATAGATGTTATTATTTACTCCCAACCACAAATTTAAGTAGTATTGTTGTCTGTTTTGTAGTGTTAGAGTTTGGTAGCATTAGAGTTGAAATTCAGGTCTGTATGATTTCAGAGCACAGACATTATGGCTTAATGTAAAGAACATTTTTCTTTGGGATAAAACAGATGTCTGGGTTTCAAATTTATGCTTTCAGGTTTGTTAGTTATATGACCTTGGGCAGATTGCTTTATCTTTTAGGGCCTGTTTCTGCATTTGTAAAATGCAGATAAAATACCTCCTATATCATAGTGTTGTTATGAGAATTGAATAAGATCATGTTGGTAAAACACTTAGCGAAGTGCCTTGCAATAGCAGTAAGCTATATATGGCTACAAGGAGCCCTGGTAGTGCAGTGGTTAAGTGCTGGGCTGCTAACCAGAACGTCAGTGCCTCAAAGCCACCAGCGGCTTCTTGGGAGAAAGATGTAGCAGTCCACTTCTGTAAAGATTACAGCCTTGGAAACCCTATAGTGCAGTTCTTCTCTGTCCAACAGGGCCACCATGGGTAAGAATCAACTCAACAGCAATGGGTTGGTTGGTTTGTTTTTTTGGTTACTCAGCCTTGGTGGCACAGTGATTAAGTGATAGGCTGCAAACCGAAAGGTCGGCGGTTCAAACCCACCAGCCACTCCATGGGAGAAAGATGTGGCAGTCTGCTTCCATAAAGATTACAACCTTGGAAGCCCTATGGGGCAGTTTTACTCAATTCTGTAGGGTCGCTAGGAGTCAAAATTCACCTGAGAGCACACAACAACAACAACAACAACAACAACAACAACATATGGCTACATACACCCTGCTGTTGTCATTAATTGGGGTCAGCAAACTCCAGCTCTGAATGCTTCCAGCCGGAGCCAGGCAAAGCCTATGCAGGCCTGGTTAAAGATGAGGGAAGCAGGAAAAAAAAAAAGAAAAGGAACTGAGAATAGACAACCTACTTGGTGACAATTATAGTGACACCATTAGTTGTCTCAGGCATTAATTTGTGGTACCCAGGCCTGCTTTCTATGGTTGTGACAACTTAAAAAAGGCACCTCCTTTTGGCTCTCGAGTTGGAAAAATGTACCCCATCCCTGGCTGACAGATTTCAGAGTGGTGACTCCTAGGGACTCAACCATGCTGAAACTCTGAATGGGACTAGGAGCTGAATTTCAGCATCCCATAAACTAAAAGGTGTGTGGCATATATCCATTTTGAAGTGTGTAGCTCCCTTTCAGGATTTCCTTTCTCAGGTCTAGCTCCTGAGGAGTGGAGAAAAAGAAGAGGCTCCAGGATGAGAAAAGAAAAGATTGTTTGATGACTGGACACCTCTCCTAATTTTTATCCATGTCTGTGACTACTTTATGTATAACTGTCTTCATTCCCGCATAAACCGAGGGTAATCTAAGTATTACGCCTTTAAAAAGCATCTTACTTTTATATCCTCTTTACAGAGCCATCACTGCTGTCCTGAGTATTGGCTTTGCAGCATCTCTTCACATACCCAGTTCATAATATACCCTACCACCTATGGATTCTTGATAGAACTTTATACATTGTCAGGCACTTTTTCTTTTTAGCGCTGTTGCTGGGCTTTTTTTTCTTTTTTCCCTTCTGTTGTTAAACTTTTCTTTCCCAAACCTTTCTTTAGTCAGTGATTTATTATGTTAGGAAGTATGTTTGTCAGCAAAACTAAGAAAGTTAGCAGTGGATGTGAAAATGATTAAATACATTTTGACCTTCAAAGCTTTACAATAAACCACCACTGTTGCTCAAAAGTATGATCTTTTGGCAAGAATCAATGCCACTTCCATTAGTAGTGCTCACCAAGTTGGAAGAGTCCAAATGTGGGTTTTCCTTTAATGTACCCACCATTAGCTTCACTCCACAGTCTACCTTCCTCCCCACCAATGTGTTCACTTCATGTTTTTTCTGATTTTATGAGATTTGGTAACCAGGTTGAAATCTAAATTATTAGGATATTTGGTAGAAGATTTGTTAAAAGACTGGCTGGGAAGGAGGTTTAAATTACTTTTTTTTAAATAAGTAATGTGGAGTCCTGGTGGCACAGTGGTTAAGAGCTTGGCTGCTAACCCAAAGGCTGGTGGTTCAAATCCACCACTTGCTCCTTGGAAGCCCAATCGGGCAGTTCTGCTCTGTTCTGTAGGGTCGCTATGAGTTTGATTCAACTCGACGATAGTGGGTTTGGTTTCATTTTTGGTTATAAGTATCATAGATTTTATTTAACCGTATTGTGTAAGTTTCTGATAGTGGTAATCAAAAGCAGATATTATGTATACATTTTGATAAGATTATGATAACGACATTTAAACTGGTTACGTTGGCTTCAATGGATTTGGAGGTTTTTAGAGAGCATTGGGATTCTTTTGATTCTTTTAATATATAAGAGCTTAGTAGTATGCAGTCTTATCTTAAAAAAAGATAAACTATTTCACTCCTACTAGGATAACTAAAATAACAAAACAAAATGAAACAGAAAATAACAAATGTTGGCAAGGATGTGGGGAAATTGGAACCCTTATCCATTGCTGGTGGGAATGCAAAATGGTACAGCCATTGTGGAAAACAGCAAGGTGATTCCTCAAAAAAACTAAAAATAGAACTACCATATGACCCAGCAGTATTCTAGATATACACCCAAAAGAAAGCAGAGACTAAAACAGACAATTTTACATCAATGTTCATTGCAGCACTATTCACAACAGCCAACAGGTAGAAACAACCTAACTGCCCGCCAACAAATGAGTGGATAAACAAATTGTGGTACATACGTACATACAATGGAATACTATTCTAGTAGGAGAAATGAAATTTTGATACATGCTACAATATGGATAGGGCTTGAAGACATTATGCCGAGTGAAATAACTCAGTAACGAAAGGACAAATATTGTATGACTTCCCTTATATAAACAGACAAGAACAGGCAAATGTATAGAGACCAAAGTTTCTTAGTGGTTACGAGGGCAAGAGGGAGGGGGAAATTGGGGTTATTGCTTATGGAGTACTGAGTTTCAACTTTCGGTGATGGAAAATCACATTAAGGGGAGAGTGGCACAGCTGATTAAAGTAATTGCTGTCAGTAAGTTGTACACCTGTAAAAAGTTGAATTGGCAAAAGTTGTGTGATAGATATATTTACAATGACAAAAAAAAAAAAAAGCTGCTGAGGCTACTTATGTACAACCAAAAACCTCATGCGATTTGGTTCCTTATTTTGGAGGCTTAGGGTCATGGTTTCGTGGGACATCCCGGTGAATTGGCTTAGTAACTTGTTCAGTGCTTCTGTTCTGTTTCCTAGTTTGTTGCATAGTGCCCAGGGTCTTAAAAGCTTGCTAGGGGCCATCTAAGGCACAACAATTGGTTGTTATTCGCCTGGAGCAACAGAGGAAGAAGGAGAGTCAGAAATGGGAGGAGAAAATGGGATGTGTGGCTAATTACTTCCATGAACAGCTGCCTCCTTTACCATTAGACTAGAAGAACTGGATGGTACCCAGTTACCATTACTGTACATTTGGATCAAAGATTCTATAGAAGAATCCTTATCAAAAGGGGGAAAATATAGAACAGAATTTCAAATTCTCATGGAATTCAGACTTTCTGGAGCCATGGAGCATGTATGAACCACGGAAACTATTGCCCTGAGATAATCTTTAAACCTTAAACCAAAAATATTTCCTGAAGTCTTCTTAAAATCAAACAAGACTTAGATAGTAAAAAATGTCTGCATTGAACATTATGCTCTTTTAAGATCTGTCTATATGGGATAAATTGACAATGGCAACTTGAAAGATTAGATAGGAAACTTAGGGGCAGTGAGTTTATGTTGATGAGGGAGGAACAACTCAGAAAAGGCGGGTGAGAATGGTTGCACAACTTGGAGAATAATCTGTCACTGAATTGTACATGCAGAAACTTGAATTGGTATATGTTTTTGCTGTGTATATTCTCACCAGCAACAACAAAAAAATAAAATTATTAGAAAAAAATTAAGATTAGTCACCGTAATGGACAGATTTGCCAATTGAAATTAAATGAATAGCCTATTGATACAGTTCCTCCATGAAAAATAGAGGAAAATACTCCCAAAAGCCATTGCCATCGAGTCAGTTCTGACTCATAGTGATCCTATAGGACAGGGTAGAACTGCCTCATAAGGTTTTCAAGGGTGTAATCTTTGTGGAAGCAGACTGCCACATATTTCTCCCATGGAGGGGCTGGTGAGTTCGAACTGCCAACCTTTCAGTTAGCAGCAAAGTGCTTAACCGTTGTGCCACCAGAGCTCCTAGGGAAATACTACATACTAACTTTAGCAAATAATTTTGAAATGTCTTCTTACCCAAATTAGTCTTTTAAGTATGGTTCCTGTGAAAATTACCAAAGCAACAGTGTGGTAGCAATACCCATTGTAATCAGCCTACTTCTGAGCCATGCTTCTAGACTTTAAGGTGTTAATATAGATACCTGTAACTGTAAAGAGGAACTTGTCCACATTTTCATCTGTTTAGGCATCAGGACGAGCCCTGGTGGCGCAGTGGTTAAGAGCTCAGTTTTTAACCAAAAGGTCGTCAGTTTGAATTCACCAGCTGCCCCTTGGAAATCCTGGGGGGCAGTTCTACTCTGTACTATAGGGTCGCTGTGAGTTGGAATTGACTCCATGGCAATGGGGTTTTTTTTTGGTTTTAGACACCAGTACTGTTTAAAAAAAAAAAACGAAAATCAAAATATTTTTCATCCTTTATCTTTCTACAGTGTTAGCTAATGAGGGCAGGAATGTTTTACTCATTGTCGTGTCCCAGCACCTAGACTAGTGCCTGATACACAGTGGGTGCTCTGTAAATATTCGTTGAATGAGTGTTGAAAAAATGAATAGAACTATTGAACTGTTCATAATTGAGAAATATAAAGGCATTTGCCTGAAAGTTAAAAGCAGCTGAAATGTATGTGCTAAGCAACCATAAAATGAATAGTCTTGCAATCAGGAAATGTATAAGCCTCTCAACAGGCAGCTGTTGCTCAATACACACACTTGTAAGCCTACAGAATGAAGTAGTTGGAGCTTTAAACTGAAAACGTTTTTATATTGGTGTTTATCCTGAACTACAGAGGAGCACGTAGGGATAAAAAGTGAAATGCCTGTCTTGCCCAGTTAAACATCATAGGTGTTCAGCTGAGAAGGAAGGAAGCCAAGTTCTGGAAAGTGTACATTTAGAGTCAGGCATAGTGGATTCTAGGGGCAGGGTGAGGTTCTGATGGCTGGACTAACTTCTGGGAGACTCTAGAAGGTGTGAAGTTCTTAAAGCCTTCTGAGGAAAAGGAGAACCCCCAGGGACTTCATTCTCAGCAATTTGATGTGCCTTAATGATTCGGAACTGACTTGAAGGCACCTAACAACACAATATAACATCCAGCCTGTTCGCTGCAGAGCTGGCCAGAGTCTTAACTGAACCTATGTAAGTCTAAAACTTTTCAGCTGAGCATCCTGGGATTTTCTGTTGAGGAATGCAGCTCTAATTATTATCAAGGCAGATTTTGGTAAAAGGTGATTCATTTTGTAGATATGTACTTCACAGCCAACTTTGCCAAGGTGCGTGGTTCATAAAGTGACGCAATACTGAAATGTTGTCACTGCTTGTACCTTTTTCAGCACCTCATTGAGTGAACCTATATGATCAGTGTCATCTGTAAAATGTGTATATAATAGCCAAGGGATTATAAAAGTAGTATAACCTGAAACACATGTTAAGTAAAAACTATAGCCTGCAATGAACTATGGCGCAGAAGGATATGTCTTCAGGATTTTCTAGACAAAGGAAGCAGCCTTAGTTGATGGCTCACTTTGTATCAATGAGGGTAGGGTAAAACTGCACATACTTCTTATTTTTAAGGTAAGAGTGGTTAACTGTCAATACTTTTGTATTAGCTCCTGCTGTCTCTCCTTTTGGGGCTCTGGTGGCGCAGTGGTTAAGCATTTGGCTGCTAATCAAAAGGTCAGCAGTTTGAATGTACCAGGTGCTCTTTGAAAACCCTATGGGGCAGTCGTGTTCTGTTCTATAGGGTCACTATGAGTTAGAATCAACTCAATGGCAACAGGTCCCTCCTTTGAAAAATGGTGGCTGAAAACTTATTCCATCTGGTGCCAGGATGTGTACTGAAAGTTTAATAACTTGAGACTCCAGAGATGGGAGTAAAATCACTTCCTTATTTATGCCACATCAACCTAATAGGCTGAGCCCTGTGTTTTGTTTGTTAATGTGCATTGTGTTTTCAAGTCATCTGGTGATAGGAATCTTATTAACCATGCCAGTGGGAAAGTATACATTTGTTTTAAAAACATACTAATTGTTGTAGCCTAAATATTAACCTTGTGTTTTCAAAGATCTCATTCATTAATTTGGAAACCCTGGTGACATAGTGGTTAAGAGCTATGGCTGCCTACCAAAAGCTTGGCAGGTCAAATCCACCAAGCACTCCTCGGAAACTCTATGGGGCAGTTGTACTCTGTCCTGTAGGGTTGCAATGAATTGGAATTGACTCAACGGAAACAGGCTATTCATTAATTTGTGTCAGGCTAAATATTACAATTGATATACTAACTGAAAAGCCGTAAGAAAAAATTAATTAGAAGACATTTTTGTTACATTAAGCAATTATTATTTGGAGGCTTTAGTGGCATAGTGGTTAAGTGCTACGGCTGCTAACCAAAGGGTCAGCAGTTCGAATCCGCCAGGCGCTCCTCGGAAACTCTATGGGCAGTTCTACTCTGTTCCCTAGGGTCGCTATGAGTTGGAATTGACTCGACGGCACTGGGTTTGGTTTTGGTTTGGTTTTAGTGCCCTCAAGGCATTTTGGCATGGTAGGAAAATACAGATTCTTGCCTTGGCCTTCCTCCTTATTAGGTTGGTGATTTGGGGTAAGTAATTTATTTAACTTCTTTGAAGAAACTCATTTCTTTTTCCTAACTGACACAATGTGTTGTCCTGAAAATTAATAATGTGCTGAAGGCTATCAACATATTCCGGGGCAATCAATTCAGATATTTGAGTGCTTACTATGATAATCCTAGCTGTGACTTATTCTTACTATATAGTGATCTTTGTCCAACTCACAGGGCTAGTTTAAAGTTCAGAATATATTACTTGGGAGCATTTTGAAAATTGTGAAAAACAAAACAAACCCCGTGCTAAGCAAGGGGCATGGTGGGCAAACCCCAACCTTGTTGCTACCTGCATGGTAAGGATCAGCATGAATCCAGTTCCCAAAGTGTGGAAATGGATCTAGTCCTCACCTTCCCACTTCTCCATCCTTCTCATCAGCTGCTCACGCAGCACTCTCTCAGCTCCAGCCCCCTGGAGCTAGGTCAGAGCTCACACATTAGAAGGACAGCCTTTCAGACTTAAAAATAGGTAGACACCAGCCCCTTTTGGCTCTCACTGTCCCTGTGGGTTCATTGATTTGCTGAAACAACTCACAGAATTTACTGAGAACATACCATACTTGGAAATCCTGGTGGTGTAGTGGTTAAGGGCTACAGCTACTGACCACAAGGTCGGCTGTTTGAATCCACTCTGTGCTCCTTGGGCACCCTGTGGAGCAGTTCTCCTCTTTCCTGTAGGGTCACAATGAGTCAGAATCAACTCAACAGCAACGAGTCTGGTTTATACCATACTTACTACAGAAACCCTGGTGGCTTAGTGGTTAAGTGTTATGGCTGCTAACCAAAAGGTCAGCAGTTCAAATCCACCAGGTGCTCCTTGGAAACTATGGGGCAGTTCTACTTTGTCCTTTGAGGTCACTATGAGTCGGAATTGACTCCACGACTGAGGTTTTACTACAGATTTATTACAACCAGAAAGGATACAAAGAGCTGCATAAGGTGGGCTCTAGGAGGGGTCACAGCTCAGAGCTTCCATATCCCAAAAAGTGACATGCTACTCTCTCCCATGCATAGTCACCAACCAGCATAGTCACCAACCAGGAAGCACCATCTGAGCTTCTGTGTTCAGGGCTCTTATCAGCCTCACCTCCAGGCTGTGATAGATCACATCATTCCTCCTGAGGCTTAGTCAACATCAAGCCCCAGGTGGTCCCTCTTGGTGTGGTGGGCCCCTATTCATTAGCCTCAGGTGTTGGTGTAGCCAGAAAGAACTGGGAACAAAGGCCAAATGGCTTTTTGCAAGGTGATTCAACACCTGGCATACCCCCAACTACCTAAGCCAAAAAAACCAAACCCAGTGCCATCGAGTTGATTCCGACTCATAGCAACCCTATAGGACAGAGTAGAACTGCCCCATAGAGTTTCCAAGGAGCGCCTGGCAGATTCGAAATGCTGACCCTTTGGTTAGCAGCCGGAGCACTTAACTATTACGCCACCAGGGTTTCCCCCAACTCCCAGCTACCTAGATGTATGGAATTAACTATCCATTCCTCTTTCTTCCTACTTCCTCTCACCCATTCTATTCCTTTAAATTTAAGGGTTGAAAAAAAAAAAATCCAGTAGTCAGCGGCAACATGAATGCAAACCCTTTTATGGTGGACTATATAGTTAATCCTCAGTAAAAGTAGAAATCTTTTCCAGGGAGCTTCCCCACCTTTGAGGGCCCTTTGATTGCTTATTGTCTGTACACACAGTTTTATACTGTTTATTATTTTTATGTATACCTCAGTAGCTATGTATTTATTTTGCTTTTGTTTTGTCCCCTCCCCCACTCCATTTAGAACACTTAGGTATTCAGTAAGTAACTGTTGAATGAATGCATCTCCTCAACACACTTACATAGAGCACCAGGGTCTTCTACTGCTGTATCGTGTGCCCGCTCCTTAGCATAATAATTAGTACACAGCAACTTCTTTATATACACCCTTGTCCGTTTGACCTGGGACCTCCAACTAGTACAGTGACTCTTGGGTTTATGGCCATATTACCCATACCCCCACTCTTTTCTTTTTTTTTTTTGAGGAACATCTATTAATATTTACTCTTTGAGCAACTGTTTGAGAAACACTACTGCAGGGTGTTCACTGTGTCTGTTGCTGGGCACCATCCAAGATTACCCTTGCTCCCTTTCAGCCGTCGTCATGCAGGGTGCACTGTGGAATAGCAGTTAATGAAACATGGTTTTAGAACCAGAAGGGACCTTTGAGAACTTTTTAATGTAGGCTAGTCTCTTCATTTTGCAGCTAAAGATTGAGGTGGGTGGGCACTGAATCCTCCCTCCCAATTGCTTTGGGACAAATAATGAGTCACTGTCATTGGCCCTGGGCTAGCCTCACCCCCCCCCCCCCCCATGAACTATGGAGCAGCAGTTCAGGTAAACAATCCCTTCAGAGAGGATTTAGGAAAATTGGCATTTATCGGTAGTCAACCCCTGACTTCTCTGGCAAACTAATGACGTGTAAATCCCTGAGATTCTTTTATTTTTATTCCAGGTAGCTGTTTATAAACAAAGATGAGAAGGGTGCTTTACCTCTTACTATTTTATGATAAGCCACCTATGCTGAGGCAATCAATTAAAACACTTTAGTAGTTAATAAAAATAATTACTACAATTCATGGAGTGTAATACATGCGGAGCATGCTACAAACCTACAATTGTCAGATTTTTTTTTAAATCCCCATTTTATTGTCGAAGAAATTGAGCTTCAGAGAGATAATTTGGAAAAGGTGACAAACCTAGTAAATGAAAACAACAACAACAAAAAAAACTCGTTACCGTCGAGTTGATCCTGACTCACAGCGACCCTATAGGACAGAATAGAATGGCCCCATAGAGTTTCCAGGGAGCTTCTGGTGGATTTGAACTGACAACCTTTTGGTTAGCAACAGTAGCTCTTAACCACTATGCCACCAGGGTTTTCCCCAGTAAATGATAGAAAAAAAATTTTAAGCCAAGTCCACTAACTCCAAAGTTACTGCCCTTTTTCCTACTATTAACTTGTTCCAGGCTTTGTGCTTCAAGACCAAGAAGAAGCAGTAGAACATGTTCCCTGCCCTTGGTGGAGTGGTTAAGAGCTCAGCTGCTAACCGAAAGGTCGGCAGTTCAAATCCACCAGCCGCTCCTTGGAAACCCTGTGGGGCAGTTCTGCTGTGTTCTGTAGGGTCACCATGAGTCAGAATTGACACAACAACAGTAGGCTTGGCCCTCAGACAGCTCATAGTTTATGGAAGGGACGATGAGCCATGCATGCGAGTAACAACCAGAAAACCAAACCAATTGCCATTGAGTCAATTCCAACTCCTGGCAACCCCACTGTGCTCTAGCTTTTTAGAAGCATATCACCAGGCCTTTCTTCCAAGGCACCTCTGGGTGAGTTTGAACAGCCAACCTTTCAGTTAGTAGCCCAGCACTTTCCCGTTCAGTTAGTAGCCCAGCACTTTCCCATTTGCGGCACCCAGGAACTCCACAAGTCACAACCCCAAAAAATCCACTACTGTTGAGTCGATTCTGGCTCATAGTGACCCTATAGGACGGAGAACTGCCTCATAGAGTTTCCAAGGAGTGCCTGGTAGATTCGAATCGCCAACCTTTTGGTTAGCAGCTGTAGCACTTAACCATTGCGCCATCGGGGTTTCCCAAGTAACAACAACAAAAAAAAGTAATAACAGTGGAAGGAAAATAGCTACATAAGGGGATCTAATGGAGGAAGTGTTATTTGAAGTGGATATCGGAGAGCTTGGATAGGCAGAGGGAGCTGCTTGGGTAGGCTGGGGACAGATGTGAACAGAGCCATGAATTCCAGGCTTAGCTAATTGAATTAGGGTAGTTTCCTGAGTGGCACAAATGGTTAAGTGCTTGACTGCTCACTGAAAGGTTGGCGGTTCAAACCTACCCAGAGGCGCCTGAGAAGATAGGCCTGGTGATCTGCTTCCAATAGGCAACAGCTTTGGAAACCCCATGGAGCAGTTCTACTCAGTACACATGGGGTTACCATGAGTCAGAACTGACTTAGTGACAACTAACAACAACAGTCCCTGGGCTTCTAGTAGTTTTTTTTTTTTTTAAACGAGGAACGAAAAAATCCTGATGTGAAGACCCGCTAGGAGACTCTCATTATAAGCTGGTGATAGATAGAGAAGACCTGAAGTAGGGTTGTGACTGGATGTGGGGAAGGTTCTGCACCTTCGGTTTAGAGGGAGACTGGCTGTTGCAGTAGACAGAATCTATGTGACGGCTCTATTTAACAGTGTCTGTGCGGAGTCAGTCTCTTAGCAAAAAGACGACCCATCAGAAGAGCATTGTTTTTTTCCCTTCCTGTCTAAGGGAAGATGAGGAAGCAGACAAGTCTTCAGGATTTTCAGCTAGGGCGTGGAAGGGACCGTATGCCTTAAATTTAACACTTCAGACCCCATTTGAAATATTAGGTCTTAATTTTCAGTTCCTTTGACTTACCTGTGTTATAATATGGGTTCAGGAAAATTAGGATAACTGGGAGAATAGTTGATATGTTTAGTATTACTAGGGGTTGTTTAGAATCGACTTGACGGCACTGGGTTTAGAGGTTATTTACATTTCAGAAGAGGAGTTTAAATCAAAAGATTCTCTAATAAGTAATCTCTGCAATAGGGAAACTTATCTAGTCCTGGGGGCTGTTTCTGTCTTCTCCTCTTTGGGAAGTAAAATACTTATCACTCCTGCATTGCGCATGCATTTCTCTGCCTGTCACTTACCCCAACCCAATCTCCTATTTTCTGTACTCCAAGGGTACAAAATATTTGTTTTATTTTCTGCCTTCGTAATTTCTGTATAAGATACTTACTGCTTTTTTTAAAATTGCATGTTGTGTACTAGATAGTTACATATAAAGGAAATGAAAAGAGCGTCTTCATGAATGTTGCTATTCAGAAGGTTCCAGACCTGAGTGCTTATGTAATTTCATGGCATTCCAGATCAAAGTGAGGCTGCAGTCAGAATCCTTTTCAGGGAGAAGTGCTGCTAATAGAGGAAATTTGTTTGCTGGCAGCGGTGCAGTAACATAACCGTCAGCAGTTTGCTAAATAATCAGGCTTGCCTGATGTGTTGTTTATGTAGCTGTTGTATGAGCATTGTTAGGGGAAAAAATAATGCTCTTCTGATGGGTTGTCTCTTTGCTAAGAGACTGACCCCTACACAAAGGTGTTATCTGCATTGTCTATCCTTGGAAATTTGAGGACTTCCTGGTTGCTGGTAGAAAATTCTGTGTTCTTTGGGGTCTTCAGCAATCCGTGCTCATTCCTGATTCCTTGGAACAGAGTATTAGTGATTGTCCTTGTATCCTTTCCAAGTTCCCAGAGTAGTTCTAGTTTCCTTGGAATGACATGAAAGTTCCACGCTCTTTCTGAGAGCTTGGGTATAGCCTGCATCAGCCACTCATCTGCAGTGGATGCAAAAAAACAGCTAATTATTATGTTTGCTCTGATTATAAATCCATTCCCAGGCTACTGTGTTAGGCTCGGTACTGCTGACATGCCACTTGTAAGCATCTAAACTACTTTATGCAAAGGGACAAAAACTTACAACTAGCATTTTTTCCACAGATACTGCGTTAGGTCTGAAAAGCAAGATGCCTGGCATGTGCCAGATTTACAGGTTTACTTGCAGGATCTCCGTTTCTCCTGATGAGGAAATCTAATCTCAGAAAGTAGAAGTAATATATATGAGGTCACACAGCTAGTGCCAAATGCAGGACTGAACCCAGATATGAATTACTCCAAATTTGGTACTGTTTCTGTACTTGAATTACCTGTTACTGTTAGTGTGATGGTGACTTGGTATGGGTGGAAATCATCATGGACTGAAATAATGAAAAAATGTGAGATGTAGGAAGGGTATGAAAAGATCAGACCTTAGAGTCAAGTAGCCTAAAATAATTAAAATAATGTTTATTGAATATTCACTATGAATCGAAGTTGTCAAGAATTTCATTTTATTTGGATCCACAATCAGCACCTACAGAAGGAACAGTCAGGAAATCAAACGACGTATTTCTTTGGGCAAATCTGCTGCACAAGACCTCTTTAAAGTGTTAAAAAGCAAAGATGTAACCTTGCAGGCTAAGGTGCACGTGACCCAAGCTATGGTGTTTTCAGTCACCTCATATGCTTGCAAAAGCTGAGCAGTGAATAAGAAATAACGAAAGAATTGATACCTTTGATATGTGGTGCTGGTGAGAGTATACCATGAACTGCCAAAAGAACAAAAAATCTGTCTTGGAAGAAGTACAGCCAGAATGCTCCTTAGAAACAAGAAAAGCAAGACTTCATCTTAGATCTTTGGATGTGTTATCAGGAGGGATCAGAATCTGGAGAAGGAAGTCACGCTTGGTGGAGTAAAGAGTCATTGAAAAAGATGAAGACCCTCAGTGAGATGGATTGACACAGTGGCTGCCACAGTGGCCTCAAGCACAACAACGATTGTGAGCATGGTACAGGACCAGCAGTGTTTCTTTCTGTTGTGCATAGGGGTTACTATGAGTAGAAACCGACTCGAGGCACCTAACAACAACACCAACAGGTACTGTTCTAAGCACGTTATGTTAATTCATTCAGTCCTCACAACAACCCTATGCAGTAGTAGCAATTATTATTTTTATTTTGTAAATGGATAGACTGAGGCAGGAGAGGTTAAGAAACTTGTCTAAGGTCATGCATTAAGTAAGCATTGGAATCCAGATAAGAACTGAGAGCCTGTGATAAGGAGCAGGGAAAAGGGAAGGGCTAATGGGGGAGGAGTGGAATGCTTCAGGGCTGAATGCTGTAGATTTGGCAAGGGCGGGGTGAGAGGAGTACATTTCAGGAGTCTATGAGTCAGAATCCACTCGACAGCAGTGGTTTTGGTTGGGTTTTATGGATATGTGCCAGTGGTTAAGAGCTTGGCTGCTAACCAAAAGGTAGGCAGTTCGAATCCACCAGCTGCTTCTTGGAAACCCTATGGGGCAGTTCTTCTCTGTCGTGCAGGGTCACTATGAGTCGGAATCAACTCGATGGCAACAAGTTTGGGTTTTTTTGGTTTGGTGTGCCAAGAAGGAGCCCTGGTGGTGCAGTGGTTAAGAGCCCAGCTGCCAACTGAAAGATTGGCAGTTGGAACCCACTAGCTGCTCCACGGTAGAAAGATGTGGCAGGTGCTCCCTTAAAAATTTACAGCCCTGAAATCCTCTGGACGCAGTTCTGCTCTGCCCTGTAGGGTAACTGTACTGTCGTCCCTGCACTTTTGTATTTTGTGATATTTCTCCTTTCCTCCCAGTTTCTTCCTGCCTCTTGGTTATTAAAAAATATTGTTTTAGTACTTTTTTCACCATAAATCAAGGCAAAAAGTAATGATTATTGTATTAATGCCATCATCACAAAGGTCCTCTAACATTGTATACTTCATGCAAGGACAGCTAATCTTCTGAATTGGGTGGTATGAGCACATGCTAATTTTGGTGCTAAACTCTATTTCTTTGTATTTTGCTTGATATAGAGATCTTATTAGTATCATGTTAAGGTTTCCTACTTTCCAAGATACTGTAGAATTAGAAGGGATTGGGTACATGTGACATTTTAAAATAAGCCATTTCATCCTATCACCCCAATTTGAGAACTTGAAGTAGCATGTCGTTACCCACTCACAGAGTCCGTCTGCGTGACTTTCAGGGCCCTCTGTACTTGCCCTTTTACCTGTCCAGCTTTGCTTTCCCTTCGTGGATGCTCAGCTTCTATGACGCACAGCGAGGTGTCTGAAGTCTTGCTTTTTCCTGGCTCCATACTGTCCGCTCTTCACCTGCTCGAATGGAGTCCTTCAAAGCCCAGGCAGTATCAGTCTCACTTGCGCTGCTAATTCTCCTCTGACTTCTTCGTTGATTTCTCCTTGCCCTTAATATCTTTTGCACTTGTCAGTACCGTGTATTTTAGTGCTTCATCAAATTGATGCATGGAAAGTGCCAAACAGAACAAAACAAACAGACATCCCAAAAAACTGACTTCTTCCTACACAGTAAAAGGACACAGCGGTTTTAGGTTTACTGCAACATCCCTGGGCAGGGAGATTTAGGAAGCAAATTGGGATGTGTGAATTTCGTTGTTTATTAAGGAACAATTTTCTGTCCAGATAAAAGTGCACTCATACAGCCTTTGCCTTTAAAGGGTATTTCTAACTACCATTAGTACTTCTAAAGCTACCTCATTATTTTCAGTCTCCTTTAAGGAACCTTCAACACTAGTATTGATTTTTTACATACCTGAGGATTTCTATTGTTTTTAGAGTCTAATAGAGTAATTAAAGAGATTTTGTAACACCTGAGTTGTTTTTTTGACATCACTAAAGGGCACTTTTAATATCAAACCAAACCCTTTGCTGTTGAGTTGATTCCAATTCCCAGTGACCCTGTAGAGCAGAGCAGAACTGCCCCATAGGGTTTCCAGGGAGCAGCTGGTGGATTTGAACTGCCAACCTTTGGTTAGTAGCCAAATGTTTAACCACTGTGCCAGGCTCTTTTGATAGTAACTCTTATAATTTCAGACTTGATGGAGGCATTTTGTACAGTGAAGAATCCTACTGCCATATTTAACTATAACAGGATGATGAGTGGTTGAATCTCAAAGTAGAGAGCAAAGGGCCTTAAATACTCCACATTCTATGGATGTTTGTTTGCAGCTTTGAGGGTATTGTTGCTACCTTCCCACTTCTAGAACCTGCCCTACCACCATCAGCTCCACTCTAAACAGCTGGCTAAGTGGACATCCAGCTGGGCAACAGAAGGTCTGTTTCTTCTTTGTAGTGTCCCCTGCAGTTACCTTCTTTCCCTGGGTTCAGGTAGAAAAAGCCACTCATCCTCCATGTGCATCCCCTCCTAAGGCCAGCCACCATCAAGCCCTCTGACCTTTCCCCAGTCTTCTTCATGTATCAACTGGTGGTTGGGGCGGGGAGGGGCCTGTGGCAGTTAGGAACTCTGGTGCTTCTTGGCAAAACACGAGGGAAGATGGCTCATGCCTGTTTGCTGGATGCTCTCTGTAGAACAGTGGTTTGTCAGCATCATCTACATATTAGAATCATCTAGGAAGCCAATACTCATGTTGTACCCTAAACCAGTTAAATTAAATCTTTTCATGTGGAAGGGACTCAGGTATCAGTAGCTCTGAAAACTCTCCAGGTAATTCCAATAAACAGCCAAGGTTGAGATCCACTACTATAAAATGTGGAGGTCCTTGAGACCATTTATTTCTTAGGTTTGGGTCTTAGCCACAATTCTGTGAAAACGACAAATATCTCACTATCTTACTAAATAAACAAAAATAAGATTGTAGTTTAATCTGTTTTGTAGCAGAGTGTTCTATCTGCATTTAAGTGAAGGATCAAGATTATACTTGGATTTTTCCTGAAGGGTCAACTTTCTAGTAAGGTGAAAAGGTTAGTATTTTTTCTTTGCTGCCTTCAAAGCTGCATTTTATTGTCGTACAGCAAATGCATGTTATCTCAGCAAGAGAATCTGACTGAAGCAGTATCACTGGGATGGGCTAATAGATACCCAAAGAGATATGGAAATACGCGTAAAGCACATATGACAAATAGTTTTGTTCTAGCAAGTTCACTCTGTGATCATATTCATAAGACAAATGGGTTGTAAGAATCCAGCTATTTCTATGCAAAATGAGCATGCTTTTTAAAGGCATCATTTCATTGGCTTTCTCCTGTCATTCGTTTTCTCATAGCTCTCAAGAGATGGCTGCCCAATGTGTCACAAAGGTGGAGCTGAATATTTCCTGTGACAATCTTCTGGATACAGATGTAGGGTCAAAGTCAGACCCTTTATGTGTGTTATTTTTGAATACGAGTGGTCAACAGTGGTATGAGGTAATAAACATTCTACATGAAAATGATCTGAATTGCTCTTTGACACTGTAAAGGGTGTATTCAAGATAAAACCATCTGATCTGTTAATGCACTTTTTGGGGGCAAGTTTGTTCTTGATTGTGGGATTTTCATACGCATGTGGAAACTTCCTTTAGCGGTCATACCTACATTTCACTGTGTTTATAATGTAAAGATTAAATTCCAAGTGTACTTTGATCTGAAGAAACTTTTTTTTGTTGGGGGGGAATGTGTGTATAGGTTCAACGCACAGAGAGGATTAAGAATTGTTTGAGTCCCAAATTTTCCAAGACATTTATTATTGATTACTACTTTGAAGTGGTTCAGAAATTGAAATTTGGGATTTATGACATCGACAACAAAACTATTGATCTGAGCGATGATGACTTCTTAGGAGAATTTGAATGTACCCTGGGACAGGTGAGTATAAATAGCTGCTATATTTTATATTCTGTTTTGTCCGAATTTTAACAAAAGGACTGGGTGTTTTTAATAAGTGTTCTTTAGTTTAATTTTTTTTGATCCATGTTTAAATTTTATTTTGAAAAAATTTAAGATTTATACAAATGTTGCAAAAATAGTACAAAGAATTTCTGTATATCCTTCATCCAGTGTCCTCAGATGTTAACAGTTAACATAAATGTACAATTATCAAAATCAGGAAAATAATATTGATAGAATACGATTAACTAATCTACAGACCTTATTCAAATTTCCCTAATTGTCCCATTCATGTCTTTTTTTTCGGTCCAGGATTTAATCTGGGATCCCACATTGCATTTAGTTGTCACATCTTCTTAGTGTCCACCAATCTGAGGCAGGTCCTCAGAATTTGTCTTTCATGACCTAGATGATTTTGAAGAGTACTGACCAGTTATTTTGTAGACTGTCTCTTAACTTGGTTTTGTCTGATGTTTCCTCATACCTAAATTCAGGTTATATATTGCAGCTTTATTTATTTTGTTGGTAGTGTTGAGAATATACACAGTAAAACATACCCCAATTCAACAGTTGCTACATGTACAATTTAGTGACATTGATTACATTCTTGGAGTTGTGAAACCATTCTCACCCTCCTTTTCTGAGTTGTTCCTCCCCCATTAACATAAACTCACTGTCCCCTAAGGTTTCTATCTAACCTTTCAAGTTACTGTTGTTGATCTGATCCCATGTAGCTAGATCTTAAAAGAGCATAATGCCCAGGGCAAATCTTTTTTACTAAGTTAAGCTAAAATATTATTTGGTTTTAAGAAGACTTCAGGGGGTATTTTGGATTTAAGGTTTAAAGATTATCTCAGGGCAATAGTTTCAGGGTTTCATCCACCCTCTGTGGCTCTAGGAAGTCTGGAGTCTATGAGAATTTGAAATTCTATTCTGCATTTTCCCCCTTTGATCAGGATTCTTCTCTGGAATCTTTGATCAAAATGTTCAGTAATGGTAGCTGGGTACCATGTAGTTCTTCTGGTCTCATGGCAGAGGAGGCTGTTGTTCATGGAGGCAATTAGCCACACCTCCCATGTCCTCCTTCTATTCCTGACTCTCCTTCTTCCTCTTTTGCGCCAGGTGATCTGGATTGCCACTTATAAGATTTTTTTTTTTTTTTTTTTTTTGCTGTAGGTGAAAGGTTACTGCTCAAGTTAGTTTCTTGATCAAAAATTTATATGCATATTGCTTTGTGACATTGGTTACAATCCCTGCAACATGACACAGCACCCTACCCCTTTCTACTTCAGGTTCCCCATTTCCATTCATCCAGATTTCCTGCCCCTTCTTGCCTTTTCGTTCTGCTTTTGGGTAGGAATTGTCCGTTTGGTCTTGTATATTTGATTGAACTAAGAGGCACGTTTCTTACATGTGCTGTTGTTTGTTTTATAGGCCTGCTAATCTTTGCCTGAAAAGTGGGCTTCAGGAGTGGCTTCAGTTCGCTTACAAGCTTTTAAGACCCCAGGCACTATGCAACGAACTAGGAGACAGAACAGAAGCATTGAACACATTATTATGCCAGTTAACTGGAATGTCCCATAAAACCATGACCCTAAACCTCCAAGCCAAGGAATCAAATCCCATGAAGTGTTTGATTATATATAAGCAGCCTCAGTGGCTACTCTTCCTGTTGTTTTACATATCTATCACGTAACTTTTGCCAGTTCAACTTTTTACAGCTGTACAACTTACTGATAGCTTGTAATAATGGCGTGGCGGAGGTGTCTGACCTCCTCTAACTTCACAAGGCAGAAGGAGAATCAAGATCAACAGCCTAAGGCTGATTCCTCTGAGGCAAAGGTCAGACATGCCTCCTCTCTCTGCCCTCTTTAGCAATTCTAACACCAACCATCCATCCCACGGCACACTCTACTTCTCTGCTGGGTTCAATAATTCATTGCAGTGGCCACACAGAACTCACAGACAATACTCATGGTTATGGGGTTTATTAGGGAGGTAACAGGTTACAGTTTAGGTGCGGGAATACTTAGTATACAGTTCTTCAATCAGGAGAGCCTCTTAGCTGTGTCTGCAGGCAGGCCTCTTTCTGGCCTCTTGGCCTCTGCTTGGGCAGGTGTTACAAAGCTCTTTTAGCTCTTCCAATAAGTACCTGGAGGCGTCTCACTCTGCCCGTAAGCCTAGCTCCAAGCGCCTAGAGGCACCCTACTCTGCCAGCAAGGCTTCTGCCCAAAGGCACTCAGCTTTCTCATTCCGTGGGCCAGGAAGCCCACTGTGCCATCTCCTGCTGGTCTCTCCTGCCCTTTCTCTTGCACTGCTTCTTGCCATCTTCAGTGTTAAGCTCTCTCTCTCTGTTTCCTGGTTCCAGGAGCTTCACAGCACAGGTATCTTAGGTCCAAAGAACGTGCTCAGCTCCTGACTCTTCCTTCTTAGTGGTGATAAGGTCCTCTCTTCCCATCTCTTGGTTGGCTCATTTTAAGCCTAGAGGGATGGCAAAACTGGCCAGTCCTTTAATTAGGGTTCCATATACCTTATTTGCATAGTCCTACTCAATCATTGTGTGTGAGACACAGAGACCATGGCTTGGTGATGGCTTAGAAGGGCCATATTAAGTAATTTATTGCACCACACAGTAGATGTGCAGCCCTACCCTTAATCAATTTGAATTTTCTATCACTGTTAATCCCTTTTTCTCTCTCCCTCTTGTTCCTGGTGACCATTAATAAACTTTGGTCTCTATACATTTGACTTTTCTTGTGTTTTTACATAAGTGGAGTCATACAATACGTCCTTTTGTGATTGGCTTATTCCACTCAGCATAGTGTCTTCAAGCTACATCCGTATTGTAGCATGTATCAAGACCTCATTTCTCCTGCTGGCTGAGTGATATTCCGTTGTATGTATGTATCACATTTTGTTTGTTCATTCATCTGTTGATGAGCAATTAGGTTGTTTCCACCTTTTGGCTGTTGTAATTAGTGCTACAGTGAACATTGATGTTTAAGTCTCTTTTTGAGACTCTACTTTGAAGCCTTTTGGATATGTACCTAGGAGTAGAATTGCTAGGTCATTTGGTAGTTCTATTTTTAGTTTTTTGAGGAACCACCACACTGTTTTCCACAACGGCTGTACCGTTTCGCATTCTCAGCAGGAATGGGTAAAGGTTCCAGTTTCCCTACATCCTTACTAACATTTATTGTTTTCTGGTTTTTTCTTTTAATCTTAGCCATCCTAGTGGGAATGAAATGATATCTCATTGTGGTTTTGATTTACATCTCTCTGATGGCTGTTGATGCTGAGCATCTTTTCATGTGTTTGGTGGCCATTGGAATATCCCCTTTGGTGAAATGTCTATTCAAGTCCTTTGACCATTTTATGATTATTTGTCTTTTTGTTGTTGAAGTTTTATATATATTTTGGTTATTAGATTCTTGTCAGATACATGGTTTCTGGATATTCTCTCAGTTGGTAGCTTGTCTTTTCACTTTTTTGATAAAGTCTTTTTGATGAACAAAAGTTTTTACTTTCCCTGAGGTGTATTTATTTTGTCTTTTGCTGTTAGGGGTTTTGTTATTATATTAGATAATCCATTGTTGAAAGCTTGTCCTGACAGCGTTGCCCCTGCTTGTTCTTCTAAAAATTTTATGGTTTTAGTTTATATTTTTATGTACTTAATCCATTTGGAATTTGTTTTTGTGTATGGTGTGAGGCATGGATCCTGTTTCATTTTTCTGCATGTGGAAATCCAGTTTTCCCAGTACCATTAATTGAAGAGACTCTTCTTTCCTCATCGAATGGACTTAACACCCTTGTCAAAAATCAGCTGAACATAGATGTGTGAGTTTTATTTCTGGACCCTTAATTCTGTTCCATTGGTTTATGTGTCTATGGTTATACCAGTGCCAGGCTGTTTTGATTACTGTAGTTGTATAGTATGTTTTAAAACCAAGGAAGTATGCTTCCTCCTACTTTGTTCTTCTCTTGCAGAGTTGTTGTAGATATTCAGGGCCTCTTGCCATTCCATATAAAGTTTAAGATTTGTTTTTCTATTTCTGTAAAGAAGGCTGTTGTAATTTTGATAGGGATTGTGTTGGTTCTTTTTATCCCTTTGGGTAGTATTGACACCTTAACAATATTAAGTCTTCCAACCCATGAACATGGAACAGCTTTTCATTTATTTAAGTCTTCTTTAATCTCTTTCAGTGGTGTTTTGTAGTTTTCATTGTATGAGTTCTTCATGTCGTTGGTTAGATTTATTCCTAGGTATTTTATTCTCTTAATTGCTATTGTGAATGGAATTGTTTCTCTAATTTCCCTTTCAGATTTCTCATTGGTGGTGTATAGAAACCCAAGTGGTTTTTGTCGGTTGACCTTATATCCTGCACCTTTGCTAAATTCCTGTATTAGTTCTAGAAGTTTGCTTTTGAACTCTTTGGGATTTTCTATATATACAGTCATATCATCTGCAAAGAGAGGAAATTTTACTTTTTCTTTTCTACCCTGGGTACCTTTTATTTCTTTTTTTTAATCATGTTGCTCAGGCTAGGACTTCTAATACAATGTTGAATAGAAGTGGTGAGAGCAGACACCTTTGTCTTGTTCCCAATTTCAAGAGAAAAGCTTTCAGTCTTTCTCCATTAAGTATAATGTTGGCTGTTGGCTTTTCCTATCTGCTCTGAATCATATTGAGGAGTTTCCTTCTGTCCCAGCCTTCTTTAGGGTTTTTATCAAGAAAGGTGTTGGATTTTATCGAATGCTTTTCTTGCATCCATAGATACGATCATGTGGTTCTTTTTCTTTGTTCTATTGATGTGGTGTATTATGTTGATAGATTTTCTAATGTTGCACCATCTCTGCATTCTTAGGATAAATTCCACTTGGTCATGGTGTATGACTCTCTTAATATGCTGTTGGATTCTGTTTGCTAGTATTTTGTTGAGGATTTCTGCATTTATATTCATAAGAGATATTGGCCTGTAGTTTTCTTCTGATGTCTTTGTCTGGCTTGGGTATCATAGAATGAATTAGGGAATATTCCTTCCTTCTCTATCTTTTGGAGAAGTTTAAACAATATTGGTGTAATTTTTCTCTAAATGTTTGATAGAATTCCCCCAGGAAGCTGTCTGGTCTAGGACTTTTTTTTATTGAGAGGTTTTTAATCATTGATTTGATCTCTTCACTTGTTATAGGTCTGGTGAGACTTTCTGTTTCCCTTTGAGTCAGTTTGTGTAGGTTGTGTGCCTCTAAGAATTTGTCCATTTCATCTAGGTATATCCATTTAGTTGCCATCTAGTTGTTTGTAATATTCTGTCATAATTCTCATTATTTCTGTCAGGTCAGTTGTAATGTCCCCTCTACCATCTTTTGTTTTGGTTATTTACATCTTTTCCCTTCTTTTCTTTGTCAGTCTAGCTAAAAGTTTGTCAATTTTATTGATCTTTTCAAAGAACCAACTTTTGGTTTTATTGATTCTGTTGTTTTTCTGTTTTCAATTTAATTTCCTCCTGCTCTGATCTTATTTCCCTTCTTCTGGTAGGTTTAGGCTTAGTTGGCTCTTCTTTTTCTAGTTCTGGGAGTTGTCAAGTTAGGGTGTTAATTTGAGATCTTTCTTTTTTTGTGTAGGCATTTATTGCTGTAAGTTTCCTCGAGTACTGCCTTTGCTGTGTCCCATAAGTTTTGGTATATTTGTGCTTTTATTTTCATTTGACTGTTCGAAATTTGTTATTTTTTGATTTCTTCCTTGACCCATTGGTAGCTTAATAGTATGTTGTTTAATTTCCATATGTTTGTGTATTTTCTAGGTTTTTGTTTGTTTCTAGGTTCACTTGGTCGTGGTCAGAGAAAATACTTTGTATGATTTCAGTCTTTTAAAATCTATCAGGACTTGCTTCGTGACCTAAAATGTGGTCTATCCTGGAGAATGATCCGTGTGCACTGGAGTAGAATGTATATTGTCCTGTTTTGGGGTGGAGTGTTCTATATATGTCTGTTAAGCCTAGTTGGTTTATAATGTCATTCAGGTCCTCTGTTTCCTTGTTAATCTTTATAGATTTTCTGTCCAACATGGAAAGTAGTGTATTGAAATCTTCACCGTTTTTTATAGTACTATCTATTTCTCCCTTCAAGTCTATCAATGTTTGCTTTATATATTTCCTATATTAGGTACATATATATATTTATGATTATTAAATCTTCTTGATTGACCCTTTATCACTACATAATATCTGTCTCTTCTGACAGATTTTTGTCGTAAAATCTACTTTGTCTGATATTAAGATTGTCACCCTGGTTGGCTCTGTTTCAGTAATTATTTGCATGGAATATTTTTTTCCATCCTTTCACTTTCAACCTATTGGTGTCCTTGGGTTTAAAGTGTGTCTCTTGTAAACAGCATATAGTTGGATCATGTTTTTTTTTTTTTTTTTTAATCCATTCTACCACTGTCTTCCTTTTGATTGGAGTACCTAGTTCATTTACATTCACTGTAGTTCCTGATAAGAAGTGACTTCTGCCATAGTATGTTAGCTGTAGGTGTAGCCCCTACTCAAGCTGCTTGCTTCCTAGTATAAAGTGGCCTCAGTTAGCAGTCCTCAGCACTGACCAGAAGGGGGAGCAGGCAGCCTCACAACTGACTCCTCAGGTCTGTCCTCTTGGTTTCAAAGGCGGGTGGACTATGAGTGCAGACTCCACTGCAGAGGTTTTCTGTAGCAAATCACAGTAGGCTTGGAGTCAACAGTATCCCGATGGGGGAGGTGCTGGCATACTCCCAACGGACCCCCAGATAGGCCTACCTTGTTGATTTTAGAGCAGAAGCTTGGGGTCCTTTCTTTTTGTCCAGGCAGGGGGTGTGTTGGTTAGGGAAACAGGCTCTTTTCTGGGGCCACATCCCGAGTTCATAGCAGCCAGTGGCCAGGTGGCTGGAAGGAGGGGCAGGGACTGTGGGAGATGCAGTTTTCCTACTGTATGTGACTAGTTTTTGATTTGTTGACTCTTACCTGTTTGCAGTTCCCCACTGCCCTCCTCTGCTCTCTGATTCAGAGTCCTTCAAAGTCAAGTGCCGTTTCCTTGTAGTGTTTCTTGTTGTGTTTGTTGAGGAGGATTGGAACGAAGGTCTGTTTACACTGCCATCTTCCCTGAGTCTCCTTTTATTGTCCCTTAGTTTAATTGTTAAAGTTGAAAAACATGTAGTCCTTTTAAAGACCAAGTTCATATATTGGTATGGCTGACTAAAAATAGCACTAGAATTTGTCTTAAGGATAGGGACCATGTGCTTCTGGCAAAGCCTGTTATTTCTTTTGTGGTACAGGTGTTTCATAAGACATTTGAATAATACCATTGTTCTAATTGCTTTATCTGCTGTTTACAGAGTTCATTATAATTTTGTTATTATGTTCATGAAATCAAAGTAACAGCAACTTCTCTAATGTTCTAATTAATTAGTATGACTGATACGTCTTTACTAGCGATGCCACCCACCACCCCTTTCTTCTTCCTTTTCAGTGTTAGGTATATCAGTTTAAACCTTACTACCCCTGGTAAGCCTTCTCTGACCCCCTAGACTAGTTTGGGGTACCTGCCCAGTGTTTACTTGACACTCT
The DNA here is from genome assembly GCF_024166365.1 of Elephas maximus indicus. NCBI lineage: Eukaryota > Metazoa > Chordata > Mammalia > Proboscidea > Elephantidae > Elephas > Elephas maximus. The sequence continues at coordinate 55,224,250 of NC_064833.1, read as the reverse complement.
GTTGATTCTCCTGTAACACTCACCATGCTAATCCTCTCACTTCCCAATATGTGATAAACTTGGTCAGGGTAGGGCTTTGTTGACTCACTGTTTTGCTCCTAGCTCTTAGTCTGACTTACAAGGAGAGATCATAACCATTTGTATAGATTGAAGAAGGTTTTGGGAGGGAGAAATAGAGTTTTTTTTTTTTTTTTAATTGAATGATGTGTTATCACTTAATTTGTCTTTTATTTTCATTTTTCAGTTTATTTTTCAGGGTCTATTGTTTGGAGACCATGATTTTTCTATGTCTTAAGGACAGTATGGAACTGACTAGTTTTCTGAAACTTTGATAGATAGGGTCAAAGACAAAATTAGAGAAGTATTTATTTTTTGGGAAAAAAATCACAGTGTAGCTAAATGACCCAATTTTAAGAATTTTTAGTTTCTTGGCTTTTTTTCTTATCATGAGGTTGTGAGTGAAGATTTTACATGCCAGATTGGTAACCCAATTCTAATGAATTTGAGAGATATATCTGTTTGGAAGTACTTAGGTCTGCTATATTCTTTTAATCAGAATGATATTTTGTAGGGACTGAATACTGAAGGTGTGTGGCAGTTGAAAAATTGGTCCCATTTATTGAGTGTTCTGAGGCCCACCTTTTACTTAGAGGGGTTTCAGCTCAGTGATTTGTGTATCTGATAAGAATCTGGCCCTCTTTCTATATTACAAGGAAGAAGTTAAACTTTGAAGTAGTTGGTAAAGAAACTAGTGGATGGGAGGAGTGGATCTGCCAGGTAGACTTCTTGGAAATCTTTTCCAGTGGGTTTTATGTGTGTAGTTAAATTTTAAATGTTTATATAATCTATAAATCTTTGAGGAATGGACTTAATGTTTCTATTTCTTATGATTTTATGTGAGCTTTGCACTCAAACTTTTTTTGAAACCATGTGGTTTAAAAATTCACACGTTGAAGTGAAATTGCTGTTTTACTTTCCATTTTTAACAGATTGTTTCCAGTAAGAAGCTAACTCGACCACTGATGCTTAAAAATGGCAGACCTGCAGGAAACGGGACCATTACGGTAAAATAAGATACTTTTTTTTTTTAATTATTTGCCTTGAAAGATGTAGCAAAAATAGGACACACTGAAACTGTACATGTCAGGCAAATATGTTACAAGCATACTTTTTCATTTGACCCCGTATGCTACACTTCTTCTATTCTTGTGTTATAGTGGTCACAAATGGGAAGTGTGTTTTGCCATAAAAGACAGAAGGAGAAAAATGCAGTGCAAGAATCCTTTCTTTTAGTTTTTAAGTTGCCTGTAGAGGTCAGGTGCTTCTTGGTGATGCTTGCCTTACCCCCCCGGAAAGGTAAATTTCCAAGTCAGAGAAAAACTGCTTAGTAATGTGAATGGATCAGTTTGGCTCTCTACAAAGCAACCATCATCCCCTTGATGTGACAGGAACTTTCTATAATGGATTTTATTTCAGATGGATGTTATATTATGACATGGCCATTGAATCCTCTGAACCCTTTTTTTTTCTTTAAATAATATTGTATTTAAGGTGGAAATTTACATAGCAAATTGGGTTCCCCTCTAACAATTTTTGTACAGATTGTTCCATGCCTTTGGTTTTGCTTTTTACAACGTATTAGCATTCTCAATATTTCCATTAATTTAGGTTCCCTTCCCCTCCTTGCCTTCTCATCTTTTTTTTGGGTAAGTGTTGACCCTTTGGTCTCATACAGTTAATTGTTTATGGGAGCACATTACTCATGGGTGATATTGTTTATTTTATAAGCCAATCTATTATTTGGCTGAAAGGTGACCTACAGAAATAGCTTCAATTCTAAGTTCAAAGGGTATCTTAGGGTGATGGTCCCTGCTAGTGTCTATCAGTCCAGTATATCTGGCCTTTTTTAGGAATTTGAGTTTTGTTTTACATTTTTCTCCCGTCCTATCCAAGACCATCTATTGTGTCCCTGGTCATAATGGCTGGTAGTGGTAGCCAGGCACCGTGTAGCTTTTCTGGTCTCAGGTTAGAAGAGGCTATGGTTTGTGTGGGCTTTTGGTCCTGTGGACTAGTTTCTTCTTTGAGCCTTTGATTTTCTTCATTCTCTTCGGCTTGTTACAAGTAGACACCAATAGTTGTATCTTACACGGCTGCTGAATCCTCTGAACTCTTAGCCATTTTTTTTGTGCTTGCACTCTCTTGCCCATTCCCCCACTCAAATTTTTCCATCACTGATTGTTGGCCCTAGGCAAATGAGTATATGCATTTATCATATTTTAGATGTCAAATTATGTAATGTCAAGCTTTTAAGTACGGTATCTCCTAGAGTTTCTGCCCATGTAACCACCGCTTGGAGTGATGGTGTGTCTGAGAATGGAAGTCTGGCTTCCTGAGAGGTCCGCGTTTGAGGATTGTTGATGATTATCACACACAATTCTCTGAGCAGCTGTTTTGCTGCTCATCTCTGCTTATGGGTTAATGTTTTATGTTTCCTAAGGGATGAGAATGTGCACCTGTTGGAGGTGTTAACTCTCCTGGGACAGAAAACCTTGTCAGTAGTTAGCTTTATTGTCTTGGGACCATGATTACCTGGAATTTTGTTTTTAAGTAGAATAAGTATTTCAATTACATTGCGTGAAAAACACTGATCCGCTCTTTCAGTTTTAGAGAATTTTCTAGATAGAATTTACTCGTGTTTCTCAGTGTTTGGAGAGCATTAGTTAGTGTTAAGATAGCAGTCTTGTGTAGAACATATCCTTCAGTCTTCCAACTTTTAGTTTTCTCTGAGAATGGAGAAGATCCAGTTTGGGCAACATTTAAAACGAAAGTTGCAAAATGCAGATTTGGCATATTTTGGGAAAATAATTTACATACATGAAAGAGATAATGGTTAATCTTAATGGTACCACTTTCTTATTAAACATTTTGGAATTCATTTATCCTAATCTACATTAGGATAGACTTTGTATATTATTAGATAACAGACTAAATCAGCACTTCATGAGTATATCAGAATTTCTAAAACATATTTTCTTTCACTTACTTTATCTACTCATAGATTTCAGCTGAAGAAATAAAGGATAACAGAGTGGTGTTGTTTGAAATGGAAGCAAGAAAACTGGATAATAAGGTGGGTAGTTTACACAGATTTCAATAAGAATATCATGTTTTTCTTCGCATTGATTCCTTTTTGAGATAGTAATATTGTCAGTTAATATGAACTCCATCTTTCTGGGCATCAGTTAGAGCGTAATTACTTCCCAGTCTGTCTCTCTGTGTGTGTGTAAGTAGAACCCTTTCCCCTTCACCGCCCTCCTCTACGTCAAATCAAAGGATTTTTCTGGCTTAAAAAAGGAGTTGAATACAAGCATTAACATTACTGTAAAAGTTATGTGAGAGCATGTATTTCGATTACCTCTAGGAAAAAAACACAAAGTCCATGCTTTATTAATTACAGGTCAGTTACCTTCCTCGCATTCAAAGGTCAATATTTCATTTTTGAAGCATGAGTAATAGTATATAATAACCCAATAATTTAGTATTTAAGGTAGATTAGAGTAATTCTGTTAGTGATTTTTTCACTTAATTCTACAATCTAAGGAATATTTTCCATCATTTGGATTTACTTTACAATCCAGTTTAAAAACATCTTAGACTAGTTAGTAGTCAGGGACTTTTTTTTTTCACACATAAATTTACATCACTATTACCAATTAAAATTTAAGATTACAGGGCTTTATTTCTTTTATTTTATATTTGCCTCTTTTTCTCTTATGCTGAAAATTTTGGTTCCTAGATATATTAGCATGGTAACTTATCTGCTACTTACAACCAACTGTGATAGTTCCAGAATAAAAATATCAATATTATTATTAACAGTGTTTTTACTGAGAACAGTTTGAGCTTTCCTTGTATTTTTTTTTTTATGTCTTTAGGGTATATTGCACTTGGGTGGTACAGTCAAATTTTTATATTTTAAATAAATAATTTTCTATGTGGTTATGCTGTCACCTTGATAAATAGTTTCGTCTTTAAAACACTTTATTTTTTAGAGTGGTTTTGGTTTACAGAAGAATCATGCAGAAAGTACACAGCATTCCCATATAACCCCCTTCCTCTTGCATAGTTTCTCCTATTGTTTACATTTGGCCTTGTGTGGTACATGGTTGTGATTGGTGAACCAGTGTTGGTACATTGTTGTTAACCTAAGTGCATGGTTTACATCAGGGTTCATTCGGTGTTGTACAGTTCTGTGGGTTTTGACAAATGCATAATGTCATGTATCCACCATTACAGTGTCATGCAGATATTTCCACTATCCTAAAAGTGCCCCGTACCCTACCTCTTCACCCCTCTCTCCTCCCCCTGAACCCTGGAACCCATAGTTTCCTTTTGCTTTTGATATTTAGGGATTGCTTTAAAAAATTTGTTTTGTTTTATAGCAGTGTAAAGACTTACGTGGTTCTGAGGTCGTATCTACTGGACAAAGTATATTCAAGATGTTTAACTTCTTCCCCTGTCTGTTATATCCTGTTTATAAATTTTTTAAATTTATACTTTATAGTTTAACCTTTCAGTTTTCTGAAAGTAGAAATTTTTGTGTGTATGTGTACATATATTGTATTTCCTCTCCGCTCCCCCACCAACCCCTTTTGCCTTTTTATCTTAACATATGGTGGAAGTCAGAGTCAAAAAAGTAAAAAAACAAACCCATTGCCATGGAGTCATAGCAACCCTGTAGGACAGAATAGAATTGCTCCATAGGGTTTCCACAGCTGTAAATGTTTACAGAAGCAGATTGCCACATTTTTCTCCTGTGGAGTGGCTAGTAGGTTCAAACTGCTGACCTTTCAGATAGCAGTCGAGCAGTTAACCATAATGCCACCAGGGTTCTCTGGAGGTCAGAGTCAAGGACTTTTAATTCTACTTTGGAAGCGTAATGAACTTTTACAAGGTATGTTTTCTGACCTGCAAAATAGTAATAATAATTATCTGATACCATCAGAATTATTTCTAAGATTAGTTGGACAGGATGTGTTCATGTATTTTTGAAAAGTTAACTTCTCTATGCATAATGCTGATATTAGCTTTGTAAAATGAAGCATATACCCAATATACCTATTACCATTGAGTTGATTCCAACTCATAGGTACCCTATAGGACAGAGTAGAACTGCCCCATAGGGTTCCCAAGGAGAGCTGTCGACCTTTTGGTTAGCAGCCGAACTCTTAACCACTGCGCCACCAGGATTTCCAAAATGAAGCATAGAGAAGCTTACTGTATTAAGATTCTTTTTAGAGATAAGGTTAAATTGAAAAGTTCTTCCATACTCTTTGTGTTTGTATTTTTGACACTACCAAATTTTGTACTGAGGAGGGAAATAATCTTACTTCAATACTGAGGTTAATTCAAGACTAAATAAAGTCTTCAGTTCAGGGATATAACTGCATATATTACTGGAAAATTAACCAATGTCCTTTCATTTTCAACAATAATGACTAATATATGCTGAAAATTATGTACATTTCAAAATAAAAAGTGAGACAATAAAATCATCTAGAATCTCACCACTGAGTTTAACCACCATGAGCAGTCTCTATATCCTTTCAGAATTTAATCTCTGTGCCCAAGTCTGTGTGTATATAACAGATATCTATAGAGTTGAATTTCATCCATCTCTGAGAATACCAAAGAATGTGTGTGTGTTGAGGATGGTGATGATGAGGGTATTTGTGCATACTCACTATGCTTGTATAGGAGTGCTGTGTGTACTTTGTGCCCTTGAGGTAATTCTATTTTGTACTACACGCATCTGCCTGCTTCCTTGTGTATGTAAAGTGTATTGTGTTGATGAAAGGGTATTGAACATAGTAGGGTTAGATATGATGTCAAGGTCTAGATCTATCAATTAATTATATATGTGATCTTGGAAGTCATTTAACCCTTCTGAATCCATTTTCTCTCTTATAACTGACATGGTCATCTCAGAGTTGGTATGGCTAATGTTTGAAATATCAATTATATAAAACTGTTCACTGCTATGTGAATTAAAGCTGTTAATAGTGTTATCATGGATACGTGCAAATCTCTCTAAATCTATCATTCTCAGTCAAAATGAGCCAAAAACAACTTTTATTGGTTATGGGCTCTTGATCATTACATTTTAAAGCCATCATGTTTTTTAAAAGTATGGGTGTGATACACAGGATTATGCACATTTATCACAAATGCCTTAATTGTTCCCCCAATAAACTTCTGCAAGCTTGTGTTTGTGAGGATGGTGACAGGATTTGTACTTAGTGCCAATATATTTCTGTACTAGATCCACACTTCAGGTGCTTATTAACATGTACAAAGTGTGATTACACATGAGTTCAGAGGAGAATAATTGCTTTTTTTAATGTAGGATTTTTTTGGAAAGTCAGACCCATACCTGGAATTCCACAAACAGACGTCTGATGGAAACTGGCTAATGGTTCATCGAACAGAGGTAAATGTCTTATTTTGAAAGGTAGGGTGGAGGTTTCCTTTGGAATTGTAGTAACCTCAGTTTTTTGCTTAATTATATATTTATGAAAATGTCACTCTGAGTTCAGACTTAAATATACAGCCAGACATGAGCTCAGCGCTGTCACTTTCATTTTTTTAATTGGGTGTTACCATGCTTAATATTAGTCTTTTTTTTTTTTTTTTAAACTTCTAAACCCTATAAGAATTTAAAGAACACTAAGATATATACCTACATCCCCTTTACCTAGCTTCACCAAGTGGTTATAGCGTCACGTGCACATGTTCTCCCCCTCTGTCTGTCTCCTCCTCTATCTTTGGGTATATATACACACACTCACACACACATGCATATACCTCCCTTATACAAAACTATCCTAGTGTAGGCTGCAGAGACATTGTGAGTCTTCACCTTTAAATGCTACTGCAGAATCTCTCCAGAACAAGGACATGTTCCTATTCAGCCACACTTGAGAACATTAACGTTGAAATAGTAACATTCTCTGATATACGGTTCATCTTCAGACTTCTACAGTTGTTCTATATGTATTTTGTTTTTGTTTGTTCAGGATCCAATCAAAATTCACATTACATTTGGCTATGATGTCTCCAATATAGGACTATCCTCCCTACCTTCCTTATGTGTCATGCTGCTGTATCTCTTCAATAATCAAGGCCAGATTATCTAATATTCTGGATTCTTCTGTTTCCTCACCATTAGATCCAAGTCAAACATTTCTGTCAAGAACACCATGTGTGCATCTTCCTCTGCATCATCGGGAGCCCAGGGTATCAGATTGCCCAGTTATCGATGATGCTAAGCATGGCTACTTGATTAAACTATTGACCTCCAGACCGCTCCTTTATGAAGCTGAGCTTTTTCCTTTTAGTTTATAAGTAGCTCATGAAGTGATACTTTGCAACTGAATGAATAATCTGTTCTCCAACATTTCACCAAGTGGTTTTAGCATCAATTGATGATCCTAGTGATTTATTTTCTAAATCTTTTATCTGTTTTATGTATAATTAGCAGGCATTCCTTGTTCGTCTCCTCTCTTTTTATGTTTAGTATCATTGTAAACTTGCAGATTTTTGTTTTAGTCATTGTGTTATAATTACTATTATTTTTGCTGCTCAAATTAATCCAAATTTGATCAAGGGAAGCTCCTTCCAATGGCTCCTAGATTCTTTTAACATGGCCCCGTTAGTATTTAAGCATTCTCTTACATTATGCTCACGTATGTTCTCAGTTCATTGTACTTTCCCTATGTCAGAACTGGAATGAGCCAGTTCTTTTAAGAAGCCTTATTCCTTTTAGCAGGACTAGTATTTAGATACCAAGATCTGGGTGCTAGTTTTGCTCATTGCTACTGGTCACTGTTTTTAAGTCTTTTCAGTGGAGACAGCTGGGAAATGTTTGTGTATCTATTTATTATGTGTGTGTATGTATGTTAACATTTTGAATCATGAATTAAGAATTACTTCTCCAATTCAAGTCCAACACAACAGGGTTCTTTCTCACCTTTTCTCATTGCATTTTTGAATCTTCTGTCTCCTGCAATGAAAACCCGGGTTTCTAACAAAATTCAAGTACCATTTTCCTACTAAATACACCAAGTAGTTTCAGTGCTTTTTCTATGTTCTAGTTATATGACTATTTCACCAACATTTCAAAATAACAGCATTTAAGGATAATTTGTTTGTATGTATTTGGTTGAATAGAAGAACTACACTTGTGCACATTTCTTTTTCCCTTTCTGTTTTTATTTCCCATTTAGCTCAGAGGCTCTTCGTGAACACGTGAAGCTTTAATATCTTAGTGTACAATAATCTTCTGTAGTTTCTTAGTGTACCCTGAAATGGGTGTATATATTGCCCATGTGATGTTTTTTTTTCTTACCTTGAATGCACCACAACTGGACAAACTGTCACATTTTTTCGTATAGCAGTTGTATATATATTGTCCTAACTAATTTTTATTTTGAAAAAGTAAATGAGTGAAAAGGTGAAGGATGAATGGTGAGAGTATTGCAAGGACCTAGAAAGGGAAGAGCAAAATGTTAATGAACTAAATGGTTTTCTAACTGGTCTTTGAAACTTCATTTTTATAGGTTGTTAAAAACAACTTGAATCCTGTTTGGAAGCCTTTTAAAATCTCTCTTAACTCCCTGTGCTATGGAGATATGGACAAAACCATTAAGGTAATTTGAAATTATATAATTTAAGCATAACTAATATACATAATATGCTTGCAAACATTCATACTTATCTTTTTTATAAAATTGATTAGGTAGCCTTTAAAGAAAGTTAATGATATTACAGATACCTGTGGGATTGAATTTTGTTCATTTCTAGGAATGCTAAAATAAAAATATCTGGTAAGTAAACTAGTTATTTTGAATGAGTAGACATGTTTGACTAATCTCTTGACCTAATCTTAATCAAACATTTTGATTTTACTTTGCATTTTTTAAAATAACATGTCCAATTTAAACCTTTTTTCTTTTAATCTGCTTTTGCTCTGCGAATAAACCCATTGCCATCGAGTAGATTCCGACTCATAGCAACCCCATAGGACAGAGTAGAACTTCCCCATAGGTTTGCAAGGAGCAGCTGGTGAATTCTAACTGCTGACCTTTGGTTAGCAGCCAAGCTCTTAACCACTGTGCCACCAGGGTTTCCTGCTCTGCAAATAGGAGCCTTTAACTACATTCTCTGCCTTTAGTGTGTCTCTTACAGATAAAAGCAGCTGTTACCCTGACTCAGAACCCAGAGCTTCCTCCTACCCTTAGCAAGATAGGAAAATAGTGGTGGCTTTTCCATCTTATTTTCAGAGTGAGATATAATTCAGATGACCTGCCCAAGATCCTCTTTGTTAGCAGCTGAGCTCTTAACTACTGTGCCACTGGGTCTCTGTCTTACAAAAAAGTAAGGATTAAATTAACGAAAATGAAAGTTTTGTAAATTGTTAAACACTGCACAGATGCCGTTGTTATTGAAAATGGCTTCATTTCTTTGATCTATAAAAATTTGACCTCAGTTTGCAGAGAACTTTAAAAATCAATGTAAGTATGGTTCATATGGTTATTTCAGACTGCATTCAAAATACAGGTACAAAACAATTAGAAAAGTAGCTTTAAAAATTACTCTGTATTGTGCCAAACCTAGAACTTTTGCTTTTCATATTAAAAGTAGCAAATGGAAGCTTTATTAGATCTGAAAAGGTAGGAAAGACTGCCTAAGCCGTAATTATTCCATTGTTTATAATGATGTGCTAACAATGAAACAATGTTTAAAAAATTTTTTTTTGCTTACAGTGGCTTGCTTACAGGGCTATTTTATTATAGTAAGTAAACTGATTTCCTGAGCTTTCTCTGATGAACGTCTTCCATTCTTAAACGTTTCTGAGTTTATTTTTCACTACACACAACTTAGTTTGCCACTTTATCAGACTTTATTTCCTTAATTCTGCATTTCTTTGCAATATCAGAAAGTCATACATCTGTGATTTTCTTGGTGTTTGGACATTGTTAGAGGTGTAGTAAAGAGTTCTAGAGCAGAGAACAGAGTCAGAATCATTGGTAATTTATTTGTTGCAATGTTAACATGCCCATGTTATTATTCTAGCATGTATTATCCCATAACTTCAAGTGGATAAGAGAAATAATCATGCATGCTATCACCTTGCCTAAACTGGGAATGCCTTAGTGAATGTAGTATTGTGGTGTGTGTGTGTTCTTTTGCATATATATGTATCTGGATGTGTATATATGCACACAGTTAAATTTCACAAGCACTGCTGATACTGAAACAGCCAGTAAGTACTGGTCTTTGGATTTTTGAGGAAGAGAAATTAAATGACAAATTGTTATATGTTTTTACCTCAGAGTGTATCTGGACATAAGCCAGTATTCTTTAGCACCAATATGGGCAATAGGGAACTTTTTCTATGAATTAGAAAGTTCGGTTTAAAAATATTTTTTACATTACTTAATGTTGCAGGCAGTCTAAGCATATGAACACATTTAGCCCTTCATAAACTTTGCCTAAATCTTGACCTTCTCAAAGTTTGATTTTTTTAATCTTAGGTATAAATTGGAGTTCTCTAAACGCAAATATAAAATGTAAAGGTCTGTTTTCCATAACTGAAACATCTCTTGAAATACATGAAATTATTAGTATAGTTCATTTTCTACTTTATCTTAATTTTAGTTCCTCTGGAAAAAATTGTTAAAATCATCAATTTTCTTTTCTATTTACTCATTAAGTCAGTTAAAGGGCTCTGGTTTAAAACTTGAATATTGAATATGTGGAAGAGTCTAACTGTCAGAAATGGTCAGTGACCAAAGTGCCTACAAATCATCTCTTTAAACAAATTAAAAAACCCTGACCGTTATTCCCAATTGCAGTTTTAGATTTGCCTGCTTTTATTGATTGATTGATTGGTTGATTTTTAGTCTTCTTGAATAATAATGAAAGTACAAGTAAAGAATGGTAGACTTCCTGTTATGGAAAGCACTCAGTTCACAGAAGTGGGAAGAAAAAAAAATCACTTTGCCAAATGCACATATGTAAATCTTGATCTTTTTAGCTTGGTGATTAATGCATCTTTGTGAAGGGTAATAGCAAAATGGAGACACCTATTGGCTGAGGGTAAATGCAAATTGCTTCTCAGTTATAGAATTTTATTTTAAAGCAAAGGATCTAAAAGAACTTAAAAGTGTCAGCACAGCGTTACTTTTCCTGTGTTGGTTACCACTGTCTTTCAAGACTTAATTCCTCTAAGTTTTAGTTTTCCAAAATGAAAGTAATAGTAACAGCATTCCCTACTGTCTATCTCACAAATCTATTTAGAGAATATGCACAGTGCACATAATAAATGTTTGCAGAAATGAAATAATCTGTGTTGAGATTATGAAGCACTGTAAAAATGTTGGTTATTGAGTGATCACAGTTATGGTCATTTTTTAGCCTGCCTTGAACACCTCTGCTTGCTAACAGTTCACACCACCTTATTTTTCCCCTTGCAATGAATATTCTAGTATTCTGATCAATATTTACTCTTTGGCTATGTCTGTCAACCTGGCACAAAACTATATGCAAATTAAATACTGCCACCTCTCTTCTGTCTGCTTTCAGAGAGAGGACTTAATGAGAGCCAGAGCTAAGACTAGAACTCACCCTGTCTTACCTGGAAATAGAGTAAACATGACCCAGTGTAGATACTTCCTCAGTGGATTAAGTACTCTGTCCCTGGAATTTTTCTTTTTATTGTAAGTGTTATGATCCCCAGAATCATTTGTATCTGACTCCATTATATCTAACTCCTAATACAAGTCAAGCCTCACCAGATTGCAGTTAATAAAATGCATTTTTCTTAATTCTAAATGATCTAACATTAAGTTATACAACTTTTAGCTCCCTAGGGTACTGACTTCCTTTCTTTCTCCAAATAAAATGGCATTTAGTCCTTGTATAGTCATAACAAGATAAAGTGGATGAGAAAGAAGGTGTAATTCCATTTTAGCCTTTATTACCACTTATAAAGGACATGATAGAGGAGCCAGAAACTGCTGAATGTGGAATTTAAAAAGTATTTGTGTTTTTCATCTGCCTGTGATCTATCCTAGAACCTCATTCCAAGCATAGCTGAGGTTTGAAAGTATTTCAGTACTTCTCTAGCCAGTTAATTCTTATTTCTCCAAGTAAGGACTGCATATTAAACATTTTCAGTTGTTTTATTAAAAAGATACTTTTTTGTAGGTTCCATTTATTGCAGCCAGTCCTTTTTAAGAGAATTACATTGATTTTTATATGTTTTTATTTCCAGGTAGAGTGTTATGATTATGACAATGATGGGTCACATGATCTCATTGGAGCATTTCATACCACCATGACAAAACTGAAAGAAGCCTCCAGAAGTTCACCTGTAAGTTCTGTCTTTGTCATTTGCGCATATATTATGGTTTGGCTTTGTATTTATTTAATTTCCGCCACTTGGTATAGCAACCATTTTTCCATATTTCTAGTCTATTTTTTTTTTTTTTAGTCTATATTACATAGAATGCTGTGAGGTCTATGAGTTTTGTTTAGTAATTAGATAATCCAAAATTTATACTCGGGGCATACCAAAAATCAAACTAAACCCATTCCTGTTGAGTCGATTTTGACTTATAGTGACACTATAGAACAGAGTAGAACTGCCTAGTAGGGCTTCCAAGGAGGCGCCGGTGGACTTGAACTGCTGACCTTGTGGTTAGCAATCGAGCTCTTAACCACTACGCCACCAGAGCTCCATAAGCTTGCAGTTTTATTTAGAGGTTTAGTTTCCTTTGGCTTAAAACAACATATATGGTTTAATTGAATAAGTTAGCTTGAAGACTTTGGCATTTCACTGGTCAAAATAATTAATATTTACAACACTGGACAAATACCTGGGCTTGGGGTTTTTATAATCCTCTCTTTTGTCTTTTCTCTCTGACTTGTCCTAGCCCAAGAGAAGGACAAAAGCATGATTCATAGTACCTCAAATTACTTCATATTAAACTACCACCAAGGAGTTTGTTTAGTATAACTGTTTTGTATTGACATTTAATTAAATGCGCTTTTTGATGTTTTGATTCTTTGAAAATTAGTAATGACTGTCTAAATTACCTAAGTTGCTTTCTGTTAACCAGAAGAGGTGACTTACCAAATGTTCACTATCTGTTATGTTCTCATTATCAGGCAAGACAGTGAAAATTAACAAAATAAAACAATTGAGAATAATACAGAGTATGTAACTAAATTTTATACGGTTGTAAGGAGTTTAAGGTGGTGGATGAAGATCAGCAAAGACAAGAACTGTAACGGGTAAAGACGTTAGAGAGATTGACTAGAGCCAAGCCTTGAAATATGGATAGGTGGATAAGAGGTAGAAAGGAGTTCATGCTTTTTAGGGGGAGGAACTATACTAAGGAGAAATGTTATGTATTAGTTCTATTTCTAACACATATTCCCTGTGGAAAGAGATGATCTTCGATGCATATTTATCATAGAGTTGGGTCTTCACATATTTCTGTTTTCTGATGGTAGGTTTTTTCCCCTTTTTACACAGCATGGTCTTGTTCTTTGTGTGGGTTACACCTTGCGGTAATGTTTTATTTCCTTTATTATAAAGAGGAAAGGTTATACTTAGAGCATTTGTAGGGATATTTATTACCTACAGAGGGAAAGTTATACTTAGGTACTATTTTTTTTGTGTTAGATACTGTTTTAATTGTACTTTAGATGAAGGTTTACAGAGCAAATTAGTTTCTCATTAAACAGTTAATACACATATTGTTTTGTGACATTGGCTGCCAACCTTACAACATGTCAACAGTCTCCTCTTCTCGACCTTGGGTCCCCCATTACCAGCTTTCCTCCCCCTTCCTGCCTACTCGTCCTTGCCCCTGGGCTGCTGTGCTCATCTAGTCTCGTTTTGTTTTATGGGCCTGTCCAATTTTTGGCTGAAGGGCGAACCTCAGGAGTGACTTCACTACTGAGTTAAAAAGGTGTCCGGCGGGCTATACTTAGGAACTATTGTATATAATTTTAGGTGTGCTTTGATGGAAGATTAACTGATAAATATTTCACGTGTTTAATGTATTATATAATTCAGAGTTTTGTTTTGGAGCACATCTACATTAGTAGGTGGTTTGATTCCAAGAGAAAAAAGCCATTCATTTAAATTCACTTTGGCATTTCTAATATTGCTGGTAAAAATAAACATTTTTGCCCTCTCTTTGTACAGGTTGAATTTGAATGCATAAATGAGAAGAAGAGGCAAAAGAAGAAAAGCTACAAAAATTCCGGTGTTGTCAGTGTCAAACAGTGTGAGGTCAGTTCGGTCTTGTCTACTTACTGTAGTGTCTTGAGCTCACATTTGGAGTTCTTTTATCTGTGTGAATTGTCCCCAGCAAACACTTGGATTTTAGGCCTTGAAGATCACATGAACATCTGGGCATCTTTGAGGAAAAGAAGAGGGTAGGAGATAGTAAAGAAATTCTTTAAGTAAGTTTAATTCCAAGGTTTGACAACTTTTTAGCAAAGGACAAGGAGTACTAAAGTTTTCTATTAGGAAATGTGAGACATCATGGTATTTTTTTACCCAATTAGTAGAAATAGCATCACCTGATGCTTCTCTTCTGACGGTAATTTCAAGATGAGATGTTATAAGTAGAGGGAAAAATCTAGGAGATTTCTTACAAGGTAGAGTGAGCTTTTATTATTTTTTTTAAATCTTTATTACTGTGCTTATTAAAGCTCTCAACGTATTAGACTCCTTACTAATTTCTCAAAACTTAAAGTGAGTATATTTCATTTTTGGCCATTAATACCTAATCTTGACATTGCTTTAAAGAGGGTAAAATCTTACAGATTCATGACACGTGGGAGGCAGGGTTGCCTTTAGCTAGAATGTAAAGGTGATTTCCATGTGTTTATATCATGTGCTCTTCAGTTAACAAACTTTTTATATCCATGCTGTTTTGTTTCCAAATCTATCCCAGTATTAGGAGATTTTCAGCTTTGACAGTTTGCATTTGTTTTTAGATTACAGTGGAATGCACATTCCTTGACTATATCATGGGAGGATGTCAGCTGAATTTTACTGTAAGTAACACGCTGGAGTTTTCAAAGCCGGTTGTAATGTGTTGCATCCTCTGCATTTTGCAGCATTGTTTATTTTACTGCAGAACTGACTTTGTGATGAGATTTATACAGTCTTCTCATTGTGGTTTCCTCTGACAGGTTGTCTAGGTTTATCATGGAGCTTTCAGCTTTGTTGATGATAAAATCTGTTATTCCTGAGAGAGAACAGATGTGTACAAACTGGTGGTTATCCTGCAGTGATTTAAGTAATAGAGAGCATTAGTCCAAAAACAACTCCTTGAGTCTAAGTCATGGATGTAATAATTTACTACTGAAGGCGGCTAGAAATGTAGGCATGCTGAGACCAAATAGTGTTAATGTGTTTAATTGTCTGTGGAAATACTGGTAGGCTCAGGTATTTTGTTAGGAAATGACAGTTTCAGGCTCTGGGATAATGTTTATGTTTTGTCTCCTGTAATTTTCTTGGACACCAGACAGGTATTCCTGCCTTCTCATGAGTAAGGGTTGCAATTGTTATTTGCAGGTGGGAGTGGACTTCACTGGCTCCAATGGTGATCCAAGGTCTCCTGACTCCCTTCATTATATCAGCCCGGATGGTGTTAATGAGTATTTGACTGCTATCTGGTCTGTGGGACTGGTCATTCAAGATTATGATGCGTGAGTATGGCTTTGGAAAAACTAAAATACTTGTTTTCCTAAGTGCCCCAATAGGGCAGTTTCTGGTGTGGTTGGTGGGGATGAGGTGTTGGAGGGAAGTAGCTTTCTCCTTAAAATTCTTCTTAGATATTCTACTTTGCTGTTTTTTGCATGTTTGCCTTGGATCTCTTGTCTCTTGTGGCCATCAAGCAAGCTATATATATATATTTTAAAAAAATATATAGCTTGCTTATTTAATAGCCAACCAAAGTCCAAAAGGCTCTTGGCTTTTTAATCTGGTTTCCTTGAGGTTTATTCATTAGGGATAAGTTATCTGTGTGACTGAGGTCCAGGTGACACATTTTATAAACACTAATAAAGATACTTCTTAACATAGAGCTACTTCTTTGGCAGTCATTGTCAGATTATTTTTTTAATGGTGACTCTTAACAAGTGCTGAAGGATAATTTGTTCCAATTGTTATAAAACATTTTCAATGGATTCTGTTTTGAGTAGATTTAAATAGGTCCTCTTGAAGGTTTACTGAACAACAGAAAAAAACTGTATTAGCATTTTTTCTTTTCTGAATCTGTTAGAGCTCAGGATAAATTTTCACTTGTTTTGCCTATTCTTACTTTATGATAGAAGCCCTTACATACTGATGGAACTTTTCATTAATCTTACAGTATTTAAAGGGGTAACATTTCAGGCAAATGTAAACAAATCTAAAGGAAGAGTGACAATTATATAGTATAATTTAAGGCAAAAGTTATTAAATATGATAACTGTCCTGCTTTATAGAACACTTTACTCTGTAATCCCAAATGAGAATATAATTATGGAGACTATAACCAAAACTCTCTTTCATAACACAGTATCAAAGTATTTAAAGTGAAAACAGCCAGAACTGTAATGAGAAATTGAAAACAACAGAGTTGTAATGAGACTCTTGTAGAAACAGTAGAAGATTTACAGGGTTACTTTCTTAGATTGCCACTTGGAAGTTAATAACAAAACAACTGGAGAAAATTTACCACAAGGAAATGAAAAGCACTCTTAAGTAGTTCTTAGATCAAAGAGTAAATCAAACTGTAGTGGGAAATAAAGGGCGATGGGAAAGCTATATGTGGTACTGTCTCTATAGAGAGGAAAATTTCTGGTCTTAAGTGCCTTTATTTTTAAAAAAGAAAATTTGAATATAAATAAACTAAGTTTTCAACAAAATAAAATTAAAGAATAACCCATTGCAATCTAGTTGATCCTGACTCACACTGACCCTGTAAGACACAGTAGAACTGCCCTGTAGGATTTCCAAGGCTTGCTATGAGTCAGAAACGACTCGACAGCACTGGGGTTAATCTTTACGGAAGCAGATTGCCACCTCTTCTGAAGAGCAGCTGGTGGGTTCGAACTGGTGATCTTTCGGTTAGCAGCCAGGCACTTAACCACTGCACTGCCAGAGCTCTTTAAACTAAAGAATAGGAAGAAAAAATAAAGACATACCAATACTAGTAGATTTCACATAAATGTTAACTATTATGTGTCAGGGACAATTTTTAGCACTTTCTGTTAATTCTCATCTAATCCTCATACTTCTCTGTGAGAAATGTACTGTTAGCATCCGCATTGTACAGATGAGGAAACTGAGGCATGAAGGGTTAAGTACCTTGCCCAGTGTCACTTAGCTGGTAACTGGCAGAGTGAGGATTGAGCCTGGGCTCTCTGGTTTCAGAGACACGCTCTAACTGCTGCATTTTGCTGGACTTCCTTTAAACAGAAAGTAATGATTTGGAAACTTAAAAAAAAAAAAAAAAGGGAGTAGGAAAACTAGCAAATTGTGAAATTAAATCAAGAGATGATTCTTTGCAAGTTCAATAAAATCTAGATTTACCTTTGGCAACACTGACCCTCAAGAAATAGAAAAAAACGTGCATAGAACATTCGTAATGAGAAAGATTGTAAGCATTAATGCAGGAAAAATATTTTAAAAGTTTTAAGCTAAGACTCTATAAAACTTTATGCTATTACATTTAAAAGTCTGAGTTAAAGGATGATTTTTTTTTTTAGAAAGCTGTAAATTACTAGAGTTGATCTGAAGAGGCAGAAAACCTGAATAGACCAAGAACCATGGAAAGATGAAACAGGTAGTCAAAGTGCCCTCTTTACAAAGGTTCCAGGCCAGGACAATTTCATACATAAATCTTAGCAAACCCGTAAGGAACAAATTGAAACCTGGGGGAATCAACTAAAAAATATGAAAAAATAGTAAGAGTACATGAAAATGGTCAAATACAACATAAAATATAAATATCAACAGTTTCTCGCTAACTGGCAATAACCGGTTTAGAAATTATAGTGGAAGGAATATAGTTGATAATAGCAAAAAACATAAAAAAAAAGTAAAATAAAATCTTTAATGAGGAAAACTACACGATTGTACTGAAGAACAAAGAAGGAAACGTGGTAATAGAATAATAATGTAATTATTGTAATAAAAATGATATAAAATATAAAATTTCTGTTTGAATTAATCAAAATTCCAGTGGAACCCTGACAAAATGATTCTTAAAATTATCTGGAAGGAAGAATGAATCAATAGTCAAAAATTTTCTTTTGAGTGGGTGAGAAATAAAAGGGAATTTTCCCTATCAGATATTAAAACTTATTTTAAAGCTCTATCATTTAAGAGTATAAATGGGATAAATGATTAGTGGAACCAAACAGGCAGCTGAGAAATAGACCTGAGTGGATATGTGAATTTAGTACATGAGAGAGATACGGCATTTTGGCCAGGAGAGGGTAGTTGTGACTGC
Organism: Elephas maximus indicus; assembly: GCF_024166365.1. Classification (NCBI taxonomy): domain Eukaryota; kingdom Metazoa; phylum Chordata; class Mammalia; order Proboscidea; family Elephantidae; genus Elephas; species Elephas maximus. The sequence continues at coordinate 55,205,660 of NC_064833.1, read as the reverse complement.
TGTCAAACTGGACAAGAAATAAATTTGGATCCCTAACTCATACCTGAATCAGTTAGGATACTATCTTATATAAATAAGGGTACAGACCAAGCTGCTGAAATAGACACCCCAAAACAAAGTGGCTTCAACAGTATAGAGGTTTATTTTTTCACATTGCATGTCTGGAGATCCAAGGCTGATAGGGCGGTTCTGTCATTGTCAACTCTTAGCTTCCATCCCTGGGTCCAAGGCCGCTCCTCCGGTTCCCATCCTGTAGCCAGTGGGACTCTGGGAGTGCGTGCACATTCCATTTTGGGGGTGTGATTCAGAAGTGGCTGACGAATCACTTCTACTCACATCTCCTTGACCAGAACCTAGCCACCTAACCATGTCCAGCCCAGAGAAGCTACGAGCTGTAGTCTCTAGCTTGAGTGCGCTATTATTAAAGGAGAGAATGGATATTGGTGGACAGCAGTTTCTTCTTCATACCCTACTCCAAAGCACTTTTCAGATGAATGAGAAGGGTATTATAAAAACAAACCTTGAAAGTTCTAGAAGAAAATATATGTGAATTGTTTATACTCTTACAGTAAGAAAGGCCTTTAGGCAAGACAGTGAAGGCATATATCATGAAAGAAGTTTTATGTGTTCACATTCATTAATATTGAAAACTTCTGAAAGGAAAATGTTTTTAACAAAGGTAAAGGCAGACTACAAACTGCAAAAAATATTTCCGACCTATATAGCATGGGTTCTATCCTCAATGCCAAAAGAACTATTGAAAATTAATATGAAAAGAACATCCCTAGTAGAAAAAATGGTGTGTTCATTGCAGTATTTTATAATGGCAAAACATTGGAAATTAACTGAATGTGTATCTCTTGGAGGAGGATAGCCACACAGTGGAGTACTTGGCAGCCATCCACATGATGGTATGTGCATTCAGGTCCACAATCCCTTATCCCTAAAACCTTGGGGCCAAATGTTCATATATTTTGCTGCTATGTGAAAATTTATATAGCAATGTGGGAGTTTTATAGTATATGGCATTTGTACCATGTTTCTGTGGCAAAATATATAAATATTCATATTAAGTGGCATAAATAAAGGCTATAAATAACCTCATGTCATTGAGTTCAGGTTTTACTGCCAAATGAATTTTCTGCAAACTAGTAAAAGAAACTTGTGGTTTTTAGGCTTTTTGGATTTACTGACATATTTATTAAGTGAAATGATAGTGTTTAAGTAGAAAAGAGTAGGTTATAAAACATGAATATGAACTCCATTTTTATAAAATATGTAGAGATATTTTTCTCCAATATCCAGAAAAATGTTTAGAATGAGAGTTGCCAAATACTAACATTGGTTTTCTCTGAGGGTTGTTATTACAGGTAATCTTTGTTTTATTTTTATCTTTTCTAGGATTTTAAGTTATTTTGAAATGAGCTTATATTGGTTTTATCGTCAGTAAAGATAAAGCTGTTTTTATTTGGGAAAAAATTGACATTTCACTTTTTTTCAAATTGTCTTTTTAGTGATAAGATGTTTCCAGCTTTTGGTTTTGGCGCACAGGTACCTCCTCAGTGGCAGGTAGGAGAAAATCTCATTTTTAAAAGCATCGCCTCCTGGAAAAGCAAAACAAGCTTCATCAGTTGTTCTTTCATCTTTTGACAGGTATCACATGAATTTCCAATGAACTTTAATCCATCCAATCCCTACTGCAATGGTAAGTTAAAAAATAAACGTGAAGGCTTTAAACTGAATGCCTCACTAGTCTTTGTTATTTGTTTTCTTTCTTGTGATTTAAAACTATTCAAATTCCCTCTCTAGGTTTCTTTTTATGGCGTGTTTAACTTTCTGTTGTGTAAGGTACAAGAATTGTACACGGTGGTTGGAGTGATAGTGATAATTATGGGGCAGATCAGTACTGTGATGGTAAAGTTTGTAGGCTGAATCCTTCTACCTGAAGAGCTTTCATAGAAGCAGAGGATTCTCAATCCTGAAACTAGATCAATAAAAATAGTGTGTTAAAACTGTTTTCACCTGTAAGTTGGTTTTAAAATAAATCTTGAGTAAAATAAGTAATTCAGGATATAGATCTTTTGAAGTTTTTTTTTTTTTTTTCATAGTAGCAGTCACCTTCTACAAAGAAAAAGTGTTCAGCATCTGATTACCTCCTCACACTGTGTTTTGCGAGTAGATGGGGTAGGCGAAAGGAACAAAGAATACAACTCCTGGAGCAGCTTTCCTCTGTGTAGAGAGCAGGAGATAGACATTTGTCTTTCCCTTCACTTTTTTCTTTATACCCCAAATATCCAAGTGCTTCCTCCTTTATACTGCATTGAACAACCAACCTAAAATGCCACATTTCCCTCAAAGCTTTATAACACTGAGCAGTTTGAAGGAGGAAACAAAAGTAGGGCAGAGGCATAATTTAAAATTCTAGACGACAAGCTAATTTTCTGCAAAGGGTCCTTTTGACAATTACAGAATGTGTAGATTTCTAACAGATGAGAGTGTTCTTTCCTTTTCTTCCTAAACAGCATTCATGAAGTGGAAGGCCATGAACATCTTGTTGGGGGTAATTTGCTTTAGGGTTTTCTCCAGGATACTTTTCCTGTACTAATTGAGTGCTCCCTTGAGGCACTTCCAGTGGCTGGTTGTGGCCTTTTTTTTGTCTCTAGCCATTTGAAACTGGGAATAGTATTCTTTTTGAGATATGGGCTTTGTGCTTATGAAATTGGAATAATTTAAAAAATTTGTTATAATTGTGTTTGGTTTATTGCAAATAAATAATGGATGACATACCACTTGGTAATTCATTTCAGAAATTCATTTACTCTATGAGTAATATGGAAACCCTGGTGGCTTAGTGGTTAAGAGCTATGACTGCTATCCTACAGATCGGCAGTTCGAATCCACCAGATGCTCCTTGGAAACTATAGGGCAGTTCTACTCTGTCCTGTAAGGTCGCTATGAGTCAGAATTGACTCGACGGCAGCGGTTTGGTTTTTTTGGTTTATGAGTAATATGAACCCATTTTTGGGCTACTCAGCTAAGTAAGCATAGCTTTTCTACTCTTGGTTTATAGCCTAGAGAAAGAATCAGTTTGGTTTTAGATAAGAGAGACACTACACAGAAAAAATACAGCCTTATTTTAAGACAACAAAGTTTATTCCTTTTCATTGTTAATCATTGAAGGTAGTTGCCTGGAATAACATGTCTCACTTTTTCCTTTAAAATGTGAAGGAAAGATTTTGATATAATTCACTTATAGTTGAGGAAATGAAGGCAATTAATATTTGTAAAGAAATTTAATGAATAGCTTTGTTTATGCCTCCAGATTGAAAAGCAAGCAAAGATGATATAAATGGAAGAAAAGGTCGTTATTGCTATGGTTATGGTTTAGTGTTTCTACAGAGCATTCCACTGCAGGGAAGGTCCTGCTGGTGGTCCATCTTAATATTTTTGTTACTACTGGATTGACTGACTGCTAGCTACAACATCACCTCATGGGTGTAAAATTACCTCTATTTATGAATTAGTTACATTCTCAGAGGTTGTTTATAAGACCTTGTTCTAAGTCCAAAGTGACTAAGAGGAGTTTATTGGAACTCTTAAATAGACGAATGAGTTGTTCTTATGAAGCTTTTAAACCATGTGTTTGTCCCCCTTCCTCATTGATCTGTGTTCTCTTGGGCATTTTTTAAGGAAGAGACCCATTTTAGTATATATTAAGTCTTTTGAGAGAGATTTCCTTGATTATCTCAGCAAGTATTGGGAATTCTTCAGGATTTGTAATATCCTAGACACTCTGATATTAGAGGAAGATTCAGCAGGTGCATACGTGGGATAAAAATTTCATCAGCAGTGCTTTTATGAGGCATGGCAATCAACTTTTGCTATCGTGTAATGACCGTGGCTTATTTCTTGCTCACTTTACGTATCAGCTGCTGTGGCTAGACTGTGGCTCTGCCCGTTCTCATTCTGGGGCCCAGGCTGAAGGAGCAGCCCCTATCTGGGATGTGCTGCTCCTATGATAGAACGAAAGAGCAAGAGAGCTGGTGAAAACAAGCTGTAGTTCTTGAAACATCTGCTTAGACATGGTGGACATTATGTCCATTCATATGCCATTGGCCAAAGCTAATCTAAAGCCCCTGCCCAACCTCCTTTTACGTAACACCCAAGCAGCCCACGGGCATACCCTGTATACAAAGATGTTTCTGTTTCTGCAGCAAAATGTATGAATATTCACCTAATTGTGATAAATACTCTGGAAGTGAATATCTGGAACTAATATAATCTACCATACTGTGCTTAACCTTTAAGTATTGAATAAACTCTTGGCTAGGATTAGCATTAAATTTATAGCATCTGGGCATATATGCAGAAATTTTTCCATTTTATCAATAACTTTTTCTTCTCATTGTCAGTTGTATGTTACAGCACTTTTTCATGGTTCTTTTTCCGTTAGAGTCTCGTTCCCAAATCACATCAAAATTAAGCACAAAGGCAGCAATCCTACTGTAGACTAATGAATGATTTGGCTGAGATGAAAATAAATGCCTTCTACTGCGGGAGGGTCAAACTGAGTTTTTGCGATGGAGCTTAACTATGGAGTTTTGTAACATATAACCAAAACTACTGCCGTTGAGTCGGTTCTTACTCATAGCGACCCTATAGGACAGAGTAGAACTGCCTCATAGAGTTTCCAAGGAGCGCCTCGTGGATTTGAACTGCCTACCTTTTGGCTAGCAGCTGTAGCTCTTAACCACTACGCCACCAGGGTTTCCTTTGTAATATATAGCTTAGAAGAACTCCTGAATATAGAATGTTTGACTATTTAAACACCTTCTCACTTAATGATTATATCATTACTTGACATTTTCACTTAGGATAGTAGTGAAAAATTTATTATCTATTTTGTGCATTAACGACATACATCTGGCAGTAACAAAAACCAAGGTGTGAGGCGAGAGTTACATTGGCTGTGACGGTCAAGGTTATGTGTCAACGTGACTGGGCCATGATTCTCAGTGATTTGGCAGTTACGTAATGATGGAATTTGGTGGTTATGTAATGATGTAGTCATCCTCCATTTTGTAATTTGTTGTCATCATTCTCCGTTTTTACATAACACTAATTTTGCTTATTAACCTGGTCTTTGGAACCTAACCATAGATAAGTGAGGAGAGGGTGTATATATTGATATATGTAATTAAATTGGCAAATATGGTAAATAATAAACAATTAACTTTTGCTTGAGAATTTTTAATACTGCTTTTGTTGTCTAGGAATCCAAGGTATTGTAGAGGCGTATCGGACCTGTCTTCCCCAGATAAGACTCTATGGACCAACTAATTTTTCTCCAATCATAAATCATGTGGCCAGGTTTGCTGCTGCAGCCGCACAACAGCAGACAGCTTCTGTAAGTACTCTATGGCCAGGGGACAGGGAGAATACAGATTGGTTGTTGCTCTTGCTGCCATTTTTCTATTATTTGGACCATTGAGATACAAAATCAGGGCAGGAAGCAATGATATGGTCATTCTTGGTTTGGAATAATATCTGTTTTCATTAAATTAGTGATTGTTAAAAACAAAACAACACTTACACATGAGTCTTTTCTCTGTCTTTTTAATTAATTTTCTTAGGTATGTTCTACAAAACAAACTGACAGTGGCTATCATCTACTTTTTTAAAGTCGATTTAACAAATTAAGGGTTAAGGAGATTACCACCCCAGTTGCTATTACAAGATTACTTACTGTATTAAAGAGGTTTGAATTAGCCAGTCCTTGCCTACTGGATCTTGGATAGCAAATATCTCTTTGCTTCAGTATACTCAGCAGTCAGGTGGGAATAACTACCTCATATGGTTTTTGAAAGGACTAAATAAGAGACTTCGTAGAAAGTGCACAGTGCCTGGGTCAGGGTATACACTTAGCACATGGTAGCTACTGTTATAAATATTATTCCCATTTTAAACTGAAGTGGCCCGACCTAAACTCTTTGTAACATTTTCCCATTCTCTGAAAGATTTTATCAGAGATCAAAAAATTGAGAGAAAGATTTTTCCCCCCTAATCCTTATCCATTTTTTTAACAGTGTACTTTTGTATGGTAAACAGTTCTGCTTCTCCCATATTTGATCTTTTGAGAGTAAAGTTGCCACTTGCTCACTTGATTGATTCTTTGGCATATTTAGTACGTCAGTTAAATCAAAGTGTTTATTCCTATGTTTATTTAAATTTTAATCTTTGGAATTTAGATACTTGGCTTTCATGTATTTATGCCAGCACTATTTTGTGATCTGCTGTACTTTTAATGAATCTGTAGTTTTTGTATGAATGGATTTCCTTGTCATCAGAGGATCTTAGGATGTTTTATGCAAGTAGATTCCTGGTTGGAGAATGATAAGCAAAATGAGCAAGAGAGAAACTAAGTTACTCATCAAGCTAGAGGTATTATTTACCATTACTTTTATTGTTTGGAAGCTCTACCTGCTCACTGGACGTAACTTTCTTTTTGTCCTTGCTAAGAACCAGTTGCTGCTAAATGTAACAGAGCCTTTCTTTTTGGTAGCAATATTTTGTGCTCTTGATTATTACTGATGGTGTGATCACAGACCTTGATGAAACCAGACAAGCTATAGTTAATGCTGCCAAGCTGCCCATGTCCATCATCATTGTTGGAGTTGGAGGTGCTGACTTCAGTGCCATGGAGTTTCTGGATAGTGATGGTGGAAGTCTCCGGGCCCCGTCAGGCGAGGCAGCCATCAGAGATATCGTCCAGTTTGTGCCTTTCAGGCAGTTCCAGAATGTGAGTACCATACCTCCCCATCTTGGTGCACAATAAGGTGTTTGAACACAGACCTTTGCAATCCACAACCAGGCAGTTGAGTGGGTGTGCATGGTTAGATGGCAAGTGAACACGGTCCTTTTTCTATCTGAAGAATTCTGATAAGATTTAGGAGTCTTGTTTCAGGGTATATACTTTGTGTGTCTCTTGCAGTCTATATGGTAGATTGTTAAAAACTGTATTATCATTTTTTAGCCATAAAGAAAAATTAAGTTCTGATACATACTACAACATGGATAAACCTTGAACGTTATGCTGAGTGAAAGAAGTCAGACACGAAAGGACAGATATTATATGATCCCACTTATATGAAATATCCAGAATAGGCAGATGCATAGATATCAGAGTTTATTAATGGTTACCAGGGTCTAGGAGGAATGGGGAGCACTCAGGGGTACTGAGCCTCTGTTCAGAGTACTGAAAGGTAGTTTATTAATGGTTACCAGGGTCTAGGAGGAATGGGGAGCACTCAGGGGTACTGAGCCTCCGTTCAGGGTACTGAAAGGTAGTTTATTAATGGTTACCAGGGTCTAGGAGGAGTGGGGAGTACTCGGGTACTGAGCTTCTGTTCAGGATACTGAAACGTAGTTTATTAATGGTTAACCAGGGTCTAGGAGGAATGGGGAGTATTCGGGGGTACTGAGCTTCTGTTCAGGGCACTGAAAAGTAGTTTATTAATGGCTACCAGGGTCTAGGAGGAGTGGGGAGTACTCGGGGGCACTGAGCTTCTGTTCAGGGCACTGAAAGGTGGTTTATTAATGGTTACCAGGGTCTAGGAGGAGTGGGGAGTACTCAGGGGTAATGAGCCTCCATTCAGGGTACTGAAATGTATTTGGAAAGGATAGTAGTGATGGTTGTACAACACGGTGAATGTCATTAATGTCACTGAATAGTATACTTGGTGACTGATTAAAATGGCAAATGTTTTGTTATATATATTTTACCATAATAAAAGTAGTAAAGCAACAAAAACAAAACAACAAAACTGCATTGTTGTGTCTTAAAATATATTTTATCTTTACCTTTGTAACAAACAAAAAAAAAGAAAAACACTCTATGCAAATATGGAAACCCTGATGGTGTAGTGGTTAAGAGCTACAGCTGCTAACCAAAAGGTTTGCAGTTCAAATCCACCAGGCGCTCCTTGGAAACTGTACGGGGCAGTTCCACTCTGTCCTTCCTGTGGGGTCACTATGAGTTGGTATCGACTCAATGGCAGCAGGTTTTTTTTTTTTTGGTTTATACAAATGTATGTGAATTTACCAAACTGGAAGATGTATTGATAAAAAGCACTCAGGAGATTGTTTTACCCAGTTTCTCCCAATGGTAATATCTTTTAAAACTACAGTCTGGTATCATAGCCAGGATATTGGCATCGAGACAGTCAAGATACAGAACATTTCCATCTCCACAAGGATCCCTCATGTTACCCTTAAAAAAATTTTTTTTTTCTTGATTGGCTGCCCATTTGCTAGTCCGTTGGCTAGAGAGAGCTGACTTTGTTGGGACTTTTTTTTTTTAATGTGTGCCCCTGGGTGTTCCCGTACTGTCAGGTCCGCCAGTATCCAGTCGGGTATATATAAGGCAATAAGAAAACCCAGGGAACTCATCACCGTGTTGTTCCTTGAGTCCTAAGGTCTCTAGCTAGCCTGCCTCCTTCTCTTCACCGTTCAGAGTGCTCCTATGTTTTGTTTTATATGTAACATGAAAGGTTTTTAGATATACTTTGTGGGAAGAATAGGGAAAAGTACATCTACTTCATAGAAACAGAAGCCCTGTATTTATTTTAAAAAGTAACTATAATTTCCTAGAACTAATAAGTAAGTTTATTAAAGTCACAAGTTACAAACTTCAATTTTATTTCTATATACTAGGTTTGAACACGGAGAAACCAAAATTCAAAACGCAATACCATTGACAATCACTCAATAAATAAAATGAAGTACTTGAGTATAAATCTAAGAAAACATGTACAGAACTTATATTCTGGAAAAGAAAATACGTTCAACATCATTATCCATTAGGGAAATGACAATTAAAACCATGATGAGATATCCTTACACACCTAACAGCTAAAATAGAAAAAAAAAAAAAGGAGAACATCAAATGCTGGTGAGGATGCAGAGAAACTGGGTCACTCATACATGTTGGTGGGAATGTAAAATGGTGCAGCCACCCTGGAAAGCAGTTTCTTTAAAAATTAGACATATACTTAGCATATGACCCAGCAGTCACACTCCTGGGTATTTACTCCTAGAGAAATGAAAACACAAAGTGTACATGGACGTTTATAGCAGCTTTGTTTGGGCAAATGGTTAAACTGCGGCGCATCCATGCCATGGAAATACTACCCAGCAATAAAAAGGAACAAGTTATTGATACATGGAATAAGTTGGATGGATTTCATGGCAATTGTGATGAGGGAAAAAGCTGGTATTAAAAGCCAACATTCTCGAGCTGACAAAATTATAGAGATGGAGAACAAGATCAGTGGTTCCCAGGGGTCGGGGGACCAGGGTAGAAGTGGGAGACTGGCTATGACTATAAGGCGTTGGAGTGATGGAACAGTTTTGTATCTTGATTGTGGTGGAGGTCATATGAGTTTACAGCCAAAAATACCCAAAAAACCAAACCCATTGCCGTCGAATTGGCTCTGACTCCTAGTGACCCTATAGGACAGAGTAGAGCTGCCCCAGAGGGTTTCAAAGCTGTAATCTTTATGGAAAGAAACTGCCACATCTTTCTCCTACAGAGCGGCAGGTGCATTTGGACCGCTGACCTTTTGGTTAGCAGCCAGGTACTTGACCACTGTGCCACCAGGGCTCCTATGAATTTACATACATGATAAAATTGCATAAGACTGCACACACACACGCACCCAAATGAGCACAGGTAAAACTGGTGAAATCTGATCCAGACCTGTGGACTGTACCAATATCAGTTTCCTGGTTTGATATTGTACTAGAGTTCCTAAGATACTACCTTTGAGGTGATAGCGTACCAGAGTGACTTTACTTCATTGTGAAAGGATATTATTACTTTTGAGGAAACTGGGTGAAGGGAACATGGGACATCTCTACTATTTTTGCACCTTCCTATGACTCTATGACTATTTAAAAATAAAAAATTAATACTAGGTGAGTAAAAGATGTATATGTAAAAGTTAAAAAATAAAATCATCAAATGCTAAAATGCTGGCACCAATAAAGGACTTGATAAAGTCAGCAGGGATAATCATAGCATTCATGGGTTTTTCCTAAGAAAAGATACAAGACTCGGAGTTGGAAATTGCTGGATTTTCCTGACTGGGCAAATAGTCTTTTGGCAAAACTCTAGTAAAAATTAGGTTGCCAATAAAGTCACTTTGATTTTGTTTTTCACAAGGCTCCGAAAGAAGCGCTTGCTCAGTGTGTCTTGGCGGAGATTCCCCAGCAGGTGGTGGGCTACTTCAACACATACAAACTTCTTCCTCCGAAGAACCCAGCTACGAAATAAAAGTTGTGTGGCTGCCTCAGTCGGATTCCTTTGTGCTGCGTGGAGCAGTGGATCCCTCTCTCACCTGAAATATGAATCTGTCCTTTGGTGTACTTTCTACCCCCAGCATTATGATGTAAACCTAGTTCTCTATGGATTATATCTGTTCAAAGAATTTTCTCTATACTTTAGGAAAAGTGCCGAGTTAATTGTGGTCCAGTAAATTCAGTGATTCCCGGTGATTTCAAATAATTGCATTGAGGCCCCTTGGATTAGAAAATATGGGGATAGCTGGTTTTGTTGTTTACTTTCATATAATGAAAATGCTGTTCTTGAATGTTAGTAGAAAGAATGAAAAATTCTTAGGATGATGTGATTTGCAAGTTGCTGTACTTTTCTTTTTGCTTTAGGCAATGTATATTTTGCAAGCCAGTGTCCACACCTGATGAAGAGAGCTTCTTAAATGGGATGATATTGAATGTGTTCCTAACTCTGCATTGAGTGCTTTTTCATGGGGGAAAAACCACCTTCACACGTTCCTGAATTTTGCTGCAGAGTAGAAACTGCATGATTTATAAAACAGTGTGCGTTTCCTAGGACTTCGTGCAAAGTACTGACTATGAGAAGGGAGGTCATATATTCAGGCTGAAAAGTGCACAGTCAACAAGTGGAAAGAACCTGGTGTAAGTCAGCCATTTTCATTTGGCTTTCTAGATCTTTTATTTTCATTGTGAAAATCTCAACGTGGTCAGCTTTGGCCTTTCTTTTCATGGATTGTATTTGACACTCAGGATCCTGTACTTGCTAAGATGATGATTTGTCCCAGATCCTACATGATTAGCTTATTTTAAATGGGGTTTGTTAAAATGGCTAGCACCGCTTTGTCCAGGAAACAGTGAGGACCAAACATATAATGGGAAATTCATTTCCTTCTAACTAATGAAAGACTTATAAAAAGAGGTGGTCCCATGCATTTTGTGTATGGGATCATGTAGACATTTCCTCCTTTTTAAAATAAAAATGTTTAAACTCATGATATCTATTAATTCAAAACTTCTTTTTACATTTTAATAATGTGTGATCTCCTAAGCCTACAATGTATTGTATTAAGCATAAAATCTGCTATAACTGTAACCTGTTGTAACTTAAGAAAGAAAAAAAAAAAACATTTTGCAATTGCTACATTAGGTTATACTGGACTTTTATATGCCTTTTTTTCAGAGATGAATTTTTTTCCCCTGACTTTTAGAACATACTCTTAGAGGCCATTACATTTTCAGAATAGATGTAGTAACATTTACTGAAGACCTGTGTGCCAAGTACTATGCATATCCATATGCTGGCCAGTCATCTTTAACAATTCAACATTAAAAATTGTGTTTATCACACATCCTTAAGTTTATGCACACAGCACCGTGCTAACATGCCCTTCAGTTTTATTGAAAAACCTGTGCCCAGCTCACTCCCCTTGGGCTCTGCATTGTCTAAAGAAAGTGAAGTCTCAGCGTTGACTTCTCAGAGACAGCTCTTTGCCAAGGTCAGGCTGAGAGGGGACCTATGCTTGCCCAGTCCCAGTGAGCAGTTATACTTTCCCATGTGGCTAGCTGGCCTCTGGATACTTGCTGTTAATCTGAAGGTGCCTAACTTGGAGTTTGTTACTCTGTAGTATAGTATATATCGTTAGTTGACAAGTCATTTTGACATTAGCAATTTGGAGAGAAGAAAACTGATCATTCTCTCAATACTTCGGAGCCTTAACTGCCTAAGATTCCCTAATTTCATTTCTCTTTATGTGCTTGGAAAAAGCATGTTACTCTGGTTGTCAGACTTTTTCTTTTTTAAACACAGGAAGCCTTTTTTTTTTTTTTTTTTACTGTGCGAAAAAGTATACACAGCAAAGCATTCATCAATTCAGCGAATTCTACATGTATAACTCAGTGGCGCTGGTTACATTCGTCATGTGCTACAACCGTTCTGGCTATCCTTTTCCAGAGTAATTTACCACCATTAACATAAACTCATTGCCCCCAGAGCAAAGACTTTCCCTTTCCCCCTCCCTCCCACGCATGGTGACCACTAATCTTTAGCTTCTATGTATTTGCTTATTTTGTATAAGTGAGATCACGACAATATTTGTTCGTTTGCAACTGATTGATTTTGCTCAGCAAAATGTTTTCAAGGTTCATTCATATCACAGCATGCTTCAGGACTTCATTTCTCTTTATGGCTGAGTAATATTCCATCATATGTATATACTACATTTTGTTTATCCGTTCATCTGGAAGCTATTTTATGAAAATGGTATGTGCACAGTCTCAATGTATAATACAAACCAAATAGAGGTGGAGCTTCTCTGTCTGAAGCAGAGGCAGAGTCTAGATCCCCACTCGCTGGGCCATCTCTCCTCTCCATCCTTCTTAACCCGGCTCTTCAGCAGTACCTGAGTCACCTGCACAGGACACTCGGGCACTTCTGGTCATGAGCATTCTGTTACCACTGTTGACTTGATTTGGTCTTTATAATTTTATATTCTGGTTTTATCAGAATTGTTCTAAGTGTTTTCTTATTATTCAGTATTGGTCAGGTCCATCAGTAGCTGCTGTCACTCAGATGTGTGACTCCCATCACATAGGGTAACTTTTTGCAGTTTTGAATAAAAGCATTTGCAATTCCTAAACTATCATTTTATAAAATTCTCACAATTCAACCCTCCACCTCATCACATGCTGACTTAATATTGGTTTTATATTAAAATAGCCCCTTCTACTTATCCTGTCACCATTCATTCAAGTGCCATTGGTCTGCAAAATGTATTTAAAGAAAAAATGATCAAATTGACTGAAACCTTTATGTGATCAGGTATATTAGAAATGTATATTGGAGTGACAGTGCCTTGGATAGATGCAATATTTCTCACATATGCCTTTATTACGTTTTTCTCTGAGAAAATGGTATGCCAACTAGCCTAGTCACTAGGCTTACTGCTTGCAGTCATTGGAGGAATTAAAAAAAATATGAAATTCTTACCTCAAGTCAGACCAGGGATTTACAACTGTTCACTTTGGTTGTGCCTTAGGCAGAATTTCCAAAGTAAATTCAGGGCTGTATTGCTGCTTATGCTGTATTTTGATATACTTGGCCTTTTTCATTTTGTGAATGTTTAGGAAAGCCATTTTCAATAAATCTCTGTTTCTTTATGTGTGTGGTTGATAATCATGGAAGTCACACACAAGGTAAGCCAGAAGCTTGGTTGAGATTCTGCGCGACTGTTCTGTGCTCTAAGGGTGTCATTCCTGATGTTAAGTGTATACGTTACTAATATATGAGTTGAGGTCAAATGTATCTTCCATTTTGATTTCCCTTTGAATAAAGTTATTTCTTGATGTGGTAGTGTCTTGTTTTTGTTTTTATTCTCAACATGTTATCAAAACCAATAGAAAAGTTAGGAATAAAATGAGTTTAGTGTTTTAGATGGCCTATATTCTACATATAACCCTGGTTGCGCAATGGTTAATTGCACGGCTTCTAACCAAAAGATCGGCGGTTCCAAATCACCAGGTGCTGTGTGGGACAAAGATGTGGCAGTCTGCTTCCGTAAAGATTTACAGCGTTGGAAACCCTATGGGGCAGTCCTACTCTGTCCTGTAGGGTCACTAGGAGTCGAAATCAGCTCAACAACAGTGGTTTTGGTTTGGGTTATTCTGTATCTTACTGAATTAAACACTTTGGAAGATTTTATTATTTTATAGGATTTATTCATTCAAAAGATTAAATTGATTCAAGATATTTTTCTGGATGCAGCGAAGGAAAGGTTCTTATAGGTATAGTGGACTCACATTTTGTCAGTCATGTTAAGGAGGACAGTATATGCACCTAAAAACTTAAAAAAAAAAAAAAATTGTTTCCATTATGTTCCAGTCATTGTACAAGGCCTTGGGGGTACAGCAGTGCCTAGGGCAGCCACCATTGCAGTCCTCATAGAATAATGGTGTAGTGGGGGAGACAAAACAGCAAACAAGAATTACAGAGGTGTGAGGTCAGCGTGTGATGTACATATAGTAGGGTTAGACCTACCCTGTCTTAAGAGGCAAGGAGTGCTTCCCTGAGGGTATGTCATTTAATCTAAGACCTGGAAGTTAGCTGGATGAAGAAGGTTAAAAAGCGTGTATGATGGTGTCAGGTCAGCAGTAAGTCTGGGTTGAATGTTTTAGCAACTCTTTTCAAAGAAGTTTGAGTTTGCTGGAATAAAAAGTGAGAGAGGGAAAGGGGGAGATCAGAGAGAGACGAGGTGGCGGATTGGTGGGTGAGAGTTCCAACATAGGTTAAGGGTGATGGAATACCACTGAACGGACTTAAGCAAAGGAATGATGTGATCAGATTTGAGTTTTTGAAAAACCGGAGGACCTTACATTTTAGGACAGACACATAGAACCCTGTTGCCAGACTTGAGTCTGGCCACAATGGCCTTGCCTTGGTGATGCCAGATGGGGTAGTTGGTGATGGTCACCATCTGGAGGAGGCTCAGTGTCTGATTTTAGGTCAGTTTCTTTCTAAATTCTGTGCTTTCCGTGTCATAATCCTGCCTCTATATCAGATTATCTGTTAGGCCATTATCTCATCAGTTCCTTGATTGTTCAGAGGCTGGCTCAAGTCTGGTAACGTACAAGCAAAGACCATCACCCTTGTCACTTCAAGCTTGGTGTAATTTGGCCAAGTTCTCTAGAAAACTCACAGCATCTTACAGTGTTCTTGGAGAATTACGCTTCAGCTTGGCTATTGATTCTCTCCTCCCCAAAAAGAATTAGTGAGGCAAGCATCATTATAAGCTGAATTTTGACTTCTTACAACCTGGAAAACCCAAAAAACTAGTAACCAGTTGCCATTGAGTCAATTCCAATTCATGACAACCCCATGTGTGTCAGAGTAGAATTGTACTCTACAGGGTTTTCAACAGCTGATTTTCTGAAGTAAATAGGCCTCTCTTACGAAGTGCCTTTGGATAAACTTGAACTTCCAGCCTTTCAGTTAGTAGCCAAGCATGTTAACTGTTTGCACCCCCCAGGTACTCCACAGCCTGGCGAGTCATGATATCATTAATGTTTTCACAAACAGACCCACTAAGCTGCTACTAAGTTTTGTAGCAGCACCTGGTCTTCTCGGACTGGACTCAAGAATTTCAGGTGTTGGAGAGCTCTCAGAGAGAAGACCTAGTAGGAAATTTTTGTCTTTTTCAGCCATCCCTTTGATCCAATAAGTATTCACTTATTCTTTGAACAAAGATTTGTTGAGTAGCATAGTACTTGTAAAGGAGCCATGGTGGTGCAGTGGTTAAAGTGCTTGGTTGCTGACCGAAAGGTTGGTGGTTCAAACCCACTGGCTGTAAATCTTTGGAAACTCTACGGGGCATTTCTACTCTCCTATAGGATCACTATGAGTTGGAATTGACTTGATGGCAGTGGGTTTGATTTTGGTTTCGTTTTACTACTTGTAATCAGTGGGGGAATTTAAAAAGTAAATTCTTACCAACCTTAAAGAGCTTATAATCTGTGGGAAAGGAGACACTATAGGACTCTAAAACAAAAAAGTAATGAACAAGGTAGAGGGAGCCCTCTGTACATCCAGGGGCAGGAGTAAAGTGAGAACCCCTAACATGACTTCTGGCAAGATGTTCCTCCCTTCTCCCCTCTTTGCAACATGCATTGCTTTCCACCACCATTTGTCCTGCGACCACCAGCACCGATCATGCTAGTCCTCACAAGAAGCCCAGATCGCTACCTTGCTCTCTCTCACCCCCATATGGCTCCTGTGTACAATCCATGTTCTGACCCCAAATCCCACCCCTCTTGAAGTCCCTAAACCCTTCCCCTCTCCTCTCTTAAATTGGATCATTCATCAGCAAAATCCTTTATTTCAATATTTTCTCTGAACTATCCCTTCACCGTTTTAATTAAACCTGGCTCTCTTGAAGAACATTACTTCTCCTGTGACCCTCTCAAGTGGAGGCTATCTTCCATTTCCTGATCTTCTACCCCAGCTCTTGGAGGTGAATTAGATGGTCTACCTTAGTGCTTCTATAGTCAGATAATCACTCTTCCCTAAAACCTCAGGTTTTGAATCTCATATCATTAGATTAAACCACTCTCTATCCTTTTAACAATAATCTTGTTCACCTTACCTCACTCAGCCCTCACTTCTAAGATCATAAACCAAAAACCAAACAAACAAAAAACCAAATCCATTGCTGTCTAGTGGATTCCCACTTATAGCAATCCTACAGGGAGAAGTAGAACTGCCCCATAAGGTTTCCAAGGAGCGGCTGGTGGATTCAAACTGCTTACCTTTTAGTTAGCAGCTGAGCTCTTAACCACTGCATCACATCCCAGAGAAAACACTTGATTGTTCCTCCAAACCTTGGTTCTCCTATAGTCTTCTGCATCATACTGTTAACACGCTGGCCTGAACTATGATAACCCATCACCAAGATTATTACAGAAGTTTCCTACCTGCTCCTTGCTTGTGCCCTTGCCCTCCTACAGTCTGTTTTTCGTATAGCAGCTGGAGTGATCCTTTTAAAACTTAAGCCAGATTATGCCATTTCTCTGTTCAAAACCCCCTGCTGACTTTTTTCACTCATGATAAAAGCCCTACATGTTGTGGCTCCTCCTGCTCTTACTTTTCTAATCTTCTTTCCTACTAGTCTTCCACTTGGCCATTCTGCTTCAGCCTCATGGGCTTTCTCGCTCTTACTTGAATATGCCTGACATACTCCTGTCTCAGGGTTTTGCACTCGCTATTTCTCCCCCTCTTTGCTTGAGAGGCTTTCTCCCTCACCTCCTACAGATTTCCATCCAGTGAGGCCTTTGCTGATCACCTATTTCAAAGTACCCTTTTCCCTACTTCTATCTAGCCCTCTTCCCTTCTTATTTTTCTCCATAGCACTTATGTTCATCTAATATATAATCCTTTAGGTTTTACTTCTTAATTTTGCTTATTGTTGTTCTTCATCCATTAGAATGTAAACTCCAAAAAAATCAGGAATTTTTTTCTGTGTTGTTCACTTCTCTATTCCCAGAGCCTAGAAGAGAACTTGGCATCAAGTAAAAAACTTGGCATCAAGTAGGCACTTGCTAATTAGATACTGAGTGAATGAATGAAGTATGTATAAGGCATATGTAAGGACAGAAGTTAGTTTACATAAGAAAACATTGAAGCTTTGAGTAGGGAGATTTTCTGTTTAATGCGGGGAGCAGTCAGGGCAGAGGGAAGATCAGAGAGAGGTTCAAGGAAAGTTTGGCATTTTATTGGACCTCGAAGTTACATAGGGTTTGTTTTTAAAATTTATTTTATTTTGTTTTTGTTGAGACTATACACAGCCAAATGTTCAACAATTTTTACATGTAGAGTTCAGTAGTACTGATTACATTCTTCAAGTTGTGCAACTTTCTCACTCTTCTTTCCCAATTGTTCCTCCGCCATTAACATAAATCCACTGCCCCCTAAGCTTCCTATTTAATCTTTCAAGTTACATAGGGTTTTATAATGCAGAGAAGGCAGAAGAGCCTTCCAAAGATAATGGCACTGGCAATGGCATGAAATAAGAAAGTAAGGTGAGTTTTGAGAAACATTGTTAGAATATGAGGAGACAAATATGAGTTTGTAATATCCCCGTTGTTTCGTAACCAATTCCCTTTACTCATTTTACAAAGTTCAAACTACATTACTCTTTCACATTCCCATCTTAAGTGAAATCTGAATTTAGTCCCTTTCAGGAAGACAGGGTAAATCTGAAGTAATTCTCTCAGGTTTGGGAGACCATATGACCCTAACATAGCAGACTTGGTCATTATTCAACCCCATAAAATCTCGGGAAATGTACATGTTTATTTGAAAAAAATCTTTGTTTAGGTGGATGCTACTTTTATTAAGTCAGTCCATGATCTTTGTATTTGAAAAACAACATGGTGTCTTTGACCTTGGACTATGCCATTCTCTGGTGTGGTCCTGGGCACAGCACCCTGTTTTCTGTTTTGTAATATAGGGGCTTGGAGGTGGAATCTCTAAGTTCCCTTTCAAGTTGTAGATTCTGGTATTAACAACAGAGCTTGGTATTATTTAAAGCTGGATTTCAGGAGGCTCATCACAAGCTGGGTTAATAACCCTTAACATACACTGTGTGTGTGCTTCTGTGTTAGTTAGGTTTCCCAGCAGAGACGAATCTTGTAAATTGATAGCAGTCATTGTGTGCAGTGGGCAGAGATGACTAGAGGTGCAATGGGACTGTGAGAGGGGCTGTGACCTTTCAGGCATCACTCCCTTTCCTCATCCAGGGGAGTTATGGTCTAGAAATGTCAGGTTGTATTGTTTAATGATGCACATTTACTTGACCTTTGCACCATCATTTCTACTCACAAAAGTTATAGTAGGAAAAAAATACAGCCAGTCATAAAGGCTCATAGAGGAAAGCATCAAATTTTACTGCATCGTATGGGTAAGGTACTTACAACTCGAATCTCAAGCATCTTTCATCTGATTAGATACAATAAATTCCAAGAGCAGCATACTGATTAATATCATCTAAACATTTTAAAAACTTCTCATAGGAAGGTAAAAGAATTATTATAAATATGGAACAGGCCCAAATTATAGAAAGAATGCTCTTCCCTTGTTGGTGTTCTACGTAGCAATTTCTCATCGGATGTATAACTGAAACGAAACACAGTCTGTTATATATTACTTTAGGATTATTAAACACCGATGTTAAGCCAAAGATAGCTCCTAGAATACAGGGAAGAAGCCAAATTACTCCTTACCCTTGGGTACATTTAGAACTTTTGACCCATTCTAGTAAAACATTTGGTATAGTTGTATACTTTAAAAATGATTTCTAGTTCAAAGTTCTCTCTCATTTTAGATTGAGAAAGGTTTTATTTCTAACATGGTCTGTGTGTAGGGTTGCTAGATTTAGTAAATCAAAATACAGGACACCCAGCTAAATCTGAATTTCAGATTAACAATAAATACTTTTTTCATATAGGCATGTTCCAAATATTGCTTGGCACAGTAGTAATACTAAAAAATTATTCATTAACTGGGTGTCCTAGATTTTATCTGGCAAACCTATCTTCATGGTAGGTTATACAACTGGCTATAATCCTTCACCCCCTCTGTATCCATTTACAATGTGACTTTACAGTCCTCCCATCAAGAGGTGGATTTTATTTCTCCACTTCTTGAATCTGGGCTGGTCTTGTGATTTACTTTGGCTATCAGAATGAGGTAGAAGTAATGATGTATCAGTTCTGAGCCTATATCTGAAGACCCTTGCTCACTTCTGGCAATCCCCGCTGTCTTTTTTGATGATTTTCAAGTGGTCTTCCATAAGGATTACAACCAAGAAAACTGTATGGAGCAGTTCTACCCTGTAACACAGGGAGCTGACTTGATGGCAGCTAACCACAAAAACAACCCCAAACACAACAGACCAGAGGGGTATATAACCACCACTGGGAACTTCTGCTTTGAACTCTCCTGAAGCCAAGATTCCTTGCACAGATCTTGGTGGTTCAATCCTAAGAAAGAGTATGGTCAGACCCTGATTGATGACCCTGGGAGCTTGCTTATGGAGTGCCTGTTCCTCCATTGCTTGCCTGACCTCTCTTTCTCTTGCTGCATTGTATCCTTTGCCTTAAAGTCAAAGCCCTATGTGAGTATGTTCTATGGAGTGTTGTGAGTTCTTTCAAATACCTGAAGTTGGGAAATCTTAGCACTCACAGTGACCTTGGGCAAATTAATGATTACCATATTCAGTTTCCTCATTTGGAAAATGGAGATGATAAAAATAATAATTACCTTATAGGGCTGCTATCAGAATCAACTTGAAGGCAGCTAACGAAAACAACAACAGGGTTATTATGAAGATTAAGTTAACAGAGGTACAGTACTTAGAACCGTATTGGCACATAACCAATTAACCAACCAATAGCTGTTGAGTCGATTATGACTCATGGCGACCTATGTGTTTCAGAGAAGAACTGTGCTCCAAGGGGTTTTCAATGGCTGTGATCTTTTGGAAGCAGATCACCAGGCCTTTCTTCCAAGGTGCCTCTAGACCAAAAACGCAAACCCACTGCTGTTGAGTTGATTCTGACTCATTGCGACCCTATAAGACAGAATACAACTGCCCCATAGGGTTTCTAAGGAGTGGCTGGTGGATTTGAACTGCCAACCTGTTGGTTAATAGCCAAATTCTTAACCACTGTGCCACCAGGGCTCCAAGGTGCCTCTGGGTGGATTCAAACTACCAACCTTTCTGTTAGTAGCCAAGCACTTAACCGTTTGGGTCACTTAGGGACTCCAGTATTGGCACATGGTAAATGCTATATAAGTGTTGACTGTTATTATTTTAGGCATATCTGGAGCCTTAGCAAGGAGAGGTCACTTTGCTTTAATCGTGTGTGTGTCTATGTGTCTATGTGTATGTGTGTGAGATAATATTTCCTGTCCACTCACCTATTATTAAGAAAAACATCTTGTTTTAAAAGTTGATTTTTAAAAAAATTGTACTTTAGGTGAAAATTCACAGCTCAAGTTAATCTCTCATACAAAAATTTATACACATATTGTTTTGTGATACCAGTTGCAATTCCTACAATGTGACAGCACACTCCCCTTTTCCTCCTTGGGTTTCTTGCGTCCATCCAACCAGCTCCTGTCCCTTTCTGCCTTCTCATCCTGCCTCTGGACAGGAGCCTCCCTTTTGGCCTCATGTATCTACTTGAACTAAGAAGCACACTCTTTGTGAGTATTATTTTATATTTTATAGTCCAGTCTAATCTTTGTCTGAAGAGTGGACTTTGGGAATGGTTTTAGTTCTGGGACAACAGAGTGTCCAGGGTAAGATAGCTGATTCTTTTTTTTTTTAATTAATTTTTATTAAGCTTCAAGTGAACATTTACCATTCCAATCAGTCTGTCACATGTAAGTTTACATACATCTTACTCCCTTCTCCCACTTGCTCTCCCCCTATTGAGTCAGCCCTTTCAGTCTCTCGTTTCGTGCCAATTTTGCCGTCTTCCCTCTCTCTCTATCTTCCCGTCCCCCCTCCAGTCAAGAGTTGCCAACACACTCTCCAGTGTCCACCTGATTTAATTAGCTCACTCTTCATCAGCATCTCTCTCCCCCCCGCTGACCAGTCCTTTTCATGCCTGATGAGTTGTTTTCGGGGATGGTTCCTGTCCTGTGCCATCAGAAGGTCTGGGGAGCATTGCCTCCAGGATTCCTCTAGTCGCAGTCATACCATTAAGTATGGTCTTTTTATGAGAATTTGGGGTCTGTATCCCATTGGTCTCCTGCTCCCTCAGGAGTTGTCTGTTGTGCTCCCTGACAGGGCAGTCATCAATTGTGGCCGGGCACCAACTAGTTCTTCTGGTCTCAGGATAATGTAGGTCTCTGGTTCATGTGGCCCTTTCTGTCTCTTGGGTTCTTAGTTGTCGTGTGACCTTGGTGTTCTTCCTTTGCCTTTGCTCCAGGTGGGTTGAGACCAATTGATGTATCTTAGATGGCCGCTTGTTGGCATTTAGGACCCCAGACGCCACATTTCAAAGTGGGATGCAGAATGTTTTCATAATAGAATTGTTTTGCCCATTGACTTAGAAGTCCCCTCAAACCATGTTCCCCAGACCCCAGCCCCTGCTCCGCTGACCTTTGAAGCTTTCATTTTATCCCGGAAACCTCTTTGCTTTTAGTCCAGTCCAATTAGGCTGACCTTCCTTGTATTGAGTGTTGTCTTTCCCTTCACCCAACGCAGTTCTTATCTACTGATTGATCAATAAAAAACCCTCTCCCTCCCTCCCTCCCTCACCCCTTTGTAACCACAAAAGTATGTGTTCTTCTCCGTTTTTTCTATTTCTCAAGATCTTATAATAGTGGTCTTATACAATATTTGTCCTTTTGCCTCTGACTCATTTTGCTCAGCATAATGCCTTCCAGATTCCTCCATGTTATGAAATGTTTCAGAGATTCGTCACTGTTCTTTATCGATGCGTAGTATTCCATTGTGTGAATATACCACAATTTATTTACCCATTCATCCGTTGACGGACACCTTGGTTGCTTCCAGCTTTTTGCTATTGTAAACAGAGCTGCAATAAACATGGGTGTGCATATATCTGTTTGTGTGAAGGCTCTTGTATCTCTAGGGTATATTCCGAGGAGTGGGATTTCTGGGTTGTATGGTAGTTCTATTTCTAACTGTTTAAGATAACGCTAGATGGATTTCCAAAGTGGTTGTACCATTTTACAATCCCACCAGCAGTGTGTGAGAGTTCCAATCTCTCCTCAGCCTCTCCAACACTTATTATTTTGTGTTTTTTTGGATTAATGCCAGTTTAGTTGGTGTGAGATGGAATCTCATCGTAGTTTTAATTTGCATTTCTGTAATGGCTAATGATCGGGAGCATTTTCTCATGTGTCTGTTGGCTGCCTGAATATCTTCTTTAGTGAAATGTGTGTTCATATCCTTTGCCCACTTCTTGATTGGGTTGTTTGTCTTTTTGTGGTTGAGTTTTGACAGAATCATGTAGATTTTAGAGATCAGGCGCTGGTCTGAGATGTCATAGCTGAATATTCTTTCCCAGTCTGTAGGTGGTCTTTTTACTCTTTTGGTAAAGTCTTTAGGTGAGCATAGGTGTTTGATTTTCAGGAGCTCCCAGTTATCTGGTTTCTCTTCATCCTTTTTGGTAATGTTTTGTGTTCTGTTTATGCCCTGTATTAGGGCTCCTAGGGTTGTCCCAATTTTTTCTTCCATGATCTTTATCGTTTTAGTCTTTATGTTTAGGTCTTTGATCCACTTGGAGTTTTTGTGCATGGTGTGAGGTATGGGTCCTGTTTCATTCTTTTGCAAATGGATATCCAGTTATGCCAGCACCATTTGTTAAAAAGACTATCCTTTCCCCAATTGACTGACACTGGGCCTTTGTCAAATATCAGCTGCTCATACATGGATGGATTTATATCTGGGTTCTCAATTCTGTTTCATTGGTCTATGTGCCTGTTGTTGTACCAGTACCAGGCTGTTTTGACTACTGTAGCTGTATAATAGGCTCTGAAATCAGGTAGAGTGAGGCCTCCCACTTTCTTCTTTTTCAGTAATGCTTTGCTTATCCGGGGGTTCTTTCCCTTCCATATGAAATTAGTGATTTGTTTCTCTATCCCCTTAAAATATGACATTGGTATTTGGATTGGAAGTGCGTTATATGTATAGATGGCTTTTGGTAGAATAGACATTTTTACTATGTTAAGTCTTCCTATCCATGAGCAGGATATGTTTTTCCACTTTAGTATGTCCTTTTGAATTTCTTGTAGCAGAGTTTTATAGTTTTCTTTGTATAGGTCTTTTACATCCTTGGTAAGATTTATTCCTAAGTATTTTATCTTCTTGGGGGCTACTGTGAATGGTATTGATTTGGTTATTTCCTCTTAGGTGTTCTTTTTGTTGATGTAGAGGAATCCAAGTGATTTTTGTATGTTCATTTTATAACCTGAGACTCTTCCAAACTCTTCTATTAGTTTCAGTAGTTTTCTGGAGGATTCCTTAGGGTTTTCCATGTATACGATCATGTCATCTGCAAATAGTGATAGCTTTACTTCCTCCTTGCCAATCTGGATACCCTTTATTTCTTTGTCTAGCCTAATTGCCCTGGCTAGGACTTTAAGTACAATGTTGAATAAGAGCGGTGATAAAGGGCATCCTTGTCTGGTTCCCGTTCTCAAGGGAAATGCTTTCAGGTTCTCTCCATTTAGAGTGATATTGGCTGTTGGCTTTGCATAGATGCCCTTTATTATGTTGAGGAATTTTCCTTCAATTCCTATTTTGGTAAGAGTTTTTATCATAAATGGGTGTTGAACTTTGTCAAATGCCTTTTCTGCATCTATTGATAAGATCATGTGGTTTTTATCTTTTGTTTTATTTGTGTGATGGATTACATTAATGGTTTTTCTGATATTAAACCAGCCTTGCATACCTGGTATAAATCCCACTTGATCAGGGTGAAATTTTTTTTTTGATGTGTTGTTGGATTCTATTGGCTAGAATTTTGTTGAGGATTTTTGCATCTATGTTCATGAGGGATATAGGTCTATAATTTTCTTTTTTTGTAATGTCTTTACCTGGTTTTGGTATCAGGGAGATGGTAGCTTCATAGAATGAGTTGGGTAGTATTCCGTCTTTTTCTATGCTTTGAAATACCTTCAGTAGTAGTGGTGTTAAGTCTTCTCTGAAGGTTTGGTAGAACTCTGCAGTGAAGCCGTCTGGGCCAGGACTTTTTTTTGTTGGAAGTTTTTTGATTACCGTTTCAATCTCTTTTTTTGTTATGGGTCTATTTAGTTGTTCTACTTCTGAATGTGTTAGTTTAGGTAGGTAGTATTGTTCCAAGAATTTATCCATTTCTTCTAGGTTTTCAAATTTGTTAGAGTACAATTTTTCGTAGTAATCTGAAATGATTCTTTTAATTTCATTTGGCTCTGTTGTGATGTGGTCCTTCTCGTTTCTTATTCAGGTTATTTGTTTCCTTTCCTGTTTTTCTTTAGTCAGTCTAGCCAACGGTTTATCAATTTTGTTAATTTTTTCAAAGAACCAGCTTTTGGCTTTGTTAATTCTTTCAATTGTTTTTCTGTTCTCTAATTCATTTAGTTCAGCTCTAATTTTTATTATTTGTTTTCTTCTGGTGCCTGATGGGTTCTTTTGTTGCTCACTTTCTATTTGTTCAAGTTGTCGGGACAGTTCTCTGATTTTGGCTCTTTCTTCTTTTTGTATGTGTGCATTTATCGATATAAATTGGCCTCTGAGCACTGCTTTTGCTGTGTCCCAGAGGTTTTGATAGGAAGTGTTTTCATTCTCGTTGCTTTCTAAGAATTTCCTTATTCCCTCCTTGATGTCTTCTATCACCCAGTCTTTTTTCAGGAGGGTATTGTTCATTTTCCAAGTATTTGATTTCTTTTCCCTAGTTTTTCTGTTATTGATTTCTAGCTTCATTGCCTCGTGGTCTGAGAAGATGCTTTGTAATATTTTGATGTTTTGGATTCTGCAAAGATTTGTTTTATGACCTAATATGTGGTCTATTCTAGAGAATGTTCCATGTGCACTAGAAAAAAAAGTATATTTTGCAGCAGTTGGGTGGAGGGTTCTGTATAAGTCAATGAGGTCAAGTTGGTTGATTGTTGTAAGTAGGTCTTCCGTGTCTCTATTGAGCTTCTTACTGGATGTCCTGTCCTTCTCCGAAAGTGGTGTGTTGAAGTCTCCTACTATAAATGTGGAGGTGTCTATCTCACTTTTCAATTCTGTTAAAATTTGATTTATGTATCTTGCAGCCCTGTCATTGGGTGCATAAATATTTAATATGGTTATGTCTTCCTGATCAATTGTCCCTTTTATCATTATATAGTGTCCTCCTTTATCCTTTGTGGCGGATTTAAGTCTAAAGTCTATTTTGTCAGAAATGAATATTGCTACTCCTCTTCTTTTTTGCTTATTGTTTGCTTGATATATTTTTTTCCATCCTTTGAGTTTTAGTTTGTTTGTGTCTCTAAGCCTAAGGTGTGTCTCTTGTAGGCAGCATATAGATGGATCATGTTTGTTTATCCAGTCCGAGACTCTCTGTCTCTTTATTGGTGCATTTAGTCCATTTACATTCAACGTAATTATAGATAAATAAGTTTTTAGTGCTGTCATTTTGATGCCTTTTCATGTGGGTTGTTGGCCATTTCATTTTTCCACATACTTTTTTGTGCTGAGACGGTTTTCTTAGTAGATTGTGAGATCCTCATTTTCATAATGTTTAACTTTATGTTAGTTGAGTCGTTATGTTTTTCTTGGCTTTTTTCTTGAGTTATGGAATTGGTATTCCTTTTTGTGGTTACCTTGGTATTTACCCCTATTTTTCTAAGTAAAAACCTAACTTGTATCCTTCTATATCGCCTTGTATCACTCTCCATCTGGCAGTTCAATGCCTCCTATATTTAGTCCCTCTTTTTGATTATTGTGATCGTTTATCTATTGATTTCCATGATTTCCTGTTATGTGTATTATTTTATTTATTTATTTTTTAGAATTAATGTTAATTTGTTTGTTTTTGTGCTTTCCCTGTTTGAGTTGTGTTGATATCAGGACGTTCTGTTTTGTGACCTTGTATTGTGCTGGTACCTGATATTATTGGTCATCAGGGCAAACAATCTCCTTTAGCATTTCTTGCAGTCTTGGTTTAGTTTTTGCAAATTCTCTAAACTTGTGTTTATCTGTAAATATCTTAATTTCTCCTTCATATTTCAGAGAGAGTTTTGCTGGATATATGATCCTTGGTTGGCAGTTTTTCTCGTTCAGTGCTCTGTATACGTCGTCCCATTCCCTTCTTGCCTGCATGGTTTCTGCTGAGTAGTCTGAACTTATTGATTCTCCCTTGAAGGAAACCTTTCTTTTCTCCCTGGCTGCTTTTAAAATTTTCTGTTTGTCTTTGGTTTTGGCAAGTTTGATGATAATATGTCTTGGTGTTTTTCTTTTTGGATCAATCTTAAATGGGGTTCGATGAGCATCTTGGATAGATATCCCTTCTTCTTTCATGATGTCAGGGAAGTTTTGTGTCAGGAGTTCTTCAACTATTTTCTCTGTGTTTTCTGTCCCCCCTCCCTGTTCTGGGACTCCAATTACTCGCAAGTTATCCTTCTTGATAGAGTCCCACATGATTCTTAGGGTTTCTTCATTTTTTAAAATTATTTTATCTGATGTTTTTTCAGCTATGTTGGTGTTGATTCCCTGGTCCTCCAGAAGTCCCAGTCTACATTCTAATTGCTCGAGTCTGCTCCTCTGACTTCCTATTGCATTGTCTAATTCTGTAATTTTATTGTTAATCTTTTGGATTTCTACATGCTGTCTCTCTATGGATTCTTGCAGCTTATTAATTTTTCCACTATGTTCTTGAATAATCTTTTTGAGTTCTTCAACAGTTTTATCAGTGTGTTCCTTGGCTTTTTCTGCAGTTAGCCTAATTTCATTTGTGATGTCCTGAAGCATTCTGTAAATTAGTTTTTTATATTCTTATCTGATAATTCCAGGATTGTATCTTCATTTGGGAAAGATTTTGATTGTTTCGTTTGGGGGGTTGGAGAAGCTGTCATGGTCTGTTTCTTTATGTGGTTTGATATGGACTGCTGTCTCTGAGCCATCACTGGGAAACTAGTTTTTCCATGTAATCAGCTGAAAAAAAATGCAGTCAGATCCCTATCTGAATTCTCCCTCTGACTCAGGGTATTCGGATGTTAATGGAGCCGCCTGGGGAGGGTGGGGGAGGGATCAGAGAGCTAGGAGTGTAGCACCTCAGAATATAGAGCTGATCCCCGCGTTCACACTCAGCCCGCGCCTGCCAAAATCCCGGCGGGACGGCTCCCTGGCTGAGACGCTGCTCTCCCTGCTCCAAGATCAGTCACTGCCTCCCGGGTGCTTCTCCTACTGGCTGCGCCGGTACGCCACCCGCGCCAACCAGCTAGGCTCCCTCCCGGGATGAGTTTGTGGGGTAGGGCTGGGCCCCTTGTCTGTGCCGTCTGCCCCCCTGGGCTCTGCCCCAGATCGGGCTCTGAAGGTCACCTGCCTGGTACGCTGGCTCCTGGTTCTGAAAACGTTTGCTGTCTGCCCCTATTTGTTCGTTCTCCGTCTCTAAGTCTGTGTTTGTTGTTCAGAATTTGTAGATTGTTATGTATGTGATCGATTCACTTGTTTTTCCGAGTCTTTGTTGCAAGAGGGATCCGCGGTAGCATCCACCTAGTGCGCCATCTTGGCCCCGCCCAAAGGTCAGATAGCTGATTATTAATTGTTCATATTAATGGGTCAGCCTTGTGGTGGGGCACATAAAACTGAAAAGTAATTTATTATTTGTTCTGGAATTCAACATTTGAACTTTTATCGTTGCCCATTCAGATACCTTAGTCAGTGTGCGTTGAGGGAATATTAAACTAATGTGCGAGCGTTTGTAGGGTAGGGTTTACCTTCTTAATGGTTTTGGCTTAAGCTAATGCTAGGATTAGTTTGCATTCCCTGGAGAACACACTATTTAGGCAAGGTGATGGGTGGGAAAAGTGGCCCTGCAGGGAGGTATACCATTGCTAACCCACCTTATGGCAAAGGGAAGCAAGGCTGGCAGCAGACAACATGCACTTTTGAAGACAGGGTGAGGTTGGTTTGATGTTCTGCACCAACAGCATTTTGAAGACTTTGACAACAGCAGTGAGATTTAGTGTTACTTGAAATTGAGTATAGAATATTGGAAGATAAACCTGTCCGCCTGGAGGGGATCTGGAGGTGGAAGAGAAAACCTGAGTAAGCACTTTCGGGGGATTTATAAATCCTCAGCTGAGGAAAGCGTAGGTGGATAAGACCTGGAGGGGTCTACACAAGCTATTTCAGCAAAAATCTCAGCAGTAAGACGGAGGCTTGGCAGAGTGCTAAAGGTAGACCCAGGCAGGGCAGAGCTGGCCCTCTTCCCACCGCGTGCTGGACAGAGGGAATTTCTCACTTAATTTGGAGGTTCTCTTCACTCAGCTACTTTTTATTCAGCACATACTGTTAGTTATGCTGCCCTTTAAGAACGCTTAAGAATAATATGAATATTAATGCTTAAGAATTGATACTATCAAATTAAGAGTTCTGAGCCCAGGTCTGTTGAAAATGAGGAGATGATATAAAACCCAGGGGTTTTATGAAGAAGAATGAATTTATTAAGATTTCTTTGAGGGAAGTGCAGTCAATATTCATGGAGATAACAAATCCGGATTTCAACCACTACACTTCCTTCCCTGTAATTACGTTGCTGAGCACTCCCTATTCATAATGTACTTAACAGAGGAGCTTAGAACGTTGAAGGCTGGAACTCAACATTTTCATGCAGAGTTGCTCCACTTCTCTCTTCACTTCCACTGGAATCTCCACAACGTACTGTCCCTCCTTCCCACTTCTTCAAAAACAGCTTTTTCCCCTCATAGTTATGAAACTAAGCATGCTCAGTGGTCTCTGCAGTGGTCAAGTGGAGACCTGTCCATATGCAGAAGACACCTCATCAGCTGGCCAGGCCCTAGTCAGCAGATGGTACAGGGGCTGTGCCTACAGGTGCTGCCTATGTGGTAAAGGAGTAACCAAGGCTAAAGGAAAAATCCTGGTGTTGATGGTGTTCCCACCTCTCTATTAGCTTGTTACTAGAAACAGCACCTGAAACGCAAGTGCATAGGATTGAGTCAATCCTGCTTCCCAGACCACGGCATACAGTCACCATTGGTCGATACCCTTGGTTTATTTTATTCTCATGCCATCTGTCTTGGAAGAAGTACAAGAGTGCTCCTTAGAAACGAGGATGGCGAGACTGTGTCTTACATACTTTGGATGTTTTGTCAGGGGGAATCAGTCCCTGGAGAAGGACATCATGCTTGGCAAAGTACAGGGTCAACAGAAAAGAGAAAGACCCTCAAAGAGGTGGATTGACACAGTGGCTGCAACAATTTGCTCAAGCATGACAACGATTGTAAGGACGGTCCAGGATTGGGCAGTGTTTCGTTCTGTTGTGCATAGGGTTGCTATGAGTTGGAACCGATTTGACGGCTCCTAACAGCAACAAAAACATGTCATCTTCTATGCCTATTACCATTTCCAGTCCTCTCTCCCCCGCAGTCACTCCCTAATGCATTTAACATAGTTCCTTAGATAAGTATATATTTATGAAAACCATATAGTGTTTTATGTATGCTTTAAATTGGGATTCTGTGTACTTTGTAATTTGGGAGTCTGTAAAAACTGATTTGTTAATGAACAGAAGGACATAGTGCTGAGAAACTTTGTTTCCTAAAAGCATAGATTGTCAGAAACTTTGCTGTCTTAAATCTTAGCATTGAGACGGAAACATCCCACATCTGCCTAGAGAACCTGAGTCACTCTGACACAGAGAAGCAGCCAGATGCACAACTTCATGCAAGGGGTTTCTCAACACAGTACTGCATGCTTATCTTCACTTAGTTTCTGAGGAAACAGGTTGCTGAGTCTGATTTTCAGCTCAGGCCCTTTACACACAACCTTCCTTTTATTTGAGCCTATTAAAACATTGTTGTGTTGTTGTTAGGTGCCATCGAGTTGGTTCCGACTCACAGCGACCCTATGCACAACAGAACGAAACGCTGCCCCATGCTGTGTCATCCTTACAATCATTGTTATGTTTGAGCTCATTGTTGCAGCCACTGTGTCAATCCACCTCATTGAGGGTCTTCCTCTTTTCCACTGACCCTGTACTCTGCCAAGCATGATGTCCTTCTCCAGGAACTCATCCCTCCTGACAACATGTCCAAAGTAAGACGCAGTCTTGCCATCCTTGCTTCTAAGGAGCGTTCTGGTTGTACTTCTTCTAAGACGGATTTGTTCGTTCTTTTGGCAGTCCATGGTATATTCAATATTCCTCGCCAACACCACAATTCAAAGGTGTCAACTCTTCTTCGGTCTTCCTTATTCACTGTCCAGCTTTCACATGCATATGATGCAATTGAAAATACCATGGCTTGGGTCAGGCACACCTTAGTCTTCAAGGTGACATCTTTGCTCTTCAACACTTTGAAGAGATCCTTTGCAGCAGATTTGCCCAACGCGTCTTTTGATTTCTTGACTGCTGCTTCTATGGCTGTTAATTGTGGATCCAAGTAAAATGAAATCCTCGACAACTTCAATCTTTTCTCCGTTTATCATGATGTTGCTCATTGGACCAGTTGTGAGGATTTTTGTTTTCTTTATGTTGAGGTGTAATCCATACTGAAGGCTGTGGTCTTTGATCTTCATTAGTAAGTGCTTCAAGTCCTCTTCACTTTCAGCAAGCAAGGTTGTGTCATCTGCATAACGCCGGTTGTTAATGAACCTTCCTCCAATCTTGATGCCCCATTCTTCTTCATATAGTCCAGCTTCTCGTATTATTTGTTCAGCATACAGATTAAATAGGTGTGGTGAAAGAATACAACCCTGATGCACACCTTTCTTGACTTTAAGCCAATCAGGAAGCACCAAAAGAAGATGGAAGAAATACACAGAGTCATTATACCAAAAAGAATTAGTCAATAGTCAACCATTCCAAGAGGTGGCATATGATCAGAAACCGATGGTACTGAAGGAAGAAGTCCAAGCTGCTCTGATGGCACTGGCAAAAAACAAGGCTCCAGGAATTGATGGAATATCAATTGAGATGTTTCAACAAACAGATGCAGCGCTGGAGGTGCTCAATTGTCTATGCTAAGAAATATGGAAGACAGCTTCCTGGCCAACTGACTGGAAGAGATCCATATTTATGCCTATTCCCAAGAAAGGTGATCCAATTGAATGTGGAAATTATAGAACAATATCATTAATATCACACGCAAGCAAAATTTTGCTGAAGATCATTCAAAAACGGCTGCAGCAGTATATCGACAGGGAACTGCCAGAAATTCAGGCCGGTTTCAGAAGAGGACGTGGAACCAGGGATATCATTGCTGATGTCAAATGGATCCTGGCTGAAAGCAGAGAATACCAGAAAGATGTTTACCTGTGGTTTTTTGATTATGCAAAGGCATTTGACTGTATGGATCATAACAAACTATGAATAACACTGCGAAGAAGGGGAATTCCAGAACACTTAATTGTGCTCATGAGGAACTTTTACATGGATCAAGAGGCAGTTGTTCGGACAGAACAAGGGGATTAAAACATTGCTTCATTTAAATGCTGCCTAACCCCCACCACCCTTCCCTGATATCCTAGAATAATCCTATCTTTTCCTGTGTTTGATGTCCATGTTTATGCTGGTCTCCCTTGTTGCAAGAAGCTCATAAACCTGGCTTTGTTGGACTACAGATTTGTTCCCAATGGTCTTTATTTGGTGGGTTTTATAAAAATGAGTTGTTGTTAAGTGCCAAGTTGATTTTGACTCATAATGACCTCATGCGACAGGGTAGAACTGCCCCATGGGGTTTTCAAGGCTGTAATCTTTATGGGAGCAGATTGCCAGGTCTTCTCTCCTGCAGAGCCACTGAATGGGTTCAAACTGCCAACCTTTTGGTTAGCATTGGGGTGCTTAACCGTTGCGCCACCAGGGCTCCATGCATGGTAGAACAGTGAAACCTGTGAAAGTAGGAACTTGATTGAACTACCTTCTTTTTCTGGGTCTTGCAAGTTTTCTGCCTTTGACAGGTTTCTACCGTATACGGATTCTGGCCTTCATAGGTTTTACTGCATTAAAGAGCTCATTCTTTTCTCTCCCTTTTTAAAAAATCCACACCAATACTTTTTTTAACTGTGCTTTAGCTTCTCATTAAACAGTTAGTACACATATTGTTTTACGGCATTGGTTAACAACCCCATGACATGTCCATGTTCTTCTTGACCCTGGATTCCCTATTGCCAGCTTTCCTGTCCCCTCTTGCCTTCTAGTCCTTGCCCCTGGGCTGGTGTGCCCCTTTAGTCTTGTTTTGTTTAATGGGCCTGTCTAATCTTTGGCTAAAGGGTGAACCTTAGGAGTGAGTTCATTACTGAGCTAAAAGTGTGTCTGGGGGCCATGCTCTCGGGGTTTCCCCAGTCTCTGTCATGCCAGTAAGTTTGGTCTTTTTTTGTGAGTTAGAATTTTGTTCTAGATTTGTCTCCAACTCTGTCTGGAACCCTCTATTGTGATCCTTGTCAGAGCAGTCAGTGGTGGTAGCTGGGCACCACGTAGTTGTATTGGACTCAGTCTGGCGGAGGCTGTGGTAGTTGTGATCCATTAGTCCTTTGGACTACTCTTTCCCTTGTATCTTTAGTTTTCTTCATTCTTCCTTGCTCCCGAAGGGGTGAGACTAGTGGAGTATCCTAGATGGCCACTCACAGGCCTTTAAGACCCCAGACGCTACTCACCAAAGTAGAATGTAGAAATTTTCTTTATAAACTGTGTTATGCCAATTGAGCTAGATGTTCCCAGAGACCATGGTCCCCACAGTCCTCAGCCCAGTAATTCAGTCCCTCAGGCAGTTTGGATGTGTCTATGAAGCTTCCATGACCTTTCCTTGTACAAGTTGTGCTGGCTTCCCCAGTATTGTGTACTGTCTTACCCATCACCAAAGTTACCACTTATCTATCATCTATTTAGTCTTTTTCCATCCCCACCCTTCCCTTCCCTCATTACCATCAAAGATTTTTTTTTTTTAAGTCCACACCAGTATTTTTATAGGATTTATTCATGCTGAGGAGCCCTGGTGGTGCAGTGGTTAAGAGCTCAGCTGCTAACCAAAAAGCCGCAGTTCGGATCTACAAGCTGCTCCTTGGAAACTCTACGGGGCAGCTCTACTCTGTTCTACGGGGTCGCTGAGTCGGAATTGACTCAACAGCAATAGGTTTAGTTTTGGTTTGATCCATGCTATGTGTAAATCTAATTCATTACTTCTAACTGCTAGATAAAATTTCATCTTACAAACACATCCAGAGCCCCCTGTTATGGATCAAATTGTGTCCCCCCAAAATGTATATCAACTTGGCTAGGCCATGATTCTCAGCATTGTGTGGTTATCCACCATTTTGTGATCTGATGTAATTTTCCTAAGTATTGTAGATCCTAATCTTTTCCTGTGGTTAATGGGGGACAATTAGGTTATGTTAAAGAGGATTAGGGTGGGGTGCAATACCTTTAATCAGGTCACAGCCCTGATCTGATGTAAGAGGAGTTTCTCCGGGGTGTGGCCTGCGCCACCTTTTATCTTACGAGAGATTAAAGGAGAGAGAAGCAAGCAGAGAGAGGGGACCTCATGCCACCAAGAAAGAATCACTGAGAGGGGAATGTGTCCTTTGGACGCGGGGTTCCTGCACGGAGAAGCTCCTAGACTAGGGAAAGACTGATTACAAGGACTTTCCTCAGAGCTGACAGAGAGAAAGCCTCCCCTAGGAGCTTAATTTAGACTTCTAGCCTCCTAAACTGTGCGAGAATAAATTTCTCTTTGTTAAAGCCATCCACTTGTGGTATTTCTGTTATAGCAGTACTAGATAACTAAGGCACCCACACATACTAAATTTTCTTACCTATTCTTCTGGTGGTAGACACCAGGATTGCCTCCATTTCCTTTTATTACAAACAACACTGTCAGTCCACATGCATTTTCTCTGGTAGACCTGCTTGAGAATTTCCCTGGGATATATACTCTGAAGTGAGACTGTTGAGTTGTAAAGTTGCTGTTCAGTTGATTCTGATTCATAGCGACCCTGTGGGTGTCAGAGTAGAACTTTCTCCATAGGGTTTTCAGTGGCCGATTTTTTAAAAGAAATTTTTATTGTGCTTTAGTGAAAGTTTACAAATTGTCAGTTTCTCACACAAAGACTTATATACACCTTGCTACATACTCCCAATTGCTCTCCCCCAATGAGATAGCCCGCTCCCTCCCTCCACTCTCTCTTTTCATGTCCATTTCGCCAGCTTGAACGGCTGATTTTTTTGAGGTAGATCGCCAGGCCTTTCTTCCAAGGCACCTCTTGGTGGACTTGAACCTCCAACCTTTTGGCTAGTAGCTAAACATGTTAAATTGGGATTACTGTAGAGGCGTAAACCAAACAATCAAATCGGTTGCCATCAAGTCAGTTCCAACTCATAGTGACCCTATAGGACAGAGTACAACTGCTCCAGAGGGTTTCCAAGGAGTAGCTGGTGGACTCGAACTGCTGACCTTTTGGTTAGCAGTTGAGCTCTTAACCACTGTGCCACCAGGGCTCCTATATAGGTATAACCCAGAAACCCCAGGTACTTAATTTTGCTAAGTATTGTTTTATTGTCAGAGTGCTGGCTCCAACTGACATACTTGCCAGCACTTGGTATTATTATCTGCTTTCAAATATTTTTCAATTTGACAGGTATAAAGTGGTATTCCATTGTTGTTCTGATCTGTATTTTTCGAGCACAAGTGAAATTAAGCATCTTTTCTATGTTGATTACCTATTTGTTTTGCTTCCTGGAATTACCTATTAATATTCGCTCTCTCTTTAAAAAACCGGGTTCTATCTTTATACAAATAAAGCATATGAGCTAATTGTTGCCCTTTTATAATTTACAATTAAGCAGAAATTAGAGAACAATGAAGTATGTACTGTGTGGTAAAATACTTCCTGTAAAAATAAACCCTAGAGAGTAGAACTGTCATGAGCTGATGTTTACAGAGGCAGTTGGGAGAGATAAGTGTGAGCAGATTCAGAAGTATAGAAAATAGGTAAGTGATGGAGGGAAGAGAAACTTCCAAACTATGACAGGCAGCCTGGACAAAGGCCAAAGGAAGAAAGGCAGTTGGTGTTCAAGAAGAAGCAAGGAAACCATCTTGAGTGGAGAATATAGTTGGGAGTAGTGGTAATTAAATTTAGATAAATGAAGCTTAATTGGCAGAAAGGTCTAGTAGGTACCTGAGCAGAGAAGTCACAGGATCAAAAGTAGCATTTTAGAAAGATCTGATTTTCTATGGCAAAGAGACCTAAAAAGTAGACTAGTGATTAGAGCAGAATGTAGGTGAAAAGGAAATGTTTACTGGAATTGAACAGAAAATATGGACTAATGTGTTAGCACTGGGCTTGGAAAGGAAAGGATAATTAGAAAGGTTTAAGAAAGAAAAGGGATTTAGTGACTCATATAAGCAATGAAAGAGTTACTGATTATTTTTAGATTTTAGTCTGAGGCATTTGAATAATTAAGACTATATTGTCTGAAATAGGATAGTCTGGGAGGGGAAATAAGCAACAGGGAGAAGGTCATAAATGGCCATGGTGTTACATTTTTAATTTCTTCTGAACAAAGTTACAGGGTGTAAGGGGAAAGGATATTGTTCCCATGTTCTGGATTTTTTTCTTTTTCCTTTGTTTTTTCCTATTATCAGACCTTTTCAGATACTATTTCACTTTTCCTTTCTGGCTTTTCTAATCACCCTTTCTACACACAAATCTCCTTGTCTCAAGTAAATGCTGTTTAACAATTTCTCCACATGCCCTCAAATCTTGAAAAACACCAACCAACCTTTTGTAAAATTTGCCACATTTTATGATACTCATACACTATATTCCGATATGGTGATTCTAGCAAATGATACATATCATTATAGTGATTGATTTGCACATGGTTTGCTGAATGCATCTATGTCGTAGGCTTTTTGGCTAATGTAATTTGTCAAAATGCTCTCAGCAAAGTTGTTACAGTGACCATCTTCTGGGACTTGGAAATAGCCTTATTATACAGAACTCAATGTTATACACTAATGGCATTTATTAGAATGGAATTCTATATGTATTATTACTTCCGACATTAGCCTGGCTTTTTTAGCCTCCTCACAGCATGAGATTTGGGTAATTATGCTAATACTCGCTGATTCATGAGGACAACTTCCTAAAGTGCACTTAATTAACTTGGAGATTTTGTAAACAGCTGTACATGTAGGTTCCGCAAATTGTGGGAATATGTCAATCTGACATGCGTACAGTCTGCCTTCCTAACCTCATCACTTTTTGCTGAAGCTTAAAACAAAAAGCACAGACTGGTTACTTTTTGAAGCAAGGGCTTGAAGAAGATTCTGAGAAATGTTACTTTAGCCTAAATGAAGGCAGGGAAGATCCCTGTTCAGTCCAAATGACTTAGGTAGGTTGTTGCTTTTTACATGGTGTGAGGGGAAAATACTAACGTTTTTTTCTTTACCAAAGGGTACAATCTTTCCAACATGTTGCTGCAGTAGAATTTTGCCAGTCTGTTAGTCCTGCTGATCAACATTGCTCTTCAGTGGACTCTTCTGGAGGTCAGATTTCTCGTCCAGAAGGATCCATGATTTCTGTTTCCCTTCAGACCTAGCAGCTTGTTTGATTAGATATTATAGTGACTCATTGCCCTCATTTCAATGGCAATCACCTGACTTTTAACATATTTTATTAAAATCTCATTCTCCTGGCGAATAAGAGAATACTCAGACATACAGAATACGTAACCATGATTAACACTGCCATACAATAATTTACACACACCCCTCATATCTTAAGAAAACAGGATAATGAATCACATCAGAGACAAGATCAAGCTAATCAAAATGGAGACAAGAAACGTTATCAGGAAAGAACAGGAGAGAAAAAACACATCCTACTACAATTAGAAGAAACAGCAATTGCACAAAGCTAATGACAGTGGAGAATAGGGATGGTTTTTAATAATCTTCTTATTACCACTGCATAAAATCACACTCTCAGATAATTCCTAGAAACTAAGCTAGGGATTTGCATGTGGCTTCTCAAGGGTGCTGGCAAGTTCTTTTCCCTTCATTAATTTAAGCCACAATCCTGGGTACAATCTCTTTGGGAACTAGTGAGATTATATCTAAAGATAATCAAATATTTATTGCTTAGCCTTTTCTTTGACTTCAATTGTCAGAACCTCTTCTCCAGCCTCAGCAGAAGGAGCCATGCTGATGATGAGCGATTGATCCGTAGCTCCTCTGAGTAAAACTGCCCGGCTGATCGGCGGGGGTGTTTCCTCCAGAGTAACAGGACTTGCTCTACATTTGGATGTGTCCTGTGGTTTCTCTGCTGGCTCCCTTCCTTTATCTTCATATTCTTTTCCTTTTCCTTCTCCTCCCTCAGAGTTTTCACTTTTTTTCTGGAAGGGGCAATTACAAAGAATTGGTACCAAATCAAAATCGAAGACTTCAGATTCTTTTGATTAGCATACAATGGCTAAGAATCACTGCCAAGAGAAAGACCCTCTGACTGAAGTTAATAATGAGAATCACGTCTCCCTATGTGTCTGTCGTTTGACTTAAGTGTTCTGATGTGCTGGAGAATGGGGCAGTGCTGTCACTTTTCATTTACAGGGTTGGTTTCGATTGTATTTTTTCCTTGTAAAGGAGTTCTGTTTCTATTGGTCCTCATACTCTGAATTATTAGACTTGGTGCTCAGGAGTCTTTGTTTTTGCTCTTTAAGTGTTTACTTTTTAATAAAAATAGTATTAACAAAATACTATAGAAAGTATGGTATTCCTCCTGCATAAGCTCATGGGAGAACCTCACGATGAAACTCATATCCCTTCCTTAGTACAATCTTCTCTCCATTTGTCCCATGGATGTTTAAACTATAGGTTTTGAACCTATTGTGCTTAGTATCGTATAGAGAAAGTTCATAGTAACAAATATGCTATGCTCTTTACTGATGATGCTTGGGGTCAGTTTGAGAGAGGCTTGTATGAGCTATGAGGCTATGAGTGTACACACATAAAGTTGAGAACCTTACTTAATAATACATTCACTTACATATTTCTCCACTCCCACGCAGCTTTTATACACATTGTTATTTCTACACTGATGTAAAGTGGGCATTTGGTTAACACTGCATCCCTAACTTTCACCAGTGTGTGTATGAAGAAGGAAGTCTCCTGAATGTGGCTGACTTTATATTTGCATTACCCATTTTCTGAAAGGCCCACATCTACTTGTTTCTTACAGTTTGAGAGAAAATATGATGACTGGACTCAGAAAAACTGAACCTCTGCTCTGTTTCTCAATATCTGCCCTCATAGGCTAATTAGGAGAATCAAAGAAATATCAGGCAGAAAAAAAGAAGAGAAAAACAATAACATTTGAATTCCTTCACACTTCTAGGAATTGGGAGCAAGCTCAGTGTAGGCCTGGAAGACTGAATACCTGCGTAGCTGCTTTTTTTTTTTTTCTCTGTCACAAGTTGTGATATTAGCCAAATTCCTTGACCTGGATCTCAGTTTCTTTATCTATAACATGAAGGGCTTGGATGAAGTCTCCAAGATCCCTTCTGGCTTAAGAATTTGTGGTGTATAATTATTTGAATATTTGTGAAAATATCATTTACTAGCTTGGTAAAATGGGTTATATATTTATACGTCTATATGTATGTCTCTCTCTACACACACACAGACACACACACACACACAAACCCTCTGTAATAAACCCATGAGGATTAAGTGTGCTGATATTTGGGGAAACAGTTTTAAAAATGAGAAGTGCTACATAAAAAAAAAAAATTTTTTTTTTTCAAAGCAGTAATTATTGGCAGTAGGCTAATCCAGACTAATCCAGTGTCTGAACTGGAATAAAAGTAAGAGCTTACTGAGTACACTTAGTCCAGTGCTCTGTCCATTACGACCTTCCACTAAGTCTGTCTTATTACCTGAGCTGTTTGTTCTCTCTTCAATTTGAGCAGCGTTGCAAGACCTGCTTTTCCTGTACCTCCAAGTAGGGCTTTAAACATTTTGGGTGTCTCTTTCTTAGGTGGGAAGAGAAAGGCATGTCCTTTTCTTGGAGAGGTTGACTCTGTGGCATTAGCTTTCTGCTTTAGGAGCACTCTGTGAACAGGAGAGAAAAGCTATGTTAGATAGCTCTGAGAGTTCTGGCAAAATCTACCAAGAAAACCTTCTCCTAGTCTATTTTTAATAAGCACCTCAACAGACAGTTGTATCATATGGAGAAAGTTGATTACTATATCAGAATACAATTCTCCTTGTTTTAGATTTTACAAACTTAAAACCAACCCTGTTTCTAATGGAATTTTAAAGGTCGTACCTGGCTTTCTTCATGAGGAGCTTTTCAGAATCTGGATAGTGCACTAGAATTTCTTGGAGGGTCTTCTTGTCCAGCGTTAAAAGATTGGCAAAACCATGAGCCACCACATTGGCAGTTCGACGGTTTCCTCCACCTGCTGCTAAAAGGCTGCAAGAGAGAAAAATGAGTCTTTGCTACCAGTTTCACTCTTCTTCCACTGAAATCCTTTTTAAAATAAATTGCTATGTTGTCAGACATTTACATTGCTTGGAGATAGTTCCTGGGAAGTGAGGTTTTAGGTGATAATGTGGAGAGAGTCAAGATATGGTGGTAATAGAAGTGGGAATAGTTTTCAACATGTATTTTCTCTTGACCTCCACCTCAGATCAAGGACTAGGAGCCATCCGTGTCCTGTCAGATTCTTCATCTCAGATTCTAGCAGTGCATAATTCCTTTGGACTAGATATTCTCCATTTGTTTCTCTAGATCCATTGTTTGCATTTCTCCATCTTCCTTTGCTCACCAGGAAACTGGCCTTTATTGGGCTTGCCTTTTTCCTTCCATTTGGGTTCAGCCAATGGACATATTGGTAGGAAATCAGAAAGCAGGAGGAGAGTGGGGTTGGGACATGTATTTCCTCTACCTTTCCCTGCCAGTATTTAGGTTAGCAGTGGCTGCAGTTCTTTACAAAATCTGCAGATTCTGGCATGTGGCCATCTCCTAGAATTGCAAGTAGAGCAGCCAGAGTGCATTCTGGGTCTGGTAACCATGCCTTTCTCTTGCTCCTTTCACACCTGGCTGTAGAAGCAGCTTTCTTGCTGTTGCTAGCTTTGGGATACATTGCCATTTCATGTTGGGTACTTTTAGATTTTTCCCTCACTTCTGACCATAATCCTTCTATTAATGTCTTCTCAGTTACCTTGCATTAGTGTATCTTCAGTTTCCTACCTGGGCTCTGACTGATACAACCCTCAACATTATATCTAAGGGGCAGCTCTTAATGATGCCCTGGTTACCTCAGGTGAACCCAATATTTTCCCCTTCTAATCTCCTAAGTCATCTTGTTTCTCAATATCATAAACTGCTCTGTAGTGTGCTCCTACACATGAAACTCCCCACTTGGAATGCCAGTGAATTCTGGGCCTTATGTCTCTCAGGGTCCTAGCAGGGTGTTTTGCATTTGGCAGGTGACTAACAAGTAGTTGGTGAGTAAATGTACATACAAATGAACAAAATAAAGGAATGAAAATTCTGTTATTCTCCAATGATCTGGAAAAAAAGTGCTGGTTTTTAAAAACAAGACAAGAAAAAGTACATTTCAAATATTTATAAAAACACCATAGGCTCTGCATTGAGAAGATAACACAATAGATCCCTTGGAACCAACAAGTTCAAAATGGAGAAAGAAGGATCATATTAATAAAAGCACAATCTCTATGGGTGAAAAGGACAGAAAAATGGCAGACAAATGACAGCTGAACTCTTAACTGCTGCTCCACCAGGGCTCTTACCTTATGCTACAGGCCTATTTATTTCAGCTCTTATTACCCATTCATCACGTCCAGCTTTAAAAAAAAAGTTAAAAGGCATGGTAAAAGGCAAGGAAAAAAAAGTCTGAAGGGTAAAACCAAGCATTAGAACCAAAGTCAAATATGACACAAATGTTGGAATTATCAGACAAGGAATTTAATTTTTTTTATGATTAATATGTCAAATCTATTCTTGAGATGGTCTCTAAATTCAGGTGGGATATAATCAAGGTCCTGTTTTGACTTTCATTAAAAAATTCATTGACTTGCGTTAATTTTCTTTAGCTTCAACCTGAACTTGCATGTGAGCAATTGATGGTCTATTCTGCAGTTGGCCCCTGGCCTTGTTCTGACTGATGATACTGAGCTTCTCTATTGTCTCCTTCTGCAGATGCAGTCAATTTGATTCCTGTGTATTCCATCTGGTGAGGTCCACGTGTATAGTTACGATTTATGTTGTTAAAAAATGATATTTCCAATTAGTAAGTGTTGGTCTTGCAAAAGTTTATCATGTGATCTCTGACGTCATTTCTATCACCAAGGCCATATTTTCCAACTACTGATCCTTCTTCCTTGTTTCCAACTTTCACATTCCAATCACCAGTAATTACCAGTGAATCCTGATTTCATCTTTGATCAATTTCAGACTGCAGAAATTGGTAAAAATCTTCAATTTGTTCATCTTTGACGAATCATGAGATGACATCAAAGACATCATATGAAAGCAAAAGGTCATTAAAAAGAAAAGGAGACAAATGGATGTCAGAAGAGACTCTGAAACTTGCTTTTGAACATAGAGTAGCTAAATCGAAATGAAGACATGAAGTAAAAGAACTCAACAGAAGATTTCAAAGGGCAGCTCTAGAACACAAAGTAAAGTATTATAATGACATGTGCAAAGACCTGGGATTAGAAAACCAAAAGGGAAGAACACACTTGGCATTTCTGAAGCTGAAAGAACCGAAGAAAAAATTCAAGCCTCGAGTTGCAATACTGAAGGATTCTCTGGGCAAACTATTGAACGATGCAGAAAGCATCAAAAGAAGATAGAAGGAATACATGGAGTCACTGTACCAAGAAGAACTGGTCGACATGCAACTGTTTCAGGAGGTAGTATATGATCAAGAACCGCAGGTACTGAAGGAAGAGTTCAAGCTGTACTGAAGGCATTGGCAAAAAACAAGGCTTCAGGGATTGAGGGAATACCAGTTGAGATGTTTGAACAAATGGATCCAATGCTGAAAGCACTCACTCATCTATGCCAAGAAATTTGGAAGACAGCTACCTAGCCAATCAACTGAAAAATATCCATATATGTGCCTATTCCAAGAAAGGTGATCTGATGGAATGCAGAAATTATCAAACAGTATTACTAATACCACATGCAAGTAAAATCATGCTGAAGATAATTTAAAAATGCTTACAGCAGTACATCAACAGGAAACTGCCAGAAATTCAAGCCAGATTCAGAAGAGGACAAGGAACGAGGGATATCATTGCTGATGTCAGCTGGATCTTGGCTGAAAGCAAAGAATACTGGAAAGATGTTTACCTGTGTTTTATTGACTGTGCAAAAGCATTCAACTGTGTGGACCATAACAGATTATGGATAACATTGCAAAGCATGGGAATCCCAGAATACTTAATTGTGCTCATGCAGAACCTATACATAGATCAAGAAGGAGTTGTTTGAACAGGACAAGGAGATACTGCATGGTTTAAAATCAGAGAAGGTGTGAGTCAGGGTTGTATCGTTTCACTATACTTATTCAATTTGTATGCTGAGCAAATAATCCAAAAAGCTGGGGTATATGAAGAACAATGCAGCATCAGGATTGGAGAGAGACTCATTTACAACCTGCAATATGCAGGTGACACAACCTTGCTTGCTGAAAGTTAAGAAGACTTGAAGCACTTACTGATGAAGATTAAAGGCCACAGCCTTCAGTATGGATTGCACCTCAACATAAAGAAAACAACAATCCTTACAAATGGACCAATAAGCAACCTCATGATAAGAAGAGACAAAATTGACATTGTCACAAATTTCATTTTATTTGGGTCAACAGTTAACACCTATGGAAGCAGCAGTCAAGAAATGATACAATGCATTACACTGGGCAAATGTGCTACAAAAGACCTTTTTAAAATGTTAAAAAGCAAAGTCATCACCTTAAGGGTTAAGATGTGCCTGACCCAAGCCATGATATTTTCCATCGCCTCATATGCATGTGAAAGCGGGACAATGAATAAGGAAGACCTAGAAGAATTTATGGTGTTTGTGAAGAATGTTGAATATACAATGGACCACCAGAAGAACAAACAAATCTG
The DNA here is from genome assembly GCF_024166365.1 of Elephas maximus indicus. Lineage (NCBI taxonomy): Eukaryota > Metazoa > Chordata > Mammalia > Proboscidea > Elephantidae > Elephas > Elephas maximus. The sequence continues at coordinate 55,161,913 of NC_064833.1, read as the reverse complement.
TCCTGAAAGTACAGCTAGAATGCTCCTTAGAAGGGAGAACAGTGAGACTTTGTCTCACTTACTTTGGATATGTTATCAGGAGGGACCAATTCCTGGAGAAGGAAATCATGCTTGGTCAGTGAAAAAGAGGAAGACCCTCAACGAGATGGTTTGACACAGGGGCTGCAACATTGGGTTCAAACATAGCAATGATTGTGAGGATGTTGCAGGACCGGGCAGTGTTATGTTCTGTTGTACATGGGTTTGCTATAAATTGGAACTGACTCGATGGCAGCTAATAATAATTAACACACTAAGGATCTAATGGAAAAAGTAGATGCCATACAAGAATAAATGGGTAATGTAAGCAGAGAGATGGAAATTTTAAGAAAGGATCAGATGGAAATGCTAGAAATATAAAACACTGTAACAGGAATAAATCACAGCTCTGATTGCCTGGTGGTACAGTGGTTAAGAGCTCAGCTGTCAACCTGAAGGTCAGCAGTTCGAATCCACCAGCTGGTCCTTGGAAACCCTATGGGGCAGTTCTACTCTGTCCTATAGGGTTGTTATGAGTTAGAATCGATTTGATTGCAATGCGTTTGGTTGTTTGGGTTTTTTTTTTTTTTGATGGGTTTATCCGTAGACTGGACATGGTCAAGGAAAGAATCCGTGAGCTTGAAGGTAAGTCAGTAGAAACTTCTCAAACTGAAATGCAAAGAGGAAAATAATAATAATAAAAAAGGACAAAACATCAAAAACTATGGAACAATTTTGAAAGGTTTAACATCCACATAATTGTAAACCCACAAAGGGAAGAAAGAGAAAAAAGAAAAGAAATATTTGAAGTATTAGTAGCCAAGAGTGTTCCATAGCAGACACCAAGCCACAGATCCAGAAAGCTGAAAGAACATCAAACAGGATAAATGTCCAAAACAACAACAAAACAAAGGCCTCACAAACCCTACTTCAAGGCATATCATATTTATTCTGTAGAAAACCAAAGACAAGAAAATCTTGAAAGAAGCGAGGATGAGAGGATGAGAGGGGAACACTTTGCCTACTTCTTATCAGAAACCATGCAAGCAAGAAGAGAATGAACATATTTAAAGTGTTCAGAGAAAAAAAAAAAAAAACAAAAACCCACTCACCTAGAATTCTGTGTTCAGGAAAACTATCCTTTAAAAATATAGAAGGAATAAAGACTTTCTCAGAAAAACAAAAACTGAAGGAATTCATCACAGACCTCCCTGCAAGAAATGATAAAAGAAGTTCTTCAGGGAGTAGGAAAGTGATTAAGGTCAGAAGCTCAGATCTACATGAAGAAAGGAAGAGCATTGGACACGGAATAAATGATGGTAAAATAAAATCTTTTATTTTTCTTATTCTCAATGGATATAAAAGATAACTGCTTGTTTGAATAGTTATAGTAGCAATGTATTGGATTATTGCAGCATATGAATAAATAAAATGAATGACAGCAATGTCATAAGAAATGGGAGGGAAGAATTGGGATTACTGTGTTATATGGTACCTGCACTCCATGTGAAGTGGTTTAATGTTATCAGAAGGTAGGCTTAAATCAGTTAAAATTGTATATTGAAAACTCTAGAAAATCCAATAAAATTTTTTAAAAAGGAAGTATAATTAAAAAAAAAGTATAATTAAGAGAGGTGATAAAATGGAATCATGTAAAATGCTCAATTAAAACCAGAGAAGGCAAGAAAAAGGGGAAAATATATTAACGTAAGTCCACCTTAAGGCATCAAATAGGGCCTCTTACCTGAACCTGACATTAAACATTGGTCCAGGAATATCTAGGACATTTGTAAATGGAATTAATCCCTCAAGACTGAAAGTATATACATGGAATCTGTGAATGTTGGCCATGTTAATGCCTACTTATTTTGCTCAGTGCTTTAAATTTTAATTTCTTGCTCCATGGTAGCACTTACTTTGTTCTTTACTAAGGTTCTTCCCAAGACAGACTCTTCCTTTGCATTGTTTTTTTCTTTTAAGACAAGAAATCTATCCATCCATCCACCCACCCATCCACCCACCCATCCATACATCCCTCCCTCCCTCCTTCCCTCCACCCATCCACCCACCCACCCACCCATCCATCCATCCATCCATCCATCCATCCATCCATCCATCCATCCATCCATCCATCCATCCATCCATCCATCCATCCATCCATCCATCCATCCATCCATCCATCCATCCATCCATCCATCCATCCATCCATCCATCCATCCATCCATCCATCCATCCATCCATCCATCCATCCATCCATCCATCCATCCATCCATCCATCCATCCATCCATCCATCCATCCATCCATCCATCCATCCATCCATCCACCCACCTAACTACCCACCTACCTACCTATCTGTCTATCATCACAATCATCTCTACTGAATCATCTACCTAACTTTCTATCTACCTTCTGACCTACCTCTCTATGAAACGGATGTTAGTATTTCAAGGACAATGATTGAATAAGCCTATTTCATTCACATTTCTGTAGCCTCAAAGCAGGGTAATTCAGTAGGTAGGCAGGGCTAGATGGCATTGGGGAGCTTAATTTGGACCTTAGAGTGTCTCTGTGAGTGTCAGACTATGAAAGCAGAACGGAAATAACATATTTAAATGTCAGGTTATTTTGAGATTTCTCAAGCTTTAATTAAACTTGCCTACAGGTTACACATTTGGAGTGCTTGATGAGTTTTTGAACGGAGGAAATAGTCTGCCTGCCAGATGGATTTTGCCCAAACTCTCTCAGCAATGTTTAAAATAGCATCTTTTTTTTTCTCTTGTCCACAAAATGCTTCTCTAGCATCCACCAATGGAAAGTTTCCCTCATTAAATAGCTTAGTAAGAAGGTCCCTAAATATTCCCAGCTCCACAAAGAGTTTCTGAATGATCACGTGCTGTAGGACAAACAGTTCAGGTTAATGTCAAATGTCCCCAGGTCATAAAATAGTGAATGGAGCAATGGCCCAGGAAACAAAGGAATTGATTCTAATGCTAGATGCCTTGACCTTAGACAATTTCTTAAGGACTTTTCTCACTTTCATTTAAATTACATAAATATTTATTAAGCACCTACTGTGTTTTCAGCACAGTGAGGTAAAGTAGGAGAAAAGGAAAATTATTAAAGCATGTGCCATGGATTGAACTGTGTATCCCAAAAATATCTGTCTACTTGGCTAGGTCGTGATTCCCAATATTGTATGACTGTCTACCATTTTGTCATCTGATGTAATTTCCCTATGTGTTGTAAATTCTATCACTGTGATGTAATAAGATGGATTAGTGGCAGTTATATTGATGAGATCTACAAGATTACATAGTGTCTTAAGCCAATCTTTTTTGAGATATAAAAGAGAGAAGTGAGCAGAGAGACATGGTGACCTCATATCACCAAGAAAGTAGTGCCGTGAGCAGAGCTCATCTTTTGGACCCAGGGTTCCTTCACAGAGAAGCTCCTAGTCCAGGGGAAGATTGATGACAAGGACCTTCCTCTAGAGCTGACACCCTGAAGTAGGACTTCCAGCCTACCAGACTGTGAGAAAATAAATTTCTCTTTGTTAAAGCCATCAACTTGTGGTATTTCTGTTATAGCAGCACTAGGTGGCCAAGACAGCATGGTATGGTTTTGTGGAAGGAATACAGGCTTTGGGACTAGACAATGTTACCAGTTATTGTGTTTCTGAGCAAGTTACTTAATTTTACTTATAGGAAACAAGGCCATTTTTTTTTTTTTTATGATAAGTATCTGATTATCTTTAGGAAGAAATACCTGTATTCAATGATGTAGAGGGTGCTATACGGTAAAAATTTTGACTGATGAGTTTTAAACCCTAATTTGCAGTATGTAACTGGACAGTAAATTACTTGCTTTGTTCTAGTGTGCCAAAGGTGGGAGAATGAAAGAAAGCAGTTGTGTGACTGTTAGAGAAATGTGGCATATTCAGATACTAGGTGAGAGAACCGTCTATGTGCAGAGCTCTGTAAATGTCAGAAATAGCAACACGGAGATTGTGTATACGTATAGAATGCACACACTTTCTGTATTTATATCTGTATCCCTATCCATATCTATCTATACCTAATATATATCTATCAGAAAGAGCTAGAATATTCAATTAGTCTCAAGCCAGTCATTAATTCCTAGCTTTGTCCAGGGCTGTCATATGTGGCACCATAACTTGTGCTCTGCATACACAGACTGTAAGGCAATTGGAGCTCCAAGGAGCTGTACAGTATACAAACCATACAATCCTTTTTTTTTTTTTTTTAAACACTGCTGCTGCATCCAGGGAAACACAGTTTAGAGTGATTAATGCATTAGTTACCATAAAAAATAATATTTTCTAAAATAAGGAAGGTTCTAGTCTAAAAGCATTTTTCTCCTCTATAATTATTTTCTATAATAAAAATAAAACTAACCCCAAGTGCTATTGATCTGGAGAGTGAAGACTGCCTAAATCTTACAGGGCTTGGCTATAGTAAGGAAAGCTAGGATCAGGTCCAATTTCCCTTTTCCCTAGTTATGTGATAGAAAAACTGGCACAATAGGCTTCTCCGCTGCTGGTTAATAAATAAGTGTACCCAAGGAAAACAAAGAAGGAAGTACTCCACAGGTGCATGTTAAGTTAAATGTTGGGGTCCTGGTATTGTTTTATAACCACCTTGTGACTATGACTCAGGGTTGCATGATCATGAGTTGACCCCAGCCACCACATAGCCAGGTAATTAAAACCCCAGAACCAACACTGTAACCTTTTAAACCTGTAATTATGTACATATCCTAGTCATGGTCCCTTCCCCACTTCTGTAGTCCCACCTACGACAGTGAAGAACTGATCTGCTACCAGTCATGATTTTGTGATGATTTTCTTTGTCCTCTATAGTATATAATACATACCATGACCGTGATTCGGTGGATTCCTTTGGCCTCTGTACTGGGTACACGCTGGTCTCCCACATTTGAATGATAATCTTTGTCTTTGTCTTGGCTTAATAAAAATCTTCTTTGATTAAATTTGAACCTGGAGTCTTTTTTTCCCCTACAACACTATCAGTGGAAAGAGTATCACATCCAACATTGAATGAAGGATGAAAACTTTAAATATTTGTTTTCATTGAGCACATTTCCAACTGTGTTACATTTAGGAATCATGAGGTCAGATCCCCTGTGTAGTCCTTTCCTGAGATATTCCTTTATCCTCATCAGTATTACTGGAAAAGCCTTTGTTGCCTGAGAATTCTTACAACTTCACTAAAAATAAAAACTTACAAAACCTTTGTGGGTATGCAAATATCAGTGACTGTTCTAGGGTCATTTCTTCCCAGGTTGCTTAATCTTTGCAAATACTTTGATATTCATAAAACTACTGAGTGGTAAGCACATGTCAGCGCAGAGATTTTTTTGTAAAATAGTTTGAAGAAAATCTGCATGCATAGAGTTTTAGTAGAGTTAAAACACTGAGAGTTCACAGATATAAAATATTTAGCCCTTTTATTCCCAGTAGGTCTTGATTTCAGAATTGAATTGGCTTAGAGAAGTAGATGAACAATGAAGAATTTAGGTAAAAATTCTAAGGAAGAAGAGAGGGAGAAAAATAACATGTAAACTTTATTTTACTCCATGTTTCCTTATCCTCCTTTGAGTACCCAAAAGAACACTTGACTACAATACTTTGGCTAGAAAATACTGTATAAAACAAACTAACACACTAGCTTAGTCACCAGCTATTCCTTTGGAGTTCAAAGAGGTAATAATGTCATATCCTTATTCAGAATTTATAGTTTTAAAGTATTTAAAAAATAAATCACTGTATTTTCTTATTTAATTACCACATCTAGTAAAGTAGGCTCTTGCCCATGCTTATAAAAAAAAATTATAGACATGGAAATTGAGTTCCAGAATCAGTAAAGTGATTTGTTCAAGGACAATAACTGTGAGTTTCATAGCTGAAATTCAACTCTAAGATCAGAGAAGGGGTCTTTTCCTTACACCATAACTTCAGTGTTTTCAGTGCAGTCATTGTTATTGTTTTAATGCCACAGATTTGCAAATGGACAATGGAAAAAATAAGGAACAAAGACCATCAAGATGGTGTGATAAGCTGAGCCAAAGTCTATCAGAATCTTACTCCCTCTCTGCTTTCCCAAATAGTCTTAAAGAGTTTTGATTTTCACAGAATTAGAGACACTGGACAAGTTATTTTAGGAGGTGTTCTGCGAATATTTGAATGACTGTTTCAACAGTGATACTGATAATATATTTATTCACAGGATTGTTTTAAGGCTCGTATAGGTTTGAAAGGAATATGCAGCTTGAAGCAAAAAAAGTGCTATACAAAGAGATTGTCTTTAAAAGGATGTAGTGAAAATATAAATATGTATTTTTAACACAGGTAGAGTTGACAGGTTCAGGATGGGAAAAAACAGATATGAAAAATATTCTCCTTCAAAGTTAATCAATTCTTGCTCCTGTTCATACTTCTAATGTATCTATGATTTCTGGCTTTTAGGAAAGAAAAAAAGAAAGAAAGAAATGGGAATAATAATGTCATACTGATGAAGGGTAAGAATAAGGAATTAAAATATTTCAGAGTGCTAGAGGTCTCCTCAGGTATCCCCCTTTTAAAAACTTGAGTGTTCAGGAGAACTAGTTAAAAATGGTTTAGAGGGAAAAAAGATTTCAAATTATTTTTCAAAATATTTGGCTTTTTCACAATAAATATTGAAAAGAAACCCTTAGAATGGGAGAAATGACAAATATAACCGGTGAAAAGTTGGAACTTGAATGTGTTAAATGAAAACCAAGCTACCTGAAACATATAAGAATATATCAACGCCTAAATTCTACTAAATACCTTGTTAAAAATCAGATGACAAAAAGATGGTGAACAAAGAAAAATGCAGAAAGTAAATGATCATACTCATGAAAATAAATAGGCCCAAAGGAAATTAATTCATTTAGCAAATATTTATCGATGACTTATTATTTTCCAGGCACTATTTAGAGAAGTGCAAATTAAAACAGCCTATTAAAATGCAAAACCAATGAGAATAATAAAGTAATACCAGTAGTGCTAGGCAAAAACAGGGATACATTGCTGGCTGTATTGTAAATTGGTTTAATTTTTCCGGAAAATAATCTGCCCATATATTGCAAGAGTTACAGAAATGTTTCTACCTTTTGACCTAGTTATTTCACTTTTGGGAATAACCCTCAAAGAAACAACTTAAAAAGAAAGACAAAATAATTTTCCAAAGATAAATATAGCACTGCTATTCTTAATTGTGAAAAGTGACACAAAAGGGCACAAGACTGAATATGCATATTCATGACAAAAATGAATGTGTATTTGTACATTCACAAAGATAGATAATTACGTTCATTTATTTATTCAATATTTATTAGACACTTATGTGAGCCAGGCACTGGGCTAAGGGCTGGAGATAGAGTGTGCAGTAAAATCCAAACATGGTATCTACCAGGGCCACTGGGAGCCTGTATCAAGCCAGTGTCCTCGTACAAATTAGGAAAATGTGGCCTCTCTGGTACGTGCAGCCCTGTGGGTACAGATCTTGGCTAGAAGAACATTCCCCTTTGCAAAATAAAGGACACCTGCTCTTAAGGGGGAGCAAATGGCCAGAGCTTATGGTTCAGGAGTGAAGTGTAGCTGGATTCCAGCACTCCCACCCCTCTCTGGACTTCTTGATGCAGAGCACAATTGGTACAGCCATGCATGGTAGTCCCGGTGCTTGCAATTTAGTGAGGAAGGAAGATACTGAATAAATAAATGCACCAACGAGTGCATAAGTACAAAGAATACTCTGAAGGGAAGGAATATAGCTTGACTAAGGACCTGAGAGGTCCCTGTAGCTGAGAGGTCCCTGTAGCTGGGAGTCAAGGAAGGCCTGCAAGAAAAGAAGCTGAGATCTAGGTAAAGGAGGTGGCGAATGTATCTAGACAGGAGTAACAACTTATGTGAAAGAAACCTCTCTGTGGCTAGATGGTATGTGGAATATTCAAGGAACTAAAAAAGCCAGAATGTCTGGATTAAAGAGGTGAGGGGGAAGGCATGTAATCTGAAGTAGAGATGTAGGCAGGGACAAGACCCTGAGGATCTTATAGGTCAGGATCAGCACTTTACTCTTATTCCTAAGAATGGTATGAAAGCATCGAATGAATTTAAGCAGAAGGGCAGCGATGTGATCAGCTCCATGTTTCCAAAAAGTTCCCTCTGGGCAAAGTGTGGAAACTGGATTGTAGAGGGGTATGGTTATTGGAGTAGGCAACATAATAGTAGGCTATTGCAATTGTCAGTGGCGGTGGTTTGGACCAAAGTGTGGCAATGGAGAAGGTAAGAAGCAAATGACTTGAGAGATACTTAGGTGAGATTGATAGGTGTTGTGGTGGACTGGCCATGTAGGGTGAAGTAAAGGGAAGCACCAAGCATGCCTTCTTTTTTTTTTTTTTTCAGTAAAATTTCAAAAGTTAGCAATTTAAAGAGTTTGGTCCTGTATTAGTTTCCTAGGGCTGCTATAACCAGTATACCACAAACTGGGTGTCTTAAAACAACAGAAATTTATTTTCTTACAGCCCTGGAGGCCAGAAGTCCAAAATCAAGGTGTCTGCAAGCCTGGGCTCCCCCCGAAGATCTCCAGTGGAAGAATCCTTCCTTGCCTCTTCCAGTTTCTGGGGGTGCCAGGTGTTCCTTGGTTTATGGATGTATAACTCCAATCTCTGACTCTTCTTCTCTGTGTCTTCTTCTCTCTCTTACAAAGACACTTGTCTTTGAATTTAGAGTCCACCTGGATAATCCAGGATGATCTCATCTTGAGATTTTTAACTTAATTACATCAGCAAAGGTCCTTTTACCAAATAAGGTCACATTCACAGGTTCTGGAATTGTCAAAGCCAAAGGACACATTGGTCCCTGATAAACCTTTGTGCTTGATAGCATCTTGTGTATACTCTCATCATAGTATACAATTCATACATCTAATCAAGTGGTATTGAAATCTTTCCTCTTCTTGTCTCACTTGTTTGTAAGGTTCTTGAAGGAAGCTATAATTTCTTGTTCAGCGTTGTACCCTCACAGCTGGCACCATGCCTGGTAGGGAAGGAATGCCTGGATTTCTCTGTGGCATATCACATTATGCTCTAAACCCGTTGCTGTTGAGTCGATTCCAACTCATAGCAACCTTATAGGACAGAGTAGAACTACTGCGTAGAGTTTCCAAGGAGCTCCTGGCAGATTTGAACTGTGGACCTTTTGGTTAGCAGCTGAACTCTTAACCAGTACGCCCCCAGAGTTTCCACATTATGCTCTAAGAGGCCCCAAATATAATTTTTCTATTTTTTGTGTAAATTTGCAATTAACTATTATATGAAAACTGCTGAATAGCAGCTGCAAATTATTTTTGAAAGGAAGCAGGATATAAATAAAGATCAACACTGAACAATTTTTATGTAGCTGCTCGTGAAATAAAAATGGGTAACTTTTAGTTCTTATCTTTAATGGCTCAGTCTGTTGGGGACACCAATCTGAACAAATTAACTATAAATCAGTGGTCACTACTGTAATAAAGGCATAAGAGAAGTGCTGTGGAAGCACAGGATGGGGGCAACTAATTGGGGGGCAGTTGGAGATAGCTTCAAAGAGGTGACATTTGAATTGGGTCTTAAAGGATGAGCAGAAATTTGCCAGGGGAAGGAATTTCAAAAGAGAAATGAAACCAGCAAGGTGTCCTATTGAAAAATTAGTAGCAATACCAATACTAAAAATGCAGATGTGTTTTCAGAAGCAAGAGATTTTAACAGATGCAGAAGGAGTAAAGGAAGTGGTTAAATACATTCAGTGACCAAGACTTTTCATTACATGTAATGAAAACCATGGCGTCATAAACTACCATAAAGCCGTCCTTGGCAGGCCCTGGAAGTCAGACAAGAGTCCCCAAGGACAAGCCAAGTGGTGTAAGAACAAGGAAATAATGCCAGGCAAAAAGTGATTGGTTAGTTCTAAGTTACTTTCCTTATATGGCATATTGGAAATGTTTCAAAGCCAGGTCATATATATAGCTAAGGCGGCAAGAGCAGATTGGTTGACTTAGGCTATGGCTCTTGGGAAGGTCAGGCATTTACAAGAAATAGAAAATAGCCAGGTCTGGGTTTGCTGATGTGGGGCTTAGCATAAGTGACTCCATCTTGCACCTAGTATACTCAGGCTAATACTGGGAAGAGGGAGATGCATCCTGTTTCTCCTTCACCACAGCCATGAAGAGAATTAAGGCAATGAACTCCCCAATGAGCACTTTTAGAGTTTGCCGGCCTACTGGTTCCAACTTGGCCTTAGTAACCAACTTGGTAATAGGAGATTTATTTAAGAAGCTGCTGCCAGGAATCTAGGATTCCTTTCAGTTGCAAATCAGCAGCACCTGCATTTTATTCCCAGGGTATTTCCTCCTGCGATGATAGTATCAGCAATTAATATATTTGTATTTATACTCAACCCTTAAGAGAGGCCAGCTAATTATTTTCTACAATGTGTCAGATTAGGCTTTTGCATGTTTTATAACCTTCAACACTACAGTGATTATTAAGTCACAAAAATATTAAATTATTTTTACAAAGACTCCCAGTAAGAGAATGATAGAAATAGGCAAAGAACTCAGGTCTTTGACTTTCTAAGAATTGTATTCCACTACTACCTCAGAGCAGGACCTTCCCAGGAGTGCCCGCCCAGTTGCTAAGTGAGGAGAAAAAAAAAAAAAAAAAAAAATAGAAGCCACATTATCAACAGAGAAATAATATGCTTCAATATTACCAGGAAAACTTAATTATGCTAATATGAAGTCATCTGCAATTATCCGCACCACTGGAAACCACAGATAACTTCTTAGCAGCCATAAAGTTACAGGTTGGACAACCTTTCTTCTGTGGTGTGGTGGACAGGTCACTGGACCCTGATCCGTGACACTCGGGTTTGAATGTTTCCCCTATCACTTATTATATATGTTATCCTGGGAAAGATTTTTGACATCCCAGATTCGCAATATTCTCAATTGTGAAATGTATATATTAATAACTCCCTGACAGCGTACTCGTCTGTCCTTAATATCCAGCATCTTATTTCAAGACACTGCCATCTTTCACTCAAACCCCTGCACTGACTCCCAATTGGTCTCTGCTATTTCATTCTTGCTCCTCTACCATCTTTTTTCAACATAGATGTTGGAGTGGCCTAAAAATTGTAATCCAGATTGTGCTACTCTCTTGCCTAAAACTCTCCACTGGCATCCATTTGTATCTAGAATAAAATAGCAAGTCTTTACCATGGCCTACAAGGTGCTATGTAATCTGGCCTTTGCTTTCCTTTTTGGCCTAATTTCTCTCACAATGTCCCTTACTTGCCATATTCCGGCCACACTGACCTTTTCGTCCCTTGACCAGACAAGCTTGCTTTTACCCCTAGACTGTCCTGTCATCTTGGGGCCTCTTCCCTCATTTCTGACCTTTTACTCTTTCAAGGCTCAGTTCAAATATTACCTCTTCAGAGGGCCCATCCCTGACCACAACATCCAAAGTAGTATCCCCGGTCGCTTTCAGTCACAGTCAATTTAGTTCAAAGCTTTGCCTTCATAACAATTATCACAGTGTGAATTTGTCTTGTCTAGTGAGGAGAGTTAATTGTTTAACTGTTTATTGTCAATTTCCCTCCACCAGACTCTAAGCTCTGTGAGGTGGTCTTGTTTATTGTTTTACTGCGTATTTCCAGAGTTTAGAGTAATACTTGGTAATCTAGTATGTACCAGGCACTCAATAAATATTTGTAGAATGAAAAATAAGTTTAAGTGAGATAATGCATATAGAAGTGTCTGGCCCACAATGTGCTTAAGTTTGTTAACTATATTCTTACTCTTAAAGGAGCCCTGATGGCACAGTGATTAAGCGCTCGGGTGTTAACTGAAGGGTCAGTAGTTCAAACCCACCAGCTGCTCCACAGGAGAATGATGTGGCAGTCTGCCTTTGTAAAGATTACAGCCTTGGAAACCCTATGGGGCAGTTCTACTCTGTCCTATAGGGTCACTATGAGTTGGAATCGACTTGAAGGCGATGGGTTTGGTTTTTGGTTTGGATCCTTACTCTTAGGGACTTGTTCTAAGATAAACTTCTCTTGGCCAATAAGAAATAGTAATAACAATAGTTAATATTTATTAAGCTCTTTCCAGATGCCAGGTATTGTTTTAAGTGCTTTTCATGTTTTAACTTGTTTACTAACACTCTAAGATATGTATTATTGTTGTTGTTGTTATTTTTATTAAGATGAGGAAACTCAGGAACAGAGGGGTCAAGTAATGTGCCCTCTGACCATAGCTAGTCAGTGGTGGAACTGAGTTTTGGACTTAGGAAATTTGGTCCTGCAACTAAGATTCTATCACTCATCTACTCAAAACCACCTTCTTAGCCTGGCATTTAAGGTCTTCCAACATTCTGACACCAACACTCCCAACATCTTTTCTTATTAATTCATTTATGCATTCATTCAACATATATTGAGCATCTATCTTAGGCCAGGCACTGACTTAGGTCTTGGGTTTGTAGAGCTGAATGCTAATCCTTTTCCTTAGGAAACATAAGATCTTTGGGGGGAGAGAAAGGAGAGAATGAACAAAAATATCAAAATCCTTATTTTACCAATGCTCTCAGCACAATCAAACCTTTAATAAATTTGAACAGGAACTTCATGTATTTTATGTCCTAAGATTTTTATTTTAGGATGAATAATTTGACTTCAAATATGTAAGACGTCTTTCAGATACCTGATTTCTCCAAACACTGCCCCAGCTTTCAGAGTAACCAGAACTTGAGTACCATCGGGGCCTCCGAGAACTTGGACTGCTCCTTGCTTGATTATATACATTTCTTTGCCAATTTCTCCCTATATGCCAAATGTAAAGAAGAAATAGTAGTCACCTTATTACTGATAACTATGCCCCAAAGTAAGAAATATAAAGTCTTCCAGAAGAGTAAATGAAAATGAAAAAAAGATGCAACATCAATGTAAAACTAATTATCTTAATAGCTTGAGGTAGTTACATAAACCCTGGTTGGACATATCACCCAAAAGGAAATTATTAGGAAGTGGACACTTCCCAACATGTGAACATTGTATGCCACCACTGGACATATGAATGTATTTCAGTCAGCATATTGTACCAGGAATGGGCTTGACTGTGAGAGCATGGACACACCTGGCTTTGGTGACCACTGTGGAGCTTTGAAGGAGGTGATTGATCTATGCAAAGAGCATGGGCTACAGCCATTCAAATGTTTACTCTTCTACCTATGGCGTTGAGGAATAATTTTGGGAACTGATGCATAAAAGACCTTTAAGCTGTTATTCTTATTCCACATTGAGAGGGAAGTATTAATGCAGCAGGTTGTTTTACTCCTTTCTGCTTATCTCTGAGGATTCCTGGAACCAGGGCAATGACTCTCATTGAAGCCCTGAGAACAAAACTCCGGGAATATTCACGTGGTCACTGGTTAATGATGCTATCACTTATGGCCAAGGTAGTGGGCAAGATGTAGCAGCCTGCCAGCATTGTTAAACATAAGCACCAAGATTTATGGTGTGCTTCTAGTACTTGTTTGGAATCTGCACCATGGTTGCTCATATGGCTAGATGACAAGCCCCCCTTAAAGAACTCTGGCCCCCAACACTCAGGTGGGCTTTCCTGGCAGTGATATTTTGCTTGTGTCTCTTTGGTTCACAGCTGGAGAGAAAAGTACATTCTTGCAGGCCTCACAGAGGAAGGACCTAAGAAGACTGAGGCTGATTTATGTTGAGTGATGTGAGTCCTTCCAGCAAATCTCCAAGCTAGTGGGTGGCTGTGGGGCCCCTGGAACACATCCTCTTATTCCAAAAAAATAAACATGTCTGACAAGAGAACTACATGTCATTTGGGTCAAAAAAAGTCTGTTAAATTCTATATAAGCTAGTCTGCATGTAATACAAGGCAAACTACTTGGATAATAGAATCTACATGATTTAGTGAGTTGGATCTTGATCACCCTGAGGTATAAAAAAATTGCATGAATACAGTAAATTCCCTTGCATGGCTCAGGAGTGAACTGGGTTATTTGAGTTAATCAAACATTCCGGTTAACCATATTTTCAAAAGATTAAACCAAACCCAAACCCACTGCTGTTGAGTCTCAAGATTAAACACGATTGATTATAGTTTATGCCCTGAGATGACTGAGGCAATGAGTATTTGGTGCCATTGCTAGCACAGAGTTGATAGGCATTCATTTATGAATTAAGGAAATATAGTCTTTCTCTGGGAAGTTTTGAAGTTTTTTTTTAATGCCAAGGATTATTTTTTTGAACATTAGTTATTGATGTAATTGTAAGTTTGAGTTTAGAATTACCAGACTCCATCTCCTAATTAACTTATAACCAAAACCAAACCCAAACCTTTGCTGTCGAGACGGAATATATAAAACCCAAAAAACCAAACCTGTTGCTGTCGGGTTGATTCCAACTCTTAGCGACCCTATAGGACAGAGTAGAACTGCCCCACAGGGTTTCCAAGGAGCAGCTGGTAGATTCAAATTGCAGACCGTTTGGTTAACAGCCATAGCACTTAACCACTGTGCCACCAGGACTCCTAGTTAACATATGGGAAATTAAAATTCTCATTTTAGCTCCCCATTACCCTTATGAAGAAGGTAGAGTCTATGCTATCATTTCCATTTTACACAAAATAAAACCAAGGCATTGATTGGCTTAGCTGAAGAACCAAGTTCCATGACTCAGTAATTAGAAGCAAAAGGAAGTCTAGAATCCAGATATCCTAAGTGAGCAATGCAAGAATTATGTCTCTATTTTGCATTGTACGCTGGACAATGCAAAATAGAAACATAATTCTTGCATTGCTCACTAGAAACTAGTAAGTATATATTAATACTCAAACATAGATCAAAGTAAAAATTCTAACATGGATGGATTTTATTACGTTTATTTACATAATAGCAATGCTAATAACAATATCTAGTATTTTAAGTATTTTTAAAAGCAATAATAATATCTGGTATCTACAGAGCTCCTTGTTTTAATTCCTTTTTTTCCTTTTAGACACGCTTCTTTATAAAAAACAAGGAACTTTCATAGATATTATTTAAAAAAAAATTTTTTTTTTTTTTTAATTCTTGCAAAAACCACTGTGAGGCTAAATAAGGAAGGCATCATTCTTTTTATTTACGAATTGATAGTAGACGATTGAGAAGTAAAGTGTCTTAAGAAAACTTACAAGGTAGATGACAGCACTAGCACTAGCAGCACTTATATTACCTGACTCTCTGTAATACATGGGGCCCTGGTGGCTTAGTGGTTAAGAGCTTGAAGGTTGACAGTTTGAATCTACTAGCCGCTACTTAGAAACCCTATGGGGCAGTTCTACTCTGTCCTACAGGGTCGCTATCAGTTGGAATCAACTCAACAGCAATGACAACAACAATATAATACATATAGATATATCATATCTAATGACGACTCCAGTGTCAAGACTAATCTCTTAAAGATGAATACAGTGGCTATGAATGATTTTAAAAATAAGGGAAAGTGTCTGAAAATTAGTTTTCTAAGACATACTTCAGGAAGTAATGATTAGAACAGGGTCATATTCTTTTTTCTTTGCATGAAGTAACTCTCAAGGAACTGGAATGATTTTTCAAAGGCAGTTATTACCACTGACTGGAAGTAGAAGTACATAATGGGTACTCAAATATAGTTCAGCACTTTTAATTATTTTTTAATGATCATTTCAATAATTTTCTAAGGAGATCTGGCATAATCAACCAACCAAAACTTCCACTATTTCTTGCATATTTCTAGGCTAATTTAAGCCTTTTCTGCAAGTTTAATTAGCATTCAAATGAAGTAGACATTCCTCAGAGAACAAGGGCTGACAGCATGTGCAAAATAAGATCGAACCAAGCTCTTTTGGTTGGTTTATGTACTAATTTGAAAAAAGTGTAGAAATGTAAGAGCTTCGTGCAGAGTGAGGTCACCCTTAGTGAGAAGCTACAAGATTCTTGTGTAGGAGGCTATTTCCAAGGCTACAGGGAACTTTATGGCACTTGAGTGTACCCTATCAGAAAACAGCAGTGCTACTCAAAGTGTAGTTTCTGGACCAGCAGCATCACTCACTTTGGAGCTTGTTTAGAAACCAAACCAGTTGTCATCGAGTTGACCCAACTCATGGTAATCCCATATGTGTCAGAGTAGAACTGTGCTCCATAGGGTTTTCTATGGCTGATTTATTTAGGAGTAGATTGCAAGGCCTTTGTTCCAAGGTGCCTCTGGGTGGACTCGAACCAACAACCTTTAGGTTAGCAGCTGAGCACATTAACTCACTACCTGGGGACTCCCGAAGTTTGCTTAGAGGTGCAAATTCTACTAGATCAGAATGTCTGGGCGGAAGCTCAAGAATCTACACTTTAACAAAATCTCCGGGCAGTTCTTAATCTAACCCAGTGCTGTCAAGTTGATTCTGACTCATAGTGACCCTACAGGGCAAGGTAGAACAGTTGACCTTTTGGTTAGCAGCTGTAGCTCACCATAGCCCATAACTACTACACCACCAGGGCCCTTAAAAAAAAAAACCCACTGCCATCGGGTCGATTCTGACTCATAGCAACCCTATAGGACAGAGTAGAACTGCCCAATATGGTTTCCAAGGAGCGCCTGGCGGATTTAACTGCCAACCTCTTGGCTGGCAGCCGTAGCACTTAACCACTATGCCACCAGGGTTTCCCCAGGGCCCTTAATCGACACTCTAAATTGTAAGAATCATTGCCTTAGAGCATCCTGGAAAAATTCTCAAATGCTCTTTGAGGCAGTCCAAGCTACCCAACTGGTAATCATCCTAGGAACAATCCTAAGGGTGAGGCAGGTCAGCAAACTCAGACCAGAACCCTGCCATTTCTTCAATTATTTAGGTAACCTCCAACACAGCATAAGTTTTTTTGTTTTTTGTTTTTTTCTCCTCCTTTCCTATAATGGTTTGTGGCACTGATGAGCAAAACCTAAGCTGTACTAAGTTGTCTAAAATCTGGTCAAGTAAGTTTCATCTCTCTCAATATGTACTATCACTTAAATGTCCTTTTAAACAAAAACAGAGACAAAATGACAACAAGAAACAAAGAACTATGGTTTGTAGTTCTTTCCGCTCTTTTCTCTATTTCTTTCCTTCCCTTCAAGTGTGTTTGCTGATTTGTTTTTATTATTGAGAGATGGTTGTGATGTAAGGAAGAAATGAGAAATGATAAGGCTGTACCTCCTCTGCATTTTACACATTGTTAAGCAAATGTGCACAGCTTAGGGGCTCGGGTACTAAAGCTCATATGAGTCATCTCAATTTTCAGCCCCTGCTGCTATTGGAACAAATTGAAAGACCATTTTGGTGTGTTAAGGTCATGTCATTCCAAATGCACCACTGCTCTAAAGGGATCCTTAAAATGCAATGTGGTTTGTATACTTGTTTTTATAAAAATGATTTGATAGCACCAATTTGCCTGCTTTTAATGTAGGCTAGTTTGCGTGTCCTTGGTTTCCATTATATCACAATTTCTCTCCCATTTTCCTTGTATCTCTGACAGCTTCTTCTCAGTTGCCTTGTCTGACTTTTCTTCTTTGTTCTCCTCCTTAAACATTGGTATTTTTCAAAGTTACAGCCTTGGCCCTCTTCTCTTACCTTTTCTTGAGTGTTTCATGAAGTCAGCTTCTACTATACAGCGACCCCAAACATTTACCTTTAGTTCCATCCTCTTTCATGGACTAGACTCATTTCCAACTGTGCACCCAGCATCTCCACCTCGATGACTCCATCTGGAAGTACTCCACGCTCCATTTGACTTCGTCTTCCACCACTATGCCAAAAGCTCACTTCCTTCCATTTCCTGAACATGCCAAGCTCATGGCTCATGTTTCTTAGTCTTCATCTAAAGTGCTGTCCCCCTGAACCTGGAGGGACCCTGAAGAACATGGCCCCTGGACTCTCTGTTAGCCCAGTACTGAAACCTTTCCTGAAGCCAACTTTTCAGACAAAGATTAGACTGGACTATAAGATTTTTATAAGATATAAAAAAGATACTCGTGAAGAGAGTGCTTCTTAACTCAAGTAGATACATGGAACTAAATGAGCAACTCCTGCCCGGAGGCAAGATGAGAAGGCAAAAAGGGACAGGAGCTGGTTGAATGGACATGGGAAATTCAGGGTGGAAAGGAGGAGTGTGCTGTCACATTGTAGGAAGAGCAATTAGGGAAACAAAAACAATGTGTGTATAATCTTTGTATGAGAAACTAACTTGAACTGTAAACTTTCAATTAAAGCACAATAAAAAAAAGAAGATAAAAATAAAAAATAAATAAAATGTCCCCTCCATTCTTTTACTAAAGAACTACTTCTCTTTAGGTTTTACAAAGGTCATGCCTTACAACCTGTCGGCCTCCTCACTCTTCCGCCCTCATGCACTCCAATCTAAATTAAGTGCCTTTGCTGTTGCATACACTCTTGGCAACTTCTTTTTTCCCCTTATTCAACTTAATCCATTTTGTAGTTAGGCATTTATTTAATTTCATTTGTTTATTATTTGTCTCTTCCATCAAGCCAATGGTTCTTAACTCTGACTGCATTTTAGAATCATCTGGGGGAGCTTTTAAAAAAAAAATGATATATGGGCTCCACCCAAATCAATTGAATTGCTGAGGATGGAGCAGAAACATCTACACTCAGGGGATTCTAATGCACACTGTAAATTGAATACTGCTGTGCCAGACTCTAAGCCCCTGGAGGACAAGAATCATCTTTTTTTGCTCACTGCTATACATACTTTTTTTTTATACATACCCAAGGTTCCTGGGGGTGCAGACAGTTTGTACTCGACTACTAACCTAAAAGGTTGACAGTTCAAACCAGTCCAGTGGCATCACAGAAGACAACTGTAGTGATCTGCTTCCGTAAGGACTACAGCCAAGAATATCCTATGAAGAAGTTCTACTCTGTAATCTATGGGGTTGCCATGAGGTGGGATTTTCTTGACGGTAATGGCTTTTTTTTTTTTTTTTTGCATATACCTAGTATATACCAGTAGCTTGGCTCATTGTAAGCAAAACTATTTATTAAATTTTATCTAACAAATGATATTGAAAATGTTCTAATTTTTGCCTTATTGAGGTTCTCTTTAACTCCCTCACTCTGCAGACACAGTTCTTCCTTTCTGCCTTCACTTATGCTAATTCTTTCTTATACTGGAACACCTATTTCTTCTTTCACTTGGTTCACTCCTATTCATCCTGTAAGACTTAGCTTGGATATCATTTTCTCCAAAAAATCTTGCCAGTACCTCCCAAAAGGACAAGTGTCCCTACTTTGTTGCCCAACAAGTAGCTTGTATTTACTTCTATCATAGTACTTAACTCTTTATTTTGGAGTGATGTAAGTACTTTGCTGGCTTTAAAACCCCAAGATCTTTGATAATCTCTCATGTCTTTGAATTGCTTATCTTCCTCTATTCTTTTACTTGATTTTTGACTTCATCATTGATTTAGTCCTTCAAGATATAAAACCTAGGGTCATCATTCCTTCTTGCCTACCCTAAGTTAATAATCAGAGATGTGCAAAAAAATTTACTCAAGGGGCTGTTCATTTTAGTTGTTGTTCTTATTGTTAGGTGCTGTTGAGTCGGATCTGACTCATAGCGACACTATGTACAACAGAACAGAACACGGCCCGGTCCAGCGCCATCCTTACAATTGTTGTTATGCTTGAGCTCATTGTTGCAGCCACTGTGTCAATCCACCTCATTGAGGGTCTTCCTCTTTTCTGTTGACCCTGTATTCTGCCAAGCATGATGTCCTTCTCCAGGGACTGATCCCTCCTGACAACGTGTCCAAAGTATGAAGACGCAGTCTCACCATCCTTACTTCTAAGGAGCATTCTGGCTGTACTTCTTCCAAGACAGATTTGTTTGTTCTTTTGGCAGTCCATGGTATATTCAATATTTTTCGCAAACACCACAATTCAAAGGCGTTAATTCTTCTTTGGACTTCCGTATTTATTGTCCAGCTTTCACATGCATATGATGCGATTGAAAATAACATGGCTTGGGTCAGGCACACCTTAGTCTTCAAGGTGACATCTTTGCTTTTCAATACTTTAAAGAGGTCCTTTGCAGCAGATTTACCCAATGCAATGCGTCTTTTGATTTCTTGACTGCTGCTTCCATGGCTGTTGATTGTGGATCCAAGTAAAATGAAATCCTTGACAACTTCAGTCTTTTCTCCGTTTATCATGATGTTGCTCATTGGACCAGTTGTGAGGATTTTTGTTTTCTTTATGTTGAGGTTCAATCCATACTGAAGGCTGAGGTCTTTGATCTTCATTAATTAGTAAGTGCTTCAAGTGCTCTTCACTTTCAGCAAGCAAGGTTGTGTCATCTGCATAACGCAGGTTGTTAATGAGTCTTCCTCCAATCCTGATGCCCCGTTCTTCTTCATATAGCCCAGCTTCTTGTATTATTTGCTCAGCATACAGATTGAATAGATATGGTGAAAGGATACAACCCTGACGCACACCTTTCCTGACTTTAAATCACTCAGTATCCCCTTATTCTGTCCAAATAACTGCCTTTTGATCTACGTAAAAGTTCTTCATGAGCACAATTAAGTGTTCTGGAATTCCCATTCTTCGCAGTGTTATCCATAGTTTGTTTTGATCCACACAGTCTAATGCCTTTGCATAATCAATAAAACACAGGTAAACATCTTTCTGGTATTCTCTGCTTTCAGCCAGGATCCATCTGACATCAGCAATGATATCCCTGGTTCCACGTCCTCTTCTGAAACCGGCCTGAATTTCTGACAGTTTCCTGTCAATATACTGCTGCAGCCATTTTTGAATGATCTTCAGCAAAATTTTGCTTGCATATGATAGTAATGATATTGTTCTATAATTTCTGCATTTGGTTGGGTCCCCTTTCTTGGGAATAGGCATAAATATGGATCTCTTCCAGTCAGTTCGCCGGGGAGTTGTCTTCCATATTTCTTGGCATAGACGAGTGAGCACCTCCAGCACTGCATCTGTTTGTTGAAACATCTCAATTGATATTCTGTCAATTCCTGGAGTCTTGTGTTTCGCCAATGTCTTCAGAGCAGCTTGGACTTCTTCCTTTAGTACGATCGGTTCTTGATCATATACTACCACTTGAAATGGGTGAACATCAACTAATTCTTTTTGGTATAATGACTCAGTGTATTCCTTCCATGTTTTGATGCTTCCTGCATCGTTTAATATTTTCCCCATAGAATCCTTCACTATTGCAACTTGAGGCTTGAATTTTTTCCTCAGTTCTTTCAGCTTGAGAAACACCAAGCATGTTCTTTTCTTTTGGTTTTCTACCTCCAGCTCTTTGCACATGTCATTATAATACTTTAGTTTGCCTTCTCTAGCCGCTCTTTGAAATCCTCTGTTCAGTTCTTTTACTTCATCTTTTCTTCCTTTTGCTTTAGCTGCTCGACGTTCGTGAGCAAGTTTCAGAGTCTCCTGTGACATCCATCTTGGTCTTTTCTTTCTTTCCTGTCTTTTCAATGACCTCTTGCTTTCTTCATGTATGATGTTCTTGATGTCATTCCACAACTCGTCTGGTCTTCAGTCACTAGTGTTCAATGAGTCAAATCTATTCTTCAGGTGGTCTCTAAATTCAGGTGGGATATTACTCAAGGTTATATTTTGGCTCTGGTGGACTTGCTCTGATTTTCTTTAGTTTCAGCTTGAACTTGCATATGAGCAGTTGATGGTCTGTTCCACAATTGGCCCCTGGCCTTGTTCTGACTGTTGATATTCAGCTTTTCCATCATCTCTTCCCACAGATGCAGTCAATTTGATTCCTGTGTGGTGAAGTCCATGTGTATAGTCGCTGTTTATGTTGGTGAAGGAAGGTATTTGGAATGAAGAAATCATTGGTCTTACAAAATTCTATCATTCAATCTCTGGCATTGTTTCTATCCCCAAGGCCATATTTTTCAACCACAGATCCTTCTCCTTTGTTTCCAACTTTTGCATTCCAATCACCAGTAATTATCAACGCATCCTGATTGCATGTTCGATCAATTTCAGACTGCAGCAGCTGATAAAAATCTTCTATTTGTTCATCTTTGGCCTTAGTGGTTGGTGTGTAAATTTGAATAATAGTCATATTAACTGGTCTTCCTTGTAGGCATGTGGATATTATTCTATCACTGACTACGTTGTAATTCAGTATAGATCTTGAAATGTTCTTTTTGACTGTGAACGCAATGCCATTCCTCTGCAAGTTGTCATTCCCAGCATAGTAGACTATATGATTGTCTGATTCAAAATGGCCAATACCAGTCCATTTCAGCTCACTAACACCTAGGATATCGATGTTATGTGTTCCATTTCATTTTTGACAATTTCCAATTTTCCTAGATTCATACTTCATACATTCCAGGTTCCGATTATTAATGGATATTTGCAGCTGTTTCTTCTCATCTTGAGTTGTGCCACATCAGCAAATGAAGGTCCCAAAAGCTTTACTCCATCTACGTCATTAAGGTTGAGTCTACTTTGAGGAGGCAGCTCCCGCCCAGTCATCTTTTGAGTGCCTTTCAACCTGAGGGGCTCATCTTCCGGCACTATATCAGACAATTTCCTGCTGCTATTTTTTTTTAATTCATAAGGTTTTCACTGGCTAATGCTTTTCAGAAGTAGACTGCCGGGTCCTTCTTCCTAGTCTGTCTTAGCCTGGAAGCTTGGCTGAAACCTCTTCTCCATGGGTGACCCTGCTGGTATCTGAATACCGGTGGCATAGCTTCCAGCATCACAACAACACAGAAGTCTCCACAGTACGACAAACTGACAGACATGTGGGGGGTTCATTTTAGAGTTATTTATGATTTTTTGTAATAGCAAACATGTGGAAATAATCTAAATGTCCACCAATAGGAAGTTGGTGTGGCATATCCGTAGACTGGAATATTATGGAGTTAAAAAAAAAAATCAGGTTGTAGAAGTTTACATAATAATACGTAAAAGATTTGTACGATATACTGTAATACGACAAAGCAAGTTTCAAAATCATATGTATGGTATGATGCCAATTTCATAAAACAAGATCTGTATATCCATCAATCCATCTAAAAAAATAATACAATACTTATTAATAGTGGTTATTTCTGAGTGGTAGAATTTTCGTCTTTGTGATTTTATGCATTTTCCATTTTTAAAAATAATGTATATGTACTACTTTTGTAATCATAAAAAGCATAATAAAGTTTTTTAAAATGTGGCATTGATTATGCACAAACAGCGTAAGCCAAATAGAGTTAACTGACAGTTTGCTGAAGACATAAAAAGGGCAGAACCACCTTTTGCTTCTGTAACCTTTTTCTCCACTTCAAATATTTGGAATTAATCGGGTGTGATGACTAATAATATTCATTTATACGAAGCACTTTTTCAGACTACCATACCACTTATATCCTGTAACGTAAGTAATGAAATCCACATTGTCTTGTTCCATTTTTAACCTTGAGAGCACATTATTGTTACACAGAGGTGTATGTTATAATTTATTTCTATATGATGGAATTCACCCCAGACAAGTTTTGTTTAAACTATGCTCTTGACCTATGTTTGAACTTCTCTTCAATGCATTTACTAGTTGTGCATTTGAAAGATAGCACATCCTTACCTTTTTGCAGACAAAGTCACCAGGTAAATAGACAGTGGATTTCAATCTTAGCAACATGTCATAAATCATCTGCATATCACAACCCTGTATAAAGAGAAAAATAATTCTTATAGGCACACCCGAAAGACCAATATTCTAAATTATTTTACAATGCAAAGAGATAAACAGTAACAGGCATTATCTATGCTGAAACTAAACTATTAATGGAAATGGACTTGTTGGGCAGAAAATTTAGGGCAAAAAATATAGTACTGTGGCAAGAGTTTGATTACTGGTCCGTCAGATGTGGGTTTGAATCCTGGCTCCACTACTTATTGCTATGTAACCTCTTATGCCTTCACATATAAAATGAGGATAAAAATGGCTTTTACACCATACTGGTAAAGTTAAGCACTTCACATGGTGCTTAATTAATGATAGCTTTTTTTTAAGGTACAGTTCATCTTTATTATCTGTGGATTTCATATTTGAAATTCACCTACTTGCTAAAATGTATTTGTAACCCCCAAATCAATACTTGTGACACTTTCACAGTCATTTGAGGACATGCATAGAGGAGCAAAAAATTTGAGTTGCCTCTTGTACATATTCCCAGCTGAAGTGGAACAAGGTGATGCTCTGCCTTCTTATTTTAGCTCTTATACTGTAAAAAAGTGTCCTCTTCATGGTCTATCTAGTGCCTGTTCTTTGCATTTTTATTTTTTTTTGTTGGTCATTTGACTTTTTAAAATGGCCCCAAGCATAGTGCTGAAGTGCTGTCTGGTGTTCTGAAGTGCAATAAGGCTGTAATGTGCACTATGGAGAAAATATGTGTTAGATAAACCTCATTCAGGCATGAGTTATTGTACTGTTGGCTGTGAATTCAATGTTAATGAATCAACAATGTATCTTAAATAAGTTGCCTTTAAACAGAAACACACATAAAACAAGGTTATGTACTGCCTGGTTGATGAAAGTGCTGTGACCAGAGGCTCACAGACATCTAATCCTCTATTTTTCTTAGGAGCAAAGGTTTAGTATTTGCCAATTCAGTGTTCACAATGACTTTATAGGACATAACTACTGTGAATAACAAGAACTGACTGTAACAATAAATATTATAATAATAATAGTGCTACATTATTATAGTTTAGTATAGTATAGCCTATTAGGACGGACATAGAAACCTTTGATTAATATTTTTCTCTGTTATAACACCTTTTATGCCATTGCTAGATATTACTACTAACTTTGTAAGCCTGTATGTCCTTCTTCCCCAACTCAATTACCACTTTCTTCAAGGCAGGGGAAATGCATATAGTAGATACAAAAGCAATATCTATTGAGCAAATGACAGTTCAAATCCACTTTTTAAAAAACAATTTATTTTACTTTTGTTGTTGTCATTGAGAATATACCCAGCAGAACATACACCAATTCAACAATTCCTACATGTACAATTCAGTAACATAGATTACATTCTCACCTTCCTTTTCTGAGTTATTCCTCCCCCATTAATATAAACTCACTGCCCCTTAAGGCTCCTATCTCATCTTTCGAGTTGCTGTTGTCAATTTGATCCCACATACATAGTCCTTAAGACAGCAAATGCTCAAGGCAGACATTTTTTAGCAGTTAAACTAGACTGTTGTTTGGTTTTGAGAAGGCTTCAGGGGATATTTTTTGCTTAAGGTTTAAAGGTTATCTCTGGGCAATAATTTCCAGGGTTCATCCAGCCTCCATGGCTCTAGAAATCTGAATTCCATGAGAATTTGAAATTCTGTTCTCCAGTTTCCCTGTTTTGACCAGGATTCTTTTATAGAATCTTTGATCAAAATATTCAGTAATGGTTGTTAGGCACTATCCAGTCCTTCTGGTCCCATTGCAAAAGGGGCAGTTGTTCATGGAGACAGTTAGGTACACATTCCATTTCCTTCTCCTTGTCCTGACTCTCCTTCTTCCTCTGTTGTTCCAGGTGAATAGAAACCAATTGTATCAAATCAACTTTCAATAGTGTAAGAAACAATTTGATTTATTAGAATATATGTCTAGATTTGTATTGTGTCCAAATAATTTGTATGTATCTATATGATGGATTAAAGCAAAATCTACAAATGCTCAAAAGATCTCATTTCAGATGGTGGTTTTAAAATTTTTTCTTTCACCAAATGCTTTTTATTCCTAGAGCTGCTAACATGCAGAAGCTTTCCTTTTGTGGTGGGTGGTGGCTATCTTTTAAGGGAATTATCATTTCGCACAGAAGTAATCAGAAAGTCAGTAGCAGAGGAAGGAGGTGGAGAAGCAAAGGGCCTGCCCCCAATTTGTGGATTGGATAATCATTCCTTTAGCAATCACCAGTTTACTGTAATGGTTTCAGTAACAAATACTTGACCTAGATCCATGTGTAATTTCAACCTCAGGGTTGCTTAACTGATAAGGAAAGTTAATAATTTATGATTGAAGTATTTTCAAGTAGCCATTGATGAGAGGCATTCAGATGAACTTGGTGTTATAATTTAGAAAATTCATTTGAGAAAGTACAGCTTTTAGTTCTTCAGTACAGAGCAAAAACCAAGGCTGGCAGGAAGACGTTCTACACACAGTTCAACAAAGATGAAAGAGAGTAAGCTTAGCTGGGATGATTCCTTAAGTTGAAAGAAAAGCTATAATTCATGGTAGGTAATCATGTCATGTCATAAGACGTGTTGTTGTTAGGTGCTGTTGGTTCCAACTCAGAGTGTCCCTATGCACAACAGAAGAAAACACTACCCAGTCCTGTGCCATCCTCACAATCGTTGTTAAGCTTGAGCCCATTGTTGCAGCCACTGTGTCAATCTATCTCCTTGAGGGTCTTCCTCTTTTTCGATGACCCTCTCCTTTGCTTAGCATGATGTCCTTCTCCAGGGACTAGTTCCTCCTGATAACATGTCCAAAGTATGTGAGATGTACTGTCCCCATCCTTGCTTCTAAGGAGCATTCTGGTTGTACTTCTTTCAAGACAGATTTGTTCTTTCTTTTGACAGTCCATGGTATAGTCAACATTCTTCACCAACACCACAGTTCAGAAGTGTCAATTCTCCTTCAGTCTTCCATATTCATCATCCAGCTTTTGTATGCATACGAGGCGATTGAAAACACCATGGCTTGGGTCAGGTACACCTTAGTCTTCAATGTGACATCTTTATCATAAGACACAGCCACATAGTCACAAGATTTTAAGACAAAGAGGGTTATTCTGCCTGGGTATGGAGGTGGGAGAGATGGAAAGCATCAGGAAAGTGCTTATGTGGGTACTGGAATATGAGTAATTTGAGGGTGAGCATGATTTGTATTTCCAAAGATGCATAAAGGCCCTTTTAGGTACAGGGAATTTACTTTGTCTTTCCTTGTTATGTACTTTTTACTTTGCATGGAAGTATGTAATTTTTATTTGTATTTACTTATTTATTTCTACCATGTCTTATGGATTAACATGTTTGCTAAAGCAAACCACCAACAAATAAATTTATAATTTTTTTCCTAAACTGTGTGGTTATTTTGTTTCAGTGAAAATTCTCTAAATAAATGGTTTATGTAGCCAATTTCTTTTAAGGATGTCATCGGTTCAGAATAATTTCAATTTAAAATTGACATTCTGATCACTCAGAACTCCCTTGGAAAAAACAGACATAAACTTTGGATTGATCTTTTTTATCCCCTCCACTAAAGAAAGTTAGTGTCTTTGATATTTTAAGGAAAATCCATTAGAAATATGCTTGTAAGCTCTCAATCATGTCTAGAATATCGCTGCAGTGAAGTTAACTGTCAATCATTCATATCCATGGAAAAAATTTACATGGTAAATGATCAGAAGTAGAAGATTTCAAAAACCTACTTACATTTACTTTGATGTGCACAATTTAATTTTTTTGGCATTATTGTTCACAATCTTAATTATAATTTGTAGGTCAAAAATAAAGTTTTAATTTCTTGAACATTTTCTGTTGGAATACATTTTGATGAAAATTCTCAGCTATATGTACTCAAAGGAGCCCTGGTGGCACAGTGGTTAAAGTGCCTGGCTGCTAACTAAAAGTTCAGTGGTTTGAACCCACCAGCCGCTCCATGGGAGAATGATGTGGTGGTCTGCTTCTATAAAGATTTACAGCCTTGGAAACCCTATGGGGAAGTTCTACTGTGTCCTGTAGTGTTGTTATGAGTTGGAATTGACTTGATGGCAGTGGGTTGGGACAGGTACCAATAGGAAATATTAATATTTTTAAATGTTGTTTTCCCCTGGTGGTAATTCTAGTTCTAGGTATGTGCAAGGATGTGTGTGGTAGTATTGTTTCCAGTATTGAAAAAGTTGGAAGCAATCTGATATCAACCATGGACAGATAAAATATTGAATATTTATAGGTTGGAATACCATTGAATAGTTGAAATAAATAAACCATATATATATATACGTTATATATCAAATCTATACATCTATACCAAACTATTAAACCTGTAGCTGTAGAGTCAGTTTTGACTCATGGAAACCCCATTTGCTTCAGAGTAGGACTGTGCTCCACAGGGTCTTCATGGCTGTGATCTTTCAGAAGCAGATTGCCAGGCCTTTCTTCTGAGGTGCCTCTGGATGGGTCTGAACCACCAACCTCTTTGTTAGTAACCCAGTGCTTAACTGCTTGTGCCACCCAAGGACTCCAATATTTACATTTATATATAATTGAACACAACAAATAATGTGTAAAGCATAGAATAAATTCAATATTTATTATTCCAGCTATGAAAAAAGATGCAAAACAATATTGCATGTTGCTTATGGATATATGTAAAATTATAAAGGATTACGAGATTGGAAGAATATTCTCCAATATCATGTTAGTGGCCACCTCTGGTGTGGGATGAAGTAAAATGGATCTGATGAGACTTCAACTTTAATTTTTATTAATTTTAGTAAAAATAAAGGAAAAATAAAAATACAGAATTACTTGTGGGAACCAAGTTGCCTTTTGAAGAAACATTTTACCTTTCCTCTTCTATCCTTTTCACCACTTGTTTGTCAGTTTTTTGTACTTTGGTGGCTTGAATGTTGCTGTGATGCTGGAAGCTATGCCATTGGTATTTCAAATATCAGCAGGATTACCCATGGTAGACAGGTTTCAGTGGAGCTCCCAGACTAAGATAGACTAGGAAGAAAGACCTGGTTATCTACTTCTGAAAAAATTGGCCAATGAAAACCTTATGAATAGCAGAGGAAAACTGTCTGATATAGTGCCGGAAGATGAGCCCCTCAGGTTGGAATGCACTCAAAATACAACAACAGCTACCTCCTCAAAATAGAGTCGATCTTAATGACATGGATGGAGTCAAGCTTTCAGGACCTTCATTTGCTGATGTGGTATGACTCAACATGAGAAAAAACAGCTGTAAATAATTGGAATGTGGGATGTACGAAGTATGAATCTAGGAAAATTGGAAGTCATCAAAAATGAAATGGAATGGGTAAAGATATCCTAGGCATTAGTGAGCTGAAATGGACTGGTATGGTCTATTATGCCAGGAATGACAAATTGAAGAGAAATGGCATCCAGTCATCATCATAAAGAATATTTTAAGATCTATCCTGAAGTCCAATGCTGTCAGTGATGATATCCACATGCCTACAAAGATGACCTGTTAATCTGACTATTATTCAAATTTAAGCACCAAACATTAATAACAAAGATGAGGAAATTGAAGATTTTTACCAACTTCTACAGTCTGAAAATGATCAAGTGTGCAATCAAGATGCTATGATAATTACTGGTGATTGGAATGCAAAAGTTGGAAACAAAGAAGAAGGATCCGTATTTGGAAAATATGGCCTTGGTGATAGAAACCATGCCAGAGACTGCATGACAGAATTTTGCAAGACCAACTACTTATTCACTGCAAATACATTTTTTCAACAACATTAATGGTGACTATATAAGTGGGCATCACTAGATGGAATTCACAGGAATCAGATTGACTACATCTGTGGAAAAAGATGATGGAAAAGTTAAATATCATCAGTAAGAACAAGGCCAGGGGCTGACTGCAGAACAGACCATCAGTTGCTCATATGCAAGTTCAAGTTGAAGATGAAGAAAATGAAAATAAGTCCACAAGAACTAAAATACAAACTTGAGTATATCCGAGCTGAATTTGGAGACCATTTCAAGAATAAATTTGATGCATTGAACACTAATGACCAAAGACCAGATGAGTTGTGGAAGGACATCATACATGAAGAAAGCAAAAGGTCATTAAAAAGGCAGAAAAGAAACAACCAAAATGGATGGCAGAAGAGATTCTGAAACTTGCTCTCGAATGTCGAGCAGCTAACGTGAATGGAAGAAATAATGAAGTAAAGAATTGAACAGAAGATTTCAAAGGGTGGCTTGAGAAGGCAAAGTGTTGTAATGAAATGTGCGAAGACCTAGGGTTAGAAAATCAAAAGGGAAGAACAAGCTCAGCATTTCTGAAGCTGAAAAAACTAAAGAAAGAATTCAAGCCTGAAGTTGCAATATTGAAGGGTTCTCTAGGCAAAATATTGAATGACACAAGAAGCATCAAAAGCAGATGGATGGGATATACAGAGTCACTGTACTAATAAGAACTGGTTGACATTCAGCCATTTCAGGCGGCAGCATATGATCAGGAACTGATGGTACTGAAGGAAGAAGTCCAAGCTGCACTGAAGGCACTGGTGAAAAACAAGGCTCCAGGAACTGACAGAATACCGATTGAGATAGTTCAACAAAAGAGGCAGCACTGGAGGTGCTCACTTGTCTATGCCAAGAAATTTGGAAGACAGCTACCTGGTCAACCAACTGGAAGAGACCCATATTTGTGCCATTCTAGAGAATGCTGATCCTACAGAATGTGGAAATTATTGAACGATATTATTAATATCACATGAAGGTAAAATTTTGTTGCAGATAATTTAAAAATGGTTGTAGCAGTACATCAACAGGGAACTGCCAGAAATTAAGTCGGATTCATAAGAGGACATGGAATGAGGGATATCATTGCTGATATCAGATGGATCTTGGCTGAAAGAAGAGATACCAGAAAGATGTTTACCTGTGTTTTATTGACTATGCAAAGACAGTTGACATGTGAATCCTAAGAAATTATGGATAACATTGCAAAGAATGGGAATTCCAGAACATTTAATTGTGCTCATGAGGAACCTGTACATATACCAAGAAGCAGTTGTTCTAACAGAACAAGGGGAACTACGTGGTTTAAAATCAGGAAAGGTATGCATCAGGGTGGCATCCTTTCACCATACTTATTCAATCTGTATGCTGAGCAAATAATCTGAGAAGCTGTACTATATGAAGAACTCAGCATCAGGATTGGAGGAAGATTCATTAACAATCTGAAATATGCAGACAACACAACCCTGCTTGCTGGAAGTGAAAAGGACTTGAAACACTTACTGATGAAGATCAAAGACTACATACAGCCGTCATTGTGGACTACACCTCAACAAAAAGAAAACAAAAATTGTCACAATTGGACCAATAAGCAACATCATGATAAAGGGAGAAAAGATTGATGTTGTCAAAGATTTTGTTTTACATGGACCCACAATCAATGCCCATGGAAGTGGCAGTCAAGAAATCAAATGACTTATTTCATTGGGTAAATCTGTAAAAGACCTCTTTAAAGTGTTGAAAGTAAAGATGTCACTTTGTGGATAGCAGGCACCTGACTCAAGCCATGGTATTTTCATTTATTTCATATGCATGTGAAAGCTGAACAATGAATAAGGAAGACTGAAGAAGAACTGCTGCTTTTGAATTATGGTGTTGGTGGAGAATATTGAATATACCATAGACTGCCAGAAGAACAAACAAATCTGTCTTGGAAGAAGCACAGCCAGAATACTCCTTAGAAACAACGAGGTGAGATTTAGTCTCACAGACTTTGGACATGTTATCCAGAAGGACCAGTCCTGGAGAAGGACATCATGCTTGGTAAAGTAAAGAGTGAAAAAGAGGAAAACCGTCAACAAGATGGACTGACACAGTGGCTGCAACAATGGGCTCAAGAAGGAGCGGGCAGTGTTTCGTTCTGTTGTACATGTGGTTGGTATGAGTCGGAACCGAATTGACGGCACCTAAAAGAACAACATCAACAACTTCTATCCTTTAGGTGAACTTATTGGTAGAAAGTATTAATAGAGAAATGGAATGAATAGAAAATGCCAGAGCAAACTAAGAGATAAACTCTAAAATAGGTCAACAATTAGCCCTGTTGATGGTAGGAATGAACACAGGCACTTGTATCCATAACTTTTAGCTTAGACTTTCACATTTGAACCACTCTAAATGTGATTTTTTATTTACATACTGGGCTAGAACTTGGATCAAATCACACAAACTGAACATAGCAAAAATTTACCATTTAAAATTTACCAATTAAGTGATTCTGTCCCTTAAAAATTGCTTTATGCAAAGGTGCCACTGGGCTTGGGGTAGCTGTGGCTTTGAAGCAGTTCCTTCTCTGGATTTAGGCCTAGTGAAATGAAGTGTATATTCTGATGTTATATTTTATGATGTGTTTTGAGTCCTATTATCTTTTTTTTTTTTTCCCTAGAAAATGATTCTTTTCTTGAGATGTACTTTGCTACATTATTGCATGGTTAAAAAGAATTACATCCTGGGGCTAGCTTTTTTTGTTTGTAAGTCAGCTCCACTTCCTTCATAGATGCCATTAGGAAATTTTCTGATTTACAGGAAGTCAGAGCGCAGCCATTGTTTCCTAAAGGTCCCTTTTTCATAAAGTGAGTTTTATCTGCATAAGCATCAACGTTAACGTTATAATAATACACCACATTTGTGTTAAATTTTTCTATGTTCTCGTATTTGCCCATTTAATCCTTCCAACCTTCCTGTGATGCCTGGCATTGGCCGTCATCACTCTCATTTTTAGATGTGGGAACAGAGGCTCAAGAAGTCCATTGCCTTTCCCTAGGGTCACACATGCAAGTAGATGTCAGAGGAAAACTATTACCAGAATGTGTGTGCTTTTATCTACACTCTGAGCAGCTTGAGGGTAAGATGTGTGCATTAGTCACTCCTACAATCCCAGTGTTGCACCAAAACCTGAGGCGTGGCAGGCACTGAATAAATATGGGCTGGTGTATGGAATGAAGATCTTAGATATAATCCTATTTTCAACAATGCAAAATTCAGTGCTGTATAAAAACCTTGTTTCAGAATTGAGTAAGGGTTCTGGGGCATTGAGCGGTGTTGGAAGAAATTCTCTTTTCATTCCAGACATAACTTATAGGTTGTTGTTAGGTGATGTCAAGTGGGTTTCAACTCATAGCAACCCTATATACAACACAATGAAACACTTCTCTGTCCTGTATCATCCTCAAAATTACTGCTATGCTTGAGGCCATTGTTGCAGCCACTGTGCCAATCCATCCTGTTGAGGGGCTTCCTCTTTTTCCATGACTCTCTACTCTACTAAGCATGATGTCCTTCTCCAGGTACTGGTCCCTCCTGATAACAATCCATCCTTGCTTCTAAGGAGCATTGTGGCTGTACTTCTTCCAAGACAGATTTGTTCGTTCTTCTGGCAATCCCTGGTATATTTAATATTCTTTGCCAACACCATAATTCAAAGGCATCAGTTCTTCTTCTGTCTTCCTTATTCATTGTTCAGCCCTCATATGCATATGAGGCTGTTGAAAACACCATGACTTGGGTAGGGCACACCTTAGTCCTTAAAGTGACACCTTTGCTTTTTAATACTTTAAAGAGGTTTTTTTTTTTTTTTCTGGTAACAACACAAGTCTTCTTCTTTTTAATTATTTATTGTGCTTTAAGTGAAAGTTTACAAATCAAGTCAGCCTCTCAGACAAAACTTATACCCACCTTGCTATGTACTCCTAGCCGCTCTCCCCTTAATAAGACAGCATACTCCTCCTCTCCACTCTATATGCCCGGTGTCCATTCAACCAGCTCCTGTCCCCCTCTGCCTTCTCATCTCGCCTCCAGACAGGAGTTGCCCACATAGTCTCATGTGTCTACTTGAGCCAAGAAGCTCACTCCTCATCAGTATCTTTTTCTGTCTTATAGTTGAGCCCAATCCCTGTTTGAAGAGTTGGCTTTGGGAATGGTTCCAGTCTTGGGCTAACAGAGGGTTCGGAGACCATGACCTCAAGAGTCCCTCTAGTCTCAGTTAGACCATTAAGGCTGGTCTTTTTATGAGAACTTGAGGTCTGCGTCCCACTGTTTTCCTGCCCCATCAGGGATTTTCTGTTATGTTCCCTGTCAGGGCAGTGACTGGTGGTAGCCGGGCCATATCTAGTTCTTCCAGTCTCAGACTGATGGAATCTATAGTTTATGTGGCCTTTTCTGTCTCTTGAGCTCATATTTACCTTGTGTCTTTGGTGTTCTTCATTTAAAGAGGTTTTTTGGAGCAGATTTGCCTAATGCAATACGTCGTTTGATTTCTTGTGGATTCAAGTAAAATTAAATCCTTGACAACTTCAATCTTTTCTGCTTTTATCATGATGTTACTTATTGGTCCAGTTGTGATGATTTTCATTTTCTTTATATTGAGGTGTAATCCATAGTAAAGGCTGTGGTCTTTGATCTTCGTCAGTAAGTGCTTCAAGTCCTCTTAACTTTCAGCAAGCAAAGTTGTGTCGTCTGCATATCGCAGGTTGTTAATGAGTTTTCCTCCAAGCCTGATGCCATATTCTGCTCCATATAGTGTAGCTTCTTGGATTTTCTGGTCAGAATACAGACTGAACGAGTATGGTGAAAGTGCATAACCCTGACACACAGCTGTCTTGACAAACCACGCAGTATTCCCGTGTGTTTGAACGACTGCTTCTTGATCTATGTACAGTTTCCTCATGAGCACACTTAACTGTTCTGGAATTCCCATCCTTTGCAATGTTATCTCTAATTTGTTATGATCCACACAGTCGAATGCCTTTTATAGTCAATAAAAGGCATGTAAACATCTTTTTGGTATTCTCTGCGTTACGCAGAAGTGACTAATGCCACATCGTGCCCTCAGGTTGCTCAGAATGTAGATAAAAACACACACATTCTAGTGATACTTTTCCTCTGACACCTACTTGCATGTCTGACCCTAGGGAAAGTCGATAAGACTTCTTGAGCCTCTGTTCCCTCATCTCATTGTTCCACGTCCTCTTCTGAATCCAGCTTGAATTTCTGGCAGCTCCCTGTCAACGTGCTGCTCTGACCAACCTATAGGTTACATGGTAGTTTCTATATACAGGAAGTTCTTTTATCATGGCAAGTGCTGAACAAATTTGTGAAGGTGGTAAAATTTACCTTTGGAATTCCTACCCGTTCAATCCAGCAGGACTTCTCCATTTCCAAGCTCATTTGTGCTTTCTTCCAAACAGAACGTAAGACATTATCAGCAATTTATACCTCACCGTGAATTGAAGTCACCCTCAAGTATAAACAATAGTCTTCGGGGCTTTTTCCAGCTCAGTCTTATTTCTGATTATAAAGGAAATGCTTTGCCCCATTTTAAACTCCATTCGCATTAAATGAGCAAGCGATGGGTGATATGTCTAGGGCTGGGAATTTTGAATCTGGTTGTCTATATGCCATCGAGGCAAAGTCAGGCCTGACAGCTGTTAGGAGCAGAAAAGTCAAATGTGACTCATAATTTGCAAGACATTATGATGTCATAACTTATCAGTATTGAGTTCTACTTAATATTGGCCTCAATCCTATACTCTATTTGCAAACACTAGTAAAAAGTCATTTTCATCAAGCTTTTTTCAAGAAATGACAATAATTCTATTTTTCCAGGAGCTTCGGTATCACACAGTAAAAGTGGCAAGTCATGAGTTGGATAGAACCCTGAGGCTAAGTCTAGTCCATCTCCCTATGATCCAGCAGGGCCACATAAAAGCACCTGGTATTACTTGTGGGAAAACTTCCTTGTGATGGTGTAAGTTTTATTTTTCAGTTAATAGTAATGGTAATAATAACCATGTAAGTTCCTATGTGCCAGACACCGTTTTAAGGACTTTACATGTTTTGAATCACTTTATCATCACACAACAAACAAAGATATTATTTATTTAGTTTCCCCACCCTACTGGGAGGCCCTGGAGAGCAGGGACTGTATGGGTGCAACACCTGCTTTAGACAGAGTAACTGCTCAGGATTTTTTAGTCGAATGCAGTTCATCTAGGTCATGAGCTTGCTGTTAAGAATGCCTTAAAAAGCCTAGCAACAATACTTTATTAAGGATACCACCAGGATAAAAATAACATAAGTAAAATGAAATGTAATGAGTTTTCCTGTAGCTCTCTGATCTCAGGCTTCTGGACATAAATGTGTGATGGTATATCCGAACAGGGAGTCGTTGCTAGGGGGTCCATGTGTGAGTGGTACAAATCATTTTGACATCCCCATACGTTCTGGCCCAGTCTATCAGTCAAAGGCAAAACTCTTCCTCCTCATCTTTCCCTCCGCTGAAGTCATAGCATTTCCAAGCTCTATTTGCTACATAATTACAATGAGTCACAAATCCCATTAAGGTGTCCTGTTTGGGCTGGGTTATTCACTTTTACACAGCAACAAATATCATGAGCAAAATACATCATTTGGCCTTCCTTGACAGACCGGTGGTGCCTATGATTCCATTTTGGTATCTCTGGGTTGAGCTGTGTGCTCTTTTTTCAGCTTCTAAAGAATGCGATTTTAATGCTGGTCACTAGGTGGCGTGGCAGAACTTTTATCAAATTTTCTGTTTCCAGCAAAGGCAAAATGTGATTTCTCTAGCATTTAATTTGATAAAATATATTTAAAAATCAAAATCACAATAATAAATCATCAGCAAGTGGGGAAATGGCCAAATCCCGTAGAAATTAATCACTCCTTATTAGCTTAATGCTTTAGCTTGGGTCTGGAGCAACGAGAAATGTCCAGGAGGGAGAGCCATTTTTGTGGGGAAAAAAAAAAAAAAAAAAGTGTGACTTTTCATCTCTAAGGTATTTCAAAACTCTGATTGCCTTATGTTGCAGAAGTAAATTTTGGTAATTAGCCACAATTGATGGAAGCAAAGTTTTGGTGATAATTCACAGCCCTGAGTCTACCTGCTTTGATTAAGAAAAAAAAAAAAAAAAGAGAGGGGGGAAATCACAAGATACAGGATCTTAGGAGGGCAGAAAAGTGTCTCTGCGTGAGTTTAGGCTTCTGGGTTTGAAACGGAGCCCTGGTGGCACAATGGTTAAGAGCTTGGCTACTAGCTAAAAGGCTGGCATTTCAAATCCATCAGCCGCTCCTTGGAAACGCTGTGGAGCAGTTCTACTCTGTCCTATGGGGTCACTATAAGGCGGAATGGACTCAAGGGCAACAGGTTTGCTTTTCATTTGGGTTTGAAACTGCTTGATGTGCCAAGTCTAAATCTGTGAAAATCACCAAAGAACAATGGTCAGGAGCTTGCATTGTCTTTTGATTCTAATGAGACTTCTGGTTCCTCATCTTCTTATCACTTATCCAGATAGGGTTGGTGGGAAACCGGAAGGTACCATCATACAGTTGCTACCTTCATGGACTGTGGTAGGAAACACCTGTGCTCAAACCCCACGCCGTTGCTCAGAGCTCTATGAGCTAATCAGGTAAGTAGTTTGCCCTGTCATTAAAATGGGGATAGAAACACAACTTTTTGTCAAAGAATTATTTGAGAATTAAATAAGGGAAGGTATATGAAACCCTGGTGGCATAATGGTTAAGTGCTATGGCTGCTAACCAAAGGGTCCGCAGTTCAGATCTGCCAAGCGCTCCCTGGAAACTCTATGGGGCAGTTCTATTCTGTCCTATAGGGTCGCTATGAGTTGGAATGACTCGACGGCACTGGGTTTGGGTTTTTTTTTATGTGAAGCAGTAAGTAAGCATGGTACATACTAAACACAATACACAGCAGCTGGTATTACTTTTGTGAAGACTCATGTACCACTTTTAAAATGTGGGGCCGTCAAGAACTTGGTTTCTTAAAAAAAATTCTTACCTTTGACTTAATGATATTGGATTCAGCCTTGACAGTGTCTGGATACCAACTAAGAAACGAGTGCACCAAGGTGTGCGGTGACAGTGTTACCGGGACTGAAGGATGATGGGCATTATGGACAGCCTTCCTGTGACATTGCCCTCACCATAATTTACCATATTCCAGCATTACTTACGTTACTTTTGCTAAAGCGTTATGATACTCGCCATTCCAGTAATTTGCAAACACATTTTACAAGGCTAAAAGGAAAGAAATGTCAGCACACACGTGCGTTCTGAGGCTTTTAACTTGGGTGTAATACAAAGTTAAAGCAGCAAACATGTCTTTTGAAAAACGGAAGCAAGATCGTTTGCTTTAGAATGATTCTCCGGTGCTGTGTTGCAAACAAAACACTAGATCTGTAACTGTTTTCAAATTTATGAAATAGAGAAACATCCTTCTGAAATTTTTGATTAAAGGCCCAGAGTATAAACCTAAGATTCCATAAAGCACCCTAAAATAGGTATTTGTAAGTTCAATGATTTTCAAGGACCTTTTCTTTTCTCTAATTCTATGTGTTCGAAAGATATAAAGCATGCCTGCCAACTGCAGATCTTTGTGCCAGATTTGTTTCCTTCTCTCTCTCTTTCCTCTTTCTTGCCTGTCTGACATTCAAAGATATGGGAGACTCATGTTGAGGGAGAATTCAAGATACGGAAGTTTCCCTTGTAGAAATAGATAGTGGTGATGGCTGCGCAACACAGTGAATGTAATTAATGTCACTGAATTATCCACTTAAAAATGGTGAAAATAGCAAATTTTGTGTTATATATATACTTTGCCACACACAAAAGATACAGAGATTTTCAACAACTGACAATCACCTTTATCCGTATCCCTGGACGTTGACATCCCCGTCTGTGTGCTTACCAGCACAGCACTATTTTTGTCTTTGTGAAAACTCAAATCGACCTTGTCAGTTCCCTCATTTCACAGCTTTCTTTGCCTATAGCACTGGGCCCACACTCCACAGCTTTAACTGACCTTTCTAGATTCATCTCTTGGAATCCCTGGGTGGTGCAAATGGTTAACGCATTTGGCTGCTAACTAAAGAGTTGGAGGCTCACATCCACCCAGAGGTGCCTTAGAAGAAAGACTTGGTGATCTGCTTTGGAAAGGTCACAACTTTGAAAATTCCATGAGCCCAGTTCTGCTCTGCATGCACGAGGTGGTTGTGGTTGGAATCAACTCGACGGCAACTGCTCTATTTTCAGATTCATCTTTGGTCACTATCCTCATGCTCTGGTCCCGAAGGATCTCCTTTCTGTGATCAGGTGATGCTTTTCCACACTTGTGAGCCTCTGCCCAGGCGTCTCCCCCTGTTCACCTGGTAGACGCCTGGATTTGTTTCCTAGGGCTGCCGTAACAAAGCACCACAAACTGGGTGGCTTAAAACAACCAAAATTAATTCTCACAGTTCTGGAGGCCAGAAATCTGAATTCAGTGTGATGACAGGGCGATGTTCTCTCTGAAAGCTCTAGGGGTAGATCATCCCTTGTTTCACCAGTTTCTGGTGACCGTGGGCATTCCTCAGCTTGTGGCAGCTTAACTCCAGTCGATGCCTCTGTCTTTACAAGGCTGTCTTCCTTCCACATATGTGTCTGTGTCTCTTCCCCTCTTTTAATGACAACACCAGCTATATCGGACTGTGGCCCACCCTACTCTGGTATAACCTCGTGTTAACTGATGACATCTTCAAAGACCTGATTTCCAAATAAGGTCACATTCACAGGTACTGTTTGTTAGGACTTCAACATCTCTTTTGAGGGGATAATATTTAACCCCAAGCAACCCCTAAGCATCCTTCTAGGCACACATACCTCAAATGTTACCTCCTTTGCACATTCCGACCTAGCTTCCCTGGACACATAGGCAGCTCTCAGTGAGCTCGATGCAGAAGCAAAACGAGATCAATTGAGTTTAATTTATGAAATAAAGGTGTAATATCACCATTTAGCCTATTTCCTCCCCAAAGAAATCACAAATTTGTATAAACTGCCAAGATTGTATCCACGAAAATAATTTTTGAAAGATTCCTTACCTACTTACTTTCTCCTTTACTTGGCTTTAGAAGAAAAATAACTTTTTCATTTAATGGAAATATAAATGGAAATGGGTTCTTTCTGGAAGGCACTACATCTTTAATGGAAATGTCAGCAAAGAATGAATCTAAGTTTATATACAATGTTAGCAAGATGTGAGGATTTAACCTTTTTTTTTCAATCAGATGTTGCTAATTTTATAGACTTCCAAAAATGTACATAAAAGCAAAGAAAAAAAAACTATGAGGCTGAAAACTGGTAACTTCCCAAATCAGAGATAATTTCATAAAGGTCATTGGTTTCTAACTTAAAGCATTTTTAATTTCTTTAGAAAAGATCTAATTTTCACTCACTTTCAAGTAAACTGTTTATCAATTTTGAAGAGTTTTATAACATTTTAAACGCTCTTGGATAATTTAACCTAGTGGTTTTCGTATTTCTGGCCATAATCTACAGTGAGACATACATTTACATTGTGCCCAGTACACACATAGATATATATGTATGTGTATTTAAAAATAAACAACAGAAACAGAAATTTCATAAGATAACATGTGCCCTTACTTGTGAGGAAAACTGATATTTTTTATTTTCTATGCTAATTGGGACCCACTTAATTGAATTCCTGTTCCTCCAATGGATTGTAAGCTGTAGTTTGAAAACCATTTATCTAGGTGAATCTGTTAACCAATGTAGGCATCTCTTTTGAAGTCTTCCTGACAGGCCATAAGTCTCTGCTTGTACACAGTCCATGTTTCTACTTCACTAGGAACTTCCATTTTGAGAGAACTCCCGTTAGAAATTGAAAATTGAGCTGAAACTGTTGTTAGTGGCCTAAATCAGTACCCACTCATGGTGACCCATGTACAACAGAATGTGCCCAGTCCCACACCATCTTCAGGACAGTTGGTATGCTCAAGTCCATTGTTACGGCCACTGCGTGTTTTGAGTACCTTCCAACCCAGGGGCTCATCTTCCAGTACTATATTAGACAATATTCTATTGTAATTCATAGAGTTTTTATTGGCTAATTTTCAGAAGTAGATCACTAGGCCTTTCTTCCTAGTCTGTCTTAATCTCGGAAGCTCTGCTGAAACCTGCCCACCATGGGTGCCCCTAATGGCATTTGAAATACTGGGGGTATAGCTTCCAGCAACACAGCAACAATCCAGCCACCATAGTACAACAAATTGAGAGACGATGATGGTGAAAAATACACACACTTGTGCAACTTCCCTAGCAAGACACAAAATGTTTTTATTGCCCCAGGTTCTTTTTTTTTTTTAAAAAATTTTTATTGTGCTTTAAGTGAAAGTTTACAAACCAAGTCAGTCTCTCATACAAAAACTTATATACACCTTGCTATATACTCCTAGTTGCTCTCCCTCTAATGAGACAGCACACTCCTTCCCTCCACTCTCTATTTTCGTGTCCATTCGTCTAGCTTCTGCCCCCCTCTGTCCTCTCATCTCGTCTCCAGAGAGGAGCTCCCCACATAGTCTCATGTGTCTACTTGATCCAAGAAGCTCACTCTTCACCAGTATCATTTTCTATTCCATAGTCAGTCCAATCCCTGTCTGAAAAGCTGGCTTGGGAATGGTTCCTGTCTTGGGCTAACAGAAGGCCTGGGGACCATGACCTCTGGGGTCCCTCTAGTCTCAGTCAGACCATTAAGTCTGGTCTTTTTACAAGAATTTGGGGTCTGCATCCCACTGTTCTCCTGCTCCCTCAGGGGTTCTCTGTTGTGTTTCCTGGCAGGGCAGTTACCTGTTGTAGCCGGGTACCATCTAGTTCTTCTGGTCTCAGGCTGATGTAGTGTCTGGTTTATGTGGCCCTTTCTGTCTCTTGGGCTCATAATTACCTTGAGTCTTTGGTGTTCTTCATTCTCTTTTGATTTAGGCAGGTTGAGACCAATTGATGCATCTTAGATGGCTGCTTAATAGTGTTTAAGACCCCTGACACCACTTTCCAAAGTGGGATGTAGAATGTTTTCTTAATAGATTTTATTATGCCAGTTGGCTTGGATGTCACTCCACAAAATTTCTTGATGCCTCTTCTCAGTAAATATCCCCATCCCCATTACCCACCTGAAACAATCATTGATCTGATTTCTATCATCATGGAATAATCTTGTAAAATCATCCTTTTACTAGCTCTTTGGTCCACTACTCAACCCTACCTCATTCTCTGGGCTGGAAGATACTCTAATTTGTTGAGGTCCTTCTTAAAACTGGTTATTTGCAATTTGATTTGTTAACCCCAATGTAGTTTAAATAATCAAGGAAACCAATACTGTGTTAAAATTTAGAGCAACTTTTTCATATATAACTGTTGACGTATACGGAGTTTGAAGTCAACTAAAATTCTCAGGTCTGAAAAAATAAGATTATTATAAAATGAATTAGTGTTCTTTTAGTATTCGTAATATTTTAATTTTGTACTGAAGTTCAGAACTTTAATGCTTGTCGAAATTAGTTTTGTTGGTTGTACTCATTGGTTCAAGGTATTGAGAGCTAATTTTAAATTTTGTAATCTAACACATTAACTATTCTTTTCCGCTTTGTATCATCTGCCAGTTTGAAAATCACACCTTTTATGTCTTCATCAAAATCTTGATGGAAATGTAGAACAGGACATGATCAAGGGAAACAGTCTAAGGATGCTCACCAAACTTTATTATCCCATGGTGTCACTGGCTAACCTAACATTGGGGGTGATTTTATCTAACCATTCCATTACCCAGCTTCTGCTTCTTTATCTTGTTCCTGAAGGTATTGATGATGTATTTTCAAGGCATGTATTTCTGCTTGAATTATATCTTCTTTTTTTTTTTACTTTATACTTACATCCTAGGAGATCACATTCAGTCCCATGATTTAAAATTCATCAAAATGCTAATACGAATTTATATCTCTAGCTGGGGCCTCTCCCCTGAACTCAGATTTTATAATTCAAACTGCCTACATCACATTTCCACCTGGAGTCTATAATTTACCTCCAACTAATGCATCCAAGGGAAACCCTGGTGGCGTAGTGGTTAAGTGCTATGGCTGCTTAACCAAATGGTCGGCAGTTCGAATCTGCCAGGAGCTCCTTGGAAACTCTATGGGGCAGTTCTACTCTGTCCTATAGGGCCGCTATGAGTCGGAATCGACTCAATGGCATTGGGTTTGGTTTTTTTTAATGCATCCAAAACCAAAAATTTGTTTTCTACCCCCCTCAATATGCACATATCCTGAAATTTCCCATCCTGCAAATGGTATCTTTGTTCTTCTTGTTGCACAGGCCTAAATTCTTGAGTCATCTTTGACTCCTTTTTTTCTCCTATTTACACAATTAAACAGGAAAAACTGTGGGCTTTTTCTTTGCATACATCCAACATTTGGCTACCTCTCAATGATTTTATTGCAACTATCCGGGTCCAGTCATCACCTTCTCCTCCCCAGGCTGTTAGGATAACTCCCATTTGGCCTCACACTGGCTTCCTAACATCTATTCTCCATGCAGCAAGAAGAAGGATCCTTTTCAAACTGATTTCTACTATGTTACCTTCTGCTCAAATCCTCGGTGGCTTTGTGTCTCATAGGACAACCATAGCCTTCAAGGAACCTTCAAGGACCTACATTAAATTGTCCCCTCCCCTCAGCCACCCTTTTCTGACTCTTTTCTGACTACTCTTGTCTTCCCTCACCCTGTATCTTCTGTAGGCACTTTGGCCTCTTTGCAATGTGCTCCCCAGTTCAGGGCTTCAGCTGGTCCTTCCTCCTGGAATACTCTCTCCTGCCTCCTGTCTGCATGGCTCACTCTCTCACTTCCTTGAGTCTTCTGCTCAAATGTGCTACATCACAGCAGCCTTTCATGATCAGTATCATCCCTCATTCCTGGTGCTGTTAGTTGCCATTGAGTTGATTCCACTCATGGCAACCCCATGTGTTACAGAGTAGAACTGCTCCATAGGGTTTTCTTGGCTATGATTTTAACAGCTAGGCCTATCTTCTGTGATACTGCTAGGTGGGTTCAAGCTGCCAAACTTTAGGTTAGCGTTGAACACAAACTGTTTATGCCACCTAGGAATCTCTCATTTCTTCTTAACCTGCTTGATTGTGTTCAGGACCCTCTCACCTTCGCACATGCTATATGTTTATTTTTTGTTCCCCTCTTCTGGAATTTAAGTTCCATCTGTGCGAGTATTTTTTCTCAACTATTGTATTTCCAGTGGCTAGAACAAGGCATAGAACATAGTAAAAAAAAAAAAAACTTAATAAATATTTGTCAAATGAATTAACTGAATAGATGAATCAGTGAACGCCGTGCACAGAATTAAATCTTAGGTGATAAAATTTACATATAACACAATGCATAAAGATGATGCTAGTAAAATTAAAAATATTCAAGAGTTTAAAAAAAGTAATGCTTTTTTTTTTTCCTGAAAATGAAAACCTTCTAAATTTAAATTTGGCCATCTTTGATGTCTAAACCCAAAGCATTTGTAAACGGAAAAATGATTAGGCACGATTCTGTGATTGTCAGGCCAATCCAGAGCTAATCTGGGCCTGATTTGGCATGTGTCGCCAAGGCACATTCATAAACAGGAGATAATGCGCATATTAACAAAGACATAGAACTGTAGAGTTTAATTATATTTAAACGAATGCAAGAAGAGTCTGAAGAACTCTTCTTCTTTGACACCAATTAGAGGGGAGAGGCTTCTAAAAAATGAGTCGTCTGCTGAAGAGAGACTTGTAATATGACTCCTTAAATCCACATAAATTCTCCAAGTTATTTTAACTTTGTTAAAACAGCATGCAAAAAAGAAATCACAAAGGCTGTGTAAAGGAAGAGCTTAGACTGTACAGAGAAACTGAGAAGGTTATTA
Organism: Elephas maximus indicus; assembly: GCF_024166365.1. Lineage (NCBI taxonomy): Eukaryota > Metazoa > Chordata > Mammalia > Proboscidea > Elephantidae > Elephas > Elephas maximus. The sequence goes on along the minus strand of NC_064833.1, from coordinate 55,117,143 downwards.
TTATGACTTGTAAAGGCACTTGCCTTGAACAAGCTGACTTTGCTGATGATGTTGAAGTTCATGTCCATGGCCAGGGCTAACTGCATTGTAGACGGGAGGTTCTCAAGTAGATCGGACTCATCTTCAAAGATAAACACATCAGGCCACACAGCAGAAAGGTTAATGAAATAAGTCACTACAGTATAAGGAGAAAGATTTTTGAAGTAACGGAAACAAAATGCCAACTCATTTTTATAAATAGAAGATGCCTCTAATGCTACGTTTCCCTTACTTCAGTTGGACATACACAGCTAATCACAACAGCACAAATATGTTCATGAAAGAAAAGACTTATTTTCGTAACTGATGAAGGCAAAAAACAAAAAACCTGTTGCCGTTGAGTTGATTCTGACTCATAGTGACCCATAGGACAGAGTAGAAATGCCCCATAGAGTTTCCGAGGTGGATTCAGACTGCTGACCTTTTGGTTACGAGCTGAGCTCTTAACCACTGCACCAGCAGTGCCCCATTGATAACATATCTATTTCATAATTCTAGAACATTATTTCTTGCTAAAATTTGTATACGATGCTTAATGATCAGGGACAAAGGCTAGTGAATAAGCTGGGACAGGAAAAGGATCAAGTTTTTTCTTCTGGTTCTACTGACTCCAGCCATAACATCTGATGGCAAATAATAATGAGTGCCGTGTAGCATTTGAAAGCTTGCAGGGCTCTGTCATACCCATTATCTTATTTGACCCTCATGACAACCCTAAGGGTAGGTATTCATTCCCATTTTGCAGAAAGAAGATAAACAGAACCGAAGCTCAGAGAGGCTGTAAGTGATTGTGCATATTTAGTAGGTAGCTCAGCAAGCAATGGAATCCAAAGAAGAAATGTGCTAAGTGAGTAAATTCAAATGATTGTTATTTATTTGCTTATTAACTAAATGATCAATATGAATACTTTAAAGATTTTTCTACATGTGAATTCAAATTAAATGATAGGCCTGCAGGCTAATAAAATATTCCATAAGTAAAACTGCCCATTCATAGTATCCAAGGGCTTCTGAGAGTTGATTATTTTTGATATTTGTCTTATACTCAGAAAAAAGAAAAAAAAATTGCTATATCATATCCCTATTTTCATTTAAATATTGATTTTAAAGATGAAAATCCTTTGTAAAATAACATAGTTCCTTCTTTCTGAAGGCTGTTGGTCTCTAGTTACCTCCTCAAGCCAAGGAGTTGGAGCAATATCTACTGCCGCTCAAGGAGGAGAGGGAAGGAGCCTACTATTGCTCTTTTTGGTGCTTTCCCTCTCTATTGAAGCACCCTCAGGAATAGTGTTAGGAGCTCAAGAGAGAGGCATAAGGGATTCTGGATTCAGGGGGCTCAGTGGTTAAGAGCTCAGCTGCTAACCAAAAGGTTGGCAGTTCAAACCCACCAGTTGATCCTTGGAAGCCCTATGGGGCAGTTCTACTCTGTGCTATAGGGTCACTATGAGCCTGAATCACTCCAGGGCACACAACAACAGCAAATAATACTAACCAAAACTAAAACCAAACCCATTGCCGTGGAGTCGGTTCCAACTCACAGTGACCCTATAGGAGAGCGTAGAACTGCCCTATATGGTTTCCAAGCCTGTAAATCTTTACAGAAGCAGACTGCCACATCTGTCTTCTGTGGAACAGCTGGCAGGTTGGAACCATGGAACTTTCTGTTAGCAGCAGAGCACTTAACCACTGTACCACCAGGGCTCCTTCTTCAACAAATAATAACCAACCAAGCCAAACCCATTGCCGTTGAGTTGTTACCAATGCATAGCAACCCTATAGGATAGAACAGAACTGCCCCATAAGGTTTCCAAGGAGTGGCTTCAGTAGATTCGAACTTCTGACCTTTTGGTTAGCAGCCAGGCTCTTAACTACTGCACCACCAGGGCTCCCCAGTTCAAGTAAGAGACGCCATTAATTCTCCAGGGTCTCTTAGAAGCAATTGAGCTTCTGGCAGCAGGATGGAAGGGGCTGGAAAGATTGCTGTTCTTTCTGAGTGCTGTGCTCTGGGAGGGAGAGTGATGCTGCAGAAGGAGCAAGCCTTTTGAAGAATAGACTCAGGAGGTCTGAGTTGCAGTTCCATTTGCAGGCTGTGTGCCCCTGGCCAAATTTCTTGGTTAAGAACCTCCATTTCCTTGTGTCTACAATGAGGTTGATGAGGCTTAATCTGCCTGATTATTTTCCTCCTCCTCCATTTTTCTTCGTGAATATTATATGAAACTGCACATGTAATACCTGGCATCTACTAGGCACCGAATATAATTTAGCCTTTACCTCTCCAGGGTTTGCATAACTAGCATAAGATAGCTAGATATTTAAGAAAAAAAAACCCCATAGTATTAAATGTATGACTTTAAAGATCATCTAATTGTTTTTCTTTTTTTATTCAAATCCAGCCAGTTTCTGCTTCTACACACAAACACTGTATTACATGTTTACAGACATCTAGTCAGTCATTTGCCAAGCTTACCTAGCATCCTTTGAGAGTCCCATGTATAGTCATACCAAGTCCGAACCCGATTCTGCACGTTTCTGGGAATGGAGTAAGTGTTCATGTAGGCAATGGTGTGATCCATGCAGGCGCGGAAATGGTTCTGATTGGCTGTGGCTGCCCCAATTACATCTCGCATCTAAAACCACAAAAACGGTCACTCCACAGCAGCAGAGGAATGGGAAAAGTTATTAAAAGTTCAGTTTAATTTAACTGTTCTCTTATGATCGATTCTCTTCTAACCCACTGACTCTTTGATTTAAACACATTGATAAAAAAAAAAAAATTTTTTTTTTTTTTGGGTCCCAATTTTAACCTTGCCATAAAACATTGGGAAAATCAATATCCTCCCTCTGTCCCAATAAGCATGGCAATAAGACCTGTTTCACCTACCACATGAAGTTTTTGTGAGGATTCAGTCACGTAATGCATTCGAACCTTCTTTGTAAACTCGTATATTACTGCAAAAATGTTAGTTGGTATTTAAAAAATTATACAGCTTGTGCTTACGCAGGGAATGTGCAGTGAAAGTTGAGCAATTACCTGGCAGAATGGCTAGTCCCTTTCAGTGAGTCTTACTTTGAAAGCATCCTTCATAGATTATCCAGTGTGGCTGACTGTATAGACGCAATTCATCATGAAATTGCAACCTCTGTACTTCCCTTTGTGTTGTTTAGACAGATAAAATCAAATCTCGTCGTGCTTAAGGCGGAGTATTCAGCAGAAGTTGAAATGTGCTGAAATTACTGAAGCATCATCTACTGCTGTGACAATACTTAAGGAACTGTCAGGTTTTAGTTCTTGGATGTTTATAACTCAGCCGTAAAAACCCACTCTAGGTTAAAAGCCGATCTTTAAGGTCTCAGCGCAAAAAAGATATATAGCTCAACTCCTCCTCTCACATAGAGCGAAGCAAGTGGTTGTAAATTTGCCTTGACTGTGGGTTTATAATAGGGAGGAAAACCAAGGCTTCGCTCTCGAGACTTTGCTCTTTCATTCTAGCAGCTGAACCCTTTATGCTTATGGAAAAACTGCGCATTCTTTGAGATTCAGCTCAAACGGCTCTTAGTGCGATGCATTCCTTAGCTTCCACTTTCAGAGGTAATGGCCTCTTCTAATCATTGAAAGCAACTGCTGAGAAGGAGCTATGTAAATAGCCCAACTGGATACATCTTTTTGAGTTTCTAACTTACTCCTCAGTGACTATTCCAAATATTATTCAACAGCCTCAATTCCCAGATCTCTCTTTTCCAAGCTTCCTACATTACCAAGTCACGTAAAGCTGTGACTGGAGTGTTAAGTTTGAAACCAAGGACAATTAAAAGCATTATTGATTGGTCCTGGGCCCAAGAATGTGTAGTGACTGTAATATGAATGTTTATGAGCTTGCCTTCAATAATGTTGAATTGTCTTGGTGTAGGAGTTGAGGAAAATGTGTATTCCAGGCTAGGAAGTAAGCGAGGATGTGAGAGGAAGAAAACATGTCTCTCTCAGAGAAGAGAATCTTACAGTTAAAATATGATGATTAGTCCAGGGTGTAGTCACTGGTGTGGTTGTATGTGGGAACTCTGTATAAGTGAAAATTTTGTCCCTGGCCCTCTTACTTTTCTGTGTTCTTCCTCAGCACGTTTTATTCACTATGACTCTTTAGGCACAAATTCACATCTCCAGCCTCATCCTTTTTTCTGTGCTGTAGTACCACATTTTCAGTGACTTGATGTTTCTTTTTGTTCCTGTTGAACTTCAAATTCAATATAAAGGCAGTGTGGTGTGGTGTATAGAGCAGAACCTCTTAAACTTCATTTGGATGTGAATCACCTAGAGAGCTTGTTAAAACGTAAGTTCTGACTCAGTAGGTCTGGGTTAGCGTCTGAATTTTAAATTTCCCAAGTTATGCTGGTGCTTCTGGCTCAAAAACTGTACTTTGAGTGGCAAGAGAATTGAACTGGGGCTAGACTTAGCTTTTTAGCCTTGTTGTGAAAATTGCCAAAGTAAGTGTTCAATAAATGTTAGATATTACAATTATTATAAAAACCAAAACCCAAACTCATTGCCAACGGGTTGATTCCGACTCATAGCGACCCTATAGGACAGTGTTATTATTTATGGCTCTGATGTTTACTGACTGTATGAATTAGTGATGCCTCTTAATTTTTTTAAACTGGAGTTTCCTCACTGAATGAAACATTGACTATGATGTGGCTACCTCACATTGATAGAAAAAGAAATTATGAAATAATGTGATTTTTACTATTTACAGTCAATTGATTTGAACGGAAACTCTCTCTAAACCAGCTCTTTATTTTCAATTGGTGTTACCACAATCTCCCTAGCCACTAATAATTGTCATATTTTATATTAACAATTTTTAACCATATGGCATCCATTTTCCCAAGCCTAAAATTTTATTTTAAATAGAGTTTCCTTTACAATCTTTGTCACCACTCCATCACCATGTTCACTGGAGCTGCCGTATTTAACTGGGCTTTCTACATCTCGTATCACCCCCTTCAATTCATATTATATTTTGATTAATCTTCCTTGAATCTCTTTGTTCAAAATCCTCCCCACTCAATTACCATTGCCTTCAGGATAAAGTTCAACATCTTTAACTTAACATTGTGAGCTCTTAAAATATTTTTTTTACATACATCTCTAACCTTCTATAAAGTATCCTTCACTCCAGTCATTCTGGACCTCTTCCTGTTTCCCCAAACATGTGCTTCACCAGTGCCAAATTTTCACACACTGTTCCTCAGCCTGATGGATTCAACACCTATCTGTAATGACTAACTCTACTGGATTTTTAAGATGGCTCAGGTTTATCCTCCTCTATGCACTGGGCAGCCTCCCTTTTCTTAATTAACACAGAGCTTTAAATCTCTTTTCTGTTGCTCACCAGGGACAGAATACCCAACAAGCAAGGTACTCAGGGCTTGCTTGTGCTTAGTTACCAATCTGTTGTGCACAATTTCACCTGTTTTTCACCATATTTTTGACGTGGTGAAACCCATGTGATTGACCACATCAAAGAGGTAGTGAAACCCAAGTGAAATTGTGCACTATGGATTAGTAAGTAAACACAAGTAAGCCCGTGTGTGCTTTGCTTTCTGGTTAATCCACCCCTGCCATGTATAGTAGACCCTTGACATTCATGGCTGTAGGGCTTGAATTTTGGCCATTTGTGAGCAGCTCCAAGTGTCATAAAGAAGAGTTTTTATTATCGAAGTTTGTTAAAGCACGAGTTTTATTCATACCTCTGAGTGTAGTGAGTGTGAAGAAATGATTAACCTAGTGGGAATAATCATTTCATGGTTTAGCCTAACTCATCACCCGGTACACAAATCTTAACAAGGCTTTATTGTTCTCTAACATGTAGATTGTAAAATATCTCTCAGGAAAATACAACTTCTAAAGATTGCATGCTGTAGAGTTTTTTTCCTTGTGTATTGGGGAATTCTCAAAGATTTTAGGCAATATCCTTTGCAAATGACAAGTGCCTTGCAATATAGTTATGTATGTATTTATTTTACTTTCTTACTAGACTGTGATTCCTTGAGAATAAAGGCAAGCAGATGCCATAATACACATTTATTAACCAGATATTTATTAATTATTTTAGATGGCATTTGGTAAACTCTGGTTTAAATGATCTCTGAAACCCCTTTTAACTCAGTGACTTCATGACAATACTTGAAGTTTAAATAAATAAAAGAGTTTTTGAGGGTTTTTAGGAAGCTCCAAGTAAGAAGTTAGCTTATAAAGTTGACTTTCTTCAGGAGTCCAAGCTGTCATTGCTGACAGGTCTTCTGAGTATAACAGGTAATTTATACAGAAATTTAGTATTAATAAAAATTCTGTACTTAACTTTGAGCAAATGCAATTGAAGAGACTGAGATCATTATAACCCAGTTAGGAAGACGATCAGGGAACCAGGGCAACAGAAAAGAATATGACATGGATTGAGAGGGAATACATAACATGTACTTAACTGCATTTGGCTAGAGGTTTCATGGAGTCATCTGACAGATTCAATATTTTAAAAATTGAAAGACAATGTTGACCCAATTATATCCTCTAATTCATTAAAATACATGAAAGTTAGTAAAGAAGAAGAGTCAGACAGATTTTGATTTTTACTCCATAAGATTTATAAACACTTGTTAGCCTTTCCAAAATGACAGTGTTATATATTCACATTTCAACTTACCTGACCAATTAGGCTGGAGAACACAAAAACTCCAGAAAAAAAATTCAAGAGTTGAAAAACAATTTCAAATGAAGTTTGTGGTTCTGGAAGGCCCCCGATGGTAATTAAAGTTCGAACTGCCCAATAATAACATCTCAGATACCTTTGAAAAGAGAAGACATATATTTTGCTTTTTATTATAACATTGAAATACCACTCTGCTTGAGAGCACAGATTACTACTAAATTATAACAAAATTCCTCCTAATCAATATTTTCTTGGTATAGACAGCATTGGCAAATACCATGCATGCTAATAAAAACTTCTTGACAAACAGTGAGAAATGACTAAATAATAAAACCCAAGGAGGGGGTTAACTAGTTCTACTTATCACCTGCTGTAAAACAAATCACCCCAAAGTTTAGTGGTAAAAACAACAACCATTTTATTAGGGTCATAATTTTGTGGGTCAGAAATCTGTACAAGGCCCAGCATAGATGGCCCTTGATGACTGTGCCATTTTCTGGGGTGACTCGAATGGCTGGAGATGTCTGGGAGGACTTGACTGGGGCCAAATATCTTGGGCGTTGGTTCTGGACACTGGCTGGGTTCCTCTGTTCTTCTCCAAGTTATGTGTTCTCAGAATGCCCAATGTGGCTTCTTCATTCACGTATCTGGGCCTGGGCTGATACGGTTGAAATATGGCCCGGGTGGGTATTCCTCTCTTTCCATGCAGCCTCTCAATATGACTAGCCTGGGTTTCCTCACAGCATGGCAGTCTCAGAGTAGATGAACTTTTTACATAGCGGCTGATTTCCCCCAGAGCAGCAGGTGCCCAGGCAGTAGCTTCAAGGCTTCTTATACCTCTGAAATCCCATAAAGTCTTAATCCATTGCCACATTCTATTTGTCAAGCTAGTCCCTAAGAACAGCTCAGATTGAAGGGAAGGGAAATTTGAATCTGCCTTTTAATAAGAGGAGCAGAAAGAATTTGAGACCATCTTTAAACTACCACACTAGTGATTTGTGGGGAATATTATAGAGATCAAAGATATTTATGCAGATGGGAAAGCCCTTTACAGTTTTTATCCAATTGTTTTTACTAATGGAAAGCAGACCAGGTAAATGCCATTCCTTATCTTTTCTACCCACACCCTATTACATTACTGAACAGATGTACATGGTAGAGACGGGGAGAAATGAACTCCATCTTAATAGGGAAATCACTCTCGGGCGTAATAGGTAATTTTTGTAGATATTTAATATTGAGGAAAACCAAGTATATTCAGAAATATATTCAACAAAGATTTTGTTCTTAACTTTGAGCAACTGCAAATGGGGAGGCTGAGATCATTATAGCCCAGACATGAAGAGGATCAAGGAGCCAAGGCAACAAAAAAAAAAATATGACATGGATTGAGAGAGAACATACAGCATTCACTTCGATGCATTTGACTGAAGGTTTCACTGACCCCATAGTGAGGTGGGAAGGGAAGTTAGTATTAGGGCGCCACTGTGTATGTGTGTGGGGTCCCTATGTGGTGCAAATGGCTAAATGCTGGACTACTAACTGAACGGTTGGCATTTTGAATCCACCCAGAGGTGCCTTGGAAGAAAGACCTGGTGATCTGCTTCTAAAAAATTACAACCTTGACAACCCTACAGAGTGCAGTTCTACTCTGTAACACATGGGGTCTCAATGAGTTAGAATCAACTTGACAGCAACTGGTTTGGTGTTTAGTTTGTGTGTGTCTGTGTGTGCATGTCTGTGTAAAAGTTTTTGTGCATGATTAGGTGAACTATTTGGGTGTTTTCCATATAGTGTTGATTACAGAGTTAGAGGTCAGACATTCCCACTGAATCTTTAATAAAATATCCTGTGTATAAAGAACATCTACAGATGTCATTATAGAGAGTCTTTTATTTATTTTGTTGTTGTTGAGAATACACACAGCAAAACATACACCAGTTCAACAGTTTCTACATGTACCATTTAGTGACATCGATTACATTCTTCCAGTTGTGCAACCATTCTCACCCTCTTTTTCTGAGCTGTTCCTCCCCCATTAACACAAACTCTCTGCCCCATAAGTTTCCTATCTAATCTTTTGAGTTGCTGTTGTCAATTTGATCTCATATAGATAGTTCTTAAAAGAGCATAACGCTCAAGGCAGACATTTTTTACTAGTTAAGCTAAGCTATTGTTTGGCTTTAGGATGACTTCAGGAGATATTTTTGATTTAAGGTTTCAAGATTATCTCAGGTAAATAGTTTCAGGGGTTCATCCAGCCTCCATGACTCTAGAAAGTCTGGAGTCCATAACAATTTTTGAAATTCTGTTCTGCATTCCCTCCTTTTGATCAGAATTCTTCTAAGGAATCTTTGATCAAAATGTTCAGTAATTGTAGTGGGGCACTGTCCATTTCTTCTGGTCTCATGGCAAAGGAGGCAGTTGTTCATGGAGCCAATTAGCCACACATTCCATATTCTTCTCCTATTCCTGACTCTCCTTTTTCCTCCGTTGTTCTGGATGAATAGAGACCAATTGTTGTGCCTTGGATGGCTGCTTGCAAGCTTTTAAGATCCCAGGCACTACACATTGAACTAGGAGGTAGAAGAGAAGCACTAAATATGTTGTAAAACATGTTGTTAGGTCAATGAAATCATGACCCTAAACCTGCAAACCAAGAAACCAGATCCCATGAGGTTTTTGATTGTACATAATCAGCCTTAGCAGCTACTCTTTCTTTTCTTTGCCATTACTGTAAATATATCTATCACACAACTTTTGCCAGTTCACCTTTTTACAGGTGTACAATTTATTGATAGCAATTACAATAATTGGCTGTGCAACCCTACCCTTAATCAATGAGATATTTCCACCCCCTCCTTCCTACTGCCCTGGTATCCACTAATAAAATTTGTTCTCTATATTTGCCTTTTCTTGTCTTTATATGTAACTGAAGTTATATAAAAGTACGTTAAGTAGATAGTTCACTTAGCATAATGACTTCCATCTCCATCCATACTGTAGCATATATCAAGACTTAATTTCTTCTACTGGCTGAGTAGTATCCCGTTGTATGTATATATCACAGTTTGTTTATCCATTCATCTTTTGATGGTCATTTAGGTTGTTTCCACCTTTTGGCTGCTGTGAATAGTGTTGCAATGAACACTGGTATAAAAGTCTGTTTGAGTCTCTTCTTTCAAGTCTTTTGGGTATATACCTAGGAGTGGAATTCTGGGCCATATGGTAGTTCTGTTTTTAGTTATTTGAGGAACTGCTACACTGTTTTCCACAATGGCTGTACCACTTTGCATTGCACCAGCGGCTGATAAGGGTTCCAATTTCACCATATCCTTGCCAACGTTTTTTTGTTTGTTTGTTTTATATTAACCATCCTAGTTGGAGTGAAATGGTATCTCATTGTGCTTTTGATATGCAACTCTCTGATGGTTAATGACACTGAGCATCTTTTCATGTGTTTGGTGGCCATTTGAATGTCCTCTTTAGTGAAATGTCTGTTCAAATCTTTTGCCTGTTTTATGATTGAGTTGTTTTGTTGTTGTCAACGTTTTAAATATATTTGGTTTTTAGATTTTTGTCAGATATGTAGTTTCTGAAGAAATACTCCCCGATGATAGCTTGTCTTTTCACTTTTTTGATAAAGTCTTTTGATGAACAAAAGCTTTTAATTTTTATAAGGTCCCATGTATTTATTTTGTCTTTTGTTGTTTTTCCTTTTGTTATTATATTAGATAGTCCATTGTTAAAAGCTAGGCCTGGCAGCCTTGCCCCTGCTTTTTCTTCTATGAATTTTATGATTTTAGTTTGCACATTTTGGTCCTTAATCCATTTTGAATTTGTTTTTTTGTATGGTGTGAGGCACGGATCCTGTTTCATTTTTCTCACGTGGAAATCTAATTTTCCCAGCACCATTTACAGAAGAGACTCTTCTTTCCCCATCAAACAGACTTAGCACCCTTGTCAACAATCAATTGACCATAGATGTGTGGATTTATTTCTGAAGTCTCAATTCTAATCCATTAGTCTATGTGTCTATTGTTATACCAGTACCAGGCTGTTTTGATTACTATACCTATGTTTTAAAATCAGGAAGCGTGAATTCTCCTGCTTTGTTCTTCTCTTTCAACATTGCTTTAGCTATTTGGGGCCTTGCAGAGCGGCTTTTAGATTTAGTGGGTCCCAATTAACTAGTCTACTATCCTGGGTGGGCATAGAAGAGCATTACCTTTTACAGAATCCTGCTCTAGTCAGGCTCCTATTTCTCATCTGGTGTGCCACATACACCCATAGCACTTTAAGTAACTGTGTATTAGTCTTTGAACAAGGTGGCCTTTTTCTCTTTTTGTAAAAATAGTTTAAGATTTTCACATCTTCCAAATAATAAGAAGTTGGGGTTTCTAAAGGAAGAAAGAAATTGGTTGAATTCAATATTCAAATACAAACAGATCTAAAAGGAAATCACTCATTTTGAAACTAGGGACCTTTTGAAGGACATGGCTTTTTGTTTGTTTGTTTGTTTCCCACACCTAGTGCTTATAGGAAAAGAAAAAATAATTAATTCTTTGGTAGGCTTGGAAACCATGGTGCCAAAAGAATAAAAACACTGCCTCTCTGCAATTTTTTTTTTTTAGCAGACTTTCTTAGACTTAATGTTACGGTGAACTTGATGTTAAAGAGAGAACCACCTTGAGGAAGTACAAAATTCATTTTATAGATTGCATTTTTAACTTGTCAAATTCCAATTTATAATTTCCCATTACCTGATTTATTTTGGTCATAGGTACTGGATCTGTGAGTCTCTTAAAAATAAGGAAATTTGTTCAGCCTAATACTGCCCAAGAGTGGGGCGGGGCTATACTCTCCACATTGCTGACTCCATTACAAGCATTGGGATTAGTGTCCCCTCCAAGATCACTGTAGTGTTATCACTGTAGTGCTAACAGGAACTAGCATAGGAATTATTCCCTCTCATTTCTTATTTCTGGATATTAAAAAAATAACAATCAAATGTGAACTTTGAGCATGATTTTCCAAATCTGAAGGCTTAGCCTAGAACTTTTTTTTAAAAAAGATATTAATTGTAAATTTTCTGCCCTGATGCTTTGAGGTTTATTTGGGATTCTTTTCTCAGTCACGTCTTACACACAAACATGCACAACCAAAGGTAAGATTTGTAATTTAATTAGATGGCCTCTTATTGATTTTTCTAGGATTAGCTTAATTAGTCAAGTGTGTTCACCTCTAATATTCACACTGCAGGCGGATAGATCTTTCAAGGAGACGCTATCTGGTTGATTTAATGCCTGAACTATCTAACAAACAGGCTCTCTCTCTGAAAGTATATGAAAAAATGCTTTAGCATGCTAAAGTTAAAACAAGGCAGAATTTGACATAAAAAACATATTAGCGGGAAGCTACAAATTCTTTCATTTTGAAAAAAAAAAAAAAAAAAAGTGACATGCAGCTTTCCCCCAATATTTCATTATAAAAAATTTCAAACATACAAAAAAATGGAAAGAATTTTGCAGTGAACACCGTCATACCCACCACCTAAATTCTCTCATTAACATTTGATTATTCCTACGTTGTCACATATCTATCCATTAATTCATTTTAATTTTTTAGTACATTTCAAAGTAACTTGCAAATACTCCTAAATATGGTATTTCAGAATACATATTCTTAACTAGAGCTCAGTACTTGTTTAGAGTTACTTTTTATTTTGAGCATATAATTAAATCCACAAATATTATGTATACTACTCTATGAATTTTGACAAACGCATACACCTGCATACTCAAACTCCTATTAAGATACAGAACATTATTATTGCTCTAGAAAGTTCTCTCATGCTCCTGCTTAGTCAATCCCTGCCCCCACTATTAGTTTTGCTCATTTAGAATTTCACATGAATAAAATCACACAGTATGTTCACTTTTGTCTAAGGCTTTGTTCACTCAGCATAATGATTTAGAGGTTTATCTGTTGGTGTATGTATCAGTACTTCATTCTGTTTTGTTGCTGTTGTTCTCGTTAGGTGACATTGAGTTGGTTCAGACTCACAGCAACCCTATATACAATAGAAGGAAACACTGTGTGGTCCTGCACCATCCTCCTAATCATTGTAATGCTTGAGCCCATTGTTGCAGCCACTGTGGCAATCTAGTTCCTTCTTCCAGCAGTCCATGGTATATTCAATATTCTTAGCCAACGTCATAATTCAAAGGCATCAATTCCTCTTTGTTCTTTCTTATTCATTGTCCAGCTTTCACATGCATATGAGGCAAGTGAAAATACTACGGCTTGGGTTAGGATCACCTTAGTCCTCAGGGTGACATCTTTGCTTTTTAACACTTTAAGGAGGTCTTTTGTATCAGATTTGCCCAATGCAATGCATCCTTTGATTTCTTGAGTGCTGCTTCCATGGGCGTTGATTGTGGAATCAAGTAAAATTAAATCCTTGACAACACCAATCTTTTCTCCATTTATCATGATGTTGCTTATTGGTCCAGTTGTGAGGATTTTTTTTGTTTTTTTTTCTTTATGTTGAGGTGTAATCCATACTGGAGACTGTAGTCTTTGATCTTCATCGTAAGTGCTTCAAGTTCTCTTCACTTTCAGCAAGGAAGGTTGTGTCATCTGCTTATCACAGGTTGTTAATGAGTCTTTCTCCAATCCTGATGCCACATACTTCTTCATATAGTCCAGCTTCTCGTATTATTTGCTCAGCATACAGATTGAATATGTATGGTGAAAGGATACAACCTTTCCTAATTTTAAGCCACACAGTATCCCCTTGTTATGTTTGAATGACTGCTTCTTGGTCTGTGCACAGGTTCCTCATGAGCACAGTTAAGCATTCTGGAATTCCCATTCTTTGCAATATTATCTATAATTTGTTATGATCCACACAGTTGAATGTCTTTGCATATTAAAAAAAACAGGTAAACGTCTTTCTGGTATTCTCTGCTTTCAGCCAAGATCCATCTGACATCAGCAATGATATCTGTTGTTCCATGCCCTATTCTGATTCTTGCTTGAATTTTTGGCAGTTCCTTGTTGATGTACTGCTGTAACCATTTTTGAATTATCCTCAGTAAAATTTTACTTGTATGTGATATTGTTTGATACTTTCCACATTCTGCTGGATCACGTTTCTTTGGAATAGATACAAATATGGATCTCTCCCAGTAAGTTGGCCGGGTAGCTGGCTTCCAAATTTCTAGGCATTGAAGAGTGAGTACCTCCAACGTTGCATCTGTTTGTTGAAACATCTTAATTGGTATTCCACCAGTTCCTGGAGTCTTGTTTCTTGCCAATGTCATCAGCGCAGGTTGGACTTCTTCCTTCAGTACCATTGGTTCTCGATCATATGCTACCTCCTGAAATTGTTGAACATCAGACAATTCTTTTTGGTATAGTGACTCTGTGTATTCCTTCTGTCTGTTTTTGATACTTCCTGTGTCGTTCACTATTTTGCCCATAGAATCCTTCAGTATTGCAACTTGAGGTTTGAATTTTTTCTTCAGTTCTTTCAGCTTGAGAAATGCCCAGTGTGTTTTTCTCTTTTGGTGTTCTAACTCCAGGTCTTTGAAAATTTCATGAAATACTTTACTTCATCTTCTGGAGCTGCCCTCTGAAACCTTCTGTTCAGCATTTACTTCATTATGCCTTCCTTTCACTTTAGCTACTTTACATTCAAGGGCAAGTTTCAGAGTCTCTTCTGACATACATTTTGGTCTTTTCTTTCTTTCCTGTCTTTTTAATGACTGCTTGCTTTCTTCATGTACGATGTCCTTGATGTCATTTCACAACTGGTCTGGTCCATGGTCATTAGTGTTCAATGCATCAAATCTATTCTTGAGATGGTCTCCAAATTCAGCTGGGATATACTCAATGTCGTATTCTGGTTCCTGTGGACTTGTTTTAATTTTCTTGAGCTTCAACTTGAACTTGCATGTGAGCAACTGTCCCGCAGATGGCTCCTGGCCTTATTCTTACTGATGATATTTAGCTTTTTCATTGTCTCCTTCCACAGGTGTAGTCAATTTGATTCCTGCGTTTTCCATTCGATGAGGTTCACATGTATAGTCTTTGTTTATGTTGTCGAAAAAAGGTATTTGCAACGACAAAGTCATTGGTCTTACAAAATTCTATCGTGTGATCTCTGGTGTCATTTCTGTCATCAAGACCGTATTTTCCAAATACAGATGCTTGTTTTTTGTTTCTAGATTTTGCATTTCAATCACCAGTAATGATCAATGCATATTAACTGCATGTTTGATCAATTTTAGACCACAAAAGTTGGTAAAAATCTTCAGTTTCCTCATCTTTGTTATTAGTCATTGGTGTGTAAATTTGAATAATAGTTGTATTAACTGGTCTTCCTTGCAGGCGTATGAATAGTTTCCTATCATTGACAGTATTGTACTTCAGGATAGATCTTGAAATGTTCTTTCTGACAATGAATGTAATGCCATTCCTCTGCAATTTGTCATTCCTGGTATAGTAGACCACATGACAGTCTGAATCAAAATGGCCAATACCAGTCCATTTCAGCTCATTAATGCCTAGGATATCAACATTTATATGTTACATTTCATTTTTGACAACTTCCAATTTTCCTAGATTAATACTTTGTACATTTCACCTTCCAGTTATTAATGGATATTTGCAGCTGTTTATTCTCATTTTGAGTCATACCACATCAGCAAATGGAGGTCCCAAAAGCTTGACTCTATCAACGTCATTAAGATCGACTCTACTTTGAGGAATGGGTGCTACTTTGAGGAAGCAGCTCTTCCCTAGTCTTATTTTGAGTGCCTTCCAACCGGAGAGGCTCATCTTCTGGCACTATATCAGATGACGTCCGGGTGCTATCCGTAACATTTTCACTGGCCACGTTCTTCAGAAGCAGACCACTAGGTCCTGCTTCCTAGTCTTTTAGTTTGGAAGCCCTGCTGAAATCTATCACCATGGGTGACCCTGCTGGCATTTGAAATACCAATGGCATAGTTTCCAGCATCACAGCAACATGCAAGCTACCACAGTACAACAAACTGACAGACACATGGGTGTTTTATTGCTGAGTAGTATCAATTTTGTGACTATATAACATAGTTGCTCTATTTAATTGATGAATACTTAGGCTATTTCCAGTTTTGGGCTATTATGAATAGAGTTTCTATGGATATTCTTGTGCAAGTCTTTTTATGGACATATATTTTCATTTCTCTTGGGTCAATATCTAGGCTTGGGATTTCTGAGTTGTAAGGTAGGTACATATTTAATTTTATAGGAAACTATCAGATCTTTTTTCAAAGTGGTTGTACTATTTTACCTTCCTTTCAACAATGTGTGAGAGATCTAATTGCTCCATATTCTTTCCCAGACACTTCATACTGTCAGTTGTTTTAATTTTAGCCATTATGGTGGGTATGTAGTGGGAAATGCAACTTTAAACTACCCATTCTGTACCTATCTTTATGTGCAGACTTTCTTAACTACTCCAATCTACCTTGGTCTGAGGTTACTGGAAACTTATTACTGGAACCACTGGGCTTGGGGGAGAATGGTCCCATTAGAATGGATGCACCATGATGACAGTATTTATGTGCTTACCACATAATACGAGCTTAATACTATTTGTTGAATAATATGAATGAATGAATGAATAGAACGGTTTTGCATGCCGAAACCAGGTGCTGTCAATTCCACCTCATGGTGACCCCATGTATGTCAGAGAGAAATTGTATTCCATAGGGTTTTCAACGGCTGATTTTTCAGACACGAATTGCCAGGACTTTCTTCTGAGGCACCTCTGAGTAGACTCAAACCTCCAACCTTTTGGTTAGCAGCTGAGCACGTTAACATTTGTACTAGAGACTCCTCTGCATGCCTAGACTGACTGAAATAACAATATAGGGAAACTGTAGCTTCAAGCACATCTGTGTAATCCTCTTCCAGTCTCTTCCCTGTCATGCTGCCAGCTGCCCTTCATCTCCCTTCTGGTCCATTGAACTTGTTGCTATGGTGTGGTCCTATTATATCCAAAGACGTCCTCCCAGGCATTATAGCGTAAAGACCATTATTACTTTTTTTTTGGCAGTGTCTGAACTCAGGTATCTAGGGGACCCTGAGTAAATACCTTTACATATCTAGATCTCATCATCTTCATCTAGAAAACAAAAGGTATAGATTATCCTAAATTCCCCTAGCGCTAAGGTGTAGTAATTCTGACTTCTTTCTTACCCCATCTAAAGCCAGAATTTCCGTGGCCGCCTTCCTGGGTCTTCTACTCTTTCCTTCAAAAACCTATGCATTGGGGACTAGGGTCAGAATGTGTTAAGAAGCTTGTACACATTAGGAAATTTATATCAGAAAATAAGTACATTGGGGACATTTCTGAATACACAAGTAACCTTACTTTTTTTGTGTTTTTTTTTTCCTTTTGAGCTAAACATCTTTGTTTTTTTGTCAAATTTCACAGGATGTCAATCATTCTGTATAAACGAAAATGCCTTCTACTGAAATCAATAGACATTCTTATCCTGGTGAAAGTTAATGGAACAATAATAAACTTCACTGATTTTAAATAGTCACAACACTCTACGTTTTCCCCACAATCTGCTGCTAATTCTAACTAGGGCAAAGTTTACGAATCCAATGGCCTTCATAAATGACCTTCAATTTATAGGCCATCACAGACCATCACAAGGGCTAAGTAAAAAACATTTTAGATAATTATTGCAAAAACTTGGCTTAGAAGGTCAAAAGATAATATGAAGCAATAGGAGGAGCAGGTGATGATTAAACATTGTGAAGAAAATGTAATTATATTAATAATTGTCATACACAAATTATCTAAATTGTATGTAGAAATGTTGCTTTTAAAAGCGTTTTCTTTCTGCAGGTCAGGCAACCTGCATCCCTGACAACTGGCAACAGTGTTATGGGAGTTTTGGTTTTGAGTGAGAATGCTCCAGTCCAAATGAACAGAGCAGGCCCAATGGGATAATGTTAATCCCCATTATCAGGGAATATGGACTGTATGATACACCAGTTCTGTGAAATGTATTGAAACTTGTATTTTGATGTAAAAAAATGGTCACTTTTTGTATTTCACAAGTGATTAAGAAGACTGGGTAGTTCCTAACTCTATTGTTGTTGTTAGCTGCTCCTGCCTCACAGCCACCCCATGCACAAAGAGACTGAACTGTTGTGATCCATTGGGTTTTCATTGGCTGGTGTTTTTGGAAGTAGATTGCTAGGCCTTTCTTCCTAAAATATGAGAAAATAAGTTTCTGTTCAGTAAAGCCACCCACTTGTGGGATTTCTGTTATAGCAGCACTAAGAAACTAAGATGCTAGCCATTAAATCAAGCTTGTTAATTGGGTTGTCAAATCTTTTATATCATTACTAATTCTTTTTTTTGGTTGCTTGACCCTTCACTGGAAACCCTGGTGGCATAGTGGCTAAGTGCTACAGTTGCTAACCAAGAGGTCGGCCGTTTGAATCCACCAGGTGCTCCTTAGAAACTCTATGGGGCAGCTCTACTCTGTCCTATATAGGGTTGCTATGAGTTGGACTCAACTCGACGGCATTGGGTTGGTTCTTTGGGTGGACCTTTCACTAATCGTGTGTTGAACATCTCCCACGTTGATGGTATATTTGTCAATTTCTCCTCATTCTAATAATTTTTACTTTATGAATGTTTGAATTATTATAATATTTTATTAGCTACATACTTAGAATTGGGACGTCTTTATGATTAATTGAAACTTTTACCATTATTTCGTGACTTTCTTTTTCCCTAAAACGTTTTTTTTTTTACTTTAAAGCCTATTTTGATTAATGTTAAATGAAAATCTCCTTTAATTGATGAGTTTAGCCCCTATTAATTTACTGTGCTTATTCAAAAATTGTTTCTACCATCTTAATTTATGCTTTCTATTTGTCTTGCTTTTTCTATATTTCTCTCTCAACCATGTCTCTTTAATTTTGCCTTTTGTGGGGGATGGGGGCAGATTTATTGGGTGTCTTTTAAAATTTTCTTATTCTATTTGTTTTTCTGAATAAGAGGTTATCCTCTTTTTGTTCTTTAGTAGTTATCTCTGCTCTTGTCCTACTTTAACCCCAGCTTCAGTACTTAGTTTTGCCTTTGGAGATGCTTCTTATTTTCTAGAGAATTCAGGAATCACTGAACACTATTTTAATTGTAATTTATCTAGCAATTTATATTATAACGAGTATTACAATGAGTAATTTTATACCAAAATTTACAAGTAATTTATCTTGTATTTTAGTGAATATACTTGGTCTGAAATATAGCTGGAATCAGAAGGCTAAAATATCAGTATTCTTTAAGTTTCTTACAGGCTGAAGCTAAGAGTTATTTCTTTTTTCCTTATTTCTTCCCTCTCTTTCCTTCTGCCTTACTCGAACATATAACATATGTTGAGGGTCTATTATATGTGAATCTCTATCTCTCTTTCTCTGTCTACCTACTGGACTCCTGGTGTGGTGGTTAAGAGCTCAGCTGCTAACTGAAACGTTGGCAGTTTGAATCCACCAGCTGCTTCTTGGAAATCCTACGGGCAGTTTTAGTCTGTTCTATTTTGCTTATAGGTCTCTATGAGTCGGAATCAACTCCGCAGCAACGAGTTTGTTTGTTTGTTTGTTTTTTAATGTATCTATCTACCTAATCTATCTATATTTAAGGAGCCCTGGTGGTGCAATGGTTAATCGCTTGGTTGCTAACCAAAACGTTGGTGATTTGAACCCACTCAGTAGCTCTGCAGGAGAAAGATCTGGTGATTTCCTCCTGTAAAAATTACAGCCTAGAAAACCCTATGGAGCAGTTCTACTTTGTCACATGGGGTCATCAGGAATCAAAAATCAATTCGATGGCACACAACAACATTATATATTTAGCAATGTCCTAGGCACTGGAAATAAGACAGTTCCCCAGAAACTGCAAAGAGGCATCCAGTGTTAAAAGACAAATAACCACTTTTTCTGGAAAGCATTATGATGCAACCCTATATCAATGTGCGAATGTGATAAAAAATGGCTATGTCTCTGGATTTGGGGGTTAAATAGACACAGGTACCTAATGATGTCGGATTACACGCTCACTTTTGGCATTATTTGATGTATTTGGCATCTCACTCAATTTCCTATCCAAATGAGTTATTTATATTGAACTAAATACATACTTTAATTAAATGAACCCACATTCTAAAGAAAATTATTTATAGGTTTGGTTATAAACTTTCCAGGAATAGATTTTCTTTTTTTCCTTCAACAGGTATTTTTGACTTTCAAACCAGTTCTGGATAAAATTCCAAAAATGTTGTTATGATCTTTCTCACACATCCAATTCACTCTAGGTAGTGTGCAATTTTGTAAGGTATTTTAACTCTATTTGCTCCGTTCTATAATTGCTCCCTTTCCCAAGACTGCCCTGAGTTGCTCTTCAGAATAAAGCTGGTACCTTCTCTTTTCCAGTAAGGACATTATCTTATAATATGCTCAGTGTCATTTCATCGGAGGGGAAAATTGGTAAAGTCTAGTTTATGCTAGGCCCTTGTATCTAACAAAAGGAAATCTCACTGTTAAATAAGCCAGGGGAATCTTGCCGTTACTGAGTCCTGATTCTACTGCACTAAGTTTTCAAATGATCTCTTTTATTCCTGGGATGCTTGTATACTTAATTGTCAAGTTTAATTTATGATCCTTGTTACTCTCTAAGTGTTTAATTGAGTTAGTGGTTATAGCTGACTCATAAACCCATAAAGCTCTTCAGTAGTAAACTAATTAGCCACTGCACCTGCCCTCCATATAATTAACATTGTTCATTACTAGTAATCAGCATTGGAGTTATTAAAAGTTACCTTACCACTCAGTTGTCTAAAGCAGAGACTTTCAAACTTTTTTGATCATGCCTAGAGTAAGAAATGTGCTTCACAGGTCAACTCAGGATACACACACACACACACACATCTGGAAAAATGTTTCATGAAATAATACCAGAACTGTGTATGATGACCTCTGATTTCTATTCTATTCTACTCTATCCTCTTTCACTAAAAAATATACTTGACTTACTAAATAGTTTTTAACACCCACTAAGAGGTTGCAAAGGAGCCCTGGTGGCTCAGTGTTTGAGCACTCGCCTGCTAACCAAAAGATCGGTGGGTCAAACCCACCAACCACTCCTTGGGAGAAAGATACGGTGTTCTGTTTCTGTAAATATTTACAGCCTTGGAAACCCTAGTAGGGGCAGTTCTACTTTGTCCTAGGGGGTAACTATGAGTCAGAACTCGATTCGATGGCAATGGGTTTGGTTTTGGTTGGTGTAATGGATTGCAAAAGAGCCCTGCTAGCACAGTGGTTAAGTGCTTGGTTGCAAACCAAAAGGTCAGCTGTTTGAATTCACCAGATGCTCCTCGGGAGAAAAGACCTGGCCATCTGCTCCTGTAAAGATTACAGCCTAGGGAACCTTATGGGGCAGTTCTACTGTGTCCTGTAGTGTCATTATGAGTCAGAATCAACTCGACAGCACACAAGAACAATGGGTTGCGATCTGCAGTTTGAAAAACACTGGCTTAAGAAACCTTTTACAATGAAACAGAAAGTTAAGAAGAATCAACAGTTTTTTTTTTTTTTTTTAATTAGAACTTACTTGTTTCCTTCACCATTATACACCCACTTAGTAGTGCCAATTCCTTCATAGTTTGAAGCCCAGTAATAAATACAGGTATTAATGTGCAGAGTAAACAGCAAGTATCCAGTTGTTCGAATGACCCTGTCAAAGATTATAACGGCAAAGTGAGGACTCACGTTATTCCTGGAATGCAGTCTATTTTAACATTTTCTTTTCCTTAAAGTCTCCATTAAACCCCCTTGCTTTAGATTGAGAACTGTTAGCTCTCATTTCAAAAAAACCAAACCCACTGCCTTCAAGTAGATTCTGACTCATAGCGACCATGTAGGACAGAGCAGAACCGCCCTACAGGGCTCCCAAAGCTGTAAATCTTTACGGAAGCAGATTGCCACATATTTCTCTCACAGAGAGGCTGGTGGATCAAACTGCTGACCTTTGGGTCAGCAGCCAAGTGCTCAACCACTGCGCCATCAGGGCTCCTTAGCTCTCATTTGTGCTGTATAAGATGATGGCGTCATTGCATGTTTTATGACTACAGTGTCTTGACTGGGACTGACAGAGTGTAAAAAAAAAAGCAAACAAAAAGAAATATCTTCTCTTTTCACAGATGGTATGAGTCAACTCCATGAAAGACATGGTCTCAAGGGTCCCCTTTTTAGTTCAAGTCCCATAAAAGATGCCACACTGATTTAAATGGTTATCTCTGAAAAGCTCATGGGGCTTTATGCTACGATTGAGCCTAACTAGAGGTCTCTGTGCAAGTGAAGTTCAGGATAGCACATGAATGAGCTTCAGGTCAGGGATGAATTGTGATGAGAGAGATGTAAAGTCAGTTTGTGAAAGGACATGTTTCTCTACTTCTTCTGGCTGAAGCAGGTAATAAGTCCTATTATTATTATTATTTTAGTTCTATGTTCATCTAGGAGCCCTGGTGGCTCAGTGGTTAAGAGCTCTGCTGCTAACCAAAAGGTCAGTAGTTCAAATCAACCAGCTGCTCCTTAGAAACCCTGTGGGGAAGTTGTACTCTGTCTTATAGGGTCACTATAAGTTGGAATCAACTTGACTGCAACAGGTGTTTTTAATGTATTCATCTAAATCTGATATGATTTTTATGCTTTTATGTCACTTAAAAATTATCTAAATCTACAACTATTGGTGTCCACTCATCTGGATCAAAAGAGAAAGGAAGAAACCAAAGACTCAAAGAAGAAACTAGTTTACAGGGCAAATAATCTACACAAACAACCTTGAAACCAGAAGAACTAAATGGTGTTGGTCTACCACTACCAATCATTCTAACCAGGGCCACGATAGATGGACCTTGATAGACTCAGAGAAAAATGTGCAACAGAACCTCAAATTACTAAAAACAAACAAACAAACAAGAACAGACTTACCGGACTGGTTGAGACTGGAGGACTTCCTGAGATTATTGCCCTGAGATACTCTTCAAATCTTGAACCTAAACTAAACCCTGAGATCACCCTGTGACTAACAAATTGGCTTACAAAACAATGATTATCACCCATAAGTACTGTGCTTCCCTAAAAAAATCACATATATGAGACCAAATGGTCAACAATTGCCTTAAAACCAAGAGGAGAAGAGGGCAGGGAAAATAGATTAACGGAAACAGAACAACCAGAATGGAAATAATGAGAATGTTCACGCATTGTGAACAATGTAATGAATGTTGCTGAACAATTTGTGTAAAGATTGTTGAATGAGAACCTAAACTGCTATGTAAACCTTCACCAAAAACACAATAAAATATTATTTTAAAAAAGATATTCTAATCAGTCTTAGAACATAACCCTATGTTTTATATAGCCAAAAATTCTGAAATTGTCTGTTTTTCTTGAAGAAACAAGCTGCCTAAAATGCTATACCTTTTCTTCTCTTCTTTCAGCCCCCTCCATTATAATGAGTCATACTTTACCTGTAGATGTATGCCTTGTCCATTATAGACTCTAGGTGGTGATTAAACTCAAAAAATGAGGTGTACTGTGTAGAAAACAAGCAAAAGAAATCCAAACGCATATTAGTTTTATTTTAATTTAATTTTATTTTTTTATGTAAAGTAGATTTTATTTGCTACTGAAAATAATTTTATTCATATGTCTTTTTTTTTTTTGAAAGTCCAGGGCCTGTTTAGTGGTATTCTCCTCTGGGCCATTCATTTTAGCATAGTGGCAAATTTCCAGTTTCTTGCTTTACTTTATTTCTACCCTCTAGTTACAGTATTGTTTGAGATACTGACTGAAAATCAGACTTAACATTTCTTTTTTTAAGCATATAGTGGAACTGTATTTTACAATAATTGAAATCAAGTTCTACCAAACAAAAGTAAAACAGGGAAAGTATAATAAAGTACACTGAAGACATAAATAGGTATTAAGTCTTGTCGCTGTACATTAGCATTATTTTTAAGCAATTTGCATTAAGTGTGTATTTATTTCGACACAATATAAAGCCCAGTAGTATCAGCCTTGGTTAGCTATCTTTTACATTGTTCAAAGATACAATGAGTCTATATGCATCTAATCTAAACAAAGTTGCTATTTTTCTCAAGGTCTTTTCCTATTCACTTCTACTACTATTTGCATTTATACTCCCACCTCTCACTTCCTCTTTCATTGTATGAGAAGCATAATTGAGGGTAAGAGCTTGAAATTCAGAGCCAAATGGCAATCCTACCTCTGCCACTTACTAACTGTGTGACCTTGGAAAAGTCGCTTAACTTTCCTGTATCTTGGTTTCCTCATCTGTAAAACGTGGATAGTAAGAGAACATGCCTCCTAAAGGGGTTGTGTGCTCACAGGAGTTAACATATTTAAAGTGCTTAGTATACTGCCTGGCACAAAGAAAGCATCATACATATGTTTGCTATCATCATGGCCAAAATGATTTAGGTTGCTAGGAGTTTTGTCTTTTGAAAAGTGAAGGTTCATTGTATTATTATTTGCAGCTTTAGAAGCTTTATCTGCTACTAAACTATATACTAAAAGTAGAATCATAGGCTCTTACAGATGGAATCTTAGACATTACGTAGTTCAAAATTTGATCTAATGCGAATATGACTGCAATAGAACATTTGGAATTAAAGAATAAATGTAATAACTATTTAATTAAAAATATATGCAGAAATGACTTGTTTTTCTAGAACTCCTGAATAGGAAAAATCCCTCAAGCATTCAAATTACCATACTTTCAATTTGTGGGAACTTGCTTATTGTGCTCTTTAATGGAAGTTTGCCTGAAGGGATGTTTATAAATTTTGCTTCAGTGTTCTCTATGGAAAAACTTATCATTTTTTTAAAAAAAGTTTACTGTGGTGAAATATACTTAAAACATTTGCTACCTCAACCATTTCATTTCAACCATTTTTCACATGTACAATTAGTGACATTAATTATGCTTACCCTGTTGTTTCCATTTTTTTTTTTTTATCATCCTTAATGGAATCTCAGTACTCCCCATTTACTTTTTCACTTATAACTTGGAGACAGACAAATGATAAATATTTTCCTTAGGGAATTGTGCATTAAAGTGTCACCCATATAAAAGCACTTGCTTAGGGTCTATAAAAAGATCAGTATTGACTTTTAGAATATCCTATATATTTTAAGAAAAATTCTAGCAAATAGGTTTTGGACATCATAGAAAACAAACAAACAACAACAAAAACAGCTGCTATCAAGTTGATTCCGACTCATGGCTATCCCACGTGTGTCAGAGTAAAACTGCAGTCCACAGGGTTTTTCAGTGGCTGATTTTTTGGAAGGAGGTCACCAGGCTTTTCTTCTGAGGTATCTCTGGTTGGACTCACATGTCCAACATTTTGGTTAGCAACCAAGCTTGCTAATCATTCACAATACTCAGGGACTCCTTTGGTCACCACAGGGATACTGTTATTATAATGTCAGGCAAACGCCTCAATTCATGGGAAACTGGATCTTTCTCCATGTTTATTATCTCTGAGTAGAGATCTCCCGAAACCTTCCATGTGAGGCTAGAAATTTGATGGGGGATGGACTGACCACTAAACTGCTTGGAACATTCTCTTCTGCCTCTATCAGGACCCACATTCCATAGTCAAACAAGAAGACTTCAGAGTCTCTTGGACATCTGGGCATATGGATAAGTTCCCCCTTGACTTGGGAAAAATCGGAGGCATGGAAGGAAAGCCCTTTCAGTGTAGGCACTTATCTGCCAAATTCATGTTAGGAAGGAATTTGGAATCAGATAAATACATGATAGAATGCATATACTGCCACTCACCAGGAGGGTGAGTCTGGACAGATTTTTCTCACCCTGCTATTTCTATTTTCTCGTCTCTTAAATAAAGTTGTTGGGAGGAATAAGTGAAATGATGAATCTAAAGTTTTAGTAAGAGTTACCAGTTGTTGCTGTTGTTGGGGGTCTTCCTGGGTGGTACAAATGGTTAACATGTTCAGCTACTAATGGAAATTTCGGAGGTTCCAGTCCACTCAGAGGTTCCTAGGAAGAAAAGTTTCGAATCTATTTCCGAAAAATTATTGAAAATCCTATGGAGCACAGTTCTACTCTCCCACATGTGGAGTCACCATGAGTCAGAGTTGACTACGTGGCAACTGCCTATTGGTGCTGCTGTTATTATTATTATTAGTTGTTATTGTCGGGATTCACCAGTGTCACCAGGTTGTTATGTCTTGTCTTCCCAAGACTGCAAAAGAGATAATCACCTAAACTTTATAGCCTCTTTAGTGTTCTTTGTAGAAGGCTGTCTTTGGAAATACAAGATATTTTTGCTATTACCATTGTTAATGATTTATATGAAATTTCAAATTCTGGCTTTCCTCAGATTCTTTTTAGGTACCCAATGGAGCTATGAGTTACAAAATATTTATATCTTAGAATCCTTTTGAATATACAACACAGTCATATAGTTAAATAACAATATAAAAATATATACCTTAAAAAGTTTATCACTATTCCTGTCCCTATACATTCCACTTTTCCTTCTTACCTCCCCTCCTACTTCAGGTACCCACTTTAATTAGTTTTTTTGCAGTCTTTCGGTGTTTATGTAAATACAGAAAAATAGCATTTTTTTACTTTCTGTTACAAAAAAGTTACAATTGTTCTGTAAACCGCTCAGTAACTTTTTTTTTTTTTTAGTTAGCAATTTATTTTGGAGGTTTCTCCATATCAGTGTACAGAAAACTTCCTCTTTTTTTTTTTTTTCCTAAAGCTACAAAGTATTCTATTATGTGGATGTAACATGATTAATTTAAC
Source organism: Elephas maximus indicus (assembly GCF_024166365.1). Lineage (NCBI taxonomy): Eukaryota > Metazoa > Chordata > Mammalia > Proboscidea > Elephantidae > Elephas > Elephas maximus. Next base: position 55,090,452 of record NC_064833.1, on the reverse strand, counting down.
TAGTTCCCACTGGACGGACATTTGGTTTTTGTCCAAGTAGGTAAATTTTGTTTTTGATGCAAAAGCATTGGCATTTCTTTAGAATTACTGGATTTCAGATAAATAAGTTAACTTAGAGGTCATCTAATCTAATTATCTCATTTTATAGCCAATATCCCAGGCATTCAGTAGCTGTGTGATAAAAAAAGGAAAAAAAAGTCAAAATTATAAAAGATTCATTTGAAATCGTAATGGTATTTACAGGTACAAAAGCATTTCTATCTTTGATGATGGAAATACCAGTCATGAGATATAGTATAAAAACAACTAGTACCAATGCCTGTCAGTGGAAGCAATGGTATTTCTCATTCATTCATTTTTAGAATTCATAGCACTGATGAGAGCAGAGAAAAGGAGGACAGTTTGGACAAATTGCAATATTGGTAACTTAAGGATAGTTTAAATCATTTCAAAATTTCTATTATTAAAAGAAAAAACAGTGAAATATAATTATCTTACCTTTAATATCCTATTTGCTCTAAATATTGGATTAAACCCAAAGAAGAGGTAGAAAACATCAAAAGGTATTACTGATAGGAGATCCAACTGTTGGAAGAGCACATTTCAAAATTACGTTGTGTTTATATGCTTTTATGGACATGGATGGATCTGTACTGATGTAAAGTTGACCTGTCACTCTGAATTTTTTGTTGTTTAATCCAAAATTGCATTCCGTTAAGTATCCATGATGCCACTGAAAGGCATATTAAGCACCCTGAAAATGAGAGCACTATTGTAGCCTCAGGGTAATGAGGAAAACCCTCAATGATTGTACAATAGTCTTAACAGTGGACTTAAACATATCAAAGATCCTGAAGATGGCACAGGACCAGGCAACATTTAGTTCTGTTATAACCAAGGTTGCCATGAATAGGAGCCAACTCCATGGCAACTAATATCCATAAACATTGTAGGCTATTTCCAACATACTGCATTTAACCTTCGTGCATCTGATTTCTCCCTAGGCACTGCATTTGCTGAAATTTTTGTGGCATTGTCACATAAACTTCGGTAACAGCATGGCTGCTAATGTTAAAATACGCTTTAACAGTGTTGCAAACATGAGGCTCTTGGCTTGAAAATCAAGTCCATCCTTGATTTTATTTGAAGCCACTGCATATTCTTTGCAGTGATATAGTTTTATATTTCAGACAATTTTCCTGGTGCTCAGGGCTGATTATATTGTTAGTGGTTCATTTACACTCCTTAATTCTCTCTACTGCTATCTACTTTTGGACCACTTTGCTACCAGTAACCCCTTGCGGTGGAGTCCATTGTGACTCATAGCAACCCTAGCTGACAGGGTAGAACTGCCCCAGAGGGTTTCCAAGGAGGGCCTGATGGATTTGAACTGCGAACCTTTTGGTTAGAAGCTCTTAACCACAACGCCACCAGGGTTTCCTTGCTACCACTAAACTTCTGTGAAGGTATCTACCAGAGACCATGCAAGTTAAAAGAGAGGAAAGTAATGAAATCAGTTCTTTTCACAATTACAGTCATGCATCACTGAAAGTCCACAACAGGTTTTGTGAAATAGGACCTTATGTGATTTGGGTGCTGTGTGAACATCATATTACATACAGGCAGTCCCTGGGTAGCCAACGTCCTGCTTATGTACGGCCTCTAGTAGCAACCCGGTAAAGCCTATTATATTAAAACCTTTTGGGAGCCCGCTTTCAGTCATCCTCGTTGCTGCTGCGTGTCTTTAGTTTACTAATTTCCACCTGATCCCTCCAGAAAGAATTCAAGGAGGGCACTCCAGCATCTCCCACCACCAGGATGGCAGGAGCTCTGGAGCGCACACATTAAGGCACGGCTGCCATCTCCTGGGGAGGGACTTTGCAGGCCCGAGCTGTAGGAGGGGGCCTGCAGGGCCCCGCCCAGGGCTGGTTGGAGTTCAGGGAGGATCAGCTACCTTCCCAAGCTGGGTGAGGCAGCTACGTCCACACAGACTGTGACCTGGTGTTCAAGGGTTACCTCTTACAGACAGGTCAGGGGCTGTGCCTCGGCCTGCTTCCCCACGAACCATCAGTGCCCCAGTGGGCCTGTAAGGCTTTAACCAAAGCGGATCATGCAGTGACCAGGCTAGAGGAGCTGGCGGAGAAGGCCTCTGCTTGCATTGTGTGTGCTCCCACATGCCTTGGTGAGTTGAAGCCTTCTGGGAATTGGGCCCCACTTGGAGGGTGTGTGTGTGTGTGTGTGTGTGTGTGTGTGTGTGTATGTGTACAGGCCTTGGTGAGTTGGAGCCCTCTGGGCATTAGGCCCCAATTGGAGCGTGTGTGTCTGTGTGTGTGTCTGTGTGTACAGGCCTTGTTGACTTGGAGCCCTCTGGGAATTAGGCCCCACTTGGAGGGTGTGTGTGTGTGTGTGTGTGTGTGTGTGTGTGTACACGCCTGGGTGAGTTGAAGCCCTCTGGGAATTGGGCCCCACTTGGAGGTGGTGTGTGTGTGTCTGTGTGTGTCTGTGTGTACAGGCCTTGGTGACTTGGAGCCCTCTGGGAATTAGGCCCCACTTGGAGGGTGTGTGTGTGTGTGTGTGTGTGTGTGTGTGTACACGCCTGGGTGAGTTGAAGCCCTCTGGGAATTGGGCCCCACTTGGAGGTGGTGTGTGTGTGTGTGTGTACAGGCCTTGGTGACTTGGAGCCCTCTGGGAATTGGCCCCACTTGGCAAGTGTGTGTGTGTGCACGTGTGTGTGTGTCCAGATAGGCAGGGAGGGGCAGCACGCTGAGGAGGGAAGTTGGAGGTGTGATGTCACTCAAGACCTTAGCCTAGAGTCCTGGCCTCGAGATTCTAAGGCCAAGAGGAGACACCCGTTTGGCCTCTCAGTCCCCATCTTGGTGCAGAGGGGTGTGGGCATCAGGAAACACCTGCTTGTGCCCGGGCTGTTCCAGCCCACGCCCTGCTCTATCCCACCACCCCCTCTGAATGTCAGTGAGCTCCAATTCTAACGAGGGGTGGCCAGAGCTGGCCGATGTGTGTGGCCACTGAGCATTGAGGTGTGGGCTGCCCGCTTACTTCCCCTGGGAGACAGAATTTTCTTTGTCTTTAGGGGTGAACTTCAGGTTTCAAAAAAAAAAAAAAAAAAAAGAAAAATCAGCTGCTAAATATTCGGAAGTGGTCTGCCCTCTAGCCTTTCTTTCAGAAGCAGATGGAGGGGAAGCTAGCTTGGAGGGAGTGGTGCGCGCCCAGGCCAGCCCATTATTCCCCCACCTCTGGGCCTTCCTAGCCCTACCCCCCCCCCCGCCTGTCCACCGGACAAAGCCCAAAAGGACGCCCCAGAGCTCTGTACCCTGCCTCAGCTGCTTGTAAACAACCTGGCCCAGTGTTGCAGGAGTCTGGGTTTGGGGCCTTTAAAACCATTAACAAAAAACCTAACCCGTTGCCTTCAAGTGGATTCCATTAGAGAAAAAAAAAAAAAAACAAACAAACCTTATGGGACCACAGATAAATGTGCTGCCCCACGTTGTGCGGTGCCTGCCTGTAATTAACAGCTCTGATGAGAGAAGGTATTGAAAGTATTATTATGGCTAAAATTATATACATTTTTATCTATCCATATGTAAATTATTCTAGCCCTCTATTATGATAGTAATTGTAAAATGACATCACACTTACATTTTCCTAATTACAAGGATGACAATAAAAATTGTGTAAGACAAAATAATGCCTTTTCATATATACTTGAGAAATAGGGTATATTAAAAAAACACTTAAGATATCTTAATACAATTAAGAGCAGGTAAGGGCTTTGTGTAAAGCCACACATATGAAATGGAGAGTTGAGATAATTAATTGTGTAACAGAATTTTAAAGCTATTGAACAGAAAGGGAACTTTTAGTTTATATTAACCAGATGAACTATGGTAAATAAATTACTTTTTAAAAGTATTGCTTTAGAAATTGAATCATATAATAAAACTTCATTGATTTTACCTTACAGATACTGATCATTTCAAGAAGTCAAGCGGTATACAGAGCAGTTACTGAAATAATACCTTACAAATCGGGAGCACAGAGCTATTGACTTGTCTAGTGCTAAGCCGGATCCACATTTCCTGGCTCAGAGCTCATGGTTCTTTTTACTTGCTCTTCAACCAATTGCTCAACTCTCCACTGGGCTTCTTACTGCAGACAGTCTTCAGTCATGTTTGAAATTAGTACATTGCCGTATAGCTAAAGATGTTTTATTTCTCACTGAATTGTAGAAAATTGAATTAATACTGACCAGCACATATAAAGCACTTTGCAAAGAATGTTGGTACTGGGATAGGAGTAAGACACCGTTTCTCTCCACAAGAAGTTTACGGTTTAATAGTGACATAATGAAGCACAAAAATAGCTATAATATAAATACCTTAAGACAGGGAGAAGGCACTAAGGGAATTCAAAAGAGGGTGTGGCGGTAGTTGAATAAATGTAAAATTTTATGTTTATGAACAAAAATTAAATATAGGAGTTAATTCAGTCCTTGTTGAAACTCAAGAATGTGATTAAGACTTTAGAATAAGCTTTGTGACATTTTCAAGAACATTCATCCTCTTTGTAGAGTTCATCGATGTAGTGTTGATCTTTTATCACTATTAAGTGGCAATTTTTTACAAAGAAAATAAATTGGAGATAAAAAAAAAAACCCTGAAACATATTTTAATCATGGTAGATAGCCAACTGTGACAGTTTGGGACCCAAATCTAGATTTATATTTTTTAACAAAATTTGAAGGATGGAACTTGTCCTTGAAGTGGGAGGTCGATGTTCATTTATACAGATTGAGTAACGGGTAACCTGACTCTCTGCTTATTTCACAGAGTTACAATTGCCAAATAAAAGATGCAAGAGTACTTTATAAATAATTATGGGCTATAAGAACAATATCATATTGTTATTTGAGGAAAGAAAGATACCATGTTATCTGAGTAATTGCTTTATTCCTATTTTTCGTTTATTTTATATGGACAAGACATCAACCAGAGTAGAAGCAATTTTATAGGGCAGTTCTGCTCTGTCCTATAGGATTGCTATGAGTCGGAATCAACTGAGTGGCACGGTTTTTTTGGTTGTTGTTGTTGTTTTTTCATATCATCACGCTACATGAATTACAGGTTAGACTCTATGAACAAGACAGAGTAAACCTCTTTTAAGTCAGAATTTAAATATAGATACTAAATAATTTTGCTCTGCTGAATACAGACCCATATGTTGAATTATACATTTGCACATATAAGGAAGTATCTCATGTAATTATCGAGAAACAAAAACTTTAGGCCTTCCTTTGCCTAATAAAACTTCATCTATATGAACTCTGTTATGAATCTGTGATTCTGAAAGGAAGAAAATTTGCCTATAGAAACCTGTAGATGAAAATTAAAGTCAAACTGGTAATGGATTACTTGAACAGTTTTGAAATTGTTTGTAAGTCACCTACCTGAAATTTTGTGGAACTCCTGTAGTGTCTCTTTAGCTCATTTAAATCCACCTGAAATATATTTTATATTAATTTTAGCTACTTATCAATTAAATAATTCTCACTTTTATTCTCTATATTTGCAGCCGTTTCTTTCCACTGGTTCCTTCCCCTCAGCCTATAAACATGCTCCATTTTAAAAAACAAAAACAAAAAAACCCCAAACCTTCCCTTGGTTTCTGTCTTCTTTTTGTTATTGCCCTGTTGTTTGCCATGGTCAAGCTTCTCAAGAGAGCCACTTACATTGCTTATTGTTTTCTCTCACATCCTTTCCTCATATATATTCCTCCACCCATGGCAATTTGGTGGCAATTTGGTTCTGCCAGTTTCTCTTATTCCGTCAAGACTACCAGTGCTAAGGCCACCAGTGACCACCTAATCATCACACCTGGGGGATTCTTTATGGTCTTTAGCACTCTGTTTACTTCTTTTATGACCATATTTGGGAATTACATATATTATTTCTTGACTCATTTATTTAAAATCTTCCTACCCCATTAAATGGTAATCTACCAAGGGCAGGGACGAGGGTGATTTTTTTTTAGTACTGTATGTAACTAGTGCCTAGCGTAGTGCCTGAAACTTATGAAGAGCTCAATAAATACTTACTGAGTGCATGAATAGGTAAATGAATGAGTGAAGGAATGAAGAAATGAATAAAAAAATTTGAGGTATTTGAAAATTTTTTTTTTGACAATTTTATCCTTGAAACTTTCTCTTTCCAAAGAATCGGTAACACCACTTTCTTCTTGGTTTACCTTACTTTTTCAGCTTCTACTTTTCTATGTCTTTCTTGGACTTTTAGGATAACCATTTAAAAGTCAATATTACCCAGGATTCAACTCTATTCTCTTTTCTTGTTACACTTGCTTCCTAGGAAATCTCACCAACGTGCATAGTTTTAAAGATCACCATATATGTTCAGACCAAATCTGTACTTCCACCTAAGATCACTTTCCAGGCTGTTGATTGATACAAACAACTCCCCTTTATGCTCTCCACTTAGCAGTTTCACTCATCTCAAATTTAACCTGCACCAAACTTGAGCTTATTGTCATTCTCCATTCCCCCTGACACCTAACAACGCTCCTTTTATTTCTGTTGGCTCCATTTTGGCTATGAGCATCTTCATCTACTCTGACCAGTGATCCTATAACCACTCATTCACCCTCTACCCTCGTCCAGCCAGCAACCACACTCTACTGATTCTTCTTCCTAAAATTTTCTCATGTTCATTCTCTCTTTTTAGCACTGTTCTCCCTGCCTTCAGTCTTGCTCCCCTCCATCCATCCATTGTTTTTTTTAATTACTTTGTTGTTGTTGTTGTTGTACTTAAGATGAAGGTTTAAAGAACAAACTAGCTTCTCATTAAACAGTACACATATGGTTTTATGACATTGGTTAACAACCACATGACACATCAACACTCTCCCTTCTTGACCTTGGGTTCCCTATTATCAGCTTTCCTGACCCCTCCTGCCTTCTAGTTCTTGCCCCTGGGCTGGCGTGCCCCTTTAGTCTCATTTTGTTTTATGGGTCTGTCTAGTCTTTGGCTGAAGGGTATAAACCTCAGGAGTGACTTCATTACTGAGCTAAAAGGGTGTGAGGGGGCCATACTTTTGGGGTTTCTCCAGTCTCTGTCACGCTAGTAAGTCTGGTCTGTTTTTGTGAGTTAGGATTTTGGTTTAGATTTTTCTCCAGCTCTGTCCGGGACCCTCTATTATGATCCCTGTCAGAGTAGTCAGTGGTGGTAGCCAGGTACCATCTAGTTGTACTGGACTCAGTCTGGTGGAGGTTGTGGTAGATGTGGCCCACTAGTCCTTTGGACTAATCTTCCCCTGTGTCTTTAGTTTTCTGCGTTCTCCCTTGCTCCGGAAGGGGTGAGACCAGTGAGTATCTTAGATGGCCGCTCACAAGCTTTTAAGACTCCAGACATTACTCATCAAAGTAGAATATAGAGCATTTCCTTTATAAACTGTGTTATGCCAGTTGAGCTAGATGTTCCCTGAAACCATGGTTCCCACAGCCCTAAGCCCAGTAACTTGGTCCCTCAGGGAGTTTGGATGTGTCTATGGAGCTTCCATGACCTTGCATTGGACAAGTTGTGGTGGCTTCCCCAGTATTGTGTGCTGTCTTACCCTTTACCAAAGTTACCACTTATCTATTGTTTATTTAATGTTTTTCCATCCTCACCCCTCCTTTCCCTTGTAACCATCAAAGATGGTTTCTTTTTGTGTGTGAACATTTTCATGAGTTTTTATAGTAGTGGTCTCATATAATAATTGTCCTTTTGTGATTGACTTACTTCACTCAGCATAATGCCCTCCAGATTCATCCATGTTGTGAGATGCTTCGCAGATTCATCATTGTTCTTTATTGTTAGGTTTTACCCCACTGTATGTACCATAGTTTGTTTATCCATTCATCTGTTGATGGTCACCTAGTTTGTTTCCATCTTTTTGCTATTGTGAACAATGCTGCAATGAACATGGGTGTGCATATGTCTATTCGTGTGATGGCTTTTATTCTCTAGAATATATTCCTAGGAGTGGTATTGCTGAATCATATGGTATTTCTATTTCTAGCTTTCTAAGGAAATACCATATCATTTTCCAAAATGGCTGTACCATTTTGCATTCCCACCAGCAGCACATAAGAGTTCCAATCTCCCCACAGCCTCTCCAACATTTATTATTTCCTGTTTTTTTGATTCACGCCAGTGATGCTGGGGTGAGATGCCCCTCCATCCATTCTACAATGGCAGCCAGAGTGATCTTTCTAAATAAGGTCATTTAATGAACTCCATTTACATTAAATCCTACAATGACTCTGCATGACTTTAAGAAAAAAATATTCAAGCTCCCTTTCGTGTTATACAAGAATCTGTTTTCTCTCTCTCACTCTCTTCCTGCAGGATCCCACAGCCATGCTGTTACTGCAGTTCCTGAAACGCATCACAGAGTCTCACCTTGATGTCTTTGCCATGCTGTTCCTAGTGCTTAGAGCATATGTTTTCCTTTCTGTGGGAGCGGAGAGGTGCAGATAACTCCGACTCATTCATCAAGACTCTGCTCAGGAGTCCTCTCCTCACATTGTTTTCTCTGAGCCCCATAGCACCCTGGGCTCACTTGTCTTATGACTCACATCACAAAATCTCAACATATGTCTTTTGTCCGTCTGTCCTTCTTAGTTAGAACTACTTAAGAGGGTAAGATCCATGTCTTTGTCCTCTGTTTCTCTGGTGGCTAACACAGTGTCTAACATGTAGCAGGTGCTCAGTAAATGTATGATAAGTGATAAAGGAATAGGGAGGCATTTGTGAAAGAATTAACACTAATATTGTACCTAGATTCCTATGTTTCAGTTACAGGTAGGGAGCGATTTTCTATAGTATTTATTAGTTGACCAAAGTATTAGAACCTCAACACATGGAAGCAGCATCTTCTAGCAGTCATCAAGGCTGTCCAAGGTCAGAAGTTTTTAGTATTGCAAACTTCCCAATTCCTCCTTTCCCCACTTTTTTTTTTCCTGTAACTTTAACCCATGTACACATAATAAATTTTACGGGAATATATTAGAAAAAATATCAGATGTGCTCATTTAATGATTTACTGTGAAACAAAATGGCTGAGCCACAGGTAGACTAGATACAGGTCTAAGTTGATAGCCTTATAAGTCAAGTATCAAGCTTGAGTAAAATCAGTCAGCTCCTTCAGAGATTATAGGGGACCAACAGACACATGTCAAGTGCTAAGCAGTTAAGTTAAAAGATTACCCCTCCCCCCACCTAGGGAGAATAATTTTAGCACATTTGTCCCTTTACTTTCAGTGTTGTCTATAATCTTACTATTGAATAAATGTAAATGATACTAAAACTTGCTAGATTAAGTGAAATCCCACTTCTTTGGAGCACTAAATAAATTAGGCGTCATTAGCCATGAGGATCACAAGCTTACCGGTAACAATTAGGCACTTATTTTTCAAATGTCATCCCATTTTATTCCTGCTCTCTTTTTTAAGCCTCATCATTGTGCAGGCAACACTTCATCAGGGGAATCTTACTTTAGGAAGGATATGCTAATTACACCTAAATGCTTTTCCAACAGAAGCTCTACCCAGGTATTATATTCACTTATTATTCACCTCTTCTGATACACAATCCATAGGAACTCCTTAATTTTTGCAAAGAACAGATGGAAGTGTTTCCAAGACAATACAATGGTCTGGAACGGTATAAGATACATTCTGACAGGAAGGTCAATGCTATCAACAGATCAACTGTAATACATATTAAATAATTATTCCAAGAAAAGGATTCATTGAACCAAGATTGACAGTCATTTATTCCTTCACACATTCCTTGATTATCTACTGTCTGAATTTCTAGAATAGGTGAGAAAATGAATCAAGTGCTGTATCTACTCTCAAGAAACTTAATATCTGGTAAGAAATATAGCTACATATAAACCAGGAGACAAAAGAGAGAAGTTAATCATCGTATGAACATTCATTTAACAATTTACTGATTATTTTCTAGAGCCGGACTCTGGGCTAAGGAGTACACACTGTCTCATTTAATCATCACAATAGGGTTATAAGCTGGGTACTTCGATTCCCATCTTAATTTCAGAGATGGACTTCGATCCTGAGCTCTTTGTTTCTACTACATCATAATTAGCCTAACTATTACTCAGTGAAACCATATATCGGCAGTATGAATAAAATGTATGGAGCACAGAGAATGGAATGGTTAATTGTCTTCAGGTCAGTTCATAAACAACTAAGGGGATGAAGTGCTGAAAGCAGTAACTATAATGGGAGGCCTGAGTGCCAGGAGATGGCACTGAGCATTTGTTTCCATGGATCCTTATTACTGGTAAGTTTAGCAAAGAATTGTGGGTGTGAACATCTCATGTCTAAATAAACCCCACTTTCATTTCCAATTCTATTTCTCCTGTCTAGAGAGGAATTTACTGGTCCTTGGTTCAAAAGTACACCCTCTGTTTATGGAGCCTGGGTGGTGCAGTGGTTAAAGCAATCAACTGCTAACCAAAAGGTCAGCCTTTCAAAATTAGCAGCGGCTCCATGGGAGAAAGATGTGGCAGTCTGCTTCTGTTGAGATTTAAAGCCTCGGAAGCCCTATGGGATCTCTGTGAGTTGGAATGGACTCGATGGCAGTGGGTTTGGGGTTTGGTTTATGTAGCACCATTTTCAGAGGAAAGGTGATGTAAATAAATACTGTAGAAAACTTGTAAACCTTACTGATTTACTCTATTATGGCTCTTAGCACCCCAATTGGAATAATATGGTATCTTTTACTTGTCTATCTTCCTTCAGTACCTTTGAGATTTGATCTTTCCATCATCCAGCCCTGGTAACTATAGGTATTTAATAAATGTTTGCTGAATAAACGAATGAAAACTTGGTGGTACACACCAAAGATAGCATGGATAGCCAAATGTAGTGAGACCTTTGAGTTGAGTACTCAACTTGTATAATCTTCTTACCAAATGTAATCAAGTTTAAAGGCTGAAACAACCTACTTTAAATTAAAGAAACCGTTAAGCTTCATTTGAACAAACAAAGCAATTAGTTCCTGCTCTGTATTTGTAGCCCGTGATAATGAATTTTAAATAGAGCCACTGAGTGTGTTTTTACTGGTTATTTTTCTTCATTGTAACACTCCATTGTGTGCAAAGGCCTCTTAGAAAATTGAAAATAAAAGTCTCCCCTTACCGATTTTGTCATTTTCCATTTGTCAAACATTGATTTTCTCCCCCCTTGTGCATCTAATAGAGATTGAAATTAGTGCTCTTTTTTTTTTGTTGTTGTTTACTTCTTATTTGTACACCATCATCATCATTCATCAAGCTGCCAGCGAGCTCAGGGGATAGCACTGGTGAGTTAATGAATGCTCTCAAGTCCACACAGGAATTTTTTGAATGGATTTTTACCATAGCTTTGTCTCTTATAAAATTTCTTTCTAGGAGGGATTTCAAATACAGAGGGCTCTTCCCAGCAAATGGAAACCCTAGTGGTATAGTGCTTAAGAGCTACGGCTGCTAACCAAAAGGTTGGCAGTTCAAATCCACCAGGCACTCCTTGGAAACCCTATGGGGCAGTTCTACTCTGTCCTGTAGGGTCACTATGAGTCAAAATTGACTTCATGGCAATGGGTTTGGTTTTCCCAGCAAATATATTTTTAAAAGAAAAAACAACTGAAACTGCTGATTTCCAGATTTTTGATAATCTAAAAATATTCTAAAGAAAATATTCAGGAGATTAAGGAACCTACCTTTCTTATCCAAAAATATACATAAACTTAAGGTACCATACACTTGGCCACTTGGCTTTGCTACTGTAACAGTAGAGTTCATGTTCTGTGCAGCCCCTGCTGGGTCTTGTCAGGACAATGTCACAGTGGACATCTGTTGGAAAGGAAGCATCCTTCTAGTTGGCTGGGGAAAGGGCAGAGGGGTACAGACTACATTTGGGTATTGTGAAATATATTCTTTTGTTTCTGTCCTTGATTGATTGGATTAGCTATGAAATTCCCTTGACACAGAAAACAGTTTTTTTTTTAAGGGCAAGAATGCTAGTGGTTTCTGAGGTAGGCTATTGCATTTGATCATGAGAAATGTGACGAATCTGGAAAGTGGAGAATGAAAACAAGAGAGACCAGTAGAAACTGTATAGTTAAAAAACCAAACAAAGCCATGGTGGTGTTCTATGTGTTTGTGATTTGTACACGGTTGCAGGTCATGCGGCTTTCTCTCTATAGGATGGCTGTCTTGATGGGTTGTGATGGTTTACTGTTCTCTCATTCTCTTACAGCACTATCTGATAGTACTTTTTGCAATAATGGAAATCTTCCATGTTGTCCAGCATAGTAGCCACTAGTCACGTGTGGTTGTTGAGCACTGGAAATATGGATAGTGTCATGGATTGAATTTTGTCCCCTCCAAATATGTGTCAACTTGGTTAGGCCTTGATTCCTCCTATTTTGTGGTTGTCCTCCATTTTATGATTGTAATTTTATGTTAAGAGGATGAGGGTGGGATTGTAACACCACCTTTACTCAGATCACCTCCCTGATCCAAGGTAAAGGGAGTTTCCCTGGGTGTTGCCTGAACCACCTTTTATCTCTCAAGAGATAAAAAGGAAAGGGAAGCAAGCAGAGAGTTGGGGACCTGATACCACCAAGAAAGCAGCACCAGGGGCAGAGCGTGTCCTTTGGACACAGGATCCCTGTGCCGAGAAGCTCCTCAACCAGAGAAAGACCTTCCTCCAGAGCCAACAGAGACAGAAAGCCTTCCCCTGGAGCTGATGCCCTGAATTTGGACTTATAACCTATTAGACTGTGAGAGAATAAATTTCTCTTTGTTAAAGCCATCCACTTGTGTTATTTCTGTCATAGCAGCACTGGATGACTAAAACAGACAGTATGACTGAGGCACTTGAGGGTTTTTTTTTTTTTTAAGTTATTTAATTTATTTAATTAAAATTTAAATTTGGGCACATGTGGCTAGTTGCCACTATATTGGACAGTGCAGCGTCTATACTGACCAAAAGATTTATGACAGCTTTTCTCTTCTTTTTAAGCCAGGTTTTCCCAAAGTTTTCAAGTCTAACATCCTGGACTTGATTTCTGTGCTATGTGTAGGCACAGTGCTTGGTGCTGAATATAGAAGGACAAATAAGGTACAGCCTGTGCCCCACAAAACTTACAGCCTAGTGCTTTCTCACAACACCAGGCTGCCACTTGAGAAGACTGAGTAGACTCTAATGAGTGAAATAATACCTGCCTTATTTACAAAATATTGAGGGGAATGACATACTGTAGTGTGTAGGGAAATAACTGCCTCATAGACTGAGGTTTGATTACTACAAGAATACCCATTAAGTCCTTTTTTTGCTTTGATAAAACAGATATTATTTATTTAAACTATGTGTATGGTTTTAACATTTCAGACTTGGCATTATCTTTGTATCCTCAAGTATCGTCAAATTCGGAAACACTCACCAACTGAACCAGCATAGTGTAGTTGTTATGAGCATAGGTTTTGGAGTCAGACAGACCTGGGTTTGAATCTTGATTCTGCTACTTTTCTAGCTCTGTGCCTTGGGAAAATCAGTTTTCCTTCCCCCTCCAAATCTCAATTTCCTCGTCTGTAAATGGGGGCTAGTAAGAATAAATTCCTCATGTTGTTGTTGTTGTTAGTTGCTATCTAGTCATGGCGACCCCATGTATACAGAGCAGCACTGCTCCGTAAGGTTTTCATGGCTGTGATCTTTCAGAAGCAAATCACTAGGACTGTCTTCTGAGGCACCTCTGGGTGTGTTTGAGCTGCCAGTCTTTTGGTTAGCAGTCTAGCACTTAACCGTTTGTACCACTAAGGACTCCATATTCCTCAATTCCTCATAGTGTGGTTGGAAGGATTAAATTAACTAGTATAAGAATGATTCCCCCCTACCCTGGAGTCAATTCTGACTCCTAGCTACCCTGTAGGACAGAGTAGAACTGCCTCATAGGGTTTCCAAGGCAGTAATCTTTACAGAAGCCGACTGCCACACCTTTCTTCCATGGAGTAGCTGCGGGGTTCAAACCACTGACCTTTCAGTTAAAAGCTGAGCACTTAACCACTGCACCACCATGGCTCCTTAAGAATGATAGCTTAATACACACTTACTATGCTCCAGGTGGAAACCCTGGTGGAGTAGTTGTTAAGTGTTACAGCTGCTAACCAAAAGGTCAGCAGCTTGAATCCACCAGGTGCTCCTTGGAAACTCTATGGGGCAGTTCTACTCTGTCCTGTAGGGTTGCTATGAGTAGGAATTGACTTGACGGCAATGCTTTTTTTTTTTAAATCTCCAAGTAACCCTGGTGGCACAGTGGTTAAGTGCTCGGCTGCCAACCAAAAAGTTGGTGGTTTGAGCTTACTAGCTGCTCAGTGAGACAAAGATGTGGCAGTCTGCATCCGTAAAGATTATAGCCTTGGAAATCCTATGGGGCCATTCTACTCTGTCCTATAGGGTCGCTGTGAGATGGAGTTGACTTGACAATGTTTTTTTTTTTTTTTTTTTTTTTTTTACTATGCTGCAGACAGTTATAGGAACTTTACATGAGTCAACTCATTTAACATTATGAGGAAGGTACTATTGTTATTCCCATTTTAAAGATGAGGAAACTAAGGCACAGCGAGATGCAGTATTCCCAGCATATAGTGAGCACTCAGTGTGTTGTTGGTATTATTATTACTAATTTCCTGTGGTTTAAGACCTGTAGATACAGAGGCAGCCAGTGAAACATGAAGCAAAACAATTTTGGGAGTATTTTTTTTGTAGTCCGACCTAATATTATTCATTTGTCAATTTCTACTTCTCCCCAGCCCTACTTACTATTATTTCTCCTCCTCTTATAAACTGGAGCCTGGGCTGGACTAATAGCATGTCACAAAAGTAGATGATATCACATACGATGTCTGTAATAAACCAGTAGTGCACGTTGTCCGGTGTCTGATATGGAAAGACTAGGCGCAGTGGGATAAGCCAGCAGTTCCAGTTATAGGCAATGGTGACAAGCAGGAGCCACAGGAGATAGAATCGATCTAGAAAAACAGCAACTGTAGTCATCTAAGCGGCAAGTAACAAACATTACAAGAATTCTCTTGCTTACTTTGACAAAGTTGGGGCACTACCTTGTGGAAATAAGCAAAATGCTACAAGATGTTCTGTTAAATGCTCAGCACACTTTTGCCTTTGGAGCAGTGGCCCTGGGCTCTAAAAGGGATGGTAAGTGATCTTCTCAACTTGTCTAACGCTGGACAGCATCCTTTCTGTCTCCTAGAAGGGGCCTCACTGTGTCTGTTCCCAAAGGCCACTGCACTATTTAAGTCAGCAAAGGGTAAACACAGGAAAAGTCAGAGGCTAGCCGTTCAGGCATAATTGCAGCAACTGGTCTGTTGTTTATCAGCAGTTAAGCTGCAGGATCTTCCAGAGCCAGTGGGAGAAGGGTCCCATTTTGCCTGAAGGGAAGAGCTCCATGGAAATGGCACTGAGGCTGGAAGGGCAGAAAATCAGGTAATTACGTAATGCCTGCCCCTTCACTCTGCCTTCCTGTGCCCAAGGGAGGCTGCAGGAGGGATTTGTTGAATTAGAATCAACAGTGTGAATCCCCGGGAGAAGATAGACATTATATGTTATGGAATATATGCATATATTTTAATATATAAATTTTTTTGGTGTCAGCGTTATTGCTGAGTGCTTTGATGCCTTTTTTTAAAAGGTAATTAATGGTAGGACAGGCCCTGGGACTGCCTTTTAAAAACAGACGGTAGCATTTTATCTCTTGTGCCCATTCGAGAGGGGCAAATGATCCTTTGCATATTATGTAAATTCTGCTTTCCAGGTAGATTTAGAATGTGGTCTGGGCAAATGGCAGCCACCTGGGATGCTGGTTCTTGGTGTCAGCCGGTCCTTCCACTGGGATAGTCCCCCCTTTGATGGTACCTGTGTATGAATCTACGCTTCTTGAAAGTCTGATTCGCTTTAGGTAATCTGTCAGAGGCAACTTCCGGAATTTACAAAGCAACGCGCCGTAGTAATGTTCTTCG
This sequence comes from Elephas maximus indicus, assembly GCF_024166365.1. Lineage (NCBI taxonomy): Eukaryota > Metazoa > Chordata > Mammalia > Proboscidea > Elephantidae > Elephas > Elephas maximus. The sequence goes on along the minus strand of NC_064833.1, from coordinate 55,074,339 downwards.
TTTGGCTGAGCGTCGCTTGCTTGTGTTGATGGTATAGCTGTGGGCTTTGCTTCATAGGAAAGAAGAGACGAAAAACTTTTTAAGAGGTGAGATATCATTGATTATGCATTGTCTTTGATTTAAAAAGTTCTACTCAGTGTTTTATCAAGGTTATGTGCCTGATGCTGAGTTGGAAGCTGTCATTGACTACGGAGAGGGTCAAGGCCACAAACTTCACTCTTAGGAGCAAAGAATTCTTGTGTTCTTCTCTAAAATATATTTCAAAGCCCCGAAATAGCTTCCAAAGCATCTATTCAACAATAGAACCAAGTCGAAAATTGGAACAGACTTGTTTACAATGTGCGATCAGATGATGTGTCTCTGTCCTGCTGATCTAGTTTCATCCCGTTTTATTTAGTTCACATCTCTTCCATAGGCTACCATCATATAAGGATCAAGTTAGCTTAAGGAGCAGAAACCTTGGGTTTCTTCAAGTCAGAGCCTTCGAGAAAATTTTCCTCTCAGTACAGGCGGATGAGACAAAATCTTCATGACACTTAAAATTGTTACATTTATGAAAACATTCCGAAGACACTGGAAATACACAGCAGGTTTCAAGCTCACATTATTGAAGTATCACAAAGGAGTTACAAACGGGGCATTTTAAATACAAGCTTGATTCTCATGTATTTCGGAACATAATTGAAGTCAGTGCTTTGGGCTTACACTGAACAGAAACATTAGAAGGTACAGTGTTCCATAGGTTTTAGTTTCTTGCTTTAGCCTCACACATAATCTTTACGTTATGGGTAAATAAAGCTTAGAATTTTCTTCCCAGTATATCTTTATCAAATTTTAATGACTCTCTATGATTTATTTTAGCTACTTCCTTTTGCAAAGGAATTTTTATACAATACATAGTTTATTTTGCAAATCCCACTCCCTACACATAGCATTATAAGGAAACTTTCAACTCCATTCCATGTAAACAACAATTTGATTTTTATTTATCTATTTTATTATTAAACAACCAAACTTTCTTCTATTCTTTTTCTGTACATTTATAAATATTTTACATAAACATAATCATAGCATATATTACTTTTGTGCTCTACTTTTGTACTTATTATTTCATAAATACACTTCTGCAATTATTAGGGGGAGCCCTGGCGGCACAAGGGTTGAGAGCTCAGGCTGCTAACCAAAACGTCGGCAGTTCAAATCCACCAGTGGCTCCTTGGAAACCCCATGGGGCAGTTCTACTCTGTCTTATACGGTTGCTATTACTATTAGGGAGGTTAACAATTGTTCCTCCTCTTACGTGACCAGTCTTGAGATCCTCCATGGCTCATTTGTATACTCAGGTAGCATCCTTGTGTTTTTATATAAGCTCTTTATGTAGAGGTTCAGCAAAAACAAGGAAAGCCTGCAATGAGATGTATTGACACAATAGCCGCAACAATGGACTCAAACATATCAACAATCATGAGGATGGCACAGGACTGGCAATGTTTAGTTGCTATACATAAGGTCACCATGTGTTGGAGACAACTTGAGAGCAACTAACAACAACCAGCTATATGTTATGAGTATTCTCAGGGGCAGATTAACCAGTAACCATGGTATGCGCTGGTTTGCATTGAGCAAGGTACCCATGGGCTTATTGTGTTTACTTGTTAATCTGTGGTAAGCAATTTCACATGGGTTTCACCACATCATTGTTATGGTGGAGGACAGATGAAATTGTGCACTGTAGGTTGATAGGAAGGCACAACTGGACCTGTGCATACCTTGCTTATTGGGTAATCCGACCCTGGGAATTCTTAATATTTTACAATAAAACTTGTTATAGCAGATATTGTTGGTGCTCCGTGCATATACCCCGGTCCACCCCGAGGTGCTGCAGAGGGCTCCCTGCACCTCTCTGTCAGAGGGTTTTCTCCAACTGCTGGAGCAGCCTTGCCTGAAGTGCTGAGGAGTTAATGACCTACGCTATTGATACCACTGCTTCCTCCATTTTTTGGGGGATAATTCTTATGTATAATCCACACAGTTTTTTCAGTCAGATCAAGCTCTGGTTGCCCACAGCATTAACCCTCTCACAACACACCTTTTATTAGCTTAACTCGTTCCTCTGTCTTTCCCACATTCACTGCCCTTCCTGGATCACTCTCAAAATAAACTAAAGTTGCCGTGGAGTTGATTCTAACTCATGGCAACCCCATGTGTTACAAAGTAGAGCCATGCTCCATAGGGTTTTCTTAGCGGTAACCTCAACAGTGGGTGGGTGCAAACCACCAATCTTTCAGTTAGCTGCTGAGCACAAACTTTTCATGTCACCCAACCAAAACCAAATCAAACCCATTGCTGTTGAGTCGATTACAACTCATAGTGACCCTATAGGACAGAGTAGAACTGCCCCATAGAGTTTCAAAGATGTGGCTGGTGAATTTGAACTGTCAACATTTTGGACTCAGGGACTTCAAAATAAACTGTACCTAAATCATTGTTTTGGAGTCTGCTTTTGGGAAAACCCAAACTAAGACAATTTTAAAGTACAAATTCTCTCATAACTCCCTTTTTCCCAGTACTTTGAGGTACAATGCTTACCAGCTTGGGGGCTGCCTTCAGGTGAGGATATATCTCCCTCTGCCAACTTTTTCTTGTAGAGCGCTGTTCTTTGACGCATCCTTTCCACTAGGTTGTGTAGCTGCGCATCGGCATACTCATTTATAACTGGAGCTCTGAGTGGTTTGCTCTTTGGACTAAATGAGACAACAAAAATGGCAACAGACAAGGGCTCATGAAGAGATATGTAAAGGAGAGAGATTAAGTTTTTTCACTTTCCTTTTATACCCAAGGTTATTAACTGCTCTTTAATGTGATTGAATAGAACAATTCAGATATTAAGTTTGATGAAAATAAGGCTGGTAGAATATAGATTTCACTTTGAAAAATGAGCAAATGGCCATTTTTGACCATATTGGATCTTGGTGTCTGTGACTCTGCCATTAAATTGTATCACTAGAAGAAAAAAAACTATAGTTGGTATGGTAGGCAGAATTCTGATGGTCCCCAAGATTTCCTGCCACTTGGTGTACGCGTCCTGTGTAATCCTGGGGACTATGAATACATAGATCAAGAGGCAGTTGTTTGGACAGAACAAGGGGATACTGATTGGTTTAAAATCAGGAAAGGTGTGCATCAGGGTTGTATTCTTTCACCATACCTATTCAATCTGTATGCTGAGCAAAAATCAGAGAAGCTGGACTATATGAAGAAGAACGGGGTATCAGGATTGGAGGAAAACTCATTAACAACCTGCTTTATGCAGATGACACAACCTTGCTTGCTGAAAGTGAAGAGGACCTGAAGCACTTACTAATGAAGATCAAAGACCACAGCCTTCAGTATGGACTGCACCTGAACATAAAGAAAACAAAAATCCTCACAACAGACCAATGAGCAACATCATGATAAATGGAGAAAAGATTGAAGTTGTCAAGAATTTCATTTTACTTGGATCTACAATCAACAGCCATGGAAGCAGCAGTCAAGAAATCAAAAGACACATTGCATTGGGCAAATCTGCTGCAATGGACCTCTTCAAAGTGTTGAAGAGCAAAGATGTCACCTTGAAGACTAAGGTGTGCCTGACCCAAGCCATGGCATTTTCAATCGCATCATATGCATGTGAAAGCTGGACAATGAATAGGGAAAACCGAAGAAGAATTGACACCTTTGAATTGTGGTGTTGGTGAAGAATATTGAATATACCATGGACTGCCAAAAGAACAAACAAATCTTAGAAGAAGTACAACTAGAATGCTTCTTAGAAGCAAGGATGGCGAGACTGCGTCTTACATACTTTGGACATGTTGTCAGGAGGAATCAGTCCCTGGAGAAGGACATCATGCTTGGCAGAGTACAGGGTCAGCGGCAAAGAGGAAGACTCTCAACGAGGTGGATTTACACAGTGGCTGCAACCATTAGCTCAAGTGTAACAACAATTGTAAGGATGGCGCAGGACCAGGCAGTGTTTTGTTCTGTTGTGCATAGGGTCGCTGTGAGTCGGAACCAACTCGACGGCACGTAACGACAACAACAACGTGAATATGATGGATTTTATTCTCATATTGCTGTTGTTAGCCACTGTTGAGTTGCCCTGACTCATGATGGGTTCATGCACAACAGAATGGAATCTGTCCAATCCTGTACCATCCCCATGATCAGTTGGGGATTGGACTGTTATGATCCATAGGCTGATTTTTGGAAGTAGATTGCCGGGTCTTTCTTCCTAGTCTGCCTTAGCTTGGAAGCTCTGCTGAAACCTGTTCAGCACCATAACAACACTCAGACCTCCGCTGAAAGACAGGTGGTGGCTGTGGTTGAGCTGCATTGGCCAGGAATGGAATCTGGATCTCCCGTATAAATGAATGGCAGAAATTCTACCACTGAACACCACCGCCCTTTACTCCTATAGTTAGTTTTATCCTGTGGCACAGCTAACTTTTGGATAAGGAGATTTTCCAGGTAGGTCTGATCTAATCACACGAGCCTTTTAAAAGGAGAGATTGGCTCCAGCAGGCGACAGAGGAGGATGTCAGAGATTTGAAGCCCAAGGGGGTTTGACTCGAGAGATATTCTCCATTGCCAGCTTCGAAGAAGAAGGGGACCATATGATAAGAACTGCATGAAGCCTGTAGGAGCTGAGAGTAACCGTTAGCTGACAACTAGCAAGGAAACAAAGACCTCAGTCCTACAGTCACAAGGAACCGAATCCTGCCAGTAATATGAATGAGCTTGGAAGTGTTTTCTTCCCCAGAGCCTCCAGATAAGTGCCCAGCCTGGCCTACACCTCGACTTTGGCCTTTTGAGACCTCAAACAGAGAACCCAGTTTAGCCCAATCTACAGAATTGTGAGTTAATAAATGAGCGTTGTCGTAAACTGCTAAATTTGTGGTAATTTGTTCCACAGCAATAGAAAATGAATACGACTTGTGTGCTTTAACAGACTTGCCTTTTTAGAAAACTTACACAAACATACTTGTTCAGAGTATAGGGTTAACCCTAGTATATTTCCTAAAGCTCTGAGTTTTTTCACAGGTTTTCATCGTAGCTCTCACCCTCTGCCTTCCCATTTGAGGGTGGACCCTAGGTATTCACAGGCCATGTAGCCTCTACCCCGCCCATCTCCTCATGTTCATGGTTGACCCTTCCATCTGACTTCCAAACTGGAGTCCATGAAGTTTACATTGGAACTGGGCAAACAGTGAATCCCATTTAAAGGGAACCCTAGTATGAGCCCCTTTCATTCACCCCACATGAATGTATCACATCTGTAATGGTTTTCAGATTCCCAGATCATTGTTGTCTTTCTCTCTTCCCTTCTTATAATCATTGTATACTTTATATCTCTTTCAAAGACCAAAGGTCCTGCCTCGGCACCAAGATTCTTCAGGTGTGCCACAGTAAGACCTTTAGCAGCATACCGGAGAATGGTGAAGACTCAGCTTCAGTGGATGAAAATGTAATACCTTAAAGAGTGCGGAAATAGGTAGATGCTAGGTCCACAAAATCAGGAAAATGTTTTTATGATTAGGAAATGTTTTCATATTTATCATTTCACTGATTACTTCTTGAAATATTAGTATGTCTACTTTATTCATCCATCAGACAATTATTAAGTTTCTAATTTAGGCACTAAGAGTAAAAAGATGAGTTAGAGACTATCCCCATGAATGTTCATAGTTTATTGAGGGAGGCAAGGATTTAAATAAATAACCAACAAAAATCAATAAAGATATATACAAAGTGCTATTCCCAGACTGAGCTTGGCCCGGAGTACCAAAAAGAGGCTTCATAGAGGAAGTACTTTAAGTCTGAAAGTGTTAGCAGGCCCTTAACAGAAGTGGAAGAAGGGCCTTTCAGGTCTCGAGAGCAACATATTAAAGGTGTGAAAGAACATGATGTATTCAGGGAATAGCAAGGATTTTGGTATGAATGAAATAGAGTGTGTGCACGGAGGGTGTCAGGTAGTGGAAGTGGGTCTGGAAAGGTGATCGGGGCTAGGTCGTGATGGGTCCTATATGACATGCTGAGGCGTTTGAACACTGACCTGTAGGCTAGAGGGAGCCCATGCAGAGAATTAAGCAAATGGAGGATATGAGTGGATAGAGTTATGTTCTGGAGAGGCAGTGATGGTGGGAGGATGGGTTAAAGAGGAAGTACTGTGAAGCCTGGAGACAAGGAAAGAAGGTATTCTAATAGGTTAGGTTTAAGCTGATGAAGGAAATAAAGAGGGATTAAAAAAAAATTTTACAGCCAGAACTCACAGTATTTGGTGCCCTTTCTGTAACTTTAGGATAAATTCAAATAGAGAATCAAAAGCATACTTCTTAAGTTTATATCAGAAGAAACTAGATTTATGAAGATGCCATTAATATAAATAGGAATTCAAGAAGCAGATATTACTATGTGGTGGGTACATGAAAAAAAAGAGTTCTTTTTTGTGTGTGTTCAATTCATGGTGTTTTATAAGACTTTTTTTTTGTGTAAGAGGACCTTGTTTGTGATACACAGGAGAAATTCAGAAATACAGTTCTGGTGCTAGGATCTTGGTGGTCGTCAGCATATATGGGATATTTGAAGTGATGTATGTGGATGACACCATCACAGAGTGTGAAGTTTTGAAAATGAAGACCTCTGTCTTATCTTTATAGTCCACAAAGCCTAGGAACAGGTACATTTCTAATAAATGCTTATTGAATAAATAGGCCCACTAGTGCTAACCTTTTGTTTGGCCTTATTTGATGGCCTCAATGCTCTTTAAAATCTATAAGAAGTAATGTTGAGGGTTATTGGATCATTAACAACAAGTCAGGATATATGAGTTGTCAATAATGGGTAATTTAAGTCCTAAGGGCATATTTTTTCTTTTCCTAAATTGTCTATAAGCCATAATTGACCATAAAATTGCCACTTAATCACACCAGTTTTTGCTGTGAAAACCCACCTCATGGTTAAAATGCTGGAAATCATATTAGAAAGCATACAAACATTTCAAATACATATATACATACATATATTTATATATTTAACACTATGAAATTTATTTTTATATTTGCTAAATATTAATATGTTAGTCTATTTCATCTTTTTTTCCCCCACCTTCTTTTCAAGAGTAAGCCTTGCCCTTCTCCCCAGCCTACATATCCAGAAGCTATGGATGTATTTTTTGTGAATGAACAGAACAAGGCAAATTAGATTGAATAAACATATATTTCATGAAATAAACAAAGAAAAAACTGATTGGGGATAGAATAGGGAACCAATAAATGTCCTTTGTATAAATATGATTCATTTGAGCTATATTTGATATTTCTTATTTGATAGTTCTTACTACTAATTGTATGTTTTTAAAGAATAATTCCTCATAATTCCTTGACAAAAGATTCAGTAAATAGCATAAATATTTTACAGATTTTGGTAAACAAAGGAACATAGAAAGAAGCTCTAATTGGATAGTTATCTTTTCTTAAGATGGATGAGATTTTTAAAGTTTTTTTTTAACCTATGGAAAAATAGTTTTTCAGGGAACAGCAAGTATTTTGCTATTCCTATTTTTTTTTTTTAAATAAAACTACAGAGAAAAAACATTTGTTAAAAAAGCAGGTGAAGAAGAATATAACTATGTTGTAGCAGTATTCCTCATTTCTTTAAATTCAATCAGAGTTATAGACAAAAAAAAAAAAAAAATCATACAATGAACATTGTCCCTTTGCTAGAAATCCCAGAGGTTTTTACACTCCAGGGCAATGAGCCATAGTAAGAATGGGATGGGTGAGAAGCAGGCCTCGCTTTTTTAAAATGGGAGATAGGCCATTTTGAAAGGGAAAGTAGTAAAGAAAAACTTGTGATTTGCAAGTGTGTACTCAGGAAGGTCAACTTTAAGAAAGAGTACATGTATAAGACGTGGATCTGGACATCGATTCTATTACAACTGTTTATTAGGACTCTTAGAAACTTTTGTTGTATACCCAGGGATCCACGTCCCCTAGTTTGATATTGCTGCTTTAGGACAAAGCAAAGCGATGGCTAAATTTGATGGGATAGTAGAATGGGTGGGTGGTGGTTACAGAGGAGGTGATATTTGAGTTGAAACTTGAAGGATAAATGAGACTTTGGCTGATAGTATAAATGAAAAATATTTAAGACAAAGGAAATGGGTAGAGAAAAGGTATGCTGATGACAGCCTTGTGGAGAATGTGAGATGCACTGGCTTCCAAAATAAAGAGTCAAACACCTTATCACAGAATGCCGAATAACCTATAATTTGGCTTGAAAGGTTGATTGAGTCCAATGGGAACCATTGCAGGATTTTAAGGAAAATAGGGATATCATTAGATATATGTTTCAAAAAATAATTGAAGAAAGAAAGAAAATAGTTTGTGGCAAGGAGGAAGGATGACTTGAAGAAAGGAGAAATTAAGGTCAGAATGGGTAGGTTAATATAACATGATGAAATGTTAAGTTTGGTCACTGTACTGAACTGAATAATGTCCTCCCAAAATTCATGCCTACCCAGAACCTCAGAACGTGATCTTATTTGGAAACAGCGTCATACTGGATTAGGGTGAGCCCTAAATCCAATCACTGGTATCCTTACAAGGAGGCCATGTGAAGACACAGAGGAGACACCCAGGACACCACTTGAAAATGGAGGCAGAGATTGCAGTGATTATGTCTACAAGCCAAGGAGCAACAGAGCCTAGGAGATTGGTATGGAACAGATTCTCCCTCAGAGCTTCCAAAAGGAACCAACCTTGCCAACATCTTGATTTCAGACTTCTGTCCTTCGGAACTGCGAGAGAAAAAAATTTCTTTTGCTTTAAGTCACCCAGTTTGCCTTAATTTGTTACACAGCCCTTGGAAATTAATACAGTCAGCAAAGTAGATAATCATGATACCACAAGGGCAACTCAGATGGAGGCATATGTTGTAAGAGAAATATGAATACATTCATGTTTTTGTTATTGGGTGCCATCACGTTGATTCTCACTCATGGCGACCACCTGTAACAGAGCAGAACTGCCCCGTAGGATTTTCTTGGCTGTAATCTTTATGGAAGCAGATCTCCAGGTCTTTCTCCCACAGAGCTGCTGGGTGGGTTTGAACTGCCAATCTTCCGGTTGGTAGCTGAGTGCTTAACTGTTGCACCACCAGGGCTCCTCACATTTATTTCAGAGTGTGTGAAGCTTGAGGTGTGGATTAAGAATCAAGGTACAGATGTACAGCAGGCAGCTGAGAAATGAGGTTTGCAGGTCAGAAGAGCAGACTGAGCTGGAGAGGTACAAACAGGAATCATCTGTCTAAAGGTGATAATGGAAAGTACACAGTGGATGAGAGTACCAGTTAGAGCCTGCATAGAACACGAAAAGATTGGGAGGCCTCAGCCTTGGAATTTGCTGACATTTAAGCAGTAGCAAAAGGAAAGGGAAGTAGCAATTAGAGAGGTAGGCATAACAGAGAAAAATGTCACAGAAATCAGGGAAGGTAAGAGTTTGAAAAAGGAGGTCAGCGGTGTCTCATGCTGCAAATGAAGTGAGTAGGATGGGGATAGAGGAGGACTTTAATTTCAGTAAGGAGGATTTTGTTGGCAACCTTTAAGAAAACTGGGCAGAGAATTGTGTGATACTATCAAATTTTGTCATCTCCCATTTGTCTTTAAGTGTTTTGTTATAAAAAAGGTACATAGAATCTGCCTTCATTCTTCAAATAATATTTTGGGTTTCCATTGTTTTCCAAACTCATTTGTAAGTAGTATTTATTTCCTCTGTAAAACCTTCTTGAATAAACTTTGGCTTTGCAAACTTTACTTGCTAGATCCCTCAAAAATTTTCTGGCTTAATTCATCTTTTAAAAAATCCTAGTTGATCTAAGTCTTTTAAAACCTGCTATTTCTATCCTGTTGAGCAACAGGCAGGGATTAAGCAAAGGACATTTCATTTCAATTGGGGAATTTTTTTTTTGGGTGGGAGAGCAGGTCTTTTTAAATTTTTAGAGTTAGATAATAATTAATGCTAAATTCAGAGAGCTGCCCTCAAAAGTTACATTGGAAGAAAAGAAACCCATAATTAACTTTGTATAACGAAACATTTTTTTAACATAAATTATTTCTGATTGAAAATTGTACAATATTCTGATTTGTACCAACAGACTTGGTGGCCTACAATAAAACCTACAGAGTTTAAGCAAATTTAGGTCAGTATAGATATAACTCAACCAAGTCTCACTTCACTCCTTTCTCACATTCACACCTAAATGCTGTAAAGATTTTCAGTTGTTTATCACATTTCACGTGTGCATATGGTATTGTTTGTACACATGAGTTTGTACATATGGCTATGTACATATGGATATAATGATGCACAAATTCCTAACCTAAATTATTTTTGATCTTTCTAGAACATACTACAACGCAATTATGGCTCCAAAACTTGTTTCTACCCCTCCCACCACTTTCAGCAGTCTACCCTCTAGATCTTTTTTTCTGTTAATCTGTAAATTTTGGAGGCTGTGTCCATGATGTTTATTTCTATTGTTAGTGAACCATATTCTAATGACCCATAAATGTAGTTGTACCTAATCTTACTAAAAGTTAGACAACCATTTTAAGGCTAAAACAAAAACAAACAAACAAAAAAACAACCTAAAAAATGTTAATATTCCACATAGATTGTGAATTGGTATTCACAAGGCACACACATGCACAGACACACTCAGCAACATACACAAAAACTGGCAACACTCCCCAAACACTAGCCCAGTTGGAGAATGAATAAACATAAAATAGTCATAATACTAATATATTACACTCCAAAAAAATTTTTTAAAATATTCCCCAATGATTTCAGGTATTCTTTGAGACTAAGAAAAGCTATAAGTGGGGTCACTATGTTTTTACCATTTTCCATATAGTAGCAGCCTGACAACAGTCAATAAATGTATTCATAAAATGTCTCCAAAATTCTGATGTTTTGGAAATTCTGAGGTGCATTGACAGTGCCTCATACATTTACTCAACAGATGTATATTTATTTATTTATTTAAAAGAAATTTATATCTTTTTATCAGGAAAGATAACATGTTCTATATTCAGTCTTAAAATTTTTTCATGAATATTTCTCTTTCATTTGACACAGGCCTTGACATTTGTTCTTACTTGATAGCTTGTTTATTTAAAATTGTCCTAATAGAATGCATGGCTATTTAGAAAAAAAGTGGCAAAGCTACTTCAAGAAGTAAATGAAAAATTAGATGAAGATAATAAACTTGAAGGCCATGAATTTTTAGAAATAACAGAAAAGAATTTTTTAAAAGCCCACATGCGGCAAAATTGTCAAGAAAGGAGAGACTGGAAGGGCTGACTCATTAGGGGGAGAGCAAGTGGGACTACGGAGTAAGATGTATGTAAACTTATATGTGACAGACTGACTTGAATTGTAAACGTTCACTTGAAGCTCAATAAAAGTTAATAAAAAAAATAATAATAAGAAGAAGAATGATAAGAATAAAAAAAATAGCGTCTCTTAAAAAAAAAAAAAAGCCCACATGCTGGAAAACAAGACACTGCCTCCAGGAAATGCAGAAATTTGAGAATTTCCTGAAATACAGAAAGCATGTGAGTTCGTATGTTAACTCATTTAATTCTGACTAATTGTGAAGTGCTTAGAACAGCATTATTATTACTATTGATGAAGAAAACCACTTATAGGGCATGTTTGTTGCAAAATGAGAAAGAGAGAAAGGTTCTGGGTGTGCTCTCACCTTGGAGGGAGTAGATTCAAAGGGACAGAATGGGCCATGGTCAACCATTAGTGGATTACATGGGCAACCAAACTCAAAGTAGTTAAGTAGGTTGCACTGTTTCCCACCAAACCTGCACTGAGTGGATGGCGGCAGAAGCAACCAGTTCCAGGACAGAGTAGTGGGAAGGGATTTGGAGTGGAGAAGTAGAGCTGTGACCCAGGTGGATGCCAAAAAATCAGCAAGAAGGGGGGGGCTGTATGCCCAGACAATGAATTCATGTTTGTTATGGATTGAACTGTGTCTCCTAAACGTGTGTCCACTTGGCTAGGCCATGATTCTCAGTATTGTGTAGTTGTCCACTCTTTTTTGATCTGATGTGATTTTCCTATGTGCTGTAAACTCTAACCTCTATGATGTTAATGAGGTAGGATTAGAGGCGGTGATATTAGAGACAGGATTAGAGGCAGTTATGTTAATAAGGCAGGACTCAATCTACAGAATTATGTGGTATCTTGAGTCAATGTCTTTGGAGATATAAAAGAGAGAATTAAGCAGAGAGGAGATGGACCTCATACCACTAAGAAAGAAGCACGGGAGTGGAGCCAATTCTTTGAAACTGGGCTCCCTGCATTGAGAAGCTCCTAGACCAGGGGAAGATTGATGACAAGGACCTTCCCATGGAGCCAACAGAGGGAGAAAGTCTTCTCCTGGAGCTGGCACCCTGAATCTGCAATTCTAGGCCCCTATTGGAAATTCTACGGGGCAGTTCTACTCTGTCCGGTAGGGTCGCTATGAGTCAGAATTGACTGGACGGCACTGTTTTTTTTTTTTTTTTGTTAAACTGTGGGAGAGTAAATTTATCTTAAAGCCATCCACTTGTGGTATTTCTGTTATAGCAGCACTAAAAAACTAAGGCAGAATTTGGTACCAGGAGAGTGGAGTGCACTTTAACAGATATTTAAAATGTGAAAGTGGATTTGAAACTGTGGATGGTAGAGGCCGGAAGAGTTTTAAAGTGCCAGATAGTAAAAGCCTAGATTGCCTTGAATAGACTGTTGGTTGAATTATGGACATCAAAGGCAATTCTTGTGAGGACTCAGAAGGAACTGAGGAGAGCTATATCACTGGAGATGGCACAGATGGCGAGAAGCAGCAGCAGAGAAATGGCAGCAGTGGAAACCAGGAGAAAAATGAGAGACAGCATGGAAGCCGACCCACGTAGCCAGAGAGCTGAGAGCCTTCAGGCAGGAGGCTTCCTGGTAGAGTGGGGTGCCTCTGGGTACTTATTGGTAGAACTAGACTTGCCGACTTGCAAGAGAGATGAGTGCCTATGGGCTTAGGATTACTGGTGGAGTGGCATGGTTCTGGGCACTTACTGGTAGAGCTGAAGAGCTTTGGAACACTTACCCAAACAGGGCAGAGGCCAGGCTGGCCCAAGAGGCCTGAGGGGCCAAGAGGCCAACGAACCAGGAAGTAGAATCTGAAGAGACAAGGAACACAGGAAGCAGAGCTACCTTGGTCTCAAAGGGACTTCTAGTCTCATAAACTGTGGGAGAATAAACCTCTCTTTGTTAAAGCCATCTGCTTGTGGTATTTCTGTTACAGCAGCACCAGATAACTAAGATAGTGTTATTACTACTCTTGGCAATGTTTCTTCCCCACAATCACAGTAGAAGGAGGTGCCAAAATGGAGGCAATGGAAGTAGTCTATCCCAAGGGTGGAAGTAGTTTATCAAAAGCATTGCTATTATAGCCATGGAGTAGACCACTCCTATTGTCTCCTCTTTGGTATACCACTGATATGCATAGGTTATCAGGAAGTTCAAGTACAAAGATGATCACACAAGCCAAGAAGTAGCAAGTAATGGAGCAAAATCAATACTGTGAGAGACACTAAAGAAAACAAACAGAAAAACTAACACCTGAGGAAACAGTTAACAAAACAGAAAATAATTTTAAAAAATGATTAGTATCTTCATAGAGATGAGAGGGGTTATCTACTTTTTGTTAACTGGAATAGGTTTTTGTGAATGAGAATCAATTAGAGACTTGGAGATAAAAAATCTGATTGTCCCCAAAACAAAGCAAAACAACAATGAAATACACCCCACATGAGATTAACTAAATTGTAGAATGGACACAACTGAAGAGAAAATTACTGAGCTGAAGAATTCTCCCAGAATCCAGCACAGAAGAACAATGAAGTTTAAAAGTATGCAAAAAAAGCAACCAAAAAAAAAAAAAAAAAAAAGATTGAAGGCAAGAAAGACATAGATGATCTATGTGGAAGTTTGAACATATTTACAAGATAAATCCATAAAGGAGAGAATAGAGGAACAGGAGGACAAAAATTAGTCAAAGGAATTATAGAGGAAGGTTTCTCAGAGCTGAAGAAATGCACAGGTTTTCAGAATCAAAGCGGTCACTAAATGTGAGCAGCATGAATTAGAAAAGGATCAAACCTAGATATACTGTGATAAATCTTAGGACACCAAGATTAAAGAGAAAAATCCTAAAAGATTTCAGAGATGGAAAAAACAAAACAAAAACCACCCATAAATAAATGAGCATTAGCTTGGCATCAGAATTTATATTGGCAACTCTGGATACTAGAAGCTAATGAAGCAATATTTCAAAAACTTAAAGAAAAAAATGAATTTGAACACAGAATTCTATTTTCAGCCAAACCAGCGATATTTCTTTCAGGCAAAACAAAGTCAATGACTTAGACGTTTTACCATCCACAATTCCTCTCTAAAAGCATTACTGGAGAATGGCCTTGGGTTGCACTCCTGTACACAGACTCTGAGGTAGAGATTTTCCGAAGAGTACTCTGAGGAACGAGAGCTGTGAGGGAGTAGGGGAAGCAGGACTGGGCAGAAGGAGAAGGTGAACTATGGGGCAATTGCAACAGTTAAAGCTTCAGCAGACCCTCGGGCGGGGGGCGGGGGTGGCTCTGGATCTAGGAGGGCCTTTCAGAGTTGTTCAGCATTGAGACAATTGGGTGAAGCAACTCTCCTGGCCAGGAGTAATTCTGAGAGGGGCTCAACTTCAACCCTTCAGAAGCTAACACTCCTGGCATCTGGGGAAATGAATGCCTTGGATCTGAAAGGGGTGGATATGGCCCCCCACAACATCCCCTACAAGGATAAACTTCCAAAGAATGAAAAATGAACTCATTAGTAATGATTGGGATGTAAGAAACTGCACTAAACAGGTAAACTAACAAAACCTAATGTTACATATAAGTAAAGTAAAATTTTTACCAACTCCTGAAGTCTGAAATTGATCAAATATACAATCAAGACTCAATGATAATTTCTGGTGGTTGAAACGCGAAAGTCGGAAACAAAGAAGATGGATTGGTAGTTGGAAAATGTGGCCTTGGTGATAGAAACGATGCTAGAGATTGCATGATAGAATTTTGCAAGACCAATGACTTCTTCATTGCAAATGCCTTTTTTCAACAGCATAAACACAGACTATACACCTGGACCTTGCTGGGTGGAATACATAGGAATCAAATCCCAAGTGGAAAGATATGGAGAAGTTCAATTTCATCAGTCAAAACAAGGCCAGTGGCCGACTGGGGAACAGAACATAAATTGTTCATGTGCAAGTTCAAGGTGAAGCTGAAGAAAATTAAAACAAGCCCATGAGAGCCAAAGTACAACCTTGAGTATATCCCACCTGAATTTAGAGACCATCTCAAGAATAGATATGACGCATTAAACACAAATGACAGAAGACTAGACAAGTTGTGTGATGACATGAAGGACATCATACATGAAGAAAGCAAAAGGACATTAAAAAGATGGGAAAGAAAGAAAAGACCAAAATGGATGTCAGAAGAGACTCTGAAACCTGCTTTTGAATAGTTAGAGAGAACAGGAGAAATGATCATGTAAAAGAGCTGAACAGAAGATTTCAAAGGGCTGCTTGAGAAGACAAAGTATTACAATGAAATGTGCAATATCCTGCAGTTAGAAAACCAAAACGGAAGAACATGATCAGTATTTCTCAAGATGAAAGAACTGAAGAAAAAAATTCAAGTCTCGAGTTGCAACACTGAAGGATTCTATGAGCAAAATATTGAATAAGAAGGAAGTATCAAAAGCAGATGGAAGGAATACACAGAATCACTGTACCAGAAAGACTTGGTCAGTGTTCAACCATTTCAGGAAGTAGCATATGATCAAGAATGGACATACTGAAGGAAGAAATCCAAGCTTCACCGAAGGCATTCGTGGAAAACAAGGCTCCAGGAATTGATGGAATACCAATTGAGATGTTTCAACAAATAGATGCAATGCTGGAAGCTCTCATTTGTCTATGTTAAAAATTTGGAAGATAGCTAACTGGTTAACCAACTGGAAAAGAGCCATATTTGTGCCTATTCCAAAGACAGGTGATCCAACAGAACACAGAAATTATGGAACAGTATCATTAATATCACACGCAAGTAAAATTTTACTGAAGATCATTCAAAAATGGTTGCAACAGTACATAGACAGGGAACTGCCAGAAATTCAAGCCAAATTCAGAAAAGAGCATGGAACGAGAGATATCGTTGCTGATGTCAGATGGACATCTTGGCTGAAAGAGAATACTAGAAAGATGTTTACCTATGTTTTATTGACTGTGCAAAGATGTGCAACTGTGTGGATCATAACAAATTATGGATAACACTTGGATAACACTTCAAGGAATGGGAATTCCAGAACACTTATTGTGCTCATACAGTACCTGTACATAGATCAAGAGGCATTTTTTCGAACAGAACTAGGGGATACTGTGTGGTTTAAAATCAGGATTGGTGTGTGTTGGGGTTGTATCTTTTCACCATACTTATTCAATCTTTATGCCGAGCAAATAATCCAAGAAGCTACTCTGTATGAAGAAGAATGTGGCATCAGCGTTGGGGGAAGACTCATTAACACCCTGCAATATGCAGATGACGCAACCTTGCTTGCTGAAAGTGAAGGGGACTTGAAGCACTTACTGATGAAGGTCAAAGATTACAGCCTTCAGTATGGATTTGTACCTCAACACAAAGAAAACAAAAATCCTTGCAACTGGACCAATAAGCAACATCATGATGAATGGAAAAAAGATTGACGTTGTCAAGGATTTCATTTTACTTGGATCCACAACCAATCCCATGGAAGCAACACAGTCAGGAAATCAAAAGACACATTGCATTGGGCAAATCTGCTACAAAAGACCTCTTTAAAGCGTTAAAGAGCAAAGATGTCCCTTTAAAGTCTAAGGTGTACCTGTCCCAAGCCATGTTATTTTCAGTCACCTTGTATGCATGCAAAACGTGGATAGTGAATAAGGAAGACCAACGAAGAATCGATGCCTTTGAATTACAGTGTTGGCAAAGAATATTACAGATACCATGGACTGCCAGAAGAACAAAAAAATCTTGGGAGAACTATAGCTGGAATGCTCCTTAGAAGAGAGAATGGCAAGACTTCCTCTCATGCACTTTGGCCATATTGTCAGGAGGGACCAGTCCTGGAGAAGGATATCAAGCTTGGTAAAGTAGAGGGTCAGTGAAAAAGAGGAAAATCCTCAACACGATGGATTGACACAGTGACTGCAACAGTGGGCTCAAGCATAACAATGATTGTGAGGATGGCGAGGGATAGGGCAATGTATCATTCTGTTGTACATAGGGTTGCTATTAGTCGGAACTGACTCAAGGGCACCTAACAACAACAACAATTTTGGTTGTAAATAAGTAATAAAATATGTGGCGATTAATGTTGGCTAGGCTGTGGTTTGGCAGACATTGGATTGATCGCTCTTCCATAATGTAATATAGTGTAATCACCTCCATGATGTGATCTGATGTGATCAACCAATCAGTTGAAAGGGGAATTTCCTTGGGGATGCGGCCTACCTGGAATATATAAATGGATGTTTTGTCAAGGCTGGCGCTCTCTCTTGTCCCAGCACTTTTCTCGTCGCCTGACCTCTAGCTCTTGCAGAAGTCTTCAGCCTACCACTTGACCTGCAGAATTTGGATCTGTCAGTCCCTGCAACCCTGTGAGCCAGCAGAGGCCTCCAGCCTGCTGCCTGAGCCACGGATTTGGAAATTGCCAGCCCCCACAATTGTGTGAGCCATTTTGTTGAAGTAAATCTCTCTCTGTGTATTTATATATACACTTCACTGATTTTGCTCCTCTAGAGCAAAAGCAGTGACAATTTTGTTTCAGGAACCAGTGAATCAGTGACACCCTCACTCTCGTGAACATACTTCTGAAAGTCAGCCAGTTATTAACAGTCTTATTCGAATAACCATTTTCCAGAGCTAAAGGTCAGCCTATCTCTAATCTCTTCCTCTTCAGAAAATCTGCCTGTCCTTGAACTCCACGCTGCCAAAACCCTGTGTAAGATCAGCTCTCTGCTTTGCTCAGAAAGGCTTTGCTTTCCAAGCACAGCTCCCCCCTTTGGTTTAGCAGTTACCAATTTTCATCAGGTTGATTCTGACTCATGACTCAAGTGTTTCAGAGTAGAACTGCACTTCATAGGGTTTTCATGGTTGTGACCTTTCAGAAGCAGATTGCCAGGCCTTTCTTATAAGGCACCTCTGGGTGGGTTCAAACTGCGAACTTTTAGGTTAGTAGCCCAGTGCTTAATTGTTTGTTCCACCCAGGGGCTCCTTTCCTTTGCTTTGTTTCAGATAGTGAGTGGTGGCCCTTTCCTTCAACACTCTAAATATAATTTAAAAGATAAACAGGTTTAAAAAGAGGAAGCAGATGAAGGAGTTGGGATTTTTGCTCACGTAGAACATAGAGCTCTGGTAAAAGCTATATTGAGAAATTCAGTTTAGTCCTTGAGGCTAAACTAGTTCCTCTGACTTTTCCCTGCATCTAAATTTTGGAGCACATCCTGAAAGGAAATATGCTATTTCTGCAGGTCAGGCTGTAGGTCTATTTACCTACAAACCTACCTTGAATGAGAACTTTCCCTAAGAAGTAATCCATGCCCAGTTGTACGTGCTGCATGGGAGAGAAAAAACCCTGTTGAAAAGGCAAAGTCTGTGTTCCTGACTTTAAGACATAGTAATCCCAACGACTGCTAAAACACGGCCAATAAATGTTCTGGGTTTTCACCAATCAGATTAGCAACTTCTCCCCCATAAGTAAATTGAGAAGGGGCATAGCAAGTGGTAGATCTGACAGGAGTGTAGAAATACCTCAACTCCCCGAAACAGAGGTCCTATATACCCTGAGGTGTATTTGTCATTGCCTTGGCAGCAGTCTGAGTGGATGGGTCCTGGAGAAGGAAGCAGAAGCTTGTGATGCAGAGACTGGCTTTCTTCGTAGGGATACTGTTGGAGATGTGTGGAAGAACTCTTGACTGGGAGGGATTCCATTTGGAGCAATCCAATAATCTAAATGCAAAGGAGGCAATTTGTAGAAAGAGGGAAACTAGGGCTGGCTGAGTCAATAAAGCAAAATCATACATGGGCCTCAGAGAAACCAGAAATTATACAGAAGAAAATCAGACTAGGGAAATGGGAGGAAGTCAGTGTGCTGACCATTACACGTGTGGAACAAGGGTCAAGATTCTGCATGAAGCGGTACAAGGTTGTAAAACAGAAATCTGGTGGCCCATGTGTGGTTTTGGTTAGCTTTCGGAGCCACAGAGCACCAGATCTCAGATCCTGCCCATCAAGAAATTGAAGCCCTGGTGGCGTAGTGGTTAAGAGTTTGGCTGCTAACTAAAAGGTTGGCAGTTTGAGTCTACCAGCCACTCCTCAGAGACCCTATGGAGCAGTTCTACTCTGTCCTCTTGGATCAGTATGAGTCAGAATCAACTTGACGGCAATGGGTTTTTTTTTGCCTGGCTTACAATGACAAATTCTTCCTTAAAAGGAGGTGAGTAGTAAATGGTTCTTAAGAATACATTTCCTTGACTGGGAAATGTTTGCACAGCTTCTCTCTGAAAGCATAGATAGAGACATCATTTATATTCCAGGTAAAGAATTAGCACCTAAGAAAGAAATAACGGAGAATGAATATTCAGTTTGATGTTGAAATAAAGGAGGGGGGCATATATTTGAGGAATACTCTGAGAGCCAAATTAATGGCTTCTTCTATTCCTTCTTCTAAGTAACAAGTAAGGAAGTGACATCAAGCTGATCCAAAGTACTGAAGAGCCCACCTAAGAATGTTGAAGGTGGCTGGGCAATGTGGATAGAATTTAAGTAAGTTTTGTCCTTCAAATCACTAGATGAACAGATGAAGAAGGGTCTGTTAAAAGCAGGTTAATGGAGAGCAAGATGAAATTAAACAAGTTCCTGATAACTGCTGAAATTCAGTGGGAGAACATTACCAGTTGTCTGGCTCCATATTGAAGCTCTCCTTAAGATGCAAGCAGACAGTAATAAATTTTCCTTCTTTTTCTAATTATATTTTCAAAAAGAAATTTGCACTGACTGGGTCACTGCCACAGTCTTGATTGCTGTCAGTTAGCCACTGCTGGGACAGACCCACAGGACATTTATGTTACCATTAAAAAGACATCAACAGATTTTTGACAAAGGTGCAAAAGCAATTCAAAGGTGGGAGGATAGATTTTTAAGCAAAGGGTGCTGGAACAATTGGACATCTATAGACAAAAATAGTGAACTTCAACTTAATCCTCACACCTTATACAAAAACTAACTTAAAATGGATCATGGACTTAAGTGTGTAACATAAAACTGCAAAACTTAAAAAAAAAAAGTAAAAATCTTTTGGATCTAGGGCTAAGCAAAAAAAAAAAAAAAAAAGAGGTCTTAAATTTGATACCCAAATCACACGCCTTACAGGGAAAAATTCATAAATTGTGCCTCATCAAAAAAGACCCTGTTAAGAAGATGAAAAGACAAGCTACAGAGTGGGAGAAAATCTTTGCAAGCCATAAATCCAACAAAAGTCTAGTATCTAGAATATACAAGGAACTTTCAAATCTCAACAGTAAAAAAAAAACTCCAAACAATCCATTTAGAAAGTTGGCAAAAGACATGAACAGACATTTCACAGAAGAGGACATACAGATGTTCAGCATCATTAGCCATTAGGAAATGCAAATTAAAATCACTGTGAGATATCACCACACACTTATCAGAAGGGCTAACATAAAAACTAGTGACGATACCAGATGCTGGGGAGGATGTAAAGGAACCAAAAACCAAAAACCAAACCCAGTGCCGTCGAGTCGATTCTGACTCATAGCGACCCTATAGGACAGAGTAGATCTGCCCCATAGACTTTCCAAGGAGCACCTGGTGGATTCGAACTGCCCACCCTTTGGTTAGCAGCCGTAGCTCTTAACCACTACGCCACCAGGGTTTCCATAAAGGAACCGGATCACTCATATATGGGTGGTGAGAAGGTAAAATGGTACAACCACTCTGGAAAACAGCTTTGCAGCTTCTTATACAACTAAACATGCAACTACCATTGGACCCAGCAATTGCACTCTTAGGCATTTATCCCAGAGAAATGAAAATTTATGTTCACACTGAACCTTGCACAGGAATGTTCATAGCAGCTTTATTTGTAATAGTGAAACACTAGAAGCAACCAGATGTCCTTCAGTGGAGAATGCTTAAACAAACTGGTACAGCCACATATCATACGAATACTGCTCAGCACTAAAAAGGAATAAGCTATCGATACACACAGCGACTTGGATAAATCTCCAGGAAGGTTTGCTGATTAAAAAGCCAGCTCTAAAAGAATACATGTTGTATGATCCATTTATGTAACATTCTGGAAATGACGAAATTATAAAGATGAAGAACAGATTAGTGGTTTCCAGGGATCAAGAATGCAGCGGGGAGTGGATGTTGGGAGGGAGGTGGGTATGGTTATTAAGGGACACCATGAAGAAGGCTTGTGATGACGGAAGTATTCTGTATCTTCACTGCGGTGGCAGGTAAACGAACTTACACATGTGATAAAATTACATAGAACTAAACACACACACACAGACACACATGCATGAGTACAAGTGAAACTGGGGAAATCTGAATAAGACTGTTGGATTATATCAATGTCAATATCTTGGTTGTGATATTGTAGTACGGTTTTGTGAGATCTTACCACTGGGGGAAACTGGCTAAAGGGTGCACAGGACCTGTCTGTGTTATTTCTTACAACTGCATGCATGTGAATCTACAATTATCTCAATATAAGAGTTTAATTTCAAAAGGCACTATCGTTAACCTGATGGCAGCTATCTGGTTAGTTATACCCAGCATGCTTAGGTGGCCAAGAAGTTCTATAAACTTGCCAATTCCAAGAAAACTCTGTAGCTTAGCGTCCCATGAGAGCTTGTCAGAAATGCAGAGTACCAGGCCACCCCCAGAGCTCCTGAGTCTGAATCTACATTTTAACAGGCTCCTTAGATGATTTAAGTTTGAGAAACATGGCTCCTTCAGAGCAGTCTTGCATACTTAAATATATAAAATGTTGTCCAAAGACACGCCATTTCCTTGGTGTCTGAACACACTTTTTCTTCTTGAAGGAAGTCCAAAATGTCCTAAAATTTCTTGAATACTGACTGTGTCAATATCATATTTGATTCCCACAAAATCTCAAATGAGATAGGCTTTATTATATACCTTTTCAGATGAATTAAACTGAGGCTCAACCTTTCTGACTGAGAAGTCATGTGTGAAAATAGGTTGCAGAATGTTAAAAACAGAATGTAATGTGTAGAATAGAAAAAGGGAAGTATTTTGATTTTGAAGCCAAAGTGGTATTACAATGAATGTTGTTGTTGTTGTTAGGTGCCGTCGAGTTGGCTCCGACTCACAGAGACCCTATGCACAACAGAACGAAACACTGCCCTGTCCTGCGCATTCCTAACAATTGTTTTTATGCTTGAGCCCATTGTTGCAGCCACTGTGTCAATCCACCTCTTTGAGGGTCTTCCTCTTTTCTGCTGAGCCTGTACTCTGCCAAACATGATGTCCTTCTCCAGGGACTGATCCCTCCTGACAACATGTCCAAAGCATGTAAGACGCAGTCTCACCATATTTCCTCTTAAAAAGCGAAGAACATATAGAGTGCATGAAAAACGAATGGATGAGAATCTAGTCACATGGGTTCATGATTTAGCAAGATATGCCAGTAGGTGAATTTGTTAATGTTTAAATTGACTGACACTAGAGCTCAGCTGCTAACCAAAAGATTGGCAGTTCGACTCCATCAGCCACTCCTTGAAAACCCTGTTGGGCAGCTCTACTCTGTCCTGTAGGGTCGCTGTGAGTCAGAATCGACTCGACAGCACTTTACAATAACAACTTCAACTTAGTTTACTGATAATTAAGGTAAAACTGATACCTCACAGAAGAGAACAATATGATGGAACTATGGGAAAGCACTTTTGAATCTTCAAGAAGAAAATGTAGAAAACTGAGACCACCATATGGTACTATCACATAAATTTCCAAGGCTTTTCAAAGAGGCAGGCCATTTCCCTGATGAACATTTTCGTCAAATTTTATGGTGGAAATTACCTACCGTGTCTTGTGCAAATAATTGTATAGTCTGTCACATTCAGTACTACCCTGAATATTCAATTCAAATAACCTAGTTTCTGAAGGGCACAACAGCACATAGCTGTAAAACTTACTCATAAATCATTCTGGGCATGGCTGAGGGAGCTTGTCATTTGATCTGTTTGTAGTTGGTGGAGATCCTGGATGTGCATCCCAGATTTTTATGTAAATGAGGGAAATCAGTAGTCATATACATTCGCATTTGCAACTTGATTCCTCTTATTGAATATGACAGACTCCTCCTATTGGCTACAAGCAAACCGCAAATGCAATGTAAAACAGATTACAGCATTAAAATATTGCAGACTGCCTATGGATATATTATATTTAATTTGATGTTTGTGAAGAAGACGTTAATTGTCAGCAGACTTGCGTATGAATCTTTTTGGAAACAAAAATTTGTGTTTGGCTTTCTAGCAGTGCCTGGACTCAAGGTGTCCTGTAATTGACAAATGGCTGGGATATTGTGTTTCCTGTCCTGTTGTCTACAGTACTAGGCTCTTAAATTTCTTACTCAGGTGATATTTGTCGTAAAGGGTTTAAGCGTGAGTATGGTAGCATTGGATGAGCCCTAGTGGCACAGTGGTTAAACGTTCAGCTGCTACCTGAAAGGGTGGTGGTTTGAACCCACTGGCAACTTAGTGGGAGAGATAGGTGCCAGTCTGCTCCTGTAGAGGTTTACAGCCTTGGAAACCCTATGGCACAGTTATACTGTGTCCTATAGGGTCTCTATGAGTTGGAATCGACTCAATGGCAACACGTTTGACTTTGATTTTATGGTGGCATTGAACACAAAACACAACGCACCAAAACTGGAGATGGTGTATTGCCCTTATACTCACTAGAAATTGATATTTTCATCTGCTGGTGTGCAGGGGAAATTCAAGTTTTGTAGACTCTGAAACTTATACCATTTTTAGGGCCCTTTGGCATTGATTCTGACTCATAGTGACCCTATAGAGCAGAGTAGGTCCGCCCTACAGGCTTTCCAAGGAGTGCCTGGTAGATTCGAAGTGCTGAGCTTTTGATTAACAACCGTAGCTCTTAACCACTATGCCACCAGGGTTTCCTTCAAAGAAAAAGAATACAAAATTATGAATTCTAACTTCAGCACAGGACCTTCAGTTAAAGACTCTGAAGCTTAAGCTAACGTTTAAAGATGTGTCCGTTCAACAACATTTACTTATTAAGGGTGAGTTTAAAACATCTCAGTGTTTAAAAACCCAGTATTCATTCATTCAATAAACACTTATTAGGTGACTGTGATGTATCAGGCCTTTGACCAGGAGCTAGGATATAAGGCCAAAGACCTTGCTTCCAAGGAACATAGTACAGTGGAGGACAAACATTACATTAAACCAAACCAAACCAAACTCATTGCCTTCAAGTAGATTCCAATTACATGAGAGTGTGCTAAATTGCAGGAAGAAGTAGCCAAGTGTTTATGTAGCACCTATTATGAAATCGGCATCAAAATATGCTAACAAGGTAAGTCATATTACTTGTTCTTAAATAATTTAGTATCAAAATAAACTCATTGTGAATGTTACACAGTTCTCTAGTTGTGTTCACATATACATAGGTTTTTTTTTTTTGAGCAAAGGCATAGTGGTGAGATCTACCAAGTTATGTGCAAAATATTCTCCTGTTTGGGTTCTTAACTTGGCATTCATGGATTACCTAAAGGCTCTTACATCGGTTTCAGAAATTCCAGAAACTCCTTGAAATTACATACAATTTTAAAAATGTGAATTCATATTTTTCTGAAGAAAATATCTGTAGACTTTTAATAGTTTCCGTAGGGCAGCAACTCAACTGTTAGGATTTAGCAATGTTCACATATTGTCAGAAAAAAAAAATTACTGGGAAACACTAAATCCCCTTCACACTTTAAGAACACTGTTCTTCAGATGCCCACATGCTTAATCTTGAGTATGAAATATCAAGAGCAATGTCTTTATTTAGGAATCAACTTTTAAAGTAGTTTTTATTAAAAAATGCATGATATCCAAACCAAATGGATTAATTCTACTAGAATTTGAATGATGTCATACTTGTGACAGAAAACTTTGGCAGTTTGTGGTGTGGTTGAAGGGGGAGGACTTTCTGTATTACAGACTCCCTCTTCCCTTCCACTGCTCTTACCAGTATGAGTGAGAGGTAGCTATGGAAATATAGGCATTCCTGGTACCATTAGAAGCAGGGAGAAGCAAAAAAAATTTTTTTTTTTTTAGGGCTTTTAGAGGTTATGCAGTCTAACCTTCCACTCGTAGAAAGAATTCTCTCTATCTGATTCAGGACAGATGGTCAATCAGTCTCTTTGAACACTCTCAATTATGGTAACTACCTGTCTTTGCAAGCAGTCCATTCTATTTATGGATAGCTCTAATTACTGGGAAGACCTTTATTGTGAACCAAAGTCAGATACTCTATAAATTTCATACATTGGTCCTCAATATGTTCTCTGAAACTACCCAGGTCAAGTTTAGCCCTTCTTCCATACAATGAACAAACTCATCTGAAGACAGTCATCGTTTCCCTCCCATTGTGAATCTTAACTTCACAGGATCCCACGTTACTGAGGATGTTTTCTTGTGGCATGATGTTTAGACTCTTTCACCATCATTGTGGGTCCTTCTTCTGGGTATACTTCATTTTGTCAGAGGCCGTTTAAGAAGTGACTCTGGGAAGCAAACAGCATACTACAGATACAATTTGACTAACATAGCCAAGAGTGGTATTTTATGCACAAACTGTTTGTGCTCACTTGACTGCTAACCTAAGGGTCGGTAGTTCAAACCCACTCAAAGATACTGTGGAAGAAAAGCCCTGTTGATCTGCTTCTGTTAAGATTACAGCCAGAAAACCCTATGCAGCAGTTCTACTCTGTAACAAAAGGAGTTGCCAAGAGTTGGAATTGACTCAATAGCCACTAATAACAACATTATTATTTTGCTTTAAATAAATTAAAGGCCCAGTATTGATTGTAATTGAGTCACTTTACTCCACTAAGTCTCCCAGCTGTTTCTCCTGAGCCCCTCCCTCAGTGATGGACTGTTTTAAAATTCCATTTAGAGCTCTACGTTTATCCCTCGTAAATTTTGAACAATATTTGAATTTGCACTTTATGACTTCCAAAGGCTGTTTACCATTGTTGTCTCAACTGGATGTTACAACAACCCTATGAATGAGTCCATTCAAATGTGATTATCTCCTCTCCAGATAAAGAAACTGAGATTCTACCACATTAAGAGATTTGTCTACATCTGCAAGGACAGTAAGTGGAAGAATGAGCACAAAAACCAAGTTCCTTCAATTTCATTTGGTTCAGTCTATTATTCTATCTTTCCTTTTAATCCTACCCACAAATATCTTATTTTCTTTCATTTATGAATTTGAGAGATGTGTCGCCTATGATTTTATCCTGGTCACTGACGAAAATTGTTGAGCTGCACTATGTAAATATACAGTTTTGTGGTATATTATTAGATACCAGGTTAACAATGATTCATTTATTAAACTTCAGTAGGTACATTTGTTCAACTGGTGATGAATTCACTGAACACACTTTGCCATCTTGTTTTAAAAGATGACAAGAAATTGCAAAATCATTTTCTCAAATAAGGTTAACTGGGCTTGTTTTTAGTGAACCCCATTTGTTACATAAGGACCAGCATCTTATTTTCTAAGGGTTCGAAACTCATGTTTAGCAATTCAGTCTGGAGTTCTGCCAGGGATCAGCATAAAGTTGGGTGATCTGTAGTTTCCAGATTCTAAATTGTACCCCTCTTTGAAAATTAATACATTTGTTCATTGTTATACAGAAGATTCGAATCATTTGTAAGTGAAGATTCTCCTCATTGTTTGTTATTTAGAGATTCCTTGGAAACCAAGTATAAATAAAATTTTCATTAGGGCAAAATGAAACTTCTGGACCTACTTGTCTTTCAGACATTATTATGAATTTATAGTATAGAAGCCTTGGTGGCACAATGGTTTACTGCTTGGCTGCTAACCTTTCAAAAGGTTGGTGGTTGGAACCCACCCAGGGACTCCTCAGGGGAAAGACTGGCAATATGCTCCCACACCAGTTACAGCCTAGAAAACCCTATGAGGCAGTTCTACTCTGTGACATGGTATAACTCTGAGTCAAAATCTACTGGAAGACACCTAACAACAACAACAAAGTATTAAAAAAAAAACAACACAAAAACCTGTTGCCATCAAGTTGATTCTGACTTATGGCGACCCTGTAGCACAGAGTAGAACTGCCCCATAGAGTTTCCAGGAAGCAGCTGGTGGATTTGAATCACTGATCTTCATGGCTGGCAGCTAAGCTCTTAACCACTGTGCCACCATGGCTCCATCTTTATACAGAGTTAGAAAAAACAATTGCTCATGCAGTTTATAGATTCCTTTGTTCCATTTCCTCCCCAATAATTCCCACATCATATGCATGCAAAAACTGGGCAATGAATAGGAAGACCAAAGAAGAATTGAGACCTTTGAATTATGGTGTTTAATATTGAATATACCACAGACTGCCAGAAGAATGAACAAATCTGTCTTGGCAGAAGTATAGCCAGAGTGCTCCTTAGAAGCAAGGATCGTGAGACTTCGTCTCATGTACTTTAGACATGTTATCAGGAGGGACCATTCCCTGGAGAGGAACATCATGCTTGGTAAAATACATGGTAGTGAAAGAGGAAGACCCTCAATGAGATGGATTGACACAATGGCTGCAACAATGGGCTCAAGGATAACAACAATTGTGAGGATGGGGCAGGACCAGGCAGTGGTTTGTTCTGTTGTATGTAGGGTGGCTATGAGTTGGAACTGACTTGATGGTACCTAGCAACAACAACAACAATAACTCCCACAGGTTTAATGATATTCAAAGTTCTTTAATGGGGGGAAAGCTTTTAATTCTACAGTTAGAATTAGGCTTAACTTGCTTTTTGGAGAAATAACACATAATTTGTGTTAACATATAAATTACCAAGATAATTTTATTTCCTAAAACAGTTTTAGATGACAGAGTGGCGGGTATAGATGATGAAGTGGTGGTGGTGGTTGGTGAGAGGAGTGGGATGTTAGATACAGGGAGTCTTACCAAGTGTGGGAGAGGTGAAGGGAATGAAAGCAAATCAGAAAAGCACCAAAAAAGTACCCAGGGGACATCATGGGTCATGAAGATAAATTTAGTCTACTTCACTGTTTTACTTTGGACCACTCTGGACCACAGCAAGTTTACAACTTAGGCATAGAAGATAATTTATCATTTAAAATATTTTCCTTTTCTCTCTTCCTATCTTAGACCCTCTCTGCACTTCTCGGTTTGCCTCACCTACCTCATTTAATGTGAGCCTTAATATTATAAACTCCTTACAAACAGATAGCAGCTCTGAGGCTCCTCAGCTACCCCGGCATGTAATTTGGGGTCCTAAAGTGCTGGGTATATTTTTCTTATTTATTATCGATTTCCTGAAAATTAGGGATTAATGACAAGGGAGGTAATCATTCAAACTTCAAAATTTACATGTTGAAACTAAGTGAAGAATACTCTCACAGCTTTACTTTTGCTTTTAGAGCACCCATTTTGCATTCCTCTCAATTTGAACTCATTTTCCTACTCCATCAATTGTACCTTATCACCATACTGAAAATTATAAGGGAATTTTAAAAGCACCTTCATTACTACTTATACTGTTATAATGATTAATCATTTAATTAGAAATTGGCTCCAATTTTACAAATCAGCAATAGAATTAAGGCTATTGAATGTCAACATATTCCATATGGATACTATTTTGAGTAAACCATTTATTAGTAATTATGGATCGTTGTTGAATATTACATATGACACTGGCCCTGGTCAAATGATGCCCTGACATCCACAAAAATCAATAAAAGGAGAAACTGCTGAAAACTTTCAAGACTTTCATTGTCTGAAAAGTGTATTTAGTTTGGAATAGAAGTTTAAAGTCCCATATTTTCCATCTTATTGTGCTAGATCCCTTTCGCTGAATTCATAGAGTTGTCAAGATTAGTTTTTTTGAACAATACTAATAATTTTTCAGTCACAGCAGGTGGTGAATCCTCTAGTTTTCCTCGCAGGCTGGCTAAGGGGATACTCAGTTGGAACCAAAAATATTGTTTATCCTCTTTTCCACTTTTTTTCATTCCTCACTCCCTCCCTCCTTCTCTCCCTTTCTTTCTCTCTCTCTTTTGGCAATCTGATCAGGCTAAATAAAATGGCAAGACCCCACCATATTTTAAGATGTTCGATTTCTTATTTTAGTAGTACAAAGGCACTTAATTGCTATGCATTTTATTGAAAATCCAAAGAAAAGGAGACCTAAGAATTTTCAAAATGAATGGCTACAGAATAAGACCAACATTTTATGAGACAACATTTTTATAAGATTATTTCACTTAACTAATTAATTCATAAATCTGAACTCTTTGTGCAGTTTTTTTTTTAAGTTGTAATTTATTAACTCTGCTCTATCTAGGGGATTTAAAAAAACATATTGATATTATTAAGGTATATTGCTTGCCATTTTCAAACACTTGTACACTCAGCACCAGTTAATTAAATACACAGAAATTTACAAGTAGGACATTTCCGTGAATGAATATTTTCAGTTAACTGTGTTTAAATGGTAGTAGTAGTAGTAGTAAACAGTCTAAAAGTTTTTCCAAGAGTAGAATTTCTCTAATGTTATTTTCTATTTGCAAAAGGTCTCTCAGCTACAATTAACAAGGCTGAATTGTTTAAATTCTAACTCCTTTGTGTCTCCCATCAATATCCTAAAGTTATGATACCAATCAAAACTAGACCAACCTCAGAGTGGATGGACTGGTAGACTAAAGCAAAAGAGTGTTTTTGGATTAGATAATTCCCAATGCTGAGATTATTAGCCTTTGAATAATTGTTATGTTCAATGTGGTTTAAAACATAACCAATATTGCACATATTGAATTCTCACTGTATTAAAATCTTTGCCACCCCAGCCTGCCAAGAATGCTTTATTTTTTTATACTTTGATAATCCATAAAAAATGAGCTTTCTTTTCTCTACTTTAATAGCTATGAGCTCATAATTATCCAAACCCAAATTTATATACATACTATGTATCCTATTCTTTTTTGTTTTTAGAATTGGATGTTCCTTATGTATAGAAAAATATCTTTGGCAAATAGAAGAATAAGGGGTGGAACTTCAAGTTTTGAAGCCTAAAATGGCAAGATTACCAACATTGGCAATATTCCAGATCAGGGGATTTAATTCTTTTAGTGTTGAAGACTTTCCTGAAATATCTATGGACCAATGATAATAATAATAAGATACAAGTTGCCACTGAGTCGATTCAAACTCATGGTGACCCCATGTGCGTCAGAGTAGAACTGTGCTCCATAAAGTTGTCATTGGCAGAGTTTTTGAAAGCGTTGCTGTTGCTAGGTGCCGTAAGGTAGGCTCTGACTCATAGTGACACTATGTACAACAGAACGAAACAGTGCCTGGCCCTGCACCATCCACACAGTTGTTGCTATGTTTGAGCCCATTGTTGCAGCCACTGTGTCAATCCGTCTTATCGAGGGTCTTCCTCTTTTTTGCTGACCCTCTACTTTACCAGACATGATGTCCTTCTCCAGGGACTGGCTCTTCCCAATAACATGCCCAAAGTAAGTGAGATGAAGCCTTGCCATTCTCTCTTCTAAGGAACATTCTAGCTATATTTCTTCCAAGACAGATTTGTTTGTTCTTCTGGCAGTCCATGGTATATTTAAATTTTTTCTTTTTTAAAAGTATATCTTTTTAAAAATAGATCACCATAATGATAATCCATAATTTGCGTGACTTGGAATGCAGAAGGCAAATTTGGAGGACGTCTCAGAGGTCTTCTAATCCAATTCTTCCACTTAAGCACGAATCCCCTTTACAATGTATCTGGACAGATAATTACGCAGTTTTGGGGGATGTTTCCTCTGTGGGTTTCCGGAAGTAATTAAAAAAATTAGAATAAAAGAACAATCACAGTGCAATAGTGTATGATCTAAATCATAGCTCTGTTACTGGAAATCACTATTACACCACCTCATGGTAGATTTTCTCTCTTTTCTCATTCAATAGATAATCACTTGGAAAGAGTCACTGCCAATTCAGTGTTTTTATAGATTTTACAGTAAATGACATGAAAATTAATTTTGTATTTTTTTTTTAAATGAGTAGTCATTACTAGAGATTTGGAAAATACAGAAAAAAGTGGATGAAGAGAGTTTTAGCCCCATTATTCAAAGACAATAATTAACATTTTGGAGTACATTCTTTTAATCTTTGTTCCATATGTTATTGCTGTTAGTTGCTGTCAAGTTGATTCCAACTCATAGTGACCCCATATGTGCAGACTGGAACTGCTCCATAGGGTTTTTAAGGCTGAGACCTTTCAGAAGCAAATTGGCAGGCCCGTCTTCCTAGGTGCCTCTGGGTGGGTTTGAACAGCAGCCGACTGGCTAGCAGTCTAGTGCTGAACTGTTCACACCACCCAGCGACTCCTTTGTTCTATATGTAAGTTTAAAAACATATATTTGAGATTGCATGGTGTGTATAATTTTTTATTCTTTTTTATTTATAATGCAACATGATTTTGCTATTAAAATTTTCCTGTAAACTTATAAAATTGTTTTGTGATGACCACATTTACCATAACCAAAATAATTGGCGTCGAGTCGACTCCAGCTCATGGTGACCCTATGGGGGTCGAAGCAGAACTATGCTCCATGGGGTTCTCAAAGGCTGATTTTTTGGGAAGTAGATCATCAGGCCTTTCTTTCAAGGCACCTAGGGGTGGACTCAAACCACCAGCATTTCAGTTAGCAGCTGAGCACATTAACTTGTAGGGGCTGAGTGCATCAACTGTGTCACCCAGGGACTCCACATTTAATATATATACTATAAAATGCTTCTCAACCTTTTTTTTTTTTTCATATCATGGCACACCTAGAAATGACTATTTTTAAGGCACTCTGAGGTGAGCAGATGAAGCTTTACAAGTACACGCTGAGGTCCTGGGAGCTCTGGTTGTCCCAGACCCTACTGGGGATCCTTGAGGGCTCAGAGGATCATTGATCCTGTCGTCCGTTCTACAGTGTGACAGAGTCCACAAGTGGGGAAACTCTGCTTAAGGTTCTTCTGCATTCTTTTAGGATATTCAGGATGCTTATACCTTTTGTATTATTATTAATTTTATAATACTATCTTTGACTACATAGGATTATTTCCTTAGGATAAAATCTCCAAGATAGTAATATTGAATATTTTTGGGTGTAGACATTTCTGGAGCCCTGGTGGCGCAGTAGTTAAGAGCTTGGCTGCTAACCAAAAGGATGGCAGTTCAAATCTACCAGCTGTTCCTTGGAAACCCTGTGGGGTTGTTCTACTCTATCCTATCGGGTTACTGTGAGTGGGAATCTATTGATGGCAATGGGTTTGGTTTTACAGACATTTCTAAGAATCCTGATATGTGCCAATTGTTTTCTAAGGGTGTACCATTAAGGCTTGAGAATATCTATTTTACCTCCCCTTCTCTAGTGTTGGGTGTCCTTTCAAAAACATTTCTGCTAATTTGATAGGCTGAAAAATGGCAAATAATTTTAATTAGCATTTTTTGGTTACTTTCAAGATGAATGCATTCACATTTAATTGTAAGTCATTCTCTTATCATTTGTTAATAGTAAATTTTGAAGTCATAATCTTTTTTCTTATCTCTTTGAGTTCTTTATATGTTATATATGTCTTAAACATTTTCTCTGTTTATTTCTTCCCTGCTTATGTTTATTTTATCATTGGGAAGTTTTTAATTTAAATGTAATTTTCCTTTGTATTTTCTTCCAGTTTAGAATGTTCTCCATGTATTTAGTGATAAAGATTCACTTCAGTTTTCTTAGGATTTAAAAAATTGATCTGACTTTTTACTTTTAACTTCATCCATCTGAAATATATTTGGCTCCTTGGTGTGATGTGAGGATATCTAAATACACATCCCGTTCTTCCAAATAGCTCACCACCTGTCTTAACATAATTTTTGGAATGCTCTTTTATTTTCTTGTGATTTATGATGCCATCTTCATCTTCCTTTAGTGTGTTCTTCTTTTTCTAGATTCGTCTTTCAAACAAGGTCAATTAAGCCTTCACATACACCTAAATGTGTATAAATAACATATAGTTTGTTGTTCACAGCTTTATTACAGAGATCCTTCTCCTTCACTTCTAGGCATAGTCAGAATGAAAAAGAGTGTATCCTGTTGGTAAAGGTAGGTGGGGCTGGGAAGGGGTGGGAAGAAGGAGAAGAAAATGAGAGCTTTCTGATAATTTATTTTCCCCAGAAAAGAATTCACCGAGTGCACACAATTAATTCCTTTGCTAATCATATCCTTCCACTTCCTCATCATTGTTTTCCTTTGATCTCTTTCAGCTTTGCAATATTATTCCCACCGCATGTGCTGTTGCATTACATCTAGTGAACAGGCACTAGGGGGCAGTGTAAGTGCATGTTTGCAGATGCAAAACTTTACACTGCTCAGAAGAGGTTGGGAGTAGTGTTCAAACTTTGTGGAGACTGATTGCTGCTGTGCCTTTTTTTTCTTTAAACTTAAGCTAGGCTTTGGTTAGGCAGCCTACTGCCCAGTAGGAGCTAGTACTGGGCCGACTATTGCATATTGCCAGGGAGCTTGTACTGCTAAGTAAAGCCTTGTTTGAGTCTTGTACTAAGAGCTTCATTCATTCCTGCATTTATTCGTTTATCCATTCATCATTTGTATTTTTCAACAATGAGGGAGTAGCTATTGTGCTATATCTGGGTATTGGGATTATGAGTGATTTTGATTTTGTGCTATTTTTTTAATGTTTCTACAGTGGATATGTATACATTATACAATGAGAAAGAAATAATAAATGCTATAAAAATTAGTATTTCTTATTGCTTCTAGCAGTCAAAGCTTATTGCAAATTGTTAAAGGACTGCATTTATGATAGGGATGTAAGAGGAAAAAAAAATCTATAAGGCTGTATTTTCTTAAGCTGTTAACCAGGGAATGGTGAGGATTTAGCTGTAAGGAATTGATGGAGCCAGTGGAAAGTGTCAAGAGGAAAAAAAAAAAAAAAAAAAGGAAAAGTGTGAGTTTCTGGGGACTAGCTTTATTTGAGACCACCCAGGTGAGAAGCTCTGCCTTGAGGTTACCCAGGTGAGAAGTTCTGCCTTGAGGCTACCCAGGTGTGGAGTTCTGCCTTGAGGTTACCCAGGTGAGAAGCTCTGCCTTCTGTAGGTCCTCTAAAGCATTGAGCTCTTGCTACTTTCCCCTTGGGCTTTGCTCTGAGGACTTTCTGCCCAGGCTCTGGGAACCTCAGGGACTTGGAGGCTTCTCCTCAACTGATGGGCATTTGATCTACCAGGGGGAGCTGAGACAGCGATCTAGATGTCAGGGGCACTATAGCTGTGATTTGTTCCTGCTTCCAAGCTGGAAGTAGGAATACATTTTTTCACAGATAATTCTTTTTGTGCAGCACTGGTTGTAAGTAAATCATAATCTAAATTGAATTCCATAGGCCTACCTTGGCACCTAACCATCATTTTTAACATTTTTTCAGAGGGAAAAAGCATTA
This sequence comes from Elephas maximus indicus, assembly GCF_024166365.1. Classification (NCBI taxonomy): domain Eukaryota; kingdom Metazoa; phylum Chordata; class Mammalia; order Proboscidea; family Elephantidae; genus Elephas; species Elephas maximus. The sequence continues at coordinate 55,039,315 of NC_064833.1, read as the reverse complement.
AGAGTTTTAGACAATCGGCGACTTTCAAAACACCATTAGTTTTTGTTTTTGTATTTTTTTTTTTTAATTTGGGGAACCATCTATACAAGGAAATGGCAGGGAGGTAGGCCTCCTTCACTTAGGGGTCACTAACAACACAGGGAGTAGAGATGTGGTATGAGTAGCTACAGTTAAGGACAGATTGGAGCTAAAAATTGAATTTGGAATTAAATGCAAACTGGCCCATGTCCAAGACTTTAAAGCTGTCCATAGGCAATAACCCCCCCGCCAAATCCCCCAAAAGGCATCTTGGAAGAAGTAAATTGACTAGGAGCTCTAATTATCTGCTGAAGTCCTTTGCCAATATTTCACTTTGAGTAGAGCTCTCAGATGTATTTCTGTCAGAGAGTAGGCAGCTTTTATCTTTAGCCAATTAAAAATCAGGTTCTTGGAAGTTTTCATCTTTTTTTTTTTTAATTGTGCTTTAAGTAGAAGTTTACAGTTCAAGTCAATTTCTCATACAAAGGAAGTTTTCATCGTCATGGTTTAGGTTTTGTTTAGTCTTGCACTGTTTACCAGTCAAAATTGTACTGTGGACCAGTAAACTTTTTTAACTTCCCAGAGTAAATAAACCTCGTGTGTGAGGAAGAGTCAAAGATGGTGTAGTAGCAAATTGGCCCCCCAAGATGTCCATGCCCTAATCCCTGTGAATATAGAAAAAGGGATTTTGCAGGTTATGGATTTTAAGATGCAGACACCATCATGGATTATCTGCATGGGCCCCATCCAATCGCATGAGTTCATAAAAGCAGAAAACCTCTGGTTGCAGCCAGAAAGATGCAGCAGAAGGGGAAATCAGAGAGATTTGAGGTATGAAAAGGACTCAATGGGTCTTTGCTGGTTCTAGGATGTAGGGTCTCACATGCAAGGACCAGAGAGAGGCCTCAGGAGTTAAAGGTGGCCCCCAGTTGACAGCCAGCAAGAAAATGGGGCTTTATTTCTACAACCACCAGGAACTGGATTCTGCCAAATGAATGAGCTTGAAAATGAATTCATTCAGAAGGAACATAGCCTGACCAATACCTCAAGTTCAGCCCTGTGAGGCTCTAAGCAGAGGACCCAGCTGAGTCACACTGTACTGGAACTTTTGGTCTACCGAAATGATGAGATAATAAATCTGTGCTGTTTTAAGCTGCTAAATTTGTGGGAATTTGTTATGGCAGCAATAAAGAACCAATACAAGTAAAGAAAATTAAAGGAGCTGAGTCTCAATTGCTGCTGAGGAGGAGAGAAATGGACAAGAATAGGTCTATGAATCACGAATCATGGTTGGGAATCATTGTCTTATTTATGGGTGGGAAAACTTTAGCCTTAAGTTAAATTTTCTCCCATAGGTATAATTTCTGATGCATTCCTGGGGCTGATATCATCGATTAGACAGTAGAGGCAAAGAAGAGAGATATATCATTGATACTTAGAGGCCAACAACCACAAACTTTGGAGACATATTTCTTGGGTTCAAATTCCAGCTCTTCTACTTGCTAGCTCTATGATCTTCAGGTAATTTAGTTTTCCCATCTGTAAAATGGGATAACAACATCTACTAGGGTTGTTGTGAGGATTAAATGAATAAAATACATGTAGAACTGTGCCTAGCACAGAGTAAGTGTGATTGCAGCATTATGCAGGTGTTAGCTACCACCATTTCATGGATAGTAATATGAGATGCTAGTATTTATACCTTGATAAATTATAAAATACCTCATCCTGTTCCCCCTACTCATCTTACTTTTATCACTGAGACATGAGGTTTTTGTTTTTGCCAAAAGAATGATCTAATTTAGTTTTTTAATCACATTGCCCCTAGAAAAAGATACCACAGTATATTGTGCCTGTGAAGATCACAACGGATTATAGATAAAATTGCAAAAAATGGGAATTTCAGAACACTTAATTGTGTCCATGAGGAACTCGCACATAGATTAAAAGGCAGTTGTTCAAACAGAACAAAGGGATACTACAGTGTTTAAAATCAAGGAAGGGGTGTGTCAGGATTGTACACTTCCACCATACTTATTTAGTCTGTATGCTGAAGAAATAATCTGAGAAGCTTGACTCTATGAAGAAGAACATAGCAGCAGAATCGGAGTAAGACTCTTTAACAGCCTGTAATATGCAGATGACACAACCTTGCTTGCTGAAAGTGAAGAGGACTTGAAGCACTTACTGTGAAGATCAAAGACTACATACAGTCTTCTATATACATTTTACCTAATATAAAGAAAAGAAAAATCCTCACAACTGGATCAATAAACAATATTTTGATAAAAGGAGAAAAGACTGAAGTTGTCAAGGATTTCATTTTACTTGCATCCATCATCAACACCCATGGAAGCAGCAGTTAAGAAATCAAAGGATGCATTGCACTGGGCAAATCTGGTGCAAAAATCCTCTTTAAAGTGCTATAAAGCAAAGATGTCAAGTTGAGGACTAAGGTGCGCCTGACCTGAGCCATGGTATTTTCAATTGCCTCATATGCATATGAAAGCTGGACAATGATGAGGAAGACCGAAGAAGAATTGATGCTTTGAACTATGGTGTTGGTAAAAAATACTATGGACTGCCAGAAGAATAAACAAATCTGTCTTGGAAGAAGTATAGCCAGAGTGCTCCTTGGGAGTGGTGATGGCGAGACTTCGTGTCAGATACTTTTGACATGTTATCAGGAGGGACAAGTCCTGGAGAAGGACATCATCCTTGGTAAAGTAGAGTGTCAGTGAAAAAAAGCAAGACCCATCAATGAGATGGAATGGCACAGTGCAACAATGGGCTCAAACATAGCAATGATTGTGAGGATGGCACAGGACCAGGCAGCGTTTCGTTCTGTTGTACATAGGGTCACTATTGTGTCTGTCATCACAAAGAAGTACTTTTTTGAGCCTCAGCATGTCTACCCAAATAGTGGTAAGCTTGTGATGGAAACCCTGGTGACGTAGTGGTTAAGAGCTATGGCTGCTAACCTACAGGTTGGCAGTTTGAATCCACCAGGCACTCCTTGGAAACTTCATGGGGCAGTTCTACTCTGTTCTGTAAGGTCGCTATGAGTCGGATTGACTCAATGGCTATGGGTTTTTAAGCTTGTGATATCCTACCTTGAATTTCCAGGAAGTGAAAATAAGCCCATGATTCTTCTAGGATTTTACAATACCTACTAAAAAAAAAACCCATTGCCGTTGAGTCGATACAATACCTACTATACTCTTCAAATATGGGTAGACACACTCTCAGAGCATAGCAAGGCACTTTCAGTGGTATTCTGTGGCCTAATAGAATCAGCCACTCTGCCACCCAGCATGAGGAATTTAGCCTGTTGACATTTTTCCCACAAGAGGAGATATATGTAGAATTCAGGAGATCCCTACCGTATTTGGAGGGAAGAAAAAAGATCTGTGGCAGTAAATAACTGTTAAATTCTAAGGCTCGGAATCCTTCCCCGCGCCATATGCAAAAACCATGACATTTACAGAGAAAATACTCGTAATTCCTGGGGAAACTAATGAAACATCTTCTATCTTTTTGCCATGCGTGTATTATTAGATAGCCTGGGCATGGGCATGGGCATGGAATGATTGATAGGAGTCATAGAATCATAGAAATAAGAAGTAAAAGTAGACATTTGATGTAGTGCTTAGCCTGGTACTCTTCTTTCTCCTTCAAAGTTTGCAGATGTTTGTAAGTACTTTCTCTTTTTATGCAGGATTAGCAGAGGGAGGACAAGTAACTTTGAAGTGTTACCAGTACCAGTTTCTGTGGTGAGCTTTTTTGTATTGCATATGCACATCAGAGAAGCAGGCACCTTTAAATGATTCAGTATTTGCTTGAATCCCTACAGTAGCAAATGGGAACCTTATAAATAGCAGTGCAGCTGATACAATCTGATTTTTTGAAGTCTGAAGCTCTACTTCTGGACTAATAGGAAACTAGAACTCCACACTGGAGTTCTGGAAGCCAGGGTGAGGTGTTACTAGCTTGGCAGGTCACTAAATATGGATTGTTCTAAGAGACAGTGTCCAGGTTTGAGGCCAAAATTGAAATAGGCACATGAATCTGAACACACAGGGAAGAGAGGCAGAATTCAAATACCAAGGACAAGCTGGGTATCAGGGATACACCACATGTGAACATGAGGTTCAGAAAGGAGTTACCCCTCCCTCAAGACTATAGCCCTTAAATACCCTTCAAAGTGGGAACTGAAATCACTCCTGGAGATCATATTATAGCCATGCAATAGACAGGCCTATAAAATGAACAGTAACACCAGTGAGGAATGTACACCTCAGAACAATCAACTATATGAGATATGCAGTGCAGAATATGTCCAAAAGCAAAGTTCAGAAGGCAGGTAGAGGCAGGAAAGCTGGGCGAATGGACATGGGGAACCCAGGTAGGAGGGGGGGAGAGTGCTGACACATTCAGGGGTTTGCAATCAATGTCATGAAACAAGCTGTGCATAAATTGTTGAATGGGAAACTAATTTGCTCTGTAAACTTTCACAGAAACAACAATAAAATGTTAAAAAAAAAAAGGAGTTACCCTAGTCTTCTGGAGTGGAGCTGCAGATGTTTTACATATGGCGCCAGAGGCCTTGGCCTTAGGCGGGGAGGGAGATTGTCCCAGGGCCTGTTAAGTTTGTATTTGTGCTAATGTATGAAGTTGATCCCAAACATCTAATCACAGTGAGATACAGAGTAGGAGCAGTGGGTGATGCAGAACCAGATGTTGGAAGAGCAGAATCTGAAGAAACCAAGACAATTTTTTTTTTTTGTTTTGGTTACATCTGGTTAAATTTTCACCAAGTCATGGATGAGGAAGAACTGTTAACATCATAACTTTTCTTATTGAGGCCCTACACTAGGAGTGGAAACCTTGATGGTGAAGTGGTTAAGAGTTTGGCTGCTAACCAAAAGGTCAGCTATTTGGATCTACCAGCCTCTCCTTGGAAATGCTATGGGGCAGTTCTACTCTGTCCTATAGGGTCGTTGTGAGTCGGAGTGGGCTAGGTGGCAATGGGCATGGCACGGGTACTCTAAGAGGGAGTTAGATATGGTAATTTGATTGTAGCTGCTTGTATAAATTACCTGTTAATAATTAGAAAACCATTCCCTTCATATTGTGAGTTTAAACTGAATCTTAAAAATTATCTTTATAAAGTAGGGGGTGAATCCCTCTTTCGGGTCCTGTTAAAACCAAATACCTAAGAAGAATAGATTGATAATTGAGTAGAGGTTGCTGCGCCTAAGGGAGTACACTAGGCAAATAGCCCCTCTTCCCCTCTGATTAATGTCTATACAAGACCTATTTTAGTCTACATGAACCATATGTTACATTTTGAGTTCCTTTCAAAACACATGTTGTTGCAGCTTAAGCAAAGCATTCATTACTTTAAAAAATACCCTCTGCTTCTAATTTTAAAAGCATGTGAGTAAATGCATTGCTCATTAGGGTGAGAAAAACACTGCATTAAGCTCCAAGTAGGTAGAAGTGCAACAGTCTTGAGAGAGTTTTCATGTGGCCGCCATTCGTATCTTAGTCCTGGGGGGAAACAACAAAATCTTTCTCCAACTAGCTTTGCCCTGAACACGGAGCTTACTGTGTCCCACACCCTGGTGCTTTTGTTACATGGACTGATGCCCATGGAAGTCCAGACTTAAACCACCATTTCCCTTTCATTCTAGTCTTAAATTATGTCCTACGTTCTGGAGGTGAACACCCAGTGCAATCACCTACTGATTGTAGTGCTTTCTCCAAATCTGGTTATCACATGAGTCATTAGAATAATTGCAGTTGAAACCAACAATTGTAGAGAGGAAATCGAATGCATAACTTCCACTTCTTGTACTTGTGGAATCAGTTAAAGCATGAGGGTTCAATTTTGTTCTTGACCCCAAATAGCTTAAAAAGCACATTAGGATGTGAATTTGCTGTGCGATGTTGGGAAAGACTTGGAAGTATTTTGTGACAAGAATATTGTGAAACCAGACAAGAAACTTGATTAAGTATATTAATAGAAAGAGACATACCGAGTTACTTAAAAGAAATTTACTTGATGGTATTTTAAATGTAAGAACTTAAAACTAAAGTCTCAAATTTATGGAAAGAAAACATTATTTTCTTTACCCAATTGCAGAATTTTGGGATCTTATTTATTCATTCAGAGATTATTTATTTGGACCAGGGACTCTTATCGGGCACTGGGAATATTGAAGTAAACATAGCAACATCTTTCCCTCAAGTACCTCACTTTCTAGTAGGGAGAGGCAGACAATATAGACATTTAAAAATGCATAATATGTCATGTGATGATAAATGTTATGAAAAAACTCAGGGTAAGGGAGATGGAGAATGAAAAAGACTATTATTTTCCATAGAGGGGTCACCCCAAGATACCATTGGAGCAGAAACTTTGAAAGAAATGAGGAAATCATGAAGATATTTGTGTAGCTGTCTGAGGGAAGGTTGCACCAGAGTGACTGGTCCAAAGTGACAGTATGATAGTGGTAGGAGCTCAGGTCAGAGAAACAATGGAGGACCAGATGATGTAGGGTCCTGTGGGTCATTCCATTCTGAAGACTTCAGCTTTTACTCAGCATAAGATAGGAAACTATTGAAGAATCTGGAGGAGCGAGGGATGATTTACACCTCAACAGGATCGTCCTGGCTGCTCTGTTGAGCATAGACGATAGGGAGCAGAAAGTGGAAGCTGGGTGACTGGTTAGGAGGTTATTGCTGTAGCCACATGAGAGACCATGGAATAGAGTGGTAGCAGTAGAAGTGCTGAGATGTAGTAAGATTCTGGATATCTCAAAGCAATAGCCAGCAGAATTTGCTGTTGAATTGGCTGTTCAATGTGGGAGGAAGATTGGAGTGAATTTTCGACCAGAGCAACTGAAAGAATGAAGATGCCTTGTTCCGAGATGGGGAAGACTACAGGAGGGGCAGGCTTGGAAGAGGAGAGGGAAATTAAGGGTAGGTTTTAGACAAGTACATTTCGATATGCTGTGTAGACATCAAAGTGGATATATTAAGTAGGCAATTAGTGATTGAACTTGGACTTCTGGGGAGTCTGATGGTGGGAGTGTTACACTTGATGGTGGGAGTGTTACACTTAATGGTGGGAGTACTTGGAATTTCTCTTCCAATTGCTTCTACTTTGCCAACTTGTCCCCTGGCTGCTTTTTCCTACAGATCACAGTTGTTACTCTATTGTCTGTCAGTTGAGAGTTGTTAGGATGACAATAGATCCATGGGTGGTGCAAATGGCTTGTACTTGGCTATTAGCCTAAAGGTTGGCGGTTTGAACCCATCCAGCAGTGCTTTGAAGGAAAGTCCTGGCTGTCTGTTTCCAGAAAGAGTACAGCCAAGAAATCCCTATGGAGCAGCTTTGCTCTGAAACTGGGGGTTACTCATGGGGTTGCCATGAGTTGGAATTGACTCAATGGCAGTGGGTTTGGTTTTTTGGTTTTTAGGGTATCAATGTTATTTAAAGCCATGCAACTAGATAAGATTACTAAGAGACTGTAGCTGGGATAGAGACGTAAATCTGAGGATTATGACTTGGGCTCTTCAGAGTTTAGAGGTTGAGGAAATGAGAAGGACCATCAATGAACCCTGAGAACGAGTGGCCAGTGAGGCAAGCTGTCGACCTGAGAGAATGATTTCTAGGAAGGCAAATGAAGACAGTGTTTCAAGGAGGGAGTGAGGGATCGACTGTAAGTTACTGGTGATCGACTGAAAAAAGATTGGCCATTGGCTTTGGCAGTGTGGATGGCACTATTGAGTTTAGTAAGAGTGGACCGAAGACAATAAAAGCTTTCTTGAAGGCAGATAAAAGCTGGTGGAATGGAGGAATAAAATCCTGGTTGGAACAGGTTCAGGAGGATATGGGAAGTAGAAAAAGCGAATATAGCTAACAGATTCGAGGAGTTTTGCTGTAAAGAGGAGCAGAGAAATAGGGCAATAGCTGTCCGTATGGAACCAAGGGAGGCATTTTGTTACTGTTATTGTTTAAATGTGGGAAATGTTACAACATGTTTATACGCTTATAGAAATCCAACAGAGAGGAAAAAATTAGGTGTTTCAGAAGAGAAAGGGAATAATTGCCAGAGTGACGTTTGTGAGTAGGCGAGAGGGTGTGAGCACACCAGTGGAGGAGTTAGCTTCAGACAGAAGTATGCTGAGCTCATGCCTTGTAACAGGAGTAAAGGCTGATTAAATGGGCACAAACATGACATGTGTTACACTTGATGGTGGGAGTGTTACACTTGATGGTGGGAGTGTTACACTTAATGGTGGGAGTGTTATACTTGATGGTGGGAGTACATGGAATTTCTATTCGGATTGCTTCTATTTTGCCAACTTGTCCCCTGGCTGCTTTTTCCTACAGATCACAATTGTTACTGTATTGTCTGTCAGTGTCTTACAGGGACCAGCGCTTGTCTATGCTCAGATAACACAGTTTCTGTGAGCTGGCTGCCCAAATAAGGGCAATGGTGAATAGCAGCAAATGAACAGTTGCAATAAAGTGAATCATTAGGCTAGGGAGAAGCCATCTAGTTGCTGATTGTTGGCACACGAGCTAGTTGCTAGACTATTCCTGTCTCAGCAGAATTAGGGTGAACATTTATTGGTACAGAGTTATTAGACATTTAAGCTCTCCCCTTTATGTTTTACCACGTTGTATAACAAACTGTCCAAATACTATGGGATGCTGGGAAGGGCAGCAATAAATAAAAACATTTCCTTCCATATAAAGGAAGAGCTGTCAAGACATTTCATGGCTAGTGAGAACAGCCAAGTTTGAAAATTTCCTATATTTAAAATGAGAACAGTATTTAAGCCTAAAAGTATACTATTAAAATTTCTATCACAAACTTTAAAACATCTTTATGTGTTTTTACTCTGCAATTCCCTTTCTAGGAATCTACTTTTAGGAGAATAATACATAAAATGTTTCATTTACAAAATAGTTATTTTCAACTACGTGTATTATGGCTGGTACGTGCCAGACCCTGTGCTAAACACACAAGATACTCATCTGGCAATTGCTTCGGTCTAGCAAATGAGTTATTCCCTGCAGCATGATGGATCACTTTTATATGACCTTTCTTGTCATGGTCTTCTAACTCCCACCAAATGATTGGGTGGGATTATGCAAATTAGTTGCTTGTGGCGTACCAAGGGGACTGGACAGCTTGCTAACAATTCAAATAAATTTCATCTCACCATGGGACCATGCAGATAAGGTCTATAGAACCCTAACAAAGGAATTGGTCAGTTTTGCCATTCTGCTAGGCTTAAAATAAGTCATCCCAGAGGGACAAGGAGAGGATCGCACTACCACCAAGAAAGAAGAGCCAGGAGTAGAGCATGTCTTTTGGACCTGGGATCCCTGCATGGAGAAGCTCCAGGAACCAGGAGACAGAGAGAGAGTGACAGAGAGAGAGAGAGGGAGATGATGAGATGCAGCAGCAGTAGAGCTAGGACAATGGCAGGAGATGGCCTGGCTCACAAAGTGAGAAAGCTGATGCCTTTGGTCAGGAGGCTTGCTGGTAGAGTAGGGTGCCTTCAGGCACTTGGGGAAGATAGGTTTGCCTTTGGGCTGAGGCTTACTGGTAGAGTGGGGTGCCTTGGGGCACTTATTGGCAGAGCTAAAAGAGCTTTGTAACATTTGCCAGAGCTAGGCAGAGGCTGACGGGGCAGAGAGAGGCTTGCCTATGGGCACAGCTGTAAAGTGGTTGTCCTGATGGAAGAACTATATCCTGAGTGTTCCTGAACCTGAATTGTAGCCTGTTACTTTCCCAATAAACCCCATAAATGTGAGTATTGTCTGTGAGTTCTATGTGGCCATTGCAATGAGTTACTGAACTCAGCAGAGAAGTAGAGACTGCTCTGGGAGAGATGGTTGGTGTCAGAATCAGTAAAGATGGCAGGGAGAGGAAGTATGTCTGACCTCTGCCGCATAGGAATTAGCCTTAGGCTGTTGATCATGATTGTCCTTCCACTTTGTAAAGTTAGAAGAGGAGGTCAGATGCCTCTGCCGTGCCATTTTTACATTACCCCCATACCTTTGTTTGCTGACTTGCAGGAAATTTCAAGTCCCTTCCTTGCTCAAAAAAGAGAGTATGAGGATGTCTTATAAGCTATTATTCCCTACTCCAGCCAACCCCCCAGTCCAGTTTACTCTTAGGTTGCTGGGGGTGGGGGGTGCTTCACTCAATTCATCTGCATAGCACTTCTGCTGCTTCTTGAGCAATGAATTTGCTGCAAATTAATGTGCTAGTTTTGCCTTTTCCCATACCTGAAATTATCTCTCATTAGGTGGACATCTCTTTGTTTGCCTTCCCAAATGACTCAACTCTTTTGTCTGTTATGTCACCAGGTAGGGAGGTATCCCTGCCCTCTTTTTCTTCTTATCATGTTCTGCCTCCTGCTAATGCTAGTCCTAGGCAGACCGGTCACTTTCCTTCTTCCGAGGGGATGAAGATTTTAAGAACCATACTGAGTCAACTACTATTCTTTCACAGTGAGGAGCTTCCATTTTATCTCTTTTAACCAGATCTTCCGCCTCCATCAGTCAATTTACTCTCAAATAGAATCAACCGAACCTCTTTTTGAAGCTTTTGATATTGATGCATATTTGGACCATTATGAATTCATTAAAGAGGTTGGCTACAAAACACTCTATAAATACGGAAGGCTGCTTATTAAGTGGTGTTAGACGGAAATACCTAAAAAAGATTGGAATAAAAAACAAAAAACCTAAAAACAACAAAAATAATATTGGAACAAAATGTAACAAAGTAAAATACACAAATCATTCTTCTTAGAGTTTGGAGTCTATCCTCTATTAGTGCTTTATTCTGGAAAAAATTACTGATAAATGTTTTTCCCATAAACCACATTTCTAATTTTATAATGGAATGATATTTTTTCAACAGTGAGCTTGTTTAGAACTTATTTATTTTCTCAATGTAGAGATGGTAAACTGGTGATTATATCTGTGTTTCTTTGGTCTAGAGTTTTAAAAAATTTCAGTTTGCTTTGGCAGTGTTTCAAAATATAAACTTCTAGGTTTTGGGTTTCTGTTGAAAAAATCAGATGATATGGCATTATTGGACCTACTTTTCCCATGTGGCAACTCTTTCCGGTTGATTTGTGTTCCTCAAAAAGATATGTTTAAGTTGTAACCCCTAATACCTGTGAATGTGACCTCGTTTGGAAATAGAGTCTTTGCAGATGTAATTAGTTCACATGAGGTTATATTGCCTTAGACTGGGCTCTTAATTAAAAGTGATTGGTGTCTTTATAAAAAGAGAAGAGACATAGACACACAGGGAGAACACCATGTGAAGATGGAGGTATAGATTGCAGTGATACTTCCACAAACTGAGGGAAGCCAAGGATTGGAGGAATACTCGGAAGCTAAGGAGTGGCATGGAACACACCCTCTCTCAGAGCCCTCCAGAAGGAACCAACTGTTCTGACACATTGACTTTGGACTTCTAGCTTCCAGAACTATGAGAGAATACATTTTTGCTCTTTTAAGCAATCCAATTTGTGTTTTCTTTGTTACAAAAGCCCTGTTGTTGTTGTTGTTGTTAGGTGCCATTGAGTTGGTTCCAACGCATGTGCAACAGACTGTAACACTGCCTAGTCCTGTGCCATCCTCATAATTGTTATGCTTGAGCCCATTATTGCAGCCATTGTGTCAATCCATCTCATTGAGGGTCTTCCTCTTTTCCACTTGACCCAAGGACAAGCATGATGTCCTTCTCCAAGGCTGGTCCCTCCCTGATAACATGTCCAAAGCATGTGAGATGAAGTGTCACCATTCTTGCTTCTAAGGAGCATTCTGGCTGTACTTCTTCTAAGACATATGTGTTAGTTCTTCTGGCAGTCAACTGTATACTCAATATTCTTCAGCAACACCATACTTTAAAGGCGTCATTTCTTCTTTGGCCTTCCTGATTCATTATCCAGCTTTATGAGGTGATTGAAAAAGTCCTTGAAATGACATCTTCCCTTTTAAACAGCAGCCCTAGGAAACTAATACAGCAAAACTCAGCTAGATTGGCTCTTTGGGATAAGGAAGGATCTCTAGGTTGCACTCAAGTTCACTTCAGTACTCCCCTTCACCCCATCTCTTGTTTTCATATATTCAGTGTGCTTTATTTGTGGGTATTACCTGCCTGGATCATAGAAATCTGAGTCTGTGCACTCACCTAATTTTCAAAAAATTCTAATCAATCAATCAATCCATTATTATGTGATGCTGATCATTTTGTTAGGTACATAAGGAGTCCCATTAAAAAAAAAAGTCATCATTTGGATACCATAAAACAATATCAAAATTGCCTAATCTCCTTCATTCTATCCAAAGAAAAAAAAGGAATAAGTTCTGTCTGCTCTAGTTTTTTCATGGTAACAGGTGCCTGAGCTGTCCTCTCTCCATGACAAATAGCAAAGCGATTTTAAGATAGGACCACAAACTGTGTCTGTAGGCTTGTGCCTCTCTCAGGACCACTACACAGTCTCATTTAAGTTTTATTTTTTCCGTTGCTTTTCTGTGCTGACTCATGTCTAAGCCACCTACGAGTAAAGCACTCTCGCTGTTTCCGACACTAGCCTGCTGCATCTTGGTGCACTTCATCTAATTCCTGACAGAATTATTAATGATTTGTAAGAGTAGAAAGAACAGATGGATGTTCTAGTAGGTAATGCCCCACTAAATATATCTCATATGCATTTATAATTATACTATGTAATACGAATCTATGTATTACTATATAATGTATTACTATGTAATACTAACAATTATTTTATTTTGAGATAAGGATGGACCTAAGTTGCACTGTACTGAGTATCAAGATCACCGTTTTATTCCTGGGATTACATGATATACTGATTTACCATAAGCTATTAATTAAAGCCCACCACTTGCCTGTCAGTTTGCTGTACCGTGGTGGCTTGCGTGTTGGTACGATGTTGAAATCTATGCTACTGGTATTTCAAATATCAGCAGGGTCATTCATGGTGGACAGGTTTCAGTGGAACTTTCAGACTAAGACAGAGTAGGAAGAAAGGTCCAGTGATCTACTTCTGAAAGTTAGTCAATAAAAACCCTATGGACCACAACAGAATACTGTCTAATATAGTACTGGAAGGTCAGCTCCCTAGGCTGGAAGGCACTAAAAATACACAGTGGCCACAACAATGAGCTCAAGCAAACCAAGGATAGTGAAGATGGCATAGGACCGGGCAACATTATGTTCTGTCGCATGTGGGATTGCCATGACTCCATGGCAACTAACAACATTAATTAAAGTACATGGTGCATCTGGTATTCAATATTGAAAAAGGGAAAATGAACTAGTGGTGGTAAAATATCACAAAGGTATTAAATTTACTGGGTCACTAGCAACCTTAAAGTATCTATTAATGCGAAATATAATCCCTATTATCCCTCTCTAACTAACCAACCCTTGAAGAAAGCAGCAATGAGAATTTTCATATCTGGATATTTTACTGATTCAATTTTTTCCCGTTTTAAAAAATTTTGCTTATTTTTATTAATTTATTTTTTGTAATGCAAAGTCTGTTTTGTTTTTACGTAGTAAAATTTATCAAGTTTTCCAGTATTGTTTCTCAGTTTTGAATCTTAGGATTCAATGTACATTCCCAGGTTTTGGAGAAATGTTTTCTCCCAGTACTTTTTAAATTATTTTGCATTTAAATTTCTAACTCGTTGTGAATTTATCCCCATGTGTGGCATGAGGGACAGATTCAAATTAATTAATTAATTGACTTACCCTAATATCACTTATTTAAGACTGCCTTTTCCCCACTGATTTTAGATGCCAACCTTATTATATACTAAATGTTTATGTGCAATTAGATCTACTTTTCTATTTTCTATTGGTTTATATATGTATGTGCCAATATCGTACTATTTTAATTACATAGGTTTTAAATAAGTTTTAATATCTGGTAGGACGGACTAACACAACTTCCATTGCCCTCATTTTTCAATGTTTTCTTGGTTATTTTTGTTTGCTTATTCTTCCAAGTGAACATTATGGTTAGCTTGTCTAGTTTAAGAACAACAACAAAAAGATGGGAAAAAACCCAAAACAGAAAAGCAAAAACAAAAACTTGATAGTATTTTTACTATTCCAGAAATTGTTTTTTCTTCCTAATTTGATATATATATTTTTTGACTCCTGGGTTAACTTAAAAATGTGTTTAAAATTTTTAATTATATGACAGATTTTCAAAATTTTAGTTTTTTTTGTTATGAACCTCAAACTTAATTGCATAGTGGCTAGAGAATATATTCAATATGATATGAATTCTTTCAACTTTGTTGAGACCTGCTTTATGTTCTAGTGAAATGGTTCTCCATCCTGGCTGAACATTAGAATCAATTGAGAAGCTTTTAAAAATACTAATGTCTGGAACCCACTCTAGACCAATTACATCAGAATTTCTGGAAATGGAGCTCAAACCTTTGTATTTTTAAGGAGCTCTTAAGGAGATTTTGCAGTATATTTTGGGCATTGTACATGACCAAGTTTTGTGTATAGTCTATGCAAGTTTGAAATACCTCTCTCTTCTTCAGTAACTGGGTATAAGGGTTTTCTAAATGTCCTTTAGATCTAATTTTTAACTATGTTTCAAATATACTCTACCCTTAGTGACATTTTTATGATTGGTTTATTAATTCAAATCATCTGCACTAGGATTGCAGATTCATCGATTCCATTTTGCAATTTACACAGTTGCTTGTGCTCATTCTCTTTTGCTGTCTCTCTCTCTCATTTTTCATCTTTTTATCTCTATGCTGCATTCTGGCTAATTTCTTCAGATTTTTTATTATCCATTTTAATGACTCTTCCACTCTGTTTAATCTGCTGTCTAACCCACTTCCTAATTTGAGAGATTGTATTTTTCATTTCTAGAAGTTTTACTTGGTTCTTTTGCAAAAATGCATTGTCAGTTCTGTCATTTATTTCTTTGCCTTATTTTCAATCTTCTATTTCTTTACATATTTGTAATATATTTCCTGTGTCTGATAATTTCATCCTCTGCAGATATTAAGATTGTTTGTGTCATCCTCATCAGTTCATTGCTTCTGTTGACTTGTTTACAATGATTAATTTCCTCATGTGTTTAATGATTTTTTGATTGTGAACTTATGTTCCGTGGATCTTTATCTGTGGGGACACTTTGAAACCTGGCTTTAAAGTTTGTTTTCTTCCAAATGGTGCTAACTTTTGGCAGATGTTTGGGCCTCCAAATGGAACCATTTTAAATGTATATTTTTAGACTGGAATCTTTCAGGACATAGATGTCATATGAATTCTGCTTCCAGACCTGTTGGAGTATTGGCTTACGGATAGGAATTTTCAGGGCAGTCATTTTTCTTCCTCTCCTCATCTTCCCCTCTATTCTTCTTCCTCTCTCTCCCTTCCCCTCCACCATCTGAAATTTCTTTCTTTTCCACTCCGAGCCATGATAAAGACAAGTATCTTTCCCAGTGTTTCTCTCCAGGAAATAGTTTGCCTTCCAATAGATCACCCTTTAAGAGTCCTAGTTTTATGGAGGAGTCTCCAGCCTGTTATCACATCCAGTTTAAACTCAGGTTTTGTCTCAATGATGACACATTTGTAACTCACACTCTAGGCCATATGAGTGGTATAAACCCTCAGGAGAAACACTAGTTCTTGAAGCTTTTTTTAAAATCAGTCCTCCAACAAATAGCATTTATTTTCCACTAGATCAGACATGCATTAAATGCATTGTTGTATATTTTATCTAGCATTTTTAATTAAAATTCTCTCAAAAGAATTTTCTATGACCATTTAGTCTGACATATTGCTAGAAACAGAAGTTAGTGATCATTATTAAAAATGAATTGCCAATCTGTTGTTAAAAGTGTTTGCAATGCCTAATTATAAAAGTATTGCTTATCATAGAAGGAAATTTTAATTTGTGGCTAAAAGAAATAGTGAATCATATTTTTATGCATACCAAGAAATTGGCAAATAGGCACCTGATTCCTTTTTCTTAACCAGCTTATAAATTATTGAAGTATAAATTGTATTTTATTTTTGTAAATTTGACAGCTGACATTTCTTTTCTATTTCAACTATAAAGTCACATACGGATTTTTAAGCATCTTTGCTGCAGTGATTCTTGCTTTTTCTAGCTAAAACACCCACCCAGACAATAAATGTCAGTATTTTATGAGTGCTGATAAGATTCTGAATTCTATTCTGCTCTCATTGTTCCCGTTGTGAAATGATTGCCTATTTTAAAACCACCCAAATAGAGACTGATTGTAATTATGAACAGAGGAGGCTATTCACAGAAATAATCTTCTTTTTTGGCATTGTGGTTAGCAATGATGATGAAAAGCCATATAACCAAAAACCCATTGCAGTCGAATCGATTCTGACTCACAGTGATCCTATAAGGCAGAGTAGAACTGCCTTATATGGTTTCCAAGGCTGTACTCTTTACAGAAGCAGACAGCCACATCTTTCTCTGGTAATGCAGCTAGTGGGTTTGAACTCCTGATCTTTCAGTTAGCATCCTACTGCATAAACACTGCATCACCAGGGCTTCTTAAAAGCTGTACACTACCTAAAAGCTTGCAAGCAGCCATCTAAGATACATCTATTGGTCCCAGCACATTTGAAGCAAAGGAGGATAAGAAAAACCAAAGACACAAGGAAAATATTAGTCCAAAGGACTAGTGGACCACATTAATCACAGACTCCACCAGCCTGAGCCCAGAAGAACTAGATGGTCCCCAGTGACCACCACCAATCACTCTGGCAGGGATCACAATAGAAGGTCTTGTGTAGAGTGGGAGAAAAATGTAGAACAAAATTCAAATTCACAAAGAAAGACCAGACTTATTGGTCTGACGGTGACTGCAGGAATCCCTGATACTATGGCCCCCTAGAAACCCTGCTAACTCAGAACTGAAGCCACTCCCAGAGACCACCTTTCAGCCAAAGATTAGACAGGCCTATAAAAAAAAAACAATAACACATGTGAAGAATGTACTTCTTAGTTCAATCAAGTATATGAGCTCAAATGGGAAACACCTTCCCCACAGCAAAGACGAGAAGACAGGAAGTGACAGGAAAACTGGATGAACGGACACTGAGAACCCAGGGTGGAAAGGGAAAGATTTTGTCATAAAAAATATGTATTATGGTACATTATTCCTTAGAACATCATGCAGTTATTACAAAGGATTTATTCCACAGGTATATGAGTACTTTCTATAAATCACTCTATTAAATACTATAGTTATAATGGTAAGTAAAAAGCAGTGGAGCTTACAGTCTGGTGTGAAATTTAAATGTACTCACAGCTACTTTCTATTGTCTGAAAGGATATACTGAAATTAGTAGCAGTGATTACCTGTAAAGAGAGACTGAAGTGAAGGGGAGAAGGAAATGGAAAGCCTTTACTTTTTACTTTACACACTGGGTATTGCTTGAATTTTAATTTTTTTTTTTTTTTTTTATTGTACCACACATTGTTTCTATGATGAATTATTTTTTAAAAAGAAAGCAGAAATATAAACATAAATAAATTATTTTAAAGGTGAGTTGATTGTGGAAAACATCGTGGTGGATCCTCAAGAAACTAAAAAAAGAACTACTGTACCATTGCCCTTGAGTAGATTCCGACTTATGGTGGCCCCGGAGAACAGAGTAGAACTGCCCCACAGGGTTTCCAACTAGCAGCTGGTGGATTTGAACTGCCGACCCTTTGGTTAGCAGCCATGAACCACCATATGACTCAGCAATTCCACTCCTAGTATATACCCAAGTACTTGAAAGTAGACACTCAAACAGAGACTTGTACACTGATGTTCATTGCAGCATTTTTCACAATAGCCCAAAAGTAGAAACAATATAAATGTCCATCAAAGGATGAATAGACAAACAAAATGTGGTACATATATATAGTGGAATTCTACTCGGCCAGTAAGAGAAACAAATTCTTGATACATTCTACAATATGGAGAAAGCTTGAAGGCATTACGGTGAGTGAAATAAGTCAATCACAAAATAACAAATATTGTATGACCTCACTTACATTAAAGAAAAAAAAAACAAGAACAGGCAAATGTATAGAGACCAAAGTTTATTAGTAGTTGCCAGGGATGGGAGGAAGGGTAAAAGGAGGGTTAGTGCTTATGGAGTGCTGAGTTTCAGTTTATGATGATGGAAAAACTGCATGATTAAGCATAGGGTTGAACAGCTGATTATTGTAATCACTGTCAATAAGTTGTACAAGTATAAAAAGTTGAATTGGCAAAAGTTGTATGATAGATATATTTACAATGAAATAAACAAACAAAAAAAAAGAGTGGCTGCTGAGGCTACTTATGTACAACCAAACACCTCACGGGATTTAATTCTTTGGTTTGGAGGTTTAAGATCATGGTTTCATGGGACATTCCAGTTAATTGGCTTAATAACATGTTTAGTGCTTCTGTTCTACCTCCTAGTTTGTTGAGTAGTGCCTCAGATTTTAAAAACTTCCAAGTGGCCATCCAAGGCACAACAATTGGTCTCTATTTGCCAGTAGCAACAAAGGAAGAAGGAGAGTCAGGAATATGAGGAGGAAATGGAAAGTGTGGCTAATTGCTTCCATGAACAACCTGCCTCCTTTGCCATGAGACCAGAAGAACTGGATGGTGCCCAGCTACTATGACTGAACAATTTGGTCAAAGGTTCCTTAGAAGAATCCTGATCAAAAGGTGAAAAATGAGGAATAAAATTTGAAGTTCTCATGGATTCCAGACTTTCTGGAGCCATGGAAGCTGGACGAATCCCTGAAACTATTGCCCTGAGATAATCTTTAAACCTTAAACCACAAATATTTCCTGAAGTCTTCTTAAAACAAAACAATATTTTAGCTTAACTAGTAAAGAATGTCTGCCTTTATGCTCTTTTAAGAACTATCCTTATGGGATCAAACTGAAAACAGTAGCTCAAAAGATTAAATAGGAAACCTAGAGGCCAGTGGGTTTATGTTAATGGGGGAGGAACAACTCAGAAAAGGAGGGTGAGAACGGTTGCACAGCGGGAAGAATGTAATCAATGTCACTGAATTGTACATGTAGAAACTGTTGGATTGGTATACTTTCTGCTCTGTATATTCTCAGCAACAACAAAAGAAATTATTAAAAAAAGAAGCCATATACTATACTGTAAAAGTCAGTCTGGCAGTGCTCCCCAGTTACAGGTACTGAACTTTTCACTGACTTGCTTGTTGATCATTTAACTACTTAACCTATCAGCCATTCAACTCTGTCTCCTTTTCCAGCATAGCAGTTTGACGTTTCCAGGCAAAACAAATCTTCTTTTGCTTGCTGTTCATTAATGTCCGTCAAAATATATATTTTTTATATTAAAAAATAAGGATGTGCTGAGATGGAATGCCAGAAACAGGCTGTTTTCCTTGGTAGTGGACAAATGGCATCAATGGGATTTTTCAGGGGTGAACCCTATAACTGTCAGCAGCTAAATGATTCATCAGACAAGATAATGAATTGGTTTCTTCTTTCAGAGAAGATTTGCAAAGAATTTCTTTTCCCAGGATGGGCAATTCAGAAAATGTTGTGAAAGGAGAAAAGAAAAAAAAAAAAGCTAGTTCAGTACAGATGAATTCAAGTCAGAAATGTGGACATGTAATAGTTGGGTGTTTAAAAAAAAAAAAACCTCTCCTCGTGGGCACACATGTATTTGAGATAAGTGTTATTACTTTGGCTAGAAAATTAGTTTTAGGCTCTATTTAGAATCTATCAAGAGTTGGATTAAAAAAAAAATCATAGAAAGGGTACATTTGTTTTATAAAATTTATACTTTTATAGTAATAATGGAAGCTTTAATAACCTCTTTGGGTTTTTATAAACAGCAAAATAGATTTAATATGTGAATTTGGCTTAAATACATATTTATACTTTTTTATACTTACAAAATAATATTTGAGACAAGGGCCTACAAGGCCATTTTATAAACTGGGTATCCAACTTTGTAAATAGACTTCATTTTCTGTGGCAAGATGAAGGTGAAGACTATTGTTATGTCTACTTGAGAGAATTATTAGATGCCATCGAGTTGATTTCGGCTCATAGTGATCCCATATGACAGAGTAGGGCTGCCTTACAGGATTTTCTAGGCTGTAATCTTTACAGAAACAGATCGCCAGGTCTTTCTCCTGCAGAATGATGGGTGAGTTTGAACCGCCAACATTTCAGTTAGCAGCCCAGCATTAAGCATTGCTCCACCAGGGCTCCTTCTGCCTGAGGGTACAGAGGTGGAACGTGAAAGGGTGGAAAGAGACTGAACGTTGGCCTTAGACAGACGAGGGCTTATACAGTTCCAATTCCCTTATATGCGTAATAGAGATAGTAATCTCTGTGCCTGTGTTCCCCTTCGTGTCTACTTTTGACCATCTTCTGTGTTGTGCTGAGTGTGACAGAAATGAAAGGAGTAATCACTAACATCACACAGCACTTACAGATGGAGATAGTAAAATCCACAACGTGTTCTTTCCAACACTCTTTGATCAGCCCAGACACATTAATTCCTATTCAGCCCAGGGCTTAAGCCAGAGGGTAAGGTAATTTCACTTTGAATAAGAACTCTATTTTTAAATTTTATTATTAATAACCTAACTTGTTCCAAATTAAAAAAATTGAGGTGAGAATTAGTCTCCACCGATCTGTATTCAGTGTCTGCAATCAATCAAATCCTTAATGTTTTTCTAGGAGAAAGTTCTCTGAAAAACCTGACCTTGCCCAAGGTTAAAGATGCTGCTTTTTAATAACTGCTAATATAGAAATGATCTTTATTCATTGAGAACATTTTGAAGCAGCATTTTTACTAAGGATTTATTTTATCTCTGATGTTTTCTAACTATTTATAAAAACTCTGCTCTTTAGGGTTCTAGTTGTGGTTCTATTTATCCCCATAAGGTCAAAACAGGAAGACTTCAGGAAGTTTTACGTGGTACTGGAACATCAGACTTCCCACTGATGTTAGTAAAAGGTGACACTGGAACTTTCAGTGCCCATTTAATGTTGCTGCTTCAGTGTAGTAATTTTTCATCCAATCCTGAGATAAGGTGTGAACAGTCATCTAATAACAAAACAAGAGCTTTAAGCCCCGGCTGGGTCTACTCCATTTGTCAGTAATTCTCAAGCCACTTTGCTGCCTGGATTGCAGAAAGGGTTGTCAGGAAGGTATCAGACCTGTTCTGGGTTAAACAATTTTGCCAGCTCAGGATAGTGATGATGATGAAAAGCCCTATAAGAAGAGGAGTAAGGAATTGAGAGCTTCATTGCCTCAGGTGGTTTCCTCACAATGTTCGTAATCCTCTGCTACTGGCCATGCTTGCTTTTACCAAGCGTTCTGGGAAAGAATAGAAAGTCTTGCGGGGAGCCACTTGTGTCTTAATCTCTCCTTTTAAAGAAGCTATACAGTTTTGAAAGTCTAGAAGTTCTAGAGAAAATATCCAACATGCCTGGAATTCTTCTATTAATTCATTTGGTAACTATTTATTGCATGCTTAGCATGTGCCAGGTATAGCAAAACAAATATGGCCCCTGTCTTCACAAAACATGCAGTTTAGAGGATGAGACTGATGGATTTTAATCAAATAATTACATAAATTTCAACAGTGATTAATGACATGAAAGAGATCCTATAATAGGGGCATAAGACTTAGTTAGGAAGGTCCTTGCTTCCAAAAGAAGCAATGGTCATGCTAAGATCTGAAGAATGAGGAGGAGTTAACTTGGCCATCAGGGGAGGAAAGGCTAGTACAGTCAGAGGAAGCAGTATGTGCAAAAGCCTTTGGTAGGAACAACATACCAAGCACAAGAGGCTGAAATAGGATGAGTGTGACCAGAGTGGAGGGATGGGAGGGTAGGGGATGAGTTGTGTGCTGGGATAGGACAAAGTAAAAATAGATGGGAGACTGATCAGGCAGGCTTTTGTAGGCCATGTCAAGGAGTTTTGTATTTTTGGAATATGCTGGTTGACCCCCTTTCTGGGTAACTGAAAGGTTTCCATTTCCATATTTCATGAGAGTAAAAGTACTAGTCTGAGATGATAATAAAAAACAGGTTAAGAGAAATGTCTCAAAAAATGTTAGCTAGGGCTCCAACTTCAGCCCTTTAAAAACCTATCTATCACTACTGGTTATTACAAAAAAAAAAAAAAAAGAATTTATTAAAATAAATGCTAGAAAAAGATTATGTAGTTCAGAAGGTTAAGCTGTTGATTGAAAGGGAGTGTATTTGTGGGAGGGAGGAAGAAGTTCAGTTCAGGAACTTAGGCCTTTTACAGTCTCAACTTGGCTGAGCTGACCCCATAGGCAAGCTAATTAACCTCTTTGTGCCATGGTTCCTTACCTGCAGAATGAAGATAATAATGACCTACTAATGGGACCACAAGTCATCTGTAAACACCAACAGTTATATAAATAATATAAATAATTACTAAACCCTCTTGTAAAATTCTAATCCTTACCTCAGAGTTTAAACATCTTCTCTCTGTCTAAATAATATGTCAGGTTTTATTTTTGTCAAAGAGCTTTTTTGTGTGTGTGTATGGTAGAGTGAGCTTGTGTTTATTTTTATTTATAGCCAAATTTGTGTTTATTGGAAATGCGCTCTTTCTGATGCCTGTTGTTAAATCAGCAATATACTGGGTACTAGATATTCATGCTGTCTCCTGTTGACAGCACAGAGTTTAGCACATGAGAGTAGTTGCTGAGAGAAAAGTGTGTGTGTGGGGAGGATACTTTTAACTTCTTTAAATGACAACTCTTCTTGCTGGTTGAATTGTTTCACCAGCCTATTACAATTATATTAAGTATAGTTAAGCAATTCAAATTGGATCAGCAGGCGCATAATAGCATGCCAAGATATGGCACAATGAAAGACCTCCTGGTTGGGTTTTATTGTGGATTCAGTGATTCACATTTCAATTGCCATCTCTTTTGTGACATTTCCAATAATTTTAGTAGAAAGTATTTATAAAACTGTATTCCTTCAGTGGCATAAAGATTACCCATTTCCATAATTCTCCTTGGCTATCATGCCACACTTTCTTTAACAGATGAAATAATCAATCTTGTGGAACAATAAAATATTTACAGGATTGGAGTAGTTATTTCTTTGTGAACTTGAAAAAGAATCATATATTCTCTTCAATTCCTTCTTTTTAAAATTCATGCCTGGTAAATATGTAGGCTGTTTCTATAATAATACTAATGACTCAGGCATGTGAGTGCAATGTTTTTGTTGATGTGATTTGGCCTATGGCCAAATGGCTGCCTAGAAATCTTGGTTAGTGGCCATCCCTGGCCAATGAGGGACAATGAAATGGACAGAGCCAATCTTCAGTTCTGGCCTAGTTCCCTTTTTTAGAACTGTAGTTATCCTGCCCAGAGAAAGTAGTAAAGGAAAAGTGTTCCTTTTGATCAACTGAAGTGGGGGGATAGGTGTTTGAATTTTTCAGTGCAGGCTGAGCAAT
This sequence comes from Elephas maximus indicus, assembly GCF_024166365.1. Taxonomy (NCBI): domain Eukaryota; kingdom Metazoa; phylum Chordata; class Mammalia; order Proboscidea; family Elephantidae; genus Elephas; species Elephas maximus. The sequence goes on along the minus strand of NC_064833.1, from coordinate 55,015,700 downwards.
CTTTCTAATATGTATTATGGTATTGAATTCTCACCTCAGTCCGCCTTCTTTCCCAGTCTCTGTTTCTTTCTGTTCTGGCATGGTTCCTGTTGCTTCAGCTGGATTTTGAGAGTCAGGGTTTGTGGTCAGATTGTTGAGAGAATTTTTCTTGGAGATTTTATCTATGGAAAAAAAAAAGACAACGTATAGGTAGAAGAATAATACCATTATGTTTGATAATATAAGCTATGGAGATGCTGCTCGGCTTTCCAGAATAGTCTCAGGAAAGCTTCCCCTAGAATTCTTGCTAATCAAGGTGGGATCTTCTGCAGGACAAGCTAACTTACAGACAGCTTCAGGCCATGGAAAAATATATTTAAAGTTGGTGTATTATGTAACAAAAGCTTGCATGGCATATTTCTTTCTTTTTTTGTATTATGTTTAAAGTAAATCTTTACATAGCAAATTAGGTTCCCATTTAACAATTTCTGCAGAAATTATTCAGTGATATTGGTTACATTTCACAATGTGTCATTCTCATTAATTCCATTCTGGTTGTACCATTGCCAGTACTCTAGTTTCCCTGCCCCCTTACCTTCTCATCTTTGCTTTAGAATAAGGTTTCACCATTTAGTCTCATATAGATTTTTTTTTTTTTTTTTTTAGAGGAGATCATTACTCATGGGAGATAGTCTTTATTTTATGAGCCAATCTGGTATTTAGCTAAAAGGTGACCTTGAGGGATAATTTCAGTTTAAGGTTTAAAGAGTATTTCAGGCAATAGTCTCAAGAAGTCCTCTAGTCTCAACCAGTCCAATAAGTCTGGGCTTTTTAGGAATTTGAGTTCCGCTTTACATTTTTTCTACCATTCTATCAGGATCCATCTACTGTGGCCCTAATCAGAATGATCAGCAGCAGTAGTGGGGTGCCATCTAGTTCTTCTGGTCTCAGGGTGAGGAAGCCTTAGTTCATGGGGACTATTAATCCTGTAGATTACTTTCTTCTCTGAGTCCCTGGTTTTATTCTTTCTGTTTTGTTTAGATGAGTAGAGACCAGTAGTTATGTGTTACATGGCTGTTCTCAAGCTTTTAAGACCCTAGACATTACTCACCACATTGGGATATGGAATATACACTTTGTAAACTATATTATGCCAATTAACCGAGTTGTCCCATGAGACTATGGTCCCAAGCCTTCAAACCCAGAAAACCAATCTCGTGAGGTGTTTGGTTATGTCTAAGTAGTATCCATAACTGTGTCCCCTATGTCATTTATTATATATATGAATATACACACATGCACACACATACCTGTATATATATACATGCCTATAAATCTATCTGTGCACACATATGTACATGCATATTCATATCCATACACATATATGCCTATATATTTATTTACTTAACCACACACATATTTTCGGTTGTTGTTGCAAAAATTATATTTATCATATTCTTTACCAAAGATGTCCTTTTCTTCCAACAAAAAAAGCCCTGGCCCAGATGGGTTCACTGGAGAATTCTACCAAACATTCAGAGAAGAGCTTACACCAGTACTACTCAAACTATTTCAGAACACAGAAAAGGAAGGAATACTTCTGAATTCATTCTATGAAGCCAGCCTAAACCTGATACCAAAACCAGGCAAAGATGCCACAAAAAAAGAAAATTACAGAGCAATATCTCTCACAAATATAGATGTAAAAACTCTCGACAAAATTCTAGCCAATAGAATTCAGCATCATATCAAAGAAATAATACATCACGACCAAGTAGGATTCATACCAGGTATGCAAGGATGTTCCAACATTAGAAAATCATTCAACATGATCCACCACATAAATAAAATAAAATAATCACATAATCATCCCAATTGATGCACAAAAGACATCTGACAAAGTCCAATACCCATGCCTGATAAAAACTCTCAATAAAATATATATAGAAGGGAATTTCCTCAGCATAATAAAGGGCATCTATATAAAACCAGCAGCCAACATCATTATTAATGGAAAGAGGCTGAAAACATTCCCCTTGAGAACAGGAACGAGACAAGGATGCCCTTTATCACACTCCTACTTAACATTGTTCTGGAAATCCTAGCTAGAGCAATAAAGTGAGAAAAAGAAATAAAGGGCACCCAAATTGGTAATGAAGAAGTAAATCTGTCCCTATTTGTGGATGATATGATACTATACATAGAAAACCCAAAAGTCTTCATGAGAAAACTACTGGAACTCATAGATTTAGCAGAGTAGCATGATACAAGATAAACACACAAAAATCAGTTGGATTCCTATACAACAATAAAGAGAATGACAAAAAGGAAATCAGAAAAACAATACTATTAATAGCCCTTAAAAAAATAAAATGCTTAGGAAGAAATTTAACCAGGGACATATAAGACCTAAACAAATAAAACTACAAACACTACTGCAAGAAACCAAAAGAGATCTACATAAATGGAAGAAACATACCACGCTCATGGATAGGTAGACTAAACACTGTGAATATGTCAGTTCTATCCAAAGCAATCTACAAATACGATGCAATCCTGATCCAAATGCCAACAGCATTCTTTAAAGAGATGGAAAAACTAATCCCTAACTTTATATGGAAAGGGAAGAGGGTCTGGATAAGAAAGGCACTACTGAAGAAGAAGAATAAAGTAGGAGGACTCACACTATCTGATCTCAGAACCTACTATACAGCTACCATAGTCAAAACAGCCTGGAACTGGTGCAATGACAGATACATTGACCAATGAAAGTGAGTTGAGAACCAGATGTAAATCCATCCATCGGTGGTCCCCAGACCTTCAACAAGGGCCCAAAGTCCATCAAATGGGAAAAGACAGTCTTTTTAACAAAAGGTGCTGGCAAGACTGGGTGTCCATCTGCAAAAAAATGAAACAGGACCCATACCTCACACCATACACAAAAACTAATTCAAAATGGATCAAACACCACACCAAATGTAAAACCAAAAACTATAAAGATCATTGAAGAAAAAAAATAGAATTAATGCTAGGGCCTTAATACACAGCATTAACAAGATAGAAACCATAACTAACAACACACAAACTTCAGAAAATAAGCTAGATAACTGGGATCATCTGAAAATTAAACACTTATGCTCATCAAAAGACTTCGCCAAAAGAGTAAAAAGAGAACCTACAGACTGGGAAAAATTTTTTTGGCTACGACAAATCCGACGAAGCTCTAATCTCTAAAATCTACAGGAAAATTCAACACCTCTATGATAAAAAGACAAATAATCCAACTAAAAAACCGGCAAAGGAAATGAACAGACATTTCGCCAAAGAAGACATTCAAGTGGCTAACAGACACATGAGGAAATGCTCTTGATCACTAGCCATCAGAGAAATGCGAATCAAAACCACAATGGGATGCCATCTCACCCTGGCATTACTGGCATGAATCAAAAAACAGAACATAACAAATATAGGGTCGCTATGAGTCAGAATCGACTCGACGGCACTGGGTTTGGTTTTTGTTTTTTGGTAACAAATATTGGAGAGGCTACGGGGAGATTGGAACTCTTATGCACTGCTGGTGGGAATGCAAAATGGTACAACCATTTTGGAAAATGATATGGCTCTTCCTTGGAAAGCTAGAGATAGAAATACCACATGATACAGCAATCCCATTCCTAGGAATATATCCTAGAGAAATAAGAGCTGTCACATGAATAGACATATGTACACCCATGTTCATTGCAGCATTGTTCACAACAGCAAAAAGATGGAAGCAACCTAGATGACTATCAACAGATGAATGGATAAACAAACTATGGTACATACACACAATGGAGTACTATGCAATGATAAAGAACAATGATGAATCTGCAAAGCATCTCACAACATGGATGAATCTGGAGGGCATCATGCTGAGTGAAATTAGTCAATCACAAAAGTACAAATATTGTGTGAGATCACTACTATAAAAACTCATGAAAAGGTTTACGCACAAAGAGAAATAATCTTTGATGGTTACAAGGAAGGGGAGGGGTGGGGATGGAAAAACACTAAATAGACAACAGATAAGTGGTAACTTTGGTGAAGAGTAAGAAAGTATACAATACTTGGGAAGCCAGCACAACTTGTCCAAGGCAAGGTCATGGAAGCTCCATAGACACATCCAAATTTCCTGAGGAACTGAATTACTGGGCTGAGGGCTGTGTGGACCATGGTCTTGGGGAACATCTAGCTCAATTGGCATAACGGAGTTTATAAAGAAAACGTTCTACACTCTACTTTGGTGAGTAATGTCTGGGGTCTTAAATGCCTGTAAGTGGCCCTCTAAGATGTTCCACTGTTCTCACCCCATTGGGAGCAAGGGAGAATGAAGAAAACCAAAGACACAAGGAAAAGATTAGTCCAAAGGGTTAGCGGACCACAAATATCACAGCTTCCACCAGATTGAGTCCAGCACAACTGGATAGTGCCTGGCTACCACCACTGACTGCTCTGATAGGGATAACAATACAGGGTCCAGGACAGAGCTGGAGAAAAATGTAGAACAAAATTCTAACCCTCAAAAAAAAGATCAGACTTACTGCCCTGACAGAGACTGGAGAAACCCCAAGAGTATGGCCCCTGGACACCCTTTTAGCTCAGTATGAAGTCACTCCTAAGGTTCACCCTTCAGCCAAAGATTAAACAGGCCCATTAAACTAAATGAGACTAAATGGGCACACCAGCTCAGGGCAAGGATGGGAAGGCAGAAGGGGACAGGAAAGCTGGTGATTGGGAACTGAATGAAGGTCAGGAAGGGAGAGTGTAGACATGTGGGGTTAGTAACCAATGTCACAAAACAACATGTGTACTAATTGTTTTAATGAGAAACTAGTTTGTTCTGTAAACCTTCGTCTAATGTACATAAATTAAAAAAAGTATGAAAAGGCCAAAAATGTCATATGGCAGCAAAAAAAAAAAAAGATTTTTCTTGTGCACTTCTTAGTGACATCATTTACCTTGCTCAAGCTGTGTGCACTTCACCCACATTTCATGGTACCTTTCCATCACCAGAATTAACAAATGTCTATTATCTCGAGAGTGTTTCTCCCTCTTCCCTTCCACCCATCCCTGGTGACCACCAATGAGCATTGGTCTCTGTAGATACGTCTATTCTTGTCTTCTTATAAAAGCACAATGCGCAATCATATAATATCTGTCCTTTTGTAATTGACTTATTTCACTCCATGGCATATTTCTCTGATATTTGTAAAGCTAAGCTTCAGAGGATTTATCATTGAAAGATCATAATTTATAGCTGAAACTGATGCAACATAAAATTTAGAAAAATAAAACAGGCAGAAATGATGTAATTAACATTATTTTAAAGAATTTTGCATTCTAATTCTTTTATGAAATAAAATATTTTTGGTTTGGTCATCTTTAGCTTTGACATCTTATCTGAAGAACCAGCACAGACTAATGAGCACTGGTTTCATTTTCAGTCCGGAAATTAAATTTTTTCCTTCAAGCCTACAAGAAAAATTTACAATTAATATAGTTAATTTGTCATTTACCAGAAGAATAATCACTTCACTAGTAAATACTTGGGTTAAAAAGAAGATTTTAATGAAAGTAAATTACTTAATATAAAAAGAAAATACAGGAGGTAGAGAAGAACTAAAATGAAAGCAATAAAATAGTTATTCATTATCCATAGAGCCTAATTTATTTTTAATTGGTTATACTGTGCTTAGAAAATTGAAATCAAAGCCCAAATCATTACTTACTTTATTTTAACAAATTATAATTTAAGCAACTTAAGCAAACAGAATCAATAATCCGAGCTTACAAAAATGATAAATCAGGGGATGATCATTTACTAAAGTTTTCGTCATAGAAGTCCTTTAAAATTTCAACGGCTATGATCCATTTAAAATATTGCAACATACTAATCTTTTCAGGAGCACTTTTTATGAATAAAGGGAATCATAAAGTTGAATTACTACTTACGGTTTTTAAATGCTTATGAATAAGGAGCTTAAGCCCCTGGATTTCCCAAGACTTTTTTTTTCATTATGCATCTCTTATTTACCTATTTTGGCATTGCAGTATTAAATTTGGCTAGAAGGTAGAAAAAACAGTAATAAATAATATTTTGGTTACTTTTAAATGGAAAAAACCCCACATTCCTGAATTTACTTGGACTACAAAGGAGCCTCACTAACCATGTCTTTGAAGTCGCTGTCTAAGGACTATGTTCCAGGTGAAATATTGCTGTGTATATGAAATCTTACTGAAAGTTTGATCTGAAGTTTTACTGGAAGTTTATCAGTATCCATCAGATTTCAGAGGAAAGGAATAGCAATTTCAATATAATTCATTTTATACTAATGGGCTTTTTTGATAGAAATAAGAGAGAAGGATCTGTTTTCCCTATGTGTTTTGGTCGAGCCAATTTTTCCATTTCTCTTTATCCAACCCAAAAAAGAAAAAAGAAAAATAAATGAAACATTTTTCACATTTTCGACATTATGCTGTTTGTTGCTGTAAGAAACTGGGAGCCAAATCATTTCCCCAGATCCACAAATGCTGGAAAAATCAATGTAAGATATTTTAAACCATGGCCATGGATCTCTAGCTTTATCATACACTTCCTCCATCGCTCATTCAAGCTACAGCATGTGTATTACGTTTGCTGTACTACTTTTCTGTTAGTACCAGTAAATGTCTGTTTTGCAGCAGTTCCTTTCTTTCATCCTAATAAAGAATTTTTGTTTATCATCATAACATTTGGGTTAAATTAACCCTAAATAGATCTGAGCACCAGTTACTTGGTCTCCTCAAGACATTTCCACGCCTTTCTAAAGTGATATTGAAATGCCTCTATTATGACAAGTCTAGGATGTTTAGAAATTAATTACAGCCTAATTTGCTGTGTGAACTAAGCATTTAATTACAAAATAAATCCTCAGTAATAGCTTGTTGACAAAGATGAGAAACCAGTCATTGCCCATTCTTAGTATCAAAGGAGAACAACAACTTTAAAAAGAACCCGTGAGGGCTTAAAACAAAAGGATTCCCATCAGCCGTAGTTTACTGTGGGTGTCTTTATCCATGCAGCATGTTATTTGTTTGTGGGAACAGATGGTGAGATTGTTTGCATCATCCTCATCATGAAAGAGATATCTAAAATACAAGCCAAAATCTTGATCTGGCATCTGGGTGAAGTTTCGTCAACTGCACATTGTGCTTCTTCCCAACTTTGCACAAGGACAGCAGGAGTCCCTCTTCTGTAGCTGCCCAAATGAATAGTGTAAGTAAGTCTTTCTGCCAGTTGTGCTCTTTGCGCATTGTGTAGCAGTTGCCAGATCTCATCAATGCACTTGGTTAAATTCTACCCCGCAAAAGTGTTCCCATGGCAGATCTGGCATCAAAGTATTCTGCTATGGTTGCTTTTATTGAATGTACAAGAACGATACCATTGAGTCTGCCCTCCACACACCTGGCTGGTTCTTTCTCCCAGCCTGGCAGCATCTCATTCTGGGCCTCTAATACACTTCCAACCTGCTTGACCTCTTTGTAGCAGTGCATCGTGGAGACACATGCAGCTGTGAAACATCTGCTTACCTCTTCAAGTGACGAAATAAGTAAGGCAGAAAGCCATTTATCTTATGCATTTTATCTGTGGCATTAAATAATTGCTGGCAAAGGAGGGATTCAAAGAAAGAACTTGATTTGAAGATAGGATTATAAATTAGGCAGGTATTCAATTGGCTTTTTTTGAATGATGTAAAACAGAGAGGACTTGAAAATGCCTTCATTGGTTGGAATGTTTGATGAAGGAGATGCTATCACTTGGTTGACTTTCTAACTCTAAAAGCACCAAATATATTATTACTCTGTCTCAGAAATAAATCTCCTTTCATTAGGAACAAAAAGTACCCTAGTAACTAGATGTTGGATGAATTGACAATGATTGAATCTGGGTGTTTGACAAGAAATGTAAATATATCATTGTTTCTCTTCCAGATGAATGAACATTTGGGTTAAAATAATAAATAACACAGCTGTAAGACTTGTGTGATTAATGATGATTTTCTCGTACCCAAGGTTGCATATTTGACTCACTTTGTGGTTGATTACTTAGGCCCTTAACTAAAAACTGTATTGTTGGTGTTAGTAGCCATTGAGTCAATTCTGAATCCTGGTGACCCCACATGGGCAGAGCAGGATTTTCAAGGCTGTGACTTTTCAGAAGCAGGTCTCCAAGCCTGTCTTCCGAGGTGCCTCTGGGGGTATTCGAACCACCAACCTTTCGGCTATTAGTTGAGTGCTTAACCATTTACGCCACCCAGGGACTCCAAATGCTGTATAACCAAACCCAGTGCCGTCAAGTCGATTCCGACTCATAGCGGCCCTATAGGACAGAATAGAACTGCCCCCCAAATGCTGTATATGTAAAGTAAATCTCCTATTTTTGTTATGATCTAGTCGTTAGGATATATGATGTACTTGGAATAATTCTGATTATACTTAAAATTTTATTATATCCTTGTAGATTGTCAAATGACCTGGAGGAAGTTGACAAACATTACAGCCACGCACATAAAATAAAATCTGAAAGAACAGCCTAAAATGTATTACATGCAGGAGTAGAAACATGCAATACTTTATAAGTGCACAGGAAATCTGTAAAAAAATTCAGAGGAGAAGAAATCAGAGTAGGTGAAAGTTCTAGAAGCCATCCTTAAAGAGGAATGTTTTAAGGAACTTAGGCTCTTTAGCCAAAGTATTGATGACTAACTGGTGACGTAATAATTATTTCAAATTCGTTGAAGAAGCTGTTACATAGAAAAGAGATTTACTTTATGTTTTCCAGAAGGCAGAAGAAGTATCCATGAGTGGAATTTATAAAACAGAAACAAAAACCAAACAAAACCCCTAGACATAACAAGTAAATGTGTCTAACAGCAAAATGCATGACTGTGTGAGTCAGTGAGAGCCCTATTGCTGAGGCATTCTGGCAGAAGCTGGAGCTTCATTACGGAAGGTATGACAGGGCGCTCTCACTGAGTGAGAGGTTAGATACTTTCTAGTCGCAAATGAAAAGAATATGGATCTGTTAAGGTAGCTTTGGTACTGTGTCAGGATTGATGGATGTCCTAATTGTCCTCTCTCAATGTCATGCTTGGTTTCAGGGCCATTTTCATTGGGATTAATTTGTCTAGAAAACACATTTTGTGAACAGGTATTAAGGCATGTGGGGCGTTACCGGTGCTAGGTACCAAACAGAAAGTTCTATTCCTTACATCACTAATTCTCTGGGTGATTCTGGGTAAGCCACTTTTCTACAACAGTTTTCTCATCCATAAAATGAGAAATACTTTTGTCGTAGGGACTTCTGTGAGGATTAGATAAAGACTCCATTTTAGAACAATGCGATATAAACACAAAATGTCCCACCGGCCAGATTGGCATAAATTGCTTTTTGGGGGGGGCGGGGGGTGGGGGTAGTATTCTCTTTCAGGTCTGCACATTACTGATGTATTTGGGATATTCAGGAGCTTCCATTTACTTAAGAGAATCCCAGGGACCAGGAAGGCATCGTGCAATTCCTCACAAATCAGACAAACTCTTCAGCAGAAAGAAGCTCAACAGGACCGAGTTTGACTTAGTTGAATTTTGCATCTATATTAAAATAATATGAACTACAAAAGTATATGGCATTTTATTCAAAAAAGAAAAAAAAAGCTTTATCCATGTTGGTTAGAGTCTTTTAATTTTTTAGTTTATAAAACAGGTAGAAACTGAGAAATTTAAATTCAGAGCCTGGAATTGTATTAGATGTTCCGAACAGGGTGTGTCTTTCATGTCTAGCTTCTTTTAGTGGACAGAGCTCTACCCACAGCTCCCTGTTCAGCAAGGTAGCTCTCCACTGCATTGTCTGCTGGGATGGTTAATGATGCTGCATGCAGCTAGACACCTGACCTAGAGATGGTGGCTTGCTCACAGCTGGCTGGTGACCAGGGTGGTTATATGAAGAGCCCTGCCCAGTGAGAACAATGGTTGTTATATAAGTCAGTCAGACTACTCTTTCTGGAATTTAGACTGGGAAATGGGAAGATGAGAGTGAGCACAGCTCAGAGTTGATATGCAGAGAGAAACAGCAGTCATGAGAAACGAAACCATGTTGGCTGTGAGCGAGAGACAGAGAATGTGGTTATCTACTAAGGCTGCCTTTGTCTCCTGAATGGTTCTCAGTTTGTTACCCACAAGTTTTGCTATGACAAGCTCTTGCCACTGAGGGTGCCCTTGCTAAACTAGCATGGTGAGGGATTTTCTTCGTCATTTCAAGCTATAAAATACATATTTTTCTCTTCCGTAGACTAAGTTTTTGGAAATGTCACTTGATATACATAAACTTGAGATATACAAGTTTATGTATATCGCATTTATTTTGTTCATCATCATATCTGGAATCATTTTGAAAAGATACTTCTTGTTTAGTTCTATAAATCTAACTGTTTATTACATATAACTATTTCTGTTTAGTTGAAGCAAAGAAATATATCTGAATATTCTGTATACCTACCTAGAGTCCCTGGGTGATGCAAACAGTAAATGCACTTGGCTGTTAACCAGAAGACTGGAGGCTCGAGACCACCCAGAGGTACTTTGGAAGAAAGGTCTGGAGTTCTACTTTAAAAAAAATCAGCCATTGAAAACCCTATGGTGCACAGTTCTATGACATACATGGCGTGGCCTTGAGTTGAAATCAACTCAATAGCAACTGATTATATTTCCACCTTATCCTTTGGCTGATGAATAAGACAGAAAGTTACAGGGAATGGCCTATACCACTAAAACTAGTCTTAGTAGCACCATCCCATGATTGTCAATCAAACTACTTGATCTTGTATTACTGATCCTTGGAACCGTGGTGGCACAGTGGTTAAGTGCTACGGTTGCTAACCAAAGGGTCTGGCAGTTTGAATGTACCAGGTGCTCATTGGAAACTGAATGGGGCAGTTCTACTACGTCCTATAGTGTCACTATGAGTTGGAATCGACTCCACAGCAATGGGTTTGGTTTGGTTTTGGTTTTACTGATTCTTGTCGATTAAATTTCAGTACACAGTCTGGTTATTTTTCTATTTTTTACTGGACAAATTAGACAAGCTACTGTTATTGCCAACATCAGAAGGAAGGTTTCCTATTTAACAAAATTAGAATTTTTAATAATGATCAAACAGATTGTTCAATAGATGTACATATTAGTAATAGGGCTTTTTTCTATAGATGGAGCCCTAGTGGCCCAGTGGTTAAGAGTTTGGCTGCCAACCCAAAGATTGGCAGTTCGAATCCACCAGCTGCTTCTTGGAAGCCCTGTGGGAAAGTTCTACTCCATCCTATAGGGTGTCTATGAGTCAGAATCCACTTGATGGCATTTTGTTCGTTTGTTTGTTCTTTACAGATATAAAGTAGGTTTTAGGATTATCCTGTAAACTTATTTCTTCAGCTCCTATTGATCTGCTTTTGCGCTTGAAATTCCACCTTTAGGGAGCTGTGCTGTTGTTACAGATTAAGAATTTGGAGAGAATTACCTCTCTAGACTGCTGACCAAACTAAGAGTTGGCTGAGTGGAAATGAGGCACAGGCAAAATCAGTTTGTGTGGATGGTGGTGAAATTGGGTGAGGTCTGTGACATGCCTGCAAACCTGGAACCATGCTCGATCTGGAGCCTGGAAATCTTGTCTCTGGAGAGTTGTTGGGCTGAGGGGGCACAGGGAGGAAGGATGCTGCCTCTGTAATCCGTTTGCAACTCAAAGTCTGGGAATGGGGTCATGAGTATCAAAAAAGGGAAGAGAATAACTAAAAAATTCACCAGATTCAGAATTTTAGTCCAGGGCTGTCAATGTTCATAGCTATAAACAACATTGAGTTCTCACCATGTGGTGGGTTAGAGGTCAAGGAATGGTCATATGGACTCAATATGATAAAAAGATTAGTTTTTTTTTTTTTTTGCTTTGGTTTTTACTTAGTGATTTAAAAAGTTGGAATTAGTTGTCAACACTTATAAGTTGAGAAATTTCTAATTAAAATTTGCATTTGCAATCTTTCTAGGCAAGGTGGAACATCTGGCAACATTCGACCCACAGCCCCACATGGCAGTGATTGGCTGGAGCTGAGTGGCTGCTGGCCTCCTTATACAGGGCTTGCATGCCTCTCATTTATGTTGTTTACCTGGCTTCCATCAGCATTGGAATTTACCAACCACAATGATAAATGCTTTACATATTTCAACTAATTTAATTCTTACAACCTAGTGATGAAGTGATGAAAGTATTTTCCTTATTTTATATATGAGCAAACTGAGACTCAGAGATGTTAAATATCTTAACTGAGATCACACACAGCTAATAAGAGACAGAGCTATGATATGAATTCAGGGGTGTTGACTATAACACCAATGATCCTTGAAGTATGATATGCTGATTTTCTTATTAATGTATATTATTGTTATTTGGAGTAGATCACAATTGCATTTTTTTGACTGCTACTTTTTATATCTAAACTATGGAACAGTTTTAAGCATATGTATTAGTTTCCTATTGCTGCTGTAACAAATTCCCACAAACTTAGCAGCTTAAAGCAATATAAGTTTATTCTCTTACAGTTCTGGAGGCCAGAAGTCTAAAATGGGTCTGCAGGGCTGCTTTCTTCTGGAAGATTAAGAGAACCTGTTACCTTGTCTTTTCCAGCTTCTAGAAACTGTTGACATTCCTTGGCTAGTCACCCCTTTTGCCATCTTCAGAGCACATCACTCCAGCTCCTGCTTTCATCATCCCATCTCCTTCTGCCTTTGGCTCTCTTGCTTCCCTCTTATAAAAATCCCTGCGATTACATTGGGCCCACCTGGATAGTCCAGGATAATCCTTTCATCTTAATATCCTTAACTTAATCACATCAGCAAGGTCATTTTTGCCACATATGGTAATATATCTACAGGTTTTAGGGATTAGGTTATGGACATCTTTGGGGACCATTTTCAGTCTATTACACTATACTAACTATGGGTACCCGATTTTGAGCTGTTTCCACACAAAGAAGGTCACTTTAAAGCAACATAAACCATCAAGTAAGCCATTTACAAACCCCCTACTGGTACCAAACATTTATTTCAAGAACTGTTTAATGTACTGTAAGTGAAGTAGAAATCTATGAAAGATGATTATAATCAAAAGAGGACATTAGCAACTTATCTTTATTTGAATCTAAAATGTGTTGCATTCTTCATTTCTATGGCAGATATAAATTAAACCATGCTCTGCAGAAGATAAGAGTTCTATAATCAGAAGTCAACATCTGCAGATATTATGACATTGCACCTGCATGCTTTGAAGTGAAGAAAACAAAAATAGCAAGTATATATAAGAGGCTATCTTTAAACTCTAATAATTTTGCTTTTTCAAGACCAAATATCTTAAATATAACTCTTATTCCTATTAAAGTCTTTGAGGACATGCTAAGTCTGCAGATTAAAATGAAACTATTTTTCTTTCCCACTCAAATAGCTCCTCTGTTAAGTGAAGCTTCCATAAAAGAAGTTTTTTATTACCAGCTATGAAAAATTTAAGCTTACAAATACACTTTTAAAACAAGGATAAGAATAAACTTGTCATCTCAGAGATGTTATCCCTGGTTTCATGTCATTATACTTTGAATTAGTTGGATAATTCTGTGGTGTCATTTTTTGTTTGTTGGCTTCCCTTGGCATGTTTAGATCTGGCTTCTACTGTAGAGCGTTTCTCTCTGTCTTACTGTCACCATTTGTCAACCACATTTCATTGTATATGATACATTTCATTATATGAAAATTCTTACATGATCCACAAAAGGGTCTTCCTTTCCTTTATTAAAAAAAAAATACGTGTTGAATAATGTTCTTCAATTGTTGACAAAAAAGGCAGGAATGCATTTACTGCATCCTCTTGATGTATGACTATTTGGGGAAGTTTTATATATGTAGGCTTTTATCAGAAATGGGTCCTTATGATTATTAAATGTTTTTATTTTTCAGCAACACACCATACTAAATATTTTAAATCAGATAATCTAACAATTGGATAGTCAAACTGTAGTCATCAGCTAGGAGGTAATATTATGCTACATTCATATGAGAATAACTTATGCAGGAAACTTCCTTTCTCCTCAGGGAAGTAAATGCTGCCTATCTACTTGGGAGATACTGTTTTGTTATCTTCTTGGCTGAAATGGAAACGCAGAAGAAAGCAGTTGTGGAAATGCCTAGTCTGTGTGAGAACAAGTGCGTATTCTCTACATTCTAATCTGGATAGTGAAAATCCAGACTGTCTCTTCAAAATAATACATAATACATATACATGTATGTACACACGTACATGAGTAAATAAAGTAAATGAAGAAAAAGTGAATTTTCTCCACCTTGTTTTTAAAACATTTTATATTGTTGAAAGTGGGAAAGAGGAGACTGTAAAAAAATCAACCTATAAATTAATTCAGGGAAAACCAGTATTATTATAATGTTATTCTCCAGCTAGAAAAATCTCTCAGTTATTCAAGTTTTATTCTACATCTCTCAGTTAAATTCAGTTATTTTCTCTTATAGATCCTATGCACTTCTCTTAAACAAGGGCAGAAAGTTGGGGCCATTTTATTCAGAGTGGTAATTTTGATTATGTCAGTTATATTCCTTGCCAGGTATTTTTTAATTTACAATCTTGTTTATAATTTGTTTCTTATAATCTTGCTTGTAATTTTTACATATTGCTCATTTTTTGTTCCTTAGACATGGAAAATTTTGACTAGGATAAACTTAATTGTGCCTTAGTTAAAATTTTTGTTTAGTAAAAATATAAAGTCATTAAAAACATCATACATTTTTGTCTAATACATGAAATGCAAAACATTTATCCTGGTTTTGTGGCAGTAACTATTTTTTCATTATTTACTAACAGCATATTCTGTTCTAGTGATTCTGCTATCATTTTTGTATCTTCTTTGTTTGGATGTAGCATTTATGTCAGGGAGAAGTAAGAGATGTGGCCTAGAAAGGGAGGCTGAGAATAGTCCAAGAAAAGACAGGTGGAAAAATTCAGATCTTCTTCTGTAGGCAATATGGAGGCAGTTAAGGTTCTTGAGCAGAGGTGTGAATCAATGTGGTGCTTTATGGAAACTAATCTGCTAATATTGTACTGACTGGATGAAAAGGAGATAGGCTGAAGTAGAGTATTAGCCCGAAGAGACCACTTAGGGGGCTCAGGAGTGTTCAGGCAGGAGTTACTAAGGACCTGAGCCAGGATGACGTAGCCAGAATTGGAAAGGAAGGAAGTAGGTTTGAGGGTCATTATGTGCTTACTTGTCTCTTTCATTCCCTTAGAATATAAGCTCTACCTTAGCACAGACTTGACCCATGTTGTTTACCACTGCATCTCCAGCCCATAGAATGGTCCCTGGCACATCCTAAGTGATTTTTAAAAAAGTATCTATTGAGTGGATCAATAAGTGAATGAATAAAGAAACAATGTTTTTGTAAATATTCAGGTCTTCTGAAGAGTGACCCTAGATAATTTACCTATTCAAGGGCAACGTTTTTACCAGAAAATACAGTTCAGAGAAATTTGCATTTCAGTTTTTTTTTTTTCTACAGATTATGTTCTGACCTTGTATTTTGGTGTGTAGTTCTTCAAATGTGACTGGAGACATCTTGGTTTTGAGAGATTTCTTTTCATTTTTGTTTTCTCCCTTAGAAAAACAAAAAAGGGATTACACATGATGAGTTTGCATAAAAATGAATTTGAATGTAAAGTATAATACTGAATTCCTAACTGAATTATCAACCCAGTCCTTAAAAGTGATCCTTTGTTTATGCTTTACTAAAAATGATAATTCTTGCACTTAAATTGACATTTTTGACCCCACTGTTGAATAATCATCCTCAACCTCCACAGCTTTTTGGCTGTGCACAAAAAAACACCTATTATTTCCTCCCATTCTATCTGGGACCATTTGTTGTGACCCTGGTCATTACCATCAGTAGTGGTAGCTGGGCACCATCTACTTCTTCTGGTCTCAGAATAGTTGAGATCATGGCTCGTGTAGGCTTGTTTCTTCTCTAAGCTTTTGGTTACTTTTTGCTTGTTTTAATCCTGGTGGAAAGAGACCAGTAGTTGTGTCTTAGATGGCTGCTCGCAAGCTTTGAAGACCCCAGATGCTACTCACTTCACTAGGAAGCAAATCATGATTTTTGTGAACTGCGTTATGCCAATTAACTGAGCTGTCCCATGAGACCATGGTCCTAAGCTTTCAAACCCAGAAAAGCAATCTTGGGAAGTATTTGGTTATGTCTGAGGAGTATCTGTAGTTGTGTCTTCAATAAATATACGTGCCTGCACCCACATATTTATATTTACATGTAGGGTCACTAAGAGTTGGAATTGACTTGGTGTCAATTGGTTTGGTTTTAGTGGTGCAGTGGTCAAGAGCTAGGCTGCTAGCTGAAATGTTGGCAGCTCAAACCCACCAGCTGCTCTATGGGAGAAAGATGTGCAATTCTGCCTCCACAAAGATTACTGCTTTGGAAACCCTGTGAGGAAGTTCTACTTTGTCCTATAGGGTTGCTATAAGTTGGAATCAACGTGACGGCAATGAATTTTGGTATTATAGACAGTTCTGTCTGTTCTCATCTATGTACATGCCTATACCTACCCATATACCAGTATGCCCATACCCATCCATATATGCTCAAACACTTGTTTTTACTTTGATTGTGCTGTGCTCACTACATCTGCATTCCGTACCACTTTTCCCATCACCAAAAAAAACAAGTCTCTACAGTCTAAAATGTACTTTTCCCTTCCCCCCCTCTTCCTAGTAATCACCAATGAACATCGGTCTTTCTATACATATCTATTTTTGTCTTCTTATAAAAGAAAGATTGTGTAATATTTGTCCTTATATGCCTGACTTATTTCACTTAGCATTATGTCCTCCAGGTCCATCCTTATTATAATATGTTTAGTGAACCCATCATTGTTCTTTAAGTTGCATAATATTCTGTTGTATGTATGTACCACAGTTTGCCAATCCATTCATCTGTTGATGGGCAGTTTGATTGTTTCCACTTATTTGCCATTGTGAATAAAGCAGCAATGACATAAACTTTACATATGACTGTGGGAGTCTAGAGTAGACTTTCATGAGCTGACCTGGAACCTATCTCAGATACATCTTTTTTCATCTCTTTGGGAAAATATGCCTGAATTCCAAATAGCTGGCTCTCAGCCAAACTTTTGGAAAATAACCTATTTATGGTTGAGGTTTTAAAATTGTATATGGTTCACAGATGATAAAACACTTTCATATACTTTAGTAAGTTGTTCAGAAGTTATTTACTGAGTGACCCGTATGGCCCAGGTATGTTGCTAAAATTTGATACCTGTAGGAATTCAATAAATTTTGAAAAAGACATAATCCATATCCCCCAAAGTGCTCACAGTTTTGTAGCAGGAAAAAACACACAAACATGTAAGTGCAAGAAAATGTTATCAGTGATGAGACAAGGTCTATACAGGAGAGAGATGAAGCATGAAGATTGGAGCAGTCAGTTCTACTGGAGTAGAAGGGAAGGTAGGGGGTGACTATGGGGGTCTAGAGTAGGCTTTCCTGAGCTGATCTAGAAACCTATCTCAGATATGTCTTTTTTCATCCCTCTGGGAAAATACATCTGAATTCCAAATAGCTGATTCTCAGCCCAACTTTTGGAAAAGGTGACTCTTGATTCTACAAGATTTTTATTTTTCAGATGGACAAGGCATGGAAAACGCTCTAAACAGAGGATGTAGGGTGAGCAAAAGCATAAATTGTAATAGTAGGTGGAGACTACAGTAAAAGAGGTTGGGTGGGACAAAGTGTGAGGGGGTGAGGCGAGCAAAATAGGCAGGGAAAAGAGCTTTGAGAGTCTTGTATACCATGATTAAGAGTTAAGACATTATTTATAGGCACCGTATCAGGGGCATATTTTAAACTGTGAAGTAGATTACGCAGATGATTTCATTTGAGTCAATGACCACCTGTGTTAGGCAAGGCAGCTATTATTCTTCTTATGTTATTGTAACAACACATTGCATTTGGCAGATTTGCTGCAAAAGACATCTTGAAAGTGTTAAAAAGCAAAGATGTCACTTTGAGCCCTAAGGTGGGCCTGACCCAAAACATGGTGTTTTCAACCAGCTCACATGCATGCAAAAGCTGGACAATGAATAAGGAAGACTGAAGAAGAATTGATGCATCTGAATTATGGTGTTGGCAAAAACTATTGAATATACCATGGCCTGCCAGAAGAACAAACAAGTTTGTCTTGGAAGAAATACAGCCAGAGTGCTCCTTGGAAACGAGGATAGTGAGGCTTCATCTCACATCCTTTGGACATGTTATCAGGAGGGAGCAATCCCTGGAGAAGGACATCATGCTTGGTAAAGTAGAGGGTCAGGGAAAAAGAGGAAGATCCTCATGAGGTGGATTGACACAATGGCTGCAACAATGGGCTCAGACGTAGCAAGCATTGTGAGGATGGTGCAGGACTAGGTAGAATTTCATTCTGTTGTACATAGGGTCACTCTGAGACAGAACCAACTCAATGGCACCTAACAACAACAACTACACATGTTATCAAAGAGGAAGCTTACTAAGTGGCTAGCTCATATGAACACAGGTAACAAGTTATGGAAGGAGCCCCAGTGGCACAAACAGCTAAGCACTCAACTGCTAACCCAGTGGCTCAGGGGAGAAAGACCTGCTTCCCTGAAGATTACAGACAAGAAAAATCCTATGGGACAGTTGTATTTTGTCACATGGAGTGGTGATGAGTCAGAATCGACTCAACAGTACCCAACAACAACAACAAGAGCAGCAAGTTATAGACCCAGTTATAATTTAGTAATAATGTCTTCAAACTTTAATCAAGCACTCTTGCACCATGTTATGATGCTACTCATAAACATTTCCACCATAGTCTTTATGTGTACACAAATGTAGGTTTATTTGAATAATGTCTTATTCTGCAGTAAGAGAGAGAGTTTGGATTAGGCTAGGTTTGCAGTTTTTAATTATTTGTTATTGATTGATGGGAATTACCTGTGATTTTTGGTTTGTGAATGAACTCTTTAAATAACACTTTCAAAAATATGATGTAAATTGGTTTATTCATCCCTAAGTATTTTCTTATAGAAATGAAATTATACAATTTATGTTTCAGAAGGTTGTTGTTTAAATGTCATTTTAAAAGGTTATAATCTGTGGAAGAAACTATAGGTTTTAACTTCCTGTCATTTTTAAACATTTAACACAGTTGAAACTGAGGAAGAAGTACTTTTCCTAAAACTACATGATCTTGGAAAAACAGATATAAATATTCTCCAAATATGCCTTTTAAGATATAATGTGATGTCAGTGGCACTGAGTTTTTTTTGGATGCCAGTAGACTTCATAATTAACATCCCTGAATTGTATCTGCTGGAAAGGTATGGGGTAGACCTAAGGGATGCTCTAGCTACGCCTAGTCTAAGTACTTCTAAGTATTACTGTTTCTGAAAGAAAGATAACTGTTTAAGAGGTTTCTGCTCTTTTGCCCTCTCTCTCTAACATCCCTTTAATTAGTCCGAAGGACAAAAGTATCTAGAAGAGTTGGTATACCCAATAGTCTTCTTCTTCTGAAGTAGTATAGCCTAGTGAAGTCAGGCAGTGAAGTCAGATAGAACATGGTTCCAATCCAGGCTCTGCCATTTGTTAACCGCGTGTAAGTAGCAAATCATAGCAGGACCTATGGTTGTTGAGAGGATTAAATACAATACTGTTTGGAAAAGGCTTGGCACGTTGCTTGGCACATAGTAATTGCATAGCTATTTTGCTTTCAGGAAACCCTGGTAGTGTAGTGGTTAAGAACTACATCTGCTAACCAAAAGGTTGGCAGTTTTTGGTTTGGTTTTATCATGCTCTCAAAGGCAATACTATATTACCTATTTTTATGTGCTCAGTGGATAAATAATCAGCATAGACAAGGGTTAAACATCACAATAATGACTTTGTCAGAGAGAGGCAGAGCAAGACTTGCTGAAGGGAAGTACTTTATTCAGTATTTGTGACATTCCATGAGTCTTTAAACATGTAAATAACTTTAAAGTGTGGAATTATTTATATTGATGTAAGAATTAGAACAAAGTCAAGGGCACTCTCATGAAGCAATACTAAACACAATCCTCCACATCTGTCCACTGCAAAAACAGCCCATGTTAAGCAGAGAAGGAAGGCAATTTTTCCACGGCCAATTTTAAACAATCTCAGTGGTTTCTGTCCTTTAGGCTCATTTTAACCTGAATCATTAGACTGTGTGTCCCTGGTTTCCGAAGTATATTCCTGCTTGTACTTTACATCCTTCATCCAACTCTTTTAGGTTGGAAAATAATTATTGCTTTAAAAAACCTTATGTGGCTCTTTTGGGTATATCTAGCAAGCAATTCATGAACATTGTTCTATAGATAATTATAAGTGATAGTGCTCATATAATGATCAGTTTGGACTTAAATTGGTCATACAAAATAAATTATTAATAATAATGTTAATAATGATAATTTCCATTGGGGGGCACTTACTGGAGTTCCCGGGTGGTGCAATGGTTAACACAGCTCTGTGTTAACTGAAAAGTTGGAAGCCGGCATCCACCCACAGGTGTCTCTGCTTTCGTAATATCAGCCATTGAAAACTTTATGGAGCACAGCTCTACTGTGACACACATGGCGTCATCGTCAATAGGAATCAACTAGACAGCAACCACCACCACCACCAACTATACGCTTTATATATACTGTCTCTAGTTCTCACAACAACCCTACAGAGCAGGTATTATCATCTCTATTTTACAGATGAATAGACTGAGAACTTATGAAAAGATTTATCTAGATCAGGTTTTCTCAACTTTGGTGCTACTGAAATTTTGAACTGGACAATTCTCTGTTGTGGGGGCTGTCCCGTATACTCTTGGATGCTTAACGGCATCCCTGGCCTCTTTCCACTAGATGCTAGTAGCACCCCTTTTTCAGTTGTGACAGCCAAAATTGCTCCTGAATGAGAACCACTGACCTAGAGAAAATTTTGTTAAAAAGTGGTTTACTAAGATCAGAATGCTTGAAATTCTTAGTTGAAACTGAATCACATAACCAATTTGATGTTCTAGAAATAATTTCATTTTGAATGATAGTAGAAGTGAAAATCAGCACTGAGTTTTAGTTGGTTTTTCTAGATCCTAATCCAGTCTATTCTGTTTTAAATGATGTATATACAGTATGTATACGTATATATATAAATTAATGGGGATTAGCCCCTGAAGAAAAAACAGCACACGACTCAAATGGTATCAAGTAAAACTGCCAGTTAAAATTATATATCCCAGAGTTCATTAAAATCCATCCGCAGACAAGAAAGTATGAAATTCAGACTGAATCTAGGAATGTCAGGAGCGTACCTGCCTCGTGGATGGCTGGGACTGATTGCTCGGATGAGAACTCTCTTCATTCTCATTGTTCTCTTCTCTCGGCTTTACCTTGTTGAATTTTACTCTCAGTGATTTAAACATCTTCTCTGTCTTTATGACTGTGTCTGGAGGTAGAGACACGTAGGTACTTTGTTTTTCTTTTCTTTAGTAGACAAGCCAATTAGCTGTTTAATCAGGATTTTGTTCTGGTTAATTCCTAGAGACAACTCCCTAGCTAGTCAGGGCTTTGGCTTAAAAGCAGCAAATTATTTCTGCTTAGGCGATTTGAACTCTGTTTATGAACTTTAGAGAGTCAAAATGCCCCTGTGAATAATTTCTAAGTAGAGGATTGCTAAGTAAAACTTCATCATTGAATTGTTTAAATGTGATCACAATGCCCATTGGTTTGGTTGTTTTTCTTTGTTTCTGATTATCTGCTACTTATCTCTAATTTTAATCAAAGTAATACATGCAAATTGTTCAAAAATAAAAATATTCCTTGAAGTTTTTTTTTTTTTTTTCAAAAAGCAAACTATGGTTTAACTTAACTAGTAAAAAACACCTGCCTTGAGCATCGTGCTCTTTTTAAGATCTACCTATATGAGATCAAATTGACAACAGCAACCTGAAAGATTAGATAGGAACTCAGGGGGCGGTGCATTTACGTTAATGGGGAGGAACGACTCAAAAAAGGAGGGTGAGAATGGTTGCATAACTTGAAGAATGTTATCAGTGCCACTGAATTGTACACGTAGAAACGACTGAATCCGTGTATATTCTGCTGGGTATATTCTCAACAGCAACAAAAATAAATATATTTTAAAAAATGTGCATAAGGCCTTGTAACGTAAATGGTAATGACCATCTCTATCACCAGTCCTATACAATGGCATAATTAACTACTTTTAAGCTTTCTTTTTCTGTTTTTCTAGTGGTTATTTCAATATCTCTAAAAAGTCTGCTTACTCTGCTCTGTTTTAGGTAATACTGTAAGTTTGGATCCCACACCTGTGTGAGGCACAGGTTTAAAATAAGAATTGTCAAGGAGGACTTTTTCCCTTTAGCCAGAGTCCAGGCAAACTTCCTTGTAGTTCTTTCTGTGTTGTTGGTTTGAATTTTTTGTAGACCACATAAGGATGCAATCTTTTTTTTTTTTTTTAATGGAATTGCTTTGCTTGCCTATGTTCAAATTAAAACCAAAGGCCTTTAAATAACGAGACCAAAACCCCATCTCTTACAGCCAGGGCAGCCAGAGTTAACTCACCAAACGCTCTCTGCCCTCTGCATTTCTACACTTGGGATTTTCCTTTTTTTTTTTGAAATCTCAGTTATGATTTTTAAAGTACATTTGCTATAGTTCATACAGAAAAAATTTTTAGATACTTGTAAAGCAAGAAAATACTGTTTGGTTTGTATCTCCATATTACTCACACCATGAGTTGCTGACTAATTTTTAAAATAAATTAGATTGTTTAACTTTGGATTCAACCACTTCATCAAAAAGAAACTTATCTGATAAATGATTGCATACATGACTTGACTTATGTGACTGACAAACATAAAGCTCTATCATTTTTTTAATTAGTGCAGTTTTTTCTTTAAAGTTTCTTACTTTTTTTGAAAATTGGTATACTTTGTTTTAAAAAGGCAAAGTTTTTTTTTTTTTGTCTCAGTGCTTCGGAAATCATTCTGAATGAATTATCAAATATTTATGGGCCATTTTAGGAACTTCTCAGCTAATCTTCTAATTCTATAATTATATTTTTTAACTTAATATAAAAACCTCTAAACCAAGTCATGGGAAGGAAAGAGTTAATAGCAGGCTTGTGACTCATTCCCTCCCTATGTAGGACCCTCAGGGAAATAAATGACCCCTAGATCCCTTGTAAAATCCACCAGCCAGATCCTTGGAAATCATATGGGGCAGTTCTACTCTATCCCTATAGTGTCACTATGAGTCAGAATCAATTCGTTAGCAATGGGTTAAATCCCTTGTAAACCTGTTAATGACATACTAGTGGAAAGACAGCAGGAATTCCCTATGTATAAAACGTATTTAGTAGGACATTGCTAGTGTGTCTAGATTGCTTATTATAAACAAACCTGGAATTTATGGATTTATGTGGCCTGGCTGGCTGGGTGGAGGGGGTATATAAATTTGGGTTTTTTCCTGGAAAAGGATGTTTTATCTACGCCTGATAAGGGACTATATGCATTGAATCATTAATAAAATTTTGTATTAGGTAAGATCTAGGAATCTTGAGAGCTTGCTTTGACAATTCAATGCCTAGGATTAAGGATTAACACACCAAAAAAACCAAACTCGTTGCAGTCAAGTCGATTCCAACTCCTAGCGACCCTATAGGACAGAGTAGAACTGCCCCATGGGGTTTCCAAGGTGGGGCTGGTGGAATCCAACTGCTGATCTTCTGGTTAGTAGCTGAGCTCTTTAACCACTGTGCTACCACGGTTCCAAGCTATACTTTCACGATTAACACAGGTGAAAAGTGATAACAGATTTTATTTCAAGCATCTTTTGAAATGACTTCAAATATCTCCACAACCTGATTTGTCAGTAGAGTGCAATTAACATGGGCATTAACATTACAGATGATACTTTCCCTTTGTCTAGGTCAGGAGTCTCAAAGTTTGTAAAATGGACAACTGGAAAGAACTCTAGAATGAAATACATGAGTTTGGACTCATTTATCTTCACTTAGTAGATCTGTGAGTTTAGACAGTCACTTGACTTGATCTGGAAATGACAGGGTTGGGCAAAGTAATCTTTAGGTTTTCTTCTGAATTTAAATTCTGTGATTTTGTGTTGTTCTCAGAGAAGCTCTCCAACCATCAAAAAGAAGACAAGAGAAGGAAGAGGACTGCTTATTCTGGCTGAAATGACTACTGGGATTTCACCAATAACGCTCTAATTTTTTTGTGCTGTATTGCTGCAGTAGTGTCTGCCAACATGAATAAAACAGATTATTCTTCAATATAAATCTCGTTGTTTGTCTAACTGAAACTTCTCGCAGACTCTTTCTGCCCTATGGCAGAATGTCCGAAGTCCCTTGCCTATCTCTTTGGTTTCATCTCTGACCTCTACTTCCTTCTACAACACGCTCTTGCTGAAGTGAATTACTTATGGTAACTTGAACTACTTTGCTTTTTCTCACCTCTGTCAATGTCTTTGTAATATTACCCCACTGCCTGAAATGCTCTTAAACTCATTGTCTATCTTGCTTAAGCTGGATATTTCTTTCCCCTGTCTCTTCTCTCCTCTCTTCTACCCCCAACAGATGTATAAATAATCCCTTCTTTGTTGTCCCTATTGTACCTTGTGCCAAACACATCTCTACTTTACCACTTCTCATTTTACAACTATTTCAAGGTCTATTTTTCCTATCAGAGCAGAGGCTATGCTTTGACCATTTTCATGTCCCTTGTTCCTGGCTCAGTATGGGGCATTCTAGGTATACTGTGAATATTTGTCGAATGAATGACAAGAAAGAGAATGATAGTTTAGACCATCCTAGCCCTGGATTAAGAATAAAGAGGTGTGAATGATGTCACAGAGAAGCACTCAAGAGAAAAGGATGCCTGTATTAAAGAATTTGACATATGTAAGATAGCAACAGCTCCACCAAGGACCAATAAATCAGTGTATGATCACATATGCATGGGTGTAGGCTTATAGGAAACTCTATGGGGCAGTTCTACTCTGTCCTATAGGGTTGCTATGAGTCAGAATTGACTCGACGGCACTGGGTTTTTTTTTAGGCTTATAGGTATATGAGTAAGTACCAGTGTATACATTTGTGAGAAGAGATAGAAGTATCTACAAAAAACAAAACAAAAAAACAAAACCAAATGCATTGCCATTGAGTTGAATCCGACTCATAGCTACCCTACAGGACACAGTAGAACTGCCCCATAAGGTTTCCAAGGAGCAGCTGGTAGATTCTAACTTCTGACTTTTTGGTTAACAGAGAACTCTTAACCACTGTGCCACCAGGGTTCAATATCTATACTATATGTAAATACAAATATGTGTGTGCAGGCACATATATTCATTGAAAACTCAACTACAGATATTCCTTAAACAGAACAAAACACTTTTCAAGATTGGTTTTCTAGGTTTGAAGTTTAGGACCATAATATCATGGAACAACTCAGTCAATTGGCATGATATAATTCACAAAGTTCATGTTCTGCATCCTTGTCAAGTGAGTAGCATCTGGGGTGTTAAAAGTTTGCAAGTGGCCATCTAAGATACAACCATTGGTCTCTACTCTAAGAAGGTAACAAAAAATCTGAGAGAAGAAACAAGTCTACAAGGCTGATAGCCTACGTGAGCCATGACCTAATCTATCCTGAAACCAGAAGAGCTAGATAGTGCCTGGTTACCACCACTGACTGTTCTAATTGGGGTCACTATACATGGTCTCAAATAGAATGGGAGAAAAATGCAAAACAAAACTCAAATTCTTCAAAAAAAAAAAAAAGACCAGACTAACTGGAGCAGTTGAGAGCAGTGGACTCTGTGAGACTATCGTTCTGAGACACTCTTTAAACCTTGAACCGAAATTATCCCTTAAGATCACCTTTTAGTGAAATAGCAGAGTGGCATACAAAATAAAGGATATTACTCATAAGAATGGTGCTCTACTAAAAAACCATCAGTATGAGACCAAAAGGTCAACATTTACTCTAAAGCAAAGATGTGAAGATTAGGGGCCAGGGAAACTAGAGTACTGGAAATAGGACAGCCAGAGCACAAAAAGAATGTTGACACATTGTGAAAAATTTAACTAATGTCACTGAACAATTTGTGTGGAAATTGTCAATGGAAACAAATTGCTGTGTAAACTTTCATGAAAACTCAATAAAATATTATTAAAAATAAAGAGGCGTTCTGTGCCGCAGACAGATTGTAAGAAGTGGAGAAAACGTCTCTGCAGGAACACAGTTGTTCTGGCCTCATTGGCTTTTTATCTGTAGTCATTGTAAGCAATACTTTGCCTTAGGCTGAGGCTAAGAGAACAGTGCTTAAGATAATGGTGTGTCCCAGGTGGGGTCTTAGGTTCAGTGAATATCGTATACAAATGGCACACAGTAATATATAATATCTATTATTATACATATGACTATACCTTGGAGTTCCCAGAAGAACAATTCTGTCTTGGAAGAAGTGCAGCCAGAATGCTTCTTAGAAGCCAGGTTGGTGAAAGTTCCTCTCAGGTACTTTGGACATGTTATCAGGAGGGACCAGCCCCTGGAGAAGGACATTATGCTTGGTAAAGTAGAGGGTCTAGAAAAAGAAGAAGACCCTTAACCAGATGGATTGACACAGTAGCTGCAACGATGGGCTCAAGCATAGCAACAGTTGTGAGGATGGCACAGGAGAGGGTAGTGTTTCGTTCTGTTGTATGTAGGGTCGCTATGAATTGGAACTCACTGGATGGCACCTAACAACAACTACAAATATAAAATATGATATGTGTTATACATGTTGTTGTTGTTGTTAGATGCTGTCCAGTCGGTTCCAACTCATAGTGACCCTATTTACAATAGCATGAAACACAACCTGGCCTTGTGCCACCCTCATAATCGTTGTTATACTTGAGCCCATCATGCAGCCACTGGGTCAGTCCATCTCATTAAGGGTCTTTCTCTTTGTTGCTGACCCTCTAATTTATCAAACATGATGTCCTTCTCCAGGGACTGGTCCCTCCTGATAACATGTCCAAAGTACATGAGACGAGATCTTGCCATCCTTGCTTCCAAGGAGCATTCTGGCTGTAGATCTTTCAAGAGAGATTTGTTTGTTCTTCTGACAGGTCATGGTATATTCAATATTCTTTGGCAATACCATAATTCAAAGGCGTCAATTCTTCTTAGGTCTTCCTTATTCATTGTCCAGTTTTCACATGCCTGTGAAGGGATTGAAAATACCATGGCTTGGGTCAGGTGCACCTTAGTTTTCAAAGTGACATCTTTGCTTTTTAACACTTTAAAGAGGTCTTTTGCAGCAGATTTGCCCAATGGAATGCATTGTTTGATTTCCTGACTGCTTTTTCTATGGGCATTGATTGTGGATCCAAGTGAAATGAAATCTTTGACAACTTCAATATGTTTTCTGTTTATCCTGATGTTGCTTATTGGTCTGGCTGTGAGGATTTCTGTTTTCTTTATGTTAAGGTGCAATCCGTACTGAAGGCTGTAGTCTTTGGTCTTCATCAGTAAGTGCTTCATGTCCTCTTCACTTTCAACAAGCAACGTTTTGTCATTTGCATATCATAGGTTGTTAACGAGTCTTCCTCCAATCCTGATGCTACATTCTTCTTCATATAGTCCAGTTTCTCAGATTATTTGCTCAGCATACAGTTTGAATAAGTATGGTAAAAGTATACAACCCAAATGCACTTCTTTCCTGTCTTTAAACCGTACAGTATCCCCTTGTTGTATTCAAACAACTACATCTTCTATGTATAGGTTTCTCATTGAGCACAATTAAGGGTTCTGAAATTCCCATTTTTTGCAATGTTATCCATAATTTGTTATGACCCACACAGTTGAATGCATTTTCACAGTCAATAAAACACAGGCACATATCTTTCTGGTATTCTCTGCTTTCAGCCTGATCCATCTGATGATATCCCTTGTTCTACATCCTCTTCTGAATCTGGCTTGAATTTCTGGGAGTTCCCTGTTGATGTACTGCTGTAACGGCTTTTGAACAATTTTCAGCATAATTTTACTTGTGTGCAATATTAATGATATTGTTCGATAATTTCTGTTGGATCACTTTTTGTTGGAATGGGCACAGATATGGATCTCTTCCAGTTGGTTGGCCAGCACCTATCCTCCAAATTTCTTGAGATAGGAAATTGAGCACCTTCAGCACTTCACCCATTTGTTGAAACATCTCAGTTGGTATTCTGTCAGTTCCTGGTGGCTTGTTTTTTGCCAGTGCCTGCAGTGCAGCTTGGGCTTCTTCTTTAAGTACCATTGATTCTTGATCATATGCTACCTTCTGAAATGGTTGAACATTGACCAATTCTTTTTGGTACAGCAGCTCTGTGTATGCCTTCCATATTCTTTTGATGCTTCTTGTGTTGTTCAATATTTTCACCACAGAACTTTTCAATATTGCAACTCAAGGCTTGAATTTATGCATATATAATTATATATATATAATTTGTGTAGGTTATACATATATAAACCAAACCTGTTGCTGTGGAGTCAATTCTGACTCATAGAGACTCACAGGGCAGAGTAGAACTGCCCCCACAGGGCTTCCAAGAAGCAACTGGTGGATTTGAATTGCTATATATATATGCAGCCCTGCTGGTGCAGTGGTTAAGAGCTTGGCTGCTAACCAAAACGCCGGCAGTTTGAATCCACCAGCCACTCCTTGTAAACCCTATGGGGAAGTTCTACTCTGTCCTATAGGGTCGCTATGAGTTGGAATCAACTTGACATCAACAGGTTATCTATCCATCCATCCATCCATCCATCCATCCATCCATCCATCCATCCATCCATCCATCCATCCATCCATCCATCCATCCACCCACCCATCATCTATCTATCTATCATCTATCTATCAATCTATCTCTCTATCTCTATCTATCATCTATCTATCTATGTAAATTATAGCAATAGCCATGCTAAAATAAAAAGAATCATCATTATTAGCAAACATTACCATATTCTTAGAAGCCTGGGTAGCACAAGTGGTTTGTGATTGGCTGCTAAATGAAAGGCTGGCAGTGTGAACTTACCCAATGGCTTTGTGAAAGAGAGGCCTGGTAATCTGCTTCCATAAAAGATTGTGGCCAAGAAAACCCTATGGAGCAGTTCTACTCTGTCACATGGGGTTGCCATGAGTCAGGGGCTGACTTGATGGCAGCTAACAATGACAGCGTATTCTTGGTGTGACTAGTAATTTAGTTTTAGCAAAGCATTATTCATAACACCAATAGTTTGTTTTAATTTTATTGATTTTTTAAGTTTTATGTTTATTTTACAAATATCTGTTAGCTTTATAGTTATATAAATATTATAAGCAAATAGAATTTATATCTAGCTTTAGGTTTAAACATATTTAAATATCATTCCTATATATTATTCAAGTCAATGCTGGAGGAAGAGCTATAATAAGCTTTTTCACTTAATAGGAATCAAGTTTGAGGAATGCTAACTTACTTTGAAGGAATCTTTAATGATAGAAATTTCAGGCATTTTGTCGCGAGGTGGTTTGGATGAGGAGGACTTTTAGCATTTCTCAAATCACTGTATCCTATGCTTTGGGAAGGGGCATAAGTTGCAACTTATTTTCTGGCCAACTATTGGAAACAAGCTGAAAAACCAGCTGAAGTTATGATCCCTCCCATGTCCACTAAGGAAGCTAACATTTAAGGGATTCTTTGAGATCCCTCTGAATTAAATTCAAAAAACTATTAATAGTATTTCAATAAGAGAGAAGTAACCACTGAGTTATAAAGGGAATAACTGATTTATAGTAGATTAGCTCAAGCAATAACTTGAAACAACCTAAAGCTTTTTATTTTCCTGGGGAAGAGAAGGTGCTGATTCTATATTTAGGAGAAGAAACACTGATAATAAATGTGAACACTGGCCAGATCCTAAAGAATTCATTATACTGAGTACATTATATTTAGTAAGGCAGGAAAGTAGATAATTAAAGTATGAGGACTTTTTTCAATTAAAAGGCTTTTGAGGAAAAAGCACTAGGCATGTTGTTAGGTACACAACCACAACAATACGTTGTCAGGTTACTCGGATTTTGACTCACATCTGCAAAATGGAAGCTCTAACAACTACCTCTTATGGATTTGGGGAAGATTACATAAGCTAATGAATTTGATGAGGTATAAAAATTATCTGGTATAAATTAAATGCTTAACAAATATCGGTCAATTAATTGAATAAAACAAATTGTGGTTCTGGAAAGCCCTTAAATTTAAAATACTAAAGCTTTTTTTTTTTTTTTTTTAAAGCATAGAGTTTTATCGAACAGCAAATCCCACGGCACAATGGTTAAGCAATTGGCTGCTAACCAAAAGGTTGGCAGTTCAACCCCATCAGTGGGAGGAAAATCTGGCAATCTAACCCCATAAAGATTACAGCCTAGGAAACCCTACTATGGGACTGTTCTACTCTGTTACATGTCAACTCAAAGGAACTTAACAACAAACCTCTGAGTTCTTACTGAGTTTCAGGTATTTTGCTCCTGTGAGGTATATAAAAATGACCAAGACGTGGCTCTTGCCCTAGAGTCACTCACATTCTTGAGAGAGATAAAGATGTAGAAAAAATCACCCATTCTATAATGGAAGTATGTGTTGTTTTTTAGCTGCTGATGAATTGGTTCTGGTTCCAACTCATAGTGATTCAGTGTACAACAGAACGAAACTCTGCCCGGTACTGTGCCATGCTCACAATCACTGTTATATTTGAGCCCATTGTTGCAGCCACAGTGTCAATCCATCTTGTTGAGAGTCTTCCTCTTTTTCTAGAACCTCTACTTTATCAAGCAAGATGTCCTTCTCCAGGGACTGATCCCTCCTGATAACATGTCCAAAGTATTAAGATGAACTTTGCTTCTAAGGAGCATTCTGGCTATATTTCTTCCAAGATAGATTTGCTTGTTCTTCTGGCAATATTCAATATTCTCTGCCAGCACTGTAATTCAAAGGCATCAATTCTTCTTTAGTCTTTGTTATTCACTGTCCAGCTTTCTCATGGATATGAGATGATTGAAAATACCATGGCCTGGGTTAGGCGTACCCTAGTCTTCAAAACGACATCTTTGCTTTTTAACACTTTAAAGGGATCTTTTGCAACACCGTTTGATTTCTTGACAGCTACTTCCATGGGTGTTGATTGTGGATTCAAGTAAAAAGAAATCTTTGAAAACTTTAGCATGTTCTCTGCTTATCATGATGTTGCTTATTAGTCCAGTTATGAAGATTTAGTTTTCTTTATGTTGAGGTGTGATCCGTACTGAAGACTGTAGTCTTTGATCTTCATCAATAAGTGCTTCAAGTCCTGTTCACTTTCAGTGAGCAACTTTGTGTCATCTGCATATTGTAGGTTGTTAATGAGTCTTACTCCAATCCTGATGCTGCGTTCCTCTCTTCACATAGTCTGGCTTCTCAAATTATTTGCTTAGCATAGAAAAATAAATGGGGAAAAGATACAACCCCGAGGCATAACTTTCCTGATTTTAACAGTATCCTATTGTTCTGTTTGAACGACTTCATCAATGTATAGGTTTTGCATGATCACAATTAAGTTTTATGGAATTCACATCCTATGCAATGTTATCCATAATTTGTTACGATCCACACAGTCGAATGTCTTTGCATAGTTAATAAAACACAGATAAACATCTTTCTGTTATTCTCTGCTTTCAGTCAAGAGCTATCTGACATCAGCGATGATATCTCTTATTCTGTATCCTCTTCTGAATCTGGCTTGAATTTCCAGCAGTTTAAAAAACAGTTGTACTGCTGCAACTGTTTTTTAAAAATTATCTTCAGCAAAATTTTACTTGTGTGTGAAATTAATGATATTGCTCAGTAATTTCCATATTTTATTGGATCACTTTTATTTGGGTTGGGCATGAATACGGACCTCTTCCAGTCAGGTGGCTAAGTAGCTGTCTTCCAAATTTCTTGGCATAGACCAGTGAGCACCTTTGGAGCTGCATCTCTTTGTTGAAACATCTTTATCGGTATTTCATCAATGCCTGGAGCATTGTTTTTCACAAATGCGTTCAGTGAAGCTTGGACTTCTTCCTGCAGTACCATCGGTTCTTGATCATATGCGACCTCCTGAAGTGGTTGAACATCAACCAATCTTTTTTGTTACAGTGACTTTGTGTATTCCTTTGATCTACTTTTGATGCTTCCTTTGTCATTCGACATTTCGCCCATAGAATCCTTCAGTATTGCAACTCAAGGCTTGAATTTTTTCTTCAGTTCTTTCAGCTTGAGAAATGCCAAACATGTTCTTTCCTTTTAGTTTTTTTAACTCCAGGTCTTTGCACATTTCATTATAATACTTTCTTTTGTCTTCTCCAGCTGCCCTTAGAAATCTTCCGTTCAGCTCTTCTACATGATGATTTTTTCTGTTTGCTTTAGCTATTCTATGTTCAAAATCAAGTTTCAGAGTCTACTCTGACATCTATTTTGGTCTTTTCTTTCTTTCCTGTCTTTTTAATGCCCTTCTGCTTTCTTCATGTATGAAGTTCTCAATGTCATCCCACAACTCACTTGGTCTTTGGTCATTAGTGTTTATATGTCAAATCTGTTCTTGATATGGTCTCTAAATTCAGATGGGGTATAATCAAGGTCATACTTTGGCCCTCATGGACTTATTTTAATTTTATTCAGCTTCAACTTGTACTTTCATATGAGCAATTGATGGTCTGTTCCACAGTCGGTCCCTCGCCTTGTTCTGACTGATGATATTGAACTTCTTCATAGTCTCTTTCCACACATATAGTGGATTTTATTTCTGTGTATTCTGCCTGGTGAGGTCCATGTGTATGGTTGCTGTTTATGTTGTTGAAAAACAGTATTTGCAATGAGTAAGTTGTTGGTCTTGCAAAATTCCATCATTCCATATCTGGCATCATTTGTATCACCAAGGCTATATTTTCCGACTACCAATTCTTCTTTATTTCCCTCTTTCATATTCCAATAACTATCCTGATTGCATGTTTGATCAATTTCAGACTGCAGAAGTGAAAAAACTTCAACTTCTTCATCTTTGGCCTTAGTGGTCGGTACGTGAATTTGAATAAAAGTGATATTTAGTGGTTTTCCTTGTAGGCGTATATATATTCCCCTGTCACTGACAGCATTGTACTTCAGGATAGATCTTGAAATGTTATTTTTGATGATGAATGCAATGCCATTCCTCTTTGATTTGCTCTTTCTGGCATAGTAGACTATGTGATTGTCTGACTGAAAACGGCCAATAGCAATCCATTTCATCTCACTAATGCCTAGGAGTTCAATCTTTACGCTTTTCATTTTTGACAACTTCCAGTTTTCCTAGATTCATACTTTGTACATTCCATGTTCTGATTATTAATGGATGTTTGCAGCTATTTCTTCTGATTTTGAGTCATCCCACATCAGCAAATAAAGGTTCTGAAAGTTCGACTCCATCCACATCAAGTATGTGAGCAGTGCTATATAAGGATAGAAGAGGAAGTGACTGAGTCTCCCTAGGTGTGAGTGGGTGGTAACATGGAGAGCAAAGCTCCATGGAGGAGTTAATATCCATTCATGGCCGTGATGGGTCTTTGAAGGATGAGAAATTTACTAAGCAGATGTAGAAAGGTAGGACATTCTAGACAACAAAAACGGCATCCCAGTTAATTAAGGTATTATGATAAATGGGAATTAATGTGGCCAGGACCATGCCCTCTGTGATATGCAACAAAGATTTGTTAATGTACTGTTGAATATTAACTATAAACATGAAATATATAAACGATTTTCTTTACATTAAATATAAGGGCAAGACCATATAGTTCCCAAAAGGGATGAATACACTGATTTGATGTTCTTGTTATTTCTCTAGGGCTAGCAAAACAAGCATTCAGTTAAAAAAAATACATTTTCCAAAGAAAACTTCTGAGGGTACTTATTTTTCTCAAGTTGATTACAATGAATATTTAATGCTCTTACAAAGTGGATTTATAGCAACTGGTATTTAGAAGATTTCCATCATAAAATATGTATAACACTATTTAGAAATATTCACCAGCGTGATTTTGGGTGATGACAAATTTATTTAGATTTTTTTTTCAATTCCCTGCAGGTGTAAGGTGACTAGATGTTACGCGACTCAGGTGACATGAAGAATTTCTGAAACTGAAGTGATTTTAAGTATAGTCTTTCAGTAAGTGGAAGAACTGTCTCTCTGATTATAATATTTGCATCGCTTTTAATTTATAATTAAAATGCATGAGCAGCAAATGTAACAGATATTAAGGGTAAAAATGCCTTCAGGAAATTGTTAATAAGTAGTGGCATCTGTGACTAATGAATGCTATATTGGTTTAGACTGTGACTAATAGAATAAATGTTTTGAAAAAAATCCTTATGTTCTTATTTTATAAACAGTAATGGGGTTGTGATGGATTTGTTATATGAATACGAATGAAGTAACTATGTGAAGTTTCTTTTACATTCTTTTACAAAGTTGATTAGCCTGCTTCAGTATTTGATTCCAGTTATCGACTACCATTACTTATTTATTTTTTATCATCTATAGAGCTAACTGAAAGCACTTCAGTTAATTGGACATCGTGATCTGTTGTTACGTAAGGAGATAAACAGTACAATTTGCAAAGAAGATTGTCTACATACAATTAGATTCCTAGCTAAGGTGCTTTTAACCAGACTGTTTTTTATATTCTAAATTTATCAGTGATAAGGACCTAATGGTTAGGAATTTCTTTTTTTTTTTTTTTAGTAAGGTGTTCTTAGTTCTAATAAAAAACACATACAACTGCGAATGAAAATGGTTGTTTTATGAACAATGGCTGTTGGTTACCTCAGTAACACAAGCCGACACTTACGAAGCACGCATATTAATCTTCGACCCAAAATGAGGACGTAATTACTTTTCAACACTCAAATTTACCAATGACGAAAACTTCATTGGTCTCTTAGACCTGAAAGATGAATTTAATTTACAGCAA
Source organism: Elephas maximus indicus (assembly GCF_024166365.1). Taxonomy (NCBI): domain Eukaryota; kingdom Metazoa; phylum Chordata; class Mammalia; order Proboscidea; family Elephantidae; genus Elephas; species Elephas maximus. The sequence continues at coordinate 54,980,425 of NC_064833.1, read as the reverse complement.
TTTGAAAGTTTCCTGAGAATTACTATTAGTTCCTTATTCAGCAGCCAGAATCCAGTTTATCCTTGGGTTCCAGCCTTATGGTTCCTACTGTCTGCTGGATTTTTCATTTTGAACTTCTTATAATCACTTCATGGTCGACACACTTAAAAACAAATTTGTTACCAATCTAGCAGCTTCATCTGACTTCCTGTTTGTTAAAGGCGATGTCATTCCTCTAATTCCCTCTTTCATCCTTATTATTCTTATGTGAATTGGTCACTTGGTCCTTTGATTCTTTCTTATAAGACTTCTGCTCTTCCTTCTTTTTCATATCGTCTTCCCACCAATACAGTCTAAGCGTTTAAGGGAGTGCTTTTCTGCTGTAATAATTTCTGGGTTGGCCAGAGGAAGCTGTTTGCAATGCACCTGGAATCCAAATGGTTAGCCAGTGTGTGGGGGGAGAGGTAGAAGCCCACCCCTGAGTGGCAGTGACTAGTCCAGCAGAGCAGTTGTTTGAGCAGTGCTGTCCATATTCTTCTGTGCTATCAAAGAATCCACTGGCTTCACTGAATAGAGGCCAAAAACCAGTTGTCGACTCTGACTCATGGCAACCCCGTGTGTGTCAGAGTAGAGCTGTGTTCCATAAGGTTTTCAATGGCTGATTTTCAGAAGCAGATCACCAGGCCTTTCTTCTGAGGCATCTGCAGGTGAATTTGAACCTTTAAATTTTGGCTGGAAGCCAAGCTTGTTAATCTTTTTGCACCACCCAGGGACTGCTCAGTACGATAACTTCGCCCATTTTATACACCCTTGTCAAATTAATGTTTCTAAAAATTTTCAAGTCTTTCAAATATTATATGTCTTATAATACCTCTCTTATGCCTACAGTTTAGCTTGGAGGTCAGTAAGTTTCCAAATCTTGCTTTTGTCCCTATATGTCATTTATCGTATATTGCCACATAATACGCTTGTGTTCATCCATTTGTTGACCCATGAATTCATTTAGTCATTAAATGATTCCGTAACATAGTAATCTGAGACTTTGAAGGCCAGTCACATTAGATGTGTGATTTCTTGTAATGCCCATAACACCTCATCCGGTAGGTTTTATTATTACTCTCAATTTTTAGATTTGAAAATTAAAACTTAAAGAAGTGATTTGTCCAAAGCTACATAGCTAATAAACAGGAAAGCTGGGACTCTGATGATAAAGCTATTACACTTTTGAGAACCTATCTACCGAGCATTGGAGATACAGAAATTAATGAGACATCCTGTCCTCCAAGAACTCACAGCTTACTGAAGGCCATAGACATGTACACGAACAGTGTAAGCGCCAAGATTCAGGGAACGCGGTTCACGCATTTTGAGCCCTTGCACTGCCTTCTAATATAGAAACCAGGGCTTCGAAGACATTTGTTCTGGTTTGAACCCCTGCTGAGAATTTGCATTTCTAAGAAGTTGCTAGGTGATGCTAATGCTGTTGGTTAGGGACCAGTTCTGAGAACCACTAGTAGAGCAGTGGTTCTCAAATTTTATTATACGTAAGAATCACCTGGCGATCTTGTTAAAATGTAGGTTATGATTCAGTATATCTGGGATAGAAATGCAAATTCTCAGCAGAGGTGTAAATCCGAATGAAGGGGGTTGAAGCACCGTTAGAAACCAGTAAACCAGCTGCTGTTGAGTCATTTCCAAGTACAATTCCAATTCACTGCAATCCCATGTGTGTCAGAGCAGAACTGTGCTCCACAGGACTTTCAATAGCTGATTATTCAAAAGCAGATTGCCACCCCTTTTTCCAAGGCATCTCTGGTGGGCTTGAACTTCCATTCTTTTGGTTGGCAGTCAAACGCTAAACCATTTGTACCACCCAGCCACTCAATAATGTCCTGTTAAATAAATAAATGTATTAATGGGATGGGGCTTAAAAATACCCTAATTATTTAATTATAACTAAGATATGCAAATATATGTTAACCTGAAGCAAACTTTACTTTGAATATTCAGTAAAAATGGCCTGCATTTGTAACTATGTATAACTTTGAAACAATTGATAGTTTTCCTAGTGGACGCAGACTGAGGTTAGGTCTACAAGAGCATGGAAATGTAGAGAATTTGATGGTTATCTGTAAATCTGTATAATAAATGATTAACGAATCTTTTTGTGACGGTCTCTATTTCCTGATTTGTTACTGCACTTGATTTATAATTTTTAAAATTCTTCACCTCTCTGTGTAGATTACTACCAATTATATAATTCCAGTTATGTAAATTTTTTGTATGTCCATTTCCAATTTTACAGAATAACTGTAGGCAAAAGGTTTATGAATGTCAGCTACTACAACCCTTTGGCTCTTTGCAGTGTCCTGGAAGGAGACTTGTTTGTACGAATACAGAAAGTTTTAACAATGAACTTTCTCTTCTCAACATTTTGATATTTGATATATTCATTATTTGGATTAAAGTTGATGCATCATCATGAGTCACTAGAAAGAAGCAACGTGGCCTGGCAGGGAAGTAGTATATTTGAAATCAGAGAATGTGGCCAGTTTGGGCATTTACTAACTGTGTAGCTTTAGGCAAGTCATAACTTTTATGAACTGCAGTTCCATCTGTAAAAAATTAAATCTCTTGAGATTTAATTAAGTGATATATTTGTGATAATGGTCTATACCCTAAAAAATGTTGAAAATTTAACTTTTTATGATAATTATAAATAACAGGTTAAAATAATTAACATATATTGAGCACCTTTGATGTGATTTATGCTGTATTGTTGTTAGGTTTATTGTTGATTTTTGATTCATAGCAACCCCACGTGACAGAGTAGAACTGCCCACAGGGTTTCCTAGGCTGAAATATATATATATATATATATATATATATATATATATATTTAAAATTGTACTTTAGGTGAAGGTTTACAGAACTAGTTTCTCATTATACAGTTAGTATACATACTGTTTTATGACATTGGTTAACAACCCCAAGACATGTCAATCCTCTCCCTTCTCAAACTTGGGTTCCCTATTACCAGCTTTCCTGTATCCTCCTGCTTTCTAATCCTTGCCCATGGACTAGCATGCCCCATTAGTCCCTTTTTTTTTTTTTTTTATGTGCCTGTCCAATCTTTGACTGAAGGGTGAACCTCAGAAGTGACTTCATTACTGAGCTGAAAGGGTATCCAGGGGCCATACTCTCAGGGTTTCTTCAATTTCTGTCAGCCAGCAAGTCTGGTCTTCTTTTCGAGTTAGAATTTTGTCCTAGATTGTTCTGTAGCTCTGTCCAGAACCTCTATTGTGATCCTTGTCAGAGCAGTCAGTGGTGGTAGGCAGGTACCATCTAGTTATACTGGACTCAGTCTGGTGGAGGCCGTGGTAGATGTGGTCCATCAGTCCTTTGGACTAATCTTTCCCTTGTATCTTTAGTTTTCTTCGATCTTCCTTGCTCCCTAAGGGGTGAGACCAGTGGAGTATCCTAGATGGTTGCTCACAGTCTTTTTAAGACCCCAGAGGCTACTAACCAAAGTAGAATGTAGAACATTTTATTTATAAACTATGTTATGCCAATTAAGGTAGATATTCCCAGAGACCACGGTCCCAATAGCCCTTAGCCCAGCAATTTGTTCCCTCAGGTAGTTTGGATGTGGCTATGCAGAGTCCATGATCTTGCCTTGTACAAGTTGTGCTGGCTTCCCTAGTATTGTATGCTGCCTTACTCCACCACATTAGCACTTATCTATTGTCTATTTAGTGTTTTTCCATCTCCACCCCTCCTCACCCTCATAACCATCAAAGATTGTTTCTTTTTGTGTGTAAACCTTTTCATGAGTTTTTACAGTAATGGTTTCATATGATATTTGTCCTTTCATGATTGACTTATTTTACTCAGCATAATGTCCTCCAGATTCATCCATGTTATGAGATGTTTCACAGATTCATCCTTGTTCTTTATCATTGTGTAATACTCGATTGTGTGTATGTACCACAGTTTTGTTATCCATTCATCCCTTGATGGGCATCTAGGTTGTTGCCATCTTTTTGCTATTGTGAACAATGCTGCAATGAACACGGGTGCGCATATGTCTATTAGTGTGAAGACTCTTATTTCTCTAGGATGTATTCCCAGGAGTGGGATTGCTGGATCATATGGTATTTTTACTTCTAGCTTTCAATGGAAGTGCCATATCGTTTCCCAAAATGGTTTTATCATTTTGCATTCCACCAGCAGTGCATAAGAGTTCCGAACTCCCTGCTGCCCCTCCAACATTTGTTATTTCCAGTTTTATTGATTCGTGCCAGTAATGCCAGGGTGAGATGGTATCTCATTGTGGTTTTGATTTGCGTTTCGCTGGTGGCTAGGGATAGTGAGCATTGCCTCATGTGTCTGTTGGCTGCTTGAATGTCTTCGCTGGTGAAGTGTCTGTTCATTTCCTTTGCCCATTTTGTAATTGGATTATTTGTCTTTTTATTGTAGAGGTGTTGGGTTTTCTTGTAGATTTTAGAGATCAGAACTTTGTCTGATTTGTAATAGCCAGAAAATTTTTTCCAGTCTCTAGGTTCTCTTTTTACTCGTGGTGAAGTCTTTTGATGAGCATAAGTGTTTAATTTTTAGAAGATCTCAGGTATCTAGTTTATCTTCTGGAGTTTGTGTGGTGTTGGTTGTGGTTTTTATCTTGTTAATGCAGTGCATTAGGGCCCCTAGCGTTGATCCTATTTTTTCTTCTATGAACTTCATAGTTTTTGGCTTTATATTTAGGTCTTTGACCCATTTTGAGTTAGTTTTTGTACATGGTGTGAAGTATGGGTCCTGTTTCATTTTTTTGCTGATGGACATCCAGTTTTGCCAGCACCATTTGTTTAAAAGACTGTCTTTTCCCCATTTGATGGACTTTGGGCCCTTGTTGAAAATCAGGTGACTGTAGGTGGATTGATTTACATCTGGGTTTTCAACTCTGTTCCACTGGTCAATCTATCTGTCATTGTGCCAGTACCAGGCTGTTTTGACTACTGTGGCTGTACAGTAGGTTCTGAGGTCAGGTAGTGTGAGTCCTCCTACTTTCTTCTTCTTCTTCAATGGTGTTTTTACTTATCCAAGGCTACTTCCCTTTCTATATAAAGTTAATGGTGAGTTTTTCCATCTCTTTAAAGAATGTTGCTGGTATTTGGATTGAGATGGCATTGTATTTGTAAGTCTCTTTGGGTAGAATTGCCATTTTCACAATGTTGAGTCTACCTATCCATGAGCATGGTATGTTTTTCCATTTATGTAGGTCTCTTTTGGTAATGTTTTGTAGTTTTCTTTGTATAGGTCCTTTACATACCTGGTTACATTTATTCCTAAGTGTTTTATCTTTTTAGGGGCTATTTTAAATGGTATTGTTTTAGTGATTTCCTTTTCATCATTCTCTGTATTGGTGTATAGAAATCTAACTGATTTTTTGTGTTTATCTTGTATCCTGCTACTCTCCTGAAACTTTCTATTAGTTCCAGTAGTTTTCTCATGGAGTCTTCTGGATTTTCTATGTATAGCTTCATATCATATGCAAATAGGGACAGTTTAACTTCTTCATTACCAATTTTGATGCACTTTATTTCTTTTTCTTGCCTTATTGCTCTAGCTAGAACTTCCAGCACAATGTTAAATAGGAGTGGTCATAAAGGTCATCCTTATCTTGTTCCTGTTCACAGGGGAATGTTTTCAGCCTCACTCTGTTAAGAACAATGTTGGTCATTAGTTTTGCATAGATGCCCTTTATTACGTTGAGAAATTTCCCTTGTATACCCATTTTATTGAGAGTTTTTTATCAGGAATGAGTGTTGGACTTTGTAGAATGCCGTTTTTTGCATCGATTGAGATGATCAGGTGATTCCTTTCTATTCTTGTATTTATGTGGTGGATTACATTGATCGATTTTCTAATGTTGAACCATCCTTGCATAACTGGTATGAATCCTACTTGGTTGTGGTGTATTATTTTTTCATATGATGTTGAATTCTATTGGCTACAGTTTTGTTGAGAATTTTTGCATTTGTATTCATGAGAGATATTTTCTTTTTTCACAGTGTCTTTGCTAGATTTTGGTATCAGGGTTACAGTGGCTTCATAGAATGAATTCGGCAGTATTGCCTCCTTTTCTACATTCTGAAATAGTTTGAGTAGTGCTGGTGTAAGCTCTTCTCTGAATGTTTGGTAGACTTCTCTAGCAAAGCCATCTGGGCCAGGGTTTTGTTTTGTTGGGAGATTTTTTTTTTTTTTTAAATAACCTTTTCAATCTTTTCTCTTGTTATGGGTCTGTTCAGATTTTCAACACCATTTTGTGTTAGTTTGGGTAGGTAGTGTGTGTCTAGAAATTTGTCCATTTTCTCTAGGATTTCAAATTTGTTGGAGTATCATTTTTCATACTATTCTTTTATGATCCATTTTATTTCAGTTAGGGCTGTTGTAATGTCCCCCGTTACATTTCTTTTTTGGGTTGTTTGTGTCCTCTCATGTTTTTCTTTTATCAGTTTGGCCAGTGGTTTGTTGATTTTGTTGATTCTTTCAAAGAACCATCTTTTGGTTTTGTTGATTCTTTCTATTGTTATTCTATTCCATTTATCTCTGCTCTGATCTTCACTTTTTCCTTTCTTCTGGTGGCTGTGGGCTTTTTTTTGCTGTTCTCTTCCTATTTGTTTAAGTTGTGTAGCTAATGTTTTGATTTTGTCCCTTTTTTTCTGTTTTGATGTGTACATCTATTGCTATAGTGACATCTGAGGCTACCTTTGCTGTGTCCCAAAGGTTTTGGTATGAAGTGTTTTCATTCTTGTTTGATTCTAGGAATTTTTTTTATTCCCTCCTTGATTTCTTCTATTACCCAGTGGTTTTTTAAGCACGGTGTTATTCAGTTTCAATGTAATTGATTTTTTCCTTGCTCTTCCTGTTGTTAGTTTCTACTTTGATGGCGTTGGGATCACAGAAGACACTTTGTATTATTTCAATGTTTTGGATTTTGTAGAGGGTTGCTCTGTGGCCTAAGATGTAATCTATCCTGGAGAACATTCCATGTGCATTGGAAACGAATGTATACTTTGCAGTTGTTGGGTGGATTGTTCTATATATGTTTATGAGGTCAAGTTGGCTGATTGTGCCCTTTAGTTCTTCTGTATCTTTGATGAGTTTCTTTCTAGATGTTCTGTCCTTTACTGAGAGTGGTGTGTTGAAGTCTCCTGCTATTTTTGCGAAACTGTCAATTTCTCTTTTTAGTGCTGTTAGAGTTTGTTTTATGTATTTTGGAGCCCTGTCACTGGGTATGTAGATATTTATTATGGTTAAGTCTTCATGATGGATTGTCCATTTAGTCATTATATAGTGCTCTTCTTTGTCTTTTATGGTGGATTTTGTTTTAAAGTCTATTTTATCTGAGATTAGTATTGCCACTCCTGCTTTTTTTTTGGCAGTTATTTGCTTGATATATTTTTTCCATCCTTTGATTTTTAATAAATTTACATCTTTTTTTCTAAAGTGTGTCTCTTGTAGACAGCATGTTGATGGATCCTATTTTTTAATCCATCCCTTCACTCTGTGTCTCTTTAAGGTGCATTTAAGCCATTTGCATTCCATGTAATCATTGATAGGTGTGAGTTTATTGCTGTCATTTTGTAGTGCTTTTTTTTTGTGGTGCTAACATTTTCTTTGCTCCTGTTACTCTCCTGTGCTGAGTTCCTTTTGTTTGTGGATTTCTTTTGTTTTTGTAGATTTTGTTTTTATTGAGACTTTATGTTTGTCTTCTTTGTTTTGACGAGTAGGTTTGTTAACTTTTCTTGTGTTTACCTTGAAATTTACCCTTATCTTCCTAGGTTTGAACCAGTCTATTATTACTTGGTATCACCTTGCCTTCCTCTGCATTAGAAAGTTCTATACCTACACAGTTTAGTCCCTTTTATTGTTCTGACATTGTTATCATTTACAGATTAATGTCTCTGGTTCCCTGTTGTAATTCTTTTGGCTTTGGATAGTCCTTGAGAGTTCATTTCCTAGGCTTGTATCTGACTGGTATGCTCTGGTGTCCTAGATTCAGGCTCTGGTGTGATGTTGTTTGTTCTCAGACCGAAAGGCTCCCTTTAATAATTCCTTTAAGTTTGGTTTGGTTTTTTACATATTTCCTTAATTTCTGTTCATCTGGAAATGTCCCAATTTCTCCATCATATTTGAGTGAAAGTTTTGCAGGATATATTACTCTTGGTTGGCAATTTTTTCTTTTAAGGTTTTATGTGTGTAGTCCCATTGCCTTCTTCCCTGCATGGTTTCTGCTGAATAATCAGAGTTTAGTCTTCTTGTTTCTCCTCCGTATGTGACTTTTTGTTTTTCTCGAGCTGCTTACAGGATTTTTTCTTTGTCTTTGGTTTTAGTGAGTGCGATTGTGATATGCCTTGGTATTTTTCTTTTCGGGTCTATCCTATAGGGTTTGTTGAGCTTCTTAGATGGTCAGCTTTTCATCATTCATGATATTAGGGATGTTTTCTGTCAGCAATTCTTCAATGATCTCTGTGTTTTCCGTTTCCTATCCCTGTTCTGGAACTCTGATCACTTGCAAATTTTTGCTTTTGATTCTCAGGGTTTCTCCACTTTTCTTTGTTCTTTTTCCTGATTTTCTTTGTTCTTTTTTCTGATTTTTCCTCAAAGTTGTGTCCAAGTGTCTTCAATTTTGCTGATTCTGTCTTCCATCGTTTCAAACTTGCTCCTTAACCCTTCTATGACACTGCCCTTTCTGAAATCTTGTTGTTTATCTTTTGGATTTCTAATTGTTATTTTTGTATGATTTCTAGTTGTGAGTTTATTTTGGCATTATTTTCCTGAATTGCTCCATTTTTTGGTCTGTATTTTCCATGAATTTGTCTGCCTTTTCCATAAATTTGTCTATTTTTTCCTCACCTTTGTCTATTTTTTGCTTCAGCTCTTGTATTGCTCTGAAAATTAGAAATTTGAATTTCCTCTCAGGTAGTTCTAGTGCCTTTTCTCGTACTGGAATGTCATCTGGCATTTTATTTTGGATGCCTACTGGAACCATCCTGTCTTTTTTTTTTTATGTTTTGATATTATCTGATGTCTTTGGGACATTCAGTAGCTATTTTCTTCATTTCTTGATTGTAGATTTGTTCGTTTCATCCTGCTTTTTTGTTTTATTTGGTTATGTCTAAGCAGGTGAGCTGTGCACTCTTTGTTGTTTGCTCATCTGTAGTCACAATACTTTTCACCTCCTTGTCCAATGGGCATGGCCAGTCATTCAGCTATGGTGCAGCAGGGCAGGTCCAGCTAAAGGGGAGGGACTGGGATGGGTTGTTTGTGGCACATACTAGGGCTGACAGGGTGGGTCAGGAATCAGTGCTGAGCAGGTTCCAGTAGGCTGCGCCTGTGCTGCTCGGGAGTGTGATGTTCAGTGCATGGTGTAGGTAGGCAGGAAAGAGGGGGGAGGTTGTGATGTGTGGAGCTAATAAGGGTATGGGAAAGAGGAGAGGAGAGAAAAAAAGTAGCTAAAATCAAATAAGCAAAGAAAGGAGAGAAAAAAAGAGTGTTAAGGGAGGTTGTCATTGGAGTGGAGAGAAAAGAAACCAAGAAATGGAGAAAAGAAAGAAAGAAGGAAAAACAAACTAGATAAAAATTTGGAAAAGAAAAAAAAAAAAAAAGAAAAGCCCCCAGGAGACCCAGAGTCCCACCAGTGGGGCTGCTTAGACCAGGGAAGTGGCTCCCAGGCTGCACAGTAAAGCCTGGCTAGAGGGGGTATAGATGTCACACAGCACCAGATATTCAGGAGACAGGAAAAGAAGATAAATGGAGAGAGAATAGAACTGAGAAATGAGGACAGACAGAAAGGGAAAAAGTGAGAGAAAAGAGAAAAAAAAAAGGAAGAAAGAAAAAAAATGCCCCCAGGGATCCCATCTACATGGCTGCACAGATTGGGGGAGTGGCTCCTAAGCTGTGCAGTGCAGCCTGGCTAGAAGGTGCTCCCAAGCTGGAAAAAGAAAAAGAAAACAAACAAAAAAGAACAAAGCAAAACAAGGCAAAAAAAAAAAAAGCCCCAGGGATCCCACCAACATGGTGTCACAGGCCAGGGGAGTGATTCACCAGTCCAACGTGGCTTCGCAGCCTTTCAAGAAGAAGCAAAGATGGCACATGGAGCCAGGTGTTCCAGAGGAAGGAGTGGGAGGTGGTAGGAGGCACAAAAGAAGCCAAAAAAGATAGGAAGAACCAACACCAGCTCAGAAGCCCAGCCAGTGTGGGCAGGGTGAATCCAAGCAGCCTGAGGCCAAAGCAGTTGCCTCCCAGCGAAGAAACTGTGGCTGGTGGGAAGCAGAGGAGGCCAAAGGGGTTAGGAAGAAGGGGGGTTTATTAGAAAAGTGTATATCGCTACCAGGCACTCTGTCTCCTGCTGGGAACTTCCTGAAGTGGCTTTCATGTACTTCCTGTCCGCCAATCTCGGATGTGGTTGGGGCAAATCCAAGCGGCACAGATGCTGCACTTCCCAGCCAGCCAAGCCACTGTAGCCAGCTAGCAAGCTCGGAAGTAGAGCGGCGAGGAGAGAACGGTGGTAGGAAAGCATGTATCACTGGTTACCGGGTGCTTTGCCTCCTGTTGGGAGTTCCCCGAACCTGCTTTCCAGTGCTCCCTGACAGGAGTCCAAGATGGCAGATCCGTGCTGCGTTAGGGATGGGGCCGTCCACAGTATCTCTCCTAGCTGTCTGTCCTCTGTCAGTTTCTTATTCCATTTCGTGCTTGGCTGAGTTCTTTATCTCTTCATTTGACACTTCAGGTTCCAGGAGTGATGTTTGTCTCTGTTGTACTTAGTTTTTTGGGTCTTTGCGGTAGAGGGACAGCGTGGTGCTTCTGTCTATGGCAACATGTTGGCTGCTAAGGCAATTGTTTTCTAATGTCTCTTTTCTAACTGGCTCCATGTTAGACTCTGCCGTGAGGGGGTGCCACTGGACCGCTGGAGGAAGGAAAAGAGCCACATTCCTTCTGGTTAGTTTCTTGTTCTTATTTCCTGTTGCTGAAACCCTGGTGGCATAGTGGTTAAGTGCTACGGCTGCTAACCAAAGGGTCAGCAGTTTGAATCTGCCAGGTGCTCCTTGGAAACTCTATGGGGCAGTTCTACCCTGTCCTATATGGTCGCTATGAGTTGGAATCGACTCGATGGCACTGGGTTTGGTTTTGTTTTTTTTTCTTGCTGTTAGCTTCATCTTAGCAGTGCTTCTTCACCCCAGCAGCAGCAGTTCATTCCAGTTGCAGCAGCTGCAATCAGTTTACAGTTATTTCAATACTTGCACAATATCTTCATCACGTCCCCTCAGAGACCCAACACCTGACAGTGTCCCCTCCGCAGAAGTCTGAGGCTCAGCTCTAAACCACTCCACTGCCAAGCTTTTAACAATTTAGCCTCTTTCCTTTGTTTCCCTAGCCCTTGGGGTGGTAGCTGCATTCTGCAGTTACTACCTCCATGATACTCCAGTGTTCCTCTTTTGCCTTTACTGTTTTTTATTACCTATTTAGCAATTTTATTACACTAAATTCTCTCTGGTGTAATTAGTGTGGTATTTGTCTCTGGATAAATCATGAATGATACACCTAGAATTTGAGAAAAGCTAAAAACAGGGTATTTTGGCTCATTGATATATATATATATTTAACTGATTAATTGAAACAGTTTTCTTGCTAATCTTTGTGTTATAATACATCAGGATACTTATTTTAACACCATTTTCACCAAGTGTTTGCTTAGCATTTATTGCAGAAGACCAGTAGCTCATGCTACAAATATATATTATGATCATGATGAGATACCAGAATAGCTATGTGGAGCAATGGAAACACATATATTACTGCTGAGGGTGTAAATATTACAACCGCTTTGGAAAACTGGTTAGCCGTTTCTAATGCAGCAAGTCCCCGGGTTAGGAATGTCCAACCTACAGACAACTGGTACTTGCCTTTTGCTTCTATGTCAATTTGTCCACACTTTGAAACAATTGAACCAACCCCTACTCACTTGTTGCACATGAAGCTTTTAAATCATTGAAAAGGCTTAGAGCATTTTTGTGCACTCAAGTAAGGCTAGATAAAAACTGTATGCACTTGTTTTGACTTACCTACAAATTTGACTTAAAGACACACTTAGGAACGGATCTTGTTCATAACCCAGGGACTGCCTGTATAGCTAAACACATACCTACCTTGTGGCCCAGCAATTCCACCCTTAGATACACACCCAAAAGAAGTGAACACTGTGTCCACATAATGACTTGTGTATTAATATTCAGAGCAGCTTTGTTCATAATAGCTCAGAACTGAAAATAATCTAAATGTGTATCATCAAGAAAACAGCTGAATTGTCATCTATTCATACAAAGGAATACAGTGAAGGACTATTTCTGATATATGCTACAACATGAATGTATCTTAAAAACGTGTTCAGAGAAAGGAGCCAGATGCAAAGCTAAATAATACATACTTAACTTTTTTAAAATATATATTAAGTGAAAAAACAAACTTAATCTGTGATGATAAAAATTAGAAGAGTGGCTGCCTTTAAGGGGTAGTTTGACATTCGGGTAGATAGAGGGAAAGTTGATTGGAAAAGAGGATGAGAGGATTTGTGATCTGGGTGATGGTGACATGGGTGTACTAGATTTGTCAAAAGATATTGAGCTCTAAGTTTAAGGTTTATGTATTTTATTGTATATTAGTTCAAATTCAATAAAGTTCTGTGTACATTAAAATATATGTATTGAGTGTATCCTACCATTAGGTATCGTTCTATGTCTGGAATAATCAAATAAAGTCTTACACTTGAGAGGATCATATCCTAGTGAAGGTGGGGAGTGAGATAAATAATTCTATTAATACTATAATAGAGGTTTGTACACTGCAGGGATAGCACAAATGATGGGGTGACTTTATAGCTAAAGTCACAGTAAAGGAGCAGAACCAGGATTATAATTTATATCTGCCCGATTCCAAAGCCTGTCCTTTTGCCACTATGAGTAATACCCATAAGAGTAATGAAAAAAAAAAAAATTTTTTTTTTTAATGAGTCCCTACTATGTGTCTGGTATTAAAAGCATTATTTCAGTTGTTCACAAAACTCAGTAAAATAACAATTTGTTGTTATTTTTAGGTGCTATTGAGTCAGTTCCCATGCAAAGTGACCTTATGTATAACAGAACAAAATGTTGTCCATTCGGGTGCCAGTTCTGCTGCTATCTATAAGGTTTTCATTAACTAATTTTTTTTTTTTGGAAGTAGATTTCCAGGTCCTTCTTCCTAATGTATCTTTAGCTCTGCTAAAACCTGTCCACCATCAGTGACCCCGGTGGTATTTGATATACCAGTGGAGTAGCTTCCAGCATCATGGCAACATACAAGCCACCATAGTATGACAAACTGACAGACAAGTGGTGGAAAATGACAGTTATCATCCCTCTTTTCAAGAGGAGGCTCAGTTTTGCCAAAGCCATGGGGTAAATTGTCAACAGAGCCAGGATTCATACCTAGGACTGTATGACCCCAAAGCCCCTCCTTTTTCCCCTACACTCTTATGTTTAGTATTTCAATAAAGTAGGATTATGTTTCTCGATGCATTATTATGTATAGCATGTTCTTTAAGAGATGATTTGAATGGGCCTTCCATAGGTTTCAACTTCTACACCAATTCCAATAGATAAATGCTGGCTGCTTGGGATATTAGGCTGAATAGGATTCTTTGGCTAGCACCAGCTCAGAGAGGGGAAAGTAGTGTGACGGATTAGTGATGTTTGTTTTAGGAAGGGGAGGAGTTGTGGCTCAGCACCCAGGATTTTCCATTCCTGATACAGTTAAGATATATGTCTTTATAAATATAATTAAACTCTATTTAGAAACCCTGGTAGTGCAACAGTTAAGTAGTTGGCTGCTATCTGAAAGGTTGATGGTTGGAACTCGCCCAGTGCCTCCAAGGGAGCAAGACCTGGCAATCTGCCCCCATAAAGATTATAACCCAGAAAACCCTATAGGGCAGTTCTATTCTGTCATACTGGGTTGCTATGAGTCAAAATCGACCTGATGGCACCTAGCAACCACAATTAATCAATTACATTTCTACAATGATCAGTGGCTTGTTTGCAAAAATGGTCTATTAAAAGAAATTAAAATGCTAGTAATAAATGTATAGACATATGTTTACATAATACTGGAAAGAATCATCTACCAGGGTACATACATCAGCTGTAAGTATAATGAGTCTCAGATAAAAATCAATATGTAAATAAATGATTTTCAATATATAACCTAGGCAAAATTATTCAGTACAATTTGACCAACAGCTTTATTCATGCAGTCTGCTCCATTTCATTGTAGTGTTCTCCATAGGAAGAGAAAATCCTAACCTTCTGCTCTAATAATTTTCTGCCCCTTGACTGATTTTAAGCTGCTGGATTATTTTGACTCTTTGTAGGTCTTTAGTTATTACCTGTAGTTAAAAGACCAACTTTAGTCAGCTTTTCAACTGGGTAGAATATTTGACCTCGTTTTAATAGGGTACTTCAGTTTTTCCAGTGCAGATGGGTCTGGGGAATAGAAAGAATTTAGCATTAATGTAGGGAAAAGGTGACAGTTTAGTACTGAAGGCCCGTTAATTGTCTTCCCAAGTCTGCTCCTTGGTGCCTAGGCTGAAGTTGCTTTAGTTGTGCTATGAATTGCCATAATTGCTTCAAGCAGCATGGAGAAGGCAAACGTATTTTTCACATGGCTACTTTGTGCAAAATGACTGCCAGAGACTGTTAGAAAAAGCTTTAATTTTAGGGAGGAGATTTCTAGGATTTCACTCGGGGGAAAAGCTGAGAAAGGAGTTTGGGAATCAGAATGCCTACCTTGTAGTCCTAGTTCCATAAATGAACAGCATTGATATTTATCAAATCACTTATATTTTCTTAGCCTCAATCTTTTCTTGTCTTATCTAATGTAAAGTCTAATGAACATATAAAAATGCATATAATGTAAGTTTTCAATCTGAAAAATAATTGTAAAGTGAACATCTATGAAAACCACTGTTGAGATCAACAAATAGAACATTGACAGCACCCCCTCCAGATAACTTTCTACTCTCCCACCACAGAAGTAACCATTCTCCAGGAATTTCTCACCGTCACTTCCTGCCTTTTTTTTTCTTTAAATAGTTTTAGCACCTATGTATGCATTTTAAAATAATTTTGCCTCTTTTTGAATTTTTGTATAGATGGAATTATATACTGTAGATAATCATGTTTTTGTGTGTTGAGTACCGTAATCTATATGTACATCTATTAGGTCAAATTTGTTAATTATGTTGTTCAAATCTTACATATCCTTACTGACTTTTTTAAATGATACATTTAAAAATCTCCCCTGGTGATCGTTGATTTATGTATTTCTCATGGTAAGTCTGTTAATTTTTTTTATTTCTCGTTTATGAGGTACAGGCATTAAAGTTATTGTATATTATTGGGGAATTAAAAGTGTTTATTTTTAGTACTTTATCTTGCTCTCTATCTTTGGGAGGCAAAAATTCTACCACTCAACCACCAACAATCTCCAATGACAATAATAGCAAATGTTTGCTTGGCATTTACCACATGCCAGAGACTATTCTAGATGCTTTTCCTATGTGGACTTCTTTAATCTCCACACAACTTTATATGGGTAATATTATTATTTCTGTTTTACAGATGAGGCCCCCCTGAGGCACAGAGGGGCTGAAGTGGGATCTGAATCCAGGCAGTACGGCTGCAGAGTCTATGGTTATTAACCGCCATGCTACAATAAATGAGATTTATAAATATATCAGTGCAGCATTCAGTGAAAAAGTAAATACAGGTGTTGAGCTAGGCCCATCACTCTTACCCATATTCCGCATCAGGAAATTAGAAAACCATGCATGATGGGTTCTCCTTCTCAGAAATCCTGATCCAGTTGGTTTTGGGTGTGTCCCAGGAAATTTCGGCTTCAAAAGCTCCCCAGGTGATTCCAGTGAGCAGCTACTATTATCAACCACTGCCTTGAAAAGACCATATTCCCTTCCTTTAAATTTAAACCCCTTTGAAGTGCTTCTCAATATACTGATCCCAGACCAGCAGCATCAGCATCACCTGGGAATTTGCTAAATCAAATCAAAACAAAACAAAACACAAGAAAAACAAAAACCCGTTGCCGTCGGAGTTGATTCTGACTTCGTAGCAACCCTACAGGACTGAGTAGAACTACCCCATAGAGTTTCCAAGGAGTGGCAGGTGGAATCGAACTGCTGACCATTTGGTTAGCAGCCAAGCTCTTAATCACTGTCTGGCCCCACCCCAGATCTACTAAATCAGAAACTCTGAGGTGTGGCCCAGCAATCTATGTTTTACAAGCTATCTAGGTGATTCTGATGCATGCTGAAGTCTGGGAACCACTGACTTTAGATAGTTACCACAAATTACTTGTTCATAAGAAAGGTTTATTTTGAAGTCATTGATGTTAAATATTGTTGTTGTTGTGTGTCTTCAAATTGATTCCAACTCACCATGACCCTATAGGACACAGTAGAATTGCCTCATAGGATTTCATAGGCTTCAATTTTTTTTTAATCTTTATGGGAGCAGATTGCTGGGTCTTTTTTCTCTTGGAGTCGATGGTGGGTTTGAACTGTTGACCTTTTCTGTTAGTATCTGGGCATTAAACCATTGTGCCACCAAGGCACACTAGATTGCCTAAAATTTTCCCTTTCTTGGAAACTAGTATTGGTATGATTACATTTTGTGTTTATTTCTCTATTTTACTCATGTAGATTAACTGGGTTAATCTACTTACGTTATTAGATAAGTTCTCAATATGTCCCTTGTAAGCCCATACTAATGGATTTGGTTTAGATGAGATAGTGTAGCAAAGCTTTATGTTGCATTTTCCTTTGATAAGACTCACATGGGAATTATGAGTATTTTATCACCTACAAAGAGACTGATAATATTTCAGTTAATAAAGCTGAAATGCAGGAAAACAGAGTAACTTTTGATTAAGAAAATATACTTCTAAGATGTAAGTCAGGACTTGAAAAGTGGTATATAAAATCTATTCTGTTATTTCTCTTACTTTTTTTGTTATGTGAATTGTAGTAATTGTTGCAGTTAAGGAAGTGAACGCTTGGGAAGCCAGCTGGCGGCTTAGACAAGGTTAGAATCATTATTTGGTAAGGTCATCACGTTAGGGGGTCTGGTTCTCAGCTCTGCAGGCCCAGAAATTAATTTTTCAAGCTTGTCCTGACACCCTCTGGGCAACCTTAGCAAACCAAATCCTCAAGAGACTGGTATGTTGTCTGGAGTTCTAATTTATTAACTTATAATTTTAAATATTTAACTTTTATGTGGAGTAGGATGCTTGTCTTAGCGTGAGTGAATTCTCTTTCTTCTCAGGAAATGATAATCAGACGTTTGCTTGGTGAGCATGGGAACAGTCCAGGGGGAATGAATTGGATGATCAAATGTCTATTGAATCCACCTTCACCTGGGAATATTTGAGAGAGGGATTGAATATTTATTTCTGTTATTAGGACATGCCCTTCCCTGGATTGTCCTGGATGCTTTCTCTTTGAAGACTCCTTCCTGTTCTTCTTGCTGATCATTCCCTTTTTGTCAATCTATGTTTCTTCAGAATGGAAACAATGCAATTTATTTGATTGTATGTTCCCATAGTTCTTGTCTGCCAATGCTCTATCCTAATCTCATTGAACACAATCTGAACATCACCAACTCCCCAGCCAGCAAGTTACTGGTTGTTTCTTAGGGTAGATTACTTTTTACACAAACCATCCAAATTTATTGATTTTTTATAATTTCATTTTATTTTCAAAGTATAATTTGAATGCTCTGTGTGTGTGTATGTGTGTGTACTTGTGGAAATGCAGGTGAGAAAGGTAATTGGTTGTCATTCTGCATTTTATAAAATCTAGGACCCATTATTTGTAAAAAATGTACAGAACTACTAAGAAAAAAAAACAACAAAATAAACTCTTTCAATTAAGTTACGGTACAGTGCTTTAACCCTTAGATTTTTTATCTTACATTTATAGAAAGTGTACTTTTAGACTTACTTAACATAGATTTTAAAAAATCACACGTCACTCTTGTCTATACTTAAATAAGAAACAAGAAACATAAATTGATTAAAGTATTGCTAAAACGTCTTCACATATAAATGTCATAGAGAAAAATTTGAACGCTGTTTCAAGTTAAAACACAGAGGTTTATTAGAGGTTTAAGACAATTGCAATTGGGGACTATGTAGCCCATTGAAAATGACACCAGATACTACCAGGACAGTTTCGTTATACACGTACTTATGGGGTAAAACTAGGACAAAACCATAAAAGAAAAACAAAACCATAGGGAGGGCAATTTCAGGAAAATCAATAAATACTGTAATAATCACACTCTGGTTACTGATTATTAATAGTATAGTTGACTACAGATCGTTTCACAGGATGCTTACATCACGGTCAAAGATGCTTACACGTTTTGTCTTTGTCTGGCAAACGTATTTTGTTGGCAACAGTACCCGGGCAGCACTCTTCCTGAGTATGCGTGTTTTGAGGGGTGCAGATGGTTACTTGGTTAAGACAACCTCAGAGTATGTGGTTTCACATCCTGGTTTTGACCGCCAAGGAAAACCATGTTTTTCTCATAAAATATTGCTGTTAGTCTAGAATCCAAATTAAGATAGCATGGTCAGCACATCCTGCCTCCATTTTACTGACTTCACTGAAAGTTCTCTATTTTTGAGATGTTAAAAAACAAAAAACAGAAGGCCAAGATGGCTGACTAGGTAGACGCTACCTCGGATCCCTCTTGCAACAAAGACTCGGAATAACAAGTGAATCGATCACATACATGACAATCTACGAACTCTGACCAACAAACACAGATTTAAAGAGTTGACCTGAGTGACAGAGAGGAAGAACAAACAACTATGGGGAAGCAGAGCCTGTTTTCGGAGCCTGGAGCCAGCGTCCCAGTCAGTTAACCTTGGCGCCGGGCTTAGGACTGGGCGCAGGGGAGCTGAATACAACATCCTGTGACGGCACAAACACGGGGTGCAGCCCTACCCCCCTGAACTGACCCCGGGAGGGGGCCCAGCCGGTCCGCGCAGGCAGCGCAGCGTGGTGACATGGCTGGCGGGAGAAGAAGTCCCCGGGAGGCAGCGACTGTTTTTGGAGCCGGCAGTGCAGTGTCCCAGCCAGGGGAACCTTGACGCTGGGCTTTGGATTGGCAGCGGAGGAATTGACCGGGGCTTTTGCAGGCCAGACCCTCGGGGGCAATCTCTACCCAGCCAGCACGCATAGGCGACACGCCCCTCGGGAATCTCAGATAAAATAGTCATCCCAAGCAAGATAAGTAACTTTGTCTATATTCCAGGGAGCTACTCTCTCCTGTTTTTCTGAACCTTCCCCTCCCCTTCCGAGGCGGCTTCATTAACAATGGAATTTCCTGAGCCAGAGGGAGAACAGTCCGTGGTTTTTCTCCCCCCCCCCCCGCCTTTTTTTTTTTGGTCTTTTCCTAACCCATTCTTCTGGACTGAGAGAAGCAACCACAAAAAACCCAGGGACCAAAAATCCTTCCCTAATTGGACTAAAAACACAGAACCAGCTACAGCCAAGCATATGTGATCCACAGTCTCCGGCTTTCAACCCCACAGGGAACAAGGTGGCTATTATAATGCAAAGGCATTCCTGATAGGGATCAGACTGCATTATTTTTAGCAGATTTACTGGAAAGACAAGTTTCCCAGGTCTGATATCTCTGTGTATTCAACAGAGCCCTCACTGAACCACAACAAGGAACTGAGGGCTGAAGCTCCCCCCAAACCACCTAGCCTCCTGCCTTAGGGGTCTAAGGAGGGTGACACCTACCAATCTGTAGAGGTACTTGCATTGGGGCCCTAAAGTACAGCTGTAGAGCCCACCCACCAAGGTGCTTTAGGAATAGAGACACACCTACCTCACTGACACTTGGCGGAAGCCTGTCAGCATCCTGCCCCCCCCCCCGGAGTGTGAACCCCACCTGCTACTAGAATCTGGTGCACACAACTATCACCACTACTTCTCAAGGTGGGTAGGTGATAGGGTGCATCACACACTTAATGACCCAAAATCAGATTCTACTCAAGAATAGTGAATGGACTCAAGCATATATATCTGGTAACAGCCCAAACCAGCTAGTAATAGGTCATCAGTAAGTCATGGGCTACAACAAACAAGACAGCACAATCTAGTAGCCCATCCAAGTATATTGAAAGAAAACAAAACAAGATAAGACTCAGTGAGCAAATATAGAATAAATCACTACAATATCTTAGTGATGGCTTGGAGACAGCAGTCGATATCAAACCACATAAAGAAGCAGACCATGACAGCTTCTACAACCCCCCAAACAAAAGAATCAAAATCTTTCCCAAATGAAGATACAATCCGGGAATTATCAGATACAGAATATAAAAAACTAATTTACAGAATGCTTCAAGACATCAGGGATGACCTCAGAAATGAAATAAGGCAATCTGCAGAAAAAGCCAAGGAACACACTGATAAAACAGTTGAAGAACTCAAAAAGATTATTCAAGAACATAGTGGAAAAATTAATAAGTTGCAAGAATCCATAGAGAGACAGCATGCAGAAATCCAAAAGATTAACAATAAAATTACAGAATTAGACGATGCAATAGGAAGTCAGAGGAGCAGACTCAAGCAATTAGAATGCAGAGTGGGAAATCTAGAGGACCAGGGAATTAACACCAACATAGCTGAAAAAAAATCAGATAAAAGAGTTAAAAAAAATGAAGAAACCCTAAGAATCATGTGGGACTCTATCAAGAGGGATAACTTGCGTGTGATTGGAGTCCCAGAACAGGGAGGGAGGACAGAAAACACAGAACAGTTGAAGATCTGCTGACAGAAAACTTCCCTGACATGATGAAAGACGAAAGGATATCTATCCAAGATGCTCATTGAACCCCATTTAAGATTGATCCAAAAAGAAAAACACCAAGACATATTATCATCAACCTTGCCAAAACCAAAGATAAAGAGAAAATTTTAAAAGCAGCCAGGGATAAAAGAAAGGTCTCCTACAAGGGAGAATCAATAAGAATAAGTTTAGACTACTCAGCAGAAACCATGCAGGCAAGAAGGCAATGGGATGACATATACAGAGCACTGAAGGAGAAAAACTGCCAGCCAAGGATCATATATCCAGCAAAACTCTCTCTGAAATATGAAGGCAAAATTAAGATATTTACAGATAAACACAAGCTTAGAGAATTTGCAAAAACCAAACCAAAGCTACAAGAAATACTAAAGGAAATTATTTGGTCAGAAAACCAATAATATCAGATACGAACACAACACAAGGTCACAGAACAGAACATCCTGATATCAAATCAAATAGGGAAGTCACAAAAACAAATTAAGATTAATTTTAAAAAAGAAAAAAACACTCAAAACAGGGAATCATTGAAGTCAATATGTAAAAGATCACAATAATCAAAAAGAGGGACTAAATACAGGTGGCATAGAACTGCCATATGGAGAGGGATACAAGGCGATATAGGACAATACAAGTTAGGTTTTTACTTAGAAAAATAGGGGTAAATATTAAGGTAACCACAAAGAGGTATAACAACTCCATAACTCAAAATAAAAGCCAAGAAAAACGTAATGACTCTGCAAACATAAAGCCAAATACTATGAAAATGAGGAACACACAATTTTCAAAGAAAAACGTCTCAGCACAAAAAAGTAAATGGAAAATTGAAATTGTCAACAACACACATAAAAAGGCATCAAAATGACAACACTAAACACATAAAAAAAATACTTATCTATAATTACGCTGAATGTAAATGGACTAAATGCACCAATAAAGAGACAGAGAGTCTCAGACTGGATAAAGAAACACGATCTGTCTATATGCCGCCTACAAGAGACACACCTTAGACTTAGAGACACAAACTAAAACTCAAAGGATGGAAAAAAATGTATCAAGCAAACATTAAGCAAAAAAGAGCAGGAGTAGCAATATTAATTTCTGCCAAAAAGACTTTAAACTTAAATCCACCACAAAGGATAAAGAAGGACACTACATAACGATAAAAAGGACAATTGACCAGGGAGATATAACCATATTAAATATTTACGCACCCAATGACAGGGCTGCAAGATACATAAATCAAATTTTAACACAACTGAAAAGTTAGATAGACACCTCCACAATTATAGTAGGAGACTTCAACACACCACTTTCGGAGAAGGACAGGACATCCAGTAAGAAGCTCAATAGAGACACGGAAGATCTAATTACAACAATCAACCAACTTGACCTCATTGACTTATACAGAACTCTCCAACCAACTGCTGCAAAGTATACTTTTTTTTCTAGCACACGTGGAACATTCTCTAGAATAAACCACATATTAGGTCATAAAACAAACCTTTGCAGAATCCAAAACATCGAAATATTACAAAGCATCTTCTCAGACCACAAGGCCATAAAAGTGGAAATCAATAACAGAAAAATTAGGGAAAAGAAATCAAATACTTGGAAACTGAACAATACCCTCCTGAAAAAAAGACTGGGTTATAGGAGGGAATAAGGAAATTCATAGAATGCAACGAGAATGAAAATACTTCCTATCAAAACCTCTGGGACACAGCAAAAGCAGTGCTGAGAAGCCAATTTGTATCGATAAATGCGCACATACAAAAAGAAGAAAGAGCCAAAATGAGAGAACTGTCCCTACAACTTGAACAAATAGAAAGTGAGCAACAAAAGAATCCATCAGGCACCAGAAGAAAACAAATAATAAAAATTAGAGCTGAACTAAATGAATTAGAGAACAGAAAAACAATTGAAAGAATTAACAAAGCCAAAAGCTGGCTCTTTGAAAAAATTAACAAAATTGATAAACCATTGGCCAGACTGACTAAAGAAATACGGGAAAGGAAACAAATAACCTGAATAAGAAATGAGAAGGGCCACATCACAACAGACCCAACTGAAATTAAAAGAATCACATCAGATTATTACGAAAAATTGTACTCTAACAAATTTGAAAACCTAGAAGAAATGGATGAATTCCGGGAAAAACACTACCTACCTAAACTAACACAATCAGAAGTAGAACAACTAAATAGACCCATAACAAAAAAAGAGATTGAAATGGTAATCAAAAAACTCCCAACAAAAAAAAAAGCCCTGGCCCGGATGGCTTTACTGCAGAGTTCTACCAAACTTTCAGAGAAGAGTTAACACCACTACTACTAAAGGTATTTCAAAGCATAGAAAATGACGGAATACTACCTAACTCATTATATGAAGCCACCATTTCCCTGATACCAAAACCAGGTAAAAACATCACAAAAAAAGAAAATGACAGACCTATATCCCTCATGAACATAGATGCAAAAATCCTCAACAAAATTCTAGCCAATAGAATTCAACAACATATCAAAAAATTAATCCACCATGACCAAGTGGGATTTATACCAGGTATTAGAAAAACCATTAATGTAATCCACCACATAAATAAAACAAAAGACAAAAACCACATGATCTTATCAATTGATGCAGAAAAGGCATTTGACAAAGTCCAACACCCATTTATGATAAAAACTCTCAGCAAAACAGGAATTGAAGGAAAATTCCTCAACATAATAAAGGGCATCTCTACAAAGCCAACAGCCAACATCACTCTAAATGGAGAGAGCCTGAAAGCATTTCCCTTAAAAACGGGAACCAGACAAGGATGCCCTTTATCACCGCTCTTATTCAACATAGTGCTAAAGGTCCTAGCCAGAGCAATTAGGCTAGACAAAGAAATAAAGGGCATCTGGATTGGCAAGGAGGAAGTAAAATGATCTCTATTTGCAGATGACATGATCTTATACACAGAAAACCCTAAGGAATCCTCCAGAAAACTACCGAAACTAATAGAAGAGTTTGGCAGAGTCTCAGGTTAAAAGATAAACATACAAAATTCACTTGGATTCCTCTACATCAACAAAAAGAGCATCGAAGAGGAAATCACCAAATCAATACCATTCACAGTAGCCCCCAAGAAGATAAAATACTTAGGAATAAATCTTACCAAAGATGTAAAAGACCTATACAAAGAAAACTATAAAACTCTGCTACAAGAAATTCAAAAGGACATACTTAAGTGGAAAAACATACCCTGCTCATGGATAGGAAGACTTAACATAGTAAAAGTGTCTATTCTACCAAAAGCCATCTATACATACAATGCACTTCCGATCCAAATTCCAATGGCATTTTTTAATGTGATGGAAAAACAAATCACCAACTTCATATGGAAGGGAAAGAAGCCTCGGATAAGCAAAGCATTACTGAAAAAGAAGAAGGAAGTGGGAGGCCTCACTCTACCTGATTTCAGAAGCTACTATACAGCCACAGTAGTCAAAACAGCCTGGTACTGGTACAACAACAGGCACATAGACCAGTGGAACAGAATTGAGAACCCAGATATAAATCCATCCACATATGAGCAGCTGATATTTGACAAAGGCCCAGTGTCAGTTAATTGGGGGAAAAGATAGTCTTTTTAACAAATGGTGCTGGCATAACTGGATATCCATTTGCAAACAAATGAAACAGGACCCATACCTCACACCATGCACAAAAACTAACTCCAAGTGGATCAAAGACCTAAACATAAAGACTAAAACGATAAAGATCATGAAAGAAAAAATAGGGACAACCTTAGGAGCCCTAATACAAGGCATAAACAGAATACAAAACATTACCAAAAATGACGAAGAGAAACCAGATAACTGGGAGCTCCTAAAAATCAAACACCTATGCTCATCTAAAGACTTCACCAAAAGATTAAAAAGACCACCTACAGACTGGGAAAGAATTTTCAGCTATGAAATCTCCGACCAGCGCCTGATCTCTAAAATCTACATGATTCTGTCAAAACTCAACCACAAAAAGACAAACAACCCAATCAAGAAGTGGGCAAAGGATATGAACACACACTTCACTAAAGAAGATATTCAGGCAGCTAACAGATACATGAGAAAATGCTCTCGATCATTAGCCATTAAAAAAAAAAAAAATTTTTTTTTTTTTTTTTTTTTTTTGAGAAATGCAAATTAAAACTTCGATGAGATTCCATCTCACTCCAACAAGGCTGGCATTAATCCAAAAAACACAAAATAATAAATGTTGGAGAGGCTGCGGAGAGATTGGAACTCTTATACAGTGCTGGTGGGAATGTCAAATGGTACAACCACTTTGGAAATCTATCTGGCATTATCTTAAACAGTTAGAAATAGAACTACCATACAACCCAGAAATCCCACTCCTCAGAATATAAAAAAAAAAGAAAAAAAAACCCTAGAGAAGTAAGAGCCTTCACACAAACAGTTATATGCACATCCATATTTATTGCAGCTCTGTTTACAATAGCAAAAAGCTGGAAGCAACCAAGGTGTCCATCAACAGATGAATGGTTAAATAAATTGTGGTATATTCACACAATGGAATACTACGCATCGATAAAGAACAGTGAGGAATCTGTGAAACATTTCATAACATGGAAGAAACTGGAAGGCATTATGCTGAGTGAAATTAGTCAGAGGCAAAAGGACAAATATTGTATAAGACCACTATTATATGATCTTGAGAAACAGTATAAACTGAGAAGAACACATACTTTTGTGGTTATGAGGGGGGTAGGGAGAGGGGGTGGGAGAGGGTTATTTACTGATTAGTTAGTAGATAAGAACTACTTTAGGTGAAGGGAAGGACAATACTCAGTACACGGAAGGTCAGCTCAACTGGACTGGACAAAAAGCAAAGAAGTTTCCGGGATAAACTGAATGCTTCAAAGGTCAGTGGAGCAAGTGAGGGGTTTTGTGGACTATGGCTTAAGGGGACTTCTAAGTCAATTGGAAAAATAATTCTATTATGAAAACATTCTGCATCCCACTTTGAAATGTGGCGTCTGGGGTCTTAAATGCTAACAAGCGGCCATCTAAGATGCATCAATTGGTCTCAACCCACCTGGATCAAAGGAGAATGAAGAACACCGAGGTCACACGATAACTATGACCCCAAGAGACAGAAAGGGCCACATGAACCAGAGACCTACATCATCCTGAGACTAGAAGAACTAGATGGTGCCCGGCCACAAGCGATGACTGCCCTGACAGGGAGCACAACAGAGAACCCATGAGGGAGCTGGAGATCAGTGGGATGCAGACACCAAATTCTCATAAAAAGACCAGACTTAGTGGTCTGACTGAGACTAGAGAAATCCTGGCGGTCACGGTCCCCAAACCTTCTTTTGGCCCAGGACAGGAACCATTCCCGAAGACAACTCATCTGACATGGAAGGGACTGGACAGAGGGTTGGAGAGAGGTGCTGATGAAGAGTGAGCTACTTGTATCAGGTGGACACTTGAGACTGTGTTGGCATCTCCTGTCTAGAGGGGAGATAGAAGGGTAGAGAGGATTAGAAACTGGCAAAATTGTCATGAAAGGAGAGACTGGAAGGGCTGACTCATTAAGGGGAGAGTAAGTGGGAGTATGGAGTAAGGTGTATATAAGCTTATATGTGACAGACTGACTTGATTTGTAAACGTTCACTTAAAGCTCAATAAAAATTATTAAAAAAAATTAAAAAACAAAAACAAAAAAACCCAAATTCATTGCAGTTGAGTTGATTCTGACTCATAGGGACCCTAGAGGACAGAGCAGAACTCCCCCATAATGTTTCCAAGGAGTGCCTGCAAGATTTGAACTGCTGATCTTTTGGTTAGCAGCTGGGCTCTTAACCACTGAATCATTTTTAATTTAGTGTCATTGACAGGCATGTTTTTGACCAAATGTCACCTTCAGTGCCATCAAAAGTATTGGTGAAACAGTGTTTGTTTAAAAAGTGCTCTATTAATAACCATTTACAAATTTTCCTGTTGACCCTTTCCCATATGACTACTCATAGTTATACATTTTCCTCCATTGAATCACAGGCCACTGGGAGGTAAGGTACTAGCTTCTTTTCAAAGCCAGCAGGAAATTTCTGACTAATGGTAGTCCTGTGCGACATGTGAATTGGTCACACCAGCTGTCATTGCTTTGAAAATTTTTTCCATTTATTTGCAGGGAATTGGCAGTTTATTCCACCTTCGGTTGCGTTGCTTGGTGTGGAGAGGCAATTCTTTTGCACCTTGCAGCACAGGAATCACCTAGGAGCTTGTTAGAAATGCAGAACCTCTGGTCCCACACTGGATTTACTGAATTAGAGTCTGCCTATTTAACAAGATTTTCAGGTGATTCAAGTAGCCACGTAGCACAGCTTGACCCGCTTGTGCGTCTTACATTCTGAATTGCTGTAAAGTTCTTGGCTGCTCTTTTGGGATTGTGGTCATTTCTCCAACAATGATTATTTACTTAAATACATGCCCCACTCCTCTATTTTGATCACTTTCTACACACGTAATAACTGAGTTTCAATGATGCATCGTAGTCTAATTTTTTGAAGACATTTCAAACAGGAATCGCGCTCGTATACCAATAGAGCACATAACTCAATTGAAGTGATAGCGATATGGCCTGCGGTGATGGTAAAATGATATATCTTGATTTCAGAGATAGTAAAATGTATTTTAGCATTAATAAAACACGACAATTATTTTGTTAGTTTTATAGATTTAATTATGTCCCCCCAAATATGCGCTGTATATCCTAACCGTTATACCTGTGGTTATAATGGCGTTTGCGAATGGTTTTTCTTTGTTCTGTTAATGAGGCAGTATTAGTGTAGGGTGTGTTTTAAATCAATCTCTTTTGAGATACAAAAGAGCAAATTAAGCAAACAAAGCAAGCAAGTACAAATGGAAGGGAAAGCACATGCCACATGATTGCCAAAGAACCTAGAAATAGAAGCTGAAAAGAGACAAGGACCTTCCATAGCGGACAGAGAGAGAGAGAACCTCTCTCTAGAGCAGATGCCCTGAATTTGAACTTCTGTTGTTAGGTGCCGCAAGTTGATTCCAACTCATAGCCACTATGTACAACAGAATGAAACACTGCCTTGTCCTGTGCCATCCTCACGACCATTGCTATGTTTAAGCCCATTGTTGCAGCCACTGTGTCAATCCATCAGACTTCCTGCCTCCTAAATTGTGAAAAAATAAATTTATATTTGTTAAAGCCACCCACTTATAGTATTTCTGTTATAACAGCACTAAATAAGACAGACACCAGTCTCTTTCCTACTCCCTCTACACTCTTTTTGTCCCGAAAGAAGGGAGATGGCAATGGGGTTGAGGTTACTGATCACATTTAGCCCTGTTTTTTTTTTTTAGGGAATGAGGGCTCCCTGACTCTGCAGAGATAGGAGTACTGAACAGAGCTAAGGAGAAGACTGCAGGATGGCTGACCAAGTCTGGTCTTCAGAGCCAGTGGCCCTGTTTTGTAAAAACATTTATTTCTCTTAGTATTTACCTTCAATAACACAGCAATAACACCTTTCCTTATGTTGTAGGTCTCACTTCTCCAGAATCTACGTGGCTCTTTGGTGGGCCTCTTACCTTTGATAGTTACGCTGCCACTGATTCAATCAGGTACAGTCAGTCACTAGTACTATAGAGTGGCCCATGGTCTCAGGCCAGAGTAAAAAGCTGGTTAAATTAATTTGGCTGGAGTGAAATAAGGGTATACATTAAGCCTAGGCCAGCATTGCTGGATTCCTCACCCAATAATTTTTTCATGGTTAGTTCTCAAATAGTTTGGGGCTATCGTAGAGTCAAAGCATTAAAAAGTTGGAATATTGAGCATAGAATAATCCAGATTCATCCACATGAAAGCTTCCAGATCTGAAATGCCTCTAAGTTTAATTTTTATACAGTCTTTTTTTTTTTTTTCCATTCCAGGTAACCAATGCCTTGCTTGCTGAAATTCTGTAATATTTCTAGGCAAAGTTGACCTTTAGGTCATATATTGATGAGAAATGTATCCTTCTGAACTTTAGCATGTCTTTCAAAATCTTTAGTATATTTATGCTGAAAGGCAGCCCATGTAATCCTTACTAGGTTTAATTTTTTCTAAATTGAATGTATAATCTTTGGTATTTATTTTCCTCTTCCAATTAGTTTTGCATTTTGAATAAGCAATAACTGGGGAAAAGCACATCAATTTTGTGGACAAGGTCCTATAAGCCTCAGGGCTCTTAAACATCAAAGCAAGAGAAAGAATGTATTTTTCTTTCAGCCAAGAGTAAAAATAAGAGAATGGTTGCTTGCATCTACCATTAGTAACCTGTAGCTCCTTGAGAAGCTGAAATGTGCCACGATATCAAAGAGATGTATTCCTTAAAGTCCTCCTGTTGCCTGCACTTCTCCAATCTTTCTGTATTCTGCATTGATGCTGAGACTCTTGTTATTTTATCATGAATATTTAAAGTTTGTCACTATAAAAATCACATCAGCTAGTTCCGAGTGGAACTTGAATATTAAATGCTTTTGAATGCAGAATTGGAACAGCTGGAAAAAAAAAAACAAAAAACAAAAAACAACAACAGAAAAAAAAAAACACTTTAATCAGATGGTCATTATATTTAAAATTCAAAAATTGAAAAATAGTGTAGATTTGTTGTAATTATATTCCTTAAGGAGTTAAGCAGCTTTATTGCAGCTCTAATCATTATCCTTTGGAAACAGTTGGATGGAACATTATCTGCTTATCACTGGATTGCTGTTTGGTTACTGTTTGCTAACTTTAATGCGTAATGCTATGTACACTACTGTGTTCACCCAGGTGTCCTGGAAAGGTGTCTATGAAGTATGTCTGTTGTAAAATTGCAAGGTTATAGGGCACGAGGCCTTACTGAGATTTTGGTGTGAGGTCAAGAATATACTTGTACTTCTGTTTCACTGCTGTGCTTTGCAAGTAAACTAGGGCTTCTTGTTTTGTTTTTAAGGTTATTTGACAGCTGTTACTGATTTCTACTTTTATGAGTTTATGGTCAGAAAAGATGCTTTGTAATATTTCGATGTTTTGGATTCCATTAAGGCTTTATTTGTGACCTAATATGTGGTCTATTCTGGAGAATGTTCCATGTGCATTGGAAAAGAAAATGTAATTGTCTGCTGTTGGGTGAAGTGTTCTGTATGTCTATGAGATCAGATTGGTTGGTTGTGGCTTCTAGATCTTCCACGTCTTTATTGAGCTTTCTGGATGTTCTGTCCTTCACTGAAAGTGGCGTGTTGAAGTCTCCTATTATTATCATGGAGCTGTTTATTTCTCTATTCAATGCTGTCGGAGTTTGTTCAATGTATTTTGGAGCCCTGACGTTACGTGTGTAATTACTTATTATGGTTATGTTCTCCTGGTGTATTGACCCTTTAATCATTATATAGTGTCCTTCCTTATCCTTTGCGGTGGATTTTGTTTTAAAGTCTATTTTATCAGAGATTAACATTGCCACTCCTGCTCTTTTTTGATTGTTGTTTGCTCGACATATTTTTTCCATTCTTTGAGTTTTAGTTTGTTTGTGTCTTTGAGTCTAAGGCAGGTGTCTTGTAGGTAGTATATAAATGGATTGTGTTTTTTATCCATTCTGCCACTCTCTGTCTCTTTATTGGTGCATTTGGTCCATTTACGTTAAGCATAATCATTGGTAGATATCAGTTTAGTGCTGTTATCTTGATGTATTTTTTTGTGTGTTGTTGAGAGTTTCTTTGTTCCACTTTATTTTCTGTACTGAGTCATTTTTCTTTATGTATTTTCTTTTCATTTTTTTATTGTTGTTGATCTTGTATTTGCTGAGTCTTTATGTTTTTTATTTTGATGTGTAGGATTGTTTGTTTCCTTTGTGGCTACTTTAATATTTACCTCTATTTTTCTAAGTTTAAACCAATCTTTTATTTCTTGATATTGTCTTGACTTCCTCTCCATATTGAAGTTCTACGGCTACATTATTTAGTCCCTCTTTTTTTGTTTTAATGTTGTCATCTATTACATATTGACTTCTCTTATTCCTTATTTTCAGTGTTTCAGCTTTGATTTATTTTTGTGACTTCCCTATCTAGGTTGATGTCTGGTTGTTCTGTCCTGTATTCTAGCCTTGGGTTGATTTTCTAACTGGAGGATTCCCTTTAGTAATTAGTAATACAAAAAGGCTTCAGATATATACCCTGGTGTACTGTGCTAATGAGGACCTACGCTGTTGAAATGGGTCCAGACAGTCTATGCAGGGATGAAGGGCATTCAAAGCCTGTGAACTCCTTATGCCTGTGGCTAGGCAAAAGGGCTGTGTCTGCCCTGAGTTCCCTCCCGGTTTAGAGGAGTCGGCAAATTATTTTTTCCTGTTTGTTAATTTGTTACCTCTCCAAAGCTGGAAGAATGGCTCAGGGTGCGTGATGGGTTCCACTTCTGGTTCAGGAGGCTCGGCAATTGCTGCAGCCAGACCGGGACCAGAGCAGAGTGGGGAGGGGGTAGGTAAATAGGAGAGAAGTACTTACCAGACTGAGAAAGGGTTTTTCTGATCCTGCATGGTAGGTTTAGGTGCTTGCACTTAACTTTTGCAAATTCAGCACTGTTTTCCCCTGGTTCCATAGGATTGTGCAGACTCTCCATTGCTCTCCTAGTGTGGAATATGCATCTAGAGTGCTATTGCTTGCCTCAGCCCGTGTTCATTGGCCGATTCAGCCTGCACAGTACTGGCCAGGTCAGGTCTGACAAATCCTTGCTGTTTCTGAACTGTCTCTCCCTCCCCCTGCTGCTCAGTCTGACTCCTAAACTGTGTCTTTGATGTTTTGGACTCCTAGATTGTCATATATAATTGATTGACTTGTTTTTTGGGTCCGTTGTAAGAGGGACCATAGGAAGCGTCTGACTACTCCCCCATCTTGGCCATGACTCTGATATCTATCTATTGATAAATAGACATAATATTTGGAATCACACTGCAGGTGCTTTACTGCTTTTTTAATTTAATATTAACACATCATGAACTTTGCTTCATAACAGTAAATATTATACTACAACCTTACTTCTCAAGCTGTATTCATCATATGGGAGTCCTTGGGTGGTATAAATGGTTTAGCACTTGACTACTGGCCAAAAAGTTTGTGGTTCAAACACACCCAGAGGCACCTCATAGACAGGCCTGGTGATCTCTTTCAGAAAGGTCACAGCCTTGAAAAACCTTTGGAGCAGCTCTACTCTGTTCATATATGGCTGCCACGAGTGGTAATCGACTCAACGGCAACTCACAACATTCATCGTATGGATTTAACATCATTAATTTAACAAATTCCTTAATGTTGGACAATATAGCATGAAATGGAAACTTACTAAAACAGGCCTTGGCAATCTTGAACTTTTATTATTATGCCATGCTTACACAGACAAGTGGATTAACACATGTGGACAAATGGGATCCGAGGTTATTTGTATGTAGTTTATTTGCAAGTTATGCTAGAAAAATAAACTGTACTCAACTTCTAGGTTAAAGAAGACTGATCCAGAAAAAAAAAAAAAAACCCAATGCCATCAGCATTCATATAAAATGAGTATAGTTTTCTATACTCACTTATACAGACTGAAGAAAGAAACTCAGAGCTTCACCATGGACTTGAAATCCTCATCTGTGCTTAGATACTACTCTGAAATATCCTTGCTGTCTGTTGCCCAGTCTTCTGGGAATCTGGAGCTAATGCTATTTATTAACTATCTTTACAAAGAATTTCAGACTTAAAAAAATTATGATAAGGCTGAGGAATAAAAACAAAATTTAAATATTTTAAAAGTTATCCAACCTCAAAACTATATAACCATATTTAATTATTGGCATATGTCTAGTTCATACTGTAACAGTTATGATGTAGCATTTACTAGATGGCAAAATGGTTTTCTTTTCCCCAGTAGAAAAATGACTTCTCATATTTACTGACAGATAGGATTTTCCTCCAAATAACAATCTCTTCTTTTATTAAATATCATGTCCTTGTTATTTCAAAAACACATTTTTAAGTGATTGGATTTAAATATACTATATTTCCCCACCTAAAGATTTAGGGATGCTTCTGGCAAGTTATTCATAATTTCATTTTATTTTTTATGTACATATATGTATATATTTTAACATATAGGCTTTCTCATTCAGCATCTTATATAAGAATGCAACTTTTAGGATGCTATCGCTTCCTTCAACTCAATTTAAAAAACCCTTATCTATTTGAAAAAACCAAACAAAACCCAGTGCCATTGAGTTGATTCTGACTCATAGTGACCCTATAGGACAGAGAAGAACTGCCCCATGGAATTTCCAAAGAGCGCCTGGGGGATTTCAACTGCCGACCCTTGGGTTAGCAGCCGTAGCAGTTAACCACTATGCTGCCAGAGTTTCCCCTCAGCTATTTAGCCCCTGCTAACATACAACCTGGAAACCCTGGTGGCGTAGTGGGTAAGTGCTACGGCTGCTAACCAAGAGTTCGGCAATACAAATCCTCCAGGCACTCCTTGGTAACTCTATGGGGGCAGTTCTACCCTGTCCTATAGGGTCACTATGAGGCGGAATCGACTCGAGGGCAGTGGGTTTGGTTTTTTGTTTTTTTAGCATACGTATTTGGAAACGCTGATGGTGTAGTGGTTAAGAGCTACAGCTGCTAACCAAAAGGTTGGCAGTTCCAATCCACCAGGCACTCCTTAGAAACCCTATGGGCCAGTTCTATTCTGTCCTATAGGGTCGCTATGAGTCAGAATCGACGGCACATAACAATGCCTGCCCCCCCTAAAAAAACCAAACCCGTTGCCATCAATTCTCTTCACCTTGTTGCTCTAACTAATATAATTATAAACAGGATATAATCATTTTTCTACAGAGCTTTGTAATTATGCATGAGTGATACACCCACATAGTTATAATATACACTAACAAAAAACAGCTAATGATAAGAAAAACATTATGAGAAAATATATGGGAATATTGGGGGGGAGATAAGATAAATTTAGTTTTGACTAGGAAAGGTTTCTTGGAGAAGTTGAGATTTGAGCTATATCTTAAAGGAAGGGCAGAATCCAAGCAGTAGGTAAGAAGAGGAGTATCAGGAGGAGAGATTTTATAGCATGGGATTAAGAATGAGGATGTTGAATTCAGATAGACAAGGTCCAAATTTGTGCTTTTTCTCTTCTGACCATTGTCCAAGTCCATAAACTCTTTAAATCTCAATTTCCTCACCTAAATAATGAGAAATACTTCTGATCTTATCTAAGTCATAGATTTGTGAGGAAGATTAAGTGGGATAACGTTTGTGCTGACATAGAGTAAACATTGAATAAATGTCAACAACGCCTACTGCTGGAATTCAAGCTCCAACAACTAGGGTACAGGGTTTGACACATAATAGGGGCTCAATAAATATTTCCTAAATAAATGAATTATGCTGGAATGAAAGATCAACTTGGGCAAAGATATAGTGGTGGATAGGTAGGGCCAGCTAGTGTAATGGTGACATGATTGTCGCATCAGGAGAGCAGTGATGGTGTTATTAGATGAATTTGTGTTATGACTGGGTGGCATTGAGTGAGGTAACAAGGGCATAAACTAGGGCACTGTCAATGGAATTAGAAAGAGGAGACGAATTTGAGACAATAGAACACTATGTAGTACAATATTATGATTGTTTTAATGTAGTATGAGGGAGAGGATGATGAGAATGACTCTGATATTCATAGGAGACATTTCATGAGAGGTGGAGTTAATACGATCTGTTTAGCTATCACGAATTTAATACTCTCATGGAGCAGTCTATTTACCACAGAATGATGGCACAAGTGCTGAATTTGAAGCCAGAAAATTTATGCTTATTACTTGGCTCTTTCATTTAACATGTTTGTTACTTTAAGGAAGTTACCATACCTCTTTAAGCCTCAGTTTCTTATTTTCTAAAATAGGGATGATAATCATTGTTTTGTAAACAGTGAAATGCTTTACAAAAATTAATTACTTTTGCTTGATATTGGTGCAAAGGTTTTGAACCAAGATAAAAAGACTAGAGGCAGATACAGTAATATGTGGAGATGATTGATTTGGTGATGGGAGTTATTAGAAGAAAAAGGGATGAAAGATCTACGTAATTATACCTGTATTTAGATGAAGAAACGGATCCAAAGACTAAATGGAAAGACCTGACAATTAGGAGGATGTAAGCTCCACCAGGGCAGAGCCTTTGTCTGTTTTCTTTGCCGTTGCACACTTAATACCTAGAACAGTGCCAGGTATATACCCAGAACCCATGCCGTCCAGTCGATTCCGACTCATAGCGACCCTATAGGACAGAGTAGAACTGTCTCATAGAGTTTCCAAGGAGCGCCTGGCGGATTCGAGCTGCCCACTCTTTGGTTAGCAGCCATAGTACTTAACCAATAGGCCACCAGGGTTTCCCCCAGGTATACAAATACAGTAGGCTCTAAATAAATACTCGGAAACTGTGGTGGGGTAGTGGTTAAGTGCTACGGCTGCTAACCAAAAGTAGGGCAGTTCGAATCCACCAGGCGCTCCTTGGAAACTCTATGGGGCAGTTCTACTCTGTCCTATAGGGTTGCTATGAGTCAGAATTGACTGGAGGGCTATGGGTTTGGTTTTTAAGTAAATACTCATTGTAAGGATAAATAAAACATGACCAGGGGAGTGTAGTTTTGGGGTAACCAAGAAAGTATCTGGTTTGAATACTAAAAAGAAGCTGAATATCATAACTGATAGAAATGGAGATAAGTAGAACATTGGTGACTTTTGAAAAATTAATTTTATTTATCTAAGGTATAGGAGAGTACAGGAAGAGATGAGGCAGAATAAATATGTACTGAAAAGTCCTTGGGTGACACGAATGGTTTGCACTCAGCTGGAATCTGAAAGGTTGGCAGTCCAAACCCACCCAGCAGCAGTGTGGAAGGAAAGGCCTGGCAATCTGCTTCTGTAAAGATTACAGCCAAGAAAATCCTATGGAGCAGTTATACTCTGTAACACATGAGGTCAACATGAGTCAGAATTGACTTGACTGCATACGACAATAACAGCAACAATAATTAGTGTACGGGGTTTTTAGGAAAAGGAAGGTAAGAACTAAGACTGTTAAAAAAAAAAAAAAAAAAGACTGTTAGCATACTGTAAACAGTGTTGGCCCTATACTTTTCACATGCTGTACACCCTCCCTGGGTGATTATCATCCATTTCCATGCATTTAGCAGACATCTGAAGTCCCTGGGTGGTAGAAACAGTTAAGAGTTCTTCTGCTAACCAAATGGTTAGAGGTTTAAGTCCACCCAGAGGTGCCTTGGAAGAAAGGCCTGGCTATCTCCTTCTGAAAAATTAGTCATTGAAAACCTGGTGGAATACAGTTCTACTGTGATATACATAGGATCACCATGAGTTGAAGTAAACTTGATGACAACTGGTTGGTTGGATGGAATGGACATCTATTGGAACGTGACTTCCAAATCTCAATCTTTAGCTTAAACCTCTCTGGTAAGTTTTAGACCTCAGTCTTTAGCCTAAATCTCTCTTGTAAGTTTTAGACCTATATACCAAAATGACCTATTATATATTTCCTCTTAGAATTTATAAAGAAAACCCAGACTTAAATGTAAAAACCTGAAATAGTTTTCTTTCCCCAAATCACTTTTCCTTATGTATTTTCTATCCCAGTGACTGGTACCCTCATCCATCTACTGCTCAAGTCAGAAAGGTAGCTTTCCCACCACACTCAAACATTCAGCCATTCAGTTTGGTTGTGAGGAGTGCAATCCCACTCAGAGTAATGCTAATAAATTATGGATCTTATTGTAAGGACATAGAAAGTCTTCTTTAGAATACAGAAAAATGAACAAGAATTCAAATGGTTTCTTAGAAATAAGATGTTGAAAAGAGACTAGCTGCTGATCTAGACGAGATGTTATAAATTTTCCTGTATGACAACATGTATTCTGCTTATCTTTTACACTGTTGCTTCCCCAGTGCATAGCACAGAACCTATAGTAAGAGTTCAGTGAATCTGACTGGGACTCAGAAGATGCTTGGTGATCATGAAATGGGAGCAAAAGAAAGTAGATAGATCAATGAAACATGTTACCTAGTCTACAGGAACTTCTGAAAACAATCCCTGAACAGTGAGTGGCCCTGTTGACCAAAATCTTAACATCTAGAAGACAGAGTCAGTATTCCTCTTCACCTCTAGCTTGCTTCTTTCACCTTTTGTCCATTAACATGAATGGGCGAGGCTGATAATTTCTCTACATTCCAATTCTCTAATTCGTGTTCCTCCTTACCTTACATTAATGATTTTTGGTTGTTCGTGATGAAGCCTGGGAGATATCTTGCATACTATGAGTCCCAGACTGGCACATTCTCTGTCCAGAAGCAAGCACCACCTGAACACACAGCTGAAACAATAGAGGTATACCTCAGAGATATTTCAGATTTGCTTCCAGACCACTGCAATAAAGCAAATATTGAATAAAGCGAGTCACACTAATTTTTTGGTTTTCCAACTTACACTATACTGTAGTCTATTAAGTGTACAATAGCATTATATTTAAAAAAAATGTATGTACCTTAATTAAAAATGTTTTGATGCTAAAAAATGCTAATCATCATTTGAGCATTCAGTGAGTTGTAATCTTTCTGTTGGTGGGGGGTTTTCCTTTGATGTTGATGGCTGCTGACTGATCAGGGTGGTGGTTGTGGTAATTTCTTAAAATAAGTCAATGAAGTTTGCTGCATCGATTGACTCTTCCTTTCACGAAAGATTCATCTGAAGCGTGCAATGCTATTTGACAGCATTTTACCCACAGTAGAGATTCGTTCACAATTGGAGTCAATCCTCCAAAACCCTATGGCTGCTTTATCAACTAGGTTTATGTAATATTCTAAATCCTTTGTTGTCATTTCAACAATGTTCACGGTAGATTCCATCTGAAGAAACCACTTTCTTTGCTCATCCATAGAAGCAACTCATCCGTTAAGGTATTATCATGAGATTTAGGCAATTCAGTCACATCTTTAGGTGTCAATTCTAATTCTAGTTATCTTGCTCTTTCCACCACATCTGTGGTTACTTCCTACGCAATAGTCTTGAACCCCTCAAAGTCATCCATGAAGGTTGGAATCAACTTCTTTCAAACTCCTGTTAATGTTAATGTTTTGACCTCTTCCCATAAATTACGAGTGTACTTAATGGAATCTAGAATAGTGAATCCTTTCCAGGACGTTTTCCAATTTACTTTGCTCAGATCCATCAGAGGAATCACTATCCATGACAACTATAGCCTTACGGAATGCATTTCTTAAATAATAAGACTTGAATGTGGAAATTACTGCTTGATCCGTGGGCTACAGAATGGACGTTGTGATAGAAGGCATGAAGACAACACTAATCTCCTTGTACATCTCCCGCAGAGCTTTTGGGTAACCAGGTGCATTGTCCATGAGCAGTAAATATTTTGAAAGCAATTTTTTTTTCTAAGCAGCAAGCCTGAACAGTGGGTTTAAAATATTCAGTAAACCATGTGGTAAACAGGTGTGCTATCATCCAGGCTTTATTGTTTCATTTATAGAGCACAAGCAGAGTAGATTTAGCAGAATTCTTAAGGGACCTAGGATTTTGGGGATGGTAAATGATTATTTGGTTTCAACTTAAATTCACCAACTGCATTAGCCTTTAACAAAAGAGTCGGCCTGTCCTTTGAAGCTTTGAAACCTGGCATTGACTTCTCCTCTCTAGCTATGAAAGTTCTAGATGGCATCTTCTTCCAATATAAGGCTGTTTTGTCTACATAGAAAATGTGCTGCTTATCAGCTTTTCTTAGCTAGATTCTCTGGGTAACTAGCTGCAGCTTCTACATCAGCTCTTGCTGCTTCAACTTGCACTTTTATGTTATGGAGACACTTCTTTCATTAAATGTCGTGAACCAACTTCTGCTAGCTTAAAACTTTGCCTCTGCAGTTTCCTCGCCTCTCTCAGCCTTCACAGAATTGAAGATCGTTAAAGCCTTGCTCTGGATTAGGCTTTGGCTTAAGGGAATGTTGTGGGTGGTTTGATCTGCTATCCAGACCACTAAACCTTTCTCCATATTGGCAGTAAGTCTGTTTCAATTTGTTATCATTCTTGTGTTCACTGGAGTAGCACTTTTAATTTCCTTCGAGAATATCTCCTTTGCATTCACAGCTTGACTGTTTGGCACAAAAGACTTAGCTTTTGGCCTGTCTCAGGTTTCGACATGCCTTCTTCACTAAGCTTAATCATTTCTAGCTTTTGGTTTAAAGTGAGAGATATGCGATTCTTCTTTTCACTTGAACACTCACAGGACACTGTAGGGTTATTAATTGGCCTAATTTCAATATTATCATATCTCAGGGAATAGGAAGGCCTGAAGAGAGGGAGAGAGACAGGAGATTGGCCAGTTGGTGGAGCAGTGAGAACACATACAACATTTATCTACTAAGTTAATATAACCGTGGTTTGTGGTGCCCAAAAATAATTACAATAGAATCATCAAAGGTCGCTGATCACAGATCACCATAACAGATATAATAATAATGAGACAGTTTGAAATATTGTGAGAATTACCAAAATGTAACACAGAGACACAAAGTGAGCACATGGTGTTGGAAAAATGGTGCCGATAGACTTACTCCACACAGGATTGCCACAAACCTTCAATTTGAAAAAAGGCACTACTTGAGAAGCTCAATAAAGTAAAGTGCAATAAGATGAGGTATGTCTATACTAGGGAGGGGAATGATTTATAGTTTTAAAAATTTATCAGAAAATGAGAAAGATTTAAAAAAACAGCTAAGCATTCAATTAATGAAGTTGGAAATTGAATATTAAAGCAAACTCAAATAAGCTGGAAGGAAAGAAGTAACAAAGGGTAGAGACCCATGAAATAGAGAACAAAAATAATACCAGCAAAAACAATAGAGAAGATTAACTAAAACTAAAATGGGCCTGTGAAATGACTGAGGTATGGAGACCTCTGGCAAGACTGATAAAGAAAAATAGTAGCATGCAAATAGGCAAAATGTAGAATTAAAAAGGGAAAATAATAACAGATTTAAAAAAGAATAATAAGAAAGTTATATTTAAATCAATTTAAAATCCAATATGAAATATATACATTATTGAAAAAATGACAGGCCACAAAATTAGAAGAAATGGAAAGTTAAAGGGATCAATAAGCATATAAATAAATTGAAATGGTAATCAAAGATTCCCTTTTTCAAAACCCCTGTGCCAAAATTCTACCAAACTGTCAAGAAACTATTAGTTCTAAACTCATAAAAATGTGTTCAGAAAATTTAAAAAAAAAAGAAAAATCTTCCAAGCCTATTTTAGATAGCTTTTTTTTTTTTTTTTTTTTTTAAATAGCTAGCTTAGCTTAAACTTGATACTAAAACTGGGTTAAGACAGCAAAAAAAAAAAAAAAAAGAAAGCCCACTTTACTTACAAATGCAGATGTGAAACGCCTTAATAAAACATTAGCCAACTGAATTCAAAAGTATATTAAAAATAATAATGAAAAATTAGAGTTTATCGAGGAATACAAGAATGTTACAACATTAAAAAAAGTCTAAAAATTTAACTTGCCTATTAACTGACTAATGGTAAGAAGGCAAAGACGTCATTTTGAGGACTAAGGTGTGCCTGAGCCAAGCCATGATATTTTTCAATTGCCTCATATTCATGTGAAAGCTTAGCAATGAATAAGGAAGACAGAAGAATCGATGTCTTTGAATTATGGTGTTAGAGAAGAATACTGAATATACCATGAACTGCCAGAAGAACAAACAAATCTGTCTTGGAAGAAGTACAGCCAGAATTCTCCTTGGAAACAAGGATGATGAGACTTTGTCTCATTCATTTTACAGTCCCCAGGAGGGACTAGTCCCTGGAGAAAGACATCATGCTTGATAAGGGAGAGGGTCAGGGAAAAAGACGAAGACCCTTGACGAGATGGATTGACACAGTGACTGCAACAATGAGCTCAAACATAACAACAATTGCAGGACTGGGCAGTGTTCGTCCTGTTCTACATAGAGTCGTTATGAGTTGGAAATGACCTGACAGCCCTAACAACAAGAAATCACGGTTATCTTTAAAAATTTTTTTTTTTATTATTTTTATTTTTGTTGTTATTGTTGTTGAGAATATACACAGCAGAACATACACCAATTCAACAATATCCTCATGTTCAGTTCAGTGTCACTAGTTACATTCTTTGAGTTGTACAACCATTCTCATCCTTCTTTTCCAAGTTGTTCCTCCCCCATTAACATAAACTCACTGCCTGCCAAGTTTCCTATCTAAACTTTTGAGTTGCTGTTGTCAATTTGATCCTAGATAGATCTTAAAAGAATGCAATGCTCAAGGAAGACCTACTTTACTAGTTAAGCTAAACTACTGTTTGGTTTTAAGAAGGGTGTGATTTTCTTAATAATTGCAGAAAAGCACAGTTGAGAAATCCTGTCTATTATAATACCCTTAGGACACAAGACACAGAAGGGAAATTTCTTAATCTGGGGGGAGTTATATACCAGATTCTTATAGAAAGTCTGTAGTCCCTGGGTGATGAGAAGAGTTAATGAGCTTACTGATAACTGAAAGGTTAGAGATTTGGGTCCACCCAGGGACACCTTGGAAGAAAGGCATCTTGGAAGAAGAGCCACTGAAAACCCTATGGAGCACAGTTCTAGTCTGACACACATGGGGTCGCCATGAGTCAGAGTAAACTCCATAGCAAATGTTTTTTTTATAGCAAGCATACTTAATTGAAAAAATAGATGTATTCTTTTTAAGACCAGGAACAAGACAAGGATTTCCACTATCACTGTCACTGTTTTACACAATTCTGGAAGTTCTGACAAATGTCTTAAGTAAGCAGAAAGAAAAAGAAATGAGGTGAAAATATTGGTAGGAAAGAGGTGCCTCTGCCATTATTTGTAGATATTATGATTATCTATGCAGAAAAATAATATGACATAATCAAGAAGTAAAATTAGAATAAATATGAAATTTTAGCAAGATAGCCAGACACCACAACAAATTTCAAAAATCATGAACATTTCTCCATACTGTAAACATTTAGAAAATATAATCACAAATAAAATACCGTTCATAATAGCAACAAAATCAGTAAAATTTATAGGAATAAACATTTCAAAGAATACACAAGATATCTATGAAAAAAATTTAAAAGCTCTGTTAAAGTAAGTAAAAAAAGATCTGAATAGAAAGAAAGACTTTCCTATTCTTGGATGGGTTGTCTTAATATTATAAAGATATAAATTCTCTTATTAATCTATAAGCTCGATACAATCCCAATCAAAATCTACCAATTTTTTTGAGGCACTTGATAACATTTTTCCAAAATTTGTAGAGAGATTTAGGAATAGGAACATCAACTTTGAAAGAAAAAAATAGAGGGGACATTGCATGTTTTAAAAGGACATATGCAAATAAAAAAATAAGCACCAGACATTAGAGTGGGAGGTGAGGGTAATGACAGAACTGAAATTCAAATTTAGAGCTTCTTGACTTCAAACAGTCATCTCTCCAGTATTTGCTATTTGTTTCCCAGCCCAAACAGAAGCTCTGTGAGGGCAGAGACATTGTCTTCAAAACATTTTCATTATCAAGGTCTACAACAGTGTCTGGCTTATGGAAGTTGCTCAATAAACATTTGTTAAATGAAATGATACAAGGAAAGACATGAAAAGTATACTAATATGGATGATAATTGAAAGCTGAAACAGTGAACAAGGAAGACCAGAAAGAATTGATGCATTTGAATTATGGTATTGGTGAAGAATATTGAATATACCGTGGACTGCCAGAAGAACAAACAAATTATTATTGGAAGAAGTACAGCCAGAAATCTCCTTAGAAGTGAGGATGGTGACACTTCGTCTTATGTACTTTGGACATGTTGTCAAGAGGGACCAGTCCCTGAAGAAGGTCATCATCATTCTTGGTAAAGTAGAGGGTCAGTGAAAAAGAGTAAGACCCTCGCTGAGATGGATTGACACAGTGGTTGCAACAGTGGGCTCAAAAATAGCAATGATTGTGGGGATGGTGCAGAACCAGGCAGTATTTCATTCTGTTGTGCATAGGGTCTCTATGGGTCGGATCCAACCCAATAGCACCTAATAACCATAACAACAACAATAAATGATGATGGAAACATTGACCAAGTGCCTTCTATGAGTCAGGCACTGTTCTAAAAGCTCTAAGTATATTAATTCATTTCATTCTCTCAGCATTTGCAGGTGAAGAAATTGAGACATGGAGAGGCGAAGTAACTGTCAAACTCACACAACTAACGAGGATTAGAACTGGGTCTGAATCTGCATGGTGTGTCTCTGGATGCCAACACTTTATCTACAATGCTGCACTGCCTCTCTTTTATGCATTAATTACAAAAAAAAAGTCTTTGTCAGATTTGTGGAAAGTTTTCTTATATTGGGTCCATGGTGGATAAAATTATATACCATGATATTATATTGAAAAACAGAGCAAGCATCAAAAGAAGATGGAAGGAATACACAGAGTCAATGTACCAAAAATAATTGGTCAACATTCAACGATTTTAGGAGGTATCATAAGATCAAGAACAGACGGTATTGAAGGAAGAAGTCCAAGCTGACCTGAAGGCATTGGTGAAAAACAAGGCTCCAGGAATTGATGGAATACCAATTGAGATGTATCTGTAAACAGATGCAACGCTGGAAGTACTCACTTGTCTATGCCGAGAAATTTGGAAGACAATTACCTGGCCAACTGACTGGAAGAGATCCATTATTTATGTCCATTCCAAAGAAAGGTGATCCAACAGAATGTGGAAATTATCAAACAATGTCATTAATATCATGCACAAGTAAAATTTTGCTGGAGATCATTGAAAAGCGGTTGTGGCTCTACATTGACAGGGAACTGCCAGATATTCAAGCTGGATTTAGAAGAGGCCTGGAACGAGGGATATCATCACTGATGTCAGACGGATCTTGGCTGAAAGCAGAGAAACCAGAAAGCTGTTTATCTGCGTTTTATTGACTACACAAAGGCATTTGACTGTGTGGACCATAATAAATTATGGAGAACATTGGAAGAGCGGAAATTCCAGAACACTTAATTGTGCCCATGTGGAACCTGTACATAGACTAAGAGGCAGTCGCTCGAACAGAACAAGGGGATGCTGCCTGGTTTAAAATCCAGAAAGGTGTGCCTCAGGGTTGTATCCTTTCACCATACTTGTTCAATCTGTATGCTGAGCAAATGATCTGAGAAACTGGACTATATGAAGAAGAAATGCAGCATCAGGATTGGAGTAAGACTCATTAACAACCTGCAATATGCAGATGACACAACCTTGCTTTCTGAAAGTAAAGAGGACTTGAAGCACTTACTGATGAAGATCAATAACTACAGCCTTCAGTATGGATTACACCTCAACATAAAGAAAACAAAAGTCCTCACACCAGAGGAAAGATTGAAGTTGTCACAGATTTCATTTTACTTGGATCTACAATCAATGTCCATGGAAACAGCAGTCAAGAAATCAAACGAGGTATTGCATTGGGCGAATTGGCTGCAAAAGACCTCTTTAAAGTATCAAAAAGCAAAGCTGTTACTTTGAGGACTAAGGCACACCTGATGCAAGCCATGGTATTTTCAATTGCGTCATATGCATGCGAAAGATGGACAATGAATAAAGAAGATTGAAGAATTGATGCCTTTGAATTATAGTGTTGGTG
Source organism: Elephas maximus indicus (assembly GCF_024166365.1). NCBI lineage: Eukaryota > Metazoa > Chordata > Mammalia > Proboscidea > Elephantidae > Elephas > Elephas maximus. Next base: position 54,935,596 of record NC_064833.1, on the reverse strand, counting down.
AAGAATATTGAGAATATATTCAATATTCTTCTGAACAAACAAATCTGTCTTGGAGGAAGTACAACCAGGATGCTTCTTAGAAGGGGGAATGGTAAGAGTATCTCTTACGTACTTTGAACATGTTATCAGGAAGGACCAGTCCCAGGAGAAGGGCATCGTGCTTGGTAGAGGATCAACGAAAGAGAGAAAGAACCTCAGTGCAATGAATTGACATAGTGGCTGCAACATGGTTCTAGCATAGGAAGGATTGTGAGGATGGTGCAGGACTGGGCAACTCAACAGCACCCAACAACAACAACATAATGTCATATATTTTTATCCTATAATTACACATATTCCATAGCCTTCTATTCTTCAGTCTTTAATCAGAAATTGTAATTCGTATTTTTTTATGATTGCTGTAAAAACCAAACCAAACCCCTTGCCGTCGAGTCAATTTTAACCCACAGAGTCCCTACAGAACAGAGTAGAACTGCCCCCTGCTGTTTCCAAGGCTGTATTCTTCACTGAAGCAGACTGCCACATCTTTCTCCTGTGGAGCGGCTTGTGGATTCAAACCTCTGATCTTTCAGTTAGCAGCCGCGTTGCACCACTAGGGCTTCTTATGATTGTTGTAGGGTACTAGAAATTAATTTACACTATGGTGTTGTTTGTTGTTCTTAGTTGCTCTTGAGTTGATTCTGATTCATGGTGACCCCACGTGTGCAGAATAGAACTGTTCCTTAGAGTTTTCAAGGCTGTGACCTTTCAGAATCAGATTGCCAGGCCAGTCTTCTGAGGTTCGTTTCGGTGGGTTCCAACTGCTATTGGCTAGTAGTCCAACACTTACTGTTAGTGCCACTCAGGGACTAATTTACACTATGTTGTTGTTGGATGCCATTGAACCTATTCCTACCCATAGCCACCCTATGTGACAGAATAGAACTGATCCATAAGGCTTTTTTTTTTCTTAAATAAATGAATTTAAATTTGGCTTATTTTTTCCAAACATGGTTTATTTGATTGTTTCTAGGTTATTAGCTTTATCTTAAGAAATATAACACAATTCTAAAATAGATTTCTCAAAATAAATTTGTTTTTTAATTAAACAAAATTTTCTTTTTTTATTGTACTTTAGATGAAGGTTTATAGAACAAACTGTTTCTCATTAAACAGTTAGTACGCTTATTGTTTTATGACATTGGTTAATGACCCCATGACATGTCAACACCCTCCCTTCTCAACCTTGAGTTCCCTATTACCAGCTTCCCTGTCCCCTCCTGCCTTCTGGTCCTTGCCCCAGGGCTGGTGTGCCCCTTTAGTCTCATTTTGTTTTATGGGCCTGCCCACTCTTTGGCTGAAAGGTGAAGCTCAGGAGTGACTTCATTACTGAGCTGAAAGGGTGTCTGGGGGCCATATTCTCAGGGTTTCTCCAGACTCTGTCAGGCCAGCAAATCTGGTCTTTCTTTTTGAGTTAGAATTTTGTTCTACATTTTTCTCCAGCTCTGTCTGGGACCCTCTATTGTGATCCTTGTCAGAGCAGTCAGTGGTGGTAGCCAGGAACCACCTAGTTGCACTGGGCTCAGTCTGGGGGAGGCATTGGTAGATACAGTCCATTAGTCCTTTGGACTAATCTTTCCCTGTCTTTAGTCTTCTTTATTCTTCCTTGCTCCCGGAGGGGTGAGACCAGTGGAGTATCCTAGATGGCCGCTCACAGGCTTTTAAGACCCCAGTCACTACTCACCAAAGTAGAGTGTAGAACATCTTCTTTGTAAACTATGTTATGCCAGTTGAGCTCGATGTTTCCCAAGACCGTGGTCCCTGCAGTCCATAGGGCTTTCTCTACTGTAATTGTTATGGGAACAGATCACCAGGTCTTTCTCCTGAAGAGCCACTGGGTGGGTTTGAACAGCCAGTCTTCTAGTTAGCAGCTGAGCACTTAAACTTTGTGCCACAAGGGCTCCTTAACTTACATTGTAGTATGCCATTAACTTTTAAAATTTCACTACTGCTCTGAAAATAAACAAATTATTTAATATTATTGAAAGTTCTATTAGGAGTTTCTGGATCAAAGTATAAAACCAAAAAACAAACAAACAAAACTCCAAATCCATTGTCATCAAGTGGATTCTGACCCACAGCGACTCTATAGGGCAGAACAGTACTGCCCCATAGGGTTTCCAAGGAGCAGCTGGTGGATTGCAACTGCTGACTTCTTGGTTACCAACCAAGCTCTCAATCACTACACCACCAAAGATCAAACCATAGAAGGTGGAAAATTTACCGAGCATTTATTTGTCTGCTGAGAAATGGTTGTTAGAGCAGAGTAAATATTGTTTTCATTTGGACATATTTATTGGAAATGTGTTTTTAGCTTGGCTGATAAATAAGTGAGAGTGTTTCAATTTACAGAGACTGTGCCAGAATGGTCTGATAGAAACTCAGCACCATTGCCTTCTCTGATGCCTTCCTTTGAATTACAGGGGCTGTAATCTTGGTGGGGGAAACCCTGGTGGCGTGGTGGTTAAGTGCTACGCTGCTAACCAACGGGTCGGTAGATCCTATCCGCCAGGAGCTCCTTGGAAACTCTATGGGACAGTTCTACTCCGTCCTATAGGGTTGCTAGGGGTCGGAATTGACTCGGTGGCACTGGGTTTGGTGGTTTTATTCTTGGTGGGGACCTGGTGGCGAGGTGCTTCAGCGTTTGGCCCTGGTAACTCAGTGGTTAAGAGCGTTGCTGCTAAGCCAAAAGTGAAGCAGTTCGAATCCACCAGCTGCTCCTCAGAAATCCTATGGGGTGGTTCTACTCTGTCCTATAGGTCACTATGAGTCCGAATCGATTAGATGACAAGGAGTTTGTTTGCTTTTTTTTTTGTTATTCTTGGTATTAACATTTTCTCGAATCTGTGGCCAGCAGGGTTCTGAGGTAGATTTTTCCCGTGAGAGGCTTTTGTAGATTTGGAAGGCGGAAGAGCAGCAGAAGCAATCAGCACTCCTGCAGGCAGTTCCTGGGCTTCAGCAAACGGGCCCAGGTGAAGACCCGCCAGCAGCTTTCCCCATACTCCTGTGAGTCGCCCGCTTCCAGGCTGCAGGCAGCTGAACTCCGCGATAGTGGTGGTCTGTAATGTCTCTGCTTTCCCATTTCCTGAAAACCTGCGGAGGCTTTGCTGACCTTTGCTGCCCCAACTCTCTAACTGGTTTTATAAGTCTCTAACTCAGTTTTAAAATTTTATTTCTGGGTGAACTACCTAGACTGGCTTCTGTTTTTCGGACCTGAACCAAATTTTCTCAGAGAATATTTTAGTTGATTGTTGTTGTTGTTAGGTACCCTCCAGTCGGTTCTGATGCATAGTGAGCCTATGCACAGCAGAAAGAAACACTGCCCGGTCCTGCGCCATCCTTACAATCGTTGTTACGCTGGAGCTCATTGTTGCAGCCACTGTGTCAATCCACCTCGTTTAGGGGCTTCCTCTTTTCCGCTGACCCGGTACTTTGCCAAGCATGATGTCTTTCTCCAGGGACTGATCCCTCCTGACAACATGCCCAAAGTATGTGTATTTTAGTTGATAGATTGTTTATAATTTTTTCTGCAAGATATTTAATTTTTTAAAAGAGAATAAATAGAACCACTAGTAACAATATTGCTTTAGAAGTATTTCTTTGGAGTTGTTTAGTACACTGCTAGCTTCTAAAATACAGCTGAGGAAGATTTTCTTGGGAGATGTGTAGGCACATTTTTAACACAAAGAAGTAGAAGAACCTTTGAAATATTCTTCAGAATTATGTGGATACAAATAATCGCTCCTTCCAAAGAAGATACCTGTACCGTCTCCCGATTCTTCTGGCCATTCCCACTTTCTAGGATGTTCTAAATTATTAAACTAATGAAAACACTACAAAGACTCATCTTTATACAGGGCTTTCAGTTTACAATTCACGTCCCATACATTTATCTCTGGATCCCCACATATTTAAGCCCCCCTCCAGTATCTTTCCACATTTTGACCCGTTTTCCCTTATGGTAACACTCAAAGTGTTGCGTTTCACATTCTATGCCTCTTCCACCTCTAGATTTTAAACTTCTTGAGTAGGAAAAAAAGTCCTGTTCATCATTGTTTGCCTGATGTTTAGCCCAGGGCCAATCTCCTGGTAGGCAGTCAGAAAAGATACACTTAATGAATGGATGGATATAAATGGTGGAGGCTGAGTTGACTCTAGGCAACTTGGACTCCAAAATCCATGACCTTTTTATGATATCACTTTTTTTTCTCCTTCAGAATATATTTATGATGTCAAAACAGTTGGTGAAATAATTGAAAAAGCAAAAACAACCTGTGATATATTTCAAGGAAGCTACTTTACATCATGTTAACCAAAAATAAATAAATAAAGGGAGGGGGTGGGGAGGAGAGGAAAATCTGACATTATTTTTCTTTTAAACTTCTATTAATCCCAATCTACCTTTCCAGCCACATCTCTGTAGACTCTGCAGCACAAATATTCCATTCCATCTGATAGTTAATAACAAGTTGATGGTTAACAAAACAATTCATACTCTGTGCCTGGAAGACTTGACAAATGCTTGTTTTTAAATGTCATGTCTACCTGAGAAATTCAGGGAAGGAGAGAAATAGCAATGGCAGATGGGGTGGGTTTTTTTTTTGAGCCAAAGTTCTAAGCAAACTTTATCCTGATGAAGAGCTTTTCATTCCAGAAAATCACTGTGTGTAAAGAGCTATACCTGTGTTGAGATATACATGTATTAGACATCTCTTCTCAAGGATCTCACTACCTTGTGGGAGAGTCAGATATTCAACAATAAAAGATGAGAAGTACTAAACAGCAGACAAAGTAAATGATGAAACTTGATATTAAAGGACAATCTTCATACTGGGTTTTTGCTGGAAGAGGCATCCCTTGAGGCCAAGCTAACAGGCGGATTTGAGGAGTACAGGCAATTGCTATTCCTTCTCCCAATCGCCTACCTCCAAGTATAAAGCACAGCTTACCCTAGAGGATTATTGCCCTCACATGGTTTTAGTACTGTTCAAAGCATAGAAAAATTCATTGCTAATTCATCTGCCCAACTAATTCTTAAGGTAAAGCTAAATTAATGCAAATCGTTCTGTCCTTCCTGTTGCAGGTAAGAATGGATGCATATGAAATGTGCGTTGAAATGTTTAGGTTGCAGGGACATTGCCCAAGAACAGACATTGGAGTGAGTGGGAAATGTGGTTAAAGGTGGACTTGGATTCTGGAATGGGGTCCCTTCATGAATGCAAGGAACTTCATATTTGTATTTTGCACAGAATCAAATTCATGCAGGTGTGTATGATAATATTGTGTATTTTGACTTGTATAGTCATAGTAATGAAATTAAAAAAAAAGATATCGTCTTAATTATACTAGTCAAAAATTTTGTCTGATTTAATCTTCTAAAATTTTTTCCACAGCAGAGTGCCTTTTTTTTTTTTTTTGGTAGATGTTTGTTACCAGATAAATCACGTATTCATCAAGAATTGCTGTGATTGCCTAACAGAGGGAAAAAAGCCCCACCCTAAATTAAAAATAAGACCCATCTACTTTAATTATAAAATGAGAATGATTACTCCTACTTACTGATTACTTAAATATTCATGAGAAAAGCCTCCAAATTTAGATAGCTCTATATTTAAGGATAGAAGTACGTTCACGGTTCTTATAAGGAGGTACAGTTAAGTCTTTATTCCCATAGCCGAGCTCCTGGCGAGCTGTAGAAGATACCTGTCTTGCTTTCTGTACATTTAAAAGGTAGTGAGTAGAGGGGAGAGAGTTTCTCTCCTGAGACAAATGGAGTGGGTCAGGGTGATTTTGCCTTGGATGCTATGAGTCAGAATTGACTCGATGGCAGTGAGTTTAGTTTGGTCTTTTTTGGGCACAAAAATAATTTATTCTCTTATTCTTTTTGAATGCACATAATACTTCAAATATTGGATATCTGGATTCTGAAAATTGGGCTTCAAAAATGTGCTCATAGAGGAGAATGGAACATTGCCAGGTGCCCAGGGGATTTCTGGAACTGCCTGGGAAATATTGGAAGGGGTGGCAGGAAAGTTTCTCCCAGCCTGCACACCCTGGATGGATTGTTGGTTAGATGCCTGGATGTTAGAGCTGGGAGGGACCCTTTGTTGTTAGGTGCCGTCAAGTCAATTCTGACTCATAGTGACCCCATGTGACAGGGTCGTATTTCCCCATAGGGTTTCCTAGGCTGTAATCTTTATAGAAGCAGATTGCCAGGTCTTTCTCCCATGGAGTGGCTGGGTGGTTTCGAACTATCAATGTTTTGATTAGCAGCCAAGCTCTTAACCATTTGTATCACCAGGGCTCCTTAGGATGGACCCTAGGGGTAATGAAACCCAAGCCACAATTTTACTAATAATGAGATGGAGGCTGAGAGGGATGAAATGGTGAAGTAATAAACAAAAAATCAGTTAGTAGCAGAAATGAGACCAAAATTCCAGTTTCCAGAGTCCCAGTTTAATGCCATTTCTGATACTTTGTATGCTTTTGGCCTTCTTAGACTTCCGGAATAAGAGTTTCAACCCCTACATCTAGCTTTTCTCCTAAGCAACATATGAATTAGAAGATGTGTCTTTGTTCTTGGAATTTAGTCCTGTGATCTTGCTCCCAGTCCACTGCTCTAAAAGTTTGCCTTAGAGATTGCCACCTAGTTCATCTACTAATGAGATGGAATGGATGGGTGAAAAGGAGGCAAGCTGAGATCATTCCAGTTTAATTCAGTTCTGTTCTGACATCAACTGCAAATGCAGTGCTTCTTACTGTGACCCTAACCACTAGAGTCAGAGCTTGAAGTCCTCCAGAGTACCAAATCTGCCCAAGACTTCAGATACCAAACCAAGCTTGGGTCCCCATGACAGCCTCACTTCTGACTTGGAGGCTACAAACTCAGGATGCTAGCCATAAGTCAGGAGTCCCCAGAGGCTCTACTCACTTCTGACCTGCTGGCTATGAATTTGAGGCTTCCCACTACTCCCTCAAGATGCCACCCAGGAGCTTGGGGTTCCCTGATGCCCTGCTCACTTCTGACCTGCAGGCTCTCACTACTCTCTTGGGTGTGATAATTTGCTAGAATGACACACAGAAAGTGCTATAATTAGGATTATAATTTTTTATAGCAAAAAGGATTCAAACAAAGAGTTGCATAGGATGGGATCTGTGAAGGTTTTCAGTGTGGAGCTTCTGTGTCGCTGTACTCTCCCATCTACCAACCTGCACGCACATGGAGCTTCAGCTTCCAGAACCTTTACTGGCGCCTCATTATGCATAAATGATTGGCTGAATCATTGCCCACGTGATTGAATTCGACCTCCAGGCACCACCCCCACCTTCCCTGAGGTTGGCTGATATTAGCGCCCACTCAAGAGTCACTTCATTGTCATAACCTGTTACACAGGTGTGGTCTGGAGCCCTCAGAGGCTAACAAAGACTACTGTCACTGGGGAAATTCCAAGGTTGTGGAGGTTATCTCCCTACAAGGACAAAGGACAAAGACCAAATTCTTTGCGTTATGTTAATTGCAAACCCTACAGGATGGAACATGAGTCCTTCCTTCCCCGAAATGGGATGTTCTATCTTGTTTTGATCAGTATTTTTTAATGTATATTATCATTACCTCTCCTACTAGATTTTGTGCATCTGGAGGGCAATGGCCATGCCCTTTTTCCCTGTTTTCTGTTTATTTGGCAAAAAAAGGTAAGCACAATGAACACAATACGTTTGTGTCAATACATTTTTATTTGAGTAGTACTTTAATCAAGGAAGCAGGCATAAAATATAACACTGCTGAACAGCTCAGTCAGATTCTGTGGCCTGACTGAGCCATAAAGCTAAGGACATATTTCCATTAATTTACCTTCCTGCTTAAAAAATGTACTAACACACATGTGCCATCTTAGAAAAGTATAGAATGCATTGTCCAAAGTTTGGTCAGAAAAAACAGAAACCACTCAAGATATCACAAGCAGAAAAGGATTCAGCACAAGGAATTAGGTCCTTTTGAAAACATTGGAAGGGTCGGAGGACAAATGAAAGTCAGAGAATACTGTCACATACTCTCAGGTGCTCTAGTTTTCAGAAAGTCTCTGGAATCATAGGAATACACTGGTTATGTTCAAAGCTGCCTCCAGTACTGAGCCAGGTGATTCCTAGGAAAACACCCAGAAACTGCTGTAAAATATTTCATTTGCTGAAGCCCATGGGTCTGTGGCTTTTCCTCCAGTGGAGAAGTGATAGCATGACTTCTGCTTCTCTCCTACCTCTCAAATCATGCAGGTGTCTTCTGGTTGGCACATTCTTGCCTGAAACCTTGCAGGCAGGGCTTTTGGGAAATGTAGCTTCCAGGCTTATAGCTCCTGCAACACAGGGGAGAGCTTAGGGAGTTGTTGTTAGGTGCCATTGAGTTGGTTCTGACTCATAGCAGCCCTGTGCTCAACAGGATGAAATACTGCCCAGTCCTGCACCATCCTTACGCTCATTGTTATGCTTGAGCCCATCGCAGCTACTGTGTCAATCCATCTTGTTGAGAGTCTTCTTCTTTTTCACTGACCCTCTTCTTTACCAAGCATGATGTTTTTCTCCAGGAACTGGGCCCTCCTGATAACATGTCCAAAGTACATGAGACAAAGTCTTGCCATCCTTGCTTCTAAGGAGCATTTTGGCTTTACTTCTTCCAAGACAGATCTGTTCATTCTTCTGGCAGTCCATGGTATATACAGTATTCTTCACCTACAGTATAATTTAATGGCATCAGTTCTTCTTCGGTCTTCCTTATTCATTGTCCAGCTTTTGTATGCATGTGAGGCGATTGAAAACACCATGGCTTGGGTCAGGCACACCTTAGTCCTCAAAGTGACAAGGTGAGTATAAATGGTGCCAGGTTTCCGACGGCAATGAAATACAAAACAATTTCCACAGCTTTTAATTGTTATGTTCTTACCAATTATTTTTTTATTCTGGTAACTGAAATATATCCTGCTCAGCATTTTATTCATTTATTCATCTGATAATTAGAGTATGTAACTTATATGCACATAATACAGCTTTGATTTGGCTAAGAAAAGTAGTTTGAGCAATTATTCATCAGAATATCCTATAGGAGTGAACATGATACTTAGGCCATTGAAAAAATTCTTCAAATATAAGAAATGGTGTGGCTATACTCTGATTTAAAAAAACTACCCCAAGGAGACATTATGGCTCGAGAGATTTTTATGTTTGAAAGGAAAATATGAGGAATGCAAATAATTTTTAAACTATTCCATTTGCCTTTGAGAGAGACTAAAACTTTGGGATCAAAGTTTTGAAATAAGTTATTAGTATTATTTACAGGTATATGATTTTCTTTGCTTTTACCAGTTATGATTATCTAAATAGAATGACAAGTATCTCAAAAACCTTTACGGTTTGAGGGAAAAAAAAATCTTTTTGTTGAAGTAATACCATTTTCCTGTTGACAGTCATGACTTCCCTTTGCAAATATTTACCAATTTACACATTTTAATGTTGTCAATATATGGAATTTAATTGTGTCTTATTTCCCAGAGAAAATACCGTTTCCCAGTGGATTTAAGACTAGAGTTACAGAAAAGATGATAAAGAATACCTGTGTGAATAATAAATCCAAACCAAACCCACTGCCACCAAGTTGATTCTAACTCAGAGCAAACCTGCGGATAATAAAAAACCAGTACCTGTGGATAATAACTATAAATAGAGGAGGGCGGGGATGAAGAACAAAATCGTTCCATTGTCTTTCTTGGAGGGAAAATTGTACCTTTGTATGTGTAACAGGATAACACGTATTCATATTATACTGCTCACAGCCTATCCCCTCTGCCGGTTTGTAATTGTCAGTAATAGGTGAGGGAGAAGTCATCTGTAAACACTGCATAGGTAACCTAGGTAGGAGACAAAGTAGGGAAGGTATTTGGAAGGGACCAGGATTGGCAAACAGGAGGCTCAGGTGTGGGAGTGAGAAAAGGAGGAACAAGAAGTGTTACTGAGGGATGTGACTTGTATTTCCTTTAATTTCTTTGGAGAGACATGGGTAAAGACTGAAAAAATGCTTTATTAGTATAATCCAAAGAGACAATTAATATTATTATTAGTAATAATAGCATGACTTAGTAATATTAGTCATCTGTTTGGATTATGTTTATTGAAATGTAACACTGCTCCTGAATTTGGTCACATTATACAGGTTTCATGAGCATATGAGACCTTGGATTAGAAGACCAAGCTGGGCAAGAGTGAGACCTGGGGAAGCAGAAGCCTTTCTGCTTCTGGGCTGCCCCCTCAGTGATGCATCCTGACATGGGATCTGTGTTTCGGGGAATATATAAATTGCAATGGGCAAGTCTCCCTTGTAGCATGAAACCTTGAAGGCTGTTCATCTTTTGTTTATATGAACAGATGGTCCTTTATTGAGGAGACTGACTTCCATAAATATCAAGCCATTCAGACAGGTAGCTCAAGAAGACCCCCTTTTTGTTTGTTCATCCACTTTGCTCTGTGTGGTTTGACCTTTCATGTGAATAACCCATGAGTTTGTTGTCTCAGGTGAGGGATCTCATTATTTTGGCCTCGAGGACTGTGTGTACTCTTAAATATTTATCTGTGGTCTCAAGATTCAGTCATTCACTAAATAAATATGTACTGAGCATTTATATTAGGTACTAAGAAGTATGGAGACACTACGTGTTGCAGAGTAGAACTGCACTCCATAGGGTTTTCAGGGCTATGACAACTTTTGCAAAGCAGATCTTCAGGCCTTTTTTTCTGAGGCCCTTTTGGGTGGGTTCAAACCACCAACCTCTTGGATAATAGTTGCACTCTTAAGCATGAGTTGGAGTTGACTCCACAGCAGTTGTTTTTTTTTTTCAGTTGAGAAGTATGTTTGGTTCTGAGGTACAACAAAGAAAAAAAAGGCCTCAGTCTTCATGGAGTTTTCATTCAAGAGAGAGAGACAAACATTTAATAAGTAAAAACATTAAACAAGATAATCACAGACTCTGTTAAGTGCACCGTAGGCAATAAGCAAGGTGATTAAATACAGTAGAAGCTACTGTAGGTAAAGGAATACCTCTCTTCAGAAAGACATTGCTCAGCAATGAGAAAGACTCAGCTTTGGGAGAATCTGGTTGGAGAATATTTTAGGCTGAGGGAACAGCCGGTACAAAATTCTACAGGCTGGAGAGTGGGGATCATAATTTACCAATATGGGTCCCAGGTGGCAAAGATCTATTTTGCCAACTCTATGCTTTCTTTGCAATTTGATAACTTTAGGCAAATTTACTTAACCTTTCTACCTCAGTATGCCTATCTTCAACATGGAATGATAATATATAATTTTTAAGATTATTATGTGAAATAATAAAACATCTAGCACGATCTCTAGCACCTAATAAGTGTTTGATAGATGATCGCTATTATTATTATTACTGCTGTTATATGGAAAAGAAAAATATAGACTAAAGTTGATGACAGATCAGAGTTCTATTTATAACCCTCTGGTTTTAGCCAAATTTACAATGGCTTAGGTGCAGCAGAATTGATGTTAAACAAACAAACAAACTCATTGCTGTCAGGTTGATTCTGACTCATAGCGACCCTACAGGACAGAGTAGAACTGTCCCATAGGGTTTCCAAGGAGTGGCTGGTGGATTTGAACTGCTGACCTTTAGGTTATCAGCTGAGCTCTTAAACACTGCTCCACTAGAGCCAAGTAATTGTGAAAATACCTGTAACTGGGCAGAAACATTACAGCTCTTGCTATTAACCTCCCTCTACTCAGTGGTGTTACTGTATAGACTATATGATTGTCTGATTCAAAATGGCCAATATCAGTCCATTTCAGCTCACTAATGCCTAGAATATCGATGTTTACACATTCCATTTCATTTTTGATGATTTCCAATTTTCTTAGATTCATACTTCATACATTCCAGGTTCCGATTATTAATGGATGTTTGCAGCTGTTTCTTCTCATTCTGAGTCATGCCACATCAGCAAATGAAGGTCCTGAAAGCCTTATTCCATCCACGTCATTAAGGTCGACTCTACCTCAGGGAGGCAGCTCTTCCCCAGTCATCTTTTGAGGGCCTCCCAACCTGGGGGCTCATCTTCCAGCACTATATCAGACAATGTTCCGCTGCTATTCATAAGGTTTTCACTGCCCAATGCTTTTCAGAAGTAGACTGCAGGGTCCATATTTATGCCTATTCCCAAGAAAGGTGATCCAGCTGAATGTGGAAATTATGGAACAATATCATTAATATCACATGCAAGCAAAATTTCGTTGAAGATCATTCAAAAAGGGCTGCAGCAGTATATCGACAGGGAACTGCCAGAAATTCAGGCCGGTTTCAGAAGAGGACGTGGAACCACAGATATTATTGCTGATGTCAGATGGATCCTGGCTGAAAGCAGAGAATACTAGAAGGATGTTTACCAGTGTTTTATTGACTATGCAAAGGCATTCAACTGTGCGGATCATAACAAACTATGGATATCATTGCAAGGAATGGAAATTCCAGAACACTTAATTGTACTCATGAGGAACCTTTACATACATCAAGAGGCGGTTGTTCGGACAGAACAAGGGGATACTGATTGGTTTAAAGTCAGGATAAGTGTGCGTCAGGGTTGTATTCTTTCACCATACCTATTCAATCTGTATGCTGAGCAAATAATACGAGAAGATGGACTATATGAAGAAGAACAGGGCATCAGGATTGGAAGAAGACTCATTAACAACCTGTGTTATGCAGATGACACAACCTTGCTTGCTGAAAGTGAAGAGGACTTGAAGCACTTATTAATAAGGATCAAAGACCACAGCCTTCAGTATAGATTGCACCTCACCATAAAAAAAACAAAAATCCTCACAAGTGGACCAATGAGCAACATCATGATAAATGGAGAAAAGATTGAAGTTGTCAAGGATTTCATTTTACTTGGATCCACAATCAACACCCATGGAAGCAGTAGTCAGGAAGTCAAAGGAGGCATTGCATTGGGTAAATCTGCTGCAAAGGATTCAAAGTGTTGAAGAGCAAAGATGTCACCCTGAAGACTAAGGTGCACCTGACCCAAGGCATGGTATTTTCAATCGCATCATATGCATGTGAAAGCTGGACGATGAATAAGGAAGACCGAAGAAGAGTTGACGCCTTTGAATTGTGGTGTTGGTGAAGAATATTGAATATACCATGGACTGCCAAGGAATGAACAAATCTGTCTTAGAAGAAGTACAGCCAGAATGCTCCTTAGAAGCAAGGATGACAAGACTGCATCTTACATACTTTGGACATGCTGTCAGGAAGGATCAGTCCCTGGAGAAGGACACCATGCTTGGCAGAGTACAGGGTCAGCGGAAAAGAGGAAGACCCTCAATGAGGTGGATTGACACAGTGGCTGTAACAATGAGCTCAAGCATAACAACGATTGTAAGGATGGCTCCGGACCGGGCAGTGTTTGGTTTGTTGTGCATAGGGTCACTATGAGTTGGAACCGACTCGACGGCACGTAACAGCAACCCTCAGTGGTGTTACAGTACTCATTGAAGATTTACAGATAAAAATGTCTCCCTGTCTGCATGAGAGGGAGACATTTTTATCCCAATCTCCCCACTATCCCTATCTATATTGGTTCTATGAAGGAACCAACTGGCTCTCTGCCAATGGATTGGGAAATTGGGCTCAAGATTTATAACCATGGATATAGAAAACTTAACCAAAAAAGCCAAAAACAAACCTATTGCTGTTGAATCAATTCTGACTCATAGCAAACCTATAAGACAGAGTAGAACAGCTCCCCAAAAGCCATTGCCCTTAGGGTTGTAAATCTTTATGGAAGCAGATTGCCACATCTTTCTCTTGCAGAGCAGCTGGTGGGTTCGAACCACCAACATTTTGGTTAGCAGCTGAGTGCTTTAACCAATGTGTCACCAGGACTGTTTGAAAACTTAACAGTACCATATAAATAAGCAATTAATTGTCAATATTTTTGGTCTGATTGTCTAGACTCCAGTGAGTTAACTTTAGGATGGATTTTATACTTGGCATGATGCCCTGCGTATTTTCATGAACTTCAAAGACAACTCCGCACTCAAGTCAGCTTCATTGCTGCGTATAGTTAGATAAGCCGGGGTTTTTCAGCTGCAAAGCATGGATTTCTTCTAATTCGTTTCGCTAATCTGACACACTTGTAAATTCCGACTTTTTTACTCAAATGGTATATAAGAAAAGCAAAATGTACCAAGTTTATTTAAAAAAATACATGCATTTGAAACCTGTCTCACCCATCTATCCTTTTTCTCCGTAAAATAATCTGTGATCCTCCTAAAGACAGCAATACTATTTGCTACTATATAAAGGAAATCTGTTTTAAAGGATACTTTTTTTTTTTTTTTTCTGAAAAAAGGCAAGAGTTCTTGAATTACTGTTGGATACTGGAAAGAGCATCGACCACTACCTCAGGGCAAGACTTCGGTCAGTTTTGCTTTGCAAAAGGCAAAGGCCCGAGTTTCATCATTTGTAAACTTGGAATAATAATAGTGTACGTGATTTGTGGAGTTATTGTGAGGATTAAATACATGTGAAGTGCTGGTGTATAGCAAATAAGAGTCATCATGAAAGGTCCAGAGAGAGATCATAGAAGAAAAGAAAAAGTTCCTGCTCCTGCCCATCCTTTCCCTTCCAGTACCACCACCAGCATCCCTCTTACCCAGTGGTTTGTATAGCCTTCCATCTGGCCTCCCCTCTGCTATATTCTTCTCTTCACAGTGTGCATCATTGGTCATTCACTATTACTATAAGTGGGTGATTATTATCTTAACTACTAGTTGTTATTGTTAGCTGCTGTCAGCCCCTTACGCATGGGGACCCCCTGTGTTACAGAGTGGAACTGCTCTGTAGGATATTCTTGGCTGTAATCTTTATGGAAGGAAATCTCCAAGGTTTTCTTCTGTGGAGCCACTGGATGGGTTTGAATTGCCAACCTCTTGGTTAGCAGTTGAGCGCAAACTGTTTGTGCCACCCAGGATCCTGTTAACTAGTAGTGGTTCTTGCAATAATAAGATAAAATAAGTAGTGTTAATAGTGTGAGTTTCCATGAATAACTATGACTTGTGTGAATGATTGCTGTAGTAAAATTATGCTAATAAGTTTGGAATAAAAGACTTCCATACGTAAAAACTCATAGTGGTTTGAGTTTGAGTTTTTACATATAGAAGTCTTTTATTCAAAACTTCTTATTAGCATAATTTCACTGTAGCAATCATTTGCTCTGAGTTGGAATAGACTCAAGAGCAACGGGTTTGGTTTGGTTTTTAGTTATAAGTGGAGATTACTTTGGATAAGGGCTTCAGTATTAAGAACATATCCCCTCAGAGGGCTTTGGATGTTGTTTGGGTGCCAGGCCTCTTAAATCTTGTCTGGTTAAAGTCTGAGGAATTGAAATGTAATTGACTTGTCCAGTCTCAGTAGCTTGCTATTGATACATAAGAAAGTGCAACAACACAGATTCAGATTTAAGGATGGGATTTACAATTACATTAGTTTTTAATTAAAAATTAACATTTTGAAAAGTAGAGAAAAATCATTCCATCAAGATTAAATAGATACTGACATTTTTTAAAATCATAATTGCTTCAGAAATCTCTTTTACTTTTCTAAACAAGTCAAAGTTTAAGTTATAGCTAAATTCCACTCTTCCCTTTCCCTCCCTTCTTGCTCAGAGGCAACTGAGATTGTAATGTTGGAATGGGACTGAATATCTTCTATTTGCCCCTCCAAGTCCACTCTCCACCATTCTCCAGCCTGCTGTCTGACCCAGGAAGATGACCTGTGAAAGCTACACCAGTGGGGTTCCTGAGACCTCTGCCTTCTAGTTGGGAAGTTTCAGCAGAAGATTAGAGGGAAGGGGAACGGTGGGACCATTGCTTATTTCCCTGGCTCCCTCCTTGCAGGTCCCTTTAGCAGGGTTTTCTCAGAACTGAAGGTTCTTGTTCCTTTCAAGGGGGCCGACTGTACAGGACCTTCTCTCCTCTGGGTTCTGATAATTGTCCTGGCCTCTTATCTTTAGACATAGATATGGTAATAGCAAGCTTGTTAGTATCCCCAAAACGGTGTATTATCTCTTGTGGTTCTCCTACAAACATATCCCTATATCATTATCCATCGTGTATAATGTCCATTCTAGCAAAGGATAAGATCAAAGAAGAGGATCTACAGGACATGGGAGTGGGGTGATGTGATTCCTAAGAACCTGGTTTTGGAGAAGAAATTCTTCCTAATTAGTAGATTTGAAAAGTTGCCTGGAGAAGAGCAATGGAGATCTTAAAAAACGATAATTATTTTAAGGCTGTGTTTTGAGAAGAGCCCCTGTGACGCAGTGGTTAAGAGCTCAGCTGCCAACCAAAAGATCATCAGTTCAAATCCACTGGCCACTCCTTGGAAACCCAGTGGGGCAGTTCTGCAGCAATGGGTTTGGTTTTGGTTCCGTATGTTTTGAGATCTGTGTCTAACTATGCATTCCTCCCTCTCCCAGTCTTTCCTATGTTATTCATTCCTTTTAATCACTGTGGGGTCCTGAGCAGGTGTAGGTGTAGGTGCAGGGGACCAAGAATTTTTCTTAAATTCTTGACTTATGAAAAGTGGGCTAGCTTTTATACTTACTGTGAATTCCTTAGGCTTTGGAGCCTCTGTCACTAAAACCCTGAGTCCCAGATGTTGTTGATGACCAAGAATACAACTCTTGAGTTACCATGGTCTTGTCATTTTACCTGAGGCAGTCTTACAAGACATGGAGTCTAACCTATGTGGTGGTGGTAGTTGTTGTTAGTTGCTGTTGAGTCAATTCCAATTTATGGTGACCCCATGTGTACAGAGTAGAACTGTTTCATAGGATTTTCATCACTGTGTCTGTTCAGAAGTAGATCACTAGGCCTGTCGTACGAGGCACCTCTGAGTGTGTCTGAATCACCAACCTTTTGGCTAGTAGTCAGGAGCTTAACTTACACCACCCAAATATTAGTCGCCTTCGTGTGTCTCTCAGGGAAGCAATTAATATTACCCATGTCACTGGTTGTGAAATTAGGAGATTTGAAGTTATTGCCTACATGTGAAAGGTTAATCAGTAGAGAAACTAGGATCTAAAAAATCACATCTGCTATTTCCACACACTGCAGTGAACCACATTTGCTAAGACCAGTAGTTCTTCCTTTCAGACTTCTTAACTTTGTGCATTTGACTGTGTATATGAGTAAAACGTGATATCCCGTGTGTGTGTGTGTGTGTGTTCTGCAGTCCTCTGCCCAGGGGCAGTGCTGAGCTTTGGTTAGGGAAGAGTCAGGGTTGTGTGGGCATGTCTGCGGTGTCTTGGGCAGGGCTAGGCAGTGACCGTCCCAGTCCCAGGTTGGCAGTGCCATGGTCCATTGGCACGTGACTCAGGGTGAGTCTTTTCCCTGCTCCAAATCCAGGTACTGGAGCCCTGGTGGCGCAGTGATTAAATGTTGGGCTGCTAACCAAAAGGCGGTTTGAATCCACCAGCCACTCCTGGAAACACTGTGGGGCAGTTCTGCTCTGTCCTGTAGGGTTGCTATGAATTGGAATTGACTTGATGGCAATGGGTTGTTGTTTGTAATCCAGGTACCAAATATATCAGGGGTGGAGATTATAATCCCTTGGGGTTACCCCATCTGTCATGGTTGGAGCAATGGGTTGTGGGGAAAGCAGATGGATTTTCCTTCCCCCCACCTCCTTTAATGCTAGAACACAACTGAATAGCATGAGGCACCTCCCTCCTCACAAGTACCACCATGCCCCCAGCCTGTGAGGGCGTGGGGGCACTTTCCCTGTGAGTATTCTGTGTCCAGAGAGATGATAGATATATGGCAAATAAAAAGCATGACAGGTCCAGAGAGAAAGCACAGAAGAAAGGAAAAAGTTTATATTTTAGCATCTTTAATGGCACATTTTTAATGCTTTTTGAACAAGTGACTCCACATTTTCATGTTTCACTGGGCCCGCCAGCCCTGCTTATATCCCCCTTTTACCTTCCATTGCCATTCCCGTTGCCAGTATCTCTCTTATTCAAGCCTTTGCATAACCTTCCAACTGGCCTTGCTACCACCATATTTTTCTCTCCACAGTGTGCATCATTTGTCACATGCCATTAATATAAATGAACGATTATTACCATAATTACTAATAGAACTTGCAGTAATAAGATAAAACAAGTGGCATTAATAATGTGAATTGCCAAGAATAACTATGACTTGTGTGAATGATTGCTATAGTGAAAATGAGCTAAATATTGTTATGCTAATATGCTAATAAGGGGTTTGGAATGAAAGACTTTCTGTGCAAGTCTGTAAGTATATGCAAAAATGTATAAGTGGTGATTACTGTGGATAAGAGCTTCAATATTAAGAATATGTCTCCTCAGATTGCTTTCGATGTTGGTTGGGAGGTAGGTTTCCTAAACCAAGAGCTTGCTTTCTGTAAATTCCATAACTTGGAATTAAAGAAAGTAAAATATAGTAAGAAAAGAACAGGCTTTGGGATTGGAAAGATTAGGGTCTGAATCCCCTGCTTCGCTATAACCCGTACCATGACCTTGGAAGAGTTACTTGATCTCTTAGTCTCAATTATCTCCTAAAAATTGGTAGTGCTCTCTGCCTCATAAAACCCATTGTTGTGGTGTTGATTCTGACTCATGGCAACCCCACAGGTTTCAGAGTAGACATGCACTCCATAGGGTTTGCAGTGACTGTGATCTTTCCTTTCTTCCATGGTACTGCTGGCCACCTAGCACCACCAACCTTCAAACCACCGAACTTTCAGTTTAGTAGTCAAATGCAGACCATTTGTGCTATCCAGGGACCTTCTCTACCTCATAGAGCTATTTTAAATACTATGTTATGTAATACATGTGAATTTATAAATATATTGCCTGGGGAATAGGAGATTCAATAAACTGTAGCTACTAACACAGCAACAACAACAATATAAAGACATATTGATGTTTTCCTGGACACTGGGAAGGTAAACCATCAGTATTGAATTAGATCTTAAAATCTGCTGAGCAAAGGAAATATTTTTTCAACACAGATGATCTATCTCTGTAGGCAGAAGAGAATGAATGTCACATCTCTGGATTATGAACAAAGACTGTGGAAATGAGATTTGATGAGAGCATGCTATTGAAACTACAACTGGAATCTTCTTTACTTCCTCTTTTTCTAAAATATGTACCACAACCCACCAAAATGTTGTGACTTATGAATTGAATGCGTGAATCATGTGAACAGGAAAGGGCGTATGTGAGTTTATGTGTTTTTGGGTTTGTGTGTGTATGAACATTCTAGTATTTCTCCATTTGGCCCCCGGCCTTGCTTCCACAATTGTTCATGACTCTTCTCAGCCAGATATGGATCTTTGTAGACTAACCTCCAAGCACGGCATCATCTGAGCTCCTTTACCCTCTAGGTTTTGCATGGGAAACACTGGCAGGAGATGGAAAGCAAGGTTGCAGAAGAATGAGGTTGAAGTATTGATTTCTTCCCCACCCCGCTGTCTTCCTGCAGAGGCTCTGTTTGGCAGTGATTGAATTCCTTTACCTATGGACACAGCTTCTATTAGTCCCGTGCCTAAGGTAACAGATCTCACCAAGTTCAAATAACACAAATTCTCCCTTTGCCCCTTCAGGTCTAGGGAAGATAATGGCTTTCTTCTGTTGCTGGCCCCTGGGTTCGCTTAACCCTGCCTACACACCGGTAAATAGTGCCTCTGAGGACTATTTATACTCTCTGAATGTGTCATCTGTTTCCTGTTAGGATCCTGCCTGATAGAGCATTTGTGTGTGTTTATATGTGTGTATTTGAAAGAGAAAGAGAGAGGAAAGAGATGATGATGCACTTATCTGTAAACCAATCAAAATCTGTGACCTTTTGCAATATGTCTTAATCACTTCTACCAATACGTCATATTGCAAAGACCGTGAGTGAGAAAATAGGGAAAAAGAGTTATAGAAAGGAGAGAGAAAGAAAAGAAAAAGGAAGGAAAAGAAGTTTTAAATTCTAATAAAGTTGTAAATACTCACTAATTTAATAGTGAATTCTTTAATGGCTAAAGCAATACTGAATAGTTGGAAAAACTACTAAATCTAGCCATTGTCAGAGATGTCTTAAGATATAGAAGCTGTGAGTTGATATCTTTTTTCCAGAGATTTTCATTAGTAAACCATGTCTTACAAAAAAGGAAAAGAGTTCTGCTTCTCCATGATTTCTCTTCCTTGAAGAGTCATGGATGAAAATGGCAGTAAATCTTTAGTCTTTGAATTATCAGAAATACTAGAAAAAAATTGGGATATAATTTCTCAGGCTAATAGTGACCATTTTATTTGTTCTAAATATGTATTCTCCCAGATAACCAAGCTTGGATTAATAAGTGGCTGCTAAATAGCAGAGGTCCCTGGGTGGCACAAACAGTTTGCACTCGACTACTAACCAAAAGGTTTGTGGTTCTAATCCATCCAGAGGCACTGCAGAAGAAAGCCTGGGTGATCTGCTTCTGTAAAGATTGTTGTTGTTGTTAGGTAGCATTGAGTTGGTTCTGATTCATAACGACTGTGTGCAACAGAATGAAATACTGCCTGGTCTTGTGCAGTAAAGATTAGAGCCGAGAAAACCGTATGAAGTGGTTCTACTCTATAACACATGGGGTCACCATGGGTTGAAATCAAGTCAATGGCAATGGGTTTGGGCTTTTTGGTTTAAATATTGGGGGTTCCTTTGTTAAGAGTGTCATTGTACCTTCATCTTATTGCTAGAGGTTCAATCAATAAATGGGAAAACCTAAAGAAAATGTAAACACAAATGAGAAAGTGGGTATTATAGTATTTTGTCTACCTACTTCGCATATGATGGAGAATCAAAACCCAAACCAAACCCAGTGCTGTCTAGTCGATTCCGACTCCTAGTGACCCTACAGGACAGAGTAGAACTGCCCCATAGAGTTTCCAAGGAGCGCCTGGCAGATTCGAACTGCCAGCCCTTTGGTTAGCAGCCGTAGCACTTAACCACTATGCCACCAGAGTTTCCTTATGATGGAGATCAAATGTGTATTCTGTAGGGTCACCCTTCTTGGAAGAACAGAATTTATGTAAACAGAATCAGATTTCCCTTTTAGCCCATTTTATAAAAGGAGGTAGGCTCACATGAAAATATTTTTAGCCCAAGCTAAAAGATATTTTAGAATGCAGACTAAGAATAATTTATAATATATGAATGCTGTGCAGAAATTATTTTCCTTTAAGTCTAGAGTTTTTGGATGGGGAAATTGGACTGTGGGTGTGTGAGTTCTTTTATAATCAAGCTTCAGTTCTTTCTCTACCAAGTAAATGACCCCTAACGTTTAAACACTCTGTTGGAAACATTTAGATTAAGTGTTATTTTCTAAATTGTGAACCTCACTTGAAAGCCCTAGTTAAGGCCATTAAATGACTAGTGATGTATTTTGATTTAATCTTTTGTAATATTTTTATAATAAAGTCTGACTTAGAAGGAGAAAAGATATTAAAAGGAGAGAGACGTTTGTCACAAAAGACATTTTGTTGGAGAGGATGGTTTTGATCATTTGGAGGGTAATTTTTGGCTCCAGATGCCTCTTGCTCTTCTTAATAATCCACAAGGGTTTAGCCTTTAAATTCTTATTGATCAGATTTTAGTTTATACCAAGTTTTGGTGGTAATATGTACTGTTTTTCCCAAAAGTTTTTGTTTCAGTGTTGAGTGAGGGAAGGAGACGTGCTAGTGCTGTAGTACCTCAGAATGTGGTGGAAGAGTGAATAGTCACCCTAACTTCCTTTTATAATTTTATAGATCTTGATCACACTCTTTTTGGTCTTCATTTGTCCTAATTGAAGGTACTTATTTTTTAAGCATAAATTTTATAGGGTAGTTTCTAGCATTTTTGGTAAAGATTTTAGTAGGTCTCTTAATTTTATTCAACTTAATGATATTAACATCCTAGTTATGTAGTATTATAGAGTATTATTACATGTTTCCTTCTGATTATTACAGTCTTTGAAAGCTTAGATGTCTGCTTGGTTGGTTTCTTCTGTTTGGAAGAGTATTTACATATGAGATAATTTCTCATCAAGTGGAAATCCTGATGTAGTGGTTAAGAGCTACATCTGCTAACCAAAATGTCGGCAGTTCGAATCCACCAGGCACTCCTTGGAAGCTCTATGGGGCAGTTCTCCTCTGTCCTATAGGGTCGCTATGAGTCAGAATCAACCTGATGACAGGGGGTTTGTTTTTTTCTTTTTTCCATCAAGTATTAATTGAACACTGTTTGTGCTGTATATTTTTAATATATTGAAAATTTCAGTAACATAATATTAAACCCAAACCAAACCTGCTGCCGTTGAGTCCAACTTGTAGCAACTCTGTAGGACAGAGGAGAGCTGCCCCATAAAGTTTCCAAGGAGCACCTGGTGGATTTGAACTGCCGACCTCTTGGTTAGCAGACATAGCACTTAACCACTATGCCACCAGGGTTTCCAACATAATATTACCTACCTTATATTATAATCTACTAAAAAGTAGGAAATATTCCAATTTAGCTCTAAACCTATCATTTATGCAAGTATATTTTTAAATTACATGCTTAATAGGTGACTTTGTAAATGGTAACATATTACACTGTGGATAAGAGAGTCTGTTTCTATAACTGAAAGGAACAAATTTGAAGAACTTTTATAATTCAGTTAAAATTTTCTTATATTTTGACTGTTCAAAAAATCTCTTGCATATTTCTTCAGTTTTGTCTGTGTAAACATAGACTCAGTTTAAGAATTTAGGTTCTACATTTTCCTAAGACTTTCCATAACTTGTATACAAGAAGCAAAACAAACAAGTTACAAAAACATTTTCTCCTTATATGCCTGGTGACAAAAAAATAGAAATAATCCCAAGAGTCTGATTTCAGAGTCATTATTGTAAGGATTTTTTAAATAAATTTGGATATAAATCAGTTTGTGATGTGCAAAATCTTTTCTTAGCCTCTCTTTCTTGTTTTGTCTCGGGAAATATTTGTCTTCACAATTTCAGGTACTTTAAGCCTAGTTACCAAATAATACGAGCATTTTCTAAAATTTATGATATTTATAAAGGCTACATCTCCTCCCCCCCCCTTTTTAATGCCCTACTTGAATATATAAACTTTGAGGGAACTAGAAAAAAAAACACATGTACATTTAGCATTTATTTTATGAAATTTATACCTATTTGAAAATCTAGAGTGGTATGAAATACGTCAGTTTAGAATATTACATTTTCCACTCTTGAATTCTGTAAAACAATTTTCTTCAATCTTCTTACATGCATTTTTACCAATAGTATCAGTGTCTTCACAAAAGCAGTTTTGGGGGTCATCTGACAGTTCTCCACAGCACACCATCTTTGCCTGTATCTAAGTTGTTGGTAGTACAGCAATTTTGGAATCTGTGAATAATGCTGTCACTGGAAATATTATATCCCAAGGTGAGCATTGATTATGTTTAGGTTTCAACTACTTTTAGATTTCCTCTCTCCTCCTACCCTTTTATGTGAAGCCCAAGTTTTAGTCCAGTGGGAAGGAGAGACTTGATATAAACCCAAATATAAGTCCCTCTTTTTTTTTTCTTTAGGTGAAGATTTACAGAGCAAACTAGCTTCTCGTTAAAACACTAACACACATGTTGTTTTATGACATTGGCTGCCAACCTCACGACATGTTAACATTCTCCTTCTTGACTTTGGGTTCCCCATTACTAGCTTTCCTATCGCCTCCTGCCTCCTCGTCCTTGCCCTTGTAAAGGCTACATCTTGAAGGTAACCACCGTCCTGCTTTATAGGCACTTTAAAAATGAATTGTTTTTGGCATCTCCTGCCTGGAGGGGAGATGAGAGGGTGGAGGGGGTTAGAAGCTGGCGAAATGGACACGAAAAGAGAGGGTGGAGGGAGAGAGTGGGCTGTCTCATTGGGGGAGAGTAATTGGGAGTGTGTAGCAAGGTGTATATGGGTTTTTGTGTGAGAGGCTGACTTGATTTGTAAACTTTCACTTAAAGCACAATAAAAATTATTTTTAAAAAATGAATTATTTTATCAGGGCTGGATTACCCAGTAAGTAAGGTAATGGGCTCAGTTGTGCCTTCCCACCAATCTGCAGTGCACAATTTCATCTGTCCCCCACCACAGCAACTATGTGGTGAAGCCCATGTGAACTTGCTCACCACAGGTTAGCAAGTAAATACAAATAAGTCCGTTTGTACTGTGTTTACTGGTTAATCTGCCCCTGGTATTACATCCTTTAAGGAAGAAGCTTTTTTGTTTTCAAATAATTGTTGAAGAAGAACGTAGCAACTACTTGAACCATTTCAGCTTACCTTAATTATCTTATTTTTCCTTTTATCTCACATGAAATTATAATCCTAAAATTATTCTAATTTGATGTTTGCTTATATTTGACAATTCCCTTATAGTTAATTCATCTTAAATCATGTAGCACTAATCTTATAACTTTTTAATTAAAAATAATACACATTTAGTGTAGAATATTTGGGAAGAAAGGGTACTGAAAACATGGGAAAAAAAGTTGATAACATTCACATGGAATTCTTTGAGAATTTATTTTAAGGAAAAACATTTATGTTATGGGTCAGAGCTCAGCTTTTTGAGATAAATGAGCATAACCAGGCAGGAGACCTTTTTACTGTTTCTCAACAGTGAGGAACTGATGACTTGCCCACATATCCCTTTATAATGGCAATCATGCAAGCCAAATGTTTTGGCCTTGATTTGATACAACCATAATTAAGTAGACTCAGTTCCGTAAAGCTACGGTTACCCAAATAATACAGTCCTTTCTATGAAGTCCTTTAATAAAAAGCCCTTTAAATCTTTTATTATATTGGCAAAGAAAGCATGGACTTTAGTGGCTCAAGATATTTGATATTCTGACATTAAGGAAAAATTTTACTTCTATTATTTGTAAAGTATTATGCAAATGAAGATGCATCTTTTGTATTAGAGAGCAGATGAAGACAGATATTAACTAAGGAAAACTTTCTCTCTTTAATGAACAAAATCATACGCTTCCCAAATCCATTAAAGAAAAAAACAAGACACTTCTTATGTTGTAAAATTAGTGGGTTTGTGTTCAGGGTTAAAGTTTCATTCAAAAAATCACTATCAATCATGAATAAGTAACATAAAAATAATGTATAAACACTGCAGGACAATGGAAGATTGCTACCAAGACTCCATCTATATTAATACTTTTCATGGTAAAGTATAATTTCTGTATCCAAAATATGCATACAACTTGCAGAATGGTGAATAACTATTTTTAGGTTGTCTATGAGGTTTTACTGAGGGTCCCTGGGTAGTACAAATTATTTGCACTCAGTTGTTAACCTTAAAGGTTGGTAGTGTTAAAACTCACGTGGGGACTCTGTGGAAGAAAGATTTGGCAATCTTTACTTCCATAAAGTTTACAGCCAAGAAAACCCTATGGAGCAGCTCTACTCTGTGACACGTGGAGTAACCATGAGTTGAAATAGCAACAGTTTTTTTTTTTTTTTTATATATAAGGATTGCTAGGAAAGGAAAAAAAAAAAAAAAACTCAAACATGAGCTTAGCAAAAAATTTCCCCTGGAAGTAATTAAAAATAATGAACTAAAGGTTGAAACTATGGTCTCTAACATATTAATTAATAGGTTGTAAATGTTAAATATGGTAGTAAAGGACAAAATATGAAGAAGATACTATATTAAAAATTCAAGAGAAACTGCGTAGTCAGAATATGATTGCATCATTAACCATGTTGATTTCCTTCTTAAGTTCTAAAGAGAGAGAAAAAAAGAATATTTTCTTAGGGGATAAAAGAGCAAGTTAAAGGAATATTTATGGCCACCAATAATTGTGGTTATCTATGATGAGGAAACCCTGGTGGCATAGTCGTTAAGTGCTATGACTGCTAGCCAAAAGGTTGACAGTTCAAATCCACCAGGTGCTCCTTGGAAACTGTATAGGGCAGTTCTACTCTGTCCTATAGAGTTGCTATGGTTTGGAATCGACTCAGTGGCAATGGGTTTGGTTTGGTTTTGGTTACCAAGGAAGAGTGTAAAATCCACATAAAATTTAAAAACTATCTTTAATAATTTCCAAATATATTTTGTTGGAATATTGGTTATAGTGATACCTTCGGGATCTTCTCTTGCTAATCTCACAACAACACAGTGAAATGTAAAGCCGAAGAGTTATACAGTGAATGTGAACATTTTCAATAATAACTACTCTAGGATATGAAGTACTTATAATTTCCTTTCCTTTTTCCCTCATTAATTACTTTGGAGTTAGTGGACAAATTTGTTTTCAACCATTACCAATTAAAACAGCAAAATGCTGTATTTTGCCAATGGAGAGCATTAAAGAGTAATGGAATATTTTTTTCTCACATTGTGGTTGTGATATTTTTCTTTGTTTTGATCTGTCATTCAGCCTTCCAAAGATTAGTGTTGGTCTTTTTCTCTTCAGTGATTCAACAGTGGCAAAAAAATTCCATAATAAGCCTTCATAAGAAAGCATAACTATATTAACTTTTAGAATTGGATGCAGATGTACTGCAAGCTAGCCACCAAATGTATAAATTCTCTTTACAAGTTCCCATTGATTCATGCAGTCATTCAAAACTAATAAGTACCTCCCATGACGCAGGTGCTGGTGAGTCATTTAAGACATGGGCCTTTTTCTCAATGAAGAGTTTATAGTCAACGGGAGGACAGATATACACTGCAAATATAATAAAGAATGCAAAGTACCACATAGCATTAGTCACAGGTTTTGTAATAGCATTAGAAAATTACCTAACCCTCCTCATGTTTCTGGTGATGGGGAGGCCACTACATTGTATAACAATGGTTCAAAATCAAGCAGCTTTAATAATTAGAAATGTCTTCCTTATTTAATTCAATTAAATTAATTTGCTTTTAGTGCCTACATGTTGGTTCTCAGTATTTTTTCTCCCATAATGTTCTATTAATAACTCTTCCATTAATAAAAGTGACTTCATTAGCCCTCTTAGTGGGAAGGGGTAGGGGTATATATTAAAATGGTGTGTGTGGGAGGCATGTGTACTTTAAATTGTGAGGCTACCTCTCTGTCTCTGGCTTTTCCTTTAATGTCAGACCACTTAGAACCCATTGCCATTGAGTTGATTCCTACTCATAGCTACCTTACAGGACAGGGTAGAACTGCCTCATAGGGTGTTCAAGAACAGCTGGTGGATTCAAACTGCTGAACTGCTGACCTTTCGGCTAGCAGCCTTAGCTCTTAACCACTGTGCCACCAGGGCTCCTCAGGCTACTTAGACCCCTGCAATACTCGTAAGGAAACCCTGGTTGTATAGTGGTTAAGTGCTACAGCTGCCAACCAAAAGGTCAGCAGTTCAAATCCACCAGGTGCTCCTTGGAAACTCAATGGGGCAGTTCTGCTGTGTCCTGTAGGGTCGCTATGACTCAGAATCAACTTGACAGTAATGGGTTTATTTTTTTAAATGCCATCAACAGGAAGAAATTCATTACTAGAGATCACTTGACTGGAGAAAGCTAATTGCTATTCTTACTTTCCACAAGAGGAGGCTATAGGACTCACTATGGGCTGAAGATACAAAGCTTATTGCCTGAGTTACAGGTGCAGGAATCCCCATGTGATTCTGATATGCCTCCTAAAGAATGAGGCTTACTGGCTTATTGTATTTATGGTATACTATGTTGGGTAATGCAGAAAAAAAAAAGATACAAGGATATAAAAATAGTTCTTTAATATCTTAAAGTGAATTGAATGTTAACTTCAGTTGTAAGCTGACTTGCTAGTAATTTGTGACTAATATTATTAAGAAGAGTGGAATATTTAAATGAGTTAATTAAAATGGAGTTCAGAGAAGTTCAATATCATCAGTCAGAACAAGGCCAGGAGCTGACTGCAGAACAGACCATCAATTGCTTATATGCAAGTTCAAGTTGAAGGTGAAGAAAATTAAAACAAGCTCATGAGAGCCAAAGTACAACCTTGAGTATATCCCACCTGAATTTAGAGACCATCTTAAGTATAGATTTGATGCATCGAACACTAATGACCAAAACCCACTAACCCAAAGACTAGACAAATTGTGGAGTGAAATCAAGGATATCATTATGGATTGAATCGTGTCCCTCCAAAATGTGTGTCAACTGGTTAGGCCATGATGCCCAGTATTGTATAGTTGTCCTCCATTTTGTGATCTGATATAATTTTCCTGTGATGTAAATCCTAACCTCTATGATGTTAATAAAGCAGGATTAGGGGCAGCTTTGTTAATGAGGCAGAACTCAACCTACATGATTAGGTTATATCTTGAGTCAAACTCTTTTGAGATAGTAAAAGAGAGAAGCAAGCAGAGAGGAGACCTCATACCACCAAGAAAGAAGTGCCGGGAGTGGATCACGTTCTTTGGACGCGGGGTCCCAGCACTGAGAAACTCCTACAGCAGGGGAAGATTGATATCAAGAAACTTGCCCCAGAATTGACAGAGAACAAAAGCTTTCCCTGAGGAGCTGGTGCCCTGAATTCAGACTCCTAGCCTCCTAGACTGTGAGAGGATACATTTCTGTTTGTTAAAGCCATCCACTTGTGATATTTCTGCTATAGCAGCGCTAGACAGCTAAGACAGGCATCGTACATGAAGAAAACAAAAGGTCATTAAAAAGACAGGAAAGAAAGAAAAGACCAAAATGAATGTCAGAAGAGACTCTGAAACTTGCTCTTGAACATAGAGTAGCTAAAGTGAATAGAAGAAATGAGGTAAAAGAGCTGAATAGAAAATTTCAAAGGGTGGCTCAAGAACAGAAAGTATTATAATGAAACATGCAAAAATATGGAGTTAAAAAATCAAAAGGGAAGAACATCCTCAGCATTTCTTAAACTGATAGAGCTGAAGAAAAAATTCAAGCCTTGAGTTGCAATACTGAAGAATTCTATGGGGGAAATATTGAGTGACACAGAAGGCATCAAAAGAAGATGGAAGAAGATGGCTGACTAGGTAGACGCTACCTCAGATCCCTCTTGCAACAAAGACTCGGAAAAACAAGTGAATCGATCACATACATGACAATCTACGAACCCTGAACAACAAACACAGATTTAAAGAGTTGACCTGAGTGACAGAGACGGAGAATGAACAACTACGGGGAAGCAGCGACTGTTTTCAGAGCCTGGAGCCAGCGTCCCAGTCAGGTAACCTTGGCGCCGGGCTTAGGGCTGGGCTCAGGGGATGTGAACACAACATCCTGTGAAGGCACAAACACGGGGCACAGCCTACCCCCGTGAACTGACCCCAGGAGGGGGCCCAGCTGGTCCGCGGGCGTCGTGGCGATGCAGCTGGTGGGAGGAGAAGTCCCCAGGAGGCAGTGACTGATTTTGGAGCCGGGAGTGCAGCGTCCCAGCCAGGGAACCTTGGCGCCGGGTTTGGACTGGGCACAGGGAAGCTGAACGCGGCATCTGGTCACTGCACAAACACGGGGCGCAGCCCTACTCCCCTGAACTAACCCCGGGAGGGGGCCCAGCCAGTCCGCAGAGGCGGCGCGGCGACGCAGCTGGCGGGACGAGAAGTCCCCGGGAGGCAGCCACTGATTTTGAAGCCGGGAGTGCAGCGTCCCAGCAGGGGAACCTTGATGCTGGGCTTTGGATTGGCAGCGGAGGATCTGACTGCGGCTTTAGTGGGCCAGACCCTCGGGGGCAATCTCCATACAGCCAGCACACATAGGTGACATGCCCCTCGGGAATCTCAGATAAAATAGTCATCCCAAGCAAGATAAGCAACTTTGGCTATATTCCGGGGTGCTACTCTCTCCTGTTTTTGTGAACCCTCCCCTCCCCTTCCCAGGCGGCTTAATTAACATTGGAATTTCCTGAGCCAGAGGGATAACGGCTCCGGCTCCGCGGCTTTGCATTTCCCCTTTTTCTTTTTTGGTCTTTTCCTAACCCATTCTTCTGGACTGAGAGAAGCAACCACAAAAAACCCAGGGACCAAAAATCCTTCCCTGATTGGACTAAACATACAGAACCAGCGCCAGCCAAGCATATTTGATCCAAATCTTGGGCTTTCATCCTTACAGGGAACAAGGTGGCTGTTATACTGCAAAGGCAGTTCTGATAGGGATCAGACTGCATTTTTTTTTTTAGCGGATTTACTGGAAAAACAAGCTTCCTAGGTCTGATATCTCTGCTTATTCAACAGAGCTCTAACTGACCCACAACAGGGAACTGAGGGCTGAAGCTCCCCCCAGACCACCTAGCCTCTTGCCTTAAGGGTCTAAGGAGGGTGACACCTACCAATCAGTAGAGGTACTTCCATTGGGGGCCTAAGGTACAGCTGCAGAACCTTCCCACCAAGGTGCTATAGGAATAGAGACACACCTACCTCACTGGCACGTGGGGGAAGCCTGTCAGCATCCTGCCCCCCCTGGAGTGTGAACCCTAGCTGCTACTAGAATCTAATCTGGTGCACACAACTATCACCACTACTTCTCGAGGTGGATAGGTGTTAGGGTGCAGCACACACTTGATGACCCAAAATCAGATTCTACTCAAGAATAGTGAATAGACTCAGGCATATATATCTGGCAACAGCCCAAACCAGCTGGTAATAGGTCATAAGTAAGTCAAGGGCTACAACAAACAAGACAGCACAATCTAGTAGCCCATCCAAGTATATTGAGAGAAAACAAAACAAGATAAGACTCAGTGAGCAATTATAGAATAAATCACTACTATATCTTAGTGATGGCTCGGAGACAGCAGTCGATATCAAACCACATAAAGAAGCAGACCATGACAGCTTCTACAACCCCCCAAACAAAAGAATCAAAATCTTTCCCAAATGAAGATACAATCCTGGAATTATCAGATACAGAATATAAAAAACTAATTTACAGAATGCTTCAAGACATCAGGGATGACCTCAGAAATGAAATAAGGCAATCTGCAGAAAAAGCCAAGGAACACACTGATAAAACAGTTGAAGAACTCAAAAAGATTATTCAAGAACATAGTGGAAAAATTAATAAGTTGCAAGAATCCATAGAGAGACAGCATGCAGAAATCCAAAAGATTAACAATAAAATTACAGAATTAGACAACGCAATAGGAAGTCAGAGGAGCAGACTCAAGCAATTAGAATGCAGAGTGGGACATCTGGAGGACCAGGGAATTAACACCAACATAGCTGAAAAAAAATCAGATAAAAGAGTTAAAAAAAATGAAGAAACCCTAAGAATCATGTGGGACTCTATCAAGAACGATAACTTGCGTGTGATTGGAGTCCCAGAACAGGGAGGGAGGACAGAAAACACAGAGAAAATAGTTGAAGATCTGCTGACAGAAAACTTCCCTGACATCTATCTATCCAAGATGCTCATCGAACCCCATTTAAGATTGATCCAAAAAGAAAAACACCAAGACATATTATCATCAAACTGGCCAAAACCAAAGATAAGGGAAAATTTTAAAAGCAGCCAGGGATAAAAGAAAGGTCTCCTTCAAGGGAGAATCAATAAGAATAAGTTCAGACTACACAGCACAAACCATGCAGGCAAGAAGGCAATGGGATGACATATACAGAGCACTGAAGGAGAAAAACTGCCAGCCAAGGATCATATATCCAGCAAAACTCTCTCTGAAATATGAAGGCAAAATTAAGATATTTACAGATAAACACAAGCTTAGAGAATCTGCAAAAACCAAACCAAAGCTACAAGAAATACTAAAGGAAATTGTTTGGTCAGAAAACCAATAATATCAGATACCAGCACAACACAAGGTCACAGAACAGAACATCCTGATATCAGCTCAAATAGGGAAATCACAAAAACAAATTAAGATTAATTAAAAAAAAATGCTCAAAACAGGGAATCATTGAAGTCAATATGTAAAAGATCACAATAATCAAAAAGAGGGACTAAATACAGGTGGCATAGAACTGCCATATGGAGAGGGATACAAGGTGATATAGGACAATACAAGTTAGGTTTTTACTTAGAAAAATAGGGGTAAAAATTAAGGTAACCACAAAGAGGTATAACAACTCCATAACTCAAAATAAAAGCCAAGAAAAACGTAACCACTCAACAAACATAAAGTCAAATACTATGAAAATGAGGATCTCACAATTTACAAAGAAAAACGTCTCAGCACAAAAAAGTAAGTGGAAAAATGAAATCGTCAACAACACACATAAAAAGGCATCAAAATGACAACCCTAAACACTTACTTATCTATAATTACGCTGAATGTAAATGGACTAAATGCACCAGTAAAGAGACAGAGAGTCTCGGACTGGATAAAGAAACACGATCCGTCTATATGCTGCCTACAAGAGACACACCTTAGACTTAGAGACAAAAACAAACTAAAACTCAAAGGATGGAAAAAAAATATATCAAGCAAACAATAAGCAAAAAAGAAGAGGAGTAGCAATATTAATTTCTGACAAAATAGACTTTAGACTTAAATCCACTACAAAAGATAAAGAAGGACACTACATAATGATAAAAGGGACAATTGATCAGGAAGATATAACCATCTTAAATATTTATGCACCCAATGACAGGGCTGCAAGATACATAAATCAAATTTTAACAGAACTGAAAAGTGAGATAGACAGTTCCACAATTATAGTGGGAGACTTCAACACACCACTTTCGGAGAAGGACAGGACATCCAGTAAGAAGCTCAATAGAGACACGGAAGACCTAATTACAACAATCAACCAACTTGACCTCATTGACTTATACAGAACTCTCCACCCAACTGCTGCAAAGTGTACTTTTTTTTCTAGCGCACATGGAACATTCTCTAGAATAGATCACATATTAGGTCATAAAACAAACCTTTGCAGAATCCAAAACAAAATATTACAAAGCATCTTCTCAGACCACAAGGCAATAAAAGTAGAAATCAATAACAGAAAAACTAGGGAAAAGAAATCAAATACTTGGAAAATGAACAATACCCTCCTGAAAAAAGACTGGGTATAGAAGACATCAAGGAGGGAATAAGGAAATTCATAGAATGCAACGAGAATGAAAATACTTCCTATCAAAACCTCTGGGACATAGCAAAAGCAGTGCTCAGAGGCCAATTTATATCGATAAATGCACACATACAAAAAGAAGAGCCAAAATCAGAGAACTGTCCCTACAACTTGAACAAATAGAAAGTGAGCAACAAAAGAATCCATCAGGCACCAGAAGAAAACAAATAATAAAAATTAGAGCTGAACTAAATGAATTAGAGAACAGAAAAACAATTGAAAGAATTAACAAAGCCAAAAGCTGGCTCTTTGAAAAAATTAACAAAATTGATAAACCATTGGTTAGACTGACTAAAGAAATACAGGAAAGGAAACAAATAACCTGAATAAGAAATGAGAAGGGCCACATCACAACAGACCCAACTGAAGTTAAAAGAATCATATCAGATTATTATGAAAAATTGTACTCTAACAGATTTGCAAACCTAGGATGAATTCCTGGAAAAACACTACCTACCTAAACTAACACATTCAGAAGTAGAACAACTAAATAGACCCATAATAAAAAAAGGGATTGAAACGGTAATCAAAAAACTCCCAACATAAAAAAGCCCTGGCCCGGATGGCTATACTGCAGAGTTCTACCAAACTTTCAGAGAAGAGATAACACCACTACTACTAAAGGTATTTCAAAGCATAGAAAATGACGGAATACTACCCAACTCATTCTATGAAGCCACTATCTCCCTGATACCAAAACAAGGTAAAGACATCACAAAAAAAGAAAATGACAGACCTATATCCCTCATGAACATAGATGCAAAAATCCTCAACAAAATTCTAGCCAATAGAATTCAACAACATATCAAAAAAATATTTCACCACGACCAAGTGGGATTTATACCAGGTATGCAAGGCTGGTTTAATATTAGAAAAACCATTAATGTAATCCACCATATAAATAAAACAAAAGACAAAAACCACATGATCTTATCAATTGATGCAGAAAAGGCATTTGACAAAGTCCAACACCCATTCATGATAAAAACTCTCACCAAAATAGGAATTGAAGGAAAATTCCTCAACATAATAAAGGGCATCTATTTTTTTTTTTTTATGCAAAGCCAACAGCCATCATCACTCTAGATGGAGAGAGCCTGAAAGCATTTCTCTTGAGAACGGGAACCAGACAAGGATACCCTTTATCACTGCTCTGATTCAACATTGTGCTAGAAGTCCTAGCCAGAGCAATTAGGCTAGACAAAGAAATAAAGGGCATCCGGATTGGCAAACAGGAAGTAAAATTATCTCTATTTGCAGATGACATGATCTTATACACAGAAAACCCTAAGGAATCCTCCAGAAAGCTACTGAAAGTAATAGAAGAGTTTGGCAGAGTCTCAGGTTATAAGATAAACATACAAAAATCACTTGGATTCCTCTACATCAACAAAAAGAACATCGAAGAGGAAATAACCAAATCAATACCATTCACAGTAGCCCCCAAGAAGATAAAATACTTAGGAATAAATCTTACCAAAGATGTAAAAGACCTATACAAAGAAAACTACAAAGCTCTACTACAAGAAATTCAAAAGGACATACTTAAGTGGAAAAACATACCTTGCTCATGGATAGGAAGACTTAACATAGTAAAAATGTCTACTCTACCAAAAGCCATCTATACATACAATGCACTTCGGATCCAAATTCCAAAGTCATTTTTTAAGGTGATAGAGAAACAAATCACCAACTTCATATGGAAGGGAAAGAAGCCTCGGATAAGCAAAGCATTACTGAAAAAGGAGAAGAAAGTGGGAGGCCTCACTCTACCTGATTTCAGAACCTATTATACAGCCACAGTAGTCAAAACAGCCTGGTACTGGTACAACAACAGGCACATAGACCAGTGGAACAGAATTGAGAACCCAGATATAAATCCATCCACATATGAGCAGCTGATATTTGACAAAGGCCCAGTGTCAGTTAATTGGGGAAAAGATAGTCTTTTTAACAAATGGTGCTGGCATAACTGGATATCCATCTGCAAAAAAATGAAACAGGACCAATACCTCACACCATGCACAAAAACTAACTCCAAGTGGATCAAAGACCTAAACATAAAGACTAAAACGATAAAGATCATGGAAGAAAAAATAGGGACAACCGTAGGAGCCCTAATACAAGGCATAAAGAGAATACAAAACATTACCAAAAATGACGAAGAGAAACCAGATAACTGGGAGCTCCTAAAAATCAAACACCTATGCTCATCTAAAGACTTCACCAAAAGAGTAAAAAGACCACCTACAGATTAGGAAAGAATTTTCAGCTATGACATCTCCGACCAGCGCCTGATCTCTAAAATCTATATGATTCTGTCAAAACTCAACCACAAAAAGACAAACAACCCAATCAAGAAGTGGGCAAAGGATATGAACACACACTTCACTAAAGAAGATATTCAGGCAGCTAACAGATACATGAGAAAATGCTCTCGATCATTAGCCATTAGAGAAATGCAAATTAAAACTACGATGAGATTCCATCTCACTCCAACAAGGCTGGCATTAATCCAAAAAACACAAAATAATAGATGTTGGAGAGGCTGCTGACAGTTTGGAACTCTTATACACTGCAGGTGGGAATGTAAAATGGTACAACCACTTTGGAAATCTATCTGGCATTATCTTAAACAGTTAGAAATAGAACTACCATACAACCCAGAAATCCCACTCCTCGGAATATACCCTAGAGAAATAAGAGCCTTCACACAAACAGATATATGCACATCCATGTTTATTGCAGCTCTGTTTACAATAGCAAAAAGCTGGAAGCAACCAAGTGTCCATCAACAGATGAATGGGTAAATAAATTGTGGTATATTTGCACAATGGAATACTACGCATCGATAAAAAACAGTGAGGAATCTGTGAAACGTTTTATAACATGGAGGAACCTGGAAGGCATTATGCTGAGTGAAATTAGTCAGAGGCAAAAGGACAAATATTGTATAAGACCACTTTTACAAGATCTTGAGAAATAGTATAAACTGAGAAGAACACATACTTTTGTGGTTACGAGGGGGGAGGGAGGGAGGGTGGAAGAGGGTTTTTTACTGATTAATTAGTAGATAAGAACTGCTTTAGATGAAGGGAAGGACAATAGTCAATACATGGAAGGTCAGCTCAACTGGACTGGACCAAAAGCAAAGAAGCTTCTGGGATAAACTGAATGGTTCAAAGGTCAGCGGAGCCAGGCGGGGGTTTGGGGACCATGGTTTAAGGGGACTTCTAAGTCAATTGGCAAAATAATTCTATTATGAAAACATTCTTCATCCCACTTTGAAATGTGGCGTCTGGGGTCTTAAATGCTAACAAGCGGCCATCTAAGATGCATCAATTGGTCTCAACCCACCTGGATCAAAGGAGAATGAAGAACACCAAGGTCACACGATAACTAAGAGCCCAAGAGACAGAAAGGGCCACATGAACCAGAAACCTACATCATCCCGAGACCAGAAGAACTTGTTGGTTCCCGGCCACAATCGATGACTGCCCTGACAGGGAGCACAACAGAGAACCCCTGAGGGAGCTGGAGATCAGTGGGATGCAGACACCAAATTCTCATAAAAAGACCATGCTTAATGGTCTGACTGAGACTAGAGGAATCCTGGCGGTCACGGTCCCCAAACCTTCTGTTGGCCCAGGACAGGAACCATTCCCGAAGACAACTCATCAGACATGAAAGGGACTGGACAGTGGGTAGGAGAGAGATGCTGATGAAGAGTGAGGTAATTATATCAGGTGGATACTTGAGACTGTGTTGGCATCTCCTGTCTGGATGGGGAGATGGAAGGATATCGAGAGAGGGAAGCTGGCAAAATTGTCACGAAAGGAGAGACTGAAAGGGCAGACTCATTAGAGGGAGAGCAAGTGGGAGTACAGAGTAAGGTGTATATAAACTTATATGTGACAGTCTGACTTGATTTGTAAACGTTCACTTGAAGCTCAATAGAAGTTAAAAAAAAAAAAAAAAAGAAGATGGAAGGAGTATATAGAATCACTGTACCAAAAAGAATTGGTCGCTTTTAACCATTTCGGGAGGTAACATATGATCAAGAATTGATGGTACTGAAGGAAGAAGTCCAGCTGCAGTGAAGGCATTGGCGAAAAACAAGGGTCCAGGAATTGATATATAACCTGACTGTATAAATGCCAGTAAATTTCCATTAGTTCTTAAACTACCCCAAGCCAGATTTGGTCCACCCTGAGTGCACCAAACAAGGACTCACCTTTCTGGGTCCGGTAACAGATGGAATAGCAGTTGAGATGTTTCAACAGACAGCCAATGCTGAAAGTACTAACCATCTTTGCCAAGTTTTGGAAGACAGCTTCCTAGACAACCAAACTGACTGGAAGAGATCCATATTTGTGACCATTCCAAAGAAAGGTGATCGAACTGAATGTGGAAATTACTGAATAATATCATTCATATCACACGAAAGTAAAATTTTACTGAAGATAATTCAAAAATGGTTGTAGCAGTACATTGACAGGGAACTGCCAGAAATTCAAGCCAGCTTCAGATCAGGACGTGGAATGAGAGATATCATGGCTGATGTCAGATGGATCTTGGCTGAAAGCAGAGAATATCAGAAAGATGTTTACTTGTGTTTTAGCGACTATGCAAAGGCATTCAACTGTGTGGATCGTAACAAATTATGGATAACGTGAAGAATGGGAATTCTAGAACACTTAATTGTGCTCATGAGGAGCCTGTATATAGACCAAGAGGCAGTAGGCAGTTGCTCAAACAAAATAAGAAAACAAGGGAAAGGTATGCGTCAGGGCTGTATCCTTTCACTGCACTTATTCAATCAGTATGCTGAGCAAATCTAAGAAGCTGGTCTGTATGAAGAAGAATGCGGCATCATGATTGGAGGAGGACTCGTTCACAACCTGCGATAGGCAGCTGGCACAACTGTGCTTGCTGAAAGTGAAGAGGACTTGAAGCACTTACTGGTGAAGATCAAAGACTTCTGTCTTCGGTATGGATATTTCAACATAAAGAAAACAAAAATCCTCACAACAGAACCAATAAACAACATCATGATAGATGGAGAAAAGATTGAAGTTGTCAAGGATTTCATTTTACTTGGATCCACAATCAATGCCCATGGAAGAAGCAGTCAAGAAATCAAATGTTATATTGCTTTGGGAAAATCTGCTGGAAAAGACCACTTTAAAGTGTTAAAAAAGCAAAGATGCCACTTTGAGGACTAAGGTGTGCTTGACCCAAGCCCATGGTATTTTTAATCACTTCATATGCACGTAGAAGCTGGACAATGAATAAGGAAGACTGATGAAGAATTAATGCATTTGAATTATAGTGTTGGTGAGGAATATTGAATATACCATAGACTGCCAGAGGAACAAACAAATCTGTCTTGGAAAAAGTACAGCTGGAATGCTCCTTAGAAGAGAGGATGATGAGACTTTGTCTCACATACTTTGGACGTGTTATCAGGAGGGATCAGTTCCTGGAGAACGACATCATGCTTCGTAAAGTGGAGGATCAGCAAAAAAGTGGAAGACCCTCAATAAGATGAATTGGCACAGTGGCTGCAAAATGGGCTCAAACATAGCAAAGTGAGAATGCTGCAGGACTAGGCAGTGTTTGTTCTGTTGTACATAGGGTCGCTATTAGAACTGACTCGATGGCACCTAATAATATAATAATATGGTTAAAAACATGAGAGTGGGTTCAATTTCATCCTGTCAATACTCTTTTTTTTTTTTCCATGTGAATTTTTTTTTTGAGTGGGAGAGAAAGAAACAGGATTATAGCACCCAATAACCTTTTATGTGAAAGGTTATTGGGTGCTATGTTTCACCATGACACATGTGAAAGTCATCTGTTGAATGTGTAATCTTGAGGAATAAAAGGCTGTTAATCATAGTGGCTGTAAGAGAAGACAAAACTGAAGGTGGACATAACTGATGGCAGAATGTTCTAAGAGTCCGTAGTAAAAGTAAAAATATAGGAGAATAGAGTTTCATATAAAAGAGAAAACCATTCTGTTGAGGAATAATTGGGAATAGGAAAAATCCAGAAGGGCCTAGAAAAGAGAAAGAAATAAATTGAGCTGCCTCTTAAATATTGGTAGGACTTAGACAGTTGAAGTAATGTGGGCTTGTTTTAGGGTGATAAGCGAGTTTTTTGTAGGCACAGGCAATATATATAATAAACTGTAAGATAAAGTTGAAAATTGAAGTTAGATCCTGCTCATGGAGGAAGTTTGGAGTCGATAGTATTGGCAATAGAGAATCATTGAGGGTTTTAGATTTAGAGAGTGGCTTGATCATATCTGGAAATCATCTTAATTTCAGCTTTCTTCCTGCCATTCTATCCCTTTCTCATGCCTCGATTCATTAATTCAAGAAATATTTAGTGAGCCCCTATTACGTACTGGGGATATTCTAGGCACCGTGACAATATTCTAGGCACAGTGAACAAAACAGCTGACAATCTCTGTCTTCCTGGAGCTTATGTGCTATCCCTTCCCCATTGGTTCCTTCTTTCAATGCTATCTATATTCTCTAAACACACTGTACACTCCCACATGCACCTCAATTCCATGACGGCATTAGTTTTTCCCTACTTCTTTTCTGAGTTCTGTTAGGTTATGTTTTACCTTTTTCTGTTTTCTCAGAATTTCTTCTCAGAGCTTGTGTCTCTTTGTTTTGAGTTTTTATTTTACAGAAATAATTTATTCATTATGTTTTAAAAATTCATGGTGATATTTATGGTCACAGTTTTCATGTGCTCCATATCACCATTTTCCTGGTTAGTTGTTAATTTTTTTGTTCTTTTCTTCATTTTTATTTTCTTTTGGTATATTAGTATCTTGTACAAAGTCCTTGTATATTACTAGGCATTTTGCTTACTGAGGTAGGTTCTCCTGGGATTAGATATTTATCAGGGCTTCATCTGAGAAAGGGCAAAGAGATATTTAGGTTGGTAGAAATTCATGTTATAATTTAGCGTTGTGAGTGAGTGAGGCATTTTATAATCTACTTTCACCCAGTCATCTAAGATTGGCAGCTCCAGGGCTACTCAGGATTCAGTCTCTTTCCTTCAACTTGTCTCACCAACAGACTGCTTCCTGAAAATACAGTCTGCCTGTGTGATTTCTCATCCATCTCTGCTTCCAACCTCTTTTTAGTGACATGCCATTTTGGAGACATTCCCCTAGCTAGTGTGTAAGCACTGTTCTTTCTTGTTAGCCCTTAGTCGACTCCTAGTTTCAAACAAAAGCGGTTGTCCTTCAGGTTTTTTTCCCCTCCTTGTTTTTAGGTAATTTCTGGGAAAAGAAGGGGTCAGTACCATTTAAAAATCAGAAGTCTGATGTTCACCGTGGATCTAGTTTTTCTTTTTTAGATACAAAGCCTCCTTTAATAATGAAAAAGACAAGAACAAATTGATGAACAAATATCTAATGAACAAGGAGGTAGAATAAATTGGAAATAGAAAATCATAGCTTCAATACTTCTGGAAAATTAACCAGTAAATCAAAAGAAAAAACCAAACTCATTGCCATCGAGTCGATTCTGATTCATAGCGACCGTACAGACAGAGTAGAACTGCCCCTTAGGGTTTCCAAGGAGCGGCTGGTAGATTTAAACTGCTGACCTTTTTGGTTAGCAGCCGAGCTATTAACCACTGCACCACCAGAGCTCCAATATTCCATACTTTTTATATACCTTAATATACCTTATTAAGAACTAAAGATTATACACCTTAATGAAAACATACTGCATATTTCTGTATTTGTTAACTTTCTCATTCTATTAACTGCCTCTATGATAAAAACCTGTAATTATCACTAAAGCATAATTATGCTTTGGACCTGTATTAACGTAAAGTTTTTTTTAATTGTAATAGTTTTATTGAGGTATAATTCACATACCATGCAATTTACCCCTTTACAGCGTAAAGTTCAGTGGTTTTTAGTATAGCCACAAATGCGTGGAAATATAACTGCAATCAATTTTAGAACTTTTTTTTTGTTAATTATATTTTATTGCATTTTTGGTGAAGATTTACACAGTAGTTTAGGTTCCGTGGATCTCGCTTTTCTAAATCTCCTGGTATACTTTCTGCAAGTATGATGCCATGAATAGTATGGTTGTCTTTAAAGGAAGCCATTCTTCTCTAGGGTCGCTATGAGTCGGAATCGACTAGATGGCAACGGGTTTTTTTTATGCTTCTTTACTCAAAGTTGGAAAAGTGGACTAACAGAGTCATCTGTTTATTTCTGAGGGAAGCAGAAATTCGTGATAGAATGTCAGTACCATAGTGGCTAAGAATATAGGTTATGCAGCCCTATTACCAGGGTTAGGATCTGGATCCTATTTCTCACTCCCTATGAAATCTTCATGCCCCAGTTTCCTCATCTATAAAACCCTGAAAAATATAGAACTTTTCTCATAGGGTTGTTGTGGGGTTTAAATTAACTAATACATGTGAAGTGAAGTGCTTATAACATTGCCTGAAACCATCATCATCATTTTTCCTATTATTACATATTATTACATATGCTTGTTTCACCAAAAATGAGTTTAAATGCTAATAGGACTCTGTTCATTGGGAAAACTTTTGATGTCAGTTAAAAAAAAAAAAAAAAGGGTGATAAAATTATACATCCATCAACTTCTAAAGGTTAACATTTATGAATTTTAATTAAAATATTTCCAGGTCCTTATAACTACGCATAAGTAATATGTAGAAGTCCTTGTTCTTCGACCTTAGTCTAATTCTACCCGAAACTTATATTTGGTACTTCTATCTGAATCCTTATTGTTTTCTCTATGTTGTTTTTGAAAAAGGCATAGATACATGTGGAAATTTGAGGAGACAAGTGAAAGATACGTAATCAAAAAAAAAAAAAAAAACAAATTACATGAAGGTGCTGTGTTTTGGAGAGCTACTTTATAATTACAACAGAAGTTAAGTCTAAAGTTGTCGTATTATTGCATTTAAAATCTAATTTTACCCAGCAACTTCACTTATGTTAAAATAGCTAACTCACAGGAGTGGTACAAGATGTAATCGGGAGGTAATTAAAATCAAGTCTTAATTCAAGGTTTTGAAGAAACGATGTTGAATACTAATTTGATATAGACTATGTTGAGAATTAAAAAGATGCTTAAGAAAGCCAAATGTCTTAAATTTCCCCTTGATCTGATAATGTCGAAGTGGAATAAATCAGCAAAGGGGCTTTTAGGTAGGAATTAGTAGGAAGGTTTAGAAATAAAATGATCAATGGATAAACAATAATATTAGGTGAATGTTCAAGCATATTAGAGTAAAAATTATTTGTTTTTTTTTTTAAATGATATTTTTCCATATGTCATCGTGCAGGGATCACTGATGTTTATTGTTAGTTCAGTAATCATATTACCTGTAGAAGAAAATCATGGATTAACCAACTCTTAAAGTTGAAAGGGATGTTACAGGTTATCCAGTGCAAGAGTTTTCTTACAATACTCCAGGCATGCAGCAATTCAGCCTTTGCTTAAATTTCCTGTTTGAAAGATGGTTCACTCTAATTTGGGCATGTCTAATTCTTACAAAATCCCTTATACTGGGCTACAATCTGTATCTCTGTTACTTTAACCCTTTGTACCAGTCTTGCCCTCTTCTGCAATGGTAAGTAAAGTCACCTTTCCACTGCAAGAAGAGACATTACTGTGTAGTGAAAAAACATCAACTTTGGAGTCATCCAGTCCTGAATTAATATGTTCTTTGTTCTGGTCACTAGTGGTATGACAGGTTATTAATTTTTCTCAGTCTTAAGTAAGTCTGTGGGTAGCTTGATTAAAGTATTTTTTCTTCATTATGTTGCATACTCCATGCTAGAAGAAGGCAAGGCTATTTCAGCTCACAATTGTATTCCAAGTGCCAGTCTCCATACCTGGCACAAAGTAGGGACCTTGTATGACGCCTGCCATAGTAGATGACCAATTACAGCTAATTATCGTGAATTTATGAGAATCATGAAGTCAGTGTCCATGTCTAGACTCTTTAGCATTCTAGTAAGGCTCCTCCATCGATTTGACTTTATTTTACACTGACTAACAAATTTTAGGGTCACTATGAGTTGGAGTTGACTTGGGGGCAGTGGGCAACAGGCAACAACTTGAAGCCTTTATTTAGAGACATTTCCCATATTCTGAAATCCAGATTCATGATGGGACAACTTTTTTCATGCCATTTCCTAACTTGTAATAACCTTTTCTTCTCTTTGCCTATTCAGATAACTACCTATTCTTCATGACCCAATTCAAACTCTACCGTATTCTCAATCCTGTCTCGAAAACTCTAATCCATTAAAAAAAAAAAAATCCATAGAGATCCCCAAAATTCTGTAGAGGTTTTTTTTGCAGTGGTCATTTAACATCTCGTAAACTCGTTTGTTTTATTTAACTTTTCCAAGTGTATTTGTTGTCTTTCATCTTTTAAAGCAGGGATTCTGCGTTATACAGCATTTCCATGGTGTATTAAAAAAAAAAAAACAAAAACAAACCCAGTGGTGTCGAGTCAATTCTGACTCATAGCGACCCTATAGGACAGAGTAGAACTGACCCATAGAGTTTCCAAGGAGCACCTGGCGGATCCAAACTGCCGACCCTTTGGTTAGCAGCAGTAGCACTTAACCACTACGCCACCAGGGTTTTCCCATGGTGTATACTAAAACTAAATTATTTTTTCAGTTTAATTTGTTGAAATATTGACACAGAAGTTTCCTGAAGTGCGATTTGATTCATTAAGGAACAACGAAAGGATATTCAACTTAGTTTTCACACAGATATGTGTAATGGTAGGAACTCTAATAACTGTCGCAGCTTAGAGGCTCAAGCTTGTTGAGTTAAGCCTTTTTTGGTGCCTATGTGGAGACCTTTTTAAAATGTTGAAAAGCAAAGATGTCACCTTGAGAACTAAGGTGTACCTGACTCAAGCCATGGTGTTTTCAATCTCCTCAAATGCATGTGAAAGCAGGACAATGAATAAGGAAGACTGCAGAAGAATTGAGGCCTTTGAATTGTGGTGTTGGTGAAGAATATTGAATATACCATGGACTGCCAAAAGAACAAACAAATCGGTCCTAGAAGAAGTACAAACAGAATGCTCCTTAGAAGCAAGAACAGTGAGACTACGTCTCACATACTTTGGACATGTTATCAGGAGGGATCAGTCCCTGAAGAAGGACATCATGCTTGGCAGAGTACAGGGTCAGCGGAAAAGAGGAAGACCCTCAACGAGGTGGATTGACACAGTGGCTGCAACAACGGGCTCAAGCATAGCAAGAGCTGTGCGGATGACGCAGGACCAGGCAGTGTTTTATTCTGTTGTGCAAGTTGAAACCAACTTGATGGCACCTAACAACAACAACAACATGTGGAGACTTTAGGTGTCCA
This sequence comes from Elephas maximus indicus, assembly GCF_024166365.1. Classification (NCBI taxonomy): domain Eukaryota; kingdom Metazoa; phylum Chordata; class Mammalia; order Proboscidea; family Elephantidae; genus Elephas; species Elephas maximus. The sequence goes on along the minus strand of NC_064833.1, from coordinate 54,890,958 downwards.
GAGCTCTTGTGCCTTTGCATTTAACAATGTTTTAGGGCACCGTGAGGGCTGAGCATATGGTGTAATTGGACCAAGACCGATTAAAATCTTGTCATAAATAATGTTACCCTGATGAGCGGTCAGTAAGTGAGGTGCTGCCAGCAGATAAAGTGAAGTCCTTTCTGACACTCATGATTGGACCAACTGATGTTGATCCTGTAGGTGTATGTGGTGGGAGGTTTTGGTTGAGTGAATTCTGAAAAGTAAACAGGTAAGGACTCAGCATCTAAAAGAGATTGACTGTTTTTTCGTCTACCAATTACGATCTTCCCCGGTAATAAGTTCTCTTCCTTTTTGGGCGTTTTCTCTGGGATGAGTTCTGTGGTTTAAAGATTCAATTTGGTATCCTCCCTCACTTGTTCCCTTTCCTTCCAGATTCTAATCTCCACACCCTTTTTATCACTGTTTTTACCTCATAAACTGTCATCTTTTAGTATCAATCCCTAATCATACAACATGAAAAGTTTATATATTTTTGGAATGAAAATTTTAGACGATTTCGATTAGCACTTTTTGCTTCTGTTAGTCAGGGAACCTGGGAATTTGGAACTAAGATGGCATTTTAGGGAGCATGTTATAACATTTTTACATACATAGTTCATATTGGTAACAACTGTTCCCAACTGCCATCCACAGTAATTTGGGTCAGTTCTGTGCAGTTGTAATGAACCAGGCCTTGTTTTTTTTTTTTTTCTTTGTTTAATTTTATTTATTTTGTTGTTGTTGAGAATATACACAGCAAAACATACACCAGTTCAACTGTGTCTACAAGTACCATTTAGTTACATGGATTACATCCTTTGAGTTGTGCAACCAGTCTCACGCTCCTTTTCTGAGTTATTCTTCCCCATTAACATAAATCCAGTGCCTTCTAAGGTTCCTATCTCATCTTTCGATTCTCTGTTGTCAACTTGATTCCATATGGATAGTTCTTAAAAGAGCATAATGCTCAAGGCAGGTTTTTTTTAACTAGTTAAGCTAAACTACTGTTGGTTTTAAAACGACTTGAGGCATATTTTTGGTTTAAGGTTTAAGGGTTACCTCAGGGCAGTAATTTCAAGGGTTCGTCACTCTTCATGGCTCCAGGAAGTCTGGAGTCCATAAGAATGTGAAATTCTGTCTGCATTTTCTCCCTTTGGATCAGAAATCTTCTATGGAATCTTTGATCAAAACGTTCAGTAAAGGTAGCTGGTCACCATCCAGTTCTTTTGGTCTTATGGCGAAGGAGGCAGTTGTTCATGGAGGCTGTTAACCATGCATTCCATATCCTCTTTCTATTCCTGACTTTCCTTCTTCCTCTGTTGTTCCAGGCGAATAGAGACCAATTTTTGTGCCTTGGATGGCTGCTTGAAAGCTTTTAAAACCCCAGGCCCTACGTAACAAACTAGGAGGTAGAACAGAAATACTGAACATTGTTATTCTGCCAATTAACTGGGATGTCCCATAAAATCAGGACCGTAAACCTTCAAATCAAGAAACCAAATCCCATGAGGCTTTTGGTTGTACATAAGCAGCCTCAGCAGCTACTGTTTTTTTTTTTTTTTTGTCATTGTTGTAAATATATCAATCACAACTTTTGCCAATTCAGATTTTTGAAGATGTACAACTTTTTGATAGCAATTACAGTAATTGTCTGTGCAACCCTACCCTTAATCAGTGTGGTATTTTCATCACCATTAGCCCCCTCTTCCCCGCCTCTCCATGCCCCTGGTAACCACTAATAAACTTTGTTCTCTATACATGTGCTTTTTCTTATCTTTTATTTAAGAGAGATCGTACAATAGTTGTCATTTGTGATTGATTTATTTCACTCGGTATGTCATCTAGCTCCAGCTGTACTGTAAGCATGTATCAAAACTTCACTTCTCCTACTGGCTGAGTAGTATTTCATTGTATGTATGTACCACAGTTTGCTTATCCATTCATCTGTCGATGGGCATTTAGGTTGTTGCTACCTTTTAGCGCTTATGAACAGTGCTGAAGTGAACATTGGTGTACAAGTCCCTGAATCTCTGCTTTCTAGTCTTTTGCGTCTATACCCAGGAGTAGAAATGCAGGAACACAAGGTAGTTCTGTTTTTTAGCTTTTTGAGGAACTGCCACACTTTTTTCCGCAACAGCTGTACCATTTTTCATTCCCACCAATAATGGGTAAGGATTCCAGTTTCACCACATCCTCACCAACATTTGTTTTTTTTTAATCTTAGCCATCCTAGTGGGGGTGAAATGGTATCTCATTGTAGTTGTGATTTGCATCTCTGTGTGAGTTGGAATGGACTCCATGGCAATGGGTTTGGTTTTGGTTTAATGGCTAATGATGCTGAGCATCTTTTCGTGTTTATGGTGGCCATTTCAATATCCTCTTTGGTGAAATTTCCTATTCATGTCCTTTGCCCATTTTATGATTGGGTTATTTGTCTTTGGTTGTTAAGTTGTTGAAGTTTTATATATATTTTGGATTTTAGGTTCTTGTTAGATATATGGTTTCAAAAGATATTCTCCCAGTTTGTAGCTTGTCTTTTCACTTTTTTGGTGAAGTCTCTTGAAGAAGAACAAAAGTTTTTAAAATTATGGGGTCCCATTTATTTACTTTGTCTTTTGTTGTTTGTGATTTTGTTATTAGATAATCCATTGTTAAAAGCTAGGCTGAAACAGGCCTTGTGTTTGAAGAATGCCGTTTGTTCAGATTTCCTTGAATCATCTTAATGTCATAAGAGTGTGTATATGTGATCCAGAGAGATTTTTGGTTTGAGTTATATATCTTGAGTACATCTTTAACTCGTAAAGATGGGTTGCCTCAAACAATACAAGCCCTAATTTACTGTATTGATTTTGTTGGTGATAGTCCATGAAGAGTGAGTAATGGGGGGTTTTATGCTGAAGTCCTCTTTCCACAAAAATACTTAAGGGATGAGGATCAACTCCTATATAGTTAATGGGCCCTAGACTCACATTTTAAGGAACTGAAAAGCTAGACTTTTTGTGGCCAAGTCACAGTGTTAAAACTTTTCTCTGACCACAACTAAAATGTTTCTCCATGACCTTCTGGACAGGTAGGAAAACATAACAAATTTTTTTTTTTTTTTTACTTTGGCATTCATTCATTCTTGATTAAAATTCTGTTACTGATTTGGGATTAAGATTTTATGATTGTTTTAATTTTTAATTTTTCTTGAGTCTTTCATCAGTAAAGTTGTGCATTTAAGTTTAGCAAAGAACAGGATACACATTCTAAAACATGATTAACAGATTTGAATGACCCAACCTACCATTTCTTTTTTCAAAAAGTTTTTATAAGAACATGCAACACACAATAACTAGGAAAAAGCAGGCAATATCCTCCCTGGACTTGTAGAATGTATTTCATTTTGCATTTTATAAATGGGTAGAGCCTTTGTTCTATGTTTGTTGTGTTTGGGGCCATAGAATTCAATTTTTAAAAAAATATTTTGGTGAAGATCAAAAGGCAATACTGTTTCTGAAAACAGGAAAACTCTAGGAGAGGATTTATAATGTCTTGCTAGAAAGCTTTTTTTCCTGAATGTGCACTTAGGTGCTTTGTTGGGCTCCGTCTCCAAGAGTGTCTCTTAATGCTTGTTGACACGCTAGTTCAGCAGCTCGGGCAGATCTATCATGTTTTCTGAGTAAAGCCTTGCTCTTATGATGTACCTAAAACTATACATACATGTTCTTGTGACAACCTGCAGTGGCTTATATGAAATAATTGTAGTTTGTCTTGTAAATATAAATTCTTTTAAATCTTCAATATTTGTTACATGGTAGCTCTTGTTTTTTGAAGTATAATGGAAAAACATACTTTAAAATGTACTTAAAATGAGCAGGAAACATTCCCAAAATGTACCTTTTCAAGACTTCATATTATAATATCTTTAAAACTTGTATCCTGAGAATTGTGAGACTAAAATATATTTTAATATTTTTTTCTTAAATTTTTGGATCTATAAAAGATTACCCTTGAATGAGTATAAATATGGAAATAAATTAAAATTTTTTTTTTGGCATACAGCAGTTAGTGAGCAGATGTGTATGTAGCCTTTAGGGAGTGCACTGTTGACTCATTAACTTACAATGGAAAAATAGACCTGTGTGTTTTAATTTTCTCAGATAGAACAAATCCCTTGTCCTCATTCTAACTTTGAATTATAAGGTTCCTTGACTTCATTTTCACTCATTTTGTGCTTTGCTTATGGCATCATGCCTACAATGTTTGAGGACAACTGGAAGCTCGGAAGTCGTTATATTCATTGATCAATGTGGTCAAACTGTTTACCTGCAAAAGAACATTCCTTGGCCAGTTCATTATTGAACTTTCTTTGTCGAAGGCAGTGCTTCAATCCTTTTACTTTACTGCCATGTTAAAGTGCTCGCATGGTTGGGCAAACATTTTTTCAGAGTCCCTCCAGTATTACAGACTCTGCTCTGTGAATAGGGAGCAGTGAGAGGGTGGCAGCATTAGGAAACGCCAAGTTAGAGTTAGGTAAAAACTACCCACCTTTTGGTTAGCAGCCGAGCTCTTAACCACTGTGTCGCCAGGAACAACGTGATTATTTAAAATTAGTTTTTCTTTCCATTGAGAGCAGAAACTATATTTATTATTCTCAGTACCTGTCCGATGCCATTTAGTTCACTCCTACCCTGAGCAACCCCTTACACTTCATCTCAATAAGTACATTGATACATTGAGAGTGAACAATGAAGTGTTCTCTTGCTAAAAGCAAAATATTCTGACCCTAGTATGGTCTTCTAATATTCCATTTTTTTTAACCCAGTCTTAAATAATTACTGATAGAAATTATTGCCCCCAAAGAAACTTGATTAAAATTATATTAGACTGAACCAAGATCAAAGTGAGGTTATTTAACTTTCTTAATTATCATTTTTAATAAGTTACTTAAAATGAGGGAGCCGAGCTAAATTATTGTTAAGATATCTTCCAGTTTAATAACCAAGGTTGTCGTTTTTATGTTTTATTTACTTTGTCACCCTTAAATTAAAAAATTAGGGCTTTTAAAATACAACGTGTGAAAATAATGTACAGATTTGTATTCTCTAATGTTTACAGGTAGCAAAGAAATGTGGTTGTCTCACCTTAAAAATGAGTATGTCTATAACACTTTATAAGGTACTTTCACAAAAATGATTTTGTTTGCTCATCGATGTAGGCACTGCTGTTAGACAGGAAGAAAGTGAGGTTTTGAGACAGTAAATAACTCGCACCAGATTCTCCTGTAGAAAGTAACAGAGCAACCAAGTCTTCTGATTGTACAGAGGGCTCTTTCCATCAAACCAGTGCTGCTGCTTTGGGAAATTGAACCCCAAGGATACTCTAAGGCCATCATTACTGTGATTGAAAGCTCTCTTTACCCCTCCCACTTCTTTCTCCTCTTTTCCAAAGTGAATATTCTGTTTTGAAGAACTTCCAGCTCCCATGGTGGTTTTTAAATGCAGTGTGGACTGCACTGGTGTGGATGAATGCACACTGGATAGAGGGTGTTATCAAGAACTGGAACAAAGGAGAGATATTATAAGCTTCTGGGGATATCACCAAGAAATTCTGCCCAGGCAGGGAATTAGGTTCTTGGTGAAGAATAGATTTTGGCAAAACAACTTATTGTGGGGAGGGGTACTCATAACAATATTCTGAAAGATTATAAACTCTTTTTCCTAGAAAAGAACTGCATGTTTTAACAGATTGTTGCAGCAGATGGAGATATGACATTCGCTACTGTAACTTACATTAACATGTTACAAGACAGATTTGCCTTGATCAAGAAAAGCCTGAACCACTTCAAAGATTTTGAAACCACTTTTCATCAGTTCATTTCATCTCATTGAAACTTGATGTGATTTAGTCAATTTTGAGGAAAAAAAAAAAGGCCCACTATAAATTAACACCAGGTACAATGATATACCGTAGTAAAATCCTTTAATATGTTCCATCTTCCAAAACTTTAATTCATAAAAATTATGATCTCTTGATTGCCAAATGTGTTTGTCTATTATGATATTGTCTGCTTAGTGAAAGAGAAGAATGAACAATGCATTGCGTGTGCTCTAGGAAACCAAGTACCATTCCAACACCTGCCCCGTATTTCCACAGACGTTTACACCTGTACAGAAATTTCTTCTTTCTTTAATCCTGCGGCTTCATGCTAAGGGAGTTACAATTCTTTGTTTTAGATTTTCTCAATCAATTCGACACTAGAAATTTCTACGCTTTTTTTTCTTCTCATTTTTGAGCTTTAGGTGAAAGCTTACAGAGCAAATTAGTTTCTCATTAAACAGTTAATACGCAAATTGTTTTGTGATGTTGATTGACAATCTTGCGATGTGTCAACACTCTTCCCTTCTCCACCCCGGATTCCCTGTTTCCATTCATCCAGTTTTCCTGTCCCTTCCTGCTTTCTCTTCTTTGCTTTTGGGCTGGTGTGCCCATTTAGTCTCCTATACATGATTTAACTATGAAGAACGTTCATCATGTGTGTTATTGTTTGTTTTATAGACCTGTCTAACCTTTGGCTGAAGGGTGAGCTTCGGGAATGACTAAAGTATTGAGTTAAAAGGGTGTCTGGAGGTCATACTCTTGGGGTTTCTCCAGTCTGTCAGACCAGCAAGTCTGGTCTTTTTTGTGTGTGTGTGAATTTGAGTTTTGTTCTGCTTTTTTCTCCCACTAAGCCCTGGACCATATATTGTGATTACTGTCTGACCAGTCGGTGGTGGCCGGACACCATCTAGTTGTTCTAGGTTCAGTCTGGAGGAGGCTATGGTAGTTGTGGTCCATTAGTCCTTTGAAATAATCTTTCCCTTGTGTCTTTGGTCTTCTTCGTTCTCCTTTGCTCCAGATAGGATGGGACCAGTAGATGTATCTTAGATGGCTGCTCACAGACGTTTAAGACCCCTGACACTACTCACCACAGTTGGGTGTAGAATGTTTTCTTTATAAACGATGTTATGCCAATTGTGCTAGATGTCCCCTCAACCATGGTCCCCAGCCCTCAGCCCAGTAATTCTGTCCTTTAGGGAGTTTAGATGTGTCCCTAATATGAAGCTTCCATGACTTTGCCTTGGTCAAGTTGTGCTAACTTCCCCAGCATTGTGTTCTGTCTTACCCTTCACCGGAGTTACCATTTATCTATCTAGTTAGTGTTTTTCTCCTTCCTTGTAACCATCAAAGATTGTTTCTTTCAGTGTGCAAACCTTTTCTTGAGTTTTTATAATAGTGGTCTCATACAGTATTTGCTTATTTCACTCAGCATAATGCCCACCAGATTCGTCCATGTTATGTTTCAGGTTCATCATTGTTCTTTATCATTGCGTAGTATTCCATCATGTGTATGTACTATAATTTGTTTATCTAGTCATCTGTTGGTGGACATTTAGGTTGTTTCCATCTTTTTTGTATTGTGAATAATGCTGCAGTGAACATGGGTGTGCATATGTCAATTCGTGTGAGGGCTCTTATTTCTCAAGGATACATTCCTAGGAGTGTGATTGCTGGATCATATGGTATTTCTCTTTCTAGCTTTTTAAGGAAATGCCATATTATTTTCCAAGCTGGCCGTTCCATTTTACATTCCCACCAGCAGTGCATAAGAGTTCCAGTCTTCCCACAAACTCTCCAACATTTGTTATTTTTTGATTAGTGCCAACACTGTTGGGGCAGTGGGGGGAGACGGTATCTCAATGTAGTTTTGATTGCATTTCTCTAATAGCTAGTGATGGAGAGCATTTCCTCATGTGTCTGTTAGCTGCCTGAATGTTTTCTTTGGTGAAGTGTCTGTTCATATCCTTTGCCCATTTTTTAAGTGGATTTTTTGTCTTCTTGTTGTAGAGGTTTTGGATTTTCTTATAGATTTTAGAGACTAAGCCTTTGTTGGATATGTCCTAGCCAATAACTTTTTCCCAGTCTGTTTCTTCTCTTTTTACTCTTGGTGAATTCTTTTAATGGGCATAAATGTTTAATTTTTAGATCCCCGATATCTAGTTTATCTTCTGGTGTTAGTTATGGTTTGTATTCTATTTATGCCATGTATTAGTGTTGACCCTATTTTTTCTTCCATAATGTGTATGGATTTGGTTTTATATTTAGGTCTTTGATCCATTTTGAATTAGTTTTTGTGTATGGAGTGAGGTATGGATCCTGTTTCACTTTTTTTACAGATGGACATCCAGTTTTGTCAGCACCATGTGTTAAAAAGACTGTCTTTTCCCCATTTAATGGACTTTGGATCTTTGTCAAAGATGAGGTGACGGGAGGTGGATGGATTTACATCTGGGTTCTTGATTCTGTCCCATTGGTTGACGTATCTGTTGTTGTATCAGCACCAGGCTATTTTGAGGTCAGGTAGTATGAGGCCTCCTACTTTGTTCTTCAGTAATACTTTACTTATCCGGGGCCTCGTCCCTTTCCATGTAAAGTTAACTATTAGTTTTTCCATCTCATTAAAGAATGCTGTTGGTATTTGGAAAGGGATTGCATTACGTTTGTAGGTTGCTTTGGGTAGGATTCACAGTTTCACAATGTTGAGTCTACCTATCCATGAGCATGGTATGTTTTTTCATTTATGTACGTCTCTTTTGGTTTCTTGCAGTGGAGTTTTGTAGCTTTCTTTGTAGAGGTCTTTTATGTCCCTGGTCAGATTTATTCACAAGTATTTTATTTTTTTAGGGGCTACTACAAATGATATTGCTTTCCTGATTTCCTTTGTCACTATGAGTTGGAATTGACTTTGCAGCACTGGGTTTGTTTGTTTGCTTTTTTGGTCTTTATTGGTGTGTAGGAATCCAACTGATTTTTGTGTGTTTATCTTGTATTCTGGTACTCTGCTCAATCTATTAGTTGCAGTAGTTTTCTTGTGGACTCTTTAGGGTTCCCTTTGTATAGTATCATATCATTTGTGAATAGGATAGTTTTACTTCTTCCTTACTAATTTGGTTGCCCTTTATTTCTTTTTCTTGCCTTACTGCTGTAGCTGGGATTTCCAGCACAATGTTGAATGGAAGCGGTGATAAAAGGCATCTTTGTCTTGTTGTTATTCTCATGGGGAATGTTTTCAGTCTCTGTTTATTAAGAATGATGTTGGCTGTTGCTTTTGTATAAGTGTCCTTTGTTATGTTGAGGAATTTCCCTTCTGTTCCTATTTCATTGAGAGTTTTTTTTTTTTCCAATCAGGAATGGGTGTTGGACTTTGTCGAATGCTTTTTCTGTATCAATTGAGATGATCATGTGATTCTTTTGTTTTATTTATGTGGTGGGTTAGGTTGATTGATTTTCTAATGTTGATCCATCCTTGCATACCTGATATGAATCCCACTTGGTCGCGGTGTATTGTTATGCTGAATTCTATTGGCTAGAATTCTGTCGAGAATTTTTCACCTTTATTAGTGAGAGCTATTGGTCAGTAATTTTCTTTTTTTGTGGTGTCTTTGCCTGGTTTTGGTATCAGGCTTCATTGAATGAATTTGAAATTATCCTTTCTTTTTTTATGTTCTGAATTTTTCTTTTTTTGTGGTGTCTTTGCCTGGTTTTGGTATCAGGCTTCATTGAATGAATTTGAAATTATCCTTTCTTTTTTTATGTTCTGAAATAGTTTGAGTAGTACTGGTGTGAGCTTTTCTCTGAATGTTTGGTAGAATTCTCCAGTGAAGCCATTTGGGCCTGGACTTTTTTTTGTTGTTGTTGGGAGTCTTTTTTTTTTTTTTTTTTTAATCTTTTCAATCTCTTCTCTTGTTATGTATCTGTTCAGATTTTTGACCTCAAATTGTGCTAGTTTAGGTAGGTAGTGTGGTTTTAGAAATTTGTCCATTTCCTGTAGTTTTTCAAATTTTTTGAAGTATAGTTTTTCATAGTACTCTGTTATAATCCTTTTTTATTTCAGTTGAATCTGTTGTAATTTCCCCCATCTCATTCTTATTTGGGATATTTGCTTCCTCCCCTATTTTTCTTTTGTTATTTTGGCCTGTGGTTTGTCAATTTTGTTGGTCCTTTCAAAGAACCAACTTTTGATTTTCTTGATTCTTTCCATCATTTTTCTAGTCTCTATTTCATTTATTTCTTGCTGCGATCTTTTTATTTCCTTCTGGTTGTTGTGGGCTTCTTTTGCTGTTCTCTATTTGTTTGAGTTGTAGAGCTAACATTTTGGTTTCATCCATTTCTTTTTTGATGTGGGTGTCTATTGCTATAAATTGACTTCTGAGCACTGCCGTTGCTATGTCCCAGAGGTTTGATATGGTGTATTTTTATTCTATATTTGATTTCTCCTATTACCCAGTGTTTTTTAAGCAAGATGTTTCCATGTTTTTGATTTTATTTTCTTGTTCTTCCTGTTATTAAGTCTACTTTTATGGCATTGTGCTCAGAGAAGGTGCTTTGTGTTATCTCAGGGTTTTGATTTTGTTGAGGGTTGCTTTGTGGACTAAAATGTGGTCTATTTTGGAGAATGTTCCATGTATGTTTGAAAAAAAAAACATATTTTGCAGCTGTTGATGGAATGTTTTATATGTCTATAAGGTCAAGTCAGTTGATTGTGGCCTTAGATCTATATCTTTGTTAAGTTTCTTTGTAGATGTTCCATTCTTTACTGAAATTGGTGTGTTGAAGCCTCCTATTATTGTGGAACTGTCAATTTCTCTTTTCAGTGCTGTTAGAGTTTATTTTACGTATTTTGGAGGCCTGTCATTGGGTGCATAGATAATTGTTATGGTCATGTCATCATGGTGGACTATCTCTTTAATCATTATACAGTGTCTTTCCTTGTCTTTTATGGTGAATTTTGCCTTAAAGTCTATTTTTATCTGAGATTAGTATTGCCACTCCTGCTCTTTTTTGGTTGGTGTCTGCTTGATATATTTTTCCGGCCTTTTTTTTTTAAATACATTTATGTCCTTATGTCTAAAGTGTGTCTCTTATAGGCAGCGTATTGATGGGTCATATTTTTTATCCATTCTATCACTCTCTGTGCCTCCATCTGTATTTAAGCCATTTACATTTAGTGTGACTATTGATAGGTGTAAGTTTATTGCACTCATTTTGTTGTGCTTGTTTTTGTGGTACTGATGTTTTCTTTGTTCATCTTACTCTCCCATGCTGAGTTCCTTTTGTTTGTGGAATTTCTTTTCATTTCTTTTATTACCGTAGATTTTGTGTTTACTGAGACTTTCGTTTTTCTTCATTATTTTGATGAGTAGGTTTGTTAACTACCTTTGTGGTTACCTTGGAATTTGCCCTTATCTTCCTAAGTTTGAACCAGTTTTTACTTCTTGATATCATCTTGACTTCCTCTCCATTTGAAAGTTCTATACTGATACAATTTATTCCCCCTTTTATTGTTCTAACATTGTCGTCATTTCCAAATTGACCTCTCTGGTTCTGTGTTGTAAATCTTTTAGTTTTGTTTTATTCTCTATAGTTCATTACCTAGGTTGATATCTGTGTGATCCTGACCTGTGTCCTAGATTCAGGTTGCTGTCTAATGTTGTTGGTTCTCTGTCCAAAGAACTTTAATAATTCTTGTAAGTTTGGTTTGTTTTTGTACAAATTCCTTTAATTTCTGTTTATCTGGAAATGTCCTAATTTTGCTATCATATTTGAGTGAGCGTTTTGCAGGATGTATTCATGATTGGAAATTTTTTCTTTTAAGGTTTTATGTATAGTTGTCCCATTGCCTTCTCACCTGCATTCTTTTTGCCGAATAATCAGATCTTAGTGTTACTGTTTTCAGTTTATATGTGACTTTTCGTTTTTCTCAAGCTGCTCTCAGGATTCTTTGTCTTCAGTTTTGCTATGTGTGATTATGATACGTCTTAGTGACTTTCTTTTGAGGTTCATCCTATATGGATTTTATTGAGCTTCTTGAATAGTTGGCTTTTCATCTTTCATGATATCAGGGGAGTTTTCTGTCAGCAAATCCTCAGTGATTCTCTCTGCGTTTTCCATTTTTTCCCCCATTCTGGAACTCTGATCACACGCAAATTTTTGCTCTTGATTGTGGCCCACATAATTCTTAGTTTTTCTTCATTCTTTTCCCTGATTTTTCCTCAAACAAAGTGACATCCATGGATTTGTTTTCAATTTTGCTGATTCTGTTTTCCATGGTTTCATATTTGTTCCTAAGACCTTCTATTCTGTTGTCCATTTTTGACATCTTGTTCTTTAACATTTGGATTTCTAATTGTTTTTTTGTATGATTTGTGATTGTTTATTCTCACATTTTGTTCTTGTATGATTTTCCTCAATCCTTCTATTGCTTTTTCTGTGTTTTCCTTGATTCTGGCTATGGTTTAGTTGGCTTTGTCTGTGTTTTCCATGATTTTGTCTATTTTTTCATTATTTTTGTCTGTGTTTTCCTTGATGTCTTTCATAATCTCTTGGAAAGCACTGAATATCAGACTTCTGAATTCCCTATCAGGTCATTCCAGTGACTTTTCTTCTCCTGGAAGGTCATCTGATGCTTTATTTTGGTTGCTTACTTGAGCCATCTTGTCTTTTTTAATATGTTTTGATATTTTATGCTGTCCACAAGACGTTCACATATTATCTTCCTTATTTAGTTTTTTTTTTAATGCTTTTTTGTTTGGTTTGGTTATTTCTGGGTGGGTGGCCTGGTATGCTTTGTTGCTTGCTCATCTGTGGTCATGATAGTTCTCACCACCTTGTCTGGGTGGGCAGAGTCGGTCACTCAGCTATGGTGCAGCAGGGAGGAGGGGTGGGTATGAGTTGTTTGTCTGTGACTCGACAGCAGGCAGGGGCTGGGGCTTTCAGGGAGGGGTCTGGGATCTGGGCCAGTTCTACTTGGGGCCATGGCATAGAGTGGGGTGGGGCTGGGGCTGTCAGGGAGTGGTCTCGGGTCTGGGCCAGTTCCACTCAGGGTCATGGCACACAGTGGGTTGGGGATAGGGCTAGTGGGAATGGGGCTGCGGTCCAGTTCAGTTCCATTTGGAGCTATGGCATGTGATGGGGCAGGGCTAGGGCTAGTGGGGAGGCATCTGGGGGTCTGGGCTGGTTCTGCTTGGGGCCACAGTGTGCAGTGGGGTAGGGCTGGGGACAGTGAGGAGGGGTCTGGGTCCCAGACTGGCTCTACTTGGGGCTGTGGCATGTGTCAGAATGGAACTGGAGGCAGCTCAGAGGGTCTGGGGTCTGGGCTGGTTCTTCTCAGGGCTACGGTGCATGGTGGGGTGGGGCCAGAGCCAGCAGAAAGGGATCTGTGGTCCAGGCTGATATGGAGGAGAGAAGCAGGAGGGTGAGGCAAAGAGAGGGGCAGATGGGGCTGGGTGGTGGAGGACAATAAAGTGCTTTGATACTGTGGTCTCTGGAAGTCAGGACTGCTGGGATGGGGTGGTTCTTGCCACTATTTACCAGAGTTGTGGGGTTCGTAGGAACGTACTCCTATGGTTACCATGTGAGAGTGTCTGGGCACTTCTTTGAGCTGCAGCCTGCAAATGTGGTCTTCCGTAGCTCTGGGTGTGTCCGTGCCATACGTCTATATCCTATTGTGGGTTCCACGAAGGTGCCTTTCTGCTTTCTTTGTGTGGGCTTGTTGGCATTATTCTAATATGGCTGCACTGTGTCATGATGGTTGTCTGGGAACCTCCACTCCATGTCTCTCCTTGTTCGCCATTTTCTGCCAGTTTCTTCTTCTCAATGTCTTCCGGTCTAATTCTTTATTCCTTCATTTAAGGGTTAGAGTTCTAGGACTGACATCTGTATCTGTTATCTTTGGTTGTTTCAGGTATTTGTTGCAGAGGGATGGCTTAGTGCATCTGACTAGTCTGCCATCTTGGCTCTGCCTCCCAAATTTCTATACTTGACTTTCTACTCCTCACTTCTCAAAACTCAATCTAATATAAGCTATTCTGTTATTAACAGTTTTCCAATTATTAAGAGGCTAGTGGAAATAGAGTATTGTGGGAATAGAAGCTTGACAGAATCGAACGGATGGGATCTAAATCATAATGAACATGTGGAATAATGGCTGATCTAGTGACAAAAAAAAAAAAAAAAATCTTCCCAGTCTTAATAGTTTGTTTAAATCACAATCAGATGTTTTCTATGTGTCTTTGTTATAGTACATGCACAATATATATTAGTTGATTTTGGTTTACTTCTTACTTAACTCATACCTATATGAAGTTTTTTGGGGGGCTTCAAGGTTAAAGATGAGCAAATATTCTCCTGAGTTTAAACTGAATACATACAATGTTTGGGCTCTCAGATGTAGTTGTAGTTTTAATTGCAATTTCACAGAGGCCTTGTCTTAATTTACATGTTAATGAGCTGCTGGAATTTATTGAGTTGAAATGTGAGAATCCATTTGTAGTAGTTTATTGCCATCAAAAGAAATGTATATACCAAAATCATATGCACTTTAGTTCTCTACTATATTATATGCAAGTTCATTTTTTTCAGTCAGCTGAGACTTGTATATGAATCATATTTTCCAAAACATAGCAAGATTTATGAACTTTGACGCAAACAATGACGTGTGGGTGAATCAGAATAAGACCAAGTAAATTAGTCAATGTGTTCAAGTCAGTTTCACATATGGTCTGGGTTTTTATGAAGCTGTGCGTAACTCCAGGGTAATGTGCAAAAGTTTACAGCACTTTATGTAAGGAAGCTATTAATTATCACCAACTATAGGAAAATGTTTTCATGAAACAAAGATTTTATACATAACAAGATGACAAAGCTCATAACTCTTTCAAGAATTTGAATAAGAAATAAACTATGCTCTTGATAATCCTTGGGAGATAAAGAAACACAAGTTTTCTGCCTAGAGTCACATTAAGAATATTTCTGTTTAAGAAGTCATCTTTTAAATGAATGGAATAGAAAAATCCCTGCAGTATCAATTATACTAGGGACATTACTCTTTATGTCACATGCTAATAAACTATTTTTAAGTGCACTTTTTAAAGTATAAAGGAAGACATCAGGAATTGGAGTAGAATAATAATCTGTTTTTCCATGCATCAGAGCCTAGAATATATGATCAAGGAATGGAAGGGAAATGATATGGGGCTTTATAAGGAAATATTGGTCAGTGTAGGGATGATTGAGGGAAGTTGGAAGACAGAATCTCTCTAATAAAATCCTTTTTAAAAGAGGTGGGTCTGAGAGTTAAGGCACTGTGGATATGGTTACATACCACAAACAGTGAATCAAGGAGTGCTAGAGAAAGAAACAAAAGCAATTTAGTGGAGTCTCCTGGTTCTTCCATTTGTTAATCCTCTCCCATCACACTTAATGAGCACAAAACAAATTGTTGCTATTATTATTGTATAGAAGGTAGATCTCATTTAGGGGTCGTATGGCTGGTTGTCGTTGAGTGGGTAGATATCCTCCAAGGTTCTTTGCAAATCAGAAATTTTATTTTTCTTGGATTCGATGGTATCTGATATGCTTATACTTTTCAAATTCTCATGCCATATATAATGTGTGTCTGTATTTGTGGCAAGTGGGTGGATTGAAAGGAGAAGGAGTGGAGGTTGGAGGGTGGGTACATGATGTTCTGTTATCTGTATTATCAGGGGTAAGCGAAAGCTATGGTGGACATTATGTGGTAATCACTCTCTTTCCAATGCTAGATGGAGCCAGACACTGAACAGGTAGTTGTATTGTTGCCTCTTTATTGGCATATGTGCGATTTTCCAGATACCATTTTTATGTTGACTCTGATAATGGGAAAGATACACTTTTCTTGTGAAGTGCCTACATTTCTTCTTCTGTAACAAGTTGAATGTTTGGCCATAGGTAGTTATCTTGTTCTCCCTGGAAGAGAAATGCGTAATTCTAAACTGGGCACATGTCGCTTAGCCATAAAGTATTTCCAACTCATAAATAAGCACAGGCTGATTTAGGTACAGTGTGTCTTTTAAATGTCCATCACACCACACAGAAGGTCTCAATTAAGATTTATTTCAGCACGTTTGTAAGCATTCTGAATTTTTACTTACTGGCCTGAAATGTTCAGCTTAGTTCTCCAAAGCTGCTAATATTAAATTAGTAGGCTATCAGAGTCATAATCTGTCTACCTAATCTCTGAATGTGAATAAATACACAAATATCACTACAAAGGATTGTGTTACTTTGCTGGATAAGGTATATTGATATTGACCCATAAGAAGGTGATAATCAGATGTCCTGTCTTCAGCTAGCCTCATGACCTTGGAAAAATCATTTACTCTTTGTGGACTTTCGTTTTAACAGAGCGAGAGGGTACAAGCTAGTGGGATCATGATGACGAGGAAATGAAAAAAAAATGGCTTTAAGGAAGGTATGATAGATTTGATTTGATAGGATTTAGTTCAGGGGAGATGTGTGTATATTTGCTTGTGAGTATGGGTCTGGTAGGGGAGGGAACTGGACATCAGAGGCTGGTACTAAGGCTTGAAAAACCAAATGCCTTTGCTACCTCACTTGCCAAAACGCCAGTTCCCCAGAGTGTCTTACATTGCTCAACTGCAAATCCATCCCTATGTGGTTCACTTGTTTGGCAAAACCCAGGCTATGTGTGTGCTTCAGGTGCAAGGGAGCCTGGGAATGCGGAAAGTCAAACTTGGACTTAAAATACGGAGAAATACCAAAATGCAGTGAGACTGTTAAAATATTTTTGGCAGTCATGAATGTCCAGTTCACCGTCTGTCCATCCTCTTCCGATCTGATATTAAATTTTATGTTATTTGTTGGGGATAGAGGTGTCTCTTGCCTACAGAGCTGCTGAGAAAAGTAGGATCTTCTGGAATATCATTTAAGTCAGAAAGTCCTTTTGTGGTTTTTAGTCAGGAGACAAAAAACAGCTTGAAATGTACCTACCTGTTGGTATTGTCTCTAATATGCAGAGTGAGGCAAATAGTACTCACAGAAGTAAGAATTTCCAAACTCAATAACTTGTCTGAGCTTGAGTCTCTAGAATTCAGCAAACAAAAAAACAAAACAAAACAAACAAACCATTGCCGTTGAGTCAGAATTGGCTCATAGTGGCCCTTTAGGACAGAGTAGAACTGCCCCATAGAGTTTCCAAGGAGTGCCTGGTAGGTTTGAACTGCCGACCTTTTGGTTAGTAGCTGTAGTTCTTAAGCACTATGCCGCCAGGGTTTCCAGAATCCAGCATAAGCAGTGGTAATTCACATTTAGTTATTTGCACTCAGAACTAAATATGTGAAAACTTAACACACCCCTGTGGAACGTCTATTTTAACAAGGCCCATCCGCTGAAGTTGGGAGAATGTCTTCATATCTTGTAATAAAATTTTCGAGTTATATAGTTTAATGTTCAGCAAGTGGATGAGAAAGTACAATTGGTTCACATTAGAAACATCTGATTTTGGCAACTTTTTGATCTTTTATGGTCTTTTGCACCAAAGCATATTTACTTGCTGCCAGACAATTAAACAGTCATAAAGAATAACCAAATCAGTTAGAGCATCCTACTTGTATATTGAATTACTGAATGGAAAAATGTACTGACAATATACTTGTTGACTTTGAATTATACTTCTCTTTGTAGAACTACTGAACATGAAATATTTCTGAGAATTTTGAGCCTCACTAAGCTATACCTTAGGCATTCAGTTAGCACAAATAAGATTTCTAACCTTTTATTTATTACTTGGACTATTTTCCTATAAATGTGAACAGCCCTTGAAGAGCATCCCATGAAGACAGAAATAGTCTTAATGCAATAATGAACTCCTTGGCTTTCCTTAATTTTCATGAAAAATGATTTTGATATTGGATATATTTTGTTTAAAAATAATTATTACCAACTCTATTATCAACATCAATGTGAAGCCCTGGTGGCGTAGTGGTTAAGTGCTATGGCTGCTAACCAAAAGATGGGCAGTTCAAATCCAGCAGGCACTCCTTGGAAGCTCTATGGAGCAGTTCTACTCTGTCCTATAGGGTTGCTATGAGTCGGAATCGACTTGACAGCACTGGGTTTGGTTTGGATTATCAACATCAATATAGGGGTGTTCTAAAGTGAGTGAAATAAAAGATAAATCCAGTTCTCTCTTTGAAGACCAGATGTATGTGTTGTTGTTCGGGGGCCATGTTTGAGTGGTGGCTCAGTTATGGTCAGGTGCAAAGCTGAATCACAGGGTCAATGCCGAGGAAGGGGAATAGAGGAAACAAAAATAAATTGAGGAATTAGACCTATAAAGGTCACGTTCTATTTTTAACATAGATTCATTACTTTAATAAGGAATCTAAAGCCTTCAGAGTGTCCCAGTTAGAAAATTGACTCAGCAAAGGCAAACAGGGCTCTGCATCTATCCAGTCCTGTAACCCACGTTCCAGAGAAATGTCATGGGATACATTTTATCAGAGTGGTGGCTAAGGTTCTAGGATTACTAATTTTTTTTTTTGCAAGATATCTGAAATGGCTTTAGACTTCCACTATAGTGCAGTGGTTCTTGGTGGGTATCTTCGTTATGTAGTGCTGCTATAACAGAAATGCCACAATTGGATGGCTTTAACAAAGAGAAATTTATTCTCTCACAGTTTAGGAGGCTAGAAGTCCAAATTCAGGGTGCCAGCTCCAGGGAAAGACTTTCTCTCTCTGTCAGCTCTGGGGGAAGGTCCTTGTCATCAATCTTCTCCGGTGGAGGAGCTTCTCATTGCAGGGACACCAGGTCTAAAGGACGCCGCTATTACCCTGGCTCTTGTTTCTAAGTGGTATGAGGTTGCCCTGTCTCTCTGCTTGCTTCTCTCTTTTCTGTCTCAAAAAGGATTGACTTAAAACACAACCTAGTCTTTTAGATTGAGTCCTGCCTCATTAACTGCCTTTAATCCTGCTTCATTAACATCATAGAGGTAGGATTTACAACACATAGGAAAACCACATCAGATCACAAAATGGTGGACAATCATACAATTCTAGGAATCGTGGCCTAGCCAAGTTGGCACACATTTTTGGGGGACACAATTCAATCCATAACAGTGGACTTCCATTCAGTGGCCTCTGATGAAAGTATTCTGGACACCAACAACACCTATGTGAAAGCATCTAAGTTAGAGGAAAGAGAGGAGTCCACAAACGCATCATAATGCATTAATCCATCAGAAGAATAGGCTCGAAATGACTAGTTCAAATTTGGTTCCATTGCAAAGCTCCAGTAGTAATGATGGTATATAATTACAGCAAAAATTGCCTAGTGCTTTCTCCGTTCAACGTTCTGTGCCTAGCCGTTATGTGCATCATCTCACTCAGCCCTTATGGCAGACCTACAACGGTAGTGCTTTTCTTATCCCTGTTCAAGAGATAGGGAAACCAATTCTTCAAGAGTTTAAAAGCATACCCAATGCTCCATAGCCAGAAAATGACTGGGATTCAAACTCAGGTTTATATGACTCCGGAACTCCAGCTCTAGATCACTGCTCTTTCAATAGTATCCTCTTACACAATAAATATATCACACTGTAGTTCCAAGGAGCCCAGATGGCTATGTGTTTAAGTGCTTGGCTGCTAATCAAAAGGTTGGTGGTTCTAACCCTCCAGCCACTCCATGGGAGAAAGATGTGGCAATCTGCTTCAGTAAAGATCACAGCTTTGGAAACCCAATGGAGTAGTTCTACCCTGGCCTATAGGGTCATTATGAGTCAGAATTGACTTGACGGCAACTTGTTTGGTTTTTGGTTACTCTAGATTCTGTGAAGTGGGACCAAAAAATCAAGGGAAAAGTGATTCTACTTTCAAAGAAAAAAATTTAATCCCTAGAAAGAGTACCAAGCAGTTGCTGGTGAGCTGATGCCGACTCATGGTGACCCCATGTGTTTCAGAGTAGAACTGTGCTCCGTAAGGTTTTGTTTTTTTTTTTTATAACTTTTATTAAGCTTCAAGTGAACGTTTACAAATCCAATCGGTCTGTCACATATAAGTTTACATACATCTCACTCCCTACTCCCACTTGCTCTCCCCCTCTTGAGTCAGCCCTTTCAGTCTCTCCTTTCTTGACAATTTTGCCAGCTTCCCTCTCTCTCTAACCTCCCATCCCCCCTCCAGACAAGAGTTGCCAACACTATCTCAAGTGTCCACCTGATATAATTAGCTCACTCTTCATCAGCGTCTGTCTCCCACCCACTGACCAGTCCCTTTCATGTCTGATGAGTTGTCTTCGGGGATGGTTCCTGTCCTGTGCCAACAGAAGGTCTGGGGAGCATGGCCGCCGGGATTCCTCTAGTCTCAGTCAGACCATTAAGTTTGGTCTTTTTATGAGAATTTGGGGTCTGTATCCCACTGATCTCCTGCTCCCTCAGGGGTCCTCTGCTGTGCTCCCTGTCAGGGCAGTCATCGATTGTGGCCGGGCACCAACTAGTTCTTCTGGTCTCAGGATGATGTAGGTCTCTGGTTCATGTGGCCCTTTCTGTCTCTTGGGCTCTTAGTTGTCGTGTGGCCTTGGTATTCTTCATTTTCCTTTGCTCCAGGTGGGTTGAGACCAATTGATGCATCTTAGATGGCCGCTTGTTAGCACTTAAGACCCCAGATGCCACATTTCAAAGTGGGATGCAGAATGTTTTCATAATAGAATTATTTTGCCAATTGACTTAGAAGTCCCCGCAAACCATGTTCCCCAGACCCCCGCGCTTGCTCCGCTGACCTTTGAGGCATTCATTCTATCCCGGAAACTTCTTTGCTTTTGGTCCAGTCCAATTGAGCTGACCTTCCATGTATTGAGCGTTGTCTTTCCCTTCACGTAAAGCAGTTCTTATCTACTGATTAATCAATAAAAAACCCTCTCCCACCCTCCCTCCCTCCCCCCCTCGTAACCACAAAAGTATGTGTTCTTCTCAGGTTTACTATTTCTCAAGATTTTATAATAGTGGTCTCATACAATATTTGTCCTTTTGCCTCTGACTAATTTCGCTCAGCATAATGCCTTCCAGGTTCCTCCATGTTATGAAATGTTTCAGAGATTCGTCACTGTTCTTTATCGATGCGTAATATTCCATTGTGTGAATATACCACAATTTATTTAACCATTCATCCCTTGATGGACACCTTGGTTGCTTCCAACTTTTTGGTATTGTAAACAGAGCTGCAATAAACATGGGTGTGCATATATCTGTTTGTATGAAGGCTCTTGTATCTCTAGGGTATATTCCGAGGAGTGGGATTTCTGGGTTGTATGGTAGTTCTATTTCTAACTGTTTAAGATAATGCCAGATAGATTTCCAAAGTGGTTGTACCATTTGACATTCCCACCAGCAGTGTATGAGAGTTCCAATCTCTCCGCAGCCTCTCCAACATTTATTATTTTGTGTTTTTTGGATTAATGCCAGCCTTGCTGGTGTGAGATGAAATCTCATCGTAGTTTTAATTTGCATTTCTCTAATGGCTAATGATCGAGAGCATTTTCTCATGTATCTGTTGGCTGCCTGAATATCTTCTTTAGTGAAATGTGTGTTCATATCCTTTGCCCACTTCTTGATTGGGTTGTTTGTCTTTTTGTGGTTGAGTTTTGACAGAATCATGTAGATTTTAGAGATCAGGCACTGGTCGGAGATGTCATAGCTGAAAATTCTTTCCCAATCTGTAGGTGGTCTTTTTACTCTTTTGGAGAAGTCTTTAGATGAGCATAGGTGTTTGATTTTTAGGAGCTCCCAGTTATCTGGTTTCTCTTCATCATTTTTGGTAATGTTTTGTGTTCTGTTTATGCCTTGTATTAGGGCTCCTAGGGTTGTCCCAATTTTTTCTTCCATGATCTTTATCGTTTTAGTCTTTATGTTTAGGTCTTTGATCCACTTGGAGTTAGTTTTTGTGCATGGTGTGAGGTATGGGTCCTGTTTCATTTTTTTGCAAATGGATATCCAGTTATGCCAGCACCATTTGTTAAAAAGGCTATCTTTTCCCCAATTAATTGACACTGGTCCTTTGTCAAATATCAGCTGCTCATACGTGGATGGATCTATGTCTGTGTTCTCAATTCTGTTCCATTGGTCTATGTGCCTGTTGTTGTACCAGTACCAGGCTGTTTTGACTACTGTGGCTGTATAATAGGTTCTGAAGTCAGGTAAAGTGAGGCCTCCCACTTTCTTCTTCTTTTTCAGTAGTACTTTGCTTATCCGGGGCTTCTTTCCCTGCTCCATAAGGTTTTTAATGGCTGGTCTTTGGGAAGTAAATCAGCAGGCCTTTCTTCTGAGGTGCCTCTGGGTAGATTTGAACCACTAGCCTTTCAGTGAGTAGCTGAGAGCGTTAACTGTTAGTACCACCTAGGGACTCCTCTAGGAGGAGTAACCTGTAGCTGTCTAGTCGATTCTGACTCATGGCAACTCCAGGTATCACAGAGTAGAATTGTGCCATTGAGTTTTCTTGGCTATAATTTTTATGGAAGCAGATTGCCAGGGCTTTCTTCCACACCACTGCTGGATGGGTCCTGATTGTCAGCTCTTAGGTTAGGGTTCAAGTGTAAACCATTTGTGCCACCCAGGGACCTTCTAGAAAGAGTAATTACTATAGATCCAGTACTAGGAATATTTATTTACTCACTTAGTTAACTTATGAGTACCTTATTGACTACCTGTGCATAAGATACTGTCCACCTTCTTAAAGAGTTTATAGTGTAACAGAGAGCTATAGAAACAAATAAGTATGATTAAATGTTGTAGATACCACAGTACAGATCTGATTAGAGAGACAGAGAAAGAGGATTGGCTTGTAGGAATTGTGAAGTCTAGGAATTATTGTTGTTAGCTGCTGTTGAGTTGACCCTGACTCGTGGTGACCCTGTGCACAACAGGACAAAACACTGCCCATGATCAGACCCTTGTGATCCCTAGGGTTTTCATTGGCTGGCTGTTTTAAATGGTAAAACATGAGAAAAGAGGTAGTGAAAGATAAACATAGAAAGGAAATCAAGAATTGGACCTTAATCTGTATGGTAATAACAGCCAGGGATAAATTTTAAGCCCTGAAAAAAGTTTAAATTGTAGGGGAAGTATTGTCAAAATTCAACCCAGAGAGAAGAGGACAGATATAAGAAATATCTAGTAAGTATCAAAGTAAGTTTATAATTCCCCGGACAAACCCTGTAATCATCATAATTCTTTATTTCTGGGTGTATAATTAATTAATGTAGCACAATGTCTGGCAAATAATATATGCTCAAAAAATATTTGGCTCAGGATTATGACTGTGGGGGTCATCTGAAGGGAAGAAATAATTGTATAGTGGAATGAATTTCAAAGCGATTTTAGGGAATAATGGGAACCTTGACACATTCTGCATGATCTTCATCACTTATTCCTAAGGAGTTCACAATCAAGGTGAAACAGAACAAAATAACAAACAAATGCATTGCATTGGTGTTTCAAATGCCAGTATAAGTGCCCAGTAGGAAGGAACAAGAGGAAATTAAAAAAATCAATTTGTGACTTTGTTTGCAAAAATTCCCTCTGAAAATAGCTTTAGAGTAAATTACCTTTTATCACTAACCACTTTGGGAAATCTGGCTTTCTATTACAAAATCACTTTTGAACCTGAGAGAAATAAAAGATTTAATGTGTTTTGGAAGCATAGTTGAAAATCTTCATATGGTACTAGTTATGCCCTTTGAAATGTCAAATAATTTATTTGTTTTAAAAGCGAAAAATGTTTCTGGATTAGAATGGCAAATCTCATTTCATTACTCACAAGTGCCTGTGTATCTATTATTTTACTGTTGTTATCATTGAAAATGATATTATGTTGTGGAAAAATATTTCAGGGTTCTTAACCCATAACCCATTGCCGTCGATTTGATTACGACTCATAGTGGCCCTATAGGACAGAGTAGAACTGCCCCATAGAGTTTCCAAGGAGTGCCTGGTGGATTTGAACTGCTGACTTTTTGGTTAGCAGCCATAGGACTTAACCATTACGCCACCAGAGTTTCCAGGTGAGTAAATAATGTAGTTCAAAGAGGATTAAGCTTTGCTGACTGTTGCCTGAATTCAAATTCTACCAGCAAATCAGCGTTGTTTGGAGGCATTGCATGGTTTCCTCCTGACTCAGATGGTACAGCCATTCTACAGTATGAGAGGGGAGCTCCGAGGTCTGCGTGCACATGAATGCATGATAAAACCGTCAAGAAGCAGCATTACCCTCACCTCAATCCTAATATCGCCTCAAAATTCTGGCAATTCACTATTTGAGAAATATGGCTTGTTCAGGCTGTAGCCTTGTCTCTAGGATATCAGGAGACAAAAAAGCTCATTTCATTCCATGACATGAGAGATATTTCCAGAATACCACATTTCTTTATGTATTCATCTAGCCTTGCTGGAAGACATTTCTTTACTGCTTACTAAGGTCATGATTATCTCCTGCTTTTCCTTTAGGACCTTGCACTGGAATGTTGCCATCTTGAATTTTCATCTTTAATCATTCCCTCTTATCTGGCCTATGAATATGCCCCTGTTTTGCTTATCTAAAAATTTCTCCCCTGAATAATTTTCCTACTATCACTTAGAGTTAATAACTTTTCTTTCCTACTCCTGCAACTGCTGTTCCTCTGACTTCTTATTTCTAGGACAGCCAACAGTTTTCTATCAACAGACCATGAACGCTGAGTCATTTCAACACTTGTTCACCTTCAAAGCTCACTTCCAGCCAGTCTCATAGTCTGTAGAGTTTTACCTATAAAATTTCCCTCTTACCAGTCCTCCTGTTTTCTAATCTTGTTCTACAAGATGGAGCTTTCGCTAGCTCTTATGTGGATTGCTGTAATTGTCTCCTAGGTGGTTCCTTTGCTTTAGAATTCTTTCTCTCTAATCTGTTCTAAACACAGCTTCCGGATGAATCCTCCTAAGGCCCATCTCAAAATATATACTCTCTATGCTGATAATAATAGAGAGTATATATTTTGAAGCTGATAATAATAATTAATAATGAAAACAAAATTCAATTTTTTTCTCATCTCCTTTGAATTTCTTTGCCTATAATTTACAACTCTTCAAATTCTGACCTCAAACTACCGTCATAGTTGTATCTCCCACTTTTCTTGTTCATGCATGCTCTGCTCCAGTCTTCTCATGCTATTCACCCTTCCCCCGCCACCTCAGCCTTTTCTATCCCTATGGGTTTGTGTGAGTTCTTCTATTTGTTTGGAATCCTGTCCCTTCCAATCTTTGCATATAGAAATCTTACCTATCTTTCAAGGATCATCCTAAATTCCACCCTCCCTATTGTCCCTTTGGAAACCCTGTTGGTGCACTGGTTAAGAGCTACAGCTGCTAACCAAAATGTCAACAGTTTGAATCTATCAGGTGCTCCTTGGAAACCCTACGGGGCAGTTCTACTCTGTTCTGTACAGCCACTATGAGTCGGAATCGACTCGACAGCAATGGGTTTTTCAATTGGGGTATTGTCTCTTCCCTAATTCCTTAAGTCATACCTCACTCCTGAGTTGAGTTTTGAAAAGCGTTTTGTGTGTACAGACAAGCTATCTGGGCAAACGTTTGCTTCTGATCCAATTATTTTATTTTGCATAAATCTATGTAACGCAAAAAATTTGTAGAGACAAGCTGACTGCATTTGGCTGGACTAAGAGGAATTATATTTGTAAATGGGTTTTTTTGACACATTATGATAGTAAATCTACACAAAGCACCTTCTTGTTGATTCATTCCTCTTCATCACTACCCCCTTTTCCCATTTCCTTCTTCTCATGTAACAAGTCAAAATAAAGTATATCCTTTGTTCATGTGTCCTTATACAATGTGTATTGTTGCTTATGTGCAAATATATTTAATTTAAATGGTTTTCTGCTATTTATCTCAATTTGTTTCTTTTATTTTTTCATTCATTTTGCTATGTGAACATATACTACAAGTATTCAAATAATGCCCAGTACTCCATGAAAGGCTGCTGCTCAGCTGGTATGCATGGATATGGTCATGTAAGTTGTTAAAATATAGAAATTTGTCTATATGGATTGGTAAATAATCCCTGCTTAGGTTATCATGAGGGCTTTTCCACTAAATCTCTGGATTTTTCTACAATTACCATCTACAGGGTTAATCCCTTTTTTGGGGGGGGGTGGATAGGGAGACTTTAGGAAACCCTGGTGGTGTAGTGTTTAAGTGCTACAGCTGCTAACCAAAGGATTGGCAGTTCAAATCCACCAGGCGCTCCTTGGAAACTCTATGGGGCAGTTCTACTCTGTCCTGTAGGGTCACTATGAGTCGGAATCGACTCGACGGCACTGGATTTGGTTTTTAGGGAGACTTTAGGACTCTGCTCCAGTGCCAAGGCTGGTATTTATAAGATTTGTTACATATTTTGATCATCACTCCTGATCTTCCACATTTTTCTATCTTTTCTCCCAGTGAGACACCTAGAGTTCCTTCAGTTCCTTGCCACCCATATGATGCTTGAAAAACATATTTGTATATATTCCCTTATGCCCTTATGTGAGTGTGAGAGAATTTCTTTATATAAACATATACACATACATTTATACATAAATATGATAAAATTTAGGATTTCTGGATGACAGGTTATAATTATCCTTAATTTCACCAAATAATATTAAGTATTGGTGGAGATGTGAGGATATCAGAACTCTATGTACCACCAGTGGGAATGGAGACTAGAAGTTTATTTCTCTGTCACCTAGTGGTCTTTCTGGTCAAAGTGGTAAGGCAGCTCTGCTCCCCAAGGCTTGTAATGAACTCATTTTTCTTCCATCTTGTTGCTCAACTATGAACTAGAATGTTTTCTAGATGGTATGGTGGAAGTTGGGTTACTGACCCATGTCTCTTCCCACAGGAAGGAGGAAACAAAGGAAGATCAGGGCAAGCAAGTGGGTAGGATTTGCATATACATTTAATTGGGAAGAACATAGTCACATGGACACAACTAACTGCAAGGGAGACTGGGAAATGTAGTCTCTAATTTTCTTGTACTCTAATTTTCTGTGCCTAGCTGAACCTATTACTGAACCTATTACCATAGAAAAGGAAGAGATAGATTTTTATATAACATTTAGCAATGTTTCATGGAAACCCTTGTGGCGTAGTGGTCAAGTGCTACAGCTGCTAACCAAAGGACTGGCAGTTCGAATCCACCTGGTACTTCATGGAAACTCTGTGGGGCAGTTCTACTCTGTCCTATTGGGTTGCTATAAATTGGAATGAACTCAACAGCAGTGGGTTTTTTTTTTAGTGTTTCATACCATTTTTTTTTAACTGCAGTTCCTGACTTTTTCTTGGTTTCAGAAGTTCTCTGTATGTTAAGTGGATCATTGCTCTATAAGGTTGTTCAGAGAATGAGCTTTAGTTACAGAAAATTAACAAAGTTTCTTATAAAGAAATAGAGACAGACACAAATTTTATGCTTAAAATATTGAAAGAGAAGTTCTGTACTTTAAAAGACATATAAACAAATGAATAAATGAAAAAAATTTCCAGAATGGAGTCCTTTTCCCTCCTCTTTTTTTTTTTTTTTTTAAAGTTTCTGAGACTAAATTGAGTATGTGAGAAAGTTGTATTAACTCTTTCAAGTCACCAGAATGCTCTTTAGCCCAGCTGAGGTGGCATTGAGTCACATGAGAGTGTTGTATAGCTTCAAACATATCCATCTAACTAATTTAGACTAGCATTGATCAGGTCTCAGCAACTGAGTTTGCAGGGGCGGAGGTGGGTAGGAGTGTCGAGCATTGTCAAGCATTACTTTGCCACACTTGATAAGGTCCACTGTTCACTGCCTGAGAGAGCTACTTCAAGGAGAGAACTGGAAAAATAACACCCTTTAACTCCTTGCCACTAGAGTTGGCATGGAAACATGCAGTTTCAATGAGTTGGCATGGTAACCAACCTCTCCATAATTCCATAAAGCCAGAAGAATAAGGTTTGAAATTTTGGCACATATTTTAAAAGGTCGCTAATCACTGATCCAACTCAGTGCTTCTCAGTTTGGGATTCTTACTTTTTCTCTCATTTACAGTTATATTCTATTCTTAAAAAAAAAAAAAAAAAAAAAAAAATTCCTGCTTTCTGTTCTGGCTATATCACTCTAACATAATCATCTAGCACAATCATTTTCTATGACAATTTGACAATTGCCTTCAAAGCTATTTCAAGCTACTCATACACATAGTAGTTATAAAAAATTTTTCTCTTGGGGTAATTCCCATTGATGAAATACTTTTTATCCCCTTTGTTTATTTTTACCCCATTAAAAATCTACCAGATGTAAAACATCCCATAAAATTGTTTTCTACAGGGTCTGCAGGTGCCATTTAAATTCTCTTACTTAGGTAGAGAATGCTAAAGGTGAATGCTTGGGTAAATAGAGTCAGTGCTGACAAACAGTCTTTTTGGTTTCTCATAACTATTATAAATTGGGAAGAAACGGTGAGGGGAATAAGAGCAGAATATAAGCTGCCTGTTCACTCTTAAGATTTGATCATTTAATGGTTTAGTCTGTGTTTAGCCTAAGTATTAGGCTGAACCACATGAAATTGTCATTTTTTATAAGAAAAAATGGCTGAATGTTGGCGGTTACATATAGTTTAATGTATTGTCCTGACTTTTTTTAGGGTGTAGAAATGCAGTGTGAATTAAAGCATTAATTCCTCTGAGACTGCAAAGTTTTTAAAGGCAGGATTCATCTTTGACTCCTCCACAGTTTTTTAAAGAATATAATACTATTGGAATCGATTCAATGGCAGTGGGTTTGGTTTTGGTTTTGGTGTGTCATTTTTCTAGTAGGCCAACATCAGTTTCCCTTCCTGATGGCACTCTGACTTTGTTTTATGGAATTACCTTTTTTTCCCAGCATGTGTAGTCTTGGCGGGAAGTAATACTAGCATCCACTTCCTACTATGAAAGCTGAAATATGAGAACCTCCCTGCAAGATAATGGGCCCATTAACCTAAGTCAAGTCAGTGGATACCTGGAAAACTTTGAAAATTCAGCAAGTAATGCAGGGATGGCAAGAGTGTTTGACGTAGCAATGGACTGATCACCAGACTGCTTACGCTCAAGACTGCTCTTTGGTTTCTGTTGCCTGTTCTTCCTCATCCACTTGGCTGTTGCCAACCTCCCAGTGTGATCTTTAAGCTTCCGGCCAATTCCGTGAGCCTCCTAATAAACATTCTCAAAATTACTTTTAGTTTAAATTAGAATTTATTTCTATTGCTTATGACCTGAAACTCTACTTATAGAATATTTTATTGTTGGACTCATTGACTCATGAATGCATGGATGAATAAATATGAATAAACAAATAAGATTCTAGGAAAAGTGAAGAAAATACTGATTATCTAATAAACTTTCCCAAATACCCAATTTCCCACTGATCCTCACAGAAAAATCGCAGAGGAATAATCTACTACTCAAACATTTTGAAGACTGATTTCTATTCTTTTTTTAGAATTTTTTAAATAGCTGGCCTCCTTTCTGATGTTTGTTTTTGTCAGCTAAAATTGGACAGGAAAAGATTAAATTTAATAAAAAAATAGCTGAATGATTAATTATATTTCTGTTTCCTAACGTCAATCGATCAATGATTCAGTAGACATTATTGAGCACTTTATATGTACCAGGTATTATACTTTGCCCTGTAGGCTCAAGGTTATGTAAATAATAAATGATGGTCACAAGATACCTGCCCTAAGGAAGAATCAGCCTGGTGATGGAGAAAGAAGTATACAGAATAAAGTAGGATAAATTCTGTGTTGGAGTTTTGTTCAAATGCCATGGAGGCTTAGTGGAGGAGCACCTACATATCTGGCCAGGAAGAAATTAAGCAAGTCAAAGCAGAGAAGGTGATGCTTAGGTTCAATTTCGGAAGAGGATAGAGGTTTTTACAGGTGGAAAGCAGAGGGAGGAAGGGGATAAGGTTGACTAGTCATAAGGGGTGTATCATACATAATGGGCATATCATAGATTAGTGACTTAATATACATATTTCTAGCTGGATGAGTGGATTGATGAATAGCAGCATGCAAGGTATACCAAGATTTTGAATTAACCATAGTTTTTAAGAATTCTTACTCTTTTATTATTCCATATGGCCAAATTGTAAATTCAAGTTGGGGAATTCTCTGTAATGCAAGAACAATGTTAACAGCTCATAATTAAATGCTGATACTTCTGTAGATTTTGTGCAGAGATTCATAACCTTACTGAGTCTGAAGATGGAATTATCTGCTAAGAGCAAAACTGAATTTGAACATTAAGTGTATTACACTGATTTTACTTTTTTATCTGGGAAGGCACTCTTTTTCCCCTACCTCTAGCCATTATGCTAGCTAAACAACCAATTTTATATGATTTCTACACACATACCCCACATACTTGAGCTAGACAGGTGAAGTTTAAAATGAAGTGTGATTTATTTCCCTGGGCACAGCCTTGAGTATACGTGGATTTGGAGCGTGAGGGAAGGAACTAGAAAGCCTTGATTGACAGATGTTGCTATGCTGTCATCATGATGCTGCTGATGATCCAATTCAGCATGTTCCCAAGCAGTCAGAACATGTCTACCTTTCTCGTTAAATGTCTACCTTTTTCCTTCTTCAATTCATCTGAAATAAATTTGTACAAGGACTCTAATGATATTTTTTATGAGTATCTATAACTTATACTCACTTTCTTTACCCGTGAGTTCCTTTTTAACCAAAATGACTTATTACTTTATCAGTCCTTTTTAAACAGGTGCATAAAATACGTGTAAATTATATGAAGATATAGTAACATAATGCTACTAAGAGTTGAAGACTTTGGTTTCTATAATAGTATGGTTGCTCACTGTCTTAGGCTGAGTTTTCTAGAGGAGCAAAACCAGAGCATATATAAATATATAGAGAGAGATTTATTTCAAGGAAATAGCACACACAGTTGTGGAGACTGGAAGTACCAAATCCATGGGTCAGGCGTCAGGCTGGAGTCTTCTCCTGACTCACGTGGTCGCAGGGACTGATGAACACAAAATTTTCAGGTCAGGTGGCAGACTACTGGCTCGCAGGGTTGTGGAAGATATTGAATCCAAAATCTGTAGGTCAGGCAGTAGGCACCTGGCTCATATCCTGCAAACCAGAGGTCAGAGCATAACAAGACAGATGCAGAATTGAGAGACAGTGAACTTTGCCAAAACATCTGTATGTATTGGATGCAGGCCACATCCCCAAGGAAACTCTCTTAATTCACTGATGGCTCACATCAGATCACAAAATCGAGGATGATTACATAGTATCTGCCAAACCACTGAGAATCATGGTCTAGCCAAGTTGACACATAACCTTAACCATCACACTCAGCTTGGAAAGAGGGGGTTAGATGGATGACTGGTGAGAGGGACAGCTCATTTCATAATTTCTCAGATTATTTATATTTGTACTCTAGAAATAAGGTCCAATGATGGGAAACATTGGAATAGACCCTCTGATCTGGAGCATTATGGTTGTTATCAGGATGACTGGTTGTTAACCCTACTCGTACGAGAGTGCTTTAGGTTCTACCCTAGAATGTGGCTATTGAGCTACAAATCTCCATCCGCTGAGGACAGAGTGAGATTATTTATGTCAAGAGTTGGGAGTTGGGAGTTGAAAAATACATCAATGAATGGCCACCATGTAATTTAATGATTACCTGAGAAGGAGCTGTGGCTTGACCAAACACACCAGTTTAATTTTGTTTAGTTTAAAACTCTAGGTAATTAGCCTGTCCCTCTGCCCAGATGACAGAAAAGCATTTGTGGCCCTAGTTTCTTATTGAGAATGTGGCACTGGGAAAATAACTTCTATGAGAAGAAGTGGTCATGGTGGGGTCTCCTGAGGACAAACCTTCTGAGGGAGTATCTCTCAGCTTCTACACATACATCCATGGTTACCAAGGTAGGTGTTTGATGAATATCTTAGTTGCCTAGTGCTGCTGTGACAGAAATACCACAACTGGATGGCTTTAAAGAACAGAAATTTATTTTCTCATAGTTTACCCCTAAACCCAGTGCCCTCGAATCAATTCTGACTCATAGCGACCCTATAGGACAGAGTAGAACTGCCCCATAGATTTAGGAGGCTAAAAGTCCAAATTCAGGGTGTTGGCTCTAGGGGAAGATTTTTGTCTCTTTCAGTTTCTGTAGCCTCAGCTTTCCTTGGTTCCTGTCTTCCCTTGTTTGTGCTTCCTTCTGGATCTAATCTGCTCTTTTTATAACTCAGAAGTGATTGGATTTAAGACACATCCTACAGTGATATGGCCTCATCAACATAACAAAGAAAATTCTATTCCCAAAAGTGATTACATTAACAGATAGTAGGAGTTTTTTAGGGGTTAGAATTCCAACACATATTTTGGAGGAAGACCATTCGATTCGTAATAATGAGCATGTCCTAGTGAAAGGTAGTGAAAAGTAGATGGTTCTCTCAGTTGCTGAGAGAACTAACTCTAGGGTGGAAACAATCTAGATCAACGTTCAATAGGAGCTGCTGCTCCAGCCAGTAACAAAGATGGAGATATGAAGAGGGAGTGATATTGTCTGGACTGTACCATGTATTTGGGGAATAGGAGAGATAGTAGAACTTCCCAATTTTGGAGTAGAGATACCTCTTCTGTTTATTTTTCTCCTGGAGTCATGGAACATATTTCTACCTAAAATCTTACAGTGGTAGAGAAAAACAACTCTAAAGTAGATTGTTCAAACAGTTCTTTATGAAAACTTTAAATGTGTTCTGAAATTTAGACAACCTGTCTCAACTTGTTCTGAATTTTAGACAATCATCGTCATGTAGTATTTTGCTCATATCTGATTTTTGAGCTCAGAATTGGGAAAGATAAAAAAAACTAAGATAAGTTTAGATTTTTAAATTTTGGGTCAAAATAGCTTTTAAAAATTTCCTTCTACTCAGTTCTTTACAAAAGCTGTTGTACTTTTGTCGTGTTGTAACGAAGAGTGTAAAGTAGGAAATTGAGCAGTTTTTGACAAGTAGGATTTCTGTTCCTTGGGTTAGCAAATAAATGGCCTCTTGTTTTCTTCTCTCTCCCTCATTTTTCTGGAAAGCGTATTTTATCCTCACATCTTATATTTATCTTAGGTTACATTCATGTCTTTTCCATCTTAACATATGTTTTCTCCTTGCTTCTTCCTAGGAAATGCCTGTATTCATTTAACACTTTGTCCCCTTTTGGCAAACCAGTCTTGTTCATGCTCCGCCTTGTACTTGATGTTGGGCTGAAAGTGTGGCCTGTGTATGAGAAGAGCTTGCAGGAGGTTGGATATATGCTTTCTTTTCTCTGTCACCAGAGGCAAACAAGCAAGCAAACAACAACAAAAAACAAACAATAGGAACTTATTCATTGCTGGTGGGAATGCAAAATGGCTCAGTCACTCTGGATGACAGTCTGGTAGTTTCTTACAAAAAGCTAAGTGTAGTCTTACCATACAATCCAACAGTCATACTCTTAGGTATTAAATGAGAAGAAAACATATGTGCACATAAAAACCTGCACAGGAATGTTTATAGCAGATTTATTCATAATTGCCAGAAATTGAAAGCAACCAAGATGTCCTTCAATAGATGAATTTATAAACAGACTGTGGTACATCCTTAAAATTGAATATTGTTCAGCAATAAAAAGAAATGAGCTATCAAGCTATAAAATGTTATGGAACTATCCGGCTATTAAATACATATTACTTAGTGAAAGAAGCAGTCTGAAAAAGCTTCATACTCTAGGATTCCAACGATATGACATTCTGGAAAAGACAAAACTGCAGAGACAGTAAAAAGATCAGTGGTTGCCAGAGATTCAGGGAGAGAGGAGGAGGGATGAATGGGTGAAGCACAGGACATTTTTAAGATAGTAAAAGTATTCTTCATGTCACTGTAATGGTAGATACATGACATTACTCATTGGTCAAAACCCATAGAACTGTACAACACAAGGAGTGACCCCTAATGTAAACTGTGGACTTTGGTTAATAGTACTGTATCAATACTGGTTTATAATTATAACAAATATACCACACTAATGCAAGTTGTTAATAATAGGAGAAAGTCTGTGTGGAGGTGGGTGGTATATGGAAACTCACTGTACTTTCTGTGCAGTTTTTCTGTGACCCTAAAACTGCTCTAAAAATAATTAAAAAAAAAATAGAATTTTTTCCAACTTTGAACATCAGAATTCTGCCACAAAAGAATAAGATGAAGATGTGGTATTTAATCCTCATTCCTCCACTTATTATAAGTCATTTGGGGAAGATACTTCACCTCTCTGAACTTATTTTTTCACATCAATGTGAAAAATGAGGATTAGAATTAATATTTAGTTCAGTGTGACTGTGCAGCTCAAATGGGATAATGTTTATGGAAATGCTTCATAAATGATAAAGCGTGATTTACATGTGAGACATTGTTGCCGTATTATTTAATAAAGACCTTTTGAAAATTGTACACCATTGAGGATGTAGATACCTCTGATGAGTTCTGCATAAGCTAAGGAAAAACATTTGTTAACCATCTACTGTGTGCCAGGCACTGTCTTAGGGACTGAGGACATAACACGGAATAAGGTATACTCTCCAAGAGCTTAGACAAGGTCTTTTGTTCCAAACTGCCTTTAAGGAATTGGAAATGATTCTCTTGTTCCATAGGAGTTCTCCAGAGAAGGACTGAATCCAGCAAATTAGGCCTAGGACTCTGAAGATAAAGCTCATTGTCTGTCCTCATCATTTCAGAACAACTATTCTGTCAGAGAACAAGCTAACGTTCTTCTTTCCTGTGACTCTTTCTTGTGCCTGACCTGGTTCTTCGGGTGGCAGTCAAATGTGTTCTCTTGACTTCAGTACTATCTCTTGCCCTATGCTTAATCCGCTTTTGACTCTGATGTCAGTTCTGTGCTTTTGTCTGCTAATGGTCTGAATTTAATTAACAACCAACTTTAATTAACAAGCTAGTCATTTGTTCTGACTTATGCCACAACTGCCTTTTACAATACCCACACCAGTCATCCCAGGGAGCTAGCCTTATTCACAATTTAAAGAAATTAGAGAAATGCAAATTTACCATCATTTCTTCTTCACAGGTGTTAATTTTAGCAGTTTAATTCTTGACATGAAGAAATATCACCCAGAAAACATTGGCGACTGTGGACATATTCACACTCACATATTTAGGAGGTAGTGAGAGTTTCCTGAATACTCAGTTGCAATGTGATTTTCCTAAGTTAGTTGTACGATTATAATTTAAAATGGCACAAATATTAATAGGAAGCAGGATTATTCATGGGAAAGAGTGATATTGTATCTCTTTTAATCAGTTATGTTATTCTGAAAATCTAGATGCTTTTTCATGTTTCCTGATGCTTATATTCACCTATGAAAATCATCATATATAATAATCGGCATAAAAATACTCTCCTTATCAGATTCTTTGGGGACATATCAACCTGTCTGTGAATAACTGCTTTTTCCCTTCAGTAGAAATATTCCCAACAGATACTTCTACGTGAAAATTGTCATGTACAATTGGAGGAAGTCTGCTCTGTCTTCCAAGATCAGAATCATATGTGGCCAACGCTGTTGAAGACACAAAAGAAGAAAAGGGGTCCACATATTGAAAGAAATCTTTATAACTGATACCCAGAAGTAACTAGAGCTGACAGTCTCTTGGATCTTTTCATTTATTTCCAACAGTAGTCATAGATGGTATTATAAAATCAAATATTTTGCAGTATTCCATTTACAAAAAGGTTCAGAAATCATGTCAATGTGTGATTCTACCTCAGGCATGGCAACTGGCCAGGACTTGGTTAAAGTAAGAAGTCTCTTCAGAGGCATTGAATTCCATTCTCACTGTTGGTGGTTTGTGCTGGTTAAGAAATCTCTTTGACTTGCTTTGACTCCTTGTTGTGCGGAACTTTTGTCTGGGCCCCATTCTCTTGTGGCCTGCCTATCTTGAAAGATCCTGGTTTCCACTCTTCTAGTTAATGTGAAGACCTTCTGTTCACTCAACTATTCTGCTGTTTAATACTCTCAAGCTGTAGTACTTCCTGGATTGTACTGAGGGAAAGAAGAATAGCTTATCAGGTATAGCATTTTTCTCTCTTTATATATAGTTTCAATTTGAGATTAGGTACTTTTTAGGTACATCAGTATATTCTAGTGTTGAAGAGCACTGCATTGCCTCTTGTATTTGTTGATCTATAAGTGGTAATTCTAAAACTGTAAATCTTATAAACTGATCTCTTTAACTTAAAATGATATGTTTTTTGGATTCTTAGTTGCTTCAGATATCTGTTAAACGTTTACAGCCGATTCTGAAATATGCTTTTATCATAGAGGGTAATTCAAGTAATTCCCTAAAAGGGTAAATAATCTTAAAAACCAAACCTGTTGCCACTGGGGCATTTCGACTCCTAGTGACCCTATTGGATAGAGTAGAACTGCCCCATAGGGTTTCAAGGAACATCTGGTAGATTCAAACTGCCAACGTTTTGGTTAGCAGCCATAGTTCTTAACCACTAGGCCACCAGGGTTTCCAAATGCTCTTAGAAAAAAAAATCTATCTATATATCTATATCTAGATATTTCAGCAGTTCAGTTATTGACATGAAGCATCATATCACCCAGAAAACAATTGTGTGTGTGTGTGTATATGATCGGAAACC
The DNA here is from genome assembly GCF_024166365.1 of Elephas maximus indicus. Classification (NCBI taxonomy): domain Eukaryota; kingdom Metazoa; phylum Chordata; class Mammalia; order Proboscidea; family Elephantidae; genus Elephas; species Elephas maximus. The sequence continues at coordinate 54,854,311 of NC_064833.1, read as the reverse complement.
CTGGTGGCTAGCGGTTAAGTACTGCGGCTGCTAATCAATAGGTCGGCAGTTCAAATCTACCAGGCGCTCCTTGGAAACTCTATGGGGCAGTTCTACTCTGTCCTGTAGGGTCGCTATGAGTTGGAACCAACTCGACGGCAGTGGGTTTGGTTTGATGGGAAATATATGATCACCTCTCTTTGATGAGAGCTCAAATTCAAAGGCATACGTTTATTGGTAGCTTTTGTTTTTTCATGAATAGATGGATAGGGCTGGAATCTAACAGTAATTCCAGACAGATTTGACAATTGCCAGGAGGCTGTAGAATGACTTTGATGCTTTTGAAAATATAGCTAAGAACGGACATCTCAGCTACGGTCATCATCAGTCAACTGTTCAGCTTGACAGTCTTTTTCAACATTTAGTCAAGACCGTATTGGAATATTTTTTTTCTTTGAAGAATTTTAGTATATTTTCCCCAGAGCTCCTTCCTGCTTTTGAAACTTAAAAGTAGAGATGGCATTCTAAATTTGGGACTTAAAATATGTCCTCGTCCAGTAAATATAATTTAATATGAAGTAAGTGAGTGTAAAGCTGAGGATCTGTTCAAGGTTTTTAAATAATTCATATACTCAATACATTCATAGCAATGACCGATGCTAATACAATCCCCATTTATTTTCTCCTTGCCATGTAGCTTTCTCAAAATATTTATGGCCATCATCACCATTATCATGCCCAAGAGATGTTAAAAACTAACTACATGCAGCTACATGTAGAACTTTTGAAAAGCAAGTAGTCTCTTTTATGGAGCAGTAAAAGGTCATTGGTTCAAGCAAGCAGTTTGTGACCGGGTGCTAACCTAAAAGTTGGCAGTTCAAATCCACCTAGTGGTGCCACGAAAGACAGGCCTGGTGATCTGGGGTTGGTATCCAGATGCCATTTTGAACCATTTTGTTGCTTTTGTCGCTTGAGTGTATCTTGAATGGTAATTTGATAGCTTCCCTTAATATGTTTCAAAAAAAACCCATTGCTGTTCAGTCAATTCTGACTCATAGTGACCCTGTAAGACAGAGTAGAACTGCTCCATAGGGTGTCCCAGGAGCATCTGGTAGATTCGAACTGCTGATCTTTCCATCTTTTGGTTAGTAGCTAAACTCTTAACTGGTGTCATCAGGGTTTCCTTAATATGTTTAGGGAGCCTGTTTAGAGGAAAACAAGGAATGAGATAAGTTGAAACATGAGCAGTGAGTTGATGAGGTGGATTTTTATCATGTTATTATATAAGCTTGAGCCCCTATGATAAATCCCTTATTCCATACATCTCCTACTGGTTCTGCTTCCCTGACCAAACCCTGACTGATGTGGTTGATAAAGAAAACAGGAGCTAAGGCTCTGCAAAACAGCTAGGATTTTTTTTGTTTGTTCTTTTTAGAATTAGCCCATCAAAGAAATGAATCATGCCCAGTTTTGAAGGACAATTTTATATATCACAGAAAAGAGATGAAGCACATAATTGATGTGATACAAAGTTGTATTTCAGTCAGCTTTTGGAGGAGAGCTGTTCCCCTCTTGTGTATGACCCAGTAAATTCAGCAAACCGTTTGCCATTTCCTCTAAATCTGTTCCATGTTTGTTGCAGATACTGTGTGACAAAACCTTGATTAATAAAAATATTCAAATAGACATCAGCTACCTTTTGCCACCGGTATGTGGCCTACAGTTTACTGGTGTATGAACACGTATGCGTGTTTTTTGTTCAAAGACATAGTATCTAATAAGTACTAAAATATGATAATATGGTTTTAAACAATGGCAACCACACACATAAAAAGAAAACCTTGGAAAAAAATATGATGGAAACAGGCTTTCTTTCTGAACAATAAAATGTGAGTAATAGTTCTCTGGAGAAAAAGTGCACAACAATGGATATTTACCTAAGTAACATCTTATGCCAAAATAGCACGATGATTTACAATATTATAGGTCATTTCAGAAGTTGCTGTAGGACACCTCGTGCAGATAGTGTATTGTGCGGTGCGAATGATAGTGATTTGTGGAAGTGTAGAGTGGAAGACTGGAGCAATAAAGAAAGAAGAATAGTGTTCTTCCTTGAATCAGTGGGGGAAAAGCACAGCTCAGCACATATCCCCAGGCAACTTTGAATAGTGCAGTACATTGAAGTTCAAGTCTCTTGAAATGTCAAATCTAAATGACAATGGGATTACATTAGGAAAAGAAAAATCAAGATGACAAATGGCTCATTTGATGTTATGAATGGTATCTTCATAAAAGTCACTTACGATGTGGCCAACTGGGAAGGACTGCAAGTGATCTGGCAAAGAGCGAAGTAATGTTCACTCTTAAAATGAGTGAGGGAAGGGACGCCAACCAAGAGGCCTAGCTTGGCCAGGTAAAGAATTTGTAGTATGTGCTTCAGCTATGACTCATTGTTGTTAGTTGCTGTAAATTAGGCTCCAATTCATGATGACCTTATGTATAGCAGAATGAAATGTTGCCTCAGCCTGTGCTATCTTCATGATCGTTGTGTGTTTGAGTCCACTGTTTTGGCTACTGTGTCAAGCCCTGTCATTGGGGGTTTCCCTCATTTTTGTTGACCCTCTACTTTACATGAAGGTTTGACTCCTTTCCAAATTCCTTATGTGACTTTGAGAAAGTTTAACGTAGGTTGGGTGATGTAGTGAGTTCAGTTCTGCTTGCTGTACAGGGGAAAAGGAGCAGTCACACATTCAGGAAATAGAAGGTGCTCAATTTTTTTCAGTAGGTTCATCCCAAGAATGAGAAGCTCGTCATGCTACTCTCAGATGCGGAGTGCTGCCATGACCATCTGTATCTTACTTCTGTGGCCACATAATACGCTAAGCTAGACAGTAAGGGTATATAAGGGATGAGTAGGATTGGATAAGGAATAGTGTTCCATCCACACCTGGTGACACTCGAAGATGCTTTTCTAGGCAGTTGTGAATATAGCCAAGTGAATCTTTGAGAGCATCTAAGTCATGCTAAAGAAAATGCAAAAGAGGAAGAAATGAAAGAGAAAAAGGGACAGTATTTATTTGTTTAGGTTGGGGAGAGATGGTTCACGTTCTCCTGGTGTAAAAGAGATGTTGTACTTTTAGATTTAAATGAATTTTGAGCACCTACAGAGCAAAATGTTGTGAATTCAAAGTACTGTATCTGGAGAGAAGTGGAGAGAAAAAACAGATTGTGCACGTTAGGATCCTGTGCCAGCCAGGCTTCACAGCATGCAAGAACAACCAGGTAATGCAGGTCTTTGTAAGAACACTTACTTGCTTAAATAAGGGCTTGAGTGGGTGGGTCTTAACAAGAGGCATTATTAACATTTAAAGTAGGTCCCAAAAAGTGATTGTTGAACATGTTTTTTTTTTGCTTCAACCAGTGCTGACCTAACATCAGCCTGAGTTTGAATCTTGGAGCTGCGGTTCAGTGGCTGAAAGACCTGGGAAAAATATATAACATCACCAAGACTTTGTTTCCAAATTTGTAAAATGGGGATAATAGTTGTCACCTCATAGGGTTTTCTGGAGATTGAATTAATGAGTAGATAATGCGTGGAAATCACGTAGCTTGGTATTTGCAGTATAGTTCACAGATGTTATCTATCATTTGATTATTACTCTTTTGAGAGTAGAAATTCAGACAGAAATGCTAGGAATTAGCCTTCTTTTACCATGTCATTGTTAAGGTAAACTTTTATCAGATAAACTTGGGGAACTTGGTAGTAAGTGGAGCACAAATGTATTTGTAACTTTCAGAGTGAATTTTGAACAGGCATCAGAAAAATCTAGTAAAATGAATGGCTTAATATGCTGCTCTGGTTAAAATTCTTGGTAATATAAACGCTTTGCTCTCTTTCTCTATTTTCTTTAGGGAAAATCCAATTTCAACAAGTAGACGCCATCTGTTTGTGAGTGTCTATAAGGGGGAAAAGGAGCCCTGGTGGCACAGTGGTTAAACTGTTCAGCTGCTAACCAAACGGTCAGCAGTTCAAGCCCGCTAGCCACTCCTCGGGAGAAAGGTGTGGCAGTCTGTTTCTGTAAAGATTTACAGGCTTGGAAACCCTATGGGGGCAGTTCTACTCTGCCCTACAGAGTTGCTATGAATCAGAATCAACTTGATGGCAGTGGGTTTGGTATAAAGGAAAAGAATTTTAAAGTCAACAAGAGAAGGTATTTTAAAAGCTTTGTGACATATTGAACGTTAAGTCAAGCAATTTTAAATAAAAGCCAGCATGGGAATTGCAGATGCCATCAAGGGTTTCTGATCTCAGTAGTTTTCCAGACTACATAGTTGTTAAAATGTTTAATTATTCCCTTGAACAGTTGATTTCATTCAAGATGTTGTTTTTCATTTACAATCATCTGAGCTGATAACATCTTGATCATTTTAAACAGCCATCCTCCAGTATTAATATGCTCTGCCTTTCTTGCTGAATATATTTCTTATAAAAAGGACTGACATGAAGTATCATTTCCATCCTGTTAGTTAAGGCTATTAAGAGTCATTTAAGAAAGAGAGGTTATTTTTATGTTTTAAGAAAGCCTATCAACCAAAAAAACCCACTGCCGTCGAGTTGATTCCAACTCATAGAGACCCCATAGGGTTTCCAAAGCTGTAAATCTTTATGAAAGCACATTGCCACATCTTTCTCCGGTGGAGCAGCTGGTCGGTTCGAACTGCCAACTTTTCAGTTAGCAGCCTAGCACTTTCTCAAAAGATACCCTCAATTTTTAAAAATCAAATTGCATCTGAATTCATCTTCATAGAGATTTCTGTATTAAAATGATATTCTTATTTATATATGAGATTCCAAAGTTTTATAGGTACTTTTTGAAGGGTATAGAGGGAGAAAACAATTATTGGGATTCATGGAGAAGATACAGTTTAATCATTTCAGGAAGGGGAAAAGGGCAGGTATCCCATGTCTTGTCTTTTTCTAATCCACTTATTCTTTTATGAACTCCTAAAAATCCCTTCAAGTCCAGGCCGGTCTGGTCCTTTTGTTATAAAGAATAAAAGAAAGATCAACTCTGCCCTTTATGATCTTCTCAACCTAATTAACCTCTATGTACCTCAGTTTTCTCATGTATAAAATAGAGTTAATAAATTGTACCTACCTCCCAGGGTTGCAAGGATTAATATATGTGGAGTGCCTAGATCAATACTTTGTAAAAAACACTTAATAAATATGGGCTATGTTATTACTTGGAAGAAAGTCTGGCGATCTACTTTGGAAAAATCAGCCCTTGAAAACCCTCTGGAGCACAGTTCTAATCGGACACATGGCATCTTCGTGAGTCAGAATCAACTCTACGGCAACTGTTTTTTTTTTCTCTTGGTTTACATATTAAAGAAATTAAGCTTTTGTCTGTAGATTGTGAATAGCTTTTCCAGCTTTTATATTTGACATACGGATTTATGTTTTTTTTTTTTTTATTTGTGGCAGTTTTTTTTTTTTTTTATAGTTCATAGCTGAATTTATTAATCTTTTCTTTTATGGCTTCTGGTTTTTATTAGGAACCCTGGTGGCGCAGTGGTTAAGAGCTTAGCTGCTACCCAAAAGTAAGCAGTTTGAATCCACCAGCTCCTCCTTGGAAACCCTATGGGGCAGTTCTACTTTGTCCTATACAGTCGTTATGATTTGGAATGGACACAACAATGGCCTTGGTTTTTATTAAAATATTTAGAAAATAAATTATTTACATATTTAGAACAGCCTCATTACTGTCATTACAAAAGCACAAAAATCCTCATTACAAAAGTCTTCCAAATTCTCTTCTAGGATTTTTACATTTTAATTTTTTATTTTGCTCTTCGGGAATTTATTTCAGTAAAGATTATGATGTAACAGTCCATTTTTTAAAAACTTAGCTGTCCCGTTGTCCCTATACTTTTTATTTAATAAACATCTTTTTCTCACTAATTTGAATTAGCAGTTTATCATATACTGGATTTACATATTTATATAAATTTATTCCTGGATGTTTGTTTTGCTCCATGGATCAATTTGTCTACTCTAGTACTACCAGGCACTCCTTGGAAACTCCATGGGGCAGTTCTACTCTGTCCTATAGGGTCGCTATGAGTCGCAATTGACTCGATGGCAATGGGTTATGGTAGTACCAAATTGTTTTAATGATTATATCTGACAAGACTATTTTCCTCTCAGTTCTCTTCTTTAGAACTTTTTAAGTTTTTCTTGTTTATTTTCTTGTTTTTCCATATGAACTTTAAAACTAGCTTGTGCAGTAAATATTATTGGTATTTTTATTGAGGAAGTATTGTTTATCGGTTAACTTAGGGAGAATTAAATCTTTTTTATTCAAGATGATGGTACACATTTCCATTTGTTCAGATCTTCTATTTTGTCTCCAGTATTATTTTATGTTTTTTTTTCTTCAAACAGATCTTGCACATTTCTTGTTGAGCCTATTCTTACGTATTTCTGTTGTGGTTCTGGTATTTAAATAGGGTCTTCCCCTTTGCCCCCATCTTATTCTCTAATTGGTTGTTATTTTTGAAACAAAGATTATTGATTTATATATATTAATTTTGTGGCCAGCCACTTTAATGAATTATCTTAAAATTTTTCGTTTTTGTAAAATTAACGCAAGGGTATCTCAGGTAAGTAACCAGATTATCTGCTAACAATGATCATTTGCCTTCCCCCTTTCAAGTATTATAGTTGTTATTTTTTTCTTTTCTGATTGTGTTGACTGGTTCCTCCAGGGATTCGCCCTCAGTGGCCATATTGGCATGAAGCTTTCCTGATCTCCTGACCAGAGCTGACTGATCCAGGAGTGGATACAAACTCAATCTAGGTCCAATCCTCCTGTTTGAATTTTGAAATTTGGAACTGACAGGTCCATATACAGAAAACCATTTAAAAAGAGTTCTACTACTGAGATCACTTTAATGATAAGTTTATAAATTCCTGTTCCTATTGTGGAAGCCCTGGTGGCATAGAGGTTAAGCGCTACCGCTGCTAACCAAAAGGTCGGCAGTGGGAATCCATCAGGTGCTCCTTGGAAACTCTACGGGGCAGTTCTACTCTGTCTTATAGGGTCACTATGAGTTGGAATAGACTCAACAGCAGTGGGTTTGATTTGGGTTACCGAGGTTTCCAGAGGTGTCCTGGTTCCTGCCCCTCTCCAAGACATAGGTTTTTATTCTTGATGAGATTCTGTGAGTGTGACCATCGTAAATAAATGCCATCCCTCATCTTTTTCTTTTAAAAAGTGAGCCAGAGTTGGTTTTTGTTCTTTACAAATTAAAGAGCCATAATTAACAAGTCCATTTTACAGGTAAGGAAACTGAGGTTTAGAGAAATTATGTAAGATTCAAGTTGTGATACAAGAGTAAATGTTAGAGCTGGGATTTGAAGCCAGGTTTAGGCAACTCTGAAGCCTCTGTTTTACTCATAGTTTTCAGATAACAACACATGTAAGATCAGTGTAGAGGATTATCTGTGTTAAATTCTTTGTGCCCTAAGAATAAAAAGCTACATTTTTATGTGCTAGAATAATCATGCACTTGTAACCCCAAGACCTCATTTAAATTCTGAACCACTCTCTGTGCCACTGTGCAGTTTTGGACATATTATTTATCCTCACTGTGCCCCAGTTTCTTCATTTGAAAATGAAGATGATTATAATTACTACTTGCCTTTCCTATGTGGAAATGTTATGATGTTCAAATGCATGCAGAGCCCTTTGACTTTATAAAGCACCATGCAGCTTGAATTATTATTAAGATGTAAACTAAAAGAGGCTTAGATTAGAGGAGTTTTGAGTAAGTATTAGACATGATTAGGTTAATCCTTACATTTTAAAAATAATTTACATGATTCAGTGAATAAAATTACATATATATATAAAGTTGTGTGTGTATATATATATGTATGTGTATATATATATGTTGTTGTTAGGTGCTGTCAAGTCATTTCCAACTCATAGCAACCCTGTGCATAACAGAACAAAGCATTGCCCGGTCCTGTACCATTCTCACAATCATTACTATATTTGAGCTCAGTGTTACAACCACTGTATCAATCCATCTCGCTGAGGGTCTCCCTCTTTTTTGCACACCCTCTACTTTACCAAGCATGATGTCCTTCCCCAGGGATTGGTTCACCCTGATAACATGTCCGAAGTAAGTAAGATAAAGTCTCACCATCTTCACTTCTAAGGAGCTTTCTGGCTATACTTCTTCTAAGACAAATTTGTTTGTTCTGGCAGCCCGTGGTATAGTCAATATTCTTCTCCAACACCACAATTCAAAGACATCAATTCTTCTTTATTCATTGTCTAGGTTTCCCATGCATATAAGGCAGTTGAAAATACCACGGCTTGGGTCAGGCACACCTTAGTCTTCAGAGTAACCTATTTGGTTTTTAACTCTTTTGTAGTAGATTTGCCCAACGCAGTATGTCATTTGATTTCTTGACTGTATAGTCTGGAATAACATTGGGTCACACATACAAAAATGAATGAGGAAAGCGTAAACCATTTAATATATGGAAATTACTGTATCTACTATTTGCCAGGACTGGGAATACCAAGATGAGGAGCTCAAAGTGTCTGTTCTTCTTTACTATAAGTATAAAGATGGCAAACTCAAATTGACACTTAGATTAGGCAGTAGATGCTCATTTAGTCTTCATAACAATCCTGTAAGAATGAACCATTATAGTCACAAAGTAGCAAAATGAATATATAAATATATAAATATATAAAGAAAGCAAAAAAAAGACAAAAACTAATGTTAATTGGACAACTGTTTTATACTAGCTATGTTAGGTAATCTCTTTTTTTTTTCTCCAGCCCTCAAAATAACCCTATGGGATAGGTATCCTTTTGATTTTACGTGTAAGGAAACTGAGGCATATAAATAACTTGCCCAAAGAGGCAGAACTAGTTAATGGCTGAGCTGGCATCTGAATCTATATCTAGCTGATCCGTAATGTGATAATATATTTATAAAAGTGCAGTGTGGTTCTGCTATAATTGATTAATTCCTTTACACTGGTTATTGGTAAACCCTTAGCCAGGAGTGGCCAGTGTATTTCCTCTGTCCTGCTTATTTTTCTTTGTTCTCATTTTCTTGTTTCTTAGTCAAATGCTGATCTACTTCGGTGTTCCAAAGTAGTCGTCATTTCATTCCGGTCTATGGCAATCCTTGTTGCACTGGCCACTTTCTTGTATCTGAGCTTGATATACTACTAATTGCAGAGAGAAAGGAAAGGAACTGGAATTTTTTTCAATGTTGATTGTATGCCCCAGGTACTGTCTCAGATGCTTTGCATATTTTATGTAATTTAGTCTACATAACCATCCTCATAAGTAAGCAGTCACTTAATTTATAATAACATCAGTACTCTATGAAGTTACCGTCACCCCCAAATTTTAGAAATGAATAGAGGCTTAGTTAATTCAAATAACTTAACCAAGGTGCCACACCCAAGAGGTGTCAGAGACGAAGTTTTAATCCAGGTGCACATGGCCTCAAAGCCTATCCACTGTTTGGTTGTGCTGTCTCCCACCTCGTACTCTCAGTACTGCAAGTACTCCAAATTCTACTTTTAAAGTACAAGACTTTTCTGCTTCAGTATCACAGACTTTTATCAAATATGTTTTATGTTTTTCATAGCTATTTCTGTTTGAAATTTCATGACTTTATAAAAAGTAGGCTATCAAAAATTTTAATTATCCTTGGATGTGAATACTCTGACAATGCCCTTTCAAAGTACCTTGTGTTTGTGATGGCTTCTCCATGTAACCAGAAAGTGACCGAATACCTCTTGCTCTTGCCAAGCCTTCTTTATAGCCAACTTAACACGTTCTTACCTTTCAGGTTGACCTATCTCCGGCATGATCTCTCAAAAATATCTCACTCCTCTGTCCCACTTTGCAAACTAACACTGCAGAACGTACAACCTCACCAGATTAAAAGTCCCAGTTTTGTCCTTCTGTTCATCTGTTTTGTTCCTGGATGCCCTACAGTGGCTTCAGTTTACCTTACTGCATATTTATTGATTCTACTGTGAGATAACGTTATAGCTTTCTATGGCTTTAAGATTCTGAAATATCTTCTGGGATATGTTTTCTCAGAGCCTGTTTGTCAGTAATCAGGGAATATGTTCTCTGTGACTTTTTCAGACATTTTCAGTTACCTGATTCACCTAAGAGATTATGAAAGCATTAGAAATGTGGCTGCTTAGCATTCTTCCAGCAAAACACCTTGGATATAACATGTTATATTTGTGACTCTCCAGACTCACAGGGAAAATTATCTTGTTAAGTTTTTTCAGATACCTTGTGAATTTTTTTTGTGTGTGAAATTATGCAAGTTTATCTTAATTTGATGTATTTTTCCTAATAAGTGAAGTTCCAAATATATTCTACCATTATGAAACATTCAAAATAGGACTTAGTTTACAGGTGCAATGATTAGTGCATCTCTGGAATAACTATCTTAAGGTAACTAGAAAAGCAGATTATATAAATGTTATGTAGCTACAGCTGTGGAGAGACTTGGTACCCTTCTTCAGGTAAATAATTCATTCAAATAGAAGGGAGCCATGCTGGCTCAGTGGTTAAGAGCTACAGCTGTTAGTCAAAAGGTCCACAGTTTGAATCCACCAGCAGCACCTTGGAAATCCTGTGGGGCAGTTTTACTCTCCTGTATGGTTGCTATGGGTAGAAATTGACTCAATGGTTGCTATGAGTCGAAATTGACTCAATGGCAACAGGTGTTTTTTTTTAATAGTATTTATTATATGTGTGTGTGTGTGCGTGGTGTGCGTGTGCATGTGTCTGTGTATATATATATATATATATATGAAAGATGTGGCAGCCTGCCCCTATAAAGATTACAGCCTTGGAAATCCAATGGCGCCCTTCTTCTCTTCTATTTTTCTGGTACAATAGTCATATACCAATGTAATTTATGGACTGTCCTTTCAAAAGACAAGCTGGCCAATGATATCACAATATGTGACATTTTATTTTATATAAATAAGTTTTGTGTCTGACCACTTTTAATTTGTGTAAAAGTTTTAATAGTTGTTTTAAAATAAAAATATATATTGAGTTATTTTAATTGAAACATTCTTCTTTCTGGAATTAATTTATTTGGAAATGTTTATCCAAAAAAAAAAAAACCTTTTGCCATTGAGTTGATTCCAACTCAGCAAATCTACAGGACAGAGTAAAACTGCCCCACAAAGTTTCTGAGGCTGTAATCTTTATGGAAGCAGACTGCCACATTTCTCTCCCACAGAGCAGTTGGTGGGTTTGAACCTCTGACTTTTGGTTAGCAGCCACCTGTTTAACCACTGTACCACTAGGGCTCCTTGGAAATCTTTATAGTATATAGAAAATAATAATCACAGTAAATTTGATTGTTATTGTTGTTGGCTCTTGTGATAAAGAATGAACATCTAAGGTACATATTGAACAATGAACCTGTAAAATCCAGCCAGCAGTGTAGCAATAGTGGATAGAACCCATATTAAACGTACATTTGAGAAAAAGATATAAATTATTTAACCCATGTCAATTTCTAAAGACTTGACTAAACAATAAAAATACTATTATTACTATTAACAATGATGGGAGTCCTTGGGCAGTGCAAATGTATAAGCGCTTAACAACTAGCTAAAAGGTTGGTGGTTTGAACCCACCCAGAGGTACTTCAGATGACAGGCCTGGGAATCTGGTTCTGAAAGGTCACAGCTTTGAAAACCCTATGGAGCAGTTCTACTTTGCACACATGGAGTTGCCATGAGTCAGAATTTACTCCATGGCAACTACAACAATGATACGTTGAGTCGTTAGTATTTTTAGTGACTACTATGCTAGGGCCTTTATATTCATTAATTTATTTAACCTTCTAAGTTTTCTTGAGATCTTATCATTACCCCTGTTGTATAGATGAGGATATTGAGACCAAGGCAGATTAAGTGACTTGCCCAAGATAATTAAGCAAATAGATAGTTGAAGAACAATTAGACTTACAGAAATAATCAGGAATTGATAAACAATACATCTCTCTCAAAGACAGGTCATGTGATTATGTTATTGTTCTTGGAATGAATTTTAAGAATATTTAGAATACATTAGAAGGACTAATCAAAAGCATTTGGAAGGAGCTGAATTTGTGATTTGATGGGTTCTCTTTGGACATATATTGGCAGTTACTAGCAGATGCTTAGACAAAATCATAAAGGTTACCCAGACTTAGATACAAGTATAAACGTTTAAAAATTCTTTATTTTTACAGTTTCCTTAATGTTCTTCTTGTATCATCACTTTTCATTTTTTTTTTAAAACCTGTTTTCAAGTAAGATCCAGTTTAATATAAAATTTACTATGCTGTTATATAGCTTTCACTGTATGAGGTTATTATATATGACATACTGCTGTTGGTTAAAGTTAGCAGTAAAAATAGTGAAAATTTAGAAGAAAAAGGAGGAAAGAACTAGAAAGTAAATATAGGTAAGAACTGATAAAATTGGAGTCAGAGGGGGAAATTGATCAGTATGATTTCAGGGCCTTAGAAAACTTCCTTATGTTTGATCAAAACTTCTTGTCAAAGATATATGTTGATTCTGTTGTATCTGTGTTGTAGATTGTAACTTCATTCTTCCTTCCTGTTAAGCCCCTCTTATCATTTCTACTGAACTAGGATATAGGTCTTTTTGGTCTAGATTTCACTGTTGGGAATGCTGTATAGATACTGCTTAAGAATTCTGAACATGGGTTCCATGGTGCTCAACCTATCAGAGAGTACCTTGAGAGTTCTGCTTTATGATGCTTAGAGGAGAAGAGTGATCAGTTGCCTCTCAAGAAGTCTCTGATCGGCTGCTCTTGAGCAATCAGGATGCCTCTGTCTCCCCTTCCAGCAGCCATCCTGTCTCATATGATAAGTATTAGCAATGTGCCTCCTCCTCCACTTCGCAATATACCAAGTGAGTGGGGAATACTTTGAGGGTCTCATTCATCTGTTACCGTTTTCAGTTGTACTTACCACAGATGTGAGAAATGGAATATTTTAGAGTTGGAAGGGATATTGGGACTCTTATTGACAACATAGGAATGGAAAGAACACTGATGTGTAAATTCCGCTTTGTCTACTTAGAAAGAAGCCATTTCTATTCTCTAGATCTCTATTTTTTCTTTGTAAAATGAGGATGTTTATGAACCACTTGAAACTTAACCACGTTGAAATACTTTTAAAGAAAAGAAAAAGAAAAAATGCTTAGAGAGGTCACCTGGTTTACCAGGGTTCAGGCCTTTTGTTTCCGGCAGGTCTCCTAGTCCCTAATCAGAGTCAGTCTTTATACCCTTCATAGTCTATTTCATACTTAATTTTCACTGGGAAAGTTCACATTTCAAATTATAAGGAGGAAAAAAAAAAGATAGTTCCCATTATTCCAACTCTGAAATTTATTCTTATTTATTTTTTTCTAGTTCTTTAACTTATAGTATCATAAAAGTTATAAATAGAGTTAAATTTGTAAAGTTTATGAAATTTACAGTATTCTCATATTTTATGTAGTCAGTCTGAACCCAGAACAATTTCTCAAGGCTGTAAACAATTCTCGTTAGAGTCATCAAAGTCATAGATTCTTTGAACAGCAATATGCTATAGGGTCGCTATGAGTTGGAATTGACTTGACCGCAGTGGGTTTGGTTTTTTTTTTTTGGATGCTGGTTAGTAATATTTAATAGGCCCAGTAATAGTTGAGATTTAATAACAAAAACAAAAACCCCTTTAGATAACAAAATAATACACTTGACTCTTTTCAACTTCAATAAAACATTTACTATATTAACTTAATAGTCACTGGATAGATTTATAGCATTGATATGAAGAATCTCATCAGTCCATCTTTTACTTTTCTGTGAGAGTTAACTCTTCCAAACATATATGTATATGTATATAAAATATATATGTATATATACACACACATATATATTTAATCAATGCTCAAAATTTCCAGGGGAAAAGTGCCGTGGATACTTAGATTGCCTTTAAAGGAGTGTCATTATGTCTTGAACAGTATCAGACAAAATCCTTTTTTTAAACCAAATTAATTACATATACTACTTATATATATTTTTATATATTGCAAAAAAATTCTTCTTGTATATAAGTTTTGTATTACTATGCAAATGGAAGTATTAAATGTAACCTTTGGCAAAAACTACAGCTTCTACTGTTCAGATATTAGTTGTGCAAAAGAAAAATAAGTCACCATAAGATGATTTTTTTTAGCAGCCTAGGAAGCTCAAACGCTGGGAGTTAAAAGATCAAATTAATTTAGAATCAATGGGATGAGATGTGTGCTACCCTCTGTAGTATCTCCGAAGGACACTTAACTTCTGTGAAGTGATTAAAAGATGAAAAATCAGCAGCAATTTAGATCTCAGAGCTGAATAGAGCATCCTGGAAGCAGCGGAGCTCCCGATTTTCTCTTCGGAAGTTCCTGCTTGATGTTCTATGTGACTTCTCTTTGGAGACGTGTCCTGGTTGCTTAATAACTGTGTCTTTGTGCTAACTCTAGCAAGTCAACAATTTCCTTTTGCTGGCAGGTTGTAAGCTTCACAGAAACTGGGATAGAGAATCTACCAAGCTCTGATTGCCACTGAAACAACAATCTTATGAAAATTTATGTGAAGGTTGCTTTCAATCTATAACATGATTGTTATGGATAGAATTGTGTCCTCCAAACATATGTGTTGTAAATCCCAACCTCTATGCCTGCGGTTGTAATTCCACTTGGGAAAGGTTGTCTTTATTATGTTAATGAGACAAGATTAGTGTAGGGTGTGTCTTAAATCAACCTCTTTTGAGATATAAAAGAGATTAAACAAACAGGTGAAAGAATGGGAGATGGGGGAAGAGAGATGCCAAGCAACATGAAGATCACCCAGGAGCAGAAGCTGAAGGAGGCAAGGACCTTTCTCCAGAGCTGACAGCCTGAATTCAGACTTCTAGCCTCCTAAACTATGAGAAAATACACTTCAGTTTGTTAAAGCTGCCCACTTGTATTATTTCTGTTACAGCAGAGCTAGTTAACTAAGACTGAATTTGGTACTGAGGAATGGGGCACTACTCTAACAGATACCTAAAAAACGTGGAAGTGGTTTTACAATTGAGTAATCAGTGAAGGTTGGAAGTGTTTTAAGGTGCCTAACAGTAAAACTCTAGATTGCCTTGAAGAGACTGTTGGTGGAATTACGCACATCTAAGGCAATTCTGGAGCCCTGATGGCACAGTGGTTAAGAGCTCTGCTGTTAACCTAAAGGTCATCAGTTTGAATCCACCAACTGCTCCTTGGAAACCCTATGGGGCAGTTCTGCTCTGTGCTATAGGATCACTATGAGTTGGAATTGACTTGATGGCAACCAGTTTTAAGGAAATTCTGGGAGCCCTGGTGGTGTAGCAGTTAAGTGTTCAGCTGCTAACTGAAAGCTCAGCAGTTCGAATCCACCAGTTGCTCCTTGGAAACCCTATGAGACGGTTATACTCTGTCTTGTGGTGATGCTATGAGTCAGAATTGACTCAATGGCAATGGGTTTTTGATGGATTTCAGAAGGCATTTCTGGTGAGGGATCAGAAGGAAGTGAGGAGAGCTATAGAGAAAGTCTCCAGGGTCTGAGAGAATACATATGGCAGCAGCAACGTTGCTAGAAATGTGGACGTTAAATATGCTTCTGGTGAGGCTTTAAAAGAAAATGAACATGTGATTGGACAGTGGAGGAAGGGTGATACTTTTTATGTAGTGGAAAAGAACTTGCTTGAATTAGGTTCAAATGTTTGGTGGAATGTAGAACTTGTAAGTGATGAATGTGAATATTTGGCTGAGGAGATTCCTAAGCAAGATCTTAAAGGGGTTGTGTGGTTTTCCTTGCTGGAGTGTGGGGCTGCTGTTAAGGTGCGTGGGGGAGAGGTCTGCCATGCCCATACGGCTGAAGAACGGGGCCTGCTGGGACTGAATGGGGTCACCACTCAGATGGACTAGGAGAATAGGCTGCCCAAAGTTGAGGGAGTAGAGTTGCCATCCCAGTGGGCCTGGAAAGCAGAGCTGAAGCTCAACGCTGAAGAGACTTTACTGGAATCCAGAGGGTTTGGCCGACACCCAGAGTCTGGAGTATAGGGCCATTTCCCAGATCGTCTCAGAGTAGAGATTATTTTCAAGTCTTGAGATCTATTGCAATTTGTTCTGCTGGATTTTGGACTTCCTTGGTGCTTGTTATTCCTTCTTTCCATCTAATTTCTCCCATTTGTAATGGAAATGTCTACCTTGTGCCTGTTCCACTCTTTACTTTGGAAACAGATGACTTGTCTAGATTCCACTGGTTGATAGATGAAGAGGAATTTTGCCCCAAGATGAAATATGCCTGAAGTCTCACCCATATTTGATTTAGATGATTCAGAAGTGAGATTTTGGACTTGGAGTGATTTCAGACTTTTTAGATGATGTGATTAGGTTTTTGCATGTGGCAAGGACATGAATTTTGGGGGGCCAGTGGGTGGAATGTTACAGACTGAATTGTTTTCCCCTGAAATTCAGACTTCTAGGCTCCTAAACTGTGGGAAAATAAATTTCTATTTGTTAAAGCTACCCACTTGTGGTATTTCTGTTATAGCAGCACTAGGTAACTTAGACAATGACTGAACCTGAGTTATTAAAAAAAGATATAAAAAATAATGATTTTTAAGATACAGTGGGCATAAAAAGGAACATTCCGTTAAGGGCCTAAAAATATCCAACCATTGTATACATTCTTGTTTACTTTAGATAAGATTAGCTAGGTTACATTTAATGATTCATAGCTACTTTCTCTATAAATATTTATATAAGAGTAATGTTTTTTTAATGTTTACTGAATGCTTTGTATAGGCACTATTTAAGCATTTTGTGCATTTTTTTTTTTTTTAATTTCTCACAGTAATCTTATGAGGTCTGTGGTAGGCAGAGTAAAGGCTCCCCAAGGATGTCTGTGTCCTAGTCTCTGGAACCTATGAATATGTTATGTTACAGGACAATGCAGAATTAAGGTTGCAAATGGAATTAAGGCTGCTAATCAGCTGGCCTTGAGATGGGAAGATTATCCTGGATTACCCAGGTGGGTCCTCCTCATAAGTGAAAGGTGGAATCAGTAAAGTCGGAATCAAGTGAAGTGATGTAGAAAAAACTCCACTGGCCTTTGCTACCTTTGAAGATGTGGGAGGGGCACCTGAACCAAGGAATGTGGGTGGCCTCTAGAAGCTAGAAAAGGCAAGGAGACTGAATCTTCTCTTGAACCTTCAGATGGAATGCAGCTCTGCCAACACCTTGATTTTAAGCCAGTGAACCCCATTTCAGAATTCTGACCTCTCTAACTGTAAGATAATAAATTTGTGTTGTTTTAAGCCACTAAGCTTGGGGTAATTTATTTTCTCAGCAATAGGAAACAGTTAGGGATGATGAAACTTAGATTTTATAACTTGCCTAAGGTTCACAGAGTTGCCAAATGGTCGAGGGAGGCAGATAATGAATTCTGTCTATTCATACTACAATAACAATGAAATCAGCAGACTGTAATTTCCTCCTTACCACCATGCTGAAATCTCCTGCACATTTTACTAGTTCAATGGTGTAGATACCTAGGGCTTATTGCATTTTATCATTTCGGCTACTTATTGAACACTAATGACTGAAGGCTGGCTGAGTTGTAGAATGACATCATATATGAAGAAAGCAAGAGGTCATTAAAAAGACAGAAAAGAAAGAAAAGACCCAAATGTATGCCAGAAGAGACCCTGAAACTTTCTCTTGAATGTCGTGTAGCTAAAGTGAATGCAAGAAATGAAGTAAAAGAGCTGAACAGAAAGTTCCAAAGGGAGGCTTAGGGAGACAGAGTAAAGTATTATAATGACATGTGCAAAGAGTTAGAATACCAAATGAGAAGAACACACTCATCATTTCTCAAGGTGAAAGAACTGAAGAAAAAATTGAAGCAATAGTGAAGGATTCTATCAGCAAAATACTGAACAACTCAGGAAGCATCAAAAGAAGATGGAAGGAATACACAGTTACTGTGACAGCTGTACATTGACAGGGAACTGCCTGAAATTCAAGCTGAATTCAGAAGAGGTTGACATTCAATCATTTCAGGAAGTAGCATATGATCAAGAACCAACAGTACTGAAGGAAGAAGTCCAAGTTGCACTGAAGGCATTGGCGAAAAACAAGACCGCAGAAACTGATGGAATACTGGTTGAGATGTTTCAGCAAATGGATGTAATGCTGGAAGTGTTCACTTGTCTATGCCAAGAAATTTGGGAGACAGTTACCTGGCCAACCAACTGGAAGTGATCCATATTTATGCCTATTCAAAGGAAAGGTGATTTAGTAGAATGCAGAAATGATAGAACAATATCATCAATATCATATGCCAGTAAAATTTTTGCTGAAGATCATTCAAAAGTGGTTGCAGCTGTACATTGACAGGGAACTGTCTGAAATTCAAGCTGGATTCAGAAGAGGTTGTGGAAGGAGGGCTATCATCGCTGATGTCAAATGGATCTTGGCTAAAAGCAGAGAATACCAGAAAGATGTTTACTTGCGTTTTACTGACTGTGCTAAAACGCTCAGCTGTGTGGATCATAAAAATTATGGATAACATTTTGAAGAATAGGAATTCCAGAACACTTAATTGTGCTCGTGAGAAACCTGTGCATAGATCAGGAGGCAGTCGTTGGAACAGAACGGTGGGATACTGCATGGTTTAAAGTTAGAAAGGGTGTGTGTCAGGGTTGTATCCTTTCAGCATACTTATTCAGTCTGTATGCTGAGCAAATAATCTGAGAAGCTAGACTATATGAAGAAGAACCAGGCATCAGGATTGGAGGAAGATTCGTTAACAACCTATGTTATGCAGATGACACAGCCTTGCTTGCTGAAAGTGAAGAAGACTTGGAAGCACTTACTGGTGAAGATCAAAGACTACAGCCTTAAGTATGGATTGCACCCTCAACATAGAGGAAACAAAATCCCCACATTTGGACCAATAAGCAACATTATGATAAATGAAGAAAAGACTGAAGTTGTCAAGGATTTCATTTTACTTGGATCCACAATCAACACCCATGGAAGCAGTAGTCAAGAAATCAAGGGACACATTGCATTGGGCAAACCTGCTACAAAAGACCTCTTTAAAGTGTTGAAAAGCAAAGATATCACTTTGAGGACTAAGGTGGGCCTGGCCCAATCCACGGTATTTTCGATTGCCTCATATACATGTGAAACCTGGAAAATGAATAAGAAAGACTAAAGAAGAATTGATGCCTTTGAATTATGGTGTTGGTGAAGAATATTGAATATACTGTGGACTGCCAAAAAAACAAACAAATTTGTCTTGGAAGAAGTACAGCCAGAATGCTGCTTAAAAGTGAGGATGGTGAGACTTTGTCTACCATACTTTGGCCATATTATTGGGAGGGACCAGTCCCTGGAGAAAGACATCATGCTTGGTAAAGTAAAGGGTAAGCAAAATAGAGGAAGACCCTTAACAAGATGGATTGACATAGTGGATGCAACAGTGGGCTTAAGTATAACAGTGATCATGAGGATGGCGCAGGACAGGGTGGTGTTTTGTTCTGTTGTACATAGGGTCGCTATGAGTTGGGACTGACTTGATGACACCTTACAACAACAACAACAAAAGATACTCTTTTGATTTAATGGAGAGAACATATCACATATCTTCAGAAACTCCTCCATAGCTGTCTTGTTAACTCTGAGATTCAGACTTACAAGCACTCCCAGTAGTTAAGCTTCTTGAGCCAGTTTAGGGCTTGTAGGTTTTTCTTTGAAACTCTCAAACCTTCTCCTTTGAAGTCTCTTTGACTTGTGTCTCAGGATTCTTCACAGCTTGCTAACCCTAGGAAAGGAATGTTGTTAACCCTAGGAAAGGGATGAGTGTTCTTGAAGGCAAAAATGTCATGCCAGTTTTCATTCTGGTTGGGAATCGTTTAAAAACAGCTTAGCAAAGCCTATAATATATTCGCCACCTGGGTGAAATAGCATTTAGTCTAGAGACACACACATGGCCCATGATTATTAGAAGCTGATACTCTGAAGAGACACAAGGGAGGAAAAAAAAAATTTTTTTTTTCTTATAGAAGCAGGAAACTCTTCAGCATTTGGCTTGAGGAAACCTCTTTTAACTTATGATTAGGAGTATGGTCTAGGTAGCTGTCTTTGTTTTGGTTAAAATGCTATACCTCTATCTTCTTCATATTAGGTTTATTCTTCTGAGGAAGGAAGAGTTTAAAAATACGCTTTCCATTTTGACTATTGGAAATTTTGGGAGATACAGAATTTCTGTCCTTTTCTAGTAACAAGTGGGTTTCTAGTTCACAAGATATTTGAAGGTAGGTACATTTTAGTTACTTCACCATATGAGGATGCAGAAGGAAAAAAAAAGTTTCAAGATAATACCGCAGTACTTCAAGGAATTTAGAAACAAGATAGTATTCTTAAGTGAATGTTTTTCTTTGTTCTTTTCCATTTTAAAGTATACATTTACTGAACACCTAAAAAAAAAACCAAAAAAAACTGTGTCCTCATTTCTAAGACTTTAAGGGCATTTCCTGTAATTAGACCCGCTTTCCGTTCTTTAGTAGCTAAACAGTAAAAAAAAAAAACACAAACAGTAAAGGAGTACCCAAATATGTATTTATCTGGAAGAGTGAATATTGCACCATTTTAATATTTTAAGCCATTCAAATCCTAGAAATACAGATAAGAAAAAGGGAATCTTCTCAGTAGAGAAGACAGAAAAGAAGACTGCTTAATGTATAAACAAGATTTAAAAAAAACAAACAAAAATATTGAGAATGGAAATTCCAAGAAGGAATAAAAGATGGAAAAGATGGTTGAATGTTTATGTATGTATCTGTGTTTGTCTAATCAACAATTGTCCCCATGGAAAATGCTATCAGAGAATTTAGGAAAAGAAGTAATTGGAAAATTATTTTCTCAACTTTATTTTTCAGTATAAAAGTCACCTTTTTTCTTTAAGTCCCAGAGGAGAAAAGGATGTTTTATTGAAAAAACAAAGCTTTCTTATTTTTGCTTTTTCTTGAACCTGCTATAACTGTATCCCAATGTGCTTGTACTTTTTGGCAGAAAATCTTAGGTGTCCTTTAGAAATTAAGCAGCGGAAGCTTAAACTTGATTCAAGCATGACTGGGGATTCAGGCAGGAAACATTGAAGTAAATTGAAATGTAAATCAAATCTGTCCACTAGAGGTCCCATTAGGTCACCGCTGAATCACAAACAACTACTCTGTCCTCAGCAATTTATCTCAGAAATATCTCTTGAATTGTTAGGTGCCGTTGAGTAACAACAACAAAAAACAAACAAACAAACAAACAAAAAATTTGGTTTTTTGTTGAGTAAATTCCAACTCATAGTGACCCTATGTACAACAGAACAAAACACTGCTCGGTCCTGTGCTATCCTCATGATCATTGTTATGCTTAAGCCCATTGTTGTAGCCACTGTGTCAATCCATCTTGTTGAGGGTCTTCCTCTTTTTGGCTGACCCTCTACTTTACCAAGCATGATGTCCTTTTCCAGGAACTGGTCCCTCCCAATAACATGTCCAAAGTACGTGAGACAAAGTCTTGCCATCCTCACTTCTAAGGAGCATCCTGACTGTACTTCTTCTAAAACGGATGTTTGTTCTTTTGGCAGTACATGGTATATTCAATATTCTTTGCCAACACCATAATTCAAAGGCATCAATTCTTCTTTGGTCTTTCTTATTTATTGTCTAGCTTTTTCATGCGTGTGGGGTGACTTAAAATACTACGGCTTGGGTCAGGCCCATTTTAGTCCTCGAAGTGATATTTTTGCTTCTGAACACTTTAAAGAGGTCTTTTGTAGCAGATTTGCCCATTGCAGTACATTGTTTGGTTTCTTGATTGCTGCTTCCATGAGTATTGACTGTATATCCAAGTAAAATGAAATTCTTGACAATTTCAAAATTTCCTCCATTTATTATGATGTTGCTTATTGACCAAGTTGTAAGAATTTTTTTATTTTTATTTTGAGGTGTAATCCATACTCAAGACTGTAGTCTTTGATCTTCATCAGTAAGTGCTTCAAGTTCTCTTCACTTTCAGCAAGGAAGGTTGAGTCTTCTGCATATTGCAGATTGTTAATGAGTCTTCCTCCAGTCCTGATATGGCGTTCTTCATATAGCCCAGCTTCTTGGATATTTGCTCAGCATACAGATTGAATAAATATGGTGAAAGGATATAACCCTGACACACACCTTTCCTGACTTTAAACCACCCAGTATCCCCTTATTCTGTTTGAATGACTGCCTCTTGATCTACATACAGGTTCCACATAAGCAGAATTAAGTTTTCTGGAATTTCCATTCTTTGCAATGTTATCCATGATTTTTTATGATCCACACAGTCGAATGCATTTGCATACTCAATAAAACTCAGGTGCACATCTTTTTGGTATTCTTGCTTTTAGCCAAGTTTAATCTGACATCTACAATGATATCCCTTATTCCATGTCATCTTCTGAATCCAGCTTGAATTTCTGGTTGTTCCCTGTTGATGTACTGCTACAACCATTTCTGAATTATCCTCTGCAAAATTTCAATTGTGTGCGATATTAATGATACTGTTCAATAATTTCTGCATTCTGTTGAATCATCTTTCTTTGGAATGGTCACAAATAATGGATCTCTTCCAGTCAGTTGGCCAGGATGTGGTCTTCCAAATTTCTTGGCATAGACGAGTGAACACTTTCAGCATTGCATCCATTTGTTGAAACATCTCAATTGGTATTCCATTAATTCCTGGAGCCTTGTTTTTCAGTGCAGCTCTAACTTCTTCCTTCAGTAGCATTGCTTCTTGATCATGTGCTACCTCCTGAAATGGCTGAACATTGACCAATTGTTTTTAGTACAGTGACTGTGTATTCCTTCCATCTTCTTTTGATGCTTCCTGCATCATTCAATATTTTCCCCCTTAAAAACAACATCAATATCTCAACTTGTGGCTTGAATTTTTTCTTTAGTTCTTTCAGCTTGAGAAATGGCGAGCGTGTTTTTCTCTTTTGGTTTTCCAACTCCAGGTCTTTGCACATTTAATTATATTTCATCTTCTTGAGCTGCCCTTTGAAATCTTCTGTTCAGCTCTTTTACTTCATCATTTCTTACATTCGCTTTAGCTACTCTATGTTCAAAAGCAAGTTTCAGAGTCTCTTCTGACATACATTTTGGTCTTTTCTTTCCTTCCTGTTTTTTTTAAATGACCTTTTTCTTTATTCATGTATGAGGCCCTTGATGTCATCCTAGTACTTATCTGCTCTTTGGTCACTAGTGTTCAGTGCATCAAATCTATTCTTGAGATGTTCTCTAAATGCAGGTGGGATATACTCAAGGTCGAACTTTGGCTCCGGTGGACTTTTTAAAATTTTCTTCAGCTTCAGCTTGATCTTGCATGTGAGTAATTGATGATCTGTTCCGCACTTGGCACCTGGCTTTGTTCTGATACTGAGTTTTTCCATTGTCTTCACAAATATAGTTGATTTGATTCATCTGTATTCCATCCAGTGAGGTCCATGTGTATAGTTGCTGTTTATGTTGTTGAAAAAAGGTATTTCCAATGACAGATCATTGGTTTTGCAAAATTTTATCACGTGATATCTAGTGTCACATCTATTACCAAGGCTGTATTTTCCAACTACTGATCTTTGTTTCCAGCTTTCACATTCCAAATCACCAGTAATTATCAATGCATCTTGATTGCTTGTTTGGTCAATTTCAGACTTCAGAACTTGGTAAAAGTCTTCAATTTCTTCATCTTTGGCATTAGTGGTTGGTAAGTAAGTTTGAATAATAGTCATATTAACTTGTCTTCCTTGTAGGTGTATAGGTATTATCCTATCACTGACAGAATTGTACTTCAGGATAGATCTTGAAATGTTCTTTTTTGACAGTGAATGTGATGCCGTTCTCTTCAATTTCCCATTCCTGGCACAGTAGACCATATGATTTTCTAATTCACAATGGCCAATACAAGCCCTTCTCAGCTCACTAATGCTTAGGATATCTATCTTCAAGTGTTCTATTTTATTTTTGACAATTTCCAATTTTCCTAGATTCAGCCTTTGTATGCTCCAGGATATGGTTATTGATGTATGTTTGCAGCTGTTTCTTTTTATTTTGAGTCATGCCACTTCAGCAAACGAAGGTCCTGAAAGCTTGACTCCATTTACATCATTAAAATTGACTCTACTTTGAGGAGGCAGCTCTTCCCCAGTCATCTTTTGAGTGCCTACCAACCTGAGGGACTTATCTCCTGGCACTATATTATACAATGTTCTGCTGGTATTCATAGGGTTTTCACAGGCCAGTTTTTTAAGAAGTAGAGTGCCAGGTTCTTCTGCCTTGTCTGTCCTAGTCTGGAGGCTTTGCTGAAACCTGTCTACCCTGGGTAACCCTGCAGATTTTTGAAATACCGGTGGCATAGCTTCCAGCATCACAGCAACACGCAAGGTACCACAGTATGACAAACTGGCAGATGAGCAGTGGTCTCTTGAATTACTCCTCTATTATCAATCCTTCAGCTACTTAGACCGTTCTTCTGTGACCTTCCTCTTAACTGACCTCACGTCTTCCTTCCAACATATATCATGAGCCAGATTACTTACCTGATATGATTAAAAAAGGAGTTTTATTATGTTAGATCTTTTCTAAAAAATCATTAGGATCCCACTTTCTGCTAAAACTTAGGTTAAAATGCAGTTTCTTCAGTCTGGCATTTAAATCTGTCATGATTTAACTGAAAGCTATCTCTCTTTCCTAGACCTTGTACTTTCACTGAGTTAACTCTCCATTACAGCTAAATTGCTGTGACTGACCTTTTTTAGACCCATCTGGAATGCTGCTCAGTGGTCAGGGGGCCTTCTTAAGTTTAATTAAACATTCAGACGATCACATGTGGTACATGTACAAGGAAGGATGTAGGACAGGAATCACAGCCTTCCAGAAGGGCAGTGTCATATACCCCTTCTTTGTGGTAGTAGTCCTTTCAGCTATCTAGCCAGCAGCCTTTTTTGCTCCCCCCCCCAAGTGGGAGCTTAGGCTCAAAAAAAGAGAGTCACATAGGGCAGATGCTGAATCTCCCTGGTTTAAAAGCCTCATACCCGACAGGAGCCATTATCTCTTATAAAAATTCCGTAGGCACTGTTTCCAGGTTTCCCACAGGGCACTTGAGAGTTACAAATCACCACACTCAGGAAAGCGCATATCTGTGCCTCCCCACAAGATATTTATAGATCATCTATACCCTTTCAGATACAACTCACCAATCAGAGACCATTGTTTTCATAAAGGATGTTGCCTAGCAATATATACAGGCTTTTATCTGGTGTACCCTGAACAAAGCTCAAAAGTTAACCTTAGGCCAAATTCTCATGCTAGGCGAAAGTCACCCCTTTAGCCACATCATCCTAATCCTCACCTTACATGTGCCTTTTAGCTCATGTTTCCTCTCCTTGGGGTTGCATTCTACCTCACAGTATTTGTTCCTATTGCTGCAAAGTTCGGCTTGACTACTTTAATCTCCACAAAGACTCTCCTGGCCTTTCCAGTATGAAGTAATCTTTCATATCCCTGAGCTCTCATAGCACTTTGCCTGTTCCTTCCTATTATTCTTAATACCTTTATCCTCACATCACCAGTTGCCATTGTGGATTGCAGCTCGTGGCAACCTGGCGTGTGTCAGAGTCTTGGGTCCCGGCTTTTTAGGGTCATTGCTCTAGGCTTCAAAGTTTTAGTAATTCAACCTATTACTACGGTTGCATCAGTAAAAATAGTGGTGACAGCTGCTTCCCATGTGACACTTTCTGCTCCCTTTTTGTCTTTTCAGATCAGCTGGTACCTGGCTCATAGTTCTTTATATCAATTTTCTTGGCTAAAATAAGTGGTGTGGTTTCTATTTTGACTCTCAGACTCTGACTGACACATATAGGGATTTATTTCTAGTTAGATTTTTCTGTTAAAACTAAGTAAACATTCTGTCCTCATTTTTTAAGTTGGTAAGCGAGCAAATTAATAGAATTGTAAGGTCAAAGGATGTGTACATTTAAAATTTTGGTAGCTATAGACAAATTGTCTTCCAAAGAGGTTCTACCAATTTCTAGCCCCATCATTAGTCTATAGAATTATTTGTACACAGCATTTTCACCAGTATAGAGTATTATGGAACCCTGGTGGTGCATTGGTTAAGAGCTCAGCTGCTAACCAAAAGGTTGGCAGCTCAAATCCACCCTGCTCCTTGGAAACACTTTGAGGTATTACTACTCTGTCCTAGGGTTGGAAACCCTCTGTCATAGGGTTGCTATGAGTTGGAATCGACTCAATGGCAATGGGTATATTGTAGTATAAAACTTGAATTTTTTCCAATAATTTAGTTGAAAAATAGTTTTTATTGATGTTTAAATTTGCATTTCTTTAATTAAGATTTAGAATCTTTTTGTGTATTTATTGCCATTTGTGTTTTTTGTGAACAGCTTGTTCATGCCCCTTGCCTGTTTATTGGGAAGGGTTTATTTTCCCACTTATTTGAAGTCTCTTTTGAAGTCTCCAGTTTCTAAAAGAAATTAGCCCTTTGTCATATATTTTGCAGTTATTTTTATCAGTTTGCATTTGTCTTTTGACTTTATGATTTTTGTGCCATACAAAGGTTTAAAAATATTTATGTAGTTTGTATGTCCTTTTTTTTTTTTCTAATTCCTGTTTAGAAAGCCTTTTTCCATGCCAAGATTTAAAAATCATTCTCCCACAATTTTTTTGGTACTTATGTAGTTTCATTTTCTAATATTGTTAAATATTTGATGCATCTGAGCTTTATTTTGGTCTAGAATTGTGAGGTAGTAGGGCTCCAACTTAATATTTTTCCGAATGACCAACCAACTGTTCTAACACCATTTGTTGGGCAATATTTTTCCTACTAATTTGAAATGCTACTTTTTATTACATGCTAACTTTTCATATGCATTCTGGCTCTATTTCTGGAAGTAATTATTTACTTTTTCCATTCATCTCTTGTCTATTCAGGCATCAGTCTCAAACTGTTATAGTTAATGAAGCATTATATTTCAATATCTGGTAAAATTAACCTCTACTGACTACTTCTCTTTCAAAGACTTTTGCTGGCTATTAACTCCTGCTTATTTTTCCATGTGAACTTAGGTAATATTTGGGCTTTTTCAATAACTAATCATTTTGGTTTTTAGTTGAAAATGTTTTAAATTTAAAGATTAATTTATGGAGAATTGATATCTTTATGATATTAAATCTTCCTACTCCTGAACTGGTACCTTTGCAGTATACTTCCAGTTTATCAGGTGTGCTTTTAGCCACTGAATAGTTTATTCCTGGATATTTTAGCCTTTTTCTATGCTATTAAGAATGAGATCTTTGTTTCCCCATTATGTTTTCCAACTGTAAAAGTCAGTCTCTTAGTTATCTAGTATTGCTATAACAGAAATACTACAAGTCAATGGCTTCAACAAACAGAATTTTATTCTCTCACAGTCTAGTAGTTCAAATTCAGGGAGTCAGATTCAGGGGAAGACTTTCACTGTCTGTCAGCTTTGGAAGAAGGTCCTTGTCATCAATCTTCTCTGGTCGAGGAGCTTCTCAGCACAGGGGCACCAGGTCCAAAGGACTCGTTACTCTCCTAGCTCTTATTTTTTGGTGGTGTGAGCTCCCCTTGTCTCTCTACTCACTTCTCTTTTTTATATCTCAAAAGAGATTGACTCAAGATACAATCTAATCTTGTAGATTGAGTCCTGCTTCATTAATATAACTGCTTTGAATCCTGCCTCATTAACATCATAGAGGTAGCCTTTACAACACATGGGACAATCACATAAGATGACAAAATGGTGAACAATCACACAATGCTGGGAATCATGACCTAGCCAAGTTAACACATTTATGGGAGCCACAATTCAATCCATAACATATCAGAAAGCTATTGAATTAAATACACACACACACACGTATATATATTTTTTAATTTGGAGAGGATATATTTGGAAGATGTTCAGGATAAATATCAAAAGAGGTCTGTATTCTGATATCCTCGGTACCACATTGGCTCTGAAGGAAAAAGGTAGAATAGGATCCCAAAGTTGGTGATAGAGTTATAAGTGGTAAGGATTTCCTTAACCTAGCTGAAGACTAAAATGCGCCTGACCCAAGCCATGATGTTTTCGATCTCCTCATATGCATATGAAAGCTAGACAATGAATGAGGAAGACTGAAGAAGAATTGACACCTTTGAATTATGGTGTTGGTGAAGGATATTGAATATACCATGGACTGCCTAAAGAACGAACAAATCTGTCTTGGAAGAAGTACAGCCCGAATGCTCCTTAGAAGCAAGAATGGGGGAACTATGTCTTAACATAATTTGGACATGTTATCAGAAGGAACCAGTCCCTGGCGAAGGACATCATGCTTGGTAAAATAAAGGATCAGCAGAAAAGAGGTAGCCCTTTAACGAGGTGGATTGACACAGTGGCTACAACAATGGACTCGTGCATCACAACGATTGTGAGGATGGTGCCTGACAGGCAATATGTCTTTCTGTTGTACATAGGATCGCTGTGAATCAGAACTAACTCCACAGCACCTAACAACAACAATATGAAGAATTCAGGAAGAGGATCAGATTTTCAAAGAAAAGATTTTGGGGAGCTTTTTTAATTTGTGCTTTAGATGAAGATTTACAGAGCAGATTAGTTTCTCATTAAATAATTAATACACATATTGTTTTGTGACATTGGTTGCCAATACCACTATGTGTCAATGCTCTTCCCTTCTTGATCTTGGGTTCCCCATTTCCATCCATCCAGCTTTCCTGTCCCCTCCTGCCTTCTCATCCTTGCCCCTAGGCTGGAGTGCCCATTTAGTCTCATGTACATGGTTGAGCTATGTGCATTATTGTCTTATGGGCATGCCTAGTCTTTGGCTGAAGGATGAATCTTAGGGGTTACTTCAGTACTGAGTTAAAAGGATGTCTGGGGTTTGGGAGGAATTTTAAGCAAAGTTTTAGTTATCTTGAGTTCAATTTTTCCTTGACGATATTCAGGTGAATGATAAGTGAGTATAGGATAGAGGTCTGGACTAGTAAGTTTGGGTTGGGTGTCCTAAGAGTGTAATAGTTGAAGGCATGGATGCAGATAAGATCATGCAAGAAGAGGATCTAGACTGAGAAGAGAAGATAGAGGGGCTTAAAATGGAATCTTGGGCAATATCAATTCTCAAGGGAAGAACATAGGAGTTAGTAGAGCATTCTAACAAGGAATAAGTGAGCAAGGTGAGAATAGTGTCAGAGAAGCACAGTGGGAAGAAACTTCATTACTGTCAAATGTCATACAGAGGTCAGGAAGATAAAAACTGAAAAGAGGTTACTGGAATAGAAACTACAATAGTGGTGATCTACAAAATCGGTGATTTCAGTGAATGACAAAGGTAGAAGATAAATTACAGTGAGTGGAGGAGTGAATTCAAGATGAGGAAACAGAGAAGATGAGTACAGACTGCTTTTCCAAAATCGTTGACTATAAAGGAAAGTTCTTTTAATAATTTGTTCTAAAACATTCGCCTCTTCTCTCCCCTTCTCAGGTAATACATTGCCACTTTAACCTCCTGACCCAATCAGACAAGGGCAAGAATTACATAGGCCACTTCGATAATTGTCCATGTCAGTATGCCACCTTTTATTTATAGAAGACCCCTATTAGGCACTATCTCTTGATGGTTCATATAGTTGACATTTTTCATGTGCCTTATGTTTTTTATTCAGTATTATTGGTAGGTGAATTAACTTTGGGGTTTTAGAAACCAATGAAAAATTGGTTGAGATATGAATAAACATACTACCATTGATAGGGGCATGTTTAATTAATTACCTATGAAGCCCTGGTGGCACAGTGGTTAAGA
Organism: Elephas maximus indicus; assembly: GCF_024166365.1. Classification (NCBI taxonomy): domain Eukaryota; kingdom Metazoa; phylum Chordata; class Mammalia; order Proboscidea; family Elephantidae; genus Elephas; species Elephas maximus. Next base: position 54,824,239 of record NC_064833.1, on the reverse strand, counting down.
GCTTCTCTGTTAAGCAGAAGACTGGTAGGTAGTCCGACTCCACCAGCTGCTCCTGGAAACCCTATGGGGCAGTTCTACCCTGTCACATGGGGCTGATATGAATTGCAATCCACTAGATGGCACCAAACTACAACACTCTTGCTACAAAAATTTGATACTAGTGTTTCTGTTATTATTGCTGTTGAACTGCTTTTTGTGCTTTGAGTATTGTATTAAGGAAGGCTCTACTTATCTATCACTTGGGAGACGGCTACCTGCCCAACTAACTGGAAGAGAGCCATATTTATGCCCATTCCAAAGAAAGGTGATCCAACTGAATGCGGAAATTATAGAACAATGTTATTAATATCATGCTCAAGTAAAATTTTGCTGAAGATCATTCAAAAGTGGTTGCAGCAATAGATCAACAGGGAACTTCCAGAAATCCAAGCCAGATTCAGAAGAGGTCATGGAACAAGGGATAGCACTGCTGATGTCAAACTAAACTTGGCTAAAAGCAGTGAATACCAGAAAGATGTTTACCTGTGTTTTATTGACTATGTAAAAGTATCTGACTATGTGGATCATAAGAAATTATGGATAACATTGCAAAGAATGGGAATTCCAGAACAATTAATTATCCTCTTGAGGAACCTGTACATAGATCAAGAGAAAGCCGTTCAAACAGAACAAAGGGATACTGCATGGTTTATATTCAGGAAAGGTGTGCATCAGGGTTGTATCCTTTCACCATACCTATTCAATCTGTATGCTGAGCAAATAATCCGAGAAGCTGAACTGTATGAAGAAGAATGGGGCATAGGATTGGAGGAAGTCTCATTAATGACCTGTGTTATGCAGATGACACAACCTTGCTTGCTGAAAGTAAAGAAGACTTGAATCACTTACTTGTGAAGATCAAAGACCACAGCCTTCAGTATGGATTACACCTCAACATAAAGAAAACAAAAATCCTCACAATTGGACCAATAAACATCATCATGATAAATGGAGAAAAAATTGAATTTCTCAAGGATTTCATTTTACTTGGATCCACAATCAACACCCATAGATGCAGAAGTCAACAAATCAAATGACAGATTGCATTGGGCAGATCTGCTGCAAAAGACCTCTTTAAAGTGTTAAAAAGCAAAGATGTCACATTGAGGACTAAGGTGCGCGCCTGACCCAATCCATGGTATTTTCAGTTGCCTCATATGCATGTGAACTGGACAATGAACAAGGAAGACAAAAGAAGAATTGATGCCTTTGAGTTACGGTGTTGGCGAAGAATATTGAATATACCATTGACTGCCAAAAGAGTGAACAAATCTGTCTTGGAAAAAGTAGACAGAATGCTCCTTAGAAGGAAGGTTGGCAATACTTCATCTCACATACTTTGGACATGCTTTTAGGAGGGATCAGTCCCTGGAGAAGGGTATAATGCTTAGTTAAGAAGAGGATCAACGAAAAAGAGGAAGACCCACAAAGAGATGGACTGACATTGTGGCTGCAACAACAGGCTCAAGCGTAACGGTGATTATGAGGATGGCACAGGACCGGGCAGTGTTTTGTTTTTACATAGGGTTGCTGGGAGTTGGAACTGACTTGACAGCACCAAACAACAACATTGATTAAACATGAGTGTGTCCTGCAACAATTCTGAAGAATAGGTCCGAGCTCTCTGTTTTCTAGCTAACCATACTTTGGAATTTACATACGGCCATTATCGCATTTTTCTCTATGGTAATGCTGTCCATCTTATTTACCTGTCCTGTGGTCACTTAGATAAGCCTGGTGTCATAATGTAATGACTGTGAATTTACAATATTTCTGAGCCATTCACTTCTTCTACTGTTTCCTCTCTGTTTTTTTTCGCAAGTGATATTTCTCTACCTTAAGGGAAAGCTTGTTGGAGAAAAACACTTTTAAGACTTAAAAAATCCATTTGTAACAAATCTTTGTAACTCCTGTTGCAAGCATACCTAATTTACCATACTGCATAAATATGAAAATATATCTACCCCTGAATATATATTAAGACATATAAACAAAGGATCATCGATGTACTACTTAGCTCAAACATTAGATTTTAGTTTCTCCATTTTATTAATACACAGTGGTCCTGATATCAGTGAAATGATTATTTTTTTAATGTTGCAATAGGTTTCTAGTTCGGGATAACTTTGTAACTATCCATTTATATCAGCTTCTAATCCCTTTTCAGATGTACTCAAGTGAAACTCCTTGGTTTTATCACCATTACTGGGCTGAGTCCCTTCTGCTTCTGTCAAAAGCCTGGCTAAGACATATTCATGAGGGAAAAATAAGATTGGAAGACAAGTGTAAACTTTGTACGTTTTGAAGCTCTGCAAGCTTTATCTCAGTATCAAACTTGAACAACAGAAAAGCTAACACCTGGTCTATACAAAGTTACAATTTCATGTTGAAACTTTTTGGCTTTTTTTCTCTTTAATGAAACTGCTTTCAAAGACAAGATCCATTACGTTGCTCAACACCCTTTATATAAAGACCCTTGTGACAAATACCTCTTAGAACTGAGGATCAGTGAAGAAGAAATTTTTTGATGAATTGTGAAGTGTTCTTCTACTAGGCTGCGAGCGTTACATAGCCTATTCTGTTTTTTAGTTTACTTGGCTGTTCCAAGCCTAGAACAAAGCCTTGCCTTCAATTGCTATAGCCTTTCTCAGGTGAGGTGATTTTTTTAGATTTAAATGCAGGAGAAAAATGTGGCAATCCGCATCCATAAAAAGATTTACAGCCTTGGAAACCCTATGGGGCAGTTCTATTCTCTCTTGTAGAGTCCTTATGAGTCAAAATCCACTCAGTGGCAATGGGTTTTTCACATATAATTTTTTAAATTCTTTGCTAGTAATTGTTGGTCTTACTCTGTTTTCTGATTTTTATTTTTTTATAAGCTGCTTTAAATGAAATATGCATATATAAAGTAAAAATTATTTATGTATAATTTTTTTAAGTCCCTTTGGTAAAAATTTCTGAAATCTTGGCCTTTTCCCAAATGTATGTATGTGTCTATCTCTCTGCATTGCTCATGCACACAGGCTGTGCCTCAAACTTTCAGGCAGCCAATAGACTGCTAGGAATGAGACCCATATACCCACTGACGTCAACCATTCTAAGGGTGCTAGATTCATTTGTGATCAAGCTGGAAACATGAGACACTTAACAGTGTTGGCAAAGTGAAAGCCATTATTATTATGTATAGAAAGCAAACATTAAACAATAATGACAGATTCCCAAAGGAGAGCTGCTTACCCTTCCCCAGATTACTCATGTCCACTCTTATGGAGCTGAGTAGGTGTGTCGTGGCTCAGGTCAGATGCTATGTTCATATCACTGCTGGCTACCATCACACTGCTGGGGGCACAAGGGGTGGGTCTGCACAGCTCCCAAGGTTTCTGCCCTGTTGCTGGACCTTGCTGTCAGCTGGAAGACCCCTGCACAGGATCTCCTGAGCCTCTGCCACTGGGCCCTTCTAAACCTCTGCTGCCGGCTCCTGCCATGCTACCAAAGCCTGTGAGACTTTCTTGCTGCTACACTACTGGGACACAAGCTGCTGGCGGGGGGTGGGGGGGGCAGTTGTGGAATCCCTGCATGGGGCACACTGAGGCCTCTCTTACTGTACACAAGTGTTACAACTCTTCACCTCCACTGGCAAACCTCCTGCCCAGATATGTCCAGCTCTGCCCTACTCTAGGAAGACACCTGCACGGGCAAGTGTTACAGCTCTTTTAGCAAGGCCTACAAGCTTCCTGCCTGAAGGTGCTCAGCTCTCACTCTGTGGGCCAAGCAGACTCACCCCGCCATCTCTCACCATCTTCAGCATTCGCTTTTTCTTCTGGGTCCAGGAGGGTCTCAACACAGGGACCCTGGGTCTTTGGCCCAAAGGACACATTCTGCTCCAGACTCTTCTTGGTGGTAGTGAGGTCCCCCTGAACCACTGTGGGAATAGCTTTTTTAAGCTTAGCAGGATGGCAAAATTGACCAATCCCCTTGGTAGGCCATTTTCACCTTATTCGCATAGTCATAGTAAACTGTCCATTTCCTGCAAGGGTCTGACACACCTTATTTACATAGTCCCAGCCAGACATTATGCTGGGAGTTACAAGATCATGGCTGGAAAGGCCATATGAAAGCAATTCATTGCACTGCACCAAATCGCTGTGGCATCATCCTTTTCCTGCCCACATCAGTCACCAAGGTTATACTGACCCTATTCTTGAAGAGTATTAGGAAAAGAGGCTAAATGAATGCTTCATAGAAATCCCTTTGTAATTTATGCATTTTGTAATCTGCAACCGTTAAGGTTTTATATACTATCCTATGTCAGAAATATTAGTAAGCATATTAAAATGTATTTTTGATGTTTACAAGCTGAAACTTGAATTATATGGTGCTAAAACAAAATTGATAGTTTTTGTTTGAGGCATAACTGAGTAATGTAGGTTAAAAAAAATCCTAAATCATGTAATCAATGTTATCAATTCAGCATTATTAAATGATATATGTGGCTAGCAACCAGTTTTCTGTTTAAATTTATTTCATTTTCATATTTTTTTTATCTCTTATTACTGCTTAACTTTTAGATCACAGTGGGCTTATATAAAGTCAAATTTTATGATTCAGGAAACTGAAATTAAATGGTTAAATTTGGACATGTCAAATTCAAATTCAGTATTTGAATGTGGTTGATGAATGCATTTAAAAAAGTTTAGAAATGCATTAAATCACTGACTTTGTCAGTACCTTTTCAAGTCACTGATTTCGCCAATATATTTTCACTAGGGAAGGAACAATACATACAAGCTAGTATTTACTACCGCTTTTTGTTTTGCAACATTTCTAATAGCGTCTGTTCTGGAGTAACCAGAGGGCCTGTGATGTGAGTGCCCGTCGTTATAAAGGTGCTTATGATACTCAATTTTGCCTTCCTTACCATCTCCTTTGAAAGATGTCAGCATGTTCTGGCACGGAGGGAGAATCTCAATTTAGTTTGTTCCCCGGTTACTATCTTGGTGTCCTTAAGGGATCTTGTGTGATTTGGCTTAGATCTGGGCTTCAGAAGGAACTGCAAACTGAATCCAGATGGGGGAAGGTGCTCTGCATAGGGGCTAGCCAATGACGGGGCCTGCATTGGATTGAAGCAAATTACCAGCTTTCCAGAAAAGGAGCAACGGAGGAGGAGGAGGAAGGGAATGCGAGAAGACAGAAGGAGAAAGAGGAAGAGGAGGAAACAGGAGAAACAGGAGATGGAGACAGAAGGGGGAGGAGACAGAAAGGAGACGAGAGAGAAGGGGGAGGAGACAGAATGGGGAGGAGACAAGGAGAAAGAGGAGGAGGAGGAGAAGACAGAAGGAAGAGAGAGACATTGAAGGGAAGGGTGGGGGAGCAGGATTTCCAGAAGAGAGGGAGAGAAAACTTTGAATTGTTGCATCTGGACTTTGGAAAAAGCCCAAACCAAACCTGTTGCCATTGAGTCGCATGCATAGCAGCCCTATAGGTACAGGGTACAACTGCCCCCAGTGGTTTCCAAGAAGCTGCTGGTGGATTCAAACTGCTGACCTTTTGGTTAGCAGCCAAACCCTTAATGACTGCGCCACCGGGGCTTCTTTGGAAACCAGTTCGGATTCTACAGGCGTAGGATGGGTATTCTGAAAGGCTTGCTTTCAGAAGAGTGCAGTTTTATGATGCGCATAAGTGCCAGTATTTATTGGAATTAAAAAAAAGTCAGATTTAACATAATAAGGAATATTAAATTCTTTTCTCGTCTTAATCACTCTATTCAATTCTTGTGTATCACACGAAGACTGTTAATACCTCACTTCCATAGTCACTGAATTAATATTAAGAATGTTTACAATGGAACTATTTGCATACTTTGTTGATGAGATACAGAAAAACTCGTTTTTAATCGATTTTTTTTTTACAGGTTTGAAACTTCCTAAGCACATTAATTATGGTCAGTTGAATGCATTGTGCCACATTAGGGGACAGCACAGGTAAGTAATGCATGCATTTCTTTTTCTGTTCCAGTGACCATGAATATGTTTGTTTTATGGACAAAGTATAGTAATAAGCCATTGTTGACTCTCATAGGTGCTTGATTTACCACACAGATAAAAACATTTGAAAACCTGGAAGTTATTTCTTCAGATTGAAGGGACAGAATGTATATGTCATAGTTTTAGGGAAATAATTTAATGTGAAGCAAACATAACTCGTATCTAGCAGGGCCCTTTCTAGTACTTAAAAAGCAATCATAAGAGGAAAAAACTTTTAAGTGGTTGAAAACACAAATCTTGAGTGAAATAAGTACTTTAGCAGTGGATAGGGGATGCCTTGTTGAAATATGCTGGAGCCAAAGAACTAGGATATATCACTGTTTCAAGCTCAGGATTCCTAAAATGTGTGATACTTGAACATATAGTTTAAAAAATCTATTTCCTTGCTAAATCCTTTTTCCAACTTGGGTCTTTAAAATTATAAAGATGGTTATTTCCTTCCATACCCATCAGTGTCTATGCCTTCCCCCTTCCTTCACTCAGCTGAGGACCTCACCTCATTTTTTACGAGAATAAAAATGTTGGGAAATGCCTTAGGTTTACAGACTTTCTTCTTCTACTTTCAAAACATCTCTTAGGTCACATTCTCTTAACCACTTGTAATCATTTCTATATCTTCATCTGTGTCCTTCCTATTTCTTCTTTTTCAGGGGGAGGCAGGCACACTTTGCTACTCCTTGAGTTTCCACCAAGAGAGATTTTGTTTTGTGCACCCTTGGACTCTTCCCCACTCCCAGTGCCTTTCAGCAAAGGGTAAAGATTTAAGTACATGGACTCAGGAGTCAGATCACCTGGTGTGAATCCTGGTTCATTCACTTATCAGCCGTGTGATCTCGGACCGGTTATTTCTTTGTGCCCTGGGTTCCTCATTTGTAAAATGAAGATGACAATAATAGCACCCCTTTCAAAAGCTTATTATTAGGATTAAACGAACTAATACATGTAAGTTAAATAGTATCTGACATACAGGAAGAGCTATGTAAATGTTAGCTGGATTTTTTAAAATTTTAAGCAGCATTTATATTCTCATATTTTTAACAAAATTTTAAAAATTGATTCTGAAATGCTGTATATTCTTTACTTGTGTTTATGTTAATAGTTACCATTTTTACATGCTTCACATGTTATAAACAATAGGGCAGGAGCTTTACATTTATTATTTCTAACTACTGTAATAATCCTACAACGTAGGTAGTCCTTTTTCTGGAGATAAAGAAATAAATGTGAAGTTTAAATATCATGTATAAAGGTAAATCACAACCTCAGCTTTATATGCAAATCAGATATTGGTTCTCAATGTAGGGGAAACCAGTTAGTTTAGAAGACAAAATTCTATGACATTATTTCTCTGTAACATTCAGGTTCAGTCTTAAAGTCTTATCTTTGTAGTTAACTTTTTCGAAACAGATTTTAAAATTTTTCTTCAGGAACTTTATGACAGTGAAAAGTTTGAGATCTAGTCTTATGATTAACTAATTGCAATAGTCCATGGAACGTCTTTGAAAAATGTAACTTTGAAACCATAAAGTCATTGACTAATGAGCTTTATCCATAGATAAGGAAGATGATTAAATGAATTCATAACTAGAAAGTAACAATTGCAAAAATTTTTTTTCAAGTATGGAGGCTACTGAATACAGTAACACTTTGTAATGGCATCTGAAAATACTTCTGCTTGAATAATCTTTTCATTTAGGTCAAGGATATATTAAATGCAAATACATTGCCCTAATTACAGGGCATTTTTTTGAGCTCATATTGTAATAAAAGAACAAAATTCATTATATATACATACATATGTATATCTTTACGTATAGGCACAAACACAGGCACACATAAAATTAGCTTAATTCATATCAAATTGGACCCACCCCCTTCTGATAGGCAAGAGTAACATTCATATTTCTTTCAATTTCCATCAAAATAAATGTGTAGATGCTACAATATTTATAAGACAAATTCATGAGAAAACAACCTATAAAAGGTTGACTGGATTCAACTTTTATGACTTGCTTTAATTAATTTAAAGTAAAAATATAAATTGCCTCAGGACAAACAAATAAATACTACAATTAATCAATAAGTATTTTACTAAGAACTTATGTTCCCTAACCCGTGAGCAGAGCTGAGTTAGATGCAGAAGAAATATTGTATTAGTTTGAATAATCCTAGCTGCTGTGAATAAACCCTAAATCTTAGTGGCTTAACACAACAGAAGTTTATTTCTCCCTCCCTTTAGTGCTCAAAGGGTTATTTTTGATTGGCAGGCTGTTCTAGTTTTCAGAACTCAGCCCCTTCCAACCTTTGCTCTGCCATCTTTATTACATGGCCTCCAAGACGACCATGCTCCTCTACTTCAAGCTAGAAGAAGCAACATGGAGAATCTTCTGAAGGCATGTTGTTTTTGGGGTAGGATATTTCGATGAGTACTGTCTGAAGTTTGGTGCATATCTCTTCTGCTGCCTATTCCACATTCTACGGGCTAGAACTCAGGAATATGACCACAACTAACTGCAAGGGAGGTTGGGAAATGTAGTCTAGTTCCATAGGAAGAAAATACAGACTTGAGGGAGCATACAGCAGTTTTTGAGATAAATATACAGTCACTGAATATTAGAAGTGGATATACTCTTATTATTTAGACAGCTATCATTTTTGCAGATAAGGAAATGAAGCATATAAAATTTAAATAATCTATCTAACCTTATATTAAAATGAAACTAGTAAAGGTAGTGTTTTAATCCAATCGTCTTGACACCAGCACTTGGGTTCTCCCATTCCTCATCATACCAAACCAAAACCAAACCCACTGCTGTCGAGTTGATTCTGACTCATAGCAACCCTATAGTGACCCAGAGCAGAACTTCCCCACAGGGTTTCCGAACAGCAGCTGGTGGATTTGAACCTCTGGCCTTTTGGTTAGCAGCTGAGCTCTTAACCACTGTATCACCAGGGCTCCATTTCTCATCATAGGACTATTTAATAAAGCGACAATACATGAGAAGTAGTTACAAAACCTTGCCAAGCTAAGGTCACTAACTGATGTTCTCTCCCTTGCTTTGGGGTAGTGGAGTTGCTGTACAGTCCAAAGACTTGTTTTAATTAAGCCACACCACTCTTAAGATTTTCCCTAAAGTAATTTGTTAACATTTAAAAATCAGAAATTTTTCACACGGGAAATTTTGGTTTCTTTAAAAAACTGCAAGATCTGACCATATTAGACCTATATTAGTATATGACAAAGATGCCAAGTCATGGCTCTCTCTTTGTAGGCACACTCTCTAGTTCACCACAGTCCCCACCTGGCCTGTTTCACTCATGATACCTGCTTGACCACTGTAAGCATTTGATTTTGTTATCCCTGAATATAGAGCAATTTGGGAGTGCTCTAGAGTTCTGGTATGTAAAACTGTAACTTTTGGATGGGTCTCCCCTTCATCCACATGAGAAATTGGAACTCCTTCCTTCTTGGGTGAGCTTTGTTGCAGGTGACCTTTAATGAGGTGCTGAGTTTCTTGTTCCTAGTTGGTGTTTACTCACAGTCTGGGAAATCATCAGAAGTATGTCAGATATTTAGTTAGGTCATGACTCCTACTCTCCAAACCTACTACAATTCTAAAACTTTTCCTTGTCCCTGACTTTCTCATTATACCTGTTTTATTTCTTCCCTAACCTACTTCTCTTTCCATAATAGATAGATGTGTTTCCATTGTTGTGTTGTTGTTGTTGTTAGGTGCCATTGAGTTGGTTCCGACTCATAGTGACCCCATGCACAACAGAACGAAACACTGCCCTGTCCTGCGCCATTCTTGCAATCCTTGTTGTGCTTGAGCTCATTGTTGCAGCCACTGTGTCAATCCACCTCTTTTCCATTGACCCTGTACTGTGCCAAGCATGATGTCCTTCTCCAGGGACTGATCCCTCCTGACAACATGTCCAATGTACGTAAGACGCAGTCTCACCATCCTTGCCTCTAAGGAGCATTGTGGTCGCACTTCTTCCAAGACGGATTTGTTCGTTCTTTTGGCAGTCCATGGTATATTTGATGTTCTTCGCCAACACCACAATTCAAAAGTGTCAACTCTTCTTCGGTCTTCCTTATTCATTGTCCAGCTTTCACATGCATATGATGTGATTGAAAATACCATGGCTTAGGTCAGGCACACCTACTAAGGGTGGCATCTTTGCTCTTCAAACACTTTGAAGAGGTCCTTTGCAGCAGATTTACCCAATGCAATGCATCTTTTGATTTCTTGACTGCTGCTTCCATGGCTGTTGATTGTGGATCCAAGTAAAATGAAATCCTTGACAACTTCAATCTTTTCTCCGTTTATCATGATGTTGCTCATTGGTCCAGTTGTGAGGATTTTTGTTTTCTTTATGTTGAGGTGCAGTCCATACTGAAGGCTGTGGTCTTTGATCTTCATTAGTAAGTGCTTCAAGTCCCCTTCACTTTCAGCAGGCAAGGTTGTGTCATCTGCATAATGCAGGTTGTTAATGAGTCTTCCTCCAATCCTGATGCCCCGTACTTCTTCATATAGTCCAGCTTCTTGTATTATTTGTTCACCATACAGATTAAATAGGTATGGTGAAAGAATACAACCCTGATGCACACCTTTCCTGACTTTAAACCAATCAGTATCCCCCTTGTTCTGTCCGGACAACTGCCTCTTGATCCCTGTAAAGTTTCCTCATGACCACAATTAAGTGTTCTGGAATTCCCATTCTTTGCAATGTTAACCATAATTTGTTTTCATCCACACAGTCGAATGCCTTTGCATAGTCAATAAAACACAGGTAACATCCTTCTGGTAATCTCTGCTTTCAGCCAGGATCCATCTGACATCAGCAATGATATCTCTGGTTCCATGTCCTCTTCTGAAACTGGCCTGAATTTCTGGCTGTTCCCTGTGGATATATTGCTGCAGCTGCTTTTGAATAATCTTCAGCAAAATTTTGCTTGCGTGTGCTATTAATGATATTGTTGTATAATTTCCACATCTGGCTGGATCACCTTTCTTGGGAATAGGCATAAATATGGATCTCTTCCAGTCAGTTGTCCAGGAAGTTGTCTTCCATATTTCTTGGCATAGACAAGTGAGCAGCTGCAGTGCTGCAACTGTTTGTTGAAACATCTCAATTGATATTCCATCAATTCCTGGAGCCTTGTTTTTCTCCAATGCCTTCAGAGCAGCTTGGACTTCTTCCTTCAGTACCATCGGTTCCTGATCATATGCCACCTCTTGAAATGGTTGAATATTGACTAATAGTTTTCAGCTGAGCTTCCAGATTAAGACAGGCTAGGAAGAAGGACCCAGCAGTCTACTTCTGAAAAGCATTAGCCAGTGAAAACCTTATGAGTAGCAGTGGAACATTGTCTGATACAGTGCTGGAAGATGAGCCCCCCAGGTTGGAAGGCACTCAAAGGATGACTGGGGAAGAGCTGTCTCTTCAAAGTAGCGTTGACCTTAATGACGTGGATGGAGTAAAGCTTTCAGGACCTTCATTTACTGATGTGGCACGACTCAAAATGAGAAGAAACAGCTGTAAACATCCATTAATAATCGGAACCTGGAATGTACAAAGTATGAATCTAGGAAAATTGGAAATTGTCAAAAATGAAATGGAACGCGTAAACATCGATATCCTAGGCATTAGTGAGCTGAAATGGACTGGTATTGGCCATTTTGAATCAGACAATCATATAGTCTACTATCCTGGGAATGACAACTCGAAGAGGAATGGTGCTGCATGCATTGTCAAAAAGAACATTTCAAGATCTATCCTGAAGTGCAAAGCTGTCAGTGATAGGATAATATCCATACGCCTACAAGGAAGACAAGTTAATACGACTATCATTCAGATTTATGCACCAACCACTAGGGCCAAAGATGAAGAAATAGAAGATTTTTATCAGCTGCTGCAGTCCGAAATTGATCAAACTTGCAATCGAGATGCATTGATAATTACTGGTGACTGGAATGCGAAAGTTGGAAACAAAGAAGAAGGATCAGTAGTTACAAAATATGGCCTTGGTGATAGAAACAATGCCGGAGATTGAATGATAGAATTTTGCAAGACCAACAACTTCTTCATTGCAAATACCTTCTTTCACCAACATAAATGGTGACTATACACATGGACCTCGCCAGATGGAACACACAGAAATCAAATTGCCTACATCTTTGGAAAGAGATGATGGAAAAGCTCAATATCATCAGTCAGAACAAGGCCAGGGGCCAAATGGGGAACAGACCATCAATTGCTCATAGGCAAGTTCAAGCTGAAACTGAAGAAAATCAGAGCAAGTCCACGAGAGCCAAAATATGACCTTGAGTATATCCCACCTGAATTTAGAGACCATCTCAAGAATAGATTTGGCCCATTGTACACTAGTGACTGAAGACCAGACAAGTTGTGGAATGACATCAAGGACATCATCCATGAAGAAAGCAAGAGGTCACTGAAAAGACAGGAAAGAAAGAAAAGACCAAGATAGATGTCAGAGGAGACTCTGAAACTTGCTCTTGAGCGTCGAGCGGCTAAAGCAAAAGGAAGAACTGATGAAGTAAAAGAACTGAGCAGAAGATTTCAAAGGGCCTCTCGAGAAGACCAAGTAAAGTATTATAATGACATGTGCAAAGAGCTGGAGATGGAAAACCAAAAGGCAAGAACATGCTTGGCTTTTCTCAAGCTGAAAGAACTGAAGAAACAATTCAAGCCTCGAGTTGCGATAGTGAGGAATTCCATGGGGAAAATATTAAATGACCCAGGAAGCATCAAAAGAAGATGGAAGGAATACACAGAGTCATTATACCAAAAAGAATTAGTCGATATTCAACCATTTCAAGAGGTGTGTTTCCGTTAGATGTGTTAATTTACAGATGATTTCACGTGGCTGTAGACAATCATACATTTACACTGGACACACAGCTCTATGCTTTTGTTTCAGCAAAGAACTCAGAAATAGGAATATCCTGCCACATTACATTTTTGTGACATTCACCACACAGCGTCTGGCCTGTGGTGCCATAGATTGCTTTCGTGTGGCCTTTCTAGCCATGGTCTTGTAACTTCCACCCAAGTGATTGGGCAGGATTGTGCAGATATGGTAATTGTAGCCCACCAAAGGGACTGATAGTTTTGCCATCCCACTGGGCTTGAAATAAGCCATTCCAGAAGTGGTAAGGAGAAGAATTCCACCACAACCAAGGAAGAACAGCCAGGAGTCAGCACATTCTTTGGAACCGCGGTCCCTGAACTGAGAAGCCCCTGGAAGTTGGAGACAGAAAGAGAGAGAGGGAGACAGAAAGAGAGAGAGAGAGACAGAGATGTAACCCTGAAGACAATGAGAAGCAGTGGCAGCAGTGACCTAGCAGCAGGAGATGGTGCGGTGGGTTTCCTGGACCACAGAGTAAGAAAGCTGAGTGCCTTTGGGTATAGAGTGAGGGCCAAGGATAGGCGTGCTTGCCGGCACGGCTGGGAAAAGACTGTCTTGAGGGGAGAACTGTATCCTGAGTGTTTCTGAACCTGAATTATAATCCGTTACTTCCCTAATAAACCCCATAATTGTCAGCATAGTCTGTGAGTTATGTGTGGCCATTGCAATGAATTATTGAACCCAGCAGAGAAGTAGAGAGTGCTGTGGGAGGGATGGTTGGCGTCAGATTTGGTAAAGATGGTGGAGAAAGGAGGCATGTCTGACCTTAGCTTCCTAGGAATCAGCCTTGGACTGTTGATCTCGATTTTCCCTTACCTTTGCAAAGTTAGAGGAGGTCAGACACTTCCCTGACATCATTTTTACAGTGTCATAGGGCACTTGGGGCCTCATTCTGAAACATAATGACATCTCTACCTCTAGCATTTGACTCTCCCATTTTGGCCTTTCACACCTTTCGTTTCTTAGATGCTGTCTTTTGGAGATCTAAATCATAGACACTGGGTCCCTGTATACTAGCTACCACATCCAGCAAATTCCCAAGGATTAGATGAAGTAGGCAAATCAGTCATACACATAGAAAATGACAAGAATGTAGGTCTTAGTGTTTTAGTATAAATGATTTAGGCATTCCCAAGGTGATTTATCCAGAGCACAGCCTGGAATAAGGTTTGAAGCCTGGTAGCATGGACTCCATGTAGACAAATTAAGGAGGCCACACTTCGGTACTTCTCTGGGCCTTAGTTTCTTCATGTATAAAATGGGAATGAGAGGAGTATTTACCTAATATAGTTGTGTGTGGATTAAATGACCCAATACATGTGAACTGCCTAGAATAATCCTTGACACATATTTGGGAGGCATTATATTCAAGAGGGACCAGTCCCTGCAGAAGGACATCATGCTTGGTAGAGTAGAGGGTCATCGAAAGAGAGGAAGACCCTCAATGTCATAGACTGACACAGTGGCTGCAACGATAGACTCAAGCATAGCAATGACCATGAGGATGGTGTAGAACCAGGCAGTGTTTCTTTCTGTTGTACCTGACACTATGAATTGGAAGTAACTCAATGGCACCTAACAACAACAACAGTGCATGTATATGGCGTGAGAGTAAGAATGAAAACACCTAGTATCATGCTAAATCACTTTCACATTGCATTGTTTGAATAAATTAAGTTAAATAGAATTTTTAAGGTTTATAATATTTATAAATATAATATTTATCTTGTACAAAGCATCAACATGGTGTTTTAGGAGCTTTTGCTGAGAGAAAAAACAGTTGTTATAAATATTTTCAAATGTGTTGTTATGTAAGTTAACAATGGAATAAGAAAAGCCATCTCTTGAGGCTTTGGATTTCTATATTTACTGCTGTGAGGCAAATATTGACTAAGATGTTTGTCAGTGCTCAGTTTGAAGTATTATTTGTAATAATTATTGAAATGAGCTGTCAAGCTGAATGTTTAACATTTTTTAAAAAATTGACCAATTTTTCATGGTGGTTGTCGATTGAAAATTGAATGAGGCAGAATTTCCAGAAACAAGTTTCATTACCTGACACTGAATGACAATTTGGTATATTCTAGTGGATCTTGAGTATTGGAATTTTTTTTAAGGATGTCCTTTTTTTTTTTTATTGTAAAAATATGTATAACACACCATTAGCCAATTCAGGATTTTTTACTTATACAATTTAGTGACATTAATCATGTTGTGCAATTATCACTGATGTCTGTTAGAGTATTAACTTCTTTGGTATTTTTGGTGGATCTAAACCTGGCTGCAAATAAGAATGACCTGGAGGAGGGTATTTAAGTAGAGAAACCCAGGCTCCAAATCTGGAAATCATGCTTCAGTAGATCTAGAAAAGGGTCAGAAATCTGTACCTATGGAAAGTATCGCAGATGATTCTCGTGATCTCCTGGATACGGAAACTGCTGATTTTTGGACTAACACATCTCTATTCCAGACCTAAGAAATAACTCTTGAGATTTTCCATAAATCATGACAAAGATTCAGTTAAATATCCTCTCCAGCAATGTATGTCGTTGTTGTCAGGTGCCGTAAAGTCGGTTCCGACTCATAGTGACCCCATGCCCAACAGAACGAAACACTGCCCCATCCTGCACCATCCTTACAATCGTTGTGCTTGAGTTCATTGTTGCAGCCACTGTATCAATCCACCTCGTTGAGGGTCTTCCTCTTTTCTGCTGACCCTGTACTCTGCCAAGCATGATGTCCTTCTCCAGGGACTGATCCCTCCTGACAACATGTCCAATGTATGTAAGACGCAATCTCGCCATCCTTGCCCCTAAGGAGCTTTCTGGCTGTACTTCTTCCAAGAAGGATTTGTTCGTTCTTTTGGCAGTCCATGGTATATTCAATATTCATCGCCAACACCACAATTCAAAGGTGTCAACTCTTCTTCGGTTTCCTTATTCATTGTCCACCTTTAACATACATATGATGTGATTGAAAATACTATGGCTTGGGTCAGGCACACCTTAGTCTTCAGGGTGACATCTTTGCTCTTCAACACTTTGAAGAGGTCCTTTACAGCAGATTTACCCAATGCAATACATCTTTTGATTTCTTGACTGCTGCTTCCATGGCTGTTGATTGTGCATCCAAGTAAAATGAAATCCTTGACAACTTCAATCTTTTCTCCGTTTATCATGATGTTGCTCATTGGTCCACTTGTGAGGATTTTTGTTTTCTTTATGTTGAGGTGTAATCCATACCGAAGGCTGTGGTCTTTGATCTTCATTAAGAAGTGCTTCAAGTCCTCTTCACTTTGAGCAAGGAAGGTTGTGTCATCTGCATAACCCAGGTTATTAATGAGTCTTCCTCCAATCCTGATGCCCCATTCTTCTTTATATAGTCCAGCTTCTTGTATTATTTGTTCAGCATACAGATTCAATAGGTATGGTGAAAGAATACAACCCTGATGCACACCTTTCCTGACTTTAAACCAATCAGTATCCCCTTGTTCTGTCCGGACAACTGCCTCTTGATGTATGTAAAGGTTCCTCATGAGCACAATTAAGTGTTCTGGAATTCCCATTCTTGGCGTGTTATCCATAGTTTGTTATGATCCACACAGTTGAATGCCTTTGCATAGTCAATAAAACACAGGTAACATCCTTCTGGTAATCTCTTCTTTCAGCCAGGATCCACCTGACATCAGCAATGATATCCCTGGTTCCACGTCCTCTTCTGAAACCGGCCTGGATTTCTGGCAGTTCCCTGTCGATATATTGCTGCAGCTGCTTTTGAATGATCTTCAGCAAACTTTTGTTTGCATGTGCTATTAATGATATTGTTGTATAATTTCCACATTCGGTTGGATCGCCTTTCTTGGGAATAGGCATAAATATGGACCTCTTCCAGTCAGTTGGCCAGGGAGCTGTCTTCCATATTTCTTGGCACAGACAAGTGAGCACCTCCAGCGCTGCATCTGTTTATTGAAACATCTCAATTGATATCTCATCAATTCTTGGAGCCTTGTTTTTCTCCAACGCCTTCAGAGCAGCTTGGACTTCTTCCTTCGGTACCGTCGGTTCCTGATCATATGCCACCTCTTGAAATGGTTGAATATTGACTAATTCTTTTTGGTATAATGACTCTGTGTATTCCTTCCATCTTCTTTTGATGCTTCCTGGGTCGTTTAATATTTTCCCCATGGAATTCTTCACTATTGCAACTCGAGGCTTGAATTGTTTCTTCAGTTCTTCCAGCTTGATAAAGGCCGAGCGTGTTCTTCCCTTTTGGTTTTTCATCTCCAGCTCTTTGCACATGTCGTTATTATACTTTACTTGGTCTTCTCGAGAGGCCCTTTGAAATCTTCTGTTCAGTTCTTTTACTTCATCAGTTCTTCCTTTTGCTTTAGCTGCTCGACACTCAAGAGCAAGTTTCAGAGTCTCCTCCGACATCTATCTTGGTCTTTTCTTTCTTTCCTGTCTTTTCAGTGACCTCTTGCTTTCTTCATGGATGATGTCCTTGATGTCATTCCACAACCTGTCAGGTCTTCGGTCACTAGTGTTCAAGGCGTCAAATCTATTCTTGAGATGGTCTCTAAATTCAGGTGGGATATATTCAAGTTCATATTTTGGCTCTCGTGGACTTGCTCTGATTTTCTTCAGTTTCAGCTTGAACTTGCCTATGAGCAATTGATGGTCTGTTCCCCATTTGGCCCCTGGCCTTGTTCTGACTGATGATATTGAGCTTTTCCATCATCTCTTTCCAAAGATGTAGGCAATTTGATTTCTGTGTGTTCCATCTGGCGAGGTCCATGTGTGTAGTCACCGTTTATGTTGGTGAAAGAAGGTATTTGCAATGAAGAAGTCGTTGGTCTTGCAAAATTCTATCATTCGATCTCCGGCATTGTTTCTATCACCAAGGCCATATTTTGTAACTGATCCTTCTTTGTTTCCAACTTTCGCATTCCAGTCACCAGTAATTATCAATGCATCTCGATTGCAAGTTTGATCAATTTCGGACTGCAGCAGCTGATAAAAATCTTCTATTTCTTCATCTTTGGCCCTAGTGGTTGGTGCATAAATTTGAATAATAGTCATATTAACTGGTTTTCCTTGTAGGCATATGGATATTATCCTATCACTGACAGCGTTGTACTTCAGAATAGATCTTGAAACATTCTTTTTGACGATGAATGCAACACCATTCCTCTTCGAGTTGTCATTCCCAGTATAGTAGACTATATGATTGTCTGATTCAAAATGGCCAATATCAGTCCATTTCAGCTCACTAATGCCTAGGATATCGATGTTTATGCGTTGCATTTCATTTTTGACAATTTTATCCAATTTTCCTAGATTCATACTTTGTACATTCCAGGTTCTGATTATTAATGGATGTTTATAGCTGTTTCTTCTCATTTTGAGTCATGCCACATCAGTAAATGAAGGTCCCGAAAGCTTTACTCCAGCCATGTCATTAAGGTCGACTCTACTTTGAAGAGACAGCTCTTCCCCAGTCATCTTCTGAGTGCCTTCCAACCTGGGGGGCTCATCTTCCAGCACTATATCAGACAATGTTCCACTGCTATTCATAAGGTTTTCACTGGCTAATGCTTTTCAGAAGTAGACTGCTGGGTCCTTCTTCCTAGTCTGTCTTAGTCTGGAAGCTCAGCTGAAACCTGTCCTCCATGGGTGACCCTGCTGGTATCTGAATACTGGTGGCGTAGCTTCCAGCATCACAGCAACACATAACCCCCACAGTATGACAAACTGACAGACACATGGGGACCAGCAGTGTATTTGTAAACTATTTTATGAATAATTTTGGAGGTAATATAATTATGAGGTATATTATAGAAGACCTTTACTTAATTGCAGAAATAAATATTTTAAGAAGGCTCAGCTTAAACAATTAGGTTTTTAACAATGCCATTACCATAATTTGGTATTTCTTAAAATATTTCTCTCCAAGACACGCTATGGGCAATTTTTAAGGCACAGAATATTTATGTTTCTTATTTTTATCTTTTGCTTCTTAGCCTAGACAGACAGTATAGAATTAAGCTGTATGTATTGACTTAGAACTACTTCCCTTGGAATCTATTATTCCCAGATACTTACCATTTAATTTCCTCCTCTTGTTTTTTAAGCACAAGTTGTTGCAGTATCCAAGCTGCTCACAACACCTTTTTGAAGCAATATCCTAAAATATTCGTGCACAAAAATGTCAGGATGCCTGAGCTTACCAAACTGGAGCCAAAAAGGTAATGATGTTGTCTTTTAAAAGTAAGGTTGATGTGTGTATGTAGGAAAGAACAAGTGAAATTCAAAAATGAAAAGCATTTGATCAATTCCCAGCGCTTGGTGCTAGGGAGCAACCTGGGAAATGTGTGTGGATTGGTCGGTAGGGGTCAATTCATTTTCATGTTGAGTAAAAATGTCTGTACACTGGTGTGTTCACTGGTGTAGAGCGTATTTATTCAAACATTTTGTCAAATGGTCGTTAAAGTTTTACTGATGAATGAGGTGTTTATGAAAGGACTTAATTACCCTGTGGGGTTTTATAAGGAACTTTCTTATGGAAATAGGGATTGTGGGTAGTGGATAATTTGGAGTTGTGTTATATATCAAGGAATGAATGACAAAGTTGGAAGGCTGTTGAAAGGCAATTGAGAAGTGGTTTTTACTGGGCTCCTGATTCTAGGTGGATCTGTATTTAAAGGCATTTCATGTATTTTCAAAGGCAAAGAGTGAGACCACTTGAGTCTGTTGCAGAAGGTGAGTCTGCCTTTCCTGCACAGAATGTGAATGGGTTGTCTGATCAGCGTGGGATGCTGCTTCTCTCTAACTGTCCCCACTCCCAGTGGAACTGTAAAGTTCTTGCATCAGTGTAGCATCAGATCCAAAAAGACGTTTGGATGTCATTCCCACAGTTGTTCCCTGGACATCTTATCCTGAACATGCAACCTTTTCCCCTACTACTCAAGTAAGATTGGTTTGATCATCCTCCTGATCACCCCACCGCCTTTCTCCCTAATTGTCTCTCTGTATAGCTTCTCATGCCTTATCTATAAGATTGTATTGTGTTTGTGGATTTACTAGCCTGTATTTGTATTTCTGACACTTAGCAGATGGACTGACGTATAATTGGGACTAAATAACCGTGTTTTGCTCCATGGGAGCTCTCTTTGCAGGCTCTAGATAAGGGAGTTGATGAAGAATATGTTTTTATTTATTTACATCAACAACATAAAGGTGAAAATGCAAATAAAGTTACACGCAAGGAGGGTAGAAGGAATGCTTCATTCATATAGCCATCAGACCCATCCGGAGCCATGTCGCATCAATCAAAATAATCAGAAGAACTGGCTGAGACCCTGGGAAACAATTCTACCTGAGCTAAAATATAAGAACAGGACAAGAATGAGATCAAGGACTGCTTAGAACTGCAGTCATTATCTAAAAGTGGATTTATTCATGGGTCAATTAGGCAAGGTAAAGTTTTGGGTATTTACAGATGTAGGAAATCAAATAGAGAGGCAGCTGTTTTCTTTTTTAAAAGAGTACAGTGTTTTGACCCAGAAGACCTGGATTTGGGTATTGGTTTTGCTCAATACCAGCAACATGACTTTGGAGAAGCCACTTAACCTCTACTGCCCTCATTTTTTTTCCCTGCAGAATTATGCATTGAAAGAGATTTTTAATCACACCAGATCTTCTTATTATCATGAACTGTAAAGAGCAGTGATGTTTTATGTGGATTATGCCATATGTCAAGAAATTCTACCTTTTTCAAACAGGTTTTAAATAAAATGCAAACCATACATTATATAAAGCACGTGAAATGATTTCCATATCTCAGTGGATAGATGAAATTAACAATGCTTTGATTATCTGGCTATTATAAAAATTATTTATGATGATGTTGTGCAATAAATGATTTATCTGCTCCTATTAAAAAATCATGATCATTAGATTTTTCAATAAATCTAACGATCATTCTTTTGAACAATAGCAAAAATTGTGGGTTGTCATAGCCGTCAGTAGTTTGAGCAGCCTTAATTCATTAGGGACAGACTGGCATAATCTCGTATTTACATTTGTATTTTGTATGTAGAAGATATAATTATTATAAATGTACTGATTAGAACAAAATTCTAGTTTTTATATAAATAGAGAGCCCTTCCACTTTTAAACTATTCTACAATAATTTTAGAACTTTTTTTCTCAAAAATGAGAAATTTACTATCTCTTCTTGCTTTTCAATGAATTCTAAGAGCCTTGGAAATATAAAGCCAGATGGCCTCCTGAAACTATATCTATTAAGGTAAAAAAAAAATATATAGTTATAAAAGTGATATTGATAAATAGTTTGCAGTTTTTGAAATATAATTTTAATTTTCTATATTTTTAAAATTCCCAAGTAAATAGTGCAGGGGATTTTTATGCAGAATATGTAAACTATAGCTCAAACCGTCTTTGCCTTTGAACAATTACCCAGATTTACATTATGCACTTTAATAGTGCTCAGTATTATAATGAGAAATAATTTTCAAATGTCAAGACCCTGGTTTAAGATTGCTGTGATTCAAATGTATGGGGCAAACAAAAACAAAAACAAACAAACAAAAACACTGTTGCTAAGAAATCTTAATTATGATTTTGTGTAAAACTGGACATTGTAACCACAATTTCCTATAATTACATTCAACTACTTCTATTAAGTAATTCAACTAACATTTACCAGATCTGTACTATGTTATCAAGTAGTGTGCTGGTGCAAAGGATCCATAGGGTAAGATAATGGCCCTTGCTCCTGTAGAGGTTACAATCTGAGAAGGGCAAGAGACCTCAAGCAGTGATTACCTAATAATTACCTAAATGCAATTTATCTTTATCAATGCATCTTTCAGATTAGCTCATTAATTAGTCCAGACGTGTGGCTGTAAATAACAAATCCAATTCAAAACAACAAATCATCAAAAAAGGGAGCTTAATGGCTCCCCTAAGGAGTCCTGGTGGTGCAGAGGTTAAGCACCTGGCTGCTAACCGAAAGCTCTGTGGTTAGAGCCCACCAGCCACTCTGCGGAAAAAGATGTGGTAGTCTACTTCTGTAAAGATTAGAGCCTCAGAAACCCTATGGGGCAGTCCTACTCTATCCTTTAGGGTGGCTATGAGTTGGAATCGACTCAGTGGCGATGGAATTGGATCCCTTAACCAACCAGAGAAAGGGTGAAGCTGGCCCAAGGAAGACTGGATACAGAATCAGATACACTTGCAGGTCTCTCTCTCATCCCTGCTTATATTTTTTGGTTGTCCTTTTTCTCTCCTGGTGCTCGTGGGCTTCCTCAGTGTGTCAGGGATCATGGCCACCAAGCCTTGAATGTATAACAGCTCTGATACTAGAGACAAAAGGGAATTTTTTCCCACCATCCTCAGGCAGAATATTCCTGGAAAATGAATCAAATTGGCTCAAACTGGGCCATGTATCAGCCCCTCTGCCCAGTGGTGTAGAAATGATTAGCAGAAGACGTGGGCTGGGGCATCTTTGACAAAGAAAATAGCCACTGGAGATAAGGACCACCCTCCTGGGTATAAGATAAAACCAATACATATTAACAGTAATTATAAAAACTGTTCCATTTTTGGTGTAATAAATTTAATATGCATCCTTTGTCAAACAACAAGAAAAGACCAACGCTTGTAATCAGTATATGCTTGGGTCAGTGAGGAAACAAATAATAAGCATCCATGGAATCGTGGAAACCTATGTTAAAAAAAAAAAAAACTTTTTTTTTAAATGTATTTATTCAAAACAGGACATTTTGGGGGGCTTAGAAATTCATGTATTTATAAGACAGCCTGTATTCTTGTCATTTTCATATTTGACTTTGATAAAAGTATTAGTTTTTGACCATTTTAATTCCAGGTGAGTAGTCAGCACAAAAAAATTAAATAAGTTTTAAAATAATCAGTTAACTTTAACAATATATTCACGTTAGATTCAGAAGCAAGTGTCCTTTTCTAGTTGGCATACATTAAGCAAGATCTGGTTGAGCAATGAGGGGAATTTTATTGAAAAAAGGGTGTAAGCCAAAAATAATGGTAGCAGAAGCTAAAGGGGAATCATCCATGTGCTGAATGATCGGTTATATTTTTTTCTACAAGATTCTGATTCGCTGTATCAATCAAAATAGAAGTTGACTAACTGAAAAAAAATGGTAAACTAAAATAACAGATATATCATGTGAAGAAATTATCTTTTTATAAGGAGATGAAATGAACAAAGATTAAAAAAAAAAAAGAAAAGAAACTGAATGATTTCTACCTAATTTACACATCCATTAAATGGTACCCTTAATAAAAGTCAACGTTATTTCACCTAAGGTGGACATGCAAAAAGAAAAGAAAATGAGCAGAAAAATTGATTAAAGTGAACCCAATCCTTGAACAAGCATCAAATGTAGCAGCGAGAAGGATGATGCTTACCTCAAAACTGTGTACACCTAGTACAGGGAGAAATTGTAAAGTCGTGTCCATATGCAGCTAAGTTCACAGCCAAGATATCTAAGAACTCTTTTTGGAAATTGTGGTCACTACTAGAATCCAGCTAACAGTTGGAACTAGGTTAGAGTCAACATGCAGTGCCTTGGCTTGTAGTGTCCGTTTTGTCACTCACTAACTGTATGACTTTGGAGAAGTCAACCTACCTGGACATCAGTTATCTAATACCTAAAATGAAGTGTTTGGGCTAAATGAAATTTAAGGCTCCTTTTAGCTCTATTAATATAAGATTTCATTTTCTACTTGAAACTTCAGATACTTTAGGGAAATTTATGTGTAATGAAGATAATATTTTTGGATTATCATTTGATATGTCTTGTAAAAGTATGACTATTTTCCACCCTGCACCCATCTTCCTTCATGGTCTTAGCGAAAAGGGCAGAGCAAACACTACTTTGAGAAGGAAGAAGATATAAAGTAGGGGCCTGTGGGGGACAGGAGGATATAGAGATAGAAGAAGTGTGCCAAGCTTGAGGATTGTTGATCTTCACTCACTCCCATTCCTGGTATGAAACTCACAATTAGAGGATGAGGGCATGTGGAAATATCTAGAGAGATACTGGGGAAGCCACAATCCTTTAAGACAGTAATAATCAACTCTGACTGCACATTAGAATCACCTGGGTAGGTTTTCAAAAATACTTATGCCAGGTCCCCATTCACCCCAGACTATTTAAATTGGAATCACTGGGTTGAGGCCAAGGCCTGCTATTAAAAAAAAATATTCCTAGGTGATTCTGTGCAGCCAGGATGAGAATTACTGCTATTGGGCTCAGATCAACATTCAGCATGAAATGAGAGTCATAGCACAGTATTGGTGAAGGGAGATGCTTAAAGATAATGCCTTTGCTTCCACTTGGCCTATGTCTAGCATGTAGGTGGTCCAGAATTTTCCGTGAACACTGGTGAGGAGAAGCTGAGATGTGGATGGGATTGAAAGACTGTTAGGACCCTGGGTTGGGAAAGAACAGTCTGCTCATATAGGAGTCTGGATAACCCAGGGATTGGTAGTTGGCAAGAATGGATGCCGTAGAAGACAAATCCAGTCATGCTCTGTCAAGGGGCCGGAGCAGACGTGCCAGGCCCTCTGCAACAGGAAAGTGGATAGTCAGTTGACAGGTCATAGGTAAGAGGAGCTGTTGCAACTTCACTGTCTTCAAAAAGCATGGAAAGTACAGACAATTGGGAAGACTAAGCATTTATGTATCCTACAAAGTTGACTAGAATAACTAGAAAGTTATTCTAGTCGAGCCATTTCAAACTGAGGAGACTAAGATGTAATAAATTGATATTGGGGAAAGGGGATCTGTGTGCTCATGAGAAAATTTTAGATTCTTTATAGAAAATAAACAAGTTGTCTTCTTTGCACATCTTAGGGTTTAAATAAAATTTCAATCCCACTGATCTATTTAAATATTAGAACTATGTCCATATGAAGAGGAGTCAGTAAAATTCCCTCTAACACTGAGGAGCTGCAGAGTCCTCTCTCTCTATAAAACATTCTATTCTAAATTCTTAATGTCAAGGTAGACAGTGGTTGCTGCACAGCTAGCATGGAACCTGTCATAACTTTTTTTTTTTTTTTTTTAAGAGAAAAACAATCAGAAATTTAATTAGGGCCCTGTAATAAGGAAAATTTCATAGAGCAATCGTAGTGTGAAAAATAAACAAACCTCCTCAAGCCCACAGTAGGGCATTAACTGACTAAAGAAGGCAGAACAGTGTAAACAAATATAAATACATAGACCATTCATTTGCATTGTATTGTGGAAGACAGTAGCATGAACTCTCCTTCATGGGAATTCATTATTTAAAAGGTAATTATTAAGTATTTACAGAGATAGCTGTTACTTGGCAGGCAAAGGCAGAAAGTTGGCTTTCCTTTCAAAGTGACTTTCAATAGACTCCAGACCAGTGCTTCTCATCTTACTCTAATGAGGGTTCTGATTCAGATCTCGGCTGGGTCTGAAGTTCTGCATTTCTAACAAGCCCCAGCTGATGTTGATGCTGCTGGTCCATGGACCACAGTTTGAGCAGCAAGCCTAGAGACTACTATTTGATGTGGATTTTTTTTTCTCCTTTTAGAATGTGGGGGGGAGGGGGAATCACTAAACTGTAATTTTTCCGTTAAGGAACTTTAACCTATATTTTAAACTATTGATTCATCTGTGGACTTACTTCAGTGCTCTGATGGCGCAGTGGTTAAGAACTCAGTTGTTAACCAAAAGGTCAGCAGTTTGAATCCACTAGGCACTTCCTTGGAAACCCTATGGGGCAGTTTTACTTTTTTTTTTTTTTTTATAGTGCCACTATGAGTTGGAATCAGCGGCCACAGGGGTAAATACTGTAATTTTTCTATTAAGGAACTTTAACCTACATTTTAAACTCTTAATTCATCTATGGACTTATTTCAATTAGTTAAACTACAAAGCTGTGGATGGTCTTAGATCATAATATACTCATTTTATTAAATTTAGCAGCAAATCACGTGTTGCACTTAATATGTAGAGGATGGCAGTTTGAAATCAATCACTTTGGTATAATTTCACTCAGGGCATTTTAAAGTCGAACCAGTACCTATTATCTTGAAAACTTCCATTTTAATTAAGCACCAGATCAGATAAGGAAAAGCAAGAACGTGCTAGTTTACTGTGGTCAGAAGGAGTTTCCAGATTTATACTTACTCAGCTAATGGTCATGTTTTGTAAAGTGATTTAGTTTGCGTTATGCAGTGACATAGTGTTTGGACCTGGGAAGAGTGAAAGGACTTTGGCAGTGTGCATGCAGTATGATCCCCTTCCCACAAGCCCCAGGACCCCATTAAGAGTGTCCTCCAAAGTGCAAAAGTAGCCTGAGCAGAAGAGGTCTGCTGGGGATGTTTCCCCAGGCCCAGAAGTCTTTGTGCTCAGTCACTTAAATCACCAATCAACCCAAAACTGCCAAAGCATGTTTTGTGCAAAGAATTGATAAGTTTGGACTCTAGATTCAAAAGACCTGAGGACATTCCCACTACTTGAACTGAAGCTCAGAATATCACTTTTAGATCTAAGGGCAGTAGAAACATGGGCTTTATTCTGGGTTATAAATGGTGAGGAGATTCTGTGTTTTTTCCAGACACACTTTAAAACAATCATGTGATATGGTGCACATGCCATCTAGACGGATTGTAAATTCTCTTCAAAAGTGCAATTGCAGAGATGTTGGAAAATAAAAATGTGGCAACTGAAAACCTAGAGCCAATGGATTCTGAGGGACTGACTTAAAAAAAAAAAGTCTCTCTGCAAAATTGCTTTTTGAACTCTTGGTTTCCTTCTGAGGTTTTGGACTCAACTGCTTTTCCTAGCAATGTCAAAATGACCCACGCAATACAGCTATATCTAAGCAGTGCTTTTTTCGTGCTTCCTTGGATCTGCCTTCAGAATCATTAATAAATGTTTGCATTACAGGCTATTTTGAAAAATACGTATTTAGCATTAGAACAAATGAGGCTGTCCTTGTTATTATTATAAAACCCTTATTATCTCTGAAATTCTGAGGTCTGCTGAATAAGACGCTCCCAGGGCTTTTTAAAAGTCAGGACCACGCTAATTCTGGGGCTTGGAACTAGTTGGTTTGAATAAGTTCTCAGGAAGTTATACGTAAGCATGACCTGGGAATCTTGTTAAAATGTAGATTCTGATTCAGTATATCTGGGGTGGAAATGCAAATTCTCGACAGGGGTTCAAACAGGAATCAACTGGTTAGCCCTGGCAAATTTTATTTCATTTTCATTCTTTTTATTTTGTTCTAATAAGAAAAGTGGAAATTTATACTCTCTGGGAAGAAACTTCATGATAATGCTATATCTTTTATTTATTCATTAAAACAATACATACTGAGCACTGACTATGTACTAAGTGCATGTCAGACATGGTTGCTGTGTACAGATTGGTGGCACTGACAGACATTGAGTAAGAGGCAACAAGTATAATATAGTAGGTATCATGGGGGACTACAGGGAGGGATGGGAGTAGATTGTACTAAGAATGCGTACCTTAGTGAGAATGCTTACATTGGGGCAGGTGGTATACTGGACGATCAGGGAGAGCCTTCCTGCGGAAGGCTAAAGGAAGATGCTTAAGTTGAAAGATGAGAAGAAGGGAAAGAGTCAGAGAAAACATCATGTGACATTCTTCATGTTATTGATTATCCAAGTGCTGGCAAAGTTATCTTAGCTGTTACTCTAATCACCCAGTTTGGTAGTTGTCACAGACAAGTACTCCTGTAGGTATCAGGGTGGGGTGGAGGAGGAGGCAAAAAAAAAAAAAAAAGGTAAGGGAGAAATGAAGGATTGTCATGCCAGCTCATGAGAGCAACATTGGGACGTTTTGGAGATTTCTGGGAAGAGAAGATCTCAGGGACATTTAAAGAGATCTAATTAACTATTTCATCCATGCTCGATGTTGTCCTTTGTGGTCCAAATTAAACTCTCTGTCGTGACATAAAAATATAACCCTGGATGCCCTGGGCCCTATTGTAGTAAAGTGATGGCAGTTTGTAGAAGTTGTCTACAAACATAGGATTTCCTTGCATTAAAGTGAATCATTAAAAGACAGTTTTAAGCCTGACTCTAAAAAAATGCCACTAATATTTACATTTGCCACTGAGGAACGATGATTATGCTAAAAGGAAGGCCTTTTTCCTATGCTTCCTTTCTTCTTTTTTAACTTTACTTCAGATGAAGGTTTACAGAACAAAGTAGCTTCTCAGTAAACATATTGTACACATACTGTTTTGTGACATTGGTTACCAACCCCAAGACATGTCGACACTCTTCCTTCTTGACCTTCGATTCCCCATTACCAACTTTCCTGTCCCTTCCTGCCATTTCATCCTTGGCCCTGGGCTGGTGTGCCCATTTAGTCTCCTTTTGTTTTATGGGCCTGTCTAATCTTTGGCTGAAGGGTGAACCTCAGGAGTAACTTTACTACTGAGCTAAAATGATGTCCGGGGGCCATACGCTTGTGGTTTCTTCAGTCTCTGTTAGACCAGTAGTAAGGCTGGTCTTTTTTAGTGAAATGAATTAGAATTTTGTTCTACATTTATTTTCAGCTCTGTCCAGGACCCTCTGTTGTGATCCCTGTCAGAGTAGTCCGTGGTGGTAGTGGCGCACCACCTGGTTATGCTGGACTCAGTTTGGTGGAGGCTGTAGTACTTGTGATCCATTAGTCGTTTGGATTAATCCTTCCCTTGTGTCTTTGATTTTCTTCACTCTCCAGGTTTTCTTGCTCCAGATGGGGTGAGACCAGTGTTGTATTTTAGATGGTCACTCACCAGCTTTTAAGACCCCAGAAGCTACTCACCAAAGTGGGTTGTAGAACATTTTCCTTATAAACTATGTTATTCCTGTGCTTCCTTTCTGATGGGGTTGATTAGAAGAGTCTGGGAGTAGGCACTGAGGAATGTTGAATTGCTCTACCTGGTACAGGTATTCTAATGTGGAATTTGTGGAACAATCCAAGAGTGAGAAAGGGCAGAGACTAAAGGAGAGGAAGGAGTGAGTGAGGAGAAACCATTGGTGCCAAGGATGCAGTGAAAACATTTAAAATGAACTATTAATGGATTTCAAGTCTGCTGTGTCATATGTGACACATCTCTTTAGGATAACCCCAATGTTTGGTAAATTCTACCACACTAAGAAATGCTGTTAGTAGTTGGTTTCGTTCAGTTTTTTTTGAGAAAATGTAGAAAAGGACTGGGTTTCACTCCTGGATAAACAAAACATAGGACAAAGATGACCTCAGAATATAATCTCCCAGAGAATTGCTGAAATCTTAGAGAGAGCTTTGCAATTTCATGGATTTTCATGGGACCTTATTTACATCTTAAGGAGCCAGTAGATGCCAGCTGGTATCATTTTCGTTGCAAAAAATTTCTCACCAATATCCCGATATTGGCAAACTGTGATGCTATCAGTTAAGAGGTAGTAAACCTGGTGAGATTAGGAGTTCAGCTCAAAAAATAATGTGAATGCTGATGTCTTGTCTTACACATCCCATTCACCAAAGACCATGTGAAACTAAGAAGGAAAAGCCAGTCTTTGATTCAAAGCGAGTCAGTTCTTTGGTTCAAAACAGTATAGTTGAAAAATTGGAGCTTCTCCCAGACTGTGTACTATTGATGGGAGGAAATTTGCCTCCCTATGTCCCTAAATTGGCCTTCCATTCCCTAAATTTCAGCACCCCATTCACTGTTTAGATTAGCCCTATGCAGCTAAGATCTACTTGGGGCTAGTCAAGAAGAGCAATTCTAATAATTCATAGGCCACATTATTTCTGCATTCAATTCCTCCTTTCAGTTATGTAAAAGAAAGTCTAGCTTGAATGATAGTAAAGCTGAAAGGCTAGGATGATGTTTTTTCATTACTTTTCAACAATTAATTATTATCAAATCCTGTACAGAGAGATCAGCTAGCACATAGACTGAAAAAAGGCAGTCAGAATTAAGGAAGGTCATTATTGACTTCAGAATGTTAGCAGAGATGAAAGTGCAATTGCTTGTAAGGAAGCAGAAACAAGTAGAAACAGTGGTTCTGGCCGACTCTTTATTGAAAGGAAAACAAAGAAAGCCTTACTACTGAGGCAAGGTTGGCTCTGGAAAGTAGAAATGGGAGTGGAAAAAGGAACTAGATGAAAGCTGTTCAGGAGAGTGTATCAGAGTTCAACACACAGCTAATTTAAGAATGTTGAACAAAATCAAGAATTAGTTAAAATTAGATAACATAGCTTTGTAATCATCTGGTGAGTGACTAATTCAGCAAAGTTGTGTGGGTGGTTAAAGTGGAAAAATGGAAATGATTCACATCTGGGTGTTGAGATAGTGAATGCTTCTTTGCCTTTAGTAGGAGTAGAGTAAATGTTTGCTTAAATGGATTGTGAATGGAGGAAATTTAGTTATGAGTAAAGACAGAGCATGGTATTTGATTATCATTTTATAAACGTGTATAAGTATATCCCTCTATTAAAGGCTGTCTTAAAGGAGCCCAACGTTTTTGATTACAGCCTTTTGATTTCAATTAATTTTTAGGGGGTAAATCTGGATAATAATGATCTTTAAACAATTTGAATTTCTTGCATGTTTGTATAGTTTGTAATGTATTCTGGAAAGTGTGTTGCTACTATATACTAAAGAATACATGTAATTCCAGCTGTTCATCTTTGTGCATTTTCTATTGCGTTTTGGAAATGAAATGAGAAGACTGAGTTTGGCAGGGATATTCGTTTAGTAGAAACCAGGGAAATATTACTTACCTCTGTCTAGCCTTAAAATATTCTTTCTTATATTATAAAAGATGACAGGATTCCAATGTTGACTGTCAAGAGTTTATAATGGAGCTTGCCTTTGACTCCTTCATTTTAACGTTGGATATAATTGGCAATGTGTGGAACAAAGTCAGCATTCTTGCTAAGCACAGTACAAAGCTTACAATTCACCAACTTACATCCTGGAGGCTGGAATTTCCCCATATTTATTTTGTGTATTTGGAACTAGTGATAATTAAACTAAGCTCAACAGATGGCTTTAACTTATTGGGCTTACCAAATTCAATTAGTGTTTTTAAGAGTCAGCCTGACTTCAGTTTCTAAAAAAATGGGCAAAGATTCATTTAGCAAACACCTTAAGAAAGGACCCAATATAGTACTCTGGCTTCAGTCACTACCTAGAAAATGTTGTATGGCCTTAGGAAAGGCAGGTAAAGTGTGTTTGAAAGATTTTGGGGACTGGTAAAGAAAAATCTCGGAAGAGCTATAGTACAAGAATACACAGAGGACCATATGTTGCAATGCCCTTTGGATTCAGTCAGGTCTGGGTATGAATTTCAGCTCTGCAGTTTGGCAGTTATGCTGCCTTATGAAAATTACTTCATATGTTGAACCTTAGTTCCTTCATTTAAAAAATGATGACAGTAGTGTTTACTTTACAATGATGTTGAAGGATTAAGTATGATAGTACCTGAAAAATTATCTCCACAGTATATTTCTACTCTATGGGGGTGAGAGACTGCTATTATTCACAATAACACTTTTTTAACTACTTGAAATATATACATGTAAAACTTTAAAAAAAATAAAATTTAAAAAAGAAATAACCAACATAAGACTTTGAAACAACAGAGCCATCGTCATTCAAATAGTAATAAAACCAAGATGTCCATTATCTTATTCAACATTATCCTGGGAGTTTTAGACAAGCAGTAAGATACGAAAAGGTGGAACTGAAATTGTTATTTTAAGACCTATGTCCACCTGAAATATCTTTTAGAGGATCAACTGAAAAAGGTTGTTGTTGCTGTGTGCCTTCGAGCTGATCCTGACTCATAGTGATGCCATAGTGACCCCCCAGGAAAGTAGAACTGCCCATCGGGCTTTCTAGGCTGTAATCTTTATGGAAGCAGAAGGCCAAGTCTTCCCCCACAGAGCAGTTGGTGGGCTCAAACTGCTGACCTCTCAGTTAGCCGCTGAGTGCTTACTAACTATTGTGCTACCAGGTTACCAAAAAAAAGAAAGCTCAGTAAAGTAGCTAAAGTAGGCAAAACTAGTTTTTCTATGTAACCACAATGATCAGTTTTGTCAAATTGTAGAAAAAAAATCCCAATCACATTATATACGTATATACTACATGTCTTGAAATAATCACATTAAGGAAGATGTAAGACTTTTATAAAAAGAAAAATCTTTAAAATAAGAGCCAGGACACAAATAAACACATGCACACCTGTGTTTGTTGCAGCATTATTCACAATAGCAAAGAGACGGAAACAACCCAAGTGCCCATCAACCGATGAATGGATAAACAAATTGTGATACATACACACAATAGAATACAATGCAACGATAAAGAATAATGATGAATCTGCAAAGCATCTCACAACCTGGGTAAATCTGGAGGACATTATACTGAGTGAAATAAGTTAATCATAAAAGGACCAGTATTGTATGAGACCACTATTATAAAGAATCAAGAAAAATTTACACATACCGCCCCCCCCCCCCCCAAATCTTTAGGTACATAAGGTAACACAGGATTTGGTCATTAAATTAGACTCACAAGAATCAGAACTTACGTAGCATCAAACTTTACTAAGAACTCAGACCCAGGCAATTGTGAAACAGGAGAAATCTGAGATCACAACACAGCTCCTTAGAGAAAAGGCTTGGATCGTGCCTATAGCCCTCCTGAAACTCCCTGCTAACTGTGCCTGCTTCCACTCGTTTATTCACCTCTCAAAATGTGATTTGACATTTTGTATGTGTGAAAATTTTAGATTATACATATTACATTATTGCTAGTTTTACTCTATCAGTATAACAATGAGGACTATTTCCCACCATTTCTTTTTTTATATAATTTTATTAATTTTTTGTTTTGAGAATATACACGCAAAACATGCACCAATTCGACAGTTTCTACATGTATCATTTAGTGACATTGATTACATTCTTCGAGTTTGTAACCATTCTCACCCTCCTTTTCTGTGTTGTTCATTCCCCATTAACGTAAATTCATTGCCACCTAAGTTTCTTATCTAATCTTTTGAGTTGCTATTGTCAATGTTTTGTGGGATCACCATTATTCTTTATTGTTGCATAGTATTTCCTTGTGTGTATGTATCACAATTTGTTTATCCATTCATCCATTGATGGACACTTAGGTTGTTCCCATCTCTTTACTAGTGTGAATAATGCTGCAGTGAACATAGGTGTGCAAATGTCTGTTCATGTCATGGCTCTTATTTTAAAGATTTTTTTCTTTTTAAATAAAAATTCTTAAAAGAGTATAATGCTCAAGGCAGACATTTTTTACTAGTTAAGCTAAATTACTGTTTGGTTTTAAGATGTTTTTGGTTCAAGGTTATCTTCAGGGTATTTTTTTGGTTTAAGGTTTAAAGATTATCTCAGGGCAATAGTTTCAGGAGTTCATCTACCTTCAATGGCTCCAGGAAGTCTGGAGTTCATAAGAATTTGAAATTTTGTTCTGCATTTCTCCCCTTTTGATCAGGATTCTTGAATGGAATCTTTGATCAAAATGTTCAGTAATGGTAGCTGGGCACCATCCAATTCTTATGGTCACATGACAAAGGAGGCAGTCATTCCTGGAGGCAGCAGTTAACCACACATTCCGTATCCTCTATTCCTGACTCTCCTTCTTCCTCTGTTGCTCCAGGCAAATAGAGACCAATTGTTGTGCCTTGGATGGCCGCTTTCAAGCTTTTAAGACCCCAGGCACTACACATTGAGTTAGGACGTAGAACAGAAGCACTAAATATGTTATTAAGCCAATTAACTGGGATGTCCCATGAAACCATGACCCTAAACCTCCAAACCAAGAAAGTAAATCCCATGAGGTTTTTGGTTGTACATAAGCAGCCTCAGCAGTTACTCTTTTTTTTTGCCTGTCGTTGTAAATATATCTATCACACAACTTTTGCCAGTTCAACTTGTTACAGGTGTACAAATTACTGACAGCAATTACAATAATCGGCATGCAATCCTACCCTTAATCAATGTGATGTTTCCGTCACCGTTAACCTCTCCTTTCCACCTCTCTCCCACCCCTGGTGACCACTAACAAACGTTGTTCTCTATGTATTGTCTTATCTGTGTCTTTTTATATAAGTGAGGTCATATAATGTTTGTCCTTTTGTGATTGACTTATTTGACTTAGCATCATGTCTTCCAGCTCTATCCATATTGTAGCATGTATGAAGACTTCATTTCTCCTACTGGCTGAGTAGTATCCCATTGAATGTATGCTCCACATTTGTTTATCCATTCATTTGTTGCTGGGCATTTAGGTTGTTTCTACCTTTTGGCTCTTGTCAATAGTGCTGAAGTGAACACTGGTGTACAAGTCTCTGTTTGAGTCTCTACTTTTACATCTTTTGGGTATATACCTAGTATTGGAATTGTGGGGTCATATGGTAGTTCTATTTTGAGTTTTTTGAGGAACCACTACACTGTTTTCTACAATGGCTGTACCATTTTGCATTCCCACCAGCAGTGGGTAAGGGTTCTGATTTCCCCACAACCTCACCAACATTTGTTATTTATTTGTATATTTTTTCATCTTAGCCATCCTAGTAGAAGTGAAATGGTATCTTATTGTGGTTCCCATCATTTCTTGAAGAGCACAGAACACAAATTAATCAATCAACGTGGATGACTACTTATTTCTGTTTCTGGTGGTGGTATGGCTTCTGGTGGCAGTTGACTACCGTGGCTTAAATATGATTGAAGACAATCCTGAATCCTTTCACTGGCTGAGTATTTCCAAAACTAATACAGTAATCCCAAGAATCTCCCCATTGGTTGGTGCCTTAGCCAAACATGAGGCACTTGGGCCAGGAGAATACTGGGTACATGCGACCTCACTCTACATTTCTGACACACATTATGCCATACCTACCTTCCCTCCCCCTTGCAGTCCATGAATCTCCTCTTCTCCAGAAGATAAGAACTTTAGTCCATCTGCATTTGAGAATCAGGCTAGGTGGAGGAAGACAGCCAATTGTTTTAAGCCTAGACTGTCATCACTGGTGAGTTTTACTGTACTTGCTATTGTTATTTATTTAGAGAAGTATCTAGGTACAAGAGTTTTAAGTATTGTTCTACGTTTCTGTGAATGGAAGAGCTGAGGTGCTGTGAAGGTGTGCATGGGAGGGGAAATGAATTGTGGCTTTTAATTTTATTTTTTGTATTAAATTATTATAAGATATTTTTATCTTTTCTCGTATATACTTCAGATAATTAAGTTTTAATATCAAGCTTAACTATTCCGTGAACTTTAGGTAGATTGAAAAGAACAAAACTCTTTCTAGCTCTACTAGCTGTGAGAGGTTAGACAGATTATGTAAACATATTAAGTTGCAAATTCCTCCTCTTATGAATGGGAATAGTATTATCTATTTCATATTGTTATTTTTAATGATATAAAATATGTTTATAATATGCATTTGGCAGAGTAGCTGGCACATGTTAGAGACTCAAAATACGTTAGATGTTAATGTGATAATTTACTGTTATTATTATTTCATGTAATATTTATCTTATTTTTAACTTCATTTTTTAAAATCTTCTAATGTATATAATTGTTGTTGTTGTTAGGGGCCAAAAGGTTGACTTCAACTCATAGCAACCTTATGTATAACAGAACAAAATGTTGCCTGATCCTGTGTCATCCTCACAGTTGTTTCTGTGTTTTAGTCCATTGTTGCAGCCACTGTGTCAGTCCACCTAATGAGGGTCTCACTCTTTTATTCTGATCCTCTACTTTATCTTGAGAAAGACATTAAGCTTTGTAAAGTAGAGAGTAAGCAAAAAACAGGAAGACCCTCAAGGAGATGGATTGACATAGGGGCTGCAACAGTGGACTCAAACAAACCTACTATTATGAGGATGGAACAGGACTGAGCAGTGTTATATCCTGTTACACACATACGGTCGCTATGAGTTGGAACCGACTCAATGGCACCTAACAACAACAACCACTACTTTATGAAGCATGATGTCCTTTTTCAGGGATTGGTCCCTCCTGATAACATGTCCAAAGGAAGCTAGAAGTAGTCTTATCATCTTAGCTTCTAAGGAGCTTTCCGTCTGTACTTCCTCCAAGTCAGATTTGTTCGTTCTTCTGGCAGCCCATGGTATATTCAGTATTCTTCACCAACACCATAATTCAAAGGAATCAACCCTTTTTCAGCCTTCCTTATTCATTAACCCGCTTTCACATGCATGTGAGGTGATTGAAATGCCATAGATTGGGTCAGACGCACCTTAGTTATTTAAGTAACATCTTTGCTTTTTAAGATTTTAAAGAGGTCTTTTGCTGTAGCTTTGCTGAATGCAATGCGTTGTTTAATTTCTTGACCACTGGTTCTGTGGGCACTGATTGTGAATCCAAGTAAATGAAATCCTCAGCAACTTCAATTGAAAATACCATGGGTTGGATCAGGCCCACCTTAGTCCTTAAAGTGATGTATTTGCTTTTTAAATTTTTAAAGAGGTCTTTTGCCGCAGATTTGCCCAATGCAATACGTCATTTGATTTCTTGACTTCCATGGGCCTTGATTGTGGATTCAGGTAAAATGAAACCCTTGAAAGCTTCAATCTTTTCTCTGTTTATCATGATTTGCTCATTGGTCCAAACCAAAACCAAACCAAACCCAGTGCCATTGAGTGAATTCCAACTCATAGCGACCCTACAGTACAGTTGTGAGGATTTTTGTTTTCTTTATGTTGAGATGTAATCCATACTGAAGGCTATAGTCTTTGATCTTCATGAATAAGTACTTCAAGTCCTCTTAGCTTTCAACAAACAAGGTTGTGTCATCCGCATATCACAGGTTGTTAATGAGTCTTCCTCCAGACATTGCGTGGTGTTCTTCACATAGTCCAGCTTCTCAGGTTATTTGCTCCTCATACAGATTGAATAAGTATGGTGGAAGGATACAACCCTGACACATACCTTTCCTGATTTTAAACCACTGCCTGTTCTGTCCGATCAGCTGCCTCTTGATCTATATATAGGTTCCTCGCGAGTACAATTGAATTTTCTGGAGTTCCCATTCTTTACAATGTTATCCACATTTTGTTGTGATTCACACAAATGAATGCCTTTGCATACTTAGTAAAACACAGGTAAACATCTTTTTGGTATTCTCTGCTTTCAGCCAAGATCCATCTGACATCGACAATGATATCCCTCATTCCACATCCTCTTCAGAATCCAGCTTGGATTTCTGGCAACTCCCTGTCAATGTACTGCTGCAACAGCTTTTGAATGATCTTTAGCAAAATTTTACTTGTGTGTGATGTTAATGATATTGTTCGATACTCTCTGCATTCTGTTGGATCACCTTTCTTTGGAATAAGCACAAATATGGATCTCTTCCAGTCAGTTGGCCAAGCAACTCTTTTCGAATTTCTTGGTATAGATGAATGTGCTCTTCCAGGATTCTGTCAGTTTGATTAAACTCTACAATTGGTATTCTGTCAATTCCTGAAGGCTTGTTTTTCGCCAGTGCCTTCAGCGCAGCTTGAATACCTTTAATACCATTGATTCTTGATCATATGCCACGTCCTGAAATGGTTGAAAATTGACCAGTTCTTTTTGGTACAGCAACTCTGTTTATTCCGTCTTCTTTTGTTGCTTCCTATGTTGTTTAATATTTTGTCCATAGAATCCTTCAATATTGCAACTCAAGGCTTGATTTTTTTCTTCAGTTTTTTACGTTTGCGAAATGCCAAGTGTGTTTTTCCATTTTGGTTTTCTATCTCCAGGTCTTTGCACATTTCATTATAATACCTTACATTGTCTTCTCAGGCTGCACTTTGAAATCTTCTGTTTAACTCTTTTACTTCATCATTTCTTCGATCCATTTAGCTGCTCTGTGCTCCAAAACAAGCTTCAGAGCCTCTTCTGACATCTACTTTGGTCTTTTCTTTGTTTTCTGTCTTTTTAATGTCCTTTTACTTTTTTCATGTATGATATCTGTGATGTCATCCCACAGCTCCTCTGGTCTTCAGTCATTAGTGTTCAGTGTTTCAAATCTATTCTTGGGATGGTCTCTAAATTCAGGTTTGATATACTTATGTTGTACTCTGGCTCTTGTGGACTTGTTTTAATATTCTTCAGCTTCAGCTTGTACTTGCTTATGAACAATTGATCGTCTGTTCTGAAGTTGGCCTCTGGCCTTGTTCTGACTGATGATATCAAGCTTCTCCATCATCTCTTTCCACAGATGTAGTTGATTTGATTCCTGTGTATTCTGTCTGTTGAGGTCCACGTATATAGCTGCTGCTTATGTTGTTGAAAAAAGAAGTTGTGGGTCTTGCAAAATTCTATCATGTGATCTCTGTATCATTTCTATCACCAAGACTATATTTTCCAACTACTGATCCTTCTTCTTTGTTTCCAAATTTGGCATTCTAATCACCAGTAGCTATTAATTCATCATGATTGCATGTTTGATCAATTTCAGACTACAGAAGTTGGTAAATATCTTCAATTTCTTCATCTTTGACCTTAGTGGTTGGTGTGTAAATTTGAATAAAAATGGTATTAAGTGGTCTTCCTTGTAGGCATATGGATATTATCCTATCACTGACAGCGTTGTACTTTAGGATAGACCTTGAAATGTTCTTTTTTGATGATGAATGTGATGCCATTCCTCTTCAATTTGTCATTCCCTGCATAGTAGACCAAATGTTTGATTCCAAATGACCAATACCAGTGCATTTCAGCTGACTAATAGAAGATATTGATCTGTATGTATTCAGTTCATTTTTTATGACTTCCAGTTTTCCTTGATTCATACTTTGTACATTTCACTTCTGATTATTAGTGGATGTTTGCAGCTACTTCTTCTTATTTTGAGACTTGCCACATCAGCAAATGAAGGTCTCCAAAGCCTTACTCCATCCACATCCTTCAAGCTGATTCTGTTTTGAGGAGGCACCTCTTCTCTAATCTTATTTTGAGTGCCTTCCAACCTGAGGGGCTCGTCTTCCAGCACTATATTAAACAATGATCTACTGCTATTTATAAGATTCTCACTGGCCAATTTTTTAGGAATTAGATTGTCAGGTCCTTTTTCCTAGTCTACCTTAGTCTGGAAGCTCCACTGAAACCTGTCCACTGTGGGTGACTCTGCTGGATTTGAAATACTGATGGCATAGCTTCCAGCTTCACATCAACACACTAGCCACCACATTCCAACAAACTGAAAGATGAATGCTAGGATCATAGATTAAAACCCATTGCTGTCAAGTTGATTCCGACTCATAGCGATCCTATAGGACAGAGTAGAACTGCCCCATAGAGTTTCCAAGGAGTGCCTGGTGAATTTAAATGGCCAACCTTTGAATCATAGATTAAAAAAAAAAAAAAAAAATGAGTCACCTTTAATTATAGATCTCAATCCATAGACATGTATATAATTAAAGATGACTAAAAAAAAAAAAAAATTTTTTTTTTTAATCTATGATAGGAAATACTGGTGGCATAGTGGCTAAGTGCTACGGCTGCTAACCAAAGGGTCGGCAGTTCAAATCCACCAGGTGCTCCTTGAAAACTCTATGGGGCAGTTCTACTCTGTCCTATAAGGTTGCTATTAGTCGGAATCGACTTTACAGCACTGGGTTTGGTTTTGATTTTGGTAATTGATGATCATTTAGATTGTTTTCATCATCTCCAATTTTTTTTTCTTAAAGATAAACTACATTTGTTAGATTTCTTGCCCTGAAATTTTCAGTTATCTCTTAATAGGAGTGCTTGGTGCTAGGAAAATGAATGGGAAATTGTCATTTGTCCATTCCATCTCCTAGGGACTTTAGCACATAGCATACAATACCAGAATAAGGTATGATGACTGCCTTCAAGAAATTTCAAGTTCAAGTTTGACTTGAAATATTTTCCTAAATTATATAAACCTAATATAATATGGAACAATTTCAATTGCTTAGGACAGCCATACGTCATTTAATCAGATTCTATACATTGAAAATACTTTGTATTTTCTATTTTTTAGACTTAAAATCAACAGAATAACATATATAGCTATACTACCAATGATGAAACAATTCTAAGGCACTGACAAGGAATATATTACATAAATGCCAAATTATCTCAGAATAGTGTATTTCTACTCTTGGCAATAAAGTAAAAGTTGGTGTAAGTTTTGTGCCATATGTAACACCATTAAATATTATTATGTTTCTTTGTTCAGAAAATCTATTGAAGACAGAGAACAAAGCCAGCCCAAACCACGTGATGACTCTCATAATATAGCTGTCCATGTTAGAAAAGTGCACGGTTGTCGTTCTTTATGTGGACCAAAAGGATTTGAGGAAAGAATTGAAGAATTCATAGCGATCTTAAAGAAAATGTAAGTATTTTTTAATGTATCTTTTCTTATAGTTGAAGAATTCTTTTGAATAGTTTTTAAATAGTTGTTTGAAGATAAACATACTTAAGTGGTAATCTAACGCTAGTGGTTGATTCAGATGAGCTGATAATACAGGAGATTTGTCTCTAGATGAATACAATCTTCAGGAATATAATTTTCATGGCATATCATGAATATATTGCTAAACTTGTGGCACAACATTTTAATTTTAAGTGCCCAATTGGAATATGTGTTATCTACTGCAACTGTTTAACCAAAATTACGTTTAAGATGTTCATTAGCTTATAGCTACTGGTCAACTCTTCACAGAATTTAAAGTCATATCTTCTCCATCACAGAGCCTTTAGATAAATTTGCCTCGTATTTCTCATTAATTCCTGAAGTGATGTGGGCTGCGATTAAGGTGCAACTACCTACAAGAGAAGGAGAAGAGAGTTCAATCTGGTTGGAGTCTGATTACCAGAGATGCTGTTGGATTTGTGGATAAAATTAAAGTTGCAAGGGGACCATGGAAAAATGAGATATTGAAATTGAGATTGACAACAGAAACAAAACCAAGAATAAAACAGTTGCAGTGTTGAAATTATGCCTGAAGGAAAGACTGGTAGCTTGGAATGAGTAATTAAAAATCTGAAATTTATGTCTTGAGGAATACACCAAGAATTCTATACTATATTCTATACTTTCCTTTAAAGCTAAATTGCAAATTTAAGAAAATATGATTAGAGCTTCCAGAAAATTTGAGAATGGTCACACTTTGATGCTTTTACTTATAGTAACAAAAAATAACCCTAACGAATACTAGTTACCTTACAGGAAAGCAGGCGAGACAAAGTTGTAGGGAAGGAAACCAAAACCACTTGCTACACAGGAATATAATTAAACTGGTAAACTGTAAAAACAGGGAATTCAACTAGAGGGTGTTCAGTGAATGTGTTAAAAGTGTAATTTAACTGGTAGAAAATTTCTAGAGTACTGAAAGTTAGAGCTACAGGCTGCCACAGCCAGTTTTCATTCCATCAAACCATAATATTGAATTAAAATTACATTTGGTTAAAAAATTTTACTTCCCAGAAACCCATAAGTTACTCACTGGTACTGGTTTTAGGCTTTGCTGAGCTGCAGAATTTTTAACAGTGTGGGTAATCTCCATCTCTCTGAATATAAAGAGGTAGCAGTGCTCAGGTGACAAAAGTTGTGATCCAAGACACAGGAGGAGCTCAGCAATTGGGAATCTCAAGCACCATGACTCCTCAGCAAGGTGCCGAAAAACTGGGAGGTAGATGTAGGTTCATGCCGGGATGGAAACCACTCCATACCTTTGCTATGCGCTGAAGCAGGAACCATGGTAGGAGGCCATCCACCCAAACACGGGAGAGAACAGGTAAAGACGCTACTGCTGCATCCGTATATGGACTCTCATGGGTTTCATTTAGAAGCCAATCTCCACATACCCTGGACGACAAACGTTGACACGGTGGCAGTCTTGGGGTGGGTAGAGCAGCTTCTGAAGTACTGTAAGCCCTGATTTTCTATGGCTCAGAACTGGGCAGATGGGACTGTTCATAAAAAAAAAGGCATGTCTTTACTGTTGCCAGTGGGTGGGGCTGTGACTGCCGCAGACTGACAATAGCAGGGTAAATGAGAAGGGACTCACTTAAAAAAGAGGATGCTGAAATTCACAGAAAGCTTTAAATTCTGAACGGAAAATTTCTGATTTAATCCTCACATAAACGCATTCTGGTAAATATGATAAATTAGTGTCTTAGTCATCTAGTGCTGCTATAATGGAAATACCACAAGTGGATGGCTTTAACAAAGAGAAATTTATTTCTTCACAGTAAAGTAGGCTAAAAGTCCAAATTCACGGTGTCAGCTCCAGGGAAAGGCTTTCTTTCTCTGTCGGCCTTCTCATCAATCTTCGCCTGGACTGGGAGCTTCTCCTTGAAGGGACCCTGGGTCCAAAGGATGCACTCTGCTCCCCGCACTGCTTTCTTGGTGGTCTGAGGTCCCTCTGTCTCTCTGCTCCCTTCTCTCTTTTATATCTCGAGACACAAGCCAATCTCATAGTTTGAGTCCTGCCTCACTAACACAACTGCTGCCCATCCTCCCTCCTTAACATCATAGAGGCAGGATTTACAACCTATAGGAAAATCACACCATGCTGGAAATCACGGCACAGCCAAATCGATACACACATTTTTGGGGGGACATAATTCAATCCATGACAATTAGTAAAAGATTAAAGTTATGTCCTAAATTCACAATCTAGGTTCTTCTCTAGGACACGGTTTTTCTTTTCTTTTCTCTCTTTAGAACATTACTAGTTTTCTCTTGTTGCACAATAAATTACCACAGATTTAGTGGTTTAAAATGACATACATTTACTATCTCTCTGGTGGTGCAGTGGTTAAGAGCTGGGCTGCTAACCAAAAGGTAGGCAGTTTGAATCTACCAGCTGCTCTTTGGAAACTCTGTGGGGCAGCTCTACTCTGTCCTATAGGGTTGCTGTGAGTCGGAACTGATATGATGGCAACTTTTTTTTTTTTGGCTGGGCAAGGATTAGCTGGGTCCTCTGCTCTGTGTCTCATAAGGCTTCAAACAATGTGTTAGTCGGGCTACATTTTTTTCTGGAGCTTTGAGGTTCTTTTCTAAGCTCAAATGATTGTTTGCTGGCAGAATTCATTTCCTTGTAGGGCTGAGGTCTCTAATTTTTTGCTGCCTGAGAGCAGCCCCACAGTTCGTTGCCATATGATCCTCTCACAGCCCTCCACAACATGGCAGCTTACATCTTTAAAGCCAGTGAGGGAGGGCCTCTCTCTTTCTCAGCTAAGATGAAGCCTTTTATTTTTTTTAAACCGTCCATGAGATGGATGGATATAGTGCCTACAACAGTGGGTTCAAGCATACCAGTAGTCATGAGGATGGCACAGGACCAGGCAATGTTTCCTTCTATTACACACAAGGTCACTGTGAATCACAGCTGACTTGATGGCAACTAACAACAACTGTTAATTATATCTCTCCATTTAAATGAGTTCTAACCCCCCCCACCCACCCAGTGTTCCAGTTATCAATTTATTTCCTCTCAACTTCCAATATATCTCTCATTGCTCTGCTCTGTGATGCTGGATGCTGC
The DNA here is from genome assembly GCF_024166365.1 of Elephas maximus indicus. NCBI lineage: Eukaryota > Metazoa > Chordata > Mammalia > Proboscidea > Elephantidae > Elephas > Elephas maximus. The sequence goes on along the minus strand of NC_064833.1, from coordinate 54,780,588 downwards.
GATACTGTAGAATTTCTCCTTTGCCAGCTGGCAAAATGTTAAACTGCATCAGAAGAAGGTGCTGGAAGGACATCAAGGAGGAAGGGGCTTCTGGTCCTAATTCTGGTCTCTCTCTCTTTATGTTTATTATACACTTGTTATGTCTCAAGTCTTGTAATAATAAGATCATGTGGCCTTCAGAAATGTATAATCTAGTAGAGGAGATAGATTTTTTTTTTTTTTGAAAATGGGCATACCGAATTGTCCCATGGGCTATAAAAGGAGTCTGTTTGGGATGCAGCGGAGACACAAAGGGAATGATAGCTAAATAGGGTGTTCAGTCATAACTTTTTGAATGGTAGTATTATGTTTATTTTGCTTGCTGAAAGTGAAGAGGACTTGAAGCACTTACTAATGAAGATCAAAGACCACAGCCTTCAGTATGGATTACACCTCAACATAAAGAAAACAAAAATCCTCACAACTGGACCAATGAGCAACATCATGATAAATAGAGAAAAGATTGAAGTTGTCAAGGATTTCATTTTACTTGGATGCACAATCAACAGCCATGGAAGCAGCAGTCAAGAAATCAAAAGACGCATTGCATTGGGCAAATCTGCTGCAAAAGACCTCTTCAAAGTGTTGAAGAGCAAAGATGTCACTCTGAAGACTAAGGTGCGCCTGACCTAAGCCATGGTATTTTCAATCACATCATATGCATGTGAAAGCTGGACAATGAATAAGGAAGACCGAATAAGAAATGACACCCTTGAATTGTGGTGTTGGTGAAGAATATTGAATATACCATGGACTGCCAAAAGAATGAACAAATCTGTCTTAGAAGAGGTGCGGCCAGAATGCTCCTTAGAAGCAAGGATGGTGAGACTGCGTCTTACATACTTTGGACATGTTGTCAGGAAGGATCAGTCCCTGGAGAAGGACATCATGCTTGGCAGAGTACAGGGTCAGCGGAAAAGAGGAAGACCCTCAACGAGGTGGACTGACGCAGTGGCTGCAAGAATGAGCTCAAGTATGATGATTGTGAGGATGGCACAGGACCGGGCAATGTTTTGTTCTGTTGTGCATAGGGTCGCTATGAGTCAGAACTGACTCGACGGCACCTAACAACAACAACAACATTATATTTATTTACATTTTAGAGGTATAAAGTGAAGTCTTATAGCACCTAATCCAGAGCCTCTCTATCCCACTATACTATCACTTTTGCAATTTTCTGTTGGATAGAAGCAAATCATAGGTCTCTTCCCTCCCCGCCTTCAAGGAGAAGGGATTACACAAGGGTATGACTCCTTGGAAATCACTTTAGGATGTATTAGCTATATTTGATGCCATTATCAATCTTGTCGTGACTCTGTTAATCAAATTTGCAATGGGATTTTATACTTTATGTACAGAACACAGATCAAAGGCAGTTTATTAATGGATAGAAGTCCTGAGGTGGCACCAATGGTGGCTACTAACCAAAATGTTGGCAGTTCAAACCCACCCAGAGGAATATTGGAAGAAATGCCTGGCAATGTGCTTATCAAAGGTCACAGGCACGAAAACCCTACGGAGCACAGGTCTACTCTGAAAATACATAGGAATGCCATGAGTTGGAATTGACTCTTTACGGCAACTAGTTTGATTTTATTAATGGATAGATTATTACCTATATGTTTAGCCCTTATATTTAACTCTTAAGAGAACCAAATCAGATTGGTGGGATGCTTCAGTGATGTGATTTAACAGGCTTTTAAAACTAGTTACTACACTGTCTAAAATTCTTTGCTCTGTCAATAGAGCGTGATACTGTTCTATTTTCATGATCTGAGTAGTGGTTATATGGGTGTGTTTATAGGCATATATTGGGATTTTGCATTTAACTTTATGTATATTTAAAAAAGAAAACAAAACAAACCCCATTGCCATCATGACTATTCTGAATCATGGAGACCCCATGTGTTACAGAGTAGAGCTGCTCCACAGGGTTTCCTTGGCTGTAATCTTTATGGAAGGAGATTGTCAGGCCTTTCTTTCGTGGTGCCATCGGGTGGGTTCACATGCTCAATCTTTCGATTAGTAGCTGAGTACAGATTGTGGGGACCTTTACGTACATTACACCTCAAAAAAAAAAAAAGTTTGCCAAAATAAGAAGAAGAAAGAAAAAAAAAAAACAAAACACACCTAAATTAAAGTAAAGTTGTCTTTTTACCTCTTAGTCAACTTAGCAGGTTAAGTAATTTTCTCCATTCCCTTTAGCATGATACCCCTGCTGAACACTGGCATCTAACAGGCAACTCCCTCATACACTGGGGCATTTCTGCTCCTACTACACTATACTTACTAAGGACCTGACAGATTTGGTGTGACATTGTAATCAGTCAGCTACAACTATTTTTGAGTTTAAGTTATTAGGCTTACATTTTAATTTTAGGGCTAAGGAGTCAGATTGTTGTAGTTTGCTTTTGTACCTATGCCGTGGATAAATGCTGAGGGATCAGCGCACCTTGACTTGACCGACAGTTTTACTGAGTTTACATGTAATGAGTAAAAGGGTAGTATTTCAAAAGAGAAGGTTACAGAAGAAAAGAGAAATGAATTATAGGTAAACAACATTAACAACTATGAACCAAAACATGTCTTGGAATTTTAATGTCAAAATAAATATGATTTATTTACCTAGTAATTAATGAATTCAACATTACTTTTGAACTCTTATATGTTTCTAGCTATATTCTTGGTATTGGGGCTGTAGTAGTGAACACTCCAATGTCTTTGACCATAGTGTACATTGTAGTTTAAGAGAGATAATAAACACATATGTAATATGTCAGTTGGTAGTAAGTGCCAGGGATAAAAAAGAATGCAGAGTGAGAATATAGAGCATGATGGAAGTGATCACAGAAGGCCCCTCTGAAAAGGTGACATTAATAATTGAATGAAATGAGAGAGCTAGCTAATTAAGTGTCTTGGAGAGGTACATTCCAGGCAGAGGAAACACAAGTGTAAGAGCCCTGGGTTGGAAACATGTTTTGCAAATTGGAAAAAAATGAAAAGGCAATGAGGCCAGTGTTGGGAAAATGCTTGAGTGAGGGGAAGAGTTGGTGTAAACGGGGCTGCAGGAGGTAACCAAGGGCCAGGTCATTTGGGGACTCATAGACCATGGTAGGGTTTTAATCCTAGTGATTGGCAATAGGGTACATGACATGTTATGATTTACCTTGTAAAGGGTAATGGGTGGAGTTGACCATGAGTGCCAGGGGGAGATTTGGGGTGACCTCTCAGGAGGAAGTTCAATTTGACGTGTAGAATTTGATTTTCTTTCTTTCTTTTTTTTTTTAACACACGGGTGGGGTGAATTGATAGTCTTGGAAGCAAATGAGATTCTTTGCTCTGTTTAATCACTAACGTCTTGGAGAATACTGGGCAACTCGTCTAACGCTCACACATATTTGCATTTGATTACACTGCCTATAACAACACTGGCTTTTAAAATGCAATTATGAATTGCTTTGGTAAAAAATGATTGGTTTCTTTATAATGACTAATTTCAGAAAAAAAGTGACATTGCTTATGTGTATTTGTGGAGGCTGTGGAAAGGGTAAGAGACGAGATGAACTTATAAATGGGCTGTGAATAGCAGTTTAAGATCCTCTGAGAAAACTTGCCCCAATTGTTTTTTCTTCCACTTTCTCCAATTAAAGATGTTTCCTCTGAGGGAGTGAGGTATCTGAAGATCATTATGGTTCCGTGCAGCAAGGATGCAAAGCCACTTCACAGAGGAATTGCTCCCTGAAGAACATCAGGATTTTTGCCATTTAGATTCAGGCTGTTTAAAAATCCAAATGCAATATGGTTCTTACACTGTTGTCCTCTGGTGAAATGGCATATAAAATGAGGAACTGCAGATTCAAATTATATTTAAGGGCTATATGCTAATCAGAGAAAAAACACTTTGTGCGGGTTTCATTCTGTCTGTTAAAAATACAGTGCTTTAGAGGAAAACTGCACTGAGATGGGTGGTGGTGGGGGGGTCTCTTCCAAAAAAGAAAGAAAACCTTTATTAAAGCTGAAAGAAGACAGGTTAACAAAAATGGTGTGAATATTGAAAGTAATTTAGATTTCTGACAGAAACAGTGATAGCTTAGAAGAATAGGAACTAAATAAAGAGAGTAATTTGTGCATTGAGGAGATGAATCAGCAAAGGGTAGCAATTAAAAACTCATTGACAGTAGATTGAAATTCCTGAAAGGTACAGTACTGAGTCCTGGTCTGTCTATAGCAGTGACAGTCAAAGTTCCATTTGAGATGCACATATCACAAAGTGCATGAGCTTTGGAGTCAGAAATAACTGGGTTCTGAACTAGAGTCCTTCGATTACTAACTGTATGATTTTGGAAAAATTATAGCCTCTTGATATTCGATTCACTTATCTATAAAATGAGCACAATTATTAACTTCATTGGGTCATTACTGTTGTGAAGCTTAGAGGATGTTAGACATGTAAAGCCCCTAGCATATTACTTGGCTCATCACAGGCTTTTTGATGCATTTCTTTAAAAATGAGCTTGCTAGGTTCTTGAGAGTTTTTTTCTTTTTTTTTTTAAAGCTTTGCTGTGTACTGGCCATTGTTGAAGTATAAAGAGGTCCGTAGTAGTTCAGAAAAACAATGTGTCATATTTCTTTTTTCCTTCAAAGAATAAAATGCATATTTCTTTTACTTTTCATGAGTAAACAATAGCTGTTATTTATCATATATTTGCATTAGTTTACCAGTTGCCAGTGATATCTTCATATTGAAGTTTAAGAAACTACTATTTGGTCACAAATTAACTAGTATTTAAAAAAAAAATCGCATCTTTATAAAATTTTGTTTTGTTGTTTGGAAATAAGCAAATATCTTCTATTATAATATTTATTTATTATAAAATTACTTTTTCAGTGTATAGATGTATGTAGCTTCAGCATAGATGCCATTTAAATTCCTCGGGTATTTTAAACATAATTATTGATTCATGATGTAATTTTATCCCATTTAAAAATTATTATATACTTGGGTAATTGTTCTCTTTCACTGAAATCTGCCTACTCTTAGGCTAATTCTACATTGATTTTTTGTAAAATAATTTTAACTTTATGGTGTGCTTTGTTATCTGGTAAGACAATTTCTGACTGCTTTGGAAATTTACTAAACCTTCTCATTCAGGCATGTGGTATATATTTTGCATTTATTTAATCTTCTTTGTGTTTTGTAATAGAATTTCATATAGGTTTTATACTTTTTTCTAAGGGTGATTTCCTACGATTTATGTTTTTGGAGAATATTGTGAATAGGATTATTTTCTTCTGTTTTATATCTGAGTAATGTTAGTATATATGAAAGGTATTTAATTAGGTATGACTGCCTGCCTTATTGAATTCTTCTTAATTTAATCTACTTCAATTTATTTTTGGTTATTTGTTAAATAGCAATAATACTATCTGGGAATAATTGTCATTTTATCTCCTGTCATACGGATAAAGTTTATTTTCAATTATCATAATGCATTAACTAGAACATGAAAAATAATAGTAAATGATTATGGTAAGAGCTTTTTCATGTATTTCATTTTACTGGTATGCCTCTGGTGTTTACCATGCTGTGAGCTGTTAGCTCTTGGTTTAAAGGAGGAAACATGTTAGAGTTGAAGAATTCTTGTCAAAAAGCCTTGAGTTGAAAACCCAGCTTACGACTTGCTAGGTAACTGGCATGAATAATTATCTAACGTCAGTTTCTTCATTTTTGAAAAGATGATAAAACATATCCTTCACAGGATTTTTATGATGTTTAAGGAGATTGTATATGAAGTGTGTAAAAGTACAGAGTTGTGTACATGGTAGGTGTTGCACGCTCACACCCACACCCATGTTCATACCCACACACACACCCATACACATTCATATCTATCCTTCTCCACCCTGCTCTGTGCCCCAGCAAAGTGACTGCATCAGCTGTACATACTAGCCTTCTAGCTTCCACCTGGGTTTTGCGCAATGGGAGATACCAGAAAGAGATCAAGAGGAAGAAGGAAAATGAGGTCAGAGTTACTATTTCTCTGCTCCTTCCCAGCCAAATAGACATTATTGGCTGTGTCTCCCTATCAAATGCCATAGTAACACTTTTTCTACTAGCTACAGCCTTCTCAGGATTGCAGTGAAGGTAACAACTTCCTCTGCCTCCTGCTCAGTGCCAGCTAGTGGTTCTCACTCCCTTGTTGGTTTCTCTTACCCTGTCTACACTTTTGTAAATAATCCCTTCATTAAAAAATCTCCTCAATTATCTCTTCTGAGTATGTAATCTTCTTCCTGCCTGATAATACATATATGTGATTCTATGTGCGTATATATAACATTTCTAAATTCCCTGAAATGTTATAACAGATCCTTACTCTTTGACTCCTACCTACTCTATATAGTATCCCAATACCAGTCATGTCAAATATTCCCTTGTTCTCTGATTGAGCTGCTATTTCGTGTGCCTGTGATGATGCTCTTCTCTCTGCTTGGAACATGTCTCTTCTATCTACTCTGCCTCCACATGCAGACTTTTGTACAGACCTTTCTCTTAGCTGCCAAATAGTTCATTGTGTTTGCTTGGCCAGATGTCTTACTCTTGTTATTAAACTGGAATCCCCCCAAAGGGTGGAGCCTTGCCTCCTCCTCATTGTTTATTCCATGCATCACACAGAATTCCCAGCATATAGTGGTTTGAAAAACAGTTGGCATTAGCTAGTACAATTGGACATTCATATAGTTACAGACCACTCTTATGTATGTATTACGTACCAAGAGGCATATCTGATTGGTCGCGATAGCATTGTTCATCACAGAAATTCTAAAAACCTTCTACATGTTAATTAACACTAGAATGGGTATACCAAACCAAAAACCCACTGCCGTCGAGTCGACTCTGACTCCTAGCGACCCTACAGGACAGAGTAGAACTTCCCCATAGAGTTTCCAAGGATCGCCTGGTGGATTTGAACTGCCGACCTCTTGGTTAGCAGCTGTAGCATTTAACCACTACGCCACCAGGATTTCCAGAATGGGTATAGAATGTACCATAGCCACACAATGGAATGCTAAATTGTGGTGAATGGGCTACTATAGTGATCCATATCAGCATGGCAGAACCTCAAAATAATATAATGTTAAATGTAAAAAACAAATTGTGGTTAATAACATACAGTATGTTATGTTACTAACAAAATAGTAATATTAAACATAGTATCATTTAGTGATATAAACTTGTATGATGACATATAAAGAAAACTAAATGTTTTGGAAATGTGCTATTTCTTAAGTTGGATGATTAATAGATGTGTGTTCAATTTATTTCTATCGTATAATTATTTAAGACATGCAATGCACTGAATTTTGTACTTCTCTTTTACATATGACATAAGAGTGTTAAAATTTTTAAGTAGACCACTTTAAAATAATTCTGTTCTCAGCTTAAGTTAAAGATAAAAAAGTCCACTAACGGTAAAGCTAACTATTCTCGGCAAAAAACAAAACAAGCTATTGGGAAAATCCTGTATGAACTAATGAAATGAAAATACTCTGTGTCTTGGACAAACTATTTTAGTGTACACGGCCTCTTTATATTAAGATAATGTATACTGCTGTTGAATCACCTTTTTTTATTATGGTGAAAATAAACACAACAAAACGTACACTAATTCAACAATTTCTACGTGTATAATCTAGTGACATTGATTTTATTCTTCAAGCTGTGCAATCATTCTAGCTATTCTTTTCCAGTTATTCTACCACCATTAACATATGCTCAGTAACCCCTAAGAAAAAATTCCCCCTTTCCACCACCCCTCCCACCCCAGAGTGAATCACCTTTAATCACCTTTTAATGTCTAGTTTCACAAGATGGGAATGTACTGTCATTCTCCTTATTTTTTTTTATTTGCCATTTGAGCTTATGCTTGTCATTTATTGTCCTTTTAATTGTTGAGGGTCGCTATGAGTCAAAATTGAGGGTTTTGGTTTTTAATTATTGAGTAGATAATTTAGAGAAGAAACAAGCCACTTTACACTAAAATTTACCTCTAACCAATTATCTAATTTACACAAAACATCAACACCAGTACAATTTAAACTCTTCCAAAAGAGAGAGGAGGAAAGAATACTCCTTAATTCATTCTACGAGGCAAACATAACCCTGATACCCAAACCAGACAAAGACAACACAAAAAAACTATAGGTCAATATCTCTTATGGACACAGATGCAAAAATCCTCAACAAAATACTAGTGAACAGAATCCAACAGTGTAGTAAGAGTCATACACCATGACTAAGTGTGATTTATACCAGGATTGGTTCAACATTTGAAAATCAATTGACGTAATATACCACATCAGTAGAACAAAGGAAAGGAACCACATGATCATCTCTATTGATGCAGAAAAAGCACTTGATAAAATCCAACACCATTTCTTGATGAAAACCTGAAAGAAGATTGTAATAGAAGGGACATTCCTCAAAAGGATTCAGGATATATATGAAAAGCCAACAGCCAACATTATACTTAATGGAGAAAGACTGAGAGCTTTCCCCTTGAAATCGGAAAGAATACAAGGGTGCCCACTCTCACCACTTCTGTTCAATATTGTATTACAAGTCCTAGCCAGAGCGGTAAGAGAAGAAAATAAATAAAAGTTATTTAGATTGGAAAAGAAGTAAAATTGTCTCCATTCATGGATGGTATGATCCTATATGTAGAAAATCCCAAAGAGTCCTCAAAAAAACTCTAGAGCTAATAGAGGAATTAGGCAAAGTTGCAGGGTACAAGGTCAACAAACAAATCAATTGGGTTTCTATATACCAGCAAAGAGAAATATGAAGGGAAAATTAGGGAAACAATTCCATTTACAATAGCATCCAAGGGAATAAAACACCTATTAATAAATCCAACCAAGGACTTGAAGGAATTATACAATGAAAACTATAAAAACTGAAAGAGATTAAAGAAGACTTAAATAAATGGAAAGATATTCTGTGTTCATAGATTAGAAGACAATATTCTTAACATGTCAATATTACCCAAAGTGATCTAAAGATCCAACACAATCCTGATAAAAATTCCAGCAGCTTTCTTTATAGAAACAGAAAAACCAATCCTCAACTATATATGGAATGGCAAGAGGCCCCAAATAGTTAATGAAAGAGAATAAAGTAAGAGGACTCACACTTCCTGATTTTAAAACATACTGTACAGCTACACCAGGAAACCCTGGTGGCGTAATGGTTAAGAGCTACGGCTGCTAACCAAAAGGTTGGTAATTCAAATCCACCAGGCACCCCTTCCAAGCCTCATGGGGCAGTTCCACCCTGTTCTATAGTGTCCTTATGAGTCAGAATCTACTTGATGGCAATTTTTTTTTACAGCTACGATAATCAAAACAGCCTAGTACTGGCATAACAATAGACACATGGACCAATGAAGGAGCATTGAGAGTCCAGAAATAAACCCACACATCTATGGTCAACTGATTTTTGACAAGAGTGCAAGTGCATTTGATGGGAAAAGAAAAGTCTCTTCAATAAATGGTGCTGGAAAAATTGGATTTCCACATACAGAAAAATGAAACAGGATCATTCCTCACACCATACAGAAAAACAAATTCAAAATGGATTAAAGACCTAAAAGTGCAAAGAAAAGCCATAAAATTTGTAGAAGAACAATTAGGGGCATGCTGTTAGGCCTAACTTTCAACAGTGGTTTATCTAATATAATAGCAAAAGCACAAACAGCAAAAGAAAAAATAAATGGGACTTCATAATTTACACAAAGCCAATCTCCATGTTGACTTTCATATCTTTATGTGTTTATGTCAGTGGATGAACTGACCTTGAGGAAATAGCAAATATATTAATAACAGTAAGAAATACTCTTTAATCTTCTAAAAACATCAAAAGGAGGAGGTAGGAGATAATCTAGAGAAGGTATTTGAAAAAAAAAAATCTTTAATTCAAAGTTAAAATTGACCAGTGGTTTATAATTGAAATTTTATAATAGAAATATATATACACACACATATACATACACACACACATACATTAATATAACAAAACCTTTGCCATTTTAACACTTTTACATGTACAATTCAGTGACATTAATTACATTCATCAAGTTGTGCAACCGTCACCACTGTTTCAAACTTTTCTGTCACCCTTAAGAGAACCAAATAATATAGATTTAGTGTTTCAATTAAATAAGTATGTTTTTTGTCTAAATTTTAAAGCATAGTTATAATAATCTCTGTAACTCATCCTTAAGCATAGCAACGATTGTGAACATGGCGAAGAACCGGGCAGTATTTCGTTTTGTAGTACATAGCGTTGCTTAGAGTCAGAACCGAGTCGACGGCACCTAACAGCAACAACATAACTGATCCTGGCTTTTATGTTTGTAAAGCACGTTTTTATTTTAGTAAAATATATTCCGATTATAGTCCTCTGTGCAGCAAATGGAACCTTGGTGGCTCAGTGATTAAGAGCTCGGCTGCTAACCAAAAGGTCGGCAGTTCGAATCCACTAGGTCCTTCTTGGAAACCCTATGGATCAGTTCTACTCTGTCCTGTAGGGTTGCTATGAGTCAGAATCGACTCCATAGCAAAGGATTTTTTTTTAATTAATTATTTATTGTGCTTTAAGTGAAAGTTTACAAATTAAGTCAGTCTCTCATGCAAAAAGTTATGCACACCTTGCTTTGTACTCCTAGCTACTCTCCTCCTAATAAGACAGCACACTCCTCTTTTCTACCCTGTATTCCCCTTGTTCATTCAACCAGCTCCTGTCCCCCTCTTCCTTTTTGTCTCGCCTCCAGACAGGAGTTGCCCACATAGTCTCATGTGTCTACTTGAGCCAAGAAGCTCACTCCTCACCAGTATCATTATCTATTTTGTAGTCCAGTCCAGTCCCTGTCTGGAGAGTTGGCTCCAGAAATGATTCTAACCCTGGGCTAACAAAGGGTCTGGGGACCATGACCTCCAGGGTCCTCCAGTCTCAGTCAGGCTACTAAGCCTGGTCTTTTTATGAGAATTAAAGACCTGCATCCCACTGTTTTCTGCTCCATTAAGTGATTGGTGGTAACTGGGCACCATCTAGTTCTTGTCTCAGGCTGCTGGAGTCTCTGGTTTATGTGGCCCTGTGTTCCATGTACACTAGAAAAGAAAGTATACTTGGCTGCTCTTGGGTGGAGTGTTCTGCATATGTCTCTGAGGTCAGGTTGGTTGATTGTGGCATTTAGATCTTCTGTGTCTTTATTGAGCTTCTTTCTGGGTGTCCTGTCCTTCACTGAAAGTGGTATGTTAAAGTCTCCTACTATAATTCTGGAATTGTCTATCTCACTTTTCAATGCTGTTAGAGTTTGTTTTATGTATCTTGCAGCCCTGTCATTGGGTGCATAAATATTCAGTATGGTTATATCCTCCTGGTATATTGTCCCTTTAATCATTATATAGTGTTCTTCCTTGTCCTTTGTGGTGGATTTAGCTTTAAAGTCTGTCTTGTCAGAAATTAATATTGCCACTCCTGCTCTTTTTTGATTGTTGCTTGCTTGATATATTTTTTTCCATCCTTTGAGTTGTAGTTTGTTTGTGTCTCTAAGTCTAAGGTGCGTGTCTTGTAGGCAGCATATAGACTTATTGTGTTTTTTTAATCCATTCTGCCGCTCTCTGTCTCTTTATTGGTGCATTTAATCCATTTACATTCAGCATAACTATGGTCAGGTATGAGTTTAGTGCTGTCATTTTGATGTCTTTTTTTGTGTGTTGTTGACAGTTTCCTTTTCCCGCTTAATTTTTTGTGCTAAGTAGTTTATATATTGTCTTTTCTTCTTATTCGTTGTTGTTGATTTTGTTTCTGCTGAGTCTCTATTTTTTTCTTGTATTTTATTTTGATGAGTAGGATAGTTAGTCTCCTCTGTGGTTACCTTAATATTTACACATATTTTTCCAAGTTTAAACCTAACTTTTATTTCTTTATATCAGCTTGTCTTCCTCTCCATATGAAAGATCTATGACTACATTCCTTAGTCCCTCTTTATTGTTCTAATGTTGTCTTCTTTTACATAATAACATCACTGTTTCCTTGTTTTCAGCGTTTTTTTTATCTTGATTTATTTTTGTGATTTCCCTGTCTGGGTTGACATCTGATTGCTTTGTCCAGTGTTCTAGTCTTGGGTTGAAACCTGATATTATTGATCTTGTAACCAAAGAACTCCCTTTAGTGTTTCTTGTAGTTTTGGTTTTTACAAATTCCCTAAATTTCTTTTTATCTGGAAATGTCCTAATTTCACCTTCATATTTGAGAGACAGTTTTGCTGGATATATGATCCTTGGTTGGCAATTTTTTTCCTTCATTGGTTTATATAAGTCATCTCATAGTCTTCTTGCCTGGAAGGTTTCTGCCGAGTAGTCCGAGCTTATTCTTATTGACTCTCCTATGTAGGTGGCTTTTTGTTTATCCCTAGCTGCTCTTAAAATTCTCTCTTTATCTTTGGTTTTGGCAAATTTGATTATAATATGTTGGTGACTTTCTTTTAAAATCTACCTTATGTGGAGTTTGATGAGCATCTTGGATAGATATCTTCTCATTTTTCATGATATCAGGGAAGTATTCTGGCAACAAATCTTCAACAATTCTCTCTGTATTTTCTGTTATTCTCCCTGTTCTTATACTCCAATCACTTGTAGGTTATTTCTCTTGATAGAGTCCCACATGATTATTAAGTTTTCTTAATTTTTATAATTGTTTTATCTGATTTTTCTTCAAATATATTGGTGCCAAGTGCCTTATCTTCAAGCTCACCAATTCTGCCTTCCACTTGCTCAGTTCTGCTCCTCTGACTTTCTATTGAGTTGTCTAATTCTGTAATTTTATTGTTAACTTCTGAATTTCTGATCGCTGTCTCTTTTTGGATTCTTGCAGCTTATTAAATTTTTCATCATGTTCTTGAACAACCGTTTTAATTTCTTCAACTACTTTGTGTGTTCCTTGGCTTGTTCTGCATGTTGCTTGATCTTCTTCCTAATCTCTTTCCTAATGTCTTAAAGAGTTCTGTATATTAATCTTTTGAATTCTGCATCTGGTAATTCCAGGAGGGCAACTTCATCCAGAGGATCCATTGATTCTTTGTTTTGAGAGCTTGTTGTGGTGATCATGGTCTGTTTCTTTATGTGACTTGATATTGACTGTTGTCTCTGAACCATCTATAATTTATTGTATTAGTTTATTTTATGTTTGCTTACTGTATCCTACCTTCTTGCTTTGTTTTGTTTTGCTTACTGTATCCTACCTTCTTGCTTTGTTTTGTTTTGATATGCCCAAATGGACTGCTTGAGTGAGCTAGCTTGATTATTTTCACCTTTGAAATTCTGACATCCTATCACCAGATGGCTAGAGCTGTTACCAGGTATATTAGTCTAGAGTCCATTCACTTTTTTTGTATGAATTCAGCTCAGGTGTCCAGGTAGCTGATCATCAAGTGTGTTATGGGCTCTGTCCTACAGTCTTAGAAGGACAGGGTGATTGGTGTCGGTACCAGTATCTGGTTGCAGCAAGGGGTAACACTCCGAACAAGGCAGGGGGCTGAGAATCATCCTCTGAGTGTCTGTGAGGAAAGTGTGTCCCTGGTCCCTAGTGCATACAGGTGGGTGGGTTCTGTAGATGGACCATGGGCACCCAATACTTTTGATTTTAAGGGCTGGGAGGTACCAGTTATCCTTGGACCCCTGTTGTGGGTGGCTGGGTGACCTGGGTTGAACCACCAGCCCTTATTTCCCTGATGTGGCAAGGTGAGGACCCTGTTTAATAGGCAAAGCAGTGTCAAATATCAAACACCTACTTCTCCACCACATAGTTGAAACGGTTGCAGTCTGCCAACAAAGGCCTATTGTCTTGAAATAGGCTCACACAGCTCCATGCTGGGGGAAAGGTATTCAAAGTCTACAGACTGCTTATGCCTGGGCAAGAGCCACTTCTGTCCTGAGCTCCCCTGGTTAGTGGAGCTGGCGAATTATTTTTTCCCCCAATTGTGAATTTATTCCTACTCCAAGGCTGGGAGGATGGCTCAGTGTGCTCAACAGGATTTCTCTCAGGTCCAGGAAAATCAACAGCTACTGAGGCTGGCTTGGGGGCTGGGGGCATGGTAACATATACCCAAATACTTAGCTTTTGCTGAGAGCACTGTTCTTCTCTGGTTCCGGAGGTGTGAGTAGGCTGTGTGGCTGGCTGCTTCTGCCTGAGGAAACTGCGGCTGAGTGCTACTACCAGCCCACTGCAGATGCTCCCAGGAATGGTGCCTGAGGGATCCCGGCGGTTCACATCCAGTAAATCCTCTCCACTTCTGAACTGTCTCTCTCTCCTTGTGCAGCTCAGTCCATTTTCTAACTTTTCCTTTGATGACTCGGGCTCCTAGCTTGTCATAGGTGTAATCACTTCACTTGTTTTTTCGGGTCTTTCTTGTAAGAGGGATTGCCGGAAGCATCTGGCTGTTCTGCCATCTTGGGCCCACCTTCCTCTCCAGTATTTATTATTTTGTGTTTTTTGGATTAATGCCAGCCTTGTTTGGAGTGAGATGGAATCTCATTGTAGTTTGGTTTGCATTTCTCCAGTGGCTTATGATCATGAGCATTTCCTCATGTATCTGTTAGCCATGTGAATGTCTTCTTTAGTGAAGTGCCTGTTCATAGCCTTTGCACTTTTTTAAATTGGGTTATTTTTCTTTTTATAGTTGAGTTTTTGCAGTATTATGTATATTTTAGAGGTCAGATGCTGATGGGAAATGTCATCACTAAAAACTTTTTCCCAGTCTGTAGGTAATCTTTTTATTCTTTTTGGTGAAGTCTTTGGATGAGCATAGGTGTTTGAGTTTTAGGAGCTCCCAGTTTTTTTCAGTTATCTAGTTTCTCTTCTTTTGTTTGTACATTGCCAGTAATGTTTTGTATACTGTTTATGCCATGTGTTAGGGCTCCTACTGTTGCCCCTATTTTTTCTTCCATTATATTTATCATTTTAGATTTTATATTTAGGTCTTCAATCCACTTTGAGTTAGTTTTTGTGCATGGTGTGAGGTGTGGGTCTTGTTTCATTTTTTTTTGCTGATGGATACCCAGTTCTGCCAGCACCATTTGCTAAAGAGACTGTCTTTGCCCCATTTAACTGACTTTGGGCCTTTGTCAAATATCAGCTTCTCATATATGGATGGATTTATGTCTAGATTCTCAATTCTGTTCCATTGGTCTATGTATCTGTTGTTGTACCAGTACCAGGCTGTTTTGACTACTGTGGTGGTATAATAGGTTCTAAAATCAGGTAGAGGGAGGCCTCCCACTTTCTTCTTCTTTTTCAGTAATGCTTTGCTTATCTGGAGCCTCTTCCCCTTCCATATGAAGTTGGTGATTTGGTTTCCATATCATTAAAAAAATGTCATTGGTATTTGGATCAGGATTGCATTGTGTCTATAGATTGCTTTGGGTAGAATAGACATTTTTACAATGTTGAGCGTTCCTATCCACAGGCAAGGTATGTTTTTCCACTTATGTAGGTCTCTTTTGGCTTCCTGTAGTAGTGTCTTGTAGTTTTCTTTGCATGGGTCTTTTATGTCTCTGGTTAGATTTATTTCCAATTATTTTATCTTCTTGGAGGCTATTGTGAATGGTATTGATTTGATGATTTCCTCTTCAATGTTCTGTTTATTGGTGTAGGGGAATCCAACTGATTTTTGTATGTTTATCTTGTATTCTGATACTCTACTAAACTCTTCTATTAGTTTCAGTAGTTTTTTTGAGGATACTTTAGGGTTTTCTGTGTATAAGATCATGTCATCTGCAAATAGAGATACTTTTACTTCTTCTTTGCTAATGTGGATGCCCTTTATTTCTTTATCTAGTCTAATTGCTGTAGCTAGGACCTCCAGCAGATACCCTGGTGGTATAGTGGTCAAGTGCTATGGCTGCTAACCAAAAGGTGAGCAGTTCAAATTCACCAGGCACTCCTTGGAAACTCTATGGGGCTGTTCTACTCTGTCATACAAGGCTGCTTTGAGTCAGAATGAATTCGATGTCAACAGGTTGTTTGGTTGTTGATTATGACCTCCAGCACAATGTTGAATAAGAGTGGTGATAAAGGGCATCATTGTCTGGTTCCTGTTCTCAAGGGTAATGCTTTCAGGCTCTCTCCATTCAGGATGGTGTTGGCTGTTGGCTTTGTATAAATGCCCTTTATTATGTTGAGGAATTTTCCTTCTAATCGTATTTTGCTGAAAGTTTTATCATGAATGGGTGTTTGTCAAATGCATTTTCAGCATCAATTGATAAGATCATGTGGTTCTTGTCTTTTATTTATGTGATGGATTACATTGATTGTATTTCTAATGTTGAACCATCCCTGTGTACCTGGTATGAATCTCACTTGGTTGTGGTGAATTATTTATTTGTTTATTTATTTTGGTTTTGATTTTTTTTTAATAACTTTTATTAAGCTTCAAGTGAACGTTTACAAATCCAATCAGTCTGTCACATATAAGTTTACATACATCTCACTCCCTACTCCCACTTGCTCTCCCCCTCTTGAGTCAGCCCTTTCAGTCTCTCCTTTCTTGACAATTTTGCCGGCTTCCCTCTCTCTCTATCCTCCCATCCCCCCTCCAGACAAGAGTTGCCAACACAATCTCAAGTGTCCATCTGATATAATTAGCTCACTCTTCATCAGCGTCTCTCTCCCACCCGCTGACCAGTCCCTTTCATTTCTGATGAGTTGTCTTCGGGGATGGTTCCTGTCCTGTGTCAACTGAAGGTCTGGGGAGCATGGCCGCCGGGATTCCTCCAGTCTCAGTCAGACCATTAAGTTTGGTCTTTTTATGAGAATTTGGGGTCTGTATCCCACTGATCTCCTGCTCCCTCAGGGGTCCTCTGCTGTGCTCCCTGTCAGGGCAGTCATCGATTGTGGCCGGGCACCAACTAGTTCTTCTGGTCTCAGGATGATGTAGGTCTCTGGTTCATGTGGCCCTTTCTGTCTCTTGGGCTCTTAGTTGTCGTGTGGCCTTGGTGTTCTTCATTTTCCTTTGCTCCAGGTGGGTTGAGACCAATTGATGCATCTTAGATGGCCGCTTGTTAGCATTTAAGACCCCAGACGCCACATTTCAAAGTGGGATGCAGAATGATTTCATAATAGAATTATTTTGCCAATTGACTTAGAAGTCCCCGCAAACCGTGTTCCCCAGACCCCCGCACTTGCTCCACTGACCTTTGAAACATTCATTTTATCCCGGAAACTTCTTTGTTTTTGGTCCAGTCCAATTGAGCTGACCTCCCATGTATTGAGTGTTGTCTTTTCCTTCACCTAAAGCAGTTCTTATCTACTGATTAATCAATAAAAAACCCTCTCCCACCCTCCCTCCCTCCCCCCCTCGTAACCACAAAAGTATGTATTCTTCTCAGTTTTTACTATTTCTCAAGATCTTATAATAGTGGTCATATACAATATTTGTCCTTTTGCCTCTGACTAATTTCGCTCAGCATAATGCCTTCCAGGTTCCTCCATGTTATGAAATGTTTCAGAGATTCGTCACTGTTCTTTATCGATGCGTAGTATTCCATTGTGTGAATATACCACAATTTATTTACCCATTCATCCGTTGATGGACACCGTAGTTGCTTCCAACTTTTTGCTATTGTAAACAGAGCTGCAATAAACATGGGTGTGCATGTATCTGTTTGTATGAAGGCTCTTGTATCTCTAGGGTATATTCCTAGGAGTGGGATTTCTGGGTTGTATGGTAGTTCTATTTCTAACTGTTTAAGATAACGCCAGATAGATTTCCAAAGTGGTTGTACCATTTGACATTCCCACCAGCAGTGTATGAGAGTTCCAATCTCTCCGCAGCCTCTCCAACATTTATTATTTTGTGTTTTTTGGATTAATGCCAGCCTTGCTGGTGTGAGATGAAATCTCATCGTAGTTTTAATTTGCATTTCTCTAATGGCTAATGATCGAGAGCATTTTCTCATGTATCTGTTGGCTGCCTGAATATCTTCTTTAGTGAAATGTGTGTTCATATCCTTTGCCCACTTCTTGATTGGGTTGTTTGTCTTTTTGTGGTTGAGTTTTGACAGAATCATGTAGATTTTAGAGATCAGGCACTGGTCGGAGATGTCATAGCTGAAAATTCTTTCCCAATCTGTAGGTGGTCTTTTTACTCTTTTGGAGAAGTCTTTAGATGAGCATAGGTGTTTGATTTTTAGGAGCTCCCAGTTATCTGGTTTCTCTTCATCATTTTTGGTAATGTTTTGTGTTCTGTTTATGCCTTGTATTAGGGCTCCTAGGGTTGTCCCAATTTTTTCTTCCATGATCTTTATCGTTTTAGTCTTTATGTTTAGGTCTTTGATCCACTTGGAGTTAGTTTTTGTGCATGGTGTGAGGTATGGGTCCTGTTTCATTTTTTTGCAAATGGATATCCAGTTATGCCAGCACCATTTGTTAAAAAGGCTATCTTTTCCCCAGTTAATTGACACTGGTCCTTTGTCAAATCTCAGCTGCTCATACGTGGATGGATCTATGTCTGGGTTCTCAATTCTGTTCCATTGGTCTATGTGTCTGTTGTTGTACCACTACCAGGCTGTTTTGACTACTGTGGCTGTATAATAGGTTCTGAAATCAGGTAGAGTGAGGCCTCCCACTTTCTTCTTCTTTTTCAGTAGTGCTTTGCTTATCCGAGGCTTCTTTCCCTTCCATATGAAATTGGTGATTTGTTTCTCTATCCCCTTAAAATATGACATTGGAATTTGGATCGGAAGTGTGTTAAATGTATAGATGGCTTTTGGTAGAATAGACATTTTTACTATGTTAAGTCTTCCTATCCATGAGCAGGGTATGTTTTTCCACTTAAGTATGTCCTTTTGAATTTCTTGTAGTAGAGCTTTGTAGTTTTCTTTGTATAGGTCTTTTACATCCTTGGTAAGATTTATTCCTAAGTATCTTATCTTCTTGGGGGCTACTGTGAATGGTATTGATTTGGTTATTTCCTCTTCGGTGTTCTTTTTGTTGATGTAGAGGAATCCAAGTGATTTTTGTATGTTTATTTTATAACCTGAGACTCTGCCAAACTCTTCTATTAGTTTCAGTAGTTTTCTGGAGGATTCCTTAGGGTTTTCTGTGTATATAATCATGTCATCTGCAAATAGTGATAATTTTACTTCTTCCTTGCCAATCCGGATACCTTTTATTTCTTTGGCTAGCCTAATTGCCCTGGCTAAGACTTCCAACACGATGTTGAATAAGAGTGGTGATAAAGGGCATCCTTGTCTGGTTCCCGTTCTCAAGGGAAATGCTTTCAGGTTCTCTCCATTTAGAGTGATATTGGCTGTTGGCTTTGCATAGATGCCCTTTATTATGTTGAGCAATTTTCCTTCAATTCCTATTTTGGTAAGAGTTTTTATCATGAATGGGTGTTGGACTTTGTCAAATGCCTTTTCTGCATCTATGGATAAGATCATGTGGTTTTTGCCTTTTGTTTTATTTATGTGATGGATTACATTAATGGTTTTTCTGATATTAAACCAGCCTTGCATACCTGGTATAAATCCCACTTGAACAGGGTGAATTATTTTTTTGATGTGTTGTTGGATTCTGTTGGCTAGAATTTTGTTGAGGATTTTTGCATCAATGTTCATGAGGGATATAGGTCTATAATTTTCTTTTTTTGTAATGTCTTTACCTGGTTTTGGTATCAGGGAGATGGTGGCTTCATAGAATGAGTTGGGTAGTATTCCGTCATTTTCTATGCTTTGGAATACCTTTAGTAGTAGTGGTGTTAACTCTTCTCTGAAAGTTTGGTAGAACTCTGCAGTGAAGCCGTCCGGGCCAGGGCTTTTTTATGTTGGGAGTTTTTTGATTACCGTTTCAATCTCTTTTTTTGTTATGGGTCTATTTAGTTGTTCTACTTCTGAATGTGTTAGTTTAGGTAGGTAGTGTTTGTCCAGGAATTCATCCATTTCTTCTAGGTTTTCAAATTTGTTAGAGTACAATTTTTCATAACAATCTGAAATGATTCTTTTAATTTCATTTGGTTCTGTTGTGATGTGGTCCTTCTCATTTCTTATTCGGGTTATTTGTTTCCTTTCTTGTATTTCTTTTTTCAGTCTAGCCAATGGTTTATCAATTTTGTTAATTTTTTCAAAGAACCAGCTTTTGGCTTTGTTAATTCTTTCAATTGTTTTTCTGTTCTCTAATTCATTTAGTTCAGCTCTAATTTTTATTATTTGTTTTCTTCTGGTGCCTGATGGATTCTTTTGTTGCTCACTTTCTATTTGTTCAAGTTGTAGGGACAGTTCTCTCATTTTGGCTCTTTCTTCTTTTTGTATGTGTGCATTTATTGATATAAATTGGCCTCTGAGCACTGCTTTTGCTGTGTCCCAGAGGTTTTGATAGGAAGTATTTTCATTCTCGTTGCTTTCTATGAATTTCCTTATTCCCTCCTTAATGTCTTCTATAACCCAGTCTTTTTTCAGAAGGGTGTTGTTCATTTTCCAAGTATTTGATTTCGTTTCCCTAGTTTTTCTGTTATTGATCTCTAGTTTTATTGCCTTGTGGTCTGAGAAGATGCTTTGTAATATTTCGATGTTTTGGACTCTGCAAAGGTTTGTTTCATGACCTAATATGTGGTCTATTCTAGAGAATGTTCCATGTGCGCTAGAAAAAAAAGTATACTTTGCAGCAGTTGGGTGGACAGTTCTGTATAAGTCAATGAGGTCAAGTTGGTTGATTGTTGTAATTAGATCTTCCGTGTCTCTGTTGAGCTTCTTACTGGATGTCCTGTCCTTCTCCGAAAGTGGTGCGTTGAAGTCTCCTACTATAATTGTGGAGGTGTCTATCTCACTTTTCAGTTCTGTTAAAATTTGATTTATGTATCTTGCAGCCCTGTCATTGGGTGCATAAATATTTAATATGGTTATGTCTTCCTGATCAATTGTCCCTTTTATCATTATATAGTGTCCTTCTTTATCCTTTGTGGTGGATTTAAGTATAAAGTCTATTTTGTCAGAAATTAATATTGCTACTCCTCTTCTTTTTTGCTTATTGTTTGCTTGATATACTTTTTTCGATCCTTTGAGTTTTAGTTTGTTTGTGTCTCGAAGTCTAAGGTGTGTCTCTTGTAGGCAGCATATAGATGGATCGTGTTTCTTTATCCAGTCTGTGACTCTCTGTCTCTTTATTGGTGCATTTAGTCCATTTACATTCAGGGTAATTATAGATAAATAAGTTTTTAGTGCTGTCATTTTGATGCCTTTTTATGTGTGTTGTTGACAATTTCATTTTTCCACATACTTTTTTGTGCTGAGGCGTTTTTCTTAGTAAATTGTGAGATCCTCATTTTCATAGTGCTTGACTTTATGTTAGTTGAGTCGTTACGTTTTTCTTGGTTTTTATCTTGAGTTATAGAGTTGTTATACCTTTTTGTGGTTACCTTATTATTTACCCCTATTTTTCTAAGTAAAAACCTAACTTGTATTGTTCTATATCGCCTTGTATCACTCTTCATATGGCCATTCAATGCCTCCTGTATTTAGTCCCTCTTTTTGATTATTGTGATCTTTCACCTATTGACTTCCATGATTCCCTGTTATGTGTATTTTTTTTTTTTAATTAATCTTAATTTGTTTTTGTGATTTCCCTATTTGAGTTGATATCAGGACGTTCTGTTTTGTGACCTTGTGTTGTGCTGATATCTGATATTATTGGTTCTCTGACCAAACAATATCCTTTAGTATTTCTTGTAGCTTTGGTTTGGTTTTTGCAAATTCTCTAAACTTGTGTTTGTCTGTAAATATCTTAATTTCACCTTCATATTTCAGAGAGAGTTTTGCTGGATATATGATCCTTGGCTGGCAGTTTTTCTCCTTCAGTGTTCTGTATATGTCGTCCCATTCCCTTCTTGCCTGCATGGTTTCTGCTGAGTAGTCAGAACGTATTCTTACTGATTCTCCCTTGAAGGAAACCTTTCTTTTCTCCCTGGCTGCTTTTAAAATTTTCTGTTTATCTTTGGTTTTGGTGAGTTTGATGATAATATGTCTTGGTGTTTTTCTTTTTGTATCAATCTTAAATGGGGTTTGATGAGCATCTTGGATAGATATCCTTTCGTCTTTCATGATGTCAGGGAAGTTTTGTGTCAGGAGTTCTTCAACTATTTTCTCTGTGTTTTCTGTCCCCCCTCCCTGTTCTGGGACTCCAATCACCCGCAGGTTATCCTTCTTGATAGAGTCCCACATGATTCTTAGGGTTTCTTCATTTTTTTTAATTGTTTTATCTGATTTTTTTTCAGCTATGTTGGTGTCGATTCCCTGGTCCTCCAGATGTCCCAGTCTGCATTCTAATTGCTCGAGTCTGCTCCTCTGACTTCCTATTGCGTTGTCTAATTCTGTTATTTTATTGTTAATCTTTTGGATTTCTACATGTTGTCTCTCTATGGATTCTTGCAACTTATTAATTTTTCTACTATGTTCTTGAATAATCTTTTTGAGTTCTTCAACAGTTTTATCAGTGTGTTCCTTGGCTTTTTCTGCAGTTATCCTAATTTCATTTGTGATATCATTAAGCATTCTGTAAATTAGTTTTTTATATTCTGTATCTGATAATTCCAAGATTGTATTTTCATTTGGGAAAGATTTTGATTCTTTTGTTTGGGGGGTTGGAGAAGCTGTCATGGTCTGCTTCTTTAAGTGGTTTGATATGGATTGTTGTCTCTGAGCCATCACTGGGAAACTAGTTTTTCCAGAAAATCCGCTAAAAAAAAAATGCAGTCAGATCCCTATCAGAGCTCTCCCTCTGGCTCAGGCTATTCAGATGTTAATGAAGCCGCCTGGGGAGGGTGGGGGAGGGAACAGAGAGATAGGAGAGTAGCACCTCAGAATATAGCCAGAGTTGCTTGTCTCGCTTGGCATGACTATTATATCTGAGATTCCCGCGGGCGCGTCACCTATGTGTGCTGGCTGCGTGGAGATTGCCCCCGGGGGGTCTGGCCCGCTGGAGTCACGGTCAGATCCTCCGCTTCCAGCCCCACGCCCAGCGTCAAGGCTCCCCTACTGGGACGGTGCACTCTTGACTCCAAAATCAGTCGCTGCCTCCCGGGGACTTCTTGTCCCTCCAGCCGTGTGGCCGTGCCGCCCCCGAGAACCAGTTGGGCCTCCTCCCGGGGTTAGTTCAGATGGGTGGAGCAGGTCCCCGTGCTTGTGCCGTGACCGAGTGTCCCGGCTGGGACGCTGTTCTCCCCGCTCCAATACCAGTCGCTGCCTCCCGGGGGCTTCTCCTACCGGCTGCAACCCGGCTGGGCCCCTTCCCGGGGTTAGTTCAGGGGGGTGGAGCAACTCTCCGTGTTTATGCCGTACCTGCGTCCAGTCCAAATCCCTGCGGGACGGTTCCCCGGCTCGGACGCTGCTCTTTCTGCTCCAAGACCAGTCACTGCCTCCCGGGGACTTCTCCTACCGGCTGCGTCCCACGCCGCCCGTGGAACCGGCTGGTCCCCCTCCCGGGGTTAGTTCAGCGGGGTGGAGCCGCTCTCTGTGCTTGTGCCGTACCTGACTGGTACGCTGGCTCCAGGCTCTGGAAACAATCGCTGCTTCCCCGTATTAGTTCGTTCTCTGTCTCTAAATCTGTGTTTGTTGTTCAGGGTTTGTAGATTGTTATGTATGTGATCGATTCACTTGTTTTTCCGTGTCTTTGTTGTAAGAGGGATCCGAGGTAGCGTCTGCCTAGTCCGCCATCTTGGCTCCGCCCCCTCTGAATTATTTTTTTGATGTGTTGTTGAATTCTGTTGGCTAGAATTTAATTTAGGATTTTTGCATCTAAGTTCATGAGGGATATTGGTCTGTAATTTTCTTTTTTTGTGATGTCTTTGCCTGGTTTTAGTATCAGGGTTATGCTGGCTTCATAGAATGAGTTTGGGAGTATTCTATCCTTTTGTATGCTCTAAAATACATTTAGTAGTAGTGGTGTTAACTCTTCTCTTAATGTTTGGTAGAATTCTCCAGTAAAGACTTCAGGGCCAGGGCTTTTTTTTTTTCTTGTTGGGAGTTTTTAAATTGCCTTTTCGATTTCTTCTTTTGTTATGGGTTTATTTAGTTGTGTTAGTTTAGGTAGGTAGTGTGTTTCCAGAAATTTTGCCCATTTTCTCTAGGTTTTCTAATTTGTTACAGTACAGTTTTTCATAGTATTATGTTATGATTCTTTTAATTTCAGT
Source organism: Elephas maximus indicus (assembly GCF_024166365.1). Classification (NCBI taxonomy): domain Eukaryota; kingdom Metazoa; phylum Chordata; class Mammalia; order Proboscidea; family Elephantidae; genus Elephas; species Elephas maximus. Next base: position 54,756,310 of record NC_064833.1, on the reverse strand, counting down.
TGGGTCTGTTGTGATATTGCCCATCTCATTTCTTAGTTTGGGTTTTTGCTTCCTCTCCTGTTTTTCAGTTAGCCAGTGGTTTATTGATTTTGTTAATTTTTTAAAAGAGTCATCTTTTGGTCTTATTAACTCTTTCAATTGTTTTTCTGTACTTTATTTTATTTAATTCTGCTCTGATTTTTATTATTTTCTTTCTTCTGCTGAAGGACAGAATATGCAGAAAGAAGCTCAATAAAAACACAGAAGATCTAAATGCCACAATCAACCAACTTGACCATATATACAATATATATATATATACATATATATACAAATGTGGTGTGTTGAAGTTTCTTACTATAATTGTGGAGCTGTCTATCTCAGTTTTCAATGCTGTTAGAGTTTGTTTTTTGTATCTTGAAGCCCTGTCATTGGATGCATAAATATTTAATATGGTAATATTCTCCTAGTATATTGTCCCTTTAATCATTGTATAGTGTCCTTCCTTATTCTTTGTGGTGGATTTATCTTTGAAGTCTGTTCTGTCAGAAATTTGTATTGCCACTCTTGCTCTTTTTTTGATTGTTGTTTGCTTGATATGTATTTTTCCATCCTTTGCTTTTTAGATTGTTTGTGTCTTTAAGTTCAAGGCATGTCTTCTGTTTTTTATCTATTCTGCAACTCTGTCTTTATTGGTGCATTTAGTCCATTTACATTCAGCATGATAATGAATAGGTACGAGTTTAGTGCTGTCATTTTGATGTCTTTTTTGTGTGTGTGTTGTTGCAGTTTCTTTTTTCCCTTTAATTTTTTGTGCTGACTAGTTTTTCTTTATAAATTGTATTTCCCTCTTTTTCATTATTGTTAATTTTTTTTTTTTTTTTTTTGCTGAGTCTTTATGTTTTTCTTATATTTTATTTTGATACATATGATTGTTACTCTCCTTTGTGGTTACCTTATTATTTACCCCTATTCTCTAAGTTTAAATCACATTTTTATCTCCCTATATCACCTTGATTTCCTCTTCATATGAAAGATATGTGAGTACTTTATTTAGTCCCTATTTATTGACTTAATGTTGTCATGTTTTTACATAATGACATTGCTGTTTCCCTGTTTTGAGCGTCTTTTTAATCTTGATTGATTTTTGTGATTTCTATATCTGGTGCTCTGTCCTGTGTTCTAGTTTTGTGTTGATATCTGATATTATTGATTTTCTAACCAGAGAATTCCCTTTAGTATTTCTTGCAATTTTGGTTTGGTTTTTACAAATTCCCTAAGCTTCAGTTTATCTGGAAATGTCTTGATTTTGCCTTCGTATTTGAGAGACATTTTTGCTGGATATATGATACTTGGCTGGCATTTTTTTTTCTTCAATGCTTTATATATATCATCCCATTGCCTTCTTGCCTGCATGGTTTCTGCTGAGTACCCAACTCAAAAACCAGTGCCGTCAAGTCGATTCCAACTCATAGCGACCCTATAAGACAGAGTGGAACTGCCCCACAGAGTTTCCAAGGAACGCCTGGTGAATTTGCACCTCTGACCCTTTGGTTAGCAGCTGTAGCACTTAACCACTACTCCACCAGGGTTTCCTCTGCTGAGTAGTCTGAGGTTATTTTCCTTGACTGTCCTTTGTAGGTGACTTTTCATTTATCCATAGCTGCTCTTAAAATTTTCTCTTTGTCTTTGATTTTGGCAAGTTTGATTATAATGTCTTGGCGATTTTCTTTTGGGATCTACCTTGTGTGGGGCTTGATGAGCATCTTGGATAGATATCTTCTCATCTTTCACAATATCAAGGAGGTTTTCTGCCAACAAATCTTCAACAATTCTCTCTGTATTTTCTGTTATGCCTCCCTGTTCTGGTACTCCAATCTGTCGTAGGTTGTTTCTCTTGAGAGTCCCACGGAATTCTTAGGGTTTCTTTATTTTTTTAGATTCTTTTATTGGATTTTTCTTTGTATATATTGTTGCCAGTTGTTTCATTTTCCATCTTGCTAATTCTGACTTCTGTTTCCTCAATTGTGTTCCTCTAACTTTCTACTGAATTGTTCAATTCTGAAATTTTATTGTTAATCTTCTGAATTTTTGATTACTCTCTCTCTATGGGTTCTTGCAGCTTATTAAATTTTTCATTATGTTTTTTTCTTGAATAATCTTAATTTCCTTGGCTTGTTCTGTGTTTTCCTGATCTCTTGAAGAGTTCTGGGTATTAAGCTTTTGTATTCTACATCTGGAAATTCCAGGAAGACATATTCATCCAGAAGAGTCCTTGATTCTTTGTTTTGGGAGTTTGTTGAAGTCATCATGGTCTGCTTTTTTTATGTAATTTGATGTTGACTATTGTCTCCTAGCCATCTATAAGTTATTGTATTAATTTATTTTATGTTTGCTCACTGTGTCCTAGCTTCTTGCTTTGTTTTGTTTTGATACACCCATATAGGTTACGCAAGTGCTCTGACCTGATTATTAGAGCTTTTGAAGTGCTAATGTCCTGTCACCAGTTGGCTAATGCTGTTATCAGATATATTAGCCTAGGAGTTTATTCACTCTTCTTTAGATTCAGCTCTGGTGTCCAGGTATTTGGTCACCAAATGTGTGGTGCAGGCTCTCACTTACGACCTTAGAGGAGCAGTGGTGATTGGTGTGTGGACAGATTTCTGGTTGCTGCAGGGGGTCATGCTCTGAGCAAGGCAGGGGCCTGACAACCTTCTACTAAGTGTCTGTAAGGAAGATGCTTCCCTGTTCTCTGGTGTGCACTGGTGGATAGGCTCTGCAGCCGTACCATAGCCAACCAGTGGTTTTAACTGTAAGGACTGGGAGGTACCACTTAACCTTGGACCCCTGTTGCAGGTGGCTAGGTGGTGTGGGTTGGAGCCACCAGTCCTCAGGTGCCTGATGTCAGTGGGGACCCTGTTTAATTAAAGTGTCAGGATGAAACCTATTATAATAAATAGCTGTGTATCTAGTTCCAAATGATTACTCTCTCAGAAATATTTCTTAATAAATAGATATTTGAGATAAATTAGCTCTTCAGTTTAGAAAGCAGATTTTTATTAAGAGGTAACACTAGTTTTGGGTTTGAACCTGACTCCATAAATGAGGCTCCATAGGTGTGTGTTTCTCTGGTCTGCTTGGGTCATCTGGCATCTGCTTCACCATTTAAATGCTATTTTATGGAGTAAGGAGGTAGTGTAAAAGCAATAAGACATGTGAGTTCCTCCCAAAGTAGTTGAAAAATGTAAACATTTATGGTATTTGAAAGAACAATATTGCATTATTTTACTTACACTGAGAGAATAAGCAATTGCACTTTGAGAAACACAAATTACTCAATTTTCTCTAATTTAAGCAAGTTCTGTACTTATAAGTTTTAAAAGACATTTATCAACAGGTAGGAAGTATTTGCCTTTATTTCCTCTTATGTTATTGTTATTTGTCATTGAGTTGGTTTCCACTCATGGCCACTTACATATGACAGAATGAAATGTTGTCCGATCCTGTGCCATCTTCATAATCATTGGTGTGTTTGAGTCCATTGTTGTGGCTATTTTGTCAGTCTATCTCACTGAGAGCTCCCTGCATTTTTGCCAACCTTTACGAGCCATGATGTCTTTTTCTAGTGGTTGTTCTTTCCTGATGACTGTGTCCAGATTAAGCGAATTGAAGTTTTGCTGTCCTTGCTTCTAAAGAGCATTTTGGTTGTATTTCTTCTAAGACTGATTTGTTCATTCTTTTGGCATTCCGTGGTATATTCACCAACACCACAGTTCAAATGCATCCATTCTTCTGCCTTCCATTTTTATCATCCAACTTTCACGTGCATGTGAGGCCATTGAAAAGACCATGGCTTGGTTCAGGTACATCTTAGTCACCAAACTGACATCTTTGTTTTTTAAAACTTTAAAGTGGTCTTTTATAGTCAGAAACGACTTGACAGCAAGGATTTTCGGTTTGGTTTTTATCTTATAACAACCTTCTTTTGGTCATTCTCATGCTTGAGATTTGAATTTATAACATGTATAAATTTATCACTTTAAAGAACGTGGCAAGTCACATGACGGGCCAAAAAGAATTACTTAGGTGTTGTAGTGGATGGTATGGTGAGAGGTCCTCTGGCCACCAATGTACTTATTCCCTTGGCTGGGAAGAGTTTGCCTTCTGCTGACTCTGAGCTGCTAGCTCTGAGCAAGTGAGTTATCCAATCCAAGGTTATGCCCCCATTGGCATCCAATGACTTAGGTGGTGAGTGGAACAGAGAAGGGTGGGCGTAAGGAGTGCTTTATGCCTTATTCATTTACACGTTCTTCAGTTTTCTTAGTGAGTAAGTCTAGTTACTCTGCCCACCACTGGCAACTCAGATTTTAAATACAGTTTGAGAAAGTATAAAAACTTTGCCACATAAGGTGACTACATGGTTAACATGCCAGAGTGAAATAAAATTAATACATGGTAGAGTTTGCTTTAGAGATGAGATTTATTTTAATAGCTTTGTAAATGACTTCAGTCTTGATAATACAAGAATCAGTAAGAGCCTAAAGGGATTGCTTACATTTTTAGTTTACACTTTACAGTCTTTTATGGGGCAAATTATTTGCCGTAGTGGTATTAAGGGATTTGCAAAGATCTTATGATATAAGATAATGATGAAAGTTGACATTTATTGAGCTTTGTATTTATTATTGCTTTTAACATTCACAGCTATTGAGTTGTTGTTGTTCAGTGCCTTCGTGTTGGTTCCATCTCGTAGCAACCCTGTATACACCAGAACGAAAACACTGCCCCGTCCTGCAATATCCTCACAGTCATTGGTTTGCTTGAGCCCATTGTTGCAGCCACTGTGTCAGTCCATCTCATTGAGGGTCTTCCTCTTTTTCACTGACCCTCTACTTTACCAAGCATGATGTACTTCTCCAAGGATTGTACAAAGTACATGAGGCAAAGTTTTGCCATCTTCACTTCCAGAGAGGATTCTGGCTGTAATTCTTCGATGCCAAATCTGTTCGTTCTTCTGGCAAGCCATGATATATTCAATTTTCTTTGCCAGCACCACAATTCAAAGGCGTCAATTATTCTTTGGTCTTTCTTATTCACTGCCCAGCTTTTTCATGCATATGAGGCAATTAAAAATACCATGGCTTGAATTAGGCACACCTTAGTCCTCAAAGTGACATCTTTGCTTTTTAACACTTCAAAGAGGTCTTTGGAGCAGATTTGCCCAATGCAGTACATCATTTGATTTCTTGACTGCTGCTTCCATGGGTGTTAATTGTAGATTCAAGTGAAACGAAATCCTTGATAACTTCAATCTTTTCTCCTTTTATCACAATGCTGATTATTGGGTAAGTTGTGAGGATTTTTGTTTTCTTTATGTTGAGGTACAATCCCTACTGGAGGCTGTAGTCTTTGATTGTCATCAGTAAGTGCTTCAAGTCCTCTTTGCTTTCAGTAAGCAAGGTTGTGTCAACTGCATATTACAGGTTGTTAACCAGTCTTCCTCCAATCCTGATGTCATGCTCTTCTTCATATAGTCCAGCTTCTCAAATTATTTGCTCAGCATACAGATTGAATAAGTATGGTGAAAAGGTACAACCCTGACACACACCTTTCTGGACTTTATACCATACAGTATCCACTTGTTCTGTTCAAACAACTGCCTCTTGATCTATGTAAAGTTTCCTCATGAGCACAATTACTTGCTGTGGAATTCCCATTCTTCCCAATATTATCCATAATTTGTTTTTGATCTCCACAGTCAAATGCCTTTGCATAGTCAAAAAACACAGGTAAATATCTTTCAGGTATTCTCTGCTTTTGGCAAAGATCCATCTGACATCAGCAGTGATATTCCTCATTCCACATACTCTTCGGAATCCAGCTTAAATTCCTGGCAGCTCCCTGTTGATGTACTGCTGCAACCACTTTTGAAAGATCTTCAGCAAAATTTTATTTGTATGTGATATTGATGTTGTTCAATAATTTCTGCATTCTGTTGAATCCCATTTCTTTAGAATGGGCACAAATATGGATCTCTTCTAGTTGGTTGAGCAGGTAGCTGTCTTCCAAATTTCTTGGCATAGATGAGTGGGCACTTCCAGGGCTTCATGCATTTGCTGAAACATCTCAATTGGTATTCTGTCAATTCCCAGTGCCTTGCTTTTTGCCAATGTCTTTTGTGCAGCTTGGGCTCCTTCCTTCAGTACTATTGCTTCTCCATCATATCCTGAAATGGTTGAATGTCAGCCAATTATTTTTGGTACAGTGATTCTGTGTATTCCTTCCATCTTTTTTTGATGCTTCCCACATCATTCAATATTTTCCCCATAGAATCCTTCAGTATCTCAACTGGTAGCTTGAATTTTTTCTTCAGTTCTTTTAGCTTGAGAAATGCCAAAGGTGTGCTTCTCTTTTGTTTTTCTATCTCCAGGTCTTTGCACAGTTCATCATAATACTTTGTCTTCTCAAGCTGCCCTTTGAAATCATCTGTTCAGCTCTTTTACTTTGTCATTTCTTCCATTTGCTTTACTCTATGTTCCAGTGCAGGTTTCAGAGTCTCTTCTGACATCTACTTTCATCTTCTTTTTTTTTCCCCTGTCTTTTTAATGACCTTTTGCTTTCTTCATGTATGATGTCCTTGATGTCATTCCTCATCTTGTCTGGTCTTTGATCATTAATGCTCAATGTGTCAAATCTGTTCTTGGGATGGCCTCTAAATTCAGATGGGATATACTCAAGGTTGTATTTTGACTGTTGTGGACTTACTCTAATTTTCTTCAGTTTCAGTTTCAGCCTGTGTATGAGCGATTGATGGTCTGTTCCACAATTGGCCCCTGGCTTTGTTCCGACTGATGATATTGAGTTTCTCCGTTGTCTCTTTCCACAGATGTAGTTGGTTTGATTCTTGTGTATTCCATTGTCAAGGTCCACGTGTATAGTCACTTTTTATGTTATTGTAAAAAGGTGTTTGTAATGAAGAAGTCATTGATCTTGCAGAATTCTATCATGTGATCTCTGGCACTGTTTCTATTACTGAGACTGTATTTTCCTATTACTGATCCTTCTTCTTTATTTCCAACTTTTGCATTCCAATTGCCAGTAATTATCAATGCATCATGATTGCATGTTTGATCAGTTTCAGACTGCAGAAGTTGGTAAAAATCTTCAATTTCTTCATCTTTGGCCTTAGTGGTTGGTGCATAAATTTGAAAATAGTTGTATTAACTTGTCTTCCTTGTAGGTGTATGAATATTATCCTATCACTGACAGCATTGTATTTCAGGATAGAGCTTGAAATATATATATATATATATATATATATATATATATATATATATATATATATATATATATATATTTTGATGATTGCTGTAACATCATTCCTCTTCAATTTGTGACTCCTGGCATAGTAGACTATATGATTGTCTGATTTAAAATGGAAATACCAGTCCATTTCTGCTCACTAATGCCTAGGATATTGATCTCTATGTGTCCCATTTCCTTTTTTGATGACTTCTGATTTTCCTAGATTCATATTTTCTATGAATATTTGCAGCTGTTTCTTCTCATTTTGAGTTTGCCACATCAGCAAATGAAGGTCCCAAAAGCTTGACTCCGTTATGTCATTAAGGATGTCTCTACTTTGAGGAGGCAGCCCTTTCATCTTAGTATTTTGAGAACTTTCCAACTGAGGGGCTCATCTCCAGCAGTACATCAGACAATGTACCACTGCTATTCATAAGGTTTTCACTAGCCAATTTTTTCTGAAGTAAACTGCCAGGTTCTTCTTTCTAGCCTGTCTTAGTCTGGAAGCTCCGCTGAAACCTGTCCACCAAGGTTGACCTTGCTGGTATTTGAAATACCAGTGACATAGCTTCCAGCATCACAACATGCAATCCACCACAGTATGACAAACTGGCAGAGGAGTGGTGGAATTATCCAGATAGGTGGAAGTTTTTACTGAAATTTCATATAAATTGGATTGTGTAGTATGAAGCCTTTTATGTTTGATTTCCTTTGATTAGCTACTATGTTTGCCATGCTGTTCTGTGCATCGGTATTTCCTCTGTTTTTAAATTGCTAAATAGTTTCCAAAAATATGAACGTATACCATAATTTTTAAATATATTCACCAGGTGATGCTCATTTGAGATCTTTCCAATTTTTTGGCAGTTGTGAATACTGCTTTTATAAACATTCATGTTGAATATTACATAGATATATGCTTACATATCTCTTGGGTAAACATGTAGATTGGGATTTCTGGGTCATATTTTGTTATTTTAACTTTACAACAGACTGACATACTGTTTTCTAATGGCCCTAGACCAAGTTTCATTCCTGTTAGCATTAAAAGTTCCAATTGCTCCACATCCTCAGCAACACTTGGTATTGCCGTTCTTTTTAAAATTGTTTTAGTGGGTGGGTAGTCATATCTCATTGTGATTTTAATTTCCGTTTATCTAATAACTAATCATGCTGAGCATCTTTTATGGCTTATTTGCTATTTGTATATCATTTTTGTGCCCATTTAAACAATGTTGGTTGTATGCTTTCTTATTATTGAGTCTTATGAATTCTTTATATAGTCTGGAAACTAGACCTTTGTTAGATGCATGTTTTGCAACTATTTACTTCTTATTAGTATTCATCTTGAAATCAGGTAGTATGAGTCCTCCCACTTTGTTTTTATTTTTCAAAATTGTTTTGGTTTTTCTAGGTCCTTTGTCTTTCCATGTAAATTTTAGAATCAGCTTGTTGATTTCTACACAGAAATCCTGCTGGGATTTAGATTGTGATTATGTTAATATTATCATTTTGGATTAATAGGCATTTTAGCAAAATTTAATGTTCTCTAACTTGTGAACATATTATCTCTCTCCACTTATTTGGTCTTATTTCACTTCATTTTGCAATGTTTTGTAATTTTCCATTTATGTATCTTGCACATCTTTTGTTAGCTATTTCTAACAATTTTACTTTTTGATGTTCTTGTAAATGAAGTTTTAAAATTTCATTTTCTAACTGTTTATTGGTAATATATAGAAATATCATTGAATTTTATTTATTAACTTTGCACACTGTGACCTAATACACTTTTTAGTTCTGGTTGATATTTTTGTGAATTATTTAGGATTTCCTACGTACACAGTTATATCATCTGACATGGTGGTTTTACTCATTCTTCTTTAATCTATATGCTCTTCAATACCATTTTATATGGAAGTGGTGAGAGCAGATGATTTTTGCCTTTTTCTTGGTCCCAGACAGAAAGCACTAAATTGTTCACCATTGAGTATGTTAGCTGTAAGTTTTTGTAGATGCCCTTAATCAGGTTGAGGAAGTTCCCTTGTATTTCCAGCTTATTGAGATTTTTAAAAAATCATAAATCAATATGGAGTTTTGTCAAATGCTTTTTATGCATCTATTCAAATCATGTTTTTTCTTCTTTATTAATATGGTTATTACATTGATTAATTTTCAAATATTAAATCAACCTTGCAATCCCAGGTAAACTTCACTTGCTCAAGGCATATTATTATTTTTTATACATTTTTGGGTTAATTTCGTAATATTTTGTTAAAAATTTCTTGTGGGTATTCAAGAGAGATATTAGTTTTTAGTTTTTTTTTTGTGACCACATCTTTATTTATTTATTTTTTATTTTAGTGTTAGAGTAATACTAGAGTCATAAAATGAATTGGGAAGTGTCTTCCTGGCTATTTTCTGAAAGAGTTTTTGTAGGGTTGGTATTATTTATTTCTTAAACGTTTGATAGAATTTAGTGTTGAAAATATCTGTACATGGAGTTTTCTTTAGGGAAGGTTTTAAATTTGTTTCATTGAACGTATATAGAGCTATTAAATATTTCAATTTCTTCTATTAATTTTGCATTTATTAGGAATTTGTTCTTGAAACCTAAGTTGTCCAGTTTATAGGCATAATGTTGTAATATTCAATTATTGATCTTTAATATCTGTGGGATCTGAAATGGTATCCTCTCATTCGTGAGTGGTAATTGGTGTCGTCCCTATTTTTTTCTTCATCAAGTTAGCTTGGTTTATTAATTTCGGTACCGGAAACTGCTAGTGTTTGAGATGCAATCATGTGTTCATTTAGGATATGGTGGCAAAAAAGCAAATGCAGTACCCACCTGCATTGCAGTGTTATAAAGTAGTCAGAAAATAAGCAAGTAAAAATGTAAATATATAGTTAACATTTTAATTAAGTGATATAAAGAAAAAGAGCAGGATACTTTGATAGAGAACAGGAGGGGAGGGTAGGGGCTGGGGGCTATGTATAAACCAAAAAACCTGTTGCTTTCGAGTCAATTCTGACTCATACTTATGGTAGTTAGGAAATAGACATTACAGAGGCAGTAACAATTAAGCTGAAATCTGATGGGCGAAACAGAGCCCTCCTTGGGATTAGCAAATAGAAGGTTGATCTGGACAGAGGGAACAACTTGTATGAGGTTCTTGAGGTGAGAATGCTTTTAGAGTGTTCGACAGGGAGCTGCCAGAAATTCAAGCTGGATTCAGAAAAGGATGTGGAATGAGGGATGTAATTGCTGATGTCAAATGGATCTTGGCTGAACTCAGAGAATACCAGAAAGATGTCTTTCTGTGTTTTATTAACTACATAAAGGCATTGGGCTATGTGGATCATAACAAATTATGGATAACATTGGAAAGAACGGGAATTTCAGAACACTTAATTGTGTTCATGTGGAATCTGTATATAGTTAAACAGGCAGTTATGTTTAAAATATTGTGTGGTTTAAAATCAGAAAGTGTGTCAAGGTTGTATTCTTTCACTATATTTAATCTGTATGCTGAGCAAATATTCCAAGAAAACCAAACCAAACCCATTGCTGTCGAGTTGATTCTGACTCATAGCGACCTATGAGCAAATAATCCAAGAGGCTGGACTATATGAAGAAGAAGATGGCATCAGGATTGGAGTAAGACTGATTAACAACTCTGGCGATATGCAATCGATACAACCTTGCTTGCTGAAAGGAAAGAGAACTCGAAGCACTTACTGATGAAGAGGAAAGACTACCGCCTTCAGTATGGATTATAACTCAACATAAAGAAAACAAAAATCCTCACAACTGAGCCAATAAGCAACATCATGATAAATGGAGAAAAGATTAAAGTTGTCAAAGATTTCATTTTATTTGGATCCACAATAACACCCATGGAAGCAGCAGTCAAGAAATCAAATGACTTATTGCATTGGGCAAATCTGCTGCAAAAGACCTCTTAAAGTATTGAAAAGCAAAGGTGTCACTTTGAAGACTAAGGTGCACCTGACCCAAGCCAGGGTGTTTTCAATCACCTTATATGCATGTGAAAGTTGGACAATGAATCAGGAAGATGGAAGAAGAATTGATACATTGAATTATGGTGTTGGTGAAGAATATTGAATATACCATGGACTGCCAGAAGAATGAACAAATATGCCTTGGAGGAAGAAGAGCCAGAATGCTCCTTAGGAGTGAGGATGGCAGGACTTTGTCTAATATACTTTGGACGTGTTATTGGGCAAGACCAGTCCCTGGAGAAGGACATCATTTAAAGGTAAAGTAGAGGGTCAGTGAAAAAGAGGAAGACCCTCAAGAGATGGATTGACACAGTGGCTGCAACAGTGGGCTCAGACGTAGCAAAAATTGTGAGGATGGGTCAGGACTGGGCAGCATTTCGTTTTGTTGTACATGGGGTCTCTGTCAGGTGGAACTGACTCAAAGGCACCGAAGAACAACAATAACAAGTAACTGAAAGGAGCCTGATAGAGCTTGGTGAAGAGGAGGGTAAATTAAAATAAATTTAAAGACTAGGCAGGCTTAGGTCAGGCAGGGATTTGTGGACCATTGTAGGAAATGCAGTTCCTGACTTAATGTACAGGGAGATAGGTATTCATAAATACGTATTTGTGAAACAACACGATAAGTTCTATAATCGAGGCATAAATCAGGAGTTGGAAAGCTTTTATTTTAAACATCCAGATAGTAAATATTTTAGGCTGTTTGGGTCATAATGTCTCTCTCACAACTACTCAACTCTGTGTTACAGTATGGAGCATGCCTTAGAGAATAAACGAACAAGTCTGTGTTTAAAAACAAAACTCAAACCAAAAAAACCCCACATTTTATTTAAAATAATTTGGCCCATGGGCTATGGTTTTCTGATCCTTCTGATCCAAGAAAAGAACAGAAAAAAAAAAAAATTAAAGAGATTTTCAGTGAAATTTGAAGGATGAACAAATTTTTCTTAGTTAAAAAAAATAAATAAATGAAGGATTAGTATTCCAGATATAGAAGAACAGTGAGATATGAAAGGGAATATGCTCTTACTGGAGTGATACAAAATGTGGCACATTTGGGCAGCAGTGTGTGTAAATGTGTTGGGTGTGTGCCTGTGTATACGTACGTATGCACGTGCCTGCGATGGAAAGATACAGTGGAATTAAAGAATATGAGATTACTGAGGTGGCAGGTCTGAGAAACATGCTAAGGCATTTGGAGTTATCTGAGAGGCAGATTTTTAAAGTATTTCATTATCACGCTTATGTTCAGGCGTTAAATGACATTAGTGTGAAAGATGAATTAGAGGTAGATGAAAGCACAAGCGTTTTTCTTGTCAAAAACCTCTGATGGCTTCCTGTTTCTTCCAAAATAAGTCTGAACTTCTGTTGCTGTTTAGATCTCCACATACATTTCCAGGCTAATTTTTCCTCCTTCCTCGCAGGAGGAAGTTCATCCTCCATGATGATCTCACCTAGAAATTTGGCTTCTCTTATCTAAAGGCTCAACTCAACTGCACCTGCTTTTTGTTTGTTTGTTCTTTTGTTGTAATTCAAAGAATCTCTTTAGAGATTTCCTAAACCTATTAGCTCCCACTCCACCACTCCTTTGTTGACTGTAGTTCACAATGTGGGCACCTGGATACCCAATGCCTCATGTGTGCTCCTATTGAATGTTTCTTTCTTATGTATTACCAGGTTATAAACTCCTTGAGCAGAGAAACCATGGCTTCCCACAAAGTGCTTGTCTTATTGCTGAGAATGTTCTAAGGCTCAATACTCGCATTGATTAATTGATACAAATATCAATAATATTGAAAATTTTGCCTGAGCAGAAGCTAATGGAAAGATTAGTTTATAGCCCAGATAAAGATTTTCATTAGAATTTCCAAAATAATTTCACATTGTTGTTTGATATTTATGCATGAATTATTTGTATATTAAAACATTATAGTAGTAGATTGAATACAAAGCTGTACACTTTCTGTTTTTAATTTTGAAAGCTAACATATTTTCTATCCTTGGGCAGAAAAAAAAAAAATGTTCTGCTCTGAATAATTCATTATGAACCTAGACTGGGAGTGGATATGAAGCAGAACAGTTGAATGTCACAGAGTTGAGTTTAAACTTTCACGTAGCACAGCGAGTTTAGAGCTTAGGCAGTTATATATTCTATGCCTTCCATGACCTAATGTTTAAAATAATACACAGTCACAGTTGAAATATTCATCCTATGACAATAAGTTACTTGTTACCTTTAATGGAATACATAATATTATTAAGATCTACGAACCTTTTTTTTTTTTTTAAGGACAGCTGTGTTGTGCCATTGAGTCAATTCCAAGTCATAGTGACCCTATAGGACAGAGTAGAACTGCCCCGTAGGGTTTCCTAGGCTGTACTCTTTATGGGAGCAGATCTCCAAGCCTTTCCATCCATGTGGCTGCTGGTGAGTTTGAACTGCTGACCTTTTGGTTAGCAGCCAAGCACTTAACTATTGCACCCTGGGGCTTTTTTTGAGGATTAAAGGGCCATATCTAGAGGAGTCTGTTTGCTTTAAACAGATTGTGAAAACTTCTTTCAAAAAAACACATTCTCCCCTCCCTCTACACCATGTTGTTGTTGTTGTTAGGTGTCCTCAAATAAATTCTGACTCATAGTGAGCAACCTTACTTACAACAGAATGAAACACTGCCTGGTCCTGCGCCATCCTCATAATCACTGCTATGTTTGAGGCCATTGTTGCAGCCACTGTGTGAATCCACCTTATTGAGGGTCTCTCTTTTGCTGACCCTCTACACCATGACCCAAACCCAAACCTGTTGGCATTGTGTTGATTCTGACTCACAGCGACTCTACAGAGCAGAGTAGAACTACCCCAATAGGGTTTCCAAGGAGTGGCTGGTGGATTCGAACTGCTGACTTTTTCGTTAGCAGCTAAGCTTTTAACCACTGTGCCACCACGGCTCCCTCTACACCATATAAGGGTGATCATATAATATTTGTCCTTTTGTCTGTAGCTTATTTCACTTACCAGTTTTTTCATTGCGGTGGTATGTATCAGAAATTCATTTCTCTTTATAGCTGAATAATACTCTATTGTATGTATAGAACATATTTTATTTATCCGTACATCTGTTGATGGATACTTGGGTTGTTCCTTCACTTTTTTTCTTCTTCTTTAAACTCAAATAATTTAAGCGGAGCCTCTTGGACTGTGTTGCTCTTTTTATCTTGCTCTTTAGACCCCAGGAGCTGCACACTAGGAGGAAGTGTGGAAATGTGATTGACTAATGATCACCTTGTCATTATTCACAACACTTTGGTTGGTTATGTCAAACTTTATTCCTCCTTGAAAGGAATTAAGCCAGTAGTCACTGATGGGGCCTCATTCTGTGAAACAGTGATCAGAGGAGTATCACCTCTTAGGCTAGTCTCTTATTTGACATGAAATGGAGCCTGTGAAAGCAGGGACAGTCCCAGGCTTCTGATTGCCTCTCCCCAGGTTCAGTACAATGGAGTCTGAGTGGATGGAAACAGTGGATGGTTTCTAATATGTCCTTTATTACAGTTACCTTTAAGTCCCTAAGGAATCACAGCAGGGAAAGTTAACAGTTATTTTCCTAGATTAATTAACCTCTTGAGGCACAAGTTTCCTTTCAGATCAATGGTGGCTAGTGTTTTAGTAGGGCCGAATCGTTCCACATGTCTGTCAGTTTATCATACTGAGATGGTTTATGTGTTGCTATGGTGCTGGAAGCTATGCTGCTGGTACTGGAAATACTAGCAGCATCATCCGTGGTGGATAAGTTTCAGGGAAGCTTCCAGACTGAGACAGGCTAGGAGAAAAGGGTCTGATGTTCTAAAAATTAGCCAATAAAAACCTTATGGAGAACAACAGGATGTTAGATATAGCACTTGAAGCTGAGCCCCACAGGTTGAAAAGCACTTAAAATATGACTGGGGAAGAACTGCCTCTTCAAAATAGAGTCAATTTTAATGATGCAGATAGAGTAAAACCTTTGGGACCTTCTTTTGCTGATGTGGCACGGCTCAAAATGAGAAGCAACAGCTGCAAACATCTATTAGTAATCAGAACGTGGAATGTATAAAGCATGAATCCAGGAAAATTGGAAGTCATTAAAAGTGAATTGGAATGCTGAAGATTGATATTCTAGGCATTAGTGAGCTGAAATGGACTGGTTTTGTCCATTTTGAGTCTAACAATCATCTACTATGTTAAAAAAAAAATCATCTACTATGTTAGGAATGACAAATTGAAGAAGCTTGGCTTTGCATCCCTAGTCAAAAAGAACATTTCAAAATCTATCTGAAGTGCTGTGCTGTCAGTGACAGGTTAATATCCATATGCCTTCAAGGAAGACCAGTTCATATTATTCAAATTTATGCACAAACCACGAATGCCAAAGATGAAGAAATTAAAGATTGTTATGAACTCTATAGTCTGAAATTGATCTAATGTGCAAATAAGATGCATTGATAATTACTGGTGATTGGAATGACAAAGTTGGAAACAAAGAAGAAGGATCAGTAGTTGGAAAATACTACCTTAGTGGCAGAAATGATGCTGGAGATCACATGATCAAATTCTGTAAGATTAATGACTTATTTATTGGAATAATTTTTTCAGACAGTGTTCCACTGCTATTTGTAAGGTTTTCAATGGCTAATTCTTTTCAGTAGTAGGTTGCCAGGTCCTTCTTCCTAGTCTGTCTTAGTCTGGAAGCTCAGCTGAAATCTGTCCACCAGGGGTGACCCTGCTGGTACTTGAATACCGGTGGCATAGCTTCCAGCATCAGAGCAACACTCAAGCCTCTATAGTACAACAAACTGACAGACATGTCAAGGATTTTTCATTTTACTTGGATCCACAATCAACGCTCACAGAAGCAGCAGTCAAGAAATCAGATGATGCATTGCATTGGGCACATCTGCTGCAAAAACCTCTTTAAGGTGTTAAAAAGCAAAGATGTCACTTTGAAGACTAAGGTGCATCTGACCCAAGCCATGGTGTTTTCAGTCGCCTCATATGCATGTGAAAGCTGGACAATGAATAAGACTGAAGAAGAACTGACACCTTCGAATTATAGTGTTGGTGAAGAATATTGAATATACATGGACTGCCAAAAGAATGAACAAATCTCTCTTGGAAGAAGTACAGCCAGAAGTGAGGATAGTGAGACTTCATCTCACATACTTTGGACATGTTATCAGGAGGGACCAATCACTGGAGAAGGACATCATTCTTGGTAGAGGGTCAGCAAAAAATAAGAAGTGTCTCTATGAGATGGACTGACATAGTGGCTGCAACGATGGGCTCAAGCATAACAATTGTGAGGATGTCACATGACCAGGCAGTGTTTCATTCTGTTGTACATAGGGTCGCTATGAGTCAGAACCGACTCGATGGCACCTAACAACATAACAGCAACAACTTTTTTCAACAGCACAAATGATGACTATTAGACCGTGCCAAATGGTTTACACAGGAAGCACATCTACTACATCTATGGAAAGAGACTATGGAGAAGCTCAATATTATTAGTCAAGAAAATCTAGGAACTGACTGTGAAACAGACCATGAATTGCTTATATGTAAGTCTAAGGTGAAGCTGAAGAATATCAAAGCAATTCCAAGAGAGCCAAAGTACAACTTTGAATACTTCCTGCCTGAATTTAGAGACCATCTTAAGATTTTATTCACTGAACACTAATGACCAAAGACCAGAAGAGTTGTGGGATGACCTCAAGGACATCATACATGAAGAAAGTAAAAGTCTGTTAAAGACAGGAAAGTAAGAAAAGACCAAAATGGATGTCAGAAGAGACCCTGAAAATTGCTCGTAAGTCCAGAGTAGCTAAAGTGAACAGAAGAAATGATGAAGTTAAAGAGCTGAACAGAAAATTTTAAAGGGCAGTTCAAAAAAACAAGGTAAACAATTATAATGAAATGTGCTAAGTCCTGGATTTAGAAAATAGAGAATGTAGAACACAAATGACATTTCTCAAGCTGAAAGAACTGAAAATTCAAGCTACAAGTTACAATCTAAAAGGATTATATGGGCAAAAAATTGAATGATGCAGGAAGCATCAAAAGATGATGGAAGGAACACACAGAATCACTTTACCAAAAAGAATTGGTCAGTGTTTAGCCATTTCAGGAAGTAGCATGTGATCAAGAACTGCTGATAATGAAGAAAGAAGTTCAAGCTGTAATGAAGGCATTGGTGAAAAACAAGGCTCCAGGGATTGAAGGAATGGCAATTGAGACGCTTCAACAAACAGATGCAATGCTGAAAGTGTTTACTTATCTATGTCAAGAATTTTGAAAGACAGTTACCTGGCCAACTGACTGGAAGAGATCCATGTTTGTGCCCATTCCAAAGAAAGACAATCAAATGGAATGTGGGAATGATTGAACAATATCATTAATATCACATGCTAGCAAAATTATGCCAAAAATAATTAAAAAAAATGACTACAGAAATACATTGACAGGGAACTGTCAGAAGTTCAAGCCAGATCAGAAGAGGATATGGAATGAGGGATATCACTGCTGATGTCATATGGATCGTGGACAAAATCAGAGAATACCAGAAAGACGTTACTGGTGTTTTATTGACTATGAGAAGACATTTGACTAAACAGTGGGTCATAAGAAATTATGGATAACATCCAAAGAATGAGAATTCCGAAACACTTAATTGTGTTTATGAGGAAGTTGTACATGAATCAAGAGGCGGTCTTTTGAACAAAAGAAGGGGATAATGTGTGATTTAAAATTTGGAAAAGATGTGTGGCAAGGTTGTACCTGCTCACCTTACTTATTCAATTGGTATACTTAACAAATAATCCAAGAAGCAGGACGATCTAAAGAAGAAAGTGCATCAGGATTGGAGCAAGACTCATTAACAACCTGTGATATGCAGATGACACAACCTTGCTTGCTGAAAAGTGAAGACAACTTGAAACACTTACTGTCGAAGGGCAATGACTACAGCCTTCAATATGGATTACACCTGAACATAAAGAAAATGAAAATCCTCACAACTGAATTGATCAACAACATCATGATAAACAGAGAAAAAATTGAAGTTGCCAAGGATTTCATTCTACTTGGATCAACAATTAATGCCCATGGAAGCAACAGTCAAGGAGAATGAACAAATCGGTCTTGGGGGAAAGAAGGTCAGAATCCTCCTTAAAAATGAGGATGGCGAGACTTTGTCTTGCTTACTTTGGACACGTCATCAGGAAAAGACCAATTGCTAGAAAAAGCCACCACGTTTGGTAAAGTAGAGGGTCAGGGAAAATGAGGGAAACCCGAACCAAAAAATATAAGGATGGGGCAGGACCAGACAATGTTTCTTTCTGTTATATGTAAGGTTGCAATAATTGAGAACTCACTGGACAGCAACTAACAACAATACAATCTTTCTTAGCAAGCAAGTTGTGCTTCCCTTATAATATGACTCCTCCACTACAAGCAGCTCCTACCATAAGGTGCAGCTCAGGAGAAAACCCGGTAATAGAACTTAATGCTCCTTGCTAAACACTTTCTTCTTCCTCAAGTGCTGAGAGTGAGCCCAGAGTCAATTCAGGATTCCCTTCCTACATACCCAGCTTACAACACACGATGTTGCATAGGTATACTACTGGCATCATGCTTGATTTTATAGTTTTGGTATTCTAAACCCTTTGAATAAATTGGGAATATACATTTTTAAACTGTTGAACACTGCAACAGATCAATCAACGGGGGACTGTCCTACTGAGTTCTTATGTCCTTTCACGGGCACATTTAGATATAGCCAGGCAGACTTGGAAACACAGCTTGTGAAACACTGTCCTAATGTTTCTCAAGTACTTTTGGAATATCTTGTTTGGAGTTGAATGCTTTTTTGGGCATTGACTCTCAATACTTCCTTTCATTCAGCATAGTACTACAAAGCTCCCAAAATTCTATCTTTGCAAAGGTATAAAGAAAATGGAAGATTATAATGCTTTATATAATTCTAATGCTACCTATCTCTGTATGGAAATTATGCATACTTGATATTTTTTGTTTCTACTGAGTATAAAAAATCATGTCCTCTTAATGCCTTTAATCAAAAAAAGAAAGTTGCAATTGGATCATCACAATTAATCATTTCTGCCCCAGGAATTTTTTTTGTTTTGTTTTGCTCCAGGAAACCCTGGTGGCATAGTGATTAAGTGCTATAGCTGCTAACCAAAAGGTTGGCAGTTGAAATCCACCAGGTGCTCCTTGGAAACTCTGTGGGGCAGTTCTACTCTGACCTGTAGGGTCACTATGAATAGGAATTGACTCGAAGGCAATGGGTTTGGTTTTTTTATTTTGCCCCAGGAAAGGTGGTAATAGAGATTCAGATACCTTTTTTCCCTTGAAGCAATTATCAGGTCATGCCCATGAAGCTTGGCTGAAGACACAACTGTTTTTCTGATCTTTAATTTGAGAAGGAGTCCAAATCTGTTTGAATGTTTGGGGTGGGGCGGGGGTGGCGGGGGGGAAGGAGAACACATTAACATCAGAGATTTAAAAACAGTGTGGAAAATATTACTTAAGGAAGGAATATGTTGAAAAGCATTTTGTGATTGTTCTGTGGTTCTCGATATTTCAAAATATTTCACAGGTTTTAAAAAGAACGAATAGTTGATAAAAAGGAGAGAGCATTTCCTGATTTTGTAATATCCTGAAATGCCTAGACTACCAGAATATGAGATTACGTGTTCTTCAATCATAGTGATGATAGAATGGAGGAAGCGTTTGTGTGGAAGGAGCACAGTTTAGGAGCTAGGTAGAGCTTCATACAAATCACCAATCTACGGCTTAATCACTGTGTGAGTGAGTGTGACCTTGGGCAAGTTATTTAAATACTGGATTTTGGAGCCCTTAGTTGTCAAGTAAGACAATCTTATCAGGCAAACAGAAATTACTCTATCAGGAAAGCAGAAATCACTTTATAAAAAAAGAGAGAGAGAGAATTTAGTCTAGGAAATTGGTTACACAGGTGCTAAACGAGCTGTGAAACCAAGCAAGGAAAAAGTGAGACAACCTAGAAATGACAACCAGAAGCTTCTACGTGGAAGGATCAAAGGAGAATAAAGCAAGGCCAGAGCCTGAAATGGTTATCTAGTAGAAATGGTAGCAGTGGGCCAGATCAGAGGACCTGAAGTCAAGTAGGAGACTAAATGCTGCAGGAGATAATGCCCAAGGCAAAGTGCAGGGGGGAATTCTCTAGCTTCTCTCTTCTGCCTGACCTCCAATATCCTGCCAGTGCCTCCCAGGGGCTGTACCCAGCTGGAAGCCAGCTGACAGAGAACAGAGTAGGGAAACAGAAAGAATGAATCTAGTAACAACAGGCCAAGAATTGGCAAAAAATGCTTGAGTATTAAACGTGATAATATACATAAATAATCTGTTGTGCTTTGCACGTAATAGATGATCAATAAATTGTGTAATTAGTGTAATGATACACAAACTAATGCATTTTGTTTTAAACATGAGTTAAATGTAATTCATAATATTTCTCATACTATGTTTAAATATAAGTATATTATGTGTCATTGCTACTCCTAGTTCTTATTTTGTCCCAGTGAATTCTATTTCTGTAAGTTATGATTGATCTCAGGAACATATGCAATTTTATTAACTCACAAATCGTACAGACGTAAGTGCTTGTATTTTAGGTTCAAACAGTGAGGACTCATCTACATACTTCAGCCACACAAGTGGGGGATAGATACACTATCCAGTAGTTGTTTCTGGCAGAAAAATACTGTATGTTACGTGAAGTGGGGAGGAGAAGAAATCTAAAACTACGAGCATCCCAGTTTTAATTCCAACAGTGTGATGAATCGTCCCCCATATTATATAAGCAAGGCTACTCTTTGTAAATCATACCACCCTTCAGAAATTCAAATTCTTCGTTGTTGAGAATTTTGATGCATTAAAATCAGAGGTTTTTTTTTTTTTCCTTAAAGGATGGTGATAAAATGAAATAATCTGTAGCCTCTGGACAGGCATCACAGTAATTGCCTTGGACAGTCTCAACCCAAGACAGATTCTGAAATATAATTGGCTACTGCACAATTTGATTCATATAATGTTAAGATGCTTGTTGAAAGATTAAAAAAAAAATTGACTCTTAAATATGAAAAAAGAATGCCCTTTGTCACCAAAGGCTACAACGTGTGATAACAAGATTCAGGATTTGAAATGATTAACTTAATGTTGCTTCACATTAATTCATAGTAGAACCTGTGGGTGATAGTCTACTGACTACTGTTAACACTTATCAGATATGAAATGTTAGCTCCCTAGTTTTTATCCACATTTTTAACATTTATGATTGCTCATTTATTGAGAAATACACATGCATTTCTCTTAACCTAAAACTGAATAATTACAAATGTTACAGTCACCCCCTTGGAAGTGGTTAGGTTAAAGGTAGGGCTGAGGAAACTACTCAATTGCATCTGGATTTGACCATTTTCGCTTATCATCCTGAATCGGGAGAAAAAGAATGTCTTTCTCCTTTAAGGTCTCCCTGCTGTCTGTCTGCTTGACCCCATTACCTTTTCCAGCTGAGATTTCTGGAAGGCGATAATATTCTAAAATAGGATATATCTCTTGACCCATTCTCCTAAAATTATAAAAAAATAGCAAGTATGAAATGAATGAACCAAGAAGACAACAAGTTTAATCTTTTCTTCTTCCTTTGAACATGTCCCTTCCTCTTTTTGAGCTCTTAATGTTGTTTAAAATGTCCCTGGGTAAGGCAAAAGATTAACACAGTCAGCTGCTAACCAAAGGGGAACTTGGAAGAAAGTTCTGGCAGTCTGCTTTTGAAAAATCAGCTATTGAAAACCATACGGAGCACAGTTCTACTCCGACATACACGGGTCACCGTGAGTTGGAATCCACTCAGAGACAACTTTTTTTTTGGTTCGATGTTCTTTGAGCTTCCATCCGTATCTGGGCTATCCTCCCTACAAGATGTGAAATGAAGACTGAGGGTTTGAGTAGAAGTAGAGGAAGCAAAAAATGTGCAGGGTTTTGTGCCAGGTATAAAGCTATGAACTGGAAAACAACCCAGATTTACCCTTAAGGGTTTATAGGGTTTAGAGCTGAGGTCAGCAGAGCATCATAGATCTAGAAAGGTATAAACTCATGGATTCTTAAATTTGAAGAAGAATTTAGAAGCACAGATTCTCTCATCAGTCCACTACTGGTATCCTTTTAAGTAATAATGGCCATAAGAATAATAGCAAAAATAATAACAATATTAATGTTTGTTTTAGAGAAAATTAGTACATGCAGAACACAGATATGAGATTAGACTGGGTTATCTTGGGCAAGTCACAAATCTCTTTGTATATTTTCTCTTCCAAGGAATATTTTTGTTGCTGTGCGCTGTCCAGTCAACTCCCATTCATAAAAAAAAAAAAAAAAAAAAAATCAGAGTACAACTGCCCTGTGGGGTTTTCACAGCTGTAATCTCTATGGGAGCAGATCACCAGGTCTCTGTCCTGCAGAGCCACTGACTGGGTTCGAACCACTGACCTTTTTGGTTAACAGCTGAGTGTTTAACCGTTGTGTCTCCAGCCTCCTTCCAAGGAATAATACTTTCTATTTAATTCCTGCTTTTTTTTTTTTTTTTTGAGAAGCTGAAATGATATAATCTTGAAATTGTTCAGGGACTGTGGAGTTCAAATTAAAAGTAATGCCTATGATTAAAAGGCAAGAATAGAATCTAAATATAAAGTAAAAAAATGTAAACATTATGATTCTCTCATGTTAGTACTCAATTGGACATTGCAATTAAAAATTCATATTACTGCTGGTTTCCCTAAATATATTTTCCCCATTTATTTCTATCTTTTTGTACTCTAGAGAATGTGGGAGTATTAACCTCATGGGGAAACTGGTCATCAGCAAGCTGGAAAATATTTACTTAAAAATCTATCCATTCTGATTTTTATATGTTCAACTAACATATACTTTTCTATTATGTGATTTAATTTTCCATTGGCTTATATTTTATACCTTTTGCATATAAAGTATATCTTCTGAGCTTTCAGCACTAGATTTCAAGAATTGAAATATGAACTTTGCCTTTTCTGAAATGACAACTTTTCAGTTTTGTCCATTGATCTATCTTTTTTTCTTTTAGTGTGTTACTGACGATATTTCATCATATGAGTAAATGGTTTCCATCTTCACATTAATTTTCTCTTACCAGGTGAAATTTAGCTATCTCTTGCTGTACTTCAACGAAGTAAAAAACTTTATTACTAAAAAAAATATACATCTGATAATCTTAATATTTTCTTTAAAATTTTGCAAAGGAATGTTTAATATGCCTACTGAGATGTTATTGGTAAAGTAGTATTTTGCTAACTTTACAATTCATTTACTAAATTTCCAAATGTCTAGATAAGATGTTGAACAAATTGATTTATTTGTTTTTTAAGGGAAATTGGTCATATATCGTTAAATATCTCTAGACACATAATTTGTGAATGGGTATTCTTAAATGATATTTGAGGTGAAGAATAACTAAAGAATTCTAATAAATTAACATTTTGCTCAATATTCTTATGTTGTTTACTTTCATACGGATTTAAAAGCATCCAAATTTGACATTTTACATGAAGCTTTTGGAATTTTATCTAAATGGACTACTCTTATGACATGGAAGAACTTCTCTTACCTCCTAGTGGTTTGAAATGTACATCATTAATTTCTTTGTTGTTTTAAAATGTCAATTCAGGGCTAGTGTAATGAGCTGCTATTAAGTTTTCAATGAGTGCTAAGGTTCTGCCAATTTTTTTTTAATTGTTTGTTTTTTTACATTTGTTTCTAAGTATATCGTTTGATGTTCTCTTAATTTTTTTCATGCTTAATTTAGTTTTAGAAATACTGAACATAGAAATCTGGAGGTAAATGTCACTGTGTTAGTGTTTTTCAGGTATTTTACACATAACTTTTGGATTTTTTTGGTCTTAGAAATACTTTCTGCTTCTTTTATCCAGTAAGAGGTCATTTTTTCGATTGCTAGGATTTATTTTTAATGTCTATCTGAATGCTCGGTGTTGATTAAGTCAAATGTATCCCAGCATCTAAGTCCCTGCTGAGTGAAATGTTTTGCCACAGTTAAAAGTCTGGAAAGAAAAGCAGAAATCATCAGGGAGTTAGCTTGATGTATGAAACACCCACAGGAAACAAAATTGAATTGATGTTAGCTAATAGTAGCAATTAAGAAAGAATAGACTTGTGCCAAAATGTTCAGGCAAGCTTATTTGGGGAACCAGTATTTTTTTGCTTTACCAAACAACCTTTATTCATCTTCCTTTTGAAAAAAATGTCCCATTCATACTGTCAAAAAATATTTTCCAGGATACGAAAACAAGTTTTTTGTTCACGTTTAGAATAAACTTACATAAATAATTTTTGTTTTTCTAATTGACAATCCTTACCTTTTAATTGAAATGTTGTGTTTATTATTTAATGTAACAATGATATATTTTAGCTGAAACCTATTGTAATACTCTTGGTTTTCTATTTGAAACTTTTTTTTCTTTTCTTGCCTCCTTTCCTCTCCATTAGATGATTGTCCTTATAATCTTTGATTTGCTTCCCTGGAAATTACTACATGCATCCTTGATTTACTACAGTTTACAATAAATTAATACTTTTACACTTCCAGGAAATTGAAGTGATCATAGAACACTTT
Source organism: Elephas maximus indicus (assembly GCF_024166365.1). Taxonomy (NCBI): domain Eukaryota; kingdom Metazoa; phylum Chordata; class Mammalia; order Proboscidea; family Elephantidae; genus Elephas; species Elephas maximus. The sequence continues at coordinate 54,731,246 of NC_064833.1, read as the reverse complement.
AACACCATTTAGTTCCCTTTTGTTCTTTTTCTTCTATTTACTTTAATTCTACATATATTTTCAAATGCACTAAACATTATTACTACCTCTTTATACCATCAGTATTTCTTTACATTTACCCATATACTTACACTTTCCTGTACTCTTTGTTTCTTCCTGCATTTCCATGCCTTAATCCAGAAAACATGTTCTTCAGCTGAACTTGTTTTAGTATTTCTAGCTCAGGGGACAAATTCTAGCTGGTAACAAATTCTCTCACCTTTTGTTTATCTGAAACATTTTTTTTTTTTAACCTTTATGTTTAGAGGATATTTTAACTGGTTTGAAAATTCACAATTACACTTATTTTTTATAAGTACATTAAAGATATCACTCTACTGTCTTCAGGTCTCCCTCACTCACCCCCTCTCCTTCCTTCCTCCATCTTTCTTCCTTCCTTGTTTTTTTCCTTCCCTTTCTTCCTTCCTCCCCTCTCCTTCCTTCCTCCATCCCTCTCCTTCCTGCCTTTCTTCCTTTCTGTCCACTCCTCTCCTTCCTTCCTCCCGTCCTCCCTCTTTCTTTCTCTCCTTCCTTCCTCCCTTTTCCTTCCTGTCCTTCCTTCCTCCCTCTCTCTTCCTTCATCTCCTCACTTCCTCCCTCCCTAGCTCTTCTTCCTCCCTTTTTTCTCCTCCCTTCCTCCCTCACTCCCTTCCTTCCTTCAATTTTTCCCACCTTCCTTCCTCTTTCCTTCATTCCTTTCTTAAGAAAGCTGTTAGTCTTATTTGCCTGCTTGAAGAAAATATTCTCTCCTCTCTGCTTTTATATTATCTTTCGATTTTTGTATTTTTCTCTACAGTGTACCTAGTTTATAATTTTCTTGGAACCTATTCATAAGGTTTATAAAATGCAATGAATCTGTGGCTTGTTCTCTCATTAGTTTTGGAAAACCTTCACACAGTCTCCTCAAGTATTGCTTCTGTCCCTTTCTCTCACTTCTCTCTGGAACCTCAAATGCATGTGTTAGGTGTATAGACAATAGCCTGTATGTTTCTAAAACTACTCTATTTTCATCCATTCTTCTCTCCAAAGCTCAGTCTGAATATTTTCTACAGATCAATGTTCCAATTCAATAACAGTTTATTTTGTGTCTACATTTTATTGTTAAACCTATTTACCCAGTTTTTTTTTCTGTTATTGTATTTTCATTTTATTCTTTTTTATAAATTACAGTTCCATGGTGAAGTTCTCATGTTATCTCTTTTCTTGAAACTATTGCGAACATTTATTCGAAATCCATGTCTGTAGCTTGTAATATCTCATTTATCTGCAGGTAGCTTCTATTGTCTATTTTTTTCCCTTGATTTTTAATTTGATTCATTCTCCTGGCATAAATAGAAATGTTTTTTTGGTATGCTGGATATGAGCATGAAAAGCTGTAGTGACGCTGGATGATAGTGTCCTTCTCTGGTGAAGGGTACATTCTTTTCATAGTTGGAGCAGATCACCTTGTTGCAGTTGTCGCAGAGCCAATTGGAGTCTGTCTTAAAACTAAAGCAAAGAGTCTATTGAAGGAATAGCGTGATCCAGATTGGGCAGCACTTAGTGAGGATTCACCAAAGTACTCTGTCAGGGGGAATTTTTCACAAAGTTTAAGTACAGAAAATTTAGGAACTTACAAGGAAAAACTCTGATTGGTTGACATTTACAAAATCATGCTTTAACAATCATGAGACCCTTTACACATTGATTTGTTAATCATAAAGCTTGACTCAGTTAACATCTTGTTAATCTATGGGAATTTTGGGAGCCAACCTGAGTGAATACCCTTCCTGGGAGCATGCTGTGAGAGACTTCCTGAAGTATTCTGGCTAGCTGATTTTTGAGAGTCAGCTCAGAATTGGCAATAAACAAGAAAAATGGAGCCTGGCCTACATCTTTGGCAGAAGCCTCTCCTTATACCAAGCACCTGGATTTTGGGGGCTCCTTTTACACAATCAGGAGCCCTGGTGGGACGGTGGTTAAGAGCTTGGCTGCTAACCAAAAGGTTGGCAGTTTGAAAATACCAGCCTCTCCTTGGAAACCCTATGGGGCAGTACTACTCTATCATATAGGGTCGCTATGAGTCAAAATCGACTTGACGGCAACAGGTTTTCACAGAGTCAAGATTACAGAATCTAAGACTGGATGCAGTTTTCCAGAGGGCTGGTTTTATTTGTGTTCCCCTCATTCCTGAAGTGTAGCTTTTCTGGGTTTTCAATTGAAAACATGGGGTGCTTATTAGGCTTTCTCCTTTTTTGGCGGTCCCTGAATTCCAGTGTTTAATCTCTCTAGCACTATGAGACTGCAGAAATTTCTGCTAAAATTTCTCCTCTTAGATATTATTTTCTTTTGGCTGCTTGGCCTCTTGCTTTATGCATCCCATGGATCATCAAATGCCTTGAGTGGGAAAGCAGTAAAGACTCTCAGTTTTGCCCTCTGAGCTTCCCCTTTCTGCAGCATTTTGACTGTTTGTCTACTTTGGTTGTCTTTGATGTGCTTAAAACTCTTGTGGTTGTTGTATTGTTTTATTTTTGTTGTTAATTGTATTCAGCTTTTATGATTTTTCTTGTATAAAGAATGTTGAACTGAGAAGCAGCACTACTTCATCATATGCAAAAGCAAAAGTATTCCTAAATCTTCCTCTAACATTTTCCAAATGATAGTTTTTCATATTTTTTTTAAAAAAAATAATTAAATGGGTTAAATCTTTATCTTGTTTCATTCAAATATTAACAGAGAAAGTGTTTTGATTTAATAAAAAGATTTTGTAGAGAGGACATGACTTCCTATTTTCTAGTTTTAGAGTTGTAATACTAGATGTTGTCAATTTGTTCCAGGATGCTAATTTAAAGAATAAACATGAGGTTCATACTGTTTTCACAGACAACTAATTGAAACTCTGGAGAAAATAAACAATATTAGAAGAATAGCTTAGATAATTGACACTAAGAATAATTGTTCATGAATAATTTGAGCTCGAAGGGGGAAAACGGATTAGAGTAAAAATACTCAGGAACATCTGGTAACTTTGTTTTGAACTTATATTCATTTCCCTATGAATCACAGGACAGCCTAATATAAATTAAGCTATAGAGGTGAAATTCTCCAGGGGGCATCTAGATCTTTTGTAGGACCAATTTCATTGTGAGTTGAATTTGCAAGCTGTGAAGGACTACAACCAAGAAAGTGTCTAAATGTTACTAAGTGAACACTGAAAAATGCCTTTTTTAAGAGCAGATAAGTGAGCAGGACATTTGTTGTCTAGCCTAATAAAAAAATAGCAGAGATCAAAAGCTGGTAATTATGTTGTATTTGTTGTTGATTTTGAGGGGGCTGGGATCGTACCCAATACATAGAGTTTGTCAAACATCTTTTATTCTTTCAAAGCACTTTTACAAATGTTAGCTCAATATGTTTTCTTATAGTCTGGAAATACTTTTGTAGTAATCATATAATTATGCCTATTGTATTTCAATGTATTAATCACATTGTATCCAAAAACCAAAAAGCAAAAGCAAAAACAAAAACCCATTGTTGTCAAGTCGATTCTGACTCATAGCAACCCTGTAGAACAGAGTAGAACTGCCCCATAGGGTTTCCAAGGAGCTGCCAGTTAGCATCCTGAGCTCTTAATCACATTGTACAGATGCAAGAAACGTGTATGAATAACTAAATGTGATTTTGGCGTTCCTTGAGATACGTTTCTTAAGGGTTGATCTACTTTGAAGTAATGAACATTCTTAGCATTCTTATGACTACACTGATAATTTATCAAAGGGTAAAGTTTAGATTTATTGATTTGAACCAGTGGTTCTCAACTGGGGGCAGTTTTATTTCCCAGAAGACATTTGGCAATACCTGGCGATTATTTTTGTTTGTCACAACTGGGGGAAAGATGCTATTGGCATCTAGTAGGTAGAGGTCAGGGATGTTGCTGAACATCCTAAAATGCACAAGGCAGCCCATTATAACAAAGGGTATCTGGCTCAAAATGGCAGTAGTGCCAAAGTTGAGAAACTGCTCTAAAATACAATTAGTATAAATCAAAATTTTATGGAAAATACACTTAAATATACTGCTATTCAACTTAGCAAGCATCATGAGTGCCTAATATTTACCAAATACGTACTCACTCAAAGATGAATAGATGTGAGAGAAAAACATACAAATACATATTTTTAATAAATTAAAATCTGTATTTTTTCATAAGAAACTATTTGCATCAGAAATGACTAACAAAAAAGCAAGAATTTGTGTGTGTCAATGGCATGTCCATGGAATTCTAAAATGCATCTCATGAAATATTCAACAGTAATTTGTAATATATTTTATTGCAATGAAATGGAAAGGCTATACCTTTCTGTTGAGGGGAAGAGAAATACGAGATTGCATCAAATGATGGCCCTTGAGGCAGATATGTTGAAAACGTAGGTTAATCTTAGATGATTCCAAGGGGTGTGGCCTACCATAAGGGAATGGAAATGCACATAGCTTTGTGCTTGAAGTTTCAGGTGACCTTGTATACCTTGCTTACTCTTGCCCTTAAATTTCATAATCTAGAAATTTTCAGCTGAGCACACATTTCTACTCTAGCCTTTGTGTAACTGCTATCGCAGTAGCTCTAAGATTATCTTAGAATGAACAAATCTATATTGAAAGAAGTACAGCCAGAATGCTCATTGGAACCGAGGATGGTGAGACTTCCTATTACATACTTTGGACTTATTATCAGGAAGGATCAGTCCCTGGAGAAGGATGTCATGCTTGGTAAAGTAGAGGGTCAGCAAAAAAGAGGGAGACTCTCAACGAGGTGGATTGACACAGTGGCTGCAACAGTGGGCTCAAGCATAACAACAATTGTAAGGACCAGGCAATGTTTCGTTCTGTTGTACATGGGGTCACTATGAGCCGACTCCGTTGTACATGGGGTCACTATGAGCCGACTCCATGGCACCTAACAACAACAACATAATCTCGCCTGCTTTAATTTTATAGATTGTCATATATATTGCTTATCCTCCAGAAAAGTAAGTCAGATACAAGTTAATTTCAATACATCTCAGCTGATAATAGTTGCTGGGAGCATTTTGGTATTTTATTAGATGGAGACATTTTGAAATTTAAGGACAACTTGAATTTGCTTGCTTGAAATCACAAAATTTGGGTTTCAAATACAAAGAAAGGGAGGGAAAAAGAGGGAGCTTAGGGAGAGAATGGTATTGTGAACCTAAGCATTGTAAAATATTAGAGTATTTGGACCTTACAGTAATCCTTCTAGGTAGACATTTTTATCACCATTACTTAAAAGGAAACAGACTTAATGTTCTCAGTGAGTCACTCAGCTCCTAACTGGGGAGATGAGACTTGAATTTAGGTCTTTTGAAGCAAAGGCCAGTGATCTTTCCTCAAATCATGCTCCCTCTGTGTGACAGAATATTGTACTAATTGATACTCATGACTCCATTAAATCTACTTCTTATGAGTGATTTTGCTGGAGGTAGTAGATGAAAAATACATAAATATTGCTGGTGAGAGACTCACAATATAGGGTTTATCAGTACTGTAGATTGAATGCAGTTAACACACTAAAAATAAAGAATATTACATTAAAATATACATTCTATCTAAAATATGTAAAAGTGATTATTTCTGAATTTTAATTATAGAATTTTCAATCCACTTGTTTGAGATTGCATTTTTATTCTCTTAGTTTGATCCTTGGAATCTGAAAAATGAGTGTCACATGTCCAAATACTGTTTTATATTTTCACTTTTCCCAATATTTTTATCCTTAGAGACTCTTAATACTACTTATTTATGCAAAACAGTAATCAGAACATGTATTTCCTTAGTCAAATTTTAATTCAAGTATCAAATTACCATTTTAACCATCCCTTCTTTGTATTCTTGAATACCAATCAGGCTTAATCACACTGTGAGTTAGAATTCTCAACCACTCTCTTCATGAGTGAACAGGCTTTGCTAGTGTAGCTGGATGTCTTGACTTCCCCCAAAACCTGGCTTTCATCATTTTATCTTAAATGTTTAGTATGACTTCTTGAAATGTTCTTGGAGTGGCTTGCTTTGATCATTAATTGAAACAGACATCATAAATACTTTTTAGCTTCAAAATATACATTTTTAACATTAAAGGGTAAAATATACCCTAAATAACATTCCATGTAAAAAGAGAACTGTTTTTTCCAAGTTATTACAAGATTAAAAATATAGAGATGTATTTTTAGAATATAAGAGTATCTGATTATTTATGATTTTTATAGTCATGATAAAAAAAAATTGCAACATTTTGGCACAACTTCATTTTGCCCATTTTTTTAAAAGACTTTCTCGGCAAGATAATAAACCCATTGTTGTCGAATTGATTCCGACCCATAGTGACCCTATAGTACAAAGTAGAGCTACCCTATATAGTTTCTAAGCAGCACCTGGTAGGTTCAAACTGCGGGACCTTTTGGTTAGCAGCTGTAGCCCTTAACCATTACGCCGCCAGGGTTTCCAGCAAGATAATAATGAGAGATAATTTTGCAACTAAGATAACATTGCAACAATTTCTATGGTGTTTGAATGACAGATGATCGTATAAGACTGTACAATAAGAATAACCTTTAAAAATTGCTTTATGAGGATAAAAGTAAGCTTTATAAAATCAAAAGTTATCTCATTTAAAATGCAATAGCTTTACTGAATGCATGGAAAGTGACTAAGAAAAAATGAAAAGAAAAAGAGGTTAATATCCTTTTGTTTAGATTGGGGTAAATGGTTGGGTAGGATGAATGAGGCACAAAGTAGGGAGGATAGATTTATGAGGAAGGAGGAAAGTGATATAGTTAAATTCCATGATCCCAAATTATGACTGATACCTTTTCTTTTACTGGAAGCACATTCTCTAAGTTATCCAAGAGGGACGGCATTATGCTTTTAGATTCGTGAGGTGTTGGATTTTGGTGCTCTTTTCAATCCCACACAAATCAGTGGGACCTGCAAACACTATGTAAAAATGAAATGACCAAATCCTTTCTTTATAATGATGACTTCCTTGTAGTTAATAGTGCTAGAATGGCCATGGCTGAAGAGACTGACTTCTTTTCTTTCTCCTCCCTACTCTTTTGTTCTCTCAGTGTAGAGTACACTTTCTTGTTAAAAGTTACTCTAATTTGAGGGAAAAATGTGATATGTCTAATTAAAAAAAAAATGTATGTAAAGAATATCCATTTTAAAATCTACCTATTCTTCAGATTTTGGATTTATATTTGAAAATGAAATATGAGGCCTATGAATGTGTTTTATGATTTTAGGGGCTCTTGGCCCCAATAGTCATTTCTAGTTTAGAAACAGTATCAGGTATCAAAAGAGCAATACTAGAATATAAAAATATGTTTCACCCAAATGCCTATTCTATATATGAACAGACTTTTTAAAACCTATTTATCCACCTCTGTCTGATATTTAATATACTGTGACAGGCACAATAATGTGTGTTCAGCATTTCATATAAAAATTGGAGTCACAAATATAATCAGTGGAGAATAAAAGTCAGAGAAGTTTAGATATGCATTTTCTTAGTGAATACTATACATTGTTCACTGAATTTGACGTATTTGCTGAGTTTTCAGAATTATCATCATCATACAACAGAGATGATTAGTAGTCATCATTCCTGAAATTTTTTAAAAAAATACTTTATGGCACTACTTTTTTTTAAAGCAGCTTGCTAAATATGGCTGCTGGATTTAATAGAAGTAACCATGGAAACTGTTTTACAATGTCTGTCATTGAATGGGATTCAAAATATCCATTTTAAAACATAAACACTTTGACAGCTGTAAGAATATTTACATTTCCGCAAGTTTTAATTTGATGGTACTGCCAGAAAATGATAAAAATGAACATTAAAACAGAGAAGAAATTTTAGATTTTCTTGGAATTCTTATGAAATACCCCAGCACCTTGTTGGTCTATCTTTATAGACTGGGCTACTTTGGGGGAACTAGTGAAGGATTAGGACAATTATAAAATTTCAGACATCTTGTCCAGGTATATGGAAATTAGTTGTCCTTCCCCTCCTCCCATTCACACACTCCATGTCTTCTGAACTTTCTTCTCTCACCTTTTTTTCCTAATCTTTCTGAGTAAATGCACTTTTAATATATTTTTTTAAAGTTTTTGAAGAAAAATTATCAGTGTACTTGGATGCTATTAAGAATTTCTTCAGAGATGCAGTATTTCATTAATATTCTTGGTAACTATGCACATGTTTGCCACATTATCTGAAGTGAGATCTGCAGTGATTTGTGTAGAACTCAGGATCCAACAGGGAGAGGAAGGGAGCTCCAATCATAACATCTATGTTCAAGGCAGGAAGGGGAAGGACAATGAGGCCATGTCTTCCTCTTTTTTTTTTTCCTAGAAGAAAGCATAACTTTCCCAGAAGCCCTCTTCACCAAACAGAATTCTAGTTATGCTTCATGATCAAGACTGGGTCTTATGGACCCTCCTAACTTTAAACAAAAACAGAACAGCAACTCATTGCTATGGAGTCGATTCTGACTCATAGTGATGCTATAGGACAAAGTAGAACTGCCCATAGGGTTTCCAAGGAGTGGTTGGTGGATTTGAACTGCCGACCTTTTGGTTAGCAGCTGTAGCTCTTAATTACTGTGCCACCAACCCTATGGGGTAGTTCTACCGTGTCCTATAGGGTTGCTATGAGTCAGAATTAACTCCACGGCAATAGGTTTTCTAACTTTAAAGAACTGGAAAAATATAAATGTGGTTTTCCAGCATGAGTATAGAGTGGGTAAACCCATTGTCATCCGTTGATTTTGACTCATACTGACAGTGTAGGACAGAGTAGAACTGTCCCATAAGGTTTCCAAGGCTGTAATCTTTACGGAAGCAGACAGCCACATCTTTCTCCCATGGAATGGCTGGTAGATTCAAACTGCTGACATTCCTGTTAGCAGCTAAGCACTTAACCACCATACCACCAGGGCTCCTTGGCAAGTGAATAAAGGGATAGAAATGAAATTTGTATAGTCAATCAACATTGTCTGTCCTGGAGAATTAATGGTTAGAAGACTGGTGAAGGCTGGATGTCATAAGCACACATTGTACAGTTTTAGTGAAAAAAAAAATTACCCAACTGTTGCCTTGAAATACACCATGTCCTAGAAATATATACAAAGGTCCCTAGCTAATTAGACATGTGAGGATTAAGTGGTTCAGTGTCAGGTAATAACAACAGAAAAAATTCTAAAATCCATGATGACCCATAGGAAAATGTGTTGCTTCAATATGAAAGGTAAGAGAATTTCTCATACAAGCAAGAACAGAGATACTAGATATTTGTTGGAGCATCAGATGGCTTCATGAACCAACCACTCTGAAACTGTCTCCATCACTGATATCCATGATAAATAGGCAGAGCATCAAGCTGAGGTCCCGGGATATCAGCGGAATTGTTGCTAGACCTGAGCCTGACCTCCTGACCTTCCCTCCTTCACTGGATCTCTTTTGATTAGGTGGTTTGAGCTGAGAAGAGCCAATTTCATCATTTTTCACTATTTCTTAGAGCTGTAACTTAGGCTGTCTTCTCTAATCAAGCTCCTTGGACAATGCCATCTACTCCCATTGCTTCAAATTGACCGTCCCTATTCTGGACCCAAACCTGCGCCTCCTCTGGTGTGCTCTCTGAGTGAGAAGCAACATTGTCACTCAATGGCCCCAGACAGAGAAGTCTTACTCTTGAATCTCACACCTTCTTTAGCATCCACATCCAATCTGTCACTAAACCCTCCCTTCAGATATTTCTGGAATAAAACAAATTGTCTTCAAAAGGTGGTTTTTAATGGCTGCGAAATATTTAAAAGTATGGCTCTGACCTAACCGATGTAACTAGTTTATTTGAAATACTCCCTTCCCCACTTTTTCTTATGAAAATAAAATTAAAAAAACATCATAAACAGATGAGGCTTTCAAAAACTAAAAATTTTCACATCTTTTTGCATCTCCCAAGTATTCTGGGGTTTCTGGCTAACACTGGTTAAATCTGTTTGGATGGCTAGGAATGAGCTGACCAGACCCAACCAAATGAAGAGAAAGATGTTTGACACTGTGAGCTGGTGTGGATTGCTGCAATTTAATGGCTTGCTTTGGACTGAATTTTGCTTATGGATGCAAATGCTTGAAGTTCCAACTGGAACAGGAAATTCTTCAAGATCAAGGAACATGCTTATTTCCTCAGAGTGCTGGTTTAATAGGGACGGGCAGTTTAAACACTGAATTCTCGAAAATGGGGGGGAGATAAAGGCATAAAATGGCTGGCTTACTTGGTTCATGAGTGTGCTTACATTCAATGAGGAGAACAAAGGAGGATCCCCGCTGAATAGATTCCTCTGTCCCTGATAGATCAGGGAAGAAAAAGGGTAGAGGGAGATGCTGATAGGATTATATGATTCAGCCATGAGTACTGAGTGTTAACAGGGTTAATTGTAATTATAAAAACTAATTTTAGAAGCAGTAACTGTGAAAGAGTAGACAAAGGGAGAGGTACTGCTGGACTGGAGACAGAGGCTGAACCTGAAGTCCCTTAAAGGTTTTGCTATGCTGATACCTCGAGAGGCTCAGAGCAAGGGAATAATCTTCTTTCAGTTAAATTTTATCAGACACCAGGAAAGGTAAAGCTGAGATGACTGTTGGAGAACCTGACCAGATGAGATGGACACCTGCAGCAGACCTAAATGGCTGGTACCTGAGTAACCTAACCCTTAGGACTCTTTGCTGTATTGAAGGACTAATCATTAATGACTGTTTTGGACTGGTAAAATAATCGGTAAGTGGAAGATAATCCTTCAAGTATGAAAGGGTCAATGACTAGAAAGGCAGAGGGTGGCCCGCAGTACAATGAGTTACTTAATATGGCCCTTTTAGCCATAGTCTTTGTGAGTCACGCACAATGGCGACTATGCAGATAAGGTCTATGGAACCCTAATGAAGGGATTGGTCAGTTTTGCCCTTCTGCTAGACTTAAAACGAGCCATCCCAGAGGTGGGAGGAGAGGATCTCACTATCACCAAGGAAGAAGAGCCAGGTGCACAGCATGTCGTTTGGACCCAGGGTCCCTGTGCTGAGAAGCTACTGGAGCTAGGAAACCAAGAGAGAGAGCTGTAACACCTAAGACAGTGAGAAGTGGCAGCAGGGAAACAGCAGCAGCAGAGGCCCATGGAGTGAGAAAACTGAGAGGTTTGGGCTGGAGGCTTGCTGGAGGAGTGGGGTCCTCTAGACAGTTGGTGGAGCTAGGCTTGCCAGCTCATGGTACTAGAGCTGAGTCCCTTCAGGCCAAGGCTTACTGGCAGAGTGGGGTGCCTGGGCTCTTATTGGCAGAGCTAAAATTGCTTTGTAATACCTGAGCAGGGCAGAGGCTGAGGGACCAGAGACAGGTGTGCCTGCGGGTACAGCTGAGAAGAGGCTGTTCTGATCAAAGAACTTTATCCTGAGTGTTCCTGATCCTGAATTGTAACCGATTACTCCCCTAATACACTGCATAACTGTGAGTGTGGTCTGAGTTCTGTGTGGCCATTGCAATGAATTTTTGAACTCAGCAGGGAAGTAGAGAGTGCTGTGGGAGGGACGATGGGTGTCAGAATTGGTAAAGATGGCAGAAACAAGAGGCATGTCTGACCTCCGCCTCAGAGGAATCAGCCTTGGGCTGTTGATCTTGGTTCTCCTTCTACCTTGTGAAGTTAGAGGAGGTCAGAGCTGCAGCTGCACCTATTTTAATACCGATACAATGCAGATGTTATTTAAATAGTTGTTAATGCTTATGCTTAACACTTAATGCTTTCTCAGTCTTTGTAAGCACTTTATCACAAAGCAGAGAGACCGTTTTTGCCATTGTAGGGGCAGCATGAACACTTTGATGAATTTCAGCGAATGCTCAATTTGTTCTTACTGACCTTATGGTCCTCTTCTGCAAGCGACATGGCACTTTTCAAAAGATCTAAGATTTTTGTTTTCACATAGAGAGATAGCACTTTAAGTTCCCTCTTAGCCTATGAGTGATTGCTTTGACTACTTAATTGCTTTTCAGGAGCCATTTCTTCACAGAAACAAAGGGTGCACACAATACAAGTAGTGAACCAATGAGGCGCAAGGCGAACAATGCTCAAAGAGTGCTGGAGGAGCTGTGAAATGGTGGGACGCTACAGCAGGGTATGCCAACACGTGGATTCAGCATAATGCTCAGTGCACAGCAAATTCAAGTTTTGCTTTTTGGAAACTTTTTTTTTTTTAACCTAATATTTTCAATCTGTGGTTCGTTGAATCCGTGGATACGGAACCTATGGATAAGGAGGGCCAACTGTATGTCTAAAAATGCTTGAATGTGCTTATGACAGTTATGATGAGGTTTGGCTTTAACACAGACCCCAAATAACAGTGGCTTTTGTGAAAGAGAACTTTTTTCTTATGTAAATTCTGGAAGAAAGATAGTCCAGAAAAAATATTGCAGCTTGGTCTATGACATTGTTACTTGATTAGGGTCTGTACCCTGCAGCAGTCCAGCCAATGAAACACACTCCAAGTCAGAAAGAGTAAGAAAGTTTATTCAGGAGATGCGTACATCACTGGGGACCGGCAGCAACACAGGCTCTCTCTATGGAGTCCCAAAGAACAATTTTACATTAGAGCTTACATAGACCTTTACAAGGGTTAAAAGTGTCTTTGTAGCTACTTGGCCAGAGGTATGCTCAAGAGGAGTTATTCATTACAAGACAGTGACAAAAGATACCTGCCAGACATCTCTTTATTAAGCTAAAGATATACATAGCAGATACCTGGGCTCTGATTTTCTTTTGGGGGTTGTAAGCCACAGGTGGTCAGATAGAACAAAAGGTTATTTGCATCAGTTTAAAACAAAGAACAAAGTCATTAACATTAGGTCAAAACAAAGTCATTAACAGAGGTATAAAAGAGGAGGCAGGCATAGCAAGGAGAAGAACTTATAGGTTCATCATGGCATTAGTTATGTCAAGCTCTCAGTCACCCATTTTGAAAAAGGACAAAACATGCTGGGAAGTATTGGGGTCACAACATTCTCAGGGACCCAGGAGGCTTCCGTTCCTAATGATACCTCATGGCCCAAGGTGACAGCTTCAGCTCCAGATGTTACATTCCAGCTAGCAGAAGAAGTTGGATGATGAAGAATGCCCTGGCTATGTTTTAAGGAAGACAGTGGAAAAATAATGCCTGACATATTTATTGGCTAGAATTCAGTCACATGACCCTAGAAGGACGAGAAGTAGGGAAATATAGTGCTTATTGGGGAGCCGTTACTAAGTTATCAAGGTTTCTATTGCAGTGAGAAGTGGGGATAAAATTTAGGGGGAGGGTCTGGCAGTCTCTGGCCCACAAGGACTCACAAGGACACATTGACTGGGCCCTGAGATAAAGACAATAGATAGAACAATCTTAGAAATTATCTTTTAGGGACGAAAAATATCTTTTAGGGAACTTTTCACATAGAGCCAATAAAACAGAACACAAGAACAGAAGCTTTTTCTATTAGCATTCAGTGAATAGAAAATTTGTTGGAGCAGTAAAGACCCTCCTGAGTGTCCTTACTGAACCCTGTACAAACGATTGTTAAGGAAGGCGATTCAAAATGTAGGATCACAGTTTCTAGCCAATCTGTGAAAAGGTGAAGCTTTCAACGGTTTTGCCCATTTTGTAATGTTAATATATACTGATGATTCTATAATATTCCTTGGACTTGGGCAGACATGGCTATGGCAGCGTGCTTTTCCATTTTCCCACTCTTGCCTGTTCTGTAATATTCTTTGGACTCAGGCAGACATGGCTGTAGTATCATGCTTGCCCTTTTTCCTACTTTTGCCTCTTTTAAATATATGCCGAATAAAGCTTTCTTTTTGTTTTAGTAAACTTTATGATATTTTTACCCTACAGCAAGAGTCAGCTCAGAATGAGCAGTGAACAACAAAAATGGGGTACAACCTACCTCTTTGGCAGAAGCCTCTCCTTATGCCAAGAATCTAGATTTTTGGGGCTCCTTTGCAGGGCTTTTTTCATTCATTTATATGGTATTTGGTTGACTTTGTCAGCCTGTGAGTCATATCCTTTTGTAATGAGAAAATTTCTCATATTATTGCTATGATATCTATTCACTTATGATATTTCAGCTCTCTCTTTCTGGTATTCATATTAGTTAAACATTAAAAAAAATAATAATATTAGTTAAACATTGTAAATAAAAAAATTTTTTTTTTAGTTAAACATTAGCTCTTCTAAATTGACTGTTCACCATTTACATTTTCTCTTCTTTTAGTATTACGATTTTTGAAGATAAAATATTCATTATCTTCCAATCCTTTTATTGAATTTGTATTTCTACTATAATTTTAATTTTCTAGAACTTTTTTTTATTTCCAAGTACTTTTTTCTATATCCTTTTATTAAGATTTTAATATTCTATCTTTCTTGGTTTAATGATTTTTTGAAAATATATATTTCTAAATCTTCTTGAAAACTCTCAGAGTCTTCAAAAAAAATTATTGTTGATCCTTTTCATGTTTGATGCAGTGGTTAACCATTTGGTTGCTAACCAAAAGATTGGCAGTTCCAATCCACTAGCTGCTCATTGGAAACCCTATGGAGCAGTTCTACTCAGTCCTATAGGGTCACTATGAGTTGAAATCTGACAGGATGGCAAGGGGTTTGCTTGTTTTTTTTGATCTTTCTTGTTAGAAACTTGTTTCAACTGCCTGGTCATTCATCACCTGCTCTCAATTGTATTTAAGTGTGAGGGACTAAAATGCCAATTTCAAATTGTGTTTGTAGGCCTCACATAGAATGAAACAACTTGTTATTGGGGGATTACTCTATATCTCTATATGTCATTTTTCTAGGGCTGGTAAATTTCCTCGGAGTATAATCTTTAAATCTTCTGCCTGGGTTGTGAGTGGGTCAGAGTCTCCCAGCCAGTGTTCCTGGAATCTGATGATAGGGAGGTCTCATCGTTTGGCATGCAGACTTGCTGTGCACAAAGAACTCAATTTGACCTTTGTATTTGGTTTCTGAAAGAAAACCCTTGGAATCTCCAGAGCAATCAAGTGTTTTTGTCTTCTAAAACACTTTAGAATTTATGCAAATGAGTGTAAGCTCGGAATACCAACCTGGTCAGCTAGGCTGAGAAAGGAAAACCAAAAACCCATGGCCATTGAGTTGATTCCTACTCATAGTGACCCTGTAGGACAGAATAGAACTGTCCCATAGGGTTTCCAAGGCTGTAATCTTCATGAAGGTAGACAGCCATGTCTTTCTCCCATGGAAAGGCTGGTGGATTCAAACTGCCAACCTTTTGGTTAGCAGCCATAGCTTGCTGTAGTTCTCAACCACTTCGCCACCAGGGGGAACATGATTTAGTCAATATTCAATGATTATGTAATGAGGCCCCAACACAACTATTCAATGAAACCTATATTACAACAACACTTACTGAAGGTAGAGTACTAGTGTATGAAGAGATAATTGTGACGTTAATCTTATGTGTAAGAATGTGTTATAACGGAGCATGACAAATTACATTTATGTACCTACTCATGCCTGGATATATTGATAACTACCCCTTATCTCCATCGCTTAACTGAAATAAATAACAGCAAGATTAGATGTATTATGTTGAGAAAAACCACAGGAAAACTGAAATAAAGTATTTATCAAATCTTAGTTCATTTTAAACTTGGGAGTGATAAAGTAGGCAAAGAAAAAAAAAGAGAGGATCTACTTGGACATTTAAAAACTTCTGACAATCAAATTGTATAACCATAGTAAAAATGAAAAGGAATTAGGAAAACATTTTCAGCAAATATGGAAAAGTATGAGGCACTAATAGCATCTATAAGAGGAAAAAGGTAAAGAACATAACTCACAAAAGATAAAGCGCAGCCAGTACACTGCATATCAAAAAGTTTTACCCATGAAGGAAGGAGACGACTAGCAAAAGATGTACTGTTTTTTTTTTTTTGTTGGCCAAAGACTGAAGCATTGGGCGAATACAGTGCTAACCTGAGAAAGTTTTACTCTCTGCTTATTTTGCCCCTGGCTCTTCAGAAGAATTATTGGAAAGGCCAGATTTCAATGGTAGTGAAATGTGAATTCCTTAAAAAATGAAATAAACCTCTTTTTTTTTTTTTTTTGTGGTGACTTGCAATCAGCAAACAGCGCCCTTGTTTCTCTTGTTGTTGTTGTCATTAGGTGCTGTCGAGTCAACTCCAACTCATAACAACCCTGTGTACAATGAACAAAACACTGCCTAGTCCTGTGCCATCCTCAAATCGTTGGTATGTTTGAACCCATTGTTGCAGCTACTGTGTCAATCCATCTCATCGAGGGTCTTCCTCTTTTTTGCTGACCCTCTACTTTACCAAGCATGATGTCCTTCTCTAGGGACTGATCCGTCCCGATAACTTGTGCAAACTACATACATAACACAAAGTCACCATCCTTGCTTCTAAGGAGCACTCTGGCTGTATTTCTTCCAAGACAGATTTGTTCATTCTTCCAGTAGCCCATAGTATATTGAATATTCTTCACCAGCCTCATAATTAAAAGGCATTAATTCTTCTTCAGGCTTCCTTATTCATCGTCCCGCTTTTGCATACATATGAAGGGACTGAAAATACCATGGCTTAGGTCAGGTGCGCCTTAGTCCTCAAAGTGCCGTCTTGCTTTTTAACACTTTGCAGAAGTCTTTTACAGCAGGTTTGCCCATTGTAATAGGTCATTTGATTTCTTGACTGTTGCTTCCAAGGGCGTTGATTGTGGATTCAAGTAAAATGAAATCCTTGATAACTTCAATCTTTTCTCCGTTTATCATGATGTTGCTGATTGGTTCAGTTGTGGGGATTTTTGTTTTTTTTTATGTTGAAGTGTAATCCATACTGAAGGCTATGGTCTTTGGTCTTCATCAGTAAGTGCTTCAAGTCCTCTTCATTTTCTGCAAGCAAGGTTGTGTCATCTGCTTATTGCAGGTTGTTAACGAGTCTTCCTCCAATTCTGATGCCGAGCTCCTCTTCATATAGTCCAGTTTCTCAGACTATTTGCTCAGTATACAGATTGAATAAGTATGGCGAAAGGATAAAATTCTGTGGCCCACCCTTCCTGATTTTAAGCCATGCAGTATCCCCATGTTCTGTTTGAATGATTGCCTTTTGATCTATGTACAGTTTCCTCATGAGCATAATTAAGTGTTCTGGAATTCCTGTGCTTTGAAACATTAGCCAAAATTTGTTATAATCCACGTAGTTGAATGCCTTTGCATAGTCAGTAAAACACAGGTAAACATATTTCTGGAGTTCTGTGTTTTCAGCCAAGATCCATCCAACATAAGCAATGATATCCCTTATCCCATGTACTCTTCTGAATCCAGCTTGAATTTCTGGCAGTTCCCTGTTCATGTACTGCTGTATCCACTTTTGAAGGATCTGCAGCAAAATTTTTCTTGCGTGTGATAGTAATGATATTGGTCAATATTTTCTGCATTGTGTTAGATCTCCTTTCTCTGAAATGGACATAAATATGAATCTCTTCCAGTTGGTTGATGAGATAGCTGTCTTCTAAATTTCTTGGCATAGACTAGTGAGCCCTTCCAGTGCTACATCTGTTTGTTGAAAATCTCAGTTGGTATTCCGTCAGTTCCTGGGGTACTGGGTGTTTTTGGCCAGTGCCTTCAGTGCAGCTTGGACTTCTTCCTTCAGCGCTATCAGTTCTTGATCATATGCTGCCTCGTGAAATGGTTGAATGTTGACCAGTTCTTCTTGGTGCAGTGACTCTGCATATTCCTTCTATCTTCTTTTGATGCTTCCTGCGTCATTCAATATTTTCCCTGTAGAGTCCTTCAATATTGTAACTCGAGGCTTGAGTTTTTTCTTAGTTCTCTCAGCTTGAGAAAAGCTAAAAAAGGAATCAGGAAAATGTTTTCAACACAATATGGAAAAATATGAAGCACTAATAGCATGTAAAAGAGAAAATGGATAAAGAACATAATTCATAAAAGATAAAGCACAACTAGTGTACTTCTTATCATAAAGTTTTATCCATGAAGAAAGAAAATGGCCAGCAATAGATATCCCTTTTTTCTTTTTCTTTTGGCCACAGACTGAGGGATAAAAGCATTGGGCAAATACAGTGCTGACTGGAGAAAGTTTTGCTGTTTATCTTGCTTCTGGCTCATCAGAAGAATTATTGGAGAGGCCAGATTTCAATGGTAGTAGAACATGAATTCCTTTTTTAATGAAATAAACCTTTTTTATTTTTTTGTGGTGGCTTTCAATGAGCAAACAGTGCCCTTACTTCTCTTGTACCCAGCATGAAATTCTCGGAAAAAATGATCTGCTCCACACTTACCAATCGGTGCTACCTTGCCTGAACTTTTTGCCGTCCAAGTGACAAGCAGGGCTTTGTGAGATAAGAAGTGACTAAACAGGATTAGTGTCCTTAATCAGGGCTAATCAATCATTTCAAGTGGAAAAATCATTTAGATTTGGCTGAATAGGGCTGCATTGACAAAGAGTTGCAGAATAATACTGCAAACAGCTGTATTTTTAGGATGCTTTATGATCCCCACAAATGACTAATTTATTTAATTCCTTCTGAACTTTTCTAGTCATAAAGATTTAATCCTCCAAATCTCCATCCCCACTGACTTCCCAGAGAGGCTTATCTAATCACTTATACTCATTTTCTCTGACGCTTCTTTCTCAACTTGGAATAAATATTTAGTGTAAATTCTCGAGGCCTGTGCATATTATGTTTGCCCTATTCTGAGGCTGGGCAAGGTAATGACATTTCAAATAGCTTAATTTGTCTTTGTTTCATGTGTCCCAAGCAAGTGCATTTCAGTGAATATGAAAATTGCACAAGAAAATATGTTTTCAAAGTAAAACAGGCAGGCACACTTTATCCAAAATATTATTTTTAAAAAAACAAAAAAACCCAAGAAACAGCGGAAAGGTCTTGCAACCCTTCTAATGGTTTGTCTGCAGGCATCTCCTTAATTGTTCTCCCCCGTGGTATGCCTTGTCAGCATAGCTAAGGTTGAGAGAGGAAATGAAATGATCGATGTTACTGAGGACCTATTTTCATCTGAGCAATGATTGCTTTGTACAGATAGTCAATGGTCCATTGGTGAGAGCAGGTCATTACTGACTTTAAGGCTATGACACCAACCGAATGACAAGTGAAGTGAGATTGCTGTTAGCCAACAAGTGAACTTCCAGGCAGTGATAATACTCAACCACAAAGGCCTGCAATGACAACTATGATTGTTTTCACTTTCAATGTAGGCTTGTATTTTATTAGTTATTCAAGGTAAAGTTAATTTCAATGGATAATTCTTGACTGTGGAAGCTTCTTCAACAGTGTAATTTCAGGCTTGAAAAAAATTAGGCACAATCACTATCTGGGTATTTGTATATATTTGTTGTGTGTTTACATGTATGTGAGCTTTGTCATCTTCCTAGAAAGTGCCTAAGTTGTTAAGAAAAAATGGCATTTTTAACAGGTAATATTATATTGCCAAGTGCTGTTTATAAACCAGGTACCATGTTCAGTGCTTTAAACACTATATCTCATTTCCACTCTAAATGTAACGGGATTTAATGTAAACCTTGGGGCTTAGGTTAAAAGTATTTGACAACTCCATAATTCAAAATAAGGAACATAGATTTTAATAGCAATATATGTGGGGGGAGAAAAAGCTAGGATTTTAGCTGGTTGTGATCTTAGTACAAGCCATCTTTTCATGTGGCTGCCAAGAAAATTAAGGTACAGTTACAGTAATAGTATAAGAACTGAAACACAACAAACTGTAGTCAAGTCAGACCAACCCAAAACATATGTTCACTTTTGCTTTGTATCCTGAAAAGGATATTGGCAAATTGTAGCCCATTCAGATGAAGGTAGTCATAATAATGAGTGGTCTAGAAACCATACCATGATGAATAGTTAAAAATCCTGAGCACTTAGCCAGAGACAAAAATACATAGGAGTGGCACAATAGTTGGTTCAAGTTCACTTATACCTCCTTAACATACTATTGACCATAGCTGTCCAGTTAATTCCAGCTCATAGTGACCCTATAGCACAGGGTAGAACTGCCCCATAGTGTTTCCAAGGCAGAAATCTTTACAGAAGCAGACTGCCACATATTTGTCCCACAGAACGGCTGGTGAGTTTAAACTGCTGACTTTTGGGTTAGCGGCCCAGTGCTTAACCACAGTGCTACCAGGGCTTTCTTTTCTCCTTAACATAGGGACTGTGTTTCTAGAAAGAAGACTGTTAACTCAGTGTCGTAAAGGGTTGTAATGGCTTGATTCATATGGACATCACATGGATATCCAATTATCCCATTTATTGAAAAGTCCATGAATTTTTCAATGATCTGCAGCACCACCTTTGCTCTAGATGAAGTATCCATATAGTCATGTGTATGGCTCTGGGCTCTCTATTCTCTTACATAGTCTATTTGTATAGCCTTATTTCAAGACCCTATCATCTTAATTACTTTGTAATAAGGCTTGATATCTGATAAAGTTTTCACACCTTGTTCTTTAACTTCAAGAGTGTCATAGCTATTCTTGGTTCTTGCATATCTGTATACAATTTAGAATGACATAAACAATTTCCAGGAAAGAAGACTTGTTGGGATTTTGATCTGGATTCTACTATCTATATATTGATTTTAGGAGAATGGATATCTCAATACTGAGTCTTCCAATCCATGAATGTTATTTGTCTCTCCATTTATTTATATCTTTTAAAATTTCTCTTAATAATGTTTCATAGTTTTCTGAAGAGAGTACTTACATATATTTCGTTACAATTATTTATGGGAGTTTAATATTTTGCTACTATTGTAATTTTAATTTCATAGTCTGTTTACTTATTGTTGTTATATAGAAAAGGAATTGATTTTGGTATATTGACCATGTACTGAACTCTTTGCTAAATTCACTTTTAATTTAAATAATTCATCTGTAATTCTCTATGAGTCGGAATTGACTCAACTGCAATGGGTTTTATGTTTTTTTTCTATATACAGTCATATAATCTGTGAATGTTGAAAGTTTTATATCTCTCTTTCCAATCTTTTTGCCCCCTTTCCCTCAAGCATTATTACTACACTGGCTTTTACCTTCAGCAAAATGTTAAAGAAAAATGGCTCTTGTAAATGTAAATAGCATAGAGCTGTATTTTTTCTCCCAAGACAAACTTTATTATAGGCTTTTATCCATTCACTTTTACTTAATGATTTTAAATCAATTATCTCACTTGCTTTCTCTTTGTTGCATCTTCCATATTTCATTTTCCTCCTTTGGATTTTTTTTTTAATGGTTTTCCAATATAATAGCTTGAAAATTGCAGGTTCTTTTACTATCTTTTTACTTGTTTATCTAGAAATTACAGCAGGTGTCCTCCAGTTATCAAAGTATAATGTTAAATAATTCTTTTATTTTTTTTTTCCAAGGTGAGACAAGGGACTTAGAACACTCTGTGGCTTCAAGTTCACTGTCCTCTCTCCTGAATTAAGAGTTATTTTTAAAAATATTTAAAAATGTCTTTATATTTTAAACTCCAAAAGATGTTGTTTTATAAAGTCGATACTACTATTTTTGTTGCCTTTAATTTCTATTCATATTTCCAATTTTTTTGTCCAAAGAACATCCTTTTAGCATTTTAGTTCAGATCTTCAATTGACAAATTTTCCCATCTTTTGTTTTTCCGAAAATGTCTTTATTAGCTTTCACTTTTTTATTGTGCTAAATATATGTAACATCGTATCGTCTTTGCATTTCAACGTATTTTTACACGTACAATCCAGTGACATTAATTACATTCATCACGTTGTGCAACCATCATCACTATTCATTTTTAAATTTTTCTATAACCCTTTAAGCATACTTTCTCCTGAAGGGATATAAAAATGTTTGGTATAGAATTCTAAGTTTTTCCATGGTGTAGATTTAGTATCATTTATCCTGTTTTGTATTCTGTGGGCTTCTTAAATTTGTGGCTTGTTGCTTTGCAGGGCTTTTAGGAAAATAGGAGTTATCTATACAAAATTTGCTTTTGTTGTTTTCACTCTATCCTCTTCTTCTGGGACTCCAAGATGATATGTTAGACCTTCTCAATTTACCCACTTTTTTTTTTAATTTTCCATCCTTTTGCCTCCCCATGCTACAATCTGGCTACTCTGATCATTTATTGTTATTATTATTGCGCTTTAGGTGAAAGTTTACAGCTCAAGTCAATCTCTTATACAAAAATTTATACACACATTGTTATGCAACACTATTTGCAATCCGTACAATGTGACAGCACACTCCCCATTTTCACCCTGGATTTTTTGTGTCAATTCAACCAGTTCCTGTCCCTTCCTGCCTTCTCATCCTGGCTCCAGTCAGGAGCCACCCATTTGGTCTCCTGTATCTGATTGAACCAGGAAGCACACTCCTCACCAATATTACTTTCTGTTTTATAGTTCAGTCTAATCTTTGAAGAGTGGGCTTCAGGAATGGTTTTAGTTCTGGGTTAACAGCGTCCAGGAGTACTCTGATCATTTTTGTTTCATGAATTCTGCATCTATTTTAATTCTTTCGTTACTCCCATCTATTCAGTTCTTAATTTTGACTGTTGCGTATTCCAGTTTATAATTTCAAATCTTCCATGTGATTTTTGTAGGGCTTCCAGTGTTTTTCAGAAGTTCCAGTTTTGTCTTTTATCTCTTTGAAGCATAGTAAGTATAACTTATTTTACAGCCTATGTCTAATGACTCCAATATCTGGAGTTGCCATGGGTTTGTTTTTATTTGTGTTTTTCTGCTGTTTTGTTTTGTTTACGATGTCTTTGTCCTTTGGGGCCTGATTATTTTGTTATGTGTCAGGAATGGTATTTGAAAAGCCGAAGATGTAATTTGAGGTTTGATATGTTATCGTCCTCAAGAGAGAATTTATTTTGTTTTTGGTAGGCTTCCAGGGCACTAGTAATTTGGGACTTATTAATCCATTTTGGGAACTTAAGATGATTTAATGTTGGGCTATAGTTCCTCTGTGGTCCTATTTATGGTTCACCCTTACTCTGAGAGCGCAGTCCTGTGGTGTACCAGCCCAATTTGTGGGGAATTTACTAGACATTCCCTTAGTAGGTCTGGGTTCCAATTTTTGTCCCCCATTTTCCATGAAGCTGTCAGAACATTAGAAATTGACAGATTTCTAAGGAAAAGTAACTCCAAATACTGGGACCGCTTTTCTTCATGTCTTGTTTAACCTTTTTATGGCTTCCTATAAATATTTTTATGTTTTGTCCAGGTCTTAATGTTGTCCTCCAGTGTAGCCTTGTAACAACCTTTGAGAAGTCACCTATATCCAGGGTTAGACTCTCATCGTTTTGGGCTAAATATCCCAGTGTTGGCAGCATGACAGTGTTTTGACTTCTCAGACATAGAGTCATAATACCAAGCTCACAGAGGCCTATGTATAGATCAGAATGCCAAATTATTAACTTAACAGTTAAAAAATAAAAGTGTCATGAAGACTGGAAGGTTCATGTCAGCATATTGGTAATTTCTATTACCGTTGGCAAGTGTCGGTGAAGAAGTGTCTGTAATCAAAAGGTTCCCTGTTTAATATGAAATCAGGAAAGAATTGTTTGGATGTTACATAGTTAGTCTATCTCAGGGCTGAAAGTGTGTAAATCCATGAACCGGGACACCTTGTATCCAGAATGAGTGAGTGCTGTCACCTTTTAAGTTTTGAGGCTTTCAGCTCTGGGCTAGCCAACCCTCCTCTCATTCAAGCCTTGCTTCCTTGGAGAAACATCCAGGATGCTTTGATTGGAGATTTCAATATTACCAAAAAAAAATTACATTGATTGCGTGATTGGATTTAATTATTTTATTTTTTAAGTTTATCTCATTTATGGCCTTATATGTCTTAACCACTATGCCGGTGGGGTTTCCTATCCTCTACTGAAGCTAGTAACTGCTTTCAAAGCAGCAGTGAGCACGGTCCCCCTCCCTGAGCTCTTCCTCCCCATGCAGGCCAGCCCAATCCTCAGCTGTAACCTCCACTGCTACTTTGTAGATTGCTTAGGGGGAGTTGCCAGTTTTTGTCCCGGTCAGTGGGTACTTTAGGGCGTCAGTGGAGGAGCAAATCCCTGTTATGGCCAGCAATGGCAGAGTGTAAAACTTCCTAGTTGAGAAAGTAAACTTTTAATACAGAAATTTTATTTTATGTACCTTATTAGTCACTGAAATACTGACAAAACTATATATTCAGAATTTTATGAATTCTGGAAACTGCTTCTATTATAATTTAATAGTCTGAAAACTAATTATTTTGAATATTGTTATTAAAATCATATATGTATAAGTTTGTATATGTTAACATGATCATTAAATATTTATTGCATTGTTCTGCCAATTTACAAGTTATGTTGTATCTATAAAGTAATTGATTCTTTTTGTCCTTTAGCTAGAGAATTGACTTCTTTGAGCTTTGTTCTTCATTTGTAAAAGAAAAGCTTTGGATTAAGTGATATTAAAGACTCCTTCCAGATCTCAAATTTCATGATGCCATGATTCACATAAATTTGGGGGAAAAAAAAATTCTACTGGCTACATTTTTACCTTAGGGAAAATGAACCCATGTGCTGGCATCATTAGTGAGGGGTGTGAATAGAAGCACCACCTCGTCGATATTATGATGCATTTGAGAGTTGAGCTCATTTATTTAGAGATGGAATATTAAACATGTCTACATCTGGTACTCAGATGTGAACAAAGTTTTTAAACGTTGATTAGTATTTGACTGTATTAACCCTAGTGAATAAGCTTGGGGAAAAAATGATAAAACACTAGGAGAAAACGCAAATTTTTCTTAAAATGTATATATGCTATGCTTTAAAAATAAAGGTCCACTCTCATAATTGTGCTTTTATCATGGAATTACTTATTCTCGTGGTGATATTTTGACTTTGCTCTTGAAATCTCAAACCTTCTGAAGCTACCAGGAAGCATTCATTTTATGCAAGGTTAACATTTCTCCTTTGGTTTTTGAAGACATCACTTATGGAATTTTATGACAGTATTTCTGCATACATTTTAGCATTTGAAATTTTTTAATGACAAAAATAAGGAAGCTTTTAAAGTTAAAAAAAAGAAAATTGTTTTTGGTCATAACTCTAATTTTTTTTTTCCACATATTTCCAGCATAGATACAGGCATTTCTTTTAGAAATTTCAAAGCATTCTTTTTACTTTTCAATCTTCACAAATTAAAATATTTGTACAGAGGCCATCTGTTTTCATCCAGTATTCACTTCATAATCCTGTCTTTGTTGATATGCCTCTTTAAAATACAGTTGGTATCCATTAATATATTATTTCTACGTGTAATTTTTTCATGCCTGATAATATAAGTGTTTTCACTCAAGGACACCTAAGAATATCCTTTCATTTTCATGTTCCTGTCCAATAAGGAATTGAAGAAATCATTCACAAGTAGGAGGGACTAGTTTGACCTAAACAGCTGAATTTTCCTCGAAAATAATTATCAAAAAAATACTGAGTAACTGTTATATTCTAAAAGGATGCATAAGTAATCTCCTCTAGAGTCCCAGCAAATTAAACTTCGAAAATATGTTAAGCATTCTGAGGTGTGGACAAGTAATCATCTGTTCTTTAAGTATTTAATTGCTTTTTTAATTGCATCTGTGATTTTGACCTCCAACATAAAGCAAGCATGACTTACTGGTTACTCATACAGCAGTGGAAACCCTTGTAGACATGTTATCTTACTCGTCACATTCTGACAAAATTTTTAGTTAATTTACTAATGACTTGCACATAGGTGGGCACTTAAAATGTGTTTTCCATGTGTGAATGCAACAGTATTTTTTTAGTAATGCATTCTTAGAATGGATGGTAAGAAAAAAATCCTATTGTCTTTTTTAATTTGAA
Source organism: Elephas maximus indicus (assembly GCF_024166365.1). Lineage (NCBI taxonomy): Eukaryota > Metazoa > Chordata > Mammalia > Proboscidea > Elephantidae > Elephas > Elephas maximus. Next base: position 54,705,176 of record NC_064833.1, on the reverse strand, counting down.
GGTGTTGAGTGAGTGGTATGGAAAGAAAATATAAATTGTTTCTCGATTTTAGCTTCACTTAATCCTCGCAACAAACCTTTGAGGAGAATTTTATATTGAGAAACATAAGAAAACCTAGGCTCGAGGAGATTAAATCATTTACCAATATACCAAGGTCACTCAGCTTATACGTACTTAAGTCAGGATTTGAGCCTGAACCTCTTGTGTTCATTTTATGTGTGTTTTGGTAGACTAATTTCAAATCTTTTCTAGAACCAATGAGCGTATAACAATCAATAAATACATCCATAAAATTTACAAATCAGAGGAAAAAAAGATAATTTGTCAGAACCTCCTTTAGGTTTGATGTTCAACATATGTACAACACTATTAAAATGTCCTTAAAGAATCTGCTGAATGCTAAGGAGATTGGTTGTCTCATTTTTCAGTAAAGAAATAAAGTTTGTTATTTTCTCTGCCTTTTTCCAGTACAGTTAATCCCTCCTTGATTTTCCCTTCCCCTCAAAGTATCTGTCAGCCAGAAAGCCAGTGCTCTGAAAGGACCCGAACACTGCGCACTTCAAGTGGCTAAAGCCCCAAAGATCTTAGGCTAATCCGAGACTTTCACACAGAAAAAAATTAGTAAACACATTTTGGGATTGCCTGTGACTATTGCAAATCCCAAAATGATCTGGAGCAAAGCTGCATGCTACATGTCACATTTGAACTAAGAAAGACATGGTTGAGGTGCAAAAAAGGTACAGGTCTTTGTTCCTATAAAAAACAAAATGCAGCTATTTTAGAATGGAAACAAATCTCTGCTTTGTAAACATGTCTGCTTACATTGCTTCTATTTTCTAGATGTTTTTGTTGTTACTGTTTTTGTCATTTTTCTGTTATTGTTTCCAAGGCTGTTTCTGCTAGTGCATGGTGAAGACTTGGAATAAGATATGCTACGGATGCACTGGAATTGCCATTCTCGTTCTACCTTGGCTTTGCCTTATAAATCTTTGGTGTTTTTATAATTTAGCATTTTATAGTTAGGTATTGATTCTTGGTATAAACTTAACACTGGTCTTATAAATTATCTTTATAGCCATTAGTGGATTAAATTTGTTAACATTTCACTTAAGATATTTTGACAAAACGATGCAACCATTTTGGAAATGATATGGCCCTTCCTTAGAAAGCTAGAAATAGAAATACCATATGATCCAGCAACCCTACACCTAGGAATACATCCTAGAGAGATGAGTTGTCACACAGATAGACATATGCACACCCATGTTCACTGCAGCATTGTTCACAATAGCAAAAAGATGGAAACAACCTAGATGCCCATCAACAGATGAATGGATAAACAAACTGTGGAGTATTATGCAACGTAAAGAACAATGATGAACCTGTGAAGCATCTCATAACATGGATGAATCTGGAGGGCATTATGCTGAGTGAAATAAGTCAATCACAAATGGACAAATATTGTATGAGACCACCACTGTAAAAACTCATGAAAAGGTTTATACACGAAAAGAAACAATCTTTGATGGTTATGAGGGAGAGGGGCAGTGGGGTTAAAAAAACACTTAATAGACGGTAGACAAGTGGTAACTTTGGTGAAGGGTAAGACAGTACAGAATAATGGGGAAGCTAGCATAGCCTGTACAAGGCAAGGTCATGATAGCTCCATAGACACATCCAAACTCCCTGAGGGACCGAGTTGCTGGGCTGGGAGCTGTGGGGACCATGGTCTCAGGATACATCTAGCTCAATTGGCATAACATAGTTTATAAGGAAAATGTTCTACATCCTACTTTGGTAAGTAGCATCTGGGGTCCTAAAAGCCTGTGAGCGGCCATCTAGAATACTCCACTGGCCTCACCCCTTTGGGAGCATGGAATAATGAAGAAAACTAAAGATACAAGGGAAAGATTACTCCAAAGGACTAATGGATCACATCTACCATGGCCTCTACCAGACTGAGTCCAGTACAGCTAGATGGTGCCTGGCTACCACCACTGACTGCTCCGACAGGGATTATAATACAGGATAATGGATAGAGCTGGAGAAAAATGTAGACCAAAATTCTAAATCTAAAAGACCAGACTTGCTGGCCTGACAGAGACTGGAGAAACCCTGAAAGTATGGCTCCTGAACACCCTTTCAGCTCAGTAATGAGGTCACTCCTGAAGTTTGCCCTTCAGCCAAAGATTGAACAGGCACATGGAACAAAACAAGACTAAAGGGGTGCGCCAGCCCTGGCGCAGGGGCTGGAAGGCAGGAGGGAACAGGAAACCTGGTAATAGAGAACCCGTGGTTGAGAAAGGAGAGTGTTGACATGTCATGGCGTTGTTAACCAATGTCATAGAACAATGTGTATACCAACTGTTTGATGAGAAACTGGTTTGTTCTGTAAAACTTCATCTAAAGTACAATAATAAAAAAAAGATATTTTGATCTATTTTCATGTATGGTTTGGTCTCTAATTTTCCTTTCTGTGTAATGTTTGTGTCAGGTTTTGTTTTTATGGTTGTGCTGGTTTCATAAAATGAGCTATGGAGTGTTTCCTCCTATTACACTCTGTGGAAACATCTGTGTAAGTTTCATTTCATATTTTTTCCAACCCTGAGGATTGAATAACAATGTAATAGTGATTAAAAGCATGGATCCTGGCTCTTCCACTTACTTACTGATTTTCTTGGGACTTAACCTCTCTCTCTCTATTTGCTCATCTGTGTATTGGAATAATACTAGTACCTATGTTTTAGGAATATAATGAGGATTAGATGAGTTAATATTTGTAAAGCTCTTAGAACATTCTTGGGCACATAGTAAACACTATAAAAATAGCCATTCTACAAGAAAAAAAAACATGTTGCTTTTATTTGTACTTTTCAAATTACTGGTGAGGTAAAAACATTGAATAATCCCATATGCCATTTATATTTCTTCCTTTTTGAACTCCATGTACACAGAACTTTTTCGAATATTTTTTCTGTTTATCTTTGCCTTTAAAAGCTCTCTGAGAATTCTTTAGCCCATGTGTCTAACTTCTCTTGTCTTTCAAATTTCCATTGACACACTAAACAAAAATACACATACCAGTGGTGTAAGTCAGGATGCATTACACATGCTGCAACTTAAGACATTTCTGAAAGAGTGCAGATGGAACTTGTGTGGGAAGGCAGAAGAAAAGCTACAACATTCCCAGCATGAAGCAACTGAGAACTATAGAGGAGGTTGAGCTACAAGGCAGGGTGTAGCTTTTATTAAGCCTCTGAGAAATACCCTTGTTCCTAGAGTCCACACAGAGTGTGGATTCCATAATGGTAAGGCAGCCTATATCTAGATGATAAGTTCATAAAGCCTGATACAATATGGCCCTAGATTATGGTCACTCTTTAAGTAGGACTTTTGGCTAGTATTATTGGTGGCCTATATTGTTTATGGAGCCTTGGAGGCACAGTGGTTAAGAGCTCAGCTGCTATCCAAAAGGCTGACAGTTTGAATCCACCAACTGCTCCTGGCAAACCCTATGGGGCACTTGTGCTCTGCCCTGTAGGGTCGCTATGAGTTGGAATCGACTCAACAGCAATGAGTTTGGTTTTGTTTTTCTAATGTATTTTGCATCTCAAATTATTAAGATCATCACCAGGACTCCAAGGTATTTCGAGGTGGCACACATGGGTAAGCGCTCAACTACTAGCCGAAAGACTGGTGGCTCCAACCTACCCAGAGGCACCTCAGAAGACAGCCTTGGCTATCTGCTTCCATAGGGTCAGAGCCTTAAAAATCCTATGAAGCAGTTCTACTGTGCATACATGGGGTTGCTGTGAGTTGAAATCGACTTGATAGCAACCAACAGCAGCAAGGACTTGTAATAGGATATTGGATTAAAAAAAAGAAAAAAGAGAGCCAAACCTGTTGCCATTGAGTTGATTCTGACTCATAACGACCCTAAAGGACAGAGTAGAACTGCCCCATAGGGTTTACAAGGAGCACCTGGTGGGTATGAACTGCTGACCTTTTGGTTAGCAGCCAAACTCTTAACTACTATGCCACCAGGTTTCCAGGATATTGGATAGTATTATGGAAATATTGACTATGTTGATTAACTATGCACCTGGTTAAAAAAATAAAGCTCTCAGAGTCTTATGTCATGAAAATGTAACTGAAAGATTTATTTGTGAAATTTGAAGGGCAAACATTCCATGGTAAAAAAGTCAGAAATTATATGAATTGAGACTGTCTTGAATCACTGTACATGATTTAAATGAGGAATTGAGCTTTATGAGACTTCTCAGCTTTGTTGGTATCAAAAAGATGTTAGTTCCTTGAAAATAACACCAAAATATACTGTCAGTGAAACAAACCTGAGTTTATTGCTTACTGTGGAAAAGGAGATATGTAACTTGATAAAGTTTTCGTAGTGTCTCAGAAGGAGGAGGGCAAAGGCATGACATTTATGAGGTTTCAGGTACCTGATTTAAGGAAGGTTTTCAATGTAGGGGCTTGATTAGGTTTGGGCAAGGTTCAGGATATAATAGTTTAGTAATAAAATATCCAAAGAGGCATGGCTTTTGAGGCAAGAGATCCTAAACAAGTCTTGGAGAGTTCAGAATAGTTGAGCTATTTTTTTTTTTTAATTGGATACTTTCAGAAGGTTCCTGAAACAAGAATCTTCCCCCAGAGCAGACAGAGAGAGAGCCTTCCCCTAGAGATGGTGTTCTGAATTTGGACTTCTTGCCTCCTAAAGTGTGAGATGGATGGAATACACAGAAATGAAATTGACTACATCTGTTGAAAGAGATTATGGAGAAGCTCAATATGATCAGTAAGAAGAAGGTCAGGGACAGACTGTGGAATGGACCATCAATGGCTCCTATGCAAGTTCAAGTCCTATGCAAGTTCGAGTTGAAGCTGAAGAAAATTAAAACAAGTCCATGAGAGCCGAAGTATGACCTTCAGTATAGCCCACCTGAATTTACAGACTTTAATTATTAAAAATAGATTTGACACATTGAACACTAATGACTGAAGACCACATTATTTGTGGGATAACATCAAGGACATCGCACATGAAAAAAGGAAAGAAAGAAAAGAATAAAATGGATGTCAGAAGAGACTTTGAAATTTGCACAAAAGCAAATGGAAGAAATGATGAAGTAAAAGAGCTGAACAGAAGATTTCAAAGGATGGCTCAAGAAAACAGAGTAAAGTATTGTAATGCAAGATGTAAAGACCTGGAGTTAGAACACTAAAAGGGAAGAATACTCTTGACATTTCTCAAGCTGAAAGAACTGAAGGAAAATTTCCAGCCTCGAGTTGCAATAGTGAAGGATTCTGTGAGCAAAAAAATGAATGATGCAGGAAGCATCAAAAGAAGGTGGAAGGAATGCAGAGTCACTATACCAAAAGAATTGGTCAATGCTGAACCATTTCAGGAGGTAACATGTGATCAAGAATTGATGGTATTGAAAAAAGAAGTCCAAGCTGCACTAAAGGCACTGGTGAAAAACAAGACTCCAGGAACTGATGGAATATAAATTGAGATGTTTCAACAACTGGCTAGAATGCTGGAAGTGCTCACTCGTCTATACCAAGAAATTTGGAAGAAAACTACTTCACCAACCAACCGGAAAAGACCCATATATGTGTCCATTCCAAAGAAAGGTGATCCAGCGGAAAGCAGAAATTATCAAACAATATCATTAATATCACATGCAAGTAAAATTATGCTGAAGAAAATTAAAAAACAGTTGCAGTAGTACATTGACAGGGAACTGCCAGATATTCTAGCCAGATTTGGAAGAGGATGTGGAATGAGGGATGTCATTGCTGATGTCAGATGGATCCTGGCTGAAAACAGAGAATACCAGAAAGATGTTTACCTGTGTTTTATTGACTATGCAAAGGTATTCGACTGTGTGGATCATAACAGATTATGGATAACATTGCAAACGATGGGAATTCCAGAACACTTGTTTGAACAAATAATCCAGGAAGCTGCACTACATGAAGAAGAACATGGCATCAGGATTGGAGGAGGACTCATTAAGAACATGCGATATGCGGATGACACACCTTGCTTGTGAAAGTGAAGAGGACTTGAGACACTTACTGATGAGGATCAAAGACAACAGCCTTCAGTATGGTTTAGGCCTCAACATAAAACAAAAATCCTTACAACTGGACCAATAAGCAACATTATGATAAATGGAGAAAATATTGATGTTGCCAAGGATTTTATTTTACTAGGGTCACAATGAATTGGGATTGGCTCAACGGCAACTGGTTTGGTATTTGGTTTTGGATCCACAGTCAATGCCCGTGGAAGCCCTAAGCCTACTGCTGTTGAGTAGATTCTGACTCATAGTGACCCTGTAGGGCAAAGTAGAGCTGCCGCATAGGGTTTCCAAGGAGCAGCTAGCAGACTCAAACTCTCGTCGTTTTGGTTAGCAGCTGAACGCTTGCTTGCCCGCTGCACAACCAGGGCTCCATGCCCATTGAAGCAGCAGTCGAGAATTGAAAAGATGTATTGCATTGGGCAATTCTGTTGCAAAATACCTCTTTAAAGTGTTAAGAAGCAAAGATGTCACCTTGCAGACTAAGGTGCACCTGACCCGAGCCGTAGTAGGTATTTTCAATTGCCTCATAGACATGTGAAAGCTGGACGGAATAAGGAAGACCAAAGAAGAATTGATGCATTTGAATTATGGTGTTGGAGAAGAATATTGAATACACCTTGGACTTCCTGAAGAATGAACAAAATGGGGAGACTTTGTCTCACATATTTGGACATGCTATCAGGAGGGATCAGTCCTTGGAGAAGGACATCATGCTTGGTAAAGTAGAGGGTCAGTGAAAAAGAAGAATATTCTCACTGAGGTGGATTGACACAGTGGCTGCAATAATGGGCTCAAATCTAGCAATGACTGTGAGAATGGCACAGGACTGGGAAGTATTTCATTCTATTGTGCCATTGTATGTGGGGTCGCTATGAGTGAGAACAAACTCTATGGCACCTAACAGCAACAACAAACAGTGAGGAAATAAATTTCTTTTCTTTAAAATCACTCACTTTTGGTATTTCTGTTGAAGCAGCACTGAGAAACTAAGACATCAAGTGTTAAAGTATTACATCATTATACTTCTATTTCTTTTCTATCATTCTTTTTGCTACTATTTTCATACATTTCTTAAAGTATATTATGAAACCCACAATACAATGATACTATTTTTGTGCTAGTCAAGTGTCTTTTAAAACAATTAACAAAAATTCTTTTTTTTAATATTTATCTTTGTTGTTATCACTTTAGAGTTCTTAATATCTTTATATAAACCCAAGTTTCTGCCTGGCGTCAGTATTCTTCCACTGGAAAAAACTTGTGTTAATATTTCTTGTATCACAGGTTTGCTGACAATAAATTCTCTGTTTGCCTGGAAATGTGTTGTTTTACCTTTGCTTTTCCTTTGTTTTGAAGGGTATTTTCACTTGTGTAGAATTCTGAGTTAACTTTTTTTTTTTTTTAAACATTTTGTCTTCTGGTTTGCATAATTTCTAGTGAAAAATTGCTGTAATTATTGTATTAGTACATAATGTATAATTTTCCTGCAGTCATCTTTAAGATTTTCTCTTTTTAAATTTTCTTTGGTTTCACTATAATGTGTTTTAAAAAAATTGCCTTCAAGTAGATTTTGACTCAAGTGTCCTTTTTGCCAATTATGTTTTAATATTTGTCTTGGTGTTTTCTGGGTTTCTTAAATCCGTATTTTAATGTCTTTCAGTTGTTAAAGACTTCTCAGTCATTTTCTCTTGCAGTATTTCTTCTGTCCCATCCTGTCTCTTCTCCCTTTGGGATTCCAATTACTTGTATGTTTAATGATGTGATATTCTTCCACAGCTCCTGGATGCTCTGTTCTGAATTAAAAAAATTTTTTTTTTCTCTTTGGGTTTCAGTTTGGGTAATTTCTATTGACCTATGTTCAGGTTTATTAATGCTTTTCTCAGTTGTTTTGAGTCTACTAATGACCCCATCAAAGCCATTTTTCTTATCTGTTGCCACGCTTTTTATTTCTATCCTCACCGTAAAATCTGCTAAAGCCTTTAACGAATTAATAATATGGCTCATATATGGATCTGGTTCTTCTGATTGCTTTTTTTTCTTGCCAGCGTGCATGTGTTGTCTTTGTGTTTCTCAAAAATTTTAGTTGATATGCTGACATGATATGTAGAATAGCAGAGTAAACAATATGTCCAGAAGTGGGCTTGCTACTTTGCTCTGGTTATAATGTGGAGGATTCAGCCAGTATTATAAGGAATTGAGCTGAGTATGGGCTTTCTTTGTTGATATTGTTGCTATGGTTACCCTCAGTGCACCACTGCCTTTAAATTCCTCTGTGTTACCTTACACGTAGGGTTGGGGATGGGTTGAAAGTTTTTTTCTGTCACACTCTCAGCTTTAGGCTTTCTCCATGAGTCTGTGCCTCAGGGAAGTTCTTTTATCTATGCTCCTGTACTTCCCTCAGTAGGAGACAGCTGTTACTCATGTCCTGGTGCTTGCTGGTCTGGTATCAGAGGGTCCAAAGATCCTTTTCTGTTTTCCTGGTTCAGCCCTAAGTTTTAGGCAACATTTTGTCCCTAGGCCTCACCAGTGGGTTTTCTCAGTGATCCTTGTTCTTCCTTAGTCTTACAGCATCTATAATCACCTGGACCCAGGGAATTTTCTTGCCCCGATGAGTCAGAATTGACTTGATGACAACAGGTTTGATTTGGTTTTTACTCAGGTTTATTTTATTTACTTAGTCCTCAACTGAAATGGGTCATTTCTTCTGTCCTGAAAATGGTGAAAAATCTAGTGGTTTAAAGAGAAGCCCTGGTGATAAATTTCCCAAAAAGCAGCTAATGAAAGCCCAATGGATCATAATGATCTGATCTGCAACTGATCATGAGAATGGTGCAAGAAAGGGAAGTGTTTTATTCTGTTGTGCATGGGGTCTCCATGAGTCCGGGGCCAACTCAACAGCAGCTAATAAAAACAAGAGATAGGGCAGAGTTATCCAGGCAGAGCTTCATGCTCTTCTGTCTGGGGCTGTTCCTTCACTTTTCCAGATTTTGCACAAGAGAGAGGCTTTCTTCATTCTTCCATCTGCCACCAGTCTCTGTCCACCACTGAGTAGAGAAGATTCTGTGAATGGGCGTGAAGCCTCCTTGTGTCTGATCACCCTAAGCATTTTATAATTTCATACTAGGCTTCACTCAGCCACTTTTAGCAATTTAAAAATAATTTTTAGCTAAATTCTTCTTACCAGCTTATATGGCACCCAGTGCCTCTTCTTTACATGCTCTGCCTACAAACTGATTATCATCTCTGCTGGAAGCATCTGATTTTTCTTAGAATTCAGGCTAGTTTGTTGCCTGATATATGCAGACTAGTTTGTTTTCTGATATGTTTGAGAAAAGCTATGTTTTTGTAGATTATCCAGCTTTTTCATGTTAGAGGGCATGTGGAAGGGGGCATTCTTTTCGGTTTTCTACTTGCTAAGAAGAATGCAAATAGGATTTTGAGAGGTAGAGAAGGAAGGCGTATGGACAAAATACTCCAGGCTCAGGGAGCAAAATATACTGTAATAAGCATATAGAGATATTGCTAAAGCAATGATAATTGGATTCAGATTTTCAGATAAGTCCTTTGAAATATCGTTCCCTCGAGCAATGCACATACTATAAACCTGCTTTCAAAGGATAAAACACTGTTTATTTTTAAAAGGATGGTTTTATGAAAAATGAAAGAACTCTTTTAATTGTGGGATTATATTTACTGAAAATACAAATTATAGAATTGAGGCTAACCCATAAAAAACCAAAATATTAAAGTTCTATATTCTGTATAGTATGCATTGCATGTTTGAGTTATCCCTGAGGGGCTGTTAATCAGCTTCTTCACAAGTTCATTAATTATTTCATGTATTCAGATGCTTCAGTTTCATGTAATAGGAAATCCAATTTCACCTGCCTTAAACAGAAAAATGAATGTTCTTTTTCATAAAGTCAGTAATCCAAAGGCAGGAAGAACTTTATGCATAGGTTGAAAGAGAGATTAACAAAGTTGAACAGAGCTTGAGTGACATTTCTCTGCAGTGCTTCCCCTTGACTTCATCTGGGTGTTATCTTAATCCTCTGTGTAGATGAAATGTTCCAGGCCCCATATCTAGACATAATGCTACCAAAGAAATGAAGATGGACTTGAAAAATAAGCCAAAACTCAAGATTCACTCTTTCTAAGTCAGATTTGGTCACATGCCCACCCCTGAACCAATCACTATATCCAAGGGGATGTAATATGCTTCCTGGATTGAGCTAAATCATAGGATTCTTTCCCGGCAGTGACAGTGAATTCAACTTCCTTAGAGTTAAATGAATCTAAGACTGAGTAGCAAGGATACCTGGGAAGCAAAAAATAAATAAAAAAAGAAAATAAAAAAGGATGCTAGTGAGGCATTCCGTAGTATTTTTTTCTACATTCTATTTGAGTACCCAGAGGGTGTGAAGTACCAAACTAGATGCTCTGGGGGTTTAAGGTTCATGGGGGAAATTTACTTTTTACTTTCAAAGATAGGGAAAAATATGGTATATGGCAAAATAGCAGTAAGAATGTTGTTGAGGGTTATTGTAAGAGAAAAACCTTGAAGATTTTTTTTTTTATTGAAATACTTCCTTGAGAGTCTCAGGATTTTAGAGCTTGGCATTACCTGAGAGATCGTCTAGTTCAACTTTTTCATTTTACAGATGAAGTAACAGAGACCAGAGATGCTAAATGACTTGGCAAATGCCGTGCAGCCAGCAGGTAGTAGAGTTTGGGCAAGAACACAATTTTCAAGTGTTTGAGTCCACAGCACGTTCCATTAGTCTGTGTTTATAATGAAAAATAAAAGTTGTATGATCACATTATGTGCACACAAAGTCATTTGTCACTGTATAATAGCTTTCTTGCAGTGATAAATTGGTTGTAAAAGTTCCATCCTCCTTTCCAAAGGCCCAGTCTGTATGTATGCCTGCTTATGCATCTAACTTTCCTATTGAAAGGCAATTAGCTTTTTTCTATTCTGTTTCAAAGATATTTTTTAAATGTTTCACCTTTGACTTTGCCACCTACCAACACTTATGAATATTAAATAATGTTAGAGGTTAATGCATTACTAATGATAGGTTGCTGTTAACTCAATTGGCCCCTCTTGGCACCAAGTTGCCAATAAAATGCTCTTTTTATAGAAAAACTAAGTTATGACATGTGTGATTTTTTGAAAATGAGACCTTTTGTCTATCCATGTGGCATAGATATTTTTCAGGATAACGTGAAAAGAACATCTGTGACTTTCATAACTCATTGATAAATTTACCACTTAAAGTTTTTCCTGTACTCTGTTTTCATAGTTATTGCTCTTTGTAGTAATGCTTGCCTTTAAACATCACGATAAATAATTAAACTTTGAAGAAACATTTTAATTTAGAAATTTTAAAATCACACTTGAAGGAAATATTTTATATGTTGAGTAGTAGTATCATTATGATGAGAATAATCAGGGAGGAACTAAATTTTTACATTGGTTTTACTAGCATCCTGTTACCAAAAGGCTTTACCAACCCTACTTCCATTATACTAAAGGTAAAGAGTGTATTTTTAAAAGAAATGAGTCTGTAAACTAAGTCTCCTTGAAAATAAATTGAAATGTTTAAAGTGATAAAACAAAAAATAATTGAGCGCTTATATTGTTCTTAGTATGTTTGTGGATAGAAGCGTAACCAAAAAAGAATCTCTGTCTTTTCAAAATGACAATCTAGTGGAAGAAATATGGCATGAGCATAAACAAATATAAAGCAAAAACAGAATCATATATGGATTACACAAGCAATGCTTAGTAATCTTAGAACACAGAAAAGAGGATCTTGACTAAGGAAATTTAGGGACGATTTCATAGAGAAGAACTCAGTTAAGCTAGGCCTCAAAGACTTAGTCGAGGATGGAAAGAAGAAATAACAAAAGGCATGAAAGTAAGAAGGAACATAGCATTTTCAGGGAATGGCAGAAAGTCTTGTTTAGTGGCAGAGAAGTGAGGTAGATAGAATTAGAGATAAAAGGATAAGTTAGGCAAAATGGGACCAGATCTAGGACTAGTAATATTTGGACATTAGACTTCATTCTATAGCCAATGGTAGTCATTAAAAATATGATCTCGAGATTCACAAGGTCAAAGTGTTTAAGTATATTTAAAGAATATTATTTTGTGACTGTGTACAGAATAGTTTAAAATTTGAGTATGTTTTTTGTGTGTATGTCAGTGTGTGTATATCTGTACCTATGTCAGTTGTGGAAAAAAATCTAACAAGGTGTTGCATATTCCAAACAAGAGATAGTAAGCTTAGTTGTGGTGGTGGGAAATGGAAGGTAGAAAAATATAACTAGTGTTTTAGAAATTGACAGGACTTACTGGTGTTATGTACGGATATGTTGGGGATTGAGAGATATTTGAGAAGAATAAAGAGTGTCAAATACTTTATGGCAAGTTAGAAGAATGAGGACAGAAAAATAACTACTGAATTTCGTAATCAAAGACCCTTCTTTCCATAAAAACCAATTTCACAGAGCCATGGGGTAGAGACCACACACAAAGAGTTTAGAGGTGAGAGTGAGAAAATGTCTTTGGAATTATAATTTACTAGTGTGTGTGCGTGTGTGTGTGTGTTTTCTCGTAGAGTTCAATTTTCTTCTGAATCTGTCTAGAAATTTTTATCCGTTAGTTTGGAGAGTACTGAAAATTTTACTTGTTAATACAAAATGTCCTTCATTAGTAACATCAGATATTTGATAATACAATGAACCAATTCCTCAAAGATTGGCCACCCAGACACACAGTCTGAATTTATAGATATGAATAGGAACTTCAAGTTGGAGAATATTTCTTTTTATTTCTCCCATTCTCCTATTTTATCATTTTCCTAGAAATACAACTCTTAAAATAATACTCCATTCTAGTGTTTTCATTTTTAATCACATGGTTTTTGTGGCACATCATTTCAAAGACTATAATGTTTCCATTTCATTTAATTGCTGCTTAATTAGTGTGCAGTTTGTGAGTGAGGGGGATAAATAATTCACGAGAGATAAGCAAGCAAACTTATTGTTTCTTCTTGCCTTCTAGGCAGTGATTTGTAACGTTAAGGACAGTGCCTGTTCTATATAGGTGGTTCAGGTGAGACTATTTCCTTCTTGTCATTCTCTTATACGTCCTCTCTGGAGAATGCTAATTCATCTTGACTGCTTAGTGTGAAAAAAAATTACCTTCCAAGGTAAAAGTGCATGATGCTTGATGTTGTTGTTGTTAGGTGCCGTCAAGCTGGTTCCGACTCATAGAGACCCTATGCACAACAGAACGAAACACTGCCTGCTCCTATGCCGTCTTAAAATCCTTGTCATGCTTGAGCTCGTTCTTGCAGCCACTGTGTCAATTCACCTTGTTGAGGGTCTTCCTCTTTTCCATTGACCCTGTACTCTGCTAAGCATGATGTCCTTCTCCAGGGACTGATCCCTCCTGACATGTCCAAAACATGTAAGATGCAGTCTCGCCATCCTTGCTTCTAAGGAGCGTTCAGGTTGTACTTCTTCTAGGACAGATTTGTTCATTCTTTTGGCAGCCCATGGTATATTTAATATTCTTCGCCAACACCACAATTCAAAGTTGTCAATTCTTCTTCAGTCTTCCTTATTCATTGTCCAGCTTTCACATGCATATGATGCAATTGAAAATACCATGGCTTGGGTCAGGAGCACCTTAGTTTTCAAGGTGACATCTTTGCTCCTTTGCAGCAGATCTACCCAAAGCAATAAGTCTTGATTTCCTGACTGCTTTTTCTATGGCTGTTGATTGTGGATCCAAGTAAAATGAATTCCTTGAAATCTTCAATCTTTTCTCTGTTTATCATGATGTTGCTCATTGGTCCCGTTGCGAGGATTTTTCTTTTCTTTTATGTTGAAGTGCAATCCATACTGAAGGCTGTGGTCTTTGATCTTCATTGGTAAGGGCTTCAAGTCCTCTTCACTTTGAGCAAGCAAGGTTGTGTCATCTGCGTAACGCAGGTTGTTAATGAGTCTTCCTCCAATCCTGATGCCCCATTCTTCTTCATATAGTCCAGCTTCTTGTATTACTTGCTCAGCGTACAGATTGAATAGGTGTGGTGAAAGAATACAACCCTGATGTACACTTTTCCTGGATTTAAACCAATCAGTATCCCCTTGTTCTGTCTGAACAATCACCTCTTGATCTATGTGAAGATTCCTCATAAGCACAGTTAAGTGTTCTGGAATTCCCATTCTTCATAATGTTATCCATAATTTGTTATGATCCACAAAGCCGAATGCCTTTGCATAGTCAATAAAACACAGGTAAACATCCTTCTGGTATTCTCTGCTTTCAGCCAGGATCCATCTGACATCAGCAATAATATCCCTGGTTCCACGTCCTCTTCTGGAAGCGGTCTGAATTTCTGGCAGTTCCTTGTTAATATACTGCTACAGCCATTTTTGAATGATCTTCAGCAAAATTTTGCTTGTGTGTGATATTAATGATATCATTCTATAATTTCCACTTTTGGTTGGATCACCTTTCTTGGGAATAGGCATAAATATGGATCTTCTCCAGTCAGTTGGCCAGGAAGCTGTCTTCCATATTTCTTGGCATAGATGAGTGAACACCTTCAGCGCTGCATCTGTTTGTTGAAACATCTCAATTGATATTCCATCAATTCCTGGAGCCTTGTTTTTCACCAATGCCTTCAGAGCAGCCTGGACTTCTTCCTTCAGTACCATCAGTTCTTGATCACATGATGTTCGATAGATGACTTAAATCAGTGTTTACCACTCCATTGGATAGATCCTATGAAGATGAGGAAGTGATTGGAAAGGTATTAATCTACCTTGATATATCAGTTTCCAATGTCCTACTGAATCGATAACTGATCTAATTTTTAATATAATGTATTTAAAGTTGAATGAAAATGGTACAAATTACCTAAAAAAGGATTCTGAGTTTGCTTATCATTAAAGTTAATTTTAACAGATGACTTTGGGTTTCTACAAAAGCTGTCTTCACGTGTCTCTATAAAACCTGTAGTCAGTGAACTTATGTAATAAACTGATTTGTTGATTGGATTTAATTAATTTCTTTAATTTTTGTCTTTGGGAATTTTCTTTGCTAAATCAGATATTTCAAATGGTAAGATTGATAAACTTAAGGGGTACTTAAATATAAACATCACAATACTATCACATTTAGTTTGTTTTTCAAATGGCTTCCTACTTATTCAACTCATACTCAAGCCAGGATCCCTTTCAAATAACCTACTCCCTATGGAGTATTGGGTGAACCTGAAAAAAATGATCAGTTTGTCTTGTGGTGACTTAGGAGATACTATATCTTCTTGAAACCAAGGACGATTAAGTTTGTTTTTAGATATTCCCCATTCCCAATTCTTATACTGGTTACAAAATTTTTTTTCTAAGCATGAGCCTGTAAAGCCTTCTCTCTATTTCAGCCACCCTCTCAACACAACTCCGTAATTGTGTATGTCATACGACATAGATATGGAGGAAAACACTCAGGATAGTCAGGATGAGTCATCTGGATAATTCCACTATTGCCATCAACTCTGAGATATATGCAAAACTCTTCTTGTGACTACTTTGTCATCCATTAATTCTCCACTCATTTTGTCTGAAGGATCTGAGCCCTTCTAGGTATCTTGACTGCTGAGTCTGTCTTTGTAATCCATGCTCATTAACTCAGCAAAACAATGCCCAGGATCACCTGAACCCTAAATGTAAACCAAGATGAAAAACAAAGGGAGATTCTTTTCCTCTTGGCGACTGGTCCGCAGTGTAAATGAAAAGGAAAAGCAGTCTGGAGAGCTGTTATACTGCCGTCAGAAAAGTTATGACTCCAGGTCCTTTATACTTAAATAGAGTGCCACAATTTCTATATCAAATCCTTTTTTATTTCTTAACAAGGTGGTGGTCGATGTTAATAAATGCATCCATATAACAACAAAGTATGAGATACATAAGACGTGTGTCTATAAGTATACATATAAATATATGTGGGCTCTTATGCTTCACAAATAATAATGGTTTATCGTTATAGTCTATGTTTCTGAAGTGCTTTCCTATGTATCACTATATATTATAATTTATTAAATACTGTGTTAATTTAATACACAACTGCATGTAGATGTATTAATTTCATTTTACTGAAGACGGAAGTCAGACACAGAAAAATTAAAATATTCAGGAGAAAAGACAGCAAGAGAGAGTGCCAAATAGAGGTTTTGGTGTACTGATTCCTTCTCTAATTTGTATCTGCTTGCTAACCTGAAAGAAACTTGGCTTATCTGGGCCCAGAAGTAGGGGATTTCTCTTTTGTCCCACATATCATTTCAGAGGAAATATACCAATTTTAGAATTTCTGGGATCAATTTATAGTTGCAAATTTCATTTATAAGAACTTGGATGTAACCCAGAGGATTCCATAATACCAGCTCACTATGTGGACAGATAGAGCTCTGGTGGTGCAGTGATTAAGAGCTATGATAGCTAACCAAAGGGTCAGCGGTTTGAATCCATCAGCCACTCCTTGGCAACCCTAGGGGGTCTGTTTTATAGGGTCACTATGGGTTGGAATCTACTCGATGGCAATTTTTTTTTTTTTTTAATGTATGGAGAGAGATACACACACATGCACAGACGAGAAAATTTCTGTATTTTGGATGACTGCCTTGTGTGAAAAAAATAAGCACACACATACATAGAGATAAAGACAGAAGAAAAATTAATATACATTTGTACATGTATGTACGTCCCCCACGTGTCAGTTTCTATTACTGTGGGGGCTTGCATGTCACTGTGATGCTGGAAGCTATGCCACTGGTATTCAGATACCAGCAGGGTCACCCAGGGAGGACAGGTTTCAGCTGAGCTTCTAGACTAAGACAGACTAGGAAGAAGGACCCGGCAGTCTATTTCTGAAAAGCATTCACCAGTGAAAACCTTATGAATAGCAGTGGAACATTGTCTGATATAGTGCTGGAAGATGAGCCCCCCAGGTTGGAAGGCACTCAAAAGATGATGGGGGAAGAGCTGCCTCCTCAAAGGAGAGTCGATCTTAATGGCATGGACGGAGTAAAGCTTTTGGGACCTTCATTCGCTGATGTGGTATGACTCAAAATGAGAAGACACAGCTACAAACATCCATTAATAATTGGAACCTGGAATGTACAAAGTATGAATCTAGGAAAATTGGAAATTGTCAAAAATGAAATGGAACGCATAAACATGGATATCCTAGGCATTAGTGAACCGAAATGGACTGGTATTGGCCATTTTGAATTGGACAATCACACAGTCTACTGTGCTGGGAATGACAACTTGAAGAGGAATGGTGTTGCATTCATCATCAAAAAGAGTGTTTCAAGATCTATCCTGAAGTACAATGGTGTCAATGATAGGATAATACCTATATGCCTACGAGGAAGACCAGTTAATACAACTATTGTTCAAATTTACACACCAACCACTAGGGCCATAGATGAAGAAATAGAAGATTTTTATCAGCTGCTGTAGTCTGAAATTGATCGAACATGCAATCAAGATGCATTGATAATTACTGGTGATTGAAATGCGAAAGTTGGAAACAAAGAAGAAGGATCAGTAGTTGGAAAATATGGCCTCGGTGATAGAAACAATGCTGGAGATCGAATGATAGAATTTTGCAAGACCGACGACTTCTTCATTGCAAATACCTTCTTTCACCAACATAAATGGTGACATGGACCTCGCCAGATGGAACACACAGAAATCAAATTGCCTACATCTTTGGAAAGAGATGATGGACAAGCTCAATATCATCAGTCAGAACAAGGCCAGGGGCCAAGTGTGGAACAGACCATCAATTGCTCATATGCAAGTTCAAGCTGAAACTGAAGAAAATCAGAGCAAGTCCACGAGAGCCAAAATATGACCTTGAGTACATCCCACCTGAATTTAGAGACCATCTGAAGAGTAGATTTCATGCATTGAACACTAGTGACTGAAGACCAGACAAGTAGTGGAATGACATCAAGGACATCATACATGAAGAAAGCAAGAGGTCATTGAAAAGACAGGAAAGAAAGAAAAGACCAAGATGGATGTCAGAGGAGACTCTGAAACTTGTTTTCAAACATAGAGCAGCTAAAGCAAAAGGAAGAATTGACGAAGTAAAAGAACTGAACAGAAGATTTCAAAGGACAGCTTGAAAAGACAAAGTAAAGTATTATAATGACATGTGTAAGAAGCTGGAGATGGAACACCAAAAGGGAAGAACATGCTCAGCGTTTCTCAAGCTGAAAGAACTGAAGAGAAAATTCTAGCCTCGAGTTGCAATAGAGAAGGATTCTATGGGGAAATATTAAACCATGCAAGAATCATCAAAAGAAGATGGAAGGAATACACAGAGTCATTACATCAAGAAGAATTAGTCGATGTTCAACCATTTCAAGAGGTGGCATATGATCAGGCACTGCTGGTACTGAAGGAAGAAGTCCAAGCTGCTCTGAAGGCACTGGTGAAAAACAAGGCTCCAGGAATTGATGGAATATCAATTGAGATGTTTCAACAAACAGATGCAGCGCTGAAGGTGTTCACTCATCTATGCCAAGAAATATGGAAGACAGCTTCCTGGCCAACTGACTGGAAGAGATCCATATTTATGCCTATTCCCAAGAAAGGTGATCCAACCAAGAGTGGAAATTATAGAATGATATCATTAATATCACACACAAGCAAAATTTTGCTGAAGATCATTCAAAAATGGCTGTAGCAGTATATTAACAAGGAACTGCCAGAAATTCAGACCGCTTCCAGAAGAGGACGTGGAACCAGGGATATTATTGGTGAAGTCAGATGGATCCTGGCTGAAAGCAGAGAATACCAGAAGGATGTTTACCTGTGTTTTATTGACTGTGCAAAGGCATTCGGCTTTGTGGATCATAACAAATTATGGATAACATTATGAAGAATGGGAATTCCAGAACAGTTAACTGTGCTCATGAGGAACCTTCGCATAGATCAAGAAGTGATTGTTCAGACAGAACAAGGGGATACTGATTGGTTTAAATCCAGGAAAAGTGTGCATCAGGGTTGTATTCTTTCACCATATCTATTCCATCTGTATGCTGAGCAAATAATCCGAGAAGCTGGAGTATATGAAGAAGAATGGGGCATCAGGATTGGAGGAAGACTCATTAACAACCTGCATTATGCAGATGACACAACCTTGCTTGCTCAAAGTGAAGAGGACTTGAAGCCCTTACTAATGAAGATCAAAGACCACAGCCTTCAGTATGGATTGCACTTCAACATAAAGAAAACAAAAATCCTCACAATTGGACCAATGAGCAACATCATGATAAACGGAGAAAAGATTGAAGTTGTCAAGGATTGCATTTTACTTAGATCCACAATCAACAACCATGGAAGCCGCAGTCAAGAAATCAAAAGACATATTGCATTGGGTAAATCTGCTGCAAAGGACCTCTTTAAAGTGTTGAAGAGCAAAGATGTCACCTTGAAGACTAAGGCGCTCCTGACCCAAGCCATAGTATTTTCAATTGCATCATATGCATGTGAAAGCTGGGCAATGAATAAGGAAGAGCAAAAAAGAATTGATGCCTTTGAATTGTGTAGGTGAAGAATATTGGATATACCATGGGCTGCCAAAAGAAGGAACAAATCTGCCCTAGAAGAAGTGCAACCAGAATACTCCTTAGAAGCAAGGATGGCGAGACTGCTTCTTACTTACTTTGGACATGTCAGGAGGGATCAGTCCCTGGAGAAGGACATCATGCTTGGCAGAGTACAGGGTCAGCGGAAAAGAGGAAGACCTTCAACGAGGTGGATTGACACAGTGGCTGCAACAATGAACTCAAGCACAACGATTGTGAGGATGGCTCAGGACTGGGCAGTGTTTCGTTCTGTTGTACATAGGGTCGCTATGAGTTGGAACCGACTGGACGGCACCTAACAATAACAACATACATACATATTCATACACACACACACACTGAGAGAGAGATTTTTCATAACTTATTTCTTAACTCTGTTCTTTCCTTACTCTATTCATTTTTTTCTAGGCCACCAATGACTTAACTGAGAACCTTTATGTCAGTATCTCCTAGATTTGTATCCGTAGCCCTTATCTCTCTTCTGAGCTCTCATCTGAGATCTATCTATCAGTTCTGAAACTAAATGTGTCACAGACACCCATATTCAACACCCCCCATACTTGTGATCTTTCTAAAACTCCTGTGGCTTCAAGCTGGCTCTTTCACCAGTGTTTCCTATCTCAGTAAGGTGAATGAATTTTCTTATGTCGTTACGTAAGCTAGAAACCTGGGAGTTAGCCCTACACCTCCTCGTCTTACTCTCTGCCCCATTGAATTAATCCAGTCTTTTGTTTTTACTTCTTAAATATCTGTGACGGGACTAGGAATTATTAATGTATGAACAAACACAACCTTTTCTTCTCCTTTTGACTGCTAGGATAAATGAATCCGTATTTTCTTTGTGAATTCTTGGCAACTCCTTTGCTGTATAGAATTTGGGAAAAGGTCCAATTCTTCCTGTTTGTGGGCAACTTGGGTTTCTTGGTAGTGGTGTCGGTGAGGAGCTACATGTTCTCTGGCCACTTTTGAGCAGCGTAAAACTAGGGGCGCATGGGCGTGGAATCCTGTGGCCACCTCTGACTGGGAGAGGTGAGTAAGCAGCAAAATGTGTGGAGTGGTTAGGGGTGGGTAGGAGGCAGCGAATGAAAGAACTCCATGGCTGTGAGGGAGCAGTGTGTTGAGAGGAAAAGGTGGCTGCCCTGAGTAGGAATCTTCAATGAGAGGGAGAGAATTTTAAAATTTTAATTTTAAAGATCTCTGTGAGAACTAGTTTGGAAAGCTCTCAAACCATTCCTTTACACAATGTAGTAAAGAACCCCATCAGCTTTGAAAGCTTGTGTTTAATGCAGTACTGGGCCATGTGGGCCATCAACTTTATTAAACAGCAAATATAATACATCCACTTTTCACTTCATTGTGACTACCTCTGCCTGAAGGACTGCCTCTTGCCTGGAGGATTTGTGATTGTTATTCATCCACCTAGCCTCTCTACAGCCACTATTCTCCCTACCCGGCCCTCGCTATTGTCTGTGTTTTTGCTTCTGTACCTTACGTGACTTTCAAAAACACAGATTCTAGTTTGTCACTCTCCTTTTTTAAACCCACTCATGAATTTTCACTGCTCTCAGTGTGAAGAAACTAATTTTTAGCATTGACTGTAACGTTTTTACCTACATTTCCAGCCTCATCTTAAATAATTCCGTTCTACTTCCTGTGCCTTAAGTGTTCTACATCTATTGGGTTTTTGACGTCTTCAGTTCTAGTAATTCCTTGTCTCTATCTTCTACCCCCAGAGACTTCTCATAGCTTCTCCCCTCAGCCTCGAATGTTGTTGCTCTTCCATACTCATGATAGGAAACCACTAGTTTCTTTTGTTCTCAGTTTGAATGTCTCTTAATCAGTTAGAGGCTTTACTAATTGTAAGGACTAGGATTATTCCCTCATTGGACACATCCATAGCACAGTATCCTAATTGTTTATTTAAAATCTCTGTTCCTTTCTAGGCTATAGAAAAAAAAAAAAGTAGCCCACAAAAGGTACTCCGTAACTGTAAATTCATGACTTGCTATACATTAGACCTACACTTGAACTGCACAGTTAGCTTCACAATTTTTTTTGCTTTTCTGGGAATGGCATCTATAACAAGCCTCTCTCTACCTGCCCCGTCCCTTAATTTTGAGGAGGAAAAGATACTTTTGTGGATGAGGCAGGTCCATTGGATGACTATATTAGGTGGTGGCATAAGCAAAAGGACTAACTGCTCAGGCTTCCCAGGAGGTGGTATCTTTGGAGCCAATCTTTAGCTGTTTCCTCTCTCCTCCTCTCCATGGCTGACACAGTTAGAAGGGCTGAAAACGACTACCGGTAAGAAGGACCTGAGCTTGGTAAGTATTAGGCCTAAGCTCTTGGGTGAAGGTCTTCTCAGTCCTTACAACAAATGTTTCCTTTTCCTCTTACGTTCCTTGATTTTTTTTTTCCCCCTTTCTTCTCTGATGTTTCTATTCAGGCAGGTTCACTTTCTTAGACTGGTTAAAAATATCATCAGAGAAGAGAAAGGAATGTCACATTTACAATACATGCTTGTTAAGAATTTCAAGTAAGTTCTAGTTCTTTTGGATGTCTAGTGACCTGGTCCCATTGGAGGAGTCTGGTGGCTCAGTGCTTAAGAGCTATAGCTGCTAACCAAAAACGTCAGCAGTTCAAATCCACCAGCTGCTTCTCGGAAACTATAAGGCGCAATTCTGCTCTGTCCTGTGGGGTTGCTATGATTTGGAATCAACTCAATGGCAATGGGTTTGGTTTTGGGTTTTGGTCTCATTGGAAAGACTATTAATGTTTGCTGCTGCAACAGGTTTAGTTTTTGGTCCCACTAGAAGGACTATAGATGTTTGCTCCTGTAAGCATTGTGCATAGAGTCTAAAGAGACTCCAAGAATTTAATCCAGACGTCAAATTATCAGGGATCTGTGCCCAGTGCGGTTTCTGTTAAATCCACAAAATTGAATTATGCATTGTGAGCATATACCTGCACCCTACCAAAAACATCACATCCACAGTAGCGTTTCCTCTTCACCTACACTGAGAAAACTTCAGGTTAAATGAAGGTTAATTATATTTATTGCTGTGTTTCGTTTTCACATAGTGCAAAATAGAGAGCAAAATAATCTCAAATCTAAGAATGAGAGTAATTTTAACTCTTTTAGGGAGGTAAGAAATTGTTTAGTCTAGATTTCAAAATAGTGGTTTGTTGTTTGTTCATATATTCTAGTAATTCTACCAATTTCTATTGAAAACTTGTTTTGATTGCCTAAACTTTTCAGAGGAGCCCTGGTGGCATAGTGGTTAAGAGCTTGGCAACTAACAAAAAGGTTAGCAGTTCAAATCCACCAGCGTCTCCTTGGAAACCCAATGGGGCAGTTCTACTCTGTCCTGTAGGGTTGCTATGAGTTGGAACTGACTCCATGGCACCTAACAACAAAAAACTTTTCAAAAAGCAAAAGAAAAAAATGGGCCTTTCAGACCAATTCCATAGTGGATTCCTAGAAAACCTAGTGCCTTTTTAAGACAATATGCTTGACAGCCTTTACTGAACGTAATAACTGCTTAGGAGATAAGCCTGTGTGGATTGTTTTCTTTTTTTCTGATCACCTCCTATTTCAGCATTATTGTTTTCCTTATTTCCCCCCACCTTGATTAGATTAGACGAACCTCTCAGTAAGTAGCTCTGAATTTTTTTTTTTTTTTTACTTATTATTTGGCATCATAATTACTAGATTATGTTTCTATGTCCTTCACTAAACCATTTGCTGGCAAAGACTGCATTTTACTCATCCTCATATCTTGGTTTATGGCAAACACTCGATTATTACCTTTTGAGTGAGTGAATGAGAGAATATGAATCTGCGGTCTAGTCTTTGAAACAACCTGTTGCCTCCTTGTATTATTGAATGAACATCTCAGAGGATGTAAGACAATTGGTCTTTTTCTGCCTCTGGAATCATCCTTATACTCTGAGGCAATCCTTTCCGTGTATTTTTAAATAGTACATTTAGCATCTTTTTCATGGGAAATCAAAGAGGAACATCAAAGAAATTTTAGTTTAAGGTCTATTTTTAATACTGGAAAGCATAATTGGATATGAGGTGTCTGAGAGAGAACCTAGCAAAACTAAAAATGTGCTCCAGGACACTTTTCTTCCACAAGTTTTCTGCCCTTCAGCTGATAAAAGAATAGGAAAAACACAATGTGTCTTTCATCCAGTCTTCCATTTTAGATTCTGAGTCCCATATTATAGGCCAGAAAATGGAGTTGGGCTGGTAGAATTGAAGTTCAGAGAGCAGACAGAGATGAACGTCTGTTTTTTTCTGACTCTGCTCATCATCCTTTTTTTTTTTTTAATTCTTCAAGCCTTTATTTTACAAACCTGTATACAGCAATGACAGCAGATTTGAAGGAAATATATGAGAAGGCAAATTTAGTTATCAAAACATTGGGTCTGAAGCAGTGGATGAAATGGAAATTAATGCAAATAAAAGAGGAAGATCAGGGATATCAGGGAGCAGACCTAGTTCCGTTAATCATGTAGCTTTCTCATCATTTGATAATTTACTTTCCAGAGCTCTTCCTTAAGCATCAACAATTAACTTTTGGAGAGGTAAACTGCTTATAAGCTTTGGTGAGCTTTTTGGAGTAAGGTAAAGTGTAGGTTTTTCTGAGTATTGTCTTGTGCAATGAACCTTGTGTACCTAAACGTCATTTTGTGTTTCCGCTTCAACTCTGGTTTCAATACCACACGATCCTTTTACTTCTTTTTCTTTTTTAAGGATTCTGTATGTATTTAATCCTGTGCTTATATTGCCTAAGACTGAATTTTGAATTACCAATTGGTCTCAATAGTAAGTCTGAGGAGGTGGGAAATTTTTCTGCAGTTTACAAAAGAAACTGAGGCTCATAGTTTACATAACATACGTGATGTCATGTACCTCCCAGTTGGTAAAGCTATAATTCATATTCAGGAGTGACTGAATCCAAAGACTGTGATCTTTTCATATAAAACACTTCAGTGTGTGTCAAGATGAGCATTTCCATTTCTTTGTTTGCACAAGCCCTGCCTTTATACACCACTAGAAATAATTACAGTCTTCACTGTGGGGTAGAAAGTAGTTTCCTGCTTTGATGTATGTCTTGTAGGGAAAACATCTCAACCACGATTTTGACTTTGTTCTTCATTAGTTTACATCGTCTTGAGCTTTTTGTCTTATTGGTACCCTATGAAGAATTTCAGTGCAATGTATGCCACCACAAATTTGCTTAGATTAACTGGCATTTGATTTTGACTTGCCTCCAACTTTCCCCCTTGTTGCCTCAGGTGCTAGTTTGTTAGTTTCCCACAGTGCTTAGCAACTAAAGAGATTTGTACTCTTGGCACCCTAACAGGTAAATTAACTCCAATATCTGTCGAATTCCACCAGAGTCGTCATAATCCTGACTCTGTTTTGATGTACAACCCATGTCAGGGATTTTAAGTGATTTCAGGATGGATGGCACATAAATATGTACATCTAAAGATGAATATGACATTGTTATGCCACTCTTTGCATATTGCTATGGATAAAAATCTCATGTTTTCAAAGAAAAATTATCTGGGATAATCAATAATTTATACTGAGAAAAAGATATATTCTGATTGTTACTGAAGCATTCTTACATATGAAAATTAAATAACTCATGAATATTTTGTGTGGAAGGAACGTGATGTTAGAAAGATATGAGTTCAATTGCTGGCTTTTCAATGTCTTGGCCTTAGTTTAACAAACGAAAAAACCCATTTTGCTGTCGAGTCGATTCCGACTTAGTTTATTCACTTGTAAAAAGTTTTTCAGATTTTATTTTTTAACTAATATTAATAGGGTATCAACTGTGCTGGGTACTGTGCCAGATATTTGGACTAACATGCTGAACCAAAGAGACATGGTAGTCCTCTGATATAGCTTACAGTTGTGATTTTCAGTTGAATCAGCAGGTAAATACCACATACTAGGACAAGTGCTATGATGAGTAATATAAGGTTTCTTGGAAGCAAGATAAAACTAACCCACGCTGGGGGTGAAGTGGTTCAGGAAAATTAAGAGAAGACTTACTGCAAGAGGAGACCTAAAGCATGAATATGTACTAGCTAGGTGGGATAAAGATTGTATAAGTAAAGAGTTGGAACTTGAAGTAGGCGGAGGCAAGATTATGCAGGAAATTATAAAACATAATAGGAGCTTAAAGGAATAATTTGGCTATGAATTTGAGACAAAACATGTGAGTAGCAATGGTAGAAGTTGAAAAAAGAATTAAGAGGTAGTTACAAATATCCAGATAAGTGATGGTGACCAAGCTGGCCAAGCTTTAAAGGCAAGCAGTAGACATATTCCTGGACACACTTTTAGGGTAGAGCATTTAAGATTTACTTACTGATTGAATGGATAACAGAAATAGAACATTCAAGGAAGATCTCAAGTTTTTGTTTGTTTTGTTTTTATTTTTTTATGAGCCAACTGGAAGGATGGAGTTGCTAATGAGATATGGAAGAATGCAGCTTAAAGATTTAGAGTTCGAGTTTTGACATATTCAAATTTGAGAGGTTTAACAGACTTCCAAACAGAGATTGTAAGCAGGAAATTAGATATACATGCCTGGAATTCAGGGGAGAAATCTGGGCTATCATTAGAAATTTGGAAAAATTTAAAGCCACTTGATTGGAAGACACCACCAAGGGAAAGCTTGTAGACAGAGAATAAAAATTGTAAAATTGATTCATAGCATACTCTAATGTTAAGAAGTATGGAAGAAGAGAAAGTACCAGGAAAACAGCCTAAGGAGGCCAGTTGAGTAGGAGAAAACCAGAAAAGTATATTGTCCCAGGAGCAAGTGAGGAAAGTGATTCCAGGAAGGGGGTGTGTCAAATAGTGATGAAGATTTGGATAAACTGAAAATTAAGAATTGACCATTGAATGTACTAATGCAAAAGTTGTGTTATGGCTTCTGGTATAAGAACATCTTATTCTTACTAACCATTCTGCAGATAACAATGATAATATCCAAATAAAATATTTTTAAAGAAAGCAACTATTTGAAGGAAATGGAAAGTGACAAAAGCAGGCAGAAACTGAAGGGGAATTGACCCTTGAGAATTTGGAACTATCAGATGAGATTTGTGTGTGTGTGTGTGTGTGTGTGTGTATTTTGGTCTAATGGCATGCCTCGGTGTGGGTACGGGGAAAGCAGAAATCCAAGTCTTAGAGGTTTACTGTGGTTTTATGCAGATAATGTGCACCTTCTATGTTTCTTTGCCAACTGCACCCCTCCAAGGTATTTTTTGTAAGCATGTTATGCTAATTTTTTTAACAGCAACATGTTAAAAATAAATGGCATAGCAGCACTTATGAAAATACTTCAGGGGAGGACGAGGTTGGCAAACATAGAAGGCATGTGTTATTTGCATAAAAATACAGTAAGTTGTTACAGGATAGAGTTCATTGCTAGCAGAGTGTCTGGAAAATTTAAGTGGGAAATCTGCAAAAAGGGTGAGCCACTGTATCTGTGCATAAACTACCCAAATCCTTGTCTTTCCACATGTGAACTACACATGTATAGGGAAGAGTCCAGCTGTTCTAGCAAACATAGCAGCTGGATGTGGAAATAAATGAACAGAGGCTTCAGCTTCTTCCTCAGCAGGCAATATAGAGGTTGGAGTTTGAATGACGACAAGTTAACTGACTGCTAGAGCAAAACCTCTATACCCTTTCAAAATAACTAAGTCCAGAGTATCAACATTGTATCAGGCACATTTTTGAACATAAGATAAAAGTTATTAGATATGAAGTAGCAAGAAGATGTTACTAATATGGAACCAAAAATAAATTTAGTAGGAACTCTAAGATTTCTCAGATGTTTGAAGTAGTACACAAGGCTTTTTCAGGCAGGTTATTATTAATATGTTTAAGAGCCAAAAGAAAAATAAAGTTATAATGAATAAACAGATGGGGAATATCACCAGAGATAGCATGAAAAATAATCAAATGGAAATTCTAGAAATATAAACAATTAGTATTACTAGATAAAAATACAATTCATAAGTATAAAAGGGTCACTATCTCAGGAAGATACAATAGTAAATGTATATGTATCTAGTAACAAAACTTTAAAGTACATGTAGAAGAACCTGACAGAAGTAAAAAGGAGAAATAAAGAAAATCATAGCTATAGTTGTAGACTTTATACACCTCTCAGTAAACTGTAGAACACCTTGACAAAATGGCAACTAGTATATTGAAGATATGAATGATTCTACCACCTTAATCTAATTGATATTTATAGGACACTACACTCAACGACTGCAGGATAAATGTTCTTATTAAGGATATATGGAACTCTACCAAGATAGGACACGTGCTGGGCTGTTAAAAAGCCTGAATAAAAAATTGTTAGAAATCTTACAGAATATGTTCTTTGACCTCAATAGAATTAAATAATAAATCAAGAAAACAGTCATAGGCAATGTGATAGCATTTTTGGAGGCATTTTGGTGTTGTGAGGCAATAAGAAGGGAAGTGGGTTCAATGGATTGGATTTTTTTTTTTATGCCATTGAAAGTAATCCATTAGAGAGGGAGAACACTGATAAAAGAAAGGGAGGAGACTTTGAGGCACAAGGCCTGTGACTAAGTGAGTGAGCATGGGTTCTAGTTGGCCTCATATAGGAGCTGATGTAGTTTAATTAGAGTGACATTAGGAAAAGAAGTTCATATGTGTAAAGATTCTGGAAGACTGGTAGATAAGACAGCAGGAATTTGTAGGCATTTACATTTTATATCTTTAAAAGAGAAATGACCTAAGTAGATTTGTGTTTTAAAATGCCATTTTAATTATGGTATAGAGAAAATATTGTTAAGGGCAAGGTTTTTGGTAGCCATACCCATTAGCAGGTGGCTCTAACCCAAGTAAGAGAAGATGGTGGCATAAAATAGTTTAGAGTTAGCAAGTATGCAAATAATCGATGGATTTGAAAGATATTTGGAATGTGGATGCAACAGGACTTGTCAAATTATGGGTGAGATTAATATAGGACTAGAAGGCAGAACTGAGAAAAATACCTAGGAGCTTGATTCAGTCAATTGGTTTTAAGGTGATAGCATTTACTAAGATATAATGTTTAAGAAAAAGAAAATATAAAAAAAAGATGATGAGTTTAGTTTTAGAAATCATTAGGTAGATGGATGTAAAGTGTTGCAGAGAGATCTGGGCTGAGGGTAGAAATTTGGTAAACATCAGTGTAGAGATGGTAATTTCAGCCAGCCACAGGAAGTACTATAAGTATGATTACAGACTTATTATAGCAAAAGATACAAATCAGGATCATCATAAGCAGGAGACATATAGTCAAGGTCTGGAGGGTTCCCAATGCAGAGCTTTCATATTCCAAGAGGATGTATTACCTTCCCTTCACAAATCAGGAAGCTCTTGAAACCTGTGTTCAGAACTTTTATTGGCCTCAATCATTACTTTGTCCTGATTGTGACCTTGTTAAGTGTGATCAATTAAATCATGTCTCCTGTGGTTAGCTGATATCAGCCACCAGGTGATCTTTCTGGTTTGACCAGCACAAGTCCTCATGTGTGGTCTGGAGGTAATAAAGGTACCTCAAATACTCAGGAAATCAATCGCAAGGGTTTAGAGTTATCTTCTCAGAAAAGGTGGCAAGACCAAATCAAAATTAGGTAAAAAATTCTTTAAACCACACAGGCTGTGAGGCAAATATACTTATTCTGTTTTACAAATGAGGAAACTGAGTTAGAGGATGATGATCTATAAATAAGAATGTTGTCAAGGAATGGAGGTCTCAGGGAGATCAAAAGACAAGTTTCATGTGGTGTTTGAGTTTGATATGTTGGGACTGGAGCAATTCTTAGAGCAAGTTCCAAGAATGGTTATGGGAATGGGTAGAGATTAAGACAATTGAAAATGAGGAGATTAAAGAAGCAGACTATTGGATGAGTTGCTTTCATGGATTAGAAATGGATTAGGATTCTGGCAGGATTTGGGGTAGAGAAAAAAACTATGAGCAAGAAAATGTTCAAGAATTGAGGGGGGCACATAATGAATTGGTGGATGAGACCAACAAGGGTAGGATAAAGATCTTTGTCAAGTTTCCAAGAAAAAAAGACTTCTGCAGGAGAGTGAAGGGAGGAGTGATGGTCTAAGTGTGTTAGTGTTGGCTGAGAAGGACACCAAACCCACTTCCTAACCTGGGTATCTAGTCCATAGTAAGAATTCAATAAAAGAGAATTAATATTCCAATCTTATCTTTTCTTTGAAAACATTTGTGTGCCTTTTCATTTGTCTTGTTGTAGATGTATATGCTATTATCAGCCATGAAACTAAGCATAATTTCCCCCAATGGGAAATGTAATAAACTAATACTATTAATACTATATGCTTGATTTATGAAATAGAAATTGCAATGGAATATATACCTTCCAAATAATTCTGTAATTTTGTGTTGTAAACAATTTAGAAGTCTGATGAAGGGAAAAGGACAATAATTCAATGGATTTAGTTTAATAATTTTTATTCCATTATATGGAATTTTTCTATACATGAGTTTAGTTTGTCCTGTGGAGGTACAGCAGTGAGTATTAGCTCTATTTGATTTTAAAGATCAAACATTTTTCATTATATAAAAAAATGTCTCAGGAAAAGTGCTCATTTTAAAATAATTCTTTTTGAAAATGTATCAGAAATCAATTGTTATAATTTTGCACAGGTTAGCAATTTTTTTTGGTTTAGTCCTAACAAAAAATGAATTGACAGATATGAGATTGAATATTGAAGGGCTAGCCATTTATTTAAATGCTAAGGTGATGGTTATTTTAAACGTGTGGACAAATGCACAGGTAATGCAAATAAAATATCAGGTTTTTTTCTCAGAAAAAAATGTCTTCTACAAAGATGATGAAAATAATTGAAAACTTTTTAAAACATATGTATTCTTGACAATAAACCAATACTCCAAATATGCATGTTAAATATGTCTTAAAATTGATATGGAAATTAATAAAAAATAATGAATTTAGGAATTTTTGGTTACAAAATAGTTATAAAACAAATGGAAAGCAATTTAAATATACTGTACTGTTGTACTAGGGTCACCAGGGATGCCATAGATAGAGAGTTGTCTCATATTTTTTGTCAGATCTTTGCTGTCCTTCACATCTTGTTCAGCCCTTGCCAGCCCCTTCTCCTTGGAGGTGAGTGATTATTCCTGTATTAACCTGGAAGAGGTTAGCACATCCTTCAATCTGGAGGATCTCCTTCAAGACAAAAGCAAAGCTCCTACCCAACAATGAGTATGGCTGCTCATTATAGCATGGTTATGTCTTCATCCTGCATTTAGCATTAGCCCTTTATTAGATTGGATATTGGACAATGCAGGTTAAATTTCTGGTCACATATTTTGGGTGCCAGCTCTAACCCTAATGAAGCCCAGGCCCAGTTTGCTTCCCTTTCCATTCTGGCCCTCAGCTGAGGATACAGTATCTTCACAGGAAAGGAGTCATTGTCAGTGCACATCTTGTTGTCATTCGAGAACTCTTGTTTTTTTTTTCACTTCTTCACATAGTTACATAATATCATCTGCAAATTGGAGCCAGAGGCAAAGCATATCTAGTGCTGTCACTAGACAAAGTCATGGTCCTATAAAACCTGTTACATGGGCAGCAATTCTTTCTCTGATGTTCCCTTAGCATACTTTATTAATTAAAATTAAATGTAAATGATTCTACAGCTAGCATTTGGGACAAATATTAGATATTTATGTAGGAGGTATATTTAGGTTATGATTACATTGCAACTGTTTATTTTATTTTTTTCTGATATTCAGGAGCCATCTGGAACTTGACAAACATTTTCATTAGGTTTCTTACCCAAGTATTTCTCTGCCATCTTTCTTTTCCCTTCTTCTTATCTTTCAGCTTCCACAGTGAAAATACAGACCACACTCTACTGTTTTTTTCTCCAGCCTCAGTGGAACCTGGTTTTCATTGTTGGCTCATATAGCCACACTTTGAATACAGATGTTCTTCAAAGTTCTATCTTGGGCTGCTTTTTGGACATCTCAAAAGTAACATGTCCAAAACTGACTTCTTGGTTTTATCTCCCAAATATAGCTTCTGATTATACTTAGAGTAAATCTTCTAACCATGGTCCACAGGAAGGTGCGTGACCTGTCTGCTGCCACCTCTCCCATCATTTCCTACCGACCTTCTGTGCTTTCTGTTTTCTAGCAACAGTGACCCTCCATTAGTTCATTGAACACAGGAAGTACATTTCATGCAGCAGGCTGCTGTCCATGCTGTGTTCTTTGCCTGCCATTTTTTTCCTTTATATCTCAGCTTAAGTATTACATCATCAGAGAGCTGTTCTCTAACTACCCATCTAAAACTGTTACCACCCACTTCTCTTATTCTCTACTTCAGCATTCTGTTTGTTATTTTAATAGCATTATTTACTCTAGCTTGCAGTTATTTTGATTGTTTCATCTATGAGAATGTAAGATGGAAATCACATTGATCTTGTCCATCGTATCCCCATTATCTAATTTAGTACCTGGCACTTATACAATAAATATTTGATGAGTGACTCTGCTTAAGAGTTTATTTTGCTGTGGTCACTCCTTTTTAGTTGTCTTTGAACGCTGTGGCCTTAGTCTCACTGGAGCATATTATCACTGTACTTACAGCTGATCTCCTGGGAAGGCCCACACTTCTGCCTAGGATCAGCTTATTCCAGCACATATCCTGCAGTATACCCACAAGACCTTGAATCCCCTAATATCTGTTATTAATTTGCATAATGATTATATGTATATCATTTCTATTTTCTTAACCTAATTCATATATCTGGAATTTTGGTATCCTCTCTATGTTTCAGACTACTGGACTTTTCTTTTTATCTACCTGCAATTTATTTCCATGTTCATGGTAATAACTGCTTTTCATGTTTGTATGTGAATTTTTTTTTTTTCTTTTTTTGTAGCCTACATTGGTTGGTAATGAAATACTCTTCTGGGGTTCAGTTTCTTTAATCTCTTGGTATCTATTATAGCCAAGCAACTCTTATGGCTTTTTTATTACTGTAGAATGTATCCTTTTATTAGAAACAGAAAATCATTTGATGAAAGTTCTTTTTACATTTAGTAAACAGTTATTTTAATATGCCCTTCACTTTATTTTGCTTATGTATTATTGTTTTTAACTGACTGAGAGGGTTAATGTATTTGGCTTATCTAAGTACATAATCAAAAGTAGACTTAATTGCAGCAAAATTTGGAATTATGAAGAAGTCAAAGAGGTCAAGATGAAATTAATGACATCTCCTCTCCTTAAGGTTGATAATAAATTGATGTTGTTTCTTGGTGAGATTAAACTTTAAGCACATCCAGCAGTAGGGGGTGGTTCTTGCAATCCCTGGGACTATTTCTCCTTCAGACTGAGTGTGCAGTAACAGAGAATCCCTTTGGTTGACCTTTGACATTAGTATTTAAGCACCAGAAATTGATGAATAATGTTTTTGTGTGAGGTAGCTTTGGCACACATTTAGCTAAGAAATAGGGGCCTTGTATATATATATTTTTTATTACTAGCTGATGTAATAAAAACATTTACCAAGATTCAACTCATATAACTATTGCTTATATGAGTTGTTCTACACAGGGTTTGTTCTATACAAAATCTTAAGCTAGATAGGTTCTACGATAAATGGCAACGGAAATGGAAAAACTATTAGGTACTGTCCTGTAGTTTGCCTACGATTAATTGTTGCCATGAAGCCATTATCCCCATTCCTACTAGGTCTCCTAGACTCTCCTGTAGAATGTAGTCAAATGGAAGGTCTTCAAGTCTTATATGTTAGATTCACTGTAGTGTACCCACTTCTGTGAGCCTTTTGATTCTTTCCTCCATAGTCTGCACACTAGTTCTAGAATCACTTCTTTATTTAATACAGGCCATTGCTTTATCTGAGCTTCTTTTAGAGCAGTGTATTAGAAGGTCTCTAAGAGCCCTTGTCCCCCACATATCTGTTAGTTTGTCATACTGCAGAGGCTTGTGTGTTGCTGTGATGCTGGAAGCTATGCCACCAGTATTCAGATACCAACAGGGTCACACATGGGGACAGGTTTCTGTTGAGCTTACAGACTAAGACAGACAAGAAAGAAGGACCCAGCAGTCTACTTCTGAAAGAATTAGCCAGTGGAAACCTTATGAATAGCAGCAGAACATTACCTGATATAGTGCTGAAAGATGAGCTCCCCCAGGTTGGAAGACACTCAAGAGATGACTGGGGAAGAGTTGCCTCCTCAAAGTAGAGTCGACCATACTGATGTGGATGGAGTAAAGCTTTTGGACCTTCATTTACTGATGTTGCACAACTCAAAATGGGAAGAAACAGCTGCAAGCATCCATTAATAATTGGAATGTGGAATGTACAAAGTATGGTTTTAGGAAAATCGGAAATCATCAAAAACAAAATGGAATGCAAAAACATCAATATCCTAGGTGTTAGTGAGCTGAAATTGACTGGTATTGGCCATTCTGAATCAGATAATCATATGGTCTACTATGCCGGAAATGAAAACTTGAAGAGGAATGGCGTTGCATTCATTGCCAATAGAACATTTCAAGATCTATCCTGAAAAAAATGCTGTCAGTGATAGGATAATATCCATACACCTACAAGAAGGACTATTATTCAAATTTATGTGCCAACCACTAGGGCCACAGATGAAGAAATTGAAGATTTTTACCAGCTTCTGCAGTCTGAAATTGACCAAACATGCAATCAAGATGCATTGATAATTACTGGTGATGGGAATGCAAAAATTGGAGACAAAGAAGAAGGATTGGTAGTTGGAAAATACGGCCTTGGTGATAGAAACAATGCTGGAGATCACATGATTGAATTTTGCAAGACTGACTTCTTCATTGCAAATGCCGTTTTTCACCAACATAAACTGTGACTATACATGTGGACCTTGCCAGATGGAATACACAGGAATCAAATTGACTACATCTGTGGAAAAAGAAGATGGAAAAGCTCAATGTCATCAGTCAGAACAAGGCCAGGGGCTGACTCCGGAACAGACCATCAATTGCTCATATGCAAGTTGAAGTCGAAACTGAAGAAAATTAGAACAAGTCAATGAGATCCAAAGTACAACCTTGAGTATATCCCACCTGAATTTAGAGACCATCCCAAGGATAGATTTGACATGTTGAACACTAATGACTGAAGACCAAATAAGTTGTGGAATGACATCAAGAACATCATACATGAAAACAAGAAGTCATTAAAAAGACAGAAAAGAAAGGTAAGACCAAAATGGATGTCAGAAGAGACTCTGAAACGTGCTCTTGAGTGTCGAGTAGCTAAAGGGAAAGGAAGAAATGATGCAGTAAAAGAACTGAATGGAAGATTTCAAAGGGTGGCTTGAGATAGAAAACCAAAAGGGAAGGATGCACTCGGCGTTTCTCAAGCTGAAAGAACTGAAGAAAAAATTCAAGCCTCAAGTTACAGTACGAAGAATTCCATGGGGAAAATATTAAACGATGCAGGAAGCACCCAAAGAAGTTGGAAGGAATACACAAAGTCATTACACCAAAAAAAACTGGTTAACATTCAACCATTTCAAGAGGTGGTAGCATATGATCAGGAACCGATGGTAAGTGAAGGAAGAGGTCTAAGCTGCGCTGAAGGCGTTGGTGAAAAACTAAGCTCCAGGAATTGATAGAATATCAATTGAGATGTATCAACAAATGGATGCAGTGCTGGAAGTGATCACTCATCTATGCCAAGAATTTGGAAAACAGCCAACTGACCAGAAGAGATCTGTATTTATGCCTATTTCCAAGAAAGGTGAACCAAATATAGAAATTATTGAACAATATCATTAATATCACAGGAAAGAAATTTTAATGAAGATTATTCAAAAGCGGCTGCAGCAATATATGGGCAGGGAACTGCCAGAAATTCAAATCAATTTCAGAAGAAGAAGTGGAACCAGGGGTATTGTTGCTGATGCCAGATAGATCCTGGCTGAAAGCAGAGAATACCAGAAAGATGTTTACATGTGTTTTATTGACTATTCAAAGGGATTGATTGTGTGGATCATAAGAAATTATGGATAATATTGCAAAGAATGGGAATTCCAGGACACTTAATTGTGCTCATGAGGGACCTCTGCATAGACCAAATGGCAGTTGTTCAAACAGAACAAGGGGATACTGCATGGTTTAACATCGGGAAAGCTATGCATCAGGGTTGTATCCTTTCACCATACCTATTCAATCTATATGCT
This sequence comes from Elephas maximus indicus, assembly GCF_024166365.1. Lineage (NCBI taxonomy): Eukaryota > Metazoa > Chordata > Mammalia > Proboscidea > Elephantidae > Elephas > Elephas maximus. Next base: position 54,669,050 of record NC_064833.1, on the reverse strand, counting down.
GAGCAAATAACCCAAGAAGCTGGACTGTATGAAGAAGAATGGGACATCAGGATTGGAAGACTCATTAAGAACCTGCGTTATGCAAATGACACAACCTTGCTTGCAGAAAGTGAAGAGAACTTGAAGCACTTACTGATGAAGATCAAAGGTGACAGGAGCAGAGCGCATCCTTTGAACCTGGGGTCCCTGCGCCTGAGAAGCTCTTTGATCAGGGGAAGTTTGAGGACAAGGAATCCTCCTCCAGAGACAACAGAGAGAGAAAGCTGTCCCCTGGAGCTGACACCCTGAATTTGGACTTTTAGCCTACTTTACTGAGAGGAAATAAACTTCTGTTTGTTAAAGCCATCCACTTGTGGTATTTCTGTTATGGTAGCACTAGATAACTAAGACAGATTATACTTCGAAATAAAGAAAACAAAAATCCTCACAACTGGACCAATGAGAAACATCAAGATAAATGGAGAAAAGGTCGAAGTTGTCAAGGATTTCATTTTATTTGGATGCACAATCAACACCCACGGAAGCAGCAGTCAAGACATCAAAAGACACATTGCATTGGGCAAATCTGCTGCGAAGGACCTCTTTAAAATGTTGAAAAACAAAGATGTCACCTTGAAGACTAAGGTGTGCCTGACCTAAGCCATGGTATTTTCAATTGTTTCTTATGCAACTGAAAACTGGACAATGAATAGGAAGATCGAAAGAGAATTGAAGCCTTTGAATTATGGTGTTAGTGAAGAATATCGAATATACCATGGACTGCCAAAAGAACAAACAAATCTGTCTTCAAGAAGTACAACCAGAAGGCTCCTTAGAAGCAAGGATACGAGACTATATCTTACATACTTTGGACATTTTATCAGGAGGGGTCAATCCCTAGAGAAGGACATCACACTTGGTAAAGTAGAGGGTCAGGGAGAAAGAGGAAGACCTTCAACAAGATGGATTGACACAGTGGCTGCAACAATGGGCTCAAGCATAACAACAATTGTGAGCATGGCACAGGACTGGGGAATGTTTCCTTCTGTAGTACATAGGGTGGCTATGAGTCAGAACTGACTGAAGGGTCGCTAACGACAACAGCAAAAACTCTTGTCAGGGCATTAAACTCTGAGCCTTTGGAGAGTGCCCCATTTTGACAGCTTTTCCCCAGTTTTACGTCCAGACCCCTTGGTTCAGCACCTCCAGGATGCATTTTCAGGCTATGCTCCCGGTTCCTACTGCAATACCAGTTAGATCTTATTGCTTCTTCATCATAAAATCCAGTTTCTCCCATAGTGTGCCCAGCAGTATGTCACCTGTCAGGCTATGCTGAGATTTGACCCTCATGATTAGTCTGATAGATAGGAGAAGAAGAGGTGCAAAACTGAACATAGCAAATGTCTTGTAGGACATCTGCTTTACTTGAGGCCTGTTCACATACTTTAAGTAAAGGAAAGCTGCCGTCAGTTCTGTGAAGAGGAAGTAGGCCATTTCTACTGGCGCAGAGGATTCAGGGTAATCTAGGGGTGCAAGGTTCTCTACTGCATTTACGTAGTTATCCACATCTCAAATCTCAAGTTCCCAGTCCTCTCCTAATAGGCCATGACTTTTTCCAGTCTGCAGATCCAGCCTTTTCTGAAGTTCTACTACTTATGCAGTTAAATTCTAGGCCTGGTCTTCAGCTTGATTAGCCCTCCAGCTGCAGTAGATGAGAGTCTTTTTAAAGGTTGCCAAGGAGGCTACTGGGTACTGGGTAAGGAGGCCTTTTGACTCCCACATTTGCTTTAAATTGTTGACTAATTAATGGAGCCTCTGCTTTCTCACTTCAATGCATTAGTAGCTCTCAGAATGGCCACTGAATTCACACTAATCTTAGAGTCGCTGTTTTCGCCATATCTGTCAAATACGAAAGACATTGGACAAACATGCATCTATACCTATACCCTGTCCCAGCTCACCACAGTGAAATCTAACAGTTGTCCTGTTTCAGCATGCCAGGGACTATCAAATGCCGTCTACAACTAGCAATAGGGCCCTTGTTGACCTCTGGCTGTTTCTAGGATTTAGAGTCTAGAATTCCATTGTTAGAGTCTGTTTCCTAGGATACTCTTGACACTGACTGTCTTAGGTCAGGTTTCCTAGCAGTAGAGCTTAAAAAAGGGATTTTTTTTAGAAAACATTTTCCTTATTTTTATTGTGTTAAAATATACTTACATAAAATTTACCTTTTAACCATAACTAAGTGTACAATTCAGTAGCATTAATTATTTACAGCCAGAATGCTCATTAAAAGCAAGGATGGCAAGAATGTGTCTCACATACTTTGGACATGTTATCAGGAGGGACCAGTCCCTGGAGAAGGACATCCTGCTTGTTAAAGTAGAAATTCAGCAAAAAAGAGGAAGACCTTCAAGAAGATGGATTGACACAGTGGCCCTGCAACAATGGCTCAAGCATAACAAGGATTGTGAGGATGGCGGAGGGCCAGGCAGTGTTTTATTCTGCTGTACATAGAGTTGCTATGAATTGGAACCGATGCCATGGCTCCTAACAACAGCGGTTATATTCACCATGCTGTGCAACCATCAGCAGTATTTATTTTTAAAACTTTTTCATCACCCCAAACAGAAACTCTGTACCTATTAAGCAATAACTCTCCATTCTCCCCTTCCCTCAAGTCCCTAAGTAATCTCTATTTTTTGTCTCTAAGCATTTGCCTATTCTAGATAATTCATTAGGTGGGATCCTACAGTATTTTCTGTGTCTGGTTTATTTGCCTTAGCATAAGATTTTCAAGGTTTTTCCATGCTATAGAATGTATCAGAGCTTCATTACTTTTTCTGAAGAAATATTACATTGAATGTGTATACAACAATTTGTTTATTCATTCATCTGTTGATGGACATTTGGGTTGTTTCCACCTTTTGCCTATCGTGAGTAATGCTGCTATTAACATTGGTGTATACGTATCCGTTTGAGTCCCTGCTTTCAGTTCTTTTGGGTATGAACCCAGGACTGGAATTGCTGCATCATGTGGTAATTCTATTCTTAACTTTTTGAGGAACAGCTAAACTGTTTTCACAGCTGCTACACCATTTTATGTTCCCACCAGAATAAACTACGTAGGGTTCTAACTTCTTTATATCCTCACCGACACTTGTTATTTTCCTTTTTTTTTTTTTTGGTAATAGCCATCCTAGTAGGTATGAGGATTCCTGGGTGGTGCAGTTAGGCACTTGACTACTAGCTGGAAGTTTGCTGGTTCGAACCTACTCAGAGGTGTCTCAGAAGACAGGCCTGGTGATCTGCTTCCAAAAGATCACAACCTTGAAAACTCTATGAAGCAGTTCTATTCTGCACACATGGGGACCAGTTGTAATTGACTTGATAACAACTAAACAACAACACAGTGGGTGTAAAGTGGTTGGTATCTCATTGTGGTTTTGATTTCTAAAAAAGAGGTTCTTGTATGAAGCAGTGTTTTCAGGAAAAACATAAGGAGTGAGGAAGAGGAGGCAACAATATGGTTTTAAGAAAAGTAGACCTCAGCATAATCCTACAGGGAGTTTTGGAGCATAAATTGCATCATGGAAATTGTCCTCTCAAGAAGCAAAGGGGCCGAGCATTAGTGAGGCATTGGCCAAGGGCTGCCCTGGGCAGGTGGTGGGCACAGAACCACCTGGGCATCTGTAGGCAAGGTGGATCATGCCAGTCAAGAGCAATTTTTTAGAGAAGGGTCCCAGCGTGAACCACTGGCAGTAGGTGGTGAGATGGGTACACCAGACTGATAAGGGAGATCTACTGGGGAAAACTAAAGCATCTGGTAATCTTGAGAGATAATCTTTGAAGTTATACAGGCTTACATTCAAAGCCTGAGTCTTATTTATCGGTGATATTGGGCAGGATAACCGCCCTGATTTTGTTTCTTCCACTGTAAAATAGAGATAATAACTTACTTTAAAGATTTGAAAGGATTAGTTTATAAGTAATCAGTAGAGTACTTGGCTTCTAAAAAAGTTAAAAGCCAAACCTGTTGCTGTTGAGTCAATTCTGACTCTTAGCGACCTATGCGGCAGAGTAGAACTGCCCCACAGTTTCCAAGGAGTGGCTGGTGGATTCGAGCTGCCGACATTTTGGTTAGCAGCCTGAGCTCTTAACCACTGCACCACCAGGGCTCCAGTAGGTGGTAAATTGTGTTATGTTAACCAAGATAAAGAGGCATATTTATTACAGGTACATTAAACAATGTGATTGATTTTCAAAGAAAATGAGCTACTGTTGGAATTCACTTTCAGCAAGCTAGCTACCCAGTAATTTTTAAAAATTTTTTGGTGGGGTCATACAATATTTGTCTCTTTGAGATCGACTTTTTTTACTCAGTGTAATGTCTTCAAACTCCATCCATACTGTAGCATGTATCAAGACTTCATTTTCTCTTACTGGCTGAGCAGTATTCCATTGTATGTATGTACCACATTTCGTTTATCCATTCATCTGTTGGTAGGCATTTAGGTTTTTTCTACCTTTTAGCTCTTGTGAATAGTGCTGCAGTGAAAATTGGTGTACAATCTTCTGTTTGAGTCTCTGTTTTCAAGTCTTTTGGTGTATACCTAGGAATGAATATGCTGTCATATGGTAGTTGTATTTTTAATTTTTTTTGAGGGACCACCACGCTGCTAATTGCCTGGCATGAAACCAGGATAACTGGATGGTGCCCAGCTACCATTACTGAAAGCTTTGATTGAAGATTCTATATAAGATTCCTGATCAAAAAGGGGAAGATGCAGAACGGAATTTCAAGTTCTCATGGAATCCAGATTTTCTGGAGCCATGGAGGCTGGATAAACTACTGAGACTATTGCTCTGAGATAGTCTTTAAATCTTAAGCCAAAAATATCCCCCGAAGTCTTCTTGAAACTAAACAGTAGTTTAGCTTAACTAGTAAAGAATGTCTACCTTGAGCCTTGAGCTCTTTTAAGATCTATCTATATAGAATCAAACTGATATCAGCAACCTGAAAGATTAGATAGGAAAATTAGAAGGCAGTAAGTTTATCTTAACGGAGGAGGAGCAACTCTGAAATGAAGAATGAGAATGGTTGCAGAACTCAAAGAACACAATCAATGTCACTCAATTGTGCATGTAGAAATTGTTGAGTTGGTGAATGTTCTGTGCATATTCTCAACAACAGCAACAACAAAAGTAACATAAATCATATAAGAAAATTTATTGTTGAAAAGGTGGGCATGAGGTGAAAATTCTCATGCATAAATATATATCTCTGCACAGTTTAAGATATCATTGTGTTTCAGTAGGTGCTTTTTGAGCACTGGTGGTGCCTTCGTTTAGGATCAGATTCTCAGTCACGCGATGTGATATTCTTTGAAGAGCATCCAAGCATTGTCTCTTATTGCTATTTGCCCAGTATTTGCTGTAAATAAATGATTTATTAAATTGTAAGGTAGTGGATGTATACAATGATTGTTTTTCTTATTTCAATTTTTTATCTCCTAAGATTGCTTTTATTATCTGCTGATTCTTATTTATATAGTTCCTCTTGGTAGAAGGACCTTTGCAACTTACTCCTTGTACTTGGATTTCACCATCTGATTCTAAAAGTGTTTGTATATGAAGCATTACTCAAATTTACCCAATGATTTGTGAGTTCTTTTTGTAATTGCCACTTATGTTTCTCCAAGGTGAAAAAAAAAAACATATGTTCACATCTACTAGAGATACAGTTCCTATTGCTAACTATTTCACTTTTGGGGGTTACTTTCTAGGTAAGCGTATTTGTTTAATATTTGTCAAATGTTAAATAAATATGCAATCAACTTTTAATTAAAACGTGATAGAATAAAATGGTCCAACAGAATGAAGGAATCAAAGTTGCATCATTATTAAGCTGCAATGTGACATGATTTTTGGAGGGTTTTTGTCCTTAATAATGGTTTAATCTACTTAACCTGCTCTACCAGCAGTGATGTGTAAGCAAATGCAGTTAGGAACTGTATCTGTAAACATTTGCTTTGCAAAAGTACTTCCTTCTCAGGCATATAATTTTATAAAATTTTCTTTTTATTTAAAAAAATGCTTTAGACAATAGTAACAGTAAAAGACTGTGGAATATATGAGGTACATATCACAAAGAGAGTAATTCACTGCTGCTTATATCCGTTTCTAAAGCCATTTGCAGTTGTCATGTCCATTTTTCATTATTATTATTACTGTTTTTGGATTGCTGTCTAAGCTTGTCTCTGTTGTGTAGATTAGAGTAGCTACAGTATTTACTATTAATCTCAATCAGTTTGAAATTATTTTTATTATGTTTGATGACAGTTATATAAATATGTAAGGAAATGGATGTATTTCGACAAAAGTTCCTGAGGCTTTCTTTCCAAAGAATAGGAGAGTGAAGAGTTTATGCGTGACATGGATGTGAAAAAATAGCTGGATAATTGCTTATGAAATGGTGTTAAAATGAAAGGCTTAAATACATAATGTTTGGACATAGGAAATAGTTCTTAAAATTGAAGTTCTTACTAGAGAGTTTATGGAGTAGGGTTCTACAATTTAGGTCCAGAAGAGATGGAATGGGTAGAATAGATTTTACCTACTATTTCCTGTTTTTTCCTCACACATCTCAAAAGCCAGAGACATTGCATAAGCCTCGGGAGACTGCCTATCTGCAAGTCTCAACACTCCATACTGCCTTCAGTTAATGGTGGTGCAAATGGTTAAGTGCTCAACTACTAGCTGAAGGGCTGGCAGTTTGAACTCACCCAGAGGTGTCTGGGAAGACAAGATTGGTGATCTGCTGCTAAAAGGTCACAGCCTTGAAAACTCCATGGAGCAGTTTCAAATTGACTCAAGGCAACTAATAACAATTGATCCCTTTACTTTCTCACTATATATCAGCCCTCCTGTTATTTCTTTCATATTCAGTAGATGATTAAAACATCCTCAGTGCTGAGTGCCACTATTTGTAGATCATCTTTGCCTGCCAAAATTCAACAGTGGTTAAATCCATGACCTCCTTTCTTGAAAAACTCTCCCCAGTTGCTTCTGTAACACTTTCCTAACTCACTGGTCACTTCATTTTAGCTTCTCTTGCTGGCTTCTCTTTCTCTACCAAGCCTCTAAGTCTTGTCCTGGGTTCCCTCTCTTCTCTATATTTGTTTGCTATTCATTTCCCATGATTTATATAATCCCGTTTTTTAGGTACCAGGATGATGTATTTAATTGCCTGTTTGACATGTCGATTTGGATTGTCACAGATCTCAAAATTAACAGGCTCAATTTTATTCCCTGCACCCAAATCTTGTTCCTTGTCTCCTTCTACTCGTACTGTCTCCTCCCATTTAGTCTTCCCATTTTAGTAAATGACATGAATCTGAGTGCTTGAAATAGAAAACAAAGGGGCATATTTTATTTTTAATATGTCCATATTAATCTATCAGCAAGTTAGGTCCTTTCCATATTAAACTATATCTCACATATGTTCATGGATAACTTCACTACCACCTCTCTAGTCCAGAAATTCTCTAACCTGGGCCATTATGATGACTCTTTTTTTAATCTTTACTATCTGAGGTCAGCCTTGTGCTTCTCCAATTCAGTCTGCACATAATAGTTAATATCTCTTCAGTAACTTTTCAGTGCCTCTAGAATAAATGGAAATTTCTCACTATAGACATACAAGCTTCTACAGTACCTGGTCCTTGCTTACCTCCCCAGCCTTACCTGATGTACTCCTTCTTTACTCATAATTCCATCTATATTGTCCCCTTTATCGCAAACACTCAAGGCTCTCCTTCAGGTATTTTGCTTATACTGTCCTGTCTGTGTAGAACTTTTCCCAGCCCCCTTAGCTCTTTTTTGTCCCTTGTGTTAGAGCTCAAATACACATGCTAGGAGAAATCTCCATGGACCAATTGAAAATAAGGTTCTTTTAACCACACACACACACACACACACACACGTACACACACACACACATTTCTTCCTCTTCTGGGCCCTGATTTCCTTAACAGTATTTATTTCCTTAACAGTACATATCACAGTTTATTATTTACTTGTTTACTTATTTTTATGTTTCTCTTAGCAGACTTTGTGAGGGCTGGAATTTGTTTCGTTAGGTGTTATATCTTCATCACCTAGCACAGTGTGTGGCACATTAAAAAAAAAAAAGTTGCCGTTGAGTCAATTCCGACTCATGGAGCTTGATATTGGCAGAGTAGAGCTGTACTCCATGGAGTTTCGTTTTTAAGGCTGTGACCTTTTGAAAGCAAATCCCCAGGCCTTTCTTTTGAGGTGCCTCTGGTTGGATTCAAACTGCCAACCTTGCAGTTAGTAGTCAAGCACTTAAATGTTCAAAACACCCAGTGACTCTGTATAACACATAAAACATAATAATTTTTCTGTATAACACATAAAAAAAAGAGAAAGCACTAAATAAATAGTTTTGAATGAAAGGCAAAGCGAGCTCTCTGGTATCTGTACATCATTTACGAAGACCATTTGTAGAATTGAGACATGGTGAAAACCTTACATGTGCAAGTGTCAGATCACATGTAGATAATGAACCAATGATAGTTTGGCCTGCGGAGAGACACTTTTTTGAGTTATTGGCCACAAAATGGTAGCCAGTAGAAACTAAGAGTAGTGTTAGCTTAGGAACACTTTAATAACAACCAGGCATGACTCATCAAATTTTTTTTTTTTTTTTAATTTTACACATAGGAGCTGAGTAGATATTTACTTACTAAGTACAGAGAGGAACAACGTTCTACTGGGAGAGTTAGAAACCAAGATAGAGAGTGGGAGCTAGCTGGGTAAATTGTAGGAAAAGAATATTCCAGATGTTTGGCTAAAACTCTTAAAGTTAATTTGGATTTGTTGTTGTTGCGTGCCATCAAATCAGTGACTCTATGTGACAGAGTAGAACTGCCCCATAGATTTTTCTTAGCTGTAATCCTTATGGAAGCAGATTACCAGGTCTTTTTCCCATAGAGCCACTGGGTGGATTTGAGCCACCAACCTTTCAGTTAGCAGCTGAGTACTTAATGGTTGTGCCACCAGGGCTCCTTACATTTGGATTATTATTAAGTATTTATAAAGTATAAAACTGCATTTTATACTTTATAAATATAAATGTAAAGTATAAATAAAGTATATTTCATTTATTTAAAAGTATTTATTAAGCACCTACTGTAAGAATTTTTTTTTTTTTTTTTTTTAATGGAGTGAACAAAATAAGGTTTCATGCCCTAGTGGTATGTATGTTCTGTGGGTAAAGACAACTTTTAAATAATTAACATAATATATAAGTAAAATTTATAAAATATGTTAGAAGTTGTTAAGTGCTATGAAAAAAGTAAAATTAGAGCCAAACAGGGAGATTTGAGAATGCCATTGGCGTTGGGGGGAATGTTGCTCATTAAATAAGATGACTGGGGTGAGCCTCACTGAGAAGGCATGATTTGAGAAAAGACTCCAAGGAGGTGAGGGAGTGAGTTCTGCTGATACCTGGGGGATTAGTTCACGAGGGGCAAGGAGCAGCCAGTGCAAAATTCCTAAGATGGGAGCAGGCTTGATGTGTTCTAGGGAGGGCGAGGAGGCCAGTTGTGGCTGGACTGGAACGTGCAGAACATGAGATCATAGATGTAAGGTTTTAAGTCCCTTGCCTTTTGAGTAAAATGGGGAGCTACTGCATGGTTTTGTATTTAATGAACATCCACTGTACATTCTCTCAGTGGTTCCACTACCCAGTATTTGGCTCCTTCAGTTTAGAAAGACCTACTGTTGCTTTCACCTTCACATTTACAACTTTATTCTTTGACACACCTGGAGTGCATAAATGCATTCTTAATTTCCTGATCACACCTTCTGTTTGGCAGAGGCCCTGTATTCTTTTTTCTTTATACTTACCTTTGCCACAGAAATATCTTTGAGGCTTTATAGGAAGAAGTAAAGCCCTAGGTACATGTTTTTTTCACAGTTAGGTGTCTATCTTTTTAATCTATACCCACACAGTTCTCCTTCTTACCATAAGCTCTATCATTTATGCACTCTTCATTCCACAAACATGCATTCAGCACCTCCTGCATGCCAAGTATTGTAAAGCCTATGTGTAAGGACATGGAATAAACTCAAAGCAGAAATATTCATGCTCCTTGGCTGAAGTTGAGCCTAATAGCCTGGTAAATGTATTTATACAACAAGAGAAATCCTCGTTATTTGTTCTAGGGCTTAATGATTCTCATATCACAGAAAGAAACTATATTATATACAGAATTTCCATAACAGTTTGAGATAATGAGAGTCAGGAGCAACTGATTAAAGAGTGAAAAAATAAACAAAGCTTTCGAAAAACAATGCCTGTATTCTTTCAAAGTTCTCTAGAAGAAACAGGACACGTAAAACTTTTCTTGTTTTGAATGTCCTTATTTAACCCACACATGGCTCTAATTTGTTCTGCTACTCATGAGTTATGAGATTTTCTAATGTTGACGAAATATTTCCTACATCACACAGACACAATAATGGAGAAAATCCAGTGACTTTTGGTGGCTGTATAATGACTTCTAATGTTAATACGGATTATATTAGAGGTTTAAACCATTATTCAAATCAATAGCATTGATCTGATTTTTCTAATTCAATTCTGCTTTTCAGTGAAAGAAGACTGTTTATTGCAAGAAATATTATATAATAGGGCCCAGTCATGATACCTATGAATATGTAAGGAAAGCTTGATATCACTACTCTGAGCACTTAAGATTTGTATTTTTGTACCTTAATGAAAATTAGAACCAAAGCAAAGAAAAAGAAAGAAAACATTGACGTTAAAGACATAAAAATTTATATTTAGTTTTTAACATTAAAGATAATAACAGCTATTTATGTAGGTAAATATATTTAGAAAGAATGAGTGTTTACAAAAAAATTGATTTTCTACATACAAAAATAAAGTTATACCACAGATACAATAGATATAATAGATACGTGTACACATGAGTATAATAACATCATGGTTTAGAGCATGGACCTGGAGCCAGACTGCTGAGTTTAAATTCCTACCTGTCTCCAAGACCTTGGATAAGTTGCTTAGCCCCTCAGTTTCCATCCTCTGCAAATAAAAAAAAAAAACCTGCTTCATATGTTTGTTACATATGTGTGTTATGTTAATGTGTTTATTATGAAAAGCCCTTAAATAGTGCCTGGCCCTTGAAATAAAAATGTTAGCTCTTATTTTTTTTTTTTTCCTTATGTATGTTTCCAGTCAGCAAACATAAATTGAGCATGGAAAATGATATTAGGCACTGGGATTAGGAATTGTCCACTTGAAGAGATGAGGCAATTTAATTTAATTTCTCACTTTAAGTTGTTAACCTGATTTTGGATCTAAAATTTATGAATTTCCCAAATGACTTATTTTTGTCTTAAATCTTAGTTTGAGTTGAACACAATTTGATGATATTTTGTGAAGGATTTTTGGGTCTATGTTACACCATTTATATAAATATTTTTCTGCTCCATTTCTTCTCATCTCTCTTTTTGGGACTGCAATTGCATGAATGCTATGATTTTGATAATGTCTTGCAAATCACTGAGGTTCTGCTCAATGGTGCTCATTTTCTCTCCTTTCTTCAAGTTGGACAATTCTTATTAATTGATTTATGAGTTCACTGACTTTTTTTTTTTTTTTAATCCAATGGGCTGTTAAGCCCAATGTGGGGGAAAATATGTATATAATATCTAAATTACATATGTATATATAATTTAGATGTTATGGTTTTCAATTCTCTAGTTTTCATTTAAGTCCTTTTTACATTTTCCATTTCTCTGATGAGATTTCTTTTTTATTCATTTATGGCAAGTATATTTTCAAATACATTCTTGATAATGGTTATACCAGCTGATTTAAAATCTTTTTCTGCTAATTCTGACTTCTGTGATACCTTGGTGTCAGTCTAAATTGATTGTTTTTTCTTTGTGTATGAGTCATGTTTTCCAGTTCTTCATACATCTAAGAATATTTTCTTGTATTCTGAACATCGTGAATGAAGCATTGCAAAGGTTCTGGATTTACCTCTCAAAAATAATGATTTTCGTATTAGCAGGCTGGACTCAAACTCCAAACTCAATCTTTTCTGCAGTGGGCCGAAGCTGAAAGCTCTGTTGTTTTGGTCTTTTATTTTTTGCTTTAGCTGATCTACTTAAAGTCTGCCTGGTGCTAGGGTGGTTCAGAGCTCAAGTAGATGTTTTAGTAGAGTTTATATGCAGAATTTGGGACACCTCATCGGTGGCTCCCTCCTTTCCTGCATTTTCTTCTTATTTTCCAGTGCCTGTCTTCACCCTGAAATTTGTCCTCTTGTTCTTCATGGCAGTAAAACTGAAAGTGTGACTTATCTCTGTTTTATAAGCCATGTTGTTGATGTTAGCTGTCGATGCATGGTCCTAAATAGGGCCTAACTTTAATCAGCATAAATTGTAAGAATAGGCAACTCACCCAGTATGGTTCCTTTCATTTAAGTTTTCATTTCCTTCCAGTTCCTTCTGTCTGCTCTTGCTTATTTTTTACTGGACATAAATGCTTGCAGTGATAAATAATCTGAAGTATTAGTCTATTGGTTATTATAGAATGCTTTTTTAAAGTAAAAAGAATGAATTGAGGAAAAACTAGTATTCCACAGAAGAGTTAGTCTTATAATTTTTTTTTTAATGAGTAAGCTATGATTTTGTTGATTCAGGCAATCAACATTTATTGGACACCAACTCTAGTACTAAGAAAATGTATAGTTGTATATTGGGTGAAAGGGGTAGCAATTTGTTTTTTATTATTTAGCCTTGGTTCACATTTTCCCAGACTAATGGTAGAGTGCTCAGAAGTCTTTGGTTTAGTGCTGGTCTCAAAATTGTTACCTAATAAAGCACTTCACTTTTTGCTTTATACCTCCATTTGTTGGTGATAAAATAGACTTAGGAATTACAAAATATTTGCACTATAAAGTATTTTGAATACAATATTGAAAGGGTTAATGATTCTTTTATTTTACCTGTAAACTTGTATTAATAAAAAAAGTATATTTATTTTTAAATATATTCATAAAATATATTGGAGAAGGGCTACTAACAGTGCAAGTCAGTGTGACCCGTGTGACTGATTTGTTTAAAATGTATTTTGAATGTAATTATGAACTATGTCAAAATTGCAAAGTAGATTCTATTACTGATTACTGATTAATAGTCTTCATCAGTGCCACAGCCATTAATGTGAATATTAAATTAATAACAAAAACAGGGACCTGTGACTTGAGGAAGGTAATAAAGTATAGATTAATGTTTGAGGGATAAAATTTCCTGTTTCATAAATATGTTCTTAGTAACCAAAATAAGCAGGTATTATACACAATATATGTGGTCTTTTAGTTATTTATTTTCTTAATATAACTTTTATTGTTGATGGCTGCATTTGTAATTTCATGTAGTATTCTTCAAGGTAAATATTAAGAAGAAATCTTCAAAAATTTATTAGTTTAGAGCTTTTAATAATTTTTTACAATAAGATTTAATTTTGCTCATCAGATTCATGTTTTAATCTTGAAAACAGACTTTAAAAAATTCTGTAGGGTTATTAACAGGAATCTTGAGGCCAGAGGAATGAACAAATCTGTCTTGTAGAAGTATAGCCAGAATGTTCCTTAGAAGCGAGGATGAGAAGACTTTGTCTCACGTACTTTGGGCATGTTATCAGGAGGGACCAGTCCCTGGAGAAGTTTATCATGCTTAATAGAGTGTCAGAGAAAAAGAGGAAGACCCTCAATGAGATGGGTCGATACAGTGGCTGCCACAATGGGTTCAAACATATCAACGACTGTGAGGATGGCGTGGGACCAGACAGTGTTTTGTTCTGTTGTACATAGGGGTCACTATGAGTCAGAACCAACTTGATGGCACCTAATAACAACAGTTTTTATAAAAGTTCACACTTAAAATTGTCATTAAAAATCCTTGCTTCATATCTTCCTAAATAATTTATTTTGATGTTTATTCCAGAGGCTCTAAGCCCATATATAAAAAGGAATACAAAATTCAGTCTGATGCTTAGAACATTCTTATTCACTCTATCCTGTATTCATGTATAAATGAAAGTTGCATATAATTAATAACACAATCATAATTAATATCTTAATAGATGTTAAAACATTTGGTAAAGATAGTAATAAATGTATATAATATTCTGATTTTATAGTTGGGAAATACTACGCTAAGTGATGGAGGAGAAAATATATTTGTCAATTCAAACATGCACCACTGCTGTTATGTAAAATGATTGCTGTTGTTAGGCACCATCAATCTGATTTCAACTCACAGCAACCCTGTGTACAACGGAGTGAAATACTGCTCAGTCCTGCGCCATCCTGATAATCATTGCTATGTTTGAGCTCGTTGTTGCAGCCACCGTTGTAGATCCATCTCGATGAGGGTCTCCCTCTTTTTCAATGACCTTCTACTTTATCAAGCAGGATGCCCTTCTCCAGGGACTGGTCCCTCCTGTTAATTTGTCCAAAGTACATAAGATGAAGTCTCATCACCCTTTCTTTTAAGGAGCATTCTGACCGTACTTCTTCCAAAACAAATTTGTTTGTTCTTCTGGCAGTCTATGGTATGTTCAGTATTCTTTGCCAGCACCATAATTCAAATGTATCAATTCTTCTTTGGTCCAGCTTTCGCATGCATGTGAAAAAATTGAAAATACCATTGCTTGGGTCAGGCATACCTTAGTCCTCAAAGTGACATCTTTCTGCTTTAACACCTTGAAGTGGACTTTTGCAGCAGATTTGACCAATGCAATACATCATTTGATTTTTTGACTGCTGCTTTCATGGGCATTGGTTGTGGATCCAAGTAAAATGAAACCCTTGACAATTTCAATCTTTTCTCCATTTATCATAATGTTGCTTATTGGTCCAGTTGTAAGGATTTTTTGTTTTCTTCGTGTTGAGTTGTAATACATACTGAAGGCTGTAGTCTTTGATCTTCAGCAGTAAGTGCTTCAAGTCTTCTTTACTTTCAGCAAGCCAGGTTATGTCATCTGCATATTGAAGGCTGTTAGTCTTCCTGTAATCCTGGTGCCATGTTCATCTTCCTAGAGTCCAGCTTCTTGGATTATTTGCTCAGCATACAAATTGAATAAGTATGGTGTAATGCTACAACCCTGATACACACCTTTCCTGATTTTAAACCACGCAGAATCCCACTGTTCCGTTTGAATGATTGCCTCTTGGTCTATGTCCAGGTTCCGTATGAGCACAATTAAGTTTTGTGGAATTCCGTAATTTGTTACGATCTACACAGTCAAATGCTTTTACGTAGTAAAACATGGGTAGATATCTTTCTAGTACTCCCCAGGTTACTTAGTAAAAACCTTTGAAACATATCTTAAGACAAAGATCTTTTTCTTACTTCTTTAACACATTTTATAGTAGAAATACTAAATAAGTGTTTAACTAAGTGTTGATGTTTTTACATTATTGATGGTGCACATCTTTGCCTAATAGAGTTATACATTTAAAAAACAAAAGTTAGCCATCCTAGATCAAAGGCATCTATAATGCTTAAAAAAAAAAAAAGTACAAGTTTTTAAAATAATCAGCAAACTGAAATTATTTATGGTGCAAATCTGATCCAAGTTGTTAGTTAAAAGTCATATAATCTTGTATCTCCTATCTAGCACTAATGAACTGTGACAGGGACTACAAAAACAAACAAACAAAAAACACACAAAAAAGCAACAGAAAAGTATTATCTAACAGTTTGCAATGTAGATGTGCTTTACATTTCCTAGAAGCTTTAATATCAGGGAGTTTATGTGGGTTTGCTAACAATGGAAGTCACTGGTATGTATGACTAAGGGTTGGGAGTGTCTAGATGGTTAGTTGTTGATGAAAAACATGTGCTGTATCTTTTAACACTTTGATGAACCAGGCCTTATATCTCACTTGTGGTCTCTTGTTTGCTTGGAGAAGATAAAATGGCATAAAAACAAAACAAATCAAAACAGTTATTGCTCAAACATAAAATCTGAAGAAACATCCCAAAAACAATGGAAGAATTTGTAGAGGTATGCTTGAGTCTTACCGAGTTATTTGTTTCCTGCTTTTTATATCTGTTTAGGCAAAAACTTATTTTCATGATTAAGTTATATCACAGTGAACTGAGACTTTTAGAAATCATGATTATTTAATTTCAGTGGGAAAATACTAATATGAATTGTTATATCCTACAGCAATCGAATACCTAATGCAAAGGCATTCGACTGTGTGGATCATAACAAATTATGGATAACATTGTGAAGAACAGGAATTCCAGAACACTTAACTGTGCCCATGAGGAACCTTTACATAGATCAAGAGGCAGTTGTTTGGACAGAACAAGGGGATACTGATTGGTTTAAAGTCAGGAAAAGTGTGCGTCAAGGTTGTATTCTTTCACCATACCTATTCAACCTGTATGCTGAACAAAGAATATGAGAAGCTGGGCTATACGAAGAAGAATGGGGCATGAGGATTGGAGGAAGACTCATTAACAACCTGCATTATGCAGATGACACAACCTTGCTTGCTGAAAGTGAATAGGACTTGAAGCACTTACTAATGAAAATCAAAGACCACAGCCTTCAGTATGGATTACACCTCAACATAAAGAAACCAAAAATCCTCACAACTGGACCAATGAGCAACATCGTGATAAATGGAGAAAAGATTGAAGTTGTCAAGGATTTCATTTTACTTGGATCCACAATCAACACCATGGAAGCAGCAGTCAAGAAATCAAAAGATGCATTGCATTGGGTAAGTCTGCTGCAAAGGACTTCTTTAAAGTTTTGAAGAGCAAAGACGTCACCTTGAAGACTTAAGGTGTGCCTGACCCAAGCCATGGTGTATTCAATTGCATCATATGCATGTGAAAGCTGGACAATGAATAAGGAAGACCAAAGAAGAATTGACACTTTTGAATTGTGGTGTTGGCAAAGAATATTGAATATACCATGGACTGCCAAAGAAGGAACAAATCTGTCTTGGAAGAAGTACAACCAGAATGTTCCTTAGAAGCAAGGGTGGCGAGACTGCGTCTTACATAGTTTGGACATGTGGCCAGGAGGGATCAGTCCCTGGAGAAGGACATCATGCTTGGCAGAGTACAGGGTCAGCAGCAAAGAAGAAGACCCTCAGCGAGGTGGATTGACACAGTGGCTGCAACAATGAGCTCAATCATAACAATGATTGTAAGGATGGCTTAGGACTGGGCAGTGTTTCATTCTGTTGTGCATAGGGTTACTATGAGTCAGAACCAACTCAACGGCACCTAACAACGACAACAACAACACAGCAATCTTTGGTATTAGAATTAATTTAATTTGACTATGTACAGTTATTATTTGAATTACACATGCAATTGCTTTTGACATCAAAATTAACATGCAGGATACTGCTGGTCTTGTATGAAATTTGTGTAGTTAGGAAGCTATATCCATTACAGAATATATGAACAAGAAATATAACTCTTACTATTGATGTTTTTACTTCATGTTTTATAGGAAATATTAAATTTACTATTGATGTTTTTACTTCATGTTTTATAGGAAATATTAAATTTAAGGAATATGAATGGGGACATTTGATAACAATTAAAATGGTGGAATATAGAGGGATCTCTGCAATGGTTAAGAGCTCAACTGCTAACCAAAAGGTAGACAGTTTGAATCCACTAGCTGCTCCTTGGAAACCCTATGGGGCAGTTCTCCTCTGTCCTTTGGGGTCGCTATGAGTCAGAATCAACTTGAAGGCAACGGGTATGCTTCTTATTGTTGTTGCTAGATACTGTTGAATTGGCACTGACTCATAGTGACCTTATTTATAACAGAGTGAAACTTTGCCAGTCCTACACCATGTTCGTGATCATTTGTATGATTGAGTCCATTGTTATGGCTATTGTGTTAATACATCTCATTGAGGGATTTCTTTGATTTAGTTGGCCCTTTACTTTACCAAACATGATGTCCTTTTCTAGTAATCAGTATATCCTGATGACATGTCCAAAATAAGCAAGTTGAAGTCTTACTATCCTCCCTTCTAAAGAACATTCTGATTGTATTTCTTCTAAAACCGATTTGTTTAATCTTTTGGTGGTCTGCAGTATATTCAATCCACCACATGTCTGTCAGTTTGTTGTACTGTGGTGGCTTGCATGTTGTCGTGATGCTGGAAGTTATGCCACTGGTTTTTCAAATACCACCAGGGTCACCCAAGGTGGACAGGTTTCAGCAAATCTTCCAGACTAAGAAAAATTAGGAAGAAGGACCTGGTGGTCTACTTCTGAAAAAATTGGCCAGTGAAACCTTAAAAATAGCAGCAGAACATTGTCTGATATAGTGCCAGAAGATGAGTCCTTTAGGTTGGAAAGCACACAAAATACAACTGGGGAAGAGCTACCTCTAAGTAGAGTCTACCTTAATGACATGAATGAAGTCAAGCTTTTGGGACCTTCCTTAGCTGCTGTGGCATGACTCAAAATGAGAAGAAACAACTGCAAACATCCATTAATAGTTGGAACATGGAATGTACAAAGTACAAATCTAAGAAAATTGAAAGTTGTCAAAAATGAAATGGAATGCATGAAGATCAATATCCTAGGCATTAGTCAGCTGAAATGGAAGGGTATTGGCCGTTTTGAATCAGACAATCACATTGTCCGTGATAGGATAATACCCACATGCCTGCAAGGAAGACCAGATAATATGACTATTATTCAAATTTACGCACCAACCACTAATGCCAAATATAAGGAATTTGAAGGTTTTTACCAACTTCTGCAGTCTGAAATTGATCAAATATGCAATCAAGGTGCATTCATAATTTCTGCTAATTGGAATGCAAAATTTGGAAACAAGGAGAAGGATCTATAATTGGGAAATATGGCTTTGGTGATAGAAACAATGCCAGAGATTGCATGATAGAATTTTTAAGACCAACGGCTTATTCTTGCAAATACCTTTCTTTGACAACATGAATAGTGACAACTGTAGACATGGATGTCACTGAATGGAAAACACAGGAATCAAATCGACTACGTCTCTGGAAAGAGATGATGGAAAAGCTTAATGCCATCAGTCAGAACGAGGCCAGGGGCCGACTGTGGAACAGACCATCAATTGCTCATAAGAAAGTTTAAACTGAAGCTAAAGAAATTAAAATAAGTCCTAAAGAACCAAAATACAACCTTGAGTATATCTCACCTGAATTTGCAGCCCATCTCAGGAATAGGTTTCATGCATTGAACACTAAAGACCAAAGGCCAGATGTGTTGTGTGATGACATCAATCCCTTCATACATGAAGAAAGCAGAAGGTCATTAAAAAGACAAGAAAGGAAGAAAAGACCAAAGTGAATATCATAAGAGACTCTGGAACTGGCTCTTGAACATAGAGTAGCTAAAGCAAATGGAAGCAATGATGAAGTAAAAGAGCTGAACAGAGGTTTCCAAAGGGCAGCCTTTGAAGACAGTGTAAAGAATTATAATGAAATGTGCAAAGACCTGGAGTTAGGAAACCAAAAGGGAAGAACACGTTTGGTATTTCTGAAGCTGAAAGAACTGAAGAAAAAATTCAAGCATGGAGTTGCAATATTGAAGGATTCTACAGGGAAGATATTGAATGGTTCAGGAAGCATCAAAAGAAGATGAAAGGAATACACAGAATCACTGTACCAAAAAGAACTGGTCTATGTTCAGCCATTTTGGGATGTAGCATATGATCAAGAACCAATGGTACTGAAGGAAGAAGTCCAAGCTGCAGTGAAGGCATTGGTGAAAAACAAGGCTCCAGGAATTGATGGAATACCTGTTGAGATGTTTCAACAAACAGATGCAGCGCTAGAAGTGCTCAGTCATCTATGGCAAGAAATTTGGAACACATCTACCTGGCTAACTAAACTGGAAGAGATCCGTATTTGTGCCCATTCCAAAGAAATGTGATCCAACAGAATGAGGAAATTATCAAACAATATCATTAATATCACAGGCAAGTAAAATTTTGCTGAAGATAACTCTATAACAGTTGCAGCAGTATATTAACAGGGAACTGACATTCAAGGTGAATTCAGAAGAGGATGTGGAATGTGGGATATCATTGCTGATGTCAGATGGATCCTGGCTGAAAGCAGAGAATACAAGAAAAATGTTTACCTGTGACTTATTGACTATGCAAAGGCATTCATGTTTTGGATCATAATCAACTATGGCTAACACTGCAAAGTATAGGAATTCCAGAGCACTTAATTGTTCTCATGCTGAACCTGTACATAGATAGCCATTCTATGTACAGGAAGCAGTCATTCCTACAGAACAAGGGGATACTGCATTGTTTAAAATCAGGAAAGGTATGTGTTATGGTTGTATAGTTTCATCATACTTATTCAATCTGCTGAGTGAATAATCCAAGAAGCTGGACTATATGGAGAAGAATGCAGCATCAGGATTGGAGGAAAACACATTAACAATCTGCGATATGCAGATGACACAGTCTTGCTTGCTGAAAGTGAAGGGAACTTGAAGCACTTACTGATGAAGATGAAAGACTACAGCTTTCAGTATGGATTACACCTCAACATAAAGAAAACGAAAATCCTCACAACTGAACTAATAATCAACATCAAGATAAACGGAGAAAAGATTGAAGTTGTCAAGGATTTAATTTTATTTGGATCCACAATCAACAACCATGGAAGCAACAGTCAAGAAAACAAATGACTCATTGCATTGGACAAATCGGGTGCAAAAGACCTCTTTAAAGTGTTGAAAAGCAAAGAGTCACTTTGAGGTCTAAGGTGTGCCTGACCTAAGTCAGGATAATTTCTATCGCCTCATATTTTTTTTTTACATACGTATTTGAAAGCTGGACAATGAATAAGGAAGATCGAAGAAGAATTGATGCCTTTGAATTATGATGTTGGCAAAGAATACTGAATATAATATGGCCAGCCAGAAGAAAAAACAAGTCTGTCTTGGAAGAAATACGGCCTGAATGATCCTTGGAAGTGAGAATTGGGAGACTTTGTCTCAAGTACTTTGGAAATGTTATCAGGAGGGACCAACTCCTGGAGAAGCACATCATGCTTGGTAAAGTAGAGAGTCAGCAAAAAAGAGCATGACCCTTGACGAGATGGATTGACACAGTGGCTTAAACAATAGGCTCAAACATAGCAGTGGTTGTGAGGTTGGCAAAGGACCTGGCAGTGTTTCATTCTGTTGTACATAGGGTTGCTGTGAGTTGGAATTTACTGGTTAGCACCTAACAACAAAACAAGTATATTCGATATTCTTCATCAGCACCACAGTTGAAATACATCAATTTTTCATCTGTTTTTCTTTTTCATTTTCCTACTTTCACATGTATGTCTGCTGCTAGGAGGAGGCTATTAAATAATTAGAAGAAAGCCTGATTAGTGTGTATTTCTTCTAGGGAGCAGTAGAAAGAACAATTTCTCAGAGTTTCTTCTGTAATTATGGCTGTATGTAATAAGCCTATTCTCCTCTTTATTCTTGAAGCCCTTGGACAAAATAGAAGAGGCAGTCCTTATTATATTTCAAATATACCCCATTAAAAACAACAGCAACATCTAATTACGATTATTTTATAGAAAACCTGTTATCTTTTCCTTTTTTGTCATCTGATAGTTTAGTCAACAGAGAGAATACAGGGAGGCACAAAATGTCCTTTTGGGGTTTTCCTTGACCTCACCAGTTTAGGAACAAAGAAAAGGTAATTTTTCCCTTCTTATTCATTCAATTTTTGATTCAACAACTTTTTAAGTACAAATTCTTAATTTTATTCTGACATTTAGTAAAAAAGGTTACAAACTAAGTGCAATGATAGTTATTTACACAAAGAAACCAGAGAACAAGTTGAAGCCTCTAGATGCCAGTTGTGGCAATGTAGAGATATCCTAAGCACTGCCCAAGATGACTTATTCAACAGGCAGATTTGACTATGGCACTTTCCTGCTGGATCCCCTTCAAAGGCTCTCATCAACCACCTAGAGAAAACAGTGACTTATTTTGGGATCTGAGGGCAGGAGGGAAACTCAGGCACCACACATTCTTCAAGTTACAAGTTTCCCTGCCCCATGTAAGCAATGTTTGGCAGCAGGAGAATATACAGACTACATGAGATGTATAGGCTTAGGGAGCCTAAGAATAACCACCAGCCAAGAGTGGTGTGGCAAGGCAGCTGAATTTTCCAGGGCCCTGAGAAATTAGCTGAGTTGGCTGGTGTGAAGGCGCTCATGGTTGGGATGGAAGAGGTAGTTACAGATGGCAGCATGGCATCACCTGGGAACCAGAAGAGATGCTAAGACCAGAGGCCAACCATCTCTTCCATAAGGAGGTCAAGGGAACTGTCCAGCTCCAGTTTATGCTTTAGTCAAAATTGACTTTTTCTACCCTTACGTGGAATGGGGAATTGAATTAGAGAATAATTTCCAGAGAGATTAAAAGTTATATTTGCACACTTGAATTCTTGGTATGAAATATCTTACTAACTACATTAGTTTTACCAAGATAAAGTTTTCTGTAAAAGAGAGGAAAAATAAATTAGTAATTACTTCAAGATGGGGAATCATTAGTCACACACAGAGCAGTATATTAATGCTGACAAATGTATTTTTCCCATTCATTGCTGGGAACATGGTAACCACTCCTTGTGTCAGCACTTCATATGCATTGTCTGTACTGAATCTCTCTCTGTCCCTGACTTTGACATACACACGTATACAAACACCCTATGTGATATTGATCAGCCTATTTAACTAATGAAAAAACCGAAGATATTATGTAACTTGATCAAAGCCACATGATAAATATCAGAGCTCAAAAGTAAATTTAGGAGATTTTGATCTTTTCATTTATTATTGTGGCCTGAAAAAATGGATATTCCCCCAAATATATATATTTTTCTCCTCACTAACTGCTGGCGAATGATCACATTTTGAGCTTGCAGATGACTATCCTACAAAACATTAAATGTAACAGAGCCTTGATGGTCTAGGTAATCTGTTAATATTGAGCAGAATGATTTATTGAAATATCGATATTTATTGAAGTCAGGATATGGCATGAGAAATTACAATAGGGATATTGAATTTTTTATGTAGAGAGAGAAGGCATTTCTTTGTAAATTTTTTATATTCAATTTAAAAAATTATAGTAATATATCAAGATTCATGTTAGAAGTATTAAAAAATTTAAAGATTCAGCCATTTCAGTTGTCAAGATACTACAGCATATAAAATCAGAAGCTTTCATAAGGGGGCAAAAACAGTCAGTGGATGAAACGGCAAGAAGCCCCAGGATGGGCATAACTTGAGAAAGTATGTGTGGTAGTCAGTGTCGCATTCATCTGCAGGACACAACTCATTCCTGGCCTTTGTCTTTCTGTCATTAAGCTATACAAAATTTCCTTTGGGTCTGCTGAATCTTTAGATATTTTTAGCAAATATTGTGAGGTTTTTTAAGAAAGACTGTAAGATGGACACATCTAAAGTTCTTATTTTCTATGCATTAAAAATAAAAATATTCTGCCAATGTTGTTAGCTGTTTTTATTTTTAAACATCTACAGGTTTTATAGTTCACACATGACATTCACTATTTGGTTTTTCAAAATCAATTCACTGAGTGGAAATGGCCTTCCTTTTAAGCAAGCTGTCCAATTTCCATTTAACTATGTAACTACCACATAAAAATTGATTGTCCTATTATGAAAATTTACTGTGCCTTATCTTGACATTCCTTGTACATTTCCAGTGAAATAAATGATACAGAAATCAATGCTATAGTAACTAACTTAATGTCTGGATATGAGTTATATTTGATGTTGATTTCTTCGTTCCTTGATGCGGAAGAAACTGTGTAAATCCATATTGTCCTATTTTTTTTTTCATTCTGGCAATTGTGATATCAAAAGTGATTTAAAAAACTATAGATAATATTCTAAATTATCATAAAATTAGAGGGCAAAACCAAATCTCCTAACTATAATCAAGTTAATGTCTATTCCATTCAAGACAGATGGTTGTCCAACCATTTTAATATTCTGGAGGTTTGGAAGCTTCCTAAGTCCCCACAAGTAAAGCCTATTTCAGTCTTTTATCTTTTATTGGTCTTTGTGTATCAGTATTTTCAAATAATCATAACTCTAAAAGGTGATAATATAAAATATTCATAGAATATTAAGTAAATGAAGAGGAGCAGATGTGCTATTAACATAATGTATAAAATGAAGGACAAGATCAATTAGTAAAGGTCCTATAGGAATATTTGTAAATGTTTTAATCTAGACTTATGTCCGATTATATTTTATATTCCAAAGGAATGGAAACAATCACTTTTGAATTTTGCAGGACTCAGGGCCCATACTAAACCTCTCATATGTTCTTAATACCAACCACATGCATAATTATACAATTATTTCTTTAAAATTGGATAGACTCATCTGGCAGTAAAGGTTTCAAAAAGATTCCTTTAACTCTGAAACATTAATTGCACAAAACGAGTTGGGACATTCACATTCTGCTATCACATCGCTAGTCTTATATTTTTACTTGAATGTGTCTATTAACTTTTTGTCAACCATTTATAGAAGTCCAACTATTTGATGGAGGAGAACAAAGAGAAGAGAAGTGAGTACAGTAAGGCCATCAGTTCAGTTTTCTTTTTTTTAAATGAAAAGTTTTGTGGTTGTATTTCGGAGAGGTGTCAAAATTTGGAAGAGCTATAGCAAATAATGGTGCCCTGGCGGCATAGTGGTTAAGTGCTATAACTTCTAACCAAAAGGCTGGCAGTTCAGATCCACCAGCCACTCCTTGGAGAACCTATGGGGCAGTTCTACTCTGTCCTATAGGGTCGCTATGAGTCGGAATCGACTGGATGGCAACAGGCTTATTTTTTGGTATAACAGTTAATAAGGAGTGCTTTTTAGAGATAAGTAAAACCTTTTTGAACAATAGTGAGGTTGAGAATAACTAGTAATGGAGCCCTTCAACAATACGGTTATGCGATATTTTCCGAGGAGCTTTACATAAGAGCAGATGAAAGGAGCTGTGGGCTTTTGCCAGGGTTGGAGACGGTTTAGTTGAAATGTTTAACTACGAGGTTCAAGATGGTATGAAAGCATATGAAGCCAGAACTGTGTCCATGTTCACAATATATCACTTACCTGTCCGTAGTTTAATTAAAATCGCTGTTGGCGCAGTGGTTAAGCACTTGTCTGCTAACTGAAATACTGGCATTAGAATCCACCAGCAGCTCCAGGGAAGAAAGATGTGGCAGTCTGCTTCTATAAAGATTACCGACTTTGGAACACTATGGGATAGTGCCACTCTGTCCTAAAGGGACGGTATGAATTGGAATCAACTTGAAGGCAATTGGTAAATGGGTTGCTTGATTATATTAAATAAATAAAACCTTTTATGAAATTTAAGAAATAAAATGTAAAGCAAACATAAAACAATTAAACTGGTACAAAATCATATATAGTGTGATGTTTATCCACGTGTATAAAAATGTACTTTTTTCTTCTATGTACATATACAGATTTAATCAGTTTGTGCACAGGTCATGATACGTTATTTTTTGCTTCTAATCCGTTAACAGTTTTTTAAATTTTAATTTTAGTGAAAATGACACAGCAGAATGTACAGCCATTCATTAATTTCTACATGCACAATTCGATAACATTAGTTACATTCTTCACGTGGTGTCATCATTCTTACTATCTCTACCCGTATTGTTTCACCATCATTGACTTAGACTCACTATCCCCAAACTTCTAATCTATACTTTAGATGTACTGCTGAAAATCTCATCTCATATAGATAATTCTTTAAAAGAGTGCAATGTTCATGGCAAACATTCTTTACTAATTTAGCTAAACAGTTGTTTAATTTGAAGACGACTTCAGGAGATCATTTTGTTTCATGGTTTCAAGATTTTCTCAGAGCAATAGATTTGGGGTCCAGTCTCAATAGGTCCAGTAAATCTGTAATTTGGCAAGAATTTTGAAGAAATTTAGATTAAAACTAAACAGGAATCTATAAAACAACCCCAAACCTGTTGTTGTCTAGTTGATTTCAACTCATGGCGACCTCATGTTTTACAGAGTAGAACTGCTCCACAAGGTTTTCTTGACTATCATCTGTACAGAAACAGATCAGCAGGTCTTTCTTCCATGGCACTGCTGGGTGGGTTCAAATTGCCAACCTTTAGGTTAGCAGTAGAGCATACGCTGTTTGCACCACCCAAGGACCCACAGGGATCTATAAGCAGACTCACATCTGCGAATCTGATAAGGCATTCTCACTATTCTTGTCATTCAAATCAGGGTTTTTTTTTTTGACAGTCCTAAAATTGTTTACTGTATTAGTTGTTTTAAGATTTTAGTACATGAACTCATTCATTAAGCAAATATAGTCATTAAGTACTTTCTAGTTGGGGTGCTGGTGGTGCAGTGGTTAAATGTTTGGCTGCTAACCAAAAGGTCAGCAGTTTGAATCCACCAGCTGCTTCTTGGAAACCTTATGGGGTAGATGTACTTTGTCCCTTAGGGTTGCTATGAGTCAGAATCGATTCAACAGCAACAGGTTTGGTTTGGGTTTTGAACTTCCTAGTTATCAGGCAGAGCTCTAAGCACTGAGTGTATGCTAGTGATCAAAACAGACTACTAAATGGCCAGTCTCAATACTAGGTTCTGATTCTATTTTAGGGGCCTTTTGCTTGAGCTACCGAGTTTTTTTTTTTAATTTCAACAATTGCATTGTTCTAATTTCTAAGATTTTTATAGGGACATTTTTCAATCTACTAGGACGTTTTTTATTGTTCCCTGTACTTTGATCATTTTATTCCATTTTTTGTTCCTCTAAATGTTCCATTCAAAGTTATTTATATATTGAATCTTATCATTCCAACATTTGAAATCATTGAGGCAATGAGCTTTTGATTCCTGTTTCTCACAAGTTGAAGGACACAGTCCTCCAGGATCCCAAAATCTGCCCAACACTTCATATGACAGCCATAAGCTTGGGGTCCCCATGACACCCTCACTTTTTGTCTGGTTGTACAATTTGGGGGTTACCACTATCCCCTCACAATGCCAGCCATAAACTCAATGGTCCCCAGGGCCCTCTTTCTTCTGATCTGCTGGCTACATTTTCAGGGGTTTCTACAACCTCCCTCCACTTTGATAATTTGCTAGAATGATGCACAAAACTCAGGAAAGTGCTATATTTACAATTACAGTTTTATTATAGAAAAAAGTATACAAATTAAGAGATGCATAGGGTGAGGTCAAGGAGGGTCCCCAACAGGGAGCTTTCATGTCTCTAGGGATGTGTCACTCTCCTGAGCTTTAATGTTTTTCACCAACCAGGAAGCTTACTTGAGCTTTAATACCCAGGATTTTTATAAGGGTTATGATTGGTTGAATCATTTCTCATATGGTCGAACTCAATCTCCAGGCCCTTCCCCTCCCTGGAGGTTGGACTAATATTATGTGGTGAGTCTTCTGAGTCCCATATCATTTAGTTACCTTGTTATCGTAACAAAGATATTCTGTAACAAATTCACTTAGGAAATTCCAAAGATTTAGAGGTTACCACCCAGGAACCAAGGATGAAGACCATATTCTTTAGGTGAAGTTAATTGTATAGCTCACAGTAGCAAGCTCTAGAGGATATTTGTGAATATTAATTTTAAGGGTGCTTGATTGAACTAAATGCATTGATAGGAGTGGCTTAGAAAATAATCTGCATAATGGTATGTTGGATTGCTTAGCACAAAAGAATGAATGCAGTGCTCGCCAATGAGAATTGAGACACCAGACAACCCCTGGTGTATTATGGAGAAAGGAATCTGAAGATTTGAAGTTGGGAATTAATTGTTGACCACAAAAGCAGATGAAACATGCTTCAATTGAAATGGGTTGCTTAATCATAATGAGGCTGGTATGGCCCAAGGTGCAAAGGCCAAGTGACAGCATTTAACTATAAAAACCAATAAGAACATTACCAAAACCAAAACCAAACCCAGTGCTGTCAAGTCGATTCCAGGTCATAGTGACCCTATAGGACAGAGTAGAACTGCCCCATAGAGTTTCCAAGGAGCACCTGGTGGCTTTGAACTGCCGACTCTTTGGTTAGCAGCTGTAGCACTTAACCACTACGCCACCAGAGTTTCCAATAAGAACATTATGGCAATCAAAATGGTTTGACTTGTAGATATCTTAGACAAATTAATTATAAAAAAACAACAAAAGCCAAACCCCCTGCCATCTAGTTGATTCCAACTCATAGTGACCCTACAAAAAAAAAACAGAGTAAAACTGCCCCATAGCGTTTCAAAGGAGCAGTTGGTAGAGTCAAACTACCAACCTTTTGGTTAGTAGCCATGCTCTTAACCACTGTGACACCAGGGCTGCTGAGCTCTTAACCACCGTGCCACCAAGGCTGCTGATTAATTATGGAGCCTCTAAAAAAGAAGCTAGAGGAAACTGCTGTGGCTACTACTCACTCTTCTAAAAATGCTACTGTATTTACATATAAAGAAAATTATGATATACTGTGCTAAATTATTTAAAAAATGTTAACCAAATATTCTATCCAGTTTCCTGATGCGTGATTATGTGACCTGGCTTACCAAAAAAATCCAAGCCCCTTGTCGTTGAGTCAGTTCCGACTCATGATAATCACATGTATTATAGAGTAGCATTGCTCTGTGGAGTTCTCTTGGCTGTAATCTGTACAGAAGCAGATCTCCAGGATTTTCTTCCACAGTGCTGCTGGGTGAGTTTGAACCATCAACCTTTAGATTAACAGCTGATTGCAAACTACTTGCACCACCCAGGGACCAGCCTTGAGGATATCATGAATCCATGAAATAGATATTTCAAAGTCATTTCTCCATTATCTTTAGTCCTACATTTTCAAATTGTGGTTTTGACTTGACTTATGTTCTTTAGCGACCATGGCTTTACATATCATCTTTATGCCATTGACTGTCAAATCTTATCTCTTCCTGTTTTTTCTATCTCTAGCCATCCACCCACCCACCTACCCTCCCACCCGTCCGTCCGTCCATCCAGTATTCTTCACCCCTCAATCCCAGAATATAAAATCCATGAGAGCAGAAACCTCATCTCTGTTTTTCATATGTATATCACCAACACCTACAATATTGCCTGGACTTTGAATGTTGCCCCTTAAATACCTGTTGTACACATGAAAGAAATAAATACTATTTTACCATTTTGAATGAATACATTTTACATATGTGTCAAATTTTGTTACTATGATTTCTCATTAATAACAGCTAGTGGTTTTATCACCCAAGAATTTAAAAGTATATTTCTGACTACCTTTATAAACATCTTATTTAATTTTTGAATTAACTTAAATCCTTTTAAAATACTGCTCAGAGTAATTTCTACTAAATTGGTCGAACTTTGAGAACTTCTAAAACTATGCATGAACAGTAATTTATTTCTGTCTAGTCCAACAGAATTTGAATATGACACAATCTAGTCTCTTTTTTAGTACATGAAACTGTGAACAACCACCAGAATAATAAATTTAAATTTTGAGCACCCTCAACAAAAAAATGAAAATGTCAGGGCAGATCCATTTATTAGTGAATTCCTCTGCACTGAAAGATTGATTGACTGCGTTTTTAAAGTTATATTACATTCTTTGAGTTTTTTTACTTTTTCGCTTCCTAATTTTTTGTGGAGTGGTTCTTAGTTTTCAAATTTAAATGTAGATTTTCTTTGTCTTTTTTTTATTTCATGCAAAATACTTTTCTGAAAAAGGTTACTTTAAAATTTCTAGGCTATTTTTGAGCATGTTTAATTAGTTATTTTTTTTACGTTTTACTATATACTCAAAGAAATATACCACCAGCTAAGAAATATTCGTATATAGGCCAATAGCAATTAGATTAACTTTTGCATAAGAACAGTAGAATAATATTTTATTAATATGTATAATACTGTTCCAAATTAAATTTATATAAATGAGTCAAGTTTATTATTTTCAACTTTTACAAATTAAATTTATATAATTGAGTCAGATTTCTTACTTTCAACCTTGACAAAATTTAGTCTTTTTTTTTTTTTTTTCCATTCTACTCTGCATCATGCTAGGTAGCAGTCTTTTATAAAGATATTTCCATCAGTTCGATTTGTCAATAAATTAGTTTCAAACTACTCTGTGTTAGACTTGATGATAGACATTTGTACGTAGTTACACATTTAAATTTGATCATTTCTCATGGCAAGTGTGGTGAAATAGATTTATCAACCTTGATATTTATTTGGCAGACCAGAACTTCAGATAGGTTAATGACTTTTCTAAGGACACACAACTAGGAAGAAGCAGAATTAGTTTGAACTCAGAGTGTTGTGAAACCGGAGTAGACTAACATTCTGTGATCTTTAATGTGTCTGTAGACCACAGAACCCTTGAGGAGAACGTTGACAGGTGATCTACCAAGCTTTTGTGAGTCACGTATAGCCAAAATCCACCAGCTCTGTTGGAGAGGGGCCTGGGTCTGACTCACAACAACGTAGTAGACAGCCCCAGTCACTCAGACAATTTCCAGACGTGAGTATAAAGGATAAAAACAAACATATTTGATACTATATTTTTAGAAGACTCTGCAAGCTGGGTGATGCCACCCTGAAGTAGACTGCTATGATATTACAGCTGCTATTCATAAGGGATTAGTTTCCATGGGTAAAGCTTCAGACAATCTAATTTTCTGAACAAACAGTTCATTTCACTGCAAAAAGAATGAGACTGCAATCTATTTCTTTGTCATTCCTGGCCACCACAGTCGTGGGAATCCATATTATGAGGCTGTTCTACAGAATGTCTTATGTGGTGTGAATCAACAGTCATCTCGTGTGTGTCCTGTTCTCAGTCTGAACACTTGTGCTCAGAAATCCAGGGGTGGAAGTTTCTTTCTTTTTCTTACTCTACATAGGTAGGAAATGCTATTTTTGTTATTGCTACTGAGGTATGTAGGGTGTGTTGGTGGTGAATACATTTAATGTGGAGTCTACTGATGTTAGAAATGATAACACCAGAATTGCATTATAGCTATATTAAAGGAGAAATAGGCCTTCCCTGCACTGAGGATCATGAGACTGCTAGAAGAAATCTTTTGAAGTGGCATTATAAACATTGCCTATAGATGAGAAGGAAACCCTAGTGGTGTAGTGGTTAAGAGCTATGGCTGCTAACCAAAAGGTCGGCAGTTCAAATCTATGAGAAACTCCTTGGAAACCCTATGGGGGCAGTTCCACTCTGTCCTGTAGGGTTGCTCTGAGTCGGAATTGACTCCACGGCAATGAGTTTGTTTTTTTTGGTTTTCTTGGTTATAGATGAGGAAGGCTTACATCATTTGTGTTATCACTTGATTGGGGGTGGTGGAGAGGCATTTGTAGTTGAATTGTGATACAGGGATCATGTTACATAAGGAGTATCTTTGAAACTATATGTGTAAGAAGAAAGGTATATGTTCTGATGAGTGGGTTGCCATGGGTACACAGGTGTTATATAATGAGACCTGACTTCTCTAAGCATATGTAATTGGATTGGAGGTGGACCTCTGATCTAAGGGGAACCAATCCATAGATTGGGCAACAGGGATAAGGTGGATCTTCCTCTTGGCTATTCAAAATAATATTGTCAGTTAGGCAGTAATGAGAACAGAAGCTCAAAGGATGGAGCAAATTCATGACGTAAGAGCCTTGAGGGACCATAAGTATGTCAAAGACGTAAGGGGAGAGAAGAAATTAATAAGGAAAAATTATGATGTAGAGAACAGCTATACAGAATGGAGAGAAAAGTATTTTGTTTACCAATCCCAAAGCAACATGAATAGAGAAATGAGTTTTAAAAAATGACTGTGCAATAGAGCAAAGATTTGTATAACTTACAGCTAAGGTTGCTGATCCTGTAATTCCTCTAATCCCAAATGAAATTTCAGTTCCAGTTCCTAGGAGGCAAAATATTTAATTGAGATTCTTTGTCCTTTTCTGTACTAATGGGTGTTCCTTTTTCTCTCAGAAAGATAACCGATTCTGAATAGCTTAAGCAAACTCACAATTTATTTCAAGTTTACCAGAGTAACTCATAGAGCTAACAGAACTGACAACCAAACTTCAGGGAAGTAGGGAGCAAAAAGGCTGCAGGAACCCTGGCAGCAAGAGGTCAATGTCTTCTCCTTGAGACACTCTCATTAAGGTGGCACAGTTCCAAACACCTCTTGTCTGTGTCTTTTCAGTTTATTTAAAATTCCCAAGAGCACCTTTTTGACCCAATTTATATAAGGTACACACATATTCATTCATTAATTCATTAAGTCATCAAATATTTATTGAGCACCTACAATGCCCTAGGAACTGTTCTAAACACCAGGGATTTATGCTTCAATGAACAAAATGTTCAAAATTCCCTACACTTGTGAAATTCATATTCCAGAACTGGGGGGAGGGGCAACAGACAATGACCAAAATAAACAAATAAGACCTGTAGTACATAGATGGTGTTAAGTTCCATGGTGAAAATTAAAGCAAAGGAAGGGGAGTAGCCTATCTATATCTTCCACAGTCATCCATGCCCAGCATATGGTCCCCAGCCACTCTGGGCCTACCTATGCACATTCTCTGGGTAGTTACCATGTATAACGGAATGCTTATGAGTTGGGGAAATACTCAAGTTGGTGTTTATTACATCCTTTTGACACATATTTCTGTATCATATACTCTCATTATTTGAAGTATCATAAATGTGTTTTGGTCCCTTGCAAATTAAAATACCTTATTAATTTAGGATTTTTTTTTTTTTAAGTACACATTCAAAGAAAGATTTTAAAAGGATGTATTACAACTTATTAACAGTAGTAAACTTTGGTTACATGGATTAAGGGTCATATTTTGGTCTTTATATATTTCTGTATGTTGTAAATTTTTATCAATGGGCACATTATTTACACTTTAATAATTGGACACTTTAAATACAAACTTTGAAATTTTAACATTTTATATAACTTCATACATGGGGCAGTCCTACTCTGTCCATTAGGATCATCGAAATTGACTCAACAGCAACAGGTTTGTTTTTTTTTCTATCATTATAATAATAGTTACTATTATAACAATCCTTTCTAGTACTAAGTACTTTCATTTTTTTTTAATAATTTTTATTGTGCTTTAAGTGAAAGTTTACGAATCAAGTCAGTCTGTCACATATAAGCTTACATACACCTTACTCCATACTCCCATTTACTCTCCCCCTAATGAGTCAGCCCGCTCCCTCCTTCCAGTCTTTCCTTTCGCGACCATTTTGCCAGGTTCTAACCCTCTCTACCCTCCTATCTCCCCTCCAGACAGGAGATGCCAACACAATCTCAAGTATCCACCTGATACAAGTAGCTCACTCTTCGTCAGCGTCTCTCTCCAACCCATTGTCCAGTCCCTTCCATGTCTGATGAGTTGTCTTCAGGAATGGTTCCTGTCCTGGGCCAACAGAAGGTTTGGGGACCATGACCACTGGGATTCCTCTAGTCTCAGTCAGACCATTAAGTCTGGTCTTTTTATGAGAATTTGGGGTCTGTATCCCACTGTTCTCCTGCTCCCTCAGGGGTTCTCTGTTGTGCTCCCTGTCAGGGCAGTCATCAGTTGTGGCTGGGTACCATCTAGTTCTTCTGATCTCAGGGTGATGTAAGTCTCTAGTTCATGTGGCCCTTTCTGTCTCTTGGGCTCATAGTTGTCATGTGACCTTGGCATTCTTCATTCTCCTTTGATCCAGGTGGGTTGAGACCAATTGATACATCTTAGATGGCTGCTTGTTAGCATTTAAGACCCCAGACGCCACATTTCAAAGTGGGATGAAGAATGTTTTCATAATAGAATTATTTTGCCAATTGACTTAGAAGTCCCCTTAAGCCATAGTCCCCAAAACCCCACCCTTGCTCCCCTGACCTTTGAAGCATTCATTTTATCCCGGAAACTTCTTTGCTTTTGGTCCAGTCCAGTTGAGCTGACCTTCCGTGTATTGAGTATTGTTCTTCCCTTCACCTAAAGTAGTTCTTATCTACTAACTAATCAGTAAATAACCCTCTCCCACCCCCCCTCCCTCCCCCCCTCATAACCACAAACGTATGTGTTCTTCTCAGTTTATACTATTTCTCAAGATCTCGTAAAAGTGGTCTTATACAATATTTGTCCTTTTGCCTCTGACTAATTTCACTCAGCATAATGCCTTTCAGGTTCCTCCATGTTAAGAAATGTTTCACAGATTCCTCACTGTTCTTTATCGATGCGTAGTATTCCATTGTGTGAATATACCATAATTTATTTAACTATTCATCTGTTGATGGACACCTTGGTTGCTTCCAGCTTTTTGCTATTGTAAACAGAGCTGCAAGAAACATGGGTGTGCATATATCTGTTCGTGTAAAGGCTCTTATTTCTCTAGGGTATATTCCGAGGAGTGGGATTTCTGGGTTGTATGGTAGTTCTATTTCCAACTTTTTAAGAAAATGCCAGATAGATTTCCAAAGTGGTTGTACCATTTGACATTCCCACCAGCAGTGTTTAAGAGTTCTAATCTCTCCGCAGCCTCTCCAACATTTATTATTTTGTGTTTTTTGGATTAATGCCAGCCTTGTTGGAGTGAGATGGAATCTCATCGTAGTTTTAATTTGCATTTCTCTAATGGCTAATGATCGAGAGCATTTTCTCATGTATCTGTTGGCTGCCCGAATATCTTCTTTAGTGAAGCGTGTGTTCATATCCTTCGCCCACTTTTTGATTGGGTTGTTTGTCTTTTTGTGGTTAAGTTTTAACAGAATCATATAGATTTTAGAGATCAGGCGCTGGTCGGAGACATTATAGCTAAAAATTCTTTCCCAGTCTGTAGGTGGTCTTTTTACTCTTTTGGTGAAGACTTTAGATGAGCATAGGTGTTTGATTTTTAGGAGCTCCCACTTATCTGGTTTCTCTTTGTTATTTTCGGTAATGTTTTGTGTTCTGTTTATGCCTTGTATTGGGCTCCTACGGTTGTCCCTATTTTTTCTTCCATGATCTTTATCGTTTTAGTCTTTATGTTTAGGTCTTTGATCCACTTGGAGTTAGTTTTTGTGCATGGTGTGAGGTGTGGGTCCTGTTTCATTTTTTTGCAGATGGATATCCAGTTATGCCAGCACCATTTGTTAAAAAGACTATCTTTTCCCCAGTTAACTGACACTGGGCTTTTGTCAAATATCAGCTGCTCATATGTGGATGGATTTACATCTGGGTTCTCAATTCTGTTCCACTGGTCTATGTGCCTGTTGTTGTACCAGTACCAGGCTGTTTTGACTACTGTGGCTGTATAATACGTTCTAAAATCAGGTAGAGTGAGGCCTCCACATTCTTCTTCTTTTTCAGTAATGCTTTACTTATCCGAGGCTTCTTTCCCTGCCATATGAAGTTGGTGATTTTTTTCTCCATCACATTGAAAAATGTCATTGGAATTTGGATCTGAAGTGCATTGTATGTGTAGATGGCTTTTGGTAGAATAGACATTTTTACTATGTTAAGTCTTCCTATCCATGAGCAACGTATGTTTTTCCACTTAAGTAGGTCCTTTTTAGTTTCTCATAGTAGTACTTTGTAGTTTTCTTTATATAGGTCTTTTACATCTTTGGTAAGATTTATTCCTAAGTATTTTATCTTCTTGGGGGCTACTGTGAATGGTATTGATTTGGTTATTTCCTCTTCGATATTCTTTTTGTTGATGTAGAGGAATCCAAGTGATTTTTGTATGTTTATCTTATAACTTGAGACTCTGCCAAACTCTTCTATTAATTTCAGTAGTTTTCTGGAGGATTCCTTAGGGTTTTCTGTGTATAAGATCATGTCATCTGCAAATAGAGATAATTTTACATCCTCCTTGCCAATCTGGATGCCCTTTATTTCTCTGTCTAGCCTAATTGCTCTGGCTAGGACCTCTTAGCACAATGTTGAATAAGAGCGGTAATAAAGGGCATCCTTGTCTGGTTCCCGTTCTCAAGGGAAATGCTTTCAGGCTCTCTCCATTTAGAGTGATGTTGGCTGTATGCCCTTTATTATGTTGAGAGATTTTCCTTCAATTCCTATTTTGGTGAGAGTTTTTATCATAAATGGGTGTTGGACTTTGTCAAATGCCTTTTCTGCATCAATTGATAAGATCATGTGATTCTTGTCTTTTGTTTTATTTATATGGTGGCTTACATTAATGGTTTTTCTAATATCAAACCAGTCTTGCATACCTGGTATAAATCCCACTTGGTCGTGGTGGGTTATTTTTTTGATATGTTGTTAAATTCTATCGGCTAGAATTTTGTTGAGGATTTTTGCATCTATGTTTATGAGGGATATAGGTCTGTAATTTTCTTTTTTTGTGATGTCTTTACCTGGTTTTGGTATCAGGGATATGGTGGCTTCATAGAATGAGTTACGTAGTATTCTGTCATTTTCTATGTTTTGAAATACCTTCAGTAGTAGTGGTGTTAACTCTTCTCTGAAAGTTTGATAGAACTCCGCAGTGAAGCCATCCGGTCCAGGGTTTTTTTTTTGTTGGGAGTTTTTTGATTACCTTTTCAATCTCTTTTTTTGTTATGAGTCTATTTAGTTGTTCTACTTCTGATTGTGTTAGTTTAGATAGGTACTGTTTTTCTAGGAATTCATCCATTTCTTCTAGGTTTGCAAATTTGTTAGAGTACAATTTTTCATAATAATCTGATATGATTCTTTTAATTTCAGTTGGGTCTGTTGTGATATGGCCCATCTCATCTCTTATTTGCATTATTTGTTTCCTTTCCTGTATTTCTTTAGTCAGTCTGGCCAATGGTTGATCAATTTTGTTAATTTTTTCAAAGAACAAGCTTTTGGCTTTGTTAATTCTTTCAATTGTTTTTCTCTAATTCATTTAGTTCCGCTCTAAGTTTTATTATTTGTTTTCTTCTGGTGCCTGATGGATTCTTTTGTTGCTCACTTTCTATTTGTTCAAGTTGTAGGGACAGTTCTCTGATTTTGGCTCTTTCTTCTTTTTGTATGTGTGCATTTATCGATATAAATTGGCCTCTGAGCACTGCTTTTGCTGTGTCCCAGAGGTTTTGATAAGGAAGTGTTTTCATTCTCATTGCATTCTATGAATTTCTTTATTCCCTCCTTAATGTCTTCTATAACCCAGTCTTTTTTCAGGAGGGTATTGTTCGGTTTCCAAGTATTTGATTTCTTTTCCCTAATTTTTCTGTTATTGATTTCCACTTTTACGGCCTTGTGGTCTGAGAAGATGCTTTGTAATATTTCGATGTTTTGGATTCTGCAAAGGTTTGTTTTATGACCTAATATGTGGTCTATTCTAGAGAATGTTCCATGTGCGCTAGAAAAAAAAAGTATAGTTTGCAGCTGTTGGGTGGAGTGTTCTGTATAAGTCTATGAGGTCAAGTTGGTTGATTGTAGCAATTAGGTCTTCCGTGTCTCTATTGAGCTTCTTACTGGATGTCCTATCCTTCTCCAAAAGTGGTGTGTTGAAGTCTCCTACTATAATTGTGGAGGTGTCTCTCTCACTTTTCAGTTCTGTTAAAGTTTGTTTTATGTATCTTGCAGCCCTGTCATTGGGTGCATAAATATTTAATATGGTTATATATTCCTGGTCTATTGTCCCTTTAATCATTATGTAGTGACCTTCTTTATCCTTTGTGGTGGATTTAACTTTGAAGTCTGTTTTGTCAGAAATTAATATTGCTACTCCTGCTCTTTTTTGCTGGTTGTTTGCTTGATATATTTTTTTCCATCCTTTGAGTTTTAGTTTGTTTGTGTCTCTAAGTCTAAGGTGTGTCTCTTGTAGGCAGCATATAGACGGATCGTGTTTCTTTATGCAGTCTGAGACTGTCTGTCTCTTTATTGGTGCATTTAGTCCATTTACATTCAGCGTAATTATAGATAAGTACGTGTTAATGCTGTCATTTTGATGCCTTTCTGTGTGTGTTGTTGACAGTTTCATTTTTCCACTTAGCTTTTTGTGCTGAGACGTTTTTGTTTGTAAATTGTGTGTTCCTCATTTTCATAGTAGTTGACTTTATGTTTGCTGAGTTGTTATGTTTTTCTTGGTTTTTATTTTGAGTTATGGAGTTGTTATACTTCTTTGTGGTTACCTTAATATTTACCCTTATTTTTCTAAGTAAAAACCTAACTTCTATTGTCCTATATCGCCTTGTTTCTCTCTCCATGTGACAGTTCTATGCCTCCTGTATTTAGTCCCTCTTTTTGATTTTTGTGATCTTTTACATATTGACTTCAATGATTCCCTGTTTTGACCGTTTTTTTCTTTTTGAAATTAATCTTAATTTGTTTTTGTGATTTCCCTATTTGAGCTGATATCAGGAAGTTCTGTTCTGTGACCTTGTGTTGTGCTGGTATCTGATATTATTGGTTTTCTGACCAGGCAATTTCCTTTAGTATTTCTTGTAGCTTTGGTTTGGTTTTTGCAAATTCTCTAAGCTTGTGTTTATCTGTAAATGTTTTAATTTTGCCTTCATATTTGAGAGAGTTTTGCTGGCTATATGATCCTTGGCTGGCAGTTTTTCTCCTTCAGTGCTCTATGTATGTCATCCCATTGCCTTCTTGACTGCATGGTTTCTGCTGAGTAGTCTGAACTTATTCTTATTGATTCTCCATTGTAGGAGACCTTTCTTTTCTCCCTGGCTGCTTTTAAAATTTTCTCTTTATCTTTGGTTTTGGCAAGTTTGATGATAATATGTCTTGGTGATTTTCTTTTTGGATCAATCTTAAATGGGGTTAGATGAGTATCTTGGATAGATATCCTTTCATCTTTCATGATGTCAGGGAAGTTTTCTGCCAATAGATCTTCAGCTATTCTCTCTGTGTTTTCTGATATCCCTTCCTGTTCTGGGACTCCAATCACACGCAAGTTATTCTTCCTGATAGAGTCCCACATGATTCTTAGGGTTTCTTCATTTTTTAAAATTATTTTATCTGATTTTTTTCCAGCTATATTGGTGTTAATTCCCTGGTCCTCCAGATCTCCCACTCTGCATTCCAACTGCTCGAGTCTGCTCCTCTGGCTTCCTATTGCATTGTCTAATTCTGTAATTTTACTGTTAATCTTTTGGATTTCTGAATGTTGTCTGTTTATGGATTCTTGCAGCTTATTAATTTTTGCACTATGTTCTTGAATAATCTTTTTGATTTCTTCAACTGCTTTATCAGTGTGTTCCTTGGCTTTTTCTGTAAAAAAAAAAAAATTGCCTTATTTCATTTCTGAGGTCATCCCTGATGTCTTGAAGCATTCTGTAAATTAGTTTTTTATGTTCTGCATCTGGCAATTCCAGGATTGTATCTTTATTTGGGAAAGATTTTGATTTTTTAGTTTGGGGAGTTGTAGAAGCAGTCATGGTCTGCTTCTTTATGTGGTTTGATATCGACTTTTGTCTCCGAGCCATCTCTAAGATATTGTAGTGATTTATTCTATATTTGCTCACTGAGTCTTATCTTGTTTTGTTTTCTTTCAATATACGTGGTTGGGTTACTAGATTGCTCTGTTTTGATTGTTGTAGCCCTTGAATCATTTATGTCCTATTACCAGCTGGTCTGGGCTGTTACCAGATATATAAGCCTAAGAGTCCATTCACTATTCTTGAGTAGAATCTGATTTTGGGTCATCAAGTGTGTGGTGCAGATTGTCACCTATCCACCTAGAGAAGTAGTGGTGATAGTTGTGTGCACCAGATTCTAGTAGCAGCAGGGGTTCACACTCCAGGGGGGTCAGGATGCTGACAGGCTTCCCCCAGTTGCCAGTGAGGTAGGTGTGTCTCTATTCCTAAAGCACTTTGGTGAGTGGGCTCTGCAGCTGTATCTTAGGCACCCAATGCAAGTACCTCTTCAGATTGGTATGGGTCACCCTCCTTAGACCCCTAAGGCAGGAGACTAGGTGGTCTGGGGGGTGCTTCAGCCCTCAGTTTCCTGTTGTGGGTCAGTGAGGGCTCTGTTGAATAGCAGAGATGTCAGACCTAGGATACTTGTCTTTCCAGTAGTTCGCTAAAACAATTATAGTCAGATCCCTATCAGAATTGCCTTTGCATTATAATAGCCACCTTGTTCCCAGTAGGGA
Organism: Elephas maximus indicus; assembly: GCF_024166365.1. Classification (NCBI taxonomy): domain Eukaryota; kingdom Metazoa; phylum Chordata; class Mammalia; order Proboscidea; family Elephantidae; genus Elephas; species Elephas maximus. The sequence goes on along the minus strand of NC_064833.1, from coordinate 54,628,793 downwards.
TGAAAGCCCAAGACTGTGGATCACATATGTTTGGCTGGGGCTTGTTCTGTGTTTTTAGCCCAATTAGGGAAGAATTTTTGGTCCCTGGGTTTTCTGTAGCTCCTTCTCTCAGGCCAGGAGAATGGGTTAGGAAAAGACCAAAAAAGAAAGAAAACCCACAGAGCACTTCACTCTCTGGCTCAGGAAATTCCAATGTTAATGAAGCCACCTGGGAAGGGGAGGGGAGGGTTCAGATAAATAGGAGAGAGTAGCACCCCAGAATATAGACAAAGTTACTTATCTTGCTTGGGATGACTGTTTTATCTGAGATTCCCAAGGGGCATGTTGACTGTGTGCACTGGCTGGGTAGAGATTGCCTTCAAGGGTCAGGTCCACGTCCCGTTCTTGCACTGTCTCAGAAGCCACCGTTAGTTCCTCCGCTCCCAGTCCAAAGCCCAGCGCCAAGGTTCCCCGGCTGGGACGCTGCACTCCAGGCTCCAAAACCAGTCACTGCGTCCCGGTGACTTCTACTCCTGTCAGCCGCGTCAATGCGCTGCCTGCGTGCACTGGCTGGGCTTCCCCTGAGGTCACTTCTGGGGGCTAGGGCTGCGTCCCGTGTTTGCGCTGTCTCAGGATGCCGTGCTCAGCTCCCCTGGGCCCAGTCCAAAGCCTGGCACCAAGGTTTTCTGACTGGGATGCTGGCTCCAGGCTCCGAAAACAGTCGCTGCTTCCCTGTGGTTGTTCGTTCTCAGCCTGTCACTCAGGTCAACTCTTTAGATCTGTGTTTGATGGTCAGTGTTTGTAGATTGTCATGTATGTGATCTATTCACTTGTTTTTCTGAGGGATGTGAGGTAGCTTCTACCTAGTCAGCCATCTTGGCCCTCCAGTATGTACTTTCATTTTCATCATCTTATTTAACCCTCAAAAATGAGATGAGAGAAGTCAAGGCTAAAATATAAATAACGTTATAGGAATATCAAAAGGGTTGACAATAGAAGATTTCATATGTTTAAGGAGAAGAGTGACATCATCACATATATTTTGAAAAAAATAATCCTGTAAGTTATATGCTGGACAACGTGGTTTGAACCCACACAGTGGCTCCATGGGAAAAAGTCCTGGGAATCTACTTACATAAAGATTGCAACCAAGAAATCCCTATGAGGCTATTGTACCCTGCTACATGGGGTGGCTTCGATTCAGAATTGACTTCACAGCACCCAACAACAATAACATATGCAGGACGGACTGATGTGGGAAAAATTTGGAGTTAGCTATATCATCAGTGAGTGAGGGTGTGAGCAAACTTACAGGAGGAAGAGAATATTAGACCTTATTTAAAGAGGAAAGCTAATGAGACATTTTGGCAAAAGCGATAGCCAAAATTTCATTAATCCACAATTTAGTATAAAACCAACCCTATGTTCCTAGGCAATAAAGTTCCTGGTTGATGATCCCTCACCACTCTGTCATACTGAGGTGCGTATCCTCTACAAATTTCAAATGCCTGTGTATACAGGTGGAGCCCTGGTGGCATAGTGGTTAAGAGCTTGGATGCTAACCAAAATGTTGGAAGTTCAAATCCACCAGCCACTCCTTGAAAACCGTATGGAGCAGTTCTACTCTGTTTTATAGGATCGCTATGAATCGGAATCAACTTGATGGCAATGGGTATACAGGTAGTCCCCATCTTAATGACAGGGTTCTGTCCCAAAGACTCTATCATAAGTCAGTTCTGACATAAGTAGAATACCTCATTTTTTTCATTATTGTTGCCTTTTATTACCAGTATCTTTATAAATGTGATCTTTATTTGTGTTTAGGGATTCAAAACAGATATATTTTAATACATACATATGTAAAAAAATACAGAAATCATAAGAATGTACTCTGACAATGAAGAAGAGTTGGACGACTTTGGCATTTTGTCAGTTGCAGTAATAACTCCACTTGTACAAGATTCTGGATCACCTGGCTTATCCCTGGGAATGGGGATGGTATTTCTAGTCAGAAAATTACTGAGAGTTGTTTGTGTGGACCTCTTTTTTTTTTGTCATGTATCCTGTGGTAACATCTCACTGCTTTCTGAAACTGTGAATCAACTTTAGCAAAACAATCAGCATTTGGGTCCATATTTTCAAGCTACTGAAGCCCTTGATTTCGTTTAGAAAAAACCCTAGCTAACTCATTATAAAATGTTTTTGACAACTCTTTGACAGCTTCTCTCCTTCCTTTTCCTCATTATTTCTTTCTTCTTCAAAATCCATTAAGTGCTGATCTGTCAGTTCCCCCTCTTCATCACCTATGAGCTATTTCACATTGGTGATACCAACTTCTAAATTCAGCATTCTTGCCATATGGATGATTTTTCCACTGGTCTCTTCAATCATGTTATCCAGATCAAATGCGTGGAGCATGTTCACATAAGTAGGCAATTTTTTCCATATCCCCTGCATGCATTTTCCCATAACTTCTTCCCAGGAAGATGTACAAAAAAAAAAAAAAAAAAAAAGGATGGTCATCAGTGCTGTTCGTCGTGACTTGAACACATCATAAGTCAGGGAGTATCTGTAACCCCATCATCACATGCTTCTAGCTTTTCTACCATGGGATTTGTAATTACATATGTATGTAAATTTTCTGTAATAAAAATGCATTAGATTTAAAAAACAGAAGAAAAAGACAAAAAAATTAAGGTCTTGAAGTTAAACAGTATACTTTTTCTTTCAGGAAGTTATTTTGTTTTTAGGAAGCCATGTTCCGTCACTTTTACCTCCTTTAAGGCTTTAATCTAACAATATTTCTCATTTATAATAATGTTAAAAAATTCTAATAAATAAACACTAGATGCAAGGAAAATAATTACATTAATATGATTTCCTTCACAATTGTGAGAAGAATCTTCTGTAGCATTCCTATATGTGGTCAATTATGGAAAGCAGTGGTATGAAGTTGTGTGTTTGCATATGTTTTTTACTTGACCGGTTAGCTATTTATTCTTTGGCTGGTTGATGGCTTCCTTAATTGGATAGAAAAGGTGTTGTTACTCACCACAACATAAAATATTGAAAGGTGACAGAGGGAAAGCACTTTACCAGTCTCTTGGGAAAGAAAATTGCTTATCTGTAATTGTTTTTCTCTCTGAAGAAATATATCAGACTGCCATTTCCACGTGAATTTTCTGGATATAGTGTGACCCGCTATTTTAATGTCAACAGAAACAAGCCCTGGTAGAATTCCCCAGCCTTTCGTATGCTCTAGTTAACCTGAGGGACCTTTAAGCTATAATTTGTAGAGAAAAGACAGCAGCATGACACAGAGGAGGTAGGAATTGATTTGTAAGTCGTGTCCTAGCATCCAGAGTGACAAATTGTGAACAGAAGCCCTGGGGAGAGGAAAAAGAAAAAGTAAAAGCAAAACATACACCCATCACCCTATGAAAAACAGAATGTGTACTTGGGACATTGATTAAATAGATGTCATGAAATATCCAAATAGACCATTAACCTGAGTCTTCAGTAAGAAGCATAATTAATTGTTCATTCATTTAATGACTATTTGTTGCTCATCTGTAATGTGTTAGGCACTGTGCTAGGCAATGGAGATGCATTGGTGAGCAGGGTAGGTATGGTTCCTGCATTCAGAAAGAATATACAGTTAAATAAACAACTGAAACAGTATATGCTGAAGAGATATAGTCTGTACTTTGGGAGCTGTAGTAAGAGCATTTCATCTAGTTTAGGAAGACCCTATAAGCACTGAAATGCGTGAAAAATAAACAAGAGGTTAAGTGAGCAGAAGGTATAGGGAGCCTCAAAGAAAAAACTATATATGGGAAGTCCAGAGAGACAAGATGCAGGGCTGAACTGAATGAAGTGCAGGATGGCAGGACTGTGGCATGGGGCATGGATGTGTTGAGATGAGGTAGAGAGCAAGACAGGAGGTGGGCCTTGTAAGAACTGACACCTAAACAAGACCAAGGGCGTTCTTCTTTAAATAATTATTTATAGAATGCCTACAATTTTCCAAGCTGTTTAGGATAAACAAGTAAAAGAAATACTTTCTAACCTTTAGCATCTCTGAATTTGTTAAGATGGAAAGTCAAGTAGAAAAGCAAGAGTACAACAAACTGAAAAATAATATGATCGTTAAGAGCCTGAAGATGCCAAAGGAACACAGAAGTCAGGATGTGGGGAGGAACATCTGAGGTGGGATAAGGCTTAAGAGGCAATTTATCGAACTGAGTCATGAAATTGAGACATGAAGCTGGTGAAGCAGAGGTAAGGACATTTGTGAGGATCTCATGTCCAGTGGATTAGAAGCATGTGAGAGCAAGTTTTTTTCAAAACTGTGAGTAGAGTGTTTTTACTACAGCAGCATTTTCCAAAGTGCATCTCAGGAAACATGTTGTAAGATGATCTGGAAATACTTGCACAATCCACCCCTCCTTGGAAAGTCACGACACCCATTATCATATTCCAAAACCCAAACCAAACCCACTGCCACTGATTCCAACTCATAGCGACCCTAAAAGAGAGAATAGAACTGCCCCATAGGGTTTCCAAGGAGTGCCTGGTGGATTTGAACTGCCAAACTTTTGGCTAGCAGCCCTAGCTCTTAACCACTATGTCACCAGGGTTTCCATTATCATATTAGGGGATTTGAAAATACCTCTGGTGAAGAAGGCTGTTTAGCTTTATTTTGACCCAGAGATTTTCAAAATTATTTAACTACAGAATTATCCCTACCGTGCTCCCTTTTTCTGGTTTAAAACCTACTAGTAATTCATAAAACACTCTTCTGAATTTGATAGCAGAACCTAGAGTAGGTGGTGGAGAGTGTCAGAGAATGGAGCTACTGGAGAATCCGCTAAATGACAGATCAAGAAGGCCTTTGTCCCCCAAACTGGGCATCAAGGGAGAACATGCCTGCTGTTTTCTTCAGTGGAAGGAGTTCCACTGGCATGACACACCCGACCTTACTTACTCCACTCTGAGGACATTGTATGAAACATGGTAAATTTGGGAAGAATTAAAAAAGAGTATCCACATAGCTTCATCACTTCTCCTCTTGAAGTATACTAACAGTCTCCATGTGGGGAGACTTGCCCTTGTTCATCACTACCTGCAGCTGGGAACATAATTCTTGATTTTTGGATTCAATATTGAGAGACATATTTGAGTGCAAATATAAGCCACATCTCTAACCCAGTTTCATTAATAATGTTGTTAGGTGACATCGAGTTGGTTCTGATTCATAGCGACTGTGTGTACAACAGAATGAAACCCTGCAGTTCTGTACCATCCTCACAATCACTGCTATGTTTGAGCCCATTGTTGCAGCCACTGCGTCAGTCCGTGTCATTGAGAGTCTTTCTCTTTTTCACTGACCCTCTAATTTACTAAGCTTGATGTCCTTCTCCACGGACTGGTCCCTCCTGATATGCATCCAAAGTATGTAAGATGAAATCTTACCATGCTTGCTTAGGAGTGTTCTGGCTGCACTTCTTCCAAGACAGATTTGTTTATTCTTCCTGCAGTCCATGGTATATTCAATATTCCTTGCCAACACCGTAATTCGAAGGCATCGATTCTTCTTTGGTCTTCCTTATTCATTGTCCAGCTTTCACATGCATAGGTGGTGATTGAAAATTCTATGGCTTGGGTCAGGTGGAGATGTTTTAGTTAATCATTTCTTATTTCTTTGTTTTCATTCTCTGTATCTTTAGAATTTGGGCAAATAAGGAGGTGATACTTACAGGAACTCCGAGATACATGACCATGAAGGCGTTTGGTCTTTATCTTGTGGGTAGTGAGGAACCACTGAAGTATTTTAACAGTGAATAATGTGATCAGATTTGCATTTGGGAGCTTGGGTATCAGCAGAAAATATACAGGAGGTGCACAAATGGAGACTGAGAAACCAATCTAGAAGGACAGTAATAATCCAGGAAGAAATACTCAGATATTGAACTACGCCAAAAGGCACTGGAGATATGAAGAAGGGGGTGGAGATGGAATGTATTTAGGAGAGTGAATCAACAGAACTAAGACACTAGATACTTAATGTTAGAGAGAAAAAGTTGAACAACTTAAGGATTTCAGAATGGCGTTGGATTACATTTGTCTTGGTGGAAATGAAGAATTTAGCATACCAAGCTCGAAATCTAAGAGGGACGTCTAGGTAGAGATGTCCAGCAATTACTTGTATATTTCATCTGAAGTTCAGAGACATTTATCTTCTAGAAATACAGATATGACAGCAGCAGCTATTCATATATTAGTGGTACTTGGTGTCAATTAGTCATGGTGTCAATCAGACCCTATGGAGGGCGTGTGGAGCTATAATCTTGCTCAGTACTAATGCATCAGTATTGAACCCCTATTCTCAGCCAACTAAGCACCAGTGCTACGTTAAACACTTAATCCTCATGACAGCTCTATAAGGTAAACACTGTTCTTATCATTTAAAACCTGAAGTTGAGAGCGTAAGAAGAGGAATAGAAGCAGCATCCTGAAAAAAAAATTTTTTTTTAAGGAAAACAAATCAGAGATGGAGAGAAGACCATCTCAGAGGCAGTGTGGTACTGAAATGAAAGAGGGAGTGGTCAGTGATTTTAAATGCCTGCAAGAAGTCAAGTAAGATAGGGACTAAAGTGTTTTCACTTGGTTTGGCAACTAGAAAATAATTAGTTTTGTCTGTAAATATTCCCATAATATTTTAAATGTATTTGATGCAATATACCCATAATGAGACACATATATAGATGGGTCTTTGTGGCTTGCTATTTCAATTGCTTTTTGTAGGAGGTATATATTGAAAGAACTTTGCTGTGTAATGCTCTTCAGTGAATTTAATTTTAATCAGGGCTAGGGATTTTAAGTCTACGATGTAAATAAAGAACGGAAACCAAGGATGCCTTCAGTCTCTTTTTGTTCCTCCTATCAATGGTCAAGCCCAGGCTCATAGTGTGTTATAGCAATTATGGTTCAGCAATTCCATTTCCATACTAGAATTCTAGACAAAAAGTAATTCGAGAGAGAGGGAGAAGAGAGAATGCTTGTTTTATACATGCATTGGGGGAAGAGAAGCTGTCCAAGACCTAGAATTTGATGAAAAGTCACCTACTTTCAAGTCAGATTGATTGTGACAGAAATTTGTACCATCCCAAACTTCTAAGGCACAGTGCTGCTTGAGCCTGTGACCCCTTGCGTAGGGGGGCTTATTAGGACCCTAAACCATAGGGTGAGCTTCTGCCTGCATAGGCTTTAATGAAGCACGTGTACCAGCAGATGAACATTATCTAAAAAAATACTCTCTAAAAACAACTTAATATTGCAGATTTATCAATGACTGTGTACCATTTGATTTGGGAGATTTAAAGTTGATCACCAATGCTATTTCTCTTTTAATCAGCTTTTTTTTTTTTTTTTATGACTGATCTGGCTGTCTTTGAATAATTTACGCTATAAATTTTTTCCAATAAATCAGAAAATAGTTGAAAGTAATGTTAGACTATGTTGGTAAATATGGAGCTTATACAGTGGGAAATAAGGAAGAAAAATCTTAGTATCAGTAGCGGATGTGACGTCAGCTGGAATTGCAGAATGCAGGCCAAAAGTTACAGTGATAACATAATCATCCTGGTGGGAGTTAAGAGATACCCCACATTATTACTGTCCTGTTACTTGGAGTCATTGACAACTGATGACATATAGGAACAAATCTGTTTTTCTTTTATATTCAGTAGAAAGCCACAGAATGAACTTTGGCTCACATAAAAAATAATAATAATAAAAAATTGAAGTTCTTCCCTCTGCCCTTCTTTATGCACTTCCTGAAGTGCCTAGATCCAGGCGGCTTTGCCTGGAGGCTTAAGGAGACAGCCAGAGCTACTCTTTCTGCTAAAGAAGTTCTAGCAGGGCAGAGGGGCATCAGAAGGATTTGGTTATGAATTTGGAGTTTGAGTAATTTCTGTATTTTTATTCCTAGAACATTTGCATATTTTTTTCTTTAATCATGCAATCTATTTTGATTTTTGAAAGGCAAAAAATGTTTGGCATGGGTAAATAGTTGCAATTTTTATTTTTGATATATCTCCTCAAGTTGGAGTATACCAAAAGGAAACCATATATTCTCCTTGTCAATAGCATAAATTTTAAAGTCAGGCTCACCTGACAAGTTCTAATCCTTATTATGTATACGACCTTGGACATGTTACTAAATTTTTGACTTTGATTTTTTTTTAATCTCCAAAGTTGGCCTAAAATGCTTATTTAGTAAGATTTTATAAAAATGAAATCAGTTATTGTGTAAAAATTGCTTAGCACAGCATCTGGTGCTCAGAAGGCGCTCAGTGGACAGGGTCTGCCTAGAATGCTACTACTTTGGCCTTAGAGTTGAGCTGTCTTGAGATAAATGACCTGGGATAAAATCTGGATTCTACAATTTAGCAGCTGTGATCCTAGATACATTACATAACATCTCTGCTTCTCCATTTCCTCGTTTACTAAATAGGATTAATAATAAGATCTACTCTGTAGGTTCATGAGAAGATTGATGGGTTAATACATAAAGTGCTTACAACAGCACTAAACACGTAGTGAGCCCTCAATAGATGTTTTTGGAGAAATAGGTTGTATTAAAATTGCCAACAGTTGGTAGCACTTTCAAAAATATAATAGAAGACTATGGTGAAACTTCGAGAGCCGGAATTCGATGGGTGTGTCTTGTTTTTCCAGGTCTCACAACTTTTCCACATTTGACAGGGTGCAGTCTTACTGTCAGTCTCTATTAGTGGAATATATATGAGTTTTCCTTCTCTGATAGGTTTTCACTTTACACAGGTTCTGGCTTTCGCAGGTTTTACTGTGTAGTGAAATCTTGATTTTCATCCAATCAAGTTCATTCTAAACAGAAGTTGTGTTCATTATTAAGTCCTCATCTTTCTGTTCCTTCATTACTTATTGATTCCATTTCTACAAGCAGCCCTATAGGACAAAGTAGAACTGCCCCAAAGGGTTTCCAAGGTGGATTCGAACTGCCGACCTTTTGGTTAGCAGCCGTAGTTCTTAACCACCGTGCCACCAGGGCTCTGCTTTTATACAGTGCTTTGTTTTTTTTGAAACATTATGATCAAGATAAATTTTATTAACTCATCAACTTTATGTAGTAGACCCTCCTGTATGGAAGGAGGCAGGGATTGAAATCCAGAGACAGACTTCCCTGTGGTCATACAGCAGTGTACTGTATACTCTGGTGTTGTATTCAGGGTCTTTTTACTTTGAGTCTAGTGCTTGGCCTGATTAGTTCACAGTGGTGTATAAAGTTCACGTAAAGATGTTGAGACTTTCCATCAAGTACACATTTCTGGAGAAAAAGAAAGTGAGCAAGAGCTAAAACAACCATTCCTTAGCATGCAGTTTTCATTGTTATGCAAGTTGCATTTATGTAGAAAAGAACATATCTCATCTTCCAAGCAATTTAATAGCCTGCCAGTTATCATTTGGCAAGATCAAGCTATCAATGTTTTTATACAATTTAAGGAAGGCTTCTGGCATCGATTTTTATTTCTTTTTTTCTTTAGTTTCTAGTAATCTTTTCCATTTGTAGTTAAACATGCTGACAAACCCTTAATTTTTATAGTAGAATCTGAGTTTATCATTTTCCTTGTTGCATTTTAATGGATGCTTATTTGATTTAGATTACAAAAGGTTAGTATTGACTTTAAAATCAGTGTAGAATCATGTTCTATTAGTACCAGCCCTACTCCTTGCCAGTGCATAATCCTTTAGTGTGTATTTTATAACACCAGTCACCTTTATTGATTTAAATGACACAGAAAAACATTCTTTTAGTTTAATCTCCCCCACACTCATACTCTCTAGGAGTTTTCATGGGATATGAAGAGAATGAGGCTGATTTAGAAATTATTGTTGTGGTTCTTATAGGAAGTAGAATAAACCAATGAAGTCGTAATTGATGAAATACGTGGTGTACTGGGGAGAGGAGTGGGCTCTTAGCTGGCTTTAAAGGGAGGTAAAGGTGTGGGTGAGGGAGCGTCCATTTTCATGTCTGCCTCTTCTTGGGTGCATGACAAAACTCTGTATGTTGGCTTGGAAACCCACCTTTTGAGGTTGTGATACTGTGTAACCATTCTTTCATCTGCTATAGTTGGACACCTATTGTGGGTTTCTGATACCATCTGAACAGCATCTTTCATCTGAAGCACTTGGTCCTCCCCTTGAAAGCATCTCAAACCTGTATTTCTGCTTTCCAAATTACTTTCTCACATAGGCTGTTGGGGATGTCCTCAGACCAAGGTGCTGTAGTAGGCATCCTTATTTCAACCAATGTTATTATAGCATATTTTATAAATAAAAGTGAGCAATTGTACTCTCAATATTTTAACAAATGCACAGCTCTTTTTCAAAAAACAACCACATATACACACACCAACGCTAAAAACAACAACAAAAGAACTCTTGTCTCTGCCTTTGAATCAAGAGAGTGATGTGATACCTTTACAAAGAAACAACCGCATACACACACGCCAACACAAACAACAACAACAAAAGAGCTCTTATGTGTGGCTTTGGATCAGGAGAACGGTATGACTCTCCATTAGTAGGAGATCACATATCTGATGTTTTAGTGGAGAACATGTGATTCCTAAATATGGATGTAGACATGTTTGTATAATGTATGTAAATTATCTAGTAAATTAGCTGTTTTTAATGCCTGCAATTAACTCCTATCATGTTGAAGTATTTTTATGCTTTAAGTTATATTTATGAAAATATTATTGTAAAAAATCCATTTCCGAATGCCTCTTGTAAGAACAAACGTTATGTGTTTTAATATTATTCAAAATTCAATTTATATTTTTATAAAATATATTATCCACACTGTGCAAATACGCTATGTCTATCATAGGTATAAATGACAGAAGCACGGAAAATTTACAAAGTGCTTTTATCTTCTTAAAATACATTTTTTTCTTCTGATTCTAGCTTGCAATATCAACTTTATCATATAAAAATGCCTATCACTATCATTTAAGAACCAAAAATATCCTCTATGACTTCATTTGTAGCAGCGCGACGTTTGACCTAATGGTGAAATTCCATGAAGCACTTGAATTCACAACATATTCTTGTACAACAATGTTGTCAACAACTTAAAACAATATAATCAAGAAGTTTTTAAATTATTAAGAACTTTATACTCTGCCCAAAAGACAATCTTTAAAGAAGTCCCTTTAAGAGTCAGAATGTAAATGTGTAATGGAATCTGTGCAGGGTAAAATCAATAAAGCATTCTGTCTTGAAAAAATAAGTGGGGAGGTTTCCTGAACTAGATGAAAACTCCACTTATATTTGTTTTGCTTTGTTTTTAACCAATAGCCTATAACCAGACATAGTACCACATGGCAATTAAAAACTCCGGGGGTTATATTATACTGAAGAGCAGTGTTTGATGTTTGACATTGCAAGGTGCAAATGGATATACAATAAACCCAAAAACCCAGTGCCATTGAGTCGATTTCAACTCATAGCGACCCTATAGGACAGAGTAGAACTACCCTATAGAGTTTCTAAGGAGTGCCTGGTGGATTCAAACTGCTGACCCTTTGGTTAGCAGCTGTAGCACTTAACCATTACGCCACCGGCGTTTCCAGATATACAATAGGGTGGTGCATATCCCAGGACTCAAACATCTTGGGTTAGGGAACTAACTGCTCCAATAAAGAGATCCTCAAATACAGTGTCTTAAATAATCTAGAACTTTATAGCTCTTATGTAACAGACTAGAGGAAAGAGGTTTAGGCTGAGGTAAGGCTGTGCGTTACCAGGATAGTCAGGGACCATGTTTGCTTCTGTCATGTTGCTCTTCCATCCACTGGGATAGTGTCCTTATTTTAGGGTCAAATATTTTCTTACCTGCAAGGGGAAAAGAGTGGAAGTGAAGGGAAAACAATGTGCCCTTTATGCATGTAATGCGGAAGTTACCCATATCACCTTTGTTCACAATGCTATGGCAAGAATTTACACTCACGGACACAGCCAGCTATAACAGAAGCAGTCGTTGCTCAGCTAGAACTTACAAGAGGTTCTACTATTAAAAGTATGAAGAGAAGACTGATAGTGGCGAACAATCTGCAATGTCTCCTGCACTTCTTATTGACAATATAAAGTTGAACAGTATCAAGAGTGGAGTATCAAGAGGCCTAAAAAAATTATAAAACTTGCATGACCTGGTTATTTAAGAAAACACGCAAAGAATACTGACAGCAAAATTGTTAAGCAAAACAGTAGCTGAGCACACACAAAAACAGTCTAAACCAAAAACCAAACCTGTTGCCATTGAGTCGATCCTGACTCATAGCAACCCTATAGGACAGAGTAGAACTGTCCCATAGGGTTTCTAAGGAGCACCTGGTAGATTCGAATTGCCAACCTTTTGGTTAGCAGCCATAGCTCGTAACCACTACGCCACCAGGGTTGCCAAAAAACAGTCTAGACCTTCATAAATAGTAATAGAGACTTTAAAATTGTTAGAAAATTAGGTTTGATGAGCTGTGTTTTAGGTTTGACTGAAGATTTCCCTGGAGATTCTAAACCAATTTCTTCAGCAATCAGTATAACTGATTCAGGCAACGTATTTTGTCAGCTATGCCTTACCAAATAACTCGGCAAACATAAGTATATACCCACTTATAAATATTGAAGAAAATATATTGTTAAAACACGGCAAAAATTTTATTAGTTTATTCAGGGCATTGTAAAGCTCTTGAAGATAATATTCAAAGGGAAAAATGTGATGACAGCAGCATTCAATTAGAGTACAAAACAGTTTCAAATTTAGGTGTTAACATGTGAGAGTTACCCTGTACAGGGACTCTTCACGGAGTTGGTCCAGAGATATTGAGGGTGTTCAAACACATCAAATGCCTTTCTACAACATGATCTTAGACTCTTGCTTCTTGTCTACATCTCCTTCTGCATGGATTGATGATTTAAAATCAAGGAAAAACTAAATCGATCGATGGTAGAAACGCTTATCTAAATATGAGCAACAGTTCTCAGAGATTTTTTTTTTTTTTAATTAGTGCATGTTAAAGAATTATTAAGTTGCTGGTAATTATATTCAGAAGTTAAAATTTATGAAAAAGTTTTGCAAAGGTAAAATTTCATTTTATCAATAAGAGGTTTGCTTTCTTGCTTCTTCCATTATTTTTCTATTGGCAAGTTAGCGCTTAGTCTATCTGCTTAACCCTAGGGAAAAATAAACTGACTAACATAAAAATTTTTTAATTTTAAAATACTTCTGATGACTTTTTTGCTCTACATTTTCTTCTGTTGACCATAAAGTTATTAAAAACCATGAGTTTTTTCCTTTTATATTTAATAAGAGGGAGATATTTTCTTGACTAGAAACATTCAAAAGTAGATTCAGCTACTAAGAGTCAGATGTACAATTGTATAATTACTATTAATAACTTCTTTTTCATTTAAGATAACATTTATATGAGCAGATCAAAGTATAAAAAATGAATTATTTTTCTAAACCACTCAAGAGATTCTGCATCTGTAGAGGAAGTCAAGGAACAAGTATTTCCCATTATCATTACTCAGATTTACTCATCTTTGAAGGAAAGAAAACAAGACAGCTATCTACTAGTTGCTTACATCTCTATTCAAGTTTTTGTTATGTAAATTCATAGATATGTTATGCTACAAGTCAGTACTGTCTTCAGAAAGAATAGCTCATAGCCTCTTTGTTCTGAGCATTCCATAAAGGTTTGGGTGCAGTGCATTGTATTTCCTGCCATACTGTATAGCATGGCAGGAAGGAGGCATGGAGCTACTGACCCTTTTCAGAAGGAAGAATTTTCTGAAGATGGGTACCCCAGAAAAGTAAACAAAACAAAACAAAACACCATGTATACCATGATGACTCTTAAGAAAAATCTTTAAATATTAACCCCTATTTTAGAAACTCAGCAACTATTATTATTTAATTTTTTAATGACTAATATTGCCACAAATAAACACCATGTAAGAAATCCAGCAGTTACTATCCACAGAATTTGTAAACTTTACCCTTCTTCTCTTGATCTTGTGTGCTTAAGACCTTAGTATTTATGCTCCCTTTTTTACCATGTCAAGTCGCCTTTTATATTTTAGCTTAATATATTCCTGGCTACAAATTCATTGACTCACAGCCCACCACACACACACACACACACACACACACACACACAGTCTCACAGTCCACTACCCCACCACGCATATAATATCTAAGAAACAATAGAGGAAAGGGCATCATAAGAAACAAGCATGTGAAGGTTGGAAAGACATTTCAAGATTACTTACTTTGCGTAATCAAATATACTCCCAAAAGCTGCAGATCTACAAATGAAAGAATTCTGATTTTTAGTAATTTCTTCTTCAAGGTATACTGTTAATCCTGGCTACCCTTCCTCAAAGAAGTTTCACAATTTCAAACCTCTAGAAAATTCTCAGTACGAACATATTATGAAACTTGTTTCCATTCAAGTTTCTCAGTAACTTTCCCATGTAAGGTATTCTCAACTCCTTCTCTGATCACTCAGAAATAACAATTATCAAACCCTGTCAGACCTTCCTCTTCAGTGTTGCTTGTTTCTTATGTACGCCCTTTCCTCTGTTGTTTGCTTGTAAATGGAAGCAGAACTATTCAGGTCAAAAGCACACAAGATCAAGAGAAGAAGGGAAGCGTTTATAAATTTTGTCTGTGATTAGTAGCTGCCGGATTTCTAATACGGTGTTTTTTTTTGTGGCATGCTGTGAGGAACCAAGAAGTGATTAAAAACTTAAGCAGTACTAGTAAATATACAGCAACATGAAATAACTATTGCAGTGAAATAAATGTTAAAAGAAGCGTATGCTTCTTTCTTGCTTTGTTTATCAGCTTCTTTCTTTTGAACCTGTGCGCTCATGTGTTCACAAACTGAGCCAGTCATTCACAAAAATCTCATTCTTATTTTCCTCTCATCTAGCCTGGGCTGAGAGAGGAAGGCAACCCTAAGCTTCTTACACTTATTGACTATCATGTGGGAGTGTGTAGAAGTGGTAATATATTTGTTATAAATCCCTGAAGAGAAAATGTTATTTTTCAGAAAGACTATGTGATCAGAACCCATTACTAAAATGTTCTTAACATGTCCCTAGACTAAACTGGCAACAGAATGGTATGTTTTTCTTATTTTAAAATTGTGTATAACTTGATATGCAAATAACAATGCTCAACATCTTTGATGGCCTACTCTGTGCACCGTCTGAGGTACTTACTTAACATGTGTTAACTTGTGTAATTGTTTTTTGATATAGTTTCTCATTATTTATCCCATTTTATAGCAAATGAAACTGAGGCATAAAAAAACTGAGGCATAAAACAGAGAAGTTTAATAACACACTTAAGGTTACCCTGTTAGTAAGTGGTGAAGTTGAGATTTAGATGTAGGAAGTCTGACTCTGGAAATCATTATCTTAATCATGCTATGATGTAACAGAACATCAGGTAGACTATATTAATTAGTAGTTACAGCATTTCAATTTTCTTTTTTCAATGTCAATTATAAATGTATCCAGAGACAGAGCTGGGATTAAGGTGCAGTGTAAATTTAAGGGAGCGCCAAAACAGTAATAAAGATTACATTTTATGCAATATTAAAAAAATAAAATAAAAGCTAAAACTCCGTGATAAACTAAATGTCAAAAATTTAAATAGATAGGCTGCTAGTGTTTGTTTTTTTATAACCCTACATTATTGTGCAATGAATACGGTTGATTCCAGTAAGCCTAAGGTTTCTGGACCAACCCATGGTTAATTCCTACCAGGTGGATTTATGAGCGTTGACAATGGTGTGCAAGCAGGTTAGGCAATGCAGTACTTTATATATATATATATATATTCATTTTTTTAATTGTAGAATTTTATTAATGTTTTTCAGTTGGCTCAAAATATGGTAGGATATTTTTGTAAGGATATATTATTGTTCTTGTTAGCTACCGCCAAATCAGTCCCCAACTCATTACAACTCCATGTGCAATAGAAGGAAATGGAGCCTGGTGCAGTACTATCCCCAGGATCAGTTGTGGATTGGACCACTGTGATCCATAGGGTTTTCACAGGCTGATTTTTAGAAGGAGGTCACCAGGCCTTTCTTCCTAGTCTGTCTTAGTCTGGAACTTCTGCTGAGACATGTTCAGAATCATAGCAACACACATGTCTCCACTGACAGGTGATGGCTGCACATGAGTTGCACCGGCCAGGTATGTATATGTTGGAGTGCACAGTTTTTCTTTTACTCCAAGTTCCAGTATGACTTCACATGACACTTCCTAGATGAATATATTTTGATTTACATATCCAGAAAGTATGATTTTTCTTATAGCTTCATGTTCATTTAGTCTTCAGTTACTTAAGTATTGAATCCAGCAGTAACCTTAATTAAATCATGCATTCAATGCAATCTGCTGAGGATTATGTCAATTTGTTAAGTCGGAATAAAACTGATTTATCATAAATCTTATTAGGATATTTTCTTGACCTTAGTTTTGCCTTAAATTTATAGTACAAGATAGATACAGTAGAAATTGTTTGTTTATTCTTATTATTATTTTCTGGATTCATACTGTTTGAAAAATCAAGAGGAACATAAATAATAATAGTCACCCTGATAAAATACTTAAACAATACATGTTCTGTCTCTACTTTTTAGTCAGAACGCTAGAAACCGGAAGAAAATGTTATCTAGAATCAGGTCTAAGCCCTGCCTGACACTATCAGTATTATCTTGAATTCTGAGGCTCAATTTCTTTAACTAAATAATGGGAAAATACCAACTATTTACATTTACAAGGGTGACGTTAAGGTTAAATGAGGCAGGACAAGTAAAAGGACTTTGAAAATATAAGTGTGCTATTCCAATGTTAATTTTTGTGATATCTATTCATTTTTCTTTTTTTTTACTCCAAGTTCATTTTTTTTTTTTTTTACTTGAAGGACACAGAGAAAATTGAAGGGATATAAAGTAGAAGTAAAATGTAAAAGGCAACATGTAGGAAATAAGAATCATGATCCAGAGTGTAATTGTGTCCTTCTTCCCATGACTGATCTCTTCCGATACATAGCACAATGGTTTTATTCCTAAGAAACCTCATAATATTGAAAATTATTTTATAAAATAATTGTTTTGGGGCAGGGAAAGGTTGGGAGATGGAGAGTTTCATCCTCAAAATAATGAAGTTATTTTCCCACAGGGATTTCAATATTGAAGGTTATTTTTCAATAGCACAATTGAAGAGTTCTAAGTTCTATACATGATCGAACAAATCCAGCATCGATAACATATATCAGCCTCTGTTCAAGATAACGGCTTTTCTTTTCCTAAAAACATTGAAACAAAGATATTAATGCAGTGCTTCTTATAAATTGTTATCATTTTTTGTCACATATTTTTATGATAAACGCTAAACACTTAAAGCTTTATTCCTACTGAAAAGTGCTAGCTTTCCTTTCATTCATATTGTAACCAGCAGCTATGAGATTAATGCAATTCATATGCCTTAATTAAATGAACATGTTGTATTCATACCAAAACCAAATCAAGTTATAAAATCTTGTGCTGTAGGAGAATTGCATTATTAGAAAAAATAAACATAACCAGTTTTCTAATATACTAGGAAAAAGAGAACTATGAGGAGAATTTGAATAAATGGAAAGTTTGGATTGGCTGGTATGGTATGAGCCTGGGTAGTTGTGTAAATGTATATATTAAAAAAAAAATGTATATAGAGAAGATATATAATGCAATGTGGTAATGGCAAGTATTAAAAGAAAATTCACTTGCTTTAACCAAATTGATTGTCACGGAGCATGAAAGCCATTTGGGGAATATATTAGCAAGGACAACGTAGAACTAGCTTAGGGGAAAGATGAAATCATGTCTTCATTTGTTCAACAAATATTTGTTGAGCACCTTCTAAATGTCAGTTCATAACACAGAACCTAATACAGTGCCTGCCTTTGTTTAGGTTATATTCTAGTGGGGGATAACTGAAAATTAGAAAGAAAATCATGTATTAGAAGGTAATGTGTTATGGAGAAAAATAAAGGAGTTAAGGGTCTTGGTAGAGGTTGTCGTTAGGTGCCGTTCAGTCGACTCTGGTTCCTGGTTACCTTGTGTACAACAGAACAAAACATTGTCTGGTCCTGGTTGTCCTTATAATCACTGGTATGTTTGAGCCTATTGATATAGCTACCGTAACTCACATTCTCATTGATCCTCTACTTTACCAAACATGATGTCCTCCTCCAGGGATTGATCCCTCATGATGACACCTCCAAAGCAAACACGTTGGACAGTGTTCTGTTGTGATCCACAAGGATTTCAGTGGCTAATTTTTGGAAATAGATCACCAGGCCTTTCTTTCTAGTCTCTTAGTCTGGAAGCTCTGCTGAAACCTGTCTACCATGGATAACGTCTAATATTTGAAATACCAGTGGCATAGCTACCAGCATCATAGCAACACTCAAGCCACCATAGTATGCCAATCTAACAGACCAATGATGGCTAGGGAGGAGTAGGAGTGGATAGTTCTGTTTTATGTAGAAGTACTCAGTGAAAGCCTCTCCGAGAAGCTGCCATTTGAGCATAGATATGATGGAAACCCTGGGGGCATAGTAGTTAAGTGCTACTGCTGCTAACCAAAAAGGTTGGTAGTTCGAATCCACCAGGCGCTCCTTGAAAACTCTATGGGGCAGTTCTCCTCTGTCCTATAAGGTCGCTATGAGTCGGAATCGACTCGACAGCAACGGGTTTTTTTTTTTTTTTTTGGTTTATGAAGGATGTGAGGAAGCACTTCCTGCAGCTATCTGGGGAAAGAATTTTCAAGTAGAAGAAGTAGGAAATGTAAAAACCCCGAGGTGGGACTTTAGCATAGTGTGTTTGGGGGACAGCAAGGAGACCAAAAACAAAAACAAAAAAACAACCCATTGCCACTGAGTTGATTCTGACTCATAGTGGCCCTATAGGACAGAGTAGAACTGCCCCATAGGCTTTACAGAAGCAGACTGCAACGTCTTTCTCCCCTAGAGCAGCTGGTAGGGTCAAACTCCCACCCTTTCCCTTAGCAGCACAGCGCTTAACCACTTTGACACCAGAGCTCCTTAGCAAGAAGACCAGGGTTGGTAAATGGGAATGAATAAGTGGGAGAGCTTTAGAAAATGAGGTCAGAGGGATAGCTGGGCTGATTGTAAAAACTTGGGCTTTTACTTGGAGACTATAGGAATCCAGATACAGAACCTGATTTACATTTTAAAACTATCCTCCTGGCTGCATTATTGAACAGTAGGGGGAGGGAGGGGACATTTAAGAGATTACTGCATTAACCTAAGCAAGAGATGAGGACTAAGCCAGAGTGGTAGTGGTAGAGGGGTGAGAAGTGGTCACATTCTGTTGACTCTACCTTCAAAATATATCCAGAATACACAGGTGTTCCACAGAACCTAAGGACAGAGATTTACCTGGCTGGCGAGAAATAACAAGAACTTAAGTCTTAAACATTTCTTGTACAGAGAAGTAATTGAATTTCTGAATAATTAGGTTGGATAAGGCAAAAGAATTTAAAAACTTCAAATAACACAATAATAGAGTTAAATATGTAAGAAACAATGAAATTTTTTTTTTCATATTTGGGGTTAATTAAGGAGATAAAACATTCATAAAATAATGTGTAGAATTGGCTTTAGAAACTGCAGGTTTAAAACATTAGGTATTAGGGAAAGAACTATTAAAAATTATGATCATGGTTTGAAGAGAAAGTTATTTTGAAGATATTAAAACAGAAGTGGTTATATTCAATTTTTGCTTTTTTAATGAAGAGATTAAATGTAGCTCTACTATGAAAATGAAGAAAAGGAAACATAGTTAAATACCCTCCAAGGGGAAAATTTAGATTTAATGGAAATAATTTTTTTTTGTTTTTGCTGTGATAAATTAGTAAGACATCTAAGCAGAGAATTCTATAAGAGGGTTCAAAAGAAATAAAAAGTGAAAAAAACTTAGATCTCAGAGTCATTTGTTTGCAAATAGAAGTCAAGACATATATGAGACTGTTTAAGAAATCTATAAAAAAGAAATACAAAAAATATGGGTTACTGTGTTACCTGAGAAACCCTGGTGGTTAGTGGTTAAGTGCTACGGCTGCTAACCAAAGGGTTGGCAGTTTGAATCTGCCAGGTGCTCCTTGGAAACTTTATGGGGCAGTTCTACCCTGTCCTATAGGGTCACTATGAGTCGGAATCAACTCGAAGGCACTGGGTTTTTTTTTTTTTTTTGGTTTTCTGTTATCTGAATATATTAGAAAAGATAGCATGGAGAAAAAACTGAAATTGTGATTTTATTTTAAAACCTGAATAGTTTGTTTTCAAAAAACAATGAATTCGTTCTACAGATACATTTTTATGTGTATTTTCTAATACATATTGTACATTTTGATCATCAGCTTACTTTCATTCAGTTACTACTTTGTATCAATTTTGAACATATTTCTCAAAAAAGTACACCTAATACTCTACCAGCCTGAGACCATAAGAACTAGATGGTACCCGGCTACCAAGAATGGCCACCCTGGCAGGGAACAGAACAGAGAGTCCCGGACGAGCAGGAGAAAAGTGTGGAGCAGAACTCAAATTCATGTAAAAAGACCAGACTTAATGGTCTGACAGAGACTGGAGGAAACTCTGAAACTATGACCCTCGGATGCTCTTTTAACCCAGAACTGAAACCATTCCCGAAGCCCACTCTTCAGATACAGATTGGATAGGACTATAAAACAAAGAAGAATACACGTGAGAAGGGTGCTTCTCAGTTCAATCAGATACATGAGAAGGCAGGGAGAGACAGGAACTGATTGAATGGACACAGGGAACCCTGGGTGGAAAGGGGGAGTGGGTTGTCACATTGCGGGGATTGCATCTAATGTCACAAAACAATATGTGTAAATGTTTGTGTATGAGAAATTAACTTGAGCTGTAACTTTCACCTAAAGCTCAATTTAAAAAAGTACACCTAATAAACCCAGATTGCTATATTGTGTTGTCTTTTGTAATTATGACTTCTTTACTTATTCTACGCATACTGTAATTTCCACTCTATGCAGATAACAATATTCCCAGTATTTCATGATGACATTGTGTGTTTTTACTTGTACAGTAACTAAGATAAATATTTAGAAATAAAGTATTTATAGAGGTGGTATAAGCTTTAACATATTGTTTTATTATATACTAGAGAAAAATTTTAATTTAAAAAACAGCATCTGTAATTCAGGTACAAATGTCATAATAGAAAGTTGTTCCCATAGCATTTAGAACTTAAAATTTGTTCAGCAAAGAAACCCTTTCCTCAATAAAGCCTCTACTTCAACAAATAACTTGGGAAGAATGAAGCAGGGCTGTGTGTTTCCCTTCCAGGCAGTCTGTGTTTGCTTTATGTCCGTGGGAGGAAGGGAGGCTGTTAGGGAGTAATTTTGCTATACAGAGGACCTTCAGTTAATGCTACCACCATTGCAACTTCACTTTTGTTTTTCTTTCGTTTCATTTTCTATAGACAGGTTTGGAGGCTTTTCTGGGTTCTACAAAGCAGATGGGTCACCTCCTCTGGGCTGCCTCTCCTGAGACTGCTCTGAGCTGGAATTCTCCACTTGGTTTCCGGTCACCTGTCCATACTCTTCTATCCGCTTTATTCCCTGAGGAATGTGATGCTCTCTCTACTCCATTGGTAGCATCCTTCCTTACCTCCTTGATAAGGGCGGGAAATTAAAACAGCTGTGTCTGCATTTTGAACGAAAAGTATCTATTCCTTTTTTAAAAAACTATTTCATTGAATTAAAATAGACACAGTAAACTGCACATATATGAAGTATACAATTTGATAAATTCTGACCTATGTATTCATCATCACAATCAAGATAACAGACATGTGCATAACTCCCCAAATTTTCGTGGTGCACCTTTGTAATTTCAAATTTAATTTCTTTATTAGTTATAGGATTTTGTAAGGTTTCTATTTATTCATGAGTGAGCTTTGGTAGTTTGTGTCTTTCAAGAGATTTGTTCATTTCATCTAAGATCTAAGTTGTGAAGTTACTGGGGTAAAGTTGCTCATAATATTCTTTTATTCTTTTGATATACAAAGGCTGTAATGGTGTCGCCTCTGTCGTTCCTAATGTTGGTAATATGTTTCTTTTCTTATTTAATTTTTCTGCTCCTTCTGGCTTGAGGTTTATGAATATTATTGATGTCATCAAAGAACCATCTTTTGATTTCACTATTTTCTCTAACGGTTTCCTTTTTCTTTTTCATGACCTCTGATCTTAATATTTCCTTTCTTCTGCCTTTTTTTTTTTTCTGCTTATTTGGATTTAATTTCTATTCTTCTTTCTATGTTATTTAAGTGGAAGCTGAGGTCATTGACTTGAGACCTCTCTTCTTTCTAATAAAGGAATCTTGGTGGTGCAGTGGTTAAAGCGATTGGCTGCTAACCAAAAGGTTGGTGGTTCGAACCCACCAGCTGCTCTGCAAGAGAAAGATGTGGCAGTCTGGTTCTGTAAAGATTTACAGCCTTGGGAACCCTACTGAGCAGCTCTACTTTAGCTGTGTCACATAAATTTTAATGTTGCCTTTTCATGTTTATTTAGCGCAAGATATTTTTCTTATTTTCCTTTTCATTTCTTCTTTGATCTATGATTTATTTAGAAATGTGTTATTTAGATTCAATATATACTGGGGGTTTCCCAAAGATCATTCTGTTATTGATATCTAATTTATTTTATTGTGGTCTGAAAATATACTTTGTATATATCCTTATAAAAATATTGATATTCATTTTATGGTCTCAAATATGATCTATCTTGGTAAATGTTCCTTGTACATTTGAAAAGAATTTATGTTCTGCTCTTATTGGGTAAAGTGTTCTATAAATATCAGTTAGGCCAAGTTCTTCAAGGTCCCTATAACTTTAATGATTTTCTGTGTATTTCTTTCTATTTATTGACAGAGAAGTTATTTAAATCTCTGACTATAATTGTAGATTTATCTGCTTCTCCTTGTAGTTTTATCAGTATTTGCGTCTTTGCATGACTAGTAATTTTTGATAGGATGTGAGTCATTGTGAATTTATCTTGTAGGGTGTTAAATAATTTTGTATTGTAAATATTTTTTTAACTTTGTTCTAGGATTAGTTAAGTTTCTTTGAAACACCTTGACCCTTTCAGGTTTTGACTTTATGTTTTCTTGGCTGGATCAGAGCAGCATTTAGTCTAGGGCTCCTTTTTTTCTAATGCTGAAGCAAAGCCCTTAGGAGTCCTCTATCTTTTATCCTGTGAATAAGATTTCTACTCTACCTCTTGGGGACAGGAACTATTCATAGACCCGAGTGAGTTCTAGGTAGGCCATTTTTCAGGTAGGTCATTTTTCAGCCTATGATAATTTTCACACACAATCACATATAAATATTCACTGAAGACTCAATGAGTACTCTTTGCAAATCCCTATAGCTCTCTTCCTCCACATTTTTTTTTCTTCCACTCGGGTAATTTTCTTGGAAATCCTGGTGGCATAGTGGTTAAGAGCTATGGCTGCTAACCAAAAGCCTGGCAGTTCAAATCCACCAGGTGCTCCTTGGAAGCTCTATGGGGCAGTTCTGCTCTGTCCTATAGGGTCGCTATCAGTTGGAATTGACAGCAATGGATCAACGGGAATAATTTTCTCTGTAACTGTGGCTACCTTACCTCTCGTCTATGTCTTCTCAATTCAAGGGGACTATGTTTCATAGTTCCATGATGCAGCATAGAAAATCTTTCTCCTTTGTACAGTAGGACGATTAGAGTGCTTCGTTTGTTTCTTGTTTCCAAGGATCATTGTCCTTCTTTACCTGATGTCCAATGTCTTTGAAGCCGTCATTTTCTGTATGTTATCTCATTTCTACTTATTTAGTGCAAGGAGGGTAAAGATGGGCTTCAGTAGTCCTTTTTTTCCAGTGCACATCCAGAAGCATCTATTCTAATTAAAAGTGTTTTTGTTTTATTTTTTTCTGAAGCGATTTGAATTTATTTATAATTATCTATATAGATGTGCTCATTTTCCATATATAAGATTTAACCCTGTTCATTCTCCTAAACTTTTCCCGTTCTCCAGCCTTCCCCATCTCAGTGAATTTCACCACCAACCTTATCATTTCGTGAGTCAAAAAACTGGCATTCTTTCAAGACATTCTTTTGTCTTTAATCACCCAATCTAAATTAAAAAACCAAAAATACTTCTTGACCATCCCACCAATCTACTGCCATCTTTGCAACTGCGGTGTCATTGCCCTAGTCCTAGCCATCACCCTTTAACTGCTTCCACTTCAAGCTTTTCCAAAGTTAAATTAAAAAAAAGCAAGGATTCTTCTAAACAATTAAGCAAATGCTGGGGAAAAAACAGAACAAAAAACAGCCGTTTGATTTTTATTTTGATTACTGAAACATATTAAAAGGTATTGGGGAAATATTAGATAAATAAATTCCTATTTTAAATTTATGATTGAAATGCATAAGTCAAAATCTTCCAAAAATGTTTTGAATGACTTTCACTAAAGGTGTGTGCATAACAAGGTTGTTAAAATGGAAATGAATAAGCAAAGATTATATAGAAGGGAAAGGGAGAGATCCTAACCACCTTAGCTAACCTAGCTGATGTGTTCAAGCATTAAATTTAGTGCAAAGATTTTCTGGCATCTCAGGAGAAAAAGGAAATGGATTAATTGTCATCTCATTAAAAAATAATTTCTTCAAGTGTCATATGTTTCTTGATAAGCACACATTGAAATACGTAGTTGACAGTATCGTGTGATGTTTTAGGAAACCCTGATGGTGTAGTAGTTAAGTGCTACGGCTGCTAACCAAAGGGTTGGCAGTTCAAATCTGCCAGGCGCTCCTTGGAAACTCTATGGGGCAGTTCTACTCTGTCCTATAGGGTTGCTATGAGTCAGAATTGACTTGATGGCACTGGGTTTGGTTCCTGATGTTTTAGTTTTTCTCTTGTACTTAATATATGAGAGATTTTCTCTATATGGTCATTTTTCTTATCAATCTTCAAAAAGGCAATATTTTTATTAAAAAAAAAACTTGAAATATTTATATAGCTATTGTTTTAGATTCAGTCATGTTACCCTAAAATATGTGTTGTAAATTCTGACCTGTATGCCTGTGGTTATAACTCCATTTAGGTTGTCTTTGATATGTTAACGAGACCAGATTAGTGTAGGATGTGCCCTGAGTTAATTTCTTTTGCAATATAAAAGAGATTAAACAAGCAAGCCAGCAAGCAGAAATGGGGGAGGATAGATGCCAAGCCACAGGGAGATCTCCAAGGACCTTTCTCAAGAGCCAACAGAGAGAGAAAGCCTTTCACTAGAATTCCCTGAATTTGAACTTCTAGCCTCCTGTCATGGCTTGAATTGTGTCCTCCAAAATATGTGTCAACTTGGCTAGGCCGTGATTCCCAGTATCGTGTGATTGTGCACCATCTTGTCATCTGATGCGATTTTCCTATGTATTGTAAATCCTGCCTCTAATGATGTGACTGAGGCAGGATTAGAGGCAGTTATGTTAATGGGAATTCCGGAACACTTAATTGTGCTCATGAGGAACTTTTACATAGATCAAGAGGCAGTTGTTCGGACAGAACAAGGGGATACTGATTGGTTTAAAGTCAGGAAAGATGTGTGCCAGGGTTGTATTCTTTCACCATACCTATTTAATCTGTATGCTGAGCAAATAATCCGAGAAGCTGGAGTATATGAAGAAGAACAGGGCACCAGGATTGGAGGAAGACTCATTAACAACCTGCATTATGCAGATGACACAACCTTGCTTGCTGAAAGTGAAGAGGACTTGAAGCACTTACTAATGAAGATCAAAGACCACAGCCTTCAGTATGGACTGCACCTTAACATAAAGAAAACAAAAATCCTCACAATTGGACCAATGAGCAACATCATGATAAACAGAGAAAAGATTGAACTTGTCAACGATTTCATTTTACTTGGATCCACAATCAACAGCCATGGAAGCAGCAGTCAAGAAATCAAAAGATGCATTGCATTGGGCAACTCTGCTGCAAAGGACCTCTTCAAAGTGTTGAAGAGCAAAGATGTCACCTTGCAGACTAAGGTGCACCTGACCCAAGCCATGGTATTTTCAATTGCATCATATGCATGTGACAGCTGGGCAATGAATAAGGAAGACCGAAGGAAGAATTGACACCTTTGAATTGTGGTGTTGGCGAAGAATTTTGAATATACCGTGGACTGCCAGAAGAACGAATAAATCTGTCTTGGAGGAAGTACAACCAGAATGCTCCTTAGAAGCAAGGATGGCGAGATTGCGTCTTACGTACTTTGGACATGTTGTCAGGAGGGATCAGTCTCTGAAGAAGGACATCATGCTTGTCAAAGTACAGTGTCAGTGGAAAAGAGGAAGACCCTCAATGAGGTGGATTGGCACAGTGGCTGCAACAATGAGCTCAAGCATAACAATGACTGTAAGGATGGCTTAGGACAGCGCAGTGTTTCGTTCCGTTGTGCGTAGGGTCACTATGAGTCAGAGCCAGGTGGATATCACCTAACAACAACAACAACAATGTTAATGAGGCAGAACTCAATATACAAGATTAGTTTGTGTCTTAAGTCAATCTCTTTTGAGATAGAGAGAAGTGAGCAGAGAGACATAAGGACCTCATACCACCCAGAAACAACAGCCAAGAGGACAGCATGTCCTTTGGATGTGCCAACCCTGTTCTGAGAAGCTCCTAGTCCAGAGGAAGATTGATGACAAGGGCCTTCCCTCAGAGCTGACAGAGAGAGAAAGCCTTCTCCTGGAGCTTGCACCCTGAATTCGGACTTCTAGCCTCCTGGTCTGTGAGAGAATAAATTTCTCTTTGTTAAAGCCATCTATTTGTGGTGTTTCTGTCATAGCAGCACTAGATAACTAAGATTGCTATATATAAATATCTGCCTATCTATCTGATACATCGGAAACCCTGGTGGCATAGTGGTTAAGTGCTATGGCTGCTAAGCCAGGCGCTCCTACTCTGTTCTATAGGGTCGCTATGAGTCGGAATCGACTCGACGGCAGTGGGTTTGGTTTTATCTGATACATCAATACCCACGGAAGCAGCAGTCAAGAAATCAAATGACATGTTGGATTAGGCAAATCTGCTGCAAAAGAACTCTTTAAAGTGTTAAAAAGCAACAATGTCACTTTGAGGGCTAAGGTGTACCTGACCTAAGCCATGATATTTTCAGTCACCTCATATGTGTGTGAAAGCTGGACAATGAATAAGGAAGACCAAAGAAGAATTGGTGCATTTGAATTATGGTGCTGGCAAAGAATATTGAATATACCATGTGTCATGGGTTGAATTGTATCCCCCCAAAAATATGTGTCAACTTGGTTAGGCCATGAATCCCAGTATTGTGTGGTTGTCCTCCATTTTGTGATTGTAATTTTAGGTTAAAGAGGATTAGGGTGGGGTTGTAACACCCTTACTAAGGTCACGTCTCTGATCCAATGTAAAGAGAGTTTCCCTGGCATGTGGCCTGCACCACCTTTTATCTTATAAGAGATAAAAGGAAAGGGAAACAAGCAGAGAGGGAAGACCTCATACCACCAAGAAAGCAGCTCCAGGAGCAGAACGCACCCTTTGAACCCGGGCTTCCTGCTCAGAGAAGCTCCTTGTCCAGGGGAAGATTGATGACAAGGACCTTTCTCCAGAGCTGACAGACAGAGAAAGGCTTCCACTGGAGCTGATGCCCTGAATTTGGACTCTTAGCCTCCTAGACTGTGACAGAATAAACTTCTCTTTGTTGAAGCTATCCACTTGTGGTATTTCTCTTATAGCAGTACTAGATGACTAAGACACCATGGATTTCCCGAAGACTGAACAAATCTGTCTTGGAAGAATTATAGCTAGAATGCTTCTTAGAAGTGAGGATGGCGAGACTTCATCTCACATACTTTGAACTTGTTATCAGGAGGGACCAGTCCCTGGAGAAAGACATCATGCTTGGTGAAGTAGAGGGTCAGCGAAAAAGAGGAAGACCCTTGACGAGATGATTGACACAGTGGCTACAACAATGGGCTCAAACATAGCAATGACTGTGAGGATGGCACAGGACCAGACAGTATTTTGTTCTGTTGTACATAAGGTCACTGTGAGTCAGGACCAACTCGATAGCACCTAACAACAACATCTGATACGTGTGACTATTTTTGCCTCAATTTTTTTTTATGTAAATAATTTTCCATGAACAGTGGGATGGCTAGAGCTGACTTAATAAGATCTAAGATCATAGATTTTCATGGCTCTGATGTTATATGAGGATAAAACAGACTCACTAAAGAGTGAAACTCTGGTGGTGCAGTGGTTAAGCACTCAGCTACTAACTGAAAGGTTGGCTATGGGAACCCACCAGCTACCCTGTCGGAGGAAAGACCTGGCAATCTGCTACCATAAAAAGTACAGTCTTTGAAACCCTATGAGGGCAGATTACTACAGGGTTGCTATGAGTTGGAATCTGCTTGGTGGCGCACACACACACACACACACACACACACACACACACAAACAATAAAGAGTGGATTAAAAGAATAGCTGTTTTATTAAAATTTTTCCTGGCCAGCGTTTTACCAGAAGCATAAATATAGTCACCATTTCAAGGCAGGAACACAACAGATTACTTTGGGCTGGAAAAATTTCAACCTGGTATTTCCAGTTACTCATCCTGACAAACGAAGCCCTCCAGTTATGATTCCTGGTAATATCAGTGATACCAGTGTTACTCTTGTAGAAGGACTGATTGACTCCCTGACTTTCAATTGTAATGCCTTTTGCTTGACCCATTATGTTTGCTAAATATATATTTCCAAAGTAATTTAAAAATTGACCTGCTAGATGAAATTGTTCATTATATAATCCACAGTAATATCCTTCTAATTGATCTCAGTGCATTAATCTTACAATACTCTAATCCATTCTCCTCTGTGTAGTCAGAGTAATCTTTCAAAAATGTAAATGTGCTTAGCTCTTTCTCTGAATAAAGCCTTCAGATAATTTCGCCTTTCTTTATGACACAGTCAAAATTCTTGACAGGGTTTACAGTGCTATCTAGGATTTGGCCCTTGCCTACTTTTTAGACTCAGTTTGTGTCCAATTTTCTCACTGCTCTCTCTGCGCCAACCACTCTGGGCTTTTTTCAGCAAGTGTTTCTTGATTGCTTGATTCTGGGCCTTTGGGACAAACAATTGCTTAAGCCTGGAGCACTAATATTCTCCCTCTCCCTCTGTCCAACTTCACGTGTCTGTTTAAATAATACCATCTATGGGAAATATTTTCTGAATCTGTAAACTAGGTTAGATCCTTCCATTACTTTCTACAGGACTCAGTACACAGGCTGTTACAACACTGTCATACATATAAGTTGTGTTTAATGTCTGATTTCCTATCTGAATATTAAGTTGTCTTTTTCTTTGGTCTATCCCAACATTTAGGGTAGTAACTTATCCAAAGCGAAACAAAACAATCCTATTGCCATTGAATTGGTTCCGACTCCTGGTGATCCCTGTGTTACAGAGTAGAACTGCTCCATATTTCTTGGCTGTAATCTTTACAGAAGCAGATCACCAGGCCGTTCTTCCGTGGTGCTTCCAGGTGGGTTCCAACCACCAACCTTTAGGCTAGTATCCAAACAAACTGTTTCCATCCCTCAGGGACCTTTTTAGAATAAAGTAACTGACAATTAACCATTGCATACAAATATTTGCTGAATAAATAAAGGAATAACTGGTTCTACAGGGAAAGCTCTGTTTTGGCTGACCTCAAAAATCCAAAATGTAGGTAGAAGCTTTTGCTCACCTTCTGAATCTGACATGTAGTTATTGTACTCTTTTGAGCACAAGAAAGAGTAATAAGGTGATTACGTTAAGAAGAATTAAGGCTATCAACCAAAATTACCTGTCAGTTTCTCTTACAGAGAAACCCATCTTGTCAGTTTTTCACCTTGAAAGTAGGTCTTTCAAATGTCTAAGCACAAAACCTTAATAAAAATTAGCTCTAAACATCTTTGTAGTTCGGTAAGCCATGGTTATTCTGTTTATACTGTTGAAAGTGTTCAAAAAGCAAGATTACAAGGCAGCTTTTGAAGTTTTTTGAGGCCTGGTTTGTACCCCACTCTCCTTTCTTTGTGGCTATTGTTAAGCACTCAGATCTTGGGACAGAGTTTGTGGAAGTTGGTGAGGAAGTGCCCTGTGATGAGGCACCTTGCCGGAGGAGTCTCAAAATTTCCAAGTTTGGTGTTGGAATCGCAAACACATATGTAAGCCAAGCTATTTGCAACTTGCTCTCCGAATTCTTTTTTCCTAAATTCCAATTATGCAGATTAGTTTATTATTTTTTCAACCATTTCCTTATAAAATGAAAGGAAATATGTTACAGTGCTCTGGTGATACAACATGTCTTTTAATTTTTCTCCCTCCACAAGAATAAGTCTAGCCATCATCCATGAATGACAAGGAGAGACAGAAGCATTTAAAAACAAAACCCAAAAAAAATCTGTTTTCTAATCGGAAGACTTTTTTGGTTTTTTTAGTCTGAAAAAAAGAGTTAAAGTTGCTGTCACTGGTCTTTCAATTTTCAGCTGTATAAAGGAAGAGCAAAAAGAACCCAGATCACTCTCTGCCTCTGATGTCTGCATTCCATGAAAGACCAGGCCCAATTTCTGGAAAACTGATAATAATCAAGATTTGTCACATGAATTTGAATGATCAAATAAAATCAATTGTTATTCTGTGCATTCGTCCTTGACTGATTAGGCAATACAAATAAGAAGTCAGACAGGAAGTGATGTGCATATTAATGATTAATGATTCAAGAAAAATTTCAAGTACAAAGTAGATCTCAGAAAAAAAATTTCATAGTGAGTTGCTTGAAAACGAACAGGAAAAATGGATTAAAAAAAAAAATGACATCTTGGGGAAAATCACATTTTTAGCAGGGTAAAATTTTTAACTGTCATAAATGCTATTTTTCAAACTATTAAGGAGTCTCAAGAGTGTGTAAATGCGTTTTTTGTAGGATTTTTCTATCTCAGTAATCTTTGGCTATGAGTCGGAACAGATTTAATGGTTTTTTTTAACAACAACAATAATCTTTGGCTCACAGAGGTTTATCCGTGCAGGTTTTGGAGATGTTCACGTATCTCTAAACACAAAGTCACTAGGCTACTGCAAATTTGGGGGATCCTTGAGGAACTCCTGTGCCTGGGCGTACACGAATTAGCCGTTGCTTTTTTTTTTACATTTTAGGACAGATACAGTAAAACCTGCAAAAAGCCAGAAGCTTTGTAAGGCATAAACCTGTCAGAGAAGGAAATCTCTAATATTTTTCACTAATAGAGAGCGACAGAGAAGTGGTAAGACTGTACCCCATCCAAGGCAGAATGCTTGCAAGACCCAGAAAAACAAAACCAAACTTGCATCGAGTTTCAGCTCCACAGGTTTCACTGTGTAACCAAGTTCAGCAGACTGCCCAGTATTCTGCTCCAAGCAGATGAGTCACACTTTCATTTTTATTTTGTTTTTCAAGTTCTATTGAGCCAATTTGTCCACGTCCTCAAATTCAGGCTCACAATTTTACTTTGCTTTGTGTTCCTTGCTTCATGGTGTTTTTTTTTTTTTTTCCCTTTTCACTCCAAACTTTAAGTCTTCTGTTTCTAATCCAGCCCGGTTCCTGATCCTATGTTCTTTTTATTGTTTCTTTTGCTTAATAGCTAGACCTTGTTTCAAGATGAATTTTCCCTGAAGCTAATGAAGTTTAAGCTGCAAGCCCGTTACTTACCTTGCACAGGCCCCTTCCAAGACTCTGGGAGAGGCCCTAGAATTGTGTTCACATGCTTGTAAGTGTCTGTAAAATGTTCAAAAGTAAGATATTTTAACTAATCACTTGTTCTCTTTGTGAACCAACTTTCTTCTGTTCTAATACTTAACTCTCATGGCCTGTGGGATTGGAGTGCCTTTAGGCATTTTGAGGATCTAGCCAAGGGGAAGTTGAGGTACCGATGCATTTCATTCCTGCTCAGAGAGGCTCCCAGTCCGGGGGAAGATTGGATATACTCTTTGGTTCTTAGTCACTTCCATATAGTTCTTAGTCACTAGGTGTAATAGTTTAGGAATGACCACCAGGAATAACCCTGCTGGGTGGACCCAATGGCATGTTGACACAAAATAACAAGGCCAGAACTTATACCACCCTATACAACTATGTCATGGCACTCTGACACCAGAAGTGTAGGTAGCCAAGTGGACACATAGTTTGAAATGTATGCAGACAGAATCTAATCTGTGGGAAAGGTTTCCAGATTTTAGAGTCCATATATAAAAGAAACATGGATGGAAGTTTTTCTAAATTTGGCACGAGACCTAAACATTTATATGACTCAAACAATA
Organism: Elephas maximus indicus; assembly: GCF_024166365.1. Taxonomy (NCBI): domain Eukaryota; kingdom Metazoa; phylum Chordata; class Mammalia; order Proboscidea; family Elephantidae; genus Elephas; species Elephas maximus. The sequence continues at coordinate 54,596,216 of NC_064833.1, read as the reverse complement.
ATTGGTTGTGGCGCTGAAAAAAAAAATCTAAATTAAGAATAAATTAAAAAATTTCTATTAACCAAGCTAGAGGTAAGACTCTATGCTTTTGATAAAACTGAAATAAAATTGTCATACAAACAGGTGAATGTAAATAAAGATGCAAAAATGTAAGAAGTATAAATATCATAGAGGGACAGAGGCAGCTAATTAATAAAAATATTATCATGTTTTTCTAGATTTTGTGAGGTTTAGAAAATTTCCAGCTTTTTAATGTTAGTAATTTGTTGTACTTCCTTCTCTTTCTAAATAAACATTCACATTTGTTCCAAATTTTTTATTTTTAAATTTGTTTAATATTATTATTATTTGTATGCGCCAGACCCCAGAAGTCATGGCCCTATTCTGAGGCAACTAAGCTTCTTTTGCGCTTTGTCTGTTCAGATTTTGCTTCCTGGTTCCTTGGCCTTTGGGCCCTCAGACCTCACAGCCTGCATCTGCCTACACTTGCTGGGGCAAGTGTTCCAAAGCTCTGTAGCTCCACTGATAAGTACCTAGAGGCACCCCACTCCACCAGTAAACTTCTGCTTGAAGGCACTTAGCTCTCTTGCTCCATGGGTCAGCAAACCTAGCTCCACTGACAAGTACTCAGAGGTAACCTACTCTGCCACAAACCCTCCTGTGCAAAGGCACTCAGCTCTCTTACTCTGTGGGTCAGCTCCAGCCCTGTCTCACACTGGTCTCCTGGTTCTGCTGCTGCCATTTCTCTGCTGCTGCCATTCCTCTGCTGCTGCTTCTCCGAAGCCAGCTCCAGTATATCAGTTTTCCTCACTCCTTCTGAATCCTCATCAGAATTGTCTGACATCCATAATTCTACCAACAGTCTCTTTAAGGCAATTTAGGCTTTTACTATTAAGATAAGAAGTCAGCAAGAAATGACTGGGGAAACATAAAAACCAAAAAAAGATGTCTTTTTTTTTTTTATAAAGTACAATTAAAAGTAAATAATAAAACAGATCTTTGGGGAGATATATGTGAAGTTCAAGTGCTTGCCCCCTATCCAAGTCCTCTTGCTCTCTGAGGTCACATTTAATATTGGTTAAAAATAAAAAACCATACAAATAAAAATTAACGTGAGACTCAGTATCATGTATTGTGGAAAACTTGATAAACCTCTAATATCCCTGGGAAGCATAAGCTCCCCTAAATTCTCAGGGATATTAGAGGTTTATCAAGTTTTCCACAACACATGATACTGAACCTCATGTTAATTTTTATTTGTATTGTTGTTTATTTTTAACCAATATTAAATGTGACCTCAGAGAGCAAGAGGACTTGGATAGGGGGCAAGCACTTGAACTTCCCAAAGATCTGTCTTATTATTTAAAATACTTTTAATTGTACTTTATAATTAGGAAAAAAAATGACATCTTTATCATTTCTCCTTATAATTGCCAGAGTGAATAAGCTTAATCCCTCTTTAATTTGACAGCCATGCTGGTATGGCTTCAACTATATGAATCAGCTCTATCACCCAAAATTTTCACTTCCAGTTAAAACTGATTGTTTTATGACAGAACCTAGAGGTACATTCTTTGATGTTTACAACTCATTGAGTAGTTAAAACTAATCAGCATCTCTGAAGTTTACTGTTGTTTTTAGAGACCTTCACATGCCTTCTGGCCTTCAATCCTGAATAAAGTCTCCCAATCAGGATGATCCACAATTTTTTTTTTCCTGTTTGACTACAAAATAACAGAAGCTGCTTCATTTAGTAGAATTTTTAGTACCTAGGTAGTATCGCTTCACCTTAAGTAACTTTGGTGCCTTAAGTAAATAAGTAGATAATTCACATAGAGAATACTCAACTCTTTTGCCAAGCTATACTCAACGATTTCGAATGAGAGTTTAATAGATGAAATGGAACAAAGTTGAAAGTGCACACTGCTCAATGCAGACATTCTTTCCTAGTTATTCTTTGATTTTAAGAAGACTTCAGGGGTTATTTTTGGTTTAAGACATGACATTTAAAGATTAACTTAGGGCAATAGTTTTGGGGATCATTTGACCAGCATGGCTCCAGAAAGCCTGGATTCCATGAGAATTTGAAATTCTATTTTACATTTCCCCCCTTTTGATCAGGATTCTTCTAAGAATCTTTGATCAAAACATTTAGTACGGGTATCTGGGGACTATCCGGTTCTTCTGGTCTCCTGGCAAAGGAGGCAGTTGTTCATGGAGAACTATATGGGATCAAATTAACAACAGCAACTTGAAAGATTAGATAGGAAACTTAAGGGGCAATGAGTTTGTGTAATGGGGGAGGAACAGTTTGAAAATGGAGGGTGGGAATGGTTATACAACTTGAAGAATGCAATCAATGTCACTGAATCGTACATATAGAAATTGTTGAATTGGTCTTTGTTCTGCTGTGTATATTCTCAACCACAACTGTAAAAATGAAAAAATACAAACTTGGTAATTCTTATTTCATTTTTGGCCTGTTTACAGTACTCTTTGTCTGAAGGATGAGGAAACTAGACAATGGAAATAGCTCATGGGATAAATTGTCACTTTAAAAGCAGTTGGTTAGAAGAAACAATCTTTTAAAAAGTCAATGATTTCTGAATCATTAAGTCAAGGGTTATAAAACTAAGTAACGTGAACGTATGTTAATTTTGGCATTTTAAAATTATAAAAACATATCACCAAAAATCATGCATAATATTTCCTCCTATGTAACTGTTTTTGAAATATTTGTAATTATGTAATTGTATGCCTAATAACATGTCACCAGTATTATAAGTTTGTTTCCACATAGAATTCTGCATAGAAGTCTGATTGTATAATAAGCTAAATAATATCCCCTTGAGAAAATGTAGTCAAACCCTTTAATAATTATTCTATTATTGAATGCTTATTTTTAGTGTTTAGTACTTTGACTAATGCTATCATGTATATTGACATGGATTGATGCACTGGCTACAACAATGGGCTCAAACACAGCAACGATTGTGAAGATGATGCAGGACCAGGAAGAGTTTTGTTCTGTTGTACACAGGGTTGCTGTAAGTCAGAACTGACTCACTGGCCCTTAACAACAACAACAACAACAACAACATACCTTTTTGTAATATTTTGGTTGTTTTAAATGAGAAAAAGGTACACTTTCTTTTCATCATTTACTAATTTATCCTGAGGATCTGGAATTTTTTTAAATTTACATTTAGGTTTTATGTGTATGTTTGCTTGCACATGTGTTTGTGTGTGTTACTGGCAACATGATTTGTTCTTCCTTCAGTAATTTTTGGTATTTCAATTTATTTGTTATCGTCATTACCTATGTGTCCTAGAAGAAATTAACTTTTTCATCCCTGGTTTATTATCAGTAAAATGTTTTGATAACTGGGTGCCTGTTACATGGTAGTGAAAGAGTAAATATTTCTTCTTATATTACACTCCACCACTGCTTTCTCTCCATTTTTGTTCCTAAGTACTCTGGTGTACTACTGTTTTATTGGCAAATATCCTACCCAGTTTTAATGACTTTGTTTATGTATTCTGTAATATAAGCTGATTATATTTCTTCAATGAATTTTTCAGCACACATAGACCAACTCTGCATCTACCCACTGCCACAAAGACCAGAGTCAACTACCTTATATACTTACACCCCTTTTTGGGTAGAAGATTTGTGAGTGGAGATCTCTGGAAGACTACGCACTTTTTCTAAAGAATCTGAGTGCTTTAGGAGAGGCAGTGTAAATCAGCCACTATAGGAAGCTAACCTTTGTGTATCCACAACGTTTCAACTGAGTGGAAACTGTCTATATCAGAAGACGTGATATTGCTAAAAGCCTAGTCCAAGGAATTTTTTGTTTTGTTTTACTTTTTAACCTTGTAGATTTAGAAAGATTAAATCAGTTATAGAAAAAAGTAGAAACTCCGTTTCCTTTGCACGTTTGAGTAAATTAGTGTTTATTCACTAAGAGAGCCCTGAGAGGGAGCCTAGAAGAGCCCTAACCAATTTCCCCTTGGCCTCAGAAATGTTTACTGACCCATTTAAACTCTCCTTTAAAAAAAAAAAAAAAAAAAAAATTTTTTTTTTTTTTTTTACCAGTGAGAAGTGTGAAGAATTAGCTGAGAGTAAGAAAGCTAACAAATTTGCAAAAGTTTTGCAAGACACAGATTATGTGGACCTACAACTAGAAACATAGAGGAACTCAGTGTATGTCATTGTAGATACCGGCAGATGCCAGTGTAGATGGCTACTGATGATCAGGGGTGAGCCTCTTTATAAGCTTTGATGATCACCTGGAGAGAAAGGTGCGGAAAGGAAAATCAAAATGCCTGAACTATTTGCAATTTACTAAGATTTTTCTTTCTGCTGTTGGCTTGAATTGGGACTAGAAGTAGACATAAAAGTGAGTTAATAGCAAAATGAAGAGAGTAACATTTTCTTGTATGTGGTCTGATAATTCGTAATGATGATGATGATAACAATGACAGTATTATTAAAACAAACAAACAACAGCACAAAAAACCCTATTACTACTGATAATAGTTTGGGGACTATACTTTTGAAACATCTCCCAATATATGTATATTTTTCCTGTTTGTTAATCTCTTTTCTTTCAATGCAGTCTTTCTATATTGAGACTAGGCCAGGAAGCTGTGGCAAGGAAGGGATTGGTATGATGTATGTAAAAAAATTTCTTGACAACAAAGAAAGATAGAGATGAAGACAGAAAAAGTGAAGGCAGAGTTTCAGAGAAGAAGTGAAGGTCAAGTTTTTAGACCTGAATATCTTGATTTACTATCCTGAGCATAGGAAAGACGGGAAGGTGTGTTACAATCAATTGGAAGATTTTGGGGGAATTTCAGAACTGTGGAGCGTGTGGGTTATTTGTCAGGGTGTCCTGGGAAGCCCTTAAGACCAGTTCAAAATGAGGCAGCTCCAACAAGATAGAAATGGTGGCAACAGTAGGTTAGATGGGCTGAGTTGCCACCTCTTCTGTTTCTCCATGGCCCAAGTGTTTGAAAGTTATTTAGTGCCTATGTGGGGAAGACAGGAGGAAGTTGATAAATATGAATTTATTAAGCATAGGATTTCCAGAGAAAGATTTAGTTAATTGCAGGAAATGTTTTGCATGTCTAAGTCAGAATATGTAAATTATAAATCTGTTCATTTATCAAAATGATAAATACCTATAGTCTCTTTTTTTGTGACTATCAGACTCCTACACATTAAAAAGAAAAAAAAAGAAAAAAAAACCAAACCCTGTGCCATCGAGTCGATTCCGACTCATAGCAACCCTATAGGACAGAGTAGAACTGCCCCACAGAATTTCCAAGGAGCGCCTGGCAGATTCGAACTGCTGACCCTTTAGTTAACAGCCATGGCACTTAACCACTACACCACCAGGGTTTCTTCCTACAGATTATTTCTTTTTAATCTCCTCTGTTAATCAATAATGTTATTTACCAAATATTTTAGATTCTTCTACCCCCCGATGGTCACTAGCACTTCCTTAACCCCTTATCACTGGGAACTTGAAATGTATGTTGGCTTTGAGCTGTGGGAGGAAATAATGATGTTGCTTTTGGTTAGAGGATTTAAGAGTCAATATGGAGGGCAGGAGTGAGGACGTCCCTAAATCACTCTCCTCCATGAAAACAATGTGACACTGGCAAATATTATAAAAATAAACTTCTTCAGAACTCTGGAAATTAATCAAAGGCTTATAACAATCTGAAGGGTGTTTATTCAAGGAAAATGGTTGAACCACAGTAAGAAAAGCAGAGTCTATGACATTTTATCTTGGCTTTAGTCTTCCTTTTCCAAATGCTATGATAGCCTGGAAAACCAGCAGCCTTTCTCTGCCACAGCAGCTGTGAAAGCCAGCAGCCTTGCAGACACTGGACGGGAAAGGCCAGCTTGGGAGTTCCTCAGAAAACTCTATCTCCAGAGCATTGCCACAGTGTGACCTGCCTGGCAGCTCCCTGAGGAAGCTCCATTTACAGGGCATTGTTGTCATTTGACCCTTGTAGGATGAGGAAACTTATTTCTAGAAGTGCCATGTTATATAATTGAAAATGTTTGGTTTTCAATGAAAAGCTGAGTTATGTGAAGAAATAGGAAAGTATAGCCCATACACAGGAACAAAAAGAAGCCACAGAAACTGTCCTAAGGGGATTCAAATGTTGGGCTTAATAGACAAAGACTTTAAATGGGCTATTTATCATAGGTTCGAAGAAATAAACAAATGAACAAAAAAAATATCTAAAGAAATTTTTTTTTTTTTTTAAAGAATTAATGGAAAGCATAACATCAAACACACAGAGCCCATCAGCAAAAGGCAAAGGACTTATTAGTTAAAGGGATTTAAGGAACTCTCTGGCCAATTGTTAGATGACCACTACACTGCCAAAGCAGAGATTTCAGTGATTTTACACTGAAAGAAATACAGCTTTACATAATTAGTCCAAGAAATTCATTAAACAAACAGCAACAATGACAATTCATTGCCAGTTCTCTACAACAACAAAAAATTATAAGGCATGCAGACAAAAATGAAAATATATGCCATAGACAGTAATAGACGCAGTGAATAGAAATAGTACCTTAGGGAACCCAAATGTTAAGTTTAATAGACAAAAAGTTTAAACCACCTATTACAAATATGTTCAAAGAACTAAAGAAACCATATATGAAGAATTAAATTTTGACAATGATGTCTCATCACACAGAGGAAATCAATACATAGAAATTATTAAAAACAAAAACAAGCCAAATAAAAATTCTGGATTTGAAAATTATAGTACTTGAAATAAAAAAAAAAAAAATCACTAAAATGATTTGGTATGAGCTGCCAGAAGGGAGTTTCAGCAAACTTGAAGATAGGTGAGTTAAGATTATCCAGTTTGAGGAAGAGAAAGAAAAAAGAATTTAAAAAAAAAAAAAATGAAAAGAAGCTCAGAGAATATGGACGCCAACAATTGTACCAGTATCGGAGTCCCAGAAGAAGAAGAGAGAAAAAAAGGGGCAGAAGAATATTTGAAGAAATAATCTCCCAGAAATTCCCATTTTGATGAAAAACAATCTTCACATCTGAGAGTTCCACACTTGGAAATACCATAGTCAAATTGTCAAATGTTAAAGAAAAAGAGAATCTTGAATCATCAAAAGAAAAACAATTCATTTGTAAAAGAGATTCTCAAAAAAAGTAACAGCTGACTTCTATGATGTATTCAAAGTGCTGCAAGAAAATGACTTCAGTGTAGCATTCTATGAGTAGAGATACATCCGAATAATAAAAGTAATAAGTTAAAGCATAGCACAATGGTTAAGAACAGAGTCCGGGGCCAAATTGCCTGGGTTCTACCATTGTCACTTAGCTCTGCCATTGACTAGCCATAAGATCTTGGATAAGTTATTTAAAAAGTTTGTGCATTAGTTTTTCTATTTGTTAAATGGGAATGGGTTTGTTATAAGGAATTATATATTAATCTATATAAAGACTATCTGGCACACAGTAAGTTATAAATGTGTTAGTGCTTGTTTATATGTATATGTATGTATAGGCATGCACACATATATATGTATATATGTAATTTATATACACAATGTTTATATGCATTTCAATATATATGTCAATATATTTTGATATATGTATGTATGTATGGTTTTCTACCTAATAGATGAGCATACATATTCTTTTTAGATTCAAATGGAGTATTTATGAAATTTGGCCATGCAGAGGCCACCCTTAACTTCTTTCTACTGTTTAATTTCTTATTGGGTAGAGCCCTGATGGTGCAGTGGTTAAGAGCTCTCCTGCTAACCAAAAGGTTGGCAATTTGAATCCACCAGCTGCTCCTTGGAAACCCTATGGGGCAGTTCTACTCTGTCCCATAGGGTTGCTGTGAGTCGGATCTACTTGATAGCAACAGTTTTTTTTTTTTTTTTTTTGTGGGAGTGGGTGTGTGTAGAACTCAGCCATATAGTTACACCAAGGGAGACTGGGAAATCATTCTAGCTGTGTGTCTAGATATAGGGAGAATCACTTCTTGAACAGCTAGCTTCTTTCCTGTATTTTGCCTTTCTGATCATCAATTACTTGTACATACCCTTCTGCTAACGCATATACTTACTCTCTCACCGAAAGACAAAACCCAAATTTTTATCAGATATTGCGTCTCAGAGTCTAGGATCTTGGAGGATATTCCCTCTTCTCCAGAAAGAATGAATGTAGCTATTTCTAGTTTATTAACTAAAAACCAGAGAAAGACATTATCTGTCTCTATCCTACTATACAGTATGCAGTGGTGGAACAGGGATAGGCTATCTACAACAAAGACTCACGTTCAGAAGAAGAAAGACATGGAAACACATTATAGTCGTTGATTCATAACAACAGTTTTATTTTGTGGGGCAGACATTGTAAAAGCCTTCTGCACAGCGGTGTTAGAAGTTATTAAAATTAGATCTGGATGTGTTTTTTAGGAGGAACTTTGCTTAGCTCCACTATTTGGGAGGTTTGCCCTTGTCTCTTATCCCCATGGCCAAACCTGGCAAGAAGATTGGAGAATACGCTCCCTTGAAGGGCAAGGAGTGTTACACAATTTCTTTTTGCTTTGGTTAATGTTGGTCCAAGAATTGTTGGAAAGTTGAAGGAGTCAAAAATTTCATCAGACCAGACTCTTGGATACTTCTGACGATAGAAATTCCCCAAGAACAGATTAGACTTCTGATTTGTCTCTACATGCCAGTCTTCTACATCCCAGTAACCAAAGCCAAGGTTGTTTTCTAGACATTGTTTTTAAGTCTTTATTTCTATGCTTTCTTTCTGTGTGCTTGCCTTTCTTAATGGAGGCTGCCTTAAGGTCTTCTGAAAAAATAGACTTGAATGGAAAAGCAAAAGTTTTAATCAGACCTTTGTACATGAATTTGTATCTACCATTTTACTATTTGTCCTTTGTACTCTATATTATTTTTATTCCTTTCTTTTTTTATTGTTGAGAGTATACACAGCAAAACATACACCAATTCAACTGTGTCTACATGTGCACTTCAGTGACATTGATTACATTCTTCGAGTTTTGCAAACATTCTCATCCCCCTTTTCTAAAGCAGTCCTCTCCATTAACATAAACTCAGTGCCCCTAATTTTCCTGTCTATTCTTTCGAGGTGCTACTGCCATTTTGATCCCATATTGATAATTCTTAAAAGAGGATAGGTTTTTGAAAGTCAGAGTCTTTAAAAACCTTTTCTTGCTACATGGGATCAGGAAGCAAGTGGCTTTTATAACTGTGTTTCACATTTCTCAATCCTAACTATTTCTTTTCATTTATACTTGAAAACTAGTCAGCTGTAGTCAGTTAAGAACACTTAGCTATAGACAAGCAACAAAACACAATAACATTGTGGCTTTTTCCAACTACTTCCTATGAAGTAATAAGCTACCTAGGCACTTGTTCTGTCACCCAAATTATTGCAGGTAACCAATATATCAAATATTTTGCTGTTAAAAAATGTATCTCCACCTTTTCAGTCTGTGAAATTACCTCGTTGCCGCTTCCTGCTTGGCTGCTAAGTCAAGACCACATATATTAGACTTTGATTATGATACCATGCCACTTCTGACTTCTTTGCCATGGCAACTGAAGTCCAAATTTGTAAATGCCCTTAAGTAGGGAGGCAGTTTCCTCAAGACTGCTTGCGAAGACTAACTACTTAAGCAACATTTATTCAACTTTTTTTTTTACTATAACCTCCCCCCCAAAAAATTTTATATCATCATCTATTATACACCCCTTCTCCCACTACCCACCAGACACACATATTACAGATGGCCAGCAGGATAAAAGGTGTACAGTGGGATTGCCTCTGTCAAACCCCTGTGTATGAACACCCTATTTACATCCAAGTCTTGGATTAAACTTGATTTTTCACAATACCTCTTAAATATTTGACTGAAAAATACAATCTTATAATTGAAGCACTGAGTTTCCTATAAAAAGAAAGAGAAGGCAGTATGTAATTTCCTAGTTTCAAGTATCTTAATGTTGCATCGCAATGTTGAAAAGGGAACAAGTTCTATAGTTAGTAAGAAAAGTTATCATCGAAGTTCTCCTTAAAAACAACCCTTAAATAAAAAGGAAATACAAATATGGAAACTCAAAAATCAAGGATTTTTTGGTTTGTTTATTTCTTTGCAGTTATGCTGTAGTCTCTGAATTTGCTTTGTTTTTTTTTTCTAGGCCCATTCACAGGACTACATACGAAAACCACATTGTGTGGAAGATGCTCAAACTGGTTCCAGATTTAACCTCTCAGCTGACTGACGGTCATCTGAAGACACTTAGTAAGAGTGTCATTTCTGAAACCTGGGTCAAAGGCAGCACAGGTAAATTTGACAAAATAAAATGCATTTTTATTATTATTTTTAATTCCCTATCATTATGATGCTTAAAATTTCACTTCACATGTTAAAACTGTATTGTTTGGATGTATATTATTATTTATAAGGTTATAAGTAGTGACATGAATTACATCTCCCATTTTAGTACTTACCTTTCAAAGATTACACCAGTTGTTTACCACCTTAAGCCTGCATCAGAATCACCTGAAGAACTCGTCAAAAAAACACATTTTTAGGCCTAATCCCTAGAACTTTTGATTCAGTAGGTTTGGGGTGGGATCCAATTTGCATTTCCAGATATACTAGATGATGGTACTGGTCTGTGGACTACACTTGGAGAACCATTTACTCATGTACACATTTAGTAACAATCAAGCACTGGTTTTCGTAGTTAAGATATCAAGTGGTAAAAGTAATTATTTAACTGATCCGGATGTTGTTGTTTTTAGGTGCTGTGGAGTTGGTTCCAACTCATAGCAACCCCACGTTCAACAGAACAAAACACTACCCAGTCCTGCACTGTCATCACAATCGTCGCCATGCTCGAGCCCATCATTGCAGCCACTGTGTCAGTCCATCTCTTTGAGGGTCTTCCTCTCTTTCATTGACCCTCCACTGATCCAGATATTGTTTTAAAAAAAAAATCAAATCACAGATCAGTTTTAGTTTCTAGTTCCTTATTAGGTATATAGTAAACAAATAGAATTATTTTCTATTTTAAAACTTTTGGTGGGGAGAGGGTAACCACACACGCATGCATGCAAACACAAACACACCAACACTAAAACCAATAGATTTCAACATTGTCTTTTTTTTTTTTTTTGCATTTACTGAGTACCTGTTAGAAAGAGGAAACCCTGGTGGTGTATTGATTAAGATCTATGGCTGCTAACCAAAAGACCAGCAGTATGAATCCACCAGGCACTCCTTGGAAACTCTATGGGGCAGTTCTACTCTGTCCTCTAAGGTGGCTGAGTCAGAATTGACTCGACAGCAACATGTTTGATTTTTTTGGTTTAATTAGAAATAAAAAAAAAAAATATTTTCTGTGTTGGGGACATTCCTTATTTATTCCTTGGAGTTACAAATCAGGATAGATATTATTATTCTCTATAGATGTCTTGGTGAGTCAGAATCAACCCAACAGCAACTGGTTTAGTTTTTCTGTTATTCAATGCAGCTTGTGGGGAAGATGGCCAAAGATTATTGGGTGTACCTTCTCCTGGATCTGCCCCGGGCTGGCACTCCCACTTAGCACCAGATGACACACTTCACCTTGGCGAGGTGCTCCCTATAGATGAGGACTCCAAGGCACAAAAATATCATTACTGATAGAATTGAGCTTCAAACAAAGTAAAGTCTTAATGCTAAACTTGCTCTCTGCCCATTATACCACTGTTTGTGTAATTTATAAAGATCATGATGCTTAAAACCTAGCTGGAGTTTTGGAGAACTTTCCTCTTTTGAAGAGATTTACATCTGTTGAGAGTTTTCCATCAATGCTCCTCTCTCATAATTAGTTCCATTCAATCAGAAATCAAGCCTTGAAAATTAAATCAAAGGAGTTTTAAAGAGGCTAAATGTTTTTGAAAGAGAAAAGATCATCCAACATTGCTCTACCATTAGCTTGAGGATAGTAATTTAAAAATTAAATAGCTTTATTATAAATCCCTGAAATTATATTTACAATGGTAAAAAATTTAGAAACCACATACGTGTTCTTCAAGAAAAGATTGACGAAATATATTGTAATTCATCTATTGTATGGAATACTAAGCAGTGGTTAAAAAGAATGAGGTAGATCTGTATGTACTGATGTGTAAATTTCTTACACTAAATAAAAATAAAGCAATTACAGAATTATATAAATAATGTTTATGAAAAAGCATAAAATTATGTGTGTACATAAACTATATCTTTTATATATATACATATATGTGTGCATGTATATATATATGTATATACATATATAAATACCTAAGAGTTGGTCCAGAAGGAATTTACATATGTTTTTTTTATAGTAAATTATTATTTCAGTGGAGGGGAGCGGGATTGAGGGGGCAGTGAAGGAGAAATACTAATTCTTTCCTATACATATATTCCTATTCCTTGGATTTTCCACAATGAACCTGTATTCTTCTGTTAATATTTGTAATTACATATCTATTTTTGTACAAAAAAGGCTTTAAAATTACAATTAGAAGCAAACATCTTATTCCAAAGGAGTCTTAGGTGATTGACCATTAAAATATGAACTTTCATTCCTAGGTAAATATCCACTTAAATTTGACGATTTATATTAAATAAGGCATTCCCACTGGACTTTCAATAGGGCATACTTTCAAACACTTTTTTTTTTTTTAATTTAGAAGTCTCTGTGTTTTTTTTTTTAATCTGACAGCTCAGTTGTTTCACTCTCAAAGCAGTCAGCTCATTAAACATCTGACCTTTGTAAACCTCTTTGTTCCTCCAACTTAAAAAACAAGCCCAACTAGGTGTCTGTCTCTCTCTTTTCTTTATTCATGTATGCACTTTCCCCTCCCTCTGCTGGGGTTGTTGTTATTTAAAGTATTCCCTCTGGAAGCCCCTCATCAACAGGCTGCTACCTTTCAATCTGCTGCTGAGGCTTGAGTTCCTCTGTGCCTTTCCACACAGCTGTTTGCACCTTCTGGTCTCTTTTCTGGCCACAGTTTGTTTAGAACGTCATTATTTAATGACATTTCCTAAACTTACTATTACTACCTCAGCCTCTTACTGATTCAGTTTTCTTAAAAAGTAAAGTATTAATAGAGATAGCAATATCATGTCTTTAAATGCAGAATAACACATATTCATACCTCTGGTTTAAGTAATGAAATAATAGTACTAAAGCATGATTACTGTATTAAGATTATATTACTAGATTATTGATTTTACTATATTAAGATTACTATATTTACAAAGATTACTTATGTTTATAACTGAACTCAAATGAACTCAAGATTTTTCCATTGGTACTCTTATTTTATGGCCTGGTAGGGGGCATTTTAAAGATTGACAACCTAAGGCTCATGAATGCTAAAAAAGAAACTAATTTGCTGAAACCCCAATTTAGTGGCTAAGCTGGAACTAGAGCTATGCTCAAAATTTCATTGCTATCTACCGTTATGTTAATATTGAATCTCTTTTTTCTTATAAAATGATTTATAAGGGTATTTCTTCCTTCACAGCTATATCATCTTTAGTGTGTTTTCTTTACTGAACCCCATTAAGTTTTACAGTGTTACTTCTCTTCTATTTCTTTCATTTTATTTCATTCTTCTCCCACTGTTTTTGAGGTGATGTCTCAAAATCTCTGTAGCTTCTCATTTTCATACAATTTTATGTTGTTTTCTAATACTGAAAAATGTGTTTATATTACTAAAATTTAACAATCCTTCACCTCTATGGACTTCATGTTTTGTAGTTATTTAAAGCTTAATTTTACACATTACAAAAACACAGTTGCTAAATCTCATCAAAAACGTAGCGAGCATCTTTTACCTATATAAATTATTAATAATTCAAGTAATATAATAGAAATAATAAAATATTTAGTCCTACATTTACCATAACAGCCATGGCTCCCTTAAAGGTAAACATGGCCTTAAAGAATGTGCATCGATCCTAAAGTGTGAATATGCTTTTGCTGTAACTGGGGTGTTCCCTATGATTTATGAAGATTTGTTCTTGAAAGCTGCCCAGAAGTCTTTTCCAATGTCTGTTTGCAACGTGAGGACCCAATTCTGTTTCCAATTTTCCCTATTGAAAAGACAATTGTGAGGGTTTGAAAAAATTGAACAAAAACAACAACACTTCAATATCAGGAGAATACTGGAGACCCTTGTCATAATACTTATTCCTTTAACACTATTGTTTAATCTTATTTTCTAGACAGTGATACTTACAAGCAAGGGTGGTATTTGCTAGCAAATCAGAACAGATACCTGCTTTGAATAATTGGAATGAGGATGTTAATAGGTAACACTAGCAGTAGAAGCTCTGCACATATAATTTCCTCCTTTTTTGTTTGAAATATTTTCAAATAATGAAGAACCATTTTTTAGGTTGATATAGATTTATCTATAAATTAAACACAATCCCTATAAAAAAATCTCAGCTGTCTTTTTTGTGGAATTGAAAAGATGATCCTAATATTCGTAGGGAAATTTAAGGAACCCAGAACAGTCAAAACCTTCTTGATAACAAATGATGATGTTGAAGGACTCACACTTTCCAAATTAAAAACTCGCTTCAAAACTACAGTAATCAAGACAATGTAATACTGGTATAACCGTAGACATATAATACATATGGAATAGATTAGACCCCTACCGCACACCATAGGCAAATATTAACTCAAAATGGGCCAAAGACCTAAATGTAAAAGTTTTAAAAATTATAAAACTCTTAGAAGTAAATATAAGAATAAATATTCACGATGATGGCTTATGCCATGCTTTCTTTTTTTTTTTTTATAATAACTTTTATTAAGCTTCAAATGAACGTTTACAAATCCAATCAGTCTGTCACATATAAGTTTACATACATCTCACTCCCTACTCCCACTTACTCTCCCCGTCTTGAGTCAGCCCTTTCAGTCTCTCCTTTCTTGACAATTTTGCCGGCTTCCCTCTCTCTCTATCCTCCCATCCCCCCTCCAGGCAAGAGTTGCCAACACAATCTCAAGTGTCCACCTGATATAATTAGCTCACTCTTCATCAGCATCTCTCTCCCACCCGCTGACCAGTCCCTTTCATGTCTGATGAGTTGTCTTCGGGGATGGTTCCTGTCCTGTGTCAGCTGAAGGTCTGGGGAGCATGGCCGCCGGGATTCCTCCAGTCTCAGTCAGACCATTAAGTTTGGTCTTGTTATGAGAATTTGGGGTCTGCATCCCACTGATCTCCTGCTCCCTCAGGGGTCCTCTGCTGAGCTCCCTGTCAGGGCAGTCATCGATTGTGGCCGGGCACCAACTAGTTCTTCTGGTCTCAGGATGATGTAGGTCTCTGGTTCATGTGGCCCTTTCTGTCTCTTGGGCTCTTAGTTGTCATGTGGGCTTGGTGTTCTTCATTTTCCTTTGCTCCAGGTGGGTTGAGACCAATTGCTGCATCTTAGATGGCTGCTTGTTAGCATTTAAGACCCCAGACGCCACATTTCGAAGTGGGATGCAGAATGATTTCATAATAGAATTATTTTGCCAATTGACTTAGAAGTCCCCGCAAACCATGTTCCCCAGACCCCCGCGCTTGCTCCGCTGAGCTTTGAAGCATTCATTTTATCCCGGAAACTTCTTTGCTTTTGGTCCAGTCCAATTGAGCTGACCTTCCATGTATTGAGTGTTGTCTTTCCCTTCACCTAAAGCAGTTCTTATCTACTGATTAATCAATAAAAAACCCTCTCCCACCCTCCCTCCCTCCCCCCCTCGTAACCACAAAAGTATGTGTTCTTCTCAGGTTTACTATTTCTCAAGATCTTATAATAGTGGTCTTATACAATATTTGTCCTTTTGCCTCTGACTAATTTTGCTCAGCATAATGCCTTCCAGGTTCCTCCATGTTATGAAATGTTTCAGAGATTCGTCACTGTTCTTTATCGATGCGTAGTATTCCATTGTGTGAATATACCACAATTTATTTACCCATTCATCCGTTGATGGACACCTTGGTTGCTTCCAACTTTTTGCTATTGTAAACAGAGCTGCAATAAACATGGGTGTGCATATATCTGTTTGTATGAAGGCTCTTGTATCTCTAGGGTATATTCCTAGGAGTGGGATTTCTGGGTTGTATGGTAGTTCTATTTCTAACTGTTTAAGATAACGCCAGATAGATTTCCAAAGTGGTTGTACCATTTGACATTCCCACCAGCAGTGTATGAGAGTTCCAATCTCTCCGCAGCCTCTCCAACATTTATTATTTTGTGTTTTTTGGATTAATGCCAGCCTTGCTGGTGTGAGATGGAATCTCATCGTAGTTTTAATTTGCATTTCTCTAATGGCTAATGATCGAGAGCATTTTCTCATGTATCTGTTGGCTGCCTGAATATCTTCTTTAGTGAAATGTGTGTTCATATCCTTTGCCCACTTCTTGATTGGGTTGTTTGTCTTTTTGTGGTTGAGTTTTGACAGAATCATGTAGATTTTAGAGATCAGGCGCTGGTCGGAGATGTCATAGCTGAAAATTCTTTCCCAATCTGTAGGTGGTCTTTTTACTCTTTTGGTGAAGTCTTTAGATGAGCATAGGTGTTTGATTTTTAGGAGCTCCCAGTTATCGGGTTTCTCTTCATCATTTTTGGTAATGTTTTGTATTCTGTTTATACCTTGTATTAGGGCTCCTAGGGTTGTCCCAATTTTTTCTTCCATGATCTTTATCGTTTTAGTCTTTATGTTTAGGTCTTTGATCCACTTGGAGTTAGTTTTTGTGCATGGTGTGAGGTATGGGTCCTGTTTCATTTTTTTGCAAATGGATATCCAGTTATGCCAGCACCATTTGTTAAAAAGGCTATCTTTTCCCCAGTTAATTGACACTGGTCCTTTGTCAAATATCAGCTGCTCATACGTGGATGGATCTATGTCTGGGTTCTCAATTCTGTTCCATTGGTCTATGTGTCTGTTGTTGTACCAATACCAGGCTGTTTTGACTACTGTGGCTGTATAATAGTTTCTGAAGTCAGGTAAGGTGAGGCCTCCCACTTTCTTCTTCTTTTTCAGTAGTGCTTTGCTTATCCGGGGCTTCTTTCCGTTCCATATGAAATTGGTGATTTGTTTCTCTATCCCCTTAAAATATGACATTGGAATTTGGATCGGAAGTGCGTTAAATGTATAGATGGCTTTTGGTAGAATAGACATTTTTACTATGTTAAGTCTTCCTATCCATGAGCAAGGTATGTTTTTCCACTTAAGTATGTCCTTTTGAATTTCTTGTAGTAGAGCTTTGTAGTTTTCTTTGTATAGGTCTTTTACATCCTTGGTAAGATTTATTCCTAAGTATCTTATCTTCTTGGGGGCTATTGTGAATGGTATTGATTTGGTTATTTCCTCTTCGGTGTTCTTTTTGTTGATGTAGAGGAATCCAAGTGATTTTTGTATGTTTATTTTATAACCTGAGACTCTGCCAAACTCTTCTATTAGTTTCAGTAGTTTTCTGGAGGATTCCTTAGGGTTTTCTGTGTATATAATCATGTCATCTGCAAATAGTGATAACTTTACTTCTTCCTTGCCAATCCGGATACCTTTTATTTCTTTGTCTAGCCTGATTGCCCTGGCTAAGACTTCCAACACGATGTTGAATAAGAGCGGTGATAAAGGGCATCCTTGTCTGGTTCCCGTTCTCAAGGGAAATGCTTTCAGGTTCTCTCCATTTAGAGTGACATTGGCTGTTGGCTTTGCATAGATGCCCTTTATTATGTTGAGGAATTTTCCTTCAATTCCTATTTTGGTAAGAGTTTTTATCATGAATGGGTGTTGGACTTTGTCAAATGCCTTTTCTGCATCAATTGATAAGATCATGTGGTTTTTGTCTTTTGTTTTATTTATGTGATGGATTACATTAATGGTTTTTCTGATATTAAACCAGCCTTGCATACCTGGTATAAATCCCACTTGATCAGGGTGAATTATTTTTTTGATGTGTTGTTGGATTCTATTGGCTAGAATTTTGTTGAGGATTTTTGCATCAATGTTCATGAGGGATATAGGTCTATAATTTTCTTTTTTTGTAATGTCTTTACCTGGTTTTGGTATCAGGGAGATGGTGGCTTCATAGAATGAGTTGGGTAGTATTCCGTCATTTTCTATGCTTTGGAATACCTTTAGTAGTAGTGGTGTTAACTCTTCTCTGAAAATTTGGTAGAACTCTGCAGTGAAGCCGTCCGGGCCGGGACTTTTTTTTGTTGGGAGTTTTTTGATTACCGTTTCAATCTCTTTTTTTGTTATGGGTCTATTTAGTTGTTCTACTTCTGACTGTGTTAGTTTAGGTAGGTAGTGTTTTTCCAGGAATTCATCCATTTCTTCTAGGTTTTCAAATTTGTTAGAGTACAATTTTTCATAATAATCTGAAATGATTCTTTTAATTTCATTTGGTTCTGTTGTGATGTGGTCCTTCTCATTTCTTATTCGGGTTATTTGTTTCCTTTCCTGTATTTCTTTAGTCAGTCTAGCCAATGGTTTATCAATTTTGTTAATTTTTTCAAAGAACCAGCTTTTGGCTTTGTTAATTCTTTCAATTGTTTTTCTGTTCTCTAATTCATTTAGTTCAGCTCTAATTTTTATTATTTGTTTTCTTCTGGTGCCTGATGGATTCTTTTGTTGCTCACTTTCTATTTGTTCAAGTTGTAGGGACAGTTCTCTGATTTTGGCTCTTTCTTCTTTTTGTATGTGTGCATTTATTGATATAAATTGGCCTCTGAGCACTGCTTTTGCTGTGTCCCAGAGGTTTTGATAGGAAGTATTTTCATTCTCGTTGCTTTCTATGAATTTCCTTATTCCCTCCTTGATGTCTTCTATACCCCAGTCTTTTTTCAGGAGGGTATTGTTCATTTTCCAAGTATTTGATTTCTTTTCCCTCGTTTTTCTGTTATTGATCTCTAGTTTTATTGCCTTGTGATCTGAGAAGATGCTTTGTAATATTTCGATGTTTTGGACTCTGCAAAGGTTTGTTTTATGTCCTAATATGTGGTCTATTCTAGAGAATGTTCCATGTGCGCTGGAAAAAAAAGTATATTTTGCAGCAGTTGGGTGGAGAGTTCTGTATAAGTCAATGAGGTCAAGTTGGTTGATTGTTGTAATTAGATCTTCCGTGTCTCTGTTGAGCTTCTTGCTGGATGTCCTGTCCTTCTCCGAAAGTGGTGTGTTGAAGTCTCCTACTATAATTGTGGAGGTATCTATCTCGCTTTTCAGTTCTGTTAAAATTTGATTTATGTATCTTGCAGCCCTGTCATTGGGTGCGTAAATATTTAATATGGTTATGTCTTCCTGATCAATTGTCCCTTTTATCATTATATAGTGTCCTTCTTTATCCTTTGTGGTGGATTTAAGTCTAAAGTCTATTTTGTCAGAAATTAATATTGCTACTCCTCTTCTTTTTTGCTTATTGTTTGCTTGATATACTTTTTTCCATCCTTTGAGTTTTAGTTTATTTGAGTCTCTAAGTCTAAGGTGTGTCTCTTGTAGGCAGCATATAGATGGATCGTGTTTCTTTATCCAGTCTGTGACTCTCTGTCTCTTTATTGGTGCATTTAGTCCATTTACATTCAGGGTAATTATAGATAAATAAGTTTTTAGTGCTGTCATTTTGATGCCTTTTTATGTGTGTTGTTGACAATTTCATTTTTCCACATACTTTTTTGTGCTGAGGCGTTTTTCTTAGTAAATTGTGAGATCCTCATTTTCATAGTGTTTGACTTTATGTTAGTTGAGTCGTTACGTTTTTCTTGGTTTTTGTCTTGAGTTATAGAGTTGTTATACCTTTTTGTGGTTACCTCATTATATACCCCTATTTTTCTAAGTAAAAACCTAACTTGTATTGTTCTATATCGCCTTGTATCACTCTCCATATGGCAGTTCAATGCCTCCTGTATTTAGTCCCTCTTTTTGATTATTGTGATCTTTTACCTATTGACTTCCATGATTCCCTGTTATGTGTATTTTTTTTTTTTAATTAATCTTAATTTGTTTGTTTTTGTGATTTCCCTATTTGAGTTGATATCAGGACGTTCTGTTTTGTGACCTTGTGTTGTGCTGATATCTGATATTATTGGTTCTCTGACCAAACAATATCCTTTAGTATTTCTTGTAGCTTTGGTTTGGTTTTTGCAAATTCTCTAAACTTGTGTTTGTCTGTAAATATCTTAATTTCGCCTTCATATTTCAGAGAGAGTTTTGTTGGATATATGATCCTTGGCTGGCAGTTTTTCTCCTTCAGTGTTCTGTATATGTCGTCCCATTCCCTTCTTGCCTGCATGGTTTCTGCTGAGTAGTCAGAACATATTCTTATTGATTCTCCCTTGAAGGAAACCTTTCTTTTCTCCCTGGCTGCTTTTAAAATTTTCTGTTTATCTTTGGTTTTGGTGAGTTTGATGATAATATGTCTTGGTGTTTTTCTTTTTGGATCAATCTTAAATGGGGTTCGATGAGCATCTTGGATAGATATCCTTTCGTCTTTCATGATGTCAGGGAAGTTTTCTGTCAGAAGTTCTTCAACTATTTTCTCTGTGTTTTCTGTCCCTCCTCCCTGTTCTGGGATTCCAATCACCCGCAGGTTATCCTTCTTGATAGAGTCCCACATAATTCTTAGGGTTTCTTCATTTTTTTTAATTCTTTTATCTGATTTTTTTTCAGCTATGTTGGTGTTAATTCCCTGGTCCTCCAGATGTCCCAGTCTGCATTCTAATTGCTCGAGTCTGCTCCTCTGACTTCCTATTACGTTGTCTAATTCTGTTATTTTATTGTTAATCTTTTGGATTTCTACATGTTGTCTCTCTATGGATTCTTGCAACTTATTAATTTTTCCAGTATGTTCTTGAATAATCTTTTTGAGTTCTTCAACAGTTTTATCAGTGTGTTCCTTGGCTTTTTCTGCAGATATCCTAATTTCATTTGTGATATCATTAAGCATTCTGTAAATTAGTTTTTTATATTCTGTATCTGATAATTCCAAAATTGTATCTTCATTTGGGAAAGATTTTGATTCTTTTGTTTGGGGGGTTGGAGAAGCTGTCCCGGTCTGCTTCTTTAAGTGGTTTGATATGGATTGTTGTCTCCGAGCCATCACTGGGAAACTAGTTTTTCCAGAAAATCCGCTAAAAAAAAAACTGCAGTCAGATCCCTATCAGAGTTCTCCCTTTGGCTCAGGCTATTCAGATGTTAATGAAGCCGCCTGGGAAGGGTGGGGGAGGGAACAGAGAGATAGGAGAGTAGCACCTCAGAATATAGCCAGAGTTGCTTGTCTTGCTTGGAATGACTGTTATATCTGAGATTCCCGCGGGCGCGTCGCCTATGTGTGCTGGCTGTGTGGAGATTGCCCCCGGGGGGTCTGGCCCGCTGGAGTCACGGTCAGATCCTCCGCTTCCAGCCCCACGCCCAGCGTCAAGGCTCCCCTACTGGGACGGTGCACTCTCAACTCCAAAATCAGTCGCTGCCTCCCGGGGACTTCTCGTCTCTCCAGCCGCGTGGCCGTGCCGCCCCCGTGAACTAGGTGGGCCCCCTCCCGGGGTTAGTTCAGATGGGTGGAGTAGCTCCCTGTGCTTGTGCCGCGACCGAGTGTCCTGGCTGGAACGCTGTTCTCCCCACTCCAATACCAGTCGCTGCCTCCCGGGGACTTCTCCTACCGGCTGCGTCCCACGCCGCCCGCGCGACCCGGCTGGTCCCCTTCCCGGGGTTAGTTCAGGGGGTGGAGCAACTCTCCGTGTTTATGGCGTACCTGCGTGCAGTCCTAATCCCTGCGGGACGGTTCCCCGGCTCGGATGCTGCTCTTTCTGCTCCAAGATCAGTCACTGCCTCCCGGGGACTTCTCCTACCGGCTGCGTCCCACGCCGCCCGTGGAACCAGCTGGTCCCCCTCCCGGGGTTAGTTCAAGGGGGTGGAGCAGGTCTCTGTGCTTGTGCCGTACCTGACTGGTACGCTGGCTCCAGGCTCTGGAAACAATCGCTGCTTCCCCGTATTAGTTCGTTCTCCGTCTCTAAATCTGTGTTTGTTGTTCAGGGTTCGTAGATTGTTATGTATGTGATCGATTCACTTGTTTTTCCGTGTCTTTGTTGTAAGAGGGATCCGAGGTAGCGTCTGCCTAGTCCGCCATCTTGGCTCCGCCTCTGCCATGCTTTCTTAAACCAAAACAAAATCAAACATGGTGCTGTTGAGTCGATTCTGACTCATAGAGACCCTTTCTTAAACATAACACTAAAAATACAAGTGACAAAAGAAAAAAATGGATAAACTGAACTTCATCATAATTGAAATATTTTATACTTCAAAGAATACCATCAAGAAAGTGAAAGAACAACCAATAGAGTGGATTTGCAAATAATATATCTGATAAATGGCACAGATCCAGAATATGTGAAGAACTCTCACAACTCAATAATAAAAAGTCAAATAACTCAAAAAATAGACAATCTGGACAGGCATATTTCTAAAGAAGATATAAAAATATACATAAAAATGCCCAACATATTCATTAAAATAAGCAAACAAGCAAAAACCAAAAAAACTTATCAGTTGCTGTCCAGTTGATTTTGACTCATGATGATCCAAGGTGTTTCAAAGTAGAACTGCTCTCCATAGGGTTTTTGATGGCTGTGATCTTCCCAAAGTAGGTTGTCAGGACTTTCTTCAAAGGCACCTCTAGGTGAGTTCTAACTGCCAACCTTTCAGCTAGTAGTCAAGCACTTAACCATTTAGATCACCCAGGGGCTCCAAATCAAAACCACAATGAAATACAACTCTATACGCATTAAGAAAAAAACCAAACCAAACCCAGTGGTGTCGAGTCGATTCCGACTCATAGCAACCCTATAGGACAGAGTAGAATTGCCCCATAGAGTTTCCAAGGAGTGCCTGGCGGATTCGAAGTGCTGACCCTTTGGTTAGTAGCTGTAGCACTTAACCAGTACACCACCAGGGTTTCCCTATACCCATTAAAAATAAAATACCCATTAAAAAAAAAAAAAAAAAAACATTAGGATGACTAAATTAAGAAAGACAAAAACAAGTTTTGACATAATCTGGAGAAATTAGAATGCTCGTACATTGCTGGCAGAATTGTAAAATGGTGCAGCCACTTTGGAAAATAGTGTGGCAGTTCTTCAAAATGTTAAATATCGAATTACTATATTATCCAGCAGTTCCATTCCTAGGTGTATACCCAAGAGAAAAGAAAACACGTGTCCAAAAAATATTGTACACGAATTTTCACAGGAGCATTATTTATAATAGCTAAAAGGTCGAAACAGCTTGAATGTCCATTAATGAATGAATGGATTAGAAAAAATGTGGCAAAGCCAGATAGTGCAATCTTATTCAGCAATAAAAAGGCATGAAGTGCTGATAATTGCTAAAACCTCGATAAATCTTGAAAAAAAAATATGCTAATTGAAAGAAGCTAGTCGCAAAAGAACATATCTTTATGATTCTTTTTGTGTAAATGTCCAGAATAAGCAAGTCCATAGAGACAGTAGATTAGTGGTTGCCAGAGACTTGCAGGAATAGGGAATGGGACATGACTGCAAATGCCTTCGAGTTTCTTTTTGGGATGATGAAAATTGTCTAACATTTGACTGGGGTGATTTTTGTATAATTTTGTGGATATAATAAAGACCGCTGAATTGTACATTTTAAAGGATCAATTTCATGGTATGTGAATTATATCTCAATAAAGCCATTTATTTAAAGTCTGTTTTAAATGAACTGGAAACCTCTGGAGACAACTAATGCATGCAAGCTCCTGAAGAGCCCTGTAATTGAAGTAAATTTCTCTTTGATCTGTTTAACATAAAAAAATAAAATAAAAAATCAGAAATGGGGTTTCTGAGCAAATAAATTTGAAAAATGATGAGTTAAACAAAGTTAAGTAATTTAAAAAATATATCAGTACTTTCAAAGACTTTAATATGCCAGTGTGCATTGAATATTTCTTGTAGGAGACTGTATATACTATGCTCTAAAGGACTTCTGAAGCATAATTGATCTTAGTGTTCTTTTATCCAGAAGCAACTTTGTGCAACATACTTTGGGGAATGCTATCATATGGGAAAGAAATTTACCGGTAATTCTCAGTAGCTTTTCTCTATTCTCTAATATTAGAATAACATATGTTTCATTGTGTATAAACGCCTCTTATTATCATTAATCCTTTGATAACCAATAATATTCTTTGAAAGACAGGGCAGAATTTGCTATTCCCTTCTTATGCTTGGCACAGTGGTTAAGAGCTCAGGCTGCTAACCAAAATGTTGGCAGTTCAGATCCACCAGCCACTTCTTGGAAACCCTATGGGGCAGTTCTACTCTGTCCTGTAGGGTTGCTATGATTCGGAATTGACTCGATGGCAACGGGTTTGGTTTCTTATGTTTGACTCTGGTGTTCAGAGTCTTGTGAGTTCAACACCACTGAAGGGTAAAGCCAGGGTTTTGAACCTGAGTATTTAGAAGTCAACCTTTGCTCTTTCTCTTCCCCTTTGTTTTCTTTTAAAAACACAAACTTTTTCCATAGGTAAATTAAACTCGCACAGTTCCACAACATCAAGGAGAAGTGTTTTTTCATGTCTACTATTAGAAAGCCTTCTCTAAACTAACGTATAACATTGATTGACACACTTTTTTTGATGGATAACCTATCATGTTTGCTCATATGATGGATCATAGAAAGAAACAGTACTGCTTTTATGATCTTTCCTAATGTGAGAACAATCCTGCTATAAAATACATGATGATGCTAAGTCTTCCCTTCTTATCTATCATCAGAGCAATGGTTCTTGATGTAATATATCATTTTCACGACACTGGCCTATTTTAATGTTTAATTTAATGCAAAATTTAATCTTTTAGATGTTTATAAAAAATGCTCTATAATTTTGTAAAAGTGACAAATATAAGATTGGAAGTTTTTTAATGGCAAAGGAAAATAATAAAGAAGTGTTTATTTTAAAATTTAAAATATTCAAAAATGTGATCATTGGGCAGTTAGTGGTGTTCAGTTTTAACAAATAAAAAGAAAGAGCATGTAAAATAATAAGAGCTGTTAAGATGTATTGGCCCATAATTTTGTATTTTATAAGAGAAATGATTCAAATTATCACTCAGTCTTGTACCCATAAGTTTATCCCCCTGAAATTTAGAGATTTGCTAAAATTGTTACATTCCTTAGCATTAAAAAATACTATTATGTAATATTCCCCATATGTCGCCATTTCGTCCCACTGTGGTGGCTTGCATGTTGCTTTCATTTTGGAAGCTATGCCCCTGGTATTCCAAATACCAGCAGGGCCACCCTTGGTGGACAGGTTTCAGTGGAGCTTCCAGGCTAAGACAGATTAGGAAGAAGGACCTGACAGTTTTCTTCTGAAAAAAAATTGTCCAGTGAAAACCTTATGAATAGCAGTGGAGCATTGTCTGGCATAGTGCTGGAAGATGAGCCCCTCAGATTGGAAGGTGCTCAAAATACAGTTGGGAAAGAGGTGTCTCCTCAATGTGGGGTCAACCGTAATGATGTGGATGGAGTCAAGCTTAAGTGACTTTCATTTGCTGAGGTAGCATGACCCTGAATGAGAAGAAACAGCTACAAATATCCATGAATAATCATAAAGTGGAGTATTTGAAGTATGAGTCTAGGAAAATTGGAAGTAAAAAGTGAAATGGACCACATAAAGACTGATGATATCCTAGGTATTAGTGAACTGAAATGGACTTGTATTTTCATTTTCAACTGGACATTCGTGTGGTCTACTATGCCATGAGTGACAGAATTGAAGAGGAATGGCATTGCATTCATTATGAAAAAGAAGATTTCAAGTTCTATCCTGAAGTACAATGCTGTTAGTAACAGGATAATATCCATATGCACACAAGGAACTATTGTTCAAATTTATACACCAACCACTAATGCCATAAATGGATCAGGTTAAAAGCAGAGAATACCGGAAAGATGTTTACCTATGTTTTCTTGACTATGCAAAGGCATTTGACTGTGTGGATCATAAAAAATTATGTATAACATTGCAAAGAATGGGAATTTCAGAACACTTGATTGTGCTTGTGAGGAACCTGCTCTTAGACCAATAGGCAGTTGTTTGAACAGAACAAGGGGATACTGTGTGGTTTAAAGTCCGGAAAGTTGTGTGTCAGGGTTATAGTCTTTCACCATATTTATTCGTTCTGTATGCTGAGCAAATAATTTGAGAAGCTGGACTATATGCAGGAGAATGGGGCATCAGGATTGGAGGAAGACTCATTAACGACATGTGTTATGCAGAGAATACAACCTTTCTTGCTGAAAATGAAGAGGACTTGAGGCACTTACTAATGAAGACCAAAGACCACAGCCTTCAGTGTGGATTATACCTCAACATAAAACAAAAATCCTTACAACTGGACCAATAAGCAACATAATGTTAAACAGAGAGAAAAGTGAAGTTGTTAAGAATTTCATTTTACTTGGGTCCGCAATCAACGCCCTTGGAAGCAGCAGTCAAAAAATCAGAGGACAAATCTGCTGCAAAAAACCTTTTAGAGTAATACCCTTTGGAAAACAAGATGGAGTCTGAATGAATGAAATACTTTTCTGAAAAATCAAAGGAAATCATTTTGGAAATAAGATTTTTTTTTCTTTTTTTTTTTAGTAGCAGATCTAAATAAAAAGATTAAAATTAATAGGTTTTAAGCTTCAGAATTGCCCAACAATTTGTAAAATTATAAATTCTCCCTTTATGCAATCACTCCAAATACTTAATTTCATGCTTTAAAACAAATGCAATATTGCTAGGAGTCTGATAGATTCTTGATTCTTAATTTGCTCTTCTCACCTCCCATGTTATTGGCTTGAATGAAGGAATCAGTTTTTAAAAATCACAGTGTTTGCAGTTTGCATTAGGCCTAATGCCGTGATTCTCTAACCAGATAACCCAAACCAGGGTGATTTAATTACTGATGTCCTTCTAGAACATGGAGGAACCCAGGTGGAGCAACATTTAAGTGCTTGGCTGCTAACCGAAAGGTTGGTGGTTTGAACCCACCCAGCAACTGTGGCTCTGCTGGAGAAAGACCTGGTGATCTGCCTCTGTAAATATTAAGAAAACAACAAACCCAGTGTAAATATTACAACCAACGAAATGCTATAGGACAGTTCTACTCTGTCATATGGGGTCACTATGCTTTGTAATTGACTTGATGGCACCCAAGAGCAGCAACTCTTGAACATACCCAGAAGGAACTCAATGTCTGGCAAAGGTCATTTATGAACAAGTTGATTCATTCTTATCTCTGCAAACTCACCTTCTTCCTGTCCCCTGTAAAAGGTGTGCTGGTACCAGTCCTAAGCTCTGTGTGTGTGTGTGTGTGTGTGTTGTTTCATTTTCTCCATGAAAGCTTTCATTCACTCCTATGATTCAACTTTAATTTATATGCTCCTGATTCCCAAACCCATTGATCTTTAGCCCTTAGCTCAACTCTGTTCGCATAATTAAACTGCTTGCTTGCGATCTCCTCTTGGAAGCCCTACTGACATGTTAGACAGAACCCAGAGAAAAACAAACTTGCCATCTTGCTTTCAAAGTAATTTTTTTTACTGTCAGATACATCAATAGTACAACTATTTTCCTTGGCAGAATACTTAAAACCAGGGAGTTTTCTTTAACAACTTCCTTTTCTCTGCCTTAAATTCATTGAGTTGTATCGTATGGATTAAACTTTTATTTGTTTATTTTTCTTCCTTTTCATTCTTAGTGCCAGTGCCTAGTTTAGGCCCCCGTTTATCACTTCTCACATTGCGTACTTTAATAGACTCCTAAATTGTGTTCCTTTTTCTTTATTCTCTCTAAAAAATTACCTAATGCATTTTTTTGTGAATGAAATATATTCAGTATAGAAGGAGACTGTGAAATATAGCAATTATTATTATTTTGGCATGTTTTTCTCCAGTTCTAATTTTGTGCAAATTTACCAAGTTGAAATCACATGCAATTTTGGTTCCTGCTCCGTATTTAACATTGTATCATAAACTTTTGTTGGTCAATAATATTCCTATAAACAATTACTTTTTTTTTAGTAAAGCAAAAAAAAATTTTATGCTGCATATGTTCAAAGAAGCAAAAGTAGGAAACAGACAAGCATGTTGCTAGAGCCATGTCCACCCAAGTCCAAGGAAATACTACAGAATAGGCAAGAATGGAAAAAAGGACAAGCGTGTTGCTAGAGCCATGTCTGTCCGAGTCCGACTATGAACAATTCCTTTGTAATCACATATTTTTGTTAAAGAGGTATGTCATGATTTTCTTGATCAATCTCTTTGTAAAGAATTTTAAATTTCTCCCTATCATGACTACTGTAGCGCTGAATATCTTCCTGTCCAAATATTTACCTGTACCTTGGATTATTTACTTATGACAGAGTATTACAGTTAAAAGTAACATATCAAGGAGTGTGTGTATTTTTAAGATTCTTGATACATATTTACAAATGACCAGAAATGTTTTACTCCGACATTATATAAGAATGCCATACTGCCCTATTCTTGAAGCAATGAGTCTTATTATTCAATTTTTTAAATCTTTGCTGATTTAAGAATTGAAAATGATACCTAATTTATAAAATAGACATTCTTTATCATTCCTAAAACTGAATATTTTTTACTTGGTTATTTTAAACATATTTCCAATTTTCAAGGGCTTCCCTAATATTTTGTCTTATATTGTGTTTCTAACAAATTTGATTACTCCCTATTCCTTATCAATCTTCCAGGACAATTGGAGGCCATCAGGCAACTTTGGTTCTGTGTCTTGTCCATGCTTTTTCCTATACTATATATATATTTTCATATATCTGTCAGTGAAAATCTTACCCTATATTTCGAGACCTAATTTCTGTGAAGCCATTTCACATCCTCCCAAAAAAAACACCACTGCAGTCCAGTCGATTCCGACTCATAGCGACCCTATAGGACAGAGTAGAACTGCCCCCATACAGTTTCCAAGGAGCACCTGGAGGATTTGAACTGCAGACCTCTCGGTTAGCAGCCATAGCACTTAACCACTATGGCACCAGGGTTTCCTCACATCCTCCCGTGAGCTATAGTTTATTTCTTCATTGAACCCCAGGACCAGCTTTTGTAGTTGCTTAAGGATATCTACTTTTTCATACGTTTTATCATAATTATATGGCTAGCGACTTCTACTGCAACAGTAGTTATTTTTACTTTATTTTGGGAATAGGAAGTGCCAATATTGTGAGGCTACTCCAGTGGAAAGTCTGTACCCAAAATAAAATGATGCAAATTCCTTTTCCTCAGTTAGCTTTGTGACAATATTTATTTTTGTTATTTTAATCTTAAAATAAATATTCAGTTAATTTTTAGGTTGTCTTCCACAAGTTACAGCAATGTAGTTAGGAAAAGTTTTTAGATTTGTGACTTAAAATAACTATTTGGGCAACTTAACAAACTAAAAAATTGACCTAAGAGCAATAATCTGATCCCCAAAGACAACTCATGTAACATTAATTGCTTTTGTTATGTTATTTCAGGGTTTATTCAGACCTTATAATAGGGTTTCCGTGAATTAAACTACCTGGTTTAAAATTTGCCTAACATTCTGATATTTTCCCAGGCTCACAGAAAATTAATGGACTGAATAGGAGTAGACTTTATCTTACACCTCACCAGATAGAATTCTAAGAGGGAAAAAGAAGTTGTTCCCCAAGTGTTTTATAAGACTCTTTGGAGGAAAAAGACAACAGGAGGTCATTTATTAAACTTTTATTCATTCACGAATTGCCTAAAATAATCCAGGCAATGTGTTATGGTCTAGAGATAACGAGGGCAAAGTCGGAGTTAATTCTCTCAAGGGATTACAACCTATTGGCATAGATTGAAAATTCAGAGTGCCATGACAGAAATTCTGTGAGAAAGGTCTCAGAGGAAGGGCAGGATGGATTAGACTGGACAGGAATGAGGTGGAGGTCAAGAAAGGCTTCCCTTGGCAGATAGATAACACTTAAACTTCATTTTATAGGCCAAGTAAGGATTAGCCAGGTTACAATATGACCTTATTCATCCAACTGTAGTTCTCTGAAACATCAAGTCCCTTTACTATGGTTGATTTTAACAGAAGGTTCTGGGCACCAGAGAGCAGGAGATCCTTAGCAAGGAATTCATAAATATATTTGCTTTAGTCAAACTTTGCATTTGGCTTTTGACCTTTTGAAAAATCACTACCAAAATTATTAATTAAACTTTCCCTTATTAGTATTACTAATTCCCTTTGAATGTCTTTTCATTTAATATAAACGTGGTTAAGAGATATTTTAAAACATGAGATCCTACACTAGGAAATTTCTTCAAATCTTTCCTTATGAAAATATTTCTTCTGCTTTTTTGATGTAATGGAGGTTGGCTGGATAAGTCATTTTATAAAACTTATTCCTAACCGTCTTGATAGTATCAAATTTCTTTACCTTTGCAAAGTCTGGGAATCAATATTTAATGCCATTTGAATCTGAATTTTTAAACTCTTACCTACCATATTTTTACACAAATAATGTGCACCTTCTACCTTTGTTTGCCAAATGCGCCCTCCCTCCTGCTAGGTACTTTTGTAAGCTGTGCAATTTTTTTATACGTTGCTGTGAGAAAAAATTAGCATAGCACACTTATGAAAATACCTCCTGGGGGGTAGGGAGTGGTTGGCACACATTATTAAAAAAATAAAAGGCACACATTATTTTCTTAAAAATAATGTTTCTTAGATGCGTGGTGTATTTTTTCCTTAAAATTTAAATGAAATAGTTTCATGTATTTTGAAAATATGAATAAGGATTCCATAGTATTTGTCCCTTCTCATTGCTTAGAAATTCTGTTAACAAATCTTTTATTTTACTATTCAGAAATTTAATACCACTTTGTGATTTTTCCTAATATTTTAATTGTTCTTTGAGAGCTTACCTTCACTGTAATAAGTTTTTTCATTTAGACACATTCATGATGTTTATATAATTTGTACCTATATTTGAGAGCTGATTTCAAATATTCCTTGAATCCTGTGAGAGAATCTTCTGTTAATTCAGTTTCTGCTATACTTTATATTTTTCTTTGTGTTCATTTTTTAACTCCATTTATAACATTAACTTTTTTGTTTAAGGAAACTTTCTTGATCCACATAAAGTATTTATATGCAGAAGACACCCCAAATTTCAACTCACTCTCCAAATATTTATGAAAGGTCTTTTAAACTCTTCTATTTTCAAGTATCTACCAAATTAATTTTAATAGATTAAAGAATAAACAGCTACATCAATTTAGGGATATAATTAAGGGTCAATTTCTAAACTATCCCTTTGGTGACCGAGTTATTTTCCCCTTTGAATTTTTTGTTGATAGCATGTGTTTTCACTAATGGAAGGTATGTTGATTAAAGGACCAATTCAGAATTTTTGTTGTGAGTTATGGATTTTGATACCCATTATCTGGGATCAAATATGTCCCAGCAGACCTTGGATGTAGGAAATCCTACCAATATGAGTGAATGATAAAATTGTTTTTATTTTATTTTTGCATTTATTGGAAATTTGCAAAACATGAGCTACACCATGAAGGCACCTGGCGATGACTGCACATGCATTTTATCCTAGCCTCCTTGTTTACCCTTTTTGTATTATTTTTCATGAAAATTTTCAAAACTTGGTACAATGTATTCTTCGTTAATACAAAAGCAGTACTTACAGTCCAAATAAATAAAGCCAAAGGATTTTTTTTAAATCTCATAAAAATTACCCCTACAATGCATTCTTCATTATTGCAGAAGCAGTACTGACAGGAAGAATAACTAAAACTAAGGGAATTGGAATCTCAGGAAAATTAACAGTGTTATGTAGGCTCAACGGCACTGGGTTTTTGGGTATGTAGTCTTCATTATAACAAAGCAGTACTAACAGCCAAGAAGCAGAAATAGCTGCCCTGGAATACTGTAGAACTGCTCACAGAGGTGTATTCTACTTGCTACACATGGAAGCAATGATTGGGTCCTAAGATTAAGTACAGGGTAAGCATAACTTACAGGAGCTCAGAGTCTCATGAAAAGTATTACTGCAATGCATTATTTCTTATTGCAAAGGCATTATTTACTGTCCAAAAGCCAGAAAAGCAGGGAGCCATGAACACCTGGAAATAATGAATGGCATCAAGGAGAGAATGGCCACTATGACTGAATGAAGACTGGGAATAGCTTATTCTTAGGATAAGTACATTCTCAGGAGAACATAATATCTGGGAAACAGTGAGGAGGCTTATCTCACAGAAATAAAGGCAAACCTGTCAGAAGTTTAGAAAATTCACACATTCTGGAGTCATCACTTAAGACAATGTTCAATCTACACAAAAATGAGGCTCCTACTCAGGGTTCCCAAAGAACTCCAAACCTATGTATGTATGTATGTGTGTATGTATATATCTATATCCATATCCATATCCATATCTATATCTATATCTATATCTATATCTATATCTATATCTATATCTATATCTATATCTATATCTATATCTATATCTATATCTATATCTATATCTATATCTATATCTATATCTATATCTATATCTATATCTATATCTATATCTATATCTATATCTATATCTATATCTATATCTATATCTAATCTATATCTATATCTATATCTATATCTATATCTATATCTATATCTATATCTATATCTATATCTATATCTATATCTATATCTATATCTATATCTATATCTATATCTATATCTATATCTATATCTATATCTAATCTATATCTATATCTAATCTATATCTAATCTATATCTATATCTATATCTATATCTCAAACCCGTTGTAGTCCAGTCGATTCCAACTCATAGTGACATGGTTGGGATAACATGGTGTTCCATGGATCATCAAA
The DNA here is from genome assembly GCF_024166365.1 of Elephas maximus indicus. Classification (NCBI taxonomy): domain Eukaryota; kingdom Metazoa; phylum Chordata; class Mammalia; order Proboscidea; family Elephantidae; genus Elephas; species Elephas maximus. Next base: position 54,563,184 of record NC_064833.1, on the reverse strand, counting down.
GGGATATGGTACAAGTAGTAAGAACACAATTGTTTTAATTCTCATTTAGATCTTTTATAAGAACTATAAAATTGTGTCAGGGCATCCCCAAGACCACTCCAGGTTTGATGATTTGCTAGGGGAACTCATAAGACTCAGCATATAGTCATACAGCTATGGCTTACTACTGTGAACAGATACAAAGGAAAATCAACAAAGAGAAAGGTGAATGTGGTGAATTCCAGAGCAAACCAGATGCCAGCTTCCATGGGTAGTCACCCAGGGGAGTCACAAAGGACACACTTAAATCCCCAGCAGTGAGCTGTAACGACACTTGTGGAGTGCCCAGGATTCTTAGTGGGGGCTGATCACATAGGCATCCTCTGCCAGCATATACACAAATTCCAGACTCCCAGAAGGAAAGCAAGCAGATGTTCACATAAACCACCCTGTGTGCACTGTTTAGGCATAGTGAACCATGCAAGGAACCGTCTCAAAATTCAAGTGTCTAGATGCCAGCGCAGGGCCAACCTTGTAAGCAGGCCTTTCAAAAGGTAGCAGTCAGGCCTGCTATGTTAACTCTTTTCTGTACACTGACTTATGCATATACACACAAACACATACAAACATATAATATACTTCATATGTACATATACCAACCAAAACCAAACCTGTTGCCTTTGAGTCAATTCTGACTCATAGCGACCCTACAGGACAGAGTAGAACTGCCCCACTGGGTTTCCAAGGAGTGCCTGATAAATTTGAACTGCTGACCTTTTGGTTAGCAGCTGTAGCTCTTAACCACTACGCCGCAAGGGTTTCGTGTGTATGTGTACGTATACATATTTAATATATGTCTGTCTCCTGTGTGTCTGTATGTACACATATGTGTAAGTTTGTGAGTGTATCACAACCTTCAGATATAGGAATTTATTTGAAAGCCTCCAGAATTTAATGTACTTTGTGACTTTTGACAAGTTATGTACTCTTCTAAGTCTTGATCTCTTTATCTGCAAAATGGGCTAATGATACATAACATTCGAGGTTATAAGACAGATTATTGTAAAGCAATTAACACAATGCATGGCCAATATTTGGTACTTAGTATGTGCTACTTAGGAGCCCTGGTGGTGAAAGAGTTAAGTGCTTGCCTGCTAACCAAAATGTTGGCAGTTTGAACCTACCCAGCAGCTCTGCAGAAAGACCTGGCAATCTGTTCCCATAAAGATCACAGTCTAGGAAACCCTATTGGGGCAGTTCTACTGTCACATGAGGTCACTATGAATCGAAAATCAACTAGATGGCACAAAACAACAACATGTAATATTTACTCTTCTTAGTAAGTTTAGTATATTTGAATAACATGATCAGCTACGTTGACGTTGATGGATTTTTTTTTTTTTTAAAGATATACTGGGAAGCGGGGAGAATCCCATAACTAACTGCTGAGGAGAGACCTGCTTTGGGGAGTAGGGGAAGGCCTGGGGAACGGTACAGGGGGCTGCTCATTTACTCCGGGAATTCACCATGGATGAGTCTCAACTCGGCGAGCTGCTCCCCGTTTTTCCCTGTCCCAGTTCACCCCCTTCTGGGTTGCTCAAGGGTAGGTGGGCATGGGTGGTAGCAGGGTTTTTACTCAGGCCTCTGGAAGGGCACCAAACTATTCTGCTTGCTACCTTCCCTCCATCTCCTCCCTGCCTTTCACAGTCCCCTTCCACCTGCTTCCTGTTCTGCCAGGTCTGCCACCCACCCTACCCCTCTTTTCTGGCTTCTGCACCTCCGGATTGCCTGGTGGTCTACTTTGTTTCCTTTTGTGTTTCTTTTCCTTTTTTGAGTTTCAGCATTTTGAAAATATAGATAAAAGCTTGTTTTTTAATGGGCTGTTTTTCTAGGAATAGCCGATCAATAAATAGCCATTCACTGAAATCTAAGAACATTAACCTATATTTTAGGAAGAGTGTGTCTAAGTGTGTGTTTCCAAATAAATACATTTATTAAAAATTCTGGTTTGTGAAAGTTTGGGTGATAAGAGATGAGTCTGTAGTTATATTTCTAATCAAGCACTATAATTTTATTCAATAATTAACAGTGTCCTTTTTGGTAAGGTCCATCTAAATTACACCACAAATAACTTATTTTTTTTGTTTGAGTGTGTGAACTTTAATTATTACATCTTTTACAGTAGTGGCTTTATTAATTTAAAAAGTGTATACACAGATAATACCAAGTTCAAGAACACAGAAAGTAATATAAAATCTTAATGATATTGCCTTCCGTCTAGATGTACTAAGGGAATTAACAATAATTTGAAGTGTTTCATTTCACACTATACTTCATTCTCTCATGAAAAACTACACTACCAAGTCTTCTAGACTTGCTTTTTTTAATATGATGGTGATATGGTTATATCATTAAAGTATATTCATACAAACACATATATATTAACTTTTTACTTTTTTATTTTTAGACTCATATAAACTATTTTGAAATATGCCATTTTTCTTAAAAATGAATCATGATATCTGTCTAGGTCACACGTATAGTCTTATTTTATGATAATTTAAATCATATACTTTAATAAATATATATGTATCTACATATATAGAGAGAGAGACAGAGGGGTGTGTGTGTGTGTGAGAGAGAGAGAGAGAGACTATGCTACATAGACCATCGTAGTAATCCTGAGTTGTAATAGGCTATGTTTAAATACTATCTTTACCACTTCTGGCCCTTTGATCTTGGGTAACATACTTAATTTTCAGTGTCCTCAGTTTCCTAAGCTGTAAAATTGGAACAACAATAGTACTGGACTCACAGAGTTGTTAAGAGAATAAAAAAGAGTTAATACATGTAATGTGCTTAGAACAGTCTCAGGCATGCAATAATAAGCTCAAGAAAAAGAAGCAGCTCAAAAAAATATTTGCCGTCGTATTATTGATACATATTTATGTTTTCTCCAACTTTCCCCACTACATTTGCATCTTGTTCAATTTTACTGATATACCATTTAATCAGGACAATTCGTCCAAGCTCTTAACCACCGCACCACCAGGGCTCCGAATACTTCATAGTTTACTAGAATTCAATACCTTTTGGATTTCTTTCTTTTTTAGACAAAAGTTACATTCAGTGAAGTACATATATACACCTTAAGTGTATCATCTGTTGAGTTTTGTCGTATATTTTAACCCAGATCCCCACCAAAATATTGAATTTTACCATCGTTCCGGAAAGTTTTCTCATGTTTCTTCCCAGTCAATGTCTGCTCTACCCTCTAGAGGCAATGATTGTTCTGTTTGTGTTTGCTTGCTTTGTTTTTACTATAAATTGGTTTGCATGGAGTGTTTAGAACTTTCTAATGAACTTAAGCAGAATGGATTCTTTTCTGAAAGAGATTCATCAGTGTCGCGTTATCAGTAGTCCGTTCCTTTTTATGGCTGAGTCGTACATGTACACCGGAGTGGGTTTATGTCCTCCTCCGGGTAGTCACCTAACGTAGTACATGTACACCGGACTGGGTTTGTGTTCTCCTCTGGGTAGTCACCTAACGTTGTACATGTACCCCGGAGTGGGTTTATGTTCTCCTCTGGGTGGTCACCTAATCTGTTTCCAGCTTTTGGCCATTATGATAAAGCTTCTGTGAACATTCCTGTGCAAGTCTTTTTTTTTTTGGACATCTGCTTTCATTTCTCTTGAGTAAATAACCAGAATTTACTGTATTTTTACGCAAATAACGTGCACCTTCAACATTTGTTGGCCAACTCCTGCCTCCCCCTCCTCCATGTGAGGTATTTTCACAAGTGCTGATATGCCAATTTTTTTTACATGCTGCTGTTAAAAAAAAAAAAAAAAAAAAAAAATATATATATATATCAATAAAGCCCTGAGGAAAAATACCTCATGGTGGGGAAAGGAGCGGTTGGCAAACAAAACAAACAGAGAAGGCAAGGGATATTTGCATAAAAATTGCTGGGACATAGGTTAGGTGTGTATTTAATTTTGTAAGAAACAGATACTTTTACAAAATTAGTTGTAAAATTTTACAGTCCCAACAACAATGTATGAGATTTTCAGTTGCTTTACATCCTTGCTAATATTTGATATTTTCAGTCTTTTTAATTTCAGTCATTCTCTGTGTGTGTGTGTTTACATATAAATGTACTTATTAAAAATGCTGCTTTGCAATAGGGATTATTCTTATTTTCTTCTCTTGTACCTTTTATTTTTAAATTTTTGAGAAGATTTTTTTAAGCAATAAATTAGGCAGCTGTGTTACAAAGTTTACAAATAAATTTAGCTAAGAAAAAAACTTGTCAATATTATACAAATGACTACAGTACTTGTAGTTTGGGATAAAATTTCAAGGAACTTGATTGTTATGTTCAGCTAACTAGAAGCAAAGATAACGTCTTCTGAGAACTGTGTTAGATGGCTGAACAAATGATCTGAGTGATATGAAGAAACTAAAGACAAAGATTCATGTGAGATGTTTGAATAAAATGTTTTATACATTTTGATATAAGAATGAAACATTTCCAAATTTATATTACTTTATACAATGTGATTTTAAGCATTAATATTAACTACATTAAATATTATAATGAAGTACAGTGTTTTTCATCAAGGATCTCTAAATGTTTATTAACTTAGTTTGTCCAAGAACTTTCTAAATGATCTTCTCATTGGTATAATTTGGTTATGAATATTAATTTTGAAATTTTCAATATGTTTAAACTCTTTAATAGTAACTCCAACAATGTAAAATTTTATTACATTTACTGAATAATTAAAAAAATAAATAAAAGTTTTAATGCACAAAGATAAATTGACTTAGCCTGGCAGTTTTCGAGCTTGGAAGTCAAGTCTACAAAGGAATGACTCTCTCAAGTTTATGTAACGAATGGCAACCCTATGATTAAATCTAGGCCTCTTTCCTCTTAGACTGGCACTTGATGAATTTACAGCATCTTATTTTGAAAAGAGAGAATAATCGATATATATAGTAAAATATTTAAAATGGCATTTACCTAATATTAATAAAAACAGTCCCTTTTAATATACAGTCTCACCTTTTTCATTACAAATACAGTTACCTTTATGTTTAAATAGAGTTGGCAGCTCCCAGAATAGCTTAATTTGAGAGTGTAATTTGAAAGCTGATGAGATATTTTGTGTCAAAAGTATTTTTTCCATAGATCTTAAATTCTTCCAGTTTGTTTAACTCTTAAAGGGCCTGTTAATGTTACAGATATTTTTATCATGCAAATGTGAAAATTAATACATTGTAAGCAAAGATTGTTTAGGCAACTTCACTGTCACTAGGCAAAGGCCTAAAGGAAAAGGAAGGTTTTCTTGAGAGAAACAAAGGCCATTTTCTTGGAACATGACACTTACAGTGACTCCCAGTTTTACATGTATGTTCTAATTATGGCATGTATGTTAGGTGCTACCGTTTAAATGAAATATAAGAGCAGAGTTACTGTTTCATGCAATTGTTTTTACACATGGTAATGGCTGTCATTCCTAAAGTAGGCAACTGTTCATAATCACAAGATACTTCTTTGATCTTTGCTGGTTTATTTAAACACAGCTTTTCATTCCAAACAATGTTGCATTTAGATGTTAAATTCCTGAAAGTCATTTTATCTATAAGCGCTTTCCTTAAAAATGCCATTCTTTAAATATAGTTATTGGAATTGATATTCTACGTAGTGGTAATTGTCTGTGGTGATGTGTCTACATGATAGTAATGGATGGACCAGTTATGCTGAGTTAAGTGAAATACCAACAATACTTATATGCAGACATTCTTCGCAGCTGTAAATGAAAAATAAGGACAGTAGTTTAAACCAATCTTGCATTTTATTATGTTATATAATGAGAAATCATGAGATAGGTGTTTGATAGGGTGGGGCTTCTGAAATTCTCTTGATCATTTCCTTTTAGTTGCAAGATGCCTGTCCCAGCGGCAACATTATATCGCTGTTCTAAATCCTAAAACCAAACCCATTGCTGTTGAGTCGATTCTGACTCATAGCGACCCTACAGGACAGAGTAGAATTGCCCTGTAGAGTTTCCAAGGAGCACCCTTGGAAACTGCCACCCTTTTGGTTAGCAGCAGAGCTCTGTTCTAGACAGCAAAAAGGACAGAAGAAGGGGTGGTGTGTATTTTAGGAAAGCAAAAATTCTTCTAGTGTTCTATTAACTGGAACTGTGTCACATGGTCACACATATAAAAGCATATGGGAAATATGGTTTTGAAACTGGCACATGCAACTCTCAATAAAATTGTGATTTTGTTTGTAAAAGAAAGGAGAGAGTTAATTCTGAGTAGAAGCCCTGGTGGCATAGAGGTTAAGAACTTGGCTGCCAACCAAAAGGTTGGCAGTTCAAATCCACCAGCCTCTTCTTGGAAACCCTAAATAGAGCAGTTCTACTCTGTTCTATAGGGTCACTATAAGTCAGAATCGACTTGACAGCTACGAATTTGGTTTTTTATTTTAGGTAGGCAACTAGCAGCCCCTGCAATAAACATTATTTCACACAATGCATACCTTTTTACAATTTTTATTCTATGCTAAGAAATACCAGTTAACTCTGTACAAAAACAGAAAATAAATGTATATGTTGCGATACACCTTTTTCCCAGGCTCTTTTTTACGTCTGTGTAATTGGTTGAAACACCACCACTAGTCTTACAAAATTTTGTTATCTGTTATCTTTGCAGCGTGCTAATTACCATGCAGTGCTCATATAGCTCATTTGATAGCTGTTGTAAGAGCAATGTCTGCAGTGTCCTAATCATTTGGATTAGATCACAGTAAGAAGTGATACTGTGCTGCCCAAAAAAGGATCTATTTTAAGCTGGGGCATAACTCTTACTTTAAAGCAGACTTTAAAGTTTACTTTCGTGCCATCACAGGGTATGAATAGTCATCAAGAAATCCCTGCTAATAAACACTCAACTTAGGGGGGAAAAGAGTCAGAGAAGGCAAGCAGTTGGCATCATTTAAAGCATAGAAGGAAACACAATTGTTGCTAAAGGTCAATTTATAATATTTCTGCTTACAACAAGTTAAAAAGAAAAGGGAAAGAAAGACCTCCTCACAGCAACGCAATGATTTGCTCCAATCCCATAAAGTAATGCAAACAATTGAGAAATGGAGAGACACCACTCAGTTCCCACGCCCTGCTTCTTTAAAGGAACAGGAAGAGCTGGAATTGATTTACATTGGATTCAAATTGCTCCCAAGTGAATATACCTGCCAGACCTATGGGCACACAGTTGAACTTTAGGAATTGGATTGGTTGCAGTTGTTGGAGAACTACAAGGCGGAGCAGGAGAAGTTACTGGAAACAACTCTTATTTCTAGTAATATCAGTCTTCTTCTTCCCTCACCTTTTCCAAACTGTCTCCTTTATTAAGTTCTATGAGTCATATCATCATATCCAGAGGAAAGATAAATTAATAGTAGATCTATATTGCTGAGTCTGAATCAACTCGATGGCAATTTTTTTTTTTTTTTTAATGTCATGACTTATATCAGATAAAATGGCATTTTTTTTTGGGGGGGGAGGGGGTGTGATTAAACTTTAAAAAGAGTTCAAGGGCTTTTCTGGTCTAATTTTTTTCATAATACCTTAAACCTATTAATCATGGTATCTTACCATGGGTATTTCCTAGAACCTGGCAGTTGCCTGAGAGGATGTGTTACTACATATAATTGAAGAGTACTCCACGTGTAGACGTGCCTTTGCTGCTCTTGTTATTTGAGTACATTATTTGTAAATGCCTAAGTGCTACATTTTACATAAAGTAAAAGAAATCTGGTAAAAGTAAAGCAAGTATAACATGTATGTTAGTCATATCTGTATCAAACAACCTGGAAAATAAAGTCTGCTGTGTATCTTTTTTGGTTCTGTTTCAGTGGTGGGAAATGAAGGATTTTATGTGATATTGAAAGGCCTCGCTCGACCTCTAACAAAGGTATACAAACACCTGATTGAAGGAAATGAAGCAAAAAGTTCTTTAAAATCTCAAAGTTTCCGGAACTTGTTTTACAATGAAGACTTCAGAAATTCTATAGTTCCTGAGATGTACCTAGGCTCACATGATTCAATGGTAAGAAATGAATATTTGTTTTCCCATAAGAAACAAGGTGCCATTCTTGTGAAATTTTGTCATTTCCAAATATTTAAATCCAAATATCTTCAATGAGTCCTGAAATATAGCAAGATTTTATATATATATATATTTAAATGTAAATTCTACTGTTAATTTTGAACTTGAAATTTGTCTCAAAAATTTTGATGAGAGATGCCTTTAACAGCATACTACCCCCTAGAAAGGGCTATGTGGTATATTTGGTAACTGAGGCAAGGTCATGTGACTGGATTAGTGAGATGAGCAGAGAGCAGTCTGAGATGTTAGGGGAGTGAACAGGTCGTTTGAAGAGGGAGATACAGAGAACAGATCAAGAAGTGTCTTTTAAATTAAGAATATGTGTGTTATGGATTGAATTGTGTCCTCCAAAAAGATATGTTGAAGTCCTAATCCCTGTATCTATGACTAGGACTTTGTTTAGGGGTATAGAATCTCTCTTTGAAGATGTTATCAGCAACTAAATTATTGAGTAATACTGCAGTAATGTTGGTCCTAATGCCTTGCGAATGGTGTCTTAAAAATGGAGAGAATAGACATGGAGACAGAGTCACACAGGAGGAAGATTCCATATGATGATGCATATACAAGTAGTAAAGGAATTGCAAGAATTGCCAGCGACCACTAGAAGCTAGAAGAGAGGGGCAACAATTCTTTTCTCAGAACTCTCAGAAGGACTCAACATGGCTGATAACCTGATGAAGAATTCTAGCCTCCAGAGCTGTAAGACAATAAATTTCTCTCCTTTAAACCCAGCCACTTTGTGTGTGTGTGTGTTTTAATGGTAACTCTAGGAAACTAAGACTGTATATTTATCTCAAGGAAAAAAAAAAGATCTCAAGAGCAATGCTAAAATAATAAGGGGGTTGATCACATTATTATAACCAGAAAAATCTTACTTGAAGAAAATCTTTTGCCTGTAAGTTGTATTTCAAGACTATAAGATGGTCAAAAAATAGTACTTCAATGTCTTTCTGGGCCTCTAGATACTCCACATGTGCATTAGCTCTGGTTTAAGTAGAACTGTGGCTAAAAGTCAGTTTTAGATTTACGGTGGCCAAGAAGTCCGCAGTAGAAAAGAGCCAAAGGAGTTAATTCAGGCCAAATTGTTTATCATTACGGGTTGAAGTCAGGAAAACTTAGAATCAGCATCAATTTCAGGAAGAATGAACATGGACAAAACCAAGAAAGAAAGACTGCCAGATAAGGGTAAATCAAGGATTGAAGAGAAACAGGTTAGGAGAAATCTACTTCAAACAACTACAACAAAACAATGTTATAGTATCTTGCATTTTGAAAGCCTTAAAGAAGAATAGAAAGAGGCAAGTTGGATGAAAAATAAGTCTACCTTAAGTATTTAGACTTTGTTTGTATTAAGACTTTAAGGCCCTTTCCAACTCAGCACTAAATTTGCATATTCTGCCTCTGGGGAAGAAGGGAGGAGATGAATATCCAGAAAGGGAGAGGAAGTCAACAGCCAGCATTAAGGCTTTTCTTTAAATACCTTAGCTTGTGGAAGACAAGAAAAGATTCAAGGCACAGTCTGATCTGGTAGAGAGTATGTCAGAGGGCCAGTTGGTGGGCATTTTTAAGGGGAGAGACACAGGAAGAAGGAAACAAGGGAAGAGGTGACCATTGTTTCAATGAATAAGTGAGTGGGATGGTGAAGGGTATGGTAAAGCTAACTATATTATCATTATTATATCGTGCAATGTAATTATTTATTATCAGTTTTACCGATTTGACTGAAATATGGTGGCTGAGGGTATCTCTACTTCATTTAAGAATGGGGGTTTGTAACCTAGGAACCATGGGCTCCCTAAGGAGCCATGCTTTAGAAGAAATGAGAACCTGAAATAAAATGCAAATATCTGTGCACACGTGCCCTTCTTTCAGGAAAGAGTCCCTAAAAGGGACTGATTTCAAAGCATGCATCATCTCCAGATACTAAAAAATTCTTAAGAAAGTGGTTTGAGACTGGTAGTGGTCAAGGGATTTCTTTCACTGTTAATATTGTTTATTTTATATTCTGTGCATGCAAACTTTATAGATTTGTACATTTTACAGGAGTGAGCATGAAGCAATAAAATAAACCATTTTTTGAGGAGTTTAAATTATTTTTATAAACAATTAGTATGTGATGTTTTATAATAAGATTTATAGTATAGTATATATTTCCATTCATATATATTTTAATTTAAACTCCTTCTCCTAGTTCAGTATGTGTTCTGACAATTTAAGTATTTATATCCAGAACTTTGGCTAAAATTTTCACCTTGTCTACTGTACTTCTGGTCTTTTTGAGGGCCCTTTTTAACAAATCTCTTTGGATATGTTTTAACCTGTAGTTCTTTTAGAAAGCTGTGCCTTATAAAGTACAGACTATGTTTTATTTTGGGTGAGCAACTTCCTTCTCCTTCCACAGTAACCCTAACCTAAGGACTTATGCAAATAAATAAACAAACAACAACAAAAACAAACGAAAAACCCAGAAATAAAAACAAATGCTTTCTCTTACTAATAAAAAACCAAAAACTGAACCCACTGCCGTCAAGTCGATTCCAACTCATAGCTGGAAACCCTGGTGTCGTAGTGGTTAAGTGCTATGGCTGCTATCCAAGAGGCAGGCAGTTTGAATCTACCAGGTGCTCCTTGGAAACTCTATGGTGCACTTCTACTGGGTCTTATAGGGTCGCTATGAGTATGAGTCTCTCACTAATAAAGAATGGAAAATCTAGCTTCTTCCAGCATATTTTCATAGCTTACGTGAACAGACTATTTGCCCTGAAACCTAGGCATTTCCAGGAACTATTTATTTTTATCTTAACTGTCAAGATTTCTTCTTACACAACAGCCAGCATTAAGGCTTTTCTTTAAATACCTTAGAGAATTATTTGATATTAATCAGACATGGTGATTTGTTTCCTAATTCAGAGTTCAAGGAATTATTAAATACCAGTTAAAGGGTAATGAAAATAGAAATGTAATTTTTTTCCATCCAAGTTCATGGACTCTCCAGCTGATCATTTGTGAATATCACAGTTCAATCAATGCATATAACAAGTTCTTAAACAGTGTACCATTCTAAAGGATATGTAAATATCTTTCCCCACATTTAATGTTAATTTTAAGATACCAGCATTCTTTCACAGAATGGTATGTCGTAGGTGGAGTTCCATGGGCAATAGGCTCTGAGATTTTTCTGCAGGTGATTTATTTGGAAGTGCGCTCAGGAACACCACCTTGTGAGGGAGTGAAGGAAGCAGAGTGGAGTAGAAGTTGATCTGTGATGCAGTTGCAAGAGAGGACGCAGCTGATCCCACTGAGAGCTGGGATAGCCTTCAGAGTCTGAGGTAAGGAGAGTAAGGTTGTTGTTCCACTCTACTGACAAGTCATTGGATATAGGCCACCGGTGGAGACAGGCAGCCCCTTCAGCTGAGGGCAATTCCTGGAAAGTGACTTAAATGTGACCTGTTAATGCCAATGCTCCTGGAACTGGGGAAATGAGTGGTTGAGTTCTGAAGGGGGAAACTGGGCAGTGCACCACAGCATCCACTACAGTCCAGCTCCTGCACCACTCAGATGAATTTACTTTATGTTATATAGTCACCCTATCTGGAAACAACTCTTCCAGGATGCTGAGAAAACGTATGAGAAAAAAAGTTAGTGGGACAAACTGCAAGACTCACTGTTGTAGCTGGTTTCAGGAATACACAGATATCATAATCCCCTCCTTTAGTACCTGTTTTAGTCATCTAGTGCTGCTGTAACAGAAAAACCAGAAGTGGATGGCTTTAACAAAGAGAATTTTATTTTCTCATAGTCTGGTAGGCTAGAAGCTCAAATTCAGTGTGTCAGCTCCAGGGGAAGGCTTTCTGTGTAGGGTCTGGAGGAAGGTCCTTCTCATCAACCTTCCCCTGGACTAGGAGCTTCTCTGAACAGGAACCCCAGTTCCAAAGGACACGCTGTGCTCCCAGTGCCACTTTCTTGGTGGTATGAGGTCCTCCATCTCTCTGCTCGCTTCTCTCTTTTATGTCCCAAAAGAAACCAGTTTAAGACACAGTCCAATCCCATAGATTGAGTCCTGCCTGATCAACACAACTGCTGCCCATTCCCCCTCATTAATATCATAGAGGCAGGATTTACAACAGTTAAGAAAATTACATCAGTGACAGTACCCATTCGAGATACTCCTCACTCTCAGCTAGCATCTCTGGTTATTAAAATGGCAGATCTGATGGGTCAGCCCAGACTCTTATCCGTGAAAGATTTCAGGTCTTGGTTGTCATGGACTTTTTACCATGCGGCTGCTACACTTGTCCACTTGCCATCAAAGCTAGGCAGTGGAATACCATCCCTTCTATATGATGCTGTGTGTTGAATTGTGCCCCCAAATAAGTGTGTTACCTTGGCTGGGCCGTGATCTTCAGTATTGTGTGGTTGTCTCCCATTTGGTGATCTAATGTGTTTATCCTATGTGTTGTAAATTTTAACCTCTACGATATTGATGAGGCCAAATTAAAGGCAGTTATGTTAATGAGGCAGGACTCAATCTACAGGACTAGGTTATATCTTGAGTCAGTCTCTTTTGAGATATAAAAGAGAGAAGCGAGCAGAGAGGAGAGGAAACTCCTACCAATAAGAATGAAGAACAAGGGGAAGAGTGTGTCCTTTGGACTCAGGGTCCTTGTTCTGAGAAACCCCTAGACCCAGGGGAAGATTGGTAACAAGGGCCTCCCCAAAAGCTGACAGAGAGAAAAAGCCTTCCCCTGGAGTCCTTGAATTTGGATTTCTAGCTTCCTAAACTATGAGAGACTAAATTTCTGTTTGTTAAAGCAATCTGTTTGTGGTATTTCTGTTATAGCAGCACTAGATAATTAAGACAAATGACTATTCTACTTATGTGACTTTTTTGCCAGCACTGGGGTGGCTGATAATACAGGATAGCTGACTTTCACTGGCAGAGTCATTCTGTCTACTTGTATCTTGGTGGACACTCTTCTGTGGTGGATATTCCAGTGGGCACTGATATTTTCATTACAAAGATTTTCACATTCCATCCACTTTCATTTTTCCCAGATTGTCTTCTCCTTGATCTTCTAATCTTTCTCATTCTATGTTCCTGGCCAACTAGCAAAATCATGGCAACTGTCGCTGAGTCCATCATATTTTTATTTCAGTCCACTTTTATTTGTACTTAAAGTGGATGACTAATTTCATTCCCTGAAGCTGTAACCGTTGGAAGGATTTCCTCTAACCATCGGGAGTGTCTTTTATGACCACTCCAGGAAAATATTTCTTTGAGTTGCGTCCTCATACAGACCTACCCATCCGTGAATCAAACTTAATCTTTTTTTCCTCTTTTGTGAATTGATCATAAGGGCCCTCTCATGCAATGATAGGCTTGACTGACGTAAGCGGTAAATAACCAACAGTGGTGGATAACATGGACATTTGGGACACCTGATCATGTAACTTACTTGCATGATGCCCAAAATCAGATGCTGTATTTCTGCTTGGGCTCACTGACATGTCAGGAGCTAGTTTTCAAACAATATATGATTCTTACTGCAGATGGCGTGGACTTGCTCCGGCACTCTGGAGGTCTACGTTGTGATTCTCCTACTGGGGCCTGCCATAACCTACACAAGGCAATTTTCCTCCAACATAAACCTTTAATGCCATGAGGCTTGCTGGCAATATGCCTCAAGAGACAAGCCTGTGTGAACTGCAGCCTGGACCTGCAGCATAGCCCTTTCTGCGCTGGACCCCACACAAAGCTGTCAGCCTTCCATGTCACTGAGTAAATGCACTGGAGCCCACTCCCAGGTGTGAAATATACCTCCAGAAACAAAGAGCCCTACCAGACACTGTGCTTTCTTCATTGTGGTAGGAGGTATACAATGCAATAATCTGTCCCTTGCTTTGAAAGGTTGTTCTGGCATGCCCTAGACCACTGATATAGTCCCTGACTATGTATAGTTTTTGTCTCTCACCCTCTGGATTGCATATATCTTACTAAGGTCTCCAAATTGCTTACCATTTCATGCCCGTCTTATTTTATTAACATGATATAGTGGACCAGAGTGATGTTCTGTGTTATACCCAGAAGGTCAGATGGTTCAGTTCCTTTCAGAGTATATTATATAAGACAAATGGAGGTAGAATTATCAAAGCCCTGGAACAGACCATAAATATACTACTGTTTATCCCACAGAATGAGAACTGCCTCTGGTCCTCTTCCTTGATGTTGTTGTTAGGTGATGTCAAGTTGTCTCTGACTCATAGCAGCCTTATGTGTAACAGAATGAAACATTGCCTGGTCCTGTATCATCTTCATGATTGGTGGTATGTCTGAGCCCATTGTTGTGGCTCTTGTGTCCGTTCATCTCATTGAGGGATTCCCTTGTTTTTGCTGATCCTTTGCCAACCATGATGTCTTTTTCTAGAAACTGGTCTTTCCAATGATGTATCCAAAGTAACAAGATGAAGTATCACCATCCTTGCTTCTAAGAGGCATTCTGTTTGTATTTCTTTTAAGAGTGATTTGTCCATTCTTCTGGTAGTCCACAGTATATTCTATATTTTTTGCCACCATCACAGTTCAAATACATCAATTCTTCTTCTGTCTTCATTGTTCATTGTATAGCTTTGCATGCATATGAGGTGATTGAAAACATCATGGATTGGGTCAGGCACTTTAGTCATCAAAGTAACATCAAAGTGATAGTGATGGAAAATAATGCATTTGCCATATCAGAGGCCACATACCATGTACATGAGGCCATTTTAACTTGTTCTGTCAAAAATACCACACTTGACACAGAAGCTGTAATTAGGGCTGTTTTGTGGTTGAGTTTGTAGAAATAAACCCCATCTTCCAGAATCTTCCTGGTTTTATTAAGGGTCAAATTGATGAATTAAATCGGGATATGTTGGGGACCACTACCCTTGTGTCCTATAGATCTTTAATGGCAGTACTAACCTCTACCATTCTACATATATTGTTTCTGATTTATTATCTTGATTGGAGACTGAGGGGTCTAGGGAGAGAGTGGTTTCAAAGGTTTCCTCTTGGTCTTCATCACTTGATAGCTGTTGTCACACAGGTTTAATAAAACAGTGTGGGGATTCTGTCAATTTCCATGTACATCCATTCAAATGATACTTTTTGGGACTATGGAAATTACCATGGGGTGGGTCTGTGGAGCCAGTGCAGGCACTGTGAACCAGACCTGGGCTAAAACTGTACTTTTTCTGCATTCCCCATATTTGCTCACTCTAACAGGGGCCATAATGACACTTTGTGTTCCATGTTTTAATGGCCCTATCTCGAGTTTTAGGATTTCGCTGCTCACTCGGGGCCCTAGTCCTAACATAGAATACTTGTTGGGGTTGAGAGCTCAACTTTCTTTGGAACTCTGCTATCCTTATAATTAAGTTTTGGGCCTAGTCCTCATCTTTTTTCTGCCCATCCACTAGCGGAGATGAGATTTTCTTTTTATGCTGCCAAGGGGCCCTTGATTAGATGCTTTACCTTAAGCTGGTAATTGATTTTCCTCAGCTTTTCATTGTCTTTCACCAGTACGTTGATAGCCCCCCAAAAGAGTCATCCTATACCATAGTTCTTTACAGTTATTCTTCTGCCAACATCTTAAAGGCTGTAGGTATTGTAGATGCCAGTGAATTCCTTCCCACCAGTAACCCATCCCAGTTCAACACCATTTACAAGTTTTATTAATTGCATTACTACAGCATGCCAGGGGATATCACTATTCCATCACTACCAATGATGGGTTTTATTGCTAGCTGGATGGCAGGCTGTTTAGTTCTAAAATACCAGTTTGTGTGTGTGTGTGTGTTTTTCAAATTTCTGGTAGCATCTTTTGGAAAAAAAAAAAATCAGGCGGCACATTTTGTTAACTGTCAGCAAGTCTAGGTTTTTGTTATTGTTTAAGTCTGCTGAAGGACAAGCATGTAATTACTGACTAAAATTTATTTCAGATTGCAAAAAATTTAAATTATCTTTGCCAACCCTGTCTTCAACAGGAATTATGGTTAGTTATAGAACATGTTATTCTTTCCTTAATTTAAGACTGACCAATTTTTTCAAGTAAAAAATACTTAATCTCAAAGATCTTGCCTAGAAGAGTTTACTGTTTTTGGACAAGTAATCGCATGGTTATATTTTTCTTTCTCCTTTGATTTAGCTTCCTTGCTATTATTATTTTTTATTGTGCTGTCTCATGGAACCAAAAAACTAAGAAGAAGAAGAAAAAAGTAATAACATCTTCACTCTTCGATAAATAAATAAACAGGCATCATCTGAGTATAATAAACATCTGAGTATAATGAAACAGTATAGAGTCGAAGGATCAGATTCACTGTTCATGAGATTATTATATTTCTGAGTTAAAATTGTTGCGATTATCAGCTGTACTCAGTTCCTGCTACGGATGCAAATTTGACTAAACAAATTAGTGCAGTGCAATTATATGGCAAACGTTTTTGTTTTTGCTTTTCTTGGCAAAGTTCTATACATTAAGGCTAAAAACTTTTTATTAGAGTATTTTATATAAGAGAGAAAAATTATACATTCCTTTAGAAGAAATTAATTAATTAATTAATCTAAGTAGTTTAAAAATTTTTAGTTCAATTTATCCCTTATGATTAGCCTTGCAATTTTTCAAATGACAATCATGAAGAAATCAAAATTTTCTCTTAAAGAGAAATATCTAATTATGTTTGGCATGTGGCAAGGTACTGCACACACACTCTGCTATATTATATACTTGTATTCTCCTGTATTTAACATATATAAACATTGCTATTTATGCTACTCTCTTGTATCAAAATATATTTATTGATTATATAAAATTTAGCAACATTTATGAGAGCAAATTATCAAGTTGAAGATCCTCAGTAATTATTAAAAAAACTTTCATTTATTACTAGCAGTTTTCTTTGAAATATAAACATTTGAAGCTATGTGAAAGAAATCATTTGAAAATGTACTGAACAAGTTGGACCCCAAAGAGGTGAAATTATAAAATAGTTTTATTTTTTTTGACAACCACCAAAGCTTTCAAACAAATTCTGTTATCTTCTGCCATACTTCTTGAATGAAATTTCAATCAGTTCAAGTATTACAGCCATATTTTTTAGATAGTAAACAATTCCAATTCTATCTTTATTTAAAAGATTCAAACTCTCAGGCACCTTATCTTAGGCCTGGTTGTACCATAAAATCCTGTAGTAGGGAGACAGATTTAAATCTGTGTATTCCCTTTTTCTTACTTGGCATTCTCTTCATCTCACTATTTGCTTTTTCCGGCTCCTCTCAGCCAGGATCAGGAAGGGAAGGAGGGTGGGAATTAGAGGTAAAATCCTCAAGGATGCCACCTGTGGTGGATGTCCAAATGCTGGCTCTTTTTCTCACAGCTTTTTTTCTTTTTTAATAGTATTTTATTGTGTTTAGGTGAAAGTTTATACAGCAAACTAGGTTCCCATTTAACAATTTTTATACAGATTGCTCTGTGACATTGGTTACAATTTTCACAGTGTGTCAGCATTCTCATTAGTTCCATTCTGTTTGTTTTCTTTCCATTAATCTAAATTCCCTTCTCCTCCTTGTGTTCTCATCTTTGGTTTTGGGTAAATGTTGACTGTGTGGTTTAATATAGTTGATTGTTTAAGGGAGCACATTACTTACTGATGATATTGTTTATTTTAAAAGCCAATCTATTATTTAGCTGGAAGGTGACCTCCAGAAATAGCTTCAGTTGTAAGTTCAAAGGGTATTTTAGGGTGATAATCTCAAGGGTTAATCTTAAGGGTTCCTCTAGTCTTTATTTGTCGCATAGGTCTTGCCATTTTTAGGAATTTGAATTTTGTTCTTTTTTTTTTTTTTTTGGTAATTCTATCCAGAACCTTCTACTGTGTCCCTGGTCAGAACAGTTGGTAGTGGTAGCCAGGTACCATCTAGTTCTTCTGGTCTCAGGTTAGGACAGGCCTTAATTAGTGTGGGCCATGGGTCCTATGAACTAGTTTTTTCTTTGAGTCTTTGAATCTTCATTCTCTTCTCTTCCAGACAAGTAGAGACCAACAGCTGTATCTTAGATGGTCTCACAGCTTTTTGTGTGTTCTTTTCTTCTGCAATTCCCTGGTATTAAACAGTCTACTAGAGGAGCCATAAGCTTATGCCTCCTCTAGTAGACTGTTTAATACCAAGCCCTTGGTCTATGGCTTCAGGTGGTGAAGACCACAAGTCTATCTTTTGGGTCAACTCATCACTACAGGTAGTCTTCTGAGATTAATCCCTTTCCAGACAGCTCAGTACTGGCTACCATTTTGTTGTTCCATTCAGCTGAGCTGGGGAAGGAAGAGCCTGACACACTTACTCCAACGAATGCATGTCTCCTTAATCTGAAAAAAAAAAAAAAATTTTTTTAATCTGAGGCCTATGGGAAATCAAGGGAAAGGCTGCGTTACTCTGACAGCTCTCACTAAAAAGTTCTCTCAACCTTTGCTCTCAATTCCCTGATTTCAGTTTATAATCTCTTGAGGTGGGAAATGAACTTAAGTTGAAAAAACCAATTTTACAACCTATGGGGTCACCATGAGTCTAAGTCGACTTGATGGCAACTTTTTTTTTTTTATTAAAACTTCTATGCAAACTCTGTAAAGTTTAATCTCTGAAACTCTGAAACAACAGGAAAAACTCACTTTCACCATAGGAAAAGCACACCAAACACTGTTATATAAATCTCATATATATTTTGTACAATATATAAATTGTTAAGTATATATTAAATTTAATATAGATTTTATATATCATATTTATATACAATATATAGATTTAATTTATATGTTATAAAATATATATGTATATATAAACATATATGAAATATATTCATATCTAAATTTAACATTCTGGGATAACTGAAAAAATTGTATTTAATAGCCTCAGTGTGTATTAATTCGTGTTGATTTGTGAATAATGAAATTTTGCATATGAAACTTTCCATATAATTTTTTCTGGAACCTCAGACATCTTTGGCAAAATCTGTGATTGAAAATATACCTATTTACCTCGTTGGTAAAAATTCAGTTTCATTAAGCTAGTTTTAAAAAGGAAACCTTTTTCTTTATGATACTACAGATTCACAGTTAAATGGACTACTTTCATGAAGTATTTACTATAAACATTTTTGTGTTAAGTGCTGTGGTGGGTGTATGACACAATCTTAAAACGGCTAGTAAGGTAGATTTAGGGATTTTTGGCACAGAAATGTGATATGCAGTACATAAAATTAAATGAAGTCACTGAGGAAAACAATCCTGACAAAGAAAGATATAAATTTAAGGTGCAAATCTTGAGCAAATTCTACACATGGGAAAGAGGAAAAGGCTTAGCGAAGGAGCAGAGCTGGAACTGTCAGAGGGCCATAGAAGCCAAGAAAGAAGAAATACAAAGTCATCACCCATATTTCCCCAGGAGAGCTTTGCGTCAGCTGTCAGATTTGCTTGCCTGGTTATATTGTGTGACCCATTGTGAACATTTCTTTGATGCGTTGATAGTATCTAAAAAACTCTAGATGGGAGAAAATAGGCTTTCCTTGAGCAATATAATTTAACTCAAATAAAGTTCAAACCTTTAACCTGAGAATTTTTTTATGCTTTTCTTTAGCAAGTTTGTTCATTAACTCTGAAAATAAAACATGATAGAATTCTCTAATTGCATATTATCTTTTAGCAGGTGGATGATTGTAGTCTCGGAAATCTTTACAAAGTTAGTGTATTTCTATAATAACAATAATGAAACATAAAATGTTTATTTTGTTCCCACCCTTTTGCTCTTGTAAATATTGAGACAGTGATGTGCTTTTCATGTCTCTTACAGGTCTTGCTGTTTGTTTGCGAAATTTGTTAAGCATTTCTTCAAGCAGGCATACACATTAACACACACACACAAAATCTATTGTTGTCTATTGTTTGATAAACATTGTGATGGAACCAGGGATCATACAAATGAAAAGTTACAGAGTTAAGGAGCTTGAGCTGCATCTCAAAGGAGAGGTGGTTTGTAGATCAATGATGAAGAAAGGCACAACCCTCCCATAGCATTCCATAGAATAATGCGTATAATAAAGGGGCTGCCAGTGACATTGTGTCCTACCCACATTATGTGACCTTATGCAGTGGCCATGATAGCACAGTGTTTAAGAGTGCAGATGCTGGAGAACATTAAAGTTGTAGACACATGGTAAAAGTTACTTAGATTCTACGCTTCAGGTTCTTCATCCTTAACAGTTGGGCTAATAACACCTACCTCATGGGTCATTGTGTGTATTAAACAAGATGATGCAAAGCACTGAGAACAATGCTTAGTATGTTGTGAGAGTTCAACGTATGACGTACAATTAATGTTGTTGGTGATGGTGTTTTGTTTTTCATTCCATCCGTTCTACCAGCTTTTAATTTCAGGCTGTCATTATTTCTTGCCAATATATTCTAACAATCCCATGTCCTTGTATTTAATTTTGTCGTACCAACCCCCTCAAGTCATCTTCCACATTGTCACTAGAGTGTCTTTATGTTGTTCCCTTGCATAAAATGTTTCAGTTACTTCTCGTCACTGACACGTATAATTCGAGTTTCTTTGCATGGCATTAAAACAAACAAACAAAAAGCCTGTTGCTGTAGAGTTGATTCCAACTTGTAACGGCCCTACAGGACTGAGGAGAACTGCCCTATAGGGTTTCCAAGGAGCTGCTGGTGGATTCAAACTGCCAACTTTTTGGTTAACAGCAAAATTCTTAACCATTATGCCACAGGGCTCCCTTAAACTCAGCTCCTGCTCGTTACCCTTTTTGCTAGCCATGAAAAACTACTTATTATTCAGTGATGGTCTGTGTTTTCTCCATACCTTTACATATGTTGGTCCCCGAGCCTGGAATAACAGACTCCCTTTGGGTTCCTTAGCAATCTCTTATGAATTCTCGATAAACTAATCGAACTTTATCTCCTCTGCAAAAACATTCTCTCACCTTCCTATGTGCCCTGATTCATCTCCTATATGCCCCCAGTTTGTACTGTTTTCTTTACTCAGCTTACTTTTTTTGGTTTTCCTTTTTGTCCATTTGACTGTAAATTTATTAGCATCAAAATCTATGTATTTTCTTCTTACACTCCTAGATCATAAAAAAAAAAAGATCATAGGCATTGTTATTACTTAGATACACAGGTCATTTAAAATAAAGACAGGTATAAGAGAATGACTGAAAGAATAAACAGGTGAATGAATAGAAATATCGAAGTGAATAAAACAAAAGGAACAGGGAGTGGTAGCATGGACAGTGAGTAAACCTTCTGGCCCGTTGGACCGAGAATGCAGTTGTAGGTTACCTAGGCAGATTCAGGGGAGTTGGTAGATGGTCTTCAAAGCCAGCTGGAAGAGTTTATATTTGATGATAGCATAGTATGAAACTATAGTAGCCACTTGAAGAGAGTGCTAACTTCACACATTTTAGGAAGATTAATCTGGAAGTCGGTGTCATATTGTAGTGTCTTTAATTACTATTGCTTCATTAGATTTGATGCCATGTCTATAGAAAGCTATCTTTTATATCTTTTTGATCAAATTTAATATTTCATATCAGAGTTGGTGGATTTTGTAGAATACTTAATTTCCTTACTGTATGTTAGAGGATGCATTGCTTTACTAAACGTTTTCTCTCATTCCAAGGAATACCTTAACTTTTACACTAAAAATAAACAGCATAGCAAATACACTTGATATTCAAAATCGTTAGAAAATTAAGACTTGTGGAGAAACCATCACTGTTTTTGCTACTGCTCCACTAAATTATTTAGAAAAATTTATGAATATTTCAAGGAAACAATATAAATCATATCTTTTGGGATTCCATTTATTCTTTGCTTGAATGTAAAAAGGACAAGTCCATTTTTTTTAATATTTAGATTGCCTTTTTATTTTTTTGCATTTATAACTAACACTGAGTGAATGTACATGTATGTTCGTGGAGATCCCTTACTTCCATCCCTTTTCCCAACTTTGGGATAGTTTTTTTTTTTTTTACTGTTAAGTACAGTAATGGTTATTTTTTTTTATTATTGTACTTTAAATGAGAGTTTACAGAACGAATTGGTTTCTCATTAAACAGTTAGTACACACATTGTACTATGACCTTGGTTAACAACCCCATGATATGTCAACACTATTCCTTCTCAACCCCGGTTCCCCATTAGCAGCTTTTCTGACCCCTCCTGCCTTCTATTCCCTGCCCCAGGGCTGGTGTGCCCCTTTAGTCCTATTTTTTCTATGGGCCTGTTTAATCTTTTGTTGAAGAGTGAACCTCAGGAGTGACCTCATTACTGAGCTGAAAGGGTGTCCAGGGCCATATTCTCAGGGTTTCTCCAGTCTCTGTAAGGCCAGCAAGTCTGGTCTTCCTTTTTGAGTTAGAATTTTGTTCTACATTTTTCTTCAGCTCTGTCCAGGACCCCTTTATTGTGATCCCTGTCAGAGCAGTCAGTGGTGGTATCAGGGCACCATATAGTTTTACTGGACTCAGTCTGGAGGAGGCCATGGTAGATGTGGTCCATTAGTCCTTTGGACTAATCTTTTCCTTGTATCTTTAGTTTTCTTCATTGTTCCTTGCTCCCGAAGGGGTGAGAGCAGTGGAGTATCCTAGGTGGCCGCTCACAGGCTTTTAAGACCCCAGATGCTACTTACCGAAGTAGAATGTAGAAAATATTCTTTATAAACTATATTGTGCCAATTGAGCTAGACGTTCCCCAAGACAATGGTCCCCACAGCCCCCAGCCCAGCAATTCAGTCCTTCAGGAAGTTTGGATGTATCTATGGAGCTAACATGACCTTGCCTTGTACAAATTGTGCTGGCTTCCCCAGTATTGTGTACTGTCTTACCCTTCACCAAAGTTTCCACTTTTCTACTGTCTATTAAGTGTTTTTCCATCCCCACCCCTCCCCTTCCTCGTAACTATAAAAGATTCTTTTTATATGTAAACCTTTTCAAGAGTTTTTATAATAGTGGTCTCATATAGTATCTGTCCTTTTATGATTGACATATTTCACTCAGCATAAAGCCTTCCAGATTCAATCATGCTATGAGATGCTTCACAGATTCATAGCTGTTCTTTATCATTGCATAATACTCCATTGTGTGTATGTACCACAGTTTGTTTATCCATTCATCTGTTGATAGGCATCTAGGTTGTTTCCATCTTTTTGCTATTGTGAACAATGCTGCAGGGAACATGGGTGTGCATATGTCTATTTGAGTGGTGACTCTTATTTCTCTACGATTTTTAAAAACTGGCAAATATTTAAAAACATGGATTTGCCTCAATGAGATACCATCTTAACAGTAGGATTGCTGGATCATATGGTATTTCTATTTCTAGCTTTCTAAGGAAGCACCATATCGTTTTCCAAAACAGTTGTACCATTTTGCATTCCCACCAGCAGTGCATAAGTGTTCCGATCTCCCTGCAGCCTCTGCAACATGTGTTATTCCCTGCTTTATTAATTCGTGCTAGTAATGCTGGGGTAAGATGGTATCTCATTGAGGCAAATCCATGTTTTTAAATATTTGCCAGTTTTTAAAAATCTGTAAAAAATTTTTACATGTGAATTATATGTGAGAAAGTCATTTTAGCTGTTGTGGGCAGAGTGGATTGTAATGTAACACTGAAGAGAAAGCAGGGAAACCAGTGGGGAGGTTCTGGTAATAGTCCAAAGAATGTTGATCACTTAGAAGGTATTGCTTTAGTGTTAATGCCTGAATGTATCTGGATTTGGTATATAGCTTGGATTTACAGTTGATAGGACTTGTTGATGGATTGGATGTGAAGGGTGAATGAAAGAGAGGAACCAATGGTGATTTCTAGAATTTTGGACAGAGCAAATTGGTGGATGTCACTAATATTGGGAAGATTGAGGTAGAATAATTGGGAGAGAAAATCTACAATTCTAGTTCGGCCATCTAGGTTTGAGATTTTGGGAAGACTATATTATTATATATATAAAAACCAAACTAGGAGCCCCTTGGAAACTCTACAAGGCAGTTCTACTCTGTCCTGTAGAGTTGCTATGAGTCAGAATCGACTTGACAATAATGAATTTGGTTTTGGTTTTATTATGTACATATCCAAGTGGAGGAATCAAGTTGACATTTGAAATATGTGTCTGGAGCTTAGTAATATCACAGTATTGATTAGAGAGTCATAGGCATATTTATGCTATTTAAAGCCATAAAACTGGGCCCGTTCTTTGGCAATAGTAATACTGGTTGGAAAATGAGGCAGTTGAAATGTATTCCACATTTATCATACATTGAGATTATCTTTTCATTTAGATTACTATAATAGCTTCCTAATTCCTCCACCTTCTAATCTATATTCTGTATTGCTTTCTGAAAACATTTTAAACTTTTCACTCTATCCCTTAGTTCCTAAGATATATTTTCAAGCTTCTTTTTTTAGCACATAAGTTCTTCCTTTCTTTCTGATCCCCTGTATGTCGTCTACCTTTCGGTGTTACCTTTTCTTCTTTCTGTATACACACACACATATCCCATTGCAGCCATATTAGCATTCACTGTAGATACTGTTTTTCTTACCTATGTGCATGCTCTTCTTATTTACTTTGTTTATTTCAACTTAACAAAAAAAACTCAACTCAAATGACATTCAAGAAAGGTTTTGCTGGACCCTCAATCTCAGTTAAGTGGAACTCCACCATATCACCATTCTTCTTTATTCTTTTCTCTATCATAGAATTTTACATATCGTTTAACTTATTATCTTATGTATTAAGTACCATGCTAGGCACTTTTTATATATTATCTCATTTAATCCTTTAAATAACCCTTTAAAGGATGACAAAGATAACTAAGACACAGGATTTTTCCTCCAGGCATTTACACTCTAATGAGGGAAGCTCAATTTAATGGTTCTTGCGCTCAAACTAAAGCGGTCCTCTATGGGAAGAAGATCCTCTACGGGAAGAAAATGGATGAACAGAAAAGAACACATGGCATTTTGTTTGAGCCTTGAAAATAAATTAGAATTTCACTGGGCCAGGAAAGAACATTCTAGAGTAAAGAACAACATAAGGAAAGACACAGAGATAGAAAAAAAGTGAAAAAAGTACTGCTTGGATGGGAGATTTTTCTGTGTTTAGACAACTGTGCTTGCCAGGTTTAGTGGTGAAGCATTTATTTTATAGGCAGGGGAAAATCACTGAAGACTTTTGTGAAGAACAATGACATAGAATGGTGTGTACTTTAAAATGTCAGCTCTGGTGGTATGAATTGTATATCTCAGCAGAGGGAGGCTGGAGGAAGAAAAAATAAACAACGTTATTTGAATGATCTATGCCGAAGGTATTGGGTGGCTAATTTAGGGCAGCGGACAGAGAAAAGTCAAAGTAAGGCAAGAGCTCAAGAAACATGCATTGTAAACCTTATACTACATGAAGGAAGAATAAGATTGAGGAATAAAACATGTCTTCAAGATGCTTTCTATAGAGTTAGGCAGTTTCTCTAGATAGTTCAATCTAGCGAATGCTTCAAAATTTACTCAGAGTCCATACAGTGATATTGGGAAAACTGTACAAATCTAATAAACCAAAATAATTTACATTTTTTTAAGAGAGATTCAGTCAAGATACACTGAATCAAATATTAAACAACTTGTGCTAGTTGGCTTGTTATAAAATTTTACTACAGGTTGATTGGAAACTCAAAAGGCCATCAATTTGTTGTTGAAAGAATAATTTCTAATATTTTCATATAATTTAATGTTATGCACCATTAAAATTACAAATTACACCTATCTTTATACATTTATTATTAAGAAAAAACATTAAGAAGAGTGTAAGTATAAAAACATCTAAATGTGTATTTCTAAGTATATATGATTTATAAGAATATTCTGACTCTATGTAGGTGTGTTTGTGCATGCGTGTATGTATGTGCATAGTTTTCCTTAGTTGGTGAGATTAATGACATTTGCTTTTTCTCATATATTTTTGCAAAATTTAGTTATTTTGTGTCATGATTATATATTAACTTTAAAATCAAACCAATCAAAATAAATAAAACATAATCTTAGGTTCTTCTAGATTTTTTTTTTTTAATTCAAATGACTCATCAGCATGCCACATTATATTATTTATGTGTATTCTATATTTGTATATTTTTATTAGTTTTCCATTTTTTAAAGAAAGTAAAAGCAAGCAGGGATCATGACATTCCTTAGTAACATAGGTTCTAAGAACTTTAAAAAAAAAATTTATTGTGGTTTAGGTGACAGTTTACAGCACAAATTAGTTTCTCATTCAAAAATTTATACACAAATTGTTGTGTGACATTGGCTGCAATCTCTGCAAGGTGTCAACCCCCCCACCCTGCACACCCCCCCAACCCCGCCTTTCCTGGACCCACATGAATCACAGCCTCTACCAGCCTGAGCCCAGAAAAACTAGGTGGTGGATTTTTAAGTACCTTTTAAAGAAAATTCTCACCAGCTTCGTTTTTATGTTGCAATTTGAGTTTTACTTATGAAAGAATTGCATAACTCTCAGAGTTTTTTGAAATTGAGGTATAATGAATACACTGTGAAATACTTAAATCTTGATTATAATATACTTCAATCAGGTTTGACAAATGATACCAAGACACAGAACTTGTCCATCACCCCAGAAACTTCCCCAGTGCCTTTTAACCACTCAATCACTTCCCTGCAAAAGCGTCTCTTGATCTGATTTTTACACCATATGTTGGTTTTACCTATTCTAAAATTTCATAAAGCTGGAGCCATGGATATATATTTTTGTGTTTGACTTATTTTACTCAGTATAATGTCTTTGAGATTCATTCATGTTGTAGAGTGTATCATTAGATATTATCTTTTACTGCTAAGTAGTAGCCAATTATATGAATATACAACAGCTTGTTTATTCATTATTCTGTTGAAAGACATCTACGTTGTTTTCTAAAACATTGACCCTTCATGTACAAGGCTTTTTGTGACAGATACTTTTTTTTTTTTAGGCAAATACCTAGCAATGAAATTGTTGGGTCATAAAGAAGGTGTAACTTAACTTTTTATGAAACTGACAGTTTTTGAAAGAAGTTGTACCATTTTGCAAATACAGGTTTTAAAATAATATTATTACTGTTAAATATAGGCTCTAATGTTTGCTTTTTTTATACTGCTAAATATAATGTGTAAAATATAATATATTGATTGGCTTGATTATAATGCTGGAAAAAACATGTTTAAATTTCTAAAAGATGTGTTTTATATCACAGCATTGATGGTGGAGTTGGGGCCGTCGAGTCGATTCCAACTCATAGCAACCCTATAGGACAGAGTAGAACTCTCCCACAGAGTTTCCAAGGAGCATCTGGAGGATTCGAACTGCTGACCCTTTGGTTAGCAGCTGTAGCACTTAACCACTACACCACCAGGGTTTCCTGGAGATGGATAGCAGGTCCCAATTTAAGAAAAGAAAAATATAGAATTTATTTTTACTGTTTTGATAATAATTGAAGAAAAGATAAAAAAGATTTTGTTTGAAGGAGTAGTTTGTTTATTTTGTGTTTAATGTTATAATTTGGGGATTCTTGGTAATCGTACTGACAGAAACTCATAATTTATTAACCGTTGCCATTGAGTTGATTCTGACTCATACCAACCCTATGAAGTACAACCAGAATACTCTTTAGAAGCAAGGATGGTGAGACTATGTCCCACCTACTTGGGACATGTCATCAGGAGGGATCAGTCCCTGAAGAAGAACACCTTGAGTGGTAAAGTAGAGGGTTAGTGAAAAAGAGGAAGACCCTCAATGAGATGGATTGACACAGTGGCTGCAACAATGGCCTCAAGCATAGCAACAATTGTGAGGGTGGTGCAGGACTGGGCAGTGTTTTGTTCTGTTGTGCATGGGGTCGATATGAGTCAGAACTGGCTTGACAGCACCCAACAACAAGAATTTATGAAGCCAAAGCCTTAACCATTTGCACCACTAGGCCTCCAATAGTTTATTGAGGAAAACCTATGACTTTATGAATTTTTTTCCCAGCATTTTTTGTTCAAAAGACTAGTGTTTCTCTACTGAATTTCCTTTTCCTTTGTCACAGATGAGTTGACTATATTTGTGTGTCTATTTCTGGAGTCCGATCGATATATCTCTTATTTTGCCAATACCAAGCTGCCTTGATTACTGCAGCTGTCTAGTAAGTCTTGAAGTCAGCTAGTGTGAGTCCTTTAACTCTGTCCTTCACAGAATAGTGTTGGCTATTTTCAAATTTTTGTCTTTCCATTTAAACTTTAGAATGAACTTGTTGATATCCACATAACAGCTTGCTTAGATTTTCATTAGGATTCCACTGAATCTGTAGATCAGGTTGGGAAGAATTGACATCCTAATAGTATTGAGTACTCCAATCTATATGAACATGAAATATTTCTCCATTTATTTTGATGTTCTTTGATTTCTTGGAGTACTGGTGGTGCAGAGGTTAAGAGCTTGGCTGCTAACCAAAAGTTTGGCAGTTTGAATCCACCAGCTGCTCCTTGGAAACCTCATGGGGCAGTTCTAGTCTGTCTTATAGGTACGCTATGAGTCAGAACTGACTGGACAGCAGCGAGTTGGGTTTTGGGTTCTGATTTCTTCTGTCAGAGTTTAGAGTTTATGGTGTCCACATATGGGTCCTGTATATATTTTGTTAGATTTATATGTAATTCTTTCTTTTTGTGCTAATATAAATTATTCTGTGTTTTTTTTTATTTCAATTTCCTTTTGATCATTGCTGGTACATAGGAAAGCAATTGATTTTTGTGTATTAAACTTGTATCCTGTGACTTTGCTAAAAATTGCCTATTTTAGGAAGATTTTTTGCTGATTCTTTAGTATTTCTACATAGACAGCCATGTCATCTGTGAGCAAAGACAGTTTTATTTCTTCCTTCCCGTACTGTAAGACTTTTATTTCTTCTTCTTATCTATTTCATTAGCTAGGACTTCCAGTATGATGTTGATAAGAGTGGTGAGAGGGAACATCCTTGCCTTGTTAGTAGGAACGTGTAGAACGTCTTGGGAGGAGAGCATCTAGTTTCGCACCTTTAAGTATATCATTAGCTGTCGGCATTTTTTTAGATGTTCACTATCAAATTGACGAAGGTTCCCTCTATTCCTAGTTTGCTGAAAAAAAGTTTTTTTTTTTTATTTAATCTTGAATGGACATCGGATTTAGTCAAATGCTTTTCCTGCATCATTTATATGATTATATGATTTTTCTTCTTAGCCTATTGATATGATAGATTTTACTGATTGACTTACAAATGTTGAACCTACTTTGCATGCCTGGAATAAGTCCCACTTGGTTGTGATGCATAATTCTTTTCATATATCATTGAATTAGTTTTGCTAATATTTAGTTTAAGATTTTTGCATCTATGTTCATGAACCCCCACGCATCTTCAGTTTGTTGTACTGTGGGGACTTCCCTGTTGCTGTGATGCTGGAAGCTGTGTCACTGGTATTCAAATACCAGCAAGGTCACCCATGGTGGACAGGTTTCAGCCGAGCTTCCAGACTAAGACAGACTAGGAAGAAGGACCTGGTAGTCTACTTCTGAAAAAAGCTAGCCAGTGAAAGCTATCAGCAGAACATTGACTGATATAGTGCCAGAAGATATGCCCCTCAGGTTGGAAGGCACTCAAAAAATGACTGGGGAAGAGCTGCCTCCTCAAAATAGAGTTGATCTTAATGTTGTGTATGGAGTCAGGCTTTCAGGACCTTCATTTGCTAATGTGGCATGAGTCAAAATGAGAAGAAACAGCTGCAAACATACATTAATTATAGGAATGAGGAATGTATGAAGTATGAATCTGGGAAAATTGGAAATAGTGAAAAATGAAATGGAGCACATAAAGATTGATACCCTGGGCATTAGTGAGCTGAAATGGACTGGTATTGTCCATTTTGAATGGCATAACCATGTGGTCTACTATGCTGGGAATGACAACTTGAAGATGAATGGCATTGCATTCATCATCAAAAAGAACATTTCAAGATCTATCCTGAAGCACAATGCTGTCAGTGATAGGATAATATCCGTACGCCTACAAGGAAAACCAGTTAATATGACTATTATTCAAATTTACACACCAAACGCTAAGGCCAAAGATGAAGAAATAGAAGATTTTTATCAGCTGCTGCAGTCTGAAATTGATCAACCTTGCAATCAAGATGCATTGATAATTACTGGTGAATGAAGTGCAAAAGTTGGAAACAAAGAAGAAGGATCAGTAGTTGGAAAATATGGCCTTGGTGATAGAAATGATGCCGGAGATCACATGATTGAATTTTGCAAGACCCTTGACTTCCTTTTTGCAAATACCTTTTTCACCAACATAAATGATGACTGTACAAAATGGACCTTACCAAATGGAATACAGGAATCAAATCCAACTACATCTATTGGAAGAGAGGATGTAAAAGTTCAATATCATCAGTCAGAACAAGGCCAGAGGCTGACTGCAGAAGAGACCATCAATTGCTCGTATGGTCATATGCAGGTTCAAGTTGAAACTGAAGAAAATTAGAAAAGTTGACAAGAGCCAAAGTATGACCTTAAGCATAACACACCCCACCTGAATTTAGAGACCATCTCAAGAATAGATTTGACACGTTGAATCAAAGACCAGACAAGATGTAGAATGACATCAAGGACATCATACATTAAGAATGCAAGAGGTCATTAAAAAGGCAGGAAAGAAAGAAAAGACCAGAATGGGTGTCAGAAGAGACTCTGAAATTTGTTCTTGGACATTGTGTAGCTAAAGCAAAAGAAAGAAATAATGAAGCAAGAGAGTTGAACACAAGATTTCAAAGAAGACAAAAAGAATTATTATAATGACATGTGCAAAGACCTGGAGATGGAAAACCAAAAGGGAAGAACATGCTCTGCATTTCTCAAGCTGAAAGAACTGAAGAAAAAATTCAAGCCTCAAATTGTCATATTGAAGGATTCTATGGCGAAAACATTAACCGACTCAGGAAGCATCAAAAGAAGATGGAAGGAATACACAGAGTAACTATATCAAAAAGAATTGGTAGATGTTCAACCATTTCAGGAGGTATCATGTTAGCAGGAACCAGTGGTATTGAAGGAAGAAGTCCAAGCTGCACTGAAGGCATTGGTGAAAAACAATGCTGCAGGAATAGACGGAATACCAGTTGAGATTTTTCAACAAACTCATGCAGCGCTGGAAGTACTCACTCATTTATGCCAAGAAATTTGGAAGACAGCTACCTGGCCAACCGACTGGAAGAGATCTGTCTTTATGCCTATTCCCAAGAAAGTGATTCCACCGAATGTGGAAATTATCAAACAATATCATTAATATCACACGTAAGTGAAATTTTTCTGAAGACCATTCAAAAGTGGCTGCAGCAGTGTATTGACAGGGAACTGCCAGAAATTCAAGTCAGATTCAGAAGAGGACGTGAAACCGGGGATATCATTACTAACATCAGATGGATCCTGGCCTAAAGCAAAGAATACCAGAAAGATGTTTACCTGTGTTTTATTGATTATGAAAAGGCATTGGACTGTGTGAATCATAACAAATTATGGATAACATTAGGAAGAATGGGAGTTCCAGAACACTTAATTGTGCTCATGAGGAACCTGGACATAAATCAAGAGGCAGTTGTTCAGACAGAACAAGGGAACAAGGGGATACCTTTTGGTTTAAAGTCAGGAAAGGTGTGCATCAGGGTTGTATCTTTCATCATACCTATTCACTTTGTATGCTGAGCAAATAATCTGAGAAGCTGGACTATATGAAGAAGAATGGGGCATCAGGATTGGAGGAAGACTCATTAACAACCTCCATTATGCAGACGACACAGCCTTGCTTGCTGAAAGTGAAGAGGACTTGAAGCACTTACTGATGAAGATCAAAGACCACAGCTTTCAGTATGGATTACACCTCAACATAAAGAAAACAAAAATCCTCACAGGTGGACTAATCACGATAAATGGAAAAAAGATTAAAGTTGTCAACGATTTCATTTTACTTGGTTCCACAATCAACAGATATGGAAGCAGCGGTCAAGAAATCAAAAGACGCGTTGGGCAAATCAGCTGCAAGAGATCTGTTCAAAGTGTTAAGAAGCAAAGATGTCTCCCTGAGGAATAAGGTGTGCCTGGCCCAAGCTTTGCTGTTTTCAGTTGCTTCACATACATGCAAAAGCTTGACCTTGAATAAGGAAGACCGAAGAAGAATTGAATTATGGTGTTGGGGAAGAATATTGAATATACCATGGACTGCCAAAAGAACAAACAAATCTGTCTTGGAAGAGGTACAGCCAGAATGCTCCTTGAAAGCAAGGAGGTTGAGACTGCATCTTACATACTTTGGACGTGCTGTCAGGATCAGTCCCTGAAGAACATCATGCTTGGTAAAGCAGAGGGTCAGTGAAAAAGAGGAAGACCCACAAGGAGATGGATTGACACAGTGGCTGCAACAGTGGGCTCAAGCATAGCAACAATTGTGAGGGTTGGGTAGGACCGGGCAGTGTTTTGTTCTGTTGTGCATGGATTTCGCTAGGAGTTGGAACTGACTCGAGGACACGTAACAACAAATACAGCAACGTGTTCATGAGAAGTATTGGTCTGTAGTTTTCCTTTTTTGTAATGTCTTTATCTCATTTTGGTATTAGGGTAATACTCGCCTGATAGAATGAGTTAGTAAGTGTTTCCTCTTCTTTTTTTTATCTGGAAGAGATTATGCAGAACTGCAAAATTTTTTCTTCAAATGTTTGGAAGAATTCATCAGTGAATTCTGGGCCTGGTGCTGTCTTTTTAGAAGGTTATTAGTTATCAATTCAATTTCCTTAATAAATATTGAAATTAATATTGTTTATTTCTCCTTGTGTGAGTTTTAGTAGTTGGTGACTATCAAGGAATTGGTCCATTTCATCTAGTTATCAAGTTTGTGGGCGTAGAGTTATTTTTTAAGGGATTTCCAGCTTTCTTTCTGTCACTGATTTCTAGCTTAATTCCATTGTGGTTGAGGACATATTTTATATGGTCTTTATTTTTTTACATATATTTTGAGAGGTTTAAGCATTTGATGAGACTCAGTGAGAAGCAATAACCGTTCAACCTAATGAAATTTGGTCTCTACCTATGCTGTCCAATATAATAACCACAGACAGCCAGCTATAAAAAAAAATATACCTATTCAAATTTCAATTTGAATTAGCTAAAATAAAATGAATACAGTTCCTCAGTCACACTAGCCACATTTTAAGAGCTTAATAACCACATATGCCTAGTGGACACTTTTGGATGTTGCTCATATAAAATATTTTACATCATCATCAAAAATTGTATTGACCAGCACCGGTATATATTCTCTGGGGGAATCAGCAATTTTGAATGCTTTTTAAAATATGTATTTGAGAAAAGGAGAAAAATGGTCTGCTACTCATGGAAGTTTTAGCTTTTGGTCTGACAGTAGAGTTGGCACTGAATGACACAAAGTAGATAGAGTTAATGGTCCAGGCATAACCTTGATGATGATAATGATGAGGAACATGATAAACAATGTCAGCTGCTATTTAATGAGTGTTTACTGTGTACTTGCAATAAGTTAAGACTAAGACTTTTATAGAGTAGTTAGGTAATCCTCACAACAATTCTATGAGGTATATATTACGATTTTACTTTTGAGGAAACTAACACTTTACTTACTTGTCAAAGCTCACAAAGTTAGTAAATATCCAGTTAGACTGGAGGAAAACCTAGGCTTGTCTGACTTTAAAGCTCACGCTTTTAATCACTATGCTTTTCTGTCTTGCTAAACAAACATGTTGATTACTTAAGTGAAAATTTAAATAAGATAACTAGAACTAACTTTTAAAGTAGTCTTTTAAATCTAAGTTCCAAGTCATCAAGTGACAAATATATGCATATACACAATGACAAGCAGGAAGTATGAAATCCTATTAAATAGAAATGCTGCTATTTTGCCCTGTACTGCAGCGGTTGAGAAGATTGCCATCAAAGATTTGTCTGCAGGTGGACTGAAATCACCTTTGCTCATGAAAGTAAACTCACTGGTCTCAGAAGCTGGTGTCGTTTAAATGCTAAGAAACCAAGAGGAAATATGCTTTTACTGATATCTGAGTATTTATCTTCTGCAGACATTTTTATATGCTGCTATATGTTTAATTATCACAGTTGTAAGGTAACAACTTAAACCATGATGGTGACTAGGATGGCTTAGATGGTTAACAGAATATATAAAACACCCATATAGATCCATACTAATCCATATCAACAAGGAGCTGTATTCCAATTAGAGAGAAAAGGTAAAGAACAGTAGAAATACCAAATGAAATTTGAAACAATAATAAATTTGAACCAACAGTAATAATAATAATGTAATAGCACAGGCCTTGGTGTGACACAATCCTAGGCATGAGTCCTGGCTCTGTCACTTACTACCTATTTGACCTTGGACATGTCCCTTAATTTTTTTTAAAGCCCTAGTCCTTATCTGTTAAATAGCCTTAGTCATGATAATGATACTAACCATACCTTTGTCAAAGAGCTGTTTTGAGGACGAATAAGTTGATACATGGAAATGCTTAACACAAAATTAGGACTCAACATGTGTTCCATTTTGATTATTATAAAATAGTAATAGATATGAATTATCAACTAAAACTCATGGACACAAAATATTTGAGTTTAAAGAAAAGAGTAGTAGCTTTTGACAAGCATTAGATGAACAAGATATATTGGAAATATTCAATTTAAAATTAATAGATCATATTAGGAAAGGCATCTCCTGTGGTTATAAAGGGCTATTTGGAAAACTAAGTCAGAATTCACAAAATATTTTAGGTATCAATGAATAAACTCTATGATTAGAGTGGAAAATTTTTCTAAGGTAATATTTTGGAGATAGGGCCAAAAAATAGGTAGAAAAGTAGAGGATATTGAATGTGAGGTTTAAGGAGTTCATACTTATTTGAGATACTACTTTGGACTTTGAGTTATACCCACAATAGCATTTAACACAACAATTTATACATGGCAGATTATTGAGAGAATAACAATAGAAGTGTCTAGCATAGTACCTGACACTTGAAGAAGGAAGAATGATTATGTGGTCACTTCTGTGGTTCAGGAATGAGATTATAAGGGCAATACACAGTGACTAAATTCTCTGTGCCTCAACTGGACTAAACCAAAAGCAAAGAAGTTTCCTGAATAAACTGAATGCTTTGAAGACCAGCATAGCAGGGGCAGGGGTCTGGGGACCAGGGTTTCAGGGGACATCTAAGTCAATTGGCATAATAAAATCTATTAAGAAAACATTCTGCATCCTACTTTGAAGAGTGGCACCTGGGGTCTTAAAAGCTAGCAAGCAGCCATCTAAGATGCATCAATTGGTATCAACCCACCTGGATCAAAGGAGAATGAAGAACACCAAGGACACAAGGTGATTACGAGCCCAAGAGGCAGAAAGGGCCACGTGAACCAGAGACTACGTCATTCTGAGACCAGAAGAACTAGATGGTGCCCGGCTACAACTGATGACTACCCTGACAGGGAACACAACAGAGAACCCCTGAGGGAGCAGGAAAGCAGTGGGATAAATTGCAGACCCCAAATTCTCATAAAAAGACCAGACTTAATGGTCTGAACGAGACTAGAAGGACCCTGGTGGTCATGGCCCCCAGACCTTTTGTTGGCCCAGGACAGGAACCATTCCTAAAGCCAACTCTTCAGACATGGATTGGAGTGGACAATGGATTGGAGAGCGATGCCGATGAGGAGTAAGCTTCTTGGATCAGGTGGACACTTGAGACTAGGTTGGCATCTCCTGCCTGGAGGGGAGATGAGAGGGTAGAGGGGGTAGAAGCTGGTGAAATGGACACGAAAAAAAGAGAGTGGAGGGAGAGAGTGGGGTGTCTCATTAGGGGGAGAGTAACTGGGAATGTGTAGCAAGGTGTATATGGGTTTTTGTGTGAGAAACTGACTTGATTTGTAAACTTTCACTTAAAGCACAATAAAAATTATATAAAAAAAAATTCTCTGTGCCTGTGTACATAAAAGTTTAAATGATATGATACCAGTACCAGTACATAGGAAAACAAAATGATATTTATTTGCAATCATTTTGGGAACTATAATTGTACCATTTATATCCTTGATAATAAAGGCAAAGGCAATGGTTCTACCTCCCATTTGATTTGTATAAACTGAGGAACTAGAGATAATAAGCACGTGTGTGTAACTTAATTGCTTTTTGCATAAATTTAATTTTTCGTATTTACATTAGTTCCTATGTTTTATGGGAATAAATCCTCTCTCAAAGATCTTCATTATTGGCTTGTATTGCTTACCAGCTGGTCAGTCAACAGCAAGCTGTGTGAGGATTGGAGGTGGGGGGGGGGGGCGGGTGGCTGGCTAAACCAATTTGCTACCAGTGTGTATGCAACTTTAATTTAGATTGAAAATATGTTGACCAAGCTAATCATTGAACTATTGAACCCCAACTCCCAGTTATAAAATATTTCTAATCTGTATTATCAGGACAAGCTATATCTTTCTTGCTGAGGATATTTGAGCCATGAGGATCTTATTCACAGTGCCCAATACATCTCAGAAAATTTGAGAAACTTTGAAGGTATTGATAAATTGTTGTTCCCACTGGGAAAATAATACATGCTTTTATACAGCAGTTGAATAGCAATTTCCTCTGTAGATCCAGAATAAAACTCAACCAGTAATTTCAAATGAGAATTTATTGCAATTAATTTTAAGTTCTGAGTCAAGAAGACTATTGGGATGCCCCAGAAGAGTTAAAGGCAAAGTCATATTTGATAAGGGCAAAGGATTTATCATTAGGATATCAAATTTCATTGCCTCCAGATTTCCGATAATGACAGATGCCTGACTTTCTATGTATGCTGTTGCCTAAACTCTGTTGCTTTCATTCTTTTTTCTTGCCTCTTCATATCCAGAATTCCTTATTGATTCACTTCCAGTCCAGTCTCCTACAGATCCCCTCCATCTTTTATATATAGGCTGTCTGGAATGGTTTCTTACTGGTATCTTAGATGTTGGTTTCCTCTGACTCCAACCCTAAACCGCAATATGAAGATGACTTCCTTGATATCAGCAAACTTATTATTTTCCAATGCCTAGTATTATATAGAGGAACTTCTAAGGTGTTCAATAAAAGTAAATTGAATTAAATTCAGTTTAATTAGACATAGCCTTTAAAATATCGAAGAGGAACTGTGAAATGAGTTTTGATTCAATTAAATTGGAAATGATTGTTAAACTTTAAGCACATTGATTCAAAGCTCTTGTTTTTATATACTACACTAATGTTGCCTAAATTGCCATGTTTAAAATACAATCATTTTGTTCTATTCGTCCTCAAAAGTGAAGTGTAAATATTAGGACATTCAAAAGTCAAAAACTCGAAAGTCATTCAGGAAATAGTCTAGCAATAGTAATGGAATTTGAACTTAGTATCTAATGTCTCTGTAGTCATTTAAAAATTTAAATGGATAGCTTGTGATTTCTTTAAAAATGAAGGTTTTTTTTGTCATTACTATATGCAGTGGCCTTTTGTTTTCATCCAGAAAGTTAAAATGTGTCATATAAATGAGGTAATAGAAAATTTAATAATACTTGAAAATAAATTAGAAAAAGAGTAAAAATTATTCTGCCTCTAAGATGTGTTTTAGAGCTCTTCTTATAAAAGGCATAAAGGGAGATGTTTGTTAGCACATATTAAATCTGTTTACTAATGGTTTCTTTAATATCATCATAAAATAAGAGGGCTTCACATGAACATTAACTCAGAAGTATTTCATTTTCAAAAACATAAACCTGGTAGAATTAACATTTTCAGTTTTTTTTATATCTCCCATGATCATTTATTTAAAACAGTTTGTCATTTATTTTATTAATTTTTAAGACATCAAAATATACTCATTTACTATTTATTTATTTATTTTTTACCTTAAATAATGGATCAAAGAAGCTTGCATGATAAACAATTTCAACTTAATATTGAAAATAGAGGTTAAAGGAATTTGGAAGTAGGGAAATAATATGTAGTTTCTGATTTATGGATGTTTTCTTGTCTTCTGTGAATATCTGTTAATTTTACTCTCAGTTTTTATCTTTTGGCATATTAATTTCTACAACCTTTGAGTGTACTAATGATTTAGGCTTTTTCTGTTACATGCATTATAAATATACTGTACATGGCTTCACTGATGGTCATTTTATCATTAGAGATATATCAATTTTTTTGTAGTCAGTTGTGTCAGTTTTTTCCTTAAAAGCTTCTGAGTTCCTCTGCCTCCAGGATTTTATAAAAATAACGTTTTAAAATTTTTTTGTTCAGCTCATATCTTTAGTGATTATTCTTTTAAATTTAGAGCTTTTGAAGATCTGAAATGTATTTTTCATATACTATATCTGCAACTTTATAATTTTTCAACTGGGAATCCGATTGACGCAACGCTACCACTAAATTTCTAAACAATTGCAATTTTCATTTTGACTTCCTCTTTGAATTGATAGTGTTTTATGTCTTGGTTGCACTATTAAATGCCTATCACTGCACTTTTGAGGGGGATCTGTTTGATTTATTAAATTCTGAAAAATTTTGATTAAAATTATTCAAATGAGATTGTGATATAATGAAGCTAAACTCACAGTTTTAAGAGATTTTGCCTTAAATTAAGCACTGTTAAACTGTTTTTAAGTTTTCTCCCAAGTATTTATAGAAATTCTACTATTATTTATTTTGGTAATGGCTGCTTTCTCAATAATATTATTTATAATGATAAAGGTGCTAATAATTATTGAGTACTTACCACATGGCAGGATTTTTTTTATTTTTAAGCTCTTGATATGAATGATGTAATTAATTTATTTGATCATATTAATAAAAGAAATATGTGAACTAAGTATTATTATTATTTTACATCCCATTTTATAATAGGGGAAGCTGAGGCACTGAAAAATCAAATAAATTACTCCGGATTATATAGCTTAAAATTGGTAGAATTTGGACTTTAACCTAGAGAGGCTGGTTTTGAACTTCTGTGCATTTATCCACCACTCTGTAACCTCTCCTGATAATCCCATTTCAGTCTTTGATTGTTACTTCTCCATTTCCCCCTTTGAGAAATCTCAAATTTATATCCAGTATTTTTATCTCCCAGATAGCTCTTTTATGTTTTTTGTCTTTTCACTCATGATTTCTTTTTCTTAGCAATTTTGCTCTTTGTCCTATAAAGGCTCAGCCCTGTGGCAAAACAGTAAACGTTCACCTGCTAACTGAATGGCTGGTGGTTCAAATCCACCAGCCACTCCACAGGAGAGACGACCTGGCAGTCTGTTCCCGTAAAGATTTCAGCCTTGGGAACCCTATGAGGCAATTCTACTGTGTCCTATAGCTTCACAGTGAGTTGGAAGCGACCTGATGGAGCACAACAACATAGCCTCCAGATGACAAATTCAGTTTTTAACATTATCCATTTTCTTTCTTCTTCTGCTAAAACTACTAAATTTGAAAAATCATGTTTATTTTTGAGTTCAGAAACTTTTGCTTCTATGATCATAACTGATTAAGAAACTTTATTACATTTTGAATTCATGTTTATTCATTCAGTTTCAATAGGAGACACTGGTTTTTATCTGTCTGTTTTTACCCTGAGTCCCCTCCTCAAATAACTGGGTTTTCTTGCAATTCTTCTCATCTACTCATGTCAGCAAGTACAGATTTACTGATGACCGTGTTGACCTCCCTCAGGTACTGAATGTTAAAGCCAGAGTTCTTTCCCAGTAGAATGGTAGTGAACAAGCTGGAAATCTGTGACACGTTGTTTCAACCTGGAAACAGGGCAAAAAGTTGCCTCTCTTGTAGGTGAGACAGCAGGGAGGCAGCAGACCTTTCCTAACAGAGTGAAATGGGAAGTTCTTCACAATAATTGGGTCTCCAGTAGGCTGGTTCATACAATCAGGACTTCCTCCACTGCTCTTCTTATGACATTGCAGAGGCATCTCACCTCTGTGTGCTGAGGTCATCTACATTGTCTAGCCATCCTGGATCATAACAGGTAGCTATGTGATTACACATCGTTTTCCCAAACTCATAAACTCATTGAAAAGGTGTTTTCAGGTATGCCCCACCCCAACCCAAATTGTAAACAATTAATGCCCCTGACATCTCCTTAGATTCGCCCTACATGGTCTCAGTTTTTAAGACTATGCTTATCTACTAATTGAGTTTTCTATTAGAGAATCAAACAGGAGGAGGGTTCCCAGCTTCCATATTTCCCCAAACATGTTTTAGGGTAAGTAAATGGATCTCTCATTTGTAAGAATCACCCTTACAAATTATATTATTATGTAAATTTGTTATTCAGGTAAAACAGGTTCATTTTCTAAAAGTCCAGCAAATATCTGATGTATATTGGCTTGCTTTACTTTAGTGGCTAATTCACCTCTGGAAAATTTTTCAGAGCTAAAAAAAAAAAAAAAAAAAAAATTTTTTTTTTTTTTTTTACCACCTTAACATTGCACTTCCTTTCATTTGTTTGCATTACCTTGGGAATTCTTCACTATTTTGATTTTGAAATTTTTCTAACAAGCACAGAAGAGTGGATTGGTGAGAGCAGATAACACTGGCAAAACTAGGATGTAGCATTCCCATTGCTTCTGGAAAGAGCTTCTTTCTTTTTTTGTATTTCTCAGTTTATAATTTCTATCATCTTTTGGCATTGCTCATACTGGAAATGAAAGGCTTGTGAGTTTGGTTACAATAAGCAAACTAATATGATGATGCCAATTTAACTGTCAGAAATTTTGACATAAGCATAAGCTTTGAGTGTTGCCTGTCACTTTTTGTAATTTTTTTTTCCTTTCCTTTTATAGTCGAAATCCATTTCATGAAGCTTGGTTACAAAATTTGCTTTTAATATCTGTATCAGTTAAGAGGGTTTTAGGTGTGTGTGCTATAAACTCCTACCAATAATGGCTTAAACAATAAAGATCTTTATTATGTCATATAAAGGAAGCCTGGAGGTAGGCAGTTGAGGATTAGTTAATTTAGGGGCACAACCATGCCATCAGGATTTAGGGACTTCACTATCTTTCCAACCTTGCATCCTTAGAATGTCAGCTTTCTTCCTCAGATTTGACCCTCAATTGTTGTCACTATTCCAGATATGAGGGAAATGGTGTCTCCATTTATCAGTGAAGAAAACATTTCCCCCAAGTCCACAGGTGGTGCAGACTTCCCTGTCTCTTGCATTGATCAGACTATATCATAGGCTCCACTTGCAACCTAAAATTGACAGAGGTGAATGTGATCACTATTATTAGCTTATAGCAATCAAGCTTCAGCCCTAAGAGCTAGGTCATGGTCACTGGGCACCTTGTAGTCTGAAACCTGAACAAAGTCAGGCTTCTGTTAACAAGGCAGGAGGAAGCGAGTGCTGGTGAGTAGATGAACATGTTCCTAACACACAGTTCTCAGGAATTACTTTGGCATTCTTCAAGACACCATCATCATTCTGCACATCACCAAGGTTCACTATAAAAACAAGACCCTTGAGACCAGTAGTTTAATTTTTTTTACTTTTTTTTTTTATAATTTTTATTGTGTTTTAAGTGAAAGTTTACAAATCAAATCAGCCTCCTACAAAAAAACTTATATACACCTTGCTACATACTCCCAGTCACTCTCCCCCAATGAGACAGGTTGCTCTCTCCCTCCACTCTTTTTGTGTCCATTTCACCAGCTTCTAACCCCCTCCACCCTCTCATCTCCTCTCCAGACAGGGGATGCCAACATAGTCTCAAATGTCCACCTGATCCAAGAAGCTCACTCCTCACCAGCATCCCTCTCCAACCCATTGTCCAGTCCAATCCATGTCTGAAGAGTTGGCTTCGGGAATGGTTCCTGTCCTGGACCAACAGAAGGTCTGGGGGCCATGACCACCGGGGTCCTTCCAGTTTCAGTCAGACCATTAAGTCTGGTCTTTTTATGAGAATTTGGGGTCTGCATCCCACTGCTCTCCTGCTCCCTCAGGGGTTCTCTGTTGTGTTCCCTGTCAGGGTAGTCATCGGTTGTAGCTGGGCACAATCTAGTTCTTCTGGTCTCAGAATGATGTAGTCTCTGGTGCATGTGACCCCTTCTGTCTCTTCAGCTCATAATTGCCTTGTGTCCTTGGTGTTCTTCATTCTTCTTTGCTCCAGGTAGGTTGAGACCAACTGATGCATCTTAGATGGCCACTTGCTAGTGTTTAAGACCCCAGATGCCACTCTTCAAAGTGGGATGCAGAATGTTTTCTTAGTAGATTTTATTACGCCAATTGACTTAGATGTCCCCTGCACCCATGGTCCCCACACCCTTGCCCCTGCTACACTGGCCTTCAAAGCATTCAGTGTATTCAGGAAACTTCTTTGCTTTTAGTTTAGTCCAGTTGTGCTGACCTCCCCTTTTCTGTGTGTTGTCCTTCCCTTCACCTAGAGTAGTTCTTATCTACTATCTAATTAGTGGATACCCTCTCCCACCCACCCTCCCTTCCCCCTCTCGTAACCACAAAAGAATGTTTTCTTCTAAGTTTAAACTATTTCTCAAGTTCTTATAATAGTGGTCTTATACAATATTTGTCCTTTTGCAACTGACTAACTTCACTCAGCATAATGCCCTCCAGGTTCCCCTATGTTATGAAATGTTTCACAGATTCCTCACTGTTCTTTATAGATGTGTAGTATTCCATTGTATGAATATACCATAATTTATTTATCCATTCATCTGTCAATGGGCACCTTGGTTGCTTCCATGTTTTTGCTATTGTAAACAGTGCTGCAATAACATTAGTGTAATTTTGATTTCCTAGTTCTTGTATTGTCTTCCTAATATTTAGAATGTTGAACATGGCTGGTGCTTTCATAATATGACAGTCTTTCTTAGGAATTGATCACTTCTGTCCAGGCACAGCTTAGTGTTTATTATTCCCAAATGCTATGATACTACTCAGAGTCAGATGGCAGCAAAAATATCTATTGGAGCATGTTTCCAATTGTAGTTTTTGATCATTTAGGTACACCATGGGGAACAGGAAGTTTGAGATAGAACACGTCTCCTATCTTGCAAGCTGACTGGCTTCTAGGCATCCACATCTTACAGAAAAAAGACTCTTCTGTGTTTATTACTCTTTATTTTTATTGTTGTACTTTAGACGAAGGTTTACAGAACAAAGTAGCTTCTCATTAAACAGTTAGTACACATATTGTTTTATGACATTGGTTGTCACCCCACGACATATCAACACCCTCCCTTTCTCGCCCTTGGATTCCCTATTACCAGCTTTCCTGTCTCCTCCTATCTTCTAGTCTTTACCCCTGGGCTGGTGCTCCTTTAGTCTCATTTTGTTTTATGGGCCTGTCTAATCTTTGG
The DNA here is from genome assembly GCF_024166365.1 of Elephas maximus indicus. Taxonomy (NCBI): domain Eukaryota; kingdom Metazoa; phylum Chordata; class Mammalia; order Proboscidea; family Elephantidae; genus Elephas; species Elephas maximus. The sequence goes on along the minus strand of NC_064833.1, from coordinate 54,519,456 downwards.
CTGAAAGATGAACCTCAGGAGTGACATCACTATTGAGCTATAGGGGTGTCTGTGGGCCATATTCTCGAGGTTTCTCCAGTCCCTATCAAGCCAGTATTTATTTATTTTTAACAGTATACTGCTGAGTGAGCTCTCTTTCAGAAAAACATTTGTTTGAGGTTGTCGGGGTATGTGAATTTAAAAACTACTCCTGCCTCTTGCTCTTTCAGGCCTTTTTGGCCCTTTAGACCCATGCCCTTCCCCTATTAGCTCCAGAATTTTGTACTATCCCATCTGATTTCCCTGTATCCTTAATTAATAGTCCCTCCATTACATTCTTCTCAAATTACCATGCGCTGTCTCATCCCTGGTAAGACCCTGATTGATACAGAGGAAATAATGAAATGATTGTTTTAAGAAGATTAATACTGAGGCAGAGATGCAGAAATAGATTGGCAAACTAAAACCAGGGAGAGAATTAACAAACAGAAATGAACATATGTGAGGGCCAAATTGAGGTGGTAAATGTGTAACTACCATTGAGGCAGTAACAATGGAAAGGGTTGAACAAAAAAGACAACAACAAAATATTAAGCATGAATTGAATAGATATGATTATTGCAAGGATATTGGAATTAGAAGAGAATAGGGATGCAACAGCCTAAAGGTTGAGTCTGAGTCACTGGTAAAACTATGATATCATAACACAGAATACAGAAGGATCAGGACCTAATTTAGAAGAGAAATACAACATTTTAGACTATAAGTTTTAGATTAAAGTAGTGTATTCATGGAGAAAAGTCCAGTAAGTATTTGAGATGTTATTGGCATTACAGTAATAGATCAGAAATGGAGAGATTTAGTAATATTCCAAATAATGGTGACACCACATCATCAGAGTTGATTGGTTCCCATTGAGCAGGCATGAGAATAAAGAGGGAGTGGTAAAAGAAATTGCCAAAGAATTTCTAGAGAGGTAGCTGAAAAAGGATCCATGAGCTACCAATGAACAAAGAGTCTGTTTAAAACGATGCCTATCCTATCTTTGTGGTTCAGTCAAATTAAGTGTCTTGTAAGGGGAAAACTATCCTATTTATCTGGGCTTATGGATAACCCTGCCCCCAAACAAGTATCTATCTCTTTTTCCTTTTATTCTTGGTTCTAATATACAGGATTAATATCAATTGTGCATTTTTCTCATTATAGATGTGCTTGGAGAGAGATGATGCTGATTTCTTTTTAACAAAGATATAGGTGATTTGGAACCCTCATTTTTTATTGTTTTGCAAGTTCTCATGGACAAAAAGCATTATCAGTTCAAGGAATATGTGAATTGCAGCAGCCTTCCTGCCCCAGACTGATACTTGACCTTTTTAAACTATTCCCTAACACGCCTGTTATTTACAGTTAGGCCAGTTTCTTGCTATTTGTCTGCTTCAAGGATACTCTAAAGAAGAGAGATTTAGGGGTAGGGAGAATTTCATGGGCCCCTTTAGCTTACTTAATTTTAGAAAAAGTTAAATTCAGATCTTTGTTTTGCTTTGTTTTCTGGTCAGATTTCAGTACACAGTTTATAAAAATCTTTGCCGCATGGAATAGGAAATGATTTCACTACCTGACTCTGAATTCACCATTCATACTGGATGTGCTTCTATAGCTCAAGGCAAGGAGTTGAGTTAGGGCTGATAATTACGTAATGATGTTCTGCAGAGGACAAGCCCCTCTAAAATAGTTAATAATGATTTTACCTTGCTTCACTCAACCATGGATAAATCACAAAATATGTATGTATTTACAAACAGAATATATATATATACCCACTATAGTAGAAGAAAAAAAAGTAGAGAGAAATACTGTTAAAAGACCTGAGATCAAATTATAGTTTTGTTACTTGTAAGCTATAAGACCTTTTGAATTTCAGTTGGATGATACCATCTACCTCACAGATCTGTAGAGATCAAATGGAGTACAACAGTGGAGACCCAAGGAGCCAAAGGACAACCTGTGCTCAGTAAAGTGGGGATGGGAGGAAGAGGATGAGGCACAGAAAGTCAGAAATGCCCATGTAAAAGAGAATATGGAAGGTACAGGAAATAAACTCTGCATGTCACAATTTGCTGAGTATTTGTAATTTTCATTTCTCATCAATGATATGATCAAATTAAATCTGAGCATGAAAGTAGATAGATATGGTAAAGGGAGAGGAAATGATTACGGTTATTTGAAGGAAGAGATCAAAGAAGTAAAGACAAAGACATTTAAAAGGGTTTTTGGAAAAACCAGTAAGTGCAATTAGTTTTTTGAAATAATGAATTTTTCTTATACTTTTTTTTTTTTTTTTACATTCACTAGCTATCTTTTCCTTACCTATTCTGTACCAGACCCTGAGCATACACAGGGTAAACAGAGATGTGACTGTGACAGCTCAGGCTCTGGATACAACTGAGTTCCAATATTGGCTCTTCCACCTACCAAGCAAGTTACTTAACTTCTCTGTACCTCATTTTTGTCACATTCTTTAAATGAAGAAAATAACAAACCCACTGTATAGCATTATTGTGAGGATTCACTAAGTTAATATTTGTAAAGCCCTTAACATGGTGCCAAGTATATAGAAAGCATATTATGTCTTTATTAAATAAAATAGACAAAAGAGGCTGATGTTGCAAAATTAACATAAACATAAAATATCTCTTTTCTTAAAATATTACTGATACCCACCAATTTAAAACATAATTTTAAATTAAGAGAACTATACTCATGTCCAGGGCCCTGATGGCACAGTGGTTAAGTGCTTTGGCTGCTATCCAAAAAGTCAGCAGTTCAAATCCACCATCTGCTCCTTGGAAACCCTAGAGGCAATTAAACTCTGTCCTATAGGGTCGTTATAAGTCAAAGTGGACTTGATGGCAATGTTTTTTTTTTTAATATACTTATGTCCAAGTGAAGAAAATAATTACTTAAACAACTGTATAATTTGGTAGAATGTATATAAGTTTTGAATCCAAGTATCCTGGGTGGCTCTGTCACTGGCCAGCTATGGGAACTTGGGTGGCTAATGATGCTCACCTGGGCCCAGATTGCTGTGCAGATTAATGGCATGATACGGAGTGTCTGGCCACCACAGGTTTTGACATTTTCTGATAGTTTACTTTTCCTTCAACAAATCCATCCCTTCTTGTACTCTTTGAGCCACAAGTTTTGAGTACCAACATTTTTTCTCTCCATATCTGAAAATCAGTAATTTTGAAAAAAATAATAATAAATTTTTTACTTGGTTCTATATAGCAAGTTTCTTCCCCACTAGCACTATAAATCTTTAAAGTTTCCTTCCGAGATTCTTGACAGCTTCTGAAAATAACACAGTAATAGTGCTTTGAAGTTGCCTTTGTTTTTGCTAGAAGTTTTTCCAGCAGATTGCCTTCAATAGTGTGTTGTTTTCCTCCTGAGTTATTTGATTCTTCCCATCTGTTCAGTCAACAAACAACCTCAGTGTTTTGTTCAAATGCATTTTGACATTTCAATTCACCCCTAAGTTCTTTTTAATAGTGCTTTCTTACTATACCATTTCTTACTTTGGAAGAATTTGAAATTAAACCACCAATTATTTGAAATGTATGTGTTTGTAGTTATACTATGAAGACCAAACACCGTTTGTTTTCTGTGGGACTAGGCGTGGCCATGAAAAGCATTCTCTTGGTGACTGGTATATTCCTCATAGTTTAGCGAATGCCATAGGTTTGGGGATGCCAGTTAGAGTATCACACATCTGAAGTTTTTTCTAAGTTGTTGATGGCAAAAGGTCCAACTACATTTACATTTACCCAGACTCTAAGAACTACGCTTTATCCCTAATAAAACCCCAAACCAAACCAAACCCACTGCCGTCGAGTCGTATCCAACTCATAGCGACCCTGTAGGACAGAGTAGAACTGCCCCATAGAGTTTCGAAGGAGTGCCTGGTGGACTTGAACTGCCAACCTTTTGGTTAGCAGCCATAGTGCTTAACCACTATGCCACCAGGGTTTCCATCCCTAATAAATTATTAAAACAGAATATAAATGATGGCAGACAAAATTATTATTATTATTTTTTTTTACATAATTGAAACATAAGTCGTTAGAGAAGGCTAAGAACATAAGATTGTGACTCAGGATAGGATCCTCCCTTTTAACAGCATTACTTCTCAATTATAGATTCAATCCTTTCTTTTTTTCCCCTGCTTTTAAAAATCTCATTAATATATGCCCTGGTCAATGGCAGAGGTATAAACACTCAGCTTGGTTCTGTCATTTGAGTTAGATTATCATGTAGTTTACCATTTTAGTACCCAGAATCTTTAATGATAAATGGCTATATTCTGGCAATTTCATTATGATCTGTTAAGTTCCACAGATATTTTTGAACTGCTACTGTGATAAAAAGAAGACAGAAGAAGAATCGATTAATTTGAATTGTGGTGTTCGTGAAGAATAGTGAATATACCACAGACTGAGGTTAAAATCTCGGGTGCTAACTAAAAAGTCAGCAGTTCAAATCCACTAGCTGCTCTTTGGAAGCCCTGTGGGCAGTTCTGCTGTGTGCTGTAGGGTTGCTATGAGTCAGGATCGACTTGATGGCAACAGGTTTTTTATTTTTTAACTTTTATGGACTGCCAGAAGAATGAACAAAAAAATCTTAGAAAAAATACAACCAGAATGCTCCTCAGAAGTAAGGATGGTGAGACGTCACCTTACTTACCTTGGACATGCCATCAGGAAAGACCAATTGCTAGAAAAGAACATCCTGTTTGGCAAAGTAGAGGGTCAGCTAAAACAAAGGAAACTCTCAAGAGATGGATTAATATAGCCACAATAATGTACTCAAACATGCCAGTGATCCTGAAGATGGCACAGGACTGGGCAACATCTTGTTCTGTTATACATAAGGCTACCATGAGTCAGAGCCAACCCTACAAAGGCTAACAACCATGTATTTGATACCAATATAAATAAGAAACCATCTCTGCTTTGGAGAAGATGATGCAATGAGGATGACTGGAAATTCAGCTCTAGTTTCAGTTTAATGCTATAGAGTGCTATAGACTGCTGGTTCCATGGGTGCTGATTGTCCATTCAAGTAAAATGAAATCCTCGACAACTTCAATCTTTCTGTTTATCATGATGTTGCTTATAATATGATTCTATGCATAAAACATGCTAGATAGATTCCACAAGAAAACTACTGGAGCTAATAGAAGGATTCAGTAAAGCGGCAGAGTACAAGCTGAACATACAAAATCAGTTGGATTCCTCTACACCAACAAAAAGAACTCTGAGAGGGGAATCAGGGAAACAATACCATTTACAATAGCCCCCCAAAAGATAAAATACTTAGGAATAAATCTAACCAGGGACATAAAAGATTTATACTAAGAAAACTACAAACACTACTTCAAGAAATCAAACCTACATAAATGGAAAAACATACCAAGCTCATGGGCAGGAAGACCTAACATTGTGAAAAGCCAATACTACTCAAAGTGATCTACAAATACAGTGCAATCCTGATCCAAATTCCAGCAACAGTCCTTAAGAAGCTAGACAAACCAATCACCAACTTTATACAGAAGGGAAATGCCCTGGATAAGTAAAGCATTATTAAAGAAGAAAAGCAAAGAGGCCTCAGAACCTACTATACAGCCACATTAGTCAAAAGAGACAGGTACTGGTAAAGGACCTACACATAGACCAATGGAACAGCTTTGAGAACCCAGAAGTAAACTTATCCACCTATGGACAGTTGATTTTTGACAAAGGGTCAAAGTTGATGAAACGGAAAAGAGAAAGTCTCTTTAACAAATGGTGCTGGCATAGCTGAATATACATCTGCAGAAAAATGAAACAAGATCTATACCTCACACCATATACAAAAATTAATGCAAATTGGATCAAAGACCTAAATGTAAAATGTAAAACTATAACGATCATGAAAAAACAACAGGGACAATGCTACAGAACCTAATATGTGGAATAAATAGAGTGCCAAACCACAGACTCCACTAGCCTGAGAGCAGAACTATATGGTGCCTGGTTACCACTACTGACCACTCTGACCAGGATTACAATGGAGGGTCCCACACAGAGCAGAAGAAAATGCAGAACAAAACCCCAAATCACAAAAAAGATCAGAATACCTAGTCGGACAGAGACTGGAGGAACCCCCGAGACTACGACCGTTAGTCACTCTTCTAACTTGGATCTGAAGCAATTCCCAGAGGTCACCTTTCAGCCAAATAATAGGCAGGCTTATGAAACAAACAATAACACCCCTGAGGAATGTGCTTCTTAGAACAATCAACTACATGAGACCAAAAGGGGAACATTTGCCCAAAACCAAAGATGAGAAGGAAGGAAGGGGCAGGAAAACCAGATGAGTGGAAATAGAGAACTCAAGGTAGTAATGAGGAGAATGCTGACACATTGCAGGGATTGCAGCCAATGTCACAGAATACTTTGTATGTAAATTATCGAACTGGAAACTAACTTCCTCTATAAACTTTCACCTAAACACAATTAAAAAACAATCAAAATGGAAACAAAAGTTATAAATCTGGAAAATTCTGTTGTACACGCTAAGGACACATACCCTAGAATATTCACCAAGATGTGGCTATACAATCTTTTATTAAAGAGATTAAGCATGTGACTGATGGATCTAACTACCACACTAGAAAACCCATCAGTTTAGACTGAAGGGGACAGAGAAAGAACGAAAAAAAAGAATGGCTATCTGCCTCCTGGAATTCTACTTTCAGGGAATAGCCTAAAGGAGCTACATCTGTTTTCCTCCAAGAAAAGAAAAGGAGCACCCCTGGAGCAGCTCAGAGATCAGCAGAACTGTTGGAAGAAACAAAGGAAGCACAACCTTCTCGGTTCCAAAGGATAGGGCCACGGTTTCCTGGATCTCTAAGGGTGGGGCCACAGCCCCCTAGGTTTTAAAAAGTCAGATCTTTGCCAACTCGACTGCAGAGTGTGGGGCTGCACTTAAGGTGCGCCAGTGGGCTGGGGCCATTGCCCAGAGCCGAGGGGGCAGGGCTGTCATGCCCAAGGGGCAGAAGAATGGGGGCCACCAAGGCCAAGGGAGTGGGGTCTCCACTCATATGGACTAGGAGAATAGGGCCACCCAAAGCTGAGGGAGCAGAGTTACCATCCCAATGGACTAGAAAACTGAGCTGAAGCCCAGGACCAAAGGGCCTCCATCCAGAATACAGAGGGTGTTCCAACACCCAGAATCTGGAAGGTGGGGCCATCTAGATGGTCTCAGAGAAGAAAGGATTATTCTTAAGCTTTGAGAGCTAATGTTAATTCATTCCTCTGTATTTTGGGCTTGCTCAGTGCCTGTTGTCCCTTCTTTCCCCTCATTTTCTCCCATTTGTAATTGGAATGTCTACCTTGTGCATGTTCCACAATTGTACTTTGGAAACAAATAACTTGTATGTAATCTAGATTTCATAGGTTCACAGATGAGCAGGAACTTTGCCCTAGGTTGAAATACACCTAAAGTCTCACCCATATTTGATTTAGAAGATGAGATTTTAGACTTGGAGTTGATTTAAGACTTTTGGAAGGATTGTGGTGGGGTGAATGTGTTTTACATGTGGCAAGAACAAGAATTTTTGGGGACCAAAGGTGGAATGTTATGGATTGAATTGTAACTCCCAAAAATACGTGTTGTAAATCCTAACCTTTACCTGTCATTATAATCCCGTTCGTGAACGGGTTGTGCTTGTTATATTAAAAAAAAAAAAAAAAATAGTGAGGCAGAATTAGGTTATGTCATTGAAGATTTTAAAAAAAAATATATATATATTTTTTGAAGATTAGGTTATATTTATTATGTTAAAGAGACAGGACTAGGGGGTATCTTGAGTCAATCTCATTTGAGATAAAAAAGAGATTAAACAAGCAAGCGAGTCAGCAGAGACGAGGGAAGAGATAAGACAAGCTGCATGAAGGTTGTCCAAGAGCTGAAGCAAGAGAGAAGAGGCAAGGACCTTCCTTCAGAGTTGACACAGAGAGAAAGCCTTCCCCAGAGCTGGCACCCTGAATTTGGATTTCTAGCCTCCTAAACTGTGAGAAAATAAATTTCTGTTTGTTAAAGCCATCCATTGTTAAAGCACTAGGTAACTACTACAGTGCATATTAATATGTATTTTTTCAGTCAAATGTAGGTATATAATTCTTATAGAATTTGCATAATATGCACATATAATAATATCCTGCTTAACAAGAATGTATCTGTCAGTTTCTTCTGTTATTAGCAGAGCTATAAATCAAAAAGCCTTTAAAGCAGCTTACTAAATTTTACCAAGGCAAGCAAAACTCCCCAGCCTTAATCCTTTATTCCTAAAATAGTTTAATGAATGGTTACAGAAAGTATTTTACTTATATTTAGCATATAAATAAAACTACCCCAGATATAAGATTTCCAAGGACAATGAAAATTATTAGGGAATAGAAGGACTGCTACATGAGGAAATATGTAGGTACATATACAGGGGCATTCAATATTGTAAAGAGGACAAGTCTTCCGAAATAATTTATAGGTTTTGTGCAATTTCAATTAAAAAATCCAAACGAGTTCCTTGTGGAGCTTGACAAGCTGATTCTAAAAATTCTACCAAAGGGCTAAGGGCAAAGAGTAGCCTTATACTTCTGAAAAAGAAATTTAGGGGAGGGGGAGCTTGTCCTACGAGATATCAAGACTTAAAATGAAGCTATGCTAATTAATATGTCTTAGTTATCTAATGCTGCTGTAACAGAAATACCACAGGTGGATGGATTTAACAAACAAATTTATTCTCTTACAGTTTAGAAGGCTATAAATCTGAATTCAGGGTGCCAGCTCCAGGGGAAGGCTTTCTTTCTCTGACAGCGCTGGGGGAAGGTCCTTGTCATCAATCTTCCTCTGGCCTAGGAGCTTCTCAGCACGGGGACCCTGGGTCCAAAATATTCACTCTGCTCCTGGCTCTTCTTTCTTGGTGGTAGGAGGCCCCTATCCTCTCTGCTTGATTCTTTTGTATCTCAAAAGAGATTGACTCAAGGCACAACCTAATCCTGTAGATTGGATTCTGCCTCATTAACATAACTGCCTCTAATCCTGCCTCATTAACATCGTAGAGGCTAGGATTTACAACACATAGGATAAATACATCAGATCACAAAATGAACGGAAACCACACAAGACTGGGAATCATGGCTTAACCAAAATGTTGCACATTTTTGGGAGACACAATTCAATCTATGACATACAAGAACATACCTATATTTCAAAAATTTATATTTAGTAAAAACGCAGATTAATGTTTATTCTACTTTTTACGAGCGTGCCTCCGAGATATTGCAGATTTGGTTCCAAACCACTGCAATAAAACGAATATCACAATAAAGTGAATCACTCAATTTTGTTTTGGTTTCTCAGTGCATATAAAAGTTATGTTTTCACTATACTGTAGACAATTAAGTGTACAATAGTATTATAGCTCCCCATGAGTCTATCAGTTTGTCATGCTGTGGTGGTTTGTGTGTTTCTGTGATGCTGGAAGCTATGCCACTGTTATTTTAAATACCAGCAGGGTCAACGACAGTGGACAGGTTTTCAGTTGAGCTTCCAAACTGACCAGGAAGAAGCATCTGGCAGTCTACTTCTGAAAAAAATTAGCCAGTGAAAACCTTACAAATAGCAACGAAATGTTGTCTAATATAGTGCTGGAAGATGTGCCCCTCAGGTTGGAAGGCTTTCAAAATACGACTGGGGAAGAGCTGCTTCCTCAAAGTAGAGTTTATCTTAATGACGTGGATGAAGTCAAGCTTGCAGGACCTCCATTTGCTGATGTGGCTCGACTCAAAATGAGAAGAAACAGCTGCAAACATACATTAATTATAGGAATGTGGTATGTATGAAGTATGAATCTAGGGAAACTGGGAATTGTCAAAAGTGAAATGGAACACATAAACATCAATATCCTAGGCATCAGTGAGTTGAAATGGGCTGGTATTGCCCATTTTGAATTGGACAATCATATGGTCTGCTATGCCAGGAATGACAAATCGATAGGAATGGTGCTACAGTTACTGTCTAAAAGAACGTTTCAAGATCTATCGTGAAGTACAGAGCCCTAGTATTGCAGTGGTTAACTGATACAGCTGCTAACCAAAAGGTCAGCAGTTCAAATCCACCAGCTGCTCCTTGAAAACCCTATAGGGCAGTTCTACTCTTTCCTATAGGGTTGCTATGGGTCAAAATCCACTTGACGGCAATGGGCATCCTGAAGTACAGCACTATCAGTGATAGGATAATATCCATAGGCCTACAAGGATGACCAGTTAATATGACTGTTACTCAAATTTATGCACCAACCACTAAAGCCAAATATGAAAAAACTAAAGATTTTTACCAACTTTATTATTTTTTTTTTTTACCTATTTCTGTGGTCTGAAATTGATCAAACATGTAATCAACATGCATTGATAATTACTGGTAATTGGAATGCAAAAGTTGGAAATAAAGAAGAAGGATTGGTAGTTGGAAAATATTATCTTGGTAATAGAAATGACCCCAGAGATCACATGATAGAATTTTACGAGATCAATGGCTTCTTCATTGCAAATGCCTTTTTTCAACAACATGCATGTGGACTTTTCTAGATGGAATACACAGGACTCAAATAGACTACATCTATGGAAAGTTAGGATGGAGAACCTCCATATCATCAGTCAGAACAAGGCCAGGGGCTGCCTGTGGAACAGACCATCAATTACTCATATGCAAGTTCAGTGTGAAGCTGAAGAAAACTAAAACAAGTCCACAAGAGCCAAAGTTCGGTCTTGAGTATATCCCACCTGAATTTAGAGACCATCTCATGAATAGATTTGACTCATTGAACACTAATAACAGAAGACTAGACAAGTTATAGAATGACATCAAAGATATCATACATGAAGAAAGCAAGAGGTCATTGAAGACAGAAAAGAAAGACCAAAATGGATGTCAGAAAAGACTCTGAAGCTTGCTCTTGAACATAGAATAGCTACAGCAAAATGAAGAAATGATGAAGTAAGAGAGCTGAACAGAAGATTTCAATGGTGGCTCAAGAAGATAAAGTAAAGCATTATAATGACATGTGCAAAGACCTGGGAGTTAGAAAACCAAAAGGGAAGAACACGCTTGGCATTTCTCAAGCTGAAAGAACTGAAGGTAGAATTCAAGGCTTGAGTTGCAATATTGAAGGATTTTATGGGGAATATATTAACAAATGCAGGATACATCAATAGAGTCAATGTACCAAAAAGAATTAGTCAACGTTCAACCATTTCAAGAGGTAGCATATGATCAGGAACTGATGGTACCGAAGGAAGAAGTCCAAGCTGCACTGAAGGCATTGGTGAAAAACAAGGCTCCAGGCATTGACAGAATATCAATTGAGATGTTTCAACAGAAAATGCAGTGCTGGAAGTGCTGACTTGCCTATGTCAAGAAATTTGGGAGACAGCTACCTGGCCAACCAACTGGAAGAGACCCTTATTTGTGCCTATTCCAAAGTTAGATGATTCAACAGAATGCAGAAATTATTGAACAATGTCATTAATATCATACACAAGTAAAATTTTGCTGAAGATCACGCAAAAGCAGTTGCAGCAGCATATGGATAGGGAAATGCCAGAAATTCAAGCTGGATTCAGAAGAGAACATGGAACTACAGATATCATTCCTGACATCAGATGGATCTGGGCTGAAAGCAGAGAATGCCAGAAAAATGTTTTCCTGTGTTTTATTAACTATGCAAAGGCATTTGACTCTGTGGATCATAATAAATTATGGATAACATTGAGAACAATGGGAATTCCAGAACACTTAATTGTGCTCATGAGGAACCTGTGCATAGACCAAGATAGTTGTTCAGACAGAACAAGGTGATTGTCATGGATTGAATCATATCCCCCCAAAGCTGTATGTATCAACTTGGTTAGGCTGTGATTCCCAGTATTGCGTACTTGTCCTTCATTCTGTGATTGTAATTTTATGTTAAGAGGATTAGGGTGGGATTGTAACATCACCCTTACTCAGGTCACCTCCCTGATCCAATGTAAAGGGACTTTCTCTGGGGTATGGCCTGCACCACCTTTTATCTCTCAAGAGATAAAAGGAAAGGGAAGCAGAGAGTTGGGGACTTCATACTACCAAGAAAGCAGTGCCAGGAGCAGAGGTTGGCCCTGAGGTTCCTGCACTGAGATGATCCCAGTCTAAAAGAAGACTGATGCATCACAAGGACCTTCCTCCAGAGCTGAAAGACCAGGAGAAGATTGATGACAAGGACCTTCCCCCAGAGCTGATAGAGGCAGAAAGCTTTTCCCTGGAGCTGACACCCTGAATTTGGACTTGTAGCTTACTTGACTGAGAGAATAAACTTCTCTTTGTTGAAGCCATCCACTTGTGGTATTTCTGTTATAGCAGAACTAGGTAACTAAGACAGTGATACTGCATGGTTTAAAGTCAGGAACGGTGTGCCTCAGGGTTGTATCCTCTCAGCATGCTTACTCTATCTGCACACTGAGAAATAATCCGAGAAGCAGGGCTATATGAAGAACAGGGGGCGCAGGCATCAGGATTGGAGGAAGACCCATTAATAACTTGTGTTATGGAGACAGTGCAACCTTGCTTGCTGAAAGTGAAGAAGACTTAAAGCACTTACTGATGAAGCTCAAAGATTACAGCCTTCAGTATGGATTATACCTTAACATAGAGAAAACAAAAATCCTTGCAAGTGAATAAATAAGCAACACCATGATTTAAAAAAAAAAAAAAAAAAGATTGAAAGTGTGAAGAATTTCATTTTACTTGGATCCACAATCAACACTCATGGAAGCAGCAGTCAGGAAATCAAATGACACATTGCATTGGCAAATATGCTGCAAAAGACCTCTTTAAAGTCTTAAAAAGCAAAGATGTCACTTTAAGGACTAAAGTGTGCCTGAGCCAAGCCATAGTGTTTTCAATTACCTCATATGCATGCAAAAGCTGGGCAATGAATAAGAAGACTGAAGTAGGCTTGATGCCTTTGAGTTATGGTGTTGATGAATAACAGTGAATGTACAGTGGACTGCCAGAAGAATGAACAGGTCTCTCTTGGAAGAATAGCCAGAATATGCCTTAGAAGTGAGGATGGCAAGCCTTTGTCTCACATACTTTGGACATGTTATCAGAAGGCACCAGTCCCTAAAGAAGGACTTTATGCATGTTTTTTTTTTTTTTTTAAAGTAGGCAGTCAGTGAAAAAGAGAAAGACCCTCAATGAGATGGATTGACACAGTGGCTGCAACAATGGACTCAAGCATAGCAATGATTGTGGAAATGGGCCAGGACCAGGCAGTGTCTCTGTGAGTTGGGACTGACTCAATGGCACCTAACATCAGCAACAGCATTATATCTATATCTCTATATAATATAGCCTTAATTAAAAAATACTTCATTGCTAAAAAATGCTAACCATCATCTGAGCCTTTAGTGAGTCATAATCCTTTTGCTGGTGAAGGGCCTTGCCTTGATGTTCATGGCTGCTCACTGAACAGGATGATTGATGGTTTCTGGAGATTGGGGTGGCTGTGGCAATTTCTTAAAATAATAATGAGATTTGCTGCATCAGTGGGCTCTTCCTTTCACAAAAAGATTTCTCTTTAGCATGTGATGCTGTTTGATAGCACTTTGCCCACAATAGAACTTAATTCAGAATTCGAGGCAATCCTCTCAAAACCTGCCTCTGCCTTATCAAGTAAGTTTGTGTAATATTTTAAATCCTTTGTTGTCATTTCAATATTGACAGCATCTTCACCAGGAGTAGATTCCATCTCAAGGAACCACTTTCTTTGCTCACCCATAAGAAGCAACTTCTCATCCGTTAAAGTGTTATGAAATTGAAGCTATTGTCACATCTTCAGGCTCTACTTGTAATTCTAGTTCTCTTGCTGTTTCCATCACATCTGCAGTTACTTTCTCCACTGAAGGCTTGAACCCCTCAAAGTTATCCATAAGCATTGTAATCAACTTCTTCCAAACCCCTGTTAATGTTGATACTTTTACCTCCTCCCATGAATTGCGAATGTTCTTATTAGCATCTAGAATGGTGAAATCTTTCCAGAAGGTTTTCAATTTGCTCTGCCCAGGTCCATCAGAGGAACCCCTATCTATGGAAGCTATAGCCTTATGAAATATATTTCTTACAAAATAAGACTTGAATCCATGGCTGCTGAATAGCTGTTGTATTAGCCGGCATGAAAACATTAATCTCCTTGTACATCTCTATCAGAGCTCTTGGGTGACCAGGTGCATTGTAAATTGAAAACCTTCTGGAAAGATTTCACCATTCTAGATGCTAATAAGAACATTCACAATTCATGGGAGGAGGTAAAAGTATCAACATTAACAGGAGTTTGGAAGAAGTTGATTACAATGCTTATGGATAACTTTGAGGGATCTTTTTTTTTCTGAGCAGCAGGTCTCAACCCATAAACCAAAAACCAAACTGGTTGCCGTTGAGTGAAGTCCGACTCATAGCAACCCTATACATCAGGGTAGAACTGCCCCATAGGGTTTCTAAGGAGGAGCTGATGGATTGGAACTGCCAACCTTTTGGTTAGCAGCCAAACACTTAAAGATGTCTCCACCAGGGTACCACGGTGGACTTAAAATATTCAGTAAACTGTATTATAAATAGTTGTGCTGTCATCCAGGCTTTATGTTCCATTTATAGAGCACAGGCAGAGTAGATTTAGCATAATTCTCAAAGGCCCTAAGATTTTCAGAATGGTAAATGAGCATTGGCTTCAACTTAAAGTCACCTGCTACATTGGCCCCTAACAAGAGAGTCATCCTGCCCTTTCAAAGTTTAAAGCCAGGCATTGACTTTTCTAGCCGTGAAAGTCCTAGATGGCATCTTCTTCCAATATAAGGCTGTTTTGCCTACATTGAAAATCTGTTGTTTAGAGTAGCCATCTTCGTCAGTTATCATAACTAGATCTTCTGGACAGTTTACTGCATCTTCTACATTAGTACCTGCTGTGTCACTTCGCACTTTTACGTTATGAAGATGGCTTTTTTCCTTAACCCTCATGAATCAATCTCTGCTAGCTTCAGACTTTTCTTCTGCAGCTTCCTCACCTCTTTCAGCCTTCACAGAATTGAAGAGAGTTAGGACCTTGCTCTGGATTAGGCTTTGGCTTGAGGAAATGTGACTGGTTTGATCTATCCAGACCACTAAAACGTTCTCCATATCAGCAAAAGCCTGTTTTGCTTTCTTATCATGCATGTGTTCACTAGAGTAGCACTTTTAATTTCCTTCAGGAACTTTTCCTTTCATTCACAAAATGGCTAACTGTTTGGCTTAACACGCCTAGCTTTCCGCCTATTTCGGCTTTCAACTTGCCTTCCTCACTAAACTTAATCATTTCTAGCTTTTGATTTAAAGTGAGAGACATGTGACTCTTCCTTTCACTTGAATGCTTAAAGACCATTTCAGGGTTATTAATAGGCTTAATTTCAATATTGTCGTGTCTCAGGGAATAGGGAGGCCTGAGGAGAGGGAGAGAGACAGGGGAATGGCAGGTCAGTGGAGCAATTAGAACACACACAACATTTATCAATTAAGTTCGTGGAGCCCCAGCACAACTATAATTGTAACATCAAAGATCACTGACCACAGATCACCGTAACACATATAATAATAATAAAAAAGGCTGAAATATTGTGAGAATTATCAAAATGTGACACAGAAACACGAAGTGAGTACATGCTGTTGGAAAAATGGTGCCTATAGACTTGCTCGCTAGTGTTCAATGCAAAGGGCCTCTTTAGAGTATTGAAGAGCAAAGGTGTCACCTTGAAGACTAAGGTGTGCCTGACCCAAGCCATGGTATTTTCAATCGCATCATATGCATGTGAGAGCTGAACAATGAATAAGGAAGACTGAAGCAGAATTGACACCTTTGAACTGTGGTGTTATGAAGAATGTTGAATATACCATAGACTGCCAAAAGGATGAACAAATCTGTCTTAGGGGAAGTATAGCCAGAATGCTCCTTAGAGGCAAGGATGGTGAGACGGTGTCTTACATAGTTTAGACATGTTGTTAGGAGGGATCAGTCCCTGGAGAAGGACATCATGCTTGGCAGAGTACAGCATCAGCGGAAAAGAGGAAGACCCTCAACGAGGTGGATTGATACAGTGGCTGCAACAATGAGCTCAAGCATAACAACGATTATAAGGGTGGCTCAGGTCCGGGAAGTATTCGCCCTGTTGTGCATAGGGTTGCTATGAGTCAGTGCCGGCTCGACGGCACCTAACAACAACATAGACTTGCTCAACACAGGATTGCCATTTGTAAAAAACACAGTACCTGGTACACGCAATAAAGCGAAGCACAATAAAACAAGATGTGCCTGCATAATGTTCAGAAATAGGTAAAACCATACTATGCTTTCTTAGGGTTACATATATATATGCTATGATGACGTAAAAAGAAAATAATGCAAAACTAGGACAGTAGTTGCCTCTATCTAAAAATAGGAACAGTTCAGTTTCTTTAGGTAGGTGCTGGGCATTCAAGGGTTCAGTTTATTATAATTGTTTACACACCTCCCATACATTTGAATGTTTAAAAAAATATTCTGTGTAATTATGAAAGTAGAGAGTTTAATGAAGATGCTTGTAGCTCTTTAATGGTAAATATGAAAAAAGCCAAAAATATAATTCAAGGTACTTATTTTAACTATAGGAAAAATTATAGATATTAAATCATTTTCAGATTGAGATTAGGCTGACAGTTATTTCACTTTATATCTAAGCTTATTCTGCTGAATCTTCTCTATAAAAGGAACACATTAAATTCAGAATAAATGGATATATGAGCATTTAATTCAGTATTATGTGGGGGAAATATTTTATATTGAATATAAAGTCAGGAGCACTGTATCTGGTTTATTAGAAAAAGAAAAATCGGCTATAGGAAGCTACCAAAATTATCATCTTTTCTTATAAAATTCAAATCACATCAGAGCAATTAATTTATAAGTGAATAAACCACATAACAAATGAATGTTAGTCCATTAAAGCACTTTGGGTTTTATAACTGGAATAGCTAATGAACATGTGATGAGTGCTTACGTGTGAATACACATAAAATATTCATTTAAACATATGCTCCATTAATATTTTACTGAACTTTACATGTTAATTTTTTGAAGTTTATAATTATGTAATATAGACACTCACATCCTTCTTTAATTGATACTGAATTTTATATTATAATTAGTTCTTAGCACTTATTCTTCCTTAAACTATTATGAATAAGCTACTTTATAGTTACATTTTTGCAGTATAATATTTAGATATGGAAAAATGATTTTACTAACTGGCATGTTGAAATGATTATTTCTACTGGCTGAACAGGGTACTCCTACATATCAGACATACTAAAGTTTAATTACTCCCATGTAATTGAAAAAATAAATAAATTTCAAATATTAGTGATATGCAAAATGACTTCTGTCATCTGTAACTAGACAATAATACTAATTAAGCACTGTCTTAGTTACCTAGTGCTGCTATAACAAAAATACTACAAGTGGTTGGATTTAACAAACAGAAATTTATTTTCTCACAGTTTAGGAGGATAGCAGTCCAAATTCAGGGTGCCGGCTCTAGGAGAAGACTTTCTCTCTTGGCTCTGGAGGAAGGCCCTTGTCTCTTCTGAGCTTCTACTCCTGGGGAATCTTCACGTGGCTTGGCATCTCTCTTCCCATCTCTGCTTCTCCTGCTTGCTTGTCTAATCTCTTTTATATCTGAAAAGAGATTAACTTAAGACATACCCTACACTAACCCTGTCTGATCAGCATAACTAAGACAATCCATTCCAAAATGGGATTATGACCATAGGCATAGAGGTTAGGATTTACAACACGTATTTTGGGGCGACATAATTCAATCCATAACAAGCACCAACAGTCTTTTTAGAAAATTATGCATTATATCTTGTTTGCCCAGATATTATTTTTAATTAATTGGTTTAAGTTTTGAAATATATGTTTGGTTGAATTAAACTTTTTTCTGTTTACAAATCAGATTGATGAAACTGCAGAATCACGCTGGGTGACTGCCTTTGAATTCAGCTTAGTCAATTAGGACTACCTGTAGATATAGACAAAAATGTTGTATATACTCAGGATAAAGTCAGAAGCCCAAATCTAACAGAATGGGAAGGGGCTGGGTAGTGGTCGTGGGGAATTTTTGTGTCTGCCGGTGCTGAAGGTTGGGTATCAGTCAATCTCTCTGCGACATGAAATAATAATAACCATAATAATGTAGAAGGGAGTACTCGAGATTTACTTGAGACCTGGTTTATGGTCATCAGCAGAGCCGTGCTCATGTGCTAATGGGATGCAGCCTGGACTGTTCAGGGACTACATTATGGGCAGTGTGACATGTACGTCAGGAACACTTTTCCTATGATTTTCCAGATAATCTTTAGAAATATCCTTTTTCTTTGCTAGTTTACCCCGGTTCCTGCACTCCTGGAAATATCTTTTATATGAACGAGTAAATTCATGCCTCAACTCCCTTGCTCTTTAAAAGGTTTTTAAAAGAAATTTTATTGATGGAGACACATACAGATAAGAAAAACATAACCTGTGGAGTCGCAATCAATGCTAAGTACTCACATTAATTGATATCTGGTGTATAAGAATAACCCAGACATTGGAGACAATCTTTTATTAATTCAGTAACATTAGTTGACTTGCATGTAAATTACAATGGGTCTTCCAAATATAAAGCTTCTCTTTTTTTTCCTGGACATAACTTAATTTTTTTTTTATTTTAAGATGCTACCACCTTGATCTCTCTCTGTTGTTTTTCATAAAATCAGGATCATGGGTCTCAGAATATTTTTTCCTATTTCAGACACTTATTTCTGTATACATTTCTGGATTACCTTGGCAGAATCTTCAACCTCCTTTTATCTTTTATTTAGAGAAGGTTTGGCTATCACTGTCTGGTTGCTTATTCTGAGTTATTTTATCATTTTCTTCACACAGGAATAGTAAGAATGAATAAACAAAGTCCATACATTAGAAATGAAAATAGATCTTGTTTTAAAGAAACACTTCAGTCTGCTTAATCTCAGTCTGTTTTTGGCCATGATGGAGTATCTTATATCAGACCAATCCTCTGGCTGAGAACAACTATAAAAGTGGGATAAGAACAAGCTAGCAAATAGCTGTTTGAAGGCATTGGAGACCAACCAAGGCAACCAAGATCTGAGGGTCCATGACTCAGGAAAGAAGAGAAATGCATTGTTTTGAGTCTGACATTTCCTACTGCTCTTCCCCATGAAGGACCACCAGTTTCTAAGGATCATAGGCTTAAGCAACTAAGAAGAAAATGATGGATCTAAACTCTTAGAAATCTAAGAGTGCCAGAGACATAAAAACTTAAGTTCATTCTACCAACTTAGTGAGGATTTGAGGAGCCAAGATGCTGAGAAAAGGGAACCCGAGGCAAGAGAACCTGATACGGCTCTTATTCCTTCCAGGAATTTGCCTTTTCCTTAGCTTCACAGATCAAGAGGCTATGAACCCAAGTAGAAATATGAGACCACAAATCTAAGAAGTAAGTAGGACTTTTCTCAGTGTCATAGTACTTAATAGACGGGAATTAGACTTCTGGGTCTCCCAAGGATAAGAAGTTCTGATGAACACTTCAGTCTGTCACTTGGAACACAGAACTGAACTCTGTCATAAAGACTGAAAACCAGCCTGAAAACACCTCAAATTCCTGGTTGTATCCATTTATTTGCTCCAAAACTAATTAGCTGTCAGTAGAAGAGTGAAACATTTTGAAGGAAGGTGATATCATCCGGAGCCATCACAGTTTTTCATACTCAAAGTCAAACATAGAGTCAAAGGTTACCAGGAACATCAGTATACAGGACAAAATGAACCAAAGAAATCAAGAGAAGGAAGAATTAGGGACTAACACACAGGGATCCAGCTATTGCAGTTATTAAATGTGAACTTTAAAAATAACTGCGATTATATTTTCAAGGAAATAGATGACAAAGGGACATTTTTACCATAATTGAAGATTATTAAAAAAAATCAAATTTAAATTTTATAACTTAAAAATATAATAACTGAAATTAAGCACTTAATAGATGTGTTAATCATCAAATAAGGCACAGCAGAACAGAGTTACTGAACTGGAAGATAAACCACTATCAAGTATCCAGGCAAAACATAAAGAGGAAAAAATATGGGAGATATAAAAAGAGATCATAAGGCATGATAAAATATTCTGAGAAATATGTAATAAAAGTCCAGGAGAATGTGTCAGAAGCAATATTGGAAGAGGTACTGACTGAAAATACATCAAGTCACAGATTCAAGATGCTTTATGAGTTACAAGCTAGACAATCTCACCCGGACACATGCGAGTCAAATGAATGAAAACCATACCAGTAAATTCTTAAAGGAGAAGTAGAGAAAAAAGATGTGTTACTTTCAAAGGTAAAATTTAATGACCTTTTAAAACATAACTAACATCAGAAGAAAAGAAAATGATATTCTTAAAACACTGAGGAAAAAAAATTAAAAAAAAAAATGCCAACCTAGAATTCTATACTTAGTGAAACTACATTTCAAAATAAAGGCAAAATAAAGATGTGTCCAGACACACCAAACAAGAAAGATTTCATTGCTAACAGACCTGCAATAAATGGAATACCAAAGGGAAGAGCTTGAAGAAGAAAGACAATTATTCCAAATTAAAGAACAAGAACATAGACAGGAATGAAGGACCAAAATACTTGCTAAACATGTGGATAAATATAACTTTTAATTGGCATTGTAAAAGAATATTATGTGTTGTGGAATTCTAGATGTATATAGAAATAAAATACATCAAAAGTAATAACAATGACAAGAGAATGAAGTAAATAGATTAAAAGAATTTTCTAATCATTGCCTTTCTTGGAAGTGGAAAAGGTAATAATTCAGAGTACACTCTAAATTAGTCAATGATGCATTTTGTAATCACTAGGATAACCACTGAGAGAATAATTAAAGTATATTTAATAAGCTAAAAGAAGACATAATAAAACAATAAAAAAAATTGTTAATTTAAATTAGAGTAATAAAGATGAGGAAATGCCACAAAGGATAGAAACAATAGAAAGCTCATAGTACGATGGTAGGTTTAAACCCAGATATGACAGTAATTACAGTCAGTATAAACAGACTAAATACGTCAAAGGAAAAGCAAAGATTGTCAGGCTGGCTAAAACAACAACCAACTATATGGTGACATACCTTATTACAAAGACACAGAAATTTGCAAAGTAAAATAATTCGAGAAACCAGGAACACCAACCAAAAAAGAAAGGTGAGGTAACTCTACCAGTAGTAGGCAAAGAAAAGTTTAATTCAAAAGCATCGTTAAAGACACAGAGAGATATTTTTTAAGGAGCACGAGATTTACAAGGAGCCCTATTGGCGCAATGGTTAAGTGCATGGCTGTTTACCAAAAGGTTGGTGGTTTGAACCCACCCAACACCTCCACAGGAGAAAGACCTGACGATCGGCTCTTGTAAAGATTCCACAAAACCAAACCAAACCCATTGCCCTCGAGTCCGACTCATAGCGACCCTATAGGACAGAGTAGAACTACCGTATAGAGTTTTCAAGGAGAACCTGGTGGATTTGAATTGCCGACCTTTTAGCTAACAGCTGTAGCACTTAACCACTGTGCCAGCAGGGTTTCCCCTGTGATGATTATAGCCTAGAAAACCCTTTGGGGGCAGTTCTACTCTGTCATGTGGGTCACTAGGAGTTTAAAATGGACTCGACAGCACCTAAAAATACCCCCCCCGCAAAAAAAAAAACCCGGTGCCGTCGAGTCAATTCTGACTCATAGAAGCCCTATACGACAGAGTAGAACTGCCTCGTAGAGTTTCCAAGGAGCGCCTGGCAGGTGCGAACTGCTGACCCTTTGGTTAGCAGCCTTAGCACTTAACCACTATGCCACCAAGGTTTCCATGGGTGCATGAGATTCATATACAGTTAAAGTAGTTACCCCAAAACATATAGAGTGAAAGTTAATGGAAGAAATAAACAAATACACAACTATGGTAGGGGATTTTAAACAACCTCATTCGTAACTGATAAAAGAACTAGAAAAAATACTCAGTAGAAATAGAGATTTGAACAACACAAGTAACAAATGATTTAATTGACATATACAACATGCAACTATAGAATACACATTACTCTTAAGCATGCATGGAACATTTTAAAAAATGATCTACAATGATATACACTGAGTCTCAACAAATTTCAAAGGATTGAGCATGTTCTATAACCACAGTGAAATTAAAACAAGACACCAGATAAACTCTATATACCAATTTTGAGATTTATCTAAAAGATCAGTTAATTTTTTATAACTAAACTTTTCAAACTTAAGGACATTTTGATTGGAGTACTCCTGGGATTAAAGTGACACCAGGTGACATTTATGCAACCAAGGCTCATCTGCTGCTGAAAATTTCCTGTAATAAAGGAAAAGAAGCAAATTTCCTTTATTCTCAGAACTTGAGGATAGCAGTTGATATCGTCATTGATTTTTTTTAGAGTATCTTTACTTATTAGAACATCATATGTTACAGATCAAAACAATAAGGTATATAATTGGTTTTATTAGAAATCATAAAGGTGATTGGGCTGTATAGAGCCCTGCTGGCGCAGGGGTTAAGCCTTTGGCTGCTAAACAAAAGGATGGCAGTTCGAATTCACTAGCCAAAACCCTGTGGGTCAGCTCTATCCTGTCTTCTTGGGTTGCTATGAGTCAGAATAGACTCGATGGCAACAGGAAGTGGCTGTAAGAAAGAGTGGTACCTAGCTGGTAGAATTCAGATAAGCAGTATGCTGGATATTTCAAACAACTGTTTTATGTGAACAGTTAAGAAGGTGAAAATGCTCAGATAGCCAACTTTTTAAGAGGAATTTATTGGAAATACGTACAAATTTATTTAATTTGTAGGCTTTGCTTGAAAGAGCAATTATTTTTTCCCCTGAGGCCCTCTTCTTTGACTCCATGTAGAGATTTGGAATGAATGTACTCAGGGATTCCCATTTAGGCACACAGGCCCATCCCTCAGCCCGTGAAATGAGTTTGATCCTTGTCAGATTGTCCTCATATCCTGTTAGTTCCTGCTGCTTCCTTCTGGATGTCACAATGTAGCTGTAATATGGCCCAAATCCTCCATAAATAGGTGAAAGTTTATAAAATACAACACCTTCCTATCCCTTCCTTACTGTGCACCATCCTCTGATTATGACAATTTACTTTCCACAAAAGCCATTAGAGTTTAAATCCTGGGGGAAATGAAATATTTTCCTATTTGAAACATATTCTTGTGACTATTAATTTTCTTTGGGGACACAGAAAACTTTTGAGAATGTAATAAAAGCTATGGTAATTCAGTCTAGAAAAGTCAAAATTTAAGAACAATCACAAATAATATATTAGCAATTTAAGAGACTTCTAGAAAAGCCAGTCAATGAAATGACCTGGGTTATAAGCCTCTGATGCTGAGAAGCTTTGTATTTTCCCTGTCTGACTTTCCAGCTCCTTAGAGAAAAGAAAGTATGTTCAACAGGATTTAGATCAAGACCTTTCCTTGGTTTAAAATAGTAACTCTAATTTTAGTTATTGAGCTTATTTAATATGTAAATACTTAGAAGCTAGAAGCAATGGAAAAAATAACACAAGAAGAACAAAAACTATACCTATAAAAGCTCTCTTTTGTTTTTAAAAAAAATGCATTTATTTAAAATTACAATTTAAAAAAGATCTCAACTTGATGTTTTTCTTCAAAGGAAATCTTTATAGATTTATTACCTCTTATTATTGAGAGATAAATAGTTTGGGTCATGTATTGTTAGAGAAGTTTTTAATATTTAAGCATGGGAATACATTGTGTCCCAATAAAGTTAGGTATACATTTTTTGGTAAAATAACACGAGAATTTAGAAGTGAGAGAACTGTTCATTTTGTGCACTTCCACCAGGTATCCCACCAGAACTGGATTATCTACATAATCTTAATGAATGTTATTTTCTAATTCCCCTGCTAGAAGGCAAGCCTCTATGTAGTTTCCTCAGGTTAGTGAGCAGAGTTTTTCTAGTTTTTATTTCACATATGGGGCCCTAGGCTTTAGGTAAGACCAAAAAAAAAAAAAAAAAAAAAATACTGCCGTTGAGTCGATTCCGACTCACAGTGACCCTACAGGACAGAGTAGAATACCCCTTAGAGTTTCCGAGGAGCGCCCGCCTGGCTGATTCGAACTACCGACGTTTTGGTTGGCAGCCGTAGCACTTAACCACTACACCACCAGGGTTTCCGCTTTAGGCAACAGAGAGAGAAAAAGAAAGGTTTACTTCAAGAAATTGCCTCCTGAGATGGGGGACTGGCAAGTCCAAAATCTGTAGGTCAGGTGATAGGTTGGAGACTCCTGCAGGCTTGCTTACCAAGCTTTGTAGGTCATGCAATGGTAAGAGTAAAGTGAGAGTTCTGCCAAAATATCCGTTTATAGTTTGGAGGCAGAACACACCATAAGGAAATCCCTATTTGCTCTTAAGACCTTCAACTGATTGACTGATTAGATTACATTGTGGAATGTGATTACATTGCATTACATTAGAAGTAAGGTAATTACATTGCATTACATTAGGCTGGAATCTTAGGGTGGTGCAAATGGTTAATGCACTGGACTACTAACCAAAAGGTTGGGAATTCCAGTTCACCCAGAGGCACCATGGAAGAAAGGCCTGGCAATCTAATTCTGAAAAATCAGCCATTGAAAATTCTACGGATTGCAGTTCTACTCTGGCAAACACGGGTCACCATAAGTAGCAGCTGACTCAATGGCAACTGTTTTTTTTTTTTTTTTTAATATTAGTTTAGTTCTCAAATGATTAGGAACCATAGCCTAGCCAAGCTGATAGATCAAATTAACCATCAGTCACCTTGGCTTCAGCTGTGGCTGTTTGACTTTTTAATTTCCCTCTTCATTTCTTGACTTGTGTGTTGATGGAATCTCAGATACATGTTCAATTAAAAAGAAAAATATCCAGCCTTTCTATGGGTTTGAATGGAAGAATGGAGGTCCTTGCATGTCATCTTAGATAGCCATATTGACCTGATGTTTTGCCTAGAAAGCTTCTCAATCCCTCATATAAATATGTTCCACATGCCTTCCAGTTTTTCCCAGGCAAACCTGAATATATATCCTTATATGTGACTATAAAACCCAATGGTCTAAATAGGAGACCTTGGGTGGTGCCAGTGTTTAAGTGCTGGACTACTAACTAAAAGGTTGGCTGCTCAAACATACCAAGAGGTGCCTCATAAGAAAGGCCTGGTGACTTGCTGCCAAAAAGTTACAGCCTTGAAAACCTTATGGAGCAGTTCTCCTCTGCACACATAGGGTTGCCATGAGTTGGAATCTACTGGATAGCAACTAACAACAACATAGTCTAATTATATTTTAATAACTTTTAATATTCATTATAGTAGCAACATTTTTGCAATACTTAGTATTTTTATGTTTCATGTATTAAATTAGGGGATCTTACATGAATACATATATATGACAGTAATTTGTACACTATGTAACACTATGTTTCTTTTTATTATTTTTATTACCACCAACATATGAGAATAATAAACAGAAGACCATGCATATGAGTACTATTTTTCTTCATTCTTTCAACAAATATTTACTGAATGACTACTATGTGCCAAGCACTATTCTAAGCCCTTAAAAATAAGTGAATAAAACAGAAGGTCTAGTCCTTTAAGCTATTTTCTTTATGCTGGTGAAAAAAAAATTTTTTTCTTGCCTTGGGAAAGTGTCATTGGGCAGAAGGAGCATGAAGGTATTCATGCAAAGACTGTTTAGAATCTCTTCTTTCATTGACTTGGAGCCTGAGCTACAGTTATCCTTTTTTGTAGACTCTACTGGACTGTTCCTGCCCCTATCATTGCATTTTTATGTTGATGAAAGGAAATGAAGCCTAAGTTGTCTTTGGTATTTTTACAGCTTAAACAGTGGAATACTTTTGGGACCCTGGAAGTTTTACCTCAGGCTGCATCAGAAACACAGGCATACACAGTGGTAACAGAAGATGATTGTGAAATCCTTAAAATCTCTGCAAAGGAATACGCGAAGATAAAATCGGTATGACCGTATCTATTCCATATATTAATATGATATGGGCCAAAAATTAAGCTGTTTCCTATCTAGAAAGAGGATACCCTTATCTTCTTATTTTTTAAAACCTGATCTGTTGGTGACCATGAAAATGTGGCCTACTTGTTGAGAATCATTTAAGCCTCTGCTCTCAGTGATAGTTGAGGTGGAAACAAAGGTCTCTATGGATATATTTTATGTATATTTTCAAGCGCCTTTTGGTTTTTCATGAATTTCAGATTAATTAATTGATTTGTTCATTTATCTATTCAACGAGTATGTCTTTTGGAGTGTCTACAGCGTATCATGTACTGGGGATACCACAGTGATCAGACATAGTGGTGCTCTGGCTCAGAAATTTCTACTGTCTACTGTAGGAGATAAAATACTTGGGAGTGATTGCCATTTCATAGTTACAGCAGACCTACCTCAAAACTTATAGCTGTCTGAATGCATGATCACAGATGAAAGCTTATCCCCTAGTTCTACTGCTTTAAAATAATTTATTTATTTCAAATTTAATATTTTATTATCTTCTAGTCAAATCCAAAGTATTCCTTCTCTCCTATTTCTCTTCCCCTGGATGGGAGAGGATATTGGTGAAAATCATGTGATTGGGAAACCCCAATGATCCTTCTGTCTCAGCTGTTCTGATAGGATCTACACCCTGGGGGAGGTGGTACAGGGTGTTGGCATTAGCCATGGCTGAGTGCTCAGGTTGGAAGGAAATGGGGAATCATCCATCTTCTTAATTTAAGTCCCTGACCCTGGGGGTCTCTTTTGATGAGGCGGTCTCCATGTCAGTAGTCCAGGTGGCTTTTTCAGATTTCATCTTCATTCCAAATCCCTGGCGCTAATTTGTTTTGATTTTCAGACTGTCTGGATTAAAAAAAAAAAAATTTTGTATGTTTTATTTTTAATTCCAAAATCTCAGTAAACCACCCACTAAAATCTCAGTACGGCTTATTTAATATTACCAAAAACCACTTTAGAGTTTCATCTTGACAATGACGGGATATTTAAAAGTTGCTAAAACATTTATAGAAATCTAAAAATATTATGAAAGATAGGACAATATAACTGTCACAAGCAGAAATGAAGTTTAAAATTTCAACATGTAGTTATCATTGTTATACTACAATAAATTTGATTTAAATGCATTTTATGCTAATTTACATTTACGTATCCTTGTTTTTGCTGCCTTTTATTTATTTGTTATATTTTCTTTCTCTCTTAATTACCCAGCATCTAAAATTTGATAATGACCTTCTTTTTCAGGAAAAATTAAAACTTGAAAATATGCAAAAGGAGCAATTAATTCGTAAGTGCCCATATTATGTGGAGTGGCCTACTTTATCCATATATGAGCTAATTGCACTCATCAAATGGAAAAAATTTCCTCCAGGTCATGGTGAGTTTAATGCAATTTTGTATTATTTTTCTTCATATAACTTTATATTATTGGAATTGTAATTCATCATATTTCAATAGTTTTAAAGAATATTTCTTCATATGGATATTTTCTAATTTATTTAATGATTTTCTTTGAATTGTACATTTAGATTATTTCCTGTTCTTCATTAAAAACTATGCTCCGTGTACATCTTTGGGTATAAATTTGTGCCTTCTAGTTATGTTTATTTAATTATTATTATTATCAGGACTTTGGTTTACATAATAGATTATACCCTTTATTTCATGAATTATTGTCCTCATCAGCTTCCACACCTTTATTTTATTTTTTTCTTTATCTTCTACATCTCACTCATGCTCCTCCTACCCATAGATTTTTCACTCTGGTGTTCTTAAGACATGTTTATCTAGTTTACCTTCCATGCATTTAGTTTTAGATGATGATTTCTTTCTGAGCACACTCCCGCACCAAAGATAACCATCACCATGAATTTCATGTTCATATGTTTTTAAATTTCCTTTTAATAATATTGCCTGATCCTATGGTTTGTGTATTTCAACCACTTTGCAAAATGCCATTATTTAGATAGTTTACAATTTATTCGTATGTTTTCTTACTGGGCGTATGATTGATTCCAGATTTGCTGTTATGAACAGTGTGGTGAACATTTGCTTATATGTCCCTGTTGGAGTGGACATGGAGGATCATAAAGTATATGAATATGAACTTTTAGTTGATAATGTAAAGCTTATCCACAGTAATGTCTCAATTCCCACTCCTTCTAGTTCAGTATAAGAGATCCTGTGGCTCTGTGTGGTCTCCAACACTTGATATTATCAGGCTTTTTAACTCTGCCACTGGAAAAGAAGTGCAATGATGTTGCTATTCTATCAAGACTTTTAAATTTTTACTCTTTATATTTAAGTCATTAACCTGTGTGGTGTTTTCTGTTTTTATTTTTTAAGTAGTATGAATTATGTATCTGATGTCTTCTTTTTTCTGTATGGATAACAATTTTTTTTAGCTTCATTTAATGAACAATTCTTCCTTCCTGCTTATTGGACATGCCACCTCCATCATATATACCAATTCTCCATACATGCGTGGGTCTATTTCTGGAATTTCTATTCTGTTTCATTGGTCAGTTTATCTCTACCTAAAACCGTACTGTTGTTGCTGTTGTTAAGTACTGCTGAGTTGACTCTGACTAATAGCAATCCTATGTGTGAAAGAACGAATCTTTGCCAGGCCTTGCACCTCACAATAGTAGGTTTCTTTGTGCCCATTGTTGCAGCCATTGTGTCAATCCATCTTTTTGAGGATCTTCCTCTTTTTCGATGACCTTCTACTTTATCAAGCATAATGTCCTTATCCAAGGCTTGGTCCCTCCTGATAATATGACCAAAGTAAATGAGATAAAGGCTCACCATATTTGCTTCTAAGGAGCATTCTGGCTGTACCGTTTCCAAGACAGATTTGTTCATTCTTCTGGCAGTCCATGGTATATTCAGTATTCTTCACCAACACCATAATTCAAAAGACATCAGTTCTTCTTCAGTCTTCCTTGTTCATTGTCAAGCTTAAACATGCATACGAGATGATTAAAAATATGGTTTGGGTGAGGCACACCTTAGACTTCAAAGTCACATCTTTGCTTTCTAAGATTTTAAAGAGGTCTTCTGCAGCAAATTTTGTTTCTCTCTTTTTTTTATTGTTCTTTAAGTGAAAGTTACAATTCAAGTCAGTCTCTTATACAAAAACTTATACACACATTTTTATATGACCTTAGTTCTTTGCCCTATAATGTGACAGCACAACCCTCCTTTCCACCCTGTATTTCCCATGTCCATTCAACCAGTTCCTGTCCTCCTCTGCCTTCTCATCTTGCCTCTGGACAGGAGCTGCCCACATAGTCTCACGTGTCCACCTGAGCTAAGAAGCACACTCATCACCAACATCATTTTATGTCCAGTGTAATCTTTGTCTGAAGAGTTGGCTTTGGGAATGATTTTAGTTTTGGGCTAACAGAGAATCTGAGGGCCGTGTCCTCTGGGGTCCCTCCAGTCTCAGTCAGACCATGAAGTCTGGTCTTTCTACTAGAGTTTGAGTTCTGCATCCCACTTTTCTCCTGCTCCATCAGGAATTCTCTGTTGTGTTCCCTGTCAGGGCAGTCATTGGTGGTAGCTGGACACTATCTAGTTCTTCCAGTCTCAGGCTGATGGAGTCTCTGGTTTATGTGGCCCTTTCTGTCTCTTGGGTTCTTATTTTCCTTGTGTCTTTCATGTTCTTCATTCTCCTTTGCTCCAGGTGGGTTGAGACCAATTGATGCATCTTAGATGGCCACTTGCTAGCTTTTAAGACCCCAGATGCCACTCACCAAAGTAGGATGCAGAAAGTTTTCTTAATAGATTTTGTTATGCCAGTTGACCTAGATGTCCCCTGAAATCATGGTCCCTAGACCCCTTTTGCAGCAGATTTTCCCAATGCTGTATGTTCGATTTCTTGACAGCTGCTTCCATGGGTGTTGATTGTTGACAACTTCAATAGTTTTTTCATTTATCATGATGTTTATTGACCCAGTTGTGAGGATTTTTGTTTTCTTGATGCTGATGTGTAATCCGTACTGAAGACTGTAGTCTTTGATCTTCATCACTAAGTGCTTCAAGCCGTCTTCACTTTCTGCAAGCAAGGTTGTGTCATCTGTATATCACACGTTGTTAATGAGTCTTCCTCCAATCCTAATGCCCCATTCTTCTCTATATAGTTCAGCTTCTCAGATTTTTGCTCAATGTACATACAGATTGAATAATTATGGTGAAAAGATACAACCCTGAATTACACCTTTTCTGATTTTAAACCACACAATTATTCCCTTGTTCCGTTTGAGTGCGTATCTCTTTGTTGCTGGGTGAAAACCCCAAGTTTTGCTCAGCATGACTTGTTATAGCCAATAAACAAGTGGCCAAGGTGGGAGATCAGAAAGATGCCTTTATTTTGTTGTACAAGGAAAGGACCAATCAGGGATGCTACCTCTAAGACTGCTGGCAGGCAGCTTGGAGGGGAGGGCTTTTACAGAGATCAGACAAGGACATAAAAATTCATCATGAATATTCAGGAATGACCTTCACGCAGGCGCTCGGAGCTTGGGGATGACCATGTATTTTCTTTAAAAAAAAAAAAAAAAATTTTTTTTAGACAAGAGTTAATCCTCAGGATGGAGGAAGAGGTTGTTTTTCTTTCATTAGGATGTTAAGTCTCTACCCAGAGACAGTTTGAGGCCATCTAAGGCCCCTTCTGTGATTATCTTGTCAAGGACAATTTTAGAAGAACGTGCGGCTTATTCTGTTTGGTGTAGGAGGATAAGCCAGAGCAGGTGTCTCTCAGAAGAGTTGGGCTCTGAGGCTGCCTTCCTCATCATGGTTTATGTCTAGGTTCTGCATGAGCACAATTAAGTGTTCTGGAATCCCCATTCTTCACCATGTTATCCGTAATATTTTATGATCCACACAGTTGAATGCCTTTGCATAGTCAATAAAATACAGGTAAACATTTTTCTGGTATTCTCTGTGCTTTCAGCCAAGATCCATCTGATATCAGCAGTGATATCCCTCATTCCATGCCCTCTTTTAAACCTGGCTTGGGCGTCTGGCAGTTTCCTGTCAAAGTACAGCTGCAGCTGTTTTTGAATTATCTTCAGCAAAATTTTGCTTGCATGCTTTACTAATGATATTGTTCAATAATTTCCACATTCCATTAGATCAACTTTCTTTGGAATGGGCACAAATATGGTTCTCTTCCAATCAGTTGGCCAGGTAGCTGTCTTCCAAATTTCTTGACATAGGTACTTACATGTAAGTTCAACTTGAAGCTAAAGAAAATTAAAACGAGTCCACAAGATTCAAAGTACAGCCTTGAATATATTCCAGCCAAAGTTAGAGACCATCTCAAGAATGGATTTGATGTACTGAACTCTGATGACTGATGACCAGAGTAGCTGCGGGATGACTCAAGGACATCGTACATGAAGAAAGCAAAGGCTCAAGAAAGAAAAAAACAAAATAGATGTCAGAAGAGACTCTTAAACTTGCTCTTGAGTGCAGAGTAGTTAAAGTGAATGGAAGAATCGATGAAGTAAAAGAGCTGAACAGGCGTGACTTGAGAAGATAAGGTAAAGGACTATAATAAAAAGTCAAAGAGCCGGAGTCAAAAAACCAAAAAGGAAAACATGTTTGGCATTTCTCAAACTGAAAGAACTAAACAAAAAATTCAAGCCTCAAGTTGCAATATTGAAGGATTCTATTGGCAAAAAATTGAATGACTGTAGGAAGCATCAAAAGAAGATGGAAGGAATACACAAAGTCACTGTACCAAAAAGAATTAGTCGACATTCAGCCATTTCAGAAGGTAGCATATGATCAAGAACTGATGGTATTGATGAAAGAAGTCCAAGCTGCACTAAAAGCATTGGCAAAAGACAAGGCTCCAGGAATTGATGGAATACCGATTGAGATGCTTCAACAAATGGATGCAATGCTTTAAGCATCACTCATCTATGTAAAGAAACCAGTACTGTACTGTGTTTATTACTATAGTTTGATAATAACTCCTCTTTTATCTAGTAGATGTCTTGGATAGTCTTACACTTTTATTCTTTTGTATATATTTTAGAATTTTCAGGTTGTATGAAAAACCATGTTGAGATTTTGATTGGAATTGCTCTGATTCTCTAAATCAATCAATTTGTGGAGATTTGACATCTTTGTAATATTAAGCCTTCCTAATCATAACTAGTAGTCCCTGGGTGGCACAAACAGTTAAGTGCAGAACTACTAGCTGAATGAATGGTTGGTGATTTGAGTCCACCTAGAAGTGACTTGGAAGACAGGCCAGGTCACTGATTTGAAAACCCTGTGGAGCAGTTCTCCGCATACATGGGTCACATGAGGCAGAAACAACTGGACAGCAACTAACAATGATCATAACCGTGATATAACATCATCTGTATCTGTATAGAAATGTATGTATCCATTTATTCTGTCTTCCATATCACCTAATAAGATTAACAAAAATGTTTTCTTTGACAAATTCCTTCATATATTTTATCAAATTTATTTTAAAATACTTGATACCGTATTCTCTAATACTGTTGTAAACAATATCTTGTCTTTAATTAGCTATTCTAGTTTGTTTCAGGTATGTAGAACTGCCATGAACTTTAATTTTTAATTTGATAAGATTTCTAATTTAAATATTTAAAGCTATATATTTCCCATGAAGTGGCACTTAGACTGCATTACATAGCTTTTTGAATGCGATGTTTATAATTGCATTGTAGTTTTTATTTTAATTTTCCTTTATAATTTCTTCTTTATCCCATCATTTATTTTCAAAAAGTACCCTTTAATTTTTTAAAATATACAGAGACATTAAGAAATTTTTTTTTGTTGTTTTTAATTTTTAACTTATTTGGCTTGTGATGGTTAGAAATCATGATGTGTTAAAACTTTGTTTAAAACTTAATCTCTCTGTATGGCCTAGTGCATGATCATACCTGAAAAACCAAAACCAAGCATGTTGCCATCAAATCAATTCTGCTCATAGCGACCCTATAGGACAGAGTAGAACTGCCCCATAGAGCTTCCAAGGAGTACCTGGTAGATCTGAACTGCAAACCTTTTGGTTAGCAGCCATAGCACTTAACCACTGTACCACTGAGCATCCTTATATACGTACATATATATACACACACACACATACATATATGCATACACACATACAGCTGTAGCACTCAACCACTATGCTACCAGGGTTTCTGCATGTATGTACATATATGTGTGTGTATATATATATACACACACATATATTTACATATATATACACACATACATACGTTGTTGTTGTTGTTAGGAGCTGTCGAGTTGGTTCCGACTCATCACAACCCTATGTACAACAGAAGAAAACAGTGCCCAGTCCTGTGCCATCCTCACAATCATTACGCCTGAGCCTATTGTTGCAACCACTGTGTCAATCCATCTCATTGAGGGTCTTCCTCTTCCACTGGCGCTGTACTTTACCAAGTATGAAGTCCTTCTCCAGGGACTGGTCCCTCCTGACAACACGTCCAAAGTATGTAAGACATAGTTCCACCATCCTTGCTTCTAAGGAGCATTCTGGTTGTACTTTTTCCAAGACAGATTTGTTCATTCTTTTGGCAGTCCATGGTATATTCAATATTCTTTGCCAACACAATTCAGAGGCATCAATTCGTCTTTGGTCTTCTTTCTTCATTGTCCAGCTTTCACATGCATATGATGTGATTGAAAATACCATGGCTTGGGCCAGGAGCACCTTAGGCTTCAAGGTGACATCTTTACTTTTCAACACTTTAAAGAGGTCCTTTGCAGTAGATTTGCCCAATGCCATGCGTCTTTTGATTTCTTGACTGTTGCTTCCATGGGCGTTGATTGTGGATCCAAGTAAAATGAAATCTTTGGCAATCTTTTCTCCATTTATCATGATGTGGCTTATCGGTCCAGTTGTGAGGATTTTTGTTTTCTGTGTGTTGAGGTGTAATCCATACCGAAGGCTGTGGTCTCTGATCTTAATCAGTAAGTGCTTTAAGTCCTCTTCACTTTCAGCAAGCAAGGTTGTATCATCTGCATAATGCGGGTTGTTGATAAGTCTTCCTCCAGTCTTGACGCCCTGCTCTTCTTTCATATAGTCCAGCTTCTCAACTTATTTTCTCAGCATACAGTTTGAGTAGGTATGGTGAAAGGATACAACCCTCATGTACACCTTTCCTGACTTTAAACCATGCAGTATTCCCTTGTTCTGTCTGAACAACTCCCTCTTGATCTATGTGCAGATTCTTCATGAGCACAATTAAGTGTTCTGGAATTCCCATTCTTTGCAATGTTATCCATAATTTGTTATGATCCACATGGTCAAATTCATATATATATATATGTAAAAAGCCTATAATTATATATATATATATATAGGAAACCCTGGTGGCGTAGTGATTAAGTGCTACGGCTGCTAACCAGAGGGTCAGCAGTTCAAATCCGCTAGGTGCTCCTTGGAAACTCTATGGGGCAGCTCTACTCTGTCCTATATACATATAAATATATATATATATATATTTATATACACCCTATTTTTAAGCAAATAACGTGTGCCTTCTGCATTTGTTTGCTGGCCGCGCCCTCCCCCCAGGTACCCGCATAAGAGTTGCCATGCCAATTCTCTTCCACATGTTACTGTAAAAAAAAAAATTAGCATGCAAAAATACCGGGGGGGGGGGGCGCAGCTGGCAAACAAACGGAGAAGGTGTGAGTTACTTGCATGAAATTTGGTATATACATAGTGAAACCATCACCACAGTGAAGATCTGAACAAATGACCACATCTTACACCCACAAATGTTTCCATATTCTCTGTTTATATTCATCACTCCTACCTCTTCCTGGTCTTCATCTTAGGCAACCGTGACCTGCCTTCTGTCACTAGAGTTAATATTTTCTAAAATTTTATATAAATGGAATCATAAAGTATGAGCTCTTTTTCATCTGAATTATTTCACTCAGTGTAATTATTTTGAGATTAATCTATGTTGCTATATATCAATAGTTCATTCATGTTGTTTTTGTTGTTGTTGAAAATATACACAATAGAACATACACCAATTCAACACTTTCTACATTTACGTTTCAGTGATACTGATTATATTCTTCAAGTTGCACAACTATCCTCGCTCTCCTATTTTTGAATTGTCCCTACCAATTAACATGAACTCACTGCCCCCTACCCTAACCTTCTTATCTAACCTTTTGAGTTGCTGTTGTTAATTTGATCCCACATAGTTCTGTAAAAGAGCACAATGCTCAAGACAGATATTCTTAACTAATTAAGCCGAACTACTGTTTCATTTAAAGAAGACTTGAGGGGATATTTTTGGTTTAAGGTTTAAAGATTATCTCAGGGCCATAATTTCAGAGGTTCATCCAGCCTCAATAGCTCCAGAAAGCTGGATTCTATAAGAATTTGAAATTTCTGTTCTACATTTTCTCCCTTTTGATCAAAGATTCTTCTGTAGAGTCTTTGATCAAAATGTTCAGTAATGGTACCAGACACCATCCAGTTCTTCTGATCTTTTGGCAAAGGAGGCAGTTGTTCATGGAGGCAATTAGCCGCACGTTCCATTTCCTCCACCTATTCCTGACTGTCTTTCTTTCTCTGTTGCTCCAGGCCCTATGCAATGGACTAGGGGGTAGAACAGAAGCACAAAACACGATTTTAGGCCCATGTACTGGGATGTCCCATAAAACCATGACCCTAAACCTCCAAACCAAGCAACCAAATCCCATGAGGTGTTTGGTGTTTGAGGTTCATTTTTATGGTGGGGTAGTATTCCATTGTACGGGTATGCCGCACTTTATCTGTTCACGTGTTGATGGACTTTTGGGTGGTTTCTAGCTTTTTGCATTACAGATAAAGTTGCTATAAGCATACATGTACAAGTCTCTTATGGATACATTCTTTTCTCTTATCTCTGAGGAATCAGTGTCTTTATTGCCTTATAGACTTGTTGCCTACTGTCCTGAAAATCATTGTTTCATATATTTTGTTCGGTTTGGTTTTACTTTTGGTTGTTTTAGGCAGGATGGTAAGTCCAGTCCCTATTATTTCTTCTTGGCCAGTATCAGAAGACTTTTAGCTTTTTAAGAAAATTTCTGCTTTTGATCTTTCCTTATTTCCTCAGGTATGTTTTGTCAATCCACTTCACTAAAACATTCATTCATTCCTCTGGCACATATAACTTGCTGTTTATTTCATGCTTTATATACAGCTGTTCTTGTTTCATCTTTTTGTTATCTTGCTTATCTTTTAAACCATTTTACTAGGCTAATTTAAAAATCTCAGCCATTCTTTAATGATACTTCTACTTAAAATGGAGTTTGTATTCCATGATGTTTTTATTTTTAAGTAACTGTGCAATTCAAACATCTCATTATTGTGGTCTGCGAGCTCCTTTCTTCCAGACTAGCCTTCTCCACCTGGTAGAGCCCAAGGAGAAATAGCAGACCTTGTTCGCTTTTAGCTCCTATGAGCCCAGAATACTGGGTCAGGGGTAGATGAGTGCTAGGTTGGAGAGCCCAGATACCAAGAAATCATAGTCAATGATTGTCTATCTCATAAAATAATTACTTAGTTCAGGATTTTACCTTTTCTCTTTCAGGGAAAAATACCATAGAAAGACACATCTCTAGATTATAATTCATTACCCCCAGTTTGGAGCAGAAGGAGTGGAAAGCAATTAGCTCCATTTGTTTATCTCACCTTCCTTACAAGCACAGAGTGTGCACTTCTGTGCACTGGTTTTACTACTGAGACACCTAGGGTAGAGCCTTGGGTGCTTCAGGTTTGGAGGCAAGCGATCCATTCCAAGTCAAAGGTGGGCAAGAATTTGAAGCAAGATTCCAATGGTTCCTTTCCATTTTTATTGTCTTTCATGCCAGCCAATCTGATTCCTGCCCTAGAACAAAGCCAGTACCCCTCTCCATAAACATACAAGTTGAAAATAATGCCTAGTCACCTCAAGGTTTCTCAGTTTCCTCTCTATAGTACTTCTTGGTTTGATCTTTTGGGATAGAACCTGCCACTGGGCTATTTCAACATATTGCTTATTTAGTTGTATACTTATCCTCAAAATATATATTCTGTTCTTTTATGTTTGTGTTTTTACATAGTGGTATTTTTCTTTATAACCTCCAAATATTAATTCTTTGTCATAATTTACATAAACTATTATCCTGCTTTCTAATTTTGCAAATCAAATCTAAGATGAAACTCACTCTTTTTTATTGATTTACATCTCTCGGATTTTTGCTGCAGTTTAAGATCTCTTTGTTTACTTATTAGCCGTTCAGTTCCCCCTCTTCCTGAATTGTTTTTCATTTCCTTTGCTTGCTTTTCTATCAATTTTCTGATTATTAAGGGTTATTGATACTTTTTTTAGAATAAATACATAGGAGTTATATATCATACTAAGCCAACTGAACATGTATATAGTTTTTTTGTTTGTTTGTTTTTAATATAAACCAAACCAAAACCATTGCTATTGAGTCAATTCCAACTCATAGTGACCCTATTTATAGGACAGAGTATAACTATCCTGTAGGGTTTCCAAGGCTGTATGTTTTAGGAAGGAGCCTGCCACTTCTTTCTTCCACGGAGCAGCTGATGAGTTCAAACTGCTGACCTTTCAGTTAGCAGCTGAATGCTTAGCTACTGTGCCACCAGGGCTCCTTTTTTTATATATACATATTGCTAAATATGTTTCTATAAATATGTATCAATTTTTTAAACTTCTGTCATTGGGAAGTATTATCATTTCACTGTCATTACCACCATTCAAAATTACATGTTTCTAAACTATTTCTAATATTTTAGACCAAAAAAGGTATTTCATGATTCTAATTGTTTTTGTTATATTTTAATTTGGCTTTTTTTTTCTCCACATATTCTTATCAATCATTTGAATTTTCTCATTTGTGAATTAATT
Source organism: Elephas maximus indicus (assembly GCF_024166365.1). Taxonomy (NCBI): domain Eukaryota; kingdom Metazoa; phylum Chordata; class Mammalia; order Proboscidea; family Elephantidae; genus Elephas; species Elephas maximus. The sequence goes on along the minus strand of NC_064833.1, from coordinate 54,481,162 downwards.
TAAGCCAGTTCATCATTTATCTTTTATATTCTTACTAATGTGTACTTTTATTATATATGCTAGTAATGTATCTTACTAGTAATATATATTTTAGAAGCTCTTTGTTTATTAAACAAGGGATGTTTATATTATTTTTCCTGTAGTCCAGAAATTTAGGCTAAGCCTCAAAATAATGGAAAATGAAGATAAATAACCAAATTATAAGACCAGGGAGCCACTAGCAGTGGGTAGTCAGCCACCTCTCCTCAGGGCTTAACGAGTGGTGTGAGAATAGCCTTACTCCTATATCCCTCCTCATCTCCCCATAGCCCTGCCCCTCTTGCCTCACCAAACTAAAAGGAAGAAATGCAAGGGCAGGTTATAGCCATTATCCCCCGACCTGCTGGTTGGACAACTACTTAAGTAGCAGGTCTGCTAATCTTCCTCTGTGCACATAAGCAGTGGAAAAGATTATTATAGAGAGTGGATAAAGTGTAGCAGCAGGAAAGCTGTCTAGATGTTCAACATTCATCATGATTAGGGTGCATGGATTTCCTGTGTTATATGTACACAAAAAATGTAGACAGCATTGAGTCATCTCGCCCAATTCGTCCATCCAGGAAAGCCCACTAAATAAAGGGTGCTAACAACAGAAGACCTATGGTAGGATGGATCAGAGCCTTAAGTCTCCTTCAGTAAGTAAATACTACTGCTCCATGAGAAAGCCGACCACAAACAACAGAGAGAGGGCTATGACCTTGTCTCTCTATCTCCCCCAGACAAACAGTATAGGAGCTAGATCTTAGAGATGCCTCCACTCCAAGCCTAAACCAGTTGCCCTCGAGTTGATCCCAACTCATGGCGACCCTGTGTGTGTCAGAGTTGAACTGTGCTCCATAGGATTTTCAGTGTCTGATTTTTCAGAATTAGATTGACTGGCCTTTCTTCCAAGGTATTCTGGGTGGACTTGAACCTCCAACCTTTTGGTTAACAGCAAAGTTCGTCAACCACGTGTACCATCCAGGGACTTCATGATTCTGGTGAAGGGTAAGGGGTAGGGAGGAGGAGAGTAGTTTTGAATCAAGTTTGAGAGTAAAGTTTTAAAAAGAACAGATCTGAATTGTAAAGTCCAGAATGAGACTGTTCTGATAATAAAAATGTGAATGAAAAAGTATGGAACTTGGTTAAGATAGCTTTGAGGAAGTTATTATTTAACAGGAAAGTGAGGTTCAGCAGAGCATTTCTAAATTTAGCATACTTATTGTATACAAATACTTTTGTTGTTGTTGTTGTTTTTAATGTGGAAGGTTTGGATTTATCACTTGTTCCCCCCCCCTTTTTTTTTGTCAGAAATATCAAACATTGGCCCTTGCCACATTTCCAGACCTATTTTATATACAAAATAATATCTCAGCCTAGCCAATCTATCGGGCCATTAATATGTTTGAGATGATTAAGAAGGAGGAAAAAAACCCAAACACAAAATATTTTAAATTATGTGAGCCAAAAGAATATAGAATTTGGAAAGGGTGTATTTTTAAAATATATTTTATAACTAATGGTAAATAATGTATGTTTCTCAATCTTAAAATATAAATCTGAAAATGCTTAAACTTAACAAAAATAAAAAAACTTAGGAGGACTTAACACACTGTTCCTTAGACTAATATGGGATTCAAGTTCTTTTTGGCAACTGTCTTGAAAAATAATGGCAGTGTTGGTTACACTATCTATTGCATTAGACAATTTGTGATTATACTGAATAAGTCCAAAAATAACGTTATTTTTCCACTGCTTTGCAAAAGATATAAATGTGTGGTGCTTATGTTTATACGGTTTTGAAAAATATTTATCCTCCTTAAGGAAGAATGACTGTTCAACTAGATGATCTTTAAAGCCCCTTCCAGCGCTAAAATGCTATGGTTCTTACCAATAAACATACCTAGGTGAGGAATAAGTTCTGTCAAACTAATCTAATTCTTTTTTATGTTAGTGACAAAGTTTATATATCAAAGAGAAGTTTTGGATGTAATACTTCTTGACTTTATTCAAGATCTTTTTGAATTTTTATCAGAAAATTTAGAGAATATAGCTCAAATTATACTTTCATTACCTGGGTTTAAAATTAGTATGCTTTCCAAATCATACTTCTGCATGTTTTGATCTTATTTTAGGAGCGTATTTTGGATGAAGTTCCAGAGGGATTTGGTTAATTATTGTACCGCTTCATAGAGGTTAGGATTAATCCTCAACAATCTGTAAAATAAGTAAAGCTTGTTTCTGGCTCTATTTTCTCTGTTACCACACTAAATCTTCATCCTTTCGCTTCATATGCTAATCAAGCTTGACTGTAAGAGATGTGTGCAGTAATCTGGGCCTGTCCTGTTCGTTTCATACAATCAAAAGTCCTCCCATGTATTATCCATTCCAGCTTTGGCTGGTTGGACAGTGACAACCTGAAGGTGGCTGACCTCTCTAGTCAACCTGTTTCACTGTATATCATGTGTGTAAGAAAAACGTGGTAAATTAACTTGACATCAATGAAATGTTCATGCATATTTTACTTGTTTATGTCAGTATGCTCCAGCTTTTTATACATAAGATTTGATGTATTTACGTGAACAGAGAATTATGAAAAATTTGAAGTAATCAATTTAATTATGGAAGATAAGCTATGGCAATATAATAATAAGGAGAGGAGAGAAGAAGACGACATTGAGTCATCCCACCAAACCAAAAGCAGAGTGAGTCAGACACAGACTATTACTTTGAAGTCTACCTAATGGAAGTTCGAAGTTCTAGATTTTTTAATGCTAGTCTCTTCCAGATCAACTAAATCTACAGGTATCAAAACTCATTGTCCCAAGGGAAACTTGAGCGTCCCAGAATCAGATTTATGCCTAGATGTGCCTGAGATCAAGGTTGTACATACGACACCTTCATGGAGTTTGTTCTGGATTTTCCTCTTCTTTTTCAAGTTTCTTAAGGTGGAACTCTAGATTATTGACCAGACTGTTCCTGTCTAATAAAAGCATTTAATGTTATATATTTCCCTGTAAGCACTGCTTTACTTGTGTCACACACATTATATTTTGTATTTTTATTTTTGTTCAGTACAAAATATGTTCTAATTTCCCTTGAGATATTCATTTTGACCCATGATGTATTTCAAAGCATGTTGTTTATCCTCCTAAATGTTAAGATGCTTTCCTGTTATCTTTCTGTTAGGATTTCTAGTTTAATTCCATTTTGATCAGATAGCATACTTCATATTTTTTAATCAGTTTAGATTTGTTCAAGTTTGTTTTATAACCCAGGTGGTGATCTATCTTGATATATTGTCTGTGCGCACTTGAAAAGACTGTGTATTCTGCTGTAGTTGTGTGTTGTGGTTGTGTTGTCAGGTACCATTGAGTTGGCCTCGACTTATAGTGACCTTTTGGATAACAGAATGAAACATTGCCCAGTCCTGCACCATGTTCATGATTGGAGTCCATTGCTTTGGGTATTGTGTCCATTGAAGATTTTCCTTGTTTTCTCAGACTCTCTATTTCACCAACCATGATGTTCCTCTCTAGTGATTGGTTTTTCTTGATGACTTGTCCAAAGTAAGCAAGCTGAAGTTTTGTCATCTCATTTCTAAGGAAAATTCTGTTTGTATTTATTATAAAACTGATTTGTTCATTTCTTCTCTCAATCCACAGTATAGCCAATATTCTTCACCAATACTACAGTTCAAATGCATCAGTTCTTCTTCTGTCTTCCTTTTCCATTGCCCGGCTTTCATATACCCAGTCCCAGCGCCGTGGAGTCAATTCCGACTCATAGCGACCCTATAGGACAGAGTAGAACTGCCCCATAGAGTTTCCAAGGAGCGCCTGGCGGATTTGAACTGCCAACCCCTTGGCTAGCAGCTGTAGCACTTAACCACTACGCCACCAAGGTTTCCAGCTTTCATATGCATATGCAGAATTTAAAAGACCACGTATGACTTGGGTCAGGTGCACCTTAGTCATCAAAGTGACGTCTTTGCTTTTTAACACTTTAAGGAAGTCTTTTGCAGATTTGCCCAATGCAATACGTCATTTGATTTCTTGACTGCTGCTTCCGTGGACGTTGATTGTTGACCCAAGTAGAGTGAAATCATTGGCAACTTTAATTTCTCCACCATTTATCATGTTATCGGACCATTTGTGAAGATTTTGTTTTATGTTTCAGGTGTAATCCATACTGAAGGCTGTAGTCTTTTACCTTCATCAGTAAGTGCTTCAAGTCATCTTCATTTTCAGCAAGGAAGATTGTGTCACATGCACATCACAAGTTGTTAATGAGTCTTCCTCCAATCTAGTGCCACATTCTTCTTCAGGTAGTTCAGCTTCTCAGACTATTTGTTCAGCATATAGATTCAATAAGTAAAGCAAAAAGATCCAACCATCCTGCACAACTTTTCTAGCTGTGAATCATGCAGTGTCACTTTGTTCTTTCCAACAACTGCCTTTTGAGCAATGTACAGATTCCACAGGAGCACAATTATTAAGGGCTCAGAAATTTCCATTCTTTGTAATGTCATTCATCATTTGTCATTCATCATAATCCAATGTTTAGTTGAATCCCTTTGCATAGTCAATAAAACACAGATAAACATCTTTCTGGTATTCTCTGCTTTCAGCCAAAATCCATCTAAAGTCAGCAATGATATCCCTCGTTCTATGTCTTCTGAATCTGGCTTAAACTTCTGGCAGTTCCTTACTGATATATGGCTGTGGCTGTTTTTTATCATCTTTGGTGAAATTTTGCTAGCATGTGATATTAATGATATTATTTGATAATTTCCACATTCTGTTTGATTACCTTTCTTTGGAATGGTCACAAATATGGGTCATAGTTGGTTGTAGTGTTCTGTAAATGTCAGTTAGATCCACTTGGTTGATGGTGTTGTTTATTCTATATTCTTGCTGACTTTATGTCTGGTAGTTATACTACTGAGAGGAGTATAGTCTAACTATACCTGTGGATTTATATATTTTTCCTTTTAGTTCCATCAAGTTTTGCTTCATGTATTTTGTAGTGCTTTTGCCATGTGCATATGTATATAAAGGATTGTTATGTCTTCTTGGTGAGTTGACTATTTTTTCATTATGTAATATAACTTTTAATCTATTTTTTATTTATTCAATAATTTATTCAATATTAGTATAGCCACTCCAGCTTTCTTTTGATGAGGTTCACTCTGAGTTAGGATTGAGTCAATGGCAATGGATTTTTTTTTTTTTAAAAAATGTTAGAAATGAGGTTCTTGTAGTAGCATAATGGTTGAGTCATTTATTTTTTCTCTGTTCTGACAATCTCTCTTTTAAATGGTGTTTAGATCATTTTCCTTTATTCTATTTTTTTTAAAATTTTATTGTGTTTTAGGTGAAATTTTATAGCTCATGTTAGTTTTTCATAAAAAATTTATACACATGCTGTTTTGTGACATTGGCTGGAATCCCCACAAAATGACAGCACTGTCCCCCTTTCCACCCCAGGTTCCCTGTGTCCATTTGTCCAGTTCCTGTCCTTTCCTGCCTTCGTGTCTTGCTTTTGGGTAGGAGTTGCCGTTTGGTCTTGTATATTTGATTGAACTAAGTAGCATGTTCCTCATGTGTATTATTGTTTGTTTTACAGGCCTGTCTATTCTTTGAAAAGTTGGCTTTGGGAGTGGTTTCAGTTCTGAGTTAGCAGAGTGGGTTTCTCCACTGTCTGTCAGACCAGTAAGTCTGGTCTTTTTTCATGAATTTGAATTTTGTTCTACATTTTTCTTCTGCTCTGTCTGGGACTTTCTGTTTTGATCCCTGTCAGAGTGGTTGGTTGTGGTAGCCAGGCACCATCTAGTTCTTTGGGCTCAGGCTGGTGCAGGCTCTGGTTCATATGATCCTTTAATCCTTTGGGCTAAGTATTTTCTTGTGTCTTTGGTTTTCTTCAGTCTCCTTTGCTCCAGAGGGATGGGACTGATAGATACAGATTAGATGGCCGCTCACAAGCTTTTAAGACCTTAGACACTACTCACTGAAATAGGATGTAGAATATATTCTTTATGAACTGTTATCCAGTTGAGCTAAGTATCACCCAAGACTATGGTCCCCAGACCTCAGCCTTAGAAAGTCAGTCCATCAAGGTGTTTGGATTTATCTAGGAGACTTCTATGCCTTTGTTTTGGTCAAATTGTGCTGACTTCCCCAAATTGTGTTGTCTTTCCCCTCACCAAAGCTGACACTTGCCTACTATCTAGTTAGTGATTTTCCCTTCCTCTCCCTCCCCACCTGCCCAACCATCAAGTAATTTTTTTTCTGTGTGCAAACTCTTACTTGAATTCTTATAGTAGTGGTCTCATACAATATTTGTCCTTTTGTGACTGACTTACCTGACTCAGCATAATGTGCTCTAGATTCACCCTTGTGAGATGTTTCATAGATTCATTATTGTTCTTTATTATTGTGCAGTATTCCACTCTGTGTATGTTCCATAATTTGTTTATTCATTCTCCTGTTGATGGGCATTCAGGTTGTTTCCATCTTTTTATTTTTGTGAATAGTGCTGTAATGAATATGGGTACGCATATGTCTATTCATGTGATGGCTCTTATTTCTCTAGGTATATTCCTAGAAGTGGGATTGCTGGATCGTATGGTATTTCTATTTGTAGCTTCTTAAGGAAGCACCATATCATTTCCAAAGTGATTGTACCATTTTACATTCCCACCAGTGATGCGTAAGAGTTCCAATCTCCATGCAACCTGTCCAGCACTTATTTTCTGTTTTTTTTTTTTACTAGTGCCAGTATTGTCCGGGTGAGATGGTATCTCATTGAGGTTTTGATTTGCATATCTCTGATGGCTAATGATTGCGAGCATTTCCTCATGTGTCTATAAACCACCTGAATGTCTTCTTTAGTGAAGTGTCTGTTCATATCCTTTGCCCATGTTGTTGAGGTGTTAGAGTATGTTGTAGATTGTAGAGATTACACCCCTGTCGGATATGTCATAGCCAAAAACTTTTTCCCAGTCTGTAGGTTTTCTTTTTATTTTTTTTGTGAAGTCTTTCGATGAGCGTGTTTAATTTTTAGGAGCTCCCGGTTATCTAGTCTCTCTTCTTGTGCTTGTGCATTGTTAGTTATGAACTGTATACTATTTATACCATGTGTTAGGGCTCTAGTAGTGGCCCTATTTTTTCTTCCATGATCTTTATCATTTTAGGTTTTATATTTAGGCCTTTGATACATTTTGAGTTAGTTTTTGTGTGTGGTGTGAGGTATGGATCTTGTTTCATTTTCTTATAGATGAACATCCATTTATGCCAGCACCATTTGTTAAAGAGACTGTCTTTTCCCCATTTAATGGACTTTATCAAATAGCAGCTGCTCACATGTAGATGGATTTATGTCACAGTTCTCAATTCTGTTCCATTGTCTACGTGTCTGTTGTTGTACCAGTGCCAGGCTGTTTTGACTATCATGGCTGTATAATAAATTCTAATATCAGGTAGTGTGAAGCCTCCCACTTTGTTCTTCTTCAGTAATGCTTTACTTGTCCAGAGCCTCTTTACTTTCCATATAAAGTTGGTGATGTGTTTCTCTATCTTGTTAAAGAATGCTGTTGGAATTTGGATCGAAATTACATTGTATTTGTAGATTGCTTTGAATAGTATTGACATTTTCACAATGTTAAGTCTTCCTATCCATGCGCATGATATGTTTTTCTGCTTATGTAGGTCTCTTTTGGTTTCTTGCAGTAGTGTTTTGTAATTTTCTTTGTATAGGTCTTTTACGTTCCTGGTTAGATTTATTCCTAAGTATTTTATCTTTTGGGGGGCTATTGTAAATAGTATTGATTTGCTGATTTCCTTTTCAAAGTTCTCTTTGTTGATGTAGAAGAACCCAACTGATTTTTGTATGTTAATCTTGTGTCCTGCCACCTTGCTGAAATCTATTAGTTCCAGTAGCTCTTTTGTGGATTCTTTGAGATCTTCTGTGTACAAGATCATATTGCCTGCCAATAGGGATAGTTTTACCTCTTCTTTACCAATTCGGATGTCCTTTATTCATTTTCCTTGCCTTATTGGCCTTATTGCTCTAGCTAGGACTTCCAGCAGAATGTTGAGTAAGAGTGGTGATAAAGGGCATCCCTGTCTGATTTTCGTTCTCAAGGGAAATGCTTTCGTCTCTCTCCATTTAGAATGATGTTGGCTGTTAGTTTTGCATAAATGCCATTTACATGTCAGGGAATTTTTCTTCTATTCCTATTTTGCTGACAGTTTTTTTTTTTCTTTTTCAGGAATGGGTATTGGACTTTATCAAATGCTTTCATACAGAAGTTGAGATAATCATGTGATTATTTTCCTTTGTTTTATTTACGTGGTGGATTCCATTGATTGATTTTCTAATGTTGAACCATCCCTGCATACCTGGTGTGAATTCCACTTGGTCACAATGTATTATTATTATTATTGATATTCCGTTGAATTTATTGGCTAGAATTTTCATTCTGCGTCTGTGTTCTGCATCATGTAGTTTTCTTTTTCATGATGTCTTTGCCTGGCTTTGGTATCCGAGTTATGCTGGCTTCATAGAATTAATTTGGGAGAATTCCTTCCTTTTCTATGCTCTGAAATAGTTTGAGTAATATTGGCATGAGCCCTCTTCGAAAGTTTGGTAGAATTCTCCAGTGAAACCCTCTGGACCAGGGCTTTCTCTTTTTTTTTTTTTTTGGCGGGGAGGACGGGTAGTTTTTTTTTATTACCCCTTCAGTCTCTTCTTTTGTTACCGATCTCTATAGTTTTTTACCTCAGTTTGTGTTAGTTTAGGTAGGTAGTGTGTTTCTAAAAATATGTCCATTTGCTCTAGGTTTTCAAATTTGTTGTCATACAGTTTTTCATAGTATTCTGTTACGATCCTTTTTATTTCAGTTGGATCTACTGTAATATCACCTGTCTCATTTTAATTTGCTTCCTGTCCTGTTTTTCTTTTGTCAATTTGGCCAATGGTTTGTTGATTTTGTTGGTCTTTCCAAAGAATCAACTTTTGGTCTTGTTGATTCTTTCAGTTGTTTTTCTTTCTCTATTTCATTTATTACTGCTCTAATCTTTATTATTTCCTTTCTTTTAGTGCCTGTGAGCTTCTCTTGCTGTTCTCTTTCTATTTGTTCTAGTTGTAGGGTTACTGTTTTGATTTTGGCCCTTTCTTCTTTTTTCATGTCTGTGTTTATTGCTATAAATTGACCTCTAAGCACTGCTTTTGCTGCATCCCAAAGATTTTGGTAGATGTATTTTCATCCTTGTTCGATTCTATGAATTTTTTTATTTCATCTTTGATGTCTTCTATTACCCAGTAGTTTTTAAACAAGGTGTTGTTCAGTTTCCATGTATTTTTTGTTGTTGTTTTTTTCCATTATTGATTTCTACTTTTATGGCATTATGATCAGAGATGCTTTGTGTTATTTCAAAGTTTTAGATTTTGTTGAGGCTTGCTTTTGCAGCCTAAAATGTGATCTGTTCTGGAGGATGTTCCATGTGTTTTGGAAAAGAATGTATACTTTGCTGCTGTTGGGTAGAGTGTTGTGTATATGTCTATGAGGTCAAGTTGATTGATTGTGGCATTTAGATTTTCTGTGTCTTTATTGAGTTTCTTTTTAGATGTTCTGTCCTTCACGAAAAGCAGTGTGTTGAAGTCTCCTGCTATTATTGTGGAACTATTTCTCTTTCAGTGCTGTTAGAGTTTTTTTTTTTTTTTTTTTTTTGTATTTTGGAGCCCTGTCATTGGGTGAGTACATATTTATTATGGTTCTATCTCCCTGGTGTATTGACCCTTTAATCATTATGTAGTATCATTCCTTATCCTTTATGGTTGATTTTGCTTTAAAGTCTATTTTATTGGAGATTAATCTTGCCACTCCTGCTGTTTTTTGGTTATTGTTTGTTTGATGTATTTTTTCCATGCCTTGAGTTTTAGTTTGTTTATGTCTTTGTATCTAAGGCATGTCTATTGTAGACAGCATATTGATGGTTCCCAGTTTTTTATGCATTTTGCCACTCTCTGTCTCTTTACTGGTACATTTAGGCCATTTACATCCAGTGTAATTATTGATATGCATGAGTTTGCAGTTCTCATTTTGTTGTATTTTTGTGTTTGTGTGTGGTGTGATTGTTTCTTTGTTCCACTTAATTTTCTGTGCTGAGTTCTTTTTTATGGATTTTCTTTTCATTTCTTTCATCATTGCTGATTTTGTCTTTGCTGAGTCTTTATGTTTTTGTTCTTTTTTATTTTGATGGGTAGGTTAGCTTCCTTTGTTGTTACCTTGAAATTTACTTTTATGTTTCTAAGTTTAAACCAGTCTTTTATTTCTTGATATTGCCTTGACATCATATGGAAGTTCTATGACTACCCCGTTTATTCCCTCTTTTCTGTTTTAATGTTGTTGTTGTTGTTTACATATTGACATCTCTGGTTCTGTATTTTCAGCCTTTCAGCTTTGACTTATTTTTTGAGAATTTCCTATCAGGATTGGTATCCGGTTGATCTGTCCTGTGTCCTAGTCTTGGATTGTTGTTTGATGTTGATTTTTCTAACCAGAGAACTCCTTTAATATGTCTTATAATTTTGGTCTGGCTTTTACATATTCCTTTACTTTCTCTTTATCTGGAAATGACCTAATTTCATCATCATATTTGAGAGACAATTTTGTTGGATATATAATTCTTGGCTGGCAACTTTTTTCCTTCAAGGCTTTATATATGTCATCCCATTTCCTTCTCACTTGCACGGTTTTTGCTGAGTAATCGGAGTTTAGTCTTATTGGTTCTCCTTTGTAGGTGACTTTTCATTTATCCCAGCTGCTCTCAGGATTCTTTGTTTGTCTTTGGTTTTGACAAGTTTGATTATGATATGTCTTGGTGACTTTCTTTGGAAAGTTATCTTGTATGGGGTTCATTGAGCTTCTTGGATAGATATCTTCTCATCTTTCAAGATATTAGCAAATTTTCTGCTAACAAATCTTCAGTAGTTCTCTCTGTGCTTTCTGTTATCCTCCTCTGTTCTGGAACTCTGATCACTCATAGATTTTTTCTCTTGATAGTATCCTACATAATTCTTAGGCTCTATTCATTTTCTTCATTCTTTTTTTCTGATTTTTTCTCAAACAAATTGGTGTCAAGGGATTTATCTCACATCTCACTAATTCTGACTTCCATTGTCTCAGTTTGGCTTCTGTTACCTTCTATTGAGTTGTCTAATTCTGAAATTTTATTGTTAATCTTTTGGAATTTTATTTGCCATTTTTGTATGGGTCTTAGCAGCCTACTTATTCTGTCATTTTATTCTTGCATTGTTTTCCTGAATTCGTCTATTACTTTGTTTGTTCCTTGTTTTTTGTGTGTGTGTGTTTTCCCAATCTCCTTGATCTCTTTGTATATTAGTCTTTTGAATTCTTTATCAGGTAGCTCCATTGCCTTATCTTCCTCCAGAAGGCTTTTGGTTCATTATTTTGTTCACCTGCTGGAGCCATCTTGTCTTGCTTCTTTGTGTGATTTGATATTGACTATTGTCTTTGAGGCATCAAGAAGTTATTATATTTATTTTTTGTATATTTGTTTACTGTGCCCTGGATTTTTGTTTTGTTTTGATATATCCAACTAGGCGAGGCATGTATGCTACTCTGATCGTTACTCTGTCTACGTTGAAAGCTCTCATCTCCTGTCTCCGGGTGGGTGGAGCAGCTACAAGGTACCCAAGCTCAGAAGTCTGTTCTTGCGGGACTGCTGAGAATGTAGGTGGTGTTTTTGTTGAGGTGATATATCTGTCCCACTGGTCACCTGGCCATAGGTGCAAGGGGTATTCTCCCTGGTCATTGGGTTCAGTGTTGTGTGTGCGCTCCACTTTGCTGCATGGTTGAGGCAAAGGTGCCCAAGTCATTGATCCCTGAGTGTGTAGCATGGAGACTCTTATCTACAGTCCTGGGCAAGCAAGGCTGCATAGGGGTGTTCACAGAAGACACAGGTCTCTATTTGCAGTGGGGGGTGATGCCAGGGATTAGGCAAGGGACTATTAACCGCCCCTGGGTACCCGGAGGGAGGGTTTGCCCCTGTCTGCTAGAGCATTTAGGTGGGTTGGGAGGTAGGGCACCCAGTTCTTGGGCCCCCTGTGCCATTGGCTGGAAATATGGGAGGGGGTGCCGCTGGTTCTCAGGCCCGTGTCATGGTTGGCTGGATGGAGTGAGTGGTACTACTGACCCTCAGGCTTCTGGTGTCTGTGGTTGAGGACCCTTCTTAGGGGGCAGGGCAGTGTTGAGTGCCACACATCTACAGCTCCTACTTGGCTGCTGCAGGTGAAATGGGCTTCAGCTGACAGCTGTGCCTTCTGTGCCAAGTTGGCCTGCTAGGCACTGATGCAGGTGATTAGTGGGGGTGAAGGGTGCTGCAAGTCTGTGAACACCCGTGCCAGAGGCTGGACTAAGGGACAGGTGCCTCAGGCTTGGGTTGAGAGCTATAGGCTTAAGGGGCAGGGTGGTGTTGAATGTCACAGATCTGCAGCTCCCATTGGCTGCTGTCTGGGAAAATGGGCTGCAGGTGGGAACTCTGCCTGCCTTAAGCCAGTGTGTATATGCTGTGGTGATTCAGCTAGTCAGGCAATGGCGTGGGTGATTGGAGGGGGTGGAGGCTGCTGCAAGCCATGGACCCCTTGTGCCAGTGGCTGAGCAAAGCAGTAGGCGCTTCTGGATTGGGCAGTGAGTTCCTGGCTTAGGGGGCGTGGTGATGTTGAATACTGCCAGATTGGTGTCAGAGCAGATAGGGGGCTTGGTAAGGGGGAGGGAGTGCTCCTCTACCCTTGGAGTTCTGGCAGCAGTGGGCTGGGTTGTAATATGCATGGTGGGTTAGGAGCATGACTTAACTTTTGCAGGTCTGGGATCACACCTGTTTGATTCTGGAGGTATATGCAGATTCACTTCTGTTTAGCTGCACCAGATGGGGTGGGTTTTGGCTTGGGATGCTGCTGCTTGCCTCAATATGTCCACACTGTGCAGGTTGGACTAGCAGGATACAGACAATCTGGCAATTCCAAATTCTTTGTTTCCGCTGTTTTTGAATTGTCCCTTCTTCCACCCATCACTTAGTCTGATTTTTCGTTTTTGTCTTTGATGCTTAGGGTTCCTAGGTTTTCATATATATCTGAGTCACTTGTTTTTTGGGGGCCTTTGTTGTAAGAGGGACAACACAAAGCATCTATTACTTCATCTGGGTCCTCCACCTTTTTTTAAAATTATTGATGTGTTTGAATTTAGATTCAACATTTTATTTTTTGCTTTCTCTGTATTCTTGCTATTTAAAATTTTTCTCTTTCCCTTTCCTGCCTTGTTATTTATTGACTTTATCTCTGCATAATTTATTTAGCAGTTACTCTAGAGATTACTATATTAAATACATAACTTTTCACTGTCCACTTAGAATCAATATTTTACTAATTTGTGTTGAATATGGAAAACTCACTCTGAGTCCCTTTATGCTTCCTCATTATGTTATAATTGCCTTATATGGTTATATCTACATACATCCACACCCTCGTCAGACAATGTTACAGTTTTTGCTTTCAACAATCAAACATATAAAGAGCTCAATAGGAAAATAATTATCTATTATATTTACCCAGATATTTACCATTTATGTTGTTCTTCTCTCAGACCTGAGATTCAAAGTATTCTTCTGATATAATTTTCTTTCAGTCTGTAGAACTTCCTTAACATTTCTCTGAGAACATGTCTGCTGACAATGAATTCTTTTTGTTTTTCTTCATTTGAGAATGTCTTTTACTTCACTTTCATTCCTGAAGGATAGTGTCACCGATTGTAGTATCCTAAGTTGACAGCTTTGCATTTTTTTTTTTGCCCCTCCAGTACTTTAAAAATATCATGCCACTTTCTTTTGTCCTTGTTGGTTTCTGATGAGAAGAATTGTTGTTCCCTTAAAATAATGGGTTGTGTTACTCTGACTGCTTTCAAAATATTTTCTTTGCATTTTGTTTTTAGCCATCTGTTAACGATTTATCTGAGTGTGGATTTATTTGAATTTATCATATTTGGGGTTTGCTGAGCTTCTTAAGTTTGTATGTTTATGTCATTTGCCAAATTTGGAAGTTTTTGGCCATCAATTTTTCAAAAAATTTTCAGCATTGTGTTTTCTCCTCTCCTTTGCATCAGTGACTTTAATGTAGGTCTTTTGTTATCATCTCACCGGTCTTCGAGACTTTGCTCATTTATCTTCTTATCTTTCTATTGTTCAGATTGGATAAATGTTATTGATATTTTATCCATTCATAGAATCTTTCCTCTGTCATATTCATTCTGATTTTGAGTACATCCAATCAGTTTTTTTGTTTTTTTTCAGTACCAAAATTCCATGTGGTTCATCTTTAGAACTTCTAATTATTTGCTGAGATTGTCTATCATTCCTTTCATTTGAAGAGACTTTGGCCTTAGTTTTTGGCACATTTCTTAAAATAGCTGCTTTAAAGTCTTTGTTAGATAATACCAAAATCTGTATCATCTCAGGATTGTCCTCTGTGAACTGTTCTTTCTCATGTTAACTGAAAATGTTCTTTTTTTTTGCATACCACACTATTTTGTATAATATGTTATGCATTTTCTTCGGTAACAGCTTCGTTAAGTTATAATTCACGTACCATACGATTCACATATTTATAGTAGACAATTCAATGACTTTTCGTATATTTGCATAGTTGCGCAATCATCACCACAGTCAGTTTTAGAACCTTCTTAATCTCAAAAGAAACCCTTACTCTTTAGAATGGATGTTGACCTCTGCCCCCTAGCTTTAAGAACCTACTAATCTACTTTTGGAAACCCTGGTGGCATAGTGGTTAAGTGCTACAGCTGTTAACCAAGAGGTTGGCAGTTTGAATCCACCAGGCGCTCCTTGGAAACTCTATGGGGCAGTTCTACTCTGTCCTATAGGGTCGCTATGAGTCGGAGTCAACTTGACGGCAGTGGGTTGGTTTGTTTGTTTTTTGGTAATCTAGTTTCTGTCTCTATAGATTTCCCTACTCTGGACACTTTATTTAAATGGAATCATGTAGCATATCATAATGGTTTCAGAGTTCATCCATGTTGTAAAATGTATCAGTGCATCATGCTTTTTATGATTATCCATTCACTAGCTGATGGACATTTGGGTGCTTTCTACATTTTTGGCCATTATGAATTGTGCTGCTATGAACTTTCGTATATAAACTTTTTGTGGGCATATGATTTCCTTTCTCTTAGATATATGTACCAAAAAGTGGAATTGCTATTATCACATTGTAACTCTGTATTAAACTTTCTGAGGCACTGCCAAACTATTCCAAAGTGGCTGCACCATTTTACATTCCTGCCAGCTGTGTATGAGTTCCAGTTTCTCCACATCCTCATCAACATTAGTTATTACCTGTCTTTTTTATTATAGCTGTCCCCATGAGTGTAAAATGGTATCTTATTGTGGTTTTGATTTTCATTTCCCTGATGAATAATGATGTTGTGCATCATTAGTACTTATTGGTCATTTGTTTATCTTTCTTGCAAATGTGCCTATTCCAGTCTTTTGCCCATTTATTAATTATGATATTTGTCTTTTTGTTGTTGAGTTGTAAGAGTTCTTTATATAGTCTAGATTTATGTTCCTTATTTTTTTTATTAGGTATATGATTTACAAAGATATTCTCCTGTCTATGAGTTGCCTTTTTTAGTTTATTACTTATTGATATTTTCCTTTGAAGCACAAATTTTCAAAAAATTCAAGAAAGAACCGTTTATCTATCCTTCTTTTATTTTCCCTTTGCTTTTGGTGTTATGTACAAGAAAATATTGCCAAATCCAAGATAATAAAGATTTACCACTGTGTTTTTTTTTTTCTAAGAATTTTATAGTTTTAGCTCTTGCATTTATGTCTTTGATCTATTTGGAGTTAATTTTTATATATGGTATGGGGTAGACATCCAACTTTATTCTCTTGTATGTGATTATCCAGTTGTCCCAGCACCATTTGATGAAAAGACTATTCTTTCATCATTGATTTGTATTGTCACCTTTGTCAAAAATTGAATGACCAGACATATCAGGGTTTACTTCTGAATTAAAAATTCAATTCCATTGATCTTTATGGCTATTGTGCCAGTACCACAGTTTCAGTAACTGTGGCTTTGTAGTAAGTTTTGAAATCAGGAAATGTGAGTTCTTTAACTTTTTCTTTTTCAGAATTGCTTTGGCTATGCTAGCTCCCTTGCATTTTCATGTGACTTTTAGAATTAGCTTGTCAGTTTCTACACGGCTGTGATTCTGTGAAGCATTGTATCGAATCTGTAGATCCATTTGAGAAATGTGTCTGTCTTAACAAAATTAAGTCTTTCAATCCATGAAACTGGAACATCTTCTCATTTATTTAGATCTTTATTTCTATCAATAATGCTTTATAGTTTTCGGAGTATATGTTTTGCATTTCTTTTGTCAAATACATTCCTAAATATTTTGTTCTTTTTGGTATAATTATAAATTGAATTGTTTACTTAATTTTATTTTTAGGTTGTTCATTTCAAGTGTATGAAAATGCAATTGATTTTTGTATATTAGCCTCTCATCCTACAAACTTACTGAACTTGTTTATTCTGTGAATTTGTTAGTGGAGTTTTTAGGATTTTGTATATATAAAATCAGGCCATCTTCAAAGAGGTAGTTTTATTATTTTCCTTTTAATTTTTTATTTCATCCTCTTTCCTAATTTCTCTGGCTAGCATCTCCAGTACAATGTTGAAAAAAAAGTGCCAATACTCAATATCCTTGTCTTTTTCCTGAACTTAAAGGAAAAACATTTAGTCTTTCCCTATAAGGAGCCCTGCTGGCTCAGTGGTTAAAAGCTAAACTGCTAACCCAAACATCAGCAATTCAAATCCACCACCTGCTCCTTGGAAACCCTATGGGCAGTTCTACTCTGTCCTATAGGGTCACTATGAGTTGGAATCAATTCAACAGCAACTTTTTTTTAATTGGGTTGAGGAAGTTCTTTTCTATTTCTAGTTGGTTGAGTGATTTTATAATGAAGGAGTAATGAATGTTGACAAATGCTTTTTCTGTGTCCATTGAGATGATCATTTTTTTTTTTAATTTTAAATCCTTTATTCTTTTGATATAGTATATTGCAGTAACTGATTTAGGGATATTAAACCAACCTTGCATTCCTGGGATAAAGCTAACTTGGTTATGGTGTATAATCCTTTTTTATAAGTTGGTGTATTTTGTTTGCTAGCATTTTCTTGGATACTTTTGCATCTATATACATTATAAATATTTGTAAGTTTCTTTACCTGTGATATCTTAGTCTGGTTTTGGTATCAGTGTAATATAGGCTGCAACTAATGAGTTGGAAAGGCTCTCCATTTTCTGTTGTTTTTGGAAGATGTGAAGAACTGATACTAATTCTTCTTTAAATGTCCGGTAGAATTCACCAGTGAAGCCATCTTGGGCTGGGCTTTTCTTTGTAGGTATATTTTTCTTTAATGATTTGATCTCTTTACTTATTATAAGTTTATTAATATTTTCTATTTTAGCTTGAGTCAGGTTTTTTAGTTTGTATCCTTTATCGGAATTTTTTCCATTATATCTAAGTTATCTAAATAGTGGCATGCAATTCTGTACTTTTATAACCTCTTTTTGTTTCTCTCAGCTTGGTAATTATGTCTGCTCTCTCATTGCTGATTTTAGTAATTTTAGTCATCTCTTTTTTTCTTATAATCTAGCTAAAACTTGATCTTTTTAGAGAATTAGATTTTGGTTTCATTGATTTCTCTATTTTTTTATTCTGTATTTATAATTTCCATTTCAATCTTTATTATTTTGTTGCTTCTGCTTCATTTGAATTTATTTTGGTCTTCTTTTTCCAGTGTTTTAAGATGGAGGCTTAAGTTATGGATTTGCGATCTTTCTAATACAGGCATTTGCAGCTGTACATTTTTCTGTAAGCATTGTGTTAGCTGCATCTCTAAGTTTTGGTATCTTGTGTCTTCATTTTCATTCATCTCAAATTATTTTCTAATTTTACTTTTGATTTATACTATGAACCATTGTTTATTTCTGACCTACAGAGAAGAGTGACCACAGAATACTTCAAGAATTTTAGGGCTCCCTTCACAAATTTATTCCTCATAGTCATGGTGAAAAGTGTCTTCTGAACCTTTCCAGGGTGGGTTAGCAGATCTTACATGATAAATCCACTCTAACAACCCAATTTCCCTAAGCCTTTGGATACCACCAAGGCATTTCAACTTGATTTAGTGAAGCCCACCTTTAGGCCCATATTTTAGCCAGCCAACCAACCAACCAACCAAGCTGTTGGAACCCTCGAGCTATAGCACTGAATCCAGAATCTCTGCTTAGTGGGCCCATATCAATTATTTCATCCTAATCCAACTTTGTGCTCCTTCCAGCATTATCTTACCCTCTTAATGTCCATCTCCACACACATTCTCTAGATTTCTGTTTGTATAAATTAGAAAAATTATGAATTCTTTTGGAGTGTATTCACCTCCTCATGGGTCACACTTTGTACCTCACTTTTCAGGGCCTTCTGGGGCTTGAGTCACTTACAGATCAAGAACTCTGCAAAAATAGTGAACTTCCCCCAGAAATATCTATTACACCAACTTGATGCCAGACCTTTAGTCAAGTTTCCGAATGAAGAGGTTAGTAGTGTGGCAGGTGGCTTCAATTACGCTTTAACATACCCTTTCTTTTTGGAACTTGCACCTTGCTGCTGAATTTTGTGGAAAATTGACATCTGAACTTGAGAGAGTTCTGAGAAAGTCAATGCTTATAGAGAGGAGAAAACAAAGATAATGAAAGAATCTTGGAACAAGGCTTTTTTTAAAGCAACTTAAAGAAGAGTCAACAAAATCAAGGTGATAAAAATAAGACTGGAATGTGCACAATACAGTGTTAACAGAAATCAAAGAAGAAGAGCTTGTCAGGAGGGAGACGCTACCTACCCAACAGTGTAGAGAACATGAAGGATATTGCCTGAAAAGAGTAGCATTTAATTTATATTCAGAATGATACTAGTTACCTATTAGAAACCCTGGTGGCATAAGGTTAAGTGCTACAGCTGCTAACCAAAAGGTCGGCAGTTCGAATCCACAAGGCATTCCTTGGAAACTCTGTGGGGCAGTTCTGCTCTGTTCTGTAGGGTCACAATGAGTTGGTATCGATTTGATGGCAGCAGGTTTGATTTTTTTTTTGGTTTTTAGTTACCTACTAATTGCTCAAGAGAGCAATTTCAGAAGTGAGGTAGTAGAGGAGGAAGCAAAGCAAAGGTAGTAAATGAATGCCTGGTGTGGAAATGAAGAACAACACAACTGGAGACCACTGAAAAGGTGATGAGCTTCATGTTGTTGTTAGTTGTTTTTCACATTGTTATAAATACCTTGCCTATGGTAGTAATAAAACCACAGGAAATGAATGTAATTCTCTTTCCCATTAACAATACTTGTAGTTTTTACCTCATGTAAATGGAGCTCAAAAAGGCACTCATAAATAAAATAACCTATATGAGCTCCATTTGAGGAAAAAAAAAAAGGTGCAAGCACAAAATAATTTCACCTCCTACTAAGCAAAAACAAAAATTACAAGATATAAGAAGAAAATATTCCAGAATTTTGTAGTCACAGAGAAAATTGCACTATTTTAATATGACTTGAATAAAAATCCTGAAAGCTTCTTAGAATAATGACACATCCCAAAATTAAGTCCAGATTTTACACCAGATGAACAAAAAATCATTGGGCGTACGCTATTGGCATTACATGACACTGTGGTAGATGTTCTTTTAACTCCAGGGGGTGGGGGGGGGGACTAAAAATATGTATATATTTGAAACCTAATACTATTAACTCTCTTAGAGTTGCTTTACTTTTCATTATTTACCTTGCCAAGTTAAACTATAGTTTAGGCTTTTGAAAGAACAGGATCAATAAATTTTTGTGCATGATAGGAGACATGTAGCAATTATTTAATTTAATTAAATGCTTTAACATTACTTTTGTTTCAAAAGTTGCAGTATTAGATTGGAGGGGTAATAAGAACCAGTTTTTGAACTTGGCAAATGACTTACATTTTCAACACCTCTATAAAGTATTCTTAAAAATATTTCTGAGACTATTTTCAGTGGTGTCTATAAACACATCTTAAGTGATCGTAATTCTGGAGTTTCTGACAGAGGGTAATTATTTCATCAAAGAGTTAAAATTCCTTACCATCTCCTTTAGATCAATGATTGATTAGCAGGATTTCCAACAACAGAAGTAATTGTCTTTTGGTTCATAGCACATGTGTAGTATGTATGGATGGATGTGGTGCGTGTGTATGTAACTCAAGGAGCGTTTTGATGGAGAAGTAATAAAACAACAGTAATAGTAACTCAGAGCCTAAATCTTAAAACCAGTTTACTTTTATACTGATGCAGTGGTTAAAGGGCTCAACTGCTAACCAAATAATTGGGGGTTTAGATCCACCAGCTGCTCCATGGGAGAAAGATGTGGCAGTTTGCGTCTGTAAAGATTACAGCCTTGGAAACCCTATGGGGCAATTCTACTCTGTCCTACAGGGTGGCAGTGGCTATGAGTTAGAATCGATTTGGTGGCAGGGGTGATACTATGCTTCTGCTAGAGACTAATTATGAATTAGCCTTTTTTTTTTTTTAATTCTGTTAGAAAATGCTTTTTTTCATGTAAGTATGAAGACAATATATATTCAACGTGCACATTTTCAGAAGACAAACGAGTATAAAGTTTATATAACCTGTAATTATACTCCTGGAGACATCTACTATTATGGCTATACCCTATATTTTGCTATGTTTTAAAATCAAAAGCTAATAGCATTGCATATTTTTAACCAAAGTTGACTAACATAGAATTACTGGTCATTATATCGTGAGCCTTGGTGGTGCAGTGGTTAAAGCACTGGGCTGCTGAACAAAAGGTTGGCAGTTCTAACCCACCAGCTACTCCATGGAAGTATGTGGCACTCTGCTCCCATAAAGATTACAGCGTTGGAAACCCTATTGGGCAGTTCTACCCTGTCCTACAGGGTCACTATGAGTCAGAATCAACTCTATGGCAATGGGTTTGGGTTTTTTGTTTGTTTGTTTTTATATTATAAGCCTATACATGTCATTAACTTTTAAGTACTATGACTTTTGTTGTTGTTGGATGCCGTTGAGTCGCTTCTGACTCATAGAGACCCTGTGTAGAACAGAACAAAATATTGCCTGGTCCTGCGCCATCCTCACAATTGCTGTTATGCTTGAGCCCATTGTTGCAACCATGTTGTCAATACATCTTGTTGAGGGTCTTCCTCTTTTTTGCTGCCTCTCTCTACTTTACCTAGCATGATGCCCTCCTGGGTCTGATCCCTCCTGATAACATATTTAAAGTATGTAAGACACAGTCTTGCCATCCTTGCTTCCAAGGAGCATTCTGGTATTCTGCTCGCTCTTCTGGCACTCCATGGTATATTCAATATTCTTCACCAACACCATAATTCAAAGGCATCAAATCTTCTTTGGTCTTCCTTATTCATTGTCTGGACTTTGCATGCATATGAGGTGATTGAAAACACCATGGCTTGGGTCAGGGCACCTTAGTCTTCAAGGTGACATCTTTGTTTTTTTAATAGTTTAAAGAGGTTTTTTTTCAGCAGATTTGCCCAACGCAGTGCATTGTTTTATTTTTTGAGTGCTGCTTCCATGAGTGTTGATTTTTAGTGGCAGTATGTTTTATGGGTTATTATAATTCAGTTAACCATTTCCCTATTATTATGTTCCATACAATATCTGAAATGCCTGGTTATAAATTACTTAATACATAAATATTTAGCAATTTCCCTGATTATTTCCATAGAAAGAATTCTTAGAATTAGAGCTACTTGTCAATGTGTATGAATATACCGTTTTTGATACCCGTTCTAACTTTACTTCTTATGAAAACACTAATAGCTTTCTTTTCATATTCTTTATAATTCCTTAGGGCATTAACTTATATAAGACCTTAGTGTGCAGAAGAATGTATCGTATATAACAGATGAAGTATCATACATAATTGATGAAGGGCTAGTATTATTCTTCTTAATAAAAGGAGTTAGAAAATAATCTATACACATATGGAAAAAGAGGTATTAAATACTTAACCTGACATCATGTGGCAAAATTGATTTCAAATGAATTAATTCTTTAATTAAAAATAAAAGTGACAATTAGGAGAAAATATGATTAAACAATTTTTATGGAGTTATGTAATTTTCTATATGTAAATGTAATAGGATTAAGAAAACAATACTTTCAGAAGAATCAACAATATTACTAGAAAAAAGGATTAATATAAAGAATTTACAAAATCTGGTAAGAAAAGCACTAATATCCCATTTTAGAAAATGGAAATGGGCCGAACCATATCTTTTTAAGATGTTTTAAAAAATACTAAAAATAAAAACTTTCAGTTTTTAATTGTCAAAAGAATATTATGCAAGAAAAAATGAAGGCTGAATCACCAGTAGAAGTACTGAAATGTTATTTTATATAAATATCATCTAAAGTATTGAACTAATTTGAGTTTAATATAATCGATGTGCTGACATGGCTTGTAATAAAATAGTTTCTTTTCTTCAAATGGTTTACCTATACTTGTCATGATACTTTAAGATATACTGTGATGGCTAAGGTTATGTGTCAACTTGGCTAGGCCATGGTTCTCAGTGGTTTGGCAGATACTATGTCATTCTCCAATGAGCAGCCAATCAGTTGAAAGTGGAGTTTCCTTGCATATGTGGCCTACATCCAATATGTATGGATGTTCTGGCAAAGCTTGCCCTCTCTGGATTCTGCATCCGACTCATCATCCTGTGTCCTCTGGGTCTTTGGATGTGAGCCAGCAGCCTTCTGTCTGACCTGCAGAGTTTGGGATTCACCAGCTCTTGCAGCCCTATTAGCCGGAAGCCTACCCTCTGACCTGCCAATTTTGGGTTCCTCAGCCTGTGCAGCCAAGTGATTCTGGAGGAGCCTCCAGCCTGATGCCTGACTGGCAGATTTGGCACCTGCCAGCCTTCACAACTGCATGAGCCATTTTCTTGAAATAAATCTCTCTCTCTCTCTGTGTATGTATTTACACACACACTTCAAATGGTTTTGCTCCTCTAGAGAACCCAACCTATATACCAAGTGAAATAGCTCTTCAATCAAATTAATTATTGTGAAATTAATCAGATAAGTTATCTCAAATAATGGATAAATTTAATCATCCTGTGTACTAGGTATAGTGGGTGAATACATTGTTCCATCCATGTATTTCCTTGGGTCAATCCATTTAGTATGTGCTTATTCATCATCCAAAATAATGATGCTTAAGTAATTGAGCTGAAATGAATATAAATGGTTAGGCAATGACAGGACAAAGTAACTAATCAGTGTGCCATTATAAAATGGACAATTACTATGATTAACTAAAATTTATGATTAGAAATATACAACGGTTAAATATCAGAACGGAAACCTTAGAAAGTTTTCTCTTTCTACATAAATATGAAAATAATTTCCTTCTACTAATTTAGTACTATTTGGTTTACAAAGCACTTTGTCTTGCAGGTTAAGTTAGATTATTTCATTCAGCCCTCTAAAGAACTCTATGATATAAGGTTATTTTGTCATTACATTTAATTGATGTTTCAATTTAAAATGACAGAATAAACACAAATGCTTACTTTCCCTAACATGCAATATCTTATTGATATGAAATATATTTAACTATCCATCCTTCCATATACGTCTAGATTCATCACAGTGCTAGAAAAAAGAAAGGAAAATATATTTCCTTTTAATTGTTTCTATTTACCTAGCATGTAGGCAATGATTTGATAATGTCAATTAATTTTTCCTGTGGTGATCTACTCTTTTTGCATGACAGAAGTGCTTAGTCTATCTGGTACCTAATATAAATTTGCTCAGTACTATTTCCTCATGGAATAAAACTCTTGAGTACAGCAATTGTTAGACTTGCTTACTTCTAACTGTGACCCCTAAATGAAATTGACTTTGGATCAAAGGTTTGTCTTCCCCCAAAACTTTCTCTTTTGGTATATTAGCAAGACTCAGTTTCCATTTTTCACAATGAATAAATCATATAAAAATAATGGGAAACACTATTTAAAAAGAATAAAAAACTTAAATATCCAGAAATGAACAAAGTAGGAAAAGTGCAAGTTGTTTATAGGGCAAACTAAATTTTGGGGATGGCATAAAGAAGACTTGAAGAAGTAGATAATGGGTTATCTGTTTGTAAACATCCACCACTTGTCTGTC
Organism: Elephas maximus indicus; assembly: GCF_024166365.1. Lineage (NCBI taxonomy): Eukaryota > Metazoa > Chordata > Mammalia > Proboscidea > Elephantidae > Elephas > Elephas maximus. Next base: position 54,456,770 of record NC_064833.1, on the reverse strand, counting down.
AGTTTATTGTACTGTGGTGACTTACCCATTGCTTTGACGCTGGAAGCTATGCCATCGGTATTTCAAATACCAGCAAGGTTACCCATGGTGGACGGGTTTCAGGGGAGCTACCAGACTAAGACAGACTAGAAAGAAGGATCTGGTGGTCTACTTCTGAAAGAAATGGACAATGAAAACCTTATGAATAGCAGCGATATATTGTTTGATATAGTGCCAGAGGATAAGCCCCTCAGGTTGGAAGGCACTCAGAATATGTCTAGGAAAGAGCTGCCTCCTCAAAGTAGAAAAGAGAGTCGACCTTAATGACATGGGTGGAGTCAAGCTTTTGGGACCTTCCTTTGCTGATGTGGCATGACTCAAAATGAGAAGAAACAGTTGCAAACATCCATTAATAATCAGGACGTGGAACATATGAAGTATGAGTCTAAGAAAATGAAGTCATCAAAAATGAAATGAAACACATAAAGATTGATAACCTTGGCATTAGTGATCTGAAATGGATTGGTATTGGACATTTTGAATCAAACAATTATATTTTATGGTCTATTATGCTGGAAATGACAAATTGAAGAGCAACAACATTGCATTCATTGTCAAACAGAACATTTCAAGGTCTATTCTGAAGTACAAAGCTGTCAATGATAGGATCATATCCATACACCTACAAGGAAGACTAGTTAATACGACTATTATTCAAATTTACACACCAACCACTAACACCAAATGTGAAGAAATTGAAGATTTTTGCCAACTTCTACAGTCCAAAATTGATCAAACATACAATCAAGATGCATTGATAATTACTGGTGATTGAAATGCATAAGTTGGAAACAAAGAAAAAGGACTGGTAATTGCAAAATATGGCATTAGTGATAGAAATGACGCCGAAGGTTGCGTGATAGAATTTTGCAAGACCAGTGACTTCTTCACTGCAAATACCTTTTTTCAGCAACATAGACAGTGACTATACATGTGGAACCTCATCAGATGTAGTTCAAAGGAATCGAATTGTCTCATCTGTAGAAAGAAACAATGAAGGAGCTCAATATCGTCAGTGAGAGCAAGGCAAGAGGCCGACTTCGGAACAGACAATTGCTAATATGCAAGTTCAAGTTGAAGCTGAGGAAAATTAGAACAAGTTCATGAGAGCCAAAATACGACCTTGAGTATTGAATAAAAAAAAAAAGAAAAACATGCTGTTGAGTTGCTTCCTGACTCATAGTGACCCTATAGGGCAGAGTAGAACTGCCCAATAGGGTTGCAAAGAGCATCTGGTGGATTAGAACTACTAACCTTTTGGATAGCAGATGAGCTCTTAACCGCAGCGTCACCAAGCCTCCTCCCTGAATATATCCCACCTGAATTTAGAGACCGTCTCAAGAATAAATTTGACATGTTGAACACTAATAACTAAGACCAGTACAAATTTGTGAGACTAGAGACAATGCTCTTTAACTTCTTATGCAAATGGCAGGTATTTAATATACACTAGGATGTTTTACATATAATATTCACTCTTCAGAAGGAAGACCTATTTTAATGTGTCATGGAATTTAGAAGGCAAAATATAAATGGAAATTAGGTAATTAACCAATGATCAATACTTCTGATATACATTTCCATTTAGAATTTGTCTCTACTTAGCCATAAATGCTATCTATATATCTGCATATAAACATATATACCTTTTTTTAATAATGAAGAGATGAGGGTTTAATATTTGTTAAGCTTTCTGTAGTATGAACCCTGACAAAGATGTTCAGTAAATGTAATGTGTCATCAAGTTCCTTCTTGATGACATTATAAAAGTCAACTTTAAGTATAATTAGAAAAGCAATTTATTCAGAAAGATTCTCCCAAAGGAAAATAAGTCTCAGAAGTAGCATTGATTTGTACTATTTTTTTATAGCGTTCTTTCCCTGGTGTTCTAGTTTTACAAGGAAAGCTGGTATCCATCCAATTACTTCCTGCAGCTTGAAGAGGTACCAACTTGCTGAACCTCAGATACATCTCTGTTCCAAAACTAAGCTTTTTGGTCTGTTAGGCCAATAGACTGGGGTTTATTTTAATTAAGAAGATGTTCATTAACAATCTTTCTAATCACGACTTTTCATTTAAACTGAGACTTTCACTGTCCCAATGCTAACGCTAATAGCCAGTAGGAATTATACTTCTTTTCATGGCTATTTGGGTTTCTAACTGATCTGAAAATTGGCATAAACTTGTTTTTTATATCAGAAGAATTGTGACTTTCCTGCCATATGATAAACAACAGAAAAAAAAAGGCTGATGTTCAGTTTCTTGAGGCGTTCCTGTTTCTTGCCCTTCACATTTGCCTTAAGATCAAGTTTGTTCTTTTCGTAACTGTCTAATACTTTGAAGTTCTAGAATAGTAAGTCTGAGTTTTGATAAAATTATTTGAAATCTAACTTTTAAATATAAATTCAGCTTTATTTCTCAAACATTAATGAACATGACCTCTAAATAATAAGGAATAAAATTTAATCTGTATTTTCCATGATTAAATATTTATGCTTAAAATAGTAGCACAATCCATGGATCTTTCTATGTTGTTTTTCATTTTCTGTAACCCAGGAGGAAAGGATATGCAGATGACATTTATTCTGATGTCACTAGCATAAATTCCTGGAAATGGGAAGCAAGATTAGAGGGTGAATAACGAAAAGTAGAAAACACACAATCACACAATGGGGGGGGCATTTAAGATATTTAGAAGTAATTGGTATTGTTCCTCTTCTAGTATAAAAACAGTAATATTAATATTTAAAATTTCTTATCTAAGTGTGAAGGTGTGTAGTTTTATTATATACTAAAATCAGGCTGTTTACCTAGATGAGAAGGGTGTTGCTGTATTGTCCTCATTGAGGTGAACATCTGCTATGGTTTTCATAAGACCTTAGACAATTATTCAGGTAGCATATGTCCCCTGTAAGGAATGTGACTGCCTGAATGATTTTGCGGCAGTGGTTCAGCTTTTCCATCAACAACTTGCCTTCAGTAATGAAGAAAAAGTCCAATGGCCTTCATCCTCTTACGTATTACATATGCTTCTCTGTGATCCACATAAGGCTTGGCTTTCTAGAAAAGATTACAGTAGTGCAGCTCTGTAAGTTGAGAGTGATGAGTTTCCTTAGTATCTGCTTAAGTGCATCCTTTCCTTACCTAGTTTTTAACAATTGCCAGGAGGCTCTATGCCTTCCTTTATATCCTCATTGATTAACTAAAAGAAGGTAAATAATCTCCACTCTTGTATAATCTTTTGGTAGAAGAGCACCCTTTGCTTTTAAGAGTAAAATCTTTGAGAAAATTTCGTCTTGCCTATACAATGTACAAGGAGTCCTGGCGGCGTAGTGATTAAGAACTCCACTGCTAACCGAAAGGTAGGTGGTTCAAATCGACCAGCAGCTCCACGAGAGAAAGATGTGGCAGTCTGCTTCTGTGAAGATTAAAAAAAACAGCCTTGGAAATCATATGAGGCTGTTCTACTCTGTCTTATAGAGTCCCTATGAGTAGGAATTGACTTGACAGCAATGGGTATACAATGTACACATATGCCACACACATATTATTCTTTCATATCTTAAGATAACTTACTTTATAATATCATTGGCTGTAAGAAATATAGCATAAGACAATAGAAGGGCTACGATAGCTTCTATTTAAACAAAATAAATGATGGGTGACAGTAGAAAAACATTTAATTTTTTTCATTATAAACCTTGAATATTATATAAGAAGAAGGAGCTAGCATATTCGCGTAAACATGCCAAAAAATAATTGAAATGCCACATGGGATTTATTTTGAAGTATTTTTTCCATGGTAAGTTTATGTTTAATTTTTGTTGGTGTTAAATTATTTTTAGCAACTGTTACTTTGTTCTTTTTTTAACCATATTTTTAAAAGAACTCTGTATTCTCTAGCATCTTTACTACTTTGATGCCATCAATAATTTTATCATGTTTATACATATTCTTTTATACTGTGAAATAAATGGAAATGTTTTAGAATATTGGAAAATGTATTCTGCAATTGTCTGCAAACTTTAACATCACTCTGCTTTATAAAGTCATGGGGAAAATACATACTGTATTTTGTATTGTACTGTGTATTTAGGTTACCACTTTTGTGTTTGGGGTTTTCAGAAAGATATTGATGTTTCATAATGAACAAAGCAGAAAATCAGTTTGAAATAGTGATATATACATTTCCATCTGACTTCATTATCTAAATTAAAATTATGTTGATAACTTACTTGAAATTTTATGTAGATCAGGTGGTTTTTATCTTAACTGCTTTTTAATATAGTTTACCTCCAGGTACATCTTGGCCTTAAGGTCGATTCACAAATTTAAGCAAATAATATTGATGATAGTAACATGATTTTTTATGCAATACTATGGGTTAGGCATCATGCTAAATACTTTATATGCACTTAATTAGCATATGTAGGGTATGGGATACCAAATCCAAACCCGCTGACAGCAAGTCAACTTTGACTCATAGCTACCCTATAGGACAGAGTAGAACAGCCCCAAAGGGTTTCCAAGGCTGTAATCTTAACTGAAGCAGGCTGCCACATCTTTTTCCCATGAACTGCTGGTGGGTTCAAATTGCCAACCTTTCAGTTAGCAGCCAAGTGCTTAACCATTGCACCACGAGGGCTCTTAGGGTTTGGAATAAAACAAACTAAACCCTTGCCACGGAGTTGGTTTCGACTCATAGCAACCCTATCGGACAAAGTAGAACTGCGCCATAGGGTTTCCAAGGAGTGGCTCGTGGATTCCAACTGCTGACATTTTGGCTAGCAGCTGAGCTCTTAACCACTCTGCCTAATTTTAACATTTTAAAGATGAAAAACCTGAAGCTAAGAGGGGTTAATGTAATTTATCTAAGGTCACATAGCAAGTGGCAGAATAAGGTTTCAACTCAGGCCAGTATGATCTCAAAGCAGTTGCTTTTAGACTCTATTCAGTAGAGTGTTGAGGAGTAGAGGAGAGGTTGGCTTGTAGAGGTTCCGGAAAGCCAGTTATTAAATAGTCAGTTTCTTTTTTTTTTTTTTAACCAGTTGTTGAAACATTGGAAACTTGAAATGAGCTATGATGAAAATATTAACACCATCTGATGTCGTTGAGTCCATTCTGACTCATAGTGGCCCTACGGGATGGAGTAAAACTGTCCTATATAGTTTCCAAGGAGTGGCTGGTAGATTCAAACTACTGACCTTTTGGTTAGCAGCCATAACTCTTAACCACTATGCCACCAGGGCTCCATTAATACCACAGAAATCAGCAAATGCTACAAACCAGGGCTCACCTCCCATTCACTTCCCTCTCCCACATCAGTTTACCAGCACACCACTGCCTTTGCTACCAAAGTTTTGTCAGTGTTTACATCCATATTAAGTTACAGATATAAATATTAGACTTAAATCTTTTATCATATACCAAGTATTGTCTATAAATTGACAATCATTAAGAAATTTACAGTTATTTGTTATTTAATTAAAGATGTTAATTTTATTGTCATATTAGGATACCTAATAATTTTTTATATAGAGAACAATGTGTGAAATAATGAATTCTCTCTCATTTTTAGTGATGGTGGAAAGTGGAAATATAATTTCATATGTGGCTTACATTAATTCTGGATATTGTAACATTTATAGAAGTATTATAGGACTTGTGAAACTGCCACCTAATAAAGTGGTAAGTTTTATATCTGTATATTCTTATTAATCAATTAATTTACTAAAATGGATTAAGGATATTGAACATATTTTCATATACTTGCTGAGTATTCATTTATTTTTGCTTGTGAAATTTCCGCTCAAAGGCTCTACCCTTTTTAAACTGGGTTTCTCTTCTTTTTTTAATCAAGTTGTAACTTATAGAAATGATTGATAAGCATATTAAAAGATGCTTAACATTCTTAGTCATCAGAGTCATCAAAGAAACCACAGAAAGGTACCACTATAAGCACATCAGTTTGGCTAAAATTAAAAAGACTGGCAGTATCAAGAGCTGACAAGGAAGCAGAGCAACTGAAACTCTCATAGATTGCTGGCGGGAATATAATATGTTATAATCTCTTTGGGAAATAGTTTGTCAATTTCTTATAAAGCTAAATATACTCTTACCATATGACCCAGCCATTCCACTCTACATATTTACTCAAGAGAATTGAAAATATGTCTACAAAAATACTTACATAAAACTTCATAACCAAAACCCAGAAATAATCCAGTTGTCACTGGCAGTTGAATGCATACAAACGTTGTGAAACTTTTATACAATGGAATGCCACACAATATTAATAATAATAAAAAAAGCTAATGAAATGTGCAAGCATATGAATAAATATGAAAAGAATTAGATTGGGCAAAAAAGTTAAACACCAAATAATGCATTCTGTGTGATTCCATTTTTACAAATTTCTAGAAAAGGGAAAAAAAAATGTGTAGTGATAAAATCAGATGTTTTTGTCGGGTGCAGTGGTTATATTGGCTATTGACTACAAAGGATCATGGAAAACTCTTGGAGATCATGGTTATGTTCTATATCTGATTGGGATGTCAACTGCAGGATGTATAGTTATCCAAATTAAACTGTAACACAGGTGCATTTTATTTATGTAAACTATAACTTAATAGATTTGATTTTTTTAAAAGTGAGTTACAAATTCATTTCTGAGGATATCTGACTCATGTCACCTGTAAACATGGATATGAACGTGTATTTTCACAACATAAATTATATAAAAACATGTACATATTAATATATTGCAAAGTCACATAGAATACCAACATATTTTTCTTTATATGTAGAAGCTTATTGAATTTCAGACCATTGTTGTTGTTATAGTTTCCCCCAATTCATTGTATTGCTTGGAGGGGAGCAATTTTTTTTAAAAATAGTAGCAATTATCCTGTTTGAGGGAACTGTTTAGCTACGTTATCTTTTCTCTACTACGGTGTCCAGGAACGTATAGAAACATTTTCAGTGCTCTGAGAACATTTGAGTCTGACTGGAAAAGTAATGTTTTACAACCCTACTGAGTCTAGTTCTTAAGAAAGTAAGGTTTGAATAGTTTTGGAAGACCTCTTCTCTCTCCCTTTCTTATCCCTCACTCCAGGGGTTCATTCTCACCAGCAAGGACTGTTTGGGAGACCTGGCGTTCCTCAAATATTCTCCTTCCTCTGGTAGGCAGATATTGTACAAACTGAAAACTTCTGAATCACCTACTGAATCAGGTCTCTTTTAGACAAAGTTGGCACTAATCATTCTTGGCTGGTCAGACACTTTTCAGTGGAATTCAATTTAATATATAAACTTAGTTGAATTCTGCTGTACTAGTCACATGCAGCTTAAAGATTTGCCATTTATATAAGTGGCAACATCTTGAGTGAAATAGTACACTTTGACTTCAGGATATTTAGAAAAGGCCTCTACCTCTCTTAGTTCCTGTCACCCTCCTGACAGCTACACTCTGTGTTTTATGTCTTACTATATTTTTTTTTTTTTTATTTACCATATATATGAGTCGGAATTAACTCGACGGCACTGGGTTTGGTTTTTTTTGTTTGTTTGTTTTACTTACCATATCATCCCTGTTTCAATCTGATGCATCTCCAGTAAAAGATAACTTGAGGTCTAAATTTTTTCTCCAGAATGATCCATACTGAAAGTCATTTAGGCCACTCTCCACAAGGTCCCTAATTTGGACCAAAAGTGCTATTTCCCTTAGTCAAATTCACTTTCGTTATGTTTCTTTTTTATTTAAACAGGAAAGTCAGGGGATAATTCTTTCTTTTGCAGATAATCCCATCAATTTTGGCCCTGGCATTCTCTGTTTCTGTTCTTTCTTCTCTATTAGCAACGAGTGTGCTTTGCAATTGGGGCCCATATAACAAATGGTACTTTCCAAAACATACTAAGCTAAGCTTTGTTTACAAAACAGTACCTAGGACTTTGGAAAAATGAGATGAGTTCAATATTTCCTAACCATCTTGGTAAATTAAAGATTTAATTTGTAGGTCACTAATTTTTTTTTAAATGACTAGCATTCAATTACCTAATTTATACCGAAGTTGTCTATCAATTAACTGTTGTTCTAATTGAAACACATATCTAATCTTTTCTCTGATTTGAAGGAAATAACTAATTTATTTTAAATATCAGGAACAAAAATGATGTATGAACAGTGAGCTTCTGATAATATCAACATTTGTTCATTATAATAAAGTGGTTGCATAAAACATAAATTTTCTATATCTCTTACAGAAGAAAATTCGAAAGCTTGTTTATATGGGTAAACTGAAGGAGAAGGAATCCTTTGGTGAGATTAGTGTTCTTCTTGGCGTTCCTTTCACATGTACAGTCATTACTGGAACAGAGGTTGAGGTGGCAATCATTGAAGATACAGACCTATATGGTAAGCACAAATAAATGTCTTTTATTTTAACTATTAGATCATTTTATTGGATGAATTTTTGAAAAGAATGGAGGTATCTCATTTGTGTGTCCAGACAAATCAGGACACACAAGTGTGTGTGTGTATAAATTTATGTGTATGTGTATCCCTTGTATATAGTAAAACATTTAACTATAATAATTGTAGTTATTTATTGAGACAACATCTATAATGTATAGATAACCTCCTTTATAATTACCTCTTCTGCCTGCTTTAAATGTGCTGTTAAAATATTAGCAATATTTTCAAAACCATTCATTTGAAATTACTGAAACCTTTGCTAATTCCTAAGTAATCTTTAATAGCATCACTGTCTTCTTTTCTGGGACATCTATTGGTTTTTTTTTTTTTTTTATCTCTAAGGTTATTCCTTCTATCTTTTTGGTTCAGGTCAAGTTCACTATCCTCCAGTGTACAATCTAGATCAAGCATATTTGAAGATCTATGGCTTGTAATATTTATTCTTTCTCTGTAATTTTCGAGGTGGCACAGTGGTTAAGAGCTTGGCTTCTAACCAAACTGTTGGCAGTTCAAATTCACCAGCCACTCCTTGGAAACCCTATGGGGCAGTTCCGCTGTGCCTTATAGGGCCACTATGAGTTGGAATCAATACAAAAGCAACGGGTTTGGTTTTTGGTTTAATAGTAGTAAAAGAATAATCACACTATTACCTGTGTTTGGGCCTCCAAATATTATAAATATTCAAATAGGATGTACAATTGAGTAGGAAGGACATGAAGGATAAATGAGTAGAGTTTACTAAGTCATAGCATAATAGGGAATGCCAAATGTTGAGTAAAAGATTAAAGAGGAGAAATTAGTAGAAATCATGGGAGGTGAGGGACTGACTTTAAATAATTTGGAGAGATGTTTTTGATTATCCATGTATGATTGACTGATTTCACTCATTTGAATTTCAAGGTTTTTGGATTTTATTTTCTTTAGTCTTTTAGTGAATATGTATATCATACCTACCTAACTATTCAGAATGAAAAGAATAAGTCTAAATTTACATACCCATCTTTTTTTTAAATTATGAATTGAAATGTTGCTAGTTGCTGTCAAGCCAATTCTGACTCACGGCAATCCCATGTGTGCGTACGAGAACTACTCCATAGGGTTTTCAAGACTGATGACCTTTCAGAAGCAGATCTCCAAGCTGTCTCCCCAGACACCTCTGGGTGGGTTTGATCTGCTAACCTTTCAGCTAGGAGAGCACTTAATTGTTTGTGGCACCCCAAACCATCAAACCCTTTGCCGTCGAGTCCATTTCTACTCATAGTGACCCTACAGGACAGAGTAGAACTGCCCCATAGAGTTTCCAAGGAGTGCCTGGTGGATTTGAACTGCCAATCTTTTGGTTAGCAAAAGTAGCTCTTAACCACTACGTTGTGGCACCCAGGGACTTTTTAAAATTTGAAATAACATTTGTTAATTTTTTTTTTCCTTCTGTGGTATTCAAATACAAAACTCCTCAAGGTAAATTTCACTTAACCAATAATTACTAACCACCAACTAATATAACAATATTCTCACTTGATATAGGCCAGATTTTTCTTTCCGTGTACTAATTATTTTAACTGGTGCAAGGCAAATACACTGTGGACTCTTTTATGGAAATCAACATTTCCCACATGCAAGTACTTCTTTCAAGCATGTATTAGAACCTTCTTCGCCATCTGACAGCCTAAAATTCAGATAGATAGTAAAGTGTACAGTTTAGTTGTGTGTGTGCTAGTCATATTTTAAATTTCATTCTACATTTACTTCCTTTTAAGACTAATGTTATAAAACTACTGATATGTTGTTTGTCTAATTAGTTAAACTTTCCTTGAACACAAATGTGTTTGAGTACAATATTTTGTGCTGGTTTTGTAACAACTTACAAGAAAATGAAATATTGTATTTAATTTTAGAAAGAATTTCTATAGTCTAAATATTTTATATTTTATTCTGAAAGAGTTAAAAATGCATTTATAAAAGCTAAGTAATTATAATGAGAAAAATAATGGTTACTTTTTCTGAAAGGATCATTTCACACATGAAGAACAATAACCTTAATGTGCGTTTTCATATTACTTCATTTTGTCTCCATCTATTCCATTGCTTTCATCATCTGAAATATTGATTCATCTCTAAAATAGCATAGGACAGGACACAAGAGAAAATAAAAGGAGCTTTGAAAAATATCAAGTTGATGATAAATGAAACGTTAAACTAGACAATAACCATGAGCAAAAACCTTGATTTGTCATCTTCCTACCAAGTTACTAATAATGCATTTGGTATTAAGAAGAATTGTTTAAATTTGAGGTGATCTATTAAAAAGTAAAACCAATATGTTCCAAGAGAGACCTCAAGTCATAGATGATTACATTGCCAGCATTTATCAAAGATCGTTAAATATAGTCAGTTTTTAAAAAATTCTAAATGTATTATTCAAAAACCTATATTAAAGTTGATGTCTTTCCCAAAATATACAGGTCACATTCACTGTTTGCTCCCATGTAAATCACATTAAAGAGCCAGTATCACTTAAATGAGTCAGTTAATCAATTATTTAAGTAAATACCCAGAGGGAGCAAATGATTCACTCACTATACTTGGGGATGGGTAGAATTGAATTAAAAAAAAAAAAAAGACAAGTGTAATATTTAAAAGGATTTGAGGAATGATTTTTTTGTCGACTGAGGTTATTAACTTTTGGAAGATGGAAATATATATTTTAATCTAAGTGTGTGCTGCACTCATTATTACATTATCTATAACATCTAAAAAATGAGAACATAGTTGTTATTAAGTTTAAGCAAATATAAATTCACTCTTTTTCATGTAATGACACAGGGAATATAGTTTCTCTGATTATTATTTTTATGAAAGTAATATGTTTTTATATGCTGAATTTCTACCTCAAATCCTTTAGATTAAGGATAAAGCAAACCAACATAACTACTTCAATTTTACTGATACCTGAAATTCTTGTCTGACCATTAAAACAAATGTAACACTTTTGTAATGAGAAAGAATTGCTTTATATTTAAAAAAACAAATTGCCACAGTTATGTTTTTTGTTATTGATTGTATCTCATTCAACCACACATGACTGAGAATAGAGTTGTTCAAAATGGGTGAGCTATGGATTTAAATTTTCCTTCCCAAAAGGAAAATTTGAAGGTGACACTGTAACAATCAGATAGTTGTTGGGGTGTGTGTGTGTGTCCGTTGGTTTGTTTTAACAGGAAGAATGTCCGAAGACTTTGACCTCTGGTAATACTTCTCTTGATCAAAAGCCTAGGATACCAAATTTTTCACTGGAGGAGGAATGTGGCTAGGAAGATGTGAGAGGTTTCAGGGACACTGAATATGTTCTTATCAAGAGATCTACTTTCCAACAATCAGTATTTCTCCTTGGTCCAGAGGCAGGCTATAAGCTGGTGTCTCCTTCGTAACAATGCTAATCAGAAAAGCTTTAACTCTTAAGCAATTTGCCACAGGAAATATGCTTCCCTTCTCTCCCTCCCCCACCCTCGTTTTTTCTTTGTGGTAGAAATTTTGATATAAAAATACACTTCCTCGTTAAAAATAAGATACAACAATTAAGATGTATTTTCATTCTCATATGATTCTTTTACCTATTATTAATATACACGGGTGTGAAAAGAAAAATATAAATTTTAAGTAAAATTTTTGTTTAATTTTGTGGTTTTGGAAAAGCTTTGACTAAGTGGGAAAAAATTGTATATCATGTAACTGTTTCTCAATATTTTATTTTATGCCATTAGGTATTTTATAGGCATTTTGAAGGTATGTTTTCTTAATGATAGAACCAGCCAAATATTTAGAACAACCTCTAATATTTAAAGTAGTTCTTACTTGGGGAAATTGTTTACAATATGAGTGTGAGTGTGTGTGTGTGTGTGTGTATTTGAAGAAAAGAGAAAAATCAGAAAATAATGTTATTCATATTATATTCTGCATTATGTATTTAGTCACTCTTCCTTTTTATAAAGATTTTTTGTTTTGTAAAAACAAGTCAACATTTATGTTTGAGTTTGATTTTATTTATAAGCAAGTAAAAAAAAATTTTTTTAACTTATATTAATATAATATATTCTAAATAAAATGTTTAAATCTAGCAGGTGCTAAGATTTTTGGGTGGCAGGGTTAATTTGGGCCCAGTATGAGAAAAGCAGCAATGAGATATCAAATACAGTATTCCTCTTTTCAGATTTGCAGACATCCTACTTTATGGTATATTTGCAAACTCATGTTACTGTACTATAAAATTTAATCCTTGATAAATAATGTATTTAGAGATTCAAAGGTTCTATGTTTGCATTACTATCCATGTCCCTCAATGATAAGGTCTATTTGTGTGTGGGATTATTTGCTATTGATGACAATAATCTGATACAATTTGAAATATTTAGGTTAAAAAATATAAACATAATGATTTTCCCTATTATGTAAAGATTTTAAAATTAATATAACTCTAGGTTTTGGATGCTGCCATTAAAACAATAACAAACAATAATTGGATACTCACTAAATAACTGGTTTGATGAATAAGTACAGTTCATTGAAGAAGCCACAAAAAAACTGTATAATATCTCCCATATCCTTTGATATTTGTTCACTGAGACATTCTTTCCTTGCCCTTTCAAAACTCAATCTAATGATTTTTTTTTTTATCATTTATAAGTCACAAAATGTCCTATGAGCACTTTTGGTGGTCAAATATTCTCAGTTGAGGTATTAATACATCTAGTCTGCTAATAAGCAAGTATCCAAACATGATTTAAGACTGAAGGGCCTGCTACACGCTTGTATTAGTTTTCTATTAACACATAACAAATCAACATAAATTTGTCAGCTTAAAACAACACCCATTTTTTATCTCACCGTTTTGTAGGTCAGAAGTCCAGGCAGGTTTGACTGGGTTTTCTTCTTAGGGTCTCACAGGCTGAAATCAAAATGTTGACTTAGCTGAGCTCTTATCTGGAGGCCGTATGGAAGAGTTGCTCACTCAAGTTGTTGGAAGAATTCAGTTCCTTGCAGCTGTAGAAATGAGGTCTCTGTCTTCTTGCTGGTTGTCAGCCAGAGTCACTCCCCAATCCTAGGGACTGCTCCGTACATGTGGTCTCCTCCAACTCAGTAACGAAGAACTCTCTCACTTAGAATCTCTGACATTCTCTTCTTTACCAGCCAAAGAAAACTCTATGCTTTTAAAGGGCCCATGTGATTGTGTTAGATTCATCCAGATAGTCTCAATATTTTAAGGTCAGTTGGTTAGAAATCTTACTTATTGTTGTTGTTAATTGCCATAGAGTCTATTCCAACTCATGATGACCCCATGTGTTACGTCTGAAAAATTTCTTTGTTTATAACATAATCACAGGAGTAACAGCATGGGCCAAAGGTCATGGTCATGGAGTTACTTTCCAATTCTGCCTACCACAATGCTAGGGGCCAGTAGTTGGCAAGGAGAGCAGGGTAGGCATCTTTGCTTCCTCATTTTCAGCTTGCCTCCTGTGATTTCTGATCTCTTGGGGGTGGTAGCAGGCAGGAAATTGGGAGGAAGAGGATGACAAAGAACTGATGAGGAGAGCGAAAATGTTCTGAATTGAGTGTTAGTGACATAAATTAGCTTCTCACTCTATGCTTGGCCAGTATTTCAAGTTGACCTTTTCCTAACCAGCACCTTCAAGGGCTTTTAGAAATTTCTTAATATTTGGGGAGGGGCCTTCCCTGTAATTTCTTAATAGTGATAATACATTTTCCTCCTTAGGAATTCAAGGCTAACTTCAGATTTCCCTTGCGGAGATCATTTACTTCCACTCTCCCCTGTGTCCAGTGCAACCCTAGTAGAACTCTATTCTGTCTCTCTTTTATGCACGAGTCCATAGGAAAGCACTTCCACAATCTTTGCCTGACAAATTTTGAGGGGGTAAGTCAGTTCCAAAGCAATTACTTCTAAAGAAATCTTTGTCAGCTGTCTACTAGCCTGTCTCTTAACCTTTGGATTTCTTAAGAGGTAAAGACAATAGCACACAATATGGCCTTTAACTTTTGGGAATGAACGTCAAGTTCTCCATGTGGTCTTGTTGAGGGGTTGTCTTTCAGTTAAGGTAAGAGAGGCATAGTCCCCCATCACAGTCCCATGGAGAAAAGATAGTAAAACCTAGAGCAGGGCTCTCCAGAGAAATTCTTTTCACAAATGCTCTACCAATCTCCATTCTCAATTTTTTTGTACGCTTTATGTGGGTTAGAAACTTTGGAGTTTTCTGTCTCTCTGCACCTATTTTGAAAGTTTAGCACCTTGTTGAAATGTAGTGCCTTAGGTTTTAAGCAGATTCTCCCATGTTATTGTCTTGTTACTTTTACTGTGTACGTACCAGGCATTATTCTGTATACTTTATGTGTTTCATCTCACCAAATGTCCAAAACAACCCAATGATGTGTGTATTTAATATTCCTATTTCAAAGATTGGGAAACTAAGATACAGAAAGGTTAAGTAATATCAATGTTGTCTAGTCAAATACAACCAGGGACACACTGATAGTTGACCAACTTGGGTTTATTACTCATGCAGTGAAGAAGGACACTTACTATGGAGAACTGTAGGTTGTCTCAGTGAGATGATGTTAGACAGAAACAATCATGGGATTTGGGTTTTAGTTGAGTGATTTGGGGGACAGTCTACGGAATTGGGGGTTCACTCTAGATTTGATAACAGAAAGCAGGGTCAATTTTATGATCGTATATCTCAAATCTTATATATAGGGATGGTCAGACAAGAATAGGAAAAAAGCTGTAATAGATAAAGAAGTAGCAGCTGCTCATTTTAGCCAACGGACAGGGTGTTTGGTATTCTGTGAGTGGCACAATGACTCTCTTTATGTCATTATGAAGTGATCTTGTTCACTTCATTTTATCAGGATCTCAGAGAAACTTTATTTGAGGTTGGTATTGTGGAAGAATTCTCCTCTAGGAGAATGACATGCCTTAGCTATGAGTGCCAGGCCAGCTTCTACATGTCAGATACTGCTGTTTTGTTTTGTTTGTTTGTTTTCCTTTTTCAGTGACTTGCTTAATATAGAGTTATTAAGGAGTGGAATGGAAAATCAATCCCAGACAACCTGGCTGCAGGGTCTACTATGTTTTACTAATAACTCAACTGATAAATTTTAATAATCTTTTTAACTCATTGCCCCATCTACTCATTTGATTTCCTTATTTTTTTAGAAATAATTGTTTAAATTGTGACTGAATTTTGACTACAGGGCCCTACATAATATCTAGTAATGGCCTTCAATATCTGTGTGTACCTCACAAGGTGCTATGATTTTTGTCCAATTGAGATGTCATTACAGTGATAGAGTTAATAAGTCCAGAGCTAAAGGTATAAAGATCTGCTTTCGTGGATCAACCCTAACACATCCCACATGTTGTTTGAGTGACCCATTTTCTTTATTGAGATCTGAAAACAGTTAAAATACATTTTTATACTGTTTTTAAAGTTACTTATGTAATTACCTCTGCCAGTGCCCTTTATTTGTTCATGTGGATCTGAATTACCATACTAAACAAACAAACAAACAAACCCATTGCCTTTGGGCATATTCCCACTCATAGTGACCTTAGAGGACAGAGTAGAACTGCCCCATAGTGTTTCCAAGGAACGCCTGGTAAATTTGAACTGCTAACCTTTTGCTTAGCAGCCAAACTCTTAACTACCACACCACCAGAGTTTACCATACAGTGTCCTTTTTCCTCTGAAAGACTACCTTTTGTGTTTCTTATAGAACAATTCTACTAGTGATGAATTCTCTCAGCTTTCGCTTCTCTGAAATGTCTATTTCTTCCCCTTAAATAAAGGCTTTTCCGTTTTTTTAGAGTGACTTGGGTTAATATTCAGAGTCCTAAAATTATTGATTTTGATAGTTGTTCCAACATTTTTGTTGCTTTTGTGGGGGATGTCCTCAGCTGCCTCTCCATAAGCCCTGTCCTCTACTGTGAATTGAATACCAAGTTACCTGTTCTTCATTTCCCTCATGGTCATCATAAAAATAAGTAATATAATATCTGAATATATTTTGAAAGCTGTTGGTGTTAGGTGCGATCGAGTTGGTTCAGACTCATAGTGAACCTATATACAACAGAATGAAACACTAGCTGGTCCTGTGCCATCCTCTCAATCGTTACCCTAGAGCCCATCATTGCAGCCACTGTGTCAATCCATCTTGATGACAGTCTCCCTCTTTCGTTGACCATCTACTTTACCAAGCATAATGCCCTTCTCCAGGGACTGGTACCTCCTGATAACATTTCCAAAGTAAGTGAGAAAAAGTCTCACGATCCTCACTGCTAAAGAGCATTCTGGCTGTACTTTTTCGAAGACAGATGTGTTCTTTCTTCTGGCAGTACTTGGTATTCTTCGCCAACACCATATTCTTTGCCAACATTATGATTCAAAGGCATCAATTCTTCCTGGATCCTCCTTATTCATTGTCTAGCTTTCTCATACATATGTTGTGATTGAAAACAACAAGGCTCAAGTCAGGCACATCTCAGTCATTAAAGTGACTTTTTTTTTTTTTTAACACTTTAAAGAGGTCTTTTGCAGCAAATTTACCTTATGCAATGAATGCATCATTTCATTTCTTGACTGCTGCTTCCATGGGCATTGATTGTGGATCCAAGTAAAGTGAAATCCTTTACACATTCAATCTTTTCTCCTGATGTTGCTTGTTGGTCCAGTTACGAGGATTTTTGTTTTCTTTATGTTGAGGTGCAATCCATATTGAGGCTGTGGTCTTTAATCTTCATCAGTAAATGCCTCAAGTCCTCTTCACTTTCAGCAAACAAGGTTGTGTCATCTGCATAACGCAGGTTGTGAATGGGTCTTCATCCAATCCTGATGCCTCGTTCTTCTTCATATAGTCCAGCTTTTCAGATTATTTGCTCAGCATACAGATTGAATGAGTGTGGTGAGAGGATACAACCCTGACACACACCTTTCCTGATTTTAAACCTCTCAGTATCCCGTTGTTCTGTTGGAACGACTGCATCTTGGTTTATGTACAGGTTCCTCTTGAGCACAATTAAATGTCCTAGAATTCCCATTATTTGCAATGTTATCCATTATTTATTATTATCCACACCGTCGAATGCCTTTGCATAGTTGGTAAAACACAGGTAAACATCTTTGTGGTATTCTCTGCTTTCAACCAAGATCCATCGGACGTCAGCATGTCCTCTTCTGAATTGGGCTTGGATTTCTGGCAGTTCCCTGTGGATGTACTGCTACAACCACTTTTGAATGACCTTCAGCAAAATTCTTACTTGTGTGTGATATTAATATTGTCCAATAATTTCTGCATTCTTTTGGATCACCTTTCTTTGCAATGGGCACAAATATGGATGTCCTCTAGTTGGATAACCAAGTAACTGTCTTCCAAATTTCTTGGCATAAACAGGTGAGCACTTCCAAAACTGCATCTGTTTGTTGAAACATCTCAAATGGTATTCTATTTCTGGAGTTTTGTTTTTCACCGGTGTCTTCGTTGCAGCTTGGACTTTTTCCTTCATTACCATCAGTTCTTGATCATATGCAATGTCTTCAAATGGTTGAACATCGACCAATTCTTTTTGGTACAATAACTCTGTATTCCTTCCATGTTCTTTTGATGCGTCCTGCATCTCTTAATATTTTTTCTGTAGAAATCTTCAATATTGGAACTCGAGGCTAGAATTTTTTTTTTTTTTCAGTTCTTTCAACTTTAGGAATGCCAAGTGTGTTCTTCTCTTTTGGTTTTCCAACCCAATGTCTTTGCATATTCCATTATAATACTTTACTTTGTCTTCTCAAACTACCCTTTAAAATATTCTGTTCAGGTCTCTTCATCATTTCTTCCATTTGCTTTAGCTACTCTACATTCAAGAGCAAGCTTTAGAGTCTCTTCTGACATCCATTTTGGCCTTTTCTTTCTTTCCTGTCTTTTCAGTGTCCTCTTGCTTTCTTCATGTATGATGTCCTTGATGTCATCCCACAACTCATCTGGTCTTTTATCATTAGTGTTCAATGCACCAAATCTTTTCTTGAGATGGTCTTTAAGTTCAGGTGGGATATACTCAAGGTTGTACTTTGGCTCCTGTGGATTTAATTTAATTTTCTTCAGCTTCCACTAGAACTTGCATATCAGCAAATGATGGTCTGTTCCGAGGTTGGCCCCTGGCCTTCTTCTGATATTGAGCTACTCCATTAACTCTTTCTACAGATGTAGTCTATTTGATTCCTGTGCATCCTGTCCGGTGAAATCCACATGTATAGTCACTGTTTATGTTGTTGAAAAAGGTATTTGCAGTGAAGTCATCAGTCTTTCAAAATTCTATCATTTCTTCCGCCAAGGACATATTTTCCAGCCACTGTTCCCTCTTGTTTGTTTCCAGCTTTGGTATTCCAATCACCAGTAGTTATCAGTAAATCTTGACTGCATGTTTGATCAATTTCAGACTGCAGAATCTGAAAGCTAAAACTGCTGCATTATAAACATCTTCACTTCTCCATTGAAATCATTATATGTATTGATCAAAAATGGATTTATATAAATTCTTTGAACTTTTATGTCAGTTGGTCATAATGATTTCCTTAGATTTGCAATTTAGAATCTGGAAATAATACTAATATGTTTATTTAAATGACACTTCACAATTTATAAGATGCTGCCCTTCACATTTCCTTATTGAAAAGAAATATTGAATTTCTCGAGGGTTTTAAAATCACTTCTTTCCACTACAGTCACCTCAGTCAGCCTCTCATTATTTTACACTTGCATTACAATAATTGCTTTCTACGTGGCCACATTTCTTCCTGTCAAAGGATAGTTTTAAATTTTATAAGTATGGTTTTCATATAAATATGGGCTTAACATATCAAGGATTTTATTCAACTTATTGATTAATAGAGCCAGTAAGATGGTAATAAAGCTAGTTCTAAGGGCAATTAGTAACCGGGCTTTATATAGTCTGTCAGGAAAACCATTTTTGTTTTAAGGAAAATAGGATATAATCTCACTATATGTACTTTAGAATAATTAAATCATAATCTTTTCTACTGGACAGAAACCTGTAAGTTAGCATGTAGCTTTACTGTTTTGGGGATATAATAAAATAACAGTAAAGTCAAATACAGGTGCAATACCCTAAAAATTTAATAATTCCTGTGTGGCTCTTAAAAATATCTCAGTATATAAATTGAATGACAAGCCACTAATCATTTTGCCCTTATTTCTAAGTTTTAACTATTTTTTCCCTTACTATTCCCTTCTTTCCACACTCCATTTTGTCCTGTAAATCACATAGGCACATTATCATTCTTAAAAAATCATTTTCATAGTATCATTCCCCTACATAAGGTTTATCTCTGTTGAGTACTAGTTTAAATCTAAAACTGTCTCCTGAGCCTTCTATTGCTGTCATAATCTTATCCTATTTTACGTTTTCAACAATTATTCTGTTTTTATAGCATACATTTCTTTATTATCCCTTTTCCTGAAATCTGTTCCCTCCTCCATCCAAATGTCTCACAAACACCTGAAGCTCAACATATTCAGTTGTGAAATTATCATCCTCCTACTCCCCCAAAATGCTCCCCTTCATTTCTTATTTTGATTAATGCAGTCACTTTCATTTGCTCCCAGGGAAAATTGGGGAAGGATTAGAACTCTATCTCAGTTCACTCAAATTACCCTCTCCTTCAAGCTAGGAATGGGTGAAATGGCAAAAAGAGGCCGTGAATATTAAATTTTTAATTTACCTTTCTCTTGGAGAAATCGGCAGTAAATATTACCTCTAACACCCTACATGAATTCCATACCCACTGTTGAACAACATTAAGGGACACCATTACATTGAATTCTGTTGTATTCCGTGTGCACTCCTGAGTTGTGCAAAGTTGTTACAGTGTCAAGAATTGTCCATTCTACCTCCTAAATACCCCTTAAATCTCTTTTCTCATCTTCATATCCCTGCCATGATCTTAGTTCATGATTTAATCATATTTTGCTTAGAATTTCCAGTAGCAACTTAATTGGTCTCCCTGTCTCTGGCTTTATCATTTCTAATCCATTATTCATACAGCCACAAAATTAAACTTTCTAAAATGCAAGTACGATTATTTTTCTCCTACTTGAAACCTTTTATTGACTCCCATTATCTATGGTAGGACATCCTAATGTCTTTATCATGGAACACATAACAAATCGTAGTACTTTAAAGAAACTTTGGGGCAGATAAAGGTAGCTGTTTTGCTCTTGATCAAAGAGTTATGGCACTTCAGACTGCCTGCCTCTCAGCCCTCCCAGCCGCAACCAGGATTGAGGAGGTCAATATCCCTGTACACTGTAACCTATTTGTTACACAGTGACTGAGAAACTCTAAGTCTACAGAAAAGTTAAAACTTCCTAGGATGGTTGGTGTCCATTGCAATATGGCTTCCAACCAACTGCTTATCTCCTCATGCTCAGTACTTAACTGTCCAGAAATATTGAATTAAGTAATTTCTTGAAAATTTTTTCCTGCTTGTTAGTTCTTCTGAGTGCTATATATGTTCTAGTCCCTCTCTCTGGAATTGTTTTCTATCCTATACCAGTTTGAAAACCACTATTAATTCTTCTAAATTCTAAATATTTTAATTCACCTCTTTCCATAAAAGTATGTCTTATACATGTCTTTTGCTATACTTACTAAAGGTTTTATTATTATTATTATTATGTTTACACATATGCTTTTCCTAAAGGATTTTAAACTCAAAAGACAGTGTTGTTCCCAGCTTTGTCCACAGTAGGTGTTCAATGAATGAGAGAACATTACGGGATCTTCTGTAGAGTTGTACTGGTAATTTAATTCATTTTAAGGCTGTGACACATTGACACTCATTTAAAATAAACAAAGAAAGGTTCAACCTCACTGATTTCCAGACAAATTCAGAAAGTCCGGGTTGGTTTTCTGTTTTAGGGTCACCATCTACAGTGTCTCCAAGGTGTTCTTAGAAGATAATGATGGGTGGAAAACAGCCTATGATTTCATAAACATTAATGACTTTGAAAATCAATCCATCCAGCAATAGTCCTTTGTTACATGTGCCTTTATTTGTCCACAAATAAGTGGCCTCCCTTGATTTTCTAATGCTCTCACATATCAACAATGTTGTTGTTGTTAGGTGCCATCAATTCATTTCTGACTCATAGTAACCCCATGTGCCACACAATGAAACACTGCCTAGCCCTATGCCATCCTTGCAATCATTAGTATGTTTGAGCTCATTGTTGCAGCCACTTTGTCAACCCATCTCATTGAGGTCTTGCTCTTTTTTGCTGACCCTCTACTTTGCCAAGCATGATATCCTTCTCCAGGGACTGGTCCCTCCTGATAAGATGTGCAAAGTAAGTGAGACAAAGTCTCCATTCTTGCTTCTAAGGGGCATTCTGGCTGTACTTCTTCAAAGACAGATTTTTTTCATTTTTCTGGTGCTCCATGTTATATTCAATATTCTTTGCAAACATGATAATTCAAAGGCATTAGTTCTTCTTTGCTGTTCCTTATTCATTGTCCAGCTATGACATGATATGAGGCAACTGAAAATTCCATGGACTGGGTCAGGTGCACCTTACTCTTCAAAGTGACATCTTGTTTTTTAACACTTTACAGAAGAAGTCTTTTCCAGCACATTTGCCCAATGCAGTGAATACATGATTTGATTTCTTGACTGTTGCTTCCATGGGCACTGGTTGTAGATTCAAGTAAAATGAAATCCTTGACAATATCAGTATTTTCTCAATTTATCATGATATTGCTTATTGGTTCAGTTGTGAGGATTTTTGTTTTCTTTATGTTGAGGTGTAATCCATACTGAAGGCTGTGCTGTTTGATCTTCACCGGCAAGTGCCTAAAGTCCTCTTCAATTTCTGGCAAGCAAGGTTGTGTCACTTGCATATTGTTCATGAGCCTTCCTCCAATCCTGATGCTGCTTTCCTCTTCATATAGTCCAGTTTCTCAGATTATTTGCTTAGCATACAGATTGAATAAGAATGAGGAAAGGATACAACCCTGACACATGCCTTTTTTTATTTTAAACCACGAAGTAGTCCCTTGTTGTGTTCTATCGACTGCCTCTTGGTCTACGTACAGGTTCCCCATGAGCACAATTAAGTGTTCTTGGATTCCTATTCTTTGCAATGTTATCTATAGTTTATTATGGTCCACATAGTTGAATCCCTCTGCATAGTCAATAAACACAGGTAAACATCTTTCTGGTATTCTCTGCTTTCAGCAAAGATCCATCTGACATCAGCAACGATATCCCTTGCTCCACATCCTCTTCTGAACCTGACTTGAATTTCTGGCAGCTCCCTGTTGATGTAGTGCTGCAATCATTTTTGAGTTATCCTCAACAAATTTTTACTTGCGTGTGATGTTAATGATATTTTGGGATAATTTCTCCATTCTGTTGGATCACCTTTCTTTGGGATAAGCATGTGTGTGGATCTCTTCCAGTCCGTTGGCCAGGTAGCCATCTTCCAAATTTCCTGTCATAGACAAGATGTATCACATACCAATGATATAGTCTCTTATTAAAAATTCTAAATTTTATATGCCAGAGTCTTTTAATGGTTTAAGTAGAATCAATTCACATATGGTAATTTTTCTCTGGAATTCCACAACAACTTTTTCTCTTTTTTGTCAATGGTATGCTTTCTTTTCATAGTGCAGTACGTGATGTTTCCTGCCCTTCCTAGGCTCACAGGAAGAATAACATCAACTTTGCCTTTTGTTGTGGTAGCTTCCTTACCTGGTAAACTTATAACATTCTTTCTTTTGCTCCCTACATTACATTTTTGATACTTTAATCATTTTAATTATAATTACATATATACTTTATATCATATTCTTTCTTTTGTAATAGGTTATAACTTTAACAAATTATAACTGTATCAAGTATCTGGTATGGAAATGGATGGATGAATTCTTTCAATACAAAGGTATATCATTTGGTATTTCTCTGTGGAGAAAAAACCAAGTGCTATTGGACAGTAGACTTTTCTGAAGATGATGATTAATGACTGGTAATAGTTCTACTGACCCAGAATTACAGAGGTATCTGCCAATGGACTTAGAGAGATCACTAACCACATAGGTGGTATTGAACTATGTAGTTGGCCTTGACTAAAAATATCGTTATTACTAGGTGCCATAGAGTCCATTCCAACTGATAGTAACTCTAAGTACAACAGAATGAAACACTGCACAGACCTGACTAGAAATAACATCATGCAAAAAAGAATTTTTGCTTTAAAGCATTATCACAACCAGAGTTCATGATGCATCTCTTGTTGACCTGGATATGAAGCATTTTGATAATAATTAGTTCAGTTTTAATCCTTAACATTCATAGATGTTGATTCTTCAGTTTTTATGTATGATGCATTTATCATGAATTTCTTTTCAGTAAGGAATTTGGATGACAGGTCATATAAAGACCTGGGTCATATAAAAATCCTCACTTATAAATGCTTTTCTATGCTTCCAAAATTGTAATTGCCTATAAATAAAAGAATACAACAAAATCCTGCTAGTGAAAAATTGCCAAGCTGTGCTGGAGGTCTTTGCTGGTTTAGCAGACATTGCAATATTAATCAAATATCAAATTCCAACCAGCCCAAAGATTGACAAAAAAAGTGTATTTTTAAAACTTATTTTTAGAATAGGTTGATATAAAACTTTAGGCCAAGCTTTCTATAAAACTTATGCTTTAATACTTTTAGAGATACCACAAATTTATGCATGCAGGAATGTAATTTTATGAACATAATTACATTGCACTTCCTGATGAGTTTTAATAGACTACAAAATCTTGCTTAATGTTTAGAAACTACAACAATTTTCATTCTAGTGAATTCAGTGTTATAAATACTGGAAATTCCAACCAGACTTCGATAAAATAGTAATTTTCTATTTGGATTATTTATATCCTTTGGCAAAACCAATTCCTTACAAAATGCTGATTTCATACAAAATACATAAAAAAGAGAATCCAGAGGTGGAGCCAAGATGGCAGAATAGACAGACGCTTCCCTTGAGCCCTCTTTACAAAAAAGACCCGAAAAAACAAGTGAAACTAGTATATTTGTGATAAGCTGGGAAACCTGAGCATCAAAGTCAGGCTTAGATAATGAACTGAGGGGCAGGGGAAGGAAGAGACCATTCAGAAGCAGAAAGGAATTGCTGGACCTGAATCTCGGGGAGCCCTCAGGCACCATTCCTGGTGTGACTGTGGCGGTGGCAGCAGCTGCAGCGGGCTGGTATTAGGTTCTGCCGCAGTTTCCTCAGGGAGAAGCAGCCAGTCACACGGCCCACTCACACCTCGGGAACCTGAGCAGAAGGGCACTCTCAGCAAAAGCTAAGTACTTGCGTATATTTTACCGTGCCCCCCCCCCACACCCCCAACCCAGCTTCAGCGGCTGAATCCCTAGGCCTGAGATAGGCCCTGGTGAGCACCTGGAGCCGTCCTGCCAGACTTGGGGAAGGAAAAAATTTCCAACTGGGGGGAAAAGATAATTTGCTAGCTCCATTAACTAGAGGAGCTCAGGACAGAAGCAGCTCCTGTCCAGGCATAAACCGTCTGTGGACCTTGAGCACCTTTCCCTTTTGCATGGACCTGTGTGGGCCTATTTCGGGGGAATAGGCCCTTGTTGGAAAACTCCAACCATTTCAGTGGTGTGGTGGAGAGGTGGGTGTTTGACACTTGACATTGCTTTGTCTATTAAACAAGGTCCTCACCTACCCACAACAGGGGCCTAAGGACTGGTGGCTCCATGTGGGTCGCCCAGCCACCCACGACAGGGGCCCAGGATAACTGGTACCTCCCAGTCCTTACAACAAAATCTTTGGGTGCCCATGGTCCTTCTGCAGAGCCCACCCACCAGCATGATTTAGGGAACAGAGACACGTTTTCTTCAGAGACACTTGGAGGTCGGTTCTCAGCCCCCTGCCTTGTTCAGGGCATGACCCCCTGCTGCAATCAGATATGGGTATATACCCCAATCACCCCTGCCCCTCTAAGACTGTAGAACAGAGCCTATACCACACACCTGATGATCATCTACCTGGAAACCTGAGCTGAATCCATACAAAAAAACTGAATGGACTTCTACACTGATATACCTGATAACAGCTCCAGCCAGCTGGGGACAGGACACCAGAGCTCAAAAGGCAAAAATAATCAAGCTAGCTCATTCACACAACCCATAGGGGTATACCAAAACAAAACAAAGCAAGCATAAACTAATACAATAACTTATAGATGGCTCAGAGACAACAGTCAATATCAAGTCACATAAAGAAACAGGCCATGATCACCTCAACAGGCTCTCAAAACAAAGAATCCAGGGATCTTTTAGATGAAAGTGCATTCCTGGAATTACCAGATGCAGAATACAAAAGTTTAATATACAGAACCCTTCAAGACATCAGGAAGGAAATGAGGCAATATGCAGAACAAGCCAAGGAACACACAGATAAAGCAACTGAAGAACTCAGAAAGATTATTCAGGCACATAATGAAAAGTTTAATAAGCTGGAAAAATCCATAGACAGACAGTATTCGGAAATTCAGAAGATTAACAATAAAATCGCAGAATTAGATAACTCAATAGAAAGTCAGAGGAGCAGAATTGAGCAAGTAGAAGCTAGAATTTCTGAACTCGAGGATAAATCACTTGGCACTAATATATTTGAAGAAAAATCAGATAAAAGAATTAAAAAAAAATGAAGAAAGCTTAAGAATCATGTGGGACTCTATCAAGAGAAATAACCTATGAGCGATTGGAGTACCAGAACAGGGAGGTATAACAGAAAATACAGAGAAAATTGTTGAGGATTTGTTGGCAGAAAACTTCCCTGAAATTGTGCAAGATGAGAAGATATCTATCCAAGATGCTCATCGAACTCCATATAAGGTAGATCTTAAAAGAAAGTCACCAAGACATATTATAATCAAGCTTGCCAAAACCGAAGATAAAGAGACAATTATAAGAACAGCAAGGGATAAAAGAAAAGTCACCTACAAGGGAGAGCCAATAAGAATAAGCTCAGACTACTCGGCAGAAACCATGCAGGCAAGAAGGCAATGGGATGACATATTTAAAAAATTGAAGGAAAAAAATTGCCTGTCAAGAATCGTATATCCATCAAAACTGTCTCTTAAATATGAAGGTGAAATTAAGACATTTCCAGATAAACACAAGTTGAGGGAATTCGTAAAAACCAAACCAAAACTACAAGAAATACTAAAGGGAGTTCTTTCGTTAGAAAATCAATAATATCAGGTATTAACCCAAGACTAGAACACTGGGCAGAGCAACCAGAAGTCAACTCAAACAGGGAAATAAAAAAAAAAAAAACAAGATTAAAAAAAAAAAAAAAGCCCAACACAGGGTAAAGGCGAAGTTATTATATAAAAGAAGACAACATTAAAATAATAAAGAGGGACTAAGAAATGTAATCATACACCTTCCATATGGAGAGGAAGATACGGCAATACAAAGAAATAAAAGTTAGTTACAAATTTAGAAAAATAAGGGTAAATAATAAGGTAACCACAAAGGAGACAAACTATGCTACTTGTTAAAATAAAATACAAGGGAAAAATACAGACTTAGCAGAAACAAAATCAACAACAACAAATATGAGGAAAGGACAATATATAAAGAAAATCTACTCAGCACATAAAATCAAGTGGGAAAAAGAAGGTGTCAACACACAAAAAAAGACATCAAAGTGATAGCACTAAATTCATACCTATCCATAATTACCCTGAATGTAAATGAACTAAATGTACCAATAAAGAGACAGAGAGTCCAGAATGGATTAAAAAACAAGATCCGTCTATATGCTGCCTACAAGAGACACACCTTAGACTTAGAGACACAAACAAACTAAAACTCAAAGGATGGAAAAAATATATCAAGCAAACAACAATCAAAAAAGAGCAGGAGTGGCAATATTAATTTCTGACAAAATAGACTTTAAAGTTAAATCCATCAGAAAGGATAAGGAAGGACACTATACAATGATTAAAGGGACAATACACCAAGAAGATATAACCATATTAAATATTTATTCACCCAATGACCGGGCTGCAAGATACATAAAACAAACTGTATCAGCATTGAAAAGTGAGATAGACAGCTGCACAATAATAGTAGGAGACTTCAACACACCACTTTTGGTGAAGGACAGGATATCCAGAAAGAAGCTCAATAAAGACACGGAAGATCTAAATGCCACAATCAACCAACTTGACCTCGTAGACATATACAGAACACTCCACCCAACAGCAATCAACTATACTTTCTTTTCTAGTGAACATGGAACATTCTCTAGAATAGACCACATATTAGGTCATAAAGCAAGCCTTAGTAGAATCCAAAACGTTGAAATACTACAAAGCATCTTCTCTGACCATAAGGCCATAAAAGTGGAAATCAATAACAGGAAAAGCAGGGAAAAGAAATCAAACACTTGGAAACTGAACAATACCCTGCTCAAAAAAGACTGGATTATAGAAGACATTATGGATGGAATAAAGAAATTCATAGAATCCAATGAGAATGAAAACACTTCCTATCAGAACCTTTGGGCACAGCAAAAGCGGTGCTCAGAGGCCAATTTATATCAATAAATGCACACATCCAAAAAGAAGAAAGGGCCAAAATCAAAGAACTATCCCTACAACTTCAACAAATAGAAAGAGAGTAACAAAAGAAACCCACAGGCACGAGAAGAAAACAAATAATAAAAATTAGAGCTGAACTAAATGAAATAGAAAACAGAAAAACAATTGAAAGAATTAAAAGACCAAAAGCTGTTTTTCTTTAAAAAAACTCAACAAGATTGATAAACAATTGGCCAAACTGACAAAAGAAAAACAGGAGAGGAAGCAAAGAACCCAAATAAGAAATGAGATGGGCAATATTACAACAGACTCAACTGAAATTAAAAAAATCATATCAGATTTCTATGAAAAACTATACTAAAATTTGAAAACCTAGAAGAAATGGATGAATTCCTAGGAACACACTACCTACCTAAACTAACACAAACAGAGGTAGAACAACTAAATAGACCCATAACAAAAGAAGAGATTGAAAAGATAATCAGAAAACTCCCCCAAAAAAAGCCCTGGTCCGGACTGCTTCACTGCAGAGTCCTACCAAACTTTCAGAGGAGAGTTAACACCACTACTGCTAAAGGTATTTCAGAGCATAGGAAAGGATGGAATACCACCAAATTCATTCTATGAAGCCACCATATCCCTGATACCAAAACCAGGTAAAGACACCACCAAAAAAGAAAATTATAGACCTATATCCCTCATGAATGTAGATGCAAAAATCCTCAACAAAATTCTAGCCAATAGAATTCAACAACATATCAAAAAAATAATTCACCATGACCAAGTGGGATTCATACCAGTTATGCAGGGATGGTTCAACATTAGAAAAACTATTAATATAATCCACCACATAAATAAAACAAAAGACAAGAATCACATGATTTTATCAATTGATGCAGAAAAGGCATTTGACAAAGTTCAACACTCATTCATGATAAAAACTCTCAGCAAAATAGGAATAGAAGGAAAATTTCTCAACATAAGAAAGGGTATTTATACAAAGCCAACAGCCAACATCACCCTAAATGGAGAGAGCCTGAAAACATTCCAACTGAGATCGGGAACCAGACTAGGGTGCCCTTTATCACCACTCTTATTCAACATTGTGCTGGAAGTCCTAGCCAGAACAATTAGGCTAGATAAAGAAATAAAGGACATCCAGATTGACAAGGAAGAAGTAAAAGTATCTCTATTTGCAGATGACATGATCTTATACACAGAAAACCCTAAGGAATCCTCCAGAAAACTACTGAAACTAATAGAAGAGTTCAGCAGAGTATCGGGATACAAGATAAACATACAAAAATCGGTTGGATTCCTCTACACCGAAAAAAGAACATCGAAGAGGAAATCACCAAATCAATGCCATTTACAGTAGCCCCCAAGAAGATAAAATACTTAGGAATAAATCTTACCAGAGATGTAAAAGACATACAAAGAAAACTACAGTACACTTCTGCAAGAAACCAAGAGAGAGTTACATAAGTGGAAGAACATACCTTACTCATGGATAGGAAGACTTAATATTATAAAAATATCTATTCTACCAAAAGCAATCTATACATTTAATGCAATTCCGATCCAAACCCCAACAACATTCTTTAATGAGATGGAGAAACAAATCACCAATTCCATATGGAAGGGAAAGAGGACCCAGCTAAATAAGGCATTACTGAAAAAGAACAAAGTAGGAGGCCTTACTTTACCTGATTTTAGAACCTATTATACCGCCACAGTAGTCAAAACAGCCTGGTACTGGTACAACAACAGATACATGGACCAATGGAACAGAATTGAGAATCCAGATGTAAATCCATCCACTTATGAGCGGCTGATATTTGACAAAGGCCCCAAAACAATTAAATGGGGAAAAGACAGTCTTTTTAACAAATGGTGCTTGCATAACTGGATATCCATCTGCAAAAAAATGAAACAAGGCCCATACCTCACTCCAGGCACAAAAACTAACTCAAAATGGATCTAAGACCTAAATATAAAATCTAAAATGATAAAGATCATGGAAGAAAAAATAGGGACAACGTTAGGAGCCCTAATACATGGCATAAACAGTATAGAAAACATTATAAAGAACGTAGAAGAAAAACTAGATAACTGGGAGCTCCTAAAAATCAAACCCTTATGCTCATCCAAAGACTTCACCAAAAGAGTAAAAAGACTACTTAAGACTGGGAAAAAGTTTTTAGCTATGACATTTCTGATCAGCGCCTGATCTCTAAAATCTACGTAATACTGCAAAAACTCGACTGCAAAAAGACAAATAACCCAATTAAAAAAATGGGCAAAAGATATGAATAGACACTTCACTAAAGAAGACATTCAGGTAACTAATATATAAGGAAATGTTCATGATCATTAGCCATTAGAGAAATGCAGATCAAAACTACAATGAGATTTTATCTCACTCCAACAAGGCTGGCATTAATCCAAAACACACAAAATAATAAATGTTGGAGAGGCTGTGGAGAGATTGGAACACTTCTACACTGCTAGTGGGAACGTCAAATGGTATAACCACTTTGGAAATCAATTTGGCGCTTCCTTAAAAAGCTAGAATAGAACTACCATACGATCCAGACATCCCACTCCTTGGAATATATCCTAGAGAAATAAGAGCCTTTACACGAACAGATATATGCACACCCATGTTTATTGCAGCACTGTTTACAATAGCAAAAACATGGAAGCAACCAAGGTGCCCATCAATGGATGAATGGATAAATAAATTATGGTATATTCACACAATGGAATACTATGTATCGATAAAGAACAGTGAGGAATCTGTGAAACATTTCATAACATGGAGGAACCTGGAAGGCATTATGCAGAGTGAAATTAGTCAGTTGCAAAAGGACAAATATTGTATAAGACCACTATTACAAGAACTTGAGAAATAGTTTAAACTGAGAAAAGAACATTCTTTTGTGGTTACAAGAGCGGGGAGAGAGGGGTGGCGGGAGAGGGGCACGCGCTAATTAGACAGTAGATAAGAACTACTTTAGGTGAAGAGAAAGACAGCACACAGTACAGGGGAGGTCAACACAATTGGACTAAACCAAAAGCAAAGAAGTTTCCTGAATAACCTGAATGCTTTGAAGGCCAGTGTAGCAGGGGCAAGGGTTTGGGGACCATGGTTTCAGGGGACATCTAAGTCAACTGGCATAATAAAATCTATTAAGAAAACATTCTGCATCCCACTTTGAAGAGTGGCGTCTGGGGTCTTAAACGCTAGCAAGCAGCCATCTAAGATGAATCAATTGGTCTCAACACACTTGGATCAAAGGAGAATGCAGAATACCAAGGACACAAGGTGATTATGAGCCCAAGAGACAGAAAGGGCCACATGTACCAGAGACTACATCATCCTGAAACCAGAAGAACTAGATGGTGCCCGGCTACAACCGATGACTGCCCTGACAGGGAACACAACAGAGAACCCCTGAGGGAGCAGGAGAGCAGTGGGATGCAGACCCCAAATTCTCATAAGACCAGACTTAATGGTCTGACTGAGACTGGAAGGACCCTGATGGTCATGGCCCCCAGACCTTCTGTTGGCCCAGGACAGGAACCATTCCTGAAGCCAACTCTTCAGACATGGATTGGATTGAAGAATGGGTTGGAGAGGAATGCTGGTTAGGAGTGAGCTTCTTGGATCAGGTGGACACTTGAGACTAGGTTGGCATCTCCTGCCTGGAGGGGAGATGAGAGGGTTGAGGGGGTTAGGAGCTGACAAAAACGACACGAAAAGAGAGAGTGGAGGGAGAGAGCAGGCTGTCTCATTTAGGGGAGAGTAATTGGGAGTGTGTAGCAAGGTGTTTATGGGTTTTTGTGTGGGAGACTGACTTGATTTGTAAACCTTCACTTAAAGCACAATAAAAATTAAGAAAAAAAAGTGAATCCAACGTAGGCAATTATGTGTGTGTGCTATACATAAGGACATGACAGATATATCCAATATGTAATACAACCACTGAAATCTAATCATTTACTATGCACTTCATCTGTCTTTTACTGTGCCATAGTTTTGTTCTGTTTTGTTTTCTAAAGTATGTCTGATATTGAATCTTGGTTGAATTCTAAATGTTGACTATCACTCAATTTTTTAGGAAAGCATTTTATTGAGTTAAATGTGTCTCCTGAGAAATTCAATAGTCACTTCCATTTACAGAGTTAAGCACAAACAGTAAAAAAAATTACATTTTAAAATCTAGTTACTTGAACAAAGATCCTTATTAGGACAGTTTTAGTAAAACAAGGTATCACTGATGAGTTTATTCTTGTTGCCAATATTTACTTCCTCTACAGTGTTCTAGACTTCTATGCTTTGTATGGCAAAGATGGGCTAGAGGCTCAACAATCTCCTTTTTCTCTTCCTCAGCACAGAGGAAGGTTATATTCCCTAGCCTCTTATGCCCCTAGATTGGAGCCATGGCTTTAGTTAACATAATACAGGGAAATTATTATATCCTGGCCACGAAAGATATAATCTTCCATGATCTCACTTTCTTACCCTGTCTGGAAGTGAAATGCTCCAAGATAGCAGAATCACATGTTGGTGGGAGCCTGGGCTCTGGGATCCTTTTCTTGGAAAGAACAGCCCTGAAGGATAGCCCAGCCAGGAACATCTGTATTTGACTTTGTAAATGACAAACATTTATTGAATTAAGCAAACACGATTTTGGATTGTTTGTTATAGCAACTAGAAAGTGTTACTCTGAGTCATACAACTGGCGAAAATGAAAGATTTTTTGGAGGAGTTCTTAGAAAATAAATATTTCCCAAATTAGGACAGAAAGTGAATATACTTTTTATAATTATTCTCTTATTCTTAACATTTAGAAATGCTCAACCCTGAAAGAATGTCAAGTCCTATTTAGAAATGAAATATAGGTACCTACAGAAGATACATGCTCTGGCATCTACTATAAGTTTTAAAATAATTTTTAGTTTTGTTATAAGAACATCATATGCAGCATAGATGGCAGACACACAATTTTTTTAAAATTAATGCACTTTTAAAATCTTCTGACAGAATCTTTAAAAAAATAGCTACATTTTAGTTACATATTTCCAGTTACATATTTCCATAATGATGCCTTAGAATATACCATGTGGTGACTTAGCACACAGAGAAACAAGCAGAATTCAGTACATTTCAAAGAGAAAGCAAAAAGTTAGACAAACCATTAATCAAAATTAGTTTCAATGGACTGTCTGATAAATGTCCACCAAGAGTTAATAGAAAATAACCTAGAAGCATTTGTAGACAAGGGTATGAGTAAATCTACTGAGGTAATTCGCAGTGACCCTCTCTTCCAAAGGCATAGCATTCATTATAAGTAAGTCTTTGTATTCATTGTAGGTATCACACAGATTCTATTTTCTTAGGATTTTTTTTATCATACGGACTGAATTAAGGCTATTATACTGAAATCTTGGTGTAGAAACCATTTCAAAGTCTCAAAGAAAAAAATGAAATGCATTATTAACAAGTAAGACAGAAAATTTTCTCCATTTAAAAAATACTTTTGTTTGCACAGAATAAAATCCTACAACATTGCTTATATTAGAAATAAATTTGAGTTAAAGTTTTCAAGCTTTACTGAACAGGGACACTGATTAGTTCCCTAACACCTTCCTGATCTGCTTATAGGAAATATATTCATGCTCCTATGTCCACCTATTTTCAGGCCTTGGATTTACTGAAGAGATCTTGATAAGAGATGCATAGTTCTCTTGTAGAAAGAATTGTACTTTCTGCTGTAGACATCTGATAGTTTAGTATTTGACTATTTGTTGGTTGAAAAATTAGGAAATTATGTAGGATTAAGGAGCATGGCGCAGTGGTTAAGAGCTTGGCAACTAACCAAAAGGTCAGCAGGTCTAATCCACCAACCACTCCTTGGAAACCTGAGGGGCAGTTCTACTTGGTCCTGTAGTGTCTCCATGTGTCAGAATTGACTCAATGGCAACAGGTTTTTTTTTTTTTTTAAGGAGCATAAGGAGCTCTGGTGGTGCAGCGATTAGCACTCAGCTGCTAACCGAAAGATTGGCAGTTTGAATCCACAAGCAGCGCTGTGGGAGAAATATGTGGCAGTCTCTTTCCGTAAAGATTACAGCCTTGGAAACCCTATGGGACAGTTCTACTCTGTCCTATAGGGTCACTTTGAGTCATATTAGATCCATGGAATGGGTTTGGCTTTTTTGGTGTTTTTAAGGAGCATAATATCAAATAAACTCAGAGATGATATTCTCTGGCTCTTGAGGGTCTTCTGTGTGTATCTTATTCTAGTGTGTTGTGCTAGACTCTACTGATAAAAAAAAAAATTTTTTTTTTTGCACGTTCAATCCTTACACCAACACCTATTTGTTGTTATTTTATTGGAGTTGGAAAAATGAGACAAATATGAAAAAAAATAACAATATAAAAAGAGATGTTCAAGAGAAACCATCAAGGGTAAATACATGTGATCTCTATTAGGGGTTTCGAACCATTGAGGGGATATAAGCTTTGACCTGGGACATGAGAGCAGAGCCTGTGAGTAAGTGAAGGAGAGGTCATGTACTTAGTTGGTGAACCAGAGAGACCAGATACAGGAATCAGGAATGCATAATTGGTGAAGAGGAATTAGGGGTCCAGAGAAGATTAGACCACACAAAATCAGGAAATGAAGTAAAAATTTATAAGAAAAATGGGTGGAGATCTTACCAAGAAACTTGAAAAACAAAATGGAACAACGGCAACAAAATAGAATTTTGTAGTTCGCCAAACATATGTGTACAGAGTAGGGACATGCAACTTAAAATATGGATGCATGTAACTTTGCAGGCAAAGGGCAGTTCTTGTCACTTGCTCAGGGCGGATAATTCAAGGTAAAATGAGGATGATAGTTTTTGTCATCTTCCATATTTGCACGAGGGTTGATTAAAATGTAATGAAATCCATCCATCCATCCATCCATCCATCCATCCATCCATCCATCCATCCATCCATCCATCCATCCATCCATCCATCCATCCACCCACCCACACACCCATCCACTCATTCAAAATATTTTTAAACACCTATATTATCCAAGCATTCTTCAAGGTGCAAGGGAAATTACACCTGAAAAAAGAGCCCTAATCCCATTAGTTTACCTTCTGATAAGTGACACAATATACAATTAAGCAAACAAAACAGGAAACCTTGCATGATAATTTCAGATGAATGAAAAAACAAAAGAGATGGTGGGATAGAGAATGTTTAGAGGCAGTTATTTAGCATGGGATCCCCTTCTCTGAGAAGGTAACGTTTAAGACCTGAATGTTGAGGACCAGCCAGTGGTGTGAAGATCTAGAGACGAGCTTTCCTAATTTGAAGGAAAAGCAGGCACAAAAATTCTGAAACGGAAAGGATCATGCCATGAATGTCTCACAAAAGGCTTATATGGCTGGAGCAGGTTCATAAGGAGAGTAAAGAGAGAAGTTCGGAGAGGCAAGAAGGTAATAGAATCTGAAAATGCCATAGTACAATTCACTTGAAACAATTACTAGATGTATTTTCACCTTGTCTGAGGTATTATAACAAAATTCGTATAACAGATAGTGATTCAAATAGGGATTTGTGTTTTCCTACCTGAAATGTCATTTTATTTATATAGCTATGTTAGTTATTTTTTACCACATGAGTGACACTTCTGGAAAAAAGAAGGAGACTTAGGAGTTTCTTGGTCTAGAGGGGAGGAAAGAGGAGTTAAAGCAACTCCCCTCTAACCCCTTTTTTTATTAGGGAGGTGATTTCAGGGAAAGAAGGCAGGTGATCAGTTTAATTTCTTTAGCGGTCTTAGAAAATAAACAAATGATGTTTAGTAGGAGGCAGGTCCTTATCAATGGAATGTTTTTAGGATTTCTTTGGTCTAGGGTTGCTTATGGTAAACAAAACCCAAAAAACTAGTTGTCAGCTGATTTTGACTCATGGCAACCCCATGTGTGTCAAAGTAGAATTGTACTCTGTAGGGTTTTCAATGGCTGATTTTTTTGGAAGTAGATTGCCAGGCCTTTCTTCTGAGGTGCCTCTGGGTAGACTTGAACGTTCAAACCTTCAATTAGCAGCCAAGTGGGTTAACCGTTGGCATCAATGGTAAACAAACAGAATACATGAGGTTTGATTCCATGGCAAATATCAAATAAGAAGCATCTTTCTGAGTATAAACTGGAGATGCTTACAATTCAAATATTACCTGATGTGTTAGGTAACCCATATGCCACATACAGAGACCTTGTCTGCTATTCAGGACTAGAAAACGTGTCTGATGAATAAAGGGATCACCTTGTGAGCTGCCACGGATGTCCCAGATTTCTTCCTGCTTTGCTTATATCTGCTGTTAGCTTGTTGCCTTGATTTAGTGAAGCTTGCTACTGGGTAAGATCTCTGATTCGTGTGTGTCTGATTTGATATTCTGATCCTTTGGTTAGCTCAGGGAGAGAAGTAAGAAAAGAAAAGAAAAAAGTAAGAATTTGAAGATAGAGTAACTAAAGAAAGAAGGAGACTTGAAGTTGTTAGAACAGTTGACTTAATCTGGAAGAAAATAAAAATGTGCCATCTCTGCCTTACTCCAAAAACAAAAACAAATTCCAGATGATGTAAACAACTGTAACAAAAAGCTCCTTCTTTCAAAGTCTTTTTTTTACTAGTTCCTTCTCTTATCCCCTTTCATATTTAGATGTTTCAACAGCACTGCACTTCCAGGTACCAAAACCTATATTAGTTTCCTGTTGCTCCTATAAGAAATTACCACAAATTTATTGGCATAAAACAAGGCAGACTTATTAATTTGCAGCTATGGAGGTCAGAAGTCTGCAGGAGGTCTCACTGGGCTAAAATCATGGTGTTGGCACATCTGCATTACCTCCGGAAGCTCTAGAGGGGAATCCCTTTCCTCACCTTTTCAGTTCGTAGAGGCCACCTGCATTCCTTAGCTCATGTCCTCCTCTTCCTTCAAAGCCAGCAGCATAGTATATTCAAATCTCTCTCTGACACGCCGTATCCTTCATCCACATTAAAGGAGCCTCATGATACACTGAATCCACCTAGATAACCAGGATAATCTCCCTATTTTAAAGTCAGATGATTTGCAACCTTAATTCCATTTGCAACCTTAACTCTCCCTTGCCAGGTTGCCATGTAACATAGCACATTCACCAATTCTGGGGAATAGCACGTGAACATCTAGCAGGAGGAGACGTTATTATGCCAACCACAGTTAGTATACCAGTAAAGACACATGTTATATGAGTGTGTGTATAACATTCACATTTCTATATTGAAATGGGTTCTTACAATGGGTAGATGGTATTTCTGTCATCTACATTTGATGCACTTCCCTACGGGAGAATTAATATCTCCCTCTCCTGATGATTCAGGTATGACTGTGTGAATTACTCTGGCCAATGACATATGAATGAAGGGAAGTATGTCATGTGCCAGCAGAAATTTTAAGGGCCGTAGTATGCCACCACCCATGTTCCATTTTGCATTGCTATAAATCTGAAATATATCTGAAATATTCCAGATGGAGTCTACTACACCAGCCTGATCTCAGGATCAAGCTATAACCAACCTATGACACGTACGGAACTTGAGTTAAGAAACAATCTTATTATTACATATCGTTAGCTTCCCAGACTTATGCAAAACTTGAGAAAAAATGGGAAAAATAACTAAGTAGTATAATTGTGATAAAATAGAGAATTAAATTTATGCTGAGGCATTATTCACTCTCTGAAGGCCTGCACAAATTTTAAGAATCAAATTTATGATGTTTCTGAAATTACATTAATGTGTAAATATGCTCTTGTTATGTATATTTATTACAGCACTTTTTTTTTTTACAAGTTGCCTAAAATAGAAGCCATATCAATGAACATCAATTAAGAAAATATTGACTGAATTATGGAATAACTGTATTATGGCGTACTATGAAAATACCAGTGAGTTCAAACTGGTGTGACCATAAACCCTCATTTCCCCAGGAGAGACTCTGTTTAAGATTGCTATCCAAGCATAATTATTAATAGCATGGCCTTTCTTGGTTCAGATGGTAAATTATATAGTCACTCTAGTTAGATTTATATCTGTTGATATGAAGGGATTTCCAAAATATATTTCAAGATATATATAAAGTTGATGCCAGGAACATATATATATATATACACATATACATATATATATTCATATATAAATGTTTATATGAGAGTGCATAAAAGAGTGGAAAATATTCTCTAGGCTGTCAACTTCTGTTATCAGGGTTTGGATGAAGGAGCATATGTGCCTTTTGGAGTTAAAAAAATAATCTATAAAGAATATTTAAAAGGTAAAAAATGTTGAATAGCTGGATTTGAGATGTTCAGAGGCCTCATACTCTTCTCATTTTAGTATTCAGCTCTGTAATAAAATTTGCACTTGGCTAGTGCAACTATGTCATGGAGAATACCAGCTAATTAAGAAAAAAATAATTGAAATCTAAACAGCTCATTTAGAACCTATCACACATACAGAGATTGTTGTTACAGCTTATCTTTTCATTAGACCCATGATTTTATTTCTGGTCCAATGCCCATTTGATAATCCTTAGCGAGGGAGGAAAAAAACTAATGTTTATTCAGCACCTACCATGTGCCTGCATTAGGCTAGGTGCTCTGAGAGTAAAGCTATTAGAATTCCATGAAGTCTAACTTTACCCTTATTCTTACATTCAGTTAGGAAGTATTGTTATAGATTGAACTGGTCCCCCAAAGATGTGTGTCAGCTTGGCTAGGCCATGATTCCCAGTGTTGTGTGATTGTCCACTACTTTGTCATCTGATGTGATTTTCCTACGTGTTGTAAATCCTACCTCTATGATGTTAATAAAGCAAGATTACAGGCAGTTATGTTAATGAAATGGGACTCAGTCTACAAGATTAGGTCGTATCTTGAGTCAATCTCTTTTCAGATATAAAAGATAGAAGGAAGCGAGCAGAGAGACAAGGGAACCTCTTGCCGCCAAGAAAGTAGCACTGGGAGTGGAGCTTGGCCTTTGGACCCAGGGTCCTTGTGCTGAGAAGCTCCTAGACCAGTGGAAGATTGATGACAAGGTCCTTCCCCCAGAGCCGACAGAGAGAGAAAGCATCCCCCTTGAGATGGCACCCTGAATTCGGACTTCTAGCCTCCTAGACTGTGGGAAAATAAATTTCTGTTTGTTAAAACCATCTCATTGTGGTATTTGTGTTAAAGCAGCACTAGATAACTAAGTACAGAGCCAACATTCGAACAAAAGTCTGCCTGACTCCCAGTCCTTTTCCTCTTTACCATGCATTTGTAATTCTGTTACTTTCATTTTGGGAACATTAATATATATTTCTGGGTTCACTTTGAAAGCTTTACACTGAAGAAATTGTTTCCTTTTGGTGGCAATTCCCAAGTACAAAATTAGCTTGAGTTAGAGTTATATTACCTTTCTCAATATTGCCAAATGCATGAGAAACTATAAATGGCAGCCAGCTGTATTAGCTTTGTTTTAAGGAACAACATCCTAAGGTTAGAAAAGATAAATGACTTGTCCAGCAGTCCATTTCATATCACACAGAGTTAAAAATAGAATTGTGAACAAGTTAAATACTCTTTGGATTCTAGTCTAGAATATTATTTATGGGATGTCAGTGATTCTCTGACTTTAGAACACAGGATATAAATTTTATTGCTGGCCAGAACTAGTACTGATAATAAGACCTTAGTATTTTTGACTTGCTGAAAATCAAATAAAAAAAAAAGATTCATTCATTTAAAATTACCTTAATCAGTCATTTAAATCATTTGACATGTCCTTTATAATGAATATGCTGCTTGAATAATATAATAATATTGAATATAAGATGAAAAAGTTTTAATTATATGTTTTTATTGTATAACATTATTTGTCTAATGAAACCCTGCTAAATATGAGTTTCATCTATAGCCATTAAAAAAAAAAAAAAAAATTTTTTTTTTTTTTTTTTAGCCATTAGTGTTATTAAAATATTTCACTTGTTTTTTAACAAATATTTATTGGGTACCTGCTGTGTGTCAGGCACTCTTCTAAACACTGAGGATAAAACAGTAAACAAAATAAAATCCTTGCTTTTATTAAACTTACATTCTAATGGCATATAAACTCATTACTACTGAGTTGATTCCAACTGATAGCAACCCTATACAGCAGAGTCCAACTGTCCCACAGGGTGTCCGTGGTTGCAGTCTTTAAGACTGCCACATCTTTCTCTCATAGAGCAGCTAGTTGGTTCGAACCACTGACCTTTCAGTTAGCAACCAAGCACTTAACCATTGTGCCACCAGGGCTCCTTCTAACCAGGTATTTTAAAAAAGAAAAAAAAAAAAAAGACCTTGCCATCAAGTTGATTCCGACTCACAGTGACCTTATAGAACCACCACATAGGGTTTCCAAGACTGTAATCTTTACTGAAACAGACTGTCACAACTTTTCCCCATGGAGCAGCTTCCAACCATTTCAAATCAGTTCAGTCATGGCCGGCAAAGTGAAATCAGAACAAACTGGAATTTTTACACTTTGGGTGATCAGGAACAATAATCCAAATGGGTAAAATTACCGGCTGAAGCCCTGGAATGGGAGATGGGTAACAGGTGTAGTGAGCCCCTTCAGGAGCCTGATGCATGAGATTGAACTCTTGGCAGAATTGTGGAGAGCGACACACATTTAAAGCTGTGTAGCCGGCCACCACCTTCGAGTGGAAACTGTTGTTTCCCACTCTGCACAAAATCTGACGGGCAAGAGATTCGGTTGCTATGCAGTGCGTACACTGCCCTTGTTTCCTAAGAGGAAGATTAGGTTTCTAGCAGGGCTTTGACCCATAATTTTTCCTGATTCAGTTATTGTTTCAGTTCACCCCAGTTTTAAAAATTTGAGTTTGTTCCGGTTTCGCTTCCTCGGCCACCGATCAGTTTCCAGTTGAGTGCCTAATTACTGCACCACCAGGGCTCCTTTAATGAGTATAGATAGGTAATAAACAAATAAACATATTAAGTAAATAAATGTACACTGCCTGGTCCTGTGCCATCCTCACAGTGGTTGCTATGTTTGAACCCGTTTTTCTAGCCACTGTCGATCCATTTCCTTGAGAGTCTTTTTTTTTTTGCTGACCCTCTGCTTCCTGAAGAAGGATATCATGCTTTTTTTTGTCTACAAAGCATGATATCCTTCTTCAGGAACGGGTCCCTCCTCATAACATGTTGAAAGCATGTGAGGTGAAGTCCCACCAGTCTCACTTGTAAGAAGCGTTCTGGCTGTACTTCTTCCAAGACAGTTTTCTTTGTTCTCCTGGCAGTCCATGGTATATTCAGTGTTCTACACCACCACCATAATTCAAACACATCCTTCTTTATGGCCACTGAAACTTATGAGCTACAGCAGTATTCTTCCTTCTTTTGTGAGTATCCATCTATAATCTGACAAGATAATGTGTGCCATCATATCAATTAACTTTCCCCAAACACT
The DNA here is from genome assembly GCF_024166365.1 of Elephas maximus indicus. Classification (NCBI taxonomy): domain Eukaryota; kingdom Metazoa; phylum Chordata; class Mammalia; order Proboscidea; family Elephantidae; genus Elephas; species Elephas maximus. Next base: position 54,414,994 of record NC_064833.1, on the reverse strand, counting down.
TTATCACTAGTTATATAAGCTTGCAGAATGTCTCTTAATTCATTTGGCAAACTTCTATTCATCCTGGTATGTTTCACTGCAGTGTTCAAGGACAGCTTAAAATCAACTGCTCATGGCAACTTAGATATATGCCATTTAAAAAACTTTCTTTGTAATTTTTAATTTTTACCAAATGTGTGTCTGTGTTTCTTACCAGATTATGGAATCCTCAAGGAAAAGGTATTGCTTTATTCTTTGACTCTTTTCCTTTTTTTAGTATAACAAAGATTACTTTTCACATTCTTGTGAAACAGAAATCAATAATATCATAAGGCAAATTTAACAATAGAAAAATTCATCTCCAAATTCTCCCTAACCCCCACTTTTGAGATTACCAAATTTAAGGATTTTCTTTTGAAAAGCAGAGACTTTTAGCATGCATTCATATGAGTTCATGTATATATGCAGGTTTTAAAAATATTAATATAAGTGGGGTGTGTTATGCATGTTGTTCTTCAACTTGCTTCTCTTAATATATGTAGGATATCGTAGTTTTTTACTATATATAAAAAAAAATTTTTTTTATGCCTAGCTTATTCTTTAAAAATGCTATACAGTATTCCATAGTACAAGTGCATTATAATTCATTTAAATGTTCTTTTGAAGTTGAACATTTATGTTGTTTACATAATTTTGCTACGAAAAACAATCGAGAAATCCTGATATAAACAAACCTACATATTTATGTACATTTATATTTCCATAGGATACATCTGGAAGTGGAGTTACCTAGTCAAGTTGAAGGCAAATTTCAAAGTTTGTTATATAGTTTTTAATTTTCATACAAAAGGATGCCACCAAAATATACTCCACCAAGAGAATATCCAAATCTCTATTTTCCCACCCAGCATTGAGCATGTAAGATTTTCGGTCTTTGTCCATCAGATGATTTAAAATGATAACACCTTAATTTGCATTCCCTTAATTATTAATGCTGTAGATCATCTTTTATGTGTTTATTGTTTATTTGTTGGTTTATATTGTATTGTCTGATGTTTTTGTTTCTCTTTCTGTGATTTTCTATTTACAATTTTTGTTTATTTTCATTAGATTGCCTCTTTCTCAGCAATTCACATGAGTTGCTACGTTAGTAGTACTGAAAGCTTTTCTATTACATGTATTGGAAATATTTTCTCCAGTCCATCCATTGTCACTCTCTTGATATTTTCAACTTTCAGACATTCCCCCCCCACCTTTTTTAATATAGTGAGAGTTATTTTTTTCTCCATGTTCTTGTTTCTGTGTATAAAGTGTTATAATTTTGCTTTTGTATAGCTAGTTCTTTAAATCAGCTGGAAAAATTTTACAAGTACCGCAGGGATCACAACCCTCCACCCCCAAACAATCATCTGTAGCTAATTTTCCTAATATTGCTCTTAACATTCATCATTAGTTTTAGATGAAACTTTATGTGTGTGTGTGTGTCTTTCTGGACTCTTGATTATGGTGGTTTGGTTTATCTTGTTATTCTTTGAGAGGTTATCATACTGTTTTAATTACTTTGATTTTATAGCATATCTTTCATATTTGTTAGGACCATTTCTGCCTTACCTTTTGTTTTCAACATATTTTTGGTTATCCTTGTGCATTTTTTCAACAAAAGCATAGTATCAAATTATGAGGTCTTCAAGGAAATCTTAGGCTTGTAGAATCCTTCAGCATTGCAACTTGAGGGTTGATTTTTTTCTTCAGTTCCTTCAGCTTGAGAATCGCCTAGCGTGTTCTTCCATTTTGGTTTTTTAACTCCAGATCTTCATACATTTCATTATAATACTTTTTCTTCTCAAACTGCCCTTTAAAATCTTCCGTTCAGCTCTTTTACTTCATCATTTCATCCTTTCGCTTTAGCTACTCTATTTTCAGAGCAAGTTTCAGAGTTTCTCCCAACATCCATTTTGGCCTTTTCTTTCTTTCCTGTCTGTTTAATGACTTTATGCTTTCTTCATGTATGTGGTTGTTCCACAACTGGTCTGGTCTTTGGTCATTAGTGTTCAGTGCATTAAATCTATTCCTGAGATGGTCTCTAAATTCAGGTGGGATACACTCAAGGTCGTATTTTGGTTCTCATGGACATGTTTTAATTTTCTTCAGCTTCACCTTGAACTTGCATATGACAAATTGATAGTCTGTTCCACATCTGGCCCCTGGCCTTGCCCTTCCTGATGATATTGAACTTTTCCATTGTCCCTTTCCACACATGCAGTGGATTTGATTCCTGTGTTTTCCATCTGGTGAGGTCCACATGTATAGTTACCCTTTATATTGTTGAGAAAAGTATTTGCAATGAAGAAGTCATTGTCTTGCAGAATACTGTCATGTGATCTCCAGCGTTGTTTCTATCACCAAGGCCATGTTTTCCAACTATCAATACTTCTTCTTTTTTCTAACTTTCATATTCCTATCACCAGTAATTATTATCTTGATTGCATGTTTGATAAACTTCAGACTGTAGAAGTTGGTAAAAATCTTTGAATTTGTCATCTTTGGCATTAGTGCTTGGTGTGTAAATTTGAATAAAGTCATATTAACTGGTCTTCCTTGAAGGTATAGTGGTATTATCCTATCACCGAGAGCATTGTACTTCAGGATAGATCTTGAAATGTTCTTTTTCACAATGAATGTGATGCCATTCCTCTTCAGTTTGTCACTCCTAGCGTAGTAGATCATATGATTGTCCAACCCACAATGGCCAATACCAGTCCATTTCAGCTCACTAATGCCTATGATGTCTACCTCTATGTGGTCCATTTCATTTTTGATGACTTCCAATTTTCCTAGATTCATACTTGTACATTTCATGTTCCAATTATAAAATGGATGTTTACAGCTGTTCTCCTATTTTGAGTCATGCCTTTCAGCAAATGGAGGCCCTGAAATCTTTTCTCTAGGCACAAAAAAAAGAAAAAAAAAAAGAAACTAGGATTTTTTAATTATTATTTTCTTCATATGTTTTACATACTTTTGACAGATTTCTTAATAGGTATTTTACACCGTTTATGGCTATTTTCTTTTTCCGCTACATTATCCAAATAGTTATGATGTGGTACTACAGTAGTTAAAGAAGCTTTTGGATTTTTTTTTTAACTGAAGCATAATTTACATACAGTATATGCATAGAAGTTGAACGTTAACTGTTTAAATCAATGAACTTTGCAGTTGTTTTCACTCATATGACCACCACTTGAAACAAGATATAGAATATTTTTATCACCCAGAAAGTTTTCTTTTGCCTCTGTCTGCTTCATATCATCATACCCAGGTATATCCTGATTTCTCTCACCATAAATTATCTTTGCCTGTTTTGAGACTTAATATAAATGGGTTAATACAGTATATACTACTCTGTATCTGGCATCTTTCACCGTACACATTTTTTCTAAGATTCAACATTATGTATGGGTTGTGTTTTCAGTAGTTTATTCCATTTTATTGGTGAGTAGTATTTCACTGTATGGGCACTACAATTTGTATATCCATCTATCTGTTGAGAAATATTTGTGTTATTTCCAGTTTGGAACTTTTATGACTAAGGTTGCTGTGAACATTCTTGTACTAGTCATTTTATGTTCATATAGTTTCTGTTCACTTGAGTAGATAGCTAGGTGTAGATTTACTGGATCAGAAGTTAGATGTATATTTAACTTTCTAAGAAATTTCTAAATAATTTTCTAAATTGATTTTACTGTTTCCCGCTGACAATGTGTGAAATTTTAAGTTACTCTACATCCTTGCCAGGACTTTTTATTTTAGCCATTTCTGCTGATGTAAAGGCAATTGGACTTTTAAAAGTTGATTGAATCCAAGGACTTTATTGGGGCTCTTATTAGTTCTAAAATATTATTGTTGATTTGCTTGAGTTGTATAATCATATCTTCTGCAAATATGATAACTTTGTCTTACTGTTGCTGAATCATTTATCTCTTATTTGTTTTCTTTTCTCTAAAACTTTTAACATGCTGATGACTTTTATATATAATTTTGGGTAAAATTTAAATTTCCAAACTTTAACAGAAGCATCAACATTACATATGTTTGTTGTATGTTCTTTTGATCACCCTTAAAAAAATTAAGTCATTTCCATTCTATTTCTAGCTTTACAATGAATAATTGTTAAATTTTATCAAATGCCTTTTACTTTTGGCATTGATTTTTAATTTGTGATTTTATTTTTGGCCTTTTAAAAATATTACCACTATGTTGTTAATAAAATTACTCTATTAATAGATTTAAAGTAGATACTTTTGAAATAATAAAGATAAAAGCAGAAATCCATGTTTTTAGACCAGGCTTCCCTTAAAATGGAAGAACTAAATGAACATGGTGAGCTACTGACAGGCTTCATATTTAACAGCATGTTCGGTGGCCCCAAGAACTCCTTAGGGCATGAATGTGGCACTTTTGTCTATTTCCCTCCTATGCAAAAACATCTTTCTCTTTTCATTTTATGTTTCTTTCTTGTCTACTGTAGAGATGGGAAGTTCCTTAAAGCCCTCTCTACTTCCTTATCATGCCTTAACACTCACACACAAGATGTCTCTACATTTAAATATCTCATCGTTTTCAGAGAGTAATTCCTGGGATTTGCAAAAGCAGAGGGCTAGGAGGGGCCTGGCTGCTTCATCTCAAAATTTATTAACTCTTTCAACATGTGCTCATCTTGGCCTAGGCACTGTGCTCGGTACCAGTGATAAAACAGTAGTAATATAACTAGCCCACAGTTTTTACCAATTGTTGAGGTATTTATTCAGACTCATGGTAATGCCATGTGTATCAGAGTAGAACAGTACTCCATTGGGTTTTCAATGGCTGATTTTTTGGAAGTAAATTGCCAGGACTTTCTTCTGTAATGCCTCTGAGTGGACTCAAACTTCCTACCTTTCAGTTAGCAGATGAGTGTGTTAACCCTTTGCACTACAGAGGGATGCCAGTCCACAATTAAGGAAATCAAAATGGGCTTAGAAGAATACACAGCAAAGGAACTTTACTTATAATGAGGAGTCAGGAAAGTGACATTTACTATGATATGAAGGATTAATGAGGTAGAGGGGAGAGGCTTACAGAGATAGGGAACCATATATGTGACAGCTCTGTGAAGTGGTAGATTTGAGACACTAAAGGATCAATGGGGCTAAAAGAGCAAGAAGAAAGAAAAGAGTAGAGCAAGATGAAGCTGGGATAGTAAGGGTGAATGAGACAATGCTACAACTCTAGCTGGTTAAGGATTTTGGTCTCAGTCATAAGAACAACAGAAACCATTGAAATATGTCAAGCAGGACATGGCCATATTGGCCAGGCTTCAATATTTGAATAAATAAACATGATAGCTGCAAAGCCCCACTCCTGCTTTATGCCCTTGTTAACTCTGAACTTGAAGTGTTGCTGGAATTGTGCTTATCTCTACCACAGTTTTATTCTGTATGTGTTTTAGACTTGGATTTTCTTTATTCTGGTTTTTCCATTTATCTCTTCCTAGTTCCTACCTGCATTTTAGCTTCTATGAACACCACAACTATTTTTTAAGGATCCTCTAAAATTAACCATCTTTATGAAGTTATGATATATTCATATGTATTAGTACTTATATGTAGGCATTTTATATGTGTTTTCTTGACCCGATCCCTAGATGGTTAATTAGTCATTATTTTACACTTAGATATAGATTCTTACATAATACACAGTGTAAAGATAACAAATAAATGAACAAATGAGTGACCTGATAAGAACTCCTTTCTTTTTCCACCGTGATCATTTGCATTTGTACTTTCCAAGGTTTTTTTTTCAGATTCCTCTAATCTTTAGGAATCAGCTTCCCTTTTACTTTGCCAGATCTCAGTTTGTAATCTGTCTTCTCTCTTGACCTGTGAACATTGCTTTCTGCATTCTGCCCTGGACCTCATCCTCGTCATCATCTCATACCTGCCCCAGATTATACATTATGTCCCTACTTGACCTCTGTACTAAATTACACTTGTTTTCCTGATAGTAGAGCAAAGTTATTAAAAATTTGGGCTTTGAAATCAAATGACTTGAGTAACTTAAATTACTGGCTATCAGTTTGCTCATTTATAAAATAAGAAAAATAATAGTTTTTACATTAGAGGTTTGTTGTGAGTAATGAAGAAAATAACAAAGAAACGAATAGCACAGTGTCTGATACATGATAAGTACTCAATAAATATTCGGTTTTGTAACAAAAATAATGCAAAATCATTATTTTTATCAGCTGTAATATCTCAAATTAACTCAACAGTACCTAACAACATACTATCTCTATTATTTTTAATGTTTTCAGAGCTGCAAAATTTATTTGCCCTAGTGTTGAATAGTAATGTTAATAAGGTTTATAGATGAGAGAGAAGTAAACCACATCCCCTGACTATGAATGTTTGCAAAAATTGTTGAATATATCCTCTTTCCTGGTGGCATGTGTTGCTTCATCTGTCATCTTGATTCAATCCCCTCATTTTTCAGTACTTATAAAGCCAAATTATTGTTTGTTTTGCAAGGGTAAAATTAGAGCAAAAGGCATGAGATTCAAGCACTATTTTGCTTAAGTGTTTGGAAATATGGATAAAATATTACTTTGGCATAAGACTGAGTTTACCTTTATACTTGCCAGGCAGTTCATGACATCAGACAGAGCTTATCTCTTTCTTGGATAGTTTTGGAGATAGAGTGAAATGCATTTTTTATTCACAGTTGTCAGAATTCCACGTAGACTGATATTTTTTCTGATTGTAACATAGAATAACCACATGTATGCAATCGTGGTCATGGTTTCACTTATGCTATCTTCAAACTTATGATTAAGTTATTGCCATCAATTTTGTCTGTTTTTAGATGTCAGCATTTTTATATTGTGGCCTAGATCATACTTTTACTATAGGCTGTATTATAGGCAAACACTACCTTATTGATAAATTTGAAGTATTTTTATTTTTTTTTTTACCTATTTCCTGGAGATGGCTAAATATTTATGTATGGCTTTTGCTAGTTAAACCTTTAAAAATTAAACTTCTTTTTTTCAATTTCTGGAGCCACTTTATTGAATGTGTTGACAAACTGGACATTGTTTTCCAGAAAAAATAGACTTCCAGAGAAAATAAAAATTCTATAGTTTTATGTGAGTCTGTTCGCAGGCCACTTTGTTGACCTGTATCTGATACACAACAAATGCCTTCTGTACTGGTACAAGCAGTGTATCGTTACCTGCACTGAAATATATTCAGATGATCCCTCTTAATTTTCTCAACTACACTTTAGCATATTCTCATTCTCAGTTTCGGGCATTCATGTGGAACTATGGATTCATTTTCATAATCTGTCTTCTCTTTAAACCTAATACAGCATCCTTTTACTGTCTTCCAAGCATGTGTTTCATCACTTCAAGTCTCAGGGAGGCCTATATGGTTGGATATAATTCCTCTGTCTTAGAAGTTTAAATTCGCCATGTTACCCATGCCCAGGATATTAGGCAGTAAACATATTTTGCCTTAAGGCTCCGACATGCCTTTCTTAGAGTTTCTCCTGTGACTTATTGGGCTTTAACTTCATTGTTAATATACTTTTCAGACTGAGAAAGGCAGTAAATCTAAAACAAACTCACAGATTTTACTGCAGTGACTTTCAGACCCACCTATCCTCCTGTGAAGAGAAAACTATTTCCTTACTGGGAATTTTTTTCTACTCGTCAGAGAGATTGTTATTCTTCAGTGCTTACTTCTTTAATTGAATCATGGAGGTTCTTTACCCCCAGAGGTTAAAGATGGAAAAAAAAAAAAAAAATCTGACTCATTTACATTTTTTTTTAAAATTCTGTTATAATGGAACAAACGTGTTTCTGGTTTCAGTTCATGTCTTGATTGTAGTTGCTCCCCTAGTTTAACCTATGATGATTCAGCAGAGAACGGTTATTTTTGTTGTTATTTTGTTTCTTTTCCTGCTTTCAAATATGAAGCAGAGGACTTGTTTTATATATAAATATGAAATAGGGAACTTAACATGGGAGGTTTTTAAAACAGCTGTCAAATATGTGCTAGTGCCAAGGACACTCATGAGCAAGGTCCACCTTGGGCACTGTGACTGTACAAGGTATAGTTTTAGGGTCACTTGGATACTCTTAGTGATTCCCTTTCCTGCTCTCCCTAATTCCTCCTGCCTCTTCATCTGTGAATTTTGTGGAGGAAATTCATTTAATTGGGTAAAGAAAGCGGTATAATCTTGTGTTCAAGAACTTTGACTCTGGAGTGAGACTGCTAGCTCCCAAATCCTGGCCCCCCACTTACATTCTGTGTCATCTTGGAAAGTTTATGCAACCAGTTCAAACCCCCTGTGCTGAAGACACAATCAGTTGGGAGCAGGGGTGGTATTCGTAGTAGTTAATGCTTAGAAGAGCCCAAGCCTTGATCCATTCAAAAGAGTGCTGCTCAGAGCAGGGTCCTGAAGGGTCCCTGAGATGCCAACCATTATACATTTAGTTATGGGACATGTAGTTTGCAGTGGGAGGGTCCTGGAGTAGCTGTGGGCTGGTAGGATACTTAGGGTGGTTTGATAGTGGTTATTTACTAACTGGAAAGACAGTATTTGAATATTTCAACGGTTTGGCTGAACTGGAGTAATTCAGAACCAACTTACATTGAAATTAAAATATTTCCATCAGATCTTTTCTGGATCATTCTTCTAAAGAGAAAAGCAATGATTCTAAAAAGAATAAAGGGTAAGACCTAACCAGATGCATTGGAAGGACAAGAAGAATTAGAGCCCCCAAATCACGTGTTGCCTACATTACCGATTAATAACCAGTGGTCGTGGCACCAGCAAATCGCCTTAGGTAGGTTGTTCCTTTGGCAAAATTTGGTAGTGCTTTACCTTCCTTTGTTCCTGCCTGAGACTGACTCTCCAGACTTCCCATTTTGTGAGCTACCAATTATCCTTCCCCTACAACCTTTTTCTTCTTAAGTTAACCAGATTTCATTTCTATGGTTTGCAACCAAGAACACTAACTATAAAAAGAATCTGGTGCCAGGATTGGATTGCTGCAAGTGACGCACCCTGGCATAGAATTGACTTGCTGGAGAACACTACAATTCCTATTTAAAAAATTAAAAATAAATAAATAAGTTTATCCTATATTTGGTTAAATTATGGTTTATTATATGCTTGGAAGAAGACCAGTGTCTTAAGGGACTTATTAGGAAGATATCAGGATATAGTGGGCTGATTAATTGTATGGACAGCACTAAAATTTTTCAAGAAAGAGACAAGCTGAGGCCTATCTAAATGCAAGGACTAAAGATAAGACAGCTTTTATAATAGATGCTCTTTCTCCCTGTCATTGCTATCCAAACCAACTGTAAATCTGATAATTTGGCTCTTTGCATGACTGGAAAATATCCTGTAAACTAAATTTAAGGTCTGGTGTGCTGAAGCAGAAAGATAGAAGAATTCATAGAAGATAAGATTAGGTAAAATATAAATCTGAACTCTTAAGCTTCTTACAAATACCTCTGGTTAACCTAGTGGTTTCAACTTTGGCTGCACATTGCTTTTAAAAAATAATGATGCTTTGGTTCCAGTGCCTGGAATTCTTATTTAATTAATTTGTCTTCCAGAATGGTTTGAACATTGTTTCTTAAAACATTCCCTAGGTGGTTCTCTGAAGAATGCATCTTTCTCATTGAAGAAGTCTCTGAAATGTAGCCTGGAGGACATCTTATTCCAGACTTTGATTTATCTGAGTTTGAAGCCATTAATTTGTGAACTACGGGATGGTTAGTTCACAGAGATGTGAGACCACAGAAATTCCCATACTTGGAAATTGTGTATAAATATGGCCTTTGAGTGTGATTTCTGCCCAACCCAATAAATCCAAACCAAATATATTAGAATCCTACTGAGGTTTTTAGGATAACTGTATTGAAATAAAGGAGCCTGGCAGCACAACTGTTAAATCCTCTATTGCTAACTGAAAGGTTGGGGGTTTGAACCTACCAAGTGGCTGTGGGAGAAAGACTTGACAATCTGCTCCCATAGAGATTACAGCCCAGGAAACCATATTGGTCAGTTATACTCCATCACATGGGGTCACTATGAGTCAGAATCAACTTGACAGGACCCAAAAACAACAATATTGAAATAAGTTTAGGAGTCCTGAGTGGCACAAACAGTTAAGTTTCTGGCTGTTAACTGAAAAGTTGGTGGTTCGAGTTCACCCAGAGGCACCTCAGAAGAAAGGTCTGATGACCTGCTTCTGAAAAATCAGCCATTGAAAATCCTGTGGAGCACAGTTCTACTCTGACAAACATAAGCTGGGGACCAACTTAATGGCGGCTAACAACAACAACAGTAAGGTAGGTGCGATGATTCAAGTAGTCTCCCATTTATTAGATAGTGACTTTTACTTAAGAATGGGCATTTTTTTAAAAATAATTTTTATTGTGCTTTAAGTGAAAGTTTAAAAATCAAGTCAGTCTGTCACATATAAGCTTATATACACCTTACTCCATACTCCCACTTACTCTCCCCCTAATGAGTCAGCCTGCTTCCTCCTTCCAGTCTCTCCTTTTGTGACCGTTTTGCCAGTTTATAACCCTCTCTACACTCCCATCTCCCCTCCAGACAGGAGATGCCAACACAGTCTCAAGTATCCACCTGATACAACTAGCTCACTCTTCATCAGCATCTCTCTCCAACCCATTGTCCAGTCCCTTCCATGTCTGATGAGTTGTCTTTGGGAATGGTTCCTGTGCTGGGCCAACAGAAGGTTTGGGGGCCATGACCGCCGGGATTCTTCCAGTCTCGGTCAGACCATTAAGTCTGGTCTTTTTATGAGAATTTGGGGTCTGCATCCCACTGATCTCCTGCTCCCTCAGGGGTTCTGTGTTGTGCTCCCTGTCAGGGCAGTCATTGGTTGTGACCGGGCACCATTTAGTTCTTCTGGTCTCAGGATGATATAAATCTCTGGTTCATGTAGCCCTGTCTCTTGGGCTCATAGTTATTGTGTGACCTTGGTGTTCTTCATTCTCCTTTGATCCAGGTGGGTTGAGACCAATTGATGCATCTCAGATGGCTGCTTGTTAGCATTTAAGACTCCAGACGCCACACTTCAAAGTGGGATGCAGAATGTTTTCATAATAGAATTATTTTGCCAATTGACTTAGAAGTCCCCTTAAGCCATAGTCCCCAAACCCCCGCCCTTGCTCCCCTGACCTTTGAAGCATTCAGTTTATCCCAGAAACTTCTTTGCTTTTGGTCCAGTCCAGTTGAGCTGACCTTCCGTGTATTGAGTGTTCTCCTTCCCTTCACCTAAAGTAATTCTTATCTACTAACTAATCAGTAAATAACCCTCTCCCACCCTCCCTCCCTACCCCCTAGTAACCACAAATGTGTTCTTCTCAGTTTATACTATTTCTCAAGATCTTATAATAGTGATCTTATACAATATTTGTCCTTTTGCATCTGACTAATTTCACTCAGCATAATGCCTTCCAGGTTCCTCCATGTTATGAAATGTTTCACAGACTCCTCACTGTTCTTTATCGATGCGTAGTATTCCATTGTGTGAATATACCATAATTTATTTAGCCATTCCTCCGTTGATGGACACCTTGGTTGCTTCCATGTTTTTGCTATTGTAAACAGTGCTGCAATAAACATGGGTGTGCATATATCTGTTCGTGTAAAGGCTTTTGTTTCTCTAGGGTATATTCCAAGGATTGGGATTTCTGGGTTGTATGGTGGTTCTATTTCTAACTCTTTAAGAAAATGCCAGATAGATTTCCAAAGTGGTTGTACCATTTTACATTCCCACCAGCAGTGTATAAGAGTTCCAATCTCTCTGCAGCCTCTCCAACATTTATTATTTTGTGTTTTTTGGATTAATGCCAGCCTTGTTGGAGTGAGATGGAATTTCATCATAGTTTTAATTTCCATTTCTCTAATGGCTAATGATCGAGAGCATTTTCTCACGTATCTGTTAGCTGCCTGAGTATCTTCTTCAGTGAAGTGCGTGTTCATATCCTTTGCCCACTTTTTGATTGGGTTGTTTGTCTTTTTGTGGTTGAGTTTTAACAGAATCATATAGATTTTAGAGATCAGGTGCTGGTCGGAGATGTCACAGCTGAAAATTTTTTCCCAGTCTGTAGGTGGTCTTTTTACTCTTTTGGTGAAGTCTTTGGATGAGCATAGGTGTTTGATTTTTAGGAGCTCCCAGTTATCTGGTTTCTCTTCATCATTTTTGGTAATGTTTTGTATTCTGTTTATGCCTTGTATTAGGGCTCCTAAGGTTGTCCCTATTTTTTCTTCCATGATCTTTATCGTTTTAGTCTTTATGTTTAGGGCTTTGATCCACTTGGAGTTAGTTTTTGTGCATGGTGTGAGGTATGGGTCCTGTTTCATTTGTTTGCAAATGGGTATCCAGTTATGCCAGCACCATTTGTTAAAAAGACTGTCTTTCCCCAAGTAACTGACACTGGACCTTTGTCAAATATCAGCTACTCATATGTGGATGGATTTATATCTGGGTTCTCAATTCTGTTCCACTGGTCTATGTGTCTGTTGTACCAGTACCAGGCTGTTTTGACTACTGTGGCTGTATAATCTGTTCTAAAATCAGGTAGAGTGAGGCCTCCCACTTTCTTCTTCTTTTTCAGTAATACTTTACTTATCCGAGGCTTCTTTCCCTTCCATATGAAGTTGGTGATTTGTTTCTCCAACACATTAAAAAATGTCATTGGAATTTGGATCGGAAGTGCATTGTATGTATAGATGGCTTTTGATAGAATAGACATTTTTACTATGTTAAGTCTTCCTATCCATGAGCAAGGTATGTTTTTCCACTTAAGTAGGTCCTTTTTAGTTTCTTGCACTAGTACTTTGTATAGGTCTTTTACATCCTTGGTTAAGATTTATTCCTAAGTATTTTATCTTCTTAGGGGCTACTGTGAATGGTATTGATTTGGTGATTTCCTCTTCGATGTTCTTTTTGTTGATGTAGAGGAATCCAAGTGATTTTTGTATGTTTATCTTATAACCTGAGACTCTGCCAAACTCTTCTATTAGTTTCAGTAGTTTTCTGGAGGATTCCTTAGGGTTTTCTGTGTATAAGATCGTGTCATCTGCAAATAGAGATAATTTTACTTCTTCCTTGCCAATCCGGATGCCGTTTATTTCTTTGTCTAGCCTAATTGCTTTGGCTAAGACCTCTAGCACAATGCTGAATAAGAGCGGTGATAAAGGACGTCCTTGTCTGGTTCCCGTTCTCAAGGGGAATGCTTTCAGGCTCTCTCCATTTAGGGTGATGTTGATTTTTGGCTTTGTATAGATGCCCTTTATTATGTTAAGGAATTTTCCTTCAATTCCTATTTTGGGTGAGAGTTTTTATCATAAATGGGTGTTGGACTTTGTCAAATGCCTTTTCTGCATCAATTGATAAGATCATGTGGTTTTTGTATTTTTTTATTTATATGGTGGCTTACATTAATGGTTTTCCTAATATTTATACCATAAAATTTTTTTTTTTTTTTTTTTATGTCATACCTGGTATAAATCCCATTTGGTCTTGGTAGATTATTTTTTTGATATGTTGTTGAATTCTATTGGCTAGAATTTTGTTGAGGATTTTTGGATCTATGTTCATGAGGGATATAGGTCTGTAATTTTCTTTTTTTGTGGTGTCTTTACCTGGTTTTGGTATCAGGGATATGGTGGCTTCATAGAATGTGTTAGGTAGTATTCTGTCATTTTCTATGTTTTGAAATGCCTTTAGTAGTAGTGGTGTTAACTCTTCTCTGAAAGTTTGGTAGAAATCTGCTGTGAAGCCGTCTGGGCTAGGGCTTTTTTTTGTTGGGAGTTTTTTGGTTACCTTTTCAATCTCTTTTTTTTTTTTATTATAGGTCTATTTAGTTGTTCTACTTCTGATTGTGTTAGTTTAGGTAGGTAGTGTTTTTCTAGGAATTCATCCATTTCTTCTAGGTTTGCAAATTTCTTCGAGTACAATTTTTCAGAATAATCTGATATGATTCTTTTAATTTCAGTTGGGTCTGTTGTGATGTGGCCCATCTCGTTCTTATTCGGGTTATTTGTTTCCTTTCCTGTATGTCTTTAGTCAGTCTGGCCAATGGTTTATCAATTTTGTTAATTTTTTCAAAGAATCAGCTTTTGGCTTTGTTAATTCTTTCAATTGTTTTTCTCTTCTCTAATTCATTTAGTTCCGCTCTAAGTTTTATTATTTGTTTTCTTCTGTTGCCTGATGGATTCTTTTGTTGCTCGCTCTCTATTTGTTCAAGTTGTAGGGACAGTTCTCTGATTTTGGCAATTTCTTCTTTATGTATGTGTGCATTTATCGATATAAATTGACCTCTGAGCACTGCTTTTGCTGTGTCCCAGAGGTTTTGATAAGAAGTGTTTTCATTCTCATTGCATTCTATAAATTTCTTTATTCCCTCCTTAATGTCTTCTATAACCCAGTCTTTTTTCAGCAGGGTATTGTTCAGTTTCCAGATATTTGATTTCTTTTCCCTGATTTTTCTGTTATTGATTTCCACTTTTATGGCCTTGTGGTCTGAGAAGATGCTTTGTAATATTTCAATGTTTTGAATTCTGCAAAGGTTTGTTTTATGGCCTAATATGTGGTCTATTCTAGAGAATGTTCCATGTGCACTAGAAAAAAAAAAAGTATACTTTGCAGCAGTTGGGTGGAGAATTCTGTATAAGTCTATGAGGTCAAGTTGGTTGATTGTAGCAATTAGGTCTTCCGTGTCTCTATTGAGCTTCTTACTGGAAGTCCTGTCCTTCTCTGAAAGTGGTGTGTTGAAGTCTCCTACTATAATTGTGAAGGTGTCTATCTCACTTTTGCGTTCTGTTAAAGTTTGTTTTATGTATCTTGCAGCCCTGTCATTGGGTGTATAAATATTTAATATGGTTGTATCTTCCTGGTCAATCGTCCCTTTAATCATTATGTAGTGTCCTTCTTATCCTTTGTGGTGGATTTAAGTTTAAAGTCTATTTTGTCAGAAATTAATATTGCTACTCCTGCTCTTTTTTGCTTGTTGTTTGCTTGATATATTCTTTCCATCGTTTGAGTTTTAGTTTGTTTGTGTCTCTATGTCTAAGGTGTGTCTCTTGTAGGCAGCATATAGATGGATCATGTTTCTTTATGCAGTCTGAGACTCTCTGTCTCTTTATTGGTGCATTTAGTCCATTTACATTCAGCGTAATTATAGATAAGTATGTGTTTAGTGTTGTCATTTTGATGCCTTTTTGTGTGTGTTGTTGAGAATTTCATTTTTCCACTTATTTGTGCTGAGACGTTTTTCTTTGTAATTTGTGTGTTCCTCATTTTCATCGTAGTCGAATTTATGTTTGCTGAGTTGTTATGTTTTTCTTGGTTTTTATTTTGGGTTATGGAATTGTTAGACCTCTTTGTGGTTACCTTAATAGTTACCCCTATTTTTCTGAGTGAAAACCTAACTTGTATTGTCCTATATCGCCTTGTTTTCCTCTCCATATGGCAGTTCTGTAACTCCTGTATTTAGTCCCTCTTTTTGATTATTGTGATTTTTACATATTGACTTCAATGATTCCCTGTTTTGAGCATTTTTTTCTTTTTAAAATTAATCTCAATTTGTTTTTGTGATTTCCCTATTTGAGTTGATATCAGGATGTTCTGTTCTGTGACCTTGTGTTGTGCTGGTATCTGATATTATTGATTTTCTGACCAATTTCCTTTAGTATTTCTTATAGCTTTGCTTTGGTTTTTGCAAATTCTCTAAGCTTGTGTTTATCTGTAAATGTTTTAATTTCACCTTCATATTTGAGAGAGAGTTTTGCTGTATATATGATCCTTGGCTGGCAGTTTTTCTCCTTCAGTGCTCTATGTATGTCATCCCATTGCCTTCTTGACTGCATGGTTTCTGCTGAGTAGTCTGAACTTATTCTTATTGATTCTCCTTTGTAGGAGACCTTTCTTTTCTCCCTGGCCGCTTTTAAAATTTTCTGTTTATCTTTGGTTTTGGCAAGTTTGATGATAATATGTCTTGGTGATTTTCTTTTTGGATCAATCTTAAATGGGGTTTGATGAGCATCTTGGATACATATCCTTTCGTCTTTCATGATGTCAAGGAAGTTTTCTGTCAGCAGATCTTCAACTATTCTCTCTTTATTTTCTGTTATCCCTCCCTGTTCTGGGACTCCAATCACACACAAGTTATTCTTCTTGATAGAGTCCCACATGATTCTTAGGGTTTCTTCATTTTTTTTTTAAATTCTTTTATCTGATTTTTTTCCAGCTATATTGGTGTCAATTCCCTGGTCCTCCAGATCTCCCACCCTGCATTCCGATTGCTCGAGTCTGTTCCTCTGACTTCCTATTGCATTGTCTAATTCTGCAATTTTACTGTTAATCTTTTGGATTTCTGAATGCTGTCTCTATATGGATTCTTGCAACTTATTAATTTTTCCACTATGTTCTTGAATAATCTTTTTGATTTCTTCAACTGCTTTATCAGTGTGTTCCTTGGCTTTTTCTGTAAAAAAAAAAAAAAAATTGCCTTATTTCATTTCTGAGGTCATCCCTGATGTCTTGAAGCATTCTGTAAATTAGTTTTTTATATTCTGCATCTGGCAATTCCAGGATTGCATCTTCATTTGGGAAAGATTTTGATTTTTTAATTTGGGGAGTTGTAGAAGCAATCATGGTCTGCTTCTTTAAGTGGTTCGATATCGACTGCTGTCTCCCAGCCATCTATAAGGTATTGTAATGATTTATTTTATATTTGCTCACTTAGTCTTATCTTGTTTTGTTTTCTTTCAATATACATAGATGGGCCACTAGATTGCGCTGTCTTGATTGTTGTAGCCCTTGAATCACTTATGTCCTTTACCAGCTGGTTTGGGCTGTTACCAGATATATAAGCCTAAGAGTCTGTTCACTATTCTTGAGTAGAATCTGATTTTGGGTCACCAAGTGTATGGTGCAGACTGTCACCTATCCACCTAGAAGAGTTGTGGTGATAGTTGTGTGCACCAGATTGTAGTAGCAGCATGGGGTCACACTCCAGGGGGAGCAGGATGCTGACAGGCTTCCCCCAAGTGTCAGTGAGGTAGGTGTGTCTCTATTCCTAAAGCACTTTGGTGGGTGGGCTCTGCAGTTGTATCTTAGGCACCTAATGCATGTACCTCTACAGATTGGTAGGTGTCACCATCCTCAGACCCCTATGGCAGGAGGCTAGGTGGTCTAGGGGGGAGCTTCAGCCCTCAGTTCCCTGCTGTGGGTCAGTGAGGGCTCTGTTTAACACGCAGAGATATCAGACCTGGGAAACTTGTCTTTCCAGTAATCCGCTAAAACAATTATAGTCAGATACCTATCAGAATTGCCTTTGCATTATAATAGCCACCTTGTTCCCAGTAGAGATGAAAGCCCAAGACTGTGGATCTCATATGCTTGGCTGGAGCTGGTTCTGTATTTTTAGTCCAATTTCGGGAAGTCAGGGAAGGATTTTTGGTCCCTGGGTTTTTTTGTAGCTGCTTCTCTCAGGCCAGGAGAATGGGTTAGGAAAACACAAAAACAAAACAAAAAAGAAAAGCAAAACCACAGAGCACTTCACTCTCAGCCTCAGGAAATTCCAATGTTAATTAAGCCGCCTGGGGCAGGGAGGGGAGGGATCAGATAGATAGGAGAGAGTAGCACCCTGGAACATAGACAAAATTACTCATCTTGCTTGGTGATGACTCTTTTATCTGAGATTCCCGAGGGGTGTGTAGCCTGTGTGCGTTGGCTGGGTCAAGATTGCCCCCGAGGGTCAGGCCTGCATCTTGTGCTTGTGCTGTCTCAGAAGCAGTGGTCAGTTCCTCCACTCCCAGTCCAAAGCCCAGCGCCAAGTTTCCCCAGCTTGGACACCACAGTCCAAGCTCCAAAACCAGTCGCTGCCTCCCAGTGACTTCTCCTCCTGTCAGCCACGTCACTGTGCTGCCTGCATGCACTGGCCTGGCTTCCCCCGAGGTCACTTCTGAGGGCTAGGGCTGCTTCCCATGTTTACGCCATTTCAGGATGCCATGCTCAGCTCCCCTGCACCCAGTCCAAAGCCTGGCGCCAAGGTTTTCTGACTGGGATGCTGGTTCCAGGTTCCGAAAACAGTCGTTGCTTCCCCGTGGTTGCTCGTTCTCAGTCTCTGTCACTCAGGTCAACTCTTTAGTTCTGTGTTTGACGGTCAGGGTTCATAGATTTTCATGTATGTGATCAATTCACTTGTTTTTCCGAGTCGTTTTTGCAAGAGGGATGCGAGGTAGCTTCTACCTAGTGAGCCATCTTGGCCCCGCCTTCCAAGAATGGATGTTTTTGAAGTTCAAATATAGGAAGGAAGCTATGTATGAATATTGAGTTGTTAAAGTCAATTATGCCTTTCCCCATTAAGGAACACCAGTGTCATTTGATAACTGACCTGAGGTTAATGGGTAACCTTGATTGATCTAAGGGTTGTATCTTCTTTGTGAATAATTGATTCAGGAAAGAGAATATGATCTAGTTCTGACTAATTAATTACAAGTATTCTTTCTCACTTTAGAAAAGAATAGTAGTAAGCCAGCCAACCAACCTTAAAAAATACCTCGCCTCTGGATTAACGCGTAGCAATTAGTTTCCTATTATTTAATGCAGTTTAGTTAGATTTTTTTCTTAACTACAGCTGAAAGCAACTGAACTGACTTAAGGACCCAGCATGAACAAAGGCACAGAGGCAAATATCATCAAAGAGCATGTGGGAGAATCAAGTTTTTTGGATTTTAGTATCTAATTCAGATTGTGTCATGATACATGAAACTGGAAAGGTTGGTGACAGTCAGATCACAGCGGGTTTTCTGAGCTACGTTGAGTTTGGTATTTATTCAACTGGAAATACACTGCCATTACAGGGCTTTAGGGAAGTGACATGGGAATCTTGGCATGCAGATACCAGTAGAGATGAACAAAGGATGGATACGAGAGAGGAAGACAGGATGGGAGTGAAGCCATTTAGGGGCCTGTTACATCAGTTTTGTAGTTCAGAAAATAAATATTGAATGGAGCTATTGCTGTATGTGTACACACACCCACATATTAATTTAATGTCTATATTTTGGGGTTGTGTTGTTTTTCAAAAGAATGTAAATGTTCATTTATGTATCCCTATCAAATTTAATAAAGAAGAAATTAAAATTAACAAACTGAGTTGAGTGCATTATTTTCTTAATAAATGATTTTTCAGGTTTCCTCATGTGAAAGCTTAAAACAATAATGGTGGAATTAGGTTTAATATAGAAATCTTAAAATATATTTCTAATATAACCCAGCACCCAGTGCCGTCGATAATTTTTAACATTTTAGATTTCTATGTTATCTCTAATATATAAATCTAAAATATTAGAAATATGAAAATATAAAAGCACGTTGATGTATTTTTTAAAAAACAGCACTGCTGTTGATTTTTTGTCACTGTGACTTTCAAAAATATAACATAAGACTCATCATGAAACATTTCTGCTGGTGAGCCTGAGGTTGGGCTGTACCTCTCCCTTTCCATCTGCAGTTCATAACATCTATTTCAGGGCACTGCATCAATCACTGCCAGGGAATGGCATGAGTGTGGTCCTGAAATATATGTTACTTGCTGTAGATAAAAGGAAAGACAAATACCGCCAGTGGAGAGTGGTCTGTTGCTTAAGCTTGTTTTGCCTACATTACACCAGTTTAGGTTTCTGCCCACTACCCACTCTGTTGAACCCATAGTCCATTATCTTCATTAAACACAGAAATAAAATGTACAGGGAATAAACATTTGGATTCTCTGACTTTCTGAATTTTGCTTTACTTCTCGCAGACTGGATTTTCCCATATATAAAATGTGACTTTAATATGTACCATAAGTTCTGTGCTCTTATTGTGATGATTAAGTGAAGTACTACATGTAAACTACCTAGCCCAGTGCCTTGCACAAAGTGGGCACATATTAAAGGGAAGTGTGTTATTATTATTATCACTATTAATACTTTTACTAGTAATGGTAGTAGTTGTGATTTTGAAAGATTCTATGGGCAAAATATTGAATGACACAGGAAGCATCAAAAGAAGATGGAAGGAATACACAGAGTCACTGTAGCAAGAAGAATTGGCTGATATTCAACCATTTCCAGAGATAGCATATGCTCAAGAACTGATGGTACTGTAGGAAGAAGTCCAAGCTGCACTGAGGCACTGGTGGAAAATCAGGCTCCAGAATTGAAAGAATACCAATTGAAATGTTTCAACAAACTGATGCAATGCTGGAGGTGCTCACTCATGTATGCCAAGGAATTTGGAAGACAGCTACCTGGTCAACTGACTGGAAGAGATCCATATTTGTGCCCATTCCAAAGAAAGGTGGTCCATCAGAATGTGAAAATTATCAAATAATATCATTAATATCACACACAAGTAAAATTTTGCTGAAGATCATTCAAAAATGGTTTCAGCAGTACATTAACAGGGAACTGCCAGAATTTCAAGCTGGATTCAGAAGAGGACATGGAACCAGGGATATCATTGCTGATGTCAGATGGATCTTGACTGAAGTCAGAGAATACCAGAAAGATGTTTTCCTGTGTTTTATTAGCTATGCAAAGGCATTTGACTGTGTGGATCATAACAAATTATGGATAACGTTGTGAAGAATGGAAATTCCAGAACACTTAATTGTGCTCGTGAGGAACTTGTGCACAGACCAATAGGCAGTCATTCGAACATGACAAGGGGATACTACATGCTTTAAAATCAGGGAAGGCGTGTGTCAGGGTTATATTCTTTCATCATACTTATTCAATCTGTATGCTGAGCAAATAATCTGAAAATCTGGACTATATAAAGAAGAACGTGGCATTGAGATTGGAGGAAGACTCATTAACAACCTGCGATTTGCAGATGACACAAACTTGGCTTGCTGAAAATGAAGAAGACTTGAAGCACTTACCGATAAGATAAAAGACTAAAGCCTTCAGTATGGATTACACTGCAACATAAAAAAAAAAAAAAAAAATTCTCACACCTGGACCAATAAGGAACATCATGATACATGGGGACAAGTTTGAAGTTGTCAAGGATTTCATTTTATTTGGATCTACAACCAGTGCCCATGGAAAAGCAGTCAAGAAATCAAACAACACATTGCGCTAGGCTAATCTGCAAAAGACCTCTTTAAAGTGTTAAAAAGCAAAGATGTCACTTTGAGGACTAAGGTGCAGCTGACCCAAGCCATGATATATTCATTAGCCTCATAGGCATTTGAAAGCTGTACAGTGAATAAGAAAGATCAAAGAAGAATTGACTCCTTTGAATTATGATGTTTGGAAAGAATATTGAATATTCCATGGACTGTCAGAAGAAGGAACAATTCTTCTTGGAAGAACCACAGCCAGAATGCTCCTTGGAAGCGAGAATGGCAAGACTTTGTCTTGCGTGCTTTGGACATGTTTTCAGGACCAGTCCCTGGAGAAGTACATCATGCTTGGTGAAGTAGAGGGTCAGCAAAAAAGAGGAAGACCCTCAGTGAGATGGACTGACACAGTGGCTGCAACAATGGGCAGTGTTTCATTCTGTTGTACGCAGGATTGCTATGAGTTGGAACTTCTTCAACAAGTAACAACAGCAGTAGTAATACAGTGGTGGTACTGAGAGTGGAAGATCAGGTGTTTTCTCAGTAAATTCACTGAATAACTCAACTTCAATTTTAAGGTGAATTTCTTATATGGTATAACATGAGTAATTTGTGCTTTAACAGTTCTTTTGGATCCCTGAGTGCATTTCACCTAAGAATAAAATTTGTTGTACCAGACCAAGTATCTGAAAGCTAGCAACCCCTGCCCCACATGATGTAGTTTATTTACAGTATAAATAGTGCTATTTTAACCATGATTTATTGACAAGGTATTTCTTCTAGGATATACTTAAGATGTCCAGATCAACCATGGCCTCTATTAGAGGGGATTCCTGCCAGTATTCTGGTAAAGGATGCAGAGAGCTGTCTGCCACCAGGGTAGGTGTTAGATCAAGATGAAAGAATAACACAACAGGGAGGCAACTCCGATGGGAGATTTATGTCAAATAGTACAGGAGATTTCATCTGTGCAGGGGCGTGAAATAAAGAATGTGATTCAAAAGTTAGAACTGATTATGATGCATGAAATCCTGAATTAGTGATTTTGTAGGTTCTAAAAACTGCAACTGAAATGAATTTGTCACCTCTTTACATCACTCACGTGTTACCTTGGATTGTACTTTGGTACTGTAATGGATTGAATTGTGCCCTCCAAAAATATGTGTCAACTTGGTTAGGCCATGTGTCGTGGTCCTCCATTTTGTGATTTTCCTATGTGTTTTAAGTCATAATCTCTGCCTGTGGTTAAAAGGATTAGGGTGCGATGTAACACTCTTGCTCAGGTCACTTCCCTGATCCAGTGTAAAGGGAGTTTCCCTGGGGTGTGGCCTGCACCACCTTTTATCTCTCAAAAGATAAAAAGAAAAGGGAAGCTAGCAGAGAGGGGGACTTTACAACACCAAGAAAGCAGTGCTGGGAGCAGAGCGCATCCTTTGGACCTGACTTTCCTACCCTGAGATGCTCCCCAGCCAAGACTGATGCATCATAAGGACCTTCCTCCAGAGCTGACGGAGAGAAAGCCTTCCCTGTAGCCAGCACACTGAATTTGGACTTCTAGCCTTCTGGGCTGTGAGAAAATAAACTTCTCTTTGTTAAAGCCATCCACTTGTGATATTTCTGCAATAGCAGCACTAGATGACTAGGACAGGTACTTCAAAAAGAAAAAAAGTTGTTACCTTTCCTTAAGTGCCAATATTCTACCTTTTGTTGTTGTTGTTCTTGACAAAACTGAATACTGAATCCAATTCCCCCAACTATTATGGCAATCTTTACTGGGTGAGATTTGTGGTGTTAAAATTATTTGGTTAACTAGTTATTTTCTTTGCTGCAGATTCTTTTTTTTTTTTTTAATAATTTTTATTGTGCTTTAAGTGAAAGTTTACAAATCAAGTCAGTCTCTCACACAAAAACCCATATATACCTTGCTACACACTCCCAATTACTCTCCCCCTAATGAGACAGCCCGCTCTTTACCTCCACTCTTTTTGTGTCCATTTTGCCAGCTTCTAACCCCCTCCATCCTCTCATATCCTCTCCAGGCAGGAGATACCAACATAGTCTCAAGTGTCCACCTGATCTAAGAAGCTCACTCCTCACCAGCATCCCTCTCCAACCCATTGTCCAGTCCAATCCATGTCTGAAGAGTTGGCTTCAGGAATGGTTCCTGTCCTGGGCCAACAGAAGGTCAGGGGGTCATGATCACCGGGGCCCTTCTAGTTTCAGTCAGACCATTAAGTCTTGTTTTATGAGAATTTGAGTTCTGCATCCCACTGCTCCCTTGCTCTCTCAGGGGTTCTTTGTTGTGTTTACTGTCAGGGTAGTCATCGGTTGTAGCCGGGCACCATCTAGTTCTTCTTGTCTCAGGCTGATGTAGTTGCTGGTTCATGTGGCCCTTTCTGTCTCTTGGGCTCGTAATCACCTTGTGTCCTTGATGTTCTTCATTCTCCTTTGATCCAGGTGGGTTGAGACCAATTGATTCATCTTAGACGGTTGCTTGCTAGCGTTTAAGACCCCAGACGCCACTCTTCAAAGTGGGTTGCAGAATGTTTTCTTAATAGATTTTATTATGCCAATTGACTTAGATGTCCCCTGAAACCGTGGTCCCCAGGCCCCTGCCCCTGCTACACTGGCCTTCGAAGCATTCATTTTATTCAGGAAACTTCTTTGCTTTTGATTTAGTCCAATTGTGTTGACCCTGTACTGTGTGCTGTCTTACTCTTCACCTAAAGTAGTTGTTATCTACTATCTAATTAGCGAGTGCCCCTCTCCCACCATCCCTCCCTCCCTTCTCTTGTAACCACAAAAGAATGTTCTTTTCTCAGTTTAAACTATTTCTCAAGTTCTTGTAATAGTGGTCTTATACAATATTTGTCCTTTTGCAACTGACTAATTTCACTCAGCATAATGCCTTCCAGGTTCCTCCATCTTATGAAATGTTTCACAGATTCCTCACTGTTCTTTATCGATGCATAGTATTCCATTGTGTGAATATACCATAATTTATTTATCCATTCATCCATTGATGGGCACCTTGGTTGCCTCCATGTTTTTGCTATTGTAAACAGTGCTGCAATAAACATAGGTGTGCATATATCTGTTCATGCAAAGGCTCTTATTTCTCTAGGATATATTCCAAGGAGTGGGATGTCTGGATCGTATGGTAGTTGTATTTATAGCTTTTTAAGGAAGCGCCAAATCGATTTCTAAAGTGGTTGTACCATTTGACATTCCCATCAGCAGTGTATAAGAGTTCCAATCTCTCCGCAGCCTCTCCAACATTTATTATTTTGTGTTTTTTGGATTAATGCCAGCCTTGTTGGAGTGAGATGAAATCTCATTGTAGTTTTGATCTGCATTTCTCTAATGGCTAATGATCGTGAACATTTCCTCATATATCTGTTAGCTACCTGAATGTCTTCTTTAGTGAGGTGTCTATTCATATCTTTTGCCCACTTTTTAATTGGGTTATCTGTCTTTTGCGGTTGAGTTTTTGCAGTATTGTGTAGATTTTAGAGATCAGGTGCTGATCAGAAATTCTAAAACCTTTTTCCCAGTCTGTAGGTAGTCTTTTTACTCTTTTGGTGAAGTCTTTGGATGAGCATAGGTGTTTGATTTTTAGGAGCTCCCAGTTATCTAGTTTTCCTTCTACATTCTTTATAATGTTTTGTGTACTGTTTATGCTGCAGATTCTTTGAAATCAATTAATCCAACTCATGCTGGCCTTAAAATATCCCCAAATTTCTTGCTTATAAGTGTGGGTCTTTTTTGGATTTAACTTATGCCCTATTTGGCAAAGTTGGTCTGTAATATCCACAGCATGTGTATCTGTGTTTATGTTGTTTGTGTTTAGCTCTCTGAATATTTGATTGAAAAGTGGAAATTTGCTGATGCTGTCTTTCCAATATGGAAGAAATCTTGGCAACTGCCTGTGGTTTGATTTATTGTCTAGATCCTCTGTTTGTTACTAACAGGTCATCCTTCTTATTTGCTAGTCTTCGGTAGCCATCAATGTTTTTTCAAATACTTCCTGAAACATGATGGAGCTGCATTTTATAAATGACATCTTTGCTTCATTACTGTGCCTGTGTTTGTCTAGGGCTCCACCTGCTCTTTTTTGCCAATTGCTTTGATCATAACCTGCCTAATATCTGAGGAAAAGTAGGAAACAATTTCTGAGTCATAAAACTGCTATCACACATATCAGTGCTGGGTTGAGGGAAAAATAAATCATTTTCATTTATTTAAAAAGTAAACGAATGATTCTGTCTAAAATTCTATTTTCCAAAGTGGAGAGTGAATAGGTGTAATAAGATGAAACTGGACGTTGGCTTTAGAAAGGTTTGGGTGAAAATCCAGTCTCAAATACTTACAAGCTATGTGATTTTAGGCAAGTTAATTAATCTTTATAAGCCTTAGTAATTTTTACTAATAATATGGCAATCATTTTTACTTTGATGTGTCATTGTGTGAACTATAAATGATGTATGGAAAGTGAGTGGAAAATACTAGGCATTATTATGGTTAATTTTATTGACAAAGAGATAATTAAGTAAGAATGTAATGTTCTTTAGAGTAAATTCCCTGAAGAAACATTGTAAAGTTATGGGTGGCAACTGTTTCTTTGATTCTGTCATAATATCACAAATGTACGTGGTTTGTATTTACTTGATAATTCACTAAGGATTTATTATTGCCTTTTTTTAAGCATAGTGGTTAAGTGCTACAGCAGCTAACCAAAAGGTCAGCAGTTCAAATCTACCAGGGGCTCCTTGGAAACTCTAAGGGACAGTTCTACTGTGTCCTACAGAATCGTTATGAGCTGGAATCAACTCGACGGCAATGGGTTTTGGAAGACAAGGCTCCCATAAATATGCACTAAGTATGATGGGGTTATCCAGGAAGCAGAGGTCAAATTATTTGATTTTTCAGAGAACGTTTTACATATTAAGAGGTACGAGGTGAGTCTTTAAAAGAAAGACCAACTTTTTTCGAAGTGGAGCAGAGAAGGCTTTCTAAACAGAGGAAATGAATGTCATTGCCAAAGTCTGGAAGAACAAAGCACAATGATGTAGTTCAGAATCTAATTATTTAGGCATTTCTAAACCAGAGGGAAGGAGCCCTGGCTAAGCACTGGACTGCTAACCAAAAGGTTGGTGGTTTTAACCCAGCCAGCGGTTCTGCCATAAAGATTACAGCCTAGAAAACCAGATAGAGCAGTTCTGCTTTGAACTGGATTGCTATGAATTGGAATCAACTCGAAGGCAAATAATAACAACAAAGTAAGGCTGCCACTTTTCTTTAGTCTTTTATTCTGAGTAAATGACTGGAAGGATGATGATCTAAAACACTGACATAGAATGAAAAAAGCTGAGGCGACGTTTATTTTTAGATTCTGCTTTGCTCTATTGATCAAATAGTTCTGCCCTTGCATCGATACATGCTATTGTAGCTTTATAATAAATCTTAATATTTGTTAGAATGAGTCCTGCAAACTTGTTCTAATTTTTCAAAAAATTATCTTGGATATCCATGGCACCTTGCACTGCCATATATGTTTTAGAATCAGTGTATTAGTTTCTGTCCTGCTAAGATTCAGTTAAAATTGCACTGAATCAATAGATCAGTTTGAAGATAACTGATATATTCTCAATACTGATTTATGAGTTGGAATCAATGGCAACGGGTTTTGGTTTGGTTAACCCATGAATGTGATGTCATTTATTTAGAACTTTTAAAATCTCTCTCAAAATATTTTGTAGTTTTCAATGTAGGTTTTGCATATGTTTTGTTACATTTATTCCTAATTACTGATATTTTATAATGATGTTGTGAATGGCATATTAAAATTTTCTCTTTGTTTCTGCAGGTATATAAAAATAAAATTGATTTTTGTTTCTTGACCTTGTAATCACAAACTTGCTAAATTTCCTTTTTAATTCTATAAATGTGACTTTTAAATTTTCTATGTAGATAACTGAGACAGCCCACACAGAAATGTATTAAAAATCCTATTGTCTTTGCTTGGCTGCCTCTCCACCAGCTTTGCATGGGAATTCTGCTTTTATGTAAACGCCGTGCCTACATAGTATGATTAAGAATGTTGCTAACGTAATTTGTATGAACTCCTGGAAACCCTGGTGGCGTAATGGTTAAGTTCCATGGCTGCTAACCAAAAGGTCAGCAGTTCAAATCCACCAGGCGCTCATTGGAAACCCTATGAGGCAGTTCTACTCTGTCCTATAGGGTCGCTATGAGTGGGAATTGACTCTATAGCAACAGGTTTTTTCCCTACTGGTAAACCATTTTAAATGTAACTGGCCTACCCACAGTCTTGGCAGCAGCAGCTCCAACTGACTCCTTTTCCTTGTACAATGAAATAAAGGTGCCTTTCCTGTTCTCCCACCTTGGTTTCCCCCCTCGGTCTCTTGTTTAATTGGCCAATAAGAGTCATGCCGAGCAAAAACCTGGGATTTCCATCCAGCAACATTACCCTGTCTGTTAATAATGAAAATTCTGTTCCTTCATTTGTAGTCTTTATGCTTTTTTATTGCATTCACGTCTGAACTTTTGTATTTAAAATGGTAAACGCACTCACACTTGTGTCATTCCCAATAACAGAGAGAAAATTTTAATACAGTTTACAACCTTGGTCCTGATGTTTGTGCAAGGTTTTTGTAGCTATCTATATCATATAAAGAAGCCTACTTCTATTCTCTGTGCACTAAGTGTTTATGTTATGATTTATTTTTTAATTTCAACAAAAGAATTTTTTCTGTGTGTATGGATATTATCATATTATTTTTCTCTTAATACAATGGAGTACATTGGTTTGCTTAGTAATGTTAAACCAAACTTTCATTCCCGAAATAAATCCTCCTTGTGATTTATTATACTTGGAATATATTGCTATATTTGGTTTGCAAATATTTATTTTTTTGGATTTTTCATCTATGAGAGGATTTCTTTTCATTCTTTTGGAGCTTTGGTATCAGGATAAATCTGGCCTCAGCAAAGAAGCTGGCAATGATTTCTCCCTTTTCTATTATTTATTATTATTCAGAAAAGTTTCCTCAAGTGTTTGAAAGTGGAGGCAGCTGGGCCTGGAGTTGTCTTTGAAGGAAGATTTTATGTCTTAATGTCTTTAGTACTGCCATATTCTACCTTCCTTATAATACTAAGAATAAGAAATGCCATATTACGGATTGAATTGTGTCCTCCAAATTATATGTTGGAATTCCTAACCTCTATGCCCGTGGTTATAATTCCATTTAGGAATGGGTTGTCTTTGTTATGTTAATGAGACAGGATTAGTGTAGGATGTGTCTTGAGTCAATCTCTTTTGAGATATAAAAGAGATTAAACAAGCAAGCCAGAGAAATAGAGATGGGGGAAGAGAGATGCCAAGCTACATAAAGATCACCCAGGAGCAAAAGCTCAAAGAGACAAGGACGTTATTCCAGAGCCAACAGAGAAAGAAAGCCTTCCACTAGAGCTGGCACCCTGAATTTGGACTTCTAGCCTCCTAAACTGTGACAAAATAAATACTGTTTGTTAAAACCACCCATTTTTGATATTTCTTTTATAGCAACATTAGATAACTAAGACACACCTTTTAATATGTCTTTTATTTATGATGTGCTGGCAGTAAGTTCTCTCAGGTTGTATTTGTCTGAAAATGTCTTTAATCTGCCTTCTTTTTGGAGGACATTTTCACTATACAATTCTAGGATGGCTTTTTTTTTTTTTTTCTTCCATAACTTAAAGATGCCACTACATTGTCTTCTAGTTTCCCTATTTTCTGTTGTGACATCAATTCTTGGTGTTATCATTTGCTCCTTTGAATTATGTCTGTTTTTACTTCTTGCCCCTCTGGCTGCTTTAAGAGTGTTTTTTTCTTTGACTTGAATTTACAGTTTTGGTAGGATGTGTCTGACATGGTTTTTATTTATACTGCATACTGTTTTGTAACTTTTTGTATATGTGATATATTGGTTAGTTTTAAGACATTCTGGATAATTATCTCTTCAAATATTGCTTCTGCCTCATTGTCTCCTTTCTTCGGGATTATAATTATATGTATGTTGGACCTTTTCTTACATATTTTTTCCTCTATATTTTTCAGGCTTTTTTCTCCCTGAGCTTCAAGCTGACCATTTTCTTCTGATCTGTTTCCATTTTACTGATCTTCTGTGTCTAATCTTCTTGTTTAGCCCACATATCAAGTACTTAAATTATGTTGTTCTATTTTTAGTCCTATAATTACCTTTTGATTCTTATTAATAAATATTAGTTATTTGCTAAAACTCTTTGTCTTAAAATGTATTTTCATAAACCTATGAATCACAGTTGTCTTAACATCTTTAACCTTATAACTTTAACATCTGTATCACCTGTGGGTCTATTTTTTTATTTTACTTTTTTTTTTCTTTTTTGGTTTTTGTGAATTGATCCTGCATTTTGATACCCTGGTAATTTATAATTGCATCCCAACCATTAGGTAAAAATATTGTGGGGATAATTCGAGCTCCTGGATGGCCTTATCTTTCCATAGAGAAGATTTATATTTGCTTCTTTCAGCCTTATCTGTTGAATCCAATCTTGGGATTGAACTGACTTAAAGTTGGGTTTCTGTCTTTTTCTTAGCTGGTCTATTTCAGGTTTGCCCTTATACCTAGAACATAGCCCTCAAGATCTGGTATATATGTATCAGGTTCTCTTACTGGCCCTAAACTTCATTTTTGTCCTTCCCACTACTGCAAGACTACTGACAGATCTAGGTGACTTTCAAGTTTGTATCTACCATTCTTTGCTTGGTTTCTCAGCAGGTAGACTCTACCTTGCTTTGTTTTTGTTGTTAGCTGCTGTCGAGTCGGCTCTGACTCATTGCAACTCTATGTATCACAGAACAAAACACTGCCCAGTCCTGCACTGTCCTTACAATTGTTATGCTTAAGCCTATTGTTGGAGCCACTGTGTCAATCCCTCTCATTGAGGGTCTTCCTCTTTTTCATTGACCCTCAACTTTACCAAGGATAATGCCCTTCTCCAGGGACTGGACCCTCCTGACAACATGTCCAAAGTATGTGAGACAAAGTTTTGCCATCCTTGCTTCTAAGGAGAATTTTGACTGTACTTCTTCCAAGACAGATTTGTTCCTTCTTCTGGCAGTCCATGGAATAGTCAATACTCTTCACCAACACCATAACTTAAAGGCATCAATTAATTCCTCTTTGGTCTTCCTTATTCATTTTCCAGCTTTTGCATGCATATGAGGCAATTGAAGACACCATGGCTTGGATCAGGTGCACCTTAGTCTTCAAGATGACATCTTTTTAACATTTTAAAGCGGTCTTTCACAGCAGATTTCCTCAGTGCAATGCATTGTTCAATTTTATAATTTGTTACTCAATTTTTTTAATCTCATTTAGCAAAAAGCTACTTGAGTATATTGTTTAAATAGACAATCTATTTTTTTACACTAAAACAGAATTCCACAAGCAACATTTCTGCCAAATAACTTATAGGTTTGACAAGGAACTATTATTCCCCTCACTCCTCAGTGTCCAGGATAGCTGCAAGGCATAGACTCATTTCCTCTGGAAGTAAACTACCTGTCTGGAGCCCCATGAGGTAACAAGAGTGGAGAGGGATCTACTGTGTGCCCCATGATCCCTGCAAGTGATAAGCAATGTGAGCAAAAGGTGGCACTCCCTGCTGCACTGCAAGGACCTGAGCACAGCCCAGGTGGTGCTCTCCTGTGGTGACACTGTCTTCAGTAGGCTGCACCTGCATTGGAGTATGTGGCATCAGTTTTTCCTATAAGCACTGAAGGAACTCCAAGAGCATATTAATTGCTGGTCCCTATTCCCAGAGTTTCTGGTTCAATAAGTTTGGGGCGAGTTCCAAGAATTTGCATTTCCCTAGTAAGATTTCATCACCTCATATGCATGCAAAAGCTGGACAATGAATAAGGAAGACCCAAGAAGAATTAATGCCTTTGAATTATGGTGATGGTGAAGAATATTGAATATTCCATGGACTGCCAAAAGAATGAACAAATTTGCCTTGGAGGAAGTACAGCCAGAATGCTCCTTGGAAGCAAGAATGACAAGACTGCACCTCATGTACTTTGGACATGTTATCAGGTGGGACCAGTCCCTGGAGAAGAACATCATGCTTGGTAAAGTAGTGGGTCAGCAAAAAAAAGGAAGGCTCTCTATGAGATGGATTGACATAGTGACTGCAACAATGGGCTCAAGCAAAACAATTGTGAAGATAGCTCAGGACCCAGCAGTGTTTCCTTCTGTTGTACATAGGGTCACTATGAGTTGGAATTGACTTGATGACACCCAATAACAATAATAAGATCACAGATGATGCAGATCACACTTTGACAACCACTTCTTTATAGAATCTTTTGTGGCTGTAGGTTATTTTTGCAGATTGCCTTAAGTTGAGCTGTTTGCTCCTGAAACTTTATAGAAACTTTATATACTGGTAAGATTGCAAATCTTCCTATTAAAGGCGTACTCAGTTTTTTTTTTTTTTTCTTCATAACATAGCTAGGCATCTTTGAGCTCCTATTGCTTCACAGTGGCACCATGCTAACACTTACACCTGTGCTGGGCAAAGGAGTGTTGATGGCTAGTTGCTGAAATTCCTGGAACTTGTCCTAGAGACTAGCCGTATACTGATCAAGGTTTCTTCTGGTCTTTCTCCCTACTTTGGTTCAAGGCAGGCACTGATGGACATTCTAAATTTCTGTTCAAACATAAGAAAGGAGAATCTCATTTCCATTCATGAAGGACTAGCTTATTCAGATAAATATGTTTAGAAAATGGGTAATTGAAGTAAAATAGTACAACCACTTTGGAGATAGATTTGGCTTCTCCTTAAAAGTTAGAAATAGAAATACCATATGATCCAGTGATCCCACTCCTTGGAATATATCCTAGAGAAATAAGTGCCCTCACACAAATAGATATATGCACATTCATGTTCATTGCAGCACTGTTCACAATAGCAAAAAGATGGAAACAACCTATGTGCCCATCAATGGACGAATGGATAAACAAATTATGACATATTCAGACAATGAAATACTACACAACAATGAAGTACAATGATGAATCCATGAAACCTCTCATAACATGAAGGAATCTGGAAGGCATTATGCTGAGTGAAATTAGTCAGTTGCAAAAGGACAAATATTATAAGAAAAGGTTTAAACAAAGAAGAAAACATTCTTTGATGGTTACGAGGATGAGGAGGGAGGAAGAGGGGAATTCACTACTTAGATAGTAGACAAGAATTATCTTGGGTGAAGAGAAGGACAACACACAATACAAGGGAAGTCAGCACAACTGGACTAAACCAAAAGTTAAGAAATTTCCTGAACATAACCAAACACTTCAAGGGACAGTGTAGCAGGGGAGGGGGCCTGGGGACCATGGCTTTCGGGGACATCTGGGTCAACTGGAATAGCAAAGTTTATTAAGAAAATATTTTGCCTCCCACTTTGGTGAGTGGCGCCTGGGATCTTAAAAGCTAGTGAGTGGCCATCTACAATGCATCAATTGCTTCCAACCCACCTAGAGCAAAAGAAATGGTGAACACCAAAGACACAAGAAAAATATTAGCCCAGGAGACAAAAGGGGCCACATAAACCAGAGACTCCATCAGCCTGAGACCAGAAGAACAAGATGGTGTCCTGAGGGACTGCAGGGACCACAACAGAGAGTCTCTGATAGAGCAGGAGAAAAGTGGGGTGCAGGACTCAAACTCTACTAAAAAGACCAGACTTGATGGTTTGACTGAGACTGGAGGAACCCCAGATGACATGGCCTCCAGACTGTGTTAACCTAGAACTAAAACCATTCCCGAGGCCAACTCTTAACACAAAGAATAGACTGGACTATAAGAAATAAAATGATACTTGTGAAGAGTGTGCTTCTTAGTTCAAGTAGATACATGAGACTAGATGGGCAGCTTCTGTCCACAGGCAAGATGAGAAAACAGAAGGAGATAGGAGCTGGTTGAATGGACATGAGAAATCCAGAGTAGAAAGGAGGAATGCATGGTCACATTATTGGGATGGTAGCTAGGGTCACATAACAATGTGTGTGTAAATTTTTGTATGAGAAACTAACTTGAGCTATAAACTTTCACCTAAAAAAAATGAGTGATTGGAGATAAAATATTCTGTTTCTTGCATTGACTGATAAGAGATTAAAAGTATCAAATTATTCGGTTTGATAAGTCAAGAGTAGATATTTTCATCTTTATGGTAATTTTTTAAATAATAGAAGAGTACATGTATATGAAATTAATATGAAATTTTACATGTATATGAAATTAATATACTGGAAAAGGGGAAAAAAATTAAACCAAGAAAAATGGAAGAAATTTGAAGAAAACCTAAAGGGGATGAACAGAAAGTAAAAAGCAAAATGGCACATCCAAATCAGAGTAGTTCAGTCATTAACTGACATTGATTATCAGCTTCATAAAATACAAAATTCAACTATATACTGCTTGCAAGAGACAGAAAAGCTATAAAACCATTTAAAGTAAAAATACTAAGGTGGAAAGCTACCATCTGAACACTAACAAAAAGTTAGTACATCTGTATCGTTAAAGAAAAAAAAATAAGTTTCAAGGCAAAAGCCTTTACTGGAGATAAGAACATTTTTTAATTATATAAATGTTCTGAGAATGGTAAAACAATTCAAAATTTGTGTATTCTTAACAATATAGTTTCAAACCAAAGAAGTAAAATTTGACAATACCACAAAAATACACCCACAAATCTAGAATCCTAGTCAGGGATGTAATACACTCCTTTCAATATATGATAGAATAAGAAGATAAAAATCAGTAGGAAAGTAGCTTCAGTAAAAATGATGGAGTAAAGACCTCTAAAATTTTCTCCACTGTAAAAGCAATGAGAACACCTAAAAGTAATTGTCAGAATAAAGTTTTTCAGAACTCTGAAAATTAATCAGAGACTTACAGCAATCTGAAGACTGTTTATTCAAGAAAAACAGCTAAATCTCAGTGACCTTTGTGGCATTTTAACTTGCCCTATACCCAGTGCCCTTCTCCAGATCTGTGGTAGCCTTGAAAAACAACAGCCTACAACTGATGAAAATCAGGACCCTGACAGCCGTCAGAGAGGGCATACAACATTGGAGTCTCTTTTCCACAGGGGTGTTTGACAAAATTATTAAGAGGCAACTGTTTAACTTTGTAGCTGCTGGAGGCAGTGAATAACAGTTGGAGCAAACAATAGACTAACCACACATGCGCGCACACACACACACACAAATAGAAGAGGAAATACTTCCCAACTCATTCTATGAGGCCAGTATTACCCTGATACCAAAAGCAGACAATGGCATCACAAGATAAGAAAATGACATACCGATATCTTATGAATATAGATGCGAAAGTCTGAACAAGACCAGAAGAACTAGGTGGTACCCAGCTACAACCGATGACTGCCCTGACAGGGAACACAACAAAGAACCCCTAAGGGAGCAGGAGAGCAGTGGGTTGCAAACCCAAAATTCTCGTAAAAAGACCAGACTTAATGGTCTGACTGAGACTACAGGAACCATTCCCGAAGCCAACTCTTCAGACAGGGGTTGGACTGGACAATGGGATGGAGAGGGATATTGGTGAGGAGTGAGCTTCTTGGATCAGGTGGACACTTGAGACTATATTGGTATCTCCTGTCTTGGGGGGAGATGAGAGGGTAAAGGGGGTTAGAAGCTGGCGGAATGGACATGAAAAGAGAGAGTGAAGGGAGGCAGTGGGCTGTCTCATTAGGGGGAGTATGTAGCAGGGTGTATATAAGTTTTTGTGTGAGAGACTGACTTGATTTGTAAAGTTTCACTTAAAGCACAATAAAAAAAAAGTCTTGAACAAAATATTAGAACACTGAATCCCACACCAGGTAAAAAGTATTATGTACCTTGGCCAAGTGGAATTTACCCCAGGAATGCAAGGTGGGTTCAATATACAAATATTAATGAACATACTACACCGTATCGATAGGATAAATTACAAAAACCACAGGATCATCTAAATAGATGGAGACATTTGAAAGCCAGTAGAAGTTATTATGAAAAACTCTATGCAAAGTTTGAAATTTTAGATAAAATGGAAAAATTCCTAGAAAAGCACAATGTAAGTAAATCTACACAAAAAGAAATAAAAAATGTGAATAGTTTTATATTTATGAAAGAAACTGAATACATAATTTATTTTAAAATCTTTCCACTAAGGCCCATTTGGCTTGTCCTGTGAACTTTACCAAACATTTAAGGAAGCCACAAACTAGTATAGAGAATGGGGTGGGGGCGGGGGGGGGGAGGAAAGAAAGAAAAACTGTCCCAAACTTGTTTTAATTATTAGCTCACCATAAACTTCATACCCGACAAGTACATTACAAGGGGGGGGGGGGGGGACACAAACAGAAAACACAGACCAATCAAAAATAAACATATTTGCAAAATCTGAAACGATATGCTAGTGTACTGAATCTCGGAATATATATCATGAGTAAATTTGGTTTATTCCAGAAATGCAAGGTTAGTTTAAAATTTAAAAATGTGTTAGTATGTTTCACCACATTTACAAAATAAATGAGACACATCATACAGTCTTCTCAATGGATACATAGACCCTTATTTGTGTTTAGATACAGTACAATTTCTATCACTCTCATTGAGGATTCAGAGCCTTGTGTTCATTGAGGATTCAGAGCCTTGTGTAAGCACCAGGATAAAAACATGGCAACTCTGGATAACATTCTTCAGGAAAACCAGCAGGACCCTTTGAATCGCATCCTGTAGATCAATGACATTACTTTTTCAGCTGTACCTCCTGAGATCCCTCTGAATCTAAAAAGAAAAGGAAAAAATTCTTTAATGGCTATCATAATTACTGAAATGGAGTCACATGGTATTTCTTCACTCACCTGTGCAAAAGTATGCCTCTGCTGATTAAAATGTTGTTAGGCAAGGAGTGAAAAGTTTTATGTGTCTCAGAGTCAACCATAGTTCAGGGATGACATTTTACCTCGTTAGATTCATATCTGTGGCAGTTACTCACTCCCAGACAATTTTATGCTATTCAAACACAATTTAAATGTTAGCATAATACTTTAAGCACAACACAAAGTGACTCCTAATTTTGCTTCAGCGAAATAATCTTTTCGATGATGTAAATTGCTTGATTGTCTAAATTATTAAGTGAAACATCATGAACAGGGTAATATAAGATTGGCATAAATAAGCATGATTAATAATACTAACACTTACCATGACAAACTGATGTTTCTGTACTTTTACGCCCATAAAATCAAGGAAAAATCTGTATGATCCTGGGCTGTCCTGTAAGTTAATAGCAGAAATCATATCTATAACTTAGAATGAGGCAGTTATCCATTTTTACCTCTTTTTGATCTAGACAGACCTTGGCTAAAATCCTGACGACACCACTTATCTAGCTTTCCTGAGACATAAATTCCACATTTGTAAAATGGTGGCAGGAATACCTATGTTACATAAATGCTGCGAGGATTACGTGAGATAACTTGAAATTTTGTCTGTGGTAGTGCTTAGCCTTTAATATGCACGATCAAAATGGAGTTCCCTCAACTTCTTTCTTGTACCAGACAACTTTATTTCCATGCTGCACTCAGAAACCCCAGAAGGGTTGTTGTTAGGTGCTATTGAGTTGGTTCTGACTCACAGCAACCCTAAGTAGAACAGAAAAAAATGCTGTCTGGTCTTGGGCCATCCTCAAAATCATTGCTATGTTTGAGCCCATTTCTTCAGCCACTGTGTCAAGCCATCTTGTTGAGTTTCTTCCTCTTTTTTGCTGACCCTCTACTTTACCAAGCATGATGCCCCTTTCCGGGGATTGGTCCCTCCTAATAATATGTCTGGAAACCCTGATGGAGTAGTGGTTAAGTGCGACTGCTGCTAATTAAAAGGTTGGCAGTTCGAATGCACCAGGTGCTCCTTGGAAACTCTATGGGGCAGTTCTACTTTGCCCTATAGGGTTGCTATGAGTCAGAACTGACTCAAAGGCAATTTTTTTTTTTTTTTTGGTTAATAATATGTCCGAAGTACATGAGACAAAGTTGCACCATCCTCGATTCTAAGGAGGATTCCGGCTGTACTTCCAAGACCAGTTTGTTCATTCTTCTGGCAGTCCATGGTATATTGAATATTCTTTATCAACACCATAATTTGAATGCATCAATTATTCTTCATCTTCTATATTCATTGTCCAGCTTTTGCATGCATATAAGGGGATTGAAAATACCATGGCTTTTGCTCAGGCACACTTTAGTCTTCAAAGTGACATCTTTGTTTTTTTTTTTTTTTTTTAAACACTTTAAAGAGGACTTTGCAACAGATTTGCCCACTGCAGCATGTTGTTTGATTTCTTGACTGCTGCTTCCATGAACGTTAAAGGGAGAGCTCCTCAATCAATCACATCTAGTTGGACCAGAGATAAACTCTTAATCCAAAGTAAACAAATTCATAGGTTTGGACAAACCGATAATCTTTTCTCAATAAATAATATAAACCCTGTCACATACATGTGGTGGCCAACTGTAGATTCCTGAATTACAAGATCATATAAACTTGGTTTGGGGACTTCCATATTAAGTGTTGAACAAGATGAGGAAATGGAGCAAGTGATCACATAATGCAAGGGAAAGCAGATACAGCACTATGGGAGGAAACATACAGTTGCCAATGTACAGAGATAGCTGACTTCGTTCTTGGCATTTCTGATCTGAGATTCACTTCCTATTATACCATGTTGTTGGGGGTTCTGCTACATTATTTTGCATGTCCTTTCTAGGCAAACATCTTTTTTTTGCTTTAACAGGCTGGAATGTGTTCTAATCATAGCCCAAATGAGTATGGACTATAACACTGCTCCTCTGCTTTTAAAATTTCTGATATTTAGAGAAATCTATGTTAGTTTTCAAGATGTTAAGCTCCATCATGATTTTTTTTTTATTAACTTTTATTGAGCTTCAAGTGAACGTTTACAAATCAAGGCAGTCTGTCACATATAAGTTTACATACATCTTACTCCGTACTCCCACTTGCTCTCCCCTTAATGAGTCAGCCCTTCCAGTCTCTCCTTTCGTGACAATTTTGCCAGCTTCCCACTCTCTCTATCCTCCCATCCCCCCTCCAGACAGGAGATGCCAACACACTCTCAAGTGTCCACCTGCTATAGTTAGCTCACTGTTCATCAGCATCTCTCTCCTACCCACTGTCCAGTCCCTTTCATGTCTGATGAGTTGTCTTCGGGGATGGTACCTGTCCTGTGCCAACAGAAGGTCTGGGGACCATGGCTGCCGGGATTCCTCTAGTCTCAGTCAGACCATTAAGTATGGTCTTTTTATGAGAATTTGGGGTCTGCATTCCACTTATCCCACTGATCTCCTGCTCCCTCAGGGGTTCTCTGTTGTGCTCCCTGTCAAGGCAGTCATCAATTGTGGCCAGGCACCAACTAGTTCTTCTGGTCTCAGGATGATGTAGGTCTCTGGTTCATGTGGCCCTTTCTGTGTCTTGGGCTCTTAGTTGTCATGTGACCTTGGTGTTCTTCATTCTCCTTTGCTCCAGGTGGGTTGAGACCAATTGATGCATCTTAGATGGCCTCTTGTTAGCATTTAAGACCCCAGAGGCCACATTTCAAAGTGGGATGCAGAATGTTTTCATAATAGAATTATTTTGCCAATTGACTTAGAAGTCCCCTTAAACCATGGTCCCCAAACCCCCGCCCTTGCTCCACTGACCTTTGAAGCATTCATTTTATCCCGGAAACTTCTTTGCTTTTGGTCCAGTCCAATTGAGCTGACCTTCCATGTATTGAGTGTTGTCCTTCACTTCACCTAAAGCAGTTCTTATCTACTAATTAATCAATAAAAAACCCTCTCCCTCCCTCCCTCCCTCCCTCCCTCCCCGCCTCGTAACCACAAAAGTATGTGTTCTTCTCAGTTTTTACTATTTCTCAAGATCTTATAATAGTTGTCTTATACAATATTTGTCCTTTTGCCTCTGAATAATTTCGCTCAGCATAATGCCTTCCAGGTTCCTCCATGTTATGAAATGTTTCACAGATTCGTCACTGTTCTTTATCGATGCGTACTATTCCATTGTGTGAATATACCATAATTTATTTACCCATTCATCCGTTGATGGACACCTTGGTTGCTTCCAGCTTTTTGCTATTGTAAACAGTGCTGCAATAAACATGGGTGTGCGTATATCTGTTCGTGTGAAGGCTCTTGTTTCTCTAGGGTATATTCCGAGGAGTGGGATTTCTGGGTTGTATGGTAGTTCTATTTCTAACTGTTTAAGATAACGCCAGATAGATTTCCAAAGTGGTTGTACCATTTTACATTCCCACCGGCAGTGTATAAGAGTTCCAATCTCTCCGCAGCCTCTCCAACATTTATTATTTTGTGTTTTTTGGATTAATGCCAGCCTTGTTGGAGTGAGATGGAATCTCATCGTAGTTTTAATTTGCATTTCTCTAATGGCTAATGATCGAGAGCATTTTCTCATGTATCTGTTAGCTGCCTGAATATCTTCTTTAGTGAAGTGTGTGTTCATATCCTTTGCCCACTTTTTGATTGGGTTGTTTGTCTTTTTGTGGTTGAGTTTTGACAGAATCCTGTAGATTTTAGAGATCAGGCACTGGTCGGAGATGTCATAGCTGAAAATTCTTTCCCAGTCTGTAGGTGGTCTTTTTACTCTTTTGGTGAAGTCTTTGGATGAGCATAGGTGTTTGATTTTTAGGAGCTCCCAGGTATCGGGTTTCTCTTCGTCATTTTTGGTAATGTGTTGTATTCTGTTTATGCCTTGTATTAAGGCTCCTAACATTGTCCCTATTTTTTCTTCCATGATCTTTATCGTTTTAGTCTTTATGTTTAGGTCTTTGATCCACTTGGAGTTAGTTTTTGTGCATGGTGTGAGGTATGGGTCCTGTTTCATTTGTTTGCAAATGGGTATCCAGTTATGCCAGCACCATTTGTTAAAAAGACTATCTTTTCCCCAATTAACTGACACTGGGCCTTTGTCAAATATCAGCTGCTCATACGTGGATGGATTTATATCTGGGTTCTCAATTCTGTTCCGTTGGTCTATGTGCCTGTTTTTGTACCAGTACCAGGCTGTTTTGACTACTGTGACTGTATAATAGCTTCTGAAATCAGGTAGAGTGAGGCCTCCCACTTTCTTCTTCTTTTTCAGTAATGCTTTGCTTATCTGGGGCTTCTTTCCCTTCCATATGAAATTGGTGATTTGTTTCTCTATCACATTAAAAAATGACATTGGAATTTGGATCGGAAGTGTGTTATATGTATAGACGGCTTTTGGTAGAATAGACATTTTTACTATGTTAAGTCTTCCTATCCATGGGCAAGGTATGTTTTTCCACTTAAGTATGTCCTTTTTAATTTCTTGTAGTAGAGCTTTGTAGTTTTCTTTGTATAGGTCTTTTACATCCTTGGTAAGATTTATTCCTAAGTATTTTATCTTCTTGGGGGCTACTGTGAATGGTATTGATTTGGTTATTTCCTCTTCGGTGTTCTTTTTGTTGATGTAGAGGAATCCAAGTGATTTTTGTATGTTTATCTTATAACCTGAGACTCTGCCAAACTCTTCTATTAGTTTCAGTAGTTTTCTGGAGGATTCCTTAGGGTTTTCTGTGTATAAGATCATGTCATCTGCAAATAGAGATAATTTTACTTCCTCCTTGCCAATCCGGATGCCTTTTATTTCTTTGTCTAGCCTAATTGCTCTGGCTAGGACTTCTAGCACAATGTTGAATAAGAGCAGTAATAAAGGGCATCCTTGTCTGGTTCCAGTTCTCAAGGGAAATGCTTTCAGATTCTCTCCATTTAGAGTGATGTTGGCTGTTGGCTTTGCATAGATGCCCTTTATTACGTTGAGGAATTTTCCTTCAATTCCTATTTTGGTGAGAGTTTTTATCATAAATGGGTGTTGGACTTTGTCAAATGCCTTTTCTGCATCAATTGATAAGATTATGTGGTTTTTGTCTTTTGTTTTATTTATGTGTCCATCATGATTTTTTATGAATATTATTGATTTTTAAATAGACCGTAAAGTTGTTTAATAGGTGTACTTACATCATTTGTTTTGAAAAGGACATTTTTACCTTAAATGTATTAATGGATTCACCATATATTTCAATACTGAAAAAAGAAAGAGGTAATATGAAGATTATGTACACTTGAGGAGAAAAAATAACAAAACAGCTTGTCCAATAATTAATTTGGTTGTACATAAAATACCATTGTCCTAAATCTTCTTACATATTAACATATATGTATATACTATTTAGAATATCTTTGGCTGCAAGTAGAACAAAGAATGTAACAGGAAGCAAACTGTTGAATGATGTCATTCAAGATTCTGATTCTTTCTGTCTTTCCACTCTGCCATCTTCAGTGTATTGGCTGTAGTCCTTAGCCTTTCTTCTCATGGGCCCAAGATGTTACTACACCTTCATGGTCCAACTTAACCTTGTCCAAAACAAGAATGCCACTTAGCCATCATAGATTGTTTTTATATCCTGGAATATAGACTTTCCCAAAATCCCTCCATCTCACTTCTTCTTGAATCCATTTGGTCAGTTTGGGTAGGATAACCTGGTATACTGTGTTGTCCAAGCAGAATTATTAACATGTCCCTCTTTTCTGCTCAAATGTGTCCCCATC
The DNA here is from genome assembly GCF_024166365.1 of Elephas maximus indicus. Lineage (NCBI taxonomy): Eukaryota > Metazoa > Chordata > Mammalia > Proboscidea > Elephantidae > Elephas > Elephas maximus. Next base: position 54,373,012 of record NC_064833.1, on the reverse strand, counting down.
TGGGTGATAAATTAAATGGCTACTCTAGATTTCAGTCATGTACTGATGCCTTAGGAGCATAGCATTCCAAAGGTAGGGATGGCTTTTGAGTTGGTAACCAATACAATATGCCACATGGGAAGTACTAGACAATTTTTATTTCCTGGTTGTGAAGTTAGATATTATGCAAATAACTAGATATATAATTTATACTAAAATTCTCTGTGATGACCTGGTTGTCTGTGAAGGTGAATCTAGTACCTACCCATTATTATTAATTCAAGTTTGTCCTCTATTTTAAAATATTGATAAAGATTAACAACTTCTCTGGTTTTTGCTTTTTTTTTTTTTATTACTTTTCATGGTATTCTAAATATTTTCTTTTTTTTTCCGTCTAGATTTAGACCCAGTGACCAGACAACTTATGCTCCAAACAGCTAAACCAACTTTTGGCCATTTGACTGACGTAAGTAAAATGTTCAGGTTATAATAAATACCACTATTTATAGAAATTTGATGAAAGCATTTATGTTTTAATGTCTAGTAGCTTTGCTACTTAAATAGCTAATATTATCCAATTTCTAGAAAATAAGAGAATGGGACATTTGTAAAAGTTCTTATAACAGTCATCCACTTACTTATGCTTTAATGCTACTTATGGTAGTATTTTTGGTAACAGAAATTTGTAACAGACTATAGAAATTTTCATAGGCTGATTCACCAGAATACTCCATATAATAAGCCTTACGTAAAAGAGTTTCATGTTTTTTCAAAAGAGAAATACAGGCATTTAAACAGATGTTAAAAAATCTGCATGTCATTATTTCTTAAGTTTTAGCACATCCAGTTTATGTGAAAAATATTCAGTATATATACTTTATGCTATTCTTTATAAAATTTGTTTCTAATATATCTGTACAGTATATAAAAAAAAGATAACTACAATTCATTAGTCCACACCAGAACATTTAGTTAGTTCATACTAGAATATTTATTAACTTATGTAAGATATGTAATTAAAAATTTCTAAGTTTAAACAAGTATATGATGTAATGAAGAATATGGAGAACATTTAAGTCAACAGATTTCCAGAGGGCCTGGAGAAAGCCAGATGGCCTAATGCTCCTCTTGAGCAGAAGGCAGAACCTAAATAACCTAAACACCCCAAAGGTCACATTTGCAGTGGCCGTTTTAAAGGTAGAAGTCATATTCTGGTCCTAAAGAAATTAACTTCCTGATATGAGAGGAGTTTGGGAGTAAATTTGGGGTTTAGGTTCACCTGGGGATATTCCTGGTGGGTGGTCCATGGCTCTGAGGATGAAATGTGGCAAGTAGCCCAGGACTGAGCTTCTCTCCACCTCTAAACCTTAGTTCTTCCCTGCTTGTAGCAGTAATAATTGCCTACTTCCAAGACTTTAAGATCTGTCTACTGACCTCTGCCGACAAAAGTGTAACTTGGTCTGACTCAACTGAGGACGACAAGTCTGGGGTTGAGGGAAGAGCAAAGTCTTATGTTTTCCTCTTCTTTAGAAGAATGTGTTTTTTACAGATGCAGATATTTTTCTGTGGGAAAAAATGACAGAGAGTTATTCACCAGTATTGGTGGAGATAGAAAGCGCTAGGAAGGGCTGCCTAACTTGCTGAAGCTGTCACTTGAGTGAGAAGCTGACAGAGCAGAAATCTGGATGTGCTTCCCAGGGATCTGTCTCTTATGTGGAATGCCACCTGTCAGGGAAACAGGCAGTGGAAAAAGTGAAGTGGAGCAAGGAGAAAGTCCTAGGCTGGAAGTGTGGCCAGTGAGGGACTTGGGAGGAAATAAAAGATAGACGTTTACAATTAAGCTCTTTTAAGGTGTTTGCAGTGTGGGTTTAAAGCAAACCCTCTGTTTTCCCTTAATATCTTCAATTGCTAACTAATGATTTTAATGTGAATGGGATTTGTTTCTTAATACTGAGTGAAAAAAAAGGCGCTGACTCAATTTCCAGTTTGGTGGGGGCCAGAACACATGCTGTATACAAAGCCAGCCACATCTGTGTTAAGCCATGGAGCCCAAGCAAAGTAAAACACTTTATTCTGCAATGTGCTAGTGATCCTGTGAATGCTCACTTTTAAATCTGTATTTGTTGCTATGTTGTTGGTGACAGTTCTCAAGCTGCTTCAAATATTGCCTCCTTCAGGGGCATCTATTCTGGTGCTTTGTGTAAACTAGCATTATTTCGTTAACTAATTCTGGCAGCCAAAATTAAATGAGCAGATCTGCATAAAACACCTGTATCTTTTATACACATTATTTATGGTGATCAACATTTCTCCACAGACCTAAAAATATTTTGACTAGTTTATAAAATTGAAGAGCCTCGGACACAACTCACTATTATCTGTATAATTATTGGGTATTTAAACAAAGCCAAATTTTTCTATGTGATACCACAAAGAGTCAGATCCAGGAATTAATCTAGGACCTCACTCCCCACTCAGCTACTCAGTTTTTCCCTGCTTTTTCACTCTTTATTCTAAACTACTGACTTTATACCTGGCTTCTGTGTTATACTGTAGCCGGCCAGAGAAGAGCTGTCCATCCAGTCGACCAAGTTTATAGACCAACTGACAAAGGAAAGGTAGCACTGCTGAAATAATACAGCAGAAAACCTGGTGTCCAAGGCTTGCCACCATCACTTGTGTCCTTACCTTCCTAGAGATGTTTGGCAAATTCACTCTCCTGCCTGCTAAGATCAAGTGACTGGCATTCCTTACCAGGGAAGTTAGCAGATGAGGCATCCCCTTATGAAATCTGGAAAAATAAATGTACAGTCTTAGGAAAAGCCCACAGCCCCTTGTCAGTGCAGCATACCCTTCCCCTCATCAGTCCTAGAAAAATCTGCCTCCCCTCCAGTTGCATCCTCAGTCATATATTTAGGCAGTAAAGCTATAACTGTGCTGTGGCGAGGCTAGCCAGTTTGTAGATGGATATTTAGAATTTAAAGCACCATGTCTACCATTCTACCTAAAATATGTCCAGTTGGGGATAACTCACATCTTGATATGATAGTTCTTAGCCACAAAATGCTGATGGTAATCATGGGGTCTTTTACATTCTATGGAACTGAGATTAGGGCTCTGGTGCCTGGATGGAGGCCATGATTACCTAATGTCTCTGTCCAAGGTGTTCACATGATCACAGGTGAGATTCTGACATTACTGAAAGTTATCTCTGATTCTGGTGAAACCAAAACCGTCACCCTATTACAGGAGCTCACCAGGGATTTGGGAGTTTATCTTTGTTCTTATGATTGTCATTCTCCCAATAACCAACCTCTTCACAAGGCAGTTCATATGGTCCTTAGTTATAGCTATATAGTCTGCTAGCTACTGAAAACAATATTTGCCTCCATCAAACTTTGGCCAACCCATGCTTGCATTATCATAATGTGTCTTTTTAGATGGAGCGGGAAACTTGTCACAGAAAGACATGAACAGTTGTTCTTCTGACTTTACCATTTCCTGAATGTTGGTTTAAGCTGAAATCTACCACAGCAGGTGCAGACGTTACTGGCAAATAAAGATAGCTTTCATATTCTCTCTTACTCTAATTTTTAGTACTCAAATTTACCCAAATAATAAATTATATATATTCTTTGATATTTAAGTGAACTACATATTGGAATAAAATGTACCTATAGAAATGTGCACATTAGCTTAAGTATACACCTTGCTGAATTTTCAGAAAGTGGATATACCTAAGCAGAAACCAAACTGAGAAACAGAATATTACCATTACTCCAGGATACTACCTCATATCCTCTTTCAGTCCCTCCCCTAAGGGTAGTCACTACCTTACAACTAATAACAGAGTTTATGTTTGGCTGTTTTGGAAACTTATATAAAGAGAATCATAAATATATCCTCTTTTGTTTCTAGCTTCATTTCTTAATGTTATGTTTGTGAGATGTATTGTATAGAGTGGTAATCTATTGTCATTGAGATATATAATTGGTAGACATTTGGGCTATTTCCAGCTTGGGGAAATTATGAACTATGTTGCTAAAGATATTATTTAAAAATTTTATAACATATTATGAATTTTTGTTCTAATACACCTATGAGTAGAATTGCTGGATCATTGGATAATCATATGTTCATCTATATTTTATCCTGCCAGACTGTTTTTCAAAATGATTATATTAATTTACATTTGTACTAGCAGCTTAAGAGAATTCCAGTTGCTTCACATCCTTGTCAAAATTAGTACCTTTTGCCTTTTTTATTTTAACCTTTCTGCTTGGTGTATAGTTATATCTCAGTGTGGATTTAATTTATATTTCCCAGACTTCTGTCTAATGAAGTTGGGCATATTGGTTTTGCTAACTCTGTTTCCAGGTTCTCTATCTTCCCACCACTTTTTTATGGCTTTCAGTTTGAGGGACATGCCTAAATCACAGTACATTTTTAGGAAAGTGATTGACACTATGGTTACCCAGTGAATAGTTCAAGGATGCCTATCAATTCCTTAATATCTGTGATATTCAAATAAAATCTCCACTGCTCATAACTGATCTTTTACCACAGGGTTAATTTTATATAAGACAATTAGATCTTTTATTCTATCACTAAAACATGTATACCATGTTTTTTTAATTAGTGTGCTAATGAAAATACCTCTTGGGGGGAAGAGAGCAGTTGGCAAACAAACATAGAAGGCACATGCTAGTTGTGTAAAAATATGGTAAACTAAGAATTTGCAACGTGTGTGGAGACTCCTTTTCTCTAACTTTATCCTTTATGGAAAGATTTGTTCAATAAATGTGGAGCCAGGCTCATGGAGAATAATGGAGGCCTGGAAAATACATGAGTAATTATTGACAGTGGAGCCCTGGTGGTGCAGTGGTTAAGCACTAGGCTGCTCACCAAATGGTTGGCAGTTCAAACCCACCAGCAGCTTCATGTGAGAAAGACGTGACAGTCTGCTTCTGTAAAGATTTACAGCCTTGCAAGCCCTATAGTGCAGTTCTACTTTCTCCTAGAGGGTCTCTATGAGTTGGAATCAACTCAGTGGCAATGGATTTGGTTTGGGGTTTAATTATTGACAGAATGTGCAAAAAAATAGTTTTAGGTGTGGAAATAAACTCAAGACACTGAAAGGCTAAGCTTTAACTGAGTTGACTTGCGTAAGTTGGAAGAGGAACAAAAGGAGCAAAGTGAATAAATAAACATTTAAAACTTTATGACTCAAGTTCCACATTTGCTAAGTTTTACCTCAGCATATGTTTTAGTTATCTAGTGCTGCTATAACAGAAATACCACAAGTGGATGGCTTTAACAAACAAATTTATTCCCTCCAAGTTTAGGAGGCTAGAAGTCCGAATTCAGGGCATCAGCTCCAGAGAAGACTTTCTCTCTCTGTTGGCTCTGAGAGAAGGTCCTTGTCATCAATCTTCCCTTGGTCTAGATGCTGCTCAGTATGGGGACCCTGGGTCCAAAAGACACACTCTTCTCCTGGCTCTTCTTACTTGGTGATAAAAAAGTCCCTCTCTGTTTGCTTCCCTCTTTTATATCTCAAAAGAGATTGACTCAAGATACAACCTAACCCTTTAGACTGTGTCCAGCCTCATTAACGTAACTGCCTCTAATCCTGCCTTATTAACATCATAGAGGTTAAAATTTACAACACATAGGAAAATTACATCACTTCACAAAATGGAGGACAACCACACAATACCGGGGATCATGGCCTAGCCAAGTTGACACATATTTTTGGGAGACACACTTCAATCCATAACAGTATTGAATGTAATATTCAGTGAAACATATTAGGAAGAATAAAGCTAGTTATTTTTAAAAAGGAAATGTATAGCTGGGTGTATTAGCTCCCTAGGGCTGTTGTACGAAAGTACCAAAAAACTGGTGGCTTATAAGAACAGAAATTTATTGTCCCACAGTTCTGGAGGCTAGAAGCCAGGATACAGGGTGTTGGCAGGACCAAATTCTCCCTCAAGGCTCTAGAGGAAGATTCTTTCTTGTCTTTCCAGCTTCTGGTGGCCTCAGGTGTCCCTTGGCCTGTAGATGCATCTCCACATAGGCATCTTTCCTCTCTCTGTGTTTCTTTACTTCTTTTCAGGGCACTAAACAGATTAGTTTAGGATCCACCCTACTCAGGTATGGCCTCCTGTTAATTTGTAACATCATCAAAGACCCTATTTCCAAACTATGTAATATTCACAGGTGCTTCACAGGCCTTCAAATTTTGGAGGACACAATTCAACCCATAACATGAGGACATTAGTGAAAATCCATACTCTTGAGCAAATCAGAGTTGTTATAAGAGCAGAGCAATTAAACTTAAATTTTTAAAGATAAAAATCCAAAATGTTCCCACTCTAGGAATTTAGGAGGCATGATAAATGTGAAGACAGCAGGAAAATGAAAAAGAAGTTGCTTTCATTTAGGCCTGACCTACTTCTTCAGCTCATCTGTCAGCGAATATGTTACTCTTTGGAGATTTTGCTCAAAGTCCCTATAAAACCACATATGTGTTATACAAAAAGGAAATGACTAAATACTCTCTAGAAGAGTGAGTTTACAATGCTTGTTCCAATATTTACCTTCTTCACCTGACTGACATTTTGAATTGTATCTGTAATGCTTAGCTGAATAGTTCACAACTGCAATCAGCAGAATAGCAGTGATGAAAAAGGGGCCATACGTAGCACTGGAAAACATGTAGTCCCAAGTCTTTGCTCCTGGCACTCCCCATTTATCAGGGTGGCTGACATTCAAAGACAGACAAGACAGTGTGATAACAAAATGGAGAAGGCTTGTAGATGTAATGCTCCTTTACCCCACAATGTGGGATTTGTAGTTTTTCCAGCTTCTTTTTGACTTTTTGTTGGGTGACCAGCTACAAAATGGACCTAACTTTAAAAGTGAGGAAAGGAATTATTTTCCTTTTCTAATATGAGTCTCAAAGTGGAACACATAACAGAATCACGTGTGAAACTTTTTGAACATTCGCATTCACTCTGCCCTTACTTGCTCTTACTTGCTGGCAGTGTCTAATTCAGGATATTTTAGTTGAATGTCAGACATCTGCATTTTTTTGTTTTATTTATTTATTGTATGATCCTTTTTATAGTCAATATCTAGAATAGACAAATTCATAGAGACAGAACACAGAATACAGGTTACCAGCGGTTGGGGGGAGGGTATAATGGGAAATTTTTTTTAATGAGTATATGAGCCAGAATCGACTCGATGGCGGTGGGTTTGGTTTTGGTTTTATAAAGTATATATTTGGGTTAATAAAAAAAGGTTTGGAAATAGATAGTAGTGATGACTACACCACATTGTAAATGTCCTTGTTGTTGTTCTTAATTATCTTCTAGTTGCCTACGATACACAGCAACTGTCTTAGTTATCTAGTGCTGCTATAACAGAAATACCACAAGTAGATGGCTTTAGAAAACAGAAATGTATTCTTTCACAGTTTAGGAGGCTAGAAGTCTGAATTCAGGGTGTCAGATTTGAGGAAAGACTTTCTCTGTCCCTTGGCTCTGGGGGAAGGTCCTTGTCATCAATCTTCCCCTGGGTCTAAGAGTTTCTCAGCATAAGAGACCCGGGGTCCAATGCATGTGCACCACTCCCAGGTCTTCATTCTTGGTAGCAGGATGTCGCTCTCTCTATGTGGGCTTCTCCCTCCCTTGTATCTATTGTAAGACAAAAAGTGATTCAGGACACATCCCTGGGAGATTCTCCTTACAGGAGATCTTGGCTGTGACCTGAATAAGGATGTTGCACCCCACCCTAATCCCCTTACAGCTTATTGGCTGATCACATCAGAGCACATCATGGGGGATGATTACATCATTACATAATTGCCAAACCACGGAAAATCATGGCCCAGCCAAGTTAACAGATATTTTTGGGGGAGATAATTCAACCCATGACATTGGCCTTGTGTATAACAGAACTAAACATTTCCTAATCCTGTGCTGGAGCCCTGGTGGCTCAGTGGTTAAGAGCTATCTCTGCTAACCAAAAGGTCAGAAGATTGAATCCACCAGCTGTTCCTTGGAAACCCTATGGGGCAGTTCTACTCTGTCCTATAGGGTCACCATGAGTCAGAATCAACTCAATGGTAACGGGTTTGGTTTGGTATGTTTTTAGTTCTGTGCCATCTTCACAATCGTTACTATTTTTGAGCTCATTGTTGCAGCCACTGTGTCAATCCATCTCATTGAAGATTGGGACCCTCTTTTTTGCTGACCCTCTACTATATCGAGCATGATGTCTTACTCAAATGGTTGATCATTTCTGATGACATGTCCAAAGTAAGTGAAACGAGGTCTCCCCATCTTCGTTTCTAAGGAGTATTCTGGATGTACTTCCTTCCAAGACAGATTTGTTAGTTCTTCTGAAAGTCCGTGGTATATTCAATATTCTTTACCAAAGAAAGCTGCATTTTTAAAAGCTTCATAAGTGATTCTATTAAAACTTCCATCAAACTCAAGGGCATTTTCCTGAAGTCAACCCCAAACTACTTATTTAAAACTCCAGTGTTTGGTCTTGAGGTAAACCCAAACTACTTTTTAAAATCCTTGGCCCAACCCAGGTTTTCTGTTCAAGTATATGCCCTTTCCTTATCAAGTAATGCCCTTTAAATGGTGATGACAATCCTAGTTTAGTTCCACTAACACTTAAGGGAATTTATTACATATTGGGCAAGACACAATGAAATAGTAATTTTCCAAAAAGTTTTCAGGAAGGAGAACCTGAAAAATTAATATTTGTCACTTATTCCCACTCAGTTCAGAATTTGGATTTGAGGATTTCCTAAAAAAAAATTCTGTTTAGCCTTTTGCTAAGATCTGAAATTTTTCAAAATGTGCTTTTTTTTTTTTTTTAACTTTGAAAGCCTTTTATATGTTATGCAAAACATATAAAAATGAAGCCAAAAATGATGAAAAATTTTGGTTGAAAAGGAGGTTGGCGTGCCTTTGATCTATGTGCTCATGTGTATACATGTACAAGTGTATACTCAGGACAACTGCTAAAGCAGTATAGCTATTGAAACCCACTACTTTAGACATCCTATAGTCTGTGGATGGGCTGTGGCTGATCCTTGTGTCCATCTAGACTGCGTTGGCTTTTTCTGTAGTGTGCTCTGTGTGATGTCACAGCTCTTCTGACTATACTATGGTGTAAGACTATAGGTGTGGATGTTGTCTTTAAAATCCTTTTTATTAGGGCATATGTAAAATATTTTTCTAGTTTTGATTCCAGCAATAAGTCTTCTCCTGAATGACTCATTTACTTTCATTTCAAAGATGCTGTCCTTCCTTGTGTTGACTACTGGAAAGCTTTGGGCTAAGTTTGTGGTCCATCTCCATCAGACGTGCAGACGTACCTGGCACATATTTGTGTACCCTTCTCTCTTCTGGCTTCATCTCCTCTTCCTATCCTCATTTTCCCCCGTCTCAATTTTCTCACTCACTCTCAATTTCTTTTATCTTGTAGTGTTATACGCATTTTCATAAGAAAATCTTTTCAAGACATATTGTTTAAAAAGAAAAGAAACTGAGTCCAGAGTAATTATTTTCCCATAATGCCAACCATCTAATTTTAAATCATTTTAACTTTAACCTATATAATCTGAATAAAATAATTACATAATAGTAATTTAGTAATTTTTTTTTTTATTACTGATATTTTGGGGACAGTTTTGCTTAATTCTTTTGCTTAATGAGTTAATAATATATGATAAAGGACAATGGACAGAGGTAATTATAGTGTCAATATAATCCAAAAAGTATTTTTAATTAAATGGATAAAACCAGCCCTTTTCCTTTATGTATATTTAGAATAGACTCAATAGGCCCCCCTTTGATTTTATTGAGCATTTAAAATAATAAATTTATTCCTTGGAAATACCAGCACCAATCATTACGATCATAGGGGGTCATCCACACTACATGATTCATGGCTTTTGATATTGAAAATATAAGTTTGGACTGAGTTGTTTCTCTAAGGGAAATATAAATAAGAGCCAGAAACAGGACTTGAAAAAGCTCTAGTGTGACTGCGTTTATATTTCTACTAACTCACGTATGAAAATAAAGTTTAGTAAATAAAAAGCAAATGTTAGGTTGCGATATGAAAATTGATCTGCTTCTAATTGGAACAAGTGTTATGGTCCCTTAAAATATTACCCTTGATTAATATGCTTTTCTTGTGTAATTATTGTAAGAGATTCTTCTGTTCGTAATTACAAATAGTATTCCTGAAGGAAAAAATAATAATAAATAAAGGAAATTTCTGGAACTTGGTAATGATTTATGCTTTTGAAAAAATTTTTCCAAGTTTTACTAAAGATACTTGCCTACTAGAACAACACATATTTTATAAATAATTTGATAACAAAGAACATTTGAGGTTCACTATTATTTTAATAGGGATAGTATTTTTGAAGCAAAACAAGAGGCATGCTATTGAATTTGCAATGAAATTTTTATTGTTGTTTATGTGTGTGTAGGTGTAATGCATTATTGATCATGAAAATATAGTTAGTGAAATGAATAGTTTAATTTATGCCTGTTCTTTTATATATAATTAATATTGTTAGGCTTCTCTTTAAGTAAATTACGTTCAAATTATTCAACCTGTGTTTAATGGAATGGCAGAGCGTTTTATCATAACCTGTACTGTTTCCATGTGCTGATGACTCTCAGGGGCTAATGACCCAAACATTTTCACCACAATTGTCTTACTGTATTTAGTAGGAAATTACAGTTACCATACAGCCTTTTTATTTTTTCATTCCACTGACATGATTTAATAACAAACATACTATGTGACAGGTTATATTATCAACCATGCTGACTTTACTTAATGCTTATCATTTCTGTACATGTACTGGCCTTCTAATGGCCATGTGTTTATTTTCAGGACCAAATGCTTCAATTCTAAGAAAAAGTATGATTTTTCTACTAAAGAATATAATTCTGTGTTCTCACATGTCCTTCTTTATACCTTAGAAGATTAGTGTTCTTTATAATTATGAGGTTTAACAAAAATCTAAAGTCTTTCATTTATCAAGTTTGGTTTTACATATTTTCAGATTAATGATAAATATTTAGCTATTTTTAGATCTGTTTTTAAACTCAATTGATTCAGGATAAAATTTCAAACTGTATACATATATGTATATAAGTGAGAGAGAAACAGAGAATATGCCCAGTTGACCTCATGAGGGAGACAGAGCAAGGCTACACGTTAAGTAGCAGTTAAGTCATTTTGGAAGTTTGTACAAATTAAAATTGAAACATCAATGTGATATGATCATTGTTTGCTCCAATTCACTTTACAGGTGGTTGCTGACTTAAGAAGTATTTGAGTTACAATGAACCACACTTAGGACCATCTTTTTTTTTTTTTGTACGTCTTATGGATATTGATGTATGTGATATGTACTATATACAAGGTTGCAGCACTGATGTTATCATTCATCAGTGCTCACTCATTCGACTTACATCAGAACTGACTTACCACGGAGTCATCAGAATGGGAACCCTGTGCCCCATGGTAATTTGGAGCTACCTCTGTTTTGTTTTGTTTCTTGCAGACATTTACATTGACTTATAATGTACATATAGTAAAAGTGCACAATTCTTTACAGCACAGGTCAATGAATTTTTATGAAGTGAACACAGTGTGTGTTCACTACACAGTTCATTATCTGGAATATCACCAGCACTCCAAAAACCTGCTTTGTTTCCTCTCCCAGTCATTGATCCCTCCCCAAAGGTAACAATTAGTCTAACTCTCTCATCATAGATTAGTTTTACCTCTTCTTGAAATTTATATAGATGGAATTATACAGTATGCATTCTGTTTTCACTGGCGGCCCCCTCCCCGACAAAGTTTTGTCTATGAAATTGGTGTAGCAGTCGTTGGTTCTTTTTCATTGTCAAATGGTATTCTTTAGTATAAATATGCTACAATTATATAGTATGAATAGCTACAATGTATTCTACCATTTTTGGACATTTTGGCCTTTCCTAGTTCCAAGTTTGTTTGTTTTCCAAGTTTCCTAAATTGCCAAGTTTTTGGTTAAAACTTGAGAATATTAAGAATAATGCTGTAAGTTGTGGCTCCAGGTAAGATGGAGTAAGAATATACCTCCCTGCCTCTCCCTCTGAACGAAGCTATAAAACCTGGACAGAATACATAGAGAAGTTATTTGAAGATTCTGAAGAGTAGATAATGGCAGGTAGATTGGGAAAGAAGACTAGAGTTCAAAGTAACAGCAAACTAGCAGTGTGTTTTCAAAATTGTCTTGGCCATTGTTGTTGCTTTGAAATTTTTATATTATACATGCAAACTGCTAAATGGTGATCATCAATGCCTTCCAATAATATTTTGAAAGGTTTTGAATAATGGCTTTGGTTATATGCATCCCTAATATTCATTATTTGTACTAATCCATAAGGTATCATTTTCTTCATTTCATGTTGTTTTTTCCATATAAACTAATATTTATATGTTGACTTTTTATCCAATGTCCTCACTTAAAGGTAAGAAGTAGTCCGTTTTTAGACCTGCCTTCTTTTTTAAGCTTAATTAATTCCAATAGCTTGCATATAGATTTATTTTTTGTCAAAATATTAATACCATCTGTGAATAATGGAAGTTTTATTTATTCTTTATCATGCTTTATGTTTTTAGTTTGTTTTTCATAACTCATTACATCAGCTAGCACATCTACAATACTGAATAGAAGTGATGGGCACTCTTTTCTTATTTCATATCTCAGGTGGGACAATTTCAATGTTTCACCATTTATGTTGAATTTTTGTAGATACTCTTTATTAGATAAAGACAATTTGCTAAAATTCTGGTTTGCTAAAGGTTTTCATCATAATGATTGTTCAGTTTTTCCAGATATTTGTCCTACATCTGTTCAGAGGGTAGTATAATTTTTATCTATTATCTTTTAAAAGATGGCATTGATACTTTTCATATTTTAAATTGACATGGTCATGCTGTAAGGAACCCAGCTTGGTACTATTTTTTATAATGCTTTATTACATTTAATATTTTCTTATTCACTCCTTTTTTACTTTTAAGTACATGAGAATATTGGATTTGTACTTTTCCTCTCTTGTAATATATTTGTCACTATTTTTTTACTTGGCCCTTTAAACAATTTAAAGAGTTTTTAATTTTTCTTTTCCATTGTATGGAGAAGTATGTTTAAGAAAGGTATTATACTTTAATTTTTTTGTAAGATTCAGTAGAAAAGATTTAGGTCAATTAAGCCTAGAGTAATATATCAAAGTCTTTAATATGCCAAAAACCCATTGCCATCAAGTTGATTCTGGCTCATAGCAACCCTGTAGGACAGAGTAGAACTGCTCCATAGGGTTTCCAAGGAGTGACTGGTGGATTCAAACTGCCAAACTTTTGGCTAGTAGCCAAACACTTAACCAGTGCACCACCAGAGCTCCTTTTTAATGTATAATACCTATATTTTATTTATTTATTTATTTATTTTTATAGTTTTGGTTAAGTTGTGTTTTTCGAGAACTTTGATCCATTTTGTTCCATTGCTGTTTGGCTTCCATACTTGTGGTTGAGAAATCCATTGTTGGTTTTATTATTGTCTTTTAAATGTAATGTGTATTCTCTGACTAGTTTTAAGATTTTTTTCTGTCTTAACTTTTCAACTTATGATATATGTACCCAGCCCATGGCTGTTGAGTTGATTCTGACTCACAGTGACCCTGTAGGACAGAGTAGAACTGCCCCGCAGGGTTTCCAAGGAGCACCTGGTGGATTTGAACTGCCGACCTTTTGGTTAGCAAATATAGCTCTTAACTGCTGGTTCACCAGGGTTTCCATGATGTATGTAGATGTGATATATTAATATTTTCCATTATTTGAGGAAAGTTCCTGGTCATTAATTTTTCAAATATTGCTTCTGCTCCAATATCACTCTGTTCTTCTTCTGGGACTTGGATTATAAATATACTGTGACTTTTCAATGTGTTCCTATACCTTTTATTCTCTTCTGGATTTTTAAAATCCCATTTTTTCCTCTGTGTTTCAATTTGATACTTCTGTTGATATATCTTCCAGTTTACTAATCCATATTTGCACTATCTGATTTTCTTCTAAATTCATCTATTTAGTTTTGTGATATCTATTTTTATAATCTCAGTTATCCTGTATATTCTTCATATTTTTATCTATTAAGTATCAGTGATAGTTAAGATTTTGTGTCAGCTTGGCTGGGCCATGATTCTCAGTGTTGTGGCAGTCATATAATGTTGTGATCACTTCTCTGTTGAGATTCGGTATGTGATCACTCCCATGATGGGATCAGCTGTGAGTTGGTACTGTGGGAGTGGGGCCTGTGGCAGCTCACTGCCCCCCTCAGCCTTCATCTCTTTATCCTCCACCACCTATCCCTTCCTGCTCTCTTTGCCGGGGTTTTTGCTCATTCTGGATTCTGCAGCTGTCTCCTGTTCATTTAAGCTATGATTCTTGGGACTTGAGCTAGCAGCTTACCTGTGGTCTTGTCTGCCAATCTTGGGATCTGTCAATCTTCACAGCCTGTGCGCAACATCCCTCCTCTCCAGCTTGCTGATCTTAGGTTCACCAGCCCCTGCAGCTACATGAATCAAGAAAAGCCTCTTTTTTGACCCACAGACTTGGGAAGTTGCAGCCTCTGCAGCCATGTGAGCCATTTCCTTGACATAAATCTCTCTCTCTCTCTATGTATATATACATTTATGCGCTTTACTGGTTTTGCTTCTCTAGAGAATCCAGCCTAATGCAGTATCATAGCTATTTTAGGATCCATGTTAATACCTGCTGGTTGGTTTCAATTGCAGTTTTTTATTCTTGGTTTTCAGTCTCGTGTTCTTATTTCTGGCATGCTTAGGTATTGTGATTGGCTGAATAATGTCCCTCAAATATATCTATGTTCTAATCTCTGGAACCTGTGGTAGGCTAGATACTTGTTCTTCTTCACCCCAAATGTCCAGGTTCTAATCCTTGAAACCTATGAAAGTTACCTTGTATGGCAACAGGAATTTTGAAGGTGTGATTAAGGATCTTGAGATGGTGAGATTATCCTGGATTATCTGGGTGAGCCATAAAGTAATTGTAAGGGAATTTATAAAAGAGAAGCAGAGAGCTATTTGAACACTGAAGAGGAAGAAGGTGATGTGTTGATAGAAACAGAGAAGAGGCGATGTGATATGGGACCACAAGCTAAGGAATGAGAACAGCCACCATGAACTTGAAAAGAAAAAATAGATTCTTTCCTAGAGTTTATGGAAGGAGTGTGGCACTTCCAACACATTCATTTTAGCCCACTGAAACTGATTTTGGATTTCTTATCTCCAGAGCTATAAGAGAATAAATGTGTGTTGTTTCAGTCTACCAAATTTGTGGTAATTTGTTTCAGCAGCTGTAGGAAACTAATACAGGAATTTTAAATTAAATGTTGGACTTCCTGTACTCAAAAAATTATTTGCGACCAGAATTTTGCTTTCTTCTTGGTAGAGAGGGTATGGAAGTTCACCTTAGTTTAAAGTAAACTTTTATGTTTTCAGGTTGCCTTTCTCCTAGTGTGTAGCCCTATTGTGTCTTCTTTGAAAAACTGGGATTTTAGCAAAAGCTCCTCTTCTTTTGGAGCCATTCATGCAACAAATGTAGTCTAAAACTGTCCATGACAGGAGGGATAAAATTATTTAAAAGCTATAGTCCCTTTATCCCAGGGACTCAGAATTAGAGACAGACATGGATATAACTCACATTAATAACTGTGCTATAATAACAAAAATGGTCAAAGATTTGTGGGATTTGGGAAGACACTGTTTAGCCACTCATATTATCTTGTTTTCTTGGTTCTGACTCATAGCAACCCTATATACAACAGAATGAAACACTGCTAGGTCCTGCATCATCCTCACAATCGTTGCTATGTTTGAGCCCACTGTTGCAGCCACTGTGTCAATCCATCTCATCAAGGGTCTTCCTCTTTTTTGCTGACCCTCTACTTTACCAGGCATGATGTGCTTCTCCAGGGGCTGATCCTTCCTTATAACATGTCCAAAGTAAGTGAGATGAAGTAAACCATCTTCAATTCTAAGGAGCATTCTGGCTGTACTTCTTCCAAGACAGATTTGTTCATTCTTCTGGCAGCCTGTGGTATATTCAATATGCTTTGCCAATGCCATAATTCAAATGCATCAATTCTTCTTTGGTCTTCCTTATTGATTGTCCTGCTTTCACATGCATATGTGGTGATTGAAAATACCATGGCTTGGATCAGGAGGACTTTAGTCCTCAAAGTGACATCTTTGCTTTGTAACACTTCAAAGTGGTCTTTTGCAGCAGATTTGCCCAATGCAATAGGTCGTTTGGTTTTGGGACTGCTGCTTCCATGGGCTTTGATTGTGGATCCATGTAAAATGAAATTCTTGCCAACTTCAATGTTTTCTCCATTTATCATAGTGTTGCTTATTGGTCCAGTTGTGAGGACTTCTAGTTTTCTTTATGTTGATATGTAATCCATACTGAAGGCTGTAGGCTTTGATCTTCATCAGTAAGCCCATCAAGTCCTTTTCATTTTCAGCAAGCAAGGTTGTGCCATCTGCATATCACAGGTTGTTAATGAGTCTTCCTTCAATTCTATGCCAAATTCTTCTTCACATAGTCTAGTTTCTCAGCTTATTTGTTCTGCTTACAGGTTAAATAAGTTTGGTGAAATGATACAGCCCTGATGCACATTTCTCCTGATTTTAAACCGCACAGTGTTCACTTGTTTTGTTCAAACAGCTACCTGTTCGTTTATGTACGGGTTTCACATAAGCACAATTAAGTGTTCTGTAATTCCCATTCTTCGCAAGTTATCCACAATTTGCATAGTCAATAAAACACAGATAACCATCTTTCTGGTATTCTCTGCTTTCAGCCAAGATCCATCAACATCAGCAATGACATTCCTCATTCCACATCCTCTTCTGAATCTGGTTTGAATTTCTGGCAATTTCTTGTGAAAGTACTGCTACAACCGCTTTGATCTTAAGCAAAATTTTACTTGTGTGTGATGTGAATCATATTGTTGAATAATTTCCACATTCTGTTGGATCACTTTTCTTTGGAATGGACACAAATATGGATCTCTTCCAGTTGGTTGGCCAGGTAGCTCTCTTCCAAATTTTTTGGCAGAGTCAACTGCACACTTCCAGTGCTGTATACCTTTTCTGAAACATTTCATTTGGTATTCCATCAATTCCTGGAGACTTGTTTTTCACCAGTGCCTTCACTGCAGCTTGGACTTCTTCCTTCAATACCATTGGTGCTTGATCGTATGCCACCTCCTGAAATGGCAGAACATTGACCAATTCTTTTCGGTACAATGACACTGTATATTCCTTCCATCTTCTTTTGATGCTTCCTGCATTGCTCAATATTTTGCTCATAACCCACTGCCACTGAGTCGATTTCAATTTGAATCCTTCAGTATTGCAACTCGAGGCTTGAATTTTATTTTCAGTTCTTTTGGCTTAAGAAATGCCAACCATGTTCTTTCCTTTTGATTACTCTTGCACATTTCATTTTAATACTTTGTTTTCTCGAGCTGCCCTATGAAATCTTCTGTTCAGCTCTTTTAATTCAACATTTCTTCCACTCACTTTAGCCACTCTATGTTCAAGAGCTACTTTCAGAGTCTCTTCTGACATCCATTTTGGTCTTTTCTTTCTTTCCTATTTTTTAATGACCTTTTGCTTTCTTCATGTATGATGTCTGTGATGTCATTTCACAACTCGTCTGGTCTTTGGTCATTAGTGTTTGACGCATCAAATCTATTCTTGAGATGATCTCTAAATTCAAGTGAGATATATTCAAGGTTTTACTTTGGCTTGTGTGGACTTGTTTAATATTCTTTAGCTTCAACTTGAACTTGCATATGAGTAATTGATGGTCTGTTATGCAGTCGGCCTCTGGCCTTGTTCTGACTGATGATATTGAGCTTTTCCATCATCTGTTTCCACAGATGTAATTGATTTGATTCTTGTGCATTCCACCCAGTGAGGTTCACTTGTATAGTCATGGTTTATGTTTTGAAAAAAATATTTGCATTACATAAGTCATTGGCCTTGCAAAATTCTATCATGGGATCTCCACTTCATTTCTATCACCAAGGCCATATTTTCTAACTACTGATCCTTCTTTTTTGTTTCCAACTTTCACATTCCAATCATCAATAATTATCAGTGCATCTTATTGCTTGTTTGATCAATTTCCTCGATGGCACTGGGTTTTGGGTAAGCTGGTAAAAATCTTCAATTTCTTCGTCTTTGTCCTGAGTGATTGCTGGGTAAATTTGAATAATAGTTGCATTAACTGGTCTTCCTTGGGAGCATATGGATATTATCCTATCACAGACAACACTGCATTTCAGGATAGATCTTGCAATGTTTTTTTTGATGACGAGTGTGATACCTTTTCTCCTCAATTTGTCATTCCTAGCGAAGTAGACCATGTGGCTCTCTGATTCAGAATGGCCAGTACCAGTCCATTTGAGCTCATTAATGGTTGGCATATCTATCTTCAAGTGTTCCTTTTTATTTTTCATAACTTCTAATTTTCCTAGATTCATATTTCATACACTTCATGCTCCAATTATTAATGGATATTTGCAGCTTTCTTCTCATTTTGAGTTGTGCCACATCAGAAAATGAAGGTCCTGAAATTTGACTCCATCTACATTGTTAAGGTCGAGTTTACTTTGAGGAGGCAGTGCTTCTCCAGTTATATTTTGAGTGCCTTCCAACCCGAGGGACTTATCTTCTAACACTATATCAGACAATTTTTCACTGCTATTTGTAAGGTTTTCACTGACCAATTTTTTAGAAGTAGATTGCTAGTCTTTCTTCAGTCTGGAAGCTCCACTGAAACCTGTTCATCCTGGGTGACCCTGCAGCATCACAGCAACACAAAAGCTGCCATAGTATGACAAAGTGACAGATGAATGGTGCTTCTCTACTTTTGATTCTGAAATTGTAAAATACTTATAGTCTTAGACTCTTTTTCAGCTAAGGGTGAGCACTTGGCCCAGCTCTAGTCTATGAAAAATAGTTATTCTCTGCAGAGGGCTTTACTTCTAAATATACAGTGTCTGACTTGGGAAACATTTTTGGCCTTTCCATTCTTCTAGCTTAGAATGTAGGCTTTGAGAGAAGAAGTGGCTGTATTGTCACCACACTAAACATAAAAACACTAAACACAAAATGATGCTGTTGCATGAAATATCAAGAGCCTGTTTCCTTGACCACATCAATGAATTGAACAACCTATGCACAGACTTCCACTACCTTAAATCAAGTCACTATTTTAAGCCATTGTATTATGGAAAAATGTTGAGTTCATTCTTATTCAATAGGAGAAGATCAAAGGGAGGAATAAGTAATTTTTCGGGTAGAAATTACAGAGAGGTATAAATGGAGTAATTCTACATTAAGAAAATTCTGTTTTGTCTAAAGCTTTAGGAATGAGCAGTCCTTTTCAGATGGAGCTGGTAGGAAGTCATGAGATGACCTATATTTAGAGCACCACATGATGCACTAAATAAGAAAAGAATCAAGTGAGGTTAAAATAGATAGAATATGATGGATATTATTTATGAAAGTCCAAGATGTAAGCTGGTGTCATATTTCGAAGTGTCTCGCTTTATATACATTTGGATAGGGTCACTATGAATTGTAATAGACTCAACAGCACACAACAACAACATAACTAGAAAGCCATTGATATTTTAAGGAAAGAGATACACTGTGTTTTAGAGAGATTACTCATGTGGAAAATAAACTGCGAGTGTGAGCCTAGTAGGAGCCCCTGGGTGGTGCAAACAGTTAAGCATTTAACTACAAGGCAAAAGATTGGTGGTTCAAAACCTTCCGGAGAAGCCTCAGAAGACAGACCTGATAATCTTCTTCCAAAAGTCACAGCCTTGAAAACCCTATGGAGCGGTTCTACTGTGCACACATGGGGTCACCACGAGTCGGAGTCAACTCGATGGGAACTAACAAAAACCAGTATACAAAGGATCTGATGTGGTTATCTATCCCAGGAATACTTGGTTCAATGGCTTCCACACATATACATTGAAATGATTTAATACAAATATGATCTTTTGATGATGGAACTCAATATAATCTATAAACTTACTTATGGCCTGGGCCTTTGATAATTTTAGATGAGTATCTATATCTACATGTAGTCACAAAGAGTAAAATCAACAGAAGTACTCCTGTTAAGAGTCCCAAGGTCTTTACTCTGTAGCACTATTTTTTTTTTTTCTCTTGACCTGACACATCTCCAATTCATTGAATTTCTTGGTAAAAAGTGAGGGACATCTGTTCAGTTGAGCTTTTCAAAATTGATATGTTAATTAAAAATGCCTTGGAACTTTAAACATTGTTTATTTTTCATGACACATATGTCCCGTGGCGTTTCATAATGGGTGTTGTCTTATAAATCTCAAATATAAATAAACAAATCAAGCTATTCATTATTGCTTCCGGACTTAAAGCTGTACATGATGTAACTCCAAGCACTTTCTTTCACCTTTTTTCTGGCCAGAATATTCTGGGATTCCCTCCAGGATAAAGAGCAGCTCAGTGGGATTCATGCACCTGTCACATCTGGAGTATCTCATCACGGCCTAGGCAGTATGCACAGAGGCCATGTGAAGGTTGCAGATTTCATAAAGCATGGCAGCCTGCCTATATTTTGTAGCCAACAACTACAAGTGCATTACCCAATTCTCTATTTTCTAATGCAGAATTCTGGTACATTATTTTTATTACTCATACCAACACCTAACACCAGCCATGTAATAATCAGGACAAATGACCATCAGTCTAGAAACCATTCACCATCTCTGTGGAAAGCAGGAAAAAAAAGAGAGACCCAAAGCTCTTCCTTTGGAATCATTGCATTGATATAGATTGTGAGAAAAGAGCTATGAGAAATAAGAATATAAATGCATAGGAACAACAAAAGCGACAATGAAACAACCTTTCTGAATAGGTACAGAAACTATTGGGAGTTTTTCCTCCATCTCTCCGGTCTCTAGTAGGAGAGTCATCCAGTTCTGAAGATATTCAAAGTTGGTTAAAGAAGGAACTGAATTTAAATTACTATAAATTAGACAATAAGGTTTTGAAAAAAATAATAGTCATTACGTTTTATTGACATACATGTTTGAATAGCATCCTCCAAAAGGGTTGCACTTTTACACTTCAAGATAAAACACAATGCTTAATATTTTAAATGGACAAATACATATAAGGGTCTGTCTGATAGTACATATTTCTGAATAATAATATAAATCAAGCCAAAAATAATTAATTTTAACATGATCAGAAGATACAGAATGATGTGCTTGACATACAATTCTGTTATAATTCTAGGCATTGAAATAAAGCAAATGTGAATTTTCCGATTCATTTAATTCTCATTACAATAGCAAAAGTAGTTTATAGATTTAAAATAATTTGTTAAAAAAATAAAACTAATGACACTTATGGGATTTAATTAATCCAAATTGAATAAACACTATGAAAGAATATTTTTAAAAAGATTAAAGTTTAGAAAAGATGAACATCTAGCAAAACCAAAAACTTTCTTTTTAATAAATGTTTTTGTTAAAAAGTCAAAAACGACTTACAGTTTGGTCTTGTATCCTTAGGTTCTGCATCCACAGATTCAACCAACCATTATTCAAAAGTATTAAAAAAAAGTAAGCTCCAAAAAGCAAAACTTGAATTTGCCATGTACCGGGCACTACACTGAATCCACACAAATGAAGTGATGTGTAGCCGTACCCTGCTGTAGCCTCCCACCATTTCACAGATCCTCAGTCTTTCTCCTGCACTTGTTATCTGAACATTGTTCACCTGAAGTCTTGGAATTAGTCTTTAAACAATGTGGTATAACAGCTATTAACATAGTATTTACATTGCATTAGGCAATAGTCTGGTAAGTTTAACCTTTTATTTATTTAGTCTTCATGGATTAATTGAGTACTTCCATTTAGATATGATGAAACTTCGTAGGTTTTTAGGTAAGTGATTTTAATCCATTAACAGTAACAAGATTTTATATAAGAACTTGTTTAAATGTTTTATCAGTTAACTATTACTGTATAACAAACCACCCCCAAATTCAGTGACTTTAAACATTAAGCATTTGTTGAGCTCCTGAGTCTGTGGGTCAGCTGAGTGCTGCTTCTGGCCTTGGCCAAGCTCACTTCGGCATCTGTAGTCAGCCAGTAGGTGAGCTGCAGCTTGGCCTTGCAGGTCTGGGCTGGGGCCTCAGTGAGAACAGCTATCCTGACTTGTCTTTGTGCTACATGGTCTCCTATTAAAACCCAATTAAAAAAAGACAGAAGTTTGGCGCTATAATAGATTCACATTAAAAACAAACAAAGAAAAGAAGTATTTATTCATTTTACAACAAGCTGAGCTGGCTCCACTGGCCTCTTGAGACTCCAGCTCAGGCTGACCACCTTCATTCCGGTCGCCTTCTGTGGTCAAAGCAAGTCATGTGGGGAGGGCGCTACCTCCTGATGGAGGAGCTGCAAAATCACCAAGGCCGTGGATACTGGGAATGGCAGAAAATTAGGCTAATTTCCCCATTGGTCTCTTACATTGGTTGTAGCTTATGACAAAGATAACGTGCTTTCTGTACTTTTATGCATTTCTGAAGGCTGAAACTTCGGAAGTACAGCGCACTTAGGCCTCTTCTTTCCTTTAATCCCTGAAATCCCTTGACATCAGATTTTAAAGATTATTTTGAAAATTAAATTTTGAAATTTTCTTAACAGAGTATGTTTAAATATTCAGGATGATACTTAGATCGTACCGGTAGGAAAAAGTCACAATGTTTCACCAAGTAAGGAAATATCTTAGAAAAAATTAGACGCGTCAGGATTCTTTTACAACACTGTGCTACTGTTGGAAGTTAACAGGGCTGTTGTCTTTCTGTATTACCCTGTTTTAGTGTCTAGCAGAGAGCCTGACAAACACTGGTTAAACTAGTGAATGAATTGAAATCAAAATACAGGACAGAGGAAAGAATGGGAAGGAAACGGAAGGAAAATTACTTCTTGAGAACAGGGAAAATACCTTTTCATGAGTGGAGCTCCAGGTCTTACTGACATAAAATGTCTGATACGTACCAGGATCTCAATACTTATTTACTTCTGTAGTTGAATACACTTGCCACGCATTTGGGACGTCAGATATCTAGCTACACACATTAGAACAGAAACAGCTCTAACGATACTCTTAATTTCCAAAGATATGTGATCAGGATAAGAGCTAACCTATTGTCTTTAATAAAAATTTATACTAATGCTGCCCCACTAAAACGTACACTCTATAATTCAATATACAAGTCACACTAAACATTGACCATCCCTGTCCCAAGTTCCTTTCTTTAGTTTCTTCCCTCACACAGGTAAATCTGAATGGTAAAAATGTAGTTTTCAAACTACATGTGGTTTTGAAGAATTCTGAAAACTGGTGATGAAACTTTAGTTTTCTATGGTAAAAGTTTAAAAAAAGACTAACCCATTACCCTCCTAACAAATATCATTATTATTTTCTAAAAATCAAACATTTCAGGGCTTTATTAGGAGTGA
This sequence comes from Elephas maximus indicus, assembly GCF_024166365.1. NCBI lineage: Eukaryota > Metazoa > Chordata > Mammalia > Proboscidea > Elephantidae > Elephas > Elephas maximus. Next base: position 54,349,314 of record NC_064833.1, on the reverse strand, counting down.
GTGTGATATTTTCCAAACACAGAAGGCCAAGACCAAGTCATAGGAAAAGAGCACCAAGGGGTGAGGTGCAAAAGGGATAAAACATGGATGTTGAAAGAAGGGGCATATTAAGGTCAAAACAGTCTGTCATTCCTCCATCTGCCTAAATAAACTCCAATCTTTGTTCATGTCTTCTGACATTCTGAAGTCTCTGTATACTAACTTTCAGACATTACATATGTGTATTCTCTGATAGATGTTTTCAGATCTTGACTGCTAAGCATAAATATTATCCGGTTTAGAATCACCAAATGCTTATGGATAACTAGAATTACAAGATCAAAGGATTAAGAGATGGAGCAGTGTGATTTGCAGGGTTCCTGGAAAGATTACTTGGAAAATATGAAACTTGAAGATAAGCCTAGCAAGGCAGACCAGAACTGGAAAGGGGACAGGCATAGTTGAACTCAAGGAAAGCTGCAAAAAAAAAAGAGAGTGAAAAAGAAGGAAGGAAAGAAAAGAAATATATCATTCATTTATATAAGGATTCAGATTGCTCTGGATGTGCAAATTTTATGTGTTATTTAAAAAACTTGTTGCAAGATATAAATAACATTGTCAAGCCCCTTTATGTATGTCATAATCAGATATTAGAAAAAGCAGTGAAATACAGAGTGAGTTATTACAAATAATTTCTCCACAGGTCTATGAATTAGAATAAAACTAGGTAATCAGTGATTACTATAGGCATTGCCTTTTTTCCCTAAAGGCATAAATAATACACTTACCTCATCTTTAATGACAAAAAGCGATAACATGGAAATAATCATGTAAGATGTTGCTGCATTTGCTATAAAAAAGAGAAAAACAACACTCAGCTGAGCTATTTAATATATTTTTTTTTATAGTGATGTACATACAATATTCCATGAATTTTTACAGGTACACTTCAGTGACTGATTACATTCTTCAACTTATGCAACCATTCTCACTATCTTTTTGCAAATTATCACACCACTCTTCACATAAATCCAATGCATTTTAAGCAAAACCCCCACTTTCTCCCTCCCTTTCACCCCTGGTGACTACTAATTACTTATGTTTTCTATATATTTGCTGATTTCATATAAGCGATGCCATACAGAATTTATCCTTTTGTGTCTGGCTTATTTAGCTAAGCATAATGTCATCTAGGTTCATCCATGTTGTAATTTTCTTTTTTTTTAAAAAAGATACTAGACATGTCTTTTTGTGTAATTCCTTATAATTTTAAATTGCCCAAGTTGAGAAGTAATAATAGCTGACACAGAACTCTTACCGTGTCCTTTACCTTTAATAACTAATGTAAATACAAGAGTCTTATGAGGTAGTTGATATTATTGTCTCCCTATTTAGGACGGGGGAATTGTGGTATAGCGAAGTTAAATTAACTTTCTTTCCCGAGGTCACCTGGCTAGTTAGTTTCAGAGCTGGCGTTTTGAACCAGGCTGTCTGACTCCATCCGCAAGCTCTTAACTAATCTACATATTGTCTCTTGAATAACACAGTCTATCAATGCCATCTTTTCTATTAATATTTCATACTTTGAAACTATGGGTAAAAATTGCTTGACCCATATTTTGATTTAAATATAGCATAATTCTGTTTTATTTAACATAGGCATTGGATATGAAACTTTATGTACTCTTTTTAAAAATGTTATCTAGTGTGTAACTGATAAGATTAAATTTCCTTTAACTTCTTTCTGTAGTGCTTAGATGGTATTGCAATCAAATATTATGTAAATCTATTTTCAAGCTTTGCCTTCAGAATAGTCTTAATTAAAAAATTTTTACTCTCACCTTTAAAATTTTTTGCTTACAAAATGTCGTTCATAAAAATTCTGTAAATAACTTGAGATACTACTGAAACTTACTTCTTACACCATTTAAAATGTAGTCAGTGAAAGAAAGCACATCCATTCAGTTAAATGTGAAACAGTGTGCATGCCAATATCTATCTTATCATTGCTCTGATGTTTTTTGACTGCCATGACATTCAAAATCTCAACTTGTTGATAATGTTTGACAATAGAGTCTTGACAATTTAGATCTTATCAGTTTTACAACTTATTCCTAAAATTGATTGCATTTGAAATTTAGTGGTCCTTGGCAGACCTGTGGTAACAAATAACGGCTAAAGGTATCATGTGTTCAAGACTTAGTCCAACATGCAGTCAAATTATGTAAAGTGGGTATTATTCTGTTTCCTCTTGGCCACACACCCTTCAAAAGCCAGAAAAGCTTTTTTAAAATCATGCTTCTATTTTTTTATCAATAATTTATTCATTTAAATAAGTTTCAAAACCATATTTCCAACTACTGATGATACTAATATTTGACCTTAAATTTCTTTACTTTCTTCTTTATTTCTTAGGACTTTCGATACACCTTTTTTCTAACTTTAATTTTTTTAATGTTTTTACATACCAAAATGTTTCATTTTAAAATCACATTTGAATGTTGATCTAGTAAATAACCGTAATGTCAACATTATTTTATTACTTCCTTTCTCCATATTACGGATAATGTTCTGAAGCTAGCCTGGTTTTCTTTTCTGTGTAGGTATCCTATTTTATTTTTCTCTTAAATTTTTTTTTTTTTTTTGCCCTTATTCCCTATTTCCCGTTATTTGAGGTCAGAAATTTCACACACACACACAAAATTCTACATGTGGGTCTTTTGCCAATGAAAGTTGGGCCTTTTTGTTCTGAACTTTTAACTCATTCCAGGGCTTAGTAAAAATTTCTTTGGTACCCACCAGTCATTTATTCATTCAACAAATATTTATCAAATGCCTACTATGTTCTAGTCAGCACCCTGAGTGCAGGGATAGAGTAAGTGGCAAAAAAGAGCTAGTGCCTGCAGAAGGAGACCAATAATAAAAATGTACACAAATGGTTCTGATTTTAATCAGAGCCAGGGAAAGATGGAGTGCCCCAGATTGGGAGTGGCTATTTTATAAGATAGGGAAAGACTTATTGATAGACTGACATTTGAGTAAGACTTGAAGGAATTAAGGGAATGAGCCAAACATTTATTTTAGAGCGGAGCATTGCACCTAGTAATTAGTTGATTAAAAGGTTGATCTTCCCAGTAGATACTTATTTTCCAGAAAAAAAAATTTTTTTTTCTTCTTATTTCTAACATTTATTTATATGAGATTATCTTTGTTTACCATATCCCATTTGCTTTCTATGTTATGCAGCATCTTACTGGTCTGCTCTGCCCTCCTTTCCAGCATTGCTAGATTTAAATCTTTTTTCTTCCATTTCAGTGGAATTTGGATGTGAACACTTGTATTCTGTCAGCCATGTCAAATTGGATATATCCCATTGAATATTTATTCCACCTAAAATTTATGCACTCTCTCCATCTTAGTACTCATAAAGAATAGATGCTTGGAGCAAGTTAACCAAATTAACCAGGAACATTTATATACTTGAGAAGAGCTTTCCTCTAGACATGATACTGAGTATAAATGTATCCTAGACATTTTTTTCAATAGTGAGTAGGTATATAAAATTAATGGGCAAAGATTGACATCTTTTTTTTTTTTTTAATCTGTTTTTTCCAGTTCACTGGTTCTCATTTCTTCTATTTCCATTTTAGTGGTTTCTAATGGAAGAAAGTAAATCAATTTATTTTTCTTCACGGTAGTAAAATCTTAGTAAAATATGTTAATCCCTGAATGCTGGTGGAATCTAATACTGGCCTTGGAAATAAATAAAATTATTTACTTGAAAAAGAATGTATTCCTTGGGTAATTGCAAGGCAATTTTTTGAAGTTTTTCCCATGTTACCAAATGGTAAGTAGATACAGTTCTCACAGTAGCAAAGGTTGTGGGTAAGGGAATGCAGGGACTTTTATCTGCTATTACTTTGACCTTTTTTCTGTGAAACAAAATACATTTACTTAAATGAGTTTACAGTGTATTACAAGCATACCTCATTTTACTGTGCTTTGCTTTATTGTGATTCACGGATATTGCATGTTTTACAAAATCAAAAGTTTGTGGCAACCCTGGATGGAACAGGTCTATTGGCTCCATTTTTAACAGCGTGTGCTCACTTCGTGTCTGTGTCACATTTTGGTAATTCTCACAATATTTCAAACTTTTTCATTATTATCGTATCTGTTATGATGATCTGTGATCAGTGATCTTCGATATTACTATTGTAATTGTTTTGGGGTGCCACAAACTGCTCCCATATAAGACGGCGAACTTAATAAATGTTGTGTGTGTTCTTACTACTCCACCGACTCTCCCATCTCTCTCCCTCTCCTCAGACATCCTTATTCCCGGAGACATGACAATATTGAAATTAGGCCAATTAATAACCCTAAAGTGGCCTCCAAGTGTTGAAGTGAAAGGAAGAGTAACAGGTCCCTCACTTTAAATCAAAAGCTACAAAGAATTAAGCTTAGTGAGGAAGGCATGTTGAAAGTCAAGATAGACCGAAAGCTAAGCCTCTTGTGCCAAATGGTTAGCCAAACTCTGAATGCAAAGGAAAAATTCTTGAAGGAAATTAAAAGTGCTACTCCAGTGAACATAAAAATGATTAAAAAAGTGAAATAGCCTTATTGCTGATATGGAGAAAGTGTTAGTGGTCTGGATAGAAGATCAAACCAGCCACAATATTCCCTTAAGCCGAAACCAAATACAGAGCAATGCCTTAATTCTCTTCAAATCCGTGAAGGCTAAGAGAGGTGAGGAAGCTGCAGAAGAAAAGTTTGAAGCTAGCAGAGGTTGGTTCATGAAGTTTAAGGAAAGAAGCTGTCTCCATAACATAAAAGGTGCAAGGTGAAGCAGCAAATGCTGATGGAGAGGCTGCGGCAAGTTATCCAGAAGATCTACCTGAGAAAATTGATGAAGGCGGCCACACTAAACAAATTTTCAGTGCGGATGAAACAGCCTTATATTGGAAGAAGATACCATCTAGGACTTTCATCACTGGGAAAGAGAAGTCAACGCCTGGCTTCAAAGTTTAAAAAGACAGGCTGACTCTTATGTTAGGGGCTAATGCAGCTGGTGACTTTAAGCTGAAGTCAATGCTTACTTACCATTCCAAAAATCCTAGGGCCTTTAAGAATTATGCTAAATCTACTCTGCCTGTGCTCTATAAACGGACCAACAAAGCCTGGGTGTCAGCTCATCTGTTTAAAACATGGTTTGCAGAATACTGTTGAGAACTATAGCTCAGGAAAAAAAAAAAAAAAGATTCCTTTCAAAATATTACTGCTCATTGCAATGCACCTGGTCACCTAAGAATTCTGATGGAGAGGTACAGGGAGATAAATGTTGTTTTCATGTTCATGCCAGCTAACACAGCATCCATTCTGCAGCCCATGGCTCAAGGAGTAATTTCTACTTTCAAGTCTTATTATTTAAGAAATGTATTTTGTAAGGCTGTAGCTTCCATAGATGGTGATTCCTCTGATGGATCTGGGCAAAGTACGTTGAAAACCTCCTGGAAAGGATTCACCATTTTAGATGCCAGTAAGAACATTCTTGATTCATGGGAGGAGGGCAAGAGACCAACATTAACAGGAGTTTGGAAGAAGTTGTTTCCAACCCTCGTGAATGACTTTGAGAGGTTTAAGACTTCAGTGGAGGAATTAACTGCAGATGTGGTGGAAATAGAAGAGAACTAGAATTAGAAGTAGAACCTGAAGATGTGCCTGAATTGCTGCAATCTCCTGATAAAGCTTTAATGAATGAGGAGCTGCTTATGATAAGCAAAGAAAGTGGTTTCTTGAGGTAGAATCTACTGCTGGTGAAGATTCTGTGAACGTTGTTGAAATGACAACAAAGCATTTAGAATATTACATAAACTTAGTTGATGAAATAGTGGCAGGACTTGAGAAGACCAATTCCAAATTTCAAAGAAGTTCTACTTTGGGTAAAATGCTATCAAACAGCATTGCATGCTACAGAGAAATCTTTCATGAAAGGAAGAGCCAATCAAGGGGGCAAACTTCATTTTTTTCTTATTTTAAGAAATTGTCACAGCCAGTCCAACCTTCAGCAACCACCACTGATCAGTCAGAAGCCATCAATATCGAGTCAAGACCCTCTACCAGTAAAAAGATTATGACTCACTAAAGGCTCAGATGATGGTCAGCATTTTTTTAGCAATAAAGTGTTTTTTAATTAAGGTATATACATTGGTTTTTCAGACATAATGCTATTGCACACTTAACAGACTACAGTAGAGTGTAAATATAACTTTTGTATGCACTGGGAAACCAAAATTTCATGTGACTTGTTTTATTGTGGTTGTCTGAAACCGAGCTCTCAATATCTCTGGGGTGTACCTGTACTACATTTAAAAAGTTTCTGATAAAAAAATTCTAATAACTATTTTGTTCTAGTACCATGAATATTTATATGTTTTTTCATGAGAAATTGAGATTACCATGCGAAATTTCTAGAGCTAACAATACCACCATTATTTCAAAATGATAAATGCAATGGCAGGAAAACGTAACATATTTATGCTAAATTGCTGAGAAGTCTGAGGTTCAAGGATTCCATTATTTTTGTTGCTGTTCTTAGGTGCCTTCCAGTTGGTTCTGACTCACAGCAACCCTGAGTCTTACAGAATGAAGCACTACCTGGTCCTGCCCCAACCTCACAATTGTTGTTATGCTTGACCCATTGTTGCAGCCATTGTGTCAATCCATCTCATTGAGGATCTTCCTCTTTTTCACTAACCCTCTACTTTACCAAGCATGATGTCCTTCTCCAGGGACTGGTCCCTCCTGATAACATGTCCAGAGTTCATGAGATGAAGTCTCCGCATACTTGCTTCTAAGAACATTCTGGCTGTAATTCTTTGAAGACAGATTTGTTCATTCTTCTGACAGATCATGGTAAATTCAATATTCTTCGCCAACACTGTAATTCAAAGGCATCAGTTCTTTTTCGGTCTTCCTTATTCATTGTCCAGCTTTCACATACATATGAGGCAATTGAAAATACTATGGCTTGGGTCAGGTGCACCTTAGTCCTTAAAGTGACATCTTTGCTTTATAATACTTTAAAGAAGTCTTTTGCAGCAGATTTGCCCAATGCAATAAGTCGTTTGATTTCTCGACTGTTGTTTCCAAAGGCATTAATTGTGGATCCAAGTAAAATGAAATCCTTTACAACTTCAATATTTTCTCCATTTATCATTGGTCCAGTTGTGAGGATTTTGGTTTTCTTTATGTTGAGGTGCAATCTATACTGAAGGCTGTGGTCTTTGATTTTTATCAGCAAGTGCTCCAAGTCCTCTTCACTTTCAGCAAGCAAGGTTGTGTCATTTACATATCACAGGTTGTTAATGACTCTTCCTTCAATCCTGATGCCGAGTTCTTCTTCATATAGTCCAGCTTCTTGGATTATTTTCTCATTATACAGATTGAATAAGTATGGTTAAAGAATACAACCTTGATGCACATCTTTCTTGACATTAACCCACACACTATCCCTGTGTTCTGTCCTAACGACTGCCTCTTGATCTGTGTACAGGTTCCTCACGAGCACAATTAAGCACTTCGGAATTCCCATTTTTTGAAATGTTATCCATAATTTGTTATGATCCACACAGTCGAATGCCAGTCGAATGCCTTTTCATAGTCAGTAAAACACAGGTAAACATCCTTCTAGTATTCTCTGCTTTCAGCCAAAAGCCACCTGACATCAGCAATGATACCCTTTGTTCCATGTCTTCTTCTGAATAAGCTTGAATTTCTGGCAGCTCCCTGTCGATGTACTGCTGCAACCACTTTTGAATGACCGTCAGCAAAATTTTACTTCTAGTGATATTAATCAGTATTGCTCAATAATTTCCACTTTCTGTTGAATCACCTTTCTTTGGAACGGGCATAAATATGGATCTCTTCCAGATGGTTGGCCAAGTAGCTGTCCTTCAAATTTTTTGGCATAGAGGAGTGAGCACCTCTAGCCCTGCATCTGTTTGTTGAAAAACACCTCAATTGGTATTCCGTCAATTCCTGAAGCCTCGGTTTTAGCCAATGCCTTCAGTGCAGCTTGGGCGTCTTCCTTTAGTACCATCAGTTCTTGATCATATGCTACCTCTTGAAATGGTTAAACGTTGACCAATTCTTTTTGGTGCAGTGACTGTGTATTCCTTCCATCTTCTTGTGATGCTTCCTGTGTTGTTTAATATTTTCCCTGTAGAATCCTGTAATATTGTAACTCGAGGCTTAAAATTCTTCTTCAGTTCTTTCAGCTTCAGAAATGCAGAACATGTTCTTCCCTTTTGGTTTTCTATTGCCAGGTCTTTTGCACATTTCATTATAACACTTTGTCTTCTCAAGTCGCCCTTTGAAATTTTTTATTCAGCTCTTTTACTTAGTCATTTCTTCCATTCACTTTAGCTACTCAATGTTCAAGAGCAAGTTTGAGTCTCTTCTGACATCCATTTTGGTCTTATCTATCTTTCCTGTCTTTTTAATGGGATATGTTATGTTTACTTCACATTTTCCTATTAAAAATATCACATATACTAAGAAAGTGATTTCTCAACTCATATTTTTCTGGTTAGGAATATCACAACATTTTGAAAGTGGATCCCACAATTTAACTGAAAGTATTGGGGAACTGATTGAAATGAAGATGCTCAGAGTACAGAAAAGAGGACAGATTTCATTATGACCATCACTGTTATTTAAAAATCTCTTATGTAGGAGACATAAATGTATTCACTGCCCTAGCTCAAAGAATAAGAACTAATGGTTGGAAGTCATTGGAATGCCATGGATCCAGTTGGGACACCATGTGTCAGGAATATTACAGCAAACACTCTAGGTGTATGGTGCTGGAGGTAAATTATGTCTAAAGTACTGTCTCAGAGAGTCCATTATTTCCTTAAGTGCTGCTTCTGTACAAATACCAGATTGAAAGCCCTGTGTCTTTGTTTCAGGTTAGGTTAGTTCTTTGGAACATTAGTTGATGTTTGGTTTTGCTGAGCTAGATTTTGTTGTACTAAGTTGAGTAACTTCTTTCTCTTATTCATTCAGGATGCCTTGAATAAGTTTCTTTCTAACATTTTAAAACTAGTATACATAGAGTTTGTTTATTATTTATGCTACGGAACCTAGTTTTTGTGTTCTTAGAACTCTAATCCTCCTGTGATTAAATTTTACTAACATTTAATAAATTTTTTAAAGTATATATGCAATAACCATTTCCTTTATTTTCCTCCAGGCACCACAATTTTTAGAGTTAGCTGTTGATCAGATCTTTTTTCCAGCACACAACCAGATTTAATTTTCCAAATTTTCTTGCAGTTAGATGAAGTGACAGAAAGTAGTTCTAGCCAGTGAAGCAGGGTGAGAATTGATAAACTCCATTCTGTAGCAAGAATTACAGAACCTTCCCACTCATAATACTTTGTTACCTGTCTTTCTTGTTTGAACCTGAGTGCAGAGGATCTAGAGGAAGACTCTGAGTCCTCTGGTATGGAGAAGCCATTTGATGGAAAGAACCAGAGTCCTTGAGTGATTATTAAAAGTAGGACCACCACCCCTCCCCACCACTCTGCCCTGCAGTATGCTATGAACATGAAATCAACATTATTGGAGTTTGTACAGCGCTTAGCCTATCATTTCTAACAGCAATCAGATAAGGCATAATTTTGGTTGGACTCTATGAGAAAGCATCATCAGTATTATCACTACAAACATAATTTCTATTTTTAGTATAATTTCAAGCTAGTTTTGTACACAAAAGCTATTTATCTTCAACTAGCCTAGGACTTCTTCAAGGACAAAAAAAAAAAATCTCATTCATCTTTGTATTTTTGGCATCTGACACGTAATGAGAAGTAATAAAAAATTTTGTTTAATTATGTAATTAAGTACAATCGCTAAAGCCTAGGAACCAGTCAAATGACAAAAGTAGCAGATAAATGCAAAAAAAAAAAAAATTGGGTTATAAACCTCAGGTACTTCCCTGGCAAACTTGAAATAAGCAACAAAGATATGATAAAAATAGAATAATCACCAGAGTTCATTTCAGTTATAAAATGGAACGTGCTGTATGGTTCCTGAAGATGGCATGGTCCAGAGAGATGTCAATAAGAAATACATTGATGATACTATGAGTGGGTGATTATATCTGTGTCTTATGTAAGATATGAAACATAAATAACTTAGTTGTAAATAGCATCAGCTGATTTTTTCACTTTTCACCTTTTTCTCAGTTATATATATTTTTAGCAACTAAAAAAAAAGAGTAGGAGCACTTCCTCTTTGTCTCACCTTGCCTTTTCTTCCTTTCCCTTCCTTTCCTGAACAACTGCAGGTAAAATTGCAGCATCCGCAGAGGATGCTTGCCAGGCCCTGGTCCAGGAGCCAGAGCAGGGTGATGCTGTCTGAGGGAAGGGGATAGTTAGTTGCAGGGTATCAGAGCACTGGTGAAGTGAGGAGGTGGTCTGATGGGGGATCGCCTGGCATGGGTTGTGAACATCGAAGCTTGGTGAAAAAGGTGACTGAAATGTGGGATATCAGAGCTGGAGCTTGAGCTCCACCCAGGGGAGCAGGCAGAGGAAGTGATGAGAACTGAGTTACATACAAGAAGATTGATCAAATATGTATATATACTAAGGGTAACTCGAACCAGCTTACTTACTATTAGAGAAGTGAGTTATAATATGAAAGGGAGAAAAGATGGAGAGAAAAAAATGGAACCCTATAGTATTGCATTGGAATTGGAGTTATTGGTGTAAACTTATTGTTTATAAAATGTATAGATAAAACATTTGCTGTTCAGTGGACTCCAACTCACGGTGACCCCTTCTATAGAAGATATAAAGATAAATATCCACTGAGAGGACTTGGGAGCAGTGACATTCCATAGCAACGAGCACACCTAGTAGTCACATCTTGGCTTATATAGTAGAGCATAGTATTCTCTACTATAAAGAATCAGGGCTTCCTGAAGAAATGGCTGATTCAAGTACTCCCACAGGGAAAATAAAACATGGAGTTGAAATATTTTTTTGGTACAAAAATAAGAAAGTACTCAATGAGTGGTGAGGATATGACAACAGGACATTGAAGCCAGCTGGAAGGTTTCTTACCAGCCAAGTTGAAAAACTTGAACCATGATTCCAAATTGATATAAATAGATAAATTGAAAATTTGATGAACAGGGTATTTACATAATTTGATACTCTCCATAAAATATGTACAGTGAAACCTATGAGAACTGGAACTCGACATACTGCCTTGTTTTTCTGAGTCTCCCAAGTTTTCTGCCCTTGTTGTTTGTTTTAGTGAAAATACTTGATTTTCCTTCTCTAACATGTTTCCGCTTTACACAGGTTCTAACTTTTGAAGATTTTACTGTGTTAATTACCAAGGGAAGGAGTAAACTTACAATGAAGTATTGCAGATATTACCTTAATCAAGTTATCAAAGTTAACATCACAATTATATATAACTTCATATTCACTAGAATCACTAAAAATTAAAAGTCTGATACCACCAAATGTTGGCAAGGATGAGAAGCAATTGGTCTATCGTACATTGCTGGTATTAATTGAAAATTATTCAACCAGATTGCTTAAATCTTCGGCCATTTCTTCTAAGGTTAGACATACATCTACACTATGACCCAACATTTCCACTCCTAGGTATTTAACCCAAAGATCAAGAAGATATGACCCCCCCCAAAATTTATAAAATTGTTCATATCAGTTTAATTCCTAGTGATTAAAAAAATGGGGGGGAACCCACAAATGCTCAGCAGCAAAAGAATGGATAAACAGATTGTGTTTCATTAGTACAATGGAACATTACTCAGCAGTAAAAAAGTGACAGACTGATATATATAATAACAGAGGAATCTTGCAGATATTATGTGATGTGAATGAAATGAGAAAAAGAAAGAGGATATATCATGTGATATTATTTGGTAAAACTGGCCAAAAAAAAAAAAAAACAAAAAACCTATGGTGATAGAAGTCAGAAAGTGGTTGCCTCTGTGAAGAGGATTAGACTGAAAAAAGTTATGAGGGAACGAAATTACCAGAGTGATAGAGATGTTCTTTACCTTGCTTTGGGTGTTGGTAACAGAGGGGATTACCAACTGTCAAAGCTTATCAAACAGAAGATATAAGACAAGCACTTTCTTTTTATTTTATATTTGGTGAAAATATACTTAACATACACCCATTCAACATTTTCTACACATACAATTCAATGACATTGGTTACATTCTTCACATTCTAAGACAAGTGTATTTTATTATATATAATTTATAACTCAACTCGGTTCAAAAAATGAGTTGAATGATGTTTACTGTTTTGCCTCTAAAATGCAGGGTACTATGGCGTATTCTGGGTGATTATGAGCCCCCCCCCAAAAAAAAAGAAGAAAGAAAAATAAAATAAAAAATTACTTCATTTCTGTATTCTATCAGTCAGCATAGATTCACTGGGCACAAGCACCTGCCACATCCTCTGTTCTAGGCACTTAATGCCTTCACAAATCTTCTCACGGGAAAGAAAAACAAATGGTAAATAAGTTCATAAGATGATGTTGGGTATTCTGTTTGAGCTGAACAAAGGAAGGCCTCACTGAGAAGACATTTAAGTGGGCTCAAGATGAATAATTGAGGGAGCCATTTTGAATTTTGAAGAAAGAGAGATGAATTCAAGAATTTATTTTGGTAGTACAAATGAATTATTTTGCATATTGTAGTCCTTTATTGTGTTTTTTTAAATGGAAATAGTATACAAGTCATAAAACTGATTAAAACAAAAAAAAAAAAAACCAAACCCAGTGCCGTCGAGTCGGTTCTGACTCGTAGCTGATTACTGTCTAAAAATTCTAGAAGATTATTACTGCTATTTGGAAGAAAAACAGTTTTGGCAGCAGTGTAGGGAGTGGAATGTGGGAGGACAGTATTATCTAACGCGTGAACTAAACTCTACTCTTGCAAAACCAGATGAAGCTCCTCAGAAATCCAGCATGCACTGGTCAGCGTTTCTCACACGTGTGACAGGATCTAGGATTTCTACTCCCTACATGTGTTTAGTGTGTCACCGTGGACATCTGCTAATGTCGAACATCTGTTTTTTGTTTTCATTGAAAGATGTCTCATTTGGATTGCCAAGAAAAGAATGGGGTCATTAGTTATTCTCCAATGTGGAGTTATCCAGCCTGTCACCCTAATATGAGGAATAATAATGTCAGTAAAGTCAGAACCACGACAGCTAATCCTAAGGTTTTCTTCACACTGAGAGCTGTAACAGACATGATTTCAAAAGCGATTGCCAAACTATCACAAAGCTCTAAATAAAAACAAAAGTGGTTTTATTCAGCGTTTATTACCTGGGACTCACTCTAAACTGGTGTTTCTGAAAATTACAGTAAAACTGTAAATGATGGACGAGGTACCACACTCATGTGCCTGCTGAATTACTGATGCTTAAGTCATATTTAGTGTAGTTTGAGCTCATTCGTATCTGCTGAAAATGAATAATCCATGTAATTTATTAATTTGCTTATTTTATTAACTATGCCAAGTTGTTCTGTAGTCATGAAATCTTACTATGTTATGTCAAAGACCATATTCCAGAAGGAAATAAGCTATTGTACATGATGTGTCCTTTAAATCCTTATTATGTGTGGCAACAGTATAAAACCAAATTCACTACCATTTGATTTATTTTGAGCACCCATAGGCCATAAGGTACTATTCCAGGTCTTGATATAAATAGTTGGGATGCTAAGTGGCACACAGTTTTTTTCTGATTAGGAAATCTGTTTTTATATTCATGCATTTAATCACATTCTTCTAAAATATCTTTTTACATTTGCTAACTAAAAGCTCTGTGGGAGATTATTAGTAAGACAGTTAAATTGGTTTGAATTTTTTATATACATATTATACAAACATTTATTCAACATATATTTAGACCTAACTTATATTCACTCATTATATTCACAATTTGAATTTAAAAGCAATGAAAACACAAGAGATGATATACGTAGAAGAACTGCAATAAAATAACCTTTGTGCTGTGTAGCACTGTACAGATCATCTTGGCCAAATCTTTATTTTAAAAATGGGAACAGGTCTAATGTCATTCCTCAGTTTCTTAGTTATTTTCTATATTTTGCAAAATGGGAGCATTCTTTGATGCAAGAATGCCTGGAAAGACTCTGTGTGTGTCTTGCATACATAAACATAATTCAATTATTTATGTATTTATATATTTGGTAATTATTCGTTATAAGTACCAATTAAACTATATTTCCAGATCCAGTTTGTCTTTGAAGGTCTGACTCTGTTCTTTATATCCAATGCATTGCTCAAATAAATGATCCCGTTTCTTCTTACCACGTGCCTAGTCAGTCTATCTGCTGTTATTTTCCAGATGTCCACAGTTATATAATACATTTTCAAAGTTGGCTTTGATTATAAATTTAGTGGTTGGAATCACAGTGCAGAATACTAAATAATTGAAAAAATATCCACTCATTTAATCAATCTAATCTTATGTTTTCACATAGGAGGATGTTAAAAATGAGTATTTGCAAATGGAGCAACAAAAGGAATGGAAAGATTTCAAGGTATGATCTACTACTTATAGCAATAAGACATGTAGGAATAACTAAGCATTCTTACCTTGCAGTAGACTATATTAAATTCGTGATAATTTCTTCAGAGAGAATGAATATTAAAGGAAATTAAATATTTAAATAAATGAATGTTAAAATATTTTACTGAAAAGTAACATTTTTAGTTCTTTATAGCTTAGCACTGCCTCACAAGAGACATGTAAAATAAATTTACAGTAACTCCTTTTATTCTCCAAATTTAAAGGGATGAATATGCATTAAGTACCTACCATATGCTAAGTAATTTATATACGTTGCTTTATTGAAACCCTTTAACTACTTTTTTTTATTTTATTAAAGAAACTAGTACTGGAGTGAATAAGAAAGTTGTTCAGGTAACACAGATAATTAATGTAACTGCTAGGAAACTCTGGTGGTGTGTAGTGGTTACGAGCTACAGCTGCTAACCAAAAGATCAGCAGTTCAAATCCACCAGGTGCTCCTTGGAAACCCTGTGGGGTGGTTCTACTCTGTCCTTCAGTGTTGCTATGAGTTGGAATTGACTTGACAGCAACAGGGGCCAGTAATCTAACTCAAGTTTGCCCAACTCCAGATACAATGGACTGTTTATACCTTTATGTTTTTTTTTTTTTTTTAAGTGGGCTATATAATGTGGTTGTCAAGTGATGATAAAGCATTTTAACTTTGTCAATACGTGTCTGAGGAAAAGGTAAATACTATGGTGATTTCCACACTATTATGGGATCAATCCGAATTTTTGTCACTGAAAACTAAGTGATGATAATGTAACCATTATCATCACCGTCACCATCATTTATCAAACACCTTCTACAAGATGCACAGAATGGGCAAAATCCTATAGAGGTCTTATTTGTGCATATTATTAAATGTATTTAGAAACAAAAGGAAACACTGTGGAGAGTGTGATGAATTTGAAAAGAATAGTCTCTAACATGCATAACCCAAGACCCAGTGCTGTCGAGTCGATTCCGACTCATAGCGACCCTACGGGACAGAGTAGAACTGCCCACATAGAAAATACAAATAGGACACAGCAAAATTGCCTAAGACAATCCACCACCTTCAGGAGTAGCAACCTCTATTTTTCTGGCTAATAGAGTAGATTAATGTGGTATGAGACACCACACCATTGATAAAGGGTAGAATTGGCAGGCATAAATATTGAATAGGACTTTTTATTATTATTTTTTTAAACACAAATACTCCAACAGAAGAACCCCGTCCACTGGTGGAGATATAAATGGTGTCACTGTTGTGAAAAACAGTTTGGCAGTTCCTAAAAAAGTTTAACATAGAATTACCATATGGCCTAGCAATTTGACTCCTGGGTAATCCAAAGAATTGAAAGCAGGGTCTCAAACAGATATTTGCAACCAATGTTCACGGTGGCATTATTCACAATAGCCAAAGGTGGAAACAACCCAAGTATCCATCAACAGATGAATGGTTAAACAAAAGGGAACATATGCACACAAACATTATTCACATATAATTGAAAAATGAAGTTCTGATACATGCTACCACATGGATGAGGCTTGAAAGCACTATGCTAAGTGAAATAAGTCAGACATAAAAAGATAAATATTGTATGATTCCACTTATATGAAATATCTAGAATAGGCAAATGTAGAGACCAAAGTTTATTAGTGGTTGCCAAGGATTGTGAGAAGTGGGAAGTGAGGAGTTATTGTTTATTGCTTAATGGGTTCTGATTTTCTGTTTGGAGTGATGAAAAAAGTTCAGAAATAGACAGTAATGATGGTTGTACAACATTGTGAATACAATTAATGTCACTGAATTAAGTGTACACTTGAAATGGTTAAATGACAAATTTTGTGTTTTATATATATATATATTAACACAATTTAAGAAAATACTCCAACAAGCTCCTTAGATAAATAGAAGAAAGTGTAATGGCTTTCCAAACAGCAAGGCTTTGAGCACTGTGGCCGGGCCATGCAGGTTAAGTGCTAATGTCCATAAGCACAGTGTTTATTTCCTCCCTTTGTGTTGTACGTCTGTAGACTAGGGTGGGGACACTGACCCACTTAGTAAGAAGGAGTGTGTCAGGAAAACTTTCCAAATATTTATTTCTGTTTGAAGAAGCACAGTGAAGCAATGAGGGCGACAGATTCCCACATTACAATGCTACCTCCCACAGCCATCTGCGATGATGCAATCTCTGGCAGAGTACTATTTTGCTCTGGTCTTGCTAAATTCTTAATTCTGTGTTCTTGGTAAGCTAATTCTCTTTTGCTCAGATTCTTGTCCATCAATGAGCACGGATTTTGCTCCCATTAGAAATTTGCGTTGTGCTAAATATTACAGTTTACTTAAAAATTAAAGTCTATTGTCGAAATACATATTTTTCCTTTTAAATTCTAGTTCTTTCTGAAATAGAAAGTTCATCATTTATGAATGGCTTTTATCCCTCCCCAAAATAATAAATAACATTTTAATTCTTTTCCATTTCCCTTACGATGAAATCCAAATTTCATTTTGTTGTTGTTGTCGCCGTTCAGTTATATGCCATTTTGTGGTAACTGTGTCCTGTCTACCTCTCCTGACTGACTGAACTTATTTCAGCTCCCTAAAAGGCCATGGTCTGTCTGAAACATCTTTACCTACATCGATTTGTAACCGTTTTTAGTTCCTCTAACACTGTAATTTTGAACAAGGCAGGGATGACAGGCGCAGTGCCTGTCACAAAATGGGAACTGCATAATTATGTTGAAAGAACACATGAATGCGTGCTATTATGTTGAAGTGACTCAGAATAAAGGTGCCATAATTTTGTTGATGTCACCCCCAAATCTGTCTGTGGCTGGATTCCCCTGGCACATCTGGGAGCTCAAGGTCCTTCCTTTATCTATGCGGTTCCTCTAAAGATTTTGTGCTGCTGGACACTGTCATCATGTATTTAGAAAATGATTCGGGGAGCTTCTAGCTGGATAAGTAAGGTGTTCAGAGGTAGTAAAGTTATTGTAGAAGCAATTTAAGAAGAGAGATCCACAGAGTTTATCTGGATCTGGTTGCTCTTGTATCAAATCCTAGGATCTGGCTTATTTGCCAACCGTGCAAGATTGTCTGCCACATAAAAAAAAAACATAAGCTCTGGTTAAAGGTGTCCTCGTAGTTGCCATTTGATGATTGATCCTGGCAGGAAGTCTGTTCTAGCGCCAAGGAGTTATCATGGAAGCCAACCTTGATTTCATTTCTTCCTGCAACATATCTGTCAGGGAATAATAGAACACCTAGGCACTTAAAATTTTTTTTGTGAGAGTGAGCACAACAGATTTCGTAGTATAGACATTACACGTGCACTAACAAGAATTGATTGTGTGCTTTCATATTCATGCTTTCTAGCCTGGCAGCCTTAAGCAGTATAGGTACTCCGTAGACATTTTTCTGATTGACTCATAAAAAGTGAGAACTAGAAACAAATGAATTGGAAAGAGTATGGGAAAATATGGAGTTGTACGCAAAGGTGTATCAGTGTCTAACAAACTGCAAAAGCAAAATAAAACAACAATACTTGATTTGTAGCATTTCCCAGTTTTCAGGGTATAAATACTACTGTTGTAGCCAATTTCAAGCTCCCAAAGTGATGTCACTGAACGTGCAGTTGGGCAGAGGTGTACACTATCAGTCTTAGGGGACTGTGAGCCTGTTGCAGTATACACTGGTAGTAGTACATCAATATAGAGTATATCCACCATACACTATGCTCAAGAGCATGAATAGAAAATTATAGTAAAATAGTTAGGGCATGAGAGTTTTGAGTGTTTATTACCTTTGTTTTTAATATGCTGCCATTAACTGCCATCAAGTTGCCCCCAACTCATGGGGACCACATGCACAATGGCGTTGGACCGTGGTCATCCATAGGGTTTTTATTGTCTGACTTTTCATAGGCAGACGGCCAGACCTTTCTTCCTAGTCTGTGTTAGTCTGGAAGCTTCACTGTAATCTGTTATGCATCATAGCAACACACAAGCTCCACTGACAGACGAGTAGGGGCTGCACGTGAGGTACATTGGCTGGGAATCAAACTTGGTCTCCCACCTAGAAGGTGAGAATTCTACCACTGAACCACCACTGCCACCTGTTTTTAATATAATTTGTTTTAATTCGAAATTCATATAATTTAATTTTTAATAACGGCTGGGAAAAAACCCTGAAACTTTACCAGTCATCTCTCATGAATGGGTGGAACTTACTCCACCAGACCACTGGTTCCTGACATCTCTATGTGATTAGGCACTTACACAAGCCTGAGTTACCAGCGATGCACAGAAAACAGTGGGTTTTAATTTAAAACTCTCTAAAGAATAAAGGAAGGGGCAGGGAGATGTGGAGCCTTCCAGCAGGACTGTTGGGGGGCTGGAGACAAGAGAGGTGGTGTAGCCACTTAGCACTATACGGAAGATTAAGTAAAAGGTAGAATTTATGTGGAGGGGGGATCACTTCTCAGTATCTATTGTCAATAAAAATTAAATAAGTTCCTGCATTGGCCATATTATCTTCCTGGATAAACCTGCTGGTTCTCCTAAATTAACTTTTCTAGTGAACAATGTTTGGTATCCAAGCTTTTTGCTTCTTTTCCTCATTTAAACTACACAGTCCTGGAATCTGATTTCTCTGCCATTCCTGTCTCTAATCAAACCCTGTTGCTATTCTGAGCAGGTTGAACTCCTCTATCAAACATACAACTTTCTGTGCTTAATTTTCCTTCTCAAGGTTTTGCCTTCATGACCACTTTATTTGGTTTAGTTTCCTCATTCTTCCAGTACAACTTCTACTTTTGGCTTTGTTCTTTCTATTTTCCCTGACTCTTCTTAACAAATTTCAGATCCTAATCTTCCTTCAGAAACCCTGGTGCTGTAGTGGTTAAGTGCTACGGTTGCTAACCAAAAGGTCAGCAGTTCCAAACTCTTTGGACCAGTTCTACTCTATTCCATAGGGTCACTATGAGTCAGAATTGACTCGACAGCAATGGGTTTGGTTTCAATAGGTTTTAATCTTCCTTTGGAAACCCTGGTGGTGTAGTGGTTAAGAAACTAGGCTGCTAACCAAAAGATCGGCAGTTTAAATCCACCAGGGGCTCCTTGGAAACCCTCTGGGGTAGTTCTACTCTGCCCAATAGAGTTGCTATGAGTCGAAATGGACTAGATGGCAACTGGTTTGGTTTTTGGTTTTAATCTTCCTTCAAATGACAATACTGAGCATACTCTACCAAACACTCCCTCACTGTCCCCAGCTGCAACTGATTATTGTTGTTAGTTGCCACCAAGTTGGCTCCAACTCACAAATGATAGTCCTTTCTTTTTTTTTAATATAATTTTATTTATTTTGCCATTATTGTTGAGAATATACACAGCAAAACATATACTATTCAGTAGTTTCTACATGTATCATTTAGTGACATTGATTACATTCTTTGAGCTGAGTAACCATTCTCACTCTCCTTTTCTGAGTTGTTCCTCCCCCATTAACATAAATTCACTGCCCCCTAAGGTTTCTATGTAATCTTTCAAGTTGCTGTTGTCAATTTGATTCCATATACATAGTTCATAAAGAACATAATGCTTAAGGCAGACATTTTTCAATAGTTTAGCTAAACTATTGTTTGGCTTTAAGAAGACTTCAGGGGCTATTTTTGGTTTAACATTCAAATGTTTTCTCAGGGCAATAGTTTCAGCGGTTCATTTAACCTTTATAGCTCCAAGAAGCCCATAAGAATTGGAAATTCTGTTCTGCATTTCCCTTCTTTCATCAGGATTCTTTTAATCAATCTTTGATCAAAATGTCTGGTAATGGTAGCCAAACACCATCCAGCTCTTCTGGTCTCATGGCAAAGGAGGCAGTTGTTCATGGAGGCAATTACCAACACATTCCATATCTTCCTCCTATTCTTGACTCTACTTCTTCCTCTATTGTTCCAGGTGAATGGAGACCAATTATTGTGCCTTGGTTGACTACGCAAGCTTTTAAGACCCCAGGCGCTATGCATCACACTAGGAGGCAGAATGGAGACACTAAACATGCTACTCAGCCAATTAACTGGGATGTTCCATGAAACCATGACTTTAAACCTCCAAACCAGGGGTTCTTTCTTAACAGACACTTACAGTCCATAATTTACAATTAGATTATGTACTGAACTATTATTTGCTACTTTTTTCTCTCTCTTTCTTTCAAGTATATTTTAGATACTTGCAGCTAGGGACTATACAAAATAAAAAAAGTGCTGCACAAATAGGAAAACTTAATAAATATTTAATGTTAGCTTGAGTATAGAATTGGAAAAAGAGTGATTTGAAAAACAAATGCTTTTCTAATAATTTTATCAGGTTTTGCTCCATAATCCTAATGTATTTGAATTCTTCTAATAGGTTGAACTAAAAATTGACATGATAAAACTAGTTGCAATGTATATATTTGATTCAAATTTATTCTCAGAATAGAGAATTTCTGTTTTATGATTAATCTGGTCATCTTTAAATGAAATTTTAAAGTATGAGCCAGAGTAGAATTGTGGCATCAAGTAGAAGTTTATCTGAGCAGGAAAAGAACCAAAACAATACAAATGCTAGAAAAGAATGAAAACAGAAATTACTTTTCAAAATATCTGAAGTAATCACTCCATATTAGTTTCCAAACTGCATTTAGAAATGTTAAAGCAAATATTTAATATATTACAGAAATAAAATTTAAAATCACGGACCCAGCTCTGGGCCATCACTATAATTTTCTCATGGGTTAAATGAGAATTTGAAAAAGGGTAAAGCGTGTAATTTTTAGTGGGCATAATATGAAATGATTAATGATATTTGTTATAGTTTATTATGTTTATTTTAATTAGTATTTATACTTACTAAGCATCTTAAAGTAATCTAAGAATAACTACTTATTGTCAAGAAGAGGTAGAATGGGCACAATTTATCACATATCTCTAAACTGTGCTGTAAAACTTAAAAACAACAAACACAAAAATACCCAGGAAGAAAGAAAAATAAAATATTCCCATTCACTTATGTTATAGAAAATTTTTATTTCTTCTACAAAATTGTAGAGCCAAAAATACCTAATTCCATGGAAAAAATAATTTTAAGTAAACATGAAATGTACAAATGCCCTAGTCACATATGCCTTTTTGATTATAGACACATGTTTAAATCAACCTTCACACTTTGTTTTTTTTTTTTTCACACCAGGTTTTTGGTCCTAACATCGTGCCTCTACTATATTCATGTCCTGGAAAAATTAAGTTAAATGCCCTTTTAGCCTTTTCTTCTCTAGGCTGTATTTCACTAGTTCCTTCATTTCCCCTCATATCCTATTTTCCTATTTTTTAATTACTTTGTTGCTCTCTTATGGACACTTAGAGATTAACATGAGACCCTTAAATTAAATTTCACTTGTTATGCCTAAATCACTATGTATCGTTATTATATTAACTGAACTAATGTCTCAGGCTAGTCTTCTTGACTGAAATGGAATATAGCATTAAACAGTGAAAACGATTTTTGTAGCCTACTATACCAACTATAGTATGATAAATACAGTATGATAAATGGAGAAAAGATTGAGGTACTCAAGGATTTTACTTGGATCCACAATCAACGTCCATGGAAGCAGCAGTCAAGAAATCAAAAGACCCATTGCATTGGGCAAATTGGCTGCAAGAGATCTCTTTAAAGTGTTAAAGAGCAAAGATGTCACCTTAAGGACTAAGTAAGGTACACCTGACCCAAGCCATGGTGTTTTCAATCGCCTCGTATGCATGCGAAAGCTGGGCAATGAATAAGGAGGACCGAAAAAGTATTGATGCCTTTGAATTGTGGTGTTAGCGAAGAATGTTGGATATACCATGGACTGCCAAAAGAATGAACAAATATGTCTGTGAAGAAGCACACCCATAATGCTCCTTGGAAGCAAGGATGGCGAGACTTCATCTCACATACTTTGGACATGTTGTCAGGAGGGATCAGTCCCTGGAGAAGGACATCATGCTTGGTAAAGTAGAGGGTCAGTGAAAAAGTGGAAGACCCTCAACGAGATGGATTGACACAGTGGTTTCAACAATGGGCTCAAGCATAGCAACAATTGTGAGGATGGTGCAGGACTGGGCACTGTTTCCTTCTGTTGTGCATAGGGACGCTATGAGTCGGAATCTACTCGAGGGCACCTAACAACAATAACAAAAAAAAATACCAATTATTAGTTGATCCTTTCATCATAAAGTTGGTATTTGATCATTCTTTCCACTGGAATTATTATAAAAATAAATTTAATCAGCAATCCTCTAAACTATAGTTTCTAGATTGAGAATTGAAGCACTTATTTTTTGCATCTCTTTGAAAATCTTATCTCAGAGTGTTGGAATTGTTCTTCTGTTTGTCTTCTCCTCCAGACTGTAGGATTTTTGAAGGCAAGGTCTCTTGTTTCAAGAGGTATGTCCAGAGCCAAGCACAGGAAATAGTGCTTACTTAGGCAGGCCTTCAGTGGCAGGCCTTTAGTAAGCATGAATTGGATGATTAAAATGGATAAATATCTGTACAATTCAAATGACTCTCTATAGCATGAAATGTAAAAAAAAAAAAAAAAAGGAAGGAAGAAAGAAAGGAAAAAATAACAAAAGAAAAGAAAATTCATACAATTGGCTACTCTTTATCGAGTACAACTTTGTGTCTGGCTAAGTAATGAAGGATAAACAAAAGTGTTTTTTTTTTTTTTTAATAGATGTTCTGTCTTTCTAGTAGGAGATACCAAAATTACAGAAGCAAAGATACAAGTAATTATATACATAAATTTATCAGAAGTGCTCTAAAGCATACTATAAAGAACTAGGCATACGAAATAGAATAAATTCATCTACTATTTTTCTTTGAATTATCTGAATTTTGCTCTAATATCTTACAACAAACCATAAATTCCTTAATTATTTTGATATAATTTGTGATTTTTTAAAATATCATTTATTTTTTGTTGCTCATGTTGAGAGTATACACCAAAAAACACATCTCGATTCAACAGTTTCTACATGTACAGTTCAGTGACATAAATTACATTCTTTGGGTTGTACAAACATTCTCACCTTCCTTTTCTGAGTTTTTCTTCCCCCATTAACATAAATTTACTGCCCCCCTAATGTTTCCATCTGGAGCCCTGGTGGTGCAGTGGTTAAGAGATCGGCTGCTAACCAACAGCTCCTTGGAAACCCTATGGAGTAGTTCTCCTTTGTCCAATAGTGTCACTATGAGTTGAAACGGACTGGATGGCAATGGATTAAGGTTTCCATCTAATCTTTTGAGTTGCTGTTGTCAATTTGACCCCTTATGGATTGTTCTTAAAGCAGCATAATGCTCAAGGCAGATATTTTTTATTGGTTAAGCTAAACTATTGTTAGGTTAGGTTTTAAGAATAATTCAGAGGATATTTTTGTTTAAGATTCAAATATTTTCTGAGGGCAATAGTTTTAGGGGTTCATCCCACCTCCACAGCTCCTGAATGTCTGGAGTCCATGAGATTTTGAAATTTCTGCATTTCCCCACTTTTGAACAGGGTTCTTCTAAAGAATCTTAGATTAAAATGTTCAATATAGGTAGCCAGGCACCATCCAGTTCTTCTGGTCTCATAGAGGCAATTTGTGACTTTTGATGTTCTTCTTATTTAGCACTGTTTAGCACTTTTGATAGTCCTTCTTATTTATTTTTTCATTTGTGTGTATGTTAGTGTGCATATTAAAACCCATTGCTGTCGAATTGATTTCGACTCAGAGCAACCCTGTAGGACAGAGTAGAACTGCCCCATAAGATTTGCAAGGCTGTAAATCTTCATGGAAGTAGACTGCCACATCTTTCTCCCACAGAGCAGCTGGTGGGTTTGAACCACTGACTTTTCAATTAGCAGCTGAGCACTTAACCACTGTACCACCAGGGCTCTTTGTCAACTAAATTCTTTGTAGAGACAGTTGATCGTATAAACTCTACCCATAGAAAAAATAGTTCTAGATTCTTAAACTAACCTATTATGCCATCAAATTAAAGTGTTTTTTGATACAATACTTTAAGGTATTTTTAGTAAGAGCTAACTATATGCAAGGTAGTTTTCTAGATTTATTCTCTTTTATATTGCAAAGCTTCTTAAATGTGAATATGTCTAGATATTGTGTAGCTTCTTCATAAGTTACTTTTTTTTAGCTCTCAATATATGATGTGAACATGTAGAGTAGTTAAAATTTTTAAACATTCTAAATGAAGTGTTATAATTCTGTAATTTTTCTCTTTGCTAGCAAAATGTGAGAGATTTAATATAAATTTAGTGAATTACATACAGTAATGTCTTACCTTGAACATATATATGTGATTCTTCCTGTGGTGTAAAACTTCATACAACTTCCATGATTCCTAATATAAAGATATAAGTATTCTTCAGACCATGTGTAATTCAAGGTTTGCTAAACCTATGGTTAATAATATAGCATCTGTCTGACTTGTACATAGACTAATTTGCATATGTTATATGCAAAGGATAAGGGTCCATTTATCAGTAGAAAGATGAAAAATTCATGGATTAGAGCTGGGTCAGTGGGGCAGAACATCTAAAGCAGTTACAGCTAGAGAGTCACTTCCTATGAAACAGAGAGTGTTTTAGAATGACAAGTGTTAAAGCAAGAAGCCAGGATATCAAGCCCCAATGGAAGAAAAGTTTGGAAATCCAAACAGAGAGACAAGGTTTTGGGTTTGTTGTTTGTTTTGAATGTAAAAATCCAAACCTACATAGACAATAGAAGATTGATGAAATGGTTATGTATAACAAGAATCAACATAGAGAAGACTAAATCAAACCACAAATGGAATCTTTTGATACACAGCTTACGGTCTGGAGTTCAATCTCTACACTCCAAACAAAAGATGGGAATGCTTGGTCTCTGAGACTCACAATAATTTCTCAGGTACCAGAAAGGACAAGTAGGTTCACAAAATAGCACCAACAGGTTATGCATATGAACTAAAACACAAGGAATTTCTGACCACGCCCTGAAAGTGTAAAGAGATAACCACGTAGCCAATAAAAGATGCAAGGTCAGCAAGTGCTACCGTAGCATCAGAGTTATGCAGGAACTGATAATTGCAGGAGACTAAGTCTGCTGAGTAGTATAAAATTCCAATAAACTTTATGTTGTTGTTGTTAGGTGCCATCAAGTTGGTTCCAACTCACAGCAACCATATATACAACACAATAAAACACTACCCAGTCCCTTGCCATCCTCATAATCATTGCTATGCTTGAGCCCATCATTGCAGCCACTGTGTCAGTCCATCTTGTTGAAGGTCTTCCTTTTTTTCACTGACCCTCTGCTTTACCAACCATGATGTCCTTCTTCAGGGACTGGTCCCTCCTGATAACATGTCCAAAGTGTGTGAGTGTGTGAGAGGAAGTCTCTCCATCCTTGCTTCTAATGAGTATTCTGGCTGTACTTCTTCCAAGGCAGATTATATGTTTATTGACATATAGTTATAGACTTATCTATAGATATATTTGGAAATGTCCAAGTGGTGAAAACAGTTAACATGCTTGGTTGCTAACTCAAAGATTGGATGTACAACAAGTACAACTAAGTCACCTTGAAAGAAAAGCCTGGTGACCTCCTTCCAAAAAAACCATCCATTGAAAACCCTATGGAGCAGTGTTGGTCACCACGTGCTGGATTCAATTCCGTGGTAACTGGTCTTGATCTGTAGCTATATCTACAAAAATACACACGTTGTATATGTTTTAATTAGTTCTCAGTACTATGTATTTATTGATGCATTTGTCTCAGCTGTTTCAGAGATTTAAAAAAAATATACACCAAGGTTGTAAATAAACTGTATTTAATTCCATGCAGAAAAATGCCATTTACCATCTGCTGATCACTGATTATTCCCATTCTTGGATGCAGGAACTTAATGTTATTCTCAAGAAACCCAACCCAACATTGCCTGGCTCTCCGCCCTTTCCCACATTTGCCTGCAGGTGAAAGCTCTCCGCACGACTGGACTATTTTCTGATGCTGAGCTTGCCCATTCCCCAATTGCTGTTTTGATAAAAGACATTTTCTGGGAAAATGTGAATTCAGTTTCTGGAGACAGCTAAGCCCTGCTGAGAATGAATTGCCTGGTGGGCCAAATTCTGTCAGCAGAAACTCACAGGCAATTCACGCTGGAATACGTGTCTGAGAGTGTGGGAATATGTGGACAGATTCTGCCCCTTGTGTTTAACTTGGCAGACTCTGGTCCCACTGCTCACTGCATTGTTTTCGAACACTGACATCTTCTTACCTGATTTGGATGATTAGGTTGTTGTCTTAGTTTATCTTGTGATGCCATAACAGAAATACCCAAGTGGGTGGCTTTAACAAAAATAAATTTGCTTTCACACAGTTTAGAAGGCTAGAAGTCCAAATTCAGGGTGCCGGCTCTAGGGGAAGATTTCCTCTCTCTGTCGGCTCTGGAGGAAGGTTCTTGTCTCTTCAACTTGCTTCCTGGTTCCTTGGAGATCTCTATGTGTCTTGGTATCTGTCTTATCCCATCTCTGCTCCCTAGCTTGCTCGTTTAATCTCTTTTATATCTCAAAAGAGATTGACTTAAATAACACTCTACACTAATACTCTCTGGTTAACATAACAAAGACAAACCATTCCCAAATGAGATTATAACTACAGGCATGGAGGTTAGGATTTACAACACATATTTTGGGGGGACACAATTCAATCCATAATAGTTGTTAATAGAAAAACCTGCTGGTCTTTACAAGGTTTAGGAGGATGGGGGTGGTTAAGGAGGTGGTTAGTCTGTTGTAAAATTTTTGTCCATTTCCAAAAAAAAAAAAAAAAAAAGAAAATTTCCAAAGCAAGTAATAAATCTAAAAAGCTGTGTGTCTAATGTGAACCATAAATGAAGAAATGCTGAGAAGTGTTCAAATTAATTTTCCAATGCAGTGGGGGGAAAAAAAAGCAAGTGCTATAATCTAAGCTTCTGCCTTTTCCATTTCAGCTATTCACTTTCAACCAGAGTCTGTCTGTCTCTCCTAGGACAAAAAGATAAGCATCATTTGTTGTCTTCTAAGCTCCTTAGGTCCAGTCCCTTTTTCAGTTTGTTGCCAAACACAGTCATATTTTTTAGCTAAAGACAAATACTATAAGACAGAACTAAGACATAATACAAGTGAATCTATTTTAGACTAATTTCCAAATTTTGGAAATTTTTTTTTCCCATTTCTTCTATTGTTGATAATTAAAATGTAATGACCTTAACTGGATAAGTCGTAACATCCTATAATGCCAACTCTAGCATGCTCATAACAACAAATCAACAAAGCATAACTTTGATTAGCCTTAAGACTTAACATTAAAAAAAATGTATACCTAACTAAGTAAGTTAAAGAAACTTGGTGGTGCGATGGTTAAGCACTAGGCTGCTGATTGAAAGGCTGACAATGTAATCCCACCCAGCAGCTCCATGGGAGAAAGACCTAACTCCCATAAAAATTAGAACCTATAAAATCCTATGAGGCAGTTCTACTCTGTCACATGGGGTTGCTATGAGGCAAAATAGACTCAGCCACCTAACAACAACAAAGCAAGTTAGAATAAAAAGAAAAACTGAATGATGCTAACATCTCATCCTCCAACTCCCAGCTTCATTGTGTGTACAATTGGACTTTAATTGGAGACTTTTTAGGAGCATTGCAGAGGAGGAGAGGACACAGAGAATGGTTTCCATGTGGTTGATGGCAGCTGAAAGAACAGATAGGTCTTTGAAGAGTTTCTCCCAAAATTTCCAAAGGAACTCAGATTTAACATGTTTCACAAGAAGGGGGACCTGTGCCAGCTCCCTCATAGCACCACATTGAAATGACACATTTCAGAGAGAATAACTATGTGTAAACCTGGAGAGATTGGACCAACCACCAAGCCCACTGACGTCGAGTTAATTCCGACTCATAGCGACCCTATAGGACAGAGTAGAACAGCCCCATAGAGTTTCCAAGGAGCACCTGGCAGATTCGAACTGCTGACCTCACGGTTAGCAGCCATAGCACTTAATCACTACACCACCAGGGTTTCCAGAGATTGGACCACAAGGTTTAAATTGAATTGTTGTTATTACATGCTGTCCAGTCAGTTCCAACTCATAGCGACCCTATGTACAACAGGTGTCAATTCTACTTTGGTCTTCATTATTCATTGTCCAGCTTTTGCATGCATATGAGGCAACTGAAAATACCTTGGCTTGGGTTAGATGCACCTTAGTCTTCAAGGTGACATCTTTTCTTTTTAACACTTTAAAGAGATCCTTTGCCGCAAATTTGCCCAATGTAATGCATCTTTTGATTTCTTGACTGCTGCTTCCATGGGTGTTGATTGTGGATCCAAGTAAAATGAAATCCTTGACAACTTCAATCTTTTCTTTGTTTATCATGATTGGTCCAGTTGTGAGCATTTTTGTTCTCTTTATGTTGAAGTATAATCCATACTGAAGGCTGTGATCTTATGATCTTCATCAGTAGGTGCATCAAGTCCTCTTCACTTTCAAAAAGCAAGGTTGTGTCATCCGCACATTACGGGCTGTTAATGAGCCTTTCTCCAATCCTGTTGCCCCATTCTTTTTCATATAGTCCAGCTTCTTGGATTATTTGCTCAGCCTACAGATTGAATAAGTATGGTAAGAAGATACAACCCTGACGCACACCTTTTTTGACTTTAAACCACCTACTATCTTTTTGTTCTGTTCAAAAGACTGCCTCTTGATCCATGTACAGGTGCCTCATGAGCATGGTTAAGTGTTCTGGAATTCCCATTGTTGGCAATGTAATCCATAATTTGTTATGATCCACAGAGTCCAATGCGTTTGCATAGTCAATGAAACACAGGTAAACATCTTTCTGATATTCTCTGCTTTCAGCCAAGATCCATCTGACATCAGCAGTGATATCCCTGGTTCCATGTCCTCTTCTGAATCCAGATTGAATTTCTGGCAGTTCCTTGTCAATGTATGGCTGCAACCACTTTTGAATGATCTTCAGCAAAACTTTGCTTGCATATGATATTAATGATATTGTTCGATAATTTCTACATTCTATGGGATCACCTTTCTATGGAATAGGCATAAATATGTATCTCTTCCAGTTGGTTGACCAGGTAGTTGCCTGTAAAATTTCTTGGCGTAGACAAACGAGCACTTCCAATCCTGTATCTGTTTGTTGAAACATCTCAGTTGGTATTCTACAAATTCCAGAAGCCGTGTTATTTTCTAATGCTTTCAGTGCAGCTTGGACCTCTCCCTTCAGTGCCATCCGTTCCTGATCATATGCTACCTCCTGAAATAGTTGAACGCCCACCAATTATTTTTGGTATAGTGACTGTGTATTCCTTCCATCTACTTGTCATGCTTCCTGCATTGTTTAATATTTTCCTGGTAGAATCCTTCAATATTGCAACTTCAGGCTTGGATTAAATGACATTCCAAAAACAACAGTGCCGTTAGACCCACGGAATACACACTATTCTGGGTAGAATGGAAGTGATGTCCAAGAGTGACTAAATCCAATTTCCCATAGGTCCTGAAAGTGAATTTTTGAGTAAATATAATTTGGAAAAAAAAAATTAATTTACTTTTTATACTCTACGGTAAATTTTAAGACCTATTGAATGAGTTTACTTTTTCCTGGAAAGCTGTTATAAATTTATGCTCTATCTTACCATCAATGATGTCTGACAATACTTTGAAAAGTGGTGAACTTATTGTATTAGAAAATGAGAACCATGAAATTTGTGACATACATTTTACCTTAGCTGCCTGTAGTGTCAATATTATGTTTGGTGCTAACTTGCTGTATTTTTTATTAAACTAGTGTTTTTATTTTATTATTTAATTTTTTTCTGTTCTATGAATTATCCTTTTATCTGCCTTTATTGGTCTTTTATTCTTTTATTGCATCTTTTGTTTTAAGTTACCTCAAATCATTTTTACAAATATATGGGCATAAATAAAATGCAAACAAGCAAATATAAAACAGCTTGACACTAATTCCAATAAAATAGTATTTCTGCTTCTGGCACAAGAGAATCCATGATTCATATTCTTCATGTTGATGTATTTCTCTTACATTCTGCTATCCTTTATGTCAACAGTTTTCTTCCTTCTTATTTTTCAGTCATTATTATCAGATCATAACTTTTATGGATTCCCCTCCCCACTATTAAATAGATTATGTTATATAGAGAGCATTCATTTTGTTATAACACGAAGACAAAACTGAATTGGCTTCAAACCAGGGCTTTAGCACTTTCAAGCTGTATGACTCCATTGGCTACTTAACATCTCCTGACCTTTGATTTGGAATTTCTCAATTTATGCAACACTGATTTCATATGTTCCATAAGTTCAGATCTCAATGAAACAATTCATGTCTATCGTATGTCTCTTATTTTTGTTCTAAATCTATATATTAGTGCTGCTTGTTACTTTCAATATTTATAGAAAATTAATATAAATGTACTCTGAACTCTATGGATTGGCCACTTTTAAGTATCTTTGTACTGCCTTGAAATGCATTGCCACTGTTTGTTTATAATTAGTACTGTTTTAAGTAGGTTTTTAAGTAGGAGTCACCAGATGGAGCAAATGGTTAAGTACTTGACTACTAACTGAAAGGTTGGTGGTTCAAACCCGTCTAGAAGTGCCTTGGAAGACAGACCTGGAGATCTGCCTCTGAAAGGTCACAGTATTAAAAACCCTATGGAGCAGTCCTGCTCTGTCACATGGAGTCGCCATTAGTCGGAATTGACTTGATGGCATCTAACAACAACACTGTTTTAGTTATCCATGTTTTATGGGAAAAATTAATGAATTTACTCTGCAGTTTTTTCCTTTGCATCAAGTGAAAGGTAAATAATCTAACGTTAGGGTAAGAAGAGGAAAAAAATTTAACCAGTTGTGCATATGAAGAAATGTGGTATCGGAAGTAAAGTAATACACCACACACAATAGTATAAACAATGTGAACTAAAAACAAAAACAAAAAATTATGCTTTAACAGTAGTTACCATATTTATGTTTTGAAGCCTGACAGAGTTTCAGCTAAACTGCATTATTTTTCAAAGTAAATTAACGTTAACTTGAATGTAATTGATTTTATAGTTGTTTATGGGTATTTGTTTTAATAATTGCAAAAGTTCTATGCTCCAAAAATATAATATCTAATTGTATCATTATTTATATTTAAGTAACACTGTATTGTAATTATTCCCACCAACCTTAGGAGTCAGCTAAGAGTTTTTACCAAAAACTACCTTATTGTCCTCATCTAAAAGTCAATCAAATGCTCTTCATCTTTCAGGGTTGTTGTGAAGGTTAAATGAGGCATAGTGTGCAATCAGCACAGATCCGTTCCCTTTTCTTATTTTGTAAATACCACTTTTTCCCCATGGCTTTTATTTCATCTTTGGTTTTTATAGGTAAAATCCGTATAAACAAAATCAAATATAGACTAAGATATGTTTTTAAAATATGTCATTCTCCAGATTATGCTAAATTTTGCCGGGTACAAATGGCCGCCACACCCTTGGTGACTTTCAATAATGAAAGTTCAATTTGTGCTCAATTATCCAGCATAGATTGACTGTATGTCCGTGTCATGGTGGGAACCAGGGTATTGCTCTCACATGGAGAAAACAGGGAGAACTACCAGAAACACTCAATGGCTCCTAGAGCTTCTTAGAAGTGGCACCCTTACAGCTCATCCCATTGCGTTTGGTCAGAACAATTTACAGGGCCACCCCTGGCATCAACGGGGTAAAGAAGTATAAGTTATCTGTAGGGGAAGGTAGCAAAGAGAGGCATCAAACATTTAAATGATAATACAAGCTACACAGTTATTGTAAGAGTTTATGATCTTGGCAAATAATAAAAATAGAGCAAATAATTCCTTCTTGTCTGCTTAATGCCTGTAAAAAGAAGAAAAACTACCTACATACACAAAGAGTTTAAGGAACTCAGAAAGAAGTGTGATTTATAAGTTGAAAGTTATGTTACAAGTTTTCCCTACATTCTTATTTTTAAAAAACTTAAGAAAAAATTAGCTCCATTGAGGAATAATTTATAGGTATGAACATTAAAAATAGTTTTATTTAATAAGAAATTTTATTATCTCTAGAATTTGCTTAGGTGCAAATCCTATAAGGAGAAGTTCTAGAGAGATTCTCCTTTGTTGTTGCTTTCCTTATTTGCATTTCTATGAAATTCCTGCTATTAATGCTGTTATAATTTTAAAGTTCAGAGAAAATAAGATTGATTATTCTTAACAACCCTTTCTTTCTAGGACAAGACAATCAAAAACTCCTTGTATTATAATGGAATTGTACCAGGCTTTGGGAAATGGAACCATAAGTGGACAAGTGTTCCAAGGAACCTCAAGAATACGCTAGTCAATTAATAAAGTTACCAGTTCGTAAGAAGCTGGGGATTTCAGTATGAATTATTAAATATTTTGTTAGTTTTTTTTTTAAATGACTGTAACTGTCTCGCAGAAACTTGTTGCAGCCGAGTGAATTCTAACTCATAGCAACTCTGTAAGACAGAGTAAAACCGCTAATAAGGTTTCCAAGGAGAAGATGGTGGATTCAAACTACTGACATTTTAGTTGGCAACCAAGCTCTTAACCGCTGCGCCACCAGTGCTCCAATTGTCTACCAAATTGACCTTAGTCCCATATTTTTCACTGTAGACTAACTTCCTACTAATTTATTTATGTAAATAAACTTCTTATTGGACAATTGAATCTTCTTTTTTTTTTTCTGTATTTCTGTTTAAGAGGGTCTTATAAAAGAAGATAAATGATACAATTTTCATAAAAACGATTTTTTAGAAGCCCAATATGAAAAATAAATAAATAAATTCTGACCTCTATATCTTAATTAAGGATATTTTGAAAACAAATAAATTGGAAAAAGAAAAGCTTACTTCTGCTTTTCAAAACTTATAAAACAATACACTTTTTATTACCGTCTTAAACTTGTTTGCAAAACATAATCTATTTACTGTACATTCTGCAGTAAATGTAAGCAAATATCCTTACAAACCTGCCCAATATCCTTACAAAAATGTATTGTTTCCAAAACCAAACCAAACCCATTGCTGTTGAATTGATTATGACTCATAGCAACCCTAGTATTACTTCATAGTCAAAATTGCTAATAATCCTAAAATATTATACTTAAAAATATACAGTTGTACAGCTCTTCAATCATTATCTCCACCGTTTTTGACCCATTTTCATTGATGCTCCCTCATGAATTGTTCCAATTCCTATAACATCTCCTACAGAAGAGCCTACATAGCAATCATGTACCATTTTCCACTTCTAACCATTTGATATTCAAACTTAACTATTTCTAATAATACTTGATTTATGTTTCACAGCAATAGTTTATCTGTGGAATAGCTGAAAAATTTTAATATGAGCAGAAATGGAAGTTTTTAAAAAAATATTAGTGGAATTATAAAAATTTCAGTTCCTGGTCTCTGGTTAAAAAAAACTAGTTGTCATGGAGTCGAATCTGACTCATGACAAGCCCGTGTGTGTCAGAGTAGAACTGTGCTGCATAGGGTTTTCAATGGCTGATTTTTCAAAGTAGATCTCTAAGCCTTTCTTCCAAAGCTGCTCTGGGTGAACTGGAACTTCCACCCTTTCAGTTAGCAGCCAAATGCATTAACTAGTTGCACCTCCCAGGGATTCTCATCCCTGATTAAAAAAAAAAGGAGAAATTCATAGATTCAGAGCTGGTTTTGAAAGTCAGTTCTATGTCTCATACTACATGTGACTTACCTAATAGAACATTTTAAAAACACAGTTTTAAACATTCCAAAGGTCTTCATCGCCACATGTTTGTCAATTTGTCATACTGTGGAGGCTTGCATGTTGCTGTGATGCTGGAAGCTATGCCACCAGTATTTAGACACCAGCAGGGTCACTCATGGAGGACAGGCTTCAGCTGAGCTTCCAGGCTAAGACAGACGAGGAAGAAGGACCCAGAAGTCTACTTCTGAAAAGAATGAGCCAGTGAAAACCTTATGAATAGCAGTGGAACATTATCTGATACAGTGCCAGAAGATGAGCCCACCAGTTGGAAGGCACTCAAAATATGACTGGGGAAGAGCTGCCTCCTCAAAGTAGGGTCGACCTTAACGATGTGGATGGAGTAAGTTTTCAGGACCTTCATTTGCTGATGCGGCACTACTTCCTGGACGTGCTACCAGTGTAGTCACACAATGCTTGCTTTGAGACTTTGCTGTCACCATTTTGAAATTCTTAATAGTTTTATAACTTAGTCAAATACTTCCTTCCCTTTGTTATTCTCTTTCTTTATAATCATCAGCATGCAAACTTTTAGTATTCTGAATTTTCCCAACTACAACCATAACAGTAAACAATAGCCCTAAGCCCCCTTTTGCAGATCATTAACCTTCAGCTAACTTCGCTGTTCATAGACGCTCTTCTTTAACCCTGTCACCATTTCCCTATCTCCACTCTTTTATGTTATGAAATATTTCAATATGAATACTGGTGAAAAGAATAATACAAGGGACATTCATGTGCCTCTACCACATTTAAGAAATTAAAAAAAGTATAAGTACTCTGGAATCATAGTTTGTTGACTAATGAAAAGAGTTGCTTAAATTTAAAAATTATGGAAAAGTGGATGGATGATAGAGATATACACATATATATCTTAAACATAATATTACTTAAAGCATATAATAACTATTCATCAGAATTTGATGTATTGTCTGAGTCCCATGATTGGAAGATTGGAATTCTTTATCACCTTTCCTGCATAAACCACAACGAAAAGCAACCTCTACAATTTCTAGGCTTTTTTGAAAACTGGAACAAGAAGTTAAAGAAATTTTCAATGTTATCTAAAAGCAAAATACATATACATTTTAATCGTTTTTTAAATCTATCTACTTTCTGTAGTTTAACTTACCATTAGCACAGTAGCAATACTTTAGGGTTCATCTTTCTTTTCATAAAAGTCTCAAAGGTATACAACAGAACTTCCCTATGGACAACAACATTCTTTTCACACATAACATGAATTTATTTATAAAGCAATTAAGTTACATAATTACTATGTGTGCAACATGTATAAAAGGTCTCTAAACCAACATGATTTTGCACTATGCAAATGAATATAAGGAGAGCCCTCTAGGCACATACATGTTGGTTTGCTTTGGGTATTAATCACTGTTTTACACAGGGAATGGAGAACATTGGTTAGTTTGGTGAATTTATTAGACTCTGAAAGCCTACTATATTAATAATAGTTAACATAAACAAAAACTGATAAGCCTTTGAAATATTAACTCAATTCTCTGAACAACCGCAGGAGGTAGGCTTTATTATTATTATTGTTTTGCAGATAAGGAAATGGAGACACATGAAAATTAGTATTTTAGTCAATATTAATGCATGTTCATTTGTTGTTTGTTCATTAGCTTGTTGGATTTTTTGTTTGTTTGCCAGTTTGATTTCAAAGAGAACCATATAGAAAAGCCTAAACTGCAGTAAACCAACCAATAGACGTTTACTTTTGCCAAGACCTCAGTATGCCCCTAAATGAAAACAAAGCAGTTTCTAGCTATATCATGCGATCCCATTGATTATGATAGAAGAGAAATTTTCGTAGTGGTTGCTGGAAGAGGTCCATGATTCTGTACCACAACCTCAAAGTATGGACTTGTCTTTCATCTGGAAATTCAGTAACAATAGAGGCTTTTACTAGCATTCTACTGCTTTTCTGTTTTAATTTATTTTATGACGTGGTTTTTCATACATTCCATTTATAAATAATACAGTCCTGGGTACTGTTCTTTTAAATCTTTCATGCTTACTAAACCATGAAAATATATCAGATCATGTACAAATTACTGTCTGAAGGTGCTTTTCAAACTCTTGTATTATAAATGAAATAAGATACAGGTGTTGATGCTCATTCACATAAATGGGGAATATTGACAGTATAAAGTGGTTTGAATTACCATGAAATTAGAGAATTATAAGACAATAGATCTGTAAGGGCCTTGAGAATTCTTCTATTCAAGCTGCCTGCCCTTGGGCAGGTGAACGTCTGAGAGAGATACTTTGGGAAAATATTTTTACAATCTCATTCCGAAAATCTGCAATCAGAAAGACTCTAGAACCTATCGCAATATCTCATTTCAATGATTTTTTTTTGTTAAAAAAGAAAAAAAAAAAAAAACACTATGAACAACCACGATTCCTTCTTTCATTGAAATGACTATACCTTCCCCCACCCCCCCACCCTTTAGACTAAGGAAACCAGTCCTTTAGTGTTTCTTGTTAGGACATTATTGTGTTTTGATCACTTTGCTACTTGTCTCTGTCTCTAATTTTTAGATAATTCTGAAAATCAGTTAATCAAAACCAGGCATTTTACTGATCAAATCTTTTAGAATACAATGGCACAGTAATGTTTTTGCTGATCATTGTGAATTGTGATTTTGAAAAAAATCTAATGGACTGTTTTGCTCGTTTTCATAAGTTTCTTCCCATTTTCTTCTAACCCTAGTTCTCCCACTATATTCCTCATCATATTACAGTCTTTGTTTTAGAGATCAGGGAAGTGCCCTTTCCTTTGGCCTACACTTAATTTTTATTATTTTTTTCCTTTCACAGATCAATGAGGTGAAGATTTAGTACTTAAGGGATCAATAATAATAGAAAGGATTTTGTTATTTCTTTCCAACTAGTTCATTTATTTTCTACTCATGGTAACACTGAGCAATGATGAAAAGGCTTTTCTGTAGCCTTCTAGTAAAAATCGTTTCAAAATCCAAGCTTTTGAGAGCTAAGTCCTTGGAGAAGTGTATAGAAAAAGAGATTTTTAGATGGCCAATCTTTAGTCACTCACTGTCACTTTTTCTCTTGGATTATGTATTTACTCTGGGGAAGCTAGATGAATGACGTGTTGTGAGCAGCCCTGTAGAGAGTTCCATGCGTCAAAGAATTGAGATCCCTGGCCAAAAGTCAGCAGGAGCTGAAACATGCCAGACAACCAAAAGAGTGTTCTGGAAAGTGAATCCTCCTTCCC
The DNA here is from genome assembly GCF_024166365.1 of Elephas maximus indicus. Taxonomy (NCBI): domain Eukaryota; kingdom Metazoa; phylum Chordata; class Mammalia; order Proboscidea; family Elephantidae; genus Elephas; species Elephas maximus. The sequence continues at coordinate 54,311,504 of NC_064833.1, read as the reverse complement.
CAGTTGAGCCTTGAGATGACAACAGCCCTGACCAACAGCCTGACTGCAACGTCATGAAAGACCTTGAACCAAAACCATCCGGCTAACCACTCCCAATCACTGACCTTAGGAAACTGTAAGGTAGTATATGTTTGTTGTTTTAAGGCTCTAAATTTGGGGTAATTTGTTGCACGGCAATGCCAACAAATGCAGAAGTACGTCATTGTATTTGTATTTTTAGTTTCAAATGTTCTATAAAATTACATTTTAAAGTGTCCATAATTAACGGCATAAGTATTTTATGATATTCTTCAGTTCTTTGGAAATGAACCCATGTATCTCCATATCATTTATTACTCTTTAAAATAAATTACTTTTATACATTCAATTTCCACTTTTTTTGTTTGTTTCAGGAACAACATACATACACACATCAAAAATTGCCTGCAGCTCAACCAAATTACAGTAGTATCCATAAAAAACAATGAAAATAAGAAAATATTTTCTCAATAGATTAATTGGGATACAGGTAATCAGTTATTGGAAAGCAGACAAAATAAGACTACTGTGGAACATCTCTATAAAACAGAATTCTTTCCTTGAACATTCTTTATTCAACAAATATGTGCTTATTGTTGTTGTTAGGTGCCATCGAGTTGGTTCCAACTCAGAGTGACCCTATGTACAACAGAACAAAACACTGCCTGCTCTTATGTCACTCTCACCACTGTTGCTATATTTGAGTCCATTGCTGCAGCCACTGTGTTAAAACTTCTCTTTGAGGGTCTTCCTTTTTTTCACTGACCCTCTACTTTACCAGACATAATTCCCTTCTCCAGGGACTGGTCGCTCCTGATAACACGTCCAAAGTATCTGAGAAGCCTCCCCATCCTTGCTTACAAGGAGCGCTCTGGCTGTACTTCTTAAAACAGATTTGTTTGTTCTTCTGAAAGTCCATGATATATTTAATATTCTTTGCCAACATCATAATTCAAAGGCACCAATTCTTCAGTCTTCCTTATTCATCGTCCAGCTTTCACATGCATATGAGGTGACTGAAAATATTGTGGCTACGGTCAGACATATCTTAGTTCTCAAAGTGATATTTTTGCTTTTTAACACTATAAAAGTCTTTTGCAGCATATTTGCTGAATGCAATATGTTCTTTGATTTCTTGACTACTGCTTCCATGGGCGTTGATTGTAGATCAAAGTAAAATGAGAACTTTGACAATTTCAATGTTTTCTTCATTTATCATGATGTTGCTTATTAATGCAGTTGTGAAGATTTTAAGTCCTTTCCACTTTAAGCAAACAAGGTCGTGTCATCTACGTATAAAAGGTTGATAACGAGTCCTTTTCCAATACTGATGCTGTGTTCTTCTTCATGTAGTCCAGCTTCTCAGATTATTTGCTTAGCATACAGGTTGAATAAACATGGTGAAAGGATACAACCCTGAGACATATCATTCCTAATTTTAAATCACACAGGGTCCCTTTGTTCTGTTTGAACGACTCCCTCTTGGTCTATGTACAGATTCCCCATAAGCATAATGGAGCATTTTGGAATTCTCATTTTTCCCAATGCTATCCATAATTTGTTATGATCCATACAGTTGAATGCCTTTGCATAGTCAATAAAAAAACAAGTGAACATCTTTCTAGTATTCTCTGCTTTCAGTCAAGATCCATCTGATATCAGCAATGATGTTTCTTGTCCCACTTCTTCTTCTGAATCCGGCTTGAATTTCTGGCAGTTCCCTGTGGATGTACTGCTCCAACTGTTTTTGAATGATCTTGAACAAAATTTTGCTTGTGTGTGATATTAATGATATTGTTCAATAATTTCCACATTCTGTTGAATCATCTTTCCTTGGGTGAACACAAATATGGATCTCTTCCAGTTGGTCAGCCAGATCTTCCAAATTTCTTGGCATAGACAAGTGAGCACTTCCAGGGTTGCATTTATTTGTTGAAACATCTAAATTAGTATTCCATCAATTCCTGGAGCCTTTTTTTTTTTTTTTTTTTTTGCCAATTCCTTCAGTGCAGCTTGGATTTCTACCTTCAGTGCCATTGGTACTTGATCATATGGTACCTCCTGAAATGGTTGAATGTAGAACAATTCTTTTTGGTATAGTGTCTGTGTGTATTTCTTCCATCTTCTTTTGATGTTTCCTGTATCATACAATATTTTGCCCATAGAATCCTTCAGTATTGTACTTGAAGCTTGAATTTTTTTCTTCAGTTCTTTCAGCTTGAGAAAGGCTGAGTGCATTCTTGCCTTTTGGTTTTCTAACTCCAGGTCTTTGTACATTTTTTTATAATACTTTGCTTTGTCTTCTAGAGCTGCCCTTTGAAATCTTCTGTTTAGCTCTTTTATTTCATCATTTCTTCCATTTGCTTTAGCTACTCTATGTTCAGGAGCAAGTTTCAGAGTCTTTTCTGACATCCGTTTTGGTCTTTTCTTTCTTTCCTGTCTTTTTAATGACTTTTCGCTTTCTTTATGTGTGATTTCTTGAAGTCATCCCACAATTCGTCTTGTCTTTGGTCATTAGTGTTCAATGTATGAAATCTATTCTTGAGGCGGTCTCTAAACTCGTGTAGAATGTACTCAAGGTTGTATTTTGGCTCTCATGTGCTTGTTTTAATTTTCTTCAGCTTCAGCTTGAACTTGCATATGAACAATTAATGGTCTGTTCCACAGTCGGCCCCTGGCCTTGTTCTGACTGATGATGGGGTTTCTCCATAGTCTGTCTCCACAAATGTAGTGGATTTGATTCTGTGTGTTCCATCTGGTGAGGTTCACATTTATAGTTGCTGTTTATGTTGTTGAAAAAAGATATTTCCAATGAATAAGTCATTGGTCTTATAGATTTCTACCATGAGATCTCCCACTTTGTTTCTATTGCCAAGGGCATATTTTCCAACTACTGATCCCTCTTTGTTTTCTACTTTTACATTCCAATCACCAGTTATTATCAATACATCTTGATTGCATCTTTGATCAATTTCAGATTGCAGAAGTTGGTCAAAATCTTCAGTTTCTTCATCCTTGGCATTAGTGATTGGTGGGTAAATTTGAATAATAGTTGTATTAACTGGTCTTCCTTGTAGGCATATGGAGATTAATGAATCACTGACAACATGTATTTCAGGATACATCTTGAAATGTTCTTTTTAATGATGACTGCAACATCATTTTTTTCAATCTTTCATTCCTGTCATAGTAGACCATATGTTTGTCCAGTTCAAAATGGTCAATACCAGTCCATTTCAATTCACTAATCTTAAGATATTGATCTTTATGAGTTCCATTTCATTTTTATGAATTCCAACTTTCCTAGATTTATAATTTGTACATTTCCAGTTCTGATTATTAATGGATGTTTGCAGCTGTTTCTTCTCATTCTGAATCATACCACATCAGCATATGAAGGTCCTGAATGTTTTACTCCATCCATATCATTAAGGTTGACTGTATCTTGAGAAGGCAGCTCTTCAGCAGTCATATTTTGGTTGCCTTCCCACTTTGGGGGCTTATCTTTCAGCACTATATCAGATAATCTCCCACTGTTATTCATAAGGTTTTCACTGGCCAGTTTTTTTAGAAGTAGGTTGCTAGGTATATCTTTGTAATCTTAGTCTTGAAGTTCTGCTGGTATTTGAAATATCAGTGGCATAGATTCCAGCAACACAGTAACACACAAGCCAGCATAGAATGACAAACTGAGAAATGAGTGGTGGAAATATATGCTTAATATCTATCAATGTGCTAAGTACTTATCCCCAATAATTTAGGGATAATTTTGATGCCCTTTTCTGATGTGTGAAAGACTAAGGAGACAAACAGATGTGGATGGGAAACCAAAAGTTCTGTTTAGGACACTGTATTAGTTTCCAAGGGATGTTTTAAGAAAATATCATAAGGTAGGTGACATTAAAGAATAGCAATTTATTCTCATAGTTTCAAAGGCCAGAAATCCCTATTAGGTATTGGCTGTGTTGATTTCATTTGAGAACTCTAAGGGAGAAACTACTCCATGTCTCTCTCCTAGGCTCTGGTGGCTCCTGGAAATCCTTCACTTGCAGCTACACTGTCACAAATCATCCTTCTCTGTCTCCCTGTCTCTGTATCTTATGGTCTCTTATAAGGTCACCAGTCATGAAGGATTAGGACCCACCCTGCTCCAGTATGATCTCATATTAATCTAGCTAATAACATCTTCAATTTCCTAACGGGCCACATTCACAGGTACAGGGGGTAGGAATTCAACATATCTTTTTTTTTTTATTTTTGAGACACAGTTCAATCCATAAGAGACACATTAAGTTCAAGATGTCTATATAAACATCCAAAAAAAAAAAAAAAAAGAAAAAACTGTCAACACAGTTTTTGGGAATAGATCAAAGCTGGAGAGATTTTTTAAAAAAAATTTATTTATTTTTATTGGTTGCAATCCCCACAATGGGACAGCAACCTCCCATTTCCACCCCGGGTTACCTGTGTCCATTTGTCCCATTCCTATCCCTTTCTGCCTTCTCATCCTGCTTTTAGACAGAAGCTGCTCATTTGATCTCATATATCTGATTGAACGAAGAAGCACGTTCCTCACATGCATTATTTTTTGTTATATATTCCTGTCTAATCTTTGTCTAGAAAGTGGGCTTCAGGAATGGTTTCTGCTCTGGGTTAATAGAGCATCCAAGGGCCTTAGTTTTGGGGGTTCCTCCAGTCTCTGTTAGACCATTAAGTCTAGTTTTTTTTGGTGAATTTGAATTTTGTCTTACATTTTTCTTCTGCCCTGTCCAGAACTCTCTGTTGCGGTCCCTGTCAGGGTGGTCATTGGTGGTGGCCAGGCACCATCTAGTTCTTTAGGTCTCAGGCTGGTGAAGCCTCTGGTTCATTTGGTCGTTTAGTCCTATGGGGTAGTCTTTTCCTTGTGTGTTTGGTTTTCTTCATTTGGAGAGAGAGATTTGAGAGTCATAATTTTACATATGGTCCTTAAAGCCATGGTACATGATGTGATCTATAGGAAGAGTCAGAATAGAGAGAAGACTAGGGCTGTGGCTTGAACCCTGGAGAGCTGCAATGATTACAAGTTGGGAAGCAGAGGAGGAGCCATCAGAATGGACTGTAAAGGAGTATTAACTGAAGAAAGAAGGAAAAAAAAGAGGCCTGGTGGCCCAATGGTTAAAAGTTAGATTGCTAGCCAAAAAGTCATTGGTTTGAACCCACTCAGTGGCTCAGCAGGAGGAAACACCTGGCCATTTCCTCCCTTAAAGATTACAGTCTAGAGAACCCTGTGGGAGAAGTTCTACTCTGTCCTATAGGGTTATTGTGAGTCAGAATAGACTTGATGGCACACAACAAAAACAGGAGGGGAAAGAAGGGCAGTATTATACTCTGGTATAATACTGGTAGCCAAATGAAAATAAATTGATGCAAGAAGGAGCGCTTATTCATCTGTGTCAAATGGCACTATTAAAAAAGCAATAAAACACATAAAAGTAAAATTGGTTGCAATGTTTTTTCCTCGATTCTTTTTCTTCTTGGGTTAAATGTGTCTTTATTCTAAAATACTCAACACGTTGTATGTAAACTTATTTTCTTCAAAGTGTTTTACATTCAATTTTGACACCTCTCGTATCTTGTTGTTCTACTGCTTTCCTTTATTATCATTTCAGCCTAGTTAATATTTCTCTTTTATAATATCAAACTTCAGATTTTGAAGAGCTAGTATGCTTACTCTTCTCTATCTTTGATGGCCTTTTTATGTTCTCTTTTTTTAGAGTTTTTCATGATTCGTTACTTTTTCTGTCTCTAAATCCAGTAAAATTCATTCATTGCACTTTTTCTGAATTCATTGAATTTATCAGTTTCAGAACCTTGTTCTTCCTGAAAATCTTTGCAAATAAAATACTGTTGTATATTGTGACAAAGACCTGTTCTTTCACAAAGGTAAGACAATAAAATCAGGTTTAAAGGTGAGGTAGGTAAAATTTTATCATCTTAATTCTAAGAAGTAGTGGAGAGTCTTCAAAATTTAACTGGGAATAAATCGAAGACCTGCATTTGTGCCTATTTTGTAACTGTTTGTGGCAAGTGGATTTTCTGATTATGAAATATTTACACAGATGAAGTACAGTAGTGTTCCTTTGAACTTAAAAGAGAGTGAAATGACTTCATAGAAAACCTTTGAAGTACATTATTAAATCTTTAACTTAACAAGGAAGTAAATTGATACTCAATTTTCAGCAACATATTGAAGTAGGGAATCAAAATTTGTGGGCCTTAAAGTTGTGCTTTGAAGATGTAGTAGATTACTGGAACCAAATAAAAATCAGAAGATCTCTGTCCATCTTAAAGCGACATGAAAGTAGGCTGGAATTCAGAAGTGCTACTCTAAGTACCTGCCTCTTAAATTCTATTTTAGTTTCTCAAATGTTCCCTGTACTTTTCAGTTGTGTGTTCCATTCACATTTTCTTATTTTTCAATTCTGCTTATAACTTCAACATGGCCTTCTGCCTTCAACATCCTGGCTTGGTGGAGAGAAAAGAAGATTTTCTGTCTCGTTGGCCTCTCCTTACTCAGCTCTGACAGGGCAATGTTCTTAGGAATTAAGAGCCATAGTTGGGGGCCTCTACTAGCCCTGAAAAAGGATGGAGATAAAATTACTGCTGAAGATGGATTACATGGGAAGTAGCATATGCAGCCTGTTTTACCAAAGAGTAAATAGAAGAAGTACCATGTTAAACAAATACGGGTCACCCGTTAGAGAGGGCCGAAATGCTCCCTCGGAAAAACTAAGTTAGTTTTGTTATGATAAAGTTAGTTATGATAAATAGTTCTTGTTGTCCAAACAGAAAGCTGGTTGTCTTATTATTGCTTATTTTTACTTGTTGACTGTGTATTTTAGCTGTTCTTAAGATGCCCGTCTCTGGGTTTATTGGAGCATAACATAGAAATGATTGGAATCTGCACTTACAAAATAATGCAGAAGGGAAAATACTTTCATTACTAAAATGATTTACTCAATTTGGCATCATTTTAACTTCTGCCCAAAGAATTCAATAAGATTCTTACTTTTCATATATTTTTCTTGTTGTTGTTGTCTTCCTGTCACCCCAGATTCAACAAAACCAAAAAACAAAAACTCATTGCTGCCAAGTCAATTCCAAATCATAGCAACCCTATGGGACAGAGTAGAACTGCCCTGTAGAGTTTCCAAGGAGCACATGATGGATTCAAACTGCTGACCTTTTGTTTAGCAGCCATGGCTCTTAACCACTACACCACCAGGGTTTCCCAGACTCAACAAGTGACTGATAAATATTTTCACACAGTTTTTATACAGACACTTCAAACTGAATATATTCAAAGCTGAGTTCACAGTTTTGTTGTATAATTATTTGCATCATCCTGTTTTGTAGCTCAAGTAATGCCATCATCAACCACTGGAATTTATTACCTTAGAAAGACAGGTTCTTATTCTTTTTGTTTCCAAGTTAAGAATCCTCAAAAATATTATTTCTAATTTTCATCAGGTATACCTGGAGTCATGTAAATATTGACTCTATGAGATGGACCTTAGAAATGTGACAACTCCACAAATTTGTTATGGGCGAGGGATAGTGAATGCTTTTCCCACATGAAGTCAGGAGTGGTAACAGGATAATAAATCAATTACTGTCATCAGTATTGGAGTTCTGATAAAGGTAATGGTCACCAAGATGAAAAAGTTAGGAAGGGGAGCAGGTTTAACAAAAGGTAGAAATTTTATTCTGGGGCAATAGAAATGGAAAGGGGCATGTTCACTGGGACACCAGATATTTAGACTTAAAATATCCAAGATGAATATTTGGGAGTCAAATTTGTCAAAGTCCTTTTAATTGCATGAACTAGTTAGGCAAGAAGCTTATATAAGCCCATTGGGAGAATGGGACAGATGTATCTATGCCTCAGGGACAAGAATAAAAAAACACAAATGCCGTAAAGACCTTCCTTCTCTCTCTGTATTCCACCTCCTCTTCTCTGTGTATGAAAAAAATCATTCTGGCAAAGTTTTCCTTGGTAGATTGTATTTTTCAAAGACACTCTACCAATGAAGATTCTACCCCAAATGGTCTTCTTATAATGTTAACACTTTCCCATTAAAACGTAAGGTCTTTCCCTCAAATGAGGAGTCTACATTCCTTCTTTTTGAATGTGGCTGTCCTTTGTAACTGCTTTGACTGATAGAATGCAGCAGAAATGACACTGCATAATTACAGAGATTAGGTCATATAGGGTCACTATGAGAAGAAATCGACTCATTGGCAACTTTTTTTTTTTTTTAGGTCATAATTAGCGATAAGACCTCCAAGTGATGCTCTTTCTTTCAAGACACTTGCCTTGGGAAATGAATCAACATGCCAAAAGTCTTGCTTCCTAGAAGTCACGCTTGAGAGATTTGCCATGCTGGAGAGAAGCCCAAATAAACTTAGCTATTCAAATCTTCTCACACCAGGCACCAGACATGTGGGTGACAAATCTTTAAGACGAATCCCGCCATGGCTATCATCTTACTACTTACTCATGAGAGATCTTGTGACATCCCTTTTTATTCACTTCCTTGGAAGCAGAGTTCCCATCATTACCAGTTTTTGCTTCCTGTGAGGCCTTCCATTACTCTGGAGTTATATATATCTACTGAGGATCTGGGTTGTCTTAGTTCATTTCCTATTGGGGGCAGGTATAGAAGGTCATGAGAGCACCTGAGAAGTTGAACAATCCTAGGTTCCGCTTTGACAGGCACATGGATTTTTTGAAAATGTAATTATATTAAAAATTTAATCATTGCATTATATTTTGCAGAATTCCACTGGACAATATCTGAAGTCAGAATTCTTGTATGATACTTAAGTTTGGATTTTGTTTCTTTTCTGGCTTTAAGAAACAGGCCCTGAAGTTCTGCCTTTTCCTCAATATTTAAGTTAAAAAATGTCTTATTTTATTTCTACCTTGGAAAAAGAATTTTTTTTTTTTTGGAGTACAGGAAAATAAGAAACTTACATGTGAATTAAGGCCTGTTTTTCGCGGAAGACTGCCACTGACTCTTATCAGGAAGGAGTCAGCAGACATCCCCAACTCCTCTGACTCTTCCAAGATATCCACATTTTCAATTTCTAATGCACCACAGCTTATTACTCAGTGACCTCAGTTTCTTACTCAGCAAGCTTCCCTTTCACAACTCAACAAACAGGATTTTTAGACCTTCAATTGTTATGGATCCCCAGCCAAAGACAGAGGTAGGTTTCTCAACAAAGGTATATAGCCATCCTGCTGCTTTCTGTCTTCTTTCAGATGAGTTATCTTATATCATTTGTTCTTATTTTTGTGGTGTTCCACTAGAAGCATTATAAAGTGGCCAATTCCCATAAAGATTCAACCTCAGTAGGTGTGCTAAATATCAAAAGTTGTCCGTCTTACAACTGCTTTACTTGCATAACAAGAAATACTCCTTTTCCAGCACAAGAAAAAAATGTTATAATATCTCAGCTAACATTCACTGTCAGATTTAGTTGAATATAAATAAAATCATGTTTAGTTTCCCTTATGGCCATGGACCATAAGTACTGCTATTCCTATGCCAATGTATAAAGAAAGAAATTTTGGTGGAGTCCTGGTGGCACAGCGGTTAAGAGCTACGGCTGCTAACCAAAAAGTCTGCTGACCTTTTGAATCCACCAGCCACTTCTTGGAAACCCTATGGGGCAGTTTTACTCTGTCCTATAGGGTTGCCAATCCACTTCACGGCAATGGGTAAGACTAGGGTGACAACCATTCTGGTTTGCCTAGAACTGAGAGGTTTCCTGGGTCGTGGGGCTTTCAGTGCTAAAACCGAGACTTTTTCAGGCAAACCAGAGAAGTTTATCACTATATTAGTATTAAATCAGAGTAAAACCCAGATTTGCTAACTCCAAAAGCCTTTTCTTAGTGATAGAAGGATATCCACTGCCCCCACTCACTTTTGACTTACTAATTTCCATAATTTTGAGTCTCTCATGTGAAATTTCCTAAGTCTGGAAATCATTTCCTCTCTGAGTCAGTATTTCTTGCTTCTAGTAATCAAAATCCGACATTAAAAAAAATCCGACATTAAAAAAATCCGACATTACCTAGGGAAAATTCAAGAAAATCTTTCAAGATAGTGTTAAATGCTAAAAAGAAATCAAGTAAGGTAACATCTAAGTTTTTTTTTTTTTAACTGGGTAGTTGATAATCACTTTTATAACCTTCTTGGGTCAACATTTTTCCTTTAGTAGTCAAATAACAATTTGAGCCCCCATTTTAGCAATAACTGAACTGCAATCCTCTTCTTGCTCAATGTTTCTGAAGAAATAACCTCCACATTGTTGCTTTCAATCACAGCTAAGACTCATACTCAAGTTTTTCTACTCTCCCTTGAAACATTGACGTTTCCTTCACGTTGTTGTAGAGGAACAAGTAGTGGCAGGAACATAATCCTTGCTACTCTAATCCAAACATTAGAAGAGTGTCACTGAAGCTTGGGAAGGAGAAGTAAAATACATGACAATTAGATTTCAGACATCATTCTCCTGCAGTCTATCAGACAGGTCCACTTGAGCAGCATTCCCTACTTAGGCCTCAGCTGTGACATGCTACTGAGACCTGCTCCCTCTCAGTTTAAGACTCCTTTGTCATATTCCCTTGTCCTTGCGGTTCAGAGTTTCCAAACACCAGATAAATCTACAAATCAGTTATCACCATGACGAAGACACATCCAAGGGAAACACCCCTTTATCATTATTTGGTTATTTGGTGTCTCATCATCTCCCTTCTAGGTTAGGATTACATTTTACTTTCACATGAACAAGACATTCATCGATGCATATGCCAAATTAAAATCAGTCACCATGCAAGGTTAAACTCTGCTTCTCCCCATTAGTAGCAACAATTATAAGAAACATTTTAAAATAATATTCTTTAAAAATATTCTTGAATATTATTTAATATATATTTGAAAAAGTAAGAAGAAGAATTGCAATGGCTTCAGTGAAAATATCTGTAGTAAATAAAGAAACCAAATTTGGATGTACTTTCAGAAGTTTGGCTTAGATAAAATATGGATAGATTTGGCATCATGTAGCTGGAGATTGATTTTATTTAAGGGTATTTTCTTTCTTTGCTTGCTTGTTTGCTTTGGAAGATATGGGAGACTTGAACGTGTTTCTTAGATGAAGGGAAGACAGTGATATATGAAAATAGAGGAAGGAAAGAGGAGCTTTTTGAGAGGCAGTGTCTTGCCACGTCTGCCTGGAAGCCAGCTGTTAATTTCTACTTCAAGTTCAGTAGTTCAGGTTTAAGATAAGATAAATGGCTATTTGACCAACTCAGGCTACAAGATTTACTAAGCACGTTCAGCAAAATTATGAGGGAAACTATGGAGATTTGAAAAGGAGGAAATATCAAGGGCTTATGTAAAGACAAAAAGTAGAATGAAGAAGAAAACAGGGCCAAGGAAAAAACTAATATACTGAAACAAAATTAAGCTAGAAATCCCAATGCAACCAAAGAGTATATATAGTGAGAATATAAAAAAATCAAAAGAGCTAGAAAAAGAGGAGACTAGACAGATAGTGGAAAATCCAAGTCAAAGATTTTAGAAGTAAGGCTAGAAGTAAGGCCTGTAAGAATCAAATGCTGAATATTACTCATATTTTATATTTTATTCATACATGAATTCCTATCTCTTAGAAAAGTGACATGATAGGTGAAATGTTTATTAAATAAAATTAATTACGTTTACCAGATTTTAAAAGAGTAACAAGGGTACGTTATCTTATAATGTTTTAGAATGCTGCTTTTGGACAAAATTTAATCAATGAACTTGCAAAATTATATTCAGCCCATCAGAATCCAACTTTTCCTAAGAGTTACAGTTTTACAAGTTGACATGTCAAATAAACAATAACTGGGCAAGATAAAATGCCCTTGGCCCAGAAAAAAATGACCCTGGGTTTTATGTGATCACTCTGGAGTGAGAAAACCAAAACCGAATCAGTTGCCATCAGTAGATTTCTACTCACGAAGACCCCCTGTGTGTCAGAGTAGAACTGTGGTTCATTAGGTTGTCAATTGCTGATGTTTCAGAAGTAGATGGCCAGGCCTTTCTTCTGAGGTGACTCTTCATGGACGCAAACCTCCAACCTTTCATTTAGCAGCCAAGTGTGTTAACCTTTGCACCACCCAGGGACTCCCTGGAGTTACAACACCCATCTAAATTCATGCATGCTATCTCAGTATTTCATTTGGAGGACAGAAATCTCAGCAGTTTATCAAGGTCATTTCCAAGAATGAACTATAGTATTAAATTGAATTATTATCTTTAGTCACCTTTTTAAAATTACTGGACTAATAAAAATGTTCTCCACTGAAATTACAACCTATGAATGGAATATAATAATTTGGAAAGGCAAATACAATCAAGTGTTTTATTTGTTAGAATACTTTGGGTTGCAAGTAACAGAGACTCCCACTGAAGGGTTTAGCAATAAGCATATTTATTTTTCCCACATAACAATAAATCCTTCAAAGTTAATAAGTTCCATCACTTGGAATCCTTCTAGCTATCCTGTTTGCTATCCTTTAACAGATTTACCATCATTCCAGACCAATCAAGTTTTGCCCTCTAAGTCTGGGAGTATGACCAGCCTTCTAGAGTGAAAGGAAATAGCATGTTTTGTTACCAAAGGTGAAGATGTGGAATGGACGTTGCTTGGGCAGGCATCTTTGTCTAACTTGTGCCTGCAATCTCTAGGACTTGAGCAGCAGCAGATCCAAAAAATAAGGCACCTGGATGAGGAGACCCAAAGAGAACTGGAGATAAGATAGTTTGTATAAAGCCAGAAGAAAGAAGCATCCAGGAATTTCCTAGTAGTCTTCTATGAATGGAATGCATTGTGTAGTAATGAAGGTAGAGTAATGAAGTAGTAATTAAGGTTGAGTATATGAAAAAGGCAGAAAAAGGCAGTTGGAGTACATAAAATCAGAAAAAGATGATCATCATTTAGGAAAAAGTATCTTGAGATGTTGGTTGATTAAACATACATCTGATTTTACACCATTTCAAAACCTACTCAAAGTTCAGTGAAGGGATTTTTTTAAAGCTATTTACTCACAAAAACAGAGAACAGGAAAGGAGCAAATAGCAAAAAAAAAAAAAAAAAATCAGAAGCTGAAAAGGAGATGCAGGACAGTTGACTGTCTTAGAAAACTTGGAAAAAAATAAATTCTAAAATAGCAATGAGGAAAGTCAACAATTAATCTGGTCTTCAAAAGAGAAAACCAGAATTCTCAGGTACTGGCAGCTCTAGATGATCCTGGAACTGGAAGTGAAGAGAAGCCAGATGAGTCCTAAAGTAAGGATTATTTCTTGAAAGCTATTTAAAAAGTTGAATCCCAAGATCCCTTTCCATAGATAGTTGTTTGTCACTTCACCAGTCCAGTAGAAGTCAGAAAGATTATACTTGGAAGAAATAAGAGAGGCTGCTGGTCCAGGACACATCAGACTTCTAAGGGCTAGTTGTAAAGGATGGGCTACTAAGACACAAACCACTTGACTTTTTATTTCATACTAATTTGGGTTTTTTTCCCAATGATTATGTGTTACTTTTTTATAGTGAAAATAAAATAACATCAAACGAAAAACTATTCACTTGCCTCTCGTTTGATCAAAAGTTACTCTTGGAAATTATATATCCAGCAAAACTGTCTCTTAAATATGATGGAGAAATTAGGATATTTCCAGATAAACAGAAGTTTAGGGAATTTGCAAAAGCCAAATCACATAGCAGGAGACTTCAACATACCACTTTCAGTGAAGGAAAGAACCTCCAGAAAGAAGCTCAATAAACACATGGAAGATTTAAATGCCTCAATCAGCCAAGTTGACCTCATAGACATATACAGAACACTTCACTCAACAGCAGCCAAGTATACTTTCTTTTCCAACACACATGGAACATTCTTTAGAATAGACCACATATTAGGCCATAAAGCCAGCCTTAACAGAATCCAAAGCATCAAAATATTGCAAAGCATCTTTTCTGACCACAAAGCCATGTCAGTAGAAATCAATCACAGAAAAAGCAAGGAAAAAAAATCAAACACGTGGAAACTGAACAACACCTTCCTCAAAAACTACTGGGTTATAGAAGATATTAAGGATGGAATAAAGAAATTTAGAGCATCAAATGAGAAGGAAAACACAACCTACCAGAACCTTTGGGGCACAGCAAAAGCAGTGCTCAGAGGTCAATTTATAGCAATAACTGCACACAACCAAAAGGAAGAAAGGGCCAAAATCAAAACATTAACCTTACAACTCAAACAAACAGAAAGAGAGCAGCAAAAGAAGCCCTCAGGCACCAGAAGAGAGCAAATAATAAAAATTATAGCAGAATTAAATGAAATAGAGAACAGAAAAACAATTGAAAGAGTTAACAAGACCAAAGCTGGTTCTTTGAAAAGATCAACAAAATCAATAAACCGTTGGCCAACTGACAAAAGAAAAATGGGAGAGGAAGCAAATAACTGGAATAAGAAATGAGATGGACAATATCACAACAGACCCAACTGAAATTAAAAGAATCGTAACAGAAAACTATGAAAAATTGTACTCTAACGAATTTGAAAATCTAGAGGAAATGGACAAATTTCTAGAAACACACCACCTACCTAAACTAATACAGAGGAAGAACAACTAAATAAACCTATATAAAAAAGAAGAGATTGAAAGGTAATTTAAAAAAACTCCCCCCAAAAAAGCCCTGGCCCTTACAGTTTCACCGGAGAATTCTACTAAACTTTCACAGAAAAGGATGGAATATTCCCAAGCTCATTCTATGAAGCCAGCATAACCCTGATACCAAGCCCAGGTAAAGACACCACAAAAAAAGAAAATTATAGACCAATATCCCTCAAGAACATAGGAGCAAAAATCCTCAACAAAATTCTAGCCAATAGAATTCAATGACATATCAAAAAAATAATTCACCATGACCAAGTGGGATTCATATCAGGTATGCAAAGATGGTTCAACATTAGAAAAGCAATCAATGAAATCCATCACGTAAATAAAACAAAAGACAAGAACCACATGATCTTATTGATTGATGCAGAAAAGACAATTGGCAAAGTCCAACACCCATTCCTGATAAAAACTCTCAGCAAAATAAGAACAGAAGGGAAATACCTTAACATAATAAAGGGCATTTACATAAAGCCAACAGCCAACATCATCCTAAATGGAGACAGTCTGAAAGCATTCCCCTTGAGAATGGGAACCAGACAAGGATGTCCTTTATCACCACTCTTATTCAACATTGTGCTCGAGGTCCTAGCCAGAGCAATTAAACTAGAAAAAGAAATAAAGGGCATCCAGATTGGTAAGAAACAAGTAAAAGTATCTCTATTTGCAGATGATATGATCTTATATACAGAAAAACCTAAAGAATCCACAAGAAAACTACTGGAACTAATAGAAGTACTCAGCAAAGTGTCAGGATAAAAGACAAACACACAAAAATCAGTTAGATTCCTCTACACCAGCAAAGAGAGCTTCAAAGAAAAAAATCACCAAATCAATACCATTCACAATAGCCCCCAAGAAGATAAAATACTTGGGAAAAAATCTAACCAGAGTTGTAAAAGACCCATACAAAGGAAACTACAAAACACTATTGCAAGAAACCAAAAAAGAACTACCTAAGTGGAAAAACATACCTTGCTCATGGATAGGAGGACTCAACGTTGTGAAAATGTCTGTTCTACCCAAAGTGATCTGTAGATGCAATGCAATCACTATCCAAATTCCAATGGCAGTTTTTAATGAGATGGAGAATCAAATCACCAACTTCATATGGAAAGGGAAGAGGCCGTGGATAAGTAAAGCATTACTGAAGAAGAAGAACAAAGTGGGAGGGTTCAAACTACCTGACTTATACTGCCACAGTAGTCAAAGCAACCTGGTACTGGTACAACAACAGATACATGGACCAATGGAATAGAATTGAGAATCCAGACATAAATTCAACCACCTATGAGCAGCTGATACTTGACAAAGGCCCAAAGTTCATTAAGGAGGAAAAGACAGTCTCTTCAACAAATAGTGTTGGCATAACTGCATATCCATCTGCAAAAAAATGAAACAAGACCCATACCTCACACCATGCACAAAAACTAACTCAAAATGGATCAAAGACCTAAACATAAAATCTAAAGCGATAAAATCATGGAAGAAAAAATAGGGACAACACTAGGAGCCCTTATACACGCCATAAATAGAATACAAAACATTATTAACAAAGCAAAAACACCAGAAGAGAAACTAGATAACTGGGAGCACCGAAAAATCAAACATGCTCATCAAAAGACTTCACCAAATGAGTAAAAAGACTACCTTCAGACTGGGAAAAAAATTTTGGCTACCACAAATCTGATCAGGGTCTAATCTCTAAAATCTACAAGATACTGTAAAACCTCAACACCAAAAAGACAAATAACCCAATTAAAAAATAGGCAAAGTATATGAACAGGCACTTTGCCCAAGAAGACATTCAGGTGGCTAACAGATACATGGGGAAATGCTCATGATCATTAGCCATTAGAGAAATCCAAATCAAAATTACAATGAGATACCATCTTACTCCAATGGGGCTGGCTTAATCCAAAAAACACACAATAATAAATGTCGGAGAAGTTGTGGAGAGACTGGAACACTTATACACTGCTGGTGGGAATGTAAAATTGTACAACCACTTTGGAAATCGATCTGGTGTTTCCTTGAAAAGCTAGAAATAGAAGTACCATACCATCCAGCAATCCCAGTCCTTGGAATACACCCTAAAGAAATAAGAGCCATCACACTAATAGATATTTGCACACCCATGTTCAATGCAGCACTGTTTACAACAGCAAAAAGATGGAAACAACTTAAGAGCCCATCAGGGGATGAATGGATAAACAAACTATGGTATAGTCACATAGTGGAATACTAGTCAAAGATAAACAACAAGGATGAATCCGTTAAACGTCTCATAACATGGATGAGTCTGGAAGGTGTTATGCTGAGTGAAATTAGTAAATTGTGAAAGAACAAATATTGTCTGTGACCACTGTTAAAAGAACTGAAGAAAAGGTTTAAACACAGAAGAAAACATTCTTTAATGGTTAAGAGGGTGGGGTGGGAGTGAAAGGGTAATTTTAGATAAGAATTATTTTAGGTGAAGGGAAGGACAACACACAATGCAGGGGAAGTCAGCACAACTGGACTAAACCAAAAGCTAAAAAGTTTCTTGAGTACAATGAAACACTTCAAGGGACAAAATAACAGGGGGGGGGGGCCTGGGGACCATGATTTCAGCAGACGTCTAATTCAATTGGCATAACAAACCTTATTAAGAAAATGATCTGCATCATACTTCAGTGAGTGGTGTCTGGGGTCTTAAAAGCTAGCAAGTGGCCATCTAAAATGCATCTATTGGTCCCAAACCACCTGGAGCAAAGGAGAACAAAGAACACTAAATACTCAAGGAAAATATGAGCCCAAGAGACAGAAAAAAAAAAAAAAGGGCCACATTAACCAGAGATTACATCAGCCTGAGACCAGAAGAACTAGTTGGTGCCTTGCTACCACCAATGACAGCCCAGACAGCAGAAAGCCCCCGATGGAGCAGGAGAAAAGTGGGGTGGAGACCTCAAAGTCTAACAAGAAGACCAGACTTAATCATCCGGCTGAGACTGATGGAACCCCAGAAGACATGGCCCCTGGACTTTCTGTTAGCCGAAAACTAAAACCGTGCTTCAGACAAAGCTTAGGCTGGACTATAAGACATAACATGATACTTGTGAAGAGTGTACTTCTTAGCTCAAGCTGATACATGAGACTAAATGGACAGTCCGAGTCCCGAGGCGAGACGGGAAGGCAGAAAGGGACAGAGCTGGTTGAATGGACGTGGGAAATACAAAATTCAGGGTGGAAAGGAGTATGCTGTCACATTATACAGAAAACAACTAGGATTGCATAACAATGTGTGTATAAATTTTTTTACGAGAAACTAACCTGAACTGTAAACTCTCACTTAAAGCACAATAAAAAATTAAAAAAAAAAAAGTTACTCTTGGAGATTCACAAAACTAGATCTTAGAGAGTGAGAAAGCTGAACCAATTGGCCTTAACACACATTCAGTACTTATCAGTCATTTTGTTGATGTGGTTATAGGTTAATAAATGTAGAAGAAACATTATTGACCACTTAGTCTGTCTTAGTTATCTAGTGCTGCTGTAACAGAAACACCACACGTGAATTGCTTTAACAAACAGAAATTTATTCTCCCTCCATTTAGGAGGCTAGAAGTCAGAATTCAGGGTGCCAGCTCCAGCTGAAGGCTTTCTCTCTTTTGGCTGTGGGAGAAGTTCTTTGTCATCGATCTTCCCCTGGTCTAGGAGCTTCTCAGTGTAGGATCCTCAGGTCCAAAGGACTTGCTCTGCTCGCGATGTCACTTTCTTGGTGATATCAGGTCTCCCTGTCTCTCTGCTCAATTCTCTCTTTTGTATTTCAAAAGAGATTGATTTAAGACACAAAATAATCTGCTAGATTGAGTCCTGCCTTGTTAACATAACTGCTGCTAATCCCACCTTGTTAACACCATACAGGTAGGATTTCCAACACATAGAAAAATCACATCAGATGACAAAATGGTGGACAATCACACAATACCGGGAATCATGGCCTAGCCAAGTTGACACACATTTTTGAGAGACACAACGCAATCCATAACATAGTCCAATGCTTCTATCTTACAGATAAGGAAGCAGAAAAACAGTCATTAAGTAGGTTTCCTGGCCACCAGGTTAAGCACACACACTTAATGTTCTTATCCTTTTCTCAACCTACAATTTGTGTTGAAGTTGTATATATTCAGATTCCTATGGTGTAATGGAATTACATTAATTTGACCCATTCTCACCCAAATATGCCCAGCCCCTTCCCCACCAAAAGGCCATTTCATTCTCAAATAAGTTTGAGAAATATTGTAAGGGGGCACCCCTCATTTTTAGAATTTTTTTTCAGTTCTTAGAGAAAATAAGGACTCTAATGAGTCTTGTGTTTACCATCACTTGTTGCACTTATTCCCTATTAACTAACATTATAGAGCTAATATTCTTGGGAATATACACTTTGGGAAGACCTGGTTTAGCTCATTGCTTAGAATCATTTGCTCAACATTTTTTTTTTTTTTATTCATTAGTTCTTAATTGCGCAGGTCATGTCTGTCAAGGTTGAGGCGGTAATTGTAGTTGGGGATGTTCATTTTGATCTCAATTTTGCACCTGAAGGTTTGGTTTTGTATAATCTCAGCAATATAAAGTCTTTTTGGGCAAACTAAAAGGGCTTATTGGAAAATTATAGGTTTTTAAACTTACATAACTAGTTTATAATAGTTACCAGACAAAGAAATAACAATTTGGAACAATCTTTTTCTTAAAGTTAAAACATATGCTCAAAACAGCCATGATTTGCCCTCTAGTGTGCTCTCAAAACAAATGTGCTTTCTCTTGGATATATAAGCCAACAGAACGAAATGCTTTTCTTGGTCAGAAGCCTTATGTGATATTTCAAACTTATTCTGTGTTATACACCCAGCCTTGTTGCAACACAACTGTCTTCCTTCTTTCAAAGTCAAGCTCCTCAAATTCTTACTCTGGGAACCACATTTGAAAGTGCCTCTGAAAGGTCTAAGAACTTTGACTGTAGGTGGGTTTAGACCGTCTTAGCTTTTAAAGGTTGGACTTGATGTTGTTTTGCGGGAAACATTGACTTCCATGTTGGTAACACTAAGCCTCCTGTCTTTAATTATGCACAAAATCAAATACCTAGACAAACTCTCTTATCAGTTCCACACTTGAAATGACCCAGAAGTGTGTGTGTGTGTATGCCTGTAAGATACACACAGGCACACACAAACACACACACACAAGTATCTAGCCTCCAATCTAACCATCATCCCTCAGTCTTTCCTTGTAATTAGAATAGGTAAAATGATATAAAATGAGTCTGATTCAACATCCTCTTTGTCAGTCCATTGTTATTTGTCTCCCAGTCACATTTAGTTCACCTCTATTCTCCTGGGAACTTCCAGTATTCAGCAATGCTGTGCTTCCACTTTGCAGTTTTTACAAAGCAATATGCATTTTACAATTTCTCTGCTTCAAACCTTCCATGTTCAGCATAATATCAGACTGGGTTCTCTTACTAATCAAACAAAATTCTTTGTTGATTTTAAATAAATAATTAGATATAATGTTTGCAATATATACAGATTATTTTTAGAAAACAACTAATTAGTGTACTCTTTTGCACAGTGTAGCATTATTAGTTTAATTTCTTATCTATTAGAATATGTGTTTGCATTGTGAAGTAAAGAATTGACTTTTTTTCCTAGAGGAAAAGCCTTTAAGAATTAACGTAGTTGTACAGGCATTTGAGGAGGCATAGACTATATAAATTTAAAAGAATCTATGAAATTATTGAGAAAATTTTATCAGTTTCAATAAATAATCTTGATAATTCAGAGACCCAAAATATGTCATGATTTTAAATATTGAAGGTGGTTAGCTACACAATCTAAGTTTTGTATATACTTCCCAATACTCTAATTTATACTGCCTTGGTATAATTTAAATATGTTTTTTCATCAACAAGGTACTTACTGTTTCTAGAGCTGTATAAAATTTTTATTTCCGGGAATTTACAGTTTTTTTTGTTATCCTCCAAAAAGGATTCTTTCATTTCCCACAACAAATTGTTTTATTGCAAAACACTGTCACCTCCTCCTCCTTAATCCATTTTTTCATTAATATTATATACTGGAGATACCTCCCCCAGCCATCTTAATAATCTTATGTCAATTAATAATCTTATGTTGATTATTTGTTTTACATAATTCATCTGCTAAAAGATAAAGGCTGTGAGAAATATGTTAGATACTAAATATTTAATAGTCCTCTTTTTACATTTCACCTACTCTTATAAGTAGAAGAAAAATAAATGCGAAAAGCATGTATTTCTGCTGGCCAGATGTAGGGGAGTGTAGAAGATACACTTGTTGATATTATAAAGATTTCCATTATTTTTTCTTCAAACATTTTACACACCTATTTTACTGGTACTAAATCCTTGAACACTTAATAAGGCAATATTTCAACTGAGCCATATGTAAAAAAAACACATCTTAGTTAATAAAAAGTTCTGAAATTGGTCTTAAGGTAGAGCATAATCATTAATTCTGCTTCCGAAATGTTACTAGAGTTTCCAATTAAAAAAAAAAAAATCCAGTTTGGACATTTGGCTTATCTAGGTGTTGGAAGTGTAAAAAATATGACTGATTATTGATTTTTGTGTGTGTGTCAATGTTGTTTCTGTAAGACAGTGGCTCACAAAGTGTGTACCATAATCAGCAACATCAACATCATCTAGAACTCACTAAAATGCAAACTCTCAGGCCGCACCAGACCCATTAAATTAGAAATTCTGGAAGTGGGATCCAGAAATACATTTACGGAAGAGCCTTTTGGGTGTTTCTGATGCACACTCATGATTGAGAACCACTATTCTAATAGAATTCTTAAATTTTTATTTTCAAAATATTTATTGTAAAAATAACTAGAAAAGATATATCAAGGAGATACAGTGTCACACAACTAAGTTAATAGGTGGTTTTATTATAGAAAATTACTCTGTCACCACTGCTGATGCTTCCCAGAAGATAAGAGTAACTATTATTTTAGATGTTCTGCTTACAACTCTTAAACTAACTCACTGAAATAAAAGTTTTGGACTTTGGGCCATTATATTTTGAGAGACAACTATGGTGATGAATGATTAGCTTGTAGGTTTTAGATATTGCAAAAGGCAGATTGCATTTTACGTGCATACAATTCATCAATTTTCCTCAGAGCTGTGAAGAGGTTAAAAAATACATTGCCAGTTTCAGGCATCTTGATAAGTTTTTACAGTATAATTTATTAATGACAGAATGTTTTCACCCAAAAATATATTTTACATGAAAAATGAACATGGGAGTCAAATTCTCTACCATATTATTTTTTAAAAGGTTTTGTCTTTTCTCCTATGTGTATGTCATGTGCACATTATCCATAATCTATGTAAGCAATGACTCTATAGATCTTAAATCATTTGTGTCCTTTTTGGGAAAAGCTGTTGAAAAGGAAATAATTTTTCAATATATCAGGGTAATTCCATATGGATCTTTAATCTTATGAAGAAGTGAACTGCCATATTGAACTGAACTTAGCGATCTCATTTATTTCTTGGGGAACAGATATAAAAAAAACTTTTTTGTAAATCTGCATGTTGAATTACATCACAGGACCATACATTTTTTACTACCATATGCTATAAATACTAGTTTTAGTGGAATAGTGATTGGTGTAATTTAGTTTAATATATGTTCATGCACCAAAGAGTGAAACATCTTTCAAGTCATTTTTATGTTTTTATTAGTTACAAAAGCTATAATTTCAATGTATATATTCTTAACTTTCCTAAATTTTCTTGTTTCTAAAAAGGACATAACACACACTTCAAAGATTACTATAAAAATTAATTGAAATCCTGGTATTAAATAAATATGACTTATGATGTGTGTTGAGAAATAGCTTGATCAGATCACATAATTCTGAATATAGTAAAATAGTGATGAGTGGGCATGTGTAAATGCATAAAATTAGGCAGACAAGCTGGAAAACAAAGCCAAAAATAAGTATCAAGAAATGTGTCTGGGAAAGGGAATATGTATTTGATAGTGCTGAATGTGTAGGGTTAGAGAAGGAGGTCAGTGAAATTTGGAGGGAAAAGCACAAAAGCAAATATGGGAAATAGAGATGGAAAACGATAAAAGAATATAAGTGTGAATAAGTAGTAGATGATTAATCAATATTAATTTATATTGCCAGATGATGTAAAAAAATATTTGTCAAATGACTGCATGGCTAACAAGATGTGAGATTTTGTTGATGTTATGTCTCAGTGGAAAAAGGAAACAGTCAAAAGCAACTCAAGTGTTTATTATTTGAGGATGAAAGGCTTACTCAGGTCTCGGCCATTTGTGAGGTCTCTATTTTTAAGCTTTCTCTTCTGTTCTTAAAATATTTAAGTTGATGCTTTTTTTTTTTTGACATCTTAAGATAATTAAAACAACCACAAAGAGTCAACCTAAAAGTAGGAGACTTACTGAAGTGATGAGAACAGGACATGGTCAAACCAGGAATATATTATTTGTAGTCAAGGTGTTCTAGTTATCCCTGAATATCTATTTGTCTCCTACCATTGAAGAATGATTTAAGGCCCATGTTTGTTCTTTTTTGCAGTGGTGGGGAATCAACTGAGGAAGAGAGGTTGAGTTTCTGCTGGTTGGATCTCAGTCCCTTCCTTGGTTGACTTCAAAACATATTCTTATAAATTCTGTTTCAGGAAGATGTGCCTGTCACTTTTCAAGAAGTGATTTGAGAATGTAATGCGGATGCTCTTCTGATCACTAACAAGCAAGGAGAGCGAAGTGAAGTCATCTATTATCCGAACAGCAGGCATGAGAAAATGTCTAAGATTAGGTGCTCCCTAGCCTTAATCTGCAACATAGTAGTCCCGGAAATACTGAATGATCAGAGAGATTACATGAAAATGATTTCTTGTATTGGATCTGTGCCTTTACCTTGGATCAGTAGCAAAATACCAACCTTGATCCAAGGTACCAAGAGATTTCCTTTGAAAACGCCTACTTTGAAACATTTTCTCCAAAATGGCCTACTTCTTAGCTAAAGGGAAGAGCTTATTGCAATAAGAACTCAAGGAGACCGTCCCAGGGAGAGGCAGGAAGTGGTAGAGGGAGGCAGAAGTAAGGAAGGAGGCAAGAAGAGCAAAAATAAGCTTTGAAATAATCTTTCCTTACTATTATAGAAGGTCCTGGATTAATTGATACTGACTTCTTACCCTGGTGGCGCAGTGCTTTTTTCTTACCCTGGTGGCGCAGTGCTTAAGAGCTAGGGCTGCTAACCAAAAGGTCGGCAGTTTGAATTCACCAGCTGCTCTTTGGAAACCCTACTGGGCAGTTCTACTCTGTCCTATAGGGTCACTATGAGTTAAATAGGCTTGATGGCAACAGGTTTTGTTTTGTGTTCTTTTCTTATGCAGTTTAAATTTCTCCATATCAATTTTGTGAAGGAAAAGAAAGGAAACAGTTGAAAAAGTAAACTTCAAATTCCTTCTAGCTATTAAGAACTGATGGGAAGGTAGTGCTGAACTGAGGGAAAGATACCTTCTGCAGTGTTAATGAAATTCTCAAATCCTCAGTTTCTTCTTTTGTTAAATAGAGATCATAATACAATAGGCTGTATAGGATTTTTGTGGGATTAAATGGGTTAATAATATAAAGAACTTAGAAGAGTGCCCGGCACATTCTAAGTACCTAATAAATGTTACTATTATCATTTTTTATATACTAATGTATTCATCATTTATTCAACACATATAATGGCATGCTTTACCAATGTGCCAATACTGTATGTCTGGTTTCCCAGAAACTCTTGCTTGGAAACTTGTGTGTAGGAAGTTTATTGGGGAGTATACTTAAGAAATAATATTCATGCGTAGATGAAGGAAGTAGGATTAGGCAGAGGGAACCAAGCTTATGTTCCATGTCCCAGATGTCTAACAGGACAGGATCCTTACGATAGTGATCAGTTACCTCTGGGAAGGATGGTGACCCCTTTCTTTCATGCTCTCTCTGGACACAAGGAGGCTGAAGTGGCCAGGAAGCAGCCAGAACTTAAAGTGTAGTAAGACTTTTGCTGTGTTCCCTGGTGGGACTATTGGGTTTATGAAGACCAAACCCATTGCCATCAAGTTGATTCCAGCTCATAGCAACCCTATAGGACAGAATAGAACTTCCCTATAGGTTTTCCAAGGAGCAACTGGTGAATTCAAGCTGCTGATCTTTGGGTTAGCAGCCATCAGGGCTCCTTATGAAGGCCAGCACTTCTAAACTCAAAGAGCTCATGGTTGCATGCTGTGTTTTTCCTTCCTATGTCTGGTTATTTTTCAATTGAGAAAATATTTACATTTCCTCTTGCTAGATTCAGTGGCCCCTTACGATAGGGGTTACATTAATCCAGTGTTAGGAATTCGCTCCCTGAAAAAGCTATTCATTTTTTTACTTACCCTTATTCCTAAATTAAGCCTGCCAAGGTATGCACCCAAAGCATGAGGGAGTTTATAGGGATTCCCTTGTCTGCAGGCCTGGACTAAGATTTTTTTCCTCTTTAATTCTAAGAGTCTGGCAATTCTCAGTTTGGCTTCTTGGACCCCAGTCCTAGTTCCAGAATCGGAAAAGAAAATGTAGCTCCAAATACCAGGCTCACCTTCTGGGCCTTTCTTCTCTGAGATCGTGACCCTATAAATCACAGCCAGCGTTGTTAGTGATATGATTTCTTCAAGCAGTCTTCTTTACGTTTTCTACAAACAATGTAGTTTTCAGCAGGGGTGTTGCTCTGGCTTTCCTATTCTACTGTTGTCAGCAGTGGAAGTCCAGTGGAGCTTTGTCATCCAAATCCTATCAAAATGTGTAAATATGTGCATATGTGTGTATGCATGGAGGGGGTCAGAGGTTGTGTTTGTATTCGTATAGTATGAGAAACATATCATGTGGTTTTCTTTCTTTTTATCCCACTCCTACTCCACAGCTCAATTATTAAAGAAACCCTTTGAAAGGCGACTGAAAACAGATGCTTGTTCAGATATGTTAGTACTGGAATGGCTAAAGAAAAGTCAGTCCTAATCATTCTGAGACAATTCCATTTATGAGATTACATTTAGTATTTATTCCAGACCTACAGATTATCAGGTGGTGACTAGATAGCACCATATCAGTAGGTAAAACACCCATTTGTTATTTTTCTATTTTTGCAGTCTTTGAATAAGTTTTCAAAACCATGGTGAGTGCACTTGTTTCTGAAGTGATTCAAAATCATTCAACTGTTGTAAAGCATTATGAAATATATAAAATATTTTCAAATTTGTCTAACTCAATTTGTGGTGGACATTTCTCCTTTTAATTAGCGGTTTACTACCCATGTAAATTAAGTTTGAGTAATTAACTGCTATTAATAGAAGCCACATTTCTTTTTGCTAAAGTCACATTAATTGTAATTCATCTCCAGCTCTAGGTAATTCATTTTACCGCTCACATCACAAGAAAAAGGCCTCTCTTGACTGTTCAGTCTAACTAGCTCTTTTGTTACTAAAATTTTTCTCCTTTTTAAAATTTTTTTTTGATGGTGTGTGTTTTCAGTATTGGAAAGCATGCTTACTAATTGAGTGTGTTTAGATATTTGGTTGGTAATATGGATTTTGAGAAATATGATCTGGTAATACAAGCCACCAATGAGGTGAGTGGTGCTGTCACACCAACAATCTGTGGCATGACGATATACAAATCAGAGCTGTATAAATTATTTATCATAGGTGCCTTTCCATTAGGTTACATGGGAGAACCTCTGGTTTTCCACATATGACAGAAAAACTAACACAAGCCCATCGGGTCTCCCTAACTATCGCGCAGGAAAGCCATAATTATGCTTGTAAGCCTTATCTCAGAGAAATAAAGGGAAAAAAAAGCAAAAGTTGACAAAATTACCACATCCAGGAACAATCAACACAACATCGAGGCTCCAACTCCGTCTGCTGAGCTTCACACGTTTCAAAAAGGATCCACCTTGACACTAAATGCAGTAGAACTGGAATACCGCCTTACCTCTGAAGTCCAGAGGCATAAAAAGTGTCTGGCAAACCCAATGGTAAAAAAAAAAAAAAAAAGTAACTGAATTCCACAGATTTTTAAAAGGCATTTTTAGCTCTGTGTTTGTTGTTATTAAAGATTGTCTTTAAGTTGGGGTTCTCCATGGAACATTATTCTTACTTGTCACTAAACATTCGAAAATAACAATAGGACATAATGTAATTTTTTTTTTTTTTTTACCTTTTTTAATAAATTAAGCCTTTGACAAGCCGTGCATGACATTCTGGCCATGTTTACACATAAAGGGAAATGGATAAATTGAGGAATTCTTCCAATAATTCAGATTTACAATATGCATAAATAAATGAAGGCATTCTTTCTTATCTTTGTTGAATAAATTACCTTCTAGTTGTCTGTAGGAAACCCTGGTGGAGTAGTGGTTAGGAGATATGGCTGCTAACCAAAAGGTCTGCAGTTCGAATCCACCAGGATATCCTTGGAAATCCTATGGGGCAGTTCTACTCTGTTCTATAGGGACACTGTAAGTTGGAATCAACTTGATGGCAAAGGGTTTTTTTGATTAGTTGTCCATATGTCCTATATAGTCAGGACATCCTTAATACATGGCTTTTAAACGTCAGTAAGCCAAAATTGATATACCATTTTATTTTGACATAAAAAATACAATTTCTATACAGTAATTATTTTGTACTTTTCTATAGGTGATTTACACTTCAATGAAATTTTTGTTTAATAAAAGAAGAGTAATTCTGCAAAAAATAATTCAGACTTGAAAGCATAACTCTGGTTTGGAAAACTCAACTGTTTTAGTTTCCACATGGCTGATAGAGTAGGAGATTTGTTTTCCAAATGCAAATGTGTTAAGTAAGCACCATTATTATATTGTATGGAGCCCTGGTTGGCACAGTGGTTAGGAGCTCGGCTGCTAATCAAAAGGTTGGCAATTCAAACCCACCAGCTACTCCTTGGGAACCCTACAGGGCAGTTCTACTCTGTCATGTAGAGTTGCTATGAGTCAGAATCAACTTGATGGCAACAGGTTTTTATATTGTATAAAATATCAGCATTAAACAATATTTCACAAAACTCAATTTCATGAAAGCACT
Organism: Elephas maximus indicus; assembly: GCF_024166365.1. NCBI lineage: Eukaryota > Metazoa > Chordata > Mammalia > Proboscidea > Elephantidae > Elephas > Elephas maximus. Next base: position 54,283,517 of record NC_064833.1, on the reverse strand, counting down.
CTAATTAGCTGTTAAAAATTCTTCTATGTTTAATTACTTTGATATTGCACTTCAGTTAATATTTTCCAATAAATTTTAGCGCTTTTTCTTAGAAAATACATTGCATTTAAGAAATCAAGTTCTAGCAATTTAGAAATTTAAGTGCTGCCAATTGTGCCTCTGAAATGTCTATGGAATTCGTCTTCCTCTTTTCATCCCCTTCATTGCCTTTGCCTTAGTTCTTCTTTCACCGGAACACCAGGATTTCTCTAGAAACTGCCCATGGGGTTTTTACCTTCACTTTCTGTCTTCTCCAATCCAGGCTTCGTTATTTATTTATTTTTTACACATAAATCTGATCATTTTACTCATGTGAGTAAGCTTTCCGATTATTCACTGTATGCTCTAAAAATAAAGTCCAGATTGCTTTCTGAGTTTACATGGTCTCCACAGTTTAATCCCAATAGCTTTTTACATTTCCCATCACTCCTCTCCCCTCACACCCTTACATACATATTTTATCTGTACTGCAACTGAGAATCACTGAGGATTCCTTGATTACCCCATCCTCTTTCACATCTCCATACATTTAAAAATACTCTTTATTTCTCCCTGATTTCTCTTTTCCTTCTTTCCCTCATGTGAAGTCCTACAGGACCCATTTCAAATGTTGCCTTCTGACTAATCCAAGTAAAAATGAATTATTTCTCTCTGTTTGATCCCATTGCACCTTGACTCCTAAGTTTATTATATTTTTTCTATATTTTTTGTATTTTTTGTCTCTTGCCATATGAGCTTTCAAGGACTAGTGCCTGGCTTACTTATGTAAACCCTAAAACAATGGATTGTAACACTACTGTATCATTTATGCTAGTTCCCAGTAACCGATTTAGCAATACATAATTTAAGATTGTATGTCTTTTGTTATTTTTTTGTCTTTGTTTTTCTCTTTTTTAAATTCAGCTAAAAGGTAGAGCTTTTGTCTAGTCAGAATTTACATAATATAGATCTCTAACACACGACTTAGTGTATTGCTACAAAATGAGAAACATTATATATATATTCTAACATCTCTACTAGATCAAGGTATAGTTCTTATATCTGAGTAAAGTCATTCATCTTTGTAAATACTGTGAAATCAGAAACTATAGCAATGAGCTTGATTTGAATTTTTGTCCTGATGAAACCATGTGTCCTTCATTTAGCTTAGATATTCTGGATGATATGAATAGTGATTTTTTCGTTTACCTTTCACCACACTGTGAAACACATGTTTCCATATATAAAAAAACAGCTTCTTGCCTCTCTATTCCCACTTTTATCACTATGAAACATAACACTTTAAATGAATGTCTACCTGGTATTTTTACTAAGAAAATGTTCAATGAATATTATGATTTTAAACTCCTTTCGCTTGCATCTCTAGAGCTCTCATAGAATGTTTACACCAAACTTTGGCATAGCACCTCTTAACTGTATCAAAAACAGCACAAACTGTCCAGTGAAATTGTACTTACCAAATGGCTTTCAATGAAAGGTATTTTTAATTGTATCTTTCTTTAAAGTGAGTACATTTTCTCCTTGTCATTTTTCTTTGTTATAAAAAATTGAACTCTCAGTTCAAGTGCATGATGGTAGATGAATTTGATAGCATTTGAACAAACCAAGTGAATTTAAGCCATGACTCAAATCAACCTAATGGATATCATAATATCCATTTTTAATTTGAAATGAATGCAAGGTTTAGGAAATCCCTGGTGCCTTTAGATTTTTGAGAGTTTGTAGAAAATTTTCTAGGCGGAAGCTACATTTAATTTCCTAACAGCTTTTTTGTCTTCATTGATTCACTCAGAAAATATGTATTTAGTAGCTATTATGTGCTAGGAACTAAGTATGAGGGGTAAGGTTCCCTGGGTGGTAAAAAAGGTTCTATTTCTGAAAAGTCAGCCATTGAAAAATCTGTGGAGCACAGTTTTACTCTGATATACAGAGCACCATAACTTAGAGTCAACTTGAAGTGACAACTTGTTTTTACGAGGGGTGAACAAAACATATATGGAACCTGATCTAATACACAGTCTATAAGGGAATATAGGGATTACATGACAAAATAAATAAATAAATTATAAATTTTCATTTAGCATCAATAGCCTATAAGAAACAGCATGTTTTTCAAATTTTAATTTTATAACAGTTAATTTGAAGAAATGCCACTGTGTGAAAGTTTTATTTAGAAATTAGATAAAATCAAGAATATAGATAATATTTCTTATTTAATATTAGCATATATTTAATAACAAACTAATTATCATGGAAAATAAAATAAATTTGATTTATTTAAAAAAACTCGAGAAAGTTTCCTGATGTTACTATGTATTTGTCTTGATAAAATTTCTTCAAACTCTGTCACTGTGAACCTGAGCTTCAGGGGAATGGCTTTAAAACTATTCTTTCAATGGGACTATGGATAATGGTCTGTTCTAGAGATTAGGTTTGAGCTTTCTTTCACACTATTAACAGTCACTTATTGGGTGGTTACTGCATGTTAGCCATTATGCTAATGAGTGGAAATTAAGTCATCTCTAGAGTTAAACCTTTCTTGGAATTTTATAATTGCATGATCACCGTGAGTTGGGGTTGACTTGAAGGCAATGGGTTTTTTTGTTTGTTTTTTGGAAGGGTATTTTTTTTTTTTTTTTTTTCCAGAAGAAAGACCTGGTAACTTGCTTCCACGAAGATTACAGCCAAGAAAACCTTATCTATGAATTCTACACTGTAACACATGGAGTCACCATGAATTGGAATTGGCTTGATGACAATTTTTTTTTTTTTTTTTGACTTAAGAGGACTTTAAGAGATACTTATAAGTACATGTAGGAAATCCTCTGAGGATTCTCAGAATTAAATAGAGGAGACTACAAGAGCAGCTGCAGGACTGCAGCCTTAGGTGGATGCCAGAATCAGCATTTATGGAAATTAAAAAGCAGGAGAGAATGAAAAGGACACTTTGGTGGAAGAATCATTAAGAATCATTAACCTTGATTATTGGAAAGGAAGAAAAGAAAGGAAATTACTATGTTATGAACTCAAGGGACTAGACGTAATGGTCCAGCGTTTCTACCACATATTTCATTCTTTACATATAATCTCCTCAAAGACAGAGTTTGGGTTTTCTTTGTTCTGCATGATTTTCATGAGCCCAAATTATAATAGAAAAATTTGCAAACACTTCCTTTGTGTATCTTCAAGTATGAAGAAATGATCTCTCAAAAACAATCTGTTTCAAGAAAAACCTCAGTGCCAAGAACAGAAAGGATGTAGTGGTTTGGGGGCAGCTGGTTATATTTATCAAGCCTGGATTTCCTCTTGTGTGGTGGCTTTGCCTGAGAGTTTTCAGTTGTGTGGTTAGCTCATAATATGAAAACAGAATCTAATGGGAGAGCCAAAATCTTCAATACTATAGCCAACAAACTTTATATGTGTGCCAAAAGATATGGCTTTTTTACATCATACATTATAAAAGTATGACATCATTTAAAATAAATAGTGTAGAATAAAAGGGAATGCCTATTAACGTAGCTTGCCGACACCTTATAAAGAATAATTTTTATTAAGGGCAGATTGTGCTTGAGAAAAAGAAGAGTAAACCATCCATTGTTTTTAATCACTGAGAACCAGACACAGAAAGAAACAAATTGATTTCCCGTGTACATATGCATTTTCCGTTATAATTGTGGAGCCTATGTTGTTTTTTTCACTAGCACTTTGATTGCATTCAATGCCTGCAAAGTGCCTTAGAATAATTTTTATGAGCTATTTCCTATAAAGCTTGACTGTCTTTGAGGGTGAACTCATGGTGATGAACAGTAATTTGGAGGGATATAAGCAGGAGAAGGCAAGTTCTGAAACCCTGATCTTTATTTTAATCAATGAATTTGATTTCATAAAAGTTACACCATAGTGAGTCAAGCCTTGCCGTTCAGAGCAGATGACTCATGACCACTTCTTCCATACGGCCAATTTCATGAGGCCAGTTTGTGGTTTACATAATTCGCTGCCTTGGTATACATTAATTCCTCCTGCGTGATCTCTGACTTGGCCATTCTTATCTTGTCACACAGTCTCTCAACAGTTGTCATCTCTAACTAGCCCTCTCAGCCATGCCCCATACAGTTTCCTGTGATAAAAACCTACTACTACCTTGTAATCCAATTTCTTAACAGTGGTAGTTATTCTTTGTGCCTCCTGGCCATATCCTATATGATTCCCTGTGATACAAACTTCTCCCTTTTCCCAAATGCATTAGAAACTGACCTATAAGATTTCAGTGCCTACTAACCTCAACACCTCACCTTTCCTACACCCCCAGTTTGTTGTTGCCTTGTCCCTCGGTGCAACCCCCTGTATGTCCCCGCATACAGACATACTACAGTTTCTTCTTTGGGACCTGTGGCTACTAAATTCTATTTGTTTTCCGTCCTTCCTGCTTCATTCTCACTTCCTTGGGCCATACCTGACAGACCACCCAAGACAACCACAGACCCCTGTTGGGTCAAATTTAAGACAACTCATTACCTGAGTTGTCTTATTACCCTCCTATGATTTCCTCAGTGTGGGAGACTAATTATAACTCCATTTCCCAGAATCTTTGCCCCAAAGGGTTGCAAGTATAATTTGAGTTGCACCAATGAGATGCACTCACTGAAGTTTCAGAAGGCTGAAAAGAAGCAGAAGCCACTTTCTTGTTTGTAAGGCAGCAGGCCTGAGTTTTACAGCAGCATCTGCATTCCCCTGCCTATTCACCTGCCTCAGGACTGTGGAAAGCTGTGAAACTTAGACCTCTGCCTCTTCTACAGTAAACCCGAAGATGGTCAAAGTCGTCCTGACTTTTATAAATTTCATTTCCCCAGTCTTTGCAAACATTTTATAAATATCTAATTGCCTGCATCATATTCCTTTCTACCTACACACGCAGAGTGTAGTGGCTGTAATACAAACTGAATGCTGACAGACACACAGGGCTATAATTTTACATACAATTATGAGAGAAGCCATTGTGTTGAGTTTAACAAGTCCTTTGACATGAGGTCTGACCACTCACAAATTCAGGGCCAGTTGAGAGTTGAAAAATTATAAACAGTTCCTAACAACTTAAAAATTTAATCATTATGATACAAATAAATGAAGATAAAAATATAAATATCAGCTTTTTATACCAGTTCTTCTTGATTTTATGCCATATGGAAAAGACATCATTACTATAACATAATGATTTTTCAGTTTGGAGCACATCTTAAGTTGTTTATTACAAGTTATTTTTTAATATTTAAAATAAAGTACAACTAAAATATATTTTACCATTAAAGGGTTTTTTTTTTTTTTTTGCTTTTATAAAATTATCTGTTTTTTTTTTTTCCAAATATGCAACTGAAATAAAATATATACTCCACAATAAAATAATAAGCTTGGTAATGGTGAATACAAAGTTTGGCTTTAACATCTTTACGCTCTTTGGCATTTAACTAATATAAAAACTATTTATATGTCAGAAAAAGTTATTCCCATCATTATTATAAACAGAATAGCTCTACTTCGAATGGATGTGGAACATGCACAACGAACAAAAATATTAAAAGGCAAATAGAATACACTTGAACACAGAAAACAAACATTCCTGTATTAGAAGGCAACAGTTTAGGGGATAGAAATGCAGTTACCAAGTAACTCAGCCTGTGTTAGAATAATAATACATATTAAAACACCTGTCAAAGTTTGCTAATATAGTTTTAAAATAAAAATAATATAAATAGCATCTCCCCCCAACAAGATATATTATAGCTTATAATCAGCAGGAAGGCAGGTCTTCCCGACAACAAAGAAAGAACTGTGCATTTAGAAGAAATTTTTAAAGGCATCTCTAGTTATATAACAATTGGTAAAAAAAATATTATTGCCATCTAGTGAATTTTGACTCATAGTGACTCTGTAAGACAGAGTAGAACTGCCCCACAGGGTTTCCAAGGCTGTAATCTTTATGAGGAGCCCTGGGGGCACAGTGGTTAAGAGCTCAGCTGCTAACTAAAAGGTGGGCCGTTTGAATTCACCAGCTGCTCTGTCCTGTAGGGTCGCTATGAGTTGGACTTGACTCCTTGGCAACTGGTTTGATATTTTGGTTTTTGGAATCTTTACGGAAACAGTCTGTCACATCTTTCTCCCGCAGAGCAGCTGGTGGGTTGAAACTGCTGACCTTTGAGCTCTTAACCACTGAACCACCAGGGCTCCTTAAAAATGAATAAAAAAAAAGAAAGTAGGAGTAAAAAGAGATAATGTAAAAAAAAAAAAATGAATAGTAGGTGCAACAATATTTTAGTTTCATAATATGTATACCAGAATGTGTCTTCACAAATACTGACGCTATATCAAAGTGTCCCTAAGGAATTTGTCAAGGTGGAGAGGCTGTTAATAATACCATCAGTTGCTGTCGAGCCGTATCCTACTCATGGTGACCCTATAGGTTTGTCAGAGTAGAACTGGCACATAGGATTTTCAATGGCTGATTTTGTTTCAGAATTGAACATCAGGCCTTTCTCCTGTTAAAAATACAAGCATATGTTTAATACATACATGGACAGCTGAAGGATCTTATAAGGTGTAAAGAGGCAACGCATTTGAAAATCAACCATTGATTATAAACTGAGTCCAAAAGAAATATAGGAAGTGTAGCCAGTTATAATGTTACCACCACCACCAAGCACTGTCCCCATCACATTGCTTATCTCCTCCATCTGATTATTCAGGTATCTTTTACATCATAAGTAAGTTGTACAATAAATGAAAAAAAGCAAACTTTGGTAGCTTTCTAGATAATGTCTTATTTTTGGTGTTTTATAAAAGGAAATAAATTAGCAGTTGTTTTCCAAACCTTTTTCTAGTTCTCTTTCTTTCACTCTTCCTTTACCATTGAATGTACGTTATCTCTGATTCATGATGACCCTGCATATAACAGATTAAGATGTTGCCCAGTCCTGTGCCATCTTCATGATTGTTGGTATATTTGAGTCCATTGATTTGGCATTTGTGTCAATCCATCTCTCTGAGAATTTTCCTTTTTTTCACTGACCCTCTAATTTACCAAACATGATGTCCTTTTCTAGCAATTGGTCTTTCCTGATGACATACCCAACGTAAGCGAGCCGAGGTCTCACCATCCTTACTTCAAAGGAGCATTCTGGTTGTATTTCTTCTAAGGGTGATGTCTTCATTTTTCTGGCATTTCACAGTATAGTCAATATTCTTTACCAACACCACAGTTCGAATGCATGGATTCTTCTTCTGTTTTCCTTTTTCATTGTCCAGTATTAGCTCGTATATGAGGCAATTGAAAAGATGATGGCTGAGGGCTTAGGCCAGGTGCACCTGAGTCATCTAAGTGACATTCTTTGCTTTTTTAAAACTTTAAATAGGTCTTTTGTAGCAGATTTGTCTAATGCAATATATCCTTTGATTTCTTGACTACTGCTTAAATGGGCATTGGTTGTTGATCCAAGTAGAATGGTATCATTGACAGCTTTAGTTTCTTCTCCATTTACCCCGACGTAGTTTATTTTATTATTATTTTTTTTTCCAGTTATGAAGATTTTTGTTTTTTTTCACGTTTTGGCATAATCTGTTCTGAACTCTGTAGTCTTTGAGCATTATCAGCATATGCTTCAAGTCATCTTCATTTGTGACACCCTTGGCTGTGTCATCTGTATATGCTTCCTGAATCCCGATGCTGCATACTTCATCTAGTTTGGCTTCTCAGAATGTGTGTTCAGAGACTCAGAATGTGTGTTCAGATTGAATAAGTCAGGCGAAAGGTGTAACTCTGCTGCATACCTTTTCCAATTTAGAACCGATTTCAAGAATTGGCCCTACCAATTATTAAATTGTTAATTATTAAATCATTAATATTAATTAACAATTAATATTAAATTATGACTATTTGATTTTTAGACATTGTATTTCTTTTTTTCCCAAGTTTGCTTGCCACTTTTTTTTAGTTCCTATTTTTATTGATTTTTTTTCTAATTTGTACTCTATCTCTTAAACAGAGTAAGTTGTTTTGTAGTCTGTTCCTGATGGTTCCAATATATGAACTCATTTCTGAATTCTGTCTGCGGTTTCTACTAGTTATTACTCATTATGTTTCTTTGTGTTTCTGGTTATCTTTATTGGCTTTTGACTTGCAAAATTAATTTTAGAATTATTTGACACCTAGGATAATAAAAGTACTTTCCTCCAGAGAGAATTCATGTTGTGTTCTTCCAAACATTGGGGGGCACTACCAGTTCTGAACAACTTTAAAACAGGTACCTTGGAAGACGTAGGCTTTTCAAGTCATGTGAGAATGGCTCCATTTTTCATCCGCCTTCAGGGTGTAGGATCTGGGGGATCCAGCTTATTTTGAGAGGTTCTGCTGTTTGACACCTTACCTTTGGTGAACACTTGGCACTGATTTCTTGACGCTTCACTTTACGGTGTTGTAAAAATAAAAATTCGGATTTCCCCGATCAGCAAATATGTTAACAGAAGAGTAGCTTTTTTCCTCATTTATCTCTTTGAATTTTCATTTCCACCTTAGTGGTTCCTAACAACTGTCCTGTCAGTGTTTAGAGGCTTTAAAGAATTTCATAAAAATCATCATGCACAATTTTCTTTCCAGCATGATTGTTACCTTATTTAGCCTATCGTTACAAGAAATGGAAAGTCCTCCATTTTTTTTTTTTTTTTTTAAATAAGCAGCTTAAGTTTATGAGGGAGGAAGAAAGGATATTTTTACAGTTGGAATAGCACTCTCTGCATAGGTATTAAAGATGCATGTGCTTTGTAGTAAAAGTCTATAATTGGTAAAATTCTCTATTTCTACTAAAGTCATACTGATTTTATAGTGTAGAAAATCATTTGTCTTATATATTTTATACGTCTTTTATAATGCTTATCAAACTGCAAGGCAATTATTTGCTAGTATATCACTCAGACAAGACACCAAATGCCACGTATAGAGCCTGTCTTATACTGAAAGCCAATATAGCACAGTGACTGTGCAGAACCCTGGAGTCAGAGCCGGAAATCCAGCTTTCCGCTAGCTACCCTGTGACCTTGGACAAGCTACGACCAAACTCTGGGCCTCAATTTCCTTATTTATAAAATGAAGACAATATTTACCTTACAATTAGTTGTGAGCATTAATTGAGCTAGTGTAAGTAAAGCAATTAAAAGTTTTCTACTATGTAATAAATATTAATCATTATTTTAAATATCTGCTCTAGTGATAAGCACTGTACTTTTGGCAAAATGTTGAATAAGTACTTGATTAATGATTTATCACCCATAGTTATACGAAGACTGCCAAGCAATTGCATGGTGGAAACTCACATGTACATTTTGAATGACAGAAATTTAGCCCTGAAAATTAGAACAGTCCCCAAAGGCTAGTTTTGAAAACAACGAACTTCATTTTCAAAGTTGACTAATAAAGAAGTTACAAATTAAATCAAAGTTCAAGAACATATTAAAAGCCAGTGACACTGGTCTAAATTTTCTATAAATTACTTATGCATTTATTGATGACAGGGTTTTTGAATTGTATTTAAAAAACTCATTAAAATGTGTTTAACCCCCCTTCTGTGTATTATGACAATACTCACACAATGCCAGGAAACCTGTGCTATTTAGAACTGTGCAGAAAGCTTTGACTTCATGTAGCTACAGTCCATATCTGATAAGTAGAATTAATTTCACTCAACATCATCCAAAAATTTTAAGTGGTCATTTTGTGATTTTCTTAACCTAACACAGATATGTTGAGGTCTCAGGGAAGACAAATAAAGAGAAGGCCATTCTCAGAGTAATTGTCAATACTTACCCCTGGTTCTTTGTCCCATACGGAGCACAAGCTGTCCTCTTCTCAAGTCATTGGGTTTTTTGCTAAATAAAAACATTTAAATAAAGAAAAACAAACATTTTTTATGATCATGGACCCAGAGGAAAATCTAACCAATGTTTACATTCTGTCAGAGACAGGGAAAGTAAGAAAGAAAAAAACGAGGTATTTTGGCCCATTTCTTCTCTGTTTTATAAAAATATTCCACTGATAACATACTTTAACTGTACTCAAATATAATTTGATTGCAGTTTTTATCCTGCTTATCATTATATCCCAAGAAGGAATATACATTAACATGAACCCCTCTGTCCCAATAGAATCTTACTTAAACACGTATTAAAAAGGTCCCTGCATGGCACAAGCAGTTTGTTCTTGACTACTAACCTAAAGGTTGGTGGTTCGATCCCACCCAGCGACATTGTGGAAGAAAGGCCTGGCAATCTGCTTGTATAAAGATTACAGACAGGAAAACCCTATGGAACAGTTCTACTCTGTGTTGTCATGAGTCAGAATCAACTTGACAGCAACAGGTTTGTTTTGTTTTTATTATTTACTTGAAATAGACCTTCAATTCTCATTCTCCATTTTCTAAATGCTTTGTCGTATGTTATGATTATTATATGGCTTGTCTTATTTGACTTGCTACTGTGGTTCATTTTGTTATTAAATTGCCTAATTCAAATCTTCATCAAGTTGGCACTGGGGAAAACTGTATTTGGTAATGGAAGATTATTATCTTAATATTCAGTTACATTCAATTTATTGTATACACATAAGTAGGATTGATTTATATCATTTAATGGGGGCTGATTTTTATGTTTTTATTAAAGATACTGTCAGTATGAGAAAATAGATGTGAACGCTTAAAAATTTTATCTGTGTTCTGGAACCTTGAAAATCTTGTATTTGTCCTTTGAAAATTTTTAGAAAAAAATTTATAGTGAATCCTTTTTGAGGGCTACTTTATCAATGATCTCTTCAATTCATTCATCAAATTCAAGATACTATTAAACTATCTTGCAGCTTCTGTTGCCATTGTTGATAAGCCTGCTGTCAGTCTAATTGTAATTTATTTTTAGGTGTTCGGTCTTCCCTCTTTGGCTGCTTTTAGGGTCTTATCTTTGTCTTGCTTTTCCGAAGTTCCAGTAAAATTTGTCTACCTATGAATTTACTTTTATATATTTGACTTGGGATTTGTTGTACTTTTGAATCTGCGTATTTATCTTTTCCATATCTAGAAAATCATCCGCTTTTTCTTCCAATATAACCTCTTTCTGATTCTCTATATTCTTGCCATCTGCAACTTTTGTACTTTTTTTGGCAGTCTCATTCTATCTTACATGTTTCTTAACCTCTCTTTTTTATTTCCCATATCTTTGTCTTTCTCCGAAATATTTTAGGATTTTTCTTTCAGATCTATCTTCAGTTTTTGCTAATTTTCTCCTTTAACTATGTCACAGCTGCTGAATCTTTTTTAAATTTTATTTTCATTTCTTGTAGTTCTATTTCATTATTGTTTTCAAATTTATGTCTTTTTTTTGGTTACTGTCTTGTTTCTTTTTATATTTCTGATACTAGCTCTTAATTCTTTACAAATCTCACTTGGATTTATTTTGTAATATATGCTATGCTTTCCATTTTCCAAAGTCCTGTGGCTGTAAGTATGCTATGTGTTGTTTTGGTTGTCTATTTATCACAAGATCTTTCCAAATGTGTTTGAAATTTTGGTTTAGGTATTCAGGTTTAGGGATCTTTACCTGTGGCAATCATGTGGAATGTGAGTTGATGGTAGAGCCTCTGAGAGGATTTTGCATCCTGACCCATGAAATTACTTAAATTCGATTACTGAAATTAGTATATACTTTAGGTATTAGCTTGCCACTTTATAGTTTTTATCATTATCTTTGTTACTTGTTCTCTGATGATTTCCTTTACTTTCTCGTGAGTTTGAAAAAAAAAAATTATTTTATCCAAGATATTTAGGAGTTACTAGAAAAAAGTGATTTATTTTTTATTAGGAAAAAAAGGCTACCATGTCTGCCATATATAAGTGAATATATATGTCCTTTTTAATTTTTTATAGTAAAAATTGAGAAAGACTGAAAACAACTACTTAATAATCACTGAGAAAATTATGATTTGTCATATTTTCTAAGTCTTCTTATTTTTGTATTAGTATTTTAAGCAAAATAGGCTGTTGTCAAGAACTGTGAATGATCTGAAATTTACCTGTTTGGAAGATAACAAGTTAACTCGCTATGGTTTCATGCATACTGGAAGAAGACACAAGAGTCCAGGGTGAGAGATGAAGGACTTTATTACTCATGGCATCACAGGCAGCATGAGCTTCCTTTTTATGTAAGTTCCCTTTGCCCTTGAAGTCCCACAGGAGCAATGTGGAGCAGCCCAGATGGATGGATGGATGAGCACAATGGGCTTGTGTCACAAGAGAGGAACCCTGGGCTTAGGAAATCCCGATCTATTAAAGCATACCAGCACAGTCTTTGCCTCAGAGAGATACAGTATCTTTATTATCCTGGACAGCAAGCAAATAGGCCTTTTGCTCCAGAAAAAGATACTATCTATACTTTCCATGGCTGTGCACTATAAAAACTTCCCTGAAAAGTGGTCACTTCTGCAACTCAGAAGCAGCTCAGCAGTTGCTCAGACGATGGGCAGAAAAAAAGAGAGATCTCTGGAGAATTATCTCCCAAGAGTTGTTTCCTTGCCTTTTTTTTTTTTTTTCCAAGTATATCTTACTATTTTTTTTTTTTCCTGGTGGCACAGTGGTTAAAAGCTTGGCTACTAACCAAGGGATCAGCAGTTTGAATTCGCCAGCCGCTCCTTGGAAACCCTATGGTGCAGTTGTACTCTGTCCTACAGGGTCACTATGAGTTGGAATCAACTCAATAGCAATGGGTTGGTTTTTAGTTTTTTGGAATATAACCTACCCTCTACTTGTCTTATATGACACTTTCATGTTTATAATGTTTTGCTTTATTCATTTCTATTTTCATGAATAATTTGCATTTAATTTTTCTTGATTGCACAAGTGTCATATTTGTGGGTATTTTCTGTATGCCTGAAATATTTTTTTCTTGTTTTAGGAAAGTGTATTTTTACCTCTAGAGCATTCTTTTGTTTTTATTATATGGTTATTTTAAATTAAGTAGCAGATTGGATTCTGTGTATTATTAAAACCAGTTTTAAGAAAGCTTAAACCAACTCTGTGGTCCACCCGTAGGATGATAGGTGCCTTCTTTAGATTTATGTAGAGCTCACTTGGCATAGCTGCCCACTGCTGCTATAACAGCAAAACCACAAGCGAATGGCTTTAACGACCAGAAATCTACTCTTTCACAGTCTAGGAGTCTAGAAGTTTGAATTCTGGGTGCCAGCCTCAGGGGAAGGCTTTCTCTCTCTGTCGGCTCCGGGGAAGGTCCGCGTCATCAATTTTCCCCTGGTTTAGGGGCTTCTCAGCACAGGACCCCGGGTCCAAAGGGTGCAGTCCCCTCCTGGCTCTTCACTCTTGGTGGCATGAGGTCCCCTGTCTCTCTGATCGCTTTTCTTTTTTATATCTCAAAAGAGATTGACTCAAGATACAACCTAATTTTGTATATTGAGTCCCGCCTCATTAACACAACTGCCTCTAATCTTGCCTCATTAACATCATAGAGGTAGGATTTACCACACATAGGAAAATCACATCAGATGACAAAATGGTGAAAAATAATACTGGGAGTCCTGGCTTAGCCAAGTTGACACACATTTTTGGGCGGCACAATTCAATCCATAACACCGCTTTATGCTTGACCTTTGTTTTTTTTCCTTTCTCCCCAACACGGGTAAGTGTAAATAAATTCCCAAGCACTGGTATACTGTTTTAGTGCACCATAACCAGATAGTGCTGTTATTGTTAGTTGTCAGAGAGTCAGCTCTGACTTCACCTGGACCAATGCTGTTTTCATGATCATTGCTATGTGTGAGCCCATTGTTTCTCCACAGTGTCAATCCATCTCACCAAGGGCCTTGCTTGCCTTCTCTGAACCTCTAATTTACCCACTGTGATGTCCTTTTCTAGCAATTGGTCTTTTCTGATGGCATGTCCAAAGTAAGCAAGACAAAAATTAAGTATCTAAAATATGCTTTGAATGCCTACTGTATTCCAGGCACGGTAATAGGCCATGAGGATAGAGTGCCAAATCAGAAAAAAACAGGGTCATCCTCCTTTTAAAGTTTGCACAGTGGAGCATATTCTTCATGACTTTTTTTTTTTTTAACAATTGCCATTTTGCTATATTTTATGAGGTAGTATCTCTCTTCATGGAACTGTAAACTCCATGAGAGTATTGACTATATTGCCCATGGATAATAACCTTTCCTACACATTGCCATCACCAGCATTCTTCTACCCTATAAAAAAAAAAATTTTTTTTAACTCGTCATAAAATAGAAGAACTTCCTCTCACTAGTTTTACATTTTTAATCATTAGTTCCTCAGATAAGGTGGCCTTGTTGCCTCAGTGTCTCACAGCATACTTAAAGCTACATCTTACTTATTTGTCCAACTTTTCCTGTTTTTTTCATGAAGGTAGTCTTGAGGGACTTCTCTGAAGTCAAATCAGATAACAAAACTAAGTACCACGCACACGAAAATATAACCCTCAACAGTCAGATTTCCAAGATTAATTGTGTATCTTTCCTTTCTCTTAACATATCGTGACTTCTCAGTTCCCTTGGAGTACGTCTAAGAGAACTCTGTTTCAGTTCATTTATCACACTGTAGGAGTCCCTAGGTGGCACAAATGGATAAGTGTGAGACTACTAGCTGAAAGGTTGGTGGTTCAAACCCAACTAGATGTGCCTCAGAAGCAATGCCTAGTGATCTGCTTCTAAAAGGTCATAGCCTTGAAAACCCCATGGAGCAGTTCTACTCTGCACACATGGCCTTGAGTTGGAATCTGCTTGAAGGCAACCAACAAAAACAATAACCATTTTATGTTTAAAATACTACTTGTAACCTAATGGTCTAGCTTCCAAGCATTGAATTCAATATCTTTCATATTAAACCCCAGGCAGCTTTTTTAAAATTGAGACACATCCCGCAACTCTTCGACCTATGTCCTATACTCTAGACTCTAAAGGTCGCTTATACTTTTTTCATAATGTATATTTATTTCATCCTTCTAAATCTTTAACCAACACTGGTGGCACAGTAGTTAAGCATTTGGCTGCTAACCAAAAGGTCGGCAGTTTGAATCCACCAGCCACTCCTTGGAAACCCTATGGGGCAGCTCTTACTGTAGCTCTAATATAGGGTCCTATAGGGTCGCCATGAGTCAGAATCGACTC
Organism: Elephas maximus indicus; assembly: GCF_024166365.1. Classification (NCBI taxonomy): domain Eukaryota; kingdom Metazoa; phylum Chordata; class Mammalia; order Proboscidea; family Elephantidae; genus Elephas; species Elephas maximus. The sequence continues at coordinate 54,268,258 of NC_064833.1, read as the reverse complement.
GATGGCAATGGGTTTGGTTTTGGTTCATAGCTTTATCCAGACTTCTAACATTTGCCCTAGCCATAGACTTAATGATTAGAAGAGATGACAGGAAAGGGAACTGAACCCAAAGTATATAATTAAGAATTGTATTGTAACGAACAGACAAGGAGCTGTGGTGGCACAGTGGTTAAAGCCCTCAACTGCTAACAGTAAATTTGGCAGTTTGAAACTACCAGCCATTCCAAAGGAGAAAGATGTGGCAGTCGGCCTCTATACAGATTTATAGCCTTGGAAACCCTATCACCCACCCACTCACCCACTGCTGTCGAGTGGATTCCGACTCATAGCGACCGTATAGGACAGAGTAGAACTGCCCCATGGAGTTTCCAAGGAGTGCCTGGAGGATTTGAATTGCTGACCTCTTGGTTAGCAGCTGTAGCACTTAACCACTATGCCACCAGGAACCCTATATGGTCCCTATAAGTGGGAATTGATCCACAGCAGGGGGTTTAGAGAACAGATAGATTGAGTGGCATGGGAAAGGGCTAAAAGGAATGCACAAAGATGGCCTTTGTAAATAAACAGGAAAAAGAAATGGAATAAACATTTAAATTCACAGAAAGGGGAGGATCCGAAAAATACTGAATTCCCAGAACTGTTTGGAAATAAAAACTAAAGCAATCACAAGAAAGAAAGTTAGAAACAATCTAAGTAACAATTATTAGAGTTTAAAAGAAGCTATTCCCTGAGAGCAATTATGAAAACAGCAATTTGACATTTGGCACAAAGCCATGAGTCTGGAAGCAAGAGTTCCCAGGCCATTACAGGAATTCTCTATCAAGTTTACAGGATTGCTACTCTACAAGTTGCAAGTTGGGGAAAATGCAAAAGCAGTATTTTTGTCTTAAAAGAGAAAGAAGTGGCTGCCTATGTATTGACATTAGTTCCAAGCAATTTAACTCAGCAAATGCCAATGCAAATCAAAAAAGAATATGGTTACAATGTGATCATAAAGCAGTTGGGAATTATTTTCAGCCACAGTATATTTCAATGTTGAAAAGTTAAGGTAGGGAGAATAAGACTTAATATATTTCTAGACAAAAGGGACAATCCTATTGTTGTGGAGCGATTCCAACACATGGTGGTGCAAACAGTTGGTGCTCAACTACACACCTAAAGATTGGTGATTCGAACCCAGACACCAGTGCCATGGAAGAAAGGCCTGGAGATCTGTTTCTAGGAGGGTTACAGCCAAGGAAACCTTATGGAGCAGTTCTGCTCTGTAACACATGGAGTCACCATGGCTACATAATTCTAGGATTTAATAAATAGGAAATCAAATGAATTTCAGTTCATTTATCTTGGAAAATATTCCAAGTGTGTTGTCATAATCACAAGTAGTGAGAATTAAAGCTATCTTTTTTGAAAGGTAAATAAGAACATAAGGATACAAAAACCAGTAAGAGCACGAATCCATGAGCTCTCTAAGGATTGGTTAAGATGTTAATTTAATGATGATTTTTGTTAGACATCTGGAAAAGAAAATAATAATTGACTGAAAGGAGAATGTGACACAAATTTAGATCATGTTTTTTGAAAACCAACCAGAATAGACTCAAATAGAATCATATCTTATTAAGTTCTATGCATCTAGACCACTGATGCTTAACACAACACACGTCACTTAAAAAGTGATCGATAACATCTGAATAAATGTTGACTAAATATATAAAACTCAGACCCATACTCTTAAGATTGATAAGCTATTAATTTGGAGTTGGTACACTGAGTAATATTTATTGAAAAATGAGTTAATAATAAGTGGGTTAAGTTTATGTACCTTCATTAAAAAAAAAAAATCACTAGAAAGTGGATTTACAAAAAGAGGGAGTTTTGCAGAAGCAGAGATTCACAGCTCTCCAGTATAAGCCTTCTTTGCCACGCCCCTTAATATGAAATTGCATTATCCCCCATCTCCTGTAATGTTGCGTTACATGCAGTTACCTAAGGATTACATGTTGCTAGCAAACCAGGAACAAAATTTACATCTATGCTTCAAGCAACCTTTGTTTTACTTAATTAATTAATGTATCTTGAAAAAAATAATCTATGAGGTATCAAGTTTGTAAAACAAACTGAATTGAATTAAAAAAAAAAAAGCTGAAGCATTTGGTATGTCTTCAGAAAAATTACTGTTCGCAGAGACATTGAACTGGGTATTTTTTTATTCCTTTGGTGACAGCAAACATCTTTAAAAAAAAAAAGAAGAATTTACATTTTATTGCAATCTTGTTTTTGCATCCTCTCCAATAGTTCTGTTTAAACAGATGTACCCCAGATGTGAAAACATCTGCCAGGTCAACACACTTCTGCCATGACCATACTCAGGTTAGATTTGTGCATTTTTTGACATCTAATTGTTAAGCAAGGGCCCTTCCTTGGAAGACATTCAGTACATTACATCAAATGACACATTTCCACTTGCTTCTCTCGTCTTTCTAATAAGTATTTTCACATGTGCTCACTGGAAATATTTCGGTGCCCATGGTTACTTTTTATTTGCTGTGGAAATAGGTATATAATTCTCATTGACCTTTCAGGAATCACTGACTCTGCTGTAAGGAACAAGTTGAATTAAAATCAATGGTTCGATGTCAGTCACCTTCAGTTTTTTTCTTCTCTAAGGTGTTTTGCAGGTCCATTCGAATTTCAAGAAGATTGTTTCAGTTACATACATTTAATATACTGGCCCATCAACTGCCTGAGTCTTCTTTCTTCACTTCAGTTTTGTACGTCTAAGAGATTAGGGAAACTACATTCAATATTACGTATAACCACAGAAGACTCTTCGTTTGGATTCTCTTTCGTGAGCATAAATATATAGGACTGGATATACGTATACTGCATTCTGTGAGTATGTGAGGTTGTTTGTAATTTTAGGGATTTTTTTTTTTTTGAAAGGTAGGAATTAAAAACTGGGAAATCTGAAGACTATAGATTTTGAAATTTGAGTTTGATAGTACATGTTCAGATACCTAATGACGAATATCTGCAATTTTTACTTTAAAATATCTATCTGTTTTTATGAGCCAGGAAACATTTATGAGACCCATGAAAGTATTTTGTAAAGCTCGGAATCTGAATATCTATAACATTTACCCAAATCAGAGCAAATTAATAAGATTTACAGCACTTTATGGAGCAGTTAGTAAGTCCTGAGGGGCAAAGTAAATTGTGCCATTTCAGTCAGGGCTGGGAATTTGGGTGATGTGTGGTGACAATAAGAGACTTCTTCCTCCTGAAGAGACTGAGGCTGTGTGACCCCAGGGATCAGCGTGCACCATGGGATGCTAAAAAATCCATCTAATATTTATCAAGATGTACAATGTAATGAGAACAGCCTGAAATCATACACCACATAAACAGCCTCAGCCTAGGAATAACATAGCAAAACAAAAAAATAGAATGATAAGCTGGGTTCTTATGCTACGTTTCTCAGCCCCATTTCTTCAGGTCCATCAGCCATTTGTTTCTTTATGTTTTTAACCACTTTAGCATTTCTTAGTGAAGTAGATTTATATTCAAATCCATCATGAAATAGCAAAATTGCCTTGTTTTTGCTTGCTTGCTCTTCTTCAAAAAATGCACTTTTCCTGAAAAGTCTACTTTTGTTTGTGTTTAAAATGAGCCATCCATTCACATTTTAACCATATTATAATAATCCTAAATGTTAACTCTGGCTTAGAAATTCATGACCACCCAACCCCAACTTGGAGGATCAACAAACATAATTCATGAGTTTATACTGTATCACCACAGGACAAAAGCACCAGGAGGAAAGTTTTGAAGTTGTGACTATTCTAGTCTCCTAAAATTTTCCATTGCAGATATTCATTGGAAAGATTTTTTTTTTCTTTCTTCACAAAACCAGATTATTGCCACAGCGTTGCACTAAAGAGGTCCAAAAACTCTCACAAAGCAGTCTGCATGGCAATCAGCCTACAGTGGGCTTCTGATTCCTTCACCATAGAGGCCAAATCTTCTTCCAAGTTTCCAAGCAGGATGTTTGAAACGTACCTTCTCCTTTGACAGCTGTTAAATGCTGTAATGGTTACAATAGCATATGCTATGAGTGCTCCAGATGTCTTAACAGTGGTCGGTCCATTCCTAATAACAGAAAATCAGAGATAAAAGCTGGCAGAATATCTATAAAAAAGTGCATTATAAATGTTTATGGTTTAAGGTGGGAAATCTGGCTGCTTATCCACTCAATGTATTTTTTTTCACCTCTGGGTTTAAGCATCAGATTAAAGTACTTACTTTTATTCCTTTTCATTCTCTGTTGTTATGTCTCTGTCTCCAGTGTCTGAATCAATCTCTCTCTCCCTCTCACTTTCCCTGTGTCTCCTTCCCTCTCTCTCTGCAAATATTTAGTGAATACTTTTGCTTAAGGTTCATTTAACTCACCAATGCCTATCACAAGCAAATAAAAGATTTTTCCATCTTTTGGTCTGTCTATAAGGAGCTCTGGTGGCACGGTGGTGAAGCACTCAGCTGCTTACCAAAAGGTCAGCAGCTGAACCCAGCAGCCATTCCTCGGGAGAAAAGATGTGGCAGTCTGCTTCCCTAAACATTGAACCAAAATAACCAAACCCTTTGCCGTTGAGTTGATTCTGACTCATAGAGACCCTAAAGGACAGGGTAGAACTGCCCCATAGAGTTTCCAAGGAGTCTCTGGTGGCTTACAGTCTTGGAAATCCTGTGGGGGCAGTCCTACCCTGTCCTATTGGGTAACTATGAGTCATGACAAACTCGAAGGCAATGGGTTTTTGTTTGGTCCTGTGTATATACCAAAAGAGTTCCGAACTAATTCAATCCAACATGGACATATTTTTTAAATTATTAAACCATATGAAAAGATGGCTTACTGAAATTCTAAAGCGATTTATTTCCTAAAGTATAATTTTCCATTAGATTTATTTGATTTGACTTTGGTCCATCTCCTCATCAGTTATAAGAGAGGAATGAAGCGAGGACTCTTTTAGCGCAAATGTTGAATTCACAAAGAGCAAAGGAAAGATAGAAGATTAGTGAGAAATGCTGAAGAAAACACAAATTGTGACATTGAGCTAGTCACAAACAACTTCTTTTGGGATAGGGTTGGGGGTGTTCACCCTCTTTTGTAAAAGAGAGGATAGAATTAAATGCTTTTTTATGGTTTCCTCCAATTCTAATATTTACTCATCTGCGGTCCTTTTTTTGAGTTCTCTGGCTTTCTACAGCTCTCACAAGCACACCGACCTTGATATCTGATGTCACCTCTCAATGTTTCTTTAAAAGCTCTTTTCGTTGTTTTTAGAAACTCTTTTCTGTTTGACCAAATCAAAAAACCAAAACAGAGAGAAAAAAACATGATTAAACAGAGAGAATAATTTTTGGACCCGTCATACTGAAGGACAAGGAGTATATTCTTTGATAGCTTTTTCAGAGCTGAACAATTATCTTAGTTACTGAAAGTAGACATAAGATACTGTATGAAAAAAGAAAATGAGATTTGATTCTGGCAACTGAATTTGATTAAATAGCTACAGCAAACAAAATCCTTCAACAGACTAAAAGCAAGACCTAAAACAAGAAATCCTTATTTAAGTTTACTTTAATAGTAACGTGCAAATTCGTGAATGGAGAAGCTCATCATGTAGTTAAGGAAACCTGTTTCATTTTAAATGTGGATCTATGGTAGGAAATAAAAGTTCTTCCCTTGGTGGGCTCATTTGTATACTACTTATCAAAGATTTTTCAATTAGGAGTCGCTCTAGAAATTAACAACATTTCAGCCACGGTTTAATCATTACGATTGCTTTGATCATTTGCATTGTAAGCAAATCATCAACCAGGTACTTTAAATTCTTGAAGTTCTTTTTCTATCACTTATTTTGACACTTGCTTTGGTCTTATGAATAGTATTTCTGCCCGTAGGTAACCTAGGTAGCACAAGTAAACTCTCTCATTATGACATTTGAGATAAATGTGCAATTAAAAGAAAAGCTAACATTTCTATTATTTGAAGAGATTTATGATAAGAGCTGTAGCTGACTTAGGAGAAGCATTTCTCCTCAGAACCATCAGCAGTGTTAAAATAGATATCTGCGCCAACCCTATGCTTGCGTTCAAAATACAATCAGGAATTTTAACAGGCTTTCCAAATGATTCTTAGGTATACAAATATCTGAGTTACAGTGGGCAGCCAGGGATCTAAATGGCCTGCCCTTTTGGGGTCGGGGATAGAAATAATGCAATTGCCAGAAATTATGCAGCAGGTTTAATGATGGAGGCTTCTGGCCTCTCCACCGTTATAATTTGTCCTTCCCTCTCTCCAAATAAAAAGGAAAGGAAATAATGCTTGGGAGATAGTGAACTCTCCCCTAGCCCTTTCTTCAGCTGCAGCAGTAATCCGAAGTGTTTAATTAGCTGCTGGTGAGCTAGCCCCCTGCAAGTCTCTACTGACAGAAGGGAGGTGACTGCAAATGAGGTGCATTGGCCAAGAACCAAACTGGGGCCTCCCTCACGGAAGGCAAGAATTCTACCACTGAACCACTCTTACCCCGATTCTACCAGTAAAACCAGCTGTCATCAAGTTGATTCTGACTCATGGTGACCCCATGTGTGTCAGAGTAGAACAGTCCTCTGTAGGGTTTTAAATGGCTAATTTTTCAAAACTAGATCCTTAGGCCTTTCTTTTGAGGCACCTCTGGGTGAATTTGAACCTTCAGCCTTCCGATTAGCAGCTGAGTGCAGCAACCGCACCATCCAGGGACTCCATCTGAGATACTACCACTTGAAAATTCCAGCAATAGGTATATCACTGATGAATGCTCTAATGAAAGGAAAATTCAAACTCAGTGTCAATGAAAAGAAACTCCCAGCTTCCTTCAACAGGAATAAAACAATAGACCTTATTTTTCATTTTGACATAATTTTGACATAATATTTTTCATTTTGACATAATTTACTAAATATAAGGGACAAACTCTAATCAGGTGAGGTCTAATAATTAAGATTTATTACTGAATAACATGAACTAAAGTTTAAACTTATTAAATGCAGTATCTGAGGTCCTGATTTTTAAACGAAAGTGACTTACAGCTTGTACCCTGTATATTATATATTTCCTAGTTATGGTTTCATTAATTTAATCTACTCTAATTAGGTCTTGAGAGAAGAAACATTAAAACCATAAAAATAAGCAATTAGAATTAATTTAAAATTGAATTTATTTTACAGTAACTGAGTTAATATTTCTTGATGAATGCATTAGTCAATTATAAAACTGCATTAAAATTTAGTTCTGACAGTTGTAAATTTTCAAGTTTATATTTTCTGATTATTCCTGTTTGTGCTATATCACAAGATTGCATTTAATGTTTCAAATATGTTAGTTTGAAGGGCAAATAGGATTACATGACCATATCTGTTTCTCTGTGTCTTTCTCTCATCTTTGTCTTGGTCTGGGTTCTCTAGAGTAGCAAAGCCAGTGAAGCATGTATATAAACATATACAGAAAGAGATTTATTTCAAGGGAATGTCTCACATGCAGCGGTGGAGGCTGGCAAGTCCCAAATCTGTGGGTAAGGCAGAAGACTGGAGGGTTCTCCTGACTCATGTGGCTGCAGGGGCTGATGAACCCCAAATCTGCAGGTCAGACGGGAAGCTTCTGGCTCATATCCCAAGAACTGGAGGTCAAGGGATGATGAAACAGATGCAGGATCCAAAGAGAGAGCTAGCTTTATCAGAACATTCATATATATAGGATGCATACCACACACCCAAGGAAACTCCCCTTCTGATTGATTGGCTGCTCAGGTCACAAAATGAAAGGTGTTTACCTGGTGCCTGCCAAAACGCTGAGAATCATGGCGTAGCCACGCTGACCTGTAACATTAACCAACGCAACCTTTAATCTTAATCTGTAATTCTTTGCCTTGTTGCTTATTTTTTGGGCTATTTTTGACCATAAGGTCTAACTTAATAAAGAGTTAAATGTTTAACCTACTTTCTGCCCCACTGCCTTCTCTACTTCCTAAGCGCAGGAACTCTAACATGGGTAAAGAACAGAATAAAATACTGAGAACTAGAATGAGATCAAGAGTCCCTGGGTGGCACAAATTGTTAAGCACTGGAATACCAGCACAAGTTCAAACACACCCAGAGGTGCCTTGGAAGTGAGTCCTGGCAACCTGCTTCCAAAAGGCCACAGCCTTAAAATCCCCATGGAATGCAGTTCAGTTCTCCACACATGGGGTTGCCATGAGTCAGAATTGACTTGATGGCAACAAACAATAGCATGAGATCATGGCTGAAACAAAGGTGCACAATTAGCGGGAAAATAAAAAAAGGAAAAAGTTAGTTTCCATATGAATGCCCTTAGGGGATATGTTTATATCCTCTCTTTCAAAAAGAAAACAACAACTTTCAAAGAGATGTATTTTTCTCTCCCTTGATTCCTAAACTGTTGTCTCCATAGCAAGTGGCCATTTTGTTTTGTTTTGCAAATAAGTAGCGCTGGTGGTGCAGTGGTTAAGCACTAACTCGACTGCTATCCGAAAGGTCTGCGGTTCGAAGCCATCATCTTCTCAACAGGAGAAAAATGTGGCAATCTGCTTCTGTAAAGAGCACAACCTTGGAAACCGTATGGAGCACTTCACTCTGTCTTATAGGGTCACTATGAGTTGGGATCAACCCTATGACAATGGCTTTGGCTTGGGTTTTTTTGCAATGCCTGTAGATTTTGTTGTTGTTATTATTGTAGTTTTCCTGTCTCCTTTCATCATTAGAGTGATAAGACCTAGTCAAGAGTAGGTTGCCTTCCTAAAGGAAAAGGATGAAAGTCTGACCTTACTTGCCTTTGTTCTTGTCATTATTTGCTCCAATTCATGGGACCTTATGTATAACAGAAGGAAAGGTTGTTAATGGGTCTTCCTCTGATCCTGATGCTGTGTTGTTTTTTGTACAGGCCACCTCCTTGAATTATTTGTTCAACACGCAGACTGAATAAGTAAGGTGAAAGAATACAACACTGCTGCACACCTTTTCCAATTTTGCACTATGCAATATCACCTTGTTCTGCTCAAATGACTTCCTTTTTTATGTTAAAGAGGATTAGGATGGGATTATAACACCCTTACCAGGTCACATCCCTGATCCAATATAAAGAGAGTTTTTCCGGGGTGTGGCCTGCACTGCCTTTTATCTCTCAAGAGGTAAAAGGAAAGGGAAGTAAGCAGAGAGTTGGGAACCTCATACCACCAAGAAGGCAGCACCGGGAACAGAGCATGTCCTTTGGACCTGAGGTTCCTGCACTGAGATGCTCCCAGACCAACGGAAGACTGATGACAAGGACCTTTCTCCAGAGCCGACATAGAAAGCTTTCCCTTGGAGCTGACACCCTAAATTCCAACTTGTAGTCTACTGGACTGTGAGAGAGTATGTGGTATTTCTAAGACACTATCATAAGGAATATGTATGTATTCAGTTCCTTCAAATAAATTATAATGCCTTTGAAGACAGACCTATGCCATGACTTTTTTGATTCTCAGTATCTAAATTATGACCAAACACTAAATTAAATAATACTTAATAAATATTTGCTAAAGGAGATTATGCACATGAAGATTATTTTTTATGACTTCAAAGTATCTTTTGGGGTCAACATTCTATTTATTCTTTTCTGTTTTCTACACGAGGATTCATGCAGTATCAGCAAAGCCAGACTTTCTGTGAGGTATATATGGCAGAACCTACCTTCTGCCCTGGTGGTGTGGCGGTTAAGTGCTCGGCTGCTAACTAAAAGGTTCACGGTTCAAACCCACCCGCAGTTCCTCGGGAGAAAGATGTGGCAGTCTGCTTCCATAAAGATTAACCAGAAACCAAAACCAAACCCATTGCTGTAGAGTTGATCCCAACTCATAACGACCTCATAGGACAGAGTAGAACTGCCCCACAGGGTTAAATCCTGTGTCCTATAAGCAATTCTACTTTGTCTGGTAGGGTTGCTATGAGTTGGAATTGACTCAAAGGCAATGGGCTCTGTTTACTAGTAAAAACCAAAAACCAAACCCACTGCTATCGAGTCGATTCTGACTCATAGCAACCCTACAGGACAGAATAGAGCTGCCCCACAGTCTCCACAGAGCACCTGGCGGATTCGAACTCCCAACCTTTTGGTTAACAACAGTAGCACTTAACCACTATGCCACCAGGGTAATTTAGTAATAATTGCACAAACATTTAGAATTCACCATCTTTAAAGACACTTTGTTTAGATATCAACAATACTTAAACTCGCCCCATGTCCATTTTAATCCTCTGTTGAGATGTATGTTTCCATGGTGGGAAGAACATGCTTTAATCTTAAGTCATCTATTAGTCTGTTTATGGTTACAAGATACTTCTAACAAAAGAAGTAAGGAGCAAACAAGAGAAAATTGGCCTCCAGAAGGAGTGAAGGAGTTCAAGTAAGGGGAAGAGAAGTAAAGAAAGGAGAAAGATGAAGTTTGGAACTCCACACAGTAATACTTGTCTATTTAGAAAGCTGGCTGCAGATCCATCCTGATATCTGTCAAAATAATTGGCTGCCAAGTATTTATTCTGTAATTTTTTTTCCATATTTGTGGAATTATATCCAACTGCAAGCTCTTGAGTATCTTAAATTCTTTATCTACTTGCATATATGAAATAAAATTGTATAGTATGCTAAAATGCCTCATGGGAGCAACAGAAAAATAGTAACAGAAAGACTAAGGAAATACATTGTTTGTTCCGCCTCAGATATCATCATTACGAAGGCTTCTTTCTATTCCTGAGAGTTCAGAACTAATAAAATCACTTAAAAAATATGCTTGTGTCACCCTGCACCCTTCCTTGAACATGTTTTACTCAAATGTTGGCATTTCTCTTACTAGTCTCATAATCCTTATTTCCTTAATTCATCATTTTGCTCCTTCTTGCTATTACAAATATTTCCATATTATCAGCAGGTATACCCATAAATATTACAAATATTTCCATATTATTTGTAGGTATACCCATTAACATATTACTATATTACCCAGAAAAAATGTCTTAGTCAAAAAGAGATCTGTTTTGATATGTTATTATCATATCTCAATTAGTTTTTTGCATATTTCTGCATAATGAGGTTTATTCTCTGCACCAATTATTTTCTACTAATTTATATTTATTAACCCAGAATGAATTGTGTTGTTGCTATTGTTTTGCATTGCAAAATTTGTACAACCTGTGACAAGATAAGATGTGAGTGCACTGGAAGGAAGGGTCTCATTGAAGGAAGCACTGGTGAGAACAACCGTTCAAGATTTCTCTTCAAAACTAAAATAGTTGGTCAAATTAAAAATAGTTGGTCAAATTAAAGGATCAGACATTTAAACATGGAATGATAATTAAAAAAAAAAAAAAAACCGGTTGTCATCGAGTTGATTCTGACTCACAGCAACCCTATAGGACAGAATAGAACTGCTCCATAGGGTTTCCAAAGAGCAGTTGGTGGATTTGAACTGCCAGTCTTTTGGCTAGCAGCCTTGGCTCTTAACCATTGTGCCATCAGGGCCCCAAATACAGAATATAGGTGGTTCCTCACTTTATAAAGTCAGTGCTGTCTGAAAATATTAAACAATTTCTCCTAAACCCAATTGCCATCTAGAAACAATTTCATTTAGTAGAATGCTGGAGTTCCTTTAGTAGAATGAATGGCTTGATTCAGCATCACCATTTCATTGGTAAACTTACCCTTGTTACGCTTCAGTTTCCTCATCTTTAAAATACAGGTAATATAGCAGTTCCTATTTTGTAAAAAAAAAAAAATAAAATAAAAGTGCCATGGATTGAATTAGGCCTCCCAAAAATGTGTATATCAATTTGGCTGGGTCATGATTCCCAGCATTGTATAGTTGTCCTCTATTTTGTGATTGTAATTTTATGTTAAAGAGGGTTAGGATGGGATTGTAACATCCTTACTAAGGTCACATCACTGATTCAATGTAAAGGGAGTTTTTCTGGGGTGTGGCCTGCACCTCCTTTTATTTTACAAGAGAAGCAAGCAGAGAGTGGGGAACTTTATACCACCAAGAAAGGAGTACTAGGAGCAGAGTGCGCCTTTAGACCTGGGGTTCCTTCACAGAGAAGCTCCTAGTCTAGGGGAAGATTGACAAGAAAGACCTTCCTCCAGAGCCAACAGAGAGGGAAAGCCTTCCCCTGGAGCCGATGCCCTGAATTTGGACTTCTAGCCTACTAGGCTGCGAGAAAGTAAATGTCCCTTAGTTAATTAAAGCCATCCACTAGAGGTTTTTCTGTTACAGCGGCACTAGATGACTAAGACAGTTCCTTTAACTTTACAATGATTTAAGGTATTATATATAAACATTGGAAACCCTGGTGGCATAGTGGTTAAGTGTCACTGTTGCTAACCAAAGGGTCGGCAGTTTGAATCTGCCAGATGCTTCCTGGAAACTCTATGGGGCAGTTCTACTCTGTTCTATAAGGTCGCTATGAGTCGGAATCGACTCGACGGCACTGGGTTTGGTTTATATAAACATTAAAAACAGTAGTATATGGTAAAACTCAATAGGCATTGGTTATAATTATCAATTTTATTAGAATGTATATTCTAACGACTGAACTTTAAAATAATTATTTCTAAGTACATTTAAATTTAGTTTACATATTAATGACAAATAATATTATGTTTATAATTGCCAGTATTCTCATAGTTTAGGTAACAAAATTCTACAAAGCTTACACTTGGCAGAAAACCTAAGGAGCATATAAGCAACAGTGACTAGAAGGATAATCATTTTCAGTCTATTTTGATGTGTTATTATCCTACCTGAATTAGGAAGAAAGCACACTTTACTTATTTTAATGCCATATTTCAAACTATATACACATATATTGATTTTATGTGGGAAGCTTTCTCCCTAAATTTTATCTTAATAAATTTTGAATCATGGTCAAACTGCATTGGTCATCATAAACTATTGTTATCTTTGCTTTGAATTATTCATGTATGTCTTTAATTAAGGTTTTGCAGCTTCCTCCATTTACTTCCAAATTTTGAACTGTATTTTGTAAACAACTTAGTAACATGCTGAAGATTATATTCAAGCCCTTTTTCCATACTTAAAACAAAACAGCAAAAAGAAAAAAAAAATGTTTTTAAACTCTGTGCTCTTGTTCCGTTTCTGTATTAAATGCTGATGGTAATAGTATTCTAAATGTAGCTTGGAACTTACTCTTCAACAGCTTGTTTGTTTACAGTGATCTAAATGTTTTCTTTATCTTTAAAGAACTTTTACTTTTTTTTTCTTAAATCATTCTTTTTGTAGAAAAAGGAGAAATGATTTGCTTCTAGCACCATTTTAAAAATGTCTCTGTAATACGCTTCCTGAAATATCTAAACTATCAGCATACTTTAAATAATTTCAATTTTAACAATTTTAGGGACATTTGTATACTATATTGATGAATTTTTGAGACAAAATATTTGGACTTTTTTATCATCTAAGATTATCATTTTCAATCCAACTTCTGTCACTTATCTCCCTGCACACAGATTGCGGATCTTTGACTCTACCATGTCGTTTGTGGCTATTTCCGCCTATCAGGATAATATCCTATGGAATAATCACTATATGCTAAACATTCCACTACACCTTAACTTATTTATTTACATTTTGAGAAGTTCGACATGTCATATTTCATATGACATATTTCCTTAGAAATTATATTGAGTTTATGAAGTCCAATTTAATTGAAAGCCTAATTAAAAAAAAAAAAAATCTACAAAAATCTATTTTCTTGCCACATGATGTTTTTCTCCATAGCAAGTATAAGCAAACTGAAGAATCTCTACAGAAATAAGCCTACATATGAACATTGCTGTTGATATTACATGCTGCTGGATAGATTTAGACTCACAGCAACTCCATGTGACAAAGTAGAACTGCCTCATAGGATTTTCTAGGCTGTAATCTTTACGGGAACAGATTGCCAGGTCTTTCTCCAGTGGAGCCTCACCAACCTTTCAGAAACAATTGAGTGCTTAACCATTGTGCCACCAGGGCTCCTTGACATATGGGTACTTTTGGTAAATAAGGAAACTTTATGAATCCACTGAACTATTTTACAGTAAAGAAATAGATTAAAATCAAAGTACAAACCAAATTAAAATTAAACTTTAAAGAGTTTGAAGTCAAGACAGGTTTTGAAACGATAGCATAAGGGACTCATCAACTGATACTTGAGGATTGAGGCATACTTTCAGTGTGCACTTCTTCGAAATCAATCATCTATGGCCACAGAGACTAGATCATGCAAAAACATGACAGCTCCTCTTGGAACTATGTGGAAATGTGAAGTGGGGCATAATTCACTGAAGAGAGGCCATGCTGTTTTAGAAGAAGGGGTTGGTAGAAAACAAAAATAAATTGTTCCTATTAAAATCCATTCCCCAGCACACACTCACCCACACTTCCTCATAGCATTTCCAAAAATTCTTGCTTAACATGATGCAGTATGTATTACTTTCCCAGGAAGTGATATCTCAAATTCATTCCAAGTAAGTATACTAGGCAGACAGTAGGCTGATAACCTAAATTTTCTGACACACATTTTGTTTTCTTTTAAATTTTTTGGCTGTTCCATCTCGAGCAGTTTTGAATCTTGCTTCTCATACATACCATAACTGACAAGCTAAAATATAAATATAAACACTTTCAAAACTATTAACATATAAAATGGAGGAAAAAGTGAAAATATGCAATAAAAATTCCATTTATGAGTGGGATCAACATTGAACACTAACCCAAAAACTTTATAATACCCTGCTAAATAAATAAAGAATATAAGAGGGCAAGAAGTTAATTGACAACTGCTTGTTGAGTAAATACACTTGGCAATGAAGTGCTCTTGTGCATCAGCCAGTATAACCACACCATGGATCTGTTCACTGCTAGTATTACCATTGTCCAATGTCCTCCATTGTGATGTCTGATAGAGATATTACTGAGCATTCCCATTTGTATTGTGCTACCTGCTTAGCCCCCAACTTGTCTGTCAGTTTGTCATACTGTGGGGACTTAGTGTTGCTGTGATGCTGGAAGCTATGCCACTGGTATTCTGATACCAACAGGGTCACCCATGGTGGACAGGTTTCAGCTGAGCCTCCAGACTAAGACAGATTAGGAAGAAGTACCTGGCAGTCTACTTCTGAATTAGCCAGTGAAAACCTTATGAATAGCAGTGGAACATTGGTATAGTGCCAGAAGATGAGCCCCCCAGGTTGGAAGGCACTCAAAAAATGAACAATACTGCCAATGATAGGATAATATCTATACAACTACAAGGAAGATCAGTTAATATGGCTATTATGCAAATTTATGCACCAACCACTAAGGCCAAAGATGAAGAAATTGAAGATTTTTACCAGCTTCTGCAGCCTGAAATTGATCAAACATGCAATCAGGATGCACCGATAATTATTGGTGACTGGAATGCAAAAGTTGGAAATGAAGAAGGATCAGTAGTTGGAAAACATGGCCTTGGTGACAGAAATGATGCCAGAGATTGGATGATTGAATTTTGCAAGACCAATGACTTCTTCATTGCAAATATCTTTTTCACCAATATAAATGGCAACTGTACACATGGACCTAGCCAGATGGAATACACAGGAATCAAATTGACAACATCTGTGGAAAGAGACGATGGAAAAGCTCAATTTCAAGAGTCAAAACAAGGCCAGGGGCCAACTGTGGAACACACCATCATTTGCTCATAGGCAAGTTCAAGTTGAAACTGAAGAAAATTAGAACAAGTCCAGGAGAGCTAAAGCATGACCTTGAGTATATCCCTCCTCAATGTAAAGACCATCTCAAGAATAGATTTGCCAAGTTGAACACTAATGACTGAAGACCGGACAAGTTGTGGAATGACATCAAAGACATCATACATGAAGAAAGCAAGAGATCATTAAAAAGACAGGAAATAAAGAAAAGACCAGAATGGATGTCAGAAGAGACTCTGAAGCTTGCTCTTGAGTGTTGAGCAGCTAATGAAAAAAGGAAGAGATAATGAAGTAAAGAGCTGAATGGAAGATTTCAAAGGGCAGCTCAAGAAGACAAAGTATTATAAGGACATGTGCAAAGAACTAGAGATAGGAAACCAAAAGGGAAAAATATGCTTGGCATTTCTCAAGCTGAAAGAACTGAAGAAAAACTTCAAGCCTCGAGGTGCAATAGTGAAGGATTCTATGGGGAAAATATTAAATGACACAGGAAGCATCAAAAGAAGATGGAAGGAATACACAGAGTCATTATACCAAAAAGAATTGGTTGACATTCATCCATTTCAGGAAGTGGTGTATAATCAGGAGCCAGTGGTACTGAAGGAAGAATGTCGAGCTGCACTGAAGGCATTGGGGAAAAACAAGGCTCCAGGAACTGAAGAAATATCTACTGAGATGTTTCATCAAATGGATGAGGTGCTGAAAGTGCTCCCTCAGCTATGCCAAGAAACTTGGAAGACAGCTACCTGGCCAACCAACTGGAAGAGATCCATATTTATGCCTACTTCCAAGAAAGGTGATCCAACTGAATGCGAAAATTATCATACAATATCATTAATATCACGCATAAGTAAAATTTTGCTGAAGATCATTCAAAAGTGGCTGCAGCTGTATATTGACAGGTAACTACCAGAAATTCAGACCAGATTCAGAAGAACACTTGGAACCAGGGATATCACTGCTGATATTAAATGGATCCTGGCCGAAAGCAGAGAATACCAGAAAGATGTTTACCTGTGTTTTATTGACTATGCAAAGGCATTGAACTGTGTGGATCATACCAAATTATGGACACATTGCAAAGAATGGGAATTCCAGAACACTAAATTGTGCTCATGTAGAACCTGTACACAGATCACGATGCAGTTTGAACAGAACAGGGGGATACAGTGTGGCTTAAAGTCAGGAAAGGTGTGCGTCAGGGTTGTATCATTTCACAATACCTAGTCAATCTTTATGCTGAGCAAATAATCCAAGGAGCTTGACTACATGAAGAAGAATGGGGCATCAAGATTGGAGGAAGATGCATAAACACCCTGTGTTATGCAGATGGCACAACCTTGCTTGCTGAAAGTGAAGAGGACTTGAAGCACTTACCAGTGAAGATCAAGCCTCTGTATGGATTACACCTCAACATAAAGAAAACAAAAAATCCTCACAACTGGGCCAGTAAGCAACATCATGATAAGTGGGTTGTCAAGGATTTCATTTTCCTTGGATCCACAATCAACTTCCATGGATTCAGCAGCCAAGAAATCAAAATACACATTGCATTGGGCAAACATGCTGCAAAAGACCTCTTTAAAATGAAGAAAAGCAAAGATGTCACCTTGAAGACTAAGGCACACCTGACTCAAGCCATGATATTTTCAGTGGCCTTATATGCATGTGAACACTGGACAATAAATAAGGAAGACCAGAGAAGAATTGATGCCTTTGAATTGTGGTGTTGGCTAAAAATATTGAATATACCATAGACTGCCAAAAGAAGGAAAAATCTGTCTTGGAGGAAGCACAGCCAGAATGCTCCTTAGAAGCAAGGACGGCGAGACTGCATCTTATATACTTTGGACATGTTATCAGGAGAGATCAGTCCCTGGAGAAGAACATCATGCTTGGCAAAGTAGAGGGTCAGCAAAAGAGAGGAAGACCCTCAATGAGATGGATTGACACAGTGACTACAACAATGGGCTCAAGCATAACAAGGATTGTAAGGATGGCACAGGGCTGGACAGTGTTTTGTTCTGTAGTACACAGGGTCACTATGAGTTGGAACCGACTTGAAGGCACCTAATAATAACAATAATAAATCAGCTTAGTTACTTGCTTCCTACTTCTCTGGGTGCTTAGACATTAAAATTGAACAATCACAGGCTCTGTTCTACAGGCATGAAAATATTTTGATAATACAGCTTCTTTAAAATCTAGACAGGATGCTTCCCCATTTCATTTTGTGGGATTATTTTTGCTAGTAACCAAAACCTTAATTCTTTTAATTGGGGGTCACTGTTTTATCTATTCCTAGCTCTCCACTAATAATTGCAGCAAAAATGGAAAATTACAGGATGCAAATGAAGATCAACCTAAAAGACTTTTCTCTACAATTTGACCCAAAATATGCTTCTGCTTTCCATCCCCTTCCAGGGTGTAGGTATAGCAGAAAGTACTTTGGTGTAGGTATTGACTTCCCTGATTCATGTAGGATTTCCTGTTTATCTCTTCTCTAATTTCCAGATTCTCTAATTCCTACCATATTCTATTTTACTCACTAACTTTAGGATGTGCTAAAGAATTTATCTTCTCCTGCTGAGTAAGGCATATGATAGAACACTTAACCATCTCATATTACTGGATTTGGGCAGATATGTCCATTTAAAAAGGTTATTTGGTTAGTTTCATGCTGTCTTTCTATTTTTAAGCGTGCTGGCTTGGATTGGAGCTTGTTTCTCTTTTGCAGCATCTCAAAGAAGGTCACCTGAAGTTTTTTTCAGCTCTCCACATTCCGGTTTTCATGAAGAGTGGTGTTTCCTGTATCTTTTACATGTTCCCCACCTCAAAAAAAACCTATCCCTGGTCCAGTTTTTGTTTGGATGGAATTAATCTATCTAAGGTTTTAAGCCTTAGGGAGATTGATCTTTCCTTCATCCACCTCCACTTAGACCAGTGGAAGGCGATGGCTGGGTAGTGTGTCTGTAAACTCAAACTCTTTTTCAAGTAGATAATTCCAAGGTCAAAACACTGCGGTAAAAGGTGTTAGCAAGTCTCTTTTAGCTGTCATGCGTAGCTATGTCCTCCTATCCAGTCTTAATTAGAAACTAAAGCAATATTTTTCTTTTGTAACTGATGACTCTTTTATTCTCTCATATTTGGTTCAGAGCTCAGGCAGGGAAGAGACATGCTATTCATTGGGATCCCTCAAACACCAAAAATACAAGGAAATATTTAAGCAACTTTACCAAGGGCTTGGGATATCAATTCCATTAGCTCATCTAATGGAGCTCTGGTGATGCAGCGGTTAAGAACTCAGCTGCTAACAAAAAGTTCATCTAATAGATACTGATCATCCTTACCATGCAGCAAATATTCATCAATGTATAGAAAAAAAAAGTATTCAAAATATGTGTAGCATTGAAAGTAAGACAGCAATATTTTATATTTAAAGAGACTTCAGATATACAGTTTCTGGGGGACTAAAGACAAGTGAAAAAATTTTGCAATACTTATGTTAATTTTAAGTCCAGTTCATTCTGAATCGTTGTAAACATTTTGCTGTCTATCGTCACCCAGCTGTTTTTTTTCTTATCCAATGAATTGGGTGGTGCAAGAGTAGGTAGAAGTGAAGGTGGAGGAATGAAAACGGAAGAAACATATCACTGTAACCTTGTCCATTTTTATGCCACAAGTAATGGTTTAACTTTTTCTTTTCATCCTCTTTGAGTTCTATTTTGGTAATGTAGGCTTTTTTATGCATGAGGATATTTTCTTTTCCTTAAAATGAACATAGCTCTTGATCCATGCATAAATCCCATCTAAATCATAACTTCAAAGCATATTAGAGAACAGAGGCAATTATTCAAATAATCTAGAATCATGTTTTTATATTCAGTGTCCAGATAATTGACAAAGGTATTTTGGTCTTCAATTTCCTCAAAAATGACTTTGAGTCGCTTCTTCATTTTGAATGCTTCAGTATGGACTTTGCATTCAATACATCTTATCTCTTTTATTATTTTTTGAATATGCCATCATCTTTTGTAAACTTTTTGCCTACTCTGCTTTAAAATTTAATAAGAATGTAAAAAAAATTAGTTCATTTGTTGTAAAAAGCTTCAAGTTTTTAAATATATTTATTTTTCTGCAGTTAATATTGTGACACTGTTTTTGAAGTATCTCTTTTTTCGATATCTGATATTTTACTAGGATAAGGGATAAGGCAGGGGAGTAAAGAGGCAAAGAAAATCATCCACAGGGCAACTACCACAAGAAGAGGTTACAAAACTCCTTCCCTCTCCCCCCACCAAAAAAAAAAACAAAAACAAAAAACAGGGCTTGGATTAAGATTTAATCTCTATGAGTCAGCCAAAGTGAGAAATCTAAGAAAGAAGAATTTTTGTTTTATTACTATATTAAAAAATCTCATTTCCAAAACTCACTCTTACCAAATGGACGAAGGGAGAGATGGCTTTGAATGTAGGTTTTCCAAGTGAAAAGATGGGTGGGGAAGATATCTTTCTTTGAGGGCAAAAGACACAATTTTGCAAGGAAGCAATTACTTGCATTTCAGCTTCTGGGGCTGACACCAGCTTTCCTCCACTGACATTAAGTAGTGATAGTGATAGCAGCAGGCAATACTGAAAATGGCTTTGCTCCAAAATGCTATTTCCTTTGAATGCATGGCATAGGGAGGCACTGGAAAATCTGGCGTTTGGATCACCTCTGCATCTCTCACATGACTGCCTTGTTACTACCAGCAGCAGGACTGCTGCTAACGAAATCGAAGAACTCTGGCAATCTATCTCCATGTCTGCTGAACATGCAGAGCTCTGAGGGTAGTCAGCGAGACTTCACCACTTGATCAGCACAAGACATCGTTTTTTTCTCTGGTTCTTAATAAAAGCAGTCTAGACCATTGTTTGGACAATAATGAAATATCTCCATAGCAACAGTCTGCTTTTATTTCTTTTTTTTTTCTTATATAGAGATCAAATGAAATCTTACTTTTAATAATAATTTGTTTTTTATTCTTTTTTATTGTTCTTTTTAATCCTTTTGGAATAGATTGGTTTACTATGGTGAGTCACCAAAAACCGTTGTTTTTTAAATTTTTCCCTGCATTACTGGTTCAAGAGTGATAGCATTACTATATATATAGGATTTCAAATATTGTTATCTCAGTAAATTGGACGTGGCTTTAAGTAAATATTTCAATTTGCCGAGATAGAAATCCCAGAACCTAAACTAAATAAGATAATACTATTAATATAACAATGATTAATAGTTAAGACATAGACCTATTTTTTTTTTTTTAGACTTAATAAGTTAATAATTTACATTAGATTTTTACTTAACCTTTATTTTTGGTTTGATTATTTTTTCTTGGGTCTTTTTGGGAAGCTGAACTCTATCTATAAAACGTTAATTATATTTTCTTTAGCTATTTGCTTCTTTAAAGGGTCTAGTTATCTGTTTATTGTTTTTTATGGAAAACAATAAAAGGCAAATAAATTATAAAGATGTAAACTTGATGTATGTATCTATCACATGAAATTACAAACATACTTGACCATGAAAAAAGAAATCTATCAAACTAAACATATTTTTTCTGAAGTTGAATATTTTTTCCATTTGTAATAGGTAAGTTTCTTTTTAAATGGGAAGGTTTTTAAAACTGATAACTTTCTACTCATTTTCCTGTCATTTTTGAAATTGAATTTGATTTTAATAATAAAACATCTTTGTTTAGTTAATGCAATATCCATTTTCTATGGGAATATAGATTGAGGACACTATATATGGCTTTAGATAATAATAAGGGGAACAGTAAAAGTTAATTGTGCTCATGCAAACCTGCACATAGACAAAGAGTTGTTTGAACAGAACAAGGGGATACTGTATGGTTTTAAATGAGGGAAAATGTGTGTTGTCAGGGTTGTATCCTTTCACCATATTTATTCAGTTTGCATGCTGAGCAAATAATCTGAAAAACTGGAGTATATGAAGAAGAACATAGCATCAGGACTTCAACAACCTGAAACACGCAGAAGAGACAACCTTACTTGCCAAAAGCAAAGAGGACTTGAAGAACTTACTAATGAAGATCAAAGACTGCAACCTTAAGTATGGACTGAACCTCCACATAAAAAAACCAAAAATCCTCACAACTGGATCAGTAAGCCACATCATGATAACAGAGGCAATATTGAAGTTGTCAAGGATTTCATTTTACCTGGATCCACAATCAATGCCCATGGAAGTAGTAGTCGAGAAATCAATCTATTGCATTGGGTAAATCTGTTGCAAAAGACCTCTTTAGAGTGTTAGAAAACAAAGATGCCGCCTTGAGGACTAAGGTGCACCTGATCCAAGCCATGGTATTTTCAATCGACTCATGCATGCAAAAGCTGGACAATGAATAAGGAAGGCCGAAGAAGAATTGGTGCTTTGAATTTTGGTATTGGCAAAGAATATTGAATATGCCATGGACTGCCAGAAGAACAAAATATCTTTCTTGGAAGAAGTACAGCCAGAATCCTCCTTAGAAGTGAGGATGGTGAGACTTCATCTCAAGTACCTTGGACATGTTATCAGGAGGGACCAGTCCCTGGAGAAGGACATCACGGTTGGCTAAGTAGAGGTCTCAGCGATTGGACAATGGGATGAGAGGAGAGTCCTCACTGGGGTCTCTGAGGACATATTTCTTCACCCTTCAAAAAACTAAGTCAAACTCTCTTCTTCCTTTGCAGGTTGCTCTTTTGGGAAATGATGTCTAGAAGTACTACAGTTACATTCTAACCTTGAGAATAATGAATACAAAGGGCAAGTATTACACACTAAGGATGGCAGAGTGGAGAGAAGCTAAAAAAAAGTCTGGATTATTGATGACGTCAATAAACTTCAGATTAAATCAGAGTGAGAGTCTGTCTTCTGGTCTTCTTCAGTGACATAAAATAATAGTAGTTAAAATAATATTCATTATTATTATTACGTTCTTATCGTTCAATTTGCTTGGCTTGGATTTTCTGTTTCTTGTAGCCAGAAGATTCCTAAAAGATACAATTCCTTATACACCCACAAACTCTATCTGGTGATTAACAAGAAATCAAATTAAAAGATCTAAGAATTCACAAAATGAAAGAAAAGATAGATACTGGGTCATTTACCCATCATTGGTTGGTAATACCACAAATGTAAAAAAAAGCGTTTATATACACACCCACTCATACACAAAATCTTGAAAGAAAAACATTCAATTTCAGAAACTTTACCCAAAGGATCTAGCTATGCCAAAATAAACAGTTACTTTGATGAAGCTATAAACAGCATTCATATCAATGATTTGGTATTATGTAGACAAGACTATCAGGTGATTGATTTCCTTTTTCAACGAAGTGTTTTCGGATAATGTGAAATAATCTAAGACAATTATGGGGGTCGGTTTTGGGAATGAAATTTCAGTTCTAGTTATTCATTGGAATACATTGGTTGAGTACATATACTACATTCCATATACTGTGCTAAGGACTAAAATTAGAGAAATGAATAAAACACAGCCCCAACCCCAACCCTAAGATCAAAATGCACATGTGAAGGTGTCAGCACCAAGAATTTCTCCATCCTTCTCCAGGGTGTGGATGTAAACAGATGTAGTAAATCACATGCATCTACTTCGAACATAACCTGGCTTGCCAGAGGGTAAATAGACCAATCAAAACAGGAAAAGATTCTTGAGACTAAGTGTATTTTAAAATGCAAATCCTTTAGCAACACAAGCAAACATTTTACTCACTACTACTAACCTAAAGTTTGGTGGTTCGAATCCACCCGTAAAAAAACCCATAGCTTGTACAAAATCAGTCAATAGTGTACCAATGTGAATGCTGAAGTTCATAGTACGTTATTTAATTTTGCTTCATATTCTTTTTAAATATCTAATATAATAGACATGGAGCCCTGGTGGTGCAGTGGTTAAGAGCTTGGCTGCTAACCAAAAGGTTGGCAGTTCAGATCCACTTGTCACTGCTTGGAAACCTTATGGGACAGTTCTAATCTCTCCTATAGGGTCACTGTGAGTTGGAATCGACTCGAGCACAACAGGTTTTTCTTTTTTTTTTTGGTTTAATATAACAGACATGAACATCTAATTTAATCATTTGCTTTTATTAAGAAAACCCTCTGTCAAAGAAGCTTCTATATTCATATTATCCTATAATGTATGAGGATACATTTTTGACTCACGTAATTTTAGCAAGAAGAGCATGAAAAGTATTTTCAAGTAGTGTGTCCATAGTATGTTGTAGCTAAAAATGTCACACTATTTATTGTTGTGCTGCACTGGAATTTGAAAGGGACAGCTGATAAAGATGTAATTAAAATCTTGCCTGTTAAGAAATCTTATGAATTATTAAAATCCAGATCCTATTACTCCTTCTTAAATGACTCCTTTTAACTTCTTGTTGCCACATTACCCACTCCTCCCTCAAATATTAAGCAATTACCGTTTACAGGGCCAAGAAGCACCTAAAAGGCCCATCTGGAGCGCTGAGATAAGGCCTATGGTTTAGCTTAAAGAGCTGTAGAGCTGAGACATTAAAATCAGGTTGGGGACGAAGCCATTACCTTGGGGTTCTCTGAACAGCTAAAAAGGATTTACTGTAGTGCACTTCACGTTAATTCTTGGATGTCTCTCTCTCTCTTTCTCTAAAGCTTCGTTCTAATCCAGCTTCAAAGCGTAGACTTTGTCTTGATATATATGAAATGCTGAATTGAAAATTGGATACAATTTTGCAGACTGAAAAAAATGCACTTTTTGAAAGATGAATGTCGCAGTTTGAATTCTATCCCCCAAAATATGTGTTGTAAATCATAACCTCTACGCACCTGTGATTAAAATCCCATTTGGGAATGGGTTTCTTTGTTAGTTTAATAAGACAATATTAGTGTAAGGCCTGTCTTAAGTCAATCTCTTTTGAGATATAAAAAAGATTAAACAAGCAAGCAAGCAGAGATGGGGGAAGATAGACTCCATGCCACATGAAGATCACCAGTGAGCCAAGGAATAGAAGCTGAAGAGACAAGGACCTTCCTCCAGAGCCGACAGAGCCAGCAGTTTTCCTATAGAGTCTGATTTCAAACTTCTAGCCTCCAAAACTGTAAGATAATACATTTCTGTTCGGTAAAGCCATCCACTTGTGGTATTTCTCTTATAGCAGCACTAGATAACTAAGTAAATGGATTAAATGTCTGTTAATTTCATTAAAAAATGATAAAAACGATTCTTATTCTAGCCATCCTATTTGAGTATTCTTTTGAGGCAAAGGTTCTTTTTATTTTCTTCAAGGAAACCTTTGTATTTCCAGAAAAGAGAGAAGGTTGTTTAATCCATGGTTGAGTTTTAAAATAAGCATAAACATTCCATCATTGAAATTTTCTAGGTCAATGCTATGATTGGTCCTTCACAGAACCACTGACTCAAACATTAAAATCAGCATCATGACCTACCTTTCCATCTATAACATTGAATGTTTTCAGGAATAAGTTTAACTTTGGCTTGCGACCTGTTTATACAGAGAAAGTTTTGCAAATATTTTCACTGGTGCTGGTTTCTTGGATGCTGAGCTGGATCCTTAGCTGAGGGTGGGGAAGGGAATGGACAATTCCACCAGTCCACCATATAAATATAGCAGGTGTCTCTGAAAGTCAACAATTTGCTCTAAAATCAACCTTCTATCAAAATAATTATGAATATATCAGTGACAAGCAGCTTTGATTTTCTTCATGCATGTAGAAAGAGGGAGTAGCAGAAAATTTTCTAGGTACTCTGAAATTAAAGCAGATAGAGGCTAAAACACATCACTACGCTTGCAGCTGGGTCTAAGCAGTAAAAGACGTGGTGTATAAGATCATTGATATAAAAATGTAACGTGTTCACATAGCCATTTGGGCATCTTTTTTTTTTTTTTAGCTGAAGACCTGAATTTGCACAGGCTTTTAAACCTCTGGGCCAGAACTCCTCAGGAGCGTGCTACTAAATTTTCATTAATGGGTATGTTTTATTTAGTTATAGAAATAACTGTCTCCTGAGGCATTTCTTTAATGAGGCATACCATGCAATAGAGAGCAAGATAAAAATTTGCAATAAGATATACGTTTGTGTGTATAAATTGTATGTATAAAAATGAATACTGTGTTAGGTATTATATATACATATGTATATATGTGTTAGCTATACGTATATATGCATGTATGTATAACAACTAATATATTATTCATTTAATCTGTGATTTCAGGCACTGGACTAAGCATTTTCAGTATCCCATTAATACCAGCAAATAATTCAATAAGTAATATTATTACTACCATTTTGCAGATGAGGAAATTGGAGTCTAGATAGTCTGAAGTTGCTTGCATAATATTACACAGCTAGTAAGTGGTAAGATTATGATTTTAACCCTTGCATCAGAGAAAAATTTTGTATTTGCTGGACTATGTGAGAATTTTGCCTTCTGAGTATATGTAGGTCTGTTATAACGGGTGACCATAAGGTCCTGTAATAATTATTAATAATTTTGTAGGAATTTTTTTTAAAAAGGTATTCACAATTATACCATAACTTGCTTACTTTTATTTTCAGCCATCTAATTCCTTTGAGTGTGCTGCCACAATTTGAAAATCTAGAGTAAATCTATCTTAAGTCAGGCCCTAAAAGATCTCAATGCACTTATTATAAATTGTTCTCTGTAACCAGTCTTTGTTAATGCAGGATCTGCTTCATTCCTTCAGATTCTTCTCCGGGACCTTGTCTCTAACCCTTCTGCACTGGGCCAGTGACACTCTCTTTTCTCATAAGCACACTGTTTATTTCCTTGTTCACATCAACTGGCAGCTTAATATAAAAACCTGAATTCTCATGTAATGCTGAGTGAATTAACCAAAAGACCAAACCTGTTGCCATTGAGCTGATTCCAACTCATAGCGACACTATGAGCTGAGCATATGGACGTGAGAAATGAAGTTCTCTCAAGTGGGAGGGAAGGGAGTGGTGATGAAAATTCTTGGAGAGTCAACGTTCCATAATGCAGGATATGAATTCAGACCAGCATATTTATCAATCCGTTCTCCTTACTTATCATCAAGTGGAAAGCCAAGGAACCGTGATTGTTGTTGTTCGGTGCCGTTGAGTCGGTTCCGGCTCATAGCGACCCCATGCACAACAGAAAAAAACACTGTCCAGTCCTGAGCCACCCATACAATCGTTGTTATGCTTGAGCTCATTGTCGCAGCCATTCTGTCAATCCACCTTGTTGAGGGTCTTCCTCTTTTCCGCTGACCCTGTACTCTGCCAAGCATGACGTCCTTCTCCAGGGACTGATCCCTCCTGACAACATGTCCAAAGTATGTAAGACACGGTCTCGCCATCCTCACTTTTAAGGAGCATTCTGGCTGCACTTCTTCCAAGAAAGATTTGCTCGTTCTTTTGGCAGTCCGTGGTGTAGGGTCGCTGTGAGTCAGAGTTGACTCTACGGCAATAGGTTATGGTATGGTCAACGTTCTTCGCCAACACCCCAATTCAAAGGCGTCAATTCTTCTTCGGTCTTCCTTATTCATTGCCCAGTTTTCACATGCACATGATGCGATTGGGTCAGGCGCACCTTAGTCTTCAGGGTGACATCTTTGCTCTTCAACACTTCGAAGAGGTCCTTTGCAGCAGATTTGCCCAATGCAATGCGTCTTTTGATTTCTTGACTGCTGCTTCCATGGCTGTTGATTGTGGATCCAGGTGAAATGAAATCCTTGACAACTTCAATGTTTTCTCCATTTATCATGATGTTGCTCATTCCATGATTAGGGAAAACAAATGCTGGGATCAGTGAAATATGAAATTGAACATTCTCTGTGTCTTACTGACCACCACAACTCTGCCAATTTTTCGTCCTCACATCCTGTGTTTGTTCTCTGTGAGGGAGGAGAAAGAATGAGTTGCAAGGCCCCTGAGGGAAGGTAGCTTGTAAGGGCTGTGAAATTAATTTTGTAAGATATGGACAGAAAGGAGGGAAGGGAGAAATGAAAGAAGGAAGGAAGGAAAAAAGGGAGAAAATTTTATATATTATTTCAGATGAGTTCTGTGATAGTAAATAAGAGTAATGATCACTGAATATCTAGTTTATAGAGAGACAGATCCAGATTTTGTGGGGCCTGGAAGTTATAGAATTTGGAGATTCATTTGAAGAGATAACATGCAAAATAAAAATAAAATGGCTGATGGTTAATTTTATGTATCAGCTTGGCTAGACTATGGTGTCCAGTTGTTTGGCAAAATAGTAATCTAATTGGTGTTTTGAAGTACTTACAATGATTAAATCACCTGGCCTCAAGTAAAGCAGATTATCTTCCATAATGTGAGTGGGTCCAAATCAGTTGAAGGTCTTAAGAGCAAAAAGGGAGTTTCCTTAGGGTGTGTTCTGCCTCCAGACTATAGACATTTTGCTAGAACACTCTTACTCTTCACTCTTTCCATGGCCTAACCTATGGATTTTGGGACACAAGACTGCAGAAGGAATTTGGACTTGCCAGCCCCCAACATGCCCAACTCCTCTAGGTCCTCCTACAAAGTGTTAAGAACATAGCATAGATAGAAAAGGGACATCAGATTAACACCAGAACTCTCATTAGTGTTTAAAGGATTGTATTATTTTTCTTTTTTTTTTATTCTATCAAGTTTGACTTACACAGTTTCTAAATTGGCACAATCTGATTGCACCCACTCCTGCGTTATGTGTTAACAACAAACCTCAAAAAAGGTAGAGTAGAACCAGAAATGGTCCAGAGAGTAATGGACTAATTATCCTAGGAATAGAGAAATTTTCATATTGAGGAAAAACTAAAGACTCCATATTTATCGGTATACTCATTATTCAATATGGAAAGATGTAGCCTGGAAAGAGAGCCCATAAACAGCTTTAACTGTTTAAATGTATGGACTTGGTAAGTATGCTACTTTTCACCCGATTTCAGACAAATAGAAAGAAAAGGAAAGTAACAATGAAGAGATGGGTCCAGAAATAGAAAAATAAAGTACCCCTTTACTCTTTGAAGTGGTGGGAGGTAAAAGAATGCAATATGTTACCCTTAGAAAAGAGCTTTCAAATGTTTTCATTGGAGCTCTAGGAATTTGAAGACATTCCTGGACATTGCCTCTTCACTTCAGACATATCTCCACGTATATCATATATTCTAGCCATACATCTTTGAAAGAAAACATAAAAAAGTAAAGGCAGATTATGTTTATAGATGAGCCCCAGGAATCATGTCCTACAGGTATAAATAAAGAAAAATAATAACAGGCTGGTGTTAGGGGTATATTGATACATGTGGAACTAACTAAAATTAAATCAACAAAATTTTGCTTATACAAATAAATCCCAGCAGGCTAAATATGTAATGTACTTGTGTTCTCTCAGGAAATCTATCTTCAGACCAACCAGAATAAATAACTGTTCATGCATCAGAAATCCTATTATGATACATAAGTTTCAAGTTTAGAATTTAGACAATTGAAAAAATTTCAGAAATTGGTATTAATTTTCTAATATCTTACCACGTTTGAAAAGCACTTTCCAACACTCAATGTTTTGCATCAACTCCAATAATTCAAAGTAATGTTCTTGTCTCATTCTCTGAATAAATATATGGAACTTATCTGCTTCATAAGTAAATTTTGGCTAAGAAAAAATGAAGGGTTACTATGCTATTGCTGGTCCTAATAAAAGCAAAAATGCTAGTACAATGTATGGAGCATAATACATGCTCAGTAAATGTTTACTGAAGGAATAAATTAATGGATTAATTAAATTAACAACAAAAAAAATTTTTTTTTTTTTAGTAGGGAAAAAGTGTGACACCTGCCTTGAAATTCACTGAGGACGCTTAACAGCTGTGCCATACATATCTTCAGGAACACTAATTCTTGAACTTTGAATTTTCTACTAGGCCACCAGAGTGCTTTTTAGTTGCCTTGAAGAGGCCTGAGGCTCCTGGGAGTTTTTTCTTTCTTTCTTTCTAAAAAGAGGTTTTATGTATAATTTTGCTAAATAAAGATTTAAACTTTCCAAGGCATCTATGATTTTTTAATGTAATATGAACTTGTAATTCTAAATAAGATTTCAACACGAAAATATTTCTAATGTCTTAAAAAATGATAACCACAAGACTCTACTGTTGAGTACATGTGAGACAGCTCTGTAGAACGACATTAATGGGGAACAGAGGGAGACTGCCAGAGAAATGAAGATACCGTCTTAGCAAGTAGGGGCTTAACCATCAATATTTGAGCACAAATACTAAGAAACCTTTATTTAGTCCAAAGGCTGGTAAAGCCTGCCGATCTTTAGGTTAGCAAGATAGATTCACTTTATCTTCAAAATTTATGGATTTTGAACAGTTTATACTGTCTATCTGAAGCCTGTGGTACTGTAATAATTAGGCATTATTTGCAGGACCCGAGTGCAATGTGTCCAATCGAACTTCAAGAACTACTTCTGAAACAAATTTCAATCATTATATGCTACTATAGTATTAAAGTATTAGCCACGTATCTGTAGATTAAGCCATGAGCCTACTCAGCCCTGTGTGCCCGTATGTACGCATGTGTGCAGGAGAGGGAGCATAAGAGATTGTTATGTACACATCACACAGTATGATTCCATTAGAATAACCACATGAAAACATAAATTGCCTTTTGAATTGTAGTAGGCCTGCTGCACAAGGGAATACTGTGTGGTTTAATATTAGGAAACGTGTGCCTCACAGTTGTATCCTTTCATCATACTTAATCAATCTGCATGCTGAGCAAATAATCTGAGAAGCTGGACTAGGTGAAGAAGAATGTGATATCAGGATTGGAGGAAGACTCATTAACAACCTGTGATATGCAGATAACATAACCTTGCTTGCTGAAAGAGAAGACTTAAACACTTATGATAAAGATCGAAAACTACAACCTTCATAAAGAAAGCAAAAATCCTTACAACTGGACCAATTAAACAAAATCATGATAAATGGAGAAAATATTGAAGTTGCCAAGATTTCATTTTCCTTGGATTCACAATCAACACCCATAGAAACAGCAGTCAAGAAATCACACAATTGATTGCACTGGGCAAACCTGTTGCAAAAGACCTCTTTAAAGTGTTCAGAAGAAAAGATGTCACCTTGAAGACTAATGTGCGCCTGACCCAAGCCATGGTATTTTCGATTGTTTCCTGTGCATGTGAAAGCTGGACAATGAATAAGAGAGACTGAGGAAGGAACGATACCTTCGAATTATGGGGTTGGCAAAGAATATTAAATATACCATTGTCTTAGTTATCTAGTGCTGCTGTAATAGAAACACCATAAGCTTTAACAGAGAGAAATTTATTCTCTCACAGCCTAGGAGGTAGAAGTCTGAATTCAGGACACCAGCACCAGGGGAAGGCTTTCTCTCTGTTAGCTCTGGGGAAAGGTCCTTGTCATCAATCTTTCCCTGGTCTAGTAGCTCGTCTGCGCAGAGATCCCCGGTCCAAAGGACAAGCTATTCTCCTTGCTCTTGTTTCTTGGTAGTAAAAGGTCCCCATGTCTCTCTGCTCACTTCTCTCTTTTATATATCAAAAGAGATTGGCTTAAGGTACAACCTAATCCTGTATATTGAGTTCTGCCTTATTAACATAAAACCACCTCTAATTCTGCCTCATTAACATCGTAGAGGTAGGATTTGCAACACTTAAGAAAATCATATCAGATGACAAAATGGTGGATAAATCACACAATACTGGGAATCATGGCCTAGCCAAGTTGACGCATATTTTTTTTTGCGGGGGGGGCACAATTCAATCCATTACAATGGTAGACTGCCAAAAGAAGAAACAAATCTTGGAAGAAATATAGCAAGAATGTTCCTTAGAGGAGAGGATGGGAAGATTTCATCTCACATACTTTGGACATGTTGTCAGGAGGGACCAGTCCCTGGTATCATGCATGGTAAAGCACAGAGTCTGCAAAAAAGGGGGAAGACTCTCAACAAGATGGATTGAAACAGCAGCTGCAACAATGAGCTCAAACATAGCAAGATGGTGAGGATCAAGCAGGACTGGGCAGTGTTTCGTTCTGTTGTATGTAGGGTTGCTATGAGTTGGAACTGCCTCAAAGGCACCTAAGAACAGCAAGAGGCCTGCTGATAGTTAAGATGTGGAGGGAGAGATATTTTTGTCCCCAAACATACTGTGGTTCTGATAACATTCAGCTTGTGATTAAAGAACAATTAACTGACAGTATGAATAAAACCTCTGAAGAATTTTTTGTTTCCAAAAAATGTAGTCACATTTTCATTTATTTTTAATGAAAAAAAATCTAATGCCTTATGGATCTCACAAGATTATAGGCAGAATTCTGTAGAGAACATTATAATAACTTGTAATTTAAGATTTACTGAGCACAGGTAACATGCTGGATACATCCAAATGGCAGAATTAGATGAGCCCTTTGCATAAAGGCATTACAAAACGAAAGACTAATACACATTTTTAAGAAGAGGAAGGGCATAAATGTACACATCAATTGTCCAAATGAAAAATGGTTTGCATTTTTCCTGTTAAGATCTGTGTTAAAAATAACAAGAAATCAAATTATGTGTTGAATGTTATATTAATTTTAAAGGCACAAGCTAAATAATTATGAAATACAATGTATCTTAGTCAATATGTAAAGGCATCCCAGATGGGTAGTGCTTAGTATTCAGTAAATACTTATTGAACACATGTATAAATTAATAAATTAAAGTGCTGGATTTACTCTCTTTGTTTAGCATTGCCCTCTGAAAGATTATCTACCTTGCATAAAGATGCAAAATTTCTGAACATGTCATTGCACCTTATTTTATAAATGTAGTAAATTATAGTGACTGCCTCTGGTGGTGGCAACACAAAAGTTAATTATTTTATGAAGAGATTCATAAGATCTGACATTTTGACTGAATTGGTCAGAAAACACTTCTTTTGAAACATGCACAAAGCTTCTAACCAATCCTTCCATACTGAGACTATAGTTCACACTTTATGAGTATGTATAGAAAAAAAAAAATGTATAGCAAGTGAGAAAACCCGGTGTAGTGGTTAAGGGCTACTACAACTGCTGACAAAAAGGTCAGCAGTTCAAATCCACCAAGTGCTCCTCAGAAGCCCTATAGGGCACTTCTAGTCTGTCCTATAGGGTCTCTATGAGCTGGAATTGACTCAACAACAACAGGTACAGGAAGTGAAGTCCAGGGAATGTGTGGACATTTAATAAAAGTGATTGATTCTGCTTTAATTTGATTTCAAATACAAAATTCATTGAGCAAATACTATGTACTGAGCATCATATTACACGTAAAGAATCCAAGCCCTGATAAAATACACATCAACAACAGCCAAACAATGAGTAAATTAAGTCACTTCTGCAAAGAGGATTATAAGGGCCTCTAAGAATTGTGATCTTGAGGTTACAAGTGAGAAAGAGGTAGGATCACTTGCTTCCTTTAACAAAAGTAGAAAGTTTAGTAAAGAATTATATTTACTTTGAGACTATATATATATATATACTTACTGTCATGGATTGAATTGTGTCCCCCCAAAATACGTGTAAATTTAGAAAGGCCACGATTCCTAGTATTGTGTGGTTGTCCTCCATTTTGTTATCTGATGTAATTTTCCTGTGTTGTAAATCCTAATCTCTGCCTATGGTTAATGAGACAAGTTTAGGTTATGTTAAGGAAAATTAGGGCAGGATTCAACGTCCTTACTCAGGTCACAGACCCAATTTGGTATAAAGGGGAGTTTCCCTGGGGTATGGCCTGCATCACCTTTTATCTTACAAGAGATAAAAGGAGGGAGAAGCAAGCAGAGAGAGAGGGACCTCGTACTACCAAGAAGCACCAAAAGCAGAACAGGTCCTTTGGACCTGAGATCCCTGTGTTGACAAGCTCTTAGACCAGGGGAAGACTGATGACAATGCCCTTCTCCCAGAGCCAACAAAAAGAGGAGGTCTTCCCCTGGAGCTGGTGTCCTGAATTTCGACTTCTAGCCTCCTAGCCTGTGAAAGAATAAATTTCTTTTTGTTAAAACCATCCGCTTGTGGTATTTCCGTATAGCAGTACTAGATAACTAAGGCACTGGTCCATATGAAAATTTTTAACTTCTCTGTTTATCAAAATGGAATTTTTTTCAAATATTTTGTAATAAATGTTTAAAACGTAAAGCAAAATTGAAAGTACTTTGTAGTGAACACCGTATACCCACCATCTAGATTCTATTCCACTTGCATCATCATGTATCTATCAAGCTACTCACTTTTCTATATATGTCTAGTTATCTGCTTTTAAAAAAGTGCACTTCAAACTGTAAATGACACAATCTCCCCAAATACTTAAGCATTATATCATTAATATATACTACATTTGTCTACAGTATTTTTATGTAAATCAAAGTAGAGTGTCAAGAACATGTGTATATTCTCGGAGTTTTGATAAATGCATCCATCTGTGTAAGCCAAACATTTGGAGAAATGGAACACTAACATCACCTCTGAATATTCCCTCTTCCTCTTCTCGATAAATCTTGCCCCCACACCCAGAAGCAACTGTTGTTCTGATTCTTTCCTAGCAAAGATCAATTTAGCCTCATCTAGAATATTATAGAAATGGAATTATAGAATACGACCTCCTTTGTGTAAGGGGTGATTCACTTAGCATAATATCTTTTAGATTCATTCATGTTGTTTCTTGTATCAGTAGGTCAAACATTTTATTGCTAAGAAGCATTCCGCAGTATGAATATACCGCAGTTAGTTTATGTGTTATTCTTTTAATGAAAATCTGGACTTATTTCTGTTGTACTTATTAGGTATTAAACTACGATGAACATTCTTATTGCTGGAGCAATTGGATATCCATAGGAAAAAAAGAAAAAAGAACCTCAACCCAAGTTTCATACTGTATACAAAATTTAACTTGGAAATGAATCACAGGCTTAGATGTAAATTGTGAAGGTATAGTTTTAGAAAAAATACTAAGAAAGTCTTTAGGATCTAGAGATAGACAAAGAGTTTTTAGATTGAATCATGATCCATAAAAGGAAAAATCGACAAATTGAACTCCATGAAAATTAAAATATTTTGCTCTGTTCAGGACACTGTTAAGAAGATGAAAAGTCAAGCTATAGAGTGGGAGAAGAGATCTGCAAAACAATGTGACAAAGGAATAGTATCAGGATATACATAAACCCCTTATTGTCAAGTTGATTCTGCCTCATAGTGACCCTCTAGAACAGAGTGGAACTGCCCCATAGTTTCCAAGGAGTTGCTGGTAGATTAGAACTGCTGAAATTATGGGTGGCAGCTGAGCTCTTAACCACTGTGCCACCAGGGGTCCAGAATAAACATAGAACTCTTAAAACTAAATAGCTAAGACACAAGAAATCTAATTAGAAAATGAGCAAAAGACATGAACACGTTTCATCAAAAAATATATACAAATGACAAACACATGAAAAGTTGTTCAACATTATTAGTTATTAAGGAAATGTAAATTAATACCACAATGAGTTATCGTATCACTACAATCGACTCAATAACAATGGGACACGCCTATCAGAATGGCTAAAATAAAAAAATGACAACACCAAATGCTGGTGAGGATGCAAAGAAATTGGATCATTCACACATTGCTGGTGGGAATGAGATATTGTACAGCCATTCTGGAAAGCAATTCGTCCATTTCTTCAAAAAAAAAAAGAAAAAACTAAACATGGAACTACTATATGACTCAACAATTACGCTCCTGGCTCTGGTAGGCACTTACCTGGTCACACTGAAAACACTTCTTTCACTTATTTGATTTTCAAATCTTCTTCTGTATGAACATAAAATAGTATAGTTGGGTAGATAGAGTTGAATGTTCCATTATTTGGTTAATTAATCTATTTGTTAAGGTGATTTCCTCTAACCCAACATGAAAACTGATAGCATTGCAATTGACGGAAGATAGACATTTAATAAATTATATAAATAATGTACTTATGCTTTTTTTAAGTGCAATGACTTATGGTCATTATCAGGACCTCTTCATTGCCTCTTGCTTTGATTCCTCAGCTCCAACAGTTGCTTCCACTAACGATCCCCTCACTCTCCCTCCCCAAGTTTCAGGCTTAGTCTAACCCTAGATCTTAAAACAAGGCTTTATTCTTACCGCCTCAAAGACAAAGCTGATCATGTCGTTCTCTTACTGATAAACATGCTTTAGTTTCCCATTTTTTTAAATGATAAAGATAAAAATCACTCTACCTTACGTGTTCTACCATGTGTCTAACCTGCCAGCTCCCCGCCTCCCACCCACTCTTCCCTTTTGTTCCCTGTTCTCCAGCAACACTGACCATCTTTCTGGTCTTTACTACTACAGGGACTTCATCCATACTACTTCCTCACCTTGGATCATTTGGCATTCCTACACGCTGCATTCCTTCTAGACATACACACCTCTGCCTTTAACACAGTTCATCCTTCATAGCTTATTTAGCACAAAACGCATCCTCTGTGCCCTTAAAGGTCACTTCTTACCATAAAATTTTGATCATTTAGACTATACACTTATTCAAGGAGGAGGTAGCAGTATAGTTCCATCTCCATAGGGGTAATACTGTTAGCTGTTTAACACATACAGAGTGCAGAACAACGATTCAAACTTCCTTTCTTTTAGGTCAGAATATACGTCAAACCCATTACAAAATTCATGATGTAAATTTAAGATTTGGGAGTGGGTCCTTTGTGAAATTCCACTAGCTTCCATTTCCAGTCAGTTTCTCTCTCAGCTTCTATTTCCAGTCAGCTTCTCTCAGTGGCGGAATAAGTCTTTAAGAGTCTTTAATAAGGCACGCATAGTTGGTGGGAAAATCTGCTCTGCGTGAACCATCATTTCTTCTTCTGTCTACTGTAAGACATCTCTCACTTCAATCTTCTGAGCTTTTTACCTCATTTTGTTTGAATTTTCTGGGTTCAATTCACAGCTAAGCATTAATCATGTTTCATGCTGGATACAGTGGTTTACAAGGATTTGAAGAAAAGTGAAGGGAAAAGAGACCTTTAGAGTTGGCTGCCTACCCGTGTTGTTTCTGAAAGGTATGTGACTTTTCGCACTGTTCAATTCTATTGGCATATCCAGTGAGTCATGAGTTTATGAGCATTTGTTCCATTCTATCTTAACCTGGTATGTAGGAGGATTCAAAGGACAAGGAGCTATAATAAAAACTCATCATATTACTTAAACTTCCAAAGTATAGTCAATTTTTCTTTTACAGCACTTTTCAAAGTTTGTGCTTACTTATTTATTCTGACATGTTGTCATTGTTTTTAGGTGCCCTAGAGTCAGTTCCGACTCATAGTGACCGTATGTACAATAGAACGAAACACTGCCCAGTCCTGTGCCATCCTCACAATCTTTGTTATGCTTGAGCCCATTGTTGCAGCCACTGAGTCAATCCATCTGGTTGAGGGTCTTCATCTTTTCCACTGACCCTGTACTTTACTAAGTGTGATGTCCTTCTCCAGGGACTGATCCCTCCTGACATGTCCAAAGCATGTAAGACGCAGTCTCGCCATCCTTGCTTCCAAGGAGCATTCTGGCTGTACTTCTTCCAAGACAGATTTGTTTGTTCTTTTGGCAGTCCATGGTATATTCAATATTCTTCACTAACACCACAATTCAAAGGCCTCAATTCTTGGGTCTTTCTTATTTATTGTCCAGCTTTCGCATGCATATGATGCTATTGAAAATACCCTGGCTTGGGTGAGGTGCACCTTAGTCTTCAGGGTGACGTCTTTCCTTTTCAACACTTTAAGGAGGTACTTTGCAGCAGATTTGCCCAATGCAATGCACATTTTGATTTCTTGACTGCTGCTTCCATGGGTGTTGATTGTGGATCCAAGTAAAAAGAAATCCTTGACAACTTCAATCTTTTCTCTGTTTATCATGATGTGGTTTATTGGTCCAGTTGTGAGGATTTTTGTTTTCTTTATGTGGAGGTGCAATCCATACTGAAGACTGCGGTCTTTGATCTTCATCAGTAAGTGCTTCAAGCCCTCTTCACTTTCAGCAAGGAAGGTTGTGTCATCTGTGTAATGCAGGTTGTTAATGAATCTTCCTCCAATCCTGATGCCTCTTTCTTCATACAGTCCAGCTTCTTGGATTATTTGCTCAGCATACAGATTGAATAGGTATAGTGAAGGGATACAACCCTGATGCACACCTTTCCTGACTTTAAACCGCTCAGTATCCCCTTGTTCTGTCTGAACAACTGCCTCTTGAGCTGTGTATGGGCTCTTCATGAGCAAAATTAAGTGTTCTGGAATTCTGACATAAAATTAGGTAATTTATTTGCTTACTATTTATGTCTATCGACACGACTAGAGGGCAGAAACCCTGCCTGCTATCTTGTTCCCCCCTGTATTGCTTGTGCCTAGCACATTATCAAAAATATAAAAAAATTAATAAATAATTGGATGATAATATACTTTTTAAATGTGCTCATCTTTTGAATAGGCAATTTCCCAACAGGTTATTTAAAATAGTAGTTATAGGAATAATTGTTTAAAACTTGTCATCGAGCATCATGTAATAAATACTTTGAATGGTGCATTGGCTTAACTCATTTTTAATAATGTCTACAAGAATTAGAAATAAAGACTTGGGTTAACTCCCACTGACTTTTCAGTATCAGAGAAATTTCTATTTGTATTCAAAAGGGTTTTTTCCTTTAAAAATTTTGAATAAAAGTAAATTTAAAGCCAAAAATTACAAATAAAAATGTGTCCTTTTATAGCTTTGTATTTAATAGCTCTGGTAGAAAACTATAGGAGTTATTCAATATTCTTTGCTTCAGACACATTACAGATAAAGTTCCCCAGTGGAGACCTTAAATACATTCTTAAAAATTATCAGTGAAAAAGACTAAACCATTCAAGTTTTCCTCCCCCATCCAAATATGTCACTGGTAGTTGCAGAATACTTTTTTGTACCTAACCAAAATGTTGTTTGATATAACTGATGCCCATTGTACATACTTGATTCTATCAGTGTCATATTCACATTTCCTAACCCTATTTCAGTGCATGTCATCCAGACTCCTGCCAGTACATGCATTTTTTTTTCCCCTGAGTGCTTTTCCTGGCTGATAGAGCCTTTTTGCCATCCACACTGCAGACTGCAAATGCCAGAGAATGAATGGCTTTCCAAGTGCAACTCTCTACCAAAGACTGAAGGAGATGGTGGAGGAATCCCCAGCTCCCTTATACCCTGGGTGGAATAACTGTGAAGCCTGTGTCCTATGCTGGCCTCCAGAGTTCTCCTGCGCAATTTGTTGTTGTTGTTTTTAGGTGCCATTGAGACAATTCTGACATATACGGACCCTATGTACAACAGAACAAAACACTGCCCGATCCTGCACCATCCTCACAATCATTGCTATGCTTGAGCTCAGTGTTGCAGCCACTGTGTCAAGCCATTTCACTGAGGGCCTTCCTCTCTTTCAATGGCCCTCTACTTTACCAACCATGATGTCCCTCTCCAGGGATTGATCCCTCCTGACAACATGTCCAAAATGTGCGAGACATTGTCTCGCCATCCTTGTTTCAAAGGAGCATTCTGGTTGCACTCTTCCAAGACAGATTTGTTCATTCTTTTGGCAGTCCATGGTATATTCAATATCCCCTGAGGTTAAGCTCTAATAATGAACAGTGTAAACTTGTTTGATAATGAAAACTTTATTGACTTATTTTTTTTTCACTGTCTTACTTCCCTAATCCTCTACTCATGCTCTTTTAAAATTATGTCAGAACTGAACCATGTGTACTCTGATCATTGTCTCAGGGTCTTCTTCTGGTAGAACCCAAACTAAGATACAAATTCCTGTTTTAATTCCTGTTTACAGTAGGGAAAATGCATGACAATTATTACTTTCCTTATAATTTCATGAATGTAATGCAGTGAGTTTAATGAGGGACTTGGGATTTGTCAGGTACAAATAGAAAGCAGTGTTTTTCCCCATGTTCAAATTTAAAAAAAAGTCTTATATTTAAGTATTAAGTCCATGGTCTTTGTAGCCCCACATACAGCCCAATAAGGCTCAGAAATCTGCAATGGAGCAAGAGACCAGGTGTCTGTCTTTCTTTGCTATTTCTTCACCTTACTTCCTTACCCATCCCTTAACCCCTCACCCCTTAACAACCACCACCCTCTGCCCCCAGGACCAAAAAGGTCTCATTTGATTGATTTGACCGGAATGTTATAATATGGAATGGTGTGGCTATGGAACTGTGCTTGTTCTTTCTCTCCTTGAGGGTGGTGGACTCCTTTGAAATCCTCCCCACTCCATCCTTGCTGTAGACCTTGTTCAGAGCTATTGCTTTTAGCAATAATGTTGTCCGCAGCTGGCAACTTACAGCCCTATCTCCACCCTTTCCCTTTCCTTCTGCATCAGACAGTACACTCCAGCCTCCTTTGGCCAAGGTCATCTTTCCTCAGCCAGGAAGCCCTCTCTGTGGGGTCATTTTCAAAACAACCCAAGGCCAGATAGCTTCTAGAATTCCGTATGGCCTCTGAATACACTCATGTATCCCTGGCCTGCAGAAATAAAATTTGCTCCCATCAAAGCCCTCTCAGCTTTTCCTGCTGTCAGGCCAGCCTCTGGCAGCCTCTTGGCATCAGACTTTTCCAAGTAAGACTTAGCACCAAGTCCTATGCTCCCAACTTCAGGGAACCTGGTCAAACTCTCTGAGATTCTATCCCCCTTGCTCCAGGATAGTCTTGTTCTTAGGGAAAGATATGACCATGGTCTGTCAAGATATTTTTCATAGACTTTTCACTTGGCTTGAGCTATGGGGAGGAGAGGAGAAACACACAGCCCTCCCCAGAAATCTCTCAGATTCTTTCTCTTATTGACCTTATATCTTCCCTTATATCCACTGAAGCAGATCATATACAAATGTTTACCAACCCTTTTTGGGATCACCTCTTAGCAAGTTTTGAACTGGCAGCCTGGTAGCTCACTTTCAAATTAGTGGGCGTTTTGCACCCTTTGTTCTCATCTCTGGGACCCCAGCTGAAATTCTGAGGCATCAGGAAATGTTCCATCTTAACATCAAGCTACAGTTATAATTCAAAATCTAAATTAAAGGAACTTAACATTTATTCAGGTTTACTATCTTCCAAACTTTGTGCTACATTTTATCATGCATTATCTTTTTAGAAT
This sequence comes from Elephas maximus indicus, assembly GCF_024166365.1. Classification (NCBI taxonomy): domain Eukaryota; kingdom Metazoa; phylum Chordata; class Mammalia; order Proboscidea; family Elephantidae; genus Elephas; species Elephas maximus. The sequence continues at coordinate 54,227,110 of NC_064833.1, read as the reverse complement.
TGTCTTACTTAGTATATCATCTGATAACTTGGGTGTCATTAATAAAAAGTTAGGAAATCAGTTGGCATTATATGTATTTTCAAATGATTTTCTAGGCATTGGCAGCAGCCCATAAGCATGTTAAAATCAAAAACACTTGACCATTTGCAAATATCTTCAGGAAAAGTCTGAAAATGTCATGCTATAAATCTGTTGCACACCCTAAAATGACACAAAGAAATATTGCATACTGTATTTTGTAAGCTCACATTCCCAAATTAAATTTATGAGCTCAATATCAGATATGATTTTAAAATGTTCCTTCTATGACTTTTTATATTTTCCATTTTTTAATAATAAAACTGTATTAGGTATGTATAAAATATATTTTCAGAAATAAAATTAGCTAGATTAGAATGTGAGAGCTAGGCTTAAGAGACCTTCGAAAGACTGACATGCTTGGAGCCAGCTTTGTATTAGGCAGATTAGTAGCCCCCATTAATTGATTTGGCAGTTATTGAATAATTACTGTAACGACTGGGCCAAAGCAGTAGGCTATCTCACTGCTAGCTCACTTTATGTTTTCTCAAGCCACTTACACACTTGTAAAGATGTTCACATTTTATTTAAAGCTGAAATATCGATCTGAGCTGTGGTTGTAAAGACACAGAATCAAAATGCATGGTGTTTGTGCACTGATGTGAAGAATAATGGTTTTTATAGAAACTCTGAAACGAGGCTCATCTCATAGCCTTTCTTAAATCAGAAGTCTTTTTAGGACATTCATCTCACTGAAAGTCAAAATGATTATTTGCCCATGAGGAATATTGCTTTCTGATAAATAAGCATGGGCTTCAGAGATTTACAGGATTGGAGATGACATTTGGTGTGTAGCTTTTCCCCATTTTCTTTTAAAAGGGAAATTCCTTGAGATATGTAAAAGATTCTCGATTAATTTGTGATAATATGGGAATTTATGAATTTTTTTTTTTTTCCTGTAGCAGAGATTAAAACAGTCCTCTTGGTTGTAAAATTTACATGGCCCTTTGAAAGAATCTTTGCATTTAAAAGGTGTTGTTTAAAACATGCTGTTACTGTCTTATTTAAAAAAATTAAGATGTATTTATTTTCTGGAAAGTAAAATCATATTTATTTCTTGTTAATAATTGTTTCTTTTTACAAATAAAATGTCGCTTTTTCAATGCCAGGCGGTAAACTTAACCTGGGAGCCCTGGTGGCATAGTGGTGAAGAGCTTACCTGCTAACCAAAAAGGTCAGCGGTTCAAATCCACCAGCTGCTTCTTGGAAACCCTATGGGGGAGTTCTTCTCTGTCCTATAGGGTCGCTATGAATTAAAAAACAGACTCAAGGGCACCTAACAACAACAACAACAACTCTACCTGAATTCTGAGAATCATGCTGTGTTTTTTCTCACTCATGTGCATTGCCAAGAGTAGCAAGGTTCTGCAGTTAGAACTCAGCTGATAGTTTGGGTGATGAATGAGGCACAAAAAGACTTCTGATTACTTTTAAATAACTGCATCATTGGCTTTGCATAGTATCAGCAACATTATTATTATTTTTTTTAGCAAATAACTTACAAAAATAAAGGAAGTAGCTCAGATCATTATTGTCCCACATTTAAGGTGTGTGCTAACATTCTCAGGCCAATATGTTATGAGTGAGAGAAGGAAGCAATCAGGTGAGACTGAAAGGCAAGAGTTCCCTTCCAGGGGCTGAGTAGGGAGGGGTGGCTCATCTGTTAGTAGCATAGTCCTAAGCAGTATAACAAGGAAAAGGGAGAAGAGAACCAAGAGTAGCATCATGCTATGCTAGTAACCACTGTACTGCCTCATCAACAAAATAAAATAAACTATAATAAAATAAAGACCTATACTAAGGCATACATTATTTCTTAAGATTTCTGTAATTTATTATAAGTTTTATTTGAATATGTCAGGTGTCAACAGCAGGCTTCAAGGTGGCCGAGTAAAGTGTGGGTTACATACAAAGTACCAACAGAATTATTGTTTTTTTTGTTTGTTTGGTTTTTAGCAGAGAGCTTGGAGGAATAGCAGAAACAACCAAGATCAATTTGGTTTCACAATCAATTAACATTTTATAGACATTTTCAAGTGATATCCAAAGGACTTTTTTGCCTAATTGGTTACTTCACTCCTGGGGTACCCTCTTGACATGTTTATGGAGTTATACATCATCACATTCTCAGGTAACAGGCTAGATTTTATACTATTGTGTATAAGACTGTATATGAGTTTTCTAGTGGTATCATAACAAATTATACAAATGTAGTGGTCTAAGGAAATCACATACTTAGTGTTCTACACTTCTGCTGGTCAGAAGTCTGACATGGATCCCACTGGGCTAAAATTAAGCTGTCAATAGGACTGCATTCCTTTCTGGAGGTACTAAGGGATAACCCATTTCCTTGCATTTTCCAACTTTTTGAGGCTGCCTGCATTCCTTGGCTCATGGTCCCCTTCCTCTATCTTCAAAGTCAGCAACATTGCATCTCTCTGTGCTTTTCTGCCATAGTCACACCTCCCACTGACTACAACTAAGAAAGGCTCTAAACTTTTAAGGGCTCATGTGATTAGATTGGGCCCTCCTGAGTAATCGGGAATAATCTCCCCATCTCAAAAACAACTGATAACTGATAAAAAAAAACACTGAGAAGCAAGCTCAATTGTGCCTTTAACCTTAATTCCCTTTTGCCACTTAAGGTAACATGTTCACAGGTTCTGAGGATTAAGACATGGACATCTCTAGGAAGCCATCCTTCTGCCTTGAGTAGCCTGTATCAGCTAGTGTTTAGATGTAGCTTTAATAACCCAAACCTATTGCCGTCAAGTCATCTCACTCATAGTGACCCTAAAGGACAGAGTAGAACTGCCCCACAGGGTTTCCAAGGCTGTAAGTCTTTACAGAAGCAGACTGCCACATCTTTCTCTCATGGAGCAGCTGGTGGATTTGAACCTCTGACCTTTCAGTTAGCAGCCAAAGTGCTTAACCACTGCACCACTAAGACTCATTAGAGCACCAACAAGAAATTTTCTTTATTATATATACTACCACCTAGAATAGCCAAAATATACTCCAGGTTTTATTGACAAAAATACAAGGTGCATAATTCCCTCCTAGTATACTAGCTAAAAGAATATAGCATCACAAAAGTCTGAGAAATAGAATATCTGAGAACAAGCATATCATGCATGAGAGGGCCACTCATGTCTTCCTCAACAGTAACACAGGAAGGATTGGTCAAGAAGGCTTAGAGGACACCTAGGCATTGCATCTGAGTCTTCTTTAAAAATATTCATGGAAAATTAATTCTTAGTTCTTGCAGGAACAATTTTGTGGTGTATCATTTACGTCCTAGCAATGTAGTCTATTCTGCTTCCAAAAGCTCCAATTACTAGAAAGACATTGACATTATATCGAAGCAAAACCTTCCTCTCTGGTCTGAGTATTGTCCCTTGAGACTGTCCAAGCCAGGTCTAAATGTCTTTCAACCTGATAGCACTTTTTTAGATATCTGAAGACAACTATCACATTCCCTATATGTTTATCTCCACGAGATGGAAAATCCTGGTTTTTGAATGGACAGAGTGTCAGGACTTTTCACTCTCTGATTTACTCTCTCTTGGATGTGTTCCAGCTTAAACACATCCTTCTTGTTACTGTGTTCAGAAACATGGTCTGAATAGCCCACAGTGCCACCTCTCCCACCTTTCTTTGAATATTCACTATGCTTCTGTTAGCTGCCATTTTGTCAACCCACACCCGATGGTGACCCCATGCAAAATGGAATGAATCGCTGCCCAGTCCTGAGCCATCCCCATGCTTGGTTGTGGACTGGACTGTTATGATCCATAAGGTATTCCTTGGCTGATTTTTGGAAGTAGCTTGCTAGGTCTTTCTTCCTAGTTTATCTTAGTCTGGAGACTCCACTGAAACCTGTTCAGCATCATCGCAGCACACAAGACTTCACCGATAAATGGGCGATGACTGGCCATGAGGTATATTGGCAGGGAATCAAACGTAAGTCTCCCTTACGGAAGGTAAGTTCTACCACGGAATCACCAATATTCTGTGTACATGATGATTAATTTATCCTGGGAGTAATTAGCATTTGGCTATTTTACTGTTAACACTGCCTAAATCTGCTATCAGCTTAAGAAAATCAAGTAGATGTTTCTGCTAAGACATCATATTCCTATTCTGTCCCTTTGTGTTGTTTGAATCAAAAGTTATCCTTATTAAATTTCACTTTCTTAGAATTAGTTCATTATTACTGTCTATTAAGGTGTTTTAGGGGCCTTAGTTTCTCTTAAACCTTTTAAGAATACATTACCATATTCATGTAGCCACAAACTCTTATTATCTTTTAAAAACCTCCAAATTAACACAGTTTGTGGTTATTACTATTGCAAGTTGCTGCCCCAAATGCATGTGATGTTAATACAGATGTCTGAAAAGCAATCCTTGCTCTTCTTGTTCACCTTTAGAAATCGTATTTTTTAAAATTAATTTGATAAAGATGACTGGGTACAATGACTTAATATATACATAGCAGCAGCCTATTTTAGAAATTTGTGTTGGTATTTAAATGGAAACAAACTCAGCTTTTAATAATGTCTGTAGTTTATGCGATTTATTGTAGTTATTATTATTAGTTCTAACATCTTCTATAATGTAAAGATGCTAGTCATTTCCTTGGAGCCCTGGTGGTGCAGTGGTTTAGAGATGTGACTGCTAACCAAAAGGTCAGCTGTTCAAATCCGCCAGCTGCTACTTGGAAACCCTACAGGGCAGTTCTACTCTGTCCTATAGGTTGATATGAGTCCTTAGGACATTTATGTGAAGGAAGATTTTTTTTCTTATTAAAATCACTGTTATTTTGCATCTCCGTTACAGCTACAAGGAGCCCTGGTAGCACAGTGGTTAATGCCAACAATCACGAAGATGGCACAAGACTAGGCAATGTTTCATTTTGTTATACATAAGGTCACCGTGAGTCAGAGAGGACTTGACGGCAATAACAATGTTCTATATAGTAAGGGGTCATTGGAAAAACAAAATTTTAATTATACATGAATATTACTACTATGTAGGTTGAAAGGTTACTTGGATGCACAATTGACACCCATGGAAGCTGCAGTCAAGAAATCAAACAATGCACTGCCTTGGGCAAAACTGCTGCAAAAAAAATCTCTTTAAAGTATCGAAAAGCAAAGATGTCACCTTGAAGTCTAAGGCGCATCTGACCCAAGACATGGTGTTTTCAATTGCCTCTTATGCATGTAAAGGCTGGACGATGAATAAAGAAGACCGAAGAATTGATGCCTTTGAATTACGGTGTTGGACAAGAATATCGAATATACCATGTATTGTCAAAAGAATGAACAAATCTGTCTTGGAAGAAGTACAAACAGAATGTTCCTTAGAAGCAAGGATGGAGAGACTATGTCTCACATACTTTGGACATGTTGTCAGGAGGGATCAGTGCCTGGACAAGGACGTTATGGTTGGTAAAGTAGAGGGTCAGTGAAAAAGAGGAAGACCCTCAGTAAGATGGATTGATACAGTGGCTGCAATGATGGGCTTAAGCATAACGATTGTAAGGAAGGTGCAGGACTGGGCAGTGTTTCATTCTGTGGTACATACGGTCACTATGAGTCAGAACTGACTCAATGGCACCTAACAACAGCAACAAGTTGAAAGATGTTAACTACCACTGAGTTGATTTTGACTAATGGCAATCTTATTTACAACAGAATGAAATGTTGTCTGATAATACATTGTCCTCACAATTGCTGGTGCGTTTGAGTCCATTGTGGTGGCCAATCCATTTCAATGAGGGTCTCCCTCTTCCTCCTTGGCCCTCTACTTCACCAAACATTCTGTCCTCTTCTAGTGATTGATCCCTCCTGGTGACATGTCCAAATCAAATGAGTCAATGTTTGGTTGTGATTCATAGTGCTTTCATTGGCTAATTCTCCAAAGTAGATCCCCAGACCTTTCTTCCTAGCCTGTCATGGTCTAGAAGCTCTGCTGACACCTGTTCACCATAGGTTACCCTGATGATATTTAAAATACCATTGTCATAGCTTCCAGCATCATAGCAACAGCAAGCCACAATAGTACGGCAAATTGGCAGATGGGTGGTGAGAGATAACCCATGGCCGTTGAGTCTATTCCCACTCATAGCTACCCTATAGGACAGAGTAGAACTGCCCCATAGAATTTCCAAGGACAGCCTGATGGATTTGAACTGCCAACCTTTTGGTTAGCAGCCGTAGCACTTAACCACTACACCACCAGAGTTTCTGAAGGTTGAGAGATACTAATCTTCGAATCTTTTTTTAATCATGATTAAATATCTAAAGGTATTATACACACACGCACACACATATTTATTAAATTGGTGTACATACATTTACTTGAGATAAATGTCCATTTTTTTATATTAAAGCATTAAATGCAAATTAAATTTTCATAGCCCTCTAAGTTCAGCTGTTACTTTTCTGTGAGCAGATAATCTAAGTGGTCTAGACCTGCCAGTGGGGGCAGTGGTGGTTCAGTTGTAGAAGTCTCACCTTCCATGCAGGAGATCTAGGTTCGATTGCTGGCCAGTGCGCCACACAAACAGCCACCACCCTCTGTCAGTGGAAGAGTGCGTGTTGCTATGATGTTGAACAGTTATCACTGGAGCTTGCAGACTAAGAAAGACTAAGAAGAAAGGCCTGGCAATCTACTTCTGAAAATCAACCAATGAAAACTCTATTGATCACAATGGTCTGATCCGCAAACAATCATGGGGATGGCATGGAACTGATCAGCATTTTGTTCAGTTGTACAAAGGGTTGCCATGAGTCAGGGACAACAATAGCAGTCCTGCCAAAAATGGTGGCTTATGGATATGTTAAATAGGAGAATGTATATCAAGACTCATTTCTGTTACATCTGATCATATCATTTTTCTCTTAAAACTCTTAATTTATCTACACAATCAAGTCTGAATTCCTAATCATGATGTGTTGACATGATTTGGTTCATGCCTCTCTTTCCACTTTGCTCTTTGCATTTTACTAACCCCTGGCTATGTCATGCCCTTGTGCCTTGCTCTGTATTTGTAGCTCCCTTTGCTTGGCACGTACCTCCATTCTAAAAATGATTTATCCTATGCTGACCAGCGAAGCACCACTGCAGTCTTGAAATCTTACCCTATGCCCCAGTCTGAGTTAATACCTCTCTCTTCTCTTTCCTCTTTCCTAGTTGGCATATCTCACAACTCAGTTTATAACCTTTCAGATATAAGCTGCCCTGAGTAAACATCGAGTCTCTTTAAGCAAGAGAATTTGTCTTATTCACTTAGCACAGTACATGAGACATAGTTTTATACCCAATATATGTTGGATGAGTGAAGAAATAAATGGAAAGGAATCAAGGAAGTCAAATTTCATTGGAAAAAATCTTACTGCTTTCCTTGATGCAATAAGTACTATTTGCTGTCTAGCAGATTCGAACTCATGGCTATTCTGTGTGTGTCAAAGTGGAACTGAGTCCTAGAGGGTTTTCAATGGATGAGTTTTGCGGGGTAGGTCACCAGGGCTTTCTTCAGAGGCCCCCCCATTTGGACTTGAACCTCCAACATTCTGGTTCGCAGGTGAGCGTGCTAACTGTTTATACCACCCAGGACTCCTGATGCAACAAATAATTAAATATTAGACATTAAACAGGTAAATGAATTTCATCCAGCTATCCCACAAAGGAAGTCTGTAATAGGTATTACAGAGGAATTGATCATCTTTTGAGTCTAGGGGTTGGTAATCCATGCAATAGTGGCAGCAACATCAGCTTACGGGGACAGCTCTGTAATCAGTGTTGTGGAAAAGAGCTTCCCTTGCTCAGTGCAAAATTGAGAAGAAAGTTATTTTCTCCTCCCATTTCATTTGTATCCAGAAAATTACTGCCGTGCTAGCAATCTTGGACTACGCTTTGGGTAACCCAGTGTATAAGATAGCAAGAAACTCAGGACCACAAGCGAAATTGGGTGAACATGATAGAAGCAACGATCATTCTCAGAACTCTCAGCAGGATTTCCTTTTGCTTTGAAGCGAGAGTAACTAAGACTCACAATTTAAATAACTCATAGGATCCCTAAAATTATCATAGAAGAGAGGTCCCCTAAAAGTAAGGGATGTGTTTTTTGACAAGTAGGATGTGGGTTTGGAACTATTTAATTTAGATAGCTCCAACTGTATATCTAGAGTAGCTTATATAAGATGAATGTTTCCACCAAAAAAGGCAAAGAAAACTAGATAAAAAACATGGCCACGTGCGCACGCGCGCACACACACACATACACACACACACACACACACCCCACCAAATAAGCTGTATAAGATAAACAAAGCAGCCAAGACCTAAGGGATTACAATCCCTGGAGGAAATACACTATGATGACTCCTTAATTGTCTGACATTTTTCCCCTCCAGGCATTTCAACCAAGTAGAAAACTGGAGTCCAATGCTTTCTGCAGTTTCATAGGGCTGGGTGGACAAAATTGGAGTTTAGAGTTACCAAGCCAGCCATCACATTAAAAAACAAGTTCCAAGGAAAAGTAAGCTGTAGAAAAGCAAATCTGATATTTTGGACTATTTGTTCCCTTGAGGCATTCTGCCAATCCCTAACCTGTGGTCAAGATGTTAAGAATTTAAACAGAAATTGACATCTAAGAGGCTAAAAAATTAAGCAGATATTCAGTAGTCCCACATGGATGAAGAGACAAAAAATGGAGTTCAGGGTCTTCCAAAGAAAATAGGCCCTGAAAACCAAACCTAGATTTTCAGTGGAGACATGAAGGGCCACACCCTAGGAATAAGGATAAATCAAGATAGAGGAGCCTTAAAAAAAAAAAAAAAAACCACAGCCTTTCTGGATTAAGGTGATTTCCCAGTAATTTAACTACTTTCCAAAGAAAATAATAGAGCTCCTCCAAGAAAACTGTCATCATCAAAGGCTCAATGATATTTCATATGCAATGTCTGCAATTGAACTTTAAAAATAACAAGATATACCAAAAGATAAGAGCAACTAGCTAAAAACCAAGATGGAGAAAAAAAAATGGAAAGTAGAAATAGATCCATAGGTCAGTCAGTGTGCTTACCTGATATTAACATATTTATGACTATACTGATAAACGTTGACTTTTAGACTTTCTAACAGTACTCAGTAAGTAGCCTTAAGACTATTATGTGCTTTTTCCCTTACCACTATTTCACTTCTTTACACTCACTAGCACCTATCCCTGAATTGGAAAAGTAGAGTTAAAAACCACTCAATATTCTGCCTTCCTGAATTTTGCTCTTCCATTAACTCATACCCAGCCCTGCTGGTACAGTTTTTAAGCGTTCAGCTGCTAACCAAAAGGTTGGCAGTTTGAATCCATCAGCTGCTCCTTGGAAACCCTGTGGTTTCCAAGTTCTATTCTGTCCTGTAAGGTCGCTATGAGTTGGCAACGATTCAGTGGCAACAGGTTTGGGCTTTTTTGGTTTGGTTTTGAAGTGGATATAATTTGTTCCCTGTGGGTATAAAATAATTTTTTCTCTACCATGTGTGCCATCATGTTATTTTGCTTTTTCGTGGTAAGTCACACTTTTTCTCTTCTTTCCCAGCTATCACTTTTCCTTCTCCTTATCTTTTTTAGTCTGCAGTAATTCCTTTTTGAAGGATTTTTTCCATTAAGTACCGAACAATGATTCATTAGAATCTGAATTTTTGTTTAGTTTTAAACTACTTTGGGTCCACCATTTTATACACTTGAATGCCAAAATTCATCCAGCTTGTTCTGAAAAGCAACCACATACCATATAGACCACATATAACATTTTATAGCTCAGGAGCTCTAATTCTTTCTCCAGTGCTTGGCCCATCCTACTATGGCTCCCAAATGCAGGAAAAAATTAACAATAATTTTTACAAATTGTGATATTTTTTATTTTAGAACATTCTTTTTAAGAAGTTAATAAGTATAAAGCCCACAAATGAAGTTTGCCTAGTTACAAATTGAAAGACTTCTTTTTGTATCAAAGATGACTGATTAAAGAAATCCAACCTGTACAGCAAGCAACCTCTTAGCTTATACTACTATATAATGTACAAATAGGTCAAACATATGAAAAATTTTGGCTTTCTCAAAACGAGGAAAATATAATCAAAGCAACAAAAAATAGCCTGTAAGAGTTTACAAAGTTGCATGAGCCACCCTAATGAGAAGGCTCCATGAGGTTCTCTTACTTACTACAAAAAGCAACAAAGGCAGGCTTTTTTTTTTTTTTTTAAGTCAGAAAAAATACTAGATTTTTCTTTAAGCAACTCTGACTCTGATTTGTCTGAGAAAATGAAAGCATCCAGACAATTTTTTAATTAAGGAGGGTAATGGACATCTCTTCTCACCCCTTCTCATTCAACAAAAAGGATGTTAAGTTCAGGAAGGTTGGGAAGGCCTCCAAATCACTTTATCATGATAAAAAGCCATTCAATATTATGACTAGATCATACTAGCTCGGTTGTTCCTTATTACAGTTCATATATTCTAACTTAAAAAAAAGAGTGTAGGTTATTTTGGCAAACCTCTTGAAGGCATGTGTATGTCATCCCACCCCACACAACTGAGCCCCTTTTGGTATTTACTAGAACTGTACTAGTACAGCCTAACTGAAAATCTTTAACTTGACATTCAATGCTCTTCACTCAGTTTGATTATATGATGTTCAATGCCTACTGATTTTGAGCTTTGTGAATGATTTTGCAAAATCCCAGTGTATGTCCCTTTCTGTTGATGTCACCTTTATTCAACCAACTAAAAGCTGAGTAGCAAGTGCTAATATTTTTTACATCACTCAGAGCCAGACTTTTCTACAGGAAGTTAGGGGACTTTTAAATGGTATGACCACAGAAATTATTGGAGGGTTATCTAAAAAAACAAAACAAAATTTATCAATTCTATCAGGGGTCAGCAGTTTTGTTTTGTTTTTCTGTAAACAGCCAGATAGTAAAATTTTAGGCTTTTCAGGCCATATGGTCTCAGTTGCAATTCTGCAGTCGTAGGTAATATATTAACAAATGGGAGTGGCTGTGTCCCAATAAAACTTTATCTAAAAAAATGCGTCTGATTACACTTGCCCCACGATTCATAATTGGCCCACTCTCTTTTTCTAGAACATGTCTAAATTTTCACCATCATAACATCATTCCTTTAGACAACGGTGACTCTACGTATCATCAGTCATCATATACAATTTTGTAGAAATGATCTCTCTCTTCCAAAAAGCAAGTTTAAAAAGAGACAAAAAAAAAAAAAAACGGAGTGGCCCAGGTACACACGAGGACTACAGTTTGCACCAATTATAAGATATTCAATGAAAAAAGTATTGACTGTGAGAAGGCAAATCTCAGTGAAGCTAGAATTTTTCCAGTGTTCATTTGAATTCACTCATTCATTCATTTACTTATCTACTTGGCAAAATTTTATTGAGCACTTACAATATCAAGGAGCACTATACCAGGTACTAAGAATAAAGCAACAAATATAACAGCCAAAATCCGGGCCTTAGTAGAGTTTTTTTCTAACAGGATATATAGAGACCGAGTAAATAATGAGAAGTTAATGTACCCAGCAGACATGAAATAGATTGTGCTATGAAAGCAGATGATGGGGGATGTTACCTAGAAGTCAGGGGTGCTGAGAAAGCATCTCTGATCGAGCAAGTGATGTTTAAACCAGGATGTTAAGACTGAATCATAGTTGGCCAGGCAGCAACTCAGGGTGGAGTGGAATAAAGGGATTAAGGGCTTTATTATTGGACTTGCTGTCCATGTTCTAAGGTCATGCCTTTCACATTTGTACTTAATTATGATATACCGAGGATAACCTTTTTTGTACTTGGTGCAGTAGAATAAATATTATCCTACTTTGACTACTGAATTGTTATTTCAGATGCTTTGGGACAGAAATGAGGATTTGTGCGACCCTCTTGAGTGAACTCTCTCGGAACTTGACCAAGATTTTGCCTGGTTTCATGTTTGACCTTCATCTATGTAGTAAATATAATTAGTTCACTGAGACTAAATCAAAGGCATTAGGGAGAAATATTGGCCAGGGGAAAGGTTTATGTTTATAAATGACTATCCACCTCATATAAAAACAAAAAGAAAAGTGGAAAGAAAAAAAAAAAAATCTTGTTTAGAGATTCTGAGTAGTGATTCATAGCAGAAAAATAACTTCAGTTTATTTCTGAAGAGCTTTACACTTAAAATACCACCCAAAAGGCATTTGGGGATTATTTTGTGAGTAAATGTCATATCTGTAAGAAGAGAGTCTAATAGAATCTCTGAACTGTAAAGGCCTGGCCTTAGCAAAATAGACACTCGGTTTTTTAAGACTTATTCACAGTGTAATGGCTAAAGATTTTGTCTCAAAACTAGACTGTCCCTGATAAAAACTGCACCTGTTTCTTTATGTTACAATATTTTATACTCTGTATATTGTGGGTGACACACCACAGGTTTGTAAGATTTGGGTCAAGAAAATTGGTAGAACTTCAGGCTTGCTTATGATAATACCTGACATTTTAATTTAGGAGCCATGCTTGCAACTCCAGCAAACAGCATAATATAAAAAGGAAAATACATTCATACAATTGTCCTTCCTTTCGTCATGAATCTTTATGTCTATGAGGTTCATCAGGACTCAGTGACCCCACTTTCAATATCTATTCTCCAGATATTTGCTTGACTCCATCCATGTCATTAAGGTCAACTCTACTCTGAGGAGGCAGCTCTTCCCCAGTAGCATTTTTTGAGTGCCTTCCAACTTGAGGGTCTCATCTTCCAGCACTATATCAGACAATGTTCTGCTGCTATTCATAAGGTTTTCACTGGTTAATTCTTTTCAGAGGTAGACCACTGGGTCCTTCTTCCTAGTCGGTCTTAGTCTGGAAGTTCAACTGAAACCTTTTAGCCATGGGTGACGCTGGTGGTATTTGAATACCAGTGGCATAGCTTCCAGCATCACAGCAACACACAAGCCCCCACAGTACAACAAACTGACAGACGCATGGGGGTCCTGTTATATTAGTCATTTCCTAAAGCGAACATTGGTGTATCACCCTTATGGGAAAAATCATTGAAAGATCCCCCAGATAATTAATACAGGCATTGGTATCATCATCAAGAAACATACAGTACAGGATAATAAACTAAGAAAACTATTCCAAACTGAGTCTGTCTCTTTAAGAGCTTATAATTTACAAACAGTCATAAATATCCAGAGAGATGACTGACTCCTATTTATTTCTCAGATATCAGATCAGTGGTCACTTGTGTATAGATGCCTTTACTAACTCTCCAAACAAGGGTGAATCCCCCAGTAAAAACTTCTCAGAGATGAAGGACCTTTTTCCTTTCTGTATCACATGCTGCATTGGGATTTTACTCTTGTTTGAGTGGTTATTTGATGAATAGCAGTATTCCACAGAATACCATAACTAATTTGAGTGTAGGAATTTTGCCTGGTTTTGCTCACCACTGACTCCCTAAACAGTGTCTAGAACAGCTCATAATGGATGCTCAAAACTATTTATTGAATGAATGAATCAATGAATGGGAGACTAAATAAAATAATAACCAATAAATTTATGGAGGAAAACATTTAAATATAGTCAGAGAAGTCAGTCAGTAAAATGATTTGATTTGCGAAGCATTGCAAAGGAATCTTCCTAACAAAAATACATACCTAATCAGCTTGCTAAGGAGCTCTGGTGGCACAGTGGTTAAGCACTTAGCTGCTTACCAGAAGGTGGGCAGTTGAAGTCCATCAACCACCCAGTAGGAGAAAGATACGGTGGTCTGCTTCTGTAAAGATTACAGCCTTGGAAATCCTATGGGACAGTTCTACTCTGTTCTATAGGGTCACTATGAGTCTGAATTGACTCCACGGCAATGGGTTTGGTTTAATTAGCTTGCTTAGTGCATAAAACCAAAAAAAAAAAAAAAAACCCATTGCCATCCAGTTGATTCCAACTAATAGCAACCCTACAGGACAGAATAGAACTGCCCCATAGAGTTTCTAAGGAGTGCCTGGTAGATTCGAACTGGCGACCTTTTGGTTAGGTCTTGTAGCACTTAACCACTACGCCACCAGGGCTTCCACTTAGTGCATAATAACTCCAAATATTAGAAACTCAGTCATCTCTTAGGAATTTTGTGGTAAAATACAATTGTACATGAGTGAAGATACTGCACCAGATAATTACTTCTACAACCTGAGTTTGCTAGAATTTGTCAACGAGCGGGAAAGGTTTCATCGTTCCTCCTTTTCAAAGTAGTCCTTGTTGTTGCTGTTAGGTTCTGCCTAGCAGTGACACTTCCCTTCCTCCCTGCCGTCCATCCCAGCCTGAACAATGGGGTTTAAACTCTTCCGGCCCGCCCAGCCTGCCCCCTTTCCTCTTCTGTCTCTCCCTACTCCTTCAGCTACCGTTCCTGCTCCTCCTCCCACCACCTCCGCAGCTGGACCACTTGGCAGCTACCACCGCAGGAGGAGACCCGGCCTCGGGCTGGGGCTTGATGTGCAGGGCACTCTGGCTGAGTGGGGCAGCAGGCAGCAACCTTTTGGGGCACCCCCTTCACTGACTCAGGCAGTGTCTACACGGTCCCTGCCTGGGGTGGCCTCAGTGGGACAGGAAGCTGCGGGCGGATGAGTACTGGGGTGCCGCCTCACTATGCCAAGGCTGTGGTGGTTGCAAGGCTGGAGAGCTAATGAGAGACAAAATCTGCAGTACATGGGAAAACTACACCTCATTCTCCAATAGGGATTTCTGAACTCTTACAATCTTATGGGACCACAGACGTATATGCAGTTGGACGTTGCCCTAAGGGACATTATGTGGCACATACCTGTATATCGCTTAAAACAGTGCTAGTCATTTTGTAAGTGCTATGCAAGTGTTAAATATTATTTTTCCACCCTCCTTCTAAACTTAGTTTATTTTAGGCTCAGAGGTATCTTACTGCTGTTTCAGAATCATAGCCCTTTAGAATTTGACCATCTTGGAAAGAATAGCAAGTGTGGTCCATGACGGCTATGGGTTGGTTTGTTTTTGGTAGAAGGTGTTTTGCGTATAGATCAGGTAGCATTTCCAGTAGTAAACACTAAAGAGTGGTAGGATGGATAGTGAAACTGAGAAAGCCACATAATTTAAATGTTTATTATTATAAACTCTTTGTATATATGTTATATATGTTATCTTCTTTTTTAAAAAAACAAGAATAAATAAATACATAAAATGTGAAGGTTGTAGTTCTTAAGACTTCTGGCATCAGCATCACCACCCCTTAGGGAAACAGTGGCCACCAGGTGGCACTCGAATTTCAAATTCCAATGCAAATTAGATAAAGCATCAGTTTAAAATACCTATCACTCCCCAAATGTTGCAATACTGCAGAAGAGCTCTTTCTTCCACCTCATGATCTAAATATTTGGAGGTTCCACAAGATACAACTGAATCTTCACTGTACAAAGAAATTAATGTTCACTATTTTAACTACGGAAACCCCGGTGGAGTAGTGGTTAAGTCCTACGGCAGCTAACCAAGAGGTCAGCAGTTCAGATCCCGCCAGGCGCTCCTTGGAAACCCTATGGGGCAGTTCTACTCTGTCCTATAGGGCCGCTATGAGTCAGAATCGACTCAACAGCAGTGGGTTTGGTTTCTGGTTATTTTAACTATAGGTTTAATAATATATACATATAAGTTCTATCGCCATACAAATAGTTTTTTTTTTTCCATTCTGCAGTCCAAACCATTTTAAGAAAAGAAACTGCCTTCAAGTTATTATAAAGATATCAGTCTTAATACCAGTCCTTCTATACTGAAGCTAGAGAAAAAATACCCATTAGAAAAAATTAGAATTTGAAAAGTCAGAGTTAAAACTTTATGCCCTCATCCTGCTTTTTGCACTCCTGGGTTTGTATCATTAATTTAGGTTTTAAATCTCTGTCAATGCTTACACGATTTTCTAAAATATTTATTACCATTTCAAAACTTGTCATATAGAAAAGACGTGTGGTACAAGAGAAACATGGTTCAGCAAATAAGAAAGGAATTGTAAACTCATAAAACAAATACACCGGACTTTCTGTTTCAGAATTGAATAAATTTGCGGAAATTGAAAGGGAATTTTCAAATGTCAGAAAATGCCAGTATACTTTAATTTTTAAACAAGGCATGAGCATTAAAAGGATTCTTCAGTTGTCATAAATACTCCACATCAAACCACAATGGTGTAAAATTAAGGGCTTAAATTTACTGAAATTTGGCTACATTTGAAACAGGCTACATATATTTGTAGATTTTCCATTCAGTCTATAAATACTTATTAAAGACTTATGCAACTAACAACAACAATGTGCCAGTTGGAAGAGTCCCTGGGTGGTACAAATGATTAAGCACTCTACGAGTCAGAATTGACTCAACTGCAGTGGGTCGGGTCAGGACTAGCAGAAGATGCTGGAGGTTCAGTCTCACCTGGAAGTGCCTTGGAAGATAGGCCTGGTGATCTGCTTCCAAAAGGTTACAGCCTTGAAAACACTCAGGGTAACCATGAGTTGGAATTGACTTGATGGCAATTAAAACAACAACAACATTTGCCAACTGGTGTTTCTGGGGTGCCACAACTGATTAAGTTCTTGGCTGCTAAAAGAAAGGGGGGCAGTTCAAATCCACTCAGAGATGCATTGGAAAAAAGGCTTGGCGATCTACTTCCAAAAGACCACAGTCTTTGAGAACCCTATGGGGTGCAGTTCTACTCTGAAACACATGGCGTCGCCATGAATTAGAATCAACTTGACAGCAGCTCTTCTTTTTTTTTTTTTAATGTGACAATCCCTGTTCTACATGATAGAGATTTAAGGGTTAAAAATAGGTCCAAGTTCACAGGGGGCTTACGCTACATTAGGTTCCATGGTCACTAGTTAGGTAAATTAATAAAATAACTTCTGAAAATAATAAGTGCTTTAAAGAAAACAAAACAAAGTGGTAAGAGGAGAGAGTTTTATAGAGCTTATATGTAGGCTAAGATATCCATGACTAGGAAGAGAAAGCCATATAAAATTTTGTAAGGAATAGTTTTAGGTAGAAAAATCACCCACTGCAAAGGCCTTGATAAAGTAGCTTGCTGGGCCTTGCATGTGTGCATGAACAAGCAAGAAGGCCTGAGTGGAGAGAGAGAAGTAGGCAAGGGCCGGATTGTGGAAGCACAGTAAGCATTGACACGGAGTTTGAATTGTTTTTAATGTATGATATAGATACAGAAGCAGGGCAGTGCCATGATGTAAATTATAAAATCACTGTGGCTCCTATCGAAACAGTTGAGAAGGGACATGACGGTAGACTTGAACGGTAGCAGTAAGATGGAGAAATGATAGGATTTTGTTAATGGACTAAATTGAGAGGTAAGGAAAGAAGAATGATCAGGAAAGATGGCAAGTTTTGGATTGACCCATTGAGTGTATGAGAATGAAAGTTACTAAAAGTAGTCTGAAGAGGGAATACATTTAGGAAGAAAATTAAGAATCCTGTTTCAACCACGTTATGTTTCAAAATCCTATGAATCCTTTCAAGTGGAATTGTTAAGTGGGTAGCTGAAAATATACACTCCAGGGAGAAATCTAGAATGAAGACATATATTTGGAGAAGTGTAGAGTGGAGATGCATATAGTTGAAATCCAACTGTTGAAGAAGAGATAGGGGTTTTGCAGCAATCTTGTGGCCATTCTGACATTTGTTGCTTGAGCAGAAACCTGTAAAAAGGAAATGTGGAGTCCCTGGGTGGTACAAATGATAAACGCTCAACTACTAGCCTAAAGGTTGGAGGTTTGAGTCCACCCAGAGGTACCTCAAAAGAAAGACCTGGAGATATGCTTCCAAAAACTCTGCCGTTGAAAACCCTGTGGAGCATAGCTCTGCTCTGATACACATGAGATTGCCATGGGTCAGAGCTGACTCTAAATAGCAACTGATGATTACATTGGGCACACCTGGACAATCCAGGCTACTCTCCCTATCTCATAATCAGCTGATTAGCAACCTTAATTCCATCTGCCACCTTAATTCTCTTTGCCATGTGATATGACATATTCACAGGCTCTGGGACTTAGGATATGGGCATCTTTGAAAAAAAAATTTTTGTGGGGGGTGGTAGAGCGTTATTTGGCCTTCCATAGGCATGATTTCCCAAAACCAAGTAGCAGTAGCAGCTGCCCCCTAGACAGATCATTATGTGCTCCAGGTCTCCACAATCCTCACCCAGCCCTTTTTCCAAGGTTACTAGCTTGATTTTTGTGAACATCTGAGGTTGTGACCCCTGCTATATACATGCATGAGTTTATTAAATATATAAGTGTAGTCCTTTAAGAGGTAATTACTTACCCACAGTGTCAGGAGCCCAAGGAGTACAGGAAACTCTGGAGTAACTCCTGCATTTCATTATGAGACTCAGGGTCTTTCTTTTTCCTCTGCTAATTGACCACGGTGGTAAATATTGTTACAGATAAGGAAAATAGCGTTTTTTATTACCTCCTAGGAATCAGAAACTTTGCTAAGTAGTTGCATGTTTTATTTTGTTTAGTTAGTAAATTTCTTTCACAGATTTCAGAGTTTCTGGAGGGCAGGAAGCTATTTTATTCCTCTTCGACTCCTCAGTGTAGCACGCTGGTGATGCACGTAGGCTCAAAACTGTTGGGTTGACTTGAACTGGACTGAAATTGCCTTTGCAACAAAAATAGCCAAGATTCAATTGAAAATTGAACAGTGTTTTGGTTCCAGAGACTGTGAAAAGATACCAAGGTCAGAGAAATGGGAAATCTTTCCAAATATAATCCCACCCAAACCGTTCAACTGAGAACTTACATAAACAAGCCGTTCGTGGGCAATGGCCTTTGAGGTAGCATGGTGCCTGGCAAAGAGTTTGTGCCTGAAAGATATTTGTTTAATGAATACCATTTTGAAACATTTCTTGAAATAATTTGTGTGGTTTTCTTTTTTTCCCTGAAATTGTTTATTTGTATATTTTCGAGACAAAAGAACATTCCCATTCCTTTTTATGGTTTCTTAAATCTTGGGTCCTGGGAGGAAAAAATGTACCCATATTCAGAGATTTAGAGAAGAGGAAGCAATAAACACTAACTTCCCATGCTCACTCCATCTAGAAAAAATATTAAAAGTATAAAATTAACACTTGTTTTGTTGCAAAGCAGACAGCCAGATAATTCTCTCAGTACAGGAAATTTCCAAAGCTGTCAGTACAATACCCATGCTTTCTGGACAGCAGGGATGGGGGGATACATTGTATGTGACCCTCGTCGCTCTCCTATAATGTGACAACACACTCCTCCTTTCCACCCCAGATTTCTCATGTCCATTCAACCTGCTCCTGTCCCTTTTTGCCTTCTCATCTTGCCTCCAGACAGGAGCTGCCCATTTAGTCTCATGTATCTACTTGAGCTAAGAAGCACTCTCTTCATGAGTATCATTTTATGTCTTATAGCTCAGTCTAATCTTTGTCTGAAGAGTTGGCTTCAGGAGTGGTTTCAGTTCCAAATTAACAGAGAGTCTGGGGGCCATGTCTACCGGGGTCCCTCCAGTCTCAGTCAGACCATTAAGTCTGGTCTTTTTACTAGAATTTGAGTTCTGCACCCTATTTTTCTCCTGCTCCATCAGGGACTCTTTCTTGTGTTCCCTGTTGGGGCAATCATTGGTGGTAATCGGGTACCATCTAGTTCTTCTGGTCTCGGGCTGAAGGAGTCTCTGGTTTATGTGGCACCTTCTGTTTCTTGGGCTAATCTTTTCCTTGTGTCTTTGGTGCTCTTCATTCTCCTTTGTTCAAAGTGGGTTGGGAATTGATGCAACGTAGATGGCCATTCACTAGCTTTTAAGACCCCAGACACCATTCACCAAAATGGGATGCAGAACATTTTCTTTTTTTTTTTAAATAATTTTTATTGAGCTTTAAGTGAACGTTTACAAATCAACTCAGTCTGTCACATATAAGCTTATATACACCTTACTCCATACTCCCACTTATTCTCCCCCTAATGAGTCAGCCCTTCCAGTCTCTCCTTTCGTGACAGTTTTGCTAGTTTCTAACCCTCTCTACCTTCCTATCTCCCCTCCAGACAGGAGAAGCCAACACAGTCTCAAGTGTCCACCTGATACAAGTAGCTCACTCTTCATCAGCTTCTCTCTCCTACCCATTGTCCAGTCCCTTCCATGTCTGATGAGTTGTCTTTGGGAATGGTTCCTGTCCTGGGCCAACAGAAGGTTTGGGGACCATGACCGCCGGGATTCCTCTAGTCTCAGTCAGACCATTAAGTATGGTCTTTTTGTGAGAATTTGGGGTCTGCATCCCACTGATCTCCTGCTCAGGGCAGTCATCAGTTGTGGCCGGGCACCATCTAGTTCTTCTGATCTCAGGATGATGTGAGTCTCTGGTTCATGTGGCCCTTTCTGTCTCTTGGGCTCATAGTTGTCGTGTGACCTTGGTGTTCTTCATTCTCCTTTGATCCAGGTGGGTTGAGACCAATTGATGCATCTTAGATGGCCGCTTGTTAGCATTTAAGACCCCAGACGCCACATTTCAAAGTGGGATGCAGAATGTTTTCATAATAGAATTATTTTTCCAATTGACTTAGAAGTCCCCTTAAGCCATAGTCCACAAAACCCCGCCCTTGCTCCGCTGACCTTTGAACCATTCAGTTTATCCCGGAAGCTTCTTTGCTTTTGGTCCAGTCCAGTTGAGCTGACCTTCCGTGTATTGAGTATTGTCCTTCCCTTCACCTAAAGTAGTTCTTATCTACTAACTAATCAGTAAATAACCCTCTCCCACCCTCCCTCCCTCCCCGCCTCGTAACCACAAAAGTATGTGTTCCTCTCAGTTTATACTATTTCTCAAGATCTTCTAATAGTGGTCTTATACAATATTTGTCCTTTTGCCTCTGCCTAATTTCACTCAGCATAATGCCTTCCAGGTTCCTCCATGTTATGAAATGTTTCACAGACTCGTCACTGTTCTTTATCGATGCATACTATTCCATTGTGTGAATATACCACAATTTATTTAACCATTCATCCGTTGATGGACACCTTGGTTGCTTCCAGCTTTTTGCTATTGTAAACAGAGCTGCAATAAACATGGGTGTGCATATATCTGTTCGTGTGAAGGCTCTTATTTCTCTAGGGTATATTCCAAGGAGTGGGATTTCTAGGTTGTATGGTAGTTCTATCTCTAACTTTTTAAGAAAATGCCAGAGAGATTTCCAAAGTGGTTGTACCATTTTACATTCCCACCGGCAGTGTATAAGAGTTCCAATCTCTCCGCAGCCTCTCCAACATTTATTATTTTGTGTTTTTTGGATTAATGCCAGCCTTGTTGGAGTGAGATGGAATCTCATCGTAGTTTTAATTTGCATTTCTCTAATAGCTAATGATCGAGAGCATTTTCTCGTGTATCTGCTAGCTGCCTGAATATCTTCTTTAGTGAAGTGCGTGGTCATATCCTTTGCCCACTTCTTGATTGGGTTGTTTGTCTTTTTGTGGTTGAGTTTTAACAGAATCATACAGATTTTAGAGATCAGGTGCTGGTCTGAGATGTCATAGCTGAAAATTCTTTCCCAATCTGTAGGTGGTCTTTTTACTCTTTTGGTGAAGTCTTTAGATGAGCATAGGTGTTCGATTTTTAGGAGCTCCCAGTTATCTGGTTTCTCTTCGTCATTTTTCGTAATGTTTTGTATTCTGTTTATGCCTTGTATTAGGGCTCCTAACGTTGTCCCTGTTTTTTCTTCCATGATCTTTATCGTTTTAGTCTTTATGTTTAGGTCTTTGATCCACTTGGAGTTAGTTTTTGTGCATGGTGTGAGGTATGGGTCCTATTTCATTTTTTTACAAATGGATATCCAGTTATGCCAGAACCATTTGTTAAAAAGACTTTCTTTTCCCCAATTAGCTTACACTGGGCCTTTGTCAAATATCAGCTGCTCATATGTGGATGCAGAACATTTTCATAATAAACTTTGTTATGCCAGTTGACCTAGATGCCCCCTGAAACCATGGTTCCCAAATCTCTGTCCCTGCTACTCTGTCCATCGAAGTGTTTGATGGTATTCAGAAAACATCTTAGCTTTTGGTTCGGTTCAGTTGTGCTGACTTCCCCTGTATTGTGTGTTGTCCTTTCTTTCACCTAAGATAATTCTTTTCTACTATCTAGTTAATGAATACCCTTCTCCCTCCCACCTCACCCTCGTAGCCATCAAAGAATGTTTTCTTCTGTGTTTAAACCATTTCTTGAGTTCCTAAAAAAAAAAAAAAATTTTTTTTTTTATAATAGTGGTCTCATACAATGTTTGTCTTTTTGTGACTGACTAGTTTCACTCAGCATAATGCCTTCCAGATTCATCCATGCGATGAGTTGTTTTGAGGATTCATTGGTGTTCTCTACCTTTGCATAGTGTTCTATCGTGTGAATACACCATAATTTGTTTATCCATTTGTCTGTTGATGGACACCTAGGTAGTTTCCATCTTTTTGCTCTTGTGAATAGTGCTGCAATGAACATGGATGTGTATATATCTATTCATGTGACAGCTCTTATTTCTTTAGGATATATTCCAAGCAGTGTAATTGTTGGATCATGTGGTGCTTCTATTTCTGGCTTTTTAAGGAAGCCTAGAATCAATTTCCAAAGTGATCATACCATTTTGCATTTCCACTAGCAATGTGAATGTAAAATGGTATGTAAGTGAATGTAAGTGTTCTAGTCTCTCCACAACCTCTTCAATATTTATTATTTTGTGTTTTTTGGATTAATGCCAGCCTTGTTGGAGTGAGATGGAATCTCATTGTAGTTTTGATTTGCATTTCTCTAATGGCTAATGATCGTGAGCATTTTCGTCATGAATCTGTTAGCTTCCTGAATGTCTTCTTTGGTGAAGTGCCTGTTCATATCCTTTGCCCATTTTTTAATTGGGTTATTTGTCTTTTTGTTGTTGAGATTTTGCACTATCTTGTAGATTTTAGAAATTAGACCCTGATTGGATTTGTCATAGCCAATTTTTTTTTTGCCAGCTTGTAGGTTGTATTTTACTCATTCAGTGAAGTCTTTTGAGAGCATTAGTGTTTGATTTTTAGGAGCTCCCAGTTCTCTAGTTTTTCTTCTGGTGTTTGTGCATTGTTAATAATGTTTTGTATTCTGTTTATGCCATATATTAGGTCTCCTAGCATTGTCCTATTTTTTCTTCTATGATCTTTATCATTTTAGATTTTATATTTAGATCTTTGATCTATTTTTAGTTCGTTTTTGTGCGTGGTGTGAGGCATGGGTCTTGTTTCATTTTTTTGCAGGTGGATATCCAGTTATGCCAGAACCATTTGTTAAAGAGACTGTCTTTTCCCCATTTAATGGAACTTGGGCCATTGTCAAATATTAGGTGCTCATAAGTTGGTGAATTTACATCTGGGTTCTCAGTTCTGTTCCATTGGTCCATATGTCTGTTGTTGCACCAGTGCCAGGCTATTTTGACTACTGTGGTGGTATAACAGGTTCTAAGTCAGGTACTGTGAGGCCTCCCACTTTGTTCTTCTTCTTCAGTAATGCTTTAGTTATCCAGGGCCTCTTCCCTTTCCATATGAAGTTGGTGATTTGTTTCTCCATCTCGTTAAAAAATGCCATTGGAATTTGGTTTGGGATTGCATTGTATCTATAAATTGCTTTGGGTAGAACTGATATTTTCACAATGCTGAGACTTCCTGTCCATGAACAAGGTCTGTTTTTCTCCTTATGTAGGTCTCTTTTTGTTTCTTGCAGTAGTGGCCTGTAGTTTTCTTTGTATAGGTATAGGTATAGGTCTTCTAGGTTAGATTTATTCCTAAGTATTTTATCTTCTTGGGGGCTATTGTAAATTGTATTCATTTTCACTTCAAAGTTCTCTTTGATGGTGTAGAGGAATCCAACTGATTTTCATATGTTTATCTTGTATCTTGAGGCTTTGCAGAAATCATTTATTAGTTCCAGTAGTTTTCTTATAGATTCTTTGGGGTTTTCTGTGTATAAGATCATATTATCTGCAAATAGAGATGCATTTACTTCTTCTTTACCAATTTGAATGCCCTTTATTTCTTTTTCTAGCCTGATTGCTTTGGCTAGGACCTCCAGCACAATGTTGAATAAGAGTGGTGATAAAGTGCATGCTTTTCTGGTTCCAGTTCTCAAGAGGAATGCTTTCAGGCTCTCTCCATTTAGTATGATGTTGGCTGTTGGCTTTGTATAAATGCCCTATATTATCTTTAGGAATTTCCCTTCAATTTCTATTTTGCTGAGAGTTTTTATCATGAATGGGTGTTGGACTTTGTCAAATGCCTTTTCTGCATCAACTGATAAAATAATGTGGTTCTTGTCTTTTATTTTATTTATGTGATGGATGACGTTGATTGTTTTTCTAATATTGAACCATCCTTGCAAACCTAGTATGAATCCCAGTTGGTCACGGTGAATTATTTTTTTGATATGTTGTTGAATTCTATTGGCTAGAATTTTGCTGAGGATTTTTGTGTCTAAGTTCATGAGCGATATTGATCTGTAATTTCCTTTTTTTGTGGTATTTTTTTTTTTTTTTTTACCTGGTTTTGGTATCAGGGTTACTCTGTCTTCATAGAATGAGTTTGGGAGTATTTCATCCTTTTCTGTGCTCTGAAATACCTGTAGTAGTAATGGTGTTAACTCTTTTCTGAAAGTTTGGTAGAATCTGTCAGGGCCAGGGCTTTTGTTGTTGTTGGGAGTTTTTAAATTATCTTTTCAATCTCTTCTTTTGTTACAGGTTTATTTAATTGTTTTACCTCTGTGTTAGTTTGTGTAGGCAGTGTGTTTCTAGAAATTTGTCCGTTCCTCTAGATTTTCAAATTTATTACAGTACAATATTTCATCATACTCTATTATGATTCTTTTAATTTCACTTGGATCTGCTGTGATATTGCCCATCTCATTTCTTCTTTGGGTTACTTACTTCCTCTCCTGTTTTTCTTTTGTCAGTTTGACCAATGGTTTATCGATTTTGTTAATCTTTTCAAAGAACCAGCTTTTGGTCTTGCTAACTCTTTCAATTGTTTTTCTGTTCTCTATTTCATTTCATTGTGCTCTAATTTTTATTATTTTCTTTCTTTTGGTGCCCAAGGGCTTCTTTTGCTGGTCTCTTTCTATTTGTTCATGTTTTAGGGTTAATCCTTTGATTTCGGCCCTTTCTTCTTTTTGCATGTGTGCATTTATTGCTGTAAATTGACCTCTGAGCACTGCTTTTGCTGTGTCCCAAAGGTTCTGGTAGGAACTATTTTCATTCTACTATTTTCATTCTCATTTGATTCTGTACATTTTTTTTTTAATTCAGTCCTTAATGTCTTCTATAACCCAGTAAGGGTTTTGAGCAAGGCATTTGATTTTTTTTCTTGCTTTTTCTGTTATTGATTTCTACTTTTTTAGTTTTATGGTCAGAAAGATGCTTTGTAATATTTCAATGCTTTGGGTTCTGTTATGACTTGCTTTATTGCCTAATATGTGGTCTATTCTGGAGAATGTTCCATGTGCCTTGGAAACAAATGTATAATTGGCTGCTGTTGGGTGAAGTGTTCTGTATATGTCTATGAGGTCAATTTGGTTGACTGTGGCATTTAGATCTTCCATGTCTTTTTTGAGCTTTTCTCTGGATGTTCTGTCCTTCACCAAAAGTGGTGTGTTGAAGTCTTCTAGGGTTATCATGGAGCTATCTCTATCCTCAGTGCTGTCACAGTTTGTTTTATGTATTTTGGAGCCCTATCATTAGGCACGTAAATATTTATTATGGTTATGTCCTTCTGGTGGATTGACCCTTTAGTCATTATATAGTGTCTTTCCCTATTCTTTGAGGTGGATTTCATTAATCTTCTGGATTTCTGTTTGCTGTCTCTCAATGGATTCTTGCAGTCTGTTAAATTTATCTTTATGCTCTTCTATAATCTTCTTAAGTTCCTCTGTTTCTTTGTCTGAGTGTTTCTTGGCTTGTTCTACATTTTGTCTGATCTCCTTCCTGATCTCTTGAAGAGTTCTATATATTCATCTTTTGTATTCTATCTCAGGTAATTCCAGGAGATTCTCTTCCTCCAGAAGATATCTTAATTCTTTGTTTTAGGCACTTGATGAAGCCATCATGGTCTGCCTTTTCATGTGATTTGATATTGACTGTTTTCTCCAAGCCATCTGTAAGTTATTATATTTATTTATATTTGCTTTCTGTGTTCTAACTTCTTGTTTTGTTTTGATATGCCCAGATAGGCTGCTTGTGTGAGCAAGTTTGACTATTCGCACTTTTGAAGCTCTAATGCCCTGTCACCAGGTGGTTAGATCTGTTACTATGTACGTGAGCCCTGGAGTCCATTCACTTTTCTTGTATGGATTCAGCTCAGGTGTTCAGGTAGTCATGAAGTGTGTGGTGCAGGCTTTTACCTACAGTCCTAGATGGGCAGGTGTGATTGGATTAGGCACTGGTATCTGGCTGTAGTAAGGGGTCACACACTGAGCAAGACAGGGGGCTGATGGCTGCCTCTGAGTGTCTGGGAGGAAATCGTGTCCCTGTTCCCTAGAGCATGTAGGTGTGTCTCGTAGCCAGAGTATGGGAGCCCAGTGCTGTTAGCTGTAAGTAGTGGAAGGCACCACTTATTCTTGGACCCCTTTTGCAGGTGCCTAGATGGCATGGGTGGAGCCACCAGTCCTTGGGCCCATAATGCGTGTAGTTGAGTCCCTGCTTAATGGGTAGAGCAGTGTCAAATGTCACTATCCTACCACTCCACCATATAGCTGATACAGTTGAAGTTAGGCTTCATGTATATACCCTGTTTTACTGTGCTAATGGACTACGATGCTGAAATGGACCTCTCAGGTGTATGCAGGAGTAAAAGACATTCAAAGTCCATGGGCCCCTTAGGCCTTGCCTACACAAAGGAGCTGTGCCTGTCCTGAGTTCCCTGCTTAGCAGAGCTGGCAGATTATTTTTTCCTGTTTGTTAATTTATTTCCTCTCCAAGTCTGGGAGAATGGCTCAGGGCACGTGACAGATCCTACTTCCAGCCTAGGGGACATGACAATTTCTGAAGCTGGCCTGGGAATGGTGTAGAGCAGGGGAGTTGGTGTTTTTTGATCCGCATGGTAGGTTAGACACATATACTTATCTTTTGCCAATTGAGCACCGCTTTTCACTGGTTCTAGAGGCTTGAGTATACTCTCCACCTCTCAGTCTCTCCTGATGTAGAAAACACATTCTGAGTTCCACTGCTTGCCTCTCTGCACACACCAGCCGATCTGGCTTGCAGGGTGCTAGTTTCCGCCAGGTCAGGTGTGGCAATTCCTCACTGCTTCTGAGCTGTCTCTTCCTCTCCCTGCAGCTCAGTCCTATTCCTCAACTTTGCATTTGATGTTCAGGGCTCCTAGATTGTCATGTAAAATCAATTCATTTGTTTTTTTCAGGTCTTTGTTGTAAGAGGGACCATAGGAAGCACTTGACAACTCCACCATCTTGGTCCCTCCTCAATAATTTCTATTTTGCTTTTTATATTATAAACATTGATGTGATGAACCTCACTGTGCCAATGTTTAATTTACATTTTGGTTCAGTTTCTTATGTGACTTGTTTTAGAATAGATGTAATGAATGAACATCTCTTGTTAAAACTCATCCTATATGGAACATGCTTTTAATTAATTTTCAAAAGTTATTAAGGAATTACTATAAAAATAATGTGATAATATTAAAAATTTTTAAGAATAAGAAAATATATATACTTATAGCACATAAAGGAGCCCTGGTGGCACAATGGTTAAGTGCTAGGCTGCTAACCAAAAAGGTCAGCAGTTCAAACCCACTAGCAGCTCTGTGGAAGAAAAGACCTGGCAGTCTTCTCCTATAAATATTACAGCCTAGGCAACCCTATGGGTGCAATTCTGATCTGTCGTATAGTGGTGCTATGAGTCAGAATCCACTCAGTGACACACAACAACAATAGCACAAACACTACTAAATTTTGCTGTACCTCCATCCAGCTGATTTTCACATATTCTACCTAATTACAAACATAATTTCTTGAAGCTTTGCATTTTGTAATTTTTCTAACTTTACTTACATGATAATGAAAGTTTACATGCTTATACATAGTACTTCATTATAATAGTGCCTTCATTATATCCCAATGAGTGGATATGCAATTTTTATATAATCAAGTCTCTATTTTAGATCATATAGATAATTTCTATTTTGTTTTTATATTATAAACATCAATGTGATGAACCTTGCTGTGACTGTTTTATTCACATTTTGGATCAGTTCCTTATGATACGATAAGTTATTATGAACATTTCTATCAAGTGCTAAGCTGTTTCCCAAATTGATGGTGCCATTTGGCACAGCCATAAGCAATGCATGAGAACATGTTTCAATGCACTTATGCCAACCATGGACATATCACTTTACTTTTTCTTTCTAACATATTAGGGAGAGTAATACCATAAGTATTTCAACTTCTTTTAATGCTTATTGAAATAAAAAGACTGCTCATATTCTTATTCCTTTGAATTAACCCGTTAGGTCTTCCTTGAGTCAGAATTGACTCCATGGCAACTAACAACAATAATTTTTTTTTTCTTCTTTAAAATAAACGAAGTACTATTTTCCTATCTCTTTCATTAATGGACACTGAGATATCATTAAAGCTGATTACAGAGGATAAAACCCTACTCAAGTGATTACTAATTTATTAGAATGTGGAACTATATGCATATACTTTACTAATAGTGTGAAAGCATTCAGTATTTACCTGAAAAAAAATTTTTTTTTTTTTTTTTTGGTGAAAGTGAAACAATTTTTGACTAATTTATTGAATTAAATGATGACTAAAGATAAAGGAAAAAAGTAATAAAATTTTCCAAAATGATGCTATATATTACAAGATTGAAATAAACTTAAAGTGTATTTTGGGTACTATATATTGTGTTTAGTTCTCTACCTCTTTTATTCCTAAATTCTTCAAATGTTCCTTCTACTCCTCCATACATGCACACGTACAGGCACACACACACACACACACACACACTCACGCATGAAACAAAAGCAAGAGTAGAAACAGCAGAAAGATTGATCTAAAAGCTCTCTCTTAAATGTCTTTAAAATAAAAAAATGTAAAAAAAATTGTGAACACTACATTTATTGATCATTTTCTAATTGGAAACATAGTTTATACCTGTTGCAGGAATCTATTTTATACCTAACAGAGACAATCATTGTAAACATATTGTTATATTTTCCTCTTCTTCCTATTTGTAGACACTCTAAAGAGAAATTTTGATTAGAGGGTAACAAAGTTTTCATCATACAACTAATCATACTTAGACATCACTTCTGCAGTGTATCTTGTTAAGCCAACCGTATTGTACTAGAGTCTTTTCAGTTTCATGGTAAGTACAGTGGAGTTGTTTATAAAATTATAATGAATTAATGCCAGCTCTGTGTCCTAAAAATCAATTTTTATATTGACGCACAATGGGCATGTGTGTACCTCATAATATGCTGGGGATATTGACACAAGCAAGCATTTATATTGAATTATTCCAAGCCAGCCTTTCTGCATAGTGGAGCCACTGACAAATATGGAACATCTAATGGTAAAATCCCATTCTATATGGATGATAGCATGTGGTTACAAATAGAGAAATAATTCACAACTTTTCAATGACTGCTTCTGGCGCACAGTAGTCAATCAAAAATTTATGTTGAATCAAATCATTTTAAAGAGCATTTATGATGAGCTAATGGTGACAAAGTGAAAGCTGGCATGATCGTATGTACCTAAAGTTAAGTAGTAATTAGTGTGGCACCAATAAAGATGAGAGCATGAGTGAACTTTTCTGAAGTTGCTTCTCACTCAGTGTCTACTAACATAAACATGAATAATAATAAATAAGTACTATATCTTTATTGAAATGAACACCTTAAAAGTGAGGATGGCAAGACTTCATCTCCCGTACTTTGGATATATGATCAGGAGGGACCAGTCCCTGGAGAAGGACGTCGTGCTTGGTAAAGTAGAGGGTCAGCAAAAGAGAAAAAGACCCTCATGAGATGGGTGGACACCATGGCTGCAACACTGGGCTCAAAGACAGCAACCACTGTGAGGTGGGTGCAGGATGGGGCAGTGTTTAGTTCTGTTGCTCATAAGGCTGCTGTGAGTTGGAAGTGACTCAACAATACCTAACAACAACATATTGAGATGAAGAGTGGATTCATAATGCAATTTTAAAGAATATGAGACAATTTTGGTAAGTTAAATAAGCTAATAAATTATTGCCTACCTCATTAGCAGAAGTCAGCCTTGAAAGGATAAGTAGAGCATATTGTGATTCCATTGACACCGCCTGGGCTGGTGTGGTGAGAGTTGAAGAGCATAAACGTACTCCAGCTGGGGCAGCGCATAAAGCCCCAGGGGGCATACATTCTTAAAACAACAACAATAGCTACAAGAATCAGTAGTGCCATTTTGTAAACTAAATCAACAACGACAACAAAATAGGAACGAAACTACAAAACTTGGAGAGAGAGTAATCTAAAAGAAGCATAATTGAATTTTTAAGTACTCATGTTTGTTTATTTTATTGTTGTGGATTTGATTTTTGTGACTTTTTCAGTGTAGACATTCTGTAAATCATAAGGCTATAGTATCTGGCCTCAGTCTTATTTTTATTCGACTATATCATTTTTCATCCAAAAGTAATGAAAATGATATTCCCTTATTTGCCTTTGCTATGCCAAGGCTTCATACTCATAGCAACTCTATAGGACAGAGTAGAATTGCTCTTTATGGGAGTAGGTCACCAGGTCTTTTCTTTCGTGGAACAGCTGGTGGGTTCAAACAGCCAACCTTTCAGTTAGCAACCAAGCACTTAACCATTGTACTACCAGGAGTTGACACACAACAACAACAGCAACATGCCAAGGTCTGGTCCAGATAGGAAGAGGATAAAATGGGAGCACAGAAAAGTGCCTTCCTTCCTCTTTGTAGCTACAGAATAATGTGATTATTTAAAATGCTACACCATAGATGTTATCCCCATTTTTACCTTTTGTTGACTTCAAGAAATACTCGGCGAAAATGTTTTATACTAATTAACTAGAACAAAGTTCTCTGATAACAATGGAGCATCTTATAACATCTTTGTGCTTGATGGCCAACTAGAGATAACTTTGAAGGAAAACTAGACAATAAATCAATTCTGTTGTTCTTCCCATTTAGGGGTACAACCTCTGTAGCTTCTACTGACACTGTGCAGCCTTTCCCAAATACTGTCTTGAGAAAAATAGTTCCCTGGATGGTAATAAATATTTGTTTATTGTTATTTTCTTATTGTTTATTTCAGTGGTTAAATAAGTTACGGAAACACTGGGTTAAACAAAGATGCTTCTTTTATAAAGCTTTTGAGAGACTGAAATGTATGGCAAACCTCCAGGAGGATGATAGCGCACATGCACCATTTCCCAAAATAATATGACCAAGAAACCCCTTTTTGTTATGATAGGGGTGTGAAGATGTGAGGCGAGGGAGTGGGGCAGGCTTTCCTGGGGGGGCATGGTCTCAGGCAACAATACCCCAAAACACGCACCGTTGTCAAGTCGATTCTAACTCACAGAGACCTTGTAGGACAAGGTAGAGCTGTCTGAGTTCTTGGTTTCCAAGTCTGTAAATACTTACGGAAGCAGACTGCCATAGCTTTCTCTGTAGAGTGGTTGGTGGGTTTGAACAACCGACCTTTCAGTTAGCGAGTGAAGAAGCACTGTGCCACCAGGGCTCCAATAGTATCAAGTGCCATCAGGCAAAGTATCATGAACTTTTACTTTGGAAAACACTCTTCTGGGAGGTGAAAAATATCTCTAGAAGCCTTATGTTATGCTTTCATTTGGATATAGCCAAGAAATGTTTATAAGTATTTTGTGCACAGAGAAAGATTTTCTTTTTTATGATGAGTGTGATTTTAGAATGCTTCTTCCTTGATTATTTTGTGACAATTTAGAAACTTTTAAACAGTTCTCATGTTTTTTAATGTCAGGAAATGGCTCATAGAATTTCTAATATTCAGCAAATTATGTAGTCTATTTTTTATTTTCCTTTGAAATTATGAAAATCTTCATCTGCAAGTAAAGTCAGTAAACAAGTTTATGAAATTATTTTATGATAAATAGTAGTGTCATTTAAACGTTACATTTTAATTCTTTGATGGGTTAAAGAACACACATCCGTGCAGCATTAACTGAGTGAAAGAATTTGGGATTAAGTTGTAAGTATGCGTGTGTAAGACAATTATTCTGCAGGATAAGGGAGAACATTGAACCAAAGGAAGTTTGCCAGAATTAGATCTGTTATTTAAAAAAAAAAAAAGAGAGAACAAGGATATAACTGTATTTAGGAATTTTACTAATTTTACTTAATTTAACTTTCAAATTAGTCATGTCTGTGTCATTGCGAATGACAATGAATAGGTAGTTTATTGTGATTTTCTTATTTTATCTTGGTAAGATAAAGGTAATGCTGTAAATCAGCTAAGAATATACATAGCAAGAAAATATCTAAACAGTTAACTTCAATAAAATGATAAAACAATATGACTGTGACAGTCACCATTCTACGTTCTCAAAACATATAATTGTGTGATTTTTTCCAAAAAATTAATAGGATCTCAATTACTATGCTACTTTATTGTCTTTCTGCCACATCTAATTTCTGTTTCTATGCATAGCCATAATACTGTGGGAGATCAATATCTTTGTGTGGATGTTCTTAACAACAACAAAAAAATTATACTGCTCTCGCCCCAAAATTACCATGTTTGAACTATAATTTCTTGGTAAGAAATCTTTTTAGAAAATGGTTTCTTTTGTTTTTCTTTATCAAATCATCCATGCTACTGTATTTATTGTGAATGAGTGTCTCTTCTTTTTCTGATAGTTTTACAGGCAGTTAGTTAGACTTGAAATTAAATGCTCAGGGTAAATATTGAAGGAATATGCCCTTCTAGAAAATAATAACAATTAAAAAAATAAGCATAGGGTAATTTTTCTATCACTTGAGAGAGAGAGAGAAGGTAGTGTTGAATCTCACTCAAAAACCCTTCTGACAAAATGACCTTTAAATAATCTACCAGTGTACAATTGATCTTTTCCGTTGACAAGGCCTCAAGGGCTTTCCTTGATAGGATTTCACTTCAAAGCATGCAACCTAAATTGCAAACAAAGGGACCTTACACTCCTTTACCTTACTGTGCAAGCTGATTTTAAAATTTCCTGATTTGTATTGAATTTTATTGAATTTCTGCTCTGGTTATATTCAGCACAGAGGTACATACATCAAGATTCAGAGAAGGAAAAAAACTAAAACTTCATAATAGCAAATATATTACTGGTAGTCAGCATAAAACAATAATTACATTCCTTGCCCAACAAATAGGTGTGAATACTGCATCAAAGATAAAACTGCTTGAATAGATCTGAAATTTGGATTGCATTGGGGAAAGAGCCCTAATAAATTGTATATTGACTCTACTATAAATGTTCATAGGTTTTCTGGCATTAGGGAAGAGAACACAAAATCAAAGGCATCAGAAGAGTTAAGGCTTACTAAACTTAGACGTAGCATCATTTAAGTCACCAAAAATCTTTACCTACTCTGATCTTGAACGAGGATGCTTAATACTGCACTGCTCTTGATTTTAGATGGATGATATTGACTGTTCTCAGAAATATATCTAGGATGTTTTATTTTGGGAAGGAAAAAATCACACTTTTTTTTTTTTTACTTCTTTTCAAAAGCAAGGGAATTTATGTTTTCACAAGATTTGGCAACTCTAAAGGCAACCATACAGAATTAAATCTATTGTAAGGCCACAGAATAGATTTCATTTGGAAGTAAATTAAGAATATAAAAGAACTTCTTTTAAATAAGTAACTTCAACCAAATAGTGGTTACCTTTGAGAGTAACATGAAATTAGCTCAGGCTAATCATGTCTGTGTTCTTTAAAGAATTTCCACACAATGTGTAAGGAAAGATTTATGGTCAATTTTAATTGAGTTACTAAGTTGACAAGAGCTGACCTGTATTTCAGTAAAAGTTTTTCTTTTTTTTTGTCAAGACATAAGTCATACTGCTAACTCCTGAAATTCTGAAGAAAAATAAAAATAAGAGCTATCATATGTACAAGTGTTAAGACACATTTTCAACATGTGAGCAATAAAGTGAGTATGAAAACACCAGCTGGTTCTACATAGAATGACACTTCAATATCACTTTACCCTGAATTTGTTAGGTAATAAGGAAATTATTTATATATATATATATATATATATTTTTTAGAATAGAGATATGCTATTGCTCTTAGACTTTACATTTAGACATAATACATTTCTGAAATAAAATCAAATATTCAAACTGTTGCTACATTTAAATATTTTCTATAGCATAATATCCCCTATATCTCTTAGTACATTCAATATAAATCCATAAATAAACTTAAAATTCATTAAGGCTCTATTATTATTAGAGATATCTTTTTTTTGGATTGTTTTTAAAATCTAAAAATTCTGGAGTTATTTTGGCCTTGGGGTAGAGGATGTAGGGAAACAAAGATTGGGGGGATAGTGATCAACTGTTATTATCATCCTGCCCACCATCCATTTCACCCTCTGGTGCCTTCATTTTCCTTTAGGGGCCCCCTCTCCACTTCAGGGTTAGGTTTATTACCGTAGCCTGATCCATCAATCATTTTTGCAACATGACTGGTTAAAAAAATAGAAACATGACACAAATTACTTAAAGTGACACAGTTTCTAAACATTTTTGGAGTCCGTTGAGTAAGAGAATGTCTCCTCTGGGTGTATTGAAGAGGCTGATTCATATAATAATAAGCTTTATGAAATCATATAAAACAATGTAACACTACCAGATAGAAACAAGGGAGTAGAAGTAAATCTATTTTAGATTGAGTTTTCAGTGGTGTCCTTTCTGAGGAGGTAACATTGTAGCAAAGACCCAAATATAAAAATCAGAGGAGAAAGTTTTTAAACAAAAGCCACACCAACAAAAAGAAATCAAGTGAAAAAATTAAAAATAAATTACAGTGAGAAGTCTTACTATTTGGCATGAATAAGAAGGTCACCTTGAGTAATAATCTATTACATGGTAATCAGCAAATTATTTTTGAATTTAAATAAACTTTAAATTCTGGTTTTGTTGGTTACAAAAGAAAAATAATTAGGGATCCCATACTTGACTTTGCCTAATCTTTTCTTAGAACATAGGATGCTCCAAGATTATGTTGACTTGAGAAGAATTTATTACCTTTGCCCTCAAGCCAATGGAGTTAACCACTGGGAAGATGTACATCATTGATGCCACTGAGAAAATGATTAATAATCAGTTTCAGATTTCCCTGACCAATAACCCTCAAAGAGTCCTAAAGTGATTCCTTAGTGTTTTCTCTGCAGAAAAAAAAAATGATCAAACTTTGTAACTCTCAGCCTTTCAGAAGGTACTGTCTTTAGCCCTAGAAAATCAGTGTCTCATCTTCTTTCTTTAAGATGGCATCTATGGTCAAAAGAAAACCAAACTTTACAGTTTGCCCTTATGTGAAGTGTGGCTACTTGTATGCAGGTAGATTGCCTCCTTTAAGCTGAAAATGGTGCAGTAAATCAAAACTTTAGTGATCATTTTCATACTATTTTTTCTCTTAATTTTTATTTTTTTAATTTTTATAACATTAGTTATTAATGCTAAAATTAAAAATAATTTTAATTTTTAATAACAACCAAAAAAGCTGCCAGGAATGGGTATTAATGAAGGTGTGAGTGATGTGGGGTGTTCACTTTTCACTCAAAGTAATTCCAGAATTTTCTGCAGGGAAGTCTATGAATTTGTGTATAAAAAGGAAGATCTTCATGCTCTGCTCTCTTTTCTTTACAAAATATTGGGGGGTAGTGAGCAGATGGTGTTTCAAAGCTCTGGCAATTATGAAGATTTTTTGCAGTAATTAGAAAAGCCTTTGACATCTACACATACACATCAAAAAAACGATGAGTCACAATGGCACATAGAATAACTTTTTTTCTTAACCAATGTGCAGTCAAGGATTTCAAACGTGACATCTGTGGACAGAGTAGAAATCAGCAGATTTTCTTCTAGGTAAAATTTTGGTCAGCAAAAAAAATTTCCAACATTTCAGTGAGTTCACAAACACTTGAAATTTTAAAGTATTGGAATTATTCCTTGATGACACTGTCATGTATATAATGGATAAAAATGAAGACTTTCTGCATTGAAAGATGCTAATAATTTCATCCAATTGCATGTTCAGCGTACATTAACTGCTAATTCTTCTGTGACCTTTATGAATTTCCAGAAAAAATCAAGATAATTTTGTCATAGAAAAAAAAAAAGTAAAGTAGTATTCCATTCTTCACTATGTATTTGAAAATACAATAAAAATCTAATAAGGCAATTTTTACAAAACTTTTTCATAACAAAATTTTTAGTCATATCTAGAAACAGAAGTTAAATATTCCTCCCCAAAATATATTTACATACCTTTGTAATATTTGATTGGATTCTATTTGTTTTCATAGTCATATACAACAAACATATCTAACTTATAGATAACAGTATACACATTCGATTAACAAATTATTATTGACTGCCTACAAAGTGGCTGGCACCATTGTGAGCACAAGCCTTATGTTGTTGGTAGGTGCCATCAAGTTGGTTCCAACTCACACCAACCGCATGTATAATAGCACGAAATACTTCCCTGTCCTGCGCCATCCTCACAATTGTTGCTATGCTTGAGCCCATTGGTGGAACCATTGTGTCAATCCATCTCATTGAGGGTCTTCTTCTTTTTCTCTGACCCTCTACTTTACCAAACATGACGTCCTTCTCCAGGGACTGATTCCTCCTGATAACATGTCCAAAGTAAGTGAGAAGTCTTGCCATCCTTGCTTCTAAGGAGCATTCTGGCTGTACTTCCAGGATAGATTTTTTCGTTCTTCTGGTAGTCTACGGTATATTGAATATTCATTGCCAACACCATAATTCAACAGCATTAATTCTTCTATGTCATCCTTTTTCATTGTCCAACTTTCACATGCATATGAGGTGATTGAAAACAGCACGGCTTGGGTCAGGTGTACTTTAGTACTTAAAGAGGCATCTTTGCTTTTTAACACTTTAAAGTGGTCTTTTGCAGCAGATTTGCCCAAATGCAATGCATCCTTTGATTTCTTGACTGCTGTTTCCATGGGGGAAACTCTGGTGGCATAGTGGTTAAGTGAAACGGCTACTAACCAAAGGGTTGGCAGTTTGAATCTGCCAGGCACTCCTTGGAAACTCTATGGGGCAGTTCTACTGTGTCCTATAGGGTCGCTATGAGTCAGAATCGACTCGACGGCACTGGGTTTGGGTTGGGTTTCCATGGGCATTGATTGTGGATCCAAGAAAAATTAAATCCTTTACAATTTCAAGCTTTTCTCCTTTTATCATGATGTTGCTTATTCGTCCAGTTGTGAGAATTTTTGGTTTCTTTATATTGAGATGTAATCCATACTGAAGGATGTGGTCTTTGATCTTCATCAGTGTTTCAAGTCCTCTTCACTTTCAGCAAGCAAGGTTGTGTATCTGCATATAGCAGGTTGTTAATGAGTCTGCCCTCAATCCTGATGCTATGTTCTTCTTCATATAGTCCAGCTTCTCGGATTATTTGCTCACCATACAGATTGAACAAGTATGACGAAAGGATACAACCCTGACGTACACCTTTACCATCTTTAAACCACACAGTATCCCCTTGTTCTGTTCAAATGACTGCTCCTTGGTCTAAGTACAGGTTCCTCAGGAGCACACTTAAGTGTGTTGAAATTCTCATTCTTTGCAATGTTATCCATAATTTGTTATGATCCACATAGTCAAATGCATTGGCATAGTCCATAAAATACAGGTAAACATCTTTCTTGTGTTCTTGGCTTTCAACTATGATCCATCTGATATCAGCAATAAGATCCCTTTTTCCATGTTCTCTGCTGAATTGCATTTGAATTTCTGGCAGTTCCTATCTTCAGCAAAATTTTACTTGTGTGTGATATTAATAGCATTGTTCAATAATTTCTGCATTTTGTTGAATCAAATTTCTTTGGAATGGGTACAATTATGAATCTCTTCCAGTTAGCTGGCCAGATAGGTGTCTTCCAAAGTTCTTGGCATAGACTAGTAAGCACTTCCAGTGCTGCATCTGTTTGTTGAAACATCTCAATTGGTATTCTGTCAGTTCCTGGAGCCTTGTTTTTTGCCAATGCCTTCAGTGCAGCTTGGACATTTTCCTTCAGTACCACTGGTTCTTGATCATATGCTACTTCCTGAAATAGTTGGAAGTCAACTAGTTCTTTTTGGTACAGTGACTCAGTGTATTCCTTCCATCTTCCTCTGATGCTTCCTTCATCATTTAATATTTTCCCTGTAGAATTCTTCAATACTGCAACTTGAGACTTGAAATTTTTCTTCAGTCCTTTCAGCTTGAGAAATGCCAAGTGTGTTCTTCCCTTTTGGTTTTTTATCTCCAGGCCTTCGTGCATGTCATTATAAAACTTCATTTTGTCTTCTTGAGCTGCCCTTTGAAATTGTCTGTTCAGCCCTTTTTACGTCAATCTTTCTTCTTTTTGTTTTAGCTACTCTACGTCCAAGAGCAACTTTCAAGTCTTGTCTGGCATTCATTTTGGTCTTTTGTTTCTTTCTTGTCTTTTTAATGACCTCTTGCTTTTTTCATGCGTGTTGTCCTTGATGTCATTCCACAACTTCTCCGATCTTTGGTCATGAGTGATAGATCCGTCAAATCTATTTTTGAGTTGGTCTCTAAATTCAGGTGGGATACTCAAAGTCATACTTTGGCTCTTGTGGACTTGTTCTAATTTTCTTCAGGTTCAACTTGAACTTGTTTATAAGCAATTGATGGTCTGTTCCACAGTTGGGCCCTCGCCTTGTTGTGACTGATGATGTTGAGCTTTTCCATTGTCTCTTTGCACACATGTAGTCAATTTGATTCCCGTATATTCTATCTGGTGAGGTCCATGTGTATAGTCACCATTTACTAGCCTTATAAAAAAAAAAATTATAGCAGAGCACAAAACAGACAAAAATACCTCACCTGTGGAGTTCCATTTCAGTTAGGGTGCAGGGCAATGACATTTTAGATGATACACATTGTATGAATGGGTGAACATGCAAATACTAAAATGGCAGAAATATTAACTTCTAAAACACATAGATTCACTTCGTAAGGGCAGGGCATTATGATTCAAATCCCATTATTTACAGCATATATTTTTACTTCTGAATTTCTTTTAAACATCATTACTTATAAGAACAGGAAGTTTCTTTGAAAAATTTCTTTCTGTTTAGAGATATTTTATCATCACCAAAAGTGATAATATTATTTATTTAGAGATCATCCTTCATTTTATAGAAAATCACTATTTTACAACAATGCAAAGAAGAAAATTCATTGTTGTCTTTTATAATCCTTGTTTAAACCACTATTCAGAGGAGAGGTAAAAGAGCAATTCTATTGTCTTAGGAAGAGAATTATCACATTTTGTTGCATATTCAAATAGACTTGCTCTATTTGATTCAAGGTCTCAAAATCTCACCCTGCAATGAAATTCAGGGTCCCTGCTGATTTTTCAAGATGTGGTTTTCAAAAATTCACTTTACAGTGCACAAAAGTTTAATATCACTTTCAACTATAGTTTTCTCTAAAGGGAAGCTGGAACTATGACCCTTAAAGAATAAATACCTTCAACTTAACTGGTCATTAGATGTCACTTCTCTTCCAAATGGGTACAGCTGAAAAGAGTTTCTGTTTTCCTTGGCAGCAAAACCAAGTTGGGTCCAACAAGGAATAAAAAGGCATTTAAATGGGAACTACAGATGTGTGAACCATTTGGAAAAATAACTTGCACCGAGTTAAATGAAATTTATGAAAGTCTTTTGAACTAGCCTGGAAAGATTTTAAAAGCTTATAACATATTGGAAATACCTTATATTTATCTTTTACCACATAGTTGTATTTTGCCCTTAGTGCTCTCCTCTTGTTTTCCATAAGTAAATCTAATCCCTGTGAAAGT
This sequence comes from Elephas maximus indicus, assembly GCF_024166365.1. Classification (NCBI taxonomy): domain Eukaryota; kingdom Metazoa; phylum Chordata; class Mammalia; order Proboscidea; family Elephantidae; genus Elephas; species Elephas maximus. Next base: position 54,186,781 of record NC_064833.1, on the reverse strand, counting down.
GCCAGAAAGCCGTTCCTGGAGATGAAATCTGCCCAAATCACAAGCAATAACATGAAAAATTTTCCTTAATCTGTCCTACTCTTATTTTTTCTTTCTCATCATAGAGGGACTCACCAAAAGAATGCAGAATATTCACCTTGGATGGGCAGGGAAATCTGGTGGTCTAGTAACAAAAAGTACAGATATCTTCATTAGGCCAGTCACCATTCTGAATTCATACTGATGACTCTCTTCTACTTATTCATTTAAATCCCAGTGTGAGTCCCAGTTGGGCCATAGGACAAAATTGTATAGTTACCATTCAAAGTAGTTAGTTAAACTATGTGCATAAAGCCTAAAACCTGGCCAACCCAAGAAGCAAGTTAGGGAAAGCCTATGAGGTCAATATACTTTCTCTATTTGTATTCTGTGGTAATCACATTATGCTGTGAAAGTCAGTTGAACAGGCATGTGTTAGCACTTACAGCAATGACCGTTTTGTTAACAATCAATGACATCAGGAAGAAAACACACAAACGAAGAAGTCCGGTTCCTTTCTATGTTGTTTGTTTTAGATGTATTTTAAAACACTTTGGGTTTTTAGTCAATAAGTGAATAAAACTTCTATAATTTATTTTGTTCTTGATGTTTACAATCTTTTTCAGGTTTCTGGAGTTATGTTTCATTGTAATTGACTTTTCTGTTCTTTGTCCAGAGTAGATATGTTTTAGTTTTATAACGTGAAAAGATAAAAGAATCATGTTATTTAAATGCTAGACTGCCTTCAAATGAAAAATATATTAGTTCTAGCATTGCCTAACGAGCCTTGGTCGTGCAAAATGTTAAAAGCTCAGCTGTTAACGGAAAGGTTGGATGTTTGATCCTACCCAGTGGCTCCACAGAAAAAACACCTGGTGATCTGTTTGTATAAAGATTATAGTCAAGAATACCCTATGGGTAAATCTACTCTGTCACATTGGGTGGCTTTGAGTCATTACCAACTTGAAAACAAGCAAAAGTAACAGGCATTGTCTAAATATTATATTCTTACCAATGAGCAAATGGAAGCAACAAGTTTCTAGCTCAAAAAATTATATCTATTTTTAAAAGATCGCTTTATATGTAGTTTAAAAGCCACAAGAAACAGAAAAAGCATATTCTAATAAACAAGATTAATTTCCAAACAAGTCTTAAATGATGTGGTTTTTTGTGTTTTCATCATTAACTCAGGCAAATTGTTCTGTACTTACAATTTATATTATTATCAGTAGGAAACTCTAAAAAAATATCTTGGGTCTAATAAGCAAAAAGTGGTAAGTGTGCTGACTTGAAAGAAGAGTTGTTCAGTTACTATAGGTTTGAATGTTTTTTCAGCCCACATGCTTTTCTTACATCTAGTATTTATGGCATAGACTTTGGAGCTCCACATATTTTTAAAATGCTTATGGTCACACTAATGTTACAATAGTAATTTTGGGGAAAAGATGACCAATAAAAGCTCCTGGCGGTGAAAACATAACCTGTCATGTTACTCTTGCTTCTAATAAGGATTAAGTATGAAAAGGAATGGAAAGGAAATTGTCTAAGAGCGTTTTCAGTCACTCACTTGTCTAACATTTCTCATAGTCATGTAGGTGTTTACTTCACTTTTTATGGAGTGAAGGAGCATTTTTAACTTTCCTTCGGGAAGCGGAAAGAGGTCTTGGAGATTTATAGTCACTCTTTCTTAAAGGCCATCTGGGGTTAGGTGCACTTTGCTGTACTCTGCATGATTGGCTAAGTTTTGTTTTACCTACGGCTTTGCTTCCTCGTTTCCCAAGCAAAGGGAAGAACAACTTTCCTGCCTTATTTCTTGGAAGTCAATTTTCGTTTCTTTGTGTATTTTTCAAGCTGCCTTATGTTCTTTAACTCTTAGGTTGATATTTAATTAAGAATGTGAAAAGATGATATGAAAACTCCAGGAGTAGAGATTTTAGGGAGTTGAACAATAGCAGAAATGATAATAATAAATATAATAAGAGTTCCTAATGTTTACCCAAAACTGATTATATATTAGGTACATATAAAGTTATCTATTAATGTGTTTAATCCTCCCCAAAACTTCTTAGTACAGTTTCACCCTTTTCATAAATGAAGAAACTGAGCCACTGAAAGGCTAAATCGCTTGCCAATAGCCAAGCTATTAAAAACATTTATACACAAAAAGGCTCTGAGGCACAAAGAAGCTTAGGGCAGAACCTTTTATTTTCCTCTTCTCACATTAAAAATTCCACACAATATTAGACTTACATGTAAGGCACTATTTTAGGCACAAAGTACTTATAGAAATTCCTTATATTTCAAAAAATTTACAATATAGTAGAAAATGTATATACAAAGAGAGTTAATAAGAATCTAATGGGCAAAATGGATGAATAAATACAAGTAGACATGATGACACAGAAATGATGTGTGAAAAACATTAGGACTCAAGATTTAATAAAATAAAGGGAACATTCTAAGTACTGTTAAACTTGGAAGTAAATTTCTATATGGTGAAGAGAAGAAAGGAGCAGTCACTTCTCGTTAGAAAGCTATTGAGAGAGGGTCTACAGAAGATGTAGCATTTGGGAGGGGCTTTGGTAGATACAATCTTAATAGGCCAAAATAGTTTTCAAAATAAAGCAATACTAAAGAGCTTTAGCATAGCCAAAACAAAAAATTCACAGAATTCAAGTTTAACACAGGTAGCGTTGGGTACATGTTGGGAAGTCATGGAAAATAGAAGTGAAAGGATAGGTTTTAGTCCTATGGGGAAGGAATTTATAGTGCAGTTCATATATAATTTATTAGGCCATGACTTTAAAAGGGGAGATAATTGAAGGCTTTTACTTGGAAAGTAAAAATACCAGATCTCTAGTTTGGGAACTTTGATTGGGACTCAGTGTATGATATGGGTGAAATGTAGAAGAGCTAAAAAAATAAAGGGACACTTGAGATGGTTATGGTAATTGTTCAGATGAAAGAGCCTAACCATAGTGGTAGCAAGGGAAATAAAAAGAGGAATAAGATGAAAGTAAGACGAAGATAAAATGTGTGTACAAATATTGTAATTATTGTATTACAAAACTAGAGAGACAACACAAGTGCTGAATTTATGAGGGGCAAAAGCCCAAATGACTTATAAAGGGATCTGATAAAAGGAAAAAAAAAAAAAATTGAAGTCCCTAGGGAAATGATATGGATTGAATTGAAACCCCCCCAAAAGATATGCTGACATCCTAACGACCTTGTTTGGAAATAGGGTCTTTCTTTGAACATGGAATCATGTCTACATGACCATACCAGAGTAAGATGGGTCCTAATCCCTTCTGAGTGAGTAATGTCTTACAAAAGTGGAGAACGGATGCAAGGGAGAAGATGCCAGCTGAAGATGTATCTAGAAACCAAGCTGTGCCAAAGAGTGCCAGGAGTCACCAGAATAATTTCTCTCTTAGAGCCCTCAGAAAGAATCAACTTGGCTGATATCCTGATTTGGACTTCTAGTCTCTAAAACTGAGACAATAAATATTCTGTTCTTTAAAGCCACCCACTTTGTGGTATTTTATTACTATGTTGTTGTTGTTGTTAGGTGCCGTCGAGTCAGTTCCAACTCATAGCAACCCTATGCACAACAGAACGAAACACTGCCCTGTCCTGTGCCATCCTTACAATCATTGTTATGCTTGAGCCCATTGTTGCAGCCACTGTGTCAATCTACCTCATTGAGGGTCTTCCTCTTTCCCGCTGACCCTGTACTCTGCCAAGCATGATGTCCTTCTCCACGGACTGATCCCTCCTGACAACATGTCTGAAGTATGTAAGACACAGTCTCGCCATCCTTGCCTCTGAGGAGCATTCTGGCCACACTTCTTCCAAGACAGATTTGTTCGTTCTTTTGGCGGTCCATGGTATATTCAATATACTTCGCCAACACCACAATTCAAAGGCGTCAACTCTTCTTCAGTCTTCCTTATTCATTGTCCAGCTTTCACATGCATATGATGTGATTGAAAATACTATGGCTTGGGTCAGGCGCACTGTAGTCTTCAGGATGACATCTTTGCTCTTCAACACTTTGAAGAGGTCCTTTGCAGCAGATTTGCCCAATGCAATGCGTTTGTTGATTTCTTGACTGCTGCTTCCATGGGAGTTGATTGTGGATCCAAGTAAAATGAAATCCTTGACAACTTCAATCTTTTCTCCATTTATCATGCTGTTGCTCATAAGGATTTTTGTTTCTTACTATTACTATAGCCCTACAAAATTTAAGACAAGAAAAGAATTGGCAAATAAAATATTTATTGTGTAAAGTCTCCTACATTCTCATTTTGAACATTTTTCAGTTCTCTCTTTTTTTTAATTGCCTTAGGTCCCGGACGAGCCTTTGCCTGTTCACAGGACTACGTCATTGGAAACACTGATGGAGTAGTGGTTAAGAGCAACGGCTGTTAATCAAAAGATCAGCAGTTCTAATCCACCAGGCGCTCCTTGGAAACTCTATGGGGCAGTTCTACTCTATCCTATAGATGTCACTCTCAGTCGGAATTGACTCTACAGCTATGGCAAGGGTTTTTTTTTTTTTTTTCTGGTTTAGCTATCCAATACTCTCAGGTTTCCCACCTCTCCAGTCATAAGACAACTTCTAGAAAGCAATGAATCGTTAGCTTTTTCTTCCATTTAATTAGCAAATACTTGTGAAGCATGCTATGTGCTCAATATTATCTTCTTTTTATTTGCAAGCATCTAAATTTCAAGATGTCACTCTTTTAATATTAACAATTCTGGTAAAATTTTATTAAGTCACAAATTAATTGAAATCAGTTTTTGTAGATTAGCCAAGATCATTTTTTTTTTCTCTCCAACTTAGCCTTTCCTAATGGTCGTTGATCATTTGAACTCTTACTGGGCGACCAGGGCAGGAATGGAAAGCCAAAAATCCCCAGACCTAGTTGATATATGGAAAGCTTCCTTTTTATTGATCCTCAAATATTTCTGCATTGTCAATCCCATCTGAGTCCAAGAAACAGTCCCACCTGTTTTTAATTGATGACTTCCTTTTTTCTATACTATCTAAAAGCTATTTAGTTTTCTGTTGTTAAGAAAAAAATAGCATATACTTAGGGGCTTAAAACAATTATCATTAACTCACAAATCTGTGTATTAGAAGTCTAGGCACAGATTAGCTGAGTCTCACAAGCTCAGATCAAGGTGTTGACCAGACTGCAGTCCTTTCTGGATACCTCCAATCTCATTTGGACAGTTGACAGCATTCAGCTCCTTGTGGTTTTAGGACTGAAATTTTCGTTTTCTTGCTGGCTTTCAACTGGGTGATGACTGGTCCTTGCCACATGGCTGCTGTTCCCTCCATCTTTAATGTCGGTAATGGAGAATCTTCACGAAATCAAATTCTCTTCACGTCTCTCACCTGATTAGACCAGCCCCATCTAGGATAATCTTCTTTTCTTAATGTCACTGTGTCATATACCACAATCTAATCATACCTAATCACTGGAGTGAAATCTATCATATGTACACCAGGGACAGAGACTCTTGGAGAATTCTGCCTATCACAAAATCCATTCTCACCCTCCTTTTCTGAGTTGTTTTTCTCCCATTAACATAAATTCACTACCCCTAAGGCTCCTATCTAATCTTTCTGGTTGTCGTTGTCAATTGAATTTCATATAGATAGTTCTCTAAAGAGCATAATGTTCAAGGCGGGCATGTATTACTAGTTAAGCTAAACTATTGTGGGGTTTTAAGAAGGCTTCAGGGAATATTTTTGGTTTAAGGTTTAAAGATTATCTCAGAGCAATAGTTTCAATAGTTTATCCAAAGTTTATGTCTCCAGCAAGTCTGGAGTCAATGAAAATGAAAAATTCTGTTCTGCATTTTTTCTCTTTTGATCAGGATTCTTCTGTAGAATCTTTGATCAAAATGTTCAGTAATGGTAGCTGGGCACCATCTAATTCTTCTGGTCTTATGGCAAAAAGGAGGCAGTTATTCATGGAGCCAATTAGCCACACATTTCATATCGTCCTATTCCTGATGCTCCTACTTCCTTTGTTGTTCCAGGCAACTAGAGGTCAATTGTCCTGCCTTGAATGGCCTCTTACAAGCTTTTAAGGCCCCAGACACTATGAAACAAACTAAGATGTAGAATAGAAGCACTAAACAAGTTATTAGGCCAATCAACTGGAATGTCCCATGAAACCATGACTCTAAACCTCCAAACCAAGAAACCAAATCTCGTGAGATTTTTGATTGTACATAAGCAAATGCAGCAGCTACTTTTTTTTTATCTTTGTTGTAAATACGTCTATCACACAACTTTTGCCAATTCTACTTTTTACAGTTGTACAACTTATTGACGGCAATTACAATAATCAGCTGAGCAGCCCTACCATTAATCAATGCATTATTTCCATCACTGTTAGCCCCCCTTTCTCTCTCCCTCCTGCCCTTGGTGACTGCAAATAAACTTTGTTTTCTAAACAGTTGCTTTTTCTTGTCTTTATATATATATATTTTTAAGTGAGGTCATACAATAGTTGTCCTTTTGTGATTGACTTATTTCATTCAGCACAATGTCTTCCAGCTCCATCCATATTGTAGTGTGTATGAAGACTTCAGTTTTCCTACTGGCCGAATAGTATTTAATTGTAATTTTTTTTTATGTACCACATTTTGTTTATTCATTCATCTGTTGATGGGCATTTAGGTTGTTTCTACCTTTTGGTTATTGTGAATAATGCTGCAACTAACATTGGCATGCAAGTTTCTGTTTTGAGTCTCTACTTTCAAGTCTTTCAGGTATGTAAATAGGAGTGGAATTGCTGGGAAAAGTTGACTTTTTAAAATGAGTTTGATTTAAAACTTTTTCTCTAATGAGAACCTTGAGCCTGCGCCTAAGTGCAAACTCAGCTGATCTCTATCCAGCTATATACATTTGTTCATTATATGTTCATAATAGATTAAATTCTACATGGTTAAATGACACAGAACATATTTTCCATTGCACTTTCTAAATGTTGCTGATGCAGAGATATAGGACTGATTTTATGTATATTGATTTGATATCTGGCCATATCGTTATATATTTGTATTGATTCTAATGATTTTTCTGAAGATTGTCTTTGATTTTCTATATATAATCTGTAAACAATGACTTTTTTCTTTCCTTTAAAATTCTTATTTTAATTTTCAATTTCATTATTAATATTACTAATATTACAATTTTTTACTAACATGGTAACTGGGGTTTTCAAACCAATGTACTATAAAAGTGGTGATAGTGAAAACCTTGCATTTTGTTCCCAATATTAAAGATAAAAATAGGCATCTAAAATTGCTTCCTAAAAATTATGTTTTTAGAGGAAACTATTAGACTATCTTTACTAAAATAAGAATATTTCCCTACACTTCTAGATTGCTAAAAATTTTTATCATGAATGACTGCTGCATTTTATGTAAGAAATTCTGCATCTATCAAGAAGAGCTTATGATTTTTCACATTTACTATGTCATTGTGATGAGTCATACTACAAATTTCCTAATATTAACCTCTCATGATAAACCCAAGTTGTACATGATATCTTTTTTTTTTTTTTTTTTACCTCATTACATTTGCTTTAGTTTCCCTTACCTGACCCCTCTCTTTGAGGATTTTTGTGTTTAGTTTCATGAGTGAAATTGGACTATACATTTTTTCCCTATATTGAACTTGATTTTAATTTTCATTCAGCTCTACTGTGTTCATAGACAACTTGAGAAATGCTATTTTTCCACTCTGAAAAAAATTGTAGAAAATTGGAATAAACTGTTCCTTGAAACGTTGGTGTTGTTGTTGTTAGGTGCTGTCAAGTAGGTTCAGACTCACAGCTACCCTGTGTATAACAGAACCAAACACTGCCCAGTCCTACACCATCCTCACAATCATTGCTATGCTTGAGCCCATTGTTGCAGCCACTATGTCAATCCATATAGTTGAGGGTCTTCTTCTTTTCCGCTGACTCTATACTTTACCAAGCATGATGTCATTCTCCAGGGACTGATAGCTACTAATAACAATCCAAAGTATGTGATATTATTCTTTCAAGGAGCATTCTGGTTGTACTTCTTCCAAGACGAATTTGTTCGTTCTTTTGGCAGTCCATGGTATATTCAATATTCCTCACCAACACCACAATTCAAAGGCATCGATTCTTCTTTCGGTATTTCTTATTCATCGTCCAGCTTTCGCATGCATATGGGGTGGTTAAAAACACCAAGGTTTGGGTCAGGCGCACACACCTTAGTCCTCAAGGTGACGTCTTTGCTTTTGAACCCTTTAAAGAGGTCTCTTGCCACTGATTTACCCAATGCAATGCATCTTTTGATTTCTTGACTGCTACTTCCATGGGTGTTGATTGTGGATCCAGGTAAAATGAAATGCTTGACAACCTTAATCTTTTCACCGTTTATCATGATGCTTATTGATCTGTTTGTGAGGATTTCTGTTTTCTTTATGTTGAGGTGTAATCCATACTGAAGGCTGTGGTCTTTGATCTTCATCAGTAAGTGCTTCAGGTCCTCCACATTTTCAGCAAGAAAAGTTGTGTCATCTGCATAACACATGTTGTTAATGAATCTTCCTCCAATCCTGATGTCCCGTTCTTCTTCTTATAGTCTGGCTTCTCAGATTATCTGCTCAGCATACAGATTGAATAAGTATGGAGAAAGGATATAACCCTGAAGCACACCTTTCCTGACTTTAAGCCACACAATATCCCCTTGTTCTTTTAGAACAACTGCCTCTTGGTCTAAGTACAGGTTCCTCAAGAGCACAATTAAGTGTTCTGGAATTCTCATTCTTCACAATGTTATCCATAATTTGTTAGGATTCACACAGTCAAATGCCTTTGCATAGTCAATAAAGCACACGTAAATATCTTTCTGGTATTCTCTTTCAGCCAGGATCCATCTGACATCAGCAATGATATCCCTGGTTCTGCATCCCCTTCTGAATCCAGATTGTATTTCTAGCAGTTCCCTGTCATTATACTGCTGGAGCCGCTTTTGATCTTGAGCAAAATCTTACTTACATGTGATATGAGTGATATTGTTCGATAATTTCTGCATTCAATGGGACCACTTTTCTTGGGAATAGGTATAAATATAGATCTCTTCAAGTCGGTTAGCCAGGTAGCTGTCTCCAAATTTCTTGGCACGGACGAGTGAGTACTTCCAGCAATATCTGTTTGTTGAAATATCTCCATTGGTATTCTGTCAATTCCTGGAGACTTGTTTTTCACCAATGGCCTCAGCTCAGTTTTGCCTTCTTCCTTCAATACCATTGGCTCCTGTTTACATGGTACCTCCTGAAATGGTTGAATGTCAACCAATTCTTTTGATGCTTCCTAAGTCGTTTAATATTTTCTCAATAGACTCCTTCAATATTGCAACTTGAAGCTTGAATTTTTTCTTCAGTTCTTTGAACTTGAGAAATGCTGAGCATGTTCTTCCCTTTTGGTTTATCATCTCCAGGTCTTTGCACATGTCATCATAATACTTTATCTCTTGAGCCTCCCTTTGAAATCTTCTGTTCAACCCTTTTACTTCATCGTTTCTTCCTTTCACTTTAGTTACTCAACATTCAAGAGCAAGTTTCAGAGTCTCTTCTGACATCCACTTAGATCTTTTCTTTCTTTCCTGTCTTTTTAATGACCTCTTGCTTTCTTCATGTATGATGTCCTTGATATCATTCCACAACTGCTCTGGTCTTCAGTCATTAGTGTTCAACACATCAAATCTATTCTTTAGTTACTAAATTCAAGTGGTATAAACTCAAGGTTGTACTTTGAGGTGGTCTTTAAATTCAAGTAGTATATACTCAAGGTCGTACTTTGGCTCTTATCGATTTGTTCAAATTGTCTTCAGCTTCAACTTGAACTTGCATATGAGCAATTGATGTCTGCTCCACAGTTGGCCCCTGGCCTTGTTCTGACTAATGATATTGAGCTTTTCCCTCGTCTCTTTCCACATATATAATCAATTTGATTCCTGTGTATTCCATCTGGTGAGGTTCATGTGTATAGTCACCGTTTATGCTGGTGAAAAAAGGTATTTGCAGTGAAGCAGTTGTTGGTCTTGCAAAATTCTAACATGTGATCTCTGGCATCCTTTCTATCACCAAGGCCTTATTTTCCAACTACCAATCCTTCTTCTTTGTTTCCAACTTTTGCTTTCCAATCAGTGTATCCTGATTGCACTTTCAATCAATTTCAAATTGCAGAATTGGTAAAAATCTTCAATTTCTTCACCTTTGGCCTTAGTGGTTGGTGTGTAATTCAAAAAATAGTCATGTTAACTGGTCTTCCTTGTAGGAGTATGGATATTATCCTATCACCGATAGTGTTGTACTTCAGGATAGGTCTTGAGATGTTCTTTTTGGGGATAAATGCAACACCATTCCTCTTTGTCATTCCCAGCATGGCAGACCATATGATTGTCTGATTCAAAATGGTCAATATCAATCCATTTCAGCTCACTAATACCTAGGATACTGATGTTTATGTGTTCCATTTCATTTTTGATGACTTCCAATTTTCCTAGATCCATACTTTGTACATTTCATGTTCCAATTATTAAAGGATGTTTGCAGCTTTTTCTTCTTATTTTGAATGGTGCCACATCAGCAAATGACGGTCCTGAAAGCTTGACTTCATCCACGTCATTAAGGTTGCTTCTACTTTGAGGATGCAGCTCCTCCCCAGTCGTCTTTTGAATGCCTCCAAACCTGAGGGGCTCATCTTCTAGTGCTATATTAAACAATTTCCACTGCTATTAGTAAGGTTTTCACTGGCTAAATCTTTTCAGAAGTAGACTCTCAGTACCTTCTTCCTAGTCTGTCTTAGTCTGGAAACTCAGCTGAAACCTGTCCGCCATGGGTGACCCTGCTGGTATTTGAATACTGGTGGCAAAGCTTCCAGCATCACAGCAACACTCAAGCCCCCACAGTACAACAAACTGACAGACACGTGCGGGACCTTAGAACTAGACCTTTCATAAGTTGATGGACAGCAAAGTGGGCAGCACAAAGCAGTGATGAAAGAAGAAATTGTTAAGTGGAATGGTGTTGGTAAATCTGGTTTAATAAATGTTGATAGACTCCTACCTTACGCCCAACAAACATGGACTCCTAGTGGGTTAAAAACTTAAATGCAAAAGCTAATGCTGCAAAGATAACAGAACAAAATATGAGAGAGGGTAACTTCATGATTTAGTGGTAAAAAGAAGTTTATAGGCGAAATTTCTAAAACATAAAAAATGGGGTGAAAACTTCATGGATTAAATTATATCAAATGCAATTAAAAACAATTTTTTTTTTGGCAGAGTTAGTAATTGCTATGCCATGTACCCACCAAAATTTCTTAGCTACTCTGTGAAGGTAGACTGAGGTTCTGTGTCTTGTTTTAACCAGTGGGATGTAAGTAAAAGTGATACGCGTTACTTCTGGCCAAAGATACTTGTTGTGGTTAGGTGCCATTGAGTCATTTCTGACTCACAGCAACCCTACGCACAACAGAACCAAGCACTGCCCAGTCCTGCTTCATCCTCACAATTGCTGCTACGCTTGAGCCCATTGTTGCAGCTACTGTGTCAATCCATCTTGTTGAAGGTCTTCCTGTTTTTTGGTGACCCTCTGGTTTACCAACCTTGATGTCCTTCTCCAGGGACTGATCCCTCCTGATAACATGTCCAAAGTATGGGAGACATAGTCTCACCATCCTTGCTTCTAAGGAGCATTCTGGTTATACTTCTTCCAAGACGAATTTGTTCGTTCTTTTGGCAGTCCATGGTATATTCAATATTCCTCACCAACACCACGATTCAAAGGCTTCGATTCTTCTTTTGGTCTTCCATATTCGTTGTTCAGCTTTTGCATGCATACGAGGTGATTAAAAACACCATGGCTTGCATTAGGCGAACCTTAGCTCTCAAGGTGACATCTTTGCTTTTTAACACTTTAAAGAGGTCTTTTGCAACTGATTTGTCCAATACAACATGTACTTTGAATTCTAGACTGCTGCTTCCATGGGTGTTGATTGTGGATCCTGTTGTTAATTTCTACTTTGATGGCGTTGTGGTCAGAGAAGATACTTTGTATTATTTTAATGATTTGGATTTTGTTGAGGGTTGCTATGTGACCTAAAATGTGGCCTAAAGTGTGGCCTATTCTGGAGAATGCTCCATGTGTGCTGGAAAAGAATGTGTACTTTACAGCTGTTGGGTGGAATGCTCTATATTATGTCTATGAGGTCACATTGATTGTGTCCTTTAGCTCTTCTGTACCTTTGCTGAGTTTCTTTCTAGATGGTCCGTCCTTTACCAAGAGTGCTGTGTTAAAGCCTCCTACTATTATATGTGGAACTGTCAATTTCTCTTTTCAGTAATGTTAGAGTTTGTTTTACGTATTTTGGAGTACTTCATTAAAATTTTTATTATTAAACTCATAGAAACAACATGAAAAGGAGCTCATTAAAACAAAATCAAGTAAAATACCTTTATTTCTCCCAAATTTTTATTAAAATAGTGAAGAAAAAATTAAGTCACTTATTACTGTCTTTAATTCTATGTTCAATATCTTTATTGAATTACTCTCCACGTTTGTTAGTATAAGCCATGAAAAAATATTTTTGTACTTTGAAATGCTCCTTTTTTCTTGTATAATTACGAAGTAGCAAAAGAGAGAAAATATGTTTTTTAAAAATGCAATACAAGATTGACTGGTATTAAATACAGCTTTCTTTGGCAGGGCTCATTTGTAGTAGATTTTCCTTCCTAAATATGTTTATTGAAATGGAAGAAAAATAATAAGCAGATCCTAGTGAGACACCCACACAAAACAAACTAGTTTACATGTGACATGAGGAAATACGGTATGAGACAATGTGTGGTATATGTAATTTTGTTCAGATATTCGGGGAAATAATGATTACAGGAAACAGCTGGAGTTGGAGTCCAAGTTCACAAATCCTCAGATTTTCTAATGGTACCTAATCATTCATATTCTTAAATTGTTTGCATTTTAAGTAAAAATTATGGGTCACAGCCATCTTTTGTAACCTCTAGTACATGTTTAGTTTGCTTGTCTGTTACAATAAATTTAGGACAGATTTTTGAACAATACACAGTGAGATTTATGATTATAGCCACTAATGAGAGCCTTTTTTTGTTGTTGTTGTTCTAAACCTTCTGTTAACTTTCAAAAGGGCTTTTTCAGCATGGATCTACATACAACTATTTCTTTTCAACTTTGGGTCAAGAAAAGGTCACTTTATGGGAGTTATTGTTGATTATATGTTAGCATTCACAGGAAACAGACTATGATATTTTAGGATCAGGATGACAGCTATATGAAATGAAATGATAATGTAGCTATATTGGGAAATGTAATTAAACTGCCCTTGTAGTGTTGAATGATAATTGCAGTGAAGCTGCTCAGTGAAGATTTGATGATGAGACATGAGGAATTTGATGCCATACTGACTCCAGTCTTATTTAGGAACACAAAATTCAACTCAGACTGGTGGAAATATTTGATTCTGAATAAATGTTAACAACCAGTTAAATTGTTCTTTCTCGTTAGTCAGCAATCTGTACTATAATAACTGCCTTCCCCCGGACTGGGAAAGTGGTTTTCCATGAATAACGCTGAGCAGGCAACACTGACAAATTGCCTCATAGACCTCACCATTGTAAGGTACAAAGCAGGAAATTAGAGCTCTGATGCTAAGCAGGGTCCAAGGAAGGCATGGATAGGATTCCAGGAGACACTCAGGGCTCTTTATAAAGAAAGTTGAGGGGTCTCTGAAATCAGAAGAGCCTCCCAGAGTGATGTTCTTACCATTTGATTTGTCTCAACTGACCTAGAGATAACTACACATTCTTTGACGGGTTACCTAAAGTTAAAAACTTTTGCATTCCTCAAAGAAACTAGCTTGTAAAGCTCATATTATCACGTTGGTAATAAACAGTTTGGGAGTTCCTGAGTTGTACAAACATTAACATGCAAAATTTTACTTGCATGTGATTTTAATGAAATTGTTTGATAATTTCCACATTCAGTTGGATCACCCTTCTTTGGAATATATATAAATATGGACCTCTTTCAGTCGGTTGCCCACTTAGCTATCTTCCAAATTTCTTGGCATAGATGAGTGAGCACTTCCAGCACTGCATCTGTTTGTTGAAACATCTCAGTTAGTGTTCTGTCAGTTCCTGAAGTCTTGCTTTTCGCCAGTGCCTTCAGTGTTCTTGGAACCTCTTCCTTCAGTACCATTGGTTTCTGGTTGTATGCTACCTCCTGAAATGGCTGAACATCAATCACTTCCTTTTGGTATAGTGACTCTGTGTATTCCCGACATCTTCTTTTGATGCTTCCTGCATCGTTTAATATTTTCCTGTAGAATCTTTCAATATTGCAGCTTGAGACTTGAATCTTTTCTCAAGTTTCTTAAACTTGAGAAACGTCAAGCCTGTTCTTCCCTTTTCCTTTTCTAACTCCAAGTCTTTGCACATGTCATTATAACACTTTAACTTGTCTTCTCGAGCCACCCTTTGAAATTTTCTATTCAACTCTTTTACTTCATTGTTTCCTCTGTTTTAGCTGCTCAACAGAGTTTCAGAGTCTCTTGTGACATCCATTTTGGTCTTTTCTTTCCTTCTTGTCTTTTTAATGACTTCTTGCTTTCTTTCTGTATAATAACCTTGATGTCTTTCCACAACTTGTCTGGGTCTTCCATCGTTCATGTTCAATGCATCAAATCTATTCTTGAGGTGGCCTCTAAATTCAGGTGGAATATAATCAAAGTCATACTTTAGCTTTCTTGGACTTGTTCTAATTTTCTTCAGTTTGAACTTGAACTCTCATATGAGCAATTAATGGTCTATTTCGCAGTCAACCCCTGTCCTTGTTCTGATTGATGATATTGAGCTTTTCCATTGTCTCTGCACAGATGTAGTTGATATAATTCCTATGTATTCCTTCTGGAAAGTTTCATGTGTACTGTTGCCATTTATGTTGTTTAAAAAAGGTATTTGCAATGAAGAAGTCGTTGGTCTTGCAAAATCCTATCATGCAATCTCCAGCATCATTTCTATCACCAAGGCCTTATTTTCCAATTAATGATCCTTCTTCTTTGTTTCCAGCTTTCGCATTCCACCATCGGTAACTATCAATGCACCCTGATTGCATGTTTGATTTATTTCAGACGGCAGAAGTTGGTAAAAATCTTCAATTTCTTCATCTTTGGCCTTAGTGGTTGGTGCGTAAATTTGAATAATAGTCTTATTAACTGGTCTTCTTTGTAGGCGTATGAATATTATTCTACCACTGACAGTGTTGTACTTGAAGATAGATCTTGAAATGTTATTTTTGACTATGAATGCAATGCCATTCCTCTTCAGTTGTCATTCCTGGCATAGTAGACCACATGACTGTTTGATTCTAAATGGCCAATACCAGTCCCTTTCAGTTCACTAATGCCTAGGATATCAATGTTTATGTGTTCCATTTCATTTTGACAATTTCCAGTTTTTCTAGATTCATACTTTGTATATTCCATGTTTCAATTGTTAATGGATGTTTGCAGGTGTTTCTTCTCATTTTGGGTAGTGCCACATCAGCAAATGAAGGTCCTGAAAGCTTACTCCATCCACGTGATTAAGGTGGACTCTACTTTGAGGAGGCAGCTCTTCCCCAGTTGTCTTCTGAGTGCCTTCCAACCTGAGGTGCTCATTTTCTGGCACTATATCAGACAATGCTCCACTGCTGTTCATAAGCTTTTCACTGGCTAAGTCATTTCAGAAGGGGACCACGAGGTCCTTCTTCCTAATCTCTATCAGTCTGGAAGCTCAGTTGAAACCCACGGGTGATCCTACTGGTATTTGGATACTGGTGGCATAGCTTCCAGCATCACAGCAACACTCAAGCTTCCACAGAACTACAAGCTGACAGACGGCTGGGGGATTGAAAACCCCTGTGAAGTGTAATTCTACACTGACACACATGAGGTTACCACGAGTCAGAGAGGACTCAGGACAACAAGTAACATACATTTTAAAATGATTGATTAGCTTTTATTTAATGCTTTGCACATGCAATGAGAGTACTTTTTTGTTTTTATTTTCAAGCTTGTATACTTGAGGATATTTTTGTTTATCTTTAAAATTCAGAAATTTTACCTGGATATGTATAGTTTTGTAGTGTTTTTCATTGTCATTGCATCTAACAAGATGAACAATTTGCTGTAAAGATTTAGGTTTTGTTCTGACTATCCTGTATGTTTGTTTAGTTTTTTTGGCAGTGTTTTTAAGTTCCTCTTCAAGATTCAATGATCTATAAACTAGATCATCTCCCTTCCCTTCACAGCTATCATATTCTTTTTTTTTATTGTGTTTTAAGTGAAAGTTTACAAATCAAGTTGGACTCTGATACAAAAATTTGTGAACACCTCGCTATATACTCCTAATTGTTCCCCCGCTATTGAGACAGCACACTCCTTCCCTACTCTATTTCTTTTCGTGTTCATTCGGCCAGGTTCCTGACCCTCTCTACCCTCTCATCTCCCTATCATATTCTTTTTCATCATTCACTTCTCTTTACTCTTTGTCTTTTACTTGTGGACAACTTTCTAAATTTTCCTCAACATCACTGTTACAATTTTCTATAATATAATGGCATAATTTCTACCCTTGGTGCCTCTAATGCAGATTTTAATTTGCTACTGTGTTTTTAAGGTGCTTGAGTGCCACAAATAGTTAAGCACTCTACTCCTTGTCAGAAGGTTGGTGGTTCTACATTTTGGTGCCTCAGAAAACAAGCCTAGCAATCTGCTTCCAAAAGGTCACTGCCTTGAAAATCATATGGAGCAGTTCTACTTTACACACATGGAGTCACCATGAGTCAGAACCGATTAGACTAGATGGCAACTAGCAACAGCAGTAACAACCGTTTTTAGTTATTCTTACTCTGTTTGTGCAAACTTCTTTTAGTCTCATTTTGTATCTCAATAAGCCAGTTCCATTTTCATCTCAATTTTTTATATTATTTTATGAGGTTTTTGTTCATACACACATGCATATTTGAAACATCATTTTGTTTTTACGTAGAAATGCTTTATATATTTACATTCTGAGACTTCAGGTCAATGGTTCACTCTTTGTTCTGTTTGTCACCTGAGGGATTCCCCCCACCTCTTTATTCATCCTTGAGAGAAAGAAGACCTATATATGTTCAATATGTCACCTAGCAGGTGTGTGTAATCCCTATGGACCACATTACAATCCAACTAGGTGCTGCCATGAAATAGCCTAGTCCATATTTTTTGTTCTAGAAGATGTCTGTCCAGTGTAGCTCTCCTGGTTTGAGCAGATGTTTCCTTCTGTTACCATTACCTAGTCTTTAGAGTTTAAAAATAAGAATTCCTTCTTAGATAATTTGGAATAATTTATAGCTCTTCTCTAGGGATACTTAATTAAATAATATAATTCTCAGAGCATAGAGTTACTGCAACTCTTTTTTTAACCCTCTGCCTGACATCACATCCCAGAATACTCCATCTCTTTTTACTCATACAGGAAAGATCTCAGAGCTTTTTATTTTAATTCAATATTTTATCACTGGGAATTTTTAATAAAAGGGAATATTTAATTTTTTAAATGATGCTGGTTCTTCCATACATTCAGTTTCCAAAATTAAAGAAAGGGGATGCTTTGAAGTATGTGACAGATGTATTTCTAAAAGCTAAAATAGGAATTCACTCATCCTTGAAGTTTCCCAAAGTCATTATTTGATTTTAAACAATGAATAGTTCTTTGTCTAAGAAAAACAGCATTATTAAATTATCATCAGTAATTGAAAAGGAAGAATATGTGCGTTGCAGGAAATCCGGGGTAAAATAAATCATATGAAATAAACTAAACTTATAAATACCATATGTGTGGACTCTTTTGACAATGGCTTTTGTTGGTTTAGTACGAAAGTAACAGAACAGCAGCTTGTATTATTATCTTGAACAGGAAAAGTCTGTAGTAATTTGCAGAACTAGACATCTTTTTTTTTTTATACTTCACTTCACCAGTACAGTGCTCTCCATGTTATTTTTTTAGGCATAACGTGGTTATAATTATAAGGGACCTGACCAAAATTTCTGAGTTTTTTTGTTTGTTTTTGGAAGAACACTAAAAAATCTTTTAACTGTCTGACAAACTTGGACTTAAACCCTAGAAACATCTCTGCATGGGCTGGCAGCAGGAGTGAATGTGAGACACAGCAAAGAGTCCTGTTTCCTTCATCTGTAAGTAAGTTAGTGGATGGCATTTTCACCAGCATAGGAAAACTCGGCACTGAAAATCTGGAATTGTGTTTAAGATTTTCAGTTTTGAACTTTTTTGATATTCACATTGATTGTCTGTTACAAAGAACAGTCCTAAAACAACTGGACAGTTGGTAATCTTGACAAAATTTGTCTCCGAAATCCTTCATTGACTTTTTCTGAGCTCTACTTTTATTGTGTCCACACTCCAGAGAATCAGTATTTCAAAATTTCCACTTCTTCTATTCTCTCAGTCAGAGGTGGGGTGAATAGAAAAATTAGGTCAATATTAACATCATCACTTGCTGATAATTTTCCACATTCCTTACCACCATTCCTCAAGGATCTTAGTGAGAATTAAAGCCTTATACGTACATGGAGTAAAGCAGATCTGGATTAAAATTTTACATTTTGTTTTTATTGGACAAAAATTACAAATTACTTAATTTTGCCTGTTCTCAATTTTTTTTTAATTTTAGAATTTCTGTATTCGTTGTTTCAAAAATTAAGTGATGAAGCAACTTAGAGAACAATATTTGCTGCTTAGAAAACCTTTTGCCTTTGAGTCTATTCCAACTCATAGCAAACCTACAGGGCAAAGTGGAACTGCCCCAGAGAATTTCCAAGGATGAGATATTTACATGTAATCTGTAACAACCTGAGCTGTGCAGATGACACAACCTTGCCTGCAGAAAGCAAAGAAGGCTTAAAGCATTTACTGATGAAGATCAAAAACCACAGCCTTCAGTGTAGATTACACACCTACAGAAAGAAAATAAAAATTCTCACAGCTGGACCAATAAGCAACATCATGATAAATGGAGAAAAGATTGACGTTGTCAAGATTTCGTTTTACTTGGATTCACAATTGACACTCATGGAAGCAGCAGTCAAGAATCAAAGGATGCATTGCATTGGGCATATGTTACAAAAGACCTGTTTAAAGTATTGAAAAGCAAAAATGTCGCATTGAGGACTAAAGTGCACCTGACCCAAGCCATGGTGTTTTCAATCTCTTCATATACATGGGAAAGCTGGACAAAAAATAAGAAAGACTGAAGAAGAATTAATGCCTTTGAATTACAGTGTTAGCAAAGAATATTGAATATACCATGGACTACCAGAACAACAAACAAACCTATCTTGGAAGAAGTACAGCCAGAATGCTCCTTAGAAGCAAGGATGGCGAGACTTCATCTCACATACTTGTTAACAGGAGGGACTAGTCCCTGTAGAAGGACGTCATTCTTGGTAAAGCAGAGGTCAACGAAAGAGAGGATGAACCTCGAAGAGATGGATTGACACAATGGCTGCAACAATGGGCTCAAGCATAGCAACAATTGTGAGGATGATGCAGGACCAGCAGTGTTTTGTTCTGTTGTACTTATGGTTGCTACGAATTGATGGCATCTAACAACAACAATCGTTACAGAAGCAGACTGCCACATCTTTCTCCTTGGAGAGGCTAGTGGGTTTGAACCGCTGATCTCTCAGTTAGCAATTGAGTACTTAACAACTGTGCCACCAGGGCTCTTTTACTATTTAATAAGAGCTTAAAAATATTTATTTTTTAAAATGGTATGTTATTTTAGAAGTGAAAAACCTGAATAAGAGAATATTTAAGACAAGTAGGTAATTACATCATCTGCTTATATATGAGGCCATCCTCACTTTTAAGGATAGGGACTCTTAATTGTTTTAGGGAAAATCATTTTTTCCACTCTCCACTTTCTTAGCTATTCCAAAATAAATGCTTCCATTATCTTATAAGTATTTGAAAAGTAGAGTCTCCCCTCTCTTTTATTTCATTCACCTCTCCCTGTGGAAAATAGTGACTTATGTAGTTGGGAAAATAGAATTCAATCTTTCAGTATGTCTGTATAGCTCAGCTGCTCCTGCCTTCTTCCCTTTTGGACTAGCCTGAATGCAGTCCAGTCCTCTGTTGCTGTTTCCATATGGAAACATCTCCGGGTCAGGGCCTGAAGCTTGATTTCTGAAAAGCAGACCTGGCAGCTCATCTCTCTTTGCTCCTCTCTCAAGGCTTAATAAGTGTGTGGCAGCTGTTCCTCTTGGAGGTGGCTGGGAAGCATCCGTCCCACAAACCCAGACTCTCTATGAAGGGTCCCATTGGCTCATCTAAGGGACAGGTATTTTTTTTCATGGGGCTCCATTTTAACTTTACTAGCAATAAAATCATTATTTCGAACCTCT
Source organism: Elephas maximus indicus (assembly GCF_024166365.1). Taxonomy (NCBI): domain Eukaryota; kingdom Metazoa; phylum Chordata; class Mammalia; order Proboscidea; family Elephantidae; genus Elephas; species Elephas maximus. Next base: position 54,166,211 of record NC_064833.1, on the reverse strand, counting down.
GACTACTCTCCACATATCTTAATTATTTGAAACACATAGGAAGGAAAGAAATATGATTGTCAAATGAAAACAGTTTATTTGGGAAAAAAATATTTTTGAACATAGTTTATTTGGGAAAAAAAAATTTTTAAGAGTGACTTACCCACTTGGTACTATTTTATGAACTATATTATACAACCAAATACTTTCGGAATTGGATGTTATCGTGCCATAATTATAGAGGATAATTACATATCATGGTCCAAATACCACCCAGCTTTGTACCTTTCTCACTTTCTATGTCCCTTGCACTCATTCCAAAGAGTGAGTTAGTTGTGAAGCCCAAACCATTTGCTGCGTTCTAGTCAATTCTGACTCATAGCAACCATGTAGAACAGAGTAGAACTACCTATAATGTTTCCAAGGAGTGGTTGGTGAATTTGAACTGCCAACCTTTTGGTTAGCAGCCAAGCTCTTAACCACTGTGCCAGCAGAGCTCCATTAGTTGTGAAGGAGTCCTCTGAAACTCTCAGGTATGTGAATATGTGAGCATCTTCCGTTTCCAGGTTGAGAATGTGTTTAGATCAAATAATTTTTGAATAACTGGCATGTTTCATTTAAAAGATGACAACTTGGGAGTAGTTTCAACAAAAAGGTGAAGAAACATACACTAAAATCTAATATAGAAACTTATTTCAAGAGTTAAGACCTCATTTTTCTTAATCAGATATTATTATATGATAAACAGTGAGATTATCATTTTACATGCTCTTTATGAGAGTAGATGCTGGATTGCACGAGACTAGTAGTTTTAAAATATTTTGTTGGAACCATTGTAAGCAGTATGTAGAGATGTGCTTTACAAGTACTTACCATTTAATCACATAGATATTAAAAAATGGGTACCTAAGAGTCAGTATTTAATAAAATTAATAATTTTTACTGCTTCGTCAAGAAAAGTCTTAAGAATTTTTTTTTTTCTTTTCCCTGTAATTTCCTGATCATGAAGAATACAGAGACCAGTACATTTTGGTGCCACCACCTTGATTCAGTCTCAGGCAGCAGCAGTTTTAGCCGTCACTGTTTTGCTTTGTTGGAGCAAACGTCAACACACAGTTGGATGACAGCTAAGTAGTGTCACAAATGGCTACGTGCTCAGCTACTAACCAAAAGATTGGGGGTTTGAATCCACCCAGGGGTACCTCAGAAAAAAGGCCTGGAGATCTACTTACGAAAAATCAGCCCTTGAAAATGCTGTGGAACACAGCTCTACTCTGACTCACATGGAGTCAGCATGAGTTGTCTATGGTAAGTTTTTTTTTTTTTTTACATGAAAATAGTTTTGGGAGTATCTCGGGGATCTCCAGGGTTCCACTGACCACAGTGAGAGAATGTTGATCTGTTCTTTTCCTCTATGGAAGAGAAACACCTAGATCTGTTTTATAAACCAACATACACAGCTCTACCAGCAACTTTGATTTTCCAATTCTCCCACGCTCCCCAAATTACAATACCCAAATTTTTGTTCTCCCAGGAATTAGCACTTATCTGGGTTTGTTCATTTGTTTGTTTTGTTTATTTATTTCAATGAACTTATCATTGCTTTAACCACTATACCACCAGGGTTTCCTATTCAAAGAGACATTCTGTATATTGAAAGATGTTGTTGTGGTTATGTGCCATCAAGCTGATTCGGACTCATAGCTACACTATAGGACAATACCTCCCCCCTCAGCTGTGTTCAAATATAATAGGATTTCTATCAGGTTCATCTCTTCAAGAAATCTCTGTAGAAACTTCTAACCTTTTCCAAACTTAATTTGTTAAACTGTAGGTTTCATGCAGAGTTTGTCACCCTTTCATTGCATAATCAGAGGAGCCTCGATGGAACAAATGGTTTGAAATCAGATGCTAACTCAAAGGTTTGTGGTTTAAACCCACCAAATGGCTCCAGAGGAGAAAGACCTGGGGATTTGTTTCAGTAAAGATTACAGCCAAGAAAATCTGGTGGAGCAGTTTTATCCTGCACACATGGGGGTCACCATGAGTCAAGGGCTGACTCCAAGGCAGCTAACAATGACAACTGCCATAGCTTTCCCCACTTTCTTCCTTATCCCTTTATTTCCTAGCTCCTACATCTTTTTTCTTAGTTTACTCCATTTTAATAAAGTCCCCCTCCATTTATATTGTAGGCCAAAAATTATTAGTACCTCTAGGTATGTGAATGGACCTTGTTGACTGTCAGCTGTGCAATAGGATAACCCAGTTCAGCCATTTTTTGTTAGGAGCCTGCAGGCTGTTGTGGCTGTCTTTAGTGCTTGTCTTTTGGGCTGGTCAGGTACCACAGAGAAATTTTTTTCCAGTTTCCTGCCTGCTGGGTATAATCCTGACTGCCAGTATTCTTTGAGCCAGATGCAGTAAGAAAGATAAAGAGCTCAATGTTTAGTATGTAAACAGTCACTTAATCTCCCTGTTTTCAATAGGGTACATCCAGCTTCAATTGTACTTGACATCCCATCCCTGGAGAAGGACATCATGCTTGGTAAGTTAGAGGGTCAGCGAAAAAGAGGAAGAACCTGGACCAGAATGGATTGACACAATGGTTGCAACAATGGGCTCAAACATAGTAACAATTATGAGAATGGTGCGGGACTGGACAGTGTTTCATTCAGTTGTATATAGGGTTGCCAAGAGTTGGAACTGACTCAATGGCATCTAACAACATCCTTCAATATGGGAGCCCTAGTGGCCCAGTGGTTAAGTGCTTGGCTGCTAACCAGAAGGTCGGCCATCAAAAACACCAGCCACTCTGTGGGAGAAAAGATCTGGCAATCTGCTTCTGTAAAGATTACAGCCTAGGAAACCATATGGGGCAGTTCTACTCTGTCCTGTAGGATCACTACAAGCCGGAATCGACTCAAGGGCAATGAGTTTTTTGTTTTGTTCTCACACTCTGCTTATGGTGACCTATCTAGGAAGAAACCTGAAGGTTATTCTCTGAAGATGGTCAGATAGAACCCCGTTGCCAAACCAAACCTGTTACTGTCAAGTCGATTCTGACTCACAGTGACCCTGTAGGACAGAGTAGAACTGCCCCATACAGTTTCCAAGCAGTGCTGGAGGATTTGAACTGCCAAAATTTTGGTTAGCAGCTGTAGCTTTTAACCACCACACCACCAGGGTTTCCTGTTCAAAGAGACATTCTGTATATTGAAGGATGTTGTTGTGGTTATGTGCCATCACGCTGATTCTGACTCATAGCTACACCATAGGACAGAGTAGAACTGCCCCACGGAGTTTCCAAGGCTGTAATCTTTATGGATACAGGCTGGCACACCCTTCTCCCGAGGAGCAGCTGGTGGATTTGAGCTGCTGACCTTTCAGTTAGCATCTCAGGGTTCAACCACTGTACCACCAGGGCTCCTTGGCAGAGGGCAAGGGAATCTGGAAATGTAACTGCTGCCAGGCTGGTGGCTCTTTGGTGTCAATTGGCTTCCTGGTTCACTCCACTGATTTTACTTTGTAGCTTTTTAAAGTCTGATGTTACTTATCCTTCATTGATCTGCCTTCCAGTTTCTGAAAATGGATTGTTATGTCTTCTATTCTTTTCTTTGTCTTTGTAGGCTTAAGTCTTTTGTAAAAATTTCTTTACTGTCACTTTGTAAAGGATTCTGGGGAGAGTGGAAAGTGATGTTTGTGTTAAATCTGCCACTTTATTCAGTAGTCAGCTTATATTGTGCGTGTACGTGGGTGTGTGTGGGTGTAGGTTATGTTTGCATAAATAAACATTTATTAAATTGTAATATACATACAGAAAGCGCATAGATCATAACTGTACATCAGTGTAACCAAAGAAATAGACTATTACTAGCACACCAGTAGCTTCTTTCACATCTTAAACCCAAAGTTAACCATTCCTCTGATAACAGTCATCATAAACTACCATTGCTTATTTTTGAATTTTGTATAAATGGATTCATACCATGTGTATTCTGCTTCATATAGTTTCTTTAACAAAGTTATTTATGTGGCAATCTTCTACATTGTTGGGTGCAACAAAAGTTCGTGCATTTTTCATTGTCGTATAATATTCTTACTGATGGGACTTTGAGTTGTAGTTCTCTTGATGGATTTTTGAGTTATTTTCAGTTGTAGGATGATACAAATAATGCGACTGTGAAAATTCTTATCCATAACTTTTGATGCACTGAAATTTCATTTCTTTGGCTGTAGACCTAGAAGTGAAATACATGCATCATACGTAACGTATATTTTAGTCCAGTGATTTTATTTAAGGATTTTTCATCATTTACAATAATAACCTGTATTTATAACTGCACAATCATAACCCTCAAAGAATTACAAAGTTAATGTTTAGTTGTGTTTCTTTTTTTATCCCTGTTTTTAAGTTGGCTATACATGGACAAGAAATCATCTAGAGAACAATGGTTTAAAAAAAGAAGACATTAAGCTGATTAGTCTGAGTAAAGCAGAGAGTTATCAAAAGAGAGCATGGAAATGAGATTAGGAAACTAGGTCGAGGTCATATTTGTGAAGCATTTGAATGTTTGCTTGGCTATCCCAGAGAGAGCTAAGGCTTATTGAAGGTTTTTCCCCCTAAAGAGTAGCACAGTAAAAGGTCTATTTTAGAAAAATATTTCTGTGTTAGTATGAAAGAGGTAGATCAGCAAGAAAAGAGGCTGAATTAGAAAACTTAAGTGTAAAAATTCCTGCAGACTAGAAAAATTTTTTTTTAAAAAATAATTCTTTTATGTGGATCAAATTCATAGAATTCTCTACCTATCATTATTTGGAAAAGCTCTTCAATAAATTGAAAGTATCATAGCAGATGAAGCCCCTGGGTGGTGCAAATGGTTATATGCTCACGAAGACAGGCCTAGAGATTTGCTTTGAAAACTCTATGGAGGTCAGTTCTACTCTACGCATCTGGTGGCCACAAGTTGGGATCGATTCGATGGCAACTTAACAACATTGTAGCAAGTGAACATGGTCTTTAGTTAGTAATGAGATATTCCACACAAGTTGATACGTTAATATAAGCTGCTTTACCAATAAGTATCTGTTTTGTGCAATTTGGTCAAAGATTTGAGACTTTTTTACTTGAGCTATGTAATTGTTTTTTTCAATAAAACCTAAAGAAGAATGCAATAAATAAATAACCACAGGGTTTCCCAGTTCTTTGTCATTTATAAGATACGAATGATAATGCCTATGGGTATACCTGCCTCATATATATACATACAGTATACTAGTTGCTGTTGAGTTGATTCCAACTCATGTAGACCACACGGGTGCAGAGAAAAACTTCCCTTCATAGGGTTTACATGGCAGTGAACTTTTGGAAGCAGATTACTAGGCCTTTCTTTCAAGGTACCTCTTGGTGGGCTCAAACTGCAAATCTTTTCATTAGTAGCTGAGCACTTAACTGTTTGTACCACTTGGAGACTCTTTTTTTTTTTTTTTTTTTAACAATAGACCCTCTTAAGTAGATTTTAAAGTGTTACTTGTAGCATACTGATGAAAGCTTCTCAGCATGGAGTACACAAGGGTGACAGCTATATGAAAGCATGGGTTTTAATCCAAGTTTCTTCTGTCTCTGTATTTCAAATTTGGACATTTTAAGGACAATTTAATTTGTAAATGAGTTCTCTGGCTCCAGAGCTAAAATTCACTAAATGATTTGCTAAAACACATTTCACAAGAGTAACATAACTGTCTACTGGAAGTAGAAGCATCTTGAAAAGTCCAGGTGTTTAACGTCATAATCTTAGCAAAACCTCAGATTTAACATTTCAACTACAACTATCAAGACAAGTAAACTATTCTCATTTTGAATGTTTCTTGGTGCAAAAAAAAATATCAAGCCTTAAAAGTTGAAATACATACTACTTCAAAGTGCTTTGGAGCCCCAGTGATGCAGGAGTTAAGAGTTTGGCTGCTAACCGAAAAAATTGATAGTTCAGATGCACCAGCTGTTCCTTGGAAACGCTATGGGGCAGTTCTACTCTGTCCTATAGGATCTCTACAAGTCAGAATTGACTTGACGACAAAGGGTTTTCTAAGTGCTTTGGAAAAAATTTTGGAGGGCCCAAGGAACAAAATCCTAAAATCTCAAGTAATCTGAAATAAACAAACAAAAACCCCACAACAATGCCACTGAAATATTAAATAACAAATACCAAAAATCCTTCCATAACAAATCCTCATCACGTGTAATACATGATGGAAAATAAAATACTTTTTTATTTTGTTGAGAGAAATTTTTGACAAAGTTTCCAAATAAAGTTACAAAAAATGAGGAAGAATTAAACAAAATAAATATCACTCAAATGTTACTAATATAAAAAGCAGATTCATTAGTATAGGAAACCTCCTATGAAAGGACAAATACTAAAAAGAATCTTCACATTTCAGGATACCTATTATTGGAATGTATCCAATATTAGTAAATAGAAGAAGCTCAAGTGGTAAGCAGATCCACGGCCTGCTCCACAGAAGCAGAGCTCAAACTTATAAGTAGCATTCTCTTTCAAATTTTCCCCATATTTTGATTCTTTTTTCATTGTTTTCTCTGTTTATATCCACTACTCCCTAGAACATATCATCCCAAAACCATCAAATCTCTCACTCTCATTTTTTTTTACAACTTTTATTACTCAATATCTAGGAAAAGGAAATTATATTCCAGAAAACTAAGTCTAAACTGATAATAAAACCAAAGTATGTACATTACCACATTCTCTATGAATTTTTATGACCTCAATTTGTGTTAGAATACATGTCCCCCCTAATCCATCCTATTAGATCATTAGCTAAAACCTACTTTTTTCACTGTCCTATTAAAAGGAGGCCACTCATTTCCCCATTATTCCCATTATCATAATATTCCTCTGGTTCCACCCTGCCTGCCAACGACCACTCTTCTCACGAAATCCCAAGTATATCCCTCTCTTCTTACCGTGTCACAATTAGCTACTAACTTCAGAGTCACAACTTGATGTGATTTTAAGATTATTCCACCTGACTCACTTCTTAAATTTATAAGCTACCATCATCAGAATACCTGTGTGGATGACGATCACGTCCATATGTAGCCTCAAGGTTCATTGCTGTTGTTGTTGTTAGTTCCCATGGAGTAGATTCTGACTCACAGGAATTCCATGTGTGCAGAGCAGAACTGCTCCGTTAAGATCCTGTCATTTAATATTTTTTACCACTTCTCTAGTTAGCCGCAAACTAGATGAAGACCATTCCTCTGATCACAACCCCCTTCCTTTACCCCTTTCAGTTACCCCACTGTATCCAAATTTTGAACCAAGGACATCCACCAATTCATTACTCCTTTTTAAGCCTCATGGCCTTCCAATTCCTTCATGATTCAATTCCTTCATATATTTTAGCTCTACTCTCAACAGACTCTCATATCTCCAAGATCTTTCTCTACACTACCCATAAAATCCATTGCCGTTGAGTCAATTCTGACTCATAGAGACCCTACAGGACAGAGCAGAACTGCCCCCATAGGGTTTCCCAGGAGCACCTGGTAGATTCAAACTGCCTACCTTTTGGTTAGTAGCTATAGCACTTAACCACTACACCGCTGGGGTTTCCATTCTCTACACTAGACATTGACGATTCCCAACTGTGGTTCAGACCAAGGGTCTATTTGCATTATCTGTATAAAACTGCATAGCCTTGTCAAATTGATAGTTTCCAACATCAGATAGACCCTCAACTGTTGTTTGGTCATCTTTTCACTAATTTCTAGTTCATTAATTTTCTATTTTCCTATGTGGCTATTTCAGCCACTTGCTTCCAGTCAGCCAAACAAATCCTAACAGAACAAACAACATAAATGGCCCCATAAAAAAATGGAGACAGACATGCTCAAGTACTACTGTGGGTTCACAATTCCAAGCATATTCCCCTGTGGTCTCTGAGGAAGATGTGCTCTGTCTAAAGCCAAGGGAATTCAGTCCACTTCTGCCATTGCCCAGAAACCCTTTCATTTACTCTGAGTCTTGCTACTTTGTTATCCCCTCCCTTTCTCACCTTCACCATTAATTCCTCTCAATTATCCTAGAAATAGGTGGAAGTAATCCCCATTCAAAAGAAACTCTTAATATCTAAAATTCCCCCTTTGAAAGGGAAGAAAAAAGACAGTAACTTTACAGTGGAAAATTCTGAAAAACAACTTCAGCCAAGTGATCAAGGTCAAAACCAACAGTCATAAATAAGGTTGATAGTATGTACCTTGATATGATGTGGTGAAAATGGCAGTTTACCTGTGATCTTTTTTCCAAAACCCATAACCTCAGTCCAATAGAGAAGCATCTTACAATATATCTGACCAGTATGCCTCAAAGCTTCCAAGATCACCAGAAAAAAAAAAAAAAAAGGGAAGTCTGAGAAACTGTCACTGCCAAAAGGAACCTAAGGTAAATGCAATATGGTATCCTTTACTGAAATCCTGGAACAGAAAAAGAACTTTAGGTAAAACTAAGAAAATCTGAATAAACTATGAGTTCAGTTAATAAGAATGTATTGATATTGGCTCATTAATTGTAACAAATAGGTGTCTGGGTGGTGCAAATGGTTTGCACTGGACTGCTAACCTAAAGGATGGCAGTTTGAACATGCCCAGTGGTGCCAGGGAAGAAAGGCCTGGCAATCTATTTCCATAAAGTTTAACCAAACAAACCAAACCCACTGTCATCAAGTCGATTCTGGACTCACAGCAACCCTACAGGACAGAGTAGAACGGTACCATAGAGTTTCCAAGGAGTGCCTGGAGGATTTGAACTGCCAGCCTCTTGGTTAGCAGCCGTAGCACTTAGCCGCTACGCTGCCAGGGTTTCCCCCCATAAAAATTACAACCCAGAAAAGCCCTATGGAACAGTTCTACTGTAATACCTAAGGTCACAATGAGTTGGAATCAACTCAATGGCAATGGGTTAATTGTAACAAATGCATCATACTAATTAAAAAAAAAAAAAAACTATCTACTGTTGAGTAGATTCCTATTTATTCCTATCAATCCCATGTGTGTCAGAGTAGAACCATGCTCCTACGGTTTTTAATGATCAATTTTAGGAAGTAGATCACTAGGCACTTTTTTCTCAGGTGTCTCTGAGTGAATTTGAACTGCCAACCTTTCACTTAGCAGATAAGTATGTTAGCCTTTGGCACGTAATCATCTGCTTATAAGTCTTTGAAAGCTCCTTACTGTCCGTAAGATAAGTTCCAAAGTCTTTAGTGTGGTTTTCAAGTTCCCTCACAATCTACTCACCAGTTATCTCCAAAACCTCATTCCCCTCACTTCAATCTATGTCCCCACGATTTAGCCATATCATATACTTATCTTTTGATGATGCTTCTGTCTGGAACTTTTTCTCCTTTTTTTCTCCCACAGTCAAGTTGCACTTACTCTCTCAAGTCCAATTAGAGTGTCATGTCTACTTGAAAGCCTTTCCTGTTAACCCCCAGGCCAAGATTTCAAAGAATTTTATTTATAACTCCATCAGAGGGCATAAGCCCATTTGTAATTATTTGTATTTGTCTCTATCTCCCCTATTTTGATATGTACTAGCAGCACAATGTAATCATAACTGATTCACCAGCATCTGAAGGATATAGAACTTTTTTAAAAAAGGATATCTGCATACATAAATAATACAAAGAGAGTATTTTTGTGTATAATCACAGGATCCTAAAGGTACTTCAATCATTCTTATCTTAAATGGGATAAATTTTAAGAAAAATACAATAAAGTAATTAGAATTCTGCAGGATTATTTGATTCTATTATTTTTTAAACATTGAAACTTTATTTTGTAGCTATTTTAACCATCTCTGCAGACACTAAATCTCTAATAGGTACAAACTCTTAGTCACTTATATACACAAAAGTTAGCTTTTCAGCTTTTTAACAAAGAGAATAGCTATGATCTAACACTTTCTGTGATATTAAGTAAGGAAATAATAAATTAGTGACTAGGAAGCAAAGGACGGAAATAAGCAAATGGCAAAATAAAAGTTCTATAAACATCCAAAAGATTAAAACAAACCAACAAACACAATTAACATCCAACATCCAAGGCCTCTGGGCTGCGGTATTGATGATCAGGAAGTAAAGAGTTGAGATTTGGACAAGGGAAGGCAGAGTACAGTCTGAATCTCTCCTGGATTCCGCACTGTCCTGACGTATAGTCTTCCTGGATAGAAATAAAGTTAAATGATCTATGTTTGAATGGAAGAAGTTGAACGGAAGCGCTCTCTAGTACTTACAAATTTCTCCACTTAAACTATGTCAATCAAAGTATTCATTCATTTACCAAATAAAAATCAAGTGCCTCACATGAACCAAGCACTTTTCTAGGCACTAGGAAAGCATTCCAGCACTCATCTGTTAATTTGCCATACTGTGGTGGCTTGTGTGTTACTGTGGTTCTGGAAGCTATGCCATCTGTATTTCAAATACCAGCAGGGTCTCCCATGGTGGACAGGTTTCAGTGCAGCTTTCAGACCAAGACAAATGAGGAACAAGGACCTGGTGATCTACTTCTAAAGAAGAAGAAAAAAAAAAATTGGCCAGTGAAAATCTTATGGATCGCAGCCAAACATTGTCTGATATAGTCCCAGAAGAAGAGCCCTTTGGGTTGTAAGACAGTCAAAATAAGACTGAGGAAGAGCTTCCGCCTCAAAGTAAAGTTGGCCTTAATGATGTGTATAGAGTAAAGCTTTCAGAAATTCCATTTGCTGAGATGGCACGACTCAAAATGAAAAGAAACAGCTGCAAACATCCACTAATAATCAGAAAATGGAATGTACGAAGTATGAATCTAGAAAAATTGGGAGTCCTAAAAAATGAAATAGAATGCATAAACATCTATATCCTAGGCGTTAGTGAGCTGAAATAGGCTGATATTGGCCATCTTGAATCTGAAAATCATATGGTCTACAATGCTGGAATGACAAATTGAAGACGCATGGAATAGCATTCATCCTTAAAAAAAGTTACAAAATCTGTCCTGAAGTACGATGCTGTCAGTGATACCATAATACCTGTCCACCTACAAGGAAGACCAGTTAATACGACTATTATTCGAATTTACATAACAACTACAAGGCCAAAGATGAAGAAATTAAAGACTTCTACCAACTTTTGCAATCTGAAATTGATCGAACATACAATCAAGATGCATTAATAATAACTGGTGATTGAAATGCAAACGTTGCAAACAAAGAAGAAGAATCAGTAATTGGAAAATATGGCCTTGGTGATAGAAACACTGGAGAATACATGACAGAATTTTTCAAGATCAATGATTTAGTCATTGCAAGTACTTTTTTTCAACAACATAAGTGGTGACTATACATGTGGACCTTGCCGAATGGAATACAAGTGAATCAAATCAACCACATCCATGGAAAGAGAAGATGTAGAAGCTCAATATTATTAGTCAGAACAGAATGCAGATGAGACCGTTAACTGCTCATATGCAAATTCAAGTTGAAGCTGAAGAAAATTAAAACAAGTCCACTAGAGCCAAAGTATGACCTTGAGTATATCCCATCTGAATTTAGAGACTGTCTCAAGAATAGATTGGACTCATTGGACACTAATGACTGAAGACCAGATGAGTTGTGGGATGACATCAAAGACATCACTCATGAAGAAAGCAAGAGGTCATTAAAAACACAGGTAAGAAAGAAAAGACCAAAACAGATCTCAGAAGAGACTCTGAAACCTACTCTTAAACAGGCAGTAAAAAGAGTAAGACAGAAGATTTCAAAGGGTAGCTGGAGAAGAAAAAGTAAAGAATTATAGTTATATTTAAATGTGCAAAGACCTGAGTTAGAAAATGAAAAGTGAAGAACACGCTCAGCCTTCCTCAAGCTGAAAGGACTGAAGAAAAAATTCAAGCATCAAGTTGCAATGTTGAAGGGTCCTATGGGCAAAATGGAAACCCTGGTGACGTAGTCATTAACAGCTACGGCTGCTAGCTAAAAGGTCAGCAGTTCAAATCCACCAGGCGCTCCTTGGAAACCTAATGGGGCAGTTCTACTTTGTCCTTTAGGGTCACTATGAGTCAGAATTGACTCAACGGCAGTGGGTGAATATGGGCAAAATATTGAACAACACAGGAAGTGTCAAAAGAAGATGGAAGGAAGGAATGCACAAAGTCACTGTACCAAAAAGAATTTGTTGACATTCAGCCATTTCAGGAGGCAACATATGATCAATAACCGATGGTACTGATGGAAGAAGTTCAAGTTGCATGAAGGGATAGTGAAAAACAAGGCTCCGGGAATTGACCGAATACCAATTGAGATGTTTCAAAGAACAGATGCAATGCTGGAAGTGTTCACTTGTCTATGCCAAGAAATTTGGAAGACAACTACCAGACCAATCAACTGAAGAGTTCCATATCTGTGCCCATTCCAAAGAAAGGTGATCCAACAGAATGAAGAACTATCAAACAATATAATTAATATCACACACAAGTAAAATTTGCTGAAGGTAATTCAAAAACGGTCACAGTAGTACATCGATGGGACCTGTCCGAAATTCAAGCCAGATTCAGAAGAGGATGTGGAATAAGGGATATCATTGCTGATGTCAGATGGATCATGGATGAAAGCGGAGAATACCAGAAGGATGTTTACCTGTGTTTTATTAGCTATGCAAAGACATTTGACTTTTGGATCATAATAAATTATGGATAATATTGAGAAGAATGGGAATTTCATAACACTTAATTATGGTTATGAGAAAGCTATACATAGACCAAGAGGCAGTTGTTCAAAGAGAACAAGAAGGTATTAAGTTGTTTAAAATCAGAAAAGATTTTAAACAAAAGTGCATCAGCATTGTGTCTTTTCACCACACTTATTCAATCTGTATGCTGAGCAAATAATCCAAGAAGCTAGACTATACGAAGAAGAACACTACATCAGCGTTGGAGGAAGACTTTTTAACAACCTGTGAAATGCAGAGGACACAATCTTGCTTGCTGAAAGCAAAGAAGATTTGAAGCACTTACTGTTGAAGATCAAAGACTACAGCCTTCAGTGTGAATTACACCTGAACATAAAGAAAACAAAAATTCTCACAACTGGACCAATAAACATCATGATAGATTGAGAAAATATTGAAGTTGTCCAGGATTTCATTTTACTTGGCTCCACAATCAATGCCCATAGAAGCAACAGGCAAGAAATCAAATGATGTATTACATGGGACAAATCTGTTACAAAAGACCTCTTTGAAGTGTTAAAAAGCAAAGATGTCATTTTGAAAACTAAAGTGCACCTGACCCAAGCCAGGATATTTTCAATCACCTAATATGCATACCAATGCTGGACAATGAATAAGGAAGATGAAGAAGAATTGATGCTTTTGAATTACGGTTTTGGCAAATAATATTGAGCGTATACTATGGACTGCCAGAAGAAGGAACAACTACGACTTGAAAGAATTACAGGCAGAATTCTCCTTAGAAGTGATGATGGCTTGACTTCATCTCACGAACTTTGGACATGTTATCAGGAGTAACCAGTCCCTGGAGAAGGACATCATGCTTGCTAAAGTATAGGGTCTTTGAAAAAGAGGAAGACCTTCAACAAGATGGATTGACACAGCAGCTGCAACAATGAGCTCAAACATGGTAATGATGGTGAGGATGTCACAGGACCAGGCAGTGATTCATTCTGTTGTACGTTGGGGTTGTTATGAGCCAGATCTGACATGATGGCGCCTAACAGCAGGAAAGGAATTTAGTGCCCTATCGTCATGTACCTTATATTCTCATGGGGAAAAAATACAAACAGGATGAGGAAGTAAAAAACATAATAAAAATTTTTTATAGAACATTGTACGGAGAAAAATAAAACAAGGTTGTCAGAGAACAAACAAGATGGTAGATTGAGAGGGGAAGAATTCGGTAAGAAGATTATGTTTAATAAAGAAAATCATTAGAGAGTTGAGGAATTAAGTATATGCCTCTAGGGAAAGCAAGCATAATGGCAAAGAGGCAGGGATGAGTTTGCTTGACTAAGGAGGTTAATGTAGCTGGAGTGGAATGAGAGAAGAGGAGAAAGAGAGTGAGCTCAGAGAGACAATGTGGAACTACATTATTTGGGTCTTGATGCTACTGTAATGACTTCAGTTTTTGCTTGTAGGAGTTGTGAAGCCTTCGGAGGGTTTTAAGCAAAGAAGTAACACACTTTTTTTTTTTTTTAATTGTGTTTTAACTGAAAGTTTACAAACCTAGTCAGTCTCCCATACAAAAACTTACACACCTTCCCATGTACTCCTAGCTGCTCTCTTCCTAACGAGACACTCATCCTCTCCACCCTGTATTCCCCATGTCCACTCAATCAGCTCCTGTCCCCCTCTGCCTTTTCATCTCAGCTCTGGATAGGAGCTGCCCACATAGTCTTCTGTGTCTACTTGAGCCAAGAAGCTCACTCCTCACCAGTATCATTTCAGTTGTGGTCAATATTGTTTCTTGTTTCATTTTGTTTTAGCCCATTCAAAAATCCAAGAAAAAAAAATTATTCAATTGATCACAATAATTTTAACTAGCTATTTTCAGGGTGAATTCACTTGACATTTGAAAGTCATATAGATGCACAGATCCATAATCTATAGGGTTACAGAAGTCCTAAGAACACATTTTGGCATAAGCTCCTACTTTGAAGTAGTTGTCTATTCAACTCAAGAAGTTTTGGGAGATGGACCCCTTTTTTTGCTATGTGGTTTATCCATATTTTGCATTTGATAAAAAGCTTATTTATAAAATGTGGAACTTTATAAAAAAATGGATGGTACTAAAGAATCACCACTGATGGAGCAAAGCTCTTCATGACTTCTTAAATTGTTCTATTTGGCCAGGTAGCAATATTTTATAAAATTTATAATATCCTTCTTAATTGAGAATGTTTTCTGAAAACTACTGTTAAAAATAAATAAGAATGGTGAATTCTATGTGCTACTAATAATTATTTTTTCTAACGTTCAGTTATTAATATAGTACAGTACCTGTCTCTTACTATATGGTCTAAGCTTTTTCTCCTTAATGTTAGCAATCTGGAAACCCTGGTGTCGTAGTGGTTAAGTGCTACGGCTGCTAACCAAAGGGTTGGCAGTTCGAATCCGCCAGGCGCTCCTTGGAAACTCTATGGGGCAGTTCTACTCTGTCCTATAGGGTCGCTATGAGTCAGAATAGACTCGACAGCACTGGGTTTGGTTTTTGGGTTGGTTACCAATCTATGAATGTTCTAACTTTTTTTTTTAATTTCTTTCCTGAAATGGCATGTCTACCTGCACTATAGCATTGCATGATGTCTACTTTTATCAAAGTCCAATCAATTTCTCTTTATTTTGTATTTCTTTGTTCAAAGAGAGGATGCTCAGATACTTTCATGAATGCACTCTTAAACTTTGAGTTCCCATTTCTGTGTGAGAAATCAGTAACTGTTACTAACTCTAAATTTATGTGAATAAGTAAAACTGTTAGAATTCTATTCCGTTACAATTCACCAGTTACCTCAAAATCCGTCTTTTTTTACAAATGACTTTCATTAAGCACTTGAACAGATTCTTATTTTCCAAAAAATAAAATAAACTCAAAGTAAAAGTAAAGAAGAGCCTAGGAAAGTAGCACATGATAGAACTAACCAGGATGCTAATGACAAGACTAAATATTATTGCTGAAACAGCATTCTTTGGCATTGGAGATTTCAGTGGGTGCAGAATTACATACCGTGAAGGTTCTTTGCTTGGCATAGTGGATGTGGTAACTCTATTACCATGCATTAGTGAACGTACATCCTTTGTCGAGTCATACTGTGTTACTTCTCTGGAAATATATATTTCTTGGTGCTGGTACAAGATATCATACACCTGCTAGAAATTGTTGCTACATGGAAATGGATAAAACGACAGTTAACATTTATTGAGGGCTAAATAGATCAGGCAAAGTGTGGCTCTGTAAGGTCACTATGAGTTGGAGCTGACTTGGTGGCAACTAACAATAACAAATAGGTGCAAACAAACACAAATCTGATCTTGCCCCTCCTGTGTTTCAGGTGCCAAATCATTTTGAGAATAATGGCAGAAGTGCTACAAACTTCTGCACAGTGTGACCCTTACCTCCCTCTCCTACATCAACTCTTACTACAATCCATTTGTTCTCTGCATTCCAGGTTATTCTTTCAGTACTTTAACCATGCCATGCTCTCCACCCCCATAGGGCTTTGGATATGCTGTTCCCTATCTTGCAATCTCCCATTCACACACACACACTAACATACGCACACACCTGGTAAAATTTTATTCATCTTTCTAATATCAGCTCAGTGGTCATTTCTTCAAAGAAACCTTAGATGACTCCTTAATTTTGTTGATTTTTTTTTACTATACATTCTTTTTAGATATCATGTGCTATCAGTATAAATCACTATTGTAATATTTATGTGATTGTATAATTAATGTTTTTCTCCACTACTAACCTTAAGCTCCACGACAGCATGTCTACTTTTACTCACCATTTCATTACCAGAATTTAGAATTATTATTCAGTCAACATTTGCCAATGAATGAGTGAATCTGTCAATAAACAATAAAAAAAACCTCTAAGGTATGAGAATCCTCATCTTCCAGATAAGAAAACTAAACTTGCAGATGTGCCTTCCTTCCCCCGAGATCATACAGTTAGTAAATGACATATTTGATCCCAGATGTGTCTGATTCCAAATCTGCATCTTTCCACACAAAAAGAGATAAGCAATGGGGACGGTAGTAAAAGTGGATTTAGGACAGAACGTCTATGAACTCAGTCTACTAGAATCCTTAGACAAGACTCCTGATCTCTTCTTTACATATGGATGCTGTCTTAGTTTCCTAGGACTGCCATAGCAAAATATCAAAGTGGGAGGCGTTAAAGAACAGAAATTATTTTCTCACAGTTTCAGAAGCTAGAAGTCTGAATTCAGGCTGTTGGCAGAGCTATGCTCTCTTTCTCTTTCTTTCTCTTTCTCTGTTGGCTCTGGAGAAAAATCCTTCCTTATCTCTTTCAACTTCTGGCAGCCCCAGGTGTTTCTGGCATTCCTTGGTTTATGGATGAATACATGCTGTCTTACCTGTGTGTGTGAATCTTTCTCTATCTATCCTTCTCTTATATAAAAGGCTGCTCAGAAGCAATTAAGGTTAGGATTCTCCTTTGTAGGCATGAATTTGTTAATTTAACTGGTAAATTAACTGATAACATCTGCAAAGAAAAACCTTATTTCCCCAAACAGGGTCACATTGACTAATACAGCAGTTAGGATTTCAACACACCTCTTGGGGGAACACAATTCATCCATAACAGATTCTAGTGCATATAATGCTGACATAAATCATAAACGGCAAGTCAACACAGTGAAAATTATCACCAATACATCAGCTTAAAATCCAAAGAACAGGGTGGACACAATAGTATGTTTTTCCAAACGGACTTTTAAAAGATAAATTCCATTCCTTCTCATTTCTCCTAACTAGCTTTTAGGAACTATTAATCAATGGATCAATGGAAACTAATTATTCTCATTTACTGGTACAAATTCTTTGACAGATAATTTAGTTCCTTAACAGAATAGTTTTGTTTCGTGTCTTGTAGTATCGGCAAGTCATCTTCTCTCCCAGGCATTCCTTTGACTTCCCATTGTCATTATAATCTAATATAAACTACTTTTCATGAACTTCGGTGTCTTCTACATTTCTG
The DNA here is from genome assembly GCF_024166365.1 of Elephas maximus indicus. Classification (NCBI taxonomy): domain Eukaryota; kingdom Metazoa; phylum Chordata; class Mammalia; order Proboscidea; family Elephantidae; genus Elephas; species Elephas maximus. Next base: position 54,148,441 of record NC_064833.1, on the reverse strand, counting down.
AATCAATATGATTTTCTCATCTAAAGTTTTCTACTATTTTTTTAAATTCCCTGAGCTTATGTTTATAGGACATGAAAAATTATTCAGTCAAACTTGTTACTTGTCACAATTAGATTAAAAAAAAGTTTAATACGACTGTATTTTTCCTATGAAAATTAGTACATTTGTGGTTGCACAACCTAAGACCCGTCTTTGTCTTCATTTATGGCTTGCCCATTTTATACTGAAGTCTTTTCTCAGCCAGACTTATTCTTTCTGGTGTTTATTTTCAATAGTCTAAATATAGTATTCTACGCAGAAAACAAATCCCTTTCCCACAAAATCTGTGACTCACATTATTCTCAGCCCTGCTACTAAAATACAACTTCCTTTACCAGATCTTTTGTCAATTACTGGGCTGAAATACTTTCCACTTCAAATATACCACCTAAGATACCCAACTCCAATTCATAGTGACGCTATAGGGCCAGGTATAACTGCCCCACAGGGTATCCAAGGCTGTAAGCTTTATGGAAGCAGACTGCTGTTGGTGGGTTTGAACTGCTGACTCTTTCAGTTAAGAGTCGAGCACTTAACCACTGTGCCACCAGGTCTCTTGCCACTTAAGAGAGAGAGAGTGAAATATTATAGTATTTTCTGAAAGCATGTCAATGTACCTCTTATGCTGCAACTGCTGATTTTTCTTGAGAGATTATTTTCTCTGTAAAACTTCATAAATTAAATCCAGATATCCTTTTCCTAATCCCTAGTGTGTCTATACCTTGAAGCTACAAATACCTTGAAATACTGGGCTAAGCACAATATAATTAGAGAAGCAGGCTTCTTCTTCCAGAATGTCCAAAAAGTGTTTCAGCTTAAAATCTTGGCCTTTCTAGCTGGTTTCCCAACATCCACCTCTGCCACTGTTCCCATGCCAATCAAGGTGATCTCCTTGAAAATCAAACCTGAATTCTCCCCACCACATTCAAAACATTTGAATAATTTATAATTGCTCTTAGGTGAAGCCCAAAGGACTTAACATCTCATATTATGCCTCCTGATGGTGATACACTTACTAGGGTCTCCTATACTGGCTTTCTTTCAGTTATTGAACACTTGTTACTCCCTGCCACAGGGCCTTTGCATATGATATTTCCTCTTCCTGGGAAGTTTTCCCTCAACCACTACCACTTATGCTAGATCACTTTTTCTTCTATGAGATATAAGTTCAACTCTGATAGTTTTGTTTGCAGATATACCTTAATAGTTTTATTACAGCATTCCATGTCTTTATGTGCTCTCAAAGCACCATGAAATTCAGTAATTAATATCTGTTTTCCCAAAAAAGGATCACAGTCCACTATTATTTCTCTAGTACCAAGTATAGTGTATGACTTATGAATAAATGCATTAGTGAGTAAATGGATATATATGGTTGTAGTACTCTTTCTAGGATGAGAGTGAGCCATTGTTGAATGGCTGTCACAGATAGATAGCTGATATAAGAAAAAGAAAAAGTTAGAACTCTGTTTTTACACCAAAACAAAACAAAATTTGTTGCTGTCCAGTTGATTCCAACTCATGGTGACCCTATATTTTTACACAGATCTTGACATCTGTAATGGATTGAACTGTGTCCCCCCAAAATACGTGTCAACTTTGTTAGGCCATATATGGTTGTCCTCCATTTTGTGATTATCCTTTATCTCTGCCCTGTGGTTTTTTTTTAGGGTGGGATGTAATAACACACTTGCTCAGGCCACATCCTTGATCAAATGTAAAAGGAGTTTCCCTGGGGTATGGCCAGCACCACCTTTTATCTTCCAAGAGATAAAAGGAAAGTGAAGCAAGCAGAGAGTTGAGGACCTCACACCATCAAGAAAGAAGCATGGGAACTGGACTAAACCAAAAGCAAAGAAGTTTCCTGAATAAACTGAATGCTTCAAAGGCCAGAGTAGCAGGGGCAGAGGTTTGGGGACCATGGTTTCAGGGGACATCTAAGCCAATTGGCATAATAAAATCCATTAAGAAAGCATTCTGCATCCCACTTTGAAGAGTGGTGTCTAGGGTCTTAAACCCTAGCAAGAAGCCATCTAAGATGCATCAATTGGTCTCAACCCTCCTGGATCAAAGGAGAATGAAGAACACCAAGGACACAAGGTGATTACGAGCCTAAGAGACAGAAAGGGCCACATGAACCAGAGACTACATCATCCTGAGACCAGAAGAACTAGATGGTGCCCGGCTACAACCGATGACTTCCCTGACAGGGAACACATCAGAGAACCCCTGAGGGAGCAGGAGAACAGTGGGATACAGACCCCAAATTCTCATAAAAAGACCATACTTAATGGTCTGACTGAGACTAGAAGGACCCCGGTGGTCATGGCCCCAGACCTTCTGTTGGCCCAGGACAGGAACCATTCCCAAAGCCAACTCTTCACACATGGATTGGACTGGACAATGGGTTGGAGAGGGATGCTGGTGAAGAGTGAACTTCTTGGATCAGGTGGACACTTGAGACTATGTTGGCATCTCCTGCCTGGAGGGGAGATGAAAGTGTAAAGGGGGTTAGAAGCTGGTGAAATGGACATGAGACAGAACGGAGAGAGAGAGCGGGCTGTCTCATTAGGGGGAGAGTAATTGGGAGTTTTGTGTGAGAGATTAACTTGATTTGTAAACTTTCACTTAAAGCACAATAAAAATTATAAAAAAAGAAAGAAAGAAGCGCCGGGAGCAGAGTGCGTCCTTTGGACCTGGGGTCCCCGTGCAGAGAAACTCCTAGTCTAGGGAAAGATTGATGACAAGGACCTTCCTCCAGAGCTGACAGAGAAAGACTTCCCCTGAAGCTAAAGCCCTGAATTTGGACTTCTAGCCTATCAGACTGTGAGAAAATAAATTTCTCTTTGTTAAAGCCACACACTGTGGTATTTCTGTTACAGCAGCACTACATGGCTAAGACATTTTACTTGCTCATTTTGATCACTAAGCTATGCTCTCAATAGTCAGATCATGGAAAATATAATCCATTCCATGCCAATGCTTATAACCATGATTGAGAATATTGATTATATGCTCTTAAATTTGTCTTCATTCTTGCAATGGATAGTGAGAATTCAGTTTTTAGCACATAACTGACAAAGCATAGGGAGAAAGCCTACTTTACACACAGTAGGCTGCATCTTGTAATAAAAGGAGGGGTAGGCTATGGAGTAAGAAAGAACTAAATTTGAATCTTTTTTCCTGGGTTGGAATGATATGAATTTCTAGGTGTGTGACCTTGAGTAAGTTATGTTAACTGAGTTTATTTCTGTAAAATGAGGATAAATCTATCTGCCAGAACTATTGTAACAAAATAATAAAAATATTAACCATTGGGGTGAGAATAGAGCTTCCATTCATGGTATTTTCTGCCATTTTCTATTGTTGGGTATTGATGTTGATAATGGTGATGATATAATTACGAGGAACACCATCATTACCATATTAGAGCTGGGTGAACCTGATCATCCCATCTATAAAATAAGATTGTCCCAAACGATTCTGATACCCAAAATAAACAATTTATCATCACTTTTGTCAGCAGTTTATTTTTTAAAATATATTTTCTACTTGGATTTACTTCTTTATAACTGACTTGGTTGTTAATTATCATATATAAAGATTTCCTTTCCTTTTTTCCACTGAAGATATTTTCTCTGGATTATGCAATCATTGCAATCTCATCAGTTTCATGACTATCCAGGGAAATGAGTGATCAATCCTGAGTAGCCTGAAGGAAACCAGTTGAGGTCACTGAAGTCAATATGTTTAGCTTGCAATCATTTATCCTGTATATTTGCAAAATCACAAAGCTTATTTCACAAAGCTTCATTTGGAGTCAGCAGAAATTATGTTTCAGGATTCTGTAGTTGTTTTTTATTTTAAATGTGGAAAATGGACAATTAAATGATTTTTCTATCTTCAATGAACAATTTGTTCCACTTTCAGTTGGAAATGAATTAAAATACTTCTTTGAACATGCTTGCAAAATATTCATATATTAAACAGTTTCTGAATATTTGGATAGATAACAGTGTCCTCGAAGGTAATAGACCATTTGAGTATTCTTCAATTTTATTTTGTAGTTTGAAAGTGGATAAATATTATTGTTCATATAAGGCTTAAATGATATTTTTCTAAAAATATGAGAAAACATTGTTTAATAGAAAAGAACAGTAGTTTCACTGTCAGAACCGATGTAGTAATACAGAAAACACTAGGTGAAAATAATCTTCATAAAACCACTTTCAGGAAAGCATCTCTAAGCCAAGAGAACACTAGGTGACTTTTTGGAAAAATTTCCCCAAATTGGATATGAGGCAAAAAAGAGAATTATTATCCCTTTTGTTAGTCATAGTGCCCTCTTTCATTCATATGGCATTTTAGATACTCCAGAATGTTTTATGTGCATTATTTCATTTGATCCTCCCAATAACCCTGTGAAAGGAGTAAAAGAGTCTAATATTACCTCAAAGAGGTTAAGAAGGATTTTCAAATTGGGTAACTGATAGGTGGAAAAAAGCCCAAATAAGCCCCTCTTTTGTCTCACTACCAATCCAGTACTGTCTTCCATGATACTACAAATCTTCTTCTTCTAAAAAAAATTCTTATAAGCCCATAGAGGAAACAAACAAGCAAAACTCACATAGCATTTTTATATGTGTATATGGGAAGGGGAACCTATGAAAAGTGACTTCAAAATTATTGATCAACTAACTGATGCTGATTTGTAAGTTAGCTCATCTAGAGGACCAAGTAGAACGCCCAGGTGAGATGCATACTATCTCCAATTTCAGCAAGTTCCAATAAGGAGCTGGGCTTCCATTTTTCATGACATTCAGGTTCAAGAAATAACAATTTTTCTTTGATTGTCAGAGGAATTGAGCATCATGAAACTGCCATCTCATCCCAGTAAGCATGCCTGCCCCATGCTCTGGAAAGAGAAATCATCTCTATATTCCAAGCCTCTGAACATAGCTCCCCTTTGCTGTAGAAAGAGACACCATCTCTATCTTCCAAGGCTGTTTGCTATACAAGCAGCCTTGAAAGATAGTCTACAACAAAGTCAGTGCCTCCACTCATAGGATATACAGAAACAGAAGCGATCCAGGGAGAATAATCTCTCAACAGAAGAATGTTTGAAAAGCCAAATGACTGGCACCTTGTTAGTTAAGTGTACTGAAGTGGTAACTAACTACTGCTGCTGCAATTATAGTAATGCAATTTTTGTTGTTCATTTATAGTAAAACTTAACTTACTAGTTTGCTCATTCAAACCTGCATATTGTTCATGGGAAGTCGGTGAATAACAGTATAGTTTTAAAGTACTAATATAAAATAATAGTCCCCTTCCAGGGATTGCTCTCACAAAGCATGTGAGACAAAGTCTCAAAATTCTTGCTTCTAAGGAGCATTCTGGCTGTGCTTCTTCTAAGACAGATTTGTTTGTTCTTCTGGCAGTCTTTGGTATACTCAATATTCTTTGCCAACACATAATACAAAAGGCATCAATTCTTCTTTGGTCTTCCTTTTTTATTGTTCAGCTTTTGCATGCATACGAGGTGATTGAAAATACCATGGTTTGGATCAGGTGCACCTTGAGTCAGTCCTCAAAGTGACTTCTTTGCTTTTTAACACTTTAAAATGCTTTTAAACACTTTAAAGAGATATTTCGCAGACTTGTTTAAAGCAATATGCCATTTGGATTTTTGACTGCTGCCTCCATGGGCATTGATTGTGGATCCCAGTAAAATGAAATCCTTGACAACTTCAATCTTTTCTCCTTTTATCATGATGTTGCTTATTGGTCCAGTTATGAGAATTTTTGTTTTCTTGTTATCCTAACTACATTTAATGGAGGGCACATTATTGTTGGAAATAACTCGATGGGTTAGAAAGGACATAGACTTTACCACTTGACGTTCAAGTCAAGTCTCTACACATTAGAAATTACATAGTCTTGGGAATATTATGCAACTTCTGAACTTTAATTTCCTAACCCCAACACAAAAAGATGATTTACTACCTATTTCATAGGCTGTTAATAAGAGTGCTGAAACAATGTATGTAACATGGTTAGCAGAAGCCCAAGAAGTCAATACAAATTTAATTGCCTCTTCATTTCTCTCCATTCATCCGTTGTCATATATAGAGTAACACTCTACTTCCCCAAGTAATTCTCCTAGGAGACTGTGAAGATTCCTGGGGATGTAATAACTCCCTATGAATTATTCATCTCCACCCAAATCTAAAAACTCACTGCCAACAAGTCATTTCTGACTCATAATGACACTATAGTCAGAGTAGAACTGCCCCATTGGCTTTCCAAGACTGTAAATCTCTAAGGAAGCCACATCTTTCTCCCTGGGGGTGGCTGGTGGGTTTGAACCACTGACCATTAGGTTAGCAGCTAAGTGCTTTAATCAGAGCTGAATTTAGGGAGTTATTCAATATCCAGTAGCCAAAGTAGCATCTTATATCTGTTTTAGATGTGTACTTTTGTGTCTATTTATTTTCGTAAGCATCTCAAAGAATACTTTTTCAATTTGGCCAGAGTTTGAAATTGCTTTCTTGCTTAAAATGGCCCAATGAATTGATTCAATGTAGACAACAACTGGTTTGTTTTTTATTTCCCCCTGAAGTGACTAGTTGATTCATCTTCATGTAAATCTCAGTCCCAAAATATTTCTGCTGAATCAGCATCACCACTTCCTGCAGCTAGCTAGGAAGCTAATTTCAAAGAGGTTTGAAATTAAGCAAGATAATAAAGTGGACTATCTGGCTTAATTTATAGCTACTATTGACTTTGCCTTTGGCCTTGAGATCAGAAAAGCATTGCATGTGTAGACCTATCATTAGGCCAACCAAAAGAATGTAGTTAAATTACAACTATATTTGTCCTTGGTATCATTTTCTTTACTTCTCCTTACTACCCCTGCCTTGCCACATCCATAGTTTATGGCTCCTGTTCATGTGTCAAATCCACAATGGTGTGCCACCCTCCAGGCTGCCCTCCTCTAACCTTGCCTCTGCCCATATCTTGCCTTCTCCTCCCACCTCTGACTAAAATATATTTGTTCAAAGAAAATTGCCTTAAATCATTTATTTTTAAATTTCTGCTTTTTTGCTATCATGGGCTGACTTCTCCAGGTCAGATGCTGAGATGGAGTTTGGGGTGTAAAATGAGGGATTAGCACCAGCGAAAAAGGGGAAAGAAGCAAGATTAGGTAGAAAAAGAAGATGAATTGCAATGGAGATCCAACAAAGCCTTGGCCATCAGGAAGCTATGAAACAAATATTATCTTTCACAGCTCCCCTGCACTGGGCTGAAACGACTGGGTCCTTATATCCCTGCCTTGCTCAGTCAGAGCATTCAGGTTCCCCTGGGAGTGCATAAACTCAAGTACAGCTGGAGGCAATCTGCTGACCATACTCCCTGAACCTGGGTAGCAAGTCCTTCTTTGGAGGGGGATATGGACAGCGTATCTCCATGCCATACTGCTTCATATAATCAAATAATTCATACCAAAGTTCTGAGTCTAATGGCTTAATTCAGTGTTCTCTCAAACTGTTTCTTTGAATAGATGTTCAAAGGTATTCTGGAGGAAAAAATGGTTTGTGCTCAAGTAAGTCTGTGAAATTAGGAGCCATGGTGGCCTAGTGGTTAAGTGTTTGGCTGCTAACTTGCCAACTGAAAGGTCAGTGGTTAGAACCCACAAGCTGCTCCTTGGGAGAAAGAGGTAGCAGTCTGCTTCCTTAAAGATTTACACCCTTAGGAACCCTATGGGGCAGTTCTACTATGTTCTATAATGTCGCTATGAGTCGGACTCAAATGGACCGCAAAGGGTTTAAGTCTGTGAAACTTTATACAATACAAAGTTAAAGAGGTTCCTTCACTGCACCGTTTATCATCCCCATTAGTATTAACATATTAACTACTGTATTAGTTTCCTAGGACTGCCGTAACAAAGTACCATAAGCTGGGTGGCTTATAAGAACAGAAATGTATTGTCTCAGAGTTTCAGAGGCTAGAATTCCCAACTCAGGGTGTTGGCAGGGTCATACTCTCTTGGAAGACTCTAGGAAAAAATCCTCCCTTGTCTCTACCAGCTTCTGGTAGCCTCAGACTTTCCTTGGCTTGCAACTGCGTGTCACAAGGACATTTTCCCCTTGTGCATCTCTCTTTGTCTCTTCTCTTCTGTAAGTAACACCACTCAAGTTGGATTAGGACTGGCCCTACTCCAGTATGGCTCGAGTTAACTGATAATATCTTCAAAGACTCTAATTTAAACTAGGTCATATTCACAAGTACCAGAGTTAAGGAATTCAATATATCTTTGCCGGATGGGGAGGGGGGTACACAATTCAATCTTTAAGAGCTAGTAGATGCCAACAGGTAAGACATACAATGAATATTTCCCATAATCACCCACAGAATCTTTAATTTTCTCCTCATGATATATTTAACATTTTTCAGAACACTAAAGACCCACATAGCACAGTTTAGAGAACTGTCATATTATAGGACACATCTCACAAAAAAATTACAAAATTTTCCTTACTCAGGGGCCTTCTGAAAATAGAAAGTCTTAACCTGAGAGATTGATTCAATTGCTGTGAATTTAAGTACCATGAAGACAAGTGATAAAAGTGATCCTTAAGGACATAGTCTTTTTGAAGCCTTCATAAGAAGAATACTGTCTACTCTGCTATGTTTGCTATAAATTAAACAAGGATAGAATGTGATTCTTGCTCAAGGGAAATGGCGTAATATTAACACATCAGGAAATTTTAATTAATATCTGTTATGGATTCAGTTGTATCTCCCAAGAAGCTATGTTGAAGTTTTAGCCCTTCTACCTCTAGATGTGATATTGTTTGAAAATAGGGTTTTTCTTCTGTTATCAATGAAGTTAAAGAGGTCATAGCAAGGTAGGGTAGATTCTAAACTTTATGCCTTCTGAGTGGTATCTTATAAAAGGGAAACACAGACAAGGAAACAGAGGTACACATAGGGAGAAGACACCATGTGAGAATCTTTCTATCAGCCAAATACTGCCAAGAAACTCCTGGACCACCAGAAGCAGAAAGACACAAGGAAGGATCTTCACCTCAAGCCAACAGAGAGACCACAGCACCACTGATACCCCGAATTTAGACTTTCAGCCTCCAGAACTGTGAAAAAATAAGTCTCTGTTCTTTAAAGTCACCCACTTTCTGCTATTGTGTTATGAAAGGCCTAGGAAACTAGGCAATACCTATTTTGCTTTAATCTTGTCCTTCAATGAGATTGATCATCAAACCAGAAAGCTTAAAACAAACACCATATACAGAAAACTGGAATACCATGACAGGTAAGGATATACAAAGATTGTGAGTCACTTTTCATAAAAATTAAATTTGCTGATACATCAAGACTGTATTAGTTTACCAGGGCTGCCATAACAAAATACCACAAACTGGGTGGCTTATAAGAACAGTAATGTATTGTTTCACAGTTATGGGGGCTGGGAGTCTGAGATAAACTGTGTTAATTTCTTCTGAGACCTTGAAGGAAATCTGCTTCATGCCTCTCTCCTAGCTTCTGGTAGTTCTAGGCCTTCTTTGGCTTGCAGCTATAGCATCATGTGTCTTCCTTCCTCTGTCTGTCTCTTTGTGTTTCTTCTTCTCTTTTATAGGACATACTTATTAGATCTGGACATACCCTACAGGAGTATCACCTCATGTAACTTAACTAGTAACATCTTCAAAGACTTTATTTCCAAATAAGGCCACGTTCACTGGTACCAGGGGTTATAAATTCAACATCAGTTTTGGGGGGACACAATTTAATTCAGAAAAAGACTATTAAGACAAGATAAATTTTTAAGAAGAAACAAAGGGTTAATTTTGGAAACTACAAACATGTAAACAAAATCCCAACTCTTGAGAGAAAAATCTGGAGTATTGTATTAATTATTTGATTTATAAACATTTAAAACAACAAAATTTCTCCCCAAGTTAATCATGCCAAAATAAACTCATTTCATTTTTAAATTTTTATTGTATTGGCAGATTCATATAATGTTGTAGACATTATTAAACTTTTCCTGAACACAAGTTTCACTATGCAGTTTATAGCCTTTTGCTGGTTTATATTATAAAATATTGGCTAATCTTAATATTAGTCTATGAATTCCTTTCCAATTGAATAGTCTCCTAAAGAATAGTGATTAACGTGTTGATGTTTACTTGGAAGAAATATTGACAGGCCATTGAATTCTATCTTTGATCTTATTTTTATGAACTTGATCTAACCTACTTGGCATTTCTATCAGTAACTAAGATGAAAACAAAACTGTGCTTATCAAATTCTCAAGCAACACAAAATGAGAGGTCAGATCTTAACCACTGGTTTCAAAATCCAAATTGGACATGATCTTTATAGCTGCAAATACTGTATAGCCTTGAACTGATCAATTTAACATGTATTAATATACATGTACTAATCTGTATATTGGTCCAGTAAATTCTTCGAACAAGCATATTTTGACTATGACCAAAATTTTGTAAAGTTCATGGGAAAACAATTTAGAGGTTTTCATAGATTACAAATTCAGCATATTTTAACACTGTAATGAGACTGTTAAAAGGCTCACATAATGTTAAACAGAAAAATAAAATTGTGTTCAGAGATTAAATTCAGGCATATTTTACTTCGACTTGGAAAACTCACATCTGGAGTAGTTCAGCCCTGGCTGTGATATATTAACAAGGGGTTGAGAAGCTACAAATCTTTGAGGTACCAAACCCGGGATGTAATTATACTACATCCAAATGTTTGAAGGAACTCTTGATTTCAGCTTGGAGAAGGCCAAACTAAAAGATTAAGTATTGAACGTGCTGGTAATATGATATTCCAGAGTATAAGATGAAGGTGTTTGTTTATATGTTTTTATTTCATTTCCTAGGCCTGTTTTAACAAATTAGCACAAACTGGGTGTGTTAAGACAAAAGAAATTTATTGTTTCACCGTTCTGGAGACTAGAAGCCTGAAATTAAGGTGTCAGCAGGATCATGCTCCCACTAAAGGCTCTAGGAAAGAATGTTTACTTCCCCCTTCCTAGTCCTGAAGGTTGCTGGCCATCCTTGGTGTTCCTTGGCTTGCAGAGGTATCACTCCAATGTCTGCTTTTGTCGTCACATGGCATCTTCCCCGTGTGTCTTCACATGGCCTTGTTTTTTAAAGGACACCAGTCATTGAATATAGGGTCCACTCTAAGTATGATCTCATCTTAACTAATTACATCTGCAGAGATCTTATTTCCAAATAAAGTCATATTTTGAAGTTCCAGGTGGACATGAATTTTGGGGGGACACCATTCAGCCCAGTCCAGTTTGATTTGTTTGTTGGTTTTTCAATTAAAAAAAAAAAATGCTTAAGTTAATTTAAGGATAATTTTTTAAATTACTGTCTTACTTTTCTTGTGCTACCATAACAAAATATACCACAAATGGGTGGCTTTAGGAAACAGGAGTTTATTTTCTCACAATTTTGGAGACTAGAAGTTCAAATCAAGGCATCATTTCAGGGAAGGGTTCTTCTTTGTCAGTAGCCCCATTCTTTTGGCATTCTTTTGTGTTCTTTGTTGTCTCTCTCCTCCTGTATATATTTGTGCCTATTCTGCTATTTTTATAACCCAGAAATGATCAGGTTTAGGAGCACCTTACTCTAGAATGAGTTTATCAACATAACAAAAAACCCTTATTTCCCAACAGGATCAATTTACAGTACAGGGACCAGGAATTCGACACATATTTTAATGGACACAATTCAATCCCTAACAATTTTCTTGCTGTCCATAGTGGTAATAAGCCCCTCATGAAATGGAGAGCTCCTAGTCACTGGATGTGTTCAAACAGAAGTGGAAATTCCTAAGAGAGTATCCAGCATGCAGAGATGATTTTCTGCGTTTGACTTTAGGGGAAAGGTAGAAATGAACTAAGCAATCTTTAGATCATTTCACCATTCCATGAGTTTAATGAATAAAATTTTACTTTCCAAATGTTCAGCTGAAAGTGCTATGACATGTTAAGATGAAAAAGTTGAACAAGACTACAATACAAAAAGGAAAACTTCCGTCCTTCGGTTGTCCATAAGAAAATTGACAGCAGAAAACATGGGACTTCTTGGGGAGTCTGTAGCAGACAGGTGGTCCCCAAGATACCTTCTTTCTGGTGCTCATGCCCTATATAAGCCCCTCTCCTTAATTGTGGGTGGGGCCTGTGCCTTACTTCTAACAAACAGAAAACAATAGAAATTTATTCTCTCACCGTTCTGGCTACCAGAAGTCTGAAATCAATAAATTTCTATTGTTTTAAGGCATCCCGGTTAAACTGCAGCCTTCCAGCTGATTCGGACTTACAGCGACCCCATAGGACAGGGTAGAATTGCCCTATAGGGTTTTCGAGGAGCCAGTGGTGGATGAGAATTGCCAACCTTTTGGTTAGCAGCTGAGCTCCTAACCACTGCCCCCACCAGGGCTCCTTTAAGCCACCCGAACCAAAAAAACCAAACCCGTTGCAGTGAAGCGGATTCCGACTCATAGGACCCTATAGGACAGGGTAGAATTTTCCCGTAGGTTTCCCAAGGAGTGCCTTGTGGATTTCAACTGCCAACCTTTTGGTTAGCAGCCATAGCTCTTAACCACTACGCCACCAGGGTTTCCCTTAAGCCACCTACAAAAAAGCCACCTAGTTAGTGGAAATTTGTCACGGTAGCCACAAGAAACCAATATAAAAATGAATTTTGTCAACAAACTCAATGAGCTTGAAGCGGTTTTTCCCTAGTTAGTTTCTAGAAGAGAAAACAAGCTGGCTGACCTTTTTATTACAGTCTGTGAGACCCTGAGCAGAGGGCCCAGTTAAGCTGTACGGAGAATTCTGACCCACGGAAATCATGATATAGTAAATGTACGTTGTTTTAAACCACTGTTTGATTCAATTTGTTATATAGTAATAAGAAACTAGTACAAATGCTTTTGGTAGTTTTGTCACATACCTGTGTTGATTTCCTTTAAATCTACTATCAATGGAAGATTTACTTGATGCTTCCTCCCTTGCCAGTTCTCATTTCTCTTAGCGGCACATATCTAAGGAATTAATTTAAAGCTAATTTTCCAATCACTGTACTCCAGGTCTAATTAGTATAAAGCTCTAAAAAGTTACAGAAAATAACAAAATTACTATGACTTTGCTGTATAGTAAATGGAGCAATTGTGGTTTCTTATTTTTTTCTGTCATAATAGACGGTGTAAAGTCATAACGTTGTCATAAAATTTTCAATTTCTTGAAACAAACTGTAATTGAGAATATTTGCCTGATACATCTCAGGAAAATTGGAGAATTCCAAAAATTTCTTGGAAATTACTAAAGTCATCAGAAAGGAACATGATTTTAGCACAGGATTTTTAAAAGATGTTTTTCCAGGTCACTAAAACAAAGAGAGGAATCGTGGGACAAGGAGGGGCAGGATTAGGTAAGTTTTATAATCATTTTCTTTTCCCCTATTTTACTTTTAAATATTGAGTTTCCAGATGATTATTTTCTTATTTTTCAGCATTATTTCATCAAGACTTTGGTGAATTATCCACAATGAAATAGCAAGCTGTTGGAATATGGCCCACGGCCATTTATCTGCCTTTTTCTAAAACTATATATTCCTATTAAGATTAGTGAAAAGAGGTTGACAGCTGTTAATGAAGTTTGTCTTGATGCAGTCAGTATTCAATAAAGGCCCAGCAAGAACAACTAACTGTCATTATCATAATTTAGTTACAGGATCTTGGCTGAGAATTGACAATGCCATAAACAAAGAATGAAAAAATGAAATCTTCACAATCCGTTTTAATACATATTTTGAAACATGGTGATCTCAGACATTTTTTAATTACCCATGGGGCAAACAAGTTTCTGTAATTTCTGACCAGAACATAATTTGTAGTTCTCATTCCAAGGTGACTTTCACTTTGTGTGTTCTGAACATGTCTGACATTTAAATCCCCACCCTTCTGAAGGGTTCTGTTAAAGCTTGAGATGAGCAATAATTTCAGAAGCAAATGAAATCACTGACAGAAAAGTGTTCCCAATACAGTGGAGGTTGAGAATTTATTCCTAAAAAATGCTTGCTTCCTTTAACTAAGTGTCATGAGTAATCAGTGTGGAAGACTTCTTAATGGCTCACTATGCCCCCTTAGTTGTGTGGAGTCCCTGGGTGGTTCAAATGGTTAAATGCTCAGCTACTAGCTAAAGGCTGGCAATTCTAACCCACTGAGAAGCACCTTGGAAGACAGGCCTGGTGATCTGTTTCCAAAAGGTCACAGCCTTGAAACCATATGGAGTAGTTCTACTCTGTACATATGGGGTCTCCTGAGTTGAATTGACTCAACTGGCAACCAACAACAAAATGTTGTGTGTGTGTGTTTATATATATATATATATATATATATATACACACACACATACATAATACATATATATGCATATATATAAATATACTGGGAGGAATAAATTGAAATATTCACAAGACTTTTACTTAAAATTGATGGACAAACCAAACCCGTTGCTCTCGAGTCAATTCTGACTCATAGCAACCATGTAGGACAGTGTAGAACTGCCCCATAGAGTTTCCAAGGAATGCCTAGTTGATTTGAACTGCCAGTCTTTTGATTAGCAGCCACCCGTGTTTCCAAAACAGATGAGTAGTGCTGTGAAAAGTCTCATGAGTAGAAGGATAAGGGGAAGAATAGATAGTTATGAATAACAGTCACTTATCCAGGAGTATATTGATAAAGAGAAAAAAGAAGAGAGAGATGCCCTAGCTAGAGAGTGTTATGCAATCCAATAAACCATTAAATTCACCAGTCTTCAAAAGTTCATTTATTTGCAGAGGAAAGCATCTATAACCCATATAGCTCAATTAATTTGTTTATGGATTATCTAGATTAAACCCATCAACATTCTATGTTACTTTGGCATTAAGATACATCTCTACTTTATATCAAGAGAGGTACATTACTACTCTGAGGAATATTTCATTTCCAGAGAAGTATAACCAGGAAAGCTTTAAAATAAGTTCTATGAAAAATTCTGTAACTAACAGAGACCATTTGGTTTAGAGAAAAGAAGACTAGAGATGTACACACACACACACACACACAGAAATTATCTTTTAATATCTAACAGATTAACCTAACAAAAAGAATATAAATACATCCACTGTTGCCCAATTGAGTACAAAAGAGAAGCTCCACAAATTTTGGGGTCTTTGTTTTGCTCAATAATATATTCCTAGTACCTAGAACAATGATGGACACACGATAAACACTAAATAAAATATTTGTTAGATATATGAATAAGGCCATAAGGTGATACTTCACTTGAATATAATGATTGTTAACAAGCATTAGAAGTAAGCTGCCTGCTACTGGAAGATTTCAGTCTAGAATGGCTGAGCATTTGGCTAAAAATATTTAAGTATTAATTGGGTAGTGGACAAAAATATTCTTTGAAGTCCTTTTGAGTAATCATGAAAGTCTGTAATTTTTAAAAGCTATTCTTCAGTATGACAAACCACAAGTCTGTCAGTTTGTAGTACTGTGATAGCTTGCATGGTGCTGTGATGCTGGAAGGTATGTCACCGATATTTCAAATACCAGTAGGGTCACCTATGGTGGGCAGATTTCAGTGGAGCTTCCAGACTAAGACAGACTAGAAAGAAGGATCTGATGGTTTACCTCTAAAGCAAAGTAAAACAAAACAGTGAAAACCTAATGAATAGAAGCAGAACTTTCGTGTGATACAGTGCCAGAAGATAAGTTGGAAAGCACTCAAATACGACCGGGGAAGAGCTACCTCCTCAAAGTAAAGTCGACCTTAAAGACATAGAGTAAAGCTTTCAGGACCTTCATTTCCTGAGGTGGCATGACTCAAATGAGAAGAAACAGCTGCAAACACCCATGAATAATAGGGAAATGGAAGGTACAAAGTATGTATCTAGGAAAACTGAAAGTCATCAAAAACGAAATGGAACACAAAGAACAATATTGTAGGCATTAATGAGCTGGAATGGATTGATACTGGCCATTCTGAATCAGACAATCATGTGGTATACCATGCTGAGAATGACAATTAAAGAGGAATGGCATAGCGTTCATTGTCAAAAAGAGCATTTCAAGATCTTAGTCGTCTGATGCTGCTGTAACAGAAATACCATAAGTGGATGGCTTTAATAAAGAGAAATTTATTTCTTCACAATAAAGTAGGCTAAAAGTCTAAATTCAGGGCATCAGCTCCAGAGGGAGGTTTTCTCTCTCTTATGGCTCTGGAGGAATGTCCTTGTCATCAATTTTCCCTTGGTCTAGAGCATCTCAGCACAGGAACCTCAAATCCAGAGGATGGGCTCTGCTCACAGTGCTCCTTTCTTGCTGGTATGAGGTCCCCAACTCTCTGCTAGCTTCCCTTTCCTTTTATCTCTTGTAAGGTAAAAGGTGGTGCAGGTCACACCCCAGGGAAACTCCCTTCACTCCGGATCCAGGATGTGACCTAAGCAAGGGTATTATGTCCCATTCAAATCCTCTTTGACCATAGGCAGAGATTAAGATTTATAACACATAGGAAAATCATAAAATGGAGGACAACCACACAATACTGGAAATCATAGCCTAACCAAGTTGACACATATTTTGGGGAAACACAATTCAATCCATAACAAGATCTATCCTGAAGTACAACACTGTTAGTGAGAGGGTAACATCCATAAAGAAGCCTAAAAGGAGCACCAGTTAACAGACCATTATTCAAATTTGTGCACCAACCACTAATGCCAAAGAAGAGGAAATTGATGACTTTTACAAATTTCTGAAGTGTGAAATTGGTCTAACATGCAATCAAGACATATTGATAATTACTGGTGATTGGAATGCCGAAGATAGAAACAAATAAGAAGGATCGGAAGTTGGAAAATAAGTCCTTGGTGACAGAAATGAAGCTGGAGATTGCATGACAAAATTTTGCAAGGCTGACAACTTATACACTGCAAATAATTTTTTTCAACAGTGACTATACAAATGGACCTCACTGGATGGAAAACACCTGAATCAAATTGCCAACCAACTGAAAAAGATCCATATTTGTGCCCTTTCCAAAGAAAGCTGACCCAACATAATGTGGAAATTATTGAACACTATCATTTTTTATGTCATTAATATCACACGAAAGCAAAATTTTGCTGAATTCAAAAATGATTGCAGCAGTACATTGACCAGAACTGCCGGAAATTCAAACCAGATTCAGAAGAGGATTTGGAATGAGGGATATCGTAGCTGATGTCAGATGGATCCTGGCTGAAAGCAGAGAATACCAGAAAAATGTTTACCTGTGTTTTATTGACTATGCAAAGGTATTTGACTGTGTGGATCATAACAAATTATTGACAACATTTTGAAGAATGGGAATTCCAGAACACCTAATTGTGCTCATGAGGAACCTGTACATAGACCAACAGGCATCATTTGAACAAAACAAGGTGATACTGTGTGGTTTAAACTCAGGACAGGTGTGTGTCAGGATTGTATCGTTTCACCATACTTATTCAATCTGTATGCTGAGCAAATACTCCAGCATGCTGGAGTATAGAAGAACGAGGCATCAGAACTGAAGGTAGACCTATTAGCAACCCATGATATGCGGATGACACAACTTTACTTGCTGAAAGTGAAGAGGTCTTGAAGCATTTCAGTATGAATTATATCTCTACCTAAAGAAAACAAAAATCCTCACAACTGGACCAATAACCAACATCATGATAACTGGAGAAAACATTGAAGTTGTCAAGAATTTCATTTTACTTGGATCCACAATCAACATCTATTGAAGCTTCAGCCTATGAGCAAATCTACTGCAAAAGACCTCTTCAAAGTGTTGAAAAGCAAAGATGTCACTTTGAGGACTAAGGTGTGCCTGAGCCAAGCCATGGTATTTTCAATTGTGTCATATGCATGTGAAAGCTGGACAATGAATAAAGAAGACTGAAGAAGAATTGATGCCTTTAAATTATGGTTTTATCAGAGAATGTTGAATATACCACACTCAGAAGAAAGAACAAGTTTGTCTTGGAAGAAATACAAACAGGGTGCTCCGTGGAGCGAGAATAAGGAGACTGCCTCACTTACTTTGGATATGTTATCAGAAGGGAGCAGCCCCTGGAGAAGGAAATCATGTTTGGTAAGGCAGAGGATCAGTGAAAAAGGAGAAGACTCCCAAAGTGATGGATTGACACAGTGACTGCAACAATGGGCTCAAACATCGCAACAATTTTGAGGATGGTGCCGGACAGGGCAGCGTTTTGTTCTATTGTGCATAGGGTTGCTGTGAGTTGAGAATGACTCAAGAACACCTAACAGTAACAGCAACCAACCTCAGAGTGACATGACAGATGTTACTGTACAGTACAGGTGAGGATCATGGCTAGGAGCTGTCTGCTTTAGCGTGTAAGGGGAAAGAAACAGCTAATCAATGGCCTCTGAGTAAGATGGCATTGAGCCTAAAACTTCAGGTGAAAAAAAAAAGAAGAAGAAGAAAATGACAAGTTGCTAAGACAGCCTGATAGTGGGGAAAGTGTGTAGGTGTTGATCCACATAGACCTGAATCGATTCTGCTCGTTCCACTTCTTACCTGTGTAGCCTACGGAAAGCTATCCTTTCTCCTAGTCTCCTCACCCACAGGATGGAAGAATAATAGTAACTGTCTTAGAAGGTTGTTACATGGCTTAAATGATATAACCTATGTAAAGCATTTAGCAGAGTCCCAGGTATATACTCTTTAGCTATTAGCACTCAACATCAGTATTACCAGGTGCTTTTTTTTTTTTTTTTATTTAGGAAAATAATTGAATACTTGCATTTTTTTTTTTTTTTTTTATTGCTTTCAGCTCTTATACCAAAATAGCAGAAGGCTGAGTGGTTATTTTGCCCATCTTTGAAGACACTCTGCCCTCCTGGTTTTGGCAGTCTGTGCTCCATGGCCTGATGGAATACGTATCTATTAACTTTTACATTTTATTGGCTTTAATATAGTGGTCAGTACTGCTGCTCAATGTTATAATAATTACTTTGTCGCGTTGGAAATACAAAGCACACTAGCTGTACTACTAATAATAGTAAATTATTATTATTATTATTATTTTAATGCCATTATGGAAAGTACAAACCACACTGATTTGGGACTTTTGTCAGAGTCAAACTTTAAATGGATAATTTCACTTCCTTTTTTCATTACTATGTCCATTGAAAGGTTTCATTCTCTTTTGTGCCACTCTGTGCAAGCAGAGATAAACAAACCCTTTTGTGTTTGTATCTTCCAAGTATGTCAAATTGTTCTTTCCTAAACATTTGAGATTCTACAAAATATTTTTTTATATATGGGCATTTTGTAAGTACTTTTAATCAAAAACCTGAACGTATGCTATAGAAACATGTGAATGTCTCATTTGTACTTACACTGTCATTTGGTAAAACATATTTTAAAACTTTCTAGGATTTTATTATGACTTTTTTTTTTTTTAAATAAGAACTTGCATT
This sequence comes from Elephas maximus indicus, assembly GCF_024166365.1. Lineage (NCBI taxonomy): Eukaryota > Metazoa > Chordata > Mammalia > Proboscidea > Elephantidae > Elephas > Elephas maximus. Next base: position 54,128,806 of record NC_064833.1, on the reverse strand, counting down.
TCTGCTGTTCTTGTTGTTAGGTGCCGTCGAGTCAGTTCCAACTGACTCATAGCGACCCTATGCACAACAGAACGAAACACTGCCTGGTCCTGCATCATCCTTACAATCCTTGTTATGCTTGAGCTCATTGTTGCAGCCACTGTGTCAATTCACCTCGTTGAGGGTCTTCCTCTTTCCCACTGACCCTGTACTTTGCCAAGTATGATGTCCTTCTCCAGGGACTGATCCCTCCTGACAACATGTCCAAAATATGTAAGATGCAGTCTCGCCATCCTTGCTTCTAAGGAGCACTCTGGTTGTGCTTCTTCCAAGACGGATTTGTTTGTTCTTTTGGCAGTCCATGGTATATTCAACATCCTTCGCCAACACCACAATTCAAAGACGTTAACTCTTCTTCGGTCTTCCTTATTCATTGTCCAGCTGTCACATGCATATGATGCAATTGAAAATACCATGGCTTGGGTCAGGTGCACCTTAGTGTTCAGGGTGACATCTTTGCTTTTCAACACTTTAAAGAGGTCCTTTGCACCAGATTTGCCCGATGCAATGCATCGTTTGATTTCTTGACTGCTGCTTCCATAGCTGTTGATTATGGATCCAAGTTAAACGAAATCCTTGACAACTTCAATCTTTTCTGCGTTTATCATATTGTTGCTTATTGGTCCAGTTGTGAGGATTTTTGTTTTCTTTTTGTTGAGGCGCAATCCATACTGAAGGCTGTGACCTTTGATCTTCATTAGTAAGTGCTTCAAGTCTTTTTCACTTTCAGCAGTGACGGTTGTGTTGTCTGCATAATGCAGGTTGTTAATGAGTCTTCCTCCAATCCTGATGCCCCATTCTTCTTCATATAGTCCAGCTTCTCGTATTACTTGCTCAGCATACAGATTTAATAGGAATGGTGAAAGGATACAACCCCAACGCACACCTTTCCTGACTTTAAACCAATCAGTATCCCCTCGTTCTGTCCCAACAACTGCCTCTTGATCTATTTAAAGGTTTCTCATAAGCACAATTAAGTGTTCTGGAATTCCCAATCTTTGCAATATTATCCATAATTTGTTATGATCCACACAGTTGAATGCCTTTGCATAGTCAATAAAACACAGGTAAACATCCTTCTGGTATTCTTTACTTTCAGCCAGGATCCATCTGACATCAAAAATGACATCCCTGGTTCTACATCCTCTTCTGAAACCGGCCTGAATTTTGGCGGTTCCCTGTCGATATACTGCTGCAGCCGTTTTTAAATGGTCTTCAGCAAAATTTTGCTTGTGTGTGATATTAATGATATGGTTCTATAATTTCCATATTCAGTTGGATTACCTTTCCTGGGAATAGGCATAAATATGGACCTCTTCCAGTCAGCTGGCCAGGAAGCTGTCTTCCATATTTCTTGGCATAGACGAGTGAGCACCTCCAGCACTGCATCCATTTGTCGAACATCTCGATTGATGTTCTGTCAATTCCTGGAGGCTTGTTTTTCACCAATGCCTTCAGAGCAGCTTGGACTTCTTCCTTCAGTATCATCGGTTCCTGATCATATGCTACCTCTCAAAGTGGTTGAACATCAACTAATTCTTTTTGGTATAATGACTTTGTGTGTTCCTTCCATCTTCTTTTGATGCTTCCTGCGTCATTTAATATTTTCCCCATAGAATGCTTCACTATTGCAACTCCAGGCTTGATTTTTTTCTCCAGTTCTTTCAACCTGAGAAATACCAAGCTTGTTCTTCCTTTTTGGTTTTCTATTTCCAGCTCTTTGCATGTCATTATAATACTTTGTCTTCTTGAGCCACCCTTTGAAATCTTCGGTTCTTTTACTTCATCATTTTTTCCTTTTGCTTTAGCTACTTGACATTCGTGAGCAAGTTTCAGAGTCTCTTCTGACATCCTTCTTGGTCTTTTCTTTCCTGTCTTTTCAATGACCTCTTGCTTTCTTCACGTATGATGAACTTGATGTCATTCCACAACTTGTCTTGTCTTTGGTCACTAGTGTTCAATGCTTCAAATCTATTCTTGAGATGGTCTCTAAATTCAGGCGGCATATACTGAAGGTCGTATTTTGCTCTCATGGATTGCTCTGATTTTCTTCAGTTTCAGCTTGAACTTACATATGAGCAATTGATGGTCTGTTCCACTATCGTCCCCTGACCATGTTCTGACTGATGATATTGAGCTTTTCCATGGTCTCTTTCCACAGATGTAGTCAATTTGATTTCTGTGTGTTCCATCTGGTGAGGTCCATGTGTATAGTCGCCATTTATGTTGGTGAAAGAAGGTATTTACAATGAAGAAGTTGTTAGGCTTGCAAAATTCTATCATTTGATCTCCAGCATTGTTTCTATCACGAAGACCATATTTTCCAGCTACCAATCCTTTGTTTCCAACTTTCGCATAAGAATCACCAGTAATTATCAGTGCATCCTGATTGCATGTTCGGTCAATTTTGGACTGCCGAAGCCAATAAAAATCTCCTGTTTCTTCATCTTTGGCCTTAGTGGTTGGTGGATAAATTTAAATAATAGTAATATTAATTGGTCTTCCTTGCAGGCATATGGGTATTATCCTATCACTGACAACATTGTTCTTCAGGATAGATCTTGAAATGTTCTTTTTGGTGATGAATGCAATGCCATTCCTCTTCAAGCTGTCATTCCCAACATAGTAGACTATATGATTGTTCTATTCAAAATGGCCAATATGACTCCATTTCAGCTCACTAATGCCTAGGATATTGATGTTTATGCATTCCATTTCATTTTTGACAGTTTCCAATTGTCCTAGATTCATACTTAGTACATTCCAGGTTCTGATTACTAATGGATGTTTGCAGCTCTTTCTTCTTATTTTGAGTCATGCCACATCAGCAAATGAAGGTCCAGAAAGCTTTATCCATGTTATTAAGATCACCGTACTTTGAGGAGGCAGCTCTTCCCCAGCCGTCTTTTGAGTGCCTTTCAACCTGTGAGGCTCATCTTCCAGCACTATATCAGACAATATTCCACTGCTTTTCCCCCCATGCACCTGTCAGTTTGTAGTACTGTGGAGGCTTGTGTGTTGCTGTGATGCTGGAAGCTATGCCACCAGTATTCAGATACCAGCAGGGTCACCCATGGAGGACAGGTTTCAGCTGAGCTTCCAGACTAAGACAGACTAGGAAGAAGGACCCGGCAGCCTACTTCTGAAAAGGATTAGCCAGTAAAAACCTTAGTATTTTTGCTAGTCAGAAATTAATCTCAGTGCTCAAAGCTAATTTTCACATTTGAATCTCAAGTCCTAAGGTTTGACTTCGGCCTTGGAAAGTGCATTTCTCAGTCTCTACCTGCTTCATATACATACACTACGTGATATGAGAGCCCATGCAAAGCAAGATTATTGCTCTTAAGCTCTTAAAAAATGTACTCTCAACAAAAGTTACTTCCAATGCCTCTGAGAATCAATCATTTGCAAAATCCCATAGTAGAAGTCATGGTATTCGATTTTTTTTTTCCATGACCCACAGTCCTAAATGCAATTTGTGTTATGCCACACACACACACACAAATAATCAGAACAAAATTATAGTGAAACAAGACCTAAACTGACCATAAGGATTGTGCCGTTACACTTTCTTTTCTTTTCAGCTCTATTCTCCTCTGTTCTATTCCATTCCCTTTAGTTTTATTTGAAATAGAATGTTTATTGATACAATGTTCTATATACTTTCTCTTGAAGATTTACAATGCAAAGTTGTGTGTTCAGTGTTCTGAGAAGTCTGTAATAATTTGTTAAATACAATTGACCATACATATGATTGTATCTATGACTCCTATTTAAAATGTCTGAAACTCATAGTCTGCAGAATACATTTTGGAAAATGCTAAAAGTGCATGAGAATTATCCATTTTGGGTGGTCATTCCACTGTTCTGTTTAATTTGCATCTTTGTACATTTGCTGATGAATTTAACCATTTTTTAACCAATTTTTGATTACATTCACATACTGAAAACTACTTCTATAACAAGTAAGTTCCCAGAGAATGAAGTCATGAGTTATGAATTATGTTAGAGATGTGGAAGGATGTATACATTTTTACTAATAGCAATACAGAATGACATGGAACACGAATGACAGCTAAAGAAAATCAAATCTTTTAAATTAGAGAAATAAAAATAAATTTTTCAAATTCTCAGCAAGGCATGCTATACCTGACTATTTTGCTGTAGTTTAAGCATTACTTGGAAATCCTGGTGGCGTTGTGGTTAAGTGCTATGGCTGCTAACCAAAAGGTCCTCAGTTCATATCCACCAGGTGCTCCTTGGAGACTCTATGGGGCAGTTCTGCTCTGTCCTATAGGGTCACTATGAGTTGGAATCAACTCGACGGCAATGGGTTTGGAAGCATTACTTTGTTTAAAAAAAAAAAGGAATGAACAAAACACTGGCATTTCCAACCTAAGATTTCCAGAACAAAGAGGGCCTTTTGCATTTTTATGCAAAAAACTCTTTCTTTTCCATATTTTTCTCCACCCTTACTTCTTTGGTCTATTTTCTCTCTCGTCTGTTAGAGCAATAAGTGAGTCATGATTGGAAAGAAAGAAGAAAAAAATCTAGGAAACAACTAATTGTATATCAAGTTCATATAAAAGCAGCTACCTACTTTAGTTTTTTTTTTTAACCCGGTAAGTTAATATTACAGTGTAAGTTTCTTTGAAGGCATTATTATGAATACATTATTTGAACAGAGTATTTATTTTAATGCTAACAAATTATAAAATTTCACATAAAGACAGGACAAAAAGTGTAAGGAGTATAAGGTACCAAAACTCAATTTTTGAATTTCACCAGCTTATAAAAATCATTGATATTTCCCATAAATTTATCTAATGCCCTATAGCCAGTTCAATTTCATAAGATGTAAGTTCTCTGTTACTAATAGTTGCATTCCAATCATTAAAGATTACTTTCTTTGTGGGATGGATTATCCTCACCTTAATCTCTCTTTTAAAATGTAAATACTTTAAAAACCATATTGTATTTATTCATTCATTCATTTAACAAATTAAGCAAAACAGGTATAAAGGAAATAGTGTAGTCCTGCATAACTATTTGATAAGGAAGACACACATACTTTCAATGTATCTGCTGCATTTGAGTTAAGCAACAAGTATCGTTAGAGTGCAGTAGAAAGTGCATTTTCAACCTTCATAAGTAAGACCTAATTCAATTTGTGGGTGTTAGTAAAAGATTGTAGTCCAAAGGGGAAAAAAAAATAATAAGTATGGTTGGCTGTCATTACTGAGAAAACTTTGCCTACACCAATTTTACCGGTTATTTGGAACAAATGATAGGTCAGCGATTCTTTACCCTTTTCATCTAAGGAGTAGCCAGCACAGCAGTGATATCATTACATGTACACAGCCTCTGAAAATCTTCACTGTACACTCAGAGAGAATGACAGTGAAAAAGGCCTGTAACATCTTAGTAATGTAATGACAATATTTTTGACATTTCAGAACTCCAAAAAAAGGTCTCAGAAAACTCTCAGGAGTTATCAGCTCACACTTTGAGAACAGCTACTCTAGAACAACAAGAAGACAAGTCTAACTTTGAGACCTTTTGCCACATATTATGTTGTCTTTACTCTGTGCTATTATTCTTTACTGATCCTCAGACTGCAAAAAATCAAGAATGGCAAATTCTATTACAGTATTTTTCTGCAAATAATGTGCGGCTTCTACGTTTGTTGGCCAACTGCACACTCCTCCCCTGAAGAATTTTTGTAAGTACTGCTATGCCAATTTTTTAAAAACATTGCTGTAAGAATATTAGCATACTGCCCTTATGAAAATACCTTGTAAAGCGAGGGTGCAGTTGGCAAACAAACTTAAAGGACATGCATTATTTGCCTAAAAATACAGTAATGTGTCAAGGATGTTACTTGGGCAATTATATATCCCAATTCATATTCAAGTGATTACAAACAATCTTTATAACTAATTATTGATTCTTTCTGAGATATTTGTGAAGTGAGAGTTGAGGCAATGTGTCATTTTCAAATGCTAAAACTACAGAATCATTAATACTGTGCGAATATAAGTATGACCATGAGAAATAATATCTGGCCGGAATGAACTATCTGATATAAAACTTGGAACAATTAGTGATATCAGGTGTGTGTGTGCAAAATACAAAGCAAAATATCAGCCTACGTGTGAGCATCACCAAGTTTGCTATAACATCAAAATACTTGCCAAAAGGTATAAATTGTAAGTTATGACTTTTAAGGTTTCTTTATATGTCTACGCTGACATCAGATTTTTAACAGATGTGCTTTTATGGAGTGGTTTAATGTGTGTGTGTGTTTAAATATGCCTATATGTATGAATGAATGTATATGTTTTTAATACAGAAAAATATAGGACACAAAGCCAATGCCAAACAGTGCAGTTGGTATACATGATTGATAATTTAGAATCATGTTTCAAAAAGGTGAAGGACATCAAGTTGAAATCTATTAATTATAATTTAATTTACTGAGAATGTAGCACTCCAGAGATTACTGCTAATTATAGTAAGTTTAGTGACAGGTACTGCTATCAAGACCATTGTTTACATATATTTTTGCTGTAGACAAAGAATAATCACCATGTGGTATTTCTCTTGAAATATCAAAATAAAGTCTCTAGCCATATTCAGGTGAGGATTTGGGATTGTGGTATTGAGTTTTTCCATGCTTGCTTGTCCCCTACAAATATTGGCCATGATGAAAAGCACTAAAAAGGGAAATAGAAAGTAATAGAAATCCAAAACATATTCCTGTATACAGAGCTGACAGTAATCCAACTTGGTTGAGATCCTGTCTATAGAGGGCCAATAAAATTTAGTTCCACCAATATTTGACTAATATATTCTAGGCAAGTGGAAGTAAAAAGATGAAGAGATATTGTCTCAGCCTAAAAGCTTATATAAAGGAGAAGAGACAATGCAAAAACTTCCACACGTTGTGGTAAGACCCAATACTGAGATATGCTTAGAGCTCTAGGGAGAATAGTAGAATGTGTCTTCTCTCAACAATTGACGGGGTTAAGAATGGATAGCATGAGAGTGGTATGTCTATGTGGGTAATACAGAGGGGTGGTGGTTGCCAGAAGACTGTCCAGAAAAGACGAAACGTGAATTGAGTCTTAAAGGATACCTCCAGGCAAGTGTGTCTCCTCTTAGCCTTCCCAAGTTACTTCCATTCAGTCTAAAGCCCACTCTCCATCCCAGCGTGATAAGAAAGGAAGACTTCTCCATCCCACTGGTCATCTAAGCACATCTGGCCACCTTGCCTTCTCTCTCTTTCAGGTGTCCATGTATTCTTGAAATTTGCAAATACTTCAAAAGATTGATATTTCAAATTTTATATCAACCTATAACTTTTTTAAAAAAAATTTATTGTGCTTCAAGTGAAAGTTTACAAATCACATCAGTCTCTCATATAAAAATTTATATACACCTTGCTATATTTTCCTAGTTGCTCTCCCTCTAAAGGGACATCACAATCCTTCCCTCCACTGTCTATTTTTGTGTCCATTCAGTGGGCTTCTGACCCGCTCTGCCCTCTCATCTCCTCTCCAGACAGGAGCTGCCACAGAGTCTCATGTGTCTATTTGATCCAAGAAGCTCACTCTTCACCAGCATCATTTTCTATCCCATAGTCCAGTCCAATCCCTGTCTGAAGAGTTGGCTTTGGGAATGGTTCCTGTCTTGGGCTAGCGGAAGGTGTGGGGACCATGACCATTAAGTCTGGTCTTTTTACAAGAATTTGAGGTCTCCCTCCCACTGCTCTCTTGCTCCCTCAGGAGTTCTCTGTTGATCACCTATAACTTTTCATAGACTGATATTTGCATCCTCTTGGCATCTACTATAGTCATCGTTCAAAACTCTCTTACCTGATGATGAGGTGACATTAAATATTAATTTCAGTATAGAATAAGTACTTTTCCTACAGATATGACTTAGTAACGTGGAACTATTTTTTTCCAAGAAATAAATCCTAGTTTTGAGGTACACTCTCTGGGAGAACTTTGAACAGTTTCCCTTCCTTTCAACTAAAAGACTAAAGTCAGTTAACTCCAGGACTTTTTCCTCAGGTTATAAGAACAAATTGTGAAAAGGTTAGATCTGGGGGATGGAGAAAATAGGTTTTTAGGTTACTTCCTATAGTCCTCCCTCTTTGTCTAGTTTTTGATAAATCCTATTTGGGTCAGTATCCTGGAACACTTTACATAGACTGCATATGAGGCAGCCTGCTGCTGCTATGCATTTGTCCCATCAACACCATACAGAGTGGATTGGTCTTAACTGATTTCACACATTTTAAAAATTTATTGCCACTCTTGATACACATTAAAAAGTGGAGAGATACACTTGTCAAATAATACCACTGTTATGGATTGAATTATGTCCTTCCAAAATATGTGTTGCAAATCCTAATCTCTATGTCTGTAATTAGAATCCCATTTGGAAATGGGCTGTCTTTGTTATGTTAATGAGACAGGACTAGTGTAGAGTGTATCTTCAGTCAATCTCTTTTGAGATATAAAAGAGCTTAAACCAGGGAGAAGAGGAAAGATTGCATAAGATAGATGATAAGACACTTGGAAATCTGCAAGGAACCAGGAAACAGAAACTGAAGAGACAAGGAACTTCCGCCAAAGCTGACAGAAAGAGAAATCCTTCCACTAGAGCTCATGCCCTGAATTAAGACTTCCAGCCTCCTAACCTGTGAGAAAATAAATTTCTGTTTGTTAAAGCCAACCACTTGTGGTATTTTTATTATAGCAGCACTAGATAACTAAGACAGTCACCTAGGTTGCACCCAGATCTACAAATTAGCAGTGTTCAGGGCAACAGGACAAGCACTCATATATTATGGAGGTGGGCAATCACTGTCCTATCTGAGATTTAGTGTTTGTTCCATTTAACTCCCCAAGAAGTACAAGTGCAGTAGGTGTTCCCCACCATCGTCTCCCACCACCACCATTCAAGTCTCTACTCTCTTTCTCTTTACAGAAGACATTATCCATATGGAGTAAGATGGACAGGGACAGAGAAAAGTCTCAGGCTAATCAAGGGTCAAAGTGTTTATTTTTGACCAGGCTAAGTAATGTGTGCTTTTCAACTTTTTCCTTCTGGGCTTCACTAATCTTTGCTCTTCTCTCATCACCTTCTCCCTCTGTCTTCCTCCAAACTCTGCCCTGGAGAATCTTTCCTAGTCTAGTGGGGAATCTCTCATTTTTGCCCTTTCATATTCTTTCCCTTTATGAATGAATGCAGAATGGCTTAGTTGTTTGAATAGAGGTGTATATATGAAAAGGGGTACAGTAAAAAGAGAGAAGAATAAGGAATATGAGTCTACTACCTAGACACAAAATACATATATGATTTGATCTCTTTATAGTATTATTCTGGGTTTAAGAAGAAGAAAGATTGTTTCATACAGACACAAAATGTGATCGAGGGCATTTTGTAATGAAATACATGTTCTATTCAGAGTTCTACAGATATAAAATCATTTTGAGTATTGTAGATCATGGCAACACTCCTGAATTTTATTCTAAAAATATTGGGATATTAGTGAGATATTTTAAGCAGAAGAATTATTTATGTTCTAGAAAGATCCCCCTGATTACTGAGGGGGGATGGACTGTAGTAGGTAAGATGGTGGCAAGATATCAATTAGGAGGCTATTGCAGTAACCCATGATAGCAAATTTTAGCTTGTCCAAGGTCTGTGGTAGTAGACATGAAAAGATGTGGTCATATCTGGATAATATATTAATGGCTGAATCTAAAAGGGCTTGTCTGATGGATTGGGCAGAAGATATGAGGAAGAGACAGGAATGAGGAGTAACTACTTTTTTCTGAGGAAATAGAAGGCAGAAATGGGGTACTTGCCAGGAAGTAGATTTGACTTTTAAAATTAAGGGTTCCGCTTTGGACATAAAATATTTGAGTTACAATTGAACACTCAAATGAAGATGCTGAGAATAAAGGTTGTTATTGATACAGAAGATACAAATGTGAGAGGCATCAGCATACAAAGGTTGATACTATTCAAGCCATAAAACTGAGTGAGTTCACTTAGAGAGAGAACATAGATGTAGAAAAGGACCAAGGACAAAGCTCTTGGATATTCCAAAATTTAAAGTTCTGGTAGAAAAGTAGCCAGTTGAAAGAGCCAGAAAAGTGAAAAGAAAGCCAGATGGCTCTGATGCCAGTGAAGCCTGATGGTGAAATTACATATTTCAAAGAAGTAGAGAATGGTCAAATTGTCAAAATTGCAAAGATTTTAAGAAAAGGACAAGCAATTGGCAAATCATTTTGACAAAATGCAAGTCATTGGTGAGCATTTTCAGAAGGGGAGGAGGAAGGATAGCCTGATTTGAATTAAAAAAAAAAAAATAATAATAACCCCGTTGCATTCTAGTCTATTCTGACTCACAGTGATCCTATAGAACAGAGTAGAACTGCTCCATATGGTTTCCAAGGAGCAGCTGGTAGATTTGAACTTCCAACCCTTTAGTTATCAGCCAATCTCATAACGACTGTGCCACGAGGGGTCCCTGATTTGAATAGGTGGAGGAAAAAAAAAATGATATGTGAAGAAGTGTGCCAAAGCAATTCACTCTAGGAGTTTCTTTGAAGGGAAAAGAGAAATGGAGCAGTAACTGGAAGAGATGTAAGGTCAAGCGAAGGTTCAATGATTTTAAACTTTAAAGATGGATAATTTTAAGACAGGATTTTAAGGTGATGAGAATGACCTGGTAAGTGGAGAAATTGCTGAGGCAGGAGAACAAAGTAGGCTACTTCTTTTTCTGCTTCCAGACAGTGGACTTCTGAAACTGAAATTAATTCAGACACTAAAAAAATGAAAAAGACTCTTAAGAATGAAACTTTTAGATGTCTCTTAGTGAACTTTTGGCTAAGTCTTAATTCATGTAGTATTTTATAACATTTTATGACTGAAGAGGCATGATGGAAGGAGCAGAAAAGACTTAACAGTACATTTGTCAATTTAAATATTGCTAGAATATTTCCTTAAAAATCAAGTCTTGTAAAGAACTTTGTTAAGTGAAAGCCTCTGAGCTAATAAAATATTGCAGCCACTTCAGAAAGGTGAGGTGAATTTAATGTCTATTGCTTTAAAAGAGAAGTAGCCAATGAATGTATCTGAAAATCCCAGGATACGAATGTCACAAAATTGAATAGTGAAATATAAAAATTTTACTATAAGGTAGGAAAGACCTAGCCTTGGGAAGTTAGAAAAGCTTTATTTAGATGGCAGTTTATTAGTGTGGAGTAGGCTACTGAAGAAAGAGATGCAATCTGTAACGATGAACATGTTGAAAATGATTTAAGCACTTTGTAGAGTTTACAACCTTTAAACACTAGCTGTGAAAGTGGAGAGATCATTAAGCACCATATGGACTCTTTCCTTGAAAAAGCACCATTTCAGCAGAGTGGAGGGTGGAAGGGATTCAGGGTTTTTATTTTAAATCCCAAATTGTTTTCTTTTTTAAAAGATACAATTAAAAGATTAAACAACTAAATTCCATTTTTATAAATTCCGTTCTTATAATAAGATGATAGAAATGAGTCAACCTAAACAAATTTCATAGTATCCTGGTTAGGAAACAAGCACTTGTCTATGATTATTCAAGACCAAGGAAAAAGAATAAAACAATCAGAATTATTCAGGATACTGAAGCATTATGCAGCAATTTACACTGATAATATGTATTAGCACCATTTAACTATTTGCATTTAGCTATTAGAAATTTGGGAAACCCTGGTGGCGGGCATAGTGGTTAAGTGCTACGGCTGCTAACCAAAGGGTCGGCAGTTCGAATCTGCCTGGCGCTCCTTGTAAACTCTATGGGGCAGTTCTACTCTGTCCTATAGGTACGCTATGAGTCGGAATCAACTCGACAGCACTGGGTTTGGCTTAGTTTTGGTTTTATTAGCAATTTGATTATGAGGCACTTCTACTTGTCATAGACATTTAGAAGCATCACAACACAAAATGTTGACAATACCTGCTTATAAAAAGTGAAGAAGAATATGAAAGAAAACATTTCAGCATTTCAAGGCCAACAGCATTCCATGAACTCCCAAAATATCTAGGCCCCTGAGCTAAACTAAGCCTTATTTACCTCTCCCTTTGTAATCACTTTAGTTGAGAATTGTCATATTGCCTAATATTCTTGCATATTCTTCACCCAGAACACTTCGTCCCCATGTCTCTTTGCCTATAAAGAGTCCTGACACCCAGTTAGACACAGGCCAACCAGAACACCATAACTAAAACACTGCATTTATGTAGTGGCAAATATCAGCTCCAGAATCAGGAGGCTTTCCTGAAAAGTCAGGAGATTGTATAATTTGATGTCTCTGAAAACTTGTTAATGCTCTGATTTTTGTTGTGCTATGATTTTTTTTTAAATCAATTTTCATTATAGTAGGGGAACAGAGAAAGCATTTTCCTCTTACCTTCCTTCAAGTGAAATAGAATTATCAGCATTAGGGAAGGTCTTACAACCTTGTTTCTAAAGAGTTCATCTGATTTAAGCACAGGCCACAATCTCTGTTATAAAAGGACATGAACAAGAGTCAGGGTCAGATTACCAGGAAATAAGCAAGATCTAATCAAGGCCTGTAGAGAGGCAGAGTGAAAGCAGTCAATGCAATTTAGGTGTCTGGGCAAGAACAAGAGTGTAAAAATAGACTTTCTGCTTCAAGATGTTTCTGCTATGCAAATTAGCTCACATGCATAAATCAGGAAATGATGTCAAAGTAAGGTGGACGTTGCCTTGCTTCACATGCATTTTTCTTCCAGCTAGATTTTTGCCTCCACTGAATAACAGCAACTGAGCAGAAAGAATTTAAGCAAAGCTGCACACAACAAGCCATACAGATATAATATGTACACAGATACCCATTCACCTTCAATCTTCTTGGTTCAGTTCAGTGAGATGTTCTGAGAAATTTTCTCTGTTAGAGAAATTTTTATTGTGTGGTTCTTTCTCATTGTTGTGCATATTCCTTGGTTTTCATAACTTGACAACGTAAACCCTTCGTTATCCTCCTTTCCAATGAGCTACTATCACATTCTTTTTTTTTTTCTAAGATGAATTCCTATATTTATTGTAGTATTTATTTATTTATTTGAAATTTAACATGTCTTTTTACTGGGCTAGTATTTTTATTGGGGTTAGTATTATTTTAGTTGGAGCTCTGGTTATAACATTACATAGGTTTTTTTGTGGTCTGTTCTTAACTCTATTTTTCCCATAAGTCCTGTTATGTTTAGCATATATTTTGCAAATACAAGGATTTTTAGGAAGGCATATATTGCAATATAACAAAACTGCCTGTAATATGATCCAGGCTCATAAGCTGAAAGATGATAGAACCCAAAAAGTCAAAACACCAAAAAAATAAAATAAAAGACAAAATCATTTCTGTAATGCTCCCTCTTAGCTGAGTCTTATTGGTAGCGCAATGTACCAAAATTCCAGGGTTTCCACAGGCCTCTGATAAGTCTTTGATTTGTATGTGTGTATGCGTGTGTGTGTGAGAGAGAGAGAGAAAGAGAACTGTTCCAAAAACCCAGCAGCCAAAATGCATAATGGCAGTAGCTCTTCTTATTTAACTAGATTACTGTCTGTTCAATCAACACTCAAATGTTATAAATATTCACAAAGGAGCCAAGATTTCAAAAACTGGGAAATAAGGCCATATTCAGGTATTAAAATATGGACTCATATTCAAGCTACCTGTTTCTGCAACACAGGTGAGATACGCAAATTTATTTTTATGAAGATACTTATTCATGTTTATCAGCAATGTGAACATGCAATTCAGCTAAGCAAGAATCAAGAAGGTTGCTTTGCCTCATGTGGTTATAGCAATGTTCTTTTTATTCCATGTGTCTAACTTTACCTTTCACTGAGGTATCATGGAATAGATATATGTCTTCTTAGCATCTTCTCCTAGGGGATTCTGAACTATTTCAGAATAGAAAACATGTCTTATAGATTTTCGTAGCTGTAGCATAACACTTAGAACTCAGGTATTTGTTGAATGACTTAATCATATGAATGAACAAACAAAAAAGCAAATATTTTCCTATGCAAATACTAATCTTTATCTCACAATTTGTCGACTGCTAGTATCAAGACCAGAAACCCTGGCGGTGTAGTGGTTAAGGGCTACAGCTGCTAACCAAAAGCTTGGCAGTTCAAATTCACCAGGCACTGCTAGAAACTCTATGGGCAGTTCCACTCTGTCCTACAGGGTCACTATGAGTTGGGATTGACTTGACAGCAACGGGTTTGGTTTGGTTTTAATATCAGGACCTAACGTACTATCCTTAAAGGACATCCATAACCCATAATATTTTATTATTAAATTTTTTCATATTTTCTACATCTAAGTTGTTCAAAATATACTCTGATATTAGAGGCAATATTATTTATTAAAAAAAGTGAAAGTTTCACTGATTTTAGAATCCAGAAATACTTTTCTAATATTTTGAGTGATCTCTGGATAACTGATTATTTTAGTGAGAAATTTCAATATGTAAAATAAAAACAAACCTCAAAGGATAAAAATATATTGTATTTATATTCATTTATATTATTGGTCATCATTTAGAAAACTAATACTTGATTTCAACTATTTTATGATTTAAAATACTTCATACAATTATTTCTGCAAGACAGCTTGCAATCTAAAGGAGCAAGAAATACAATTTCCAATATGTCATTTTTTCAGTGACTAAATTCCCAGAGGTTAAAATTATTGAATTGTGCCTGTGAAAGAGAAAAGAAACAATGGGAAATATAGAAATGGGGAGAAATCTCTGCATAGAAAAGCAAGGTTTATTCTGTACACCATGAGATGCTGTGATTTGGTATGATGCAATATTTCTCTTGGTTTTCCCTTTCTGTTCCCCTCTGCTCCTTCTCTTTTCATCCTTGTAATTGCATGCTTCAGTGATTTATGATAGTGGTATTGAATCATATATTTTGAAGCAATAAAAGTACTGCATTAGAAAGTATTAATCTTCTGGCGATGGAGAAGTGACAGTGTTAAAAACAAACAAAAGCTTTTCAAAAGCATGCCCAGAGCAAATGACTAACCAACTGACTCATCCTAAACCCTGTAATCCAACAGACTCTAACCTTAAGATGACATTTGCAGCATATTGACAAGTTTGAAATCATTCATTTTGCTTCTTCAGAGATTCGTCTGCTAAAATGTTTTTATTCTATCTTGAAACAAACCAAACAGAAGACTCCACTGAGAATTGTGTTGTGCTCCTGGCCATCTGTGGGATTAAAGCAAATGCCATTATCAACTTCTCTACCTCTTAAACTTCACTTTTCTTTAAAATACTTGTTGATGGCATTCTCCAATGTGTTCAGAGATTCAGATTTACCAAATAAAATCACCATTCAGGTGAGACATTGATCTTACATTCAAGAGCTAATGTGATGTGAAATGTCAATAACAAATGGATCTCAACCACCACTGTGCTTAAGAATCTACTGGGGAAATTTTTTAGAAAATAAATTTTCCAGGCCCCACGCCTATGGTTCCCTGTCAATTGGTTGAGGCTGAAAGAAAGTATAAGTACTTTTTAAAGATGCTCCGGTGATTCTAATGTAAAATCTGAGAATCTGTCTAATAGTGTAAAAGGGAAAAAAAAAAAAAAAAAACTCAGAAGTTCAGAGTTCAGTAGCCATTACTGACTTTTATTCATTATGACTTTGAGAAAACCCCTACAGTTAAATCTTTTAAATACATTTGTTTTACTAAAAAACTGCTAAGATTTCTATCAACTGTAACAACCCTGTTACTCTACTATAACCTTAAGCAAGCTACCTCAACACTGCAAAGATGCTTATGGCTAAATAAAATTTGTTATTGTTAATGGCCTATCAATACATGCATAAATTCAAATGTAAATCTCATCCATGGCTCTAATAGTGGTAACTGCTCTTAAAAATATTTAAGAAAACACCAGAAAGACCTATACAACAATATCTATATATCGACTTAAAAGAAGAAAGTTGTTAAGGAAATCCTTGCCCACTGGCTTCCATGAGGTTTTTAGTGATTACACAGTGTTATTTAAATGTGTATGCCAAAAAATACTCTGGCACTTTTCTGGGGGAAAAAAAAAACGGAATAAATTAATTCTTAGTACTACATAAAACTGGTTGAATATAACGAAAAATAAATTTTTGGATGTAATTACTACATTAATCATTTAAAATGAAAATGCAACTTTTGCTTAAAAGATAAAAATATTACAGAGCAGTTTCAGAATGTAATGAAGTACTGCTCATTGAATGTGTTGCAGATACTCCACTGGCTATAATCACTCTACTCCACCGGGGACATGGTAAAGAAGGATTTGTGGAAAACAGAAGACCCTCCCACAGCTGCTATTATCCAGAGACGAAGCCAGCTCTTGAGACAGTAAAGTCGTGCTGAGCTTGATTTTGGCCAAAGAATCAACAAATGGCCATCAGTGACGCTCCTGCATCAGTCAGTCATCGACTGGGGCATGTTGAACTCAACACTGTTGATTTGGAAGTTCTTTTACATGTGCGTTTTCCATTGCTTTGATGCCCTTACTTCCAGTTTAATGTCCTATATTAAAAGACCATTATCCAATAATAATAATAATGCTTGGAAAGCCTTCTCTATAACTTTGGTATATGAAGAATATGTTTTTTTTTTTTTAAAGGAAATTTTAAAAAATAGAGCTTTTAGCTTTGGGAATTACTGAACCAATTCTATGGGTGTATTTTTTTTATTAGTGTACACACCAACACTAAAAACTGAAGCTGAGCTGTGATCCCATCTAGGGCTGTCCAATTTGTACTAGTTGCATTTTCAACAACGAAGCAGTCATTGCTAAGCCAATTTGTCACCTACTAGATAAGAATTTTTTTTTTTTTTTTTTAGATAAGAATGCTCCGTAACTTTGTATTTGCCATTGTGAAGATGTCATGGGAAAAGTTAGGTGGTTATTTATGTACTGGTATATTTTTTTATATTATTTTTTAATATATATATATTTATATATATATATTTTATATTGCTATAAATAAGAACCACTCTTTCTTACTTCAAATAATTTAAGTTATTGCTGCTGCTTAAAAACAGAAGGCTGAAAGACATTGAAAAGCCAGTTTTTCTTTTCTTTTTTTAGTACACAAAGCGGGGGGGGGGAGGGGTGTCTATACACATGGGCTAAGAGCAAAATAAAATGTTATTAAAGAAGAAGTAAAAACATTCTAGAACTGCCACACATTGCTGGTACTTTTATGGATTATACTGATTTCTGGCCTTTTTTCCCTTAAGGCAATACTTTCCAACTTTGATCGCACATTAGAATCACCTGGGAATTTTTTCTAAGGAGCAATTTCCAAGTTTCACACTCAGAGAGTCAGCTTTAATTGGTCTAGGGTAGACACTGGCATATTTTAAATGCTCCCTGGGAGATTTTAATACGTAGTAAGGAAAAGACCACTGCCAGTATTTTCTACAAACCTGAAAAAGTAACATTAACCCAATAACCCTAAAACTAAACCCATTGCTGTTGAGTTTATTTCTCATGGTGACCTCAAGTGACCTGGATTAAAAATATTTTAAGAGGCCACCAAATGTCATAATGTTGCTTGGTAGAAGACCTCCTCGATCTATTTTTTCAAACTCGTTAAGTCTACAAGTTCCCGTATGACCGGATAGGTTCCTAATTCAATGCCAAGCTATCTGTAGTCTCATTAAGTCCTCTTGTAAACAAAAGACTTTCAGGGACACATATGTGGGTGAGTGGAACAAATTCAATTGAGGTTAGAGGGCATCCTATGTCTTATACATGTATAAATCATTTGGTTGATATAAAGTACTGTCCTCTAGAAAAAGAATAAATAGTTCAAATCCTACCTACCTCATCTTTAGGATGGGCAAAACTTTAGTCTTGTAAAAATGTCAGATTTATACTATTCCCCATGTTAGCTACAATATTAAGTCTTATCAGGTAGCAAGAAAATTCTATACAGAACATTCAAAGTTCTATCATTCAAAATCAGTGGAATGTGTTGTGCTCTTCTTCCTTGTTTAGCTTAGCGCTTTTTTTTTTTTTTTTCTTATAGACCTATGCTGCAGTCATGCCAGAAGAAGTGAAGAGGAAAAGGAGAAGAGAAAGGGAAGGGAAAAGGATACGCTATTATTTCAGAATAATTTTATAGCAATTACAAACTCTTGTGGAAGGATTTTTTCTTGAGTGTTCATTCCAGTTTCTTGTTTGTTTGGTTGGTTTGTTTAAAAGAAAACAAAACAAGGACATTACACAGAAATTAGTTTTCTGCACTGTAAGTTTGGTCAACATGAAATTCCAAAATATTTTGCATATGTAAATACCTAAGTTTGCTTTAGTGGTATTTGGAATGGATAAAACACACTTGTTAATCATTGACCAAATTCATTGTTTCCAGTTATGTTGAGAGCTACCCCTCCTTTCTTTCCCCCTCTCCACCAACCAAAGTTTTGTGCTAGTACGAGAAAAGAAAGTGTCTAGAGTTACTTGACTGATGTGATTAAATTTGTCTCTGACTCAACCCCTCAACACACCCAACATCTTTACAAATGGGGTTGATCGCAATGTCAACATAACATTTAACCTTGTTTATTCTTTTATAGTCTCTGTTTAACATAGATTACATCCTCTCCAGGGGTCCACAACTTGGCCCACAAAGAGAAAAAATGTCCTATTAAAAAAATATTGAGCAAATAGTTCTGGGGGGATGATATAGTCATTCAAATAATAAGAACAGCCATACCATTCAATATTTTTCCATCATTCTATAACTTTAAATAAATTCTAAGTTATTAAAAAGTTCTTATTCAGTCATCTAAGATGCATCAATGAATTTCAACCCACCTGGATCAAAGGAGAATGAAGAAGACCAAGGTCACAAGGTAATTATGAGCCCAAGAGACAGAAAGGGCTACATGAACTAGAGATTACATCATCCTGAAACCAGAAGAACTAGATGGTTCCTGGCCACAACCGATGACTGCCCTGACAGGGAGCACAACAGAGAACCCCTGAGGGAGCAGAAGAGCAGTGGGATGCAGACCTCAAATTCTCATAAAAAGACCAGACTTAATGGTCTGACTAAGACTAGAAGAATTCCGGTGGTCATAGTCTCCAAACCTTCTGTTGGCCCAAGACAGGAACCATTCCTGAAGACAACTCATCAGACATGCATTGGACTGGACAATGGGCTGGAGAGAGATGCTGATGAGGGGTGAGCTACTTGCATCAGGTGGATACTTGAGACTATGTTGGCATCTCCTGTCTGGAGGGGAGATGGGAGGGTAAAGGGGGTTAGAAACTGGCAAACTGATCACGAAAGGAGAGACTGGAAGGAGGGAGCGGGCTGATTCATTAGGGGGAGATTAAGTGGGAGTATGTAGTAAGGTGTATACAAGTTTATACGTGAGAGACTGACTGGATTTGTAAACTTTCACTTAAAGCACAATAAAAATTATTAAAAAAAAAAGTTCTTATTAATCTTCTGATTGCATATGTGGCCACTGAACCTTCTTCTAAATAACTTGCCCAAAGTAACCAAGTTCAGAGACAATTTTTATTTTGACTTTACTCAATGTGCATGTTTCATCATTGCTTTCCTGATATTATATTTGAAAGCTTTTTTAAAAAATTTATTTATTTATTAAAAAAATTTTCTGAATATTTTTCATGTGCAAGATAATGTGTTAGATATTAGGGAATCAATGACACATAAGAATCAAATCTCCACTTCGAGGAAGGATAGTCCTATAAAGAAACGAACAAACAAAAAATCACAAAATACTATAGTTAATGCAATGATAAAGGTTGTTGTGTGCCATTGAGTCAATTCCCACTCATAATGATTCAAAGTGTCAGAGTAGAACTGCACCCTAGGCTATAATCTTTAAGGGAGCAGATCACTGGTCTTTTCTCCTGCTGAGTGGCTGGTGAGTTCCGAGCAGCTGAACCGTCTATTTGGTTAGCAGCCAATCGCTTAACCATTGTGTACCAGGGCTCATTGTGATAAAGATTAAAAAGCACGGGGTAATTTGGTAGAATTTAGAAGGAGTTATACACATATCAGTTACCAAGAGTCAAAATTGCCTGGACGACAACCTTTTTTACAGATTGTATAGCTAAAGGGTGGCGTCATAGAAGATGAGACACTTTATCTGAATTGTAAATGATTGTATGTGTGTGTTTGAGTGAATTGATGGGGGAAGGTAGAGAGTGCATGTAAGTACAAAGAAGACATTCCAGGCATAGAGGCTGTGGGAGAAAAAAGCTTTGTCTTTCTAGACACTACCAATGAAACAGGTTGACTGGAGCACAGAGAATAAGAAGGAGACAATAGAAAACAGGAAGTGGAAATGTCATAGAGCAGATCATAAAAGGGCTCTATATCATCAGATGAAAATAGAAAACAGGAAGAGGAACAGTTGGATAGACTTATTTTCAATTACTTGCACAATATATTGATGTCCAGTTTCTTGGACATAGAAGGTGTTAGATGGGTTTTAAGTGTCGGAAGACCAAAACAAACAAACAAAAATTGAATCTCAAGATACGTTAAGACAATTACTAGTATGTAAATAGAAGTGGAGGTTTTGGACTTAATAACATTGGGAGTTTCGAGTTAAAAATTTGGACACCTGAGAAAGGAGGAGTGTGATTCATAAAGAGAAAGTAAGCAGTTAGAGGAATGATCTGAAGACACATTTTGCTACCTTATAGATTTGAATTCAGCCAATCCTAGTGTGAGCATTGTACTCTAGGTTTACAGTGCAGCTTTGAAAATGTTCACACTTTGGCAAGCTTCGGACAAGTAGAGTCCAAGGGAGATTTAAATGTAGGGGCCAAATTGTCCAAAGATGAAACATTCCCGCTTTAGATTAAGTCCTATCTTGTTACACATAAGACATCATACCTTGGCTCTCGGTGATACAGCTTGATTTAGCTTATCTGAGTCTGAACTAGTTGGCACTTGGTTAACACTTAATGTTAAATATGATGAAAGCGTTGTGAAAGGTAAAGCTTATTTTTTATACTGTTGGAAATAACTGTTTTTCAATTGTACTATTTCTCAGCGAATTTTAAGAAGAATTGTTAGGGAAGAATATGAAGTATTGTGCAAGATGTTTGGGTATATTTAGGTCTCTGTCTAAGTGTGTCAAATTCCATTTTATATTTGATTATTAATTGCCCATTTCACAACTGTTTCTAAATTCAAAATTAATAACATTGAAAGTTAAGTTGCTTTTCCTATGTACAAAACAGAGTTTTACATAATGAAGATGTCTTAGATTTTCAGTAATTTTCTTTCCTTCCCTCCTAAGCCCTTATGAGAGGGAGTTCTTTCAGCATGCTAAGAAAGATAATCAATAATTACCAAGAGAAAATATGTTCTACTCTGAGGGATCTGAACCATGTAAGCCAACTTCTAAGGTAGACTGTAAAAGTTAATGGACTGTAAGGATTGATCGTTGGCTTCTCAGAATGGTATAAACTAGCCAAGCTCGTCTAGAATTTACTGACAAAAATGTGGAGTTGCAGATGTAAACTCATTGTCATTCCAGTGTATCACAGAAACTACAAAGTTGAAAAGAAGGATGATGGAAATATCAGCCCATTACCTCTCACTGACCCTCTTATTACCTGGTAAGTGCTTTTCTCAATATGGCTAATGAAAGTCTTCTGAGAACACAAAAATGAAACTTCTACCTCTTATGAAAATAGAAAGACATCTACTAAATAATAAGCAATTACAAAATATTTCTATTTTGATATAAACATTTAGGGCCTATCAGTTGTCACAGTCTTCAATCTTCATATTTATCTTGAAATGATGACATCATTGATCAATCAAAAATACCTAAGCTAGAATATGTATTGTT
Organism: Elephas maximus indicus; assembly: GCF_024166365.1. Lineage (NCBI taxonomy): Eukaryota > Metazoa > Chordata > Mammalia > Proboscidea > Elephantidae > Elephas > Elephas maximus. The sequence goes on along the minus strand of NC_064833.1, from coordinate 54,106,784 downwards.
GAACATGTAATTAAACCATTCTTATGATGTTTTTGTTACATCTACATAACACGCCTGTACAGGCATAGCTCAATTTTTCCCTCTTCAGTGACAAAGAGTATACAAGAGCACATTTAAGCTTAGTATGGAAGAAATAGACAGTTCTGCCTTGTGTTGAACAGAAGCATTTCTTCACATGGTCTTTACCTAGGACTAGTTATTTTTTTTTTTTATGGTTTGAAATCTTACAATATAACCTGAAACTCACTTTAACATAAGAGTCATTTAAATAATTGAAGAGATCTATTATATCTCATACACAAGACAATTGTTTTCCAAATCAAACAACTGTATTTCCTTCATAGATCAACTAACTGCAAGAGGTATTACATCAGCACCAAAAATTTGCCTCAGAGCTATTTTGTTCTAATATTTTTCTATAACATTAATTTCTATGATAAACTATTTCTCTCAAATTAAAACCATTCAGGTAGAAAAAAATGAATTCTGGCTCCCTGAGAAGAATCAAGAGAGGAAAACCACAGAATAGGAAGCCTAGTAGAGATCAATAAAACCTGTGGAAAATAAAGTTAAATCTAAGTAATCTCTGAAAATTGAGATGTAAAACTGTACGAAAATATTAAAACTTATTCTAAAATGGAAAGTTGCATGAAGAAAAATATCTAAATTAAAAACTAACATAGGCCAACATTTTGATTTTTTAATAAAAAGCCTAAGATGTAGGTGAGAAAAAAGGGATATAAATATTTATAAATTCATTACCTTTTATAGAGGGAATCAAGAGACAATTTAATTTAATTTTAACTTCAATAATGGCTAAAATATAGATTAAAGAGTATTTTGAAGGAATAAATGTATTCTCTAGTTGTATTTACAGAGAGTTGCATTTTTTTCAAAACACAAAAGAAGATTGAAACAAGTTCAAAATGTTAAGAAAAGCAGAGGGAAAAAAAGAGAAATTTTTTTAAAATGAATTAACAAATATATACAAGAAAGTGAAAGCATAAAAGCATGACCTATACATATATAAATGTATGTATAACAAATGTAGGTACTTTAAAACATTCCTTAAATAAATGATAATTTGGGGAGGTTAATGTTGTTCTTAGGTACAGTCGCATCAGTTCCCACTCATAACGACCCTATATATAACAGAATAAAAAACCACCTGGTCCTGAGCTATCCTCACAGTCGTTCTTACACTTGAGCCCACTGTTGCAGCCACTGTGTCAGTCCATCTCCTTGAGGACCTTCATCTTTTTCCTTAATGCTCTTCTTTAACAAGCGTGATGTCATTTTCCAGGAACTGGTCTCTCCTGATAACATGTCCTAAGTATGTGAGGTGAAGTCTTGCCATCCTTTTTTATAATGAGCATTCTGGCTGTATTTCTTCCAAGACGTATTTGTTCATTCTTCTGGCAGTCCATGGTATATTCTGTATTCTTCGCCAACACCATAATTCAAAGGCATCAATTCTTCTTCAGTCTTCCTTATTCACTGTCACGCTTTCACATTCATGTGATGCAAATGAAAACATCATGGCTTGAGTCAAGCACACCTTAGTCCTTAAAGTGACATCTTTGCTTTTTAACACTTTAAAGAGGTCTTTTGCAGCCAATTTGTCTAATGCAATACATCACTAGGTTTCTTGACTGCTGCTTCCCTGGGCATTGATTGTGGATTCAGGTAAAATGAAATCCTTGACAACTTCAATCTTTTCTCTTCTTATCATGATGTTTCTTATTGGTCCAGTTGTGAGAATTTTTGTTTTCTTTATGCTGAGGTGTAATCCATACTGAAGGCTGTGGTCTTTGATCTTTATCAGTAAGTGCTTCAAGTCCTCTTCCCTTTCAGCAAACAAGGTTGTGTCATCTGCATATTGCAGTCTGTTAATGAGTCTTCCTTCAATCCTGATGCTGTGTTCTTCTGCATATGGTCAGCTTCCCTGATTATATGCTCAGCATACAGATTGAATAAGAATGGTGAAAGGGTACAACCCTGACATACAACTTTCTTGACTTTAAACCACGTAGTATAATGTTGTTCTGCTAGAACTGCTGCCTCTTGGTCTAAGTACAGGTTCCTCATGAGCACATTGAAGTGTTCTGGAGTTTCCATTTTTCCCAATGTTATCTATAATTTGTTCTGATCCACACAGTTGAATGCCTTTGCATAGTCAATAAAACACAGGTAAACATCCTTCTGGTATTCTCTTTCAGCCAAGATCCATTTGATATCAGCAATGATATCCCTTGTTCCACATCCTCTTTTGAATCTGCTTGTATTTCTTGCAGTTCCCTGTCAATGTACCACTGCAATATCTTTTGAAAGATCTTCAACAAAATTTTGCTTGTGTGTGATATTAATGAAATTGTTCGATAATGTCCACATTGTGTTGGGCCACCTTTCTTTGGAATGAATACAAAACTAGACCTCTTCCAGTCGATTGACCAGGCAGCTGTCTTCAAAATTTCTTGGCATAAAGTGCTGCATTTGTTCGTTGAAACATTTCAATGGGTATTGTGCCAATTCCTGGAGCCTTGTTTTTCAACAATGCCTTCAGTGCAGCATGGTCCTCTTTTTTTCAGAACGATTGGTTTTTGATCATATGTTACCTCCTGAAATGGTTGAAAGTTGACCAGATCTTTTTGGTACAGTAACTCTGGGTATTCCTTCCATCTTCTTTTGATGCTTCTTCCACCGTTTAATATTTTCCACATAGAATCCTTCACTGTTGCAACTCAAGGCTTGAATTTTTTCTTCAGTTCTTTCAGCTGAGAAATGCTGAGCTTGTTCTTCCCTTTTGGTTTTCTATCTCCAGGTCTTTACACATATCACTATAATACTTTGTCTTCTCAAACTGCCCTTTGAAATCTTCTGTTCAGCTCTTTTGCTTCATCATTTCTTCCTTTTGCTTTAGCTACTCTGCATTCCAGGGCAACTTTCAGAGCCTCTTCTGACATCCATTTAGGTCTTTTCTTTCTTTCTTGTCTTTTTAATGACCTCTTGCTTTCTTCATGTATGATGTGTTTGACATTATTCCACAACTTGTCTGGTGTTCGGTCATTAGTGTTCAACACATCAAATCTACTTTTGAGATGGTCTCTAAATTCAGATGGTAAAAGCTTAAGGTCACACTTTGGCTCTTTTGGACTTGTTCTAATTTTCTTCAACTTCAACTTGAAGTTGCCTAGGAGCAATTGATGGATTGATGGTCTCCTCTACAGCCGGCCCCTGGCCATGTTCTGACTGAGGATATTGAGCTTCTCTGTCATCTCTTTCCACAGATGTAGTCAATTTGATTCCTATTTATTCCATCTGGTGAGATCCACATGTAATAGTCACCGTTTATGTTGTTGAAAAACAGGCATTTACTATGAAGAAGTCGTTAGTCTTGCAAAATACTATCATGTGATCTCTGGGGTCATTTCTATCACCAAGGCCATATTTTCCAACTACCAATCCTTCTTTGTTTTCAACTTTTGCATTCCAATCACCAGTAATTACCACTGTGTCTTGATTGCATGTTTGATCAATTTCAGACTGCAGAAGCTGGTAAAATCTTCGATTTCTTCATCTTTGGCCTTAGTGGTTGATTTGTAATCTGAATAATAGTCATGTAACTGGTCTCCCTTGTAGGCATATGGATATCTTCCTATCACTGACAGTGTTGTACTTCAGGACAGATCTTGAAAAGTACTTTTTAATGGTGAATGAGACGCCATTCCTCTTCGCATTGTCATTCCTGGCATAGTAGACCACATGATCATCTGATTGAAAATGGCCAATACCAGTCCATTTCAGCTCACTAATGCCTAAAATATCAATCTTTATTTATTCCATTTCATTTTTGATGACTTCCAATTTTCCTGGATTCATACCTTATACATTCCATGTTCCAATTATTAATGGATGTTTGCAGCTGTTTCTTCTCATTTTGAGTTATTCCACATTAGCAAATGAAGGTCCCAAAAGCTTGACTCCATCCATGTCATTTAGGTGGACTCACTTTGAGGGGGCAGCTCTTCCCCAGTCATATTTTGAGTGCCTTCCAACCTGAGGGGCTCATCTTCTGGCACTATATCAAGACAATATTCTGTGGCTATTCATGAGATTTTCATTGGCCAGTTTTTTTAGAAGTAGACTGCCAGGTCCTTCTTCCTAGTCTGTCTTGGTCTGGAAGCTCTGCTTTAACCTGTCCACCAAGGGTGACCCTGATGGTATTTACAATAACAGTGGCAAAGCTTCCAGTGTCACAGCAATGCACAAGCCACCATAGTATGACAAACTCATGTATTCGTTGATTTGTGGAGACACAAAGCAAATAATACATAAACTTTTGGGGTTTTTTTGTTGTTGTTTTATTTATTAAACTTGGTTGAATATAAACAACAGGATAATAGACATTACAGAATGATTATATTAACAGCAGTAAAATGAGTAGAATGCAAGACAATATTAAATTGGACAAGATTTTATCTCCATTTTATCCACCAGGATTCTGTCAGGAAAAGATCACATACTCAAAAGTGTTTAACTGAAGAAACTTAATGAAAACACTGTTTTAAAAGAGGTGGGCATGCATAAAAGAACCAAACAACAAAGCTGGTAAAGAACGTAGGCACTATTACCAGTCCTAGTCCTGGAGGAGAGCGATTAGTATTACCAGACACTTCTGAGACCATAAAGAAATTAAAGTCCTTGGCACAACATGGGTCAGGGAGGGAGGGAACAGGAGGAATAACTATTTACCTTCACTCTCCTCATACTGCTATCCTGCATGAGTTTCCAATTGGCTGAAACCAGTCAGATACCAAAGGACAAGAAAATCACGGAGACAGAGTTGAGAGGGTTCAGCCTTCTGGAGCGCAGAGAAATTCAGGATAAGGTGAGAGAATGGTGAATAAACAGCCACATCCACATTTTTATATCATCCAACATATCTTCTTGCCTTTGTATATGTAAAAACAAAACAAGAACAACAAAAAACCTCCAGTCTCCAATTTAGGGAAAGCACAATGTGCCATCAGTCAATGTATTGTTGCAAAATGATTTCAATTCAATCATACCCCTGCCTAGAAAAGAGATTGCAATATTAGGCACAACCAGTACATTTATCAATTACTTAGCATAATTAAATTACATGTCTTAGTTATCTAGTGCTGCTATAACAGAAATATCACAAGTGAATGGCTTCAACACACAGAAATTTTTTCTTTCACATCTTAGGATGCTAGAAGTCTGAATTCAGTGTGCCAGGTCCAGGGAACTCTTTTTATCTCTGTCAGCTCTGGGAGAAGGTCCTTGTGATTAATCTTCTCTTGGGTCTAGGAGTTTCTCAGCACTGGAATCCTGGGTCCAAAGGATGCACTCCACTCCCAGCTCTTCTTTCTTGGTGATAGGTGGTCCCACACCTCTCTGCTAGCTTCTCTCTTTTGTATCTCCTAAGAGAGTGACTCAAGGTACAAACAATCCTGCAGATTGTGTCCTGCCTTATTAACATAACTGCCTCTATTCCTGCCTCATTAACATCCTAGAGGTTAGGATTTATAACACATTGGCTGATTCCATCAGATCACAAAATTGAGGACAACCACACAATACTGGGAATCATTGCCTAGCCAAGCTGACATACATTTTGGGGGGACACAATTCAATCCATAACAACTACAACGTAGCTGCTAGGATCCCCATACATATATGATCATGAGGCCTAAATTGATAATCACAATATCTTTCTTCTACCACATAGTCCACATTCTCCTTATCCTCTTCTTGCACCTCAGTGGGTTGTTCTGTCTCTCTTTCTTCTTCTTAATTTAAATGGGTAAATAAAATCTTCATATCCAAGAAGTCTAAGATTTTTGTGGTTCATTCTTCATTGGATTGTTGTAGATTGCCATTTACCTTGGTGGTACAAATGGTTAAGTGTTTGACTGCTAACCAAAAGGTTGGTGATTCCAACCCCCCCAAGAGGCACCTTGAAAGAAAGGCCTGGCAATCTGCTTCAGAAATGTCACATCTTTGAGAACTATATGGAACACAGTGCTACTCTGCACACCTGGGGTCACCATGAGTCAGAATCAACTGTACAACTGTTTTGTTGTTGTTATTATTATTGAACATGGGAGTGTTAAGAAGCAGCCTTCTAAATAGCAGTGTTTTCTATTAAGCAGTAAAAACTCAATTTCTTCTAGCCAATTGGACTCAATTATGTTTTAGTGAAGTAACCCCTATCTCTTCCTATTGGCTCTCAGATATGCAGAATCCAAAAGGGCCATTGGACAGCTCAATTTCCACTTTTATGAAAATATGACTGTATTTCCTGGCAGAAGTGCTCTTTCCTTGTATATTATAACATCCAAGTCTATATGTTCTACAGGCAAGATGAGAAGCAAAAATAATGGTAATGAGTTATTTTGTGTAATAGTGAGGAGTTTCACTCACGCCTCACATACATTCTTTAGAAAAAATGACACTTTATATTGATCTCTAGTTTACAGCACAAATTGTATTTTTAGGGCAGCAAAGAACTTCAGAGGGTATTATTCCCCTACCATGATAAATGGCAAATACATAAAAGCTTAACTTGTTTTCAGATCTTTCAAAACTCCAAACATTTCCCGTTTTACAGATGAGAAATGGGCTCAGAAAGTTTTAGTTATGTGTTAAAAGTTTTGCATCTAGTAAGTGGTAATCTATCTGACACCAAAATTTACCAGTTTTCTCATTACCTACATGGCTTTTGGACTCTCACATGTTAAAAAATTATTTCCTCCATTTGCTAACACAGAAAGAAAGCACAAATAAATACAAACTGTAAAAGAATGTTAACACTGCATAAATGCTTAAATTTTGAAAATAAAAATTGAGTATTTGTTTCTTTCCACGTATACCCTTATGGGTTTTATGAGTAGCAAAAGGTTATCTATTAATAAAGCCATTGGCTCATTTACCTATCTGTCTACAAATATTCTATATTAAAATCAAATCCTGACAAACAAGAATCTCTTTTTAATATTGATAACTGTTTACATTTAATAGCAAACAAAGATAGAAATTCATAAATGAATATTGGTTTAAAATCCTTCACTGTAGAAAGATCATTTTATGAGTCATCACTGGATTTGTAAAAGCAACTGGCCTTAAGGTGATAATGTTGGAGAATATGGAAAAACTATTTGTGACTCGTGTTATATTTTAGCACTTCAGATAAAATAAAGCAAATCCTAGATGTAGTTTTTTGATCTTGGAAAAACATATATTTGGATAAGCAAATAAAACTGAGTGCATGAGTGATGCAGGTTGAAATTCCTAGGAAGCCAACTTTGAAATGAAAATCTGCATTCAGAAAGCATGGCAGTGCTCTCAGAATGAAATCCTGTGGTGTGAAGGGAAGGAAGCAAGATTGGCTAGAGGGAAAACCTGATCCTGTGCCAACCCCATGAGGAGCTCTCAAGCTAGGATGGCCCTTCAGAGTTGCCCCTGTTTGGTTGAGGGCACTAGGTCTTTATATCCCAGGGGCAACCACTCATCAGATGATGCTATACCAGAATGGGAGGCAATACCCAAAGGGGCCTGACTACTGAGAGGTAGGAGCATAAATCCTTTAGTACTGAGGGTGGAGGTGTTATCTGGGCAGCATGGCATAGCATTCATATCAGGCTACCTGTTGTGTCTGTATCAATATTGAAATATCCCATTATGGTGGCTGGGGTTAGGGGTAGAGTAGATCTAAAACATGCATCTGAAAAGGGGAACATTCATGGCTCCCATGATCCCTTTATCTTTTAACTTCATTGGTTATATTGACCTATATTGTGCTTGGCACTCTTTTTGTTTTTCTCAGGGGTTCTCTAACTTTAGTGTCCCCAAGAATACCAGGAGGACCATGTCATGGATTCAACTGTGTCCCCCAAAAATATGTGTCAACTTGGCTAGGCCATGATTCCCGGTATTGTGTAATTGTCCATCATGTTGTCATCTAATGTGATTTTCCTATGTCTATGATGCATAGGGTCGCTATAAATTGGAATCGACTCTACAGCATTGGGTTTTTTTTTAATGATTTTAATGAGGCAAGGTTAGAGACAGTATGTTAATGAGGCAAGACTCAATCTACAAGACTAGGTTGTGTCTTAAGCCAATATCTTTTGAGATATAAAAGTGAGAAACGAGTAGAGAGACCTCATACAAGCAAGAAACAAGAGCCAGGAGAATAGCGCATTCTTTGGACTCGGGGTCCCTGTGCTGAGAAGCTCCTCAACCAGGGAAGATTGATGACAAGGACCTTCCTCCAGAGCCAACAGAGAGAGAAAGACTTCACATGGAGGATGGACCCTGAATTCAGACTTCTAGCCTCCTAGGCTGTGGGAGAATACATTTCTCTTTGTTAAAGCCATCCACTTGTGGCACTGTTAAAGCAATACTAGATAACTAAGACAGACCACTTAAACAATTCGGTTTATCTTTCTTAGTCTGAGATTCTATTTCAGTAGGTTTAAAATGAGCCACAGAAACCTGTATTTTCAATAAGAATCACAATAACCTGGTGATTCTGGTCAGTTGCTACACATACCAGACTTTCAGGAACACTTTCATTGGGTGTAACCCAGGTAAAAATTTAGCAACTGATTCCCATCTCTGTAGTAAAGGAAAACACAGTCCGTGCACCTCAGGGTGGTTCTGGATAGGATAAATCTCTGAGGTTTAACTAATATATTGCTGAAACGAGTGCTTAGCTTCTGGAGAACAGCTTCACAAGCTTTTATGAATTTGGATTTTATTATCTATTGAATAACTATATCAGCAACTACAAAAGCTGATTAGAAGTGTTTTGTTCAAGCACTCCAATTTTAATTTTACAGTAAATTCTATATGATATCACTTATGGAGAGAAAAATGATATTTTAAAACATTTCAAGAACAAATATTTCCCAATTAGGAAAGAAAAGTGGTTATGGCACATTTTATACAATAGCCCTTTTATGTTTCATTCTCTTATTTCCCTTTTTTGAGATGAAAAAAAGAGACACCGGTTGATTCAGTGACTTGCATTTGATTACTTGGGTAGTACATAATAGATCCTTGGACACAAGCCCTGGCCTACTGACTCTAAATTAAAGACCATAACTTTACGAAAGGCTGTTCCATATAAATACATACTTTCCTAAATTGTTAAGCTCTAGAAGCCAAACTTCTTTTACATTTCTTTGAGTTATGGTCCAGAATTAACCTAACCATAACAGCCTCAATTCTCCACTTTAACCACTGTGTACATTTTTTGGAGGCTCATACATAAAAGCTATCAAGATTATGGGAGGACTCAATACCATTGTGTGATGGTTAAGGTTGTATGCCACCTTGGCTGGGCCATGATTTTCAGTGGTTTGGCAGTTATGACGTAGTTTGGTAGCTATGTAATAACGTAATCACCTCCATGATGAGATCTGTTATGAGCAGTCAATCAGCTGAAAAAGTGTGAAAGAGTGTGGCCTACATCCCATATAGGTGGACTTTCTGCCGAAGCTTGTTGGCCTTTGTCCTCTCTGGATCCTGCAGCTGGCTCTTGTTCATCGGACCTCCAATTCTTGGGGCTCAAGCTAGCAGTTTACCTGCCAATCTTGGAATTTGTCAGCCTCCACAAATGTGAGCAAGAGGCCTGCTGTCTGACCTGCCAATCTTGGATTCACCAACGTCTACAGCTTCGTGCTTTAGGAGAAGCCTCCAGCCTGAACCACAGACTTGGGACTTTCTAGCCTCTATAATCACATGAACTATTTCCTTGATATAAATCTCTCTCTCTATATATATATTTACCCACTTGACTGGTTTTGCTTCTCTGAAGAACCCCACCTAAGATTGCATTATATTGGTGTTATTTTAGGTGTTAACATAAAAGTCTCATGATTGTGAGTTAAATACCTTGCCTCCCATAACATGAATTATTTTAATGTGAGCCAAATATGTTATTGGGGCATTTTTCATGCTCACACTCAATTAATTCAGTCAATATTTGTTGAATACCTTGGTTAAGCGTTTGGCTGCTAACCAAAATGGTAGCAGTTCAAATTCACCAGCCTCTCCTTGGACACCCTATGGGGCAGCACTTCTCTGTCCTACAGGATTGCTATGAGTCAGAATCGACTTGACGGCAATGTGTTTTTGTTTGTTTGTTCAGGAATCCTCAGTTATATACTATGTACTAAGAAATTGCCTTTGCTGCACAGACAGAAACTTATATGCTGTATCGAAGGTTCAGAAGCGAATTATTGGTCCAGCATAAGTCTATCTTAGTAATCAGAAAGTTATTTTCAAGTAAATTGCTGGCTATTTATTAGTATGGAATAGCCTAACAGAAAAATAGCCAAAGTTATTTCAGGAGATTGAGTAATTCTCTGCCTATTTGGAAATTCTATAAGAAGTTTCTGATGATTTTCCAGATAAGGTACAACAGTTTTAAGTCAGGAAACAAAACAGTCAATTGTTTACAATGTTCTGCAGAGAAAGAAAGTAATCAGTATTATTTCTCATTAGGAAAAGATAAAGTGAGTTTCAGAACCCTGAACTGGATCTTTTATGAGCTTCCTTTTGTGAAGTAGAGATACGTGATAAAAGAAGAAAGAGAAAATGCAATTAATTTTTATCCAATTTTAATCGGAGGTTTTGAAATTCTGTTTGTTGTTTCTCATTGAGTATCTGTTCACATTTTGTATTCATGTCCTGATTCTGCCACCATGCCATCAAATATAAAACATTCAGCCGAAAATTGAAGTTTTGACAAACGTATGTGTATTTAGTTTTATGGAGACAATATATCTAAGCATTCAGCTAAATCTTTTTTTAGTTAATGCTTTCATCTCAGGACTATATAACTTCCAAATACCGTTACATATAAGTTTGTGATGATACAATGGGAAATGATGAGTCATTTTGTTATCCATTTTCACAATTAATAAAATTTACTACAATGAAAGCAAATAAAAACAAATATCAATCATACTTGAATTTTTTTTTTCAGAACAGACGAAATTCTTTTGATCAGTTATTGCAGAATGATCAAATTGTTAGCCCTATTTGAAGACAGAAAACAGCTTAGCAGCTTCTATTTTTAGTAATGGTGACCTAGGTTACTTGTGACAAATCTCTCACTAAAACAGGGTTTCTCAGCCTTGGAACAATTGACATATGGGCCGGAAAATTATTTGTTGTAATTAGCTATTTTGTGCATTGTAGGATATTTAACATATACCTAGCCTCTACCCACTAGATGCCAGTAGCTTTCATGCCACCAGTTTTGACAACCAAAAATGTTTCTAAACACTGTCAAGTATTCACTCTTGGGGGTAAAATCAACCCTGGTTAAGAACCATTACATTCAAGCAACTGAAATACTTGGAGTAAATAATAAAAAAATGCTTTCTTAAAAGCACTAAAGAACTGACAAAATTTTCAGTGGAGTAAATAATTTTCAGATTAAAATTGAAGAAAAGTAGACATGCCAAGAGGGAGAAGAGCTGAAAGCTGCTTTGACCAAGGGCATTTGTCAGGCCCAAGTAATATTTTGTAAATTTTTGCACATGTGTTTGAATGTGTACGTATGTGCAAATTGACAAATTTCCAAAGTTTATATGGAAATATAGTAGACTAAATATAGACAAAACACTCTTGAAGAAGAACTTAGGAAACATTCCCTCTCATGAATTGAATTGTGTCCCCCCCCAAAATATCTGTTAACCTGGGTAGCTTATGATTCCAAGTATCGTACGATTGTCTACCGTTTTGTCATCTGACGTCATTTCCCCGTGTGTTGTAAATCCTATCACTACGATGTAAGAAGATGGATTAGCAGTAGTTGCTTTGATGAGATCTATTTTTTTTTTATAAGATTAGACAGTGTCTAAAGCCAATCTCTTTGAAGATATAAAAGAGAGAAGCCAGCAGAAGGACAGGAGGACATCATACCTCCAAGAAAGCAGTGCTGGGAGCAGAGCACATCCTTTGGGGCTGAGGTTCCTGTGCTGAGATGCTCCCAGACCAAGGGAAGACTGATGACAAGGACCTTCCTCCAGAGCTGACAGAGAGAGAAAGCCTTCCCCTGGAGATGATACCCTGAATTTGGACTTTTAGCCTGCTGGACTGTGAGAGAATAAACTTCTCTTTGTTAAAACCATTCACTTGTGGTATTTCTGTTATAGCAGCATTGGATAACTAAGATATTCCCTAATAGATATCGATACATATTATGAAGCTATAATTATATCAGTTTGATATTTGTTCAAAATAGTAAAATAGACATAACAGAACAGATATCTCAGAAACATATGTATTTTAAAATTCTGCTAAGAGACGTACGTTTATAATTGTTATATATTTATGGTATAATGCCTCTTTTATCACTTTGAATGTTCCTATTGCTGTCTAGTAACATTCATTACCTTTATATTTCTCTCTTGTCTGATATTAATATAGTCACTGCAGCTTTCTTACTTTTACTGTTTTTAAGTGCATCTCTTGTGAGATTATACACTTGATTTTTTTTTTTTAATCCAGTCTGAAAATCACTTTGATTGCAGATTTTTGTCCATTTACATTTGATATAAATGGATTTAGGTCAGTCATTTTTCTATTTCATTTCTCTCTTTTTTTTCTTTCTCCATGAGTCAGAATTGACTTGACGGCAGTGGGTCTTTTTTTTTTTTTTTCATTATTCTATTCCCAGTTTCTTATTTCGTTTTTGTGTTAATCAAATATTTCAGTACTCCACTGTAATTAATTTGTTAAGTTTTTAGCTATTTATCTTGGCATTATTGTTTTAGTGTGTCAGTACCTATTTTGAGTTAATATTGACATCTTCAGGTAAAATGTAGGACCTGGAAACAGTATAATTCCATTTATCCTCAACATCCTTTGTGCTATTTTTGGACTATATACTATGTCATTACACATTATAAGCCCTGCAGTAGGATGCTTCAATTTTTGTTTTAATGATTTATGTCTTTTGAAGAAATTAAGATATGAAATTAAAAAAATGCTGTTGTGTGCCATTGAGTAGATTATGACATACACTTATACATATATGTAAGTGAAGTTGATAATAATAATACTAACTCATAGGGCTGCTGTGAGGATTAACAGACAATGCACAGTTTCTTGATTATCAAATTTAGCTATTATAATAGTTATTACTAATATTAAAGGTTAATATTTATTGATAAAAATAACTCAAGAGAATACCACATTCTGTTGCTAAGGCTTAGATTCCATGCCTTTCCACTTCCCAGCCAGGTGGGCAGAGATATACCATTAATTGGTCAAGTTGAGGATAATACTGGCCTGGGTGCCTGATCCATATTCATATAGCCTGAGGTCCCTAGTCTGATATAGAGGATGCTGACTTCCCCAAGTTCAGGGTAAAGGAAATCTGCAGCAAATGCCTCACCTGGGTTTTGAAAGGCAGTACCTGAAAGTGAATGAAGTTTGGGAAAGAAAAAGTAGAAAGGGATGTGGCATATTGTAAGGAGCAGGCTTCCCCCTCAAGCACAAATTTCCTTCTCCAGGTGGGCCAAGAGTCAGGAACTGGCTGCTCCATAGGTTCACACCCTCTTTAATTTTCTCCCTTTCATCTTTGAAACCATTCCTACCTCCTCTCATCAGAAGAAAGTAATCACTCTCCCCTCTATGCTTTTGCCTATGGCAATATTTCCTTCAGTATTTTCTGAGTGTCTCCTACATTGATCACATGTGTCTGTCTCCCATGCCAGACTGATAATTCCTTGAGAACAGCAACCACATCTTATTAGTATTGTTTTTGTTTTTAAAATAGCCTTATTGAGGTGCAATTAACAACAACAAAAAAAGAACTACACATATTTAAAAAGTACAAAGTGATAAGTCTTGACATGTAGATATAGACAATATAGCTATAGATTATATAGATATGGACACAGATACATAACCCAGAAATCTTTACCATAATCAACATAGCCAGCAAAGCTTTCCTGTGACCATTGTCAGTCTCTCCTCCTGCCCCTCCCCAACTCCCATCACAATCTCCACCATCTATTTTCTGTCACTATAGATTTGTTTGCATTTTCTAGAAATTCAATAAATGACTCTTTTTAAAATTTTTTTTGTCTGGCTTCTGTCACTAGTTATAATTATTTGGAGATTTATCCATGTAGCTGCATGTATCAACAGTTTGGTCCTTTTTGTTGCTGATAGTTCCTTTTTAGGAGTCCCTGAGCAGTGTGAATGGTTAATCAGTGGACTACTAATGAAAGGCTGGCAGTTCAAACCTACCCAGGGGCCCCTACACATGAGGTCAACTTGACTCAGAACCAACACAATGGCAACAATTCCATCGAATGGATATGCCATTATTTGTTCACCTTTTGATGGACGTTTGACTTTGCATTTTGGCTATTGCAAAAAAACTGCTATAAACATTAAAAGAGAGAGAGAAGGAAAGATTGGGAGGAGATGAAGATTATTCAGCAAGTATATAATAGTGATATCTAGGGTATTTCAGCAGCCCCGGGTGCATGGTGCCACTGAGCAGTTTCTGTTAACCCAGTACAGTTAAATGTCCTTCCTCAAACATAATAAGGTGTTAATTTAAAGACTACCAAGCTTGGCTTGTATGTTTGAGCTGATACTATAGTAAAGTTATCTAAAAAAAAAAAAAAAAAAAAAATCTAAAAGAGGGGGTCAAATATTTTGACAGGGGTGCAATTTCAGTGTTTGCCATAGGCCCCATTTTCTGTAGATACTCCACTAGCCGTACCGGATTAATAGAAACTGCTCAGTGGTGCCACCACCCAGGGCTAGTGCAATACCTGTCACAGCTGCTATACCCTAATTAGCCTCTGACTAACTCTTTTGAGGAAGTTCCTATAAAAGAAAATAGAGAAACTAGGCAATATTTGGAGAAAGATGTGAGAACAAAGGAGGTGGTTTATGGTTTTTTTTTTTTTAAAGATGTTACAATGCTACAATATGGGATGTCACAATGTTATAATATGGGACGTTACAATATCACAACATGGGATGTTACCATGTTGCAATAGGGGTTGATGGAAATGATTTTGTAAAGTGGGAGGAATTTACGTTAAATGAGAATGTGAGACACTTGCATAAAAGTGGAAAAGATCCATTGTAAAATAAGCAATTTGGTTTTTCACAGTATCAGAGTAAAGAACTCATCCATCCTAATAGCAAAGAGGACTTGAAGCACTTACTGATGAAGATCAAAGGCTACAGCCCTCACTATGGATTACACCTCAACATAAAGAAAACAAATATCCTCACAATTGGACCAATAAGCAACATCGTGATAAATGGAGATAAGATTGAAGTTGTCAAGGATTTCATTTTTCTTGGATCCACAATCAATGCCCGTGGAAGCAGAAGTCAAGAAATCGAACAACGCATTGCATTGGGCTTATCTGCTGCACAAAATCTTCTTTAAAGTGTTGAAAAGCGAAGATGTTACTTTGAGGACTAAGGTGCACCTGACCCAACCCATAGTATTTTCAATCCCTTCATATGCATGTGAAAGCTAGACAATTCATAAGGAAGACTGAAGAAGAATTGATGCCTTTAAATTATGGCGTTGGCTAAGGATACTAATTATGCCATGGACTTCCAGAGGAGTGAACAAATCTGTCTTGGGAGACATTGGGAGCATTCTAAGGAATACTCCCTAGAATCAAGGATGGCAAGACTTCGTCTCAGGTACTTTGGACATGTTATCAGGAGGACCAGTCTCTGGCGAAGGACATTATGCTTGGTAAAGTATATGGTCTGTGAAAAAGAAGACCCTCAAGGAGATGGAATGACCCAATGGCTGCAACAATGGGCTCAAACATATCAACGATTGTGAGAGTGGAGCAGGATAGGGTAGTGTTTCATTTTGTTGTGCATAGGGCCTCTATGTGTTGAAATCGACTCAACGACAACTAATGTCAACAGCAACAGAAGAGCACGGCTAATGTGATATATTAATGAATTTTATAATGTAAAATAATCCTGGGTTAAACCCAAATTGGTCATTATATTTTATGCCTTTTATGTATTGCTCAAGTTGGATCCTAAATTCTTATTTAAGAATTTAGAATAGATGGCCGTGAAATAAATTGGCTTGTAATTTCCTTGTTCTTGTCAGGTTTGGTAGTCAAAATTATGCC
Organism: Elephas maximus indicus; assembly: GCF_024166365.1. NCBI lineage: Eukaryota > Metazoa > Chordata > Mammalia > Proboscidea > Elephantidae > Elephas > Elephas maximus. The sequence goes on along the minus strand of NC_064833.1, from coordinate 54,090,597 downwards.
AGGTATTACTTTTCTTGGAAGATTTGGTGTTGAAATGGAATTATTTCTCCCTTGCTTGTCTGATAGATTCACTAATGAAGCCATCAGAGTCTGGAGTTTTCTTTGAGGAAAGGCTTTTAATCATGAACTTGATTCCTTTATCATAGGACAATTCACATGTTCTGTTTCTTGTGCCAGTTTTAATAAAGTTGTACTTTTTCTAGGAATTGGTTCATTTCATATACATTTTCAATTTTTTTGACATAACAATTCATAATACCCTCTAGTAATCTTACTATATGCAGATTTTATGATTGACCATTTTTCTTTCCTGATATTAATTTCTATTCTTTACTGTTTCCTTTCTTTTATTTTCATTGGAATTATTCTTTTCCTCATCTCTAAAGAAGTGCTTAGTTCATTCATTTTCAATAATATATATGTTAATAAACATATTTTCAGCTATTAATTGCTTTCTCTTTATTCCATCATCTGCATCACACAATTTTTGATATATAGTGTTTTCTTTTGTATTTAATCCAGTGTTCATTAATTTCTAATATAAAAAGCTTTTCTAGTTTTCTTCTGTTATTTCTTTTTAGTGTATTTACATTGTTAGAGATTTCAAAATATGTAGAGACTTATTTTTGTTGTTGTTCAATGTATTTTAACTATTTTGTGTGTGGTTTGAAAAAACATGTATTCTGGAGTTTTTGTGTGGCATGTGCCAATGAGTCCATTAGGACAAACATTAATCATGATGTTCAAACTCAGGCAGGTGTGTTAAAAATTTTCCAATATGATTATTGATGGGTGTATCATTTCTTGTCACTGGCATTTTTAGATTTGTCCTTTTAAGGCCATGTTTGTAAATGCATTCAAGTTGTGATATCGTTTTGGTGAATTGTATGTTTTATCACTGTGATGTTTGTTGTACTCTGGTGGCTTGCATGTTGCTCTGATTCTGGAACCTATGCCAATGGTATTTCAAATACCAGCAGAGTCATACATGGTAGACAGGTTTCAGCAGAACTTCCAGACTAGGAAGAAATGCCTGGCAATATATTCCCCAAAATTAGGCAATAACAACCCTACAGATCACAAAAAAAATACTGTCTTATATAGTGCTGGAAGATAAACCCCCTAGGTTGGGAGGTACTCAAAATACACAAAGGCTACAACTATGAACTTGAGTATAACAATGATTGTGAAGATGGTGCAGGACTGGACAATGTTTCAATCTGTTATACATGGGGTCTCCATGAGTCGAAGCCAACTCAATGGGAACTAAAAATATTATGAAGGGACTCTGTCAAATCTAGTAATGTAGTACATCTTAAAAACGATCTTATCTAGAATTAATATAGCTCTCTCAGCTTTGCTTGTCTAGTATTTAAATATGTTATCTTTTAATTTGTTTACTTTTAACCTTAATTCTTATGTTTATATTTTTTCTCTTATAAAAAGCATATGGCAGAATTACTTCAAATGTACTATGACAATCTTTTAAACAGGTATCGTCTATTTCCCTTCATTGTAATTACATACATATTTGCATTTACATCTATCACTTTTATTTGTGCTTTTAATTTGTCTCATTTTCCTGTGATTTTTTCCTTTTGCCATCTTTTTAAATGTTTCTTTTATTATTCAATTTTTCTTTCTTATTTTGGAATTTATAAACTGTTTGTTTTTACTATGGGAATTGGAATAATTTCCTCTGATCTATGTTTTTTTTTGTTTGTTTTTTTATGTCATCAGTTACACCCATCCATTCTATTTTAATTTTCCCTTTTATATTTTTCTTTTTACTAACTTCTATTTGGTACTTTATTTTTCTTGTTGCCTGTAGGTATGTTCAAACTTGATTTATCTTTCTTTAAAGTTAGTAACCACCATGTGTCTGTCAGTTTGTCACACTGTGGGTGCTTGTGTGTTGTGGTGATGCTGGAAGCTGTGCCACCAGTATTCAGGTACCAGCAGGATCATCCATGGAGGACAGATTTCAGCTGAGCTTCCAAACTAAGACAGACTAGGAAGAAGGACCCGGCAGTCTGCTTCTGAAAAGGATTAGTCAGTGAAAACCTTATGAATAAGATGGAACATTGTCTGATATTGTGCTGGAAGATGAGCCCCCCAGGTTGAAAGGCACTCAAAAGAGGACTGTGGAAGAGCTGGTTCCTCAAAGTAGAGTTGACCTTAATGACCTGGATGGAGTAAAGCTTTTGGGACCTTCATTCGCTGAAGTGGCATGACTCAAAATGAGAAGAAACAGCTACAAACATCCATTAATAACTGGAACCTGTATTGTATGAAGTATGAATGTAGGAAAATTGGAAACTGCCAAAAATGAAATGGAATGCATAAACATCAATATCCTAGGCATTAGTGAGCTGAAATGGACTGGTATTGGCCATTTTGAATTGAACAATCATATAGTCTACTATGCTGGGAATGACAACTGGAAGAGGAATGGTGCTGCATTCATTATCAAAAAAGAACATTTCAAGATCTATCCTGAAGTACAACGTTGTCAGTGATAGGATAATATCCATATGCCTACAAGAAAGACCAGTTAATACGACTATTATTGAAATTTACCCACCAACGACTAAGGCCAAAGATGAAGATATAGAAGATTTTTATCAGCTTCTACAGTCTGAAATTGATCAAATACGCAGTCAGGATGCATTGATAATTACTGGTGATTGGAATGCGAAAGCTGGAAATGAAGAAGGATAGGTAGTTAGAAAATATGGCCTTGGAGATAGAAACAATGCCAGAGATCAAATGATAGAATTTTGGAAGGCCAAGGACTTCTCCATTGCAAATACTTTCTTTCACCAACATAAACAGCAACTATACCCATGGACCAGAATGCTCCTTAGAAGCAAGAATGGTGAGACTGTGTCTTACATACTTTGGACATGTTGTCAGGAGGGATCAGTCCCTGGAGAAGGACATCATGCTTGGCAGAGCACAGGTCAGTGGAAAAGAGGAAGACCCTCAAAAAGGTGGATTGACACAGTGGCTGCAACAATAAGCTCAAGCATAACAATGATTGTAAGAATGGTTCAGGACCAGGCAGTGTTTTGTTCTGTTGTGCATAGGGTTGCTATGGGTTGGAACTGACTCAACGGCACCTAACAACAGCAACAACATACACATGGAACTCACTAGATGGAACACACAAGAATCAAACTGACTACCTCTGTGGAAAGGGATGATAGAAAAGCTCAATATCATCAGTCAGAACAAGGCCAGGGGCTGACTGTGGAACAGACCATCAATTGCTCATATGCAAATTCAAGCTGAAACTGAAAAAAATCAGAGTAAGTCCACGAGAGCCAAAATATGACCTCGAGCATATTCCACCTGAATTTAGAGACCATCTCAAGAATATATTTGACGCATTGAACACTGGTGACTGAAGACCAAATGAGTTGTGGAATGACATCAAAGACATCATACGAAGAAAGCAAGAGGTCTTTGAAAAGATAGGAAAGAAAGAAAAGACCAAGATGGATGTCACAGGAGACTGAAACTTGCTCATGAATGTTGAGCAGCTACAGCAAAAGGAAGAAATCATGAAGTAAAAGACCTGAACAGGAGATTTCGAAGTGCTGCTCGAGAAGACAAAGTAAAGTATTATAATGACATCTGCAAAGAGTTGGAGATAGAAAACCAAAAGGGAAGAACACGCTCGGCTTTTCTCAAGCTGAAAGAAGTGGGGAAAATATTCAAGCCTCGAGTTGCAATAGTGAAGGATTGTATGGGGAAAATATTAAATGATGAAGGAAGCATCAAAAGAAGATGGAAAGAATACACAGAGTCATTATACCAAAAAGAATTAGTCAATGTTCAACCATGCAAAGGCATTCGACTGTGTGGATCATAACAAATTATGGATAACATTGCCAAGAATGGGAATTCCAGAACACTTAATTGTGCTCATGAGGAAACTTACATATATCAAGAGGCAGTTGTTTGGACAGAACAAGGGGATACTGATTGATTTAAAATCAGGAAAGGTGTAAGTCAGGGTTATATCCTTTCACCATACCTGTTCTATCTGTATGCTGAGCAAATAATCCGAGAAGCTGGACAATATGAAGAAGAATGGGGCATCAGGATTGGAGGAAGACTCGTTAAAAACCTGCTTTATGCAGATGATACAACCTTGCTTGCTGAAAGTGTAGAAGACTTGAAGCATTTACTAATGAAGATCAAAGACCACAGCCTTCAGTATGGATTGCACCTCAAAACATAGAAAACAAAAATCTTCACAACTGGACCAATGAGCAACATCATGATAAATGCAGAAAAGATTGAAGTTGTCAAGGATTTCATTTTACTTGGATCCACAATCAGTAGCCATGGAAGCAGCAGTCAAGAAATCAAATGATGCATTGCACTGGGTAAATCTGCTTCAAAGGACCTACTTAAATTGTGGAAAAGCAAAGGTATCATCTTGAAGACTAAGGTGCACCTAACCCAAGCCATGGTATTTTCAATTGCATCACACGCATATGAAAGCTGGACATTGAATAAGGAAGACCAAAGAAGAATTGATGCCTTTGAATTGTGGTGTTTGTGAAAAATATTGAATATACCATGGACTGCCAAAAGAACAAACAAATCTGTCTTGGAAGAAGTACAACCATAATGCTCCTTAGAAGCAAGGATGGCAAGACTGCATCTTACATATTTTAGACATGTTGTCAAGAGGGATCAGTCCCTGGAGAAGGATGTCATGCTTGGCAAAGTACAGGGTCAGCGGAAAAGAGGAAGACCCTCAACGAGGCGGATTGACTCAGTGGCTGCAACAATGAGCTCAAGCATAACAACTATTGTAAGGATGGTGCAAGACCAGGCAGCATTTTGTTCTGTTGTGCACAGGGCCTCTATGAGTCGGAACTGACTCAAGTGCCCCTAACAACAACAAGAACAAAGTTAGCAAACACAATTATTTTATGGTCTACATTTGAGAATTCTAATATCTGAAAGGCTTGAGAGTCACTTTCTATTTTATTTTCTCTTAAGTCATTATGACTTTTTAAATTGTATTTCTAGTGACTTTTACTGTATGCAGTCCTTTTTTTTGAAAATGTATTTGTGGCAAGTATTTAGGCCTAGGATGAAGGTGGGTTTCTCCACAGAACATGTATTTTTGTTTTTCCCAGATGTCTAAACACACTGCAAGTTTAAGACCACTTTAAAGTGAGTCATTAGCATATGATTCTCTGGTGTATCCAACTAGTTTAATTAAGCCTAGAAATCTGTGTGAGGAGTCAGTTACGGCTAAAAATTTCATGGGTGTTTTTCTTGCTTTGCTCAGTGCCAAAGATTGAAACAAGCAAATTCAGTCAAACCTGAGGGAGTCTTATTTCTAATTCAAAATTACACTGAGAATGTAACACTTTGGGGGATACAGCATTATTATGCGAGAGTCTTTTATTAAGTTTACCACCTTAAGAGAATTCTGAGATTGTTCTCCTATCCCCTTTAAAGCCCGGATGTGAGACTTTAAGAACCTAAGTTCAAATTTAAATCTTTGTCAAATATCTTCATGGCAAAATCTGTTCAGAGTTTAGCTTACAAATTTGAGTTCTAGCTATCGCTTAGATTTTTACTTGAATACTTCTTAATTTTTTAACTCCCCATTTATGTTTTTAGAATATTTTAATGCATCAATTGGATTTAGTGATTTAATTTAGTTGATTTCATCTAGATAGTTGGTATAAGTACATACCTTGTAATACTACCGGGAACAAAAATTAACAAATCTCCATTTTTCATTTTTATATTTTCTTGTTCTAAATGTAGACTATATGTAGAAAAATATTTATTAAGTGAATGAAGGAATATAACAATTTAGACTACAATTAGTAACACAGGTGTTTACTTCTTTAAAGGGTAATGAAAATGTTCATTGAAGTTTCAACTTAAATTTTAAAAAGCCTTGCTAAAAAGTCAATTCTTTTAATCTGTAAGGAGCAGTATTTAATTGCAAGTTATCAGCATATATTATTGCATCTATCAAAAACTGGAAGAAATTTAAGGTTATTAATTTAATTACATAGAAAATTATGGTGACCATAATTTTGATCTTTCTTCACTCATCCAAAACCTTCCTAAATTTGACACTTTCCATTATATAAACAGTTTCTGCAGGTCAAGTTAATTTTTCCTTATTTCATGTCATGTTGGATGGATGCTAAACTGATGCTGAGTATATAGGCTAAGAATTCAAGATCCAATAAGCCATATGTGGCAGATATTCAGTCAAGCATGGACAGAGCCAACAAACTGAGAATATCACCAAGTATGTCTTTAGACATATAGCAAAAATTTATTAAACCTATTGCCCCAGGCAGTCCATAAAGAAAATTTCTATTGAGAATGACTAAGATTTTTCATGAAGTAGACGCTAGAGAAATAATTTTATAAAATCTTCTCAGCATATCCATATTTTCAAACGCCTGCAGGGTACATCACTGATGAAGCCTAGCGACTTTTAGGTATTACTCAAATAAATCACAAAATTCTCAATAGGCCTTTGGGTTGTTCTCATCAGTTTTGGGAAAAATGTTTAAACAATGTGGGAATTACAGATGATTTGCCATCAGAGAAATTATCTGCTGACCATCCAAATAAAGTAATTATATGTATTATTCTCATGCATATTACACTACACAACATTTATCCCTTGCAAGATAACATACCTTATGTGTGCATATCGCAGTGTGGAGTTAAATGATTGGTTTAGCAGTTAAAAAAAAAAAAAGCATTTTGGGAAGGAGGAGGGATTTTGAATTTTATTTCAAAATATCAAGCAATTATATCTTGTAATCTCTTTTATGTTGCGTCTAAGTAAATACAGTTCAGTACAATAAACTCTAAAACACTCATGAAGCTAGGCAGAATGTATAGATGCACCTTGGCCTACTTCATAACCTAAAAGAAGTCAACCTACTGAAATTTTACTCTCCTATTCTGGGTTCAAAAATTAAATCCTATAGCATAAATTTCCCACCATTTCATAAGCATACAGTATCTATTTCTTATATTGAAATGCTATTTATCTTTATAAAGGAAAACTCAGCAGCAAAAATCCTTGAATTAAAGATGATAAATGTAGGCTAGATGCATATCAAAAGTAGGTTCAAATTTCATTAAAAAACAAGAAAAAAAAAGAAAGTGCATAGTTTCTCAACAACCATAGGTATGAAAATGTGTGTACCTTCATTTTTCAGTGGAAAGGTGTGAAGCATATCACACATTGACATATGTAATGTGAACTACCCACAAAACAAAGTATCAGAGGTATTCAATTATTTTTCTGTGTACCTTCATTTTTCAGTGGAAAGGTGTGAAGCATATCACACATTGGCATATGTAATGTGAACTACCCACCAAAGTATCAGGGGTATTCAATTATTTTTCATCAAATTTTGAATTTGTGAATTAAAACTATCTTTTTGTCCTTAGCTGTCAATTTTCGTAGTTAAAACTGAAGCAGGGAACATTTTTGCTGAACTCTGACCAAGCTAAGACATTAAAGAATAAACTTTAAACTGGGAAATTCTCTGGAATTATTATAGAATACACATACTAGCTTAGGGTTTGCATCAATGATTGCTATTGCTCCTTTTATTCACATACATTCTTGGCAAGGCCAACTCCTGAGGCAGGACTGCAGGTTTCAGGGAATGTGTAGGTGAAATATCTCTGCGTATGTAGTAAGGACCTGGGAAGACTTATAATGTTTCCTGTGCACCCACAAACTCCTGAATCTGCCAGTTTATGGTTTTTATTGCCTATGAGTAAAGGTCTAGGAATTGTGCAAGCTTTTATGCCTATGTACCATCAAGGGCACTCTCTCTGATCTGCACCTCTTTCTATTTGACGAGTACCTTATACAGGCAGAGAGTCATTTTGCCTGTCCCTGGAAGGGACTTACTTTACCTTTAAAAATGTGTTAAAATTTTATTTTTTTCTTATCTGTTCTTGTGGTTGCTCCTCAGGGGTTCTTGTACCTCTTGGAATTTAGTTCATGTGAGATCTAACCACTCTAGTAAGCTCAAAAAATTATGAGTCTGTAGATTATTTGGATTTTTCTGTTAGGATGTAGTGACATTCTCTTGCAGCTTTCTATATACCATGGGAGAGCCAAACCACACATCTATTAATTTTTGTTTTTAAGCTAAACATTGTGAATGATGTATGATAGAGATTCCAGCTTCTGTGTTGATTTCTGTTCTGACACGTGGTTAAATTACTACATGATCACCTTGAGTTTATGAGGATTTTGTTTAATCCTTTCTTAGAGCAAATATTTGGACAGTCTTAGGTGTTTACCAAGACCTTCTAATTGGAACCGCTTCTAACTCCAAACACTACCTCTTCTGTGGAAGCGGCAACTGAAAAATTTCTCTTCATTCTTCCACCCTTCAGTCTGTTGCTTTCTGCTGGTATCCTTGGAGTCTGTTCATGTGCTCTTCAGGATTAGCCAAGTATTTGGAGAGAGTTTATAAGCAGACTCTAAGTCTCAATTTCTATTGTCTCTGGCAGTCCTGAACTCCATCCTTTGATACTTCAATCCAGTAAGATTGCGACTCCATGTTGTATGCATTGCAAAGTGCCCTCAAGGCAAAAGCTTGATGAACGGGAATCTCACACAGTGAGATTCAAATCCCTTCCTTCAAGAGTCAGATTGAATCTAGTTCAACTAACAACAATATAATATCAGATTTATAATACCAATATTTACTCATTGCTCACATCTTCTCAAAGGAATAAGGTAAATTTAGTAAGTATAAACCAAAAAACCAAACCCATTGCCGTCGGGTCAGTTCTGACTCATAGTGACCCTATAGGACAGAGTAGAACTGCCCCATAGGGTTTCCAAGGAGCGCCTGGCAGATTCGAACTGCCTACCCTTAAGTTAGCAGCCGTAGCACTTAACCACCCCGCCACCAGGGTTTTCTATAGCACCAAAAAATATGTTGACTGTAGAAGTGAAATTATAGGGAACAGCTTCTCTTATATTGGCCTACACATTCTTGAAAAAATGAATTTAGCCAGCAAAAAAATATCAATGAGGGTTTTGGAATATTCTTTGAATTGTAATATGAAAAAGTCTTTCTCCTAGGTGGACACCAGCGGGAAAAGCAATTACTGCCAAATTTGCTTTTAGGCATTAATTTAAAAGTGCCACGTAAAAACTCATTTTTAAAAAAAATTTAATATGCTTTAGGTGAAAGTTTACTGCTGTAATTTCTTATAAAAGAATTTATACACATATTGTTATGTGATCCTAGTTGCAATCCCTATAATGTGACAGCACCACCCCCCGCTACCCCCCCCCCCCGCCGCCATTTCCACCCTGTAATTACTGTGTGCACTCAACCAGCTCCTATCCGTTTCTGTCTTCTCATCTGGACAGGAGCTGGCCATTTAGTCTCATGTATCTACTTGAACTAAAAAGCATACTCTTCACAAGTATTATTTTATATTTTATACCCCATCCTAATCTTTGAAGAGTTGGCTTTGGGAACGGTTTTAGTTCTGGGTTAATAGAGAGTCCAGGGTCCATGTTTTCTGAGGTTCCTCTAGTCTCAGTCAGGCCATTAAGTCTGGTCTTTTCACCTGAATTTGAGTTCTGCACCACGCTTTTCTCCTGCTCTGTGAGGCACTCTCTGTTGTGTTCCCTGTCAGGGTGGTCATTGGTTGTAGCTGGGTACCATCTAGTTCTTCTGGTCTCAGGCTGATCGAGTCTCTGGTTTACGTGACCCTTTTTTCTCTTGGGCTATATTTTCCTTGTGTCTTTGGTGTTCTTTGTTCTCATTTGCTCCAGATGGGTTGGGGCCAATTGATACGTCTTAAATGGCCACTCACAAGCTTTTAAGACCCCAGATGCCACTCACCAAAGTGGGACATAGAACATTTTCTTTATAAACTTTGTTATGCCAATTGACCTAGGTGTCCCCCAAAATCATGGCCCCCAGACCTCGGGTCCTGCTATTCAGTCCCTCAAATTGTTCGGTTGTGTTCAGGAAACTCCTTAGTTTTTGGTTTAGTCCAGTTGTGCCAACTTCCCCTGTATTGTGTGTTGTCCTTCCCCTCACCTAAGATAATTCTTGTCTACTGTTTAGTTAGTAAATTCCCCTCTCCCTCCCTTCCACCCTCATAATCATCAAAGAATGTTTTCTTCTGTGTTTAAACCATTTCTTGAGTTCTTATAATAGTGGTCTCAAACAATATTTGTCCTTTTGAGACTAATTTCACTTAGCATAATGCTTTCTAGATCCATCCTTGTTATAAGATGTATAGCTGACTAATTGTTGTTCTTTATTATTGCATGGTATTTCATTATGTGAATATACCATAATTTGTTTATCCATTGCTCCATTGATAGGCACCCTGGTTGCTTCCATCTTTTTGCTGTTGTATACAGTGCTGCAATGAACATAGGTGTACATCCATCTATTCATGTAAGGGCTCTTATTTCTCTAGGATATATTCCAAGGGATGGGATTAGTAGATCATACGGTACTTCTATTTCTAGCTTTTTAAGGAACTGCTAAATTGATTTCCAAAGTGGTCATACCATTTTATATTCCCACCAGCAGTGTATAACCAGCCTCTCCAAGATTTATTATTTTGTGTTTTTTGGATTAATGCTAGTTTTGTTGGTGTGAGATGGTATTGCATTGTAGTTTTAATTTGCCTTTCTCTAATGGCTAATGATTGTGCACATTTCCTCATATATATGTTAGCCATCTGAATGTCTTCTTTGGTGAAGCACCTGTTCATATCCTTTGCCTATTTCTTGTTTGGGTTATTTGTCTTTTTTGTTGTTGAGGTTTTGCAATATCTTGAAGATTTGAGAGACTAGATCCCGATCGGGTATGTCGTAGCCAAAAATTTTTCCAGTCTGTCCATTGTCTTTTTACTCTTTAGGTGAAGTCTTTTGATGAGCATGAGTGTTGATTTTTAGGAGCTCCCAGTTATCTAGTTTCTCTTCTGGTGTTTGCGCATTGTTAGTTATGGTTTGTATTCTGTTTATGCCATGTGTTAGGGCTTCTAGCTTTGTCCCTATTTTTTCTTCAATGATCTTTATCATTATACATTTTATATTTAGGTCTTTGATTCATTTTGAGTTAGTTTTTGTACATGATGTGAGGTATAGGTCTTGTTTCATTTTTTTTTTTTTTTTTTGCAGATAGATATCCAGTTATGCCAGCACCATTTGTTAAAGAGACTGTCTTTTCCCCATTTAATGGACCTTGGGGCTTTGTCAAATATCAGCTGCTCATAGGTGAATGAATTTACATCTGGATTCTTAATTCTGTTTCCACTGGTCTATTTATCTATTGTTGTAGCAGCACTAGGCTGTTTTGACTACTGTTGCTATATAATAGATTCCAAGGTCAGGTAGAGTGAGGGCTCCCACTTTTTTCTTCTTCTTCAGTAATGCTTTACTTATCTGGGGCCTCTTTCCTTTCCATGTGAACTTGATGATTTGTTTCTCCATCTCATTAAAAAATGCCATTGGAATTTAGATCAGGATTGCATTGTATCTAGATTGTTTTGGGTAGAATAGACATTTTCACAGTTGTCTTAGTTATCTACTGCTGCTATAACAGAAATTCCACAAGTGGATGGCTTTAACAAACAGAAGCTTATTTTCTCACAGTAAACCCAAAGTGAGGGTAAAAATCCAAATTCAGGGTGTCAGCTCCAGAGGGAAGGTTTTCCCTCTCTCTTTGGCCGTCTCATCAGTCTTCCTCCAAACTCTGCCCAGGGACCCCACGTCCAAAGTATGTGCTCTGCTCCCGGCACTGCTTTCTTGGTGGTATGAGGTCCCCCTGTCTCTCTGCTTGCTTCACTCTTTTATACCTCAAGAGATTGCCTCAAAACACAATGCAATCTCATAGACTGAGTCCTGCTTCACTAACACAACTGCAGTCCATCCTCCCTCATTAACATCATAGAGGCAGGATTTACAACATAGAGGACAATCACACAATACTGGGAATCATGGCCCAGCCAAATTGATACAAATATTTTTGGGGGGACATAATTCAATCCATGACAACAATATTGAGTCTTCCTATCCATGAGCAAGGTATGTTTTTCCACTTATGTAGGTCTCTTTTGGTCCCTTGCGGTAGTGTCTTGTAGATTTCTTTGTATGGGTCTTTTACATCTCTGGTTAGATTTATTCCTAAGTATTTTATCTTCTTGGGGGCTATTGTAAATGGTATTGATTTGGTGATTTCCTCTTTGAAGTTCTCTTTGCTGGTGTAGAGGAATCCAGCTGATTTTTGTATGTTTATCTTGTCCTGATACTTTTCTGAAATCTTCTATTAGTTCCATTAGTTTTCTTGTGAATTCTTTGGGTTTTTCTGTGTATAAGATCATATCATCTGCAAATAGAGATATTTTTACTTCTTCTTTACCAATTTGGATGCCTCATTTCTTTTTCTTGCCTTACTGCTCTGGCTGGGACCTCCAGCACAATGTTGAATAGAGTGGTGATAAAAGGCATACTTGTCCGGTTCCCTTTCTCCAGGGGAATGCTTTCTGACTCTCTCCATTTAGGATGATGTTGGCTCTTGGCTTTGTATAAATGCCCTTTATTATGTTGAGGAATTTCCCTTTTATTTCTATTTTGCTGAGAATTTTTATCATGAATGGATGTTGGCCTTTGACAAATACCTTCTCTCCATCGGTTGATAAGATCATGTGGTTCTTGTCTTGGTTTATCTATGTAATGGATTACATTGTCTTTCTAATGTTGAACCATCCCTGCATACCTTGTATGAATCCCATTTGGTCATGGTGAATTATTTTTTTGATATGTTGCTGAATTCTATTAGCTAGATTTTTATTGAGAAATTTTGCACCTATATTCATGAGGGATATTGGTCTGCAATTTTCTTTTTTTTGTGGTGTCTCTACCTGGTTTTGGTATCACGGATATGCTGGTTTCACCGAATGAATTTGGGAGTATTCCGTCCTTTTCTATGCTCTGAAATACCTTCAGTAGTAGTGGTGTTAACTCTTCTCTGAACGTTTGGTAGAATTCTCCAGTGAAGCTGTCAGAGACAGAGTTTTTTGGTTGTTGTTGTTTTGGGGAGTTTTTAAACTACCTCTTCAATCTCTTCTTTTAGTATAGGTTTATTTAGTTATTCTACCTCTGTTTGTGTTAGTTTAGGTAGGTAGAAATTTGCCCACTTCCTCTAGGTTTTCAAATTTGTTGGAGCACAATTTTTCATAGTATTTTGTTATAATTCTTTTAATTTCATTTGGGTCTGTTGTGATGTTGGCCATCTCATTTCTTATTTGAGTTATTTCCTTCCTCTCCTATTTTTCTTTTGTCAGTTTGGCCAATGGTTTATCAATTTTGTTGATCTTTTCAAAGAACCAGCTTTTGGTCTTGTAAACTCTTTCAATTGTTTTTCTATTCTCTATTCCATTTAATTGTGCTCTAATTTTTACTATTTCCTTTCTTCTGGTGCCCAAGGGCTTCTTTTGCTGCTCTCATTCTATTTGTTCCAATTGTACAGTTAATGTTTTGATTTCGGCCCTTTCTTCTTTTTGGATGTGTGCACTTATTGCTATAAATTGGCCTCTGAGCACTGCTTTTGCTGTGTCCCAAAAATTCTGGTAGGATGCGTTTTCATTCTCATTCAGTTCTGTGAATTTCTTTATTCTGTCCTTATTTTCTTCTATAACTCAGTAGTTTGAGCAAGAAATTGTTCAGTTTCCGTGTATTTGATTTCTTTTCCTTGGTTTTTCTGTTACTGATTTCTACTTTTATGGTTTCATGGTCAGAAAAGATGCTTTGTAATATTCCAATGCTTTGGATTCTGTTAAGGCTGCTTTGTGGCCTACTATGTGATCTATTCTGGAGAATGTTCCATGTGCATTGGAAAAGAGAGCATACTTGGCTGCCAAAGGGTGGAGTGTTCTGTATATATCTATGAGATCAAGTTGGCTGATTGTGGCATTTAGATCCCCTGTGTCTTTATTGAGCTTCATTCTGGATGTTCTGTCCTTCACCAAAAGTGGTGTGTTGAAGTCTATTATTGTGGAGCTATCTCTCTTTTCAATGTTGTTAGAGTTTGTTTTATGTATTTTGTATTTTGGAGGGCTGTTGTTAGGTACTTAAGTAGTTATTATGGTTTTGTCCTCCTGGTGTATTGACCCTTTAGTAGTTATATAGTGTCTTTCCTTATCCATTGTGGTACATTTTACTTTAAAGTCTATTTTGTCAGAGATTAATATTGCCACTCCTATTCTGTTTTAATTGTTTTTTGCTAGATTTTTTTTCCATTCTTTGAGTTTTAGTTTGTTTGTGTCTTTGAGTCTAAGGCGTGTCTCTTGTAGGCAGCATATAAACGGATTTTCTTTTTTTTAATTCTGCCATTCTCTGTCTCTTTATTGGTACATTTAGTCCATTTACATTCAGCATAATTATTGATGAGTTTAGTGCTGTCATTTTGATGTTTTTTTTTGTGTGTTGTTGACAGTTTCTTTGTTCCAATTAATTTTCTGTGCTGAGTCTTTTTTTATGTATTTTCTTTTCATCTTTTTCATTGTCATTGATTTTGTATTTACTGAACCTTTACGTTTTTCTTTTTTTTTTTATTATGATGTGTAGGATTGTTTGGAAACCCTGGTGGCGTAGTGGTTAAGTGCTACAGCTGCTAACCAAAGGATTGGCAGTTTGAATCCACCAGGTGTTCCTTGGAAACTCTATAGGGCAGTTCTACTCTGTCCTATAGGGTCTCTATGAGTCTGAATCGACTTGACGGCACTCGGTTTGGTTTGGTTTGGGTTGATAGGATTGTTAGCTTCCTTTGTGGTTATCTTAAGTTTAAATCAATCTTTTATTTCTTGATATTGCCTTGACTTCCTCTCCATATGAAAGTTCTATGACTACTTTATGTAGTTCCTCTTTTTTGTTTTAATTTTATCATCTTTTACATACTGACATCTCTGTTTCCCTATTTTCAGTGTTTTAAGTTTGATTTATTTTTGTGACTTCCCTATGTGAGTTCATATCTGGTCATTCTGGCCTGCATCCTAGCCTTGGGTTGTTATCTGATGTTATTGATTTTCTGACTGGAGGACTCCCTTTTGTATTTCTTGTAATTTTGGTTTGGTTTATTACAAATTTCCTTAACTTCTGATTATCCGGAAATGCCCTAATCGTGCCATCATATTTGAGAGATCATTTTGCCAGATATATATTTCTTGGGTGGTAATTTTTTTTTCCTTCAAGGCTTTATATATATATCCCATTGTCTTCTAGCCTGCATGGTTTCTGCTGAGTAGTCAGAACTTTGTCTTATTGATTCTCTGTTCTAGATGACTTTTTGTTTATCTCTGGCTGCTCTTAAAATTCTCTTTTTACCTTTGATTTTGGTAAGCTTGATTACGATATGTTTTGGTGACTTTCTTTTGGGACCTACCTTGTGTTGGGTTTGATGAGCTTCTTGGATAGATATCTTCTCATCTTTCACAATAACAAGGAAGTTTTCTGCCAACGTATCTTCAACAATTCTCTCTGTATTTTGTGTTACCACCCACTGTTCTGATACTGCAATCACTTGTAGGTTATTTCTCTTGATAGAATCCCACATAATTCTTAGGGTTTCTTCATTTTTCTTTATTCTTTTATCTGATTTTTCCTCAAACACATTGGTGTCAAGTGCTTTATCTTCAATCTCACTAGTTCTGACTTCCATGCCTCAGTTCTGCTCCTATGACCTTTTATTGAGTTTTCTAATTCTGAAATTTTATTGTTGATCTTCTGGATTTCGATTTTTGTCTCTCTATGGATTCTTGCAGCTTGTTAAATCTGTCATTATGCTCTTGTATAACCTTCTTAAATTCCTCTGTTGCTTTGTGTGTTCCTTGTTTTGGTCTGTGTTTTGACTGATCTCATTCCTGATGTCTTGACGAGAACTGTACATTAATCTTTTGAATTCTACCTCCAGTAATTCAATGATCTTCTCTTCCTCCAGGAGGTTTTTTGATTCTTTGTTTTGGGAGCTTGCTGAAGCCATCATGGTCTGCCTTTTTATGTGATTTGACATTGAATGTTGTCTTTGAGCCATCAATAAGTTATACTTATTTATTTTTTTGTGTTTGTTTACTGTTCCTTAGCTCCTGTCTTCTTTTATTTTGATATATCCAAATAGGCTACTTTGATTATTGGCATGTTTGAAGCTCTCACATCCTGTCACTAAGTGGTGAGAGCTGTTACTAGATATGTGAATCCAAGAGTCCGTTTAATTTTCTTGTGTAGATTCAGTTCAGGTGTCCAGGTAGTTGGTCATTGAGTGTGTGGTGCGTGTTCTCACCTACAGTCCTAAACAAGAAGGGCTTCATAGGGGTGATTGGAGTAGGCACATGTATCTGGCTGCAATAGGGGTTTATGTGCTGCATAAAGTAGGGGGCTGATGGTTACGCTAGAGTGCCTGTAGCAAGTAGGTGGGTGGGTTTTGCAGTCAGACTTTGGGCACCCAACATTGTTGGCTCTAAGGACTGGGAGGCACCACTTATTCTTGAACCCATGTCATGGGTGGCTAGATGGAGTGGGTGGAGACCCCAGTCCTCAGGCCCTGGATGTGGATAGGTGAGGACCCTGCTTAATGGGCCAGGTGGTATCAAATGTCATTAATCTGCCACTTCCCCCCCTTTTTTTTTAAGCTGTTGCTATTAAAAATAGGCTTCAGATATACACCCTATTGTACTGTGCTAATGAGTGTCTATGCTGTTGAAATGGGCCCACACAGGTCTAGGCAGGGGTGAAAGGCATTCAAAGTCCATGGATCCCTTATGTCTGTACCTAGGCAAAGGGCTGTGCCTGTCCTGAGTTCCTGGCTTAAAAAAAAAAAAAAATTTTTTTTTATTCGTTTTTTCCTGTTTGTTAATTTATTCCCTATTCAAAGATAGGAGAATGGCTTTGTGCACATGATGGGTCCCACTTTTGGCCCAGGGATGCTGCAATTGCTGAAGCTGGACTGAGACCAGAGTAGAATTGGGAGGGGGCAGGTAAATGGGAAACAGGTGCTTCCCAGAGGGAGGAAGGGTAGGCTAGGTGCTTGCACTTAACTTTTGCAGGTTCAGCACTACATTCCCCTGGTTCCATAGGCTTTCACAAACTCCAGTCCGCTCAGCTTCTCCCAGTGTGGAAAATACATCCTGAGTGCTACTGCTTGCCTCAGCCTGTGAGCGCTAGCCATTCCAGCTTGCAGGGTGCCAGCCAGGTTAGGTCTGGCAAATCCTCACTACTTCTGAACTGTCTCTCCCTCCCTTTTCTGCTCAGTCTGACTCCCCAACTTTTTTTTGATATTCAGGGATCCTGGATTGTGATATATAATCAATTCACTTGTTTTTTCAGGTCTTCTTTGTAACAGGGACCACAGAAATCATCTGACTACTCTGCCATTTTGGCCCTGCCTAACCAAAAAAACTTTGAAATTTATTTTTAACTTTTTCCGAGCCCCATTTCTGTAACACTTATATATTCACAGAATCAGCTTAAACATGATTTGATTTCTGTTTCTAATGGAAAGTTCAAAAAACTTCAATGAACAGGGTTTATTTGTTTGTAGAGATTAATAACATGACTCTAAACTGTACTAGGACCTTTGTATTAGGGGGCATAATACAATAGTATTCCAAAAATAATCACACCTGTAAACAACAGGGCATGAAGAGCAAGAGTGACTGGTAACATTGTTTAAATTTTAATCTTGTTTGCTTTAGTTTCCATTGGGGTGGGGACAAGACATGAAAACTAGTTGTATCTTTTCATACGGTGAATGCTTCTAAAAGCCTGGGAGTCAAATTTTGAATATACTTTCTTCCATCAAAAAACATTTACCTTTATTTTTCATGTATTTTTTATTTAACTACATTTTCCCGCTTGAGATCAAAGTAACCACTGAGATAAGCTAACAATGCCTTCTGATTGAACTGAAAAGAGTGCTGAACACCAGAATCAAGCTGTGCATGCTTCCCAGCATGTAAATAATATGTGATGTGTCATGACCCAGGCAAGATCAATATCCTGAATTTAGACCTTGGGGCAAGCAATTTTACCACTTTTTCACAACACTGAAGAATTTGAAATTAAGAGCATAAATCATACATTATAGCTTAGAGCTAACACATGATTTGATCTCTACATGTTTTATTGGAACTAGAGCCAAGCAATACTAATTCAGTGTAGTTACACTAGAATACTGAGAGCAGCTTGTCTAAACAATAAAGACCTATTCCCTTAATTCACAGACGGCTCATCCCATCTCCAATGAGGACATAAGTGACTTCACTGTTAAAGATGAATAATTCAAACTGTCAAGTGTCAGGACTAGTACAGTTCCTGAAGCACATACACAGAAGTCAGAAAATGGTTGATTTGACCCCTTTCAATATTACAGCTATATCATCCTGACTGCTGCTTATGTAGATTTTGAACTTATAGGCTAGCTTTACCATTTGGAGATCTATTATGGAATAGATATACACTATTAGTAATTTTTTTTTTTTTTTTAGTAATTTAGGTTTTTTACATTTAGTTTGGCTTTAAGAAGTTACAAATCTCCATTCATACCAATCCATTAAAGAATAGGCTTGACGTTCAAGAAGGATATATGTCAAAACATATGACAACTCTTTTATCTAGTTCATAAATACTTTGTTTTGATTTTTTCTTTTTTTTTTTAATATTTTCCTTGAGACTAGACAAATCTTAATTTATTTCGATCTGAATTCATGGAAAATGATCCATAAAATCTATACCTTTTCCAAAAGTCTTCCAAAACCTGTAACTCCTTCCAATGTGAATTGGGTGCCTTTTTTCCTGCCAGTACTTTCGGTTTTCCTGTATTATAGAATTTCTAATCCTTTATTGTAATGGACATCTGTGATTCTTAAAACTGGATAAAACCTATGACCCATCCCCATAGCACCAAATATTTCTTATTTATATTCTTTATATTTGCAATTGGAGCCCTGGTGGTACAGTGGTTAAGAGCTCAGCTGCTAACCAAAAGGTCGGCAGTTCAAATCCACCAGCCAGCTGCCCCTTGGAAACCCTATGGGGCAGTTCTACTCTGTCCTATGGGGTCTTTATAAGTCGGAATCTACTTTATGGCCACAAATTTTTGGTTAAGGGAGAATAAAGGAGCCATGGTGGTGCAATGGTTAAACACTTGGCTGCTAACAAAAAGGTCGATAGTTCGAGCTCACCAGAAGTACCTTGGAAGAGAAAGCCTGATGATTACAGCCTGGGAAACCCTATAGAGGCAATTATACCCTGTCATGTAGGGTCACTATGAGTTGGAATTGAATCGATGGCACAGAACAATTAGAAAAGGGAAACAGTTCCTCCAGGGGACACAACAAGGGCTCGAATGAACAGGGCTTGTAACTACCACCTGGCTACGTTGAACTGGGCTGGTAAAGAACGGACTAGTATAATCGACCGTATCAGATTGATGAGCTGGTACACAATTGGGACAGGGAGAAATGTATCTGGAACAAAGGGGACCCAAATGGCATCTCTTGTTGCTTCATGCCTAGTAATAACTGTGAGTAGAGAACCGAAACAACCACGACTTCTTAAGAGAAAAGTAGCTAAGGACACATAGGCCTTGGGGAATAAAGGTCTCGGTCACCTTTCCAAACAGCCTAAAGTGCAGGAGCAGTGTTAGTAAAAAGAGGTTCCAAGAACAGCTGCAAGAGTGTTGATTGGATCTCTTTTTGCTTGATTTGCTAACTAACCTTAAGTATTTTTTAAATGATTGTAGTTGACCTCCACCTTAAAGGATTCAACTTGCATCACCTTTTCAGAGAAGAAGGAATACCTTGTTTTGACTTGTGATATAGATAGTGTAATGTTGTGATCTGAGTGGCTCAGGCAATGTACTGTACCAGATCCAGTTTCTGTGGCTTCCCAGATTGACTTAGGGCAACCTGCCCCCTGGGTCTTTGTCCCAAAAAAAGGAACAATGTAGAGTCAAGTCATAAGCACTGGTCACCAATACTTCCACCTCATCTCTTAATATATCAGATTATCTTAACCTTCCTCAGGAACCTGAAATAACTTTCACCGAGATCTCCTATCTTATCTACCCAAGTGGCAGGTCCAAGAGAACAGACGCATAGTGGCTCTATCTTCCCTAGAAGCTGCCAAAAAAAAAAAAAAAAAAAAAGGTGAGTAACACAACTTGGAATTTGGGGAAGTTGACACCCTATGGGAAAATTTTTGACTACAAAGAAACAAGAGACAGGAAGGACTCTGCAGACAAACTGCTCATTCATTTTTCCCCAGCCTGACAGTGGTGGTTCTATTTGCTCTGGACTTGAAGCATGTCCACCTGTGTCT
Source organism: Elephas maximus indicus (assembly GCF_024166365.1). Lineage (NCBI taxonomy): Eukaryota > Metazoa > Chordata > Mammalia > Proboscidea > Elephantidae > Elephas > Elephas maximus. The sequence continues at coordinate 54,070,199 of NC_064833.1, read as the reverse complement.
TTTATAAGGATGTGACCAGTTTGTTACCTTTAGTGAAGCAGACTGCCACATCTGTCTCCCTCGGAGGGACTGATGGGCTCAAACCACTGACCTTTAGGTTAGCAGCCAAATGTTTTAACAACTGCGCCACCAGGGTCCCTTCTTTCTGTCTTACTCTGCCACATATCTCTTTTCTCTCTCTTTTACCATCCCAGATTGTAATCCTCAATAAAGCAGTAAAAAGTAAGCGTGGTCTCTGTCTATTTTATAGAGAACCCAGACTCAGGAATCCTACTCTGAGTTCAAAAGTTCAGCTCAAATTTTATGTCTTCTGACACCCATCCCAAACCCCCACCTCCAACACTGAACTTCAAGGAAAACATTTATTAAAGTCATTTATTTTGTATTTGTTTCTCAAACAACACTGCAATCTTCCTGAGGATGGAAACCATGGAAAGTTTCCACTCTCCAACTTGCAGGGTTTAATGGAATATATTTGTCCAACAAAGGAAAAAAGGAAAAAAAAAAACTCAAATATTACAGCATAATATGCAGACATATGACTGTGTGGCATATAAGTTTGCCAAATATTAGAGCACTAATAGGTGAAAATAGGACAAAAAGTAGGCTTGTTGGTACCATTGTAATACCATAGTAAACAGGATTAAGCTTCACAGATATGGGAACAACAGAAGGACTTTCACTATGAAGTGCACACACAGCATGTGGGGAAAATAAAACTGTGAAAGAAAGGGAACAAAGTACGTACTTTTGAAAAGTTTTGACAGAACGTTGTCAGGTACAGAAAGCAAGAAAGATAAAAAGGAGGAAAAATGTAGCCTAATGATGTGTATCAAAAAATTTAGAACAGATTTTTATAAATAAAACATAAAACATGTTTAACAATTCATTAGCTAGTTTTTTTGCTTTTTTTCCTCAAGCCTAAGTTTGATAGATCCTCACTTTTTACCCATAATATTGATAAATTTAGAAGTTTTTTTTAATCAAACCTGCTTTTCCAAGGAAGTTTCTCTCTTTATAGTCATTATTGTCAAAGCTATCATTTCTTGAATTTATTCTTAAGACTTAGAAATACATGCCAATCATTTTTAATATACATTTATTAAGACCTCAGCCCTTTGACAAGTGTTCTATTTTACAAGCCTTCATCTTGGCAAATGAGAAACATGAAGTCAAGAAACCTTGTCTTACCTGCTAAAAGCACACAACGATGCAGAGATCGTGGCTCTACTCAGAGGTCTTGCTTGGCAGTTAAAGCACCATTACAAATTCTACGTCTTCTCTTGCCAGGTTGGTCACCCAATCCATGACTGTTACTTATTCTTAGTTCCAAATATAAATGTATTAAATTCCTCCTCTCCAAATCAACAACATATATCACAAGAGGCGCACCAAACACCAATCTTGGCACCAGCTTCTCCGAGCCCTGCACTCTTGTTAGTTGCAGAGAAGCAGATTTATAAAAACAATGGCACCTCACACAAAGATTAAAACATTAAGAAATAACATCTTTAGGGTAATAATTTTGGAGCAGAAATAATACAAAGCTAACACTTTTAAAGGAAAATGCCATTGTACTTTTAAAAAGTATAACATTACTAGCAAAAGAATTAGGCAATGTATTTACTGGCTTTCTATCAGCATCAACTACAGATGCTAAGATTTTCAAATACATGACTTCCTTTTTTTATAAATTTTTTAAAAATATTTTATTTTATTTTTTGTTGTTGAGAATATACACAGCAGACCCTACACAAATTCAACAATTTCTACGTGTACAATTCAGTGACATTGATTACTTTCTTCAAGTTGTACAGACATTCTCACCTTCCTTTTCTGAATAAAATATCTGACCTTTTCTAATTGTTTATTCATTAACTTCAGATGCTCAGATACTAGGAATTATACTTGGTGCTAAGGTTATATTGAAAGTAAAACAGCCTTGTTGCCACCACTCATGGAACCTACACTCTAGAGGATTATAGCAGGGTAATCTGTCAGAGAACCAGCTGCAATGGTCAAAATTCCATAATGGTTATGAATTTAGAACTCTGATTTAATGCCTTTTGAGAACGACATAATTTTTTAAAATGCTTCAAAAGTAGACTTTGAACAACTTTATTTAATAGTCATAACAAGCCAATTGAGTAGTGGAAGTGAGGTAGGCAGCTCAAAATGCCAGTAACCTGGTAAAACGATATGTAAGGAGTCCCTGAGTGGCACAAACAGTTAACACCCTGGGCTGATGACCAAGATGTTGGAGGTCTGAATCCACTCAGATGCACCTCAGAAGAAAGACTTGCTGACTTACTTCAAAAAATTAACCACTGAAACCCCTGTGGAGCACAGCTGTGCTGTAACACACACGGGTATCATCATGAGTCAGAATTGACTTGAAGGCAACTGGTGGTGGTTGTGGAATGTAACTAGGGTACAGTGTCTCATTGGCTCAAACAAGGAGCTCACCTATGTACAGCCCACTGACTGGTCCTAGCTGCTTTTAAGGTTACTGTTAATGTCCTCAGGATGTAACATTAATTGAGAAACATTGGGAAGTCTAATTCATCATCGCCCAAAGAATTAGAGATCACGAAGGAAAAATATTATTATCTTATGCTAAACAGTTTTGATCCATTTCTGGTAATAAATAGAAAGAGAAATTACAGATTTGAATCTGATAGGAATTACATCTGTTAAAATTTACCTAGGTCTTTTCCCTTCAGTTGGCTAGGGTTGAGCTTGAAGTGCTTAATAGATTACCCTGTCTTCATGTGTCTGTTATAATCTACGAACACCTACAGAAATCTTGCCCATGCCCTCAGACCAGAATTTTAACCTCCTCAGCAGCCCAGCTTCTATTGTCAAGCTGCTTTAGCTCCTGCATCTCCAAGCCTCTCTTATTCTTAATTTTAGAGATGATTTGACTTTATTTTAAATTAAATTTATTTTCATTCATAGTTTTAGGTTGCTGTTACAGGCCTATGAATACCTTCCAGAAGTTCATGATTTTATTGCTTTACCACCCTTATTATTTTTATTGGAGCTAATATTTTTTAATTCTCCTTGTTCTAACAATTGTATTGGCTTTTGTTTTTCCCTTCTTTGTAGTTTTAAAATCATACTGATTTATTATGACTAGATTGCTCAGTTGTTTTATCTCATTTTTTGTTTTCACTATCTTAATAATTCTAATTACTTTTAATACTTTATGATTCCTTAATTTGGTTTTAAATGTTTTTGTTTCAGATTCTTTCCATATTAAATAAAAACACTTCTGATATTAAATAAGAATGAAGCAGCAGACAAAGGGTCAGGAAGAAAAGATCAAAGAAACCAACAGGCAAAACATATCAACCACAAACAATATTACCGTAATCCTTGGCTCCTTAATTCTCTGTGAAAAAAGGAAAGACGACCATACTAATGACAAATATATGACTGCCTAAATATAGACGATCAGAATTCTCAAGGCCTCTCCAACTAACTGAAATCTTAAAATTGTCTTCTAACTCTTCTCCTTGACTAGTCTCTTACAACTGGAATTCATTTATATAACAATTATATAAGTTAATTTATATAACAATTATATAAGTTAATTTATATAAATTTATGATTAAGGAGGCAAGATTAGATTATGTTAAAGAGGATTCAGGTGGGATGTAACACCCTTGCTCAGGTCACATCCCTCATCCAACAAAAAGGGTGTTTCCCTGGGGTAGGGTCTGTATTACCTTTTATATTTTCCTATCATATATTTTCCAATGACATTTATTTATAAGATCACAAAAGCTGAATGATCCTGCATTCTCTTAAAAAAAAAAAAAGGATATGTGGGGAAAAGAAAAGAAAAGCTAGAAAAGTAAAAACTCTTGCATTTCTTCCTCAGTGTCCTGACTTGCTACTGTTCAGGCGAAGTTTGATGTCTGATTGATTAGAGCCTGTGTTTATGAAGCCATAATCCAAATTTAAAGAAAATTGAAGTTTCCCATCTGTCAAAAGTGCACTAAGTCTGGCTGTAGAAATATGATTGGTCTTAAAAATAGTGTTGGCAATTTTGTCTCAAACTAATTTCATCCTTTCAGAATCAAATATCATTTCTCAAGTTGGCCATCTTTATTATTTTGTTCATATTTTAATTTCTATATTACATCAGGCAAACTGGGTATTTTAATGCCATTTTATAAGCAGTTTAATATAAATAAAAGTAAAATCAGTAAGTTATTCCACCTATCTTATTTTACTCATCTTTCTTTAGGAAGATTATTCTTACTATTTTTTTTTTAAAACAGTATTTAATAAAAAAAATTTCCCAATAATTCCTTATTTTAAAGAATATGCATGTAATAAAAATATTTTAAAGCCCTCAGATAAATTTGCTTCTTCTGGAGAATGTTTGAGCCCAAAAATGATAGGTTAAAAGAGCAATATTGCACAATTTTAGTGGTAAGGAGATCAGAAAAACTGTGCAACAGTACAAAAAGGTTTCTGAAGGTTCATTTCAAATTCTTTTAAATAATTGAAAGAAAAGAAAAGCAGTATGTCATGAATTGAATGTGTCTCCCAAAAATATGTGTCAACTTGGTTGGGCCTTGATTTCCACTATTGTGTGGTTGTCCTTTTTGTGATTGATATAATTTTCCAATGTGTTGTAAATCCTAATTTCCGCCTGTGATTAAGGAGGCAAGATTAGATTATGTTAAAGAGGATTAAGGTGGGATATAGCACCCTTGCTCAGGTCATATCCCTGATCCAATGTAAAGGGAGTTTCCCCGGGGTATGTTTTTCTTTTTTTTATGATCTGTACCACCTTTTATTTTGCAAAGATAAAAGGAAAGGAAAGCCAGCAGAGAATGGGGGACTTTATATCACCAAGAAAGCAATACTGGGAGCAGAGTGAGTCCTTTGAACCCAAGGTTCCTGCACAGAGAAGTTCCTAGACCATGGGAAGATTGATGACAAGGACCTTCCTCTAGAGCCAACACAAAGAGAAAGACTTCCACTGAAGCTGACACCCTGAATTTGGACTCGTAGCCTACTAGACTATGAGAGAATAAATTTCTCTTTGTTAAAGACATCAACTTGTGGTATTTCTGTTATAGCAGCACTACAGTACTAAGACACAGCCCAATTTGAAATTAAATTGTATACATTTCTGGATCTTAAAAATTTTTGGAAGTCATCAAAAATGAAAGAGAATGCATAAAGATTGATAGCCTAGGCATCAGTGAGCTAAAATGGACTGGTATTGGCCATTTGGAATCAAACAAGCATATGTTCTACTATGCCAGGAATGACAAATGGAAGAGGAATGGCATCGTGTTCATAGTCAAAAAGAATATTTCAATATCTATCCTGAAGTACAATGCTGTCAGTGATAGGATAATATCAGTATGCCTACAAGAAAGGCCAGCTAATACAACTATTATTCAAATTTACACACAACTGCTAAGGCCAAAGATGAAGGTATGGAAAATTTTTACCAACTTCTGCAGTCTGAAATTGATCAAACATGGAATCAAGATACATTGATAATTACTGGAGATCGGAATGCAAAAGTTGGAAACAAAGAATGACCAGTAATTGGAAAATAAGGCCTGGTGACAGAAACAATGTCAGAGATCACATGATATAATTTTGCAAGATCAATGACTTATTCATTGCAAATATCTTTTTCAACAACATTAACGGCCACTATACATGTGGACCTCACCAGCTGGAAAACACAGGAATCAAATACACCACATCTGTGGAAAGAGATGAAGGAAAAGGTCAATATTATCTGTCAGAACAAGGCCAGAGGCCAACTGCAGAATAGACCACCAGTTGCTCATATGCAAGTTTAAGTTGACCCTGAAGAAAATTTTTTAAAAGTCCATGAGAGCCAAAATATGAACTTGAGTATATCCCATCTGAATTTGAATACCATCTCAAGGATAGATTTGATGCATTGAATACTAATGACCAAAGACCAGATGAGTTGTGGGATAACATAAAGGACATCATACATGAAGAAAGAAAGAGGTTATTAAAAGGACAAGAAAGAAACAAAGACCAAAATGGATGTCAGAAAAAACTCTGAAAGTTTAAGAAAAAGGAAAAGATGATGAAATAAAAGAGCTGAACAGACAATTTCAAAGGATGGCTCAAGAAGATAAAGTATTATAATGAAATATGCAAAGACCTGGAGATGGAAAGCCAAAAAAAGAACACGTTCGGCATTTCTAAAGCTAAAGAACTGAAGAAAAAATTCAAGTCTAGAGTTTTAATATTTAAGGATTCTATGGGCAAAATTAAATGATGAAGGAAGAATCAAAAGAAGATGTAAGGAACACATAGAGTACCTGTACCAAAAAGAACTGGCCAACGTTCTACCATTTCAGGAGGTAACATATGATCAAGAACTGATGGTGTCCACGGAAGAAGGCAAGCTGCACTGAAGGTATTGGTGAAAAACAGGTTCCAGTAATTGGACAGATACTAATTGGAATGTTTTAACAAACAGATGCAACATTGGAGGTGCTTACTTTATGCTAAGAAATATGGAAGGCAACTACCCAGCCAATCCACTGGAAGAGAACCATATTTATGCCCATTCCAAAGAAAAGCGATGCAACAGAATGTGGAAATTATCCAACAATATCATTAATATCACATTGAAGTAAAATTTTGCTGGAGATCATTCAAAAGTGGTTGCAGCAGTACATCAACAGGGAACTGCCAGAAATTCGAACTGGATTCAGAAGAGGACATGGAACAAAGGATATCAATGCTATTGCCAGGTGGATCTTGGCTAAAAGCAGAAAATGCCAGAAAAATGTTTACCTGTGCCTTATTGGGAAACCCTGGTGGTATAGTGGTTAAGATCTATGGCTGCTAACTAAAAGATTGGCAGTTTGAATCCACCAAGCTCTCCTCGAAAACTCTATGGGGCAGTTCTACTCTGTCCTATAGGGTCACTGTGAGTCAAAATTGGCTCCACAGCAATGGGTTTTGGGTGCTTTATTGACTATGCAAAGGCATTCAAACTGTGTGGATCATAAAAAATTATGAATAACATTGCAAAGAATAGAAATTCCAGAACACTTAAACACACTCATGAGGAACCTGTACATATACCAAGAGGCAATCGTTGGAACAGATCAAGGGGATAACCAAAAAAAAAAAACAAAAAAAAAACCCAAACTCGTTGCTGTTGAGTCGATTTTGACTCAAAGCTACCCTATAGGATGGTGTATAACTGCTCCATAGAATTTTCAAGGAGTGCGTGGAGGTTTGGAACTGCCATCCTTTTGGTTAGCAGCTGTAGAACCTAACTGCTGTACCATCAGGGTTTGCAAGGGGATATTGGGTGGTTTAACATCAGGAAAGGTGTGTGTCACAGTTGTATCCTTTCACCACACTTATTCAATCTGTATGCTGAGCAAATAATCTAAGAAGCTAAACTGTATGAAGAAGAATGTGGCATCAGGATTGGTGGAAGACTCATTAACAGCCTGCATTATGCAGATGACACAACCTTGCTTGCTGAAAGCAAAGAGAACTTGAAGCATTTACTGATGAAGATCAAAGACCACAGTCTTCAGTATGGATTACACCTCAACAGAAAGAAAATGAAAATACAACTGGGCCACTAAGAAACACCTTGATAAACAGAGAAAAGATTAAAGTTGTCAAGGATTTCATTTTACTTGAAGACACAATCAGTGTCCATGGAAGGCGCAGTCAAGAAATCAAACAAAGTATTGCATTGGGCAAAGCTACTGCAAAAGATCTCTTTAAAGTGTTAAAAAGGAAAGATTTTTAGTCCATGTTGAGAACTAAAGTGTGCCTGACCCAAGCCATGATATTTTCAATCACCTCATATCTTCATATTCATGCAAAAGCTGGATAATGAATAAGGAAGACTCAAGAAGAACTGATGCCTTTGAATTATGGTGTTGGCAAAGAATATTGAATATACCATGGAATGCCAGAAGAGCAAATCTGTCTTGGAAGAAATATGGCCAGTGTGACCCCAGGAGGCAAAGATGGTGAGACTCTGTCTCAAGTACTTTGAACATGTTATCAGGAGGGACCAGTCCCTGGAGAAGGACATCATGCTTGGTAAAGTAGAGGGTTAGCGAAAAAGAGGGAGACCCTTGATATGATGGATTGACACAGTGGCTGCAAGAAAAGGCTCTAACATAGCAATGGTTTTGAGGATGGCAAAGGACCAGGCAGTGTTTTGTTCTGTTGTACCTAGGGTCGTCATGAGTCAGAATCAACTCAATGGCACCTAACAAGAAGAACAACCTTACACATTCTAAATTATTATTTTTCTCTCTCAGAAATTTACATCTAAAGAATACACATACAACAGCCATCTAAGGTACAATGGTTGTCTTTTCTGATCCAGAGCAAAGGAGTGTGAAGAAAACTGAGGACTCAATGAAGCAATTAGTCCAAAGGACTCACGGCCCACACAAACCACAACCTCCACTAGTGTGAGACCAGAATAACTAGATGGTGCCCTACGACCAACCACTCTGACCAGGATCACATTAGAGGGTCCCACACAGAGCAGGAGAAAAATGTAGAACAAAATCCAAATTCATAAAAAAGACCAAGCCCACCGGTCTGATAGAGATGGAGGAATCCCTGAAACTATGACCTTATTTACATTTCTAACTTGGATCTGAAGCCACTCCCAGAGATCACCTTTTAGCCAAACAATAGACTGGCCTATGAAATAAACAATGGCACATGTGAGGAAAGTGCTTCTCCTAGAACAATGAGCTATAGAGAGCAAAAGGGCAACATTTGCCCAAAGGCAAAGATGAGAAGGCAGGAAGGGGTAGGAAAGCTGGACAAATGGAAAAGAGGAACTCGAGGTGGAAATGGGGAGAGTGCTTACACATTGCAGGGATGGCAACCAATGTCACGGAATACTCTGTACATAAATTATTAAGTGGGAAACTAATCTGCACTGAAAACTTTCACCTAAAGCACAACAAAAAATAAAGAATACCCATACAAGAGAGTTACAATGAACTACCTTGGCTCAATTAAATGGAACCAGTCAATTATTAAGTTTAAGAAACTTCCACATTGATTGTAAAACTGTTACTGAAAGTTCTTGTATTAATTTGACTAGTAACTGGACATAAAAACAAGAAAAAGATTTATTATGTATTGTTCTGAAGAAACCGGTGTATATTCATCCAATATTGAGTATCTAAAACGATCAAGAAAATATCTTTGTCAATGACAGTAAAGATGTTCGATGAAGTGTAAATAATTGCAAAGGTAGGAAAACTCAGAACTGAATCTTTGAGTTTTAACAGAGTTTTCTTGAAGATATTTTCTAAAATATGTGTCTCAATTTTCTATAAGCAAAATGTGGCTAAAATGAACTTCTCCTTTACAAGTAAACTCTTCCCAAAAATTTAATTATCCTGTATTACTCCAAATGTTTTACTTTTTGATTTAAGTTAGTGGTAAACATCGAACAAACTCCAACTAAAAATTAAAGAACTGAACTGAAATTGTGTTGCTACCCAAGAGACAGAATTTGCATTTGAGTCTAAGCAAGTTAATTAATTGTTAGAAATCAAGACCCCTTAGAAGAACATAACAGTCAGTAGTCTCTACATCACAAGACACAATTGCTTGATATATGAAGAACCAGAAATATGTGTCCTATTATCAAGAAAATGGACAATCAACGAGGCTCAACCTCATGGTAACCCAAATATTGGAATCAACAGACAAGGATTTTAAAGCTGCTTTGTTATTATTATTTTTATTTTATTTTTTTATTATAAGTATGCTCAAAGGCATAAAGTAAAATATGCTTGCAATGAATGAAAATAAGAGAAATCAGAATATAAAAATGTTAATTAAGATAACCAAATAGAAACCTTAGAACTAAAAATATTTAAAACTAAAATCAATTCACTGGACAAGCTCAACAGTAGAATGAAGATGACAGAGGAAAGTCAGCAAACTTATAGATCCATATAAATGATCCAATCTGAACAAAAAAGAGAAGGAAAAAAAAAGAATGAATAAAAATTATAAGTAGCCTATAAAATGTCTAAGGTACGTGTAATTGGATTCCCAGAAGAAGAGAGAATAATAGGGTAGGAAAAAAATATATACATAATAAATAGCTGAGAACTTCCCAAATTGGTGATAGACATAAACTTACCAATTCAACAAACTCAGTAAGCCCCTAGACAAATATAATGAAGAAACCTAGGCCCAGGCACATAGAAGTCAAAGTGCTAAAAATGAAAAAAAGAAACTATTGAAAGCAGTTAGAAGAAAGTAACATGTTTCATACAGAGGAAAAACAATTTAAAAACCCCTGACTTTGCATCAAAAAGAATGGAGTGAATGAGCGTGATAAAATGCTTAAAGGAGAAAAAAATTAAAAAATCAGCTCAGAATTCAGATTTATGTTGTGATGTATGAGTTCAATTATATGCTCAATTGTATACTTATACATATTTATATGAATAATGTGTATTTAATAGGGATACATATGTATGTATGTATTCTCGAAGGAATACAGTTTTACTGACACATAGGGTCGCCATGAGTCAAAATCGACCTGACAGCAACTAACAATAAACAACATATTCATATTCGCGTCATTCCAGATCAAACCAAACCCACCGCCACTGAGTCATCCGACTCAGAGTGACCCTATAGAACAGAGTAGAAATGCCCCATGGGTTTTTCTAGGCTATAAATCTTTATGGAAGCAGACTGCTACATCTTCCTGCTGAGGAGTGGCTGTGGATTCGAGCTGCCAGCTTTTCGGTTAGGAGCTGAGCTCTTAACCGTTGCTTCACCAGGGATCCTTATTCAAGTTATTAGGAGAGATTTATGGTAAACACTCCTTGCCCTGCCCTCAAAAACCTTTCAGTTCATATATGAGGGGCTCAGATAATGCAGTAACATTAATAGTTGATGGCCCAGGCCAGTGATACCTCCATCAGAATGAATCCATTCTGGGGAAGAGAAAGCAGAAGAAAATGTGTCTAGTGCAAAGGGAAGCCAAGTATACCCAGTGAAAAGTATTTATGCTGAGAGGCAAACACAGAACATAGTGCATTGCTCAAGGCATAGACATAGCTGTGAGATACCAGGACAGAAAAGAGTCCGTCTCCAACAGTCGGAGAGAGAGTGAGATGGAAAGACTTTAATGCTTTTTAGGATTAAACAGCCTATAAAAAGTATCTGCGGGTAGGAGGGCGGAGAGAGCCAGAACCAGCCAGGAAGAAGGGGCTAACTTCATATTATATTTCTGTCTTTAGATGAAAAGAGGTCACTTCGCCTGCTAGAGTCAACGTATTCTGACCAATTTTCTTAGCTCTTCTCATTGCTTAATACTTCTCTAGCTCAGAACTCTGTTCTAGTCTTTCCATTCCTGCCCTGTGGAGGCTACCCCAGCCTTGTTGATATTGGCCGAGTTCACAAATTAAGCTTGCATCGGAACCCCAGCATATACCCACTCCACTTGGTGATGAAGCCTTCATCTTATCCCATGACCCCCATCCTCCTATCACATGGCCCTATCACAGCAATACTAAAGTTATGGATTTTCGAATTAGTATACCATGAACATCAAGTAAGTTGTTAAATAAACTTATATAAACTTATATTTTTCTTTATAAATATATAAAGACAATATATACCACTAGTGTTTTAGTTGCATTAGGACTCCTCTGAGCTCTAATCAATTACCTTTCAAACTTGAAACTTCAGAGAGTGAATATTTTGAACATTGGCATAATCAGATATTACGAAAAGAACTGTTTAGTTCAACTCATGGTGGCTAGCTCAGGTGGCCTCGTGAGTGGCAGAAGTGTTTCATTTGCTGCCTTTGCTAATGAGTGTACTTAAGGGTGCGTGTGTGAAAGAGGAAGAGTATTGGAGCAATTTATTCCCATTAAATATTTATTTAAATTACATTGAAATAATATTCATTATTATTATTACTATAGAACACAGGAAACAACTAGCAGTGTTCTGTAGTGATAACAATGATTATTCTTGAATAATTACATATGCTTAAAGTTATATATATATATCTTTCTAAACAAAATATTTTCCTTTAATATATTTATATTAAATCTAGACTTCATGGTAGAATATTAGGAATTCCAGGGGAAGCCGACCAATACTCCTTCTTTATGTTTTGCCCAAGGCTTTTTCTACCCTCTCATTGACTTTGGTCTGTCAGCTTCTTTCTCTCTCTCCAGTGTTCCCATCCCCACCTGCTTTACCCTATCAGCATTTTAAACTCCTTAAATCTCTGACTTTGAAAATGAACAGACAACAAAACCGTTCCATAAATACATTTATCCATTAAAAGATAAAAAAATAAAATTAATTTATATCTACTGTGTACCAAGCACTGTTCTGGAGAAAACAGCAATAAAAATGAAAGATGTGCCCTCATAACTGCACCGGTTAATGGGAAAAACTAAAATTATACAAATATTTGTATATGTGATAAGTGCTAGAAAACAGGAATTACAAGATGCTATGGAAATGTTTCATATGGTTACCCAATGATGTTTCTCTGCGGCATTTTCTGTTACTGCAGTGGGGTTTCTTTAACGAATGCACCTTTCTTGCATTGTGTAATGCTTTTTTGACCTAAATTCTACCTTCTCTGATATCATTACCCTTGCTTTCTTTTTTTATTGTTCTTGTTTTTTTCTTCCTCCTTTTTCTTCTTCTCTTCCTTGTCCTCTACCTACTTCTTTCTGTCCTTTGCTATGGATTTGCCTGCTATGACTTTATTTTCAACTTTCCAAAGCCATCACTTTGATATATCTGGTGTGTATAGCAAAAAAAAAAAAAAAAAAGAGCTGGCTTTTTCTTTTGTGATCTGATCCAAAACTCTAAAAGATGAATTTAGACCATTTATATTTTTTGGTGTGATAGCTATTTTATTTTGTTTTAAATTTTCATAATGCTTTTTACTATGTGATATGTTTTCTGCATTGGCCTCGTCTGATCTTTAGGAATATATGCCTTTTCATTTTAAGGTTACCTTTTTAATTTTTTTTTTTTATAATTAAAACTTAATCATTTATATAATTTCCTTAATTCTGTATTTCTATAAATATTACCAATTATTTTCCTATTACCAGCAATAATAAAATTCACACATCTCCTCTTCCTCCTCACCCATCCTCATTTTTCTCTGCCATGGGAGTTTAGACAACAAATTACCTTATTTTGTCTTTATCCTTGTATAATAAAATATTTTTATTAGAAATATGAGACCTATCTGACATTTTTCTCCCATAAGTGACTTGACCTTTTCTGCATAAGTGCTGAAAGCATTCATTCTAAATATTTGAAGACTTTTCATTTTACTGGGGTATACATATGGGGATGGGGAGGGTATACTTATGCTGTCCATTTTATGTCAATTTACCCTGGCATTCAGTGCACCGTTTAAATATCTTCTTACAAGTCATACTTTATTTCAGGAATTTTTCTGGGAATATTTTCAATAATATTAATTTTGTCCTATTATTTATTGTTATTTTAAGTGTCATCGAGTTGGTTCTGACTCATAGCAATCCTACATACATTGTCTGGTCCTGCACCATCCTCACAATCATTGCTATGTTTGAGCCCATTGTTGCAGTTACTGTATCAATCCGTCTCATTGAGGGCCTTCCTCTTTTTCACTGACCCACTATTTTACCAAGCATGATGTCCCTCTCCAGGGACTGGTCCCTCCCAATAACATGTCCAAAGTATGTGAGGCATAGTCTTGCCATCCTTGCTTCCAAGAAGTATAGCATTCTGGCTATACTTCTTCCATGACAGACCTGTTCATTCTTCTGGCAGTCCATGGTATATCCAATATTCTTTGCCAACACCATAATTCAAATGGATCAATTCTTCTTTGTTTTTCCCTTCTTCATCATCCAGCTTTCACATATATACGAGATGACTGAAAATACCATGGCTTGGGTCAGGTGCACCTTAGTCCTCAAGGTGACATCTTTGGTTTTTAGCACTTTGTAAGAGATCCTTTGCAGCGGATTCACCCAATGCAAATTTGATATCTTTTATTTTGAGATATGTATGTGGTAGTTCTTTTTAGTTTACTGTTCTAGCTATTGTTTTCACTCCTGAAAATTTTAATACTTCATATACAACTTCTTGTTTTTGTAATTGTCTTATTTCTCTCATCTATATTCCTTACTGAGTTTTCTGCAATATCTGCTATCTAATGCTTCCTCCAATTTCTTTGATTTTTTTTTTTCATTCTTTCTAAGTTTTACCAATTCACATACCATTCCCTACTGTTGTAACATTATCTAATTTCCAGTTCTTGCATTTCTGTTTCATAAATTTCTTTCAAGGAGTGATTGTTTCATGGACATTTTCTATTTTTAAACCCTGGCAAAGTATTTGATCATAATTTTCATTTGCTCAAGGGCAACATTTTTCTGGTGATATCCTGATAATAACCAATCATTCTCTTCTTTATTTCCACTATGTTTTTTATTTATGCTGTTCAAGAAATATTTTCATTTACTTACCCAAGAATGCCACCAGTTGTCTGTCAGCCTCTTGTACTATGGTGGCATGTGCATTGCTGTGAAACTGGAAGCTATGCCATCAATATTTCAAATACCAGTATTTCACCATAGTTATTCAATTAGTATGTTGAGCAAATAATTTGAGAAGCCAGGCTCTGTGAAGAAGAACATGGCATCGCAATTGGAGGAAGACTCATTAACAACCTGCTACAGGCAGATAACAAAACCTTGTTTGCTGAAAGTAAAGAGGATTTGAAGCACTTACTGATGAAGATTAAAGACTACAGCCTTCAGTATGGATTATGCTTCAACACACACAAAAAACTCACAACTGGACTAATAAACAACATCATGATGAATGGAGAAAATGTTGAAGTTGTCAAGGATTTCATTTTCCTGGGATCCACAGTCAATGCCCATGGAAGCAGCAGTCAAGAAATCAGACATATTGCATTGGGTAAAAGACCTCTTTAAAGTGTTAAAAAGCAAAGATGTCACTTTGAGGACGAAAGTGTGCCTCATATGCATAAAAAACCAGAAAATTATATAAGACAGAGGAAGAACTCATGCATCTGAATTATGGTGTTGACAAAGAATATTGAATATACCGTGGTCTTCCAGAAGAACAAATAAATCTGTCTTGTAAGAAAGCTCCTTGGAAGCAAGAACAGAGAAACTTCATTTCACATACTTCGGACATGTTATCAGGGGGGATCAATCCCTAAAGAAGGACATCATGCTTGGTAAAATAGAAGGTCAGCAAAAAAGAGGAAAACCCACAATGAGTTGGATTGACACAGTGGCTGAAACAATGGGCTCAAATACAGCAATGGTTGTGAGGATGGTGCAGGACTGGGCAGTGTTTTGTTCTGTTGTACACAGGGTTGTTATGAGTTGGAACTGACTCGATGACACATAGCAACAGCATAAGAACCCATGAATGATCAGGGTTTTCCAGATCCAGCTATTTGCAAGAGTTTTGGAGAACAGGTGCAAGGGATAAGACAAAGGGATTGTTTCCGACTAACCAGTTACATAACAAAAAATTGCTTCTTTTCTCTCTTTCTCCCAAGAGACAAACTGTGTCTTGCAAAAATAGTTTTTCAGGGTGGTTTTATTGTAATCGTACCTGCTTAGCTTCTCAAAACCACAGTAAGTCTTGGGGAGCATCTCGTGCAGCTCAGCTCACTCCAGTTTTCACCTCGATGTTAGAAAACTCAGAGTAGAGATTTTGTACTTCATGGTGTGTCCTTCATTTTCAAGATGCTACTTTCTGAGCTTCACTGCTTCTAGCCCTTCTCACTGCTGTGATTTCTCTCCATGGCTTCTAAGTTCATTTCCTTCTGCCCAATCTCTGCCTAATTTCAACTCTTTTGCTAGCCTTCACCTCTAAGACAAAATCTAGGAACTAGATTTTCTCCTTGTTTTGCTGAATATGGAGTTGTGATAGTTATTGTGTTTGAATAACTTCCAGGAGAAGGAAGGATAGTTGCTGATTTACACGGTTACATTCCTACTGGAAGTCTACCCCATATTTTTTTTTTTTTTAATTTTTATTGAGCTTCAAGTGAAGGTTTACAAATCAAGTCAGTCTGTCACATATAAGTTTATATACACCTTACTCCATACTCCCACTTTCTCTCCCCCTAATGAGTCAGCCCTTCCAGTCTCTCCTTTCGTGACAATTTTGCCAGCTTCCAACCCTCTCTACTCTCCCATCCCCCCTCCAGACAGGAGATGCCAACACAGTCTCAAGTGTCCACCTGATACAAATAGCTCACTCTTCGTCAGCATCTCTCTCCTACCCATTTTCCAGTCCCTTCCATGTCTGATGAGTTGTCTTCGGGAATGGTTCCTGTCCTGGGCCAACAGAAGGTTTGGGGACCATGACCGCTGGGATTCCTCTAGTCTCAGTCAGACCATTAAGCATGGTCTTTTTATGAGAATTTGGGGTCTGCATCCCACTGCTCTCCTGCTCCCTCAGGGGTTCTCTGTTCTGCTCCCTGTCAGGGGAGTCATCGGTTGTGGCCAGGCACCAACTAGTTCTTCTGGTCCCAGGATGATGTAAGTCTCTGGTTCATGTGGCCCTTTCTGGCTCTTGGGCTCATAGTTATCATATGACCTTGGTGTTCTTCATTCTCCTTTGATCCAGGTGGGATGAGACCAATCGATGCATCTTAGATGGCCACTTGTTAGCATTTAAGGCCCCAGATGCCACATTTCAAAGTGGGATGCAGAATGTTTTCATAATAGAATTATTTTGCCAATTGACTTAGAAGTCCCCTTAAACCATGCTCCCCAAACCCCCGCCCTTGGTCCGCTGACATTTGAAGCGTTCAGTTTATCCAGGAAACTTTGCTTTTGGTCCAGTCCAGTTGAGCTGACCTGCCCTGTATTGAGTATAGTACTTCCCTTCACCTAAAGTAGTTCTTAAAAAACCCTCTCCCATCCTCTCTCCCTCCCCTCCTCGTAACCACAAAAGTATGTGTTCTCAGTTTATACTATTTCTCAAGATCTTATAATAGTGGTCTTATACAATATTTGTCCTTTTGCGTCTGACTAATTTCGCTCAGCATAATGCCTTCCAGGTTCCTCCATGTTATGAAATGTTTTACAGATTCGTCACTGTTCTTTATCGATGCATAGTATTCCACTGTGTGAATATACCACAATTTATTTAACCATTCATCCGTTGATGGACACCTTAGTTGCTTCTAGCTTTTTGCTATTGTAAACAGAGCTGCAATAAACATGGGTGTGCATATATCTGTTTGTGTGAAGGCTCTTATTTCTCTAGGGTATATTCCAAGGAGTGGGATTTCTGGGTTGTATGGTAGTTCTATTTCTAACTGTTTAAGATAACACCAGACAAATTTCCAAAGTGGTTGTACCATTTTACATTCCCACCAGCAATGTATAAGAGTTCCAATCTCTCCACAGCCTCTCCAACATTTATTATTTTGTGTTTTTTGGATTAATGCCAACCTTGTTGGAGTGAGATGCAATCTTATCATCGTTTTAATTTGCATTTCTCTAATGGCTAATGATCGAGAGCATTTTCTCATGTATCTGTTAGCTGCCTGAATATCTTCTTTAGTGAAGTGCGTGTTCATATCCTTTGCCCACTTCTTGATTGGGTTGTTTGTCTTTTTGTGGTTGAGTTTTGACAGAATCATGTAGATTTTAGAGATCAGGCGCTGGTCTGAGATGTCATAGCTGAAAATTCTTTCCCAGTCCGTAGGTGGTCTTTTTACTCTTTTGGTGAAGTCTTTAGATGAGCATAGGTGTTTGATTTTTAGGAGCTCCCAGGTATCTGGTTTCTCTTCGTCATTTTTGGTAATGTTTTGTATTCTGTTTATGCCTTGTATTAGGGCTCCTAAGGTTGTCCCTATTTTTTCTTCCATGATCTTTATCATTTTAGTCTTTATGTTTAGGTCTTTGATCCACTTGGAGTTAGTTTTTGTGCATGGTGTGAGGTATGGGTCCTATTTCATTTTTTTGCAAATGGATATCCAGTTATGCCAGCACCATTTGTTAAAAAGACTATCTTTTCCCCAATTAACTGACTCTGAGCCTTTGTCAAATATCAGCTGCTCGTATATGGATGGATTTATATCTGGGTTCTCAATTCTGTTCCATTGGTCTATGTGTCTGTTGTTGTACCAGTACCAGGCTGTTTTGACTATTGTGGCTGTATAATAGGTTCTGAAATCCGGTAGAGTGAGGCCTCCCACTTTGTTCTTCTTTTTCAGTAATGCTTTACTTATCCGAGGCTTCTTTCCCTTATATATGAAGTTTGTGATTTGTTTGTCCATCACCTTAAAAAATGACATTGGAATTTGGATCGGAAGTGCATTTTATGTATAGATGGCTTTTGGTAGAATAGACATTTTTACTATGTTAAGTCTTCCTATCCATGAGCAACGTATGTTTTTACACTTAAGAAGGTCCTTTTTAGTTTCTTGTAGTAGTACTTTTGTAGTTTTCTTTGTATAGGTCTTTTACATCCTGGTAAGATTTATTCCTAAGTATTTTATCTTCTTAGGAGCTACTGGGAATGGTATTGATTTGGTGATTTCCTCTTCGATGTTCTTTTTGTTGATGTAGAGGAATCCAAGTGATTTTTTTATGTTTATCTTATAACCTGAGACTCTGCCAAACTCTTCTATTAGTTTCAGTAGTTTTCTGGAGGATTCCTTAGGGTTTTCTGTGTATAAGATCATGTCATCTGCAAATAGAGATAATTTTACTTCCTCCTTGCCAATCCGGGTGCCCTTTATTTCTTTGTCTAGCCTAATTGCTCTGGCTAGGACCTCTAGCACAATGTTGAATAAGAGCGGTGATAAAGGGCATCCTTGTCTGGTTCCCGTTCTTAAGGGAAATGCTTTCAGGCTCTCTCCATTTAGAATGATGTTGGCTGTTGGCTTTGTATAGATGCCCTTTATTATGTTGAGGAATTTTCCTTCAATTCCTATTTTGGTGAGAGTTTTTTATCATAAATGGGTGTTGGACTTTGTCAAATGCCTTTTCTGCATTAATTGATAAGATCATGTGGTTTCTGTCTTTTGTTTTATTTATATGGTGGATTACATTAATGGTTTTTCTAATATTAAACCAACCTTGCATACCTGGTATAAATCCCACTTGGTCATGGAGGATTATTTTTTTGATATGTTGTTGAATTCTATTGGCTAGAATTTTGTTGAGGATTTTTGCGTCTACGTTCCTGAAGGATATAGGACTGTAATTTTCTTTTTTTGTGATGTCTTTTCCTGGTTTTGGTATCAGGGAAATGGTGGCTTCATAGAATGAGTTAGGTAGTATTCCATCATTTTCTATGCTTTGAAATACCTTTAGTCATAGTGGTGCTAACTCTTCTCTGAAAGTTTGGTAGAACTCTGCAGTGAAGCCATCCGGGCCAGGGCTTTTTTTTGTTGGGAGTTTTTTGATTACCGTTTCAATCTCTTTTTTTGTTATGGGTCTATTTAGTTGTTCTACTTCTGATTGTGTTAGTTTAGGTAGGTAGTGTTTTTCCAGGAATTCATCCATTTCTTCTAGGTTTGCAAATTTGTTAGAGTACGATTTTTTGTAATAATCTGATACGATTCTTTTAATTTCAGTTGGGTCTGTTGTGATGTGGCCCATCTCGTTTCTTATTCAGGTTATTTGTTTCCTTTCCTGTATTTCTTTAGTCAGTCTGGCCAATGGTTTATCAATTTCGTTAATTTTTTCAAAGAACCAGCTTTTGGCTTTGTTACTTCTTTCAATTGCTTTTCTGTTCTCTAATTCATTTAGTTCAGCTCTAATTTTTATTATTTGTTTTCTTCTGGTGCCTGATGGATTCTTTTGTTGCTCACTTTCTATTTGTTCAAGTTGTAGGGAGAGTTCTCTGATTTTGGCTCTTTCTTCTTTTTGTATGTGTGCATTTATCGATATAAATTGGCCTCTGAGCACTGCTTTTGCTG
This sequence comes from Elephas maximus indicus, assembly GCF_024166365.1. Taxonomy (NCBI): domain Eukaryota; kingdom Metazoa; phylum Chordata; class Mammalia; order Proboscidea; family Elephantidae; genus Elephas; species Elephas maximus. The sequence goes on along the minus strand of NC_064833.1, from coordinate 54,050,170 downwards.
TGTCCCAAGGTTTTGATAGGAAGTATTTTCATTCTCGTTGCATTCTATGAATTTCTTTATTCCCTCCTTAATGTCCTCTATAACCCAGTCTTTTTTGAGCAGGGTATTGTTCGGTTTCCAAATATTTGATTTCTTTTCCCAAATTTTTCTTCCACTTTTATGGTCTTGTGGTCTGAGAAGATGCTTTGTAATATTTCGATGTTTTGGATTCTGCAAAGGTTTGTTTTATGACCTAATATGTGGTCTATTCTAGAGAATGTTCCATGTGCGCTAGAAAAAAAAAGTATAGTTTGCAGCAGTTGGGTGGAGAGTTCTGTATAAGTCAATGAGGTCAAGTTGGTTGATTGTAGCAATTAGGTCTTCCGTGTCTCTATTGAGCTTCTTACTGGATGTCCTGCCCTTCTCCAAAAGTGGTGTGTTGAAGTCTCCTACTATAATTGTGGAGGTGTCTATCTCACTTTTCAGTTCTGTTAAAATTTGATTTATGTATCCTGCAGCCCTGTCATTGGGTGCATAAATATTTAATATGGTTATATCTTCCTGATCAATTGTCCCTTTTATCATTATGTAGTGTCCTTCTTTATCCTTTGTGTTGGATTTAATTTTAAAGTCTATTTTGTCAGAAATTAATATTGCTACTCCTCTTCTTTTTTGCTTATTGTTTGCTTGATATATTTTTTTCCATCCTTTGAGTTTTAGTTTGTTTGTGTCTCTAAGTCTAAGGTGTGTCTCTTGTAGGCAGCATATAGACGGATCATGTTTCTTTATCCAGTCTGAGACTCTCTGTCTCTTTATTGGTGCGTTTAGTCCATTTACATTCAGCGTAATTATAGATAAGTATGTGTTTAGTGTTGTCATTTTGATGCCTTTTTATGTGTGTTGTTGACAATTTCATTTTTCCACTTACTTTTTTGTGCTGAGACGTTTTTCTCTGTTAATTGTGTGTTCCTCATTTTCATAGTATTTGACTTTATGTTTGCTGAGTTGTCACGTTTTTCTTGGTTTTTATTTTGAGTTATGGAGTTGTTATACCTCTTTGTGGTTACCTTAATATTTACCCCTATTTTTCTAAGTAAAAACCTAACTTGTAAAGTCCTATATCGCCTTGTATCCCTCTCCATTTGGCAGTTCTATGCTACCTGTATTTAGTCCCTCTTTTTGATTATTGTGATCTTTTACATATTGACTTCAATGATTCCCTGTTTTGAGCTTTTTTTTTTTTAAATTAATCTTAATTTGTTTTTGTGATTTCCCTATTTGAGTTGATACCAGGATGTTCTGTTCTGTGACCTTGTGTTGTGCTGGTATCTGATATTATTGGTTTTCTGACCATCAATTTCCTTTAGTATTTCTTGTAGCTTTGGTTTGGTTTTTGCAAATTCTCTAAGTTTGTGTTTATCTGTAAATATCTTAATTTCGCCTTCATATTTCAGCGAGAGTTTTGCCGGATATATGATCCTTGGCTGGCAGTTTTTCTCCTTCAGTGCTCTGTATATGTCATCCCATTGCCTCCTTGACTGCATGGTTTCTGCTGAGTAGTCTGAACTTATTCTTATTGATTCTCCCTTGTAGGAGACTTTTCTTTTATCCCTGGCTGCTTTTGAAATTTTCTCTTTATCTTTGGTTTTGGCCAGTTTGATGATAATATGTCTTGGTGTTTTTCTTTTTGGATCAACCTTAAATGGGGTTCGATGAGCATCTTGGATAGATACCCTTTCGTCTTTCATGATGTCAGGGAAGTTTTCTGTTAGCAGATCTTCAACTATTCTCTCTGTGTTTTCTGTTATCCCTCCCTGTTCAGGGACTCCAATCACACACAAGTTATGCTTCTTGATAGAGTCCCACATGAGTCTTAGGGTTTCTTCATTTTTTTTAATTCTTTCATCTGATTTTTTTCCAGCTATATTGGTGTTAATTCCCTGGTCCTCCAGATTTCCCACTCTGCATTCTAATTGCTCAAGTCTGCTCCTCTGACTTCCTATTGCATTGTCTAATTCTGTAATTTTATTGTTAATCTTTTGGATTTCTGAATGCTGTCTCTCTATGGATTCTTGCAACTTATTAATTTTTCCACTATGTTCTTGAATAATCTTTTTGAGTTCTTCAACTGCTTTATCAGTGTGTTCCTTGGCTTTTTCTGTAGTTTGCCTTATTTCATTTCTGAGGTCATCCCTGATGACTTGAAGCATTCTGTAAATTAGTTTTTTATATTCTGTATCTGGTAATTCCAGGACTATATCTTCATTTGGGAAAGATTTTGATTCTTTATTTGGGGGGTCATAGAAGCAGTCATGGTTTGCTTCTTTATGTGGTTTGATATCGACTGCTGTCTCTGAGCCATCACTAAGATATTGTAGTGATTTAGTCTATATTTGCTCACTGAGTCTTATCTTGTTTTGTTTTCTTTCAATATACATAGATGGGCTACTAGATTGCGCTGTCTTGATTGTTGTAGCCCTTAACTCACTTTTGACCTATTACCAGCTGGTTTGGGCTGTTACCAGATATTTATGCCTGAGTCCGTTCACTATTCTTGATTAGAATCTGATTTTGGGTCATCAAGTGTGTGATGCACACTGGTACCTATCCACCTTGAGAAGTAGTGGTGATAGTTGTGTGCACCAGATTCTAGTAGCAGCTGGGGTTCACACTCCAGGGGGACAGGATGCTGACAGGCTTCCCCCAAGTGTCAGTGAGGTAGGTGTGTCTCTATTCCTAAAGCACCTTGGTGGGTGGGCTCTGCAGCTGTACCTTAGGCCCCCAATGCAAGTACCTCTACAGATTGGTAGGTGTCACCCTCCTTAGACCCCTAAGGCAGGAAGCTAGGTGGTCTGGGGGGAGCTTCAGCCCTCAGTTCCCTGTTGTGGGTCGGTGAGGGCTCTTTTGATTATGCAGAGATATCAGACCTGGGAAACTTGTCTTTCCAGTAAATCCGTTAAAACAAATGCAGTCAGATCCCTATCAGAAATGCCTTTGCATTATAATAGCCACCTTGTTCCCTGTACGGATGAAAGCCCTAGACTGTGGATCACATATGCTCGGCTGGAGCTGGTTCTGTGTTTTTAGTCTAATTAGGGAAGGATTTTTGGTCCCTGGGTTTTTTGTGGTTGCTTCTCTCAGGCCAGAAGAATGGGTTAGGAAAAGACCGAAAAAAAAAAAGGAAAAGAAAAAACCGCGGAGCAGTTCTCCCTCTGGCTCAGGAAATTCCAATGTTAATGAAGCCTCCTGGGAAGAGGAGGGGAGGGTTCAGAAAAACAGGAGAGAGTAGCACCCCGGAATATAGACAAAGTTACTTATCTTGCTTGGGATGACTTTTATCTGAGATTCCCGAGGGGCGGGGTCGCCTGTGTGCTCTGGGTGAGTCGAGATTGCCCCCGAGGGTCAGGCCCACGTCCCGTGCTTGAGCTGTCTCAGAAGCCCCGGTCAGCTCCTCCGCTGCCAGTCCCAAGCCCCGCGCCAAGGTTCCCCGGCTGCGACGCTGCACTCCCAGCTCCAAAACCAGTCGTTGCCTCCTGACAACTTCTCCTCCCGCAAGAAGCTTCCCTGCGCCACCCGTGCGGACCAGCTGGACTCCCTCCTGAGGTCAGTTCGGGGGGGTAGGGCTGCACCCCGTGTTTGCACCGTTACAGGATGTCGTGCTCAGCTTCCCTGCACCCAGTCCAAAGCCTGGCGCCAAGGTTTCCTGACTGGGACGCTAGGTCCAGGCTCCAAAATCAGTCGCTGCTTCCCTGTAGTTTTTCATTCTCGGTCTCTGTCACTCAGGTCAACCCTTTAAAACTGTGTTTGTTGTTCAGGGTTCGTAGATTGTCATGTATGTGATCAATTCACTTGTTTTTCCGAGTCTTTGTTGCAAGTGGGATCCAAGGTAGCGTCTACCTAGTTAGCCATCTTGGCCCCCTTACCCCATATCTTAAAACAATTCACTTTGATTGAAATTTATTGATATTTTATTTTTAGGTTTTTTTTTTTTTTAATTTCTTACTAATGGAGGAAAAGTTTGAAACATTCTTTATTACTAAGCCCAAAGGTAAACATACTTACTTTCTCCCATCCTCCCAAAAAAAAAGTTGTTTTTTTTTTTTGAACATCTAAATTATAATTTTGAGATCAATCGTTAGTGTCTTTGCAAGTTTTATTAAGTGATAGTTAAACAAGTGAGACATATGAATACATTGCATTTGTTGCATTTTTTCCCCCTGGTCTTGTCTCACTCTCTGTTTTTGACTTTTATGTTGTTTGCTCGCTTAGTTTACTACACGGCTATCATTAATTCACTCCCAAATTCTTAGTGTGTTTCTTCTCTCAGTACATAGATGTATGAATTCTATTTTTTCATGGCGTCATCCCTTCTGGACACCTCTATTTTTCTGCTCCAATATTACCTGTATAAAGTCTAGGCCTATGCTATAGTTTTCATTCTAGGTTTTCCCTTGACCTTCACTCAGTGAATTCCCTGAACTGTCTTCTGATTGAATCCTCATGTACTCGTCTTATTAGTTATATACACATACCCATAGTTGCTGTCAAGAAAAGGTATATGAGTGTTTTTTTTTTAAGAGCTTGCATTTCCAAAAAATATTTAATTCAATGATCAATGCATTGGCCAGTGTAGCAGGCAGAATTTATGTTGACTCCCCAAATTCTAGCTCCCTGGTGTGCAATCTATGTATAACCTCTTACCCTTCAGTGGCAGAGAGAGACTTGTGAATATTATGACGTATCACCCTGTGATTAGGCCAAAGGAATTTTGCCGAAGTTTTAAGATCCCTAGTAAGTTGGATTTGAGTTAATCAAAAAAGATGTCCAGAAATTTGAAAACAGGGACCTCAGTCCCACAATGAAAAGAACTGAATTTTGCCAACAACCAGTGAGTTTGGAAGAAGATCTCAAGCCTCCGGTGAGGTCACAGCACCACTGACATCTCGATTTCAGCCTGGCAAGACCCTAAGCAGAGAAGCCAGGGATAACCTCCGGACTTCTGACCCATGAAATGAATGTTATACAAAATCACTAAATTTTGGTAATTTATTATGCAGCAGTAGAAAATGAATACAACCAACTCTTCTAGATTGAAAATTATTTGCCCTCAGAAATGTTTTTTGTATTGCCTTGGTTTTATTTATCTTATGATATTGCAATTGATAAGTTTGATACAATTCTGACTCCTGGTATTTTTTGTTTGGCTCATCTCTGGAAGTTTTCAGAATTTTCTTTTTAAACACAGAGGTCAAAAGTAAGACTGTATATGTTTAAAAAGTATTTGTTATTGATAGTAGGCACATGATGAGTCATTTTAATCTGCAAACACATGTTCTCAGTGTTAAGAATTCCCTCCTCCTTTTCTATCCTGTCCTTCTCCTCCTCCTTTTTCTGTCATTTTCTCCTTCGGGATCTCCTATTAACATTTAGATGTTGAAACTCTACTACTGCTTCTCCCATTTTCTTTTACATTTTTTCATCTCTTTGTATTGTAGTTTTACATTCTCTGAGAGAGCCTTATTTTATTTTCTAATTTTTCTATTGATTCTGTTAAATTTATCTTATTTTTTTCATTTTATGTTATCCAGCTTTTAAATTAAATATGCAGTATCTTCTCTTATGTGAGAATATCATGTAATTTTTGTATTTATTCTGTTCTCTGCATTGTTGTTTTTTCCAAGTTATGTTTTGTTTGCTTTTTATTGTTGTAAATATACATGCGTGTATATATATATATCACAACATTTGCCTGTTTAACATTTTTATGTGTACAATTTAGTGACATCAATTACATTAATCATGTTGTGCAAACATCATCAATATCCATTGCAAATTTTCCATCATTTTGTTGTTTGATGGGTCTGTTTTTTTTACATTAGAGACTTCCTCCAATCAGTGATGATCCTTGACTCTTCATTTATGCTTAATGATAAAGTGCTAAAATGTTTATTGAAAGCTCCTGCATTCGGGCAGATCCTGTCTGGGGTTGAGCTTTACTATAGGATGATCAAGCAGGGACAGTCTCTTTATTGAGTGCTCACTATCTGTCATTACCTATAGATCATTTTTCTTGGGCTAATCAATTTTCTCACAGAGGAATCCTTTAATCTCCCGATAATTTTGGCTTCTACTTTCTATGAATCACGTGAGGATGGGCTAGAGTGTTTTCCTTTTTATGTGGAATTTCATGAATTCTTCCTGTTTTCAATATGTCACCTTCTCACCTAACCATTCTTATTATTGTCTGCAGAGACAGGAAACTCTTAGATTCCAATACTCCAGAGAGCAAACCTGTAGTCTTTTGCTGAGAAAGAGGAAAAGTTTGTTTCAATAGTTGGGAAAAGAAGAGAGATCTAAGATGTCCAATTACTTCTTAAGCAAACTTTGAATCAACTGTTCTACTTTAAAACTGTTGAGTCTCATATTTAGAGTTTCCTAATGCCTCCAATTCCTGGAATTTGTAGCACAGCTACAGAGGGTGAAATTATGTTCCTTTTGGTATCCTGCCTGCATTATGGACACTTATCTTTCATCTTTCTCCATCAATTAATTCAGATGCTACTTGTCCATCAGCTGTTAGCTTACCGAATATGTATATTGCCACCTCCAGTCCTGTACTCAGTATTTTTGTTAAGATTCTGATCTTCTCAATTTTTGTACTGTTAGTTTTGTAGGTTATTTTATTCAGCCATTTTGTTTTATGTAGTTTGATATTTCCATCATGCAGACATTTACTTAATATTATGTAGAAAATAGATTCTCAATTTTCTAACAGAAAAAAATTGGTTAAAAATATAGTCAAAGAAGATGCATTTCAGTCAAAATAATTAAAGTGCTATTGATACTACCATCTTGGTGAAATTAAAAAATTGAAATGAAAAATCCATGAATTGTCCTGAAAAAATAATGACTTAGTTCAATATTAATATGACATTTTTATTAAATTAAAACAAGCCATGCTTTCTGTAATTTTGTTTTGTTTTATAGTAAAGAGTCATGCAGTCCCTTTGTTATTATAACTCCAACTATTGAGAGATAAAGTGTTTAAAGTGTTGAAATTTCACTGTTAAAAATACATTCCTTTTTTGACATAGACAAGACTGAAATTGTACCTTTATTGTTACACTGTTAGAAAATAATTATGAGTCTGATTCTTAGTCTTCTGCTTAGCCAAGTATTTTTATTATATGTGTTGTGTCAAGATGTTTTAGCAAGAATCCCTAACCTTGAAATAATTTCTACCTTGAATACTGTATACATATGTAACTTGACCTTTTAAACACCTATTTGATATCATAAAAGATAATCAAAGAAGATTCTCTGTTGAATGAATGAGTAATTGAATAAACAAATGTGGACTAAAGATTTAAGATTTCACCGTTGAAATCTGCATTAAAGCTCTGATATTGCAAAGGTTCATTAAATCCCTTGGGGTAATTTTTACACTCATGACTTCATTTTCTTCAATTTGTGCCTATTAAATATATGTTCTATTTGATTAATCTATTCTATGTACGTAAATAAATGTTTTCACACCATAAAAAACCTTGGAGGAAATGCACAGAGAGAATTCTAGGAGATAGCTGGGACTGAGAGCAGTGCTGAGAGTAGATAAAGTTCACTGTCGTTGTTGTTGTTAGGTGCTACTGAGTTGGTTCTGACTCATAACAACTCTGTAAAATAGAACGAAACACTGTCAGGTCCTGTGCCATCCTCACAATATTTTCTGTGTCTGAGCCCATTGTTGCAGCCACTGTATTGATCCATCTTGATGAGGGTCTTCCTCTTCTTCACTGACCTTCTATTTTACCGAGCATGATGTCCTTTTCCAGGGACTGGTCCTTCCTGATATGTCTAAAGTATATGAGGCGAAGTCTCACCATCTTCACTTTCAAGGAGCATTCTGGCTGTACTTCTTCTAAGATACATTTGTTGGTTCTTCTGGCAGTCCATGGTATATTCAATATTCTTTGCCAACACCATAGTCCAAAAGCATCAATCCTTCTCAGGTCTTCCTTATACCTTGTCCAGCCTTCACATGAATATGAGGTGATGGAAAATAGCAGGACTTGGGTCAGGCACATCTTAGCCCTCAAGGTGGACTAAACATCTTTTCTTTTTAACATTTCAAAGAGATCTTTTGCAGAAGATTTTCTCAATGCAATACATTATTTGATTCTTGACTGCTGCTTCCATGGGCGTTAATTGTGGACCCAAGTAAAATGAAATCCTTGACAACTTCAGGCTTTTTGCTGTTTATCAAGATGTTGCTTATTGGTCCAGTTGTGAGGATTTTAGTTTTCTTTATGTAGAGGTATAATCCATACTGAAGGCTGTAATCTTTGATCTTCATCAGTAAGTGCCTCATGTTCTCTTTGCTTTTGGCAAGCAAGGTTGTGTCATCTGCATATTGCAGGTTGTTAAAGAGTCTTCCTCCCATCCTTACCCAGATGCATCATTACCCAGATGAATTTATTTATTATAAAATACTGATCTCAAATTTCAGAATGACAAACCAACCAAATTTTAGTCTAATAGAGCTAATGCTCTGATAAAATAAGGCTGATAATAAAATTACCTTTTATTGAAGGACTAATGTATCACAGGTAGTACATTACATATTTTATACATATTAAGACTTAGAAATTGACAAAGAATACTCACCACCATCAGAAATAAACATTATGATAAAAAATCATAGAAATGTTTGAAAAATGAAAAAAGAAATGGTAGAAGAGATAAATGTTGAAAACATCAAAAGAAGCATGATATAACATTTGGTTTCTGTCTTACTCTGAGAAATAAAATTTTTTTACAAAACTACCCAGACAATCCTACCCATTGATATTTTTAGGTTTGACATATTTATCAAAAACAGGAATTACCAGACATTTTGTAAGAAAACCTCCACCCCAGAGTACAGAAACAAATTACTTCTAGAAATTTCTAGAAAAAAATATTGCCTATTTTTTTAAATTTTGCCATAGTAGAAATAAGTAAAAATTTACTTAATGGTTAAGATGCCAACCTAAGAAAATAACGTATTACATAGATCTATCTTTTGAATAATATTAGGAATAATATTCTGTTTTTGTCCCTTCCACTCATCTTGACACATTCACCAGAAATACTATATTTTAATAAATTATTCCCTAAACAACTACAATCCTTCTTGTACCACTCTTATACAAATTTCCTCAAAACTAAAATTATTTACAATTTGTACTGATTTAAACCCTATTTTCAAAAGGCATACAATATGAAACACCTGTGTCAAAACTCAGAGCTATTAATAATACACATAGCTATAAGGTCTAAATGTTAAAAAAAAAAAAAATGTTAGGTACAGCCTAATCTTTTCCTTCTGAGAATCCTCACTCTCACCAACCTCTCTGCAGATTTTACTGTTGCCTCTTTAGTAGATTTTTTTGTTACTCTTTTGCCAATTCCTACCTCTCTTCCCCTCTCTTAATTTTTTGGTGTCCCTCAGTGTTCCTTCCCACTCTTCTATTACTATTCAATAAATTTTCTTTGAGTGATTTCATTTTTATTCAATTCCTCTAATGCCATCTCTATACTGATGGCTTCTAAATATGTGTCCTTAATCCAAACTTTTGCTTAAAACTAATTCGTTTTAGAAACTTCTTGCCAAGTATTTCACAAATATCTCAAATTTAGTATAATCTTAAATCTAGGCCAGAGAAGGTTTTGACCCAGGTCCTGCACTGTAAAATCTCTCTATCTCTCTCACATATCCACATACACACACACAAACACACACACACAAAATGTACAAAAGAAGACTCAGGATTAAGTGCTCAGTGCTGGTACAACACAACCTGCAACCAAAATGTCTACACTCCTAACTAACATTTTGGTTAGCACTTGAGTGCTTAACCATTGCACCACCAGGACTCCTTAGATGAACATAACATACTATCAATGTATGATTTTGGTTTTTAGAAAAATGTTTAATCAGAGCTAATTAAATTTCTAAAATTTTTCTTGATTTTATTTTAATAATTTTATTTTATTATTCATTAATTGCACTTATATTTTGACTTCTAATTTTAATAATTTTGAATAGTTTGGAAAAGCTAACTTAAAAATAAACATTTTATATTTGCAGTTATTTTAATTTATATTTTTGATAAAGAAATATTCAAATTATATACAATTTGAATAGAATTATATTGCATTTTCAATCATAAATCGAAACCATTTCAATAAAAAATACAAAAGTGTAAAGCAGGAAAGGAAAATAAAACAAACAAATGAGAAAAATGAGAATTTTCTCAGGGTGAGGCATGTTTTTCAAGTTAGGATTATATAACACATTTTTTAACAGTTTATTAATTTGACATAACTGTAAATATTTAGAAATATGGAATGGCGGCTTCCATTTGTATTCTTGTCCTAAATTCTACGGATATTAGGGGTACCAAAAACCAAAACCAAACCCATTGCCATCAAGTCAATTCCTACTCATAGTGACCCTACAGTACAGAGTAGAACTGCCCCCATAAAGTTTCCAAGGAATGCCTGGTGAATTCAAACTCCTGACATTTGGTTAGCAGCCGTAGCACTTAACCACTACGTCCCAGGGTAGATCTTCTCAAATTCTTTGTGTCCACAGCCCAGCTTAATACCTTCTTCTTCTAAATCTTTGAGTCATAAATTTTCCAATTCGATGCATGGTACAAACTTCCACCCAATTACTTAAGCCAGAAACTGAAGTTTCACTCTAATTCTTTTGCACACCTTACATCTACTCACCAAGGTTTTTTTTTTTTTTTTTAACCTATTTTTAAAATATACTCAGAACCTATCCCTTCTTTAGAGCTATTTCCTGGCCAGTCTATAAAGCAGTCTCTTCTGCTCTTCTATCTAATAATACCCTTTACTTATTTTCTTTTATATATTTATTAATTTGGAAATGATTGTATTTATGCCTTTATTTATCCATGATTAATTTCTACTCAGATACTGAGTAAGCGCTAAGATAACTGAGATGATTTATCTTGCTCATCACTGCATTCACGGGGCCAAGAAGAGTGCCTGGCAGATGATGGCAACTTAATAAATAGTTAAATGAATAAGTTTTCCATGTCTACCCAGAGATCCGAGGTTGAAAAGAGTATGTCTTACTATATTCCCCTTGTAATTTAAAAAGCAAACTATTTACTATGTCTGTGCAGCCATTTTGTCATTAGTTTTACAACTGCGTTTACAATCTTATTTCACTGTATGTCCAGAGAAGCACTCTGTTAAATAACTTGCTTTTCTTAGCTGTGGTACTGATGAATGACTCACAGTGCAAGCAATCTGCGGGTGATGAAAGATGCTGGAATCCTGTAAGAATTCTCTTCTCCTCTGACAATCTTTGGGTTCACTTCACCCTTGAAAAATTACCTTTTCTTTTAATAACATAATGATCATTATTTTCCTTAAAAGGCTTTCAATTTTTCAGGTTTATTTTGTCCTATGAGGTAATTTTTTTATTAATTATAGGAAAATAATTAATCTATAAATTTTGCAAATAAAAGTGTTTTTTTAACCACACATATGGTTTTCCAAATTATCTGACCTGCATGATCAAAGTTGTGTACGTGTGTGTGTGTGTGTGTGTGTGTATTTTATAACCCAGTGTTTCTTGACATTAGTAAAATAAACATATTAGGTCAAAGAGAGTACAAGTTACTTCTCACATTAAACGCAATCTGGAAATGATATATTGATTAATGTATGTGGTTGTAGACATGTGTTGTAAGTGTTTCTCCAATTAGATTCTTTTTCAGAAGTAAGGGTTCTCAGCATTTCCACTGGGTCTGCATCTCTTTCCCGTAGGGAAAATACAGGTTAATTCTCAATTCCCTGCTTGGGCTGTATTATTTTAGTCTACAGATGGCTTTCAAATTATTGAGCTTGCTATTGAGAAATGCCTTGGGAAATGCAAACTAAGTCAAGAAAAACTATAAGCAATTTTTCATGTAGTTTTCATACAATCAGTTCTTGGGACCTAGTTTTGAAAATGGGTAAATAACATGATTCATAATTAAGATAGTATAAATTCAAATTCATCTATATTTTTCTTAATGAGTAAAATACATCAAAAGCAACTGAAAAGATTTGACTATACTAATTATATATTGGTGAAAATAAGCAAAAGTTTAAAATGAATTTAAATTAGTATAGGGATGCAGAATTCTCATCAATAAGTCATTCATTTTCTCTTAGTTTCTTAACAAATTGTTTTATGTTTCTTGAAATGAGTTTGTCATATTTAACTCTAAATATTGACATTGTCTGCCTGTACTCATCCTTCACTTAACTATCTTCTGGACATCTCTACAATGCACACCAGCCTATCTTTCAAACACAGATACTTTTCTATGTCTCTTTCTTGATTAAAAATCTTCAAAGACTCCAGACTCCAAGGATGACATAAGGCCTTCAGGGTTTGAGCTGAACCTACCTCCAGCCCCATTGCTCATCACTGCTTATGAACCACACCCAACTTCAGGTTGTTCTCAGGGCATGTGCCCTTGGGGACCTCCATGCCTTCCCACTTGCTGATCTGTTTTCTTCTATTGTTCTTTTCACTTTTGACTAAGCTAACTATCTCAAAGGCTCCTTTAAATTGCTGGCAGAATTAATCATCCCCTCTTTTTCTCTTCTCTTTTTATTTATTTATTTTTGTTGTTGTACTTTAGATGAAGGTTTACAAAACAAACTAACTTCTCATTAAACAGTTAGTACACATATTGTACTATATTGTTTTATGACATCGGTTTGTTAACCTATTACCAGCTTTCCTGTCCCCTCCTGCCTTCTAGTCCTTTCCCCTGGGCTGGTGTGCCCCTTTAGTCTTGTTTTGTTTTATGGGCCTGTCTAATCTTTGGCTAAAGGGTGAACCTCAGGAGTGACTTCATTACTGAGCTAAAAGAGTGTCCGGGGCCATACTCTTGAGGTTTCTCCAGTCTCTGCCAGGCCAGCAAGTCTGATCTTTTTTTGTGAGTTAGAATTTTGTTCTACACTTTTCTCCAGTTCTTCTGGGAGCCTCTATTGTGATCCCTGTCAGATCAGCCAGTGGTGGTAGCTGGGCACCATCTAGTTGTACTGGAGTCAGTCTGGTGGAAGTTGTGGTCCATTAGTCCTTTGGACTAATCTTTCCCTTTTAGCTATAGTTTTCTTCATTCTCCCTTGCTCCCGAAGGGGTGAGACCAGTGAAGTTTCTAGATGGCTGCTCACAGGCTTTTAAGATCCCAGACCCTACTCACCAATATTTTCCTCCCCTCTTGGGTGAGTGACTGAGAAGTTATTCTTATACAAATATTGTAATTATAAAATTATAGAAGTCACATAGTCATGTTACAGTACTTTTGGGAAAAAAAAGAGGAAAAATAGTCTTTAACCCATCACCCTAAGGTGACTTTTTTTTTTTTTAATTTGGATATATTTCTTCAAGCCATTTAAAAAATACCTACTATTTTTAAACAGTAAGATACCAATTAAAATCTAACTACAATCTTATTTTCTCCAATGTCATGTAACAAACATGTTTTAATATTGATATATGGTCTTCATAACCATTGTTTTAATTACATCATAATAACTTACAGTGAAGTGATATAATTTTCTAAGCCATATTGCTAAACACTTATTGTTTAAAATTTTGCTATTTTATCTCTCTATATTTGCTGTAATACCTCCATCTGCCTGCATGGGGGAGAGGTAACAGTGATGAGCATATATACAGTGTAGGAGTCAGAAACTGACCTCAGGGTATTGATTGACAAACCAAGAACTTCATATATTATGAGACAGTGGATGTGGAGAAAAAAAAAAATCCAGAAATGTTAAGATACACAAAATTATAGAGGAGTGAGTATAGGGCTATTTGGGGCAGTAGTGTTTCAGTGGTAGAATTCTCTCCTTCCATGCAGGAGCCTTGGGTTCGATTCCTGCCCAATGCATCTCAAGTGCAGCCATCACCTGTCTGTCGGTGGAGGTTTGTGTGTTCTTATGATACCAAACAGGTTTTAGCAGAGCTTTCAGACTAAGACAGACTAGGAAGAAAGGTCTGATGACTTACTTCTGAAAAGTCAATCAATTAAAAACATGGATCACAACATTGTGCATTGGGTTGCCAAGAGGTGGAGGGTCACCATGCATCAGAGGCTGACTTGTTCCCAGCTAACAACAACATAAGGCTTCCAAGATCTATCCATATTCTTGGGTCTACATCTGGACTATGAGAGTTTTCAAATATTTCTTCCTTTGTTTGGAGACTTTCAGTTTCCAAGCTTTGCTTCTTTACAAGAATATCCTGTTCTGTGAAGAAATCCCAGAAGACTGCTTCTTCACATTATAAAGTCTACTCTCAAACCCCCTTTTTACTCATCCTTATTCCTCCAGTGTTGGTTTCCTAAACACCGAGAGATGGCTCAAGTATAAACTGCAAACAATTATTTTGCTGATGAAAGCACCCTTTAAAACTTCCCCTTGGGCTAGGACCAGATATAGCTTAAGGAAGAACTAAAAGGAGCAAGAAGCTGTGTATTGCAAACCCTAAAAAGTCAAAGAACAAGGAACAAATGCTTCATTGTATAAAATGCTTCACCTACAAAAAAAAAAAAAAAAAAAAAAACTCAATCATTATTTTAGGAAAAACAGAAAGAAAATAAAAAATGCTTTAACAATAGTCTAAGGAAACTGCATTTCTCATTCGATTGTTAAAACCTATGCACACGGCCATTTTCCTGAATGTGGAAGTTGTTACATGAAGATGTTGACCAGGAGAAAATGAAAGAACTATACCAGGTAAAATAAGAGAGACTTAGACTAGCAATAATAATTTATTTTCTTTTTCTTAAGCATTCTTATTACTATAGGAAGGTTATGAATTGCCATTTATCTGAGATCATAGGTGTAGCCCTATCTAAAAGCAATACAAATAGCTAGCTGACTTCTAATTACTCTAGTCGGCCAAAACACCTATTTATATGTACATACATACATATATACATATAAAAAAAAACACACACATATACTTAGTAGCTGTTTATTTAGGCTTTTTTTTTTTTTTTTTAGAACAAAAACAGTGTTTTGCCAGAGTTTTATGATACTGGTGAAGCAGTACATGCAAGCGAGGGCAATGTTTTATTCTATTCTACCCATGACTTGATAAAATGGCCATGTTGTCTATTAGGATGATTTTTGTCATAGCAGTTGAGAGAATTATACAAATGTCAAGCAAATACAAGTAAGAATGTGTTTATGATTAATATTCTATATAAAGTAGGTTTTACTCTTCCTGCCTTAAATGTTAGATATTTTTCAATTTAATACGTAACCTTTTCTTTCCCATTTTCTCATTATGGTCTACTAGTTCTCTTCTTCGTTATTTATAAACACAAACTTTCCTCAAATGCCCTGAATGCAAAGCTTAGCTGCTTTCACTGAAACTTTCTTGGAGAACAGGGTAAGCTGGAAAGTCATTCCGGTAGGTGATCTGGATGATGTATGTTTGACCTGTACATTTCAGTCAAAAATCAAGGGCTCAGGCTTTTGTCTTGATTTGACAGTGAGTCAAAGTTTCCAGGTATTCACATGTTTTAAACCAAAGACAGTGTAACATCCATGGAATGAAAAAGCAAAGGAAAAAAAAAAAAAAGAACAAAACATTCTATCATGCAAAAAATCAATGACAACGATATTGATATTAATTAGTGCCTGAGACCAGCTCAGAGCCCTGGTGGTGTAATGGTTAAGACCTTGGCTGTTAACCAAAAGGTTGGCAGTTCGAAATCACCTGCTGCTCCTTGGAAACCCTATGGGGCAGTTCTACTCTGTCCTGTAAGGTTGTTATGAGTTGGAATTGACTTGACGGCAATGGGTTTGGTTTTGGTTTGGAGACCAATTTGGAGTCCCTGGGTGGTGCAAATGGGTAATGTACCTAGCTGCTGATCAAAAGGTTAGAGGTTCAAGTCCACCCAGAGGCACCTCAGAAGAAAGGCCTGGTGACTTACTTTCAAAAATCAGATATTGAAAACCCTATGGCATACAATTCTACCCTGACACACATGGGGTCACCATGACTGGGAGTCGGCTTGATGGCTGCGGAACTAGAGACTGCCTGACAAATATAAACAAGGAACTCAGAACCTAAAAATGAATACAGGGGCGAGGGGGAAGGGAGACAGTTATTGCTTAGGGATTACTGAGTTTTGGTTTACGGTGATGGAAACATCGCATTGGTTAAGGGTAGGGTTGCATAGCTGATTAGTGAAAGTGCTGTCAATAATATGTACGACTGTAAAAAGTTGAATTGGGAAATTTGTGTGATAGCGATATTTACAACAACGCCCTTCCCCCACCAAAAAAAAAAAGGGTAGCTGTTGAGGCTGCTTTGTATAATCAAATACCTCACGGAATTTGGTTCCTTGGTTTGGAGGTTTGGGGTCATGGTTTCATGGGACATCCCAGTTAATTGGTCTAATAAAGAATGAGTTTAGTGCTTCTGTTCTACCTCCTAGTTCACTGCATAGTGCTTAGGGTCTTAAAAGCTTGCAAGTGGCCATCCAAGGCACAACAATCAGTCTGTACTCTCCTGGAGCAAAAGAGGAAGAAAGTCAGGAATAGGAGGAGGAAATGAAATGTGTGGCTAATTGTCTCCATGAGCAACTGTTTCCTTGGTCACGAGACCAGAAGAACTGGATGGTGGCTGGCTACCATTACTGAACATTTTGATCAAAGATTCTACAGAAGAATCTTCATCAAAAGGGGAAAAATGCAAAACAGAATTTCAAATTCTCATGGACTGCAGAATTTCTGGAGCCATGGGGGCTGGATGAACTCCTGAAACTATTACCCTGAGATAATCTTTAAACCTTAAACCTAAAATATTCCCTAAAATTTTCTTAAGACCAAATAATAGTTTAACTTAACTGGTAAAAAATGTCTGCCTTGAGCATTATGTTTTTTTAAGAACTATCTATATGGGATCAAAGTGACAACAGTAACTTGAAAGATTAGCTAAGAACCTTTGGGGGCAGTGAATTTACATTAATGGGGGAGGAGCAAATCAGAAAAGGAAGGAGAGAATGGTTGCACAATTTGAAATATGTAATCAATGTCACCGAATTTGTGCATGTAGAAACTGCTGAATTGGTGTATGTTTTGCTGTGTATGTTCTAAATAACAACAAGAACAAAATAAAGAAAAAAATAATAAATTAAAATCAAGAGGCATCTTGATTAATTTTAAACCCTGAGGAACATGCTTAGTAACCCCCCTTAATCCATACTCTTCAAGTAGAGTAGGGGGAAGTGAGGTCATAGGCCACTGTGTATACACATTCAGTGTGGAGGAGCCCCAGTGGGAGACGGATAGGAACGAGGGCTTGACACTACTTGAACTGTATGTTTTCCACTCATGAGTATTACAGTGGGTTATTAGGGAAAGATGTAAGTCCTTTAATTTTCCATCCCCAAATACCTTCTCTTTAGGTTTATTTCTGTTATTACCTTTATTGTCATCAGTTCCCAATATGGAGGTCGCTATTGCTCCCTAAGGCAGGCTGATGTAGAAATGAGTGGCTCATGTATTGTAACAGAAAAAGGCCAGGGTTTGGATCTTACTCACGCACTTTCTACCTGTATATCCTTTGGCAATCTAATTAAACTTCTTGATATTTTGTTGTTTAAGAAAATGAGAAGTGTGTACCTCATATAATTGTTGGGCATATTTAAGTGAGTTAAAACACATAAAGAATCTAATTGAGCGTGTGGCAACCGTTAGGTGTACAGTAACACTGATTTTCTTCTCCCTGAGGATGCCATTGCCTGTTCTGAAGACAAGATGCCATTCTTCCCCCCTTGTAGAATCTCTTCCATTTTATCAACCTAGCCAACTGGGATGCCTTATACCCTCTATTTTCAGCTTCTTTTAATTTCATGCCTGAGTTATTTCAATAGTCTCTTAACTTGTCCCAGATCTCCAGGTTCTTCCCCCTCCTATCTCTCCTGTTCACTGTTCCCAGACTAATCTTTTGAAAACGTCATTCTGACTTTGTAATTCTGCTGTTTAGAAATAAAGAATTTCTAACAAATACAAGGAAAATTTAAAATTGTACCATTACTCCCCTCTTACAAACATAAAATGGAGGATCACCCAGGTTTAGGTAATCACCAAAATGGAGCAGTTGGAAAGTAGAGGAGTCTGACCTCCATTCCAGTTTTATTTTTACTATAAAGTCTATGTCCCTAATCACCACACATTACCTCCTGAGCAGACTGTACCTTCATCCTACAATGTCTGTATAATTATATCTCATGTATTTCTGAGTATTTGGTTACATATTGGCATCTACTATGACATTATGACTCACATAGGGTTGCTATGAGTCAGAATCGACTCGACGGCGCTGGGTTTTTGTTTTTATGACATTATGAGTTCCTTGCACGGAGGGGCTGTGTCTTTTCTTCTCAGTATCTCTTAGCATCTTCCTGGCACACAAAGGACACACAGTAAAGAACATATATTGAATGAAGGGATCAATAAATGAAAGGCAAGGAGAAGAAATTAGGAGCAACTCGGGGGTGGGGGGGAGGGATTTGCAGACAAGGAACAACCCCTGTGCAGTGTGGTGATAGTTATGCTGAAGATGGGGAAGACATTAAAAGGTGTGAAAGTGGAATGTGAAAATCAGATGAGACGGAAGGGACAAAAAACCATGCTCACATTTTCAAATATACCTTGTTTCCCTTTTTCTTGCACAACAACAACTTCTTGTATACAGTGGTTTGCCCTTTATTTCACACGTAAAACTATAAATTATACCTTTTTGTACTTATATACATTATGAATATTGCAACCCCTTCATGTCATGTCAAGAAATAAAACTACGTATTGCACTGGGCAAATCTGCTGCAAAAGACCTCTTTAAAGTGTTGAGAAGCAAAGAAAGATGTCACTTTGAGTATTAAGGTGTACCTGACCCAAGATACGGTACTTTCAATCACCTCATATGCATGTGAAAGCTGGACAATGAATAAAAAAGACCGAAGAAGAATTGATGCCTTTGAATTATAGTGTTGGTGAAGAATATTGAATATGCTGAGGACTGCCAGAAGAACAAACAAATCTGTCCTGGAAGAAGTACAGCCAGAGTGCTCCTTGGAAGCGAGTATGGCAAGACTTTGTCTCATGTACTTTGGACATGTTATCAGGAGGGACTGGGCACTGGAGAAGGACATCATAGTTGGTAAAGTAGAGGGTCAATGAGAAAGAGGAAGATCCTCAATGAGATGGATTGACACAGTGGCTGCAACAATGGGCTCAAATATAGCAAGGATTGTGAGGATGGCGCAGGACTGGGCAGTGTTTCGTTGTTGTACATAGGGTTGCTATGAGTTGGAACTAACTCGACAGCACCTGACAACAACATATTATGTCCTGTACTTAACCACCATTGGGAAATTAATTAGCGCTCACATGCATGTGGGCTTCATGTAAGCCTGTGGTTTCAGCACTCTGTGGACTCTCAACTTTGAAAGTACAGAATAGCTAGACCAAAAGGGATTTTCCACCTAACCACCAATAAAAGACAATTGTTTGTTAAGCTTGGTTAACACTTTAAAAATGTGCAATTAAAGAAACCCTCCATACAATGAATTGGCATCATTGAGCAGTTTCTTGACAGATGCCTATATTTTTGCATTTGTCAAAGATATGCGTTTCCCTTGCAGTAAAGAACTGGCAGTAAACCCTCTCACTATTCTTTGCCTGTTCGGCAGGACAATTTGAGAAATAAGTAAGGCACAACTGCCCTTGGAAAACAATTAATACCAGTTAAGTAGAGAAATGTTGGCAATAACCTTAACTCAAAAGCAGTTCCTGGCCTTGTTGGCATATTTGTTGATAAATAAAGGGCAAAGAACGACAAATGTAAAGAAAACCGGATAGTGACAGAAATAGCAATACTAGAAGTAAAAGATGAATTCAGCTTTCAGTGGGACTTGGTAATTCAATTTCAGTCACTGGAGTTTAGATTATTGATTATTTTAAATCAAAAAGAGTGAATAGCAAAGGCAAAAGCACCATGAAGCAATAATGGTTATTTATCATGATTATAAAAACGATTGTCTTTATTTTATTAGGCAGGTTTCTATTCTCCTCATGAGCGGTAGAACATGTCTGCATTGCTACATAATTGGTTTCGGCTGCTAGCCATCTGACAAAGTTAATTATTACTTGTCTCTGTTCTTTTCCTAGGAGAGGATCCAATATCTACAGAATTTAGTTTGAAGCAGCTCTATCATGTAGTAGGAGGGAGAATGAAATCTTTATGCTTCCCTTATGCAAGAAATATGATCAGTTTTCATTATGGACATAGTGAAACTTATCTTTCCATTTAAATATTTACATTTAAACTTCCTCTAAAAAGATAGATAAGAATTAAGACGTATTTATAAACTGCAAACTAAGATAAAGGTCTTTAAATAAATTCACTTTAAAAAATACATTTTTGTTACTAGCCTGAAAACTCATATTTTATGGGGGAAGAATTTGGCTCTCATTCTTGGAACCTACTCTTAATACAATTTGTGTGTGTGTGTGTGTGTGTGTGTATGCATATGAGCATGTGTGTGTGTGTATGTGTGCATTTCAACAAGAAAAATATGTTTCTAAATGTAATAATTCAATGCTGCCAGTTAGAAAGAAATAAAAATTATTGCCAAACAACTCTGGGAAAATAATAATACCACGTCTATTTACTTAGGGTAACCATATAATTTCTTATCCAGACCCAGATATTTTTGAAAGTAAAAGCAGATACTATTAACACTAGGTTAAACAACATGACAATTGCTGTATTTGTATGTCAAAAATAGACAAATATTGACAATTTCGTGTGGATCAACCTACGCTTAAACCAGCTGCCATCAAGCCCATTATGACGCATGTGGACTCCGCGTGTGCCAGAGTGGACCTATGTTCCCTGGGGTTTTCAATGTCTGATTATTTGAAAACAGATTGCCAGCACTTTCTTGCTAGGAGCCTCTGGGTGGATTCAAAGTTCTAAGCTTTTGGTTAGCAGCCAAGTGCATTTCACTTTTTCCTTGGAGACAAAAGGAATAACCAAAGAATGCCCTGACAAACTGGGTTATACGCATACCTTATACTTCTATCTAGCTATCAAGTGTGCCTTGGCACAGTGGTTAAGAGCTCTGGCTGCTAACCAAAATGTTGGCAGTTTGAATCCACCAGCTGCTCCTTGGGAACCCGATGGGGCAGTTCTTCTCCATCCCATAGGGTCACTATGAGTCAGGACCAACTCGATGGCAATGGGTTTTTTTTTTTTTTAATCAAATGCACCATCATATGAGGCTAGATGTTATGAACTAATGTAATGCCTACTATGCACCTGAGAGATGTCTATCTTTACTGGACACCTCTCTGCATTTTCTTTCAATATATAAAGAGCACACTTGCCCAAATTTATTGCCATAGTTTCTGTGACACTGGTTCCAGGTTAAAGCAAATAAGCTGTCTTCCTTTACGAGCTGTATCTCTCTATGCATAACCACTTCTTTTAATACTCCCTTCCTCTGCCCATATGCCCCGCAGTACATGGTACTTGTTGGGCCTTCTGCCATCACCCATTAAAACTTATTTGTCCATTTGCCAAAGGTGCAGACTGAGTGATTGGCTAGACAATCCATTACACTAATTTATACTACAATATTAATGAATAATTTGTTGTTCCACCTAGGTGACAAATTTGCACATTAACAGAACTCTTATAATAGCCTAAGGCAAAATAGTGGTGCACGCAAGGACGTTGAACATTTTGACAGGTCTGTCAATGAGATATCTTAGGGTGAAAATATTTTTTTCCACTATCTTCAAATCAGATCTTATAAACATTTGACCACCAATACAATATCAGGCTTATAATTAATTGTTATTTCATGTCCTTAACAACATAGCCCACAGACTATATTTCATCCAACCTAATTACAGAGGGACTCTAAACACTCATATTGCATCTAGAGTGTTTATTTAATACCTCATCACAAATAGAACTGTTTATAATCACAGATATAACTTTTTATAATCATCTAGAGCCCCTGGGTGTTGCAAAGGATTAAGTGCCTGGTTGCTAAATGCAGGGTTGGAAGTTCAAGTTCACCCAGAGGCTCCCTGGAGGAAAGGCCTGGAGACCTACTTCTGAAAAATCAGCCATTGAAAACCCTGTGGGGCACAGTTCTACTCTGGAACATATGGGGTATCGACTCAAGGCCAACTGGTACTGGTATGGTACTCGTTTAATCATTTCATGTTTTGGGTAACTAATTATAGTTCTCCTTCCACATCTTATTATGGAAGATTTCTAAATCTTATAAATGATTTTCACATGGAACTACTTGAAGTTGTCAGCCAGAAAAACTCCCTTCCTGGAATATTAATTAAGATGGTCTGGAGGCTTAACTACCCTTTCTAAAGGACTATGTGATTTGCTTTGAAAACTCTATTAGATTTTATTCTCAAATCTAGTTTTCAGAAACAAATCCTCTCTGCATTGTTAATGAGCAGGATTATTTTAAGGCAGAAAGCACCATCAGTTAATTCTTTGAGACTGGAAATAGCATAACTAAGACATTTAAAATTCCGTTTGGACTTGTAGGCACAGAAATTGTTCCTCTGGGAAAAATTATTCTAATAAGCCAGTAGAAATTCTAAATATCCAATGCATTATGTCTTTGATATTTGACTCAGGGCAAGCAAAAGAGCAAGATAAAACAGAAAGAACTTTGGTACAAGAGACTCCTGGATTTGATGGCAGTATTAGCTGTAGCTTGACCTGTAACTGACCTAAGTTTTTGATTCCTTATTGACAGAATAGAGATAATTGTTCCCATTTCAAAAAATTGTGTGAGAAATAAATTAAATGAACCAAAATTTTCAATGTTGCAGGTAATAAAATAATACTGCCCCAGCACTTTATTACAGTTTGGTTGGGCATCAATTGATCCTCATGTACTGAAAACACAAACAGCTTCCAAAGGAACCTCCTGAAAACAAGCTATATAAGGTAGACCTTGGGAGAAACTGGCTCAGCATATATAACAATAATATTCTGTGAGGTAGAGAACATAAATGTATTTTATTGTTTCCCCCTCTGAAAAGCAAAAAGCATTGCCTGTTTTTATGTATAAAATCTAAGAGAAAAAAAAAGGTCAGAACACACTTTCCTACAGATTACCAACAGGGAAAGTAAGCACAATGAAATTACAGTTTGATAGGGTCACCCAGAAACTAGAAATAAAGGCGATGAGCCTACTGGAATGTTGACAATCACACAAATTCTCCTGAAAGTGGTGTGGCCAGAATACTTAAGGAATTTGTTGCTGCTTCCACTTACTAACAAACGGACAAGTGAGGCAGAGCTTTCCCTGTCTTGGAGTCACAGTTGTCAGGTGTCGTCAAATCACTTCTGACTCATAGCAACCCTGTGTACAACAGAATGAAACATAGAGCCCCTGGGTGACACAAATAGTTAACCAGCTCCACTGTTAACTGAAAGGTTGGAGATTCAAGTCCACCCAGAGCTGCCTCAGAAGAAAGAAGTGGTCATCTGCTTCTGAAAAAACAGCCACTGAAAACTCTGAGGAACATCATTCTACCCCGTCACATATGGGGTAGCCACGAGTCGGAGTCTACTCCACAGCAACTTTCTTGTTTCTTTGTTTGTTCCTGAATAATCTTTTTAATTTCTTCAACTGCTTTATCTGTGTGTTCCTTGGCTTGTTCTGCATATTGTCTCATTTCTTTCCTGATATCTTGAAGGGCTCTGTATATTAATCACTTGCAGTCTGCCTCTGGTAATTCCAGGGAGGCACTTTCAGCTAGAAGATCCCTCAATTCTTTCTTTTGAAAGCTTGTTGAGATGATCATGGTCTGTTTCTTTACGACTTGATATTGACTGTTGTCTTGAAGCCACCGTATTAGTTTATTTTATGTTTGCTTACTGTGTCATAGCTTCTTGCTTTGTTTTGTTTTGATATGCCCAGATGGGTTGCTTGAGTGAGCTACCTTGATTATTTTCACCTTTGGAGCTCTGACGTCCTGTCCCCAGATGACTAGAGCTGTTATCAGGTATATCAGTCTAGGAGTCCATTCACTTTTCTTGTGTGAATTCAGCTCAGGTGTCCAGGTAGCTAATCATCAAGTGTGTGATACAGGCTCTGTCCTACAGTCTTAGAGGGGCAGGGGTGATTGGTGTAGGTACCGGTATCTGGTTGCAGCAGGGTGTCACGCTCTGAACAAGGTAGGGGCCTGAGAATTGTCCCGCAAGTGTCTCTGAGGAAAGCGTGTCCCTGTTCCTTAGAGCAGACAGGTGGGTGGGTTCTGCAGAGGGACCATGAGCACCCAATGTTTTTGGTCAGGAGGACTGGGAGGTACCAGATGTCTTTGGACCCCTATCATGGGTGGCTGGATGACCTGAGTGGAGCCACCTGTCCTTAGGTCCCTTATGTGGGTAGGTGAGGACCATGTTTAATAGGCAAAGTGGTGTCAAACATCAAACACTCACCTCTCCACCGCACAGCTGAAACAGTGTTGTAGTCTGCCAACAATGGTCTATTCTCCTGAAGTAGGCCCACACAGGTCCAGGCAGAGGGGAAAAGTATTCAAAGTCCACGGACCATTTATGCCTGGAGAGGGGCCACTTCTGTCTTGAGCTCCCCCGTTTAGTGGAGCTGGCAAATTATCTTTTCCCCCAATTGTGAATTTATTCCTTCTCTAGGGCCTGGAGGATGGCTCTAGGTGCTAAACAGGGCCTATTTCAGGCCCAGGAAAATCAACAGCTGCTAAAGCCGGCTTGCAGGGTGGTTTGGGGGGACACGGTAAAATATATACAAGTACTTAGCTTTTGGCTAGAGCGCCGTTCTTCTCTGGTTCCGGAGGTGTGAGTAGGCTGGGTGGCTGGCTGCTTCTTCCTGAGGAAACTGCGGCTGAATGTTAGTACCAGCTAGTGCCACTCCCAGGAATGCTGCCTGAGGGCTCCCTGCGATTCCGGTCCAGTAACTCCTCTCCGCTTCTGAACCATCTCTTCCTTCCC
Source organism: Elephas maximus indicus (assembly GCF_024166365.1). Lineage (NCBI taxonomy): Eukaryota > Metazoa > Chordata > Mammalia > Proboscidea > Elephantidae > Elephas > Elephas maximus. The sequence continues at coordinate 54,025,062 of NC_064833.1, read as the reverse complement.
CTGCCCCTCAGTTCATTTTCTAACCTTGCCTTTGATGTTCAGGGCCCCTAGCTTGTCATAAATATACTCATTTCACTTGTTTTTTTGGGTCTTTGTTGTAAGAGGGCTTGCTGGATGTGTCTGTCTATTCCACCATCTTGCCCTGCTTCTTCTTTGTTTGTTTTTAAACCAGTCCCTGTCACACCGTATGCTCAACAGATTCAGTCTCTGAGTTGCTGATGAAAAGGTACCTGCACTGCAGTGATTCATGCCCACATCCATCTCTCAGGCTTGATACAAACTTAGTGCCAAAGAAATGTGGGAATTCACCCTCTAACTTCATCTTTGCTTTTTGCTTTTACTCTGGAGGGTCTAGCCTGTGACTGTGACAGAGCTGTCAGAAAGATGTTGGGCAGAAAGTAAACACAGCTCAAGCTAGAATCTAAAACCTGACTATACAATGTTGTCTGGAAAAAAAAATTTCTGAGAGAAAGATTAAGGTTTTCTTACATTTCTGTTCATCCATTAACATCCTACACAGTAATTTTTATTTATAAACATTTGAAATCTGACTATTATAGCTAGTTAAAGGTGAAAATTACACATAATGTGGCCTAAAATGTATCTAAATAACTCACCACATTAAGTTCTCTATTTGTATGATGTTGTACAATATGGCTTTATGTAAGGCTCCTTTTTCGTTTTCTTAGTCTTTTAGCTTGCTGTCAGTAAAGACTGTTAAAAAGGCACATAGGGATTTCAAAGCTAAGAAACTTTTGAAACAAAAGAAAATGTGCTACTTATTTCATTAAAGCAAGCAGAACTTCTCTAAGTTGAAAACAATCAATTCATCCATTTTCAATACGTTTCCAAAACAAGACTTTTGCATTCATTCCCCACTGAAGCAAAGAAAAAATCATTCAAACCTGATAAAATCTAGAAAAATGCTTTAACTTAGTTATGTGGAAGTTCCTGAAGGGCAATGGTCTTTTATCTCTAAATTCCGAGTCTAACAAGGCTATCTGGAATATACATAGTGTTCAATGTTTGTTAATTTTTATAATTCAAGGCTACATTAAAAACAAGAAGATTTGAGATCATTCATTTAAGTTTCTACCTCAGTACATAAACTGCTACGCACGGTAAAAAAAAAAAAAAAAAAAAGATTTAATAATTGTTGACTTTTTTTTTACCATTTCCTAAAAGTAGAAAAATGTTAAGAAACTAGTGCCTTGAAATTAACAGTGGATTGGAGTCCTTCAGTCATAAATCAACTAATAAATGACATAACCATGCAAGCTAGAAATAATTTTCCAGAGAGGGTTGGTAACATTTCACTATTCAAATTCAAGACATAGTGATATACTTCCTGTAAAAATAACTGAAAAGCCATTTTGCTGTTCATGTGTAACAGCATTTTACTGAAAACATTTCTCGTTGTTCACCCTTTGATTAATCCTACACTGGGACAGACCCCAAAAGCAGTTGCAAATGGTAACCCAAATCGGGGAAATGTTTAACATTTAAATATTAAAAAACATATGATGCCTGTTGTTGCTTCAGCCATTAGCATAGTAAGAGTATTGATTTTTTTTTTTTAATGCAAATTTGGTAAAACAAATCCCCAAAGCCTAGAAAACAAGAAGTATGATTAGAGATCAATTAATACAGCACCTCCCTTGGCATCTTCCTCATGTTCATTGATTGTAGGGACAACTACAGCAAATATTTTTGATCTATTACTTTACCCTTTGGGAATTTCCTTTTATTTTAATTCTATTTTGGTATTCTAAGAGAATTCCTAACAAAATATCATGTATTTGTGCTTTAGAATGTTTTATTTCTGATAACTACTCTTGAACTCGTGGGGCTATAATTTAAGGGTAAAAAGGTAATTGTTTCAGATAGAATTATACCAAGGAAACTATTTAAATTCCTTGTTCAGTTTTTCCTTCTTTCAACGTGCCTGAGGAAAATATATTAACAGGCAATACAGCAAAACACTCTTCTTACTAGGAAGGTCTTTGGTCTTAAACCATGATAGATCCCATGTAGACTCCTACTATCTCCTATATAGAACACCTTTTCTTCGACTAGGTGGATCTGAAAGGTTTAGACTCAAAGCAAGGCAAATGATTTTCTGTTTTCACATCTAAGCCCATGTGAAACCCAAGTCTTAGATGTCTGCGGAGATCAAGGCCAATCTCCCTAGAGAAAAGCAACCTGGGGAAAGAGTCAAAGCAAAGGGGTGAGAGTGCTAGATACAGAACAGGTATTTTCCCTAATGACTAGAAAGGAGGTATGTAAGGCTGCCTGACCAAAGGCCTAGTAGGATGAAGAGAAAGAAAGGTTGTTCTTCTTCAAGTGCATTTACATGAGAAAAGTGAGAAACACCACAAGAACCATTATGATTTTTTATTAGCTCAGTGACTGCACCCAATGTCCCAGTGGTCAATAATATCCTTAAATCTTACCAATCCATAGCTGTTTACTCCTCCTTGGGAGTGGTGAGTGCTAGGAAGCAGCAAGAGATGAAGCAACTTGTGCACCTCCTCTCCTGGGATCCAACAACTACCAAATCCCTAGTAGTTCGGAGAAGAGATGGCATAAATTCAGTAAATAATTTAAGCTACTCACTTTCTTAAAGATTTCTTAAAGGTCTACGAGTCCTTAGAAATGTATATCTCAAGTCACACTCCTTTTTTCTTCAAGATGTATTGCTTATATATGATACAATAATTTAACATTTCCTTGTGCATTCTGGAGATTATTCAGAACCTCTCACACCCTCTAAAAAAAAAAAATTTTTTTTTTTTCTAGGCAGGATAAATAAAATACGTGATAATGTTCTGTATAAAGCTGAAAAGTTGAGGGCCCAAACTTTCTTCATATAAACACACTTCAAAACCCACCTGACATTATTCTGTTATTGTTGTCATGTGCCATTGAGTCGGTTCCAACTCATAGCCACCCTATAGGACAGAGTAGAACTGTCCCATAGAGTTACCATGGAGCAGCTGGTAGATCAGAACTGCTGACCTATTTGTTAGCAGCCAAGCTCTTAACCACTGCACTGCCATGGTTCCTGAAACTATTCTAAAAAAAATAATTTAAATGCTCCCATTAGATTCTGAATTTTATGGTTTAAGATAACAAATTAGTTTTAACACAAAAAAATTTTTTAATTGTTCCTGATAACCAGGAGACTTTATATGAGATATTGCCTTTAAGATGTAGTCACCTAAAAGCATGTCTCCAAAATGATCAGTTTTTTTATGACAATAACACATGCCTTCTAAGTTTCTTTACAAAACTTAGGATATTTTTGTAAGTATACTATGCTAATTTTTTTTACAACAACATATTAAAAAACTAGCATAGCAATGTTTACAAAAATACATTGTGAGAGGAGGGCGCTGTTGGCAAACAGATGTGTGTTATTTGTGTAGAAACATGATACTTTCATTCCTACATTATGCCAAGCCTCCATAATCCCTTGCATATCTTGTCTCACTGTTCTTACACTTACTATTTCAAAATCTATTCTGCATCCAACTGCCAAAGTGACACATTTTAAATGTAAATTAGGTAAGATCACCTTCCTGCTCAAAACCCTCCAATGGCCTGCCATCTTATTTAGAATAAAATACAAACTTGATGAACTACCAAATTCATGTGATGTGACCTCTGCTTATTTCTTTGACTTTATTTCTAAATTTTCTCCTCATCACTCACTTTGCCCAAACTCTCTGATTTTCTTAATGTTTCTTTAATATGTGTGGTTTGTTCTCATCTTAAGATCTTTGATCTAGCCATTTCCTCTGCCTAGAGTTCTGTTCTACCAAAGCTTCGCAAGTCTCACTCTCTCATATTATTCGGGCTTTATTTTCTCAGTAAGACCTGGCTGGGTTATAAAATTACCTCCCCACTACACCATAACCATTCTCACCTTACCTTGTTTTGTGCTTCTTCAGAGCACTTCATTGCTTTTTTTGAACTTACCTAAGACAACCTTTGTCATGCAAACACTTACATTCCTTGTGGTAAATAATGGTAGCTATTACTTTTTTTTTTTTTTTTTTTATTACTTAGAGGGGAAACCCTGGTGGCGTAGTAGTTAAGTGCTACAGCTGCTAACCAAAAGGTGAGCAGTTTGAATTCGCCAGGCACTCTTTGGAAACTCTACGGGGCAGTTCTACTCTGTCCTATAGGGTCGCTATGAGTCGGAATCAACTCTACGGCAGTGGGTTTGGCTTTTTTTTTATTACTTAGAGGGAGATGATGATTAGCCATTCCACCATAACCTTGCTTTTGCATTACAATGAAAGCAGTTTTCAGACTAAATTCTGCCGTTCATCTAAAGATTTATTAAACAAATATTCACTAATAAGCAAACAAACAACCAGTTTATGGACTTTTGAATAAATGATGCACCAGTTCTCTGTTCTTTTGAGTAATCTGACAACAACCTTTTATCAAAGGTTCATAGGGAGCAGTCAAAACAAGACTCAGTTACTCTTATTGTTAGCATCGGGCAACTAGAAATCCACCTAATCAGTGGCTAGACAGAGGAAGATTTAAGGGTCAAGTTCTTTGGCATTATCTCTAAGGGCAAAGGATATAGGGTTTGCTGGATTCTTATACCTAGAGTATACAGATGTAGGAGTTTCTAAAATATTTTAGCCAATTAATACATCTTGAATGCCTTTAATTTCATCAGTAAGAGTTCATCGTGGTTGTACTAAAGTACTGAATGTTTATGAAGATATCAACAAGAAAACCTCTGTTAGTGAACGCCTCTAGAGTTGGTCTTTCTGCCTTTCTCACTATCCTTAGAGTATAATTTTCCAGACCATCCAATTGCTCCTAGAGTTGAGGCTTGAAGTAACTAACACACACATAAAATCACATTGTTCATTCCAACTTTAAAAAGCTACAGGCATTGCAACAACTATTTAAAATTATGCATTTATTCGTTTCTCTGTTCAGTTACTTACACTAGAATAAAAGCTCCTTGAGAGCAGGGACTTTGGCTATCCTGTTTATTTTTCAGCATCTCGAACAGTGTCTAGCACATGGTGACTACTGAATATCTGAAAGAATGAAAGGAAGAAAGAATAAGAGAGAGTGAGAGACAGAGAGAAAGAAAGGAAGGAAGGAAGAGAAGAGCAAAGAAAGAAAAAAGACACAATAAATAGATAAGTAAGGTTGTAACATTCAGGTTAGATTTAAATTAATTTAATAATTTCATTCCACAAATATTTCTTGAGTAAACCTTGATGGTTATCAGTCACCGCTTGGGTAAACCCTGACTATGTATTTTCAAGATTTTGTTATTTACCTTATATGGCAAAGATCCAGAAGTTTAAGTACTCTCCCAGAAAGTCTCTTCCATGCTTATCACTTTTTTTTTAAATCTACAATCATTGTGTTTGCCACCTTCAGATTTAAACAGTTGCTGAGTGTCATATTTATCTCTGGTATTTAAAATCCAGAAAAGAATTTGCTTTTTAAATACCATTATTTTCTTTTGTAAGATTCTGTATAGCTTAAACTGAGTGCCACTGAGGAAAGATGCTTAGAAATAAAATTGCATAAACAATATCATGTCTTGATATGATAATCTCTGGATCAGTAAAATGCTGTCTCTGTAAACATTTGTCCATCATAACTCTACCCGGCTCCAATTTCATTCCTGCAAATTTGCCAAAATTCAATTAAGGTGGACATAGATTCTAATAACAAGGTTCTATTTCAAAATGTGACTATGCTCAAAATCTATGCAAGTTACCAAGGGACTGAAATTTTCTCCCCACCCTGTGTTTGAAACATTACCAATACAATTTATACACAGCAAAAGAGTACAAATATAGATGTAGACTAGTTTTCTTATACTATCACTTAGTATTTACTTATTTTAAGCTCAGGATTTTCCTCTTTTAACATTACCACAGAAAAAGAAAGATTGCTATGTATTTAATAATCAGACAATCCGAATACATTCCAAAAACAAAATAGATATTTGCATTTTTCTTAGTGTCTTGTGACTTCCCCTTGCAAATAATTTTATCACATTTTGATAATGTCATGAAAACCATATGCAATTAACCATTTTAAACGGCAGCACCATTTCCAATACCGTTAACGATGACTTCCTCTTGTTACATACCATTTACTGAACCTGGGAATTGGTGCCCAGGAAGTATCCTTATCTTCCTTTTAAACCTACAGATTCCGATCCTTGTCTGTTATACGGTCCAGGAGAGCCTGCACTGGTAAAGACTGTTGCTCAACCAGCTTTCCTAATATGAGCTGTCAAGGTCTAGTGGGTTTTAATATAGTGGAAACTACATCCCTGATTAAGTGCTTTGATGACCTTTAAAACCACTAAACCCATGCCATGGAGTCGATTCCGACTCATAGTGGCCCTATAGGTTTTCCAAGACTGTAAATCTCTATGGAGGCAGACTGCCATATCTTTCTTCTGCAGAGCTGCTGGTAGTTTCCAACACCAATCTTTCTGTTAGCAGTTGATAGCTTTAATTAAAACCATTAGCACTGGGAAATTACTACCTTCTTAAAGGCTTGGTGAACTTTTCATCAGTTTGGTGCAGAGCTTACCATTTTTCTCAGCTGCAGTAAAAATGATTCTTTTCCTGAGCCATGGACACCAAAACTACCCAGGCTTATAAGGGGTCAGTTTCAATTCTATACCAGAGATTAAAACTACCTAATGTTTTGCTGGAGCCCTCGTGTTGCAGTGGTTAAGCATTAGGTTACTAACCGAAAGCGTTCAGCAGTTCAAATTCACCAGCTGGATCCTTGGACACCCATGGGGGCAGTTCTACCCTGTCCTATAGGGATGCTATGAGTTGGAATGGACTTGACAGCAATGGGTTTAAGGTTTTGCTATTTTGGTATAAAATAAGTGGAGTTAGTTAAAGCTGAAATAGATGATTGGTACAGGATGAGTGTGAGAGATGGATGTCTCACATATAAGAATTCCTACAAAGCTTAAAGAAAATTAGTGTGTACACACAATAGCTTTAATTTTCCCAAAATTCAGAAATTATAGGGAAACTGAGTCCTTAAGACATGTTCACAAACTGATTGGCAGCAGTGGCAATAGTAGTAGTAGTAGTTTTTTTTTCAAGGCAACCTGACATCTCAAGGTTTCCCTTATCCCTTGTTAATTTTAAGCTGATTGATTATACAACGCACAGAAAGAAATGGTCCTATTTATATTAAAATTGAGTCCTAAAAAGGATAAGACCATGAAGAAGTTAATAAAGTTAAAACAGTATGAATTTACACGAACAAAAGCACTGATGAATCTCAAACACAATATTAAACAAAAGAAGTCAGATGCAAAAAAGTATATATTCTACAATCCTGTTTATATCAAGTTCATACACGTGCAAAACTAATCTGCGGTGTTACAAGTCAGGGTAGTAGTTATCCCTGCAGGAGCAGTGACTGCAAGAGGGCAAGAGAGAGGCTTCCAAGGTGCCGGTACTGTTTTTTTCTTGACCGCAGATGCAAGTTACACTGATGTGTTAACTTTGCGAAAAATCATTGAACACTTCACTTATGATTTGTGCAAATTTTTCAGTATCTGTTATACTCGAATAAAATAGCTACTTTTAGATTTTTTTTAATGCAAACTTGACCAAGAATTTGAAGAAAAAAATAGGAATGCATGTATGATCTCATTAATCATTGGGAAATGCACAAAAGATCCTTAGGAAGCAATTAGAGACATAAAGAACACAATCGTTTTCACAATACAGAAATTCAGGAAACCAATGTAATCTGAGGAAACCCTGGTGGCGTAGTGGTTAAGTGCTATGGCTGCTAACCAAAGGATCGGCAGTTTGAATCCGCCAGGCGCTCCTTGGAAACTCTATGGGGCAGTTCTACCCTGTCCTATAGGGTCACTATAAGTCGGAATCAACTCGATGAAACTCAGTTTTTTTTTTTTTTCCTGGGGTGTAATCTGATAAAGTAAAATCAAGCATATGTCCTGAACTGTACATTTCTAGCTTTCTGCTTCAGTCTTTTTACTTTGTTATAGTTTTTGTTTACACTCTTATGTATTTAAGAATTGACTGATGTCCGCAGTCAGCTGTGGTTTTCTGCATTACATGGTGCAAAGGAGTCGTTCTGGCTGTCAAAGCTATGTTTCTCTGTCTCTCTGATCTGATCCTTGTGTCTTTATTCTCTGAGAACTCCAGCTTTCCTAGGAGATCGGTATTTTCTCTATTCTGTTTCAAAAGAAATAGAGATTTTGAAGGTCTAATATTGGGAAGTGTTTCTTATTTGGTGTTTGAGCTGAAATATTCCCTCTTGGGGCAGACAGCAGTGACACCATCACATTTTCAGGATAAAGCACTATTTGACATTTTCCATATTTACCCTCATACTCCAATATTTTCCTCCAAATAGCAGATAGGTGACTAATTGTTTAAACTCTTGATGTCGGATACTGTGTGGGATACATTTACATGCCAGAGAACAATTTGCTTAGTAAATCTCATTTTTAAGATCCTCAGAGTTTCAATTACAATAAATTCCTTCTACAATTAAGTACATATCTCAAGGTAGACAAAGGAGGATGTGTACAACACAAGCAGCCTACTCCCTAACTGGATCGTGGTTATGTGTTTAAAATGGAGCTGTGCAACTCATTGATGTCATGAAAAAATCCCTAGTCTCTATTCTAACATAGAGAAACCTGTAATCATAATCAAAGCATTGAAAAGGATGTGTTCAAATGGAAGTCTCCAGTGCACACACACCGCATAGCCACTTTCCTTCAGCTTCCTCAAGACAGTTTATTTATACTGTCTGGACTAATACAATAGTAAAAAAAAAAAAAAAAAAACCATGAATAATTTTCCTTGGAAAAAATGCACAGGAGTAGAACTCAACTTCACTCTAAAGCACATGTGGAAAACTTGCATTAATCGTTCCAGGCTCAGCTCCTGTGTCTTCTTCGTGAAGCTCTCTTCAATTACTCAAGGGCAAAGGTAGTAACAGCTTCCTGAGCTCAGGTAGCTCCTTCCTTGCTATGTATACGCACCCTGGAACTCTTCACATTTTTGATAATTATTTCTTTGCATGCCTGTCTGCCCTTGTGGATTCTGAGTTCTCATAAAATAGTGACCACGGATGGTGCATAATCAGTGCCTACGGGGTAGTTAAAAAAAGGTTGAATGAGTGAAGAAGAAGTGAATGAATAAGAACACCGTTCATTTGCAAGAGTGTCACAGAGTTCAAGATCTATTGGCATAAAACCGTTCATTTAACATAAATAATTCAAAGCAAATAAAGGAAGACAAAAGAATTATCTTTGCCTTTGATCCCTTTAAATGTAGACAATGACTACATTTCTATTTTAAAGTTTATTTATAAATAATTATATTTTCCACATTCTCAGAAAAAGAGAGAGTTTATTTTTAGGTCCTATCCACTTGAGAATCATGTGATGTTGCAGGAAAAGGTTCTCAGCAACCATTGTCCAAGCTTATGTGCCCACGACTGGGAAAAGACAACCCAGCATATAGAAATGCACTGGGGGGAGGTGTCAGTGCAAAATGACACATATTTTCCATATCTGGTTTCACATCAGGGAAGTGGGACAGTTAGGTAAATGGAAATATAGATTATCTGATTTAAAAACAAAAAAGCCTGTAAAATTGTTTAAATGTCTATTTTTTAAAAGTTTATTTCCTCTTGAAAATAACTCCCTCTTTAAAAATCTAGAATAGAATAGAAGGTCACTTAGAGGTCATATCATCCAATCAAATGCAACACAATTGTCCAATTCTTGGCAGCTTCTCTTCCTTTGTCTTTTTCATTCCATTTCCTCTTTGCTGCTATCCATGTGTTCTGGACTTTTCCAGCTATATTATTTAGTACACATTCATTTTTAATGCATTTGCAATGTAACTATTATATTTTGTATAAATAATATTGTGTACAATATTTATTACATGGTACGTAAAAAGCATATGTGGGGCTGTGTATATACACATATATGTACACATGTATTATATATTAGGCATTATTTAGAGGTTGTCTTTGAATATAAGAAATAACAAGAAAGTCTCACACAAAGTAAATTTTCTAAAAAGAAAAAGTAATTCAGAATATGAGTTGTGGGAGTCTTGTACGTCCACCAAAATCTAAAATTTGTCAAAACTATCCATATACATAAAACCTAGTAACAGAACAGTCAGAATACACCGAGTTCATTTTATTTAGTAAAGTGAAGCTAATTTTTTCCAGTGAGAAGAAAAATCTTCTAGACTTTTCATAAAATAAACAAATAAAGTATAATACATTTTCCTTTTTACTGTCATCACTGCTTAGGTGCACCACTGCTACGTGGGTTGCATCTAAGATGTTAAGACAATATATATATGATAAAACTATGACCAAAGAAGGATTTTATTCATAGTATTTAATCTACAAATGCTGTCTCATCTCATTACAATGAAGGCATCATTTAAAATATTAGGAAGCTCAGAGGACTGGGTGTCTACTCTGAATTTAAAAAAAGGAAATAGGTAGATGGCATGTGACTGCTAGATCACACAGATATCCCACATACTAATTTGCAACTCCAGAAAAAAAGATTTTGAAGTCAATTCAACTATGCTGTAAAAGAGAAACAAAATAGGTTTAGATTACAGGAAATCAGACAAGGTTTCCCATATCACACTATGCTCCATGCCATGTGACCTGAGAGTACAATTAAAATAGAAAACACAAAGACACATACTTCTTTCTTCTGCTGTCTTCTATTTTAAGAAGATATAAACATTGCCTTTTATAAAACAAGATTGAACTCTTTAATGAATTAATACAACTTTAATTCTGAAAATGCTTTCTCTTGTCCCAGCTTTCATTCACCTTTTCTTTTTTGACTCTCCCCCTTTAGTATTTTATTACACATGCTTCCTCTGGTTTAAAAGTATCTGCCTAGATTTTTCACTATTGGCCATGTTTCAAGTTATGCGAAGGCGATTCTAAATGTCTTTTAACTGTCAGGTGCCAGCTATGCCAAAATGGGTAGTGTAGAAGGTATGACATACTAAAGATGGGTTTGTTGTTAGGTGCCATTGAGTTGGTTCCAACTCATAAAGACCCTATGTACAAAAACAAAACACTGCCCAGTCCTGCGCCTCCTCAAAATTGTTGCCATGTTTGAGCCCAGTGTTGCAGCCACTGTGTCAGTCAAGCTTCTTGAGGGTCTTCCTCTTTTTGGCTGACCCTCTACTTTACCAAGTATGATGTCCTTCTCCAGGGACTGGTCCCTTCTGATAACATATCCCAAGTACATGAGACAAAGTCTCGCCACCCTCCCTTCCAAAGAGCATTCTGGCTGTACTTCTTCCAAGACAGATCTGTTTGTTCTTCTGGCAGTTCATGGTATATTCAATGTTCTTTGCCAACACCATAATTCAAAGCCATCAGTTCTTCTTCAGTCTTCCTGCTAAGTTGTCCAGTTTTTGCATGCATATGAGTCAATTGAAAATACTTTATCTTAGGTCAGGCACCCCTGAGTTCTCAAAGTGATATCTTTGCTTTTTCAACACTTTTAAAGAGATCTTTTGCAGCAGATTTGTCCAATACAATATGTTGTTTGATTTCTTGACTGCTGCTTCCATGGATATTGACTGTAAATTCAAGTAAAATGAAACCCTTGACAACTTCAGTATTTCCCCATTTATCATGAAGTTGCTTATTGGTCCAGTTGTGAGAAGTGCATGCAAACAGGTAAATTATAATACCAGGAGATAACTGCTAAATCAAGATATAACTAGAATAGCACAAGCGCCCAGAGGAAGTCACTATCAACACTTTGCTGGGAGTGTTAGCTTAGGCTTAACAAAGAAGGAGCTATAAGAGTTGAATCATTACTTTGGAATAGAAGTTTGCCAAGCTGTCTTAGTCATCAAGCGCTGCTATAACAGAAATACCACAAGTAGATGGCTTTATCAAAGAGAAATTCATTTTCTCACAGTCTAGTAAGCTATAAGTTCAAATTCAGGGCATCACCTCCAGGGGAAGGCTTTTACTCTCTGTCAGCTCTGGAGGAAGGTCCTTCTCATTAATCTTCCCCTGGACTAGGATCTTCTCTGCAGAGGAACCCCAGGTTCAAAGGGCATGCTCTGCTCCTGGCACTGCTTTCTTGGTGGTATGTTGTCCTTACTCTCTACTTGCTTCCTTTTCTTTTTATCTCTTGTAAGATAAAACATAGTGCAGGCCACACTTCAGGGAAACTCCCTTTACATTGAATCAGGGATGTGATCTTAGTAAGGGTATTACCATCCCACCCAATCCTCTTTAACATAAAATTCCCATTGCCATCAAGTCGATCCCGACACATAAAATTATAGTTACAAAATGGAAGACAACCACACAACACTGGGAATCATGGCCTAACTAATTTGACACATATTTTGGGGGGACACAATTCAGTCTATGACACAAGTGGAGAAAAATAAAACACAGAGGGAACCCTTTACGCAAACCAAATCATAAAAAAAAAAAAATAGCAATCTGATAGTGGGTAGAGTTAATGGCAAAAGATGGATCTTATGAGAGAGACATAAAATAGTCCAAGGAAAACCTTACTAGTTAATTTAGTACAGCTGGAGAAAGCTTTTGTCAACAATGACGTAACACTGAATCTTGAATTTGGGTTTGATTACTTCCTTTTTCTCCCATCCAGAAAAACTGTAGAAATTGTGCACAGTGATCCTTACTTCTAAACATGACTTTCCATAAATTTAGAATATTTTCTAAGAATAAATTAACTCCCAACCCCATTCCCACCCCAGGGTCCTAAAGATACATTTGTATGGCTTCTTTTAAAAATAAGCAATTCCCTGCTAGATTTCAGGAAACATTTACCAGACAATTGCTTTCCTAATTACCTGGATAAAAATGAATCCCATTATGTGTATGAAAATTATAATTCTTCCTCTGGGAAAGGAACAGAACAGGTTGTATAACTGATAAAAAGTACAGTGATATAAGTATCTTAACAAAGTTACTGAAATTTCCAATGAACATTTTTTGCAATAACCAAAACCCTGTGTGGGAAATTTTCCTTTTCAAAATAATAACAACAAAAAAGTAATTTTGACTGGATTTTATTTTTATTTATTTATCATCGATTGTTGTTATTAGGTGCTTTCGAGTTGATTCCAACTCATAGAGATCCTATGTACAACAAAATGAAATGCTGCCTGACCCTGTACCATCCTCACAGTCCTTGCTGTTTGAGCCAATTGTTGCAGCAACTGTGTCAATCCATCTCATTGAAGGTCTTCCTCTTTTTCACTGATCTTCTACTTTACCAAGTATGATGTCCCTCTCCAGAGACTAATCACTCCTGACAACATGTTCAAAGTATGTAAAACGAAGTCTCACCACTCTCGTTTCTAAAGAGAATTCTGGCTGTACTTATTCCAAGACAGATTTGTTCATTTTTCTGGAAGTCCATGGTATTTTCAATATTCTTCACCAACACCATAATTCCAATACATCAATTCTTCAGTCTTCCTTATTCACTGTCTGGCTTTTGAAAGCATATCAAGTGATTGAAAATACCATGGCTTGGGTTAGGCACACCTTAGTTCTCAAAGTGACATCTTTGCTTCTCAACACTTTAAAGAGGTCTTTTGCAGCAGATCTGCTCAATACAATATGTTGTTTGATTTTTTTGACTGTTGCTTCCATGGCCATTGATTGTTGATCCAAGTAAAATGAAGTCCTTAACAACTTCAATATTTTCTTCATTTATCATGATGTTGCTTATTGGTCCACTTTTGAGGATTTTTGTTTTCTTTATGTTGAGGTGTAATCCATACTGAAGGCTATAGTCTTTGATCTTCATTATTAAGTGCTTCAAGTCCTTTTAACTCTCAGTAAGCAAGCTTGTGTCATCTGCAGATAGCAGCTACGTTGTTAATGAGTCTTCCTCCAAGCCTGATGCCTCATTCTTCTTCATATGTTCCCGTGGCATCGTCTCACGGGGCTTTTAGATGGGTGTCAATGTAGTCTTCAGATCTGCATTATTGAATCCAAACAGGATAAATACAGAAGGAAGAGCCATTAAAACCAAAACTCAAACCCATTGCCATCAAGTTAATTCTGACTCATAGCGACCCTACAGGACAGAGTAGAACTGCCTCATAGAGCTTCCAAGGAGCGCCTGGTGGATTTGAACTGCCGACCTTTAGGTTAGCAGATGTAGCTCTTAACCACTATGCCACCAGGGAAGAGCCATTAGGAGAAGTCAAATGTTTAGGGGGATTGAGAGAAAGAATTGAATTTTTCAAATCATTTTGAACCAAGGAGCAAAGCAAGGCCAACACAGGCATTGCCTACTACTGTATTAGGTGTATATTACAGCTTTTTAGAATATCTGGACATCTGAGTTCAAGAACATTCTTGGAGACAGTAAAGGAACCAACTTGCAGTAGAATATTCTGCGTTTATGATATTTCTCAAATACCCTAAGTTTTGGGCAAACTGAATTATTTACTGTTTCTTATATAACCCTTGAATTTTTCTACTGGGGATTTGGCACTCCAAATTTACCCCACTCTCTCAATATTCACACCCTACTTATCTAAAAACTCAACTTAAATTCTACCTTCTGCTTGAAGATAATCTGGACTGTCCTAATTTGGCAACAGTTTATTTGTCTTTGCAATTCTATGACTGTGGTGACACATCTGAGTTTACTACACATATTTTTAAAAATATATTTGAACACTATAATATAGATATGTGTGTATGTGTTTCTGTGTACACTAACTAGCTTCTTTTCTGTGTCTGAAATGACTTTCCAGTCTCTTTCATCTCCATAAGCTCTGTCTATCATTGTTCTTCACTTAATAGGTGCTTAGCTGGAATTTGTTGAGTAAATGAATAAAGAAAGGCAGTGAGGAGTGAGGAAAGAAGGAAAGAAATACAAATGTCCAGGTAAACTACGGGTCTTTGAAACCCAGTAACCCACTTCTGCCATGTGAAATTTCCTTTATATACTCTCTCTCTCTTCTTCCTTCTTCAGTCAGTTGCCAAAAAAATATAAGGTAAAATAGACAGTATAATTTAATTATATACATAAGTTTCAAAGATTTTCCTGTGTTTTTCTTTTATTGCAATCAGTAAAATTTTTAGGACGGTTTCCAGGATAAGAATTTAATGAAAAAGCCGTGATGTTACAAAAGTCCTGGAATGTAAAGCTGTGTCTAAAAGCAAAAGATGATTGCCATGAAAAGAGAAAACTGGAGGAGAAAAGAACCATCAATGAAGGCATGTATAACCTTACTCTCTGCTCCTGAAGGAAAAGTAAGACAAAGGGAGTCCTAAAACTCCCTGCAAGACAGGGAGGTCGGTCTTTTCCCTTCTGCAAATTAGAAACCTAGATTTTCTACATAGAAACCAACAATGGCCCTGATAGAGTACTTCAATTGAATTATAGATTAAATAATATTTTTGTAATCTGACCTGGGAACATCATCACCATGCATAATGACGTTCATAAGGGAAATTTTTTACAAGCATTAAACAATTTATTAATGAAATTATTCAGAAGACTACATGCCTAACTGGTGGAGACTGTCCTATGCTACTTTTCTAGACATGGGTAATAGTTTGTGAGAATGTGATGTTACTGCCCTCTAATGGGTGGAATGTAACAGAATTAGCTGAAGTTACGATGTATAAGAAATTATCCAATGGTGATGATGATAAAAGCTATACTTTGCTACCTTTACATAAATATCCTCAATCTACAAAACATGCGTAAGGCAAGTAGAAGAAATGTTATTAATCCTAAGGCAAGAAATGCTGGTTGTCACAACAGCATCTCCATTATCGATACAATATTTTTGTGAGTTTTTCTTGTAAATATGACCTACTACTTAAAGTTAAACTTTAAAAATTTACTCTGATGTTTCATGGTTTAAGAGCACATACTCATTTCAGATCAATATTTATACTTCAAATTGTACATTAAAAAAAAAAAACAAACATTGCTGTTGAGTCAATTCCAACTCATAGGGACTGTATAAGACAGAGTAGAGCTGCCCCGTAAGGTTTCCAAGAAGTGGAACTGCTGACCTTTTAGTTAACACCCAAGCTCTTAACCACTGCACCAACAGGGCACTATGTATTAAAATAGAGTTATAAAATATATTGAACTGTCTTCATATTGTATTAAAACATGCTAAGTGAATGTGGGAAACCCTGGTGGTGTAGTGGCTAAGAGCTATGCCTACTAGCCAAAAGGTCAGCAGTTCAGATCCATCAGGAGCTCCTTGGAAACTCTATGGGACAGTTCTACTCTGTCCTATAGGGTCACGATGAGTTGGAATCGACTAAATAGCAACGGGTATGGGGTAAGCAAATGTTTGTTTTCAGATGAATTGTTTTCAACTCCATCATCTCTATAACATTAAGTGTTTATAATAATTTTGAGTCATGTGCTTTGAATTATAGCATTTTAGTACTGGATGAGAGCTGCAGGTCCAAATCTTCACTTAGTAAATGAAGACTTTCAGTCAGAATGAAAGTTTATGAATTGCATAAAAGCTCTCACTTTGTTAAGTGAGACTGGATAGGGGTTGAAATTTTTTTTCTACTATCTCAATGTTACCCGAACTGTGTTCTTAAATATAGTCACAAGTGTCCTCAACATACAGATATACAGATATAGGTATGATTCAGTTTAATTTTTTACGTAATAAATTTAAAAAATTACCATCAGCACAAGTTGAATCATTTAGATGAGCACTGTTGTAACCATGTATCACCATGAGAGTCAGTAACTACATTTATGTTTATGCTTAAAATAACTCATGTCACGCAAAGTCAAAATGATGTTACTTTTCTCTGTAGGGGCCAAACTTTCATGTAACTCTATTATAGAAAACTGATGGCAAAAACAAGTCACAACACAATATGTTAATCATGTCAATAACGGTACCAAACTCAAAAGTACCTATTTCATAAAAATTTTTATAGCCTATCTTTGAATGTACTAGTTTGAACAAGACCAGTAATAGTAAGTATATTGTACTAAGTACATGCAAAGAAAGCACTTCCCGTTCTAGGTTCCAAATTCCAATTTTTATCAGACTTTTATTACATATTTCAGTAGTGTATAATGGTAACTTTATGTTCAAAATTACAAAAAGACAGAATTATTGAATGATACCTCATTAATTACAAGATTTGCTTTATTTAAACTAGCTAGTAAGTTCTGACCCCCACGCGTCTGTCAGTTTGTCGTACTGTGGGGGCTTGTGTGTTGCTGCAATGCTGGAAGCTATGCCACTGGTATTCAGATACTGGCAGGATAACCCATGGAGGACCGGTTTCAGCTGAGCTTCCAGACTAAGACAGACTAGGAAGAAGGACCCGGCAGTCTACTTATGAAAATCATTAGCCAGTGAAAACTTTATGAATAGCAGCAGAACATTGTCTGATATAGTGCTGGAAGATGAGCCCCCCACGTTGGAAGCCACTCAAAAGATGACTGGGGAAGAGCTGCCTCCTCAAAGTAGAGTCGACCTTAATGATGTGGATGGAGTAAAGCTTTCAAAACCTTCATTTGCTGGTGTGGCATGACTCAAAATGAGAAGAAACAGCTGCAAACATCCATTAATAATTGGAACACACAGAAATCAAATTGACTACACCTGTGGAAAGAGACGATGGAAAAGCTCAGTATCATCAGTCAGAACAAGACCAGGGGCCGACTGTGGAACAGACCATCAATTGCTCATAGGCAAGTTGAAGCTTAAACTGAAGAAAATCAGAGCAAGCCCATGAGAGCCAAAATATGACCTTGAGTATATCCCACCTGAATTTAGAGACCATCTGAAGAATAGATTTGATGCATTGAACAATAGTGACCACAGACCAGACGAGTTGTGGAATGACATCAAGGACATCATCCATGAAGAAAGCAAGAGGTCACTAAAAAGACAGGAAAGAAAGAAAAGACCAAGATGGATGTCAGAGAGACTCTGAAACTTGCTCTTGAGCGTCGAGCAGCTAAAGCAAAAGGAAAAATGATGACGTAAAAGAGCTGAACAGAAGATTTCAAAGGGCCTCTCAAGAAGACAAAGTATTATAATGACATGTGCAAAGAGTTGGAGATGGAAAACCAAAAGGGAAGAACATGCTCGGTGTTTGTCAAGCTGAAAGAACTGAAGAAAAAATTCAAGCCTCGAGTTGCAATAGTGAAGGATTCCATGGGGAAAATATTAAATGACACAGGAAGCATCAAAAGAACATGGAAGGAATACACAGCATCATTATACCAAAAAGAATTAGTTGATATTCAACTATTTCAAGAGGTGGCATATGATCAGGAACCGATGGTACTGAAGGAAGAAGTCCAAGATGCTCTGAAGGCATTGGCGAAAAACAAGGCTCCAGGAATTGATGGAATATCAATTAAGATGTTTCAACAAGCAGATGCAGTGCTGGAGGTGCTCACTCGTCTATGCCAAGGAATATGGAAGACAGCTTCCTGGCCAACTGACTGGAGGAGATCCATATTTATGCCTATTCCCAAGAAAGGTGATCCAACCAAATGTGGAAATTATAGAACAATATTATTAATATCACACGCAAGCAAAATTTTGCTGAAGATCATTCAAAAACGGCTGCAGCAGTGCATCGACAGGGAACGGCCAGAAATTCAGGCCGGTTTCAGAAGAGGACATGGAACCTGGGATATCATTGCTGATGTCAGATGGATGCTGGTTGAAAGCAGAGAATACTAGAAGGATGTTTAAAAATATGTTTACCTGTGTTTTATTGACTATGCAAAGGCATTCAACTGTGTGGATCATAATAAACTATGGATAACACAGGGAAGAATGGGAATTCCAGAACACTTAATTGTGCTCATGAGGAATCTTTACATAGATCAAAAGGCAGTTGTTTGGACAGAACAAGGGGATACTGATTGGTTTAAATTCAGGAAAGGTGTGTGTCAGGGTTGTATTCTTTCACCATACCTATTTAATCTGTATGCTGAACACATAATAAGAGAAGCTGGACTATATGAAGAAGAATGGGGCATGAGGGTTGGAGGAAGATTCATTAACAACCTGCATTATGCAGATGACAAAACCTTGCTTGCTGAAAGTGAAGAGGACTTGAAGCACTTACTAATGAAGATCAAAGACCACAGCCTTCAGTATGGATTACGCCTCAACATAAAGAAAACAAAAATCCTCACAACTGGACCAATGAGCAACATCATGATAGATGGAGAAAAGGTTGAAGTTGTCAACAATTTCATTTGACTTGGATCCACAATCAACAGCCATGGAAGCAGCAGTCAAGAAATCAAAAGACGCTTTGCATTGGGCAAATCTGCTGCAAAGGACCTCTTCAAAGTGTTGAAGAGCAAAGATGTCACCCTGAAGTCTAAGGTGCGCCTGACCTAAGCCATGGTATTTTCAATCACATCATATGCATGTGAAAGCTGGACAATGAATAAGGAAGACAGAAGAAGAGTTCATGCCTTTGAATGGTGGTGTTGGTGAAGAATATTAAATATACCATGGACTGCCAAAAGAACGAACAAATCTGTCTTGGAAGAAGTGTGGCCAGAATGCTCCTTAGAGGCAAGGATGGCGAGACTGCATCTTACGTACTTTGGACATGTTGTCAGGAGGGATCAGTCCCTGGAGAAGGACATCATCCTTGGCAGAGTACAGGGTCAGCGGAAAAGAGGAAGACCCTCAACGAGGTGGATTGACATAGTGGCTGCAACAATGAGCTCAAGCATAACAACGACTGTAAGGATGGCGCAGGACCGGGCAGTGTTTTGTTCTGTTGTGCGTAGGGTCGCTATGAGTCGGAACCGACTTGACAGCACCTAACAACAACAACAACAACAACAACAGTAAGTTCTGAAGTATGGGCAGTCCCAGGATTATGAACGAGATTCATTCCTAAATCTGTCTTTAAGTCAAATTTGTAGGTAAATTGAAACAGGTAGTATGGTTCTTATTTAGTGTCAATTAGTCAAATGTTTGTCTTAGTATATAGTATATAGTTTACCTTTCTATGCGTATAGAAAGCCCTGGTGGTGTAGTGGTTAACAGCTTGGCTGCCAACCAAAAGGTCAGCAGTTCAAATCCGCCAGCTACTCCTTAGAAACTTTATGGGCACTTCTATTCTGTCCTGTAGGGTCACTAAGAGTTGGTATCAACTCAAAGGCGCTTAACTGCAACATGCATATAAAACACTTCCAAACAGTATAGTGGTTTCATGAGCATCACAAAGTAGTGCATAGGTTTGTTATTATGAACTATTATATTTAACTTAAATTTTTAATATAATAGGCTTTATGGCAGTCCATTCTTAAGCAAGAGTTGTTGGTAAGCACTTTATCCAGTAGTATCACTGAAGCAAAAATAAATAAATAAAAGCAGAAATAGCATAAATATAAAATAAGAATTCTTGTTTCATCTGTCTACTTTAAATTAGCAAAACTATAATTAATATCTATATTTTAAATTTTATTGGTTTTACTATTTTGTTTGTATTTTATTTGTAAATGTCTTTTGGGTTTATAGTTCCAAAAAATCTCTAGAAATAAAGAGTCTAAATCTAGTTTTGTATTTGTAGATACTTTTAAGCAACTTCATAATAAAATAATTTAGGTCAACTTTGAGTATCTAAGGGATTTTTATTTTTCCTTTGACAGAGATCCACATTTTTTAAGTTTGAGAAAATCTGTGTTATAACAAGATTGGAATTTTGTGCCAGGAAAGACATGTTGGAAAAGATGAGTGGAGAGTAGCTTCGAGGCAGAGAAAACAACTAGGTTAGTGTGACTCTGCAAAGAGTTTTAAAATTGCTTCTTAAAAATATTCTCTTGACTATCACAGTCTGAGAAAATGGAAGAAAGATATTAGGAAAAACTCAAGTTATAAATGCTTTACTTGATCAGGGCTCTAGTCCTGGCTGTAGCACTGCATTTAAGCATTCTCATTATCAACATGTGATGATAAGTATGTACTTCAGGAAGGCATGTAAAAAACTACTTTAGATAAACATAGTCTTTCCTCTCCCAGATCTTTACATCTAAACAAAAACCTTGCCAGATGACAGGGTCTACAAACACTTGAGCATTTTAACCACAGATCCAATATGTGTCCATAGCACAAACTCTATAGGACTTGAAATTTAAGGTTGACGTATATTACAAGATTTACTTATTGTGGAATATGTGATTTGATAACATGGAAGAATAATTTCTCTCTTTTGTTTTATTAATTCAGTTAGTTATTCACCACTGATTTATTGAGCACTCTCACATAGAGGCACTATACTGGGACCATTTTTTCTATTTTAAATGTCATACTTGCTGTCATTTTTTTTCTGCCTCAATGTTGCCCCAAGATTTAAAAAAAGAAAGAATGTAAAGTCCTTCTAAGTTCTTCTCCCTGTCTCTAGTTGTTAGTTTTCTGTTAGAAATGAAAAGGAGATTTTGCTTGTCAAGATGTGGAAACTTACTCATTCAATCGCTGAAAGGTATGCCTTTAAAACTTTGATCAGGCCAGTATAAGAATTTGAAAAACTGAATATATGATATCCAAAACTCAACAAAAATGATCTTGAACCAATACATTTTTTATCATTTAAAGAACAAATAAGAAATGTTTAATTTCTTGAGATCTGGGAAAATATTTTTATATGTTAGTATACACACTTTGCTATCCATAAGGTTTTCACTAGATGACTTTTTTTTTTTCTTTTCCCCCAGAAGTAGGTCACCAGGTCCTTCTTCTTAGTCTGTAACTTCCACTGAAATCTGTCATGGGTGACCCTGCTGATATTTGAAATACCGGTGGCATAGCTTCCAGCATCACAGTAACATGCAAGCCACCACAGTATGACAAACTGACAGATTAGTGGCGGCATTAGAAAACCAAAAGAGAAGAACACACTTAGCATTTCTCAAGCTGAAAGAATTGAAGAAAACATTCAAGCCTCGAGTTGCAATATTTAAGAATTCTAGGGGCAAAATGTTGAATGATCCAGAAAGCATCAAAAGAAGATGGAATGAATATACAGTCACTGTACCAAAAAGAATTGGTTGATATTCAACAATTTTAGGAGGAGCATATGATCAAGAATCAATGGTACTGAAGGAAAAAGTCGAAGCTACACTGAAGCCATTGGCAAAAAACTAGGTTCCAGGCATTGAGAGGATACAAATTGAGATGACTCAACAAAAGGACACAAAGCTGGAAGTGCTCACTCATCCATGCCAAGAAATTTGGAAGACAGCTACCTAGCCAGCCAACTGGAAGAGATCCATGTATGTGCCCATTCCAAAGAAAGATGATTCAACGGAACGTAGAAATTATCAAACAATATCATTAATATCGCACACAAGTAAAATTTTGCTGAAGATCATTCAAAAGCATTTGCAGCAGAATGTTGACAGGGAACTGCCAGAAATTGAAGCTGGAGTCAGAAGAAGACATGGAGTGAAGGATATCATTGTTGATGTCAGATGGATCATGGCTGAAAGCAGAGAATACCAGAAAAATATTTACCTGTGTTTTATTGAGTACGCAAAGGCATTCAACTGTGTGAATCATAACAAATTATGAATAAACTGGTGAAGAATGGGATTCACGAACACTTAGCTGTGCTCATGTGGAACACATACATAAACCAAGAGGCAGTTGTCGGAACAGAACAAGGGGATACTGCCTGGTTTAAAGTCAGGAAAAGTGTGTATCAGGGTTACATCCTTTCACCATATTTATTCAATCCGTATGCTGAGCATGTAATCTGAGAAACTGGACAATATGAAGAAGAATGTGGAATCAGGATTGGAAGAATACTCATTAACAACTTCCAATATACAGGATGACACAACTTTGTTTGCTGAAAGTGAAGAGGACTTGAAGCATTTACTGATGAAGATCAAAGATTACAGCCTTCACTATGGATTACACCACAATATAAAGAAAATAAAAATCCTCACAACTGGACAAATAATCAACATCATGATAAACAGAGAAAATATTGAAGTTGTCAAGGATTTCATTTTATTTGGATCCACAATCAACACCCACTCAAAAGGCCTCTTTAAAGTGTTAAAAAAAAAAAAAAAAAAAAAGTAAAGATGTCACTTTGAGGACTAAGGGGTGCTTGACTCAAACCAGGGTGTTTTCAATCTCCTCCTATCTGTGTGAAAGCTGGACAATGGATAAGGAAGACCAAAGAAGAATTGATGCCTTTGAATTACAGTGTTCACAAAGAGTATTGAGTATACAAAGGACTGCCAGAAGAACAAAAAAAATCTGCCAGAATGCTCCTTAGAGGCAAGGTTGTTGACACTTCATCTCATGTACTTTGGACACATCTTCAGGAGGGACCAGTTGCTGGAGAAGGACATGATGTTTGGTAAAATAGAGGGTCAGCGAAAAAACAGAAGACCCTCAATGAGATGGACTGGCACAGAGACTACAACATGGCTCAAACATAGCAATGATTGTGAGGTGGTGCAGGACCTAGCAGCATCTCTTTCTATTGTATGAGTCAGAATTGACTCAATGGCCCCTAACAATAAGGTCAACAACATACAATCTTTGAAGTTTCCTCTTTTAATTTGAATATAACTTTCATCTACCCTCTAAAATAGTGATGGAACTTCTGAAGAGTTCTTTTGCCTATGAAATTAACAATATTAATCTCTCATAACAGGTTCCTAAATATACTTGTTTGCTATTCATTTTCTGAATATTCTTAAAAAGACAGTACGAAAAACTAGCTCAAACTTGAACTGGAAGCTGTTGTTAGACAACCCAATATTCAAAATGCAAATTTATTGATTCTAGACAGAGCACAGTGTTTACTGGGATTCTGAATGAGAAACACTTGAATTTAGGGCACCATATTTAAGCAAACTAAATAACTTGACAAAAGTCATTTTATTGGTTCCCTCCTTGTCATCTTTGATCATATTTCTAACATTGTGGGATTACATGAAAATTTGTAGCCAAATATCTAGATAGTCAGAGATGACTTTATTGTTTAAGAGAAATTTGAAAAAAACCTACTTAAAAATTAAAAATAAGTAAGTGGAATACATGAAAAACATAAAAACAAATTGAAAAACATAAAAACAAATTAGTTTTACATAGTGAAACCTGTGAGAGCTGGAGCTTGACAGGACTGCTTTGTTTTTCTGGGTCTCATAAGTTTTGCTCCTTTGACAGGGTGCAGTCTTATCACTTTTTTTTGCTTGTTTTAGTGGAAAATAGTTGAGTTATCCTTCTCTGACAAGTTTCCACCTTACACAGATTCCAACTTTCACAGGTTTTACTGTATAAACATGTATATATGTATATACCTATTGATGGTTAAAATGTAAAGCATTAATGAATGTAACAGGTGCTTTGATCAGTCAGTGTGTATACACATACATACTTATTTATATAAAATTAATACCTAGGTAGTTTCCCAAGGCTAATGCTTATAAAATTTTCATGTAACTGAATATGGCAAAAAATAAAGAAACTATGCCCATTTTATCTATATAAAATGTTGAAGTTCTAAATTTTTCCAAAAGCTCATAGGTCATAATTTAAACAGATGGTGGTGTGATCATTGGAAAAGCACTCAGCCATAGTGTCGTTTAATAAGTTTGACAGCCTTGAAATCAGAGAAGCTATCAATGGCTGTCAGGTTTGGCAGCAGGAGACAGTCATCATCCCAACTATAATTTTAAAAATCAAGTCAATATTTTCTTAGGAAGTTTTTTTGTAGCCTACACAAAAATTTACACAATTGATTATTATTTTAGTGTGGTATGGTGATTTCTCACTTACAGACATGTTATAACAACTAATATTTCAGCTTTTTAATATTTTACATTATTAAGCATTGTCTTTATTTTGTTTTACACTTAGATCTTGCCAGCTGAAGAGTAACGTACTTATCTGTACAAAATGATGGGTCAGCTGTTTATCAGCCTTTTGGAGGGAATCAAGAAAGGAGATGTGTATCGAGGTGTTTTATAACTCAACCTATTCATATTTAGTTCAAGAATCATTGTCCCTAATGGCCTATCATTTCAAGCTAAACATACGTTTTACTAGAGTAAGAATGTTAAGTTCCTGAGTAGACCACTTAAAGTTTACATTCCATTTTATTTTTCCTTACTTTAGCTAACATATTTTAAGTGGAATTAGATGAATTTGTTTCCCTCTACCACATCAGAACTAAATGAGACCATGGGGGAAGCTGTAATGTGCATCCGAGTTCCCCTAACTTTAATGTCTTTATGAGCAACCAGTAACGAACACCCCTCAGCACCTTGTGAAATTAACAGACTGCCATTTACGCAGGATAACATATCAGTGGTATATTTGTCTAATTACTGAAGTTTCCAGTTCCCTCATGCACAAAGCAGGAGTAATGAACCCTTTTAAATAATGTAACAGTAATGTTATATTATCCCATTGCTTCACAGAGAGTCACTTTTTCCAAGTAGGAAATATAATCTTAGCATGTATGAAAGACATGAGGAATCACAGATGTTTGTCACACTTGGTAGATGTGTTGGATGCAGGGACAGCTTATTCAACAAGCATGGTAATCATGGTGCTTACCTTGTTTATTAGTCATCTGTAGCAAAAAATTTCACTATAATTTCCAAGATGTGGTGAAATTGTTTGCTAGAGATTAGTAAGTAAGCACAAGTAAGCCCATGCTTACCTTACTTACTAGTTATCCACTCTTGTTAGGGATTGTAAGTTTAAAAAGAGGCTTCAGTTCTGTAGGAAGGTGCTGTGGGGGTGGGAGAGAGACAGATGCCAGCCATATCTAGAAGCAGAATCTTTGATGTGGTAGAAAAATGTGAAATTGTTCACTACAGATGATCTGGTAAGCAAGGTAAGTACTATGCTTATTACCCATTGGTTAATATGCCCCTGGTTGGATGACATTTCATAATGCTGAGCAATGTTCCAAATTATTTTAAGAAGAAAATAAAACACATGAATGCAGGCATGGCATTAAAATGGTGCAGCCATGACTGTTTTAACATCTTTCTAGGACACCCAATAGATCCTAAGAGGAAGAAATGAATAAATAATACTGCAATTTTAACTGCTACATGATCTTCTGCTTAATGGATAAATTCAGTAAGTAGCTATATTAGTTTGGGTTTTCTAGAGAAGCAAAACAAGTATACATATACATGTATATATATATATACATATATGGAAAATTTTACTTTGAGGAAATGGCTGACACAATTGTGAGGAAATGGCTTACACATTCGTGGGAGCTGGCAAGTTCCAAATCCATGGGTCAGACTACAGGGTGAAGATCTCTGCTGCCTCACATAGCTGCAGGGGCTGATGAACCCAAATCTGCAGGAATGGCCAAAGGCTAGAGACTTCTGCAGGCTTACATCCCAAGAACCAGAGGTCAGGCAGCTAGAAGAGTGCAGGATCAAGAAAGAGTGAGTTTTGCCAGAACATCCATTTGTATACTGAAGGCAGGCCACACTGCCAAGGAAACTCCCCTTTCAGCTGATTGGCTGTTCACATCAAATCACAAAGTGAAAGGTGGTTAGTGTCTCACAAACCACTGAGAATCTTAGCATAGGATAGTTGATACATAACATCAACCATCACAGTAGCTAAAGAAAGCCACACAAATACTGTTCATGATGATATTGACATTTTCATATGTATCAAGCACTAAGACCTTCATGTATACATTGTTCTGAAACTTAAACACACTGTTTAACATGCCATTATGATCTGAAATCTTGACTAATAATATAGCTATGTTGCTAAACCATCACACCAAGTGTTTTGTATTCTGCTAGTTACCTTTCTTGAATTATTTAATTATGTGTTTGCTTTAAGATTTATTCTTGCTCATAAAAATCCAGATAATGAGAGGTAGAGGGAAAAATTGTGACCATGAGGAGAATCTAAAAAATCTAGGAAAATAAAGATTTTAAATCATTGTTATTTCTACAATACAGGTAGTTCCCAACTTACGATGAATTCCAGTAACGACAAACCTCACAACTGTTTCTTTGGCTTACATATCACGCGCATAACTGGAGAAGCAGGAAGCACTAATGTTGAAGCTGTAAGTTTACATGTAGTGTTTCCAACTCCCAAAGATAATAAAGTTCAGATTTATAAAGATACTGATAATTTAAAAAATTCATAACAAAACCCACTGCCGTTAAGTTGATTCTGACTCATAGTGATCCTATAGGACAGAGGAGAACTGCCCATAGGGTATCCAAGAAGCAGCTGGTGGATTCGAGCTGCCAACCTTTTGGTTAGCAGCCGAGCTCTTAATCACTGTGCCACCAGGGCTTCCCTGATTAAAAAAAAGGCAATAATAATGAAAACTAAAAAAAATAAGAAAGTATTCAACTTATATCACAACCGACTTAATGATGGAGTCCTGGGAACGGAACCGTCTCATAAGTTGGGGGCTACCTGTACTTAAATCTATGAAGAGAAGGACAAAAACATGGCCTAAGAAATGATCATGGCCTGAGCTGAAACATAAAAAATGCAAAACAATAATGAGATCAACCACCATATGTCTGTTAGTTTGTTGTACTGTGGTGGCTTGCATATTGCTGTGATACTAGAAACTTTGCCACTGGTATTTCAAATACCAGCAGGATCACTGTTGGTGGACAGGTTTCAGCGGGGATTCCAGACTAAAACAGACTAGAGAGAAGGATAGAGGAAGGAATAGTAAAGCAAAGATGTCACCTTGAGGACTATAATGCACCTGACCCAGGCCATGGTATTTTCAAAAGCCTCATATACATGTGAAAGCTGGACAATGAATAAGGAAGACCAAAGAAGAATTGACACCTTTGAATTACGGTGTTAGCAAAGAATATTAAATATGCCCTGGACTGCCAGAAGAATGAACAAATATGTCTTGGAAGAAGTACAGCCAGAATGCTGCTATGAAGCGAGGGTAGCAAGACTTCTCCTCATATACTTTGTACATGTTATCAGGAGGGACCAGACCCTGGAGAAGGACATCATGCTTGGTAAAGTAGAGGGTCAACGAAAAAGAGGAAGACCTTCAATGAGATGGATTGACACAGTGGCTGCAATGGTGGGCTTAAGCATAACAATGATTGTGAGGATGGCACAGGACTGGGCAGCGTTTTGATCTCTTGTACGTAGGATTGGACAGGAGTTGGAACTGACTCGATGGCACAACAACAATGGTGTCAATACTAATCTGAGAGAATCTTGCCTAAAAATTACACAGTCTTGGGAATTTTATTTAAATTATTCATTTAATGTAAATCATTTCCTCTTGTTATGCATCAACTTATTGCCTAAAACTATAAAGATGGCTGTTAAGTCTCACTGTTTCCAAAGAATTATAAAGTTTTCCAGCCATTTCTGTAGCACAAACCTTTATTCTTCTGAAAGTCATTATCTTATATTGATTTTTCCCTTTTCTACCTTCTGAAATGTAAAATGCTTTACTTTCTTCTGAAACTTCTCTACATTTATCATATACAATTTATATATCATTTACCACTGCTCTCTTTCTAATACTGTATTTTTTTCAAATAACACACATCTTCTACGGATGTTTGCCATCCTGCCCTCCTCCAAGAGGTATTTTCATAAGCCAATTGTTTTTTTACATATTGCTGTAAAAAAAAAAAATCAGCATAACGTGCTTACAAAAATACCTCACTGGGAGAGGGCATGGTTTGCAAACAAATGTACAAGGTGCATGTTATTTGTGTAAAACTACAGTAACGATCTTAACTGTTCAGAGTTAGCAGAATAATTTTGGCAATTATAACAAAATACATTGCCATTTATTCACAGAAGTATCTTGTTTTTTAAAATGAAACAAAACAAAACGATAGAGCTACGTTCCTGGTTCATGTTCAGCTTATTAGAAAGTAGCTTCCATTTTGTCTGTTAGAAAATGTATGTTAATGTCCTGATATATAAGATGAGAAGGTAAGATGACAGTGGAAAAGGAATTTTGATAAGAATTAGCCTTGAAATAAATTAAAAGTAGAACAGGAAAAAAAAAATTATCATTGGCATAAGAGTTTTAGGATTTACTTGTATGCAAATACCGCATCAGGGAAGTGCCACATGGGTGAACAACTATTAGTAGAAATCATTGCCGAAGGGAACAGAGTTTTTTTTTTTATTATCCCATTTCTTTATTATCTTCATTTTATGTTGGGTTCCCAGGTGCATCCATAAATAAGTTAATCTGTCCTGTGTTTTCCACACACAATGAGTGCTGCCATGGAATTCTAATTTGGTCCTATGTCACTAATTCTAAAATACTGAATACTCAGGGGCCTTTGCCATTCGTCTTCTCCAAATTCAATTAACTGTTTAATTTCAAGAACTTCTGCCTTACTGATAACTGAATTTGTATCCAAATTAGAACTGAGAGATCTAGAAAACCTAAGGTAACCTTTTCAGTCTATAAAGGAATATTAGTAATAATAATAATATCAACCTAATATGTACAATTACATTTCTAAAACATTTTTCTCTCATAAACCTCTAGAAAAATCAGGTTCTTAAATTTATATAATGCAATAGCAATAGCTTTACTGGCTTACCATTAATAAGAATTATTTGAAAACCACACTTAA
Organism: Elephas maximus indicus; assembly: GCF_024166365.1. Taxonomy (NCBI): domain Eukaryota; kingdom Metazoa; phylum Chordata; class Mammalia; order Proboscidea; family Elephantidae; genus Elephas; species Elephas maximus. Next base: position 53,995,349 of record NC_064833.1, on the reverse strand, counting down.
TATTTCTGAGAGGCAATTACCTATAAAGGGCAGAGGGTGGTTCCAGTTCTGATATTTAATTACAGATATCTCACACTTGGTTAGTGATCAATTCCTAAAAGCCAGATATTCAATGCAAAATGTTATCTAGGAGCCTATATTCTATTATTTTAAATGACTTTACATGGCAATACCAAATCCTTAATTGACAACTATCTATGAATAATAAAATATGTACATTGTATAAAGTTTGGGTTTTAAAAACAAAGAGGCATTCTAATGGGAAAGTTTTGACCAGGAGACCTTCTACAGAGAGTGCCTGTTATTCTTACTAGGTTGTCTACTATTAAAGGGCAAGAATACCATCTATTACTTTAACCATAGTATAGATTGCAAAAAAGAGAAAAAAAAATTTAAGACTAAAACTGACTGTAGCTACTTTTATGTTCTAAGAGCTTATTCATAAGCCATGTCAGTGAGATTCTAAATTTTTATGAGTTTACAATTACAATTAAAAAAGAGAGAAAATGGGAAGCGTTGTGGATTGAACTGTGTCCCCCCAACACACACACACAAAAAAAACATGTTGAAATCCTAACCCTCAGTATCTACGAATGTGACTTTATTTGGAAATTAAATCTTTCAGGAGTAATTTGTTAATATGAGGTCATACTCAAGTAGGACTCTACTCCAATATGACTGGTGCTGCTTATAAATGAGGAGAAGGGACACAGAGGCAGACACAGAGAGAAGATGGGCACGTGAAGTTGGAGGCAGAGATTAGTGTTTGCTACCACAGTCCAGGAGCACCTAGGGTGCCAGAAACTGTAAGAGACCAGGAAGGATCTTCCCCTAGAGCTTTTGGAAAGAACACAGCCCTATGACACTGTAACTTTGGACTTCTAGCCTCCAGAACTATGAGAGAATACATTCCCGTTGTTTACAACAACCAGGTTGTGGTACTTTGTTGTGGTAGTAGTAGAAAACTAATACAGGGGCAATTATAATTTTGAGTTCTGCACTGATTCTTCATAGAAATAAAAAAAAAATTAACCCTTCTATGTATTCTATTTAAGGCTGAGACCTTGGGATAGCTGAAACATTATTTGGCTTAGCGCATCAGTGGGTCTTTGTTGTGTATAGGAAGCCAATAGGCAAGGACAACTTAAAATAATGTTTATAAACAAGTTTAATAGGACAATAGAAAAATTATCTCCCTAACTATTCATATTAAAATTAGTCTGATCCAAGGGTTTTTTGTTTTTGTTTTGTTTTCTTTAAATCTTCAGTTTATAACTTCATTGACAGAGTGAAGTTAAGGCAATTTTGTTTTTTACTACAAGCAAGTGAACAAAGACTTATATTTTATTCCATAATACAATATGTAAGAAATATCCATTATTTTGCTTTTTCTTTTATACAACTAATAGATACATATTGTTAAACTATTTTATATACTTAAAGCATTAGAAAGAAAATATTTTTACATTGTTGGTAGTATTACTGTCACTATAGTAGTTATCCCACTCACTAAACTCTTTTCAGTCACACGATTTTCTAATTAATTAGAAAAAAGTACTAAAAGATAATTTTCAGGAAAAAGTATACTCATGACTTGCATATAGATATAGAAATGAAAACATGCCAAACAGTTTATTTTACTCATATAATAAAAGGGATCCAGGCAGATGCTACTATGGACTCAAAGGAACAGTAAAAAAGAAAAAAAAAAAAAAAGCACAAATGTATATGGCCTAAAGGAATGTTGAGATGAGGTGCAAATGAAGGCAAAACAATTTTTCCACAAGGGGGAGGAAATAAATTAAAATCACTACTAGACAGAACAGAGTTGCCATCTCTCTCACTTACCTACAATTTATAAACAGTTGTAATATAGTCAAAGACCATGAACAAAGATAAAATCTGATAAATCTGGAAGGATATGCTATAGAGGATACATAGTTTTCCATTGAAACTTTTTTTTCTGTACCATATCCCCCTTTTCATAAAAAATAATCTCAAAGATCATTCTTGATTGCAAAATAAGATTGGTCTCATTATATTTGGCCTGATTATTCACATAGGTGCTGCAAGAATATTAATTTTACATATGGGTCCTCTTAAGCTTGCATCATTCCAAGCTTTCATAAGGAATCTCAAATTGGACTTTTGAAAGTCTCCTGAGACCAGGAAGTCAAACCAAGAACCCGTCACCAGATTTTGTCTACCATACTTATTAATTTGAATAAATTACTTTCTTCTGTTTCCAAAATAGCCTAAGTCCCTTGGATCTTCCAGAAAATGATCTTCTATATTCATATGGAAGGCTGGGAACCCTGTAAGCTAAGTTCCAGGTCAGTTTTCCCAAGAAAGCTTTGTAAGCGTTGGATCCATGAAGTCAATCTTAGTTCTTTAAAAGTGTCTGTTTTTATCTGATTAAATGAGCAATAATCTCAAATATGACATTCCAGGCAAGGCCTTGGCATCATAACCCACATTTCCAACTATGTCCTAAGTAAAAAAGAAGAACCTATGCAAATAATTATATCATTATGAAAGCAAGAATATTTAATAAGAATTTGCAAATTTTGGACGGGTCAGGCAAGAAGAATAAGATATCACTTACAAATTTTCATTTCAGTTTACCAAAGCAGAGTCTACTAAGTTATTATCAGATAAAGCTTAAGAGAAATCTTTTCTGTATTTATCTAGAAAACTGAACATTAGAGGAACATTAACACTATTCCAAACAAAAAATTTAATCATCCCTCATCAGTTTACGCAGTCATAATTTTTGTACTGGTGGCTCTTGTGTTAGCAGTGTCATGAACCCATCCACTTCGGACTAAACTTCTGGAAATCTTTACTCAGTTCAACAGTTGTGTACTCAAAGGTGTTTAGGTAATGCCATCAAAAGCTGGCATCCAAAAGTACCTGGCATAGTACTTTTGCATTGGGCTCTGAGATAGTCCTTTGTCGAAGACGAAGCCTCTGGTCAAGAGCTAATTGTAGAGCCTTCTGGAAAGCATCAGGGTAAAATAAAACAACTACATAAATGACAAAAGACATAAAATTGTTGTGATTAACTTATCACTGATAATTTTCAAAAATGATACTTCTGGTGAAAGTTCATAACAAGAATAATATAACTGACAAGAAAATTTGGTTGTTTATATGGCTTGTTTATATGTACATTTTAAAGTGTTAAAAAGAAAAGATGTCACTTTGAGGACTCAGGTGCACTTGCCCCAAGCCATGGTATTTTCAATCGCCTTATATGCATGCGAAAGCTAGACAATGAATAAGGAGGGCTGAAAAAGAATCGATGCACTTGAATAATGGTATTGAAGAAGACTGTTGAGTATACCATGGACTGTCAGAAGAATGAATGAATCTGTCTTGCAAGACGTATACCCAGAATGCTCTTTAGGAAGAACAATGAAGAGACTTTGTCTCGCATACTTTGGACATGTTATCAGGAGGGACCAGTCCCTAGGGAAGGACATAATGCTCAGTGAAGTGGCGGGTCAGTGAAAGAGAGGAAGACCCTCAGTGGGATGGACTGACACAGTGGCTACAATAATGGGCTTAAATATAGCAAAGATTGTGAGGATGGTGCAGTACTGGACAGTGTTTCATTCTCTTGTACATAGAGTCGCTATGAGTTGGAACTGACTGGAAGGCACCTAACAACAACAACAACAATATGGCTTGCAAAACAGAATAATAAAACCAATCCAAAAAAATAAGTTTTAGATGTAATAATTATAAACATAATGATAATCCTATTTTCAAAGAAAATTGTGAATACTTCATCAACGTATAAAAATGAATGAAAAGAATCTTTACCAAGAATAAAAGCTTAGTATAACAAATAATAATCTTCACATATCTTACCATTAATATAGCAAGCATGTAATATTATTTGATAGGTACTGTCACATAAGTATGGTGAAAGGATTCAATTCTGATGCACACCTTTTCTGATTTTAAACCACACAGTACCCCTTGTTCTGTTTGAACGACCACATCTTGATCTATGTACGCATTCCTCATGAGCACAATGAAGTTTTTCTGGAACACCCATTCTTTGCAATGTTATACATAATTTGTTATGATCCATGCAGTCAAATGCCTTTGTGTACTCAATAAAACACAGATAAACATCTTTCTGATATTCTCTGCTCTCAGCCAAGATCCATCTGACATCAGCAATGATGTCCTTCATTCTGTCTCCTTATGAATTTGGCTTGAATTTCTGGCAGTTCCCTGTCGATGTACTGCTGCAACTCTTCTTGAATTATCTTCATCAAAATTTTACTTGCTTATGATGTTAATGATATTGTTTTAAAAATCCATTGATTCTTTGAAAGGCAATATGGATTTCTTCAAGTTGACTGGCCAGTTAGCTCTCTTCCAAATTCCTTAGCATAGATGAGTGAGCACTTACAGCATTGCATCATTTGTTGAAACATCTCAATTGGCATTCCTTCAATTCTTACAGCCTTGTTTTTCACCAATGCATTGAGTACAGCTTAGACTTGTTCAGTACCATTGGTTCGTGATCATATGCTACCCCCTGAAATGACTGAATGTCAACCAATTCATTCTGGCACGGTGACTGTGCATTCCTTCCATCTTCTTTTGATACTTTGTGTATCATTAATATTTTGCCCATAGAATCCTTCAAAATTGCAACTCAAGGCTTGAATTTTTTCTTCTGTTCTTTCAGGTTGAGAAATACTGAGCATATTCCTCTCTTTTGAGTTTCTAACTCCAGGTGTTTGCACATTTCATTATAATACTTACTTTTGTCTTTTCAAGCTGTCCTTTGAAATCTTCCGTACAGCTCTTTTACTTCATCATTTCTTCTGTTCACTTTAGCTACAATTCTAGCATTTTGGTATGGGTCAAGAGTAAACACAGAATTACAAAATTCACAAGTCTTTATCAAAGATCTGTTCTCTTCCTAGCGTGTACTAATTCTTTGAGCTCCAACTGGACAAATGAAAAGATTAACACAACAGATTCTCTACCATCTCTCACCCAAGAGAGACATAATCTCTATAAGCCACTAACCCATTAACAGAGGTGATCAAACGTTCAGACCATGAATTTGCAATAAGGAATAACTTTAAAAAATTAGTAGAGAACAAAGATAAATTAAAAACAAGAGAGTCAGCCAGTGCTTTGGCTTCTCCTCTAGCAGCATGAACCACCCATGAGGTGTGCTTCTTTGGTGATGAAGTTTACCTGGTTCTAGTAGGTGAACCCATTGGGCATCTGGTTGGAAAACCTCTAAAAGTATTCAAATATAATTTTCAGGAAAATATAAAATCATGACTCATACACAGATTTAAAAAAATGAACATGTGCTAAAGAACTTTCTTAATCATAAAATGTGAGGGAGTAAGGCAGGTATGATAACCAATGCAAAATCAAAACAGCATAAATACATATTAATAAAGGGAATGTTGATATGAACTGCAAATAGGGACAAAATAGTTTTATTCACATGGGGAAGAAGTATACTAAAATCATTACCAGATGGACAGAATTTACCTAAAACTTACAAAGGGTTGCAAAATTGCTCTAAGACACTGAACAAGGCTGGAATCTGATAAATCTGGAAAGGTGTGCTATAAATGATGTATCATGTTTCATTGAAAATTTTTTTCTATAAAAGTATCCCTATGTCTTATACCTATAATATCATTGCCAAAATGCCATAGAAAGCCTTTACTTACAAAGCATGTCAATTAACTGTGTAAAACATTACATCTTTGGTTTTCCTCCATTGCTTTAGGCTCACTAAGAATTGAGAAGTTCTCTTAGGAAACCTGCAGAAAGATTCACAGTTATAAAGACCACCTTAAATACTTTATTCAATTATTCAGTAAGGGCAGACATTAATTAGGAGTTCCCACATGGCACAAATAGTTAAGCACTCGACTGCTAACTGAAAGGTTGGCGGTTTGAGCCCATCCTGAGCCACCTTAGAAAAAAGGTGAAAGGTCACATCTTCTAAAAGTTCATAGCCATGAAAATCCAACGAAGCGTGGTTCTACTCTGCTACCCATGAGGTTGCCATGAATTGGAATCAACTCTAAGGCAATTGGTTCCTTAGTTCCATAGACATTAATTAATGATGTACAAAAAAAAAAAAAAAATCTGCTTTTTTTCATACTTTGCAAACACCTATTGGAGAGACAAGAAAAAAGGTCTTATATATAGTATGTTTACCAAAAAGCCCTTATGCCAAGATAATGCAAATCTAGACCCAAGAGTAGCTGGGAAGGTCATCTTCAGTGCCTGCAGGGGGTATTTCTTCTCCTCTTCCTTTCCTTATATATCCCTCTCTTGATAAATATGGCAAGAACAAGAATTATCACCTGATTTCCAAGAGTACCCATCTGATCCAAACTGGCAGACTTTTTTTTTAGTCTAAAACCTCAGATCTGTCCCTGTAATAAATGTACTTCTCATTAAAATTGCTCTATCCTAGCCTGTAAATTAAAGTCCCCCTCTCGTGTATAGACCTGAGAATGGCTTCCTGGTTAAGGTGATGGCACCATATCATAAGTTACTGCAAAGTTTGCTCTTTGTCTCAGTTTCTCATAGACCATGAACAGAATAGGTGAGTGTACTAGAGAGAGTGGCCACAGACCAGGGAGCCGTCTGGGAACAATCTTGCGAAATCTTATGATGTTGGTTCTGAGAAAATATCCAGGAAATTAGTATCGTAGTAAGTAATTTATTTTGGCCAAGCAGATGTCAATCTATTAGCTGAGCCCTGGCCTTTAGTGACTAAGAAGGTTGTTCTAGCACTTTTAGTGACCTTTTTTTTTTTATGTGCCTGTTTACAATTTAAACTCCTACATTCCAATTTTTGCCAGGAATAATAAGGGAGTACATATCTTTTGTTATTAATGAGGGAAAAAAAAAAAAAGATGAAGAAGCACCACTTAGTTTAGCTCTGCCTGTCTCTGTTTCATGGCAATTCTAGTTTCCCTTATCAGGGAACCAGCCTGTTACCCAGATCCCATGAAGCACCCCTCACACATACACACCACACAACATATGCAGAACCACCAGGTGTACATGCCCTATAAATTGGGGATAAAGCACCATCTGCCCATGTATGGGTTTCAGTTTTTCAGGAAGGAAGGTATGACTTAGCTGTCTTTTACCCCTTTCTTCACTCATGTGCATGACTGGTGACAAATTTACAGAGACTAATTCCATGACACAGAGACTGAAGCAGGTAAATAAAGGGAGGCATTTGAAAATAATGGTCAGAGAGACTGCCTTTCATCCAGGGAAGGTTTTTGTCTCTTCTGTGTTTGTTAAAATAGCTCACAAAAATCACTCTGATATTTTTAAAATTAAAAAGTTTTCTATTTCTTATAAAACCAGCATATTTCCATTGTAATAGAGAATTTTTTTAAAGGACCATTTATATATTCAGTTAGAAGTAAGATTACAGCCAAGAAAACCCCATGGAACTCAGTACCACTCTGTAACACATGGGGTCATCACGAGTCCAAATTGACTCAGGGGCAATGGGTTGGTTTTTGTTTTTGTTTTGTTTGTTAAGCACTTCACTAGGCTACATATATGTCATGACATGCATCAGTAAGAACATTTTAAAGAATTCACAATGTGTCCTGGTATGAACGAACCATACTTAAACCATTGCCCTATCACATGGCATGTTAAAAGATAGTTTTCAAAAAAGGAAAGCCATGACTCTCACACAGATATAAAAGTAAAAATGTGTTAAGATTTTATTTTACCCCCGTTAAAAAAGTAATGAGATGTTAGAACTGTTCAAATGAGAATCTAAATAAATAAATAAAAAGACATTTATAGATTAAAAGTATTAAAATGAATGCACAAATGGAGGCAAAACCAAGATGGAGAAGGGAAGTCCATCCAAACTCCAAAGGATAGAATTTACATGTCTACAGATAAGAATTATTTTGCTTCACTATCAGTTATCCACAGCTCACCAAAAAAAACCAAACCTGTTACCATGGAGTCAATTCCAACTCACAGCAACCCTAAAGGACCCTAAAGAGCTGCCCCATAGTGTTTCCAAGGTGCGGCTAATGGATTCAAACTGCAGACCTTCTGGTTAGCAGCCAAGCTCTTTAACCACTGCACCATCAGGACTTCCTACACCTCATAGATTTCTGGAATACCTCCCATGAATGAGGTTACATTGAAGGGTATGCTATGGACAATGCATAGTTTTCTGCTGAAGAACAAATTTTTCCCCACATACACTTAGATTGTTTTCAGTTTCTTATTATTATCAATAATGCTTACATAAACAGTTTATATACATTTTTGCTCATATTTATTACTTTCTTAAGATAAATTCCTGTATGTAAGTTCCCTTTTTATCAAGTTATAGATATGTTCTGCCAAAAAATCTCCCAATTGGCTCTCCCAACAATGAGACTATGGGTGCATATTTCCCTCTACCCATAAAGATACTAGATATTAAACTCTCTGACTTTTTAATCTCCAAATTCTCATTCCATTTCAACAGTGACTAAAGGTGTATTTTATACACCAGAGCAGAATTAAAGTTGCTTCATCTTACAAACTGAAAACTTGAAAAACATTGTCCTTGGATTAAGTGACCTCTATGCTTGAAGGCATTAAATGAATTTATAACACAACCATGTTCTTAGGAGAGACAATAAAAGAACCATTACGTGATGTTTTTCAAGAAAGATTATATGTAAATTTTCCTGTGTGTGTGTGTGTATGTGTGTGGATAGATCAGGGTGTAAACAAGAGGAAAAGATAGTGATATGAATGAATCTAGATGAATACAGATACTATAAAACAATAATAAGAAAGTCTTGTGGTCCTTAAAATATACATATGGAATTAAAATACACAGAAAAACAGCACATCTGTTGAGGTGGGTAAAAGAAGTTAAAATGTTCTAAGGTCTTTGTAATATTAAAAAAAAAAATTAAAAATCTTCTTGAAATATTTTCCATCTTTACCCTAAATCTCCTGATATCCAACTTATTATCTTAGAGTATGTCTATGTGTGTGTGCTATTAAAAAAAAAAAAAAAAAAGCCTATTCTAATCACTAGTGTTAAAGTCAGTCACAGGCTAATTTATTCTAATTATTTTGTCTGTAAATTTACTACCTCATTCCTTTCCTTCCAATCCTTTCTAGTACTTTCTAAGACAAAGGCTTAGTAGGCTACAAAGGAAAATAATTGGCATAATTCAAATCAGAATAAATCCACAGAGTTGAGGTTTCATTTATGTCAACATTATCTACACTCTCGATTTCCATTTATTTTCTTCAAGCAAACTTCTCAGACTTAGGCATCAACATTAAGTTCACAGCCCAGGTGACAATGGATCTCCCACAATCGATCATATCCTTTAAATAATTGCCTATTTTGATCTCGCTGAATATGCTGCTGACTTTCAGATCCATAATAGAAGAACCATTTGTTTAATCAGGATTGTGTCAGACAAGATGAGGGAATTATTTGGAAGCCAAGAACCTGGTATCTTTACTTAATAAGATCAACAATACAAATATACAGGAGTTCAGAAGCCCGGCCAATCAACATATCATACATAGGCTTTGTTAAGAATATTTGTAGAAAACCAAGAAAGAATGTAGAATAGATATAACAGTATTATTTTATATGTTTATTTATGTGACATAATTTATGCTGCATCATGTTTAAGATTTTCTATAAAAGCACATTCTAATCTTTGTGGCAGGAATAAGAATCTCACAAAACTCATGATACTATTGGAAAAAGTAAATTGACACTTAGATTTGGCATATTTTGTCAGTTTCTACTTCAACGCTTAGAAAGAATGGTGTTAATCTCTCCTTTCTTGTCACTGCATGCTATATCAGGAACAACCAAATTACTTGTATAAAGTTCAAACTAAAAATAAAATCGTTTTGTTCAGAACATGCCTTTACTCAGCAGTTAGGTGGCATTTGCTAAATGAGCCCTCTTAACAGTACTGGAGAAATTTTCTTCAAAAGGTCATTTTCTACCACTTGAAAAGTGGCTTTATCTTAAGAATTTTTCTGTGTTGGACTCCTAAAGGCATTATTTACCTGCGATAGGGCTTTTTGACCTCCACTTAAACTGACTCTTTTTTTTTTTTTTGGTTATAACTTAAATCTGCTACCATTACTAAAGGGTGTCTATTAACATAGAGTCATTTTATACTAAAGGCATTTGCGAAAAATGAGTAAAAAACTAAGATATTAAATGGCTACAAGAGCACTTTTGATGCCGTAGAATAGGGACTTTTTATCCAACTTTCTTCCATTATAAGCAAGAAAAATAAAGCAATAATTGGAAGAGTATAAAGAACACAACAAACCAAAATGGCAGCGAGCATCTAGAGCAGTGGTTCTCAATTCTGTCTGCAGATTGGAATCACTTAGGAAGCTTTTAAAAAATACTGTTTCCCACACCTAGAAATTCTGATTTAATTTATCTGAGGTGGGACCTAGACTTTGGTGCTTTGAAAAGCTTCATAGGTGATTATAGAATGCAGACAGGTTTCAGACCCACTTTCTAGACTAGACATGATCATTAAACTTTCCTTTATCACTGACATCTTTGAGAATTTGTTGAAAGCTATGGTCATCTTCTCAGAAATAATAATGTATAAATGAAGAAGGTTTTTGGACACTCCTCTCTTAAACCTTTTCCACAGTTGCATTTACAGGAATTTCACATGGACCTAAGTTCACCACTAAGAATCTCTAGTTTAAGGGAAAAAATAACAGTGTAAGGAACACTGAAGCAGTCTGGATCCATTCAGTAGCTAGAAACACACAGTGCTTTGAACAGGGAAAGGCTAATAGGAAAAATTATTAAACTGGACCTCACTGGAGAAGGTGTAGTTGAACCTACTTAATGGCACAGCAGGTTGCTGGTTTTTTCAGGTCAGGTGGTCTGCAGGACAGGAAGGAACACTTCAGAAGGCAAGCAAGGCAGTGAGCATCAGCTGGTGGTGGAGTGTTGGTATGTAGCAGGAATGAGGATACCTACCAGGGAGGGCAGGAAGCCTAGAGCACTGAATGTCCCTATGGGTCTGGGACACAGGAAGATGATCAACAAGTCAGGCTGAAGCTGTATGTCAATACAGGACTGTGAATTCTGGACACGAGGCTATGGCAGAACACCACCAGATGTCCTCATACTCCCATCTCCAACCCTCCCTGTCATACCAGGACATGGCAGGAGAAGTCCTTCTTCCTGCAGTGTCCCTCTGAAGCCCTCTCCTATGAAAACTTAACAATCATGTTCCCTTTTAAGAAACAAAGCTTAAAGGAATTCTATCCATTATTGCAGATCATATATTAAAGAGTGATGTTGGACCTGAGAGGCAATAAACTGATGAATGACAAAAACACTTACTTATCTTGTGTGTATTTAAAAGACACTTGATTCATTCCTTTTACTTAAAAATCTTTACCACTGATTAAAATGTACTGAGTTATAGTATTAAAACACATACTTACAAAGAGGGCTTAAGCATTTGAGAGGATAGAAGAAAAATAGAGTTTGGCATCAACAAAATAAACACTAAGCAAAATTATGAAACCCTCTTGACATTGAGTCAATTGATGGACACCCAAAAGCCAAAGTGTTGTTGTTTTAGGTGTATTGAGTTGGTTCCAACTTATAGGGACCCCATATACAACAGAACGAAACACTACCTGGTCCTGTGCCATCCTCACAGTCCTTGTTATGATTGAGCCCATTGTTGCAGCCACTGTGTCAATCCCTCTCCTTGAGGGTCTTCCTTTTTTTCACTGACGGTCCATTTTACCAAGCATGATGTCCTTGTCCTGGGACTGGTCTCTCCTAATAACATGTCCAAAGTATGTGAGACAAAGTATCATTATCCTCGCTTCTAAGGAGCACTCTGAATTTGTTCATTCTTTTGGCAGACCACAGTATATTCAATATTCTTCACCAACACCACAATTTTCAAAGGCGTGAATTCTTCTTTGGTGTTCCTTATTCATTGTTCAGTTTTTGCATGCATATAAGATGATTGAAAACACCGTGGTTTGGTTCAGGCTTAGTCTTCAAGGTGATGTCCTTGCTTTTCAACACTTTAAAGAAGACTTTTGCAGCAATACCTCATTTGATTTCTTCTTGACTGCTGCTTCTGCAGGTGTTGATTGTGGATCCAAGTAAAATGAAGTCCTTGACACCTTCAATCTTTTCTCCTTTTATCATGATGTTGCTTATTGGCCCAGTTGTAAGGATTTTTGTTTTCTTTATGTTGAAGTGTAATACATACTGAAGGCTGTGGTCTTTGACCTTTATCAGTAAGTGCTTCAAGTCCTCTTCACTTTCAGCAAGCAGTGTTGTGTCAACTGTATAATGCAGGTTGTTGATGAGTCTTCCTTCAATACTGATGCCGCATTCTTCTTAATATAGTCCAGCTTCTCGGATTGAACAGGTATGGTAGAAGGAAACAACTCTGACCCAGAGCTTTCCTGACTTTAACCCATGCAGTAACCCTTTGTTCTGTTTGAATGGCTGCCTCTTGACCTAGGAACAGGTTTCTGATGAACACAACTAAATGTTCTGGAATTCCCATTCTTCACAATGTTATCCGTAATTTGTTATGATCCACACAGTCCAATGCCTTTGCATAGTGAATAAAACACAGGAAAATATCCTTCCGGTATTCTCTGCTTTCAGCCAGGATCCATCTGACATCAGCACTATTCCTGGTTCCACATCCTCTTCTGAATCTGGCTTGAATTTTTGGCAGTTCCCTGTCGATACACTGCTGCAGCCATTTTTGAATGATCTTCAGCAAAATTATGCTTGGGTGTGATATTAATGATATTGTTCAATAATTGCTGCATTCAGTTGGATCACCTTTCTTGGGAATAGTCATAAATATGGATCTCTTCAGTCAGTTGGCCAGGTAGCTGTCTTCCAAATTTCTTGGCATAGATGATTGAGCATCTCCTGCACTGGATCCGTTTTGTTGAAACACCTCAATCGGTATTCCATCAATTCCTGGAGCCTTGTTTTCTGCCAATGCCTTCAGTGCAGCTTGGACTTCTTCCTTCAGTACCATTGGTTCCTGATCACATGCTATCTCCTGAGATGACTGAACATCAACCAATTCTTTTTAGTATAGTGACTCTGTATTACTTCCATCTTCTTTTGATGCTTCCTGCATTGTTTAATATCTTCCCTGTAGAATCCTTCAGTATTGCAACTTGAGGCTTGGGTTTTTTCTTCAGTTCTTTCAACTTGAGAAATGCTGAGTGTGTTCTTCCCTTTTGGTTTTCTATCTCCAGGTCTTTACACATGTCATTATAATATTTTACTTTGTCTTCTTGAGCCACCCTTTGAAATCATCTCTTCAGCTCTTTTACTTCATTATTTCTTCCTTTTGTTTTAGCTACTCTGCATTCAAGAACAAGTTTCAGTCTCTTCTGACATCCATTTTGGTCTTTTCTTTCTTTTCTGTCTTTTTAATGACCTTTTGCTTTCTTCATATATGACATCCATGATGTCATTCCACAACTCGTCTGGTCTTCGGTCATTAGTGTTCAACGCATTAAATCTATTCTTGGGATGGTCTCTAAATTTAGGTGGGATATACTCAAGGTCGTACTTTGGCTTTCCTGGACTTGTTTTAATTTTGTTCAGTTTCAACTTGAACTTGCATGTGAACAATTGATGGTCTGTTCCAAAGTAGGACCCTGTATAGTCACCATTTATGTTGGTGAAAAAAGGTATTTGCAATGAAGTTGTTGGTCTTCCAAAATTCTATGATACGATCTCCAGCATCGTTTCTATCACCAACGCCATATTTTCCAACTATCAATCCTTCTTCTTTGTTTCCAACTTTCCATTTCCAATCACCAGTAATTATCAATGCATCCTGATTGCACATAGGACAGAGTCGAACTGCCCAATAGGGTTTCGGAGGCTGTCATCTTTATAGAAGCAGGCTGCTACATCTTTCTACCTTGGAGCAGCTGGTGGGTTTGAACCACCTACCTTATGAAGTATATAAGATTTTTCAGGTTCTCCTTTCTCCATTTTGGCATTTCCCCTTGCCTGTAAGTTTTCTCTTTCTGCTTCCTTACTGCATGAAATGCTCTATTCTGTCTCTTCTTGAAGTGTTCCTCTTGGATTTTTTTTTTCCCTTTCTTTTTTTTTTTTGCTCTCAAATTTCATCTGATCCATATGCCATTCTAATACGACCTCACTAATCGGATATGCTGTTTTCACCCAGGTGTTAATAACTAGAATAATTATTTCCCTATTGGCATAGTAATTTTAATTTCATGTATTGCCTTAACACAAAGAGGAACTATGATGAGCATTTCAGACATTGATAAATGAGATATCTGGGGACAAAAAAAAAAAAAAACATACTCAGCAGTTTTCAAATAAAAGATTAACTATCTGCTTTCTTAGAGGGATCCCAGGCATTGAGGTCTAAACCAAGCTTAGGGATAATGGGAGCAATAAGTCTCACCTCCTACACAGCTATAAAATTTGCTTCTTCCCAACTAGTGCTTCTGGATTCTCAGGAGTTGTCAAAGTGATCACCTCGGGCTCCACATTAAATAAAAAATCATCAACCTACAACCTGAAGGAGCAGTGTGACCCCCTACATTGTAGCAAATCATGCCTGCTTTAAAGCTAAGGATGAATAAACCTGGGACATCCAAGTTGTGCCAGTTAGGTGAGCTGAATGGAGTCAACTTGAAATTTGATTGACAGTGGAAATGGTCTCAGACTGTGACGCATCAGGCTTTTAAATGTGATATGTACCTTTACGCTGACGTATAACATCAGTAGCAGAACCCAGATCAGCCTAAAGTGTAATCTAAAGGAACCGCCCCTACTGTACCTCAGCAAAGTACTGCCTAAGATTGTTCCAGGCTAAGAGGCATATGCTTCTCTGTGTTTTTTCTATGAATGACTAACTCAGAATCTAATGCAATCAGCACGTGATTTTTTTTTTTTCAGATTGACTTCAGATCTGATATAAAACAGAAGTAATCTGATTCAATCTCATTTTCTAGAAGAGTGCTTTGTGTCTTTCTAAGTGTTTTGTTTTTTCCTTAGAGCATAGTTTCAAATTTACTTCCATTAAAGAGAAGGAATTCATATATATCCTATAATTTTTAAATTCAATGTTTTAAATTCAGTTTTGAAAAACTTCCTATGGTTTATAGGACAGATTTATTTTTTTATTTATTTTTACATGTTTATTGATATGTAATTAACATAAAATTCACCCACATAGATTATATACATTTCAGTGATTTTTAGTATGTTCACAGAGTTTTGCAACCATCATTGTTAACTAATTTAGAACATTTGCATCATCCCAAAAAGGACTTAAACCCTTTAGCAGTCATTCCCTATTTCTACCTCCCCACCAGCCCCTTGCAACTACTTTCTATTTCTTTGAGTTTGCCTCTTCTGGGCACTTCATACAAACGGACTTATAAAATATGTGGTCTTTCTTTCACTTAGCATAATGTTTCCAAGGTTCATCCATAGTGTAGCATATATCAAAATTGCATTCCTTTTTTATAGATGAATAATATGCCATTGTATGGATATACCATATTTTATTTATCTGCTCGTCAGTTCATGGACGTTTCCACTTTTTTGGCTATTATGAATAATGCTTCTATGAGCATTCTTGTACAAATTTTTGTATAAACATATATTTTTGTCTTTCTTGGAGAGACAACTAGGAGTGGACTCGTTCAGTCATAGAGTAATTTTCTTTAACATTTTTAAAAAGCAAATTGCTTTCTAAACAACTGCCTCATTTTAGACTTCAGCTAGCAATGTAGGAGGGTTCTAACATCCTTGCTAACATTTATCACTATCTGAGTTTTTTTTAATTAGCGCCATCCTAGTGGGTGTGTGATGGTATCTCACTGGGAATTTGATTTGCATTTCCCTAATGACTAATGATGTTGAGCATCTTTTCTTGTGTTTATTGGTCACTTAAATATCATCTTTGAAGATATGTCTTTTCAAATCCTTTGCTCATTTTTTGATTGGCTTATTTGGGTTATATTGTGTTTTAAAGGTTCGATGGGTTTTATAGATTCTGGAAACCCTGGTGGAATAGTGGTTAAGAATTATGGCTGCTAATCAAAAGGACAAACAGTTCGAATCCACCAGGTGCTCCTTGGAAACTCTATGCGCAGTTCTACTCTGTCCTATAGAGTTGCTATGAGTCAGAATCAGCTTGATGGCAATGGGTTTGGTTTGTTTTTTTGTTTGTTTTTAATAAATTCTGGATATAAATCCCTTATTAGGTATGTAATTTAAAAAATATTTTCTCCCACTCTGTGGGTTGTGTTTTCACTGTCTTGATGGTGTCTTTTTAAGGACGATGGTTTTTAATTTTAATAAAGTCCAATTTATCTATTTTTCCTTTGCTTCTTGTGCTTTCATGTCATGCCTAAGAAAAAATTGCCTAACCCACAGTCTTGAAGATTTACTCCTGTCATTTCTTCTAGAATTGTTATAGTTTTAGCTCCCGTGTTCAGGCCTATAATTTATTTTAAGTTAACTTTTGTGTATGGTGTGAGGTAGGATTCCACATTTATTTTTTCACACGTGGATATCCAGTAAACCCAGCATCATTTGTTGAAAAAGACAATTCTTTCTCAATTGAATTGTCTTAGCACCCTTTTGGAAAATCAAAAAATTATAAATATGGGCTGAATTTCTGTATAAATAAGTTGATAAAATAGACTGTATGAAAATTAAAATCCTCTTTCCATCAACAGACATCTATAAAGAAGAGAGAGATGGCAAACCACATCATGAGGGAAGATACCTGCCATGATGCTAACAAGAGATTAGTATTCATAATGTATTTTAAAAAGAAAGAAACTTCTTCAAAGAACATAAAAAGAAAAAGAAGAAAGACCAACAATGCAAAAGAAAATGTGCAATGGAATGGAAAGGTAAGTCCAATAAGCAGAAACTTCAGTAAACCATAAGAAAAGATGTTCAGCTTTCTAATATATTGAAATACAATATCAAACTACATTGAAATGTCATTTCTTACACTTACACGGGACAAAAATATAAAGTCTGACATTATCAAGTGTTGATGAGGATATGCAACAATGTGCTTCTCACATCTGCAGCTTGTGGAACTGTAAATTGATACAATCTAGAAAGACATCTGGCAGAATAAAAAGCTATGAAAGCTGCAAGTGTTTTTATAAGTTTTTGACAAACTTATTTGATGGCAAAACTTGACCTGAATTTACTTATAAGTCATTTTTCTACCCAGTGTGATTATCTTTAGCTGCAGATCTGTATGTGTGTGTGTTTGTTTATTATAGGATTACCACACCCTCCTGCAACAATGTTATATAACATACTGTATATGAACCCAATTAATCTTTCTAAAAATTTTTGAAAACATATATTCTCAAACACATTTAAATCCCACAGTTTCAGATAAGGAATTGTGGACTTGTATTTAGTTAAATTGTATTTAGTTAAATCGAATGTGAGTTATGTTGAATGTGAATTAGTTTTGTTGAATTCTTATAGCCTTGAATATCCATCCATACACAGAGAGAGAGAGACAGAGAGATCTAGAAAAACTCTCTTGACATTAGCACAAGGCGTCGTAAAAGGGTATTTATAACAGCATTTTAAAATAGTAAATTGCTGAAACAAATGGGTAAATAAATTAAGACATTGTGATATATTTCAGACAATGGAATTCCTATATAGCAGTAAAATGGACAAGTTAGATTAGCTATATGTGACTGCATAAACAGTATCACAATTTAAGGTTGAGGAAGAAAGCAGCATAGATGAGTGCACACTTTGTGACGGTTTATACAGTATAAGGTGTAAGAACATGCAAAACAAGCCTATATATTATTTATGGATGCAAGTATGTTAAAGTATAAAGAAATGCAAGCAAATAATGAACATTAAATCGGTACAAGGATTACGTGTATAGGGAAAGAAGAGGAAAGCAAAAGTTAAGGGATAAAGGAGGGTACAGAAGGGCTTCAATTCTGTCATTGGTACACAAGTGTATACAATAGAATACAGGTGTTTGGGACTGCTGGCTTGCTACAAAGTTACAATCTCCTCTTCTTCCATAGAAATAGAATTCAGAATTTCGTGCTAGGCAGATGAATAGATTACATTTGTCAGCTTATGTGCATTGAGATGTAGCCATGTGACTAAGGTGTAGACAGTAAAATGATTTGTATTCGTTCTAGCTCTAAACATTAAACTAGCAAGTATGTCTCTTCAAACCTCCATGTTTTGTTTTGTTTTCCCTATAGGCTTCATCCAACACATGGCATTAACTCAGATTCAGATATGAAGATTGGGATAAAACCATAAGAGATAGTAACCAGTGACTAGTTGCCATTGAGTTCATTCTGACCATGGAGACCCCATGTATGTCAGAGCAGAACTGCGCTCCATGAGGTTTTCAATGGCTGATTTTTCAGTTAGTTTTGAGTGTATCTTGAGGCACTGCTGGGTAGACTTGAACTGCCAACCTTCCCATTAGCAGCTGAGCCTCTTAACTCTTAGCACCACCCAAGGACTTCATAAGAGATGTTAGAGAACCAATGAAAGGAATCCTAGTATCTGCTATTTTGGAACAGTTACTTTAAAATAGTAATAGTAATACAAGAGAAACAAACTTTATCTTGTTTACAGTGTCCATTTTGGTGTCTTTGTTTAGCTTTTACCCTCATGTATTGGCAATGAATTTTATATGCCTAACGTATTTTATTATATAAAAAGAGAAGTATCACAGAATATCTGTCTATTCTCAATTTTTTAATGTAATTTAATATATTAAGCTTTTAAAATTCAAAATTTATAAAAGACATAGAAAATACATTATATTTGTAATATGCATTATTTCTGTAAATAAAAGGAAATTGTGTAAGTAACTGAAATTGCTTGTATATTAGTTGCCAAGATGAAAACAGACTATAAAAACCCTATTAGAGAAATGAATGATTACACTCTTATTTCTAACTTATATGATGTTTCTCACCTTTTACTAATCTCTCACTGAATTGAAAGTCAAATTTAATTTAGTGAAATAGGCTGAGACATAATGGCTATTTGCTAAAGATAAATAATAACAGTTTCTAAATCTCTGCTTTCAGTAAGTAGTACATATTTTCATTGGATAATACAATTTAATCTACTTATGATAAAAGATAAAAACAAAAATACTTAGTGACACAGCTACTCTGAATTCATCAAAAGAACAGTGTTGTGAACATCTTACTCTTTTAATATGACTTCTATTCCTTTCTTGTAGAAACCCCCCCTTTTCCATTGCGTGTGATTCTTTTGTTGGCGATCAAGGGACCCTACCATCTGTGATGTAAGTATAGGCAATGGCCTAAGGCTGAGCCTAAATATGGTGATTGTTTTCAGAGGTGGGCAAATTAAGGAAAACTGATGTTTATTTGGGGAAATCAATATGGATACTGAAAGAGGACCTTTCCTTTATTCTTTGAAAACAAGAGCTATCGGGAAAGTTAGTGTGCTTATTGTATCCGTTTGTTTTATGTCAGGAAAAGGGAAGCTTCCCTAAGTATTTCAAGCAGGAAGGGATCTAATGTAGGATATGAGAGGCTTACACAGCCTTTGAAAGGGCTGGGAAGTAAAGTAAAGAGGTCATTGCTAGGTTTCAGGAAATCCAGAAGTGCAGGGTTTGCAGGAAGCTTTCCAGCGGTTTCAGATGCCAGCATAGCAACGTGGGTGATTCTAACAGGACGCCTGGAAGTTATTGGCAAAAAGCCCACACGCCTGCACACAGCTGGAGAATAATGACTTCTCCTCTTTGGCTTTTCTAACCTCCTGAAATGTGCTACTCATTGTTAGAATCTAACAGGAAAATCTGCTGACAAGGAACTCAGGAAAATGTAGCTCCCCGGCACCTCCCTTGTGATGTGGGGAAAAATATAAAGGGCAGCAGAGATGATATTGCTTTACCAACAGGATATCTGGCACAGAGTCTAGGCTGGAAAATGCCTGTGCCCATGTAGCCTTCACGTAGAAAAGTTTCTCTACGAGTGTAAATCATTAGAGTCATACAGAGTTGAAAGATGGAGAGATGGAGTTCTAATAATATTGTTTGAACCCCATGAGCCAGAGATCCCTTAGACTTCCCAGCTACTTAAGGCAATTGGTTAACTTATTTGCATTGACCTTTTTCACGTTGCGTTTCTGTCTTTAAGAACCAAAAGAGTCCTGAGTAACAGAAGCAGAAACAGAGCAGTGAATCAGACTATGGAGTTCAATCAATGGATTCTTCCTCTGATTATAAGAAGATAATTTCATAGTAGAATAAGATGCCTCAAAAAGAGATGATTTTAACAGAGAGAGCTATTCATGCATAGTTTCTACCAGAAATATCTAGATAAATCTTAATTTCAAGAAGAATGATTATAGAAATTCCAATGAAATATATGAAAAAACAGGTACTAGAACTTATATATGATTTTAGCAAGGCTGCAAGATACAAGATCAATACAGAAAAATGGATGTCTTCCTTTTTTAGCAACAAAAATCTGAAATTGAAATATAAAAACAATATGATTTATTAAAAAAAAGTAATCTAAGGCCTATACACTGAAAACATAAAATATTGCTAGGAGTAATTAAGGAATACCTAAAGAATTGGCCAGCATTCAAAGATTTCAGAAGGTAGCATATGATAACAACTGATGGTATTAAAGGAAGAAGTCCAAGCTGCACTGAAGGCATTGACAAAAAATGCAGCTCCAGGAATCGACAGAATACCAACTAAAATATTTCAGCAAACAGATGCAGTGCTGGAGGTGCTCAATCATCTATGTCAAGAAATTTGGAAGACAGCTACCTGGCCATCTGACTGGAAGAGATACGTATTTGTGTCCAATCCAAAGAAAGGTGATCCAACAAGCAATCAAAAAGAACATTTCCAGATCTATCCTGAAGTACAACGCTGTCAGTGCTATGATAATATACATAAACCTTCAAGGAAGACCAGTTATTACCAATATTATTCAAATTTATGTACAAACCACTAATGCCAAAGATGAAAAAATTGAAGATTTTTATTAACTTCTGAAATCAGAAATTGATCAATCAAGATGCATTGATAATTACTGGTCATTGGAATACGAAAGTTGGAAACAAAGAAGGGTAAATAGTTGGAAAATATTGCCTTGGTGATAGAAGCAACACCAGGGATCAAATGAGACAATTTTGCAATACGAACAACTTATTCATTGCAAATGCCTTTCTTCAACGACATAATTGGCGACTGTACACGTGGTCCTCACCAGACAGAATATACAGAAATCAAGTTGATTATATCTGTGGGAAGAGACAATGGAGAACC
Source organism: Elephas maximus indicus (assembly GCF_024166365.1). Lineage (NCBI taxonomy): Eukaryota > Metazoa > Chordata > Mammalia > Proboscidea > Elephantidae > Elephas > Elephas maximus. The sequence continues at coordinate 53,973,915 of NC_064833.1, read as the reverse complement.
TAAATATCAACAGTCAGAAAAGGCCAGTGGCTGACTGTGGAACAGACCATCAATTGCTCATATGCAAGTTCAAGTTGAAAATAAAAGAAAATTAAAGTAAGTCCATAAGAGTCAAAGTACTACCTTGAGTATATCCCACCTAAATCTAGAGACCATCTCAAGAATAGATCTGCTGCATGGAACACTAAAAATTGAACACCAGACAAGCTGTGGGATGGCATCAAGGGCATCCTACTTGAAGAAAGCAAAAGATCATTAGAAAAACAAGAAAGAAAGGAAAGACCAAAATGTATATCAGAAGAGACTCTGAAACTTGCTGTTGATCGTAGAGTAGGTAAAGCAGATGTAAGAAATGATGAAGTAATAGAGCTGAACAGATTTCAAAGGGCAGCTAGCAAAGACAAAGTCAAGTACTGCAATGAAATGTGCAAAGACCTGAAGTTAAAAAAACAAATGAGAAGAACATGCTTAGCATTTCCTAAGATGAAGTAACTAAAGAAAAAATTCAAGCCTCGAGTTGCGATATTGAAGGATTCTATGGGCAAAATAACAAAAGACTGACTTAGTAAGTAAGCATCAAAAGAAGATAGAAGGAATACAGAGGTACTCTACCAAAAAGAATTGATCAACACTTAAACATTTCATGAAGTAGCATATGATCAAGAACCGAATGGTATTGAAGGAAGAAGTCCAAGCTTCATTGAAGGCATTGCAGAAAAAAAAAGCTCCAGGAATTGACAGGTTCTACAAACAGATGCAATGCCGGAAGTGTTCACTTGTCTATGCCAAGATATTTGGAAGACAGTTCCCTGGCCAACTGACTGGAAGAGATCCATATTTGTGTCTATTTCAAAGAAAGGTGATCCAATGGAATGTGGGAATTATTGAACAACATTATTAATATCACACGTAGGTAAAACTTTGCTGAAGATCATTCAAAAGCAGTTGCAGCAGAATGCTGACAGTGAACTGCCAGAAATTCAAGCTGGATTCAGAAGAAGCCATGGAATGAGGGATATCATTGTTGAAGTCAGATGGATCATGGCTGAAAGCAGAAAATACCAGAAAAAATGTTTACCTGTGTTTTATTGAGTATACAAAGGCATTCAACAATGTGAATCATAAAAAAAAAAAATTATGAATAAACTTATGAAGAATGAGAATTCAGGAACACTTAGTTGTGCTCACGTGGAACATGTATATAGACCAAGAGGCAGTTGTTGGAATGGAACAAGGAGTACTGCATAGTTTAAAGTCAAGAAAGATGTGCATCTGGGTTGTATTCTTTGACCATACCTTTTCAACCTGTATGCTGAGCAAATAATCTGAAAAACCAGACTCTGTGAAGAAGAACATAGCATCAGGATTGGAGGAAGACTCATTAACAACCTGTGATATATATGCAGATGACACAACCTTGCTTGCTGAAAGTTAAAAAAAAAAAAGAGGACTTGAAACATTTACTGATGAAGATCAAAGACTACAGTCTTCAGCGCCAGTTACATATCAACATAAAATAAAAGCCCTCACAACTGGACTAATAACCAACATCACGATAAAAAAATATATATTGAAGTTGTCAAGGATTTTATTTTACTTGGATTCACAACCAATACTCATGAAAGCTGCCATCAAGAAATCAAATAACATATTGCATTAAGCAAATCTACTGGAAAAGACCTCTTTAAAGTGTTGAAAAGCAGAGATGTCACCTTGAAGACTAAAGTGTGTCTGACTCAAGCCATGGTGTTTTTAGTGGCCTCATATGTGTGCGAAAGCTGGACAATGAATAAAGAAGACCTAAGGAGTAGTGACATCTTTGAATTACGGTGTGGGTGAAGAATATTGAATATACCATGTACTGCCAGAAGAACTAACAAATCTCTTTTGGAGGAAGTACAGCCAGAATGCTCCTTAGAAGTGAAGATGGAAAGACTTTGTCTCAGATACTCTCGACATGTTATCAGGAGTGCCCAGTCCCTGAAGAAGGACATCACGCTTGGTGGAGGGTCAGCAAAAAAGAGGAAAACCCTCAATGAGATAAATTTACACAGTGGCTGCACCAGTGGGCTCAACACAGCAACAATTGTGAGAATGGCATAGGACCAGGCAGTGCGTTTCTTTGTTGTACATGAGATCGCTATGAGTTAAAACCAACTTGAAGGCACGTAACAACTACAACACAAAGACTTTCATGAAATGTTCATAGCAATGCCAAAAACAAGTATAGTGAAAGGATACAACCCTGATGCACACCTTTCCTGACTTTAAACCATGCAGTATTCCCTGTTCTGTTCAAACAACTGCCTCCTGATCTATGTACAGGCTCCTCAGGAGCATAACTAAGTGTTCTGGAATTCCTGTTCTTTGCAATGTTATCTACAATTTATGATCCACACAGTAGAATGCCTTTGCATAGTCAATAAAACACAAGTAAACATCTTTCTGGTATTTTCTCCTTTAGCCAGGATCCATCTGACATTAACGATGATATCTCTGGTTCCACATCCTCCTCTGAATCTGGCTTGAATTTCTGGCAGTTCTCTGTCTATGCACTTTAGCCGCTTTTGAATAACCTTCAACAAAATTTTACTTGCATGTAATATTAATGTTATTGTTTGGTAATTTACACATTTGATTGGATATCACCTCTCTTGGGAATAGGCATAAATGTGGATCTCTTCTAGTCGATTGGCCATGTACCTTTCTTCCAAATTTCCAGGCATAGACAAGTTAGCACTCTCAATGGTGCATCAGTTTGTTGAAACATCTCAATTGGTATTCTGTCAATTTCTGGAGCCTTGTTTTTTGCCAATGCCTTCAGGGCAGCTTGGACCTCTTCCTTCAGTACCATTGATTCCTGATAATATGTTACCTCCTGAAGTAGTTCAATGTCGACTAATTACTTTCTTTATAGTGACAGTGTGTATTCCTTCCACCTTCTTTTGTCGTTTAATATTTTTCCTGTAAAATTCTTCAATATTGCAACTCGAGGTTAGAATTTTTTTCTTCAGTTCTTTCAGCTTGAGAAATGTCAAGGGTGTTCTTTCCTTTTGATTTTCTATCTCCAGGTTTTGCACATGTCATTATAATACTTTACTTTGTCTTCTCAAGCTTCCCTTTGAAATCTTCTTTCAGCTCCTTTATTTCATCATTTCTTCCTTTTGCTTTAGCTACTCGATGCTCAAGATCAAGTTTCAGAGTCTCTTCTGACATCCATTTTGGTCTTTTCTTTTTTTATGACCTTTTGCTTTCTTCCTGTATAATGTCTTTGATGTCATTCCACAACTCATCTGGGTCTTCAGTCATTACTATTCAGCACGTCAAATCTATTCTTGAGATGGTCTCTAAATTCAGGTGGGATATACTCAAGGTAGTACTTTGGCTCTTGTCCACTTATTCTAGTTTTCTTCAGCTTCAACTTGAACTTGCATATGAGCAATTGATGGTCTGTTCCGCAGTAGGCCCCTGGCCTTGTTCTGATGATATTGAGCTTTTTTATTGTCTCTTTCCACAGATTTAGTTGATTTGATTCCTGTGTATTCCATCATGAGGTCCTTATGTGTAAGTTATCATTTACCTTGGTGAAAAAAGGTACCTGCAATGAAGAAGCTGTTGGTCTTGCAAAATTCTATCATGTGATCTCCTGCATCATTTTAAACACCAAAGCCATATTTTCCAACTACTGATCCTTCTTTCTTATTTCAAACTTTCACATTTCAATCACCAGTAACTATCAATGCATCCCAATTGCATGTTCGATCAATTTCAGACCACAGGAGTTAGTAAAAATTTTCAATTTCTTCATCTTTGGTATTAGTGGTTGGTGTGTAAATTTGAATAATAGTTGTATTAACTGGTCTTCCTTATAGGTATATGGATATTATACTATCACTGATAGCGTTATACTTCAGGATAGATCCTGAAGTGTTCTTTTTGATGATGAATACAACACCATTCCTCTTCAAGTTGTCATTCCAATATGATTGTCTGATTCAAAATAGCCAATACCAGTCCCTCTCAGCTCACTAATGCCTAGGATATTGATGTTTAGGTGTTCCATTTCATTTTTGATGATTTTCAGTTTTCCTACTCTCATACTTCATATATTCTACTTTCTCATTATTCATGAATGTTTGCAGCTGTTTTGTCTCCTTTTGAGACTTGCCACAGCAGCAAATTAAGGTCCTGAAAGCTTGACTACAACCATGTCATTAAGGTCACCTGTACTTTGAGGATGCAGCTCTTCCCCAGTCATCTTTTGAGAGCCTTTTAACCTGAGGGGTTCATCTTCCATCACTATATCAGACAATGTTCTGCTGCTATTCATAAGGTTTTCCCTGGCTAATTCTTTTCAGAAGTAGACTACCATGGCCTTCTTCCTAGTCTGTCTTAGTCTGGAAGCTCAGCTGAAACCTGTCCACCAGGGGTGGCCCTGCTAGTATTTGAATACCAGTGACACAGCTTCCAGCATCACAGCAACATGCATGCCCCCACAGTACAAAAAACTGACAGATGTGTGGGGGAAAATAAAGCACCTAGAATAGCCAAAAAATTTTCAAAAGCAAGAATAAAGTTGAAAGGTTAACATTATCTGATTTCAAAATGTATTATAAAACATAACAATCAATACAGTGTTGTATTTGCAACAAAAGAGAGAAATAGATCAATGGAATTGAATATAGAGGCCAGAAATAGACCCACACATACACAGACAAATGCTTTTTGAGAAGGCAAAGGCAATTCAATGAAGAATTAAATATCCATACACAAAAAAAGTGAACTTTCATCCATACCTTGTACCACATGCATGAACTAAATCTAAATTGATCATTGACCTAAATATAAAATCTAAAACGATAAAATTTCCAGAATAAAGCATTGGAGAAAATATTTGTGACTTTGGATTAGGGAAAAATTTCCTAGCTAGTGCACCAAAAGCGAAATCCATAAAAGGAAAAAATAATAAATTGGAATTCATTAAAATCAAAAACTTTTCAAAAGTAACGGGTAGGTGAATGAAAAGTTAAGCCACACACTGGGTAGAACTATTTGCAAAGCATAAATCTGATAAACAACTTGTATCCAGAATGTATCCAGAATGCTCAAAACGTAAATAAACAAACAGGGCAAAAGGTTGGAATAAGTGCTTCACCAAAGAAGATATACTATAAATTCTGTACAACAAAATAAAATTAAAAAAAATAAAAAAGACAACAACCTGGGAATATAAAGTAAGAATATTATAAACAGCAAAAAAAAAAAAAAAAAAAGGAATGGATTTGAATTCAGACTTTAGGTAGGATTTTAAACTCCTCTTTCAGGTGTGCTCACTTATAACCACTGAACATCTGATGAATTTCTCAGAAATTGTTGGCCTGACTAGTCTTTGAATTCAGTTCCTGATTCTGTCATTAAAATAAAAAAGAAAATGAAGATACACTGGTATCAAATAAGCACATGAAAAGATACTCATCATCTTTAATGATTAGAGAAAAGCAAGTTAAAAACAACACTGAGATACCACTAAGAACCTATTGGAATGCCTGAAATTACAAAGACTGACTATATACCATGTGTTGGTGAGGATATGAGGGAAATAAAACTCTCATGTAGCTGGTCTTATTTGAAAGGTACAACCACCCTGGAAAGCAGTTTGACGGGTTCTTAAAATGCTAACCACACACCTACCATATTATCCTGCCATTTTACTTCTAGGTGGACTCTCAAAAAAGAACAAAGTATATATCTACATGAAGACTTGTACACAGATATTTCTAATAACTTTATTTATAATAGTAAAAAACTAGAAACAACACAAATATCCACCAACAGGTGAATAGATACATTGTGGCATACCCATATAATGAAATATTACTCAACAATAACAAGCAATAAAGTGACATCCTAGATGAATCTCAAAATTATGTTGAGTGGAAGAACCTAGATTTAAATTTTTAAAAAGTACATACTGTATGACTCAATTTACACAAAACTCTGAAATATGCAAACTAACATATAGCGACAGAAAGCCGATCATTGATTGCCTGGGATGGGAGGAAGGGTTTACAAAAGGACATTAGGAACTTTGAAGGTGATGTGTAAGTTCATTATGTTGATAGGTGATGGTTTCATCAGTGTATGCAGATGTTAAATATGTGCATGTATTGGATGTCAATTAAACTTCAATGAGGCAATGAGGAGTATAAGATAATTTAGAAATGAGGACAGGAGCTAAATCAAAAAGGCCTAGAAGGGTTCATGAGGATTTTTAAATTTTACACAGAAGAGGGGAATCATCTAAATGTTTTACGAGGTAACAATTAGCATTGTAAATAACATATTTTAAAAAATAAAATTAGGAGTCAAAATGTGATCCAGGACAGGTGATTTTTCTTTAGTAACCCTGCTGATGGAAGAAGGGCACAGTCCAGCCAGAAAAGGTTCCCCCAATGGTCTGGGTCTTTCAGGCAGTTATATGAGAGCATTAGCCAAATGCAAGATGATCAAGAAAAAAAGTGTGCCTGTTTGTTGTAGTGAGGAATAAAGAATCTACCTAACCTCATAATTTTTTTAATGTCCCTCTCGCAAGATCCCCACAACTCCAGCTATATCAAATTGGTCTTTCAAATTCCAGTAAGTTTACTTTGGACAAATATTTCTATGGGAAGAGGGACTTAGTATTGCATAAATCTGACCCAAATTACCAACCATATTTCTTAATTAAAAAAAAATCCATTGCCTTCGAGTTGATTCCGACGCATAGCAACCCTATAGGACAAAGTAGAACGGCCTATAGTGTTTCCAAGGAGCAGCTAGTGGATTTGAACTGCTGACCTTTTGGTTAGCAGCCAAGCTCTTAACCATCACACCACCAGGGCTCTTATTTCTTAACACTACTTCTTAACAGTGTCCTTCAAATTTAGAGTATTAGATGTTGTAGTGTAAAAACATAAGAAAGTGATTTTCCACCCTCTATTAAGAACCACGAACACTCTACATATGAGAAGTTTAAATTAAGCAGTAAACCAAAAGTAAGAAGACACCAGGGCTCCATTACAAACACAGCTGAGCTAAAGGAGAGTTTCTGTAACTAATGATAACCAGGATATTAAAGGTTCTTGTCCTGTTTTGAAGTGCTAATGTAAATCTAATACATAAAGCCAAAACCTTGACTCATCCACAAATACAACAGTTTTCCATGTTCTCCTTCTGCCAATTTACTCAGAGTAGTCTGTGTTTTTCCCAACAACAGAAGGTAAAAAGGACACATCTCCTAATGAAAGCCATTTGTAACAAGAAACAGTCTTTACTTAAGAAGGAAGTTAAGAATTCAATAAGGTAGTTAGGAAACTAAAAATGCTCTTTAAATTGCACCTTTTGAAGCCTTCACTTGATGTAGTTTGCATCCAAAGTTGGTAGTTTATATCCTAGGCATGTGGAATCAATTTCTGTCCTCCGGATATACATGCAAGGTCCTTCTTGTTCTTCAGACCTAGGAATTTGCAGGATTTGACTGACAAAATAAAAGCTACAATTTTAATCCTATTGCCACCTCCTCCATGACTGCAAAAATTTGCATTTTTCCAGCCTTGAATAGAGAAATGCTATTTAGTAGTGCTTTGTATGTAAAACGAGGCACATCTGTTAATTAGCAAACAGGACTCCACTGATAAAATAGTGATTCTCAGCTTAAAACATAGAAAATGTCCATTAGATTTGTTAATAAAATCTAAAAACTGACTTTAGGGAAAGTTTTTTAATTATATTAACTGCTCTTAAAATCATTTTTTTAATATTTTGACTTGAAATGGCTTTAATAGGTCTCTTTTTTAATCACTCTGTTTTAATCTTATTAAAAGTCCCTTTAAAATTAACTTTTGTGAAATGCTGGCTCTTCAAAATATCATCAGAACAATTTGTTCATAAGATAAACCTCTTTCTGTTGGAGAAGCCAAGGTGGGGTAGTTATTGAAGACGTAAATTCTGATTTAAGGTAGCTTACTGTAGTGGAAGTGGAAGTAAAAATGATCAAACTTCTTTTTCAAATTTTTATTTAATAATGTAGAAACATCAACTTTTTAAAGCAAATTTTGGTGTTTTAAATTTCCCTTACTTGGGGATATGATTTACTGTCTCATAAATTTTTGAATATCCTATAGCACTTGGCTGGCTCAATGGCCTTGTTCATAGTAGATGATCAATAAAAGTATGTTTTGCATTAAGTATGGATTAAAAATAAGAGGTTTTGATTTCCCTCTTCTCTGATTAACTTGAAATGATACCATCAAAAAATATTCATTATCCTAGTAATGCCTGAAATAATTTTTATACTTGCTGAATTTCTCTTCTTAAGACCACCAGTTGGAGTGTAAGCATTGATCTTAACTTGACAATTGTGCTTATAACCTCCACTGAATTCTAGGTGGGACAGTTCAACAATGCCTGACATTAAGAGACAATAAAACATTTCTACCGTAAGTCTTTGGGAGTAAATATAATGAGATGTCCCTGGTGTTATTAGTTGAAACTTTCCAAGTTTCAACTAGTATTAGAATATTCATAGTTGTGAAGCAATTCCAAATGGCATATAAAATCAAATGTGGGTTTCTTTTTATGGAATTTTCCACTAGAGTAATTTAACTCCACCTTAAAGTCTTGATTAAACCTTGGTTTTAATCTTTGCTGCCTGGGTTCAGGACTGAGAGAGAGCTCTTGTTTATTGAACCTATGGAAAGGGTAAGAGCCATTCTTCAGTAGCTACTTGAGAATACCTATTATTACCAGGCATTCTGGGTAACTCTTAAACATCAAGCTCTTACTATACTTAAGACCACAAAGAGTTAAAATTGCCATTTGGAATAGCTTTCCACACAGGATTTTTTCCCAACCTTCCTTTGGAAGACTTTGAGGCATTTCAGAGGAAAAGACAATGAGTAGGTGATCGAGTAAGTCACGTGTTTATCTCCATCCTTCTAATACCAGGAGGAGAATTTGTCCAGGCCTTCATGATGGGGGTAGCGACTCACTCAGTTTGCATAGATTCAAATTTATCTTAGTCTCAAGTTCCTCATGGGACCTTTCTCAAGCATCCAAACTACTTCAAACCTCTATTTACTCTCTTGTAAGGGAAGAGATTGGACAAGATCTAAGTTTCCCAAACTATATCTGGCCAGACACCTTCGATAGATGATCTTTATCCCTGAACACAGTGCCTTGGATATGCTGTATGCAAGATTATATGAAATTCCTGAAATGCTATCTGTCAGTGTGTTTCTCCTCTACTCAAAGCCAAGTATAATGAGTGATAGTGTCACTATTATAAAAATATCACTGAATCCACTCAAATACATAAGAAAGTAAATTTTTCCAGAACTTCAGATTTATTGTGATACACATCATAGCTCCCCCACGTGTCTGTCAGTTTGTCATACTGTGGGGGCTTGTGTGTTGCTGTGATGCTGGAAACTATGTCACCGGTATTCAGGTACTAGCAGGGTCACACATGGATGACAGGTTTTAGCTGAGCTTCCAGACTAAGACAGACTAGGAAGAAGGACCCAGCAGTCTACTTGTGAAAAGCATTAGCCAGTGAAAACCTTATGAATAGCAGTGGAACTTTGTGTGATATAGTGCTGGAAGGTGAGCCCCCCACGTTGGAAGCCACTCAAAAGATGACTGGGGAAGAGCTGCCTCCTCAAAGTAGAGTCGACCTTAATGACGTGGATGGAGTAAAGCTTTCGGGATCTTCATTTGCTGGTGTGGCATGACTCAAAATGAGAAGAAACAGCCTCAAACATCCATTAATAATTGGAATCTGGAATGTACGAAGTATGAATCTAGGAAAATTGGAAATTGTCAAAAATGAAATGGAATGCATAAACATCGATATCCTAGGCATTAGTGTGCTGAAATGGGCTGGTATTGGCCATTTTTAATTGGAAAATCATTTAGTCTACTACACTGGGAATGACAACTCGAAGAGGAATGGTGTTGCATTCATCGTCAAAAAGAATGTTTCAAGATCTATCCTGAAGTACAACTCTGTCAGTGATAAGATAATATCCATATGCCTACAAGGAAGACCAGTTAATACGACTAATATTCAGATTTATGCACCAACCACTGGGGCCAAAGATGAAGAAATAGAAGACTTTTATCAGCTGCTGCAGTCTGAAATTGATCGAGTATGCAATCAAGATGCATTGACGATTACAGGCAATTGGAATGCGAAAGTTGGAAACAAAGAAGAAGTATCGTAGTTGGAAAATATGGCCTTGGTGATAGAAACATTGCCAGAGATCAAATGATAGATTTTGCAAGGCCAACGACTTCTTCATTGCAAATACCTTCTTTCACCAACATAAACGATGACTATTTTTATACAAATGGACCTCACCAGATGGAACACACAGAAATCAAACTGACTACATCTGTGGAAAGAGACCATGGAAAAGCTCAATATCATCAGTCAGAACAAGGCTAGGGGCCGACTGTGGAACAGACCATCAATTGCTCATAGGCAAGTTCAAGCTGAAACTGAAGAAAATTAGAGCAAGTCCACAAGAGCCAAAATATGACCTTCAGTATATCCCACCTGAATTTAGAGACCATCTGAAGAATAGATTTGAAGCACTGAACACTAGTGACCAAAGACCAGACGAGTTGTGGAATGACATCATCCATGAAGAAAGCAAGAGGTCACTGAAAAGACTGGAAAAAAAGAAAAGACCAAGATGGGTATCAGAGGAGACTCTGAAACTTGCTCTTGAGCGTCTAGCAGCTAAAGCAAAAGGAAGAATTGAGGAAGTAAAAGAACTGAACAGAAGATTTCAACGGGCCTTTCAAGAAGACAAAGTAAAGTATTATAAAGACATGTGCAAAGAGCTGGAGATGGAAAACCAAAACGGAAGAACACGCTCGGCGTTTCTCAAGCTGAAAGAACTGAAGGAAAAATTCATGCCTCGAGTTGCAACAGGGAAGGATTCCATGGGGAAAATATTAAACGACGCAGGAAGCATCAAAAGAAGGTGGAAGGAAGACACAGAGACATTATACCAAAAAGAATTAGTTGCTATTCAGCCATTTCAAGAGGTGGGATATGATCAGGAACCGATGGTACTGAAGGAAGAAGTCCAAGATGCTCTGAAGGCATTGGCGAAAAACAAGGCTCCAGGAATTGATGGAATATCAATTGAGATGTTTCAACAAATAGATGCAGCACTGGAGGTGCTCACTCGTCTATGTCAAGAAATATGGAAGACAGCTTCCTGGCCAGCTGACTGGAAGAGATCCATGTTTATGCCTATTCCCAAGAAAGGTGATCCAACTGAATGTGGAAATTATAGAACAATATCATTAATATCACACGCAAGCAAAATTTTGCTGAAGATCATTCAAAAATGGGTGCAACAGTATATCGTGGGGAACTGCCAGAAATTCAGGCCAGTTTCAGAAGAGGACGTGGAACGAGGGATATCATTGCTGAAGTCAGATGGATCCCGGCTGAAAGTAGAGAATACTAGAAGGATGTTTACCTCTGTTTTATTGACTATGCAAAGGGATTCGACTGTGTGGATCATAACAAACTATGGATAACGCTGAGAAGAATGGGAAATCCAGAACACTTAATTGTGCTCATGAGGAACCTTTATATAGATCAAGAGGCAGCTGTTTGGACAGAACAAGGGGATACTGATTGGTTTAAAGTCAGGAAAGGTGTGCGTCAGGGTTGTATTCTTTCACCGTACCTATTTAATCTGTATGCTGAACAAATAATAGGAGAAACTGGACTATATGAAGAAGAATGGGGCATCAGGATTGGAGGAAGACTCATTAACAACCTGTGTTATGCAGATGACACAGCCTTGCTTGCTGAAAGTGAAGAGGACTTGAAGCACTTACTGATGAAGATCAAAGACCACAGCCTTCAGTATGGATTACACCTCAGCATAAAGAAAACAAAAATCCTCACAACTGAACCAATGAGGAACATCATGATAAACGGAGAAAAGGTTGAAGTTGTCAACAATTTCATTTTACTTGGATGCACAATCAACAGCCATGGAAGGAGCAGTCAAGAAATCAAAAGATGCATTGCATTGGGCAAATCTGCTGCAAAGGACCTCTTCAAAGTGTTGAAAAGGAAAGATGTCACCCTGAAGACTAAGGTGCGCCTGACCCAAGCCATGGTATTTTCAATCACATCATATGCATGTGAAAGCTGGACAATGAATAAGGAAGACTGAAGAATTGACGCCTTTTAATTGTGGTGTTGGTGAGTAATATTGAATATACCACGGACTGCCAAAAGAACGAACAAATCTGTCTTGGAAGAAGTGCGGCCAGAATGCTCCTTAGAGGCAAAGATGGCAAGACTGCGTCTTACATATTTTGAACATGTTGTTAGGAGGGATGAGTCCCTGGAGAAGGACATCATGCTTGGCAGAGTACAGGGTCAGCGGAAAAGAGGAAGACCCTCATCGAGGTGGTTTGACACAGTGGCTGCAACAATGAGCTCAAGCATAACAACTATTGTAAAGATGGCACAGGACCTGGCAGTATCTTGTTCTGTTGTGCATAGGGTCGCTATGAGTCGGCACTGACTCGACGGCACCTAACAACAACATCATAACTGATTATGACACACTGTTGTTGTTGGGTGCCATCGAGTAAGAGTATGACACACTAGGATGTCATATTTTATTTGAGAAACAAGGGATTAAGTGATCTCTTAAATTCTTTGCAGTACCTATGAAATCCAATATGATATGACATGGTGACATGTGTTATATAAGACATGTATTATGTCTGACAATATAATATGGCTATCATGAGCACCCCCCAAGATGTGGGTGCTGTAATAAACATGGCATATGGAAAGCTGAGAGGTAGAGAAAGGCAGAATCAGGATAGCAAGCCAGCCATGGTATGCTCTCCTCTAGTATCTGACTGCCCTTGTAGCCATTGAAGACAGACTGAAGACAAAGTATTGGTTCCAAATGATAAGTTTTCTCCTGTCTCAAGAAGCCTTATAATTGCTGCAGTGAATTTGCATTTGACTTCCATCATTAGCATATTAGTCTCCTAGCATTATTAAGAAACATTCAGGGCCACTGTGACCTTGGGCAAAAATATCCTACAATCACAGTTGCTTTATTAAATGTCTTTATTCTAAGACTTTAAATTTTGAGCCAGTCCAGCCTAGGGCAGACAAACGGTTTATTTGGTAAAATAAACACATAAATATACAAGTAAATAAAACCAGCAACCACTTTTCACATCAAAAATAAGTCTTCCAAATTCAAATAACAAATATTTTGAATATACGAATACATTTCAACTGACTAAATATATTTTATATAAATCACTAGGAGAACTGTAACTATAAAGTCAAAAAATCTGTTTTCAGCTAAATAGTCTAAGAATTTCAAATAAAATCTACTCATTTCCTTCAACAATGGCTCCACTCTATAAAGGTAAGATCCAGAACTCTAAAATGTTTTTAATTTGTCATATACCAGACACCTTCTTGCCTAAGGAGATGGGAGGAAAAAAAAAGAGGTGATGTGGAAAGATTTATGGAAAATCTTTTTTTTTTTTTTTCCAGAACGATTTATTTATGTGTGAGAAATTTCCCTTTCAAGGAGAAGAAGAGCATCCAACAGTTAGGACTGAGTTTTGTCCAAAGACATGAAGACTCTACGCCTAAGAATACTGAAAGGATTGCAACAGAGTGGAAGAAGAGCTAAAGAAATTATTAGTTTTGGCAAATGGTTAAAAGAACACCCAAATACAGCTACCTAAAGTGTTAAATATATCACCCACCTGCCAGTTTGTCATGCTTCAGGGTCACCCATGGTGGATAGGTTTCAGCGGCGCTTCCAGACTAAATCAGACGAAGAAGAAAGGCCTGGTGATCTACTTCTAAAAACATGGACCACAGAATATTGTCTGAGACTTTGACTTGCTTACCTTTGGTGGATCATTAGGAGGGACCAGTTTTTGGAGAAGGACATCATGTTTAATAAAATAGAGGGGAACTAAAGGCGAGGGAAATCTTCAATGAGATAGACTGACACAAGGGTCACAACAAAGGAGTCAAACATACCAATAATCACAAAGATGGTAGAGGAGGGGGCAGTGTTTTGTTCTGTTATACACGGAGTTGCCATGAGTCGGATCTTACTCTGTGGCAACTAACAACAACAAAATTTTAAATAAACCGTGAAGATCACGGTAAAGCTTGTGATGGAACTGATGGTTATAAAATGCCTTAATATTATCATTCTGCCCTAACAAGAGAACCCTGTAGTTTCTTTCTATTATAAGCCATATTTCTGTGGCTCTGAAAATGGCAAAAAATTAAGATCTTATAAAGTTCCGTAATTGTTCCTTGGAACACTTCAACACACCCTCCATGGTCTAAATTCCTCCTTAATAAAACCAAAGGGAAATGAGTTGGTGGGAACAAGAACTTCCCAGACATTAATCTGTTTCTGATTTTTTAACAACTCCTTTTGGGAAAAACCAGAATGTAATTTTAGAAGAGGAAAAAAAAATGGAGCAGACTATGAAAACAGTCTAATATACTCCTCTTCGTTTGGAATCATTAGCTAGCCTACACTGCTTCCTACAAAGAAAGGACAGTGACTTTTAATACCTATTTTAGCAAAAGGAGAAGTACTCTTCAGAAGATCAGACAGCAATTCAAAGAGCATCACGACAAACTTGATTTACTACTCAAAATCGTGAGAGCAAGCCTGGTTTCTGGTCTACATGAAAATGTTATTTCAACTTAGAAATGTTGATTTTTTTTTCTTTTTTCTGTAGGCATTTTATATTTTATTCATCTCAATTTTTTCGTTTGTTTTCTTCTACTTTAAGATGTTATGTTGTGTATGTCCATATATTAAAAATAAAAATTATTGACTTTTAAAGTTAGAAATGAATACATACATATTTTTAGAAAGTCTGGAAAATATACAAAACTAAAAGAATGAGAATTAAATAAAATAACTAGAATCCCACTTCCCTCCACCCAGAGATAAATATCTGAACTTTTTAAAATCTTTTTTGTTGTTGTTGTTGTTCCCTTTTGACTTTCTCCTTATTCTCCTTGTCTCCTTCTCCATCCTTAACTATTCTTTTTTATTTTCTTGTTGTTGTTATAATGCATACACCAAATCAACAATTTCTACATGTACAATTCAGTGACATTGATTACATACTTCATGTTGTGCAACCATTCTCACCCTTCTTTTCTGAGTTGTTCCTTAGGGGATATTTTTAGTTTAAGGTTTAAAGATTATCTCAGGGCAATAGTTTCAGGGTTCATCCAGCCTTCATGGTTGCAGAAAGTTTGGAGACCGTGAAAATTTGAAATTTTCTTCTGCATTTTCTCTCTTGTGATCAGGATTCTTCTACAGAATCAAATGTTTTATACATATATAATACATTATGTTTACATGTATGCATAAATTGTGGTGTTGAAGAAGAACATTGAGTATACCATGGACTGGCAAAAGAACAAACAAATTTGTCTTAGAAGAAGTACAACAGGAATGCTCCTTAGAAGCAAGGATGGAAAGACTGTGTCTTACATACTTGGGACATGCTGTCAGGAGGGATCAGTCCCTGGAGAAGTACATCATGCTTGGTAAAGTACAGGGTCAGCTGAAAAGAGGAAGACCCTCAATGAGATGGATTGACACAGTAGTTGCAACAGTGGGCTCAAGCATAACAATTGTGAGCATGGAGCAGGACAGGGCAGTGTTTCGTTCTGTGGTACATAGGATCGCTATGAGTTGGAACCAACTTGATGGCACCTAACAACAGTATGTATATAAATGTTATATAGAGAGAGATCGAAATGTTCAGTAATGGTAACCAGGTACCATCTAGTTCTGGTCTCAAAGCAAAGGAGGCAGTTGTTCATGGAGGTAATTAGCTACACATTCCGTTACCTCTTTCTATTCCTAACTTTCCTTCTTCCTCTGTTGCTCCAGGTGAATAGAGACTAATTATTGTGTCTTGGATGGCCATTTGTAAGCTTTTAAGAACCCAGGAACTATGCATTGAACTAGGAGGTAGAACAGAAGTACTATAGACACTATTAGGCCAATTACCTGGGATGTCCCATGAAACCATGGTCAAACCTGAGCTGCTCAGATCTTCTTTTGAGGATGGTGTCGCTGATTCTCATCCACACTATCACACAGGACTGCTGGCTATGAGTCAAAACTGAATGCTCTCTGGGAAATACCATGAGCCAAAAAGTCTAAATTTGCCACGTCTAATACTACCCTTGCCTGGTGGCAGCCTTCTCCCAATGACTAATTAATGCGGGGTTACAAATGCCTGGCCATTTTGCCTCAATTCCAGGCAACTCTGACGCTCCAGAGTTCACTGTGAAATTGAAAATATGCTGAGACCTCTGTTGCAACTATATCACAGTTGAACTTTTCCCTTTGCCCAATCTTGTTTCCTTCATTCCCTTACAAGGGTGGATACTGAGTGCACTTAAATTCTTCCATGCAATACTCCATTTTTCAATCTATTTCTGAAAGACATAATCCAAGATAGTGGGTGCGAGGAGTGATCCTGGGAAACAGGCTTTAAAATGGAAGTTTGCAGCTGGATCACCAGTCAACTGGCGGATACTAAGGACCCCTTCACTTGAAGGAGATGGAGCAATGGCAGCCCCAAACATTCTACAATAGCTCAATTGTTAAAAATTTCAACTGTGGTGAACAGAGATGGCATATGGAAGTCGATGTACTGTCCAGTGCATATCTCAGCTCTTGAGAGCTGGAGGGGAGCTGTAACCATAAGCAATCTTACGGAATTTTGGAATCAGATGGCTCTTGCTGGGGATTATCAGTGCTTTGGAGAAACACAAAGGCTGAGGGTGATTACCGAAGGGTGATTACTACCTTTTTGAAGACAAAAAATATTAGAGTCAGAGGCCTCCCTTGGTAACATACAAAGTGATTTCTTCCTTCTGTAGTCAGAAGGCAGGAAAAGCTGAAAATACATGTACAATTTATTAGCAGAGCACCCAGATGTCCATGGTATCCACCACCACTATACCAGAGCCTCTACTTCAGCTCACACTTACAGTGATATAAGGATTCCTTTATGAACAACTGGTAAAAAAAAAAAAAAAAATTGCTGTTGAGTCAGTTCCAACTCATAGCAACCCTAAAGGACAGAGTAGAACTGCCCCATAGGGTTTTCAAGGGTGTCTGGTGGATTTGAACCGCCAACCTTTTGGTTAGCAGCCATAGCTCTTAACCACTATGCCACTGGGGTTTCCTGAATAACTGATAGAGGCTGGAAAAGGAGTAGTTTGATTCATGGATAGGTTGCTTCAGTATGTGGGTGTAAGCCAAAAGTGTACTACAGCTACTTTAGGAGAGGTGTTAAAAGAAAATGGTGAGAAATGCACAAAATAGAACTTTGGGTGATGCACTTGGTTATATACTTTGTGTGGACAGAGAAGTGTCTCAAGGTAAGAACATGCATAGATTCATGAGTAGTGGCAAAGGACTTGGTTGACAGGTAATAGAACAGAAGGAAAGATTGGAAGATTGGTGGAAGGAGATATGTGGATGCACCAATGTGGGTGTAAAATTAGTGTAGTAGTAGTAAAGCATAAGAAACTCTAACTTTATGTCTAATAAGAATCTGTCATGTGTCAGTTTACATCTGTCAGTTTGTCATACTGTGGGGGCTTGTGTGTTGCTGTGATGCTGAAGCTATGTTACCGGTATTCAAACAGCAGCAGGGTCACCCATGGTGGACAGGTTTCGGCTGAGATTCCCAACAAAGACAAACTAGGAAGAAGGATCTGGTAGTCTACTTCTGAAAAAAAAATTAGCCAGTGAAAACCTCATGAATAACAACAGAATATTGTCTGATACAGTGATGGAAGAAGAGTGGGAAGTCACCCAAAAGATGACTGGGTAAGAGTTGCCTTCTTAAAGTAGAGTCAATCTTAATGATGTGGATGGAATCCAGATTTCAGGACCTTCGTTTGCTGATGTGGCATGACCTAAAATGAAAAGAAACAACTGCGAACCTCCATTAATAAGTGGAACGTGGAATGTATGGAGTATGAATGTAGGAAAATTAGAATTTGACAAAAATGAAACACATGAACACACAAAAATGGAGCACATAAACATTGACATCCTAGGCATTAGTGAGCTGAAATGGACTGATACTGGCCATTTTGAACTAGATAATCATATTGTCTACTACGCCAGGAATGACAACTTGAAGAGGAATGGCGTTGCATTCATTATCAAAAAGAACATTTCAAGATCTATCCTGAAGTACAACGCTATCAGCGATAGCATAATATCCATGTGCCTACAAAGAAGACCAGTTAATATGAGTATTACTCAAATTTACAAACCAACCATTTTCCTAAATTTTCTAAGTGGGCCCAACAATCATTAAACAAACAAACCTGTTGCCGTAGAGTTGATTCTGACTCATAGAAACCCTATGGAGAGAGTTGAACTGCCCCATAGGATTTCCAAGGAGTGGCTGGTAGATTCAAACTGCTGATCTTTTGGTTTGATCGTTTGGTTTCGGTTTTAACCGCTGTACCACCAGGGCTCCAATCCCTGCAAGGTGCATACCAATCACAGGCAAGCTGCAGCCCAGGACCAGACAAAAAGTATCAAACCACAAATTGTTCACAGCTTACCCAGGAAATGTTCACCAAGCTGGACAAAAGTAACAAAACTGCTGGAGTAGAAAACTAAGTCAAAGTTAACTCCTCAGCGCTTAGGAGGAAAGTCTCTTAAGCTGTTTTTCCAAAGAAACAAGGCAAAAGGCCACATAAAGGAACTCATTTCACCACAGTGATGAGTACCAAGTATGAGGGTCTTTGAGTTAAATGTCAATTCCTGACAGAGAGCATCTAAACAGAGGCACTAAACAACTAAATAGGCAAAATGATTCAATCAGCCAAACATAGTCTTTGCTATCAACCACCCCGTTGTTGGTACAATGGGCTCCTGCAACTATGGTGGCAAGGATGAAGGCTATGCATGGGCTCAGTAACATAGCAGTCCAGGTCCTATAACTAACGTAATACAATCGGCTAGTCACAGAGACAAGAGTTGAACCTTAAATATGACACCATCGCTTGAGTCAAGTAGCAGACTGGTGGAGGTAAGTTGACTATGTTGGACATATTCCACCCTGGAAGAACAAGGATTCATCTTGACTGGAAATAACACATATTCCATGTATAAGTATGACTACTTAGATCCACCTACAAAGGAATTAAAATATTACCTTGGACCAAGAGATCTACTTCACAGCAAAGGACATGTAGCAGTGGGCATGTGACCATTGACAGCAAGATAGATCAGTGGAATAATATTTTGACAGCACTTCTGATGCGCCATCTTGGAGATTAGAGCCTGCAATGATAGGGAACCATCCCCACGCAATATACATAAATTACATAATAAATCCTAATGATTATTTGATGCTATATCCTCAGTAAGGGTCCAGGAACCAAAGAATGGAAGCAGGAATGGCCAACCATACTATCACCCTCTGTGATGCAATTGATGAATATGTGATTCTTCCCTGCAAATTTCATTCTGTGGGTTTAGAGGTCTTTATTCTCTTTTATTCTCAGAAGGGAAATGCATTCACGATGGGACACAGCAATGTAAAGCTACAGTTGCTGCCCTGTCTGTTTAGGCTTCCCATATCAAGAGAGGAGCAGGCAGCAGTGTGCGGGAGCTGACTCATGCTGACTGCCAGAGACAATTGCATGTATAACACAGTGTAACATCACACTGGTAGCTTGAAATTGACCAAAGTGGGAGTAGCTGCAAATGCTACAAATCAAGATTCCCTACACTGCCCCCAGAGTTGGCATACCACTGTCAGCAGGCAAGGAAAAGTGTTTCCTTCATGGCAGGGGTAATTGACCTTAATAATCAGGAAGAGGTGGACATTTCACTGTCAATAGCAGGATACTTTTTGAACTCCAAGGACCTTGACCCAGACTGAGGGTCACTGCGCTTCTCCTGATAGCTTCCATGTGTCAGAGAACTGGTTATTACTCCCACGCACGTTAAAGAGAATCTCTGGACCCATTCACTACAAAGGCTGTCAACATTTTGGCCCCAGAGTGTGGAAATTTTTTTTTTTTCTCTCCCTATTTTCCAAAAACCATCTACTCTTTCCACAGCAGGAAGGACAGTAGGGAGGGTCATTTCCTTCTGGGGAAGCTCCCACCCTCACCACAGGATGTGGTCAGATTTTTTTTTTTTTTACATAGACAAGGCAATTCCAATAGTTTTGAATATATTTCCTGAAATATTTGTTTTTCACTCTAAAATAAAACCATGTGGGGAAAGGCAACTCAACAGTCAAAATTAACAGGTAGGAGAGTATTTCATCTAATTTTTCAAGGACATAGTTTGAAGATAAACTCAGTTTACATTGCACTTTGCATCTAACTCCATACTGTCTGTATCTGAAATTACAATGATTTTGCATTGTTCCTAAATTAGGAACTCTCTTATTTTCATATAGCTGTCTTGATAAGTTTTCTGAAACAAAGGACGTCTGTTTCAAAAGTAAGTAACTTCTTGACCTTCAGAGACAGAATTTGGCCTCATTTATTAGTTTACTTGTTTAAATTTTAAAATGCCAGAAAAAAAAAAAATTGCTGTTGAGCCGTAGCGACCAAATAAGGCAGAGTGGAAGTGCCCCATAGGGTTTCCAAGGCTGTAAATTTTAAAATAGGTTCTTCTTTATGGAAAACCTGGCAGCATAGTGATTAAGAGAATAGCTGCTAACCAAAAGGTCAGTAGTTCAAATCTACCAGCTGCTCCTTGGAAACCCTACAGGACAGTTCCACTCTGTCCTATAGGGTCACAATGAGCCAGAATCGACACAATGGCAGTGGGTTTTGGTTTTATGGGTATTCTGCTACACATGCACGCTTTCCATATACAAACTTTTTCCTCACCAAAATTGCCGTATTTTTTTAAATGCATGTTTAGAAATCTTAGAGCATATTACAATACTTACCTTTAAAAAGCTTTTATTTTTTTGGTTCCCACAAGATTTTCCTATATTGACAAGTGGAATATATATGAGCTATATAACAATTTTTCATCAGCAACCAGTTTATTGAATGCGTGCAATGTAAAAGTGGCAATGTATGTCTCCTTTAATCCTCCTGTTGCCTTAGAGTCAAATTCTACTCATGGGGTTTTCATGGCTGTAATCTTAATGAAAACCAATCACCAGGCCTTTCTTCTGCAGTACTGATGGGTGAGGTCTAACCAAAAGCCTTCAGGTTAGCGCTTGAGCATAAAACATTTGTGTCACCCAGGGACCTTGCTTTAAATTTACAATAACCTTATGAGATAGATTCTATTATTTATGTTTTACAAACATCTACCACATTTAACAATGAGCCCTGGTGGAGCAACAGTTAAGTGCTTGGCTGCTAACCAAAAGGCTGGTGGTTCAAACCTACCCAGCAGTTCCACAGGAGAAAAGACCAAGCAATTTGCTCCTCTAAGAATTACAGCCTAGAAAACTCTATAGGGAAGTTCTGCTTTGTCATATTGAGTCACAATGAGTCAGAATTCGCTCGATGGCACCTAACAATAACAAAAACACATTTACCAAGGGAGGAAATGAAATCTTGGAAAACTTAAAAATTTTTCCCTATCACACAACTAGTGAATTCAGAAGACAGGTTAAAATAAGTTTCTGATTCCAAATTTTGTGCCCCTAACCACTCTACCATGCTTTATTGATCTACTCATCTTTTATCAATATTTAGTTATGTTATTAATCTCATCTTCCACATACATGTTGTACATCTATTCCATGGTTTTCAATTCTGTCTTGAAGTTATCAAACTTATATCACCAGCCTGATATCACCTCCGAGCTCTAGAATATTTCATATCTCCAACTGGAGGTCTAATTAAAAAAAAAAAACCTGCTGCCATCAAGTCGATTCCGTCTCATAGCGGCCCTGTAGGACAGAGTAGAACTGTCCCATAGAGTTTCTAAGGAAGGGGTGGTATATTTGAACAGCCGACCTTTTGGTTAGCAGCTGTAGCTCTTAACCACTGCACCACCTGGGCTCCAGAGGACTAATAGATATCTAAAAGCCAACATTACTCCTTTCCCCTGAAACTTTTTCTCCTCCAATCTTCCCCATTTTAATAAATGTCCACACCATCCACCAGTTCTAAACTAAATACCGTTTACTGCTGTCTGTTCCTCACTTTCTAGATTACTTCCATCCATTGGTCTTATTGACACTACTTTCAAAGTATTTTCAAAGACAATCATTTTTACCTCTCACAATCAGATCAAAGGCTATAACCATCCCTTCCCTGTACAATAGCCATGGTGCTCTTATTGTCTTCATATTTTTATATTTTGCACTGTAATATACATCAAGTACAAATATCTAAAGTGTTTAGGTAGGTATCAAGGATAAAGCAACAGAAAATTTTCAGCATTGCAGAAAGCTACTTTGTATCACTTTCCAAACAATCTCCTTCCTCTAACAGAATTACTCATTACTCTAACTCCAGTCACCATAGATGAGTTTTAAAATTTATTGAATTTAACATGGAATCATATAGCTTGTAGTCCTTTCTTTCTGGTTAATTTAATCATGTTGAAACTCATCCAGATTGTTGCATACAGCAGTTGTTCATTATATTTTATTGCTGTGCAGTATTCCATTATGATTATAGCAAACTTTTTTCTACCCTACCATTGATGGAAATTCAGATGATTTCCAGTTTTTGCCTGTTTAAAGGTATAGCAACCAGCATTGTTATACATGCCTTGAGTACCATCTACGTAGTTTTTTCTTGGCTGTTTACCCAGAAATGGAGTTGGAGAGTTCTTAGGTGGGCATATGCTGAGCTTTAGTAGATACTGACAAACACCACTTACACTCCCACCAGAAATGTGTACACATTTTTGCCAACTCCTTTAAGTCAGCTCTTTTAAGTTGTAGACATTGGGGTAAGAGTGCATTGCTAGGTTATTGTGATTTTTAAATGTTTTCCTAGAGAAGTAATGAAATTAAGCAACCCTTCATATTTTTATTGACCAATGGTACCTCCTCTGTTTTGAAATTCCTGTCAAGAATTTTACACACCTTTTTTTTATCAATTGACCTGTCTTTTTCTTTTTTAATTTGTAAGAATTCTTTCTTACTCTAGCATAAGTTATTTATTAGATAGATGTTTTGAGAATATCTTCTCCCCAGTGTATTTGGTCTTTACATTCTTTTAATCATATCTTTGATAACAGAAGTTTCTAATTTAAATGAAATTGAATTCCCTGTTAGTGTCTTGTTTAAGAAGTATTTGCCTAACATAAGGTCATCAAGATATTTCCACATGGTTTCTTCTAGAAACCTTATTTTTTTTATCTTTCACAATTAGGGCTATTATCCGTCACAGATTAGGTTTTGTGTATAGACAGGAAATCAAGGTTCTTTTATATGTATATATATAGCTACCCAATTGTGCTAGTGCCACTTACTAAAAAGTTCATGTTTTGCTCACTAAGTTGCAGTGGCACCATTGTCCAAAATTAGGTGCCCTCACACATGAGTATCCATTTCTTTATTCTCTTGCATTGGTCTATCTGCCTGTCCTTGTACCAACACCTCAGTGGATGTCTTAGTCATCTAGTGCTGCTATAGCAGAAGTACCACAGGTAGGTGATTTCAACAAACAGAAGGTTTTTCCTCACAGTCTAGGAGGCTAGAAGTTTGAATTCAGGGTGCCAAATCCTGGGGAAGGCTTTCTCTCTCTGTCAGCTCTGGGGGAAAGTCCTTGTCATCACTTTTTCCCCTGATCTAGGAGCTTCTCAGCAGAGAGATCCTGGGTCTAAAGGACGCACTCTGCTCCTGACACTACTTTCTTGCTGGTATGAGTTTCCTTGTCTCTCTGCTTGCTTCTCTATTTTAAATCTCAAAAGAGATTGACTCAAAATACAACATAATCTTGTAGATTGAGTCCTGCTTCATTAACATCATAGGGGTAGAATTTGCAACACACAGGATAGTCACATCATTTTACAAAATGGTGGACAATCACACAATACTGGTAATCATAGCCTAACCAAGTTGACACACGTTTTTGGGAGACACAGTTTAACCCATAGCACTGGCTTCATTAGTGTAGTCTTATAGTACGTTTGATACTTAGAGGTTTAATTCTTATGTTTTTCTTCTTATTCAAGCATTTCTGGACTATTCTGATTTTTTGGCCTTTTATACATTTTAAAAACAATTTGTCAGTTTCTACAAGCAAATAAAAAAATATTCCATTCTGTGTTTTAGATTCAGATTTCATTGAATCTAGAGATCAATACGGGGAGGGGAGAATTCACATCATACAAATAGTGACTCTCAATCCATGTAAACAGCATGTAATGCCACTTATGTAGGTTTTCTATAATTAGGAATACTTTGTAGTTTTTAAAGTAGAAATAGTTCACATCTTTTGTTAGATTTATTACTTCCTAATGCAGGTATTTTTGGTATTCTATTAAATGGTAGTGCCTTTTTTTTTTAATTGATTATTGCTTTTATATAGAAAAAAATTTCGTATATTTTAATCTTGTGGTCAGCAACCTTGCTAAATTCACTTATTTTTTCCAATAGTCACTAGATTATTTTGATATTTTCTTATACACATTCAGATCATTTATAAAAAAATGATAATTTGGTTTCTTTCTGATCTTTATATATCTTATTTCTTTAGCTTTCTTACTGCACCGGCTAAAACCTTTAGTAGAATGTTGACTAGAAGCAGTAATAGTGGGCATATCACATTCCAAAATTTAGAGAAAAAATGTTCAATATTCCATCAATATAATTGATATTAGCTGTTGGTTTTTTTAAGAAGCCCTGGTGGGCGTGTGATTAAGCCCTCAGCTGCTAACTGAAAAGGTGGCGGTTTGAACCCAATAGCTGCTCCATGGGAGAAAGATGTGGCAGTCTGCTTCCGTAAAGATTATAGCCTTGGAAACCCTATGGGGCAGCTCTGCTCTGTCCAACGGGTCGCTATGAGTTGGAATCAACTCTGTGGCAACAGGTTTGATTTCTTGTTTGTAGCTTTTTATAAAGATAACTTTTATCAAATTAAGAAACTTCCTATATGGCACTAGTTTAAAAAAAAAACTTTGCCCAGAGTTAAATCATGAATTAGTGTCAAATTTTATGAATACTTTTTCCTGTGTATTTTGAAAAAAGTATGAATTCCTTTCTATTAATTGATTTTCAAAATTAAATCAATGTTGCATTCCTGGAATTAATCCCATTGAGTCCTGATATGTTATCTTTTTTTTTTTTTTTTTTACTGCTATTTGATATAGTATAGCAGTAATACAGTATATAATGTTTATATCATTCTTATATAATATTAATAATACTAATTATATATAATATTTGATATCAAAAAAAGATCCACAGCCAATGAGTTGACTCCAACTCATAGCAACCCTACAGAACAAAGTAAAACTGCCTGTAGGGTTTCCAAGGCTGTAAATCTTTACAGAAGCAGACTGCCACATCTTCTCCCACAGAGTAGCTGGTGGTTTCAAACCGCTGACCTTTCAGTTTGCAGCCAAGCGTATAACCACTGTGCCACCTGGGCTCCTAATAGTACTGATCAAGCATCATTGCATTTGATGTGCTGGAGTTACATTTAAGAATTTTTTTTATCTATGTTTATAAAGACTATTGTTCCATAATTTTATTTTTGTTTTTGTCTCTCAGGTGTTGTTATTATTAGGGTTTAAAACACAACAACAACCAGTTGCCTGGAGTTTACTGCTAATCATGGTGACTCCATGTGTTGCAGCGTAGAACTGTGCTCCACAGAGTTTTCAAGGCTGTGATCTTTTAGAAGTAGATATCCAGGCCTTTCTTCTAAAGCAACTTTGGGTGGGTTCCAACAGCCAAACTCTTAGACATCAAATGCTTAACCATTTACACCACTCAGGAACTCCACTAGGGCTATGCTGACCCCACAAAAAAATTGCGAAATGTGTCTCTTGTTCTCTTCTCTGTATGATATTGGTATTATTTTTTAAATGTTAGTAAGAACTGTAATCTTACCATAGTAACAGAGCCATAATAATAAGGAAATGAAAATTTTAGATCTGAAAAATATAATCTCTGATTAAAAATTTATAACCAAAGCCAATAAATTGCTATCGAGTCAATTCCCACT
Organism: Elephas maximus indicus; assembly: GCF_024166365.1. NCBI lineage: Eukaryota > Metazoa > Chordata > Mammalia > Proboscidea > Elephantidae > Elephas > Elephas maximus. Next base: position 53,947,637 of record NC_064833.1, on the reverse strand, counting down.
CATAGCCAACATACAGGACAGAGTAAAACTGCCCTGTAAGTTTTCTAAGGAGCTGCTGGTAGATTCAAACTGCTGACCTTTTGGTTAACAGCCATAGCTCTGAACCACTATGCCATTAAGAACTTACTATTGTTGTTGTTAGGTGCCGTTGAGTAGGTTCTGATTCATGGCTACCCTATGGGTTTAACCGAAGAAGCCTAGGAGGTGTGCAAACAGTTTGCAATCAGCTGCTAATCTAAAGGTTGGCGGTTCTAGCCAATGCAGTGTCTCTGCAGAAGTAAGGTCTAAAGAACTGCTTCCATAAAGATTAAAGGCAAGAAAACCCTATGGAGCACTTCTATTCTGTAACGGATGGCGTCTCCATGAGTTGGGGGCTGACTCGACAGCAGTAAACAACAATGTAACAAAAGATAGGATTCATGAATTAAAAGACAGATCAATGGAATATTTCCAAACTGTAGCATGGGGCAAAAAGAACGTGCTAGACCAAAAGAGATATGTGAGATATAGTCACATATCTAAAACACATGGAATAGGACACCAGGGCCCTTTCTGGAGTTAAAAACTTAATAACAATGACAGCCTTTTTCTTATAGCTTTGATTTTAATGTATTACATCATTAGAAAAGGTTGGTTTTGGATGTGGAAATGCAGAAGAAGGAATTTATGTTTAACAAACCAAACTGATAGGAGAGTGACTTTTTTTTTCCTTACCTTGATGTAAAGCACAAATATAAGATGTTAATAGGGTGTGAGAAGACTAACATTACTGGAGAATTATGGACAACAGAGCCATAAATATTTGAAAATGCCATTGATTATTTTTAGGCTCTCTTGACAAAGTTTCGCACTTAATATTCGAACCAGTAAAGTATAAAGCTTTTAAAACCCTAGATATTAATTTACAGAACTGTGATGTATTTTTTTAACTTAACATTCTGATTGTTCAAATGGTTTTTAATTATAGTGTCAATGAGGATGCAGAAAGAAACCACCTGGAACCTCACTTAATTTCTGCCAGAAAACTGTCTTCAATTTTATAAGCTAAAGATTTAGGAGAAGGGATGTTAAATCTTATATGAAACAAGACAGTTGGTTGAGTAACAGGCCATTTATCTGTCCTTGTCAAGACAAGACAGGTTTCAGGATCTTAAAAGTCATTTGAATGTACTCAATGAGAGTCAAATTGCTTTAAACAGGCTGTCCTGTTACAATATAGATATATTAGGTTTCAGCTATGTCCTCTATTCCAAGATACAGTTGGAATGATCTTTTCTAATAAAACTAAGTCCATGCTAATATTTTTATTGCCTTCTTGTGCATAATGTACTTTTCTATAGCCATCGGTATGGATTAAAAAAAAAAAAAAAACACCAAACCCATTGCTGTCCAGTCAATTCCAACGCATAGAGACCTTATAGGACAGAGTAGAACTGCCCCGTAGAGTTTCTGAGGAGCGGCTGGTGTATTTAAACTGCTGACATTCTGGTTAGCAGCTGAGCTCTTAACCATTGTGCCACAGGGCTCCTGGTTCAGCATGGATTAAACCTCAACATAAAGAAAACAAAAATCCTCACAATTGGACCAATAAGCAACATCATGATAAACGGAGAAAAACTTGGAAGTTATGACAGATTTCATTTTACTTGGATCCACAATCAATGCCCATGGAAGCAGCAGTCAAAAAATTAAAAGACCTATTGCATTGGGAAAATCTGCTACACAAGACCTCTTAAAAGTGTTAAAAAAGCAAAGATGTCCCATTGAGGAATAAGGTGCACCTTACCCAAGCCATGGTATTTTCAGTCATCTCATACCCATGCAAAAACTGGACAATGAATAAGGAAGACCTAAGAATTGATGCCTTTCAATTATGGTATTGGTGAAGAATATTGAATATAGGACGAACTCCCAGAAGAATGAATAAGTCAATCTTGGAAGAAGTACAGCCAAAGTGCTCCTTGGAAATGAGGGTGGTGAAATGTCTTTTCATCTATTTGGGACATGTTATCAGGAGGGACAAGTCCCTGGAGAAGGATGTTATGCTTGGTAAGGTAGAGGATGGGTGAAAGAGAGGAAGACCCTCAATGAGATAGATTGGCACAGTGGCTGCAACAATGGGCTCAAACATGGCAACAATTATGAGGATGGTGCAGGATCAGGCAATGTTTCCTTCCATTGTACAACAGGTCACTATGAGTTGGAACCAATTCGACAGCACCTAACAACAACTTTCTTTTCATATACTTCTAGAAGATGGATAGGGTTATCTTTTATTTAAATAAATTTGTATGTGTTCCTATAAACACATACATAAAAGCATTTATAGAGTTTGCAACTACTGTTCAAAAGAGGAATAGTAAATAATTGCTAAAACAAGTATAAAATACTGTCTGACTCTATGTGAGTGATTGACTTTAGCCAGAAAACATACCTTGAACAGTTAAACAGATGGAAAGATTACATTTGTATTATAATTAACCAGTTTAGTAAACTCTGACTTGAGGCACCGTGTGTGTCAGAGTAGAGCTATGATTCCTAGGGTTTTCAATGGCTCATCTTTTTCAAAAGTAGATTGCCAGGCCTTTTGTCCAAGGTGCCTATTGGTGAAGTTGAACCTCCAACCTTTCAGTTAGCAGCCAAGCACATTAACCATTTGCACCACCCAGTGACTCTTGTTGTTGTTATGTGCCTTTGAGTTGGTTCCGATTCATAGCAACCCCAAGTACGAAAGAACGAACAAAACGCTGTCCAGTCCTGCATCATCCTCACAACTGTTGTTATGCTTAAGCCCATTGTTGCAGCCATGGTGAAAATCCGTCTCATTGAGGGTCTTCTTTTTTTTTTTTTAATTGTACTTTAAGTGAAACTTTACAAATCAAGTCAGTCTTTCGTATAAAAACTTATACACACCTTGCTATGTACTCTTAGCTGCTCTGCCCCTAATGAGACAGCACACTCCTCCTCTCCACCCTGTATTCCCTATGACCATTCAGTCAGCTCCTGTCCCCCTCTGCCTTCTCATTTTGCCTCCAGACAGGAGCTGCCCACATAATCTCATGTGTCTACTTGAGCCAAGATGCTCACTCCTCACCAGTATCATTTTCTTTCTACAGTCCAGTCTAATCCCTGTTTAAAGATTTGGCTTCAGAAATGGTTCCAGTTTTGGGCTAACAGGGGGTCCAGGGACCATGACCTCTGGAGTCCCTCTAGTCTCAGTCAGGCCATTAAGTCTGGTCTTTTTATGAGAATTTGAGGTCTGCGTCCCACTGTTCTCCTGCTCCATCAGGGCTTCTCTGTTGTGTACCTCGTCTGGGTAGTCATTGGTGGTAGCCAGGCAGCATCTAGTTCTGGTCTCAGGCTGATCTAGCCACACTCGAAGTGGGATGCAGAATGTTTTCTTAATACATTTGGTTATGTTAATTGGCCTAGATGAACCCTGAATCCGTGTTCCACAGACCCCAGTCCCTGCTACTCTGGCCTTTGAAGCATTTGGTTGTATACAGGAAACTTCTCAGCTTTTGGTTGAGGATCTTCTTTTTTGCTGACCCCCTGCTTTACCAAGCATGATGTCCTTCTCCAGGGACTGGTCCCTCCTGACAACGTGTCCAAAGTAAGTGAGATGAAGTCTCACCATCCTTGTTTCTAAGGAGCATTCTGTCTGTTCTTCTTCCAAGACGGATATGTTCATTCTTCTGGCAGTCCATGGTTTATTCAATATTCTTTGCCAACACTGTAATTCAAAGGCTTCAATTCTTCTTTGGACTTCCTTATTCATCGTCCAGGTTTTGCATGCATATTACGTGATTGAAAATATCATAGCTTGGGTCAGGCACACCTTAGTCTTCAAAGTGACATCTATGCTTTATAACACCCTAAAGAAGTCTTTTGCAGCAGATTTTCCCAATGCAATACGTCATTTAGTTTCTTGACTGTTGCTTCCATGAGCATCGATTATGGATCCAAATAAAATGAAATCCTTGACAGTGTCAACATTTTCTCCATTTATCATGGTGTTGCTTATTGGCCCAGTTGTGAGATTTTTTGTTTTCTTTATGTTAAGGTGCAGTTCATACTGAAGACTATAGCCTTTGATCTTCACCTTCAGCAAGCAAGATTGTGTCTTCTGCATATCTCAGGCTGTTAATGAGTCTTCCTGCAATCCTGATGATGCATCCTTCTTCATATAGTTCAGCTTTTCGAATTATTTGCTCAGCATACAGATTGAAAAAGTATGCTGAGTAGATACAACCCTGATGCACACCTTTCCTGATTTTAAACCATACAGCATCTCCTTGTTTTGTTTCAACGAGTGCCTCTTTATTTACCATGCACAGTTTCCTCACAAGTACAATTAAGTGTTCTGGAATTCCCACTCATCGCAATGTTACCCATAATTTGTTATGATCCACACAGTCGAATGCCTTTGCATAGTCAATAAAACACAGGTAAACATCTTTCTGGTATTCTCTGCTTTCAGCCAAGATCCATCTGACATTGGCAATGATATCTCACATTCCACATCCTGTTCTGAACCCGGTTTGAATTTCTGGCTGTTCCCTATGGATGTCCTGCTGCAAATATTTCATAATACTGAGAAACATTTCATTTGAATAGTTTCTTCTCCTTTATCTTTGACAAAGCATCAAACTTTTAAATGTGTTTATAATTAAACCTATGGAAGACATAAGGAGCAGCTATTGTGTTTTCATTAGAGTGGCAATCAGGCATACTCTGTAATTTCAACCATCTTTTGAGCTGATATCAGCAGCCACACTGTGACTTCAATCTCAGTCTGTTTTCTATAAAGTTTTGTCAGATAATCAGTTTTCCTCCAGGGAAAGTGCTAATGTTGATGAACGCTGTTTTTTGGAAAATAATCCTTGAAAAAGCAATTTATGATTTCTCTTTATTTGTGCCTTTGATAGTATTTTTTTACTTCCTGTTCACTCTGTTGGTGAAAAAATAGTTCTGCCCTAGAGTCACGGAGATAGCTAAACGCATGGCACCCAACACTGGACAGATGAGGTTGCTAGCAGTTTATTAGCCAAATACAGTCATAGCCTAGGACAGGAAAACACCACATACTATGCAGGGCCATACAAGAACAAGTTTAAGGGTTATGGGAGGTGAGGTTTGTAGTATCCAGAGGGTGGGGTGACCTGCAGGGGTGATTGGCTTGTTTGAATAATTGCATGGACTGGCAGGAACCTTAAGTTCACTACTTGGGGATAAGCAGGCATTGTGCCTGGTCCTGGTGATAAGGGTAGTTGTTTAGCTAGTGGACCTTACCCACGGAAGTATAGTCTGAAGGGAAACTTAAGGTTAGGCAATTTAATGCACTTCTCATTTTACCAGATGTCAAGGCAGCATTTAATATTGAATCTTAATTTCAGGCCATAGATAATACATTTCATAACACGTCAGTTCTATTTAACATATAAGGCCTAAATAAAGTCTTTGAATACAACCATAATTCCTTATACCCAAGATACCAACAATTTTAAGAGTGCTATTTATTAAGTGCTCTGAAACTGTGAAATTCAGAGCCTCTGATCTATTCAGACTTTCTATTTCCTCTTACTCAAATAATGAAATTTTAATATTTTCTAAGATTTTATTTCATTTAGGTTTTCAAATGCATTACTGTTTAATTGTTCATAATATCCTTGTAGTTGTTTTTTGATTATTGTTCTCTCCAGTATAATTTCCACTGTTTCATTCTGATTTTCTCTTTATTTTATTCTTTTCTTAATTAGTTTTGCCAAATATTCATCAATCTTATTAATATTTTCAAATAATTAACTTTGGGTTTTATTAATGGTTATTTTTTGTGGATATCATTCTCTATTTTATTGATTTCTTCTTGGTATTTATTTTGATATGTTGCCCTTTCTTGTTTTTTCAGATCAAAGTGTTTATTAATTTGTCTTTTGCTAAAAGATTGCTATGAGTCAGAATATACTCCACAGCAGTGGGTTTGGTTTTCATCCTTATTTACAGGTAGTCTCTGACTTACAATGTATTCAGGTTACAACAAACCACACTTGTGACTCACCTTTGTGTGTGTGTGTGTGTGTGTGTGTATTATTGTTAGTAATATGAACTACATACATGTTGCAGTGTGTAATTTGCCAATGTTATCATTCTCAGATGCGTCTCGTGGATTTGAACTGCCAATCTTTTTGGTTAATAGCCACAGCACTTAACCACTACGCCATCCAGGTTTCCAAACATAGATGATCTAAATCAAGATGTGATAAAGTGGTATATCTATCACTCAATATGACAGCTGTGATTCAGCCTCTGGATCAAGGTGCAATCGCCACCTTCAAGGCATAATACATATGGACCGTTTTTGCTCAGGCATTTGTTGAAACAAATGAGGGCATGGGGACATTATGCAATTTCTGGAAGAATTACAATATTCTTCAGTATATCCAGAACATTGTGTCTTCCTGGGAAAAAGCTACAGGAAAATACATGCAAGAGGTATGGAAAAAAATTGCCGAGCTCTGTGAACATACTCCAAGCATTTCATCAGAATAACATGAATGATGGAAGGGAACAGTGGAAAAATAGTCCATATGGCAAGAATGCTTGATATTGCCGACGTGAAACAGCTCATAGATCACGAAGAAGGGGAATTGAGAGATCAGTACTTAATGGATTTTGAAGAGGAAAGAAATGCTGAAGAAGAAAGAAATACATAATGAGAAAGAAGAGAAATGGTCAAAAATTTTTACAGTGAAAAGATTAGCTGAAGTTTTTTCTAAACTAAATCAGGGGCTTCACTTGCTTGAAAACATGGACCCAAACACTGATTGCTTTGTTGAATTAAATAGGCAGATCTGGGAAGCAGTGAGATGTTATCATGAAATACATGAAGAAAAAAAGACAAGGACCATATAGACAGCATGCACTAATTTTCTGACATCATTCACAGGGATAATCCAGGCGATCCAGTCAGTTATTACTGAAACTGACAAGATGCCAACATCATCCAACTCTACATCATCAGAGTAAATTTTTATGCTTTGTATGTTTGTATGATTTTTATGTATGTATTTTTTTATGTATTGAAATATATCTGTAAGTTTATATGTAATGTTTCCAACCCCAAAGACAAATAAAGATCAGATTTCTAATGATACTGATAATAAAAGTCAATAATAATCACAACTAAAAAACAAATAAGTTATTGGACTTATGTCCTAACTGACTTACCATGAAGTCATCAGAATGGAGCCATCATAAGTCAGGCTATCTGCAATGGTATATTTTTCAATTTCTAAACAGAGTTTTTTAATTACTCTTTTTTATTTAAAATGTCCTTTTATTGTTATCAAAGAGCATAGCCAATATGATTTTTTTGAATTGAGGATATCTTCGTGGCTCAGTGCATTTTTTATTCATTCTATGTAGAGTTCTATACATCTGTTCTAACTTATCAATTGTGTCATTTAAACCTTTTATATCTGTATGGGTATTGTATTAACAAATGTCATTGGTAGGCTCAGATTGATGGGAACATTAGATACGAGCAATACTTGGATATATCAAACAGGAATACAGCCAGGATACCTGACACAGAAATCTGCAACATTATTCAGAACATAAGGAGCCAGAAGCTTCTAAACCCTCATTGTGGAGATAGACAGCCCCTGAAGGTAATATCTGAGACAGGAAAGGTCATATCAGTCCTTGTAGACTTAACTCTCCTTTTAGGGCATGTCTTATATATGTAAATCTGAGGCAGTTTTGCAAGAGACTGGCATAGATATGTGCCAGAAGCCAACTCATCGGGGTCTGAGCCACATCATCAGTCACGGAGTTATTCGGTATACAGGATGATTGTGTTTATATGCTTTTCTAGTCCACTAATTCTGCTTCATTCAGTCTTTATTTTCTCAAATGTCTCCTTATATTTCTCAGCTTGGTTCGTTTGGATACCTGGCAAAAGGAGAGAACACTGAGGTATTAGCGAATGCTCCTTCTAGGGAGTTGGTGGTGGGTGGGAATATTTCTCAGGTGAAAAGACTTTGGACTTACCACCAGGGCTATTCACCTCTTTGTTCCTAGCCAGACTTGATCTCCTGGTGGCAAAGTGATGGAAAAAGGCTGAAAGCAACAAACCACTGAATTCAGGAGCTGCCTAAATTTTCCCTATTGCTTCTTTTAGCAAGGGCTCACTGCTGTTTTCCACCTCAGTGTACCCACAGGGCAGGCAAAGATAAGCCTAAGACACTGTGGGAGATGAAAGAACAAAATAAAAAAAAAAAAAAGTCAACTCTTTGGCATCTAACCCTCTTTTTTTTTTTTAAATGAGCTTCTGAGTTTTGAATGATTTTAGATTCACAGGAAAAGTTGCAAAGATAATACAAAGAGTTTACCTTTCATCCAGTTTCCCCTAATGTTAACATCTTATGTTTGTCAAAAATAAGAGATTAACATCTGTACATTACTATGACTAAAACTCTAAACTTAATTTAAGTTTCACCAGTTTTTCCACTAATGCCTTTTTTCAGAAAGATCCAAGATCCTGTCCAGGTACTACAATGAATTTAGATGTGAATCTTTTTCAGTTCAAACAGGCCACCATTTGCAAGCTATTGTATGAGTCGGAACAGACTCGACAGCAGGGAATTTGGTTTGGGTGGGTGTGAGAGAAAGTCCAGGCACTTACCAAAGACTTTTATAAATTTCCTATTTCAAATTTTGCTTCTGTACATCATACCATATGGAGTTCCGCATTTGGTGGCCCTATGTGTTTTCTTATGCTAATTTCTCTGACTCAAATGCTCTTTCTGTCCATTGTTAACGTTATTACCCCATCAAGTTTCTTTTTTTCAAAGCCTTCTTGAATCTACCCTAAAAAAAAACCCTACATACCCCAAAAGAACTAATCGTTCTCTTCGCTGGGGCACCTGGTGTTTCTTTCACATCCTATCATAGAATTTAGTAGTTCGAATTGTACTCGAGGTGACTACCTATAGTCATTCTTTCCTGCCAGAGAGAATCTCTATTCTCTCTTCTTCTCAGCCTTTCTTTTCCTACCTCAACATATCTACGTTAATAATTGTGTCTCAGTGCTGTGTGAGTCTCAACAGAAAACTGACACAAATCCCGTACCAAAATCGTATTCCTTTCTATCCCCAAACGTAAGCTCTGTGATGAAATATATACATATATATATTTGAGGACAGGTGCTATAACAATCAATATTTTAACCTCTGTGCCTTGCTTATAAAATGAGTTGAAATACATTTTTTCTAAAGAGATTAAAACTTTGTGAGAGCAAAACAATTCATGGGAAAACCAATAAAAATCAAGTTGGGTGCCTTTTAGTGTAATGGTCCTAAGCTTTGGGTGATGGAGTCTGATAGATTTGGGTTTAAATTTCAGATCATGGTTTACTTCAATTGCGATCTAGAACAATTTGCTCAAGTGCTCTGTCTCAATTTACTTATCTCTAAAATGGAGATAATAATAATAATAATACCTATCTTGTAGAGTTTAAGGATTAAATAACATAACGTATGTAAGCCTTTTGGCATATGGTAAGTGCAGCATAAATGTTAGTTATGGTGATGTTAATGAGGAAAAAGAGGAGGAGAAGGATGGGGTATTAGTCAGGGTTCTCCAGGGAAACAGAACTAAAAAGGTGGGTGGATAGATAGATGGATGGATGGATGGACAGATAGTTTGCTTTTATATATATTTATACATGTATAATTTTTTTATATATATACATAGAGAGAGAGAGACTTTAAGGAATTGGCTCATGCATTTATGGAGCTTGGCAAACACAAAATTCATTGAACAGGCAAGGATCTACATAGTCTTGTGTCTGAAATCTATAGGTAAGGTGGGCAGGCTGGAAATTCAGGCAGAATATCTACATTACAGTTTTGAAGCAGAATTCCTCTTTCTCCCAGAAACCTCAGTTTTTGCTCTTAAGGCCTTCACCTGATTAAATAAAACCCACCCACATTATCAAGGGCATTCTTCTTTACTTAAAGCAAATGTTAATCACATCTACAAAATACCTTCACAGCAACATCTAAACCAGTGTTTGACCAAACTACTGAGAACCTAACCTTAGGTTGATACATAAAATCAGCCATCACAGAAGGAATGTAAAGAGAGGGAAAAATGAACATATTTTGTGCAAAATTAATTGATAGTGTCAAACATCAAGACACTGGTTACCCCTGGGAGTGGATATAGTGACTGAATAGTGTGCAAAGCAGAACTTTTGGGAGCTGGAAATACTGTTTCTTGTTCCAAGTGCTGGTTATGTGATTTTCTTCAATTTTCAAAACTCAACAAGCTGTGCAATTGTGATTTGAGCATTTTTCTATATGTATGCTATAATTCAATAAAATATTATTAAAAAAAAACATTCTTGACACTCCCACCATCAACTGCTCTATGCCTTACACATAATATTTAGTTAACACTTGCCTAGCACTGCTCACCAGTCTTCTTTAGACTTTTTAAGATTTCTTGATACTTAAAAACAGATTGTTCTCATGATTTGTTTTCTCAGACTCTGTCTCTTGTAATATTTTCTTCAAATTCTAACTTAGCAAATATTTCATTGTCAAATATCCACCTGTCTTAGGCTGGGTTATCCAGAGGGGTAAAAGCACTGAAGCATATTTATACTTACTCCTCACTTGTTGATAAGGTTAGGTTCCAAAGACTAGGTAGTTATGTGAAAATTGGCATTGTGTGAAAATTAAGGATGACCATACCAGATAACAAATATTATGTGGGTCACATATGCCCATCTTGATTTGAGAGGTGGAAAATGTAGGTGGGCACTATATGTCCCACTGGTCATGAAAGAGTTACTGTCAGACATATGTTTTCAGATAGTAGTCAGATAGTAGATTTTTTTTTTACTATTATCATAAACTTGAAATGTCAGATGATGAGATAGTCAATAAGTGAGGAGTAGGTGTATAGAGAGATCGATTTCAAAGAAATGGCTCATGCAGCTGTGGAGGCTGGGAAGACCTAAATCCATGCGTCAGTCAGAAAGCTGGAGGCTTCTCCTGATTCACATGATTTCAGGGCTGACGAACCCAAAATTGGTAGGTCAGACGTCAGGCTGCTGGCTTGCAGGGCTGCAAGAACTGGCAAATTCCAGACTCTGCAGTTCAGACGGCAGGATGCTCACTCACATACCAAGAACTGGAGGTCAGAGGATGGTGAATCAGATAAAGGATCCAGAGAGAGTTAGCTTTGCCAGATATATTGGATACTGTGCCCACCCCCAAGGAAATTTCCCTTCAAAATGATTGGATGTTCATTTCAGGTCACAAAATGGAGAATGATTATATAATATCTGCCAAACTACTGAGATTCATGGCCTAGCCCAGTTGACATGTAACCTTAACTCTTACAGCCCACCCCTTGTCAACTTGATACCTGTACACATCTGCTTAAATCATACATCATCTCTGAGGACAATTATAAGTCATACTTGCACCTAACATGAAACAATTAGCACGCATACACCAAAAACACACTAGCCCTTTACATCTTACATTTTACAATAAGTAATAGATTAAGGGAGGGAGAAAACAAAGATATATACATATACATGTATGTGTACATATATATATTATACGTATGTATATGTACATACACACACTCACACACATATAACAAAACAAGGAAGAAAGACTCATAACAATTACAGTCCTCATTTCTGAATTTGGTCCCATGGTAATAGCTGGTATTTAGAACTGCCTTCTTCCGTATTCCCTTTGCCCTCAACAAGCACCTCAGCTGGTTGTAGTTCTTTGCCTGTTGTGGTGACCCAAACGTTCATTCTTGAAGGGTCTAGGCTATCAGCAGCCATGTAGGAATTGGATTGCTGTAGTTTTCCATTGACTTTAATCACAAGGCATGGTAGTACTAAGAGAAGTCCTAAGAGATCTTCTGTATTCCAGACATACTCTTCTTTACTTCCATTATGTAATATCATTCTGATTTCCTCTTGGTAATCATGATCAATCACACCAGCCAGTAGGATAACTCCCTTATTTGCCTGTTGATTCAGAGGCAAGAGGAGTCCGAAGTGGAATGGTGGCATTATTAACTTTTAGCTGAATAGAATCAGTGTTGTGTCTCCTGGTGGGAGCATACCTCCTTTCAGAACTAAGGCCGCTAGACCTGCAGAGCACAGGGTCATGGGGATAGGAAACAAAAATTTTGGGACTGGGTCACTAGGGGTAATAGTGAGTGCTGCCACTCCCATATTTACCTCTTGATTTCTGGAACCATGAATCCTGGCTAAGGGAGAAACAGAAGCATATATTGGATGCTGGTTTAGAGTACATGTAGCCTTCTGGAGAATATTGCCCCAACCCAGCAAGGTATTGACATCTAGCAGGCACCATAATTGTGGCTTTAGAAGGCCATTCCATTCTATCAAGCCAGCTGCTTCAGGATGATGAGGATCATGCTAAGACCAGTGAATTCCATGAGCATGGGCCCATTGCTGCGCTTCATGTTCTGTGACTTGAGTTCCTTGATTGTAGGCAATATGATCTTTGGGATACAGTGACAGTGGGTGAGCTATTCCGTAACTTCACTGAGGGTAGTTTTGGCAGAAGCATTACATGCAGGGAAGGCAAATCTGTATCCAGAATACTTGTCTATTCCAGTACTTACAAAATGCTGCCCTTTCTATGACAGAAGTGGTTCAGTGTAATCAACCTGCCACCAGGTTGCTGGCTGATTGCCCCAAATAATTGTGCCGTATCAAGGAATCAGTGTTGGACTCTGCTGCTGGTAGACTGGGCACTCAGCTGTGGTTGTAACCAAGTTGGCCTTGAGTGGAAATCTGTGTTGCTGAGCCCATGCATGACTTACATCCTTGCCACTACAGTCACTTTGTTCATTAGCCTATTGGGCAATGACAGGAGTGGCTATGGAAATAGGCCAACTGGTATCCACAGAATGTATCATCTTATCCATTTGATTGTTGAAATCCTCCTCTGTCAAGGTGACAAATATTTTCACTTTACAGTCCTTTCAGAGAGGTCCATCCACATTCTTCTTTCCTATACCGTCTTATCATGATTTTCCTATCATGTTCCTTCCAAGTCACTGACCATCCAGCCAAACCATTGGCCAGGTGTGCATGATCAGTATACAGTTGCACATCTGGCCATCTCTGCTTCCAAGCAAAACGAACAACCACATGCAATGCTTGAAGTTCTACCACCTGAAAGGATTTCCCTCCACCATCGTCCTTCAGGGAGGTCCCAGAAAGGGGTTATAGCACTGCCATTGTCCACTTCAAAGTGGTGCCTGTATATCATGCAAAAGCATCTGTAAACCAGGCAAACTGCTTCTGGCATTCTTTAGAAACCAGAATTGACAAAAAGGCATTGGTCAGATCATTGCCTACATACCAGGTACAGGGAGATGTATTAACTTCCTCAAGCAACTTAACTAACTCTGGAACAGCGGCTGCATTTGAATCACCACGTGGTTAAGTTTACAGTAATCCATTGTGATTCTCCAGGATCTATCTGTTTTTTTGCAAATAGACAAGTTGAACAGAGATGTGGTGGGAATCACCACCTCTGCATTCTTCAAGTCCTTGATGGTGACACTAATCTCTGCAGTTCCTCCAGGAATGCAGTATTGCTTTTGGCTTACTGAGTAGGGACAGTTCTAATGGCTTCTACTTGGTTTTTCCTACTATAATAGCCCTTACTCCACATGTCAGAGATACAATGTGGGGGTTTGGCAGGTTGCTGAGTATGTCTATTCCAATTATGCATTCTGAAACTGGGGAAATCTGTAAAGGATGGTTCCAGGGACCCACCGGACCCTTTGTGAGATGGACATGAGCTAAAACTCCACTAATAACCTGACCTCCACGTGTATGCCTCCACTCTGACTGGTGGGCCACAGTGACATTTTGGGTCTCCTGAACTTAATGTCAGTTCAGGGCCAGTATTCAGTAATCCTCAGAAATCTGATTATTTCTTTTTCTCCAATGTACAGTCACTCTTGTAAAAAGCCGTAGATCCTTTTGGGGAGGGCTGGGAGAATATTAACAGTATAAATTTCCAGCAGTATAGTGAGGTCCTTCCACAAGGGGACTTGGCCGACCCTTCATTCAAGGGGTTGTAGGTCTGTAAACTGGCTCAAGTCTGGGATTTGATTGAGGGGCCGTGACTCTCTACTCTGATGATTCAAGTTAGACTGCTATTCACTTGACCTAGAATTCTTCTGCTTGTACAGATCAAGTAAATATTTAGTCGATTTCTTACCTATTTCATTCCTAAGGACACAATGACTAAGTAGCCAATGCCATAAGCCCATATGAGTCAGACTATTCTGATTACTGCTTTGACTTTGATGTCCATTACAATAACCACATCCACCTTGTCATTGTCAGTTGAGCGAAGCCACTTGGACCCTACCACCACGGAGTCCAATCAGCCCCATTGTAGTTAGATGTCTTAATTCAGTTAGGGAAGTTCCCATTGTCAGATCTGACTTACATAAAATAGCAATCACAGCAGTCGTCAAGGATGCTAGGGCTCCCTTCACAAATTTGTTCTTCACTGTTGTGGTAAAAGGTATATCCTCTAGACACTCCATGGGTGGGTCTGTAGGTCCACCCTGATAAATCAACTCTAACATGCTAATTTCCCTAAGCCTTGGGATACCTTCTTCTACAGTATACCAAGGCAGGTCTGGCATTTCAACTTGATTTAGTGTAGGCCACCACTTAACCCATGCTTCAGAGAACCAACCAAGTAAACTATTAGACCCTTTTCTAACCTCTGAGCTGAAACACTGAGTGAAGACTCTGTGCTTAGTGGGCTCATTTCAATAAACTTAGACCAATTCAACTTTATGCTCCTTGCACCATTATCCCATACCCTTAATTGCCATTCTTGCATACATTCCCCAGGTTTCTGTTTGTATATGTTAGAAAAATCAAGCAGTTCTTTTGAAGTGTAGCATACCTCCTCATGGGTCACTCTTTGTCTTCACCTCTTGAGGCTCACTTGGACTTAAGTCTAGTTATAGGTCTAGAAGCAAAAATTGTAGGTGGGGTAGGTTCTGGGGACATTCAGCAATGTCTTGTAAGGCATCTGCCTCAGGTGATGTCCTAGGTGATATCTCAGACAAAGACTCTTCAGGCACAGCTGGGTTAATCTCATCATATGGAAGGGAAAGTGATAATCATTTTACTGGGGAGGGAGGCTTAGCAGACAAAGATGGAGTAATCTTCACATCGGAGTAAGAGGACTGGTTCTGTTGGCAGGACTGATTCAATGGAATTTAGGGGGTCAATGTTCCCAGCTTCCTGATCATCTGCCCATGTGTCCTTATCCCAAGTTTCAGGATCCCATTTCTTCCCAGTCAATGCCCTCACTTTAACTTCAGACACCACTCAGAGGTGGGAATTCAATTGGCGTGGTAATTCAGCCACTCTTAGGATAAGACTCTGAGTTTGGTTTTGGCAATATCAGCTCGGTTACTACAAGAAATAAGGCTCTTTTTTAGGGCTGAAGTGGCAACTTTCAGGTCTTGTATGCACATTTGAGCTGTGACTCTGAAGCTTTGAGCAAATCCCTTTCTTTTACCACTTTATCTAGCAAAAGTAGGACCAAACAACCGACTTCCTTATACTTCTCCTTCTGGCAAAATCGTAGAAAACTATCAAATATTCAATTACCCAGAGTCTTGTTTCTCACAAATACTTGATCCATTGATTGTGATATTTTGCATATTTCTATTTCTACCTCATGCCATGAATTAGCAGTGCTCTCTTTACTACTGGAGGCAGAGTCAGCAACACCTTTATGACTAGCCAAACTTCAGAACCAATTCAGAAAACTCATCTTTATGATTTTGTTCCTCTAGAACCATTCTTAATACCAAATGGTGTAGAGGAGCAAAACTAGTGAAGCATATATACATATATATAGAGAGAGATTTATTTCAAGGAAATGGCTTACTCAGTTATGGAGGCTTGCAAGTCCCAAATCTCTGGGTCAAGTGTCAAGCTGGAGGCTTTATCTGTCTCAGGTGGTTGCAGGGGCTGATGAACCCAAAATCGGCATGGCAGGGGGCAGGCTGCTGGCTCATGGGCCTCAGAAGATGGCGCGTCTTAAAATCTGCAGCTCAGGCAGCAGACTGCTAGCTCACATTCCAAGAACCAGAGGTCAGAGGATGACAAGTCAGATGCAGGATTGAGAAAGGATGAGTTTTGCCAGAACATTCGTATGTATTCGATTCAGGCCACGCCCCCAAGGAAACTCCCTTTTCAACTGATTGGCTGCTCATATCAGATCACAAAATGGAGGATGTTTATACAATACCTTCCAAACCACTGAGAATCAAGACCTAGCCAAGTTGACACGTAACCTTAATTGCCACACCACTTAAGAGATAAAAAGCATATTGATATCAATCAAGCGATTGTCTTGTTTTGATTTTTTTTTTTTAGTCAGGGATTTCTGATGAACAGAATCATAACATAATTTAAGATCTAGCTGTCAAATGGGAGAAAAAATTATCTGAGATATTGAAGATTTCATGCTTTTTAAATTAAATTATATTGCTAAATGATTTGAATCTAAAATATTTTAAAAATGGAAACTTTTAAAAATTTTATTCAATTGTTTTAATGCATCCTGAAATAAATCCCAAATCTCCATTTGTAGTTTAAAAATTCAATTGTGTGCTAAATTATGCCAAATGTGCATCTGTCATTAAAACTCTACTGGTGCTGTGTTGTGTAAGCCTGTGCACAACTGAACATTATTACACTTTCATTAGCCTTGTATTTTAGAAAGGCAAAGATCAATCCACACAAATATGATTGAAGTGAACAACTAGATGATTAGACTGACCCAGGCCTCCTGACTTCTTACTCTCTTTCTCACTCACATCATTCCTTAATACACATCACCAAAACCAGTTGCAACTGAGTCGATTCCAACTCATAAGGCACACCCAAAAGAACAAGCACAAAAGGACAATTATCACATTTCAATTCCACATTCCTCCTCATTTTTGCATATAGATATACACATATAAAAGGGTTCTGCATGCCCACATGCCATATGTTAAGCAATCTTGGCTTGCAGGAGTCTGTGGAGTGCTTGGTGGAACTCATAGATGTGCATTTCTTTAAGGCTTTGCAGATTTTCATGGTTTTACAAAGATCCTTGGGATTGCCATTGCATTATCATTGTGATGAGAATGGGACTACCACTCTCTTTGACATATTTTACAACTCAATACCAGTCTCAACCTCTTCTGATATTTTGAGACCCATTATTTCTATACTAAGCAGGTATCTTGTGTTTCCAACCCCAATATGTTGGCTTATCTATTTTTCTGAGCAGTTCCATCCTCAGGCTCAAGCATGAATTTATTCTGGTTTAGTGATATTATCCTCCCATCATCAAGTCGTCTCACATCCTCTGCACCATCTGTTTGTGGTATATCTTCACTATAGCATTTGCTACCAGGAGGAAAGTATTCAAACTTGAGTTCTTTCTTTCCTTGATAAGCACATAAGTTGCTGTTTGTTATATGTTCAAGGATCTTAATTATTTAGAAAAGCTTCTGGGTTAATCTGGTTAAGTGAGGAATCATCAGCTTTTCTTTTTCTAAGTATGTAATGTTTCAGCAGTAAGCACTAATACTAAGATTTACTACTAATATTTGTTTTCCTGTCTCTTCCAACAGTTTCATAGCTGCACATAGTCCTTCAAGTAATTGACACGATAGTAGTGCTCTTTCTAACTATTAAATTCCTAAGGGGAGAAGAAAAAATCTAGGTTAGATTCAGTAAAAATTGATGAAAAAATAAGGCAGCTATGAATACTGCATTATATTTTCTTGGTTATAAAGATTAAGTAGAGTCCCCTTCTCTTGATTTTTCCTGTAGTTCACTCAAGCGAGCGCACTTTACCAAATACCCACCAGTGATTTCACTTGTTAGGGAATTCTCCCATTTCATTGTGCTGCATCCCAAATTCCACCCAAACTCTTTTTCTAGCCAGAGAAGAGCAGTGGAATTTTCATTAACAGGCAATTCCATGACTCTCTTTTAATATTTCTCTTTCTCTCTTTTTGTCTCTCTCTCTCTCTCTCTCACACACACACACATACGCACTTGAAATGTTGATTTTCACCTTAAAATATCTGATAACTTATGTAATTAATAGCATTGGTCTTATGTATGAGTTAGGGTCTCATGTTTGTAAATGTGTAACCACTTACTCTTGGGGAAGAAAAAAAAAGCAGGGACAAAAAGATTCTGATGTGTAGCATGTGTAGAGTTCTGTGTGGGTAAATGCTCCCAACATGACCAAACTAGATATCACTGACTATGGTGCTGGAATGTCCTCCACAGAGGGTAACTTCCTAGGACAGAAACAGGGTAAAGACGGATGGAGTGTGCATCTAGAAGGGCAAGAAAAAAATATCTGAACCACCGTATTGAACAATGAATGTTAAAAGACAATCATTCGAAGTTTTTATTGTGTTGGGCATGTATCTTTTTGTTTTTAAATGTTCATATTCAATTACTTGAATCTGCCAGGCGCTCCTTGGAAACTCTGTGGAGCAGTTCTGCTCTGTCCTATAGGGTCGCTATGAGTCAGAATCGACTCGACGACACTGGGCACTGGATTATTCAATTAGTGCACTGTAAAAGTACTTGCCTTCTCTGTCTTCTAAGCATGCCAAGTTCTTTCCTTCAGAGCTATATATCATTTTCTGAACAAAGTAAGGAAATAAAAAAATTATTTTATCATTTTTATAGAGTATTTGAGATATGTGATTTAAAGCTACAATATTATTTAAATTAGCATATTAGCATAATTATATTAAAATTAATGTATAAAATTCATAGTGTATAATATTTTAGCATTTCCCATTTTACAAGTAGTTAACACTATTTTATCAACTTTGGGTTAGTTTTGCAAGAGTAAGCATGATTCGTTGACAATTTTAAAAAACATATATGTTGGGTTTTGTGTATGGAGCAAAGGTAAAGTGTTTATTGAAACCAAAACTCATGGAATTGAAAAAAAAAAAAAAATTCCAGGGACAAATAATTGAAATTCATATAGTTTATAGTTTAAAAATATAAGCTACTTTGGATTTATAGTTTTTGTGATTTGATTCTAAATGATGAGATGAAGCAGGAAGTTCCATGCTGCCATTTGTAAGCATTTTCCACAAAGCACCCCCATCGTGGAAGTAATAGCCTTTATCCCAATAAATGGAAATCAAAACTGTACATAATTGTCACCACATTCGCTCCTAATATTAGCATTTGTAATTCCAGTGATACCTTATGTGCTACATCAACCATTTTGATCAGAAATATATAAATCATGTTCCTGATGAAGATAATTTTATTTATGAAATAATCTATTTTCATTTTGTGTTTATTTTTAACATTTCTTTAAAAACCGTGTTCATAACCATTCTGGATAGGGAAGTGGAATCTAAGAGAGGATCTGATTTATTATATCTTTGTTATTACTCATCTTTTTAAAATACCAGAAAAAAAAAGCAGTCTTATATTCTCTGTGTCATATAGTAACATTTGGCTTCACATCAATCTTTTCTAAGAATTAAAAAAATTAGCATATGCTAAATATTCTAAATATTTAGAACATACACAATTTACAAAAATAATATCAGTTGAACTTTGAAAAGCCTAAAGCAAAAAAAAAAAAAAATTAGTAACAACCAATAATCTTGCCTTTTAGCTTCAATCCCTTTTATGGATTGAATTAAGTTTCCAAAAAAGATATGTGAAGTACTAACTCCTGAACCCATGAAAGTGACCTGGTTTGGGGAAACACGCTTTCTTCTTGCATACGTTATCAGTTAATATAACAATGTCATACTGGAGTAGAAAACCAAAAACTAAACCCGTTGCCGTCGAGTCGATTCTGACTCCTAGCAACCCTATAAGTAGAACTGCCCCATAGGGTTTCCAAGGAGCACCTGGTGGATTCAAACTGTCCACTTTTTGGTTAGCAGCCGTAGGTCTTAACTACTATGCCCCTGGAGTCACTATATGACTGATATAAGAAGAGGAGAACAGATGCAGAAATAGAGTCACACATGGAAGAAAACAGCATGTGAGAATCCTTCTACAAGCAAAAGAACACTAAAGATTCCCAGTAGCCTCCAGAAACTAGAAGAGAGGCATGCAATAGTTTCTCTCTCAAAGCTCCCAGAAGGAATTAACATGACCAAGACACTGGTTTGAAATTCTAGCCTCCAGAAGTGTGAGAAAAACAAATTTCTGTTCTTTAAAACAACTTACTTTGGGGTATTTTGTTATGGCAGCCCTAGAAGACTAAGACAATCACCAGTAACATGAACACTTTGTATACAATTTTCCAGTAATTATATATTATGTACCTACATACACACAAATACATGTATTTCCTTTTTCAAACACATCGTTATGTGGGGCCTATTGCATTGTAGCCTCTAGCACTATAGCAGGGTAATGAGAATTTTTTCATAACGTGGTTCTTATTGTATATATTGTAGCTCATTATATGAGTGAACTATAATTTGCTTAAGACATTACTCTTTTATTCATGATTTAGATAGGTTCCAATTTCTTGTTTTATCAAAACATAGCTAATAAATATTGCTTTCTTCATCCATATAGGTATTTATTTCTTTTGAATAAAAATCTAAAAAATGGGTCACACACATTTTAAGACTTTGAAACATAATTACCAATTCACTTGTTGCAAATGTGCCAAATTCTACAACTACCAGCAGTATGAGAGTGCCTTTGTCTCCACAGTCTCACCAACACTGAGCATTGCCATTTAATCTTTGCCAACTTTATCATAGCAATTGTAGGTTAATCACATTTTTTTGTATCAATTCTCTTTGCTTTAGATGAAAATAGTATGCAATCATACACCAGAGGTCATAAATGCAGGCTTGTATTTAGACTTAAAAACAGGATCATATTTACTACTATTTGTTGAAAGACAATTCTCCAAGGGTCTTTCACAATTCTGCAGCTTTTGTTCTCCATTATTTTGTCACAGATCTTTGTACATCAAATAGTTTTAGAAGTTAGAGATGGGTTCCCCCTCTGTGGTAGGGGGTAGATTTGTTTGCTGTTCAGGATAATAAAGAGATGTTTCCCTTTGTGACAAATGTTGAATAGTTTTGCTAGCAGACCTTTAAAAGAACGGAATTTCTTTATTTTGGAGTTCCTTACTTGTGACAACCCACTGAGTGCACAGCATCTTTCTGGGCCATTCTCATCAACCTTATGGGACTTGTGTAGCATGACGTTTACGCTGTCTTATCTGTCATGAGTAATAAAGTCCTTTATCTCTGTTCAGGAGTCTCATGTCTTCTTCCAACATCTAAGAAACTGTGGCAGGTTAACTTGAAAGCTTGCAAGTAGGGTAAAATCTCAGGCCCTTTAAAGATTTTGACACTATTTAAACTGCCTATGTCTTAGAGACTTCTTGCTTTCTTCATGGATGATCTCCTTGATGTCATTCCACAACTCACCTGGTCTTTGGTCACTAGTGTTTAGTGCATCAAATCTATTCTTCAGAGGGTCTCTAAATTCAGGTGAGACGTACTCAAGGTCATATTTTGGCTCTCGCAGACTTGCTCTGATTTTCTTCAATTTCAGTTTGAACTTCCATATGAGCAATTGATGGTTTGTTCCACAGTCGGCCCCTGGCCTTGTTCTGACTGATGATATTGAGCTTCTCCATCGTCTCTTGCCACAGATACCATAGATGTAGTCAACTTGATTTCTGTGTGTTCCATCTGGCGAGGCCCATGTGTATAGTCGCCGTTTATGTTGGTGAAAGAAGGTATTTGCAATGAAGAAGTCATTAGTCTTGCAAAATTCTATCATTCCATCATACATGAAGAAAGCAAGAGGTTATTGAAAAGACAGGAAAGAAAGAAAAGACCGGAAAGAAAGAAAAGACCAAGATGGATGTCAGAGGAGACTCTGAAACTTGCTCTAGAATGTTGAGCAGCTAAAGCAAAAGGAAGAACTGAGGAAGTAAAGGAACTGAACAGAAGATTTCAAAGGGCAACTCAAGAAGACAAAGTAAAGTCTTATAATGACGTGCAAAGAGCTGGAGATGGAACACCAAAAGGGAAGAACAAGTTCGGCATTTATCAAACTGAAAGAACTGAAGAAAAAAGGCAAGCCTCGAGTTGTAATAGTAAAGGATTCCATGGGGAAAATATTAAACGACCCAGGAAGCATCAAAAGAAGATGGAGGGAATACACAGAGTCATTATGCCAAAAAGATTAGTCGATATTCAACCATTTCAAGAGGTGGCATATGATCAGGAACTGATGGTACTGAAGGAAGAAGTCTAAGCTGCTCTGAAGGCATTGGTGAAAAACAAGGCTCCAGGAATTGATGGAATATCAATTGAGACGTTTCAACAAACAGATGCAGCGCTGAAAGTGCTCACTCATCTATGCCAAGAAATATGGAAGACAGCTTCATGGCCAACTGACTGGAAGAGATCCATATTTATGCCTACTTCCAAGAAAGGTGATCCAACCAAATATGGAAATTATAGAACAATATCATTAATATCACACACTAGCAAAATTTTGATGAAGATTATTCAAAAACGGCTGCCGCAGTATATCAATAGGGAACTGCCAGAAATTCTGGCTGGTTTCAGAAGAGGATGTGGAACCAGGGATATCATTGCTGATGTCAGATGGATCCTGGCTGAAAGCAGAGACTACCAGAAGGATGTTTACCTGTGTTTTATTGACTATGCAAAGGCATTCAACTGTGTGGATCATAACAAATTATGGATAACATTGTGAAGGATGGAAATTCCAGAACACTTAACTGTCCCCATGAGGAACCTTTACATAGACCAAGAGGCAGTTGTTCAGACAAAACAAGGAGACACTGATTGGTTGAAAGTCAGGAAAGGTGTGCATCAGGGTTGTATTCTTTCACCATACCTATTCAATCTGTATGCTGAGCAAATAATCCGAGAAGCTGAACTATATGAAGAAGAACGGGGCATCAGGAGTGGAGGAAGGCTCATTAACAACCTGCATTATGCAGATGACACAACCTAGCTTACTAAAAGTGAAGGGGACTTGAAGAACTTAGTAATGAAAATCAAAGACCACAGCCTTCAGTATGGATTGCACCTCAACGTAAAGAAAACAAAAATCCTCACAACTGGACCACTGAGCAACATTATGATAAATGGAGAAAAGATTGAAGTTGTCAAGGATTTCATTTTACTTGGATCCACAATCAACAGCCATGGAAGCAGCAGTCAAGAAATCAAAAGATCCATTGCATTGGGCAATCTGCTGCAAAAGACCTCTTCAAAGTGTTGAAGAGCAAAGATGTCACCCTGAAGACTAAGGTGCACCTGACCCAAGCCGTGGTATTTTCAATCACATCATATGCGTGTGAAAGCTGGACAATGTATAAGGAAGACCAAAGAATTGACGCCTTTGAATTGTGGTGTTGGCGAAGAATATTGAATACACCATGGACTGCCAAAAGAACAAACAAATCTGTCTTAGAAGAAGTACAACCAGAGTGCTCCTTAGAAGCAAGGATGGCGAGACTGCATCTTTCATACTTTGGACATGTTGTTAGGAGGGATCAGTCCCTGGAGAAGGACGTCATGCTTGGCAGAGTACAGGGTCAGCGGAAAAGAGGAAGACCGTCAAGGAGGTGGATTGACACAGTGACTGCAACAATGAGCTCAAGCATAACAACCATTGTAAGGATGGCTCAGGCAAGGACAGTGTTTTGTTCTGTTGTGCATAGGGTCACTATGAGTCAGAACTGACTCATCGGCACCTAACAACAACATGTCTTAGAAATAGACTTGATGGAATGTATATTTACTTCTAATAACAATTGAAGCTAGAGCACCTCGTTAATCAACCAAATAATCCAATATTTGGGTGAGTAAGTAACTTGGAAAACATATAGGGAAGGGGAAAGGAGAAAGGAAATATAATAGAAATAAAATATAATCTGTATATATGTTTTGTGTTCCTAGGTAAATATTTAGCTTTAGTCAGAAATTTTGCAGTATTTTTCCAGGTATAACATAACTATCTGCTCTCCTAGGAAACAAATAAAGCATTGAACTACCTTAATTTCTGTTTTGGAAAAGGTATAGGTGGAAATCAGTAACTGAGTTGGTGGTGATATGTGAAAAAGGGCATCTTTGTATATAAAACATTGATTTAAAAATATGTTAATATTTAAAATTATAAATTTATATTAAATGAAATCACCAGGAGGGCTATAAACAGACCTCTTGGGGGGAACTTTTAAAGTATTTCTCTAAAAAATCTAATTTCTGATGGAAAGCTAGTTCTAGTTTAGTGTAATCGTGGTAAGATGAAGTATCAGATGTTTGTTTAGTATATTAATTGGTAAAGTATATTGAGAACTTACTATATATATGAAGAACCTGTACCAAAATTTTCCCCTGACATCCAGAAAAGTAAGGCTCTGAATGTTTACCATAGCAATTTGGGCTTATTTATTTCCTTGCTTTGGCTTTGTTGTTTGGTTGGTTGGTTTTGTTGTAAAAAAAAAATGCATTGTCAAAAAGCACATGAATGAAATATATGTTGAATGTCTTAAAATCCAAAATTACAATCATTTATCTTTTCCCTACACAGCAAAATACTTCAAATCCTTGCTTACTTCATTAGAAATATTGGGGACTGTGATGGTTAAGATTGTGTATCAGCTTGGCTGGGCCATGATTCTCAGTGTTTTGGCAGTTGTATAATGTTGTGATCACTTCCCTGTTGAAATTTGATATGTGATCACCCCATCATGGAATCTGCTGAGTGGTACTGGTGGGAGCGGGGCCTGTGTCAGCTCACTGCCTGCTCTATCTTCATCTCTCTGCCCTCCGACACCTGTTTTCTTCCTGCTCACTTTGCCTAGGTTTTTGGCTTGTTCTGGATCCAGCAGCTGTCCCTTGTCTGACCTCCAGTTCTTGGGACTTGAGTTAGCAGCTTACCTGTCGATCTTGGGATTTGTCAATCTTCACAGCCTGTGAGCAAGAGTCCTGCTCCCCAATCTTGGAATCACCAGCCCCTGCACCTACGTGAATCAGGAGAAACCTTGTAATGTTTCCTGCTGACCTTGGGATTCCTCGACCTTCACAGGCTGTGAGTGGGAGCCCTGCTGTCCAACCTGCTGATCTTGGGTTCACCAATTTCTGTTGTTCTGTGATTTGAGAGAGGCCTCTATCCTGATCCACGGACTTGGGATGTTCCAAACTCTATGATTTCATGAGCTGTTTCCTTGATATAAATCTCGCTCTATATATATTTATACACTTAACTGGTTTTGCTTCTCTAGAGAACCCAGCCTAAGACAGGGACAGACTTTCTTTTCCTTCTGTACCTCAGAGTCTGGTCACAAAATGCAAGAGATTCTAGTTCTGCTTCTCAGAAGAAGGGACAGCTTATTCCAAAGGGAGGAATTGGGAAACACTCATGGAGATCTGGCAAATCCAGAATGTCCATTGGCAGAGATGTTGAAAAGAAGTATTTCCTAGGGAGGGAAAAATATGGACCATGCACAAAGATAGTTCTGAAACTCAGTCCTGTTTAGAAAATGCTGAGTTGCTGAGTATGTCACTGAAGTACAAGGTTTATGTGTTGGAGAGTAAGAAAAACAGGCTGAAATCCATTTATAGAGATGTTTGCTAGAGATCTGCTCTTTATTCCATGGGCAATGGGGCACAAAGTTCCTGAGTAGAACATCTTGGGAGCTGATCACTAAAGCAGTCTCTTCACTCACCATATTTGTGCACATTGCTTTAACTCCTCTGAGTCTACTTTCTCATCTCTAAGTAGGAAACATACTAATTCTATGATGGATACAAGATTTAAGTGACACAGCAAATGTCAGATCCTAGCATGAACACAAACTCAGTAAATGTTACTTCCCTACCTGCAAATATGTGTGAAAAATTAAAAAAAAAAAATTCGCTAAGTTGATTCTGACTCATAACATCCCTATAGGCAGAGTAGAACGTCCCCATACGGTATCCAAGGCTGTAATCTTTATGGAAGCAGACTGCCACATCTTCCTCCCACAGAGTGACTGGTGGGTTCAAACTGCAGGCTTTTTGGTTAGCAGTCAAGTGCTTTAACCTCTGTGCCACCAGAGCTCCTTCGTGAAAAATTAGAGAGTTAAATTTAACTGGGATTTCAACTCAATTATACATAATAATGAGCCTTTGAATCAAAGAAAAATAGATCATTATAATGCTGATCTTTGTGTTCAATATCATTGTTGAAAAATGACTAACACATGAGCAACACTTTTTTTTTCATAATATAAGGTAACTTTTTCTTTATAAAACTCTTTTATAAAAGAGAATATTCTATACTCTGGCCATGCTACATAGCATTTATGAACAATGTGTTCAACTAGAATGACCATCTGTCCAGATAAATGACTCCTACTTTAGAAAACAAGTACACGTATTTCCTACAAAATCTGTAGTCCAACGTTAAGTTCTACATAAAGTTCACTGAGGCAAGAAAATGAGAATATATGAATAATAGAACATAAGTTTTAGAGTTTCTGAGAAGGAACAGCAGTGTACAAATCAGTGATGGTAGTATATTGAGTTTGTGCTATGAGTCCATTATTTTTACTCTTAAGAAATTAATGCTATTTTTCCATATCATAGGCTTTGCAAGAGTACATCTTGTATATTACAATAACAACCCAGCCCAAGCTAGCTAAATAACGCCTGTGTTAGATATTTCCTTCTTTTTATACCCCTTTACCTATCCAAGTGCTATCAGTTCAAGGGAAACTGGGCTATCTTCTTTCAATAAAAGTCCACAGTAAAGGTATATTTGATACACTTGCTTGCTATAGGAATTTCACTTGTTGCTTAATTTTTGGTCGTCTTTGTGAATCAAGAAGTAAAAACCAAACACATAACCACAATCAATAATATACAAGAGGTATGTACATTTTAATTATCAAAGAAGAGCTGATTTCCATCAAAGAAGAGAATATTTCTTTTGGCAGATTACACCTTTCAGCAAATAGATTTTGTTTCTTCACTAGAAATAGGACTAGCCTAAGAACTTTGCTAAAGTAAAAGTGTTCCCTAACTGCTCTTTCGGTCTGCCACCCTACCGTACTGATTTTCTGTAGCGTGTAAGAAGACTTGTAGCTGCCCAACCAACACCTGTAACCAACCAAAATGGCATTTCATACATGCACACTCAGATTGCTGGCTAGCATTCCTCCTAACATCTCAAAGTGTACTTGCTGACCTGTGTTACCAGCTTTGATCCACATGTTTTATAAAATAAAACATGCCAATACCCAAATACCACTTTATTTCTTATTATATAGACATAATCTTAAGGAAGACAAACAATACTTTTAAACTATGTAAGAGTGGATGAAATGTGAGTGGATAAAATATAAACTACATACACAAAACAAAGCAAAAAAATTGCCATTTATGCATTTCCTCCTAAGTTTTAGAGTTTAAATTGGGTTCAATTTAGAGGAAAAAAATAACTCAAAATTACCACATTTATCTAAACCTCCAGTGTCTAAAAACCAGATTAAAAAAAAAAAAATCATGTGAGACTGCATTTGCTTATGAGATTTCTGGCATTTTTGCTTGTCCCCAGAGTTAGTAATGCATAGGAGAATAATGAATCTTTCAGAAGTTGGCACTGTAGAGTCCCAGGGCTGCCAGTAGACCAAAGTGCTGGTGAAAATTCCTATGTGGAGGTGAAGGCTCCCAAAAGGCAGCAATCAGTTGGCATTGTTAAATCAGGGTATGCCCATGCAGACTGTTCCTTCTTTGCCTCACATGAGATCAGCTGATACTATGGGCTGAGTTTTACATAATCACTGGTACCATTTTGTGTAAGTATCATAACTCTGAATGACAAGTCTTATTTCAGCTATTTTTGCAAAGAAATACAGTCCTAAAACTGAAGATTTCTCTGAAAAGCCTGACACTGGAATGCTTCTAAACAATTGACTGCACTGATATAATTTTTTTATTATTTCTTCTAAATTTACAATGTCTCACTCTGTAGGCTCCTCTTGCTCTTCTTTTTGTGACCTTCAACAGGAAAACAGGCCAAGCTGTGAACTCATGAAAATCAAGTTAGAACGTGGAACCAAGTTCAGATTTCAGTCAGGATGTAGAGGAGTTTTCCTTCAGACCTTGTAAACCTTCTGATACTTTTGCCTTCTTCACACATAAAACTTTTATAGACTCCCTTCCACATACAGACCTTTCTTAGCAGTAGAATTTAAGATTTTTGTCAAAGAAATAAAGAGCAATGGAACCATAATGACATTCTCCTTGGCTTATCATTTTTTTAAAAGAATTTCAATAATAGCTAGTATTTATTTGGGAGTTAGAGAGCAGGGAGCTTTGTGCTGAAATTACACCACAAAAGGGGAAATCCCCAACTGCATCTTCCAATGTATTTGAGAAGTCTTTAGTGAACAGAAATAATGTGTAACAATCTGTACATTGCTGTTTCTGAAGCATAAATCCCTCTTTGCATGTTTGTGTGAATCAATTCCTTTTTTTAAGAAAATACGGATATCCAGGCAAATTTCCACATATTTATGATCTATATTTTTGACACTACGTAGACTCCCACCAAAAATATTACTAACTAGGAAATAGTTGGGCTGCTTCATTAAATCAGAAAGATAAATTTTAAGAGATATGTACAGACAACCAGACCTTGAAATTCATTTCTTCAGGAATTTATTTTTTTTAAGCATTGAAAAGGGGGTTTACATGCATATAAATAAAACTGGCATTTGCTGTAACATTAAATAGGCAAAAAGTGCCAAGAATTATGTACACTTGTGCTTTATGAAATAAATTTAACACATGCCAGATGGGAAAACCCTTCTCCATTTTATGAAAAACATTGCCTAGTATTTTGTGGAATAAAATTGAGAGAATTATTTGTGCGTGTGTGTGTGTGTGTGTGTGCGTATGTGTAGGGGTGTATTTGCTTTTTTTAAAATTTGGGTATTGTGGTTAAAAATAATTCCTTGATATTAAAAAATAATTTAAAATGTACCTTTTTGTAACTCCTCCTTTGTGAAAATAATCTTGCCATTGGGAAATAGTTGCCTATCCAGGAAACAAGTGTTTATCGGCCATCAATCATACAAAGCTTAACAGCAGATGATGAAAATTGCAAGACTATAATTGGAAAAGGTATTTCTCAGTGGGGAAGTATGTACAGGGGATGTGGAGTGTGGCAGTGATACTGGGCTGTAGGATAGTTTTACTGAAGACATTCCTGCTGATTCTTCATGTTATGCCCCTTCTGAACCACTGTAGAAACCAACTCCATTTTCACTAAATTTGAATAATAATACTAATCCTGATTCTCTCCTATTCCTGTCATGTTGATAGACTGTTAAAAAAAAAAAATCAATTCAGAATGATGTTTTAATTATACATTAAGACGTTACCCTAGTGCCTTGAAGTTAATATCCTCCAAGGCCATCCTAATGCTACACTAACTTCCTTCACAATTACTTTTCTAATTAATGCTGCCCTATTGTTCCTCTAAAATTGTTCCTCTAGGAAACCCTGGTGGCAGTTCAAATCCACCAGGCACTCCTTGCAAACTCTATGGGGCAGCTCTACTCTGTCCTGTAGGGTCTCTACAAGTTGGAGCCGACTCAAAGGCAGTAGGTTTTTGTTTGTATTGTTCCTCCATTTAAAATATCCTTTGTGTGTGTGTATTTATATGTTACATAATCATTCACTTGTTTTGAACCATTTACATCAAAGTATATCTTCTTTCTCCAAATTTATTTCTTATTTTTCCTTACAGTCTCAGCTTGGGGTTCAAACACATTATTAAAGATGAAGAAAGGCCCACAAAAACCAGACACTACATCAGCCTGAGGCCAGAAGAACTAGATGGTGCCTGGCTACAACTGATGACTGCCCTGACAGGGAACACAGCAGAGAATCCCTAATGGAGCAGGAGAACAGTGGGCTGCAGACCTCACATTCTCATAAAAAGACCAGACTTAATGGTCTGACTGAGACTAGAGGGAACTCAGAGGTCATGGTTCCTGACCCTCTGTTAGCCCCAAGACTGTAACCATTCCCAAAGCCAACTCTTCAGACAGGGATTAGACTGGACTGTAAGAAAGAAAATGATACTGGTGAGGAGTGAGCTTCTTGGCTCAGGTAGATACATGAGACTATGTGGGCAGCTCCTATCTGGAGGCAAGATGAAAAGGCAGAAGGGGACAGGTGCTGGTTGAATGGACACAAGGAATATACGGCGGAGAAGAGGAGTGTGCTATCTCATTAGGGGAGGGCAGCTAGGAGTGCATAGCAAGGTGTGTATAAGTTTTTGTGTCAAAGACTGACTTGATTTGTAAACTTTTGCTTAAAGCACAATAAAAAATAAATTAAAAAAAGATGATAAACTGTTGAAATATTTTGCTAATGGGAAGGTTATGGGTCAATGTAATGCTAATAGCAAACATTTTCTTCATGCTTTCCAATGGCATTTTTGAGAAGAAAATTAGTTAAGCCTGGTTATAATCATCCGTATTTTACATAAAGGAAACTGAGTCATTGAGGAGGAAATTGTGCTATTGCAATCTGAGTTTGAAAGATAGGCATAGAAATGTGGACTCCTAGAAAATGGCTTCAGTGTGGAACCTTGTGCAAGTGTATTACTTACATGACTGAGGATTAGGTTTGGCTACGTGTTTTGGAGGGACCTGATTTTTTTTTTTTTTTAGAGAGAATTAAATAAATCAGAAGCTGTTTCTCTATCACATGGAACTCCTGCTGGGAAATCCAAGGTAAACATGGTGCCTCACATATCAGAATGAGATCCTTCATATCTATATGGCCCCATCCTCTAGGTCTAAGATATGTTCTATGCATCCTATTCATCTTCCATTCACAAGAAAGAAAGAATAGCCAAGCAGCCTTCACCAGCTTGCATGGGACATTACCATTTACAACCTCTTGACCAGAAATCACAGCAGCTCGGTAGGTTGAGAAATGTGGTCTCTATCCTGAGCTTCTACGTGTCTAATCAAAAATCTTTCATGTTCTATCATCATTAAAGGAAGAGAGAATAAGTCTAAGGGGAGAGGTTAAGAGGCAAAGAGTAGTCTCTACTATAAGCTATCGTATACCATGCACACATAGGACAACATAAAAAAATTCTGTGACCTTATAGCAAAAATAAAGGAAATTGTTGCCTTTTGCATGTCATCTTAATAAGACAGTTATTTCATATTTTATCAATAAAACAAATTATTATTATTTTTACAGAGCAATACTTGAGCTTATATATGGAGCTATAAATTATATGTTATTGGAAGATTAAGGGTCATTATGTGTTAGAAGGAAATAGCCTATCGTTCCAGTTATCTTTTGTTGAGTAACAAATAATTCTGTATCTAGTAACTCAAGATAACAAACATTCTATTATCTCTTACAAGACTGTAAGTGCTTGAGCTGGCAGTTCTTCTGCTCCATGCAATATTGTCCGCGGCTGCAGGCATTTGGGGGTTCAGCTATGTTAGTGTGTCAAGATGTATCACTTATATGGCTGGTAATTATAACTGGTTGTCAGCTTGGGGCTCGGGAGGGACTGTCAACCAGAACCCCTCAATACTGAACTAATGAGAGAAAAGAAATGCAACCCATTGGAAGATGGATTTACATATTTTTAAATCAAATGGTCCTGAAATGTTCAGAGCTAATTCCAAGATCTGTATTCTATAACAGAATTCAAGAATCCAAGGCACTGGCACAAATTTTAGTTAAGTGGGTTTATTACCCCTCTTTCCACATGTCAAATCCCCCATCTTATATACCCATTTTACTATTTCTGCCGTATTTCCATTACCTGCAAAGATGCCAATTTGTTGTTTTGTTTTTGTTTGATTTGTTATTATTTTTCAATGACTGATTTTTTTTTTTAAATCTAAGCTCTTAAAAACAATTTAAAAGGAAAAGTCCAAACCACTTATAAAAAAAAAAAAATTAATTTCACATTTTGCCCCAGAAGTACTTTGTTTTAAAGAAATAAATTTATCTACACTGTTCCACAGGCCATGTATCTGGATATTCAGTTTTGGTTCAACATATTTTAAAAGATATGAATAATCCTACAAGGAAAAATAATCTGGCAACCAAAATATTCAGTTGTCTACTGTGGGTACCTCTGGGAAAATTTATTATTTAACATAAGAAAAAATAAAATCTTGTAAGCATGGTCAATACAATATTTGGAATGCAACCGAATCAACAGAAAAATTATCCTTGTCTGAGACTTAGGCAGCATGTGCAGGATTATCAAATAAAGAGGCAGGCAAAGTCTCTTAGTGGAGATGTTAGCCAAAATGAAAGGAAGACACTGAAATGGAAAAATCATTTGCTTAGCTCGAAACCCAGGAAGATGCCAATTTCCAGTGTCAATAAAGTTTATCTTTGTTTCATACAGCCTATAAATGCTATACGATGGAGGTAATTTTAATTGATTTTGTCGTTTAAAGGATTGTTCCTTATTCTTTTTTACAGCTATGTTTTCAGGTATAAGCACTGCAAATTGCAGAGTCAACAGTCAGCATTCAATTTAAAATGGTTCCTTTGACCTAACGTGGCTCTTAGGCTGAAGTTTTAGTGTGAACTGAATTCTTGTCCTATACATACTTATAAATTTATTAATTTTCATGTTCCAACTTAGTATATATTGTGGAATTATTCCTGGAGTTATCTCTTATGAATAATAAATACCTATTTATGTTAATAACTATTTCTTTACTTTTATCCCCCCTTTTCCACTTTCCTAGCAGTGATCAAGTTACCTTAGGTACACTCTACTATTCTGCAGCAAACACTATGAACTGAATCATTCCAGATCTTTTCCCTACGACATCTCTTCTGTTTCAATGGACTCAAGCATTGTCACTACTTACCTTTTCTACTTTTACCTGCTTTTCTTATTCAGAAACAATTGATTCCTTCTCCAGCAAAACATCTCTACTTTTGTTCATGTCTCTATCATTTCTCAATCCATTCAATCACTACCCTGTCTCAACCAAACTAACTTTTGATAGCTTCATGCTTTAGAAATTCTTTCTTTGCTACAAACAGCGTAATTTACTGTAATTTCAACTTCACATATTCCAGTTTTTTCCATTTGAAATCACACAGAATAAATGGATTCCCTTTTGGGGGATAGCATACCAGGTAAGAACATGGTTTTGGAATCAGTCTGCTTCTGATCGAATCCCATCTCCCACTAGTGGCTATGAGACCTTGGAGCAAGTTATTTAACTCTCTGTGGTTCAATTTCTTTTGTATGAAAAATAATAAGAGCATTTAGCTCATGTAATTGTTTTGAAAATTAAATGAAGAGTAAGGTAGAACAGAACTGAGTGTACAGCATTTTAAAAATTACCACCTAAATTATTATTTTCCATACATATAAGAAATACATAAATGTAATTATTATAAGTACAATTAACTAACCATTTGCAAAATAAATGACTTCAGTCCTTTCAACTATTCCTAATGTGATAAGATTTGCAAACTTTTTATAATTCTTATATTTACCTGTCATATCTTTTTAAAAATCCTGATTCTTTCATCATACCTATATTAATTTCCTGCTGCTGTAACAAATTGCTACAAACATAGTAACTTAAAACAATAAAAATGTATTATTTTACAATTATGGAAATCAGAAGTTCTAAGAGTCTCACTGGACTAAAATCAAGATATCTGATTCCTGGAGGCTCTAGGGGAGAATCTATTTTCTTACTTTTTCCAGCTTCTAGAGGCTGCCTTCATTCCTTGGCTCTTACTCCCTTCCAGCAATGGCCAGTAAGTCTTCCTCATGATGCCATTTCTCTTGTTCTGATTCTTCTGCCTCCCTCATCCATCATTTAAGGACCCTTGTGATTATACTGGATCCAACTGGATAATCCAGGATAATTTCCCTATTTTAAGGTCAGCTAATTGGCAACCTTAATTACACCTGCAACTTTAATTTCTCTTTGCTATATAACCTAAAATATTCACAGGTTCCAAAGAGTAGTCACTTGGGCATCTTTGGCACATTATTCTGCCTACCACACCACTCAGTCCTATATTTTATTTGCACCCTTCTTCCTCATGATTTCATCTTGTCTTTGAACCCATTCACATAAATCACCATTTCTCTATACTGGTATTTAACTCATGAGTTCAATGAATGCTTGATTGATGTAAAAATAAGGCTCAATCTGGGTCTTAAAGGATAAGGATTTAAGTAGATGGAATAAAGGAGGAAGGTCATTAGAAAAAGAAGAACAACTCCTAAATGAATTAAGAGGATAAGAATTAATGAAGTAAAAAACATAAAAAGTAGTGAAATTCTTGGAGCAAACCTTCAAATCAGAAATCAAGTCAGATAATGATGAAAGATAAGATAGCCTGGGTAAAATGAGGTCAGATTATAGATGTTTTTGAATGCCAAGTTGAAAAGGTTATACATAGTATTGTAGTCGAAACCAATCTAAAGTGTAGGTGGGAATACTTTCTTCTTTTTAAAAGCAAATACCCCCAGAGGTGGAAGAAATGGGGATAAGAAGGATGAGAGTACACCATTAAGAGAGTAGCACTTAATGAAAATTACAAAATAACATTTTGCTGTTATACCATGAAAGCACTGAGGGGATTTTTCTCATCATTCTTTCCTGTGTCATCACCAAAAGCTCATATACCAAAGGCTTATAAAGAAGATTTTCTTCCGGGGCCTGCAGGACAACAAAATATTCAAGTGAAAGCGAGAAACGTATGTAATTCTTCAGATAATGTCTTCAACTGTTCAAAGGAGATCAGCAATTAATAAAAAAAAAATTTAAGTCCAGGAATATTAACAACTAAAATAACTTTTTTAGAATTGAAAACTTAAGAAAACATGCCACACGAGCAATGAGAGTCACTTGATCCCTATGCTACGCCTACATCAAACATTAATGTCTACTACGGCCTTCTTGCCTTTTCTGCCCAAACAGTCTTTGTTACTTCTCTCAAAACAATACACCTGACCATCACTCACAATTAATAAGAATTCAGCCAATAGATAAAATCTAATATTTGTTGTGCTAAATCTTATGAGAGACACTTTCACGTATTTTATTATATCACTTTTTAATTCACACAACAATCCTACGGTGACTTGGTGCCATAGTGGTTAAGAGTTTGGCTGCTAAATACGATGCCATTTTACAAATGAAAAACTCTGAATCCTAGATAATCTGGATTAGTAAACTTTACTTGAATTATGTATCTGAAAAATGTCCGTGTTATGGATTGAATTGTGTCCCCCAAAATATGAGCTGTCAATGCTAAAAAAAAAAAAAAAAATAGCCCCTATAAATGTGGATGTAATCCCATTTGGGAGCAGAGTTCTCTTCGTTATACTAATGAGGCCATATCAGTGTATGGTATGTGTTAAAACAGTCCCCTTTGGGATATAAAAGAGATTTAGGCACAGAAGCAAGCAAATAAGAAAGGCAGAAAGATACGTGTCATGTGGAGATCTCCAAGGAATGCCAAGAAGAATGTTAGAGAAGCTGAGACAAGGATTTTCTCCAGAGCAGACAGATAAAGCCTTCTCCTAGAATCGATACCCTGAGTTTAGACTTCTGGCCTCCTAAACTGTGAGAAAATAAATTTCCGTTCATTAAAGCCATCCACTTGTGGTATTTCTGTTATTGCAGTACTAGGTAACTAAGACAGTAGCATTGGGGCTTCCGTGTATATGCATATACACATTGGGCAATGGTAGTGGTGATAAAAAGGAACCCTGGTGGTGTAACAGTTAAGCACTTGGCTACTAGGAACCCATTCAGCAGCTCTGCAGGAGAAAGACCTGGCAATCTGCTCCTGTAAAGATTGTTGTTGTTATTAGATGCCCTCAAGTCGGCTCTGACTCATAGTGACCCTATGTACAACAGGATGAAACACTGCTCAGTCCTGGACCATAGCAATCTTTGTTATGCTTGAGCCCATTGTTGCAGCCACTGTGTCAATCCATCTACTTGAAGGATTACAGCCTAGAAAGCCTTATAGGACAACTCTCCTCTGTCACATTGGGTCCCTGTGAGTCGAAATCAATTCAACAACACCGAACAACCACAACAGTGGGGATGCAAATTCTCCTAGAAATCTAAGCCAGTGGCTTTCCCAGATGTTTTCTCTGCTAAACCAAAAAAAAAAAAACAACCAAACCCATTGCCTCCGAGTCAGTTCCAACTCATAACGATCCTATAGGACAGAGCAGAACTGCCCCATAGAGTTTCCAAGAAGCACCTGGTGGATTTGAATTGCCGACCTTCTGGCTGGCAGCCATATCTCTTAACCAGTATGCCACCAGGGTTTCCTAGAGGAACAATAGGGCAACACCAATTAGAAAAGTAATTGTGAAGGAAGCTAGTTTAACATTAGGATGTCCATGGAGGATATTAACTTTAAAGCAGTAGGGTAACATCTTAATATATAATTAAAACATCATTCGGAATTGATAGTGTCTACAGTCTATCAGGAAACCCTGGTGGCATAGTGGTTAAGTGCTACAGCTGCTAACCAAGAAGTCAGCAGTTCGAATCCACCAGGTGCTCCTTGGAAACTCTATGGAGCAGCTCTACTCTGTCCTGTAGGGTTGCTATGAGTTGGAATCGACTCAATGGCAGTGGGTTTGGTTTTTTGGTTTTAACAGTCCACCAAAACATGACAGGAAAAAGAGAATCAGAATTAATATTTTTATTATTATTTTAATTTAGTGAAAATAGAGTTGGTTTCTACAGTGCATCAGAAGGGGCATAACGTGGGAATCAGCAGGAATGTCTTCAGTAAAACTACCCCACAGTCCAATATCACTGCCACACTCCACATCCTGTGTACATACTTCCCCATTGAGAAATACCTTTTCTAATTATAGTCCTACAATTTCCATCATCTGCTGTTAAGCTTTGTATGAGTGATGGGTGAAAAATTCTTGTTTCATGGATAGGCAACTATTTCCCAATGGCAAGATAATTTTCACAAAGAAGGAGATACAAAAAGGTACATTTTAAATTATTTTTTAATACCAAGGAATTATTTTTAACCACAATATCCAAATTAAAAAAAAAAAAAATACAGTCCTACACTAGGGTTGATGTCACCCAGTGCAGTAACTCATGTCACCCTACATACACACACACACACAAATACACACCTCTTATCTGTTTGAACAACAGTGCCAGAGAATAGTGAATAATGACTTTTTTCATACTAAAAGCCTATAGGGGCATGATAAGGGATTCAGCCATTGACCCAGTCATGATCAGTATACGTGGTCATTATTTGGATTAAGATATCTACGGCTACTTAACAAATGTTCAGGTGCTCCCAAACAAAACATTGTCAAAGTGATGACAGAACTAAGATACAAAATATTTTGACAAGTTAGAAAGATGGACCAAAACCAGTATGGTGAGATTTAGCAAGAATATATGTAAAACTCTACCTTTCTTTGAAAAAAAGATATGGTGTATCTATTATGATAGGTGATGTTTTCTGCGATGGCAGAAACGAGACTTAGTGATTTCAAATAACAAAGGTTATTTCTTGCCCACAGCACAGTTCGGCACGGGTTGGCAGCAGGGCTCTGTGCATCACAATCACTCAGGCTTAAGAGCGAAGCAGCCCCATCTCAGTAATCACTGGTTGCTATGCCAGAGAGAGAGTTGAAACCCAAAGCCCATTTCAGTCAAGTCGATTCCAACTCATGGTGACCTCATGTGTTACAGAGTAGAATGGCTCCACAGGCAGTGGCATCACTAGGGTTGGTGTCACCCAGTGCTGTAACTCATGATGTCACCCTTCCCACTGACCTCCTCCCATACCAGACCATGCAGAATCCTTAGTAATGTTTATTATCAATTTTAATCATAGAATAATATGTTGTAATAGTTGTAACTGCTTAAATGTAATGTCCAAGAAAGTTGGAATCTGAACATAAATGGATCCTATTACATTCTACATAATTTTTTTTTTTTTTTTTTGCTGAAGATGATAAAAAATGGCTGCAGCCATACGTAACAGGGAACTGACAGAAGTGCAAGAAGGAATGAAAAGAGGACGTGGAACGAGGGATACCATTGCTGATGTCAGATGGATGTTGGCTGAAAGCAGAGAATACCAGAAAGATGTTTACCTGTGATTTATTGACTATGCAAAGCCATTCGACTGTGTGGATCATAATGAATTATGGATAACATTGCAAAGAATAGGAATTCCAGAACACTTAACTGTGCTCATGTGGAACTTGCACATAGACCAAGAGGCAGTCATTCAAACTGAACAAGGGGATACTGTGTGGTTTAAAATTGGAAAAGATGGGTTCCAGGGTTGTATCTTTCCACCATAATAGTCAATCTGTATTCTGAGCAAATAATCCAATCCGAGAAGAAGAATTCTATGAAGAGCGCAGCATCAGAGTTGGAGGAAGGCTCGTTAACAACCTGTGATATGCAGATGACACAACCTTGCTTGCTGAAAGTTAAGAGGACTTGAAGCACTTACGGATGAAGATCAAATACCCTAGCCTTCAGTATGGATTACACCTCAGCATAAAGAAAACAAAAACCCTCACAGCTGCAACATCATGATAAACTGAGAAAAGATTGAAGTTGTTAAGGATTTCATTTTACTTGGTCTACCATCTATGCCCATGGAAGCAGCAGTTAAGAAATCAAACGATGTATTGTATTGCATTGGGCAAATATGCTGCAAAAGGTCCCTTTTAAATCGTAAAAAGCAAAGATGTCACATTGATAACTAATGCAATCTGACCTACGCGATAGTATGTTCAATTGCCTCATATGCACATGAAAGCTGAATAATGAAAAGGAAGACTGAAGAACTGATGCATTTGAATTATGGTGTTGGTGAGGAATACTGAATATACCCTGGACTGCCAGAAGAACATACAAATCTGCCTTGGGGGAAGTACAACCAGAATGCACTTTAAAAGTGAGGATGGTATGACTTCATCTTACTTTGGACATGTTATCAGGAGGGAGAAATCCCTGGAGAAGGACATCATGCTTGGTAAAGTAGAGGATCAGCTAAAAAGAAGAAAACCCTTACTGAGATGGACTGACACAGTAGCTGCAACAGTGGTCATTGTGAGGAAGACACAGGACGGAGCACGTTTCGTTCCGTTATACATAGGGTCCAGGGGTCACTCTCAGGTGGAACCTACCCAACAGCAGCTAACAAAAGCACAATTAATGACTTGAATCAGTTGAATTCCAGTAAATCAAAGGTAGATTATTTTGTGTGCGCCTGACCTAAACAATTTAGCTCTTATAAGGGATTGGGTCCTCCCTGAAAGAGGAGATTTAAAGGATTAAAAGTATTATCCTGCTGAATTTGAAGAAGTAAGCTGCCATAAGAGACAGCTACATGGTTAGAACCTAAGGGCAACCTCTTGGAACTGAGAGTGATCCCCAATTGACAGCCAATAAGAAAATGGGATCTTTGTCCTACAACAAGAAACTAAATTCTGATAATGACCTGAATGAGTCTGAAAGATGAAACTGAGCTCCAGATGAGAATGCAGCCTGTCCAATATACGGATGTCAGCCTGAGATCCCAGGAAGAGAACACTTACACTAAGCCCAGACCCCAGATCCACGGACTGTAAGGTAATAAATAAATGTATGTCACCTTAAGTCACTATTTTGTGGTAATTTGATAGGCAGCATAGAAAAGGAATCTAATTACAAAAGAACAAGTCCATGAGATGTTAAATTTTTAAAAACCAACCACACAGAACACAAAACAGAATGATAATTATTTTAGCAAAAAATAAAAGTATGTATATAACTGCATTGGAAAATAATTGTCATGTATATATAGTTAATGTTAACAAAATGGGTAACCCTGGAAGTCACTTTGTTCAATATATGTTGTCCTATACATAAAGTCTTATCTTGATAATATACTCAAGGTGATTGTCATTATTATCATTATGTGACTATACATTGGGTGACTTTTTCTTTTTAGGCTTTTATTTATTTTCCAAATTTAACATAGTGAATATGTATTATTTTGTAGTTAGACTAAAAATAAAGGATTTACAAATTTCCAAAAGAGTAGGGAGCAGTTTAATTTGAAGAAACAAACTGTGAACATGGCCGTAAACCTAATATAACCCAACACCGAAATGAAACCATCATAGTCTAATTTAAAGAGCCCTGGTGCACAGTGGTTAAGTACTCAGCTGCTAACCAAAAGATCAGCAGTTTGAACCCACCAGCTGCTCTGCAAGAGAAAGATGTGGCAATCAACTTCAATAAAGATTACAGCCTAGGAAACCCTCTGGGGCGGTTCTACTCTATCCTATTGGGTCTCTCTGGGTCGGAACTGACTCAACGGCAATGGGTTTGGGGTTTTGTTTTTAGTCTAATTCTTGTACTAAACTGGATAGCCTAATAAGCTTCATTAAATTCCATTCTCTCTCTTTTCAATTTTACTCAGCTAAACCATACTTCCCAATATCTCTCTTGAAGTTTGGCATGTCCCTAAGAATTGTAACCTGTGGGATGTGAGCAGAAGTGACATGTCACTTCCATTTGTGGCACTAAAAGCCTCCAATGCTTCCTGCTTCATCATGTTCTACCTCCTTTCTGTTTCGCTGGGATGGTAACACCCATGGTGACCTTGGAAGCCATTTGTTAATGATATCAGAGTGTCCATCAATCTGGGACTCTGAAAGACTATTGGAGTTCAGTCCCCCAGCCCCACCATACCCATCCAGAACTGCCCTGGACAGTTATGTGAGTAACACATACCTTTATTTTTATTGGGTTATTACATATTAGATGTGCTTATTACGGCAGTTAATTGAGCACTTTCTCTATTCTAGACCCTTTGCTGAGATTCCAAATACATTATTTACTACCATCATTATAATTCCAATTTTAGACACGAGGAAACCAAATCTCAGAAAGTTCTAGTCAATCAACTCAGATTGCATTTACAGCTAATTAATGACCAAGCAAAGACTTCAACCCAGGTTTTTCTTCATTCAAAACCATTTGCACAATGCCTCCACCGCATTGCCAGAATTTGAGGGAGGGGGATACTAGAATTCTAAAAAGACTTGAAAGCAGATATTCCAACAAATACATGCACATACATGTTCATAACAGTACTATTCACAATAGTCAAAGGGTAGAAACAGCCCAAATGTCCTTCAACAGATGAATGGATTAAAAAATGTAGCGTATACACACAATGGCGTATTATTCACCCTTAAAAATCAACGGAGTCCTAATACATGCTACAGTACGGA
This sequence comes from Elephas maximus indicus, assembly GCF_024166365.1. NCBI lineage: Eukaryota > Metazoa > Chordata > Mammalia > Proboscidea > Elephantidae > Elephas > Elephas maximus. The sequence continues at coordinate 53,906,143 of NC_064833.1, read as the reverse complement.
TAAGCCTTGATAACATTATGCTCAGTGAAAGAAGCCAGACACAAAAGGTTACACTGTTGAATGACTCCGTGTATATGAGATAGCCACCACTACCACCAGTTGCCATCGAGTCATTTCTAACTCATGGTGACCCCATGTGTATCAGAGTAGAACTGTACATCATAGGATTTTCAATGGCTGAGTTTTTGGAAATAGATCACCAGGTCTTTCTTCTGAGGCACCATTGGGTATACTTGGAACCTCCATTTTGGTTAGCAGCTGAGCGTGTTAACTATGAAATATTCAGAATAAGTAAATCCATAGAGACAGAACGCAGGTAGATAGTTGTCAGAGGGAGGTTGGGGGAGTGAGAGTGGGGGGAACTGCTTAAATGAGGTGTTGCTCTTGTTGTGCACCCTCAATTCCAAATCATAGCCACCCTATAGGACAGAGTAGAATTGCCCCATAGGGTTTCCAAAGAGCGGCTGGTGGATTTGAACTGCTGATGTTTCAGTAAGCAGCCAGACTTAACCACTGTGCCACCAGGGCTCCTTGCTTAATGGGTATGGGGTTTTAATTTGGAGTCATGGAAATATTTTGAAACTAGATAGAAGGAGTGGTTGAAAAACATTTGAATGTACTAAATGGCCCTGAAGTGTTCACTTTACAATGACTTTGTTAAGAGAATTTCACCTCAATAAATTTTTAAAAACTAAAATTAAACTCTACCAAGTCAAAGAAGAAACAGAAAATTGAGAGTGGTCTAAAATTTTCATACTAGGAATATATGAAAGAACTGCAGTTGCATGGCCTGAAAAAAAAAAAGGTCGATTTGAAGTATTTGAAGGCTTGGTATTTGGGAGTAAGAACAGAGTTATTCCTTTTAGCCAAGCTCAGAGATTTAGGAAGAGTTTCAGTTCAGCATAAAAAATTTTCTAACAAAAGCTATCCAGCAGTGAGATGTGTTGTCTTCATTTACTAAAGTGGTTACGAAAGCTTCCATTTATTCAAGCAGCCTTGTATTCATATTAGATGCTAGGCATTCCACTAAGTGCAGATGACTCTAAGATGAATAAGATTGTTTGTGTCATTAATAATTTACTTTCTAGAAGAACAGACAGTGTACAAACACATACCTGCAGTCTAGAACAATAACTGCAACAGTCATCTGGAATAGAAAGCAATCAGCCCTCTTTGGCACTGCCAGGGAAAATGTGCTAAAATACTGTTCTGTGGAATAGCGCCTGTCTAACGAAGTTTTCACCAGTTCAGAGTAAAATGAGAGTAACAAGAAACAGAATATTTTCAAAAGGCTAATTTGTTTTTTTAATTGAGTTTATGTGCACACTTCCTTTTTTTTCAGATCCTTGCAACAGGTCGACATTTATTCAGACAGCACCACCAGCTACGTTAATGCTTTTTAAACACATGATAATTACCAGCATAACGTTTTACATCCACACTACATCATAGAAGGCTCTCCACAACAATGTGGTAGGCACTTCATTGTGCCTCTTTGCCAGGTGAGGAAACACCGGCTCAGAGAGGGCATTTGGCTTGCCCAAGGTCACATAGCAGGGAGTGGTAGAGGAAATCAAGTTTGGGTGACTTTTCTTAGAGACTGGGTGACCAGCTTACTCCCTTTTCTGGAACAAATTTTACCACCACTCTTCTGCACAGGGGAAACCCTGGTGGCATAGTGATTAAGAGCTACAGTTGCTAACCAAAAGGTGGGCAGTTCAAATCCACCAGGTGCTCCTTGGAAACCCTATGGGGTAGTTCTACTCTGTCCCATAGGGTCACTATGAGTTGGAATCGACTCGATGACAAAGGGGTAGGTCTTCTGCACAGTGCCGGTAGAATCGGGAGTGGGGCGGGGAATGAGGTAACAAGAGAGATGTTAACAGGTGAGGAAGGGCAGGAGTCAGAGGAGAAGGGTAGATGGTAAAGAAAGCACTGGGCGTGTGGACCAGTTGAAACGCATGGTTTTCTCTATCCAGGGGACATACTTATTTGCAGATCCGGATGTAAACAACTGGATGCATGGGGGAGCCACAGGGGTAAAAGCCCCTTGAAAGGATGCTCTACGGAGTCTCATCACAAGCCAGGGGGGCAACTGACTCCCTCTGTCAAGGGTCCTGGCCAGGCCGAGGTCGAAGACCTCACACTCCTTAGGACTCAGGACAATGACCCTGGAGCAGCTCAGGCCCTTGTATTTCACTCTTAAGGTGGCTGAGGTACCCCGCCAGTGGCCCCAGCCTCTGGTCTACTGGCTGGACGCTTTGGTAGGGCAGGCGCAGGGCCTGGATGGAGACCACAGCACAGCGGGTCCGGCCAGCTTCAGTTCGTCTGTGCATTCGGGAAGGATGGTGCCTGAGCCATGCTGGTACTTGGGGTGGGTGACAGAGCAAGTGGTCCTGCGGACCTGCTGGCCTTGGAGGAGCAGCAGGTGGTCATCTCAGATTCCAGCCCACAGCGCCTGTTCCGGCAGTGCGCGCCCATGAGCACCCAACTCTAGTCCACCAGGACGCCGGCGCCATGAAACTAGACGCCATAGAAGATGGAGCCTTGCCAGGCCTGTGAGCCGCGCACCGAGCGCTGAAGGTCGCAGTGTCAGCAGGGTGTGGTTTCTGAGTGCAGGGCCACCTCCGCAGCTGGAGAAAGTGGGGTCAGAGCAGTCAGGGCAGGGCAGAGGCTGGGTTTGGGGTCAGGGCGGATCAATGGAGTGCGACTACGGGGTGGCGGGGGGAGGGGCTGGATCAGAGCCAGGGAGCATTAGGTGGAAATTGCGGGAGCTCTAGAGGACCCAATGGCAGTGGGAGGAGGAGAACGGCATGAAGAGTGCATGCTTCCTTTCTGGCATTAAAATGTTCTTTTTTTCATGAAATGATGTAGGTGTAGCTGTTGGCTTGTTACTTGTGAATTGTTTGCTGCTAATGAAAAAAAAAATTTTTTTTTAATGCCGTTACTTTGAAAAATAAAACGTTGGCAACCCTCTCTTGCCCCCAAATGTTTAAATAAATTTCTGCTAGCCCATTATAAACCTAGCCTGGTAACCTAAAAACATTTGAACTGGGCATTGAAACATAAATGGGAATTTAGCAGATAGATGTAGGCTTTCCAGGTAAAGATACTGTACTTGAAAAAGCACAGGGATTTGAAAACTGCCTGGCTTCCTGGAGACTTAAAATAATTTGGTATTGCTGGAACATTAAATATCTCAAGAAAAGTGGAAAAAGATAAGGCTGCAGGAATTGAAAGGGATCAAATCCCAGATGGCATTTGTACCATGCTAAGTGATTTTGATGTGATCCTATAGGCAATAGGGACCTATCAAAAGTGTTCAGGCTGTCAGTACAACAGTACTTTTAATACGGATCCTCAGACCACTATTCAGTGCTCATTGCATTTTATCTGCTGCTTGGGGTTTAGGATCGATGATTGTTAATCTTTAGGCCTGGCAGATCTATGCAATTAAAAAAAAAATAGCACTCAGATCCATGCTTCAAAAACGAAACCTTTTTAGGTTGCTTCTTTCAGATTTGTTTCTAAGTAGAAACAATGAAAATGGCATGATCATTTTATGCTTTAGGAAAAGCATGTCCTTACATGGAGGCTGAGTTGGAAGGGAACAGTGGACCAAGAAGGTGAGTTAAAAGCTTGATACAGTGAGTTGCCTGACATCGGGAGTATCAGCAGCATTAAATATATCACAAGAGCTCACAGTAGGTGCATTGGAACAGTCTTTTCAACTCCTAAGAGGATATATTAATTTCCTTTTGCAAAAGAACACAGGCATGAAAAAACAGTATATGTGAGAATGATCATTGTAAGAAACACAGAAAGGTTGCATTTCAATCTTTGTCAATGCTTTCCTGTTTTCTCCAGTCTTCCAAACAAAAACCAAACCAAACCCAGTGCCATCGAGTCGATTCCAACTCATAGCGACCCTATATGAGTCCAGTCTGCCAGACCCTACATTTTTCTGCTTTTCCCTCTAATCTGAACCTTTAACAAAGGAGCATAGAAACTTCCCTGACATCATCTCTTAAAATGTATGTAGTATCTGCTAAGATAAAACACCACACATATGTAGCTATTTCTGTGCAGAAATGACTACAGTCTACTGATGGATAGACATTCTAGTCCCAGCTTTTATACTCCAGGAAAAACCTATAGTTCCAGTCTACTAAAATTCCATCAGCAAAATAAATTTATAAAATAAAACTGAAAATCACAACAAACTCTCATTTCAAAAAGCCTTGTTACATCAATACTTCAAAATAACACTTGCACTTCAATCTTTGAAAGGATGTGATTTGAATCAAGCACTACATGGCTTGTCCAGTTGAGAAGAAAAAAAAGACTCATATTTAATCAATATTTTAATATTCCTTTGTTTCAATGTGAGTTACACTAAAACCAAAAACCAAATCCATTGTCGTCAAGTTGATTCTGACTCATAGGAACTGTATAGGACAGAGCAAAAGCTCCCCATAGGGTTTCCAAGCAGCTCCTGGTAGATTTGAACTGCTGACCCTTTGGTTGGCAGCCTAGTTCATTGAAAGTGCTAATAAAACTCCTTAGACATTATAAACAGCTCAACATTCCCCTGACAAATTAGTTCTTGATTTCTACTACTAATAATCAGGAAGATACGGTCATTCATTTTTTAAAAACAACTAATATCTCATTTTCTAAAGATTGCTGCTAATTTTTAAATTCTAAAATAATAAATATTAATTTCTTGTCATTTCATCTGTTGTTGATTTCTTTCACTGAGATAAATAGAAACTAGAGTTTACCTTGCAATGTACTGTAAATTTATTTTTCAGCATTATGAGTTAACCTTTAAAAGACACAAAAGTAAATATTTGTAAATAAGTTACTTTCTCAGACAGCCAATGCAACAGTACTTTTAATATGAGTCCTTAGACTGAAATTCCGTGCTCGTTTCATTTGTAATTTGGGTTTTACGGTCTGTGATTGTTACCTTTTTAAACTTGGCAGGTCTACAAAATGAAAATTAGCACTTGGGTTAGACATATCTCCCACCCATGCTTCAAAAGCAATACTTTTTTCACAGTGTTTCTTTTTGACTTATTCCTAAGTAGAAAAATGGTAGAAATTGCATGACAACCTTAAAAAATAAATAAATAAAAGGATGCATCTGCAAAAGAAGGCATGACTCTGTTCTGTATTGTGCTCTATCTCTGGAAGATCCCAGCAATCATCTTGCCAAAATTTTCTTGAACCTTCCAAAGTCATAAAAGCCTAGTGAAACTAAAATGCTATGTGGCAAGTTCACTAGAATTTCACATTGCGATTCTGCTCAGTCAGTGAATGTTACTTTGCTTCGTGCTTAATTTGGTTAAATAAGATAGAAATTTCGCAAGGCTTGGTACCACATCCAAAACCAACTTTCTCCTATGAGCATAAACATTGACTCAAATGCTCTGCAAGTCCTGAACTTTAGGGTGTGGACTGAAACGACTATATGTTTTAGTAACTGATGTTTGCTGTGTTTCAGTGTTTTAGTATCCAGTGTTTGCTGTGTTTCAGTTTATGTATCAGAAAAACTAGCAACTGCGTGCTATGTTGGATAAGCAAGGTATTAAGTTGAAGTCAAGGGTTTATAATGACTTTTTTTTTTTTTTTGCGGGGGGGATATCATTTAAATTGAAAACAACAGGGAAAATATACATATGTGAGCTCAGGTATGTACACAAAGAGGTTCCAGTACCAAATAAATATCTACAACTGAGCTTAGCTGCTGTACTTTATATAAACAGCTTTTATTTCTAAATTCAGTGAGGTAATGTTATGAGGCAACATATGTAGCCTACAGGGTCACATTCCACCAGTAATTCAGCCACTCTCGTGGTACCATGGTGGTAAGCTATACGTTCTTTGTTTTTAACTTAATGGCCACACGTTATGCCATTTTGTGAGACACGAGGTTCATTAGACCTTCTGTTCAAGTGGCTTAAGGCCACAATTCATTCTGGCTCTGCAATTACCAGTGACAATTTTTATACGCAGCCAAATCTTTCAATCGCAGTAGGAAGGTCTGCATAATTTGTGGCTTTTTGCTCTTCTCTCTGATAAACTCACACTGGGAATAAGCAGTAAGCTACAACCTGGAAAAGAATCAATGCTGCACATACCACTTTACTGTTTTTCAAAAGATTGAACTCTAAGAAAGGGAATATGAGAACACAAAAGCTCTTAGCACATCTGTTTATGTACAAACAGTTCGTATTGGCTTGTGATAGATCATAAACTCCAGGAGGGAGAGATTGTTGGTGATCTTCATTGTTGGTCACATCATGTAAAAGCACTATTTTTCAAAGATGTTTAATTCTTTGAAATCTGTTCTCTACAATTTACACCTGTATTTGAACTCTCCTAAGGCACTAGTAAGCCTATAGACCCTGGTGGTGTAGTGGTTAAATGCTACAGCTTCTAACCAAGAGGCTGGCAGTTCGAATCTGCCAGGCACTCCTTGGAAACTCTATGGTGCAGCTCTACTCTGTCCTATAGGGTTGCTATGAGTTGGAATTGACTCTATGCCACTGGGTTTGATTTTTGGTTTGATTAAGCCTATAGTGGAAACCCTGGTGGCATACTGGTTAAGTGCTATGGCTGCTAACCAAAAGGTTGGCAGTTCAAATCCACCAGGTGCTCCTTGGAAACTCTATGGGGCAATTCTACTCTGTCCTATTGGGTTGCTATGAGTTGGAATCGACTCGATGGCAATGGGTTTGGTTTGGTTTTGGTAAGCCTATAGTGCTTTTGAAATTAATCTCGAAACCAATAACTGAATTTTTAAATCAGGAGTTACTGTACTGAACCTCTTCTACCAATTTAAGAAATGCTGAATGGAAATCAGTTGGGCAAAAATTTAAATCACTCCTGGCCAAAAACTTGGAGTGAATCCATTACAAACCTGATGGTATGCAGAGACTCTAACTGGAAGATAAATATAGAGCTATTCCTATGCAGGATCCTGGGGTTTAATTTGCAGGTTATCAGTACATGACCTAGACCAGATTTTTTAAGATAAAAAAAATCTGTGCATTTAAGTAAACAAATGTGAAATCATGGCAACTGATCATTATTTCCAAAGGTTAGAGGCTAAAACCAATACAACACAAAAACTCAAGAATGACCATTTCCATCCATGAATCTTACGGATATTTGAGAGATTTGTAAGTGCTTGAAGACCAGAGAGGAGTTTGGGGAAAAAAAAAGTTGTTTAGCAGTCACAATATTAAACCAAAGCTGAAAGAGAGAGAAACCCAGCAATATAACAGCAAGAGTAAAAGCTTTCCTTGAGAACTGAATTAAACTAAGTTTGAATAAAGCATATACACACTTTAGCCTGAGGAGGAATTGTATATTAATAGCCCAGGATTCTGTTGACCTGCAAACCCAAAGATGAATGGAACTGATTTAAATTGCAAACACCATATTTATCTTTACACTTCAACAACAGTTGGGCAGCTATATTGCTGGAATGTATACCAGAGACCTGAGTTTGAGTCCCATATAGACTAGTGACTATATATATGCCATTTTGGGTAAATCACTATCTTCATGGGCTTCAGCTTTCTTAGCTATAAAATGTGAGTAGTAATCTATTTTCAAAGATTGTGGAAATATTTAAACAATATAACCTATGTGAGTGTGCTGGCTTTGTAGTAAATATACAGTATGCATTTGTCAAAGATTTGTTGTTACGGTGGAAACAGACTTTTCTGTGAAGAAACAATAGTAACCAAAACTCTAGTAATCGTACTTTCATTGGCGGAAACAAAATGGAACAAATGCCATCTGACATATTATAATTATTGTCTCTTCCCTGGCCTGGCAATTTTCCCATTTCAACACTGGCTAGTGCTTCATATTCCTGGATTTGATTCCCTTTGCAAGTCCTTGTTTCCAAGACCCTAAGTAAGTTGCTAGGATACCACTGAGACCTTTTAACACTTTATTTTCCTTTTCTCAGTATATTACTCTTTTTTATTATTATTATTTTTATTGTGCTTTAAGTGCAAGTTTACAAATCAAGTCAGTATCTCATACAAAACCTTATATATACCTTGCTACATACTCCTACTCCTAGTTGCTCCCCCCCAATGAGACAGCACATTCCTTCTCTCCATCCTGTGTTTCCATGTCCATTCAGCCAGCTTCTGTCCCCCTTGGCCTTCTCATCTCCCCTCCAGACAGGAGCTGCCCACATAGTCTCATGTGTCTGCTTGATTCCTAGAAGCCCACACTTCACCAGTATCATTTTCTGCCTTATAGTCCAGTCCAATCCCTGTCTGTAGAGGTGGCTTTGGAAATGGTTCCTGTCTTGGGCTAACAGAAGGTCTGGGGATCATGACCTCTGGGGTCCCTCTAGTCAGTATACTACTCTTGAGAGGAGGGTCCTTTTAAAAATCTGAGCATAATGTATTTCTCACCTTGACACATAGCAATCTACAAGACTGAACTGTACATAACTAGCTTATTAAATTTAACAATGCTAAGCCTGCTGGAGATAATTGTTGGACACTTTAGACCTGGATTTTCTAACAGCTCAGTCTCTAGTTCACGCTTCAAATACTTCATTGTATGCTGCAAATGTTTCTTCAAGCACCAATAATTAATGAATGCAAAAAAATATGGTAAAAGAAAGAAAACTTCTGGGTAAAATTGGCATAATTTTTATGCATGTGGCCTCTGAATATTTTAATTATGTTTTAAAAAAAAGATGTATGATATTATACAGCTGGATTTATAGTGAAGATATTTAATATTTTTCTATCAAACTAAATGAATAACCATTTATGAAATATCCAGGCCCCTCCCTACTCTACTTCCTATGAAAAGAAAGGGGAGTGAACATGTTACTTGGCTGTTGAACAAATGAGTTGCTTAGCAACAAGAAAAAGGTTCAAAAGATTGAGTCAGCAATGCCCACCTGAACCCAGTACAGCCAAAGACCATTCCCCTTGGGTGTCAGACCCCAACCTGCTTCTCAGAGAAAACTGGCTTCCAGAACTCAAATATATGGTCTTTACTGTGTACTTTCAGTAATATCGATTTTATTTAAAAGCAAGTTTAAAAAAAAGTCAGATCAAAATTACAAAACTAGAACAATCCATGATAAATTTATTTCCTTGGCATCTCAATGTTATAGATACTCTCCAAAATTTAGGTTCAAATTGACCTAGATCTGTTTCTGGTCCACTTACCACTACAAGAAAAGGAATTTGCAGTACATGAATTGGAGAAGTTCCTTGCTTTTTTCTAGAGTCAGCTGTTTCCCCATCTAGGCAGGTTGAATCTTTCTCAGTGAGGTAGTTGCTAACCACACTCCTGCCCTCACCATAAAAGCAGGCTATATCAGGGCTTCAGACCAAAACTGTCTATATCTAACCACGTTCCTGCTCTTTACACTGTTTTAATTTCAGGGTAATTGCACAGCTAAGAGTCACAAACAAGTTCCAAGAAAAACCAGCACCAGACCACCAGACATGCTCAGATAAATCAGAAAACTCATGTCAAGGAACCGAAAGACTCGTGCCAAGGAAAGAAAAATCACTGGACTTACGTCATCTGCAGTAGCCGAGCCCATTTCAGAAAGGAAAATCTGTCAGTTACTTCCGTGCCAATTACTAGCCCTGCCCCACAATGAATAATCAGCAAAAATCATGAATATGTATAACTTCCTGATTCTGCTTACTATGATGACCTCATAAAAGCTAACCACTGCCCATTTTCGGGGAGCTGCCTTGGCGACTGGAATCCCTGCATGCTCCTTTACTTCACCAGCTAAATAAACCCTTTTACTTTGTCTTAACAGCCCTGTCCATTTCTGTTAGGTAGGCTGCGTTGAGCGGGACCTGGACCTGACGTTGTCCTAGACCAGTTACATCAGCCTGGATAATTTGGTACACAAAATCTCATGAATTGTGTTTAAGTTTACCAGAATGGGTTATGGACAAGATAAAGGAAATGGTTCAAATATCATTCTCCACAGTAATTGTACTAAGAATCTTCTGTTCAATTTTGTTTCAAGTTTTTCCTGTGTTCTCAAGTTAGTGGTACTGCAGGTCCCTCCCCAATAGCCCCTTAGCCTCTGATCTGCTGTGTGCTAAGTCATTCAATTGCTGCCCAATTCCTCCGCCCCTTCATCTAGGGGTTGGACAAAACCAAAGGCAGCAAAGCATTACTTGTGTGGCTTTATAGGATCTAAGGTGGTGAGGGCAGATCATGCCCACGATTCCAAAAGGAGTTTTAGTTAGTAGTGTTTTTTCACAGTAAAGTCTCCAGTCTTACTTAATATGTCACCTGAATGAACTGCTGGGGGGAAAATTTTCTTTGAGGTTTGAAGAACAGCTGTTCACTAAGACATCAAAGCTGAAGACAACTGTTTTCTACAAAAGCTGACTCCCAGTGTCTAGGATAGCTTCTCCTAAGGCTTATTCACAATCTAATATGAATGCAAATTCAAAAAAAAAGGAAATTTTTTAGTTAGTACAAAAAACAATATTCTAAGAACAACAATGGAGTTGTCTGCATTCCATGAGGAAACCTATCAACTACCTTTGAATCATGCCTTTTCCCCTAATGACATACCCTTCTTTCCCCACCCCCAACCAGAGTGAAAAGACAACAGAAGCTGGGAAATAAGAGCCAGGTTACTTACTTCTACAGTTGATTGAATTCATAAGGTTTTCTTCTTCTAGAAGGAGTTCTGGGTTAAAGGACAGCTGGAGGAAACAGACAAAGCATCTGATACAGTACAGAGTTTCTACTTTCAAAAGCAGATGATTGAACTTGTTCCAGTAATGAGTGGATTGGGAAATTTGAGACTGATATTGCCGTTGCTTTCTTTCTCTAATCCACAGTACTTTCACATTGAGTCCAACTTGAACAATAAAGTTGCGTTTTCATATTTTTTTTTTTACCTTTTTCTCTGATTTGAAGAAAAAGAGCAGAGCATTTAAAATGAAGTCAACAGATTGACCATGATTATAAGGTGCAACAGAGTTAAACACCCAAGTCCACATTCACTATTATGCTGGTCCCATCTACCAGCAGCCTGTCACTGAGAATGCCAGAATGTTCTCTTCTTATTTCTCAGGTCTCATTTGATAGCACCACTTCTGTCTTACCCTCAAAAGCTGCCCTAGATCACAAAGGTCTCTTAACCCACACTTTATTTTTATTCCATAAAGCAAGGTTGAAGTCAGACTTGAGGAAATAGGCCCATTTTGCTCTTTCCTCTAAACCATAGTCCCAAGGTTTTGCTCAGCCTCTCAGCCAATCTATTTCACCAACTCCCTGGTTTGCAGCAGGTTTATCTCACAAATGGCCTAATTTAAATTAACAAGCCAAGTTCCACAAAACACTTTAATCACAGCAACTTAAAGGAAAGGCGTTATCTCCAGTTTTTCTCTAATTTCATATAGCAGGACTCTACATAGATAAGAAAACTAAAAAGATGTGAGATTGCCTGTGCACTGTTCTGCTTTATTTTAAAACAGGGATGTCAGAACTTCCATAAGGAAACAAGCGCTGAGCTTCAAGATGGTCATGTACAGATGTTGAGCACTTTTTCCAACAAAGCTCCTGTTATTCAAAATGTTCTTTGAAACTTCCGTTTCGGAATTAGCTTCACTGCCGTTTCATAAGCAATATAAGGAAAATCTGGCTATTTTATGACGATGCCTCACAATGTTCATAACTTGCTTGAAGAAAATAAAATGTTGTGTTATAGACATAAACAACTTTGCAAGGCTATGCGGGAAATAATCCGATAGAACTATTCACGACAAAGGCTATGGAAATCATAGAAGCAGAGCTTTGAGTCAAAACAAAAATAAAGCAAGCTGTGCCGTCTATATATGCTTGAGGCTATGTCTACAAAGACTTCCAGCTAAGAGTAAGATATTCAGTCAATTAGTTCCTTATGCACTACCAAAAGTCTGATTTGATTTGGTTATCTGTTTTATTATTTACTTTCCTTTTATGACCAGCTGCTTAAAGAACTGACCCAATTAACCAGTTATAATAACATCTGTCTGGACTCAATTTCAGAGATAGCCCTGCTTCAGGCTCAGTTTATAATCATTAAGCCATTAACATTAATCAAAATCCTTTCCAGAATCTTTAAGACTTAAAGAAGATAATTATTCTTAAAAAAAAAAACAAAAAACCCTTCATACTCAAGATTGTTTATCTCATTTCTCCACAAAACCTGCAAAAAGTAATGTGACTTTAAACTTCAGACGCTTCGGCACTTAGCGTAAGTCGAATGATAAAGGTTTATATGAAAAATTAACTCTTTTTTTCAAGCGTTTAAACACTCAAGTGTTTGGGTTACAATATAAATTATCATGTTCATCTAAAGGGACTTAAGATAAAATACTCTTTGTAGAAAAGCCAGGAGTATATAGAATTGAATGTCAAGGTCTAAGTTTTATGTTAATGAAATGGAGTTCCATGTACTGGAATGCCTTGAGGAGTACAAGATGGCAGTAAAAAAGTCTCAACAGAAAAAGTGGCCCATTTGTTATCTGATTTTCAAGGTCATTGCACTGTTCTAGATGGCAAGTATGAAATTAATTACCTTTTATTTCAGATTTAACAATAAGAAGACAATAAAACAGAAATGGATATAAAGCTGTGTAATTCAGTATAATGGTGCTATGGGAAATTGTAACATGATCATGGTTGATTGTAGCATTAACAATTCAACCACACAAATCCATACACACATAAAGTGTACATATGCCCACATATAAATAGAGCCCTGGTTACAAACAAAATCTATTCCTTATCGTGTCTTTAAGAATTTGTAGGTAAGTTGAAATAGGTGCGTACGGTTCTTATCTAGCCTTACTTTAGTGCAAGAAAGGAGCCCTGGTGGTTCAGTGGTTAGGAGTTCAGCTGCAAACCAAAAAGTCTGCAGTTTGAATCCACCAGAGCTACTCCTTGGAAACCTTATGGGGCAGTTCTACTCTTTCCTACAGGGTCACTATGAGTCAGAAGTGACTCAAAGATAACAGGTGTGGTTTGGTTTTTGGTTTGGTGCAAGAAAAGACTCAAAGCCTTTTCCGTGACTTAAAAGGTGCTCATGCAGCAAGCGAAGGTGATGGCAATAAATAATTTGTTCCAAGTTGGGGTTAGTCCAGTTGTTTCAAAGTGAAGACAAATTTACATAATATCAAAGGGCAAGTAAGAATTGTCTGTAAGTCAGAAGTTCCTCACTTGGGGACTGCCTGTAGTTCAGAACCTGTGGAAGGTGTTTATATGTCTTATTTATTTAAGCAATATGAACTAAAAAAAAATCATCAGACATAAAACAACCCTCTACATTTCAAAAAATTTTCTTGCAAAGCGAAAAGATGAAATTCAGACATATGAACAAAAATTGAGCATTTAAATTTTACTGGTTAGCCCAGGCCAAAGATTATCAACAGTGATTTGTACAAAACATTTGTAGTCAACATTATAAATTTTCCTGGCTTGAGTTGTTCCATGTCATCGAGTCTGTTCTGACTCATAGAGACCCTATGCACAAGAGAAGGAAATACTGCCTGATCCTGCACCATCCTCACAATTGTTGCAATACTTGAGCCCATTGTTGCAGCCACTGTGTCAATCCATCTCGCTGAGGATCTTCCTCTTTTTCACTGACCCTCTACTTTTCCAGGCATGATGTCCTTCTCCAGGAACTGATCCCTCCTATAACATGTCCAAAGTATGTGAGACGTAGTCCAGTTATGAGGATTTTTGTTTTCTTTATGTTGAGGTGTAATCCATACTGAAGGCTGTGGTCTTTGATCTTCATTAGTAAGTGCTTCAAGTCCTCTTCATTTTCAGCAAGCAAGGTTGTGTCATCTGCATATCGCAGGTTGTTAATGAGTCTTCCTTCAATCCTGATGCCCTGTTCTTCTTCATATAGTCTAGCTTCTCGGATTATTTGCTCAGCATACAGATTGAAGAGGTATGGTAACAGGATACGACTCTGATGCACATCTTTCCTGAATTTAAACCACACAGTATCCCATTGTTCTCCCCAACAACTGTCTCTTGATCTATGTACACATTCGTCATGAGCACAATTAAGGGTTTTGGAATTCCCATTCTTAACAATGGTATCCATAATATGTTATGATCCATACACTCAATCTGGATTGGAGATGCAGTGGCTGCAACAATGGGCTCAAGCATAACAACAATTGCAAGGCTGGTGCAGGCCCAGGCAATGTTTTGTTCTGTGGTACATAGGGTCACTATGAGTCAGAACCAACTTGACGACACCTAACAACAACAACACAGTCAAATGCTTTTGCATAGTCGATAAAACACAGGTAAACATCCTTCTGGTATTCTCTGCTTTCACCAGGATCCACATGACATCAGCAGTGATATCCCTGGTTCCACATCCTCTTCTGAATCCAGCCTGAATTTCTGATAGTTCCTTGTCGATGTACTGCTGCAGCTGCTCTTGAATGATCTTTAGCAAAATTTTGCTTGCATGTGATATTAATGACATTGTTCGATCATTTTTGCATTGGGTTGGATCGCCTTTCTTTGGAATAGACATAAATATGGACCTCTTCCAGTCAGTTGGCCAAGTAACTGTCTTCCATATTTCTTAGCATAGACGAGTGAGTACTTCCAGTGCTGCATCCTTTTGTTGAAATCTCTCAACTGGTATTCCATCAAATCCCAGAGCCTTGTTTTTTGCCAATGCCTTCAGTGCATCTTGGACTTCTTCCTTCAGTACCATCAGTTCCTGATCATATGTTACCTCCTGAAATGGCTGACCATCAACCAATTCTTTTTGTTGTAGTGACTCTGTGTATTCCTTCCACCTTCTTTTGATTCTTCCTGCATCATTTAATATTTTCCCCATAGAATCCTTCACTATTGCAACTCAAAGTTTGAATTTTTTCTTCAGTTCTTTCAGCTTGAGAAATGCTGAGCGTGTGCTTACCTTTTGGTTTTCAATCTCCAGCTCTTTGCACATGTTATTATAATACTTTACTTTGTCTTCTCGAACCACCTGTTGAAATCTTCTGTTCAGTTCTTTTACTTCATCATTTCTTCCTTTTGCTTTAGCTGCTCTACATTCAACAGCAAGTTTCAAAGTCTCTCTGACATACATTTTGGCCTTTTCTTTCTTTCCTGTCTTTTTAATGACCTCTTGCTTTCTTCATATGTTATGTCCTTTGATGCCATTCCACAACTCGTCTGGTCTTCGGTCTTTAGTGTTTAATGCATCAAATCTATTCTTGAGATGGTCTCTAAATTTAGGTGGGATATACTCAAGGTCATACTTTGGCTGTCGTCGTCGACTTGTCCTAATTTTCTGCAGTTTCAACTTGAACTTGCTTATGAGCAGCTGATGGTCTATTCCACAATTTGCCCCTGGCCTTGTTCTGACTGATGATATTGAGCTTTCCCATTGTCTTTTTCCACAGATGTAGTCCATTTGATTCCTGTTTTTTCCATCTGGTGAGGTCCATGTGTATAGTCACCATTTATGTTGGTGAAAAAAGGTATTTGCAATGAAGAAGTCGTTAATCTTGCAAAATTCTCTCATGTGATCTCCTGCATCATTTCTATAACCAAGGCCATATTTTCCAACTACCGATCCTTTTTCTTTGTTTCCAGCTTTTGCATTCCAATCACCAGTAATTATCAATGCATCCTGATCACATGTTCGATCAATTTCAGACTGCAGCAGCTGATAAAAATTTTCAATTTCTTCATCTTTGGCCTTAGTGGTTGGTGTGTAAATTTGAATAGTAGTTGTATTAACTGGTTTTCGGTGTAGGCATATAAAAAAAAAAAAGCATATAGGTATTATGATATTGCTGATAGTGTTGTACTTCAGCATAAATCTTGAAATGTTCTTTTTGATGATGAATGCAACGCCATTCCTCTTCAAGTTGTCATTCCCGGCATAGTAGACCATATGATTGTCTGATTCAAAAGGGCCAATACCAGTCCATTTCAGCTCACTAACTCCTAGGATATCAACGTTTACGTGTTCCATTTCATTTTTGATGATTTCCAATTTTCCTAGATTCATACTTCATACATTCCAGATTCCAATTATTACTGGATGTTTGCAGCTGTTTCTTATTTTGAACCATGCCACATCAGCAAATGAAGGTATGGAAAGCTTGACTCTATCCATGTCATTAAAGTTAACTATACTTTGAGGAGGCAACTCTTTCCCAGTTATCTTGTAAGTGCCTTTCACCCTGGGGGACTCATCTTCCGGCACTGAATCAGACAATGTTTGACTGCTATTCATAAGGTTTTCACTGGCTAATTCTTTCCAGAATTAGACTTCCAGGTCCTTCTTCTTAGTCTGTCTTAGTCTGGAGGCTCAGCTGAAACCTGTCATCCACCATGGGTAACCCTGCTGGTATCTGAATATCGGTGGCATATCCTCTAGCATCACAACAACACACAAGCTCCCACAGTACAACAAACTGACAGACATGACGGAGGTGAATATAATTAATACCGCTGAAATGTACATTTTTAAATTGCAATTTTTATGTTGTAGATATTTTACTACAAAAAAAAAAAAAAGATGGGAAGAGAAAGTATCCACCTTAATAAATTTCATGACATAGAATTGTTTACAAAAAAAAAAAAAACTGCACTTGGAATCAGACGATCCAAAATCCAACAGACAACTTAATAGTTGTGTCCTTGGACAAGCCATTTAACCTGTCTAATCCATGATCTGTTACGGATCAGACTATTGTAATCTGTCTTAAGATCTTCACTGGCTGATTTTTGGAAGTAGATCGCCAGGCCTTTCTTCCTAGTCTGTCTTAGTCTGGAAGCTTCAGTGAAACCTGTTCAGCATCATAGCAACATGCAAGCCCCCACTGACAGGGAGATGGTAGCTGAACTTGAGGTGCACTGGCAAGGAATCAAGCCTGAGTCTCCTACATAGATTTTTCTCAAGGGTCTTTGATCAATTAGTACTATGTCAAATGAGAAAAGGGGGAATGAAACAAAAGAAGATAATGGAAAACAATTTAAAGACGAAATTAGCTTTCAGAATTCAAAAGAAATAATTTAACTTTTAGTTATAAAATATCTGGAAAATATGTAACTTTAAATTAATAAAAGTGAAATGTCATTATCTCATAAAAGTGTTGTCTCATCCATATAGGAAATGAATTAGCAAACAAATAAACCCTAACTCACTGGTAAAATCACAAATGCCTCTTATGTATTGGAAAACAATGGTTTTAGATGTTTGTATAAGATGATCCCATATTTTCTTTGAGAAGTAAATTCAAAATATTAAAAACAATGTTTCCAATGATTCTTTTTGTTTTCTTTTAAAGTATTTTTTTTCCTTAACTGTGATAGGTAGAAGCATGTGTTTGCTTTAAATCTGTGCATCTAAATAATTAAATACTCGACAATCCGTGTATTACTGATACATATGCTGGATATATATGATTTCTTCTTTAATAATGAATATGAAACTTTATAAGATTGTGAACCTGAAACACTGAACAGAAACAGTCTGCCTGAAGAACAATACTTTCACCATTATAGGAAGATGAGTTTTAATGTTTAAACAATTAAAACCTTTCATTTTTTAAAAATTTGGTTATCTGATTCATTTGCCTATCCAATGACCCATACCAACCACAAACAACAAATACATTATTTGGTTCACTGAAAAGTGTTTTAACTAAAATTCACCAGATGTTGGCAATCACTCACTCCTAACCCACATATTACCTCACTGGTGAAAGAGGAGAATCCCACAGCCCCTCAGCCATTCATTAAGCAGTCAAATGGCTCTCCATAGAGTCCAGTCTTCCTGATCTCCATTACCCTTATTTCTATTGTAACGTTTGTCCATTTTCCTTCAATGATTATGAGACAAGAATTGGTCATAACCCTTCTGAACATATCAGCTGTTTACAATCTATCCAAATGGGAGCACATAGCTCCTGTTTCTGTTACAGCCTTATTTCTTCAGTGTTAGGGGCCGAGTCACAGTTACTTTTGATAACTTTCACGTCCTAAATTCCCGCAGCCAGTTGTACTATCATTCCACTCTCTGCAGATGCTCAGATGTGTTCCCTCTTTTGAATTCCTAGTTGCCTTTCACCTGAGCTACTGAAAGAGCCTTCTTTGGTTTCACCTGATTTTCACTGTTTTATGGAGTTTTATGATCCATCTGGAATTAATGTTTGGGTGTGGTATAAGGTAGGGTTTGAAGTTTATTAGTTTCCATACAGCTACCAGTTGATCTAGTATGATTTAGCAAAAAGGCTTTCCATCCCCCATTGGATTGCTGTGTTTTCATTGTAATGAACCGAACTATGTAAGTGTGAGTCTCTTTCTAGGCCCTCTCTCCAGTCAATCCTTATTTTAATGCCAGGATATATTGACTACTGAATTTTGACTACTGAATCGTTATACTCAGTCTTGAGGACAGGAAGTGTAAGTTCAATTCTGTTCTTTTTCAAAGTTGTTTCAGCTAGTTTAGGTCCTCACATGTCCATGTAAATTTTAGGATTGTGTTGTTAAATTAGTAGGTGTATATGTATGTAAAACTTATCAAACTGTGTACTTTAAATATATTGTGCATAATGCTGTTTAAAAAATTGTATAGACTTTCACTTCTGGAAAGATGGAATAGATATACTTTTCTCTATTTTTCTTACTAAATACAGCTAAAAATCCTGGAAGTTACATATAAAACAAATATGAAGAAAACTATGAAAGGTAGAAAAAAGGCAGAACAGATAGGGACCTTGAAACTTAAGGAACAACATGATATTTAATGAGTTCCCTGAGTTTTCTTTTGGCTGCATATTATTCCAGACTTCGAGGCAAAGAACCCAGTAACCTGGAAACATCAATGCACACAGACAACAACAACAACAACAAAAGCCGGCTCTGTCTAGCCAAATAACAAGAAACGGGCAGCCCAGCAAGACAGAAAACTTTAAGACAATAACACTTCTACACGAGCCAAACACAAAGGCTGACTGAGGAGCTTAGACTTTTACTTTTGTGAGACTGTAACAAGGCACCCCTAGACCCTCACCAATGTGGTTCAGAGAAGGCCACATAGACAGCTATGATTTTCATCCCCAACAAGCTGTAAAAGGAGCCCCTACAATCCCCATCGAAGTGGTATCAGAGGAGGTCTAGAAGAGAGTCAGGATTTTCAACACCATCCAGCAGTAAGAAAGCTACCTCAGGGGTGTGGTGTTGCTGGGGCTGTATGAGTAGTGGAAATAAGACACTAATACTCCTTCTGGACAGGGAGGTATAAGTGGAGGCTTGCCGAGGAATGGAAACTTCCATCCCCACTCACCAGGGATGAGGAGCACCTTTTGTTATTAACAGAAGTGGGAAACCAGGGTTTCTACCTACACCTGGCAGTCAAGAGGCAGCAGCTCCCTTTCCCTGCCAGAGAGGTGTCAGAAGAAGCAATCTAAACAGAGAGTTTAAATAAGCCCAAGAGTCTCATAATATAATACCCAAAATATTCAGGCTTCATTCGAAAAACACTTACTGCTCAAAGTATAAATTCTTACCAATCTGTGGGAATCTATAATTATCTCAAAATAAAAAGTCAATTAAAAAAAAAAACTGGAATATCACACCAGATAATATTGTAAAAAAAAAAAAAATATTGTAGTAGTTCATGTGAAATCTAGAAACCTTGCAATTGTATAGGTGTGTTCACTCTCCCTTGTCCTTTATGCACAGTTGTCAAGAGAATCACATTATATACTTTACAAACCCCACAAAACAATGCTCTAACTTTTGCTTAAAACAGTCATAAGTATTTTGACGAACTTAACAGAAAAATATTGCCTTTTCTGTATAGCCATGTACTCACTATTTCCAGTGCTCTTTTTCCTTCCCTAAAGATCTGACTTTCCATCTGGTGTCATTTCTCTTCTGCCCCAAGTCCTTCCTTTACCATTTTTTTGTAGTGCGGGTCCACTGGGATCAAGTCTAATGTTTTTTGTTTTTGTTTGTGTGCGTGTGTATTTGTTTGTTTAATCTGAAAATGTCTTTCCCGTTCCTACATAACCAAACTGAACCAGCGGCTGTTGAGTCAGTTTTAACTCATGCTGAGTCCGTGTATGTCAGACTAGAATAGTGCTCCACAGGGTTTTCAACAAATGATTTTTCGGAACTAGATCCTGGTCTTTCTTCCAAGGTGCCTGTGGGTGAGCTTGAACTGCTAACCTTTCAGTTAGCAGCCAAGCACATTAACCATTTGATCACCCAAGGACTCCATTTTTTTAATTCCTCCTACATACCTGAAGCATATTTTCACTGAACTTAGGCTGCCAAGTTTTCTTTGGTTCTTGCTATCAACATTTTAAACATATTGTGACACTCTTCTGTTCACTAGTGTTTCTAATGAGAGTTAGGGGATAGCCTTCTCCTTTATATAATGTGTAACTTTGTTCCACTCTGCAACTAAGGGGCTAAAATTTGGGAGTTATTTAAACATGTTTCTGTTCTGGTCTTTGAGGTCCCAGGCAATGTTCGTCACTCAAGCTTTAACCAGATTTTAACTGTGACTATAAATTTTCTGTTAGTGTTTGAAAATTGCATGAACTTTATGGGTTTAGAATTAACATATTGTCCTATTGCAGTGGTGCCATATTAAGAAACTGAGCTTTAGAGACTAAAGTAGATGGAAAGACTATCTCTTTGCTGAATATACATAATTATCAAATAAAATACCTGAAGTGGTTTCTGGTCTGAACAGAAAAGCATAAATCCAAAATTATCATTAATGAGACATGGCCTTATTTTATGATTCAGATGAAAGTACATATCAGTGGTAGCAAGGTTGTGTACCATTTTCTAGTAGCCAGTAGCCTATTTCAGTAGAGCGTAAAGGAAATCTATTTTTAATGAGGAAAAATGACAAACATAAGATATAGATGACTACCCTTTCAAAATTTTAAGACATCCTGAAATTTTTAATTAAATATTTCTTTGGCCTCCAATATTAAAATTATGGATGAAAGGAAGAAAATTTCTTCTCTAACCAATTAAATTTTATTTAATGAGACCACTAATAGCAATTATTCTCATTCCACCAAATAGAAATATTAAATTGAAACAAAAAAGCATCTGGTTATGTACTGATATTAGAAAAATGATACTTGAAGAAAACTGTATCTGTCCCTTTGCCTCAGTGCAACATCATTACCAAAGATTTTGGCCTCAGGAAAAAATATCCCAATAGGGAACTCAAATAGTTTCATTTAGTAGCAAATGACTGCAATAGTATGTACTGGTACAGGGGCAAACTCAGGATATTTTCCGTTAATAAAAACCAAACTGTAAACATAGAATTTATCACATAACCCAGAAATTTGTTCTTATGTATATACCCAAAGACTTGAAAACAAGGACTTAAACAGATACCTATACACCAGTGTTCATGGCAAAAGGTGGAAACAATCCAAGTGTCTATCAACTGATGAACGGATAAATAAAATGTGGTACGTACATACAATGGCATACATTGTTTATCCATAAAGAGAAATGAAGTTCTGATACACGCTGCGTGGATAAACCTGGAAAACTGTAGCTGAGTGAAATAAGTCAGACACAAAAGGACAAATATTGTCCCATTTACATGAAATATCAAGAATAGGCAAATGCATAAAGACTTTTATTTGTGGTTGCCAGGGATTGGTAGGAAGGGGAATGAGAAGTTAATTGTATAAACAGTATGAGTTTCTAACTGGAGCAATAAAAAAAACTTTTGGAAAATGATAGTGGTGACGGTTGTACAACACGGTGAAAGTAATCAATGTCCCTGAAACATTCACTTAAAAATGGTTAGAATGGCAGTTTTGGGGGGGGGGGTTTATATATATATATAACCATTAAAAAAAAAGCAACCAACTGAGCCAGCGCATATGGACTCCATGGTGCTGGTTGTCATAATATTCCACTTAGCTACAAATCACCAGCAAATGTGTCCAAATGTATCTTCCTCCAGTACATGATGGAGCCAAGTAAGTCAGGAAAAATACTTCTCCTTTTGGATGAAAAGGAACAATTAAATCTTTGGAAGATTATCGTGGAATTTTCCTGGCAATAATACATTCATGAAATATCTGTAAATCACATTTAAAAAATAATTCTGAATTTCAAGTAATGGAATAAACCAATATTTAATATTATTCTAAAAAAAATACATTGTAAAATGAGTAAGTGTCCAATAGTCTGTTTTCTAACTTCTGGTTTTATTACTGGATTTGGTTCAAAGAAGAACACACCTATGTTAGAAATTCCAAAAGTACAAATTAGAAACCTTGATTTGTAATTGCTGTTTTATTTGTGGCTTAGAAACATGATTAACTTTATGAGATATAAATAAAATTGTGTGCGATATAATCTGCTTGAGAAAATAGACTAAATCTTGACTTTAAATAATCCTTTATATAGACGCAAACGTTTTGGTGTTTGAATTCAACAATACGCACTAAAGACGTAAACAGTTGGTTATTGTTGTACAGACAGTTGGTTATTGTTGGTAATGCCAAAAGTAACTGAAAATATTTCTATGCATATTTGATATTTGGTTTTTCTTAGAATATGCAGTAGAATTTAGACTTTGAAAAATTGGGCAACGATGTCATCTGAGAACAAGAATGTGAAAATTCCACAGAATATATTCCTCCAACCCTCCTAATTATCTATGATGAGTGATTTGTGGAATTTTCTTATATCCAGGCATAATGACACATAAAAATGGTATAAATTAAGGAGAACGCTTTCATCCTGGAAAACACTAGAATATAAAATGAAACCAATTACCAAAATTTGTGTTGCCTTTCAGGTTCATTCCTTCAGAAAAGTTTTGAAATTAATCAGTTACTAATCTTCAATATCTAACTCCATCCTGTCCCACAGCCTCGGGTTTCAAGTTCTTTTACAACATTTTGAGCACCATCATCCTCTATGCCCCTGTCATTCATAGGAAGATCTAAAACATGAAATTATTTTAACACATGTGATCATAGAGTTGCAAGGATAAAAAATTCAGATTCAGAAATGCAAATGACAAGAAACACAAAGTAGAAAAACTACCGTGTTTGAAACTGCCTAATTGGGTTTTTGGCTCAGCACTCATTAGTGTCCTGACCTTAAAAAAGTCCTCTTAACTTTACAGGCTTCAGTGTCCTTTTATTAAGATTCCATTTGGGAGCTGAACTTGTGAGACATATAAAGCATGCTGTAAATCCTACTAAAATAGTTCTAACTGATAATAGTTTTAAGTACACATGCATCGCCTGCTGACCCTACACAGTAATCCTGCAGAAGAATTGAGGTGAGGATTGCAAGAGCAAAGATTTTTAGAAAAGATACATTAGCGCTGTCACCTGGGTCAAGAAGTTTGATAGTACATCCAAGGTATATGTATCTAAAATATAGGAAATTCTGTAATGTTACTCATTATGATCACTCTATCTCTAAAATAATATCCATTGAGTGTTCTTCCCTGTCCTCTCCAGAACTTCTGGCTACCTCTTAAATGGCCCCTTTGACATTACATGATAGCTTCTGAGGCATAGTCAGTGTGCTTTGAGGAGTATGTGGTGCTGAAGGTCCCCTTCAGGCCCTTCGTGCACTCTAAGATAAGTGGTCCATGATGACCTGTGAACAGGAGGCTCCCTGTTAGCCTTTTCCCTTTTGTTGCAAAGATAGCATTCATCAGCTGGAGTGGTGGCAGAGAAGGTGGGGTGGCAGAGAAGGTGGGAAGGAGAGGGGAGAAATCATAAGTTGTACCTTTAAGAGAGATGATAATGCTGAATCAGAAGTTTTCACCTATTTCATATTTTGTTTAGAGCTTTCTACAATTGGACGATATTTAGGGATAACCTATTTCCATGTCTGTTCTCATAAAAGTATACACTTAAAATATTTAAGAGAATGGCAACTTTTCTTACTAGTAAGTCTTCTCCAAGACTATTCTGATGAGGTCACCTAACTCCTTAGTATGTTTGCTCTCTCCAGTGAATTCAAGTAAGAAATGTGAATTCTGAAAATGTCAGATATCTGCCAGGCCAACTAAAATCTCATCTTGCCAAACAGCTGTGCGTAGTAGTATTTTAGCATGGAAATAACACTTTATTTCATTTATTTTTCTCTTCTCTGTGGAATAGGCAATGTGGCTGCAAACAAACAATAAAGATAACATCAGAAGTCTGAGTCCATTTGTGACTTCAGTTATAAAAATTTGAATTCAATTTGCCCCTGATATTTGTACAATATTCCTTGTTATATTTTCCACAACACTGGAACAAAGGAAAACACACATATACAACCTGGAAATATTTCGAAGGTGACATATGATCAAAGGTTACAAGGATTTAACTTTATCTTTGCAACTGAATGTTTGTAAGAAATTTAGATGCGATGTTGGCTGGCTTTTAATGCTTAGGTTGTTTAGGTTTATCCATTTGTCCATTGATAACCACCTAGGTTGTTTCCATTTTTTGCTATTGTAAATAGTGCTGCAATGAACATGGGTGTGCACGTATCTATTCGTGTGAGGGCTCCTATTTCTCTAGGATATATTCCAAGGAGTAGAATTGCTGAATTATGTGGTAGTTCTGTTTCCAGCTTTCTAAGGAAGCATCAAATCGATTTCCAAAGTGGTTGTACCATTTTCATTCCCACCACCAGTGTATAAGTGTTCCAGTCTCTCCACAACCTCTCCAACATTTGCTATCTTGTGTTTTTTGGATTAATGCTAGCCTTGTTGAGGTGAGATGGTATCTTGTTATAGTTTTGATTTGCATTTCTCTAATGGCTAATGATTGTGGGCATCTCCTCATACATGTTAGCTGCCTGAATGTCTTCTTTGGTTAAGTGCCTGTTTATATCCTTTGCCCATTTTTTAATTGGGTTACATGTCTTTTTGTGGTTGAAGTTTTGCAGTATCTTATAGATTTTAGAGATTAGACCCTGATCAGGTATGTCATAGCAAAAAAATTCTTCCCAGTCTCTAGGTTGTCTTTTTCCTCTTTTGGTGAAGTTCTTGATAAGCATAATTTTTTTTTATTTTTAGGAGCTCCCAGTTATCTAGTTTCCCTTCTGATGTTTGCACATTGTTAATTATGTTTTGTATTCTGTTTATACCATGTATTAGGGCTCCTAGCACTGTCCCTATTTTTTCCTCCATGATCTTTATCATTTTAGATTTTATATTTAGGTCTTTGATCCATTTTGACTTAATTTTGTACATGACTTGAGGTACAGGCCTTGTTTCATTTTTTTGCAGATGGATATCTTGTTATGCCAGTGCCATTTGTTAAAGAGACTGTCTTTTCCCCAATTAACAAACTTTGGGCCTTTGTCAAATATCAGCTATTCATAGGTGGATGAATTTACATTTGAATTCTCAGTTCTGTTCCATTGGTCTATATATCTGTTGTTGTACCAGTACCAGGCTGTTTTGACTACCATGGCAGTATAATAGGTTCTAAAATCAGGTATAGTGAGCCTTCACTTTGTTCTTCTTCTTCAGTAATACTTTACTTATCCACGGTCTCTTCCCTTTCCATATGAAATTGATGATCTGTTTATTAATTTATCCAAATTCCAAGGAATTTGGATAGGGATTGCATTGAGTCTATAGATTGCTTTGAGAAGAATTGCCATTTTCACAACTTTGAGTCTTCCTATGCGTGAGCAAGGTATGTTTTTGCACTTGTGTAGGTCTCTTTTGGAAAAGAAAGTATACTCGGCTGCCATTGGATGTAGTGTTCTGAGTATGTTGATGAGATCAGATTGGTTGATTGTAGCATTTAAATCTTCCATGTCTTTATTGAGCTTTTTTCCGGATGTTTTGTCCGTCACTGAAATGGTGTGTTGAAGTCTCCTACTATTATGGCAAAGCTATCTATCTCTCTTTTCAATACTGTTAGAGTTTGTTTTATGTATTTTGAAGCCCCATCATTGGGTGCATAAATATTTATTATGGTTATATCCTTCTGATATATTGACCTTTTAATCATTATATAGTGTCCTTCGTTATCCTTTGCGCTGGATTTTGCTTTAGAGTCTATTTTGTCAGAGATAAATATTGTCACTCCTGCTCTTTTTTGTTTGTTGTTGGCTTGATATATTTTTTTCCATTCTTGGAGTTTTAGTTTGTTTGTGTCTTTGAGTCTAAGGCGTGTCTCTTGTAGGCAGCATATAGACAGATAGTGGCTTTTTTTTTTTTTTTTAAATCCATTCTGCCACTCTGTCTCTTTATAGGTCCATTTAGTCCATTTACATTCAGCATTATTGATAGGTATGAGTTTAGTGCTGTCATTTTGATGTATTTTATTGCATATTATACACAGTTTCTTTTTTCCACTTAATGTTCTGTGCCGAGTAGTTTTTCGTTATGTATTTTCTTTTCATCTTTTTCATTGTTGTTGATTTTGTATTTGCCGAGTCTTTATGTTTTTCTTGTTTTTTTTTTTAATTTTTTTATTTTGATGTGTACAGTTGTTAGTTTCCTTTGTGGTTATCTTAATATTTACCTTTATTTTTCTAAGTTTAAACCAATCTTCTATTTCTTGATAGTGCCTTGACTTCCTCTCCATATGAAAGATCTATGACTACATCATTTAGCCCCTCTTTTTTATTTGAATGTTGTCATCTTTTACATATTGACATCTCCGTTTCCCTATTTTCAATGTTTTAGCTATGATTTATTTTTGTGACTTTCTTATCTGGGTTGATACACTGTTGTTCTGTCCTGTATTCTAGTCTTGGGTTGTTATCTGATGTTATTGATTTTTTAACTGGAGGAGTCCCTTGAGTATTTCTTGTAATTTTGATTTGGTTTTTACAAATTCCCTAAACTTGTCTTTATCCAAAAATGTCATATTTTTCTCCAGCATATTTGAAAGACAATTTTCCTGGCTGTATAAATCTTAGATGGCAATTTTTTTTCCTTCAAGGCTTTATATATGTCATCCCATTGCCTTCGTGCCTGCATGGTTTCTGCTGAGTAGTCAGAGCTTAGTCTTATTGACACTCCTTTGTAGATGGCTTTTTGTTTATACTCTTAAAATTCTCTCTTTATCTTTGGTTTTCCCAAGTTTGATTATACTATGTCTTGGTGACTTTCTTTTGTGATCTACCCTTTGCGGGGCTCAATGAGCTTCTCGGAGAGATATCTTCTCATCTTTCACAATATCAGGGAAGTTTTCTGCCAACAGATTTTCATCAATTCTTTCTGTATTTTCTTTTATCCTTCCCCCTAACCCCAGCTGTGGTACTCCAATCACTCGTAGGTTATTACTCTTCATACAGTCCCACATAATTCTTAGGTTTACTTCATTTTTTTAAAAAAATCTTTTATCAGATTTTTCCTCAAGTAAGTTGTTTTTGGTTTTAAGTTGGTGTCAAGTGCTTTATCTTCAATCTCAATTATTCTGATGTCCAGTGCCTCAATTCTATTCCTATGAATTTCTACTGAGTCATCTAATTCTGAAATTTTATTGTCAATTTTTTGGATTTCTGTTTGCTGCCTCTTATGGATTCTTGCAACCTGTTAAATTTGTCATTGTGTTCTTGTATAACCTTCTTGAATTCCTCTGTTGCTTTGTCTGTGTGTTCCTTGGCTTGTTCTGAGTTTTGCCTGATCTTTGGCTGATCTCTTGAAAAGCTCTGAATATTAATCTTTCCAATTCTACCTCCAGTAATTGCAAGAAGTTATCTTCCTCCAGGAGGTTTCTTTGTTTTTTGTTTTGGTTGCTTGCTGAAACTGTCATGATCTGCCTCTTTATATGATTTGATATTGGCTCTTGTCTTCAAGCCATCAAGAAGTTATTATATTTATTTATTTTATGTTTGCTTACTGTGTTCTAGATTCTTCTTTTGTTTTGGTATGTCCAAATAAGCTGGTCATGTGAGCTACTTCAATTATTGGTGTCTTCAAAGCCCTCACATCCTGTCACCAGGTGGTTAGAGCTCTTACTAGGTATGTGAAACCAGGAGTCTGTTTACTTTTCTTGTGTGGATTCAGCTCAGGTGTCCAAGTTGTTGGTCACCGAGTGTGTGGTGCAGGCTCTCATCTACAGTCCTACATGAGCAGGGGTGATTGGAGTAGGCACAGGTATCTGGCTCCAGTAGGGAGTCACATGCTGAGCAAGGCAGAGGGCTGATGACTGTCCCTGAGCGTCTGGGTGGAAGGCATGTCCTTGTTCCCTGCAACATGTAGGTGGGTGGGTTTTGCAGCCAGACTTCAGGCACCCAGTGCTGTTGGCTGTAAGGACTGGGAGGCACCACTTATTCTTGGACCCCTATTGAGAGTGGCTAAGTGGAGTGTGTAGAGCCACCAGCCCTCAGGCCCCTGATGTGGATAGGTGAGAACCCTGCTTAATGGATGGGGCGGTGTCAAATATTAGGAATCTGCCACTCTGCCTTATAGCATTGGAGTTGAAAATAGGCTTCAGATACATACCCTGTTGTACTGTGCTAATGAGGGCCTAAACCCACGGCCGTCGAGTCGAAAATGAGGGCCTACACTGTTGAAATGGGCCCACACAGGTCTATGCAGGGGTGCAAGGCATTCAAAGACCGTGGACCCCTTATGCCTGTGCCTAGGCAAAAGGGCTGTGTCTGCCCTGAGTTCCTGGTTTAGGGGAGCTGGCAGATTATTTTTCCTGTTTAATTTCTTCCCTTTCCAAAGTGAGGAAGATGGCTTGGGAATGCAACAGGTCCTACTTCTGGCCCAGGGGGTACAGCAATCTCTGAAGCCAGACCAGGACCCTGAGCAGAGCAGTGAGGGAGCATATAAATTGGAAAGAGCTGCTTCCCAAAGCGGGGAAGGGTTTTTTTGATCTGCACAGTAGGTTAGACACTTGTACTTACCTTTTGCTGATTGAATGCCGTTTCTCTGGTTCCAGAGGCTTGAGCAGGCTCTCTGCCACTAGGTTTCTCCTGATGTAGAAAACACGTCCCCAGTGTTACTGCTTGTTTCAGCCTGTGCGTGCCAGCCAGTTCAGCCTGCAGGGTGCTGGCCAGGTAAGGTCCAGCAAATCCTCGCTGCTTCTGAACTGTCTCTCCCTCCCCTTGCCGCTCAGTCTGACTCCTCAACTTTGTCTTTGATGTTCAGGGCTCCTAGACTGCTTATATAATTGATTCACTTGTTTTTGGGGGGTCTTTGTTGTAAGAGGGACCACAGGAAGCATCTGACTACTCCACCATCTTGGCCCCACTTCTATCAACTCTTTTTACATCACCTGTTTTGCTTGTTTTTCTGTTAGTGAAATAGACAAAAAGCTAATACTAACGTCTACAAATACAGGAGGTAGGTGACTGCAAGGTTGATCAACCATAGTATTTTAAACATTTGTTATGAAAATAGCACAATAAACCTTCTGTCTTGGAATAAAAAGGAAAGAGAAGACAGTGGCTGAACATACACAGCATGAACTATACAGACACTCAGAGCACACACATGGGCAAAAGAGCACTAAGAGAACCATATATCTACTCAAATTGATATGTCATAGAGTTAGTAAGAAGGACCTTTTAACAAATGAATAAATTATCTCCTGAGATAGTGAGTTCCCAAAAAGTCACTGGAAGTGAAAGTGCAGAGGTTTTATTATCAACTCCCTAGACTTTTTATTTTGAGATATTGAGCTATGAGATCTCTAAGGTCTCTAGCAACTCCATGAGCCAGTGACTGAAAGAGTACATTAAGATTAATGGTTCAAGATACTAGAAATACAATTTTAACTGTTTAATTTTTCACCACGCAACTTAATCACATGAAAGCTGGCTTTCATCATTATAGGTATACTGAAACTGCTCTCTTGGCTGACACAATGATCTTGTTTAAAATGCAGTCATTATTTCTCGACTCCATCCTCCTTGACCTTTCTTCTGCATTTGTTACTACTGATCGTCCATTCTTCTTGAAACTTACTTCCCTAGACAGCCCCATTAAACATTCTCTTTGTTCTCGTTCAATCTTTAACAGATCCTTCTGAGCTTCTGTCTTT
Organism: Elephas maximus indicus; assembly: GCF_024166365.1. Lineage (NCBI taxonomy): Eukaryota > Metazoa > Chordata > Mammalia > Proboscidea > Elephantidae > Elephas > Elephas maximus. Next base: position 53,876,081 of record NC_064833.1, on the reverse strand, counting down.
GGTTCATGTTCTCATTCTTTCTCAGGTGTAGGTATAGCCCACCAATGTGCTCTCTTTATATTATCTCCTTTTCTCATTCATTAACACAGGTTCAGCCTTCCTGATGTGCTGTTAAATTCCTGAACTTTAAAGCCTACATACATTACATAGTATTCCTGGTGATGCAGTGGTTAAAGAGCTAGGCTACTAACCGAAAGGTTGGTGGTTTCAAACTACCAGTCACTTCATGAGAGAAAGCTGTAGCAGTCTGTTTTGGTAAAGATTCACAGCCTTGGAAACCCTGTGGGGCAGTTCTACTCTGTCCTATAGGCTCTCTATAAGTTGGAATTGACTTGAGGGCAATGGGTTTGGTTTTTTAACTCATTACATGAGTTCTAGTCATGTATGTTCAGTAAATAATAACAACAACCTTTGTTTGAGTATTTTACTCAGTCTGGTTTCTCAGCTGAGTAGTTTTTTCAATCTAATATCTCTCCACAGAAATTTGAGGTTCCCAAGGCCTCCTTTCATTTAGTATGTTCACTGTCCTTTTTAGTCCAAGATAATATAATCCCTGTAAAATTGTGTGGGCTTTTTATATTTCAATTTATAATACATTCATTAGAGAAAAGTCACACCTATAAATTCTTTTGATATAAGCCTTTCTCTACATTGGATCCTCATGAGGCTGCTATGAGACATGCCCTTAAGAGTCTTAGAAGCTTGATTATTTAATATAGAGGCATATCCTTTAGACCCTTAGAAGATCTTTAGCTTTTATCTATTTGAAAGGATCTATGAGGCACCAATTTAAATCTTCCTGAAGCATTAACAAAGGGTTTTTTAGTTACCCCTTCAACCTCATCTTTCACCTGCCCTGAGGCCACATTTTCCTAACAGTATACTAGATTTGATCTTTGCCCTGAGGTCTCTTCTTATTTTAAGAATTTTTTTTACTGGGAAAGACAGAGGATAAAATACAGTTTTATTTTCAATTTTAGCAAGTTTTGGATCCTTATATATCTTCACATTTTTTTCTTAAAAAATGAGTATTTTCTTTCTTAGCTTACCTTTCTGTATTTGTAACTTATGATATCCAGCTTCAAAAAAAAATGGGCAATTTCAACGTTCTGCCTTGACATTCCTTTAATTAACTCCATCAGTTCGTTAGGTATATCTCCTATTTTAGACATTTTAAAATCAACTCAGTGCTTAGACATTATAAAAATAGCAGGTAACAATTTTGCTAAATTTTCAACCACTGAATAAAGTTCTCCTTTGCTTCAGTTTCCAATAATATTTTTTTTCACTTCTTCTCATTGCCTAGTCCAAAATTGAATGCCCTATGCTTAGATGTTTGTTACAACGACACCCTATTTCTATTACCAATTTCTCTATCTGTCAGGTTTCAGTCATTAAAGTAGAAGTGAGTATGTGACATAAAATGAAAGATTGGTAATTGAAAATAAACCTTATACAATTCTGGTTGCTGATGGAATATATGCAAGATTTTTGCTTCTGCATTTAATAATGGGTCTGAAGTGGCTACAGGTCAACTAGGCCAAGAGTCAGGAAAGAAAGAAGGACATAAAATGGGGCAGGAGGAGGAGGCAATGGCAAACTGGAACCCATAAGGCAAAATAGAATCTGTAAGCACAAACTGGGCTCCGTAAGGACAATGTAAAACCATTTTCACTCTCGATGATGCAGGAAACACGCAGGAGAAGTTGCTGCCCTTTGCCACATAGATGCAAATGCACCTGGTCCAGGACTTAGTAAGAGAACCTGAAGGAGAACTGGTGGGAGCTGGTGGAACTGCAGACCCAGGTACTGCCAATGCCAAGAAGGTAGTCAGCAGATCAGTGACAACTTGCTTGATCTTCCACCACGCCTGGCACCCTACATGGACCTTCAGAGCCTAAAAGTGCCTTCTGCTTCATTTCTACCTCTCAAATCTCACACAAATCTCCCTTCTGCTTAAGTATATCTTGCTACAATACAGGGAATGGAATTCTAGGAAATATTGTTCCAGCTTATTAAGTTGATAGGATATAAAGCCTCCACCAAAGGCTTCCTAGAAGACATGTTAAGTTTTATCTTTAAAACTTGAGAAGGACTTAGACAATGACGGTGAGGAAGGCAAAGAGGTTATCATGAACAAAGACATGGATTCGAGGAATGAGCATAGGGAACAAAGGGCACTGCTCAATGGGACAGAGACTGGGTATGCTACATTTAGTAGGTGCTCTATAAATATTTGTTGAATGAATAAATGTGTCACTTGAACAGAATGTGTAAGACAGGGAATGGCAGAATTTGAAGTGGCAAGTTTGACATGGACTGAATCATGTAGGATCTTGTATATTGTTGTCATTAGGTGCTGTCAACTGGATTTTCAACGCTTAGTAACCCCAGGTAACAGTAAAACTTCCTCATAGGGTTTTCTAGGCTATAATCTTTACAGGAGCAGATTGCCAGGTCTTTCTTCCACAGAGCTGCTTAGTGGGATCAAACCACCAACCTCTCAGTTAGCAGCCAAGTGCTTAACTGTTACACCACCAGGGCTCCTTTAATCTTGTATATCACTCTTAAAAAAAAAAAAAAAAAAGTTAGACAAAGGAATGGCCTAGCTGGGTCTACAATTTAGAGGACCCTCTCTCAGTAGGATGAGCTATGAACTGGTTTAAGAATGAATTAGAAAGGTGAGAAAGTGTTTGTATCAACCCAGGCAAAACAATGCCAGTTTAAGGTAGGGCTTTGAACCAGTTCCTTCCTGTTTGAATCTCTACTGAAAATCTGTGTTTCTACCCCAGATATACTGAATCAGAATTTACATTTTAACGAGATCCCCAGGTGATTCTCATGTATAATAAATTTTGAGAACCACTGCTCTACTACTTAGTGGTTCTCAGAATCGGTCCCTACCCAGCAGCATTAGCATCACCTGGGAACATGAACGAACTGGTTCCAAGCTCTGCCTTAAATTGGGGCGAGAGTGTGAGACTTTGATATTGGCTGGGAAAGCTGTGGCTGAAACTAAGTTTTAACAGAGTGTTCTAAAATGCCTTTAATAAAGAACATATTCCTAGCAGATATTCAAATATTTCTTGTCACATTTCCTGAAAAAAGAAATCATTTATTTTTGAGAAAGTATGTTACATCTAATGCTAGCCGCCATCTTAATATTAAACTTTTTCATCCTACTTCTGGCATTTTTTTTTTTCTCTCAATTCTCGTATTTTGAAAACTGAACAGATTCCATCATCAGCAAAGCATAGCAGGTTATATAGGTGGAGTTTTTTTGTTTTTTTTTTTTCCGCCCCTTACATTTGAAATTTGTAACGCCTAATGGGTAATCCAGCTGAATTATATTTCCATATGATTAAAGAGAAAAATGACTGGTCATCGAGAAAGATAAAGACATTTTCCAGTCAGCCATTAACATCAGAACACATATCGTTTGTTTTATCTGGCAATTGGCCTTTGCTTTTTAAACTCTAAAGCAATGCTAATTTAATAATACAGAAGACAGTTCAGTGACCGGAAAACCATTCTGCCCCACCAGAGCCTCTGCACAGTTAAAATCTTCTCATTTCTCTATCAAGAAAACCAGAAATCCCTTTGGTCACAGGAGGAAATGGTTTCTGGGTCCTTCCTGGCAAAATACAGGAATGAAACCCTCCCATCATATATTCATGAGAGCCTTACTAAGCCCATTTAGCAGAGTATGTCAAAGTTTAGCTTCTGCAGCAGTTTCCTCTAGAGCATTTGCAAAGAAAGCAGCTCTCTGTGTGCTCTTGCACTTTGGGGCAGAAAAAAGCAGTGATACGCACTGGGGGATGGGATCCTTCTTGGTTCTCCTCAGTGTTTTTCCTCCCTCTACTTTGTAAATTCAGAGTTTATGCTTGGGGTCTCCCTGGTTTCCCAAGCTATATCAACACCAGCAGATATGGCAAGTGCTGATAACAGCCATAGGTTTTAGCAAGCTCATGGTACTAAATAGGATTCCAGATCACAGACATTTAATGAATCAACATACTTTTACTAATGGATTTTCCCCTGGCTTATAAATAAATAACATATGCCTTGTTTAATTCTGTCTTCAAAATTGTGCCCAAACTTCCTTCCTCTGTGAAGCCTGAATTCAACATTCACTTTCAACTATCCAAGTAAATCGGCGTCTTGACCATCTCATTTCCCTCCATATAGCCGTCTTAGCCGTAAAGGTATCCCTAACCTCATTTAAAATATGTTTTTGTGTGTGTGTGCATGTGTGTGATTCTGCTATCTCTAAAAACACGTGAAATATTTATGGATAATTTTTAAACACAGATAATCTCCATGTGTATACAGATGTACATGTTCACCCAGTGACATTCACACCCATTCACAGTCCCTGGAACCTGCCCAGCAGCATTACGAAGACTGGGGAACAGACAGAAAGTGTCAATGACTTTTGCAGCCCGGGGTAAAGTAGAACAGCCAAAGGAGACAAGGGGCTCTAGATTATAGCTGTTGGAAAAATCCAGACTGCCTTTTTTTACAATTGCCCTGAATCCTCATATTTTCAAGCTTTGGGCAGTGATTCATTTCCCAACTGCTCTCTGGGTTTGGGTGTAGTATCAGAGTAAGAGAATATTTGGTACAGGCTCATATTCTCTAGCGCAAGAAAGCCTAGGGAAAGAATATAAACTCAAGTCTGTATGACCCAGGAAAGCGATTTGTGTGTGTATCCAGAAAGTGTTCTTGGAAAGAATAGAAAGCCTAGAGTTTTCAAGAAAACCTCTGTATAGTGAGCAAAGAGAAAAAATTCTATTTTACTTCTATTAGTTTTTATTCTACTTTCATGGGACAGGCAAGAAGTAAAATTAGAAATTAACGATGCTATTTGCCCAGCGTAATTCATCAACCCTTTCAGCATTTATAACCTTCAGCAGTTAGATCTGTTTCTCTGTTCCCTTTGCCCCCAACCCAAAGACACACACACACATACACACAGGCTCCAAGGCTCTCCTTCTAGAACTACCAGCTGGATTTGCATCTCTGGACCGTAATCCAATTGTCATGGAGTGACTCAAGAACCATTTTCTTTTTGGAGGAAGAATTTCTGATAACATTTATTGTTTTCCCATATATATCTTCATTTAAAAGGCCCAATGCTCAGTCGGTAAAGGTGAAATTTTAACATCAAAGACAAATTGTGAGGTATCATTTTAAGCAAGAGTTTTCTTCAGTTATTCTAAGGAACTCTGAAAACTTTTATGGAATAGCAACTCTCAGGAATGCAGTGTGCTGGCAACTGAAAGAAAAATGACAAATGATAAGTTTCCTGTCTCATGGAGCTCATGATACGTGATGGGATATACAACGTAGAATGAAGAAAGTGCTACTTACAGGTGTGCATCACAGTGTGGGAGTGTAGAGGAAGGAGACATAGATTCTAGTGGGGTTACTCACTGAAAGCTCCATTAAGCCATCATGGAGGAGGTGGAATTTGAAGTGAACATTGAGGCATGAGCTACTGTCTGACTTATGGAGAATGGGAGAAAGAACACTAGAGGCTAAACAACCCTTTTTCTCCTCCACTAAATCCATTATCCTCAAAGATAAATCTCAGTTCTTTAATATTGTTTTTAACTTCCTTAAATATTCTGTATGGAGAGACTCAGTATCTTTAGATAGTAAAATGTGTTAAACAATGGACTGAAACTTATCACTGCAGCATTGTAGTGTATCTCCACAGCCAGAACCCTGGGACGGCCTCTTGTCTCACAGAAGATATGACATTTTCTTGTACAAATGCCCACACACACATTTGAAACAATCATATCTACAGGGGAAATTGACTTATTTAACGCTAGAAAACTTGCCTTCCTTGACTTCCTATCACATCTGATGAATGTCTCTCAGAGAAGCCCAACCCTGGTAATGTATAAAGAGGCCCTAGGTGTTTTTTTTAGTGAATTGGAGTCTGAAAGGTAGATTCTGTTAAACATTACAACCAAGACTTGTGAGTTTTCCCTGGAGCAACTCTGTGTCAGATCCTGTTGGCATTTACCATCCCTCAGCCCTGGCCAGTTGGAGATGTATCTGTTCTTTCACCTCATTTCTCAGTCATTATCACTACAGTCTCTATCTCATCAGACACACTGACTGGGGTCACATCCAGCTGGGGAAACTGGACTATATCTGAAAAAGAAAACAATAAGATAACAGTCATAAATACAGGCCCAAAATGTGCAATATTTGAAGATAATACTTTGCCTATTACAGGCTTCTTTCTTGAAAGGAAATATTTACCTCATATTCAGCCATGAAATCTGGATAGAACAATGTGAGGAAAACAGAAAAACAAGTGTAGTTGTTTTGTGTTGTGTTTGAAGTATAGAAATTTCCATATAGTCGTCTTTATTCAAAAGAAAAAATAAAGGGAGAAACTCAAATATATATTCTGAATTTTCCCCATTTTCTTTGCTTCCTGATGCTTTTGGAAGATTTTTCATTTGCTTGAATACACTAATGACCATATCTATTTTTTAAATTATATATAAAGTCACACAAACCTGTTCTGTATTAAAACAGAGAATTGGTCTAGGAAGGATGTTGAAAAGCATTTCCACATTCCACAAAACTGTCCCTTAGCATTGCTAGACAATTAATGCACTCTCCAGAGAGAAATCTGAACTGCTCTGAAAACAGAGAAGGAACTTGAAGCATTTGTTTTAATACTTTTAAAAAATACTTTTCCAGTTTGGTTTGGAGCATGAATCAGGTGTAGAATACTGTTCATGTAGACAGATATCTTAAAGTAAACCTCACGAGAAATGGTACACCTTCCTAAGAATAATTTGAACTCTTGTTTTAGATGCCAACACCAAAGGGTAAAATAATGACCAGAAATAACGATTATTTCAAAATTTATTTTTAAATAATTTTATACAAAGCAGGCATTGAAACTAGGATGCCTTATTTTATTTCTGTGTATTCCTGTAATGTATTTTTAACTTTGTTGTAATAAAGACAAGCCTTTCTATCCAATGTGAGCAAAATAAAGTTTCCTCAGCTGGAATTTGATGCTCTCCCACTTCGTTGAACAGCAACAGGCTCTGCACTTCTGGATGAAATATTCAATTTCACTTCATTATACTTTATCCAATAAAAGGGTAATTTCTTTGAACCAAATTCGCAAAGCTTCTTCCTTAAAAATATTTCCCCATTTTAACAACTGAACTATAATAAATGCTCTGGGCCTCCATAAATCTAAATGAGTGGCCATTTCTTTTTTTCCCAAATATTTATTTTGTTGTTGAGAATATAGACAGCAAAACATATACCAATTCAACAGTTTCTACATATACAATATAGTGACATTGACTATACTCTTTGAGTTGTGCACCCTTTCTCGCCCTCCTTTTCTGAGTTGTTTCTCCCTCATTAACATAAACTCATGGCCCCCTAAGATTCCTATCTAGTCTTTTGAGTTGTTAACAATTCGATCCCATATAGGTAGTTCTAAAAAGAGCATAATGCTCAAGGAAGACTTTTTTTTTTTACTAGTTAAGCTAAACTTGTTCAATTTTAAGAAGAATTCAGGGGTATTTTTGGTTTAAGGTTTAAAGTTTATCTCAGGGAAACAGTTTCAGGCATTCATCCACACACCATGGCTCCAGAACATCTAGAATTTATGAGAATTTAGAATTCTGTTCTACGTGTTCCCTATTTTGATCAAGATTCCTCCGTGGAATCTTTGATCAAAATCTTCAGTAATGGTAGCTGAACCATCCAGTTCTGGTCTCATGGAAAAGGGGGCAGTTGCTCATGGAAGCAATTAGTCACACACTTCATATCCATTCCTCCAATTCTTGACTCTCCTTTTTCCTCTGTTGCTCCATATGAATAGTGAGTGGCCATTTCTTAATTAAGGGTACACAGTTTCACAGATTTTCCAGAAATTCATATTAAACTTGTATATGTCTGGTTCGTACCATCCAACTAAGCTGAATCAATCCAATTCAATAGCAATTCCAATTCTATTCCATTTCTGTACCAACGAAGTGAAATCAATTCAGTGCAATTCTGTTCTCTTCTAACACCAACTGCAAATGCAGTACTTCTTTCTCTGACCCTAACCTAACTATGTCAGAGCTCACAAGTTAAGAGGCACATTCCTCCAGACTTCCAAGTCAGCCCAAGACTTCAGGTGCCAGCCACAAGCTTGGGAGTCCCCAAGCCCTCTCACTTCTAATCTGCTGGCCTGCACTACCCCCTTGGTTTTGATAATTCACTAAAAAACTCACAGAACTCAGGAAAGCATTATACTTTTATTACAGTTTTATTGTAGCAAAAAGGATACAAATGAGTAGATACATAGGACAAGGTCTGGGAAAATTCCCAGTGCGAAGCTTCTGTGTTCTAAAGGGTACGCTACCTTCCTAAACATGCATGTCTTTTACCAACCAGGAAGCCCATGGAGCTTCCATGTCCAGAGTCTTTACAGGGGACTCATTACATAGATATGATTGATGGAATAAAGGCCCACATGGCTGAACTTAACCCTCTGTTCCACTTCCTGAGGCTAGCTGTTATAGAGAAGATGCCTCATTAGCATAACCTGTTAGTAAACCTGTGGTTTGTAGGCCTCATCAAAGACACTTCAATCCCTGGAGAAACCCCAAAATTTTAGAGATTATCTCTCAGTAACCAAGGACAAAGATAAAATTTTTTAGGTAAAGTTTAATTGCAAACCCCAAACCAACAAAAATTAAAACAAAAAACAATGTACGGTCAACCATTATTAGGTAAGCATAGTTGGGATGGGGGTGGTAATAGAGGTAAAATTCAAAATTACAGTGAAAATAAATTTAGTTGACTCTCTATTAATTGATACCAAGACTCAGCAGCAATCAGGGATGGGACATGTGGCTGGGTAATGAAAATATTCTCTGGGCTGAGTAATAGAGTCTGACTTTCAGGCTAGCCTACTGGGGTAGGGAGGTGTGGGAAGGAAAACTGCTCACCGCAGAGGAGTACATCAGAAATCAAGGCTTTCTTCCCTCTCCAATAGAAAAGTTTCTCTCAGGTTTTCTCCTTCAACTCCCCACATTCCTCCACCCAACCCTGCAATCAGCACTAATTAGCTGATTTCAAATTACCAAGCAGTGGTTAAGGGCTCAGCTGCTAATATAAAGGTTGGCAGTTCGAATCCACCAGCTGCTCCTTGGAAACCCTATGGGGGCAGTTCTACTATGTCCTATAGGGTCACTATGAGTCAGAATAGACTCCATGGTAATGGGTTTATCAAATCACATCATAATTTATCTGATCAGCTCAGATCTCCTCTAAAAGGAAATTTTAACTCTACTCAAAAACCAAAGCCCGTTGCCCTGGAATCGATTCCAGCTCGTCGCGACCCAATGGGACAGAGTAGAACTGCCCCATGGGGTTTCCAAGACTGTAATCTTCAAGGAGGCAAACTGCCATATCTTTCTTCCACAGAACGACTGGTGAGTTCAAAATGGTGACATTTCAGGTAGCAGTCAGTTCTTAACCACTGTGCCACCAGGGTTCCTTTAACTGTACCAGTGTTTCTAACAATTTAATATATATTTGAATCTTCAGGACAGCCTTTACAAATACCAATGCTCAGGCTGCCCATACTCATTAAATCATAAAACTAGAGGTGATAATTTTTAAAACTGCCTTGGTGATCATGTACAGCCAAGTTTGAGAACCAGTAGATTATACTACAAGGTATGTAGCCTAGAGGCATGGTAGGAGGATTGAAACAGTCATAGATTGGTTAATGGGAGTTATGAGCTCTAGTTCTCATTTGAACCAGTTGTTTGATCTAGTTCAGGGAAAATTCCTTTAGCCTTTCTCTCATTCTTTCCTTCCAGCTTAATACTCTTGCATTATCTTTTTAACAACATTGCATTCATCATTTAGTGTAAAATCATTTAGTTTTGTGTATATTCTGATATATAGTTATTACACCAATTCATTCATTCAACAAATATTTATCAAGTATCTACTATGTATCACATAGTGTTATAAGAACTAAGGATATAGCTGTGAGCAAAATGGGCAACACCATCTACATTTGTGGAGCTTTTGTTTTACTTCAGGGGTTTTGTAGAAACTAACTGAATTAACTCTGAACTCTAAATCAGTGATTCTCGAAGTGTTGCCCTCAGATCAGCAGCAGCAACATCACCAGAGAACTTGTTAGAAATATAAATTATCAGGTCCTACCTCAAACCTACTGAATCAGAAACTCGGAGGCCGGGGCGCAACAATCTATGTTTTAACAAAGCTTCCAGGTGCTTCTGATGCATGGTAAAGCTTGAGAGCCATGGCTCTAAAATCAATGTAAAATTAGATGATTATGACATTTTAAAGCATGAATGGTACTTTGGGAAATAGAATGTATGCCCTAAGCAGGATGCAGAAAATTCTGATTGAAAGCAAAATTGCTCCAAGGAGACAGCCAATGCTAAACAGACTCACTGACCATCCCATGTGAATTCAGTCTCGGTGACTGATAAAAATCACCTACAAGTATTTCCTTACATTATAGCATAGCATAGTATAGCAAAGTTACTCTGCCCCTGTACTTCAGATTTTCATTTTATGCACAAATGGCCAGACATGCTACGTTGTTCTCAGCACTATACTAGTTAAAAACCAGTTGCAAAATACAACTAACATCGTGACACTAATTTTAGGAAGCTTTAGTGCTGACAGCTATGATTCTCATTCATTTACTCATTCACCTTGTACAGATTATCTACTATGTGCTAAATATAGATGCCAAGCATGAAAACATGAATAAGAATCTGTTCTTGCTGTAAAAAAGTTAACAGATTGTGGGGTAGGCAGTGAAGTGAGAATTGCTAACAGAACCATGTAGAACTTGCAAACGAAGCCCTGAAGAAAGGTGAATTATCTGTTGCTGATGGAAGCTACACAGACTTCACTGAGAAGATGATATTGAAAATATTCATCAGGCAGACAAATGGAGGAAAAGTACTCCAATGAGAGGGAAAAGCATTAGCAAAGACATTGGGTTGTGAAAGACCTTGGCCTATTGAGAAAACTGAGACTTGTTTGTTGTTGTTAGGTTCTGTCGAGTCTGTTCCAACTCATAGCAACCATATGTATAACAGAATGAAACACTGCCCGGTCCTTCACCATCCTCACAATCACTGTTATGCTTCAGCCCGTTGTTGCAGCCACTGTATCAATCCATCTCCTTGAGGATCTTTCTCTTTTTCAATGACCCTCTACTTTACCAAGCATGATGTCCTTCTCCAGGAAATGATTCTTCCTAATAACATGTCCAAAGTCTGTGAGACAAGCTCTCACCATCAACACTTCTAAGGAACATTCTGGTTATACTTCCTCCAAGACAGATTTGTTCATTCTTCTGGCAGCCTGTGGTATATTCAATATTCTTTGCCAACACCACAATTCACAGATATCGATTCTTCTTCCATCTTCCTCATTCATTGTCCAGCATTCACATGCATAAGAGATGACTGAAAATACCATGTCTTGGGTCAGGCGTACCTTAGTCCTCAAAGCAACATCTTTGCTTTTTAACACTTTAAAGAGGTCTTTTGCAGCAGATTTGCTCATTGCAATACACCCTTTGATTTCTTGACTGAAGCTCCATGAGCATTGATTATGGATCCAAGTAAAAAGAAATTCTTGACAACTTCAATATTTTCTCCATTTATCATGATGCTGCTTATTGGTCCAGTTGTGAGGATTTTCGTTGTCTCTATGCTGAGGTATAATCCAAACTGAAGGCTCTGGTCTTTGATCTTCATCAGTGAGTGCTCCAAGTCCTCTTCACTTTCCACAAACAATGTTGTGTCATCTGCATATCACAGGTTGTTAAGGAGTCTTCCTCCTATCCTGATGCTGTGTCCTTCTCAGATTATTAGCTCAGCATAGAGATTGAATAAGTGTGGTGGTTGGACCCAAACTTGACACGTACCTTACCTGACTTGAAACCATGCATTATGTCCTTGTTCTGTTCAAACAACTGCCACTTGGTCTAAATACAGGTTCCTCATGAGCACAATTAAGTGTTCGGGAATTTCCATTCTTCACGATATTATCCATAGTTTGCTATGATCCACAGGGTAGAATCTTTTGCACAGTCAGTAAACACAGGTAAACAACTTCCTGATATTCTCTCCTTTCAGCCAAGATCCATCTGACATCAGCAATGATGTCCCTCGTTTCACATCCTCTTCTGAATCCAGCTTGAATTTCTAGCAGTTCACTGCAACTGTTTTTGAATTATCTTCAGCAAAATTTTACTTGTGTGTGATATTGATATTTTTCAATAATTTCCACATTATGTTGAATCACCTTTTTGTGGAATGGGCACAAATACGAATCTGTTCCAGTTTAGTACCCCAAAAAACACATGTTACATTTCCAGGGGCTGATTAACCAGTATGCAAGCTATACATGGGATTACATTTAGCAAGGCATCCACGGGCTTACTTGTGCTTACTTACTAATGTGTAGTGCACAATTTCACATGTTTTTCATCACATCGCCACTACAGATTAGTAAGGCAGCATAAGTAAACCCATGTGCACATTGCTTATTAAGTAACCTGTCCCTGTAATTGTAATACTTGCCTGGGACCAAGTTATGAAATGCTCTTGAAAACACATAAAGATATTTTTATTTGATTCAAAAGGTATTTGGGAGTCATCTGGTGACTTCCAGCAGTGGACTAGCAGTATATGATTATGCTTCACTAGAACATAAGCTACAACAGGGCATTGATCATATATGTTGGTCACCCTCTTATGCCTAATGCTTAACCAAAACACCAAACACACCCGTTGCCACCAAGCCTATTCCCACTCATAGTGACCCTATAGGACAGAGAAGAACTGCCCCACAGAGTTTCCAAGGAGCACCTGGTGGATTCAAACTGCTGACCTTTTGGTTAGCTACTGAAGCACTTAACCACTACATCACCAGGGTTTCCTAATGCTTAACAGAAAGTGTTATTGAATTTATAAAGATAAATCTGCCAGCAGCATAGAAGAAGCTAGAAGGAGAAAACAAAAGAGAATGTGAGAGATGAGGAAGGCCTGACCTAAATTGGTGGCAGAGGGGTAAAGAGAAATGAACCCCAAAAAAGAAATCTTCGTATTCTATGTGAATAAAGTTGATTTGGGTTTTCAGATGTCTCTTGTCTCGTTCTGGGGTTTGATTTGCTCTGCCCCTGCCCCTCCTCTGTAATAGAAAAGAACACTGAGTTTAGAAGTGGAAAAATCTGGATTTGCCTTTCCTTCTTGCTGCCCATGAGGCTATGAGGCAGTGAGATTTTGTTGGGCCTTAGTGTTTTGTTGGACCATGCTTCTGAAATGAGTACAGAAAATACTTAACTCAAGAAGCATTTATGAGGATTATATGAACACAAGACATGTGAAAGAAGGTGAATCATAGCTATTCAGCAGTTTCCTGGATCAGAATCTAATTTATTGTGAGGGCAGCATGATTTAACCTATGGCCTACGTAAAACCTTTAGGAAAATGAACTTACTATCGTTGTTAGTCTCCATCAGCTGGCTCCTATTCATGGTGACCTCATGTATAACAGAACAAAATATTGCCTGGTCCTGAGCCATCTTCATGACCCTTGGTATGTTTGAGTCCATTTTTGTAGCTATTGTGTCAATGCATCTCACTGAGGATTTCCCTCATATCTATTGGCCTTCTGCTTTTCCAAAGATGATATCCTTTTCCACCACCCATCAATTTTTCATACTGTGGTAGCTTAAAAACCCAGTGCCATCGAGTCGACTCTAACTCATAGCAACCCTAAAGGACAGAGTAGAACTGCCCCATAGAGTTTCCAAGGAGTGCCTGGTGGATTCGAACTGGCGACCCTTTGGTTAGCAGCCGTAGCACTTAACCACTATGTCACCAGGGTTTCCTGTGGTACCTTACAGGTTGCTATGATGCTGGAATCTATATTTCAGTATTTCAGATACCAAGTAAGGTCTAACGTGGTGGACAGAATTCAACAGACCTTCCAGTCTAAGACAGACTAGGAAGAAAGGCCTGGGAATCTACTTCTGAAAATTAACCAATGAAAACCCTATAGATCACAACAGAAATTTATTATAGCAGAGGTATATTATACACATTTGCGTAAAAGTGCTTAATAAATTTTTTAGATAATGATGATATTAACTATATGAGCAAAACACTTTTATATGCTCCAAACAGTGAAGATATGGAAAATTAAAAAGTTGTGTCACTTATGAAAAGGTACCTTGATTTAATCTGAGCCTTGAAGATGAATTTAGTGTGATGGGTAGAAGTACAAGTTTTAGACACTGAAGGGCACAGCTTCTTAATTAGGGAAATAGATACAACAATATCAACATCACAGGATTATGGTGATGATTGAAAATATATACTTTATTTTAGAATATATCAAAAGTTCAATGAATGTTACTTTAAAAAAAGATTTGAAATTTATATATGTAAAATGAGTGTTTTCTAAAATACATCAGTCAATATTTAGACTGTTATTTGATAAACTGTTGAATGTTTTTCTAATCTAAAGAAATTTACAAGTGACTCAAGGGATTTGCAACCAGCTACTAACCTAAAGGTTGGCAGTTTGAACCCACCCAGCAGCTCCTGAAAGAAAAGACCTGATGATCTGTTTCCATAAAGATTACACCCAAGAAAATCCTATGGAACAGTTCTACTCTGTAAGACATGGGATTGCCATAAATCAGGCAACTCCACAGCCACTAACAACAATAACCATATGACATTGTATACAGAATGATGATACCAATACACAGGTGTTTTTGTTTAATGTAAGGCTGGGTCATTATTAAAGGAGTCCCTACAACCAGTATGTCAGCTTTGACATACTTATAAGTCCAAAGGACTTGCATAGAAACATTTCAAAACAGATTTGTTATAATAAAGCTTTGCTAGTTATAAATTTAGTTCAAGTGTTCATTGTGCACTTTTTTTTTAGAAATATTTATACTTTTTTGCAAGCGTGTATTAGTTTCCATGGCTGCTATAACAAATTATCACAAACGTGGTAGCTTAGAAAACAATGCAAAGTTATTCTCTTATTGTTCTGGAGGCCAGAAGTCCAAAATCAGCTTCATTGGCCTAAAGTCAAGGTGTTGGCAGGGTGGGTAATTTCTGGAGACTCCAAGGGAAATCTGTTTTTTTTTTTTTGCATTTTCTAGCTTCTGGTGACCACCTGTATTCTTTGTCTCATCCCTTCCTAGAATCACTCTGACCTATTGCTTCCAACTTTCTCCTGTGACCTTCTTGCCTTCCTTTTATAAGACCTTCATGATTACATTTAGGGCCCACAAGATAATACAGGATAATCTTCCCATTTCAAGATCCTTAACTCAATCACACCTGCAAAGTTCCCTTTGCCATATAAAATTACATTCCATGGGTTTGGACATGGATATGACCCATCTGTCAGTTTGTAGTACTGTGATTGCTTGAGTGTTGTGATGTTGGAAGCTATGCCACCAGTGTTTCAAATATGACTCAGGGTCACCCATTTCCAAACTAAATGAGATGCAGAAGAAAGGCTTGATGATCTACTTCTGGAAATTAACCAATGAAAACCCTGTGGATCACAATAGAAGAGTGTCCAGTATAGTGCTAGAAGATGAGTCCCAGGTTAGAAGACACTCAAAATACACAGGGCCAGGTGATGTTTCATTCTATTGCACATGGCATTGCCATGAGTTGGAGCTGACTCAATGGCAGCTAACAACAAGAGAAAAATCTTTTGGAAGGGCATTATTCTGCCTACCAGAAAGCATCAAATTGCCAAATAAAGTATTCTGTGGGTTTGGACAATGATGGATAACACCCGTCTCCTCTTTTACAAGTAGCAAAGAAGCCTCTTGAATTCCTGTATATCCCTAATGAAAGTGACTGGCCACCTAATGACAACTTAGATAGTATTTTTTCTCAGTCCAGGGGGAAAAGGTCAGAGAAAAATTTCACTTAGCTCTTTGCCCTTGTGGAGTAAACATTGTATCTCTCACAGCACACCGACTTCCTCAGATAGAGGTTTTCTCTCCTCTATGCTCTTTTAGAACCATCACCATATTCTACATACTCTACAGCTTACTACATTTATTTTAAAATATTTAATTGAAATATGTAGTAAAATACTAAAATTTCTAAAATGGGTAGATTTTTATCCTCTTTTTTTTTTTTTACTTACATTAAGTACTTGGGTAAATCAGCCATGTGTTCAGTTGTCACAACTATTATATTGGGAGAGAGAGAAAGGGGGAAAAAAGGACAAATGCTTTCTTAGAAGGAAAACACACACACACACATACCCAACAAAAAAACTGATCACAAGAAAAAAATGGGGAGCTGGAAAATAAAAAACTAAGACCTTTGTCAAATTGAACAAACTCAAAGGAAAGCTGAAGAGCTGGCAGGGAATAAAGGGAGGGCAACAGTTAGGTGCAGAAGCCAAGACCAATCCTGTTTCTAAGGAGGTGGGCATAGTTTCCCCAAAGTGATAAAACATCCTGACTCACACTCTGTGGGGAAAGCTGCACAGAGAAAGAACTCCAACTTCACTCCTAAGAGTCTTAGAGAGCCGTTTTAGTTCCTCCACTTGTAAAAATGATGTGCTGGGTGTTTTGAGGGGGTATCCTTGGGTGGCACAAACAGTGAACATGCTCACTGGCTAACGGGAAAGTTGGAGTCCCCCCAGAGGCACCTAGTGATCTACTTCCAAAAATTAGCCATCGAAAACCCTAGGGAGCACAGATCTACTCTGACATACATGAAGTTGCGATGAGTCAAAGTTTCCTCAACAGCAGCTGGTTAGCGAGTGCTAGAAAAGGCGGGGCGGGGGGATGTCGGCATGTTTCAGTACCACAGGGACTAAAGCCATACCTGGAAAAGGAAGGGAATTAAGTCCTAAGTGGAAGAAGGTAAGCTGGGTCCCCAGCACCTTAAATAGCTACTGAACTGAATGAATAAGCCAGTAAATACATTGCAAGATAAGAGTCTGCAAGATAAGATGTTCTAAAGTATGACCCTAATGTAAACTATGGACCTTAGTTAGCAATAATAGACCAATATCTGTTCATCAGTTGTAACAAATACGTCATGTTAATGCTATAGAGGGAAAAATTTAGGTGGAAGTATATGTGAGTTCTCTGCACATTCTGCTCAAGTTTTCTGTAAACCTCAAACTACTCAAAAAAATAAAGTCCACTAATTTTTAAAAATTAATCATTCTGCATTTTTATTTTTCATTTTATATATACCTCACCAAAGAAAGAAGGAGAAAGGAAGGTTGATGGGCTGGAAACAATCATTAGGAAACACTAATTTATTTTATTTTGATCTCATTTCACCTTCAAAGCAACCTTCCAGAAAAGTTGTTTGAATTTTTACAGACAAGAAAATTGGAGCTAGAAATTATGCCATTTAGTTTAGTATTTAACCAGGAAGCAGCAAGTTGAATTTCCAGTCATTATTATCTGATTCTTCAGACCATATTCCTTTGACATTCCTCCCTTTCCTATTTATTTACCATACCATATTTATGCAGAATTTATTCATCAGACTTTTTTTTTTTTTCCTAGATTCCTATCACTTGCTCAAAGCATTGCTCTGTTTGCTGAAAATAGTGAGTTACTCTCTTTCCCTCTTTTTTTTCTTTCCCCCAAGCTCTCACTGCTCCTTCAGGGATAAAGCACAGTTACTTCCTGGGGCCAAGTGGAATCCTGTGGTGCTTGAACACAGGAGAGAGAGAAAAAGAGCTGTGCTTTTTCCTCTCCCCTGCATAAGTCCTGGCTGCTCCAGCAAGTGTTTATTCAGGCGTGCTTTGCCACCCCACAGGGGAGAAACCAGGCTCATTAAATCCTGAATAGTACTTATTATTGCTTGGATAAAAATTTTTTTTTAAGAGGATTTAGTCCTAACTATTAGAAAAAAAAAATTATGTACAGGCACAAGAAATGATCTCCTCAGGGAAGGGTTGAAATCCCTATAATTTGAGTTACAAATATTAAGAAGCACACCAAACAAGTAGGTGCTGGCTGAATAACCATGTCTATAAATAAGGTCCATCCCCATTTCCAGTGATTTTACAATTTAAGTCTCTTTCTACCCTAAAGTATGCATTTTGTTGGCCTTCTCAAACCGATTCTTATTACAAACACAAATACGCTGTTGGACCCCAGCCTGTTTCCCATGTAGAGAGAACAAGCTTCCTTGTCAAGGCACAAAGAGAACTCTCACTGACATGTTCAGTACATATTGCTATAATTGTTTCATTTCAAAATAACATGCTTTTTGATACCTTGAAATAAGCAAGGTATCGAATGCAGTCCACTGTCTGTCATAGAGCTACAGTGACAGAATAAACGGATGGAATCGGCTTGGCAAATCTCAGAAATCTCTCACTTGTAACTACTGAAGAGTTGGCAGTAAATAGAAATTACCCCAACAAGATTTTGTTTGGATGTCAAACATTCATAGGTTCAAAACAGTAAAAAATTTTCATCGTGAAGCAATCTGTAAAGTCTATTTTTAAAATGTTTGTGTGGTAAGAACAAATGTGTATTGGGGACCTCTTTTTTCCTTTGGTACTTGCTTATTTTTTTATACCCATCATTCTGTCTGAATTGAAGATAATATGTCATGGATATAGGCTTTTTTTTTTTTTATATAGGCTTACATGATTTTGGAGTTTTTCTTCTTCTTTATGAAATTGTTAGGTAGCTTTTAATTCATCTTCACAAGTTGTGAAGAATTTTTTAACAAGACTTTTTTTTCTGAAAGTGTCATGGGCTAAGTGGAATTAAATAAAAATTCAATACAGTGCTTAAATGATATTTTGTTCAATATTAGAAATGTTAGTTACTATTTAAGTTGAGAGGACATGTAACATAAATATCTGAAAAGTCTATTAATATTGTAACTATGTTATAATACTCTATCATTCTACTTCAAATTATTTAATATATGCTGGTTCAAAAATATTGTTCATAAAATTATTGAACTAAGATACTAATATAACTAATATACTCTCCTATGATGAACTGTTAATCTTTTTTACCCCTAACCATTTTGAAGTTCTTCACAATTGTTTATATCCATAATGTTAAAATTGCCCACAATCTTCCAATAATAATTTATACTTCATATGTTTTAGTTTCCAACTTTTGCATTCCAATTGCCAGTAATTATCAATGCAACTTGTTTGCATGTTTGATCAATTTCAGGCTGCAGCAGCTGATAAAAATCTTCTATTTCTTCATCTTTGGCCGTAGTGGTTGGTGCGTAAATTTGAATAATAGTCCTATTAACTGGTCTTCCTTGTAGGCGTATGGGTATTATCCTATCACTGACAGCATTGTACTTCAGGATAGATCTTAAAACGTTCTTTTTGATGGTGAATGCAACATCATTCCTCTTCGAGTTGTCATTCCCAGCATAGTAGACTATATGATCGTCCAACTCAAAATGGCCAATACCAGTCCATTTCAGCTCACTAATGCCTAGGATATCGATGTTTATGCATTCCATTTCATTTTTGACAATTTCCAATTTTCCTAGATTCATACTTCATACATTCCAGGTTCCGATTATTAATGGATGTTTGCAGCTGTTTCTTCTCATTTTGAGTCATGCCACATCAGCAAATGAAGGTCCCGAAAGCTTTACTCCATCCACGTCATTAAGGTCGACTCTGCTTTGAGGAGGCAGCTTTTCCCCAGTCATCCTCTGAGTGCCTTCCAACCTGGGGGGCTCATCTTCCAGCACTATATCTGACAATGTTCCACTGCTATTCATAAGGTTTTCACTGGCTAATGCTTTTCAGAAGTAGACTGTCGGGTCCTTCTTCCTAGTCTGTCTTAGTCTGGAAGCTCAGCTGAAACCTGTCCTCCTTGGGTGACCCTGCTGGTATCTGTACCGGTGGCATAGCTTCCAGCATCACAGCAACACACAAGCCCCCACAGTATGACAAACTGACAGACACGTGGGGGCCGTAAAGATTTACAGCCGTGGAAATCCTATGGGGTGGCTATGAGTTGTAATCGACACCACGGCAGTGGGTTTTGTTTTGGTTTCGACTACGAACCAGGGATTTCTTTTGTGGTGGTGGTATTTGATTGCTTTTCCTTTCCAGAAAACAATTTTACTAGCACACCATTGGCTGCAACCTACAACCTAAGCACTGAATTCAAACATTCAAAAAAACTAGACAGAAAGTTGATCTTGTGTTCATGTTTTCACAATTCTATAAAATGCACAGATTGCAATTTAGAGTCCATTTCTTTAAATTTTTACATTTGTAATTCTCTTAGCCCCTCATCCAAAGAGCCAGATATAGCTTTCTGCTTTTAAGTATGAATTTCATGAGATTTTTCTGTGGTGTAATGAAGACAAAAAGCCATTTTTGACCAAACGAAAAACATTTTAATGCTCAATACAACAGATGTTCCAAGTCAGCTTTGAGTAAATATCAGTACCTTCTGGATGACCTGTCACTTTATGCAAGATGGAAAAATTACTGTTTAATAGCTATTGTGAGGAGGCTAGTGTAAAATATCATAGTATTTAAAATTAAATGACGTTTGCATACCTAAAGTGGATGCCATTTTGAGATGTTTCACAATTCACTAATTATTATGATTTATGCAGGAATTGTCTAGAAGAAATTCAGATTATCTTTCCCTTATTCATAAAAGTAAATTATTTATGATGAAAGCTTAAAGGTTTGCTAGTTATTGAAAATTGCCATGCAGTCACATATAATTTTCTCTTTTAAAAAGATGTAAATATGCATATATATATCTAGAACAAACAAAACTTAAAGGACCTCATTAATATCCCTAAAAAGATAGATTACTTACTTGAACTGCCACACAGTTTTCACTAAAATCTTCTGATCTGGGTTCTGAAAGTCATAGTGATTATTATTATTAGACGATTATGATGATTATTTTCAAAGAGAAAATTCCCTATTTCAATATTCAGCAGTCTATCTTACCACTGTTGATTTCTTCTTTATTTTTGCTTTTACCAAGAAACAAATTCTTTTTTCAAAAAGATGATATTTTGTTGTGTTTTCAGTAAAGGTTTACACAGCAATTTAGTTTCCCATTCAACAATTTCTACACAAATTGTTCAGTGACATTGGTTACATTCTTTACAATGCTTGAACAGCCTCATTATTTCTATTCTGGTTGTTCTGTTTCCATTTATCTAATTTCTCTGCCCCCCTACATTCTCATCTTTGTTTCAAAGTAATTGTTGAACTTTTTGTCTCATATAGAGGATTTTTTAAAGGAGCACAGTACTCAGGGGTGATAGTCTTTACTTTTTGAGCCAACCTGTTATTCAGCTAATAGGTAACCTCAAGAATTTGTTTTGGTTCAGGGTTTAAAGCACTCAGGGCAGTTGTCCTGGGGAGTCCTCCAGTTTCGACCAGTCCAGTAAGTCTGGATTTTTTAAGAATTTGAGGTTCCTTTCCCCATTTTTCTCCCATTCTATCAAGATCCACTTATTGTGGCCCTGATCAGAACAGATGTCACACTATCTAATTCTAGTCTCAGAGTAGATGAGGCCATGGTTCAAGTAGAGTATTAGTGCTGTTGACTAATTTCCTCTTTGAGCCTTTGGTTCCCTTCTCTCTCTCTTTTGTCCGGAATGAGTAGAGACCAACAGTGTATTTTAGATGGCCGCTTGCAAGCTTTTAAGACTCCAGACACCACTCACCAAACTAGCATGTAGAATATAAACTTTATGAACTATAACATGCCAGTTGGCTGAGTTGTCCCGCAAGACTATGGTCCTAAACATTCAGACCCAGAAAACCAATCCCATGAGGTATTTGGTTAAGTCTAAGCAGTTTTTTTAAGCAGTATCCGTAACTGTGCCCCCTGTGAGTTTTACTATATACACAAACATATATGCATGCACACACATACATGCATATACATACGCACAAACTAATAAACATGAAGCCCTGGTGGCACAATGGTTAAGGCCTAAGGCTGCTAACCTTGAAAGTTGACAGCTCATAGCCACCAGCTACTCCTTGGAAACCCTTTGGGGAGTTCTACTTTGTCCTATAGGGTCACTATGTGTCAGAGTTGACCCAACGGCAATGGGTTTTTAGAATGTAAACACACATATATGCCTGCATATACATACCCATATATAGATATACAGTTACACATATTTTTGGGGGGGTTGTTGTTACTGTTGTTGCAAAAAATAAATTCTCAATGATGACGAAGGACTTTTTATGAGAATCTTAATATGAGGTAGGAAGGAGATTCAGTATAACAGGAGATGCAGTAAATTACTTATGCAATACCCATTCCAGAGATCAAGAATAAACAATAAAAAACGGCAAATACTGATTATTTTCTTGTGTGGTTTATATCTTAAAATAAACCATCTACAGAAAGTATTCAATTACTTTGATGTTGTTGTTGGTAGGTGCCGTTCATTCAGTTCCAACTCATAGCTACTATAAGAACAACAGAATGAAACATTGCCGGGTCCTGCACCATCCTCAAAATCCTTGTTATGCTTGAGCCCATTGTTGCAGCCATTGTGTCAATTCCTCTCTTTGAGGGTCTTCCTCTTTTTTACAGACCTTTTCCTTTACCAACCATGATGTGCTTCTCCAGGGTCTGATTCCTCCTGATAACGTGTCCAACGTATGTGAGACAAAGTCTCGGCATCCTCACTTCAGAGGAGCATTCTGGCTGTACTTCTTCGAAGGCAGATTTGTTCGTTCTTTTGGCAGTCCATGGTATATTCAATATTCTTCACCAATACCATAATTCAAAGGCATCAATTCTTCTTTGGTCTTTCTTATTCATTGTCCAACTTTCTCATGTGTATGAGGCAATTGAAAATATCTTGGCTTGGGTCAGAAGCACCTTGGTCTTCAAGGTGACATCTTTGCTTTTAAGCACTTTAAAGAGGTCTTTTGCAGCAGATTTGCCCAATGCAATGCATCTTTCGATTTCTTGACTGCTGCTTCCATGGCTGTTGATTGTGGATCCAAGTAAAATGAAATCTTCCACAACTTCAGTCTTTTCTCAGTTTATCGTGATGTTGCTTGTTGATCCAGTTGTGAGGATTTTTGTTTTCTTTATGTTGAGGTATAACCCATACTGAAGGATGTGGTCTTCATCAGTAAGTGCTCCAAGTCCTCTTCACTTTCAGCAAGCAAGGTTGTGTCATCTGCATTTCACAGGTTGTTATTGAGTCTTTCTCCATATAGTTCTTCTTCATATATGCCGGCTTCTCAGATTATTTGCTCAGCAAACAGATTGAGGAAGTATGGTGAAAGGATGCAATCCTGATGCACACCTTTCCTTATTTTAAACCACATAGTGTCCCCCTGTTCTGTTGGAAAGTTTGCTTCTTGATCCACGTACAGGTTCCTCATGAGCACAATTAATTAAGCACAATTCCTATTCTTCAAAATATTATCCATAACTTGTTATGATCCACATAGTTGAATGCCTTTGCATATTCAATAAAACACAGGTAAACATCTTTCTGGTATTCTCTGCTTTCAGCCAGAATCCAACTGACATCAACAATGATACCCCTGGTTCCAAGACCTCTTCTGAATCCAGCTTGAATTTCTGGCAATTCCCTGTCAATATACTGCTGCAACCACTTTTGAATGATCTTCAGCTAAATTTTACTTGTGTGTGATATGAATGATATTGTTTGATAACTGCCACATACAGTTGGATCACCTTTCTTGGGAATAGGTATAAATGTGTATCTCTTCCAGTCGGTTGGCCAGGTAGCTGTCTTCCAAATTTCTTGGCATAGACAAGTGAGCATTTCCAGTGCTGCATCCATTTGTTGAAATATCTCAATTGATATTCCATCAGTTTCTGAAGCCTTGTTTTTCGTCAATACCTTCAGTGCAGCTTGAACTTCTTCCTTCAATATCTTTGGTTCTTGATCATATGCTACCACTTGAAAGGGTTGAATGTTGACCAATTCTTTTTGGTATAGTGACTTTGTATTCCTTCCGTCTGTTGCTGCACTCTGCATCTTTCATATTTTCCCGGTAGAATCCTTTAACATTGCAACTCAAGTCTTGATTTTTTTTTTTTCAGTTCTTTTAGCTTGAGAAATGGTGAGAATGTTCTTCCTTTTTGCTTTTCTAACTCCAAGTCTTTGCACATGTCATTACAGTGCTTTAGTTTGTCTTCTCAAGCTGCACTTTGAAATCTTCCGTTCAACTCTTTCATTTCATCATTTCTTCTTTTCGCTTTAGCCACTTCATTTTCAAGAGCAAGTTTCAGAGTCTCTTCTGACATGCATTTTGGTCTTTTCTTTCTTTCCTGTCTTTTTAATGACTTTTTGCTGCTCTTCATATATGTTGTCCTTGATGTCATTCCACAATTCATCTCATTTTCAGTGCATGGTGTTCAATGTGTTGAATCTATTATTAAGACGGTCTCTAAATTCAGGTGGAATATACTCAAGATTGTACTTTGGCTCTCATGGACTTGTTCTAGTTTTCTTCAGTTTCAACTTGAACTCGCATATGAGCAATGTTCTATTCTGCAGTCGGCCCCCAGCCTTGTTCTGACTGATGATATTGCGCTTTTTCATTGACTCTTTCCACAGATGTAGTCACTTTGATTTCTTTGTATTCCATCTGGTGAGGTCCACATGTACGGGTGCCATTTATGTTGTTTAAAAAAGGTATCTGCAATGAAGAAGTTGTTGGTCGTGCAAAATTCTATCATGTGATCTCCGGCATCGTTTCTTTCACCAAGACCATGTTTTCCAACTACTGATCCTTCTTCTTTTTTTCCAACTTTCCCGTTCCAATCACCAGTAATTATCAATGCATCCTGATTACATGCTTGATCAATTTCAAACTGCAGAAATTGGTAGAAATCTTCAATTTCTTCATCTTTGGCTTTAGTCGTTGGCGAGTAAATTTGAATAATAGTCATATTAACTGGTCTTCCTTATATGCGTATGGGTATTACCCTATCACTAACAATGTTGTACCTCAAGATCGATCATGAAATTTTATTTTTGATGATGAATGTGACACTATTCCTCTTCAATTTGTCATTCTCGGCATAGTAGACCGATTCAAAATGGCCAATACCAGTCCATTGTAGCTCATTAGTACCTAGGATATCGATGTTTATGCCTTCCATTTCATTTTTGATGATTTCCAATGTTTCTAGACTCATACTTCATACATTCCAAATTCTGATTATTAATGGATGTTTGCAGCTGTTTCCTCTCATTTTGAGTCATGCCACATCAGCAAATGAAGGTCCCAAAGGCTCGATTCCATCCATGTCATTAAGGTGGACTCCACTTTGAGTAGGAAGCTCTTTCCCAGTTGTCTTTTGAGAGTCTTCCAACCCGAGGGGCTCATTTTCTGTCACTATATCAGACTGTGTTTGGCTTCTATTAATAAGGTTTTCACTGGCTAATTCTTTTCAGAATTAGGCTTTCAGGTCCTTCTTCCTAGTCTGTCTTAGTCTGGAAAGTCAGCTGAAACCTGTCCGCCATGGGTGATCCTGCTGGTATTTGAATACTGGTAGCAGAAATAACTTCTAGCATCACAGTGACACACAAGCCCCCACAGTATGACAAACTGACAGACAAGTGGGTGAATTACTTTGATAGGGGTTTGTAAATGATTTTGAGTGTCCAAAAATATTTAATC
Source organism: Elephas maximus indicus (assembly GCF_024166365.1). NCBI lineage: Eukaryota > Metazoa > Chordata > Mammalia > Proboscidea > Elephantidae > Elephas > Elephas maximus. The sequence goes on along the minus strand of NC_064833.1, from coordinate 53,850,326 downwards.
TCTGACCATTTTTTTCTCTATTATATTAACACAAGAAATGGCATTTAAGGCCATTTAAAAGGGAGCTTAGTTTCACTTTATAATAAATAACTGACATGCAGTTAATATGTGTGGATAATATAGATGACATGCAATGAGCACCTATGTATGTATGTATAGAACAATAACAGTAAAATCACCGTACTTAAGCTGTCTTTAAATTATAAGCATTTGAGAGAATATTCCATATCTGGTATCCTCAAGCCCTTCTCTTCAGCTCCCACCTCCCTCACTCCCACCTCCATGCAATGGTTTGTACATAAGTGTCTTTCATTAATCGTTTTATGAGAGAAAGAAGTGAATAAATGAATGAACAGTGAATGAAGACCTATTCAGGATTTGATTTTTACCGTTACCCCCCCCCCCACACACACATATGCAAACTATTACAAATATTCCATAGTATTTCATGTTCTAAAATGCTTCTCTAACTCAAGGATACCATCAATGGCTACATTCATAAAGTTAAACAACCAAAAAGTAGTTTGTAGAAAAAATAATTTATTATGTTGTGTTTTACTACCCTTACACTAGAATATATCTCACTAAGGATTAGTTCCACTTAGAAGCCAGTGATCGAAAATACCGTCTCTTAGTGCCCTGGCCTCTAACTATTGTGAGATGAGATGGGTAAGCTACTCTTGCTGTAAAGCATTATCCTCTCTGGGATGAAAGAAATCTTAGTGTTACAACTAGAACAGGGCTTTCTTGTAAAGCCTGTGAAAACACTTTATGTCCTGCAGGAACAGAATCAAAATCCCCTTTTGAGACCACAGGATGTCATTTTAGTGAACTACAGTGTCTCATTCAGTGAATTAGACACTATTTAGCCATAGTCTTCAGATACACAAAGAAAGCTGTATAGTAAGAGCATTCTTGTTTTCTCATGAACAGATCCAAAGGACTCTTTCCTCAAATGAGACTGGAAGTATTTAGGTTAACCAGTCAGTAGGTCAGCCAGTCAAAATATTTTTTTATCTTATGTTTTTAACTGGTGACTATATTCAGATGAGAAAAATGAATGAAAACATGCTGATTTAAGGAGATTAAATTAAGCTAGAGTCATATAGGTTACCCAGATAAAAAGAATTAGAGGTGTTTGTTGAGCTAAATTATATTTCTGCAGTACTAATATGCCTCTTGACACAGTGACTGCCAAAAATGGGCTCAAACATAGCAAAGATTTTGAGGACCAGGCAGCATTTCATTCCATTGTACATAGGATCACTATGAGTCTGAACCAACTTGATGGCACCTAACAATGACAACTATATGCCTATGCCATATCTTGTCTAAACACAAAATGCTTCTTTATGCCATCAAACATTTACTCATGCTGTCCCTGTTCTGGAAACCCTGGTGGCATACTGGTTAAGAGCTATAGCTGCTACCCAAAAGGTCGGCAATTCGAATCCAGCAGGTGCTCATTGGAAACACTGAGGCAGTTCTACTCTGTCCTAACAGTGTTATTATGAATTGCAATCAACTTGATGGCAACAGGCTATTTTTTTTTTTTTTTGGTCCCCTGTACTTGAGATTCTTTCTTGCCTTTTGTCATCCTTTTATTTTGTTTATTCTTGCTTTAAACCCCAGTTCAGATGTCACTCATGCTGGAATATCTTCATTTATCAACACTGTCCTTCTTGTGAGTTGATTATTCATTGAATCAACACATATGCATTGAGTGTCTAGTCTCTGGCAAACACTGTGGAAGGTTTCGGAATGCAGATGACATGTGTGATGACACTGATGTGGCCTTTGAGAAGATAAAGTATGGAACCTCCCCATAAAACAGCATCATCAGTGTCATCACAACAAAAATAACACAACAATTATAGCACTAACATAGGATTCTATTCTTGTATGCCAGATACATTGCTAAATGCCTGACGTGTACAATGTTTCCTTCAATTACTTGGCAATCTTAAAACTCATCAAATCTACTCATGGATTTTCAGTGGAAAAGAAAGTTTCAAACAAAAGGAACAGATCAACATTATAAATACCACTGAGAGGTCAAAAAGAAAAGTACTAAAAATTTTTTTATTGAATTTTGTAACTGGCAGCTTATTGGTAAACTTATCAAGAATACTTAGACTGCTGATGATAGACGGCTGGCTGCAGCAGGTTTAGAAGTGAAATGAAATGGGAAAAAGAAAATGTAAAGACAGCTGTCTTAAGAATCTTTTAATAAACGTAACTGTAAAAAAAGGATACTAAGCACAGCAAACATTTATTGAATGCTTACTATTTTCTAGGAACTGTTTCTAGATGTCAGATATTATTCTAACTGTTTTACATCTAATACGTGACCGAATTTTCACAATAAAACTATAAGGAACTGTTGTCATTATTCCCAAATTATTAATGAAAAACTACACTGAAGCACAAAAGGATTAATTTCCCTGCACAACACAATTAGTAATGGCCGAAGTCAAGATATAAACTCAGGCAGTCTGACTCAAGCAGTGGGCTCCAGGGCCTTATACCACTTTGCTACTTTACCTATAGGTAGAAATTGCTCACATTATGTCAAGACATCCTAATGGAGTCTTGATTTAACATTATCTTCTAACTCAGTTTGATTCTAATCTTTTTCTTGCCTTTTCAGCATTTCAAATATTTGTTTATGCTGCCTCACTAAGAATTTTTCTAACCAATTCAGCCCTAATTTACTTTAAGCCATTCCTCTGAACCACATATAGATACTATGTAATCTAACTGTATTTTATCTACTAGCAGCATTGCTATTATGATTAGCACAGCTACCGAAATTACAGCAAGGTTCCTTTGGTGTTTTAAAAACAAATATTTTATTGAAAGAACACAAAGAGGCCTATTTTATAGTAGATGTCTCTGTATAAGAGGCTATTTTTATTTGAACCATGCTTTATAAATATGAAATTATATGGTGTAATGGTTAGTACTGGCTTTGGAGTCAGGTATACCCTAACACCGTTACTTCCTAAGAGATTTTCGATGGGTTTTACCCAGTCTGATCATGTGTTTTTAATTTTTAAAATCATCCCTTGCGTGATAAGAAGGGCAGTAAGTATTATAAAGTGTAAATTACCTAGAACAGGATTTGCAGCTTTATACACTATTCCATTTATAATGGTGTTAAATAAATGTGATATCTCTGCTTTTTACAAAGACCATTCAGAGTATAGGTCAGTACAATAGTCTGATAAACTTAGTCCCATTACACAGATGAAGAGAAATTCAGTGACTTTCTACAATTTGGAGAGCTAGAATCTAACTTTGAATGACTCTTATGTTAAACAATGTTAAGAGTGCGGTTCAAAAACAAATAAAAGCAATCAAATAAACAAACATACATATGAGTATATATAATATACGCATATATATATGAAATTTCTGGTTTTGCTAATCTTTAATTCATTTTATTCATGTAGCTTTCGTTTTTCTCTATAGCTGTTAATCTGTACCTACTCTGAAAATCCATTTAAAACGGCCTGAATAATTCAAACATTTTTATGTAAATAACATTTCTCTAAACTATAATTATAAAATGCTTTGCAGAAGAAATATCCCAATTATTTTTTCCTTTTCTTCAATACTTATGTTTGCGTAGTGTTTCTTGCAATGCGCTGACCTTCCCATGTATTTTAAAATCTATATTAATAAGAAAGCCTCAAATGTACATTGCAACTCTACATCCTTAATTGTCTGTTTGTTTTCACTTGAACAGTCACAAAGGGTTTTTGTTCATTAGCTTTAGTGTTCATTACTAGCCACTGAAACAAAATAGATTTCATTTTATTTGAATAAAGCAGAATTCTATATGCTGAGGATTTGTAGATTCATTTTATGATGCTTGAATACTTTTCTTTATTGGTTAGGCTATTCTGGTTTTTGCTGTTTTTCATTGCTTGAGGAAAGCACTTTCATTGCTGAAATAGAGAAAATGTTTATTATATATATGTAAGAGAAGTAATAATCATAAAGCTGCCATAAAACAAATTTTACCCAAAGAGCTATAAACTTTCATCAATATTACTAGTGTGTGTAGTATTTATACCCAGAAAACCACGGAGATGAAAATGTAGTCATCTTAATTAACAACAATTTTAATTTGCATTAATCACATTAAGTTGTGTAAATAAAGAAAAAAATCTGACTCATTTTACATGTAAAAGGTTTGGAAGTTATACCATATTTGTAGAAAAATAATAAATGACACCGAAAAATTATACTCTAAATACTTTTCTCACCTCATATGAAGCTTATTTTTCAAGGGATTTTAATTTATTTATTTATCCGAATATGTTGAGTTATTCAAGTCACATCTTTTTTATATTTTTGTTTTTCTGTATACTATACACTTCAGAGGGAGCCCTGGTAGCACAATGGTTAAGCACTCAGGTGCTAACCAAAAGGCCTGTGGTTTAAACCCACCAGCCTCTCTACAAGAGACAAGACCTGGCGATCTTCTTCTGTGGAGATTTCAGCCTAGAAAATCTTATGGGGCAGTCTAATCTGTTCTACAGGGTCGCTATGGGTCAGAATTAACTTGACAGTATACAATCACCACAGCGACCATACAATTGAGAGGACTGTTTCATGGTCCCAATCAGCAAAGAAAAAAAAAAAAAAAAAGGTTAACTCAGCCACCCTATGTCCTAGCAGTATTTTCTCCTAAATGGCTTACTAGGAAAGTTGCTTTCTTCCGGACAAACGTGCTGATACATGATTCACAGCAGGGGTTTTGGAGAGTGCGTACTAGTTTCTGTTCCAAGGGGGGAACTGATTTAATAGGCAGTGTCATGTTTAAACTTTAAAAACTCTTTTCAATTATTAAGATCTGGTTGACACAGTTTGGCTGACTTTCACTTTGGGCCTTACGCTATTGTGGTGACCTATAGCTCTGCTTTCAAGAGAGAAGTCTGCATTCTGGATAGAACCACTGCTAGCCTTTGTGCAAAACAGAAAAAGACACTTCCTCTGGGAAGAACAAAAGGAAAATGTGTCTCCTCTGGAATGAGAGGAGGCAGTTCTTCAGATGGCCCAAATGGCCATAATTACTCCTTCCTTCCCCCTGTTAGCATCTTTGGGCTTTGGAATAAACTGTTGCCCTCCCTTTCTGAAGTTTAACAGTTCGTCTAAGTAAGCAGCAGGGATAAAGAGATATAATCCAGGCTAACAATTCCTAGGTTAACAATTCCAGGCTGGCGCCCCCTCTTAGGGTTGTTGTTGTTAGGTGCCCTTGAGTCGGTTCCAACTCATAGTGACCCTATGCACAACAGAACAAAACACTGTCCTGTCCTGAGCCATCCTTACAATCTTTCTTATGCTTGAGCTTATTGTTGCAGCCACTGTGTCAATCCACCTCCTTGAGGGTCTTCCTCTTTTCCGCTGACCCTGTACTCTGCCAAGCATGATGTCCTTCTCAAGGGACTGATCTGTCCTGACAACACGTCCAAAGTATATAAGACACAGTCTTGCCATCCTTGCTTCTAAGGAGCATTCTGGTTGTACTTCTTCTAAGATAGATTTGTTCGTTCTTTTGGCAGTCCATGGTATATTCAATATTATTCGCCAACACCACAATTCAAAGGCATCAATTCTTCTTCTGTCTTCCTTATTCATTGTCCACCTTTCACATGCCTATGATGCCATTGAAAATACCATGGCTTGGGTCAGGCATACCTTAGTCTTCAAGGTGACATCTTTGCCCTTCAACACTTTAAAGAGGTCCTTTGCAGCAGATTTACCCAGTGCAATGTGTCTTTTGATTTCTCCACTGCTGTTTCCATGGCTGTTTATTATGGATCCAAATAAAATGAAATCGTTGACAACTTTAATCTTTTCTCCATTTATCATGATGTTGCTCATTGGTCCAGTTGTAGGGATTTTTGTTTTCTTCATGTTGAGGTGCAATCCATACTGAAGGCTGTGGTCTTTGATCTTCATTAGTAAGTGCTTCAAGTCCTCTTCACTTTCAGCAAGCAAGGTTGTGTCCTCTGCATAACGCAGATTGTTAAAGAGTCTTCCTCCAATTCTGATGCCCCGTTCTTCTTCATATAGTCCAGCCTCTCATATTATTTGCTCAGCATACAGAATGAATAGGTATGGTGAAAGAATACAACCCTGACACACACCTTTCCTGACTTTAAGCCAATCAGTACCCCCTTGTTCTGTCCAAACAAGTGCCTCTTGGTCTATGTAAAGGTTCCTCATGAGCACAATTAAGTGTTCTGGAATTCCCATTCTTCGCAATGTTATCCATAATTTATTATGATCCACACAGTCCAATGCCTTTGCATAGTCAATAAAACACAGATAAACATCCTTCTGATATTCTCTGCTTTCAGCTGGGATCCTCCTGACATCAGCAATGATACCCCTGGTTCCTCATACTCTTCTGAAACCAGCCTGAATTTCTGGCAGTTCCCTGTTCATGTACTGCCGCAGCTGTTTTTGATTGATCTTCAGCAAAATTTTGCTTGTGTGTGATATTAATGACATTGTTTCATAATTTCCACATTTGGTTGGATCACCTTTCTTGGGAATAGGCATAAACATGGATCTCTTCCAGTCAGCTGGCCAGGAAGCTCTCTTCCATATTTCTTGGCATAAATAAGTGAGCACCTCCAGTGCTGCATCTGTTTCTTGAAACATCTCAATTGATATTCCATCAATTCCTGGAGCCTTGTTTTTCGCCAATGCCTTCAGAGCAGCTTGGACTTCTTCTTTCAGTACCATAGATCTGTTCCTGATCATATGCTACCTCTTGAAATGGCTGAACATCAACTAATTCTTTTTGGTATAATGACTCTTAGTATTCCTTCCACCTTCTTTTGATGCTTCCTGCATCATTTAATATTTTCCCCACAGAATCCTTCATTATTGCAACTCAAGGCTTGAATTTTTTCTTCAGTTCTTTCAGCTTGAGAAACGCCGAGCATGTTCTCCCCTTTTGATTTTCCATCTCCAGCTCTTTGCACATGTTATTATAATGCTTTGTCTTCTGGAGACGCCCTTTGAAATCTTCTGTTCAGTTCTTTTAGTTCATCAATTCTTCCTTTTACTTTAGCTGCTCGACGCTCAAGAGCAAGATTCAGAGTCTCCTCTGACATCCATCTTGGTCTTTTCTTTCTTTCCTGTCTTTTCAATGACCTCTTGCTTTCTTCATGTATGATGTCCTTGATGTCATTCCACAACTCGTCTGGTCTTATGTCACTAGTGTTCACTAGTGACCTCTTAGGGTGATCAGGTGGAAAAACTTGCATTGCAGTCTGTGCAGTGAAATATATAACACCTGGAATATAAAACCAGGTTGGGGAAATCCTCAGAGTTCTCCGTCCTTGGTGCAAAGAGTGGGGACACCTGTGGAAGTTTTCCATTCCCTCCTGGTAGTTTTTGAGCCAGGGAGGACAGCTGGTGATGGAACTTCTGTTATCTGTGAGTAATTAAAACAGCTTTCACTATTGCCAACATGTTGTATGTGACCTTTGTGTACTATTTCATCAGGATGAATTGAACATAACACCCATGGAGTAGCTAGTCCCTCCAGATGTAACGCTCATCCCAGTAGTCTGGTGGGTACTTGGAACCTAGAGGTTGTCTTTAAGGTAACCTGCATATGCAATGCAGGGAACGACTAGAAAATTGTAACCTCTGAACTCATGGCCTGGTGTAAGAGTACAAGCCCAATGTCGCCTCTATTCATCCTGTCAGCTAGGTGCCTTTGTACAATAAACAACCTCTACAACTGCACATGGACTTTGAAAATTATATCACTTTGTTGCTAATGCCTTTTTTCCAAAACAGGAAAGTGATAGTTTTTTTTTTTTTCTAAAACGTTGGTAATTCTAAGTACCTTCTTTTTACTAACCATTTTATTGTTTTGATCAATCACGTTGTATATCCAAATATTATTTGTAAGGTGGAAGGTGATTTTTTGGACCTCAAGTCACATTTTCCCATTAAACACTGTTGTGCATTGACGCCAGGATTATGTTCAGGTCCTGTGTTCAGTATTACTCATTGTGTGACCCTGGGCACATTACTTTACATCTGTGATCCAAGAGAGTAATAATACTAACAACTCAGGGTTATTTTGAAGGTTAAGTGAGATTAGATTGGTAAACTACCTAGCACAGTGCCTGAACTATGAGATGGCGACATAACCAGGTTTTAATATCTGGAGCTGTGTTGTTACAGTTCTTAACATCTACGGATGCTAACCAAAAGGTTGGCAGTTTGAATCCATCAGGTGCTTCTTGGAAACCCTGTGGGGCAGTTCTTCTGTGTCCTATAGTTTTGCTATGAGTCCAACTCGGTGGCAACAGATTTAGATTTTCTTTTTTTTTTTTGTAATATCTGGAGGCTCACCTGGGGAAACGCATTTTTGAAAGCACCTTTTCTTTCACACTTCTGATGGTAATATAATTTTTTTGTTGTCACTATAATCCTCACATCAATTTAGCATGAATCCTTTTTAATGTGTATTTTATACCTATCCTATGAAAATAGATTCTCTACAAATGGTCTTTATTGTTGTCAAGGAAGATGGCTTAAGTAAAGGAAAGAAAAATGAGAGGAATAGGAAAAGGAGAAAGCAAAGAAAAAAGTAAGAAAATTTCCTCTTTCTTCCTGGTGGTATGGCCTGCTGTAACCCTTTTTCAAACTATGTTTCTCTGGAAGTCCTGACCTACTACATGCAAAAGTTAAATTAAAAAAAAAAAAAAGCATTTTTCCTGTCTTTTTTAATCTCTTTCTAACTTTCTATTTTTTTTTATATACGCTCTTTGGAAGGAGCCAAGCCCTGATGGTGCAGTCGTTAAGCACTTGGCTGCTAACTGAAAGGTCAGCGGTTCGAACCCACCAGCCCCTGTGAGGGAGAAAGATGTGGCAATCTGCTTCTGTAAAGACTTACAGCCTTGGAAACCCTACGGGGCAGTTCACCATGTCTATAGGATTGGTGTAATTCAGAATTGACTTGATGACAATGAGACGTGCTCTTTTCCCCAACTCTCAAGTGCACAGAGCCTTGGTGCTAATCTAAGCCTCCCAGTACAGATTCCCAAAGAAGCCCCTTACCAAAATCTGATCTATCCTCCAATTCTTCAGAATAACCTCTTTTATTCCTTTCATCACCCCAATAAAAGCTCCTGTTTTATCAAAAAGTTGGTTTCAAGGAGGCATTGCAAAGGAAATCATTTATTGAACTGATTTATGTGAATGTATGAATAACCCCTAGCTCCTTAACCCTGTTTGAGGTTATATTAAAAAGAGGAGAAAGAAATATATAAAAATATTGTTAACTGATAAGACTTTAAGAGGTTTGTAATACAACAAAGGAAGAAAGCACCTACCATTTCAGAGAGAAACCTTGAATGAGGGGGAGAAAAAGAGTCACCTTTAAGCAGCCAGCCACTCTTGGAAATCTGCCCCGCCATCCAGATCAGAAGTTTAAGCACTTCTTACTTTTCAAATTAAAATAACAATAATAATAACAATAATCTATTTCTAAACCTACAGCTTTTATTTAATAGCTCTCTGTGTTTGGTTGTTTTTTATACACTGGCTCGCACCAAGCAGCCTCAGGAGGTTTCACAAATAAAGGGGAGTTTGGGCCAGAGCCATTTATTTGCCTGTGTTGTTTGTAGAAAAACAAACAAACCCATTGCAGCTGAGTTGACACCAATTCATAGTGCCCCTATAGGACAGAGTAGAACTGCTCCATAGAGTTTCCAAGGAGCCTCTGGTGGATTCAAACTGCAGACCTTTCGGTTAGCAGCCAAGCTCTTAACCACTATGCCACCAGAGTTTCTGTTATTTGTAAAGTAGGTGTTTATATACCAAGGCTCTCTGCTCTGTTCAAAAGCTCTGTTCAATAACAGCATAATGAGTATAGGAACAGGTTATATTGTATCAAACAAAGGCATTATCTAACGTCTCTGTGTTATGGAGTAGCATGTAGCATTCTTAAGGCTTCTCACTTATACATTTCTGATATCTGGAAAATTTTGTGATACTTCCAGCCTCATTCCTAGGCCAATTTAAATGTTCACCCAAGGAGTTTGCTAGAAAAAGGAAACTAAACGTCTTGGATACGATGTTCAATTAGTAGAGATGATTCATGAATTTAGTAGATACAAAAAAGAATACCTGAAGCTATAAGACTATGGTCAAAGGATGTTTTTAGTAACCCACATTTAATTGGGTTAGTAAATTGACTTTCAATAAGAATCTCAACTAACAGGGAAAACACCATGATTGAATATGACTACAGTTTAGCAGTTGCTTCCTTAATTTCTTTTCCCTGAAGAACGACTATGCCTAGTGAATTGTTGAAGCCCCATTAATTTGCTGGACTAAATGTGCATTCCTGACCATCTGATCCAAAAATAGCCAACTGGAAAAAAAAAAAAAAAAAAGAAATGACTTTTAACAGACTGGCATTTTGAGCTGGTATGTAAAGTTGGACAGATTACAGCAATTCATTTAAATTTCCTGGTTCCGTGTGCATGTCAATGATGACTCCAAAGCACCCTCTGATACTTACAGTGTGTCAATCACATTGAGACTCATTCACTCAATTCCACCAGTAAGGCAGCTTGTCAAGAGTGGGCCACTGAACAGGCGAAGCTTTGTGAGCTCCTAGACTCCTTTGTCGGCCACCTGCTCTTGCTTTCGTTGGCTTCCACATAAGTCACTTTGTTCCAGGGATGCTGGCATGTGCTCAATACTGGTTAGGACAAGATTAATAGCATGAACTGACATGGCTTTCCTGGCAGCCTTTGTCTTGCCTTTTCTGTAACACACTCCATCACTTCCTATAATGCTTAATATCTCTGCTCACACAACACGGGGGAAAAATTCTGGCCATCTTCATGTAGCACTTTAACTGAAAATCACACAGTTACTTCAAGTTCCATCATTTTTGAGCTACATATTCTAATTAATACATTTATGAAAAGATGAGACAAAGAGGAAATTTAACAACATTGGAGAAAATAGCCTGGATCTCATAAGCCTATTTTTCCTGGCCCAAAATACCCTACTTTACCATTCTGTAAAATGTTAAGTTTTTAATTTGGCAGACTGGTCTTTAAATTAAAAAAAAAAAAAATTCTTCATTAGACTATCTCAGCCTGTGAAAACTCAAGGTGTAATGTTATAGGTAATGGAAGTGATTTGTTGGTTTGATTGGGATTATTCTCACTTATCTTTGTTGTGGTTGTTGTTAGATGTCTTCGAGTAGATTCCAACTCATAGCGACCCTATGTACAATAGAACAAAACACTGTCAGGTCCTGTGCCGGCCTCACAATTATTATTCTTGAGCCCATTGTTGTAGCTACTGTGTCTTTTGAGTGCCTTCCAACCTGAGGGGCTCATCTTCAGGCACTATATCAGACAAGGTTTTCACTGGCTAATTCTTTTCAGAAGTAGACTGCCAGATCCTTCTTCCTAGTCTGTCTTAGTCTGGAAGCTGAGCTGAAACCTGTCCACCATGGGTGACCCTTTTGGTATTCGAATACCGGTGGCATAACTTCCAGCATCACAGCAACACGCAAGCCCCCACAGTATGACAAACTGACAGACACATGGGGGCAGTTATCTTTAAAAACCCAAAGAAGGAGCTTATGTGGACTGTGTCAGTTCTCCAAGTGGCTCCAAGTTCTCCAAGTAAGATAAGTTCTCACTATAAGAGGGAACAGTTGAATGCAGAGATTTGGCAAACATTCTTCAATCAATTTTCTACAAAAAAAGAATATTTAAAAATCAAACACTAAGTTGATACACAGCTGATTGAACAGAAGTGAGAAAGACAAAAATCTTTTACAGTGGCCTCAATTGGAGAAAATGGATGATGCTGATATTGAGTTTATTTTGGCTGTAGTGAAAGTTAGTTCAGCTCATAAGAGCATGGAGGAAGAAGGGCTGCTTCATTAGCAAATAACAGTAATTCATCAGCAAACCCAGCTATTCATGGGAAGTTTCAAAATACAAACATATAATGATTCTTCTCTCTGAAATTCAGACTTAATTGGAATGGGCTCTCTATGGTGGCACTGATATAGGTATGCTCTTGTTGCTGTATGCTGTCAATTCCAACTCATAGCAACCTTGTATGAAGAGTAGAATTGCCCCCATAGAGTTTTCTAGGCCGTAAATGAGAATATATATCCAGGTCTTTTCTCCTGTGGAGCCTCTGGGTAAGTTGGAAGGGCCAACCTTTCAGAAACCAGTGTAGCACTTAGCCATTGTGCCACCAGGGCTCCTAGATTCAGGTATGTCATTGTCAGGTGCCATCAGTTGGTTCTGACTCAGAGTGACCCTTTGTACAACAGAACAAAACACAACTGTCCAGTCCTGCACCATCCTCGCAATCGTTGTTATGCTTGAGCCCATTGTTGCAGCCACTGTGTCAACCCATCTTGTTGAGGGTCTTCTTCTTTTTCGCTGACCCTGGGCTTTACTAAGCATGATGTCCTTCTCCAGGAACTGATCCCTTCTGACAACCTGTCCAAAGTCTTATGAGACAAAGTCTTGCTATCCTTGCTTCTGAGGCTGTACTTCTTCCAAGACAAGATTTGTTCCTTCTTTTGGCAGTCCATGGTATACTTGTTATTCTTCGCCAACACCACAATTTAAAGGTGCCGATCCTTCTTCTGTCTTCTTTATTCATTGCCTAGCTTTTGCATGCATAAGAGGTGCTTGAAAACACTATGGCTTGAGTCAGGTGCTCCTTAGTCTTTAAAGTGACATCTTTGCTTTTTAACACTTTAAAGGGGTCTTTTGCAACAGAATTGCCTGATGCAATGCGTCCTTTGATTTCTTGACTGCTGTTTCCATAGGAGTTGATTGTGGATCCAAGTAAAATGAAATCCTTGACAACTTCAATCTTTTATCCTTTTATCCTGATGTTGCTTATTGGTCCAGTTGTGATGATTTTTCTTTTCTCTATGTTGACATGTAATCCATACTGAAGGCTGTGGTCTTTGATCTTTCTCAGTAAGTGATTCAAGTCCTCTTCACTTTCAGCAAGCAAAGCTGTGTCATCTGCATGTCACAGGTTGTTAATGAGTCTTTAACCCTGATGACCCATTCTTCATATAGGTGTAGATACTTTTAAAATCATACTAGCAGATTCTAATATGCAACCATGGTTAAAAACTAAGGATTTAGCCTATTAATTGGGCTTCTTTAGAGTTTGTTAATAATTGTTTCAATTGGTAAATGTGCACTTATGCAAAATTTCCCAGTCAAAATATTGGTGATCAGGGATGGAGTCAGGCATGCGAAGGCGCTAAGCATAGATAATCTGTGGTGTTCCTTCCTCTGCTTACTCAAGCATTCGAACGGGATATGTGAGTTATATACACATGTATGTGTGTGTGTGTGTGTTAGCTGTCCACAATGTAACTTATTTTTAAATGCAACTATAATATTAGCAATTGAACACACAAGTGGCATATGCCATTTTAGCAGAATGAGATGAACTGGATTATAAAATTTTTAGTGGATGTACTAAGATTTTTACTAGATGCCACAATTTCTACAAAAAGAATATTCCACATATTCTACAACAAAGAAAATGATTCAGTGAACTGAGTTGTTTCAACAATCAATATAAAATTCTGTTGATCTCTCACAACAAAAAATTGACTTTCACCTATATTGCTTTAAGCGGCTTATACTTCAATTTTGATGCTTGCTTTGTAATAATGCTGTAATTATGAAAGGAACAAATGAAAAGATGAAAACAAATATTACAACAAATTACTATATTTTCTTTTTAGATAGCTCTTTTATCTCTAACATGTTATAATTAAAAATACTTCTTTATAGCCTTTGCTCTCAGAAAGTCTTCAGTGATGTCATCACAGTTAAGCTGCCAAAAAATATCTACTTCCATGCATAATAAGGATGATGAATCACGTTTTTCTTAAGTCATTGTGGTACACTGAAGGTTTTTTAGTTTCTTTAGGGCCAAAAATGAGCATTCTGTCATGCAGTTTGTAATCATTAAAGTTAGGAATATGCGTAAAGCAATTTCAGCATTGAGAAATACAGCTTGTGTATTATCTTCTGTTACAGAATCACACATTGCCCCATCACTAAAATTTGTCTTTCCTGAATCTGTAAACTTACTTCTCATGTAAAAATGTAATTGTTGCATTTTTCCCTAAAGGTTTGAATTTAAATCATCGGCATGCGCCTGCACTAATTTCTTGGCTGCCTTCATGCATTCTTCATCAGGTATATTCATGTTGTTTTAGAAGGAAACTCTATTTGAAAGAACTTCATACACTTTTGCCCATAGTGGTTAAGCGCTAAGGCTGCTAACTAGAAGTTCGGCAGTTCAAATCCACCAGGCGCTCCTTGGGAAATGTCTGGGGCAGTTCTACTGTGTCCTATGCAGTCACTTGGAGTCGGAATTGACTTGACAGCAATAGGTTTTTTTTTTTTTTGATATTTCATGCAAGATTCAAGTGTGTCAATGCTGGTGTAAGATGTGGTTATGTGAAATTGATCTCCGGCACTCAGTACTTCGGGAGCACTTCCGTCATTTACTTGTTTCTTTCTAACGCTTCTGTGACAGTGAACTGCTTGATAATCAGTATCTGGCAGTATTTGTTTTGTTGTGTTTTCAAAATTTTCAAAATCTTCTCTTAAATTATGTATGTACCTTGTTAACAACTCATAGAGATCTGTGCATGTCTTTAAATGTACTTCTGAATCTTGGAGAGCTTGTCTAATTCAATGAGAATGCTGGAGTGTGTTATTCCACATAACTAACATAAATACATACTCTAGTGTTTGCATTGTGTTGGCAATGTTTTTACCTTCTCTTTTAGTATCTGTGAATTGAATTATTTTCAATGCTTATCAATCATATTCTAGTTGCGACAATGGCTTAATCCAACCATAGCAAATTGAGAATTAAATGATTTAGGACTGAATAGTTTGCAAACAAAACAATATACAGAGCCCACTGGTAGAGAATACAGTAGCCACTCCCTCTTATAATTTTCACCGTTAGCTTTGCACCCCAGAAATAAACACCGGCTGCAGAATCTTGTTTGTTTACCATTCAGAAATTTTCAACATGAATTTTCAAATGATCCATTGTGATGTTGGCAATAACTTGGGCCTCTTTCAATCTGATAATTTACATCATTAAAAGAAAATTATTACACAAAGCAGAATCTGTATTTCTGTCATTTATGGGGTCACAGGTTCATTAGATTGTAAAATAGTTTCACCTTCTACACCATTATTACTTTTTTTACTACAGCAAGGCATCGATGCAGAATTTGGGACAAATTCTGTTAGACTTGTATTGCTATTAGTAATTGCAGCGCTAGCAATATTAGTACAATTTGCACCCATTAAACTCGAACCTTCAACAGAAGAAGTCTCTTCTGATTCATTAAAAAAGAAGTTAATTTTGGAATCGTCTAGGGATTCACAAATCTTTCTCTTTTTATCTTCTTCAAGCTTTTGTTTTGGCATTCCACTTAGTTGTTGCTCATTTTACCTGGATATAAAATTGTGTCACTTTTTAAATTTAGCTCTACTGTAGCAAATAAATTTGAATAACTGAAAATAAATACAATTTATAAAACAAGTAAAATTTATGAAATAAAGTTTACATTTGAATTTGGACATTGCCACAAAAATTTAAATTTCAAAATCAGTAAGTAAAAAAAAAAAATTTATCTGCAACATGTACTTTTGTTCTTCAGGTCTGAGAGAGTCAAAAGAAATAGTACTTATAGGCAGTTGGAAATAATTTCATTCATTTGTTGTATGATGTTTGTTGCCGGGCCCTTTGCAGATCTCCATGAGTGCTTTTTGTCTTGAAATGACACTTAAAAACTTGCAAACTCACTTTCAGTCCTTTGATGCTGCATCTTCAGAGTTCGTTGGACCGATGTTGACACCCAATGGGATCAGGAATGATCGCAAAGAGCATGATAGAAATACAAGAGTGTGCTCAATCCTAAGGCATGCTTTGGTTCGCTTTGTGAGCCATAGGACGAGATATGTCCAAAGTCACAGGATTGTAGTGCCGCTGAAGTGACCTTAGGTGATCGACAAGAGAGAATTGAATGTGAGGTTATACTCGATCAGTCTGAAATGAAAAGGAAAATATAATTTTTACTGTATACAAAATTTATAAAATGTACATTTTCTTTGTGAAATTGTTCAACTCTGAATTTGGAGTTATATACAAAATTGGTGTAAAAATAGCACCACTTCTGAATGAGTAAGTTTGTTTTGCAAGTCATAACAATCAATCAATTCCTTAAAAGAACGTCAGTCTGAAAGGAAATGGAAAATAAAATCCATTTATATGATTTTTATTATCTAAGTATTCATTTAATTTATGTCCTCCAGGACTTGTTCAGTTTCCTTACACAGAGGTACACAAATATTCTGATCAAATATAAATGTAATGTTCTGAAAAATGCCTTTCATTGCTTTCTTGGAAGATAAATTTAGAAACACATCATTGTGGCAAAACAGAAACATTTTGCACAATAAATGAATGTTGAATTTTGAGTCCTTTTAATGTGCCTATTACCTCACTTATTAGCATAGATAGACTAATACCAAGCACTGTATCCCTCTCAACACACAATAAAAAATGAAACTCACTTGATACATAAATTAAAACTTTTCATGTTAGATAAATATTAATATTTCCAGTATTTTTGGGTGTTTGCTATTTTAGTATTATATCAAATCACTACTCTTGTTAGTATTAAATGTATGCTAGATTGCATTGATGTGCATGCCAACATATTTTAATGTTATAAATATTATTATTTACAAAACTTAAGACGTAACTCTGTACATAAATGCTGTACAGTTAAAAAGTAACTTGATTGAATGCATCCCACTGATCGACTGATTTGAGTTTCCTCACTTTTGCACATCATCTGGGACTGGAGTTTCCATTGGCTGTTTACCAGGACGTGCGCAAGAGCATATCTTTTGTATCAGAGCAAAGAACATTGCTGGCTTTCCTGGTTGGAGGTGCTGGATCAGCAGACGTGGATATACAAGACGGGTCTCTCAAAATGGACCAGAGACCTGTTATCTATTAACATAATCCATCCTTGCTCAGTAACCATTTGTGTTGGATCCAGTTGCATATACAGAGAAAGTAGCAAGATTTAGACTTGACAGCCCACCTGCACCTCTTGTTTTATTAGAAAGAAATAGTATACTCCCAAGAGACCCCCTAAAATAGAAAATATCAGTTACATGGGAGGGGATCATAGGAGACAGATGTCAACAAAGGTGCTGAAGTGGTAGGGGCCTCATAGCTTAAACAACCTTGCACGTGGGTGCCCTTGGGACCCTGTATGAGCTCTCCTTCCAGACTACACATTCTCACACACTGGAGCTGGTATCAGTTTCATTTAGTGCCCTGCCATTTCCCTTCTACTATGGTGCTCATTTTTCCTTGTGTTTTGTCTGCTTGGCATCTATGGGTCTTTGTTTTGGACAACTGGTGCCTCTATTTTGTTGATGCCCTAAGCACAGGCTTACCTTGCTTATTGTGTAATCCGTTCCTGCTGGTAACAGATTTGCATTAAGTAAATGAATGAATGAGCAAGTGAATGAATGAATGAATGAATGAATGAATGAATGAATGAATGAATGAATAAGCAAGTAAATGAAAGCAGTAGTTGAGGAAGTTTTCTTTTTGGAGAAACAGTTAACACCATATGTCATCCTTCTTAAATTGGCTGCGGAGATAATGACAGTATCCTATCTGTAGATTTAAAGCAGCCAAAAATGTATGTCACTTGAACTAGAAAACTAAAATTCTGACTTCTCTGAGATTTTTCTTTCAATGTATAAGTCAAAAACAGGAATAAATGCAAGTTGTTTATCCTAGGAAATTGCCTTCTCAATCCTGTAATCTTCTTTTTGGTAAAAAGCCTTGATTACATTATCCTTTCCAAAATGTAAGCCTTCCATTGCAGTATCTGTAGCAGAATTGCCACTTAAGAGAACAGATATCCAATTTTTTCTCTGTTCCATGGTGAAGAGCCACAAGTTTCACTTACAGTGCAGGTTTCCATACATTATTTAAAAGATTTGTCATTGAACGAAAGTTTATTTAGGAGCCAAAAACTAACCCCAAGAGAAAATATGTTCCAATATATATGGTGAGATGCTAAAATGCTCTGCACAGGCATTATCCTTTGCCATTCTCCAACAGTAATTTCTAAATCCATATATCATTTGAAAACTGATCAGGTAATAAGCTGATCGCTAAAAGATGAATAGAAATGATATGATTTAAAACAGTGGTGTCCTTTTCTCCACATTCTTTCATTTTCAGCATACACATTCTTTTCTTTTCCAGGACTATTGACAAGACTCCATTCGCAAAGATAATAGTCTATTTTAGTTAGTTAGGGTTTGTTTTTTGAGTGTTTTCTTTGTTTTGTTTTGGTTTTAATTGCCAGGAGCATGCATTATCTGCTATTACTCAAAGAGGGCTTTTGTTTGATGGTTTGTTTCTTCCTTCTGAAAATATACATGCTGAAAGAAACTGAAACTTTTGCAAATCATTGCTACTGTAAGAATCAACTGCTTTCTCTATCCCTCCTAAAATAGCTCAGGCTCTTACTCCCATTACCTCTCTTCATCCCCCTCTCCCCTCCCCCCTCCCCTCCCCTCCCCCTTCTCCTCCCCCTCATTATGCCCTCATTTAACAAATCCATTTCATTTGCTTACACCTTAATTAATTCAGCATATATTTATTGTGGTTCTTAAGCACAAAGCACTACAATATGTACTTAACCAAATAGATGTAGCCTCTGTCCATAAGACCTACCAGTTCACAAGCGAGACAAGCAATCATAACAATAAACACACATTTACAAAATGTGGTAAGTACTATGAAATTTGCTATAAGAGAGTAACAGGGAAATCTAATCTGGACTGGGCAGTAAAGGAAGGATTTTTTAGGGAACTGACCTTTCAGAATCAAAGGGTTGTTGGTTAGAGAAATGCCCCGGAAAAGACCCTAACATAGAAAAGAGCTTAGCACATCTGAAGAACTGAAAGGTAGACAGTGCGAGTTGAACAAATGAGCGATGTGGTCATGGCATGAGATGAATTTTCAGAGGTAGGTAGGCAGGAGTTTATTGACAGCTTCAGAGTCTGGATTTTATTCTAAGGACAATGGAAAGCCTGCAACATATTTTAAGCAAGCAAGCAACTTGGGACAATTAACGTTTTAAAAAGATCATTCAGTTTACTTCACGGAAAATGGATAGGAAGGAGGCAAAAGAAGAAATAGGAAACCTCTTAGACCGGTTGAGAGTATTGCTGTCAAATGGAGAGATGACAGGGTAAGATAGAGATGGAAAAAAGGTAGACATATTGGAAATGTATTTTGGAAGTACAATTTACAGTGCTTGGTGATTTTTTTGGTGATAGTTTGGACCTGAGGACAAGGGAGACCGCAGATTCATGAATGACACCTAGGCTTCTCACTTGAGCATCTGCCTATATTTGCAGTACAGACCTTAAACATGTCATTACCAAAGTTCATTGCACTACAGGCAAGAAGGCTTAATACAGTCTAAGTGGTGAAAAAGTCCTCTCTCAGAAAGTCCAAGTTTAAGCCGAAATTTGCATGATAAGAAAGAGTTAGCTTCCTATACAGAGAAGTTGCCTTTCTCTTTATACCATGACTTTCTTTCTTTAGTTCCTACTGTTAAATGAGTCCGTTGCTTTATATCTCTTCACTCAGGTACTTAAGAGAAAGGACGTCTAATTGACACTTCCCATCCTTTACAATTCAGGCCATAGACCACAGGTCAGTAGTCAACCAATGTTTGGCTTCTCTTAGATCAAATGCCCACAGTAAGAGCCACAGTCAAGATTTCATTTAGAAGTGAAGGTATGTATTGTGATAGAGACAGATGGACAGCTCCAGAAAAGAAGCTTTCTGGTTCCATGTCTTATTTCATACTTAATGTGTCTCAAAATAATTTACTTGTATGTTCTACTTTTCACTTGGCCCAGTTGAGAGAAACACTACTTTCTTTCTCATGATTAATAAGGGCCTGGAGAGAAGGTGTGGTCCTCTTCAAATTGTTTTATATTAAACTGCCGACAGAAAAGAAATCATTAGTCATGGAAACATAGACATCTCTGAGAAGCCAGTCCAGGGTGGTCGGTTTGGAAAGTAATACTTGGGAGTTATCATTCCCCTGGGGAGATGACTCAGTGGGTGGGGCCTCTGGGACTTCATCTTCCTGTTTGCCAACCCACTTTTAGTGTGTTTCTTAACATCTGTGAATGGTTTAGTGTTCCAAATAAGTAGTCATTAATTCAGCTTTGTTTATTATGGACAGCAGGAACCTCTGAGCCTGTATAAATTCAAAAGGTAGGTAGAAATTTTCTCATGCTCTTATTTCAAGGAGCTATATCAAATATTTTTACAAGAGGTTTCTTATCTACAATTCTTGTTAATTTTAATGGCTCTGGGCTTATTTTTTAAATTGTAACAGAATTGTTTAAAAAAAAAATAGGTCTATTAGGCCAGATTACTGAGGCTGACGTGCATGTTCAGGGATAGCCACAAACGACAACTTGGAGTTTGCTGATATTACTTTCCCTTGGGGGGATCTACTGTGCCCAGGAAGCTGGGCTGAGAACACATCCAATGAAGTATACTTAGTGTTCCAGGTGATATAGATCCCCAGTGCCTCTTTGCTTCCCACTGAGGCACGCCCCAAGCTGGACGCTATCAATAACCTTAACGAATCGAGGCAGATACCAGGTGAGGAGAGCCCAGAGCTACAACTTGTTTTCCATCCTCTCATGCTGAGGGCTTGGGGATGAGAGGACATATCACATTACTGTAAAAGGAAAGTCAGCTTGCTAGTAGTTGCATAGCCTACTTAATTCTGTGTTTTATTTCTTGCTGTTTTATTGGACATTCACAAGGTTTCAGTTCAGCAGGTTATTGTTGTTAGCTGCTGTTGAGTTGGCCCCAATTCATGGAGACCCCATGCTCAATGGAACTAATTGCTGCCTGTTTCTGTGCTAGCTACAGCCTAAAATAGTAAGACACTCTATTAATTAAGGCAGTGTTTCCCAATCTTTTTATGTCATGCCATACAAGGAAAATTTATATTTATAGGGTACACTGGAATAAACAGAAAAGACTCCTTGAGAAGGTGATGACTAGCCTGGGGATTCTAGAAGCTTCAGGCTCTAACCAACCACTCCAAAGTCTAAGGAAACCAATGTCTTGGTGCTCTTGAAACTCATTTTGGCACACCAGTATTTTATGGTGTACCACCAAATTAAAATGAATTAAACAAGATAGTGGTTTATTTCTCTTAAAAGACAAGATGGTGGTCCAGGGATTGTATGTCAGCCAGGAACTCATGCCAGTTCTATCTTGCAGTTCCAGTCTCCCCAGAGCATTTCCCTTGTCCACAAGACCCTGTAGCGCTTGTCACCAATTTTGTGTTTCAGGAAGCAGGATAAAGGACTGGAGGAAGGGAGGTACACGCCTCCTTTTAGGGGTGCAACCTAAAAGTGAACATATGTCACTTCCTCACATTGCTAAACTTGGTCAAATGGCTGGGTCTAACTCCAAGGGGGGTCGGGAAATGTAGTCTTCGACTGGGAAATAGTTTTATTTTTCTATAAGTTATATCATGGAGGAGTCTTTCTGCTGTCTGCTCCCTTTAATCACCTAAACACATGTATGTACAATTCTTTGCACACGTAAACTATACGCATCTTCTCTCCAAGGGAGAAAATCCCAAATTTCCATTCACCTATTTTTTTTATTGAATTCAGCTCAAATTGTAGGATCTTGATGATACAGAGCTGCCCCCATGAGTCCAGAAAGCCTTCTTTGGGGTCTGGTGATTGCTAAATTAAAAAAAAGAAGTGGCCTTAGCCACATCTACTCCCTCCCCTAAAAAAAAAAAAAAAAAATTTTAACCTGTCTACAATTATGGAATTAGAAAAATATAGCATCACTAAAAATTTATATTCAGAAAATGAAGGAGAATGGGAAATACACAGCAGCCACATGCCCATTATAATTATCAGAAGCCACCAGATGGAAATTGCAAACATGTCTCTGACTCGACAGTGAAGTAAATTCCTTGTTTGTGCCATCTCACAACCGCTAGTTCTGTTCTCTTGGAAGAACGTCCTTATACATTGTCCTCAGTTGTCCCAGAATTTTTCCCTGGGAGGCTCTTCCTTTCCATTGTCCTTGATGCTCACATCTGAAGTGAACAATGGAGGGTTTGCCATTCTTTGTGGCCCACACCTTTTATAGCCCTGTTCCAGCTGCTGAAATTTTGAGGGCACTGACATTGTTTTAGGTCACATACTCTTTGTCAGTCAGTTTGAAGAATTATTGGCAATACCACCCTCTTGAACCTCAGTAGGCTTTCAACAAATTTCATGTGCATGTAACCACCACCAAAAAAGATCTTACTTATTTATATTTTTAGGCCGGAATACCTTGTTTTTTCATGCACTAGTCTTTTAACTCATCTCTACTTTCTTAACTTACTGGGGGCTACCTTAAAGAAACCTGAGATAATAGTCTCTACCAAGCCTAGGGGTAGACATATTAAGACAATTCCTTTAATACGATTTCTGTCACCAGGATGGGTTCCTTTTTTCAGGCAAGAAAACCTCAAATGGGAAGTTTTTGAGAAATACTTGGGGGCATATCCCTTGCTAATATTATCTCTTTGGAGCCACTTCATATAAATGGTTTAGTTTAAGGCAAAAGTTTTTATTTTGTGTTTTAACTTTTAAAGTGCCTAGATACCAGCCACTCAGACAACTAAGATTGCTGGGTGAAGGCAGCATGAACTTCCCTATCCTAGAAAGGTAACTAGATAGATAGACAGATAGATAGACAGGGTAGGGTAGGGTAGGGTAGGGTAGGGTAGGGTAGGGTAGGGTAGGGTAGGGTAGGGTAGGGTAGGGTAGGGTAGGGTAGGATAGGGTAGGGTAGGGTAGGGTAGGGTAGATACCAATTGTCTTAGTCATCTAGTGCTGCTATAACAGAAATACCACAAGTGGATGGCTTTAACAAAGAGAAATTTTTTCTCTCACAGCCTAGAAGGATAGAAGTCTAAATTCAGGGTGCCAGCTCCAGGGGAAGGAGTTCTCTCTCTCTGTTGGCTCTGGGGGAAGGTCCTTGTCATCAGTCTTCCCTGGTCAAGGAGCATCTCAGCACAGGGACCCTAGGTCCAAACATGCTATTCTGGCTCTTGTTTCTTGTTGTTATGAGGTCCCCATGTCTCTCCGCTCATTTCTCTCTCTTATGCCTCAAAAGAGATTGACTTAAGACACAATCTTGTAGCTTGAGTACTGTCTCATTGACATAACTGAGTAGGATTTACAGCACATAGGAAAATCATATCAGATGACAAAATGGCAAACAATCACACAATGCTGGAAATCATGGACTAGCCAAGTTGACACACATTTTTAGAGGATAAAATTCAATCCAGAACATTAATATATACCAGCATTCGGGATTCCTCCCCCCCATCTATTTTCCCTAGAGTTAGAGTCTCAGTAGGGTTCCTGAATGGCTCAAACATTTAAGTATTAGATTGTTAGTCAAAAGGTTGGCAGTTCAGCTTCCCCTCCCCGCAGAAGTACCTCAGAAGACAGTCCTGGTGTTCTGCTTCTAAAAGGTCACATCCTTGAAAACCCCATGGAGTAGTTATATTTTACATACATGGGCTCACCATGAGTCAAATCAACTGGAGAGCAATCAACAACTATAAACAATCCCAGCCAGCATATGGGCTGACTTCCAAGATATCACACACAACAATTTTACCAAATACATTGCAATAGCATAATAAGAGTTACTCTTTCCAGCCTGCAATATTTGTATTTTTGTCGTCCATTTCCTGATAGCTTAGCCAACAAATGTTACATATTTCAGGATGCATTATAAGATGACATCATTTTCAAGTGCCAAATTTGTAGCAGTTGAGATATATTTAATTCTTTATTACAGAAATTGAAAATGAAAGTACTGAAACAAGATGAAATTGTATTTCATTGTTAACGTTGCTGTGTACTGTTGAGTTGATTTTCTACTCATAGCGACCCTACATGACAGAGTAGAACTGACCCATAGGGTTTTCTAGGATGAGTAGGAATCAACTAGAGGGCAACAGGTTTGGAATCTTTATGGGAGCAGATCACCAGGTCTTACGTCCATGGAACCATTGGGTGTTTTCCAGCTGCCAACTTTTCAATTATCAGCCCAGCTTTTAACCATTATGCCACCAGGGTTCCTTAATAACAGTCTGCATATGGGCTATCCAAGTTTGCTTCAGGAGCTCTGCTTTACAGTAGCACCCAAACACCCTGGATCTTTCCAGATTGTTGCTTTACCTGTCCTAACAGGTTGTCCTTGGACACATGGTGAAAACTGGCTCATCATTGTATCCACATTTGGGACAGAATAGAGGAAGAATAAGAGAAAGATATGGCCCTTTAAGATCATGACTTGAAGTGGCTCACACTACTTTCTTTCACTTATATCTTTAGCTAAAATTTAGTAACAAAGCTAGAGCTAGCTATAAGGGATGCTGGGAAATGTAGTTTTTGTCTTGGCAGTCATATACTTACCTTGAACTTCTATTATGTGGAAGAGGAAGCGAGCCTAAAATGGAGAAAATAATGTCTGTTTCTGTCACAAATTCCTTCATTTTTAAAACGTCCTTACAACAGAGCAATTGATTTTGTTTCCTTTAGAGGAAAGGATTTATACTTCAATAATCCATGACCTCTAGAAATAGAATTTCTGAAAATAGAAAAAGTTGAGAAAATATTCTGATTATAGTCTTCTTTGTTTTAGGCACTTACTAGAAGCCTAAAGTACCTGCAGCATCCTTTGAAAAAGAGAATTTTTTTTTTATTAATTCTGATTTTTTTTTTTTTTTTTACTTCTTGCTACCAAATATTTATTTGATCTTTCAGCTTAATGGAAGTTGAAGGTTTGTCATGTTTCCAAGACACAATAAGAGCTACCGTTATATGTTGAATTTTTCTAAAAACTTGTTCAGAATATAAATTACAGCAACTATTAAGGAAGTAGAGAAGGGAGCTACAGTGAACGAGTTTTTCCTGGATACTTGACATGTTTGTGTAACTTTTGAATTTGAAATCTAAAAAATTCTGTTATTACACAGCATGTAGTCACCACTAGTTAGACTATTTAACTGCAGGAAAAAAGGAGCTTCTTGTACTGATTCATAAAATACTGTGTCATATTAATTGTTCCAGCTAATATATTGCTATATAGTGCCAACAGTATTTATCAGCAAGCTAAGGTATTTAAAATGGACTCCTTCAAAGGAAAATATTTTTTCTATAAAGACTTTTGGTAAAGAGAATAACCGTTGACTCAAAATTCTTCCCCTGTATTGTTTGACACAAGTAACTTGACTTCCAAACAAAAGAGAAAGAATAAGGCAATGAAATTCTTTTAATAATATTTTATTGTCTTTTAGGTGAATGTTTACACAGCAAATCTGATTCCCTTTTAACAATTTTTATACAAATTGTTCCATGCCATTGGTTACAATTTTTACCATGTGCCAGCATTCTCACTATTTCCATTCCGTTTGTTGTTTCCATTGGCCTAGCTTCCTTTCCCCTCTTTGCCTTCTCACCTTTCCTTTTAGGTGAATGTTGACCTTTCAGTCTAATATAGTTAATTGTTTAAAGGAGCACATTACTCTTCGGTGACATCATTTATTTTATAAGCCAACCTGTTATTTGGCTAAAAGGTAACCTACGGAAATAGCTTCAAAGGTGATTTTAGGGTGATAGTCTCAGGGGTTCTTACAGTTTCTATCAGTACAGTAGATGTGGCCTTTTTAGGAAATTGAGTTTTGCTCTACATTTTTCTCCCATTCTATCTGGAACTTTCTATTGTGTCCCTGGTCATAACGGTGGGTAGTGGTAGCCAGACACCACCTAGTTCTTCTAGTCTCATGTTAGGGAAGGCTGTGGTTTGCTTGGACTATTAGCCCTGTAGACTAGTTTCTCCTTTGAATCTTTGATTTCCTTCATTCTCTTCTGCTCCATATAAGTAGAGATGAATAATTGTATCTTAGACGGCCACTCGCAAGATTTTAAGGCTCCAGGCTCTACTCACCACTCTAGGATGCAGAACATTATCTTTGTGAATTATGTTATGCCAACTGACTAAGTTGTCCCCCGATACTATGGTCCCAAACCCGCTCACCCAATAAGCCAATCCTGTGAGTTGTTTGGATATGTCTATGAAGCTTCCATAACTCTGCCCCCTATGTAGTTTGTCGTATATGTGGATATATACGTAGACACACAAATGTGTATATCCATGTGCCTACAGATATACCTATACATGCACGTGTATTTACTTGAATAGGCCATTCTGTACACATATATGCTTCCATATCTGCCTACTTAACTACACACATATTTTTGGGTTGTTTGTACTATTGTTGCAAAATTGTATATGTTACAGCATTTACCTAAATTATCCCTTTTTCTCATGTAGGTCTTAGTGTTTTTATTTAACTTAGTCAAGTTGTGCTGACTTTACCCATATTTGGTCTTGCCTTTCCCATCACCAAAAGTAAGAAGTGCCTACTGTCTAGAAAGTGATTCCTCTTCCCTTTCCTCCCATCCTTGGTAACCATAAAAGACTTTGCTTTCTGTGTGTGCCTGTTCTTGATTTTGTATGGTAGTGGGACCATACAGCATTTGTCTTTTTGTGATTGACTTGTTTCACTCAGCATAATGTCCTCCAGATTCATCCATGTTAAAAGGTGTTTCACAGGCTCCTCATTGTTCTTTATAGCATTTCATTGTATGTATGTACACAGTTTGTTTATCCATTCTTCTGTTGATGGGCACTTAGGTTGTTTCTATCTTTTTGCTACTGTGAATAATGCAATGATGAACATAAGTGTGTATATATCTATTTGTGTCACTGCTCTTCTATCTCTAGGATAAATACCTAGGACTGGGATTGCTGGATCATAAGGTATTTCTATTTCTAGCTCTTTGAAGAAGCTCCATACTGTTTTCCACAGTGGTTGGACCATTTTACAATCCCGCCAGCAATGTATAAGAGTTCTAATACCCCCACAACCTTACCAGCATTTGTTATTTTCATTTTTTTTTTGACCATTGCCATTCCTGTGGGGGTGAGATGGTATCTCATTGTAGTTTTGATTTACATCTCTCTAATGCTAATGATCACAAGCATCTTTTCATGTATTTGTTGGCTGTCTGAATGTTATCTTTGGCGAAGTTGTGTTCAGGTCCTTTTCCCATTTTTTGATTGGACTGTTTATCAGGGCAATAACATTTTTATGTAAAGCGTGTATTCTTGAAGCCTTTGTATAATTCAAAAAATCATGTAATCCAAGACTAATTTTCTCACATCAATAAATGCAAATAAGCATTTGTACTATTTTCTGAAAAGATGGTTCATAAAATGAGGCTGCACTAATATATTATGCTGTACTATTTTAAACTAGTACAATTAACATAAAACGTACAGTATTTATAGTCATCAAGATTTCAGTAATAGCTGAAAAAAAAAAAAAGATTGCATTTGCATCCCACCCTCTCTTTGGAGGCATGTAGGTATTTTAAGTATCCCTATGTCTGACAGTAACCCTGGTGGTGAAGTGTTTGAGTGCTATGGCTGCTAACCAAAGGTCAACAGTTTGAATCCACCAGGCAATCCTTGGAAACTCTATGGGGAGGTTCTACTTTGTCCTACAGGGTCACTATGAGTCAGAATCGACTTGATGGCAATAGGCTTGATTTTGGTGTTTTTTCCCCTGTCTAACAGAATATCTAGTAAATGTTCATAAATATACAATAAATATATACTGAAGGACTGATTTTTGTAAAGTGGTTAAATTCTCATATTTACATGAGGCTGTTGTTTTTCAAACTTGTGTAACTGTAACTTGAAGAAGCAAAGAGAACTCAACAGGATGTTAAGCCCAATAGTCAGTTAATTCTTTACAGTTCTTCCAAATTTTCTTGGATGTAACTACCAATGTGAATAAAAACTAAATTGTACCGAGTACTTATTATGTTCTTAGGATGGTCTAAGGAATTTACATGTATTTTCACTTTTAGTTTTCACATTGAATCTGTGAGAGGTATTAATCTTCTCATTTTTCAGATAATGAACCTGAGGCACAGAGAGACTAAAGGAACTTGACCAAGAATGCCAATGGGAGCTGGAGTACAATTTGATGCTAAGCAGGGTACATCCAGAGAGATGGCACATAATTTACACTGATTTACCATGAGAGATGGAGTCCTAGGTGTTGCAAACAGTTAAGCTCTCCACTATTAATTGAAAGGCTGGTGATTTAAACCCACCCAGAGACACCTTGGAAGAAAGGCCTGGTGACCTGCTTCTGAAAAGCCACAGTCTTGAAAACCACGTGGAGCACAGTTCTACGCTGCACATGAGTTGGAATCAACTTGAGGACAACTGATTTGGGGTTTTTTTGGTTTTAATGCCAAGGGTAGAAAAATCTTCTGGATATTACCATCTTTCCAGAAAATCATTTAAAAAAGTATTTCTTATGGACAAATCCTGTTTCTATAAAACAGAATGCAAATTTGCATGAACATATAAGATGAAACACAAAACCACAAAGAATTTTCAGGATTTATAGGGGGAGCCTTTTGCAGTCTTCAGATTTTCCCTGTTGGTATATCAGCAGAAATTTTTAAGGAGTTCTATGTGAAAATATTCTTAATAAAGGCAGTTAAGTAAAGCAAGCAACACATGAAAAATCACTTGAGTTGAACGGAAGATAGCTGATAACTGAAGGGATTCTATCAAACATAGAGCTTACCTTTCCCTTGTAAGTATTTGATTTAAAAGAAATTCTGTTTACCTATAAATTTATTTTGGAGCTTTTAATAATTTGCCTTCAGTATTTTAAATTCTGATAGACCTCTGGAGGG
This sequence comes from Elephas maximus indicus, assembly GCF_024166365.1. Taxonomy (NCBI): domain Eukaryota; kingdom Metazoa; phylum Chordata; class Mammalia; order Proboscidea; family Elephantidae; genus Elephas; species Elephas maximus. Next base: position 53,821,251 of record NC_064833.1, on the reverse strand, counting down.
CACAAATGGTTTATGCTCATCTACTAACTTAAAGGTTGCTAGTTTGATCCTACCCAGCTGCTCCAAGGAAGAAAGACCTAGTGATCTGATCCTGTAAAGATTATAGCAAAGAAAACCCTATGGAGCAGTTATACCTTGTAACACATGGGGTCACCATGAGTTGGAACAACTCAACAGCAAAGGGTTTAGGGTTTTTCATGTATGTGCGTTTAAATTCTCTGTTATGTGGAAACAAGAAGTGTTTGATTTGAAAACTGATAAACTGAAGAAAAGGATATACTTTTCAAAGAATATATTTTTCATCTAGTTGTATAAATATTTCTGCCGAGACTTAAATCAACCTGCCTAACTTTAAATCAATGAACCAATCAACAGTTAGTGAACTCACAATGTGTCTACCCCTCTGAAATTGTTTTAGAGGTTATTTCATTCTGTGCACCCTAAGGGAAAATACATCTGGTTAATAAAATTTAAAATATGAATCAACTGACAGTGGGAAAAAAAAAAAATTCAATCCAATGTTTTTTTTTCTATCATGTAGACAAAACAGCTGGTTGGCTGACTGATAACAATTTTTCACTTTGTAAACGGCTGTATCAGCCTTGCTTTGACAGTGCCTATAACTAATTACATTACTAGTTGATATCCCCTGGGTTTCTTACACCAGCTCGGAGAGCCACAATCTCTGAAAGGCTCATTTGTCTACTACAAATAAAAGGAATGTGGTCATTTTCAGTTTAAATTTTCTTCCCTCTGCCACTGTTAATTACTGTTCTCACTTCCCAAATTTACCAGCTGCTCTCACTACAATGAATAAACAAATCAACTTTATAAGATACTTAGAGAGATTCTTAACAAGATGTCCTCACAAAGCAGAGGCAGCAAGCTCTGTCTGAACAAAGATATCTTCATGCCTAATACGAACACCTGGCTCAAACTTTTAGAAACAAAGGAGAAAATGCATAATATCCATTAAGATACAACAGCTAAAGAATTAATGACATCATTTAAAAATCTGAAGAGAAGTTTTATTTTTTAACTCTGAGCTCCACTTAATTTTCTGTGTATATAATAATGAAAATATTACTTAAAATAAGAACAATTGTATAAATTATTATTCACTGTGATGTGAAATAATTTGTAGATGTGGAAACATTTGAGAGGTATTTCACATTTTGTAATATTTTATATCAATATTTGACAATATATTTAGGATAAAACATATAAATCATAAATATTAGTAAACATGATGCACTTACATTTAACCGAGTAATCATAAAAGCTTTCCAAACCTCATAAACCTAATGGCCAATAAATTATGTTCTGGGTCAAATTGAAATAATAGACATTATTATGAAATATATGTTTATCTGTGCAGTTTTAAGCAGACATTATGTTCTTAAAATATTTTAAAAGAATAATTGAATTTATTTTTCTGTGCACATAATTATTTAAAATATGGAGTACCTGGGTGGTGTAAACAGTTTGACACTCAACTGCTAGCCAGAAGGTTGATGGTTTGAACCCATCTAGAGGTACCTCGAAGACAGGCCCGGTCATCTGCTTCCAAAAGGTCACAGCCTTGAAAACCCGATGGAGCAATTCTACTTTGCACACATGGAGTCGCCAGGAGTCGGAATCAACTGAATGGCAACTAAAATCAATAGCAACAATTATTTAAAATAGCTTTGTTTCATGCCAAGTAAGAGACAAAAAGAATTATATTTTGGCTGTGTGTTAAAAACCACCTCAAAATAAAACTCAGAGTGCTCCAATGAATACTTCTTTACATGTGTGTCAGAGCACTTTACACACTTGGCTCTTTTCTTTTCACAACAAAACTGAGCTTCCGGTATTCCCTGTTTGCTTATGAGGAAACTGAAACTGAAAGTTTACTTAAGTCACTCAAGATCTTGAACTCTAAAAGGTGAGTACTATGTTTGGTCCCTGGGTGACCCAAAAGGTTCTCCCTTGACCTGAAGTTGGCATTTCCCACCCAGCAGCACCAAGCAAAAAGGACCCAGTGATCTGCTTTCAAGACAAGAAAACCCTATGAAGTAGTTTGACTCCATGGCAATAGGTTTAGTTTTTGAGGATATGGTTACAACCTATGGCTCTTAATCTCCATTGTTCATGTCCAAACTACATATCTGCGGCATACAAGCAGCCGTACCCTTCCTTGAGCGCATGACAGACACTGCTAATCAATTACATCATTCCTTTGCTTCGAGCTTCCACACAGCTCCAGAATCCTCTTCTACTCAGCACTTCAAGAAGCCATTAACAATTGGCTTTGGCGTACAAACCGAAATCTCTTTTCTTTCCCTGGACCTTGCATTTTTCACTACAACAGGCTTCCTCTGGAGAAGTCATTAAATAGCGGCTACTTCCCAGATGTGCTGAGGTTTAAAATGTAAAAACCCAGATTAGCATGTAGCTGATTAATGTTTTCAAAGTCTTCTCTGAGAGAATATTAAATAGATTCTGTTCAGTGCATCAACTACTCTCTGGGAGCATATTTTTCTCTTTGGAAAGCTGTTTTGGGACAGTTCATTAGCATGATACATTAAATTAGTAATTTTGCAAGCTAAAGAGCACTTTAGTGCATTTAAGTGCCCTAAAATAATGCAGACTCCCTAAGTGCTCTCCGGAAGTCAGTTGCACATCTGTATAGCGAATCAAGGAATTGAAAAAGATGAAGGAACAGGACTGTCAACTTTATTTTAAGGCTTCAAGTAGGATGAGTTTAGGAAACAAACAGTGACCAAGGAAAACATCCAGAGCTTGAACAGTTTTCTTACCTCTGTCTGGTTGAGATGCCTTGAGATTTCAGGAAGTTCAGCTAAGAAATTTTTAAAAACACAAGAAATCAGTTGTCTTATAAGGAGTCCCTGGGTAGTGCAAATAATTAAGAAAGCACTCAGCTACTAACCAAGCGACTGGAAATCTACTTCCAAAAAATCACAGCTACTGAAAGTCCTGTGAAGCCCAGTTCTACTCTGAAACACATGGGGACACCATGAGTCGGGGTCAACTCTAAGCAACTTTTTTTTTCCTTTTCTGGTATCATAGAAAATAAAATAAAATTTTGAGATATATCCTTCCAACTTTTGTTTCATTGCATCCTTTCAATTTCTCTTTTTTCATGACCTGTAAGACTTCGTGGGTGCCACCAGTTGTTGGAATGAAAAGTTAGGTGTGCGTAAACTGAGAATACTTTGCCTGAACAAAATGCATGATAAGGCATCTAATTGCCTGCTTTGCCGTCACACACACACACACACACACACACACACAAATCTGGACAGCTCAACAAATCGTCCCACCAATTCTGTGGTTTTCGTAATGAAATTTCTTGATGTGATTGACCATTGGACTGCTGCAGCTTATTTGGTGGTTTCCTCTTTCCAGTCTTTGAGGAAATGTGACTTGAGATTTATGGGATTTTTCTCTTTTTAAAAAATTTAAATACGAAGATATGGCAAGAAATCCAAAAGCAACAGAGAGAAATGAGGCGAGCACAGATGCAGTGCTGTAGGAAGGCACACGAAATATTTAGACTCTCTGACAATCTTAACTACAGTTGTTTTGAGGACTATAAGCAAAATACAGTTGGAGACATTGTGTCTAGCAATGGATTCTTAGAAATGACATCAAAAGCACAAACAACAAAGGAAAAACTAAATTGGAATTTATCAAAATAAAACACTTTTGTGCATCAAAATACATTATCAAGAGAGTCAAAAGACAACTGAAAGAATGGGGGAATGTATTTAGAAATTATGTATATGGTTGTCGTTAGGTGCCGTGTTCTGCCTGATGTCCTTCTCCACAGACTGGTTTCTCCTGATAACATATCCAAAGTACTTAAGACAAAGTCTTGCCATCCTCCCTTCTAAGGTGCATCCTTGCTGTACTTCTTCCAAGGCAGATTTGTTCGTTGTTCTGGCGGTCCATGGTATATTCAATTTTCTTTGTGAACACAATAACTCAAAGGCGTCAATTCTTCTTCCATCTTCCTTATTCACTGCCCAGCTTTTGCATGTATGTGAGGCGATTGAAAAATACCATAGCTTGAGTCAGGTGCTCTTTAGTCCTTGAGGTGACATCTTTGCTTTTCATCACTTTAAAGAGGTCTTTTGCAGCAGATTTGCCTAATGCGATACGTTACTTGATTTCTTGACTGTTGCTTCCGTGGGCATTGATTGTGGATCCAGGTAAAATGAAATCTTTGACAACTTCAGTATTTCCTTTGTTTATCTTGATGTTGCTTACTGGTCCAGTTGTGAGATGAACAGATAAACAAAATGTGGTGCGTGTATATATATATATATATATATAATCTATAAATAGATATACAATCTATGAATAGATAAATGAAATGTGGTATATACATACAATAGCATATTATTTTATCAAAAAAGAGGGATGAAGTTGTGATCCATGCTATGATGGATAAATTTGAAGACATTATACTAAGTGAAATAAGCCAGACACAAAAAGGCAAATATTGTGTGATTCCATTTATATGAAATATCTGGAATAGACAAATGCATAGAGACGGAAAGTAGAGTAGTGATTACCATGGGCTAGGGTAAAAAGGAAAATGGGGGGGTAATTTTTTTAATGAGTACAAAGTTTTGGGGTGATTTTTTTAATGAGCATTAATTTGGAAATTAATAGTGGGAATGATTGCACAACAGGGTAAATGTAATTACTTCCACTGATGATACACTTGGAAACAGGTAAAATGTAAATTTTTATTTTAGCACAGTAAAAAAAAAAAAAAAATGCAGTTGGATAGCTTCAGGATGTGCATAGTTGACCATATTTGATTTAATAAAAATTTAAATCATTTCCGAATGATTCTTTTCATGCAATACAAGAATAAATTATCTTCCCAACTGCCAACCACATTTTAAAGGCCCAGACTTTCCTTCAGATCCTCAGGTCCCTGGGCCTGTAAGGAGATGCCAATTTCCCACCCTGGAGAGATGACCTCCTAAGGAATATATTCAAGCTCTTTTGAGGGTGGGCAACACTCTACATGACTATAGTACAAATGTTTGCATTTGTTTGATGTCTTAAATCATTTACCTTTACCTTCCCAAGAGTTCTCTTTTTGCACAGGCCAGACTCTGCCTTTAGGTAGGAGAGAAATGAAGATGCTCTCTTCACAGGCAAGTTATACAAGTTCTTTTTTTAGAAGTGGGTTGTTACCTAGGACCAGTCTGTGCTTCCCCACATTCAAATAATCTAAGGGTTTACCAGTTATAACACTGCACAGGCTACTATTCAAAGTGGGGTGTGTTTCTGGTTTCCTTTGTCAAATACGAGGCTGCAGATATTTGGAGCTCTCCTCTTTAATTTCACCAGTAAGACCTTTTTTTTTTCCAATATCCATAAAATGAATGTAATTTTCCTTAGACTTAGACATACACATGTGCACAAAAGCATGGAAAAGGATCAGAGATAAAGAAACAATATGTTCAAGTTCATGTTTGCACTCATTAATTCATAAATATATGCTTTTTGTCATCCTTTCTATAAAAGTAAAACAGGAATCGGTAACAAACTCTTCTACAGTCACAGGAATGCCATCCTTCTCGTCTGAACGTGCATACTATTTACAAACTGCCAAGCAACCCAGCACTTTATAGACCAGAAACCAACTAATTCTGGGTTTAAGATTGATCCGGGATGACTTTTCTTCATCTCTTAAAAAACCTCAGAGGTCTTAGGTTTATTGAGTTCCTCATGTGTGCCAGGCATTAGCCTCAGTTATCTTTTATCGTTCATTTCACCGTAACAGCAATCACATGAAATAGATGCTATTGTCCTCTCTATTCCCAGTAAGGAAGAGGAAAATAACCAAGTAGACAGATATGAACCCAGGTTTGTCTAATTTCAAAGGATAGACTTTTGACTACAGCATGTGGTTTAGAGGATGGGGCGAGTTGCTCTAATTTATCTGATGTACTGATTTTTCTAAAAGACTAATTTAATAAATGAATTTACTTTCAGTTACATTCAGAAATGAAATTTCCCGGGACCTGCCTTACTATTTCTACTTATGCATATGACATGCTTCACTGTAAAAACGTCTGAAAAACCTATGTATCAACAAATGGAAATGAACACTTGATAAATAATTTCTTCCAAGGTAGACATGGCAAGAAACGAACAAAGAGAAATGTAAAATTATTGACAAGTACTTAATTCCGAGGCATTTATCATAATTTTTTTTTCTCAAAAGAAGAATGTTTAAGAAGGTATGAATTACAAGTTTTGCATTGTTTTATTTTTTGTAATTCTGGAGAAAAAAAGAAAAACAAACTATCTAGAAAGAGAAGATTGATCTGGTAAATAAATTTCTGTCAGCTTAGTAAAATATTTTGCAGCAATTAAAAAAGAAAGATGTGAAGATTATAGAAATATAAGGTAAACCCGCTGCCATCAAGTCACTTCTGACTCATAGTGACCCTACAGGACAGAATAGAACTGCCCCATAGATTAGAACTGCCAACCTTTTGGTTAGCAGCCATAGCGCTTAACCACTAGACCACCAGGGTTTCCAAGAAGCATAAGGTAGAAGGGTATGATACAAATATTTCTACCTTATAATTAGTGAAAATTATATATGCATTTTGACAAAATATTAAAAATTATATTGAAATAACAAAAGAGTGAATGCGCTACAGTGGTGTAGAGTGGTGGGATAATTTTTTTCTTTAAACGTTTTCCTTTAAAGTGTCAAAAGTTTTTATAAAGTATTGCTTAAGAAGTAATTACTGACAGCTTACCTTCCATATAGCAAATGGCATGTGCAAAATTTTAATGCCTTTTTCCAAGTGCTTACAATGTAGTCCTGAGCATGTAAAGTACCCTAAAAAACATGGAGGAATTAGAAGCACTGTCTCTCCCATACCATAAGTTTCTGCCATCTTAGAAGTTATACTAACCCCCCAAAACTGCAGAAAGTTTTGTATGGTTACAGAGATCACTTGCTCACTGCCAGCATTATCCACCTCTCAGACTTCAAGGAACAAACACTCGTATTCAAATAAACACATTCTCCATTATATAAACTGCATCATTATAAACAATTTATGTTGTAATCTTGTACTCTAAATCAAATTATTGTTTAAAAAACCTGTTTTAGGTAAGGATTTTCCTTTCTTCCTACAGATTATATATAGAGTCAGTAAATAACATATTCTTCTTGTGATCAGATATACAGAATCTCAAAAAACTCACCAAAATATACCAAAAATAAAGGTACACTTTAATTCATTATAAAAGGATTTTTTATTTTTTGGATAAATCTAAAAACTTAAATGTTACAGATTGAATTGTGTCACCCCAAAATATGTCTTAAAATCCTAACCCCTACACCTATGGTTTTAATGTAGTCACTTTCCATAATGCAATCTAAAAACAAAATAAAACAAAAAAACCATTGCCATTGAGTTGACTCCAACTTCTAGTGACCCTATAGGAAACAGTAGAACTGTCCCACAAAATTTGCAAGGCTGTAATCTTTACAGAAGCAGACTGCCACATCTTTCTCCCACAGAGCAGCTGTTGGGTTCAAACCGTCAAACTTTTGGCTAACATCTGGGCCCTTATCCACTGTGCCACCAGGGCTCCTTAATGCGATCTCCTATTAAAGAAAAAAGCTCATTAAACTCATTGCTGTGAAATCAATTCTGATTTATAGTGACCCTATAGACAGAGTAGAACTGTGTGACGTAACTACTTATCATAATGCAATCTAATGCAATATAGTCAATCAATCAGTTGAGGTCACACCAGTGTAGGGTGAAACCTAAACCTAATCACTTCTGAAGAGCAGAATGGACACAGAGACACACATGCACACAAGGGAGACGACAAATGCCGTGTGAGGATTGCCAAGGAACCAAGGAAGACCTGGGGCTACTGATAAGGAAAAAATTGACTGGGCAAAGACCCCAATTTGAACTTTTAGCCTCCCATACTGTGAGAAAATGAATATTTGCTCTTTAAAGCCACTCAAACTTGTGGAATTTTTGTTACAGCAGTGCCAGAAAAGTAAGAAACCAGAGTTTCCCCCTCCCCCACATCTTTCTTCAGCTTTCTTTCTTATAGTATTCAACCTAGAAATTTAGAATTTTACAATTGTCCTTTATTCCTGCATTCGAAAGTGACAAATTAGCACTTATTTCTCCATAGTAGCTCATGAAGTAGGAGTCTGGTCATGATACTTTGGAAACTCATCTTTGAGAGTCTGAAATTTAACTCACATTGTAAATGAGATGACTATAGCCAGGAACCCCTAGAAGACTAGGGAAAAGTACAAGAGCTAACTCCTTCCCCCCACTCCACTAGCAGTCCTGAAAAAGCTGTCTTCCTCTGAGTGGTAGTATGTGTTCTAACTGCCTTCACCAAACTGACCTTTGTCTATAGCCCCCAACCTAGTGGTCAGACACCTAACAGGGAATAGAGAGTCTACTCTCCCACGCACAGCATTTACTCAGCTTGACCTAGCAGGAGCAGGTTGTGACTGTTCAGGTTATGTGTCAACTTGGCTAGGCCATGGTTCTCAGTGGTTTGGAAGATATTATGTAATCGTTCTCCATTTTGGGATCTGATGTGAGCAGCCAACCAGTTGAAAGGCCAGTCAGTTGAAAGCTAGTCAGGTGAAAGCCAATCAGTTGAAAGTTAATCAGTTTCTTTGGCGATGTGGCCTGTATTCAATGTATCTATGGATGTTCTGGCAAGGCTCTCTCTGGATCTTGCATCTGACTCATTATCCTCTGACCTCCAGTTCTTGGAACATGAACCGGTAGCCTGACTCCTGACCTTCAGATCTTAGAATTCATCAGCTTCTGCAATGCTCTGAGCCAGTAGCCTTTCGCCTGACCTGCTGATTTTGGGTTCATCAGCCCCTGCAACCAAGTGAGTCAGGAGAAGCCTCTAGCCTGACACCAGACCCATGGATTTGGGACTTTTCCTTGAAATAAATCTCTCTCTCTCTCTCTACGTGTGTGTGTATATATATATATATATATATATATATATATATATATATATATATATATATAGACACATACGCTTCATTAGTTTTACTTCTCTACGGAACCCAGCTTTAGACACAGGTATTATAGAGGAAATGCCATTTCATCCATGGAGTGCCCCAGAAATTTTCACTGACTGGTATGAAGATGAAGCATTCTTATTGGGCAGGCTGTGGTTGAAGAACGATTGCTTCTTCTTTGTCCCAGTGGTTGAGGTGAGGGGGCATCTGTGAGGTAGTTATGGAAAGGAGGGGAAGCTTCCCATAACATTTTGAAATATTTTAATTTCTGCTCATTTTGAGAAAGTGAGATGGACTCGATGATTTCAAACTCCTTGCCTTTTCTATTTCTTTAACTAAAAGCTCTTTTCAGTTATACTTGAATATAGCACTGTATGCTGCTCTGTCCTCACAGAGACACATTATGCTATAAATGAGACAAAAAAAATAAATAAATGAGACAAGACAGCTTTATATATTCTTTCCAATCTTTGAAATCAATCATCAAAGGAAATCTTTACTTTTCCTCTCATTTTCTAAGAGATAACAAAGAAAATAAATGGCAACCTCAAAGGGAAAACACATCAGATGCAAAATCTAAAAGTTTGTGACAGAGACCGGAGTTAAAGAGATTATTCCATTTCCTGACGGTGGTATTCATAAATGAATTGAGAGCCAGTTTTGTAAAACACTACATGGTCAAGACCAATTTATATTGGTGGATAATTATGTGCCTCTTCTCAAATAGCAGATTTTTCAAATATAATAGATATTTAGTTAGCCTTAGTGTATGGGCAAGATTTCATTTTACTTGGATCCACAATCAACACCCATGGAAGCAGAAGTGAAGAAATCAACATATTGCTTTGGGCAAATCTACCGCAAAAGACGTCTTTAAAGTGTTAAGAAGCAAAAATGTCACACTGAGGACTAAGATGTGCCTGACCCAAGCCATGGTATTTTCAATTGCCTCGTATGCATGTGAAAGCTGGACAATGAATGAGGAAGACCAAAGAAGAATTGATGCCTTTGAATCATGGTGTTGGCAAAGAACATTGAATACACCACAGGCTGCCAAAAGAGCTAACAAATCTGTCTTGGAAGAAGTACATCCAGAATGCTCCTTAGAAGCGAGAATGACGAGGTCTCATCTCACATACTTTGGACATGTCACCAGGAGGGACCAGTCCCTGGAGAAGGACATCATGCTTAGTAGAGAGTCAGGGAAGGAGAAGAAGACCTTCAACGAGATGGACTGACACAGTGGCTGCAGCAACAGGCTCAAACATAGCAATGATTTTGAGGATGGTGTGGGACCAGGCAGGGTTCCGTTTTGTTGTACATGGGATCTCTTTGAGTTAGAACCAACTCAACGGCACCTAACAACGAAGATTGGCGGCTTTTTTTTTTTTCCTCCAGGAAATGATTAATATGCATCCTTCAAGGTCTGAAATTAAAACATTCCACGTATGAAAACAACAAATTTAAGCACACGTATTTGTGCCTAATAGAAAATTACTTTACAGTGGGAATGCTATTTTTTTCTCAAAATCTACTATAGACAATGAATATCTCATTAGTGAATTAAATATAAAAATAATTGCCAAGGAAAGAATAGAATATTTCATGAGGATATATGAACAAAAACTTGGATAAGTGAAAGACCTCTAATTTTGCCCAAAACATAAAAAATGTTTTCAAATCACTTCTTTCCAGAAGTAAAACTAAGCCATTTCCAAATAACATTCTGTGGGCTGATCCAACTTCTCTATGTGAAGAGCATATTTCGGGCTGCAGCCACATACTGTCACAACCTCTATTTAGTCTTCCCTTTGATGTTATTTATCACCACATAAATATGTACACTTGAAGGCGATAATACAAAATGATTCCCCAGCATCAGGATAAAACGTCTTTCAAACTCAAAGGAAATCAAATCACTTGTACTTACCTAATTTTTTTGCACAAATGAAACAAGGAAAATGTTAACCTACTAAACTCATATACCTTATGGTTCAAAGCTATACTTAAAAAAAACAAGTTCATTGTGGCTAGAACGAAATTTTGAGCTTTATGTGCGATTACTTGAGATGATGCCTTATTCTTTTTATGTCTACAGAATACAAACAAGGAATTGGAAATTTTTTTTTAATTTCAAACATAAATTGTTATAAATAAAGTACCCTGAGCTAGACAAATATGTAAGTATGTTCCCCATTTTGGAACAAAATTTTAAGACCAGGAAACTGATCGTAAGCAAGGGATAACAATTTTCGTTAAAAGACTAAATGTATTTTTATCTGATAGTAGCAATACATATTCATATGGACTTGTTGTTAGGTGCCTTCAAGTTGGCTCCGACTCATACTGACCCTACACACAACAGGACGAACCACCGCTCGGTCCTGAGCCATCCTCACAATCGTTGTTATGCTTGAGCTCATCGTTGCAGCCACTGTGTCAATCTACTTCGTTGAGGGTCTTCCTCTTTTCTGCTGACCCTGTACTCTGCCAAGCATGATGTCCTTCTCAAGGGACTGATCCCTCCTGAAAACATGTCCAAAGTATGTAAGACGTAGTCTTGCTATCCTTGCTTCTAAGGAGCATTCTGGTTGTACTTCTTCTAAGAAAGATTTGTTTGCTCTTTTTTTTTTTTTTTTGGCAGTCCACGGTATATTCAATATTCTTCACCAACACCACAATTCAAAGACGTCAATTCTTCTTCAGTCTTCCTTATTCATTGTCCAGCTTTCACATGCATATGATGCAATTGAAAATACCATGGCTTGGGTCAGGCGCATCTTAGTCTTCAAGATGACATCTTTGCTCTTCGACACTTTAAAGAGGTCCTTTGCAGCAGATTTACCCAATGCTATGCGTCTTTTTATTTCTTGACTGCTGCTTCCATGGGTGTCGATTGTGGATCCAAGTAAAATGAAACCCTTGACAACTTCAGTCTTTTCTCTGTTTATCATGATGTTGCTCATTGGTCCAGTTGTGAGGGTTTTTGTTTTCCGTATATTGAGGTGCAATCCATACTGAAGGCTGTGGGCTTCATTAGTAAGTGCTTCAAGTCCTCTTCACTTTCAGCAAGCAAGGTTGTGTCATCTGCATAACACAGGTTGTTAATGAGCCTTCCTTCAATCCTGATGTCCCATTCTTCTTCATATAGTGCAGCTTCTCCTATTATTTGCTCAGCATACAGATTGAATAGGTATGATGAAAGAATACAACCCTGACACACACTGTTCCTGACTTTAAACCAATCAGTATCCCCTTGTTCTGTCCAAACAGCTGCTTCTTGATCTATGTAAAGGTTCCTCATGAACACAAGTAAATGTTATGGATTCCCATTCTTCACAATGTTGTCCATAATTTGTTATGATCCACACAGTCCAAAGCCTTTGCATAGTCAATAGAACACAGGTAAACATCCTTCTGGTATTCTCTGCTTTCAGCCAGGATCCATCTGACATCAGCAATGATATCCCTGGTTCCACATCCTCTTCTGAAAGCAGCCTGAATTTCTGGCAGTTCCCTGTCAATATCCTGCCACAGCCATTTTTGAATGATCTTCAGCAAAATTTTGCTTGTGTGTGATATTAATTGCATTGTTCTATAATTTCCACATTCGTTTGGATCAACTTCCTTGGGAATAGGCATAAATATGGATCTCTTCCAGTCAGTTGGCCAGGAAGCTGTCTTCCATATTTCTTGGCATAGAGAAGTGAACACCTCCAGTGCGGCATCTGTTTGTTGAAACATCTCAGTTGATATTCCATCAATTCCTGGAGCCTTGTTTTTTGCCAATGCCTTCAGAGCAGCTTGGAATTCTCCCTTCAGTACCATCATTTCCTGATCATATGCCACCTCTTGAAATGGTTGAACATCGACTAATCTTTTTGGTATGATGACTCTGTATTCCTTCCTAAGACAGACTAGGAGGAAGGACCTAGCAGTCTACTTCTGAAAAGCATTAGTCAGTGAAAACCTTATGAATAGCAGTGGAACATTGTCTGATATAGTGTTGGAAGATGAGCCCCCCAGGTTGGAAGGCACTCAAAAGAGGACTGGGGAAGAGCTGCCTCTTCAAAGTAGAGTTGACCTTTTTGATGTGGATGGAGTAAAGCTTTCAGGACCTTCATTTGCTGATGCGGCATGACTCAAAATGAGAATAAACAGCTGCAAACATCCATTAATAATTGGAACCCGGAATGTATGAAGTATGAATCTAGGAAAATTGGAAATTGCCAAAAATGAAATGGAATGCATAAACATCGATATCCTAGGCTTTAGTGAGCTGAAATGGACTAGCATTGGCCATTTTGAATAGAACAATCATATAGTCTACTATGCTGGGAATGACAACTTGAAGAGGAATGGGATTGCATTCATTGTCAAAAAGAACATTTCAAGATCTATCCTGAAGTATAACGCCGTTAGGGATAGGATAATATCCATATGGCTACAAGGAAGACAAGTTAATAGGACTATTATTCAAATTTATGCACCAACCACTAGGGCCAAAGATGAAGAAACAGAAGATTTTTATCAGCTACTACAGTTTGAAATTGATTGAACATGCAATCAAGATGCATTGATAAAAAATTACTGGCAATTGGAATGCAAAAGTTGGAAACAAAGAAGAAGGATCAGTAGTTGGAAAATATGGTTTTGGTGATAGAAACAATGCTGGAGATTGAATGATAGAATTTTGCAAGACCAACGACTTCTTCATTGCAAATACCTTCTTTTACCAACATAAACGGCCACTATACACATGGACCTCACCAGATGAAACACACAGAAATGAAACTGACTACATCTGTGGAAAGAGACGATGGAAAAGCTCAATATCATCAGTCAGAACAAGACCAGGGGCCGACTGTGGAACAGACCATCAATTGCTCATATGCAAGTTCAAGCTGAAACAAGAAAATCAGAGCAAGTCCTCAAGAGCCAAAATATGACCTTCAGTATATCCCACCTGAATTTAGAGACCATCTGAAGAATAGATTTGACGCATTGAATACTAGTGACCGAAGACCAGACGAGTTGTGGAATGACATGAAGGGCATCATACATGAAGAGGGCAAGAGGTCATTGAAAAGACAGGAAAGAAGGAAGAGACCAAGATGGATGTCAGAGGGGACTCTGAAACTTGCTCTTGAGCGTTGAGCAGCTAAAGCAAAAGGAAGAATTGAGGAAGTAAAAGAATTGAACAGAAGATTTCAAAGGGCCTCTCAAGAAGACAAAGTAAAGTATTATAATGACATGTGCAAAGAGCTGGAGATGGAAAACCAAAAGGGAAGAATATGCTCGGCGTTTCTCAAGATGAAAGAACTGAAGAAAAAATTCAAGCCTTGAGTTGCAATAGTGAAGGTTTCTGCGGGGAAAATATTAAATGATGCAGGAAACAACAAAAGAAGATAGAAGGAATATACAGTCATATGGGCTAACATATTTATACGATACATGTTTAGGAGGTGTTAACAAATATCCTCATGCCCCAGAATCACAGTATTTTAGAACTAGCAGATCATGTGGTCCATCTGAATCACTCTCATTTCACAGATGAAGTGAGGCAGTAGAGAGTAATAGTTAAGAACAGAGATTCAGGGCTCAGACAATGAAATAACAGCTTGTTGGCTCTTTCACCTATTGGCACCTAATATTTCTGGACAAATTATTAAAGTTGTTATGGCTAATATCTATTGAATACTTTCTATGCGTGAAGCACTGTGCTAAGCAACTTATATGCATTCTGTATTTTAATTCTCACAATTCCATGAGGCAAGCACTATTATTATCCCCAACTTATGGAAGAAGAAATGAGAATTGGCAAGTGTGAATAAATTGCTTAAAGTTGTTGGGAGCTCTGGTACTAAAAACATATTGGTTCACTAAAGCCTATGCTAGTAAGTGCTACCCTATCCTATACTGCCTGTCTTAAATGCATCGAGCATCAGTTCTTTCATTGTAACATGTAACATTAGAGGTCGTGATAATGAAATGAATAAATACATGAAAGTACCTGGAAATAGTAAACCCCAAATCTCAGGGATTGAAACTCCTATTTCTCAATAGCCAACCCAGTGATTATTGTTTGCATTATACACCATGTATCATTTGGACTTCTTTTCTACTTCAAGCTAGTCAGGGTCACTATGAGTCAGAATCAACTCAAAGGCAATGGGTTTGGTTTGGTTGGGTGAAATCAGCATACAATCATAATGAGTTTTATCTGTTGACAATGTAGAGTTCTTCTACTTTATGCCATCTCTCAGGTCACACAAAACTAGTTTAAAACAACTTCATATTGTTTAAGAAAATAATTTGATAACTTGAAACATTTAGAAAAAAAGAAAATAGCCTGTTTCCATAAAAAAAAAAAAAAAAAAACTAGGCAAATTGGAAGACAATGGGATTAGAGTTTATTGAACCAAATGGGAACAGAAATTTACTGAACATGACTTGTGCATGGGAACAATCTTATTTTGTTTTTTATGAAAGCTGTAATTTGGAATTTTCAGCAGGAATTCTCTAACTGATGAAAATTGAGAAATTAGAGCATACTAAAATCTTGGTATATTAAATGATTAAAAACTTCATAATCATACTACTTGGTAGTATTCCATAAATAGCTGCATTTGGACTTGCTCTTTATATGCATAATGGTGCAGGAACTTAGGAAGAAGCCAAATGACACTGTGATCTCATCACACTTGGGGGGTGCAAGGAATGAGCACTGCTTCTGACATGATTGGGACTGGCTTCGTACAAGGCATTTAACATCTCACAATGAAATAATATATGGGAAAGTTGTAAAGTGCTGTTCAGCTGAGAGTCATTATGGTTCATGCTGATCGCATTCCATTTCTTCTGCTCTAAAATGAAGGATAGGATTGGGAAGCACTTTGTAAACATACAGTTACTTATGAATGTATAATTATAAAGTAATGAATTCTGCATTTTTCATTTTCATTCATAAATGTATTCAGAAAACATTTATTGAATGTCTGAATGTTTAATGGCACAGGTATATTTCATTTTCATGCCAAATTGAGCATTTCAGGAGAATAGGAACCACTGAGTGCTTATCCAGTGTCTCCACTAACTCTGGAATTATTGTCCTAATCTCTGTCCTGGCCTCATACCTTGATTTTCCCTAAGAATTCTCAGGAAGCCTTGAATTATTGCTGTACAACTAGCTGCATGCTGCGCCTTGCTTTCTGCTGCCAACTGCTTCTGACAGACCTGTTTGCCTCATATTTAGGAGTGGGTGACTAGATAGAGTTGTGGAAAAATATTTTTAGAATCACTCTATGTGAGATTAAAATATCACAACCGTCTACATAAAACAGGTTTTTAAAGAAGTTTTCCGAGCTTGTTAGGATCATTCTTTAATAAGAATCGAAGAATGGAATGGAAAGAAATGGAAGGCAAGTCTTCTAGTCTGCTAGAATTTCATTTCTTAAGTTTAGTACTACTCTCAGATACTTACAGCCTTTCTTTTAGAACTTTCTTTTCATTGCCAACCTTAACAAAAGAATTAGAATTTGGTTTAACTGCTTTGTGTAGTTATTATTAGCACAGCCCATTAAAGCCTGGTGTTTACCTTCTCCGAGATAGAGTGAAGCAACAGGGTTGAAGTGTTCACTTGAGTTGAATTGAAAGATTGCAAAGCAATTAAGGCATAGTGTGTTTAGTTGGAGTCTGAAGCATCTGTCTGAGCATTCATTCTATATAATGTCATTCGTAATTGAAATGAGAACCATTTAACTCTAATGCTTTTTTAGGGTTCATTACTGAAATTGTAACACTAATGTCAGTTCATGAATAAGGCTCTGAATTACAGGATAGGACTATCTGCTTCCTAACTGGCAAAGTTTCAGGAAAGGAAGGACGCTGACACATTCACATCCACAGACTAAAACTGCAACTGAGTTGTCATTTAGTGTTTGCAATCCAGGAGAGTCATTTGTGCTGACAATGGATCCATTAGAACCTCTCCTTCCTACTGCCAACAGGCACTGGAAAAAAATGAGAATTTTCTGGCAGTTCCCAGTGTTGACAGAGGAATCAAAGTGGCCTTCAATGGGCCTGCGGTAAAAAGAGAGCTTTGTTTTGTGTTCCAATAGGCCTGAAAATGGTCATTTTGAAACTCAATAAAGGTGTGTGTTCTAGGAAGTCAGGGGGGTTGTTTGTTAATACGCTGGGCTCCCACTGAGGAAGTTGGATTAAATATGTCACTAGGAAATTTATGATACATGCAGGATGCCTCGTGGCTTTAGGTCCCTGAGGTATTCTGAATTAATAGAGAAAAATCAGAGGAAAACACCTTTTTAGTATGAGCCACAAAATAAGATGACTCCATGAGCTTTACAATTTTTTTTAAGTAAATTTTTCTAAAATGAAATTATTGGCTCTTATCGGAATGTTTCAATGATTCAGATAGACAGTAACTTGTTGAGAGTAAATCTTGAAAACTGTGTGTTTGTGTGTGTGTGTGCATGTATTTATAACCAGTTCGTTGAGCTTGAACAGTACAGTCAGCATGGGAGGAAGCTATACATCCTTACCACTGCAGTACGTATTTCTTTCATGTTTCTACAAAATATTACACCACAGTGACTTCCAACACTCATCCCTGTATCTTTTGGATCTGGTGGCACAGTGGTTAAGAGCTTGGCTGCTAACCAAAAGACCAGCAGTTTGAATCCACCAGCCACTACTTGAAAACACTATGGGGCAGTTCTACTCTTTCTTATAGGGTCACTGTGAGTGAGAATCGACTTGGTTTAATTTGTTTTGTTTTTCTTTTTAATTAAAAGAGTTGTTGATGGTTCAAGAAGCCTAGAGAAGTGTCTATCAGATCATAATATATACACCTAAATGTTGCTGGTACATAAGATCTTTCCCTCAGGGTACTAGTCCCCACATCATCATTAAAAGAAAGCATTGAAGGTTGTATTGAATATTTTACAGAATGGTTAGAAAAGGATTAAATTTGTTAAGGATTAAATTTATCAGTAGAATGCAAAGTCAAATTATTTCAAAGTCTAAAGATATTCATGCAATCAGTTTCAATTGACTGCACTAATTTATAGTAAGAATTAAAATTATTCATGTATAACTTTCCAGTACTAAAGAATTGTACAACTTATATTTTTAAGAACTAACCAGTCTAAGGATAAAAAATAAAGTCTGAGTAATAGTAATATTGTAACCCAATGCAGGTTATTGTCCTGTCCTACTAGCTGATCGAAATAAGATGCATGCCACATCACCAGTTGCAAGGGAAACAGAAAGTAGCAATTTATTTTTTGCACAAGCAAGGAGCAACATGGGGCCTAGCAGCCAAAAGGCCACTTGCTCCCCACCCCAAGGGTGCTTGGAGCTTTTTATGTCCTCCAGTCCCCAGTGGGCAGGGATTGGCACCCAAAATCCAACACCCAGATCTCTCCCAGGTCCATATTTGCAGATCCAGGTGTGACATCATGTCGTAAAAGAAGGGAACTTTCACTTTACAAATGGGCTCGGATGCACCTATGTGTCAGAGAACATCTTTCTCTCCAGTGATGTTCTAATTCAAGGGTTAAGTTCAGGGCCACTGCTCTTCAGGTCCCCTGCATGAGCCAAGATCCTGGTTTGCACATGCATGGGATTCCTGTGCCAAATTCAAACCAAGGTTAGGCCTGTGGTGATCAGGCCAAGCCGTAGCTAGAAACTGCAGTTTGGTGAGCTATGAGAGGTGGGTAAGCAGGGAAACCTCTGTGGCGGCTTCAATATCTCAAATATCATCTTACTTGGGCTCACAATGAACACTCTTTCTAGGTGCTGGAAATGTACACCTGGGTATCCTCAAGTACTAACATGTGTATCAGACACTCCTGTTATATTTTTAACTGTAGAGTGCTTAACACACCAAAGCTGCTCCACTTTCTATTTCAAAATAAGAAATCCTTCTTTGCCCTTTGTTTACTATTAAATTTGAAAGCTCCAAAGTCAGTGTTGTTCCTTACTGAATTTTAGTGGAACAGTCTTTTATATATGATAAACATGACTCTGCAAAATTCAAAATAAACTCATTCTGTTTTTTACCCATTATCTACCTTAATTCTTAGAATTTTTGGGAATTTTAGGTATTTTAAAACATGTCAATATAATTAAATACCGCTTTTGTCTTAACAAAGCTGTCAAAACTCATAAACAAACTCCTGATTCTCCATTTAAAAAACTTCTCTTTCCAAGTTTTTTTGCCAGCAAAAGACAACTACAACCTTCCAGTTGCTCCAGCCAGAATCCTTGGAATCATCCTTGACTCTAGTCTTTTTCTCACACCACACTCCAGAATACATCCAGAATCTGACCACTTTTTATTATCTCCACTGCTATCACTCAGTTCCAAACAATCATAACCTCAGCACAGATTATTACGAGAGTCTCCTACGTGGTTTCCTTGCTTCAGTCATGTGGATCTAGAATCTGGAAAAAAGAGTGATCCTCTTAATGTGCAAGTCAGGCCCTGCCACTCCTTTGTTTAAAACTCTTCAGTGAATTTTCACCCAACTCAAAGCAAATATCAAAGACTTTGCATTGTCCCAGCTCCATCTACCCTCTCAAAATGAATCTTCTACATTTCTCTTCCTCGCTTGGTCCACAGCAGCCACATGGCCCTCTTACCAGTTCATGTGGTGCTCAGGGTGTCTGTTTACTTCATGTTAGCATTGAGCCCGAAGCTTCCAAACTTGATGCAGTGTCTAGTCATCCCCAGGATGTCTGTATTAGGGGCAGAGATCTTGGCAACTGTCAGCATGCTGTATGAAGGGGTGAGAAACTGGATGAGGTTTGAAATTAAACATGTCAGGACAAAGAATGAAAATATTATTAGGGCTTAAAAGTACTGTCCGCTGAATTTCTTTCAAGCCTGTGAGCGAGCTGAAGGTGTGCCTGGCGTCCAAGGCTGACTGTGGCCTGATTTCTCAATAGCCAATGACCTTGCCCAGCTGAGCTGACAATCACTCCCAATTCTACTCTTTCCAATTCCAGCATGCTGGCTCTACACCATTCCTCTTCTCTAATCATGATGTACTTAATTGTATAGACTTTTGTGGAGGATGTTTCAACCTGCTTTTACAAAGTATGCAACTTTAATACCTCTACTTGCATATAGCATTGAGATCATGGTCTAATTCATGAAAGATGTGTCCTAGAGTCTGATGTTTGTTTTACCATAAGCAACGTGTGGATGACTCCGTGATCAGCTGGTTATCTCCTCCACCGGAGTTCGGTAAACCTGTACAAAAACTCTTAGTTTATGTCTCCCAAATTCAAGAAGCTGATTAGCCTTGGATGCTTTGTTTCTCTTGTTTTCATTTTCAGAAAGAATCAAGGTGAAAGAGGCCGGAAAAAAAACACAAATATTGCATTTTCATTTTGATGTGATTTTTTTTCATTGCTATTGTATTTTGTATAACACATAGTTCTGCTGACAGAACCAATTTTTATTGTTTTCATTCACACTTTTGGCAAAACTCATGACAACACCAGGCTATATTCTTTAGATTTCATTTAAATAAGTTCTCTTAGCTGTTCTTCTTCTATTTCTTCTTATTATTTTTATTTTATTTTATTTGGCTTTTCTAACTTTGTTGACAAAGTCCATTTCATCAGAACTAAAAATATGCCATTCAGCACCTGGGTCTCTTCTTATCTGTGCCTAGCATTATGAGGGAAATTTTAAACTAAATAACATGAAATAGCATTTAACTGTGCAGGGCCAGCTGTCAAACTAAACTTCATACAGTACACTGATGAAAAGTGAATTTTTATATTTAACCTCCAAAGCAAGAGCAGCTGGTACTAGCACTGTTTTCTTTCTAATAAAGATAAATCCTATTATAAACAACTCTAGAGGACACCTGAGATGTTCTGTTTCAGTGGAATTTTACTGAAAGCAATACAAATCTATAAATCACTTTCTAGTCTGCACTAATAGAATATGAAAGAGAGCAACTTACAGCCTCTCTCACTAGTGAGTTAACACAAGGAAAGAGAAGTTTTGAAATGTTAGGAAAGAAAGATGGTGTCTAAGAGCCACTGTACTCCTTTCCCTCTGAATCTTTGCCTTCTTGGATGATTTTTGGTGAGTGATTGGGTAATACTTAGAGTTCAGGTCAATGGAATATTCAAGTTGAGGAGGAACTGGGCAGAAATCATTGATACTTGACAGAAGAGAGAAGGAAGAGCAAAGGGCTTAACTACAAGAGACTCAGTTTCCCATTGTTTCTAGGATGTGGTGAACTACTGACTGAAGCAATTTAGTTAGAACAGGGTGTGTCATTTAGAGAGGAAATCAGATAAAGCACGGGCTATTCTTTGCAAGGAAACAATGCAATTAGTTTAACAAAATACTACTGTTTTCAGGGACAACTAGCCAGGACATAGGTCTAATTTGGTTGTATAAAAAGGCTTTTGTGCTGGTATTGTTGGACTGGGATTTTACCTATGGTTTTCCTGGTATTGCATGGAAAGCAACACTTGTTTACCTCTCTATGACCTTAAAAACAAAGGAAAGCAAGTTCTTTGTCAGCACAAGGGTAGGTATCATTTATGTAGATTGTCAGTTCGTTTTACTGGTTTATTGCAAAGTGGTCTGAGGGGAGAAAAGGAAGTTGAATTCCTGCTTACTCTATGTCTCTATTACCTATTTTTCATATTTCTACCATAACACTTTTTGTGTCATGTTATGATTTGTCTTCTCTGAAACTGTGTGCACCTTGAGAACTATGCGCAGTGTAGTGGTTGGCACATAGCAAGATCTCAATATAAGTTTATTTATTAAGGGAGAAGAATTTTACACCTTTATCCGCATCAGTCCAGTTGGCATATACTCCTCAAGTTGTCAAACTGAAAAGTCTGAATGTGTTTGCTTAAAATAGAATTTGACCAAATTCTATTCTATCAACTTATGAGTGGATAAATATAAGCGTATCCATACTTACATGGTTGAATAACATTCAGCCATGAAAAGGAATGAAGTATTGATGTATGTAACAACATAGTACAACATAGACGAACCTTGAATAAAATATGCTAAGTGAAAGAAGCCAGACCAAAGAGCTATATATTATATATAAGTCTGAAACATCCAGACTTACCAGACAATAAAGTCAGAACACTGAGTAGTGGCTGACATGGGTTGGGGGGAGTGGGAAATGGGGAGAGACTGCTTATTGGTTAGGGAGTTTCCTTTTGGAGTGATGAAAATGTTCTGGAATTAGATAAGGTTATGGTTATACAACATTGTGAATGTACTCAATGTCACAGAATTGTACGCTTTAAAATAGTTTAAAAAAATGTGCCAATGAAAAAAATAATGAAATTTGAAGAGTAAGTTTCCCGAGAGGCACAAACTGCAGGGTTTATTTTTGTTTTAACTTGTCATTTAATATGTGCCAGGTAGCCTTCATGTTTAATTTCATTTAAGCCCCACAAAACTCTGTCAAGCAAGGATTATTGTGCCCATTTTAGAGATATAAAAACTGAGGCTCAGAGAATACACTGTTTGTCTAAGATCTCTCTACTGGTAAATGGCCAGGACTAACATCCGATGCCTCAGTTGGCAAGTAGAGAAGAAGAGAGAGAAGAATGTATATTCCCCTCCTCCCACAACCCTCCCCCACCCTGTACATTCATTCACACCAGAGTAGGGACTTTTTAAGTATGTTTAAGGTGGTATGTTTACAGGAAGTTTCTTAGGCCTGAGGAAATAATGTTTCAGGAAGTAGTATGAAATACCATCTTGAAAAATAATACTCAAGAGACTTGAGAATTGTTATAAGGATGGTGATGCCTCTCTGTTGTTTTGTTTTATCTTTCCTGCACACCCAGAGATGTGACCCCTTCGCCAAATTTACTCAGCCAATGCAGTGTCTGATTAGAATCCCAATCTTTCTGCCACAAAGTCCCTGCTCTGATGGACTGCATTATACTGCTTCCCTAGTTCTCCATTCCAATTGAGATGTGCCCTTAGGGTCTACTGTTTGTCTCAGTACAAAAAAAAAAAAAAAAAATAGCCACCTGTAAATTCAGGAATCCTAATTTGAAAGCTGAAAAGGCAAGAAAGAGTGGATATCCTCCACCTTCCTCTCTATATACATTTTGAGAAGTGTGGCAGGCTAAATAATGGCCCCTGAAGATGTCTCTGTCCTAACCCCTAGAACGTGTGAATATACTACCTTCAGAGCAAAAAAGAATTTGCGGGTGTGATCAAGATAAGGCTTCTGAAATGGGGAGATTATCCTGAATTATCCAATGGGCTGGATAATCACAAGGGTTCTCATCAGAGGAAGGAAGTAGGGTTAGAGTTAGTAAAGAGATGTGTCCATGTTATGCCGCTGGCTTTGAAGATGGAGGAAGGAGGAACAATCTAAGGAATGTAGGCGGCTCCTTGAAGCTGGTAAAGGCAAGGAAATGGATTCTCCCCTAGAACCTCCAGAAGGAATCAGCTCTGCTAATACCTTAATCTTAGGATTTGTGGCCTCCAGAAGTATAAGATCATATGTTTTTGCTATTTTAAGTCATGAAGTTTGTGAGAATTTGTTAGAGTAGTAATAGGAAACTAATACAAGAGGTTACTGTAAAACAACCTCTTCCTGTCCTCTCTTGTGAGCTGTTGAAAAGATACACAGAGAAGAGAGAAAGCTTTAACCTAACCTACTGCCGTCAAGTTGATTCCGACTCATAGCGACCCTATAGGACAGAGTAGAACTGCCCCATAGGGTTTCCATGGAGCGCCTGGTGGATTCGAACTGCCGACATTTTGGTTAGCAGCCGTAGCACTTAACCACTATGCCACCAGGGTTTCCAGAGAGAAAGCTAGCTAGGCTTAATTTCTTGCCAAGTGTCATATATTCCCAACAACTGTCAAGTAATCTGGATGAAGTTTATTTTGCAAACAAGAGCTTGAACATGCTAGACATGGTTCTAAAACCGAGGTAGAAGTTAAGTGTGTGACCTACTTCTGCCTATTACTCTGACACTTGAAATCCGAGTCTTCTATTTATCTGTCTGCAAATGAGGGTAATGCAATGCACTTGCCCACCTCATAGAAGGGCTGTTTAGCTTCATTTGTCAAAGCTTTTAAAATGCAGTGAAGATAATCAACACTGATCTTTATTTAATCAACTAGGCAAGAAGACAATTAAATGAAAGACCAGGAGTGTGTCTTGCAGCACAATATCTGATGGAGTTCTTGTAGCTCAAACCTACAGAGACCTATATTTAAAATACAATTTCCATAATCTGCCCTATCAAAGTGATAAATTAAGGTTTAGAGTTTCCAATTCCTTGTTTATCTCAACTGCTTAAATTCAATTACTTTAATTAAAATTGCATTGAGAATGCATTTTCTAATTTAGACTTTCAAAGGCCATTGGGGGTTTTGTTCCATTACATCCTCTTCATGTTATAATATTTGAAGAATCATCACTTAATTTTCTCAACAATAAAAGGAAATTTTCCATCTCGAGTTAATAATTATTGTTTCATCTACCAAGTCACAGAGCAGGTCACAAAATTGACAGTCGCTATATAAGTCAGAATTGACTTGACAGCAATGGGTTTGATTTTTTTTTTTTTTTTTTTTAAGTTAGCAATAGGTAGAGATAGAATCCACTCTGGCAGAGAAATCTGAAGAGTACATAGAAACCACTTGAACAAGTCAAGGATTTACAACTAGATTGTGTCCTGAGAGTTAGTTGCTTGGAATATGAAAGACTTTTTCCAAGAAAGAGTTTTATGAATGAAGGTTAGATACTCTGCTCAATGGGTGATGGAGGGATGATCCAAAGGGAGATGGGAAGAGAAGACAAAGTGCTTCTAATTTGTTATAAAATAGAAGAAAACAATACTGTTAGGAGAGTTTTATTAAAAATAGAGAAGGATTTCAGATTTAATGGAAAAGTATGATGAAGGGTATATTCTGCAAAGCTTATAGAGATTCTGAAGGGAACTACAGGTCACTTACAGAAGTCTTTACAATAATATTTTATAAACCATATTTTTTTGCTCTATCTCTTTGTATAATAACCAAAAAAAAAAAAAAAGAAAAAACCCAAATCCACTGCCATAGGGTCGATTTCAACTCATAGAGACCCCATAGGGTTTCCAAGGCTGTAAATCTTTACAGAAGCAGACTGCCACGTCTTTCTCCCACTGAGCTGCTGGTGGTTTCAAACTGCCTACCTTTCGATTTGAGTCAGGATCAACTAGACTCGAGGCACACAACAATGACAACGTTTCAGTTAACAGTAGATGACTTTAACCACTGCACCACCACCGCTCCTTCTTTGTATGATAGTGCTGCTAATTCATGATCTCTTATTTCAGAAATTTATAAGCTGTTCTTCCCTCTATAGGAAGGAAGGAAACTATAATAATGAGAAGAAAATAGGAAAGTTTAAACTGAATAAATGTGTTTGGGGCTAGACTTCTTCAGTTTGAATTCTGACTCCATCACATTTATCTGTATGGCTTTGAATAAATGAGGGCCTCAGTTTACTCATTTGTAAGGTAGAGATAACAGTAATACCAAGTGCTCTTTTAAACATTTTCTATGATTGACTCGATCAATCATTACAACAATGGTGCTGTTGATATGTGCCGTCAAGTTGATACCGACTCACAGCGACTGTATAGGACAGAGAGGAACTGCCCCATATGTTCTCCTAGGCTGTAATCCTTACGGGAGCAGATCACCAGGTCTTTTCTCCTGTGGAGCCATTGGTGGGTTGGTGCCACCAACCTTTCTTAGCAGCCTAATGTTTAACCACTGCAGGTCCAGGGGTCTTTATAACAATCATATGAGATGTATATATTTCATATATACACATGCAAACATATATGTATATATATTTCTAATCAATGGCAACTATTATAATTAATGCTGATAAGTGATTGACTGAGGTCACACAGTTTATTAGATTGCGAAATAGTGGGGAGTGCAGTATAACTCCCCAGTAAAGAAAAACATGATAAGGAAGAAACGTGAATCAAGTGCTGGTCCTGTGCTAGAAGTGCCTTTTCCTAAGGAAGAGGGAGAACTTTCTACCGGGAGGAGGCCAAACACTGATGAGATAGGATGCAATAGCATGTGATCAATTGTTTGTGCGTGAGAAGTATTTCATAGAGTCACAGAAATTTCAGGGTGAAAGATTCCTCTCAGAGGCTATAAAACAAAAACTCATCCCTTTGGTGATTGAATCACTTCTAAGCATCTCTGCCAAAAAGGTAGTCTGTTTCCCTCTAACACAGTCCTTTTAAACTTTGACAACTTTGGATTATTAAAAGACTATTCCTCTTATTGAGCTGAAATTGATTTTTCTCAAGTTGGTCCATTTGTTCCTGTTTCTATCCATGGGAACCACACAGTATAAATCTAGTGAATCTTCGGCATGTCATGCCTTTATGTCCTTTATGTTTCAGATGATACCCACACACGTATACACACATGCACTGAGTCCCTAGGGCTAATTACCCCCAGATGTTTCAGCTGATATACTGCTGGCATGGTTTCAGTCTTTTACTTTTGGGCTACTCTCCTCGGAGAACCTAGGAATTTGATTTAGTCTTAAGCTACGGGTATTACCTTCATACAGGCATGGCCTGAGCAAGGCAATGTAGAAGACTGTCTCCTTACCTTAGATCCCATGTCTCAGTTAAACCCCCCAAAAAAACCAGTGCCGTTGAGTCGATTCCGACTCATAGTGACCCTATAGGACAGAGTAGAACTGCCCCATAGAGTTTCCAAGGAGTGCCTGACGGATTCGAACTGCTGACCCTTTGGTTAGCAGCCATAGCACATAACCACTACACCATCAGGGTTTCTGATGTTAGCACAGTTTAATCCACATTACCTTTTGCATCCCTACCACAATGAAGGCTCTTTAGGTTGGTGATTGCTCAGACATGAGAGCTGAAGAAAGAAAACGAATCCAGGAACTGAGACTCTAGTTTCAAAGACTTTTGAGATAGGGTGCCAGTAATGAAATAAGACATACAAGAGGTTGAGTTGGGATGGAGGGAAGGGGAGATAATGTATCCAGTATAGTGCAAGTTGACAGAAAAAGTTCACATAGAAATGAACTGAAGGAACATGTAAGTGGTGATGCCCAAAAGTCACTGAGATAGATCTAGATCAGAATCTGTACATTTTAATCTGAAGCTCAGAAGCAAAATTAAAGCTGGTGATATATTTTTGGAAAATCATCTGCACATAGGTGTTAGTCAGAAGTGGATTTATCAGGAAGCTGATGGAATTTAACCTTTAGGTTCTGTCTTAGTCATCTAGTGCTGCTGTAACAGAAATACCACAAGTGGCTGGCTTTAACAAAGAGAAGTTTATTCTCTCACAGTCCAGTAAGCTAGAAGTCCGAATTCAGGGTACCATCTCCAGGGGAAGGCTTTCTCTCTCTGTCAGCTCTAGAGGAAGGTCCTTGTGATGCCTCATTCTTGCCTTGGTCTGGGAGCATCTCAATGAAGGAACCTCAAGTCTAAAGGACATGCTGTGCTCCTGGCGCTGCTTTCTTGGTGGTATGTTATCCCCATGTCTCTCTGCTTGCTTCCCTCTTTTATATCTCAAAAGAGATTGGCATAAGACACTATCTAATCTTCTAGGCCTCATCAATATAATTGCTACTAATCTATCTTATTACATCATAGTGATGGGACTTACAACACATAGGGAAATCACATCAGATGATAAAATGGTAGACAATCATACAAAGGAATCATGACCTAGCCAAGTTGAAGGATTTTGGCGGGGGACATAATTCAATCCATAACAGGTTCCCTCAATTGCCCGACACCTTCCTAGGTTAAGCTGTTCTGCCCTGTAGGATTCAGAAAGGGAGTGGCAGCCCCAACCTTATGTCTGAGACATGCAGCACTGTGTGTCCACTATTGCTTTCTAGGCCCTGGTGAATCTCAGTGAGCGTCTAAATCCCTCATCCCCAGAGAAGGATCTGAAAGATGCTTCTCCACTCCCTGCAGAGAAATGTGGTGACTCAGGTGTCACGGCCCATGAGGACCAGACCTGTGGGAGTTGGCAGGGGAACTGGGGCCAGGAGGTCTGAACAACCCAGGATAAAATTTTTGAGGTCATGCCCAGTAAATGCAAAGGGCTGGAATTCCTTGAGGGCTTGCCCCAGGCATAAAGTTGAAGCACTGCTTGAGCAAGAAAGTGAGTGGGAATTCTCAGACCTGACATTACTCCCAAATAAACAACAAAAATGAATTATGAAGCTGAAAGAAACATTTCTTAACTATCAATTATATATATATATATACACACACACATATATATATATATATATATACATGTGTACATACTTTGGAAACTCTATGGGGCAGTTCTACTCTGTCCTATAGGGTCACTATGAGTCAGAATCGACTCAACAGCAGTGGTGGGTACATATACATTTTTAATCAACAGTGCTACAGGGAAAACTGAATTATCATTCTATTTTCTATATACAAAGTGATATGAAAAAATGTTTCAAATAAAAAGACAAAACACAACCAAACATGTAGGAAGGAATGCCAGGCAGTAAATTAATAATAATAAGTTATTTTTGCCTGGACTTTATGAAATTTGTGATACTACTGTATTTTGTTAAATGTGCTTTTTTCTAATTTTTCTCTATTCTAAATAAATATCAACTACCAAAATTAATTTCATATTTATAAATTTGCTGAGACCAGAACTTTGATGAAATTGATGTTTAACATCTGGGCTGACAAAGAAAAGTACAAGACGAAAACCAAGATGGAGCATTCAGAGAGTTAGAAGTAGAACCAGAAGAAGAAACATCACCTAATGTCGCTGTTATTCTTCCCAGCTTTTTGTGACTCTCAAAGTCCAAATTCTAAATCACTGAGACAAAAATCTATGGCCCAAACCCCATCCACGACAGATAATCGTTCCACCACTATCTGCCCAATATCAATTACATTCCTATGTATCCCCCACCCACCACTCACTATTAATCCTTTACTAAGGCAAAGAGATAATTAAGACAAAGGTTATTTTACATGCTAATATCTGACAAAGGATTGCAGTTCATGTTATTTTCTCTATCCAAAAAAAAAAAAAAAAAAGCAAAAGCTAACAATATTATTTTCCCCTTCATTTCTCGACTCTGATGAGAGGTACAGATAGTAGATTCAGAACTGAATTTGCTCTCCAGTCTGCTTCCAGCAACTGTAATGTGATGTTACACAGTATCCCTTCCACATATATATTCCACAGTCATATTTGATGTCTTTCCCCCACTTTCTGTAGACCAAATATGTTCTCCTCTAAAATGGGAACTGTGTAAACAGGATTAACACACATCACTCTGTCTCTCTTGTTTTCATTTCATCTGCAACACACCAGAATATATTCTTCACACCTGTTTCAACAAACTTTCACTGGAGTAATTGAATGAAGCAGCATGTGTGGCTCTCTGTTTCTTTAAATCCTGGGAAGACTGGAAAACCATGGGTGAACAGAAGCCATTCATCACAGTTTCGCTTCAACACATGCAGCTTATTTTAGGGCTTCCTGAGGCTCTTAAAGGTGCCTGACATGTCCTCTAGATATTGTCTTATTTGTGCAAATTATCAACACTAATCAGTATTTACATCTAGATTTCAGAAGCCTTTTGTAACTATTAGCTATATTTGCTTAGGAGGCTGTTAAAAGTGGATATTTTAATCCAATACTAGCAAAGCCTTCTAGGAGGACTCTGGGGAGATAGAGACTACAAGCACAGAAATTCAAACTGAAACTGAGTAAAAAGAGAAGAGCACTCTGTATAAACCCTTCCACAGTGAGCATCGGAGAGAAAAAATGATTACGATACCTGGCTGTGTGGCAGGCATTTGCAGAGGTTATGATTCTGTATAGCAAGCCTGCCTGTGATTAAGCCTTCCATGCAACAGTAATATAGGAAAGAGGAGAAAAACAGTTATAAACTTACAGGGTATTTAACATCGACTTCAGACATTTGAGGAAAGAGAAGAGAGAGAGGTGGAGATCTTTGCCATTAGAGTAAAAGTCCCAAGACAAGGAAAAAAATATTTGGTTGCATTCCGTCATGATAAGGGAAGAAACGAAAATGGATTGGTGGGTAGCACAGAAGCATAGTCCAAAAAAAAATGTTGCCGTCAAGTTGACTCCTACTCATGGTGAGCCCATGTGTGTTAGAACTACTGTGTTCTATTGGGTTTTCACCGGCTGATTTTTTGGAAGCAGATTGCCAAGCCTTTCTTCCAAGGCACACCTCGGTGCACCTTTAGGTTAGCAACCAAGTACACTAACCACTTGCACCAACCAGGGGCTCCAAATGAAAGTATAAGAGCATTCGAATAGGACTGGGACAGTTCTTTAGTGCCACTCCTAGACCTGGGAAATAGGGCTTCTGCCCAGGGCCCCTAGTTTTCAAGCTCTTCTGTCTATACTCCTTTTCAAGAAGTGAGAAGTCAATAGAAGTAAGCAAATGTGCCCACACAGAGACCACACATGCACACACACACACACACACATTGGGCAACTGGGCACTGGAGTTCTCTGCCTGAATAGTCCTAAACTTGCTTTTAGAACCCTTGTGGGTCTATCCTTTTGAGGATGGACCACATTAAGAAGTGCTGTTCGTGGATTGGTGGAGTAATCTTGGACATGTGGCCACTTGAGATGCAAGAATGACGTGGGAATGGAAAGAAAAATGGGCAGTCATGGGCTTGGCTTTATGGGTTGCTTCTCCTCTTGCTACCCCACTCTACAGCAGAATTCTGGGAAATCTGAGAATTCTCAGTTTAAGCCTAACTTCCAGGCCGTTGTGAAAGAATATTTGCCAAAGTCAGCCACTGAGCTCTTAACTACTGTGATACCAGGGGTCCAAGACCTCAGTTATACAGACCAGATGGTAAGTCCCCCCCCCTTTTTTTTTAATAATTTTTATTGTGCTTTAAGTGAAAGTTTACAATTCAAGTCAGCCTCTCACATAAAAACCCATATACACCTTGCTACATACTCCCAATTACTCTCCCCCTAATGAGACAGCCTGCTCTCTCCCTTCACTCTCTCTTTTTGTGTCCATTTTGCCAGCTTCTAACCCCCTCCACCCTCTCATCTCCCCTCCAAGCAGGAGATGCCAACATAGTCTCAAGTGTCCACCTGATTCAAGAAGCTCACTCCTTATCAACATCCCTCTCCAACCCATTGTCCAGTCTAATCCACGTCTGAAGAGTTGCCTTTGAGAATGGTTTCCGTCCTGGGCCAACAGAAGGTCTGGGGGCCATGGCCACAGGGGTCCTTCCAGTCTCAGTCAGACCATTAAGTCTGGTCTTATGAGAATTTGGGGTCTGCATCCCACTGCTCTCCTGCTCTCTCAGGGGTTCTCTGTTGTGTTACCTGTCAGGGCAGTCATCGGTTGTGGCCAGGCACCATCTAGTTCTTCTGGTCTCAGGTGATGTAGTCTCTGGTACATGTGGCCCTTTCTGTCTCTTGGGCTCGTAATCGCCTTGTGTCCTTAGTGTTCTTCATTCTCCTTTGATCCAGGTGGGTTGAGACCAATTGATGCATCTCAGATGGCTGCTTGCTAGTGTTTAAGACCCCAGACACCGCTCTTCAAAGTGGGATGCAGAATGTTTTCTTAATAGATTTTATTATGCCAATTGACTTAGATGTCCCCTGAAACCATGGTCCCCAGTCCCCTGCCCCTGCTACGCTGGCCTTCAAAGCATTCATTTTATTCAGGAAACTTCTTTGCTTTTGGTTTACTCCAATTGTGCTGACATCCCCTGTATTGTGTGCTGTCTTTCCCTTCACCTAAAGTAGTTCTTATCTACTATCTAATTAGTGAATACCGCTCTCCCACCCTCCCTCCCTCCCTCCTCTCGTAACCACAAAAGAATGTTTTCTTCTCAGTTTAAACTATTTCTCAAGTTCTTATAAAATTGGTCTTATACAATATTTGTCCTTTTGCAACTGACTAATTTCACTCAACATAATGCCTTCCAGGTTCCTCCATGTTATGAAAAGTTTCACAGATTCCTCTCTGTTATTTATCAATGTGTAGTATTCCATTGTGTGGATATACCGTAATTTATTTATCCATTCATCCATTGATGGGCACCTTGGTTGCTTCCATCTTTTTGCTATTGTAAACAGTGCTGCAATAAACATGGGTGTGCATATATCTGTTTGTGTAAAGGCTCTTATTTCTCTAGGATATATTCCAAGGAGTGGGATTGCTGGATCGTATGGCAGTTCTATTTCTAGCTTTTTAAGGAAGCGCCAAATCGATTTCCAAAGCGATTGTACCATTTGACATTCCAACCAGCAGTGTATAAGTCTTCCAATCTTTCCACAGCCTCTCCAGCATTTATTATTTTGTGTTTTTTTGGATTAATGCTGGGCTCATTGGAGTGAGATGAAATCTCATTGTAGTTTTGATCTGCATTTCTCTAATGGCTAATGATCATGAACATTTCCTCGTATATCTGTTAGCTACCTGAATGTCTTCTTTAGTGAAGTGCCTATTCATATCTTTTGCCCACTTTTTAGTTGGGTTATTTGTCTTTTTGCAGTTAAGTTTTTGCAGTATCATGTAGATTTTAGAGATGAGGCACTGATCAGACATGTCATAGCTAAAAACTTTTTCCCAGTCTTTTGGTGAAGTCTTTGGATGAGCATAGGTGTTTGATTTTTAGGAGCTCCCAGTTATCTAGTTTTTCCTCTACATTCTTTAAAATGTGTTCTATACTGTTTATGCCATGTATTAGGGCTCCTAACATTGTCCCTATTTTTTTCTTCCATGATCTTTATCGTTTCAGATTTTATATTTAGGTCTTTGATCCATTTTGAGTTAGTTTTTGTGCATGGAGTGAGGTATGGGTCTTGTTTCATTTTTTGCAGATGGATATCTGGTTATGCCAGCACCATTTGTTAAAAAGACTGTCTTTTCCCCATTTAACTGTTTTGGGGCCTTTGCCAAATATCAACTGCTCATATGTGGATGGATTTATGTCTGGATTCTCAATTCTGTTCCATTGGTCCACGTATCTGTTGTTGTACCAGTACCAGGCTGTTTTTACTACTGTGGCTGTATGTTGTTGTTGTTGTTGTTGTTGTTGTTGTTAGGTGCCATCAAGTCGGTTAAAACTCACAGCGACCTATGCACAACAAAACAAAACACTGCCCAGTCCTGCGCCATCCTTACAATCGTTGTTATGCTTGAGTTCATTGTTACAACCACTGTGTCAATTCACCTCATTAAGGGCCTTCCTCTTTTCTGCTGACCCTGTACTCTGCCAAGCATGATGACCTTCTCCAGGGACTGATCTCTCCTGACAACATATCCAAAGAACATAAGACACAGTCTCGCCATCCTTGCCTCTAAGAATCATTCTGGCTGCACTTCTTCCAAGACAGATTTGTTCATTCTTTTGGCAGTCCATGGTATATTCAATATTCTTTGCCAACACAACTCAAAGGCGTCAACTCTTCTTCAGTCTTCCTTATTCATTGTCCAGCTTTCACATGCATATGATGTGATTGAAAATACCATGGCTTGGGTCAGGCACATCTTAGTCTTCAGGGTGACATCTTTGCTCTTCAACACTTTGAAGAGGTCCTTCGCAGCAGATTTGCCCAGTGCAATGCTTCTTTTGATTTCCTGACCACGCTCCCATGGCTATTGATTGCGGATCCAAATAAAATGAAATTGTTGATGACTTCAATCTTTTCTCCGTTTATCATGATGCTGCTCATTGGTCCAGTTGTGAGGATTTTTGTTTTCTTTATGTTGAGGTGTAATCCATACTGAAGGCTGTGGTCTTTGATCTTCATTAGTAAGTGCTTCAAGTCCTCCTCCCTTTCAGCAAGCAAGGTGTGTCATCTGTATAACGCAGGTTGTTAATGAGTTTTCCTCCAATCCTGATGCCCCATTCTTCTTCATATAATCCAGCTTCTCGTATTATTTGTTCAGCATACAGATTAAATAGGTATGATGAAAGAATACAACCCCAACACACACCTTTCCTGACTTTAAACCAATCAGTATCCCCTTGTTCTGTCTGAACAACTGCCTCTTGATCTATGTAAAGGTTCCTCATGAGCACAATTAAGTGTTTGGGAATTCCCATTCTTTGCAGTGTTATCCACAGTTTGTTATGATCCACACAGTCGAATGCCTTTGTATAGTCAATAAAACACAGGTAAACATCCTTCTGGTATTCTCTGCTTTCAGCCAGGATCCATTTGATATCAGCAATGATATCCCTAGTTTCACATTCTCTCCTGAAACTGGCCTGAATTTCTGGCAGTTCCCTGTCAATAGACTGCTGCAGCCATTTTTGATCTTCAGCAGATTTTGCTTGTGTGTGATATTAATTGTATTGTTCTATAATTTCCACATTCGGTTGGATCACCTTTCTTGGGAATAGGCATAAATATGGATCTCTTCCAGTCAGTTGGCCAGGAAGCTGTCTTCCATATTTCCTGGCATAGAGGAGTGAGCACCTCCAGGGCTGCATCTGTTTGTTGAAATATCTCAATTGATATTCCATCTATTCCTGGAGGCTTGTTTTTCTCCAATGCCTTCAGAGCAGCTTGGACTTCTTCCTTCAGTACCATCAGTTCCTGATCACATGCCACCTCTTGAAATGGTTGAATATCGACTAATTCTTTTTGGTATAATGACTCTGTGTATTCCTTCCATCTTCTTTTGATGCTTCCGGCGTTGTTCAATATTTTCCCCATGGAAAGATTCACTATTGCAACTCAAGGTTTGAATTTTTTCTTCAGTTCTTTCAGCTTGAGAAACGCCGAGCTTGTTCTTCCCTTTTGGTTTTCTATCTCCAGCTCTTTGCACATGTCATTATAATACTTTACTTTGTCTTCTTGAGAGGCCCTTTGAAATCTTCTGTTCAGTTCTTTTACTTCCTCAATTCTTCCTTTTGCTTTAGCTGCTCAACACTCAAGAGCAAGTTTCAGAGTCCCCTCTGACATCCATCTTGGTCTTTTCTTTTTTTCCAGTCTTTTCAGTGACCTCTTGCTTTCTTCATGGATGATGTCCTTGATGTCATTCCACAACTCATCTGGTCTTCAGTCACTGGTATTCAATGCGTCAAATCTATTCTTCAAATGGTCTTTAAATTCAGGTGGGATAGACTGAAGGTTATATTTTAGCTCTCATGGACTTGTTCTGATTTTCTTCAGTTTCAGCTTGAATTTGCATATGAGCAATTGATGGTCTGTTCCACAGTCGGCCCCTGGTCTTGTTCTGACTGATGATATTGAGCTTTTCCATCGTCTCTTTCTACAGATGTAGTCAATTTGATTTCTGTGTGTTCCGTCTGGCGAGGTCCATGTGTATAGTCGCCATATACGTTGGTGAAAGAAGGTATTTGCAATGAAGAAGTCGTTAGTCTTGCAAAATTCTATCATTCAACTTCCGGCATTGTTTCTATCATGAAGGCCATATTTTCCAACTACTGATCCTTCTTCTTTGTTTTCAACTTTCGCATTCCAATCGACACTAATTATCAATGCATCTTGATTGCATGTTCCATCAATTTCAGACTGCAGCAGCTGACAAAATGCAAAAAAATTGTGGCAGTATAATAGGGTCTAAAATCAGGTAAGGTAAGGCCCCCCACTTTGTTCTTCTTCTTCAGTAATGCCTTATTTGTCCGGGGCCTCTTTCCCTTCCATATGAAGTTGGTGATTTGTTTCTCCATCTCATTAAACATTGTCTTTGGGATTTGGATCAGAATTGCATGAACCGTATAGATCGCTTTTGGTAGAATAGACATTTTTATAATGTTAAGTCTTCCTATCCACGAACAAGGTATGTTCTTCCACTTATGTAAGTCTATTTTGGTTTCTTTCAGAAAGGTACTGTAGTCTATGTTGTATAAGTCTTTTACATCTCTGGTAAGATTTATTCCTAAGTATTTTATCTTCTTGGGGCTACTATAAATGGCATTGATTTGGTGATTTCCTCTTTGATGTTCTTTTTGTTGGTGTAGAGGAATCCAACTGATTTTTGTGTGTTTATCTTGTATCTTGATGCTCTGCTAAACTCTTCTGTTGGTTTCAGTAGTTTTCTTTACAGTTTTCTGTGTATAAGATCATGCCATCTGCAAACAGAGATACTTTTACTTCTTCCTTACCAATCTGGATGTCCTTTATTTCTTTATCTAGCCTAATTGGTCTGGCTAAGACCTCCAGCACAATGTTGAATAAGAGCGGTGATAAAGGGCATCCTTGTCTGGTTCCCTATTTCAAGGGGAGTGCTTTCAGACTCTCTCCATTTAGGATGATGTTGGCTATTGGCTTTGTATAAATGCCCTTTATTATGCTGAGGAATTTTCATTCTATTCCTACTTTGCTGAGAGTTTTTATCGTGAATGGGTGTTGGACTTTGTCAAATGTTTTTTTCTGCATCAATTGATAAGATCATGTGGTTTTTGTCTTTTGTTTTATTTATATGATGGATTACATTAATTGTTTTTCTAGCATTGAACCATCCCTGCATACCTGGCATGAATCCCACTTGGTCACTGTGAATTTTTTTTGATATGTTGTTGAATTCTATTGGCTAGAATTTGTTGAGGATTTTTGCATCTGAGTTCATGAGGGATATAGATCTGTAATTTTCTTTTTCTGTGGTGTCTTTACCTGGTTTTGGTATCAGGGATATGCTGGCTTCATAGAATGAGTTTGGGAATATTCCATCCTTTTCTATGCTCTGAAATACCTTTAGTAGTAGTGGTGTTAACTCTTCTCTGAAAGTTGGGTAGAATTCTGCAGTGAAGCCATCCAGGCCAGGGCTTTTTTTGTTGGGAGTTTTTTGATTACCTTTTCAATCTGTTCTTTTGTTATGGGTCTATTTAGTTGTTCTACTTCTGTTTGTGTTAGTTTAAGTAGGCAGTGTGTTTCTAGGAATTTATCCATTGCTTTTTTTTTTTTTCTTTATTTCTAGGTTTTCCAATTTGTTTGAGTAGTTTTTCATAGTAATCTGATATGATTCTTTTAATTTCAGTTGGGTCTGTTGTAATATCGCCCTCTCATTTCTTATTCGGGTTATTTGCTTCCTCTCCTGTTTTTCTTTTGTCAGTTTGGCCAGTGGTTTATCAATTTTGTTGATTTTTTTTCAAAAAAACAGTTTTGGTCTTGTTAATTCTTTCAATTATTTTTCTGTTTTCTATTTCAGCTCTAATTTTTATTATTTGTTTTCTTCTGTTGCCTGTGGGTTTCTTTTGTTGCTTTCTTTCTATTTGTTCAAGTTGTAGGGAGAATCCTTTGATTTTGGCCCTTTCTTGTTTTTGGATATGTGCATTTATTGATATAAATTGGCCTCTGAGCACCGCTTTTGCTGTGTCCCAAAGGTTCTGATAGGAACTGTTTTCATTCTCATTGGACTCTATGAATTTCTTTACTCCATCCTTAATGTCTTCTATAATCTAGTCTTTTATGAGCAGGGTATTGTCCAGTTTCCAAGTGTTTGATTTCTTTTCCCTGCTTTTCCTGTTATTGATTTCCACTTTTATGGCCTTATGGTCAGAGAAGATGCTTTGCAATATTTCAATGTTTTGCATTCTCTAAGGCTTGCTTTATGACCTAATTTCTAGAGAATGCTCCATGTGGTCTAGAAAAGAAAGTATAGTTTGTTGCTGTTGAGTGGAGTGTTCTGTATATGTCTACGAGGTCAAGTTGGTTAATTGTGGCATTTAGATCTTCCATGTCTTTATTGAGCTTCTTTCTGGATGTACTGTCCTTCACCGAAAGTGGTGTGTTGAAGTCTCCTACTATTATTGTGGAGCTGTCTATCTCATTTTTCAATGCTGATAGAGTTTGTTTTATGTATCTTGCAACCCTGTCTTTGGGTGCATAAATATTTAATATGGTTATATCTTCTTGGTATATTGTCCCTTTAATGATTATATAGTGTCCTTCCTTATCCTTTCTGATGGATTTAACTTTAAAGTCTATTTTGTCAGAAATTAACATTGCCACTCCTGCTTTTTTTTGATTGTTGTTTGCTTGATATATTTTTTCCATCCTTTGAGTTTTAGTTTGTTTGTGTCTCTAAGTCTAAGGCGTGTCTCTTGTAGGCAGCATATAGGCGGATCTTGTTTTTTAATCCATTCTGTACTCTCTGTCTATTTATTGGTGCATTTAGTCCATTTACATTCAGGGTAATTATGGACAGGCAAGAATTTAGTGCTACCATTTTGATGTCTTTTTTTATGTGTTGTTGACAGTTTCTTTTTCCCACTCGATTTTATGTGCTGAGTATATTTTCTTTATATATTGTCCTTTCCTCATATTTGTTGTTGTTGATTTTGTTTCTGCTGAGTCTGTATTTTTCCCTTCTATTTTATTTTGATGAGTAGGATTGTTTGTCTCCTTTGTAGGTGACTTTTCGTTTATCCCTCGCTGCTCTTATAATTCTCTCTTTATCTTTGGTTTTGGCAAATTTGATTATAATATGTCTTGGTGACTTTCTTTTAAGATCTACCTTATGTGGAGTTCTATGAGCATCTTGGATAGATATCTTCTCATCTTTCACAGTATCAGGGAAGTTTTCTTCCAACAAATCTTCAACAATTTTCTCTGTATTTTCTCTTATCGCTCCCTGTTCTGGTACTTCAATCACTCGTAGGTTATTTCTCTTAATAGAGTCCCACATGATTCTTAAGGTTTCTTCATTTTTTAAAATTCTTTTATCTGATTTTTCTTCAGCTATATTAGTGCCAAGTGATTTATCTTCAAGTTCAGAAGTCCTAGCTTCTACTTGCTCAATTCTGCTTCTCTGACTTTCTATTGAGTTGTCTAATTTTGTAATTTTATTGTTAATCTTCTGAATTTCTGACTGCTGTCTGTCTATGGATTTTTCCAGCTTATTAAACTTTTCATTATGTTCCTGAATAATCTTCCTGATTTCTTCAATTGCTTTATCTGTGTGTTCCTTGGCTTGTTCTGCATATTGCCTCATTTCCTTCCTGATGTCTTGAAGGGTTCTATATATTAAACTTTTGTATTCTGCGTCTGGTAATTCCAGGAATGCACTTTCATCTAGAATATCCCTGGATTCTTTGTTTTGAGAGTCTGTTGAGGTGGTCATGGTCTGTTTCTTTATGTGACTTGATATTGACTGTTGTCTCCGAGCCATCTATACATTATTGTATCAGTTTATGCTTGCTTACTGTGTCGTAGCTGCTTGATTTGTTTTGTTTTGGTATACCTCTATGGGTTGCTTGAGTGAGCTAGCTTGATTATTTTCACCTTTGGAGGTCTGGTGTCCTGTTCTCAGCTGGCTAGAGCTGTTATCAGTATATCAGTCTAGGAATCCATTCAGTTTTCTTGTATGAATTCAGCTCAGGTTTCCAGGCAGCTGATATCAAGTGTGTGGTACAAGCTCTGTCCTACAGTCTTAGAGGGGCAGGGGTGATTGGCGCATATACTGGTATCTGATTGCAGCAGGGGGTCATGCTCTGAACAAGTCAGAGGGCTGAGAACCAACCCCCATGTGTCTCCAAGGAAAACATGTCTCTGTTCCCTACAGCGTGCTGGTGGGTGGGTTCTGCAGAGGGACCATGGGCGCCCAAAGATTTTGGTTGCAAAGAGTGGGAGGTACCAGTTATCTTTGGACCCCTGTTACAGGTGGCTGGGTGACCTGAGTGGAGCTACCAGTCCTTAGGTCCCTGATGTGGGTAGGTGAGGACCTTGTTTAATAGGCAAAGCAATGTCAAACACCCACCTCCCCACTGCACAGCTGAAATGGTTGGAGTTTGCCAACAAGGGCCTATTTTCCCAAAATAGGCCCACACAAGTCCATGGAGAAAGGAAAGGTGCTCAAGGTCCATGGACGGTTTATGCCCGGACAGGAGCCGCTTCTGTCCTGAGCTCCCCCAGTTAATGGAGCTAGCAAATTATCTTTTCCCCCCAATTGCAAATTTTTTCCTTCCCCAAGGCCGGGAGGATGGTTCTAGGTGCTCACCAGGGTCTATCTCAGGCCCAGGGATTCAGCCACTGAAGCCGGCTTGGAGGTGGCGGGGGAGTGCGGTAAAATATACGCAAGTACTTAGCTTTAGCCGAGAATGCCATTCTCCTCAGGTTCCGGAGATGTGAGTAGGCTGTGTGGCTGGCTGCTTCTCCCTGAGGAAACTGAGGCCGAGAGCTAGCACCAGCCTGCCACCGCCGCTCCGGGAATGGTGCCTGAGGGCTCCCTGTGATTCAAGTCCAGTAACTCCTCTCCGCTTCTGAATGGTCTCTTCCTCCCCCTGCCCCTCAGTTCATTGTCTAAGCTTGCCTTTGTTGCTCAGGGCTCCCAGCTTGTCACAAATATACTTGTTTCACTTGTTTTTTCGGGTCTTTGTTGTAATGAGGGCTCGCCAGAAGTGTCTGTCTATTCTTCCATCTTGGCTCCACCTTGGTAAGTCCCCTTTTACAGACTGGAGATGAGTAAGTCCCAGTCCTACATGACCATGTCCCACATAACCCAAGATAAACAAAGTTGCCTTCTTAAGATCTTAAAACTTTGGAACTGGAAATGACTTTGAATAATGTAGGTTGATATTTCCATTTTACAAATTAGGAAACTGAGGCCCAGAGAGGCATTATTTAACACTACCCTGATAATCTCTCCTACATCAAAATGAAAGTAATTTAGTTGGCCTGAAAGATAGAAACCTCTTAAAAATTACTAGAGTTTTTAAATAGTGATTAAAAAAAAAAAATTATGCTGCATAAATGTGTTCCTGTTTTTGAGGTTGAATGTGTATTGGTTTTCAAGGTTTCTATCAAAATGCAGAGATCTACAGAAGACTAGAGCCCTACACATTTTAAGCTAAGCTGGCTGATAGCTGAATTCTTGGAAACTGAGCAGAATCCAAAAGCCTACAGTATGAAAGGCTAGAAGTAGGGGCAAGTTGAGGAGGTGTGCTGGACGAGGTGTTCTGGAGGTGAACTGGAGGAGAGATCCACAAAGATTTGCCTCCTAGACAATTTTGCTTAAGGCCAGCCCTATATGCAGGGAGATGCTGACTGGAGGAAAAGTGGCCCACTATTTGAAACTGCAGCACATAACATGCTTTGTGGCAAACAGGATGTGACAAAAATAACTACCTTTTCAAAGCACAAGTAGCAGATTTAAATGGTGCACAATGAATTTTTCATCTATCCATTAGATTGCAAACTAGAAAGTCATGGATAACAAGGATGCCTCCATATGTCACTTCAGGGGACTGTTTAAAAATAGAAGACTGCCGGAAAACAGGAGAAGCATAATCAATACTGTGATTAATGGCGGTAATTTCACACAAACATCTGGGCATTTAAATATGCTGTTTAGGAGGTGATTCTCCTAGTGACTAGTGAAGGAATGAATGAGTTTCAAATCAAACATCACTGTCAGTATATTGAGTAACTCGCAGCCACAAACAAATTCAAACTGGAATATTTCCAGCTGTCAAATCTATAAAAAGTTGTCTTTTATTTAGAAGAAAATATACTTTGGGTCACCTCTTTCAGCAATCTTTGTTCATTAAATTAAAGGCACCCTAACAAGTATGTACATACACACTGTCTGCCAGGTACCCAAGCTTTGGCTGTACACTATGGGAAATGATAGGAGTGTGTTACTTGGCTCATGCTCCCAGGTGTGTTAATATTTTTGTTGGATAAGGAAAGAATAATCTCAGGAAACAACTAGCAAGTAATGACAAATGACTGTATTTTCAGACCTTGGCCAATCATCAAAAATATTTTGAGTGTTTGTTAAATTTAATTCAGCAAGCGTGGGGTACAACTAAAGAATCTTCGTGGCCACTTAATGCCTTTGATGGTAATTACCCATGTTTGAGAAACATTGCTATATTGTATTTAAGGAAAGGTGATATAAAATCAATATCTAAATTATACAATCCAAGAGATGAAACTATTTTACCCTAAATAGTCCCCAAATGAACTGACATATTAACATCTTATTTTGAGTAAGTAACTAAGATCCATATTACCATATTAATTTTTTGTTATTTATGAAAATTTGTCACCCTAAAAATCCTCTCATTTCCATCTTCTATTGAATCCTGGAACAATAATTTCTGTAGATGGGGAATAATAGGGTCAGAGAAATGATTCGCCTGTTCATTTGCTTCCTATCCAGCTCTAATCACCACACCACATTGCCCTGTCAATTAAAAAAATGCCACCATTAAACTTTCAACCTTAAATCAAAACTATCCCATGAAGTCTTCTTTGAAGCAAAAAATAATTTATCTCAATAAGTCAAGTATGCCTACCATGAGTGTTGTGCTCTTTAAAGAATTATCTATGTGAGATCAAATTGATGAAGGCAAATCAAAAGGTTAATGAGAGATTTAGGGCCAGTAATTCTAAGCTAGTAATGGTGGAATAATTTGGAGAAGAATGGTGAGAATCTTTGCACAGCTTGAAGAGTATAATCAATGTCAATAAGTCGTATATGTAGAAATTGTTGAAACGGTGTATGAAATGTGTACATTTTCAACAACAACAACAACAAAAAGCACTACCATTAGTTAGAAAATTAAAGTAAGTTTGTTGCTGATTTAAATACTTGGAGAGCTACTAAGAAACTAGCTGACAATGTCATACATATTTTTGGGAAAAAAACAGCTCATACTTTTAAAGTTTCATAATATTTTATAGCTAGAAAATTCAAACCATGAGCAATGTTATCAGTTAAGTGGATATTGATTTTAGTCATGAGAAAACATTGTTGTGAACAGAGTCTATTCAGTTTCTAAAACCAGAGACAATGAAGAATGTCCACTGGCAAATTGGTTACAGTGATTCCAATCTTGTCCCTTTCCACTCCCAGATTATCCAGCCAAGCCATTAGCCACAATCTATGCTTCAGTGTAGACACCTACCTCAGACCATCTCTCCCTTCAGGCAAAGTGGAAATTTGTCACTTGAATGATTTCTTTTTGGCATTCTACTTCAGAGCCACCCCTGAGTTGAACTATCTACTTCAGAGCCACCCCTGAGTTGAACTATTGCACTGCAACAATTCTCAGTTGGTGTCAGTATTTCAAACAACCTGCAAAACAGGCTTGAAAGTTTTCCTACTCAGGCTACTGCTGTGGCTTGAGGGAGAGGTGGCCTTGCAGCAGATTCAGGTACCTTGAGAATGTGCAGCATTCGTTTGTGCAATTACATAGTGGAGTGGGCCCAAGCAGACCTTGTGAATTCAGGGTCTGCTTGGGCCTGATCCACTGTATACCACTTCCACTGGATAATGGAGTCCTACTGGCATGCCTGACTTTTTGGCATGGTAGATCAGATATCATTGAGTTTATTGGAAGGGTAGGCATCTTGTGGTTCAATACAAAATAGGGCATAGCAGCAAGTCAAGAACTATTTTTCATAAGGAGAACAGTTACTTGCTGAAAAGGGCATAGTTGTTATCCCAGAACACTGCTGATTTCCCCTATGATGGACTGCTGTGTGTTGAGTCTGCCACAGGTAGTTTGAACCTTAGTAGACACATTGGGTAAAGAAAGCCAAGTGGAAGAAGTGTTTACACGACAGAGAAACATCCCTTTCTCTGAACCCTACTCAAACTTAGCAGTCTTTCACTTTATCGAGTAAACAATTAGAAGAACCATATCCAAAAGTAGTGCCTGTGCCTCTTTCTTCATGGTAGTGTCTGCAAAGTGAAGAAACTTATTCTCCAACTTAGGGAGAGTATTCTGGCATGCCCTAAATATTTGAACACCTAGACACTTCTTTGGATGAGACAGACCTCCTTGTGACATTCATTTCCAGTCTTTTGGCTTGTATGCA
Organism: Elephas maximus indicus; assembly: GCF_024166365.1. Taxonomy (NCBI): domain Eukaryota; kingdom Metazoa; phylum Chordata; class Mammalia; order Proboscidea; family Elephantidae; genus Elephas; species Elephas maximus. The sequence goes on along the minus strand of NC_064833.1, from coordinate 53,777,302 downwards.
TCTGCATCTCCTAGTTCTTCCTAATCAGGTCCAGCGACATGCTGTCATCTGTCTATTTGTAAAGTTTTAATTCTATGGAAGGCTAAGAATGATTAATTTCCCTTCAAACTAAATTACAAAACAGATTTGACATAACATAGTGGCAATATGGTAAGGGTATACCATCCTTACCAGGTGACGCAACTGACTCTGATACTCTGTACTTTTTGGAATAAACAATAAAATCATATGTCAGATCAGTATAGCTGCAAGTCAAGTGACAGGGACCATGTGATTTATTTCGGTAAAGCAATCACACCTGGAATATATGTAGCAATTTAAATCACCATCTTATTATCATGATAATCCATCATCATTCTCCAAGACCCATTCATATTTAGCACTGGCTAAAGTGGAGAGAGTTAAATGGTGGTATGAGAGAAATCATAGTCCTTGAATTTTTCAAATTTGACAATGGCTCTAATTTTGCTACATTTACTCCAGGGTGGCAAGAGCTCTGGGTAGTGCAAACAGTTATGTGTTCAGCTGTTAACCAAAAGGTTGGAATCTCAAGTCTACCTAGAGGCACCTCAAAAGACATGCCTGGTGATCTACTTCTGAAAAATCAGTCATTGATATCCCTACGGAGTAGAGTTCTACTCTGACACGCATGAGGCCCCCATGAGTCACAATCGACTCGATGGGAACTGGTTTGGTTTTTAGGTTTATTCCAAGGAGGTTGTTTAATTTTGGTATAGGGAAGGAGCCCTGAGAGTTTCCATTTGTTGTTGTTGTTAGGTGCCTTCCAGTTGGTTCTGACTCATACTGACCCCAGGTACAACAGAAGAAAACAATGCCAGGTCCTGCACCACCCTCACAATCGTTGTTAGGCTTGAATACAATGTTGCAGCCACTGTGTCAATCCAGCTCATTGAGGGTCTTCCTCTTTTTACGCTGACCCTCTACTTTATCAAGCATGGCATCCTTCTCCAGGGACTGATCCCACCTGGTAACATTTCCAAAGTATTGAAATGAAGTCTTGTCATCCTTGCTTCTAATGAGCATGCTGGTTGTACTTCTTCTAAGACAGATTTGTTTGGTTTCTGGAAGTCCATGGTATATTCAATATTCTTCGCCAACACCACAATTCAAAGGCATCAATTCTTCTTCGATCTTCCTTGTTCATTACCCAGCTTTCGCATGCGTAAGAGGAAATTGAAAACACAGGTACACCTTAGTTCTCAAAATGACATCTTTGCTTTTTAACCCTTTAAGATCTTTTGCAGCAGATTTGCCCAATGAAATGTGTTGTTTGATTTCTTGACTGCTGCTTGCATGGGTGATGATTGTGGATCCAAGTAAAATGAGATCCTTGATAACTTCAATCATTTCTCCATTTGTCGTGATGTTGCTTATTGATTCAGGTGTGAGAACTTCTGTTTTCTAAATGTTGAGGTGTAATCCATACTGAAGGCTGTGGTCTTTGATCTTCATCAGTGAGTGCTTCAAGCCTCTTCACTTTCAGCAAGCAAAGTTGTGTCATCTGCATAACACAAGTGGTTAATGAGTCTTCCTCCAATCCTGATGCCACGTTCTCCTTCATGTAGTCCAGTTTCTCAGAAAATTTGCTCAACATAGGGATTGAATAAGTATGGTGAGAGCATACAACCCTGATGCACACCTTTCTTGATTTTTAAACCACACAGTATCACCTTGTTCTGTTCGAACATCTGCCTCTTGGTGTACATACAGGTTCCTCACAAGTGCTATTAAGTGTTCTGGAATTCCCATTCTTTGCAATGGTATCCATAATTTGCTATGATCCACATAGTTAAATGCCTTAGCATAGTCAATAAAACACAGATAAACATCTTTCTGGTATTCTCTGCTTTCAGCCAATATCCTTATGATACCCCTGGTTCCACATCCCCTTCTGGATCTGGCTTGAATTTCTGGCAGTTCCCTGTTGATGTGCTACTACAAGCACTTTTGAATGATATTCTGCAAAATTTTAATTTTGTGTGATATTAATGTTATTGTTCAATAATTTCTGCATTCTGTTTAATCACTTTTCTTTGGAATGGGTACAAATATGGATCCCTTCCAGTTGACTGGCCAGGTAGCTGTCTTCCAAATTTCTTGGAAGAGGCAAGTGAGCACTTCCAGCACTGCATCCGTTTGTTGAAACTTCTCAGTTGGTATTCCATCAATTCCTGGAACATTGTTTTTCGCCAATGCTTTCAGTGCAGCTTGGACCTTTTCCTTTAGTACCACAGGTTCTTGATCACATGCTACCTCCTGAAGTGGTTGAATGTTGACCAGTTCTTTTTGGTACAGTGACTTTGTGTATCCCTTACATCTTCTTTTGATGCTTCCTGCATCGTTTAGTATTGTCCCCAAAAAATCCTTCAATACTCAATTCAAGTCCTGAATTTTTTATTCAGTTGTTTTAGCTTTAGAAATGCTGAGCATGCTCTTCTCTTTTGGCTTTCTAACTCCAGGTCTTTGCACACGTCATTATAATACTTTACTTTGTCTTCTTGAGCCGACCTTTGAAATCTTCTGTTTGGCTCTTTCTCGTCATCATTTCTTCCTTTTGCTTTAGTTAATCGACGTTTAAGAGCAAGTTTCAGAGTCTCTTTTGACATCGATTTTGGTCTTTTCTTTCTTTACTGTCTGTTTAATGACCTCTTGGTTTCTTCATGTATAATGTCCTTGATGTTTCCATATGGCCCTACATGGTTAAATTAATATGATTATAATTATCTTTCACTTATATGGGCACCAAAGATAAAGATTCTACCAGATGCTGAATGTGATAGTCCAAATTCCCTAGACTCCACTGGGGCTAACTTGTATTAAAATCTATCTCCATAAGTCATCTGACTAGAAGATCATAGCTGTTATTTGGGTACCTAGAAATTACAGTTGATACAAAGTCAGTGTACGAATATTCTTGAAATGTCTAGGTATGTACGTTACCTTGGAACATAATTACCCTGGAAAACAGGCACAGATCCTTTTAGGAAATGTGAAGGAAAAGATTCACAGTCACAATTGTGATAAAATTAAAATGTTCTTTCTGAAAGGTAACCAGACACTTCTTTTTTTCTTTCAACAGATGCTGGGACTATGAACTGATTCAGATTTGAAAACTGTACCTTGCCCTGGAATGTAAACTTGTTCTCATCAATGAGAAACCTATTGCACCACAAAATTTTATCTGAGGTTACTGCTCCTTTGCATTACTGGCTCCTTAGTCAACATCTATGCTTTTCATGTCTATATGAGCTTAACGCACACGTCCATGCTCTAAGTCAGGGGTGGTAAACAGTTCATGGGCCACATCTGGCTTGTGGTGTTTTTATTGTACATCCCACGAGTTAACAATATGTTGTGCATATTTAAAGAATTGAAAAAAATCAAAAGATTTCATGACACGTGAAAATTACATGGAATTCAAATTTAAGTGTCCATAAGGTTTGTATAGGGTTGCTATGAATCAGAATCAACCTGATGACAATATATATATATTTTAATAAGGTTTGTTTACATATTTTCTTTGGTTGCTTTCTCACTACGACAGGAAATTTGAGTAGTTGTGACACAGCTTGTTTTTGTCGCCCTCATCACTTTGCACTGCTACTTCATGCACTACAAATCCAAGTGATACAATTTTAACTTGATTTTGCCTCTTGGACTGCAAAAAATAAATATTTATTATCTAGCCCTTTAATGAAAAGTTTGCTGACATCTGCTGTAGAAGCAAGAGAGACTGGGAAAGCAAGTCATTGGCATTTTCAATCTTCCTTTTGTATGATAAAAGATGACAAAGATTTGTCTTCAATAAAACCTTCAACAATGATTACCATAGAGAATAATAAGTTAAAAATACAGTATTATATCCTGTATAATCCTTTGAATTTTGGCCATTTGGATCAGCACCTATTTTCACTGTATAGTGCCTACGGATGTCTGGAAAATCAAAATCTGTGTTTCTCTTTTGTTTAATCAGTATTCTAATATAATCATATTATGCAAAGATCATGGTTTGTTTTGATGCTAATAAAAAAATGTTATTCAAAATAGGAAAATTATTATTATAATACATAAATGCTTGGATTTTGGTGCCACATTCATTGAAATATATAGGGAGTAGAAGAAAATTTGGCATTAAGTGGCCTGAGTTCAAGCCCTGGCTCCACTTTCTGAATTCAATATAAGCCTGGGAAATTCACTTAACTTCATTTTTCTTCAACTTCTTACCTGTAAATTATAACTTCTAATAATAGTATGAGTACAGAGGGTCGCTGTCTTAGGCTGAGTTCTCTAGAGAAGCAAAACCAGTAAAGCATATAAATATATACATAGAGAGAGATTTATATCAAGGAAACAGCTCACATGATTGTAAAGGCTGGAGCATTGCAAGTCCGTGGATCAGGACAGAGGTTTCAGGTAGTTGCTAGGGCTGGTGAACCCAAGATTGGCAGGCCAGAGAGCAGGGCTCTTGCTCACAGGCTGTGAAGTCTGATGAATACCAAGATGATCAGGCAAGATCGCAAGGCTTCTCCTGATTCATGTAGCTGCAGGGGCTGGCAAACCCAAGATCAACAGGTCAGAGAGCAGAACTCTTAAGATTAATGAAGACTAATGAATCTCGAGATTGGCAGGTAAGCTGGTAGCTCAAATCCCAAGAACCAGAGGTCAAACGAACAAGAGGCAGCTGCAGGATCCAGAAGCAGCCAACATCCTTGACAAGATGAGCAGGAAGGAAGTAGACGGTGGAGGCTGGCGAGATGAAGGCTGAAGGGATGGTGAGCTGCTGTAGGCACCACCCCCCACTGGTTCCACTCAGCAGATTTCATCATGCGGGTTTCAACGGGGAAGTGATCATAACATTGCACAACTGCCAAAACACTGAGAATCATGGCCCAGCCAAGCTGACACACAATCTTAACCATCACAGTTCATCCCTTGTCAAATTGGCACCTGTATACATCTCCCCAAACCACACATAATCTCTGAACAAAGACAATCACAAAGTCATACGTGCACCTAACATGATACAACTAACACATGTATAACCGAAAACACCTACCCCCCTTTACATTTTATAGGTGAAGAAAACAAAAATATTTGATGCATACATACAAAGCAGAAAACATAACAATTACAGTCCTTGTTTCTGCAACTGGTCACATGGCTGTAACTGGTATTTAGAACTACCTTGTTCCACCTCCCATTCCATATTCCCTGTTCCCTCAGCGAGGACCCCAGCTGGTTGTGGTTCTTTGCCTGGTGGAGTGACCCAAACCTTCATTCCTGGAGGGTCTGGGCCATTAGCAGTCATGTCGGAATTGGGTTGCTGTAGTTTTCTACTGACTTTAATCACAGGACATAGTAGTTCTAAGAGACACCCTAAGGGATCTCCTGCATTCCAGACATACTCTTCTTTACCTCCATCATGTAATATCAGTCAGATTTCCTCTTGGTAATCAAGATCAATCACACCAGCCAGTATGGTAACTCTGTTCTTTGCCTGTTGATCCAGAGGCATGAGCAGCCCAAAGCGGCCAGGTGACATTCTTAGCTTCCAGTTCAATGGAATCAGTGATGTGTTTCCAGGTGGGAGCATTATTCCCTTTGGAACTAAGACCTGTAGACCTACAAAGCATAAGGTCATGGAGGCAGGAAGCAAAAATCTTGCCAGTAAGTCACTAGGGGTAAAAGTGAGTGGTGCCACTCCCATTTCTACCCCTTGATTATTGAGCCCATGAATTCTGGCTATGGGAGAAACAGCACCGTATATTGGTTGCTGGTTTAGAGCACACACAGGGAATTATGTCCCCCCAAAATATGTGTCAACTTGGTTAGGCCATGATTCCCAGTACTGTGTGTTTGTCCTCCATTTTGTGTTTTGTAATTTTATGTTAAAGGGGATTACTGTGGGATTGTAATACCCTTACCCAGGTCACATTCCTGATCCAATGTAAAGGGAGTTTCCCTGGGGTGTGGCCTGTACCACCTTTTATCTCTCAAGAGATAAAAAGGAAAGAGAAGCAAGGAGAGCGAGGTGGGACCTTATACCACCTAGAAGGCAGTGCCAGGAGTAGATCATGTCCTTTGGACCCGGGATCCCTGTAAAGAGAAGCTCCTAGTCCAGGGGAAGATTGATGAGAAGGCTGACAGAGAGAGAAAGCTTTCCCATGGAGCTAATGCCCTGAATTTGGACTTTTAGCCTACTCTGTGGGGTAGTTCTACTCTGTCCTACAGGGTCACTATGAGTCGGAATCGACTCAATGACACTGGGTACCGGGAACTTGAAGAAATAAATTTCTCTTTGTTAAAGCCATCCACCTGTGGTATTTCTGTTATAGCAGCACTAGATGACTAAGACAGTTGCTGTGAGTCAGAACCAACCTGATGGCACCTAACAACAGCAACGATAATAGTACACATGGGGTGGTGCATCTTGAGGTACGATTTGAGAAAATGCTTTAAAAGCTGTATGTACTATCCAAAATATCCACCTCTGGGAGCATGATAGATACTGGGAAATAGACAGTTAGTAAGACAGCCCTAACTCAGTGAGGAAAGTGCTAATATTATATATATATATATATATATATATGTGTGTGTGTGTGTGTGTGTATATATGCACACACACACATATACATACATACATATATAAAGAAAGAAATTGCTGAAAATTGTCAGATGACAAGAAGTATATCCTTTGTTCTGATAATTTTTCATTACCTTTTAGAATTAAGTATTTGTTATTTTTAAATGTTTCAAATAGGATATTTTATTTACTATATGAAGATGTTACAAAGCATGAATTCTCTTCATCAACTCATGTTTTGGGACAATACCTGGGTCATGATAACCAGATCCTTATTTTCTATGCACAGATACAGTTTTTCTATATTCCAATAGATATATCTTATGATGCTTTGTGTACAGAAGACTCTGTATTCAATCAAAGAGTGTGTCAAAAAAGAAACTCCAATTGTCAAGACAAAACTGTGGATGTATTCCTTCCACATTTTGTCAGTGTTTTTGTCTTTACCGCTTTTTGGTCAAATCTTCCCTGTCAGCTGGTATTTGTCATATTTCTCTTTAAATCCCTAAGACCTAGCACTTAGCGTGTGCCTAGAATGCAGTTACGCACTCACGTACTAGACAATGTATTAGCTTATCTTCAAAAAACAGAACCTGAGACAAGGATTTAAGATCAAGTAGTTCACTTGGAAGATTATCCCAAGAAACATGGGTAGGGAAGTGACAGGGGAAGGGTGGCCTATAAATGATGTGTTGTCAGACAAGTTATCCAAGCAGGTTAATCCCACTGGGGAATTCTGGTAGCTTATGTAATGTGTACCTTGAAGTTTACCACTAAAATAGTGAAGGGCCTGGAGTATTTATTGACCAGCAGTCATTGGTTTGGGACTGCTCCTGAAGGTATTAGTTCTCTGATACTTCTGGTCTGCCCTACGTGTGGGTTGAGAGAGTTCTGGCAGCCAGAGAAACTTTAGGCAAAGAGTACTAGTAATTAAAGTCAGTCTCCTGTGCTAAGAAACAGTGATTCCAAGAAGATATTAGTGGGGAGGTGGGAACCAGTGGTTTCTGTCAGAGGTAACAATTCAAAAGTAAGTGACCGTAAGTCCTTACCTAAACCAGTGTACTTAGAGATGGCCACTTCTAGCTCAAAAAGTCCAAAAGCAAAGTCATCGTTTTCTCCTCTAACTTTTCCCCTTCTGGCCCCCATCAAAATAACTAGAACTCCTGTCTTAACAGTTGCCAAATGCAGGAATAAAGCTTTTACTTCTCTTTCATGCCCATTTTTCCATATCTATTCAGTTAGCAAATCCTGCTTATTTTTCTTTCTGAAGAATTTAAGTCCAACCACTTCTTATTATATCTTCTTTCCTTAAAAATTATAATGTGGTGGAAAGACATCCTATGCTCATGGATTAGAAGACAATGTTTTAAAATGTCAATACTACCCCAAACAATCTGTAGACTCAAAGCAATCCGTATCAAAATTTTAAAGGCTTTTTTTTTTTTTTTGGCAGAAATGAAAACCCCAATTCTTAAAATTCATATTGAATTACGAGGGACCTAAAATACTCAAAAATAACCTTGAAAAAGAAAAAATAAGACTCACAATTCCCAATTTCAAAATGTAATGTAAAGCCATAACCAAAACTCTGTGAAACTGGTATAAAAATAGACATATGGGTAAATGGAATACAATTGAGAGTACAGATGTGAACCCATACATCTATGGCCAGTTGATTTTGATAAGGGACTAGGACAACTGGCTCTCCACATACAAAAGAATGGAGTTTAACTCATACCTAACACATATACAAATTAACTCAAAATTGACTGATGCCTTAAACATAAGAACTACAACCATAAAACTCTTGGAAGGAAATGTAGTTTAAGATCAAAGACATTGTTTTTGTCAATGGATTCTTAGATATGACACAAAAAGGAACAAAAGAAAATATAAACTGGACTTCATCAAAATTAAACACTCTTGTGCAGCAAAGGACTTTATCCACAAAGGGAAGAGACAAACTACAGAATGAGAGAAAATATTTGAGAACCATATATAAAATAAAGATTTGATATTCAGAATATATATGGAACTCCTAAAACTCAACAACTAAAAGACAACCAAGTAAAAAATGGATAAGAGACTTAAATAGATATTTCTCCACAGAAGATATACAAATGGTCAATAAGCACATAAAAATATGCTCAGTGTCAACACAGGCGAGGCCAGCACAACTGGACTAAAACCAAAAGCAAAGACATTTCCTGAATACAACCAAATGCTCCGAAGTCCAGAGTAGCAGGGACAAGGGTCTGGGGACCATGGTTTCGGGGGCATCTAAGTCAATTGGCATTACAAAATGTATTAAGAAAATGTTCTGCTTCCCACTTTGGTGAGTGGTGTCTAGGGTCTTCAGTGCTAGCAAGTGGCCATTGAAGATGTATCAATTGGTCTCAACCCACTTGGAGCATAGGAGAATGAAGAACACCAAAGACACAAGGTAAATATGAGATCAAGAGACAGAAAACCAGAGACTGTATCAGCCTGAGATGGAAAGAGCTAGATGGTGTCCAGCTATCACTGATGACTACCCTGACAGGGAACAGAACAGAGAGCCCCTGATGGAGCAGGAGAACAGTGGGATGCAGACCTCAAATTCTCGTAAAAAGGCCAGACTTAATGGTCTGACTGAGACTAGAGGGACCTTGGAGGTCATGGTCCCCAGACCCTCTGTCAGCCCAAGACTGGAACCATTCCCAAAGGCAACTTTTCAGGCAGAGACTGGACTGGACTATAAGACAAAAAATGATACTGATGAGGAGTGAGCTTCTTGGTTCAAGTAGACAAATGAGACTACACAGGCAGCCTCTGTCTGGAGAAGAGATGAAAAGGCAGAGGTGGACAGGAGCTGGTTAAATGGACTCAGGGAAGACAGGGTGGAGAGGAGGAGTGTGCTGTCTCATTGGGGGAGAGCAGCTAGGAGTACATAGCAAGGCGTATATAAATTTTATATGAGAGACTGACTTGATTTGTAAACTTTCACTTAAAGCACAATAAATTAAAAAAAATATGCTCAGTGTCATTGTCATTATGAAAATATAAACTAAAACCACATTGAGATACCACTTCTCACCCCTGAGTTGGCTATTATCTGAAAAACAGAAAATAAAAAGTGTTGGCAAGAATGTGGAGAAATTAGAGCTCTTGTGCATTGCTGGTGTAATGTAAAATGGGGCATCCTCTGTGGAAAATGGTTTGGCAGTTCCTCAAAAAGTTAGACACAGACTTACCATATAACCCAGCAATTCTACTCTTAGGTATATACCCAATAGGCTTGAAAGCAGTGACTCAAACTTGTACACCAATGTCCATTGCAGCATTATTCACAACAGCTAAAAGATAGAAACAAGCCTAGTGTCTATCAACAGATGAATGGATAAATAAAATACGTACATACATACAATAGTATATTATTCAGCCATAAAGCAAAATGAAGTTCTGATATATACTAGGACATGGATGAACCTTGAAAATAAGTCTGACACAAAATGGCAAATATTGTATAATTCTACTCATATAAAATATGTAACATACAAATGCATGTGTGTTTGCATAGACACCAAGGTAGATTAATGGTAGTGGCTGGTAGGGCAGAGCCCTGGTGGTGCAGTGGTTAAGAGCTATGGCTGCTAACCAAAAGGTTGGCGGTTCTAATTCACCAGCTACTCCTTGGAAACCCTTCGGGGTAGTAGAACTACTTATAAGGGTCGCTATGAGTTGGAATCAACTCAAAGGTAACGGGTTTTTTGGTTTAGTGGCTGGTGGGAGGAGGAAATGGGGAATTTTTGCATTTTGGGTACTGCACTTCTGCTTGGGGTGATGAAAATCTTTTGCAAATACTGGTAATGTTTGCACAACACGATGAAGTTAATATCACTGAATTTTACACTTAAAAACAGTTAAAATGACAATTTTTTGTTATATATGTTTTGCTACAATAATAATTTTAAAATTACAATAAGTTTCTGCCTGTCTTCCTGTTTCTATCAGAGTGATCTTTATAATATTCAGGCCTCTTTATACTTCTTCTAATATTTAATAGATTCCCAAAATCTTTGAGATAAAATACAAAATCCTAAGCATGGCACTCAACTCTATTCATGATCTAGGCCCTGCCTATATTTTTGGACTTATTTTTCACAACACTCCTTCGTGTGCTGCAGCTCTGGAATAATTCAGTGTCTAGGATGTGCTACATTCTTTTGCATGTGTATGCCTTTGCATATCATACCATATTCTCTTACATTACATTTCATATCTTATACTGTTACATTATGCTATACATGTTTTTTTTTTTTTTTTTATTTAGGCAAATCTGACTACACCACTTGACTCTGTGTATCTTAGCCAATGTCCTAGCAAATATTTAAAATATAACCAAAATTCAATTAAATTGAATGGACAAATGAACCAATACTTTTTTTTTTCTGAAAGAATAAGTCCATTGTAACTCCATTAAATTAATAGATAGTGGGTTAATGTTGCATGCATTTCATTAAACCATACAAAAAATTCTGTATCTGATCTTAAATCTAACCTGTCTCTTCAGGATTCTCACTTTCTGACAGGGCAAATGACCTAGAGTTGGTTGACATCTTGTCTCCATTTAATTTTACTGACTATTGCTCAGCCTACTGACACTTTCCTTTGAACGATACTCCTCATGGTCAATAAAGCTGAAAGACCTATCTTTCTTAAGCTGTCATCATTCAAAAACATTTGATTGCATAATTCCCTACGGCAAGGGTCTATCTTCCTTGAAAAAAAATTGCTAGGATTTTCATGGCTCCCCTTTTTTTTCCTGTCAAGTGAGGGGCCACAAATTCTGTATTTGAGGGGTGGAGAGTGGAGGGGAGATGAAAGAAGAAGGACTATGCTGGGAGGTGGGGGAAAAGAAACATAGCAATCAAGGAGTATTACTAATGTCCAGTGGCAGAGGCAAAGCAGTGAAGTTGTAGTCAGAGCAACTCTATGTCCAATAAAATTCAAGCATGTTGACGATTGATTTTTTTTGTGCTTTATTTTAAACTTTATTTTATCAAAGCAATGCAGGAACACCATTTAAAACATCATATAATACAAAAACAGTGCTACAACAAAATATAACCTTTCCCAATACAGCCATTCCCAGCCCCATCCCCCACTACCATATTCCTTCTCCCTGAAACCACTTTTGACAATTGTGGGTAATATTTTTCCCTCACATTTATACACCTCAGCCTAAATATATATACTTTTACTTTAAATCAATCAATTTGGGATATTATCTCTTGATTTCCCATTGTCAGGTGAAGATTCAGCTTTCTGCATCGTCTCCTCTGCCTCCACTCTCCCATCCTCTCAATATAGTTTTGTTACAATTTTTGGTTAGGCCAATATTCAGTTTTTACATTACTATGCCTATAGCTATTCAAAACTAAGCATTTAATTGTACTTTTATTATGATTTCTTAAAAAAAAAAAAACTTAAATTATCAGCTGCCTTGCTTTTACAATCTTTGTTTTAATTGTGTTTATTGTTGATTCTCCCTATAACTTCCAAAAGCTCTAGGCAAAATTTCCCACAAAATCAATCATCGAGTAATCTATTAGTTTCACTTGTATGTGTATAAAAATGGCATATATGTACACACATATATACATACATATCTATCAATCATCTATTATCTATCTATCATTTATTTATCTATCTTCTATCTATCAGTCATCTATCAATCTATCTATCATCTATCCATCTATTGTCATCTATTTATCTCCTGGAGTCATCCATTCTCCTTTTATTTGGACTAGCTGCTCCCTAAACCTACTGCTGTCATAAGATTTACTTTAGTTATTATTTTAGAAATCTTATGTGCTCCTATTCTTGATTTATTTTCTCGTTTTGACAGAGCACATCCTGCAGCAGCTTCATAGGTTAAAAAAGATGACAGAATGACAAAAGCCATGAGGATGGAAGTTCTTAATGTTCTCGTATCTTGGTCATAGAGTTCCAACATGAAATAGTTGTCTTTTATGCCTGGTGTGCAGTTGTCATCTTGGAAGTGCCCTTTACTATCTTGTTAGATAATTCCTTTACTTCTTTCTTTGTTTTGTTGAAACTCCTTCTATTTTCTGAATTCAATGTCTATTTCTTGGATTATTCATCATTTAATGAAGCACATCCTCTAGCTGAGAAATGACACATGGGTGGAAAAACTTTCTGAGAATTTACTTGTCATTATTTCTATCCCATATTTTATTAATATTTGCCTGGGTACAGAATCCTAGGTTGAAAACAATTTTTACTCAAAATTTTGAAGCCATTCCTTTGTGATCTTTGAGCTTCAACTGTCAGTGTGGGGAAATCCAAAGCCTTCTTAATTTCTTATCCTTTGTAAGTGAATTTTCATTCCCTGGCTTCTGAATTTTCACAATGATATGTCTTGGTATATAATTATTTTCATCCATTATATTGGATATCTCTTTAGGACATTTCAATCTGGAAATTTGTGCCTTTAAATTCTGGGAAATTTTGCTGAATTGTGTAATGATGATCTCTCTTATTTTCTCTGTACTCTTTTTCTGGAACTCCAATTGTTTGCATGTTGTACCTCCTGAACTTGTGGACTTGTCTACAAATTTTCTAACTATTTGTTCTAGCATTTTTTTTTTTTTTTAAATATCTTGGTCTTTTTGAGGTATTCTGCACTGTAAGCTATTTACCTTCCAAACTGTCTATTGAGTTTTCATTTCTACTGTCATGCTTTTAATTTCCAAGCAAGAACATTTTTTTTTTTTCCTCTATGGATAATAAAGATGGTTTTAAAAGTGATTTTGCCCTGTATAATCTGTTTCCTCCAAGCTATTTTTGTTGATTTGCTTGTTTATTTTTGGTCTTCAGACTAGGAAAAAGGACCTGGCAATCTACTTCCCCCCAAAAATTGGCTAGTGAAAACCTTATGAATAGCAGGGGAGCATTGTCTGATACAGTGCTGGAAGATGATCTTGTTAGGTTGGGAGGCTCTCAAAATATGACTGAGCAAGAGTTACTTTCTCAAAGTAGTGTCGATTTTAATGATGTGGATGGAATAAAGCTTTCTGGGCTTTCATTTGCTGATGAGGTATGAATCAAAATAAGAAGAAAAAGCTGCAAACATCCACTAATAATCAGAATATGGAATACACAAACTATGAATCTAGGAAAATTGAAAGTTGTCAAAAATGAAATGGAATGCATAAAAATCTATATCCTAGGCATTAGTGAGCTGAAATGGAGTGATATTGGCCATTTTGAATCAGCTAACCATATGATCTACTATGCAGGGAATGGCAAATTGAAGAGGAATGATGGCTCATTCATCATCAAAAAGAACATTTCAAGATCTATGCTGAAGTATAATGCTGTCATTGATAGGATAATATCCATATGCCTACAAGGAAGACCTGTTAATACGACTATCATTCAAATTTATGCACCAATCACTATGGCCAAAATGAAGAAATTGAAGATTTTTACTAATGCCTGCAGTCTAAAATTGATCAAACATGCAATCTAGATGCATTGATAATTACTGGTGATTAGAATGTAAAAGCTGAAAACAAAAAAGACGATTGGAATATACGGTCTTGGCAATGGAACCACTGCCAGAGATCATATGATAGAATCTTGCAAGGTAAATGACCTATTCATTGCAAATAATATTTTCAACAACATAAATGGTGACTATACACATGGATGGAATACACAGGAATCAAATTGAGTACATCATAGGGTCACTATGAGTTGGAATTGACCCGACAGCAATGGGTTTTTTAATGGTGGAAAGAGATAATGGAAAATCTCAAAATCGTCAGGCAGAACAAGACCAGCATTTGACTGTGGAACAGACCATCACTTGCTCATATGCAAGTTTAAACAGTAGCTGAAGAAAACTAAAACAACTCCACAAGAACTAAAATACAGCCTTGAGTATATCCCACCTGAATTTGGAGGCCCCTTCTTTGGATGACTATCTCAAGAACAGATTTGATGCATTGAACGCTAATGTCCAAAGGTCAGATGAGTTGTGAGATGATATCAAAGACATCATATGTGAAGAAAGCAAGAGGTCATTAGAAAGACAAGGAAAAAAAAAAAAAAAAGTAAAATGGATATCAGAAACTTGCTCCTGAACAGAGTAGCTACAGAGAATGAAAGAAATAATGGAGTAAAAGAACTAAACAGAAGATTTCAAAGAGTAGCTGGAGAAGAAAAAGCAAGTATTATAATGAAACCCACAGAGACTTTAAGTTAGAAAGCCAAAAGGGAAGAATATGCTCTGCATTTCTCAAGCTGAAAGAACTGAAGAAAAATTCAAGCCTCAAGCTGCAATAATGAAAAGTTCTATGGGAAAAAATACTGAATGACACAAGAAGATGGAAGCAATACACAAGAGGATGGAAAGAATACAGAGAGTCACTGTACTGAAAAGAATTGGTCAATGTTCAACCATCTCAGGAGGTAGCATACGATCAGGAATTGTTCATATTAAAGGAAGAAGTTCAAGCTGGACTGAAGGCATTGGTGAAAAACAAGGCTCCAGGAATTGAGATGTTTCAACAAACGGATGCAGCACTGGAACCAAGCAACTGGAAGAGATCCATATTTGTGCCCATTTCAAAGAAATGTGATCCAACAGAATGTGGAAATTATTGAACAATATTATTAATACCATAAAAAACCCACCCACTGCCATATGCAAGTAAAATTTTGAAGACGTTTCAGATCAGTTACTGCAGTACATTGACAGAAAACTGCTAGAAATTCAAGCGGGATTCAGAGGAGGATGTAGAGCAAGGGATATCATTGCTAGTGTCAGATGGCTCTTGGCGGAAAGCAGAGAATACCAGAAATATGTTTACTTGTGTTTTATTGACTATGCAAAGGCATTAGACTCTGTGGATCATAACAAATTATGGAAAACACTGGCAAGGCTGGGAACTCCAGAACATTTAATTGTGCTCACGCAGAATCTGTACTTAAACCAAGAGGCATTTGTCCCAACAGAACAAGGAGAAACTGCGTGGTTTAAAGTCAGGAAAGGTGTGCATCAGGGTTGTATCCTTTATTATACTTATTCAATCTGTATGCTGAGAAAATAGTTCAAGAAACTGGACTGTACGAAGAAGATTGTAGCATCAGGATTGGTGGAAGACTCATTAACAACTTGCGGTATGCAGATGATACAACCTTACTTGCTGAAAGTGAAAAGGACTTGAAGCACTTACTGATGAAGATCAAAGACTACAGCTTTCTGTACGTATTACACCTCAACATAAAGAAAACAAAAATCCTTACAACTGGACCAATAAGCAACATCCTGATAAACAGAGAAAATATTGTAGTTGTCAAGGATTTCATTTTACTTGGATACTCAATCAATGCCCATGGAAGCAGTAGTCAAGAAATCAAATGAAGTATTGCATTGGGCAAATCTGCTGCAAAAGACCTCTTTAAAGTGTTGAAAAGCAAAGATATCACTCTGAGGACTAAGGTGAACCTGATCCAACCCATGATATTTTCGATTGCCTCATATGCACACGAAAGCTGGACAATGAGTAAGGAAGACCAAAGAAGAATTGATGCATTTGAATTATGATGTTCAGGAACAAGTGGACAGCCATAAGAATGAGCAAGTCTTTCTTGGAAGAAGTACAGCCAGAGCGCTCTTTGGAAATGAGGATGGTGAGACTTCGTCTCACATACTTTGGACAGGTTATGAGGAGGGTCCAGTCCTTGGAGAAGGACATCATGCTTGGTAAATTAGAGGGTCAGCGAAAAAAAGGAAGACTCTCAGTGAGATGGATTGACACAGTGATTGCAACAATGAGCTCAAACACAGCAATGGTTGTGGGTATGGTGCAATATCAGAGAGTGTTTCGTTCTGTTGTACATAGGGTTGCGATGAGTTGGAACTGACTCAATGGCACCTAAAAACACCACCATCTTTGTGTTTAAAGTGTTCATTGGATGCCTAAAATACTTGGTTAGCTGATCCCATTGAACAGGTAGGAACAAACAGCTGATTGGCAACACTGACTACTTGGAGGAACATGTTATTTAGCCTCAGTGAAAGATAATCTTGCTGGTCATTTGTTGGTGAATTCCTGAGTACAAAGTCTTATTTTCCTTCCTCTTTAGTTGGTCAGATTCACTAGAAAAGTGTTCCATTCTCTTGCCTAGAAGGAAAAACAAAAACAAACAAACAACATGGCTGTCGACATTTTGTTAGCAAAGCAGAAGAAGGAACCTCAGTGTCTCAGCATTCAACACTCAAAATGTTGTTCAGTTAATTCTGTCTTTGGTATAGACCACGAGCATTCCCCTCTTCAGAGATCCTTTTTTTTTACCTTCTCCAAAGGACCAATTCTGAATTTTCTGCTGGGTTTTTTTTAAGAGGAGGAGCAGTTGCCCAAAGGGTCTGGAGTATTCAACTGTTCCTTAAAAATGATTTCCAATCCTTCTTGATCTAGTTGGGGCCCTGGTGGCACAGTGGTTAAGAGCTCGGACTGCTAACCAAAAGATCGGCAGTTCGAATCTACCAGCTGCTCCTTGGAACCCCTATTGGGTGGTTCTACACTGTTCTATAGGGTTGCTATGAGTCAGAGTTGACTCGACAGCAATGGGTTTAAATTTATTCACCCCATTCATCCCCGTTTCTACAGGTACTCGGTACTTCTCGTCACTGACCCTTTAGCATACTACGCTGTACTCTTTGGGTTTGTACTCTGCGTTCCCCTGACAGTTTATGATTTAGTTTCCTTGGATCTGCTAAGTCAGTTACCAGTTGTCCCTTTGCTCTTAGCTTCCCACATTTTGTTGCTATTGCCTCTTCCCTTGTTCTCTCTTTTCCTTATGTCTTTGACAAAAAAAGAAAAAAAAATTCCGTTTTCTGTAGATTTGCAAAGCTTGGGAGGGAGTGAGACTATATGCCTATACCTGACCCACTGTTTGACCTGAAAGTGCTGCTATCACTTTTAAACATACGTCACACGCTAGATAAAATCTACAAAGAGTTCTCAGGTGAAAGTTATAATAAGCGTAAAGGCCCAATAACAACTGTTCAGGGCAACAGATAACTTTTAAAAACTATTTCTCTCTTTTCCTGGCCTTGAACTGTTCATTTTGTCCTGCCTTTTGTTCTTCACCTGGCTGTTTCCCTTCTGAACTCTGCCACCCACCTCTTAGTTACTTCTCAGACTGAACACTATGCTTAACTCTCTGGCTTGTAGTCCCAACGCTAGCCCTGCAAGAATTCAGACTGCCATTTTCTCTGGGTAGACAAAATGGCTCCTGTTCCAAAGCCTTTTCACAATGTTTCTTTTGTAAGGACTCAGCCCTACCATCTTACTGTAAGCAAACTAATAACCATTTCTTTGATGCCCATGCATACGTTTGAGAAAGGGAGATGGAGTTTTTCAACATTTTAAATCCTGATCACTGCCGTCCATGCACTGTCTACCACACAGGTCTTCCCACCTCAGTAGCTACTGAGGAATTTCGTCTTGGTTTTAAAACGTGATTGTTACAAGTTAAAGATTAATATAAAAAAGATTAGGCTAACATTGAGGCTTTCTTTATGATGTAATGAGAAACACTGAAAGAGCTTCAGGAAAAAGTAAGCTCTTGAAAAGAATCAAGGACAATTGCTTAAAATATTTTATCTTGGAAAGAAATGCTTTTAAAAATCTTTATTTATAAGACTCATCGAAAGTGGGTTAGAGAATGCATAATGCAGCCAAATCACATTTCTGTAATGCCAATTATAGTGACAAAAACACAACTGAATTTCATGCAGTAAACATTTATGGAGCATCTTCTGTATGCACCGCACTGCATGAGGTGCTCCAGGAGAGAACAGTAAGAAGAGTGCAGTCCCCAAGGAGTTTAGACATCAATAAGGGACAAGAAAAGCAAGTTCACATAAAACTATATGCTTTGTCTGAAAATGGCATAAGAATATGGACATAAACTTTTAATTAATCTAGGACATCTTTAAAGGGGAACGGGGCAATATTAATTATACTTGGAAAATAGGATCAACCTAACAAATCCAGATACAAAGGGATGACATAAGGGTTCAAAAGTGAGGTGTTTTATCTATTCAGTGAGGTCAGGAGAGATAAAAATGGAGAGGGTGGAATTCAGTAGGAGCAAAACCATTTGAATGGTTTCAAGTATAAAAAGTATTTACCGGCAAAAAGATCGAAAGGCAAGTTGAGAATAGGTTTGGAGTGTCTGCATGTAAAATCTTTGTTTTAAACAGAGAAATGATATGATTCAAACTCTAATTTGAGAAGATCATTCTGCCAGATGGGCTGGAACAGACAGAAATTAAAAAAAAGAGAGAGTAAGACAGAGAGAGATTGAGTTAGGGAGACCAATTACGAAGTTATCACATTTTGTAAGGCATAAAGTGATGCAAACAAAAATAGGTCAAGAATGTCAAGGAGAGACCAGATGACGATGATACTGTGGAAGGACAATTTTTAGACTTAACAAATGTCTAAGGGAGGTGGATATGTTAGGGAAAGAGAGAAGGAAAAGACCACGAACACTCCAAGTTTTTATGGGTAGGTAATTTTTTTTTTTTTAACTGAGAGTGTTTAGTGCCATTAATAGAATTAGATAATTCAGAGAAAGCATGCTTACTCTGAGGGGAGAAAAGGGATACTGGCGAATTCCCTCCTTGGCATGTTAAGTTTGGGAGACTATAGAGCCACCTAGATTAATTCACCAGCAAGTGGGTAGAAATGTGAGTCTGGATTTCATGATCGCTCATTTCCACAAGGAGAGAGTACAGAATAAGAGGTTAAAAACACACAGAAAGCATATATAAACCCACAAGAATTAAGTGTAAGAAGTTAGCCATAATGGGGGAAAAAAGTGACTCTAAATTCCAATGTCTAGAAGCCAAAATTTTACAAAGGGCTATGGGCCCAGGTATTCTAACAGGATCTGGAGATGGTAAAACAATAGGAAATGGGTCTGATTCTCAAGGAGCTGTCTAGAAAAACTATCGATGAGAGAATAACATCATATTTAAATACCATTAAGAAGCCAAGTAAGATGGAGAATGAGAAAAACTAGATTTAGTTATAAACCTACTAATTACTCTAGAAGGAACAGGCCCAGGTAAGTGATGAGGATTGAAACAAAATTATGACATAAAGTAGGAGTGGGTAAAGAAGAAGTGAAAGGAATAGATTATAGATTTTTCATTCCAGGAAATTACGGGAGATAGATAAGTTGCTGTAACTTGAGGGAGGTGACAGAGGGCATGAGACTGGCTCGAAGCTTTGCCCATTAACATACTTAATAAATAAAAAGATATAAAATATGTGAAATATGCATACATTCAGCTCAATTAAATGATATTTAAATTCCTCTAATATTCTAGGTATGCTACCAGGCTCTCAATATCCATTAACTGAATCTTTTTATTCAAGATAGATTTTTCTAATTTGGTCCTTCATTGTGGCAAAAATCATGATATGTATCAATACCAATCTGTCTGTTTACATATATATGTATATATATATCATACAACAGTTTCTTTTAGCATTAAATGAAAAATGAATATATGAAAGAAAAAGTAATGATCTAATAAATCAGATTGGTAATATTTCTAGGTCATTCTGTTTTCTCTTTGATAATAAAAACAAGGTAGATTATAATAGTTTAATTCTTGGGTTCTGCCTGATATTAGGGTTTCACAACAAACATATTTCCCTTAGCAGCTTTATAAATATGATTTTAATCTTTGTTTAAAAGACTTGTACAAATAAAAATACATGTATATATATTGCTGGTTGGCTAAACTCTCTAGGTTCCCGCACACCAACATATTCTAAAGACCTAACAACTATTATCGGTAAGTCTTCCTGTAAACTCTTGAAACAGATTTTTCAAGTTCTCAGGAATTTACTCTTGATCCAGAATTCAAAGGTTTAACAAACAGTTCTGTGTTTCTCTAGTCAGAGACCAAATCTAGTCTAGATCAAATCTCTGTGATCCTCTTAGTTACCCTGCTTTGGAACACCTCATTTGTGTGTGGGTTAAAATTCACAAGATAAATTTCTTGGTGTACCTTGATTTTTTTCATGAGAGAATTCCTTTTGCTTCATTCTTAGTGCTCATTCCTAATTCTTTCTATAACTCAGATGATCTTTTGGGACTGTTGACACATATTAGACCTGATTTTCAGGAAAATTTTGGCTCAGCACTTGATTACCTGCAACTGTTTGAGATTCTCAGAAAGACATTTCACAGTGGATCCTGTTCAACACAATTCATTAAAATGTTAGATATGAAAATGTTTATCTTTTTTCTTATGTTCTCTGGGTCAGTTCTCTACTCATGACCACCCTTCACTATAAAAAAGAGAAATGTTGTGTGCCGTTGAGTAGATTCCAACTTAGTGACCCTATATGACAGAGTAGAACTGCCCCATTGGGTTTCCTAGGCTGTAATCTTTCTAGGGGCAGACTGCCAGGTCTTTCCTCCCTCAGAGCAGCTGGTGGATTTGAACCCCCATCCTTTCCTTTAGCAGCTGAGCTTAACGATTGTACAACCAGAACTCCATTAAAGAAAAAAAAAAAGGGAAATAGAAGTCCTTAAGTAGGACTATTTTAAGTGGGACTATACCAAAGATTTTTGAGATAAAATTGACTCTTTTGACTAAATTTACCTAGATGTTCATGGTGCATGATTTTAAACAATAAATTTTACTCACATATCCAAAAAATTATTTTTTATTTTTGTTAAGTGGTGGTAGAAATTTCTAACATACCCTATGTTAAGTTTGGGAGTCTATAGAGCCCATTCAGATTAATTTGCCAGCAAGTGGATAGAACTGCGAATCTAGATTTCATGACTGTTCTCCACAAAGGAGAGAGTACAGAATGCAAGAGGTTAAACACACACGAAGGGCATATGTAAACTCACAGGAATGAACTTTGGACTGCTCTTAGTCAGAAGTATATTTGTATGCACAGATGCTTTCTGCTCCTGTCCTCAACCACTGTCACGTGCGTCTGGTTGTTGTTAAACAATTCTCGAATTTACTAGGCCAGACTAATATATTTAATTTACTAGGTCAGTCTAATATATTTGCTATATTCAGGCAAACACATAGAGGACTTTGGCCTATACCACTTAAGAGTTTTCATTTTCTGTTTCATATTGATTAGAAAGACGTAGACAGTAGGGCTACTGCTATAGATCATATCCTACACATTGGCCATAAACGTACGTAAATCATTCAGTGAGTAAAACCACAATGTCTATGAACCATTTTTCTGTTCTCTTATTTATTGACAGTTTTTTTTTGTTTGTTTTGTTTTTTAATTACAACACAATGAGTTGATGGTAAATACAGAAGATGCAATAGTATAAAAAGCCATTTAACCCTTCCCTAGTTTAAGACACTTACAGCAGACAAAAACTGCCCCACCCCGAATCCCCTCCTCGAATGGAAACAAAATAAATATAAATTAATAAATACAAAACAAATCACTGCACAGCCCTTAACTCTTTGATTGCCATGGCAAGAACCATGCTGATGATTCTAGCTTGTGACATTTGTGTGGTTAAAGGTTGCCGCAGCAGTCAAAGGGTTATAGCATTGTAAACATAAGTACTTTGTGGAAAAGTTCAGTCATGTTAATGGTCTACAGCAATGAGATTAATAGCATGACCCCTTGACCTTTAATGACGCAACATTATAAGGAGTTAAAGAGATAGTAGCTTGGTGAGCTGTTACATAGTCAACCATTTTATTTAACAATGTGCTATGAGGCCTTGATTTACTAATAAAAGACAACTTGTGAATAATAAACACTGTTCAATGCATTGATCAATAAAATCAATGAAAAAATTAATTTAAGCACCACAAAATTTTGCCTGATTATATCTGACAGTCATAATACACTTTAGCACCATTTATTTAGCCTTATATTTGCACACAAACAAGCTTTGTGTTTGTCAGTAGAAGCTATCTGGAAAAAAAAAGCCAGATTTAAGATGGTATAAATGTATAGAATCTTATGTAAGCAAAAAAACCCCACTAACTTGCAAACCTCAAAACTCATTCAGCAAATAAATGTGTTATTTCTTTCTTTCCTTGCACATGGAAGACTACATATTATCAACATTTAATGAAATAGCATTGAGTGTAATGTGAACGATCCAGAAACTTAGATTTTAATACTCTCTCCATAACATGAAAACATCATGGGGAATTAAAATAAAGGTAAAGTATTATCAGACAAGCAAAAGTTAATGGCCTAAATATTTAATTTCCTGGTGTTTCTCTCTGCTTCACAGTTTGTTATTTAAATAAAGTCTGCTTTAATTTTATTCTTTCAATTTCCCATAACCACAATACAGAAAGGAAAAATGATTTTCATAAAAAGTTATAAAAGGTGTACTGTTTACCCAAGAGACAACTTTCCTTTGTAATTGCTTGCATCTCTTTCTGACTTGGAAAGATAAATGTCTGTGCAATTTTTAAAATTAAATATATGGTATTTATTTGACAAACTAAATTTATGGGGGTTTTCCCCCTTAATCTATCTAGTAAATATATATATATCCATATATACTATATATTTCCAAATCTATATTACCAGATAGCTTATATGGACGGCAGAAATCTCTATTCATTATCATACTGATCCATTATTGGAATCAAGATAATTTTAATACAGGTTTATAAGTTTTAAAACATATTGAAGTTACTACACTTGATGAAGCAGGCAAATTTCTCAATGCCAATAACTGGTTCTTCTAAAAAAACCATCAACAGACTATGGACTAGTTAGATTTTCTGTTTTCATTAAAAAAATTAAGTTTATTAAAAGTTATATTAGTGTAAAATTGAACTAGTAAACTCCATTTATTTCCCTCCTATAATATAAAAACAAGATATATTTGTTTATAATTCGATACCTAAAAAAAAAAAATCTTTCAAGACTTTTAAGCCTGAAGCAAATTTTTATGGCCAAGTTTCTAAAACCCCTGAAAATAGAGGTTCACAATAGAAATGCTGACGCAGTCAAAACCAATGCAGCAGAAAGCTGCCACTGTAATACCCCTATTCTTTTATTCTCTCCCTTTCTAATATATATGTAATTTACACATAAAGGAAAATAGACCGAAGAATCAAGCTTTTCAGCATTCATGTACCCATGATGTACCTTAACCAGAACACTGTATTTTGGTATTTACTTTCCTGTATAATTATTTAGGATACATTCCCCAAAAGCAAGCTTCCTTAGCCGTCTTATCAACAGACACCAGCTATCATACTCAGCATTTCACTTTTCTCAGGGGACGAGCTCTATAAAAGTTAGAACCCAAGGAAAGAGATTGAGAGGTGTGTGAAATTTACAGGAACCAAGTCTTTGCATGAAATGTGTGGAAGAAAATACTGACGAACAAAGACATGTTTCCCAGGCACCTCTGACGCACAAAGCTGCTGAATTTGGGTTTTCACGAAGGGGCGGTAAAGTAAAATCTGTAAAAAAAGGGACAAGGTGGAAATTGAAAGGAATGCAAATATAGGCACAGACTGTAGAAGACAACACAAAATGATGCGTCCCTCCCAGCCATCTGCATTTTCAGGCGACAAACACAAGGCAAACAAATAATAATTTCAGAAAAACCAGGCACACAATCACCATTGTTTGGAAATTGTGTTTGTTTGGAAGCGACAAAGTAAGATTTGTGATATTTTGTATTTATGAACATTTAAAGAAATAATAGAGTCCATATAAGATATAAAAGAAGTCAATGACAAAAAGAACTAAAAACCTAACTTTACTGAGGCAATAAAAAAAAAATAGTATATACTAAAGAGCTGTGAGAAGACAGGCAAAGTCAAAAATGTGGCCTCTGTGATAGTATTCCAGTGGTAACAGAAATATGATATTGATTTAAGGATAACCCTTGCGCTACCACCAAAATTATTTATTCAAAAGAAGTACATCATACCTTAACAGTTGGAGTGTCAATATATAGAGAGGGAACAAGTTCAAACTGGCATTACAGAACAGCATAGGAAACATGCATGCTAGTGACTTTTCAAATAGACAGCTCACACCAGGCTTTAGTCATCCATATTGGCAAGACAGGCCAACATAGCAACATACATTCATATAAAGGGTGGCAAGTACAAGCAGCGCCACATCCTATCCTAGGAAAAGGCATCCTACCATGCAGTCATATCTCACCAATGCTTCATCCTATATGAGACATGTATAAAAAGGTCTGTGTCAAAAAGTATTACGCCTGGGATCCAATCTACCTACAAACCAAGTGCTACAGAAATGTCGGTATTGTGAGCAATATGTTTTCAGAGATACAAAGAACTGGATAAAAGACTCAAGAAACATCTTCCTAAGTCAAAAAGTTAATCACTTCATTCTTGTTGACCATCCTCTCCTTCTGGATTTTCTACGTGAAATAAGAGTTTGTGGCCTAACATGATACAAGTATTATATTTTCATATTCATATTGAATTGATTTCCTTCTCCCTTCTTAAGGGCATATAAACCCAGCTCTATAGCAGAGCACCAGGCAAAGTTACATGAATCAGCACAACATTCTAGTTTATGATGTATCTGTCCTGTAGCGTCCCATGCACCTTTTAACATGAGAACATTGAGTGCAAACTTGATTATTCCCAGTCCAATGCTAATGTAAGATAAACTCTAGGATGCATCGCTCTTTAAATTGAAAAGGTATAGCACCTTCAGAAGTCTTCATAAATAAGTATCTCTCATATGTAAGCTTTTATATTTATTACTCAGTGACCATGAGTTACCGGTTTTGCCCTCATTTTCGTTTAGTTATGGTGCCTGTGAAATCACCGTTATAGCACTAACTAGGCTTCTAGCGATCTTACAACCTTACTTAATATAAAGAATTCGCATTATTCTAAGAAATGCCGCACGTCACGCCCAGTTGTATGCTCACAAGTGTGCTTAAAAATTGAAGGCTCTTACTTCAATATTCTATCAGAAACCTGACAGGAATTTTACAGTATCACATCTGTTACCCAATTTCTGTGACTATATCAAATCAATATTCATTCTTAGGCTTTATATACTATTGGTTTAAATTTCAAAGTAGACATATATATAAAACATTGAAAGTGATATTTGTAATTGAATGTTATTAATCTGACTTGAAAAATCTCAGAAACATTTCAACATTACACCAATGGAAACAAATGAAAATTATTTAAGTAGTACACTGTAAGACAAAGGTTATAATCTAATGAGGCCAAAACACTAAGGCAACTTCTTTGCTACTATGCCAAGTGTTTTTTGTTATCATTGAGGTACACATCTATCCTAGGGAAATGGCTTTTCTCAGGGGATTCTAATATTATATATCTTTCCAATTGAGGTTACCAAACACTTAACTCTGACAGTTTTAGCCTATAAGGCAATGCATGAGTGCTGGATGTGTTTAAGCAGGGTAACATCTAATGACCACTGGCTAATTATATACATTGATAGATCACATAACATGAAGTTACATTTTTCTGTACTATTTTTAAACTTGCTAAGGTAAAATTTCCAATTGTATTATTAAGGAGTGTTACAGCACGTCTTTATTATTTTTATAAAATATTCATTTTTCCTTTTTCTCCATTTCCATCATGTTTAACAAGTATAATATTTAGTGTTTAAATTTATGGTGTGGTATTACCCCTGGTCACTGCTTTCTTTACAAAGTTCTAATTTTTTAAACAGACACATATGCCTGCCAGTTATTTCTTATGGTCATAATAAATCTGTATCATGAAGATGCATAAAATGCAATAGTATAGTTAGCTCCTCTAATGTGAGTGTCTTGGTATCTTTTGTGGGATGACAAAAGGACTGTGATTGCATTTATAGCTATTTGTAATAGCTCATCTGAACTGAACATTTTCAGTGTAGACAGCATGTTCTGTTTGACATCTGTGATAGTTTGGAATATGCCCCTGAGAGCATGAAACTAACTGAACTCTTTGCTGTATTTGCTGAAAAAGTTTAGCTAACCACCATCCACAAGGTCATTTCAGTACATTCTTCAACCTCACAGACTCAGTACTATCAGTAAATCACTGTCTTTATTAATTTCTGGAAATAAATCTGAAGCCTAAAAACAAATATATATATATTTTAATGACTCTTGCGTTAACTCAATCTATTTGATTATAACATCCATTCCTCTTCAGATAGCACACTGAGTTTAGTCAATGTGGACACAATGGTTATTCTGCTGTAACACCCACAAAGTGGGGGTACATCTCTACCGTGTTAGAGATACCGGCATAATGATATGCAGAACTTACCAGTATTATATTATTACCCCTAGGATCCACTATATAGATTACCATCCAGGTACTGGAACTACCAGTGAAGTTTTGACAAAGTTCTTACCCATCACACTATATTTTTTAATCATTGACAGAGAAGGAATAATATTAAGTATATAATCACCAAAGTAATAAACCACCAAATTCAAATTATGTGTTAATAACAAAGATTATAGGCAATCTGACCATTAAAATATTTGCATATTTCATTAAACTAACCTGTATCCTTTATTAGTAATTATTTTTTAGTAATCATTACTTAGTAATTTATTACATCTGATTTAGAAAAGCCTTGCCCTCTGATTTATAGCAGAAATTGTCTTTGCTAGTATCTAATTTAGCTACGTTACCTTTGCAATTGTAAAGAGCCTCTGTACTGGTATGCTGTGACTGCATTCTTAGCCAATACTTGGTTCTTAACGGGTCAACAGTGAAATTCATTATCATTTTTAGGTGGATTATGGACAACCTCCTGTACAGGTCTGATGTAGAGTTACTGCTTTACAGAGAATGTAGGCTCATCAACTGTTTTAATACTTCATTTAGGCCTGCTAATAATATATAGAATAGTATTTGACTAAAATTATAAACTATGTAGAAAATTTAGGTAAAGAACATAGCCATGTAATGAGAAATAATGAAACAGCAAGAGAAATATATCTGTATTTTTTTTTGTGTGTGTGATCGTGAAGGGGTTTTATTTTAATTTGGGAAACCCAACCTTTTGCTTAACAGCCAAGTGCTTAATCACTGTACAACCAGGGCTCCTTTCATGTTATTAGTGATAGGATAAAAAACAAACAAAAAAAGATAGGTTGTGTGTTTCTACCAATACTGAACTGGTACATTGTGTTGTTGACCCATAGAAATGTACTGTGCATTGTTTTTGAATCAGTATTCATACGTGCTAGAGCAATTAGTCACTGTTTCACTATTCCATTAAAATTGAGGGCTTTTTTCCCCTGAACTTCAAGAGGCAGAGGAGTCAGCAAACATACTCACAAAGTGCCTGGTGTGCAATAAGCAAATGGAATCCCAGTGTTTGTGATTATGTTGCATTTACCAATTTCTTATCTCTTGTAGTCTTAGTCTAATAACTATTTAAATGTTCACCAACAGAATAGCCATATGCACCTTACAGAAATTTCATCTGATATTCAAGTAACTATGACCCAACCTTATCCATGACATCTGCTGGAATTCAAGCATAATGGTACTCTCCTTCCCTTCTTAATGCTATGATTATTTTCTAGCCCTTATATACTTATAGCCTTAAGATGAATCCAGATATTGTGACAAATGAGTCAAGAAGCAATCGATTGCTTATTCAGTTTCTTTTTCATTTTAGAGAAAAAAGACCGATTTTTGAAAGCAAGTTGATGGAGTTCCTCAATGATCTGCACATGATCCAAATGACACCAATCTTCATTCCTATCTTTAGCAAAATATAATTGCAGTCATTTTTTTCCTGACATCATGTCCTAAAGCATTAACCCCTTTCACAAGCAAATGCTTTGTAAATGAGTTTATGTGTATAGTCCCCCATGCTCAGGAGCCGTGAGTAACTCTTTATGATATCAGCATCATCTAGAATGGAAGCACTGAAGTAAAGTCACAGGGCTGATTCTGGTCCTCTCTGTTTGCTTTCTCGGCCCACATGTACATAATCTCTGATGTCTTGTCAAAACACAGTCTGCGTTGCATAATGTTTTGCTGTAAAGCCTATCTCTTATCTAACTGTTCTTTTTTTTCTTAGCTTTATATTGTATACGCTCGGGTTGTAAGAAATAACAATCTGCCAGGCTCTGCAGCATACTACCCATGATTACAAAATATTTTCCCCAACCAAATCATAAACATGTAGTTTAACCAAAAGGCATCCTAATTTTCATGCTATGTTGAGTATAAATATAAATTCAAGGCAGCCAAACTATCCATTTCCAAATAAGAATGTATACCTACACTCATTAAAAATCATCTGGAAATGTGTATTATTAGCAAATGAGTAAGAAATTTTCACTAGTATAAAATTCCTGCTTTATATAAAAGCCACACTGGCCATTCAAGTATTTGAGGTTTTTTTTTTCTATAGATTTTGTAATTTGTACTAAAAGGATAAAATTGGACTTGAACTTATATTAAAGGAAAAGCCACTTCTAACTATAGGGATTTTTAGAGTGTGCATGTAAAGAGCAAAGTGTCCATCTGTAAATCTATCATCAATACTCTCTCCCCCCGCCCCCCATGGAAACAGCTCATGCTTACTAGGTTTTTAGAGAACAAATTAAACAATCCAAATGGAGAAGCAACACCAGATTTCCTTCAGTTTGTGCCAGTTTGCAAGTTAAAGGTCAAAGGGCAAAGACATAGAACAGGACTCTTCAAGGAAATTTTTCACAGAAGACAATGTTTAAGTTGTTGTTAATGACAGTCAACAGATCAATAGTCAAGTTCAAGGCAAGCTGTTCATTGTTTCAAAAGTTAATCCCCTCAAAAGCTGGCTTTCACACAAAGCCAATGTCTGACTCATGGGGTGCATTCGTTCTGACCATCTCTAATAAGTTCACAGCCCAGTGGCTGTAAAGCCTTTCACTGCAAGAAGCAGCTCCTAAAAATCAATAAAGAGGTCTGTCAGTTGCTGACTTTTCTCTAGGAAAAAAATATTGATACAAACCTGCTCTGCAGGTCACATGAAAATGACAATACTGCTGTTAGGACAAATTACACTCAATAATGAAATGCTTTGGTGGTCTCTTGGCTCTGTCAGTGATCAAATGGAGGGCTAAATGCCAGAAGCCACACTAACCCTTTGAGAACTATGGTTGACATGCAAAGGTAATGCACTGAAGGGTACTCATGCAACCTCAGAGTCGTCGTTTTTGTTCATTTTTAAAACGGCAATGCTAACTGCATGTACCAAGGCAAAATGAATTTACATGCAATGGATTTTAAAACAAGAAATTCAATATGTCTAAGGAAAAAAAAAAAGGCTATTATAACCAGTTGTTTAAATAAAATTTCACTCTTACGAGATACTTAATAAAATACCTTTTTATTTGCCAGAAAACGTTTGGCAAGTAACATCATTTCTGTGTGTTATAAATGCATTTATGTAGTACTGCAAATCACTTAAAAAATTACATGGTATTACAGGACATCTGTTTGAAAAACCTGAACTCCTTGAGCCTGTGCCCTGTTTTTACCATCGTCCAGCTCTATAATTTACCAGATACCAAGACTGACATCCCCAAGACTCTGAAAGCTGACCTGATAGTTCTCAAAGGGTTACTCCAATGTATCACTAGTATCACATATCCTTGTAAAATAACTGTCACTGTAATCCACTTCAGAGACAAACTGCTTCTCGCTCCGTTTTGTAATGAATATTCCTGACAGACTCATGAAAGGCCTGGGGCAGTGGCCTAATACAGTCTGGGGAGATTATTACAATGATGTAGGGGACGGTGGCTGGAAGGGGTTTAGAAACACTTGAAAACAATTAAAAGGTCCTGTTTGAATATAGCTATGAATATAAATGCGATGAAACATTGAGGACATAGCTGAGAACAGCTGTAGAAAACGAAAAATGGATGTGTTATTAAGGCTGTTACTATATTGCAGATATTTTGGCCCCTTGTTTGTTGGAAAATGGCTGTCCCAACAGTCTAAAGTCCTGCATGTGTATTCCAGATCTCCCACCTGACACAAATGGTGCGTAGGAGACTATCCGTAGCAGTCAGAGAGCTATCTTCTTTGGAGACAAAGCTGTTTTGGGTCTTCACACTTTCCTGAAAGTTCAATGGTGGGTTTTTTGTTTTAAATCTTTTTTCCCCATTGCTTTTAAGCAAAAAAAAAAAAAAAAAACAAAAAAAAGTGGGTTTTCTCTCTTTTGCTTCCCCCCTCCCCAGAAATGGACTCAGACTTCAGAAGGAAAATCATATTAGAAACCTTAAGAAGAATCGTTTCTTCTTTTTTTCCTCTTCTTTAGTTAATCCTGAAAATTTACTGGGCATCGAGCGTGCAGAGGAAAGGCCTAGAACTGAATGACAAAGAAAGACAAAGGACTGAAGAACGGCAGATACTGTGCATCATGGAAGCTTTCCCATGAGTGTATTTCTACTCATGTGCAGGACCAGCGACCCTCTGGGTTTGAAAGGTTAGCCCCGAATCAGGCTGCCACAAGCCTGCTCCTAGCTAGGAAACAGCATAACAGCTCTTGTCTTGAATCTCAAGTTACCACAAACTCCTGGAAAAGAAAGGAAAACAAAAAACAAAAAACCCTACATCACACCCACTCTTGCATAGAGCGTTTGCAGTACAGTATGTGGCGGGGTGTTCCTTTCCTCTTGAACTGGAACACAGTGTAAACCAATACAAGGAGGCATAAGGCCAAGATGCAGGGAATGACAATAGCTATGGCTTTCACAGTGCTGGCTGTGTTGTCCAGTTTGATGACAATGTCTACATCATCTGGTGGGCTGTGTCCTTCTTTATCTCTGTCTGTTGGCCCATCACAGCCCATAAAATCCTTAAGGATGGATCTGGGATATCCAGGTTCTACCTTGAGTATTTGGTTGTTGAATTTCCAATACTCCTTTCCTTTGTAGAAATATGTAAAGCCTAGGGGTAAAAACACACACAGGTACCACCAATTATTTGTGAAAGTGTACAGTACAGAACTTTTCATTAAACAAGCTACTTTTTTAAAGATGCATTTTAAGGAGCTCCAATTTTTATAGGAAGAAAACGCCACCCTCAGCTCAGCTGACTGATAAAATGGCTTGTTAAAATATGTTGCATTAACTACAATCTGTGACTTGGTGCCTTCTAATGTATATGGAAAGCTCAGCTGAGAGAAAGAAATGTTATCTAGAAAGGACTACTGAAATACTGGGCCATACATCTCTCTCGATATGTTATAATTTACCCCTCGTCCACACCAGAAAGCGAACTATATCCTATTCAGTAACAGCAATTCTGTAAGCAAGCAGGATATCAACCTATATTGGAAGATGCTGAAATAGCCTAATAAATTTAAAATACTCTTTGCCCTCAGGCTACTATTGAGGACATTGTTCAATATGTTATGAAGAGACTTCTCCATGGCACACCTCAAGGGAAATTTCTTATTGTTTTAGTATCAGGAATACGTGTGTTTCTGCTTAACAATATGTTTGCTTTTACCATTTTGACAATAAATTATAAGCTTGGAGATGTTTTCCTTTGTCTTATGGGAAGCTTAAAAAGCACATAGGTATTTATTGTGTAGTAACCTCTTTTCTGGAGGTTTAACCTCTTTTCTGGCTGTAGGTTATGCCCATTTTGTGTACCTTCTCCTTTTGCCCCTTAATTTAGCTTTCTTATTTACTTAGTTTGTTAGATATCTGTCACCTATTTATAGGACTTTTAAAGTCACCATTAATTCTCTCAAGGATAAAGCAGAGCATAAGTAAACCTACAAATATATCTTTAATACTGGCAAGTGACATATGTATCTCATGGGAAAGGAGGGTTATGTGGAAGGCTGAAATAACTTGGCACTACATATGTCCCCCAAAATTTACAGATGCAGATAACAGACTTTGAAAACTCATGATAATTAAAAAAAGACAAAAAAAAAACCATTGCCGTCGCGTGAATTCTGACTCACAGTGACCCTATACGACAGAGTAGAACTGCCCCATAGAGTTTCCAAGGAGCGCCTGATGGATTCAAACTTCTGACCATTTGGGTAGCAGCTGTAGCACTTAGCCACTACACCACCAGGGTTTCCAGTTAAACTATAGATACGTATTTCTCTAGGAATATTCTCCAAGGTTTTGGTTGTTGTTGATCACATATTCAAATGTTTCTCTCTGTCAATAGTCCTTTTTCGTCAAGTTTCTTTGTGACTATACTGTTTATATACTGTTGTTGTTGTTGTTAGGTGCTGTCCAGTCAGTTCCGACTCATAGCAGCCCTGTGTACAACAGATAGAAACACCGCAAGGTCTTATGCCATCCTCACAACCACTGCTGTGTTTGAACCCACTGTTGCAACTACTGTGTTAATCCATCTCGTTGAGGGTCTTCTTCTTTTTCGATGACCCTGTACTTTGCCAAACATAATGTCCTTCTCTAGGGACTGGTCCCTCCTGATAACATGTCCAAAGTATGTGAGATGAAGTCTTGCCATTCTCGCTTCTAAAGAGCAACTGATTTATTCATTCTTCTGGCAGCCCATGGTATATTCAAAATTCTTCACAAACACCATAATTCAATTCTTCTTCGGTCTTCCTTATTCACTGTCCAGTTTCCAATGCATATGAGGTGATCGAAAATACCGTGGTTTTAGTCAGGTGCACCTTAGTCTTCAAAGTGACATCTTTTTTTTTTTTTTAAATAATTATAGCATTAAAATTTTCTTCTTCACTTCTTGAATTTTATTTCAAGGTCAGAATTACATTCCAATAGTATAGTCACTATTTGGCTATAATTCTTACCTTGAGGTAAAATTCAAGAAGCCAAGAAGAAAAGTTTTAATGCTGTAATTATTTTAAAAAGTACATTTTGGAGCTATCTAACTTGAGGTCTGTAAGTCTTGGTGAGGTTTTTGTTATTGTTTTCCTATTTTATTGAGCATTTATTATGGAGGAGGCACTTTGTTAAAGCATGATATATGCAATTGCAGTTAATTCTCACAACCACTCTGTGAGGTAGACTTAATTACCCATACTTTTCAGGCAACGATACTGAGGCTGAAAGGTAATATAAAATGCCCAGGTCCTGGAAAAAATAGAATTTAAATCTTGGTTTAGTTCTACAGCCTAAGCACTTCAGGATTTTGCTAGGACTTGCTCATTTAGAGATTTCATATGTCTTCTGACGAATTCAACTTCCTAAAACATCACAGTCTGTGATGGATATTATCCATGAAATGAGGAGCTCTGACGTCTCTCAAAAAACTTCAGCTGGACTGGATCATCGCTTCAGGTCAATTCACCCTGGAAATGATTCTGCTCACGCCATGAAATTTTGCTGCTGCTTTTAGTTTCGAAGGACAGTCTCGCAATCAGAGCTGTCTGCCAAGCGAAAGCAGGTGTATGCAGATTTAAATTTTTCTGCAGGGAGCTGGTATTTGATCACGCTAATGAAATCCAATGTAATTACTCAACAAGCTTGGATGGAGAAATTTTGAGGGCCTGCCAGATAACAGTACATTAGATGATCACAGTTGAAAAACAGCATTGATCTAGAATTAAACAGACCTTCAAAATAGGTGAACATGCTTCTCGGCTTACAAACTGAAAACCCATAGCTGGAAGTGTCTTCCTTATCTTTAGATTTTAGCCAAAGCTAATTACTACAAAGCTACTGGACAGTGTACAGAGGTTTAGACTTTCTGTTTTCATATTTATAAGGTCTGCAGGCCAAATTTTAGAGTAACATATTCCATATTAAAGAGTAGAATTGTAGCTTAGTGAATATACTTGTTAGAAATAAGGAGTCTAGTCAGCAGGAGTTAAATAATATTAAAAAAATATACATAAGTCTTTGAAAAAAAGTAACCAGAAATCTTTCTGTAAACTGAAATCTATCACACCTTGACCCAGAAAATGTCTCTCTCAATATTTTAGTTTTTTTTTTTTAATTCATTTATGAAATGTCAGTTGATTGAAGAAATATTTAGGTACTTGCATTTTTTTTTTTTCTTTTTAAGAGCAGTTTTGATGTTAATACTGTTGTCGGTGTTGTGCTTATTAAGAGTAGCAAGTTCAGATGAATTCTTACCTGTATTATTCAAATTTAAGAAATTCTGAGAAAGAAATCAATGAAGCGCCAATGTATTATTTGATGATTTTTTTTGTTATATTAGACTTTACTGCTGACTTTTATATTGTTAATTCTTAAAAATATAATGAGTCATTGTCCAACATAGCTGTCTTACTATAGTTTAATACTTTAATTATTGCTTTCATTTCAATAAAAGATTGTTTTCTTACCATTATTACTTTAAGACACAAATGACATTCAGTTGACTGTATTTTCATGAGATGTATTCCATTGATTAAAATATTTATCATCACGCTACTATCTTTACTAACAAAGTGAAACAGTAAATTTTTGAGTAATTTGAACACATCTGCAAACATCCTTAATTAATTTAAATCTTTTCTGCAAATCTAAAAAAAATCGACAGAATCTTGTAGTAAAGACTTATTTTGAAATATAAACCTTTTCTAAAACATCCCCATATTTTTAAGAAGTAAAAGAGTCTCTAGTCACAACAGAGAATCCCTGATGGAGCAGGAGAACCGTGGGATGCAGATCTCAAATTCTCATAAAAAGACCAGACTTAATGGTCTGACTGAGACTGGAGGGGCCCTGGAGGTCACGGTCCCCAGACCCTTTGTTAGTCCAAGACAGGAACCATTCCCGAAACCAACTCTTCAAATAGGGATTGGACTGGACTATAAGATAGAAAATGATACTGGTGAGGAGTGAGCTTCTTGGCTCAAGTAGGCACATGAGACTATGTGGGCAGCTCCTGTCTAGAGGCGAGATGAGAATGCAGAGGGGGACAGGAGCTGGCTGAATGGACACGGGGGATACAGGGTGGAGAGGACAAGTGTGCTGTCTCATTAGGAAGAGAGCAGCTAGGAGTACATAACAAGGTGGGTATAAGTTTTTGTATGAGACACTGACTTGGTTTGTAAACTTTCACTTAAAGCACAATAAATTTTAAAAAAGGAAAAAATAATGGAGTCTCTGGTTTTTACTTTAAACCTAAAAAAAAACACTTTAATAAATGAAAATAATGGTTCAAAAGTCTTTCCAGTGTAATATAAGTTTCTGATATATCAAATATAAATTGAAAGTTGTTGAGTACCTTTATTTGTTGAAGGAATAAAGCATAATAATATTACATAAGTGTTAACTGAGGAAATTATCATAAATGTATAAAATAGCATTACAGTTAATCATTTGTAGAAAAAATTGTGGAGGTCAGAAATCGCCATGATTTTAACCTAAATCTTGGGTTAAATAATATGCCAGTTTTATAAGTTTACACCTTTTTCCAATAACATAGTTTAACTTATGAAATGTTTACCTGAACACTTGTATATGCCCTATTTTCTATTAGGAAAAAAATTCTACAAATAAAGATGATCCGTTAGCCTTTTTAGTAGCATAGTGGTATAGTTGACTAGTATTATTTGAAGTCAGTATGTAAAAAATTGCCATAGATGACTATCAGTATAGTCACGATTAACTCACAAAATTTATGTAAAATTCAGCTGAAACTTATATTAAATATATTTGAAGTTACCTTGGTCTAAAATGAAAGTGCTAAAAATATTGCAAAGAGGGAGACGTCATGTAGACAAATCAGAATGTCTTTTTAGAGGTTTATGGAATGCAGGAAAAACATACACAGCACAAAATCAGCGGGCCAAATTATTTCTTTCGTAGGAAACTGTATCAGATATTTCTTATTGGCATAGAATGAGTTTACATGGCAGTTTCCAATCTTTGTTCTATGGAAAATAAATATTCTGATTGATTTTACAGGACATTTCATATAGAACTTTCCTCTGTTAAATAAATTTAAGAAAAAACACTTGATTAAAGTATATATGTGCATTTTTTTATATGTGTATATACATATATATTTATAGGTTTCTTTAATGCAGCAAGCAATTCACAGAGCCTTTGTATGCTATTGAATAGTTCAAATCTCCAAAGAGAGAATATAATATGCAATCTTCCCAAATGTACTGGGTCACCAATTGTTTTTCCTCACAAAATTCCAGTGAAAATATAACAAGTGTTTCTCTGGAGTTTGGTTTGGATAATAAATTCCTTTTGAATGTCTTCTTTGACTAGCCTCACCTGATCGATTACTACTTTATAATTCAAAATAAAATTAATTGGTACATATTAGTATCTGTATGTATGTGAGTGAGTGTGTGTGTGTCTGTGTCTGTCAATGCGTAGTAGGTGTTGCTTGGTAACAGTGCCTGTGTTCTCTCTGTTTTCCTCTATTCCATCCTTACTAATGAGAAGATATTAGTGTTTAGTAAACGTGAATGAATATACTGAATCTTGTGGAAGTAACATTCGCTTGCATCAAACTTGTAGATATTAATAAAAAGAGTGAGTATGGAGGTGGGGAATTGATACACCCAAAGAATAGAATTAAGATCCAAACTATTTAAGGCTAAAAGCTGGGCTGTAATCAATTTAATATGAAACGCAGCCATGTTAAACACAGAATCTTGTATGTGTCTTAAAACTGGATTTTCCAAGGAGAGAATATAAAATACCTGGGAGGTGTATCTTGACAGCAATTAATGCAGAAATATTCTGGGGGGGGGGACTGCAGTGATTGTTTACCACAATTTCAGTATATGTTAAAAATCTCATGCAGCTACTTAAAAGGCTGTCAACTAATGTGTGCTAAGAAGGAAGTATTTCACTACACTTTGCATGTGGCAATTCTTATTTGGAATAGTGTAGCTATTTACAGGGGCAAAAAACAAAAACTGAGATTTGTTACGCTAAGATGATTTTAGGTGCAAAGTGGAAGGATGATGGCTAGGAAGTGACCTTCTGAGATAGCTGGGGTTTGCTTGGTTTGACCAAATAAAAACGTCGGTAAGACATGACATAGATTACTTTAATGACTGTTGTTGTTGTTATGTGCTGTCGAGTCAATTCCGACTCACAGTGACCCTATAGGACAGAGTAGAACTGCCTCCATAGGGTCTCCAAGGAGCAGCTGATGGATTCAAACTGCTGAACTTTGGTTAGCAGGCAAGTTCTTAACCATAGAGCCAACAGGGCTCCATTTTAATTACTATCATGTAGAAGACAATATTAATTTTTTTACTTTGGAGGCAGTGTATTATAGCATACTCTTTAGGGTCTGGAGTATTTTACTTTCAAAGCTTAGATATGTGTCTACTAGTTGTATGGTCTTGAGCCATACTAGCAGCATGAGCTGAGTGTTGGTTTTCTCATTTATAAATAATAACTGGGTTGAAGAGGTGTTTGTGCCAGATAATTAAATTAAACCATTTATGTAACACACCAATAAATGGTACCAAGTATTCATATTTCATTGCTCAAGGTAGCAGAATTAATATCCATAGAGACATCACAGAGAGGTATCAAAAAAAAAAAAAAGCCCAAAAAACCCAAACCCATTACCATCGAGTTGATTCTGAATCATAGCGACCCTATAGACAGAGTAGAACTGCCCCAAGGAGTGGCTGGTGGATTTGAACTGCCGACCTCTTGGTAAGCAGCTAAACTCTTAACCGCTTTGCCACCAGGGCTCCATAAAAAAAAAAATATATTTCACCTTAATATGAAAAATATCCTTCAAAAATCTACAACTAAATTTTAAGCTCATGGACTTCTTTGGAAAAATTAGCATTAGGGAGTAGATTCAATGAAAAGAATTCTTATACTGGTGGAAAGGTGGACTAGAGGAAACATTTCAAACAAAACATTGGTTTTTTTTTATCATCTCTGATTTTATGAATGTCAAATACCATGTTCATGGGCTCATCCTTATAGGAAATTACTAGTTATTTTATAAAAAGTCTTCATACTCATTTTAGAAAAAGAATAAAGGCAAGAAAAGAGAAACTTTACTATCAAACTTACTAGAGTTAATTACTAGTAAGATCTTGGTTTAATTTTCTTTGTTTATATCTTTATACAATGTGTGATGACTATTATTTAAAGATAGTCTAAAGCAGTGATAAGAAGTCAATAAATGTCAGCTAGTGTTGGCTTTATCTGCGATAAAAATAAGCCCGTTTGGTCTAACCTCAGGAAATCGGCCCAATTGTTGTTTTTTTTTTTTTAATACTTTTCATATAATTGTTCTAAATTTTTAAACCAGCTATAATTGTTAGGGTGATCTCAGTTTTCTGCCTTCAGTATCATCATCTTTCACATTTTTTCATTTCTTTGTCATCTGCATTTTCAGAGTTTCTGGAGTCTTTGTCCATTCTTGATTTAATTTTACTGCCTCCAACGTGAGTGCATTGTGATGTCCTTCTTTTTCTTATTGACTTCCTTTTTATCTCAAACAAATTTTTTTTACCTCAATCTGTCCTCTCCTTACGGATTTGTGCTTCTGCACATACAGCCTATGTCTTAACTCAGCCCTTTAATTCTCTGAACCAATGGAATATATACACAAAAAAAATTAATTCTGGGCATCAGGGCTCTTTTTGACTTTGCCTCTGCTTACAGTGTTTTATTTGTAAGATATTATTGCAGAATGTAGCATTTCGTTACATATAACAATGCTCAAAAGCAGTATTTGTGCATATACTTTTCTGACCGGTATCCATTCACCCACAGTCTCAATTCTTCCAAGTTTATCCTCGGTGTAAATTTTTCTGACATTCTTGTAATATGCTGATGGTTAATGATAGTTTCCAGTAGTGGTGTCATTTTTTATTTCCCCCAATCTTCTTCCTTTTTTCTTCTTTTGGTTTTTCCTTCCACTGTCATTGTTGTTAGGCGCTGTCAAGTTGGTTCCGACTCACTGCGACCCTATGTACCAAAGAGTGAAACACTACCCGGAGTCCTGCGCCATACTCACAGTTGTTTTGGTTGAGCCGACTGTTGCAGCCACTGTGTCAATCCATCTCGTTGAGGGTTTTTCTCTTTTCTGCTGACTCTGTACTTTCCAAGTGTGATGTCCTTCTCCAGGGACTGATCCGTCCTGACAACATGTCCAAAGTATGTAAGACGCAGTCTTGTCACCCTTGCTTCTAAGGAGCATTCTGGTTGTACTTCTTCTAAGACAAGATTTGTTCATTCTTTTGGCAGTCTATGGTATACGCAATATTCTTCACCAATACCACAATTCAAAGGTGTCAATTCATCTTCGGTCTTCCTTATTCATTGTCCAGTTTTCCCATGCATATGAGGCAATTGAAAATACCTTTAATCTAAATGGGTTTAATTTTGCTCTTGCAAGCTATGTTTACTCTTCTTGCAAATGTTATGCTATGAGAACCTACATAACATATGATTTTCTTCTCATTCCTATTGTAAGCCATTTGATCAGGTATGTTTTTTTTTTCTCTGTATTTCAGAACAATGTCTTTTTCCTTTCCTTTGTTCTGGAGTATTGTTTATACATTCTATTTCGAATTATTATTATTTATTCTCATTTACTAATTTTTGAATGAGGAGAGAAAGGTTCAAACTTTGCATATGTCAAAGCTTCACTTGGGACCTGGCTTAATCTCAAATCCTAAAATGGATACCAAGGTAAGTGTGCAGCTCTCAGGCCATTTTCTTGTTATTAAGTAATCGTATATCCATGCTACCTGACTGTATTGACTTGGGATCTTCCTTGTTTTCTGACACTCTGAACTGAAGGAGTGTATGAAAAATTATAATCCCTAGCATGTACTATTATCAGGTGTCTCTGTGCCTCAGCCCTCACTTACAACAGGCCTTCCTTTTAACCAGCTCCTCTCTTTATAGGAATTTCAGTAGAAGGATAGGTGAGGTTACTTCAAAGGTATCCACATCTTCCATTTAAAAATACTTCCTTAATTTTTTCCAAATGATTTGTATAAACTAAAATAAGTTGAGACAAAAATGTCTACTGCATAATATTAAACATGTATCTAGGAAGAATACAGCCCTGGTATGGCACTTTCCAATGGTTTAATCTAACACAGTGAAAAAGTAGAATGCATTATTAAAATATTCAGTAAACTCACAAAATGTATAACGTGCACATTGCATACCATTTTCTTTGTGGACAAAGGCTCCCTGAGGAGATTCAGGAATGCCTTTCCAGACTGTGATTGGCTTGGGATAGCCGGGATCCATGGTTTTCATTTCTTCACTGTATCTCCAATATCTAAAAAAGGAAAAAAAAAAAAATTGTGCATAGGCAAGGAAATTGTGTATACAAATAGTAATAGGTAACATTCATTACATCCTTACTGTGTGCTTGGCACTATTACCTGTATACCAGTTTCTGATTTACAGAACATGAGTTAGGAAGCTCTGATTTAAATCACTGGAAAGACACTGTTACAAAACATTCTCTTATTTCTCCTGCATATGTTAAAAATGGGTACGCTATTATGTATTTATTCAGCTTGACAAAATTAATAAAAAAATGCTAGCTAAGCATACGTATGATTCAAAAGGTTATTACAAATCTATGTATCAATTAGAGGTTTTCATGAGTCTTTTTTTTAATCTTAAGCAGCAGAACACTTTTTTGAAATAAAATCGTAAGCAGAATCTCAACTGACTGATTCATGCATTCTTTTATTCATCAAATATTTACTGAGTGCCTAGTATGTTTGTGGCACTTTTCTAGGTGCTAGAGATACAGTCTTGAACAAAATAGATATGCCTCAGCTTTCATCGAGATGACATTTTAGGGTATGTGGGAGATACAGACAATAAGCCAATTAGTCGATGAACACATACAATGGCAGGAGAAAATAAGAGTCATGAAGGAAACAAAGCAAATAAGGAGTTATATAGGAATAGGAGAAGTCATTTTAAAATAGTGGGCATAGGAGTCCTTTCTCTTTGATAAGCAGACATTTGAGCAGAAAGCAGAAAAGAGTGGGGAGTAAGACAGCTTTTTGGGAGAAGGGCATTCCAGACAAAGAAGCTAGTGAAAGATCCTATGCCAGGAACATGCTTTGAGTGCTTGAGGGTCTACAAGGAGTCTAGCGTGACTAGACTTCAGCTAGCAAAGGGGTAATGAAGTTAGAGTGGGAATGCAAATCTATAAGTACATAGGGCCTTTAAGCTAGAGCAAAGTCTTCAGTTTTACTTTAAAATAGATGGGAAGCCGAAGTAGATTCTGAGCAGAGGAACTGCAAGATATGGCTTATTTTTTAAAGAAAGATTCTGGTTGCCTTAGGTATGGTAGATTGAAGGGAATAAAACAGAAGCAGGGATTCCAGTTAGGATGTTATTGCAGTAATCCTTAGATTAAGGTGTATGCTGTAGAGATGTTGATAATTCAAGGGATTTGGGATATACTTTGAATAAACAGCCCAAAGGAATTACTAGTGGATTGAGTAAGAGAAAAGGAATCTGAACCTGACTCGAGGATTTGGGTCTGGTCATCTGCAAGAATAATGTTCCTTTTCAGGATGAAAAGGAAGGCCAGGGATGGTTTGAGGAATCATGAGTTTGGTTTCAGGTATGTTAAATTCAGATGTCTGTTAGACCGCAAAGTGGGGTTGTTGATGAGGCAGTTGGGTATGTGTGTCTCGAGTTTAGGACAGGTCTTGGCTGGAATCTTTGGTATACAGATATAAAGCACATAAAAGCAAACTGTATCCATATCCAGAACTCTTTGCCACCCATCCCCTCACAGGATGGCCCTTAAGTCACTTTCACAGAACCACTAGGCTTCTAAGGATTAAACTGTGAACATAATTACTTTGGATCAATCATTATCATTC
The DNA here is from genome assembly GCF_024166365.1 of Elephas maximus indicus. Lineage (NCBI taxonomy): Eukaryota > Metazoa > Chordata > Mammalia > Proboscidea > Elephantidae > Elephas > Elephas maximus. The sequence goes on along the minus strand of NC_064833.1, from coordinate 53,734,837 downwards.
TGTATATTCTAAGAGTCAGAGGGGTTTATATCATGAATATTCAAGAAGGTTGACAACACTGGAGAGAACTCATTTGGGAGTTCACACTGATATCATACAGCTAGGCCAGGAATAATGCTTTATATGTTATCCTCTTTAATCACAACAAACCCATGAGATGGTCATCATTGTTCTCACTTGAGGAAGGAGAATCCTTGGAGAAAAACAGTAGATTTATAACCAGGTCTGTCAGATTTCAAAAGTCTCTACGTTTCTCATCATGCCTACCAAATTTTCTAAATTTATTAGACAACCCTCCATACACACTAAAATATCTCTTACTCTCTCGTAAAGAAGGAGCCATGGTGGCGCAGTGGGCAAGTGCTTGGTGGCTAACTCAAAGGTTGGCTGTTTGATCTCACCAGCCACTCAGCGGGAGAAAGATATGGCAGTCTGTTTCCGTAAAGATTTACAGCCTTGGAAACCCTATGTGGCAGTTCTACTGCGTCCTTTAGGGTCACTATGAGTCTGAATCAATTCAACGGCAATGGGTTATCTCCTAACATTAATATTCTAGGAACACAGATTTGGAAAATGATGGACATAATTTATGATCCCATGATTAGGCATTTTGGTTAAAATTAGAAAGGATAACTACTTTCTCAAGGTGTTCATGTGCCAGATCTATGGAGGGTTTTTTTTATCTCCAGAGCTGTGGGATCTTGTGCAGAAGGTTTTGCTATAGATTCCTAGAAACCTCACTCAAGTAACATCTGGAATATTAGTACATCCTCTATCTGCAATCTCATATTGAGAAACAATTTGTTTCAGAAAGTATCCCAATAAGTAAGCCACAACAGTTTATCCCAAAAGGAAAACAAATTGTCACGGGTGTTTGTAGAAGGTGCTTGTGGAACTGATCTCATGGACAGATACTTCAATGGAAACACTTCAATACTTCCCAGAGAAGTATTCAGCAGAAAGAATTGTGACGAGGCCTGTTTTGCTGGAGAACTAGTCAAAATCATTAGTGGATGGTTCTACCAATTGCGAAATACATTTTCTTCCACATTTTTGTTAAAACTGGAAACATCTGCTTTTAAATTATTTCTGAATATTCCTTTCCCATAGAGCTTTCCGTGATGAATATAGAACGGTTAAAAAAAAAAAAATTTTTTTTTTTTTAATGTGGTGGACATTGTACTGAGAATCCCAAGATCTCTTCTCTCTAGCAAATGTTTTGATGGGGTTTACAACAGTCATATATGTTAAGTGGATCTCCCATTTGACCCAAGAAAGCTCTTCATAGGGAAATAGTCAAATATCTTATTCAGTTGAGTCTAAGAAACACTTTTTTTTCCCACACTTTATATCTCTAAAAATCAGGATATACCTTACAGTTATATGATGTTACATTTATTATGATGTTATAAAAACAAACTGTGTCAAAGTTTACTTGGCAAGTTTTTTCCTTAATGATAGATCAAATCTTACAATAAATGGCATTTTTAGATGACAAAAACTACCTTAGAGCAAGCTTTTAAATGCTGCTAGCCTAGAAGTTTGGAATAATTTTAAATTCCTGGGAACAATGGGATAATATCATTGTCCCCAGGAATTTAAAATTATGTGGTTTAGGAAAGATTACTACATACTTAGGAACTAGATTTGTTTTTTGAGAAGTAGTTATAAATTATTTATGTAATAATCATACCTATATTTTATACGGGAACCCTGGTGGTGTAGTGGTTAAGTGCTACAGATGCTAACCAAAAGGCTGGCAGTTTGAATCCACCAGGCACTCCTTGGAAACTTAATGCGGCAGTTCTGCTCTGTCTTATAGGGTTGCTATGAGTTGGAATTGACAACAGCAACTTTTTTTTTTTTTAATATTTTATATAGCACTTTGTAGCTATAAAGTAAATTTATACATATAAATTATGCTACCTTATTTCACTTAAATCCCTCAGCCATTTTTTATTGTATATTACAATGTTCTATATGAAAATGTCCTGACCATAAATGTAGTATATATGGTCACTTGATTCAATCAATGTCAGAGCACTGGCCATTGTATTACTGAATTGGCAGAGCTGGAATTCAAATTTTGATTCATTGCTTAATAGGATTCTCTACCATGTTTCTGCTAGTATTTTCCTTTGTATAGCATTCCTAAAATAAATCCACCTGTCATTATTGCTTTCTCTTCTATTCACTCGTATACCATTCACTTACCAACCATTTTTTGAGTACCTGTATTATATGCCAGGCACATAAGGTTCTCAGAGATCACATTTCAAGAAAATATTAATGGAAAGTGAATTTTATTAGCCTCTCTTGGAGGAACATAATTCTGGTATGGATTTGTCAGAATAAAAGCATTTCTTCCTTCACTCTCTCCCCCAGCAGATAATGTAAAACTATAATTTGGGATCATTTCACAGTCTTTGAAAAACTCAACATAAGCTTGGGCCCTCAGGTTATCTGCTATGTGTCATCATTGATATATATCCAGTAAGCTTGAATAAAATTAGATCTATCTCTAACTATATTCAGAGCTCTAACTATATTGACAGCTTCCTTATAAAAGGTGCTGAGGTTCACTCATGAAGATAAGTTTGTATTTTAATTTTCAACATATTTGAACATATTACATGAACAAAAAAGCTCAGTCTACTGATTTTTGTTTCCCTTAAAAATAAGCTTATAGATTCACTGAGAAGTATATTAGCACATTCAGATTGGAAAACTATGGAAATAAACTATTCTTTGGGCTTAAACTTTTAGAAATTATGATGGGGAAAAATTTTGGAATTATAAGTAGGAGGGTCAGCAAATGAAAGGCTATCATAATAGAAACTTACACCTTTTTCTTCTGATTTATCAGTCATTTCTACTGTAGAATTATGACTTTAAACAGTTGATTCTTGGAAGAAAGTATTCCAAATTAATACTTCAAAATAAATTATGGTCAGAAATTAGATTTATTCATCATTTTTTAGCCTGGATCACAAGTCATATCCATAAGCTTTTCATGGAATAGTATATAACCCACAATATTTTCTTAAATTCCTTCTCTGCTAAGAAAAAAAAAAAAATGCTATGAAAAAGTCAGGAGTGAAATATTTCAAGGGGATATTGCTGGATATTGAACAAAAAGTGACTCTAAGAAACATTTCACATGGCCTTTCCATTTCTTCTTCCTATTTGTTCTCAATTCTTTCCTCCATAGTCAAGACTACTCACTTTTGTCAAGTTACCCCAAAACACAGCACTACTTATTTTTCTGTACTGAAAATATCACGTGAAACTTCACTCTAGAGACATTTTTAAAAACGCAACAGAACAGAAAATACTAATTTATGATGTCATATATTTTATAGTGTGTTCTTAGATGATTAAAAATACATTAAATAATTATTTCATAAACACACAACTTAATTTGGAATAAATATATTTTTTCTCTTTGACTATTCATGGTAATAAGAAAAACAAAAAACGAAACCAAAACCCGAAGGGGGTCTAAAATTTATCTTCTTTCTTTGAAAATATCTTCGAATTCTCAACAGTTAAGTTTAGAATGAAATATGGCACTAGAGTGCTGGGAATATCTGTGAGAAGATGCTAACAGATGATTTAGAAACATAACATTTTAGAGCTAAATGCTACGAGAAACAAAATGCATAGAAGTTTCAAATGATAGTATATGAAGAAAAGGGCAAGTAGGAATCTGAAGGACCAAGTTTTCTATAAGTGAATAGTTAAAACAGTAGAAAATTTTAATTTGAATTTACAGATTTAAAGAGCTGCTATTGCATCTACTTCAGCTGTCTCTATACTTAGGAGACTTCATCCAGAATTTTAATGCCACTTATATACCAATTACCCTGCAATCTGTGCCTCTCTGGACCTGACCTTTCCACTGAGACGCAAACGAACATATCTTACTCGACTTGTTCACTGGCTGTGTAACTGGCCCTCAGTCTGAATATGGACACTTCAATCCCTTAATCCCCTGTCTGTAGTACTTCTTCCCGCATATGTTCTAGATCCAGAAATGGAACCATTCACTAAATTATTTAGGTGAAAAACCTAGAAAATTACTTTTGGTTTTTCGTTTTTCCTCACTGCTAAAATCCAAGGCATAAGGAAAATTTGTTTTCATTTACATTCAGAATGTATCCTAGATCCATCCCCTGTACTCTACCTCTGCTGCTACTATCGTCTCTCTCATACTACTGTTTCCATAGACTTCCAGTCACCCTTCTTGCTTCCACTCTTGCTGCCCCTTCTTCACAAGGAACCTGGAATGATCTTTGTGAATGCTAATCAGACCATGTCTTTTTTTCTGTTTATAACCCTCCAATGCCTCTCTGTTGTATTCAGAATAAAAGCCACTTTGCTGTTCCCTACAGAGCCCCAAGTAATCCCTATGCTTTAGCTATCTTTTTTTTTTCCTTTCTTATTTCTAAATATCCAGCTTTGTTTCCACATTACTGCTTTTGCACTACTACTTCATCTGCCTACAATACACTACCCCAAATAGCTTCATGTGGCTAAAAGTTCTCCCCACCAACTTCCTGCTCAAATGTCCTCTTCACAGAGAGACCTTCTCTGACTTCCACACTAATTTCCCAACTAATCCTACCACCCATGTGTCTCTATAACAGCGTCACCCTGCTTTATTTCTTTGTAGCATTTCTCAGTGCTCAAATGATCAGGATTGCTTATTTGTTCACATGTTTATTTGTCTCCCCCAATAGAATCTAAGTGCCATGACAGCAGGAGCCTTGCTGGTCTTTTCTACTACTATATCTTTATTACCTAGCACATATCATAGAGTATATGTTTAAATATATTTTTTGAATGAATGAGTGTCATGGATTGACTTATGTCCCCCTCAAAATATGTGTTAACTTGGTTAAGCCATGATGCCTAGTATTGTGTGGTTGTCCTCCATTTTGTGATTGTAATTTTATGTTAAGAGGATTAGGGTGGTCACAAGTACAAGAAATTTCCCTGGGGTGTGGCCTGCACCACCTTTTATCTCTTAAGAGATAAAAGGAAAGGGGAGCAAGCAGAGAGTTGGGGACCTCATACCACTAGGAAAGCAGCACTGGGAGCAGAGAGTGTCCTTTCGACATGAGGTCCCTGGATCTGAGAAGCTCCTCAATCAGGGGAAGATTGAGGACAACGACCTTCCTCCAGAGCCGACAGAGAGAGAGTCTTCCCCTGGAGCTGATGCCCTGAATTTGGACTTGTAACCTACTAGACTGTGAGAGAATAAATTTCCCTTTGTTAAAGCCATCCACTTGCGGTATTTCTGCTACAGCTGTACTAGATAACTAAGACAATGAGTGAGGACTGGGCCAGTAGCTGTTTACAAAAATCATAAGGAAGCAGGCATCACAGCTATTCAGAATGGGATTTGAGAATGATGAATACCTGTTCAGTGTATTTTTGAAGATTTTTAGATTTTGCTATAAAGAGAACAAGATGCAGAGCTAACATATAACAGCACTTGGACCAAATCCTATTTAAAGATGTTCTTTCTCTAGAAAGCTATTTTAAATGATTCTAATTTGAGTGCTTTTCTAGAGTTTTTGCACTTTCTAGCTTACCACAGTACCTATCACTCTCTATTGCCTATATGCTACTAGTGCTATACTCATTAGTATGTAAGCTATTTGCCTTATCCCTCAAAGCAACTGAAGTTTTTCTACCTGGTTTAGATTATCTCTAAAGTATCTTTCTGATTTTGGTCTTAGAGAAATAGAAGCCTGTTAACAGAGCTTTCTTCTTTTTTTTTTTTTTCTTTTTTATAAGCAGAAAGAAGATAATGGGGGAGGAGAGGAATAATAAGTAAGAAGAAATTTTCAATGTTTGCTCTAAAAATATATATGCACCCACAAAAAATATATATGCACATATAAAATGGTTACTATTGATCAGTACTATAAATATACAGTCTATAAGGAAGAAGGAGGCCTGGTGGCACGCTGGTTGAAGAGCTTGGCTGCTAACCAAAAGGTCAGCAGCTCGAATCCACCAGCCATTCCTTGGAAACCTTATGGGGCAGTTCTGCTCCATCCTATAGCGTTGCTATGAGTTGGAATCGACTCAACGGTAACAGGTTTGGTTTTTTTGGTTATAAGGAAGAAAGACTCACTGAACTGTCATATAATGGTGACAATCAAATTAACTCAATCAATGTTGAAGTTAGATAGTTTACTATCTTTTCCACCTACTTTTAAATCTAAAATGAATATATTTATAAAATGTAGTATGTCTGGAATTGTACAATTATATATACATAAAGTAATCTGTTTATGAAACATCTAAAACTCATGAAATCTTCAGAACAATAATAATTTTGTAAACTTTAACATAAGGTCACACATGGAAATTAATCTTGCTTTCAACATTTACAAAACCTACAATACCAGTTATTTAAACAGAACTTAAAATAATAAAAGCATTTCTAAACATTTGGCTATATTTTGCATGTGATTTTTCAAGTAGGAAACACACAAATTAAAAACTGTCTTTCATTTAGTGCAGTGTTTATTTTATTAGAAATTCTGATATCTAATCTTCATTTATTTCAGTGGTTTGAGTTGTCCCATACTTAATCTCTGAAACTAAATTTTTCACAAAGTGCTAAATTTCTAGAAGGGAAAACATTTTAAAAGTAATCCCTGCACATGTGGAAAAAATGGATGTCTGATAATGAAATGGCAGTTTTCATTATCTATGAAACGCTCATTAAACCTGTTTTATGAATGCTAAGCTTAGTCACATTTTCTATCTTCTAGAAGTTAACTTCTCCAATGTGTCTTCTCAAGTTTTTGTTTCTACCTCTTTCTAAAAAACAAACAAACAAACAAACAGCAACACTCAACTGTGTAAGCAGCACGAGCTGGGGAGTTAAACTCTTAAGGGTTGTTACTTTTAAAAAATATTTTAAAAATATGTCATAAGTTTGCAGATTTATTTCCATTACTGGGCACACCTAGCAATAGTGCAATTACAATTTGATTTTTCATTTTTATTACCTTTCTATTTAACATTAATTTAAATTAACAAAAATATAATCTTGGACTTACATATATTTTATACGCACTGGTATTTATACTAAGAAGCCCTGGCGGTGTAGTGGTTAAGTGAATGGCTGTTAACCTATAGGTTGACAGTTCAAACCCCCCAGTTGCTCCATGGGCAATGACGTAGCAGTCTGGTTCTGTAAAGATTACAGCCTTGGAAACCCTATGGGGCAGTTCTACTTTGTCCTATAATGTCGTTATGAGTCAGAATTGACTTGAAGTAACAGGTTTGGTTTGGGTTTTGGTGGTATTTATACTACCTGTCAAAAAGTGGGCAGGGGGTGGAGTTATGTATATAGTAGCTTTTGTAAGTCATATAACTAACAATACATTTATTTTTTCTGACTATTGTTAGCAGTGTCATAACAGGAAAAGATTATAAGAGAGACAAAATAACATACCATACTGAAATCTAAAAGTATTTAGTTTAGCAATAGTTATGTTGGCTTACCATTCTTAATACCTGTTTGAGGTTACCTATGTAAATAACTTAAGAAACAGAACCCACAACTAAAGTGAAATTATTTGAAAATGTTCACAATTAACAAAGGGCCAAATTTAAAAATGTAATGTTGAGTATGAAAACACAAAAAGCCTGTGCTAAAAAGTGTTTTTTTTTTTTTTTAAATGAAGTATGATCATAATGAAATGCAAAGCAAACATACATATATACATTACCTAGACTGGTTTATACGTATATTAAGATTATGGAGAAATAATATATACTATATACATGTATATGCGCATTCATAAAAAAGTCACATTAGTTTAATATTTATACACAGAGTCAAATTTTTGAATATATTTGAGAATTGAATATCAAATTATTTTGAATATTATTTAAACATATATTTCAAAAATATTTTTGACCACATCAGCTCTTGCATTTATATCCACATAAGTGGATTTATCATCAACAGTACGTTTCTGTGACAGACCAAAAATGCTGACTTCTCTACTGTGATTCACACATTAGTTAACTGCTTCCCTCAGGAGAAGTGTGTACTGACCTGTCTCCCTTGAAGAAATAGGTTTTGCCAACATCCTCCCACCAAATGGCTGAATCAATACCGTGAGGGGGAATTCCACTTCCAAGAGTAATCAAGTCATGAGGGTAACCAGGTTGAAGGGTAGTATCCTTGAACACCCAGTATTTGTTACCTGTGTGAAATAAATGCAAATGTATAATGCATTAATTCAATTTCAGGAATTACTGGGATCTAGCTATTAATACAACGCATTTAAAATGATTTTACATTAAATCCAGTAAACAGCTCAGTACGGGTCACCTCTGGAATAGCAACACTATTTTTGAAACATCAATGTAATTTTTAAAATTGCATAGAGTGAATAGCTATTTAATAATGCAATTTGATTTTGTGAGTTAATTTAAGAAATAAAATAGACATACAATTTACAAATAATTAAATCTGGATCAAGGATTCTTCTTCTAGGAATTAGAGGCTTATTTCTGTTCAAGGCTAAATCATTCAGGTGTTTTGCACACTCTGTGTGGCCTTACTGCTTTACTGATTATAACCGCTGTAACACTTCCTCTGTGCTGGCTCTTTCCTTTTATTATACAAACATTCACAGATCTCTTTCGTCTTATAAACTCATCCTCCTCTGACCTTACGCTCTCTTCTAGCTGTGACACGATCCCTCTTTTTTAGGGTTATAATTGAAGGGAAGAGAAATTTGAAGAATTTTAACCCTGATGTTTGGAATTGCTGGTGCATGGCACTATTAAAAAGCAGACAGACTTCAATCAGTTTTACTGCTGTTTTGAATTCTCATCGCTGCGCTGGCAGACCGCATCACCTCTCCCCTCTTTGCTCTGCCTCCTTTCTTGTCTCCCTGCCTCCAGCCTGTCTCTCTTTTATTTATTTTTCACAAAGTTGCTAAAAGGATCTGCCTGAAATACATACCTGATTATGCCTCTCTTTTGTTTAATTTTTTTCAATGAGAAGCCATTGAAATACAAATTCACGTACATGTTTTTTCAAGGTTCTTCTCAATATGGATCTCTTGAAATAGTACTGCATTCCATTTATCTCCCTTTCTGGGAAACTGGTATGCATCTTTCAAGACTTATTTTGACAACATTTCTCTGGAAAGCATTTCCTACCTGAGAAAGGTAGACCTCTTGAATTGCTGGAGCACCCAGTCTTTACCTTTATCATATTACTTAGTCCACTGTATCTTCATAAATCACATGACTGCCACCCACTCCAGGCTGTAAGCGACTCGAGGACAGACTTGATACCTGACTCATTGTTTTCCTGCAGCACCTGGTATGATGCTTGAGAAGTAGCAGGCGCTTAATAAATGGTCATTGATTGAGAAAAACATGTTTAACATGACATGAGTAATCAAATATGGGGCCCTTGAGTGGTGCACATGGTTAACGCACTAGGCTGCTAACCGAAAGGGTTGGCAGTTCAAGTCCACCCAGAGGCACATCAGAAGAAAGGCCTGGTGAACTACTTCTAAAAAAGAAAAAAAAATACTCATTGAAAATCCTACAGAGCACAGTTCTGCTCTGACACACGTGGGGTTGCTACAAGTTAGAGTCAACTCAGTGGCAACTAGTTAACTGGTTAATTAAGTATAGCATCAAAGATATAACCACCAGAGACAATAAAGACTTTATAATATTGTGGGGCATTACTTTAGCATGGCAATAAAAATGAATTTTACAACCATATCAAGTCTGAGAAATGTAAAGGCATGTCCCAGTATTGTGCTGGAAAGCCACTGCATTTAAGTGATTATATTTAACTGTATGTTGGGAAAGACTGTTATGAAAATACAAACTTATCGTGGACCATTGTTTAATTTGAATAGTTTATGAAGAAACAATTTTGCCCCAAAGATCCAGGATCACTTCCTTGCCAGAGACTGCGAGACAGAAAATCCAGAGAGCTATTTCTTAGCTTGTTCTATGTTTTAGTTATATCTCTGTGGCATTTTAAATAGGAAGTCCTGAAACAATAGAAGAAAAAGAAAGGTCTATTCTGTTTGCTTCTGTTTGGTAACTTATTGCATGCTTTCCTTTCATCTCATTTTTAATTAGGAAAGGGCGTACAGTTTGAACATCTCCCAGGCTGGCTATTTAGAGTAAATCTTTTATCAGCTCAACTCAGCTGGTTGTCCCTTCTTTCAAGCAGAAGCCTTCTAGCATGCTTCAGAACGCTTCTGTTTGCTCGTCCTTGCAGTTTCTAATGCTCTTTCCAGGCCTGGTTGTGCTCACACTAGGTTCATCAAACCCCAGGATGCCCTGGGCAGATGTAGCACTAGAAAATGTTACAGAAGCTTAGTTTACAGGGAGTCTCAGGAAAGACAATGTGAGAAAAACAAAAAGGAGTTTATAGTTCTAGGAAATTCTTGTTACTCTATAAAAACTATTTTTTAAATGTATTTTAAGAATACTTTCCAATACTGTTGGTTGGTGTTTTCCATCAATAAAAGGAACAATATACCTTTCATTTTTAATGATCAAGGCCTTTTACAGAAGATCTCAACTAACTTTATCCTCCTGTTAAGAACACCACCAAGGTATTTAAAAATGCACTTATGTTCCTTTTTAAAAACAGACAGAAAACTCATTAGTAAACATCTGTTGGAAGGTTGCATGAAAAAGATACCAGTGGTTATACACAGAAAGATTAAGAGAAACAACACCTTGCCTGCTAAGTATTCGTGGCATAGAAATCAATGAAAAGATTCGACAATTACTATGAGTTATACATTTAATTTTCCAAGGTTTTTTCTTTTGTACTTGTTGAGGTAAGATTTTCACATGACAAAACTGAAGTGACTTCATTTCTATTTTTCAGTTTTTGAGTAAGTATGAGAAATTCATATTCAACTATTTTAAAGCTTTAATGTATGAGAGGCCGGTTTTTAACCAGCTTAGCATCACAGTCTGGGCCTCAAGGAAAATATTGCCTCTTCGACAGAATGAAGGCATTTACTGGATTTCACAAGGAGGGGGACGTATTCTGAAGCAGGTGGAAAAATTGGTCCTTAGTGACATTGCACTTGGCTGAATGCAGAGGATAATATCAACAAATCAGAGTAAAGACAGAGGAGGGTTTATAAATAAAAATAATCTCAAAGAATGTTTAGAGTTGTAGATATCTTTAGAGATCATCTACTCCAGTGATTTTTCAATGGGATTCATCCATCCATCCATCCAACATCTGTTTACGGACAGCCTATTTATAGCCAGTTACTGAACTAGGCACTGTAAATACATCCAGGAAAGAAACTCACAAGGTTCTTGCCTTTGTGGAGCTCATGGACTAGTAGAAGAGACAGAAACTTAGTTTTTAAGTTAAATGCTACTCACACAATGAAAAATGTACTGCTTAAATGACTTTTTTTTTTTTTTTTTAAATCAAGAAAACAGTGCCTTTTCTGTAAGCAAGATTCATACATGCATTTTTACCCTTGAACTGAGCCACTGTTACTGATGGGAGTGATTGTATTGTTCAGATGGTCCAGATCAGAAAAATGGTTGACATTCCAGCCTAACACCTTCATTTATTTTACAATTCATAGACGTTACATGCCTAAAGCCACACAACCAATTGCTCCTAGATCTGTAGTACAGTTCAGGTGCTTTAATTCATTTTTCATCTCACTATTCCAAGTTGACCTGGAAAGAGAAACCATCCATATTCTGGCTTTCAGAATTTATGATGATTTCCGGCTTCCTTCCCACTTTATCAACTAATCATTCCACATTTATTAATGGAAGTGTTGATGAATTAAGCTATTATATAATGCTCATCCCTTGCTCATTGTTTCTTCAGTAATCAGATAACCTTCGTGCCTTATTACTAAAAAGAGAAAATTCCACAGTATTTTTTTCTCCTTTAAGTTCACAAAATTAGAATCTATTAGAACAATGTTTCAGTAAACTAGAGCTGCTAACTCAGGGCTGCCTATTTTTGTAAATAAAATTCTCTGGGAACACACCCACACCCATTTGTTTCCATATTGTCTATGGTGGCTCTTATTCTACAACAGGAGCCTTATTGGTTATGATAGAGATCACATGACCTACAGAGTAGAAAATACTATGTGGTCTTTTAAAGAAAATGTGTGCCAGGCCCTCGGATTAGAACATAAATTCCTTAATGGTGGATTTTCTTCATATAAGTCTGCATTTAGATATTACCAAAAACAAACCCATTACCGCTGAGTCAATTCTGACTCATAGCGACCCTATAGGACAGAATAGAACTGTGTTTTCCAGAAGTGCTAACCTTTTGGTTAGCAGCCGTAGCTCTTAACCTCTCTGCCACCAGCATTTCCATTTAGATGTTATTTAGTAAATATTGTTTGTTGGTTGATTTACCATTCAACAATTAAATATTCCTTGAGAAAATTTCAAAGGTTTAGGAAAAAATACTTATTTTCTTTGTTAGAGTCAGTGGTTTAATGGTGCATTCATCAGGATTGAAGTCAGATAGAACTAGGGGTGATAGCTCTCAAAATTATGAGCTGTGAGATCTTGGGCAAGTTAGTAAATCTCTCTGAGCCTTCCTTTCCTAACTTGTGCATGAGATGCTGACACCTCTCATGCAGAGTTCTGAAGATTATGAGAGAGCAAATGATAAACACCCACATCGTATCTGGCTCCTGGTAACCAACAAATAGGACTTATTATTATTATGTCATAATGATCACATTGGTTTACTACCTACATTAATAAATAATACCAAAAACACATAATTGAAAGTACACTGATCTAGACTGTGACAATTATTTAGACTAAGTTTTAATTTCTATATTTTTTGATGGGTTACTAAAGAAATTTGAATAAACGTGAGAGTCTGGGAGCCATATAACTTTTTTTGTTGCCAGCATTTATTTTTCTGAGTTCTACAGTATTATCTACTAAGCAGAGAATTTTGTATGATTATGTAAATGGGGCAGCGATGGAGGTGCCGTGTTCACGTTTCTCTTCAAGAAAGAACCTTTCCAGTTGAACTCGACTGCCTTAGGATCTTCCACATCCTTGAACCAAGATCATGCTCTTCTCCGGCAGCCTCTAATAAAAGAATGAGGGCAGCAGGGTACTAGGGTTCAGCCATTTCTGCCCCATGTGAGACTCTAACAGGCCTTCTTTGCTCCTGAACTCCCCGCTGGGTTCATCAAGACTCTTGTCCTACCTGCAGCACAGCCTGAGGCTCTCCCAGCCTGTTCTGCTTCGCAGTCTTTTATCTTTTATAGGTTTACCTCCCTCTCTCACAAACCTCCAGACCTCCTGACTCTGTCTCAGTGTTTGCTTCCCTCAGAACTCAAACTGACACGATAAATAAGAATGCAGTAAAGGTTTTTGAAAATAAGGAAAAATTTTAGATACTGAAGAGAAAATACAGTAATTTCAAATATACATGTAATACATGCAAGCAAGTATACATGAAATTAGCATAAGAAAAATATATTATGGGCTTTCTGAATCCTCATAAATAATCACGGGCAAATTATTAATGAAGATTTTAAAATACTAAATGCTTGAGCCTGGATGATCACTTCATTTCCACTTACAATAAAGACATTAATATTAAAACTCTCTGAAGCTTTACAGTGAAAGAAAATAACACAATTCATGTGTTACAAATCTAATTTGGGGAGTACCAAAGCTTCTGAATGTAAATTCCTTAATCTAGTGTAACTCACTAGATATATTTTTCCATTACCTCTTACAGAGAAATAAGTAATCACTGCACTCATTTATTTAGAGTAAAAGATCTTTTTTAGGTTTTCCGGTGTACTATGTAAGGAACAATCTATTTCTATCTCAAATGAACTTCATTAGCACTCCCTAAATGTTTCAAGAGCAATAGCATTTCTTAAGCAATCAGCTTTTCTGTGCCATTTTCCAGTGCCACATATTTCAGACAACTCTTCTGTCTTGGTACACATCTTTTGTGTGCCTTTATTACTTGCAAACTTTAAAATTTTATTCAAACCCATTGCTGTTGAGTCGATTCCAACTCACAGTGACCCTATAAGACAAAGTAGAACTGCCCCATAGAATTTCCAAGGAGCGCCTGATTTGAACTGCCGACATTTTGGTTAGCAGCTGTAGCACTTAACTGCTATGCCAGTTTCCAAAAACTTTATTTCCCTCCTCTTTTCCTGCCTCACATGTTTTACTTCCCATCTTACATGTAATTTTTGCCTCTTGAAACAAAACTGTCAAATAGGGTGATAAGTACTACTTAAAGTTATAAAGTGATAGCAGCAATACGAATTTCGAGACAACTTTTCAACTACTTGGTTTTGACTTTTACCAATTTTGACAATACTGGTGGATTCATTTTTAAATTTATTTATAATTTTTGAAGGAGATTATAGTAGCTCTATTTTTAATATAAAATTTTGATACTCTTATCTAATACCATTCGGCCTGAACATGACTAATAACTGAAAATGTAAACATTTGGCTTGATTATGCTTACCAATATTACTCTATTAAGTTGTGTTTACCTGAGCAATAGTGGGCTGGCTGCCTAGCACACAGCCTGCAGTATATTCAGATTCTGGAGAAAAGCTTATTGCTTCCCTGAGGTGTGATATACTTTCTGTTTCTGGGGCCATCTAACTGAAGAAACCACCTTTCAAACGTAAAAGACAACCACTCAGTGTCAGTTGCCAAATGTCAAGTAGAGGGATGACGCAGTCTGTTCACAACTTGGAATGATGCCAGATATACCATGTGATAGTCACACATAGCAAACCATGAGGCAGGCTGGCACTGAGAAAGGCCTGCACTTCATATATCTAGCCTCACAATTAAGTACAAGCAGTGATACTGAGTAGCATCTCGACAGGTGAAGGGTGACATTAGGTACTAGCTTCCTTAAATGAAATCTGCATATGTGAAGTTGAAAGAAAAAAAAATCATTTAAAATATTTATCTACTTACTTGCACTTCATTTCACACACACACAAAATTGAGGGCTCTTATAGGAAACACATGTGATAAAACATTAATAAAAATAAAACTACGGAACTTAGAATACCAGAAAGACCAAACCCAGTGCCGTCGAGTCGATTCCGACTCATAGTGACCCTATAGGACAGAGTAGAACTACCCCATAGAGTTTCCAAGTAATGCCTGGCAGATTCGAACTGTGGACCCTTTGGTTTGCAGCTGTAGCACTTAACCAGTATACCACCAGGGTTTCCAATGGAAATTAGAATAGAGAGCAAAAATAGAACATACGAAGAAATATAAAATACCAAAGATGGGATTAATCAAAATGTGGGCACAGAAACATTTTTCATAGTCATTTCCAATATAAGCACTTATTAGAAACTAAATTATAATCATTGTAAATACTAACATCTAAAAATACAGATTTTATAATATTTTTAATATGATCTCTTCAGTAATTGGGTCCATTCTATACTAAAACTGTAATTTCTCATCCTACTGTATTAATAACACTAGAACTTTAACCAGGTAGAGGAGAGGTTGCTGTGGAGTTAGGTCCCTCTGCTATGACAGGACACTCCACTGTATTATCAGTGGGCTCAACTATGGAGCTAAAACCAGGATAGGGTTAATTTGCATGCTCATAAATAACATGCTCTAGAATAATGGAGGGAAGGAGCCCTGGTGGCACAATGGTTAAGCACTCAGCTGCTAACCGAAAGGTTAGCAGTTCTAACCCACCCAGTAGCTCTGCGGGAGAAAGATCTGGCAATCTGTGGCAATCTGCTCCCATAAAAATGACAATCTACATGCAACCAATGGCATGGGACACTTTATGTACAAACTAGCGAATTGGAAACTAATTTGCTCCGTAAACTGTCACCTAAAGTACAATAAAAAATGTATTAAAAAACAGTAAAAAAAAATTTGCAGCTTAGGAAATTCTATGGAGCAGTTCTATTCTGGCACATGGGGTCATTACAGGTTGAAATCGACTCAATGGCACCTAATAACAACAACAGAATAATGAAGGAGTAAAATTCTACTACCCAGGGTCATCGATGTATGTAAATTTATAAATACGTACATAAGCTTTCCCAGTATAAACTGATGTGCCTACAAAAGCTTTTTTTTTTTATTTTAATAGCTTATTGAGGTATACTTGCACATGTTTAAAGTATATAATTTGTTATGTTTGATGTATGTATATACCTCTGAAAGCATCAGCATAATCAGATAATGAACAGATTCATCACCCTAAAAACTTCTCTCATGCCCCTTTGAATTCTGTACACTCCCTCCCACCCCAAATCCTGGATGTCATCATGCCACCACTGAATTGCTTTCTGACATTATAGATTACTTTGCTTGCTCTAGAATTTTATATGAATGCAGCAATATAGTTTGTATTCTTTTTTTGAATTCTTTCACTGAAAGAATTGTTCAATGGATTCTATCACTCAGCATAATTATTTAGAGTGTCATCTATGCTGTAGTATGAGTGAATGGTTTGTTCATTTTCATTGCTGAATGGTATTCTGTTACACGCACGATCCACCCAGGAACTCTATGCGCACGTAATACTATTCAGCAATGAAAATGAACAAACTGTTCACTCATACTACAGTTATGTACCTATTTTGCAGATTGATCTGTAAGTACTTGGTACTTTTCGATGCTACTGTAATATAGGATTTTTAAAAATCAATTCCTGTTTATTGTCAGTAAATGACGGTAGACAGTTCTTTATAGATCTTTTGATTTTCAGCATGTCTTGCAGACAGACGCACTATCTCTTTCTTGATTATCTTTCTAAGGACATCTGTATGGCAAATAATCTTGGATTATACAGGTAGTGTCTCCCTGCTCAGCAAAGGGAAGGTTTGTTTACTGTCTAGTATAATAAAGAAAATAACTCCCTTTGGGCGAAAAAGTCAGGCATGCTTATTGCCCATTTTGAAAGATTTAGGTTCTCTAAGGTTGAGGTTCTTCTCCTGTAATGTAACCCATTGAATGTATAGTTGCTACCTGCTCTCTCTGTCAGCCTTTGGGAATTGGGGCTCATATAACCAGCACAACTGGTTTTGTCTCATTTGTCTGTCTTGAGTCTCATGTCTTCAGCCAGCATCAATGAAAGTGAGGCAGTCTAATTTATGAGCTTAGAAATAGAAATCTCATACTCTTCATAGTTCTTGGAAAATGTACAGAAATTCAATTGATTTTTGTATATTGATCTTGTATCCTGCAACCTTGCCAAACTGAATTATAAATTCTAGAAGATTTTTTGTAGATGGCACCTGATTTTTTACCTAGACAATCATATTCTCTGTGAAAAAATACAGTATTATTTCCTCTTCCAATCTGGATGCTTTTTATTTCTATTTCTTACCTTACCGCACTAGATAGAACCAGTAGTGAAATGTTTAATAGAATTGGTGTGTGTGAACATTCTTGTCTTGTTCCTTAGGGGGAAAGCATTTACTTTTCACCATTAAATATGTAGGTTTTTCTAGATGCCCTTTATTAAGTTGTGATGTTCCCTTTTTATTCCTAGTTTGTGGACAGTTTTTATCAGGAATTATCAAATTCAACAGTAGCCATGGTTCAATCTGGCTGGATAAGCTGGGATAGACTTGTTTAGGACTAGAAATACTTATTTTGGTGGATAAACTTCACTTTGCATTTATTCAATAAGTCTTTGGTGAGGGTTTACCATATATTTCCACTATTAAGGCAGGGATCAGGAATCTACTACCTGTGGCCTATTTTTGTATAGCCCATGATCTAGGAGCAGTTTTTACATTTTTTAAAGAGTTTTTTTAAAAAAAGGATATATAACAGAGATCGTATGGTTTGCAAAGCCTAAAATATTTACTATTTGGTCCCTTATAGAAAACGTTTGGCAATCGCTGGTTTAAGTGATAGAGAATGTGATAATAGAGAGAGAGAGAGAAAAAAAAAATGGACGGAATCTCTTGCTGATATTCTAGGGAGATGGGCCCACATAAACAATAAATAAGTGAACTGTGTAGTTTGTCAGATGGTTTGTAGAAAATTAAAGCAGGGAATGAGGTTTGGACAGGTAGAGAGGAGGTGTAGATTGCCTCATGTTCCACAGAGCAAAACTGGGGGGTGGGGATGGTCTGCAGCTTTGGGATGAGGAATGATGTGGGCATCCTGTACTTTTTGAGGAGATAAACCAAAAACCCAAACCCGTTGCCATCCAGTTGATTTCAACTTATGGTGGCCCTATAGGACAGAGCAGAATTACCCCTTCGGGTTTCCAAGGAGCGGCTGGTAGATTGAAACTGCAGGCCTTTTGGTTAGCAGCTGAACTCTTAACCGCTGTGCTGACAGGGGTCCTTTTCAGGAGATACAGGCCTTAAATAGATGGTGTGAAGGCAGAGAGAGTAATTTTGATTGTGACTGTTGTGTTGGGGGTAGGGACGGGAGGTGGGGTTTACCAGAAGCCCAGAGTTCTGAGGCTCTTCTCTCCTGACAGTGGTGAGCTGGAAATTAGGGGAGGGGGTGTGCTTACTAGGAGTACCCAGTGGGCTGGCTCCCTCTGGATAAGCAATGGCATCTGGATCAGCGTGGCTGCATGTTCATAGCTGGACTTTGAGATTTATATGAATGCAGTGTGGAGAGTAAACTGGAGGAAGGAAGCTCCAGAGCAGGGTCTTTTGAGTGGTAAAAGTTCTTAAACATTTCCTGATATTCTCAATGTGTCAGAAGAGGCCACTGATAAGTACCACATTTTAGAAATCAAATAAATATGTGACAAGAGACAAAGTTATTCCTGTTGTTAGCGCCGTAAGAAACATCACATTGAGTCAAATTAGTGTTCAACCATATTGACTTTATTGCTTTTTACTGAAATGAGTGTTGAGAGGTGTATGAGAAAATATAAACAAAATTCGTCTTCCTGGGTTTTGCATTTTTACGAGTGCTCTGTGTAGCTCGGAGGGCACCACTTTAAAAAGGGTGGCCTGGGAGGGCAGTCTAGGCAGTGCCTCTCAGGCTGACTGCTGGAAGATGAGAAGGAGCTAGCCATTTCAGGAGCTTGAAGAGGCAAAGGGAATAAAAGTGAGAAGGCCCTGAGGCAGTAAAGAGCTGTCAGAACACTGATTTGTGGCTGTGGCAGTTTTTCCTCAGGCAGTTTTGTCAGAGAGCACTATTGATCCTGTGATGAGGCAGAGCCCCTGGGACAGAACTCAAACCCAGGGCTACCTCAGAGCTTATCCTTCACCTCTTTCTCTGGCTCATGGAGCCAAAGAAGCGTGCCAGGGAAGGGAATTCCCTTCTACGTCTGTGCCCCTAAGATCCGTAACTTTTAGCTGGTCTGTTTGCTTCATCCCCAGTAACACAATGCAAGTTCACTTCATTTATATGCTCACTATAGATAGCTGGAAGGCAATAAGATTAAGTCGTCACAATAGCAGCAGCAACAGCTGGCATTAATTGAGGGCTTGCATGTGCCATGTACTTTATATGTAGTAATTAATTTAGTAACAAAATAATTTCAAGATGGGGACTGACATTAACCCCATTTCCAGATGGTGAAACCCAGGCAAAGAGAATTGAGGAACTTACCAGTACATACAGCTGGTATTCAGAGTTAGCAATATGACAATCTCCATATTATAACTAATGTACTGAACTGCCTCTTATCTCAAAGTACAATTTATAAAGATAAAATAGATTCCAGGTATACCCTTTCATTTTATATGGGTAGGTTGGGCCTCAATTAGTTACAAGTGTTTTCCAAACCCTATGGTTTTCATTACCCTCCTCATTTCTACCATTTCTTCTATTTTGGTCCTCAGAATAATTGCTTATTTTGGTTAAGATATCCTCTTCCTTCCCTCAACCTCCATCCTTGTTTAAGATTATTTTTAATCCCATACTCTCTTGAGTAATACTTTCAGTCATATTCTTTCTGTACTCTAGTTCTCAAGCTTTAGGTCAAGTATGTTCTACTCACAATTGCCTCAATTCTCCAACCTAATCTGTCTCTTTTCCTTGTATTTTACCCGTGAATTTAAGTTTTATGGTTTTAAGATATCAGCAAGTGTTAAGGATAGGTGCCAAGCACTTGAGTAAATTCACTTTACCAGGTAATCTCACTTTTGAACATGAGTCATGTAGTACTTATGCAATTTAAATTTGTTACAGAAAAATGACAAGTTTAATAAATTTCATGATATATTCAGGTGAATTTTTCTACTCATGTGTTTACTTTGTCCCTTATAAGTAATTGCTTAGCTTATTGAAAATTATCAAATATATACTGATTAAACAAAATAAAGTTTAAGAGATTATATATAAAAATAAGTGAAACAGAATACTTTCCAAAGTGACTTAAAAAGAAGACTTACCATACGAAAAACCATCAACTAGAAAATTAAGATATATCTTTCATTTCACTTAATTTTGTATTGTGAATAAACAGATACGTTTTATGGCATAAAATCCCCTAGCTACCTAACTTCACTCAATAGATTTTAATTCTAAACTTCTAAGTGTATTACAGGGACTTCGTCAAAATGACCAAAACACGACAAAGCAAGACATGGGAAGCATTCTTACCTTTAAAGAAAACAAAATTCCCGTCACTGTTTTCATAAACTGCGTCAATACTAGGAGGCAGCCCCCTCCAGAAGTAAGTAATTTGCATGGGGTATCCATCCATCACCCTGTTGTTTCTCACTCGCCAGAACCACTGGTCCTGGAAAGCAAGCAAAAGCATCTCTCAGCAAACACACAGATCTCTGCAGCAGCTCCCCTTGCAATGGTGCAGCACTTCTAAAACCAAGATAATGTCGATACCATTTGCTTCCATTAAAACAGTCAAAGAAAGAGCTAAACCACTTGACTATAAAGATCACAAATGTTTTTATAGTACAGTACCCACAGAAAAAAAAAAGGGAGTGGTTAATAGTGATGGAAATATCACATTGATGAAGGGCAGTTTCACAGCCAATTATTGTAACTGCTGTAAATAAGTTGTACACCTGTAAAAAGTTGAGTTTGCAAAAGTTGTGTGATAGTTATATATATATATAAGTATGACAAAAAAAAAAAGAGTAGATGCTGAGGCTGCTTACGTACAACCAAAACATCCTGGGATTTGATTTCTTGGTTTGGAGTTTAGGGTCATGGTTTCCTGGGAAATCCCACTTATTGGCCTAGTAACATGTTTAGTGATTCTATTATACCTCTTAGTTTATTGCCTAGTGCCTGGGTCCTAAAAGCTTGTAAGCGACCAGCCAAGTCACAATGATTGGTCTCTTTTTGCCTGGAACATCAGAGGAAAAAAGAGGAATAGGAGGAGGACATGGAGTGTGTGGCTAATTGTCTCCATGAACAACTGTCTCTTTTGCCATGAGACCAGAACTGGGTGGTGCCTGGCAATGTTTTATATATATATATATGTGTGTGTGTATATGTGTATATATATACACATATACACACACACACATATATATATCAGAAGGGAAATGAAAGTAGATCAAGTTTTACTAATTGGTTAAAAAAAAAAAAAAACCTTAAGAAGCATCCTCTACTTAAAATAGGTCAATGACATCCTGATCTTTATATTCAGATGGCAGGAGAACACCTTTTCTGTACAGTTGTCAGTCAACAAGATGCCCATTAGAAGCAGAATTTAAAGGAAAAAAAAATTTTTTTTTAGAAGGAAAGAAAACTGAATTTCTCCTGTATGTTATTTTTTCATGCTGTACACTGCTCTGTACTCCTTGAACTTGTTATCTCTGTGAATATAATGGTCTGTCTGGGTCCCATGCTACATGGAAAAATCAGTCTTGCATAAGCCCATGAATGCTTGTATCTCAAGTGTTTAAATGGGAATTTCTATTAGGTAATTTTTAGACACTATTTTATTTCATAAGTTGGCTTTGCATATATGCTAGTAGTAATTATTATTGGTGTATCTTATCCTCTGTCCACCCCCTTCTGTAAGGAAAAAACAAAAAACAAAAAACCCAAACCCACTGCCGTCAAGTTAATTCCAACTCACAGCAACCTTACAGGACAGAGTAGAACTGCCCCACAGGGTATCCAAGGAGTGGCTGGTGGATTCGAACTGCTGACCTTTCGGCTAGCAGCCATAGCTCTTAACCACTAAGTCACCAAGGCTCCATCTATAAAGGCCCCTTCTATAACGGTGCTAGCAAAAAAAAAAAGAGGCCAGTGGCAACAAGCAAATAACAGATTTACTGCTCCAGAGGTTATTCCTCTTTCTCTTTACATTTAAAGCCAAAACAAAACTTACATTGTTGGAAAGGGAGAAAACAAATTATTTTTACCTCCATGGTCTGAAGACCTTTATATATCACACCCTTCTAGAAAATGGAGTATATGCTAAACATCTGCTTATGCAAGTAGTACTTTTGTAATCTTGTGATTCATTTTTTTTTTTTTTTTTTTTTAACAAGGAAGCAGCTGGTCCACGGGGTGGAGGGGACTTGTAAATAATTTTAAAGTTTTGGCTTCTAAAAAGAGCACTCAGTTTTACATTGCTCTTTCCTGCTTAATTTTTATTTCCTTTATGTAGCTTCTACTATGTGCAAGGTACTTTTCTAGAAATAGGGACTCCTCAATGAACAAAAGTCAGATATCCCTACCAACCTGGAGGATACTCTCTAGTAGAGAGACAGTGATAATAAATAAGTAAAAGGTGTAATGTATAAAATAGTGATAATAAATATTACGAATGAAATAAAGCAGGGAAGGGGCGTGAAGAATGTTAGCAGATGAGTGTGTGTTGAGTGAGAGTCTTCAATTTTAAAGAGGGTGGTCAAAGAAGGTTTCAGTTATAAGGAGAGTTTGCATGGAGACTTAAGTATCATTTTAAATATCCTCTGTCTATAAATTGATCACAAGCCCCATTTCTGAAAGGACAAGTTTTAGTGACTGCAGTGTGCCTTTACATCCTCTGTGACAGAAAGCTTTCTAAACTATCTTTTGTACTGTAGTTTTCATCTATAGTGAGAAGTTGCTAATATGTTCAGTAGAGGCACATCCTGAATAGCTACAATGTATATGACTCTGGCAAGGCTTCTGTCAACAGAAATAGTCATGAATTCATCCATGATTCCATATTACCTGTTGAATTTTTGCAAAACGACTATGCTTATCTTAGGGCAGAACTTCTTTCCTCCATTTGGGGGTTGTGTTCCTATCTTCAGACTGCAGCATTTGTCTGTCCCAAAGAGCCATCGGCCCTGTCTCAGTATGTGGGGAGATTTCAGCAATGTGGAGAGCCTTCTCTGAGAAAAACTGGAGTACAGTCTAGAATTTCCCACTGGTATTTTTTTTTTTATGGACCAGCGAGCACCTCCAGTGCTGCATGTGTTTGGTGAAACATCTCTTTTATGGCAGTCTATAATTCTAGCTCATAGCACTTAAACAATCTGATACCACCTTATTGCTTTTATGATTCAATGCCTTCCTCCTGTTCCACTGTGCTATATGCTTCATGTTGTTATTAGTCGTTATCGAGTCGGCTCTGATTCATGGTGACCTTATGTATAAGAGAACAAAACATTGCCTGGTCCTATGCTATCTTCACTTATTGTGCATTTTTTTTATCATTTATTTATTTATTGTTACACAGACTGCTGATATAATTTTGAAACTATTACAAATAAGAAACACGCTAATATTATTAAAAGGAAAGATTTTTATAGTTAAAGAAAGGAGATATATTAATCAATATTGAATTTCAATTAGAAATGTCAATATGATTCATGATATAAACACCCACACCCAATTGCTAGTTTGCTCAAAGGACACAGAAGTCACACTACCCCAGCAACAGTATTCCACATCTAGAATAAAGATATTTGGTTATAAATATCATTTCATCTATCCCCATTTAAATGAAATGGGGCTTCTACAGAATGGCTGATTCTAGTCCTGGAACAGGCAAATTGCAAGGTGAACCTGGAACAATTTGTTCTGACTAGGAAAGGCATCACTCAAAGACTAACGAATGTGTCAAAATATCACGGAAGCTAAAGAGAAGGGTTTCTAATAGTCAGACCTGAGATAAATTCAGAATCAAAAAGAACAGTGCCTGCAATAGCTTATAACACATTTAAAAAAGAAATATATGAGTTAAATGTAAAATGGACTTTCTGGTCACCAGTGGAGCAGGTCATTGCAACAACTCTTTCCATAGAAAATTGGTAACTAAAGGCAAAGAATTAACTACGGAAAAGAATTACGTTGCCTTTTCAATAGGAAACTGTTGATGAGAGAAAATTTTTTTAAGAAGAATGCCTGCTAAACATAAAAGGGAAAACAGAAATAGGAAAGTCACCATTTTGCAAATCCCAATGAATTAACTGGTTCAAGCAAGGACTACCATTGGATGCTAAAAATCATTTTACCTACTATAAAATATTTGCAAAGTACCAAAATTGCAGTTCACAAACTACCTGCTATTTAAAAAAAAAAAAAAAAAATTGCTTTTTATATTGAAGTAACTGCAGATTCACGTGCAGTTTTAAGAAATAATAAAGAGATATTCCTTATACGCTCCTCCTAGCTTTCCCCAGTGGTAATATCTTGTGTAACTACAATATCAGAATCAGGAAATTGAGATTGATATAATCCATCTACCTTATTTAGGTTTCACCAGTTCCATATGTACTCATATGTGTGTATGTGTGTGTACTTGTGTGGGTACATGTGAGTGTGTGCATAATCATGCTAATTTTAATATTAGAAAAGTGTACTTTTACTATGCAGAGATACAGCAGAAAAAATCAACAAGAGAAATGGAACTAGTTTAAAAACCAAGGAATTTAAGCTCTAGGTCTTTTGTCTGAGGTTCTAGTCAAGTGATCAAACTTTGCATCAGTGATAGTGGGGAACCTGAAATTACCTGCGTCCTAATGGAATGCAATGTAGACTGGAATGCATTTGAAGGTCACAGAATCACCTATGAAGTATTCTGGCCAAATATGTCAAAACTAGAATCTAATTGAAACTTTAGATTGAAGTTTTGGCTTAACTAGTAAAAAATGTCTGCTTCGAGCATTATGCTCTTTCAAGGACTATCTATATGGGATCGAATTGACAACAGGAACTGGAAGGATTAGCTAGGAACCTTAGGGGGCAGTGAGTTTATGTTAATGCAGGAGCAACAACTCAGAAGAGGAGGGTGAGAATGGTTGCCCAACTTGAAGTGTACATGTAAAAACTGTTGAATTGTACTTACAGAAATTGTTGAATGTTTTGCTGTATATATTCTCAACAACAATAAAATTAAAAAAAATATGTAGGGAAAATAACAGTTGTTAAATCTAGATGTTAGGTAAGCACGTTTTCATTCTTTCAACTTTTCTGTATTTGAAAATTTTCATAATGTTTAAAAAGTAATAAATACTAAAAAAAGAAAAAAAACTAGAAAATACAGGAATGTGAGAAGAAATAACTCCACATTATATTTTTGGAACATTTTCTTCTTGTAGGACTTTTTTATATTTAGATTCTTTTTTAAAAATTTAACACAAGGAGAAATGACACCTATATATCCTCTATTTACTACTTAATATCACCTTAAAATATTATTACATAAACTTCATAAATATTTGTGATGGTTAAATACTATTTTGGTTGGTGAACCTCCATTTGTTAGCAATTTAAATGTGATACTATAAATAATGGACCCCTTTTGTTTTTTTTTTGGTGGCACAGTGGTTAAGAGCTCAGCTGCTAAACAAAAGGCCAGCAGTTCGAATCTACCAGCTGTTCCTCAGAAACGTTATGGGGCAGTTTTACTCTGTCCTATATAGGGTCGCTCTGATTCGGGGTCGCTCTGAGTCAGAATCGACTCGACGGCAGTGGGTTTTTTTTTTTGTTGTTGTTGTTATAGTGGGTTATAGGGTTGCTATGAATCAGAATTAGCTGGATGGCAACAGGTTTGGTTTTTGGTTTAGTTTTATTATAAATAATGCTGCAACCGACATCTTTGCAAATTAAAAAAGAAACACAAATGCAGTTTGTGCCATTTCATTAGATGTAATTATGCTTCATTTGATAGTAACGTGGACTGCAAATACAAAATCACATGGTAATACCATATGAGTGCATTTTAAATTCATTAATTAAGTTTCACATTAAACTATCGTTTTCAGATTCACTGTCTTTACAGAGAATTGTAACAAGTAGTGTAGTGTTAAAAGAAAGAGACCAAGCCATTTATATTTAATTGCCTACATTTCTTTTTGAATATCTGGAAAGAAAAACTAAAATTATAACTTGGAGGAACAAAGAACTATATGAGGGAGGCTTAATAGATGTATCTGGCAAAGATAACACCCTTCTGAGAAGCTTTCATTATCTTACCCGAGAGCTGACATAAGGTGGCTTTTGGTATATAAATGTTACCGGGAAAACCTGTTCAAAGCAACCATTAGAATGCACTTTTTCACTAAGACAGTCATAAATGTCTGCAGTGATTTTGCAGGCACGATTTTCAGAGTTCATCAATCAAGGATTGACCAGACGTAATTCTGCGAGAAATGATGCAGCTGTATATCTCAATAGGTCAAATCATTTTGAGTATTGCCTGTATTTTTGAAAAATGTTCAAAACACAGAATCACTATAATAGAGGAAGGAAGGAACATATTAACAAGTGATTTCTGTAAATCATTTCTAAATTCACAAGTCTGGAATTTCCCCTAACGTCCTTAACGCTTTCACAGAAGGATATGTCATGCCCTTTGAATTTAGAAATGCAAACTATTTTAATAAGTAAACTGCATCTTTGTGTTTCAAGGGAAGTGAAATTGACATTTTCAGAATATTTTGTTTACTGCTTATGCCAACTTTATATGATACAGTTTATACTCTCTAAGTGGGAAGTGTTTTTATAGTTTCATTGAAAAATCTGGACACCATAGAGTTAGATGATATGTCAGCTACAGATCACTTTCATGTTAATTCATATTTATTAAATAAGGCAGAGAACAGAGATTTTTTTTTTAAATTAAAAATACACAAGTATCCATGCTATTGTTTTCTCTTCCAAGTGCTATACATGAATAATAAACACTAAAGAAGTGATGCTATACCCAAAGTTTGGTTTAATACAGAGGTCCCCAGGCTGCAGAAAATTCCACTGCCCTTGCTTGGCCTACCTCACAATTCACATTAGAATTCCTGCCTAACTGCTTGGCCTGCCTCGCAGCCATTTTTGCATTAAAATTGCAGTTCCTTTGCTTGGTCTGCCCTGTGAAAATCCTGGCGCCTGTATGGTATGATTAAGAATGTTGCTGACAAAACTTGTATTAACTTCCTACCTGTAAACCCCTTAAAAATAACTTTTTCCCTCGCCCTCTTGGAGCTCTTGGCAGCAATAGTTCCGATTGCTTCCTTTGCTTGCGCAACAAAATAAAGGTACCTTTATACTCTCCCACCTCGGTCTCTCATTTATCGGCCAATATGAGTCACGCTGAGCAAAACCTGGGGTTTCCACTCAGTAACAGGTTCATTTTTGATGAGAAGCAAAAGGAATATGTGTTGATGCTGTTTTATTTTTAGGTTCTTGTATCTTTTCTCCTATTTCTTCCTGAATATGCTCTTGCTTAGAAACCACTTTGAAATGGTTGTGATGAAGAAAAGAACAATTTACTTAGAAAAAAAAAAAAATGCTTCATTGTTATACTGTATTTAGGGAAAGGAGACACATTGTCCAGATATAACTGTACCACACTGCACTATGCCATGTTTTGTTTTGTTTTGCTCTTCCTTTAGGATCTAAGCACCATGAATATTGGCAGGGTGATCTAAATTTCAATTTACACATCATATAATTAAGTGTTGAAAAATATAAAAGGTTTCATTCCACTGCTCTAACAGTTCTGGATTCAAAAAAATGAATACTTCAAGAGTGTATATTCAGTCTAAAGAGGAGGAGAGGCAAAGAACCATTTCAAAATGCTGTGTGAAATACTGTTTTTGCTTGCTCTATAAAATGGGAACTACCATTTAGTGGATATAATGAGCTGGAAAACAGCTGTGTCATTAATACACCTATCAAGAATTAAAAAAAAAATTACCACGCCTTTATTTCTGACCTGAAAGAGATCGCTCATTTACAGTAAAAATGATCTTCTTGCTAAGTATAGAGCTATTTTTACTCAAGGTACATAGGGCAGTGTATTCAATTTAGTTTTTTAACTACCCAATCTAAAGTTGTCTCCTCAGTTTCTATCAAATCACCCCACTTTATTTTCTTCCTAAAACCGGCTGTTCTCTGAAATTATCTTGTTTATTTGTCCACCTGTATCTCATAAGAGCACACACCTAATTTGTCTTATTGAAGTACGGTATTCCTTAGCCTTGGAACAGTGCCCAGCACTGTTTGTTGAAAGAGTTCAAAGACAGAGAGTGACTAACAGTGACAAGAAAATGGAAAGACAGATAAGCAAATCTTTTGCGTGGTCCTGAATGTCAGGGATTGGCTGGTCAGTATTCAGCTTTGGTGTTCTCCTTCTCACAGAAAGCCTTCCTAGGTCCTGACCTCCTATGCCTAGAGCACCCTACCTCCACCTCAGCATCTAGAACATTGTATGGAAATCACCACTTGCCAGTCTGTTTCTACGTGCTCTTCTTTCCCATGAGCTTCATTATCGTTCTTTGCCTACTTTTTTTTTTTATAAAGACTCAATTCAGGCTTCACTACTCCAGGGATACTTACCTGCAACTATCCCTCCTATTCCCCAAGGACTCTTCTTGTCTTTTAGGTGACCCTCCTGCTTATTCCCAGAGGATCCTGTAACTCGGGTAATACTGGCCAAAGTACCATGAGATAGTCCTGTTGTGGAAGGTGGGAAAGGGAGATGTTTCATGATGTGACATAGGAAGAATCAAAGGGCTGAGCTAGGGCTGTGAGGTATTTTTTCAGCTTGGTCTTCAATCAGACATATTCTTTTCCCTCAGACCTCTGCCACAGCACAGAAGAGGAAACTCATTTGGCTGGAAGAATGTAGTAAGTACAGCAGACAGTCAGCATTAAGAATGATATACTGAACAGAAATAAAGAGATGACAATTAATAGACTCCACTTATAAACTCTAAGTGCAAAGGCCTAAGGGGGAGGGAGAAGGCAGGTAGGATACCCTGGAGGGAACATGCCAGAAGAAACGCATTTTTTTTTTTCCTTCAAAGGGACCCAAAGTTACTTGTCAACAAATTAGGTGTTAAAGAACTATGTTAAATTAGATGTTTACTCCCAAGAGAAAAGAGGAGATGGGGCAGAGATTTCCCAAGAAATTATAAAGCAAAAAACCCTGAAAGATTCCTAAGTGACTTCCTTTCAGAGTTCAGGAGCAGTTGTTGCCATAACAGAAGAAACTAATTCTCATTAGCATTACCTAATTGCTTTATGCTAATGTGCTCTTGAAAACATTCCCTCTGTTGTTACTCTTTTGCTGTGGTTTATTTACTTGCATAGAGAGTTCAAAAGGTAACTGCCCTTCCTTACACTCAGAGTAAATCCTGAAGGAACAACTTGATTTACAGTAGTGATGAAGTTCTAAGGCAGCCCTGAGGGAAGTCAGATTATTATAATCATTAGCAAATGGAAAGTAATTGTGCTACTGGTTTGTTTATTCAAGTGAAACAAATACGGTTTTGTCCACTAATCGCTTAACTGTTGAAGAAAAAGAAAAAAAAAAAAAAGAGAGAGAGATCTCCAAAATAAAAATAAGTAAATAAATGTCCTAATTATTCATTCAAACAACTGTGCCTTGAAGAACTATGCTGGTGGGGTCAAAACATTTTTGAAAATTATTCTGAGCAACTAGGAATCTAAAGACAGAAAGGAATTAAATAACACTGATATATAAGATTTGATACTTTGTGGATGTACAGAAGTGTAGTATAGTAACAGGAGTCATTTTTGCATAGAAGGGAAGATGATCTTTCTCACTTGGGTAGAAAGTTCATAAGTCAACAGAAATTTCAGAAACCTTTCAAGGTAAGGAAGGATGGTGTTGAAAACCCTTTCATAGAAAAACTGTACGGGTGTTGTAGGAAAGGAAGTTAACTCAGTTCACACCAAAGGAAAGCACAAACAAATTTATGCTCCATTAAACTTAAGGGTACTTTGGAGTGCCCTTCTATTCAGCACACACGGGGTCGTCATGAGTTGGAATTGACTCAATGGCAGCTAACAACTGGTGAGTAAGAGAGGACTACACATCTTGGGAGAAGGTGACACAGGATTTAAAGATTAGGAGAGAAAAGTTTAAGTGGTACCAGATGGGGATGGGTGTGCTGTGAGGGTGAACTGGTAACTAAGGACAACTATGCCTCATATAAACGGCATATGAAGAGGAAAGAAAGGAGCTTGATGGGGCAGCCAAAACCATAATCAACAAAATGGAATATATAATAAAACAGGAATTGAAATGAAGGAATCAAAGGAGGAGGAAATGCGGTAAAAATGTAGAATTGGAAGAGTCTGACATAGTCTATATAGCATTGCGCTATGTCTAAGGGGCAGATGTTTACTTGGGGTTAGGAAAGAAAACGCTAGGGATTTGGCGGGGAAGCATATAGGAGGAGATATGGTTGAAAGTTAAGTGCAATTGAGAATATGTGACCCTGCCTATAACTCTTCATGAAGGTTCATGTTCACATGGAAATAAGAAGAGGATATCAGTTTATTTAGTTGGTCAATTTAATTTATTGTCTTTTGCCTATATGTGAAGGGAGAAATAAATTCCTATTTTTGGAATGTTTTGGAGCTTTTCAGCTTTTCTTACTTTTTATTGTGTAGTTAAAGATGGACTCATAGTGACCCTATGAGTCCATCTTTAACTAGGGTTGCTATGAGCCAGAATCGACTTGATGGCACTGGGTTTGGTTTTTGGTCTGTTTAAAGGTGAAAACCCTGGCGGCATAGTGGTTAAGTGCTAACGAAGAGGTTGGTGGTTCAAATCCACCAGGCGCTCCATGGAAACTTTATGGGCCAGCTCTACTCTGTCCTATAGGGTCGCTATGAGTCAGAATCGACTCAACAGCAGTGGGTTTGGTTTTTTTTTTTTTAGCTAAAGATGAAAAGAATTTGAGATTGTAATTGGTTTCACAGATATCACAAATATAGGTGAGTCATACACATCTGTTCCTAAAAAGTTAGTTATTGATTATTTTGTAAAGCAAATACTATAGTAATTGAAATAAAGCAGACGGTTATTTAAAAAAATAATGTTAAAGCAAAGAATCATTTTATCTTACATATATTTTATAAATACTGTATTTCAAAACTTAAAACGATATGAAAAGAAGTTTGTATCGTGACTTTTTTAATGTTAGATATTTATGATTCAGATTTTTTTCATATTGGGCAACATTTAAACCCAAAATATTTTTTTCTATAAAGAAAACTGAGTTAGTGAGTTATCATAAGGATAAGGTCAGTGAGTTGGTGAAATACAGTCCAGATCATTACCCTCTGATTGATGCTCAAATTCATAGTGAACGTTCTCAATTATTAGATAATTAAAAGAAAAATTATTTGTATATTACTGATTATAAATTAAAAAGTATCTATGTTAATTTCAATTCCGAAGTTGAAAATAACAAAGGAAGGGGGCCTTTGGTAATACTGAAATACTTTTTGTTGTTTATTGTCGTGTGCCCTTGAGTCAATCCCAACTCACAGTAACCCTTTAGGACAGAGGAGAACTGTTCCATAGGGTTTCCTAGGCTGAAATACCTTCAGTGGTTTGAAAATCTCTCATCTGACCCAGTTCATACAAAATTAGCTTAATTACCTAAGTATTCTTCTCTTCAGTACAAGCATATTTATATATATACATATATATACAGTTGAGTTCAATCTTCCAAGGTAGACTAAAGAAAGTAATTCATATTCTTTCTAGAAAATCTTGGGAATTCTTTCTCTTTCCTATTTACTTTACAAAATGCATTTTTGACCTAAAATAACTTCATTTGGAGCCCCCTAAAATTACTCCCACAAGTCTGTCAGTTTGTCATACTATGGAGGCTTGTGTGTTGCTGTGATGCTGGAAGCTATGCTACCAGTATTCGAATAGCAGCAGGATCACTCGTGGTGGACATGTTTCAGCTGAGTTTCCAGATGAAGACAGACTAGGAAGAAGGACCCAGTGGTCTACTTCTGAAAACCCAGTGGTCTACTTCTGAAAAGAATTAGCCAGTGAAAACGTTATGAATAGCAGTGGAATACTGTCTGATATAGCACCAGAAGATGAGCCCCTCAGGTTGGAAGGCACTCAGAATACTATCTGGGAAAGCTTGTTTGCTTGCTGAAAGTGAAGAGGACTTGAAGCACTTATTGATGAAGATCAGCCTTCAGTATGGATGACACCTCAACATAAAGAAAACAAAAATCCTCACAACTGGACCAAGAAGCAACACCATGATAAACGGAGAAAAGATTGAGGTTGTCAAGGATTTCATTTTACTTGGACCCATAATCAACACCCATGGAGGCAGCAGTCAAGAAATCAAACGATGTGCTGTTGCTGTTGTTGTTAGGTGCTGTCAAGTTGGTTCCAACTCATAGCGACCCTATACACAACAGAATGAAACACTGCCCAGTCCTGAGCCATTCTTACAATTGTTGTTATGACTGAGCTCATTGTTGCAGCCACTGTGTCAATCCACCTCGTTGAGGGTCTTCCTCTTTTCTGCTGACCCTGTACTCTGCCAAGCATGATGTCCTTCTCCAGGGACTAATCCCTTTTGACAACATGTCCAAAGTATGTAAGACACAGTCTCGCCATCCTAACTTCCAAGGGGCATTCTGGTTGTACTTCTTCTAAGACAGATTTGTTTGTTCTTTTGGCAGTCCATGGTACATTCAATATTCTTTGCCAACACCACAATTCACAGGCATCAATTTGTCTTTGGTCTTCCTTCTTCATTGTCCAGCTTTCACATGTATATGATGCGACTGAAAATACCATGGCTTGGGTCAGACGCACCTTAGTCTCAAAGTGACATCTTTGCTCTTCGACACTTTAAAGAGGTCCTTTGCAGCAGATTTACCCAATGCAATATGTCTTTTGATTTCTTGACTGCTGCTTCCATGGGTGTTGATTGTGGATCCAAGTAAAATGAAATTGTTGACAACATCAATCTTTTCTCCGTTTATCATGATGTTGCTCATTGGTCCAGTTACGAGGATTTTTGTTTTCTTTATGTTGAGATGTCATCCATACTGAAGGCTGATCTTCATCACTAAGTGCTTCGAACATCGAGGAGCTAAAGCAAAAGGGAAGAATTGATGAAGTAAAAGAACTGAACAGAAGATTTCAAAGGGCCTCTCAAGAAGACAAAGTATTATAATGACATGTGCAAAGAGCTGGAGATGGAAAACCAAAAGCGAAGAACATGCTCGGCATTTCTCAAGCTGAAAGAACTGAAGAAAAAATTCAAGCCTCGAGTTGCAATAGTGAAGGATTCTATGGGGAAAATATTAAACGATGCAGGAAGCATCAAAAGAAGATGGAAGGAATACACAGAGTCATTATACCAAAAAGAATTAGTTGATGTTCAACCATTTCAAGAGGTGGCATATGATCAGGAACTGATGGTACTGAAGGAAGAAGTCCAAGCTGCTCTGATGGTACTGGTGAAAAACAAGGCACCAGGAATTGATGAAATATCAATTGAGATGTTTCAACAAACAGATGCAGTGCTGGAGGTGCTCACTTGTCTATGCCAAGAATCATGGAAGACAGCTTCCTGGCCAACTGACTGGAAGAGATCCATATTTATGCCTATTCCCAAGAAAGGTGATCCAACCGAATGTGAAAATTATAGAGCAATGTAATTAATATCACACGCAAGCAAAATTTTGGTGAAGATCATTCAAAAACAGCTGCAGCAGTATATTAACAGGGAACTGCCAGAAATTCAAGCTGGTTTCAGAAGAGGACGTGGAACCAGGGATATCATTGCTGATGTCAAATGGATCCTGGCTGAAAGCAGAGAATACCAGAAGGATGTTTACCTGTGTTTTATTGACTATGCAAAGGCATTGGGCTGTGTGGATCATAACAAATTATGGATAACATTGTGAAGGATGGGAATTCCAGAACACTTAATTGTGCTCATGAGGAACATTTACATAGATCAAGAGGCAGGTGTTCAGACAGAACAAGGGGATACTGATTGGTTTAAAGTCAGGAAAGGAGTGCATCAGGGTTGTATTCTTTCACCCTACCTATTCAATCTGTATGCTAAGAAAATAATACGAGAAGCTGGATTATATGAAGAAGAAGGGGGCATCAGGATTGGAGGAAGACCTATTAACAACCTGCGTTACGCAGATGACACAACCTTGCTTGATGAAAGTGAAGAAGACTTAAAGCATTTACTAATGAAGATCAAAGACCACAGTCATCAGTATGGATTGCACCTCAACGTAAAGAAAACAAAAATCCTCACAACTGGACCAATGAGCAAAAAAAGATGCACAGCATTGGGCAAATTGGTTGCAAACGACCTTTTTAAAGTATTGAAAAGCAAAGACACCACCTTGAGGACTAGATGTGTGTCTTAGGCTCAATTCTCTAGAGAAGCAAAACCAGTAAATATATATATATACTGAGAGAGATTTATATCATAGAAATGGCTCACAGGATTGTAGAGGCTAAAACATGCCAAGTCTGTGTATCAGGATAGAGGCTTCTCTCAATTCACATTGCCACCGGGGCTGGCGAACCCAAGATCGGCTGGTCGGTGAGCAGGGCTTCTGCTCTCAGACTGTGAAGATCAATGAATTACAAGATATGCAGATAAGCTGATAGCTCAATTCCAAGAGCCAGAGGTCAGACGAACTGGAGGCAGTGCAGGGTCCAGAGTGAGCAAAAAAAGCCAGAACGTCTGCTTATATTTGGATGCAGGCCACATCCCCAAGGAAAATCCCTTTCAACCAACTGGCTACTCTCAGCAGATTCAGTCATGGGAGTGATCACTGAGAATCATGGCCCAGCCAAGCTGACATACAATTTTAACCACCACAGC
The DNA here is from genome assembly GCF_024166365.1 of Elephas maximus indicus. Taxonomy (NCBI): domain Eukaryota; kingdom Metazoa; phylum Chordata; class Mammalia; order Proboscidea; family Elephantidae; genus Elephas; species Elephas maximus. Next base: position 53,699,735 of record NC_064833.1, on the reverse strand, counting down.
CCAGCTTGACACATGTACACATCTCCTTAAACCATATATAATCTCTGAATAAAGACAATTATAAAGCTATGCTTGCTCCTAACAAGATACAACTAACATGTGCTCAACCAAAAATGCACTAGCCCTGTTTACATCTTATATTTTATAAGTGAAGAAACAAAAATATTTGATTAGCACATACAAAGCAGAAATACTCATAACAATTACAGTCCTCATTTCTGTAACTGATCACATGATTATAACTGGTATTTGGAACTACCTTCTTCCACCACGCATTCCATATTCCCTTTCCCCTCAGCAAGCAGCTCAGCTGGTCCTCGTTAGGGGTCATTAGTAGTCAAATAGGAATTGAGTCTCTGTGGTCTTCCATTGACTTTAATCACAGGGCATGGTAGTACTAATAGATGTGCTAAGTGATCTTCTGCATTCCAGACATGCTCTTCTTTGCCTCCATTATGTAATATCAATCTGATTTCCTTTTGGTAATCAGGATCAATCACACCAGCCAGTATGGTAACTCCCCCTTCCTTGCCTGTTGATTCAGAGGTATAAGGAGCCCAATGTGGCCAACTGGCATTCTTAGCTTACAGTTCAATGGAATCAGTGATGCATCTCCAGGTGGGAGAATTCCTCCTTTTAGAACTAAGACCTCTAGACCTGCAGAACATAAGGTGTTGGGAACAGGAAGCAAAAATCTTGCCAGTGGGTCACTAAGGGTAATAGTGAGTGGTGCCATTCCCATTTCCACTCCTTGATTCCTGGATCCATAAATCCTGACTATGGGAGAAACAGTACCATATATTTCATGCTGGTTTAGAGTATATACAGCCTTCTGGAGAATACTACCACACTCTCAATATCAAATGTCTTAGGCTGGGTTCTCTAGAGAAGCAAAACCCGCTCTCAGGCTGTGAAGATCAACAAATTCCAAATCTGCAGATAAGCTGACAGCTCAAGTTCCAAGAGACGGATGTCAGACGAACAGGAGGCAACACAGGATCCAGAGTGAGCAAAAAAGCCAGAACGTCTGCTTGTGTTTGGATGTAGGCCACACCCCCAAAGAAACTCCCTTTCAACTGATTGGCTACTCACAGCAGGTTCGATCATGGGAGTGATCACATATAAACACTGAGAATCATGGCCCAGCCAAGCTGACACACAATCTTAACCATTACAATGCACCTGACCCAGGCCACGGTGTTTTCAACCACCTCATATGCATGCAAAAGCTGGACAATGAATAAGAAAGTCAGAAGAAGAACTGACACCTTTGAATTGTGGTGTTGGCAGAGAATACTGAATTTACCATAGACTGCCAAAAGAATGAACAAATCTGTCTTGGAAGAAGTACAACCAGAATGCTCCTTAGAAGCAAGGATGGTGAGACTGCATCTTATATACTTTGGAAATGTTATTAGGAGGGATCAGTCCCTGGAGAAGGACATCATGCTTGGTAAAATAGGGGGTCAGTGAAAAAGAGGTAGACCCTCAGTGAGATGACTTGACACAGTGGCTGCAACAATGGACTTAAGCATAGCAACAATTGTGAGGGTGGCACAGGTCAGGGCAGTGTTTTGTTCTGTTGTGCATGGGGTCGCTGAGTTGGAACTGACTCAATGAGATCTAACAACACTAACAGAGTTATGCAGGAAACATTATTTTCATACATGATTTCTGCAGGTTTTTTTTTTTTTTTAATTGGCAGCAAGTAATCATTATAAATATAAAAAATCATCTTTTATATGAGAGGAAAACCAGATTTTATCTACTGTCAATGACTAATAAAAAATATAGATCACTTACTGCTTTATAATATTTTAATGCTTTCATTCATTCTTGTCGAATAATTTTTTTTTGATACCAGGGCAATAATATCTACTTTTCTCCAGGAAGAACCTTATAGATGTTCTCTTCCTTAATAAGATTTTGTCACATCTATTTCTTACCAGTCATAAATAGTAGAAGTTATGACTGTGAACACAAAACATGTCAAGAAAAGAGAGGCTAATGTTCTCCAATTTGATAGCTTTCTTTATATTGTTATGGTTTAAATCTTCCCTGTCTACAGTGTTACACTAATATCTCCAAAGCCACTAGGTGAGAAAATTACATTTCAGCCCCTGCCAAAGGGCGAATGAATGAGAAGGTGGCATAGCAGCAACATGACTAGGTAATTACAAATGCACTATTTTTAAGATACGCTTTTAACCAATGTAATCCCAACTGTGACACAGAAAAAAATCTTCTTTGAACTTTTATTAATAGTCCAAAGGTAAGGCTTCAGAAGTAAAAAAAAAATAATAAAATAATTCATATGTTCCAAGAAATTAATAAACCATTTAAAATTCATTACCTAGACCTGTGCTGTCCAATATGGTAGCCAGTAGCCACATGTGGTTACTTAAGTTAAATTAATTGAATAAAAGTAAAAAATTCAGTTCATCAGTCATACTAAACCTATTTCAAATGCTCAGTAGCCACATGTGACCTTTGGCTACCATACTGGGTGGACAGCACTGGGATGCATGATCTCCATTACTGCAGCAAGTTGTACTGGACAGTGCTCCTCCAGAAAATTACACTTCTGTCCTTAAGATTTTAAAATATTCAAATGGTTGTTATGATTTTTTTTTCTTTTCTAATTTGTTTTAAGACCACTGTATTGCTAACAAAATATATTTCTAAATGCAGCAGTGGTCCAAGACTATGGGAAAATGTTGACTGAGATATCCAAAGGCACAGTGTTTCTAGAGCCACTCTTTAGCAGAAATATTGTAAACTAAAAAAAAAAAAAAAAAATTACTTTTTTTTATTGATCAGGAGCTTGAAATGTTTCTACAAGTCAGCTGATATAGTCAGCTGAAACGCTAATTGTGATATCATATTTGGGGGCACCATGACTAACGTGCTCAGATTTTTTTTTAAGAAACTGAACAAAATCATAAAGTTTAACTGGAATGTTCTTTTTCTTTTAATTGTTTTCTTTTTCTTGTTTACACCTCAGCTAAAACGTCACATCTTCAGAAAGACCCTCCTGGACTACTCAGTGTATAGTAGCTCCTTCCTACCTGTCTCAGCTCCTAGCTTCTGTCACATTACCCTATTTCACTTTCATCATTGCATTTATTTGTGTCTAATATACTTACATTTGGGAATATACTTATATATATTTATTTGATTTTATTCTGTTTCCTTCTCTCCCCAAATAAGTTCATTGTAAGAGAACAATTTTATAGTGATCAATCAAATCCTAAATGGTTTCTAGGCAAAGGCAAGCAGTCTATAAATATTTACTGCATGAATAAATCAATTAATGAATTAGAAACAAAATAAAGATTAAAGTTATTCAAAGTGGAAATATGTTTTTTCTTTTTTTAATAAATATAAAGTTGTATTTTCTTAAAAAAGATGTATTTTCTTTTTTTCTCCCAATGTCAATTTGGCCATTAATATTCTCTGAACTTTTTATCTGAAATATAGTAAGTAACTACAATGTTGCATATTGTCCACATAAGTTTAACTTTATGGAAGTTAAATAAGATTCCGCCTGTAATAGATGAGACTGGCCATCTGTAGCAGAAACTCACTCAAGACATAGTATCTCTTGTTGAAACTGAGGATGCATGCAAGTCTTTTGAAGAATGACAAGAGAAATTAAGACCCAGTTTCCAAATATTCTGAAGAATTCTAGTATAAATGGAACCTTTGAAATGGGCAAAGAAGATTGTACATTTTCTGAAGGAGGGGCATAAAAAAGGTTTTTGTCAGGGAAATTTAAATACTACCCAGGGGAGTGGATGCCCTGAAAACATAACACATGTAACACATATGTAACTTAACATACAAAATTACAGCTACATGCTAGTAGTAATATTGTGTTATGAATTGAATTGTGTCCCCAAAAATATGTGTTGTAAATCCTGACCTCTATGCCTATAGTTAATTCCATTTGGGAATGGGTTGTGTTTGTTATATTAACGAGGCAGGATTAGCGGAGGGTGTTTTTTAAGTCAATCTCTTCTTAGATATAAACAGATTAAACGACAAGGAAAGGCAGAGAGAGATAGAGAGATGCCAAGTCACATGAAGATCACTCAGAAGCAAAAGCTCAAAAGAAACAAGAACCTTCCCCCAGAGCCCACAGAGAGAGAAAGCCTTCCCCTAGAGCCTGCACCCTGAATTCAGACTTCTAGCCTCCTAAACCATGAGAAAATAAATTTCTGTTTGTTAAAGCCACTTACTGTGGTATTTCTGTTATAGCAGCACTAGGTTTCTAAAACACACGGGGAGTATCAGGTTATCAAAAATTAATGGCTCTCGGGACGCCGCGAAGATTGTATAACTGCTTTGGAAGCAACTTTCTGATTATAATCTGTTTTATCATGCAGACTTTTCTTGAGGATAAATAATTCATATTTTTCTTTGTGATACTTATAATTTTCACTGTAAATTGATAAGTTACTATTTTAGCTCATGCATCTGCCAGGCTTTTGCCACTTTAGTTTGTTGAGTGAGTCCTTGAGAGCCTGAACCACTAGGGAAGGTTGGCCTGTAAACCCAAGGACTAGGACTTGAAACCCTGTAAGTACCCGCCAGTGAGTAACAGCTGACCTCTTCCTAGCCATTTTTAACATCCTCAGAGTATAATGCAATTCTGATTTACAATACCTTAATTTTCTACTAAGGAGCCCTGGTAAAGCAACGGTTAAGTGCTCAGCTGCCTACCAAAAGGTTGGCAATTCGAACACAACCAGCGGCTCCATGGAAGAAAAAAGATGTGGCAATCTGTTCCCATAAAGATTACAGCCTAGAAAACCCTATAGTTCATAGACCTTGTCACAGAGGGTCCCTATGAGTTGAAAATAGACTTGTTGGCACCCAAGAACAACAACAGTTTTCTTCTGTATCCAGGTTTTGGTTGTTTTTTGCCTGTCTTAACAAATTATTTTTAATACAAAATATAAAACAAAAAACAAAACAAACAAAAAACCAAGCAATTAAAAAATAACAACACATTGTTGATATTTTTAAATAATCCCCAAGTGGAATTTTGGATAGCAGAAGAGACATCATTTTAGTTCTTCCCTGGATAGGCAGATTCCAAACGCTGGTTGTTGTGCCTTGTTTAAGGACTCTCTGAGTGACAGCTGAACACAAAACACAACCTGAAATGGTATTTTTCCCTTTTATTTTCCTGTATGTACTGGCAATTTCAGTGAGGCTATAAATGTCTTAAGTTTGTAATTAATTAAAGACCTTTAAGAAAACCATCTCTACATGCTGTATCAGAGATTGACTCAAAACTCACTTTAATATGACATGCCATAACATGTATTTAGTATAAGGTGGGTCTGTCTTGGGCCTAGACCACGGTGGGATGTATTGCTGGAAATCAGAGAAAGAACTCTTTATTTCATATATAACATAACCACATACTGTGGGCTCTTGGGGCACCACAATGGTGTATTTTTAACGTGGGATAATTACATTCATTTCTTTTTCCCAAACATACTTTAAAAAAAAAAAAAAAAACTTTACCTTTAAAATAACTATTCTATGGTGATTTCTTCTACATAACCCAATAGAATTCTTGCAAAAACCAGGTAAATGCTAGATAACTACAGATTTTATTGACAAAAATTATTACTACCAAAATAATTTAAGATTGTTTTTGTGCTATTGTCAATTCATAGACTAATTTATAAAATAATTACAATTATCTAAATTATTGATAATAATAAGAAAAGTAAAAAATCAGAAGAATTAACTAATGATTTTAATTAGCATTATTTTTAATGCCAAATAAGATGAGTATTGCTTTATTTTCAAAATTGCTCACTCACCAAAACTGGTAAAACATGAGGTACTCAAAAGAAATGGAATATTTCTCCCTCTTCCTAGGTTCTGGCTATTCTTTAGTTTACATAGCACAGATCCAGGGTTAAGAAGGTCTCTTTATTTTTATAATTCATAAAATATTTTACAAAATATTTATGACATTGCAATATATAGCCCTCAAGGAAATGAAAGGAGACATTGACCAGCAACACTTCCCAAAAGAAGTTACGTCTTCTTTTCCCTCATCTAACACTTCAAAAACATAATTTCAAACTGAAATATCAGCAGTAGGAAAGTTTGTCCATTTTCTTTCCAGGTCTCATGAAAAACTGTTAGTCCCTTGTACTGCAGCAGCAGTTAATAGGTTTTACTTGGTGTGTTATGCAAAGCCTCTCTGTGCGCCAACATGAAAAAGGCTTTTAAAGGAATGTCAGCAGCTTTAGAAACTGCTTGTCAAAAGGATTCAGTTTTCTTTCTTTGGCCTTCCTAACCACTTTCAAAGGCTTATTTCATTCCTGGTAGTTTCCATATTATTAATGCATATAGCTTGCAACTGTAACTCAGGGTGGGCTGCATGGTTACAAAATTATAGGCAGAGTTGATTAGGTATAAAAATAAAAAGCAGAGCTCCGCAGATTTTACAGTACATTAATATTTTACTGCTGGCAATGGTTAGTGGTATGGAGGAAAAGAAGGCAGCGATTTGCTGAAAGGCATTAAAAAAAGGCACCCCATTAATTTTGCCTTGAAAATTTTGCAAGTTTATTATTATTATTGTTACAACTACGGACAGACCAAAATGCCCAGAGATTTTTTTTTTTTTCTTTTCTTTTCTAATTTCTTTTTCCATCGGCGATGCAAGTCAGAATGGCATTGCAGGGAGTACTGGCTAGGAGACTTGAGTTTTGGTTTTGACCCTGGCCCTTGGGTTTGGCCTTCAGTAAATTAAGGCAAGTTGCTTACCCCTATCTATGAACAGCACCTTCCCCGTCCATACAGTAGGGAAAGGATATCTGAATACATTTTTCAGTTCAGGCACAATGTCACCGGGCAATGGAAAGCATTTCCAAGTTTCCGACTTGGCTAAAGCTTACTAGAAAATTCACAGGAACTAATTTTGCTGTTTACAAATATTTGAAAGATGAACAACAAAAAAAATTGCTTGATTAATTAGAGAATGTTTGTTTTATAAGGTGATTTTTCTGCTCTCGTAAAAAAAAAATGCAGTCCAAAATGTAGTACAGGTCTAAAACATGAATCTATGCCTGATTATTTAATGATCTCATGACTATATAAGGTGTCTATTTTTTTTTCTGAAAGTACCTTCATGAATAACCTCATCATGTTATTAGCTGAACATTCAAAAGACTTCCTAAATCAATGATTATCTAGAATTCATTCATTTAATAAATACATACTTTCACCCCCAAGGTCTAGGCACTATGCCATGCACTGAATATACAGTGGTAAATAAGAGTGCAATAAGGAAGCCATGTTCAAACTTTAAGCACACAACTTTTAACTATTTGGATCTCACTGACTTTTGAAATACTAAATAATGCTATCCTTAAAATACTGCTAAGGGAGAAAATACTCAAAATGTATTTTTACAATGTTTTACAATATATGGAAATCCTGGTGGTGCAGTGGTTAAGTGCCATAGCTGCTAACCAAAAGGCCGGCAGTTCGAGTCCACCAGGCGCTCCTTGGAAACCCTACGAGGCAGTTCTACTCTGTCCTATAGGGTTGCTATGAGTCGGAATTGACTCAACGGCAACAGGTTTGATTTTTTGTTGTTGTTGTTGTTACAAGACATATTATATGGTCTATAAAAAGTTTGGCAGTTTGGATCCATCAGGCGCTCCTTGGAAACCCTATAGGGCAGTTCTACTCTGTCCTTTAGGATCGCTATGTTTTGGATTCAACTCCACGGCAACAGGGTTTATGTAGTACCTTGAGGAGTCCAGGTGGCACAATGGTTACGCTGCTACCTGAAAGGTTGGTGGTCTGAACCTACTCCGTGGCTCCTTGAGAAAAAGACCTGGCTGTCTGCTTCCGTAAAGACTATAGCTTAGAAAACCCTGTTGGGGAGTTCCACTCTGTCACAGGGGGTTGATATGAGTTGAAAATGGATTTGACGGCACCTAACAACAACAACATAGTACCCTAGCCACAATTCTAAAAGCCTGACAGTTTGAAAAAAAAAAAAAAATCTTTCCTCGGTTTGGCACGAGCTTATTTGGTAGAGGAGTTTTAGAGATTTTTTTTTTTATCCACAGGTTGGATTATGGGTTTCATCCTATATGGAGACATTGTAGAATAAACGTTTAACTGGACATTACTCTGTGGAAATATAAATAAAAAATCTGATTTTTGAAATAAAACTAGCCAGCCTCAAGAGTTTTAGATAATAGATCATGGCCTAAAAAAAAGCAAAACATTAAGAAAAGTCTTACTTGGTCACATTGTATTAGAATAAAATCAGCACTTCAATGTTCTTAGTTCAAATTCACATGGCAACAGCAATGACATTTTTTCAACAAAATTGAGGATTGCATTTCCTGCTGCCTAGATTCTTCAGAGGATTGTTGCCACTTTTGTTTTGTCTTTTGGTGTTTTAAAAATCAACAAGAGAAACGGAACTCGTTTAAAAAACAAGGAATTTAAGTTCTAGGTCTTTTGTCGGAGGTCTTAGGTATATAATTTACTGCTGGGATGAGTGTTATATCCAGGAACAGCTCCTGTCAGGAAGATTGATGAGATGCCTTTCCAGCAGGCAATGTGGAGGCTGATGGAATTCATAAAATATGCAACCCTCACGTGGAAGTCACACCCTCTTCAGGCAAGAATTGTCTAAATATGGAGCTATTTGAGTATTTAGGTTTTAATTTTTTTAAGTTCCCAGCCAGACTCATCCATCATTGGAAACACGAGAAAACATCCTGACATTATAAATCCTAACATTGAAAACACTGAAAGTGATCATATTGTTTATTATGGCCAGTAGAGAGATCTTCCTTCCATCTCTGAAATATGAGTTTATGACTTCTGCAGTGACAATTCCAGTGTGAGGGAAGACATTACTGAGACAAAATCTGTTTTCCTAATATTGGTTCTAGTTCTATGTATGAATATACACAAAACAGTGCCCTTTACATGGCTGTTTTAAATATTGGAGGTCTATATTGTCGACGGCACTGGGTGGGTTAAAGTGGAAACCCTGGCGGCGTAGTGGTTAAGTGCTACGGCTGCTAACCAAGAGGTTGGCAGTTCAAATCCACCAGGTGCTCCCTGGAAACTATGGAGCTGTTCTACTTTGTCCTATAGGGTCGCTATGAGTCAGAACTGACTCAACAGCAGTGGGTTTGGTTTTTTTGGTTTATACTGGAAAGTTATCTCTTTTAGTTTTTCCTGACATGAGTTTTGATACACTTAATCAGGCATAAAATGTTTTATGATTTCAGCTTAGATTATCTGAAAGGAAAAATAATTCATTTTTGAGTTAAATCTGACTATGATTTATATTGATCCTCAGTAAATAATTTGTCAAGGACCTTTTCTATACACAGGTCCATGTTACTCAAGTATTCTATTTGGATTTGGAAAGTAAAAGATTGTGGTTTGGAACAAAGGATCCTCCACTTTTCCAACTTGCAAATGAGAATCAATTATAAGGAAATCTACAAGTTAGCATGTGAAAGAATTACAAAACTATATTCAGATTCAAGGAGGCCTTACTACGAGAAAAGATGATAAACCAGAACATTTTTTAAAAAATCTCTTAGATACGCAAAAACAAAAACAAAAACTTTCAATTGAAGAATATGTCACTGAGGTCAAGAAATCTGGGGAATTTGGATAATGGTAAGTATTTATTTCAAAGAAAAAGTGTGTGATTACAGATTAAGGAAAATCAAACACTTAGATGAAAATGTTTAACATTCATTGACTTTTGAGAAGAGGAAAGCAAGGTTGACAACAACTTTAGTGTCCAGAATCCACATGAACCAGCTGGATTTTGACAAGTGTGAAAGCATCCAAGTATAATAGTACGAAAAATAATTTTACCAATATACAAAGAAATACCAAAATAAGTGGAAAAGTCTCCTAGTGGTCAGCTATAGTTGTCTGTAAGTGGACACCATGTGAAAAAATTTTTTTATGTCGATGGAATTATATGATCACTATGTTGCTCTCAGATCATGTATAACAAATATGCAGATTCCTTATATAAAGCTCTTTACAAAGAGTTTCATTACCATAATTATAATAAAATTAATTTCTCTGCTATTATAACACCAATTTTTTCTTAGAAACACTAGAATAAGAGATATATCCATAATTAACTATTTTCATAAAATCTAACACAACACAGTTCACAATATTCAATATCAATGCATAGGTTCTAAAAAGAATATAAAAAATTTATTCATTATGAAAAAGAGAATTCCTTAAATGAAAGCCAAAGCAAGTGACAAAGAAGGACAGAACTTGACTAAAATTTTAATTCCCAACCTTGATTAAAATATGTCATGTTTCCAGGCTTCATATCACTCACAGTAACTATCATTTTGTCAACTTTACTCACTTGAAATGTCTACTTTTTAAGACAGCTGAAGCCTCCAATTTAGCATTAATGAAATCTAGAATTACAAAACTGATATATAGGTATCATACATTAAAAAAAAAAGTATCCTAAAGTTTGTGCCAATGATGACAATGCCTCACATTAGTTCAGCTCCTTTGAAACATTCAAATGCTTTCACGTATTTTGCCTCGTGAGATGGGTAACACAGCTCTTATCACGCACCCTATTTTCAGTGCAAAGACTGAAACCTCCTCAAGTTAACAATATTCTAGCATTAAACCTCATGTCTCCCAATTCTTAGTCCAGGTTTCTTTTCAACAGAGTATGCTATTTCTCTTATAAAAAAGAATGGACTGCTTATTTTCAATTTAAGCATCTCTTCCTCATAAAAGCCTTTCCTGATCTTATGGAAACCCTGGTGGTGTGCAGTGGTTAAGTGCTATGGCTGCTAACCAAAAGGCTGGCAGTTCGAATCTACCAGCTGCTCCTTGGAAACTCTATGAGGCAGTTCAACTCTGCCCTGTAAGGTCGTTATGAGTCAGAATCGACTTGACGGTAATGGTTTTTTTTTTTTTTTTTTTTTTTTTTGAATCTCAGGGAAGGTCCCTGGGTGGTGCAAATGATTTGCACTAGACTAGTAACCTAAAGGGAGCCCTCGTGGTGCCAGTAGTTAAGCTTTCAGCTGCTAACCAAAAAGTCAGCAGTTCAAATTCATTAGCTGCTCCTTGGAAACTCTATGGGGCAGTTCTATTCTGTCCTATAAGGTCACTATGATATGGAATCAACTTGATGGCAGTAGGTTTGGTTTTGGTTTTTTACTAACCTAAAGGGGCCCTGGTGGCACGTGGTTAAAAAGCTTGGCTGCTAACCAAAAGTTCGGCGGTTCAAATCCATCAGCTGCTCCTTGGAAACCCTGTAGGACAGGAAGAGGTTGCTGGCTACCCAGCAGCTCTGTGAAAGAAAGGTCTCGCGATCTACTTCCATGAAGATCATAGCCAAGAAAGCCCTATGGAGCACAGTTCTACTCTGTAACACATGGGGTTGTCATGATCAGATCTGATTTGACAGTAACTTTTTTTTTTTTAAATCTTAATGACCAGGTTTAAAACAAAACACAAAACAAAACAAACCTATATGCTTTTATTGTACCATCTAACTTCTTTGCACTTAGTACAGATGTAATTTTCCTTCTCTTCTGATTAGTTGATTAATGGTTATATTTTTCTACTAGGCTGTTAGCTCTTTAAGAGCGGTGGCACTGAGGTAGTTACAAGGATCCCCATCTTACAGATGAAGAAACTGAGGCTCAGTAGTGGAATCCTGACCACACGGGTATACAAAATCTAGGCTTTTCCTCTTCTATTATCTTGTATATTTTCTTAAACAGAGCAAGGACTGAATACATATTCATCAGAGGAATTAATTAAGAATGCCCCAGTATGTTCAAATGACTATATCAGTACCCATTTCTCTTATTTTCCTCTATTAACTAATTCCTACACCATATATTTGTGACCAAAAAAAAAAAAACAACTTTCATAAATACCCAAAATGGGGGTAAGGGAGCTGCCCATATAGTAAACACTGTAATTTTTTCAACGGTCTTCAGAATTCCTGATCATAAAATTTATTTTAGACATTTTATTTGATTCTTTGTCTCTTTGTGAGCAATATAGGAACCAGACTGATACACACACAGTAAAGAAATTTTTAAAAACTGATAACATGACATTTAAAAGTTTCAGAAGTCAACAATGAAACTTCAGCATTTGTCTTTCTAATATTAACTGCAAATACAGTGGACAGCTGGAAAACCTTGTCCCCATTCCAAGGGATTTCAGGATTATGACAGAGGAGGTATGTGTGTCAGTGGCACAGGAAGGGCCAGCTCTGACATCATCAGCTCCTTTGACCTTCAGCTCAGGGGTATAAGCAGTCTTTGTTTTCTTAATGATCTCACCAGTACCTGGTTCTAAAACCTGCACTTTACAAGTGAGTAGCACAGCACCATGAACACAGAGACACAGCAGGTGCTTTAGGTGAGATGCAAAGAACAGAGGCTACTAAACGCTTAATTCTCCAGATAAAGAATATGATGCACCATTCTTCTGAATAAAATTTCAGAAAGAAATATTTGTACAGAGAAAGAGAAAACAATCTAACTTCTTTACACAGAAGTCTCAATAATCTGGTACGTGGAAAGGCCTGGTACTTCCCACCCAGTTCTACATAGAACATCTCCTTGTGTCTGACCCTCTTTGATCTGTTCACAGAATCACCTCCCAGTGACACATGAAGGCAAGCCCCATCTTTGCTGCTGCTGTTGTTTTTGATCTAATTCTGGCCCTCTGTGATTCAGTGTCAAGCCACCTATTCCTACAGTTGCAATTCTTAGAGATGCTTTTTGTCACGCTCCCCAGGTTTCTGTTTTGCTACTCTTCTTCAGTCCAAACATTTAGGAACAGGGCTGTCTTGCCCTTACCAATTCTTCCTTCCAGGAACCATCTTTTACCTAATATTTGTCATAAGCTCTGCCTCCTACATTCTGTTCCCACTGAGGCATGCCTACCTAGCCTGCTCCGTTGTCCAGTTAAACAAGCAAGATTAAGTCTCAAGTTCTCAACATGGCATATAAGATCTCTTCCAATTTTCTTCTAGTACATTTATGATTTAATGTTTTTATATTTAAATAACTGATTCACCTTGGATACTATTTAGCTATCTTTGTATGTTTTTTTCTTTTTACTCTATTCTGTTGTTCTGTCTAGTTATTTTTCAGTATCAACCTGTTTTAAGTAGATTTGTTTAATAGTAATTTTTGAAATCCAGTGGGCATATTTGGTGCTATTCTTATATTAATTTCTTCCAAATGAATCTATATATTACCTAGTTAAAGAATAAGGTGCTCTTTTTAATTGATTTCTCATCAAAACTATAGATTAATTTAAAAAATGTCATTTTTATTTTTTTGAGTCTTCTTATGCAAGAATACAGTATGTTTCCATTACTTAAGTTTTCTTTTGGGATTTTTATTGCAATTGTTTTTAATTTGTGGAATAATTTGGGGAGAAGGAACACATACACACACACACATATATCTATATATAGCTCAGTTGCTAATCAGAAGGTCAGCAATTCAAATCCACCAACGGCTCTGTGGCAACCCTATGGGGCAGTTCTACTCTGTTCTATAGGATCACTATGAGTTGGAATAGACTTGACAACAATGGGATATATATATATATATGTATTTTTTTCCCACAAAATTCTTTTCTTTCAAACACACAGTGATTTTTTTCCATTTATTTATTTTCATCTTTTAAATTGCACATTTTGTTGTTATTTTGCATATTTCATGTCGTATTTCCTCCTGTCTATTAGAATCGAAGTGCATTTAAGGATTTTTTTTTATATGGAGCCCTGGCGGTGCAGTGGTTAAGAGCTTGGCTGTTCACCAAAAGGTCAGCAGTTAGAATCCGCCAGCCACTCCTTGCAAATCCTGTGGGGCAGTTCTACTCTGTTCTATAGGGTCACGATGAGTAGCAATCAGCTGGGCGGCAATGGGTTTGGTTTTGGTATAGAGAACTGACACTTTTGAAGACCTAGATAAATGTCACATAATCCACAAAGCACAAAAGTAATCATGATATACTTGACTGAAAGTGGGAATGGAAAGAATAAAATCTAATTGATGATTTATAGAAGTATAAGCGGGCAACAGTGGTACAGTCACAAGAGACAAATATGAGGGAAAAATCAGAAAAGTGTTATTTTCAAAACTTAAAAAAAATAAACTACTCTTTATTTTCAGTGGAAACCCTGGTAGCATAGCGGTTAAGAGCTATGGCTGCTAACTTAGAAAGTCGGCAGTTCAAATCCACCAGCCGCTCCTTGGAAACTCTATGGGGCAGCTCTACTCTGCCCTACAGGGTCACTATGAGTCGAAATCAACTCAATGGCAATGGGTTTGGTTTGGTTTTTGGGTTTTTTATGTTCAGTGTAAAATCTTGAAACTACATTTTGCATATAAATCTTGAATTAACATAAAACTGGTCTGAACCATGACTTGTGCATATGAATACTTTCTATATAAAAACCTCAATATAAAGTGATAAATTCTAACAGATATATCTGCAACAGAAGAATACACATTTTTGATACTGAAAAGATCTGGATTATCATTAATGCTAGAACACAAAGACTGACATTGCTGTGTGGTGAAAGGTTTTGCACACTGGCTTACAGCAGATATATTTTCAGACAATTTTTTGCATGATCATGTAAAATTACACTGACCATATTCTAAATTTGTATAAAAATAAAATGTACATGAGAAAATTCATCTTATCTCTAAAATATGTTACCATCTAAGTAAGCATGCATTAAATGGTCTATTTTATGTTGCTAATAAAAATAGTTTTCCTGAATCCAACAAAAGTATCCAAATATACAGCTCAAAATGTTTAAAATCACCCAAAATAAGTAACTGGAAAGGAAATTGGAACCCTAGGTGACTACGAATCCATTCCTGCTAAATGATACTTATAAGCTTGTCCTAATGGTTAAGCAGTCAGGAAATGTCAATAGAAGAATTTAAAGGTTTCAAGGAGAAATCTTAAACTATAATTGAATACAAATATTGCAAAAAGCAATTAAAATTGCCATTTAAAATGCAGTATTACACACAATTCCAACTGCTTCTAAAATGTTTACCTAAATTATTTGAAAGACTATTATTCTGTAGTATAAAGAAATTTTAATTAATCCTCTGCTTACACTGTCTTAGTGATTGCTCCCTTTGGTCTCATTTGAATCTAGCCTCAATTAGAACGTACCATTAATATTATCAGATAACATTTCCTGGCAGCACAGAAATGACGCTATGACTCAGGGTAATTTCAGGTTATCCCATGCTGTATGATTTCCCTAAGCATTTGTTTGTTTGTAAAACACTTTTTGGATTCTCCAAAAGAATATTTTAAATCATTTCATTGAGTAAAGTGCTGTGAACAATAATAACAAACCGTGCCGTTCCTTTCCCTTATACCATAAGTCTTAAAGTCATTTTCTATGATCTTCATTCAGCTAAAAATTATTTTAAAATATAAGTTCAAATAGAATGGGGATTTGAGTTAATGAATATAACAAGCAGTTAAAAATGCCGAGTCTATCTTGCTATATAAGAGCTATTATTTTCTAGGCTATGATTTTCTAAGCTTACTATATACCTAACACGACAGTTATTAGCCCATTATACAGATGCAGAATATAAGCTCAGAGATATTTAACAAATATATATTGGCCACTATGTTCACGGCACTCCGCTCGGACTTCTGCAATCTAGTAGTGAACAAGACGGATATAGTCCTGGCCTGGAACTATAACTTAGTATTATGACCATGCTGAGATCACAAGACTGTTAGCAAGTGGGATCTGACTCCAAGAAAATTTCTAACGTCTAAGTGTTTAAGCACTGCACTATCCTGATGTAAACAAGGACACACAACTATGCAACAGGAATGACTTACACCTCTAAAATGAGATTTCAGAAAGAATTTTTCAGTTGTAAAAGACAAATCCAGCCCATTCTTTGGGGGTCACAATTACACCACAAAGTATAGAAAACCCACAGTTATTCAACTTTTCTGAGCCTCTGCAAACATTGTCGTTACCTCTCATGTATCTATCCCCATGTAGACTTTAGTAGCAGACAGACTTTATAGGAATAGAGATTGGAGATAACATTCTGCTACTTTACATACAGCCGCAGAAGTCTGGAGGAGCAATGAATATTTAGAATCTGACGGACAGTTCTGCAAAGTCCTTGAGGTAGGAGTGCCTGGCAAGTTCAAGAAAAAAACAGGGATGCAAGTACGGCTGGAGTTGAATGAGTAAAGGTAAACAACAGAGAAGGTTCGATCAGAGAGGTAAAGGGAAAACGGGCTTATCACAGAGGCTTGTCGACCACTATGAGAACTCTGGTTTTTACTTTGTACAAGGTTGGATGGAAAGATATTGAACGGTTTTCGGCAGAACAGAGATATGATCTGATGTCGGTTTTTACAGGATCATTCTCTATCTAGTACTGAAAATAGATTGAAGGGTAGGGGCAAAGGAGGAAGCTGGAAAACCAATACTCAAGGTGAGATGTGATGGTATTTTGGACTAGGATGGTAGCAGTGGCCAGGGAGAGAGATGGCTGGATTCTGGATGTATTTTGAAGGTAGAGAAAAGGTGATACTGATGGACTGCATTGGGCTATGAGGCTAAGAGACTTCAAAGTTTCTTCCTGAAGAAATGGAAGAATGGTGCTGCCAGTATTTTGGATGGAGAATAGAGAGGCAGGAGGAAGAGGTTTGTGAAGGAAGATCAGTAGCTCAATTTTGAGGATATTGACTTTGATGTCTGAGTGGAGAGGTTAAGCAGGTACTTATATAAATAGTTTTCAGGTGCTTCCTTGCTTCACTTTTCTAAGCCCATAGGTGTGTATCTTAGAACTTCCAAAGCTGATCAGATATGATCAGGCTGATGATTTTGAAATTTTGGGTTTTCTTCTTATCCTGACCATGCTACTTGTTGAGAAGTCACCATTTGGACCTTATGATTATTTCTACTGTGACTGCTTTATTACTCCCACACTTAACCCTCTAGCCTCTCCTATGGAAACAGGCCATTATTGTTCTCTGGTTTGTGGGCTTCAACATAAAGGAATCATTTCTGACCGTTCAGTTAATTTTAATACTTATATACTACCCTTTATCTAGGAGAATTCAAGCATTTTCAGGGAAAAATGTGTTTTTAAAAATACCAAGTGTTCTTTGTTATTCATACAGAAAAGGTTCAACATACACTTGGGGGAAAAAAAAGCAAAAATGTTCTGTGTGTGTGATGTGATAAATTGGGCAGAGTGGATTTATTTATATAAGTGATGTGAGAAAGATACAGTTCCACATTTTAAGGATGCTAGAGTTGAAACAAGAATATGCAACAAAGGAAGAAAAAAAATTTTGAAATTAATATAAAAGAGTAACTCTTGGTCCAGGGTAGAAATTTTGCATAGGATGAGAAATAAATTGGGATTAAACACCAAGAGATAAGAAGCAACTGAATAGAATAGGTGAGAACAAAAATGTAATTGAGGGGAAAAGCTTACACCTCTAAACTATATTTCAATAAACACCTCAGTTCTGAGTCTCTGCCACTCTCTCTTTTTCTGTCTCTGTCTCTCTTTTTTTGGTATAAAACCTCTCCTTTAATGAAACAAACCACCACCTTGTCTTGCAATCAGGCCATACCCTATACTTAGCTTGGCTAATGAGATATTGCACTTTCAACGCAAGTCAACCTAGAGCTGCTGAGGGCAGAATCTGGAAACTGTGTTTCTATGGAAATGCCTGGTGCTATGATTTCTCAGTAGAATAAAGTAGCTGGTCATAAGTGAAGACAGTAACATTTAAGAGCAAATAGTTTGTGACAAATAAATAGAAAAAGGAAACAAATGGTTTCTATTTTGGCTTTTTTTTTTTGGCGGGGGGTAAATGAAGAAATGCTTTTCTTACTCAGAGCCCTGAGCCCTGCCCTTCTATGTTAATTGGGAAAACTCATTATCACACTTCCCTGAATGCCATTCCATGACAGTCTTGCCTCTTAAAACCATCCTTTCTAGCTCCAGTGTAGAACAATGGTCTTTTCTTGTTCCCTTGGTATAAAAAACTAGTCAGTAAGCAAATGGAACCGTCTTTTTATTTTTTGTACTAAAAGAACTTCAGGTGTTTGATACAATTTCTCTTCCAGTTCCCAGGTTTAGGCAGAATATAGACACCATTACAGTCTTTCATATACAGTGAAAAACACTGTGTATTGAAATATATTCTGTGTAACTTTGGCTAATTATATCTTCTAGCTTTCTTTCATACCACAAAATAAATAAAATATTCAATGTTTTTATCTAGTCAAAAGACATTTTGAGAGTATTCCTGTGAACAATCAGATCTTGCTATTGTCAGCTAAGTCCCAACAACATGGTATGACACAAATAGCTTACAGTCTTCAGGGAACATCTTTACAATCACCGTCTCTAAAGTAAGGACAAAACTTCTTTTGTTATTGCTATTCTGTTTCTCTGTTCTTTGCATTTTGTTTCAATTTTCATTTCCTTGCTTTAGCTGGTTTACTTTCGCCAAAGATTTGGAAGCTGCATTGAAGGCTTCACTTTCTCATGCATAAGGAAAGAGGTTTATATATAATTTTTCCCCATACAGAAGCACATATGTAGGTAAACTTACTTTAAATAATAATTAAGTGCCTAGAAAGTTCAATGAAAATCAAATTCCTAAGAGGACACCTACTATATATATATATATATATGCCGAAACTCCTATTTTTAAAGAAAAGTATCTTCCTCATAAGAAAACAAAAATTACCTGATATTAGCTTTCATTTAGATATAGATTTTCATATATTTTTCTTGAAGACCATACATATGGAATTTAATAATACTCATGGAAATCTTTGAGCAAGTAAATACAAAATACCAGAGTAAAATGGTTTCAGTTCTTTTGGTTGGCTATTATTGTGTGAGGAGCCTGATGGCACGGTGGTAACGAGCTTGGCTGCTAACCAAAAGATGAGCAGTTCAAGTCCACCAGCCCCTCTTTGAAAACCTTATGGGGCAGTTCAATTCTGTCCTATAGGGTCGCTATGAGTCAGAACTGATTATTTTATTGAGAATACTATTCCTCGTCACTGAGTTCTATGAAGCCCACATGAACCGATCTCTGCTTTGAGGAAGTTTATAATACAGTTCTGGAACATGTTACAATAAGAAATAATTGGAAAAGGCAGAAGTTGATAGCATGTTAAGAGAATAAATATAAAAATCACAAGAAACCGATTTTGAGCCAAAGTAGTTATCAGAGAGGGTTGGGGCATTAGGAAAATATTGATGAGGAAGATATGGACAAGCAGAGGCCTAAGAAGAAGCTTCAGACATTAAAATTAAGGTGAAAATCACTGTTAGATGGGTAGGATTGAGGGGACAAAAAGACCTGTCTATAGCTTACATAGAGAGTTTTTAATTAAGGGAAGTAAAAAATCAAGATAAGTTGGAGTGAGTCAAATAATGAGTAATCTTAAAATATACTTGAAGTCAATAAGGAGCAAACTATGAGAAATGATGTGTACATTAAAGAATATACACATCATTTTTCATCCCCGGTGGCATAGTGGTTAAGTGCTATGGGCTGCTAACCAAAGGTCAGCAGTTCAAATCTGCCAGGTGCTCCTTGGAAACTCTATGGGGCAGTTCTACTCTGTCCTATAGGGTCGCTATGAGTCAGAATCGACTCGATGGCAATGGGTATGGGTTATATTAAAGAAAAGTTTAAAAGGTGGGAGTGTGCAAGGTGGGCTGGCAGAGAGTAATTTCAGGCAGGCAATTATATTCATTTAGAGAAGAAGGTAGTCTAGACAAAGTAGCTAAACCCAGTGCCGTCGAGTCGATTCCAAATCATAGAGACCCTATAGGACAGAATAGAACTGCCCCATAGAGCTTCCAAGGAGCTAGAAAGGGAGAAATTAGGAGACAAGTAGTCATTCACAGAGAAAAACAGAATCCCATTATTGTCATGTGTATGCCTGCTCACATCCTTCTGTGGCAAAGAGGTGAGGAACCTTTGTGTAAGGTGCTCTCACTCACCTGTCCAGCTTGAAAACTAGAATATATAGTTCCAAAAATCCAGAGCCTTGTCTGCTTTGTTCACTGATACACATCCAGTGTCTAAACCAGTGTCTGGATCACAGCTGGGATTCAATAAACATTTCTTGAATGTACCCTTTCAAAATATAGTTTAAAATCCACCTTTCTTTTGAAGCTTTTTTGGACTTTTTCAGGGAGCAAAGTTCAGTGGGAAAGACGTGGATTTTGCAGTCAAGTAGACCTGTGTTCAACTACTGACTACCACTTAAAAACTTTCTAACGTGGACTAGCTACTCAACTTTTATGATTCTCAGTTGTCTTACATGTAAAACAAAGGGTGAAATCTACCTTTCAGTGTTATTATAAGGTATAGAGACTATAGATATAAAATGCCTAGTGTACATTGAAGCACTTATCAGTTACCCAATTCATGGTAGCTATTAACTAAAAGCAGGTATCATTCCATCACGCTCTGTGTCTCCATTCAATGCGGTATGTATTTGCATTATATCACTGATCACTTTGTATTAGAGTTAACAAGGAGTCCTGGTGGAGCAATGGCTAAGCGCTTGGCTGCTATCTGAAATGTCAAAAGTTTGAACCCATCAGCAACTCCAAGGAAGAAAAGACCTGGTGATTTTATCCCAGAATATTTCAACCTAGAAAATCTTATGGGGCAGTTCTACTCTGTCCGATAAGGTAGCTAGGAGTCGGAATTGATCTGATGGCACCTAACAACAATTCCAACAACATTAGAGTTAACATGTCTTTCTTCCTGCCCTCAATATACAAGCTACTTATTGCACCAAATACTCATTTCATTAATGTTCCTAGAAACTTCCTCTAGAAAAATTGAGTACAAGTTTCCTTGTTCTACTCAAGCAGACTTGGTACTTTCACTTTGTGTCAAGGTTGTACCTTCTACTCTTGTATGTTAAAAGCATCTTCATGTCTGTGTTCACTTATGGAGTATGACCCATGAGGACAAGGATGCTATCTTCTATTCACACCTTCTTAATGCTTTGCAAACTACCCTGGGCATAAACATTCATTATGTGAAAGATGAAATAGTTATAAAAATTATGAAGTTATATGACTAGGTTTCCTTAAGCAAGTGGCGATTAAGAAGTATACAATACCTATGAAAAGATGTTACCTTCACCAGGACTTATTCTTAGCAAGAGAGCAGAAACTGATGAAAAGAAAATGAATTCAGACATACTTTAGGAACTCTGTCTTACAAAGAGTTTTGTTTAAGGAATCCATGATAACATGGGATTTTAGAGGAGCAGGTTTTACTAATGTTTTTTATACACTTGTTTGGATATTGAAAATAGTGACTTTTCCATTCTACTTGAAAGTTGATCTATATACTTTTTATCCATTCCTGATTCCAGGAACCTGTGATCGTAGGACCTCATTTTGTCAGTCAGCAGCACTTACTAAGCTCCCACAACGCGGAGAGCAAAGCAGTTGGTGAAACTGATCACTACATATACAGATACCTGTTTCTCTGAGATCAGCAATCTAATTAGGCAGGATAAATCAAAGAGAATAGACCACAGTAAATGTCACATCACGTTTTGTATTTCTGCAGTGTGATAGTTAAGGTTAAGTGTCAACCTGACTAGGCCACGATTCTCAGTGGTTTGGCAAATATTATGTAATCATCCTCCATTTTGTAATCTGATATGAGCAGCCAATCAGTTACGAGGGGAGTTTCCTGGGGGCTGTGGCGTGCATCCAATATATATGGATGTTCTAGCAAAGCTCGCTCACTCTTGATCCTGAATTCAATACTGCATTCACCTTGTCATTCTCTGACCTCCAGTTCTTGGGATGTGAGCCAGCAGACTGCTGCCTGACCTGCGGATTTTGGGTTCATCAGCCCCTGCAACCATGTGAGTCAGGAAATGCCTCCAGCTTGCCACCTGATTCACAGATTTGGGATTTGTTAGCCTCCACAACTTTGTGAGCCATTTCCTGAATTACATCTCTCTACATATATTTATATATACACGTCACTGGTTTTGCTCCTCTAGAGAACCCAGTCTAAGATATATAAGTGAGAAGATAAGGTTGACACTTTGGTGATATCGGTATGACATAAAGGTACAAAGTTGTGAGGTTAAAATTCAGTCAGAGTGAAAAGAAAATTCTTCAGCTATCATCTGGTGTCTTGTAGAACAAATGACTATATTGTGTTTTCATTCTATATTTGCTGTGGAATTTGCCACAATGAATAATGATCTATATATATATAGTGGTGCATTGAATTACTGTTACATGGTCCTTCTAGCCAAGATCTTGTGACCACCTGGCCCTTCTTACCATGATCTTGTGACCACCACAAAATGACTGGATGGAACTATGCAAATAAGGTGCTCGTGGTCCACCAAGGGGATTAGACAGTCCACTGATAATGCAAATAAGGTGCATGCAACCCTTGCAAAAGTGGGGCTATGTAACTAAAGTATAAGGAAGCTTTGTAGGTGATTGGTCAGTGTTGCCATTCGGCTAGGCTTAATAAAATGAGCCAATTCCCAAGAAGTGAAGAGGGTACTTCACTACTGTCATAAAAAGAGCCAGAAGTGGATCATATCCTTTGGACCTGGGGTCACTGCATTGAGAACCTCCTAAACCCGGGAGATGGAGAGAGAAGTAACGCTGGAGATGAAGTGAGTAGGCAAGAAGTAGCTGCAGAGAAAGAGTGGCAGCAGAACCACAAGACTGGTGCGAAATGGTGCAGTGGGCCTCAAAGCCCAGAGAGAGAGATAGCTACAGTGGGCATGTTGACCCCCCACGTGGTAAAGACAGCTGAGTGCTTTTGGGCATGAGGCTTCCTGGTGGAGTGGGGTGCCTTCGAGCAATTAATGGCAAAGCTAAAGAGCTCTGTAATACTTGCCCAGGCAGTAGGGCAGAGGCAAGGGGGAAAAGGGGCTGAGGAAGAGGCCTGCTGCAGGTTGTCCTGATTGAAGAGCTGTATCCTAAGTTGTTCCTGATCCTGAACTGTAACCTGTTACTTCTTTAACAACCCCCATAATTGTGAGTACAGTCTGTGAGTTCTGTGTGGCCATTGCATGAATTTTCAAACTCAGCAGAGAAGCAGAGAATGCCATGGGAGGGCTGACTGGTGTCAGAACTGGTAAAAACAGTTGGAGAGAGGAGGTATGCCTGACCTCCACCTCATAGGAATCAGCCTTGGGCTGATGCTGACGGTGATTCTCCTTCCCTATCGTGAAGTTAGAGCAGGTCTGATGCCACCATACCATTTTTACAGCTATATGTATATATATAAAAATGTGTACATATATGTGTGTATATAAAAATGTGTATATATATACACACATACGCACACACACATATACATATATGTACACATTTAAGTACACTTTTTCTTGTTGAATCTAAATTTATTAACCTACTTGAAAACTGAACGGGAGATAGCTAATAAGCATTGCAGGGCATTTTTATAATTCAAAACCCTTTTCATGTATTTAACAAAAGCATTGATTTCTCCTGGAAAGTATAATGCTCTTGTGCAAATTATATCAAATCCACATCTTATTTTCCAATACAGTAAATAGCATACTTTGTCTACTAAAAATTATATGAAATCTGTATTTTTAAAATATAGCCTCCGGTAGAAATGACATTCTGTATAATAGGACAATATTTCATTACTTATTGATTCATGTCCACCATAAATGAGAGCATATTATTTTATTTTTAAATGGATGATAGTGGTACCATGTGGCTATTTTATACTCTAATGTTTAATGCCACCATACAAACTTAGCTTCTTTATTAATCTTTAAGATGGGTTTACAAATATCGAGAGTGCAAAATTATTTTTCAGTATTGCAACTACATTCACTTACTTTGATACGCTGTTTATTATTGTCATTATCTGAGAATAAAATGGCATTGGGAAGCACATTTAGTAAAATTATCATAGCATTTTCAGAAAGATGACTCCATGTAATGTGCCTAGTTTTAGGTTGTAGCTTTAAAAAAAAAAATGTATATAAATTAAAAAAAAAAAATTAGGTAGATATAAATGCCTGACTAAAGAAAACAACAACACATTTGGAAATATTTAAATTCAAAACGATAATCTCATAGAGGAGATTGACTCAAATGGTTACCAGTAGACCACAAACAAAATGATCAATACTCTTCCTAAAAGAAAAAAAGCAACGCTTTGTCAAGTGAAATTATACGGGATTTCTTAAAGATGTATAAACCAAAGATACAATAATTGCAGTAGGTGGGGAAGTGCCTAAGCTCCCAAGCAAATCATCCCTATTAGTTCCTATTCATGATTTAAATTACGTTTTTTTTTTTACCTCTTCATAACATGCAGCGCTTTCATACTCTCGCATTTCTGGGCATTTTAGCTTTTGCTGACATGAATGCATTCCCAAAATAGAACATTACTGCAATCTTCTGCTAGACATTTAAGCCCGTTTGTACGTTTATTTTTTAAGATGCTTTTTTTGAACCTTCTGTGAGAGGGCTGGGAAGGTAGTGTTAGAAAGAATGAGAACTTGTTTTCTAAAGCGACACAGTAGACATTTGATCTACCACCGTTAGCAAAAAAAAAAAAAAAAAAAAAATCACAGCTTCCTACCTTGAAAACAAACATCTCACGGCGAAGAATAGCTAGAGTGTTAAAGTTCCCATCACAGATGTTGGGTTTGGCTCCAGGATAGGAAGGTCTGCCCGTAGGAGGCCTCGGAGGTTTTGGCCGGTCGTTCTTCCTCGGGTCAGCCGGAGGAATAGAGCGGTGCGGGGGCACTGTTGGTAGAGGTCTTGTAGGTGGAGGAATCTTGTCAGGTGGACCTTTTGAAAATATGAGGACAGTGCTTGGCTCACTTAAAACTGGAATAGTGCTGGAAAATATTCTACAGAGGACAATCACTCATCAGTGGAGGGCACAGACTAAGTGAGCTAAGAGGTCTTTAAGATCATATATTTGGTGAAAAAACAAACCATCCTACCCAAACAAATCATTCCCAGGCTATCCGAAATTGTCCTTAGCATGCTCAATTCTGGATCCAAGTAGCTAGGCTTTCTTTGTTAATTTTTAATGATATTTTTATAGCTTCACCACAGTCCTTACAGAGAGAGCTCCTTTCAAATCTTTTTTGGAAGTAGGTGGTGTATAAATAATAAATAAATGAAAATGAATCCTGGAACCATTCACGTAAAACTCAAACACAGCTAATCCTAGATTTCAATAAACAATGATTCTATGCAAATATTTCTAAAAGATATATATCAACGAATCAAAGTTTATTCTATCCTATGTTTCCAACTACATTTTTAACCTTTTCTTGACTTTGATTATTTTCTTCTAATGAAATCTTTTCACAAATTGCTGGAAAGCTCTTTTATTTGAATACCTGTACCTAAAGCATCTATTGATTAAAATATCACTGGTAAAATATTAATGTGAAGAAGCATTTCTAAAAAGAAGCTTCTAAATCAAGCCAAAGTTTACACATGTAATTTGGCACAGATGTTAAACATCTTTCCTCAAGAGGTTTATTCTTTTTAACAGAAATACAGATCTGTTCTCACTTAGTGTTTAGATTTGGAAAGAATATTCTTTTGTAGACCTTCAGTCTAGACTACCAATTCATGAGGTCATGAGAAAGAACCTCCTTTCAGTTAACCACTTAGGAGGAATTTCTGATGACACACATTCAGGCACAGGATAATATGCCCTCATAGTCAACATATGAGCTATTTAGCTTTGCGTCAGAGACATTTCTCTTTTCTCAGTATCCCAACCATAAAGAATAGCACAAAAATTGACCTTTTTTTCAAATCCATTTTAACCCTGAGAGAATGCTTACCATTGAGACATTTAAATTGAAAAAATAATGAAGGCAAACCAAATTAGTGAACTTAAACTATGCTGTTTAAAAATGCAAATGACATCTTCCAGATACTGGATATTAACATACAGATAGCACATATTTGTCTTTGTAGTATAAAAATGAAAGCTTCACTTCATTAATTTAGTAAAGCATAGTCACTAATATGTAAATTATAAATATCACATTCTTAATAATTATGGATGAAATCAATGTCTTCACAAAGGTCAACAGTTGTATTATGGGAGTTAGGATCATAGTAAATATGTATAATAAATAATCTTTCCCCCTTTTCTCTTACTTTGCATTCACATTGACTAAGTGATAGTAATTTTACTCTACTAGAATTCACCTTTATTTTGAGCTACGTGTTAGTAAACTCAGCCATTTGTTAAATTTCACTCCCATATTTGTTAACTTTTACTCTGAATCAGTAATTATATGCTTTTGAGGTCATTTTGTTCTAACCATCACACAAGGGTAGTTTCTGGAACTTGAAAGTGATTTATCTACAAACTACCTCATATCAAAGCTCGTAAGCAGTGAGCCAATCTGCCAGTTTGTACCAAAGACTTAGCATCTTATTTTAAAGGCTTATATTTATCACTGTTTTCATTGGTTACATTAACTTATTACATATTTTACCTGAATTTCAAATACTAAAGTTGATCAGATCATTAGTATAACTATAGGTTTAAGGCTTTCCCATAAGGTATACATCAAGATACCTGGGGCTTTTGCCAACAAAATTTATTGATAGAAGAATTTTGCAAACAGGCCAGGTTTTTATCAGTTTTTACTTCTCACATATACTTAGAACATCTATCTTGAAGAGGAAAACACAGCAGGAATTGTGGACTTCACTGTAGGGCTAACCAAACAGAATTTTTTTTTTTTCTTTTCTTTTCTCTTTTGGTACATACATATATATGTACCAAAACATCTGACATCCTAAAAATCTTCACATGTACAGTTCAGTGACATTAATTATGCTCATCATGTTGCTCAACTATCACCCTTATCCAATCCCAAATTTAACCATCACTCTTAAGAGATGCTCAGTGTCCCCTAAGTATTGAGTCCTCCTTTCTTCCACCTTCCCACCCATTCTGTTAACCACTAACAAACTTTGGTCTCTACATGCTTGCCTATTCTAGGTATTTCATGTAAGTGGGATCATAAAATATTTGCCCTTTTGTGACTGACTTATTTCACTAAGCATGATGCTTTCAAGGTTGACAGTAATTACCTACCGTATATCTTCTGAATGCCCTGCAAATCATCATTAGGTAGTTTGAAGTTGTCAGTTTCCATGTACTGGTAAAATGGAGCCATGATGGCTGTGGGGTCATTGGAATGCTCCAATCCCAGAGCATGTCCCAGTTCATGAACTGCTACAAGAAATAAGTCATTTCCTGTGTAAATAAGAAGAAAAGAAGATATTGTAACTAATATCCAAGTACAGGCTGAAAACGACAATTTGGTATTATCAAAAACAAAGAAAAACAGAAGGAATACTTTACTTCAACTATCACCATGATTTGAAGATTGACATTCCTACTTGGCAAAATCCAATATGCATGTTAAAAAAAAAAAAGTACGGATAATGAAGTCACAGAAGAAAATGGAAGAAAAGAAAAAAGCATAAAAGTTGAAGAAAAAGTAGTAGCATCAGACATTGCTACTACTGCTGTTGAAATAGTCTTCAAATTATTAAGCACTTAATATGCAACATATCACATTCAACATGATTCTACCAACAACTCTGTAAAAAATAATAGGAGAGATAAAATTCTTTATTTTGGGTAAGTTAAGGAACAGAGGTGACAATTCTTGTCAAGAGGGGCAAATCTTTGTATTTTCAGAGCTATGACAAGAACTTGGGTTATTTTGACTCCCAGACTAAGGCTTTGATTTCCTACTAGCCTAGAATATAGGAAAATATTGTAAAATAAAAGCCACAGATAGGATAGCAGTCTTACTAATGGAGGTTCTAGTCTAAGCTTATAAATATAAATTCTAATCAATTCTTAAGTAATTTCAACAAAATATATTTATCTCAGAGCAGCTGCTTCTCATTGAGATGAACATCTCTTTTGTCTCTGGTAAACTTGCACAGTGAATCATGCAAACCCTACAGGGACACTTGGTCTGACTTAGTGCAATCAAATTCCTGCTGATGACGTCTACACGGTGTCCACTCCTGAATCATCATCACTACGCTCATGAGAAAAAGAGGCAGTCCTACATTTGTATTTGTTAATTCTAAAAATTTAGTTTAGCCACGCAGGATCAAATAAATGCCGCAGTTATGCTTACGTGACTTATGTTTCCAAGTGAAAAGTTTAACATGACTGACCATAAAATGTAAAGTTTTACATGGATGTCTTGCTATGAACACAAATTATCTCAAGCAATTGTCCTGAGTCATTTTTTAAGAAAAAAAAAGAAAACAAACTTCCCAACCATTTTTGTAATGCACCATGATAATTCCCTCTAGAGGGCTACGTTTTATACCCCAAATTCAGGAGTATAGCTAACATTTTTTCCACTCCTGGCTAGTCTGTCATAGAGGAATGAAAATGATGGAGCATTGACTCCTTGTATGACACTAGCACATGGCAAATGAGTCATTTAAACAATACTTCCAGGTGCCTACCTGTTTCTTGAAGAATAACTCACTAAATACCAGAGTGAAACAATGAGGTTTAAAAAGAAAGAAAAAATCCTGTTTCCATCCTTAAAAAGCTTATTTTCTCCTCTTCTTAAATTGCTTAAAAGTGAAGATCAAGACAAACAAAAATAATACATATTACAACTCATTGCCATTGAGTTAATTCTGACTCTTGGCGGACCTATAAGACATAGGTTTTCCACAGAGGAAGTGGTAGATTAGCACTGCTGACCCTTTTGGTTAGCAGCTGAGCTCTTAACCACTGTGTCATCAGGGCTCCATAATATGTATTAGCTATAATAATAATAAAGTTTTATAATAAAGTAGTAACTATCATTTACTGAAAGCTACTAATATTTCTCTGAGAATTTTGAGTATTTTTATCTCCATTTTATCATTTAAATCTTGCAACAATCCCATGACATGCCAATCATTGAGATGGAGCAAACCACAAGAGGAGCCATTTTTGCTTTTTTTTTTTTTAATCAACACTAAAATGAACACATTTGTGATTTCCAATAAAAAGACACCATTGTTTGAGATGCAAATCTGATATTGACAGGGCTTATTGCCAACCCCAAATAATGTGTTAAGTGGTACAAGGACAGGCATATGAGTGTTTTTGAGCATGCTCACACCTAGAAACATGGGTCAAGTTTGTCTGGAACATGCAACCAATGGATTAAAAGTGAAAGGAAATTTTCACCAAGAGCAAAGCTAATTATGAAACAAAAATCTATCAAGCAACCAAAGGGCCAAAAGAATTAAGGCTGTCAGAGCAAGAGCTGAAGACTCAGGAGTGGGCAGTCAATTCTACCATGAAGAATTACAGTCATAACTGTGAGAAGACACTGCTGATTCAAAAAATACCCACAGAGACTCTTGGCCTCTTATCTACAAAACAGATACAATTTCTTGGTTAGAAAGTCCCAATGTGGCCTCACAGGGATATGTCTTCCTTTTATTCTTCAAGTGAAGAAAATTCAACCTTCATAATCTTCCTCCTTGTCCTCTTTCCTAGAAAAAAGTACCTTCTACACTGTGCATGGGTGGTGCAAATGGTTAGCATGCGTGATGTAACTGAATGGCTGGAGGTTCGAGATCACCCAGAGGCACTTCAGAGAAAGGCTTGGTGATCTACTTCTGAAAAATCAGCCACTGAAAACCTGAGGAAGCTCAATTCTACTCTGACGCACATGGAGTCACCACATAGGAATCAGCTTGACAATAACTGGTAACTGGTAACCTATGCCTAGATAAATGCGTAGAAACTCACTCTCTCATTCTGAATATTGCTTTTAACCCATCACTAAACTTTTGGACCTAGCTGAATTATTAAAATCACCTCAAATTTTTCACAGGAAAGCTGTCTTTCAGTCACAAATAATTTCTTTTTTAAAAATTTTTCGGCTAGTAAGAGGAATTAATCACTGAAGTCATTTAGTTTTATGTACCTGTTCTCTACAGATCAATCAAGTTTTTCCTAAGCAACATTTCCAAGTGTGGAGTGATTCCTTGTCTAAGGAACAAAGTAAGGCTTTAGAAAATTAATAGGATCAGGATATGAACCTATGACCTGTTGCATATGCCACAGCACTTTTAATCCGAAATACTGGCCACGGGCACCAAGTAATTACCATTCTTCAAATGACTGGCAATAATGTAATTAAACCTTACTTGGAGCTTCACAATAATTTAAAAGGATAAGTTGTTAAATAAAGTGCTACCCTCTGATTTGAATGCTACTAGGAACAAAAGTTGTTGGCACATGATGGGTTTTAGACAATTAAAATGTACCAGACCCTTTTCCTAACCATGAAAATAATAACTGCTCCTGTAACTTGTCATTAATTCACATTATTCAAAATTCTCAGTTGTAATACGCCTAGATCTTATCACTGTGCAGGCAACAAAGGAGAAATCAGCCTCCCAGTTCTTAGTACAGAAATAGTACTTGCTCCTTTTGCAAGGTTTGGAGTTTTGAGTCTGTTGCTTTCAGTTGTATCTCTAATCTTCTTCCCTTTGTATACTCCAATACAATTTCAGAATACTGAACTGTATAATATGAAAGATAACACATTATTTATCACATCATTGTCACAATTATGTCTCTATATTTTATTCCAAGCTCTTTCACCCTGCATGCATTTTCACATGTTGTTCCCTCTGTTGGTCTATCCCACATGTTAAAAAATGATTATATGTGTATATATGTGCTTACTAGTGTATAACATTCCAGTCACAAAAATTTTAAGTAGATGTTGTGAGTAATCTTAACGTTTATAATCCTATCAACCCACTTCAACACTAGAATGTTACCAGCAGCACTGAATCTATTTCTGGTTTCTATTTTATACCATGTATTTGACTCTCCAATTCACTCCAGAGGGAACCACTAACCTGAGTTTTGAATTTCTCATGTCCTTGTTTACCTCTTTATAGAT
Source organism: Elephas maximus indicus (assembly GCF_024166365.1). NCBI lineage: Eukaryota > Metazoa > Chordata > Mammalia > Proboscidea > Elephantidae > Elephas > Elephas maximus. The sequence continues at coordinate 53,668,609 of NC_064833.1, read as the reverse complement.
ATGTATATATTTTATACAAATATGTATGTTTCAATAAATCATAGTTTTTACTGGAGTTTGGGCGTTATAAAGATGGTATCATTTTGTATGTCATCTTTTAAAACTTGCTGGAATCCAGGATTATTTTTTTTCTACTATGTATTTCTTAACTTGCTTTTTCAGTCTTGCAAAAATCTTACTAGTCCTTTAAAACAAAACTCAAAACCACCTCCTCTATGAAGACTTCCTTAACTTTTCTTTCTCTCTGTATCCTTTACTTCTGGCACATAACTGGATTTTAAGGCAGCTATTTTAAGGCATACCATAATTACCCTAGCAGCTTCTGATACATGCTGTTGTTGTTGCTGTTGTTAGTTACCATCATTTCTGATTCACGGAGACCCCATAAGCGTAGAATAGAACGCCACCATAGGGTTTTCAAGGCTGTGAACTTTTGGAAGCAGATCACTAGGCCTGTCTTCCAAGGTGTCTCTGGGTGGGCTCGAACTGTCAACCTTTCAGCTAGTAGTTGAAAGCTTAACCGTTTGCACCACCATGTCGTTGTTAGTTGCCATTGAGTTAACTCCAACTCATGGTGAATCCATGTGTGCAGAGTAGGACTGCTATACAGGATTTGCAAGGCTGTGGCCTTTTGGAAGAAGATTGCCAGGCCTGTCTTCTGAGATGCACTAGGTGGGTTCAAAATGCCAACCTTTCAGGCAGTAGTCAAGTGCTTAAACAGTTGTGCCACCCAGGGACCCCTCTTTGTGCCACCATAAAAGTCCTTAATATTCGCTTGTAGGTTGGATAACTGACAGAAGAAATTTGAACATACTCATAACTTTAAAGTCTAAATATTAAATTTAAAATAATTAAATTCATGTTTAGTAATAAAATTCAGAAATCATCACTGAATCTTTGATTAGTGGAAAAGTCCCTTGTGCTTAGTAGATAGGATGGGACGGGTCTTTTCAACCCTGAGCCCTTTCAGAACTATGCATACAAAATAGTTTGACAAATTGAGAAGCTAAAAGGTATGTGGTAATCAGCCTCCAAGATGTCTCCCAATAATCCTGCCTCCCGATAATCACACTCACATTGTATCAGAGTTGTATCTGGCTGAGATAGTGGAATATGGTAGAAGTGGCTTCCAAGGGTAGGTCATAAAATATAGTGTGACTTCTGTCTTCCATCTTGTTTTTCTGTTTTTTCTTTTCCTCTCATTCTCTTTCTCCTATCAGTCACCCTCGGGAAGCCAGCTGTCATGTGTGCAAACAATCTTTTGGAGAGACTGCAGCCCAGCAGATAATTTGACTGCAATCTCATCTGCTACCCGGAGCCAGAACCATCCAGCTAAATTGCTCCTGAATGTCTGATCCTCACAACTGTGTGAGATAATAAATGCTTGTTGTTTTAAGTTCCTAAGTTTTGGAGTAATCTGTTATGTAGTAATCAGCTATTTCCCTGCCTGGTGTGCTTTTTCTGGGCTGTTAAACCTGATGACTTGGTTGTACCTACTCTACTCCTTTCTTTGCATTTCTCTGAAGCGGGGGCCACTACCTAAGCAGAAGGCAATGCTCCGGCTGTGAACACCTTGGTGGTCAGGGACACTGGTGGCCCCTGCAAGACTGCCAGAGAAATCTGGTATACAGGTCTGAAAAAAATAACAGGCCAAAAATACTCCTTATTGAACACCTATTAAGAACCAGGAATATGGCATTGAATTTGTCACTGAAACATCATGACCTATACTTTATTACTCTCCCTTCATGAATAACATTCTCAGAGGTCATGGAATTTGCTCAGTTGGGTAGCCCATCCAAGGCAGAGTTGATATCTTAGTCCTGGGCTGCTCAGCTCCAGGCAAGAGTTACATCACAGCTTTGGTCTACAATATAGAAGCTGAGAGAAACCAATCTTGGGTGGATTTTTGCACAACTCTTTCAGTTACTACTACTCTTCTATCCAGCCTCCAGTACTTCAAGGACTTGGTACCCTTTTTTTGCCGTTCTACTTGTCCACCATTTCTGTCGTCAATACTTCACCTATGCTTGGCTGCTCCCCTAGTGCTGCAAGCATCATGATAATTGCTTGCTTCCTCCTCTACACGCTTTCCTCCAACTGAGTCTTATATAGTTTAACTATAAAAAAAAGAAGTCATTTATTAAGTTGTTTACCACTTGTGGACAAATACAATGCAATGCACAGTTGCTGTTATGAGTAGCATTTTACATGTGTGTCAGATATATTTTACTGAGTTTTATTTAATGGCAAGTCTGATTTACTTCCATATATGATCTGATCTCTACAGTTTTTGTTGTACATAATATTCTGCTCCCACACTTAAAAAATTAAAAGGCAATAAAGTAGTATTTACAAAGTATTATAAAGGCAATTGGAAGACACAACAGTTAAGATCCGTGTGTTGAGTAGAGTACTAGGTATTTTACATGTATTTGATTGTTTACTCCTTACCATATTAGCCACCAGTTGACATCAAGTCAGTTAGGACTCTTGGTGAACCCATGTGTGTCAGAGTAGAACTGTGGCTTTCAATGGCTAATTTTTTGGAATAGATCATCAAGCATTTCTTCCAAGGTGTCTCTGGGTGGACTCGAATTTCCAGCTGAGCACGTGAACCATTTGCACCACTCGGGGACTCCACCATATTAGTTAGGTTTTGTTATTATCATCATTTTACAGATTAAGAAGCTAAGACTTTCATAGATTATGTGCCTTGCCAAAGTTACACAGTTAAGTGGCAGAAACGAATTCAAACCCTATATAGTCTAGCACCACAAATCTCAGTGTGCTAAAGAAATGTATTTCACACTTTTTCTTTAGCCCTCCACATTTTTCAGTGCTTGAGCCTGCACATCCCAGGACACAAAGGCCACTTTGTCAAGCCACCTATTCAAACAGTACCAAAACACAATACAACAAAACAAACAAAAAAACCCACTGCCATTGAATTTTTTCCAACTCATGAAGAGTTTAAGTCCATCCAGTGGTGCCATGGGAGAAAGGCCTGGCAACGAGCTTCTGTAAAGACCACGGCAGGAAAACCCCATGGAACAGTTCTACTCTGTAACACATCGGGTCACCATGAGTCAAAGAGCACACCTGCTGCTTAAGGTTCTTTCTAGGACTCCGTAACAATAGTTAATATTTCTTGTCTTGACTGAATTAATGCTAAAATTAATATTTTAAAATTTACTTCCTCAGTACAGTTCTGGCTGCTTGAAAAGTTTTACTTATTTTTCATTGCTTCTAACTTATAATTAAGTCTAAGAGCCTGGAGCGAAATAAGTAAATAATTTTCAAAAGAAAAGGAACCAGTATTGTTACAGTTAGGAGAAAGGTTCAAAGGCGCAGTACATGAATTTTCAAATTTAATTATATTTCACAACATTGCTTCAGAAACTTGAGGAGGGCGTGCTAGGAATGTTAGAGACCTGTGTGTTTGGATGTGGTTAGGTTCGAAGCATGACACTAGGCACGATGAACTGCCAGACTTAAAATACAAGGAAAATGAACTGCCATCTAACAGGTCTTCCAAAATGAGTAAAAGTATTTTTTTTAAATATGCAACTACTAAGCATTCATACTTTGAATTAAACAAGCACTTTAGAATATATCAACATAATTAAAACAACTTGCGTCTATGTTATCCAAAGTGGAAAACCTAGGAAAATATTTGCATTGTCAAGGTCAAAGTATATCTTTTTATTACTTTAAGGCTGCAGTTTAGATATGAACTGAATCTGTAGTGAATCAGACATGTCTTCAATTAATCCAGAAAATTCTTGCTAAAAAAAAAGCAAGACTGAATGTGTCTCATTACACCATACTACTAACAAGGCTGTTTTTCCCCGTCTCCTGTTGAGCCTAGTCAAAGCTCTAGGAACATTCTTAGTTAGGTCCCCTGTCACTTAGTCATGTGGGGTTTATCTGTGCAGTAGTATTACCCCTGGGCAGCTCACTCTGACTGGTCTGGATGATTCTGGGGGCCTATTTCCCTCTCTCTGCCGTTACGTGCAAAAGAGGTCAATTGTAGTGACTGTTTCAATGAAAGTAATCATACAATAAATTGCAAAGCTGTTCTTCAGTAACTGATTTGAATACTTGCTCCTGAACAGGATGTGAACTAAACCCCCATGCTGTCGAGTCGATTCCGACTCATCACGATCCTATAGGACGGAGTAGAACTGCCCCATAGAGTTTCCAAGGAGCGCCTGGCAGATTTGAACTGCTGACCTTTAGGTTAGCAGCCGCAGCACTTAACCGCTACGCCACCAGGGTTTCTGTATGTGAATTATATGTGCTATATTCTTCAGTTATAATTCTAAACATGCCCAGGGTGACAATCCTGGCATATATGCTACAATTTCCACATCTGCAGTAACTCTGGAACATACACATACACACACACAACACTTTTTTTTAAAATTACTAATTAGCCTACTATGCACAAGGAACTATTTATAGGATTATTGAACTTCCAAGAAACAATTTATCATGAAACGCAATTAGTTTTTCTACTGTGTGTTAGACAATGAGATGTTCCAGGGCTCTAAAGATAGATCACTCATGGTTCTTGTTTTTAATTAAGGGGCTCTGAGTTTAGTTCAGTGATTCTGAGCTCTTTTGGGCTCACAGGTCACTTGGAGAATCAAGAAGTATGGAACTTCTTCCAAGTTGCAAAAATATTGGATGTGAATATAGAATTATTTTTATTCCATCAGGAAACCCTGGTGGCATAGTGGTTAAGAGTTCAGCTGCTAACCAAAAGGTCAGCAGTTTGAATCTACCAGGTGCTCCTTGGAAACCCTATGGGGCAGTTCTGCTCGACGGCAATGGGTTTGGTTTGGTTATTTTTTTAAGTACTTTATGACAAAACTGATTTAAAATTCTGACTCAGCTATTGACCATATAAAACATAGTAAATTATTAATATCTCTCCCATTCAGTTTCATCATCTGTAAAGTGGGTCGATCATCGCCTACGATATAGGGTCGTTGGTAGGATAAAATAAGATCATGTATATAAAATATTTAGCATAGTGCTTCAGACATAGTTAAGTGCTTAAAGAATGGAAGTTGTAACAATAAAAATAACAACTGCTACTACTCCTATTCCAGTAATTAATGAACTTCACAACAAAATTTTAGGCAGAAAAGAGAAAAAATTTCACATGAGAAGATATTAAAACTTACACAGAGTCAGAAACCCCTTAAATATTAGAATAGGAATTTAAATATCAGTTCTGACTTTACCAAAACTAGCATATTAACTGGTAAAACATGGTAATGATAGGTAGTGATAGGGTGGTGCCCTGGTGGTACAGTGGTTAAAGCTTGGCTGCTAACCAAAAGGTTGGCAGTTCCCATCTACAAGGCAAGCCACTCCTTGGAAATCTTACGGGGCAGTTCTACTCTGTCACATAGGGTCACCGAGTCAGAATCGACTTGATGGCAATGGGTTTGGTTTTTGGATTTAGTGATAGGGCTGGGAAAATATGTTGGGATCAAGTTTTGAATTACGGGCTTAAGAGTTTGGTCATTATGTAGGAGGCAGTGTTACGAAGGTTTGATATCGAAATGACACTGCTGTAGAGTAATTCAGCAAAAACGTGCAGGTTTAACTGGAGTGGAAAAGTGGCTGAAGGGAAAAAAAGTAGTTAGAAGACTACTTCAATAATTAAAGTTATTAGGTGATGAGAATCTAGACTAACGTAGTAATGAAGAGAACAGAAAACTGGAGGCCCTGAAACTGGAAAGGAAAATATTTAAGCGATAGAATGATTGAAATAACGTTTTGAATTATGCTGTTTCTCATTAGTATATTAGAGTTGGTCATAAACCTTGAGTCACCAAAATCCATTTAAAAATGCCTCATATTTTACTGTCACTATTGCTAAAGATAGCAATATTTAAACTAGATTTTCATTTTGATTTTAAAATGTACTAAGCGGTAATGATTTTTAAAAGCTGTTCATTTAAGACTCATATAAATACTTCACATTATTTTCACATAGCAGCTAAAATTGGCTTTTCTTTGCAATTTTAAGCTTAACTGAGTGATGAATAATTAGCAAGAGATTGTACCAAAATTTGTAAAATGTTTCATCCACTTGCTTGTACTAGCATATCTAGACTGTAGTTCCCATATGTACTTTATTATATCCGTCAAGCATTTCTTTGCTGATGTGAGCTTATCCTACGGCAGAGGTTCTCGAAAGGCTTAAGGCAATATGATTGATATGGTGCTGCTATTGCTGTACACAGAGCAGGTTCACGACAATAGGATGGGTTGGCTCTTTTTGAGTAAGGGCATTGGACTTAACTGTGGTGCAAAGCAACAGAACTGGAAAAGGCATGGCCTCTGTAAACCGCATACGCAGCTGCGAGCTCAAGGTCAGTCCGCGTGCATGCAGTGGAGAAATGCCTTCTCTGCCTATCAGCCTATCACAGCCTTCACAAGGTTGGAAGCCAGTACATGCTTGCACGCTTGCAGATAAGATGAGATAATAGGCAAAATAATTAATACCTTTTGTTCACAGCTTAAATTCATTGTTTTTTTAGCCTAAATATTTGGACACCAGAAACTGTTTTTTTTTTTTTTAATTTTACATTGGAGAGGAACTTCTGATCATAACACTAATGAAACAACTGTTATTAAAGCATACCTAAGGAGCGAAGCGTAGAGCAATTATATTTGAGGGGTTGTATTTTGTGGTTTATACTTTACGTATTAAGGCCAATGATGAGTCTGCATCCCCTGGAAAAATGCTGGGAAGTTATCTTTTTTTAGGATGCCATAGGAAGAAGACTAAGGAACTGGGATGGGTGCAGGACTCATTTGGATACCTGGATAGGCTCAGGTAGTTTCCTGGTACATTTTCACTTCTTAAAGGAAAGAATGGAAAAAAAAAAAAAACTTGGAGCTGGCCCTTGAACTTGTGTGATTTTTAAAGGAATATTTTATTCATGGTTTATTAGTTACTTCTGTAATTAAAAAGTTTTGGATTAAAACTGTACACTCACTTAAAACTATAGGGTCGCTATGAGTCGGAATTGACTCGATGGCAGTGGGGGTTTTTTTTAAGGAAAAAAAAAAGGCTGAGGAATGGTTGGATTAAAATAACCAGCTCTGCAGAAATGGGATGCCGGCCCTCACAGACTGAGTGTAAAAACCTCAACATGAAGAGTGTAGCTGGGAAGAATTAATAGGAAAATAAGTGGAAAAATGTTACAGAAAGACCAGAGTAGGTTTAGTTGTGTATGAAGTGACCGGAGTTGGGCATATGGCCCTCCGAGTAAGCCCACACACCATGTTTCTTTGGGCCTTAATGTGTTTGCATGCGTAGAAGTGACTGGCCTATATTCAAATATAACTGCTCGCTCTCTGACAGCTAGGAACAGAAGAAGGGATTATCGAATTTAAAAGTTGAGGGATAGAATAGTTGTTTTTTGAATTTTGCTTTTTCTAGCTCATTGCCACCTGGCAATTAATTTTAGTGCTATTATTGACCTGACGGTTTAGGCCTGGATAATTTTCTGTTTTCGGGGCGGGGGGGTGGGGGGGGAAGCAGAAACAAAAACCCTCTAGACTCAAGTATTTGTACAGAGATTACTAAAATCATTATAAACAAATTTGTTTATATAGAACATTAATATAGAAATCAAACAACAGCAAGTTTAGTAAAGAAGCTATGGGAATGGCTCATTCACATCTCCTGAATGTGTGTGGCTGAAGTCTTCCCTTTTTTTTGTGCTTGGAGAAGAGCCTGTTTTCACTGAGCAAGATTTTTTTGTTAATATTTATTTTTTAGAGGAGACATTTCATTTTCATTTTTTCAAAAGCAACTCTTTCTTATTCTCCCCACCCTGCCTTTTTTCATGAAGATCTTCAATTGTAAAACTAGACCAAGGTGTGCAAGACATAGAAACTCAACAATATAAGCTTAACACCTTAATGTAATTATGTATTTTTATAGCACACTTCATACATATATATAGTAAATATATATAAAGTGATATATATATTACTTTCTTTATAGAACACTGTGAAACTTATGCTTGCCAGTAGCGTGGCTGGCATTAATTTACTGGACTGGCCTACAGAGTGATTTACCCAGACCTTGAAATCAACAACCCAGGGCTCTCTGACAAAAGAGTTATTTATTTTAAATATTTATTTTAAATACGATTTCTCAACTTGATTAAAGTTGTTGACACCAACAAGAAAGTGTAAAATCTGTTTGACTTTCTGTAATTCTCATTTCGTCACAGTAAGTTAAGCTCATATTTGTGTCCTAGGGACTATGAGATAAATGTAAATTTTCATTTGAGTAATAAATTATTCTTCACTTGTGAAGAAAAAAAATTTAAATGCAGAATCACAAATTTGAAAATTCTTTGTGCCATCATTAACAGTGAGGCCAATTTATAAAAAATATTTTAGTCAAGCAGAGAATTATAGACATACATTCAGATGGTACACGTGAATAAAATCAGAACTCATGATTGGCCTGGTGATCACACCCCAAATTGTGCAAACTATTTCTGGATCTTTCTAAAGGATGTGATGTCACCTAAGTGTCTTCCTTATCTTCTTTCTTTACGTTTGCCTTCAGAGTAGTGAAACTGAAATAACAGTAAAAACGGAAGCAAAAAGGACAGTTCTTTTTAACAATAATATGTTTCTCATCAGGCTGTGAGTTATTCAATGCATTCTGTAATTAAAACTCATATTTAAATTATTTCGGCACAGGTGTAGCAGAATAGCTAGCCCTTTTTATTTAGTAAACAAACATTTGAAAGGCCAGGGTTTTAGCTTAGCAGTTGGCAGACTATTTTGTTGGCAATATGCTTATGAATTTCAAAAGTTCTGAAGACTGTTTTCTTTCTAGGATACATGACTTGGAAGGAAACCATAACCCCAAGGTCTTGACAAATTGTGTGTGTGTGTTTATAAGTAATGTAATGAGTAAAGCACCTATGTTTCATGATTTTTACACATTCTATGAAAATAAATACATTTAATAACTTTAGTGCAGTCTTGGAAATTTCTTCCAGCAAGACTTAAAAATACATTAGAAATATTGACTTAATAAAAAAGCATGTAAATTCTTGACTTTGAGGTTTCTTTTAATTATCTTTTAATTAGAAAGGATTTAATTAACTAGGAAGTAGTTTCCTCATCTACTAAAGGAGAGTGAACATTAACATCTTGGAGTACATACTATGGCCCAGAAAGTTAATCCTCATAATAATCCCCTGAGGTAGATATACCCCAAAAAACCAAACCTGTTGCTGTCAAGTTGATTCTGACTGATAGCAATCCTACAGGACAGAGTAGAACTCCCCCATAGGGTTTCCAAGGAGCAGATGGTAGATTTGATATAATCTCCCCCATACAAGAGCTGAAGAAACAAAAGCACAAAGTGAATAAGGTGATAAAAGTGCCAAGTGACACAGGTGACTTTGTACCCAAGTCTGTTTGAGTCCAAAGTTTTTACCTATACTGAATATGACTCTCAATTAATTTATGACCTCACAAAAAGTCCTGTCTTAAGTAAAGTGCATTATTTTAACCAGGGTAGAAGATACCAACGTACCTGATGAAACAAATGACAAAGATGGGAAATAATACTAATGCCAAAAGGAACATGAGTTCCTTTAAGGGAAATCAGAAGAGAGGCCTGGTAATCTACTTCTGAAAAATCTGCCATAGAAAACCCTATGGAGCACTGTTCTACTCTGAAACACATGGGGTGGCCATGAGTTGGAATCAACTTGATGGCAACTGGGTCCAAGTAAGTATTTGTTAATGGTTTACTGCATGTCCAATCAGTAATAGATAATATCAATGGGAGATACGAAAGTCTCTGGGGAACTTAGTATACTCTACTACTTAAGGCCTTATCATCCTATGCCATATTAAGGAGTGTTAATAAAACAGCACTATTTTTTTTTTTTTTTTTATCATCACACTACTCCCTTGCTCAAAATCCTAAAATGGTTCCCTACTAGAGTTCAAATTACCTGTAAAAAACTATGCTTCATAATTTGGTTTAGCCTTTCCTCTTCAACCTGTTTGCCACTATTAACTAACTTTTCACTTAATTCTTAACAGACCTGCTAACAAGCCACATGAAGACAAGACTGCCCAGGGACAGAAGCTCAGAAGAGATAAGGACTTTTTTCCAGAGCTGACAGAGAAAGAAAACCTTCCCCTAGAGCCGACACCCTGAATTCGGACTTCCAGCCTCCTAAACTGTGAGAAAATAAATTTCTGTTTGTTAAAGCCGTCCACTGCATAGCAGCACTAGATAACTAAGACAAATAGTGAATACTACCATTTTGGAGCAATGTCTAGGTTCTAGATATTAAACTAGGTATTTATACTCATTGTAATAACTATTTTTATTTGTAATAACTGTTTTTCCCATTTGTAAGAGCTATTTCTCCATTTTTTCCCTGTGAGGAAACTGATACCCAGGGATGTTAAATAGATAACTAGTAATATTGCTAGAAATTGACAGAACAAGGATTCAGACTCAGGGCTGTCTTCAAATTCAGCACTTTTTTTTCCCCTTGAACATTTTGCCTTCTTTACCTTCTGTAATAGTAAAAATGATAAATTATGCAAACTGTGATGAATTTTACTCCACACGCTCTTTTGGGAAATTATGTTCCTCAAGTATAGAAAGAATAGGAGTCTTTTCAAATTATCCCACTGTTAACTTTTATATATTTGGTTCTAGAGGAAAACTACAACCTTAAAGTTTGCCACTTTTCAATGTGACCCTTAGATGGACACAGAAATATTATCAAACAGGTTTGATTTGCTAAATTCTGAAATGGAATGTTTGTGCTCAGAATAGTTCTTCTCCTAAGAGTCATACAGAAGAATGGGAATCTCTTCATTTTCGCCTGGAACACTGTGGGGGATTGCACGAGTTCTCCCCAGTCACCTTTCTTTCATACAGGCAAGAGAATCAGGGAGTAGGTGGTTAAACATAGTCTGTGGTGATTAAACAGAACTTTATCAAGTGAATTACAATATCTGTTGATTGTCTGAAGACTATACTTTCCATTTCGTTCTGCCAGAGTAGTCACACTCTCCACAAGTCATCACAGCAAGTAATCTAGAGTCTTCCCTCTGCATCGTTAGCAAAGAGATGATGCAGACATATTTTCAGATTAATGATTCTTAAGATTCTGTAGCAAAATTACTGGACAAACATAATTAGAGCTTAAAATAATGATATAGAATTAAATACACTGCTTGGAATTTAAATTAACAATGTGACAAATATCATTACCCAAGTTAATATCATAAATCTGATTATGCTTTTTTTAATTGCCATGGTTACTATTATGAGAGCTATCCTATCATCATCTAACATATTAATTAGATTCATTTTTGGTCTTTTTGTATCCTGCTGACCTTCATCCTGTGAGATCATTCTCAAGTCAACTGTGTAAAAAACAAAAGGAAAGAATTTGGATTGTACTTTTCATATTCAGTATGCAGAGAATTAGGCACCATTACCTGCTGTATAGAAAACAGAATGTGAAAACAAGAAGAAACAACTAAGTCAGTGCTTCAAAAAGTATCAAAAGACTAAAAAGCAAGATACTACTGTACATAAATGTAAAACAATTGTGAAAAAACGTCCATATAAATAATTATTTTTTAACATTTGCTTCTTACTAATCTAATTAGGAAACCCCAATATTATTTCATCATGTGCAACAGCTCTCAACACCTGCCCCTGATCAGCCACTAAACTATAAAGACACATAGCTCTTACATTACCAAAAACTTCTTTCTTTGTACTTACAAAAAATAAAGAGATCCTCTCTATCTACAACTTATCTTCCTAGGAAACCCGATTTTTACCCAGGGAAATGCCTGTATTTTCTATATGTTTCATTTCCTCTTTCTAAGCCAGTTTCCACTTCATGACACAGCAGACCCACCTACTATCTTCATTCAATTGTGGTCAAGTGTATTATGGTCTTTGGTATTGTACACTGTCAAAGATTTCTGAAAGTCTAAATAATTTTAATACACATATCTCTTCTATTTTCTCAAATATCCTCTCAACACATTTCAATTAGTCAGACTTTACCCTTTCTCAAAACAATATTGCTTTTTGTCTAGTAGTGTATTGAATACAAACGTTCTCTGTACCTGACCTTTATTATTTTTATCCTTTGCCTGACTATAAATGAAACTTGCTAATATTCAATTTCTGCCCCACACTATAAAGCACCTGGGCATAAAGCCACTGATACTTGTAGTTTTATTTTGCTAACTTGGCTTAAAATATCACAAGACTGACAGGTATTTGATTTGTTATTCTCCAATCTGTTGATTTCTAGAAAAGTATGTGATGGAAACTAACAACAAGAAGTCAGTAGACTTTTGCCCAATAAGCTTTCCATCATAAAAAATAAAGATAATGAATAAATCTTTCCTTTTTCCATAATGAATGCACTGTTACCAAACGAAATCCATTGTCAATGAGTCAATTCTGACTCATAGTGACCCTATAGGACAGAGTAGAACTTTCCCATTGGGCTTCCAAGGAGCTGCTGGTGAACTTGAATTGCTGTCCTTTTGGTCAGCAGCTAAGCCCTTGACCACTGAGTCACCAGGGCTCTGGCAACAACTGTACCACTGATCTCAAAATCGTCCCATTTATTCTTTATACAATTCTCTTGCTTTAAATTATTTTAAAGCTCTTTTATTGATCTTTTAGTCCTTACAAGTTCCTAATCAAAGTTTATTTCAGTCTAACTTAATCCACCTACATACATTTATTCATTAAGTAAACATTTATTGAGTATTGAATTAAGCACACAGACCTAACTTTCAATGAGCTTAGTCTGATAGGACAAATAAATAGAAAAATAAAAACAGCTGAAATTACAAAGATATCAGTGAATTCAATAGCTATACGCTTGGTATCTAAAACATTGCAGGCAGCGTCTTCAGAGACAAGTAAGAACCCAGCCTTACTCTATGACTGTCAGAAAGATGTGTAAGCAAGTTCAAGAAATATTTACGTGTTAAAAGTGCTAAGATACAAGTATGTATAGGCTAGTGAAGATTTAGATGAGCAAACAAACAGTTCTACCTGATTTTGCTGAGGAACTCAGTTTTCAGGTTTGAAACTGGAGGCAGGGTAACCAGTTATGTTCTATTTAAAACACCTATATGAAAATAATGAGGGTCTGAATCAAGGCAGATCCCTGGTGGCACAGTGGTTAAGTGCTTGGCTGTTAACCAAAAGGTCAGCAGTTCAAACCCACTGCTGCTCTGTGGAAGAAAGATATGGCAGTCTGTTTCCAAAAAGATTTACAGCCTTGGAAACTCTGGGCAGTTAGTCTCTCCTACAGGGTCTCTATGAGTTGAAATTGATTCGATGGCAATGGATTTGAATCAAGGCAAAGGAAGCATGGATGGCAAGGGTTGTATGGCTTTAACAGATATTTTAAAGGTACAATCAATGGGACTAAGTTAATATGGAGAGTAGATAAGATAAAGAGAGGGGGGAGGAAAGAAAACAGAATGATGCCAGGTTTCTGGTTTGGACGATGAGATGGATACTGATACACTAACAAAGGCAGCAGATTTGAGGACATGACATGATATGCTCACTTTTGAATGTATTCAGTTTGAGATTCCCGGGGAGCAGTAATGTTTGGGAGTGGAGTTCAGAAAAAATATATGGCTTAATATTAAAGCTTTCACAAGTATTTATTATGCAGTTTGGGGATATTAAAAATAGTGCTCCTATAAACATTCTACACGTCTTTACACACACACACACGCAGAGGCTAACACCTGTTCAATGATCATGCATATATTCAGCTTAAATAGTGACAAATAGTTTTCTAATTTGTATTTCAATTTATAACCTTCTCCAGCAGTGTATGAGAACTCCAACTATTTCACATTTTCATGAACAACTGCTACAGTCAATCTTTGTATTAGCTATTCTGAAGGATGGGTGGTACCTCACTGTGGGATTAGTTTTTATTTCTCCTATGACTAATGATGGAGCCCAGGTGGCTCAGTGATTAAGAGCCATGGTTGCTAATCAAAAGATTGGCAGTTCGAATCCACCAGCGGCTCTCTGAAAACCCTAATGGGCAGTTTTACTCTGTCCTATAGATTCCCTGAGTCGGAGTCTACTCGACGGCAGTGTGTAATGGGTATGACTCACAATGTTGAGCAACTTTTCATATGATTATTTGGATATTACTTTTTGTGAAATGCTTGTTCAAATATTTTGTTTATTTTTATATTGGGTGATTTGTCTACTTCTTTTGACTTGTAGCAGTTCTTTATATTAAGTCAAAGACTGGGAGAGGTCTGAGTTTGATCCTACTTGGGAGTAAGAAGTTAGCAAGCCACGACTGCATGGATGCTGGAAGAGAAAGAGGATCTTATTACTTATGGCACAGTAAGTATCATGTGCATCAGTTCTCATTTTCCTACATCTCACAGGGGTAATGTGCATGGACCCAGATGGATGTCTGTATTCAAGTGTGATGCATTAAAGGAGTAAAACTCTGAGATCAGGAAACCCAAATTTTCTTAATTGGCAGTAAGCATGCCTGCTGTTTGTTCTAGAAGCTGGTATTATGTTTAATTTACTGGACTGTAAGCATGACCACATCACAATTCTTTACAACACACCAAAAAACACCAAACCCATTGCCGTTGAGTCGATTCTGACTCATTGCGACCCTATATGAGTTACAACATACAGATAATACAAATATCTATCCCTAATCAATGACTTTCCTTTTCATACTCTTAATGGCATTTTTTTTAATGAACAAATGCTCTTAATTATAATGAAGTTCAATTTACAATTAATGTATTTTTGTTTCTATATCCAGTTGGACTAACACTATTTATCAAAAGGCCATCTTTTCGCTACTATACCGTTGTGTAATGATTGTCGTTAAACAGGGGCTATATGTATGTATGGGTCTATTTCGGGATTCTCTATTCTTCATTATTGTATTTTTATGCAAATAACGAGCATGTTATACATTTTTTGCCAACTTCACCCTCCCCTGTGAGGTATTTTCGTAAGTGCACTGTGTTAATATTTTTACAGCAATATGTAAAAAAATTAGCATACTGTGCTAATGAAAAATACATCTCAGAGGGAGGGCTAGGTTGGCAGAAAATGCCTAACACATGCGTTATTTATTTAATAATATGGTAGTACCTTTGTTGACCTTTATGCCAATATATCACTCTCATGATTATGGTAGCTTTACTAAAAATAAACCCTGGTGGCATGGTGGTTAAGAGCTGTGGCTGCTAACCAAAAGGCTGGCAGTCTGAATCCACCCGGTGCTCCTTGGAAGCTCTAAGGAGCAGTTCTACTCTGTCCTTATAGGGTCACTATAAGTCGGAATCGACTTGACAGCAGTGAGTTTGCTCATTACCTTTTTGGTTTGTTTTACTAAAAGTCTGGATATCTGGTAGTGTAACTCCTCAAATGGGTTTTTTTCTTCTTCAGGATTGTCTGGCTATTCTTGGACCTTTACACGTACATCTGCCTTACGACTAACTCCCTTTACGTTTTATTCTAATGTGGGTCTGTTATTTTTGCTATTCTCTGTTCACAAATTTATTTTGCACTCATTTTGGAGAGATTT
Source organism: Elephas maximus indicus (assembly GCF_024166365.1). Classification (NCBI taxonomy): domain Eukaryota; kingdom Metazoa; phylum Chordata; class Mammalia; order Proboscidea; family Elephantidae; genus Elephas; species Elephas maximus. Next base: position 53,652,926 of record NC_064833.1, on the reverse strand, counting down.
TTTTCCCCCTGAAATAGAGTTTAAGGTTCACAATGATTTTCCTTAAACATTTTAAGATGTCATTGCATTGCCTTCTGACCTTTAATGTTCATTATGAGAAGTCAGATGCCAGTGTTACATTACTGCCTTGAAGGAAAATTTTTTGATCCCATGGCTGCTTTTAAGATTTTCTCTTTAGATTTCAGCAGTTCTATTAGGATGTGTCTTTGAATAATTTTCTTTGCATTTAATCTAATTGGTGTTCAAAACACTTCTTGAATCCATGATTTGATGCTTTTCATCTATTTAGGAAAATTCTCTGTGATTATCTCTTGAGATACTACTTCTATTCTTTTTCTCCCTTTCCTGTCTTTCTGGTACTTTAATTCCACACGTCAGATTTTTTTTCTCTTTCACTGCGTCCTATTTGCATGCATATATCTGTATCATTTTCTCTCTTTTTTTTCAGTTTTGCTTTCTCTGTGCTTAAGCCTGGATATTATCTATTTATTATCTTATTATTCTCTATCATTTTTTCAGTCCTAGTGTTTCTATTTGATTGTTTGTAAAGTATTACATTTATCTGTTGAAATCCTCCCATTTTCTAATCTACTTCTTGAATATATTTACCACAGTTATTTTAAAGTCTATGAACGATTATTCCAATATCTAGTTCACTTGTGCACGCATGTGTGTTAGTGTCTATTGATGTTTTCCTCTACACACATTTTTTTTTTTTTAATGGCTAGCTATTTTTACTGAATGTCAGACATAGTATATTAAAAAATCTGGAAAATCTAGATGATGAGATTTTTCTTCAGCGTATATTCATCCTATCTTTTATTATATACTTAAAATGGGAGAAGATCACCTTAATCTTTTCAGAGATTTCATGAGGATCTCCACATCTCAAGTCCTGGTTTTCCTGGCTGGAATCTGATGCCTTTAAACACACACACATACACATACATATGTATATTATTTAATCTGTCTTTTCTTCATCTCAGTGGCAATAATGAATGCTCTGTTGTGAGCTCTGCTATCACAGCCAACACATTAAAATTTTTAAGATACATTCAACTATTTTTTTCTTTTTTTACTTTGCCAGTGAGCACTAAAGACATTTTAAAATGCTTATTACAATTTAAATTCTAAGTGTATGCACACACACACACACACGCACACACACACATATATATATACATACATTTATATGAAATAATAGTTTTTTCCTAATTATCTCTAGGCTAATTTGGGACAAACTAAGTTCTTCAGTTACAGTTGATTGTTCAGATCCTAATATTTTTGTGTCTCATTTAGATTATTTTTCTGTAGATAATTTCCTACACATCTCACAATAAACACATTTTCCATTTTTATGCTCAGTCATACCTCCGTGGATTCCCCTTATAGCTTTTCACATTTACCTCTGCAGTTTTTCTTTTCGAGTGAGTTTAGTGGCCTTAAAAATTCAGGTGTTTCACAATCCACTCTCTCCTTCAAGTTACTTATGATATCATAGCCATAGCACTTATTCTCAGAGAACCCCATTACTAAACATTCCTTAATCATATATGTAGCCATTTCTATATTCTACATATTTCCCTTAGGTCATTCTCTTTAAGCTCATAGTAATTCATACATAAGTATTTCCTAACCTTTAGTATAAGGCTCTAGTAAAATCCTTTTGTGAAAAAATGCATCTATGTACATTTAGGTAATTTTTCCATTCTTTGTCCACATATTAATTGACTTTCTTCCCTCAAAATATGGGAAAAGCAAGGAATATGACCATTTTTCTAACCTCTTCTTTATTTCCTGATGTAAGTAGAAGAATCAAAGTTAATAACAATCCCTTTTTAACTATTCATCATTAAGTGAATGAATGCAATTTTACGAAAATTAGAAAATTCATCCATATTTCAACTGGTCTTTTGAATACATTCCCCAACTTTTCTTTATCTTTTCCCCTCAAAATTTTTTGCTATAGTTCTTTGTCTTGAATTTTTTCTATGATTTTTTAAGAACCATACTTTGCTTTTGTACACAGTAGTATTAGTTATCTTATGCTGCATCACCAATCTCCCCAAAACTTACTGGCTTTAAAAAACAACAATCAAGAGGCGAGGCCAAGATGGTGGAATAGACAGATGCTTGTCTATTACAACAAAGACCCAAAAAAACAAGTGAAACGAGTATATTTATTACAAGCTAGGAGCCCTGAACATCAAAGGCAAAGTTAGAAAATGAACTGAGTGGCAGGGGGAGGAAGAGACAGTTTAGAAGCAGAAAGGAGTTTCTGGACCTGAATCGCTGGGAGCCTGAAAGCACCATTCCTGGGAGAGGCTGCAGTGGGCCGGTACAAGCATTTGGCTACAGTTTCCTCAGGGAGAAGCAGCCAGCCATGCAGCCTACTCACACCTCCAGACCCAGAGAAGAATGGCGCTCTCGGCAAAAGCTAAGTACTCCCATATATTTTACCATGCCCCCCGCCCTCAAGCCTGCTTCAGTGGCTGTCGATTCCCCTAGGCCCTGCTGCACATCCTGAGCCATTCCCCCAGCCTTGGAGAAGGAATAAATTCACAATTGGGGGAAAAGATAATCTGCAAGCTCCACTAACCTGGGGAGCTCAGGACAGAAGTGGCTCCTGTCCAAGCATGAATGGTCCGTAGACTTTGAAGACCTTTCCCCACTGCATGGACCTATTTCAGTAGAATTGGCCCTTGTTGGCAGACTGCAACTGTTTCAGCTGTGCGGTGAAGAAATGGGTGTTTGATGTTTAACATCGCTTTACCTATTAAACAGGGTCCTCACCTATCCACATCAGGGGCCTAAAGACTGGTAGCAGTACTCAAGTTGCCCAGCCACGTGCAAAAGGGGTCCAAGGATAACTGGTACCTCCCAGCCCTTACAACCAAAAGCACTGGATGCCCATGGTCCATCTGCAGAACCCACCCACCTATGCACTCTAGGGAACAGGGATGTGCTTTTGTCATAGACACTCGGGGTGCTTGTCAGCCCCCTGCCTTGTTCAGAGTGTGACCCCCCTGCTGCAACCAGCTACTGGTACCTGCACCAATCATCCCTGCCCCTCTAAGACTGTAGGACAGAGCCTGTACCACTCACTTGATGACCAACTACCTGGACACCTGAGCTGAATTCATATAAGAAAAGTGAATGGACTCCTAGGCTGATATACCTGATAACAGCTTTAGCCGTCTGGAGACAGGGAGTTAGAGCTTCAAAGGCAAAAATAAGGTAGCTCAGTCAAGCAGCCTATCTGGGCATATCAAAACAAAACAAAGAAAGAAGCTAGGAAACAGTAAGCAAACATTAAATAAACCAATACAACAACTTATAGATGGCTTGGAGACAACAGTCAATATCAAATCACATAAAGAAGCAGGCCATGATCACTTCAACAAGCTCTCAAAACAAAGAATCAAGGGATCTCCTGGATGAAGGTGCCCCCCCAGGAATTACCAGATGCAGATTACAAAAGATTAATATACAGAGATCTTCAAGACTTCAGGAACAAGACCAGGAAGGAGATCAGGCAATACACAGAACAAGCCAAGGAACACACAAGATAAAGCAGTTGAAAAAGTTAAAAAAGATTATTCAAGAACATAATGAAAAATTTAATAAGCTGCAAAAATCCATAGAGAGATAGCAATCGGAAATTCAGAAGATTAACAATAAAATTACAGAATTAGACAACTCAATATAAAGTCAGAGGAGCAGCATTGAGCAAGTGGAAGACAGAATTGGTGAGTCTGAAGATAAAGCACTTGGCACCAATATATTTGAAGAAAAATCAGATAAAATAATTAAAAAAAATGAAGAAGTCCTAAGAATCATGTGGGACTCTATCAAGAGAAATAACCTATGAATGATTGGAGTACCAGAGCAGGGAGGAATAACAGAAAATACAGACAGAATTGTTGAAGATTTGTTGCCAGAAAGCTTCCCTTATATCCTGAAAGATGAGCAGATATCTATCCAAGATGCTCATGGAACTCCACATAAGGTAGATTTTAAAAGAAAGTCATCAAGATACATTATAAACAAACTTGGCAAAACCAAAGATAAAGAGAGAATTTTAAGAGCAGCTAGGGATAAACGAAAAGTCACCTACAAAGCAGAGTCAATAAGAATAAGTTCGAACTACTCGGCAGAAGCCAGGCAGGCAAGAAAACAAAGGGATGACTTACATAAAGCAATGAAGGAAAAAAAACTGCCAGCCAAGAATCATATATCCAGCAAAACTATCTCTCAAACGTGAAGGCAATACTCGGACATTTCCAGATAAACAGAAGTTTAGGGAATTCGTAAAAACCAAACCAAAACTACAAGAAATACTAAAGGGTGTACTCTGGTTAGAAAATCAATAATATCAAATATCAACCCAAGACTAGAACACTGGGCAGAGAAATCAGATGTCAACTCAGAAAGAGAAATCACAAAAACAAATCAAGATAAAAAATGCTCAAAACAGGGAAAGAGTGATGTCATTATGTAGAAGACAACATTAAAACAATAAAGAGGGACTAAGAAATGTAGTCATAGGTCTTTATATGGAGAGGAAGACAAGGTGATATAAAGAAATAAAAGTTAGGTTTAAGCTTAGAAAAATAGGGGTAAATATTAAGGTGACCGCAAAGGAGACCAACAATCTGACTCATCAAAATAAAATACAAGAAAAAAATAAAGACTCGGCAGAAATAAAATCAACAACAGCAAGAGGAAAAGGCAATATATAAAGACAAACTATGCAGCATAAAAAATTAAGTGGGAAAAAGAAACTGTAAACAACACACAAAAAAAGACATCAAAATGACAGCAGTAAACCTACACATAATTACACTGAATGTAAATGGACTAAATGCACTAATAAAGAGACAGAGAGTGGCAGAATGGATAAAAAAACACAACCCGTCTATATGCTGCCTACCAGGGACACACCTTAGACTTAGAGATGCAAACAAACTAAAACTCAAAGGATGGAAAAAAAAATATCAAGCAAACAAAAATCAATCAAAAAGGAGCAGGAGTGGCAATATTAATTTCTGACAAAATAGACTTTAAAGTTAAATCCATCTTAATGGAGAAGGAACAACACTATACAATGATTAAAAGGACAATATACCAGAAGGATATAACCATATTAAATATTCATGCGCCCAATGACAGGGCTGCAAGATACATAAAATGAACTCTAACAGCACTGGAAAGTGAGATAGACAGCTCCACAGTTATACTAGGAGACTTCAACACACCACTTTTGGTGAAAGACAGAACATCTAGAATGAAGCTCAGTAAAGACATGGAAGATCTAAATGCCACAATCAACCAACTTGACCTCATAGACATACACAGAATACTCCACCCAACAGCTGTGAAGTATACTTTCTTTTCCAACACACATGGAACACTCTCTAGAATAGACCACATATTAGGTCATAACTCAAGCCTTAGCAGATTCCAAAACATTGACATATCACAAAGCATTTTCTCTGAGTATAAGGCCATAAAAGTAAAAATGAATAACTAAAAAGCAGGGAAAAGAAATCAAACACTTGGAAACTGAACAATACTCTGCTCAAGAACTGGGTCATAGAAGACATCAAGGATGGAATAAAGAAATTCATAGAATCCAAAGAGAATAAAAACACTTCCTATCAGAACCTCTGGGACATAGCGAAAGCGGTGCTCAGAGGTCAATTTATATCAATAAATGTACACATACAAAAAGAAGAAAGGGCAAAAATCAAAGAATTAGCCCTACGACTTGAACACAAAAAAAAAAAAAAAAAATAGAGAGTGACACACACACACAAAAAAAAAAAACCTGCCAGGCACCAGAAGACAACAAATAATAAAAATTAGAGCAGAATTAAATGAAATAAAGAACAGAAAAAAAATTGAAAGAGTTAACAAAATCAAAAGCTGGTTCTTTAAAAAATTAACAAAATTGATAAACCACTGGCCAAACCAACAAAAGAAATACAGGAGAGGAAGCAAATTACCTGAATATGAAATGAGATGGGCGATATTACAACAGACCCAACTGAAATTAAAAGAATCATATCAGATTACTATGAAAAATTGTACTCTAACAAATTTGAAAACCTAGAAAAAATGGATGAATTCCTAGAAACACACCACTTACCTAAACTAGTACAAACAGAGGTAGAACAACTAAATAAACCCATAACAAAAGAAGAAGTTGAAAAGGTAATCAAAAAACTCTCAAGAAAAAAAAAAGCCCTGGCCCGGAGGGCTTCACTAAAGGGTTCTACCCATCTTTCAGAGAAGTGCTAACACCACTACTACTAAAGGTATTTCAGAGCATAGAAAAGGACGGAATACTCCCAAACTCATCCTATGAAGCCAGAATATCCCTGATACCAAAACCAAGTAAAGACACCACAAACACACACAAAAAAATTACAGACCTATATCCTTCATGAATTTAGATGCAAAAATCTTCAACAAAACTCTAGCCAATAGAATTCAACAACACATCAAAAAAATAATTCACCATGACCAAATGGGATTCATACCAGGTATGCAGGGATGGCTCAACATTAGAAAAACAATTAATGTAATCCATCATATAAATGGAAACCCTGGTGGCGTAGTGGTTAAGTGCTACGGCTGCTAACCAAAGGGTTGGCAGTTCGAATCTGCCAGGTGCTCCTTGGAAACTCTATGGGGCAGTTCTACTACGTCCTATAGGGTTGCTATGAGTTGGAATCAACTCAGGGGCACTGGGTTTTGGTTTTATCATATAAATAAAAGATAAGAACCACATGATCTTATCAATTGATGCAGAAAAGCTATTTGACAAAGTTCAGCACCCATTCATGAGAAAAAACTCTCATCAAAATAGGAATAGAAGGAATATAATAAAGGGCATTTATACAAAGCCAACAGCCAATAACATCCTAAACGGCGAAAGTCTGAAAGCATTCCCCTTGAGATCGGGAACCAGACGAGGATGCCCTTTATCACCACTCTTATTCAACATTGTGCTGGGAGGTCCCAGTCACAGCAGTTAGGCTAGATAAAGAAATAAAGGGCATCCAGATTGGTAAGAAAGAAGTAAAAGAATCTCTATTTGTAGATGACATGATCTTATACACAAAACCCTAAAGAAAATCACTGAAAGTAATAGAAGAGCTCAGCAGAGTATCAGGATACGAGATAAACATACAAAAATCAGGTGGATTCCTCTACGCCAACCAAAAAAAATTGAAGAAGAAATCACCAAATCAATACCATTTACAGTAGCCCCCAAGACGAAAAAATACTTAGGAATAAATCTTGCCAGAGATATAAAAGACCTATACAAAGGAAATTACAGGATACTACTGCAAGAAACCAAGAGACCTACATAAGTGGAAGAACATACCTTGCTCATGGTTAGGAAGACTTAACATGTAAAAATGTCTGTTCTACCAAAAGCGAGATATACATACAATGCAATTCTGTTCCAAATTCCAACGACGTTTTTTAACGAGATAGAGAAACAAATCACCAACTTTATATGGAAGGGAATGAGGCCCTGGATAAGTAAAGCATTACTGAAAAAGAAGAACAAAGTGGGAGGCCTCACACTACATGATTTTAGAACCTATTATACCATCACAATAGTCAAAACACCCTGGTACTGGTGCAAAAACAGATACATAGACAAGTGGAACAGAATTGAGAATCCAGACATAAATCCATCCACATATGAGCAGCTGATATTTGACAAAGGCCCAAAGTCAGTTAAACAGGGAAAAGACAGCCTCTCTAACTAATGGTGCTGGCATAACTAGATATCCACCTGCAAGAAAATGAAACAAGACCCATACCTCACTCCATGTGCAAAAATGAGCTCAAAATGGATCAAGGACCTAAATATAAAATCTAAAACAATAAAGATCACTGAAGAAAAAATAGGGACAATGCTGGGAGCCCTAATAAATGGCATAAACGGTATACAAAACATTACTAACAATGCACAAACACCAGAAGGGAAACTAGATAACTGGGAGCTCCTAAAAATAAAACACCTATGCTCATCCAAAGACTTTACCAAAAGAGTTAAAAGACTACTTACAGACCAGGAAGAAGTTTTTAGCTATGACATTTCTGATCAGCATCTGATCTCTAAAATCTACAACGCAAGTGCAAAAACTCAACTGCAAAAAGACAAATAACCCAAATAAAAAAAGGGCAAGGATATGAACAGGCACTTCACTAAAGAAGACATTCAGGTAGCTAACAGATACACAAGGAAATGCTCAAGATCATTAGCCATTAGAGAAATGCAAATCAAAACTACAATGAGATTCCATCTCACTCCAACAAGGTTGGCATTAATGCAAAAAACACAAAATAATAAATATTGGAGAGGTTGTGGAGAGACTGGAGCCCTTATACACTGGCGGTGGGAATGTAAAGTGGTACAACCTCTTTGGAAATCGATTTGGCGCTTCCTTAAAAGACTAGAAATAGAACTACCATACGAACCAGCAATCCCACTCCTTGGAATATATCCTAGAGAAATAAGAGCCTTTACACAAACAGATATATGCACACCCATGTTTATTGCAGCACTGTTTACAATAGCAAAAAGATGGAAGCAACCAAGGTGCCCATCAACGGATGAATGGATAAATTATGGTATACTTACACAATGGAATGCTACATACCAATAAAGAACAATGATGAATCTGTGAAACATTTCATAACATGGAGGAATCTAGAAGGCATTATGCTGAGTGAAATTAGTCAGCTGCAACAGGACAAATATTGTATGAGACCACTATCATAGGAACTCAAGAAATAGTTTAAACAGAGTAGAAAATATTCTTTGATGGTTACGAGAGTGGGGAGGGATGGACGGAGAGGGGTTTCCACTAATTAGATAGTAGATAAGAACTATTTTAGGTGAAGGGGAAGACAACACACAATACAGGAGAGGTCAGCACAACTGGACTAAACTAAAAGGAAAGATGTTTCCTGAATAAACCGAACACTTCGAAGGCCAGCGTAGCAGGGCGGCTGTTTGTGGGTGATGGTTTTAGGGGACATTTAAATCAATTGGCTTAATAAAATCTATTAAGAAGGCATTCTGCATCTCACTTTGGAGAATGGTGTCCGGGGTCTTAAACGCTAGCAAGCGTTCATCTAAGATGCATCAATTGGTCTCAACCCACCTGGAGCAAAGGAGAATGAAGAACACCAAAGACATAAGGTAATTATGAGCCCAAGGGTCAGAAAGGGCCACATAAACTAGAGACTACATCAGTCCGAGACCAGAACTAGATGGTGCCTGGCTACAAAGCATGAGTGCCCTGACAGGGAGCACAGTAGAGAACCCCTGAGGGAGCAGTAGAACAGTGGGATGCAGACCTCAAGTTCTTCTAAAAAGATCAAACTTAATGATTTGACTGAGAATAGAAGGACCCTAGAGATCATGGTCCCCAGACCTTCTGTTAGCTCAAGACAGGAACCATTCCCAAAGCCAACTCTTCAGACAAGGATTGGACTGGACTATGGGATAGGAAATGATATTGGTGAATTGAGCTTCTTGGATCAAGTAGACACATGAGACTATGTGGGCAGCTCCTGTCTGGAGAGTTGATGAGAGGGCAGAGGGGGTCAGAAGCTGGCTGAATGGACAGGAAAACAGAGAGTGGAGAAAGGAGCGTGCTGTCACATTACAGGGAGAGCAAGTGGGAGTATATACCAAGTTGTATATAAATATTTGCATGAGAGATTGACTTGAACTGTAAAATTTAACTTAAAGCACAATAAAAATTTTAAAAAATAAAAGAAATACTAAGCACCCACTTAAATAGCCTTATAGCATCTCATAGGAGTGAATATTAAATTTTTTTTGGTATCTTAAAAACAAACAAACAAACTTGATATTCTATTTTGAATTACTATGCATGCTGTGAAAACAAAAGGTCTTGTTAAAAAAAAGCATTATTTCAATTGGTGTGTGTAGGTGCATGCACACGTGTGTGTTTATTTACTTATTTATTTTAACATATTTATTGTTAATTATTCTGTAATTCACTTAATGGGTTTTAACTTGAGTTTTCGAAAGGTGTCATGACTATAAGCACATTGATAGGGAAGTGGGTAACAATGAATTAAAGGTTACTGGCAGCCTAAGACACTGTTTATCTCTTGAGGTAGACGGAATTCAAATTGCCTTCATTAACCGAGCAATATGCTGTGGAATATGAGCTGGGTTCTTATCAAGAGGCTCTTTCATTTGTATTTTTGCTAAATAACCAAGCTGTTCTGTTTTCTAGCTGCTCAAGAGCTGTGAATAAGAGAGAAAGGAAATAATTCAGGTAACCGAGCCAAAGGGGCATTTGAGGACTAAATTAAAAAAAAAAAAAAAAGCCTATCAATGAAGATATCAAAATTTTGCCTTATATATGTCTAATACAAAAAGACAGTATTACACATAGTTACAATCTAAGATGTACAAATACATTAATTCTTTCCACATTCACCAGGACCATAAGCAAAGCTAGAGGCTGTTCTCTTGACAAATGATCAGTACTTCAGCCTGACACTACCCTAACTGCCTGCTTTGGCTGGTAAGAGTTTGAATTTCAATTAAGCAGTAAATCTTTATGGTATCTCATCTTCAATAGTCAATTAACATCTCCCTAATCCCCTGCAATTCTGAAACACTATTGTTTTGCATAGTCATTTCCTTTAGGCTCACTCACAAAGCAAAATATCCTTATGCGACTGGTAAAGGATATAGACACATATTTTCCTCCAAGTGAAAAACCAAATATTAAGTAATTGAGTAATTGTTTTATTTAGGTTTTTAATGGCATGTCTGTGTAAAGAATATTATAATTCCAAAGTATAAGAGGCAAAAAAATATATTAATGCATACTTTCAGTCAAAACGCTATATACTTGATTGTATGCCTTTAGTTAATACGTTACATTTCAGAAATTTTTTATATATACTTTCCTTGGAACACTTTTATAAGCATTTATCACACTGGTCAGACTCAACTCTGTAGACATTCTCATTCAAATGGCTCTCTAGATTTTTTTCTTCAAAGTTTTTGTTTATTTTCAAACATGTTAGTTGATATCTAAAAAATCAGCCAACCTAAAAAATACATACACCTAAAGAATTTGTGCACTGTTCTTTATTGAGAACTTCAATACTTTAAGAGAAAATATAAGCAGTTTGACAGGGACCATCTCCTATACATAGGATTTTAAAGCAATTTTAAATTTATGAGGCCACAAAGCCAAGTCAGCACAATTTCAAAGCTATGGATTTAAAGTAACCTTAACAATTAGATATACTTTTGGAGTAAAATGTAATTTTCTGTGTTCAAAAGTTTAGAAGAAGGCTTTTCCACTCGAACCAAATGCAGTTTTACCTTTCTCAGCAAAATTCTACCATTAACTGTTGATCTTCTCCATTATTTAGAATGTAAAGATTTCTTCCATTATTTAAAATAATCTTAATAATCAACTTGAAAGATTCTGAACTACTTCATTAGAATGCCTGAATGATTTTGATAAAAATGGGATAAACCCATTTTATTTTAAATGATTTATGTATCAGGCCGTTATGAGTCAACCGCCACATGCAAGATATCTTATTATTAGATGTTCAGGTACAGCGTAGGTAAGACATGCTTTCACTGAAAGTACTTCTACTTAGTGTTCACAGCCCTGTAATAGATGCTACACAGTAAGAGGAGGCATAAGACACGAGGGGCTTTTTGAGCCAGGATTTAACCATAGGTCTGTCTGACTTCAAAGAATCTGGCTTTCTGTTCCATGATACTTAAATCCCCCAACATACTTGGTGTCAGTCTCCAAGCCAATTCTTTTTCTTAATTTTTTCTGCATTTTATTTAATTTTTTAAATTCTGCTATAGGTAAAAGTTCACCGCTCAAGTTAATTTTTCATACAAAAATTTATACACGTATTGTTTTCTGACATTAGTTGCAATTCCCACAACGTGAACAGCACACTCCCCCTTTCTACCTTGGGTTCCCTTTGTCCCCTCAACCAGTTCCTGTCCCTTAAAAATAAAGTCATAATTTAATATTATAACATGCAAGACTCAACAGCAATTAACAACAATAATGAACATATTAACAATTCAAAAGATCACCTTGTTCACAATTAGATACTGTACCTTCTTTTGGAAAACATGGGCAGCAGTTATTATTTTTTCTTCCTTTGAAAATTGGCTTTATTTTAATTTTAACTCAACTGAATTCACTCCATCCAAAACATGCTGAACTCTGAGTATCCTAAAATGCAAGGCTATTATACTAATACAGGTAACTAAACTTTCTAATGACTAACAAAGCTTAATTTGATGATGGGTTTAAATTAATCAAGAAGGAATTAAGAATTTTATTACCTGATTACTATTCATTAAAGTAATGCAACCTTGAGTTTTTGACAATATTTTACTATGGCAAGAAAACAAATTTTAAGTCTTAATAATAAGAATTGGAGAGAGTTACCTTTGTAACTCTAAGATCCTATAATTGTGCAACTTTTTAAAATATAGAAATGAAATATAGGCTGTTATCAAGGAAGAAACACATCTTTGATATCAAGTAACTACTCTTTTAGTTACTGAGTTTTTTTAATTTTTACATATTTTCACATATGGGGATAATTATAACGACTAGAAAACTGAGGTATATTATAATAGAGTCACAAGAAACTGGTTTTTGAGGAAAATAGACATAATACAAAAATAAGACTATAGAGTTAAATCAAGTTAGGAGGCCAAACCAGTGACTGAAAAAGAAAATGAGTAAGAGACTAAAGAGAATGGAGCAAAAATGTATAGAATAGAAAGACAACAATAGTACAGGAAATAACACAGAAAGCATTTGGATGGCAGTCACTTCACAAGTCAATGAGGGTTAAGTCTCAAGTGAAAAAACTGGCATAATGTGTAGATAAAATAGCAGAATTTGCTTGATGTATGCCCCCTGACTTAAATAAACCAAAAAAAAAAAACCCACTGCCGTCGAGTCAGTAAATCTTTTCAGACATGACATTTTATAGAAAACAAAACTCCCTTCGTAGTATTTCTAGAATACAGGGCAAGGTTCTAGTCTTCATTCAAAAGAACACATGAAAAAGTATATTATCTAATGATCCATAGAAATTGCTGTCTTAAAAGGTTATAAAGATTCTCACATATTACTTTATAATTTTAAAAGGAAATTTAGAATCAAGACATCTTAAGTTTGTAAGACAGTAAGTCGCTAGGACATTGTAAAATTAAAAATAAAAGGGGGGAGCCCTGGTGGCACAGTGGTTAAGAGCTTGGCTGCTAACCAAAAGGTTGGCAGTTCAAATCCACCAGCCACTCCTTGGAATCCCTATGGGACAGTTCTACTCTGTCCTATAGGGTTGCTATGAGTTGGAACCGACTCAAGAGCACCCAACAACAATACATATTGGGGTGAAAGGCACTTACCATCATGATTCGGATTTCCTAGAGTCCATGGCTCATCTGAATCAAAATGAGTATCTCCCCCAATTCCTGGTCCAGGAAAATAGGCATGTGCCAAAAATCCTCCCTCTCCATCAAAGGGAGAACTGTCTCCATGAAAACCAGATGCAAAAATGATGGTTATATCCACATCACGTTTGCCATTTTCTAATTCACTGTAGGGAACTTCTTCAAATGTCAGAGGAGTTACATTCTGCCACACATCAAAGGCACGGCGAATAGCTTTACGGGTCTCAGGGTCACCTACTTTTGGAGTTACGTTCTTTATACTGAAATTAAAAAAAAAAAAAGAATAATCACTATGGTTTTGCTATATTTAATCTGATTTATTACAGATTTTGATATATTCAGTTCAATAAAATATTAAGGAAAATAGTCTTAAATTAAATAGGAAAGATCATTCATTCATCATGCCTGTATGGTTAGATTTCACTATGTTGTGATTATTTGATGCTCAGCAGTAGAGTATTCATCTTCCAAGGCTATAAATGAGAAAAGCTTCTCTGCAGAATGTTTAACAGTGGGGTAACTAGATCAATCAGCCACTTTGTTTGTGGACCACAACAGGAAGGCAAACACGTACAGCAGTTTCAAGCAGAAATAAAATTCTCAATTTCTTTGTGGTTATAATTACTTTTAGAGACACACCATTCTGGATGCACAGCCATTTCCAAACAATGTCTTCATCCTTTCCTTTATCTAAAAACATCAATTCAGCAGACACAGTCATTTCTTAGTTTTAAGAAAAAGTCTGGTAATTATAATTTCTGATGTTCTATTATTTTCTCATTAATATTGTGAGTCAATAGCTGTTTAATACAAAAACTTAACAATTATATAAACATAACGATGTAATGCTGATATTTCCTTTAACAAGTATATTAACCCTGGTATTAATAAAAAAATGAACAAAAAATATGAATATTGTTTTTGATTCTTTCAGCACTAATCAGATATTTCCCTTTTCCCAGTTCTTTTTCTACTTTTTGCTAAACAGGACATAATTGAAACTACTAGATATTTTTTACATTGTGGTAATATAAATTCATACCATCCTCGTGAAAAGCAATGAGTAAATACCATAAAAGTCATAAAAAATTTCAGACACCTTTCAACCAATAATCTTACATCTACGAATTTAAATGCAGGAAATAATCTTAATAAAAAAGAGGATACAATATCAGGTAAATATTTATTGCAATGCAATAATAAAAGATAATTAGAAGGTAAATTATTTACAATGAATAGAAAAATACAGTAGTCCCTGGCTTAGGACAGGTTTATGTCCCAACGACTACTCCTCCATGAGTCAGGCCTGACATAAGTAGAATACCTCTTTTTTTTTAGTTTTCATTATTATTGCCTTTTATTATCAGTATCTTTATAAATCTGATCTTTATTTGTCTTTGGGGGTTAGATGCATTACATCTGAGAATGGTAATATCAGCAGATTACACTCTGCAACACTGTATGTAGTACACATTACTAACGATAAGATGTAAAACAAAACAAAACAAAAAGTGAAGGTCACAAGTGTGGTTCGTCATAACTCGAATACATCGTAAATTGGGGACTACCTGTAGTTAGATTATGATGTCTTCACTGCATGCCATAATACATATGTTGTTGTGTGCCATCGAGTGGATATACAGGACTCAAAATTACTTTGCCTTTTGAAGGACATTTAGCTAGCTGCGTGGAAAAACATTTAAGATGTATTGTCCAGTAGAATAACAATATACAGATTATATTTGTAATCTAATTGTAACTATGTCAACAAAATTATGAATGTTAGGAAGAATTATACTTAAATAATAATGATGTTTATTGGACTCTTACTATGAGCCAGGCAAACATGTCACAATATCTTATTACGTAACTGAAAGAGATGGATATTTACACATGTTTTACAAAGAAAGAAATTAAGATTTAGAAGAATTTAGAGAAGGAAAAGAGGAAGAAATGTTGGGAAAAGGAAGGGAATATTCTAGGAAAAAGAAATGGCAAGTGAAAGGCATGGTAATGAAGACATGCTTGGCATGTTCAAAGAACAGCAAGGCAGCCTGTATGGTTTGACCAGAGAGAGAGGGCAAGTGCTAAGATAGGAGATCGGAAAGGTGGCAGGAGACCAAATAAGGTAGGCCACAAATGAGAGGGGAAAGACCTAGGACATCATGAGCAGAGAAGTGCCAGCTGTCACACATTTTTAAACAATGACCTGAGCCACTGTTAACAGAAATTGGGAGGTTTGGATGAGTAATGTAGAAGTTGATCTTGTTTTCAAATAAAGGATAATCTTACAATAGAGAAAATAAATGAAAATCTTATTAATGTTGTATGCATAATTCATAATAATTCTGAGAAAATGGAGCAGTTTAATATAATACAGAATAATAAACATGGAACACTAGTTAGATTTGAAAACACATCACTGTGTTTTTAAAAGCCATGTACTGATTGGCTTCCAAAATTACTTAGCCATAATATATATGATGCCATTAATAAATACAAGACAGTAGAGAATACTCAAAACATAAAGGTAGAGCTCTGAACTAGATACAAACATAATAGAGTTTAGAAACTTTTGTATCATAGAGAAATGGGTTTTGTATTTACTAATAACTGAAATAATAAAGGGCATAAAGAGATCATGGAATAATAAGTAAAATAAGGTTGTTATTCTTGATACAGTAATTCTAATAAATGATACATAGATGACTAATGTATATTTGCTACTAAAGACTATGCTATAAAATGAGTAAAATTAACTTTACTGAATTTTATGTTGTGAACTTTTATGATAAAAAAGAAGCTTAAACAAGAAGCTTAAGTTTTGAAAAATTTAACAAAGCCAATTTAAAATTCAAATGTTTTAACTTTGCCTCTCTTTTTGTTCAATAGAGTAGTTAAAGTGAACAAATTTCTCATTTTAATAAGAAAGCTAATTTCATTTTTTGAAGTCTCTATCAGGCTATTTCGTTATACTATTTCATTGATTCTTTGAAATTTGCATTTTGGTTAATTTTGGAACTTTATCCAAAACAGTGATAAGTGTTATCTTTAATGATGATGTTTTACCCTATCCTATGTAATGAAATTGATGAAGTGAAAATTTCCAGATCTCTTTATTTGTCAGAATGATTGGTACTGCCAGGGAGGTATATTAACTGACTTACAAGCGAACCCTGTAAAGTCAGGATTCTCTAGTTTTCTCACTGGATGTGTAACAACTCATTTGATAACAAATCCTTTTCAATTTTTTGATAGAGTGATGAACTTTTTCAAAGTTAGAATGCTGTTTTGTCTCTAATACTTGAAAGTTAGAAGGAAAAAAAAACCTTAATAGCTTGATTTTTGGTCTTGTATATTAAAATCAAAAAGGCTTGTGTTCTGTTTTTAATTCTTAATAGAAATATGCAAATTACTCAATGATAAGTGAGATGGTAGGTTTACTATACCACTTCTAGGGTAATTTAAGAAAGTGTGAGAAACTGACATTTAGAGAAACAGTACATTTTGAGGGAAAGAGACCTTTACTAACAAAATGCAGCTGAAATGTTTATGTGTGTGTTTTCTTTACTAATGGTACTTCAGAAATTAACTTGCTTATCAGTTCTGTAAAATAAATTAATGTGCAAATGTCAAAACAACAAACATCTACTCATTTGCACAGATTTATAAAAGATGTGAAATAAGGCCTTGTAATATGTTTTGTCCCTTTCAAATCATGTAATCTCCATTTACTTACTCAGGAGGACATAAATATTACACAATTCTCAACAGTATTTTGCTCTAGTTAAGATGCTGAAATGATACAGAATTCTTATTTCAAAATTATTTTGCTATGGACATGGCTCAATAACTTTAGTCAATTTGAGAGACAAAAATCAGTTTTACAGACCAGCATACCCAACTTTTTATGCAAAAGGATTAGCAACTAAATGGAATTTACTGTAATAATTGGGAGAATAGATATGATCACTAAGAATATAATAGAATAAAATAATAAACAATTCAGTTGAATTCTACACAGATCTATATCCAGAATGTATTTTAATACTCCATCAGGAGAAAATTAAACAGAATAATTTACTTTCGTCCACATTAGTGTATTTTTACACAAATACATTTGTTTGCCAACTGTGCCCTCCCCTCCACTGAGGTATTGTCATAAGTGCCATTATGCCAATTTTTTTCACATGTTGCTGTAAAAAAAATACAAGCATAGTGCTCTTACAAAAATGCCTCGCTTGGTCGGGGGGAGGGGAATGTAGTTGGCAAAAAACACATAGAAGGCACACATTATTTCCATAAAAATATCGTATTTTTGTATAGTTGATGTGGCTTCACAACATATTCTTTTTTAAATTTTTTTTAAGTACGAGAAATGGTCACAGAATAGAGATTGAATATGGAGTTCCTCCAGGAAATCCTACATTACATATTTGACTATTTCCCAAGATACTAGCTTTCTAGACAAGGCAGAGTTAAGTATGTATTACTTTCAGTCTTATTTAAATAGGGTCAATTTCTGGACACACGAGTTGAGTTCTCTTTGAAGTCAGTAGGATCACCAAGTTCAGTGCGCTCTTTGGGTTCAGAGAGAATGATGAAAAACTTTTCTGGGCAGGAACTCCTTCTTCCTTACCAACTGTTAAGTATCTTTGCTCTGCATACACTACTGAAGTAAAATAATAATTTCTAGTGTGGGTCCTCAGTAGTTACAGAAACATTCATTTGAAACCAGAAGTGTGAGCTAAAGGATGGATGGACTGGGAAAATTAATACGGATTGATAAATTATATACTGTTATATTAATGTAATATAATACCACATATTGTTAGTACTCATTAATATAATATACTTTAAATATATATTAATCTGCTAATGTAGATACCTGTCACATTGTTTAACTTTCCCATAAGACACTATTTTGGGATTTAGAATTCATAGAGGAAAGGAATTTACTCTAAGTCTGCTTTATACAATCGCCAGTAAACTTGAGAAATAAAGATCTATTTGATAAAAGTGATAACTATCTTATTGTCATGAAGCAAGTCTAAGCAAAATCTGCTTACAGTTCGTAATTTATTATACAACCATTCACTCAAGGCCTAGTAGGTTCTGGGGAGAATAAAGCAGATATAGTCTCTGATCTAATCAAGTTCTGGCTTGGTCTATTAATTCGAAGTAACACACAATGGCCTATTTTGAAATTATTCATTTACTTACTTGTCTGCCATACTATACTTCATACTCCATGAGAGCAGGGACCTTGGCTAACTCACTCATCTATTGCCTGTGCTTGTCACATAATTGCCGTTCAAAAATCATTAGTTTAACAAACAGGGCCTAGTTATTCAGGAAGTAAAATTTGCCAAAACAAAAAAAATTGATCATAAAGATTCAAGTAAGAGATGAATGGCCATCAGTACTCATACTATAATTACTACCAATGTAAAAGTCAAGCCATTAGTCAAAGTGACATGCATCGCTAAGAATCCTTAAATGAGTCTTCCTGCAAGGCCTCGGACGTTCCCATTTTAGGCATGAAACACCAAGGACATCAAAGTGCAATGCTTAGAAGCCTAGATATTCCCTTTAAATAGACTTTTCTGGAATGTTCCTTCCAATTTCACATTTTATTAAGGTTGGGTAGAGATCTTAAGGTCATGTAATCTAACTTCCCAACATTTTAAGAAATGGTCTCTATTAACTGACAAGTGATATCAGACAAATGATAAATTTCTTGGTTTAAAGGCCTCTTAACCTCTGGTGGCTCAGTGGTTAAGCGCTCTGCTGCTAACCAAAAGTCCAGCAGTTCGAATCAACCAGCCACTCCCTGGAAACCTTATGAGGCAGGTCTACTCTGTCCTATACGGTCACTATGAGTTGGAATCGACTCGACAGCAAGGGGTTTGGTTTGGTTTTAATGATGAGGAAGACACATAGAAGATTTCATTTTTTGATAGCTCCAAATATTAGATTTTTCTGAAAGTCTTTAAACGTTTGAGAATTTTCCCCTTAAATATTCTTTCTATTATGTTGAGAATCCTTGGCTCTAATCTTGAGCTTGTCTTCATGCACATTTCTGTCAAGCTTCCTTAGCATTCTGATTGATTTCTCAGAAGTGGACATTAATTTGCCAGGAAGCAGCTTAAAATGTGGTGGCTAGTAGAAAAAAGAGTACATCAGGCAAAGCTTGGCCAAGAAAGCAAAGAGGAAAAACTAGTATCATCACTGTCTTGGGCACTATGCTTTCTATCCATGTAACCTGGTCATTTTAGGGTTTGTTTTTTTTTTTTAATTAATTTTTATTAAGCTTCAAGTGAACATTTACCATTCCAATCAGTCTGTCACATGTAGGTTTACATACATCTTACTCCCTTCTCCCCATTTTAGGGTTTTTTTGAGCCACCTTATACTGTTGGCTCATAATGAGTTTGCAATTAAATAAAACCTAAATTCTACCACCCACCACCTCAACACCTGTCTGCATGCTGCCAGGGCACATTTTAGCTATCCTTTTCATGAATAATAATTTTTTTTTGTTTGTTTAAATGTCAGACTTTGTATTTCTTTCTCTATATATAGTATGAAAATAGTAGAAAATGCTTATGTACTACTTATACACCAGGTAACTTCTTAAAGCCTTACATATATTAACTTTTAAAATAAAATCTCCTTAGCTCTCACAACCAACTCTCTATAGTCCTGTTAGAATACTCTCAATAATTTTTGTGATTCGACTGGCAAACTAAAAGTAAAAACGATGCTTAACATTTACATTTACTAAGCACTTCTTATATTTCATGCACTGTGCTAAGTTTATTTATTTATTATTTCACTTAATTTCCCCCAAAACTTCATGAAGTAGGTACTGTTATAATATTTACATTACGCACAGGAAAATTAAGACTTAGGCAATTTTTAAAAACTTGATCCTGGTTTATAGGTAGCTAGTAACAGAACCATGATTAAAACCCAGGTCTTACTGCAAACTAGGACTATTAACTGTGATGTGCTCATCAACTTGGAATTTTATGGGCCAGACACCTGGTTATAGGAATGTCTTAAAACTGACAAAGACAGTTGTCAGTATAAGGACACAGCATAAATGGCACTATAATCAGTTGGCTTTTAACTTGAACACAGCGGCTTTTTTTTTTTTTTTTTAAGACAAACCATGTAATCAGTACTTAAGGATGCAGGGACACTAAATAGATTGCATTGTGC
Organism: Elephas maximus indicus; assembly: GCF_024166365.1. Lineage (NCBI taxonomy): Eukaryota > Metazoa > Chordata > Mammalia > Proboscidea > Elephantidae > Elephas > Elephas maximus. Next base: position 53,632,159 of record NC_064833.1, on the reverse strand, counting down.
ACTGCCAAGAGTTTAGAAATCAGATCAGAAAAAAGACACCACCTGAAATGAAAACAAGTAAGTATCAATATATAGAGCTGTCTGTGGTTTCATAGTTCTATAGTGGATTATGGTATTTCACCCACTTAGAATTTACCTTTTTTTTTTTTTTTAAACATTATGGGGTAAGCATCCAATTAAAGTCCCTAGGTGGCATAAACGGTTTATGCTCAACTGCTAATTTAAAGGTTGGCAGTTCAAACCTACCCATGTACCATGAAATAAAAGTCCTGGTGATCCACTTCCATTAAGGTTACAACCAACAAAATCCTATAGAGCAGTTCTACTCTCTAGTGCATGGGGCCACAATTAGTCAAAACTGACTCGAATGCAACTAACAACAACAAAGCATCTAATTCCATTGATTCCCGTATGGATAACTGATTTTCTCAGAATAACTCGGTAAATAATATAGTCTATCCTGTCCCCACTAATCTACAAGTCTGCTCAGGTTTAAATCACATTTTTATATATGGCTGGGTCTGTTTCTGTGATCTCCTATTTATAATACTAGCCTATTTGTCTACTTTTGCCTCAATTAGTATTGCTTTAAAAGAAGTCTTCATATCTAGTAGGTGAGAATATCTCAGCTAATCTTGGGCCTTCACTGTTCCTTAGAAATTTTTTATTCAGTTTTTTACACAAAATATCCTGTTACAATTTTTGTTAGAATTACATCAAATTTGTGGAATATTTAAAATTTCAATGTATTGAGTCTTTCTACTTAAGAGCACAATACCTCTCTACATTTATTTTGAGCCTTTTTTCATGTTTCTTGATAAAGGTTCAGTCTTCTGTAAATTTATTCCTAACTCTTATATTATTGTGTCTATTTTAAATGGCACCTTTGTAAGGATTATATTGTTTTTTGCACACGTGTGTGTTTACATACACTTTGTACATGGATTTTGTATCAAAAGGTAGCTATATTCTTTTATTAATTTAAAAAATTATTGAGACTTTCTTCTGAGTTCCCTATATAGAAATGATACAAACTGTGACTAATCAATTTGTTTCTTCTTTTCAAATCCTTATACCTTTTATTTCTTTTTCTTTCCTTACTATTAAAATTAGTTGTATAATGCTGCTAAACAGAAGTAGCAGTAGCAGGTATTTTTACTCTTCTTATAAGATTTTTTCAATATTTCACATTTATTAAATGAGAAATATATAATCAATCTGTAGTATTTAATTTTAAGTATTCCTTCTCAGATTAAGAAAGTGCCCTTCTTTGCTCAGATTTGTAGTTATAAAAAGATGTTAAACTTCCTTGAATACTGTCCTACAACTACTAGGGTGATCATCTGGAATTTCTCCCTTAACGCTCTACACCACTGTAAAATGGAAGCTTAATGTCTCCACTTGACCTACATACTCACTTCCCTCCTGTTTCCTGGTTTCCCTTTACTCTTGGCCTCTACAGATTCCTTCTTTTTTATTTCAGCTTAAAGGTGATTTTTTAAAAATATATTTTAATTTATTTAATGTATTTTAATACAGTTCATTTAGCATTTACCTCAATCAGGAGAGTGGATCAGAATGTCTACTCTGCCATCTAGCCAGAAAAAGAATCCCTTTCCGTCATTTTTATCAAAGTCTACAAAACTTTTCAAGATCTATACAAGTCCCTCAGCTCACTAAGCCTTATCTGATGACTCACTTGGGGAAAGAGAGTGTGTTAGAAAAGGGACATAAATATTCCATTTACCAGAAAAATATAAACTATTTCATATTAATTTATTGGTATAATAGATTCTTAATTGTGTTTTGGAAGTCTAGATTGTATAGATGATAAGCAAGTCTGTAAAGTAAAAAATCTGATCATCAAATTTAAACATTTGGAGAGCAGAGGGGGTTAGAAGCTGGCGAAATGGACACAAAAAGCAAGAGTGGAGGGAGGGAGCGGGCTGTCTCATTGGCAGAGAGCAATTGGGAGTATGTAGCAAGGTGTACTGGTGGCGTAGTGGTTAAGTGCTATGGCTGCTAACCAAAGGGTCAGCAGTTCGAATCTGCCAGGTGCTCCTTGGAAACTCTATGGGGCAGTTCTACTCTGTCTGCAGGTCGCTATGAGTCAGAATCGACTTGATGGCACTGGTTTTTTTTTTTGGTTTAGCAAGGTATATATAAGTTTTTGTGTGAGAGACTGACTTGATTTGTAAACTTTCACTTAAAGCAAAATGAAAATTAAAAAAGAATTTTTTTAAACATTTGGTAAATACTAACTTTGTGGTCTTGGCGTAAAGCTGCCTTCTCTTTTATTTTTCTTAGCTACTAAAATAAGTATGTATAATAAATGAGTAAGTATGCAGTAAGTATGTATATGACAATAATCTAGGAGCATGCTGTCTAAAAGGACAGTATAATACTGTAAAATTAGACTGAAAAGAGTTCTTGAAATAACCAAAATAAGTTCAAATGGCACATAGCAGACTGTATGGATGGGAAATATGCCTATATTAAACTTTTAATTTTATCTTTAAGCACATGTGAATGGCTACTTAACACAAAGAATGAGAATTATAAAAGTTTTTTTATATTCTATTCATGTGATTTGACAGAGTTGGTTCCCGACATCCTACTCTTTCCCCAAAGCACCCTCCTTCTATTCTAATCAGTTCTTTCTCACCCTTTGGGTCTTAGAGGAAGGGTAAGACCCTTCTTTGGTAAGACCATTCCTGGTTTTCTGTAGAGTGCTTTAGCGTCCCTGGTTTACATCACTGTTGTGTTCTCTTCTTTCCCTCTCATAAATGGCATCACGTTTATGGTCGGTCAATTCCTCCATACAACTGCCAAGTTCCATGAGGACAAAAAGCATTACCATATTTTATTTATTGCTATATCCTTAGTGCCTAGCACTGTTCTTTACTCATACTGGGATTCAATAAGCAGTAGTTCAATGAGTATATATGAACATCTCCATGAATAGCAATTGTCACACCAGCTTGGAAGACACTTAAATGCCTTAGGCATCCTTCACTTGAAGACAAAACAAGATGGGATGGCCCACTTGCATCACTGCCAAAAAAGATACAAAGTAAAATGGGTAGCCTGAAATTACAAGTTAATTAATAGATTCTAAGACATTTTCTTTAAATGGAAATTATTTAAATGCTACTTTATCATATGATTACTTTTAGAATAAATGCTTGCCAAAGAATGTAATGTGTTAGAATATATATATATAGCGCATCTCAAAGTCCCTGACAATATTGGCATTCATTCCATAAACTAGATCTGATCTACCAAAAAGACCAAGTGTCTCAAAGAATTTTTACAAATAAAGAATTTATTCTCTTCTCAATTGCAGAGTTTTAAGTACCTTAAGTCAACGTTACACCACCATATGTTAACACGCAGTCATTGTGCAGAATATAGCCAAAAAAAAGTCAAAATAAATATTAGTGCAAAAATGAGAAGAAAGGAAAATTCACCGTGAATTGTTATACCTGTAGGTGATGTGTCTGTGCTGCCACTTCTGTCCTGTTAATGCATATCGCTTCCGACGGATATTAAATTTGGAGCTACCTCTTGTCTGGTCAGGTACACCACAGCGAGGCTTCTTCATCCAGCTGCAAAAAAGCAGTACTTTCCAGTTATTTACCAGCAACGCTAATCAATAACATCAAAAGGAAATCAATGAAGAAACTAATCTTAGACTGTGATGATCAAAAAGGGAACCATAAAGGGGGAAATGATCAATTTTCCTGAAATTTGAAATAGATTTTTTTTTCCTGAATGATCCAGAATCACAAAGTAACTACTCAGATTCTTCAGATAGTTTTTATCTCTCTAATTTGTTTTGCACTAAGGAACTATGAAGCTTAAAGCTGAGCTGAGAAACTACGAAGCTTAGAACTAGAATCTGCTGTTAACAAAGTATGTGACTTTGGGCAAGTCATTCATCCCTGGTCTCATTTATAAATTGAAACTGTTTAAAATTAATAATCACTAAGGTCTATTCTAGCTTTAACATAAAATAATTACATTATTTTATGACATTAACTTAAATTCCAGGAGTCAAGAGGTTACATACGATTTTCTTCAAGCTTATATAATAGCCAAATGTTTGTTCAAATAACATTTGCATTTAACCATCTTTTTCTTCTTTCCACTTTGATCATAACTCTAATATCCAAGTAGCAGTCATTGGCTAAACAGTGTCAGGAAAGCAGTGCATCAGGGTTTTATCCTTTCACCATACCTATTCGATCTGTATGCTGGGCAAATATGCTGAGAAGCTGGACTATATGAAGAAGAACGGGGCATCAGGATTGGAGGAATACTCACTGACTACCTGTGGTATGCAGATGACACAACCTTGCTTGTTTTGAAAGTGAAGAGGACTTGAAGCACTTACTGATGAAAATCAAAGACTACAGCCTTCAGTATGGATTACACCTCAGCATAAAGAAACCAAAAATCCTTACAACTGGAGCAATGAGCAATATCATGATAAACAGAGAAAAGATTGAGGTTGTCAAGGATTTCATTTTACTTGGATCCGCTATCAACACCCATGGGAGCAGCAGTCAAGATATCAAAAGACACACTGCATTGGGCAAACCGGCTGCAATAGATCTCTTTAGAGTGTTAAAAAGCAAAGATGTTACCCTGAGGACTAAGATGCACCTGATCCAAGCCATGGTGTTTTCAATCACCTTGTGCATGTGAAAGCTCAACAATGAATTAGGAAGACTGAAGAAGAATTAACGCCTTTGAATTGTGGTACTGGCGAAGAATATTGAACATACCATGGGCTGCCAAAAGAATGAACAAATCTGTCTTGGATGAAGTACAACCAGAATGCTCCTTGGCAGTAAGGATGGTGAGGCTGCGTGTCACATACTTTGGACATGTTTTCAGGAAAGATCAGCCCCTGGAGAAGGACATCATGCTTAATAAAGCAGAGGGTCAGTGAAAAAGAGGAAAACCCTCAATGCGACACAGTGGCTACGACAATGGGCTCGAGCATAACACAGCGGCTGCAACAATGGGCTCAAGTATAACAATGATTGTGAGGATGGCACAGGTCCAGGCAGTGTTTCTTTCTGTTGTGCATAGGGTCACTATAAATCAGAACCAACTCAGCAGCACCTAACAATAACAACAGTCATTGGCTTGGGAAGTTTAATAATAATCAAAATTCCATGATTAAAAAATATATCTGTTCTATAATGTGAGATTTAGCATCACAAGAATGAGGTTTAGTATGCATATTGGGAAAATGAAATATGGCTTTCAATGTATTAATTTTAATAGATATATACATATATGGAGCCCTGGTGGCACAGTGGTTAAGAGCTCAGCTGCTAACCAAAAGGTTGGCAGTTGGAATCCACCAGCCGTTATTTGGAAACCCTATGGGGCAGTTCTACTCTGTCCTATAAGGTTGCTATGAGTTGGAATCAACTCGATGGCAATGGATTTTTTTTTTTTTAATACATATATATTTGTGTAACTTTGTTCTACAGGGTCCCATTTGACCTTTACCATGTTTCCTCCATATTCTTACATCCCGCCTAAGGAAAAAGATGTTCACGATTTTGAGTAGCATTTTTTTTTTTCTTTAGTACCTCATAAAATGGTTTGTTGTTCATTATTTCCTTTAACAGTTACAAAGCTAATGCAGGATCTACATGGTGCTACATGAATCAGAAAGTAGACATTAGAAAAAAAAAATCAATTTCTGCTGTATTTCACCAACTACTTATTTTCTCCTCTCTTTAAACAAAAAGAATTGAATGTGGAAATGACTATTTAAAGATGAACGAAATCGTTTGCATGTTATGTGAGATAAGTCAGCTTATCTTCATTTGTGAATATAAGAAAACTTTCATGTAACAAATAGTGACTTTTATTTCTTTAAGAAAGATGTTATTTTTCCAATTAACATTAAAATTTTCTGTTTAGCAAATTCTATCCCAGGATTAAATGCACTCTAGGATTATTTTGGGAAATCACCCTTTCCTTTTTTTAAAGTCTCCAAATCATCTGAGACTCTGTAAGTACGAATTCCAAAGAGGCTACCCAGATCTACTGAATTGAACTCTCTGGAGCTGAGACTAAAACCAAAGCCAAACCCACTGCCATCAGGCCGACTGTGACTCATAGCGATCCTACAGGACAGAGTAGAGTTGAGACTGGAAACCTCCTATTTTTAAGCAGCACTCCTAAGGCATTCCTAAACCCAATAAAATTTGAGAGGCATTTCACCAAACTGTAAAACACGGGCAGAAAAAAAAACAAACAAACAAACCCAGTGCCGTTGAGTCGATTCCGACTCATAGTGACCCTATAGGACAGAGTAGAGCTGCCCCATAGAGTTTCCAAGGAGTGCCTGGTGGATTCGAACTGCTGACCCTTTGGTTAGCAGCCATAGCACTTAACCACTAGGCCACCAAGGTTTCCACTCATGGCCAGGGGATATACATATTCCCAGCACCTTCCACAATTCCAGCATATAAAAGATATTCAATGAATATTCATTGTATACATAGATAGGAACATTAATTTTTTACATGAAAAATTATTTTTTATTACTTTTTGTAAGACTTAGATACAAATTTAACTAGCAAATATTAATCATTAATGGTATGCCTATGATGATTTAAGCTGCTTTCATATAAATGTTTCATTAATTATAATATTCCTCAGGCAGGTACTTATCCTTGCTTATCTCACTGAAGGTACTGGGACAATAAACAATATACAATTATGAAATATAAGGAAATTCACTTAATGTGAAGTGTGCTACACTTACATTTAGCAAAGAAAAGTATTTAAGTAAGCCCCCTGGAAGAGAAATATTTTTGAAATGGTTAGTGGGATAAAAATTGGAAAAAAGAGAACTAGCTATTGTCAGGGTAAAAACGTATTTTCATATCAGGATATAGTCTCTAAAATTACTTTAATCAGCCATAAAATCCAAAGATGAGGGCGGTAACCATTTTGGACTCAAAACTTCAAAAATACTTAAATTTATTAATGTAAATTTTCATTTTAAGTCATGGATATGTTGGTTGCATTAAAAAGTTTATTAGCAAAGCATGTACATCATCCTAAAGACAGGGTTTATGAGTATTTTACTCCTCCAAGGAGCCCTGGTGGTACAATGGTTAAGTGCTCAATTGCTAACTGAAAGGTTGGAGGTTTGAACCCACCAGCTGCTCCATAGAAGAAAGACCTGGTGATCTGTTTCCATAGAGATTACAGCCAAGAGAACCCTGTGGGGCAGTTCTACTCTGCCACATGAGGTCACTGTGAGTCAGAAGCAGTTGGATGGCACCCTCAACAACAACAACAACAATTTAACTCCTCTGCTAATTCCTTACGTATTTCTTAGGCTTTTGCCTATTTCATATATTTTTTTCTTATGCTTCAACCATTTGTTCGTTAATTTACTCAATCACTGACTCATTCATCCTATAGTATTTTTAGCTCTTACAACATGCCAAGAGATGTGAAAGAAAGCATGGATAAAAAAATGAAAGAGGCGAAAAGTCCTTTCCTTGCGAAACTCACAGTCTATAAGTAAGACACACAGGATAAAAAATTACGATATAATTGGGTAAGTGCTCTTATATCTTCATGTAGATATCTTGTCACCATTTCTATAATGTTACATGTAACAAAAACAAAATCATGATTTTCCTATCCCAAATTTACATTACTTCCTGTGATATCTCAGCTGAAAGCCTCAACGCTCTTCTAATGCCCAAGCCAGAAATTCAGGTAACAGCCTTTGCGGCTCTCTCCCCACATCCAAGCAATCACAAGGCAATTTCTTTGGCCCCCAAAATTTCTCATGTATCCCTCATTCTCATTCTCATCTTCCTTCTCACTCCTAAAGACGAGCCTTCCCGAAACACAGATGTGCTCTCTGTATGCTCCTGAGTATGCAATGCTTCTACAGAAAGAATCTGATTCAGGCTCTTAGAAAGCATGTCTCCCTAATTCCCAAGATCCACCCAGGTTTCTGCCTTTGTATGCGGTGATCTCTGTCTGGAATGCTGTTCCCTCCTTGTTCACCCTGAGAATTCTTCAAGATACGACTCGCAGAGGTATGGTTTATCATCTCAACACAGCACTTCTTGTACTGTGAATTCCAATTTGTGTGTGTCTGTCTCTGTCTTCCACCGCCTGTGAGTGGGGCAGCAAGCTCAGCATGAGGCCAGAGTCCAGTGATGTCGTCGATAAGTAACATGAAGCAAATGAACTAAGACTGAACGTTGTGTCCCCTATACTGATTCCCTCACTATCCCGCGGGTTTCTATCCTATGTCCTTCTCAACTTAAAAAGAAAAACAAACAAACAAATAAAACAAGATCAGTACTCTTGAGAAAAGTTATATTGTAAAAGTTGAGAACAGAACCCAGGCTTCCAGAGTTCCTACCCAGGTTCCACAAACTCCCTAGCTCTATGACATTAAACAAGTTACTTTTCCTTTCTATGGCTCAGTTTCTTTATCTATAAAATGGGACTGATAATGTTACCTCCCTCAACCTCAGAAGAAAGGCCTGGAGATTTACTTCCAAAAACTCAGCCATTGAAAACCAAATGGAGCACAATTCTACTCTGATGCATGTGGGGTCACCATGAATCGAAGCCGACTTGACAGCCACTGGTTTTATTGCTGAGGACTGAGTTAAATCATACGAAACACATAGAATATAGAATAATACCTGGCAGGTGGTAACTGCTGCCGATATTATTATTATTACACAAATATGAGGAAGTAGTGGTACTGGTAGCAGTGAAAGCAGCAGCAGCAAGAGCAACACATAGAAATCAACATATTTCAGCCCACCTTGTTGGACGGGTTACACCAAGTAATTCATGTGGTTCCAACAGGGTATTCTTTTTTTTTTTCTAAATAATTTTTATTGTGCTTTAAGTGAAAGTTTACAAATCAAGTCAGTCTGTCACATATAAGCTTATATACACCTTACTAAATACTCCCATTTACTCTCCCCCTAATGAGTCTTTTTTTTTAATGAGTCAGCCCTTCCAGTCTCTCCTTTCATGACCGTTTTGCCAGCTTCTAACCCCCCCACCCTCTCATCCCCCCTCCAGGCAGGAGATGCCAACACATTCTCAAGTGTCCACCTGATACTGATACAAGTAACTCACTGTTCATCAGCATCTCTCTCCAGCCCATTGTCCAGTCCCTTCCGTGTCTGATGAGTTGTCTTCGGGAATGGTTCCTGTTCTGGGCCAACAGAAGGTTTGGGGACTATAACCGCCGGGATTCCTCTAGTGTCAGTCAGGCCATTAAGTCTGGTCTTTTTGTGAGAATTTGGGGTCTGCATCCCACTGATCTCCTGCTCCCTCAGGGGTTCTCTGTTGTGCTCCCTGTCAGGGCAGTCATCAGTTGTGGCCTGGCACCATCTAGTTCTTCTGGTCTCAGGATGATGTAAGTCTCTGGTTCATGTGGCCCTTTCTGACTCTTGGGCTCATAGTTATCCTGTGACCTTGGTGTTCTTCATTCTCCTTTGATCCAGGTGGGTTGAGACCAATTCATGCATCTTAGATGGCCACTTGTTAGCATTTAAGACCCCAGACACCATACTTCAAAGTGGGATGCAGAATGTTTTCATAATAGAATTTACTTTGCCAATTGACTTAGAAGTCCCCTTAAGCCATAGTCCCCAAACCCCCGCCCTTGCTCTGCTGACCTTCAAAGCATTCAGTTTATCCTGGAAACTTCCTTGCTTTTGGTCCAGTCCAGTTTAGCTGACCTTCCCTGTATTGAGTATTGTCCTTCCCTTCACCTAAAGTAGTTCTTATCTACTAACTAATCAGTAAATAACCCTCTCCCACCCTCCCTCCCTCCCCCCTCTTGTAACCACAAAAGAATGTGTTCTTCTCAGTTTATACTATTTCTCAAGATCTTCCAACAGGGTATTCTTGATATTTTGATAATAAAGATACCTATACACTGTCCTATTTTATGTAAATGAAGTTGGCTTTGACTTCCACCCAAGTTTGCAGTAATAAGTAAGAACCACTACATATGAAACAATCAGTGTTCACCAGCTTCAGTAAAAAAAAAAAAAAAAGAAAATTTTCCCACAAATAATTAGGGCATTTGTGCCATAACGATAGTGCCACCATAGGATAACTCCAGGAGGTATCTTCACGTTATAGTCAATATACATGGTGTCACCTGAAGGTGTGCCAGGAAGGCAGCACTTAAAACAGAATTCAATGGGAACAATACCTCTTGGACTTGGAGTTGTACCACACACAGGCCCTGTATACATATGCCTACTTTTAGCAGGAAGAAAAAAATAACTCCCTTAAGAATTGATACTTTAAGAAAAATATCCATCAGTAAAATATATGAAACAGGCTTTCACCCTTCAGGTTTCTCCAAGTTTTAATTACAGATAAGAATAATGTCTACTGTTTCTAGTTGTGCCCAACTGATCCTTCTAGAAATTTTTGAATATGCTTATTTTTATCACTTTGAAAATTCTTCAATTCTGTTTGTATTCATAGAGTCAAGCCCAGTAATCATGGCGTAGTAAAAATAAATCAACTTAGGCCTCAGAAATGTTACACTGACAGCCCATTCTCATCCATGGTCTCTTTTGTTTTTTTTCCTATCAACTCATTAACCTTCTGTACAGGCCCACATGTTACTCACAAGGCTAAAATGGCAAAGTGAAAGTACTTAAGAACCTGAACACAGAAAATAAACATACTAAGCTACCATGATCTGCAGTGTGGACAAAAGTTCAGTGTTAGCACCTACTTTTACTTTCACCTTTTACCTTTCAAAACAGGAATCTAAGCTCCCTACTCAGTTAACCATCAACTGTTCTTCTGTAGCTACCAAAGTGAGGGCTGACCCAACATCGCATTTTGTAGTGTTTGAGTACCACTGAGGTATTCTGAAATGAAGAAAAAGAACTTTAATTTATGACGAAACTGACTTTTATATTCAAGTTGAAGGAAAAAATGCTGTCTTAACTTGATAATTTAGATAAAAGAATAAAAAAATCAAGAAACATATTAATAATTGAGGCAAGAAAAAACTTGGAGCTCTTGATTTATCTACATAAACATTTCAATCCTTAAGTTATGAGTTAAAATACAACTACAGTTTCATAATAACTCTCCAACGCAAGTTACTTATTCAGCCTTAAGATAATTTTAATTAATTAAGTTAAATTTCTGGGTATGGTTTGACTAAATTAAGTCAGCTTACATCATCAGATATAATTCTCAATGTCTTTCTTTAGTTAAAGCTAGATACATGTTAAGAAAGTACATTGGTTTTATATAATAAATTTTGATATTCTCAAATGAGTGAAATTACTAGTCAATTAGCTAGTTTTCTGAAGCACCACAGTAATAAAACGTGAATTGGGAAAATGGCATTTTCATATTTTAAAATTTTTTTCTAAGTTTTAAATTTATCGTTGAGGAGTTTCCATTCTATATATCTCCCATATTGGACTGAATGATGAAGATAAAAATAAATAAATAATCCTCCAAAATTCCAGACAAATTAAATCACCAAATTATTTTACAATTCTTTTTATTTCCTCTTTTAAGATACCTGAAACACAGTTTTGTGCTTTTCTTTATTTTTTAAATTATTGAAAAGAATTACAATACGGCCTTCAAACAGGCAAAGCTAACAAGAGAAATTATAGGCATAAAATTAGTTGAGGTCACCCTGTTGATCTGAGTGTCAGTGGTGGGATCAAAAATGTTCTTGTCATATCATGAATAAAGGAAGGGGAAAATGAGAATGTAGTAGTACGAAACAGAGTTAAAACAAAAAGAGGGAAAGCAAAAAGGAAAGTTTGCCACCTAATGTGATACCAAGCAGGCTTCAGAGCACACCACTGTGCACACAAAAAAGATGAACTAAGATAATGAAATTCCTAGTATCATTATAAAAACCTCACAAACTCATTTTCATTAACTCCTTGCTATTTTCCCCCCTTGCTAAATATATTCCTTTTATGCATAATAGAGATTGTTTCAGTTATTAAGAATTGTAAGTAAGCATGCTTATAAAAATTCGCTAAACATCCCACAATAAAAGAACCACTGCAATGTATGAGATTGCGTTCATTTTCTTTGAGGGAATAACTATTACAATCTTCCCAACACCACAGCTAATTAATATAAAAACAATATAATATGCCACTTAATGTAATAAGTAAATTTGTTGCTTAAAAATGGTTAATTGCTTCAACGTAACATAGGGATAACTGCAAATAGGTATCATTACTTTTAATTGTTGATGTTTTGTTGTTGTTAGGTACCATTGAGTCATTTCTGACTCATACACACCCTATGTACAACAGAATGAAATGATGCCTGGCCCTGTGCCATCCCCACAAATGTTGTTATACTTAAGCCCAACATTGTAGCCACTATGGCAATCCATCTCATTGAGGGTTTGCCTCTCTTTGGCTGACCCTCGACTTTACCTATCATGATGTCCTCCTCCAGGGACTGGTGCCTCCTGATAACATGTCCAAAGTATCTGAGATGAAATCTTGCCATCCTTGTAAGGCGCATTCTGGCTGTATCTCTTCCAAGATAGACTTATTCATTCTTCCGGAAGTCCATGGTATATTGAATATTCTTTGCCAGTACCAAAATTCAATGGCGTCGTTATCTTCTTTTGACTTCTCTATTCATTGTCCAGCTTTCACATGTGTATGAAGCAATTGAAAACACCATGGCTTGAATCAAAGCATCTTAGTCTTCAAAGTGACATCTTTGCTTTTTAACACTTTAAAGAGGACTTTTACAGCAGATTCACCCAGTGCAATGCGTCTTTTGATTTCCTGATTGTTGCTCCCTTGGGCAGTGATTGTGGATACCAGTAAAATGCAATCCTTGACAACTTCAATCTTTTCTCCATTTATCATGATGTTGCTTATTTGTCCAATTGTGAGGATTTTTGTTTTCTTTATTTTGAGGTATAGGTTGAGGTGTAATCCATACTAAAGGCCGTAGTCTTTGATCTTTATCAGTAAGTACTTCAAGTCATCTTAGTTTTCAGCAAGCAAGGTTGTGTGATCTGTATATCACAGGTTGTTAATGAGCCCTCTTCCAATCCTGATTCTGTGGTCTTCTTCCCAGAGCTCAGCTTCTTGGATTATTTACTCAGCACACAGACTGAATAGATATGGTGTAAAGATACAACCCTGACGCACGCCTTTCCTGTTTTTAAACCATGCAGTTTCCCATTGTTCTGTGAGAATGACTGCCTCGGGTTCTACGTACATGTTCTGCATGAGCACAATTAAATGCTCTGGAATTCGATTCTTCCTAGTGTTATCCATAATTTGTTATGATCCACACAGTTGAATGCCTTTGCATAGTCAACAAAGCACAATTAACCATGTTTCTGGTATTCTTAGCTTTCAGACAAGATCCATCTAACATCAGCAATGATATCCTCGATCCATGTCCTCTTTAAACTGGCCTGAATTTCTGGCAAATCCCAGTTGATGTACTGCTGCAACCGTTTCTGAATTATCTTCAGCGAAACCTTACTTGTGTGTGATATTGATGACATTGTTAGATAATTTCCTCATTCTGTTGGGTCACCTTTCTTTGGAATGGGCACAAACATGGATCTCTTCCAGTCAGTTGGCCAAGTACTGTCTTCCAAATTTCTTGACATAGATGAGTGAGCTCCTCCAGTGCTACATCCATTTTTTGAAACATCTCAGTTGGTATTCGGTCAATTCCCCTGGAGCCTTGTTTTTCGCCCGTGCCTTCAGTGCAGCTTGAACTTCTTCCTTCACTACCATCAGTTCATAATCATATGGTACCTCCAGAAACAATTGAGCATTGACTAATTATTTTTGGTACAGTGACTCTGTGTATTCTTTCCATCTTCTTTTGATGCTTCCTGTGTTGTTCAATATTTTGCCCATAGAGATCTTCAATATTGTAACTTGAGGCTTGAATTTTTTCTTCAGTTCTCTCAGCTTGAGAAATGCTGAGCATGTTCTTCTTTTTTGGTTTTCTAATTCCAGGTCTTTGCACGTGTAATTATAATACTTTATTTTCTCTTCTCAAGCCACACATTGAAATCTTCTCTTCATCTCTTTTACTTCTTGATTTCTTTCATTTGCTTTAACTGCTCTACATTCAATAGCAAGTTTCAGAATCTCTTCTAACACCCATTTTGTCTTGTCTTTCTTTCCTATCTTTGTAATGACCTTTTGCCTTCTTTGTGTATGATGTCCTTTATGTCATCCCACAGCTTGTCTGGTCTTTGGTCATTAGTATTCAATGCATCAAATCTATTCTTGAGATGGTTTCTAAATTCAGGTGGACAATACACAAAGTCATATTTTGGCTCTCGTGGGGTTCATCTCATGTTCTTCTTTTCCAACTTGAACTTGGATATGGGCAATTGATGGTCTGTTCCGCAGTCAGCTCCTGGCTTTGTTCTGACTAATGATATTGAAGTTCTCCATTGTCTCTTTCCACAGATGTAGTCGAAATGATTTTTATGTATTCCTTCCAGCCAGGTCCATATGTACAGTTGCTGTTTTTGTTTTTTTTAAAAAAGTATTAGCAACGAATATGCTGTTGCTCTTAAAAAATTGTTTCATGAGATCTCCGGCATCATTTCTATCACCAAGGCTGCATTTTCCAACTATAGATTCTTCATTGTTTCCAACTCTCGCATTCTGCTCACTAGTAATTATCAACGCATCTTGACTGCATGTTTGATCAATTTTAGACTATAGATGATGCTAAAAATCTTCAGTTTCTTCACCTTTGGTATTAGTGGTTAGTGCATAAATTTGAATAACAGTTGTATTAAACGGTCTTCCTTGTAGGCTTATGGATATAATCCTATCACTGACAGCATTGTACTTCAGGACAGATCTTGAAATATTCTTTTTGATGATGAGTATGATGTCATTCCTCTTCAATTGGTCACTGCCTGCATAGCAAATGATATGATTACCCAATTCAAAATGGCTGATACCAGTCCATTTCAGCTCCCTAAAGCCTAAGGTATCCATCTTTATGTGTTGCATTGCATGGTTGACAATTTCTAATTTTCCTAGGTTCATACTTCATACAGTCCAGGTTCTAATTATTAATGGGTGTTTGCAGCTGTTTCTCCTCACGTTGAGTTGTGCCACATCAGCAAATGAAGGTCCCGAAAGCTCTAGCCCATATACTTCATTTAGGTTGACTTTTCTTTTAGGAGGTAGCTCTTCTTCAATTGTATTTTAAGTCCTTTTCAGCCTGAGTGGCTCATCTTTTGGCAGTACATCAGATAATGTTCCATGGCTATCCATGAGGTTTTCACTGATCAATTTTTTTCAGAAATAGACAGCCAGGGCCTTCTTCCTAGTCTTAGTCTGAAAGCTATGCTGAAATCTGTCCATTACAGGTGGCCCTGCTGGTATTTGAAACACTGGTGGCATAGCTTCCAGCATCACAGCAACACACAAACCACCACAGTATGACAAAAAGACAGATGTGTAGTGGTACTATTAATTACCCAAGAATTATATATTAAATGTACCAAATGTCTGTCTGCCAGAGAAGGATATAATTTATTTAATTTTAAAAACAACTTATCTTGACGATAGTATAAAATCAGATGAGAGTTTATAGCATCAAAAATAGAGCCTAAGGTATTATTTTAGTATTAGGGAATAATTTTGGTCTATAACTGTAGCCCGTATTTCCTATCATAAAGCTTAGATATAAATTCATACCTGATAATTTGACAATGTAAAATAATACAGTGCAATTTCAATAAGGATTGTTACCACATATTCATTTAAGATTACAAAACACAGACAATTGCTTTAATAGCAGGATTATGGGGATTATACTTCCAAAAACAATACACTATATGAGCTGAACACCTAGAGCGATAATATCAGTGGAGAAAAAAAAAAATGCACAGGAGGTAAATTAAGCCACAGAGTTGGTAGCTTGAGTGATAAGGAGGGTGAAGTCCCCAAGCAGACGTAAGAAAACATAGGAGGCATGGCAGGCTATAAAGGGAAAGTGAAGAAGGTTTAATGAGGCTTGAGCGCATTCACTCAGAAACCACTATCAGGTGTAACACTTTTTAGATGGAAATGTGTGTCTCCAATTCTAAAGTATAAATTAGAACAAAGTTTTGTTAAAAAAGAAAACAAAACTAAACATGAACATCAACAAAAGCAAACAAAAAAATGCTTTTAAATTGAAGTCTGCCTATACAATTGATCTTTTCTCTATAATTTGCAGGAAATGCTCCTTTAACTCCTGCTCACTGACAACATCATGTCTCCCAGTCTGGACTCTGGGCCACCATATACCAGAAAAGGACCTGTGTCCTCTTCCACAGGTCCACGTTTTTTACATCATCTGGCCAGAATACAACTACATAGTTGCTTACTGCTCAGACCCTTTCCCACAGAAGCATACGAATAAATTCTGCACAAAGTCCTTTCCATTAATATTCTGACAAAGACTTTCCCCAGCTATTTTAGGAAATCAAATCTATTCATCCTAAGTCCTTCCAATGACCAGCAAGAGCTCTCAAAACTGGGGGAAAACGCAGCACCCACCTTCTGTAGAACTACACTTTCTTAATATTGCTATCTAGTATTTAATACTTTTTTTTAATACTTCCTTAGTATTCTGGCACTAGTAAGTTAGACATTTAAACAATTTAAGCAATATGTTTCCTAAGTCCTCAATTTACATGTTTTTTTTTTTTTAAATATGTGTCATATTTTCTAAGAAAGTAAATCAGAAGATAAGAGCCCTCCATAAAAAACAAGAATGCTGTCCAGAGCACTTCGGAAAATGTTGGGATGAAGAATACAATTTGAATGAAATCCTGTACTATACACCACAACAAATCACAGTACTTGCTGGTTTTTGTTTTTTTTTTTCCAATTAACTAAAAACTATATTTATTCACGACAAGAGATACATTAAGAATTAAAATGAAAGTTTGATATTACATTATTAAGAGAGAATTGCAATGGTTAGAGAGCAGCAGGCCCAAAATCGCCAAATTCTATTCCCAATATTGGTAAGTTTAGAATTATTGCAGGATAAATTATATAAACTATTGATTCTGATTTTCCACATACAGACCAAAGTTAATACATCTCTTTAAAGTGCCAGAGAAGATAATTTATTTATATTTTCAGACTGCTTTGAAGTTTAAACATCAAGCCCTGTCATGTGCTTTTTTGTCTTTATGAATTAGAAACAGTATGATTAACGTTGTGATGTAAGGATTAGAGGGAAAAATTGAATTTTAAAAGCATATATTAAATTAATTTAATATGTCAAAATTAATTAAAAATACATCTGGGCCCAGATATTTCTATTTAAGTTTTAAAAAGAAAAAGAAATGTGTTTTTCTTAAGATAGATAGCACAGCATAGTAGAAACATTCCCAGATTAAATGTCAAAAGACTTGGATTCTACAACTAACTGGGACTTCACTTAGCCTTCAATTTTCAGTTTCTTTACCTGAAAAAGGAGAGAGAAAAAAAATTCTGTCTGGTCTGTTGTGGAGAGTTCATGTATGATGATCAAGTTAAATAATGGAAATAGATACACTTTGTATCAAAGACCCTCTGAACACAAATGATTTTTCCCTCCACCTGATATGGAAAGGAGTAATCACTTTCTCCTTTGGCGTCCACAAGCAATAAAACTGTTTCATAATATAGTGGGAGTTACAGTGTACCTGTGGTGAAATAATCTGTGCCTATATTTAGATATACAGTTTACTCTCAATTCCCTGGAAGCAGAGATTATTACTATATATGCCTTTTTTAAAGACCAAGTACTCAGTAAGCAGTCACTCTCTGAATAAAGAAATGAATGATCAATCAATCAATAAAATCTCAAATACTAGCAAAGAGTAAAAACAAACTCTTTTTAGATAATAACTCGAAAGTAGAGATTTTCCAGTGAAAACACCTTGATTTAACTCATTTGGGGAATTATCAACAGGCTAGGAAGACCTTGATTTGCATTGTTTCCCAATTTCCATGATGTAAATATTTTCACTATGGTCAATTTGAAGCTACTAACCTGATGTCACTTAACAGGGATTTAGGAAGAGATGTACACAATCTTCTCTTGTGGCTCTACAAGCCAGCCCCAGCACACCACTGCTTGTCTCTCCTTCTGCAGTAACTTAAATTGCACACCAATTTTTACTCTCATTTTTCATCTTTCCTTTGCTATTTTAAAAAACTGTGTTGTGAAAATCAGGGAAGTAAACTTGACTTTGGGCCTTGAATGTTTTGGAGCCCTAGTGGCACAGTGGTGGTCGGCTGCTAACCAAAAGGTTGGCCTTTCGAATCCACCAGTTGCTCCTTGGAAACCCTATGGGGCAGTTCTACTCTGTCTTATAGCCCAAATTGTCTTATAGGGTCGATGAAATCTCAGAGGTGTAGAGTTAACATAGGTTAAATTCCAAAGAAAAGTTCATGAGACAAATTACTCAATTTGTGGTTGGTGGAATTTACTTAAAATTTTCCAGGCTACTTAGTTTGGCTCAAAAGCAAAAAGGAGAGGAATGTGGGTGCCATTACTTACTCAATTGTGTTTCTGTCCACTTTTCCTGTCATGTTAATGCCATAGAACTGCTGCATGGCAGCTAGGGCGGACTGCATGGTCTCTGCAGAGCGCAGCACCGACATTCTGGGGTCAGTCGGTGGCAGGTAGCCGTACTTTTGTAACCAAACCTGCAATAACAAGTACAGTTCCTTTTAGATCAACTTACACCTTTACAATAATTTTCTGCTAATTAATTCATGTCTATTGTAGATTTTTATACATTATTTCCTCTACAAGGGCATACATTATTTAAGTGTTTGATCTATTTGTTATATATACTGCATAGTTTAGGTTATTTTAATATAATTTCAGAGGTTGTTACGGATTTTTCTACATACTTACAAATTATTATGTATATATGCATACATATATGTATATGATTAATCATTTGTTGCAAACTCATAGTATATAAGGTACTACAATAAATAATGGATAAAATCACAAATAAGACTGTCCCTGCCCTCCAGGAACTCAACCTCCCAAAATGAAGGATGGTACTTTTCAACAATGTGACCCCACTGAGACATTTATGCTGGAAGGGGTAGTTAATATGCTCATGTTATCTAAAAATGCCATTTTCCTGAAAAATAGACCAGTGACTACAATGGTGACAAATAGCATCTTCACAGGGAAACTTGTTTATTAGATATTTTGGGTATAAATTCCATGCAATCAGTCTATTTGATTATAGCTAGATGTCTCCAAGTATAAGTAACTGTCATGTAAGGAACAGTCTTTAAGTTTCACTTTAATCCAAACCCTGTAAGTAATAAAAATTTTCACATATAGATGAAGTCCAATCCTCTTAGTAATTATATCTAGCTCTCTCTTTAAAAGTGCCAAGATTTTTATATGTTCCCCCCACCCCGCCCCAGACTACTCCCCAACTCTTACCCCATCCTCTGGGGAAAGAGGGATCTGTAGGATAGTGAGAGAAAGAAGATGGAGTTGAACGTACATCTAATCTTGATTGGAACTGGAACAACAATTCAGAGTCATCTGAGATTAGATTGGAAAAGTAATACAAAATTTATATTCTTGGAAAAATATATCTCCACCAGGGAGCAATCCTTTCCAGTTTTAGAACTCTACATATTCATTTTAAATGCAGGATCATATGTTCAGCCCATATCCCATCCTCCTGTCCTTTACCTCAGTCTTCCCTAGGGCTTTAAGCTTTTTCTAAGCTCAGTGAACTACCTGTGTAATTGATAAGGGCCAAGTATTCTGCCACTGGTACAGAATAGAAGCTGTGCTATTTATTGGAAAGTGTTCACCAGGGTGTGTTTTCCTTACTACCTGGCTCTATTCATCATATAAATGATGATCCTATGAAATTGCAGCTTTTCCCCAATACCTGATACACTCCCTTTATGAACTTACAACTACAACACAGGAGAGTTACTTTCCCAGTGGAATAAACACGATATTTAGAAGTTAAATTTCACCAAAAGAAAGAAAAAAAAAAAAAGGTGATGCTGACTATCTCAAAGTCTTTATGTGAGAAACACGAAATGGAATAGTTTGTAGTTTTTCTAAGAAATTGACCCCCCCACCAAAAAAAAAAAGTCCAGTACTATAAGCACAAACCTTTGAATATAAAATGAAATTATTCTAAAACAATTTAAGAGATGAGCAATGCATCACTGTCAAGAAGCTTTATTGGTGAAACTCAGTCTAGTAAACTCATCTACCATACAGCAATAACATACCAAGATATGCTTCTCATTTAATCTGTAATGAATAGGCTGCCAGGAAAGACACATACATTCAGTTATCTAGTTAACAGTGATGAAGTCTGAAAGAGACTCCATTTTTTTCTGAATGAATGAGACAGTATTTCACTGACAATTTACTATTTAATAGGAAATTCAATACCTATTATGCAATTTCTCAAAAATTAAAATATTTTATATTCATTTTTAACAATATAATTCAACAATATATTCTTACACAAAACTCCATTTCTGTAACATGTTGCTTGCATTCATTTCTTGCTGGAGACCTGACTTGTTGCTAAATTACTCATGGGTGCTAAGCTACTGAAATTACATTTATGAGGACAGTAAAGAGAAAACCATTAATAAAAAAAAACCTATGTTTTATATAATAGAAGTACTGTATATCACTTTTAAATGCATTATAAAAATAGCATGTTACATGTTATATATGTTACATATATATGCCTTAATTTTTTCAATCAAATGATTTAGAATAATATGAAAAATAAATTGTGATTTTTCTTCAAGTTCCCTTTTACATTATGTCATTTATCATGAGAGGCTGTTTCTCAAAATGATTGAGTAGTGGGTAATTCTGTTTAATTTTAAAATGTCAAAAAAGAATCCACCACTTTATGGGCAATATTTGTTTCCTGGCAGACAAATCAAGGTTATTAAGATCAAGAGTCACCCTGAGATGGTCACTCTTAATGACGTTTCATTTGTTAACAAATAAAGAGGCTTTCATTGATATCAAGAATTGACCAAAAATAATTCCCAATTCCACTATGTATCTGTCAGCTTGTCGTACTGTAGCAACTTTCATGTTGCTGTGATGCTGGAAGCTACTCCACTGGTATTTCAAACACTAGCAAGGTCACCCAGGGTGGACAGGTTTCAGCAGAGCTACTAGAATAAGACAAGATAGGAAGAAGGGCCCGGGAGTCTACTTCTGAAAAAACTGGCCAGTGAAAACCTTATGAATAGCAGTGGAACACTGTCTGGTATAGTGCAGGAAGATGAGCCCATCAGGTTAGAAGGCACTCAAAATACGACTGGGGAAGACCTATTTCCTCGAAGCAGAGTCTAACTTAACGATGTGAATGCAGTAAAGTTTTTGGGACCTTCATTCACTGATGTGGCACTACTCAAAATGAGAAGAAACAGGTGTGAACATTCATTAATAAAAGGAACATGGAATGTATGAATGTGAAAGTTGGAAACAAAGAAGAACCAGTAATTGGATGATAGAAATGACACAAGAGACAGCACGATAGGATTTTGCAAGACCAACAACTTATTCAACAACATAAATGACATCTATACACATAGACCTCACTGGATGGAAAATATAAGAATCAAATTGACTAACATCTGTGCAAGTGCTAAAATGATGGAGAAACTCAGTATCATCAGTCAGACCAAGTCCAGGGGCTAACTGCAGAACAGACCATCAACTGCTAAATGCAAGTTCAAGTTAAAGGTGAAGAAAATTAAAACAAGGACACTAGAGCCAAAATATGTCATTGAATATAGTCCACCTGAATTTGGAGACCATCTCAAGAACAGATTTGAAGCACTGAACAATAATGCCTGAACACCAGATGAATTGTGGAAGGACATCAAGGACATCAAACATGAAGAAAGAAAGAGGTCATTAAAAAAAAAAAAAAAAAGACCAAAATGGATGTCAGAAGTGACTCTGAAACTTGCTCTTGAATGTAGAATAGCTAAAGCAAATGGAAGAAATGATGAAGTAAAAGAGCTGAACAGAAGGTTTCAAAGGGTGGCTCTGAAAATAAAGTATTTGTACACTTCATTAAGTGTGTAAAGTTCTGGAGACAGAAAACCAAAAGGGAAAAACACACTCAGCATTTCTCAAGCTGACAGAAGTGAAGAAAAAATTCAAGTCTCATGTTGCAATTCCGAAGGATTCAATGGTCAAAATATTGAACACCACAGGTAGCACCAAAAGATGATGGAAGGAATACACAAAGTCACTGTACCAAAAAGATTTGGTGGATGTTCAATGATTTCAAGAGGTAGCATATGATCAAGAACCAGTGGTATTTAAGGAAGAAGTCCAAGCTGCGCTGAAGGCACTGGCAAAAACAAGGTTCCAGGAATTGACCAAATACCAATTGAGATGTTTCAACAAATGGATAGAGCACTGGAGGTGCTCACTCATCTATGCCAAGAAATTTGGAAGACAGCTACCTGGCCAACCACCTAGAAGAGATCTATATTTGTGCCCATTTCAAAGAAAGGCAATCCAACAGAATGTGGAAATTAACTAATAATGTCATTAATATCACACGCAAGTAAAATTTTGCTGAAGATTACTCAAAACCAATTGCAGCAGTACATCAACAGGGAATTGCCAGAAATTTAAGCCAGATTCAGAAGAGGACATGCAACTAGGGATAGCATTGCTGATGTTAGATGGATCTTGGCTGAAAGCAGAGAATACCAAAAAGATGTTTACCTGTGTTTTACTGACTATGCAAAAACATTTGACTGTGTGGATCATAACAAATTATGGACAACACTGTGAAGAATGGGAATTCCAGAACATTTAATTGTGCTCACTAGGAACCTGTACATAGAACAAGAGGCAGTTGTTCGAACGAAACAAGGGGATACTGCATTTCTTAAAGCCAGGAAAAGAGTGCTCCATGGTTGTATCCTTTTACCATACTTACTCAATCAGTATGCTAAGCCAATAATCTGAGAAGCTGGAGTATACGAAGAAGTATGCAGCATCAGGATTGGTGGAAGACTCATTAAAAACCTGTATTATGTGGATGACACAACCTTGCTTGCTGAAAGTGAAGAGGACTTGAAGCACTCACTGATGAAGATCACAGACTATACCATCAGTATAGATTACACCTCAACATAAGGAAAATATCAATCCTCACAACTGGGCAAATAAGCAGCATCATGATAAATGGAGAAAAGGCTGAAGTTGTCAATGATTTCATTTTACTTGGACCCACAATCAACACCCATGGAAGCAGCAGTCAAAAAATCAAATAACCTATTGTATTGGGGAAAGTGTTTGCAAAAGACCTCTTTAAAGTGTTGAAAAGCAAAAATATCATTTTGAGGACTAAGGTAAACCTGACCAAAACCAAGACATTTTCAATTGGTTCATATTCATGCAAAGCTGGACTAAGAATAGGGAAGAACAAAGAATTGATGCCTTACAATTTTGGTGTTGTTGAAGAATAGTGAATATACCATGGACTGCCAGAAGAATTAAGAAATCTGTCTCGGAAGGAGTAAAGCCAGAGTGCTCCTTGGAAGACAGGATGGTGAGACTTCGTCTCACATACTTTGGACATGTTATCAGGAGGGACCAGCCCCTGGAGAAGGCCATCATGCTTTGTAAGGTAAGGTAGAGGATAAGCAAAAAAGAGGAAGACCCTCAATGAGATGGACTGACACAATGTCTGCAACAATGGGCTCAAACATAGCAATGACTGTGAGTGTGGCACAGGACCAGGTAGTGGTTTGTTCTGGTGTATATAGGGTCGCTATGAGTCAGAATCGACTTGACAGCACCTAACAACAACTAACAACAATTCCCACTTGAAATTTGCAGTGCATCTTTCTACAAAACATTCAGATATCAAGCATGACCATAATGGTGTTATGTTACAGCATGAAACCAGCAAGTCCTCAACAATATTTCAAAAACTACAATAGAAAACATCATTCTATGTCAATGTAAAGCTTAATGCATTAATCTGATCCATAGTGCTTTTTCAAACACCTAATATTGACTATCTAATATGGAAGCCCTGGTGATATAGTGGTTAAGACCTATGGCTGCTAACCGAAAGGCTGGCAGTTTGAATCCACCAGGCGCTTCTTAGAAACTGTATGGGGCAGTTGTACTCTGTCCTATAGGGTCGCTATTAGGCGGAATTGACTCGATGGCAATGGGGTTTTTTAATACACAAACTACAGATGACAACAAATACTTGCTTAATCTTTGAATCATCAAGGGAGTATACTTTTTTGAGGTTTTTTTTTAAACTACTTCCTTTAAGCTGTTGAGACCACAGAAGAAATCTCAGTCTAATTATTGTTGGTAACCTGTTGAAGAAGATTTGTACCATAGAGCCCTAAATAAGAAGATGCTTATGCTTCTTGGAGAAGTCCAAGTAGTTCAACATGGTGACCTAACACTGGTCAAATACAAGCTGTGCTATAAACTCAATATCAATGGCAAAAAAACCACTATGGTCCAAACTCATAATGCTTTGTAAACATTGGCTCTCAAATTACCAATGAGTGAAGTTCAGGTACAAAACTTTTCCATAATCATCAGAGAAGTCTGGGAGCCTCTGGTATAAGCAACACTTGAAATGTCACGTTATTCTATTTCTATAGAATAAAGCCTTTTCTTTTATAAATAGAGAAATATAGCCTTAGCACTTATGATTCTATAGTAGTCAGCAGTATGAGGTTTTAGAAATTGAGATATAACAGGGTAACACAGAGGAAAATCTTTCTCTTTCTCTCTCTTTTTTTTCTTTCTCTTTAAATTATAAACTGATCTTAAAGAAGACATTAGTCTACAGGACTAACTGCCTACACAAACCACAGCCTCATCTATCCTGAGACCAGAAGAACTAGATGGTGCCCAGCTACCACCACTGACCTTTTTGGCCAGAGACACAATAGATGGTTTCAGATAGAAACTGCAGAACAAAACTCAAATTCTTAAAAAAAAAAAAAAAAAAAAGGCCAGACTTGACTGGCAAAGGCTAGAGGAACCTCCAACACTATTACTTTGAGATACTCTTTAAACTTTGAGCTGAAACCACTCCCGGAGGTCATCTTTCAGCTAAACAACAAATTGGTTCATAAAATAAACAGTATCACCCATGAGTCTTGTGCTCCTTTAAAAAAAAAAAAAAATCTACATGAGAACAAATGGTCAACATTTACCCTAAAGTATAGATGAGAAGGTCGAGAGGACAAGAAAGCCAGATTAATAAAATGGAATAACCAGAACAGAAATAATGAGAACATTGACACAATGTGAAAAATGTAACCAATATCGCTGAACAATATGTATAGAAATCATGAAATGGAAATCTAATTTGCTGTGTAAGCTTTCACCAAAAACACAATAAAATATATTTTTTTAATTATAACCTGATATAATTTCCTATTTGATAAAATTTAAAATAGATCTGCAAAGTAGTATTTAAAGGTGTATTTTATCACTTAGTCTTCTGCTGTTCAAAGTTTGGTATATAATCTTTTGTGTCTTTTACACTGTTTATAAAAATACATTTTGAGATATACATATATATCAGAGCCCTGGTGGCACAGTGGTTAAGACCTTGGCTGTTAACCAAAAGGTCGGAAGTTTGAATCCATCAGCTGCTCTTTGGAAACCCTATGGGGCAGTTCTACTCTGTCCTATAGGGCTGCTATAGATGTATATATCATGAATTATACCACAGATATTCATTCTCATCCCTTGGTATTTGAAAAAATATCCCTGTTACCAACATCACTGTAAAATGCTGCCTCTCTTGGATGATTGAACGTACTAAATTTGACTCCTGTGATTGTTCATCCCTTGATATATTTTTGTCTTAAGTGTACGGATGGTTAAGAGCTAATTTCTTCATCTGTGCATTTAGGAGAAATGATATCTAATTTATAGGGCTGCGGTATGTTTGGTATGTGTTAAGCAAAAAAATCCATAAGACCCCCAACATAATTCTTGCTCAGTCTTTTTTTTTTTTAATACTTATTACTTGATGCCAATTACAGATTATTACCCTGAATTCTTGACATTTCTCCTGTTCAACTTAAGATTTGTTCTTGGAATTGAGTAAAACTGAAAGTACAGGTGAGGTTTAAGTGGTCACATTTGCGAGGACAGTTGAACTACAGAGGATGAAGAAGCACATACTGCTTGAAAATTCCAAAAAAAAAAAGGGGAAAGTATGAAAAATTTAGTCAGTTGGTTTTTTTGCTTTTTTTTTTATTTTTCTCACTGGACTGACATGTGCATTGGAGAGCACTGGAAATGTATCAAGGACAATCTGTGAGGCAACACTTTTCTCCTTATGTCATCTGGAACTTAATCCCATCTCATTATCACTGTAACAACCAACCACAGAACCTCAAATGGAGCAACAAAATCTGGCCTTGAACTACATTCCTTGGATGACTAACTCAATCAAATGTCTTGCTATCTTACAGGCAAAACCAATTTTCTTGACTTAGTGATAATTCAACTGGATGAGAAAACAGAAGATTGCTGCTCTTTGCAGAGTAAGAAGATGTATCAAGCAATAAAAGATAAACACTAAATATGAAATCATGTGCCAATAGGCACTGCCTTTACTAGACTGCAGTATAAATAAGAAAAAGTGTAGGAGACACACAAAGTTTCAGCAAAATCCATTTGAGAAAGAATGTCTTTGTCATTAATATTTCATGTGATCATATTGTTAATTAACTCAGTTATCCACACCCACATATCAGAGTAACAACCTAATAGATGGTTATCAAACAAAGAAGACATCAGTAATTTTTACAACTAATAGCAAATCTAGGCAGAGCATTTTTAGAATATATATTGTTCTTTATTCTTTCATGTCAATACTATATAGAAATAAAATTCCTTCTAGTCTTTGAAGCTAAGAAATTTATCAATGCCTTAATATAAAACTAAGTACTATTCATTTACTGAGGTGAATCACAAATGCAAAGACAATTTAAAACTCCCTCATTGGCAACAGA
Organism: Elephas maximus indicus; assembly: GCF_024166365.1. Lineage (NCBI taxonomy): Eukaryota > Metazoa > Chordata > Mammalia > Proboscidea > Elephantidae > Elephas > Elephas maximus. The sequence continues at coordinate 53,605,019 of NC_064833.1, read as the reverse complement.
TAACATATAGAGAAAACCCTTTGAAATGATGACCCTGAATAACTCTAAGAAGCTCGGATATTCTTCCAAAAAATTCTTTTTAAATAATTAAACTACTGAATTCATTAAGGGAAGAAAGGATATATTTTAGAGAGTATAGAAATGTTTGGACGGGAAAAAACAGGGTAATCGGGGGGTCATGTTTGGCAAATTTAATTTAATGAAAAATCATTTTGCTATACCATAATGCTTATTTGTGACTTAGCCAGTTATTTCAGGTATAGCTCATTTCCAGCTAAAGTGTCCTCTGGCCAAATGCAAGTTCCTTGTACCCAATGATAATACAATCCAAATTCTGGTACTCAGTGTGAAAAGAAAAGTGCAAAGGCGACAAATATATTTTGTAGGATTTACTTAGTAACAATCGTGTTCATTACATGACTTTACAAATATTTCCTTTTATTATTTTTGAATATAATTTTAAAAAATAATTGACTTCACATTAAATTGTAACATACTAGCAAGATATTTAAATACCTAATGGAAAATGCGTATTCCGATATAACTGATTTTCTCAGATAAAATGCAACTGAAATAACGTATTTTTACTCATTAGATTCTCTGATGTTGTAAAAAGCTAACTTGTATTTTTGAGTATAAGCTTTCTAAACATATTTGTTAAATTCAGTTATGAACTAAAATGAAAAATTAAAAAGTGATCAGCCCTTTATGTGATAGTTTCATCGGCAAAGTCAGCATAGATATTGTCTAAGAAATACCATATATTCACTGGTTATAAAGAATGGCAAGATTTAGGGCCTAAGTCTTATAGTCTGAAAAGTGGTCATAAATATGAATTACAACTACCTATTAACCAAAAAATTAAACTGATACGAGAGTAGTCATTCAGAATTGGTAAAACTGAAAATTCATAGAGTCAGTTAGTGAGGCAGAAATTAGCCATTCTATTCATTGAAAAACCTAAACGTGCTCTAAATCGCCATCCCCCCTCCACCACGAATGAGTCAGTGTATGAAACTGCACATACAGAATTCAATTTCTTCAGAATATTACTGTCTATTAAGTGGCTTCTTAAAATAGAAATGAAACAGTGGAGGGACTAAAAGTTACTCCACTAAACATTTTATCAAGCAAGAGGCAACTACCATTTGGACAAGGAGATGGAAAACAGCTGAGTCATTAGTAAAAGTAATAATCATGAAGAGCCCTGGTGGAGGAATGGTTAAGCGCTTGGCTGCTGGGCAAAAGGTTGGCGGTTTTAACGCCCCCAGCATCTCCGCGAGAAAGACCTGGCCATCTGCTCCCATTAAAGATTACAGCCTAGAAAACTCTATGGAACAATATTACATGGGGTCACTATGAGCCGGAATCCACTAAATGGCGCCAAATAATAGCACAGTAATCATCATCATGACCATATTTTTACCTTAATATTAATCTCACTTGTAAAGGCTGGGTTAAGTTTTATCTGTGCTGCAAAGGCGTGCACTGCACTTTGTACTTAGCAGCTATGTGGAAAAAAACTCTCAAATAGTAATGGCTTAACTCTGGAGAGAAAAGCTGCGGCCCTTAATTGGGGTTCTACCATGTGCTAGTCAATGTGCTGAAAAGTTGCAGAGTCCTACGATATACCCTTTATCTAATCTGCCTCTGAACTGACCCGACGGCAACGGCTTTGGTTCAGTTTTGGTATCTGTCTTTACTGGCTTTTCCTAAGTATATTTTAGATTTTTAAAAACATATACATAGCAAGAAGAAAGTCTTGGTGATCTACTTCCAAAAATTAGCCAAAGAAAACCCTATGAATCACAACAGGACATCATCTAATGATATAAGATGAGCCCCCTGGGTTGGAAGACACTCAAAATACACAGCGGCCACAACAGTGGATTGGAGATGACCAATGATTGTGAAGACAGAGGAGGACCTGGCAACTTCTCTGTTCTGTTTTACATGGGGCCGCCATCAGTCAGAGCCAACCAGAGGACAACTAACAGCAACATATACAGCAGAGACACACACACGCCCTGCTGCAACAAAACAACCCCACTCCTCCAAAAAAGCAAACACAACCAAACAATAGCAGGATGTGTATATTCTAGCACAACCCCCAATGTGTCTTTGGTAGACAGAAACAATTACCAAAAAGTAACTCCTTACAGTGATTACTGACAGGATTCTACTTTATATCAAAATCCTTTCACAAACCCAAAAGCAGAGTAAAATTCCCCTCAAATCTGTGTTTGTTTACATGAGCCAAGAGAAGAAAAGAGGGCACATCACCCAGTTCTTTTCTAAAAGCATGTATTTGAGATTAAGTTATGTGCATCTTCGATGCAACTTGCCTTTATTTGGCAGATTCAGTCTCATCAACACAAAAAAAATGGTTGAAAAAAGTAATTTTAATTAGGGTCTTCAAAGTGGGCTGCAAAATGCGCCATTGAGATGTAGGCACAAAATATTGCAGCATTTTATGTAATGCGCACACACGTGCACAGATGCACACCTACACATGAAACCTAAAACAGAAAGAAGAAATAACATGATTTTTATTTAATGTACATATTGACCCTGGTACTCTGACTCAGGTCAGACATCAAGTCTTCATTTCTCTCCTACATTCTGCTGGTAAAGGTTCACAATGTAAAGTGGTTGTCAGTGTCACTTTCAACAGTTAGTTCGATTTCAGCACATGGTAACATATGGCTCTTTTAAATGGATTTATGGATTATATCATTTAAAAATTAGAAGTCTCATCACTAGTTGATTCCTACTCATGGCAACTCCATGTGTGTCAGAGTAGAACTGCACTCCACAGGGTTTTTAATGGCTATGATCTTTCAGAATCAGATTGCCAAAGCACCTCTGGGTGGATTCGAACCACCAACCTTTTAGTTAGTAGCTGAGCACTGAACTTTACCACCCAGGGACTTCTAGAAATCTTACAACACTTTGTAATATGATGGAGAGTGACCAAAAAATATTTTGTAGAATATACCGGTTTGTTGATTATCTCATGACAAATTAAATGGGTTGTCAAACTTAAATATGAGTTAAGTATTTTCTTTTACAAAATGACAAAAGTGCTGACATTCTGGATGCTGATTCTGCTGATTTAACCCCTGAATAGCTATGTCTGGGGTTTAAAAAACAAACACAATCTGTCTCATCAAAATAAAAGAGATGTTTTAATAACACAGGAAAAAGGAACTGCTTTTGCAAGAAACATGTGCCATGATGAGAGTATTTTAAAGATGGATGTCCGGAAATGTTCGCATCACTGTATGACTTTGTGCTCAAAGAGATTTACCATCTATTAAAATTCTCTCATAATTTTCTACTTTAAAATCTTGGCAACAGAATTTGACAACTATAAAATAATCTGCCAAAAGAATACTTTCAGCAGGTTTTAAACCCATTCGTTGAAAATATGAAAATACAGCACCTTCTGATTAGTTGTCAGGAACAACTGGTGAATGTCAGGGAAGACGGAAATTCACCTGCTGTATTTTACCTAAATCCTTTGCGTAACTGATTGACAGCATTATAAAATGAGCCTCATCATTTGTAATCAGCCAATGATGCAACTTTTCCATTTTCATTGACGTATCTTCCTGATGTGTCTCTTGGCAACAGCAATTCTTGAGACAAAGATTAGAAATAAACTGATCATTGAATTTGCTGTATTAGGAAGTGTTTATACTAACATTTTCAAGAATAAAGACACATGCATAGTCAGTAATGGATCTCTGAAAAAAAACAGTAGTTAATGATATTTCTGATAAAATCAAAACAATGTAAATATAATAAAATAAAATGATTAAAATTTTGTATCATCTTTAGCTTAACATCTATTTTTAGTATGTTTTACAACATCTATAATATTTAGTACAACAGCTCAAGAATATACTTATAAATAAAAAATGGGTACATGTTGAAAAATTGATGGAGATATAAAATCAAAAAAGTGTGGTGATCACTGAACTGCTAGAAACTGTTTTTTAAAATGTAGCTACTTTCTTAAATTTTCTCCAAAGAAGCCCTGGTGGCAGTGTTTAAGAGCATGGCTGCCAACCAAAAGGTCAGGAGTTCAAATCCACCAACGGCTCTTGGAAACCCTATGGAGTAGTACTACTCTGTCCTGTAGGGTCGCTATGAGTCGGAATCGACTTGACGGCAATGGGTTTATATATTATGACTATGACAATTCCCAATCCCTTCTTTTTCTGTTATGCACTATTGAAGCTGCTCACATCTTACAGAAACAATTCCCTAGAATGGCTTCCAAGTCATTCATGATTTGGTTTCAAACTACATATGCCCTTGTTACTTTGTTCCATGGAACCTATTTTTGGTCACACTAATACACCAGTCCCAGCTCTAAAAGGCCTTGAAAATGACAGAAATCCTACCACTCCTCTACTGCCCACTATGTACCAGGGGATTTATATGCATCATCTTTAATTCTTCCACCACCTGTCTGTCAGTTTGTCATAATGTAGTGGCTTGCATGTTGTTATGACGCTGGGAGCTATGTTACTGGTATTTCAAATATCGGCAATGTCACCCATGGTAGACAGGTGTCAGAGGAGCTTCCAGACTAAGACAAACTAGGGAGAAAGGCCTGGTCATCTACTTCTGAAAATTACCCAATGAAAACTCTGTGAATCACAACAGAATATTGTTCGATATAGTGCTGGAAGATAACTTCCCTAGGTTGGAAGGCAACAATGGATTCAAACATGTTGGTGATCGTGAGGATGGTGGGGGACCAGGCACCATTTTGTTCTGTTATGCATGCGAGTTGCAATGAGTTAGAGTCAACCCGATGGCAACTAATGACAATGACAATCCTTAATCTTTGTAAAATGTCTGCAAGTTAAGCATTATTAGCCCTGTTTCATAAATGACAGAATTAAACCTCAGAAAGATTAAGTAAGTTGCCCAAGAACACACCAATAGTAAGAGGAGGAATCAGTATTCAAGTAGAGGTCTGACTGACACCCAAGCTTGGCTCCCTGCCTGTCTGTATCTTAGGAAACCCTAGGAGACCCTATTCACATTTCAAAATGAGAAGGCGGACTCTATGAAAACATACATATAATAACTGAGAGCATTCCATTTTTATGTAAACAAAACACCCCATTTAACATCAAGAAAGGACACCGAATTGCGGCTGCATATGTTCTAGATATAACACTAACACCTACTTTCCAGGGGTTCTCTAATTGCCAATGTAAAATAGTCTCGCCCAAAGCCAAAAAACCAAACCCAGTGCAGTGGAGTATGAGTCTTGCCCAGCCCAATTCCCTGCTAAAATATTTCACTTAGGGCCATTTCAGTTTCACAGTGTAAAGACCACTGAACTCTCTTTGCTAAAAGCCCTTTGGTAGGGCTTTTATCCTTTCTTCTCACTGTATTAATTCTCTCAGAGAAGTTTATTATTGTAGCCACATCACTACCAGTCAACTGTGTCTACGCTCTTTGATTATCTCTTCAAAACCCAAACGTTAAATACCATGTATCTGCCAAAGACACATCATTTAACTCTCCAACCCTGACCTCACCCTAATGTCCAGACTCTACTATCACACTGCGGTTTAAAGAAAAAATATAGGAGTCATCCTTAATTTTACCTTTTTCTTCATCATGGATATCTAATCCATCATCACATCTTAGCTCCATTTTGACCTTGAATCAAAACTCTTATTTCTGCTGCTATCCCTTGTTCAAGAATTCCTGGTGGTGCAATGATTAAGCCCTCAGCTGCTAAATGAACAGTTGGTGGTTCAAATCCACCCAGCACCTCTGCAGGAAAAAGACCTGGCAATCTGCTCCCATAAACATGACAGCCTAGAAAACCCTACGGGGCACTTCTACTCAGTCATATGGGGTTGCTGTGAGTCAAAAATTGACTTGCCGTTACCACCACCACCAACAACAACAACCCCTTGTTCAAAACACCATCATTTCCCACCAGACATTGCAAGATTCTCCAACTGGCTTCTGTGCTTTCATATTGCTGCCACTCTCTTTCCTTCCCCCACTAATGTGAGTTATACTTTTTAAAATGTAATCAAACCATGTTATTCATTTGATTACAGCCCTTCATCAGTTATTCACAGCACTTAATAAAACATCCAAAGTCATCACTATGGCTTACAAATCCCTGCACAGTCACAGTTAACTCTCTACCCTGTTTTCACAGCACCCTCTCTTGATATTTCAAGACACACTGTCCTTTTTCCAGTTCCTGGAACAAGTCAAAGTTTTTCCTACTCAGGCCATTGCATTTGCTTTTCCTAGTGTAGGAAATTTGTTTTTTTTCTTCTTCTTTTTTTAGAATTTAATTCAAATTAGACTTTTTCAAAGACGCCTTCCCTGGCTCCACCTCACCACCACCAGTAATCCCATATATTACTATTTACATTCCACATCACAATAGCCATCCAGTTGTTTTGTTTATTTGTGGGTTTGTTTTTTACCTTAATATCCTGTTTAACATTGTAGGCCCAACACAGAGAACAGTTCCTGGCACAAGGTTGAGCTTCAGTAATACTTGTTAAATGAATACACAAAACAGCAAATTTAGAGAGACAGCAAAAGTGTAGAATGCATGTATTAAGGCCCAGTTAATATCACAATTGAAACCATACAAATAATTTTTTGCTACATTTTCTGCCCACTGGGTTTACTATCCGATTATTTACCACCACCACCACACAGCTAGGCTCCACCAGAAGTCTGGTTCTCCAAATGTGAATATCAGATCTTTGGCTTATCACATACACAGCGGAGGTTAGTAAGTTCCCAGGGAAAACTGGGTAAGCTCTAAGAAATATGGACCATGGTAAAATATGAGATGACAATTTAGATCACTGGTAGGAAGGCATTGGGTGGTTTTTATCTTTGTTTTTGCAGGGACAGATTACCCAATAAACAAGGTACACACAGGCTGAATTATGCTTACTGACTCATCTGTACTGCACAATTTCCCCCGGTTTTCACCACATCATGTGCAGTTGTGCATTCCAGATTAGTAAGTAAGCACAATTAAACCCGAGTCGGAATCGACTTGACGGCACTGGGTTTGCTTTTTGGTGTTGGTACATTACTTATCTGCTCCACAGGACCCATATGTTAAAAAGGAACAACTCCCAAAATGTAAAACTTCTATTTCTTTTAAAACACCATACCTGTCTGAAGACAAAGGAGAGATGGTACCCTGCCTTTTCCTGATTCTACCCAATGGGAAGAAAGAGGTTTGATTTTACCAATCCATTAGTAAGTATACTGAGTTTTGGAAGTGCTAAACCTCAATGTCAATTTGGGTGCAGGGCAGAATTACTGAAGCAAATTCTTCTGATATAGCCTCAGAAGACAGAGTGAATAATGGAAGGGTACTGAAAAACAACAACAACAAAAACAAATGTTTTTCTCCTTTCAGTAGTGGGTGCTCTCACAAATCAGTAATCTCTCCCCAGGGACAATCTTATGTTTTAATATCATGAAAACAGTCTTTGCCCCAGAGGCTATATCAAACCCTAAAACTAAACCCGCTGCCATTGAGTTGATAGGACAGAGTAGAACTTTCCCATGGGGATTCCAAGGACTGGCTGGTGGATTCGAACTGCCAACCTTTTGGTTAGCAGCCGAGCTCTTAACCACTACACCGCCAGGGCTCCAGAGGCTACACAGTTCTTAGAAATGTTACACTTGTTTTCCAGGGGAATAGCATAGAATTAGGTTATGAGTTTAACATCTATTATAACTAAGATAACAAAAAGATTAAATGTTTTTCGATATTTAAAACTTTTTTTTTTTCAAAATAACGTTACCTGTGTTTTAATAACATATAGATTTATAGTTAATGAGTGAAAACTAATGAAAGTTTCTCAAGGGCAAGAAGCAGTATTTCAGGTTCCTTGAATGATGGACCAGTGCCATCGAGTTGATTCTGACTCATAAGGACCCTACAGGACAGAGTAGAACTGCCCCCATAGGGTTTCCAAGGAGCACCTGTTGGATTCAAACTGTTGACCTTTTGGTTAGCAGCTGTAGCTCTTAACCATGACACTACAAGGCTTTCTTCCTTGAAAGAAGAAGGGACTAAAACAAAACAAAAAACTCTTGTATGATGTACTCATTCAATGAATATTTACTGAAATCCTATTATGTACAGGCTCTGGGCTAGGCCTTGGGGGTCACAACAGTGAACAGTACAGTAGCCCTTGCTCTCACGCAACCCTCTAAGTTTTGGGGTGGACTGTTTTGTGGCAATGTAAAACTGGAACAGCATCAAAGAACTTTGAGTTTTCAGGGAATTGAAAGAAGGCCACTGTGGCTAAAAAACAGTGAATCTAGGAGAGTTGCGTGATCAGATCACACAACAACTCTACGACTTTATGCGTGGTGTGATATGGAAGGCAGAGAAAGGTTTTAAACCTTTAAGTGGTATGAACAGATCTGTGTTAGAAAGGATCATTCTAGCTCATTCTAGCTGCTGTGTGGGTGGGTGATGAATTGGACGGAATATGAACACAAAAGCAGTTAAGAAGTCACTGCAACTATGGTGGTAACTGGGAAGATGGAGAAGTAGATGGATTCATGATGCATTTTAGAGGTGAACAGACACAACTTTGTAAGCTGTAAATTATCGTAGTTATTACTATTATTATCATCCTACTTAAGTGTGTAGGGCAGTGGTAGTGCAGTGATGTAATCCTCGTCTTCCATGCAGGAGACCCGGGTTTAATTCCTGGGCAATGCATCTCATGCGCAGCTACCACCCGTCTGTCAGTAGAGGCTTGTGTGTTGCTATGATGCTAAACAGACTTCAGCAGTGCCTCCGGACCAAAACAGACTAGGAAGAAAGGCCTGGTGATCTATTTCCAAAAACCAATCACTGAAAACCCTATGATCACAATGGTCTGATCCCATTGTACATGGTGTCGCCATGAGTCAAAGGCTGACTCAACCGTAGCTAACAACAAAACAACATTTAAGTGTGATCCACTATTTGACACATACTGCTTTTTGGGAGCAGACTGCTAGGCTCTAGGGATACAAAGATAAACAGCAAGCTGCTTGCTATCAAAAAGTTCTTCCGTCTAGACATCAGAGAAAGAAGCAAGCACTTAGTGTGGTGTTTTGATAGAAGTTTGTATGTGGTACTATAGGAGCATATAGATAGCACGCTCAAACCTAACAGGGTGGATTTTGGCGGGGGGGGGGGGGCGGAGGTGGTAATACAACCTTAAACATAATTTGAAAAACATTTGAAAAATCTAAATCTTCTGAGTTTATAAATAGCCTCTTCTGTCTCCTTTCCCTCTTCAATGGCACCTCCGTAAACCAAGCTCTCTTTCACTTGTACTTACATAGTGCAACAGTTTTCTAATTGACTAATTCGTTTCCCTAGCTCCTTACTCTTTCCATTTTGAACTATCCTACTTAATACTGAAGATTAATTATCTTAAAATATCATTTCCTTTATTTAACTCTCCTGCTCAAAATATTATGATTGCTATCATTTACTTACAAAACCGGTTTAAAATTCTTTATCGTGCATATAATAAATCCAAGAGTTCATACATCTCTATTACTAAAAGCCTATATACTCCCCAGACATTATCCAAACTGATCTATTTATGGGCTACCAAATTTTTTTTTTTTAAATGTAGTTCCTAGGCTTCGCCTATGTTTACACTGGCCCCATACTACTACGGCTCTGCATACACCAACATGCCTTGGCCGACTGAGTCCTTGTATTCCATGAAGTCTTTACCCTTCCTTATCTCTCCCCTCTAGCCTCCCACAGCATTTAGTGTGTGGATAGCTCACAGGGCAATTTGCAAGTCATCATATGAGAGGTAATGACGAGTGTGGGTATGGGCACAGGCTTTGGGTCCAGAAGACACAAATTCAGGGCCTGAATCAGACACTGCACAAACTCAAGCAATAGTGCACGGCCTTTGTAAGTCTTAGTTTCTATGCATGTAAAATGGAGATAATGATATTGCTACTTCATAGGGTGATGATGAGAATTCAATAAAATACTCTGTTCAAGAGTGCTTAGCACAAGGAATAGCACAAAAGAGCTCAGGAATAGTCAATCTAACTACATATTTATACATGTTACATTGCATACACAGCATAATTACACTTCCAAAATATCTGCAGAATACATGGCAGTTTTGCTAAAATTCTTGATTAAAATATCTATGATCTCTAAACTCATTAAGAAGAAACTGTAAGACCAAAAAGAAAACACAAAACTGCTCCTCTGCTGCCACAAGCCCTGGCTGACAAGCATCTCATGAGCTTCTCTGGGATTTCATCTTCCTTTGAACTTTATCTACTCTGTGCTGCAAGTCCTGTTCTATGCTCACTGGATTCCTCTCGGCCTCTTGTCATATGTTGTAACTTATATTAACAAGACTTTTAGAAGACTATCTCAAGTCTGGCACAGGCATCAATGTCAGCTTTCCATCTTACCTTCTCCCACGTTTCCTTCAGCGAACATGTCCCTAACTGCATTTATTGTATCTATGTGATTTTTCACCCTTCCTTAATACCTCTGTGGTTTAGTTCTCCTAACCAATCAACAGTTACTTCTACACACCAACTGAGTTTTCAGTCCCCTCACCCTTAATTGACTTCTCTTTGGTAATGCTGCAGGTAAGCTACATCCTTGTTATCTTATGCTTCCTGGCAATACGAACACTGATATAAGATTAATGAAATTAAAAGGGCTGTTCTATTTCAGAACAAGAGACAGTGGGACAGTGGAGAGGTTGAGGGAGAAGGAGAGGGAGACAGAAAAGGATAGATAGATAGGGAGGGAGGGAGGGACAGAAGAAGAGGAAAGGAGAGAAAGCGCGTGAGCCACATGTGAGTGATCACGTTTAAAGGAAGAGGAATGTTGAGTGGCTAATGTCGGGGGACAAAAGGAGAGATTTCTATCAACCACAGCTTTTCATTATAATAAATTATTTCAACATTCTGTTGCACAACCAGATATGATATTCAATAAAAACCAGTTGCCATCAAGTGGACTCCCACTCATGATAATCCAGTGTATGTCAGAGTAGAAATGTGATCCCTAGGATTTTCAATGGCAGGTCTTTTAGAAGTAGATTGCCAGGCATTTCTTCGAAGACACCCCTGTATGGACTTGAGCCTCCAACCTTTCAGTTAGCAGCTGAGCACCATAACCTTTTGTATCACCCATGGACTACAATAGGCAAATGGAAATAGAGGTATGGAGAAAGCTTAAAGCCAGAGATATGTATTCGGTACTTAACAGTCTAAAAGTTTAAAGCCACGGGTGCTCAACAGATGAAAGGCAGTATAAAAAAGACAGAAAGAAAGAGAGAAGAAAGAATCAGCATTTAAAGTTTATCAAAGGAATCAACAAAAGAGGCAACTGAGACACCAGGAAAGGAGGGAAAATGCAGGAAACAGACATGAAATCTGAGAGAAGATTCTTTCAGACCATATGCATCAAGATTAATAAATTTTAAACAAGCAACTCAGAAAACTAGTATTATAAAGTACTGGCAAAGCTATAGAGTAACAGGCCCTCTTCCACAATGCTTTGTTGTTGTTGTTGGGTATGAGCCGATTTTCGACTCACAGCAACACCATGTGACAGAGAAGGACTGGCCTGTAGGGTTTTCTAGGCTGTAATCTTAACAGGAGCAGATTGCCAGGTCTTTGCCCCATGGAGCTACTGGGTGGGTTAGAACTGCCAATCTTTTGGTTAGGAGCCAAGCACTTAATTGCTGTACAACTGGGGCTCCTTTCCACAATGCTAGTGGAAATGTAAATTTGAACAATACACTGGGGAAAAGATAGGAATATATTCAAGTAGATTTAAATTCACTAAGTCCCCATAGAGTCGTTTCTAGGTATTTCCTTACTGAAATCCTTGTACATGCGCACCTGGGTAATTAAGTTGTGTTATAATATTTCAGCGGAATACTATATAGGAGGGTGGAAAAGAGATGTTGGCCTTCTCTTGGCGTCTGGCTGCTTCCTTCCAATATTACAGGTCTCAGCTCAAGTGGTACCTTCTCATGGAGAAGCCTTTCTGGATCATTTTACATAAATAGGTCTCTTCTATTATTTTCTATTATCATAGCCTATTGGATTCCTCCAAAGTATTCTCCAAAACAGAAAATTATTTTACTTAACTTGTCTCTCACTTCCAACACTCTGGGTTCCATGAAGGTAGATCCAGGCGTGTCTTGTTAAACAGTACATACAACAGTTCCAGGTATGGAGTATGTATTTGATAAATGTTAAATGACTAGAAAAATGATTATAATAGAATATGAGACAGCCATAAAGAATCAGATGGACTCCTATGAACAGATATGAAGAGGTGCACATGAAATATTGGCTCTGTGAAAGTACAGACACATGTCGTAGTTGTTAGCTGCCATCAAGTCAGCTCTGACTTATGGTGAACTTATGTATAACAGAATGAAACAATACACTGGGGAGGAGATAGGAACATATTCAAGTAGATTTAAATTCATTGCCTGGTCCTGCATTGTCCTTATAATCATTGGTATGTTTGGGCTCAAACATTCACACACACACACACAAACACACACACATCTATATATTATGCTTGCATGTGCATGAACCATTTCTAGATGTTTACACAAGAAATTATAAAAAATCAATATGTTTCGTGAGTAGAAGTGGTAGGTAAAGGGTTGAAGTAGAAGATTCCACTTCTGCATGGTAAACTTCTAAAAAATTCTATGATTATGATTTAAAAAGACCTAGTAAATATGAAAATTCAGAGACAAAGTCTAGTTAAAAGCAATTCTTTTTTTTTTTTTGTATAACATATGATGTCCCACATAATTTTTAAAGATTGCTTAAGACAATACTCTCTAAATGTATTTCAGGGACTGTACTTGTACTGATTAAACATAATGAGTTCTATGCTTCCGTAGCAATATCATTAGACCACTAACCCAGCAAACATTATGTTAAGATCCTCCACACTGAGTCTTATATGTTACTCCTTTGTGTTCAATTTAACATGTTATTTTGACTTGATAAATACTGCAAATTAAAATTTAAAATAGGTCAAGACCCCAAGCTGTTTGAGAATAAGGGAAACGGCTTTGTGGAAGAGAATCACAGGATTATGTTTTCATTTATTTAAAAATATTCCACTCCATTCAACATTTAGCATTGTTCACACAAATATATTCAGTAAGATTAAAATAAATAACATTGACATTTAGAGGAAGAAAAAGAAGACAATGCAATAATGCCAGTGAAAATGATCAATTATAACTGTCACAGCATTGTTTTAAAAGGAGCACAATTTTTTCTCTGGTTTTAGTACTAAGTGCCATCTCTCCCATGAGCCTTCTGACCTTATTACCCTAAGGTCATATATTAGCCTCCAACTCAGATTCCTGATAACAGACCAAAGAATAAGCAGTCTGTAAAAAGAAGTAATCACTTAGAATGGTGAGCATTAACTATACATATGAAAATAAATCAGATTGTTCTATTGGTTTGCCCATAATTTTTCTTCCTCATGCCCCCAAAATGGTATCACAAGTATTTGAATTGATCTGTCTATTCCAATCCCTCTACACTTAGAGAACTCATCTTCTCCTAAGGAAACACATTACTGAGACCCCTTGACCCTACCAGGGGCCTGGCATACAGTGGTTTTTCAATATATCAAGGTTGTTAACAATGACGATAAAAACAGTGTCTTCAACCAATACCTAAATGTTGATGACTCCTTTATCTATAGCTCCAGACCAGCCTTTCACAAGTGCTCCGGAAGTATGTGTAACATATTTTACCAAATATCTACATCTAAACCCTGGTGGCATAATAGTTAAGAGCTACAGCTGCTAACCAAAAGGTCATAGTTTGAATCCACCAGCTGCTCCTTAGAAACTCTATGGGGCAGTTCTACTCTATCCATACGGTCGCCATGAGTCAGAATTAACTCAAGAGCAACAGGTTTGTTTGTTCTGGTTTTTATCTACATCTATTTGTCTCCATGGACACCTGAAATTCACTATGTTTAAAGCCGAACCATTCATCTGTGTTCATCTGACTTCCAGTACAGGCAAAAATGGCCCAGTTCTTTTAGTATTTATACAGGTGAAAGGCACTATTCAACCAAATTCCAGATTTAGAAGTTAACCTAAATTTATTCTTTTTTTTTCTTACATCTCTTAACCTCTGTGGAGAAAATCTGTGGGGGATTTTAAGTATATATCTCATTTAGCAATAGTGGTATAGATTATTAATATTCAAGATAATACATACACATTTTACAGTCTAATTTTGGGAAAATATGGGCCAAAAATACTCCTGATGCAAATATGCATCACAATATCACCTACAGGAAGCTAAGCAACTCTCAATAATCTAAATCAGCAATTTAAAGCTTAAAACAAGAATGCTATCAATCAAAAACCTTCAGATATAATTCAGTGGCATCGATTACACTCTTTGAGTTGCTCAACCATGCTTACCCCCCTTTTGAGTTGTTCCTCCTCCACTGACATAAACTCACTGCCCCCTAAGCTTCCTATCTAATTTTTTGAGTTGCAGTTGTCAATTTGATCCCATATAGTTCTCAAAGTAGACATTTTTTACTAGTTAAGCTAAATTACTGGCTGGTTTTAAGAAGACTAAAGGGCATCTGCCTCTCCATCTGGGAATCAAACCCTGGTCTTCCGTGTGACAAGTGGGGCTACTCAGCACTAAAAGTTTTGCTGTGTGTATTCTCAACAAAAATTAAAAAAACCAAAACAAAAACAGATGACTGGACAAATAAAATGTGGTCTATCCATACAATGGGATATTACTCAGCCATAAAGGGAAATTAAGTCCCAATACATGCTGCAATATGGATGAACTCTGAAAACATGCTGAGTGAAATAAGCCACACACAAAGGACAAATTTTTTATGATCCCACTTATAAGAAATATCCAGAAGAGGCTAGTGCATAGAGACAACAGTTTATTAGTAGTTACCAGAGTTGGAGGTAGGAAGAAATGGGAGTTATTGCTGAAGGGGCACTAAGTTTCTGTTCAGATGATGTAAAACTTTTGGAAATGGATAGTGGTGATATAGCACAACATGGTGAATGTAATTAATGTCATTGAACTGTATACTTAAAAATCATTAAAATGGCTAATCTTTTGTTATATATATGTTTTACCACAATAACTTTTTTTTTTTTTAATGGGGGGGAAAAAAAAGCCTGAAATACTGACCACATTTACGGTGCCCTGATACCAAGAGTCCTTCCAGAAAATCAACAGATTGCCTGTGTGCTTACACACATGCTCAGAAATCAAATTACGCATCATATTTCATAATATGCCATTAAATTAACATTGTAAATAAATTCCAGAAAATGACCAAGAATAGTTTATGGTTATTATATTTTAGAAACTCTTATAAATCATTTTAGATATTAACATATTAGTACTAAAAATATATTTATTAGCTATGTAGCACTTGGTGGCTGGTTCATTCATTGAATTAAATCACTAAATATTTATGGAGCACCAACTGTGTGCAAGACACAATTGAGCAGACCAGGTAAGATAAAAATCTGGGCCCTCATATAGCTTTCATTCTAGTGGAGTGAGAAAGATAATAAACAATAAGTATAATGAAAAAAAGGTATAGATAGATAATCTATCCATTTATACATATAATATTAAACAGAGGTCCCTGGTGGCACAGTGGTTAAGGGCTACGGCTGCTAACCAAAAAGTCAGCAGTTCAAATCTACCAGCCACTCCTTGGAAACCCTATGGGGCAGCTCTACCCTGTCCTATAGGGTCATCGTGAGTCGGAATCAGCTTGAGGCAATGGATGGGTTTGGTTTGTTTTTAAGAGCCACGGAAACTATAAAACAGGGAAGAAGGACTGGGAAGGGCAAGTTACTGACAGAATGGCCAAGCAGAACCTCACCAAGAAGATAAGAATTTGAGGACAGCCTGGAATAAGGTAAGGGAGTGAGGCATGTGGATATACCAGTGAAGAGCCCCCCAGGCAAAGGGAACAGTGATTGTAAGGGCCATAAGGCAAAGGTATTCCTACAGAGCTAGAATGGGTTGAGGGGAGAGCAATAGGAAATGAAGTTACAAAAGTTGTAGAGAGGATAAGGCCACACGGGCTGTTCTAAGGACTTACGGCTTCCCTTCTTTTGGAGATCGTGGACCACGGGAGAGTAAGTATATGTATTTATCTTATCCCTTTCTGTAACTCTACTGAATTATAAATAAATAAATAAGCTCACAAAAATTGTTTATAAATAATACTGTCTTTTTTTTTTTGAAGGTACAGTGTTTTACTTATTTTTGCCACTTCCACACAATATTTCACTGAGATCTATATAAAGTTGAAGGCCTATCAATATGTAGCTATTTTACACTTCCTAATTTTTTTTTTAATACCAATCCAATCACGTCCTCTATTTTATCAAGGCTTTAGGCTTTGGCTTAAGGTATTATGAAACTCAGTCTTTTGGGCGGGGAGCTTTTATTTTTTATTTTTCTTGTGCTTCAAGTGAAAGTTATAAATCAAGTCAGTCTCTCATACAAAAATTTTTATATACCTTGCTATGTACTCCTAGTTGCTCTCCTGCTAATGAGCATACTCCTTCTCTCCACCCTGTATTCCCCGTGTCCATTCAGCCAGCTTCTGTCCCCCTCTGCCCTCTGATCTCTCCTCCAGACAGGAGCTGCCCACATAGTCTGAAGTGTCCGCTTGAGGCAAGAAGCCCACTTCTCACCAGTATCATTTTCTATTTTATAGTCCAGTCCAACCTCTGTCTGAAGAGTTGGCTTTGGGAATTGTTCCAGTCTGGGGCTAACAGAAGGTCTGGGGGCCACGACCACCAGGGTCCTTCTAGTCTCAGTCAAACCATTAAGTCTGGTCTTTTTACGAAAATTTGAGGTCTGCATCCCACTGCTTTCCTGCTCCCTCAAGGGTTCTCTGTTGTGTTCCCTGTCAGGGCAGTCATAAGTCGTAGCCAGACACCACCTAGTCCTTCCGTTCTCAGGTTGATGGAGTTTCTGGTTTATGTGGCCCCTTCTGTCTCTTGGGCTCATAAATACCTTGTGTCTTTGGTGTTCTTCATTCTCTTTTGCTCCAGGTGGGTTCAACCAATTGATGCATTTTGGATGGCCGCTTGCTAGTGTTTAAGGCCCCAGACAGCAGTAACCAAAGTGGGATGCAGGATGTTTTAATAGATTTTACTATGTCAATTGACCTAGATGTGCCCTGAAACCATGGTCTCCAGACTCTTACCCCTGCTACTCTGGCCTTCAAAGTGTTCAGTTTATTCAGGAAACTGCTTTTGATTTAGTCCAGTTGTGCTGACCTCTCCTGTATTGTGTGTTGTCTTTCCCTTCACCTAAAATAGTTCTTGTCTATTATCTAATTAGTAAATACCCCTCTCCCTCCCTCCCTCTCCATGCTCGTAACCATCAAAGAGTATTTTCTTCTGTGTTTAAACTATTTCTTGAGTTCTTATAAAAGTGGTCTCATACAATATTTGTCTTTTTGCAACTGACTAGTTTCACACAGCATAACACCTTCCAGATTCCTCCACGTTATGAAATGTCTCATGGATTCATCAGTGTTCTTTATCGATGCATAGTATTCCATTGTGTGACTATTACCATAATTTATTTATCCATTCATCTGTTGATGGGCACCTTGGTTGCTTCCAACTTTTTTCTATTGTAAACAGTGCTGCAATGAACATAAGTGTGCATATATCTGTTCGTGTAAAGGCTCTTATTTCTCTAGGATATATTCCAAGGAGTGGGATTGCTGGATAGTATGGTAGTTCTATTTCTAGCTTTTTAAGGAAGTGCCAAATCAATTTCCAAAGTGGTTGTACCATTTCATATTCCCACCAGCAGTGTATAAGTGTTCCAGTCTCTCTAAAACCTCTCCAATATTTATTATTTTTTGTTTTTGGATTAATGCCAGCCTTGTTGGAGTGAGATGGTATCTCATTGTAGTTTTGATTTGCATTTCTCTAATGGCTAATGATCGTGAGCATTTCCTCATGCATCTGTTAGCTGCCTGAATGTCTTCTTTGGTGAAGTGCCTGTTTATACCCTTTGCCCATTTTTTAATTGGGTTCTTTGTGTGTTTGAAGTTGAGTTTTTGCAATATCATATAGACTTTAGAGATTAGACACTGATGGGAAATGTCATAGTTAAAAATTTTTTCCCAGTCTGTAGGTAATCTTTTTACTTTTTTGGTAAAGTCTTTGGATGGGCATAGGTGCATGATTTTTAGGCACTCCCAGTTATCTAGTTTCTCTTGTGGTGTTTGTGCATTGTTAGTAATGTTTTGTATACTGTTTATGCCATTTATTAGGGCTCCCAGCATTGTCCCTATTTTTTCTTCCATGATCTTCATCATTTTAGATTTTACATTTAGGTCTTTGATCCATTTTGAGTTTGTTTTTGTGCATGGTGTGAGGTTTGGGTCTTGTTTCATTTTTTTTGCAGATGGATATCCAGTTATCCCAGCACCATTTGTTAATGAAACTATCTTTTCCCCATTTAACTGACTTTGGGCCTTTGTCAAATATCAGCTATTCATGTGCAGTTGGATTTATGTCTGGATTCTCAATCCTGTTCCATTGGTCTACATATCTGTTGTTGTACCAGTACCAGGCTGTTTTGACTATTGTGGCAGTATAATAGGTTCTAAAATCGTGTAGTATGAGGCCTCCCACTTTGTTCTTCTTTTTCAGTAATGCTTTACTTATCCAGCACCTCTTTCTCTTCCATATGAAGTTGGTGATTTGTTTCTCCATCTCATTAAAAAATGTCATTGGAATTTGGATTGGAAGTGCATTGTATCTATAGATCGCTTTTGATAGAACAGACGTTTTTACAATGTTGAGTCTTCCTATCCACGAGCAAGGTATGTTTTTCCACTTATGTAGGTCTCTCTTGGTTTCTTGCCGTACTGTCTTGTAGTTTTTTTGTATAGGTCTTTTACGTCTCTGGTAAGATTTATTCCCTAGTATTTTCTCTTTTGGGGGCTACTGTAAATGGTATTGATTTGGTGATTTCCTCTTTTACATCCTCTTTGTTGGTGTAGAGGAATCTAACTGGAAACATCAGTCTTTTAGATACTTGTTAATTTCTTGATTTTAGAAGACTCTCTTGTTCTGTTTTTTTATGGTATCTTGATAAAATATTTGATAAATATATTCATGTCAAAATAGCTTTTTATAAATAAAAAAAATATAAATAGGATAGAATAATCACAAAATGCAAACAGGTATCTCATGCCCACCTCAACAGAACTTTCCAGGCCTGCCCACTTCATGCCACGGTAGTTATTCCAGTGGAAGTAAGTGTGTAGATGACATGAAACTACCTTCTTAAAACTTTCAATCAAGTGGATGTGAAAGACTTTTTAAAACATTATAAATGATAACCTGCATGGGAGATAGAGGCAAATAATTGAATTATGAGACAGTCAGGAAATGTTTTCCTGGGCAGGTTGCATTTGGCAGGGACTTGAACAATGTGAGATTTTGACAGCCAAACAAGGCAGAGGTGAGCTCTAGGACATGACAAAGATGTGAGGGCCACAGGTGTATGAATTACCCAAGAACAAGTCATGAGATTTATCTGAGTGCCAGTGAGCAACAAAATTAAAAGGTAAATTAAGCCACATTGTGGAGGCCTCTGAAGGATTGCAAGGAAGGGACTCTTATGATCTGAATGTTTAAAACAGTTTCAAAACATTAAAATGCTAGTATTGGTCCTATCTATGAAAGTCATTTTTTTTTTTTTTCTCCTATAAGGAAATCTGCCTGTTCTCATTCTGCGCATCATCTTTAGGTTGTAAACCAGTTGAGGCTCAGGTTTATGTTTAGCTGCTCTTCAAGAATTCAGTACAGGATTGTAGACACCATGTAATACAAATCATATGCCTGATTAGTATATCATACATAATCTTATAAGCAGGATTATAAATATGACAATAAACATAGCTACATATATTATAAACAGATGCTTTTGGTTAATTTTTTTCCGTTGATAGTTTCCTTTTTCCAATATGCATATTTATTTATTGCTTGAAAAGGGTTTTTATTTAGGCAGTTCATATAAATAATCAACTACGCCATTTGCACATTCAGTGCTTAAAAATGAATTCTGATCACTGGATCCCAAACTACTATTTACTACGTTGTTTTGTTTTTAGCTTTAGGAAGGTCAGAATAAACTGGTCATGTAGAACTATTGGAAACAACTATTCTGACCTGAAAATAAACCTGCTAATGTGTTTGAACTGAATAATTCAGCATATCATTTCTCAAATTACAGAACCCTACTTTCAGAGTATGTTAACAAGTGATTTTTTGAGAGGGGAGGGGGGAGGGGGGAGTTTCATAGTCAAACATATGTGGTAAATGCTGAGTGAAACAAAGCTAAACAAGTTTCTTTCTCAGGGACCTCAGAGCGCTAATGTGAACTAAAAATCAACAAGAGAGGATTAGAGTAGACGGCATTTTCCAACCTTACTTGACCACACAACCTTTAACTTATGTATTTTTTCCAGAATACCCATTAACATCTCAGAACACAATTTGAGAGAGTTTCTGGCCTAGAGGATTAGATTAACCTCTGATCTTTTCTGCTATGTTTCCTGAGCGAGGTGTTAAATAAATCCTGACTAAAACTTCACATCATTTAGAAACAAGCACCACCTGTTTAAATATTTGAACTATTTGCTCTCATTTTATATTGTGCATAAAGGATCTCTTTCAAATCAAAAATAAATTCCGAAGACTTATAATTTACAGTTTAACTAGGTTTAATGTGAAACATCCAAAAGATATTTTATGTTGGATAAAAATGCACTGAGAGAGAAAATAGAATAGCTCACACTAACATTATATAGCTCAAATTAAAACTTTGCACTTCACATAAAATGTATCCACGGCACATTTAAAATGTATACAAATTGTTGCTTGTCCATTTTCTGCTTTTAATTTATCTCTTTATACAAGCTATGTAGAATTACCATATTTATTGGGATTTGGGGAGGCATTTTAGTGTCCTTAGAGATACTCCTTTATAATTACTGAAAATATTTTTCGTTTTAGTTAATCGTAACAATCTTTCTCTGAGTATAATGAAATGGATAAATACACAGAAATACATGAATGCACACTCATTGGAGAAAAATGTAATTAAGAAAATTAATCCCACCTATCCAGCCATAGCTACAATGGTCTTTTCAATGCATTTGCTTTGATTTTTCTCACTCAGGACAGGCATATTCATTGACGCATGCACACACCCATAAAAACATAATACATATACAACCCTCCCCAAATCTCCATACTACCACAGTCACCACAGCCATAGAAGCACCCGCTAACACTCATACTAACCTTTACACATCCCTGACATACTGAGCCATACTCCAAACACACACATGAAACACACGTATATATAAATATAAACCAAAAAAAAAAAAAAAAAAAACCAAAGCCACTGCCATCGAGTCGGTTCTGACTCATAGCGACCCTATAGGACAGAGCGGAAATGCCCCAGAGAGTTTACAAGGAGCACCTGAAGAATTCAAACTGCCGACCTCTTGGTTAGCAGCCAAGCACTTAACCACTACGCCACCAGGGTTTCCACACATATTAAAAAGAAAAACCCAGTGCCGTCGAGTCGATTCCGACTCATAGCAACCCTAGAGGACAGAGTAGAACTGCCCCATAGGGTTTCCAAGGAGCACCTGGAGGATTCGAACCGCCGACCCTTTGGTTAGCAGCCATAGCACTTAACCACTACACCACCAGGGTTTCCCCACACACATATAAACACCTAAAAACATATACACGTACTACGTGTTGATCTCAGGATGTACATCCAGTTGTTTTCCTCCTTCAATTTAAGGTTACATCGTGAACATTTCCCCATATCTTTAAACTTTTAAAACATGATCTCCTTTTTTAGCCTTGCCCAGTATACTTTTCCCAGATTCCATATTCTTTCTAATTTATAAAGCTGATTGTGTTTTCTAGCCTTGATCAAAAGTATTCAAAGACTCTACAATACCTATAGAATATAATTTAATTTCTGCTCCATGGTCTACAATTTACTTCATAAGCAGACAGGACATGTCTGAAGCATAGCAAACACTGTTTAATTTAACTTTGAACAGTAAATTCCTTAAAACATGTAAGAACTTAAAAATATTGTCATATTATTTTTTTTAATGACTTCCATAGATAAAGGGTTAAGATCATTAACAGCAAATGAAAAACTGTACAACCACAATTTAGAAACTGGCAAAGACTATGTACAGAAAATTCCTAGAAGAAATACAGATGACTAAGGAACATGAAAATATTCAAATACAGCTAATCAAAGAAATGTAAATTAAAACAAAATACCATTTTCCCCTATAAACTTAGCAATGATTAAAACATTATAATCTTCCTTTTTAAAAAGGGAACACTGAATCAAACATTCTCATACCCTGCTGATGGTATAAATTGGCAAACCACTCTGGAAATGATTTTGGCAAGATGTTTCAAGAGCTGTAAAATGTTCATACATTTTATGCATTTCTAGGAAACTTACATAAGAAAATAGAGAATCACAAAGTATGTTTGTACAAAGATTTTCATGAAGTATCATTTTAATAGACTTTAAAAATAACTAAACATAAAATAATAACAATGATTAAATACCGACACCTTTTAAAGTAGAATATAACTCAGTCATTAAAATGATTTTTATGAACTCTTTTTAATGACATGTTAAAGGGCTTCTGTGAAAATGTTAATAGAAAAAAGTCAGGGTAAATGTGTATGATACTGACTACATATAAAAAATGTTCACCAAATAAAGACTGGAAGTACAGTCGATAGAATATAATTTACAGTTCCCTCTAAGTGATAGATTATAAGTGATTTTTTATTTACATGTTTATAACATTGAACCCAATGTTTAATAGGTTTAATGTCATCCTCACTTCTGAGAATCTATCTTAAGAGAAACCCAAATATGGGCAAACTGATGACATACAAAGATCTTCTTTAGACCAATATTCATGAATACGGCCTGAAATAGTCCACGTTTTATCAGAAAGCTACTATTAAATAAACTATGGCACATTCATACTAGACTTTTGTGTAGTGAATAAAATTATATTTAAAAGTGAATTCTTAATAGCATAAAAATTTTATGAAAAGCAATGCATAAAACCAAATATATAAGATGGTTGCACCCATAGGAAAAAAATGCAAATGAAAAAGATAAATAATTAAAAGAATTACTAATATAGAAGTGATAAGATTGAAGTCATTGTATTGTTTTGTTACTTTCTCTTCTGTTATTTTGTATTTTTTCTGAGGTATCTAGAATATATGTGTATAACTCTTTTCACATTAGGAAAATACAAACAAATTAAGTAGTTCTAGTAAACAACCACATTCTGTGAGAACACATATTCCTAATGCATGAGGAAACAACAACAAAACAGGAAAAAGTAGAAAGAAAGGATGAGAAAACAGGATTGGCTCTCAAATCTAAATCTGGCTAAAAGACATGGTAAAAACGATGGGAGACAGGGTAGAAAAGATAGGCTTTAACTAGATTAGAGGAGGTCTTAGCCAGGGTAAGATGTTTGGCTTTTATGATGTTGGAAATAATTTGTTTTGTTTGGGTTTTATTTGTAGAAGAATGACAGGATCAGACCAAATATTTTTGTGACATTTATCTTTACAAAATGTATTAGATTAAGAGATACTAGAGGAACCTGCTCAGTTAACAGGCCAGAGCTATGACCTACAAAATCAGTGATTAAGTTTAGAAATAGGTGGGTGATTATGAGTAAATAAAGACAGGAATGGAATATGTTGTAGAATTGTTAAAATTTTTAAAAAAATTGATAGGGGAAAAGGGGAAACAAATCTGTTACCATCGAGTCGATTTCGACTCATAGCAACCCCATAGAACAAAGGAAAAGAGGCTGGTGGATTTCAACTGCCAACCTTTTGATTAGCAGCCCAAGGCTTAACTACTGCGCCACAAGGGCTCCGGAAAAAGGGAAGATGAAAGTAAATTACATGGATCTGTGCTTCCGAGTCTAAACGACTGGAAGAACAAGGGGTGAAGCAATGGAAAATTCAGTTTGTGGTTAGGATATGCAACATATTTTAATCCTTTGTTTATGTCTTGTTTTTCCCCCTTTGAGAGAGTGGTTATGCCCTTTTTTCATCTTTGTATACACATATCCTAGCAAAGTATGGATCACTTTCTCAATAAAGGTAAATAAGTATACAGAAACAAAACATAACCAGCATGTCAACAATTTTACATGGAAGCCAAGTGTCACACATGCAACAAACATTACTATTTGTAATGTTTGTTATTGTTCTCGGCATATTCCTAGGATAAGGCTTCTCAAACTTTGCTGTACCTTAGAAAAACCATAAGGCTTTTTAAAAAGACAGATTGCTAGGCCCTACTCCCAAGTTCGTAATTCAGGAGGTTAGATTGGAACCTGGAAATCTGCATTTCTATCAAGTTCCCAGGTGATGACGATTCTGCTGGTCTGGGGACCACACGTGAAGAATTGAGAGCCATGTTACTCACGAATAGTAAAGATAAACTATTTAAGTAACTAAGAGTAAAGGAAACATAGTGAAGGACTAATACTGCAAATGATAACTCTCGTGCAGACCACATACAAGAACTTTAATGGGTAGGTAAAATGGCTGTTTGAGTAGGTCATGTTTCAATTGTCATCAATACAAAATTTGAGGTCAAGAACCTAGACTGCAATTTCAAACTGAATCTAAATACTAACTTCTAGACAGTCACTAGATCAAAGTATTTCTTTAGTGAAAGATAGAAATGAAAACAAAAGGAAAATAGTTAATAATTAAAATTTCACTTTCTTATACTGATTCTCAACACATTACAAGCCAGTTCATGGGAGGAGGGGAGGTGAGTGGAAAATCAGACCATATGTGACTTACTTAAAGTTTGCATTTGTCAATAATGGCAATGATAAAAAGTGATATTAAGATCTTCTAAGAAATGTGATCATCTTTCATAAGATTAGTTGTTGTTGTTGTTGTTAGGTACCAAAGAGTCAGTTCTGACTCACAGTGACCCTATGTACCACAAATGAAACACTGCCCGGTCCTGCACCATGCTCACAATTGTTGTTATGCTTAAGCTCATTGTTGCAACCACTGTGGCAATCCATCTCGTCGAGGGTTGTCCTCTTTTCTGCTAACCCTGTATTTTACCAAACGTGATGTCCTTCTCCAGAGACTGATGCCTCCTGACAACATGTCCAAAGTATGTAAGATGCAGTCTCACCATCTTTGCTTCTAAGGAGTATTCTGGTTGTACTTCTTCCAAGACAGATTTATTCGTTCTTTTGGCAGTCCATGGTATATTCAATATTCTTCGCCAACAGCATTGGTATGCAGTCTTATAAATACTGGGTAAACAAGCTACATGGTTTTTCTTATTCCCAAATTTGCCACTTGCATACCTATTATTCACAATTATTCTGGAAATCATATGAGGTTACATAAATTACAAAATCTTAGAACTCAGAGATCAAGTCACTCCAAGACATGTAGTGAAAGACCTCTGGCATTTACTATGAGGGTTTAGGAAGTCATGTAACCTTGCTAGGCCTGAGCATTTTCATTTATAAATGAGGATGAAACATTTCACCTTCAAGGCATTGCTGAATTAAGTTAGGCAATATACATATTACTTCCCAACATAAAGAAGGTCAATAAACATTATTTAAATGTTTTGTTTGAAGTATCTATAATACTATCTTTGAACCAGTTACAAAATTCCCTTTTCTTCTTTCTTTGTACCCATGATGGAATTAAAAAAAAAAAAAAAATTTTTATGATGGATTTGAGCCAAAAAAGTAGAATTAATAAAAACCAGAAACAGTGAGTAGATGTTCTAATAATTCACTGAAATAACAAAGGTGTATCCAACTCGAAACTGAGCCCTATTTCTCCCAATATTGGTATAAAATTATTAACTCTTTAGTCAACATGAGATTTCCAGTGTATGTTGCAATTTATTTGATGAGCTTAATAAACATCATCCCTAGAATTTAAAAGTAGAAGCTGAAATTATCCAGGATGTCTTTACCTAAAATCTGTACAATACAGATAAGAGCACTCACAACTTTTTTTTTTTTTTGCCATGAGGGTTAAATAAAAGGATATATGAAAATTCTTAGCAGAGTAACCATAGCATGTGCTCAGTGTTAGCACAGAAAGGCACACACATTCCACCAACTCTAGAAACGAAAGTCCAGCGTAGCAGATAACACATCAACCAGGACACATGTCACATCTAAGCCATGAAGCTCTTTTCTTCAACCAAAGCTTACAAGACCCATTAAAAGTCACTGGGATGCCACCTGGGAAAATATCTTTGGTTGATTCCCTCACTTCTATATCTAAAAATATAAACTTCACCAAAATTATAATATTTTTTTTTCTTTAAAATATGTTGAAGTTGCAAACAAGTTCTGTAATAGGATGTAAACCATTTTCAAAAAGTTTTTTTTTCCCCTCAAATTATTTCTAAATGTAATAAACATATATATACATACTTTTAGGTTATAACCTTGAAAATGTCACATTCTGATTCATCATCTTACTTAAAAAACCATTAAAACATTCCAAATTCTAATATGACACAGTGTTATGACGCTTCCTGAGTCAAGATATTTTAAAATGCTGGTTTCATTTTGCAGCACGGATACCAGACCATATAAAGAAGCAATGGAATGGGGAGGAAATCTAGAGGTTATCGCATGTTAGTTCACTAGCCTTTCGACTATGAGGATCAGAATTCATGTAAGGGAAGTGAAGAGGTGGTTTCCATCATCAATTTAAACCTTGATGGATATTTAATGCAAATCTGAACTTCTGAAAAAGCTTTCACCTCAGATTTCAAAGTGAGTTAGTAAGAGACTACGCTTTATTTCTTTAATTGCACTGACATGCACTTACGCAACATAGAAAATGCCATTTTACAGACAGAAAAACCAAAGCAATCTTCCAATGAGTCGGTGACCCAGAAAAGACACTTCCTAGACTGTATAAAACTAGCCAAACGATTCCCAGATTCAACAGAACTATATTCACTGCACATTAAACAGATTAAGCACATATTTGTAGAGACCTCATTAAACCAAAACCAAACTTGTTGCAGTCGAGTCGATTTCGACTCATAGCAACCCTATAGTGACCCTACAAGACAGAGTAGAACTGTCCGATAGGGTTTCCAAGGAGTGACCGGTGGATTTGACCTGCTGACTTTTTGGTTAGCAGCTGTAGATCTCAACCACTGTGCCATCAAGGCTCCAGAGTCCTATTTATTATATATAAAGACTTTTTATAATATTTTTCAACAGAAATGTCCCAAGGCCCCTGAAAGAACAGTACTATGAACAGGTTGATCCACAGGAGGTTTTGTATTATGACACTCTTCACAGAAACAAAGTCTCAGTAGGTTCTGAAGTTTTCCAAGTATTTCCTAAAGTTGTATAAGAGAAAGCACTCTAGTTCACCAAACATTTAATGTTGAAATACACGATTACTTTGCAAATATGCTTTACCTGGCAAGAGAGCCAATGTAAGTCAGCAACAGCTATTTTACACAGTTAAATGAATCAAATATTGTCAACATAAACAGCAAATGGAGCCTGAATATAAGCCATCAATTTCTTTTTGAGCAACAACTACATTTAGCATTGAGTTAAAGGAGTGTGGAACCGGTGCAATAAAACAAACAAAAAAAAAAAAAAAAAGGAAAAATCTGTTGCCGTCGAGTTGATGCAACTCATAGTGACCCTTTAGGACAGAGCAGAACTGCCCCACAGGGTTTCCAAGGAGCGCCTGGTGGATTCAAATTGCCTACCTTTAGTTTAGTGGCGTAGCTCGTGACCACTGCACCACCAGGGCTCAATAATGAGACAATTCTTGCTTTTGGTGAATTGAGAATCTACCTAGAAAAAGCATTCATATACATAAAACAACTTGAGAAGCAGCAGTGATCAGTACAGGCCGATGACATATAACATATGTAAATACTGTGGGGGTCATAGATATTAAAGGAGTCATAAGTGCACTCCAGTTACAAAAAGGTCCTCCTTCAGGAAGCAGTAAAATCTGGGCCAAGTTCCCTGCTCAAATCTTTGCATGGATGCAAATGAATTCCATGCATTCCCACTAACAGTATCTTATTTTCATGTCTCATTGCTTTTCTTTCACAATCTCTCGTTTCTACTCAATGATCTAAATTATACAGTGTTTCTAGAATACCTTCCTAAAGCTTAAGTCAGATCATGGTGCAGCGAACAAGAAGAGTTAGACTGCTCTGGAGTCAAGAGGATCAAGCTTTGAATCCCGTGTCTGCCACTTATGAGTCGGAATCGACTCGGTGGCAACAGGTTTTTTTGGGTTTTAAGTGATCTTATATATCTTAATGTTTCTAAACCACAGATTATTCATCTGTACAACAGGGATAATAATATACCTACCTTTACATTTGCCATGAAGAAGGAAAAAAAAAAAAAAACCCATTGCCATCCAGTCGATTCTGGCTTATAGTGACCCCATGGGACAGAGTAGGGTTTCCAAGAAGCAGCTTGTGGATTGGAACTGCTGACCTTTTGGTTAGCAGCTGAGCTCTTAAATACTGTGTCACCAGCGCTCCTTTGCTATGAGGGTTAAATGAAATAATACATGAAAATTCTTAGAGTACCCAGAACACAGTAAGTGTTCAATTGATGTCAAACATTATTATTATTATCATGACATTCTCTGCATCCCAACCCCTACAAAGAAAAAAAAAAAAAGTCCTTTAAAATTGCTTATTAGATAAATTCTGGCTTCTAAGCCAGAAATCCAAGCCCTTTCACTTTATGGCCCAGCCTGCTTTTCTAGATTTCTATCATACCACCATCCCCTTGGCAATGTGTGTTGTAGTCAAAACCAGATGGCATGCCCTGCCCTGAATTTGCCCCATAATGTCCTATCTCTCTGCTTCTGAATATCTTCTTTGATCAGCCCCAAATATCTTCCTATCCCACATTCAAGGAGCCCTGATGGTGTAGTGGTTAAGGGCTTCGCTGCTAACAAAGATGGGCAGTTCAAACCCACCAGCCTCTCCACAAGAGAAAGATGTGGCAATCTGCTCCAGTGACGATTTCTGCCTTGGAAACCATACAGGGCCATTCTATTCTGTCCTATAGGGTCGTTATGAGTCGGAATCAATGCAATGGCAAGGGGTTTGGTTTTTTGGTTTATCCCACATTTGCCTTATCAAGGTCTTTGATGGTCAAAGTGCTGCCTTGTGCACGATGGAGCAATGATCCACAACCAGATACAAAGTCTCCTTCTTTTTGACTCTAAGACCACAGTCTATCTGGACAGATGACCATCATCTACCATGGAAGCTGTGTTCCTGTCAGGGACTGGGCTTTTCTTACTTTTAAGTGATCAAAGCTGCCTGCACATTGTCTGCACAAAGCAAAATTGAAATAATGCTGAAAGGACGATGAATGAAACATTTAACAAAAGGCTTTTCAAGACAAAACTTGTCATTAAAGTGGGGACTTCTCATAGAATAAAGCTTATTCACATTTGGACAAATATCTAAGTACAGGATACAGATGAACGGTGCTTTCCAATTTTATACAATTACTGTACTTGAAAGGACCCCAAAGTGGGTGTCAAATCGAATTATTTAATAGTGATGGCTGTATTTTACAGCCAAACAGGCAAACTGACATACACATACATTATATACAACTTCAAGGACCTAATCTACCCTCTTGA
Source organism: Elephas maximus indicus (assembly GCF_024166365.1). Taxonomy (NCBI): domain Eukaryota; kingdom Metazoa; phylum Chordata; class Mammalia; order Proboscidea; family Elephantidae; genus Elephas; species Elephas maximus. The sequence continues at coordinate 53,575,086 of NC_064833.1, read as the reverse complement.
GAAAATATTATTCAATTAAAGACAAAAAAGTAGCTAGCAATGAAAAATTAAATCACTGTTTCATTAAGTGCATGCCTTAATAAATCTCTCAAAAACAGATTTATGCTCATTTTTAGATTTAAAAAAACCTTAAATCACTTATCCTTAATAAAACAATATAAAGTCATGTTATACTCATATTACCAAACAGCAGATAGATAGCTTAGAAACTCATTTAATTAACTAAACATGTTTATTCGTTTGAGTTCATGATCTTGCAGGCCTAATTTCGCCTCAAATATAAGCTAGAATTTTGGCTATGTTACAAATATAAAATGTGACATTCACGTTTTCCTCACAGTTTAGTAAAAGTTAAACTATTCAGGCAAGAGTATGATATAATTCAAACTGAGTGAAAACAATTACCTTTCATCCTCACCCATTCCAGGGATAGATTCGGATTTAGGAGCAATGTATCCAAGCTCTTCTGCTTGAATGGCTCAGGGCTCCATGGGTCTCTCCAGTAATTATTTTTAAATTAATGACTGCTTTCAGATTTAATCATTTAACTAACTTTTCTGCCTCGACCCCTCTTTAACACAGCTGATCTTTTGTTTCCTTCAAGAGAAATTAGGGCAAATATAGCAAACTCTGGGTTAGGCTCTGACCTTTAATTGCAGACACAATTAGAGCTGGGCCGCTTTAACCACTGTGACTCAGCTGAAAAGAAGGGCAGTAGAGAAAGGTCACGAGGCTAATGGAGGAAAGGTGCTAAGTGGCCTTTCAAACCCCAAAGTATCTATTGCCCTTTATTCCATGCACTCATTCCTTGTCTAAATGTCTTTCAGAAAAGGGACAGTAAGTTCACAGCATTGCCAAGTTAATACTTGAGGGTAAATAAGGCTCAAACCATGGATCAGGTACTCTTCACCTGTGCCCCCAGGAAGGGCTTCAGGCAGTCCATAAACTTCCTTGAACTCTATGAAAATTCCGTGTTTCTTCCCTTCTTTTTGCATAGCAAGTTCATAGCTTCATCAGTTTCTTAACATCCAATGATGTTAAGCATCATTGATAGAGAATAATAAGATCTGTGTGGAAATATAAATTAATTTACTTCCAAATAACTTTGTAAAAAAGGTTTATGTATGTTATTTTCAAAGCCCATAACAGTCAAGTTGGGGAACAAGAACATAACTCCCAGCACCTAGGCAGAGAGTCTTTAGTGAAACAGCTAGATGTCTTAGCAGAAATGAACTAGCAGTTAACTCATCTATCAGCTATTTTCCTTGAAACTGATGATTTACTAGAGAGAGGAGGCGTTTCCTAAAGTGGAAATGTGCACTCGGAGTTGGAAAGTGGAGGCAAAAAGTCTACCACGAGCAGGTAAAGCAGATGAAGCAGGACAGCACAAGAGGAGGAAGTGCAGCGGAGTGGCTGAGACTACACGTTCTAGAGTCCGACACTCTGGACTGGAATCCAAATCTAGTGGTGCAACCTCAAAATTTGTATCCCACTGGGTTTTTGTGAGGATTAAATGTAATGTTTTTAGGACAGCAACTGGCCCATAATAAGCACTCATTATCTGTTAACTGAGGGCAGTGGTAGAATTTCCACCTTCCATGCAGGAGACCTGGGTTCGATTCCTGGACAACGCACCTCAAGCACAGCCGTTGCTCTTCTGTCAGTGGATGCGTTTGTGTGTTGCTATGATGCTGAACAGGTCTCATTGAAGCTTCTAGACTAGGACAGTCTAGGAAGAAAAGCCTGGCAATCTACTCCTAAAAATCAGCCAATGAAAACCCTATGATCACAACAGTCAGATTTACAGCTAATCATGGGGACGACATAGGACTGGACACCTTTTATTTGCACTGGATATGGAGTTGCCAGGGGCTGATGGCAGGTAATAACATCCGTGAACTGCTGCCACTGCTGATGACATTAGCTGCTGGTGGCAGTAATCACGATTATCTTAGTTATCTAGTGCTGCTATAACAGAAATACCACAAGTGGATGGCTTTAACAAAGATAAATTAATTCATAGCCTAGAAGGCTAGAAGTCCAAATTCAGGGCGCCACCTCCCGGGGAAGGCTTTATCCCTATCGGCTCTGTGGGAAGGTATCTGTCATCAATCTTCCCAGGTCAAGGAGCTTCTCACGGCAGGGACCCCAGTCTAAAGGACACGCTATTCTCCTGGCTCTTGATTCTTGGTATGAGGTCCTCATGTCTCTCTGATCGATTCTCTTCTATCTCAAAAGAGATTGATTTAAAATAGAACCTAATCTTGCAGATTGCATCCTGCCTCATTAACATAACTGCCTCTAATCTTGCCTTATTAACATCATAGAGGTAGGATTTACCACACATAGGGAAATCACATCAGATGACACAATGATGGAAAATCACACAATACTGGGAATCATGGCCTAGTCAAGTTGACACATATTTTGGGGTGGACACAATGCAATCTGCTGCTATTCATAAGGTTTTCACTGGCTAATGCTTTTCAGAAATAGACTGCCGGGTCAAAAGACACATTGCCTTGGGCAAATCTGCTGCAAAGGACCTCTTCAAAGTGTTGAAGAGCAAAGATGTCACCCTGAAGACTAAGGTGAGCTTGACCCAAGCCATGGTATTTTCAATTGCATCATATGCATGTGAAAGCTGGACAACGAATGAGGAAGACCGAAGAAGAACTGACGCCTTTGAATCGTGGTGTTGGTGAGTAATATTGAATATACCTTGGACTGCCAAAAGAATGAACAAATCTGTCGTGGAAGAAGTGCGGCCAGAATGCTCCTTAGAGGCAAGGATGGCAAGATTGCGTCTTACATACTTTGGACATGTTGTCAGGAGGGATCAGTCCCTTGAGAAGGACATCATGCTTGGCAGAGTACAGGGTCAGCAGAAAAGAGGAAGACCCTCAAGGAGGTGGATTGACACAGTGGCTGCAACAATGAGCTCAAGCATAACAACGATTGTAAGGATGGCGCAGGACTGGCAGTGTTTCGTTCAGTTGTGCCTAGGGTCGCTATGAGTGGGAATCGACCTGATAGCACCTAACAACAACAACAACAATGCAATCCAAGACAATGATGGAAGAAGATCCCACCTAAAATGGACATCCAGCTATTACAGTAGCTAAAAGTGACACATGGATTGATTCTGTTCACATTCTCTCTCCTTCCTATGACTCACTCTTCAGATCTGGGCCACCACTGACCTCATCTGCTCTGACACTTACTCTTCAGCTATCTGTTTCAGGATTTTTCATACTATAAAGTACACATGGCAGAATCAGTACTGGTAGTAATTAAAATAAAATCACTACTTCACAGTTTCTGTGATGCAGGCAAGTCAGGCCAGATTATAAAGAGCCTGTACAGATGAAAAATTTATCTTAAGGGCTGTTCAAAGTCTTATATAAATTAATTTTAAGTGAGCACATAAGCCTTTGACAGTGTGGTAATTAATAACCCCACTAAACCTTGGGGGTCTGTCTCTCCATTTTACTGATAAGATCATTGTCATGGACTGAATTATGTCCCCCCCCCCAAAATGTGTGTATCCAACATGGTTAGGCTGTGATTCCTAGTATTCTGTAGTTGTCCTCCATTTTGTGATTATAAATTTATGTTAAGAGGATTAGGGTGGGATTGTAACACCTCCCTTACTCAGGTCACCTCCCTAATCCAATGTAAAGGGAGTTTCCCTGGGGTGTGGCCTGCACCACCTTTTATCTCCCTGGAGATAAAAGGAAGGGGAAGCAAGCAGAGTGGTGGGGACCTCATATCACCCAGAAGAAAGCAGTGCCAGGAGCAAGCAGAGCACGTCTTTTGGACCTGAGGTTCCTGCACCGAGATGCTCCCAGTCCAAGGGAAGACTGATGACAAGAACCTTCCTCCAGAGCCAACAAAGAGAGAAAGACTTCCCCTGGAGCTGACACTCTGAATTTGGACTTGTAGCCTACTCAATTGTGAGAGAATAAATTTCTCTTTGTTAAGGCCATCCACTTGTGGTATTTCTGTTATAGCAGCATCAGATGACTAAGACAATCATCATCCAGGGCATTCTTCATAAAAATTCTGGCTAGAATTTTAGAAATGGAAGGGACTGTGAACTTTATTTGTCCAATCATATTTTTTTATACATAAAGAAAAAAAGGCATGGACATTATGTGTTTTGTTCAAAGTCACATAGCTAATTTAATAGTAGGGTTGCTTCAAATGCACATTCTGAAACTCAGCTTTTCTTAATTATATGGGGGCACTGCAGGTATACATTGCAAATTGTTGCTAAAGAGGTTGAGGCTATTACAGGTGATCTATATTAGTGTGGGCATTTGTTTAATTGTTTCAAATACTGAACATGAATGTATTGGCACTAAATTGATGATCCTATTATTGTGACCAATCTTTTATCTTGGAAATGATCCATGGGTTTATAGTTACTCTCATTTTCACACAACAGTATATTTGCATATTCACTCTTTCAAAAAATGCTTTGGCATCAGTCAACCTAACGTTGGTGGGAAAAACTCCAAAGTAGCATGCACACTCCTGGCAGCCTAGTAGACAGAAATCAGTTATACTGGGATGAATGTTTCAGAAACGTATACATATCACGTTTACCAAAGCTTTGGGATTTCAAGCAACTACTTCAGCAACCTCAAGGTGAGGGTTCAGTCACAGAATTCATGACTTCCGTGTAGGAGACACAGGTTGGATTTCCAATGAATGCACCTCACACACGGCCACCACCATCTGTCAGTGGAGGATTCTATGTTGCTAAGATGTTCAACAGGTTTTAGTAGACCTTCCAGTCTAAGACAGACTAGGAAGAAAGGCCTGGCAATCTACTTCAAAAAGCCAGCCAATGAAAATCCCATGGATCACAACAGTTCAATCTGCAACCAATTGTGCATGGGCTTGCCATGAGCCAGAGACAACTCAATGGCAGCCAATAACAACAATAATTTATCTCCATGACAACACACAAATACCTACAAATTATAACATATCTGGAATAAAAAATCTTGAGTTTACCTTTCTGCAACTTTATAATTTGGTGTTTCCTTACCCTCCCATTTGTGCAGGTAGCTGGAGGTACTATGGTGACACTGGGTATTAAAGCAGTGAATTAAACAGACATGACTCCTGCTCTTATGAAATATATAATCTAGTGAATAAAAAAAAAATTAAAATATAATCGCACTTACAATTTAACTGATATTACTAAATTATACATATTACATTGGCAAATGTTGTGTTATATATAATTTTACAACAATAAAAAGTATTTAAAGATCTATAATCAGACCTAAATGGGATTGGATTTTTAATAGTAAAGCACAGCATAGTGGGAAAGGCTCTAATAAAAATCCACACTCTGGAGTCTGGGAAGCTTTCACCTGAAGAAGGACATTTAGTTGAGATCTGAAAGTTAAGTAAGAATTATCCAAGGAAATGTGGTGAACAGTGTCATCCATGGAGAGAACAGCATGGTGGAGGCCCCAGGCAGGCAGGAATTCAGCACATTTGCATATTTTAGAATAAAATGAAAGAACAGTATGACAGGAGAGCAGGAGGCAAGGGCAAGGGAGAGGGAAGTGGGGCAAGATGTTGGGCCTTGCAGGAAACGTTGAAGATTTTATACTTTATCCTTGGACTAACGGGAAGTCATTTCAGGCTTGTACTTAAAAAAAAAAAATTTTTTTTTTTGTTACTTAAGCAGAAGGGTAGCATGATTCGATTTGCTTTGTAAACTGATGACTTGCTGTGTAGATAATGGAGTGAGAGGAGGCAGGAGTCAAGTCTGGAGGAATGGTTATGAGGCTACTCCAGGGATCTGGAATTGTTCCAATCCATCCAAATTTTCCAAGCTAACTGGCATAAATTTGTTCATAATGCCCTCCTAGTCTCTGCAGTGTGTATAGTTACACCCCCATTTCCAGTTTATTTGTGCTTGCTCATTTTTAATTATTAATCCTACCTGAGGTTTGTCTATTTCTATTAGCCTTTCTAAGAACATTATGGCTTTTGTGGATCCACATATTATATGTTTGTTATATCATTTTGTATATATTTAATGTATATATATATTTTCTATATCATTAATTTATGCTCTTCTCTTCATTACATCCTTCTTTCACCATTTTGGATATACTCAACTATTTTCTAATTTCTTAAGTTGGATATTTAGCTTCTGAATTTTTGAATCTGATACTAATATGTAGTACTTATTTTCATTTAATTCCAAATGTTTTCTAGTTCCCATTAGAATTTCCTCTTTAATCTCTGAGTTGCTTAGATGCATGATTTTAAATTTTCAAACATGCAGTTTTTTTCTTACTATATACTGTACTTCCAACTTTTTGCACTGTGCCCAGAAAGTAGTTTCTGCATGAGACATGTTTTAAGATGTTGAAGCTAACTTTATAGTCCACCAACAGCCATTTTTTATAATGCACCATATGTTCTTGACAAACATGTGCATTTCCCTTGGGGATGGGTAAGATTACCTACATAGAGAGTTTAAAGGGATAAAAAGAGGAAGAAAAGCCATGTCCCCTTTCTACTAAATGAATATTTGCCATATGTTTGAGAATTCCTGACATACACATACTACCATCAGTCATACAGAATTATTGGTTGTTGTTAACAGTCATTGAGTCAGCTCCTGGCAACCCTATATACAACATAACAAAACACTGCCTGGTCCTCTATCTTCATGATCGTTGGCATGTTTTAATCCATTGTTGCAGCCATCCTGTAGTGCCTTCCCACCTAGGGAGCTTATCTTCCAGGCACTATCTGACTATATTCTGTTGTGATCCACAGAGTTTTCATTGGCTACTTTTTGGAAGCAAACCACCCGGCCTTTCTTCCTATGCTGTATTAGTCTGGAAATGCCACTGAAACCTATCCAACATGGGTGACCTGCTGGTATTTGAAATACTGGTGGCACATCTGCCAGCACCATAGCAACATACAAGCCACCACAGTGTGACAAACTAATAGACAGGTGGTGGATAGGATTATTTAATGTCTTTTTTTTTTTTTTTTTTTAACATTTCCATTCTCTCTCAGATTCTCTTTCCTGTCCTAGAACACCTGCCACCCTTGTTCCACAACACACATTTTCTTCATCTAGCTAACGTGTAGTTATCTTTTACAACATCACCTAAAACAAAGTCTCAATTTATGAATGGATAAATCAGCCAATGAGTTTTGTTTAAATTGCAAGTGAAAATACACTAATGAAACACTAGTTAATTGTGTAAATTTATCCTGTTTCGAGAAACATGTTAGGATCACTCAAAAGTAACTGCTTTATAAGAAGAAAAAAGTTTATATTAAAAGTTGATTATAAAATTTATTTTTTTTAAAAATGCAGAGAATCCCTTTACAAAAAAGTTCAGTATTGATTGTATTAAACACAACACACTTTCCAATACTGAACAAAAATGTCACTACAAGGAATGCTTTCTTCAAAACTGAAGGGCAGTTTATCGAGTTTTCTCTGTAGGTGGTGGCAGTGAGGTATTCCTGAACTTGGAATGAGGAAAAAACATGACCACCTTCAACGCAGAAACATATTATCTACACCTTTATGTGGAGGGCCAGTGTTTTCCCCCGTTTTCATTGAATTAGTTCTACAAGCTGACTGCGGAGGCGATGGTGGTTTCAAACTGTCAACCTTTTGCTTTAGCCACTGAGGTATCAGGGCTCCTTTATCTGAAGTAAGCATTTATTAATATAAAGATTCACACAATAGGGGAATTGTTCTGTGTTTGACAACACTAAACAGAGGTGAAGATGCAGAATTTTGGAGACACAATCTTATCATAGGACAGTGTACTTCTCTATGTGGAAGCTATTTCATCTGGAATCATCTTGACCTAGAAATATACCTAAGGGGGGGGGCGCGGAGAATCTCTCTTCACTACTTTTCTATGCTTACGAAAAACCCATGATTACTAATTTTGTTTCTCAGTTTCCCTTGTTTTTTTTCATTGAAGCATTAATTTGAAAGAAATTATTGCATATTATTATTGTTCTTCCAAAAAACGGAAATTCAAACAATCAAATGCACCAGTAAGCACCTTAGTGAAGTTCAGGAATCTCTGCAAACTAATCCCCCAGGTGCTCCTTGGAAACTCTATGGGGCAGTTCTACTCTGTCCTATAGGGTCGCTAGGAGTTGGAATAGACTCGATGGCAGTGGGTTTGGTTTTTGGTTTTCTGCAAACTAATGACCATAACAGGAAGCCAAGGTAAGGTATATATTTGGCACAGGGCCAACACCCTTTTCCAATAGCATCTCCAAGTACCATGTATCACCTTCGAAGTATCAATATCTATTCAAAAAAAAATCGGAAAAAAGCTTTGCATTTCAGGCATGTATGAGAAAAATTGCACACTGTAAACAAAAAACATTGCCGTCAAGTCGATTGCAACTCATAGTGACCCTACAGAACAGAGTAGAACTGCCCCATAGGGTTTCCAAGGAGCACCTGGTGGATTCGAACTGCTGACCTTTTGGTTAGCAGATATAGCTCTTAACCACTACACCACCAGGGTTTCCAATATGGCCTTACACAAAACAAAACCCACTGCCATCGAGTCGATTCCACTTCAAATCTCGCCTTATCCAAAAAAAAAAAAAAAAAAAACCTGTTGCCATCGAGTCGATTCCGACTCATAGTGACTCTATAGAATAGAGTAGAATTGCCCCACAGGCTTTCCAAGGAGTGCCTGCTGGATTCAAACTGCCGACGTTTTGGTTAGCAGTCGTAACCAGAGGTATTATATTTAACTTACTTTTCGGAACAAACATGCTTACTAAAAATTTCTAATAGGCATGGTTATCCTTAATCTTAGGTTACATTGTAACTTGAGGAGATGATGTAATTTTGAATGTTCAGAGAAAAGGACTAAATATTTTTTTTTGGCCAAGGTGGATATGAAAATAGAAAATATGACATATCGTTAGAGGTATCTAAAATCTGGTACTTTAGAATTCTTCCCTTACCTGTTTTTGGTCCCAATCTTAAGAATTAAAAAATGAACGGAAATTTAGCTCGAAAAACTGAAAGTATATAAACTTTTTGGTTTAAATATACATAATATTTACTTAAGCCACAGGGTAGCATACATAATATTTTAGCGCTTGGATAGAAAATGAAAAAGGAAGGTATGGAAACAGCTCATTATAAGACCTTGAAGTAAAATAACAAAATAAAATGAATATATGTTTTCCTTTTTTTCTAGATCCTCTTTACATTTAATGGTGACAGAAATAGCACACACAGCTGTAGGTGGCAGTATGTAAACATAAAAAAAAAATAGATTTATCACTGTTTCTTTTTTTTCCTTGTTTCCTAACATTTTTTTATTTTCATTTTGTGGTAAAGTTCCAGGCAAAGTTTCTAGATTAGTTGTGAAAGAGTTAGACATTTACTCTGATGCTGCCTTATCAACAATAGCCTTCTGGCCACTTCCAGACAAAGATTATAGTGGAAGAGGAGATATTTTAAGCCAAATGATACTCTGCAATAAAATGGAATATGTTTCCCTTGCATGGTCATAGCAACACGAAGACCTGTGGTCCAACAGACTGGGCAGAAACTTGAAACCAAACTCTGGTAAATTGTAGAGGAGAAGATACCACAGAAAAGTACTGTTATTTTGTTGTCCACATAACCTCCACTCAGGCAGGGTGAACTCCCAACCTGAATGCCACATGTATACAGTAACAGATGGTTTCAGTCAGTCCGAAAGTAAAAACAGTACTCTGAAATTGTAAATATGGGAAAACTCTATCATGGACAATACAAGTCACCATAATAAAGGCCTTGGATAGACATAATTTAAATACTATGACTAGAAAATTTATATCCTTAGCCCTCTTCAGGTTAGCTAGTAGACTAGAATTAATCTCCACATTCCTACATTGGTGGAAAAGAAAAAAAAAGTTAGAAAAGAATGTTACTCTGATAATTTTTTTTTTTTTATGGTTTTTGGTTGAAGAGAGACATTTGGATAGTGATAGCAAGCCTACACTGACCTTAACATTTCTAAAAACAAATGTCCTCTGATTTAAGAAACCAAAGCTAAATGTCTGCTTACGAGCTTGTTTTTCTGGATCCTACATTTTCAAAAATATGAGTTCTTAGTCCTTTGATCAAGCCACCATCTCCTTCCCAACCTCAACCTCAGGCTCCTGATGAACTGTGCCCCAAAATGAAAGTTACCATTGTTAACACATTGTAAGAAAAGAAGATAAAAATATTCCCAAGGTCATATATGTTTGTTGAGGCTTCCTATTTGGATTAAATGCCATTAGGAATCATTCTGTTTGACATTATTTAGGAACGCAGAGATGTACTGTGCTCATACTTCCACCCACATGAGCCACAGGAAAGCTGGAAGGAAAGACTCATCAGAGTGTTGATGTACCAAGTAAAGGTCAAGGTCCGGTTCTCACCTGACTGCCTCCAAGGCTCCATTTGCAATTATGGCTGACACCAGCCCTGGCCGTTCCTGAGACTAAAGACATTTAATTCCTGTCACATATATCTTTCTAATTTTGTTTCTACAGTCCACATCATTTCACTCAGATAATGCAGCAGCAAAACTTGAAGGAGGACAGAATGATATAGTAGAAGCTTAAAAAGCTGTATTTAGGGCAAGAGTCCTCAAATTTATTATGGAGTTGTATTAATACTCATTTTTGCTGACATAGGTAAGATTTTACGTTAACAGTTGGAAGAAGGCCCAAACCTTTCTGTGGAGCTCAGAATTGTTTAGTAAGCAGGGCTCTTTTGTGCTGCATGTTAATATAATGGATGACACCATTGTTTCACTTGGGCAACTGTTCAAAAGAGATGAATAATGAACTGCTTTCTAGGTAACAGTCTTCGGGTTCCCCGCTGAAGATAATACAAAGCTCGGGTTGCTAGAATTTCATTCTTACAGCCATTCATTTTAGCCAAAGCATTAACCAAGAGGGAAATACAAAAGCAAAAGACAGCTGCAATTTAATATTTTTACAAAGGTAAATTAGTTACCTGAGTTATTTTCTATTAAAGGTTAAAAATAATGAAACCTTTTTTTTTTTTTTTAGTTTACGTGGTGAAAAATCCTCCTAAAGAACTTTTAGAATTAAGTTGATGACTGATGCTGTGTCCTTTGCTCAAGAGAGGTGTTGATTATCACTCTAGTCACAAATGTCTCTTTGGCCCGAAGCCACCATTGTATTATATCAAATCACAAGAAAATAAATGCAAACTTCTCAGCAGCCTCGATTTCTCATCTGTAGAGTACACTTGCCTAATCTATTTCACAGAAATGTCATCGGTTGGAAAATGTGCAAGTGTAAGATCTATTATCTTGTGAATATACAGAAATATGTTTTATTACTTCCAGGATCAAAATAGGACTGAATAGTATCGATGGACCTGAATGTAGAAGCCACATCAAACTGTGGGGGTGAGATTCTGAAAACTATTTGGAGATGAGTAACTTAAGACCAAAGGGTAAAAAGCAGTTTTAATTCCCCTCATGGTATATTATTCCTTTTCTTCATAATCTAAATCATATATCATATGTGTGTGTATATGTGTGTGCTTGTAGTTATGTAGACATACACACATATATATTCTCTGATAATGATCTTTTTAGCTAACATATATTTAGCATTTTTTATGTAACAGGCACTCTCAAAAATAAATTACTTTCACTAACTTAATTAATTCTAACCATAACCCTATGGTATACATTATAACATGAGAAAATTAAGACACAGAGAGGCTAAGTAACTTGCCAAAGGTCACATAGCTGGTAAAAGGCAGACCAAAGGTTTGAACATTAGCAGTGCAGCTCATAGTTTTTGGCTCCTAACTACTCCACATAGCATTCTCATGACACACAGACACAAACAAAATTATGTACCAGAAAGGTTTTGAACATATTTGTATCAGTACTCCATTATTATCCCTCTTAATCGCAGTAAGTACTACTTAGATGTCGCCTCATTACCCTGGGATTTAAACTCCTTAGACTGTCAATAAACCTCAGGCCAAATACACGTCCTCAGCTCTACTGAGGCATCTCTTAGCTCCTTCTTTCTGTACCAACACACTGGAAAGGGGGGTATAAGGCCAGACTGATTTGACTTCACTATTTTTCCCCCTAACTTTTAATGCAAAATCTCTATTCTTTCTTTGTTTTATGGTTTATGACCCTTTTCTTCTCTCAATTCTCCAGTTCCCTCTTTTTCTAAAAATTCTTAACAGGCATGGCTCTTAACACAGATATCAGAACTGAAATTCTTCTGGTTAAATATATATATATATCTATACACACGCACACACATATGTCTATATATATATATATATATATATGGAGCCCTGGTGATGCAGTGGTTAAATGTTAGGCTGCAAACCGACAGGTCAGCAGTTTGAACCCACCAGCCACTCCTCGGAAGAAAGGTGTGGCAGTCTGCTTCCGTAAAGATTTACAGCTCTGGAAACCCTATAGAGCAGTTCTACTCTGCCCTGCAGAGTCACTATGAGTCGGAGTCAACTTGATGGCAGTGGGTTGGTTTTATATATATGAGTCTGAATCGACTCGATGCCAATGGGTTTTATATATTTATACACACACATATATATATACATATGTTCCCATACCACAGTTTTTAACCATACAAGGTACCCCCAACATGGAAACCAATAACTCTACATCTGTGATATTAGGTGGGCCATTCCTCACTACTAAGAGTCTAAAGCCATTGCCATCGAGTCAATTCTGACCTACAGTGACACTATAAAAAAAGAGACCCTTTAAAAAAAAAAAAAAAAACCCTTTAGGAGAGGATAAAACTGCCCCATTGAGTTCCAAAGACTGTAAATCTTTAAAGAAGCACACTGCCACATCTTTCTCCTGAGGAGAGACTGGTGGGTTTGAACCATCGACCTATTGGTTAGCAGCCCAGTGCTTAATCACTGTGACACCAGGGCAGAGTAGAACTGCCTCGTAGGGGTTCCAAGGAGCAGCTGGTGGATTCCAACTACCAACCTTTTTGGTTACCAGCTGTAGCTCTTAACCACTGAACCACCAGAGCTCCAGTTGTTAGCTCCCAGCAACCAGTTGTTAGCTAAAAATAGCTACTTACTACATAAAAATAGCTAGGAGATACTAAATCAATTTTAGTCAAAAATAGAGTGATTATTTTCAGGTTTTAGTGAAATATTCTAGAGCTAACAGGAAAACTAAAATTCAATGTACTTTTTCTAAGAAGAAAAAGTCCACAATGACAATATGGTCACCTTAAATTATGTATTTCATAGTCGGTTAATTATCAAACATAGAAACAGCCAATGACTTGATTGTTTATCTTCAGTAATATTTCAAATAATGGCTAAACCTTATTTAAAAGGTGGCCTATCTTGAGGTATTTAAACATCCTTTAGGATAATTAATCCAATATTTTCAAGTCAGTGTGCTAACCAACTCATCCATAGTCTAGAAAAAAAAATATATGAGAAGGTCCTTTTCATACTGGGTTACTTTGTCACTACTTTTTTAAAATTGTACTTTAGATGAAGGTTTACAGAACTAGTTTCTCATCAAACAGTTAATACACACATCGTTCTATGACATTGGTTAACAACCCCAGGACATGTCAACACTCTCCCTTTTCAACCCTGGGTTCCCTATTACCAGCTGTCCTGTTCCCTCCTGCCTTCCAGTCCCTGCCCCAGGGCTGGGGTGCCCCTTTAAGTCTTGTTTTATTCCATGGGCCTGTTCATTCTTTGGCTGAAAGGTGAACCTCAGGAGTGGCCTCATTACTGACCTGAAAGGGTATCCAGGGGCCACACTATCAGGGTTTCTCCAGTATCTGTGAGGCCAGCAAGTCTGGTCTTTCTTTTTGAGTCAGAATTTTGTTCTACATTTTTCTCCAGCTCTGTCCAGAACCCTCTATTGTGATCTCTGTCAGAGCAGTCAGCGGTGGTAGCCCGGCATCATCTCATTGTACTGGTATGTCACTACTCTTAATCTCCCCTGTTCTACTTGTTTCCTGCCTTTGACAATACATGTGAAGTAAAAGATCTCAAAGTCAGGCCCCTTACATTTTAAGGGATCTTTTTCGGTAAGCACTTGTACAAAGCAATCTATTCTCATTCTGACTGAACTAGTGTTAATAATAGCTATGCCAAAAATGTGAGCAATTTGGCCATTTTCAGGGAGGATATATTTTATATTTAATGGTTCATTTCATTTTCCTCATGAACATTATCTTATCCGAAGGCATGACTGCAAGACATCACATTCCATAACATGAATAAGTTTCCCTATGCAAGCCATGCACTACAGAAAATGTGGCAGGGTTGCAATGGCCTACTTTAATCGAGTATCTATGCGAAGCATCCCTGCTTATTTCAGTGTAATGGAGCATTGGTTTAAAAAAAAAAAAATGAGGAAATTGTAAATATACCTAGATTACGATTTAGAGATCATATTTATAAGAATGTTTTTATATTCTAATTTAATAGTATTCATTCATGTGACTTTTCAAGTTATAGATCAAATGTTTTTGAGTCACTTGCTAGACCTAAAAAATTAAATTCATCAAATAGTATCATCATTTCCAATTCAGACACATGAGCCTAAACACAGAGTATACAGCACACCTAAAACCATACCTAAAGAATAAAACCAGAAAAACCCACTGCTCAGTTGACTTCAACTCATTATGACCTTATAAGAGACAGTAGAGCTGCCTCATATGGTTTCCAAGTCTGGAAATCTTTAAAGACTGCTACATCTTTCTCCTGTGGAGCAGCTGGTGGGTTCGAACTGCCGACCTATCGGTTAGCGGCCAAGCACTTAACCACTGTGCCACCAGGGCTCCTACCTAAAGAATAGAGGGTATAAAAGCTTCTGTATAACAGCCAAAATGATGAACAGAGTGGCCAACCTGGTCACCTTCATGAACGATTGTATGGCAATCTCTCATCAACTATTAAGATAGTAGAAAGATGATACCACTTTAGTGGCATACTGCCTGTGCATCAAGGCAATTCCTATAAAAGTCTATTGAAAGATAAACACTAACCAGTTCGACCTCAGCAGATTAAACAGTTTTTTTATGGAAACGTTTAACGGTCCAGATTTTTAAAAAAATTATGCATATATACTACTGGGTAAAGGGAGGAACTTAAGTCTATTTTTGTTTAAAGAAAAAATCCTCTCAAAAGACATGTGATACTATTTCATTAGAGTAACCATGGACATTAATGGACATTAATATCCAGCAAATTCAACTATCCAGACACAGTCCGCAAAAAAGAAATATGCCACACATTGCCTTCCAGAATTGAAAATAAATTTCAAAAAATTTCATTCACCAAATAAAGTCTCACTCTGAGTATACTTATACTTTTTACATCACTCTAAATAGAATGAATATCACTTTATTTAATCTATGAGAGAATAAAATGGTGAATCAGAGAAAGCAATTCTTCTAGAAGTCAAAGATAATAATAGTAATAAATTAATGAAGAATAAAAATATTAAACAGCTCCAAGAACTGCAGAGGTATACTGGGGCCATTCAACGCAAGGGCACAGTCAATAAAATTTCCTTGAGTCTTTACAGAAAGTTTAAAATGCATCCAGAAGGCAGTGTTTAAGATGGCAGGAAAATGTTTAATAAATATCTTTTTAAGGATTCCCAACAAAATTTTACTGGAATGTTTCCAGGATAAATATTCCACTGGAATATTCTCTACTGTACACTAGAATATTTCCTTCTATAAAGCACTTTCAGTCTTGTCATTTTGAGTATGTTGTAACTCTCTAATATAAACTGTTATAATTTTATTCATTTTCGGGAACAGATGACAAGGTACCCGGTGGCCAACAAGGAAGCACGTAACATGTAAGGATCTGCTTCTGTGCAGCACTGGTTGCCCCTGTACATTCCCCACCGATGTTCACAGTGAAAGGCCAACAGGCTAGAGAATAAGTGTTGCGGTTCCCAAAAAAAACCTCATCTAGGAGATGGTGCACAAGGAGGGATACTGAAAATAAAAAGATGGGGTATCCTTGGGGCAACTCTAGATGGAGCAGCTTAGAGACAAAGAGCCCTGGGTCATAGATGGGGGGTATGCTATGTGTATAATAGCTCTTCTGTTTCCTCTCCCAACATTGTCCTGAGCAGATCATTCATCACTTCATTGTCATTCCCAGCTGCAATAATAAAGTCATAGGAGCACATGACAATGCGGCGGTCCCTGCCAATCTCCCGGCATTTGCTCCCTCCACCCTCTCCTACCATGAGCATTAGGCCTCTGAGCTTCTCAAGGTTGGCTGAACACTGGCATCACCAAGGCAGCTTTTAAAAATATAAAGCCTGGGTCCCACCCCAGACCAACTGAATTAGAATATGGGGTGGAGGGCATCACCAAGGCATAGATATTTTAAAATTTCCAGAGATTGTACAGTCATCACCCTGTAGCACCATCTCCTCAAGTAACTCCCAACAAACCAAGAAAAAGACATAAGCTGATAATCTCTGGAGAGTCTACGCATTTATAGCTCGACCTCTATAAAAGAATGACAATATACTGAGCACCTACATCACATGATGCAGAACTGATAATCCAGGCAAAATAAGTATCTAAAATAAGCATATTAAATATCATCGAAGAGATAAGCTAGAATTTTGAAAATGTGAGCAGGCAAAAGAAGACCTAACAAACAACTGAAAACATTGGATGTCTAAAATATAATAGTGGAAACAATAAATTCAACAGATTACCTAAAGAACAGAATGGTTCTGGGTGAATAATGAATTACTGAGCCAGTAATGTAGACTGAGGAGTGTAATCAGAAGGCATCAGGAAGGAATAAAAGGATGGAAAAAATAAAGAAAAGGTGCAGAGACGTAGAAGACAGAAGCAGAAGTGGCAAAAGATGAGGCCCCTGTCAGTGATAGAGGTTCTCACACGCACTTCTCCTTCTACCAGAGAACATCCGTTCTTAGAACCTCCTGGATTAAGGTCTCATGGCTCCCTGTGCTTCCATTCTGGACCTCCAAGGTCAGTAATACCTCACAAATCTGCTCATCACAATATACCCAGAAGAACCTACCTGTGCAGGAACAGGAAAAAGAAACTATGCTAGGTGGAAGTTGATGAGAAGAATCTTATTGCTGGAGTTGTGTTGGACATTGTTAAAAAATAAACTTCTAGAATATTTCCCAATCCCAATACAGTTTACAATGCTATGACCAATAGCTGGGACTTAAAGTAATATTTTCATAAAATTTAATTTGTAATTTTATCTGTGATTATATTAGGGAAAATCTTGTATTTGATCTCCTATAAAATTAATCTTCAAATGAAAATAAAAAGCCCTGTCACCTAAAGAACTCTTCAAATTAGCTAGCCTGGGAGGGATCAAGGGTCAGGGTTCCTCAGAGGTGCCTGAAGCCAACAACCCTCACCAGAAAGACAAACAGGAGACACCAAACCGGAAAAGCTGATAAAGCCACAAGATGCATTGCAGAGCCAAGGTTCAAAATGCCATTCAAAACACCAGAGGGTAGGTAGCAAAAAAGAACCTTATCTGATTGGGACTGATGTAGGTTTAAGGAAAAACCCAAAATTTGGAACCCAAATAGGCAAAAATGAACATAAACATTCCAATAAAAAAGAAGCACTCCAATGGGGTACTGAGAAAATACTTAGGAAATGAATTATTGTTCATAGCTTGCTTCTTAGGTACAGCAGAAGCCTGATGAATGGGTGAACCCAAACAGGATAAGAGCACAAGGAAAGAACAAAAAAGACCTTTCTGATATTACAACTATGCTTATATAATTTACCCAGCCTAAAGATGAATGTGTCTCTAATCTTTAATGATGATGTCTACTCTTTCTGACTCCTGGGGTAACCTTCCCATTCTTATGTTGGAAGGGGCTTTTTCCTTGGAGTGGCCCAGTAATAGAAGTCACCTTCTATTTCTGAAACCTGAAAACACCCTGCCTCTTAGCCAGACAAGTAGTTCTCTGGAGTATCATCCTCCCTTCTCAGCAAACACCTCCTCCAGACTTGAGGGAGAAGGCAAACACAAGAACCCTCATAGCTGTGGAACCCTGTGCCATAGAGTCACGTCTGTGAGAACACAAAAAACCTATGAGAAGGGGGAGCAAGAGTGTAGGCAATAAGATGGAACTGAGTCTCTAAGGAGCCTTGGTGGTGCAGTGGTTAAAGTGATGGACTGCTAAGCGAAATGTCAGTGGTTCAAAACCACCAGCAGCTCCGCAGGAGAAATATGTGGCAGTCTGCTTCCTTAAAGATTTACAGCCTTGGAAGCCCTACGGGGTTGGAGATTGCTATGAATCGGAATCAACTGGAAGGCAGTGGGTGGGTGTCTCTATCCAACTAGATGTGTTTCTGATATATCAGTTCCTAATATATCAGCTAAGAGGCAGACTATAAGATTTTGTCTGTTAAGCTTTTCTGTCTGCTTTTCAACATGCACTTTATCTATTGTTCCTAAAATATTATACTTCTTTTATTTTGGCAGTGTTTGAGCACATGAATAGTCTAGTTAGACAAGCAAACATTCACTGTTGTAGCCATCTTACCTTCCTATTAGCTGATTCTATATTTTCATAGCACTGAAGATATGCTCTAGCCATAAAAATAATTTCAAAATCACATCATGCCTTAATAGCTTGGCCAAACATATATTCTCAGTGCCCAGAGAATACTTCCCTTTCTCCCTTGCAAATTCTATACCATTCTCATGATCCATCTCCCAGAAACCATCAAGATTAAGTAGCTCCCTAATCAGAAAGCTTGCAAAGCTTACTCTACTACAGAGCATACTGTAAAAGATTATACTCTTTTTTTTTTTTTTTTTGACTGGGCATAGTCTCTTAGTTTTATATTCCAAGTATCTAATATGATGTCTATATACAGAAGGCATACTTGATAAGTGCTGATATTAAGAAGATACAAGCTTTCAAACTTTTCACATCATTAAATAAAAGGCCGTAAAAGTTTACTGTGATGCTACTATTAATTTTGGCTCCCTGGGAGGCACAAACAGTTCAGGGTTAGAATACTATCCAAAAGGTTCAAGGTTCAAATCCACTGAGAGGTGCCTCAGAAGAAAGTCCTGACAATCTACTTCCAAAAGATTACAGTCACTGAAAATTCCACGGAGCATAGCTCTACTCTGAAACGCAGAGGGTCGTCATAAATCAGAATCAACTTAATGGCAACTGGTTTGGTTTGGATACTATTAATTTTATTTTAAACTCAGTCAACTATGAACAATTTGATTTTTCCTTTGGGTGTGGTTGCTTTTCCTTGGGAAAGCCATTAAGGAGCTCAACTATTAAAGCAGGTTGTTCTGAGAAGTAATGACAAAAATCATCAACCAGCTACATAAAATGTGCAAAATATCAGTGGGTGAATGATGAAAATATTTCATCTTTTAAAATCCATATTAAGCATGTGTACGAGTAGCATTAACAAGCCCTTGAAATTTACCAAAGCAGTTCTTCAGTGGCTGTAATTCTTTGGTGCAGCTTTTCTAATTGTCTCGTTTCAATGACCTTCTGATAGTTGGAGTTTTTTCAATAGTACATTGTGCTAGCCCTCATGCTCACATGCTGTTTCTAGCTCACGATGCTCATTATCCTAATGGACAATTACAGCTCTCCAACTGATTTCTCAATCACTACAGTTAATAGAAAGATTGTCATTATTGCCTATACTTTCAGCCTTTGAATGGCAAATGGCACAACTCCATTTTACTTATCTCCCTTCTGAATTATTTTCCCAGCTCTGTAAAAACAAACCAATATTCTCTACCAGGCAAACATAAAGAAGGAATATAAATAAATATGAAAGTTCAAAATCTAAAATCAAGCTCTAGGTAAAAATTAAGTTAAACAGCACTTTTTAATAAGAACATTTTAGGAACAATTAGTTTCTGCTTCTTAACAAAGGGCTTTTTTTTTTTTTAACAGAATTTAGCAGAATTGTAAAAAATTTAAATCATATTCCACATCATTTTCCAGACTTTTATTATACTCCCAAACCTTTTTTTAAGTACACAATAAAAACTAAATGAACTTAAAATACTCCTTAAAACATCCAGTCTTAATATTTTTGCAAAATAAGAGCGGAATATTTTTCATTTTTTTCTCAGAAGAAGATATATGAGTGGTAGCCACCTAAAGCAGAGGTCAGCATCAAACATAACTGCTAATGATAAATTCTCTTCATTGAGCATTATGTGTAGTGGTCTCTTCATAAACATTATGTTCAGTTTTGTAAACATAAGGACACAGGTACAGAGGCTAAGTGGCTTGTTAAGGACCAATTACCTCATGCTGGCTCTATTTCAAACTTCTAATTCCTAGGCTAGAAGAAGTTAGTTGCTAAAAGTCTGACTCAGATTTTAAAATGGTATGCTCCTTTGATTTTTATGGGTGATTTTATACATATATATTTTCATCTAAAAAATAAATAAAAATACAGCCTTCATTTTCTATTTTTTCAAATAAATATCTATAAATGAACTTAGTGAATGTCTCTGTCAACTTCCATCTGAAGGTACAGACAACATGCTGTTTTTACTTTTATCCTGTCTTCTACTCATGGTATTTTTTTCTAATGGATAGTGTCCATATTTTTCTGACAATTTTATCTATTGTCTTAAATAATAAATAAAAGGTGACTTTCTTTTTGGGCCTATATATATAATTTTTGTTGAATGAATATTGAGTATTATTATACATTAAAAAGCATTTTTCTGTGGATATTTTACTTAAGAGTTGAATGTCTTCAGATATATACAGTATTTTCGAGATGCTAATTCACTTATTCTTGCTGTAGAACAGCAGCTTTTCATTCCTGTTTTTTTTTTTTTTTCAGATCCAATTGGGACATCTAAAAAGATCAGAATTGGGTTGCATTCTCTCCATATTTCCATATCACTCCAGTTTGTGCTAAAAAATTGATTGTAAAGAGAAAGTCTACACAGAAATTAATTGAATACGTGTCACGGATTGAACTGTATCCCCCCAAAAAATTTCTGTCGACTTGGCTAGGTCATGATTTCCGGTATTATATGACCATTTTGTCATCTGATGTCATTTCCCTATGCGTTGTAAATCCTATCACTAAGATGTAATGAGCTGGATTAGTGGCAGTTATACTGATGAGATCTACAAGATTAGACAATGTCTTGAGCCAATCTCTTTTGAGATACAAAAGAGAGAAGCGACCACGGAGACATGGAGACCTCATACTACCAAGAAGGCAACACTGGAAGCAGAGCATGTCCTTTGGACCCGAGGTTCCTGCACTGAGAAGCTCCTTGACCAGAAGTAGACTGATGACAAAGATCTTCGTCCAGAGCGGACAGAGAAAGAAAGCCTCCCCTGGAGCACAAGGCCCTGGATTCAGACTTCTAACCTACTGGGCTGAGAGAGAATAAATTTCTCTTTGTTAAAGCCATCTGCTTGTGGTATTTCTGTTATAGCATCACTAGATAGATAAGAGTAGTAGAAGGAAACTTAATTTATCTGACTCAAGCCAAATATATTTGAAAAAGCATTTACTAACTCAGTAGTAAGTAAAAAATAAATGAGCACATCTTTGTGAGCTAGTTTAGAACACTTGATAAAGAGTGGAAATGAAAATTCTGAGAGGGTAGTTATTCGGGAAGACTGTTTCTCCCTTAATTAAAATTCTAGTTTCCTTCTTTCCATCTATTCTCTCAGCTTTGCAGTATGGTAGTCACTTATTTAAAGAGGTGTTGGTTAAACAGCACACCCTGCATGTATTTGATGCTCTTCTTATTGGAATTATTATTAGTATTTTTTTATCCTAGAGATGGCACATAACTCCTCAGCCCTAAAGCGTGAGTTGTTCATTGTGACTTCCTTCCATAAACTGCAGTTTGGAAAGGGAGAAAAAGAGTAACCTTATAATAAAGTAACCTAACAAACACTACCTCGGCTACATGATCAAGGTTAGCATCAAGTGATAAGTCATGATGATAGTATGTATCCTTGATATGGTGCGATGAGATTGGCACTTTTCCTCTGTGGTCTTTCTCACAAATACTGATAAAAACCAAACTCATTGCCATGGAGTCAATTATGACTCATACCGACTCTATATAACAAAGTAGAACTGCCCCATAGAGTTTCCAAGAAGGCCCTGGTGGATTCAAACTGCCAACCTTTTGGTTAGCATCCATAGCTTTTAACCCCTATGCCACCAGGGTTTCCAAATACCAGTGACCCTAGTCTAATCATGAGAAAAACATCAGACAGTTGAGGGACATTCTATAAAAAATGTCTGACCAATGATATGCCTCAAAACTGTCAAGGTCATCAAAAGCAAGGAAAGTCTGAGAAGGAAAGTCAGCCAAAAGGAGCCTAAGGAGACAATATAACTAAATGTAACATTAAAAAAAAAATGTAACATAGGACCCTGGATAAGATCCTGGAACTGAAAAGGGACATTAGATAAAAACTAAGAAAATCAGAATAATGTATGGACTTCAATTAGTAATGACTCAATCTTGGTCCATTAATTATAACAGAGGAAACTGGTTCTGGAGTATATGGTACTCTCATCATAACTTTTTTGTAAATCTAAATTTAACCCAAAATTAAAATTGTGTTTAAAAAAAGGAAAAGAATTTATATACACACCCACATAACAGGTATTATCCTTATTTACAGTTGAGAAAACGGAAGTTCTTAGAGATCCAGTGATCTGCCAAGATCAATAGAAGAGCTTGAATTTGAACCAATGAAGGATTTTCAAATTTAAAAGCAAAGTTTTCCTCCAATGTACCAGTTGCCTCTTGAACAGGATTTAATCATAAATAAAGACTTGACACATCCTTTTGAATTAAAATAAAACCCACTGCCATCGAGTCAATTCTGACTCATAGTGACCCTACAGGACAGGGAAGACCTGCCTCGTAGGGTTTCCAAGGAATGGTTGGTGAATTTGAACTGCCAACCTTTTGGTTAGCAGCCGAACAATTAACCACTGTGCCACCAGGGCTCCAAATGGCATGGTAGATCTCCATTTCCTAAAGGATGAACAGGAAGAGAAGGGCTGTTAGAATTGTTTATATATGTGCATGAAACATGGCAGACTCTTAAACTTACACACACTGATAGGTAGTTGAGCAACAGTCTAATTTTTCCACTGGTAAATAGTATAGCTTGGACAGTCCTTTTTTGAAAGTGATGAATCCAATCACTTATATCCCAGTTTCTGCAGTCTGCAGTCATGGCTTTAGGGAACTTTTTTGCAGATGCTGGTTTCATTTTCCCCTACTCTATCTTTTCATTTATCCAGAGGTCATTCTTATCTCTCCTCCTGCTTGAACCTCAAAGTTGTCCCAGCTTATCTTTGTAATGTCTCTGCACCTGGCATCCCTGATCTTATTAAAAGAGCTCATCTCCTGTCTTCCTGCTTGGAACTTTTTTAGGCAAAAAATTTTAACCCATTTTTTCTACCTCTGCCAATTCTACCTTCATAGCTGCAATACTTTATAAGCCCAGTTTATAATCAGTAACATTCTGAATATTTAAATCATAAGGAAAATGCTTCCTTAGGTTACTTCTTCAAAGACAGAACCTAACAAAAAGACAATGTTTCTTTCTGTAAAACAATGTGATGAATGTACTATTAGCCTTTGTCTAATAAGAATTCATATTTTTCTGTGAACAGATTAATGGGTTAATGTTCCTTCCTTACACCATCAAAAACTGAATGGTCAAATGGATTTTTCTCAACAAGATCCAATGCTGAATGATCTAAATATGTGGTTATGTGACCTAAATGCTTTGTTTTCTCTTTTAAATATAGCCTTGTCTGGACTCTGATCTCTTCCCCGCCCAAGAAAGAAAAGTCCTAAAGCATTTAGAATCCAATAACCTTATTCTTAAAGCCAACCCCAACTTTTAACTACCCTCCCATAGACAATTGTGAATGTTGGCTACTAAACCAGTATAGCCACAAAAGCACGAGAGGCCAAAAAATGCTGTTAGTGTTACTTACTGAAGACCCTCAGTGCCTGGCAGTAAACTGACTGTGCCCTTTAACACTCCAGTGACCTGCATAGTCACTACTCTCCCACCCATATCCATCCAGTATAGCAGCTGCTACATGGACAAGAGATAAACATCTGGGAAGCAGTTTTAGGAGCCTCTAAGAGGAGATATGGGAGCAGAGCACAGGAGTAGGCCCCGGGCCCCTGTACACATAGGTCCTAATGGAAAGAAAAAGTTCTTCTGGGAACTGTGAATGCTTAGGAGGATGACAGACATACACTTCTAGGTATATCTAGCCAGGCAGTGACAGAGAGATTTCCTTGGTTTCTGAATTGTTTATCCCCAGCCCTACCTTTATCTTCTCACTTAACTTACCATTTTGAAATGATCTCCTTTTGTTAATAACTCCCCAAGTGCTTAGATATTCCTCCCAGGTGGGAACTTGGCTTAAGCATCTTTTTATTCCTAGGATGTAATGGAGCTTAGGCAAGTAGTCAGTTATTTCATAAATGTTTGTTGAATTGTTGAACGCTTTCCAGGTAGGCACTAAAACTACAATGTAAAGACGATCTCAGAAAGTGAGTATATATGCCCTTTATGCTTCAGGTGTTCCAGAAAAAGAACTGCAGTTTGGTTTAGTTACTCCTTGTTTTATTGCTGCTAACAATTTGAAAATAACTGGTAAGATTCAAGAGTTAAAGATGAAAGTAATGCGAAGCTGGCAGATTTCTAAAGATGCATTTTCTTCTTTAAAAAATGTTAATGCTGCTAAACAATCATAGCAGGTGGGAGCTATTGAAAACCTACAGCAAGAAAAAGCTTAATATTAAAAATTAAAGACAATTCAATTCGGCCATAAAAAAGGCCTTTGACATAGTTGATAATCCATGCAGGCAGCTAGCTATATTTAACAATAATTATTTTGGTTCTACTGTTAATGTTTAAATCAGATACATAAACAGCACTTTTATGTTGTTTAATAATCTCAGATCAGTATCCCTTCTGATGTCAATTCTGTCTCTAAGTCCCAGAGATGCTTGTGCGTGGCTCCTTTCAAATAATGCTGTTTTCATGAATGAAGGCAAAAGGTGGGGTGGGAATAACATGTCTAATGAAACAGCACCTTCCTATTTTTCTGACTGAAGTCAGGCTTCCCTCTGCTCCCTGAAGTTCCCATAATAACAAAGACACACAAAGGTTTTATTGTTGGTGAGAGGTAGTCCTGACTCACACTGTGTCCTTAATGGTTTGCCAAGAACTGCTGGAGTCAAATCTATCACTTAGTGACTCAGAGTCATTCTGAAATGGCAAAAAAGTCCCTATAAGAGCCCATCCATTTACTTGAACTAGTTTAGTAGTTCTAGGTTGCAGAAAATATATCAGAGTTACTTCAATTTTGCCACAATAGTAGTTTTATTTTCAGAGAAGTCTCTTGAGAAAACATCTGCCAATGATATCTAATATTTATTCAATGTTCTCAGAAGACTTGTTTATGACTACTCTAATAGACACAGTATCTTAGGCTGAAAGAACTTAGACATCAATTACTCTAGCTCAAAAGATCTCATTTCACAGATGATGAAACTGGGTTGTAAAGATGTTAGACCACTGGCCCAATGTTACAGACCTAAAGAAGCTGAGATAAGAACCTAGGCCTCCTGACAGCAAGAGGAGGTGCTATTTTCACCATGTCATTTTTCTGCCCAATAAACATTTCTGTGTAAAATCATAATAATCAAAAAGGAAGACAACACTTGAAACAATTTGTTTTCCTCCTTCACTAAAACAGTCTTGAAGTATCTGAGATTAATGAGGGTCAAGCTGACTTTTAAAATACATCCAGAGAACTTGGCAAGTCTTTCCCAAATTTAACAATGATTGATCCATGGAAAATTTTCCTCCTAACATACGAATCCTTTTTGTGCAAACATGTTCAATCAACCACTTGTGAATGCCTTCTATTTATAGGAAAATGTTCTGATGTCAGTCACAGCATGACAGACTTTGGAAGCAAGCACAATTTGAATGTACATTTTCTGGCATATATGTGAAAATAACCACGTATTATCAATTAAAGAAAATCATTTATTTCTTTTTAACTTTAGTAAATTATGTGAGGTAACATTTAGAGAAATACAGATAGTTTGAATATCCACTACAATCAAAAACTGCTCTGAATTTCTGCTTTCTTGTTTTTAGTAATCTTTCAATATTCTAGGGCCTTGGACCCCTTTTTGAGTTGTCCAATACCCCCAGAAAACTGAAACTGGAGCCAGGATTAGACCTACACAAGGCATGGCACACTGCTTGCCTCAGTCTTCCTTCCTTCTAACATATAATCAAAAAAAACCAAACCCAGTGCCGTCAAGTCGATTCCAACTCATAGCAACACTATAGGACAGAGTAGAACTGCCCCATAGAGTTTCCAAGGAGCACCTGGGGGATTTGAACTGCTGACCCTTTGGTCAGCAGCCATAGAACTGAACCACTACGCCACCAGGGTTTCCTATGCATGTCTAAATTCTGGGTTTCCGATATAAGATTAAGCACCAATTTACACTGAGAAAAGGAACAAGCAAAGCTTCTTTTATTGCCAATTCCCATGGCTTTTTTCTGAGAAGACAAACTACTGAAGTATGCAGATATATATGACTGTCATCATCTTGCTTTCTCCCCTCCTCTCTTCTCACTGTTCTTCCATAATTACTCCATCTCATTCCTCTCCTCTCTCTGTGTCATACACACACACACACACACAACACACACACAAATACACACACACCATCTTACCATCAGAAAAGCTGTAACACAGGATTTCTAACTCAGAGAATGACTGGTTTATAATCTCCTGTTTTAGTCTACTTATCACAGAAACACCACAAGTATGGCTTTAACAAAGAGAAATTTATTCTCTCACAGTCTAGTAGGCTACAAGTCCAAAGTCAGGGTGTTGGTTCCAGGGGAAGGCTTCAATTGCTCTGTCAGCTCTGGAGGAAGGTCCTTGTCTTCAATCTTCCCCTGAAGTAAGAGCTTCTCATTGCAGGAATTCCGAATCCAAAGGAAGTGCTATTCTCCTGGCTCTTGTTTCTTGGTGATATGAGGTCCCGATGTCTCTCTGCTCCCTTCTCTCTTTTATGTCTCCAAAGAGACTGGCTTAAAACACAACCTAATCTTGTAGATTGAGTCCTGCCTCAACAACATAACTGTCATTAATCCTACCTCACTAACATCACAAAGGTAGAATTTATAACACATAGAAAAATCACATCAGATGACAAAATGGTGGATAATCACATAATACTGGGAATCATGGACTAGCCAAGTTGACATACATATTTTGGGGGACACAACTCAATCTATAACACCTCCCTTAGCAAGAATACAAACGTCTACATTTTATTACCATGCTTTTCTTGCTAGAAACTTTTGACAGGTCACCATAGCTGTTTTTTTTTTTTTTTTCCCTTCCTGAATCTATTTAATTAATTCTGAACATAACATAAAGGCTCATTTTAAAAATATAGAAGTCCAGCTTCTAATGTTTCAAATTCAATAATTGCATTTTCTTAAACTTTATAACTACTTGTCACTTTGCATCCTATTATAGTGCTTCTTCACGCACATTATAAGGTTAAATTTGATCTGATCCCACCGGACCCAGTGAATCTACTCATAGAAAGATTGGTTTACCTATTCATTCAACAAACACTTATATAGTTTACCCCCTAGTTGCTTACAAATCAAAACTAGCTCTGTAAGATAAAATGGGTATTAAAAATTCAACATTAGTTGCAATTCATCTGATGAGTTCTGAAATAGCCACGGCTGGTTCAAAATTGATAAGGAGGCAATGAATATGGACCTATTCAAAAACCACCTTTAAAACAGGTGACTTTCAGAAAGAAAATCACTGTCAAAAAGGTCTATTTAATTGAAACATACAAACTTTTGAATAATCAAATAATTGTGGCATAGATAGCAATGTCTTATATTTCTAAAGTTATTGATTTATTTTCTTATTCCTTAGCCACATTATAGTACAAACAACAAACACCTCCACAGAAACCTCTGGAATCTCCTGGAAGAGACCACACAGGGATAGGAGAATCCCCTTGTGCTTCATTTCTCCTGGCTTTGCCTTTCTCAGCTTCACATGGCTAGAACCAGTGAACTTCAAAGCTGAATAGTCAGTTCAATTTTAGTTTCTAAACTAATCCAACCTAATGCAGAAAATACTTCAAGAATTTTGACCATCCAGTCACTAAAACTTGGAAATTAATACCCATCCAAATTCAGGGACCAGGTGCTCCAGCTCTCTATCCCACACGACTTCCTTTACGGTTCTCTGTTCCTCATCTCTTGTCAGATGGCTGGAGCCCTGCTCCTCCTAGACAACTGTCCGCTGCTCTCCAGGCTGGAATCCTCATTGGCTCATCCAATTCTCATAAATCCTCATGAGCTGGGTAAGACCATCTTCAATTTACATGTAACAAAACAGTGTTTGGCCCAGAAAGAAAAGCCACTCATGGTAAAATTAGAAATGTGGTTGGGCTTTGGGACACATAGATTGGTTTTCTCAGTTCTCAAGGTCAAAATGCTTAGGTCAGGAGAGAGAGCTGGTTCTGGGCAGCACGTGCCCACACCAGAAATTCCTCTAGGGTTTAGCATCCACCATGCCTAGCATGGTCGATATGTTCTGGAGAAAAAAATGTGTGTGTGTGCGTGTGATAG
This sequence comes from Elephas maximus indicus, assembly GCF_024166365.1. Classification (NCBI taxonomy): domain Eukaryota; kingdom Metazoa; phylum Chordata; class Mammalia; order Proboscidea; family Elephantidae; genus Elephas; species Elephas maximus. The sequence continues at coordinate 53,546,257 of NC_064833.1, read as the reverse complement.
AGACAGACAGTGACAGAGACAGACAGAGGCAAGGGGAGAGAAACTGAAAGACAACTAAGAGCTATTTAAGGAGTAACACATGAGAAGTCCTGGCAGTGCAGTGGTTAAACTGCTCAGCTGCAAGCCAAAAAGCAGGTGGTTGAAATTATGGGAGAAAGATGTGGTAGTCTCTCTTCCTTAAAGATTTACAGCCTAGGAAACCGTACAGGGCAGTTCTACTCTATCTTATATGGTCACTATCAGTTTGAATCAACTTGATGGCAGTGAGTTTGTCTGTTTTTGTATACATTTATGCAGTGTGATGACTGCACAAACCCAAGGGATATTATTCATAATAGCTACAATGAAAATAGCATTCCCTGGCATTGTCCAATGCAGCAACCCTGAAAGAGTAACATCAGGAACCCAGAACTACTACAGTAAAACCTGTGAGAGCCGGAACTCAAAGGGACTGATTTGTTTTTCCAGGTCTCACAAGTTTTTCCGCCTTTGATAGGGTGCAGTCTTACCACTTTTCTATCATTCTCTATTAGTGGATAATATTTGGCTTTTCCTTCTCTGACAGGTTTCCACCTTACACAGGTTCCAGTTTTCACAGGTTTTTAACGTGAAGGCATGAGTTTTAAATTTGAGAAACATTCTGCCCTCTGTAACCCAGAGAAATAAATGTTGGCCCTAGGACCAGAAGCTCTTTAGCAATGGATTGTGGTCAGGTGTCAGAATGGGTGCTTACTCAGGGGACAAGGAGTAAAAACTTATTAGTTAGAATCGAACTCAAGATCTCTGTCCCTTTCCAGAAAACAAAAGCCTGTTTTACCCACAATCTTCCATGTCCCAGCTGATGACTACTGTATCTTTCCAATTGCTTAGGCCAAACCTGGAAGCCACACCTGACTTGTCTCTTTCTTACACACTCTTTCCGAATCCTTCTGGCTCTACTTTCAGAACAAAGCCAGATTCTGAATACTATAATAACCTTCTAACAGGTGTCCTGCTTCAACTTTTGTCCCAATGGCTCCCCCAACACCATTATAGTCTATTTCCATCCTCCCTGGAAAAGTGAATGCCCTTACAATGAAATCTAAAGTCTTAGTGGTCAGGGCCCCCTTCTATCACCTTTCTGGCTCCCCTCTACTAATTTCCTTCTTCCTCACTCCTCTCCAGTGATGTAGCTTCCTTGCTCTTTCTTGGACAAGACAGGCATGTTCCTCTGGCCTTAGGGCCTTTGCTCTCTGAATGCTCATTCTTCATGGAATACTTTACCCCAGATATACATTTCAATCACTCCCTCACCTTCTTCAAGGTTTTGTTCACTTGTTAACACTCTCTATGAAGTTCTCTAACCATCCTAGTAATACTGCAAATTACCCTTTGATTCCTCAGTCCAGACATTTCTGATTCCCTCTCCACTGTTTTTTTCTTTCTTTCTTTAAGTCATAAATGTATCTAAAACTAAAATACTAGGTTGAATATATCCTCATCATCTTTACTATATAGTATAATAAATGTGAGTTACAAGAGGAATCTGTTTGTTTTTTTCACTAATGTATGCCAAACACTAGAACATTGCCCAGCACAGCGTAGCTGCTCAACTAACAGCTGCTGAATGAATAAATGATGTCTGAATTTTAAAAAATATTAGCCAAAGTAGTGGCCAGTGACCACAACAAGAGGCACAAGTAAATAAATAACTCTTTAAAAGGGATTGTGGTTTTCTTACCGTCAAAAGTCTTATTTTTGTAAGCATTTCTGAGAGGGCCTTGTTATTATCAAAAGTTCAGTGGATCTCATGATAGGAGGGTAGGACCCGAGGAACTGGAATATAAAATATAGTGCTACTTCATTTTGTTCTCCAGTTTGGTCAAGTAGATTATATGCAGACAAGGAAAGTGAGGTCCAAAGAAATTAAATTCTTATTAAATACTGCAGAGCTAAGCCAGAGAACCCAGGAGCGTTAAATCCACAGTCCTTGGTGTTTCCATTCCCCTTCACTTCACTCAGTCAGGACAGGCTTCCTAACGTGAGAGTCTGCATGGTAGCAGCCGCCTGGTGACCGATATCACTGTCTACAGCTCAGCTATGAAAAGGATGGACAATGTAATAATTAGATCATGGGGTATCAGAATTGGATATGTATATTGTTTTATTTGCTTCAGTTGCAAGAACTACTGGCTCTACATTCTTAAGCCTTTAAAATTGTTTGTATTTTCATAATCTGAATCTTTTGTGACTGCTCATACTTGGAAGCACATCAAAGACAGCCAGACACTGAAACTCTGAGGTGACCCATTTTCATCATAGGCTGAATGACTATCCAGCAATGGGTGGTAGTGAAAATTTTTACTTTTCAGGGTGGCTGAAATAAGTGATCCTAAAAGCTTCTTCCTGCTCTCAGTTTGTTCAATCATTGGTTACTCACTCCCAAGCAATGATCCTAACACTTGTATTTCCTCACAGTACTCAGTTATCAAAGCTCTTTTTATTGCAATTAATACCTGTTCATAAATATCATGACGTTCATCCTAGGCACCAGTGTTTCTAATGATACGGGTCAAGGTTCATGTCACTCTATTACATTTGTTTTGCCAATTGCTTCATCTTCTATCACTTGCGCACCTCTATTTAAAGATCTGGGAAACTTTGGAGAATTCTCTGCCTTTAAAGGAAACCCACATTTCTATCACATCTGGATCATTTGTGATGCCATATGAAATTCTGAGAGTTTCTTCTCTCACTTGGATTTGAATTCGTACATTTTTCTCACCCTGGGATTTGTGAAACTCTGCCTTTTTGTTTTTCCCAAGTCCCTGTTACAAATCTAAATATCCATAAGTTCCTTGTCTTGGCTGTTATGTCTGAATACTAAGATTAATATCATCTCCATTTCACCCATGTTTTTTTCTGGCTGATCAGCATTATGCACAATCCATTTGTTGTTCTTCGTCAACATTCACAGACATGAAATTTTCAGTTCAAGAAGATAAGACTTTATCAGATGCTCTGCTTTCAACAGAATGAGCTTCAAAAGAACTGGATCATCATATGTAAGATTTTAACCAAACCAAACCCTTAAAAAATAAAAAAAAATGATAGTCTTCATTAAAAAATTAGTCGGGTGAAATTAAACCAAACGAACTTCTCAAAGATTAGACCAATACGACTGTAACTGTTTTGTCTATTAAATTAATTGTCATAGTTTGATTAGACCAGAATACACAGGGCAATATATATATATATATATATATATATATACACACACACACACACGTATATTTCAAATCGTACAAATTAAATTTATAAACCAAGAAGAGAAACTTTTCAAACTATCCAGCTAAAAATGATATATGTACTTTACTTGAACGTCGTTTATAGGATTCATAAATGTGTAATGATTCTAAACCAAATCAGATAGTTTTCTCTTTAAAAACAAAGAATTTGGAAAAATTAGGTCATGTAATTAACAGTAGTATATATACATATAAATACTATATATATATATATGAATTTAGAAAATGACTTAGGGAGAAGGCACTGCATTAAACAAGCAGACAAATAAAGGCCAACATTATCAGGAAGGCATTGTTCTAATGAGGGCATGCTCTCCAGATCCTGGGAAGTATCTGTTGACAAACCACAAATGAAACACATGAAATCTTCATGCTAGCATGTTGGTAGATTTTTTTTTACCCTTTCATATTTTCATAATGCAAGCCCAACACCAAATGGAATATCACGACACAAAAATATAAACAGTAGAAGAAGTCAAGTTTACACTGCTGAAGTAACTGGATCAGCTAAAATTTACTTCATCTTAGCTAGAAAACATTCTCATAGGAAAAGGGAAAAAGCAAGAATTTGACAAGTAAACTGGAGATCAGACCCCGAGCACCTTTGCTTGTTAGTTGTGTGTCCTTGAGATGCTTCCTTCACCCTAAGGATTTGTTCCTTATTTATGAACCAGGAATAATGATAATAATACCTGCCTAGCAAGGTTTTCACAAGAATTGGATGTAGGCTAAGAAGCTAATTCATGGCATGATAAACAGCTGCTGAATATGTGATACTGTTTTAAAATTAAGCTTGTTCTATATAGTACTCTTTATATTTCTTAGGTTTACAGGTCTTGAAAATAGTTTTCAATTACGTCCTAACATTTAAAAGATAACTCAAGTGGCTTTTATTTTAATTATTCCTACTCTCACTGCATCTAATTATACTCTAAGCTCTTCAACTGATAACCACTGAATTTACATACCAAATAAATATTTATTTTGTGATTCTTTCCAGATAACTGTATGGTTATATTTTAATTCTTTAGCGTCACGTCCTATTATTTTACACTTTCGTTCCACTAGAAATGTTTATTCCTAAATGAAATAATCTCATGCACTTAACCTTCTGGTAAATTATATTAAAAAAATTAAAAAAACAGGTGTGGGGGACAGAAAAAAAAGCTTTAAATCAAACAGCAGTTTCACATTTCATGCAGCTTGCCTACATTTAGTTTCCATCCGTTTTTTAATAAAATAACCAAGACTAGCTATATGACTTCACTTCATTGTAGGTCACTTTTATCACCTGAAATATTAGCATATGGACTGAATGACCAAATAAGTTTCAAAATGCTATAATTTTATTAGTACTCATTTTAAACCTAACATTGGAAAACGTCAACCAGCCCTCAGTGCGTTATCTTCAGTGCAGATCTCTATGTTCATCCATACTTGGAACCCTTTTGCATATCCTTAGGCGTATTGCAGGGTTTTTATTTATAATTTTGTTTTAAATTCTATATAGCATTTTACTTAGGATTTTAAAACCTTTTTATTTGTAGACTTTTCAGAGGTGTTTTTCGCTTCATTCATATTCCTTTTCTCTGCACACTAGCAAAAGCTTCTTGAATACGTGTTCTTATCAAACCTACTGTATACAAGGTGATGTGCTTGTCCTCAGGATACAGAAAATGACACAAGACGGTCCTTGCTCTCCAGGAACCCAGAATCTCCTAGGAGACAGCCACGTGTATATTTGAGTAAATATCTATGGACAATGCCCTCTAGAAACATGTACAAGGCAGATGAGAACCAAGGAAAGAATTACAAGCCAAAAGTCGTGAAGATTTACTAGGAAGAAGCCATGTCTATTACGAATTTTGAAGTATAGGCAGTCCCCAGCTTATAAACGTCCCACATTGTTACTAACCAACCCCCGTAAAGCCTATTGTGTTAAAAATTCGAGGTACATTCGGTGTTCGTAATAACGAATGGGCACTACTTTGCAACATGCATCAAAACATTATTATTATTACTGTGTTATTATGTTAAAGATGTTTTAGTGTATCTGGAAGCTTTTTTTTAGTATCTTTATGCAGAGAAAAGTACTCTAAGACAAACATTTGACTAACTGATCTTAGATAGCAACCACACTTAACTGTTCCGACTTAAAAGAAAGATTTAGGAACGGAACTCGTTTGTAATCCAGAGATTGCCTGTATGCGTAAAAAGTACAGGTAATGAGGAAACAAAAATACCTAAGAATGAAAAGTTAAATATAATTTATAATTACTTTTGACAGTCATTGGCATATTTCATGTACCTATTAAATATTAAATCTTTCTAGTTATGTTAATGCCCTGCAAGGTTGGTGGTTCAAATAACCTGGAGGCACCTTGGAAGTAAAGGCTGGTGATCTACTTCTGAAAGGTTACAGCCTTGAAAACCCTACGTAGTAGTTTTACTCTGCCTACATGCGGTCGTCAAGAGTCACAATCAACTTGATACCAACTACCAACAAAGGTATGTACTATATACGAGGCTTAATATCTTTAATGGTAAAGCTCTTTCTAATTTTACTTATAATATATTGCCATGAATTCCACTAGAATATAAACTCCATCAGGACAGGGGCTTTTTGTTTTTTTGGGTTCACCAACATAAGCATTAAGAAAAATGCCTGACTCACATGCATTCAATAAATATTTGTTAAAATGACTAAAGGAACGAATTCCCTGACATTTCAGTTTTTACAAATATTTACAGAGTGAGAGTATACTCTCTATATAATATATTTTTGTCTCACTATCCAGTATAAGGAGATACAAAGAGGACTAACGTCTGAACCTTATCTCATGGAGTTCACAATAGAAGATAATACTAGGATCGGCTACTCCTCAACTCTCTGAAAGAAAAATGCTTTCCACGAATAGAGGGCAGACTAATGGAGAAAACCAAACCCAAACCCACTGCCATCGAGTCGATTCCAACTCACAGCGACCCTATAGGTCACAGTAGAACTTCCCCATAGAGTTTCCAAGGAGCGCCTGGTGGATCTGAACCGCCGACCTTTTGGTTAGCAGCTCCAACACTTAACCACTATGCCAGCAGGGTTTCCGACTAACGGAGAGGACAAGTGAAAACACAGAAAGAGCTTCTAGTTTAATTGCCTGAAGCCAGGAAAGTCAGTTAAACGATGATGACACTCTGCCTGCTCAAGGCTTGCTTTATACCTCCTTCTCTTTATCTCTTGCTTTGTCCAGGTTGCCTGTGTTACCACCTTTTTGGGTTAATATCGTTTCCTTCCCTGCCAGCCTTCAAGAATGAAGATGATTAAAGTGGGCCTAGTTCTGCAGTCAGAAGCCTATACTTAAGATCAGTAGCTAAAACAGGCCTCCAATTTCAAAAACTATGAATAGGTACCAAAGTGAGTTTTCAGTGAGTCAGCTATAAGGCATAATAATTCCTGCCTAACATCACATCATGTCCCTCCCTGACTTGAAAACTCACTGTCTGCCTAAGACCTCAATCTCCATCCCTACATCTCTCCCTTCTATTAGCTGTTGCCCTTTGTTCTAAAACCAAGGAAATCACTAAAAAAAGAAAGACTAAATAAACCTTTTTTATTTTTTATGAACAAAGTATTCCATTTGAGTAAAATTTGCCCTATAAATTCCATACTGCCTGGTGCACAGTAAATGTTAAATAACTGCTTACAATAACAGGGAAGAGAGAGCGCTTATAACTCAGAAAATGAAATTTTTATTTCTGATCTGGGCAAAATGAATCATGCTCCTTGCTCTCAACCTGAACAACTTAGAAATACTGTCTTTCTAAGAAGGCACAGTATAAAAGTTGGAATAGTGCAGGAAATAAAAAAAAAGAAAACTATCATTGATAGAGAGTAATTTAAAATCAAACTAGTTGACTGAGTTCTATCTAATTTATACAAGTTGCACAGCCATGATTCAGAAATTTAATCTATCATTTACAACAATGTGACAACTTTGGAACCATCATAAAAACCCCAAGGACCTCAGGTGGTGACTGCATGAAGAAATATACCTCCTATCTTTCTTTCTTCCTTTATTCATCATTCTCACATTACAGGTAAAGAAAATGAAGATGCTGGGGCACAAAGAGATTAAGTGCTTTGTCCAGGACCATATGCACAAAAAAATGGCTGAACTGTCATTTGAACCCATGTCTGTCTGACTCCAGACCCCAGGATCTCTAGAGAGCTACAGCTGCACTCTCTGGATACTTTCTTTCAAGTCAAATTTACACAGTTTCAGAAGAAATAGGTTAGGCTATACAATTGAATGAGCTCTCAGTGGATGTGTCGCCAAAGAGCATAGTATAATGATTAGACCAAAAAGTCACAATTATTAAATTAGAAGAACAAAAATGATAATGTTCCCACACTGATAAGAATGCAGTATGTGCACAACTCAAGGCATTGTTTATTGCTGTTTGGTAGCATCTATCACAATCTTTTTTTTTTTTTTTATCACAATCAAAAAAGTTAATATTACTTAGTACTTTAGAAAATAAATCCCAAACAAATAATTTAAAATTGTGGACAAAACAAAATGTATGGAGAGATCCACCTTACCATTATTTATCATAGCAAAAAATAAAAAACTAAATAAAAAACAACAAAAGACATTTCCAACAATTAGAACCACAAACCCAAAACCAAAACAACTGCTATTGAGTTGATTCCCACTCATAGGGACCCTACAGGACAGAGCAGAACTGCCCCATAGGGTTTCCAAAGAGCAGCTGGTGGATTTAAACTGCCAACTTATTAGTTAGCAGCTGAGCTTTTAACCACTGTGCCACCAGGGTGCCAATAGCTACGTTAGTATTGGAAGTTGATTCCATTAAATACTATGGAGACATGAAAAATAACTGATTATGAAGATCATTTTAAGAACATGTGAAAATGCTTATGATACATGTTGGTCCTATCCCTCAGCTCCAGCTACCTTACCCCCGAAGGTCAGCGAGAACAGAAACAACCTGACTCCAACCTGGATTCCCTAAATGTTAAGTCAGTTCAGTATGCTAAGCTGGCATGAACAAGGACTAACCCAATAAATGAACTGAATGTTGCTTCCTTGTCCTATCTCCAAAAACACATTCATTGCTACTAGAAAAGGCAGAAAGCTTAACTAAGTTGACCAAGTGAAATGAAAAATGATGTATTCAAAAAATGCACGACAAGATAAAACAAACCTACAACGATATCATTGGAGGGAAATAGTAAAAATACTTCCAATAATAAAAACTTTCTTTTTTCAATTATGACCTATTTTTTATATTTGTATAGTATGGTTCTGTGACTTTTCAAAAATAGTTCAATTTTTTTAATCTATACGGTCATTCACAAACACTCAAATTTAAGGTATGCATGTTTGCTTTTGCAAAATCAAAGATATTATAACATAATGAAGATAAAAAGACATTTTCTTTGCCACCTAAAGCATCATTATTTTACTTTTTTAATCTAAAATTTTGTAATATCTTTCCTACTATTGCTGTACTCAATTACTGCAAGCCTCTGACTAAGGTGCTAAAATAAGCATATATTGACATATTTTCTATTTTGTACAGCTCTAACTGAATATTCATGTTACCAATAAAAACTTGGTGTAGTCTCTCCATAGTCTAATATCATAAATGACAATCAATTTACAAATAAAATCCAAAAAGACAAATCCTTTCTTCTTCTACCAAGAAAGTAAGTCAATCAACTAAGACTAAAATTACTAGTTAAAAAACAAAAAAAGTGCTTGCTTTGGCAGCACATATACTAAAATTGGAATGATAAAGAGAAGATTAGCATGGCCCCTGCACAAGGTAGGCACACGAATTCGTGAAGTGTTCCATATTTTTGTTCAGCAGAGTATCAGGATACGAGAAAAACATACGTTGGATTCCTCTATGCCAACAAAAAGAACATCGAAGAGGAAATCACCAAATCAATACCATTTACGGTAGCCCCCAAGAAGAAAAAATACTTAGGAATAAATCTCACCAGAGATGTAAAAGATTTATACAAAGAAAACTACAAAACACTTCTGCAAGAAACCAAGAGACCTACATAAGTGGAAAAACATACCTTGCTCAGGGATAGGAAGACTTAACATTATAAAAATGTCTATTCTACCAAAAGCGACCTATAGATTTAATTAAACACTGATCTGAATTCCAACGATATTCTTTAATGAGATGGAGAAACAAATCACCAACTTCATATGGAAGGGAAAGAGGCCCCGGATAAGTAAAGTATTACCGAAAAAGAAGAACAAAGCGGGAAGCCTTATTCTACCTGATTTTAGAACCTATTATACCGCCACAGTAGTCAAAACAGCCTGGTATGGTACAACGGATACAGAGACCAATGGAACAGAATTGAGAATCCAGACATAAATCCATCCACATATGAGCAGTTGATATTTGACAAAGGCCCCAAAGCAGTTAAATGGAGAAAAGACAGTCTTTTTAACAAATGGTGCTGGCATAACTGAATATCCATCTGCAAAAAAATGGAACAAGACCCATATCCCACACCATGCACAAAAACTAACTCAAAATAGATCAAAGACCTAAATATAAAATCTAAAATGATAAAGATCATGGAAGAAAAAATAGCGACAATGTTAGGAGCCCTAATACATGACATAAACACTGTAAAAAACATTATTAACAATGCAGAAGAAAAACTAGATAACTGGGAGCTCCTAGAAATCAAACACCTATGCTCATCCAAAGACTTCACCAAAAGAGTAAAAAGACTACCTACAGACTGAGAAAAAGGTTTTAGCTATGACATTTCCGATCAGTGCCTGATCTCTAAAATCTACGTGATACTGCAAAAACTCAACTACAAAAAGACAAATAACCCAATTAAAAAATGGGCAAAAGATATGAACAGACACTTCACTAAAGAAGACATTCAGGTAGCTAAGAGATACATGAGGAAATGCTCACTATCATTAGCCATTAAAAAAAATGCAAATCAAAACTACAATGAGATTCTATCTCACTCCAACAAGGCTAGCATTACTTCAAAAAACACAAAATAATAAATGTTGGAGAGGCTGTGGAGAGACGAGAACACTGATATGCTACTGGTGGGAATGTCAAATGGTACAGCCACTTTGGAAATCGATTTGGCATTTCCTTAAAAAGCTAGAAATAGAACTACCATACTATCCAGCAATCCCACTCCTTGGAATATATCCTAGAGAAATAAGAGCCTTTACAGAAACAGATACATGCACACCCATGTTCACTGCAGCGCTGTTTACAATAGCAAAAAGATGGAAGCAACCAAGGTGCCCATCAGTGGATGAATAGACAAATAAATTATGGTATATTCACACAGTGGAATACTACACATCGATAAAGAATAGTGATGAATCGTGAAACTCTTCATAACATGGAGGAATCTGGAAGGCATTATGCTGAGCGAAATTAGTCAGTTGCAAAAGGACAAATATTGTACAAGACCACTATTATAAGAACTCAAGAAATAGTTTAAACACAGAAGAAAATAGTCTTTGATGGTTACGAGAGGGGGCAGGGAGGGAGAGAGAGAGGGGTATTCACTAATTACATAGTAGATAAGAACTACATTAGATGAAGGGAAAGACATCATACAATATAGGCGAGGTCAACACAGCTGGACTAAACCAAAAGCCAAGAAGTTTCCTGAATAAACTGAATGTTTTGAAGGCCAGTGTAGCAGGGGCGGGGGTTTGGGGACCATGGTTTCAGGGACATCTAAGTTAATTTGCATAATAAAATCTATTAAGAAAACATTCTGCATCCCACTTTGGAGAGTGGCACCTGGGGTCTTAAATGCTAGCAAGTGGCCATCTAAGATGCCTCAATTGGTCTCAACCCACCTGGACGAAAGGAGGATGAAGAACACCAAGAACACAAGGTAATTACGAGCCCAAGAGATGGAAAGGGCCACATAAAGCAGAGACTGCATCAGCCTGAGACAAGAAGAACTAGATGGTGCCTGGCTACAACTGATGACTGCCCTGACAGGGAGCACAACAGAGAACCCCTGAGGGAACAGGAGAGCAGTGGGATGCAGACCCCAAATTCTTGTAAAAAGACCAGACTTAATGGTCTGACTGAGACTAGAAGGACCCCAGTGGTCATGGCCCCCAGACTTTCTGTTGGCCTAGGACAGAAACCATTCCCAAAGCCAACTCTTCACACAGGGATTGGAGTGGACAATGGGTTGGAGACGGATGCTGGTGAGGAGTGAGCTTCTTGGATCAGGTGGACACTTGAGACTATGTTGGCATCTCCTGTCTGGAGGGGAGATGAGAGGGTAGAGGGGGTTAGAAGCTGGCAGAATGGACATGAAAAGACAGAGTAGAGGGAGGGAGCAGCCTGTTTCACTAGGGGGAGAGCAACTGGGAGTATGTAGCAAGGTGTATATAAATTTTTGTGTGAGAGACTGACTTGGTTTGTAAACTTTCACTTAAAGCACAATAAAAATTAAAAAAAAAATTCATCAATGACAGTCATATAATTATAGTATAGCTTGAAATTTAGAAAAAGATGTGAATATATTATTTATAAACATAGCTACAGGATCAAAAAATCCTCGTGTTTATATATTAACTACATTATGTTCTTCAGTTAATACAGACACTTTAAAAATTGGCTACCAGATGTCAATTTATGCCGTTGTCGTTGGACAAAGCTGTTAACCATTGTTTCTTGCTCATCTACAGATAAGGATAATCCTTTCTCTCTGTTAATAAAAAATGCTTAATGATTAAACAAAATACTATTTGTAAAACAGCAAGTACAATCAATGGATATTTCATTTTTATTCTTATGATTATTAACAGAAACCCTGGTGGTTAAGTGCTACGGCTGCTAACTAAAAGGTTGGCAGTTTGAATGCACCAGGAGCTCCTTGGAAACTCTATGGGGCAGTTCTGCTCTGTCCTATTGGGTCGCTATGAGTCGGAATCGACTCAATGGCAATGGTTGGTTTTGAGTATTAACATCACTACTGTACATATTCTTTATCACATCATAGTTTAAACTTGTTAAAACACTGTCGTTAGATGCCATCGAATCAGATCTGACTCATAGCAAACCCATGCACAACAGAACAAAACACTGCCTGGTCCTGAGCCATTCCCACAATCACTGCTACATCTGAGCCCATTGTTGTAGCCACTGTGTCAATCCATCTTGTCAAGGGTCTTCTTCTTTTTCGCTGATGCTCTACTTCACCACCTTTGATGCCTTTGAATTGTGACAAAGAATATTGAACATACCATGGACTGCCAAAAAAAGTGAACAAATCTGTCTTGGAAGACGTATAACCAGAATGCTTCTTAGAAGTAAGGATGGCGAGATTATGTCTCGCATGCTCTGGAAATCTTATCACGAGGGATCAGTCCCTGGAGAAGGAAATCATGTTTGGTAAAGTGGATGGTCAGCAAAAAAGAGGAAGACCCTCAACGAGATGGAGTGACACAGCGGCTGTAACAATGGGCTTAAGCATAACGATGATTTTGAGGATGGCGCAGGACGGGGCACTGTTTCATTCTGTTGTACATCGGGTTGCTCTGAGTCGGAACCCACTCGACAACGGCACCTAACAACAACTGCTACTTTAGAAAGCACAATGTCCTTATCCAGGGATTGGTGCCTCCTGATAACATGTCCAATGTAAGCAAGACAAAGTCTCACTCTCCTCACTTCTAAGGAGCATTCTGGCCGTACTTCCAATACAGATTTGTTCGTTCTCACAGTCCATGATAATTCAAATGCATCAACTTTTCTTTGGTCTTCCTTATTCATTGTCCACCTTTCACATATATGAGATGACTTAAAACATCACGATTTGGGTTAGGCGCATCTTAATCCTCAAAGTGTCAATATACAACTGCATTAACCCTGGTGGTATGATGGTTAAGAGCTATGGCTGCTAGCCAAAAAGATGGCAGTTCGAATCCACCAGGCACTCGTTGGAAGCTGTATGGGGCAGTTCTACTCTGTCCTATAGGATCTCTATGAGTTGGAATTGACTTGATGGCAATGGGTTTTAAAAGTAAATTATTCACATTAAATGGACATTAATGTTTTAAGTCATAAATGGCTTCTAATATGTAAATTGATAATTGGCTAATTACATTCATGATCCCAGGTAACTAATGAATTTACAGAAGGATCTTGCACTCAAGTACCTATCTTACAGTTCCTTTCAGTCAAGCCTGTCCTAGGCAAGGGAATACACTGAATTCTGAACTGCTGAAGGTATTTAAACACATTTGTGGAAAATATGTTGCAAATATGTTATAAATTTTCTTCTTTTATTAAGCAGAACTTGGTGATTTTGATTTAATCATTCCCTTAGGTCTCAATGCCATCACTATAAACAGTGATTTTTACCATCACCTAGTATATTTACACACAATGGATTAGATGTGTGCTGATTCTGATAATGTTTTATGAAGATCAGAAAACACTCAGGAGACAGATATGCTGATCTTCGATTCAACTATTTCACATGGACAGTCATATTATCCAGCGCTGAACAATTTTACTGCATATTAGTACTACGTTTTTATGAGAAAAAAAACCACAATTTGTAACAGTATTAAACCTATAAACTGCAATTCCCCAAACTCCTGCCCTATTGCTCATTTTTTACTACCGTACTTGATGATATAATCAATACTTGTTCACTCCTGAGGGTATGTTTTCTACCCAGTCACTCAATTAGAACTCCGTCTCTAATTCTGACTCTTTACAAACTCTTGAGCAAAAAAGATAACAAGCAGAGTGTGAATCACCTTCCATGTCTACTAAAAGAAGCATCTCAAAGTACTTTCCATTAATATGCATGTATATACAGACCATATAATCATCTACAGATGGAAGAGGAAAAAGATAACTGATATTTACTGAGTGTATTTTATGATCCAGATACTACATTTAGTATGATACATACATTATATCATTCAATCTCCAGAGCAACCCAGTGAGGTCATAAATAACTTAAGATTCAGAAAGTAACCTGGTGAAGGTTACTTGGCTAGTATCTAAGTTCTAAAGCCTATGAGCTCTTTAAGGCTAAAGGCTGGCTAGCTCTGTATTCCAGGGCCTACCACCGAGCCAAAAAAAGTGAGTCTTTCAATGCTTAAGAATAAAGTGACTTTTGAACTCTAGTTGATCCAAGCCGAAGCTCTGCTCTCACCAAAACCAAAAACACACAAACAAAATTACAAAACAGAAACTCTCAGGGCTATGCATAGCAGTGTTACCTGGAAGAGGGTACACACAGGGACAAAGCTATGTACTTTTTAACAGTAACATTTACTTGAATTTAACTATACAGAATGCCACCTGTTAACAGGAGGGAGGCGCATGATAGGCTTAACTGAAGAAACAAAACTACGTCCATGTTTTATTAAATCAGTAGAAAAACACAAATAATTAAAAAAAATTCCTTTTTGTAGGTTATGTTTGTAGTTTATTTGATTCTCAAGGCTTTCTGCACGTTTGGCATGGTAATAGGGACTTGTTTACAATATTTTACTTCATAAAACTCTAAAGCATTTTTCTGGAACTTCAGCAGAAAGAGAGGACAAGCCACCCATTTTTGTTTTACTGTTTTTTGCAACCATTAGACAGAAAGTGCACACCTTGAGGCTCCTCCCTGGAAGAACTGCTTGCTACTCACCAGAATCTGTATGTTCAGGTTTGCTGGCTTCCATCTATAAACCGGCTGTTGGTTGGTCCCATTTTAGACTTCTGAGTTTCTTTGGGCTTTGAGGGCATTTTAAGCTCTTTGTTTTTAATATCCTTTCAGGTAATGGGAAATTTTAGAGTAAGGAAGTTTTTGAATTCAAGATGATTCTTTATGCACCACTGTCTCTGCCACCACAACACTATATAAATTACAGATATAGAAAATCAATTGCGAGAAATAAGATACTCTGCTCCATGAATTATAATAATGTCATCTTCCATTATCCCAACAAAAATGTTCAAAAACAAATGTAACACAAAGAAAGATGCAATTTCCTAATAAACTATTTTCTTCTGTATTTTAGACTTCTAACTACATTGACTTCAATTTTCCTCTTTGGTTAAGTGCTACGGCTGCTAACCAAAGGGTCGGCAGTTTGAATCTGCCAGGTGCTCCTTGGAAACTCTATGGGGCAGTTCTACTCTGTCCTATAGGGTCGCTATGAGTGGGAATCAACTTGACGGCACTGGGTTTGTTTGTTTGTTTGTTTGTTTTTAATCCTCTCAAATGTATCATAAAACCAAAAAACCAAACTTGTTGCTGTCAAGTCGATTTTGACCCATAGCAAGCCTACAGGAAAGAGTAGAACTTCCCCATTGGGTTTCCAAGGAGCAGCTGGTGAATTCAAACCGTGGATCTTTTGGTCAGCAGCTGAGCTCCTAACCACTGAGCCACTATGGCTCCCAAATGTATCATAGCCTGTATAAACTTCTCTGGCATAGTATTCGACGCAGAGCAAAAATTACAGAAAAGCCAAAGGGAAGAGGGGCTCTATGAGTAGAGATTTCCCCCAGTCAGGGGTCGGTGCTTAAAAATCCTCCACAAAATATATACTGTATATATCTGATATATTTATCTACCCCAGCTCGCCTACAAAAATGACAAATATATACATCACTTTAAGTTAGAGTTAGACACAGAAGAGTACCTAATAACTATTTAACAGAAATAAAAAATCTCATAGTTTTGATTATTTACATTCTGTATGTTTTAAAGTATTAGAAACGGAAACAAGAAAAATTTTAGGACACACTGATAGATTAATGATCAGACATGCACTGAGCACCTCATAAGTGCAGGTACATGTAGTGGTTATCTCCATTGCCAAAACAATCCTTTGGGACATGATATAGGCCAGGCCTGCCATGCTCAGATTCTCCTGGGCCTGGGACACACCACACAGATAACTACCTATGGCCACTGACTAGTCATCATTAGCCACATGTGCTGGGGCTGCTCTTGTGTCATAGTTAAGCATTGTTACATAATGTGGAGATAATGCAACTATATGGTAGATCACAAAAATGATTACATAAACTCAGATATTAGATTGTTTACAGAATCACATATAAAAAAATCATCCTAATGATTCAAAAAAGTTCCTAATTAGTCTTTCGGTGATCAGGAAGGATACCACCTTGTACTGGCTTACCATTTCCCTTCCATGGGTATGTTTACCATGATGGAATTAGAGACCTGAAAAGCTAAACTGATCAAATATTCTCTACTTGATACCACCTGAATCCTTTGCTTTAAGCAATATCCTTAAAATTGACTGCAGAAAGGTATAATTTAAGTATCATCCATGTGCCTAAGCATTCTTTCTCACCGATATTCAAACCCTGTCCTCAGCGGAACTATCATTTCCATTTTTCAGATAAGAATACCGAGTTGTAGAGAGGTCAAGTAGCTGTACCAGTTAATAAGGCTAGTAATTTAGCAGGGACGTGATCTATCTGAACTAAGGTCTTTTGACTCCAGATCCATTTTGGGTTTTCCATTTAGGATTTCAAGCATTCAAGATATTAGAAAACTGTGTGAGGCACTGAGCATTCAGCAGTAATAAGACACGGTCCTTATTCACAGGGAGCAAATAGTTTAATGGGGGAAAAAGACCATTAGTCAGGAAATCACAATGCAATGATGCAAGTGGTATGATAGGGGTAACCGAGTAAAATAACAGTGAATCTTTTGCACAGACATGGAAGGGTTAGAGAAAGCCTTGCAGGGGAATTGGTGCCTTAAGTAGGAAAAGTCTGTGATTATATTCCTAGTATAGTCTGAAAGTACCTTTAGACAAAATAAACAAACATGCAAACTCCTTTGTAAAACAATCTTATCATTGTTCTTTGAGACCATAATATTTGGCTATTCCATGACTACAGGAATATTTATGTTCTGGAAACAAATAACATTTGACAGAACGAAACCCTGACATATGACGTTCTGTGTTAGATAACTTCTGTATGACCCAGTGAATACATTAGTGATGGAGTTGACCCAAGCCGGGGAAAGGAAATCTACACTGGCAACTCAGGGGCTTTAGGAAGACAGAGAAATGGAAACGAAGGACCTAGAGATCATGAAGTCCTGGGTTGGTCACAAACTCAGCAATCTGGACCATTAACTTTACTAGAATTGCATTTTCATTTGTAAAATGAGAGCTTGCTCTATCAATGTCTCTTAATGGGATACCATTGACATTCTGTGAAGGACAGTTCTTCATTATGTAGAGCAATTCCAAAATCATAAGACCATTAGCATCAGTACCCTCCCTCAAAATGCTAGATGTGCCCCCATTAGTGAGACAGACAAAAATACCCCTATTCTACCCACTTCTAAATGTCCCTATCCCCTTATGGAGAATCATGCCTGGTTGAAAACCAGTAGGCCTCCAGGTTCCTGATTCTGCCATCTGTAACCGTGTTTATGCCCATCAGAATAATAGCATCTAGTTATTGGGGAATATGCCATGCTTTGATATACTTTCTTCACTTGAAAAAAAAATAATCTTTGAGTTGAGATTCACTAACTAAATTTTTATAAAATCACAGAGTTGCCAGCTGTTTGGGAGACTACCTAGTATAGAATTATCATTTTATAGATCAGACAACCTAGTGAAAATGTCACATAATTGCATAAGAATCAGGTCTCCTAACACCTTACCCAGAATACTTCTTTTATGGCTTCATACTTCCACTTCTCTTGCACCCCCACATTTTTCTAAGTTGCCTCCTACTACTGTAAAATGGGCATTTTGCAACTTTGAGGAAGTTTTCTCACAGAAGTAGAGTTCCATTTATTGCTCTCTAAGAGATCATCTACTTAGTAGCCTGTAGAGACATAAAAAGAAAAGTGCCTACCCTAAGGTGAGCAACTGTTCAGTTTCTCAAATTGGAGGCCCTAGAGCATGAAAAAGGGAACATTTTGCAATCTTTTTCTAACCAGTTTTATTATTTGGACTTCAATCATGTTGTATCAGTGGCAATTACCCTCAAATAGCTATTTCATGACTCCTGTAAAACTCTGCTTTATACATTTTTTTACAGAAACTGGTCTCATTAGTTGAGAATCTAATATCCATTCTAAAATAGGTGCAAACATGGGAAAACCACAGGAAATTAATATGCATACAGAAGGAAGATGCTTATGTGAGGAGTGTTAACTAACGTGACAGTGGTGGGCAACCAATAGGTTATTCCTAGTCATTTCCACCATTTGCCCCCTCACATCTTCCTGCAAGTATTATGAACTTTCATTTGTTTTTACATAGGAGGACATGTATAGAGTTGTTAGGTGCCATAGAGTTGGTTTTGACTCATAGCAAACCTATGCACAACAGAACAAAACATTGCCTAGTCCTGAGCCATCATCACAATCATTGCTGCGTAGGAGCAATTTGTTGCAGGCACTGTATAAATCCATCTCGTTGAGGGCCTTTCTCTTTTTCACTGACTCTACCTTACCAAGCATGCTGTCCTTCTCCAGGGACTGGTCCCTTCTGAAAACACGTCCAAAATATGTCAGATGATGTCTCACCATCCTCACTTCCAAGGAGCATTCTGGCTGTACTTCTTCCAAAATAGGCTTGTTTATTCTTCTGGCAGTCCTTGGTATATTCAATATTCTTCGCCAACACCGTAATTCGAAGGCATTAGTTCTTCTCCGGCCTTCCTTATTCATTGTCCAGATTTTGCACGTACAAAGAGAGAGCTAATATTTGTATAGTGCTTTAGGAATCACAAAACCTTTTAGGAAAACATGATCATTTGATTCTTATAAATTCTGGGCTCAGCCATTGCCATTTACAGCTGTGCAAACTGAGGAGTCCAAAAGGTTAAATAATTTGCCAAAAACACTACTGTTAGCAGTAATACAGTCATATCTTAAATACACATCTTCTCACTTGAGGTCTCAAACACTTTTCTTTACCCAAGACTCTCTCTCATTTATTATGATTTCCTTGTGCCCCCACAATACCCAAAAGAGACACTGACATAACACCTCATTGCACTTATTAATATGCCTGCTTCCTCACACCAGATTGTGAGCTTTTGTAGTCTACCAACCACATCTGCCTCACTTTTCTACAGCCAGCACTTAGCACAATACGAGGCACATCACTGGCACTTAATAAATGCTCACTGAATGCATAAAAAAGAATGCCAGCTCAGGCCTAGTTCCATATTTTCCTCGTTAAAAATTAAAGGTTAGTGGGTACAATTATTAGACATAGTGCATGGTGAAATGATGTCATTCCTAACTAACGCAATGAAAATTCACGTGGAGATTCAGGTTGTAATATGTTCAATATAGTCAATTTGTGTACGCTCATTACAGTTAATTAATAAATGAGTAAAATGCTAAAAATACAGAAATTAAGATAAACATTTTTGCAAAAATTCTATTACTGGTTCTAAATTTCACATCATATTCCTATTCAATGGTACTGAAAGACGGGTTATCATTACACATTAGTGTGAATGAGGAGGTCAAAAGATAAACAGCTTTTAACATGGTTTATATAGAAAAAAGTTAGAATTAAACCAACTCGATAGCAACGGGTTTGGTTTTTCAGGCTTTTTATCTGTATGAAACAGAAATACCCTGCCAAAATATACAAATATCTCCAGAGAACAGACTTTCTATCAAACATTTATTCATTCATCTCTTCAGCAAGCATGACTATTCTATGCCAGGCACAGAGAACACAAGGAGCAACTTCAAGGAGCTTGTAGTCTAGTTCTATGATTTGCATACTTTTTAATTTTTTTTCCCCCAGATAACTCTTTTTTTTTTTTTCCCCTCAAGTGGAATCTTACAGGAACGTCAGCTCCTACGTAAAAGAGATAAGACAGAGGCACCTCCGACTAAAAGGGATATGTGGGAGGGAGGTGGAGGAGCCACAAAAACTCAACTTCCCTTGTTCCTTAGAAGCCAATTTCTCTCCAGAAGTCAATTAGAAAACCACTGGTCTAGACTTCCAAACATCTGGATTTTCGGCAAATGTTTAGATTTTCCTTCTGTCCATATGACAGACATCAGTATAAGTACAATGTTTCTGTTCATTCTCTTGTCAATATGCATGTCACCCTCTGCTTTTTCTCAAATCCCCTAGCCCTTTATTGTTCTTTTTTTACTCTTCCCACTCACTATTCTTCCATTCTTTCCATCCCCAGCATGCCGCCTCCCACATTAAAAGCACTGTACGCCTGTCATGATTCTTAGCTACATGTGGTAAACAAAAAAGCAGGTCCCATTTTTCATAGAACCTTGGGATAGTGGATCTGTGCAGAGGCCCCCAAGTGGAAGAAGCTGCAGCTCAGACTGAAGCACTGGGTTGTATATAAAACGCAAACAGAAGCCACTGCACGTGGCTCATAAGGAAGGGTTCTTTATACAGTTTGCGGAACAGACTACGGGGTGGGGGGGAGGGTATTGGTTCTGTGCCAAGGTGTTTCTGTGTTAGGATTTCACGGATTTATTATTATTGTTATTTTACTTTCAATTTTATTTATGGAAAATAGTACTAAGTAAGCATAAAGATAAAATTTAAAATCATTCAAGTGTTCCTGTCAGAGCACTAGAAGGTTTGATCACCATTTGATGGGACAGTGACCCTCTGACAGAGCGGTCAGTCCGGGCTATTCCTTCAGCCCTCAAAGGGGCTTGATCTAAGACTTCAAAGCCAAGGCAGTAGTGACCCTGTCACTGACATGGTGCTTGTCACTCACTGTGCATGCCCTAAATAGCCAAAAGAGCAAAAGAGCAAAAGCTCTCCCTTTGAAGAAAACACTATCATAGAGCAACTAAGATGAGCAATGACAAAAGTAGACAAGGTCCCTGCACCCATCTAAGAATAAGAGAGACAGAAAGGGGAATGGGAGGAATAACTTATTTGCTCAGAAATATAATAAAAAATAAGATTGTGAGAAACGAACTGATACTGAAACGAAGGCTGACGGTCCTCTGGAATGAGCCAGTGCTGTTACAACTCTAAATGTCTTCCACCCAGGTTAGTTAACAGCCACTACCCCAACCCTTCTTCCATCAATAACCAATGATCCAGCTAAAAAAAAAGAAAAAAAAAATTCTTAGCTGGGTCTCAGGATCTTGATCCAGGTCTGGGAACAATGTCCATATAACTGGTCACTGCTGTGCTCTACGATCTATTATAAAGTTTAAGTACTACTCATGATGAAAACCTATTTATACAGAAAAGTGTTTAGGTGGAATTTCAAAGAAAAACTAGACATACTACAAGTTCATTTCCCAGGCCACCATTTTTAGATGCATATGTGTTTTACATGTTCACTGTCACGAGAATACCTCATGTTACATTCAAGTAGAAAAATTCTTTACCTTTTGTTTCCTTTATCTAGTTAGAATCAAGTATACAGAATTTTTTAACACTGACATTATGTGATTAAATTGATGTGCTCACATATACATTCAACCACCTCAACCCTTCTGGAATGGCACTGCCTTTTTAACTAGTCTGTTAGGCAGAAGAGCGATGTTGTATCCCCAGGATCCAAATTAGTGACTTCTAGAGTAGAAGATCTCAAAAAATAACTGCTGAATAAATGCATTATGAGCTTATTAAAATGCCATAACTCTCAAGTACAAAACTCAAGACCAGACCCATGTCACAAAGTTATTAAAACAATTTTAATAAATTTTAGGAAACATAATGTGAGAATCCCACTTCCAAATTTCCTCCAACCCTTATCAGATCACTTCTGAATATATCAGGAAGAAAAGGAAGGAGCGGAGGGTGACATTATACAAGAATCAGAGAGTAGGGCCTGAAATTATCATATTCCCAAAGCAACTCATACAGTACCTTAAATACAATTTCAAGCGTAATTAGACAAAGTATTTATAAGTCAATATATAGTTTTTTTTTTCTATATAGTTTACAAATATATGCATAGATGTTATATCATTGAATATTTACAACAGCCTATTATGCCCACTGGAAACCCTGGTGGAGTAGTGGTTAAGAGCTACAGCTGCTGACCAAAAGGCCAGTAGGTCGAATCCACCAGGCACTACTTGGAAACCCTATGGAGCAGTTCTGCTCTGTCCTATAAGGTCACTATGAGATGGAATCAGTTCGACAGCAGAGTTTGGTTTCTGGTTTATCATGCCCATAAGGTGCCCTAATGGTGCAGTGGTTAAGCGTGCAGCTGCTAACTGAAGGTCAACAGTTTGAACCCACCAGCCACTCCACAGGAGAAAGATGTGACAGTCTGCTTTCCTAAAGATTATAGCCTTGGAAGCCCTATGAGGTGGTTCTACTCTGTCTAATAGGGTCGCTATGAGTCAAAATCAACTCGATGTCAATGGGTTTGGTTTATTACACCCATTTTATACGTAAGAAAACTGAGAATCAGAGAAGCTACTCTAGAAAGCAAAAGAGAAAGGGGATGGATACCTATACTAAATTCACAAATGCTTGGCCTAAGCCTATAAGAAGTCTTTGACACAAAATAAACATATACAGGCAACTCCTATTCATTCACTGGCTGTCAGACCAATTGTCATTTCATCCAAGGTGTCTCCTTAATAGCCTATACTAGGTCATATCTCTCTACTTTGTGTCTTCCAAGTTTCTTGATTTCTCTACACTCATACAACTTGATTATTTTTACATAATTAATTATCTTCCTAGCAGAATGCCTAGAATCAGAATACAAACAAGTTACAGACATTCCAGCAGCTACTGGAAAGAAGTCCATCTAACTCATTTCTCTTTGTTTATGCCCAAGACCTGTTACAGGATCTGGCATTTGCTGGATGTATGAATAATAGATGAACGGGCCTAAAGTAAAGGAGGCACACTTGATTCGGAATTAAGATGCGGTTTAAAGCCCAGGACAGCTTAATGTAAAATGAAAGAGAGAAATCCTGATATTCTATGGGGGGAGTATACCACAGAATGTCACACCAGATCAAAGACAGAAGTGATACTTTACGGATTATAAAACTAAGAGAAAAGAAACAGTACTTATGGGAAACTTCATCTATCTATTAATTCCAGAATTCTGAATTTATTAAGGAAGAATGCTGATGGATTCTTTTTTTTTCTTTCTACCTTCTTTAATTTACTAGTAAAAAAAATTTTTTTTAATTGTACTTTAGATGAAAATTTACAGAACTGTCTTCTCATTAAACAACTAGCACACATATTTTTTGTGACATTGGTTAACAACTCATGACATGTCAACACTCTCCCTTCTCAACCTTGGGTTCCCTATTACCAGCTTTCCTGTCTCCTCTTGTTCTAATCCTTGCCCCTGGGCTGGTGTGTCCCTTTAGTCTCATTTTGTTTTATGGTCCTGTCTAATCTTTGACTGAAGGGTGAACCTCGGGAGTGACTTCATTACTGAGCTAAAAGGGTCTCCAGGGGCCATATTCTCAGAGTTTCTCCAATCTCTGTCAGGCCAGTAAGTCTGGTCTTTTTTTGTGAGTCAGAATTTTGTTCTACATTTCTCTACAGCTCTATTTGGGACTCTTTTTTTATTGTGATGCTTTTCAGAGCAGTTGGTGGTGGTAGCTGGGCACCACCTAATTGTGCTGGACTCTGTTTGGTGGAGGCTGTGGTAGTTGTGGTCCATTAGTCCTTTGGACTAATCTTTTCGTTGTGTCTTTGGTTTTCTTCATTCTCCCTTGCTCCAGACGGGGTGAGACCAGTAAAGTATCTTAGATGGCCGCTCACAAGCTTTTAAGATCCCAGACGCTACTCACCGAAGTAGAATGTAGAACATTTTCTTTATAAACTATGTTATGCCAATTGAGCTAGATGTTCCCGAGACCATGGTCCCCAGAGCACTCAGTCCAATAATTGGGTCCCTCAGGGAGTTTAGATGTGTCTATGGGAACATAGACAGATTCTTAATTGCTTCGCATTATGCTTTTATTACTTGGGTTATGGAAGCAAATACAGGAACTTTTCTCTAGATTTGATTCTAAGATAATAAATATTTTGGTGAGCTATATACTAGAGGAATCTAGACAGAAAATCATTTTCTAAGCAGATCACTTAAGCGCTAATGAGTAGCACACTAGGCATTATCAGTTATGGATTCAGGTTTTAGGAAAGCACATTTTCAAAGTTCCAGATAAAAATTTAAATTTAAGCCCACAGGCAAATGCAAAAATGGAACACCTCAAAACTGAGCATCCCAAACACAAAATGTTGGCTTAAATGTGCGTGGTAAAAGGGGTAGCTACAAAATAAAAGACGGAAACTTGATCGACAATATAAAAGTTAGTTTAAACAGGTAAAATGTGTATCCATGTGTTCCACTATGATTATACAAACTGGTTTCGGGGTCAGAGAAGGTTGGATCTGGACATCAGCTTAGGAACCCACCAGCTAGGAATTTAACCTCTTAGTTTGTCCATCTAGAAAGTGGAGATAAAATTTACCTCATAAAGCTTTTGTGGAGATTAAATCAGAGAGTTTATATAAAGTGCTTAACATGGTTTGTGGCTAGGTAGTGCTCAGGTAGATATGTGTGTGTGTGTGTGTGTGTGTGTGTGTGTGTGTGTACCAGTGTAGTGATGGTCCTACTATATTAATAGCAGTATTACATTGTTATCTTCACCAGGGTGGTGATGGGGTCAGATGGCCAGTGGCATTATCATTGTTATTAGCATCACAGCATCATCAAGATCATCATCATTAGTCCCAATAATATGAGTCTTGGACAAAGAGGAAGTGTTTTTAAGTTACTCTAAAAAACACCAACAACAACAACAAAGGTATAACAAACAACAAGCTTAATGGCTAGAACATATGTGCCATAACAGTCAAAAAGCAGAATAAATTGAATTCTATTTTATTTCTGCTTCTTTATCAAGGTAAATGACAGTGAACACTGAAAGACAGAAAAATGTGCTTAAGACAGAATTGAAGCCCTGAGATTAAAAAAAAAAAAAAATCTACGCACACACTAACAACAACAACAAAAAGAACCCAAACCTGTTGCTATCGAGTCGATCCCGACTCACTGAGATTTTATAGGACAGGGTACAATTTCCCTATAGAGTTTCCAAGGAGCTGCTGGTAGATTTGAACTGCCAACCTTTTGGTGAGTAGCTGAGCTCTTAACCACTGAACCACCAGCGCTTCAACCACACACTACTGCTATGTGTAAACCCAAATTATTCTGTGGAAATGGAATAATTTGCAGGCAAATGTGATCACATCAGCATGGTGGATAATATTTGTGTTGCCATGAGAAACAGGAAAGCAGCCAAAACCTAGAGGCATGCAATTGTGAAACCCATGTTGAAAAGGTTGGCAGGAGATGAATTTTTAAAATTGCAGATCAGTGAACATTGATCGCTGATGAAATCTTGCACAGATGTTTTGTCAGCACACAGTAAAGGGAGCAGTGATCACCAAATACTAAGTCAGGGATATTGAATCAAAGCTTGGACTATCTGACCTCAAAGTTTCTTCCCAAGAGACTCTCAGAATCAAAATCCTATGATTCCATAATTTTAGACAAATCAAATAAGATAGAACAGTAATGGAACTCCAGAGTTCAGTCTCTGCTACTAGGCAGGCTTCAAATAAATCATTTCAGGAAAAAAAAGTGTCTCTCCCGCTTTGAATAGCTAAATAATAAAGCATCTGTCTGCCTTTGATGGAAACCTGGCCCTGAATCCTCTGAGGTGACTCATTTGAGGAATATGCCATTTTGTTTTGGGTTAATCTTGCATACAGTGATATTGTGACACAAATTCTAACATAGAATGGTACTATACATTCTAGCCACAAATTAAATTGAATAAATTAAATAAAACAAATGGTCATACACCAGTGAGAGTTTCCTAATTAGAATGGTTGAAACTAATTGTTGGTTTTTTCAAATGTTTTATAGATTGGTAGGAATTTACCCTTTGAAGGACTTTTTCTTATGCAAATTTTTTAAAAACCACAAAATTTTTGCAGAGTTCTTAAAAAATAATGTTGTTTTTTGTTATGGGTTGAGCTGTGTTCCCCAAAAGTGTGTGTCAAATTGGATAGGCCATGATTCCCAGTATGGTGTGATTGTTCACCATTTTGTCAAGTGATGTGATTTTCCTATCTGTTGTAAATCCTACCTCTATGATGTGGAGGAGGCAGGATTAGAGGCAGTTATATTAATGAGACAGGACTCAATCTACAAGATTAGGTTGTATCTTGAGTCAATTTCTTTTGAGATATAAAAGAGAAAAGGGATTAGAGAGACGGGGGACCTCATACCACCAAGAAAGAAGTACCAAGAGCATAGTGTGTCCTTTGGACTTGGGGTCCCTGAGCTGAAAAGCTCCTAGACCAGGGAAAGATTGATGGCAAGGACCTTCCCCAAGAATTGACATAGAGATAAAGCCTTCCCCTGGAGGTGGTGCCCTGAATTCAGCCTTCTAGCCTCCTAGACTGTGAGAGAATAAATTTCTCTTTGTTAAAGCCATTCACTTGTGGTACTTCTGTTAGAGCAGCATTAGATAACTAAGACATCATTTTTAGCTGCCATCGAGTTGGCCCCCAATTTATGGTGACCCCATGCACAATGGAACAAAATGCTGCCCGGTTCATGATCAAACAGTTGGGATTCACAGGGTTTTCACTGGCTGATTTTCAGAAGCAGATCACCAGGACCTTCTTCCTATTCCATCTTTATCTGGAAGCTCCCTGAACCCTCTTCATTATCATAGCAACAATGCAAGCCTCCACTGACAGATGGGTGGTGGCTGTTCATGAGATGCATTGGCTGAGAATTGAACCTGGGTCTCCTGCACGGATCCTACCACTGAATCACCACGCCCCATTACATATAATAGAAACTGTCCACTTGCATCTTCAAATCCAATTAATTTCCTTAATAATTTAATAGCAGCAAAAACTGTATTCTAAACATTGCTATTTCCTTCTAGGAAAGAATTCTGTAATAAAATGGTATTCTTCAGCAAAGACCCTTGATGTTGGCACAATGCAGCAGGAGGAGAAGGCATCAAGAATGCCAGGAAGGAGTGGTCCATGACATAGGAGGTAAGCCAGGGCAGGGTTAAGTCACAGAAACCAAGAGAAGGAAGTGTTTCAAGAAGGACGTAGAAGTCAAGTAAGGTAAAAACGACAAAGAGGCAGACATTAGATTTGTCATCATGGAGGTTACTGATGTTCTTCACAAAACAAAAACAAAAGCATCCTGTCAAAGAGTTAGACATCCCACGGGTTGTTAGAGAGTGTGTGGTAAGGAAATGGAGAGAGCAACTATAAAGCTATCACCGTTTGCAAAAAGTTGTTGTGAAGGAAAGCAGAGAAATGGATGGAATGGTAATTTAAGGGGCACTATTCTGTCACATGGAAACCCTGGTTGCATAGTGGTCACATGGAAACCCTGGTTGCATAGTGGTTAAGTGCTACGGCTGCTAGCCAAAGGGTCGGCAGTTCGAACCCATCAGGTGCTCCTTGGAAACTCTACAGGGCAGTTCTACTCTGTCCTACAGGGTCGCTATGAGTTGGAATCGACTCGACGATACTGGGTTTGGTTTTTTGGTTTATTCTGTCACGTGAAGCCCGGGTGGTGCAGTGGTTAAGAGCTATAGCTGCTAACCAAAAGCCTGGCAGTTCGAATCCACCAGCAGCTCCTTGGAAATCCTATGGGGCAGTTCTACTCTGGCCTATAGGGTCGCTATAAGTCAGAATAGACTCAACAGCAATGGGTTTATTTATTCACATGGGACTGCCACATTTACTCAGTTTCAGGCTCTCTTCTCTCTCACACATATACACATTTATATATATATACACACACATATATATATGTAGGTATACATATATGGAGCTCTTGTGGTGCAGTGGTTAAAGTGCTTGACTGTGAACCAAAAGGTTGACGGTTTGAATCCACCGGCCATTCTACAGACAAAAGATGTGTCAGTCTTCTTCCATAAAGATTTCAAACCAAACCCATTGCTCTTGAGTCGATTCTGGCTCATAACAACCCTACAGGAGACAGTGGGACTGCCCCATATAGTTTCCAAGGGGCACCTGGTAGGTTTGAATTGCTGATCCTCTTGTTAGCAGCTGTAGCTCTTAACCACTACAGCCTTGGAAATCCAATGGAGCAGCTCTACTCTATCCTCTAGGAAATCGACTCTACGGCAATGGGTTTGCTTTTTTTGGTGTATATATATAAATACACCAGCGGAAATGATTGAGTGGAGGAGAAAGTAATATTACAGGAGTAGAGAAAGAATATGTGCAGAATCAAAGTTCAAAGCTCTTCATAAGATGACGGGACACAAAGCAGTAGCACCAGCAGCTGCATTGCTAACATTTACCGTCCGCTTTCTATATGCCAGACACTGTCTTAAGTGTATTACTTATACTAAAACTTGGATAGACTGGCCTTTAAGAAAAGTGGTTTTATAGAAAGAGAAGAAGGTATAAAAATTATTTCGGAGAGCAGGAATGAAAACATACTAACAGGAGGGCAAGAGACTGTTCAGCCGTACTGAGTGTCTGTCTGAGATATGTGAGGCTGAAAAGGGAAAATCTGTGTTTTTCTTCAGCAATGTTCAACTCCTTGGGTGCAGGCGTGAGATCTATGGGTGGCTGAGATTACCCAGGGCTGGAGATTTGTTTGTCTGATGAGCACAGTGAAAGAAGAAATGGAGAAGGAATGTAAGGTTATTTGCAAGGGAAGAATTACGATGTTTTCCTTTTGATTGTTACCCAAACCCATAGGTGTATTTTATAACATTCTTTGTGATTGGTCTCTGATTACTTTTCCAATTTATATTTTGTCCTTCACCCATATATCATCCCTAAGCCCACGTACAGATTCAGCTCCTTGTACATGGCTAAATATGTTAGGTGCTGTATCATCTTTATGCCTTTGCTCGCACTGCCCCCCTTTCTGGGCTCTCTCTGCCCTGGCTTCCTCTTCACCTGGCACACACTTCACTGGTCTTCTAAGCCTCAGCTCTACACTCAGCTCCTCTGTGCTCCTACAGCCCACAGCTTGCCTTTATTCTGGCATGTCTCACCTTAACTACGAGTGTGAGACTTCACCTGCCTTCACCAACAGACGGTGATAACTCCTAGAGGATGACACTCTGTTTTACTTAGACTGATACATCTGGTACCAACCCCAGTCCTTGGCACAAAGTAGATGCTGAAAATAAACGTGTTGAATAACTGCATGAAAAATGATTGATTGGATGAAACAATGAACGGCGCGTATATTCACTTACAAACAGATTCCAGAAGACGCACTGCCCAAATGTAAAAGATTCAATCTTCCGGTCAGTAAAATCTGCCTCGTGAAAGGCAAATAAGGAATCTGATGAGACTCTTTCATCTATGATCTTCAAGCAAGGATGGAAATTAATATTTGCTGTTTTACCAGGTGCTAAGTGATAAATTTTTAAGTGATAAAAGGAATCCCTAGATGGTACATGCAGTTAACAGAATCAGCTGTTGGAGGTTCAAGGCTACCCAAAGGTGTTTTGTAAGACAGATCTGGCAATCTACTCCCAAAAAGCAGCCACTGAAAACCCTACAGAACATAGTTCTACTCTGACACACATGGGGAGTCACTGTGAGTCAGAGTCAACTCCACAACAACGTTTTTTTTTTTTTAGGGTTTTTTTTTTTTTTTTAGGTGATAAGAGAATAACTCACAAAAAAGAGAGAGAGAGAGAAAGACATTTAAAGTCAGCCTGGACTGAGAGGAAACAATCAGAGCAACCAACATCAGTACCAAAGACTTTAAACAAACCAGAAAAAGGCAGGTTTAAACAGGATGTCCTGGAAACTTCCCTTAATAATAACCCGAATTTACATACAAACGCATATTCATTCATCTATCCTTACCGTATGTTATTGCCTCCTAGAAAGAGACCCACATTAAAGTCTAAATAACAATAAAGCAATGGTTAGCTGGCCAAGATATTGGAGGAGGGTTCAAATACTTAAAATAGAGAACAATATGAATAATTTAGCCTTGCAGTGCCATTTCCCTAAAAGCATAAGAGTGTGTATGTGTGCGAGTAATTGTGTAAGTGCATGTGTGTGTGTTTGCATGTGTCTATATGTGTGTGAGTGTGTACGTCTGTGTGTAAGCATGTGTGCATGTATGTGCATACGCTTTTTAATAATCTGCAAATATTCTGTGGTCTGGGGCATCTTTGGCTGCATGAGTTACTCGTCTCCCTTGGGAAAAATTCTGTCATCTCTGTAGAAGCTTAAATAAGATATGAAAGTAATTCTCTGCTTCCTGCTTTCAAATACATTGCTTTGTATTCATGCGAATGTTCAGCTCTGTCGCTTGGAAAATTCCGGAGAAGTACTACCCTACATAACTGTGAAGAAAAAAATGAGTTACCCATCATTTCGAAGAACATATTTTTACATTTCCTTTAAATATGTAGGATTTACAATACTAAAATCACTTGCTTCATCAGTCCATGTCTTACATCATGAAAGCAAGTGTGTAAAGCACTCATTCTGACTCATACATTTTTACCCAAAGCTAGTTGGGGCTTGGTAATTACCTACCATTGAAGAAAAGTTAGCATTCCCCATCTCCAAATTATGAATAAGAGAATAAGTGGTTAAGAGTAACTATTCTGAACTGATTAAGTTAATTAAATTTTAATTAGGTAAAGTTTTATTCTGCCAGATTTCAACTTAAAAAATATAATAATGATTCCGTTGAATACACAAATCACAAATGTTTAATAGTAATGCACTAAACTAAAACAGTCATCTTTCTTTTCTGCTAAGCATTTTTTCACTTCACAAGATTTTCAATCAAAAGATTTTCTGTGTATTGAATATTTTTAAAGTTAGAACATCTTAGTTACACTACACAGTTTAAAAAAGGAATGAAATAAATCTTTATGGAAAAGAACATATGCAATACATATTAACTAACTATTCTCAAGCCACCGAAGTAAAGCTAGAGATGTTCAACTTTTACATGTTCATTTTTTATTCCAATTTCAAGACATTTGGAAATCTGAATATGAGCAAAAGCAGTGAAAAGCTCAGCAGCTCAGTACAAATTACTTTGGATGTATCTCCCCTATATATTTAATTTATCATTATGATTATGT
This sequence comes from Elephas maximus indicus, assembly GCF_024166365.1. Taxonomy (NCBI): domain Eukaryota; kingdom Metazoa; phylum Chordata; class Mammalia; order Proboscidea; family Elephantidae; genus Elephas; species Elephas maximus. The sequence goes on along the minus strand of NC_064833.1, from coordinate 53,514,772 downwards.
GTATTTTCTTCAAATTCCTTTAATTATGAATGTTTCATCTATTCAGACTAAGTTTTAAAGCCTCCAGATTTACGTCTACACCCAGGTGTACCATTAGGATGAAACTCATCTAAGTTTTAGGAAGATTCTAATCAAGAGATTCACAGATGTCTTCCAAAGAGTGCAAAATAGAAACAGATACATTTCATTTTTTCTCTTTTCTGATCCACCATAGCTGAAATTGTGCTCCAGGCAGCTGCACTGGTTATTCAGACTTTGTGAACCATAAGGATAATAATATTTACTTAAATTTACTACCAAGGAATCAGGTTATAAAGTTGACTACTCTTTTGATGATAAATTCGACAAGCAATTAATTTATGGTCTGCTACTAAGCCTTCAGGTCCCTGGGTGGTACAAATAGTTTGCACTTGACTACTAACATAAAAGTTGATGGTTCAAACCCACCCAGCAGCACTGCAGACGAAAAGCCCGGAAATCTGTTTCTATAAAGATTGCAGCAAAGACAACCCTATGGAGCAGTTCTACTGTAACACATGGGATTGCCATGTGTTGCAATAGACTTGAAGGCAATGTTTTGTTTTTGTTTTTTTACCAAGTCTTCACTTTGTATAAGACTAGTGACAGAATAATCTTTAGCACATTCACTTTTCAATTCTAAGACTAGCTCTATAAAATTGGACCCAATGTGTTCTCAGATGATGCATTTGTTTTGAGAAACGAAGTAAGAGAGGTTGACCCTTCCTTGCCAAAAGTAGGTAGTCACCTACGTGGAGATATTTGACGTGCTAAAACTTAAAGTGTATCTACAAGATCTCCCCCAGCGTTACCAACTGCACTGAATTCCCAGATAATTAATGAGACCCTTCAATGAGTAAGGTGCTAATGCTAGGTACATGTGCCTGAAATTCTACATGTAGGAAGGGGAAATGGCTAAAAGTATTTGAAAGGGAAGGCCAAAAAGACCAAAGGCAAATTGTCATCATTCATTGCTTAAATCTACTCCTCCTCTTGGTCTCCTAGTTTTTAAACCATTACCACTCAAAATGAAATCCTGAAGCCTGTACTTTTAATTCTTCTGATAGCCTGATACCTCAAATTATATTAAGGCCCACAATGTAGGTCTAAAATGTAAGTTTGTAATGGACTGTGAAGACCCATCCACTTCATGGAAATGCTTTTGTAAAACGTTTGGGTTGTAAGCTGCTGTGTGGCGTTTGATCCTGAGATCTCGGTGTGTTTTAATATCGGTGCTACAACATCTTCACGTAGGTTGACAGTTCTTTAGAAACATGAAGTCATGGGAAGCATAAGAGACATAGGTTTGGGGTAGCTCCCTCTAGAATTGGTGTAGAAGCTACCTTAATTACAGTGGAAGATATCGCAAGGTTATAGCAGCTGTAGAAATGAATCAGGTTCCAAAAAGAATCTGAGTAAAACTCTTCTACATGATCTAGAATTTTTTAAAACATTGGCGTGTGAAGAGGCTTATGTACAATAATTTTGAATTTTCACTGCTCTGACCTAAAATGGGAGAATGATAGGATGGCCATTTTGCAATTTGGTAGAAACTAAGAAATGCCTCAGAAGGGGAAATTTTTCACATTGTAGGAAGCAATTTGAGAAGATTTTACTATGTTCTGCTTGCAATATGACTTTATCATCTGGGGGAGGTTGTATAGTCCCAATAGTGAGTTTGCACAGAAAACACAGCTGCATCTAATTCAAGAAAGCAAACAGGTAAAGGGTGAACTCTTGGCCCAGTGCTGCACTGTCTAATATGGTGGACAATGGACACATCTGGCTACTGAACACTGGAAATGTAGCTAGTGTCACACTTCACATTTTAAAACTGGAGCACTGTAAAAGAAAATGTAAACTATCTCATTAATAACTTTTGTTGATTACATCTTGAAATAATATTTTGAATATACTGAAATAAATAAAACATTAAAATTAATTTAGCCTGTTTCTTTTTCTACTTTTTTTTTTTTAATGTGGCTACTAGAAAATTTAAAAGCATCTATGTGGCTAATATTATAATGCTATTGGGCAGCACTGGTCTAGTTTATTGAGTGGGTAAAACAACACCTTTTAGAAAACGTTTCAGTGGCTTCTGGAACAACATCAAAGGTTATTTTATGCAAATTTTGAGGGGCTGAAGTGGCCACTGCATCATTCCCACATAGGAGCGAGGGAGTACAAACAAGGTTTGTAAAAGTAACCTCACAAAGTTGCAAGGCAGGGCTTTCCAGGAACTCATTAATTACTGTCTCAAGAGGGGCAAACCCTATTTTGCCATAAAAGGAGTCACTGGCTTGGGTGATTAAGAGGGAAAACAAAAATATGGAGGAATGTTTACCATACATACCAACTATAAGCAAGCGCTCAACAATTCTCCATACTCCTTCTCAGGGTATCCTCTAAAAGGAACTCTTCATATGCAATGGAGTCTTCAGACACGTGCACAATTAGGCCTCAGGGAAGATGGTACGTCTCAGTTAAGAGGCATAAGGCCCAGACTTGAGTGATGTGTTCAACAGAAATGTCCTGAAGCCAGAACGCTGGTGGCAGCAGAAACTAACAGGAGGCTCCCAAAGAGGCAGATGAACCTCTGGAAAGAATTCAGAGGTCTGGCCAACATTCCCCACCATTCCTCTACTTCTGTCCTACCAAGCAGAGAGTCTCCATCCACAGATAACCTTCAAGAACCTGCCTGTGACTTTACAAAACTCTGAGTCCACAAAAAGCTGGACTAGCAACTGTTTAAGTGGCACAATTAATACACATACTGTTTCCTCTGTGTTTTCTTTTCATGTCATATAATGAACCAAAGACATTCTGGGGTTAATGTCACAAAATACTGTATTCACTTACTTTATGCAAATTTTTGTCCATAGAGGGAAGAGACATGTTTGTGAAAAGCATCCTCAAGATTGAAACTACCTGAACAATACTTATTCTTCTGTGTATTGACATTATTGACATTAAAAAATTAAAAATACATCATTTAGTTATATACATAGAAAGATAACAAATAGAGAAATATAAATTACTTTTATTTTGAGGAAAAATCTCTATTGAATTCATACTTAAAATGTAATTTAGAAATCTGGTATAATACAACATTGGTCTGCAATATGGATTATACTTGTCCCAGGATTTGTGGAAGATCATCTACTGGGGAGATGGAATACAATTCTGGACCTTCTTTCTATAATGATTTTATCTTATCCTTCTTTATTTCTATTTTGAGTATGCTTTAGTAGATTTATATAATTTATCAATAACCAAATACTTTGGGGTATACCAAAAAATTCAATCTTTAAAATAAAACATTTTAGATATCATTGCAATAATTAACTGCACAGTTAAAATAAAGACATCATTTAATAATGAACAGTCTAAGTTCAATCCACACTGAGCCACTTTTAAAGGTTTACTAAAACTTGTACACTGATAATTAAAAATGGACAATTTAAATTATGAAGATCTTTACATCTTCTTAAGATTCTGTATCTGCATTTCTGAGTCCCTATAGCCCTAAAATATGTTCCCCACTATGTTAAAGTGTGAGTGCATCACTGTTCTCTTTAACTAGCTTCTCATGGTACACATGAAATCAGAAGAACACAAACCTGAAACGAAAAAATTTTACTCCAAAGCAAGAGCTGGAAGTCATAAAAACACAGGAATCCTAAAAGAGTGCAAGCCTTTGATCAAAGAACCCAAAAGAACAACGCTTTGCAATTCCAAATTTTAACTTAATTCCTCTAGTTGTCTATTCAGGTAGAATTCATTTGTCTATTCAGGTAGAATTCAAAAACATTCTCTGTTAAATGTTGTTCTTTAAGGATGTTTCAAGGCAGAAGAAAAATTATTCAGATTAAAAAAAGGCTGTTTTAATTAAGAGTTTATTTATACTATGCTTTTTTTTTTTTTAGGACCCACCTTAAATTCACTGGGAAAAAAAAAACGGATTATAGATAGAGTTTATTGGCTCAAGGATCAAGGAAGAGCCTCCATGGGAAAGAAGGCATCCTTATATACTTTTTAGTCAAAACATCAGGGGAAGATACACAAGGGTAATACAGGTGAAACTCATTTTTAAAATGACCCTTTATGGAAATCCTGGTGGCACAGTAGTTAAGAGCTACAGCTGCTAACCAAAAAGCCAGCAGCTGAATCCCCCAGGCGCTCCTTGGAAACCATATGGGGCAGTTTTACTCTGTCCTATAGGGTTGCTCTGAGTCAGAATCCATTCGATGGCAATGGGTTTGGGTTTTTAAAGGAAATTTGGTGTAATGTAGGAATGGCAATGGCTTTGGCTGCATTAAGTAGGATACTGAAGCTGTTCAGGCTGCTAATATTAGAATCAAATTAGAATCTTACTCTACTAACCCCCAGGCCGGCTATCTTTCTAGTCAGTAGTTCTTAGCCAGGGATACCACTGAAATCACCTGTGGGCCTTCAGGTAGTACATTTACTAAAACCCCAAGAGCCCAGAGATCTGATTCTATATGTCCACAGAGACAGCCTGACACACACCTTGTGGCAGAAGCACTGCACAGCCCCCCACCCCCCAACTCCCCTCAAAGTCATGGAGTAGACAATTAGCAGTTTCTGAGATCCACTTATGTTTTCTCTTGTGGGCCCATGCTACACCATCAACCCAGGAAACCCTCTTTGCCTGGAAAATGTCTACTAATTCTTCTGGGAATTTCTTTATAGAGCATCTCCTGACCATTCTTCCCCTGTCCTGACAACTCTTCACCCATAAGCTATTTTAGGTCCCACGGCAGAGTTTTAAGTTTTCTTCACATTCCTGCCTGTTCCTTGATAACTAAAATTCCACACAGTAGCTTGTAAAGAAATATCAACAGACTTCAGTAAGGAATTAAAACTCATATTAAAAAATTTCAGTTTTTCTATACACAATGAGGTAAAACATATAATGAAGTGAAAACTATACATATTCTGTCAATGGATTCTACTGGGTGTCCCAGGGATACAGTCATATAATAGGAAAATAATGATGAACATGTCTTCTCTCTTCCAACAGGTATATGCCTTTTTTTTCCTTCTTTCCTCATTATATTGACTGGAACTTCCAAAACAATATTCATAATAGTCAAAGTGATCTTGCTGTAGTTGTTTTCTCTTGACTTAACTAGAAATATTTCCATCAAATCACCATTATTCATGATGTTGATCAATAAATAGGCTATTTAAGGAGATAGTCATGTAATTGTATCCTACTAAGACGGTTTTTTGTTCATTAAAAAAAAAAGTTATGGAAATCAGAGTTTGTCAAAAGCTTTTTGAAATTCTTTGAAAGAACCATATAGTCTTTCTCTATAACCTGTTAATACAGTATACGATATTAACAAATTTCTTATTTTTAAACAATCTTTATCTCCCAGGTTGAGTTTCACTTGGTCATTTTTTTTTTCGTATATTGTTTAATTCAATTTTATTCAAGATTCTTACACTGAAATTTGTGTTGGTAATACTTTATGACTTTCTGTTTTATACGTGCCACATTTTAAGTGATGTAATGTCAATATGGCACTCTAATACAAATTCATTCTTCCATCACCTTAATTACTACACATCTCTTATTCACAGTACCCTGGTCCTGTCTCAGTCGGCCATTGTTTCTGGGTACACTGAGGTAGATCATTTAATAAACAGAATAAATCCTCCTCTTCTTCAAGAGAGGTCCATTGGTTTCATTTAACTGTGGAGATCATAAGACACCAGGGGTCAAGATGAGATTGGATTTTATTATAATTATGATCAAAATATTTTATATAAAACTACTGTAATTCTATTCTTCCTTTTTTGCTGTTTTCTTTCTTTGGTTATGTTTCCTTTTACATTAACACAACTAAAGCAGTGTGTTAACTGCATGCAAACTTAAGTCAGCTAGACCATCCCTTTGGCTATAGCTGTTAATGCTTATAAATTTGTAACACTGGGCAAGTTATTCAATCTCTCTATGCCTCCGTTTTCTAATATAGTTTTTGGCTAAAAACTATGTTAACTAAAAAATAAAGTTACTGTGAAAATTAAATGACACAATGTACGAAATGTGGTTAGCACTTTACAGGTACTTGAGTCATGTTTCCCTTCCCATCCTTTTTCCAACCCCCTACTTGCTGTTTATGGATACATGTCTATGAAAAAAACTTGTTGCCATCGAGTCGATTCCAACTCAAAGTGACCCTATAGGGCAGAGCAGAACTGCCCTATAGGGTTTCCAAGGACAGGGTAGTGGATTCAAACTACTAATCTTTTAGTTAGCAGCCAAAGTCTTAACCACTGTGCCACCAGGGCTCCACACGTCTATAGGGTATACAATTAATTTCACTCAAATAATTTGGCCTTTGTTCTAGATTCCTGGGAAATACCTCTAAATCTTTGGGAATGCCTGAGTGATTAAAAACCTTTATGTTAATGAGGTGACTTGGCATGTGGGGTTCAGAAGACCCACCACTTGATATCAGCCCAACCTTTAGGGAGGGAAGAGGGCTGGAGATTGAGTTCAATCACATAAGCAAAGTTTCAATCACTCATACCTATGTAATGAAACCTCAGTAAAAACTCTGGATACTGGGAGGCGGGGCCAAGATGGCAGAGTAGTCAGATGCTTTCTGTGGTCCCTCATACAACAAAGAACCAAAAAAACAAGCGAATAGATTATATATGACAATCTAAGAGCCCTGAACATCAAAGGTAAAGTTGAGGAATCAGACTGAGCAGCAGGGGGAGGGAGAGACGGTTCAGAAGCAGCAACAAGTTGCCAGACCTGATCCAGCAGGAACTGGCACCCTGCAGGCTGAATTGGCTGTCGCAAGCGGTGAGGCAAGCAGTGGTGCCCAAGATGTATTTTCCATATCGGGAGAGACCGAGCGGTGGTGAGTCTACTCCAGCCTCCAGAGCCAGTGAAAAGCGACTCTAAATCGGCAAAAGAGAAGTAAGTGTGTCTAACCTACCATGCGAATCAGAAAACACCCTTTTGGGAAAAACTTCTCTCCCATTTACCTGCCGCCTCCCCACTCTGCGCTGGGTCCCAGGCCAGCTTCAGAGATTCCCACATCCCCTGGGCCAGAAATAGGACCTGTCATGCACCCTGGGCCATTTCCCGGCCTAGGAAAGTAAACAAATTAACAAACAGGAAAAAAAACAGTTTGCCGGTTCCCCTAAGCCTGGAGCTCAGGGCAGGCACAGCTCCTTTGCCTAGGCACAGGCATAAGAGGTCCATGGACTTTGAATGCCTTTCACTCCTGTACAGATCTGTGTGGGCCGTTTTCAACAGCGCAAGCCCTCATTAGCACGGTATAACAGGATATATACCTGAAGCCTAACTTCAACTGTATCAGCTGTATAGTGAAATGACTGGTTCGTGACATTTGACATCACTCTGTCTATTATGCAGGGTCCTCACCTACCCACATCAGGGGCCTAAGGACTGGTGGCTCCACCCACACCACCTTACCACCCACGACAGAGGTCCAAGAATAAGTGGTGCCTCCCAGTCCTTACAGTAAATAGCACTGGGAGGGATAGTCTGGCTGCAAAACCTGCCTACCTACGCACTCTAGGGAAGAGGAACCCGCTTTTCTCCCACACACTCAGGGGCAGCTGTCAGCCCCATGCCTTGCTCAGTGACCCCATACTGCAGCCAGATATCTGTGCCTACACCAATCACTTCTGCCCGCCTAGGACTGTAGGTGAGAGCCAGCACCACACACTTGATGACCAACTACCTGGACACCTGAGCTGAATCTATACAAGAAAAGAAAACAGACTCCTAGGCACACATACCTAGTAACAGATCTAACCACCTGGTGATAGGACATTAGAGTTTCAAAGGCTCCAATTATCCAACTAGCTCACATGAGCAGCCCATTTGGGCATATTAAATCAAAACAAAACAAGAAGCTAGGACACAGCAAGCAAACATAAAATAAATAAACATAGTAACTTCTTGATGGCTCAGAGACAACAGTCAATACCAAATGACATAAAGAGGCAGATTATGATGGCTTCATCCAGCACTCAAAACAAAGAATCAAGAAATCTTCCAGAGGGAGATAACTTTCTGGAATTACCTGCAGTAGAATACAAAAGATTAATATACAGAACTCTTTAAGAAATCAGGAAGGAGATCAGGCAAAACACAGAATAAGCCAGGTAACACAGAGACAAAGCAACAGAGGAACTTCAGAAGATTATAGAAGAGCATAGTGACAAATCTAATAGGCTGCAAGAATCCACAGAGAGATAGCAAACAGAAATCTAGATGATTAACAATGAAATTTCAGAATTAGACAACTCAATACAAAGTCCTAAGAGCAAAACTGAGACAACAGAAGTCAGAATTAATGAGACTGAAGATAAAGCACTTGACACCAACTTATTTGAGGAAAAAGCAGATAAAAAAATTAAAAAAAATGAAGAAACCCTAAAATTTATGTGTGACTCTATCACGAGGAATAACCTACGGGTGATTGGAGTAAGAGAATGGGGAATGGGGGGGGGGGGGTAACAGAAAATAGATAATTGTTGAAGATTTGATGGCAGAAAACTTGCTTGATATTGTGAAAGATGAGAAGATATCTATCCAAGATGCTCGTGGAACCCCACACATGGTAGATCCCAAAAGAAAGTCACCAAGACATATTATAATCAAACTCGCCAAAACCAAAGATAAAGAGAAACCCTGGTGGCATAGTGCTTAAGAGCTATGGCTGCTAACAAAAAGGCTGGCAGTTTGAATCCACCAGGCACTTTCTGGAAACTTTATGGGGCAGTTCTACTCTGTCCTTTAGGGTCGCCATGAGTCAGAATCAACTTGATGGCAATGGGTTTAGTTTTGTTTTTTTTTTTTACTGGTAGGCATGAACGAATACTCATCTACAAAGGAGATTCAAGAAGACTAAGCTTGGACTACTCAGCAGAAACCATCCAGGCAAGAAGGTAATGGGATGGCATATATAAAGCCATGAAGGAAAAAATTGCCAGCAAAGAATTATATATTCAGCAAAACTGTCTCTCAAATATGAAGGTGAAATTAGGGCATTTTCAGATAAATGGAAGTTTAGGGAACTTGCAAAAACGAAACCAGAATTATAAGAAATACTAAAGGGATTCCTCCGGTTAGAAAATCAATAACATCAGATAACAACCCAAGACTAGAACACAGGACAGAACAACCAAATATCAACCAAGATAAGGAAGTCACAAAAATAATTCGAAGATACAACACTGAAAATAGGGAAATAAAGATGTCACTACGTAAAAGATGACAACATTAAAACAAAAAAGAGGGATTAAAAAATGTAGTCGTAGATCTTTCAAAGGAGAGGAAGTCAAGGTAATATAAACAAATAAAAGATTGGTTTAAACTTAGAAAAATAGGGGTAAATATTAAGGTAACCACAGAGGAAACTAACCAATCCTACACATAAAAATAAAAAACAAGAAAAACATAAAGACTCAGCAAATACAAAATCAACGACAATGAAAAGAAAACACATAAATGACTCCACACAGAAAATTAAGTGCAACAAAAAAACTATCAACAACACACACACACAAAAGACATCAAAATGACAGCACTAACCTATAATTATGCTGAATGTAAATGGATTAAATGAACCAATAAAGAGACAGAGTGGCAGAATGGATTAAGAAAAACATGATCCATCTATATGCTGCCTATAAGAGACACACCTTAGACTCAAAGATATGAACTAAAACTCAAAGGATGGAAAAAATATATCAAACAGCAATCTTAAAAAGGGCAGGTGTGGCAATATTAATTTCTGACAAAATAGAGTTTAAAACAAAATCTACCACAAAGGATATGAAAGGACACTATATAATGATTAAAGCGTCAATACACCAGGAAGACATAACCATAATAAATATTTATGCACCAATGACAGGTCTTCAAAACACATAAATCAAGCTCGAAAGCATTCAAAAGCGAGATAGACAGCTCTACAATAATAGTAGGAGACTTTAACACACCACTTTCGGTGAAGGACAGAACATCTAGAAAGAAACTCAACAAATATACGAAAGATCTAAATGCCACAATCAACAAACTTGACCTCATAGACACATACAGAACGCTCCACCCAAGAGCAGCCAAGTATACTTTCTTTTCCAACACACAGGGAACATTCTCCAGAAAAGACCACATATTAGTCCATAAAGCAAGCCTTAACAGAATCCAAAGCATTGAAAAACCACAAAGCATCTTTTCTAACCATAAAGTCATATAAGTAGAAATCAGTAACAGAAAAAGAAAGGGAAAAAAAAAATCAAACACATGGGAACTGAACACCTTGCTCGAAAACTGCTAGGATACAGAAGAAATTATGGATGGAATAAAGAAGTTCACAGAATCAAATGAGAATGAAAACAGCCTACCAGAAGCTTTGGGACACAGTAAAAGCAATGCTCAGGGGTCAATTTATAGCAATAAATGTACATATCCAAAAAGAAGAAAGGGCCAAAATCAAAACATTAACCCTACAACTCAAACAAATAGAAAGAGAGGAGCAAAAGAAGCCCTCGGGCACCGGAAGAAAGCAAATAATAAAAATTACAGCAGTATTAAATGAAATAGAGAACAGAAAAAAACAATTGAAAGAGTTAACAAGGCCAAAAGCTAGTTCTTTCAAAAGATCAACAAAATCGATAAACCATTGTCCAAACTGACAAAAGAAAAACAGGAGATGAAGCAAATAACCCGAATAAGAAATGAGATGGGCAATATCAAAACAGACCCATCTGAAATTAAAAGAATCATAACAGCATACCATGAAAATTGTACTCTAACAAATTTGAAAACCTAGAGGAAATGAACAAATTTCTAGAAACATACTACCTACCTAAACGAACACAAACAGAGGTAGAACAACTAAATAAATCTGTAACAAGAGACTGAAAATGTAATTTAAAAACTCCAACAAAAAAAAAAGCCCTGGCCCTTACAAATTCACTGCAGAATTCTACCAAACATTCAGAGAAGAGTTAACACCACTATGACTAAAGGTATTTCAGAGCATAGAGAAGAATAGAATACTCCCAAACTCATTCTACGAAGCCAGCATAACCCAGACACCAAAACCAGGTAAAGATACCACAAAAAAAGAAAACTTCAGATCATGAACATGGACCCAAAAATCCTCAACAAAATTCTAGCTGATAGAATTCAACAGCATATCAAAAAATAATTCACCGTTACCAAATGGGATTCATACTAGGTGTGCAGAGACGGGTCAACATTAGAAAAACAATCAATGTAGTCCATCACATAAATAAAACAAACAAAAAGAACCACATGATCTTATCAATTGATAAAGAAAAAGCATTTGACAAAGTCCAACACCCATTCACAATAAAATCTCTCAGCAAAATAGGAACGCAAGGGAAATTCCTCAGCATAATAAAGGGCATTTACACAAAGCCAACAGCTATCCCCCTGAGAACAGGGACCAGACAAGAAGGCCCTTTATCACCACTTTTATTCAACATTGTGCTTCATGTCCTAGCCAGAGCAATTAGGCTAGAAAAAGAAATAAAGGGCATCCAAACTGGTAAGGAAGAAGTAAAAGTATCTCTGTTTACAGAGGATATGGTCTTGTACACAAAAAACCCTACAGAATCCTCAAGAAAACTACTGGAACTAATAGAAAAGTTCAGCAGAGTATCCAGATACAAGATAAACATACAAAAATCAGCTGGATTCCTATACACCAACAAAGAGAACTTCGAAGTGGAAATCGTCAAATCAATACATTTACAATAACCCCCAAGAAGATAAAATACTTAGGAATAAATCTAACCAGAGATGTAAAAGACCTATACAAAGAAAACTACAAGACACTACTGCAAGAAACCAAAAGAGACTTACATTAAGTGGAAAAACATACCTTGTTCATGGATAGGAAGACTCAACATTGTGAAAATATCTATTATACCCAAAGCAATCAACAGATACAATGCAATCCTGACCCAAATTCCAATAGCATTTTTTAATGAGATGGACAAACAAATTACCAATTTGTTTGGTGGAAAGGGAAGAGGCCCCAAATACGTAAAGCATTACCGAAGAAGAAGAACAAAGTGGGAGGCCTCACACTACTTGATTTTAGAACATATTATACCGCTTGGGTTATACCGCCACGGTAGTCAAAACAGCCTGGTACTGGTAAAACAGATACATAGACCAATGGAACAGAATTGAGAATCCAGACATAAATTCATCCACCTATGAGCAGCTGATATTTGACAAAGGCCCAAAGTCCATTAAATGGGGTATGGCAGTCTCTTTAACAAATGGTGCTAGCATAACTGGATAACCATCTGCAAAAAAACAAAACAAGACCCATACCTCACACCATGCACAATAAATTACTCAAAATGTATCAAAGATCTAAATATAAAATCTAAAACGATAAGAATCATGGAAATAAAAATAGGGACAATGATCAGAGCCCTAATAAATGGTATAAACCAAATATAAACCATAACAATGCACAAACACCAGAAGACAAACTAGACAACTGGGAGCTCCAAAAAATCAAACACGCTCATCAAAAAACTTCACCAAAAGAGTAAAAAGACAACCTACGGAGTGGGAAAAATTTTTTGGCTACGATGTATCCTATAAGAGTCTAATCTCTAAAATCTACAAGATACTGCAAAACCTCAGCACCAAAGACAAATAACCCATTTAAAACATGGGCAAAGGATATGAACAGGCACTTCCCCAAAGAAAACATTCAGGTGGCTAGCAGATACATGAGGAAATACTCAGGATCGTTAGCCATTAGAGAAACGCAAACCAAAACTACAATGAGATACCATCTCACCCCAACAAGGCTGGCATTAATTCAAAGCACACAAAATAATACGTGTTGGAGAGGCTGTGGAGAGACTGCCACACTTACGCACTACTGGTGGGAATGTAAAATGGTACAACCACTTTGGAAATCAATTTGGTGTTTCCTGAAAAAGCTAGAAATAGAAGTACCATACGATCCAGCAATCCCTCTCCTTGGAATATATCCTAAAGAAATAAGAGCCGTCACACGAATAGATATAGGCACACCAATGTTCATTGCAGGACTGTTCGCAAGAGCAAAAAGATGGCAACAACCTAGATGCCCATCACGGATGAATGAATAAACAAATTATGGTATATTCACACAATGGAATAAAACACAACAATAAAGAACAACAATAAATCTGCGCAATGTCTCACAACATAGATGAATCTGAAAGGTATGATGGTAAGTGAAATTAGTCGCAAAAGGACAAATATTTTATGAGACCACTATTATAAGAACCCAAGAAAAGGTTTAAACAGAAGAAAATATTCTTTGATGGTTACGATGGTGGGGAGGGATAGGGGTATTCACTAACAAGATAGTATACAAGAATTATCTTAAGTGAAGGGAAGGCCAGCACACAATACTGGGAAAGTCAGCACAACTGAACTAAACCAAAAGCTAAGAAGTTTCTTGAATACAACCAAACACTTCAAGGGACAGAGTGGTAGGGAACCTGGGGTATATGGTTTCAGGGGATATCTAGGTCAATTGACCTAACAAAGTTTATTAAGAAAATGTTCTGCTTCCCACTTTGGTAAGTGGGGTCTGGGGTCTTAAAAGCTAGCAAGGGGCCATCTAAGATACATCAATTTGTCTCAACCCACCTAGAGTAAAGGAGAATGAAGAGCAACAAAGGCACAAGGAAAATAGGAGCCCAAGAGATGAGGGCCACATAAACCAGAGACTCTTATCAGTCTGAGACCAGAAGAACTAGATGGTGCCCAGGTGCCAGCCATGACTGCCCAGACAGGGAACACAACAGAGTCCCTGAAGAGCAGGAGAAAATTGGGGTGCAGAACTCAAATTCTAGTAAAAAGACCAGATTTAATAGTCTACCTTACACCGAAGGGACCGCAGACAACATGGCCCCTGGACTCTCTGTTAGCCCAAAACTAAACCATTCCTGAAGCCAACTCTTCAGACAAAGATTAGACTGGACTATAAGACATACAATGATACTTGTGAAGAGTGCGCTTCTTAGCTCAAGTAGGTGCATGAGACTAAATGGGTAGCTACTGCCTGGAGGTGAGATGAGAAGGCAGAAAGGGTCAGGGGCTGGTTGAATGGACACGGGAAATACAGGGTGGAAAGGAGGAGTGTGCTGTCAATTATGGGGTAGAGCAGCAAGGGTCACATAACAATGTGTGCATAAATTATTGTATGAAGAACTAACTTGAACTGTAAACTTTCACTTAAAGCACAATTAAAAAAAAACTCTGGACACTGAAGCTCAGGTGGGCTTCTTGGTTGGTGAAAGACAGGCAAGGACAACATGTCTTTGGGATACAAATGCTCCACGTTTAAGGCGCACCCAGACCTCACTTTACGAGCCTCTTCTTTATGCTAGTCCTGATATGTATTCTTTTTTGCTATAATAAGACTGTAATACTAAATATAGCATTTTCCTGAGTTCACTGAGTCGTTCATGTGAATTATCAAACCCAAGGGTTTAGTGGAACCCCCTGAATTTGTAATCAGAGGGTCAAAGTGAGGGAGCCCTGGAGACCCCTGAGCTTGCACTAATGTCTGCAATCTTCGGCTGATCTGGCAGTCTGGAGGACTTTAAGATCTGACCCTGCTCCAGGTGGTTAGAGGAAGAAGAACTCCACTTGCTCTTGGTGTTAGAGAGGAGGACATTCAGAGTTGGTGCTGAAAGACACACTTTAATACAATTAATTACCTATGACATCCTTTAGGGATGTCACCTTTTCTTGCCTAGACTCTGAACCAAAACCTAGAAAATTCACCATTGACTGAAAGCACATTTTACTACTTGCAAATAAAGTAAAAAAAAAAAAAAAAAAAAGTTTTGAAAATAAACCACATTAATAATAACTCAGTTATACTCTGACCTTTGATGGGCTGAACATCCAAAAATTCACTTACATTCCCATAAATGTACTGCTTCAATGTGTTTCCCTCTGCTAACACAGGCAACACCCACATAAGCTGCTTGGTGATATTAACTCATGTTAACAAGGTGAATCATAATATTTTGAAAACATTACAATGGTACTAACAGTTCTGTGTTTGAACACTGAATAAATGTTGAAACAATCAGTGATAACTGTTAACAATAAATTCATGGCCTTTTCTAAGTCAACCACCCCAAAGCAACATTTTCTTTTGTCCACAAACTGTAATTTCTCAGAAAAATTTCTTGATCACACCATTAAGATAGTAAAGATTGTCCTCAATTGTTTTTGGGAAAGTCACTTGCAATGGCAACAGGTGCTGGTTCACTGTACTGCTAACCCTGAAAACACACAAGGCAATGTTTGTCACACCAATCTAACAGCTTTTACAGATGCTGCTGCTTATGTATCGCAGACATACAGTCATGGGTAAATAGCTCTCGAATAATTTCTGTCAACACTTGGCTTTTGCTATCAATGTGTTGCATATTAACTACGCGCTTATCCAAACTGCTTTGTTAAAAAGAACCTGAAGAATCATGTAGCATAATTCTTTCCATTTAAAATGATGATACTGATTTTAAGGAAAACATTAAATAACTAGACCAAGGCCATGCAAGCAATGAGTGGTAGAGGCAGCACTAAAGTGTAGGCCTGATTATTCCCAACTCGGTGCTCTTTTCAATACAACCTGTTATCTTAAAATCAATCATGAAGACCACCAGCACTGTGGTCTTGAAACACTGGGAAGCACTTCTGCAAAGGAGAAGACAACGTTGATCGCCAGGATACTGCTGCTGAGCACCATTACTCATCCCACACATATTTAGACTCGCTCTACAGGCTCAAGTTTTTGCATTAATGTTTCCTAAAATAATTTCTCTCCAGCTAACTCTGAACTGCTTTAATTCCTCGAATGTTTCAAACTCTCTTTCCTCCAAAGCTACTTCCTTTATTTCTAAGTATGTACATACTTATTTAAATTATCTATGTCCCTGATATACTATAAGCTCCAGGAGAGAGGGGCTATTTTTTCATCTTTCTCACCATTGTATCTGCAAAGCTTTTTAGACAATGAAACCCAAAGAAGCTATCCATGAAAAGCCCTTCATTTTCACAGTATCACACTCTCTGCACTATTTTTTTAAACTAAGGCAAATCCCTCCGACTATATTAGAACACATTCTCCCTTCGTGTTTTATTGATAGACGTGAACTTTTGACTACCTCGTTTCTTAGATATATCACCTCTTCCCCTCAACTAGATCCTTCCAATGCTTTTAAACATACTCAAGCATCTCCCACTTAAAAACGAAATGAAAAACCCTCCCTCTTATCTGCCTCCATCAACTACCCTTTCTCCTCCTCTTAAAAGCCAACTTCATATTCTCATGATACTTATTTTCTCAGCAACCACTCACTCCGAACTCACTCCAATCAAGAATGAGTTCTTACAAACTTCTTCCACCAATATTCTTCCAGTATGATCTCAGTAAGTCACCAATAATGGTCCATATTGATACCCTATTGAACTCTTTTACCTTTCAACAGCCTGCTGAATTGTTATCCACCCCTTTCTCTTCAATACTCAATTCCCTTCAAATCCCTGACCCAGTGTACTTCTTGTTTTCCTACTGTCCCTTTGCTGCTTTTTTTTATATCCTTTGTCTGTTCTTTTTCCTATACAAGACTCTCTTTTTGGTCCTTCTACTATCTTTATGCTTTCCTAGCTCCCTAGGTAATCTTATCCCCACCCTTGGCTTTGGTTACCAACTATGTACTCAGGACTCCCATATTTATAGGGACAGTCCAGCCAAAACTTTTCCTTTGATCTTAAAAATGAATTGAAAATTTCTTTTTTATCATTCCTTATAAATGCCTCCAACTCTACATGTTCCGTGTCAAACTCCTAACCTCCTGCTCGAAGTTCCTTCTGTTCCAGTGTTCCCTACCTCCCTGGGTGTCACTCTCATTCAACCAGTTACATTAAGCAGAGACCTAGAACTCATTTTTGACGTCTCCAACTCCTTCTACCGCATACTTTTGGTCATCAGTGCTAAAGATTTTTCCTACTATATTTTCCCTTTAATTCATCCTCTTTCTTCCAGCTTCAGTGCAGCCATTCTAGACCTGGCCTCATCTCCCATCTAGAATGCTTCAATAGCCATCTAACTGGCTTGTCTACTCTGGCTCCAATTCAATACTTTCTCCACACTGCAACATACTCTCCTGCCTATTTAGGACCATGGAAGGGCTTGTCATAGCTCCCAAGACAAAGACAAAGCCATTTAAGCTCTGCATGGTCTGATGCCCTACCTACATTTCAGCCCCAATTTATAACCAGCTACACCAGCCACACTGGCCTTCTTTCAGTCCTTTATTCTCAGCACCACTCTTCCTAACCTCTTCTGTATGTCATTCTATCTGCTTGAGAAATTCCTCCACCCTCTTCATATTTTAAATAGATAATCCCTGTCCATTCTTTAGAAGGCAGATCAAATGTCACTTGTGAGGAGAAGCCTGCCACAGCGAGTTCAAAGCTAAATATTAGTTTTCATTCAATCGAGTACTCTTCTTCTAGTACCTACCACAGTATTAATTTTTTTATTTGCTTAACCCATAAGTACCTCTCACCCTTTGGGCCTTTGACTTGATGCAGAGACCCTGCCTCTTTTTGTTCACTGTTAAAGCCCTGGACTAGAGTGGGCATTCAATAAACATTTGTTAAACAAAATAATGAAGATGTGAATGGATAAATGAATTGCAGGACTCAAATATTGGTCGGTAAAACTCACTGTTTCAACAATAAATAATGAGTACCTATTAAGTGCTAGTCGCTGTCTGATACATTAGGCAATAACTAATGATTATTGAACTCTTCCTGTGTGTTACATAGTGCCTAGAGCTTGAAGTTATCAGAGCTTAGTTTATGTAACTTCCCCAAAAAGGTTGTCAGATAGGTACTAATATTATCTCTTTTACAGATAAAGAATGTGAGACTCAAAGAGGTTTCATGATTTGCTTAAGGCCACTTAAGCAGTAAGCAGAAGAGTCTGAATAAAATCCAGGTCAATCACACTCAAAGTCTGACTGAGCTCCTTGAATGAGTGATGATATTCATACATTCCAAACATAACAATTTAAATAAATGACCCTTTCAACTTCATGAACAAAATGTGGAAAGCACAGTCCTGAAATTGCCTAAAAGAGAATGTTATACGTACCACTTGGCCCACACTAACTCAAAGCCTCATTTGCTTTTGATTCACAAGTCTGCTGAGTATGATGCAGGGTGATTTTGTCCCTATAACTGATAAACATGATATCCTTCAATTGCTGAAACAACTAATTTAACCATTCCATTAGTAAAGACAAGCCCCCTTAAGCTTAGGCAATTGCACAATGAAACACATCTCTGAAATTCGGTGGAAAATGGTTCTTCTTCCAAATGCAGTTAGGTAATTGTGGCAATTAACACACACGTTGTAGGACACCACATTTGCTGCTGAAAGACCATAAGCACCAGGTGCTGTATCAGATGACAGCAGGTTGTTGGCACTAAGTACTTCAACCAATGCTGGGAACATCCCAAGTCCTACTTAACCTTATTAAAAAAAAAAAAAAAAAAACCTTATAGACCCAAAAAACCCAGTGCCCTCGAGTCAATACCGACTCATAGCGACCCTATAGGACGGAGCAGAACTGCCCCATAGAGTTTCCAAGGAGTGCCTGGTGGATTCGAGAAGGTTCATTAAGCACTCCGCTGAAGTGTACGGTCCATCATTCGGCAATTCCTAAACATCCTCTGACCAGTACTGGGTGTCCTTAGGGGGAAAGGTTGTTGCAAATTAAAACAATAGAGTCCATTTTTTTCTACCCAGAAAATTGGCAAAGACTTCTTTTTTAATATAGAAATTGATGTTGGTGAGGATGCTGTAAGATAGAAACCCCTATCGGGATTATTGGTACAACCTTTTGGTAAAGCACTGTTGACATATATATCCAGAATTTTAAAAATACCCATACATTTTGACTTAACAATTCCAGTTTTCTAGAACTTGAACTTCAGGAAATAATCAGAGACGTGGACAAAAACAAATTTACTCGTGCCCTATGAATTCATTTATTCAAACTCATTTGTTCCTTCATACACCAAATGGTTATTAGACACCTTCTGGCTGGGTTTTAGACTGGGAGGAACAAAAAGAGCAAGACAAATTCTATCCTCACAGGTCTCATAAGGAGCCAAATAAGAAACTGGATAGTTTCAATTTGTGGGTAAATAGGAGATGAAGTCCCTCTTCCAGACTGGGGGTGTTGGTGAGGTTCAAGCCGATACCTGACAACAAGCATGCATTCATCAAACAACAAGGACATGGAGACAGGGAAGAACAGCCCAATCAGATGGTACACACAGAGGGTGCAGCACTTGGGAGGAGTGCATAAGAGTGGCAAGGGATTGAAGATAAAAAAAAAGACTGAAAGGAATGTATCACAGGTTGTGGCAACATGAGTCATTTTGTTTTCTTTTTTATACATTGCCATATTTCTAAAATTTTCTACATTGTTCATTAGGACAAAAACATTTTAAAAGCCATCACTTAAATTAGAAAAAAAAGAAGACAGTTGTAACAGCACGGTTAGGCGACCCATAAAGTAAGCCTTTAAAAAATTCTCACTTCAGAGGACGACTGTCGTCAGGAAGAAAGTAATAGAGTAATAAATTTCAAAAGCTTCAACAAATAAAATATATGTGTGTTATACACATACATACACACAAATTATTTTCTGCCATAATGACTGTCATTACACACATAAAATTTTAGATCTTAATTAAGAATATATATGAGTACTGACACTATGGATCAGTTCATGTCATCCTCTGATATACAGGATCTGCATTTTGTGGGGTACAGTGCAGAGTCTGTCAGCTTGGAGATTTCCAGTTAGCAGACATGCTATTATGAGCAAATCATATAACCTTTTGAAACCAAAATTGCATACTCTGTTCAATGAAAAAAAAAATGGATTATATAATCTCAGAATTTTATTTGCCCCTAAGTCTATGGATCTCTAAGGTCTTTTCCAGGTCTAAATAATTTTCACTGTAAGAGTTTTATGAACTTATAGAGGTACTTAGTTATCCAACAATAATTCAGTGAGTTCCACCTCATTTGTGAGGGACAATTTTCTCAATAGGCATTAGAATCCACAAAACTCTTAGGTAGAAAAGCAAGGAGGCACAGGTGAGAATTCGTGGCACATTTCATACTGAATCTAAACACCAATCCCAAGTTGATAACACAGGAATGGTGCTCTCCAGATCATGACACCTTACCTGTTTTTCAATCTTTTATAAAGAAAACACAGAAGTGATCTTAGCCAAGATGGAAAAATTTCACTAAATATTCAATGGGGGGAGAGATTACCCCATTCTAATGAGTAAAACTTTAATTTGAAATGTTAAGTCTGTTAAAAAACAAGATCAATTTTTAAAGGAAACAGGATTTAAAGTTACATTCTGCTACAAGCCAGTCCCTGGAGAAGGACATCATGCTCACTAAAGTAGAAAAAAAAAAAAGTAGAGGGTCAGCGAAAAAGAGGAAGACCCTCAACGACATGGATTGACAAAGTGGCTTCAACAATAGGCTCAAGCATAACAACTGTGACGATGGCGCAGGAACGGGCAGTGTTCCTTTCTGTTGTACATAAGGTCACTATAAGTTGAAACTGATTCGATGGCAACAACAATAACAACAACAAATGTGGCTAAAAATTTTTAAAGCACCCATTAACACAGAAGTACCATTGTATGCCAACACCACCAGCTACTACTGAATGCTAAAAGAAATTGTACTGAGAGAAGTACATTAAAAAGACTCCTGCTTCTATAGAAAGATTTTATACCTTGGGAGGGCATCCTGGTTTTCTTTTACTCCCTATTTTAGCGAAAAAGTAAACTCAGTGTATCAGAGCAAGGAGATGGAGAGGTAGACACTTTTCTAGACTATGAAAGAGGCAAATGAAAGCAGCTTTTTCTTAATTACTGGAAAAAATACAATTGGGGTAAATAAATTAATGAAAACTGAAGGTGAGGCTAAAAAGTTCAAGAGAAGACAAGGCCTAGGTACTTGGAGAATAAGCACTTGTAACTTTTTCTTTTTTTATTGTAATTTAACATTTAGAGTATATTGATTTAAAAAATTGACCAAGGACAGAAAAATTAAAAACATATCAAATTTTATTCGCAATAGATATTGTTGTTGTGTGTCATCAAATCAATTCCAACTTACGGCGACTCTATAAGATACAGTAAAATCACCCAATGGGTTTCTTAGGCTGTAATCTTTACAGGAACCGAGGACAGTCTTTTCTCCAGCGCAGCCACTGGTAGATTCTAACCACCAACCTTTTGGTTAGCAGCCGAGCTTTAACCCCTGCACGACCAGGGCTTCTTTTCAATAGATAGGTTTTTGTTAATACCAGTTACCATTTTGGATGATTAGGTGTTTACCAGATGCTTTACAAACATTATCTTTAATCCTTACAGCCGTGGTACTGGGCAAGCATCATTGCCTTGGTTTTTTACATGAAGACACTGCTATTCAAAGACGCTAAACAATTTGCCTAAGGTTACAGACAGCTAGTATTTGGAGGGGGTGTTATTTTAACTTGATCTCCCTGGGTACAATGTCCATTCTCATGCCACTGCACAATGGACATTGCTCATTGCTTTCTGAAAATAGTACCTTGACAGCTAAGGTCAAAAGTTATTAAATAAGAATTACTTGAAAAGAATTACCTGCTTTGTTAAAAGGATTAACTTTAATACGAAATTGTATTTGTAAATTAGAAGTTAACAAAATCCTATGAACCTCTCTTAGTTTATTTTTCTACTCTCTCTTTTTTTTTTAGTTCATGGTACCAGTAGATTTAACTGTTTTTTGATGGGGGTCATGGGGACAACAGATCTCTTTGAGAGTCAGAATAAAAGACCTCAGGAAAATTCAAATATATGAATACTACATATGACCTTCAGAGAGTTCATAATGACTCGATGGCACTAGAAAAAAAAAAATGTGCATATATCTCACCCTCTAGGGTACTGTGAAAGGTGGTACAGAGGTTAAAGCACTCAACTGTTAACCAAAAAAGTCAGTGAATCGAATCCCATCTGCTCTGTGGAAGAAAGATGTAGCAGTCTGCTTCCTTAAAGATTTACAGCCTTGGAAACCCTATGGGGTAGTCCTGCTTTGTCCTATAGGGTCGCTGTGAGTTGAAATTGACTTGACAGCAGTGGGTTTGGGTTTTTTCGTTGTTTTTTTTTTTTTTTTTTTTTTAGGATACTGTGAATACCGGGTAAGGAACCCTCAGCACTAAAAAAAAAAAAAAAAACAGCACTAGGTACCAAAATTATCCCAGCTAGACAGATCGAGCAGTCTTCAAGTAATACTGACACCTGGTGATCATGTACCCAAATTACAAGTTGGGAAAAAAGATAAAAATAAATTTAAAAAAAATCAAATCAATAAACAATTGAAAATGAAATACGTAACAGAAATTATGATTGGAAAAAGCAAATCTATAAAAGAAAAAAGATCACTTTCTGAGATGATAATGAAATAGGTTGTATTTAGCATCTGGATAACTAAGCAGATTTTCCTTTACCGATATTCATAAAAGCTTAAATATGAAAATTCATAAACATTTTTTAATCCAATCATTACCACCAAATATGCATTGAAACACTTGGCTGAAAAAATTAACATTCAATAGAACTATATTTGTAAATTAGAAGTTAGCAAAACCTATAATCCTCTTAAGTATCACTGTATTTTTATATTAATACACTGTGTCGGTAGTTTTAATTCCTAGTTGACAGCAGGTTTTGAACACCTCTCAGAATCTGAAGAAAGAACTCCTGGACAATACACGTATTCGAATGTTTCATATGACCTCACAGTGCCCTGATGTCCATCTACATAACCATCTAGGCTTCCATGAACACCAGGTAATGAACACTCAGCTATGAAAACCACAACTACAAGATTTGACAGATAAATGAAATTCCCCAACTGTAAGTTTGGTTGTATCATTATCAATATTGAGTATATCAAAGACGGTCTTAAGTAGTTAAAAGAGAATTAAAACAAGGAACACTAATCATATTCCACAAAGTTTTCTAGGCTCTGGGAACTGGATTTTATTTCCTATCACCGTCTTGCCTTTTCCTGTTTCCCCATACAACTTATTTAGCTAATAGTGGCTTAAGCTATTCCCTCTCCAAACACTACTGATATTTATTTTAAGACAACTTTAAAACCTGATAATGGGTAGAACATACCTTTAAACTGACAAGTGGGTCCCTATCTAATGAAATTCAATCCATTAAAAATATATTAATGTAACAATCCAATTTAGTGTATTAGTTTCCTAGGTCTGCCATACAAAGTACTCCAAAGTCGGTGGCTTAAAACAGAGATTTATTGTCTCACAGTTATGGAGGCTAGAAATCTGAATTCAGGGGGAAGGCAGGGCCAAGCTCTCTCCAAAGGCTATAGGGGGAGGTCCTTCCTTGCTGCTTCCAGCTTCTAGTAGCCGCAGGCATTCCTTGGCCTGCAGCTGCAGCTTAACTCTATTATCACATAGCTGTCTTCCCTCTGTGCCTATCTCTATGTCTCTTCTCTCATTTTACAGGAACACCACTCACATTGGATTAGATCCAACCAACTCCAGTATGACTTCATGTTAACTGATAACACCTTCAGAGATCCTATTTCCAAACAAGGCCACCTTCACAGATACCAGGGGTTAGGAATATATCTTTTTGGAGAACACAGTTCAATCCACAACAATTAGCTATTGTTCTTTTTTCAAGTAAAATTATCACCTAAATGACAATGAGGATAAACACTTTTTTAATTTCCTTTGTGTTTAAAAAAGAACAACCTCCACTTTCTTTGAATTTGAACATATAACAAAAATATAGTGGCAATAATTTATCAACCATATACTATATTGTGTTTTTTAGTCTCATGTAATTCCCATAATCTTATTAGGTAGACACTATAATCCTATTACCTATAAAATAGGTAATCGTATTTTAAGAAAATCAAAATGAGCATCAGAGCATTTAAGCAATTTGTCTAAAACCACAGAGTAATCAGTGAAGTCAGGATGTAAAGACAAGCCAGTGGGTGCCTCTCCCAATCGCTCCTCTACGTGAAGCATTCCTAGTTATTCCAAACCCTATTAGCCAGTGTCTGTTGAACAACTACAAGGTTTTGAGCACTCTTTTAGGGACTATCTAATTTGAGGAGCAGTGGTTAAGGGACTGGCTGCTAACCAGTTCGAATCCACCAGCTGCTCCTTGGAAACCCTATGGGGCAGTTCTACTCTGTCCTATAGGGTGGCTATGAATCAGAACTGACTCGACAGCAATGGGTTTGTGTGTGTGTGTGTGTGTGTGTGTGTGTGTGTTGTCTCTAATTTGAGAAGAAATACAGGAAAGAAAACATAAATGGTAGTCTGAAGATCATGTTAAAACACCTGAAAAGTAGGCCAGGCATCAGTTCAACTGCTAGTTATAGTTGCTCAAGCTGATACGAACTTTCCAAAAATGGACAGTTACTGAAACTTGATACATGAAGATATCTGTGCTTTTTAATAAATCCTCACATTCCATTAACTATAGAAATCTTATATTCATATCTTTATGTGCACATGTGCACATATACACAGTAAGCTTTCCTGACAACCATATGGTCTTGGGTTACAGTTCCCCAAGTCAACGTCTGGAACTGAAATCCATACCAACTATGAGGCTGCATGAATTGATGATTAAGCTGTGTGTGTGTGTGCGCACACATGTACAAGTATGTGGGTGTGTGTTTTTGTTTGTATTTCTTTTTGTTAGACCTAACGGCTCACTATTAGCAATGAAATACAGGAGTGATACATTCACTTGAGTCTTAATCCCTATTTTCAAGGGATTAACAATGTAAGTATCCCCTTGATCTTACAAAATATTGTGCACATTTCTGGGTATAGTACATAGGAAATAAGAGTCAAACCTCCTCCTAATTCACTAACATTACTAGTAATTAATCAAGGCACACTTCGCTTCCACGTTGACTCCTGGATTTAAAAGTATTCTTTTCTAGAAGATATCCTCAACACCAACTTCCAATTTTCCATCAACAACCAAAAAATTGATCTCAGTTCTTGATGCTTATCCCTGGAACAGAGAAATATAGGTTCTCTGAGACACAGAAAGGAAAATAACAGCTGAGCAAAACTCAATAATTTCAGGTAGAAACAGCTATCGGTAGCAGAAATCCACAGTTTCTGAAGCTGAAGAAGATGGAATGGAATATACATATATATACACACATACATATATATCTCATATCACATAGCCCAATAAGCTCTGTATTCATAGATTCTTTCAAGAAAGGTTTATACTATACTCTACATTACCACCAAAACCTAACCAAACCAGTTGCCGTAGAATGGATTCCGACTCACAGCAACCCTAAAGGACAATGTAGAATTGGCCCATAGGCCAAGAGCAATTTAGCTATTTTTGAATGATGACCTCAATTTTCCAAAGGGACTGAGTCTATCAAAGAAAGATATTTTCAAATACCTTTTTTTTTTTTTAATTGCTGCTCAAATTTGATAAAACATGGTGGTTTCTGGAAAGAATTCAGCAATGTTCTCCAACCTTTAATCGGTGTTCATAAAACACATGTTGGGTTCAAGAAGTAGGTGATTCTGGAAATTGTGTAGTAATTTCTGTGGAGGTAATACGTGAAGCACAGATGGTAATACATTTCTTCTATAGGATATATTTTTTAGGCAGAATGATATTATCATGAACCCTGTACTCTACCATATTTCTCTAACAAGATGTGAAACCCCACCATAATAGGCACATAAAAAAGCAAAAAAAAACTTTAGAATGTTTTGCTTGAAGACATTAAAAAGTTTCATAAAGGTTTTATGCACGTGCACACACACACACAGATTGCACATTGATTCTAATTATTAATTGAGAAGAGTCTATATGAAATACCTGAATATGTTTGCTATAATCCACTTGTTTTTTCCACCTTAAACTTCTACAGTCTAGATCATGCATTCAACAATCATTTACTTAGTTTCCACTATTTACCAGGCAATAGAGGACACAAAGGAGTCCCTGAGGGGTGTAAGTGGTTAAAACGCTCGGCTGCTAACTGGAAGGATGAAGGCTTGAGTCCACCCAGAGATGTCCTGAAAAAAATCTTGTGATCTACTTCCAGAAATTCAGCCATTGAAAATCCAACGGAGCACAGTTCTACCCTGATACAGGTGGGGTCGCCACAAGTTAAAATCAATGCAACTGCAACTGGAGGCTTTATAGGTTAAAGATGAATAAGAAAAAGACTCTACTCTCAAGAATTCTAAAAGAGAGCTGAAATGAAATGAATAATGATTTAACTTAGTGATTTCAACCACATTTGCTCCAAACAACAGAGATGGCAATAATTTTCCTGGAAAACAGAGCCAACAGAGGCCTTCAGCCTGCTGCCTGACCCATGGATTTGGGACTTGCCATCCCTCACAATTGTGTGAACCATTTCTTTGAAGTAAATCTCTCTCTATATATTTATATATACACTTCATTGGTTTTGCTCCTCTATATTATCCAGTATATAATGGATGTTCCAGGTAAGGCACACTCCCTCTCCCTCTCTCTTGATCCTTCACTCTCCTCATCACCTGACCGTTGGTTCTGGGGACGTGAGCCTGCAGAAATCTTCAGCCTGCCTCCTGACCTGCAGATTTTGCATTTGCCAGCCCTGCAACGCACATCTAAATATCTATGAAAAAAATTGTCATTGAGTTGATTCCGACTCACAGCAACCCTATAGGACAGAGTAGAACTACCCTATAGGGTTTCCAAGGAGTGGCTGGTGGATCTGAACTACCAAGCTTTTGGTTAGCAGTTGTAACCCTTAACCACTGCACCAGTAAAATTATTATTCTAAAATTAAAAACGGATTTCTAGTTTGCTTATTAAAAAGAAATAGCGTATTTTGTTATTCAAACTTTGGACCTCCACATTTTACTGTTGCATAGTCATATCTTTATCAGATCGACTAAGATATGGCTTTGCTATTTTATTTGAAAGCCCAAAGAATTAGCTCCCACAAAGCTAAACACTTGTGCCTGACACCTTACATCATAAAAAAAATGATTGCCAAGAATAACCAGAGAAGTTAGCTGTCATGTTTAACGTTATGTGCCAACTTATCTCGGCTGTGATTTTCAATAGTTTGGCGGAGGCTGGACTGATTGCTCTTCTATAATGTAATACAATGTAATCACCTCCACGATGTGCTCTGATGTGATCAGCCAATCAAGTGAAAGAGGAGTTTCTTTGGGGGTATGGCTTGCCTCCAGTATATAAATGGATGCTCCAGGTAAGGCACACTCCCTCTCCCTCTCTCTTGATCCTTCACTCTCCTCATCACCTGGCCTTTGGTTCTGGGGACGTAAGCCTGCAGAAATCTTCAGCCTGCCTCCTGACCTGCAGATTTTGCATTTGCCAGCCCTGCAACGCACAGAGCCAACAGAGGCCTTCAGCCTGCTGCCTGACCCATGGATTTGGGACTTGCCATCCCTCACAATTGTGTGAACCATCTCTTTGAAGTAAATCTCTCTCTCTATATTTATATATACACTTCATTGGTTTTGCTCCTCTAGAGAACCCGGACTAAGACACTGGTTAAAGGCAATATAATGGAAATGGGCCTTACAACCACCAATGGCTGCTATTCACAGAAAAAAAAAGAGCAGAGTGCTCGAAAACGGAAATGCCAACAACTAAAAAAAAAAAAAAAAAGTCCCATATGTGTTTTTCCCAACTCCCAGCAACTTTGCTGTAATATCCAAGAACGTCTCTGAGACCCCAGTACAAGCCTTTGTTGGTGCTGGAGAGAAGAAATGTGCAAAAGCCATTCTGATTAACCACAGAGATAACCTCTTTAAATATGACCCACCCCAAAGCTCAGGATTAGTCGCCAAAGCTTTAAGGGCTTGTCCATTACAGAAAAGACATGGTGGCACTTCCTCCTTATAGACTCAGTAGTGTTTTTCTGGTGAAGGCATTGGTATAGTGCGGATGGAGGCTGCTTCTCAGCAATAATTCACCTCAGCTTAAATTCTGTCAGTACTGTGCAGCGGTTGCACAAGTATGTTCTGGAGTTAGACTGCCTGGAATTGATTTCCAGTATTCACATTGATAAGTTGCCAGGCTTTAGTTAGGCAAGTTTCTTAATTTTTCTGCAACCTCAGTTTCTGTATCTATAAAATGAGGATGGTAATAATATGATACACACCTCAAAGAGTTAAAAAACAGAATAATAAATGTGACATTTGTCACAGTGTCTAGCACATTTGTAAACTGATCAATAATTTTTGGCTCTCTTTCAAGGCAAAGAAGCCAAGCATTTGAAGATATCAATTTGAGAAAGGAATTTATTTCAATGAAATTGAACATTACTGTACAATTCTACCATATCAAACTAGATTCAGTAAGTTCAGTTGTACCCAATGCAAAGACCTGAGTCTGTTAAAAAGGGTAGTGAAAAAAGAAAGTGTTGGGTAAATAAAAGTAAAAAGGTAACTAAAAACATACCTACATCCATTCAAAGTGATTACAGGGTAAAGACAGAAGGTCAGTAGAGGAAAAATGAAGACAAAAGGTTGCAGTAACATTTTGAGTAAAACTCATAATAGCTTTGAAACATCTCTCCCCCCTAGTCCCCCTACACTCCATGTGAGGAACAGTATAAGAAGGCAGATCCATCTAGGTGTCAAAGTGCAGACTCAGAAGGAGAAATTGTACTGCTTGTAATTGCCAAATTTACGTGTGGAACAAGAGATGAACCAGAGAATTACAGGCCAATAAACCTGAATTCAATTTAGAGAAAGAAATGGAAAACACGTGGAATTGCTCAGGTAACAAACCTTGAGGAAATCCTGTAACCATGGTTCTCAAAGCAAGATCAATGGTTTGGAGGCATTAAAATCACATGGGGGGCATGGAGTTTTTTTTTTTTTTTTTTTTAACATAGATTCTGGAGTACTACCCCTCCACAGCCTCGAACAGACTCTCTGGGAGAGCCCTGGTGGTGCATTGGTTAAAGCGCTCAGCTGTCAACCAAAGGTCAGTGGTTCGAATCCACCAGCCACTCCACAGGAGAAAGATGTGGCAGTCTATTTCAGTAAAGATTTACAGCCTTGGAAACCCTATGGGGCAGTTCTACTCTGTCTTATAGGGTCACTATGAGTCGGAATTAACTCAATGGCAATGGGTTTTCTGGTTTTTAGAGGAGCCCATGAATCATTCTTCTAGACAAGCTTTCCCAGGTGACCCCACTGCACACTGAAGTTTGAGACCCACGGTTCCAAGGCATGGAAAGACATGACAGTGGGAGATGATCAACAAAAAATTAAATACCACTGGCATCGTTTCAAGTCAGGGCTACTTATTCTGTGATTAGCAATGTACATGAAAAATGTTATTTATATCATTTTATAAGGGATGTATTATTTCAAATACATGGTTACATGGCAAGAGTACGCAGTTTGAGGACCACAGTGGATTGCAATACATGATAACAGTTAATTTTAAAATGATCTTTTGGGTTTTTTTTAAAACCTGGACAAGCTATAGGTAAGTTATCTTAGTTATTTTCTAACATTATACTTGTAAATTGTAACTTATTTAGTACAAATCCAAAGCTTTTCTTTAGACTAAAGATTTTAAGATTTATGGGGAAAAAGGGTAGAGATAACCTTTCAAGGAGTAAAAGTTACAATAGACTGCGAAATAAAGTTGGCCTCACTCAGCGAAAATCTTAGTGCTGGTTACTCGCACACAGTGCCTCTGTGTGCATCTGTTCCCAGTCTGAAGAAAATATATGGGAAGCAGATTAGTTCATACATATATATATATTTTTATATATACATATATATATTTTTTTATGGCTGACCTCTTCTGTTCAGAAAGTGAATATATAAAACCCCTCACATCACAATTTTGTTTATCCATTGGTAAACCAATATGATGTTTAAATAAGAACAAAAAAAGGAAGTGTTCAAAACTCCAAATTCTTAAATTAATGCTAACATCACGCCTCCTGACCTTCTATTTGGATTTCACCTAGAAGCAGAGAGCAGAAAAGGAGAGAATCATGGGAGCTGAAGCCCCATTTTCCAACACCCACTTCTTCCTCACCTTGAAATAATACTTTTGACAAAAGCAGCACCACAGCCATTCCTATGATACAAACATAAAAGTGGATGATCCTGCCTGCTGATTGTAAAGCTATCCAAATATTTCTCAAAGCCAATTGCCACCTAAGAACTTTGAGTTGTCATTACTTCAACAAATGAGTCAGTTTCAGGTGATCTATAATGATATATATAATAATATTAGATTGTTGTTAATGTCTTCTGCAGTGATAAGACTTGAAGAAAAATCAATGAGTCACCTGCATCTAGGAAAACAGAATCCTTCTTATCCTCAAGGTCCTTGCTCCCCAGCCTTCTATAAATGAGTCTATAAATGATGACTTACATTACAAACCTCAGAACTTGGAAGCATATTGTCTTATTTTCTACGTCTGCATACCTTGACTCCCCAGACTACACAGACGGTGTAAGCCTTCACATCTAATTTTTCTGTGTCCTAGATTCTGGGCACAATCCAGAATGCATCTTTATGCACACAGGCTTATATTTCTTTCCAATTAAAGTAAATATAAATGGCTGCCATGCCAAAAGCATTCACATTAAAAAGATGAAAGCAATGTAGACTACCTGCAAGTGGTGCCTCTGGAAAAGCAGGGTTGGTACTTTTATTGTAGCAACTACCATACTTATACACAGAAAGTAAAAATACCTTCTACTGGAGGGGTAAAAAAAGAGGTCCCTAGGTGGCACAAGTGGTTTGTGATCAGCTGCTAACCTAATTGGTTGTTCGAACCCACCCAGGGTTACTATAAGTCAGAACTGACTTGACGGCAGTGGGTTTGGTTTGGTTTTGGAAGCTCGACAGAAAGACTGGAACAGAGAAAGAGGTAATGAGAGAATATGAAAGTCTTAGAATTCTCACACTAAACAAAGGCTGAACTTCAGAAGGTCATGTCCTTTTAAGAGCCTGAAATTGAAGTAATTTTTCTCCTAGCTAATGAAATGCCATCAGTCAAGGGGGATAGAGTACAAAAATGACCTCAAAGCCATTGTAGATAGGAAAAACGAGGCAGAATCATGAAGTTCACCATTTTCCAAGCATGTGTTGAGAAGTGTGCAGAGACAGGAAGCTGAAAGATTAATGTGAGAGGAAGCATCGCTTGCTTAATCATTATTTTTTGCCTTATATAAATGCATTGAAATATTAATAAATCATTTACTCTGCCTTGCCATAAAAACAATATCCTTTATCTTAAACCTGGCTTGATGAAAGACTGGGATTACCCCTCAAAGGTCTCCGTCTAATAATTTTAGAACAAAGGACAAGCATTCTTTCTAGCAATCCTAATTCTTCTAGGGATGATGTGCCTGGGGAAAGTAAAACCTCCTTCCTCAGCCTCCCTTTGTTTCCTCCATAACCCTCCTTCTCTGACTCTTCCCATTTTATAACTGTAATAAGTCTTACATGTAAGATTTAAAAAAGGGATCACCTCTGGAGCTTAAGTGTCTGATCCTCTTTACTCTTTTCCTGGAAGCAGGAAAGCAGTTATCACGTTTTAGTATCTTTATGACTTTTTTGCTACAAAGTTTAAAATAAGATGAAAATCCCACTCATACCCATTGCCTTCCAGTTGCTTCTGACTCATAATGACCCTTTAGGACAGAGCAGAACTGCCCTATAGTGTTTCTAAGACTCTAATCTTTATGGAAATAGACTGCCATAGCTTTCTCCTGTGGAGTGGCTGTTGGGTTCAAACCGTGACCTTTAAGTTAGCAGCTGAGCACTTAACCAGGGCTCCCAATGAAAATCCCAATGAACAGCGGATTTATTTTTTAAATCATTCAGAAAGATTTCTTTCAATATATGCATCACACATATGCTATATCCTGTATCTTTCTTTTATGAACACATAGATACATGGATGTGTACATTATGTGGACATAGTTGGAAATGTGCTTAATTGTAACATTATAGTGATATTAAACAAAGATGAAATAAAGATGGTCC
Organism: Elephas maximus indicus; assembly: GCF_024166365.1. Taxonomy (NCBI): domain Eukaryota; kingdom Metazoa; phylum Chordata; class Mammalia; order Proboscidea; family Elephantidae; genus Elephas; species Elephas maximus. The sequence continues at coordinate 53,482,464 of NC_064833.1, read as the reverse complement.
TATTTAATAGTGTCTAGAACTAAATGACTGAATCATCTTAGCATAAATGCTACTGAGGAAGAAAACATATATCCAATAAAATTCTTTGAGGCACACTGAACTTGTCATAGTCTGAATTTATAGGGTTTTTGGTAATGTCCTGATAATCTCTTTCTATTCTTTTGCCCCACTAAAACCAGTTTTCAGGAATACACATATACAATCAGACATCAATATTAAAATGACTAAAACTTTCTATTGTTTCATATGGTATTTTTATTAACAGAGACAGGAATCCAAATAATAATAAAAAACATTTATCAATCATGAAGCACAATGATTATTTCTGAAATTTGACCACAGACATCATAGCAGACTGAGTTTTTTTTTGTTGTTGTTGTTCCTTTTTTTTTTTTTTTAACAGTAGTATATTCTCATAATCCCTTGTAATAACAAGGACATGGGAGTCAGAGCTCCATTTTCTACTCTGGTTTCTCCTGTAAACATTCCATTAAACCTGTTACTTCCACTTCCAGGTACTCCCATTCATCAACTAAAAAATAAATTGATCTAGATTATAGTTAAGGTCCTAATATGGAAAAAGAAGATTTAAAGGAACAAAGAATGACACCCTAAGCACTTTGCTGTCACATTATCACATGAAGTCAGTGGAATGCTTCTAGGAAAAAAAAGTTATTCCTTTGTTTCTCTCACCTCTTGAGGACAAATACTGAGCATATGTCCCAAACTGGCTTCTTAAACTCAACCTAAGGAACTTTAAATGGCCTCTTGGTTTTATCTTCTTCTCAGTCACACTAGCTCAGAGCCCTGCCTCATTTAGTCAATTTTGTCTTTGATTATACAGAGAAATCTATGCACCAAAAAAGTTCCTCCTGTACTCCTTCTTCGCTGTCACCTAACTCCTGTACTCATGACAACTGTCTCTGAATTGGTAACAATCCCATAACACAAATCCAAACTTCTATAGAAATACAGAGGGGGAAATGACAGAAAAAAGGAGAAAAGAAAAATAGTCTGAAGGTAATTGTGAACATATATGTGGGCGGGGGGGAATGTGGAATAGAAGGGAATATAGAGAAAATGGGCAGAAAAAGAACAAGTGAGTTCATGTGTTTTAGACTCTAACTGTTAAGTTCTGTCCAGCATGCCTTCTCAATTTTCAGAGGAAGCTGCTATTACCCCACTCCAACTCTCTGATTATATTAGGAGCTGCCATTTATGAGCCCCATAAACTACCTCCAGCTACAGGGATGGGCAACTGATCCGACTGGGCTGACGAGAAACCTTTAGGAATTTCCATAGCAAAGCTGGGAGTATATGTCAAGGGAAGCAATTTTCTCCCAAGTGGCAAAGTGATAAAGAAGGTTTCCAGCTAATAAGAGAGACCTACATTACATGGAGAAAGACCATCTACAGCAAGAAAAAATGAAAACAACCAACAAAAGAAGCTAAGAAGGCAAGAGAAAAGGTTCTGCAGAGGGTTCTGCTTTAAGGTACCTACAGCTGCCCCACACTCGTGTATGCAGTCCTTATCCACCATCAGGGAACTACGGTAGTATTTTCCAATGAACGTCCTGTATAGAACTGCCCCATAGGGTTTCCAAGGAGTGCCTGATGGATTCGAACTGCCAATCTTTTGGTTAGCGGCTGTAGCTCTTAACAACTACACCAGCAGGGTTTCCTATATGGCTCAAGGTAGTTCTAACTGTCTTTCTGCTGGATAAAACCAAGATTCTTAAATAATACCCAAATCCCATCACAAAATGAATCAATCCATTCATCATTTCACTCAGGCAACAATTTTTTCCACCTACCATTGTGATGATCATTAAAATAAGTCAGGGATCTAAACTTTAAGGAACCTTTTAGTCTACAATGTTAAAAGAAAGAACACATTAAAAATTAAGGAAGAAACACAGAATGTCTGTAATATAATACAAAATTTAATTTGTCATGCTGGTCATGAAATGTCCTCACCAACAATCTTAATTTAAAGGCAATACATGGAGATTCTAGAATTAATTATCCCGGATAAAGTGGTTAAGAATTTAATTCCTTTTTTAAGGTTAATAACTGACAATTGAAAACAAATGGCTCTTTATTTCCCTTAAAGTCAGAGTAAAGACAATGATGCCCAGTATCACAATAATTACTTAGCACTGCTCTGGAAGAAGCAGTCAGTGCAATTATCTAATAAAAATTAAAGAGAAGGAGGCAAGGTATCTTTAAGTATAAATGCTATAACCACATACCCAGGCTCCTCGGGACAATCCCCAGAAAGACTATGGGAAACAACGTGAGGATTCAACAAGGTGGCCATTTCAACATTAATATAGAAAAGTCAGTAGCCTTTCTTTAAACAAAAATCACTTGGTAAATACAGCAGAAATTTGCATTCTAAATAGCAACAAAAAGTAAGGGATTAACTCCATATTTGCAGAAAACTGCAAAATTCTACTTAAGAGAATACGCAAAAAAAAGCTTGGTATTTTCCTAAGAAGATTTAGATAAATTTGTGGACAAAATTGTATCCAGAGATGGTTGAGACTGTTCTGCGGAGATGACAATAGAGTCCCAGACATAGCTGGAGAAAAATGTAGAACAAAATTCCAATTCACACACAAAAAAAAAAACAACAACAGACTTACCGGCCTGTCGGAGACTGGAGAAACCCTGAGAGTATGGCCCCCGGACACCCTTATAACTCAGTACCAAAGTTACTCCTGAGGTTCACCCTTCAGCCAAAGATTAGACAGGCCCATAAAACAAATGAGACTAAAGGGGCACACCAGCCCAGGGGCAAGGACAAGAAAGCAATAGGGACAGGAAAGCTGGTAATGGGGAACCCAAGGTCAAGAAGGACAGAGTGTTAACATGTTGTGGGGGTGGCAACCAATGTTACAAAACAATATGTGCATTGTTCAGTGAGAAACTAATTTACTCTGTAAACCTTCATTTAAAGTACAATTATTAAAAAAAAAAAAGAATCCACTAGGATACCCCCTCCATTTAGGGAAGCTGGGAAATTCATAACTTTTTATGACCTGCCAGGAATGTCAAGGCACTTCAGCAGAAATTTCCCATTATCTTGTTTCAAAAAGAGTTGGAAAATTTTCTGTCACCATTTTTAAGTCCCATGAATGTTAAATGTCATTAATAAACAATGTCAGTGCTGTATAAATTAAAAAAAGAAAAGAAATAGATTCAAATACATATGAGAATTGGTATATGGTAAAGACAGCACTTCAATCAGGGAGGATGTGGTAGACTGAATTATTGGTCCAATTTTTCCCTTCTCTTTGCACCCACATCATTGCCATGGCCTCATCAGAGGCTAAGTATACAACCCTGCTCCTTGACTTTGGGTCTTGCCATGTCACTAACCTGCTTTGGGCAACTGAATGTGGTAAATGAAAACTGTGTGCTAATTACAAGGCTAAGGCTTAAGAGATGTTAGATATTGCTATTTTCTCTCTAGAACTTTTGCCATCACCAAGGGAACATACTCCAGTCTACCACTAGTTCCAGGATATGAGATGTATGCGTGAAGCCACCCTAGCCAATCTACATGAAGCACAGGTCCCCAGAACAGCCCATAGATCTAAGAGATCATATGATGGGTCTCTTAAGCCACTGCATTTTGTAGTTATCAGTGTTCAAAAACACTAAGTGATATAAAGGGTTTATTACTCAATATATAGTTCTAAAAAAACAAAACAAAACCCATTGCCATAGAGTCAATTCCAACTAGAGTGTCCAAGGAGCGACTGGTGGATTCAAACTGCTGACCTGTTGGTTAGCAGCCATAGCCCTTAACCACTACACCACCAGGGTTTCGAGCACCTGTTAAGCAATTCTAGAGAGAATGAGAATGAGTTAGATTCCAATTTCAGTGCCTACACCAAAATTATTTTACATAGATCAAAGATTTAAATTTAAAAAAAAGTGAAAAAGAAACATGAATGGATTTTTAAAACAGTTTTGAAATGCTAGAGACTTTTTGAAACATGATATAAAACTAGGGCATAATATAAATAGCTCATCTGAAGCAAATCTATTAACAAAATCAAAACATCAACAAATTCATTTTATTACATATAACAGTATTTAATAATAAAAATAAATAAAATGTATTTTTAATAAAAATAAAATTTTAAAAAAGAAATACAAATGGACTAAAATATATAAAATTGTCCAATATTGATATTATTAAACTAATTTTGCACCTATCAGATTAGCAAAATCATAAAAAGCACTGGCAAGTGTATGTGGAATCAACCATTCTCAACCACTATTAAAAAAGAAAATTCAACCACTATTAGTAAATAGTAAATTGATGGATTTGGGAATGGTAATTTGGCAGAATCTATCAAAACTAAAAATAAATTTAGCCATGAATTCAAAAATTCCACTTTTAGAAATTTTCTTCAGTAGATAAACTCACATATGCTTAAGGATGAACAATGCATTACTGTTTATAATAGAAACGACATTAGAAATAGCCTCTTCGTCCATCAACAGTATCATACGAGTTATAGAGTTATATAGCCGTATACAGTGTGAGGTATTCTATATGTACTGACACAAAAAATATCTCCAAGGTATATTTTTATGTTAAAAAATGCACAGAACGTTGTATACAGTGTATTCCGTGGAAAACAGGAAGGAAGTAAAAAAACGTAGGAGGGTAAGAGGGAGGAGAGAGGGAGGGAGGGAGGGAGAGAGAGAGGGAGGGAGGGAGGGAGAAAGGGAGGGAGGGAGGGAGGGAGAGAGGGAGAGGGAGGGAGGGAAGAAGGAAGGGAGGGAGAGAGAGAGAGAGGGAGGGAGGGAGGGAGAGAGGGAGGGAGGGAGGAAGGGAGGAAGGAAGATATTGTATGTTTATATCTAGAAAACTTCTTGAAGTTACTCAAGTAAGCACAAGAGAATAAAACAAGCTTTTTAAAAAACTGAATGCAAACTCCACTCTTGAGCAGATCGCTTTCTTCAACCAACAGTTTCAGTAAGTTTTACCACTCCTAATATGATGCCAGGGTCGCTATGAGTCCCGATGGCAGTGCGTAATATGATGCCATAATAGCAAGACTCATTTACCTTGTTAAAGGCTAAAGTGATTTCATATTCAGAGGGCTACATCCCCTCTCCTTTTCTTAAGAAGGGGGCAATCCAGATAGCCAGTCTATGCATCAATGAAAGACTAAAGAAAGCCTTGTGATTTCCCTGTGGTCATCCTACCTATCACCAACAAGGGGGTGCTCTGCTGGGGAAAATCCATCAAGTCCGAACGTCTCAAATCAAGTCTTCACGGGTCTTCAACACTGTGCTTGTTAGAGCACTCAACACAAGGTAAGTTATTCAAAACAAATTCGTATCATTAAGCAATTATTCTCTCTTGGGGTTTTACATGGTAATGGATACCACAGTTAACAGCATATCAATTTTTTTTCTCATCTATGTTGCTAAATGATAATTACTGAAATAATTTAAGACATTTCTTAAGTATTGAAGTAAAATTGTTTTTGCTCTTTCCTAGAAACTATATTGGGGAAGTTGCCATTTATTGACAGTAACAACCAGAACAAAATTATTTTCCTTTTATAGTTTTCAGAGGTATTCTGATACACACCTCTGGAAAAACTGACCTGTTTTACAACTTTTTAAATGCCAAACCAAAAGGTATTTATATAAATGTTCTATTGGTGAAAGAAGATGCAAAACTCAATTTGCACCAGAAATACTAATGTAACATGATGGGTGATAACTAGAAAAAAATACAAACATCTGGCTGGATTTGAACTGTCAACCTTTTGGTTCCAGCCAGGCTTTTAACCACTGCACCCAAAGGCTCCAACCCCTAAACAGGGATTGTTATATATATGTTCCAGGTAAAAAAGAGAGAAAAATTATTTTATACAGTCCCCTTAAATCTCTCCCCAGGAAAGACTAGTTTGGCCTACATGGTTACAGAGACAAGAATACCAAAACACAAAGGCAGAGAGAGGCAAATGAAGTTGATTCTTAGCTTCTAAGTGTCCTTGGGCCAAGTCCAACCAGCTAATAAGCCATTTAAAGATTTTCAACAGTAATTTTAAGAGTAAGCCTTTTGTCTTACATACAAACATCAATATCTAACTTTGAGGTAAGATGAAACTATTCATGATGATAACTGTGAAAGGTACTTTGAAGCGTAAGCAGAGAGTTTATTAAAAATGCATAATGGGGTCATTATCTGGTTGGGGTGAAGATGGGAATTACAGAAGACCTGAAAATGGTTATGCTGAGCACTAAGAAATGTACACAAAGGTAGGGGCAAAATGAAGGAGTTAAGCATTTTGATAAAGGCTCAACGATAGATCCTAGGTATACCCAGAAGGGAAAAAGAAAACACTTTAGCTGCCAGAGCAGTGGCTCTCAAAGTTTGGTCCAGGAACTCCCGGGGGTCCCATACTGCATTCAGGAGGGTCTGTCAGTCAAAACCATTGTTGTATGATGTTATTTTTCTTTTCATTCCCATTATCTTGCAAATAATAGTTTACCAGAGGTTATATGATGGGAAAAATAACAAAGAGTGAATATAATGTGAATATGAGAAGGCAGCTGTATTCTTTTAAGACAGATATAAGATATTTGGGAAAATATAAAACAATGTCTCTTTTCTTAACTAAGTTTTCACTTTATAAAGTATGTTCATTTTTCATAAACATATTTATTATAACTTAATGGCTTTATAATTTATCTTTAAGTGAATAAATAAATCTTTTTACACTTTCTGATGTCATTGACTACTGCTGTAAACATAAATATAATCCACATTAAAAAAAAGCTCTTTGGGGTCTTCAGTAATATTTAGGAGTATAAAGAGGTCCTGAGACCAGCTTGAGAAACACTGTGCTAAATCATAGGAAACAGATGAACTTCTAACTATGAGACTCAAGAAAGTGTTGGGGTCCAATAATGAACCGTTTTGCAGACCATAAAACGATACAGTGTGGCAAGACCACAGATAATAAAGGCTCAAAACGGGGTTGCAGCAAAACAAACAAAATAGATGAACAGATCGAAGATACGTGTTCTAGGAAATAAGGCAACTGATTAGATGGCGCAAGTGAGGGGCAGCAAGCTGGGGTTTGCTCTCACTTTTCTTACATGAACAACTATGTGGTAGGCTGTTCCAGCACGGTGGGGAAAATACACTGGTGGGGGAAATACACTGGAGGAGAGGACGGATCAAAATGCCTGGCATCGGATGTAATATATTTAACAAGTAGATGAACATATAGGTTAGACCTGAGAGGAGAGACATGAACTGGACACAAAAGCTGGCAGTTGTCTTCATTTAGGTATTTTACACCATAGGAATCCAAGGCATTTCCGAAAGTAAGATTATAAAGACAAAAACACAGGCAAATGCCAAGCCCCAGTCAGACCAGTTAACAATCAGGCGCTTTGATTTTACAGAATAGTATAATAAAGCAGATTGCAACAGATCCTTTTCCATCTCAGTTAAGGCTACAGCATATGTATGATTATCAGCACTTACCATATATTAGGCTGGCTTCTACATTCAAAGAGCTCTGGTGGCACAGCAGTTAAGTGCTCAGTTGCTAACCAAAAGTCTGGCAGTTTGAACCCACCCAGCAGCTCCACAGGAGAAAGACTTGGAAGTCTGCTTCCACAGATTACTGTCTAGAAAGCCCTACGGAGCAGTTCAACTCTGTCACATGGGGTCTCTATGGGTAAGAATCGATTTGACGGCACTTAACAACAACTATATACTAAGAACTGGCTTACATAATCAATATACTATTTTTAACAGCTGTGTTTTTTGCGGTATAATTAATATACAATAAACTGCACATATGTTAAATGCAGAATTTTATGTTTTCACATATACTAAGAAGCCATCGCCAACAATCAAGAAAATTAACATATTCATCTCTATCAATAGCCTCCTCCTGTCCCTTTGTAATTCCTCCCTCCCCTATCTCCTACATCTTTCCTGATCCCCATGGAAATATATCTGCTTTCTGTTACTGTAGATTACTGTCTACTTTCTATAATTTTATATAAATGAAATTCCAGTGTGTGCGCTTTTATCTAGTTTCTTCCATCCAGCAAAATTATTCTGAGATTCTTTCATGCCATATTGTGTATCACTAGGATATTCCTTTTTATGGCTCAGTAATATTCCTTTTTTTTTTTTTTTTTAAATATTCCATTACATGGAGGTATCAAAATTTGGACATTTGGGTTGTTTCCAGTTTTTGGACTTCCTATAACATTTCATGCAGTGCTGGTCTGTTGATGATAGAATCTTTGAGCTTTTGTATATCTGAAAATTTCTTTATTTCCTCTTTATTTTTGAAAGACGTTTTCACTGAGCATAGAATTCTTGGCTGACAGTTTTTGCTTTTGTCTTTTGGTATTTTTAAGATGTTTCTCCACTGTCTTCTCATTTGCATTATTTCCGACAAGAAATCTGTCATCCTTTCTTTGCTCCTCTATACGTCTTTATCACTTTTTTTTTTTTTTGGTGTAGTTTTCTTCATGTTTCTTGTGCCTGGGATTCACTAAGCTTCTTGGATCTGTGAGTTTATACATTTTTCAACAAATAAGGAAAATATTCTTTCTGCTCCCCCTACTTCTTCTGTAACTCAAATTACACATACAGTAGACCACACATAGATGCTCCCATCTCATGATGCTTTATGCATTTTTTACATGTTCTTTTCTGTGGATAGTTTCTATTGCTATGACTTTACTATTTTTATTCTTCTGTAATGCCTATCTGGTATTAATTTCATCAAGTTTATTTTCTTATTTTCAATCCCACGTATTGTAGTTTCCATTTCTAGAAATTCAATTTGGGTCTTTTTTATATAGTTCATGTCTCATATTTTTTCAACATAAAGAATAAAGTTATAACAACTGTTTTAGTATTTTTTTGTCTGCCGATTCTAACATCTGCATCATTTCTGGGTCACCTTAAACAGATGGACCTTTCTCTTCATTATGGGGTGTGTTCTCCTGCTTCTTTGAAAGCTTGATAATTTTTTATTGGATGCCAGACATTGTGGATTTTACCTTGTCGGGTACTAGCTATTTCTGTATTCCTAGAACTATCAGTGATGGCTTTTGTGGAAAGCAGTTAAGTCACTTAGAAACAGTTTGATCCTTTCAGATTTTACTTTCAAAATTTGTTACAAGGGACCAGAACAGAGTTTAGTCAGAGGTTAATTATTTCCCACTCCTGAAGGAAGATCTTTCTGAGAATTCTACCCAATTTCCCATGAATTATGAGGTGTTCCATAATGGAACAGACACTATTCCTAGCCTTATATGAGTTCTGGGCACTGCTCTCCTAATCCTTTCAGTTGATTCTTTCCCCAGCCTCCAGTAATTTCTTCACCCACCAAAACCAAACCCCTTGCCATCGAGTCGATTCCAACTCACAGCAACCCTATAGGACAGGGCAGAACTGCCCCACAGGGTTTCCAAGGCTGTAAATCTTTATGGAAGCAGCCTGCCACATCTTTCTCCCAAGGAGCCGCTGGTGGTTTCCAAACGTTGACCTTTCAGTTAGCAGTCTATCGCTTTAACCACTGTGCAACCAAGGCTCCTAATTTCTTCACTGTAATGCACAAATCAGAACTCAACTGAATACTTGAGGGGAACTCTGTGCAGATCTCCAGTGTTTTTTCTCTGTGCTGCTCTCCCCATTCCAATATTTTGACCTGGCCACCTTGGTCTCCTCGTACTCCCAGCTCCATCTCCTTAGATCAGAGAGTCTGCGGGGCTCAACCTGGGTCCCTTCTCCGTGTGCTACAACCTGGAAAGTGTCAAGGCACTAAGTTGGGACAATCACAGAGCTCATCTCATTTGTTTCTCATCTTTCAAGGATGGCTCTTCTTCACTGCTTGATGTCCAAGGGCCTGAAAACCATTGTTTTTCTTATTATTGTTGTTGTTGAGGATGTTGTTGTTATCTCAGAAAAGAAGGTAAACCAGTAGCTTATTACTCCATCTTGGCCCAATATACTTTAACTCTTTAATCTTACAACAACCCTTGCATTGAGTCTTATCATCCCTACTTTACACATGATGATGTTGGGACACACGGTGAACAAGTAAACTCGCCAGCATTCACAGAGCTTGTGTTACATTTAAGATTTCTAAGCATGTTGCTTCCAAAGTGATTGTACATGACCATTATGATATATTGCCTCTACATGAAGTGAGAAAGTACCAGGGTGAGTGTTTAACACTGGGACATTTTGTAAAATCAGCTATATCCAACTCCATAAGCTGGTTAAGAAATAGTCCTCCTTTGAGAGGCTAATGAATGAATGACGTGCATCATGAAAGATACACACAGTAACAATCTCAAGGGCTGAACTGTGTTTTTACATCTTTGGTCAACCACCAACTTGGAATTCCCATGCCCTCCACAGTGAAGCTAACAGCCAGACAGCGGGCCTATTCTCAAGCAGTAGGGTAGAGCTCGCTCACTTCTGAGGGATCTGCTCCATCTTTTGACTGACTTACTCTAAGGAAGATCTCCTTTGTATTTTAAATAAATAAATAATAAAATAAAAATTTAAAAGGAATAAAATTACTCTGTTTCCTTGTAGCCTCCACCTAATTGATACAAGTTATAAACATAGCTAACACTAGCACTTATAAAACGTGGTAGTCAATGTTGTTGCTGTTATTGTTGTTAAAAAAAAAACAAACCCAGTGCCATCGAGTCAGTTTGGACTCATAGTGACCCAACAGGACAGAGCAGAACTGCCCTATAGAGTTTCCAAGGAGCGCCTGGCAGATGCGAACTGGTACCGTCAAATAGATTCCAACTCACAGCGACCCCGTGTACAACAGAACGAAACACCACCCAGTCCTGCATCATCTGCGCAATCGCTGTTATGCTCGAGCCCATTGTTGCAGCCACTGCGTCAATCTATCTCGTCGAGGGTCTTCCTCTTTTTCGCTGAACCTCTACCTTACCAAGCATGATATCCTTCTCCAGAGACTGGTCCCTCCTGATAAGACATCCAAAGCATGTGAGACGATGTCTCACCATTCACACTTCCAAGGACCGTTTTGGTTCTGTCAATAACCATATACACATACTTACTCTCTTCCCCAGCAGGGACCTGTGTGACAGGTCTTTTAACACAACTTTCCCATTACATTTTCTGTAACATTATACTATAATCAAATCTTCCTAAATCATTCAAATAGCACATTCAATGATAAAATGCAACATTATAAATAGTTGAGTGAGATATTATGATTTATTTAATATTATAGGTAATTTAAGATTGTCATACATAAGTTATCAATTTTCTAATGATTAAAAAAATCATAGAGTAGTCAACAGTAAAACTATATTGACCACCACATAATCAATCTTGAATCAACAAAGCAAATCAACAACAAGTCATTCAGTTTTTACTCTAGGTAAGACGCTCTGCTCAGGATAGGCTCAGAATTTTCATTATGCAGACAAATTATCTCTATTCAATTTGTAATATAAAAGATGTTAGCAGTATACCTGAATCCAACTGTCCTTATGGGGAGCCTGGAAATTAATTCTTACCTATGTTTACTTAGAGGAAAAGGCTCCCAGGCCAGCCCTCCTGCTTTGAATCTGGGCTGCTGCACTTCAACACTTTTTAGCTGTGTGGCCTTGGAAAGTTCCTTAACCTCTCTGTGCCTCAGATTCCTCACTTGTGAAATAGGAGTTGTAATGCTAACTCACAAGATTATAATGAGAAGTAAATTAGTTAATATATATGAAGCAATTGGAACACTATCAGACACATAACAAATGCTCAATAATTGCTAATTAACAGTGTTTTTATTATTATCATTAAAATAAACGTGTTCAAATATTTCCATGTATTTGCATTTTATTGGCTATTTGGACCCGTGTCTAATCAGAATGTAATGCCAGTGCATAATCGTTTCTATACTCCCAGTCATCAGCAGGAATCACAGAACCGAGGCACCAACCTATTCTTGCTTACAAAGGAGGTTGCATGGCATTGTCTCAATGCTGTATGATGACACCTGTGCTATAGATAAGCAATAAATATCACATATCTCTTTCATAAATGGTCAAAATCAGGCAAACGGCTGCTTAAGTAACATGCTTGAGTCATCATGGTGCAAATAATATCAATCAATGCACCCAAAAACCCACTGCCGTCGAGTCCATTCTGACTCATAGCGACCCTATAGGACAGAGTAGAACTGCCCCATAGAGTTTCCAAGGAGCGCCTGGCGGATTTGAACTGCCAACCTCTTGGTTAGCAGCCGTAGCACTTAACCATTACGCCATCAGGGTTTCCCAATCAACGCACAGGTGGGAGCAAAACTGTAAGTTATGTGAATAGAGTTGTTGCAATGACAAAAACGCCCAAATCTTCAAAAAGGTTTCATCCCCTAAATAAGTGTGCCCTTACGTTTTACAAGTTTGTCTGCAATGTCATACAAACTCTTCAGCAGGTATTTGTCTCTGGAAGTTTTCTGAATTCTATTCTACCCTATTCACATGGAAGGGAAAGGGGGATGAATGTGGTTTCTCCTAAAATTTCTCCCCTCTTCCAAGCCAGAGATCTTGCCATATAACTAATACCTGGGTCACCATGGTGGCGTAGTGACCAAAGGTCAGCAGTTAGAATCCACCAGTCGCTCTTTGGTTTTATTCTGCCTTACAGGGTCACTATGAGTTGCAATCAACTCGAGGGTAACAGGTTTTTTTTTTTTTTTTTTGCGGGGGGGGGGAGGGTCACCGTGAGTCAGAATCAACTCAAATGCAACTGGTTTGATTAAAGACTCCAGCTAGAAGAAACAAGTAGGATCAGGAAAAGGAACACCCTAACAATCGCTTAAAGTGAAGAGAGAATACACAGGCATTAGAACCCTAAGACAAACAGTGAATCACTAAAAACAATGAGAAACTATTAACATAGTGTCTAAATTCAACCCTGGAAAAGTCCCCATGGGGAAAATACCTCCACCAACCTCACTCAGGGCCTCACTGCCCATCAGCTGCATGCAAGGTACAAGGCTGCATTTCGCTGACATCACGTCAGCTGGGTGCAATTTTGGGACATGAAACAAAGTTCATAAAATGATCCAGCTTCCATCTAAAAAAGGAAGCTTATCCCCCCTTGATTTAACCATGGCTAAAAAAAAAAAAAAAATTTTTTTTTTTTAAGGGCAATACTGTAAAATTCCATTCAACTGAGTTAGGTTTCTTTCGGGTTTATTTGGCCATTTGAGGACATCAAGTCTAAAGACAATCTCTTCTGAGAACATCTGTTTGTGGGTCATGACTTACTTCATTTATCCATATCTCACTTTTCTATAAAATAAAGAAGCTGACTTAAAAAAAATTTCAAAAACCTGTGAATGATGCTTGTGAGTAGGTTATAATACCTTAACTAAATTTTGGCATCTCTAATGCATTCGTGGATTTTTTTTTTTTTAATCTCCTCTGCTCAACTGAAAATATTTCTGAGGTTCCTGTTTAAAAACAAGACACTTTCACAGTTTGGTGGATAATTTCTTCCATATTTTTTAAAAAAGAATAGGTTTAAAAAATATTTTAAAATCTGCTTTCACTGAAAAGTATTTTTTTTCTAAAAGGTCCTACATTAAATAAATATTAAAAATAAAAAAACTTTACTTTCACAATTTTTTAAGATACACATAATCTAAAAACCATGATCAATTTAAATTTACTCCACCTCTAAAATTTTATTAGTCATTTGAGTTAAAACGGGAATACCAAAAGCACCTAAAGTCACTACAATGTACAGTTTCTGATCTATTCGAAACCTAAATTCAGGAGACATAAAAAGCAGTCTTACATTATAACATCCATTATTAAATTGTCACACCCAGAACTTTTTACCCAGAAAAGTGCTATTTTCCTCCTTAGTTCATCAAAAATGTGATCACTGGTGTCAAGCGGCTCTCAGTAACCCCAATTCACATCTAAAATTGTCAACCATGTGTTCACTGATCTCCCAAACTATGTACGATCGGCTATGATTCATTTTAAGACATCTGATTGCAACTGGTGTCCTTGATTTTAAACAAGTTCTTCCAAGCCATTGGAGTTTTTAAACAGCTCAATAGCTCCCTCTAGCCTCTTTTTATATACTACACCTGGGGGTCACATTTTCTAATCAAAGGTTAGGGGGCTATGGTAGGACTGCTCTTGCTCTCTTGGCTGAGCTATTATGTGGCTCATCAAGATATTCCACTGATCTAAACACAAGGATGCACAATGCCAGATAGTCATGGTGCAACACCAAGACAAAGAACATCCAGAGTGCTAAATGACAGGAAGCAACAATCAAATATGGTTTCATGAATTACCTCAAAATCTATAAATCACTTTCCCGAGAAAAAGAAAAATTGAGAGTGATACATATTTTTCAGTATTTTAGCATTTTAGTATGAAATTTTTGTTGTTGTTCACATAAGCTACAGATTTTATAAAACACATGCAATCTGATTTTCACATTCAAAATCAACCGTGTGGTGAAGAACAAAAATAATCCTCAAAGAGCCATTTGCGGAAAATTATTTTCCACAATCGGCAAATGAGACAGAGCATAAGCACTTTCATTTTACCACAAAATATGTGTGTGTGTGCATGTGTGAACGAATTTTCAGATTCTCCTTTAAAAAATCTCAGGTGATCTTATTCCAGCTTGCCTTTTTTATGACTGAAGTATCACCTGAAGATGATACATGTTTTTCAAAATAACATTAAGCCATATTTTTAACATCAAAATTTTAAAGTTTGCTACCTTCGCCAAAAATTGATTTCAAAATTACATATAATTTGCTGCCAGTGTTTTTACTACTCAACAGAAGGCTAGGATTATTTCCAAAATGGAACACCCTGTGTCAATACAGATGATAACAAATGTTAGATCTAAGTTGTACATTATGTATTTCTTCATGACATGCATTTCAGAATGATTTTAGGCAGAAAAAAAAATCTGAATTATCTACCTTTGTGATCTACCAGTTGCCAATGAGTCGAATGTGACTCATGGTGACCTCACGTGTGTCCGTGTGGAACTGTGCTCCATAGGGTTCTCAATGACTGATTTTTCAGAAGCAGCCCTGGAGGAACAGTAGTCAAGAGCTTGGCTGCTAACCAAAAGGTCAGCAGTTCAAATCCACCAGCCGCTCCTTGGAAACCCTAAGGGGCAGTTCTACTCTGTCCTATAGAGTCACTATGAGTCCAAATCAATTTGATGGCAATGGGTTTGGTTTGATTTTTGGTAGATGGCTAGGCCTTTCCGAGGTACCTCTGTGAGGCCTGGAACCCCTAATCTTTCAGTTAGCAACCAGAAGTTTAACTATTTGCACTACCTGGGGACTCTCTCTGTGGTCTATGTACTCCCAAATCTTCAGAGTAAATATATGTACATTTTTCCTCCTCTTTGGCTATACAGATTAAAGCTTGGAAACTAAATACTACAGAATTCCAAATTTGGGAAAGGGTCCTAGTGACTATTTGGTTCAATTCTCATTTGTGCAGATGAAGCCCTTAAAGAAATACTCGTTCCAAAATGAAAGCTATGTGAGTGGAAGAACCAGAGTTGATGCCCATATCCTTTGACCACTAGTCTAGTGCTCCACTATGCTATGCTATTAGTCCCAGTGTTACACCTACAGGTTTGTTTGTTTTTCAATGTCTCTGTCATTGTAGAAAACCCTCTAACCTCTTTTCCTGCCCATTCTCTTCCTCCTCTATAAATTAAAAAAAAAAAAGAATGAAAAAAACTTTTACATTCTGGATTTGGGATATATTACAGAGCTGGCCTTAGTTATACACTGAATTCTACCTCTACCCTGGAAATGAAGCACTTGGACCTTGAGCCAATTAAAATAAACTGGCCCACTGAATCATAAAGCTCTATTTATTTCCCATGGTATTAGAAAAGATGAACAGATTTCTGCAAACCCAGTCCTGTAAAAAGAAGGTGTGAGCTGAACTTGACATTCCATGATAGTAACAGATGACAAGACAAAATGTGAAAATCACATTCCTGAACTAAACTGTCTAAGAAAAACCCACGGGAAGAAAATGTACTGATGTTAGATTGGGTGATTCTCAGTATATTACATTTTGAAAAAATGAAAAAGGTATTAAAATCTTCCTAGACCAGTTGGTATGTGCTAACCTGACAGACTTTTACATAATTGTATGCTAGCATGACAATTATTTTTTAATCTTTATTTTGATATATAGAGAGACAGAGAGAGGGAATAGAACATGCCTTACATAGTTAAGCACTCAATAATTTGTACATGTCATTATTGATATATATATATACATACATTAAAAAAAAACAGTTGCTGTCGAGTTGATTTCAACACACAGCGAACCTATAGGACACAGTAGAACTGCCTACATAGAGTTTCCAAAGAGTGCCTGGTGGATCTGAACTGCCGATCTTTTGATTAGCAGCCATAGCTCTTAACCACTATGCCAACAGGGTTTTTATATATATAAAATCTCTATGACTATATAATGATATTCATTTAATCTCCAAAACAACCCTGAGCCAGGTACTATTTGTATCCCCATTTTACAGATACGCAAACTGAGACTCACCAAGATTAATTAACTTGCCCGTTATTACCCTGATTGCAAACAAAAGAAATGGAATTAGCGCCCAGGCAGTCTGGCTTCAGGATACGTGTTCTTAAATACTATACTATACTGCAATAAACAACAAATTGATGGCTATAATTACATTCATAGATATTTAAAATGAATAGTGATGGAAAATAGCATGAGAAATGACTTTCTAAATTTGAAATACAATTGCTGAAAGGTCAGAAAGTTCCTAAAGGAATAAAG
This sequence comes from Elephas maximus indicus, assembly GCF_024166365.1. Classification (NCBI taxonomy): domain Eukaryota; kingdom Metazoa; phylum Chordata; class Mammalia; order Proboscidea; family Elephantidae; genus Elephas; species Elephas maximus. Next base: position 53,465,565 of record NC_064833.1, on the reverse strand, counting down.
AAATAAATCTTTTCTGACATTGAAAAAACCTAACTCACTGATTCAAATGTTTAATGGCTTTTTTTGTTCCCAAATAATTCTAACTGGTCATCCATCAAATATTCTGAACAGTACTTTTACAGTAGTTGAGGCAGGTCAGGTAGTGAAACAAATTTGCGTAAAATAATTGATTAATCCAACTTCAGAGAAAAGAATTATGTTACTAAACAAGTACACTAAAATTTCTTTATGTTATAATGGTGGCACAACATGAAAAATGTAATCGACATCATTCAGTTGTAAATGTGGAAGTTGTTCGTGTTGGCTGATGCTTTGGTGTGTATGTTTTCACCATAATGAGAGAGAGAGAGAGAGAGGAAAAAAAATTGTTAAAAAGCAACATATCAATCCAAGGAAAAAATGAAATAATAAAGTTAATAACAGAAGTAAATTTGAAAGTGCACTATTTTTGTTGTAACCTTGAAAAGCATGAATGAGAAAAAGTTGAAACTTTAGATGTCATTTTTAACCTAACTCCTGATATATGAAAGCAGTTATCTCATGAGACTCTATCCATACTAAATACGGGAGAAGAGAGTGAAAGAAAAAGACCAGATGGATAAAGAAGGATGGACTGGGGCTGTTGCTCTCTGTGATTCCTCATGGGGGTAATAAGAAACACGCTCACCTGTAAGGCTTTTGGAGCCCTAGTGGCATAGTGGTTAAGAGCTAAGGCTCCTAACTAAACGGTCAGCAGTTTGAATCCTCTAGCCACTCTTTGGAAACCCTATGGGACAGTTCTACTCTGTCCTATATGGTCGCTATGAGTTGGAATTGAGTCGATGGCAACAAGCTTGTTTTATTTATACATTTATTTATTTTAATAAGGCTTTTATGAATAACCCTATATAAGGGCAAACCTAACCATGCAACTTTGAACAGAGAAAGGTATAGTCAGGGTGGTACACAGAAGCAGCTGATAAACCTTAGGACTGGCCAGCCTGCTGGGTCTCCCTGTCATTGTTTCTGGCCTTCTGAACATTTTGAACAGCCAGCATATTTGGGATGACTTATAAAACTTAGGATTTCCAGCAGACAAAAATTTTAATGAGTCAGTCCCGTAACTGCTGTCGTTGGTCAGTATAAACTGCTATGTTAGACAATGATGGGATGCAGTCGGGAGATTCCCTCACTCCAGCAGGCTGAGGAGATTGTGGTAGCATCATTCCTCCATCAGCAAATGAAATAATGAATCTTGATTATTTAAACAAGTGGAGAAGAGAAGATATAAAGAGTTGTCCCACACATATATGATGTTTTAAAATCTGTAAATGGTAATATTTTATCTCTGGAAAGTATTATGATCCAATGACTGCCAAGTTTATATGTAATACCATGCTGCCCAAAACAAATTCTGATCTTTTAGGTAGGTCCAGACCATTCTGACAAAGTGATGAATAAATCCTAAAACAGAGCAACACATTGCAAGTAAAGTCTAGTAAATGCTTATGCTCACAATTCATCATATTTGTCAAAGAGTTCCCTTTAAAGTCCAGAATCTCCTTTTATTTTTTTAAATAAAGAGCAACGAAATCAATTTTTGCTTTATCAAGATTTTTTTTTTTTTTTTTGGTCACAAAAAGCAATCAACTTCCTATGCTTTCATATATGCACAGGGTTTTAAATATCATTGGTTTACCAGTAAATTGGCTTAAAACCATTTTTCTCAGTAGAAATGTATGGTATTGTTTAAAAACAATAAAAATGTTGTATTTAACATTAAATGTATTTAATATCTGACAAATTATCAGAGTTGATGAGAGTTATTATTATCATGAACTATACTCATCTCAACTTCCATGAGGAAACTGCTTAAGGTATATGCCCCTCCCCCCCCCCCAGAAAAGGGACCCCAGGATCATGGACATTCCCACTACAACATAACTATTTTAGAGACAAAATGGCTTTTAAAAGGGTAAAGATTAAATCATAACTTTAACAATTCAGCTGCTTTTGACCAATGAACACCTCTGATTCAGACTACTGTCCAATGACAACAGTCTTTGACTTTTAGTTAATATTACCTACATACGGGTAAGTTCTTTGTATCATGCTAACACTACACACTTACAGACCCACTTCCCAAAAAGGGATCCAATGACAGACAAAAATCTTTATCTGAATGAGCATGTACTGAAAACTGAACTTTAAAAATTCTTTTCCCTGAAATAAAATGAGAGGAAGGTATTGAATTGCTTTCATAGTACTACTTCTGGTAGTGTCTGACTTCTTCTTAGCTGTCAGAGATACTCCTTTTTGCTTCTTAATAAACACACAAATGCATTCTTGCTCTGTAACAAGATTTCCTTAGCATACTAAAAAATACCTCTCACTCCAGTAACTGAAAATCCCAAATGTTTACTTCCTTAAAAAACCGACAGGAAAGAGCTACATGAATACTTCTATCCCTAGTTCCCCAGGAAGGGAAAAAAAAAAAAAAATAGGTGTTTAAATCTTAAATCATAGGGATACAAAGTATGGGGTACCACCAATTGTTAAATTCAGTAAGGAATAAAACATTCAACGTTATAATCTTAGCTGTCAGCATAAAAACCATCTCTCAGGAGCTTCATTCCAACTATAATAACCTGATGTGCTCATGTGAAAAAAAACTTATGATCATATGAGCTTCATGCATGATTAATACCATTAATACCAATACCATTACTGGTATTTTAAGACTGTCCTTGAGAATCAATCAAATACAGCACGCCCAGTATACGTTTTGCAACCAAGAATGAAAAACACAACATCAGTGCCTCTTCTGGAAAAGTGATGGACTACTCTTCCCATTAGTGTTTCCTGTCAAAAAAAAAAAAATCTAACACAAAAGAATCAGGCAGAAATTCATTTTAGAAAACATCCTGACATCCCATGATCTTTACAATATTTTGATTTAGCTAGCAGCTACTCCCTATGATTAAAAAAAAAAAAAAAAAAGAGGGATAGGGGTTATTCTAACACAAAAAAGAAGCATACAAGCCTAACTAATAAAATGCTCAGGGGCTTAAAACAAACTGTGAATCATAATCTACTCTAAGATGTTAAGTTATTAGAAAATTTCTTCTGTATCAAATATGGTTTTTCTTTTTAGTTCTCAGGTGGCATATTCCTCTTATCTTACCCAATTGAATCATTTCATTACTCAACATATATGGATGGAATCTTTTAAATACTCTAAAAATGGGAAAATAGCTCTTTTTTCCCCCATGAAGCATATTTTTCATATATATCTTAATAAAGAAAGAGATCCTGGGAAGTCAGAATTAAATCAGTTTGGTATTTTTAGTAAAAGCATAACTTTTTTGTCTAATACTATCTAATCGAACTGACTGATTCAACTTAACAAAAAAACACAATCTATGTTTTAGCTACAAAAAGGAACCTAATAATCATCAACATAGATATTATCCCAATAATACCTGAAAGCAAATGTTAGACTTGCCAAAGGCAGGCAGTCAACAATCCAGGCTAGCCTTTCCTCCTTCCCTCCCCGCAGTGAGCAAGGTACAACCTAGCACTGACTTTTAGCCAGCCCCCATGCCCCATCTCAGCACCTTGACCACCACCAAACAGTAACAGGCCCTTCTGTTTACAACATTGTAATTAACAGTTTCCCACTCTCATTCCTCCAGGCAATGAACATTATTCCTTCATTTCAACATCAAATTATCTCTTGATTTAAATATTAGGTACAAAAATCCATTTGTGGCATGTAATTCCAAAAGTTCAAACTTGCAATCAAGAAAATTCAGACTTTCAGCCCCTTTCCATTGGTCTCTTTATACAGAAAAACAAAGCTTTATTTTTTTTTAAAGGTTAAATGGATTTTGGCTTTCAAATTGGGGTTTGTGTGTAATATATTCACACTTAACATCTGTAAATGTCTTTGATGCTTTTAATAGTGGCTGTTACTTCTTCAAATACTGTTTCCCTACAAACCATCACTTATTACATGAAGTTCTCAGAACAGTTTATATAAACAGAGTTCTATTGAGAATGCTTTCACACATGGCATTTATTATGCACACTTTGTACATAAATCAGTTACATGGAGTATGTTCAAATACTGTGCAACAGGTCCTGCTATTGTGTAAACACACACTCCCCAAAAGATGACAGTGAGCTTTATGAGATCAACAATATAAGGGCAACACACACACACAAACACACGTGCACACACACTATTCCCTAGAGGCTTAATCAAAAGTCTTTTGAGATGTCAGAAGACTTAAAATTTATGACACGGAGTTTATTTTACTAAGACCCTCTTACTGTCGTTGTCACCCCCCCCCCAAGTGCATGATACACTGGTGTTAAGCCCAGGTGCACACCCGCTTCCATTGATTTACTGCACATTACTGGCTTTAGTGCTGAGTTGATGACAGGAAGAGTACTTTGGCAGAGATCTGACAAGTCTTTATCCTTAAGTTCCCTTTTGCTTCATGCTTGTCTGTTCCCAAAGCTATCAAAGTAAAGCCAGTGACAGTTTAAAAACCTCTCAGTTCTGCCATGAGGGTGTGAAATAAAATTAAAAACACACCCCAGAACTACTACATTGGGCCACGTTTATTTTCAATTGGCGGAGGAGGGGGGAGGGAAGACACTTTGAAAAGCGATAGATCTCATGTCCTCTGTGTAGCCAGATCTAGTTACAGTGTATTAAGTTATGTCTAAATGAGAAAAAGACTGTCTAGTCAAGTGTTTTATCGCAAAGTAATGTTATTGAACATATCAAGTATTCCCATGCTCTCCTCTAGATTCTTTGATTTTTAACCTCCTTTGTTAGGCACTAAACACGGGGAGAAAGATTTCAGGAACAATACCAAGGAAGCACATGATGCCAAGGAATTAATTTCATTTTTCGCGAGCTGTATATTCATCACAAACCCAAGCTCCCTTTATTAACCTACACATTTGCTAAGTGAAAAAATGGATCGGCTACAATTGTGCCTCTGAGCGCGCAGCATCGTGCTTTGTGCTGCTGGGGATAACGGATTCTAGGTTTCAAGCGCATCCATCACTTAAGACACAAGGAAACTCAGCAAGGGTCTCGGCGGCAGCAAAGGAAACAATGTGTTGAGACCCTGGCTGCTCTGAGCTACGGGGCTCGGAGGGGTGAACGAAACGTTTCGGCGAGCAACCCAGGCAAGAGGGTAGAAGAAAGCCCTCGTACTCTTACCTCCACATTGAAATACTGCTCCGATCCGCAGACTGTAGCACATAAAATCCAAAGCAAGGTTTGCAAGAAAAATACCCCCGAGTGATGCACGAAATCCAACCGTCTTCCAGTGCTGAATGTGAGTAAGATCATAGTGAACTGTGCTTCAATGGATGGACGAGCTCCCCTTCGCTTTCTCCCTCTTTCCCTCTCCCTCCCTCCCTCGTTTCCTTTCAAAAAAAAGTCCTCCGGGTGGGTAGGGAGCTTGCAGGTTCACCCACAGCCGGGCAAGGGGAGGAGACGGGGCCCCCAATCTCCGCAGCCCCGAGAAACAGCGGCGGAGGCAGGGTCAGCAGCTCGTATCCACCATCCTCAGGGGCCCGTCACCCGGAACGTGGCGCCCAAGTTCACCGGCTGTTCCGCCTCAAAGCGCCGAGTCGCAGCCGCAGCAGCAGCCGCCGCCGCCGCTGCCGCCTCCAGCCCTTGCGTCCTGCTCCTTCTGCTCTTCCACCTCCTCCTCCGCCGCCGCCGCCGCCGCCCCCTGCTTCAGCGGGAAGGGCCTCCGCTGCTCCTCGCACTCTCGCCTCTGCTTCTCCTTCCCTCCTCGCCTCGCTCCCCTCCAGAATGTTCATCCGTAATCTACATAACTCCTCCTTCCCGGGGTTTGCCTGGCTCCCCGACTCTTAGCGCGCGAGCGCGCGCGCGAGAACACACACACACACACACACACACAATCCGAGACACACGCGCTTACACCGACACACACACACACACACACAGCCCGACACATACACACAGGCGCGCGCGCGCTTCTTAAAGGAGACAGCTCTTAAAGGCTTCCCCGCGACTGTACGGCGCACCGTAGATAGCCAGCCCGCGAGAATGGCCCGGGTTTGGGACGAGCTCTTTAACAACATCCCCTATCCCTCACCCCCGAGGCAGGCTCAGGGGAACCTGGGCGGGCTCCATCTTTTTCTCTACCCAACCCTCGTGTAACACAAGGAACAAGTGCGCCCGGCCTGTACTAGAGTCTGGGTAGGGCTCAGGCTGTGGACCCCAGTTGGAGCTGGGGAGTGGTCCAGGCCTCGTCCTGCTTTAATCCAGCGACCCTGGAAGGTTCGGGGCGCTGAGGATCCAGGACCGTCCGGATCACTGTAAACTGCCTGGGAGCTCAGGTCGTCTGCCAGGGCTAGCCAAGTTTGGAAAGCGCAAGATGGCAAGTCCTGCGTGTCCAAAACTTTATCGGGGTCCCCCATCCTGTGCCCTGGTGTCTCCCTGAATTCCCTCTACCATCACTAAACCCTCCTCCCTGTCTCGGGGGCGGAAGGGCGGGTGCTGGGAGGGTAGGCACAGGGTTTGGGTAACTGGCCTAGCATAGAAGCGGAATGCAAACGCTCATTTCCCAAGGTTATTCTGTCCGGTGGACCCATGCACACATGGGGACTCAGGAGGGGTGGTCTTGGGTGTTAACAAAACGTCGGGCAAGAGCGGGAAGGGGCGCTGGGAAGAGACCGGCAGAGGGATAGAGGGGAAGGGTTAGGGAAGGAAGGAGAGGGAGCCGCCTGAGGAAAGGCAAGTGAAGCAGCTGGCAAGGGCGGGAGGAAGAGGCTGCGCGCAGACTGAGCGGGGGAGAGGCTAACGGGCGAGAGGAGAGCTGCAGGCGAGAGGGGGAGGCTGCTGGCAAGAGGCGCAGGATTGCTGCGGGCAGGAGAACTTCAGAAAAGGCTGCCAAAAAGGACTCAAGTTGCAGTAGTGTGAGGCAGTGGACGGGGGGGCAGCAACCACCAGCCACTGGCAGGTGATGGTTTAGCTTGAAGAGAAAGGGGGAAGGGAAGGAGGCAGGCATCTGTTTGGGTGCGATGCCAATAAATGTGCTTCTCCTTGGCAGCCAGCAGAGGGGAAGAGGAACCCACGGGAAAGAAATGCAGGTGGGGATGGGAATGAAGTATGCCCCAGGTAAGACCGCTACCTCGGTGAGGTGGAGGACAGAATTGATGAGGCAAATTTCAGGGGTGAGCTGGAATAGCAAGTAGGACAGCAAAAGGTCCGCAGATAAAAACGTTGAAAAATAGTTTGCCAGAAATTGCATTCCCAACCAAAAAAAAAAGAAAGAAAGAAAAACCAGGGCCGTCAAGAAATTGCATTGGAAGGTAGTAAATTGTATCCTAAAGAGGAAAAAAGCTAAGGAGTGGGACTTTTCGTCTATTGTTTAAAAATTGTAATATGAGGCAGCCAACCTGACCTAAAACACACAGGAAGCCTTTCCTGACTGTCTGCTCTATGCACAGCATGTAAGATCACACAGAAGAATTTTTGAAGAGGTTATAAAAAGCAACACCTTATATCGTATAAGCATATTCAAATTTACAACGCATTTCCACACATATTATCTCATTAAATTCTCACAGCATTCCTGGGTGTTTTGTTCACATTTTATGGATGAAGACAATGATGGTAATAAAAGACAACTTCTCAGAAAACTGTACAAGTGGCACAGTTCAAGCCTGAGTTTTCTGACTCCTAGTCCAGTGCATTTTCCACTATACTCCAGTGACTTTCCATGTGGAAATTCATTCCAGCTCTTAATAGGTTTATGACTCATAGATTGAGATGAATTACATGAAGGAAACAATGAACAATTTAGGGTAACATGAAAGTATGATCATTATGTAGAAATTATATGGTGTTTTTTTCTATGTCAATGACCACTGCACCACCAGCACTCAATGTTGATAAAATGGTCCCTAGATGGCGCAAATGGTTAAGCTCTCAACTACTAACTTAAAGGTTGGAGGTTTGAAGCCACCTAGAAGTACCTCTGAAGAAAGAGCTGGCAATCGGATTCTGAAAGAGCACAGCCTTGAAAACCCTACTCTGCACACATGGAGTTGCTATGAGTTAGAATCAGTTTACCTACAATTGGTTTGGTTTTTGTTTTTGTATATCAATATAGGAGTCTCCGTGGTGCAAATAGTTAACCACCTCTGCTGCTAACTGAAATATTGGAAGTTCAAGTCCACCCACAGGTACACTGGAAGAATGGCATGGCATCTACTTCCAAAAAATCAGCCACTGGAAACCCTATGGAGCATAGTTCTACTCTGACACACATAGGGTCACCATGAGTCAGATTCAACTCCAAGGCAATTGGTTATGTCGATATAAAGTAATGCTATATGGTGGGAGCTATTTGTCGATAAATGAAGAATAATTTTTGGTATACATTAAAACTAGCAGGCTCAAAATTGTAGAAGAGAGGAAAGAAGAAACAAAATAACATTAAGCCAAAAACAACCAAACCCACTGCCTTTGAGTCAATTCTGACTCATAGCAACTCTATAGGACAGGGTAGAACTGCCTTATACAGTTACCAAGGAGCACCTGGTGGATTCGAACTGCCAACCTTTTGGTTAGCAGCCATAGCTCTTAACCACTATGCCACCAGTGTTAGAGATAAATAGTGTATTACAACCATCAGACAGAATCTTGAAGGTTAAAAAAAGTTCAAACTCTGTTCCTAATCCTTAAGGTAGTTTTGCAAAGGAGATAAAACAAATTTACATAGGACATACGTGAGAAAACAGTTTTCATTTCCTTTCTACATAAACCAGAATATAGCCATTCTTTTTCAAGGAAGTTGAATAGGATTTGAGTACTGCTGGGCTACCAGCAAGGTGAGATTTATTACTGCAAGCAAACTTTTTAGTCAAAGATAATATATGACCTCAGAATGGAGAAATATATTGACAGGGTATTGGTGGAAGGTAAGGTCTGGGAAGGGGCTTATAACAAAATATTGAATTAACATTTGATCAAACAGGGTAACAGAACTAACTGATTTTAAAAAGGAATAGATGTCTAGGGAGAATTATCTTAGAAATTATGTATAGGATTGCCCATTTGGAGGGAATGGGTGCAAAGAAAAGCAATTAAAACTAAGTTGTAATCCAACTATGAAACTGTAATGTGCAGTGATGTGTCCTTGGAAGGCTATACTTTTCAAGAAGGGATTGTGACCGGGGAAAAAAAATTTCCATTTAAAAAAAGGAATCCTAAACTCAAAAGATAATCTCAAAACAGTGATTAGTAATAATGACAATAATTGTTATTTATTTTGCAAACACAACATGTTAAATTCATTAATGGCCATTCAATGAGCAATGAATGAATTAATTAGTGTTCAAAGTTCTGGAAATACTAACAAAAACAAAATACTGTTCCATTCCAGTGATAGGGGTCAGAAGGATTCACAGTCCAGTGAAAGAGACAAATATATAATAATTATGGCAATGTGGTAAGCACCCAAAAAAGCCAAAAGCCAAGCCCACTGGCATCGAGTCGATTCCGACTCATAGCGACCCTACAGGACAGAGTAGAACTGCCCGATAGAGTTTCCAAGGAGCACCTGGTGGATTCAAACTGCCAACCTCTTGGTTAGCAGCCATAGCTCTTAACCACTAGGCCACCAGGGTTTCCACACCCAACTAGTGGCAAATGGAAGATGCAGTGTAACAGGATGGAAGAAATAACTTGATTTCCTCGGGAGCTTTTGAAGAAAGTACCGCAAGAGAAGTGGTCCTAAAACAGAAGCTTGAAGGAAGAGTAGAAATTCACCAGGTGGATCAGAAAAGGAAGGGCGTTACAGACTCGTATAAAATACCACGGAGGAATGGACACATAAGATGTGTATGGGGAACTACAAATTGTTTGTCAGGACTGGAGACCAGGATGTGTGTGCAACAATGTCAAGGTCTGAGGTTGGATGAGCATACAGGGATAAGATCACGAAGGGTCTCTTGTGCCATGTTTAGGGCTTTAGACTGTACCTGGAGGGAACCCTTAGGAGGAAATCGAATATTCACTATTTTTGCTGTATGTTTGCGAACTGTGACAGTAGTCACCTTCTAGAAGTTCTCATATATATATTTTTTTTTACCTCAGATGTTAATATCTACTGTTTTTATTTTTGTGGACCTTATATCATTATCTATGTGGGCCCACTTGCAGAAATGCAAATGTTTCTTTGTCAGGTGAGTTTGTTATTCCATCTCTTACCTGTTATACACAGTTATCTTCTAATGGCCCAGAATTATGAAGCTCCTTTTTTTATCTTAGTGGTATGAGCTTCTTCGTTGTGGTCTTTTTTTTTTTTTCCTTATCCACAGTAATTTAAAAAGTTGTTTTCCTATCCACCAAGCCAAAACTCCATTGCCATTGAGTCGATTCCAACTCATAGCAATCATATAGGACAGAGTGGGATTGTTCCATAGGGCTTCCAAGGTTGTAATCTTTATGGAAGCAGATTGTCACATCTTTCTCCCACTTGCTATCCACAGTAACTTAAAACATACACTATCATCTTTCCCATTAATGAAATCTTTTCTCACAACTCTTGCCTTAACTTTGGGTGATTTCTATCAGTTACCTTCTCTCTTCTCAAAATTTCACAAAACTAAGGAACAATAACATGTGACTAAAGAACAGAGAACACAAAAGAGATTTAAAAACGAGTAAGAAAGAGTAGGAATAATTGCCCCTGGCAAAGGTTAATAGCAATTCAACAAAATTATACATGAGATCCAGGAAGGAATCTGAGGAAGTAAACAATACATGTAACTCTCAAGAGGCAAATGACTAATACTTAAAAGTGAGCAGTTCAATGATATACTGTGATGTTCAAATGATTATAACTGCCTAAATAACATTGGAGTCCTGGTGGTGCAGTGGTTCAGCTCCGGGCTGCTAATCAATAGGTCAGCAGTTCGAATCCACCAGCTGCTCCGGGGAATAAAGATGCAGCAGTCTGCTTGTACAGGTTTACTGCCTTGGAAACCCTATGGGGCAGTTCTACTCTGTCCTATAGGGTCACTAGGAGTCAGGATCCACTCGACACTGGGTCTGGGTTTTTTGTTTTTTTTTTTAATAACTTAAAAAAAAAAATTGTGGTCGAGTTAATTGTGACTCATAGTGACCCTATAGGACAGAGTAGAACTGCCCTTGTAGGATTCCAAGGAGCAGTGGTGGATTTAAACTGCCAAATTTTGGTTAGCAGCTGAACTCTAAACCACTGAGGTAAATAATATACTACAACCTTCATTGAACCAGATTCCATAGTAAGCTAGAGCCTTCAGGGTGAGTTATAAAACTTGGGAAGTTACATAAACTTGTTCATTGCTATATCGTATTAAAGTAAGTGCTTTCTACCATATTTGCATCAGATGAACCTGCAGCATTTTTATAAATTTTACTGAAATAATGCAGAGCATCAGAATTCTTTCACGCATCCGCTATGACCAGGGTGTGCATATATGTTTAGCCATCATCTACAGCCTTGTTATTCAAGGTGTGCTCCCTGAATGTAACCTTAAGACACGGGGAGGTTGTTGGAAATGCAGAATCTCTGGCTACACCAAGATCCCCAGGTGGGTCATGTGCAGGTTAAATTGAGAAGCATTGCTCTAGAATTTGTACACAGCAAAGCTAGTTGCACAGCAGCAAAACCTTCCATCAGTTTAATGTTATTAGTATCATGCTTAAAGCACAGGAGCTGACCAATTTTAATCAGGATAATCCTTGTAGTACTGAAATGGGTTTTTTTCTTCACGAAATATAAACCCCCACGGCCTGGATTCGGTGATATAACTTCTAACTTTCATTGGCATCATGTTTCTTGAATACCCATTCTGTGCAGAGAGCTGTCCTAGTTTGTTACTTAGAAAAATTACCAGCTATTATCACTGCTCATGAGGCAGTATGGTTTTTGTTTTGATTGACTTATGCTCTCTTTTTGCCCCAATAACTCTGAGTTTTCTCAAATATTTGGTTGTCTGCCCATTTATTTATTTCATTTCTCCACTGAACATTCATTAACCACTGCAAAATGCCAAGCAATTAAAGGTGTAAAAAGATAAAAGTGAAGTGAGCTAAGATCGACCACCTCAGTTTGGTTAAGTTCTAATGTAAATGAGAATGGAGTTTTGGACTTCAAAGTTGTTTTCCCTTGGATTTACTGCTGAATCAAAGTGTGTAGAAATGGTGCCCAGTGCCTTCCTATTTCTTCATTGTGGAGTACTTGAGTTCCCAGATGGCTGGGAAATACGACGAAACCACCAGGTCAGAGAAGCCAAGAAACAGTGGACTTATAGCTTTTTATTCCACTGGACTAGTAGTAGAGGGCCTCGTCTGCACCCATAGCTGTGTCCATTGTCATATAAGGCCTTTCCTCCAGCAGTACAGTTATATACTTCCCAGTGACCTTGGTCTGCTATAACACATACTAGGATTTGCAGAAGCTCAGAATCTGACTCTGCTCTTCCCTCTCTCTACCATCTCCCTAAGAGTGGTTCTTTACTCTTTATCTGTTCCAGTCTGGCGATGCTCAAATCTGCATCCTTAACCTTAAGCTCCATCTTATGGCCTAGAATTCATACCATTTTCATTTAAAACTCAGCATATCCCCAACCAAACTCACTACCTATCCTCTTAGATGGTGTACTCTTTAGATCATTGATTTCAGTCTGGACCCACTATTCCACTGGTCACAAAGACTCCGAACGTTGAAGACACCTATAACTGTAACGTTAGTTTATATTCTGTGTCAAATCAGTCACCAGAAGCTGTCATGCCTTTCTGTGCAATACTACTCTTTCCTAAATTCACACTCTCATTATTTCACAACCACTGAAGTAGCCTCCAATATGTAGCACATGTATGTGGTCTTTTTATGTCTCCAATTATTCTTCATGCTCATCCATCAAAACCTCCCCATTTACTATTCTTACATATTATTTTCAGCCTAGACATGGCATTTATAATTTGGAAGGGTATTTCAAAAGCTCTCTTCTTTAAATTCTTCATTTTTCAGAAAAGGAAATTGAGGCTCAGTTTTGAGGTTGAATAAGTCACATGCTAGTTGGATAACCACATGTGAAAAACACATGTATTCTGATTTATAGATGATTGCTTTTTTTTTTTCAAAAGATACAACTTTTTTCTTTTTAATACTTGCTACACTGAATTGTTTATTTTTAGGCGTCTCCAGAAAGGAGCTGTTCTGGATTGAGCTGTGTCCCCCAAAAAGACAAGTTCTAACCACTGGTAACTTTGTCACCTTGTTTAGAAATAGAGTATTTTTTTGTTTTTGCTTTTTTTTTTAATTGTTTTTTAGGTGAAAGTTTACAGCTTAGGTTAATTTCTCATACAAAAATGTATGCACATATTGTTACATGACACTAGTTGCGATTCCTATAATGTGACAGCACAGTCCCCCTTTCCACCCCAGGTTTCCCGTGTCCATCCAACCATCACCTCCTGCCTTTTCATCCTGCCTCCCAACAGGAGCCACTCATTTGGTCTCCTGTATCTGCTTGATCTAAGAAGCACACTCTTCACGAATATTATTTTGTGTTTTGTAGTCCAGTCTAATCTTTGTCTGAAGAGTGGGCTTCTGGAATGGTTTTGATTCTGGGTTAACAGAGCATCTGGGGGCCATGGCTTCGAGGGTTGCTCCAGTCTCAGTCAGACCATTAAATCTGGTCTTTCTACGTGAATATGAGTTCAGCTCCACACTCTTCTACTGCTCTGTCAGGGACTGTCTGTTGTGTTCCCTGTCAGGGCGGGCATTGGTTTTAGTTGGGCACCATCTGTTTCTTCTAGTCTCAGGTTGATGGAGTCTCTGGTTTCTGTGGCCCTTTTAGACTAATATTTTCATTGTATCTTTGGTGTTCTTCATTCTCCTTTGCTCCAGGTGGATTGGGACCAATTGATGCATCTTAGGTGGCCACTCAAAAGCTTTTAAGAACCCAGACGCCACTCACCAAAGTGGGTTGCACAACATATCCTTATGCATTTTGTTACGCCAGTTGACTTAGATGTTCCCTGAAACCATAGTCCTCAGACCCCAGCCCCTGCCACTCTGTCCCTCAAATTGTTTGGTTGTATTCAGGAAAATTATTAGCTTTTGGTTCAGTTCACTTGTGTGGACTTTCCCTGTATTGTGTGTTGTCCTTCCCTTCACCTAATATGATTCTTGTCTACTATCTAGTTAGTGAATTGCCTTCTCCCTCCCTACCCTCATAACCATCAAAGAATATTTTCTTCTTTATTTAAACCTTTTCTTGAGTTCTTATAATAGCGTTGTGAGATGTTTCACAGATTCATCATTCTTTGTTACCGTTTCTTAGTATTTCATTGTGTGTACATACCATAATTTGTCTATCCATCCGTATGTTGATGGGCACCGAGGTTGTTCCCATATTTTTGCTATTGTGAACAGTGCTTCAGCGAACATGGGTATGCATATATCTAGTCATGTGACGGCTCTTATTTCTCTAGGACATATTCCAAGGAGTGGGATTGCTGGATCTTGTGGTACTTCTATTTCTGGCTTTTTAAGGAAGCTCCAAATTGATTTCCAAAGTAGTTATACTATTTTACATTCCCACCAGCATTGCATAAATGTTCCAGTCTCTCCACAACCTCTCCAACATTTATTATTTTTGTTTTTTGGATTAGTGCTAGCCTTGTTGGGGTGAGATGGTATCTCATTGTAGTTTTGATTTGCATTTTTCTAATGGCTAATGATTGTGAGCATTTCCTCTTGTATCTGTTAGCCACCTGAATGTCTTCTTTGGCAAACATCTGTTCAAATCCTCTGCCCATTTTTTATTTGGGTTATTCATCTTCTTGTTGTTGAGGTGTTGCAGTATTTTGTAGCTTTTAGAGATTAGACCCTTATTGGATATGTCGTAGCCAAAATTTTTTCCCAGTCTGTAGGTTGTCTTTTTAATCTTTTGGTGAAGTCTTTGTATGGGCATACGTGTTTGATTTTTAGGAGCTCCCAGTTATCTAATTTGTCTTCTGGTGTTTCTGCATTGTTAGTTATAGTTTGTATTCTGTTTATGCCATGTATTAGAGCTCCTAGCATTGTTCCTATTTTTCTTCCATAATCTTTATCATTTTTGATTTTGTATTTCGGTCTTTGATTCATTTTGAGTTGGTTTTTGTGTATGGTGTGAGGTATGGGCCTTGTTTCATGTTTTTGCAGATAGATATCCAGTTATGCCAGCAGCATTTGTTAAAAAGACCATCTTTTCCAGATTTAATGAACTTTGGGCCTTTGTCAAATATCAGTGGCTCATAGGTGGATTAATTTACGTGTGGTCCCTCAATTCTGTTCCGTTGGTCTATGTATCTATTGCTGTACCAGTACCAGGGTGTTTTGACTTCTGTGGCAGTATAATAGCTTCTAAAATCAGGTAGTGTTCTTCTTCTTCAGTAATGCTTTACTTATTCAGGGCCTCTTCCCTTTCCATATGAAGTTGGTGATTTGCTTCTCCATCATGTTAAAAAATATCCTTGGAGTTTGGATTGGAATTGCATTGTTTCTGTAGATCACTTTGGATGGAATTGACATTTTCACAATGTTGAGTTTTCCTAACCATGAGCAAGGTATGTTTTTCCACTTACGTAAGTTTCCGTTGGTTTCTTGCAGTAGTATCTTGCAGTTTTCTTTATATAGGTCTTTTACATCTCTGGTTAGGTTTACTCCTAAGTATTTTATCTTCTATTGTAAATGGTATTGATTTGGTGATTTCCTTTTTGAAGTTCTCTTTGTTGGTGTAGAGGAATCCAACTGATTTTTGTATGTTTATATTATATCCTGATACTTTGCTGAAATCTTATTAGTTCCGCTAGGTTTCTTGTGGATTCTTTGGGGTTTTCTGTATATAAGATCATAGCATCTGCAAATAGGGATATTTTTACTTCTTCCTTACTAATTTGGATGCCCTTTATTTCTTTTTCTTGCCTTATTGCTCTGGCTAGGACCTCCAGCACAATGTTGAAGAAGAGTGACGATAAAGCGCATCCTTATCTGGTTCCCATTCTCAAGGGGAATGCTTTCAAACTCTTTCTATGTAGGATGATGTTGACTGTTGGCTTTGTATAAATTGCCCTTTACTATGTCAAGGAATTTCCCTTCTATTCCATTTTTGCTGAGAGTTTTTAACATGAGTGGGTGTTGGACTTTGTCAAATGCATTTGCTGGATCAATTGATAAGATCATGTGGTTCTTATCTTTTGTTTTACTTATGGGATGGATTACATTGATTGATTTTCTAATGTTGAACCATCCTTGCATACCTGGTATGAATCTCACTTGGTCATAGTGAATTAGTTTTTGATATTTTGTCAAATTCTGTTGGCTAGAATTTTATTGAGGATTTTTGCATCTATGTTCATGACAGATTTAGGTTTATAATTTTCTTTTTTTGTGGTGTCTTTACCTGGTATTGGTATCAGGATTATGCTGGCTTCATAGAGTACTACATCCTCTTCTATGCTCTGAAATACCTTCAGTCATAGTGGTGTTAACTCTTCTCTGAAATTTTCGTAGAATTCTCCAGTGAAGCCATCAGGGCTAGGTAGGGTTTTTTTTGTTGTTGTTGTTAGGAGATTTCTTATTGCCTCTTCAATCTCTTCATTTGTTATAGGTCTATTTAGATTTTTTACTTCAGTTTGTGTTAGTTTAGGTAGGAAGTGTGTTTCTAGAAATTTGTCCATTTCTTATAAGTTTTCAAATTTGTTGGAGCACAGTTTTTTATAGTATTCTGTTATGGTACTTTAAAATTTCAGTTGGGTCTGTTGTGATATCCCCCATTTCATTTCTTATTCAGGTTATTTGCTTCCTCTCCTGTTTTTCTTTTGTGAGTTTGGCCAATAGTTTATAGATTTTGTTGCTCTTTTCAAAGAACCAGCTTTTTGGGTCTTGTTGGTTCTTTCAATTGTTTTTCTATTCTCTGTTTCATTTACTTCTGATCTGATTTTATTATTTGCTTTCCTCTGGTGCCTGAGGGCTTCTTTTGTTGCTTTCTTTCCATTTGTTGGAATCGTAGGGTTAATGTTTTGATTTTGGCCCTTCATTTTGGATGTGTGCACTTATTGCTAAAAATTGATCTCTGAGCACTGCTTTTGCTGTGTCCCAAAATTTCTGGTCGGATGTGTTTTCATTCTCATTTGATTCTGTGAATTTCATTATTCCACCCTTAATTCCTTCTATAACCCAGTAATTTTTGAGCCAAGTGTTGTTCAGATTTGGATTTTTTTTCCTTTGTTTTTCTGTTATTGATTTCTACTTTTATGGCTTTATGGCCAGAAAAGATGCTTTGTAATATTTCGATGTTTTAGATTCTGTTAAGGCTTGCTTTGTGGCCTAATATGTGGTCTATCTTGGAGGATGTTCCATGTGCTTTGGAAAAGAAAGTATACTTGGCTGCTGTTGGGTGGAGTGTTTTCCATATGTCAATGAGATCAAGTTGGTTGATTGTGGCATTTAGATCTTCCCTGTCTTTAATGAGCTTTTTTTCTAGATGTTCTGTCATTCACCAAAAGTGGTGTGTTGAAGTCTCCTACTACTACTGTGGAGCTGTCTGTTTCTCTTTTCAGTGCTGTTAGAGTTTGTTTTATGTATTTTGGAGCCCTGTCATTGGATGGGTAAATATTTATTATAGTTATGTCCTCCAGGTATATTGATCCTTTAGTCATTATATAGTATCCTTCCATATCCTTTGTAGTGGATTTTGCTTTAAAGTCTATTTTGTCAGAAATTAATATTGACACTCCTGCTCTTTTTTGATTGTTGTTTGCTTGATATATTTTTTCCCATTCTTTGAGTTTTAGTTAGTTTGTGTCTTTGAGTCTAAGGTGTGACTCTTGTGGGGAGCATATAGACAGATTGTGTTTTGTTTTGTTTTTTTAACTCACTCTGCCACTCTGTCTCTTTATTGGTGCCGTTAGTCCATTTACATTCAGTGTAATTATTAATAGGTGTGAGTTTTTTTTTTTTTTATGAGTTTAGTGCTGTCATTTTCATTTTTTTTGTGTGTGTGTGTGGTGTTGAGTTTCTTTGTTCCATTTAATTTTCTGTGCTGAGACCTTTTTTTTTATATATTTTCTTTTCATCTTTTTCATTGTTGTTGATTCTGTATTTGCTGAGTCTTTATGTTTTTCTTCTTTTTTATTTTGATGTGTAGGTTTGTTAGTTTCCTTTGTGGTTATCTTAAAATTTACCTCTATTTTCCTAGGTTTAAACCAGTCTTTTATTTCTTGATATAGCCTTAATTTCCTCTCCATATAAAGGTTC
This sequence comes from Elephas maximus indicus, assembly GCF_024166365.1. Taxonomy (NCBI): domain Eukaryota; kingdom Metazoa; phylum Chordata; class Mammalia; order Proboscidea; family Elephantidae; genus Elephas; species Elephas maximus. Next base: position 53,447,224 of record NC_064833.1, on the reverse strand, counting down.
TATGACTACACTATTTAGTCCCTCTTTTTTGTTTTAATGTTGTCATCTTTTATATATTGACAGCTCTGTTTCCCTATGTTCAGTGTTTTAGCTTTGACTTATTTTTGTGACTTCCCTGTCTGGGTTGATATGTGGTTGTTTTGTCCTGTGTTCTAGTCTTGGGTTGTTATCTGATATTACTGATTCTTTACCTGGAGGACTCCCATTAGTATTTCTTATAATTTTGGTTTGGTTTTTACAAATTACCTTAACTTCTGTTTATCTGGAAATGCCCTACTTTCACCTTTATATTTGAGTGGTAGTTTTGCTGTATATATAATTCCTGGCTGGGCTGGCAATTTTTTTCCTTCAAGGCTTTATATACACCATACCAATGCCTTCTTGCCTGCATGGTTTCTGCCAAGTAGTCAGTTTAGTCTTATTGACTCTCCTTTGTAGGTGACTTTTCGTTTATCCCTAGCCAATCTTAAATTTCTCTATTTTTGATTTTGACAAGTTGGATTATAATATGTCTTGGTGTCTCTCTTTTGGGATCTAACCTGTGTGGGGTTCGATGAGCTTCTTGGATAGATACATTCTCATGTTTCAGGATATCAGGGACGTTTTCTGCCAGCAAATTTTCAACAGTTCTCTCTGTATTTTCTGTTATTCTCCCCTGCTCTGACACTGCAGTTACTGGTAGGTTATTCCTGTTGATAGAAAAAAAAAAAAAAAAATAGAGTCCCACATAATTCTTAGGGTTTCTTCATTTTTTTAAATTCTTTTACCTGATTTTTCCTCCAATATGTTGGTATCAAGTGTTTTATCTTCAGTCTCACTAATTCTGACTTCCATTGCCTCAATTCTGCTATGACTTTCTATTGTGTTGTCTAATTCTGAAATTTTATTGTTAATCATTTGGAATTCTATTTGCTGTCTCTCTGTGGATTATAGAAACCTGTTAAATTTGTCATTTTGCTCTTGTGTAGCCTTCCTAAATTCCTCTATTGCTTTATCTGCGTGTTCCATGGCTTGGTCTGCATTTTGCTTGATCTCCTTCCTGATCTCTTGAAGAGCTCTGTATATTAATCTTTTGAATTCTACCTCTGGTAATTCCAAGATCTTATCTTCTTCTGGGAGGTTTCCTGATTCTTTGTTTTGGTCGCTTGCTGAAGCCATCATGGTCTGCCTCTTTATGTGATTTAATATTGACTGTTATCATCAATAAGTTATTGTTTTTATTTATTTTATGTTTGCTTACTATGTCCTAGCTTCTTGTTTTGTTTTGTTTTGATATGCCCAAATAGGCTGGTCATGTGAACTACTTTGATTATTAGTATCTTTGAATCTCCATGTCCTGTCACCAGGTGGTTAGAGCTGCTACTAGATATGTGAGCCCAGGAGTCTGTTTACTTTTCTTGTGTGAATTCAGCTCAGGTATCCAGGTTATCAGTCACCGAGTATGTGGTGCAGACTCCCACTTACAGTCCTAGATGGCAGGGCTACATAGGGGTGATTGGAGCAGGCACAGGTATCTGGCTACAGTAGGTAGTTATATGCTGAGAAGATAGGGGGCTGAGAGCTGTCCCTGGGTGCCCAGGTGGAAGGTGCATCCCTGTTCCCTAGAGTGCATAGGTGGGTGAGTTTTGCAACTAGACTTTGGGCACCCAGTGCTGTTGGCTGTAAGGACTGGGAGGCACCACTTATTCTCAGACCCCTGTTGTGGGTGGCTAGGTAGAGTGGGTGTAGCCACCAGTCCTCAGGCCCCTGATGTGGATAGATTAGGACTCTGCTTAATGGGCAGGGTGATGTCAAATATCATGAATCTGTCACTCCCCCTAAGCTGCTGCAGGTGAAAATAGGCTTCCAGTATATGCCCTGTTGTGCTTTGCTAATGAAGTCCTATGCTGTTGAAACGGGCCCACACAGGTCTAGGCAGGGTGAAAGGCATTCAAAGCCCATAGACCCCTTTTCTTGTGCCTAGGCAAAAGGGCAGTTCCTGCCCTGCGTTCCCGGCTTAGGGGAGCTGGCAGATTATTTTTTTCCTGTTTTATCATTTCTTTATTTTTTCCCTCCCTAAAGTGGGGAGACTGACTCTGACATGCAGTAATCGCTGAATGAAGCAGAGCAGGTGGGGGATGAGTGAGGAGAGAGAAATACTTCCCAGAAGGGGAAGGGTTATTTTGATTCTGTGTGGTAGGTTAGATGTTTGCACTTAACTTTCGCAGATCCAGCTCTGCTTCCTCCTGGCTTCAGAGGCTTATGCAGACCCTGTTCCACTTGGCCTCTCCCAATGTAAAGAATGCATCCCAAGCACTAGTACTTGCCTCAGCCATCATGCGCCTGTCAATAAAGCCTGTCACGTCCTTGCTGCTTCTGTGCTGTCTGTCCCTCCCCCTGCCACTCAGTCTGACTCCTCACTTTTGTCTTTGATGTTCACAGTTCCTAATTTGCCATATATAATCGATTCACTTGTTTTTTCAGGTCTTTCTTGTAAGAGGGGCCACAGGAAGCTTCTTGACTATTCCACCATCTTGGCCCAATGGATGCTTTTTAAAGAATAAAATTCCTTATGAAATAGTTTAGATATGCCAAAAAACACTATGAACCAACAACTGAGTTTAAGAAATAGTTTCATTGCTATTTGACTCATGATAATAAGTAGCCCTGTTGGTGTAGTGGGCTGATAATTGTGAAGATTAAAAATAAATAATATTCTGTGAATTATCAGACATACCATGATTTGGTATGTGGTGGCAGACGTGATAAGAAAGGACATTTCATTTTGTGGGCAACTGGTAAAATGAAAGAGAGGAATTGAGAATTCCTTTTTAGAGAATTGTGTAGCTATAGGAAAACTATTTTTCTAGCTTTTATTTTCTTCATCTGTAAAATGGGATTTGATACTATCAAGGTGGTTGTGAGGATTCATTGAGACATGTGTGGAAACATTCTGTAAATTTTAAATGCTAAACAACATAAGGAATTATGTCAAAATCACCTTTTGTAATTATTGCATGGTGGCACAGTGGTTAAGTGCTCAGCTGCTAACCAAAAGTCGGTGGTCAAACCCACCAGCCACTCCACGGTAAAACGATGTGGTGAGGGATATGGTAGTCTGCTTTCGTAAAGATTAGAGACTTGGAAACCCTATGAGGCTGTTCTACTCTGTCCTGAAGGATCAATATGAGTCAAAATAGACTCAATGACAGTAGATTTTGTTTTGTTTTGTTGGCAGTGCATACAGCAGGCATGCAGCAAAGGCTCATTGAGGGTCTAGTTAACAAGGGAAGCTAAAAATGAAAACAAAACAGAAATGTTCAGAAAGTGAAGATGCTGTGAAAATATTCCTAATGGGTTATATTGGGAAGTAATAAACACAGTGTATTTAACTGCTATTAATAAAAATAATAAAGTTCATATTTCTTAGCAAAAGAAAAGGAGCTATAGAATGGCAATCTTTAACATTGTTATCGAAATACAATTATTGCCTTTTAAAACTATAATATAGTATTAAATGCTCTTTTTATTAGTTCACAGGCAAAGAAAAGGAAATGGAAAATGGAAATTAGATTGACATCCATTAAAACCGTAAGATCACAATGAAAATGTATGATATAAAAGTGAATATCTTATATTAAATTAGAGACATTGCATTAGAATCTAAACTTGTGGAGTTCAAAGAAACTTTTATGAGCTCATTTCCAACAGCAATGAGAAACTAAACATCCAAGTTGAAATGTCCTTTTTCTACATATTAAGCCAAAAATAAAATTGAATTAGCTAATATCAGTATAGTTAGAAGGACAGTAAAAAGAACATGAGAAAAGATGTTAGAAAACCTTAGTCCTAATATATTGAATACTTCCACTGTATATTCTATCATTTTCAGATTATTTAATCTCACTTGTCTTCAATTCTCACAATGCTGTAATAGGTAGATTTATTCATATGGTGCTTATTATTAAGAAACTTAATATGATAATGAACTTGGTTGTCTCCTTTATCTTTCATGATCTGGCTCACTAACAATTTTCCCCTTTGTTGAAAAGGGTGGTGTTGTAATTGTCTGGTAGTCTGACTAAGAGATTTACTTGTATAAATCCAGAGTATTCAAATTTCCTATCATGTATGTCCCTGTGTGTTATTTTATCATACTGTGGTGGCCTGTATGTTGCTATGATGCTGGAAGCTATGCCATATACATTTCAAGTACCAGCAGGGTCACTCATGATGGACAGACTTTAGAAGAGTTTCCAGACTAAGACAGACTAGGAGGAAAGGCCTGGCACTATCATTCTACAAATTAGCCAAAGAACACCCTATGGGTCACAACAGAATATTGTCCAACATGGTGCTGAAATATCAGCCCCCTAGGTTGAAAGACATTCAAAATACACCAAACCCCTTGCTATTGAGTCCATTCCAACACATAGTGGCCCTATAAGCCAGAGTAGAACTGCCCTGTAGGGTTTCCATGGAGCAGCTTGTAGATTCAAACTGCTGACCTTTTGATCAGCAGCTGAGCTCTTAATCACTGCCCCACCAGGGCTCCTCAAAATGCACAGCGGCTGCAACAGTGGCCTCAAGCATACTAAAGATCCTGAAGATGGCGCAAGACCAGACAATGTTTCCTTCTATTGTACCTGGGGTCAACATGAGGCAGAGCTGTTTCAAGGGCAGCTAGCAACAACAATGTCATATATGTTAGATGTATTTTATTAACATCATTAAAATATCTGATTTTTGTTTAAATTGGAATAGTTGTGATTTTTTGTCATTTACAAAGTCAAAAATAAATAACTCATTCATTGTAAACTACAAAGTAATCAATACCTGGAAATCAGGAAGTTTTTGCTATAAGAATTTATTTCTTTGAAAAAATAGCCATAGCCATTTCAAATGAGCTAAGACTTCAGAAGGTTTGTTTGTATATTCAATAGGTAAACAGTGTGATTACACTCTAAGAGCATAAATGTCAGTATATCATACTTCAGCATTACAGCTAGGACTTAGATTTTTTTATATAATATTTGACTATTTTCTATAAGATTAAAACTTACTCATCCAAACAAAAGTCTTAAAAAAGAATTAGAAAAAATGTTGTCTAAAGTATTTATACCTAAGACTTTCTTGAACATCAGATATCATTATATATTTCCATGAAAAACCATCATCGTGTTAGCTTAAAGAGTCAGAAAAATATTTTAGGACTTGGTTTAGAATCTTATAGTTTCCATAAACCCAAATTAAACCCATTGCCATCGAGTCGATTCCAACTGAAGCCATCCTATAGGACAGAGTAGAGCTGCCCCATAGAGTTTCCAAGGCTGTAATCTTTACAGAAACCGACTGTCATATCTTTCTACCAGGGAACAACTGGTGGTTTCAAGCTGCTGACCTTTATTTTAGCAGCTGAGTGCTTAACCACTGAGCCACCAGGGCTTCTCTATAGTTTCTATAGAAAAACCAAATATACTGCAAATTGCCCACAAGTGCAACTAAAGTGTTACTCTTAAAAAATTCTGGAACTAGAAGCATGATAAAGCTTTTGAAATTTTAAATTATCCATATCAAAGGGAATCTCCTTTTATCCGTTTTTTGTTATTTAAACTTCTTAAAAATTCTGTGTAGCACAGTTATTTTGAAAATATATTAAAATAATGAAGTCAGCTGGATATAATTTACATGAAGTTTTGCTTCGTTTTTACTTTTCATTTTAATTGGATTGAGACCAAACTTCCTATGTCTTGAGGACTCAACTGCTATTCCAAAAATTATAGAAACACTTACTTGTGGAGTGATAAAGGTGTATATTTCTCATTTCACTTTCTCATCCAATGAAAAAAATGCATTCTATTACTAATAAATAGTCTTTCAACCACTTCTTGAAGACATCCAGCAATGGGGGGAGTTTGACTGCCTCGTGAGACAAAAATACTTAGGCGAGCTTCTTTGACTACCTCACAAGGCAAAAATACTAAGGTGTGCCTGACCCAAGCCATGGTATTTTCAATTGCCTCATATGCATGCAAAAGCTGTACAATGAAAAAGGAAGACCGAAGAAGAATTGACGCCTTTGAATTATGATGTTGGTGAAGAATATTGAACACACCACGGACTCCTAGAACGAACAAGTGTGTTTTGGAAGAAGTACAGCCAGAATGCTCCTTAGAAGCAAGAATGGCGAGACTTTTTCTCAAGTACTTTGGACATGTTATCAAGGAGGACCAGTCCCTGGAGAAGGACATCATGCTTGGTAAAGTAGAGGGTCAGCGAAAAAGGGGAAGACTCTCTACGAGATGGATTGACACAGTGGCTGCAACAATGGGCTCAAGTATAACAACAATTGTGTAAATGGCACAGGGCTTGGTAGTGTTTTGTTCTATTGTACATAGGGTCTCTATGAGTTGGAACCGGTTCCATGGCACCTAACAACAACAATAAGTGTGTGTGGTCTATGGGATTTTGATTAATTTGCTCTATTGATATTATATAGAATTTTTGTAACTAAAATCATTTTTCAACAAAAATGATATATATACAGTTATTTTTATAATTTATTTTATTTTTGTTGTTGTTGAGAATATACGCAGCAGAACATACACCAGTTCAACAATTTCTACGTGTCAGTTCAGTGGCATTGATTACATTCTTCAAGCTCTGAACCATTCTCACCCTTCTTTTCTGAGTTGTTCCTCCTTCATTAACATAAACTCACTGCCCACTAAGTTCCTTACCTAGCCTTTCAAAATGCCGTTGTCAATTTGATCCCATACAGATAGATTTTAAAAGAGTGCAGTGCTCAAGGCAGACATTCTTTACTTGTTAAATTATTGTTTGGTTTAAAGAAGATTGCAGGGGTATTTTTTGATTTAAGGTTAAAAGATTATCTTAGAGAAATAGTTCCAGGGGTTTATCCAGTCTCCATGGTTCCAGAAAATCTGAGTTTCATGAGAATTTAAAATTCTGTTCTGCATTTTCCCCTTTGTGATTAGGATTCTCCCATAGAATCTTTGATCAAAATATTCAGTTAACAGTAGCTGGGGACCACCTGGTCTTCTGGTCTCATGGCAAAGGAGGCAATTGTTCAAGGAGGCAATTAACCACATTCCATTTTCTTCTCCTATTCCTGACTCTCCTTCTTCCTCTCTTGCTCCAGTGGAATATATATTAGTTACTGGTGAGAATGCAAAATGGTACTGCTGTTGTGGAAAACAATATGATGGTTCCTCAAAAAACTAAAAATAGAACTACTATAATTCCACTCCTAGAAATATACCCAAAAGATTTGAAAGGAGAGACTCAAACAGATAATTGTACACCAATGTTCATTGCAACACTATTTACGATATGCAAATGGTGGAAACAACCTAAATGCCCATCAATGGATGAATGAATATACCATTATTTTTGAAGCTTTAATCCCCACAGTATATGAAGTCTTTGTTCTCAGCATATTTTGTCATTTTCCAGTTAGATAATCTGTTGCTCTGGAAAATACCATCATCTCAGGTATACTATCAACAGAGCATACAAGTTTCTCCATTTTAAAATGAAATTAAGAACATGAAAACTTGTGATTCGTGAAACTAACCAGAGCAGAAAAATTATATGTTGGAATTCTGCTTATGAACCTACAATTGGTTTAAACAAAGTAATGCATGAATACAGTTCCCACAAAATGTTAATCTTCAAGGTTTCTGGGGGCTTTGTAGGGATGAGCTAGTTCATCTTCCTATCCAAGATTTGAATCTTGTGTACAATGTCCTCAAGGTTTTTAATTAAAAGACTCCATTATTATATCGTAATTAGTTAAATAAATATGAATTCTTAGTAAAATTCCATACTAAAAATGAATATAAAATGTTCTCAGTGCAAATTGAATCTCTATTTTCAGAATATTATAGTTATATTATTTGATCTTCTGTTATTATCACATAATGGCTTAAGCTTATAAAATTCAATTTTAAAAATTTTCCAAGTTTTATTTGTCATTGATCTATGTACTTGGTTGTGCCTTAACATTAATCAGAATTTAGGATTTTATTTCTTGCCTTTTAGGATGTGAATATATTCTATAGAGAATAAAATTAGTACCTTTCTTCAGGAAAGGTATTATTGACTTCCCTTACGTAAAATTAGCCTTAATACAGAACCAGAAGTCCCCGGGTCGTGCAAATGATGAAGCACTTGACAACTAACTGAAAGGTTGGTGATTCAAATCCACCTTGCAAAAGGTCACAGCCTTGAAAACCTTACGGAGAAGTTCTACTCTGCACACATCGGGTCACCATGAGTTGGAATTGACTTGATGGCAACTAACAATAATGATAAAAAAAAAATGATACAGAACCACAAATCTCTGCTCTTTTTTTTTTTTCCTCTCACAGTAAATGGTGTGACATTTTAATAAGGAGGCACTAGTGGATATTGAAAATTGCACTTAGATGCTAGTCTAGAAAGTTTGTTTCTTTATTCTGGCTCTGTCAGTAAAAAGCTGATTGACTTTAAACAAGCCTGTCGACCATTCTGTGCTCTGTTTTTCCTGTTTGTGAAATGAAGAATGTGGATCAGATAAATTTTGAAGTATCCTACAGTTCTCAAGCTCTTTAAATCTATAAATTGATGCTAACTCAAAAGTCAAAATCAATGCCTGTCTTGCTAGAAAGTCAGAATATAAAATATTAGACTAGGTGTAAGTATAATTTAACTTAAATATTTTTCTGTTAATTTCATCTGTATCGTATATTGACTCAGAAACCCTGGTAGCATAGTGGTTAAGTGCTAGGGCTGCTAACCAAAGGGTTGGCAGTTCGAATCTGCCAGGTGCTCCTTGGAAACTCTATGGGGCAGTTCTACTCTGTCCTATATGGTCGCTATGAGTTGGAATTGATTCGACGGCACTGGGTTTGGGTTTGGTTTTTGGTTATATATTGACTATATTAAGTAAGTGAGAGCATTTTCCTGGATTACTCTGAATTTAATTCAGAGGAACACATGGACTGATATAATAGTAAAGAGTTTTTTTTTTTTTTTTTTTATGTCCACATAAGTCTTCTTGGTTAAGAAGTACTCTAGCACTGGTACAATGACAGACACATAGACCAATAGAAAAAAATTGAGAATCCAGAAGTAAATCCACCCATTTGTGGAAAACTGATCTTCAACAAAATGTCAAAGTCCCATTCAATGGGAAAGAGACAGTCTCTTTAACAAATGATGCTAGCAAAACTGGATATCGATGTGCAGAAAAATGAAACAAGATCCATACCTCACACCAGATACAAAAACTAATTCAAAATGAATCAAAGACCTAAATATAAAGCTAAAACTATAAAGTTCCTGGAAGATAACATAGGAACAAAGCTAAAAAAAAAAAAAAAGTCCTAATTTTTGGCATAAATACACTATCAAACACAACTAAAAATGTACAAACAACAGAAGATAAACTAGATAACTGGGACCTCCTAAAAATTAAATACTTATGCTCATGAAAAGACTTTACGAAAAGAGTAAAAAGGGAACTTGCAGACTGGGAAAATTTTTTCGTAATGACATATTTGACAAGGGACTACTCTCTAAAATGTACAGAAAACTTCAACAACTCAACAACAACAACAAAAGACAATACAATAAAAAATGGGTGAAGGACATGAACAGGCACTTCACTGTAGAGCACATTCAGGCAACTAACAAACACATGAAGAGATGTTTGTGATCATTAGCCATTAGAGAGATGCAAATCAAAACTACAATGAGATACCGTCTCAGCCTTGCAAAAATGACACTGATAAAAAAAAAAAAAACAGAAAACAACAAATGCTGGCTAGGTTGTGGGGAGACTGTAACTTTTACACATTGCTGGTAGAACTTTAAAATGGTACCACTTTGAGAAACGGTATGGCACTTCCTCAAAAAGCTAGAAATACCTTATGATTCAGCAATCCCATTCCTAGGTATATATTCTAGAGCCATAAAAGTAGTGAAATAAATAGACATACGCACACCAATGTTCATTGCAGCATTATTCACAATAGCAAAAAACAGAAGCAACCTAAGTGCCCATCAGTGGATGAATGGATAAACAAATTGTGGTACATACATACAGTGGAATACTACGCAATGATAAATAATAATGAGTCTGTGAAACATAACATGACTGAATCTGGAGGACATCTTGCTGAGTGAAGTAAGTAAAACACAAAAGGACAAATATCGCATGATACACTTTTATAAAAAATCAAGAATAGGTATACACACAAAGCAGTGTTCCTTGATGGTTACCAGGGATGGGAGGGAAAGGAGGTGTAATTGCTTACTAGATAGTAAACCCAGTGCCACCCAGTCAGTTTCAACTCATAGTGCCCCATAGGGTCTCCAAGGCTGTAAACCTCTACAGAAGCAGGCTGCCACATCGTTCTCCTGCAGAGCCGCTGGTGGTTTCGAACTGCCATCTTTTCTGCTAGTAGTCAAGTGCCTTAATCACTGTGCCAGTAGAAACATGTTAATTCTAACGATGAGAAAGGCAATACACAATATGGGGAAAGTCAGCACAACTTGACCAAGGTAAATGACACTGAGAGGTACACAAGAAAAAAGAACAACTACCATAAAGGCTACCACATGTTCAATTTTGCAACAACAATAATAACAAGAAAAAATATGTGAGTGGTTACATAGGTAGATATGTATGCTATATGGGTATGGGAAGTACATGGTCATACATATATAGGTATATTTGTGGGTGTACAAAAAATATGTTTGGTGTGCTGCATATATATTCATACATACAATTAAGCACATAGGGGCCACGGTTATGGATATTTTCTAGTCATCCAAACACCTCGTGGTGTTGATTTACTGGGTTTGAAGGCTCAGGACCATAGTCTTGTGGGACAACTAAGTCAGTTGGCATAAATTAGTTCATAAAGATAATGTTCTATATCCTAGTTTGGTAAGTAATGTCTAGGATCTTTAAAACTTACAAGCGGCCATCTGAGATACAACTATTGGTCTTTTCTCATCTGGAACAAAGGAGAATGAACAAAACCAAAGACCCAAGGAAGGAATTAGTCCAGAGGACTAATGGCCCACTCGAACCACCCGTCTGGCTACCACTACCACCAGTTCTGACCAGGGACACAATAGAAGGTCCCGGTTAGAATGGGAGACAAATGTAGAACAAAATTCAAATTCATAAAAAGAGAGAGATTTACTGAACTGATAGAGACTAGAGGAACCCCTGAGGCTTTTGCCCTATGATACCATTTTAACCTGGAACTGAAGCCACTCCCAGAGGTTACCTTTCAGCCAAATAAGAGATTGGCTTACAAAAGAAACAATAACACCCATGAGGAATGTGCTCCTTTAAACAATCAATTATAAGAGACCAAATGGTCAACATTTACCCAAAAGTAAAGATGAGAAGACAAGGAAAAAAAAAAGGAAAATTGGATGGATGGAAATGGGGCAGATGGGGTGGAAATGGTGAGAGTGCTGACACATTGCAGGGCTGTAACCAATGTCACAGAACAATATGTATATGAATTGTTGAACAAGAATCTAATTTGCTGTATAAACTTTCACCTAAAACACAATGAAATATAAATACTTAAATAAAGAGCTACTCTATGTATTTGTATCTGGGTGTGTCCTTGTCTGTGTGGCTTATTTATCTGATTTTACCACTAGGGGTCATCATAAAGTGTACTACTGAGAGGAAGACAGCTTCTCAGGTTGTTAATGCCCTTTTTTTTTTTTTTGAATAGGTATAGCAACACATGATAATCACATTTCTTTAGGAATTTTATAACTTAAAAGTGAACTTCTGTGTAAAGTGGCCTTTTATATTGACAGTTACGTAGAAAGAAAGAAAAATCATGTTTAATCTTCCACCTTCCATTCAGTTGCTTCAGATTTAGCATCTGGTTCGCGTTGCGAACTTCTCGCATTTTGTTTTACTTCTGCCAGATCAGCTGCTTAAAGAGATCAATATAATTTCTAAGTATTTTAAAATAAGTCAATATATTGGTTGGTATAAGGTGGTCATTTACTTATTTGTAAGCAAATATCTGTTTTTCATTTCAATCAAACAGAGATAAATCATAAGAAATAATAATATATGACAGTCGATTACTATACAAGTGAGAATAAGGAGTTGTATAAGTTAAGATCTCAAGCTGCTAACCAAAACGTTGGCAGTTCGAATCTACCAGCTGCTCCTTGGAACCCTATGGGGCAGTTCTACTCTGTCCGATAGGGTTGTGTGAGCCTAAATCTATTTGACAGCACACGACAACAACAACATAGTAACAAGTATAATATGTAGCAATAAAGCATTTTGTCTTGTTAAATTTGGCAATTTCTAGTCATGGTAGAAGTTGTTCCCAACTCCTTAGTGGATCATTAATATAGTTTTAATGTTTAAAATTCATGAATGATTTTTAGCACTGCTTAATTGAAAAACACATTTAACAGACTTGTAAAAAAAATTTAGGATTAGGGTTGCCAGATTTAGCAAATTAAAATACAGTACTCACAGTTAAATTTAAAGTTCAGATAAACAACAAGTTTTTTGTTATTTTGTTTTTAGCGTAACCATACCCTGTGCAATATTGGGATATACACTAAAGAATTAGCCTTTGTTTATCTGAAATTCAAATTTAATGGGCCATCCGTATTTTATATGGCAACGCTACTTAGTGTATAAATATGTAGTTGCTTAAAGCTAAAATATGTGTGTGTGTGTGTGTTAGCTATAGTTTTACTTTGGTTACCTGGAAGTCAACTTTTAGACTTCTTTAAGGCTAAAGAATGAAATACAGTCAAAATGACAGTCAGGCAAGCAGAGGAAGGCAAGCTGGAAGGGAAGGAAGAAGAGAAGGGAAGTGAAACTGAGAGAAAGAGGAAGGAGAAAATAACAAATGTTTCTGTCTCTGGAAAAGTGACCTGTCAGCATCGCAACTGTGGAAATAACCAAGCCGGTGTAAGAGGAAGGATTGTGCTTGATGCTCTAAAACCGATATACTTCCCACCAGCTGAAAAGCAACATTCAGATTGGTGAGCAATTGGTAAGCCCCTTAGCACAAAAAATTGAAAAACACATGGCAGAGAGAGGAAGAAGGCAAAAACAAAAGAGAAATGATGGTGAAAAGGGAGTTACAAAGAGCCTAGGTAATGACAGAATAGGAGCAGAGGTTAGAATCTTAACAGAAATGAACAGCCAGTGACATAATTTAGCTCTTATCTGTGGAGATAGAATGGAGTGGGTAGGGTTTTCATTCTCAGGAATTACGAAGAACATCCGTGTCCCACACGAAAACCACTGGGCCACCTCTGCATCATGTAAGGAGTAGAAGTTTGGAGGGTGATGGTAATAAGAGATAGGTCATACTGATTTGTATTAGTACTAAAAAAATAAACTGGTATTGATTAACATCTGCTTCCTTTTTCCATACATTAGAAATTGTGAGATTCAATTAGCCAATTTGGTTATTAATTGTTGCTGTGCTATGCTGTCCACTCTTCAACAGCACTCACATTAGAAGTTGATGTGCTCACTTTTGATGTCTCTCCAGGGTACCAAGATGACTTGTGTGATGAGTCCAGCCATCATGACTTTTGGACTCATTGTTTTCATACTTCCTAATAACTGCAATATTATTTGTAGGCTGTGTTATGGACTGGATTGTATCCCTCAAAAATATATGCTGAAGTCCTAACCACTGTACCAATGAATGTGATCCTGTTTGGAAGAAGGGTTTTTCTTTTGTTATGTTATACTGGAGTAGTTGTTGTTGTTAGTTGTTGTCGAGCTGATTCCCATTCATGGCAACCCTGAGTAGAGTGGGTCCTGATTCTATTCCCTCCTTAGTGGTCTTTTATAAAGGGGAGTATGGACACAGAGAGATAGACACACACTGGGGGGAGACACCATGTGACAACCGAAGCAGCTGTATCTACAAGCCCAGAAACACCAAGAATTGCCCCAGTTACTAAAAGCTGAAAGACACAAGGAATTTCCCCCAAAGCTGATGCCCTAAATTTGGACTTCTAGCCTACTAAACTGTGAGAAAAATAAACTTCTGTTCTTCAAAGCCAACCACTTGTGCTATTTTTTATTGCAGCCCTAAGTAACTAAGACAGGCTGGAAGCAGACAAGGTTGTTTGTTGTTCTTGTGTGCCATCGAGTCAATTCCGACTCATAGCTACTCTATAGGTAGGAAGGTAGATATGTTCATCCATCTAATCTTCCCACACATACCTTATTCCAAAAAGCCTTCAGAAGAGAAATATATTTCCAGTCACTTCATTTTATAGCCTAGAAAATTGATTCCAGAGAGTTTAAATGAATGGCTTGTTCAAGGTTAGGTCACCTCTCTTGACTCTTTCTTCATTATTTTTTCCATTAAATCATTTGCATGTTACATTTGGAAGCTATAGATCCAATGGTTTGGGGATATAGAATACGTGAATGCATGTTAAAAGATTACACTAGCTATTTCTTCCACCATCATGGATTTCTTTTCTCTCTTGCATTTTCTAAATTGAAATAGTGTTTCAAGTTGGAGTAAGACAGAATAAAATAAGATTTGGGTATCATGCTTTGTCTCTGTTGGCAGATGGCTTAAACAGAGAGCACCTTTGAGCAGTGTGGCTATTTCTCTTCATCCTTGTATTTTTCTTGCTCTGAATACAGCTCCGAAAGTCCCAAACTGTCTTTAAAATGTTCACTAAATGTTTTTATTACTGTCTTTATAAAATGTTTACTAAACATAATCACATCTGAGCTTTGTTCTTCAGACACTATTTTTCCTTTTCATGTTATATTTTTTAAAATAATATTTTCTTGGTTATATGTTACTCATATGATTGTAAAAATAATTTGAAATTTACAAAATGTTTGTGTTGCTAATTAAATCACTGCAATAAACCAGAATTTAGTACCCAAATTATAGCTAACAAGAACTAAATTACTGCAAAGTGACACATTTAAGTGGACAAAGCACTGTTCCATCCCTCCAAAATTGTGTTTTAATGTATAATTTTTGTGGAACAGCTCTCCTCACTCCATATGAAACCAATTAAGTCACTACTAGAATTAAATATTAGCAGATGTTACCAAATACAATACTTGTTAGCTGTCTTATCTAAAGCATGCTATTACATGGTAAACATGCATTAATCTATTTCAGACTATAATTTAAGGTCCTCTGAACATCGGCAGTTGCCTTCTTCTTTCAATGTCACCAACATATATCAAACAGGAACTTGCTCACTTCTCTTGACACTGTCCAGCTCACAAGCAATGTCCCATGATTTGTTTCCATTTTTTCCTGTTTAACAAACATTTTAGAGTTTTTTTCTGAGAACACATCGTTGCTGTGCAACCATGATGTTAATAACTAATCTGAGGAATGAAAACAATCATTTGAACTGCAAAGAAATTTTATACTTCTTGAGGGTGGATTGTATAAAATTAATAGAATGAATTACAGGAGACAGCCACCTCTTCAGTTTATTTTTTTATATAACAGTACCTAATTTATATAAAAGAGTTTTGGCTTATTAGGATATTAGGAGAAAGATTCTTAATTCTAGTCCCCTATGAAAGTCTAAAAAAAAAAAAAAATTTTTTTTTTTTTTTTTTTTAATGAAAGCCCAAGAGCCCTGGTGATTCAGTGGTTAAAAGTTTGGCTGCTAACCAAAAAGTTGGGAGTTTGAATCCACCAGCCGCTCCTAGGAAACCCTATAGGGCAGTTCTACTCTGTCGTATAGGATCACTATGAGTTAGAATTAACCTAATGGCAATGGATTTGGTTTTGGTTTTATGAAGGTCCATGACAATTCTTGGAAAAATTATGAATTCTGTTTAGTAATAATTTCACATTACTGTTCTTATTCGGAGATAATATTCAATGTGTTTCACCCATGTCTACATGTCTTATAAGCCAGACACTCACTGCCCTTTGTTCTCCACTCTCTTTTCAAGGATGTTTGTATAGTGATCAGACTTTGAAGATATAGTGTCTCATTCTGGAGCAAAGTGTAGGCATGTTTACTACCTAGCATAATAAGATAATGATTTCCACAGGAGCAAAGGGCAGGCATGCCTACTTCCTATTATAAAAGGTCCAGATTCCGTAAGCTTAGGTTTCCTCTCCTGAAATCCATCATATTTCCAGCAGTCATCTGGCCCTCTTCACATCTCCCTGTGAAAACTGGGGCTCAGTGAACCTACGCAAAAATACAGATACCCTGGTTAATGTTGCTGCCATAAAAAATAAAGTCCTTTGTTTTTGACCCAGTTGCCCTGTGTCTCTGGCCATCATCTATGAAACTGTGGCAGACTAACTTGTTAACTTACAAGCTGGGTAAAATCTCAGACCCTTCACAGTTCTTGAAATATGCTTTGGTGATGAAGATGGGATGCTGACAGAGACATGAGTTTCTGGAAGAGGAAGGATGAGGCCACCCAGACTGATAGTAGAATTTAAGAAAAGTGCTTGGGAATTGGTGGTAGACATGTTGACCAATTGTATGGCTGGTCATGTAGGCAATAAATAATCACCGATTTTATTGCCTGTTAATGAGAAGAAATTGGGGATATATAGGCTGACTTCCAGGAAGTAGGTTCAGAGAGCACCATACTAACATTACCCTGATTGTTGCTAATTCTCCTTTGTGGGAAGGGGTAGGGGGAGAGTGTTCCTGAACATATGAGCAGATTCAGACCCATCCCACTGTGGCATCTAATAGTAAGATTAGTACTGGAAGGGCGAAAGGTTCTGCTTCCTTTCAGGCAACTATTACAGAGATGGGCACCTACATAAGCGTGAAAGAGAGAAAATTTACAAGTGCTATGGGCAGAAACCAAGGAGCTCTGGTGGCATGGTGGTTACAGCAATTGGCTGCTAACCAAAAAGTCAGCAGTTCAAAACCACCAGTGGCTCCAAGGGAGAAAGACGTGAGTCTGCTTCTGTAGAGATTTACGGCCTCGGAAACCCTATGGCGTCACTGAAGTCAGAATCAACTCAATGGCAGAGGGTTTTTTGGGGGGATGTGCAGAAACCAGAGAAATTATAAAAAACCTGCCTACTTCATTTCAGAGGAGAGGAGGAGGGCCTTGTAATGCTTGTTAAGAAAGGAAATAACTGGGATATTTGCTCAGCACCTCTTATAGTCTATCATGCCAATCTTAGGTCCATTCAGAGATGACAGTAAAAGTTTTTTTTTGCCAGCAGGCCTTGGATGCTATAAGGGAGCTTTGGTGTTCTGGAGAACAATTCTGAGACAGAAGAACTCTTGTTGGGAAACACAGATGAGGCATTGACTAGAATTCAGGCTTTTACTGCCCCAGGTAAGAATTATAATACTGACAAAGCTGCCCCACTGGAGAATGAGAAACAGACCCAAACAAATACGAAAAGGAACCTCTTAAAACTGGAGGTAAATGTGTCTTACTTGTTGATGTGCCATCATTCTTTCCCTTTAGTCCACAGATCCCTGTTCCCCCTCTATGATAACCTCAACTGCTTTAAAAAGAAATATTATTAGGGTGGGGTGTAAGTCTTCTTGTTTTCCAAGAGGTACTGAAGGCCATACATCCAAACATGGGCAACTTTGGAGGAAGGAAGGACTAAAACATTTATGGCTATATTGGATTCAGATACTCAAGCCACCATCGTACCCAGTCCTGTGGGGGTTAGGCAGGGTTCGTAGTGGGGAAGGAAACCTAAGTGACCTTGTGGGTGGGACCCATGGAGCTAATTCAATCAAGTGTTGTTTCAGTTTCTACTACTGAATGCATAATTACTTGTATTGATGTTTTGTATACATGTAATTTGAATACTTATAAGTTTCAGAGGAGATCCCCTGATTGGAAAGAGCAGCTTTAGGAAAACACTAATACTTTGGGGGCCACACAATTCAAATGTCCCCTTTGAGCTCTAAGTGCCAGAGATCAATGATTTGCCACTGGATCCTTTGACAATAAGAGAAAAGCTTCTCACCATGGTGTCTCTTGGGGGTTTGGAGTCATATCCTCTCCAATATGGCTACCAAGCACACTCCTTTTATAAATCAGCTATTGTGTTGTTACTGGGATTCTTACTGAACCTGAATACCTGAACCATGGAGGCTTATGGCTCTCTTGCTTGATATTCCTGTTTTAAGGTGGGTTAATTCAAACTGAAAAACTAACAAGGTAGGAAGGACCAACAACTGGAAATTACCTATTTGGTAATGCAGCATGACAGAAGAACTGGATGACAACTCACTACCATTACTCAACATTTTGATCAAAGAACCTATAGAAGAATCTTGATGAAAAGGGGGAAAATGCAGACCAGAATTTCAAATTATCATGGAATTCAGACTTTCTAGAGCCATTGAGGCTGGATGAATCCCTGAAACTATTGCCCTGAGATAATCTTTGAACCTTAAACCTTAAATAAACAAATAGTACCTGAAATCATCTTTAAACTAAACCCATTGCCATAAAGTCAATTCTGACTCATAGTGACCCTATAGGACAAAGTAGAGCTGCCTCATTGGGTTTCCAAGGTTGTAAATATTTATGAAAGCAGACTGCCAGATCTTTCTCCCATGGAATGGCTGGCGGGTTTGAACCACCGACTTTGCAGTTAGCAGTTGAGCACTTAACCACTGTGCCACCTGTGGAAACCAACCAATAGGTTAGCTTTATGAGTAAAGTTCTTTTAAAGAACTGTCTATGTGGGATCAGATTAATGACAACATTCAAAATGTCGGACAGGAAGCTTAGGGGGTGGGCAGAGAGTTTATGTTAAGGGGAAGGAACAATTCAGAAAAGGAGGATGAGAATGGCTGCACGCTTTGAAAAATGTAATCAATATCATTGAATTGTACTTGTAGAAATTGTTGAATTGGTGTGTTTTGCTATGTATGTTTGTAACAACAATGAAGAAAGGAAAAAAAAGGTGGCGGGCCAGGTCCTAGGGTCATTGCAGCTTTACATAAAAAAGTGGCAGCTATAACTCTGGGAAAAACTATAAATCCCTTCTAGCTTCTGAAGCAAAGCTGGTTCTATAGGGCACTCAATTCACAGAAAAAAAAAAAAAGTAGAAGTTCCCCTAAATTCCTGAGCCTGGTTCACTGATGTTTCAACTGAACTGAAACTTGGTAGTATCCACTAGGGCGTTGTGGCTGTTCTGCCTCAGCACGAGCTATGTTGAATTGAAAACGGATGTGCTATCTTCTTTTAGTGAGTAGGACTCAAGGACATTGTCACAGCTCAGGCAGTATTCTGCTTGATGAAAACAGTTATAATTTTACTGGCTCTTGGGACTTTGCCAGTGGCCTACATGTTTGGTTGGCCACACAAATCATGGTAGTTGATTGAATTTTCTGGGTCACGCTTGTAGATGTTCATGGTAAGGGCCTATTTCTGATGTTTCACTAAAATCATGAGTGAGTGAGCATGTACTGCCCAGATTTCCAAAATTGCTGCTTAGATCCTTCGTCTTAGTATGGTGACATATCCTTCATCGTGATGTGGGTAGAGCTTAGAAGACTCTATGTTTCTAAAGCTGGGCATTTGTATCAATGAATAGAGAAAATCACTGTACTCCCACGATAGCTGATTTCAAACTACCAATGTAATGTCACTGAGCATAGACTTGTGAAGAGATGCACGCAGTGGATTGTCACAATGCAGTACAGTTCAGCTCCAGCACATTTAGTGCTTGGTCCTAAGTAGGTGCTTGATAAATGTTTCTTGAATGAATTATGTTTTATTATTTAAGGTAATGCATAACAGCATAAAGGAGCCCTGGTGACACAGCAGTTAAACTCTCAGCTGGTAACTGAAAGGTGGGTGGTTCAAACCCACCAGCTGCTCCATGGGAGAAAGATGTGGCAATCTGCTTCTGTAAAGATTTACAGCATTGGAAACCCAATGGGACAGTTCTACTCTGTCCTACAGGGTAGCTATGAGTTGAAATCAACTCAATGGCAGTTGGTTTTTTATAACAGCATAAGGCGAACTAGGGACAAAAACTAAATGGCTAAGAAAAAAACAAAAACCAAACCCAGTGCCGTTGAGTCGATTCTGACTCATAGCAACCCTATAGCTAAGGCAGCCTCCAAATATAGCATTAATAAGATGCATACCCATAAACTAAACCCATTGCCATCGAGTCAATTCCAACTCATAGCGACTCTATAGGACAGAGTAGAACTGCCCCATAGTTTCCAAGGAGCAGCCGGTAGATTTGAACTGCCAACCTTTTTGGTTAGCAGTTGTAGGACTTAACCACAACTCCACCAGGTTTTCCTAATAAGATGCGTGGACCTAGTTAATTAGGAAAAAAGGATTCTGAGATAGGAATCTGCATGCATTAACATTTTTGGCTTTTAAATACTGATCTTTAGTGTGAAAATAAAGTAGAGCCTTGCTGAGAAGTGTGAAGAATGAATGTTAATTGAATTACTTTATGATAATTATTTTACATCGTCAGTGAAAATTGTGGGGCAGTAGGTAAGCTTCAAAAAATGAATTGAATATGATTGAGTGTGTAACACTGTACTTTTCTGGATATGGCACTTGTTATAGCTGGAAGATATTCAAACCACACATCTTTGTGAGGTCTGAGAATGATCAATCATTAACGGTAAACACATCATACAACACATAATAAAGAAGAAATGTTAGAAGATAGTCTGCAATAGGATAAGGAAGAGAAGAAAGTTTTGTGAGAAAGCTATATTAGCAAGATAATGGGGATGCGTAAGCCTTGGCAAGTTATTGATGCCCATAAAACCTTAGAAGCCTCCACCCATCTAGTCCCAATTCATCTCACTCGTTCATTGACAAAGGGCACTAATTAGAAGTATCTATTTTTTTTTATTTCTTCAGGTATGTTGGGACAGAGAATCACTGAGAAGTACGCAACTAGTACTATACACTGTACTGTGTTGCTATTTCTGGTTTCTAGAGATGTAGAAATTGCTCAAACTCCAGGCAAAAGGTAGACAGGAAGAAGCTCCAAGAGGGAAACAGAGGAACTAGGGGTGGGGAAGGACATTATGTGGGGTAGTAGAGGAGAAAATAGTTAGGAACCTAATCCAATATGTAGTTAGAATGACCTTACCCACAAGGCCTAAAATATGGGATGTAATCAGCAAAAGTTCAACTGAAGTCCTAAAAAATAGGCTTTGTCTAACCTATGTACTCCCTGTTAGTTTGCTTTTCATGGAAACTGTGGTATGAAAAACAAACCCGTTGCCATCAAGTAGATATGACTCACAGCGACCCTATAGTACAGAGCCAAACAGCCCCATAGGGTTTCCAAGGAATGGCTGGTGGATTCAAGCTGCCGACCTTTGTTCGGCAGCTGAGCTCTTAACCACAGCACCACCAGGGCTCCCTGATATGAAAGTAGATATATATTTGTGTTTACTTTTTATAATAGCACCAAAAAAAAAGCCTTTGCCATTGAGCCCAACTCATAGCAACCCTATAGGTCATGGTAGAATTGCCCCAGAGAGTTTCCAAGCAACGGCTGTTGGGTTTGAACTGCCGACCTTTTGGTTAGCAGCCAAAGGCTTAACCACTGTACCACCAGGGTTCCTTATAATAGCACAGAGGTGAGGAAATCATAGGAGAAAATAATGTTTGACACATAACATAAATCATTATTAATGTCACTTTTAAATATGAATGTCCTACCTTTCAAACCAGTCCCCAGAAGGTAGCCATTGAGGCTTTTATGGGGTACAATGCCAGCATCATTTACAATGACATGTTCAAAGTGGCATCGAAAGATTGTTGACGAGGAGGTGATAAAACCAAAGCTACACCAAATCTTTATGTGCAATGTAAAGGCCAAAGAATTTGTCACACGATTTTGTTTGCTTTTGTTTTTGTTTTTGTTTTTTTTCGTAATCCTATGGCTTGTCTTTTAGCATTACAGCCTGAAAGAGTGCCATTTCAAAGGCTGTTTCATGAGAGTGGGAGCAGCATAGACCTGTTCCCATAAAGCAGAGGTCACAGGCAATCTCCATGGGAGTGTTAGAGTTAGGAATTGCCTTGCTGTAAACAGCTGTTTAAAAATTTTTTTCCTATTGCTTTTCACGATTATCTTTTATTCTTTCAAAGAGTGACCAGTCGATCAATAATACTTATTACCTGATACTGCATTTACTGCTCATTTATTACTCAGCTCTCCCAATTTACTCTGCCTCACCTAAGAAAAATATTGAATATACTACATTAGTTGAAGAATTACAGAAAACCAACTAATATTCTAGAAAAGTGACTGAGGGAGAATTTGGTAAAATGATATATTTAACAGCTTTCTTAGGGAACATAGAATTAAAAAAAAAAAAAAAAAACCACCCAGCGCCACCAAGTCGATTCCGACTCATAGAATGAAAGCATGGAATTTCAGCCACATGTGATTGGGTGAGAGTGTAAACGTATGTCTGTGGAAGATGCAAAGGGGGATAATCTCATTTATAGGTAATTAACATATTAAATTAACCCGTTATTTTATAAATTGAAATTAAAAGAATAGAGTAGCTAAAATACAGCTCCCCTCTGTCTCTCCACAGTCAGCACGGTTGGAAAATGAATTCATATGGGATGCCAACAGGGCCAGGACCAGGCATATGTCTCTTTCTCCCTTCTTCATCTTTTTTTTTTTTTTTAATAAACACACATCTTCTTTCCAGTGCACTTAGTCTCCCACAGTTAGTTTTTTCACTCTTCCAATTTTCTCAGATTTGTGTATTTTACTTACCTCGATATTTCTCAAAGTTTGATCCTTCCACCAGTATCAAAGTGATCTAAGGTTCTTGTACAAAATGCAGATTGTGAGCCCCCACACAGGGCTCTGGAACTGCTGTAAGTGGGTCCAAGCATTTGTATTTCTAACAAGTACTTGCTGTGCTTATGCCCATTTGAGTTTTAGAATCACTACTCCTTTTTTTGACTCCTGGTCTTTGGATGAGGTAGCAGGGAACCCATTAGAAATGTCAGCAAAGACCTCCACAATATGAGTTAGTCCTTATATGGGTAAAGACTATAATAACAAGAAAGAAGAAAGAAAGAGAGAGAGAGAGAGAGAGAAAGGAAGAAAAAGAGAGAAGAAGAGAGAGAGAGAGAAAGTAGGGAGGGCGGAAGGGAGGAAAGAAGGAAACAAAGAAAGGGGGTAAACTGGCATTACCTCAAAATGAATTATTTACAGTCTGGTAGGATCAAGACAGTCTCTGGAGCCCTCTGGGTTTCCAAACGTTGAAGATCACCCCCTCATCTTTTCTGACTTTGAGTAAATTATGAGATAAGAAAAACAGATTCAGATACACATTTTTTTTTACTTAAACATGATCAAGGCATTTTATAAATTTAACAGAAATTTTATTTAGTGTAAATGCTATGAATAGTGTGAAATTTTCCAAAGTTCACAAAATTTTTCTACTTTTATAAATGATTATTGAAACAGATTGGAAAGCAGATTGTGTCCTTTAAACTACAGCGATTACCTGAAATAGGAGCCTCATCAAAAGAAAAGAAGGGAAAAAAGAAAAGACGGGAGGGAGGGAAGGAGGGAGAATGGAGGAAATGAAGGTAGAAAGGGAAGAAAATAGAAAATGGGAAAGTTTCATATTCAAAATATCAAATATCTTCCTTTCAAATGTTATTCTATCAAATGTTTTCCCCTTACATTACAATGACGTCCTTTCACCAAATTTCAGTGTTTTAATTTTGAAAACAAGTTTCTTAAACTTCACAGTTTTCTGGAACATCAGTGGAAATGATTAGGTTCAACAATTTCTCAATTACAAACTGAGGAACCAAGAAACCCACATTTATTTAAAAACTCCATCTCCATAATTTCTATGAAAAGGGAAATATATTAAAAAAAAACTCTCTTTAAGCTTTTCAGATGATGAAGACTTTTATGTACATTAATTCATGTACTATAATTCTTTATTAGATGTTGAGTCACTTTACACCAAAATTTATTTTTTAAATCTTATGGACATAGGCTAATTGCTTAATTCTGTGGCTGACCTGCCTGTCATACTTAATTATAGATTGTTGTGAGCTACATCAAAGTTTTGTTTGGTGCCTGAATTGCCTGCTTGTTTATTGGTTTAGGCGCAAATTGCCTATTTAAAGAAGATTGTAGTTTATGATATCTGGTTTAGAATAGCATTTGGCAAGCAGTCCCCTGATACAGCCTCTCCTGCTTTCTCATTAAAATTCCTAAGAAGACACTGGAAAAAAGATGGAAACTCACAATGCCAAGTAAGGAGAGGGAAAGAGGAACTATCCATTGACAGACTCTGGCAGGAATTAGGGAAAATAGTGTTTTCACCTTATTTCCCCTCATTAAAACAGAGAAGCTGAGAAAGGATTAAAAGAAAGGATTAACCCTGCCCCACTGATGCTCCTGGCCCCAAGACCCAGGGTGTTTAGTAGAATTCAATTGTCTTTCCTCCTGGGCCAAGGCTGCTTTTTGAGACTGTGACAATATTGTTTTCCCAGCCTACTCCTTCATATATACAGTCTTGATCCTTCAAAGCTCAAGAAGTCACCAGGCAGGAATAGGGGTAACTGCTGACAGCACTTTGTTTTCTAGAGGGTGTGGTCCCACAAGTAAAGGGTTGTCAAAATGGCTGGAGAGTGAAGGTAATTTAGGTGCACAGCATCTAAACCAACCAGATCACAATGATACAGCTTGGTATGGAGGTTGTGCCTGAGTAAACTCTTAACAAATTATTCATTTCCCAGCATCTGCCATATATTTAAGTTTAGTTCTGTTGATCTCAAGCATAATCATCTCCTACATGCCGGGGCTGATCTCTGACATTCTGTGCAGATGAAGTTCATGGTAAATCTACATTCCCTCCCAGGACACAATGCTTTAAGGTGAGGATATTGAACTTTACCCAAGCGAGGCCTGAGATCCTAGAAAACAGAGAAGGTTAAAGAAATCACCCTCCCTTTTTCTGTTCCACAAATGACTTCAGGCAAGGAACCATACTTCCCACTAAGAATTAGATAGGGCTCACAAATGCCTTCCTTGCTTACCCTATGACAAGGCCGGACACAACCACTCTAAATTTCCATTCTTTGCCTTATAAATGATTAGCTGATTTGTTTATTACCACTATCAATCAGAGCAAAATGCTTGTTAATCAAACTTTCGTTAAGCTTTTCTCCTTCCGCTAGGCTCATAAACTTTGACTCATTCTTAACCTAAGCTAGTATGTGACCCTACTTTAATGACCCTTCATGAGAATAGGCAGACCTCAGGTACAACATTTTCTGATCTGCTATCCAATCACTCCATTCTTTCACCCCACTCCTCCACACCCTATTCTTTTTAGCTTTGTTTACTTCTCCCTATAAGTGAAACATTTTTTTTGCCTATCTCTGAGATGCTTTCAGATCTGATGGTTGAAATGTCCCCCTGTGGCAATGATCCTCCTCCCCTAGTGTAATGTCCCTTTCCTCCTTCTTGCAAGAAATCTCTCTTTATCTAAGTCTGGATTTGTTTTTTGTTTGACAAAGAATTCTTCTAAACTCCATTTTTGCCATTCTTTTGGGGGCTATATTTATTTCAGAACTATGCATATATTCTCCTTTACAACACACATCACCTGATCTTACTCAGACTAGTGGTAATCCTTTGTGATCCTTGAAGATATTTTTCTTTCAGAAAAACTTCCCTAACCCCCTAAGCCATATGCTCCCATGGCAAACCATGTCCTAAATTTGGTTTGTGTTGTATTTCCCCACAAAATTATAGACTCTTTGAGGGAAGCAAGTCTTATTCTGCCAACACCTAATATAGGCACATAGTAGATGTTCAAGAGATATTTGTTGAAGGAATAATTTAAAAAAATCGGAAGGCAATTTGCCATGGCTCTTCCTTCCTACACCCTAATCAATAATCTTATGAAATGGGCAGTGGTCTCAAAAACAGCATCAACATGTTCCAAGTATGATCATTTCCTGGTTAATTAAGAATAAAGCTATCTGGCTGAAGAAGTAGACAAGGGAGAAAGACAGAAAGCTTTCCAACTTTCAGTCAGGCTGGCAGTTTTCTTTCTGTTTCTGGCCTAATACTCCGAAGAAATTAGTTTTTCAATTCAGTTACCTCTGCCTTCTAAGTGGTGCGAATTTCTCCAACTTTCACAGTAGTCTGCAAGTCATTCCTTGTGTTTCAGGGATGTTGTAATTTTCCATCATCTATTCTGTGTTTTTTCCAGGTATTCCAGTGGAAAGTTAGAAGAGGTTGTGTAAAGACCACTAGCTAAAATGAATTTTAAACCGCAAACTTAATTAGAGAAAATTGAAAGACAGTTTACTTGAAAGACTTTGGAGTTAACCTTCAGAGAAAGAATTCTTTTTCTCCCTCACTCCACCCTGCCTCTGCTTCTCTTGCCTGCTGCTTCCGTCCATGTCACAAATTGTTATAATAAGAAGATGTACCAGGAAAGGGAGGAGATGCAATTCTAGCTGCACTTAGCAAGAATGTGATATGTATCAAATGATGTAGAATTATGTTATGATGTACTAACTCTGAGAAATTACTCTTAGTATCTGAACCAGTAGGTTCCCAGCAGAATATACATATAGTACAATTGGGGTAGTTTGGTTAATAATTTTTAAAGGCAGGGTATAGAAAAACCAGAAGGGAAGAGCATGATGCAGGGCTAGTAATGCTGAAAACTCCTTAGTTCACCTAGGCATGGAAGAGAAAATGGAAGGAATTGTTAGTGGA
Source organism: Elephas maximus indicus (assembly GCF_024166365.1). NCBI lineage: Eukaryota > Metazoa > Chordata > Mammalia > Proboscidea > Elephantidae > Elephas > Elephas maximus. Next base: position 53,420,465 of record NC_064833.1, on the reverse strand, counting down.
ACCTAGAAACAGATAGAACTGCCAGCCTGCACCAGTACCACAGAAAGCAGGCAGTAATAAAAGAGTAAGTACCCCAAACTCACTCTTCTCTCTTCTACCAATCTTCTGCCAGTATTCTACATTGGGCAAATACCACCGGAAAACAAAGGCAAATAAGCTCGTTGATATAGTCCATACAGACGGGGGGTCAGCAAACTATGGGGCCACAGACCAAATCTAGCTTGCTGCATCTTTTACCATGGCCCACAGACCAAACCCAGTTTTCTGCCTGTTTTTATAGGACATGTAAGTTAACAGTATTTTTTACATTTTTTAAGAGTTCCAAAAAAAAAAAAAAAATTGTAATGTGAAAATTATATGAAATGCAAATTTCAATATCTATAGAAATTTTTATTAGGACCCAGGATGGTCATTTGTTACCTATTGTTTATGACTGCTTTTGTGCTATGACAGAGTTAAGTAATTTCAGCAATGTTAATCAAAATCAAACCCACTGCCATCGAGTCGATTCCACTCATAGCAACTCTATAGGACAGAGTAGAACTGCCCCATAGGGCTTCCAAGGAGCAGCTGGTGGATTCAAACTACTGACCTTTTGGTTAGCAGCCATAGCTCTTAACCACTGCACCAGCAGGGCTCCTCCTTAGAGCACTACAAATCACAGTAACACAGTTATAACTCAACAGTCTTTTGAGTACCATATTAATCACTGTAGTGTTCTATTTTATTATTTTTTTTTCATTACTAGTGAATACTTATGTCAAAATAAGAAGAGAATGGTGGGCTTTAAACATCCATGCTTTCAAGGCAAATTGGGATATGGGTTATTTTGATACAGAATTTGATGAAAAGAATTGTGTTTATTATTCAATGATATTACAACTGTGCTAAAAGTACAATATACATTGATGTAAACGTAAACACTTGTGACATTATTCCAAATTTTCAGGAAGGTGAAGTCAGAAAAATTAGAAAAGTTTAAATGAAATATTTAATCACAGCAGCATTTCTTAACAACAATAAAAAATGAAAGTGAGGCTAGAAAATAAAACTAAATTTCTGAGTTGTTGTTTGTAAGCCAAGCAAAAGAAATGCATTTACTGATGGTGACTTAATTAAATTGTTTTTTTATTGCGGTGGCCAAAAGAAGGTGCCCAGAGAAAATGAAATTGTTTAAGATTATTAGCTTTTCAGTAAAAACAATTGTTTAAAGAGTTGAAGACATTAGAAACAACAGCAATAGTCAATTAAAAAAAAAAAAATGATTTCAAGTGTTTTTCCATAGCTCCAGATGACTCAACAGATGTTGCTGATATTGATCAGATGTTGTTTATTTGCACAGTCAATGCCAAATTTGAGGTAACTGAAGAATCAGCATATGTGAATATTCTGTGTGAACAGGCAAGAATACTATCAAAAATGTTGAGGAAACACAATTTCAGTGCAACCTGAAGTGGAATCTGCTAAGATGTATTGTACCAACTGATGCTGGTTAAAAAAAAAAAAATTATATGTATATATATATATATATACACATACACACACACATATATATGCGTGTGTGTGTGTGTGTGTGTGTGTATACAGGCCAAAATCCCTTATGAATATAGATGTAAAAATCCTCAAAAAAATACTAGTGAACAGAATCCAACAGTGTATCAAAAAGTCATATACCATGACCAAGTGGGATTTATACTAGGAATGCAGGGATGGTTCAATGTTAGAAAATTCATTGACATATTACACCACATCAATAGAAAAAGGAAAAGAATCACATGACCATTGCTATGAATGCAGAAAAATTATTTGGTAAAATCCAACACCCTTGGAAATGCTGGTGGCATAATGGTGAAGATTTTGGCTGCTAACCAAAAGGTTGGCAGTTCGAATCCACCAGGTATTCCTTGGAAACCCTGTGGGGCACTTCTATTCTGTCCTTTAGGATTGCTATGAGTTGAAATAGACTTGACAGCAATGGGTTTGGTTTTTTGGTTTGTGACGAAAAACTTACAGAAGATTGGAATAGAAGGGAAATTCTTCCGCATGATTCAGGGCATATATAAAAAGCCAGCAGCCAACATTGTACTTAAAGGAGAAAGACTGAGAGCTTTCCCCTTGAAATCAGGGACAAGTGTGCTCATTCTCACCACTTCCATTCAATATTTTATTATAAACCCTAGCCTGACCAATAAGATAAGAAAAAGAAATAAAAGGTATCCAGATTGGAAACGAAGTAGAATTATCTCTACTCACAGATGATCTGATGCTATATATAGAAAACCCCAAAGAGCCCACAAGAAAGTTTCTACAGCTAATAGAGGAATTTTGCAAAGTTGCAGGGTGCAAAGTCAACAAAGAAAAATTAGTTGGGTTTCTATACAACAGCAATGAGAAATCTTAAAAGAAATTAGGGAAATGATTCCATTCATAATAGCATCTAAGAAAATAAAATACCTAGTAATAAATCTAACCAGGAGTGTGAAGAACTTATACAATGAAAATTATGAAACACTGCTGGAAGAGATTAAAGAATACTTAAATAAATGGAAAATGTTCCATGTTCATGAACTAGAAGAGTTAACATTGTTAAGATGTCAAAACTACACAAAGCAATCTATAGGTTCAATGCAATGCCAATCAAAATTCCAACAGCCTTCATTACAGAAATGCAAAAACAAATACTCAACTCTATGTAGAGTAGTAAGTGTCTCCAAACAGCTAAAGCAAGGTTGAAAGAGAAGAACAAAGTAGGAGGACTCACACTTCCTGGTTTGAAAACATATTATACAGCTACAGTAACCAAAACAGCTTAGTACTGGTATAACAATAGACACGTCAACCAATGGAATAGAATTGAGAGTCCAGAAATAAACCCACACATCTATGGTCAATTGATTTTGACAAGAGTGCTAAGTTCATTAGATAGGGAAAGAACAGTCTCTCCAATAAATGGTGTTGGGAAAATTGGATTTCCTTATGCAGAAAAAAGAAATGGGATTCATGGCTCACACCATACACAAAAACAAATTCAAAGTGAATTAAGGATCTAAATGTTCACACTAAAACCATAAAATTCTAGGAAGAAAATGCAGGGGCAACTCTGTTGGGATGAGCTTTTAATAATGGATTATCTAATATAATAACAAAAGAATAAACAGCAAAAGACAAGACAGATAAATGGGACCTCCTAAAAATTAAAAAGTTTCATTCATCAAAAGACTTTACCAAAGAAGTGAAAAGACAAGCTACGGATTGGGTATATATAACTTCTACAACTTAACAGCAAAAAGACAAATAACCTAGTCATAAAAAAGACAAATTACTTGAATACACATTTCACGAAAAAGGGCATTCAAATACCACCAAACACACACAAAAATATACTCGACATGATTAGTTATCAAAGAGATGCAAATCAAGATCACAGTGAGATACCGTTTCAGTGGTTAAGTGTTCAGCTACTAACCAAAAAGTCAGCACTTCAAATCCACCAGCCACTCCTTGGAAACCCTATGGGGGCAGTTCCACTCTGTCCTACAGGATTGGTATAAATCAGAATTGACTTGACGGCAATGGGTGTGGAGGATGGCTAAGTTTTTAAAAACAAAGAGAATAACAAGTGTTGGTGAGAATATTGGGAAATTGGAACCCTTCTCCACTGCTGGCGGGAGTGTAAAATGGTACAGTCATTCTGGAAAACAAGCTGGTAGTTTCTTAAAAAATCAATAATAGGACTACCATATGACCCAGCAATTCCAATCCAAGGTATATAACCAAAAAGACTTGAAAAGCAGAGACTGAAGCATATACTTGTACACCAATGTTTATTGCAGCATTGTTCACAATAGCTAAAAAGTGGAAACAATCTAAATACCCACCAATGGACAAATGGATAAACAAAATATGGGTGCACACATACAATGGAATACTACTCAGCCAGTAAGAGAAATTAAATTTTGATACATGCTACAATAAGAATGGAGCTTGAAGACATTATGCTGGATGAAATAAGTCAATCACAAAAGGACATTCTATGACCTCATTTATTTAAAAAGACAAGAACAAGCAAATGTATAGAGACCAACGTTTATTAGTTGTTAACAGGGACAGGAGGAAGGGGGAAAGGAGGGGTTACTGCTTATGAAGTACTGCCTTTCAGGTTAAGATGATGGAAAAATTGTATTGATTCAGGGTAGGGTTGCACAGCCAATTAATGTAACATCTGGCAATAAGATGTATACCTGTAAAAAGTTGAATTGGCAAAAGTTGTGTTGTAGATATATCTACAACAATGACAAAAAAAAAGAAAAAGGAGTAGTTGTTGAGGCTGCTTATGTACAACCAAAAATTTAGTTCCGTGGTTTGGAGGTTTAGGGTCATAGTTTCATGGAATATCCCAGTTAATTGGCCCAATAACGTGTGTCGTTCTTTTCTTCTACCTCCTAGTTCTTTTCATAGTGCCTGAGGTCTTAAAAACTTGCAAGTGACCATCCAAGGCACAGGCACGACAATTGGTCCCTATTCACCTTGAACAACAGAGGATGAAAGAGAGTCAGGGATAAGAGAAGAAAATGGAATGTGTGGCTAATTGCCTCCATGAACAACAGCCTCCTTTGCCATGAGGCAAGAGCTGGATAGTACCTGGCTATCTTTACTGGACATTTTGATCAAAGATTCATAGGAGAATCCTCATCAAAGGGGGGAAAATGAAGACCAGAATTTCAAGTTCTCATGGACTGCAGGCGTTTTGGAGCCGTGGAGGCTGGATGAACCCCTGAAACTAGATAATCTTTAAACCTTAAACAAAAAATATCCCCTGAAGTCTTTCTAAAACCAAACAGTACTTTATCTTAACTAGTAAAGAATGTCTGCCTTGAACATTATGCTGTCTTAAGATTTATCTATATGGGATCAAATTGATGGGGGCAGCACATGTATGTAAAAAGAGGAGGAATAACTCAGAAAAAGGTGGGTGAGAATAGTTTCACAACTCAAAGAATGTAATCAATGTCACTGAAAGGTACATGTAGATACTTGAATTGATGTGTTTTTTGCTGTATGTATTATCAACGACAACAAAAATAAACTACTTAAGATATATGTGCGTGTGTGTGGTAGAAAAATAATTCTAATTCTAATTTATTTTTACCTGGGCTTAGGTGCCCGGGTATAGGGGAGAGGATGGGTAAATTGACTGTTCCATATGTAAACCTTCAATTAGTGCCCTATTTTCAGCCATATAGCTTTCTCTGTCCCTATGCTGAACTTGCCATGGCTTCATCTGTGAATACAGTCACCACAATGTATATTCTATATGGGATCAAATTGCTATTGTCAATTTGATCCCATATAGAAAAATCTTAAGTGACTGTCTAGTCACTTCCTCTGGTATCCCTGGACAATCAATAATAGTAATTTACTTTGAGTTTTTCAGATATTTGTTGAAATATTTAATCACCAGAGGCCCATTCTCATGTTCTTTTCTTTAATTCCTTCTGTATTTTTCAGTGAAGTATTGAGAGAGAGAGAAGAGATAAAAATGAGACATGTGTCTCGGTCTCTCATATTGAATATGGAAACACACATTCAGCAAATATTCGTTGAATACCACTATGTGTCATAACTCTGCCATATCATAAGCCAAACAAAAATCTCTACTCTTGGAGATTTTACCCTCTAGTGGGAAGAAGGAAACCCTGGTGGTGTAGTGGTTAAGAGCTATGGCTGCTAACCAAAAGGTCAGCAGTTCAAATCCAGCAGGCACTCCTTGGAAGCCCTATGGGGCAGTTCTACTCTGTCCTATAAGGTCTCTATGAGTCAGGATCAACTCAACAGCAATGGGATTGTTTTTTTTGGTTTTAGTGGGAAGAAAAATTGGTAAGTAAACAAACGGTGAAAATACACTAAAACCTTATGATAAATAATATGAAGAGAAAGGACATAATCCTGTGAGAAAGAATGACAAAGGAGACCAAATTTCGATTTGATGCTCGGGGGAAAAATAACAACACTGAATAGAAAAGAATTAAGTCATTAAGTAAAGTGGACCCCTGAAGGATAATCAAGAGCAAAGCATGCAAACAGAAGGCGGCTAGGCAAAAGGAACTCTATTTGAAAAGGCCTTTATATAGGAGAAGTGAGTGAATTCAAGGAATTGAAAGAAAGTCAAAGAGCCTGAGTGAGAGAGTAGTAGACCAAGAAGAGTTTAGAGACAAAGGCAAGGTTCAAATTATTCAAGGCATTATAAACTACAGAATAGTATAGATTTTGTTTTATGTACATTGAAATATTTTAGTCAAGGTTATGCCATAAATTAACTGGTGCTTTAAGAAGATAATTTGCTTTTCTGAAGATAATAAGTTGGAGGGAAAAGGTGGGAGACAGAGATAATAATCAGGAGAGTATCTCAGTAATTTAGGTGAGAGATAGTGCACAAGAGAAAGGAAAGATGATAGATTTAATTGGATGTGAAAGACAGAATCACTGAGACTTATTAATGAATTGTTTACGGAAAATGAGGGAAAGAGAGGGATCCAGGGTGACTCTTGAATTTTTTATTATAAAACGTATTGTCTGGTGGAATTTTTATTGAGCTGGGGAAGACTGCGGAAGGGAAGAATGGATTGTAAAATATCCATATGCAAATACCAAGAATAGAAGGCTGGTCTGAAGATTTAAATTTTGTTTTATTGGTACATATGTGGCAGTGAAAACCGTGCAATTAGATAAGAAGACTTAATGAGAAAGGAAAAAAAAAAAAAAAAGAAAGAGAGAAGAGGGAACAGAACCAAGTGGTCAGGTCAGGAAGAAGCAAAAAAAAAAAAAAAAAAAAACAGCAAAGGAGACTGAAGAATAATTTAATTAGAAAGGTGCAAGGGAAAAAAAAAAGTACAGGAAATTCTGTATCATGAAAGTCAAGAGAAAAGAGTTCAAAGAAAGAATTTTTCAAATGAGAGACAGGTATACATTAGATTTGTCATTATGAAGATCACTGTTGACTGAAATTGTTGGCAATTTCAGCGGATTGGGAACCCAAGTTAGATTGGAGGATGTGGAAGCGCAAATGGGAGATAAGGAAGTGATTGCGCAAAGCATGTGCTGAAAAGTTTTGTAAGACTTCTAGATATTAAGGAGATCAGAAAAGAACTGAATTGGGTAAAGAGGAGTTTTGTTTGTTTGGCTATAAGATGAATGGTATTACATCTTATGTAAAACTTCCTGCCCAGTTAGCTCAGACCCATAGATATGCCTCTAATGCTCTGAATGGCCTGCTACAAGGGAAGATGCTTCCCTCAGTGAGTCGTTGAACAGCCTCAGCAGTTGTCCTCAGTGTGACTTAAAATTATTATAACTTTAGATGTGTGTCATGATGCAAAACGTGTTGTATAGCAGTGACTCTGGTACAAGGAAATCATCCATGAGAGAGAGGAAGCTTAATGATGTAGGAGGAAGTGAAAATAACCAGAGGCAGTCATGGAAAAGGCAGCATATATAGAATGATTTCCCTTTGCCGAGAGAAAAAAAAAGTCCCTTCCTTTTTTTTTTTCTTTTAAGGAAAAAAAAAGAAGGGAGAAGTTGCTGGGAGATGCAGGCAGGTTCATAGTTTTGTTTTTGAACAGATGTGCATGTTTTCAGTATAAAATACAAGGTAAGATTATCATGTGAAAGTGAGAAGGAAAGTGGTAGGGTAGCATTTGAAGAGTAAGGTGGTAATGTGGAATAGTTATTGCAAAGAGAATTAAAGAATAATTTTAGTTGGTAGAATGGTTGTATGCTTGTTGAGGTCCTACTTTTTGTTGGATTATTCTGGTTAAGGAAACACTGGTGGCATAGTGGTTAAGAGCTATGGCTGCTAACCAAAAGAGTCAGCAATTCGAATCCGCCAGGTGCTCCTTGGAAACTCTATGGGGTAGTTCTGCTCTGCCTGACAGGGTTGCTATGAGTCGGAATCTACTGGATGGTACTGGGTTTTTTTTTTTTTTTTTTTTTTGGTTTTATTCTGGTTAAAGAAGATGTAATAGTGTTAAATTTAATAATATAACCATTTTTATGTAGTACCTAAATTCCAGTGTAGCTAAAATGGCAATTTTCAAAGGTCAAGGATGTTTTTCTCCCTTAGGGCTTTAGCCCTGACATTATAGGCAAAGTAAGCACACAATAAATATTTGTTGAATGAATGAATGAATGAGCGAACCAACACCAACCCTGACTCCTACAAAAGATTTTAAGGGACCAAGAGGCTGTTCAATTTTACAGCATTGGTTTTTGGAGAAGAGCCACATTTAGTCAATTTATCATCTCTTCCATCTTCTCCTTTTCTGCTTTTTTCCTTTCCCCAAATAAAATAAAATATTGAAGCCACCACTTCCAGCCAAATCCTTTTAAAAAATAGTGCTCCCTAATGTAAAGGTTGATTTTCAGCCAAAATGCCTATAACTGATTTAATTGGACAAATATTAGAACATTAAAATTTTAATCATAAATCTTCCAAGTAAGAATTATCTTTCTAGCATAATATTTCCATCATGGATGTCCGTTCCCAAAGAATGCCGAAGTCAGCTCTTTTCCATGAATACTCTACGGCATCAGATTTAAGCTACAGCTTTAAGTTGATTGACGCCACTTTCTTTCTGCTTCAAGGAAACCTGTTGCCTCTTTTGGCATATTTACTGCTGCCTTTGCAGATGTATGAACTATCCCAAGCATAACGTGACCACAGGTGGTAGAAATCTCACTTTAATCAAACCCTCACTGTGTTGCTGGAACTGCCACTGGCAGACCCTGGTTCATGGCTGATTGTCATTGTTCAGCCTGCACACTGGTTGTGTGGGGGCACTAATGGGTTTAATTTTAATAGCCCACAATGCAACATCTTTATGTTGCAGTTTTTAAGAGAGTAAATATTTATTCCTCACTACCTTGTTTTTTTTTTTTTTTTTTTTTTTTTTAACTCTCCAGTTAGTTAAAGGATGACTACTCCGTCTGAGCTAAGGGATTTCAGTGTATTGGTGCTTTCTGTTTAAAACAAGTACGCAGATGATGTGAGATGATTTGATCTTCCCCAAGTGACTATAAAGCATTTTAAGCAGCTTTATGCTTCCTTAGACCAATAGAAAAGGTCTATAGAAAAGCCATGTTATAGTAACCAAATGGATAGCATCGCTGTCTGCTTCTGGGGAAACCAAGCTTGAGGTTTGTTTACCAATTTCAAGTAGAAAGTGCTGTGTGACTGCCCCTTCTGATCTGAGTGAAGCACACTGTCTTTCATCTTCACAGTTCTAGCACCTGTTTGTGAAATTGAAATGTAGTCTTGGAAGAGATTTTATCCTCTGCTAGCTGCAGGGTAAAAGCAGCATTCCTAACTACTCTTAAGGCCTTGGGGGGGATATCAGGAAAAGTAGAGAAAATGCATCACAAAAAGGCATTATAAAGCACAGCAGAAGGAGTGATCTGATTAGACCGAGTCTGCCTCTTGTACCTATAGGTAAATCACAGAGACTGGGCTAAAGATTGCTGGAGATCATTGTGAAACTCTAGGTCAGTGGGAATTATGACCTCTGAATTATGAAAATTAACTAAGAAGGTGTGATCCTATCCAAATAAAGGAGATGTGCACATTCCTCTCTTCTGCAAATTAGTTTTAAAAAATCTGAAATATGACCTTTAAATATTATATTAACCTGTTGCAGTGACCTCATGTGTTTCCGAGCAGAGCTGTGATCCACAGGGTTTTTAAGGCTGCTACCTTTTTAAAGTAGATTGCAAGGCCTTTTGTCCTAGTCTACCTTTGTCTGGAAGCTCTCCTAAAACCAGCATCATGGCAACATGCAGACCTACAATGACAGGCAAGTTGTGGCTGCACATGAGGGGCATTGGCCACGGATCAAACTTGGGTCTCCTGCTTAGAAGGCAAAAAGCCTTTTCTCAAGTCAATAATCTGCCTGCTGATAAAGCTGAGACAAAAGGACACAGATGAGAAAATCCCATACAAATAGCACAAGAGTCATTGGATTTAGCCCACTCTGAAGACCACCCTCCTCTTGATCTTCTAGTTACATGATCAATACATTTTATAGTTTGATCCAGTTTTGGTTTTATGCTACTTACAGATGAAAGCATTCTGACTGATACATATGGCTGTTATTATTCTTGGTTGATTAGTTGCAGTACTCTAAAAAGGTGCCAAATATGTTCTATGTGTTATTCCCCTTGAGTCTCACAACAATATAAGGAGCACTGGTGGTGCAGTAGTTAAGTGCTTGGCTGCTAACTGAAAGGTTGGTGGTCCAAACATACCAGGCTCTCCGTGGGGAAAAAAAAATTGGCTGGACATATCTGATAAAGGTCTAATCTCTAAAATCTCTAGAATACTTCAACACCTCAATAGCAAAAAGAAAAATAATCCAATTACTAAACGGGCCAAGGATATGAATAGACACTTCACCAAAGAAGACATTCAGGCAGCTAACAGACACACGAGGAAATGCTTGTAATCAGTAGCTATTAAAAAAGAAATGCAAATCAAAACCACAAAGAGATACCATCTCACGCTAACATCACTGGCATTAATTAAAAAGAAAAGAAAATAACAAATGTTGGAGAGGTTGTGGGGAGATTGGAACTCTTATGCACTGCTGGTGGGGATGTAAAATGGTATAAACACTATGGAAAACCATATGGCACCCCCTTAAAAAGCTAGAAATAGAAATACCATAAGATCCAGTAATCCCACTCTTAAGAATATATTCTAGAGAAATAAGAGCTATCATATGAATACCCATGTTCACTGCAGCATTATTCACAATAGCAAAAAATGGAAACAAAAGTGTCCATTAACAGATGAATGGATAAACAAATTATGGTACATACACAATGAAATACTGTGCAACGATAAAGAACAATGATGAATCTGAGAAACATTTCACAACATGGATGAATCTGGAGGGCTGAGTGAAATAAGTCAATCACGAAAGGAAAAATATTGTAAGAGACCGTTATCATAAAAACTCAAGGAAACTCTTACACACAGATAAAACAATCTTTGATGGTTAGGAGGGAGGGAAGGAGAGAGGAAAGGAAATCACTAACTAGATAGTAAACCAGAAAAACCAAACCCACTGCTGTCGAGTCGATTCCGACTCATAGTGACCCTATATAGTAGACAAGCATTAAGTTTGGTGAAGGGAGAGACAACACACAACATAGGGGAGTCAGCACAACGTGTCCAAGGCAAAGTCATAGAAACTTCCTAGATAACATCCAAACATCATGAGGGACTGAGCTGCTGAGGCTGAGGGCTGGGGACCATAGTTTCGGGGTATATCTAGGACAACTGTCAAAACCTAACTCATAAAGAAAGTATTTTACATCCTACTTTGGTGAGTAGTGTCTGGGGTCTTGAATGCTTGTGAGCAGCCATCTGAAATACACCTATTGGTCCCATCATGTTCAGAGTAAAGGAGAGTGAAGAAAACCAAAGACACAAGGAGAATATTAGTCCAAAGGACTAATGGACCACATGGACCACAGCCTCCACCAGCCTGAGTCCAGAAGAATTAGCTGATGCCCAGCTAACCCCACTGACTGCTCTGACCAAGGATCACAGTAGAGGGTCCCAGACAGAGCAGGAGAAAAATGTAGATCAAAATTCAAATTTACACAAAAAAAGACTGGACTTGCTGGTCTGACATAAGACTATTTGGGCCCCTAGTGTTGTCTCTATTTTTCCTCCATGATAGTTACAATTTTATGCTTTATATATTAGGTCTTTGATCCATTTTGGGTTTGTTTTTGTATATAGTGTGAGGTATGGGTCCTGTTTCTTTTTTTTTTTTTTACAGATTGACATCCAGTTTTACCAGCCCAATTTGTTAAAAAGACTGTCTTTTCCCCATTTAATGGACTTTGGGCCTTTGTCAAAGATCAGCTGACCATAGGTGGATGGATTTATATCTGGGTTCTCATTTCCGTTCCATTGGTCTATGTGTCTGTTGTCATACCAATACGAGGCTGTTTTGACTACCATGGCTATGAGACCAGGCAGTGTGAGGCCTCCTATTTTGTTCTTCTTCTTCAGTAATGCTTTACTTATCCAGGGCCTCTTCCCTTTCCATATGCAGTTGGTGACTTGTTTCTCCATCTCATTAAAAAATGCCATTGGAATTTGTTCAGGATTGCATTGTATCTGTAGATGGCTTTGGGCAGATAGACATTTTCACAGTGTTGAGTCTTCCTATCTATGAGCATGGTATGTTTTTCCATTTACTTAGGTCTCTTTTTTTTTTTTTTTCTTTTGGTATCTTGCAATAGTGTTTTGTAGTTTTCTTCATATAGGTCTTTTACATTCCTGGTTAGATTTATTCCTAAGTGTTTTGTATTTCTAGAGGCTATTAAAAATGGTATTTTTTCCCAATTTCCTTTTCAAAGATCTCTTTGTTGGTGTATAGGAGTCCATCCAATTTTTGTACATTAGTCTTGTATTCTGCTGCTCTGCTGAATCTTTCTGTTAGTTCCGGTAATTTTCTTGTGGAATCTTTGGGGTTATCTATGTATAGGATCATAACTTCTGCAAATAGAGAGAGTTTTACTTCTTCCTTTCCAATTTGAATGTCTTTTATTTCTTTTACATGCTTTATTTCTCTAGCTAGGACTTCCAGCACAGTGGTAAATATGAGTGTGATAAAGGGCATCCTTGTCTGTTCCCATGCTCAGGGAGACTGCTTTCAGCCTCTCTCCGTTGGCTGTTCGTTTTGCATAGATTCCCTTTATTTTGTTGAGGAATTTCCCTTCTATTCCTATTTTATTGAAAATGTTTATCAGGGACAGGTATTGGACTTTATCAAATGTATTATCTACATCTATCAAGATGATCATGTGATTCTTTTGTTCTATTTATGTGATTGATTACATTGATTGATTTTTCTAATGTTGAACCTTCCTTGCATACTTCATATGAATCCCATTTGGCCATGGCATATTATTTTTTGATATGATGCTGAATTAATTCTTTGTCCATTTTCTCTAGGTTCTCAAATTTGTTGGAGTACAATTTTTCATAGTATTCTATTATGATCCTTTTTAATTAAGCTGTGTCTGTTGTAATGTTATTCATCTCATTTCTTATTTGGGTTATTTGCTTCCTCTCCTGTTTTGTCAGTTTGGCCAGTGGTTTGTTTATTCTGTTGATCTTTTCAAAGAACCATCTTTTGATCTTGTTGATTGTTCCCATTGTTTTTCTGTATTCTATGTCATTCTGCTCTAATCTTTATTATTTACTTTCTTCTGGTGGATGTGGACTTCTTTTGCTGTTTTCTTTCTATTTGTTTGAGTTGTTAGGGCTAACATTTTGATTCTGACTTTTTTTTTTATGTGCATTTTTTTTGCTATAAATTGACCTCTGAGTACTTCCTTTGCTGTGTCCCAAACTTTCCGGTATGAAGTGTTTTCATTCTCATTTGCTTATAAGAATATTTTATTCCCTCTTTGATTTCTTCTATTACTCAGTCATTTTTAAGCAAAGTGTTATTCAGTTTTCATGTATTTGAATTTTTTTAAACTTGCTTTTCCTGTTATTAATTTCTACTTTTATGGCATAGTGATCAGAGAGAATGCTTTGTATTATTTCAATGTTTTAGATTTTACTGAGTGTTGCTTTGTGGCCTAAAATGTGGACTATTCTGAAGAATGTTCTATGTGCAGTGGAAAACAATGTATACTTTGCTGCTGTTGGTTTAAGTGTTCTATATACATCTATAAGGTCAAGCTGTTTGATTTTGGCCTTTAGATCTTCTGTACCTTTGCTGAATTTCCTTCTAGATGTTCTGTCCTTTACTGAGAGTGGTGTGTTGAAGTCTCCTACTACTATTGTGGAACCGTCTATTTCTCTTTTCAACGCTCTTAGAGTTTGTTTTATGTATTTTGGAGCCCTGTCATTGTGTGTGTAGATATTTATGAAGGTTATGTCTTCTTGGAGGATTATCCCTTTAACCTTTATATAATGTCCTTCTTTGTCTTTTATGGTAGATTTTCCCTTAAAGTCTACCTTATCTGTGATTAGTATAGTCACTCCTTTTGTGGTTACTGTCTGCTCGATATATATTTTTTCCATCCTTTGGATTTTTTAATATATTTATGTCTTTGTGTCTAAGGTGTGTCTCTTGTAGACAGCATATTGATGGGTCATGCTTTTTTATCCATTCTGCCACTGTTTTTCTCTTTACAGGTGCATTAAAACCATTTGTATTCAGTGTGATTATCAATAGGTATGAGTTTATTGCTGTTATATTGTTGCCCTTTTTTTCTTTTTATGGTGCTGATGTTTTCTTTGTTTCTCTCGCTTTCCCGCGCTGAGTTCCTTTTGTTTGTGGATTTCCTTTTCTTTTGTTATTATAGATTTTGTTATTACTGAGACTTTATGTTTTTCTTCTTTTTTATTCTGATGAGTACTTTCGTTAATTTTCTTTGCGGTTATCTAGAAATTTACCCTTAAGTTAGAACCAGTATTTTATTACTTGATATCACCTTGACTTCATCTCCATTTGAAAATGCTATACCTACACTATTTATGCCCTCTTTTATTGTTTTGAGGTTGTTGTCATTTACAGTTTGAAGTCTTTGTTCCCATGTTTTAAATCATAGGGTCGCTATGAGTTGGAGTCAACTCGGCGGTACTGGGTTTAGTTTAGCTTTGTTTTATCATTGAGAGTTCTTTACCTAGGTTGCTATCTGGCTGATATTGTCCTGTGTCCTAGACTCCAGTTGTTGTCTGATATTGTTGGTTCTCAAACTGAAGGTTCTCTTTAATATTTCTTGTAAGTTTGGTTTGGTTTTTATGAATTCTTTCAATTTCTGTTTATCTGAAAATGTCCTAATTTTGCCAGCATATTTGAGAAAGAGTTTTGTAGGATATATTATTCTTGGTTGGCAGTTTTTTCCTTCAAGGTTTTATATATGTCATGCCATTGCCTTCTTGCCTGTATAGTTTCTGCTGATAATCACAGTTTAGTCTTATTGTTTCCTCTTTGTAACTGTTTGTTTTTCCTTAGCTGTTCTCAGGATTCGTCCTTCGTCTTTGATTTTGGAAAGTGTGATTATGAAATATCTTGGTGAATTTCTTTTGAGGTCTATCCTGTATGGGTTTCATTGAGCTTCTTGAAAGGTCAGCTTTTCATCTTTCATGGTATTTGGGAAATTTTCTGCAAATCTTTGACAATTCTGTTTTCCATTTCTCCCCTTGTTCTAGAACTTGGATCGTGTGCAAATTTTTGCTCTTGATTTTGTCCCACATAATTCTTAGGTTTCCTGCATTCTTTCCTCTGATGCCTTCTCAAACAAAGTGCTGTCCATGGAATTGTTTTAAATCTCACTGATTCTGTCTTCCATTGTTTCAAATTTGCTCCTAAAATCTTCTACTCCATTGTCCATTTCTGAAATTTTATTGTTTATCATTTGGATTTCTAGTTCCTTTTGTTGTATAATCTAATTGTTTATATATTTAGACATTTTGTTCTTCTATTATTTTCCTGAATGCCTCTATTGCTTTGTTTGTGTCTTCATAATTTTGTCTAATTTTTCCTTGAATTCTGTCTTAGTTATCTAATGCTGCTGTAAGAGAAATACCACAATTGGATGGCTTTAACAAAAAGAAGCTTATTTTCTCACAGTAAAGTAGGCTAAAAGTCCAAATTCAGGGTGTCAACTCTAGGGGAAGGCTTTCCCTCTCTGTTGGCCTTCTCATCAATTTTTCCTCAGACTAGGCGCTTCTCTGCACAGGGACACGGGGTCCAAAGGACACCCTCTGCCCCCAGCACTGCTTTCTTGGTGATATAAAGTCCTCCTGTCTCTCTATTTCCTTCTCTCTTTTATGTCAAGAGATTGCCTCAAGACACAATTCAATCTTGTAGGTTGAACCCTGCCTCACTAACACAACTGCTGCCCATTCTCCCTCATTAACATCACAGAGGCAGGATTTACAACATATAGGAAGATCACACAATACCAGGAATCATGGCCCAGCCCAACTGATACACACAAATTTGGGGGACATAATTCAATCCATGACACTTTTGTCAGTGTTTTCCTTGATCTTTTTCCTAATCTCTTGGAAAGCCCTAAATATTAGTCTTTTGGATTCCATGTCAGGTAGTTCCATTACCTTTTCTTCTACTGGAGGTCATCTGATTCTTTCTTCTGGCCACATGCTGGAGCCATCTTGTTCTGCTTTTTAGTATGTTTCGATATTGTCTGCTATCCCTGAGACATTAAGGTACTATTTTCTTTATTTATTGATTGTAAATTCATTTGTTTTGTCCTGTTTCTTTTGTTTTGTTTTGATATGTCTGAATGGTTGGGCCAGGTGTGCTATTCTGCTTGTTTATCTGTGGGCATGATAGCTGTCATCACCTTGTCTGGGTGACCAGGTCTGCAGCAGGCATGGCAAGCCCTCTTCACTCTACATTGGATTGGTGAGGTGGCTGAAGGTGGACTGGGCAGGTGCCTGCCTCCTGATGTTGGTCTGGAGTTGTGGGAACATTCACAGCCCCTCGTCAGATAGGTGGGGGTGTCAGACAGGGAATGTTATTGGCTTACTTCCCACCGTTCAGCACCTGGTCAAGTGGCAGGAGGGAAGGGGCATTGTTGGCCCATTGCAGCGGTAGGCCTGATCTTCAGGAACATTCTATCCACACAAGGAGGTGGGGTCAGTGGGCGGGAGGATGGTGTACAGGGCTAGGTGAGGGGGTGGGGGAGAAAGAAAAGGAAAAGAAAGAAAATTAAAAAAAAATAATAGCTGACTTGTGGGGATGGCTTGGGCCTGGGGGTCAGTGGGAGTGGGGAGAGGTGATGTTTGGGGCTAGGTGGGAGGTAGAAAGAAAAGAAAATAAATGGCAGTGGGAACAAGTGTACAAGTAGGGCCTAGGAGAATAGCAGTCCAAAGCACCAGTGGAACTCTATCCACGGCGTCACAGCGTGGGCTGGTGGGAAGGTAGGTGAGTACTTTTTGATTGTGGAAACTATGTAGTGTAATTTCAAGACACCTTAGTCATCCCAAAGAAAAAGGAACATTTTCATAATTCTCATTGCTATTAAAGTTCAATGCTGTGATTAGACATCACACATTTTTAATCACGTAATGTCAAGGTGGCCACATTTATTCAGAGCTCTTTGAGCTAAAGTATTTATGTAAAGCTATTAGTGAGACAGTTGGAGTGCTTTAAGGCACAAGAAAAATGCCAATGGAGAGAATCAAGACTGCTCTCTTATTGACAAATCTGGACTCTTGCAATTACTGTGACAAAATGAAAATAAAGGAAAACCTATAATCTATATGAAATAATGTCACACAGAAATCATGAGATGTTGCCCTTTCATTGGCCACAAGAATGAATGAGGCACTAAAGAAATGAGACTCTGGTAGGTCTTTGAGGCCACATTCTTTCACTTAGAAAGGTTAAGGAATTCTCTGTGGAAGATACACTCTGTCCTTTATATTTCATCCTTTATCCTTTATGTTATACAACTAAGTGATATTTTGAATGGTTTCTTATAGAATTGGGCTCATTACTTCTACCTTTGCTTCTATGGAATGTTCAGCATACCCAGCACGCAGAAACATTCTGCCTTCCCCGAGAAATGGAAAAGACCCAAACAGAACAACGGGATAATTAATATATTAGTTGCTTCTACATTTATCTTTAGGGAGAGCTAAAATAAAGGCTATTGAAAATATCACAGTGTAATAGAATAAAGGGCATGGATTTTTTTTTTTTTTCTTTTTTACTTACGAGTAGTAGTGACAGGGTCCAAGAGAATGTAGCGGTTAAGAGCTTAGACTTTGGAGCCAGACTGCCAGAGTTTGAATTTTTCAGGGTTTGATTTTACATATACATACTTTCTATGGAAACCCTGGTGGACTACTTTCTATGGAAACCCTGGTGGGGTAGTGCTTAAGTGCTACGGCTGCTAACCAAAGGGTCGGCAGTTCGAATGTGCCAGGTACTCCTTGGAAATTCTATGGGAGAGTTCTACTCTGTTCTATAGGGTCGCCATGGGTTGGAATTGACTCAACGGCACTGGGTTTTTTTTTTTTTTTAATACTTTCTATATATACATATGTAGGTTTTTTTTTTTTTTTTGTAGTATCTATATAGAGTTGTGGAACACTGGTGCTGCAGTGGTTAAGAGCTCGGCTGCTAACCAAAAGATCAGCAGTTCAAATCCACCAGCTGTCCTTAGAAACCCTATGGGACAGTTCTACCCTGTCCTACAGGGTCACTATGAGTCAGAATTGACTTGATGGCAACAGGTTTTGTTTAGTTTGGTTTATATAGACTTGTGGTATTTAGGTGAATTAATATATTAATAAGTTTAAACTATGACATGGTAAAGAATAAACAGTCAAATGTGTTCTAGTAACAGTACTGATGTTAGTAATCATAGTAATAAAAATGAAATGGTTACCATATAATATGCCAGGTACTGACTACATTTGGTGTTTTATAAATAGTATCTTATTTAATCATCAAGCATCACCTTGTTAAGAGAGAGAGAGGATTATCCTTGTTTGTAGATGAGCAAGTTAAGAAACATGGTTAAGAAACTTGTCCAGATTTATATATGAGTTCCAGCAAACTTGGATATGCCTGGTGTCAAAGACTATGCTGTTAACCACAACCCCAAAGGATTTTCTTTGATGTGTTCTCATTTGAGCTACAATAGACCACTGAGTCTCATGTAAGGAGACATAACTCTTTTTTATTCATACACAAATATTCTATATCCTTTGAACATGATGTATTGCTTAAAACAGAACTTGCATTTTGAGGAAGTGAATTAATGATAGCATCATTTTTAGGAAACTATTAAACCATTGCTGTGATTTAAATGGTGTCAGAAAAGCTGACAGGCAATATCAGTCTATGCTTACAGCTTGCAAACATATGACTACAAGGATGGGGAAGTGCAATGAGGCAAACTTATAACTATGCCTCTGCACCATCAAAATGCATGGATCAAAAATTTAATAAAAGCAGGCAAAATTGCAAAATTTTGTACTTAAATATTATTGACTTTGATTGTGTGCAATGAAAAAAAATAATTACGTTCAGTATTTACTTAACTGCAGGCTGTTTAAGGACAGGGATCATTTCTTGTTCATATTCCCCCACACTACATGTACTAATTTATCCTTATACTATACAGCGGAATGAAACCTGCACAAAATTCATCAACCTACCTTTTTCTCTACTACATAATTCTTGTTCCTATGGAAGAAATGCCCTGGTCTCATTTAAAATCAATAGCTGCCTTTGTGCCCTGAATTTAATTCTCATTTACTTTTCTCAAGGGTATAGTTCTGCAATTTCCTTTTCTCTCTCCTGCATCATTGAATTATCTCTCTCTCTTTCTCTGCTGGAGCATTCCAATTGGTATGACCCTTCTTTAAAAAAAACCATCACGTAACCTCACAATCCATCTGGATACCACCCCATTTTTCTATTCCTCTTCCAAGCAAAACTCCCTAAAAAGTTGTCTGTTTTTCTCCTTCTCCTTCCTCATTCCCCAATCTCCACCCTTCAACCCACCTGAATGAAGATTTTCCCAGTGCAAGTCCAATAAAAAAGCTCTTTCTGAGATCACAAGTGATTAAAGCTGGTGGTCAATTTATTTCCTTATTTTTTTTTGACTTTCGGTGACATTTGACCTAGATGATCACTTTTCTTTCTTGAAACACACTCTTTTCTTGTCTTCAAGGATACCCCAGATGCCCAATTTTCTTCCTACTGCTTTATCCTGTTTTCACAGTCTCCTCTGGTAGCTTCACCTCCTCCAGACACCTAAACATAGTAGTGCTCCAGGACTTTTCCTTTGCATTCTCTTCTAAGCATAATCTCTAACTAGATAATCTCATCAAGCTTCATGACTTTAATTACAGTTTATGCATGGATGATGCTCAAATTTGCAATTGTTTTCGTAGAAACAATTACTGAGTTCCAGATTTTTCAATTTTAAATGATCAAAACTGTTCTACCAAGCCTTTCTCATGTCAATACATGGCACCATCCTGTTGACTCATTTGTTCATTCTTAAAACCTGGGGTCATCATTGATTCCTCAGTTCCGCTCACATGACATACTCAATCCATCAGCAAATCTTTTTGGCTCTACCTTTAACTGCTTCTAAAATATAATCACTTCTCCCGATGTCCACTGTTGAACCCAAGCATATACCATCACTGTCTTTTACCTAGACCATAGAAACAGCTTGCTTTCTTCATGTATGATGTCCTTCCACAACTCGTCTGGTCTTCAGTCACTAGTGTTCAATGGGTCAAATATATTTTTCAAACGGTCTCTAAATTCAGGTGGGATATACTCAAGGTCATATTTTGGCTCTCATGGACTTGGTCTGATTTTCTTCAGTTTCAGCTTGAACTTGCATATGAGCAATTGATGGTCTGTTCCACAGTCTGCCTCTGGCCTTGTTCTGACTGATAATATTGAGCTTTTCCATCGTCTCTTTCCATAGATGTAGTCAGTTTGATTTCTGTGTGTTCCATCTGGTGAGGTCCATGTTGTGGAATGACATCAAGGACTTCATACATGAAGAAACCAAGAAGTCACTGAAAAGACAGGAAAGAAAGAAAAAAACCAGATGGATGTCAGAGGAGACTCTGAAACTTGCTCTTGAGCATCAAGCAGCTAAAGCAAAAGGAAGAATTGATGAAGTAAAAGAACTGAACAGAAGATTTCAAAGGGCCTCTCAAGAAGACAAAGTAAAGTATTATAATGACATGTGCAAAGAGCATGGGTGTGCAAAGAGCTGGAGATGGAAAACCAAAAGGGAAGAACACGCTCAGCATTTCTCAAGCTGAAAGAACTGAAGAAAAAATTCAAGCCTCGAGTTGCAATAGTGAAGGTTTCCATGTGGAAAATATTAAATGATGCAGGATGCATCAAAAGAAGATGGAAGGAATACATAGAGTCATTATACCAAAAAGAATTAGTCGATATTCAACCATTTCAATAGGTGGTATATGATCACGAACTGATGGTACTGAAGGAAGAAGTCCAAACTGCTCTGAAGGCATTGGCGAAAAACAAGGCTCCAGGAATTGATGGAATATCAATTGAGATGTTTCAACAAACAGGTGCAGCGCTGGAGGTGCTCACTCATCTATGCCAACAAATATGGAAGACAGCTTCCTGGCCAACCGACTGGAGGAGATCCATATTTATACCCATTCCCAAGAAAGGTGATCCAACTGAATGTGGAAATGATAGAACAATATCATTAATATCACACGCAAGCAATATTTGGTGAAGATCATTCAAAAATGGCTGCAGCAGTATATCGACAGGAAACTGCCAGAAATTCAGGCCGGTTTCAGAAGAGGACTTGGAATCAGGGATATCATTGCTGAAGTCAGAGAGATCCTGACTGAAAGCAGAGAATATCAGAAGGATGTTTGCCTGTGTTTTATTGACTATACAAAGGCATTTGACTGTGTGGATCATAACAAACTATGGATATAACATTGCAAAGAATGGGAATTCCAGAACTCTTAACTGTGCTCGTGAGGAACCTTTACATAGATCGAGAGGCAGTTGTTCGGACAGAACAAAGGGATACCGATTGGTTTAAAGTCAGGAAATGTGTGCATCAGGGTTGTATTCTTTCACCATACCTATTTAATCTGTATGCTGAACAAATAATACGAAAAGCTGGACTCTATGGAGAAGAAAGGGGCATCGGGATTGGGGGAACACTCATTAACAACCTGCGTTATGCGGATGACACAACCTTGCTTGCTGAAAGTGAAGAGGACTTGAAGCACTTACTAATGAAGATCAAAGACCACAGCCTTCAGTATGGATTACACCTCAACATAAAGAAAACAAAAATCCTCACAACTGGACCAATGAGCAACATCATGATAAATGGAGAAAAGATTGAAGTTGTCAAGGATTTCATTTTACTTGGATGCACAATCAACAGCCATGGAAGCAGCAGTCAAGAAATCAAAAGACTCAATGCATTGGATAAATCTGCTGCGAAGCACCTCTTTAAAGTGTTGAAGAGCAAAGATGTCATCTTGAAGACTAAGGTGTGCCTGACCCAAGCCATGGTATTTGCAATTGCATCATATGCATGTGAAAGCTGGACAATGAATAAGGAAGACTGAAGAAGAATTGATGCCTTTGAATTGCGGTGTTGGTGAGTAATATTGAATATACCATGGACTGCCAAAAGAACAACAAATCTGTCTCAGAAGAAGTACGGCCAGAATGCTCCTTAGAGGCAAGGATGGCGAGACTGTGTCTTACATACTTTGGACATGTTGTCAGGAGGGATCAGTCCCTGGAGAAGGACATCATGCTTGGCAGAGTACAGGGTTAGCGGAAAAGAGGAAGACCCTCAAAGAGGTGGATTGACACAGTGGCTGCAACAATGAGCTCAAGCATAATGATTGTAAGGATGGCGCAGGACCAGGCAGTGTTTCGTTCTCTTGTGCATAGGGTTGCTATGAGTCGGAACCAACTCGACAGCACCTAACAACAACATAGTAACAGCATTGTAATGTTATCTTCATCTCCATCCTTGCCTCATTATGTCACACCATTTACACAGCATCCAGACTCTTCCTTCAGACGAATAACTCAGATTATGTCACTCCATTGCCCAAACTCTCCAATGGCTATGCCTTATCCTTAGAATAAATTGAAAACTTATCACAGCCTTTATGACCTCACATGACCTGGATCTTGGCTATCTCTTAGAACAATCTTTGAACCACTGTCTTCCTTGCTTACTCTGCTGTAGTCACACTGACTTTCTTTCCATAAGACAAGCTTATTTCCACTTCAGAGTTTTATCCTGGGTCTGAAATTCCCTTTCCCATTACTTTGAATGACTGACTTCCTGAAGTAACTTATTTTCTCTGAACGCGTCACCTTCAGTGTCTTCCTGATGTGATATTCCAAAGTAGCTCACCCAGTCACTTTCAAAGTTATTAACTTGCCTCATTTTTTTCCACAGTATTTATCACTCTCTGAAATTAGTCTTTTTGCTTACTTATCCATTTATTTATGCATCTTCTGACCCACAGACACTAGAATATGTTGCCTGATAATGGAGAATTTTGTTTTTAATATTCATCACTGTATCTCCAATGGATAATTCCCGGTTCTTAGCAAAAATTGAGTTTGCAAAATAAACAATAACACCCAAGAGGAATGAGCTTCTTAGAACAGTTAATTATATGAGACCAAAAGGGCAAAATCTACCCAAAAGCAAAGACAAGAAGGCTTGAAGGGATAGGAAAACCAGAAGAAATATAATGGGATCTCAGGGCAGAAATGAGGAGATTTCTGACACGTTGAGAGGACTGTGACCAATGTCTTGGAACATTCTGTGTAAAAATTGTTGAATGGGAAACTACTTTGCTCTGTAAACCTTGACCTAAAGCACAATAAAATATTTTCAAAAATTTGAGGTAGAAAAGTGAGAAAGAGGAAATAATGAAAAATTAAATAAAGATAAAGCACCATTTTTTGAACAAATAATAGTCATGTAATCATGGTAAACTGAAAACTCTTAGGATGTGAGCATATCCTTTTTTCTGAAAGGTGATTGCCTGATCCAAATCGATCATTACCGTGCCACACTTTGATGAGATGCAGCAGCCTTTAAATACAAAGAACCGGCTACTGGGAATAAATGATAGCCAGAAGCACACAAAGAAAGACAGATGGAGCCTAGAAATACAATTCTGTTTGTTTCTGTCTTTCTTCTCCTCTAGAAAATAGTTTTCCAAAAGTCGTTGGTCTTATACTAGTTTTTACGTTTCGCCTAGCTTTTAAGGACCCAATCATCATCATCATTATCATCATCATTATCCAGAAAACAACTAAATAGGTTGAATTCTTAATAGATTTTAAAATTTCACTAGATTTTAAAATACAGATGAAAGGTTACTAATATATTTAATAACCATCATATTCCTGTTAATTAACACAGATCTTAAGACTTACTAAGCATCCAAATACTCTAGGAATTTTGTTCACAGCTTCATTACGCTGTCTCCTTACCCTTTGCCTTCCAGTCAATGGCGACTCAAAGCAACCCTATAGGACAGAGCAGAACTGGCCCGTAGGGTTTCCAAGGAGTGCCTGGTGGATTCAAACTGCCAACTTTTTGGTTAGCAGACGTAGCTCTTAACTACTATGCCACCACGGTTTCTGCTGTCTCCTTAGTCTTTATAAAAACCATATAAATTAGGTTCTATTTATTTATTTATTTACTGAGTGTAAGTTTACTGAGGTAACTGAGGCTTAGATTTACTTGTCCAACAA
Organism: Elephas maximus indicus; assembly: GCF_024166365.1. Classification (NCBI taxonomy): domain Eukaryota; kingdom Metazoa; phylum Chordata; class Mammalia; order Proboscidea; family Elephantidae; genus Elephas; species Elephas maximus. Next base: position 53,396,115 of record NC_064833.1, on the reverse strand, counting down.
AAATGACAAGCTTATAAATAAAATGCTGGGACTCCAACCAAGTTGGTGTGAATCTGATAACACATGCTTTTAATCACTAACCCAATAATTTTCAAACTTTAGTGTACAAAAGAAAATCATCTGGATTATTACTTAGAGAGGCAAATTCCCAGTTCTTGTCTCAGATATTCCATTGAGAAATTCTTGGGTCAGGTCCGTGAATCTGTATTTGGGACAATACTACCATGATTCTCGTGTAGAAGGGAATAGACCCTTTGAAGAACAGTGTTCCAACTTACACTATCCCACTGAACTTAGGCATATTGTAGGCTTTTAATAATATTTACCAAATGCCACTATTTGCTACCAAGTCAATCCCAACCCATGGTGACGCCACGTGTGTCACAGTAGAGCTATGTACCCTAATTTTTCAATGGCTGATTTTTTGAAGTGTATCTTCAGGCCTTTCTTCTGAGGTACCTCTGGCTTGACTCAAACCTCCAATCTTTTGCTTAGCAGCCAAGTTATTAACTAGTTGCACTAACCACAGACTCCTTTACCACAAAAGAAATAATTAATTGGGAAGAATGAAGCCTTTTTTGACATAAAATCACTTTTAAATTTAAAATTATAAGAAAGTATCCTCTCAAATATCCTTATATTACATACAACATGTCAAAAATGTTTCATAGATGCTAGCAGGAACATTAGAATTAACCCTTCATGAACATTGCTTCTGTCGTAAAATCAAACACTTCTTTTTTAAAACAATTGTAATGAACCACATAACCTCAGAAATTGACTGTTAGCCTCAATGATAGTACAGTGCTAGAGATTTACCATATAACCTCAAAAATAAGTTCGCATGACTTTTTCAGTGCCCTGTAAATCAACTAATGAAGATGATTCAAATCTCCTAAGCAACCAACATGTTTTTCATTTATTAAGATAACTGAAAACTTTCAGCTCATTCATATTTCCTATTACTGTCTTTATTTGACCTAGGAGATTTTTTCACCATTTAAACCCGTAAAAGATCATGATCAAAATTTAAAATCTCATATGGTTATTTTGGAAAGTGAGAAAAAAAATCTCAATATTTCCCGTTCAGGATCTTTGTAAGATGAAGAAGACTCACTCATTCAATTTAGTGAGAGGGAAGGGGAGCACCCTTGCTAACTCAGAGAACAAAGGCATAAAGCATGCATTCAAAAATAGAGAGACAAAAGCAGTACATATAAGAAGACAAGGATGTAATCATAAAATTTATAAATATCTTTAACAAGCATGCAGAGATCAAATACAAGCCAGACCTTTGCATTGACACAAAGAGAAAGTGCAAATATATTCATAGCTTATTAATCAAAAAATAATTAAAGGATATAAACAAACTTCCTTTCCCCTGCTCTTTTTGTGTTTGTCGTAAAGTTAATCATGTAATAAACACAGCAGGGAAAAATAATGTGCTCTAATTTTCCATTCCTGAAGAGAAGCCATCTGTAATTTTTTTTCTAAAATACTGATCTATTAACCAAACGAAAACCAAACCTGCTGCCGTCGAGTCAATTCCGACTCACAGCAACTCTGCAGGACAGGGTAGAACTGCCCCATAGAGTTTCCAAGGAGCGCCTGGAGAATTCAAGCTGCTGACTTCTTGGTTAGCAGCTGTAGCACTTACCCACTACGCCACCAGGGTTTCCACTGACCTCTTAATAAACAAAAATGCTCAAGCATAAAACTTGTGTTTGTCATTTCAGATAATATCATAAAGTTCAAAACATAATTTCTGTTATCAAATAGATTAAAGATTAGCTGAGATACTTTACTTTTGTACATTTTATGTTCTAATAAACTAAGAGCCAAGTGAGAAATGCAGACAATAACATTACAAGAAGGAAGAGAATACATGTATCAACTAGATTAAAAATGTCCTTGTGAAGCAGGTGGGATTTAAGATGCATCTGGAAAGATAGACTTTGATTAGTGGAAAGATGGGGCAGAGAATTCTAAGTGATACAAAAATATAGGTAAACTCACAGAAAAGGAATATGCAATGAATATGTGGGAAAAGAGAATTGGCTAGACTGGAGAAAAGTGAGAGTTTAGGAGAATAGAGATAAGTGTTCAAGGACAGGGTTATTGTCATAGATTGAATTGTGTCACCCAAAATATGTGTCAACTTAGTTAGGCCATGATTCCCAGTACTGCGTGGTTGTCCTCCATTTTGTGATTGTAATGTTATGTTAAAGAGGATTAGGGTGGGATTGTAACACCACCCTTACTCAGGTCACCTCCCTAACCCAATGTAAAGAGAGTTTCCCTCGGGTGGGGCCTGCACCACCTTTATCTCTCAAGAGACAAAAGGAAAAGGAAACAAGCAGAGAGGTGGACCTTGGACCACCAAGAAAGCACTGTCAGGAGCAGAGCATGTCCTTTGGACCTGGGGTCCCTCTGCAGAGAAGCTCCTAGTCTGGAGGAAGATTGATGAGAAGGCTGAGAGAGAGAGAAAACCTTCTCCTGGAGCTGACACCCTGAATTTGGGCTTTTAGCCTACTTTACTGTGAGAAAATAAACCTCTTTGTTAAAGCCATCCACTTGTGGTATTTCTGTTATAGCAGCACTAGATAACTAACACAGTTATGACTCAGAGACTTATGATTGCTAATCTAAGAAAGTAGAAAGTTTAGAGATACTGAAGGGTTTGGGGTTAGACGTAATATTTTGGAAACTTTTTTGTAGCAAATCTGTAGAAGAGGGGAGTAGAAAGAAAAAAGGGAGAATAGAAGATTACAGATTGTAGTAGCAATTAAAGTGAAAAGAACAGGACAAACGTGATGACGTGTTTTTGGAGACTTTTAGGAAAACACCCTAAAGTGGCCTGAAATTTCACACCCTGGTCACAAAAAGAATTTTTTTTTTTTTTAATGGGAATAGAAAATACTCACAGGTGATAAGTGTTATCCTTAAGGAAGGAACTGAACATCTCTGTGGCTTTTTCCTGAGAGAAGCCTGAAGATCTTTACTGGGAATAATGAAAAACAACAACTAATTCCTTTGCTTAGGTATCTCGCTTGCTTTATTTTTGGGCATGTATGTCTCTGAAGATAGATTAGGGAGAAAATATATCTTATTTATTCTATAATACAAATAAAAACAAAATAATTTTCTCTGTAATTCTAAATTCACTGCCACAGGCAGATAATAACAGGAGATAAAACTTTGGCTTCTTTGCTGAAGATCACCAAAGTGGTCTTAGGTCACCTCCCTTTGGTGTGTACTCCAATCATAGAGGAAGCTATATAGTCCTCTGAACAAATGAAGAGTCTTCTTTCAGGCAGAGAGCTGAAAATAGCAGGACAAACATCTAGACCTTAGTGTGCATCACACTTGACAGGGATTAAAGGACCTGTAAACCCTTGACTGCTCTGTTATTTGGTGTGTTGAATTTTCCATTTCATTAAGGAAAAACAATCACAGTTTGTTCTAGGTCAGGGAGACTTCCCCAAATTTGGCAAATCCCGAAACACACAGAATGTAAAAATGAGTGATAACTTCAGGTCTAAGTGGATGATGAAAAAGCAGAGACATCAGGAGTATAACAGATTTTGAACTGACACTAATGAATTTATTTTGAACGTTTTGAATGTGATGTGATGGGGAATCTTAACACGCTAAGGGAGAGAAATAACTAAAGATATATGGGGCTTACCTCATACCATATGTGAAAACTGACTCAAAACAGATCAATGACCTAAATATAAAAGCTAAAACCATAAATCTCTTAGAATAAAACATGAGGGCAAATCTTTACAATCTTGCATTTGGCAACAAATTCTTAGATATGAGACCAAAAGCACAAGCAACAAAACTAAAAATTAGATAAATTGGACTTCTTCAAAATCAAAAACTTCTATGCATCAAAAGACATTATCAACAAAGTGAAAAGACAATCTGCAGAATGGGGGAAAATGTATCTGATAAGGGTCTATATCCAGAATATGTAAATAACTCCTACAAATCAGCAAAAAAAACAGATTAAAAAAAAAAAAAGCTCAATTAAAAAATGGACAAAGGTCTTGAATAGACATTTCTCCAAAAGAGATATACAGATGGCCAATAAACACATGCAAAGATGGTCAATATCGTTAGTCATTAGGGAATTACAATCAAAACCACAATGAGATCACAATGAGATATTGCTACGCCCCCAGAAAAATGGCTACTATGAGAACAACAGAAACAACAGGTCTTAGCAAGGAAGTGGAGAAACTGGAATCCTCATTTAAGGCTGAGGAGAATGTATAATAGTGCAGTTTCTGTGGAAAACAGTCTTGCAGTTCCTCAAAAAAGTTAAATGTAGAATTACCATTTAATCTAACAATTCTACTCCTAGGTTTATGCCCCAAAATTTGAAAGCAGGAACTCAAGTAGATATTTGTATACTGATGTTAATTGCAGCATTGTTCAAAATAGCCAAAGGTGGAAACAAAGTAATTGTCCATCAGCAGATGAATGGATAAACAAAATGTGATATATGCATACTTTAGAACATTATTCATCCATAAAAAGGAATGAAGTGCTGATGCATGTGATGACATGGATGAGCCTTGAACACGTTATGCTAAGTGAAATAAGCCAGGTATGAAAGGACAAATATGGTATGCTTTCACTTATAAGAAATATTGAGAATAGTCACATTCATAAAGACAGAAAGTAGATTAAAGGTTACCAGCAGCTGAAGGGAGGAAGGAACAGGAAGTTATTGCTCAATGGGTACAGATGTTCAATTTGGGATGATGAAAAAATTTTGGAAATTTATAATAATGATGGTGTCTCAACATTGTGAATACAATTAATGCCACTGAATGATATACTTAAAAATGGTTAAAAGAACAAATTTTATGTAACATATTTTGTGTGTGTGTGTATATATATATACACAATAAAAAGTATACAAAAAAAGATACAGAGCTGGATGTCAGTAGAGAGATCTTAAACTAAAAAATTTGAAGTCACTTATATAGGGGTAAAAATCGTATAACCGGATTAGGTGAGAATTTGGAGAAAGAATAGAAAAAGATCCAAAGATATAGGCAATGTAGGCTTGGAATTTTAGACATTTGAAAACAGTTATTATTATCAGAAGGAAGAACAATATAAATGTTAATGATTCGCATTTATATTCAAATGTGATATGTTTTTGAAAGTGTTCAATTATTTTAAAATATCCCTGTATTTGATACTTCTAGGCACCATATAAAACAAATTCTGGAGATAGCCCATAAGAGACAACTATGTATTTGATTGATATATTACAGATATATGTAGGTATTAATGAATCTTAAACAAATGTATTTCATAAAAATACTCATATTGTTTTTAGTTATAGAAATAAATCACTTAGTGCATATGACTTACATTATAAGGTATCATTTTAGTCAAAGCAAGGTTATTTTTCATAATAATTGTTATAGATTGAATTGTGTCCCCCCAAAATGTGTCAACTTGGCTAGGCCATGATCTCCAATATTGTGCGATGTCCACCATTTTGTCATCTGATGTGATTTTCATATGTGTTGTAAATTCTTCCTCTATGATGTTAATGGGGCAGGATTAGAGGCAGTTATGTTAATGAGAAAGGACTAAATATACAAGATTAGATTGTACCTTGAGTCAATCTCTTTTGAGATATGAAAAAGAGAAGGGAGCAGAGAGACAGGGGAACCTCATACCACAAAGAATGCAGCCCTGGGTGCATACCACATCCTTTGGACCTGGGGTCCCTGTGCTGAGAAGCTCCTAGATCAGGGGAAGATTGATGACAAAGATCTTCCCCCAGAGCCGACAGAGAGGGAAAGCCTTCCCCTGGAGCTGGCACCCTGAATTTGGATTTCTAGCCTCCTAAACTGTGAGGGAATAAACCTGTTTGTTAAAGCCACCCACTTGTGGTATTTCTGTTATGGCTGCACTAGATGACTAAGACAATAGTCTTTAAATTTCTCACCCCTCTCAGCAAACTCTAAGGGTCGTCTAATGTCACATAAAGAGAAATTTCATCATAGCTAGCCCTCACTGACCATTGTGATGATGATGAACTACTGGGCAATGTTTTGTTCTGTCGTACATAAGGTCGCCATGAGTTAGAGCCGATTCAACTGCAGCTAGTGTCACCACCACCCTAGCCTTATACAGTTATTATACCTTATAACTGTATAAGGTCAGTATACAATAAGTGAAGATTTCTTTATCTACCAGCTCAGTCTTTTTTATACCTGCTTAGACTGCCTACCTTCACAGAAAGAAGGAAAAAAAAAAAGTCCTCCTTGATTAACATACCCATGCTAAGCTAAGTTATAAAGCTACTTATGTCTACCTTTTGTAGGCTAATATGATGACAAAAGGGACTATATTATTATCCCATTTAACAGAGATAAAAAAAGGAGTCTTGGGGAGGTCAAGTAATTTTATAAGGCCATACAACAAGTAAAAATAAAATGAGCTGAGATGTGAATTTAGGTTCTGTTCTGATTTCAGTGATCTTTCCCCTATAGCTGGTTACCTACCAGTATAAGCCTGGGTTGGCATAACTTGAAAGTACTTTTGTAGACAGAACTAGAAAAAATAGTTTCAGATTTTGCACTTGGGTGTCCAATGTTAGATCCTATAAATATGTTTTTGAAGAATGTTAACGAGTAATGATTATACCTCCTTTCACTATTCTTATTCAATCTGTATGTGAAGTAAATAATTTGAGAAGTTGGAGTATATGAAGAAGAATGCAGCATCAGGATTGGCAGAAGACTCATTAACGACCTAAAATATGCAGATGACATAGCCTTGCTTGCTGAAAACAAAGAGGACGTGAAGCATCTACTTATGAAGATCAAAGACTACAGGCATCAATATGAATTACACCTCAGCATAAAGAAAACAAAAATCTTCACAACTGGACCAATAAGCAACATCATGCTAAACTGAGAAAAGATTGAACTTGTTAAGGTTTCACTTTACTTGGACCCACAATCAGTACCTATGGATGCAGCAGTCAAGAAATCAAAAGATGCATTGCATTGGGCTAATCTGCTGCAAAAGACCTCTTTAAAGTGTTTAAAAAACAAAGATGTCACTTTGAAGAGGAAGATGCACCTGATTCAAGCTATGATATTTTCCATAACTTCATATGCTTGCGAAAGCTAAACAGTGAATAAGAAAGACCAAAGAAGAATTGATGCCTTTGAATTATGATGTGGGTGAAGAATATTGAGTATACCATGGACCGCCAGAAGAACAAACAAATCTGTCTTGGAAAAATACAGCCAGAATGCTCCTTGGAAGCAAGGATAGCGAGATTTTATCTTATATACTTAGGACATGTTATTAGGAGGGACCAGTCCCTGAAGAAGGACACCATGCTTGGTAAAGTAGACAGTCAGCAAAAAAGAGGAAGACACCTGATGAGATGGGTTTACACTGACTGCAACATTAGGCTCAAGCATAACAATGACTGTGAGGATGGCGCAGGCCTGGACAGTGTTTCCTTCTGTTGTACGTAGGGTTGCTATGAGTTAGAACCAACTCAACAAAACCTAGTAACAACAACAACAATGATTATAAGTATCTTGTACATAAAACTTAACAAAATAAGAGGGGAAAGGTCCTTAAAGTTTGTCAGCATTTTCATTTTCCAGTGATTGCAGGTGTAAGTCTGTAAAATATAACAAGGAGCCAGCATTCACTATGTCTCAGTCTTTGTTTTCCTCTATGCAAAATAAAAACTATTTACTAGAATCATTACGGCAGGCGCTGACATTCCCTATATTGATCACTTTAATCTTTTATAGACCTAGAAATAAAATCATAGTCTTTCATTATCATATTCCTATTCATCACCATATGATAGATTTTTCAGAAAATATTTCAATACATCACTGTCCTGATACAAATGATAAAAACTGTAATGAAATACATGCATTCTTGAAAAGCCTCACTTTCTGAAAAGTTAAATACTAAAAATATCAGGATTTATGTGAAAAATAGTGTGGAATAAACCATTCAAAATCTGTACAATTTTTGTCTCCAGAGCCCAAGACAGTATCATTAGTAATTAAAAATATTAACAAAGTTAAAAACACATGATAGATTCCTAATAAGTAATGAAATACTACAGTGCTGGTCCAACAGCATTAGTCTCACATGAAACTTCTTAGAAATGCAAGTTCTCAGGCCCATCCCAGGCCTATTGAATGAGAAGCTGTGGACTGGACTGGGTGACTATAATATAATTTAAAGTTAGAGAATCACATATAAAACATTTTAAAAGTAAAAAGTGGTGAAATTACTGGGTGGTAATAATGTAAGGAAGGAGTCTGTGTGGTTACGTTATGTAGTAAGGTCAAAACGTGTGAATTTCTGAGAGAATCTCTTCATATGCCCAGATAAGCATCCTTAAAAATGGCTTCCAATGGGCTCATCTCCTGATATTCATATCCTTGGGTAATCCCATCTTCTTTAGAGCAGGCTGGATATAGTAACTTGCTTCTAATGACTACCCATTGTCATTAAGCCAATAGTTACCATACAGGACAGAGTAAAACAGCCCCATATGGCTTCCAAGGCTGTAATCTTTACAGTAAGTACTTCAAGTCCTCTTCACTAAGAGCAAGCAAGGTTGTGTCATCTGCATGACACAGGGTGTTAATGAGTCTTCCTCCAATCCTGATGCCCCGTTCTTCTTCATATAGTCCAGCTTCTCAGTTTATTTGCTCAGTATATAGGTTGAATAGGTATGGTGAAAAGATACAACCCTGGGGCACACCTTTCCTGACTTTAAACCACTCAGTACTCCCCTGTTCTGTTCGAACAACTGCCTCTTGATCTATGTAAAGGTTCCTCATGAGCACAATTAAGTGTTCTGGAATTCCCATTCTTTGCGATGTTATCCATAATTTGTTATGATCCACACAGTTGAATGTCTTTGCATAGTCAATAAAACATGGTAAATGCCCTTCTGGTATTCTCTGCTTTCAGCCAGGATCCATCTGACATCAGCAATAATATCCCTAGTTCCACGTCCTCTTCTGAATCCAGCCTGAATTTCTGGCAGTTCCTTGTTGATATACTGCTACAGCCACTTTTGGATGATCTTCCACAAAATTTTGCTTGTGTGTGATATTAATAATATTGTTCTATAATTTCCACATTCAGTTGGATCACCTTTCTTGGAAATAGGCAGAAATATGGATCTCTTCCAGTCAGTTGGCCAAGAAGCTGTCTTCCATATTTCTTGGCATAGATGAGTGAGCACTTCAGCACTACATCCGTTTGTTGAAACATCTCAATTGATATTCCATCAATCCCTGGAGCCTTGTTTTTCACCAATGCCTTCAGAGCAGCTTGGACTTCTTCCTTCAGTACCATTGGTTCCTGATCATAAAGCTACCTCTTTAAGTGGCTGAACGTCAACTAATTCTTTTTGATGTAATGACTCTGTGTATTCCTTCTGTCTTCTTTTGTTGCTTCCTGTGTCTTTTAATATTTTCCCCACAGAATCCTTCACTATTGCAACTTGAGGCTTGAATTTTGTCTTCAGTTCTTTCAGCTTGAGAAATGCCAAGCATGTCCTTCACTTTTGGTTTTCTATCTCCAGGTCTTTGCACATATCATTATAATACCTTGCTTTGTCTTCTTGAGCCACTCTTTGAAATCTTCTGTTCGGTTCTTTTACTTCATCATTTCTTCTTTTTGCTTTAGCTACTCGACGTTGGTGAGCAATCATCAGAGTCTCCTCTTACATCCATCTTGGTCTTTTCTTTCTTTCCTGTCTTTTCAGTGACCTCTTGCTTTCTTCGTGCATGATGTCTTTGATGTCATTCCACAACTCATCTGGTTTTCAGTCATTAGAGTTCAACGTGTCAAATCTATTCTTGAGATGGTCTCTAAATTCAGGTGGGATACACTCAAGGTTGTATTTTGGCTCTCGTGGACTTGCTCTGATTTTCTTCAGTTTCAGCTTGAACCTACATAAGAGCAATTGATGGTCTGTTCCACTGTTGGCACCTGACTTTGTTCTGACTGATGATATTAAGCTTTTACATCCTCTCTTTCCACAGATGCAGTCGATTTGATTCCTGTGTATTCCATCTGGCGAGGTCCATGTATATAGCTGCCACGTATGTTGGTGAAAAAAGGTATTTGCAATGAAGAAGTTGTTGGTCTTGCAAAATCTATCATTTCATCTCTGTCATTGTTCCTATCATCAAGGTCATATTTTCCAACTACTATCCTTCTTCGTTTCCTACATTCACATTCCAATCACCAGTAATTATCAATGCATCCTGATTGCATGCTCCATCAATTTCAGACTGCAGAAACTGATAAAAATCTTCAATTTCCTCATCTTTACCCTTAGTGGTTGGTGTGTAAATTTGAATAATAGTCGTATTAACTGGTCTTCCTTGTAGGCGTATGGATATTATCCTATCACTGACAGCATTGTAGTTCAGGATCGATCTTGAAATGTTCTTTTTGATGATGAATGCAACACCATTCCTCTTCAAGCTGTCATTCCCAGCATAGTAGACTATATGATTGTCCAATTCAAAATGGCCAATACCAGCCCATTTCAGCTCACTAATGCCTAGGATATCGATGTTTATGTGTTCCATTTCATTTTTGATGATTTCCAATTTTCCTAGATTCATACTTCATACATTCCAGGCTCTGAATATTAATGGATGTTTGCAGCTGTTTCTTCTCATTTTGAGTCATGCCACATCAGCAAATGAAGGTCTTGAAAACTTTACTCAATCCACATCATTAAGGTCAACTATACTCTGAGGAAGCAGCTCTTCCCCAGTCATCTTTTGAGTCTTCCAATCTGGGGGGCTCACCTTCCAGAACAATAAAAAAAAAACTAAAACCCAGAACTATATCAGCTGCTATTCATAAGGTTTTCACTGGCTAATGCTTTTCACAAGTAGACTGCCGGGTCCTTTTTCCTAGACTGTCTTAATCTGGAGGCTTAGCTGAAACCTGTCCTCCATGAGTGACCCTGCTGGTATCTGAATACCGGTGGCATAGCTTCCAGCATCACAGCAGCACCCAAGCCCTCACTGTATGACAAAATGACGGACACATAGAGGACCATGGCCTTCAGTATGGATTACACCTCAATACAAAGAAAACAAAAGTCCTCACAACTGGACCAACAAGCAACATCATAATAAAAGGAGAAAAGATTGAAGTTGTCAAGGATTTCATTTTACTTGAATCCATAATCAACATCCGTGGAAGCAGCAGTCAAGAAATCAAAAGACGGGCCAGAGCCAAGATGGCAGAATAGACAGATGCTTCTGGCGAGCCCTCTTTATAAAAAAGACCCGAAAAAAACAAGTGAAACAAGTATATTTGTGACAAGCTGGGAGCCCTGAGCATCAAAGGCAAGCTTAGACAATGAAACTGAGGGGCAGGGGGAGGAAGAGACCATTCAGAAGTGGAGAGGAGTTACCGGACTTGATCGTGGGGAGCCCTCAGTCACCACTCCTTGAGCAGCGGCCGAGGCGGCAGTCTGGTACTAGCATTCAGCCGCAGTTTCCTCAGAGAGAAGCAGCCAGCCACACAGCCTACTCAGGTCTCTGGAACCTGAGGAGAACGGCACTCTTGGCAAAAGCTAAGTACTTGCGTATATTTTATCGTGCCCCCCCGCCCCATCCAGAAGCCGGCTTCAGTGGCTGAATCCCTGGGCCTAAGATAGACCCAGGTAAGCACCTAGAGCCATCCTCCCAGCCTTGGGGAAGGAAAAAATTTGCAGTTGGGGGGAAAAGATAATTTGCTAGCTCCATTAGCTAGGGGAGCTCAGGACAGAAGTGACTCCTGACCAGGCATAAACCGTCTGTGGATCTTGAGCATGTTTCCCTTCTGCATGTACCTGTGTGGGCCTGTTTCGGGAGAATAGGCCCTTGTTGGAGGACTCCAACCATGTCAGCTGTGCGGTGGAGAGGTGGGTGTTTGATGTTTGACTTTGCTTTGCCTATTAAACAAGGTTCTCACCTACCCACATCAGGGACCTAAGGACTGGTAGCTCCACACAGGTCACCCAGCCACCCGTAACAGGGGTCCAAAGATAACTGGTACCTCCCAGTCCTTACAACCAAAAACTTTGGGTGCCCATGGTCCCTCTGCAGAGCCCACCCACCAGCATGCTCTAGGAAACCAAGACACGTTTTCCTCAGAGACACTTGGGGGTTGGTTCTCAGCCCCCTGCCTTGTTCAGAGCATGACCCTCTGCTGCAATCAGATACCAGTATATATGCCAATCACCCCTGCCCGCCTAAGACTGTAGGACAGAGCCTGTACCACACACTTCATGATCAGCTACCTGGAAACCTGAGCTGAATTCATACAAGAAAACTGAATGGACTCCTAGACTGGTATACCTGATAACAGCTCTAGCCAGCTGGGGACAGGACACCAGAGCTCCAAAGGTGAAAATAATCAAGCTAGCTCACTCAAGCAACCCATAGGGGTATACCAAAACAAAACAAAGCAAGCAGCTATGACACAGTAAGCAAGCATAAACTAATACAATAACATAGATGGCTCGGTGGCAACAGTCAATATCAAGTCACATAAAGAAACAGTCCATGATCACCTCAACAGGCTCTCAAAACAAAGAATCCAGGGATCTTCTAGATGAAAGTGCATTCCTGGAATTACCAGATGCAGAATACAAAAGTTTAATATATAGAACCCTTCAAGACATCAGTAAGGAAATGAGGCAATACACAGAACAAGCCAAGGAACACACAGACAAAGCAACTGAAGAAATTAGAAACATTATTCAGGAACATAATGAAAAGTTTAAGAAGCTTGAAAAATCCATAGACAGACATCAATCAGAAATTCAGAAGATTAACAATAAAATTACTGAATTAGACAACTTGATAGAAAGTCAGAGGAGCAGAATTGAGCAAGTAGAAGCTACAATTTCTGAACTCGAAGATAAATCAGTTGGCACTAATATATTTGAAGAAAAATCAGAGAAAAGAATTTAAAAAAATGAAGAATCCTTAAGAATCATGTGGGACTCTATCAGGAGAAATAACCTACGAGCGATTGGAATACCAGAACAGGGAGGGATAACAGAAAATACAGAGAGAATTGTTGAAGATTTGTTGGCAGAAAACTTCCCTGATATTGTGAAAGATGAGAAGATATCTATCCAAGATGCTCACCGAACTCCACATAAGGTAGATGTTAAAAGAAAGTCACCAAAAACAAAACCCACTGCTGTGGAGTCGATTCCGACTCATAGCGACCCTATAGGACAGAGTAAAACTGCCCCGTAGAGTTTCCAAGAAGCGCCTGGAGGATTTGAACTGCCAATCTTTTGGTTAGCAGCTGTAGCACTTAACTACTACGCCACCAGGGTTTCCGAAAGTCAGCAAAACATACTATAATCAAACTTGCCAAAACCAAAGCTAAAGAGAGAACTATAAGAGCAGCTAGGGATAAAGGAAAAGTCACCTACAAGGGAGAGCCAATAAGAATAAGCTCAGACTACTCGGCAGAAACCATGCAGGCAAGGAGGCAATGGGATGACATATTTAAAAAAATTGAAGGAAAAAAATTGCCTGCCAAGAATCACATATCCATCAAAACTGTCTCTTAAATATGAAGGTGAAATTAAGACATTTCCAGATAAATACAAGTTTAGGGAATTTGTAAAAACCAAACCAAAACTACAAGAAATACTACAGGGAGTTCTTTGGTTAGAAAATCAATAATATCAGGTATCAACCCAAGACTAGAACACTGGGCAGAGCAACCAGAAGTCAACCCAGACAGGGGAATCCAAAAAAAAGAAAGCAAGATTATATATATAAAAAAAAAAGCCCAAAATAGGGTAACAGCGATGTTATTATGTAAAAGGAAAAAAAAGAAGACAACATTAAATAATAAAGAGGGACTAAGAAATGTAATCAGACACCTTCCATGTGGAGAGGAAGATACGGTGATACAAAGAAATAAAACACAATAAAAATTAAAAAAAAAAAAAAGAAATCAAAAGACGCATTGCATTGGGCAAATCTGCTGCAAAGAACTTCTTTAAAGTGGTGAAAAGCAAAGATGTTACCTTGAAGGCTAAGGTGTGCCTGACCCAAGCCATGGTATTTTCAGTCACATCATATGCATGTGAAGGCTGGACAATGAATAAGGAAAACCGAAGAAGAATTGATGTCTTTGAATTGTGGTGTTGGTGAAGAATATTGAATATACCATGGACTGCCAAAAGAACGAGCAAATCTGTCTTGGAAGAAGTACAGCCAGAATGCTCCTTGGAAGCAAGAATGGAGAGACTGCATCTTACATAGTTTGGGCGTGTTGTCAGGAGGGATCAGTTTCTGGAGAAGGATATCATGCTTGGTAAAGTACAGGGTCAGCGAAAAAGAGGAAGACCCTCAACGCAATGGATTGACACAATGGCTGCAACAATGGGCTCAAGCATAACAACGATTGTAAGCATGGCGAAAGACCAGGCAGTGTTTCATTATGTTGTGCCTAGGGTGGCTATGAGTCAGAATCAACTTGTCGGCACCTAAAAACAACAACAACAACAATCTTTACAGAAACAGAATGCCACATCTTTCTCCCATGGACTGGCTGCTGGGTTCAAACCACTGATCTTTTGGTTGGTAGTGGAATGCTTAACAACTGTGCCACCAGGGTTCCATTTCTAATACATGAGGTATAGCAAAAGTGATAGGTTGTAACCTCTGAGATTAGTGTCCATTTCATTCTCTCTCGTTCCCTTGTTTACTTACATCCATGTTGGGTGGTACAAGTGGTTAACGTACTTGACTGCTCACTGAAAGGTTAGTGGACCAAGCCCACCCACAGTTGCCTTGCAAGAAAGCCTAGTGATCTTCTCCTGAAATATCAGCCACTGAAAACACTACAGAGCACAGTTCTGCTCTGAATGACAGGGTGTTGCCTCGAGTCAGAGCTGACTCAGTAGTAACTGGTTGTCTATAATGTGAGCTACCCTGGGGAGTGGTCACAGTAGCCAACAGCCAGCAAGGAACCAAAGTCCTCAGCCCACAGCCAGCAAGGAACCAAAGTCCTCAGCCCAAACCCATGAGGAACTGATACCTGCAAATAGCCATGGGGGTAAGCTTGGAAATGAATCTTTCTCCATTTGAGCCTTTAGATGACCGCAGCCATAGCAGTTGCCTTAATTGCAGCCTTGTGAGAGACCCTAAACCACAGGACCCAGCTAAGCTAAGAAAATGTTTAAAGAAAAAAAGAAAAAGTTTATTGTTTTAAGCCATTAATTTTGGGATAACTTCTAACACATGAGCCAAGAGGAAAAACTTGTGGTAAGTTGGCACACTGGGTAATTCTGTGTTTTGCTGCTGCTTGTACTAGTGTGCTTTGCATTCAGTTGCTGTTTGTTGGGGAATAAAGCATTAAACACTGGGGGAAAAAATCACAAATGCTCTCATACAACTTCATATTTTATTGACATCATTCCTCCTATACTAGTTGTGTGTGACCTAATTTACTTTACGGAAACATGGATTTTAGTTTAAGTCTACTTTCCAGAAGTAACAATGTACACTTTCTTAAGAACAACCATGAAGCTCATTAAATTTCTCTTCAAATTGCTAAGATTTTATCCAATCCCTATGATCCCTTAACTCTTATGTTACCATTGGATTAACAGTATACCAGCCACTTTTTATTCCTCTGGACCTCAGAGGTAAGGTGTTATTCAGGTTCTAAGGTGCTAACGCATTTAGTGTCAAGGTGAGTCCCTTTTGAAATCCATGAAGCTCAGCAGACCAGCTTTGGAGCCTCACTGTTGTGTAGGTTGAGCATTCTATGAGGCTGTACTTCTGGATTTTTAGTTTTGTAAACTTCTGCCTTTTTCCCCCCTTTATTTCTGAGAGATAAGGCTTGTAAGCATAATTATGGCTGTACTGTGTGATGGTTAGGGGGCTCTGATGGTTTGCTTTGGCTTTTCTGTGTCATATTTAGAAAACCAGAGATTCCCATGAATCTAATAGAAAGGCGCCTGCAATAAATTATTTATATAGTTCTCATTGGTATATTGTCATACCATAGATTGGTGGCACCACAGTGCCACTCACCTCATTAGTGGCTTGTATTACCAGATCATATTTCTCAAAATCCATATTACTAACCAGAAGTTTAAACACACTCAAATAGTAAGCAAGCATTCCAATACTGAAAACACATGCTATCAAAAAAAAAAAAAAGAATCAAGGAGAAAAAATGTAGTAACAAAAAGGTTTTAAGGATTACATAATGGACCTGATAGGATGGGGAACTTTTTTTTTTTTTTTTTTCTTTTACCCTGATTCTCTTCTTTTTTTCTTCCCCTTCTTGGAAAAGAGTTTTTTCATAAGACATTAGGGAGAAGCTTTTGGGAATGCATCAAAAAAGAGTCATTATTAACAAGATCAACAAGAGCTTGTCTTCTGTAATGAGAGGACTTTCCCATGCCGAGCTTCTCCCTCTCTTGCTCAGCCACATCTTTTTTTTTTTTTCTTTTTCCTAGAAAGGAGACAGGAGTAGCTCTACGATTGAGCAAGGGAAGGAAAATATAGAGGGAAGGAAGAGATTTAGGTGAATGTAGTGGGAGCAGTGAATAGAGATTGAGATAATATAAGAAATTCTTAGATAAACTTTCAAGGATGATTCTGTGTGGACAGAAAAGTGATTTCATGGGAGGAGCAAGGAAATATTTTGCATCATGTCTTGAAAACTACGTATTCATGATCAATTGTTTTATAACATTGTTTTATTTCTCATAATGCCCACACAGCTTTCCAGGCACTGTGAACCCACTGAAGGGTAATATATAGGTAATCTGTTTCCATCATTTCTTATTCATTTCTTTCATATGTGTAGTTGTAGGTGCGTTGATGTGGCACACGTAAATGAGGTAACACTTGTTAAGTACTCTAAGAGTGCCTAGAATATAGTGAGTACTCAATAAAAAAATGGACAATTAACACTATCATTGAATTTAAAAAAAAAAAAGAATTTTAAGATGGCTTCAATTTTGTAGATATGACTGCAGAAATTCAATAAAACTTCAGTTAATCAGCAGCCAACTGAATAAAATGAATTTTGTTTTTAATTGGCAATTCATTCTGAAATAATCTAATAATAATAAAATATACTTTCTATGAGGGGA
Organism: Elephas maximus indicus; assembly: GCF_024166365.1. NCBI lineage: Eukaryota > Metazoa > Chordata > Mammalia > Proboscidea > Elephantidae > Elephas > Elephas maximus. The sequence goes on along the minus strand of NC_064833.1, from coordinate 53,378,912 downwards.
ATCTGAAATTAGGGGAGTCCCTTACCTAGACATGATTCTGTCGGGATTTAGAAATATCAACCCTCCCCCCCTCACCCCACCAAGCTGCTATAACACCAAATCTATCAGAGGGAAGTCCTTGGAGTTCATCTTCCTTTCCTTCAGTCAATAACATTTAGGCTAGGAGGAGCCCTGATGACACAGTGGTTAAGAGCTCGGCTGCTAACAAAAGGTCGGCAGTTCGAATCTACCAGCTTCTCCTTGGAAACCCTACAGGGCAGTTCTCCTCCATCCTATAGGGTTGCTATGAGTCGGAATTAACTTGATGACAATGGGTTGATAATAGGCTGGTAGGAGTCCTTGAGTGCAGCAAACCTTTATTGTGCTCAGCTGCTAACCAAAAGGTTGGAGGTTCGAGTCTACCCAGAGTTGCCTAAGAGAGGGCTGGTGATCTACTTCTGAAAACCAGCCACTGAAAAGCCTACTGAGCACAGTTCTACTCTGACACACATGGGATTGCCATGTGTGGTAATCAACTTGAAGGCAACTCGTTTGGTTTGGTTTTGGTATAGGCTGGGCTCTATGCTACAGACTGAGAGGGAAAGGTAGACAAAACTGACACTGTCAGCTCCCCAAAACATGAGGCTAAGTCTGGTGAAGACAAACCTTTACAAGTGAATACAGATCATTAACGAAATAACTGCAAATGTGAAAACACTTCAAAAGTAAAGGGGCACACATACTTTTGTGGTTATGAAGGGGGGAGGCAGGGAGGGAGGGAGAGGGTTTTTTATTGATCAATCAGTAGATAAGAACTGCTTTGGGTGAAGGGAAAGACAACACTCAATACAAGGAAGGTCAGCCCAATTGGACTGGACTAAAAGCAAAAAGGCTTCCGGGATAAAATGAATGCTTCAAAGGTCAGCAGAGCAGGGGCTGGGGTCTGGGGAACATGGTTTGAGGGGACTTCTAAGTCAATTGGCAAAATAATTCTATTATGAAAACATTCTGCATCCCACTTTGAAATGTGGCGTCTGGGGTCCTAAATGCTAACAAGCGGCCATCTAAGATACATCAATTGGTCTCAACCCACCTGGAGCAAAGGAAAATGAAGAACACCAAGGTCACACAACAACTAAGAACCCAAGAGACAGAAAGGGCCACATGAACCAGAGACCTACATCATCCTGAGACCAGAAGAACTAGTTGGTGCCCGGCCACAATAGATGACTGCCCTGTCAGGGAGCACAACAGAGAACTCCTGAGGGAGCAGGAGATCAGTGGGATACAGACCCCAAATTCTCATAAAAAGACCATACTTAATGGTCTGACTGCGACTAGAGGAATCCCGGCGGCAATGCTCCCCAGACCTTCTGTTGGCACAGGACAGGAACCATCCCCGAAGACAACTCATCAGACATGAAAGGGACTGGTCAGCGGGGGGGGGGGGGGGGGGGGGAGAGATGCTGATGAAGAGTGAGCTAATTCAATCAAGTGGACACTGGAGAGTGTGTTGGCAACTCTTGACTGGAGGGGGGATGGGAAGATAGAGAGAGAGGGAAGATGGCAAAATTGGCACAAAACGAGAGACTGAAAGGGCTGACTCAATAGGGGGAGAGCAAGTGGGAGAAGGGAGTAAGATGTATGTAAACTTACATGTGACAGACTGATTGGAAGTGTAAATGTTCACTTGAAGCTTAATAAAAGTTAATTAAAAAAAAAAAAAGTAAAGGGGCTTGGAAACCACAAGCCATGGTTTACTAAGTCACTCAACAGGTTGCTGCAAGTCACTCACTGTGCCTCAGAAACCTACCAATGACTGTCTTCAGAATTAGGGATCTTGTTCCAAAACCATTAAATAGGCATCCTCTATTCTAACTAGAAGGAGTCCTGGTGGCATGAAGGTTAAGCACTCAGCGGCTGCTAATGGGAAGATTGTTGGTTCAAGCCTACTCAGCGGCTTCACTGGAGAAAGACCTACTTATAGCCTAGAAAACCCTATATGGCAATTCTACTCTATTACATGTGGTTGCTATGAGTTTAAAATGGTCTTCATGGCACTTAACAACAACATTCCAACTATGATAGAATCTCTGTCTAATGAGGAAGTATTTTGATCCCATTAGAATTAGAAAGCTTCTAAGGAAAAAATAGGGTTAACCATCTTATCTACTTCTATTGGGAGCCTCAGTTTTGTTTAGGTCTTTTCTTAGAAATCTTTGATCTCCTTGTTATTCTCTGTTCAAGCACCTTTATGTAACCAAGTGACTCATATTCCATCACGTCTCTGAATCTCACCATGATCATCACCTACTCCATCCTGCTACCGCTCAACAAACCAGGTCTGCGTGTGGTTGATGAGACTATGGCTGAAGGCTCAGCTTCAAATAGAATAATTTGTTTCTATCAGTAATAAAATATTTTTAAAGTAGGTTCTCACTGTCAATACACATTCAGTTTAATTATTTTATCTTATGCAACTATAGTATTATTCAATATCATGATCAATTATATCCAGGAAAAAAGCACCCAATGCACTGAGAAATGGAGAAATGGATTATTTTCAATTCATTTCAAGTGCTGCCTGAAGCTGAAACTAGACTATAACTAAAAAAAAAAAACTTTTTTTTTTTTTTTTAAGTCAAAGTGTTTTTCTGGCTTATCTAATATATTCTATGTCCCCTCAGATATTCAGCTAATCAGAGCTTTAGTGTAATAATGTGAAATTAATGTAGAAATTATGTTTCAAGTCATGAATCTGTTCCAATAGATTTCAAGGTAATAACTTAATCAGTTTTATTAGACTAATTTTAAAAGGAGGTTGGAAAACCTATCCAATATTTTGCAGCATAAGTAGAATCAACATTAATTTAGATGTGACCTGTGAAACTTATATTGAGGATAGAAAATAATTAATTAATAAGTCAAAAAAAAAAGTAAAAAAAAAAAGCCTTCTATAAATGAGGTACTTTTCACTTTATTACCTACGATTAAAATTCTAAGTATGATTTTTCGGATTCACTTTTTGAGGTAAAAAAAAAAAAAACCCGCATGGTGCTTTTTTTTTAATTTAACAAAATGCTCACATAAAAATTAGGCAATTTATTTGAAAATAATGCCTTCAGGTTTTTTTTCTGAACATTAAACATAAACAATTACCACACACAACAAAATCATTTAAACAATGAAATAATTCTTTGTCTATATAGTAAATTATAGGCCAAAGATTTTCCAACATTTTAATCAGAAATATAGGCTCAGTGGCTAAGATCTATGGCTGGTAACCAAAAGATCGGCAGTTCAAATCTACCAACCACTCCTTGGAAACCCTATGGGGCAGTTCTATTCTGTCCTACAGGGTTGCTATGCTTTGGAATTGACTCGACGGCAACGGGTATATTGTAAGATAACTAATAAATTCAACAGATATTATTAAATGGCACTTTCTCTTTCAGACATTGGAAGTGTTGCAGTATGTATACTGGATTAATGAAACCAGTTCCCTGTTTTAGAATATAAGCCCTGGACCTGGGGAAACAGTGAAAAATCTTGGGTTTTAGAAAATGGCTTAGGAAACTAATTAAAGTTTTGTAGTTTAATTTATATCATTCTGCTTCAGCTAAATTCTAATACTTGGATTATACGCTGAATTTCCCATTTGTTGGGAAGGGTTGTGAGAAGATGGAATAAATGCTATTATCATTTGTTTTTCGGAGTCCCTTAAAATGTACCCTAAATCTTATAGTAGCAAAACAAACTTTTCAAACTTTAAAAAAGAATATATTTGGACAGACTTGACTGTGAGAACCTACTATGGTATTTATAAACCACACTTATAAAATTATTACTAAGATCACAAAGTAGACACTTTCATTTACTGCCTTACTTCAATAACTTGCCCTGTTTCTGGATCAATTTTATCCTTTTATCCTGCCCAACACTCCAGATGTGTCCCCTAATGATTTTACACTGCTCAATTACGTCTTTTTAAGCTCTAGGTAAAAAACACACCTCATTCCTTGTAAAGCTTAGTCAAAGAGCCTTTTGATTTATAGATTTAATAGTTGAATTAGTCTTTAAACTTGGCTGTTTGTTGTGTATTCCTTGTGCTTTTAGTATCAGGTAGAGTATTTATTGTCACTTTTAAGGAAAAAAGTAGTTTTCAAAGGTAAAAGATAAAGAACTTCTGACATATTCACTCCCACAGTCAAACTTGTACACGGACTGCCTCAGACAGTCACAAAAGTTAAAGAAGAAATTGGTCTTTCACATCCAAACTGTCTGTTTTCCATTATGTTTCTGCCTCTTCATCTCCCTTTTGTTTGTGCCTCTGAAGTTTCTTCTTGGAAGCTATTGATGTGGTGGTAAGAGGAAAAACTTGCTTTGAGCACTCACCATACAAATTAAATTTTAAGTAAAAGCAATTGGTGTTGCTGCTGAGTAAGTTCTTCCTGTAGATTGCTCAGACACTCCGCAAAATTGTCTGCTGACCTACTCCATGGGCCAGAGATGCCAGTGGCCTGATAGCCAATAGTATCTATCATAGGTGACATTTATAGTGGCGACCTCACTGTGCTTGTGCCAAAAGCACACAGCAACTGCAAATAGGCTATTTGGGATGGAATGATATATTAAATGATATGCTGCACTTTCAAATGAATAATGAGCATCCTGGAGAAATGAAACACTCCTGAATATCAAGCTGGAAAAACACGAAAATTTGAAAGTAACAGAATGCTTTTAGTTTGATGGACTGTGTATGTAAAAATGCATAAAGGTGGCATATGCACATTTATGAAATGTAAAGTGCATTGATCCTTTTAATTCTCAGTGTAGTTTTGTGATATAGGTGGTAACCCGTTGCAGCTAATTTCTACTCAATAGCAACCCTACAGGACAGAGGAGAACCACCTCATAAGGTTTCCAAGGCTGAAATACTTATGAAAGCTGACTGCTACATCATGGAGCAACTGATAGTTTCCAACCAAAGCTCTTTGTAGGTGGTATCTTCTCCATTGTAAGGAGCCCTGGTGTTGAAGTGGTTAGGCATTTGGCTGCTACCTGAAAGTATGGCTGTTAGAACCCACTGGCTACCTTGTGGAAGAAAGGTGTGGCAGTCCACCTCCATGTACATTACAGCCTTGGAAACCTTATGAAGTAGTTCTACTCTGTCCTGTAGGGTTTCTATGAATTGGAATAGATTTGACAGCAAACAACAACAACAGAGGAACCTCAGAAGAAAGACCTGGTAATCTACTTTAGAAAACCAGCCATTGAAGACTGTATGGAGCACATCTACACTGACACATATGGAATCTCCATAAGTTGGAGTCAATTAATGGCAACCACTTTTTAAAGTCCATTTTACAGATGAGGAAATTAGGCCTTAGATAAATTAAATGATTTGCCCTAGTTAAAGTAGCTGTTTTTAAAAATGATTTAACACGCCCATGAAAAGATAAAAACCAGTTCTCATTCAGTCAGCTTCAACTCGTGGTAATCCCACATCTGTAATAGAATTATGCATAGGGTTTTCTACTCACTGAAATGTATTCATAACTCCAAAATCTATATCCATGGCACTTTCGGACATGCACAGAGCTTCCAAAAACTTGAATTGCTTGACATTCCCAGTTGAGGTCAAACAAGGTGACAGTCTACCTTCTTGTTTTAGCTCTCATACTGTAAACAAATGGCTTTTTTCAGTCTATTTAGCGCCACTTTTTTCACATTTTTGTGCTTTTTATTGATAATTTTGCTCTTTAAAACAACTCCAAGGTGTAGTGCTATGGCACTGTCTAGTGTTGATGCTCCTTATGGAGAAAATACATGTGTTAGATAAACTTCTTTCAGACATGAGCTACAGAGCTGTTGGTCATGAGTTCAATGTTGATCAATCAACTATATACACTAAATAAGGGGGCTTTAAGCAGAAACACACATAAAACAAGATTACACATTGATTGGTTGACAAATATGCTGTGATCAGAGTCCTATAGGAGTCTAACCCTCTATATCTCAGCATGGATTGAATTCTGTTCCCCAAAAATATGTATATCAATTTGGCTGGGCCATGATTCCCAGTATTGTGTGATTATCCACCATTTTGTCATCTGATGTAATTTTTGTATGTGTTATAAATCCTATCTCTAAGACGTTAATAAGGCAGGATTAATGGCAGTTACATTAATGAGGTGAGACACAACCTACAAGATTAGGTTTTGTTGTAAGCCAATCTCTTTTGAGATATATAAGAAAGAAACGAGCAGAGAGATATGGGGACCTCCTACCACCAAGAAAGCAGCACCAGGAGCAGAGTGCATCCTGTGGAGCTGGGGTTCCTGCCCAGCGAAGCTCCTAGACCAAGGGAAGATTGAAGACAAGGACCTTCCTCCAGAGCAAACACAGAGAGAAAGCCTTCCCCTGGAGTTTGTGCTTTAAATTTGGACTTCTGTCCTACTGGAAACCCTGGTGGCATAGTGGTTAAGTGCTACGGCTGCTAACCAAAGGGTGAGCAGTTTGAATCTGCCACATGCTCCTTGGAAACTCTATGGGGCAGTTCTACTCTGTCCTATAGGGTCACTATGAGTCGGAATTGACTTGATGGCACTGGGTTTGGTTTGCTTTGGGTCTAGCCTACTAGACTGTGAGAGAATAAATTTATCTTTATTAAAGCCATCGACTTGTGGTATTTCTGTTACAGCAGCCCTAGATAACCAAGACAATCTCCTAGAAACAATGGTTCAGTATTTGCTAATTCAGTATTCAAAACAACGTTATAGAATATAACTACTGCAGATAATGAGAATTGACTGTATTAACTCAGGCAAGGATTGCCAAATGATGATAAAGCCTTTGTGATTATTGCTTACCATTTTTTACAGTATAGCTGCTAAATCCCTGCTTCATTCCATTCTTCCGTAGTGGTGTACTAACTAGCTAACATAGTCTCCATATTGGTTTCCCAGGGGTGCCATAACAAAATACCACAAACTAAGTGGCTTATAAGAACAAAACATTATTGTCTCACAGTTCTGGAGGTTAGAATTACAAATTCAGGTTGTTCACAGGGGCACATTCTTTCCAAAGCCTGTAGGGGAAGGCCCTTTCTTGTTTTTCTCAGCTTCTGGTAGCCCCGGGTGTTTCTTTGTGTGTAGATACATCCTTACAAGGCTGTCTTTATCTCTCTGTGTCTCTTCTCTTTTATAAAGACACCAGTTGTATTGGATTAGGATCCAGCTTACTCTAGTACAACTTCTTGTTAACTTATAACATCTTCAAAGACCCTGTTTCCAAATAAGATTACATTCACAGCTACCATGGGTTAAAAACCTATTGCTGTCAAGTCAATTCTGACTCATAGTGACCTTATAGTACAGAGTAGAACTGCCTCATAGGGTTTTCAAGGAGTGCCTGGTGGATTCGGACCACCAACCTTTTGGTTAGCAGCCAAATTCCTAACTACTATGCCACCAGGGTTCCCACCATGGGTTAGGACTTCAAAATAAATTTAGAGGGAATCACAACTCAGTCCATAACAGTCTCCGAACTTTCTTTTTTGTGTATTGCTTTTTAAAATACAACAAAACATATTACCGTAGAATGCTTTTGAAGGCACAACTCTCTTCTATTCCAAATTTGAGTAAGAAATCTGTGCAAATGTTTCTATGAAAAAAATAGATATGAAGTCAATGAAATGTAATAATGCACAAAGTGATTTTGAACTTTCATATCATTGTGACGTTAATTTCAGCTGACAAAATTGAATCTTTTAACTATCAGGCTATTTATTTAAATTGTGTTGTTCAAATATCAATGGTGTTTGAATATTTTCAGTAAAAAAAAAAAAAAAAATTTTTTTTTTTTTTGTATGTAAGTTATAATGCATACTAACCCAAGGTAAGATTTTCCTTAAAGTTTTCAATACCCAAATTCAAATAAAAGCTTTAAACTCACAAAACTTACATCTTAACTGTCTCCGTCTCCAAAGATTCATCTTAAAATGGTTGAAAACCAAGACAGGAAATTGAGAAACTCCTGGAGGGGCGGGGGGCAGGGGGGGGCCAGGCCTTTTGAACTTGTTTGCTATTGGTGGCTTTGGCCTGAGGCAGGAGAAACCCAGCATGGCCGTGTGAGGATAAAGTAGGAAAAACATCGTCTAGTTCCCTGTTTTGCCTCTCCTCAGCCACTGATTAAGACAAGTAAGGCTTCTTCTCATGCATTAAATTACTCGAGCTTTTGTTCAACTGTCATCAGGAATAAATTGGAACAGTGCAGAAACTTTGTGTTTGAGAGGATCTGAGGAAAACAAGTGGGAAATAACTAAACTTGGGCAGTTGCTTCCCCACTTCTTGCCCTCTAAGCACTGAGGCCTGTGAATTATCATCTAGAAGTTTATCTCTTACCTCAGGTGTGAGGAGATGTTGCAAAGCATAAAGCCCTGACTTGAGGACTTCTTTGGTACCATAAAGAGTGCTTGACTATGGTTGTACGGAACGAAGGGTGCTCTAACAATAGGACTCATCCATTGCTCACCCACCAGCTGCTCCTTGGAAGCCCTATGGTGCAGTTCTACTCTGTCCTATAGGGTTGCTATGAGTCAAAATCCACTCAATGGCAATTTTTTTTTTCTTTTGCTACTCTTACACAGTGCCTGTCAGAGTAGCTAATAGCCCCAGCAGAAAACAAAAAAGATTCATAAGCCAAAAAAAAAAAAAAGACATTTAATAAGCACAATTTTATCAAAAGCAACACAAAAGAACTGATTTGTAGATTCTATCAGATGCATAGATATTAGAGCAGATCTAGGTAAGAATTTAAAATTAGCTTTAAAAACGTACTAAAAGTGATAAAGAAAGATGATGCCAATATAAAACATGAACAGGAAACAAATAATAAAATAGAAATATTAGACATGAAAAGTGTAGTAGTTGAAATAAATTACATAATTTATGACAAAAAGAAATAGAAAATATGAGTAGACCAGTATCTATTTTTAAAATTGAATTTGTAATTAATATTTTTTTCACAAGGAAATATCCAGGTCCAGATGTCTTTACTGAAAATTCTATCAAACATTTAAGAATTATGCTAATTCTAAACAAACTTATAGAAAATAGTGAAGGAAAAAGACTTCCTAATTCATTTTATGAAGCTAGTACATCCCTGATACAAAAATTTGACTTTGATATTATAATTAACAAGGAAATATTGAATGCTTCCCCCTGAGATTGGAAAGAATGGAAAAAATGTCTGCTGCCACCGCTTCTATTTTACATTGTACTGGAGATCCTAGTTAGTGGGGAAAAAATAAAAACAAGAAAAAGACATGTTTATAAATTTAAAATTCTATATTTAAAAGTGGCTAAAACATAATCACAAAAGGATAAATATTGTATGAGACCATTACTGTAAAAACTCATGAAAATGTTTACATACAAAAAGAAAGAATCTTTGATGGTTATGAGGGAGGGGAAGGGTGGGGATGGAAAAAACACTAAATAGACAATAGAAAAGTGGTAACTTTAGTGAAGGGTAAGACAGTACACAATACTGGGGAAGTCAGCACAACTTGTACAAGTCAAGGTCATGGAAGCTCCATAGACACATCCAAACTCCCTGAGGGACAGATTTCCTGGGCCGAAGGCTGTGGGGACCATGGTCTTGGAAAACATCTAGCTCAATTGGCATAACATAGTTTATGAAGAAAATGTTTTGTTTTTTACTTTGGTGAGTAGTGTCTGGGGTCTTAAAAGCCTATAAGGAACCATCTAGGATACTCCACTGGTCTCACGCCTTTGGGAGCAAGGAATAATGAAGAAAACTAAAGACACAAGGAAAAGATTAGTCCAAAGGACTAATGGGATCACATCTACCACAGTCTCCACCAGACTGAGTCGGCTACAACTAGATGGTGCCCAGCTACCACGGCCGACTGCTCTGACAGGGGTCACAATAAAGGGTCCAAGACAGAGCCGGAGAAAAATGTGAACAAAATTGTAACTCAAAAGAAAGACCAGACCTTGCTTGCCTGACAGAGACTGGAGAAACCATGAGAGTATGGCTGTCTTAGTCATCTAGTGCTGCTATGATAGAAATACCACAAGTGGATGGCTTTAACAAAGAGAAGGTTATTTTTTCACAATCCAGTAGGCTAGAAGTCTGAATTCATGGCACCAGCTCCAGGGAAAGGCTTCCTCTGTTGGTTGGCTCTAGAGGAAGGTCCTTGTCATCAGCCTTACCTTAGTCTGGGAGTATCTCAGCACAGGGACCTCAGGTCCAAAGGATGCGCTCTGCTTTCTTGGTGGTATAAGGTCCCCACGTTTCTCTGCTCGCTTTTCTCTCTCTTTTTTTTTTTTAATTAATTTTTATTAAGCTTCAAGTGAACATTTACAATTCCAATCAGTCTGTCACATGTAAGTTTACATACATCTTACTTCCTTCTCCCACTTGCTCTCCCCCTATTGAGTCAGCCCTTTCAGTCTCTCGTTTCGTGCCAATTTTGCCGTCTTCCCTCTCTCTCTATCTTCCCATCCCCCCTCCAGTCAAGAGTTGCCAACACACTCTCCAGTGTCCACCTGATTGAATTAGCTCACTCTTCATCAGCATCTCTCTCCCACCCACTGTCCAGTCCCTTTCATGTCTGATGAGTTATCTTCGGGGATGGTTCCTGTCCTGTGCCAACAGAAGGTCTGAGGAGCATTGCCGCCGGGATTCCTCTAGTCGCAGTCAGACCATTAAGTATGGTCTTTTTATGAGAATTTGGGCTCTGTATCCCACTGATCTCCTGCTCCCTCAGGAGTTCTTTGTTGTGCTCCCTGACAGGGCAGTCATCGATTGTGGCCGGGCACCAACTAGTCCTTCTGGTCTCAGGATGATGTAGGTCTCTGGTTCATGCGGCCCTTTCTGTCTCTTGGATTCTTAGTTGTTGTGTGACCTTGGTGTTCTTCATTTTCCTTTGCTCCAGGTGGGTTGAGACCAATTGATGTATCTTAGATGGCCGCTTGTTAGCATTTAGGACCCCAGACGCCACATTTCAAAGTGGGATGCAGAATGTTTTCATAATAGAATTATTTTGCCAATTGACTTAGAAGTCCCCTCAAACCATGTTCCCCAGACCCCAGCCCCTGCTCCGCTGACCTTTGAAGCATTCATTTTATCCCGGAAACCTCTTTGCTTTTAGTCCAGTCCAATTGGGCTGACCTTCCTTGTATTGAGTGTTGACTTTCCCTTCACCCAAAGCAGTTCTTATCTACTGATTGATCAATAAAAAACCCTCTCCCTCCCTCCCTCCCTCCCCGCTTCGTAACCACAAAAGTATGTGTTCTTCTCAGTTTTTTCTATTTCTCAAGATCTTATAATAGTGGTCTTATACAATATTTGTCCTTTTGCGTCTGACTAATTTCACTCAGCATAATGCCTTCCAGATTCCTCCATGTTATGAAATGTTTCAGAGATTCGTCACTGTTCTTTATCGATGCGTAGTATTCCACTGTGTGAATATACCACAATTTATTTACCCATTCATCCGTTGACAGACACCTTGGTTGCTTCCAGCTTTTTGCTATTGTAAACAGAGCTGAAATAAACATGGGTGTGCATATATCTGTTTGTGTGAAGGCTCTTGTGTCTCTAGGGTATATTCCGAGGAGTGGGATTTCTGGGTTGTATGGTAGTTCTATTTCTAACTGTTTAAGATAACGCCAGATGGATTTCCAAAGTGGTTGTACCATTTTACATTCCCACCAGCAGTGTATGAGAGTTCCAATCTCTCCGCAGCCTCTCCAACATTTATTATTTTGTGTTTTTTGGATTAATGCTAGTCTAGTTGGTGTGAGATGGAATCTCATTGTAGTTTTAATTTGCATTTCTCTAATAGCTAATGATCAGGAACATTTTCTCATGTATCTGTTGGCTGCCTGAATATCTTCTTTAGTGAAATGTGTGTTCATATCCTTTGCCCACTTCTTGATTGGGTTGTTTGTCTTTTTGTGGTTGAGTTTTGACAGAATCATGTGGATTTTAGAGATCAGGTACTGGTCTGAGATGTCATAGCTGAATATTCTTTCCCAGTCTGTAGGTGGTCTTTTTACTCTTTTGGTGAAGTCTTTAGATGAGCATAGGTGTTTGATTTTTAGGAGCTCCCAGTTATCGGGTTTCTCTTCATCATATTTGGTAATGTTTTGTGTTCTGTTTATGCCCTGTATTAGGGCTCCTAGGGTTGTCCCTATTTTTTCTTCCATGATCTTTATCGTTTTAGTCTTTATATTTAGGTCTTTGATCCACTTGGAGTTAGTTTCTGTGCATGGTGTGAGGTATGTGTCCTGTTTCATTTTTTTGCAAATGGATATCCAGTTATGCCAGCACCATTTGTTAAAAAGACTATCTTTTCCCCAATTAACTGACACTGGTCCTTTGTCAAATATCAGCTGCTCATACATGGATGGATTTATATCTGGGTTCTCAATTCTGTTCCATTGGTCTATGTGCCTGTTTTTGTACCAGTACCAGACTGTTTTGACTACTGTAGCTGTATAATAGGTTCTCAAATCAGGTAGAGTGAGGCCTCCCACTTTCTTCTTTTTCAGTAATGCTTTGCTTATCCGGGGGTTCTTTCCCTTCCGTATGAAATTGGTGATTTGTTTCTCTATCCCCTTAAAATATGACATTGGAATTTGGATCGGAAGTGCGTTATATGTATAGATGGCTTTTGGTAGAATAGACATTTTTACTATGTTAAGTCTTCCTATCCATGAGCAGGGTATGTTTTTCCACTTAAGTATGTCCTTTTGAATTTCTTATAGTAGAGCTTTGTAGTTTTCTTTGTATAGGTCTTTTACATTCTTGGTAAGATTTATTCCTAAGTATTTTATCTTCTTGGGGACTACTGTGAATGGTATTGATTTGGTTATTTCCTCTTCGCTGTTCTTTTTGTTGGTGTAGAGGAATCCAAGTGATTTTTGTATGTTTATTTTATAACCTGAGACTCTGCCAAACTCTTTTATTAGTTTCAGTAATTTTCTGGAGGATTCCTTAGGGTTTTCCGTGTATACGATCATGTCATCTGCAAATAGTGATAGCTTTACTTCCTCCTTGCCAATCTGGATACCCTTTATTTCTTTGTCTAGCCTAATTGCCCTGGCTAGGACTTCAAGTATGATGTTGAATAAGAGCGGTGATAAAGGGCATCCTTGTCTGGTTCCCGTTCTCAAGGGAAATGCTTTCAGATTCTCTCCATTTGGAGTGCTATTGGCTGTTGTCTTTGCATAGATGCCCTTTATTATGTTGAGGAATTTTCCTTCAATTCCTATTTTGGTAAGAGTTTTTATCATAAATGGGTGTTGAACTTTGTCAAATGCCTTTTCTGCATCAATTGATAAGATCATGTGGTTTTTGTTTTTTGTTTTATTTATGTGATGGATTACATTAATGGTTTTTCTGATATTAAACCAGCCTTGCATACCTGGTATAAATCCCACTTGATCAGGGTGAATTATTTTTTTGATGTGTTGTTGGATTCTATTGGCTAGAATTTTGTTGAGGATTTTTGCATCTATATTCATGAGGGATATAGGTCTATAATTTTCTTTTTTTGTAATGTCTTTACCTGGTTTTGGTATCAGGGAGATGGTAGCTTCATAGAATGAGTTGGGTAGTATTCCGTCTTTTTCTATGCTTTGAAATACCTTCAGTAGTAGTGGTGTTAAGTCTTCTCTGAAGGTTTGGTAGAACTCTGCAGTGAAGCCGTCCGGGCCAGGACTTTTTTTTGTTGGAAGTTTTTTGATTACCGTTTCAATCTCTTTTTTTGTTATGGGTCTATTTAGTTGTTCTACTTCTGAATGTGTTAGTTTAGGTAGGTAGTGTTTTTCCAAGAATTTATCCATTTCTTCTAGGTTTTCAAATTTGTTAGAATACAATTTTTCATAGTAATCTGAAATGATTCTTTTAATCTCATTTGGCTCTGTTGTGATGTGGTCCTTCTCGTTTCTTATTCGGGTTATTTGTTTCCTTTCCTGTTTTTCTTTAGTCAGTCTAGCCAATGGTTTATCAATTTTGTTAATTTTTTCAAAGAACCAGCTTTTGGCTTTGTTAATTCTTTCAATTGTTTTTCTGTTCTCTGATTCATTTAGTTCAGCTCTAATTTTTATTGTTTGTTTTCTTCTGGTGCCTGATGGGTTCTTTTGTTGCTCACTTTCTATTTGTTCAAGTTGTCAGGACAGTTCTCTGATTTGGGCTCTTTCTTCTTTTTGTATGTGTGCATTTATTGATATAAATTGGCCTCTGAGCACTGCTTTTGCTGTGTCCCAGAGGTTTTGATAGAAAGTATTTTCATTCTCGTTGCTTTCTAAGAATTTCGTTATTCCCTCCTTGATGTCTTCTATAACCTAGCCTTTTTTCAGGAGGATATTGTTCATTTTCCAAGTATTTGATTTCTTTTCCCTGGTTTTTCTCTTATTGATTTCTAGTTTCATTGCCTTGTGGTCTGAGAAGATGCTTTGTAGTATTTCGATGTTTTGGACTCTGCAAAGATTTGTTTTATGACCTAATATGTGGTCTATTCTAGAGAATGTTCCATGTGCACTAGAAAAAAAAGTGTATTTTACAGCAGTTGGGTGGAGAGTTCTGTATAAGTCTATGAGGTCAAGTTGGTTGATTGTTGTAAGTAGGTCTTCCGTGTCTCTATCGAGCTTCTTACTGGATGTCCTGTCCTTCTCCGAAAGTGGTGTGTTGAAGTCTCCTACTATAATTGTGGAGGTATCTATCTCACTTTTCAATTCTGTTAAAATTTGATTTATGTATCTTGCAGCCCTGTCATTGGGTGCACATATATTTAATATGGTTATGTCTTCCTGATCAATTGTCCCTTTTATCATTATATAGTGTCCTTTATCCTTTGTGGTGGATTTAAGTCTAAATATTTTGTCAGAAATTAATATTGCTACTCCTCTTCTTTTTTGCTTATTGTTTGCTTGATATATTTTTTTGCATCCTTTGAGTTTTAGTTTGTTTGTGTCTCTAAGTCTAAGGTGTGTCTCTTGTAGGCAGCATATAGATGGATCGTGTTTCTTTATCCAGTCCGTGACTCTCTGTCTCTTTATTGGTGCATTTAGTCCATTTACATTCAGCGTAATTATAGATAAATAAGTTTTTAGTGCTGTCATTTTGATGCCTTTTCATGTGTGTTGTTGGTCATTTCATTTTTTCCACATACTTTTTTGTGCTGAGACGTTTTTCTTAGTAGATTGTGAGATCCTCGTTTTCATAATGTTTAACTTTATGTTAGTTGAGTCGTTACGTTTTTCTTGGCTTTTTTCTTGAGTTATGGAGTTGATATTCCTTTTTGTGGTTACCTTCTTATTTACCCCTATTTTTCTAAGTAAAAACCTAACTTGTATCATTCTATATCGCCTTGTATCACTCTCCATCTGGCAGTTCAATGCCTCCTATATTTAGTTCCTCTTTTTGATTATTGTGATCTTTTATCTATTGATTTCCATGATTCCCTGTTATGTGTATTATTTTGTTTATTTATTTATTTTTTAGAATTAATCTTAGTTTGTTTGTTTTTGTGCTTTCCCTATTTGAGTTGATATCAGGATGTTCTGTTTTGTGACGTTCTATTGTGCTGGTACCTGATATTATTGGTCATCTGACCAAATAATCTCCTTTAGCATTTCTTGTAGCCTTGGTTTGGTTTTTGCAAATTCTCTAAACTTGTGTTTATCTGTAAATATCTTAATTTCTCCTTCATATTTCAGAGAGAGTTTTGCTGGATATATGATCCTTGGTTGGCAGTTTTTCTCCTTCAGTGCTCTGTATACGTCATCCCATTCCCTTCTTGCCTGCATGGTTTCTGCTGAGTAGTCTGAACTTATTCTTATTGATTCTCCCTTGAAGGAAACCTTTCTTTTCTCCCTGGCTGCTTTTAAAATTTTCTGTTTATCTTTGGTTTTGGTGAGTTTGATGATAATATGTCTTGGTGTTTTTCTTTTTGGATCAATCTTAAATGGGGTTTGATGAGCATCTTGGATAGATATCCTTTCGTCTTTCATGATGTCAGGGAAGTTTTGTGTCAGGAGTTCTTCAACTATTTTTTATGTGTTTTCTGTCCCCCCTCCCTGTTCTGGGACTCCAATCACTCGCAAGTTATCCTTCTTGATAGAGTCCCACATGATTCTTAGGGTTTCTTCATTTTTTTTAATTCTTTTATCTGATTTTTTTTCAGCTATGTTGGTGTTGTTTCCCTGGTCCTCCAGAAGTCCCAGTCTACATTCTAATTGCTCGAGTCTGTTCCTCTGACTTTCTATTGCGTTGTCAAATTCTGTAATTTTATTGTTAATCTTTTGGGTTTCTACATGCTGTCTCTCTATGGATTCTTGCAACTTATTAATTTTTCCACTATGTTCTTGAATAGTCTTTTTGAGTTCTTCAACAGTTTTATCAGTGTGGTCCTTGGCTTTTTCTGCAGTTATCCTAATTTCATTTGTGATATCTTTAAGCATTCTGTAAATTAGTTTTTTATATTCTGTATCTGATAATTCCAGGATTGTATCTTCATTTGGGAAAGATTTTGATTCTTTTGTTTGGGGGGTTGGAGAAGCTGTCATGGTCTGTTTCTTTATGTGGTTTGATATGGACTGCTGTCTCCGAGCCATCACTGGGAAACTAGTTTTTCTAGAAAATCCGCTAAAAAAAAATGCAGTCAGATCCCTACCAGAGTTCTCCCTCTGGCTCAGGCTATTTGGATGTTAATGGAGCCGCCTGGGGAGGGTGGGGGAGGGATCAGAGAGCTAGGAGTGTAGCACCTCAGAATATAGCCAGAGTTGTTTGTCTTACTTGGAATGACCCTTATATCTGAGATTTCCTTGGGGCGCATCGCCTATATGTACTGGCTGTGTGGAGATTGCCCCCCGGGGGGTCTGGCCCGCTGGCGTCAGGGTCAGATCCTCCGCTGTGAGCCCCACCCCCAAGGTTAAGACTCCCCTACTGGGACGGTGCACTCCCATCTCCAAAATCAGTCGCTGCCTCCCGGGGACTCCCCATCCTGCCAGCCGCATTGCGCGCTGCTCCCGCGAACCGGGTGGGCTCCCCCCCCCAAGGTCAGCTCAGGAGAGTGGAGCAGCTCCCCATGCCTGAGTCATGACTGTGCGTCCTGGCTGGGACGCCGTTCTCCCCGCTCCAAGACCAGCCACTGCCTCCCGGGACTTCTTCCACCAGCTGCTCCGCCACACCGCCCGCGTGAACCGGCTGGGCCTGCGCGAACCAGTTGGTACCGCCCCGGGGTCAATTCAGGCGAATGTAGCTGATCCCCGCGCTCACGCCCCGCCCACGCCCGCCAAAATCCCGGCAGGGCGGCTCGCCGGCTGGGACGCTGCTCTCCCCGCTCCAAGACCCGTCACTTCCTCCCGGGGACTTCTCCCTCCGGCGCGCCGCACCACTCGCGCGAACTGGGTGGGCGCCGCCCGCACGAATGGCTGGGCCCCCCCCGGGGTCAATTCAGGGGAATGTAGCTGGTCCCCACGCTCACGCCCCGCTCGCGCCTGCCAAAATCCCGGCGGGATGGCTCCGCGGCTAGGACGCTGCTCTCCCTGGTCCAAGACCAGTCACTGCCTCCCGGGGACTTCTCCCACTTGCTGCGCCGTCACGCTGCCTGCGCCAACTGGCTGGGCTCCCTCCCGGGATGAGTTCGGGGGCTAGGGCTGGGCCCCTCGTCTGTGCCGTCTGCTCCCCTGGGCTCTGCCTCAAATCGGGCACCGAAGGTCACCTGCCTGGTACACTGGCTCCTGGCTCTGAAAACAATCGCTGTCTCCCCGTATTTGTTCGTTCTCTGTCTCTAAATCTGTGTTTGTTGTTCAGAGTTCGTAGATTCTTATGTATGTGATCGATTCACTTGTTTTTCCTAGTCTTTGTTGCAAGAGGGATCCGCGGTAGCGTCCACCTAGTCCACCATCTTGGCCCCGCCTTCGCTTCTCTCTTTTATATCAGAAGAGATTGGCTTAAGACAGACACTACCTAATCTTGTAGACTTATCAGTATCACTGCCATTAATCCATCTTATTACATCATAGTGTTAGGATTTACAACATATAGGAAAATCACATAAAATGATGGACAATCACACAATACTGAGAGTCATGGCCCAGCTAAGTTGACAGATATTTTGGAGGGACACAATTCAATCCATGACTACGGCCCCCAGGCACCCTTTCAGCTCAGTAATGAAGTCACTCCTGAGGTTCATCCTTCAGCCAAAGATTGGACAGGCCCATAAAATAAAAGAGACTAAAGGGTCATGCCAGACCAGGGGCAAGGACTAGAAGGAAGGAGGGAACAGAAGAGCTGGTAATAGGGAACCCAAGACTGAGAAGGAAGAGTGTTGACATGTTGTGGGCTTGTTAACCAATGTCATAAAACAATATGTGTACTAACTGTTTAATGAGAAACTAGTTTGGTTTGTAAACCTTCATCTAAAGTACAATTGAAAAAAATGACTAAAATAATTTATAAGTATAACCCTGTCTTCAGTTTTTTATAATATACTTATACTTTCCAGGAATACATATAATATTATTCCAGGAATACATATAATATTATTATATTTATATATATTAAAAAAAAAAAAACAGTGCCATCGAGTCGTTTCTGACTCATAGCGATCCTATGCATATAATGATTCTATATAAATAGTAAATCGGTGGATGAACACTGACTCAAAATAATGTTTACTATAGGTGGGAGGAGAGGCAAGATGAGTGGACCATACATATAATAAGAGAGAGATTTTTTCCCCTACTTTGGGCATTAGATTTTTTTTTAATGAATGAATGGACAAATGAATAACAAACAAATACGTAAGCAAGCATGGATCAATCATGAGAGTGTGTCATAAACCTGGAATTTTATTTTATTCCATTTCATTTGAGTTCCATTGATGAAAACTAGATAAATACTTAAACATGTTTATCTATATAGAATCTCTATTTTAGTGACTTTCTGATAGAAACATTGATTTATGTTTTGAATAACTCATTTCATTACATTTCTGTGTTTTTAGAGAGTTCTTTTGAACATTTCTTCTGCATATTGATGTTTTGCAGGATTTGATCTTTGGATCATCATATTCTTTCTGCATGAAATCTACTCAAAGTCCCTCACACTTTCAAGTTCACCTATATTGAAATATCTGAAGGTGTCTGGATTAATCATGCCTCAGTGATTTTTTTTTTGCATTTGTTCTCTGTCTATAAATTGTTGCTTCCTCTGCTCCTTGTGTCTACTTTTTCTCAATACTCAGTTCAAACATCTAGAAAGATTTTCCTGGTGAACCACTGGGGTAGACATTTTGTGCACCATCCAGATTTCTGATTCTTTGCACCGACCTCGCAACTTCTGTGTGTTCTGCTTCTCACTGAACTGACAACCTTCTTTGGAACGCTAGTCTAAGCTGGATAGGGTGCTGAAGATGCCTGGGATCTTATGGATAGCCAATAACTTATTGCTGCTCAGATGTGAAGGGCCAGCTCCCTGCCCTCCAAGTGAGACAGACTCTAAGGAGGAATTAATATATTCTGATGATATACTGCCCAATACGGTAGCACTAGCCACACATGACTATTGAGAACTTGATGTAGAGTAAGCTCAAATTGTGCCATGCTTTAAAAGTAAAATACACATCAGATTTCAAAGACATTATAAAAATAATGTAAAATATCACATTAATAATTTTTTGGATTACATGTTGAAATAATATTTTGCACATATTTGATTAAAATATATTAAAATTAATTTCCATTTCTTTTTACCTTTTTTATTGTGACTACTAGAAAATTTTTAAATTGCATTAAGAGTTCACATTGTATTTCTACTGGTCAGTGATACTCTAGAACCATCCTTCTCCACTGCCTCCGTCAGGCTGAGTCTAGAATTTTGCCTGAAATCACACACTTCAATGGCTCTTTCTCTACTTCTAGTTTCTCCTGGAATTATTTCATTAATAAACCACTTACCTCAGTGACAATCTCAGGGTCTGCTTTGGGGAGCCAGAACCTAATTCCACACTTCAGGATTATACTGGGTTAGGAGGACCTCTTCGGTGTTGGCCATGTACTTTATTCATGTTTTAATGACAGTATTGACCCCTTGGTGTCATAATTAACTCTTTTAGTATCTGCCTAATAATGTGGTAATAGCTAAGGGAGAGGACCAAAACCAAACCAAATTAATTGCCATCTAGTTGATTTCAACTTATAGTGACAGGACAGAGTATAACTGCCCCATAGGATTTCCAAGGCTGTAATACTTATGGAAGCAGACTGCCACATCTTTCTCCCATGGAGTGCCTGGTGGGTTTGAACTACTGACCTTTCAATTAGCAGCTGAGCACTTTAATCACTGCACCACAAGTGTTTCTTTCAGGGAGGGGGCCCTGTCAAATTCTTCTGTGTATACCCTATGCCTACTAGGAGAAATAGAAGTCACACAAAATAAAATTTACTGGATAAATTATTGCCTATCAGTCTCATGATTCTCCTTTCAAGTCTTTTGCCCTCTTGTCCTATACTATGTATTTGGCAGAAGTCCATTTCTGATTGGAAGTTACTCTCTGCCTTTTCACTGTTTGTACTCAGGCTACTGGAAAAAAAATGATACAACCAGAATGATTGTGCTAAAACTCTGATGACTGTCCTCAATTGAGTCATCATCACAATTTGCACTACTTCATATTTCTCTAAACAGATTATGCTCCTACTCTGTTCAATCTATGTATAAGTTTAATCTTTCTTCTAACCTCCAGTTGTCCTTAAGACCATGGCTTGCTCGTTCAACATATGGTGTGCTTCTTCTTAGGAGATAAAATAGACCATCAGATGAGTACTCTATCAATTTCTCATCACCAAATTTTCAAATCTATCTGTATCTGCAGTGCTCCTTATCTTGTTTTCACTTATTAAAATCTAGAACTACTCTTATCTTACATCAATTATGCCCTAGATGCCATCTCTTGAATTCTCAGCTTTTTTTTTTTTTACTATTGATTAATTGTCTCTCTACTACATTTCTAGAAGCCATAAACATATTCAAAAGTTAAAATAATAACTGGTTCTCAATCCTTTCCTCCCTATCATATATAAATTTCATGGAAAAAAAGAAAAAAGATCTACTTTCACGGGCTTCATTTCCTCAATCCCTTACTCAGTAACCCTAAGCTAGATTCTACCCCATTATTATTTAAACCATGGTTATTTGACTCCATGGCAATGGGTTTGGTTTGGTTTTATTCTAATCAGAGTCACTAAAGAGATCCTGGGGACTTTCTCAGTTTTCTCCTTTACATTCAAAGTAGTTGGTCACTGTCATTTTAAATTGCAGCCTTGTCTTGGCTTCATCACCCCACATTCACTTAGTTTAACCCTAACTTTCCTCATTCACTTGGTTTAACCATACCTCTTCTGGCTGCTTCTTTGCCTTTTCCTTTGGCAATGTATCCTCTTCTACACACATATTAAGTATTAAAGTTCCCTAGGTCTCTATAGTAAATTTTTTCTTTTTAAATTTATTCTTTCTCTACACAATTTTATCTATTCTATTAATGGTTAGTACCAATTCATCTGTCAAATTATTCCAACTCAGTTTACATTTACATTACATTCTCTTTTGAACTCCAGATTCACATATTCACCTGCTAAAACAGTCTATTTTATTTAAGTGTTCATGGCCTTCGATTTCAGCTAGATAATAAATTGAAGAAAAGAACAAAATTTCACTTTTAAATTCTTTGGGTTGAAAAAGACTTATTTAACATTCATTAAAGTAACTAAAATTCCATTTGTTAGGGGACTGTTTTCCCAACTGCTAAACTAGAAGGTAGGCATGTTGAGGCATTAACTCTTTTTCATGACTTCTTCAGTTTCTTGGTATTTTTTGAAGAGAGTATGCCTCGAACTCTGGTATATATAATGCATACATACCTGTTGTTGTTGTGTGCCTTTGAGTTAATTTCAACTCATAGAGACCCTTTGTGACAGAGTAGAGCTGACCCATAGGGTTTTCTAGGATATAATCTTTGCAGGAGCAGATCATCAGGTCTTTTCTCCAGCGGAACCATTAGTGCGTTCTAATAGCCAAGCTTTAGGTTGTCAGCCCAGGCCTTAACCACTGTATCAGCAGGGCTCCTTGCATATATTCCTAGAAATAATCTTTACTGAAGCATTCGAACAATGATATTAGCTAACATTTGCATGCCAGTCATCGTTCTAGCTACTTGGTATAAATTATCACTCTTAACTCTCACAACAGTTCTGCAAGGAAGATATTGTTGCGATAATCTTTTCAACCAGTACTTTATACTCAATGCAGGAGCTCCCCCAGTGGAAACATTTGTAAATACACGGGCTGTTGGTCAGAATACACTAGCATTTAAAATGTTCCTAGCTGAAAAGATTCACCCTTCATCATAAAGCTCCATTTGCAATGTACTGAAATTGTTAGTGTTGGCACTCTTTGAATCCTAAGGATGAATTAAAAAAAAAAAAACAGAATTGACTTTGTAATGAAAAAATTTAAAAGCCTGGCATCTCTGGAATAAAACTAAGGTGAAGTTGAAATGAAAAACAAGAACTGAGGCCTAGCCAAATACCTTGTATCCTCTTTGCTTTTGAAAAGGATGAATAAAAAGGGACTTGTTTCTACCCATTGCTCAGTAACCTGCATATGTTACTTTGTGCTTGCAAAACTAAGACAATGGCACAGAGAAGTTACAAAAGCATTGAAATAAAAACTCAGATGCCACAGAAAAAATAAACTTATAAACTCTCAAGTATACTAAATGACCTTTAAAAAATGCCCTTTATGTAATTCTTCTCCATGGGAAATAACATCAAAATTTTTGATATTTTTTTTCTCAAATGATATATTTGGTGTTCTTTGAGTGGTTTTATGGTAGCTTCTGGGACCACTTTAAGAAAATTTTTCAGCTTAGAGTTTTCTAGACCACAGTCAGGACAACCAGGGGTTTTAACGGTTGCTTATGGAAGCTCTGGGGGCAGTTCTACTCTGTCCTATAGGGTCACTATGTGTTGGAATTGACTCAACAGCAAACAGGTTTTAGGATACTT
This sequence comes from Elephas maximus indicus, assembly GCF_024166365.1. Taxonomy (NCBI): domain Eukaryota; kingdom Metazoa; phylum Chordata; class Mammalia; order Proboscidea; family Elephantidae; genus Elephas; species Elephas maximus. Next base: position 53,355,819 of record NC_064833.1, on the reverse strand, counting down.
GGAAGATACTGCTTCTTGCTTTGGTCTTAATACTGTGTCCATTTGGGGGTAGTGATACTATTTAGAAAGTAAAAATAAAAAATGTTCTCACAATTTCTCAGAAAGATTTGATACAGTTGACCATGGCGGGGAGGTCATTTTTGGCTTGTTATATTTTTTTCTCATTAAAAAAAATGTATCTCAGCATAAACCCTATATTACTTCCGTTCTGTATATTATTCACTTCTGAAATGGGATGTGGAAGTAGGCCAGGGCAATCAGCAAGTTCAATGCGTAAATCTGGTGTAAAATCATTTCTGAACAAATTTCCTGTAATTATTGGCATTTTCTCATTCAGAAAAAAAAAAAAAAAAATCAGCAAGTAAATCACCTTGAGCCAGATTCTCCTTGTGCTTATTTCTGCTCACCTGACTCTCAATAGCAACTGCCTGGGTGATTGTGCCTTCCCTTACTCCTTCATGCTAGCTCCTCCTGGCAGCTTTTCTCCTGATCCAGAGTCTGCAGCTGAAACTTGGTCCTTTCAAGGACAGTTTTTGCATCTCTCATGATCTACCTATTCCCCTAGATTCATTTTTCCATGTAGAGAGTGTCCCTTAGAATTTTCACTCAGTTTTGATGAAAGCTGTCCCTTAAATGAGGTCTGGGTTGGTATTTGAAAAAAACTGTTGCGGTCAAGTTGATTTGACTCATAGGTTCAGTATCAGGTTGGGGGAGGCATAGCAAAGCCCCCCTCCCCGACTCCATATCAATACCACCTCATATTTTTCCAACATCGTTTTAATTTCACCTGAAGTTCACAAAATTTGAAAAACATTTTTCATAGTTTGTGTTTTGGTAACAAGAATCTTTTCTTATTCTTAACTTTTTCGATATTTCTATTGTATTTGGTGGATTCCAGATTGGTGTGAGGATTAAATATTTCCTAATTCGGCATCTGGTGCCAGGACTTGAAGAGTAGAGAGGCAGTGCAAGATAATGGCCAGGAAAGCAGATTCTAGAGACAGAATGACTGGATTTGAATCAGAGCTGCAACTCTTGCTAACTATGCAGTCTCAGTAACCCACTTCTTGCCTCGATTTTTTTTAACCTGTATAATAGAGATAATAAGATTTCCTATATCATAATATTGTTGTGAAGATATAAAGCATTTAGAACAGCAGCTGACATAAAACAAATGCTGTATCATTGTTGAGTAATATTATTATTATTGTTAATGTTGAAATTATTGCACTTTAAAGTTAATTATATAGTGATACTTCCTGTCTTTCATTTTCTATTTCCGCTGTTGTTTCAGTTTCTTTGATTAGATTATAGCCATTTCAATGACAAAGGAACATACCTTATTAATCTTTGTACTTTCCACAGTGCTTGATTTAATAATATGTTTCATATTGTTAAAACCCCATTGTCATTGTGTCAATTCTGACATAGCTACCCTATAGGACAGAGTAGAACTGCCCCATAGGGTTTTCAAGAAGCAGCTGGTAGATTCAAACTGCCAGCTTTTTTTGGTTAGCAGCCGAGCTCTTAACCACTGTGCCACCAGGGTCCTTCATATTGTTGACAATCCGCAAATATTTGTTGTATTAAAATGAATTGAGTGTCAAACTTCTGATCATACATATTTTAAAAGGTTCTTCTTAATCTATAGAACTGGTAAATTTGTTCTCTAAGACTTCTGAAAATAAAGACATAGGAAGAAATATACAGGTATGATAAAATGGAAAATCGGTATCCCTTTATTTTCTCTATGGTGTTGACTTGTTATAAAATAGACATCATCAGATAAAGTGAAAATGAATTAATTGTATCATTTTTGTTCTAAAAAATAGCTTTCAGTTCAATTTCACACTGCTTCTCTTTGTGCCACTAAGAATCAAGTAACTGTCCCAGTAACCACATATTCCCTCGATCCTCAATGACAGTACATTTCAAGGTCAAATATGTCTTACTAGATAAAACATTGGATTTGAAATCTTGATAATTTTATAAAAGAAGATTTGGAAATTGTTCTTCCTGCTTATCCACAAGTCATGACTCTTCCAAAGAAAATGAAACTTTATTAGAGCAAAAAATTGGCCTTCATTTTACTTATCACTGCACAGACCTTAGTACAACTTGATTAACCATGCCTAATTTTTTTAATATGAGACTGGAGCCCTGGTGGCTGCAGTGGCTAAACACTCGGCTGCTAAATGAAAGGTTGGTGGTTCAAAACCACCAGTCACTCTGCGGGAGAAAGATTTGGCCATCTGCCCTTGTAAATATTATAGCCTTAGAAACCCTATGGGTCAGTTCTACTCTCTCCTATAGGGTTACTATGGGTTGGGATGGGCTCCTCTGCAATGGGTTTGATTTGGTTTTAATACGAGACTTAGGAGCCCTGGTGGCACAGTGGTAAAGTGCTCAGTTGCTAACCTAAAGGTCTATGATTCAAAGCCACCTACTGCTCTGACGAAAAAAAACTGTGGGAGTCGGCTTCATAAGGATTGTAGCCCTGCAAACATATTGGGCAGTTCTACCCTGTCCTAAGGGCTGCTGTGAGTCAGAATCAACTCGACAGCAAGGGGTTAATATAAGACTTACAAATACTATTCCAAAGTCTGAATGTAAGAATATATTAATTTTTATCTGTATTTTTGCTTGTCAAAAGACATTTATACATAATGTGTAATTACAGAATTAACTCTATGTTTCTTAATATGCTTTGCATTTTATTATTTAGGCAAACAATCAGTGCCATCTGGATTTTGAAAGACTAATGTCTTGTGATCAAGTGTATTCAATACGCAACTCAGAGTGGTGGGTCAGCAGCACAAGTCTTTCTAATCAGCCTCTCAGCCAAAGACCCAGCCTGCTCTCAACAGGAGATGGACTTTGATTACCCCATGACAGACAGCAGAAGTGTTTTCCTGGTCACTCCCGCTTTAAGCATTTTGCTATGTATTGTGTTCCTTTTGATTTAATCAGATTTTTTTTTTTTGTTGTTGTTCTTCAGGGAATGTAATATGAGAATATTAAAAAAAAAAAAAAAAGGCAACAACTTCCACACTGAGTTTTATATCTAAAAAGCCTTCCAAGCCACTCTGACAATCTGAGGAAACATTAACAAAAAGATGTCTCTACCTCAAATCTATGGAACCTAATTATTTTCCTCTGGTTTTCCTACCATGTTGTTGTTTGCCCTCAAGTTGATTCTGAGTCATAGAGACCTTGTAGGACAGAGTAGGGGAGCCCTGGTGGGACAGTGGTTAACAGCTCAGCAGCTAACCAGAAGGCTGGCAGTTCAAATCCATCAGCCACTCCTTAGAAACCCTGTGGGGCAGTTTAACTCTGTTCTGTAGGGTTGCTATGAGTTGGAATCACCTGGACCAAAACAGGTGGGTTTTTTAGGACCGAGTAGAAGTACTCCATAGGGTTTTTCAGGCTGTAAATCTTTCCAGCAGACCTTTCCATTAGCAGCTGAGCACTCAATCATTGCACCACCAGGGCTCCTTTTTCCCATCATGAAAACGCATTGCTGTTGGGTCAATTCCAACTCGTAGTGACCCTACAGAAGATGAAAATATACATAGATGATAACACTATTTCTTTACTTTAGTTATAATAAAGTGTTGTGGGGTATTAGTTTTGAAGTCTGACAATGTTTCCAAGTCATAAGAGTAGTTATTGAATGCAATATGCCTATTCGAAGTAGGTTTTTCCACATTTGAGAGGTATGTTTCATTTTTAGTCTCCAAACACCTCAGTTCATAGTATCATTTATTTTGAGATACAGTTACATATATCTGGTGTCTTGTCATTCCACATTTTGAATGCTTGTGAGGTAAAGCAGTAAATTGTGAAATAGAGTTAAAAAAAAAAAATCCTTTGGTGTACTGGTACTGACCATCACTGCGATCCACTTCAATGCCTTTAGGAAATATTTTAAAAGAGGAAACAGAAAACCAGGATATGAAGTAAACTTTAAATAGCTGCCTCATACCTATGTCAGGTTCAGGGAGGGGAATTTTTGTGAATAAACTGCAACACTGCTGCAAAAAAAAGATGTAAGAAAATATAAGGATCCATTAAAAGGGTTCTTTTTTTTAATGCTGTGCTGTTTTCTTTGACCTAATTCTAACTTTTTCTTTAAGCACTGGAGCAATGCATTCTACAAGTGAGTGGGTATAACAGGGATGTTCTGGGGTTTGTTAAGAGGAGAGACTGGGCTGGAACACTTCCTTGGGGATTGTGAAGAAGACTAAAAGAGGGATTGAAGTCTGGAAAGTTAAACTGGTGCCACGGAGTTGATTCTGACTCATGATGACCCTATGTGTGTCAGAATAGATCTGTGCTCTGTAGCGTTTTCAACGGCTGATTTTTTTACAAATAGATCTCCAGGCCTTTCTGGGTAGACTTGAGCCTCCAAACGTTTATTAACAACCAAACTCATTAAACTTTTTTTTACCACCCAAGGATTCCTATCTAAGTTCCAAAACAAACAAAAAAATCCACTGTCATCCAGTCGATTCCAACTGATAGGACAGAGTAGAACTGCCCCATAGGGTTTCCAAGACATTAAGGCTTTTTTTAAATTTTATTGTGTTGTAGATGAAAATTTACAGCTCAAGTTAGTTTCTCATTCAAAAATGTACTGTGACATCCCCTCGATGTGACAGCACTCTTGCCCTTTCCACCCTGGGTTCCCTGTATCCATTCATCTAGTTCCTGTCCCTTCTTGCTTTCTCATCTTGTTTTGGGCAGGACTTGACCATTTGGTCTCATATATTTGAATGAACTAAGAAATATGTTACTCACATGTGTTATTGTGTTTTTTTTTATAGGCCTGTCTAGTCTTTGTCTAAAAAGTGGGCTTCGGGAGTGGTTTCAGTTCCAGGTTAGCAAAGTGGGTTCCTCCAGTGTCTGTCAGACCAGTGAGTATGGTCTTTTTTAGTGAATTTGAATTTTGTTCTATATTTTTCTCCCACTCTGTCCAAGGACCCTCTGCTGTGATCCCTGTCAGAGCAGTTGGTGGTGGTAGCTGGGCATCATCTAGTTCTTCTGGGCTCAGGCTGGTGGAGGCTGTGGTTCTTGTGGTCCTTTAGTCCTTTGAACTAATGGTTTCCTCGTGTCTTTGGTTTTCTTCATTCTCCTTTGCTATGGACAGAATGCGACTATTTTGTATTTTAGATGGCTGCTTGTAAGCTTTGAAGACCCCTGATACCACATATCAAAGTAGGATGTAGAATGTTCTCTTTATGAACTATGTTGTGCCAGTTGACCTAGATGTCATCTGAGACTAAGGTCCCCAGCCCCCAGCCTCTCAACTCAGTCCCTCAAAGTGTTTTGATGTGTCTAGGAACCTTCTCCGGCTTTGCCTTGGTCCGAGTTGTGCTGACTTCCCCTATATTGTGTGCTGTCTTTCCCTTCACCAAAGTTGACACTTGTCTACCATATCTACTTAGTGATTTCCCCTTCCCCTCTTTCCATCCTCGTAACTATCAAAGAATTTCTTTTCTGCGTCTAAACCTTTTCTTGAGTTACTAAAATAGTGGTCTCAGACAATATTTATCCTTTTGTGATTGACTGATTTCACTGAGCATAATGCCCTCTAGACTCATCCATGTTGTGAAATGTTTCCCAGATTCATCATTGTTCTCTATTGTTGCCTAAGGCGATAAATCTTTACAGAAGCAGACTGCCACATCTTTCTCCCACGGAGTGGCTGGTGGTTTCAAATCTCCAGCCTTTTGGTTAGCAGCCAAGACCTTTAACCACTGCATCACCAGGGCTCCTCTATCTAAGTTAGGTTACCTAAAAATGTATGGGGGTGGAGGAGGATGCTGTGTGGAATAATTGTGAAAAGCATTGTTTTTGTTTTATACTGGTTCTCATCTAGACTAATGGATATCATGAGATATTATTTGGAAAATCAAGAAATGATTTCAGATATTATAAATGTAAATATATTCCAGATTTATTATGAATACATTGTATTATGTAATTTTATTCTGATCCAATATATAACTAAATTAACACATGTGTTGAACACTGCTATTGAGATGACTGCAACTACAAATTTATCCTAGTTATAGAGGAAAAAGATGGTATGGACACAAAAAATCTAGAAAAACATAAGAAAGTGTAATTATAACCCATAATCTTCCTCCATCTTGTAAAACCATTTTTTTCAGAGCTGCTAAATAAAATAGCACTGAGTGCTTGAGTTTCACTTCTATTCTAGCCTTTCTCCAAAACCCATTGCCATCAAGTCGATTCTGACTCATAGTAACTCCATGTGGAAAGCATCTGCCACATCTTTCCCCTGCAGAGCAACTGGTAGATTTGAACTGCTGACCTTTATGTTAGCAGCCAGTCATTTAACTACTGCACTCCCATAGCTCCTAAGTTTTCCCCAGCTTCTTTTAAATATATTGAGAAGCTCCAAAATGACTAAAAATACTGACAGTTGAATTATAACAATTTATTTCTAGGCATTTATATATTGATCAATTAATTGAGTTAGCTTTGGGGAAAAATTATTCCAGCCAGATTTAGTATAATTTGCATAAAATGTTTAGTTAATTTACTTTTCTTATCTCTTTCTTACAGATGATATGAAAACCTTAGAGACTGATTTGTCTAAGAAATGCGTAATAATTTGTGGGCTAACTGAACATTGAATATGGTAAAATAAAATACTCATTACATTTCAGATGTTTATTTGTCAAAAACAATAGATAATAAAGTTCTTTACAAACCCCAGTTCATCTTCCTTTTTTTTCTCCCTGTTACACCATTTTGCTCTTCCTTTCTGTATTGTCTCATTCTTATCTTTTGCTTCCTTTCCCTCCTTGTGGTTTACCATGTTTATTTTCCTATTATGTAGTAAGTGTTATATAAATAGTCACAGAAGAAAGCTGGTTGCTTCTGATGCCGGCTCACAGTCTTGACCTAAAAGTGTCCCCTTTCAAAGGAAATGATTTGCTTTTCAATGTAGTGAGCATCCTGAGACTGAGATTCCCCTAAGGAGAGTGGAACAGCCACACATTTCCTTTAACTCATAATGGTCCATCCATGCACAAGAATTGCTGTGTTCTTCATTGACCACTTTTCACACTGATTTTTGGAAATAGTTGAACAGTCTAACATTTCATTCTTACAAATTTGCTAAAAATAAGCTGCACATAGCCAGCATGCAAAGATTAATTTTTAACTGTAATGCAGTCTTATTTTGAAGAATTTTTCTTTTTTAAAATAATAGTAATGTAACATTTCCTAAATTAAACTTAGTTATCTCAAAATGATTCCACAAAAAAATTGCTACAGGTCATTATTCTGACAGTATTCCCTTAGCTAAGAGCTAAAATTCAGAGACTTTTCTACCAGTTTGATTTCCATCCACACCAACATTTGCTCACAATATAATTCCTATTGAAAGAAACAAAAGACACCGATATAAAGTCTACCCATGTCTTCTTCTCAAGGTACATAACTCCATCTTTCTTTTTTATATTTCATTTTACTTAATAAGCATATGCTAAAAATTACAACTATAAATTATGATCTGCTTCAGGCTATTACAGTTCTTTTATGTTTTACAATATTTAATATTAGTTGAAATGGATTATTTTCCTTTCACATATGCATATTCAATATAACCAAGTTGAGTTGATAAATTAAGAAGATTATGCTCAATGGAAGATTTTCTATTAACAATTTAGAACAATTGAAATGTATCACTCTTTTACAATGTACATTTTATTTTTAGCAGGATATTTTTTAAGACAAACAATTACTCGTTGTAATGTGGCAGTAAGTTGTTTTCTTTGACATAATGTTTATAAGGGTTTATGCAATTTACTTGGCAAGACAGATGTAAACAGTTTACATTAGAGTTCCCTGGAATTATTTCTGAGCTCCAGGCCCTTACCAATTCTATTCAAGAATCACAGATCATGTAATCTTAGAGTAAGAAAACAAACTAACAAACAAACTCTGAGAGTGTCTGATTCAATCTCGTTTTATCAAGGAGATAAAATTAATGGGGTTAATGATAACAATTAATTTATGTTACCTTCAGGTTGGGAATCCACTTTCTTTATATCAAAGCAATAGCTGCACTGGACAATGTTAAAATAGGCAAGAATGACTTTACTCAAAAAGAATTATAGTTTAAGAAGGGGAAAGCACTAAAGGAATGGAAGAAAACCAAACCAAACCAAACCCAGTGCCGTCGAGTCGATTCCGACTCATAGCGACCCCATAGAACAGAGTAGAACTGCCCCATAGAGTTTCCAAGGAGCACCTGGTGGATTTGAACTGCTGACCCTTTGGTTAGCAGCTGTAGCGCTTAACCACTGAGGCACCAATGTTTCCAAACAGAAGAAAGGAGTACTAAAATAAGAGGAGAAATCTATGGTGATGGGAAGAGAGACTAGCTCCTACTTTCTGAAACAGAAGTCAGGAAGGTTTTTAAAGCCTTAAGTGAGCTTGTGGGAAGATATTGAAGTACTGAAAATCATTAAAACACCAGTTGCCTTCAAGTCGATTCCTACTCATTATGACTCCATGTGCATCAGAGTAGAACTGTACTCCGTACAGTTCAATGGCTAGTTTTTTGGAAAGTAGATTGCCAGGTCTTTCTTCCAAGGCACCTCTAGGTGGACTTGAACCTCCAAACTTTTGGTCTAATATTTTATTGTGTTTTTGGTGAAGGTTTACATAGCTGTTTAGGTCCCCATTCAACAATTTCTACAAAAATTGTTCAGTGACATTGGTTACATTCTCAGTATCTCAGAGAAGATTCTCAGTATTTCTGCTCTGGTTCTTCCATTTTCATTAATCTAGTTTCCCTGTCTCCTTACCTTCTCATCTTTGTTTTAAAGTAATTAGTGACCATTTGGTCTCACACAGATGATTTTTTTAAAGACGCACAGTGCTCACAGGTAATATCCTTTATTTTGTAAACCAATCTGTTAGTTAGCTAAAAGGTGACCTCAGGACATCAATATATTCTTACTAAAGAAGAATGCTTATCTCTTAGTTAATTTTTGCTTACTGAATGAGCCAATGATCAATGTATTTTTGTTTCCTCCCCTACGTTTTTGGGTCTCATAGCCCTATGCATCTCTCTATTAGAAATGCCATCTGAATACATACGTTACCTTTTCATTTACGAATTCTAAGAAGTACATCATTATTATTTTTCATCTTTATCTTTATTATAATTGTACTTGTGATGTTAACTAATAATAAAAATTTGTGGCAAATATGAACGAAAATGAACATATGGAAGCATTATCAATGGATGATTAAAGTTAGGGGTAAAAAAAACTTTCGTTGTAGTTGTCATTTGATATAGAAAAAAAAATATAATTATTCCATGAAAATTCAGCACTTATCAAATCACTCTACCATTTACTAGCTAACAGAAAGTAAAGAAGTGAGAAAATCTAGAGAATTCTGAAAAAGTAGTAATTCCTAGCTGCTACTATTAGATACAAACTGCTTTAACATTTTCTCCAAAATTGAAGTTTGAATATGCCCACCTTTATTTTAAAAACTGTAAGGCATGCCTCTATAGGAAATATTTTCTGAAAGACTGTAAGGGTGAAGTAATTTATATTCTACCCTTGAAGAGACCTTTATCAGGTTTAATACCATTTATTGTCAGCCACACAGATTTTAATCTATCATTCTACTTTGTTACTGTTTGTTTGTGGGAGGACTTTTTCACATTGCACAGATATGTGAGGAGCCTTGGGCAGGATGTGGCAGTACATTGCCAAAAGGTCTATTTTCTCAGTGGAATTCCTATTTTCTCAGGGGAAATTACAACTCAAAATTATCCCCTTATTGCTCAGTTCAAGAAAATTAAGAAACTTCATCAAATTAGGGTTTTTTTTTTTAATTGATGTCTTAGTCATCTAGTGCTGATATAAAAGAAATACCACAAATGAATGACTTTAACAAAGAGAAATTTATTTCCTCACAGTAAAGTAGGCCAAAAGTCCAAATTCAGGGTGTCAGCTCCAGGGTAAGGTTTTCTCTTTCTGTGGGCCTTGTCATCAATCTTCCCCCAGATTAGGAGCTTCCCTGTGCAGGGACCCCGAGCCTAAAGGATGCACTCTGCTCCTGGCACTGCCTTCTTGGTGGTATGAGGTCCCCTGTCTCTCTGATCACTTCTTTTATATCTCAAGAGGTTGCCTCAAAATGCAATCCAGTCCTGTAGGTTGAGTCCTGCCTCACTAACACAACTGACACCCATCCTCCCTCATCAACATCACAGAGGCAGGATTTACAACATACAGGAAAATCACACAATTCTGGGACTCATGGCCCAGTGCAAATTGATACACACATTTTTGGGGGGACATAATTTAATCCATGACACTTGACTTGCATAGGAAGAAGTTAAATGACAAAAAGGGGGGGGTAGGATTTTGGAAACTCTGAGACTATTGTAGATTTAATCATTATGCTAGATAAAATAACAGTCCAAAGTTGTTTTTTGTAAAATAGCTGGTTAAATTAACTAGTGAGAAAGCAAATCAGATATGATTTCGTGGATGAAAAAGATGAAAAGATCCCCTGATTGTTTGAAACAGGTTATGCACTTAATATTGGGTTTCAAAATAAATGAATTTGCTCCAAAAGTTTGAAGCATCACATGCTTATACTGCTTAATGATGCCCCATTCATTATTGTTGTATTATAACACCATTTGTCTTATAAACGATTTCTTTAGCAATGCATATTTCAACACTAAATTGCATTTCTAAATGTAAAGTGTAAAATTGTATATTTTATTTAATATGTATTTTAGCACTACAATGTACATTTGACACTATTTATGTATGACTTTTTTCTCCCCATTTCTCAGTATCATGTGCCTTTATCCAAGATATCACAGCAGACCACATTGTTTTTTTGCACACACTTGACCTGTGAGCAGAAGCAGCTTAGTGCATATATCTCAGTCATTGAGCACTGTATTCCACTTGGAAGTGTTAAATACAGTTTGAGAGCTCTGAATTTTACCCTTATTTGGCATGTTGTGACCATTATGTCTTTGTATATTTCAGGTTACATTTCTCTCTTCACTCTTTCTGGGGCTTTATATCCACGTATGCTGTCTTTTGACTGTGCCCCACATTTCTCTTACATTTTTTCCGTTTATTATTATTTTTTAGCATTCTGTGCCTTAGACAATTTTTATTGGCCTGTATTTCACTTCAATATTCCTATATTTTGCTTCATCCAATCTGATATTAAACCCATCCACTGAGTACTTAGTTCTACATTTTCTATAAGTCATTTCAAATTTTTCATTAGATTCCAATTTACTATCTTTTTCTTATCCTTTTTCTTTATTTTCTTGAACATATTAATGATATTTCTTTTAAGTTTCTTGTATACTAACTCCAGTATCTTGAACACCTGTGGTTCTTTTCTCCAAACCTATTTGTTTTTCTTTTTGGTTATCAGATATATATTGTCCAGTCTCTCTGGATGGTTGTACTGAATGCAGGGTACAGTATAAAAAGATCGTATTTGCACCTTAGAGGTTTTAATCTTGTATATCCAAGACAGAAGGAGCCCTAGTGGCACAGTGATTAAGTGTTTGGCTGCTAACTGAAAGATTGGTGACTTGAACTCCTCAGGCACTCTGCAGAAGAAAAGTGTGGCAGTCTGCTTCAGTAAAGATCTACAGTCTTAGAAAACCTATGTGATGGTTCTACCCTGTCCGATAGGGTCACTATGAGTTATAATCAACTCATTGGCAGTGTGTTTGGTTTGGTTTTATCCAAGACAAGTAGGTTGGAGGCTGATCTCTTGTTTCAGTTAAGGCCTACTTTGGGGTAATCCTGGGTTGCATTTTGGTAAGATTTAGTCTGGCTCTGGTTTGTCCATTTTTCTAAGTCATTGGTTTACAGTCATTGGTTTATGGTTAGTATCATAGTCTAAGCAAAAGAACAAATGCTTTTCCTCTAAGACAGTTTCTCAAAATATTGATATGTTGGGCAAGATCATTCTTTGTTATTGTGGGCTGTCCTCTGCATTGTAGGATGTTCAACAGCGGACATGCCTTCTGTGCACTAGATGTCAGTCACACCTTCCTCCCAGTTTGTATCAAACAAATACATCTCTAGAGTTTTTCAACTGATTCCTGGGATTGACTGTGGGGAAAAATTAACTCTGATTGGGAACCGCTGTTCTAAGACAAGGGACAAGACAAGAACAATCACACTAACCATTTTATTCAACATAGTTTTGGAAGTTCTAACTAGTGTAGTAAAGCAAGAAAAATATCAGGGATCTAGATTGAAAAGTTGTGGGCACAGATATAGAGACTGTATGCTGAGAGGGCCTAGAGGCACTGGCACCTCAGTATCCATGAGGACACCTAGTGCCAACAATGCCTTTGTTTAAAAATACCATTCTTGGTTAAAAGGAATTAATGCTTTTGGAGAATTAGATGATTCCAGGGCAGGGACAGAGAGCAGAAAAAGGATGAGCCTAAACCATCTTGCAATGTGGTACCCAGAAGTAAGGGAGAACTAAAAAAAATGATGTAGACATGTTGAAAGGACACAGAAGTCGACTTGAATGACTTCCTAATGTCTACACCTAGCATAGTAATAGATTAAAACACACAAAATAAATACCTATGAGAATATACTGATAAATATGTAACTGAAAAGTGAATGAATTGTAAAGAAAGGAAATCCCTTACAATGAAAGTCCAAATAATAAATGTAGAACAAATAATGAAAAAATAAAATCACTATTTGACTGACACTACCTGGCTAACACTTCAGTAATACTTGTCACTAGCAAGGATCATTGACAGATACTAAAATTAGTGTGTAAATGTATGATGAAACCACAAGATATTTGCATAGTCTCAAAGTATATTCTCAAAGCATACTTATTAATTACAAGGGGAAAAATAGTAATTTTACAATGAAGACAATTGAGAGAATGGGGCATGAGAAATAATTGAAAAAATAATGGCTGAATACTTTCCATATTTTGGAAAAAGAATAAATATACTGATTCAAAAAATTCTGCAAGCATGAAACAGGCTATATTCAAAGAGAGCCACACATTGAGACAGCCTAGTTAAACCACTAAAAACCTTAGAGAAAGAAAAAGGTCTTTGACCCAGCCAGAAAAAAAAAAAAAAAAAGACGTTACATGAAATAGAAGAAAATAAAAAGAAACCAACAGATTTCTCATCAGAAACAATGGAGGTCATAAGATGATGGGACATTTTTAAAGATCTGTGTGTGGGAGTGGGGTGGAAGGGGGTAAGGAGTTCTGCCAACAGAATTCTATATCCAGCAAATGTGTCTAAGAAATAAAGTAAAAACAAAAGAACATATCTAGGTGAATAAAAATGCAGACAGTTTGTCACTAACTGACCTGCTCTACAAAAAAAAAAAAGAATTTCTTCAGTATAAAAGTTGAGAACAAGGCAAAGATTCCTGCTTTTACACATCCATTGAACATTGTACTGAACAGCCTACATAAAATAAGTGAACAAAAATAAACAAAGGTGTATGGATTGAAAACGGAAAAGTAAAACAGTCTTTAATTTCAGATAATAAGATTTTTTTACTTAGAAAATTGCAAGGAATCTATTTAACAGTTACTAAAAAAAAAAATTATTATTTTTTTTATAACTAACATGTTAAGTTTTTTTTTTTATAACTAACATGTTAATTTAGGGAAGTTGAGCATACATGGTCAATATAAAACATCAGTTGTGTTTTTATTTACTAATAGCACAAAATTTAAAAAAAAGAAATTATAAAATCAAGTCCATTTACAATTAATTCATCACCTCCATTCATTTTAGCTACTTTACATTCAAGAGCAAGTTTTAGAGTCTCTTCTGACATCCATTTTGGTCTTTCCTTTCTTTTTAATGACCTTTTGTTTTCTTCATGTATGATCTCCTTGATGTCATTCCACAACTTTTCTAGTCTTTGGTCATTAGTGCTCAGTGCTACAAATCTATTCTTGATATGGTCTCTAATATAGGTGGGATATACTCAAGGTCATATTTTGGCTCTTATGGACTTGTTCGAATTTTCTTCAGCTTTAAGTGGAGTTTGTACAACAGCAATTGATGTTCTGTTCTGCAGTGGGTCCCTGGCCCTGTTCTGCAGTGGGTCCCTGGCCTTGTTCTGACTGATGATATTGAGCTTTTCTGTGGTCTTTTTCTACAAGTGTAGCTGATTTGATTCCTGTGTATACCGTCAGACTTGGTCCACATGTATAGTCACCGTTTATGTTGTTTAAAAAGAAAAGTATTTGCAATGAATAATTAGTTTGTCTTGTAAAATGCTGTCACATCATCTCCAGCATTGTTTATATTACCAAGGCCATATTTCCCAACTACCGATAGTTCTTCTTCATTTCCGACTTTTGAATTACAAATACCAGCAATTATCAATGCATCTTGATTGCATGTTTGATCAATTTCAGACTACAGAATTTGGTAAAAATCTTCAATTTCTTCATCATTGAGCTTAGTGTTTGGTGCGTAAATTAATTGGTCTTCCTGTAGGCATATGGATATTATCCTATCACTGACAGCATTGTACTTCAGGATAGATCTTAAAATGTTCTTTCTGACAGTGAATCTGACACACCATTCCTCTTCAATTTGTCATTCCTGGCACAGTAGACCAAATGATTTTCCAATTCAAAATGGCCAATATCAGTCCATTTCAGCTCACCAATGCCTAGGATATTGATGTTTATGTGTGCCATTTCATTTTTGACAATTTCCTATTTTTCTAGATTCATACTTCTGTATTCCATGTTCTGATTACTATTGGATGTTTACAGCTGTTTCTTCTCATTTTGCATCATGCCACATCAGGAAATGAAGGTCTCAAAAGCTTGACTCTATTTACTTCATAAAGGTTGACTCTTCTTTGAGGAGGCAGCTCTTCTCTAGTCATATTTTGAGTACCTTCCAATCTGAGGGGCTCATCTTCTGGCACCAAATCAGACTGTATTTCACTGCTATTCATAAGATTTTTGCTGGTCAGTATTTTCAGAAATAGACTGTCAGGTCCTTCTTCATAGTCTGTCTTAGTCTGCTCAGCTGAAACCTGTCCACCATGAGTGACCCTGCTGGTTTTGAAATACCAGTGGCATAGCTTCCAGCATCACAGCAACATGCAGGACACCACAGCAAGACAACACTGACATCTAGGTGTTGGGAATTCTGTTTAATCCCTTATATGTCTTTAGACATAAAGACAGTCTCTAAAGTATAGTTTATATAGCTGGTTGTAATTTATATGAGTTACTTAACTGACAAATTATGTAGTAGTAGCATTTATAATTGTTCAATAAACTAGAGTGTTAGATGAGTTAATTGATTGAGGCAATACTGACCAGATCTGATTTTATTACTCTTGGAAAACACAAAAATGAAGAGGAAAACATAACAGGAGATTATCAATATTTTAACAATATTCTTGTGATATAGTCTGGTTTTTATATGTATATATGTGCCTTGAGAAAGAGCAGGCATTCTGTGATGTTTTCTTTTTGCCTTAGGCTAATGTCAGGCATTTATTAGTTCAAGGGCTTCTGATTCAATACTTCTCTGTTTGTTAGTGTAATTCCTATGGTTGCTTGACATCAATGTTTAATATGAATTTCAAACTCTTTGAGACTGTTTAAATCTAAAAAGAAAAAAATCTTTTTTTTTTCTTTTTATCTAGATGTCATTAATTAGGTGACAAATGTGAATTGTATTTTCTCATGGCAAAGAAATAAGTTGTCACTATTTATGCTTCACTTTTAAAAACATAGGGATTTCAAAGTACTAAAAATATTACCTATTGTTTATGTTGATGCAGATTTTAGCACAGAGGACCCTAATGTTCAGAAAAAGAAAAAAACTAAATTAAATTAAAGCAATCGAAAGAACAAACCAGCCTCAATGGAATTTTCTCACTGAATATTTACTAAAGTAGTTCATAAATATACAAGGGAGCATTTTCATTTCCACCTTTAGATACAATTTCTACATTAATAATTAAAAGTGGCCCCTTGTTTCATTCAGAACTCTGCTCAAATGTCATTTTATCAAAGAGAATATAGAGAGCATTATTCTAAAATAGCATAGCAGTCCTTGTGACCCTCCAACTCATTATCCTACTTAATTTTATTGTAAGCCCATTTTATATTATATATTCGTTTATTTATTTTTTTATTATCTGTCACTCCCCAACAAAAACATGTTACATGAAAGCAAGGACATTGTGTCTGTCATTCATTGCAATATTCCTAGTACTATCAAGGGCGTCTTGCCTTTAAATAGTATGCAACAAATTTTTGTGAAATGAATGAATGAATAATCTGAGATATTTCGGCCTAAGAAAATTGCAGATGGAGTTCATACTCCACTGCCCTAGGAGATAGAGAAAAAAACAATTTTTGTCAGGCTAAAATTATTCATAGCCATTAGATTTATGTAAAAGGAAAGAAATATGTTTTTCCTTTCTCTTGAGTATGCCACTTACTAAATTTCAATTTTCTTATCTGTATAGAAGAAATACTGATACCTATTACTGATATTCCAAAGTCTATCTTAAACCAAAAATCAAATCCATTTTCCATCATGTTGATTCCCACTTGTGGTGACTCCATGTGTGCAGAATAGAACTGCTCCATAGGGTTTTCATGGCTGAAGTCAGACCCTTCCTCTGAGGTGCTAATGGGTAGGTTCAAACCAACAACCTTTCATTTAGTAGCCCAGCACTTAATCCTTTGCACCACCTAACCGCCTACAGACTCCTATCTTAGACCATTGAATTTTGCCAAAGCCTTCTTTTGGAGGTTAGCTCCAGACTTTTTCATTGCAAGGATGAAAGGGTGCCCATTTTAAGCACATTTCTGGAATTCCTGAACTTGGGGTAAACTTTGTCAATGACCATGTAACTGTCATATCAAACACCATTACTATGTCACTTGGATATATAGTTACATCTGAATATCAAATATCAGTAAGCATTTTAGATATAACTTCAATTGGAAAATACCTCATATGTGCATTATATGTTGAAATCTATCAATTTATTGTGTTATTGAAATGAAAATGCTACAATTAAAAATTTTTAACAATTATGAAGAATGTTAAAATAAGAAAATAGATTGACAGTTAATATAAATAGTGAGAACACATATGTTAGATAACTTTAAGAAAAGTGATGGTAATTTTGGAAGAAATAATGAAGTAAAAGAGCTGAAAAGAAGATTTCAAAGGGTGACTCAAGAAGACAAAGTAAAGTATTATAATGAAATATGCAAAGACCTGGAGTTAGAAAACCTAAAGGGAAGAACACATTCGGCATTTCTCAAGCTGAAAGAACTGAAGAAAAAATTCAAGCCTCAAATTGCAATATTGAAGGATTCTATAGGGAAAATACTAAATGATGCAGGAAGCATGAAAAGAAGATGGAAAGAACACAGAGTCATTGTACGAAAAAGAACTGGTCAATGTTCAGCCATTTCAGGAGGAAACGTATGATCAAGAACCCATGGCACTAAAGGAAGAGGCCCAAGCTGCAATGAAAACATTGGCAAATAAATAAATAAAAGTCTCCAGGAATTGACAGAATACCAAAAGAGATGTTTCAATAAATGAATGAGGCACTAGAAGTGCTCAGTCATCCATGCCAAGAAATTTAGAAGTGTTACCTGGCCAACCATCTGGAAGAGATCCATATTTGTACCCATTCCAAAGAAAGGTGAACTGACTGAATGTGGAAATTATCAAATAATATCATTAACATCACACAAGAGTAAAATTTCACTTAAGATGATTCAGAAGCTGTCGCAGCAGTACTTTGACAGGAACAGCCAGAAATTCAAGCCAGGTTCAGGCGAAGGTGTGGAACAAGAACAAGGGGTATCATTGCTGTTGTCAGATGGATCCTGGCTAAAAGCAGAGAACACCAGAAAGATGTTTACCTTTGTTTTATGGACTACGCAAAGGCGTTCAACTTTGTGGATCATGACAAATTATGGACAACATTCCAAAGAACAAGAATTCCAGAACACTTACTTGTGCTCATGAGGAACCTGTACATAGATCAAGAGGCAGTCATTTGAACAGAGCAAGGGGATACTGTGTGGCTTAAAGTCAGGAATGGTGTGTGTCAGGTTTGTATCCTTTCACCATGCTTGTTAGATCTGTATGCTGAGCAAATAATCCGAGAAGCAGAACCATATGAAGGAGGACAGAGCATCAGGATTGGAAAAATCATTAACAACCTGTGATATGCAGATGACACAACTTTGCTTACTGAAAGTGAAGATTACTTGAAGCACTTACAAATGAAGATAAAAGACCACAGCCTTCAGTATGGATTACACCTTAACATAAAGAAATGAAAATCTTCACAACTGGACCAATGAGCAACAGCATGATAAATGGCAAAAAGATTGAAGTTGTCAAGTATTTCATTTTGCTTGGATCCACAATCAATACCCATGGAAGCAGCAGCCAGGAAATCAAATGACATGCATAGGGCAAATCTGCTGCAGGGCAAATCTGGAGTGTTAGAATGCAAAGATGTCATTTTGAGGACTAAGGTGTGCCTGACCCAAGCCATGGTGTTTTCAGTCACCTCATATGCATGCGAAAACTGGACAATGAATAAGGGAGAACAAAGAAGAATTGATGCCTTTGAACTATGGTGTTGGTGAAGAATATTGAATATACCATGGACTTCCAGAAGAACAACTGTCTCAGGAGAAGTACGGCCAGAATGCTCCTTGGAAGCAAGTATGGCGAGACTTGTTCTCACATACTTTGAACGTGTTATCAGGAGGGACCAGTCCCTGAAGAATGACATCATACTTGGTAAAGTGGAGGGTCAGCGAAAACAAGCAATACCTTCAATGAGATGAATCGACACAGTGGCTACAACAATGGGCTCAAGCATAACAATGATTGTGAGGGTGGTGAAAGACCAGGCAGTGTTTCATTCTGTTGTACATAGTGGTGCTCTGAGTTCAAAGCAACTTAAAGGCACCTAAAAACAACAACAACATCCTTTAAAGCTTACAAATAATAATGTTAATTGGAGATGTATTTCAAAATTGTTCCTTCTCAAGAATAAGAATTGTGGTTACTGACCATCAGAAAAAGCCAAACAACCAAAGTAGGTGGAACTAATGTCTTGTGTCTGTAAATTCTAACTGGGTAATTTACTGTAAAAATATGACCATTGTTGTTGTTATTAGCTGTTATTAGTTGTTATTAGTTGCCGTCGAGTTGATTCCAATCCATTGGGACACCATGTATACAGAGTAGAACTGCTCCATAGGGTTTTCAAGGCTTTGACCTTTCAAAAGTAGATCACCAGGCCTTTCTTTTGAGGCGCCTCTGGGTGCTTTGGGTCCCTGATGGCACAGTGGTTAAGAGCTATGGTTGCTAACCAAAAGGTACTGGTTCAAATCTACCAACTGCTCCTTGGAAACCCTATAGAGTATTTCTACTCTGTCTTATAGGGTTGCTATGAGTTGGAATCAATGGAATGAATTTGGTTTGGTTCTGGGTAGGTTCAAACCACCAATCTTTGTTCTAGTAGTCAGTGCTTAACCATTTGTACCACCCAGACCTCAAAATATGACCTACTCACTGGTAAATAAAGCTCCAGTGTCAACACTAGTGAGATTTTTAAGATTATAAGACTCAATGCTTTTTTTTTTCCTGATAGAACAACATCCTGAGCATTTGCTATAAATTCTTTCTATTATGCTAAAATGAATAGACATGTCAAATCAATTTGTTTTTAAATTGGAATTGACATGGGGAAAAAAGCTGCTTTAGCATGGTTTCCTCTTTAATCTGGAACACATTACCAACCAACTTTTGTAACATCAGAATATGGAAGAAAACTTGAGAAAAATATAACTGGAAAGTGAAAGAGAGTAATGAGGGATGGAAAATACTAATGAAGATGATTACCACCAAGAAATTCTATTTTGATTGGATGTCATCCTTTTTAGCAGAGTTTTATGCTATAATACTTCAACAAGTATTTATTTAATATATGTAGTACCTACTCCGAGCCAGGCACAATGCTAATCACTGGGGTACAATGACAAACAAACCAGACATATTTCCTGCCCTCATGCAGCTTACAATTATCAAAGAATACTTATAACAAAGGTGCTGAATGTATTGTTAGATTATTTTTATGTAGTAGTTTACATGGAATTGTGCGCAATAAATGTTTGATGATAAAGAGAATTATGAAGCTTGTGCCAGTATAAAATGATATCGTAAAAAGTCATTATTTGCATGGCATATTTTGGCAAATGTTAATGCTTTTGATCATAGAACATATCAGTGAGGACTCAATTCAGAAAGTTTTTGATGACAGTATTGTGATCGCAAGGAGCTCCGGCAGCTCAATGATTAAAGTGCTTGGCTGCTAAGCAAAAGGTGGGTGTTTTGAACCTCCTAGCTGCTCCAAGGGTGCAAAAAAGTTCTGGCAATGTGCTCCTATAAAGATTTACAGCCTAGGAAACCCTATGGGGAAGTTCTACTATGTCTTATAGGGTCACTATGAGTTGGAATTGACTTGATGACACCCAACAACAACTACAACACTGTAATCTCGGAATGAATTGAACATATTCTGTCACTTTGAAGTAGTTTATTCTGGAACAGCTTTCCCCAGATTGCATGCAGCGGATAATTTCCTGATTAGTTCTTTTAGCAAAAAAGGGCTTTTTAACTTACCATGCCTTCATCCATTAAGAGTAAGCCAGTGTAGCGCACTGCCTTGTAAGATCTAATAGCTGCATTGCAAAAATGCCTGACGTGTCTGTTTAAAGAAGATATTAGTCAGTAACCCCCACATGTCTGTCAGTTTGTCATACTGTGGGGGCTTGTGTGTTGCCGTGATGCTGGAAGCTATGCCACCGGTATTCAGATACCAGCAGGGTCACCCATGGAGGACAGGTTTCAGCTGAGCTTCCAGACTAAGACAGACTAGGAAGAAGGACCCGGCAGTCTACTTCTGAAAATTATTAGCCAGTGAAAACCCTATGAATAGCAGCAGAACATTGTCTGATATAGTGCTGGAAGATGAGCCCACCAGGTTGGAAGGCACTCAAAACATGACTGGGGAAGAGCTGCCTCCAGTCGACCTTAATGATGTGGATGGAGTAAAGCTTTCAGGACCTTCATTTACTGATATAGCAAGACTCAAAATGAGAAGAAACAGCTGAAAACATCCATTAGTAATCAGAACCTGGAATACAAAGTATGAATCCTGGAAAATTGGAAATCATCAAAAATGAAATGGAATGCATAAACATCGATATCCTAGGCATTACTGAGCTGAAATGGACTGGTATTGGCCATTTTGAATTGGACAATCATATAGTCTACTATGCTGGGAATGACAACTCGAAGAGGAATGATGTTGCATTCACCATCAAAAAGAACATTTTAAGATCTATCCTGAAGTTCAACGCTGTCAGTGATAGGATAATAGCTATACGACTACAAGGAAGACCAGTTAATACGACTATTATTCAAATTTATGCACCAACCACTAGGGCCAAAGATGAAGAAATAGGAGATTTTTATCAGCTGCTACACTCTGAAATTGATCGAACATGCAATCAAGATGCATTGGTAATTACTGGCAATTGGAATGCGAAAATTGGAAACAAAGAAGAAGGATTAGTAGTTGGAAAATATAGCCTTGGTGATAGAAACAATGCCAGAGATGGAATGATAGAATTTTGCAAGACCAATGACTTCTTCACTGCAAATACCTTCTTTCACCAACGTAAATGGCAACTATACACATGGACCTCGCCAGATGGAACACACAGAAATCAAATTGACTACGTCTGTGGAAAGAGACGATGGAAAAGCTCAATATCATGAGTCAGAACAAGGCCAGGGGCCGACTGTGGAACAGACCATCAATTACTCATATGCAAGTTCAAGCTGAAACTGAAGAAAATTAGAGTAAGTCCATGAGAGCCAAAATATGACCTTGAGTATATCCCACCTGAATTTAGAGACCACCTGAAGAATAGATTTGACGCATCGAACACCAGTGACCGCAGACCAGACGAGTTGTGGGATGACGTCAAGGACATCACCCATGAAGAAAGCAAGAGGTCACTGAAAAGACAGGAAAGAAAGCAAAGGCCAAGATGGATGTCAGAGGAGACTCTGAAACATGCTCTTGAGCATCAAGCAACTAAAGCAAAAGGAAAAATTGTGAAGTAAAAGAACTGAACAGAAGATTTTAAAGGGCCTCTCGAGAAGACAAAGTAAAGTGTTATAAGGACATGTGCAAAGAGCTGGAGATGGAAAACCAAAAGGGAAGAACATGCTCAGTGTTTCTCAATCTGAAAGAACTGAAGAAAAAATTCAAGCCTCGAGTTGCAATAGTGAAGGATTCCATGGGGAAAATATTAAACGATGCAGGAAGCATCAAAAGAAGATGGAAGGAATACACAGAGTCATTACACCAAAAAGAATTAGTCGATATTCAACCATTTCAAGAGGTGGTATATGATCACGAACTGATGGTACTGAAGGAAGAAGTCCAAGCTGCTCTGAAGGCATTGGAGAAAAACAAGGCTCCAGGAGTTGCTGGAATATCAATTGAGATATTTTAACAAACAGATGCAGTGCTGGAGGTGCTCACTCATCTATGCCAAGAAATATGGAATACAGCTTCCTGGCCAACTGACTGGAAGAGATCCATATTTATGGCCTATTCCCAAGAAAGGTGATACAACCGGAAGTGGAAATAATAGAACAATATAATTAATATCACACGCAAGCAAAATTTTGCTGAAGATCATTCAAAAACTGCTGCAGCAGTATATCGACAGAGAACTGCCAGAAATTCGGGCCGGTTTCAGAAGAGGATGTGGAACCAGGGATATCATTGCTGATGTCAGATGGGCCCTGGCTGAAAGCAGAGAATACCAGAAGGATGTTTACCTCTGTTTTATTGACTATGCAAAGGCATTTGACTGTGTGGATCATAACAAACTATGGATAACACTATGAAGAATGGGAATTCCAGAACATTTAATTGTGCTCATCAGGAACCTTTATATAGGTCAAGAGGCAACTGTTCGGACAGAACAAGGGGATACTGATTGTTTTAAAATCAGGAAAGGTGTGTGTCATGGTTTATTCTTTCACCATACCTATTTAATCTGTATGCTGAATAAATAATCCGAGAAGCTGGACTATATGAAAAAGAACGGGGCATCAGGATTGGAGGAAGACTCATTAATAACCTGCGTTATGCAGATGACACAACCTTCCTTGCTGAAAGTGAAAAGGATTTGAAGCACTTACTAATGAAGATCGAAGACCACAGCCTTCAGTATGGATTACACCTCAACATAAAGAAAACAAAAATCCTCACAACTGGACCAATGAGCAACATCATGATAAAGGGAGAAAAGATTGAAGTTGTCAAAGATTACATTTTACTTGGATGCACAATCAACAGCCATGGAAGCAGCAGTCAAGAAATCAAAAGACGCATTGCATTGGGCAATCTGCTGCAAAGGACCTCTTCAAAGTGTTGAAGAGCAAAGATGTCACCCTGAAGACTAAGGTGCGCCTGACCCAGGCCATGGTATTTTCAATCGCATCATACGCATGTGAAAGCTGGACAATGAATAAGGAAGATCCAAGAAGAATTGACGCCGTTGAATTGTGGTGTTGGTGAAGAACATTGAATATACCATGGACTGCCAGAAGAACGAACAAATCTGTCTTGGAAGAAGTGCGGCCACAGTGCTCCTTAGAGGCAAGGATGGTAAGACTGTGTCTTACATATTTTGGACATGTTGTCAGGAGGGATCAGTCCCTGGAGAAGGACATCATGCTTGGCAGAGTACAGGGTTAGTGGAAAAGAGGAAGACCCTAAAGAGGTGGATTGACACAGTGGCTGCAACAATGAGCTCAAGCATAATGATTGTAAGGATGGCGCAAGACCAGGCAGTGTTTCGTCCTGTTGTGCATAGGCTCGGTATGAGTTGGAACTGACTCTACAGCACCTAACAAGAACAACAACATTAGTCAATAAATATTTTCTCTATTTTTTTTTATGTTTCAATAATAAAAAGTAAAAGAAAAAAAAAAAGATTGGTGAAAAGTCATTTCTACAATTTTACAGGTAATTATATTCTAAATTACAATAATGAAGGCAAAATGAAAGTAAAAGAATAAGATGAATTATTTAGCATTAGAACACAGTATAGACAGCTCAGGTCTGTAATTTTTACTAAGACTCATGCATAGATGTAGCTATAAAAGTTCTGAATGACAATGCTTACAGAAAGAAAGAAAGCAACTCCAATTTAGAGTTGGCAAAATTGCAAATGCATGCATAATTCTAAATTAAGATTGGTGTCATCCAAATTAAATCCAATGAACCTACTGTAAATTTTTGACTGTCAAGCTCGTTTCATCTAATTAAATACTTTGTAAAGTATTTATGTTAAACTAATACACACGTAGTGAGGAGGTTTCTAGCCAGCTTATTATTTTGCCATTATATAAATTACCAACATTGTTGCCTGTACTTTCTTTCCTTTGTCTCCACTGGTCCATTAAAATCTATTTTATCCCAATTGAAAAATCTGGTAACTCTGCTTCTCTCCAGCCTCAACCAATAATACAGATATATTTATGGTTTGTGAATCATTCACAGTGATTCAGTTATATGGTGAACCAAGTAGTCTCCTTTTACAAAAGGATATTCTCTTTGTCATATAATTTTGGAAGAGATTTTTTTTTTTTTTTTATATAATAACATTTAACTATGAATCATGAAGAGGAAAAAATTTCATAAAACCTTTAGGGTCCAAATAATATTTTCTTGGATATAGTTGCATAAAGCAGGGAGCCTTGGTGGTGCAACAGTTAAGTGCTTGGCTGCTAACCAGAAGGTTGTGGTGCTGAGGGAGAAAGACCTTGCAATCTGCTTCCATTAAGATTACAGCCTAAAAACCCTATGGGGCTATTTTACTCTGTCACATGGGGTTGCTATGGGATGAAAATGGACTTGGAGTCAACCAACAAGAAGAGATGAATATAAGTTAAAGATACTGAAATCTGTAAAGCTTAACAGTATATTGTTTTCTTTTTTTAATATATATTTCTCATTGAAATATGTTTTTATTTCATTTAGAAGTACCAGTACCGGTGATTTTAAATTACTGTTTTATTCCTTTTCATTTGAGTAAGTTTTAATGACTACTTTTGGAGCACACCATACATTGTATATATTTTTATTTAATAAAAAAAAATAATACTCAGTAGGAGAAAATTGAGAACTTAGTCTCAACCTTTGATACAACAACTTGTTAAAATTTTTTAAAGCTATTGCCAAAGGATAGATAATTAGTTCTGCCATGGGCCAAAACAAGAATGAGATAAAAAAGGAACTTCCGAAAAAAGTGACATACAAAATTAAATTCAAGACATAAATGTATTCATGATGTAGAAATTGAACAAAATTTGATTCAGGCAGTGAACTGAGCTCATTAATCAGCAAACTGAATTTATTTTATTTAGGTTGAATAGAAAATGGAATGTAGAATGGGATGAAGAAAATGAAAGGACAGGCTCACTGGCTGAGATAATTATGCTGCTAGATTATTACCAGATTTTTTTGCAATTCCATTATAATTGCTACAGAAATAAAAATAACTGTAAAATCAAGTTTCTTGATTTTTGACATCATAGGAGGTCTTATGCTATGCAATCAACATTTCATTTATACATCAGATACACACGTCATAAGAAAATAAGCCAGAAAACAATGTTAAAAAGAAGTGTGCCTGAAAGACTATTCAGAGCATGACCACAAATAATTTAAAGACTAAGAAATTACTCATACTTTAGAAACTTCACTAAATACAAAAAAGCTGCATTTTAGATAACTTTGTAAACATGAATCAGTTCTGAGGGTATATTCTTAAGAATTCTAAAGCTAACTTTATATGATTGAAAATAATATTTACATTTTCTAGCTTGTGAAATCCATTTACAACTTAGCAGAAAACTAGTTTCATTGTAGAGCAAACCTTAATTCATACATTTTATTCATAATTCATATAAAACTTAATTCATATATTCATATATGACTTTAAAAAAAAAATGCCCTGTTTATTATGAACAAGAAGTTGTATCAAGCTCATATGTATTTTCTATCAAGAAAGGATTTGCTTACAGTGAAGGTTTCAATCAATGAAGTTAAATGATCTAAAAATATATTTTTGTGTTATTTTTAGCTGTATAATTATGATGATATCCTAGGAAGAGGCAAATATTTTATTGCTGCATCAAAATTATTTAATAAAGTTCTCCCCTTTTTTTCATTACTAGAGCACTTTAAAAATTAAAAAAGTAATAAATTTAGTTTTGTTTCATACCATAATGTGATTTGGTAAAATAGAAAATGTTTTCCAAAATGCAATTTTTGTCAAATACATTTTTTAAAAGTTCTAGCTTTTTAGAAATTTCCAATGATGTATGTATATTTGCATTTCATCAACCTTTAATAAGCAGGAAATTAAAGGACATACCTTTGGCAAAACAAAGATTTCTCTCTACTAAACTCATATGAAATATGCTCCTCTTTAAAGAAAAATTATGTATGGAGTTTTCAGATATTTATTACAGAAATTATCAGAACTTTCTGAAAGCTGAAATCACTGACTTACTATTTACCACCATTTTTCCCCTCTCTCCTTTTAATACAGAATTTTTGTTTTGCTGAGAATTGTTGTACTGGTTAAGTGTTAAACAAGGTAAGGTAGAATGAGGTAATAATTCAATTTTAACCAAGATAGAGTATAGCAATGTAATTATTCATTTTTCCTTCAGGAAATAAAAATAATAAAATTCTGAGAATAGAAAATATTTATTACCATATTTTTGAAATTGTCTGGTCAATTACAGAATTTTAAATTGATTTTTATAATAAAATTGAAAATTCTTTTAATGTTTCTACAGAATTTGAGTTTAAATAACTGAAAATTTGCATGTCCATGAGAGGTTTGCACATAATTTCCCAGAAAATATAATTCTGTTTCTACATTAAATTATTTTTAAAACGACCACACTTTTTTTTCTTTTATCTTCAGGGATTTCTCCTTATTTTACATAGCAAATCCAATCCAATTATTTTGTCTTTAAGCTTATCTAAACATTGTATCTTTATATCAGATGAAAAATATATAGTGAGGATGATATACCTGCCTTTACTCTGAATGCTGGCAAACAGGAAATCTTGATGTCTTAAGGCAAGAAAACTAATATAACCAGAGTGTAGAGACTCTCTCTCTATGTGTATATGTGTACTTTAAAAAGTATATATTTTTTGCAGCCAAGAAGTAGATGATTCTAGGGCAGAGGACCAGGGTTTTGTTCCAAGGAACTGAAATTTAACAGTGAAAAATGAAACAACTATTATAAAATTTTGTAACCTCATTAGTGAAAATAGGAGATGAAGAAACAGAAGATATTGCTAATAAAATGACCTATTCTTGAGCCACATTACAAATTGTGGGTGAATTACTTGTGGGTGGTTTTATCGGTTTGTCATTAGTCAATATTTAATAATAATTTTAAAAGACAATTTTGAAACCTAAAGTTGAGTGGAAAAATCTTCAGCCTTCAGCTTAAAGATCTGAAGTAAAAAATATGATATCAAACCATACATAAATAATGCAAATATTGAGGAATTCTAAACTCACTTTCTTTTGCCTATTCTCATTAAGGATAAGGAAATTGAATATACAGTGCAGTTAGTATAAATATGATAATTTAAGTACACCATCAATTCTAACAAGTTATTCAAAGTTGTTAATCAATGTGAGAATTAACAGGAAATATTTCAATTAACATGAAGATATACTGACAGCTCCATATATGACACTGAGTAAACAAATGAGATGTTTTCCAGGTGGTATGTATAAAGTAATACTGATTATTTTATGCTGTCAGGTATAAAGATTCAAAATACTCTGTAAATGATGATATAATAGAGGCCAATTACTATATTTTGCCACATTAGGCAGGAAAAACAACAAAAACGAAGGTTCTGGGATCTACCCTTTGAAGTGTCTCAATCCATATATTCTTCAATGCCTTTAGAATATCCGAAATACAACATTTTTACAAATAATACTGTCCTGAAGTATTTCAGATCTTTTGAAGATGACTTTGGAATATGGACTAAAGTTTAACTTTTTGAAAAATCATCATTAAAATAAATATTCATGTTATCCAAAACCCAACCAAACCTATTGCTGTCAAGTCGATTCTGACTCATAGTGGCCCTGTAGGACTGAGTAGAACTGTCCCATAGGGTTTCCAAAGAGCACCTGGTGGATTTGAACTGCCGACCTTTTGATTAGCAGCCATAGCTCTTAACCGCTACGCCACCAGGGTTTTCATTCATGTTATCAGAGCAGGAATATTTACAGTGTCATAAACAATGTATACTGTTTGATAAGAAACTAGTTTGTTCTGTAAACCTTCATCTGAAGATCAACTAAAAAAAAAAGCACATGAATATCTACTTCCTTTATTCAGGTTGCTTATGCTTTTTTTATGCTATACACAATAATGAACAAAAAAGCTGGATTTCATATATTCATGCTATAAGACTAGAGTGCTCTTTGTTTTACAGCAAAAATTTTACAAAGGCACTAATTAAAAATTAAGTTAAAGTCAATAAAAAATTAGCTAATTCAGCGTGAGCAACAATTATGACAGTACATACAGGGTCACTATGAGTCAGAATTGACTCGACGGCAGTGGGTGGGTTTTTATTGGAAATATATTTTCTTTTTACAATGTTCAATAATCCAACCTTCTATGTCTTTCAGAATATTATGTGAGTACAAATTTTTAGAAGTCATTCTAACTTTCATCTTTCCAGTTCTATGAGAAAAAATTACAACTTGCATGCATAAGTTATATTTAAAAAGAAATTTTAAGTAGTAACTTGAACTATCAAGTAAATATTAAATTAGGTTAACTTGATAGTGAAAAGTAAAGGAGAACATTTCATAATGTTATAATGTGTAATGTATTCTATAAAGCTGTGTATTTCTATAATAGAAAACAGTAGTAAACTAGAACATACTATTATGAGTAGGTATGTCTTGGTTTACATCCAGACTTCTCTCTTCTTGCTTTCTCCAGATTTAAAGAACTTGACAACTGGTTCTAATAGTGGTTCAGGCTCTTCAATGCTTTGTTGTTTGTTTCTTTTCTACTTATGATAATCAAATCATACAGATGAGGAAGAAGATATATATATATATATATATAAATATACACACACACACATATATATACTGATATGCCTAGTTTAATGTCTGTTTGGGTAACGTCAGATGGTATATACTTCCGTGTTCTATAAGGTTTCTTTCTTTTTTTTTTTTAAGGGAAAGCAGCTCTCTTTTTTTTATTATTTTCAAACTCAGGCTTGCAGCACTGGACCATGAGTAGGATACAGGCAGGTGAGGCAGAAGACATGGCTCTGGGCACCACCTCTTGAGCTATGTCGGGTGGGCAGGTGTGTGGTGGCCATTGGGGCTTTGTGGCCCTTGCTACTTCTGCTTCTGAGGCAGGTGGAACAGCAGATGAGGCTGGTTGCACTTTGCTCCATCCTACCTGGCTTCCCCTCACTGTGCTACCACTGCCTTCTGAGCCCCCGCCACTGCCTTCACCTATTTCTTCAACCTCTGCCAACAGCTCCAGCAGCAGCAGCAGTGGTAGTAGTGGCTAAGAGGAAAACCAGAAGTGGGTTCCCATAAGGTTTTAATAGGGTGTTCATATAATGACCAAATCACACAAGGTCTTAGTTCACAGAGTATAACATGGACACTACGTGACCCATGCCTGTATATATATTGTTGTTGTGTGCAGTTGACTTGATTTCAACTGATAACAATCTTATATATTATACACACACACACACACACACACACAGTTGTGGTGGCAGAATGGTTAAGAGCTTGACTGCTAACCAAAAGGTCAGCAGTTCTATTCCACCAGCTGCTCCTTGGAAACCCTATGGGCAGATCTACTCTGTCCTAGGTTATTGTTGTTATTAGGTGCCGTCGAATCGAGTCAGTTCCAAGTTATAGCAACCCTATGTACAACAGAACGAAACACTGCCTGGCCCAAGTGCCATCCTCACAATTGTAATATTTCAGCCCGTTGTTGCAACCACTGTGTCAATCCATCTCATTGAGGGTCTTCCTCTTTTTGCTGACCCTCTTCTTTACCATTTATCATGATGTTGCTTATTGGTCTAGTTGTGAGGATTTTTGTTTCCTTTATGTTGAAGTGTAATCCATACTGAAGGTTGTGGTCTTTGATCTTCATTTGTAAGTGCTTCAAGTACTCTTCACTTTCAGCAAGGAAGGTTGTATCATCTGTGTATCATAGGTTGTTAATGAGTCTTCATCCAATCCAGATGCTGCATTCTTCTTCATATAGTCCAGTTTTTCATATTATTTTCTCAGCATACAGATTGGATAAGTATGGTGAAAGGATACAATTCTGATGCACAGCTTTCTTGACTTTAAACCACACAGCATCCCCTTGTACTGTTCAAATGACTACCTCTTGATCTATGTACAGGTTCCTCATGAGCACAATTAAGTGTTCTGGAATTCCCTTTCTTGGAAGTGTTATCCATAATTTGTTATGATCCATACAGTCGAATTTTTAATACAATCGAATTCCTTTGAATAGTCAATAAAACACAGGTAAACATCTTTCTGGTATTCTCTTTCAGCCAGGATCTATCTGACATCAGCAATGATATTCCCGGTTCCACATCCTCTTCTAAATCCAGCTTGAATTTCTGGCTGTTCCCTACTGATGTCCTACTGCAGCTGCTTTTGAATGATCTTCAGCAATATTTTACTTGTGTGTAATATTAGTGATATTGCTCGATAATTTCCACATTTAGTTGGATCGCCTTTCTTTGGGATAGGCATAAATACTGATTTCTTCCCATCGGTTGGCCAGGTAGCTGTCTTCCAGATTTCGTGGCATAGACCAATGGGCACTTCCAGTGCTGCATCCGTTTGTTGAAACATCTCAATTGGTGTTCCGTCAATTCCTGGAGCCTTGTTTTTCATCAGTGCCTTCAGGGCAGCTTGGACCTCTTCCATCAGTACCATCTGTTTCTAATCATATGCTGCTTCCTGAAATGTTTGAATGTCGACCAATTCTTTTCAGTATAGTGACTTCGTGTATTCCTTCCATCTTCTTTTGATGCTTCCTATGTTTGATATCTTCCCTGTAGAATCCTTCAGTATTGCAACTTGAGCCTTGAATTTTGTTCTTCCATTCCTTCTGCTTGAGACATGCCAAGCTTGCTCTTGCCTTTTGGTTTTCTAATTCCAGGTCTTTGCATATGTCATTACAACACTTTACTTTGTCTTCTCAAGCCACCCTTTGAAATCTTCTATTCAGCTCTTTTACTTCATCATTTCTTCCTTTCACTTTAGCTACTTTACATTCAAGAACAAGTTTCAGAATCTCCTCTGACATTCATTTTGGTCTTTTCTTTCTTTCTTTAGACCTCTTGCTTTCTTCATGTATGATGTCCTTGCGCAACTCATCCAGTCTTTGATCGTTAGTGTTCAATGCATCAAATCTATTCTTGAGGTAGTCTCTAAATTCAGGTGGGATGTACTCAGGGTCATACTTTGGCTCTTGAAAACTTGTTCTAATTTTCTTCAGTTTCAACTCGAACTTGCATACTAGTAACTGATGGTCTGTCTATTCTGCAGTCAGCCCCTGGCCTTGTTCTGACTTATGTTGTGAGCTTTTCCATTGTTTCTTTCCACAGGTATAGTTGCTTTGATTCCTGTGTATTCCATCTGGTGCAGTCCACATGTATAATCATCATTTATGTTGTTGAATAAAAAGAAACACTTCAAGATCTATCCTGAAGTGCAACACTGTCAGTGATAGAATAATATCCATATGCCTACAATGAAGACCAGTTAATATGACTATTATTCAAATATATGCATCAACCACTAAGGCCAAAGATGAAGAAATTGAAAATTTTTACCAAATTCGAAATTGATTGAAAATGCAATCAGAATGCATTGATAATTACCGGTGACTGGAATTTGAAAGTTGGAAACAAAGAAGAAGGATCAGTAGTTGGAGAATAAGACCTTGGTGATAGAAATGATGCTGGAGATTGCATGACAGAATTTTGCAAGATCAATGACTTCATTGCAAATACCTTTTGTCAACAAAGTAAATGGCAATCCTGTCTTATAGGGTCACTATAAGGCTGTATGGCAATGGGTTATATAAACATATGCACACATATATATGTGTGTGTATATATATATATATATATGACCATATACATATGCATAATATATAATGATGACATGAATAAAAGATAATGCAAATGTCAGATTCAGATTCAATAACTGATTAGATAGTATAACTTGGCTAAATTAACTAAGTGCCTTAAAATTTGGATACTAATACCAAGTCTATGACATTTCTTTCCTGATATGAAAATATTTTATTACATAATCTTTTCATAGCACCCTCAGAAGTAGCAGAAAATGTTATTCCTAGTTCCTAAACCACATCCTGAAAAATATACATTTGTATTTGTATATTTATATCCATACCCCACTCCTATCCCATAATTGGAAACCCTGGTGGCGTGGTGGTTAAGCACTACAGCTGCTAACCAAAAAGTCAGCAGTCCGAATCTGCCAGGTGCTCCTTGGAAACTCTGTGGGGCAGTTCTACTCTGCCTTATAGGTCGGTATAAGTCGGAATTGACTCGAAAGCAGCGGGTTTGGATTTTTTTGGTTTTATCCCATAATTCCACCACCTATTGTAGGTCTTTCTTTAAAGCAGAAAATTGTTCTCTCAGGTAAGAAAATATATACGAAAACTAAATAAAATATAGTTAGTGACTGGAGATAGCTTGGTTTTAGGGGCAGGCAGGAAGGGGCTAAGTCCAAGCTAGTCAGGATTTATCACTGGGTCCATCCTAAGTGAAGGAGGACAGTGCAAAAAAAGACAGCTTTTGTTGTCCTTGGTCCATTAATGTCTATGGTAGCAAGTCTATGGTATTGCTGTGGATGGTAAATGAAATAACTTATGTGAAGTCTTTAGCTTGAGTTCTAAAATCCAGTAAATGTATAATAGCTATTATTATATTATCAGGTGGCAGTTTCTCATATATCAAATGCCCCTCTCCCCCAATGTCACCTTAATTAGATCACTAGATTCAGTATACATAATTTTTTGTGTCACTCAAGATACAGTAAAGTGAGAAAAATTCCATTCAAAATAGATGAAAGTAGACTTTTAAAATTCCAGGAATAACTTCTCTGTAATAACATAGACTGATAGTTATTATATAGACATAATACAACTTAAAGAAAAATCACTTTATACTGGAAAATTGATTTACCCATTATATAAAACATGACTGTGTAACTGTGTAACTGAATAAATATAGCTGGATAATTTAGCAAAAATGTCACTTCAGGGTATAAAATAATTGGTTTGACTACCAAAATGCAAAAAAAAGGTTATTTTAAATTTCTCATTTTCATTTATATTGTATCTATGCAAGTTAACCTATGACGGTCAAATAGAATTCTGATAATAAGTTTTTGAGTGCTTGTCGAAATGTGCTATGAGGTTATTTAATCTGTTCAAAAGACTAAAACTGGTTAAACTGAGCCCTCTCATTATTTTTTGCTAAGTATGCACAATTTGAGTCTTCATTTTTGACTCAAAAAGTATGCACAATTTGAGTCTTCATTTTTGATAAAGTCTTCATTAAAATGGTAACCAGTTCAAATGAAATGATGAAAAAGTCCTATTGCTTACTCAGTAATTCTGAACTCTAAAATTAGGATGCCTCAAAACAGAGGTTCATAAAGAGTAAAATGTCATATTTCCTCTATTGTATACATATTTTATTTTTACTGTAACCACCAAAATTTATTAAATGTTAACTTTTTCTTAAGATAATATGGACTATAGTACCAGATATCTATGTTATATTGATCTTTATGGTTGTTGTTAGGTGCCCTCAAGTTGGTTCTGATGCATAGCGATCCTATGTACAACAGAATGAAACACTGCCTGGTTCCGCACCATCCTCACAATCGTCATTATACTTGAGCCTATTGTTGCAGCCACTGTGTCAATCCATCTCATTGAGGGTCTTCCTTTTTTTTTGCTGACCCTGTACTCTGCCAAGCATGATGTCCTTCTCCAGGGACTGATCCCTCCTGACAACATGTCCAAAGTATGTGGATTTGATCTTTATAGTATTTTAAAATACTATATCTTAGCTTTGGGAGCCCTGGTGTGCAGTGGTTCAGAGCTATGGCTGCTAACTAAAAGATCGGTGGTTCGAATCCACCAGCCACTCCTTGGAGATCCTATGGGACAGTTCTACTCTATAGGGTCACTGTGAGCTGGAATTGATGCCAAAGCAACAAGTTTTTTGGCTTTATATTTAGCTATGCTAAATTATTTAACAAAATATGTAAGAATAGTGATTGATTTAATTAACAATTTAGATGTCTTCTACTGACTTTGATTTTTTTAAATGAACTAATAGTTATCTAGTATTCCCAAATACTTAAAAACAGGGTTTTTACAATAAATTAATTGATATATTACCCAAATATGAAATTACAAAGCCTGGCAATCTATGAAATGTTCTGTGACCTTAAAGAGGTTTTACATAAATGAATTTAATCGTTAAGAAAGAAATTAGCCTATTGAAAATGAAGGGAAGGGGGCCAAGATGGCAGACTAGGTGGATGCTGCCGTGGATCCCTCTTGCAACAAAGACTCGGAAAAACAAGGGAATCGATCACATACATAACAATCTACGAACTCTGAACAACAAGCACAGACTTAGAGACGGAAAATGAACAAATACGGGCAGACAGCAACCGTTTTCAGAACTAGGAGCCAGCGTACCAGCTGATTACCTGGAAAATCTAGTTTCCCAGTGATGGCTCGGAGACAGCAGTCCATATCAAACCACATAAAGAAACAGACCATGACAGCTTCTCCAACCCCCCAAACAAAAGAATCAAAATCCTTCCCAAATGAAGATACAATCCTGGAATTATCAGATACAGAATATAAAAAACTAATTTACAGAATGCATAAAGACATCACAAATGACATTAGGCTAACTGCAGAAAAAGCCAAGGAACACACTGATAAAACTGTTGAAGAACTCAAAAAGATTATTCAAGAACATAGTGGAAAAATTAATAAGTTGCAAGAATCCATAGAGAGACAGCATGTAGAAATCCAAAAGATTAACAATAAAATTACAGAATTTGACAACGCAATAGAAAGTCAGAGGAGCAGACTCGAGCAATTAGAATGTAGACAGGGACTACTGGAGGACCAGGGAATCAACACCAACATAGCTGAAAAAAAAATCAGATAAAAGAATTAAAAAGAATGAAGAAACCCTAAGAATCATGTGGGACTCTATCAAGAAGGATAACTTGCGAGTGATTGGAGTCCCAGAACAGGGAGGGGGGACAGAAAACACAGAGAAAATAGTTGAAGAACTCCTGACACAAAACTTCCCTGACATCATGAAAGACGAAAGGATATCTATCCAAGATGCTCATCGAACCCCATTTAAGATTGATCCAAAAAGAAAAACACCAAGACATATCATCATCAAACTTGCCAAAACCAAAGACAAACAGAAAATTTTAAAAGCAGCCAGGGAGAAAAGAAAGGTTTCCTTCAAGGGAGAATCAATAAGAATAAGTTCAGACTACTCAGCAGAAACCATGCAGGCAAGAAGGGAATGGGACGACGTATAAGGAGCACTGAATGAGAAAAACTGCCAACCAAGGATCATATATCCAGCAAAACTCTCTCTGAAATATGAAGGAGAAATTAAGATATTTACAGATAAACACAAGTTTAGAGAATTTGCAAAAACTAAACCAAGACTGCAAAAAGTGCTAAAGGAGATTGTTTGGCCTGATGACCAATAATATCAGGTACCAGCACAATACAAGGTCACAAAACAGAACGTCCTGATATCAACGCAACTCAAATAGGGAAAGCACAAAAACAAACAAATTAAGACTAATTCTAAAAAATAAATAAATAAACAAAATAATACACATAACAGGAAATCATGGAAATCAGTAGATAAACGATCACAATAATCAAAAAGAGGGACTAAATATAGGAGGCATTGAACTGCCAGATGGAGAGGGATACAAGGCGATATAGAAGGATACAAGTTAGGTTTTTAATTAGAAAAATAGGGGTAAATAATAAGGTAACCACAAAAAGGAATATCAATTGCATAACTCAAGAAAAAAGCCAATAAAAACGTAACGACTCAACAAACACAAAGTTAAACATTATGAAAATGAGGATCTCACAAGCTACTAAGAAAAACGTCTCTGCACAAAAAAGCATGTGGAAAAATGAAATGGCCAACAACACACATGAAAAGGCATCAAAATGACAGCACTAAAAACTTATTTATCTATAATTACGCTGAATGTAAATGGACTAAATGCACCAATAAAGAGACAGAGAGTCACGGACCGGATAAAGAAACACGATCCATCTATATGCTGCCTGCAAGAGACACACCTTAGACTTAGAGACACAAACAAACTAAAACTCAAAGGATGGAAAAAAATATATCAAGCAAACAATAAGCAAAAAAGAAGAGGAGTAGCAATATTAATTTCTGACAAAATAGACTTTAGACTTAAATCCGCCACAAAAGATAAAGAAGGACACTATATAATGATAAAAGGGACAATTGATCAGGAAGACATAACCATATTAAATATTTATGCACCCAATGACAGGGCTGCAAGATACATAGATCAAATTTTAACAGAATTGAAAAGTGAGATAGACACCTCCACATTTATAGTAGGAGATTTCAACACCACTTTCGGAGAAGGACAGGACATCCAGTAAGAAGCTCAATAGAGACACAGAAGACCTACTTACAACAATCAACCAACTTGACCTCATTGACTTATACAGAACTCTCCATCCAACTGCTGCAAAATATACTTTTTTTTCTAGTGCACATGGAACATTCTCTAGAATAGACCACATATTAGGTCATAAAACAAATCTTTGCAGAATCCAAAACATCGAAATATTACAAAGCATCTTCTCAGACCACAAGGCAATGAAGCTAGAAATCAATAACAGAAAAAAAAACTAGGGAAAAGAAAGCAAATACTTGGAAAATGAACAATATCCTCCTGAAAACAGACTGGGTTATAGAAGACATCAAGGAGGGAATAAGGAAATTCTTAGAAAGCAATGAGAATGAAAATACTTCCTATCAAAACCTCTGGGACACAGCAAAAGCAGTGCTCAGAGGCCAATTTATATCGATAAATGCACACATACAAAAAGAAGAAAGAACCAGAATCAGAGAACTGTCCCAACAACTTGAACAAATAGAAAGTGAGCAACAAAAGAACCCATCAGGCACCAGAAGAAAACAAATAATAAAAATTAGAGCTGAACTAAATGAATTAGAGAACAGAAAAATAATTGAAAGAATTAACAAAGTCAAAAGCTGGTTCTTTGAAAAAATTAACAAAATTGATAAACCATTGGCTAGACTGACTAAAGAAAAACAGGAAAGGAAACAAATAACCTGAATAAGACACGAGAAGGACCACATCACAACAGAACCAAATGAAATTAAAAGAATCATTTCAGATTACTACGTAAAACTGTACTCTAACAAATTTGAAAACCTAGAAGAAATGGATAAATTCTTGGAACAATACTACGTACCTAAACTAACACATTCAGAAGTAGAACAACTAAATAGACCCATAACAAAAAAAGAGATTGAAATGGTAATCAAAAAACTTCCAACAAAAAAAAGTCCTGGCCCAGACGGCTACACTGCAGAGTTCTACCAAACCTTCAGAGAAAACTTAACACCATTACTACTGAAGGTATTTCAAAGCATAGAAAAAGACGGAATACTACCCAACTCATTCTATGAAGCTACCATCTCCCTGATACCAAAACCAGGTAAAGACATTACAAAAAAAGAAAATTTTAGACCTATATCCCTCATGAACATAGATGCAAAAATCCTCAACAAAATTCTAGCCAATAGAATGCAACAACACATCAAAAAAATAATTCACCCTGATCAAGTGGGATTTATACCAGGTATGCAAGGCTGGTTTAATAGAAGAAAAACCATTAATGTAATCCATCACATAAATAAAACAAAAGATAAAAACCACATGATCTTATCAATAGATGCAGAAAAGGCATTTGACAAAGTTCAACACCCATTTATGATAAAAACTCTTACCAAAATAGGAATAGAAGGAAAATTCCTCAACATAATAAAGGGCATCTATGCAAAGCCAACAGCCAATATCACTCTAAATGGAGAGAACCTGAAAGCATTTCCCTTGAGAACGGGAACCAGACAAGGATGCCCTTTATCACCGCTCTTATTCAACATCGTACTTGAAGTCCTAGCCAGAGCAATTAGGCTAGACAAAGAAATAAAGGGTATCCAGATTGGTAAGGAGGAAGTAAAGCTATCACTATTTGCAGATGACATGATCGTATACACGGGAAACCCTAAGGAATCCTCCAGAAAATTACTGAAACTAATAGAAGAGTTTGGAAGTGTCTCAGGATATAAAATAAACATACAAAAATCACTTGGATTCCTCTACATCAACAAAAAGAACACCGAAGAGGAAATAACCAAATTAATACCATTCACAGTAGCCCCCAAGAAGATAAGATACTTAGGAATAAATCTTACCAAGGATGTAAAAGACCTATACAAAGAAAACTACAAAGCTCTACTACAAGAAATTCAAAAGGACATACTTAAGTGGAAAAACATACCCTGCTCATGGATAGGAAGACTTAACATAGTAAAAATGTCTATTCTACCAAAAGCCATCTATACATATTACGCACTTCCAATCCAAATACCAATGTCATACTTTAAGGGGATAGAGAAACAAATCACTAATTTCATATGGAAGGGAAAGAACCCCCGGATAAGCAAAGCATTACTGAAAAAGAAGAAGAAAGTGGGAGGCCTCACTCTACCTGATTTGAGAACCTATTATACAGCTACAGTAGTCAAA
Organism: Elephas maximus indicus; assembly: GCF_024166365.1. NCBI lineage: Eukaryota > Metazoa > Chordata > Mammalia > Proboscidea > Elephantidae > Elephas > Elephas maximus. The sequence continues at coordinate 53,316,558 of NC_064833.1, read as the reverse complement.
ACAGCCTGGTACTGGTACAACAACAGGCACATAGACCAATGGAACAGAATTGAGAACCCAGACATAGATCCATCCACGTATGAGCAGCTGATATTTGACAAAGGACCAGTGTCAGTCAATTGGGGAAATGATAGCCTTTTTAACAAATGGTGCTGGCATACCCGGATATCCATTTGCAAAAGAATGAAACAGGACCCACACCTCACACCATGCACAAAAACTAACTCCAAGTGGATTAAAGACCTAAACATAAAGACTAAAACGATAAAGATCATGGAAGAAAAAATAGGATCAACCCTAGGAACCCTAATACAGGGCATAAACAGAATACAAAACATTACCAAAAATGATGAAGAGAAACCAGATAACTGGGAGCTCCTAAAAGTCAAACACCTATGCTCATCTAAAGACTTCACCAAAAGAGTAAAAAGACCACCTACAGACTGGGAAAGAATATTCAGCTATGACATCTCAGACCAGCGCCTGATCTCTAAAATCTACATGATTCTGTCAAAACTCAACCACAAAAAGACAAACAACCCAATCAAGAAGTGGGCAAAGGATATGAACACACATTTCACTAAAGAAGATATTCAGGCAGCCAACAGATACATGAGAAAATGCTCCCGATCATTAGCCATTAGAGAAATGCAAATTAAAACTACGATGAGATTCCATCTCACACCAACTAACAGGCATTAATCCAAAAAACACAAAATAATAAATGTTGGAGAGGCTGCGGAGAGATTGGAACTCTCATACACTGCTGGTGGGATTGTAAAATGGTACAACCACTTTGGAAATCCATCTGGCGTTATCTTAAACAGTTAGAAATAGAACTACCATACAACCCAGAAATCCCACTCCTCGGAATATACCCTAGAGATACAAGAGCCTTCACACAAACAGATATATGCACACCCATGTTTATTGCAGCTCTGTTTACAATAGCAAAAAGCTGGAAGCAACCAAGATGTCCGTCAACAGATGAATGGGTAAATAAATTGTGGTATATTCACACAATGGAATACTACGCATCGATAAAGAACAGTGACGAATCTCTGAAACATTTCATAACATGGAGGAATCTGGAAGGCATTATGCTGAGCGAAATGAGTCAGTTGCAAAAGGACAAATATTGTATAAGACCACTATTATAAGATCTTGAGAAACAGAAAAAACGGAGAAGAATACATGCTTTTGTGGTTACAAAGGGGGGAGGGAAGGAGGGAGGGAGAGGGCTTTTTATTGATCAATCAGTAGATAAGAACTGCTTTGGGTGAAGGGAAAGACAACACTCAATACAAGGAAGGTCAGCCTAATTGGACTGGACTAAAAGCAAAGAGGTTTCCAGGATTAAATGAATGCTTCAAAGGTCAGCGGAGCGGGGGCTGGGGTCTGGGGAACTTGGTTTGAGGGGACTTGTAAGTCAATGGGCAAAATAATTCTATTATGAAAACACTCTGCATCCCACTTTGAATTGTGGCGCCTGGGGTCCTAAATGCCAACAAGCGGCCATCTAAGATACATCAGTTGGTCTCAACCCACCTAGAGCAAAGGCAAAGGAAGAACACCAAGGTCACACGACAACTAAGAACCCAAGAGACAGAAAGGGCCACATGAACCAGAGACCTACATTATCCTGAGACCAGAAGAACTAGTTGGTGCCCGGCCACAATCGATGTCTGCCCTGTCAGGGAACACAAAAGACAACTCCTGAGGGAGCAGGAGACCAATGGGATACAGACCCCCAATTCTCGTGAACAGAACATACCTAATGGTATGATTGAGACTAGAGGAATCCCAGAGACAATGCTCCCCAGAACGTCTGATGACACAGGACAGGAACCATCCCTGAAGACAAATCATCAGGCATGAAAAGGACTGGTCAGTGGAGGGGGAGAGAGATGCTGATGAAGAGAGAGCTAATTAAATCAGGTGGACCTGGAGAGTGTGTTGGCAACTCTTGACTGGAGGGGGGATGGGAAGATAGAGAGAGAGGGAAGATGGCAAAATTGGCACGAAACGAGAGACTGTAAGGGCTGACTCAATAGGCGGAGAGCAAGTGGGAGAAGAGAGTAAGATGTATGTAAACCTACATGTGACAGACTGATTGGAATGGTAAATGTTCACTTGAAGCTAAATAAAAATTTATTAAAAAAAAAATGAAGGGAAAGAAGCTGTAGTGATTTAGGGCTTTATTTGTTCCCTTCTTAAGACAATCTCTAACAAGATTTTAAGCATATGAGTCCTCTTTTTGAACGGCTATTATTATTGATAGGGACAAACTGAGCCTTCAGTGTCAAAAACACCTAAATTTGTTCTTCGTCCCAGGCACTACCACTCACAAGCTATGTAACATCATCATGTTAACTGCTAAGCTTCAGTTTGCTCTTATTTAAATAAGAATAACAACCAGGACCTTATAGGGCTGTTTTAAGAGTTAAATAAATTTTAAAATGTAAAAAAAAAAAAAAATTGAAGGTGTACCAGATCAGCAGTTATAATTATAGGTTCATGATTTTGTAAGAGTTACAATTTGTAATGGGTTCTTTATCCTATCATCAAATTCACTGATTCTCAACCATATCAGACCAAATGTCCATCTCTCTTTTTATAATAAAGTATTTTTAACTCCCCCTTTACTCACCTTAAATGAAACATCGAAAATATTTCCTACTTATAATTTCAAAAATTCAATAAAATATCCTGGTGTATGTGAAAGAAATACAAGGTAAGTCCTTTATAATAATGTACTTTGCGTATTTCAGCATACAATTGCTTAGCTGAGGTACACTAAACCCCACCCCCAAAACAGAACAAAACAAAACCAGCTGCCCCTGAGTCTATTCTGACTCATGGAAACTTCATGTGTTTCAGCCTCACAGCAACCCTACATGACAGAATAGAACTGCCTCATAGGGTTTCCTAGGCTGTGAGCTTTACGGGAGCAGATCCCCAAATCTTTTATCCCTCAGACCCACTGGTGGGTTTGAATGATGGACCTTTCTGTTAGCAACCGTGTGTTTAAGCATTGAGCCATCAGGGCTTCTTGAGAGTACACTAAAACCCCAAAAACCAAACCCATTGCTGTGGAGTGGATTCCAACTCATAGAGGCCCTATAGGACAGAGTAGAACCACCCCACAGGGTTTCCAAGGAGTACCTGGTGGATTTGAACTGCTGACCTTTTGATTAGCAGCATGAGCTCTTAACCACTGTGCCACCAGGGCTCCTAGAGTGCACGAAAACATACAAAAGAGTAAACAGATGCTGACACTTCTGGATACGATCGCCGTGATGCAGCGGCTACAAATGCAGAATCATAGAGACACGTTTTATGAAGTTCAACATCATTTTTTTTTTTCTTTCTCAGACTGTACTTTTGGTGTATCTAAAAAAATTATCATCAACACCAAATCTCCTAGAGTTAATATTTAGGTATAAAACCCATTTTGAGCTGGTTTTTATTTGGTTGCAAGGTCTGTGTCCAGGTTTATTTTTTCAATATGGATGTTCAATTGTGTCAACACCATTTGTTGAAACGATGATACTTTCTAGATTTAATTGCCTTTGCTTCTTTGCCAAAAAATGAGTTGACTGTATTTGTGTGGGTCTATTTTTGAGCTCTATATTCTGTTCCATTAATCTATTTGCCTGTCCTTTTGCTAATACCATACTGTCTTCATAACTAGAATCATACATTATGTCTTAAAATTGAATGTGTAAGTCTTCCAACTTTCTTCTTCTTCAAAATCTCATTGGTCATTCAGGGCTTTTTTAGAATCAGTTTGTTGATGACTATGAAATAGCTTGCTGAGATTTTGTCTGAGGTTGCATTGAGTCTGTAAGTCAAATTAAGAAGAAATAACATCTTAACAATATTTAGTTTTATAATTTACCAACAAGGGTATCGCTTCATTTATTTAGATCTTTTTTTTTTTTTTAAGTAGTTTTCCACATTTAAGTCCTGTATGTATTTTGTTAGATTTATAGCTAAGTATTTTTGAGTGGTATGCTATGAGTCAGAAATGACTTGATGGCAATGGGCTTGGTTTTGGTATTATAAATTCTATATATATATATATATTTTTATTTCAATTTCCAACTATTCATTGTTGGTGCATAGGAAGGTGGCTTCCTGGATGTAAAACAACAGCAGAGTGGGGCCCCCTGAGACTGTGGTCTCCAGGAGTTCCTCACTGTCCCACTACTCCACAGTTAGCTCCCAGCAATACTTTAAAGTTACCATCCACATGTTCCTGCCAGCTTATGACTCCAGTGGCTTCTTGTCCACATGAATGATCTTGGCTGTGATTCTCTATAATTGTACCTTGAGCTGAAAGCAGAAGTCCTACATATCTTTTAAAATAGCTTATAGTAAAATAAAAATTCTGAAGTTTTCATGAAAGTTGATATATTGAAAAATCAGTACTGTGTATATATTATTTGTTAATAAGCTATATAATTTCTATTAAATTTTGATATGTTGTTGTTATTTGCCACCAGTTGATTCTGACTCATGGTGGCTCAAGGTGTGCAGAGTAGTACTGCTCCAGAGGGTTTTCAAGGCTGTGACCTTTCAGAAACAGATCACCAGCCTTATTTTCCTAGGCACCTCTGGGTGGATTTGAACCACCAGAGTTTAGGCTAGTAGTCATTTAATCACTTTATCCACCCAAAAACTGAAATTTTAATATACTTGAGGGGAAAAAAAGACAAAAAGAAAACATAACTAGCTTCTCTTTCCATTCAGGGGAAAATGGAAATTATTTCATTATCAACATTGAGAAATAGAGAAGCACAGTGCACATAAATGAGACCACAAGTAGAAATAAAAGCAATATGTATTCCTTTCAAATTATCACAGAAATAAAACAGTCTATAGGACTTCTGGTACGTAGGATGCAATATATAGCACAGCTGTCTGATTTCCAATATACCAAATAAGAGACAACAAGAAGAGCAAAGTATAAACAAAAGAATAAACATAAAATCAGGCAAGTACATAATTTCTATTACAGTAAAATCAGCATTAAAAAAGCAGCAAAGGAAGAGGGCAAATAAAACATAAAACAAGACAATAGGAGACAAATAGATGGCACACTCATACAGAGAAACAAAACGCAGCTCTGCAAATACTTCTGCCTTTAGGTTTAAGAGCGTAGGATCAATATAAAGAAATAGAACCGTTGGAAATTTTTAGCACCACTGCCATTCAAAGAAATGCCACAGAGGTTTCAATTTTTTTAATTACCAAGGTTGAATTAATCTGTACTTAATTTTTAAACAATCAGAAATGTCTCTTCTAAAGCCCATATGCAAAAATTGACCATATTTGCTCCCCAAATAAATACCTGTAATACATAAAATTTACAACTTACTTGACCTCTGTTCTTGACCATAATGAATTAAAAGTACGAATCATTAACAAATTTCTGGAAAAAAAAATCAATCAGAAATTAAATAGTGCCATAATATTGAAAAAGAGCATAAAATATATACTCCCAAGCTATTTGTAGAATAATGACTTGTTGTTAAAAAAAAAAAAAAATTTTTTTTAAAAAAAGTGCCATCAATTCAGTTCTGACTCATAGCAACTCTATGTACAACAGAATAATGACTGTACAACAGACTAATGACTGTACAACAGACTAATGACTGTACAGCAGACTAATGACTATACAGCAGGATAATGACTGTACAGCAGGATAATGACTGTACAGCAGGATAATGGCTGTACAACAGAATAATGACTGTACACCTGAATAATGACTGTACAAAAGAATAATGACTGTACAAAAGGATAATGGCTGTATAGTATCAAATTTTATGAGAAGTAGCTGAAGAAACACTTAGTGGAAAACCCCACAACTTTAGATTATTTCATTTTTAGAAACAATTAACTAAAAGAAATGTTCCACGTTGTCATTTCATGAAGTTAGAAAAATATCTGCAAACTCTGCTCAAGTACAAAAAATAAATAAATAAAATTATTTTAACTCATCAGTGGGTTGTGGAAGAAAATCAACCAGACAATAATTAGCATAAGCTTTATTTGAAAATGCTAGGTTTGAGAAGGCTCAAAGAAGCATTTAAGCTTGGGGAAAAAAAGACAGAATTTTCTTGACTACTAACTGAAAGGCTGGTGGTTTGAACCCACCCAAAGGTACCTTGGAAGAAAGCCCTGGCAATCTACTTCCAAAAGGTCACAGACATGAAAATCCTATGGAGTGCAGTTCTAATCTGCAACACATAATGTCGCTATGAGCTAGAATCAGCTTGACGGCAACTATTTTGTTTTGTTTTTGGCAGTGAGTGTCACCTGAATTTCATCTCAGTTTTGAGAATGTTTTCCGAAAAGAAAAAAATTTTACTTGTGAAACTAGCTGCCATTGTTTGTGCAATTTGAATTTCACAGGAGGAGTGGGGAGGAGCATTTAGGGGCTAAGGCTATGTGTAACAGAGATGGGGAGGAATACTTGTGAGGACAAAAACATGAAAGGGCCACAGTGAAAAGTTTTCAGTTCTTCAACATCTCTTACACCGTAAATAACCCTGGTGGCCAGGCTCTAAAATATTCCTTTATGATCCTACCTCCTGATATTCATACTTTTGTATAACCCCTTGCCCTTGAGTGTGGACCCAAAAACCAAAAACCCAAACCCACAGCTGTCAAGATGATTCCAACTCACAGCGACCCTATAAAAAAGGACAGAGTAAAACTGCCCCACAGGGTTTCCAAGGAGCACCTAGTAGATTCAAACTGCTGACTTTTTGGTTAGCAGCCGAACTCTTAACCACTACACCACCAGGGTTTCCAGAGTGTGGACAGGGCCCATAATTTGCTTCTAACTATTAAAATATGTTAAAATTGATGAGATGTCACTTCTATGATTATGTTCTTTTATATGACTCCATCTTGCTAAAAGACTCCCTGTAAATACTCCCCTTGCTGGCTTAATGAAGAAGTGGCCTTGCTGGGAAAATCCACATGGCAAGGAATGGTAAGCATCATTTAGTAGCTGAGGAGGACCTCAGCTGACAGCCAGCAAGAAGCCGGGTTCCTCATCCCTACAACCACAGGAAATAAATTCTATCTACAGTGTGCCTGGGCTTGAAAGTGGACTCTTCTCCAGGCCATTCTACATACACAACCATTAAAGCAATTAAACTAACAAAAGGTGAAAGATAAGAATAGAAACAATTGTCATATAAATAATTTTTACTTGTCCATCTAGCCACTACATATCTGAATTTCAACTAATTCATTCAGAAGTCTCTGAATATTTTTTGGTTAGGAAATTTCAGACATTTATTATTAGACAGAATGTCTGATGATACATTATATTTTATTTAGAATCATAGCTAACAAAACATATTTATTTCTTTATCTTTAATAGAATCTACTTTGAATGGAGGAAAACATTCTTTATCCTGTTAGAATTGCTCTATAATTCTGTGTTCTAGCTTTTGGTAATAACAGAGAAAAGCTTGTTGGAAGCCTATGATTATAGAAGTTGCAGAAAGACAAATCATGGCTGATAATTTGAGGCTTTTAGACCCTTTCATCTTGATAATTAGCAGGTATTTAATGTTTTGTGAACATTTCCAAATTAATCACTAATTAGTCCATTTTTTGTAAGTCATGTCAATCCTATTACATATTTTGTTGTAAGAAAAAAAAATACAAGATAAGAAGTCTTTCTTAGACCTCTTTAGTAACGACAATGTTTTAGAGATATTCAGTACTGAAGAAAAAAACAATACCGAATGCTTTGAAAGAAGTTTAATGCACTTCCGTCTTGGTGGAGCTTGGAGCAATTCTAAAGAATTTGTGCAATATTCCTAAATCAGCTTACAATATAGTGAGGCAAAGATTATCTGTCGTTATTGAAACTATGACCTTACATTTTTGTGAGGGGCTATAATAGCCACCAATGGGTTTGTGCTGTGTAAGTAGATTTTAGAAATTTGGTGAAGGAATATTTATTTGGCTATTATAAAGACAATGAATATAGCGCAAAGTTCCGAAGAAAGAGTGAAAATGCTTTAAAATTCCTGAAGTATTGTTGATGGAGAGTTGGAATCCATGCAGGAAGCAGAGTGACTCTTAGTGGAGAAGCATGTAAACTTGTATCTCTCTTAAAAAAAAAAAAAAAAAACGCTAAAATACGCAGTTATTTAATTTTACTTACTTTTTTATTTGTTTTTATAATTTATTTAATTTTTTGTTATTGTTGAGAACATACACAGCAGAATGTACACCAATTCAACGACTTCTACCTGTGCAGTTCAGTGACACTGGTTACATTCTTCAAGTTGTGCAACCATTCGCACCCTCTTTTTCCAAATTGTTCTTCCCTTATTAACAGAAACTCACTGCCCCCTAAGTTTCCTATCTAATATCTCCAGTTGCTGCTGTCAATCTATCTTTTTATTATATTCTGTTCCTCCCTTTTCTGAAGTGGTGTTTTATTCCTATCATCCATGCATTTTTATACAAAAGAGCAAATGAGGGACATTTGTTCAGTTGACCTGGAAGTAGATGTTTTGTGGATGTGGTCGTTTCATTCGAATGAAATGATAAAGACTTCTTAGCTGAGCTTGTTAGGATAGAATTCATGATAAGAAGGTATAGCTCTTCTGTACAAATCACTTGACATTACCCTGGCTAGAGAATGAATCTCTTACTTTGTTATTGGAAACATAGCATTGACAGACTTACACTAAATTATAGAAGACATAAATATTTGAACCAAGTACAGAATTCAGAAACTTATCTCAATGGATATTTTTGTGCAAGTTTCTAGAAATGGACCTTTTGAAAGTCTATAAAATAACCCTCTGAATGATTGCAAAGAAGAATGACAACACACACTAGATAAATTAGGCAACAATGAAGAGCTGGTCCATAGGATAAGTTTGTCAAGAAAATAAAGCGATCACATGAATATGCCCAGAAGAGAGATCAGTTATAGGAACTAACTAGCTATAAAAAAAAAAAAAAAACTCTTTATCGATTAAGAACTGCTTCCTGAAAAAAAGAATATGCACTTACAAAAACAAAATAGAAGATTTACAACTAGATACAATAAAAGAAACATCAGAGCTGTTACCCGCATTTATCCTTTTTTTAAACCATTCAGTGCACTTTTTTTTCCCAGTTGTTATTTCTTTAGATTTCTACAGACTGTAAGCCTGATATTTGGGCCTCATGCCTGCTGTAATCATGTCTTTTTTCATTTACCATCATACTTTAAGCAGTTATTCATCTGTGTAAACATGGTACTTCTTTAATGTCTGTGATCAATTTTCCTCTTACTGAATGGGGAGACAAACTTCATGTGTCTCTCCAAAGGCAATAATTGCATGAAATTTGAAATCACCTTATGGCTAGGAAATATTCCTGAGCTTCTTTGAAAAGATAAGTAAGTGTTGGTTTACACCAGAAAACACCTTAATTTTGATATGTAGTCTATCATTGAGAACAGAATTAAGTAAATATAAAAGCTGTTATACAACTTTAAGATATGTCACTCAGTTAAATATAAACACGAGGTGAACACATTCCTTCTAATAATCTGTTTCTTTTCCTTCTTTTTGTTATTGCCTACCTTAATAATTTAAAAACTATTCTAATATGCCTTCCTAAGACTTTTACTTCAGTATTCATTGGCAAGAATTTAGAAATACCCTTGATTATCAAATACATTTTTTTAAAAACATAATAAGACCTAGTCAGTTGCTTAATTAATCTAAGTGGGATCAGGATCCCTTTGATAATTCTCAGTTAAGAAAAAACAAATAGACAACATACACACATGTACCAAAATCCCTGAATCCCATCTATGAGAGGTCTATGAATCTGAGGTTAGTACTTCATACTCTCAGGGAATTTCATACTGATAACGAACCTGAATTATCCTCTCCCGAGTACACCAGATATGTTGCTTGAGTGGTGCAAACACTTTGCACTCCACTACTAACCTAAAGTTTGGTGTTTCAAATCCACCCAACAGCAGCATCATGGAAGAAAGCCCCAGCGATCTGCTTCAGGAAAGATTACAGCCAAGAAAACCCTATGGAGGAGTTCTGCTCGTAACTCACCGTGAGTTGGAATCATTTTGGCAGCTGCAAGTTAAGTTCACTATAAAAGCCTATGAGGAGCCCTGATGGAGCAGTGATTAATCCCTCTGCTGCTAACAGAAAGGTCAGCAGTTTGAACCTACCAGCCGTTCCACGGGAGAAAGATGTGGCAGTCTGCTTTCATAAAGCTTAAACCAAAACAAAACCAAGCTCATTGCTGTTGAGTCAATTCTGACTCATAACGACCTATAGGACAGAGTAGAACTGCCCTGTAGGGTTTCCAAGGAGTGGCTGGTGGATTCAAATTGCCGACCTTTTGGTTAGCAGCCAAACGCTTAACTACAGCCTTGGAAACCCTATGGGACAGTTCTACTCTGTTCTGTAGGGTTGTCATGAATCAGAATCAACTCAATAGCAATGGGTACAAAAGCCTAAGAAAAAATTAAGAGGAAAAGATCCACTAATAACGTTGGAAACTGAAGGAGACAAGCTGAAGATGTACCAGAGGATGAGAAGATTTGTAATATTTGAAGTGTTAAAGAAGTTTGAGAGTTAAGCTACATGGTTTTTGGACACTGTCAATTTTGTGTAAGAAGAAAGAAATCTAGGTCAAATACAAATCTCTGATCCTAGCTTGGGCAAATAGAATGTGGAACAAAGAGAAAATCTAGAAGCCTTTCTTCCACACTACAGAAGAGTACTTTTTACAAACGTCAATGCCCGATATGGTGCAAGGTTAGAAGATTCCTTTTATCTAGTACTAAGTTGTCACTTCAGGGGTAAAGCATTGGATCTTACACACAAAAGCATTGTTGTTATTGTTGTTAGTTGCTGTTGAGTTGATTCCTATTCATGGTGACCCCATGTGTGCAGAGTAGAACTGCACTCATAAAGTTTTCAAAGCTGTGACCTTTCAGCAGCAGATCGCCAGGCCTGTCTTCCAAGGTACTTCTGAGTGGGTTCCAACCACCAAGCTTTAGGCTAGTAGGAGAGCATTTAAGCATTTGTGCCTCCAAGGGACTCATGCTTAGAATTTAGAGAAAGCTTAAGGACAGTGATTTTGCTGTTGTACTGTACATTAAAAAGCAAACAAACACACAAAAAATTGTCTTTAAGTCGATTCCGACTCATAACAACCCTATAGGGGAACTGCCCCATAGGGCTATAGTCTTTACAGAAGTAGATTGCCACATCTTTCTCCTGTGGAGTGGCTGGTGGGTTTGAACTGCTGACTTTTCTGTTAGCAGGTGAACTCTTAACCACTGTGCCTCCACGGCTCCTTTTCATTCTGTACATATGTATGTACATAGGCATTGCATGTTACCTATATTATACATACATATTGACTTCATATTAATTATGCATTTTAAAGTGAATCCTAGTTCACTTTCAAACTGTCTTAAATTCCATTTCTTGTGCTAATATGATAGAGAAACAAATGTTCAAAGATTATTTTTGAACATTCAGAACTAGGGTGACAAAATTTAAGGGCTGTTGTGGCACCAAAGAATCCCTAGGTGGCACAAACAGTTAAGTGCTTGACTACTAACCTAAAGGTTGTAGCTTTGAGCCTACCCAGAGGCACCTGGAAGAAAGTCCTGGCAATCTGCTTCCAAAAGGCCCCAGCCATCAAAAACCCCATGGAGTTCAGTTCTACTCTGAAACACAGGGTGTTGCCATGAATTGAAATCAACTGGTCTTTTTTTTTTTTGGAGGTGGGGAGTTAGTAGTGAAAATGAAATGTTTGGTCATGCCATAACTGGGTTGTCCCATGATATCACAAGGGTACCCATACCTGTGCCATCTGAGCTACGTTCTCATCTGGGCCCAGGTTCCTTTCCCAAGGGCACATGATTGTAGTAGAATTCAGTTCCTTCTGGTTGTAGGACTGAGGTCCAAGTTTCCTTGTTTGCTGTCAGCCAGGGGCCACTCTCAGCTCTTACAGGCCATCTGCAGTTGCTTGCCATGTGGCCATTCTGTCTTCAAAGCCAACAATGGAGGATCTCTCTTATATTGAATCCTTTTCACACTTTGAACCTCTGACCTCCTCTGTCTCTTACCTTTAGAATCAAATTTAAGTCTTCCTCTCATCAGGTCAGGACCACCTAGATAGTCTCCCTTTCTTACCTTAATTGTGCCATATAACATAATCACAAGAGTAAAATTCATCATATATGCAGTCTCAGGGATTATGCCAGATATATCCACTGGGCATTAGGTATCTTTAGACCATCAAGGAATTCTGTCTACCATAAAAAGTAATAAAAAAAATAAAACTTGAGGGTAACAGTTCATTATAATATACCTATCCCTGAAGAATATCCTATGCTGATGAAAATTCACTTATACATTGTATTAAGTATAATACAAGTAGGGTGCCTTACATATTGGCTCACTTTGGACAGTACCAAAAGACCATTGTGTGTTATTCTCCTTCCAATGAATTGTTTTCTGCCATATATTTAGATTCTTGAATTCTCCAAATTATACGAATACCACCTAAATGCATCAGTGTCTTCTTTGTCAGTTTGCAGTCTAAAAATAACTTCAAATAATGGCTAAAACTTTGCTCTTGTTAGGTTGTTGTTGCTTGCCATCCAGTCGATTCCAATTCATATTGACCCTATAGGACCAAATAGAACTGTCCCATAGGGATTTCTAGGCTGTAACCATTATGGGAACAGATTGCCAGGTCTTTTCTTCCTTGGAAAGGGAGATGGATGGAACCGCCGACCTTTTCGTTAGCAGCCAGCAATTAACCCTTGATCCAATAGGTTTTCTTTCTTGTCAGATAGATGGATTAAAAAAATTAAATCCAAAAAGGCTTCTCAAGTCTATCAGATCTACCAAAAGAGACTTGGAGAATAAATTGTTCACAATGCTTTAGGGAGAAAAAGGCTACTCAAGGGAGAACATTTTAGCAGGGGGCAAAATGATCCACCAGTCGGAAATAGCAAAAGAATTGCCAGGAAGAAAACAATAAGGTGTAGTATTTAATAACAGCAAATGGAGAGTTCTTTATTAAGAACTAGTGCTTCATTTCTAAACTGGTTCATTGATTACTGGATATTTCCCCCAGAGTATCTTTAATGAATCTCCATTAGGTAGACTTTAGTCATTCTTGAAGTACAGGTAATCCCTGAATTATGACGTATTTGAAGGACAACAAACTGCACTTAACAGTCTTCTGTTGTTTGTTTGTTTGTTTTTAGTACCTCTTATTGTTAGTAGTATGAACTACATACAATGTTGCTGTGTGTAATTTGCTGATGTTATCATTCTCAGATGTTCACTTAAAAATGTTTATATGTCATGTCTCCAACCCTCAAGGACAAAATCAAATTTAGAAAGGTACTGACAATAAAAGGCAATAGTATTGAAAACTAAAAAGAAGAGGTATTAGACTTAAGTCAGTACCGACATAACAGAGTCATCGAAATAGAGCCTAGTTGTAAGTTGGGGACTAGGTGTAATTACAAAGAATTTCCAAATATAATTAAAAGTTAGATTGAGTTTTATTAAATGAAAATAAGTGTGATAAAATAAGCATTATTTTCTTGTTAATGAGCTACTGACTGGGCAGTGGAAAGCATCTAGGAGTTCACGGGGGGTGCAAATACTTACAAATAGTTAAACACTTGACTAACCAGAAGGACGGAAGTTTGAATTCAACCAGAGGCTCCTGGGAAAATAGGTCTGTAGATCTACTTCTGAAAAATCGGCTATAGAAAACCCTATGGAGCATAGTTCTGCTCTGGATGCCATGAGCTGGAATTGACTTGACAACAACTTGGTTTGGTATTGGTTTAGAAAGCGATAGAGAGAGGTAAGAAGTCTAGGAATAGAAAGTCATTAAACCAGAAAATATATTTAATTCATGATTAGACTTCTTAGACAACTTGATTTAAATGTGGCTCATCAAGGAATAATGGTTTTTATGGTATCCTTTTTTTTGGGCATGTGTTTAGGCTATATTGCTGGGCTGATAAAATATGTAACAGGAAACAAAGAATTAAGTTCCTGGTTATCTGAGTCAAACCCATTTGGTTGGCTAATGTTTCAATAAAACCCACAAACCAAACAACAACAACAACAACAAAAAATCCTCCCACTTTAAACACCTCAATGATGAAAAAAACATGAAGAAAAACAAAACGAAGAATGATTTTTTCTTATTGTACTTTAGATGAAGATTTACAGAACAAACTAGCTTCTCCATAAACATTTAGTATACATATTGTTTTGTAACATTGGTTGCCAACCCCATGACATGTCATCGTTCTCCCCTTCTCGACCTTGATTCCCTATTACCAGCTTTCCTGTCCCCTCCTGCCTTCTCATTCTTGCCCCTGGGCTGGTGTGCCCATTTAGCCTCATTTTGTTTTATGATTCTGTCTAATCTTGACTGAAGTGTGAACCTTGGGAGTAACTTCATTACTGAGCTAAAAGAGTGTCTGGGGGCCACACTCTCAGGGTTTCTTCAGTCTTTGTCAGACCACTAAGTCTGGTCTTTTTTTTTTTTTTTTTTGGTGAGTTAGAATTTTGTTCTACATTTTTCTACAGCTCTGTCTGGGACCTTCTATTGTGATTCCTGTCAGAGCAGTCAGTGGTGGTAGCTGGGCACCATCTTGCTGTGCTGGACTCAGTCTAGTACAGGCTGTAGTACTTTGTGGCCCATTAGTTCTTTGGACTAATCTTTCCCTTGTGTTTTTGGTTTTCTTCATTCTCCAGGGTGAGACCAGTGTACCTTAGATGGCTGTTCGCAAGCTTTTAACACCCCAGAGGCTACTCACCAAAGTAGACTGTAGGACATTTTCTTTATAAACTATGTTATGCCAGTTGAGCTAGATGTTCCCCAAGACCATGGTCCCCACAGCCCTCAGCCCAGTAATTTGGTCCCTCAGGGAATTTGGATGTGTCTATGGAGCTTCCATGACCTTGCCTTAGACAAGTTGTGCTTGTTTCCCCAGTATTGTGTACTGTCTTACAACAAAGAGTAATGTGATGGGCTAAAATCCAAATGAAGAGTTCTGTAAATGAGAAAAAGAAGAGAGTTGCAAAACTGCGGAGTCTGAAGGCACAGTATGCCAAACTGTAGTGAGGAATTATGAAGAGGGAATTAAGCTCCTTTAAGTTAAAAAAAATAAAGCTCTCAGCAATATTTTGAAGGAAGAGTATACCTTTATATGCTGATTAGGGAAGTAGAAAGGTCAGTGTCTCGAAGTTTCAAGTTAAGAGGCTACAAAAGAAGAGCAAAATAAATGCAAGTAATTAGAAGGAATGGGATACGAAAGATAAAAGTAATCAATGGAATAGAAACAAACAATTGAGAAAATTGACAAAACTGAAAGTTGTTTATTTGAAAAGATTTTTAAAAGTTGATAAGATGTCAGAAAACACAAAAGTATCAGTATCAGGGATAGAAGGATGGTTATCACATTATCACTGCAGATCATTTAGAAATTATGGAATAATAATTTAAATTTTATTAAAAAACTAAAAAATTGAGGTAAAATGGGAAAAATTACTAAAAAAATTGAACTTGACATAAAATAACATGAAAAATCTAAAAGCCCTATATCTATTAAAGAAATTGAGTTTGTTAACAAATGACTTCCCACCGAAGAAATTCCAAGTCAGGTTGTTTCACTGATAATTACATACAGCATTCAAAGAAAGTAATGTTGGCTACACAAAAAGTCATCAATAAATAAGGAGAGGGAATGCTTCCTAATTTATTTATTGCAGTTAACATAGCCCTAATAATAAATCTGGCAAAGGCATTACAGAATATTATAAGAAAACATCCCTCATGAATATAGGTGCAAAAATCCTTAGCAAAATATTAACAAATTGGATTAACAGTGCACAAAAAAAATAATTTATAATGACTAAGCGGGGTTTTCAATTTTAATCTTCAATTTCTTCATCCTTTACCTTAGTGGTTGGTGAGTAAATTTGAATAATATTTGTATTAAGTGGTTTTCCTTGTAGGCATATGGATGTTATTCTGTAACTGACAATGTTGTACTTCAGGATAGATTTTGAAATGTTCTTTTTGACGATGAATGTAATACCATTCCTCTTCAATTTGTCATTCCCAGTAAAACATATCATACCATTCTCTGATTCAAAATAGCCCAGACCAGTCCATTTCAGCTCACTAACACCTAGGATATCAATGTTTGTGTTCCATTCCTAATTTTCCTAGATTCATACTTTATACATTCCACATTAATGGATGTTTGCAGCTGTTTCTTCTCATTCCGAGCCTTGGCACATTAGCAAATGAAGGCCCCAAAAGCTCGACTCCATCCATGTCATTAAGGTCAACTTCTACTTTGAGGAGACAGCTCTTTCCCAGTAGTATTTTGGGTGCCTTCCAACCTAAGGGGCTCATCTTTCAGCACTAAAAAGTTTTGCAGTTTCTTGTCAATGTAATATGGCATGAAAAAAGAAATAAAAATTATAACAATTGGGAAGGAAGAATAAAGCTGTTTCTATTTGCAGACAACATGATTGTTTACATAGAAAATCATAAGGAATCTACAAAACAACTAAGGAACTAATAAATAAATTTGGCCAGTAACAGAACACAAAGAAAATATTTTTAAAAATCCAATATAATTTTTATATTCTATGAGTAAATAAAGAGATTATTACTCTAACACCAGTATGTACTCTAACACTGGGTATGTATGAGTATGAAACACTGTATGACATCTAAATAAAAAATAACAGAAGACCTGGGAATTTATTCAAGAGTAAGGTAAAACATAAGCCTCTTTTAGACAGACAAATGTTAATTAAACTTGTTTACCACTACTCTTATAATTCTATTAAGAAACGCACTGAAAAAAATATGTAAATTCAGAAGGTATTAGAGGAATACAATAAATTGAGTTGAACCAGAAATAGATAAAATATGTTGGTAAATTAAGGGCATAGAGTAATAAATAAAATTTTAACAAAATGGACTTAAAAAAATATGTAATCTTTTGTATAAAATTACCAACTCACGAGTATAAATAGATATTAAAAACACATAACTACTTTAAGAAATATTAAAACACTTTTCTTAGAAATGACAGAATGAATAGACAAAAACTGAATATGGAGGTAGAAGCATTGAAAAATAACAATTAACAAGCTTGGTCTAATAAAGAAATATTTCATTGAAGGGCACAAGTTGTAAATTTTCTGCTCTCTACCCAAAATTTTCTTTAAATGGCTTGTATTATTGAATACTAGCCTGTGGAAAAAATTTAGATTGGTGGTTATGTTCTTTAGCACTTTTGTATATTACTCTATTGAGTTCTAGTTATTATTATTATTTGTGAAAGGCCTATTAATCGAAGTATTGTTAATTTGTATACATCTTTTTTTGTTCTTTCTAGTTGCTTTTACTTAATTTTTTGGTGCTCTATAATTTCACATAATGTGTCTAAGTACGGGTTTCTTTTCAATCTTTCAATTTCCTGGTCATCTTCAGTTGCATCTAACCTTATTATTAGGCTTTCTGTTGAGCTTCCAATTTTAGTGGCTGTATTTACGCAGAATAAGGGGATACTGCATGATTTAAAATCAGGAAAGGTGTGCATCGGGAGTGTATCCTTTTACCATACTTATTCAATCTGTATGCTGAGCAAATAATTTGGGAAACTAGACTATGTGAAGAAGAACTCAGGATCAGGATTGGAGGAAACCTCATTAACAGCTGTAATAGATTGAATTGTGTCCCCCCAAAATATATGTCAACTTGGTTAGGCCATGTGTGGTTGTCCTCCATTTTGTGATTTTCCTGTGTACTATAAAAGAGCATTAGGGTGGGATGTAACACCCTTGTTCAGGCCACATTCCTGATACAACATAAAAGGATTTTCCCTGTGGTGTGGCCTGCACCACCTTTTATCTCTCAAGAGATAAAAGGAAAGGGAAGCAGGCAGAGAGTTGGGAACCTCATACTACCAAGAAAGCAGCACCAATAGCAGACCGCGTCCTTTGGACCCGGGGTTTCTGCACCTGAGAAGCTCCTTGACCAGGGGAAGATTGAGGACAAGGACCTTCCTCCAGAGCTGACAGAGAGAGAAAGCCTTCCCATGGAGCCAAAGCCCTGAATTTGGACTTGTGACCCACTAGACTGTGAGAAAATAAGTTTCTCTTTGTTAAAGCCATCCACTTGTGGTATTTCTGTTATGACAGCACTAGATGACTAAGATAATGAACGGCCTTCAGTATGGATTACACCTCAACATAAAGAAAACAAAAACCCTCACATCTGGACGAATTAGCAGCATCATGATAAATGGAAAAAAGATTGAAGCTGCCAATGATTTCCTTTTACTTGAATACATGATCAATGCCCATGGAAGAAACAGTCAAGAAATCAAATGATGCATTGAATTGGGAAAATCTGCAGCAAAATACTTCTTTAAAAGTGTTAAAAAGCAAAGATGTCACTTTGAGGACTAAGCTGTGCATGACCCAAGCCATGGTATTTTCAATTGGCTCATATGCATGAGAAAGCTGGACAATGAATAAGGAAGACTGAAGAACTGATGCCTTTTAATTATGGTGCTGGCGAATAATATTGAACATATCATGGGTTGCCAGAAAAAGAAACAAATCTGTCTTGGAAGAAGTACAGCCAGAATGCTCCTTAAAAGCAAGGATGGTGAGACTTTGTCTCACATACTTTGGACATGCTATCAGAAGGGACCAGTCCCTGGAGAAGGACATCACGCTTGGTAAAGTGAAGGGTTAGTGAAAGAAAGGAAGACCCTCAAGGGAATGGATTGACACAGTGGCTGCAAGGATGGGCTCAATCACAGCAGCAATTGTGAGGATGGCACAGGACCAGGCAGTTTTTTTTTCTGTTGTACGTAGAGTCCCTTTGAGTTGGAACTGACTAGACAGCACCTAAAAACAACAACAATGTTTATACATACTTGCCTTGAGTTCTCTGTCAGGTTTTCATTCTTTTATCTTAAATACTTAGGGATCTCATTTCTACTGTTTATTCTGTCTGTTTCCTTTTTTAGGTAGTGGGTTGTTTCCTCATTTACTTTATAATTTTTATTGTGAACTCATCTTTAGTGGGAGTTTTCTTTTCTTCTTCCTTATTTAATGTTTAATTTGATTGTGGCCTGGGTTGTGCTGGAAGTGTCATTCCCAAATAGTTTTACTTTGTTTTTTCCAGGAGCTGGAGGTTGGGGCCAATTTATTAAAAGTCCATCATAGGTTCCTACCCAGTGCCCCAGTGCCGTCGAGTCCTAGGACCAGGTTTTTTGTTGCTTTTGAGCTCTAAACTGATGTGAGACGGAGGCCTGGGGTTGTGAATTCTAGGATAAACCTGCGCCAGAAACAGAGCAGTTTTTTTTTTTTCCTCCCTACTCTGTTATTGGCCAGATTATTAGGTCTACTTGTTAGTGAAAGTTAATCTCTTCAAAGGTTCTTGGCTTTATATGAGGATTTTGATTTCAGGTCCTCACTTCTGTAAGATTCAAGGACTCGCAACTCATCCCCATACTCAGTGTTAATGACCTCAGGTACTGTTATGGATTGAATTGTGTCCCCCTAAAATCTGTATCAACTTGATTAGGCCATGATCCCAGTACTGTATGGTAGTCCACCATTTGTGATCTAATATGATTACCCAATGTGTTATAAATCATAACCTCTATGATGTTACTGATGCAGGATTGGAGGCAGTTATGTTTACAAGTCAGGACTCAACCTACAGGATTAGTTTGTACCCTGAGTCAATCTCTTTTGAGATATAATAGAGAGAAGTGAGCAGAGAGAAGAGGGGTTTCATACCACCAAGAAAGAAGTATCAAGAGCAGAGCACTTCCTTTGGACCTGGGGTTCCCGTGCTGAGACACTCCTAGACCAGGACAGGATAGATGACAAGGACTTCCCCCCAGAGCTAATGGAGAAAGAAAGCATTCCCTGGGAACTGGTGCCCCGAATTTGGACTTCCAGCCTCCTAAACTGTAAGAGAATAAATTTCTGTTTGTTAAAGCCATGTACTTGTGGTGTTTCTATTATAACAGCACTAGATAACTAAGACAGGTACCAAGACCAGTAAACCCTCTTCCAAGGCACCTGCAATATAACTACACACCTTAATTGCTGTAGTTTACAATATCTTCTTCAATTTTGTAGCATATATGTTCTTTCTTGTGAACTCCATTCCATCCTTAAAATGATTGGGAATAAAAACAACAACAACATGCATTTCATCCAAGATTTCCAGGTGTCTCTAGGGGAAATTTTTCAGGTTTTTTAGTCTGCAATGTGCCTTTAACCTGAAGCCAGGAAATAGTTTCCAAAGACCATAAATACAATTTTTATAATTATTAAGTTTATGAGTTCTATTCTATATTTAAGACACATCTTTGTTGTATCAATTCCTTATTTTTTAAAAATTCAGAATGTATCTAATTTTAGCTGTTATGAAAATGGCTATCATGAACATCTTTGAATATTGGAAATCAGTATGCCTGGAATCTGAGACTACCTAGTAACCCACATAAAAAGATATTTTTCTGTTCATGAAAATAGAGGTAATTAGAAGAATATCACCATTGTTTTGGATGAAAGTATGCCAAGATCTGTGTGCCATTTTCAGGTAATAAGCTGTATAATTGCAGTGAGGGAGACAAACTTACAATGTCACTCCGTGTTGCTTGTGAATCATTTTTTCTTCATTTATTGATATGTGTCTGTTCATCAGTTTTAGTTATACAAAAGCGAAGGAAAATTTTCATTCATCTTTGTCCCAAATAAATTCTTTTTCAAGTTTGGACCAGAAGTCATTAGAACTTTTAATTATTTCATATATATATATGAAATAAACCAAGAGATAGATTCCCATTTTCGTACATCTGGGAACTGATACCTGGTTGCCTCATAGGGTCTGAGCATCAGGACCGGACAGCACTCCTTGTTTATCACCATCATCATTGTTAGTAAATTAGCATATTCTTTAGCAGGGGATGGGAAACTATAGCAGTGGGTCAAACAGATGAGACTGTTTCTGTGTGGTTCTTGAGTTAAGAGTATTTTCGCATTTTTTAGATGGCTGAAAAAATCAAAGGAACAGTAATGTTTCTGAGATAAGAAAATTGTTTGAGGGCCAAGCCGAGATGCTGGACTATTCAGATGCACTAAGCCATCCATCTGCAACAAAGACCCGAAAAATCAAGTAAAACATATACAGATGTCAATCTTGGAACCCTGAACCTTAAATAAAGCATTAGATTGGAAGGCACAAAAAAACTGATAGAAAAAGGCAAACAAGTAGAGATAAGGAATGTAGGTTCTCAGCTGATTGGCATGACACAATGTGACCATCTTGGAATAAAGCCAACAGCCCTGAAAAAAGAACTCAGAAAGGCACGTTCATGGAATTCCAAATAGGAGATAGAGGTACAGTGTGAACACACCCAGAACTAAATAAGACCATGTTTGCTGGCTGGAGCTCCAGAAAGTGCGGAGATACTCTCACACAGTAACCACGGGAGCACGCTCCTACTACCACCATCCCTCTGGTGAATTGCAGAAAGAACTGCCCTATCCTGGCAGCCCCAACTGCCGGGCACCACAGTACAAACCCACCCTATTGTCCAACTCTATGTAGCCTCATCTGCCCCTCCTTTTGCCCCACTCCTGCTCTCTCCACTGCTCCACTACGTGCTATGGCCCTGAGTGGAATCGGCTCAGTCCCCAGACCCCTCTGGGCTGACCCTGGCACTGCCCCACCACAGGCCGCAACACTGAACAGAACTGGCTAGCCCCCAGATGCCCCCTGCCAACTCTGGCCCCACCTCACCACATGCCATGGCCCTGAGAAAAACCAGGCTGACCCCCCAGGCCCACCTTCTGTCAGCCCCAGCCCTGCTACATGCCAGGGCCCCAAGTAGAATCTGTCCTGCTCCAGCTATGGGCCCAGTTTATGCAGCAGACAAATGACCCATCCTCACCGCTCCCCCTGATATACAACAGCTGAAAAACCAGCCCAGCCACCTGGACAAGGTAGTGAGAACTGTCATGCTCACAGCAAGCAACAAAGCATGCCCAGACAGCCTCTCCAGGCATAACCAAACAAAACAAAAAATCAGTATGAAACAAACATCTACAATCAGTAAATGAAGAAAATAATACCTGAATGTCTTAGAGACAGCAGACAATATCAAAACATATATTAAAAAAAGAAAGACAAAATGGTTCCAGTAAGTGATGAAAATAAAGCATCAGGTGACCTTCTGGTAGAAGAAAAGTCACTGAAACTACCTAATAAAAAATTCAAAAGTCTAATATTCAGGGTTCTCCAAGAGAAAAATGAAGACCAAAATTCAGATTCACAAAAAATAGACCAGTCTTACTGGTCTGACAGAGGCTGGAGAAACCCCAAGAGTATGGCCCCCAGGCACCCTTTTAACTCAGTACTGAAGTCACTTCCGAAGTTCACCTTTCAGCCAAAGATTAGACAGGCCTGTAGCACAAACAATAACACACATGAGGAACATGCTTTGTGGTTCAATTATGTATATGAGACTAAATGGGCACACCAGCCTAAAAGGAAAGACAAAAAGACAGGAAAGGACAGAAAAACTGGATGAATGGAAACAGGGAGCTGGGGGTAGAGATGAGGAGAGTGTTGACACTAGCAGAGATGGCAACCAATGTCATGAAACAATCTGTGTATTAATTGTTTAATGAGAAACTAATTTGCTCTGTAAACTTTCAAATAAAGCACAATTAAAAAAAAGAAAATTATTTGAAATTCAATTTCAGTGCTCTTAAATATAGTGTTATTAGAACATAGCCATACTCATCCATTTATGCATTGTCTATGGCTGCCATTGTACTACAACAGCAGAGTCCAGAGTCATGCTGTTATCTCTGAACCTTATGACCCACAAAGCCAAAATTATTATCAGGCATTTCCTGAAAAAGTATTCCTGCTCAACAGTAACCATGGGTCCCGCTACTGTTCATATTCTTGAAGACTCTCACTACCTGAGAATGGCAAGTATACCCACCCACTGCCGTCAAGTCAATTCAATTCAGTCAAGTCAATTCCGACTCACAGTGACCCCTGTAAAGTTTCCAAGGCTGTAAATCTCTACAGAAGCAGACTGCCACAATTTCTTCCATGGAGCCACTGGTGGTTTCGAATTGCCAACCTTTTGGTTAGCAGTTGATAGCTTTAATCACTGCGCCATCAGGACTCCTTATGGCAAGTATACAGAGGTCAGTATCTTGCATGATTTAACCATCAGGAAACAAAGGGTTACCCTTTAGCTGAAACCGTGTAACTGGCCTCAGTCTCTTTGTACAGTCATGTGACTTTCAATTTACTCTGATCACAAGTACTAAGATGCAATATACACTGAAGAGAAGAAATAACCAAAATGGCATGTCCTAAAAAACATGTCCTTGAGCTTGTCTGATGATTTTCTTAACTTATGTTTCTGAAGCAAGACCAGATTGTACAGACTTTTAAGGTTTCGATGCATATTGCACCACTCTTATTTGTAAAGATAATGCCAAATTTAGCTCCCATTTGAGGAGTTAAAAACCAATGATTTTCCCATACTCTTAGCCATCAAGACTTTTCTGACTCATGGTGACCCCATGTGTTACAGGGTAGAACTGATTTACGGAGTTTTTTTGGCTGTACAGGCAGTCCTCTGGTTACAAACATCCAATTTATATACAACCTGTAGTTAAGAACCAACTCCTGTAAAGCCTATTATGGTATTTTTTACTCAAATAATGTGTGCCTTTTACATTTGTTTGCCAACTGTGTCCTCCCCCCACAAGGTATTTTCATAAATGTGCTATGCTAATTTTTTTTACAACAACATGTAAAAAAAATATTAACATGTGGTGCTTATGAAAATAGCTCATGGGGGAGGGTGCTGTTGGCAAACGAACGTAAAAGGCGCACATGATTTGCATAAAAATACGGTATATTAAAAATTCAAGGTACAGGCAGTCCCTGGGTTATGAGCATCTGACTTACATACTACCCACAATTATGAACCAATCCCTGCAAATCCTATTATATTAAAATTTTGAGGTATATACGCTGGTTCATAATAATAAAAGGGTGTTACTTTGAGACGTGTCAAAACTTTCTTATTATTACCGTATTATGTTAAAGATGTTTTAGGGTATCTGAAAATGTTTCTTTAGTATTTTTTATTCATAGAAAGGTACACTGTATACTATATAGTAAGACAAACATTTGACTGATGTCAGATATGAACCGTATCTGTCATGACTTACATACAAATTCAACTTAAAGAGAGATTTAGGAATGAAACTCACTTGTACTCTTGGCAGTGCCTGTAATCTTTACAGAAGCAGATCACCAGGGCTTTCTTTTGTGCTGCTACTGGGTGAATTTGAATCACCAACCTTTAGCTTAGTAGCCAGGATACAGGGACTTGACCACGTATGTATATCTATATATCTATACACACACACACACAAACACAAAACACTTGTTGCTGTTGAGTTGATTCCAACTCATTGCAACCCTATAGGACAGACAAGAATTGCCGCATGGGGTTTCCATGGAGTGGCTGGTGGATTTGAACTACCAACCTTTTTGTTAGCAGCTGAACCCCTAATCACACTGCGCCACCATAGATAGACAGAAAGATAGATAGGCAGACAGATAGGTAGATACATATATTTCTTCATTCCAATTGATAATTGAAAAAATTATCATGTTGCTTAATATTAGTTCTTCAGTTCTTATTTATGTGTTCACGTATATTGCTTCTATTAGTATTTCTTCAATTTTAGATATCAATTATATGTGAATATTTGTACTACATGAAAAATTATTCAACATGAAAAGTGTTTTACATCTGTGATACCAATTGCCAAAATCTGAAATTGTTTATATTTTGGCTTAAATCACACAGTACGGCATCATTCTCTTACCAGTAGTAGTTAACAAAAGTTCAGTCACGGTAATTCTGACTCAATGTTAAACTTAATGGTGGCTTTTTGCTTTGAATTCTTATTTTAATGACATTATATACCACAATACCGTTGATATCTAATATCTAGGCTCAAATCTCAGAAGTTCTAAATTCTTACCAAATGCTGTCAATTGAGTTAATTCCCAGCATATGTACGATTTTATGTGTATAAAACCATTGCCATCAATTTGATTCTGATACATATACAAATGTATATGCCGTTGAGTCAATTTTGACTCATAGTGACCCTACAGGACAGAATAGAATTGCCCCTCATGGTTTCCCAGGAGCACATGGTGGATTTGAACTGCTGACCTTTTGGTTAGCAGCCATATCTCTTAACCACTACGCCACCAGGGTTTCCAAAACACTGCCCAGTCTTGTGCCATGCCCATGATTAGTTTAGATCAGACTGTTGTGATCCACAGGGTTTTCATTGGCTGATATTTTAAGTAGATCATCAGGCCTTTCTTCCTGATCCATCTTAGATTGGAAGCTGTTCACCAAGATAGCAACACACAAGCCTCTGGCATTCTGACAGACAAGTGGTGGCTGGGCAAAAAGTGCTTTGGCTGGAATTGAACCTGGGCATAAAGTGCATTGGCTGGGATTGAGCCTGAAGGAAGCCATGTTATAACCATATAATCAACTTACCTTAGAACAAGGGAAACCATGGTGATGTAGTGGTTAAGTGCTATGGCTGCTAACCAAAAGTTCGGCAGCTGAAAATCAGCCAGGCACTCCTTGAAAACTCTATGGAGCAGTTCAACTCTGTCCTATAGGGTCACTATGAGTCAGAATTGACTCGGCGGCAATGGGCTTACCTTAGAACAAGTAGGAGAATTACCATCCCTATACAGTAATTTTGAAATTTACCTGGGTCTGCAGGTGGGGCGTAGGTAGCTGTTGTTTTGCAAAAATTAATCTTAGTGTTTCTCAAATTATGGTCTACCTGAATCAGAATCACCTGAGTTTGGAATCTTTGAGGGTGGGGTATAGGAATCTTCAATTTCAACAAGCAACATAAATTCTTTTTTTTTTTAATTTTTCAAATTTGTTTATTGTGCTTTAGGTGAGAGTTTACAAATCAAGTCAGTCTCTCATACAAAAAAAAATTATACACACATTGCTGTGTGCTCCTAGCTGCTCTCCTCTTAATCAGGCAGCACATTTCTCCTCTCCACGCTGTATTACCTGTGTCCATTCAACCAGCTCCTGTCCCCCTCTTCCTTCTCATCTCTCCACCAGACAGGAGTTGCCCACATAGTTTCATGCATCTACCTGAGCCACAAAGTTCACTCCTCACCAGCATCACTGTCTATCTTATAGTCCAGACCAATCCCTGTCTGTAGAGCTGGTTTCGGGAATGGTTCTAATATTGGGCTATCAAAGGATCTGGGGACCACGACCATCAGGGTCCCTCCGGTCTCAGTCAGACCATTAAGCCTGGTCTTTTTTACGAGAATTTGAGATCTTCATCCAACTGTTCTCCTGCTCCATCAGGGATTCTCTGTTGTGTTCCCTGTCAGGACAGTCATCAGTGGTAGCTGGCACCATCTAGTTCTTACCATCTCAGGCTGACGGAATCTCTGGCTTATGCGGCCCTTTCTGTCTCTTGGGCTCATATTTACCTTGTTTCTTTGGTGTTCTTCATTCTCCTTTGCTCCAGGTGGGTTGAGACCAATTTATGCATCTTAGGTGGCTGCTTGGTAGTGTCTAAGACCCCAGATGCCTCTCTCTAAGGTGGGATGCAGAATGTTGTCTTAATACATTTTGTTATGCCAGTTGACCTAGATATCCCCTGAAACCATGGTCTGTAGACACCCGTCCCCACTACTCTGGCTGTTGAAGCATTTGGTTGTATTCAGGAAACTTCTTTGCTTTTGGTTTAGTCCAGTTGTAGTGACTATTCCTGTGTTATGTGTTACCATTCCCTTCACCTAAAAAAATTGTGTCAATTCTCTAGTTAGTGAATATCCCTCTCCCTCTCTCCCCACCCTCATAACCATCAAAAAATATCTTTTTC
This sequence comes from Elephas maximus indicus, assembly GCF_024166365.1. Lineage (NCBI taxonomy): Eukaryota > Metazoa > Chordata > Mammalia > Proboscidea > Elephantidae > Elephas > Elephas maximus. Next base: position 53,289,436 of record NC_064833.1, on the reverse strand, counting down.
TGTGTTTAAACTTTATCTAGAGTTCTTATAATAATGGTCTCATACAATATTTGTCCTTTTGCAATTGACTAATTTCACTCAGCATAATGCCTTCCAGATTCCTCCATGTTATGAAATGTTTCACAGATTCATCGCTGTTCTTAATCATTATGTAGTATTCCATTGTGTGAATATACCATAATGTGTTTATCCATTCATCTGTTGATGGGGTCCTTGGTTGCTTTCATCTTTTTGCTATTGTAAACAGTGCTGCAGTGAACACAGGTGTGCATATACCTGTTCGTGTGAAGGCTAGCAGAGATTCTTTTCCACACTAATATTTGAGTACTGATGTAATTGATGAGTCCCCCCTCCCAGGCTTATAAGCTTGTCATAAATCCATTTATATAGACTAAATGTCATTTAATGATACCTTAATTTTATTCCTATTGTGAGTTTGGTACTAGTGGGGATGATTCTGTATAACATTTGTTCACATATTACTGCAGGAAAGTAAATATAATTCCAGATTTTTCCTGAACTCTATTGTAATCAGCAATATCAAACTTAATTCTTTAGAGCCTGAGGTCCTGTGGAGGTGTGTCAGGGACAGTCATGGGGAGAGAGAGGAAAGAAACGAGATGAAGGCCTCACAGAGAGTACTCCACATCATTTAACCCTCTTTCAGATAAAGTAATTCTGTCTTGATCTATGTCACCGGGTCTCCATGAGTCAAAATTGACTCGATGGCAACGAGTTTTTTTTATATATGTTTAAATACATCTGAAGTGTTTTATATTCCACATAAAAATTCTTTGGGAAATAGTGTTCTACCCTTAAGGGGAAAAAAAGTTTTAACACAAGTGGAAAACCACTATATTTTACTTTTAAATCTGTAAATGCTATTCTTTTTAGAAGGCAAGAAATGTGTTTATTGCTTTGAATTTGGACTAGCAAACTCTACCTGACCAAAGTAGACCCTTACATTCAATATTTCCGGGCATGTTTACTTCAATTGCTTGTCTTCACATTTCTGAGTCAGACAAAGTGCATCGAAATCACCATGGCAATCACAAATGCCCAGACACGAGTAAGATTATTAGGAGTGTGTCTTAGGGATGCTTTCACACAGCCTTAAAAACTGAATTGTAGATTCTCTGTAGACTTTTTTATTTTTTAGCTCTAGTAACTTCTTCTAGTCTAGCTTCAAGACAGTAATCTTTTTTTTTTTTTTAATTTATAAAAATGCTGGTTATCTAACCTACCACACAGAGATAATGCTTAAATTTTCACATCAATCCTTTGATACCTTTGGTATTGATACAATGTACAGTTGTTTCATTATGTATGTGTTCAGAAAATATATATTTACTATTTACATATTTCATAAAAATAATGGATTATATATTCAAGCCCCATATTTCATGAGATATATTTTTATTCATGTACATTTTTAAATAAAAATGTCATTATGCCTCATTTAGAACATACTTCTTCACTTAGCATAAATATCTTTTCATGCCAATTTTTATTTAACACATTTTATTTTTTATGGGCTGCATCATTGTCCATTGCATTGATGTGCCTTAATTTATTTGTTTATGTCTTATTTGTAATTCAGATTCTTCCTATTTCTTCATTACTATAAATATTGCTTTGATACACATCCATTTTATACAAGTTTACAAATACTATTTTCAATATATATTTCTTAGAGCAAAATTATAGAATTAAAAAGTATACACATTTTTACAGTTTTTGCTACACCTTTTGGTGTACCTTGTCAATTATACTCCAGAAGTTTGCACCAATGTGCACTTGCACCAGCAATGAATAATAATGAAGCTACGATTGGATTCCCAGTTGAAAAAAGGTAATGATACTGCGAAGGTAATTAAAAATACCTTTGTGTTCTGTTAACTCTTCAGCATTCAATAGTAAAAGTGACATTGGGTTAAGAAGCTGATTGCCTTTAAATAGCATTGCATTTGAGAAAAAAAAAAAATTTAAGGGTAAATAATTTATGATATAGAAAAATTATTTGGGTAAAAACTAACGTGATAAATGTAGGGTAGCTTTAAAAAGAAATATTACTGTGTTTTATGGTATTTAAATGAAATAGCTTTCATTTCTTTCGCTGTGCTTTGGTACCTACAATACAGAACAAAGAATTATTTTAGGTTGTGTGTCAACATTGTTCCTATTTGAGGAATACAAATAATTGGAGAAAGCATTGTGGTGTAGGTATGACAGAAAAATATATATGACTAGAAGCAATTCCGTGGTGAAGTGGTTAAGAGCTGCTCTGATAACCAAAATGTTGGCAGTTCAAATTCACCAGGGGCTCCTTGGAAAGCCTATTGGGGGCAGTTCTGTTCTGTCCTATAGGGTGACTATGAGTCAGAATCTATTTGACAGCAATGGGTTTCTACATTTTATAACCCTTTCTCTCTTTTTATAAATAGTTCTAGGTGTGAAACCACTAATAAATTTGGAGTTGTTTCTTTTAAAATTCAAGTCGATGAACTACTTCGTTGTGGTAAGTTTCCTTGAGTTATCTTATTACTAATTAGACATGATAACAAGGAAATTCTCAGGTGGGAACAAAGGTATTTGTATAGATTTTGATCTAAATACTGGGAAAACATCTTAGAAAGGCAACTATTAGAATTGTAATTCTAGATAAGTTTCCTACCTAAGTATTACTATGCCAGAATTTTCATCGGTAAAGAATTATCACTTCCAGTTAACTGTTGCTTAATTTTACATTCTTCTTTAGGTGGTTAGCATTAAACTACTAACACTGGTTTCACTTTTGCCTAGTTGCATATTTTCTTTATGTCAGAGTGAATACATAATAGACATTTTATATGATAACGTGTCTTAATTATCAAACATACATAAGCAATTTGATTAGTTGCATATGAAAAGCTGAATTAGTCTTTTTTAAGTAAGAAATATTTTGAACATACAGAAAATACTCTCTTTTATATTCAATCCTTTCAAACTATTCCTTTGTTATACTATCACCACAGGTATCTTAGTTATCTAGTGCTGCTATAACTGAAAATACCACAGTGGATGGCTTTCACAAGAGGAAATTTATTTCCTCACAGTTTAGGAGAGTAGAAGTCCCCATTTAGAGTGCTGGCTCTAGGGAAAAGTCCTTGTCCCTTCTGAGCTTCTGCTCCTGGGCAATCTTCATCTGGTTTGGCATCTCTTCTCCTATCTCTGCGTCTCAGCTTGCTTGTTTTAATCTCTTTTATATCTCAAAAGAGATTGACTCAAAGATACACCCTACACTAACACTGCCTCATTAACATAACAAAGACAATCCATTCCTAAATGGGATTATAACTACAGGTATAAAACCCAAAACCAAACCCAGAGCCGTCATCAAGTCGATTCTAACTCATAGCGACCCCATATGACAGAGAACTGTCCCATAGAGTTTCCAAGGAGCACCTGGCGGATTCACACTGCCGGCCCTTTGGTTAGCAGTCATAGCACTTAACCACTACACCACCAGGATTTCCACCACAGGCATAGAAGTTAGGAATTACAACACATATTTTTGGGGGACACAATTCAGTCCATAACAATAGGTATGATCTAGAATAAAGGTGTTGTATTGATTCTGCAGAGAGAACTAAGATGGGAATCAGGAAAAATGGGTTCTGTTCCCATTACTCTAACATGTTGTGATTGAAAAATTTTAAAAAGCAAGAGGGTAGTCCACAACTGTGAGAAAATATCTTAATAACATTTCTTACCTCTTACGACGAAGATTTAATTATATGTATGTGTTTATATATATATACCAAAAACCCATTGCCCTCGAGTAATTCCTACTCATAGCAACCCTATAGGACAGAGTAGAACTGCCTCATAAGGTTTTCTAAGACTGCCTGGTGGATTTGAACTGCCAAACTTTTGGTAAGCAGCTGTAGCTCTTAACCGGTATGCCACCAGGGTTTCCGTATATATATATATATATATATATATATATATATATATATATATATATATATATATATATATATATATAAAGCACTTGTAAAAAACAATTTAAGAACAATTCAGAAGTATATATATCAGGATTCCTAAATAAAATCCCATGAAATGGATACTGACTTCTAGCTCAGGGTAGAGACTGCCTCAGGCTGAAAATCAGTTGCAAACTGGGATGGACTTCTTTAGTGGAGTCATTTGAATGACCTCTTTTAATTATGCAAAAGTAAGTTATAAAGCATAAGAGCTCAATCAGTTAGGGGTGTGTGTGTGTGTGTTCATGCGTGCACGTGAGTGTGTGCGTGCTTTTTTTAGTAGCTTAGTAAAAGCTGCCTCACCCCTTGATATGGTCACAGGGGAAGAATGCATAAATCTGTGTGTGAGGGGACCAGCTCTCTTTTCTTTTAAGGAGCTATCTACTGAGGTGGATGAGTGGGAATGAGGAGTGCTTTGTTGTAAAATAAGACCCAGAGCTTCAGAAAAGGGCCCAAGAACCAAGGGATGAGTGTGTGTGTGTGTATGTGTGTGTGTGTTCAGGGGGCGGGGTTGGTGTGGGTGTGTAGGGGGCTTCTTTTGTTATGGTAAGTAGTTGATTAAGGAAATGCTTGTGAATCCAAAACAAAAACAAACAAAAAAAACCATTGCTGGCCTGAGGATTCCAACTCATAGAGACCCTATAAAACAGAGTAGAACTGCTCCCATAGGATTTCCAAGGAGCAGGTGGTGAATTCAAACAGCTGACCTCTTGGTTAGCAGCTGAGCTTTTCAACCACTACACCAACAGGGCTGCAGGAAAATGAATACAGAGTGTGCTCTGTTGGGGAAGGGGAAATAATTGGATTCACTGAGGAGGGGATGAAAGGGTGTTAAACCCAGATTCCAAGTGTAAGACATGTATCAGACTGGTGAGAATAATTCCCTAGGAGCAGCTTCATGTGGCAGTGAGAAGCAGTGTCTATCTATAGTTGAATGAATTGTGGTTTGCTAGAAGGAGGAATGAGCCCTTCAGGATGGAGAAAGCCCTTAGGGTTTAGTTTCAAGGGCAAGATCATATAATTCCTAATAAGGGGACATGGGGGGTACTCTGATTTTATTTTTGGAGTTGGTCACGCTGGTATTTGAATAAAAACGAATGAAAAAATATTATAATTAGTAGGTGATGGATTAATCACAACTGCTAAATAAAGGTTACCATATGAATAACGTTACCTGGAAATAATGAGAGAGCTGGCATTTAGGATCTGTCAGTGAATCTGACAAGTCTCTTCATCAGTGCCATTGCCACATAAAGTCAATCTCCACACGTGTTTTGGTGTTAAACCAATTCATTTTTTGAAGCAGAATTTCTTGTGAGAATAGACAGATTCATCATCGCTTACAGGGCTCAAGTCACTGAAATGTTCAATAAGGTCATTTAAAAGAAACTAAGTTCTTTTTGGTTCTACTGGTATTCTTAAAGTGGTCTTTCACATCCTTTTCTCTTGTTAACTATGGAAAAACAGAAGATATTTTTAAGTCTTGCAGTGATATAAAATAAACTCACCTGTTGAAACAAGCCATATATTCTAAATTGTTATCACAATTCTAGGTTTAATTTGAAAATTCGGGGGCAATTTTTTAAGTCCAAAGGCAAAATGGTACAAGTTTCCATTAAAAAAAGAAAAAAAAAGTTTGATGAAGTAGGTAAAATCACACTAACTCTTTAATATTAACTTATAATTTCATAGACCCCATGTGAATCAAAGTTGAACTGTGCTCCCCAAGGCTTTTGATGACTGATTTTTTTTGGAAAAAGATTACAAAAGAAAAAGACTGTGTTTCATAGATTCTTTTTGTGACTGTGAACTTGAAGAACTTACATGACATGATCAGAGAAGGCATACAAATACAGTGATTAAGTAGGTTCCAAGCATACAATGATGGCTTAATATTAAGAAATATATCAACATATTTCATCAAAATAATAAATTAAGAAAGAAATCATGATCATCTCAATAGATCTGAGAAAGCATTTGTTAAATTCAGCATCTTTCCTAAATTAAGAACAACTAAGAAAAATAGAAAAAACGTCACTAATAAGATAAAGAGTATTTATTTCAAAGCAATAGCTATGATCTTAATTACTAGTGAAACACTAGGAGTATTAACTGGAATACAGTGAGGATGTTTACGTTCTACACGGTGATTAAATTTACACTGGAATCATTTTCTAATGCAGCACACTCACAAACGGGTAAATATTAAAAACAAAAATTGTAATTATTTAGATTGTACATGATTAAAAGTAGAGAATTGCTGAAAAATATTAGAACTACCAAGAGAATTAGCTAAAATGAACAGTTAAAATGAACTCAAGAGCCTCCACCAATTCTAGCCAAAACAATTTAAAAAATATGGTAGACAAACAGGATTACATAAGATACCTTAATAAGAAATGTGCAGTATCTACGTGAATGATCTAAGAATTGTACTGACTGGCATTGAATAAGGACTTGGTATATTTTTTCCTATTACTTATATTTCTCAAAGGGAAGATTCAATAATTCTAAGAAGTCAATTTCCATCTAATTATTTTTTAATTAATGCATTTACAATCAAAATAACCTAAATTTTAATTAACAGTGTGGTTTTAAAATGTTCTTCTAGAATAAAATGCTAAAGAGAATAGCTAAACCATAAACATGTCCTTGCAAATATCAAAATTAATATAAAATTAAGATAATGAAGGATTGTGGTACTGGCTCAGGAACAGACAGCTCATTGGAACACAGTAAAAATCCATAAAACAATGACAAGACCTATGAAAACTTTAGTTTATCTTAAATCATCATTTCAAACCAATGCAGAAAAGGGTGCACTGGTTAAGAAGTGGTATTATGAGAAGTATTTGACAATTAATTAATAAATGAAGTTTCGACTAGCATCTAATACCATATGCCAACATAATTTTCAGAAGATTTAGAAATGCTTGTAAAAATTCTGTCTTAAAAACAACGGAAATGTGTCCACTCTAATCTCAAAGTGGACAAAATCTTTTATATAACACAATAAAAATGGAAAAAAAAACCCAGAAAATATTAGTGAGAAACTTAAATACTATGCAAAATTAAAAACTATGATTTATTAAATAGCATTACTGAAAGTAAGTGGGAAAATAAATATTGGACTGTATCTGAGAGATAAGTTGAAAGCAGTGGGTTTGGTTTTGGGTTATCCTTAACACAGAAAGTATGGGAAAATGGTAAAGGACACAAATGGACAATTCATTAAAAAAGAAATACAATTTACCAATAAATATTTGAAAAACAATGTCCACTCTCATTAGAAATCAAAGAAATTCATTTAGGAGAGCAATGCTATGTTTTTGTATCACTCATCAGTTTTTTCTGTTGCTTTGCTTTAATATGTCAGATCCCAATTTGCGATCTCATGATGGTTTTCCCCTAAGTATTTATAGCTCGTTCCCCTCTAAATGACATTTAGAAAGTATTAAGTGTCCTAAAACTTGTCTTCAAGGGTGTCAATACCTTCACTAATTTCTGACTTACTTTCCTTCTGATGATTATATCATCCTGCACAAGAGTGTGATAATGTCCCTGGTGAACAAAACCTCTAAAGCATTCTAGAGTAATATGGTTTATATTTTATTGTTTCAGCAGGAAATAAGGGATATTTTCTAACAAATGATTATCTTGCTGCGTAGGAGCCCCAAAATTGAGGCACTTGACCCTCGTGAAATGACTGGCCTAGGTCTGAATCCGAACTCCATCTTAATACTGCTGAAATTCTTTTAACAATCAGTAGCCTTTGTACAGACTTAAAGGCTTGTAACTACAGAAATGTTTTTCTTTGTGGTTAAGCCAAGGTTATGGAAAGAATGCCTCTAAGGGGTCCTGATGTCAAGGGCTTAGCAAACAGGTCTGGTGCCAGCCTCCCTCAAAGAAATACGTTGCTCATAGAGCCATTTTAACAGAATGCTTTCAGGAAAAGAATGCTTTGTAATCATCTTGTGATTGTGACCATTTTGTATACCCCCTTGTAGTCATTTCTGCTATTTAAGAATATAACAATCCCAACCATTCCCCTTTGCTCATTGTTCCAATCCTCTTTATTTCCTCACTTCAAGATATTCTGCCTAGCATTTCTCTGAATCACTGAGCACCAATGGTAATTTTACACTATTAGTTCCTGATTTTACCATATAAATGTAACCCTTGCCTCTCATTCTTTGGAGATTTTCATTTTATTTGTGTGAGCCCTAGTGTGTCCCCAGTTGGAACTGGTTTGAACCTTAAATAAATCTCTTTACTTTTATTTTAACACAATATGCATTCTTATTCTAATATACTTGTCAAAATTTTTACTAAAGTAAAATAGAACAGAATACTATTTTGATTAACTTAAACAGGTCTCGACTTTTCTACATTCTAGCTGAAATGGAAGCTTATTGCCATAACGTATGTGCATGGGGAAATGGCGGCTCAGTGTTAGAATTCTTGTCTTCCATGTAGGAGATCCTGGTTTGATTCTCAGCTGGTGGACCTCACGAGAAGCAACAGCCTGTCTGTCAGTGGAGGCTTGCACATCACAACGACGCCGATTAGGTTTCAGCTGAGCTTCCAGAGTAAGACAAACTAGGAAGAAAAACCCAGTGATCTACTTCTGAAAATAAGCCAGTGAAAACCTATGGATCACAGTGGTCTCATCCCTATCCTATTATGGGGATGACCCAGGACCGAGCAGCATTTCTTTTCATTGTACATGAGGTCATCATGAGTCAGGGCTGACTCCACGGTAGCTAACAACAACTATATGTGCATTTCAGTTTTGTAAACAAAAATTTGAGTGATGTTATACGGAATGACAGGGATGGCTAGAAGGGAAAATCCGGAGCTTTCTGCAGGGTCAAATGTGATGGCAGCATCCTCTTTGCTGGTACTCCCAGGCCAGTGCTTCTTCTCTCTTCTATTAAAAACTTATTTTACTTTGATGCTCGTATCTTGTGGCTGTGGCCCCCTACCCATCCTCCATACCATAGGAATCCCAGTTTCTTGCTTTTATTCATTGTCAACTTTGGCACCAGACTCTCCACCCATCATCGTATGACTCAATATATTGACCGTTTGTTTTACTTGCTCTCATTTTCTTGATGTCCACGTTTTCAACGACCTCTCTTTCACTTTTGCTGTCCTCTCCTGATGGCACTCGGGCCTTGGTATAACTCAGCATAACTAATCTCTCAAATCAGACATTTTCTTATCTTAGTAAAGCATCCTATCTTGCTGCTCCCTTTTAATTGTCCTACTACATCTGCACCTCCAGTGTCTAAACACCTTTCCTTTCTCTCTATAGCCCCTTTCTACTTCAACGTCCTTTAGCGTCTAGTTTTGATTCTATGCTCTTCATCCTAGTGTGCATCTCCTACACCAACCCAAGACCAGTGTAGCCTTCTCTATTTCTAGGCTTGAGTTGTTCATCAGAACAGAAGAAAATTAGGAAATGTGTGTAGCTGGTGTTTGTATTAATTAGGGTTTGTAGTTGAAAATGTCAGAAACAAACTCTGATTTAAACGGAAAAGGCGAGACAATAAAGAATATTGGGTGGCCCACATAATCTCCAGAAGACCAAATTCCTGGCTGCAAATATGCTCAAAGTCATGCTGTAGGACGGATCCTGTGAAGACACAAATGCTGCTTCTGCTGACTTCAGACAGTGCTGCAGGTGCCGCTAATGCTGCGAATGCAGGACCCTTGACACTGCTGTTAAAACCGCTGCCACTGCTGCCTTGGGAACTGGGTATAGCAATTGATTTCCAGGAGAACATTGGGCTGGAAACTCTGAAACATCCAGATGTGAATTAAATAACAAACATACTTTTAAAAGCTTTGCACTTTGGAGAAAGAATTATCCTCAAACCACTGCTCACCCCAAAAAGGCAAAAATAAATATTCATCTGAAATAATAGAAATAAGTCAAAAAGGAAAAAAATGGCATTGTCTTGGGAGCAATTTGAGATTGGAGTAATTTAGAGCTTTGGGGATAAAAAGCTGTCCCCAGAATAGTATACCTGGGGCCCACAGTGGGGAGGTGGACCTCAGCTCTATGCATAAAAAAGTGATGAAGTGTTAAAGCTCTAGCTCCATATCCACATCTATATCTATAATGAAATCATAAAGTAAAATAAAATAATAATATAGAGCATTGTATGATATGGTTATAAGCCATAAAGAATAATAAATGATTACTCATGTATCCAGTTTAAGAAATGCAACATCACCAACATTTTCGAAGCCCCTTGTATGATCTTCGGGAAGTTTACCTTTTCTCTCCTGTCTCTTTTTTTCTGAGCTTCGATCCTGTTGATTTTGGTTTCCAAACATTTTTTAATTCTATTTACTTCTGTCCATCTGCACTGCTACACCTTATTCCTGATTTCAATCATCTTCTGCCTGGACCTTATCAGTAGCCTAAAACCTAGTCTTTCCACATTCAGCCTGAGCCCCCGTCCAACCCATTTTCAACACTGCTATTTGAGTAACTTTTTCTAAAAACTGACCTGTGTCTATGTTGTTTCCCTGTCAACAGCCCTCAATGGTTTCCTACTGCCTTTTATTATTATTATTATTAAGCTCTTCTTTTATTCCCTGGATCCATCTACACTTATGGTTCAGAGGATAGATATAATTTCTTCTGGGAGAATGTGGGAATTCTTGTTTATTGGCTTCTCAGCATCCATTTTACCCTTTCTTGCTAATAAAACCCATTGCCGTCAAGTCGATTCTGACTCATAGCAACCCTATAGGACAGAGTAGAACTGCCCCATAGAGCTTCCAAGGAGCACCTGGTGGATTCAAACTGCAGACCTTTTGGTTAGCAGTCGTAGCACTTAAGCACTACACCACCAGTGTTTCCTCCTTGCTAATAAATATCCTAAAATCCCCCCCAACTTAATACATATGCTCTGGGGGTAATGCACTTGACTCACTAGGTCAACCAGAATATCCTTCTTCCCTGGCCTTCATGATGGTTTATGATGGGCACAGGACCCAAGCCAATCCATCAGAGGATACCTCAGCACTTTGCAGGAACTGTCTGAAAAGATTCACTGTGTTCTGCTGGGCTTGATGTGGTACACCAGCAAGTTTGAAGATACTAGAGCTAGCATGGGGCACTGAGTCCAGTATCAGACATAACTGAATCCTGCCTCTTTTGTGGATGTTTCATGTATATGAGCTAATGTATATCTGTTTGTTCTAATATCCTGAGTTGGGTTTTCTGATACTTAAAGTGGAAAGATTGAACACAGAGATCTTCCTGATTTTGCTGGAGTGGATAACCTGACATTGCTGTCTACTTCAATGGCCTTCCTCTATGACCTTATCAAAGCATTTGTCACACTTGGAGCTCGTCTACAGCTCTCCTCTTTGATTACTCTGTTGCAGCCGCGCTAACCTCCTTGTTTTTTCTCCATCATTGAGGGCCCCAGGACCTCTGGGCCTTTGTACCTCTTTTCCTTTTGCCTGAAAAACTCCCAGATATCCACATGGCTCACTTTCTTCAGTCCCCAGACTGTTTCTCAATGTTGTATTTACCAAGAGGCATTTTATGACCCTTCTGTTGAAAATTATAAACGTTTCCAAACTCTTTTTTTTTTAATTTTTATTGTGCTTTAAGTGAAAGTTTACAAATCAAGCCAGTCTCTCATACAAAAATTTATATACACCTTGCTATATACTCCTAATTGCTCTCCCCCTAATGAGAAAACCCGGTCCTTCCCTCCACTCTCTCTTTCTGTGTCCATTACGCCTCCCAAACTCGTATATGCTTTATTTTTTCTTCTTAGCACTTACCACCACTTAACATACCATAACCATTTACATATTTATTAAACTTATTGTTTATTATCTCCCAAGCACACATAAATGAGATTGCAGATTTTGTCCTTTGCTCACTATGAGTCAGAATCGACTCGACAGCAGTGGGTTTTTTTTTTTTTTATTGCCTATACAGTGTCTGACACACTGTATCACAGTATTAGTATGTATCACAATGTATAGTAGGCACTCAACTTCTGAACAAATGAATGAAATATTTTTAATACTTAAAATATTTAATTTTTTTTATTTAACTGTTAGGCAGTTTTAGATTTTAAAGACTACATGAGTAAGCATGGTTAGCATTAGTCTTGCAGACAAAGTTCACAGCCTAAAAGGGGAAACAGATAGTTAACAAAAAATTATTAATTTTATTTTAAGCTCTACAGAGTTAAGAGCATTGTCTTTTTCATCATTGTAACCAAAGCATTTAGTACAGCATCTTGTAAACAACAGGTTTTAAATATAGATTTTTTAAATATTTGAATAAATGAATAGGCTTCCTGTTAAAAATATTATCTAAACTTCACACTGCTTGAAATTTTATCAAGTTCAAATTTCTCCGTGTTAGCATATATCACTGAGAGCATTGGCAATGGCAGTGAATTACATATAGATGGATCAGATTGAGTAGTTAGGTTGATATTAAAGCAGAAATAATGAGAGATGCTATGCTATGTTGGCAAGGGGGTACTTGGGTCCTTGATGTAGTCAGAGGAATGTAGGGGAGAAAGGCATATGAAGTGGGGTGGGGAGAGTGTAGTTAGAAAGGATTACAAGTTCAAAATGGCATGGAGCTCCGATTCTGAGTTTCTCCGGCATTGCTTCATTTTTTTTTCTACTATTTAATTATAGTTCATCTAGTTCTTATGTGGTTTGACAATATAAGACAGAGATAAGAAGAAAATCATCAGAAGTATTTTAAACTTCCTACTAGATATAGCTCCCTGGATTTTTCACAAACAACTCAAAATCAACATGTTCAGTATCAAAGAAGTGTTTTTTCAACTATACTTGCTTCTTTTTTTTTAATTTTATTTAATTGTGCTGTGGTCCACTCATCACCAAATCCCAAATGTCAGGAGCAATACAAAGTTCTTTATCTTCTTTGATCATGTCAGCCAATAGTTATCATACTTTGTAGATTTGACAGGCCAAATATCTCTCATTCGGGTCATTCCTACTTCTTCTCCACTGACACTTATTTCAGACTTTTATTATCACTTAATTTGTGTCCTCAAATATCAACCTAATCATCTCACATGCCTGCTTACTAACTATAACTGTTCCCCATTGCCTATGGGAATAGGCCCTTCAGAATCTGACTCCAATCAAATTTACAGTTTTACTTTCAACAGGAAATCCTATGTCCCCTATACTTTTATGACATCTCACAACTTTCCATCCCTAGGCCATGCTGTCATATTTTATGACTCCATGTCTTTAAATAAGCTGTCCCTTCTGGCTGGAATTCACCTCCTCTCCTTTAACTAGGTCAAGTCCTAGTCATGTTCAATATATCCAACCCATGGAAACATCTCCAGCAACAAGATCAGGATAGGAAGAGTTAATTGTTCCTAACCCTTATTCCCATAAGTCTACTATAGACTTACATTAAATTTTGTTTGTTGGCACACTTTCTAGTCTGTAAGCTACAAGATGATTGGGGTTTGGCCTAGTGCCTAATGCACAGTAGGTGCTGACTAAAATTTTGCTGAATGAAATTTGTCATCTCTGCTCTAATAGTTAAGCATCCTAGAAATCCTTCACTGCAACTGTTGCAAGACTAACTACATTGAAGTCGTGTGTGTTATGGAGATATTTTATGTACACGAATAGTAGGAGTCATAATTTCAGGCTATTTGTCATTACCTACTGAGAATAAACTAGGCAATAATTTTGCAGGTCAGATAAGATGAACTATCCCCTTAAAAACTAGAAGGAAACTCACAAGGATCTTCACTCTGATTTCAGTATTTGTTTAAATACAATATACCTTGCTGAGGGCATTGGAAAACTTGCAACATCAGGAGAAGAGCTTGGTTCTTACCTACTAATACAAAGGCACTTAAACATCTCTTGAAAAAGTCTTTCTTCAAGTGGATAAGTTGCCCCATAATCAAGTAAAAACATAGGAAACTAAAAGCAAGTAGGTATACCTATTAAATATTAGGATGCAACTATAATGGAGCAACTAATTCAACAGTTGCTTCTGTATGACCTTGAGTGAGTCACTTATTTCTTTGTACCTTCAGTGTCCTTACAAAAAAAAAGAATGGAATAATAATAAGGCTGTAAAGAATTTTAACAGTATCAGTAAGATATATGAAGTGATAACATTAAAAGTTATAAAAGTTTTTGTTACTATTAGTAAAGGGAATCCAACAGTAGCCATCAATGACTTTGTAACTAGCAGGTGTTGTTAAAAAGCTTTCTTCTTCCCACTTTGAAGTGTGGCATCTGGGGTCTTAAATGCTAGCAAGCAGCCATCTAAGATGCATCAATGAGTCTCAACTAACCTGGATCAAAGGAGAATGAAGAACACCAAGCTCACAAGGTAATTATGAGCCCAAGAGACAGAAAGGGCTACATGAACTAGAGATTACATTATCCTGACTGCCCTGACAGGGAACACAACAGAGAACCCCTGAGGGAGCAGAACAGTGGGATCCAGACCCCAGATTCTCATAAAAAGACCAGACTTAATGGTCTGACTGAAACTAGAAGGACCCCAGAGGTCAAGGCCCCCAAACCTTCTGTTGGCCCAGGACAGGAACCATTTCCGAAGCCGACTCCTCAGACATGGATTGGACTGGACAATGAGTTGGAGAGAGATGCTGATGAGGAGTGAGCTACTTGCATCAGGTGGACACTTGAGACTGTTGGCATCTCCTGCCTGGAGGGGAGATGGGAGGGTAGAGGGGGTTAGACACTGGCAAAATGGTCATGAAAAGAGAGACTGGAGGGAGGGAGCAGGCTGACTCATTAGGGGGAGAGTAAATGGGAGTATGTAGTAAGGTGTATGTAAGTTTATATGTGAGAGACTGACTTGATTTGTAAATTTTCACTTAAAGCACAATAAAAATTATCAAAAAAAAAGAGCTTGCAAATGACCATCCAAGGCACAGCAATTGGTCTCCATTCACCTGGAGCAACAGAGGAAGAAGGAGAGTCAGAAATAGGAGGAGGATAGTGAAAGTGTGGCTAATTGCCTCCATTAACAACTGCCTCCTTCGCCCTGAGACGAGAAGAACTGGATGATGCCTGGCTACCATTACTGAATATTTTGATCAAAGATTCTGTAGAAGAATCCTGATCTAAAGGGGGAAGATGCAGAACAGAATTTCAAATTCTCATAGACTCTAGACTTTCTGGAGCAGTGGAGGCTGGATGAATCCTGAAACTACTGCCCTAAGATAATCTTTAAACCTTGAACAAAAAATGTCCCCTGAAGTCATCTGAAAACTGAACAACAGTTTAGCGTAAATAGTAAAAAAAAGCCTCCTTGAGCATTATGTTTTCGTGAGAACTATCTATATGGGATCAAACTGACAACAGCAACTAGAAAGATTCAAGAGGAACTTTAGGGTGCAGGGAGTTGATGTTAATAAAGGAGGAACAACTCAGAAAAGGAGGGTGAGAATGGTTGCACAACTTGAAGAATGTAATCAGTGTCACTAAATGGTACATGTAGAAACTGTTGGATTAGTGTATGCTTTGCTATGTGTATTCTCAACAACAAAATAAATTTAGAAGAAAAAAAAGCTTTCTTCTGCTTTCACCACAGAATGTATACAAATATTTGATAATTTGTTCAAATGCTTTACTCAGACCTAAGACTAAAAATTATTCCCCTGAACATTGAAATGCTTCGTAGTTTTTCCTACTGTGATATGGAACTCCAAACCCTTTTTTATTTCTCTGACATACTGTTGTCACTAATGCATTATGTAAACTGCTGACAAAAGTTCTAACCTTAAAGCTTCATTGGTCAGTGCCAGCTACTGATGCATCTTCACTTTCCAGTATCCTTATCAGTAGCTCCTGAGTCATCACCTTAGTCATATTTAATGGAAGATTTTTGTCATAAGATTACTTAGATAATTCTTTAGATTTCTTCCAAAATGTAGTTAGGTTTATTTCATTAGGTCTTGGTTGTTCTCCATTACAGAACAGAAGGAATCCATCATTTCTCTTTTCCTGTTCATATTTAGAACCCTTTTTTTATGGGTTGGGTTATTTATACCTTGGAAACCCTGGTGGTGTAGTGGTTAAGAGCTACCTATGGCTGCTAACCAAAAAGTTGGCAGTACAAATCCACCAGGTGCTCCTTGAAAACCATATGGGGCAGTTCTACTGTGTCCTTAAACTGGTCTGCCCGTTTGATTCATGTGAATACTTAACACCAACTAATTTCAACTGTCATTATGATATCTTTTTGATGCAGAACAGAAAAAAATAAATCCTTTCATTCTAAAATATTTAATGTTGTATTCACCAAATTCTCACAAAAAATCTTAAAATTTTATATCCTGCTATTTCCTTGAAAATATACCTATCATTTTAAAAGTAAAGTTGAATCTTTTTTAGAACGATTTCATAAAATGGATTCCAACTATAATTTGTCTTCCTGGAGAGCTTTTTTTAAACATCCTGCATCTGAGGATTTGCTCCAGTATTTGGTTAAGTATCAGCTCCAGCATTTACTAGCTGTGTGACCTTGGAGAAATAACTTTAAATCTCTGTACTTCAGTTTCTTAACAAGAGAATGAGAATAATAATAATAATACATACTTCATAGGGCTTATGTGATAATTATATTTTGTAATGCTTCACAGAGCTAATTGTATAAAGGACCTAATTATTATATCATCATCATCATCATTTCCATTATTTTTTCATATCTAGCTGAGAGTTCAGTTGCTTATGGACAGTTATTCATATCACATCTTTCCAAGTAAAATGAAAACTATTTTTCTTTTTTGTTTCAACCTCAGACCTTTTTAATTTTTTTTTCTAGGGTTGTAGGTTTTATTTGTATCCGTATTTCACATCTAGAAATCCTTATAAATCAAGCAGATTAATTAGAATAAAATAATCCTCAATAACCTGTGCCCAACACTTACTGAAAATGTAGTTTCCTTAGTCAGGGATTCTCTAGAGAATCAGGACAGGTAAGATATATATACATAAGCACTGCTAGGCCTACACTAAAAACTTTGGAGATATAAATATCTCCTGCATGGTACAAATGCTTAAGAGCTAGGCTATTAACTAGAAGGTTGGCAGTTTGGATCCACCTAGAGATGCCTCAGAAGAAGTCTTGGAATCTAATTCCCAAAGGTCACAGCTGTTGAAAATCCTACAGAGCACAGTTCTACTCTGCAATAGATGCGGTCACTATGAGTCAGAAATGACTGAACAGCAGCTGGTTAACTGGTTCAGAGAGAGAGAGATTTTAAGGAAATGACTCATGTGATTGTGGCAGCTGGCAACTCCAAAATTCCAGCAGTCTTGTGTCCCCAGATTGGCTAGTCAGGTGGTAGAGGAGAGAAAGGATTTCTGGCTGAATATCTATTTATATTCTAGAGGCAGAATTCTCTTTCTAGAAACCACCAGTTTTGTTCTTAAGTCCTTCAACTGATTGGATGAGGCCTACCCACACTATGGAGGGTAATCTGCTTTACTTAAATGCTAATTACATGTAAATATTTCATTGCAACATCTAGACTAGTGCTTGACTAAACAAATGGCACCATAGCCTAGCCAAGTTGACACATAAAATTAACCATCACAGTATTTAATGCTCAACTTCATTAAAATACACACTCCTCCTCTGATAAAGCACATAAGGCAGATAAACAGAAGGAGTTCATTTCCTCTTTCAGAGCCATAACACTAGAAAAAGACTCTCATTTAACCTCCATAACTGGTGCAGTGGTGGTACAACTGTGAAGTCCTCGCTGCTAACCAAAAGCTTGGCAATTTGAACCTACCCAGCTGCTCTGCAGGACAAAGGCCTGGCCATCTGCCTCCATTAAGATTACATATAAGAAAACCCTGTAGGGCAGTTCTACTCTGTAGCACATGTGGTCTCTATGAGTAGGAGTTGACTCAAAGGCACCGAACAACAACTGGTACACCAAATGGGGAAATGATCACAGATGTGAAGCCTCAGGGTAGGCTTTTCCCAGCATCATCCAGAAACATCACCTGCTGAGGGACTTCATAAGATAATGAGGACAGTAATTGTATAAGAGTCTCAAGAATGGAAAAGGTAGATGACAGAAGACATACTTCTGGAAACGAAGAGAGAACTTTTGTAATCCTCTGGCAATATGGGTTAGAGAAATCTAATTATAGTAAAAATATCAGAATTGTTGATGTGTTTTAGATTTGTGACACTTTTTGCATAGAAGGCCACTGTGGGAGGTCCACACATGACCAGGCACTGATGACCTGAGTTGAGCCTCTCAATGTACACTTTCAGCCCTGGGACAAGTGCTACTGAACTGTTTCAAATTTTTAACTTAATTTTTAAATCACTTCTTTTCCCCATGTGTACAGGGTGTAGAGAGATGCATGTGGACACCACTAAGCTTACACTAAGAGTTTGGTGAAACCTAAACTGATTTTCTCTGCCAACGTTTTAGAAGGCACATGGTGTCTACAGAAAGAGGAACTCTACAACACATGTGGTGGGGTAACAGATAACAGAATTCTGAAGCAGTAGTACTAAGAGTGATGGATATTAAAAAAAAAAAAAAAAAACTCTAACAATATTCCTACATAAAGATTAAAAATCATTAGAGTACAGCTTGGTAAATGATCAAGTTAACACATCTGTGCATTTTGAACTGAAATCAAGAAAACGGGTATTACCCCGAAGCCCCGTCATGAACTCTCTTAGTCGTTGTGCTCCCAAAGGTAACCACTGTTCTAATATCTAACAACATATCCTAGCTTAACCTGTTTTTGAATCTTAAATAAATGAATTCATGTAGGGTATATGCTTTGTGTCTGGCTTCTTTCGCTCCATATCTTATCTGTGAAATTCATCAGCGTTATTGTGTGCACCAGTAGTTTATTAATTCTCATTGCTGTGTAGTAGTCTACTGATGGATATTTGGTATATTTCCTGTTTAGGGCTACTATTACAAAGAATTCTGCTATGAACATTATTGTACATGCCTTTTGGTAGGAATATATACACATTTTCTTTGGGTGTATAGGAATAGGAATGGAATGACTAGGTCATAAAAAAATAGGGCATGAATAAATTCAGCGTTAGTTGGTACTACCAGTTTTTTCAAAGTCCTTGCACCAATTTGCGTTCTGACCAGCAATGTAGTATGGTTCTAGTTGTTCTGTATCCTTGACAAAGCTCATTATTGCCTGTCTTTTTCCATGTCAACTTTTTGATGAGTATGTACTATTATTGCGTTGTGTTTTTATTTGCATCTTTCTGATTACTGATAAAGATGAGCGTCTTTTCATATCACTACTGGCTTCTGAATGTTCTGTTTTTATTTGTTGTACTTTAGGTGAAAGTTTACAGCTCTTTAATTTCTCATGCAAAAATTTATACACATACAGTTTTGTGGCATTAGTAGCAGTCTCCACAATATGACAGCACACTCCTCCTTTCCACCCAAGTTCTCTGTGTCCATTCAACCAGCTTCCTGTTCCTTCCTGCCTTCTTATCCTGCTTTTGGACAGGAGGTGCCCATTTGGACTCATATATCTAATTGAACTGAGAAGCACATTCTTCACATGTATTATTTTTTGTTTTATAGTCCTGTCTAATCTTTGTCTGAAGAGTGGGCTTCAGGAATGGTTTCAGTTTTGAGTTAACAGTACGTCCACCACCAATGACAGCCCTGACTGGGAACACAACAGAGAGTCCCAGGGAAGAGCAGAAGAAAAACATAGAACAGAACTCAAATTCACATAAGAAGACCACACTCAATGATCTGACAGAGACTGAATATTCTGTTTTTTGATGTACCTTTTCAAACACATTTTTTGTCTATTAGTTTATTTTTTTATATTTATTTTTATGTTCTCATATATTCTGTACTTGAGTCCTTTGTTGAAAATAAGAATTGCTGATAATTTTTCAAAATCCATGTCTCGCTTTTGAACTACATTAATAAAGTCTTTTTAAGAAACTTCATTTAACATTAAAAGTGCTTAAACTGAATGTCATCTACTTTATCAACTTTCCTCTTTAGGATTAGTGCATTTTAAGAAATCTTTGCCTACCCAAAGTTCATGAATATATTCTTCTATGTTTTCTTCTAAAAGCTGTATTGTGACACCTTTCTCATTTAGATTGCAATTCATCTGGAATTGATATTTGTGTACAGTGTGAGCTAAGAGTCAAGTTTCAGTTTCTTTAAATATGGGTATCTAATTTGACAAGTGTCATTTGAGAAGGCCAGCACTGTTCTAGGCTTAGCTGACATCTTTCTTATACTCTGATGTTATCACATTTCTCAACTATTAGTTTACATTTCAAATGCTCACATGAGTGTTTTTTAATTAATTCAACGAATATGTATTAAGTGCCATCTATTTTCCAGCTCAGACACTCTTCTAGGTGCTGGAAATAAAATATTGAACAAAAGACTCATTTCCTAGCTCTGTGGACCTTACATCACAATGAATACAACAAGACAAAAAAGAAGTATAGTATATTACATGGTAATAAGTGATAAGAAGTCCTATGAGAAAAAGAAATAAATCAAAAAGGAGTCTAGCAAGCACTGGCAGATCGGGAGGAAGAAATAGCAATTCTAAATATAGCATTCTGGAAGGTCCTCCTGGAGAAGATGAAATGTGACCAAAGACCAGAGCAAGGTGAGGAGGGAGCTATTCATACTTATAGGAACAGTGCAGAGTGTTCTAGGAAGAGGGATAAAGAAGAGCAATGCTCTCTCCTTGGTGAAGGCATTTATGGTGTAATGGGTTGAATGGTGGCCTCCCAAAATATATTTCTGCATCCTAACCCCTGGAACCTCTGAATGTGAATTTATCTGGAAAAAAAGTTCTTTGATGATATAAGTTAAAGATATTGAGATGAGATAATCCTGGATTATTTAAGCAGACCCTAAATCCAATGACAAGTGTCTTATAAGAAAAAGGCAGAGGGAGATTTGAGACAGTCACAGAGGAGGAGGCCATGTGAAGACGAAGGCAGGGATTAGAATTGTGGAGCAGAAGTTGGAAGAGGCAAAGAAGTATTCTTCACTAGAGCCTTTAGAGAAAGTGTGGCCCTGTTGATACTTTGATTTTGGTCTTCTGGTCCCCAGAACTGTAAGAGATAAATTTCTGCTGCTGTAAGCCATAAATATTATGGTAATTTCTTATGGCATCTTTAGAAAATTGATACCAATGGGATGCTTGAGTAAAAGCACCACAGCTGTGTGTCTGTAGGTGTGAGACCTAGGGGGAGGTAATAGGAGGTGTGGTCAGAAAAGTAACAAGGAGCCAGACAGGTAGAGACTCAAGGGGTATTATAAAGACCTTAGCTTTTGTTGCGAGTGAGTTGGGAAGTTGTTTGCTTAGCATTTTGGAATCTTCCTGTATCATGGTGCTTCAAGCAGCTGGTCCACTTCCTTTTTAGAATCAATTTTACTATCCATCTTTGTTGCTTATTCATTGGTCCATTTTCAGCACCTAAGAGCCTACAAAATCCTATTAATAACTGTCCCTCACATGTTCCTGCTCCATATTTCTTTTGTGCTTAGTTTGCCATATCCATGGCTTTAGACTTCTGTTTCGACCCTTCCTTGTCCTGACTTAACTTTGAATCACTCTCTAAGGAAAGATATTGTGTGTCCCACTTCAACTTCAGAAGTTTTCTGAGCTATCTCTCATAAATTTTTGTTTTTCATATCATAAGTGAACTGAATTGCAGTAGCATCTCTGAGCTTCAGTGCTGTTTCACAGTCTATAATAAGATCAACCCATTTTAATTTGACATACAATACTAGATCCAAGGTTTCTCAACAGTGAGATGGTACCATCTGGCACACTATTAGTGCAAGAGACTGAAGTTTTATGCAACATGCGTATCATTGGGATATATACAAGTTTTGATCCAAAAGCTGACATTTTACTATGATTAGTTTGTCAACTTACTATAACTCATGAAAATAATAGAAAAATATTATGGCTTTGCAAAAAATGCAAATAATGTGACAAGATGTGTGTCATTTTCCTAAGGAGAATCATTTATACCACAACTAGACCTCACTGACACCCCTAGGGAACCTGAGTAAAGATCAAGGACAATGACGAGACTATTGTCTACAAAAAGAATGTCACAGTCATGTTATCTAGCAAAAGGCAGAAATACAGGATAAGTTTTCTGTGACTTTTGTTTTTTTTCAAAATTTTGAGAATTGCTTTCAAAACCAGAGAAAGGGCGTGATATTTTTTCCAATTCAAAACTCGTAATCTCTGCATAATTTTTTTCCCCAATTGGCTAATGCCTCCTGTGCCTAACTTATTCAAAGCCTGAGCTGCCCCTATTTGGTAGTAAAGTGGCCTAAAACTTTGAGTTTTCTGTGTTTGATTTCTCCTTACAGTCCTGAAAAAGATGTGATTTATTGAAGTTCTCAGTTTCACCTTAATTTGTTTCAAGTATGAGGACTGGAAAATTCTAAGGATTACAGGAGAATATGTCAGTAGGAGAAAAACCTGAAACCAAAAATTTTTAATAAGTGGTTTTAGAAAGGTATATTCTTTATTTGAATTTTTTGAAGATAAAAAACCAAGAAAAAAAAAAAAAAAGACCAAACCTGTTGCCGTCAAGTCAATTCCGATTCATAGCGACCCTATAGGAAAGAGTAGAACTGCCCCATAGAGTTCCCAAGAGTGGCTGGTGAATTTGAACTGCTGACCTTTTGGTTAGCAGCCATAGCAGTTAACGATGATGCTACCAGGGTTTCCTTTTGAAGATAAGATAGCATTATTTTTCTGTACGTAAGTTATTTGAAAAATATGTTTACTGAAATAACCTACAACATTTTTTTTTTTTGCCCCAGAATTCTGTGAAAATAGCTAAAGGTGAAAGCTGATTTTTCCACTTTTCTGGGGAAGTTCCCCCTCCCTCCCCACATAACTCTAATCTAAAGAGATAGTACGGTCAGGAAAATAATGATAGTTTTGTTCAAGTAGCAGACAAACATACCTTGGAAATCTGTAGTTCTTTTTTCCTACACTAATATTTAGAAGTAAAGAGGATTACAACGTAAGAAAAGCTTATTGTAAATTTTAGTTGGTGCTTTTATCTGGGAAACAGTAGTATTCCTAAGATTCATGTGGTTAGATTTTCTAGTCTGTGGTCAGAATGATGCAGTAGCAAAAAGTATTAGATTCATTTTAGAGATTACATCAGCTACTGACCTCATGTTTTCCCGTGCTCTTTCTCCTGCTAAGAACTTTTTGTGAGAGATAGGTACAGGGAACAAAATTCTAGAAAAGAGAACTAAATACACTTATGGAAAGATCAAGGCTAAAATGTATTCTTGTGTCTTTAAATATCATGTACCTTGAGCCTTCAATTTTGGCATTTTTTCCTCTATATGAAACTAGGATATTGGCCCAAGCTTTTATCAGGGAGAAACAAATATATTACAGTTAGAGTGTTTCTTAGAGGGGAGGATGTGGAGACTTCCTCTCGTGCACTTTGGACATGTTATGAGGAGGGACCAGTCCCTGGAGAAAGCATTGTGCTTAGTAAGCTGGAGGGTCAGTGAAAAAGAGGTAGACCCTCAATGAGATGAATTGACTTTGTTTTCTTTCTTTATTAAAATTTTTTCTGTAGGAAAGAATAATAATTAAAAAAAAAAAAGTAAGTATTGACATGTAACCTCACAAAATTTAGAAGAAAGATAATGGACTGATAATTAACATTTATTTTTCTATATTAATATTATATAAATATTTATGAATATGATATCAAATACACATATATTAAGAATTATAAAAGAAGGCCTAGGTCCCCAGGTGATGCAAATCATTTGCACTTGACTGCTAACTTAAAGGTTGATGGTTCAAACCCACCCAGTGGTACCACTGAAGGAAAGGGCTGGAGATCTGCTTCCGTTAAGATTACAGTCAAGAAAACCCTATGGAGCAGGTCCACTGTGTAACACGTGGGGTTGTCATGAGTCAGAATTGACTCAGAGTCAACTAGCAACAACAAAGTAGAATGAAAATTATTGTTATTATTCTAATACTAAATATGGAATGAAAACTATTATGTGGATTATTATTATTATAACATGTATATGGAACAAAAACCCTAGGGAGAAGGAAGAATGAACCAAAAAAGGGAAGACTTTACACATTACTTTACATCAAGTAGATGTAATATGAACCATGTCAGGAAAGAACATGGCACAGGTTTCTTTTGTTTATTTTTTTTTAAAACACCATGGTTTTACCGGACAAATTTTGGTAGTACCCTCTTCTGTCCCAGACAGTGTGGTGACTGTATGGATGAGCAAGATATATCCTTTCTCTAAAAAGTTCTCAGCTCTGTAATACTTCTCTTTTGTATTAAACTTCAAAGTCCATGTTTCTCTTTGTATTCCCTCCAATTTAGCAAATACATTTCTAAAGTTAGAGTTAAGTATTTCCCTGCTCAACCTCCTGCACACAGGATGACTTCTTCCATCCTCTGTGATGACAAGAAGATCAAACTGGGTTTGGGATCTCTTTGGGGTAGTTAGTTGGCCTTTCTACCAGACACCCGACAAAATAACTGATATATAGTAGTCCTTGGATAAATGCTCGTTGTGTAAATAGGCCGTTGGACTCTCCAATGGGCAGCTACAGTTGTTAGAAACACTTCTCTGTGTTCAGGAATAAATATTAGATTGTTGTTTTTAGGTGCTGTCCAGTAGGTTTCAACTCACAGTGAACTAAACATTGCCCAGTCCTGCACCATCCTCATAATAGTTGCTGAGTTTGAGCCCATTGTTGCAAGCACTATGTCATTTCATCTCATTGAGGGTCTACCTCTTTTTCACTGACCCTCCAGCTTACTAAGCACAATGCTTTCTCCAGGGACTGGTCCCTCCTCATAACATGTCCAAAGTGCACGAGAGGAAGTCTCCACATCCTCCCCTCTAAGAAACACTCTAACTGTACTTCTTCCAAGACAGACTCATTCCTTCTTCTGGCACTGCATGGTATATTCAGTACTCCTCCAACCACATAATTCAAATGCATCAATTCTTTTTCTGCCTTCCTTTTTTATTGTTCAATTTTCACATACATATAAGGCAGTTGAAAATATCATGGCTTGGGTCGGGCGCACTTTAGTTCCCAAAATTACATTTTTGCTTTTTAACACCTGAAATAGGTCTTTTGCAGCAGATTTGCCCAGTGCAATACATTGCGTGATTTCTTGACTGTTGCTTTCATGGGCATTGATTGTGGATTCAAGTAAAATGAAATCCTTGGGCACAACCATATTTTTTCTGTTTATAATGATGCTGTTTATTAGTCCAGTTTTGAGGATTTTTTGTTTTCTTTATGTTGAGGTGTAATCCATACTGAAGGCTGTAGTCTTTGATCTTCATCAGTAAGTGCTTCAAGTTATCTTAGCTTTCAGCAAGCAAGGTTGTGTCGTCTGTGTATACAAGTCTTCCTCCACTCCTGATGCTGTGTTCTTCTTCATATACTTTAGTTTCTCTGATTATTTGCTCAGCATACAGATTGAGTAAGTCTGGTGAAACAATACAACCCTGACACATGCCTTTCCTGATTTTAAACCATGCAGTATCCCCTTGCTCTGTTCGGACGACTGCTTCTTAGTCTCCCTACAGGTTGCTTATGAGCACTATTAAATAATCTAGAATTCCCATTCTTCACAATATTATCTACAATTTATTATAATCCACACAGTTGAATATCTTTGCATCGTCAATAAAACACAGATAAACATCTTTCTTGTATTCTCTGCTTTCAGCCAAAATCCATCTGACGTCAGCAGTGATATCCCTCATTCCATGTCCTCTTCTGAATCCAGATTGATTTTCTGGTAGTTCCCGGTTGATGTACTGCTGCAACTGGTTTTGAATGATCTTTGGAAAAATTTTACTTGTATGTGACATTAGTGATATTATTCAATAATTCGTGTATTCTGTTGGATCACCTTTCTTTGGACTAGGGAAAAATATGCATCTTTTCCTGTCAGTTGACCACGTAGCTGTTTTCCAAATTTCTTGGTATAGATAAGTGATCATCTCCAGTTCTGCATTCATTTGTTGAAACATTTCAGTTGATATACTGCCAATTCCTGGAGCCTTGTTTTTCTCCAATACCTTCAGTGCAGCTTGGACTTCTTCCTTCAATACCATTGGTTTTTGATCATTTGTTACCTGCTAAAATGGTTGAACATTGACCAGTTCTTCTTGTTACAGTGACTCTGTGTATTCTTTCCACCTTCTTCTGTTGCTTTCTGCATCATTCAATATTTTGCCCATAGAATCCTTCAAAATTGCAATTCAGGGCTTGGATTTTTTTCTACAGTTCTTTCGTCTTGAGGAATAAGAAGCGTGTTCTTCCTTTCTGGTTTTGTAACTCCAGATCTTTGCACATTTCATTGTAACGATTTGTCTTCTTGAGCTAACCTTTGAAATCTTCTATTCAGCTCTTTTACTTCATCATTTCTTCAGCTCACTCTAGGTACTCGACATTAAGAGCAAGTTTCAGAGTCTCTTCTGACATCCATTTTGGTCTCTTCTTTCTTTCTTGTCTTTTTACCATCTCTTGCTTTCTTCATGTATGATGTTCTTGATGTCATTCCACAACTCTTCTGGTCTTCAGTCATTAGTGTTTAATATTGCAAATCCATTCTTCAGATGGTCTCCAAATTCAGGTGGGATATACTCAAGGTTGTATTTTGGGTCTCGTGGACTTACTCTGATTTTCCTCAACTACAACTTGAACTAACATATGAGCAATTGGTGGTCTGATCCACAGTTGACCACTAGCCTTGTTCTAAGTGATGATACTGAGCTTTTCCATAGTCTCTTTCCACAGATATATTCATTTTATTCCTGTGTATTGCATCTGATGTGGTTTATATGTATAGTTACCTTTTATGTTGTTGAAAAAGTACTTGCAATGAATGTCAGTGGTTTTGCAAAATTTTACCATGTGATCTTTGGCATATTTTCCAACTCCTGATCCTTTTTTGTTTCCAACTTTCACAATCCGATCACCAATAATTATCAATTCATCTTGACTGCATGTTTAATCAATTTCGGACTGCAGAAGTTGGTAAAAATCTTCAGTTTCTTCATATTTGGCATTAGTGGTTGATGCATAAATTTGAATAATAGTTGTATTAACTGGTCTTCCTTGTAAGCATATAGATATTATCCTATCACTGACTGTGTTGTGCTTTAGGATACATCTTGGAATTTTCTTTTTCACAATGCATGTAACGCCATTCCTCTTCAATTTGTCATTCCTGGCTTAGTAGACCCTGTGACTGTTTGATTCAGAATTGCCAATAGCAGTCCATTTCGGCTCACTAATGCCTAATGCCTAGGATATCAATCTTTATGTGTTTCATTTCATTTTTGATGACTTTCAATTTTCGAAGATTCATACTTTGCACATTCCACCTTCTGATTTTTAATGGATATTTGCAACTGTTTCTTCTCACCTTGAGTTGTGCCTCATCTGCAAATGAAGGTCCCAGAAACTTTACTTCATCCGAGTCATTAAGCTCAACTCTACTTCAAGGAGGCAGCTCTTTGCCAGTCATACTTCAAGTGCCTTCCAACCTAAGAAGCTCAGCTTCTGGCACTATATTAGACAATGTTTTGCTGCTATGCGTAAAGGTGTTCACTGGCCAATTTTTCAAAAGTAGATCTTCAGGTTCTTCTTCCCACCCTATCTTATTCTGGGAGCTCTGCTGAAACCCATCCACCATAGGTGACCCTGCTGGTATTTGAAACACTGGTGGCATATCTTCTAGCATCACAGCAACAGGCAAGCCACCACAGTACCACAAGCTGACAGATAAGTGGTGGTTTAGATTGTTAATTATCTTAATTAATGTCTAAAGCTCGATTGTTTCTCTTCCTAATTAATATATTCTTTTAAGTAATATATGTCTCTCATAATCTCATTTAATTTCCATCTAAAGTGTTTTCCATCCAAAGCTGGACATCAGTAGAATTTTCAGTAGATAGTTCTCATCCTGAAGTCCCATGACTCTAAACAGTCATTATATTCTTTTTGCTATGTTTGGGAGCTCAAGGTCCTCAATCTGTTCCCCACCCTCTGTAAAGGTAGCCCCTTCTTGCAATACCTTCTTCCACTCCTCTTTCTCAAGGAAAGTTCTTCAATCCCATTAAAATCTGTGAGAGTGAATGTGTGTCCAGTAACCAGAGTGATGAGACAGTCATATAGAGTATATCCTAATGTGACACATAATATATGATCTCAACCAAAGCAGTGCTTCCATGTCTGCACACAATCCTTAAGGAATAAATACAGTGAAGCAATTTCAGGAGTTTGAGTAGGTGATGGGGGGAATAAGCTTAATTAAAATATTATTTCAAGGAACAGCTTCTGACCTTAGCCAATTGTGAAGTTATACTGCCTGCATTATCCAAACAGAGGATATTATTCATTATCCAATTAGGAAATAAACGAAAATTCTCCCAAGCCCATCATTCTTAGAACATTCTTTCTTCTTTTCCCTCATCCTACCTTCAGTTTTGAAAGGCTAGTTCTGTTATTGCCAGCATCCTTTAATCGGCAATAAGACACTTCCTATAATGTTTGACAGGACCTTTACACAATTTTTTTTTTTTTTTTACACAATATTACTAATGACACTACTATAACAGCAGTAACAATTGTAAGTAAAATTTATTAAACTTTCAGTATGTGCTGGTCATGCTTTAAATTCTTTTATATGTATTACATCAGTTAATCCTCATAAAAATCCTATCGTTGAAGTAAGAACTATTATATCCCCGAGCTACTGTATTCCCATTTTACAGGTGAGGAAATCGAAGCACTGAGTAATTATGTTAGTTGGTCAAGATCACACAGTTAGAATTTAAGCTTAAGAAGTATGGCTCCAAAACCCATGCTCTACCTTAAATAATACCGCTAATTTATCGTACCAGTATCATCAGGACTTCAACATTTAGAGATAGGAGACAAACTGATGTGGTTATTGGTATACAATTCCTATGATAGTCCATGTACACATAAAAATCATGTACACATAGGTATCTGTAAATGTTCTGTAATAATAATGATAATTCTCCCAGTTGCACTGTCTGTGACCCCTCACTTTTTCTTTGCTGGCTTCCCTTCTATGACTATGTACTCTGGATCTTACAGCTTTAACTTCAACCTGCTTCTCATTGGCATTATCAAATCAACACTTGGTTTGGTGCCCTACCTCATTCTTTCAGAGGGTATTACAAACTAACCTCAATTTCCTTGCTATTCCTACCGTATTCTCGTGTTATACTCTCAGTAGATGAACACATGCCATTTCACAAATAAAGGAAAAGCTATAAGGTATAAATGGCCTGGGCATCTCCCCATTTATCCAACCCCTACCCCCCCAAACAAACTCACCTTCATCATCACTCATTTTTTTTCTCTGTCACCTAAGAAGTGGCAGCCTTCTTCCTCAACCAAGAATTAGCTTTTAGCCTGCCCTCTTGATTCCATTCCCTTCCTTATAATCTCAATTTGTCCATTTGCCTTTTTTTTTGAGTCATATTCAACATCTCCTTCTCTGCCATCTTTTTTTTTTTTTTTTTTTTTGGTCAATAAACAACAACAAAAAAAACCAAACTCATAGTGACCCTATAGGACAGACTAGAACTGCCCCATAGGGTTTCCAAGGAGTGCCGGGTGGATTTGAACTGCTGACCTTTTGGTTAGCAGCTGTGGCTGTTAACCACTACACCACCAGAGTTTCCTTTTAATAAGTGTATTAGATTACATAGAAATAAAACCCACTCTATCCAAAATCACCTATAGACTCTGTCCTCTTCTTTCTTCACTGCCAAGCATTATGAAATCCTAGGTTACTTTACTCTTCCATTTCCTAATCTTTCATAAACCCTTGAATACATTCAGAATTTGGCTTCTGTCTTCACCACTTTATGAAAATTGCTTTTACTAAGAGTGATATTACCTTCTAATTCCTAAGCTTACTGGTTACTTTTTTATTTTTTGTCTACATGTCACCCCAGTTACACTCGACTATTGAGAAGTGTGTTCTTCAAATTCTTCCCTTTAGTTTTCTTTGTAGAAATAAGTATACTCGTCTTATGTTTTTTGAAACTTATTATATCATTTGCTTCTTCTTAGTCTATCTTAAAACCCAGTATTTCTGTGGTCCCATCCGTGGGTTTCTTCCCTTCTTACAACAGTCTCTCCCAGCTTGTGGATTCCTATTTATCCCATTTAAAGCTATGCTTTAGTTTCACCTATTTTATGACACCTGATTAATTTCTATTGCCGCCATAACAAATTATCGTAAACTTAGAGGCTTAAACAACACAAATTTATCATCTTACAGTTCTGTAGGTCAGAAGACTGACAATGGTTTCACTGGACTAAAATCAAGGTATTAAGCAAATACTTCAGCTAAGGATGATTTTAATGAACTCTCTAATTTGACAAGTAATTGTAAATATCCCAAATTTGAAGTTATAATCCAAAAATATACATATTTTTAAATTCAATTTATTCAAATGAGTATGAAAACTCAAATTTCTTCCCTTAGAAATGCTACATACTCACTTTAAAAGAAACCTTTAGCTCAAAATAGCCGTATTAGTGGTACCCCCACAATAAATGATGGGCTTTAAAATGTATTCGTGCTGTTTTCCTATTAATACCATTTGTTTTCCTATTAACACCGTTTTTAAAAGGACTTCCAGATTAAAAAAAAAATGATAGGGAAAGTATAACTCTGAGTGGCCTTTGTCAGCTGAATTTTCTTTTATGCATTATGAAATGAAACTTCAGTAAATAATTTTCTGGGACCCTCTCTTTCCTCAAATGATTCATTCTATGTCAAATGTAGAAAGAAGTCATCTTGTTAAAGGCAATTGTGCTGTTTTAAAGGATGCAAATTCTCAGAAACTGAAAGTAAATATTTTACACATAAACATTAAGGTAATTCAGAAACAGAATAAGTTTACATTTATTTACCTGAGGGCTAAGGAACAAAAAATCATTTAAACCTAAATATCTTTTATACTGCATTAAATTATCTTAGCAGCCAAAATGCTGAATATCTGGATAAAGAAGATAGAGAAGTCATACTACTTAATGAAACAAATAAGATATGTAAAATACTAACGCATATCTACCAAAAAGTGAATAATGTCATCAGATTTTTGTTCAAATATTTTAATTTTTTATTCATATTCACTCAGTTAGTAAATAAAGCTATTAGAAAAGTTTTGGAATAGAGTCTTTATTCAAAATAATTTTCCTTTACCTAAAAGTAGAACTGTTACTTGACAAAATTCTTAAAATGAAATATCATACCCTGTTTTCAGTAATTTAACAATATCTATGTAACACATTAAAATGAATTTATTGCACATTTTTATATTTATTATTAAAAGTATATTTATTTACTTAAATATATATATATATATATAAGATTATATACACCCTCTCCTCACTTAGTAAAATGGATAAATTTCAAAGATCTGGCCATTAAAACCGGCGTTGTGTGAAAATGGGGGATTATCATCTCCGATCACAAAATGGAGAATGACTATATCATTATGTAACTGCAGAATTGTTATTGTTGTTAGGTGCCGCGGAGTCGGTTCCAACTCATAGTGACCCTATGCACAACTGAACAAAACACAGCCTGGTCCTGCGCCATCCTTACAATCGTTGTTATGCTTGAGCTCATTGTTGCAGCCACTGTGTCAATCTACCTCATTGAGGATCTTCCTCTTTTCTGCTGACCCTGTACTCTGCCAAGCATGATGTCCTTCTCCAGGGACTGATCTCTTCTGACAACATGTCCAAAGTATGTAAGATGCAGTCTCACCATCCTTGCTTCTAAGGAACATTCTGGCCGTACTTCTTCTAAGACAGATTTGTTCGTTCTTTTGGCAGTCCATGGTATACTCAATATTCTTCGCCAACACCACAATTCAAAGGCATCAATTCTTCTTTGGTCTTCCTTATTCATTGTCCAGCTTTCACATGCATATGATGCAATTGAAAATACCATGGCTTGGGTCAGGCGCATCTTAGTCTCCAAGGTGACATATTTGCTCTTCAACACTTTAAAGAGGTCCTTTGCATCAGATTTACCCAATGCGATGTGTCTTTTCTTTTCTTGACTGCTGCTTTCACGGCTGCTGATTGTGGATCCAAGTAAAACGAAAACCTTGGCAACTTCAACCTTTTCTCCATTTCTCATGATGTTGCTCATTGGTCCAGTTGTGAGGATTTTTCTTTTCTTTATGTTGAGGTGCAATCCTTATTGAAGGCTGTGGTCTTTGATCTTCATTAGTAAGTGCTTCAAATCCTTTTCACTTGCAGCAAGGAAGGTTGTGTCATCTGCATAACACAGGTTGTTAATGAGTGTTCCTCCAATTCTGATGCCCCATTCTTCTTCATATAGTCCAGCTTCTCATATTATATGCACAGCATACAGATTGAATAGATACGGTGAAAGAATACAACACTGATGCACACCTTTCCTGACTTTGAACCAGTCAGTATCCCCTTGTTCTGTCTGAAAAACTGCCTCTTGATCTATGTAAAGTTTCCTCATGAGCACCATTAAGTGTTCTGGAATTTCCGTTCTTCACAATGCTATCCATAGTTTGTTATGATACACACAGTCAAATGCCTTTGCGTAGTCAATAAAACACAGGTAAACATCCTTTTGGTATTCTCTGCTTTCAGCCAGGACCCATCTGACATCAGCAATGTTATCCCTGGTTACACGTCCTCTTCCAAAACCGGCCCGAATTTCTGGCAGTTCTCTGTCAATACACTGCTGTGGCCGGTTTTGAATGATCTTCAAAAAATTGTGCTTGTTTGTGATATTAATGATATTGTTCTATAATTTCCACATTTGTTTGGATCACCTTTCTTGGGAATGGGTATAAATATGGATCTCCTCCAGTCAGTTGGCCAGAAAGCTGTCTTCCATAATTCTTGGCATAGACGAGTGAGCACCTCCAGTGCTGCATCTGTTTGTTGAAACATCTCAGTTGATATTCCGTCAGTCCCTGGAACCTTGTTTTTCACCAATCCCTTCAGAGCAGCTTGGACTTCTTCCTTCAGTACCATCGGTTCCTGATCATATCGTACCTCTCGAAATGGTTAAACAACAGCTAATTCTTTTTGGTATAGTGACTCTGTATATTCCCTCCATCTTCTTTTCATGCTTCCTGCGTCGTTTAATATTTTCCCCATAGAATCCTTCCCTATTGCAACTCGAGGCTTGAATTCTTTTTCTTCAGTTCTTTCAGCTTGAGAAATGCCAAGTGTGTTCTTCCCTTTTGGTTTTCCATCCCCAGCTCTTTGCACATGTCATTATAATGCTTTGTCTTCTCGAGCTGCCCTTTGAAATCTTCTGTTCAGTTCTTTTATTTCATCAATTCTTCCATTCGCTTTAGCTGCTCAACTTTTGAGATCAAGTTTCAGAGTCTCCTCTGACATTCCTCTTGGTCTTTTTTTTCTTTACTGCCTTTTCAATGACCTCTTGCTTCCTTCATGGATAATGTCCTTGACGTCATTCCACAACTTGTCTGGTCTTCGGTCACTAGTGTTAAATGCATCAAATCTATTCTTAAGATGGTCTCTAAATTTAGGCAGGATTTATACTCAAGGTCACATTTTGGTTCTCATGGACTTGCTTTAATTTTCTTCAGTTTCAGCTTGAACTTGCATATGAGCAGTTGATTGTCTGTTCCATAGTTCACCCCTGGCCTTGTTCTGACTGATGATACTGAGCTTTTCCGTCGTCTCTTTCCACAGATGTAGTCAATTTGATTTCTGTGTGTTCCATGTGACAAGGTCCATGTGTCGTCACTTATGTAGGTGAAAGAATGTATTTGCAATGAACTTGTTGGTCTTGCAAAATTCTATCATTCGATCTCCGGTGTTGTTTCTATCACCAAGGCTGCATTTTCCAACTACTGATCCTTCTTCTTTGTTTCCAACTTTCACATTCCAATCATCAGTAATTATCAATGCATCTTGACTGTATGTTCGATCGGTTTCAGACTGCAGTGGCTGATAAAAATCTTCTGTTTCTTCATCTTTGTCCCTAGTGGTTGGTGTGTAAATTTGAATAATAATCGTATTAACTGGTCTTCCTTGTAGGCGTATGGCTATTATCCTGTCACTGACAGCATGGTACTTCAGGATAGATCTTGAAATGTTCTTTTTGGGGACGAATGCAACACCATTCCTCTTCAAATTGTCATTCCCAGTGTAGTACAGTATATGATTGTGTGATTCAAAATGGGCAATACCAGTCCATTTCAGCTCTCTAATGCCTAGGATATCAATGTTTATGCACTCCATTTCATTTTTGACGATTTCCAATTTTCCTAGATTCATATGTCACACATTCCAGGTTCCGATTAATAATGGATGTTTGCAGCTATTTCATCTCATTTGGAGTCATGCCAAATCAGCAAATGAAGGTCCCAAAAGCTTTACTCTATCCGTGTCATTAAAGTCGACTCTACTTTGAGGAGGCAGCTCTTCCCCAGTCATCTTTTGAGTGCCTTCCAACCTGGGAGACTCATCTTCCAGCACTATATCAGACAATGTTCTGCTGCTATTCATAGTAAGGTTTTCACTGGCTAATGCTTTTCAGAATTAGACTGCCGAGTCCTTCTTCCTAGCCTGTCTTAGTGTGCAAGTTCAGCTGAAACCTGTCCTCCATGGGTGACCCTGCTGGTATCTGAATACCGGTGGCATAGCTTCCAGCATCTCAGCAACACACAAGCCCCCACAATACGACAAGCTGACAGAGACGTGGGGGACTGCAGAATTACATCACGACAAAGTTGCCAGCTTACATCATTTACATAACTGCCAAACCACTGAGAATCATGGCTCAGCCAAGTTGATATATAGCCTTAACCATCAAAGCCAGCATTACCCTAGCCTCACACCTTGACATTCATTACTGCTAGATGTACATCGTTAATGCACAAAGTAGTCAGAGAGTAGATTTTTTTTTACTATGGTTGCAAATGCAAAATATCAGATAATGAGATAGTCAACAAGTAAGGAGAAGGTGTAAAATAATGATGTTTTAGGGTTTCTCAGAGAGATAAAATTCCCACTTTTTACATAGGGTAGTTTTCAAATTATTACGAAAGATCAGAATATAGCTTTATTCACTTAATTTTTTCAATATACATTATGTTTTATGTTTATAATATTTCTGTTAATCAACTAAGCTAATGAAGTTTGATGATTGTACATAATAAGGCAGCATTAAAGCATGCATAACAGTGATTACTAATTATAAAGAACGTAGTATGGTCTGAATCCAACAGAATGAAATGAAGATATAAAATGAAGCTAGCAAAAAAAAAAAAAAAAAAAATTGGAGGACAAAAGAATTTAACATTTCCTTAGAATCAGTTAAATGTGGAGAATTAAAAAAGAATACATTAAAAAGGACGTCTTTCCTGCACTGAATATGTTTCTCAGTTCAGAGGGGATGGCATTACATCCTACATCCTAGCTCTACTGCAATCTGTTCCTGACAGGACCATCCATCTGTTTAGCCTGAACAACCCTGCAGTTGCTTATGTGCCTATTCACAGATGTAAGTAGGAGGTTGACTACAGGTTTTCTGACTTATGCTTGAATCCAAGTTAATGTGACACATTTGCAAGCATAGCTGCACATGTTCTGCTTTAATTGGGAAATCTCTCCTTTGACTTTCAGAATAGCACAGAAGCAGAGACTCTGAGTCTAAACAGACCTAGATTCTGAGCAGACTTGATGCTTCTTGACGATGCCTGGAGGTGTGATAAAGAAACAAGGGCTGTCGAGAAGTAGGGATGGCTCTGCAAGGGGTGAGCAGCTGGCATTCTTTGTAAGTTCTTTTTGCAGCAATGATGGGAGATAGGAAACTTGGGAGGAGTCTGTTGGTTTTACATGGACTCTGGATAGTACTAAGGGTACAAAATAATTAGGGCCTCCTTTGTTCCTATAAGCTAGACATTCTTCTATAATTCATGGGCTATCCAAGCTGATTTCATCTGATGTTTTTGGACCCCAGAATTATTTACACAATTGAGATAGTATTTGCCAGGTGGAAGTTTAAAATGCCTGAGGCATAAATCAGATATTGGACTTCATTCATACTTCTTCCTAGATCTTAACCAAGACACTATACAAGCTATGTTGGACATTGCACAATGTTTACAAGTGCAAAATGTACTGAACTTGTGTGAAGCATTTAAAAAACATGCAACTGTGGAACAGCACCCCAGCATGATTTATAATAATGCATTCTTCCTTCAAAATGTTTTGACTACTAGTGGTAATTGCTTTGTAAGTGAAAACTAGCCTCCTCAGTTCTCAGACTACTTGCTGTACTCCAAGCATAACACATCTCCACATCTTTGTGTTGTTCTCTATGCACCTTTTCTCTAAGGCTGTTAAATATTTCAAGTTCTAGCTAAAATGTCATCTATTTCATAAAGCCAAACTTGATCCTCTTTCCCCAGGCTCCATGGCCATAGATCTGATTCTAACTCATAGCAACCCTATAGGACATAGCAGAACTGCCCCACAGGGTTTTCATGGAATGGCTGGTGGATTTGAACTGCTGACCATTTGGTTAGCAGTCATAGCTCTTAACACTGTGCCACCAGGGTTCCTTGATTCCCTCAAAAAAAAAAAAAAAAAACAAAAAAACAAAAAAAACCCACTGCCATGGAGTTGATTCTGACTCATAGCAACTATATAGGATAGAATAGAACTTCCCCACAGAGTTTCCAAGGAGCACCTGGTGAATTCGAACTGCAGACCTGTTGGTTGGCAGCCATAGCTCTTAACCACTATGCCTCCAGGGTTTCCTTTATTCCCTCAGTAAATATTAACCTATACTGGCATAGCACTTGCTTTTGTCTATTATATCACGGATCACAATCTGAATCATGTAATTGTTGTATACTTGTTCGTATTTTCTACCAGGCTCTGATATCTTATATCTCTTTGTGTGACCCTGTTTCTACGTAAAGGATCTTAAATAGAGTATGCTGTTGTAGGTTGAATTGTGTTCCCCAAAAACATATTTTGAAGTCCTAACTACCAGTATCTGTGTATGAGACCTTACTTGGAAATAGGGATGCTACAGACGTAATCAAGTTAAGAGGAAGCCATACTGGATTAGAGTGAAACCTAATTCAATGAATGGTGTCCTTACACAAAGGCCATGTGAAAACTCAGGGACCCAGAAATTCATAAGGAAAGTGTCATATGATGATGGAAGCAGATATTGGAGTAATGCAACTGCAAATCAAAGAACACCAAGGATTGCTAGCAACCACCAGAAGCTAAGAGAGAGACATGGAGCAAGTTCTCTCAGAAACTCCAAAAGAAACCAGCCTTGCTGACATTTTGATTTCTGACTTATAGCACCTAGAACTGTAAGATCATAAATTTCTGTTGTTTTAAGCCACCTAGCTTATAGTAGTTTGTTATGGAAGCCCTAGGAAATGAATATCTATGCTTTTAATAAATGCTTAATGAGATGAATTTTAGGTATTCATGACATACAAATTCCAGTAGAGTTTTATATGATTTGCACACTTGTATCCAGATTGTTCAGTTTTAAAAATTAGTAGAGTTTTTATAATTCTCATAATATTTTGCATTTGTTTATCGCTTTAAAGCTTGGAAAATATCTCTATAATAAATATGTATGGGTAAATGTAAGAGATCAATAATAAATTGCAGATGCTAAAGCTAGAGTAGGCGATGTGCATTGTTACCTGGGGAAGAAAAAGAAATCATCTATGAAATGGGAAATATTAAATTTTTAGGGAGTACTCAGAATATAAGTTGTTCATCATCCTGGTGTATGAATATTTGGGAAATCTAATGGGAAAGAGATACGAGAGAGAGAGAAAAAAACAAAAAGTTCCTTAAAATAGCAAAGAAGAGACAGTATTTCCATTCACATCATCCTTTTAGTAAGTTTTTCTCCTGAATTTACATAAGAGGAGAATCACACCTCAAAGCTGCAAGTTTTTCCAGGGGAATAACATAGAAGAAGAGAAATAGAGCGCTTACTTCCCAGTCATGCTCTGGGAGGTAAGCTCTAAGGTTGCCTAAGATGTACTTCTGTAGATTCCAAAGGAAAGAGATGAAAAAGTAGGATTCCAGATGTCTCCCCCTGAAACAAACACACATATACACAACACACAAACATTCATGTCTACTTTAAACATGGCAAGGCTACATTCATTTAAGTATGTTGAGCTCCTACATAGAATATTTTTAAAAAATGGTTTCTCGACTTAAAATATACAATTTTGAAAAACATTTAAAGACAATAAAAATAAAATCAGATGATCCTTATATAATTTTAATTATTAAAATTAAAATTTAATTTAATTATTTAAATTTCAATCTGAAATTGATCAAACATGCAATCAAGATGCATTGATAATTACCGGTGGTTGGAATGTGAAAGTTGGAAACAAAGAAGAAGAAACCAAAACCCAAAACCAAACCCAGTGCCGTCAAGTTGATTCCAACTCAAAGTGACCTATAGGACAAAGTAGAACTGCCCACCCCATAGAGTTCCCAAGGAGTGCCTGGCGATTTGAACTGCCAACCTCTTGGTGAGCAAGTGTAGCACTTAACCGCTACACCACCAGGGTTTCCAGAAGAAGGAACAGTAGTTGGAAAATACAGCCTTGGTGATAGAAACAATGCCAGAGATCACATGATCAAATTTTGCTAGACCAACAACTTCTTCACTGCAAATACCTTTTTTCAACAACACACACATGTTGTTGAAAAAGGTGAATGGTGACTACACACATGGACCTCACCAGATGAAATACAGAGGAATCAAATCAAATCAACTACATCTGTGGAAAGAAGAGATGGAAAAGGTCAATATCATCAGTCAGAATAAGGCCAGGGGACGATTGTGGAACAGATCATCAATTGCTCATGTGTAGATTCAAGTTGAAGCTGAAGAAAATTAGAACAAGTCCATGAGAGACAAAGTATGACACTGAGTAAATTCTACCTGAATTTAGAGTCCATCTCAAGAGTAGATTTGACACACTGAACACTAATGTCCAAAGACCAGATGAGTTGTAAAATGATAAGGACATCATATTGAAGAAAGCAAGATCATTACAAACACAGAAAAGACCAAAATGGATGTCAGAAAGGACTCTGAAACTTCCTCTTGAACACTGAGTAGCTAAAGCAAATGGAAAAAATGATGAAGTAACAGAACTGAACAGAAGAATTCAAAGGGCAGATTGAGAAGACAAAGTAAAGTATTTTAAGGAAATGTGCAAAGACCTAGAGTTATAAAACCAAAAAGGAAAAACATGCTTAGCATTTCTCAAGCAGAAAAAAGTGAGGAGAAAATTCAAGCCTCGTGTTGCAATACTGAAGGATTCTACAGGGAAAATATGAAACAACACAGGGAGCATTAAAAGAAGATGGAAGGATTACACACAGTTACTGTGCCAAAAAGAATTAATTTATGTTCAACCATTTGGGGAGGTAGCACATGATCAAGAACCTATGGTACTGAGGGAAGAAGTCCAAGCTGCACTGAAAGCACTGGCTAAAAACAAGGCTCCAGGAATTGATGGAACACCAATTTAGGTGTTTCAACAAACAGATGTAGCCCTGGAAGCGTTCACTCGTCTATGCCAAGAAATATGGAAGGCAGCTACCTGCCCAACTAACTGAAAGAGATCCATATTTGTGCCCACTACAAAGAAAGGTGATCCAATAGAATGTAGAAATTATCAAACAACATCACATGCAAGTAAAATTTTCCTGAATATCATTCAAAAGCAGTTGCATCAACGGGGAACTGCCAGAAAATCAAGCCAGATTCAGAAGAGGATGTGAAACCAGGGATATCACTGCTGATGTAAGATGAATCCTGGCTGAAAGCAGAGAACACCAGAAAGATGTTTACCTGTGTTTTATTGACTATGCAAAGGCATTCAACTGTGTGGATCATAACAAGTTATGGATAAAGTTGAGAAGAATGGGAATTCCAGAACACTTAATTGTGATCATGAAGAAACTGTACATAGACCAAGAAGCAGTCATTTGAAGAGAACAAGGGAATACTGTATGGTTTAAAATCAGGAAAGGTGTGCCTCAGGGTTGTATCCTTATACCATACTTATTCAATCTGTATGCTGAGCAAAAAATCTGAGAAGCTGGACTGTATGAAGAACAGGGCATCAGGATTGGAGGAAGACCCCTTAATAACCTGTGATATGCAGATGACACAATCTTGTTTGCTGAGTGAAGAAGACTTGAAGCACTTACTGATGAAAATCAAAGAGTACACCCTTCATTAAGGATTACACCTCAACATAAAGAAAACAAAAATCCTCACAACTGGACCAATAAGGGACATCATTACAAACAGAGAAAAGACTAAAGTTGCCAAGAATTTCATTTTACTTGGATCCACAATCATCACCCATGGAAGCAGCAGTCAAAAAATCAAAGGACACATTGCATCAGGAAAAACTGCTGCAAAAGACCTCTTTAAAGTGTTAAAGAAGTAAAAATGTCACTTTAAAAGGACTAAGGTACACCTGACTCAAGCTGTGGTGCTTTCTATTGCCTCATATGCATGCAAAAGCTGGACAATGAATAAAGAAGACCAAAGAAGAATTGATGCCTTTGAATGATGGTGTTGTTGAAGAATATTGAATACACCATGGACTGCCAGAAAAAAATGAACAAAACTATCTTGGAAGAACTACAACCAGAATGCTCCTTAGTAGCAACTATGATAAGATTTCATTTCACATACTTTGGGCATGTTATCAGTAGCGACCAGTCCCTGGGAATGACATCATGCTTGGTAAAGTAGAGGGTCAGCAAAAAGGAGGAAAACCCTCAATGAGATGGATTGACTCAGTGGCTGCAGCAATGGGCTCAAGCATAGCGACTATGGCGCTGGACCGGGCAGTGTTTCTGTTGTGCATAGGGTTGGTAAGAGCCGGAACAGTCTCAACGGCACCTAATAAAAAGAACAACAACAATTTTAATTATTGTTTCAGTTTGCTAGTAAGAAAAGCTCAAAGATTAAAATATTGATGCTTTATTAAGCATAATATTGAGTTGAAGAAAATGAGAAGTTAAAAAAGGACAGATGCAAAATAATGAGATGAATTGCCTTGCCACCATGACTACTACCTCACAAGGAGCCACAAAGAGACACAGCTGGCTGTTCAGCAGGGTGATCATTTGTTTAGTGGGACATCTGGAGGATTCCTGGGAGAGGGAAGGGAGGAAGAGTTTACTGCTGACTCTCTCCCTGCACACATAGTCCATTGGTTATGCTTCATCCCATGGGAGCTTACTTAGGGCCGCTTCAAATTGCATCATCTGGTCCCTTGCTGGCCACTCAAAAACCAGTTCCCATGTCCATGGCAAAGCATTTCTTCTAAGTCTAGAACTGAAGAGGACACTCAGAAAGAAATGGGTCTAAGAGAAATAAAGAAAGCAGTTGTAGGAATTTGTGAAGGCGTACAAGATCTCTGTCCAAAGCACGTACAATCTTTAAGAAAACTTCAGTTGTAGTAGTGAATAGTTCTACTTGAATAACTGTGAATCGGCACAACATTTAGACTGGCATTATGTAGATGGATGTTGTGGAAGAAATTTTTAAATTTAAGTTAAATATTTAGTATCCTAGCCAAGCCAAGCCAAGCCCGTTCATTGCCACAATTCTGGTGCTTGCAGTAGGCTGCTCGTGTAATAAAATCTGATAAAAATTAGGGAATAAAAGAAATCTATTGATGTCCTGCTTGGTTCCTTTTTACATATATCGTTCATTGTGATTCTTACGAGGTTTAGTAAAGCAGGTAGGCCAGTTATTGTTACCTCATTTTGATAGAACACTGCGGTTCAGAGAGACTGTGACTTGACTAATGTCTAACTGCTGCTTCTTGGCAAATTTAAATTTCCAAACCAGCATTTGGTGCTCAGAGTATAGTGTGCTTTATTATACGAGTGCAATGCAGAATATAAGAGATCTAAATGTAAAATATAACTGTTCAGCATTTTGGAATTATCGAGCAGTTGCTGTTTTAGACACAAGAAATAGAATAGCGTTTTATTAGAACATTGGTGTTGGAGGATGAGGATAATACTACACTCCTAAGTATTATACAATGGGCCTATTTTGTCCTGTCGTTTTCTGGACTAAATGATGTAGAGAGGTAATCTAAAGTAAAATTTTACTGTAAATAAAGTCTTCGGCAATTTAGGGAAGCATTTTATAAACTAGCTCTTCAAATTCAATAAATTAAATTCTGGTGTAATGACCTGTTTGGTTCCCTGTTCCTATATCCATCACATTAAGCCCTAACTGCAGGCGCAGAGAATCCAGGCCCAAGCTAAGGATTCAATCCTATTTCTTATACAGGGGGAGGAAAAAAAAAAAAAAGAAACTGACTCAGCAATACAGAAATTTAGTACAAGCGTATCTTTTTCATGGCTTAGCTCTCTGATCTTATGCTCCAGTTAAATCACTATATTCCTATTTTTTATTAATTCATTTCAATAAACATTTACAGTGAACACATTCTCTGACATATCCTAGGTACTAACTTGTGTAACTTCTAAGGCTGCCTTCTTCCTAGACCTCCATGGGTATAAATCTCCTTTCTCTGAGTTTCATTTCCCCAAATCTGCTTTCAGAATTTGGAAATAAGTTGTCAGTAGAATCTCTAAATGCTGCACACTCGCTGACTGAATCTGCAAGTCTGCTAGCATGCTCACCCTTGTTATTGACCATTAAACATTCTCTGTTGTATTGATCTGTGTACTTGAATTATTAGATTATTTTTTGCCATAGTTATTTATCTAGAGAAATGTGGGCTTAATTAAAAAATGTCAAGTGTATCTGTAGCTGGTTTTGCTACCATAATTGAAGTGGTTTACTATATACATACCCTGGATGGAGGAAACTTAGAAGGCATGTTTATCAAATTTGTGCTTAACCTCAAAGTCAGAAGACATAAAAACTGTGTTAAATGATGAAATTTAATTAGACAAAAATCTTACTAAGTTATAATGATGGATATGAATAAAGATGTTTGAGGCAAATCTAAGTAATTACATGTTTAATACAAAATAATACAAATAATAATAATTTCAAATGTATGGCTATTTGGCAGGAACCTAGCAGAAAGCATTGGTTCACTGGAAAGGAACCAGCACATGACTGTTCAGGTGCCTTCCTTCCACCAGTCAGATTTTCAGAGCCTATGAATCATGTGAGCCTCATAACAGCCATATGTATTGCAGCTATTATCCCAGTGAGACTAGTCCTCAAAGTGACATCTTTGCTTTTTAATACTTTAAAGAGGTCTTTTGCAGCAGATTTGGCTGCTGCTTCCATGAGCTTTGAGTGTGGATCTAAATAAATTAAAATTCTTGACAACATCAAACTTAACTCCATTTATCATGGTATTGTTTATTGGTCCAGTTGTGAGGATTTTGTTTTCTTTTTATTGAGGTGTAATCCAATACTGTTTGAACACTAGTGACCGAGACCAGAGGAGTTCTGGAATGACATCAACACATCATCCATGAAGAAAGCAAGAGGTCACTGAAAAGACAGGAAAGAAAGAAAAGACCAAGATGGATGTCAGAAGAGGCTCTGAAACTTGTTCCTGAGCATCGAGCAGCTAAAGCAAAAGGAAGAATTGATGAAGTAAAAGAACTGGACAGAAGATTTCAAAGGGCCTCTTGAGAAGACAAAGTAAAGGATTATAATGACATGTGCAAAGAGCTGGAGAAGGAAAGCCAAAAGGGAAGAACACGCTGGGCGTTTCTCAAGCTGAAAGAACCGAAGGAAAAATTCAAGCCTCGAGTTGCAGTAGTGAAGGATTCAACGGGAAAAATATTAAACGACGCAGGAAGC
This sequence comes from Elephas maximus indicus, assembly GCF_024166365.1. NCBI lineage: Eukaryota > Metazoa > Chordata > Mammalia > Proboscidea > Elephantidae > Elephas > Elephas maximus. The sequence goes on along the minus strand of NC_064833.1, from coordinate 53,245,363 downwards.
ATCAAAAGAAGATGGAAGGAATACACAGCGTCATTCTACCAAAAAGAATTAGTCGATATTCAACCACTTCAAGAGGTTGCATATGATCAGGAACCAATGGTACTGAAGGAAGAAGTCCAAGCTGCTCTGAAGGCATTGGCGAAAAACAAGCCTCCAGGAATTGATGGAATATCAATTGAGATGTTTCAACAAACAGATGCAGTGCTGGAGGTGATCACTCATCTATGCCAAGAAATATGGAAGACAGCTTCCTGGCCAACTGACTGGAAGAGATGCATATTTATGCCTATTCCCAAGAAAGGTGATCCAACCGAATGTGGAAATTATAGAACAATATCATTAATATCACATACAAGCAAAATTCTGCTGAAGATCATTCAAAAATGGCTGCAGCAGTATATTGACAGGAAACTGCCAGAAATTCAGGCTGGTTTCAGAAGAGGATGTGGAACCAGGGATATCATTGCTGATGTCAGGTGGATCCTGGCTGAAAGCAGAGAATACCAGAAGGATGTTTACCTCTGTTTTATTGACTATGCAAAGGCATTCAACTGTGTGGATCATAACAAACTATGGATAACACTGAGAAGAGTGGGAATTCCAGAACACTTAATTGTGCTCATGAGGAACCTTTACATAAATCAAGAGGCAGTTGTTTGGACAGAACAAAGGGACACTGATTGGTTTAAAGTCAGGAAAGGTGTTCGTCACGGTTGTATTCTTTCACCATACCTATTTAATCTGTATGCTGAACAAATAATCCGAGAAGTTGGACTATATGAAGAAGAACGGGGCATCAGGATTGGAGGAAGGCTCACTAACACCATGCTCTATGCAGATGACACAACCTTGCTTGCTGAAAGTGAAGAGGACTTGAAGCACTTACTAATGAAGATCAAAGATCACAGCCTTCAGTATGGATTACACCTCAACATAGAACAAAAATCCTCACAAATGTACCAATGAGCAACATCATGATAAACGGAGAAAAGATCGAAGTTTTCAAGGATTTCATTTTACTTGGATGCACAATCAACAGCCATGGAAGCAGCAGTTAAGAAATCAAAAGATGCATTGCATTGGGCAATCTGCTGCAAAGGACCTCTTCAAAGTGTTGAAGAGCAAAGGTGTCATTCTGAAGACTAAGGTGCGCCTGACCCAGGCCATGGTATTTTCAATCACATCATATGCATGTGAAAGCTGGACAATGAATAAGGAAGACCGAGGAAGAATTGATGCCTTTGAATTGTGGTGTTGGCGAAGAATATTGAATATACCATGGACTGCCAAAAGAACGAACAAATCTGTCTTGGAGGAAGTGCGGCTAGAGTGCTCCTTAGAGGCAAGAATGGCAAGACTGCGTCTTACACACTTTGGACATGTTGTCAGGAGGGATCCGTTCCTGGAGGAGGACATCATGCTTGGCAGAGTACAGAGTCAGCGGAAACGAGGAAGACCCTCAAGGAGGTAGATTGACACAGTGGCTGCAACAATGAGCTCAAGCATAACAATGATTGTAAGGATGGCACAAGACTGGGCAGTGTTTCATTCTGTTGTGCATAGGGTTGCTATGAGTTGGAACCAGCTCGAGGGCACCTAATGACAACAACAGCTTTAACCACCTACCACTGCTGTAGTCAATAAATATTTTCTCTATTTTTTTATGTTTGCAATAATACGAAAAAGGTAAAAAAAAAAAAAGGACTGTTGAAAAGTAGTTTCTACATTTTTGCAGGTAATTATATTCTAGAATTACAATAATGAAGGCAAAATGAAAGTGAAAGAGTAAGATGAATTTTTTAGCATTAGAACCAGTATAGACAGAGCTCAGGTCTGTAATTTTTACTAAGACTCGTGCATAGATGTAGCTATAGGAGTTCTGAATGCCAATGCTTACAGAAAGAAAGAAAACAACTCTAATTTAGAGTTGGCAAAATTGTAAATGCATGCATAAGTCTAAATTAAGATTGGTGTCATCCAAATTAAATCCAATGAACCTACTGTAAATTTTTGACTGTCAAACTAGTTTCATCTAATTAAATACTTTGTAAAGTATTTATGTTAAACTAATACACACGTAGTGAGGAGGTTTCTAGCCAGCTTATTATTTTGCCATTATATAAATTACCAACATTGTTGCCTGTACTTTCTTTCCTTTGTCTCCATTGGTCCATTAAAATCTATTTTATCCCAATTGAAAAATCTGGTAACTCTGCTTCTCTCCAGCCTCAACCAATAATACAGATATAATTATAGTTTGTGAGTCATTCATGGTGATTCAGTTATATGGTGAACCAAGTAGTCTCCTTTTACAAAAGGATATTCTCTTTGTCATATAATTTTGGAAGAGATTTTTTTTTTTAATAACATATAACTATGGATCATGAAGACAAAAAAATTTCATAAAATCTTTAGGGTCCAAATAATATTTTCTTGGATATAGTTGCATAAAACAGGGGGCCTTGGTGGTGCAACAGTTAAGCACTTGGCTGCTAACCAGAAGGTTGTGGTGCTGAGGGAGAAAGACCTTGCTATCTGCTTCCATTAAGATTACAGCCTGAAAAGCCTATGGGGCTATTTTACATATTTCACATGGGGTTGCTATGAGATGAAAATGGACTTGGAGTCACCCAACAACAACAACAAGAAATGAATATGAGTTAAAGATGCTGAAATCTGTAAATCTTAACAGTATATTGTTTTCCTTTTTTAATATATATTTCTCAATGAAATATGTTTTTATTTCATTTAGAAGTACCAGTACTGGTGAATTTAAATTACTATATTATTCCTTTTAATTTCAGTAAGTTTTAATCACTACTTTTGGAGTACACTATACATTGTATATTTTTTTATTTAATAAAAAAAATAATACTCAGTAGGAGAAAATTGAGAACTTAGTTTCAATCTTTGATACAACAACTTGTTAAAATTTTTTAAAGCTATTGCCAAAGGATAGATAATTATTTCTGCCATGCTCCTTAGAGGCAAGGATGGCGAGACTGCATCTTACATACTTTGGACATGTTGTCATGTTGGCAGAATACAGGGTAAGTGGAAAAGAGGAAGACCCTCAACAAGGTGGGTTGACACAGTGGCTGCAACAATGAGCTCAAGCATAACAAGGATTTTAAGGATGGTGCAGGACCGGGCAGTGTTTTGTTTTGTTGTGCATCGGGTCGCTATGAGTCGGAACTGACTCGACAGCACCTAACAACAACAGCAACAATCCAATACTGCAGTCTTTAATCTTCATCTGAAAGTGCTTCAAGTCCTCTTCACTTTCATGCAGTGAGGTTATGTAATCTGCATATCAAAGGTTGTTGATGCGTCTTCCATCAATCCTGATGCCACATTTTTCTTCATAGTCCGGGTTCTCGGATTATTTGCTCAGCATACAGATTGAATAAGCATGGTGAAAGGATGCAACCCTTGATTTTAAACCTTGATTTTAAGCTCCTTGTTCTGCTCGAAGAACTGCCTCTTGGTCTATGTACAAGTTTCTCATGAGCACAATTAAGTGTCTGGAATTCCTATTCATCTCAATGTTATTCATAATTTGTTATGATCCACAGAGTCAAATGCCTTTGCATAGTCAATAAAACACAGGTAAACATCTTTCTGGCATTCTCTGCTTTCAGCCAAGATCAGTTTGACATCAACGATGATATTCCTCATTCCACATCCTCTTCTGGATCAGTCTTGAGTTTCTGGCAGTTCCCTGTTGAGGTACTGCTTCAACCACTTTTGAATGATTTTAAGCAAAATTTTACTTGCGTGTGATATTGTTCAATAATTTCAGTATCCTGTTGGATTACTTTTTTTTCGAATGGGTACAAATATGTATTTCTTCCAGCCAGCTAGCTAGGTAGCTGTCTTCCAAATTTCTTGGCACAGATGAGTGAGCTCCTCCAGCACTGCATCCATTTGTTGAAACATCTCAATTGTTATTCTGTCAGTTTCTGGAGCCTTGTTTTCCACCAATGACTTCAGTGCAGCTTGGACTTCCTCCTTCAATACCATCAGTTCTTGATCATTTGCTACCTCCTGAAATGGTTGAATGTTGACAAATTCTTTTTGTTACAGTGACTTTTTTGTGTGTTCCTTCCATCTTCTTTTGATGCTTCCTGTGCTGTTCGAAACTTTGACCATACAATTCCTCAGAATTGCAACTGGAGGTTTGAATTTTTTCTTCAGTTCTTTCAGCTTGAGAAATGCTGAGCATGTTCTTTCTTTTGGTGTTTTAACTCCAGGTCTTTGCACTTTTCATTATAATCTTTTACTTTCTGTTCTTGAGCTGCCCTTTGAAATCTTCTGTTCAACTCTTTTACTTCATCATTTCTTCCATTTGCATTAGCTACTCTTCTGACATCTGTTTTTGTTTTTTCCCTCTTTCCTGTCTTTTTAATGGCCTTTTGCCTTCTTCATATGTAATGTCCTTGATGTCTTCCCACCTGTCTGGTCTTTGGTTATTGGTGTTCAGTGTGTCAAATCTATTCTTGATATGGTCTCCAAATTCAAGTACGATATACTCAAGGTTGTATTTTGGCTCTTGTGGACTTGTTTTATTTTCCCTTAGCTTAAACTTGAACTTGCGTATGTGCAGCTGATGGTCTGCTCCACAGTCAGTCCCTGGCCCTATTCTGACTGATGATATCAAGCTTTTCCATTGTCTTTTTCCACAGATGTAGTCAATTTGATTCCTGTGTATTCCATCTGGTAGGGTCCACGTGTATAGTCGACATTTATGTGGTTGAAAAAAAGATACTTGCGATGAAGAAGTCTATGGTCTCACAAAATTTTATCATGCTATCTCCTGCATAATTTCTATCACCAAGGCCATATTTTCCAGCTACCAATTCTTATTCTTTGTTTTCAGCTTTAACATTCCAATCACCAGTAATTACCAATGCCTCTTGATTACATGTTTGATCAACTTCAAACTGCAGAAGTTGGTAAAAATCGCCAATTTCCTCATTTTTGGCATTAGTGGTTGGTGCATAAATTTGAATAATAGTCATATTAACTGGTCTTCCTGTAGGTGTGTGGATATTATTCTATCACTTCTCAGTGTTGTACTTCAGGATAAATCTTGAAATGTTCTTTTTGATGGTGAACGTGATGCCATTCCTCTTTACATATGATTATCTGTTTCAAAATGGCCAATTCCAGTCCATTTCAGCTCACTAATGCCTGGGTTATTGACCTTTATGCATTCCATTTTATCTTTGAAGTATTCATTTCTTAGGTTCATACTTTGTACGTTCCATATTCCGATTATTAATGGATGTTTGCAGTTGTTCCTTCTCATTTTAAGTTGTGCCACATCAGCAAATGAAGGTCCCAAAAGCTTGATTCCATTCAGATCATTAAATTCCACTCTATTTTGAGGAGGCATCTCTTCTCTAGTTGTACTTTAGTACCGTCCATCCTGAGGGGCTCATCTTCAGGCTCTATATCAGAAAAAGATCTGCTGCTACTCATAAGGCCAATTGTTTTAGAAGTAGACTTCCAGATTCTTCTTCCTAGTCTATCTTAGTCTGGAAACACTGCTGAAATCTGTCCACCTGCTGGTATTTGAAATACCCGTGGCAAAGCTTTCAGTATCACAGCAACATGGAAACCACCACAGTACAACAAACTGACAGATGTGTGGTGTGATACATAGCAAGGTGAAGAAATGAAATGAATAAATGATCCTCTAAGTGTAAAAGGTCACCTGCTGTGGTTCCATTGGCAGTAGATTAACTGGCTAAACATCTGGTCTCTTTCATTTGACCTAGGAAGAATTCCAGCTGAGGATTACATCCTTCAATGTCTACATAACTTTTCCAATACATTTTAGTCCTCAAGGCCACAGAAAGATTTTATATTTACAGTGGGAAATGAGGGTCTGAATGTATAAACCACATGGGGAAAACTGATCAAAATATTTGTCTCTCAATCTACTACATTTTCAACACCTCTGAAGACTTGATTCTCCTAGGAACTTCAAATAACTTACTCTAACAGAAGGTAAGCATTTAGTAATCTAAATTATCCTCCCAATTAACTTTTAGAAAGAAATCGCTCCAGAGATAAAGTAAGAAAAAAACTTAACAATATGCCTTTTGAAACTGAGGAAATACTTTATCAGATCATCTGTTCTTTTCCACCTCTACTGTCTTTGGTTCATAGTGAAAGTGAAAACTAATCTAATTAAGTATCTTCTCATGCGCTCTAATATTTTACCATGTGTTCTTCTGGCTCTCTATTTTGATCCCTCCTCCAACATGCCTTCCAGAACTCTCCTATCCTATATCTTTAGGATTAATATAGACTAATTCCTTCATCTTTTGCCTCCACTAAGACCCAGTTCTCTCCTAGGAGTGCCATTATCTCTGTTACTCTCTTGAATGAAAACGTCTGTCACCCACTCCAATATTTGCAGCTGTTTCTTCTCACTTTGAGTCATGCCACATCAGTGAATAAAGGCCCCGAAAGATTTATTCAAGCATTATGCTGACCAAATAACCTGAGAAGCTAGACTATATTAAGAAGAACTTGTCATCAGGATTGGAGAAAGGCTCATTAGCAACCTGCAATATTCAGGTGACACAACTTTGCTTGCTGAAAATGATGAGGACTTGAAGCACTTATTGTTGAAGATCAAGGACCACAGCCTTTAGTATGGATAGCACCTCAAGATAAAGAAAACAAAAACCCTCATAACTGGACTAATAAGCAACATCATGATAAAGGAAGAAAAGATTGAAATTGTGAAGGAGTTCATTTTACTTGCATCCATAATCAAAGCCCATGGAAGCAGTAGTCAAGAAATCAAATAACATATTGCCTTGGGCAAATCTGCTGCAAAAGACCTTTTAAAGTGTTAAAAAACAAAAAAATGATGCCACTTTGAGAACTGAAGTGTACCTGATGCAAGCCATGGTATTTTCAATCACTTCATATGCATGCAAAAACAGAAAAATGAATTAATCTGTCTTGAAATAAGTACAGCCAGATAGCTCCTTCTAAGTGAGAATGACCAGACTTTGCCTCAGGTACTTTAGACATGTTATCAGGAGGGAACAGTCCCTGGAGAAGGACATCATGCTTGGTAAGGTAGATGGCCATCAAAAAAGAGGAAGGCCCTCAAGGGGGTGGATTGACATACTGGCTGCAACAATGGGCTCAGGCATAACAATGATTGTGAGGATGGTGCAGGACCCCGCAGCATTTTGTTATGTATCGATACTGACTCAATGCCACCTAATAGCAACAACAACCCACTGCAATGTACCACAGGGCCGAGGAGAATTACTGGTATTACTGACACTAAATCCAAACCATTTTTCCTCTTGATTTAAAGAGCACTCCTTTATAGTGATTCATGAAATACAGCTATCGCAATCTCTAAAATTTCCTTTACTGAAATGCCAATCTGCTCATTATCTTTTTTTCACATACTGAAAGAAGGATATGAGTCCCCCCTCACAATTGTGTTCATCCCAACAACTTCTATCATCAGGGAAATAATCCAACTCCATGTGGGGAACGTGCCCAACAACATAGCTTTAAAGGCCTACTCAATTCTAAGGCTTTTGTCTAGACCTCATTTCAATAACCTGCTTCATGGATACAACTTGAAACTCAGAAACACTAGGGACACTTCCAGTTTTTCTATTTTAATCTCAAAATTTAAAAATAGGTATATTTCTCCAGCTGCCTTCTCAAATAATAATGCAGCTGAATACTGCTGCAGGAAATCACAATAGCTTATAAACTAGTTACAGCAAAAATTCAGTGTCGCACTGTGGTTAAGTGATATGGCTGCTAAGCAAAAGATCGGCAGTGCAAATCCACCAGCAACTCCTTGGAAACCCTATGGTGCAGTTCTCCTCTGTCCTCCAGAGCCGCTGTGGGTTTGAATCAACTCCATTGCAGTGGGTTTTTTTTTTTTTAACCTAGCTTAGGAGCCCTAGTAGTGCAGTAGTTAAGGTGCCCAGCTACTAACTGAAAACTTTTACCAGAAGCTCCGTGGAAGGAAGATGTGGCAGTCTGCACCTGTAAAAATCACAGCCTCGGAAACCCTATGGGGGAGTTCTACTCTGTCCTATAGAGTCGCTATGAGTCAGAATTGACTCCATGGCAGTGGGTTTGGTTTTTTTGTTTTTGGTTTTAACCTAACTTGGAGGAGCCCTGATGACGCAGTGGTTAAGTTCTCGACTGCTAACTGACAGGTTGGCAGTTTGAACCCACCAGTTGCTCTGTGGGAGAACGATGTGGCAATCTACTTCTGTAAAGGTTTACAGCCTTGGAAACCCTATGGTGCAGTTCTACTCTGTCCCATATTGTCACTATGAGTCAAAATTGACTGGACGACAATGGGTTTTGGTTTCTTGGTGACCTGTCTTGGGGGACAGTGATGATTCAGTGGTAGAAATCTTGCTTTCTCTGTGAGAGTTGTTGTTTTGTCAGATGCCGTAGAGTCAGTTCTGACTGATAACCACCCTTTGTACAACAGAAAAAAACCCTGCCAGATCCTGCACCATCCTCACGATCATTGTTATGCTTGAGCCCATTGTTACAACTGTGTCAGTTCATCTCACTGAGAATCTTCCTCTTTTTCGCTGATTCCCTAACAAGCCTGATGCCCTTCTCCAGGGACTGAACCTTCCTGAAAACGTGTCCAAAGTATGTGGGACATAGTGTCACCATCCTTACCTCTACAGAGCATTCTGGCTGTACTTCTTCCAAGACAGATTTGTTCATTCTTCGGACAGTCCATGGTATATTCAATATTTTTTGCCAATACCAAAATTCGAAGGCATCAATTCTTCTTTGGTCTTCCTTATCCATTGCCCAGCTTTTGTATGCATATGAGGTGATTGAAAACAACATGGCTGGGGTCAGGTGCACCTTAGTCTTTAAGATGACATCTTTGCTTTTTAAGAGTTTAAAGAGGTCTTTTGCAGCACGTTTGCCCAGTGCAACGTGCCATTTTATTTCTTACCTGCTATTTCCATGGGCACTGATTGCAGATCCAAGTAAAATGAAATCCTTGACAACTTCAATCTTTTCTCCATTTATCATGATGTTGCTTATTGGTCAGTTGTGAGGATTTTTGTTTTCTTTGTGTTGAGGTGTAATCCATACTGAAGTCTGTGACCTTTGGTCTTCATCAGTAACTGCTTCGAGTCCTCATCATTTCCAGCAAGCAAAGCTGTGTCATATGCGTATTGTAGGTTGTTATTGAGTCTTTCTTCAATCCTGTTGTCCCATTCTTCATTTAGTCCAGCTTCTCAGATTACTTGCTCAGCATACAGATTGGATAAGTATTGTGAAAGGATACAACCCTGCTGCACATTTCTCCTGACATTAAGCCACCCGGTATCCCCATATTCAGTATGAATGACTTCCTCTTGGTCCACGTACAGGTTCCTCATGAGCACAATTAAGTATTCTGGAGTTCCCATTCTTCACAATGTTATCATAATTTGTTGTGATCCACACAGGCAAATACCTTTGCATAGTCAGTAAAACACAGGTAAACATATTTCTGGTATTATCTGCTTTTAGCCACAATCCTTCTGACATCAGCAATGATATCCCTCATTTCACATCATCTTCTGAATCTAGCTTGAATTTCTGGCAGTTCCCTGTTGAAGTATTACTGCAGCTGCTTTTGAATAATCTTCAGGAAAATTTTACTTGTGTGTGATATTAATGATATTGTCTAATAATATTTGTATTCCCTTGGATTACCTTTCTTTGGAATAGGCATAAATATGGATCTCTTCCAGTAGGTTGGCCAGGTAAGCATTTCCAGCTCTGCATTCATTTGTTGAAACATCTCAATTGGTATTCTGTCAATTCCTGGAGCCTTGTTTTTAGCCAATGCCTTCACTGCAGCTTGGACCTCTTCCTTCAGTACCTGATCATATTCATATCATATTCAGTTCCTGAAAATATTGTACTTCCTGAAATGGTTGAAAATTGACCAAGTCTTTTTGGTATAGTAACTATGTATATTCCTTCCATCTGGTTTTGATGCTTCCTGAGTCATTTAATATTTTCCCTGCAGAATCCTTCAGTATTGCAACTTGAGCCTTGAATTTTGTTCTTTAGTTCCTTCTGCTTGAGACATGCCAAGTGTGTTCTTCCCTTTTGGTTTTCTAACTCTGGGTCCTTGCACATGTCATTATAATACTTTACTTTGTCTTCTTGAGCTGCCTTTGAAATCTTCTGTTCAGATCTTTTACTTCATCCTTTCTTCCTTTTACTTTAGCTACTTGACGTTCAAGAGCAAGTTTCAGAGTCTCTTCTGACATCAGTTTTGGTCTTTTTAATGACCTCTTGCTTTCTTCACGTATGTTGTCCTTGATGTCATCCCACAACTCGTCTGGTCTTCAGTCTTTAGTGTTCAACACGTCAAATCTATTCTTGAGACGGTTTCTAAATTCAGGTGGGATATACTCATGGTTGTACTTTGGCTCTCTTGAACTTGTTTTAATTTTCTTCAGCTTCAGCTTGAACTTGCATATGCACAATTGATGGTCTATTCTGAAGTTGGTCCCTGGCCTTTTCCTGACTGACGATATTGAGCTTTTCTATCCTCTCTTTCCACAGATGTGGTCTATTTGATTCCTGTGTATTCTGTCTGGTGAAGTCCATGTGTACAGCTGCAGTTTATGTTGTTGAAAAAAGATATTTGCAATGAAGAAGTTGTTGGTCTTGCAAAATTCTATTATGCGATCTCTGGCATTGTTTCTATCACCAAGGCCATATTTTCCAACTACCAATCTTTCTTCTTTGTTTCCACATTTCACGTTCCAATCACCAGTAATTATTAATGAATCTTGGTTGCATGCTTGATCAATTTCACATTGCAAATGTTGGCAAAAATCTTCAATATCTTCATATTTGGTCTTAGAGGTTGGTGCATAAATTTGAATAATAGTCACATTAATTGCTCTTCCTTGTAGGTATATAGATATTATCCTATCACTGACAGAGTTGTACTTTAGGATAGATCTTGAAATGTTCTTTTCAATGATGAATGCAATGCCATTCCTCTTCAAGTTGGCATCCCCAGTGCGGTGGACCATATGATTGTCTGATTCAAAATGGCCAATACCAGTCCATTTCAGCTCACTAATGCCTAGGATATCGAAGTTTATGCATTCCATTTCAATTTTGATGATTTCCAGTTTTCCTAGATTCATACTTAGTTCATTCTACATTTTGATTATAATGGATGTTTGCAGTTCTTTCTGCTCATTTCAAGTTGTGTCACATCAACAAGTCAAGGTCCAGAAGGCTTGACTCCATCCATGTCATTAATATCTACTCTTCTTTTGAGAAGGCAGCTCTTCCCTAGTCATCTTTTGAGTGTCTTCCAATTTGTGGGTCTCATCTCCTGCTACTATAGCAGACAATATTCTGCTCTTGTCCATAAAGTTTTCACTGGCTAATTCTTTTTAGAATTAGTCTGCCAGGTCCATCTTGCTAATCTGTCTTAGTCTGGAAGCTGAGCTGAAACCTGTCTACCATGGGTGATCCTGCTGGTATTTGAATACTTGTAGCATAGCTTCCAGCATCACAGCAACAAGAAAGCCTGTCAGTAAGACAAACTGACAGATGCCTTGGGACTATGTTAGTGACCTGGGTTCAAATCCTGGCCAAGGCACCTGAAGTGCAGCCACCATCCATCTGTCAATAAAGGCTTGCCTGTTGCTATGATGTTGAATAGATGTTAGTGGAGCTTTCAGACTAAGATAGACTAGGAAGAAAGGCCTGGTGACCTACATCTGAAAAATCAGCCAGCCAATGAAAACCATATAGATCACAATGGTCTGATATGCTGTGCATGGGGTCACCATGAGTCAGAGACCGATTTGATGGCAGTTAACAACAACAACCATCCAGTTTAGCCATCTGTACCACTTTTTTTTTTTTTTTTTACCACTGGATGATCAAACATTTTCTGAGTTTTTGTACAACTTCCTTTCTTGCTACCCACAGTATTTATTTCAAACCTTCTCAATTTCTGTATTCAACCACTCCACTCCTCTCTCTCAGCATGACCTAGGCTATAACTTTTTGAAAACATTCATGTCTTCAGGAATAAAATTACCCTTTTTTTTTTTTTTTTTTTTTTTAAGGCTAGCAGCCTTAGAAAAGGGATCTTACCGGAATTTAAGAAACACTTACCAAAGGAGATGTACCTGTGCACATGCTTTGGAAGGATGTGGCAGATGACGGATTGACAAGGAGTTAAACATAACTGGATTATAGCTCACATGGTGCCATCCGGTAGGAGAGGAGGCCAGAATGGTAGTTTGGAAGCTAACAGAGCAACCTTTAACTTGTTTTTCCCCATATATGTCATTTACAAACGTAAATATTATCTTTTTTCCCCCTGAGTTCTTTTTCAGTCTTTATTCTTATTGATCTTCATAGCTTTTGGCCATCCATTCTTTCTTTTTTTATTATTATTATTTTTGTGAAAGCATACACAACAAGACATACACCTATTCAACAATATTTACACGTATGGGTCAATGACAGTGGTTACATCATGCTGTGTCACCATTCTATCTCTACCTCTACTGTTTCACCACTGTTAAACTATCTTCCCTTTAAAGTTTCCATCTATATTTTAGAGTTATTGTTGCCAACTTGACCTCATATAGATAATTCTTTAAAAGAGCACAATGTTCAAGGTAAACAGTCTTTCTTAATTGAGCTAAACTCTTGTTTAGTTTAAAGATGACTTTATGGGATAGCTTCAGCTCAAAGTTGAAATGTTGTTTCCAGACAATAGTTTGAGGAGTTAATCCAGTCTCAATATATCCAGTAAGTATGGTTTTCATAAGTATTTGAAGTTCTGTTCCACATTTTTCCTCCTTTTGATCAAAAACGTTATCTTTTTGAAATTCCAGCTATCCATATGAGTAAAATAAGTTTATATAGATCCAAAGAAGACAGTATGAATAGCATGAATGTTTTAATAACAAAGAACATTGGGGGTATCACAACAAAAAGTGCTAGTGTACAGAGAGAAAGAGAAGAAAGAGAGATAGTTCAACAGTTATATTATTTGAGGCCATTTAAGAGCAGTTATTCATTTAAAAGGTCAGTTTTCAGATTTACTCTCCAAATGGAGCAAATTAAGAAAATGATAGGCTGAGAGGTTACACACTAACATTAGCATAGAGTTCTTGCCAGTGGGGAGCTGATGAGACTTTGAATAGAAGGGGATTAGACAGTGATTTTTTTTTCAACTGTTAAATGATAGCAGAGCAGGTAAACATGTAAAATTATGTGGTTTGAAAAAAGTTTCATGAATAGCTTTAAAAAAATGTTTAATTATTTCTCCTTTTGTTAATGCTTTATTACTAAGGACTGCACTGTTATTTAGTAATTCCTTTTAATAGGGCTTCTCAAAAGAAAATTTTTTTTTCACCTTTTAAATTATGTTTCATTTGAAATGAAAATAATAGACTACATAAAAGAATTTGGAAACACTGTATTAAAATCATGTGTTTAAGCACAATGGTTTTGTTCCTCTTCTGCCTTCAAAATATATTACTTCCTGTTAAGAAATAAAAGAAAATAAAACTGACAAAGGCAAAGCAACCAGCTTATTTTAATACATAATACTTAAGAAAATTATCTTGCAATAGTAAGATCAAAAAGTAGTTCGATCAATTTTTGAAGAACAGAATGCTGTTCAATGTGACTTGTGTTGTAAGAAACAGAATAATCAAGTTGTGATGCTATTATAGAGTTTTCTAGGTGCTTCTAAAGGGAGGTTTGTTCACTCAAATAGGTTTTTAACTAAGATGAGACTAGCTAGATTTGCAATATCATTTCTTGTCTCACTTTCTCTACCAACGATAAAAAAGGTATAGTAGGCTTTGAGAAAACAGGAAATAAACACATGCTTTTTAAAAATTAGTATGATTTTGTAGGCATCTGTTATTTTTCTGTCCAGAATTTATTCATCATCCTCTTGGTAAGTGCAGTCCAGTTTTCTGTAAGAAACCAGCCTTCTTCAGCTCTTCGTCCATGTAGTTTAGATGAAATTGGCTCCAGGGATGATCATAGGATCCAGGATTGGATAACTACTGCAATTTGTTCTTTTAGCAATAGTGATTGGCTCAAGGATGGGCAAATGATACCATGGTGTAATTCAGAACCAATGAGATTGAAGAGATACCATCATATGATTCAGAACCAATCAATTTATGGACTGATATAATTTTAACTGTAAGATCCAACTATGCCTGAAGTAAGAACATATAAACTAATTACTTACTACTTCGATTAAGTCATTTTGAGCTGAGTTACTCTCCCTCCTAAAAGGAAAAGACTCAACCAATACAGATGCCTTCATGGAGAAATAAATGATTCAGTAAGGTGCCTGAACCCTTACACCCTTAAAAGAGAAAAAGACCAATCCTCCACCCCACCCCCACCCCCGTGGCACTAGTTCTTCATTCTGAATATATAAAAGAATATTTTGGGTAATGACTAATCTACTTCTATATTTCATTTCATTTATGAAGTTGAATAATATTTATAAGTAAAAAGGTAATCTATCAACAGAAGTGTTGATGACTTTAAAACGAATCACTTAGTATAATCTGTGCTTATTCTAATGTTAGCCTCTATCCCCTCTTCCCACACCAAACCTTACTTACTCCACTTACCAACATACATCAAAATATAATCAAAGCTTTTTCCAGAGCAATCACACCACATGCGTGTCAAATCATACTGTAAAATTTATCAAATTATTCTGAAGGTTACATTCAATGAAGCATGGAAAGGTTTATCCTTTGCTCTTGATTGAACTGAAAAAAAAAATCAGTGGGTCATATGCAATATGGCATTAACTACAGAATCAAACCAGAGGTAATTTTCTTCCCATAGGTGAAGAAATGAAACAAAGGAATAAACAAACTGAACTATAGTATCAGTAAGATATTTGAGAGCAGAGTCCAATATCATTGACCTAAGTAAAGTCATTCGATGATTTCACAGTAATAAGATGTTGGAATTGGATCTCAAATATTTGATTATTGCATTGAGTAACAAGGAGGAAAATAGAACATGGGACCCACAATGAAATTGGCTTTAAAATATTTGAACAATTTCTTAATCCGTTCTTAAATCTCTTTGAGAAGCTAGAAGAAATGGAAATTGATCTCCTTTTGCAATAAGGTCTGTCAGACAAGGCTTGAATGATTTTCTACAAGATATAAATTGGTGAAAAGAAGCCTTTTGAAAAAGACCACTAAGCCTACACTTCATCTTTCTTCAAACAGTTGGAGAAAGAACTCATGCTGCATTTCCGTTAAAAATACTTGACAGACAGTAAGCTTCCTGCTGAGTTCTTAAATTAGTAATTAAATTTGCAGCATCAGACCTATTTCTCCCCCGTAATGATATATATATCCTTTTCATTCAACTGTTAACACAATCATCATGCCATCATTAGTGATAAATTTAATTTTACAATACTCATTTTAAGTCCTATTAAATATAACAGCCTCCTTATTCAATTAAATTAAGTGATACTAAACTTACTAGCTTGAAGTCTAGTACTAGGTCAATTTAAAATAAAAATTAGTTGCTATTGTTATCTTTTATTTTTTAGGTTTTTTGGATAGTAAAATAAAACATAATAAAATTTACATGCTTGAGTAGAAAATGGATTAGGCAATGATTACAATCATAGAGGTTGAACTCCTTTGGGTCTGAATCATGGCTGTAACTTTGGACACATTACTTGAAGTCTATTAATCTTGTTTTTCTAAACTCTAAAATAACCCAGAAAACCTGTGCCGTCGAGTTGATTCCGACTCATAGCGACCCTATAGGACAGAGTAGAACTGCCCCATAGAGTTTCCAAGGAGCACCTGGAGGATTTGAACTGCTGACCCTTTGATTAGCAGCCGTGGCACTTAACCACTATGCCACCAGGGTTTCCGAACTCTAAAATAGGAACAATAATATTAGTATCTACCTTGGGTACCTAGTTTAATGACATAATCAAGCCCGAGAACTTTGCGAAGTATCTGATTCTACTAAGCATTTACAAGAAAAATAACACTGCATTTCTTTAGGTTATGCTATTTTAATGAATGTGAAGTATTTATAAATATTTTGATAGATTGACTTTGGACCTTGTTCGCTTTAAGGGTTATTTTCTTATTTATTTATTTTACATAAGATATTAAATACTCAACTTTTAATTTTCTTTCTTTTTTGTTTTTTTCAGGAATCTAAATCAAGCAAAAGGTAAAGGTCCACTTGTATACAAAAAATTAAAGTACATATATAAAAAGTGTATTAATTACCTAGTGCTACAGTAACAAAAAAATTCCACAAGTGGTGATTTTAAAAAGCATTAATGTGTTTTCTTACAGTTCTGGAGGTTAGATGTCTGAACTCAGGGTATTGCTTTAAGGGTAGGTCCTTCCTTGTCTATTTCAGCTTCAAGTAGCTACTGGGAAATCTTGAGTTTATAGATGCATCTGTCCCCTTCCCCTGTCTTCCTCTTCCTCCTGTGTGTGCTTCTTTGTTTATTCTGCTGTTTTTATTACTCGGAAGTGATTAGGTTTAGGACCTGCCCTACTCTTGTAAGATTTCATTAGCATAACAAAAGAGAACACCTATTTTCAATCATATTTACAGGTAGCGCAACCAACGCCCATTGCCATCGAGTCTATTCCGACTCAAAGCAACTCAACAGGATAGAGTAGAACTGCTCCATAAGTTTTCCAAGACTGTAATAATCTTTATAGAAGCAAACTGGAACGTCTTTCTCCTGTGAAACAACTGATGGGTTCAAACTGCTGGTCTCTCTGTTAGCAGCTGAACATTTTAACCACTGTGCCACCAGGCTCCTCCATTTACAGGTACAGGGCTTAGAATTTCAACATATGCATCTCTGATACTATTATTTTCATATTTTTCTTCAAATTGTTTTCATGTGGTATTATGCTTTAGCTGACATATATTAGTTTTAGAGAATGAAACATTTAATTATTAGTTTACTCATCTACCTTACCTACATTGGGTTGCAGTATCACTGAAGACGGGATCCATTCTATGTCTTCTTGCCCTTCTTTTTCCTGAGCATTTTCGTTATTATTTTTCTTATAACAGCTTAATTAAGCTAGTGCTGCTGTAACAGAAATACCACAAGTGGATGGTTTTAACAAAGAGTGCCAGATCCAGGGGAAGGCTTTCTCTTTCTGTCAGCTCTGGAAGAAGGTCCTGTTGTAAATCTTTCCTTGTTCTAGAAACATCGCTGCACAGAAATCCTGGATTCAAAGGACACGGTGTGCTGCCGACACTGTTTTCTTGGTGGTATGAGGTCCCCCGTCTCTCTGCTAGCTTCTGTCTTTTATATCTCAAAAGAGATTGACTTAAAACATAACATAATCTTGCAGATTGAGCTCTTCCTTATTAATCTAACTGCCTCTAATCCTGCCTCATTAACATCATAGAGGTAGGATTTACAGCATATAGGAAAATCACATCAGATAACAAAATGGTTGACAATCACACAATACTGAGAATAATGGCCTAGCCAAGTTGACACACATTTTTGGGAGACACAATTCAATCTATAACACCCGTTTTTAATCAGATTGTCTTTTTACTGTTAAATTGTAAGAGTTCCTTATGAATTCTACATACAAGCCCATTATCAGACATTTGATATGCAAATACTTTCTCAAGGTTTGTGGGTATGCTTAAGCATTTGACAATAAACACAATCCCATTGCTATTGAGTAGATTCTGACTCATGGTGACCCTGCAGGACAGAGTAAAACTACCCCATAGTTTCCAAGGCTGTAAATCTTTACGGAAGCACACTGTCACATCTTTCTCCTGAAAAGCAGCTGGTGGGTTTGAACCACCAACTTTACAGTTAATAGCTTAGTACTTAACCACTCTCCACCAGGGATCCTTAATAAGCACATACTTGTTGTTATCATCAGCTGCCGTCAAATCACCCCTGACTCATGATGATTCCATGCATGATGAAATGAAATGTTGCTTGGTCCTGCACCATCACCACAATCCATTGTAGATCAGGCCATTGTGATCCATAGGGTTTTGATTGGCTGTTTTTGGAAATAGATTTTCAGGCCCCTCTTTCTAGCCCCTCTTAGTTTGGAAGCTTCACTAAAACCTGTTGAGCATCATAGCAATATGCAAGCTTCCACTGACAGTCAGGTGGCGGCTGAGCGTGAAATGCCTTGGCTGAAAATGAAATCTGGATCTCTTTCATGGAAGGCAAGAATTCTACCTCTGAACCACCAATGCTCTGTAAGCACATAGCACGTCCCCAGTAATTATTTGTTGAATTGATATTCAATATATTTCCAATCCAGCAAGGAATTCACCAGTGAGAGTACACTACATGGCACCTATAACAGGGATTCTTATTGTCTCCTGAGAGCTATTCTGTGTTTTCCTCTCTGAAATCCAGAAAAACTAGAACTTTTAGTGGGTACATTTCTTCTCCTCCAAAAGAACACTTTTCAAGGCTCCCTTACAATAACTATGAGTTAGTTACTGTCATTAAAGTTTGAACAAAAACGCTGTGTAGGAAAGATCCTTAAAATGATGGAGTGTACCCTGTTCCATCCTGTTTTCTGAAATGCAGTTGAGATAGCTGGAGCTCTAGTAGCCATCTTGGGCAATATGGTAGGAAGCCACACCCTGAGGTTTACAGAGACATGTCAGCACAGGCTACTTTTATACTTCACCTGAGAAAGAAAGAAACTCCAGTCATATTTAAGCCACTGATTTTTGGAATTATATAAATTTCTATTATTTTATAACTGAGTCAGTATTTGAGAAAGTACATGCAATATTCTTCCTCTGTTATTTCCAATAGAATGAGTATTTGACTAGCTAAAAAGGTCAAGTAGCAAAAGGGCAGGTTTCTCTGATTTTACTCAAAATACAAGACTTTTTATATACTTCTTTATTTAGTACTTGATGGGTAGCAGCACACTGTATTTAGTTTTGTATTGATTCTCCTGTGCCTGAAGTGAAGCCTTGTCTATTAAAGAATAAAGAGGGGACTGTAGCGGGGGAATGAGAGAATGAGAAAGCTTTCATCAGGTGAATTAAGATAAAATGAAGCCCAATTTTCTTATCTTAAAAGTTCTCCCCCCCCCAAAAAAGTCACTGGCAGTAATTTCAGTTTAACAAGGTACAAAAAATCAATATCACATCTAAGTTTGAAAATTGGGGCAACATGAGAGACTCATATTTTTTCTTCAGTGTTGAGGTAACCAAGATTTTCTTCTGTTACTGCACTTATTTTATACAAATGACATCTGCTTTTATATCTTTAGCGTGTTTTACTTTTCTTACTCCAAGAACTCTGAGGATTAATAACTGAATGTGCTAATCTTATTAATTGGCTTGAAAAGCCTTTTTTAAAATCGTAAGATGCATCCACTTTATACCAATTACAATTTAGAAATGGACAGTAAATATGAAAAACCTCCTGAATATCTGCAGATGTATGTTACTGTAAGATAAAATTTAAAGATATATTGTCTGCTTTTAATATTGACAGACTTTCTTTTCTAACTAATTCAAGAGCTAGTTGTTCAGGGCTACTATAAGTAGGGCACTGTTATACAATTAAGAAAACAGACAATATTATTATTCTATATGGGTTGCATGCCTTGTTTTATTTTGAGTTACTTTTTTAACTTATTGTTTTGAAATAATTACAGATTAATTTTAATCTAAAAAGAATGCACAGAGGTCCTGTGTACCCTTCACTGGCTTCCTCAAATGTTAACATCTTGCAAAACTAAAGTACAATACCAAAACCAGGATATTGACCTTGGTACAATACACAGAGTTTATTCAGATTATACTAGTTATACTTGCAACTCATTATGGATGTCAAAAGAAACTCTAAAACCTGCTCTTGAACTCAGAGTAGCTAAAGCAAAAGGAAAAAATGATGAAGTAAAAGAGCTGAACAGAAGATTTCAAAGAGCAGATCAAGAAGACAAAGTCAAGTATTATCATGAAATGCGCAAAGACCAGGAGTTAGAAAACCAAAAGGATAGAATGTGCTCAGTGTATCTTAGGCTGAAAGAACCGAAGAACAAATTCAAGCTTCAAGTTGCAATATTGAAGGATTCTACAAGGAAAATATTGAATAACGTGGGAAGCATCAAAAGAAGATGGAAGGAATACACAGAGCCACTGTACCAAAAAGAATTGGTTGACATTCTACCATTTCAGGAGGTAGCATACGATCAAGAACCAATGGTATTGAAAGAAGTCCAAACTGCACTGGAGGCATTGGTGAAAAACAAGGCTCCAATAATTGATGGAGTACCAATTGAGATGTTTCAACAACTGGTTGCAGCACTGGAGATGCTCACTTGTCTATGCCAGGAAATTTGGAGGACAGCTGCCTGGCCAATCAACTGGAAGAGATCCATATTTGTGCCTTTTCCAAAGATAGGTGATCCAGCAGGATGTGTAAATTGTCAAACAACATCATTAATATCACACAGAAGTAAAATTATACAGAAAATCTTTCAAAAGTGGTTGCAGCAGTACCTCAACAGGGATCTGCCAGAAATTCAAACTGGATTCAGAAGAGGATGTGGAACGAGGGATATCATTGCTGATGTCAGATGGATTTTGGCTCAAAGCAGAGAATACTAGAACTATGTTTACCTGTGTTTTATTGACTCTGTAAAAGCATTTGACTGTGTGGATCATAACAAATTATGGATAACATTGCTAAGAATGGGAATCCCAGAACACTTAATTGAGTTTGTGTGGAACGTGTATATAGGCAGTGGTTGAAAGAGAACAAGGGGATACTGCATGGTTTAAAGTCAATAAAGGTGTGTGTCAGGGTTGTATCCTTTACCATATTTATTCAATTTGTATGCTGAGCAAATAATCCAAGAAGCTGGGCTATATGAAGAAGAATGCAGCATCCAGATTAGATGAAGACTCATTAACGACCTATGATATGGAGATGACACAACCTTGCTTGCTGAAAGTGAAAATGACTTGAAGCACTTACTAATGAAGATCAAAGACTACAGCCTTCAGTATGAACTGCACCTCGATATAAAAAAAAGAAAAATCCACACAACTGGACCAATAAGCAACATCATTTTACTTGGATCCACCATCAATGCCCATGGAAGCAGCACTCAAGAAATCAAACGACTTATTGTATTCGGCAAACCTGCTGCAAAAGACCTCTTTAAAGTGTTAAAAAGCAAAGACGTCACTTTGAGGACTAAGGTGCTCCTGACTCAAGACATGATATTTCAATCACTTCAAATGCAAGTGAAAACTGGACAATGAATAAGGAATATCTAAGAAGAATTGACGCCTTTGAATTATGGTGTTGGCAAAGAATATTGAATATACCATGAACTGACAGAATAATGGACAATCCTGTCTTGCAAGAAGTACAGCCAGAATGCTCCTTGGAAGAAAGGATGGCCAGACTTTGTCTCACATTCTTTGGACATGTTCTCAGGAAGGACCAGTCACTGGAGAAGGACATCATGTTTGGTAAAGTAGAGGGTCAAAGAAAAAGAGGGAGGTCCTCAACAAGGTGGATTGACACAGTGGCTGAAAGAATGGGCTCAAGAATAACAACAATTTTGAGGATGGCACAGGACCAGCCAGTGATCTAGTATCTTTCCTTTGTCAGCAATTTGAGTTGTCAAATTTTTTTACTTTAGCCATCCTGGTAGTTACGTAATGATATCTCATTGTGGTATAAATTTGCGTATCCCTGATAGCTAATGATGTTAAACATCTTTTGATGGGCATATTTGTCATCTGTGTGCCATCTTCAGTGAAATGTTCATTTATGTCTCTTGCCCATTTTCTAATTGGATTTTTTTTTTTAGTATTGTGTTCAGCATGTTCTTTATATATTCTAGATACAAGTTCTTTGTTGAATATGTGATGTGCAAATATTTTCTCCCATTCTGTAATTTGGATTTTTATCTTTTTTTTAATTTTGTCAATTTATCAATTGACACTCTTAATTGACTGGGTAGTAATTTGATTAGGTTTGAGTTGTTTACTTCCTATGTTTGTGTGATCTACAAAGTGTAATGACAAATGAAAACTGTGTTCAAGCTTATCTCTTCTTAGATAATACATTTTTAAAGAGTATTTCTCTTGCAGAATGGTCAAGGCTTTTAATTCATTAAAGAACCATTCTGGATATATTATCTATCTTTTAGATAGATTTATCTCTTAATATGTGCCTTCCTCAGTTTCACTCACATTTTGGTCCTTAAAATTCTAGTTTTTCCACATGGGAACTTTATTGAAACATTGTCATATTTTCTAAAATGAATTATTTATCTTGGATTTTATTTTTATCTGCTCTTCCTTCCCTATCAGTATGTGGAACTTGTAAAATGTTTACTGTTACCTGGTAACTTATGTCCACAACTCCCCCAACCTCTGGTCATTTTTATTTTGAAGATGAATAATCCAACATTCACTTATATGACCTCAAAATGTCATACCAAAGCTAACACTCTACAGTTTTATGTATGATTTATTTATCTGTATATTTGTTCAAGAAATATTTCAGTGGCCACAAAATGCCAGATACTGCTTTAAGAGCTGGAGAACATTTTGGTTCAAAATACAGATAATAAGAATGGAGTTCAAAACATAATTCAAGACATATTCTTAAATACATTTAAATGGAATTCATCCCAAATAGTAAGCTCTCCTATGGGTTTGGTTATTAAACTACATACTTTTGGATAATTTTTCAGTTTTTATATTTAACTACTAAAGTTCTATGTATATGTCTCCCTCTAATCTCTGGTATTTTCTGATATTTATTCAGAGTTTTTTTCAGAGATTTATTTTCCCCTCAGTCACAATGTTTTCTTCTAAAGGATTGGTCATTAATTCTATCCAGAGGACATGTATACAGTAACAAAAAAATAAGCTACTAATTTTAGAGATAGCCTCATCTGGCTGAGACATCTTCAGGGAAGCCAAATGGAACTTATGAAGATGGCCTAAGAGAAACTGAACAATGTTTGTGAAATCATTTCTGGAAATACGATATGATCTGCATCATATTCCACTTATTGAGCAAATACTACTTCATGGAGGAATAACATAATGAAAAAGTGAGACTTATCCTCAGAAGAACTCTCTTCTAGTATATCCTACCTTTTTTATTCTGAAAAAAATTAAAATAATATGAATTTAAATTTTCTACTTTCCTTTGTCAAATCAATTTCTCTACATATAAATGAGTGATTTCTAAAACATGTAATGAAATGCCTTTTCCCCAAATACCTTCTGTCTTCAGATTCACCAAATGAACACTTCCCAGTAAATGGACCATGGAAACTTGAGGTGTACCTTGGCATAAGCAAACATGTTTGGGAAAAACTGCCTCTTACGCCCATTAGCATGTTAGAGTCTCTGGCAACACTTGCAAGCAGGAACCTGATTTGGCTTTATTCTACCTAATGCTCCTTAAACTTAATGAATTAGTGAGCTTGCCTCTAGAGAAATAAAATTAGGAAATTCTTTCCCAAATCATGTATTCCCAGAATGCACTATATTTTCAGCGGCCTAATCAATATTTTTTTAATCAATATGGTAAATCAGGTTTGTGTGTGTTTTCATTGTTACATATTTTCCATGGAAAGTGTAATAATGCTGGAATATGGACAGTTTTAATTTGCTGAGTACACACTATGTGCCAGGGACTATGTCGGATTCTTTTAAATATAATCACATTAAATGATCATACCAATTTTATGAAGTAGGTCCCTTTAAGATTCTCATTCTACTGGTGATGGAACTTTATGTAGCTCAGCAGGTTAAGCTAGTTGATTAATTTTCAAAGTTCATAAATGTAAACTCCTGCTAAGGAAGTCGGACTCTAGAATAAGTACAGTTAAGAGGATGGTGAAAGATGAAAGACCTGGGTTAAGACAAGGGATCAGGGTCCAAGAGAGAAAAAAAAAAAGTCAGTGAATTGTAAAGAAGAAATATAAGCACAAAAAGGAAGACAGTTAAGCCTTTCATTAATGCTTTATAAAGCATTGCATGATTGCAAATCACAGCATGATATGCACATACACACAGATGCACGTATGCATGTATGTAGCAGCTCAAGCATTTTGTGTGTGTGTACATCCTATAAACAAATCACCTATATAGATCAATTTAAATAGTTGAATAGCTGCTTGATTTATCTTAGTATATTTCAATAATAAAAATATAAACATACCAGATATATAGAAAAAAACAAAAAACAGACCCATCGCCTTCGTGTCAATTCTGACTCATAGGGACCTATAGGACAGAGTGGAACTACCCCATAGGGTTTCCAAGGAGTGCCTGGTGTATTTATACACCATTTATATCTATAGCTATAAATCTATAGATGTAAATATAGATATAAATCTATGTAGATCTATATTTATAGATATATAGATTGATATATCTGTTGGAAATCGGCTATGAGGCAATAGGTATGGAGATAGATATATATATACAGCTCAAGGGGTTTTAAGAAAAAAAATAACTAATAGATCAAGAACTACTGGAACATTACCAGCACCCACAGTGACCCCTTAGTTTCCCTACCAGTCACTACCCTCCCCAAAGTTAACCACTATCCTGATTTGAACACTTCAGGTATTGCCTATTTTAAAACTTCATTTAAATGGGAGCATGAAGTACGTATTCTTTCATATCTCTTTTCTTTCATTCAGCTGTATGTTTGTGAGATTCTGACTTGTTTATAGTAACAGTTTTTGATTCTCATTGCTGTTTATTATTTAGTTGTATGAATATGTACAATTTATCTATTTTACTAATAATGGATATTCTTATTTTGGCTATAACTAAAGATGTTGCTATGAAATTCCCTTGAATGTCTTTTGGTAAACATGGGTGCTCATTTATGTTAGGTACACAGCTTAGAATATAATTTCTAGGTTATAGGGCATGTTTATGTTCAGCTTTAATAGTTACTAATAAACAGTTTTGCAAAATGATTGATATAATTTATATTCCTACCAGCAGTGAATAAACGCATCTTTGTCAGCACTTGAAATTTTTAGTCTTTCTCACTAAAAAGGCATTCGAGTGAAAGATATCCCTCGAGGGCTTAATTTGTATTTTCCAGATGATTAATGATTTGGGGACCATTTTTTTCTACTATTCATTTGGATATCCACTATCAAAATTTGCCTCAATTCTTTTTTTTTTTAATCCTATTGCCTTTCTTTTACTTACTGTTTTGTATGAGTTTTTTTAAATAAAAAAATTTTCAAATGTATTCATGATATGATTTGTTCATAAAATATATATGTGTATCTTAACCAAAAAACCAAACCTGTTGCCATCGAGCTGATAGCAACCCCCATGTGATACAGGGTGGAATTGCTCCATAGGGTTTTTTCTTGGTTGAAGTCTTTAAGGAAGTAGAATCCCAAGCCTGTCTTCCATGGTGCTGCAGGGTGAAATATGAAACAAAGATACAATGAGACTGTGGGGTTAAAATAAGGGATCAGAATAATAGCAATCGGAAGATGAGTGAGGGTAGAAATGTGGTTACATGCACTTAGATGAATCATTCAATAAATATTTGTTAACAGCCTGAATTAAATCCAATGTGAGATGATATAAGTAGAATATGGTTTGTTCAAAGATAGAAGATGAATGAAGAAGATTAACTGTTATTGTCCATATTCTTTTGTAGAAATTAATGATATTTCAAACAGAAAATGAGTGGAGGCTTACGAAAAATAAAGGGCCACAAAACTCTTAGATCTAAGAGGTAAAAGCAACAACTATTAAATAAAATGATTAAGTAGAAAGATTACTCTTTATTTCAGGAAACTAGATTATTATATGATGATATACTTGTGACCTGCAGTAGAAAATCAAAGCAAATCAATATGAAGCGTTTCTATGCCTCTTGTGACTTCCTATATTTGGCCCATGGTCCTTCAATTTTTCCATTTCCGTAAACGCTTACGCTTAATAAAGAGTTTGAACTGGTTGGAACCATAAACTGTAATTAGTCAAGTTCCTTTAACTTATAATTTTAAAGAAAATCTGTCTATGGGAATAAAAAAAAAAAATTTCTAACGTAACCAAGGCACTGTTCTTCTAGTGATAGTCGGGGGCAGGGACTGGTGCAATCAGGTAAGCGTCTGTTAAAACAAACTGTCATCAGAGGTTGGTAAAAGCAGCCTGCTGTGATCAGTGCAGACAACTTCTGAATTCCCTCCACTGCTCCTTGAAGACTTAACATCCTGAGTGTTTGTCATCATATTAACCCATTGCCATCCAGTCAACTCCGACTTACAGTGACCTTACAGGACAGAGTACAACTTCCCCATAGGGCTTCCAAGGAGGGAGTGGATGGTGAATTCAAATTGCCGACCTTTTGGTTAGCAGCTGAACTCTTTTTTTTTTTTTTTTAATTTTTATTGTGCTTTAAGTGAAAGTTTACAAATCAAGTCGGACACTCATACAAAAGTTTATAAACACCTTGCTATATACTCCTAATTGCTCTCCCCCTAATGAGACAGCACGCTCCTTCCCTCCACTTTCCCTTTTCGTGTCCGTTTGGCCAGCTTCTGACCCCCTCTACCCTCACATCTCCCCTTCAGACAGGAGATGCCAGCATAGCCTCCTGTGTCTACTTGATCCAAGAAGCTCATTCTTGACCAGTATCACTTTCAATCCCATTGTTGTTGTTGTTAGGTGCCGTCGAGTTGGCTCCAGCTCATAGCGACCCTGTGCACAACAGAAAGAAACACTGCCCTGTCCTGCGCCATCCTTAAAATCATTGTTATGCTTGAGCCCATTGTTGCAGCCACTGTGTCAATCCACCTCGTTGAGGGTCTTCCTCTTTTCCGCTGATCCTGTACTTTGCCTGATGTCCTTCTCCAGAGACTGATCCCTTCTGACAACATGTCCAAAGTATGTAAGACTCAGTCTTGCCATCCTTGCTTCTAAGAAACATTCTGGTTGTACTTCTTCTAAGACAGATTTATTCTTTCTTCTGACAGTCCATGGTATATTCAATATTCTTCTCGAACACCAGAATTCAAAGGCGTCAATTCTTCGGTCTTCTTTATTCATCGTCCAGCTTTCACATGCATATGATGTGATTGAAAATACCATGGCTTGGGTCAGGCGCACCTTAGTCTTCAGGGTGACATCTTTGCTCTTCAACATGTTAAAGAGGTCCTTTGCAGCAGATTTGCCCAATGCAATGCATCTTTTGATTTCTTGACTGCTGCTCCCATGGCTGTTGATTGTGGATCCAAGTAAAATGAAATCCTTGACAACTACAATCTTTTCTCCATTTATCATGATGTTGCTTATTGGTCCAGTCGTGAGGATTTTTGTTTTCTTTATGTTGAGGTGCAATCCACACTGAAGGCTGTGGTCTTTGATCTTCATTAGTAAGTGCTTCAAGTCCTCTTCTCTTTCAGCAAGCAAGGTTGTGTCATCTGCATAACTCAGGGTGTTAATGAGTCTTTTTCCAATCCTGATGCCCCGTTCTTCTTCATATAGTCCAGCTTCTCGGATTATTTGCTCAGCATACAGATTGAATAGGTATGGTGAAAGAATACAACCCTGATGCACACCTTTCCTGACTTTAAACCAATCAGTATACCCTCATTCTGTCCAAACAACTGCCTCTTGATCTATGTAAAGGTTCCTCATGAGCACAATTAAGTGTTCTGGAATTCCCATTCTTTGCAACGTTGTCCATAATTTGTTATGATCCACACAGTCGAATGCCTTTGCATAGTCAGTAAAACACAGGTAAACATCCTCCTGGTATTCTCTGCTTTCAGCCAGGATCCATCTGACATCAGCAATGATATTCCTGGTTCCACGTCCTCTTCTGACACCAGCCTGAATTTCTGGAATCCCTGTCTGAAGAGTTGGCTTTGGCAATAGTTCCTGTCTTGGGCTAAGAGAAGGTCTGGGGGCCATGACCTCCAGGGTCATTCTAGCCTCAGTCAGACCACTAAGTCCAGTGTTTTGAAAGAGAATTTAGGGTCTGTATAAAAAAAAAAAAAAACTTTTTTTTTTTTTTAATCCCATTGCTCTCCTCCTCCCTGAGGGGATGACTGCCAGAGCAGTCATCGGTTGTGGCCGGGCACCATCTAGTTCGTCTGGTCTCAGGCTGATGTAGTCTCTGGTTTATGTGGCCCTTTCTGTCTCTTGGGATCATAATTACCCTGTGTCTTTGGTGTTCTTCATTCTGCTTTGCTCCAGGTGGATTGAGACAAATTGATGCATCTTAGATGGCCACTTGCTAGCATTTACGACCCCAGACACCACTCTCCAAAGCGGGATGTAGAATGTATTCTTAATAGATTTTATTATGCCATTTGACTTAGATGTCCTCTGAAACCATGGTCACCAAACCCCCACCTCTGCTACACTGGCATTCAAAGAGTCCAGTTTATTCGGGAAACTTCTTTGCTTTTGGTTTAATCAAGTTGTGCTGACCTCTCCTGTATTGTGTGTTGTCTTTCCCTTCACCTAAAATAGTTTTTATCTACTATCTGATTACTGAAAACCTTTCTCCCTCCCTCACTCCCGCCCCTTCTTCTAACCATCAAAGAATATTTTCTTCCCTGTTTAAACTATTTCTCAAGTTCTTATAATAGTGGTCTTATACAATATTTGTCCTTTTGCAGCTGACTAATTTCACTCAGCATAATGCCTTCCAGATTCCTCCATGTTATGAAATGCTTCAAGGATTCATCATGGTTCTTTATCGAGGTGTAATATTCCATTGTGTGAATATGCTATAATTTATCCATTCATCTGTTGATGGACACCTTGGTTGCTTCCAACCTTTTGCTATTGTAAACAGCACTGCAATGAACGTGAGTGTGCGTATATCTGTTTGTGTAAATGCTCTTATTTCACTAGGATATATTCCAAGGAATGGGATCGGTGGATCCTATGGTAGTTCTGTTTTTTAAAAAAAAGCTTTTTAAGGAAGTGCCAAATCGATTTCCAAAGTGGTTGTACCATTTTACATTCCCACCAGCAGTGCATAAGTGTTCCAGTGTCTCCACAACCTCCCCAACAATTATTTTGTGTTTTTTGGATTAATGCCAGCCTTGTTGGAGTGAGATGGAATCTCATTGTAGTTTTGATTTGCATTTCTCTAATGGCTAATGATCGTGAGCAATTCCTCAAATATCTGTTAGCCACCTGACTGTCTTCTTTAGTGAAGTGTCTGTTCATATTCTTTGCCCATTTTTCATTGGGTTATTTGTCTTTTTGAGGTTGAGTTTTTGTGGTATCATGTAGATTTTAGAGATGAGATGCTGATTGGAACTGTCATAGCTAAAAACTTTTTCCCAGTCTGTAGGTAATCTTTTTACTCTTCTGGTGAAGTCTTTGAATGAGCATAGGTGTTTGATTTTTAGGAGTTCTCAGTTATCTGGTTACTCTTCCGCATTGTTAGTAATGTTTTGTTACTGTTTATGCCATGTATTAGGGCTACTAGCATTGTCACCATTTTTTCTTCCATGATCTTTGTCATTTTAGATTTTATATTTAGGTCTTTGATCCATTTTGAGTTCATTTTTGTGCATGGTGTGAGGTACGGGTCTTGTTTCATTTTTTTGCAGATAGATATACAGTTATGCCAGCACCATTTGTTAAAAAGACTGTCTTTTCCTCATTTAACTGACTTTGAGCTTTTGTCAAATATCAGCTGCTCATATGTGGATGGATTTATGTCTGGATTCTCAATTCAGTTCCGTTGGTCTATGTATCTGTTGTTGTACCAGTATAAGGCTGTTTTGACTACTGTGGCGGTATAATAGTTTCTAAAATCAGGTAGAATGAGGCCTCTCACTTTGTTCTTCTTTTTCAGTAATGCTTTCCTTATCCAGCGCCTCTTTCTTTCCCTTCCATATGAAGTTGATGATTTGTTTTCCAATCTCATTAAAAAATGTGTTTGGACTTTGGATTGGAATTGCATTGTAGGTAAGTCGCTTTTGGTAGAATAGACATTTTTTCAATGTTGTCTTTTTATCCACGAACAAGGTATGTTATTCCACTTTTGTAGGTCTCACTTGGTTTCTTGCAGTAGTGTCTTGTAATTTTCTATGTATAGGTCTTTTACATCTCTGGTAAGATTTATTCCTAAGTATTTTATCTTCTTGGGGGCTACTGTAAATGGTATTGATTTGGTGATTTCCTCTTTGATGTTCTTTTAGTTGGTGTAGAGGAATCCAACTGATTTTTGTATGTTTATCTTGTATCCCGGTACTCTGCTGAGCTCTTCTATTAGTTTCAGTAGTTTTCTTGAGAATTCTCCAGGGTTTTCTGTGTATAAAATCATGTCATCTGTAAATAAAGATACTTTTACTTCTTCCTTACCAATCTGGATGCTCTTTATCTAGCCTAATTGCTCTGGCTAGGACCTCCAGCACAATGTTGAGTAAGAGTGGTGATAAAAGGCATCCTCGTCTGGTTCCCGATCTCGAGGGGAATGCGTTCAGACTCTCTCCATTTAGGATGATGCTGGCTATTGGCTTTGTATAAATGCTCTTTTTTATGTTAAGGAATTTTCATTCTATTCCTATTTTGTTGAGAGTTTTTGTCGTGAATGGGTGTTGGACTTTGTCAAATGCCTTTTCGTCGTCAATTGATAAAACCATGTGGTTCATGTCTTTTGTTTTATTTATATGATGGATTGCATTAATTGTTTTTCTAATGTTGAACTATCCCTGCATACATGGTATGAATCCCACTAGGTCATGGTGAATTATTTTTTTGATATGTTGTTGAATTCTATTGGCTAGAATTTTGTTGAGGATTTTTGTGTCTAAGTTCATAAGGGCTATAGGTCTGTAATTTTCTTTTTTTTGTTGTGTCTTTACCTGGTTTTGGTATCAGGGATATGCTGGCTTCATAAAATGAGTTTGGGAGTATTCCGTCCTTTTCTATACCCTGAAACACCTTAGAAACACCATGGCTTGGTTCAGGTGCACCTTAGTCCTCAGAGTGACATCTTTGCTTTTTAACATTTTAAAGAGATCTTTTGCAGCAGATTTGCCCAGTGTAATATGTCGTTTGATCTCTTGACTGCTGCTTCCATGGGCATTGATTGTGGATCCAAATAAAATGAAATCTTTGACTACTTCTATATTTTATCCATTTGTTATTTTAATAATATTTTATTAGTAATGTGCTTATTATATTTATTTAAAAATGAATTAACATTTTAAAAATTTCTCAATTTTAGTTTCTAGTTTAGTGGTATATATGGATAGATATACTCCACACAAACAAAAGCTCTTTGGAACACCTATTAATTTTTAAGAGTATAAAAGGGTCCTGAGACAAAAAGTTTGAGAACTACTGATTAGATGGGAAGTGATGTTAATTCTTCTCTGAAAGTTTGGTAGAACTCTGCAATGAAACCGTCTGGACCAGGGCTTTTTTTTGTTGGGAGTTTTTGATTACCTTTCCAATCTCTTCTTTTGTTACAGGTCTATTTAGTTGTTCTACCTTTGTTTGTGTTAGTTTAGGTAGGTAGTGCATTTCTAGGAATTCATCCATTTCTTCTAGGTTTTCAAATTTATTAGAGCAGAATTTTTCATAGTAATCTGATATGATTCTTTTTATTTCAGTTGGGTCTGTTATAATATCACCCATCTCATTTCTTATTCAGGTTTTTTGCTTCCTCTCCTATTTTTCTTTTGTTAGTTTGGCTGATGGTTTATGAATTTTGTTAATTTTTTCAAAGAACCAGCTTTTGGTCTTAATTCTTTCAATTGTTTTTCTGTTTTCATTTCATTTAGTTCTGCTCTAATTTTTATTATTTCCTTTCTTCTTCTGCCTGGGGGTTTCTTTTGTTGCTCTCTTTCTATTTGTTCAAGTTGTAGTGATACTTCTTTGATTTTGGCCTTTTCTTCTTTTAGTATGTGTGCATTTATTGATACAATTTGACTTCTGAGCACTGCTTTCACTGTGTCCCAAAGGTTCTCACAGGAATTGTTTTCATTTTCATTGGATTCTATGAATTTCTTTATTCCATCCTGAATGACTTCTGTAACCCAGTCTTTGTTGAACAGGTTATTGTTCAGTTTCCAAGTGTTTGATTTCATTTCCGTGTTTTTTCTGTTATTGATTTCTACTTTTATGACCTTATGGTCAGAGAAGATGCTTTGTAATATTTCAATGTTTTAGATTCTGCTAAAGCTTGCTTTATAGCCTAATATGTAGTATATTCTAGAGAATGTTTCATGTGCACTTGAAAAGAAATTATACTTGGCTGTTGTTGGTTGGAGTGCTCTGTATATGTCTGTAAGGTCAAGGTGGTTGATTGTGGCATTTAAATCTTCCTTGTCTTCATTGAGCTTCTTTCTGGATGTCCTGTCCTTCACCAAAAGTGGTGTGTTGAAGTCTCCTACTATTATTTTGGAGCTGTCTATCTGACTTTTCAATGCTGATAGAGTTTGTTTATGTACCTTGTAGCCCTGTCATTGGGTGCATAAATATTTAATATGGTTATATCTTCCTGGTGTATTGTCCCTTTAATCATTATATAGTGTCCTTCCTTATTCTTTGCGGTGGATTTAACCGTAAAGTCTGTTATGTCAGAAATTAATTTTGCCACTTCTGCTTTTTTTTGATTGTTGTTTGCTTGATGTATTTTTTTCCATCCTTTGAGTTTTAGTTCATTTGTGTCTCTAAGTTTAAGGTGTTTCTCTTGTAGGCAGCATATAGACAAATCGTGTTTTTTTTAATCCGTTCTGCCACTCTCTGTCTTTTTATTGGTGCGTTTAGAGCATTTGCATTCAGCGTAATTATGGATAGGTTTTTATGCGTTTAGTGCTGTCATTTTGATATCTTTTTTTGTGTGTTGTTGACAGTTTCTTTTTCCCACTTAAATTTTTGTGCTGAGTAGTTTATCTTTATATATTGTCTTTTCCTCTTATTGTTGTTGTCAATTTTGTTTCTGCTGAGTCTCTTTTTTTCTTGTGTTTTATTTTGATGAGTCAGATTGTTAGTCTCCTTTGTGGTTACGTTAATATTTCCCCCTATTTTTCTAAATTTAAACATTTTATTTCTTTATATTGCCTTGTCTTCCTCTCTATATGAAAGATCTGACTACATTTCTTAGTCCCTTTTTATTATTTTACTGTTGTCTTCTTTTATGTAATTACATCATTGTTTCCCTGTTCTGAGAGTTTTTTTTGTCTTGATCTATTTTTGTGATTTCCCTGTCTGGGTTGACATCTAATTGCACTGTCCAGTGTTCTGGTCTTGGGTTGATACCTGATATTATTGATTTTCTAACCAAAGAACTCCCTTTAGTATTTCTTGTAGTTTTGGTTTGATTTTTATGAATTCTCTAAACTTCTGTTTATTTGGAAAGGTCCTAATTTCACCTTCATATTTGAGAGACAGTTTCACTGGATATATGATTCTTTCCTGGCAATTTTTTTCTTCAGTGCTTTATATAAGTTATCCCACTGCCTTCTTGCCTGCATGGTTTCTGCCTAGTAGTCCGAGCTTATTCTTATTGACTCTCCTTTGTAAGTGAGTCCATACATGCCCTTAAAATTTTCTCTTTATCTTTGGTTTGGTAAGTTTGATTATAGCATGTCTTGGTGACTTTGTTTTTAAATCTACCTTATCTGGAGTTCGATGAGCATCTTGGATTGATATCTTCTCATCTTTCATGGTATCAGGAAAATTTCCTGCCAACAAATCTTCCAATTCTCTCTGTATTTTCTGTTATCCCTCCCTGTTCTTTTACTCCAATCACTCATAGGTTATTTCTTTTGATAGAATCCTACATGATTCTTAAGGAGTCAGTATTTTTTTAAATTGTTTTATCTGTCTTTTCTTCAAATATATTAGTGACAAGTGCTTTATCTTCAAGGTCACCAGTTCTGCCTTCTGCTTGCTCTATTCCGCTCCTCTGATATTCTGTTGAGTTGTCTAATTCTGTAATTTTATTGTTAATCTTCTGAATTTCTGGTCACTGTCTCTCTATGGATTCTTTCAGCTTATTAAATTTTTCATTATGTTCTTGAATAGCCTTTTTAATTTCTTCAACTGTCTTATCTGTGTGTCCTTTTACTTGTTGTGTGCATTGCCTAATCTCCTTTCTGATATCTTGAAGAGTTCTGTATATTAATCTTTTGAATTCTGCATCTGGTAATTCCATGAAGTCACCTTCATCCAGAAGATCCTTTGATTCTCTGTTTTGAGAGCTTATAGAAGCAATCATTATCTGTTTCTTTATGTGATTTGATATTGACTGTTGTCTCTGAGCCATCTATAAGTTATTGTATTAGTTTACTTTATGTTTGCTTACTGCATTCTAGTTTCTTTCTTTGTTTTGTTTTGATGTGCTCAAGTGGGATGCTTGGGTGAGCTAGCTTGCTTTTTTTTTTTTACCTTTGAACCTCTGACATCCTGTCCCCAGATAGTTAGAGCTGTTATTAGGTGTATGAGCTTATGAGTCCATTCACTTTTCTTGTGTGGATTCAGCTCAGGTGTCCAGGTAGCTGGTCACTAAGTGTGTGGTACAGGCCCTGTCCTACAGTCTTAGAGGGGCAGTGGTGTTTGGTGTAGGTACCAGTATCTGGTTGCAGCAGGGGATCATGCTCTGAACAAGGCAGGGGGCTGAGAACCATCCCCTGAGTGTCTCTGAGGAAAGCGCAACCCTGTTCCCTACTATGTAGAGGTGGGTGGGTTCTGCAGAAGGACCATGAGCACCGAATGCTTTTGGTTGTAAGGACTGGGAGGTACCAGTTATCCTTGGACCCCTGTTGCAGGTGGCTGGGTGACCTGAGTGGAGCCACCAGTCCTTAGGCTCTAATGTGGGTAGGTGAGGGCCCTGTTTAATAGGCAATGTAATATCAAATATCAAACACCCACCTCTCCACCACACAGCTTAAACCATTGCAGTCTGCCAGCAAGGGCCTATTCTCCTGAAGTAGGCCCACATAGGTCCATGCAAGGGGGAAACCTATTCAAAGTGCATGGACCATTTATGCCTGGACAGGAGCTGCTCCTGTCCTGAGCTCCCCTGGTTAGTGGAGCTGGCAAATTATCTTTTCCCCCTGTTGTGAATTTATTCCTTCTCCAAGGCCGGGAACATGGCTCAAGGTTCTCTAATTGCCTATCTCAGGCTCAGGGAAATCAACAACCATCGAAGCTGGCTTGGGGACTGGGCCACAGTAAAATATACACAAGTACCTAGCTTTTGCTGAAAGAGCCGTTCTTCTCTGGTTCTGGAGGTGTGGGCAGGCTGTGTGGCTGGCTGCTTCTCCCTGAGGAAACTGCAGTAGAACACTACTACCAGCCCACTGCAGCTGCTCCCAGGTATGGTGCCTGAGGGATCCCAGCCATCCAGGTCTGGCAATTCCTCTCCACTTCTGAACTGTCTTTCTCTCCCCCGCCACTCAGTCCATTTTCTAACTTTGCCTTTGTTGTTCGGTACTCCTAGCTTGTCATAAATATAATCATTTCACTTGATTTTTCGCATCTTTGTTGTAAGAGGGTTCACCAGAAGCATCTGGCTATTTGGCCATCTCAGCCCCACCTCCTTAATTCAGCATCTGAACTCTTAACCACTGTGCCCCAGGACATCTTTATCCCTGGTTGCTCAGTGGTTCTAATGTTTGGCTGTTAACCAAAAGTTTAGCAGCTTGAATCCACCAGCTGCTCCTTGGAAACCCTATGGGACAGTTCTATCTGTTCTGTAGGGTCTCTGAGTAGAAATTGACTCAAGAGCAACAAGTTCATTATATTAGACTCATTTTAAAACATTATTTCTTTGACTAGCCTAAAGGCCTCAAAGAAAGTAATCATTCCTTATTCATCTTTGTATATCTGTTGTTGTTGTTGCTAGCTATTGTTGAGTTGGCCCTCAACTCATGGAAATTCCGTGTGTTACAGAGTAGAATTGCATTATAGCATTTTCTTGGCTGTAATCTTTACAGATGCAGTTTGCCAAGCCTTTTTTTCTGCAGAGCTACTGGGTGGGTTCGAACTTCCAATCACAATAGCCAATCACAAACTGTGCCACACAGGCTCCTTTTCGTATATCTAAACAGACAAACAAACAAAAACAAACCCATTGCTGTCAGTCAATTCTGACTTATAGAGACCATATAGGAATAGAACTGCCCCACAGAGTTGTCAAGGAGCACTTGCTGGATTCGAACTGTCAACCTTTTGGTTAGCAACTGTAGCTCTTAACCAGTATGCCACCAGGGTTTCCTCTGTATATCTAAAGCCTATTAAATGACATCAAAACAAGTACCTGTTTAGCTAAACTGATTTAACTGGATGATTCTGAGGTTGAGGTTGAAATGTACATGTTCTGGGTAGAGGCTGGTCTCAGAAGATCACAGCAGTTAAGCCAGGTCAGACAATGAGATAAAAGATTTTGTTCCACTGTGTCAGAAATAGCGCCACCCAGAGGGAGTCTTGTATGATTTGGGTAAGAAATTGTTCTGTTGGAGTTACCATTAAACTGAGAGCTTTCATTCTTAAAGCTTTGAGCTTATTTTGTAGACTCAGCCTTCTCCTCCAAATACTTTAGTTTTCTGAAAGTGATTTTCCACAGTTTGTCTAGGCAACATCTGTAAGTAGCAAGGGAATTTTCACTCCATAAGATTTTCATCACTGTTTTGGAAGAGAAGACCACATTCTCTGCCATGCTGAGTTTCTTATGAGGGTGCCACAACCTCCAAGGGAGTTGGCCAGAGGAGTCCTCAGGGAACTCTATTTTCTAAAGCAAGAGAGATAGATTTGACCCAATGTAGGTTGTACTAAAAAAAAAAAAAGTATCTTTTGTTATTTCACGAAGTTAATAGCCTTGTGAAAAACTGAATATACTTGGTTTGTATTGCTGTTTGCTAAAGTCCTATTTCTATTTGAAAGGTCATTTTTTTTAATTATACTTTAGGTGGTTTACAGAACAAACTAGTTTCTTATTAAACAGTTAGTACACAAATTGTTCTATGATATTGGTTAACAACCCCATGACATGTCAATACTCTCCCTTCTCAACGCTGGGTTCCCTATTACCACTTTTCTGTTTCCTCTTGCCTTCTAGTCCCTGCTCCAGGGCTAATGAGCCCCTTTAGTCCTTTTTTTTTTTTTTTTTTTTTTCCATCAGCCTGTTCAGTCTTTGGCTGAAGGGTGAACCTGAGGAGTGACCTCATTACTGAGCTGAAAGGGTGTCCGGGGGCTATACTCTCAGGGTTTCTCTAGTCTCTGTTAGGCCAGCAAGTGTGGACTTTCTTTTTGAGTTAGAATTTTGTTCTGCATATTTCTCCAGCTCTGTCTGGGATTCTCTACTGTGATCTCTGACAGAGTAGTCAGTGGTGGTAGCTAGGCACCATCTAGTTTTACTAGACTCAACCTGGTGGAAGCCATGGTAGATGTGGTCCATTAGTTCTGAATAGTCACGTATTAAAGAAAATGTCTGCATACAAAAAAGACATTTTAAAATATTTAAGTTGGACATTTGAGAATTAATTATAAAAGAAATACAATAGGGTGTACAATTGTTTCATTAATTCCTTTGGGAATAAATATTGCTACTTACTCATACAGAGAGGTCTTGAACACCTAATATTTACGCAGTACAGTGAAAGTTCTTCTTTAAAAACTTCTTCTGAAGTGTAGGGATGCCATGTTGAGTTGCTTTGAAATGTTTTTGTTACCAAATCATAATAAATAAACCGTCAGCATATTTTGTTAACATAGACACAAACATACTTATAAACTTGCTGGCTTTTGGTAAGCTCTCCAAGTGCAGATTAAAAAAAACAGAGAGTCTTCCAAGTTTTCTTACATCTTCTGAGTTTATTGTTTTAGAAAATTCTTCATAGTCCCACCCCATCCTCCACTTACTGATGCCAAACTATGGACATCCTAATCCTTTCACTGCTTTATGTTTTGTTTTCAGCTCTGACCACAAAGAAGATCTTTGCTCTCTGTGAATTTCTACCAAATCATGTTTTGATAGTACTAAATGAAGCCACTGAATTAATCACATGAGAATGCTATATTTCTCTTTTTGGAGAGGCAAGAAAAAATACCCACAATGGGCCAATTAACAACAACACATGTTATAAAACAATGTCTATTTTGGTATGTGGGCATTTCCTGTATTTTAAAAGAGGAATTGCATTGTAACAGCAATGATTACCTGCTCAATGCATTTATTTTGTTAATTTGCTCTAAAAATTATGTGTGTATGTGTGTGTATTATTTTCCCTTTAACATTTTAGTTTCTTATAGTAAAATGTACACTGGCATGGTCCTGATACTTCCACTGTTCGTTTAGTCTCCATGTGACTCATTTTTTCTCATCTATAGATCAGAGATGTAGGAGACAGATTCTAAATGCCAGCTCAGATACTTCTATCATTCTGAGGTCATTGCATGTGGGATGCTAGTTTAGGCTGAGTAGAGAGAAGTTCCTGTACGCAGTCTCAGCCTGGAAAGTGGGCTCATTCTCACTGGGAACTCTTGGTGTAAATATGTAGACAGTACATCCAAATTGTCCTGGGCAGTGGCTTTCTAACCATTTGGATAAAGTCTTGAGGGAGGAAAGCAGGGAGATGAGGCAGAGCATGCTTGAGGCAGAATACAGGCACGATGCATGGAAATAAGAGGTGAGCTAAACAGATGTGAGGAGGAACCTAAGGATGATTTTACATTTCTTGATTAACTCATCAATATCTAAGAGTCTAGAGTTCAAACCACCTATACTCCTTTATTCTGTCATGAAAGGGGTAAGAGTTGCTCTTTTCTAGATGGCCCAAGTGGCTATAAAGTTTTATTAAAATCTCTTTTTCATTTGTTGTTATCGTTAGTTGCCACAGAGTACATCCAACTCATGGTGACCCCACGTATGCAGAGTAGAACCATTCCACAGAATTTTCAAGGTTGCAACATTCTGGATGCAGATTGCCAGGCCTATCTTCCCAGGCACCTCTGGGTGGGTTCAAACTGCTGACCTAAGGACTTCTTCATTACTCTGGTTCAAATACACATTACCATTCACATGGACTAGAATAGTCACCAAATAGCTTTCTCTGTTCTTACAGTCCCTTATACTTACAGAGGAGTTAGCCAAAACGACAATTCTTTTTTACCCCAACTCCTGCCTTTAGCCTGATTGATCTGAATTATCATCAAGGATGCTCATATCAAGACCAAAACTTCACTGACTGTTGATGACTTCAAATTTATTGACCCTCTCCTTCATTCCCCATCAGCAACCCACTCTCATGGCCATAACCAGCATCTTAGTAAGTTCATAATAATAATGACATAGACAATTAGTGCTCACTATGTTCGCATATTTCTCCAACTCTCTTGCAGCTAGGATGGGGAAATGTGTCTAGTTTTTGTCAATTAACCATGATCATATGTAACATGGGTCACTTCCAGCCAAGTCAATTAAAAGCTGTTATGCCTTCTGCAATTACTTCATTATCGCAGTGATGTTGAAAGACGTTTTCAGATGATGGAAGGAGCTGAAATCCTTGTGTAATTGGATGGGAGAATTTCTACCAACGAGCTGAGAAATTTCAGTGCATACGAAACATTCAAGCATTATCTTTCATTATGCACCCCGAATAATAAAATTATCCTTTGTTAAATAAAAGA
Organism: Elephas maximus indicus; assembly: GCF_024166365.1. NCBI lineage: Eukaryota > Metazoa > Chordata > Mammalia > Proboscidea > Elephantidae > Elephas > Elephas maximus. Next base: position 53,205,613 of record NC_064833.1, on the reverse strand, counting down.
TTTCATTAATAAATGTTATAGAATTTTGGAGTAATTGCCATCAGGGTAATATTGACAAGTAACTTGACTCAAACTTGACTTTGAACTAGAGACCATCATATATAGCGATTGTGGCTGAGGTGGTTTATTTATTCACTTTACTAAAGATACAGTGTTTGATATTTAAAAGTTCTTCAAGTAAATACCACATTAACAAATTAACAATACAGATTCCCTACATAGCTCTAAGGACAATGTTTGGTTGTTCTTTTTTCATTATGCTTCATCAGTATCTTTCACTGTTCATTTTAATGGTTAGCATTTAAGCAAGGATGAACTAGAAAAACCATGAATAATGTATGTTGCAAATTTATAGCCCTGTGTGTAGGATGTGCAACAGTGAGTGAGTTAGAGGGATAGTTAATCAGATTACTAGAATTAAAGAACTGTTGTGTTGGTTAGTTTATTTATGTGAGCATAACATAAGGAATGTTATTTAATTGTCACGTCTATATTTCCTGGCATTTCAAAATGCCCTACACAAACGAAGTACGGTGACCTGCATGTCCTTAGGAATCTTAGTTCATGTAATTGCAGTTCTCTATTAAGTTTGAGTTTCCTATCATGGAAACTTATGTATTTTAAAGATCACCTTAACAGAAAGCATGAGTTGAAAAGGTTGCATAAATTCTTCTGAAGGAAGAGTATTATATATGCAAAAAATATTAACATAAGGGTGAGAAAGTAATAGCCATTTTAAGAGAGATACCCAGGTAAAAGAAACCCATTGTGGTTGGAAGGCAGTCTTGTTTGCTACCACATATACAAATTTAAAATATTTTAAGATGATTTTACAAGGTGCTGACAAGCATTTTTGGATATAAACAACAAGAGAAAGAACATAATGTGTTTTAAAAAACTTGAAATTACATTTCTAAGTAACAAGAAAGTGGATTTAGTGCTTTTGCAGCATCACCCATGGCTAATAATTTTAAAATAAAATGAGGCTTCTTTACAGTGCAGAGAAGTAAATATTTCCAAAATACAAATGTACAGTTGTGCCCTGTGGTTGGTAAATCACCCACCCTGTAAACTTTGTAAAATGAAAAACATTCTCAGTATGCCATTTTCTATCATCACCACTATTGTGATCAACCAAATGCTGGAAGGTAGATTTTTCTAGAAGCTAGAAAACTATATTAAATACAAACTAGAGTTCTAAAAAAAAAAATGTAGTAAAAAACAATAGGAAATATCAGTACTTAAGGGAGTTCATGCTGGTGATTTGATTGCTTCTTTTGTCCCCTCCCAAAACAGGAGCAAATTTTCTGAATTATTATAGATCAAATCCTTTATTTGCATTTTATAGGCAGAATTTAATGTAATCTACATAGCGACTTTATGAAGTAGGTAATATTATTATTTCCATTTCACAGATAAAAAAAATGACATTTAATTTGATCCAAGTGCAGCCTGATTACAAAGCTATGCTCTTAACCACAACACTATACAGCTTCTTGGTCCCACACACATCCACCAGGTTGAGAAATATACACTTCCTCTCTTAGCTACTATTTCATTATCCAGTATTTATGACAATAGCAAAAAATCTACTATCCGACTATTTAGTGCATTAACGATGTACATCTGGCAGTAATTAACAGAAACAAATGCCGAGGCTCAAGGCAAGAGTAACACTGACTTTGATGGTTAAGGTTATGTGTCAATTTGGCTGGACCATGATTCTCAATGGTTTGACAACTATATAATGATGTAGTCATTCTCCATTTTGTGATCTGATGTAGTCATCCTCCATTTTTGCATAACACTGATTTTGCATAATACCTGGACTCTGGAGCCTAACCATATTGATAAGTGTGGAGAGGATGTATTGTCTGTAACACCGCAGGCTTAGTTGTGTTTTAAACAAGGAACCAAACAAAAACAATCAGATTCCTAAACTGTAAACTCTTTGATGGACCTTAGTATCATTACAAGGAGTAGCTTAGGGCTAGAATTAACTCAAGTGACTTAGAAAAATTTGGAATGTTAAGGAGTTTGCATATATAATTTTACACCAGACTCATATGGGAAGCTCCTGGTGCTTCTTTCTTAGTGTTACGAGGTCTCCCTGTCTCTCTGCTCCCTTTTCTCCTCTATATCTCAAAAGAGATAAAAGGTGATGCAGGCCAATGCAGGCCACACCCCAGGGAAACTCCCTTTACATTGGATCAGGGATGTGCCTGAATAAGGGTGTTACATCTCACCCTAATCCTCTTTAACATAATCTAATCTTGCCTCATTAACCACAGGCAGAGATTAGGATTTACAATATATAAGAAAATTACATCAATCACCATGGAGGATAACCACACAATACTGGGAATCATGGCCTCATCAAATTGACACATATTTTTAGAAGACATGATTCAATCTATGACATACATTTTCACAAAAATTTGCTTTTATGTTTAGAATATTTTGCCCAGGAACTCCCAATACTCTCCCTAAAGATGACACACAGAAATGACACTGCTGGTTGGTGTTAAAGTGTCCATAATTCCTCCATGCCTACCTATTTCTCTCTACTAACATTGACAATTTGGGGTCCAGTAGAAACTTGTACCATAAATTCCTTAGCCACCAAAAGTAGTTTCTTTGGACCTATCCAAGACAAATTTATAGCTTCTCCAATCACCTATCATACCATACACATACTCTTACAAAATTAAAAGATAACCCTTTTAAAATCTGTAATATTACCTTGAAGAATCCCTGGGTGGTGCAAATGGTTAATCCTTGACTATAGCCAAAAGGTCAAAGGTTCAGAACCACCCAAAGGAACCCTGGAAGATAGGTACCTTCTGAAAGATCACGGCCTTGCAAACTCTATGGAACACAGTTCTACTCTGCACACATGAGGTCTCCATGAGTCAGAACTGACAAAATGGCAAATAACTAACAACATTAATATTACTTTGGGGATTATTTTGTGCTTCAGGAGTTGTTCATCCAAATAAATCATGATGACTTTGTTATTCTTTTATTGGACAAAATGTGTTTTTAAGCCTTAAGAATATACCAATTAACTTTCTTGTGGCACGTACTATCTCAAAATAGCTTGTTGTTTTAATGAATAGGATCTGTTTTCATTTTAGTACATAAGCTCTATTGAGACCTTGAAAATTGATCAGATAATATAGTACAAATGTATTTTTTTCTCCTTGTGAACTTTTAGAACGTTTTTTCACTCTTTCCTGCCAATGGTCATATAATTTGACATTATAATGGGGAAAAAATCAGATAATCACATGATGCATCTAGCAATAGTTTTACTTTATCATCATAAATTGTTCAGGTCTTATGGACAATTATTTTTGTTTGTTGGTTTTCTCCTTTTTTCAGCTTTTCCTTTAATGCTATGTTTTTCACATTTCCTGATTTTTGTTTTACAATCAGTATCGAGTATGACAATATTAATTAAGAAAGAGAGAATAACATACGCTATTCTTTAGGTCTTGTACTTACAGAAGGTCAGCAAAAAAGAATACGACCCTCATACAAGATGGATTGACACAGTGGCTGCAACAATAAGTTCAATCATAAGAATTGTTGTGAGGGTGGTGCAGGACTGGGCAGTATTTCTTTCTGTTGTACATAGGGTCGCTATGAGTTAGAACCTATTCAATGCCACCTAACAACAACAACACTTATAATCCATGGTCTGCAGGCAATGTAAACCTAGGGTAATTAATATGGAGGAACATCGATGATGGAAACCCTGGTGGCATAGTGGTTAAGTGCTACAGCTGCTAACCAAAAGGTTGGCAGTTTGAAACCACCAGGCTGTCCTTGGAAACTCTATGGGGCAGTTCTTCTCTGTCCTGTAGGGTAGCCATGAATCGGAATCAAATCGAGAGCAATGTTTTTTCTTTTCTTTTCTTTTTTTTTTTTTAACATCGATGATGACAAAAGTACGATGCTTTAACTTTCAACTAAAATTTCTTACAGGGAATTCTGGGAAATATATAGGATATTACATATCTTTTATTATGTGAGTCTGATGAATATCTCTTGGCAGTTGCTATATCCTATTGAAGAAGAATACCCAGATGGAATTGTATTTGACTATATCCATGTCATCTGATGACATATGCTTTAAAAAAAATCTTGCATTTCCTCAATAGATAGGTCCATCCAAAGATTCTTCCAGCCTGCATTTATTTTGTGATGGAATGTAGAGCCATGATCTTCAACACTAAGGATTTCACTCTTTCTCTACTTCATATGCAGTAATTTTGTAACTTTGGATTTCTTCTTATTTATTGATGTTGGTCCTAAGAGATTTACTTTGTAGTGTTCAGTTCCAACTGAAGGCTTTTCCAATGATGGGTACTTTGTGTCATGAGATGGTAAGAGGCTATAAGAAGAAAATAAGACTACCAATGAAGATCCAAAAAAGACATCAACAGCTCTACACAAGAGATAAGATATTCATTTTCGACCTTATTTTTTCTCTTATCTAATAACCTGCTACTGATGAAATATGAATTATGCGGTGTTTGAAAAAAAGAAGTTGAGCGAAGGCATTGTGTAAATGGGAGAAAGACCCAAATAAAGTTTTATTAGAATTAACCCTTTGGCATTGAATTTGAGATATTATATTGTCTGTTCCTGCAATTAACAAAAAAAAAATTCCATTTCTTTCAAGCTGACTCCAACTCACATGGTAGAACTGCTCCCTAGGGTTTTCTGGGTTGTAATCTTTTATGGGGGCAGATCACCAGACCTTTATTCTCCTTGAAATCTGCACGCCATACCAGTTTCTGTATTCTATTCATTACCCCAGGATTCTAGTGAGCTCATGTCTCCAATGTAAATGGTGATATAGGGATAAGTGGGGTGGGAGAAATGATTCTGGTAGTGGCAGTGTTTTTTTCTTCCACTTCTTTGGCTCTCCATAGTGATGTCTCCTGCTCCTCTTTCCAGCACCAAAATTGGCTGCTGATGCTTTTTGAAAACGCTCCTAGAGCTCATGAAAATCACTCCACATTCTAATGCAACTGGGAGGAGGGATGAGGGCACCACTAATGCTATTGTTAATTGCCAAAGGCAGTGACAATAAAACTGATGCCTGCCTATGTCAGAGAGAGGTTCATAAGGCTTCATTTTAAAATGCTTAGGTCTACACCAAGAGGGCTGACTTATGCCTTTACTGAAATCTTTAAAACTCCCTAGTCTGTTCAGATAAAGAAATTGAAGCTTAGGAAATATAGTTTGCCAGATAACACATCTGTTAGTGGCAACACCAAATCTAGGCTCCAGGTCTTCCAAGCTCTGCTTTTGAATAAATCCAGGTTCTTGGATTCTACACGTTTAGTCAATAACTTTCCATATTTTTAAGAATTACCTACATTTTGTTTTAGCCTTAGTTTTTCAGTCCTCTCTCCCCAACAAACCTCAATTGTTATTGAGTTGCAGATAAAATTAAATCAATAACTCCTAGAAAGTCTAACCTCCACTTACGCATGTTAACAAGTTCTTTCCTTCTCATCCACAACTGCATGCAGTGATAAATATGTAGTTCAATTGACTCCATTATATTCTGGACTTAGATTCATAATGGAACCGTCAGTCAATTGGACAGTATTTGGCAATCACATTCTAACTGAAAAATTCCTTTCCTGACTGCTTGTCAGTACGTCCCAAGAGATATGGCTTTCAACTCCTGAATGCTTGTTATGTGCTTTTAATTGCATACAATTAGTAATGAAGTCATAGATTTCCATAGAGCTGTTTTCTTCTAAAATAGACTAATAAATTTGTGTGTGTGTTTGTAACATAAACACTGACTCATAGCCATCAAGCTGTGTAAGAAAACACTTCCAGGAATTAGCCAAGATAGGTGTCTCTTTAAATCACTTGGTATTTCTCAGAAAGCACGGAAGATGTTCCTTGGGTGTAGAGAAGGCTTTTTGAGGATTGAGCCCAGAAAAAAATAACATTGCTGCATATTCTTTCCAATTGTAAGAATAAATGAAATTGAACTGAAGAGGATATTAACTTATCTTCCAGGGTTCTCAAGTGTCATGGGAAGATAGAAAACAGCTTCAAAAGACACACAAAATGAACTGTACCCAGTTTGCTTTCCCCAGTAGCACACTAAACATTTTATATTTCAATTAAAAATTTTAATTAAAAAATCTGAACTGTTGTAAGTGCACTTAACAGCTAACACATTCAGATGCCCTCCAAATGGAGTGAGTCATTAGTAAGAGGTAATGAACTTGAAAAATAACAAGATTCTGATCAAAAGATATGGAAATAACTTAAATTGAAATTATGATGACATTATGTCGATGTAAAATGGTAACTCATCTAGTTTAGGAACTTTTAATCAATATATTAACATGCATTTTGACATACTTGAGGCAGAGCCAAGATGGAGGAATAGACAGACGCTTCCAGAGAGCCCTCTTTACAACAAAGACCCGAAAAAACAAGTGAAACAAGTATATTTATAACAAGCTAGGAGCCCTGGGCATCAAAGGCAAGCTTAGGAAACAAACCGAGGGCCGGGGGAGGAAGAGATGGTTCAGAAGCAGAGAGGAGTTACCTGACCTGAATCTCAGGGAGCCCTCAGGCACCATTCCTGGGATCAGCTGCGGTGGGCTGGTACTAGTGTTTGGCCGCAGTTTCCTCAGGGAGAATCAACCAGCCACACAACCTACTCACACCTCTGGAACCAGAGAAGAATGGTGCTCTTGGCAAAAGCTAAGTAATTATGTATATTTTGCTGCATCCCCCACACCCCCAAGCTGGCTTTAGTGGCTGAATTCCCTGGGCCTGAGATAATCCCTGTTGAGCACCTAAAGCCACCCTCCTGGCCTTGGAAAAGGAAAAAAATTTGCAGTTGGGAGAAAAGATAATTTGCCAGCTCCACTAACTGGGGGACCTCAGGAGAGAAGTGGCTCCTGTCCAGGCATAAATGCTCCATGGACTTTGAGTATCTTCCCCCTCTGCATGGACCTCTGTGGGCCTATTTCAGGAGAATAAACTCTTGTTGGCAGACTCCAACCATTTCAGCTATGTGGAGGAAAGGTGGATATTTGATGTTTGACATTGCTTTGCCTATTAAACAGGGTCCTCACCTACCCACATGAGGGGCCTAAGGACTGGTAGCTCCACTCAGGTCACCCAGTCACCTGTGACAGGGGTCCAAGGATAACTGGTACTTCCCAGTCCTTATAACCAAAAACATTGGGTACCCATGGTCTGTCTACAGAACCCACCCACCTGCAAGCTCTAGGGAACAGGGACATGCTTTCCTAGGAGACACTCAGAGGTTGGTTATCAACCCCCTGCCTTGTTCAGAGTGTGACCCCCTGCTGTAACCAATACCAGTACCTACACCAATCACCCCTGCCCCTCTAAGATTGTAGGACAGAGCCTGTACCACATACATGATGATTAGCTACCTGGACACCTGAGCTGAATTCACACAAGAAAAGTGAATGGACTCCTAGACTGATATACCTGTTAACAGCTCTAATCTTCTGGGAACAAGATGTCAGAGCTCCAAAGGAGAAAATAATCAAGCTAGCTTACTCAAGCAACCCATCTGGGCATATCAAAACAAAACAAAGCAAGAAGCAATGACACAGTAAGCAAACATAAAATAAACTAATGCAATAACTTACAGATGGCTTGGAGACAACAGTCAATATCAAATCACATAAAGATCACCTCAACAGGCTCTCAAAACAAAGAATCCAGGGATCTTCTAGATGAAAGTGCATTCCTGGAATTACCAGATGCAGAATACAAATAGTTAATATATAGAACCCTTCTAGACATCAGGAAGGAAATGAGGCAATACTCAGAACAAGCCAAGGAACACACAGATAAAGCAATTGAAGAAATTAAAAAAGATTATTCAGAAACATAATGAAAAATTTAATAAACTGGAGAAATCCATAGACAGACAGCAATCAGAAATTCAGAAGATTAACAATAAAATTACAGAAGTAGACAACTCAATAGAAAATCAAAGGAGCAGAATTGAGCAAGTGGAAGGCAGAATTTTTGAACTCGAAGATAAATCACTTGGCACTAATATATTTGAAGAAAAATCAGATGTAAGAAAAAATTCTTAAAAACAAAGTAAAGAAACCTTAAGAATCATTTGGGACTCTATCAAGAGAAATAACCTACGAGTGATTTGAGTACCAGAACAGGGAGGCATAACAGAAAATACAGAGAAAATTGTTGAAGATTTGTTGGCAGAAAACTTCCCTGCTATCATGAAAGATGAGAAGATATCTATCCAAGATGCTCATCGAACTCCACATAAGGTAGATTTTAAAAGAAAGTCACCAAGACATATTATAAACAAACTTGCCAAAATCAAAGATAAAGAGAGAATTTTAAGAGCAGCTAGGGATAAACAAAAAGTCACCTACAAAGGAGAGCCAATAAGAATAAGCTCAGGCTATTCAACAGAAACCACGTAGGTAAGAAGGCAATGGGATGACTTATTTAAAAAAAATTGAAGGAAAAAAATTGCCAGCCAAGAATCATATATCCAGCAAAACTGTCTCTTAAATATGAAGGTGAAATTAGGACATTTCCAGATAAACAGAAGTTTAGGGAATTTGTAAAAACCAAACCAAAACTACAGGAAATACTAAAGGGAGTTCTTTGTTCAGAAAATCAATAATACCAGATATCAGCCCAAGACTAGAACACTGGGCAGAGCAATCAGAAGTAAGCCCAGACAGGGAAATCAAAAACATAAAGCGAGATAAAAAAAAAAAAAAAAACCTCAAAGCGGGGTAACAGCAATGTTAGTACGTAAAAGAAGACAACATTGAAATAATAAAGAGGGACTAAGAAATGTAGTCATAGATCTTCCATATGGAGAAGAAGATAAGACAATAGAAAGAAATAAAACTTAGGTTTCAATTTAGAAAAATAGGGGTAAATAATAAGGTAAGCACAAAGGAGACAAACTATCTTACTCATCAAAATAAAATACAAGAAAAAGCCAGAGACTCAGCAGAAACAAAATCAACAACAATGAATATGAGGAAAGTACAATATATAAAGATAATCTACTCAGCACATAAAATTAAGTGGGAAAAAGAAACAGTCAACAACACACAAAAAAAGACACCAAAATGATAGCACTCTATTCATACCTATCCATAATTACACTGAATGTAAATGGACTAAATGCACCAATAAAGAGGCAGACAGAGGCAGAATGGATTAACAAAATGCAATCCATCTATATGCTACCTACAAGAGACACACCTTAGACTTAGAGAAACAAACAAACTGAAACTGAAAGGATGGGGAAAAAAAAAAATCAAGCAAACAACAATCAAAAAAGAGCAGGAGTGGCAATATTAATTTCTGACAAAATAGACTATAAATCCATCATAAAGGGTAAGGAAGGACACTGTATAATGATTAAAGGAACAATATACCAAGAAGATATAACCATATTAAGTATTTATGCACGCAGTGACAGGGCTGCAAGATACATAAACTCTATCAGCATTGAAAAGTGAGATACACATCTCCAGAATAATAGTAGGAGATTTCAACACACCACTTTTGGTGAAGGACAGGACATCCAGAAAGAAGCTCAATAAAGACAAGGAAGATCCAAATGCCACCATCAACCAACTTGACCTCATAGACACATACAGAACACTCCACCCAACAGCAACCAAGGTTATTTTCTTTTCTAGTGCACATGGAACATTCTCTAGAATAGACCACATATTAGGTTATAAAGCAAGCCTTAGCAGAAGCCAAAACATTGAAATATTGCAAAGCATCTTCTCTGACCATAAGGACATAAAAGTAGAAATCAACAACAGAAAAAGCACGGAAAAGAAATCAAACACTTGGAAACCGAACAATACCCTGCTCAAAAAAGACAGGATTATAGAAGACATTAAGGATGGAATAAAGAAATTCAGAGAATCCAATGAGAATGAAAACACTTCCTATCAGAACTTTTGGGACACAGCAAAACAGTGGTCAGAGGTCAATTTATATCAATAAATGTACACATACAAAAAGAAGAAAGGGCCAAAATCAAAGAATTTTCCCTACAACTTGAACAAATAAAAAGAAAGAGAAAAAGGAAACCCTCACGCACCAGAAGAAAACAAATAATAAAAATTAGAGCAGAACTAAATGTAATAAAAACAGAAAAAGAATTGAAAGAATTAACAAGACCAAAAGCTGGTTCTTTGAAAAAAATCAACAAAATTGATAAACCACTAGCCAAACTGACAAAAGAAAAACAGAAGAGGAAGCAAAGAACACAAATAAGAAATGAGAGGGGTGATATTACAACAAACCCAACTGAAATTAAAAGAATCATATCAGATTACTATGAAAAATTGTACTCTAACAAATCTGAAAACCTAGAAGAAATGGATGAATTCCTAGAAACACACTACCTACCTAAACTAATGCAAACAGAGGCAGAACAACTAAATAGACCCATAACAAAAGAAGAGATTGAAAAAGTAATAAAAAAAACTTCCAACAAAAAAAAGCCCTAGTCCGGGTGGTTTCAAGGCAGAATTCTACCAAACTTTCAGAGAAGAGTTAACACCACTACTACTAAAGGTATTTCAGAGCATAGAAATGGATGGAATACTACCAAGCTCATTCTATGAAGCTACCATATCCCTGATACCAAAACCAGGTAAAGACATTACAAAAAAAGAAAATTACAAACCTATAGCCCTCATGAACTTAGATGCAAAAATTCTCAACAAAATTCTAGCCAATAAAATTCAACAACATGTCAAAAAAATAATTCACCGTGACCAAGTGGGATTCATACCAGGTATGCGGGGATAGTTCAACCTTAGAAAAACAATTAATATAATCCATCATAGAAATAAAACAAAAGACAAGAACCACATGATTTTATCAACTGATGCAGAAAAGGCATTTGACAAAGTTCAACACACATTCATGATAAAAACTCTTCCCAAAATAGGAATAAAAGGAAAATTCCTCAACATAAGAAAGGGCATTTATACAAAGCCAATAGCCAACATCATCCTAAACGGAGACAGCCTGAAAGCATTCTCCTTGAGAATGGGAACCAGACAAGGATGCCCTTTATCGCCACTCTTATTCAACATTGTGCTGGAGTTCCTAGCCAGAGCAATTAGGCTAGATAAGGAAATAAAGAGCATTCAGATTGGCAAAGGAGAAGTAAAATTATCTTTTTTTGCAGATGGCATGATCTTATACACAGAAAACCCCAATGAATCCTCAAGAAAACTAGTGAAACTAATAGAAGAGTTCAGCAGTAACAGGATATAAGATAAACATACAAAAATCAGTTGGGTTCCTTTACACCAACAAAAAGAACATCAGAGAGGATATCACCAAACCAATACCATTCACAATAGCCCCCAAGAATATAAAATACTTAGGAATAAATCTTACCAGAGATGTAAAAGATTTATACAAAGAAAACTACAAAACACTTCTGCAAGAAACCAAAACAGACCTGCATAAGTAGAAAAACATACTTTGCTCATGGATAGGAAGATTTAACATTAAGAAGATTTCTGTTCTACGAAAAGCCATCTATAGATTTAATGCAATTCTGATCCACGTTCCAAGGATACTCTTTAATGAGATGGAGAAACAAATCACCAACTTTATATGGAAGGGAAAGAGACCCTGGAGAAGTAAAACATTACTGAAAAAGAAGAAAAAAGTGGGAGGCCTCACGGTACCTGATTTTAGATCCTATTATATAGCCACAGCAGTCAAAACAGCTTAGTAATGGCACAACAACAGATACATAGACCAATGGAACAGAACTGAGAATCCAGACATAAACCCATCTACATATGAGCAGTTGATATTTGATAAAGGCCCCAAAACAGTTAAATGGGGGTAAAAGACAGTCTCTTTAACAAATGGTGCTGGCATAATTGGATATCCATCTGCAAAAAAATTAAACAAGACCCATACCTCACTCCATGCACAAAAACGAGATCAAAATGGATCAAAGACCTAAATATAAAATCTAAAACACTAAAGATCATGGAAGAAAAAATAGGGACACATTTGTTGCCGTTATTGTTGTTAGGTGCCATCGAGTTGGTTCCGACTCATAGCAACCCCATGCACAAGGGAAGGAAACACTGCCCAGTCCTGCGCCATCCTTACAATCATTGTTATGCTTGAGCTCATTGTTGCAGCCACTGTGTCAGTCCACCTTATTGAGGGTCTTCCTCTTTTTCGCTGACCCTGTACTCTGCCAAGCAAGTCCCCTTCTCCAGGGACTGATCCCTCCTGACAACATGTCCAAAAGTATGTAAGACCCAGTCTTGCCACACTTGCCTCTGAGGAGCACTCTGGCCGCACTTCCTCCAAGACAGATTTGTTCGTTCTTTTGGCAGTCCATGGTATATTCAATATTCTTTGCCAACACCACAATTCAAAGGCGTCAACTCTTCTTCAGTCTTCCTTATTCATTTCCCAGCTTTTACGTGCATAAGATGTGATTGAAAATACCATGGCTTGGGTCAGGCGCACCTTAGTCTTCAAGGTGACATCTTTGCTCTTCAACACTTTGAAGAGGTCTTTTGCAGCAGATTTGCCCAATGCACTGCCTCTTTTGATTTCTTGACTGCTGCTTCCATGGCTGTTGATTGTGGATCCAAGTAAAATGAAATTCTTGACAACTTCAATCTTTTCTCCATCTATCAGGATGTTGCTTGTTGGTCCAGTTATGAGGATTTTTGTTTTCTTTATGTTGAGGTGTAATCCATACTGAAGGCTGTGGTCTTTGATCTTCATTAGTAAGTGCTTCAAGTCCTCTTCATTTTCAGCAAGCAAGGTTGTGTCATCTGCATAACGCAGGTTGTTAATGAGTCTTCCTCCAATCCTGATGCCCCGTTCTTCTTCATATAGTCCAGCTTCTTGGATTATTTGTTCAGCATACAGATTAAATAGGTATGGTGAAAGAATACAACCCTGACGCACACCAGTCATTATCCCCTTGTTCTGTCCAAACAACTGCCTCTTGATCTATGTAAAGGTTCCTCATGAGCACAATTAAGTGTTCTGGAATTCCCATTGTTCGCAGTGTTATCCATAGTTTGTTATGATCCACACAGTTGAATGCCTTTGCATAGTCAATAAAACAGAGGTAAACATCCTTCTGGTATTCTCTGCTTTCAGCCAGGATCCACCTGACATCAGCAATGATATCCCTGGTTCCACGTCCTCTTCTGAAACCGGCCTGAATTTCTGGCAGTTCCCTGTCGATACACTGCTGCAGCAGTTTTTGAATGATCTTCAGCAGAATTTTGCTTGTGTGTGGTATTAATTATATTGTTCTATAATTTCCACATTCGGTTGGATCACCTTTCTTGGGAATAGGCATAAATATGGATCTCTTCCAGTCAGTTGGCCAGGAAGCTGTCTTCCATATTTCTTGGCATAGATGAGTGATCACCTCCAGCACTGCATCTGCTTGTTGAAACATCTCAATTGATATTCCATCAATTCCTGGAGGCTTGTTTTTCGCCAATGCCTTCAGAGCAGCTTGGACTTCTTCCTTCAGTACCATCGGTTCCTGATCATACGCCACCTCTTGAAGTGGCTGAATATTGACTAATTCTTTTTGGTATAATGACTCTGTGTATTCCTTCCATCTTCTTTTGATGCTTCCTGCGTCGTTTAATATTTTTCCCATTGAATCCTTCACTATTACAACTCAAGGCTTGAATTTTTCTTTCAGTTCTTTCAGAGTGAAAAACGCCGAGTGTGTTCTTCTCTTTTGGCTTTCCTTCTCCAGCTCTTTGCACATGTCATTACAATCCTTTTCTTTGTCTTCTCAAGAGGCCCTTTGAAATCTTCTGTTCAGTTCTTTTACTTCATCAATTCTTCCTTTTGCTTTAGCTGCTTGACGCTCAAGAGCAAGTTTCAGATTCTCTCTGACATCCATCTTGGTCTTCTCTTTCTTTCCTGTCTTTTAAGTGACCTCTTGCTTTCTTCATGGATGATGTCCTTGATGTCATTCCACAACTCGTCTGGTCTTTGGTCACTAGTGTTCAATGCCTTAAATCTGTTGTTGAGATGGTCTCGAAATTCAGGTGGTATATACTCAAGGTCATATTTTGGCTCTCATAGACTTGCTCTGATTTTCTTCAGTTTCAGCTTGAACTGAGGATGATGGAAAAGCTCAATATCATCAGTCAGAAAAGGCCAGGGGCCATCAATTGCTCATATGCAAGTTCAAGGGACACATTAGGAGCCCTAATATATGGCATAAACAGTATACGAAACATTACTAACAATGCAGATGAAAAACTAGATAACTGGGAGCTCCTAAGAATCAAAAATCTACGCTAATCCAAAGACTTCACCAAAAGAGTGAAATGATTGCCTACAGACTGGCAAGAAGTTCTTAGCTATGACATTTCTGATCAGTGCCTGATGTCTAAAATCTACATGACACTGCAAAAACTCAACTACAAAAAGACAAATAACTTAATTGAAAAATGAGGCAAAAGATATGAACAGACACCTCACTAAAGAAGACATTCAGGTAGCTAACAGATATATGAGGAAATGTTCACGATCATTAGCCATTAAAAAAGAAAAAAAATTTTTTTTTTTTTTTTAGAGAAGTGCAAATTAAAACTACAATGAGATTTCATCTCACTCCAACGAGGCTGGCATTAATCCAGAAAACACAAAACGATAAATGTTGGAGAGGCTGTGAAGAGATTGGAACACTTATACACGGCTGGAGGGAACGTAAAATGGTACAACCACTTTGGAAATCGATTTGGTGCTTCCTTAAAAAGCTCAAAATAGAACTACCATACTATCCAGCAATCCCACTCCTTGGAATATATCCTAGAGAAACAAGAGCCTTTATATGACCAGACATATGCACACCCATGTTCATTGCAGCACTGTTTACAATAGCAAAAAGATGGAAGCAATCAAGGTGCCCATCAATTGATGACTGGGTAAATAAATTATGGTATATTCACAGAGCAGAATACTACTCATTGATAAAGAACAGTGATGAATCTGTGAAACATTTCATAACATGGAAGAACCTGGAAGGCTTTATGCTGAGTGAACTTAGTTGCAAAAGGACAAATATTGTATAAGACCACTATTATAAGACCTCGAGAAATAGTTTAACCTGAGAAGAAAATATTCTTTGACGGTTATGAGAAGGGGGAGGGAAGGGGGTTGGAAAGAGGTGTATTCACTAATTAGACAGTAGATAAGAACTACTTTAGGTGAATGGGAAGACAACACATAATACAGGCGAGGTCAGTATAACTGGACTAATGCAAAAGCAAGGATGTTTCCTGAATAAACTGAATGCTTTGAAGGCCAGCATAGCAGGGGCAGGGGTTTGTGGGCCATGGTTTCAGGGGACATCTAAGCCAATTGGCATAATAAAATCTATTAAGAAAACATTCTGCATCTCAGTTTGGAGAGTGGCGTCTGGGGTCTTAAACACTAAGAAGTAGCCATCTAAGATGCATCAATTGATCTCAACCCTCCTGGATCAAAGGAGAATGAAGAACACCAAGGACACAAGGTAATTATAAGCCTAAGAGACAGAAAGGGCCACATAAACCAGCGACTACATCAGCCTGAGACCAGAAGAGCTAGATGGTGCCTGGCTACAACCGATGACCGCCCTGATAGGGAACACAACAGAGAACCCCTGAGGGAGCAGGAGAACAGTGGGATGCAGACCCCAAATTCTCATAAAAAGACCAGACTTAATGGTCTGACTGAGACTAGAAGGACTCCGGTGGTCATGGCCCCAGACCTTCTGTTGGCCCAGGACAGGAACTATTCCCAAAGCCAACTCTTCAGACAGGATTGGACTGGACAATGGGTTGGAGAGTGATGCTGGTGAGGAGCGAGCTTCTTGGAACAGGTGGACACTTGAGACTATGTTGGCATCTCCTCCCTGGGTGGGAGATGAGAGGGTAGAGGGGGTCAGAAGCTGGAGAAATGGACACAAAAAGAGAGAGTGGAGGGAGGGAGTGAGCTGTCTCATTAGGGGGAGAGCAATTGGGTGTGTGTAGCAAGGTGTGTATAAGTTTTCGTGTGAAAGACTGACTCGATTTGTAAAATTTCACTTAAAGCACAATAAAAATTTTTTAAAAAATTACAAAAAAATACATTTTAACATTCTCATTACCCTAAACCTATGTAAATAGGAGGAATACAAAATTAAATTTGATAAAATTTGAAATAATATTTTAATGCACAAAAAACAACTTGTGTTATCTATGTCATTTGTAGTCCCAAGAGCAAAACTTCATTAGGTTTAAATATGAGTTTTAATGTTACATATTGATGTCTTTTAAATATTGTTCTGACCTGTCCTTGACCAAGGTTTGTCATACATTTGCAATAGTCTAAGCTTTCCTCCTGGTAACTTTATTGCATCTCTTCCTCATTCATTCATTCAGCGCACATTGATTGCTTTCACTGTATGGTACAGGAGGGAGATAATTAGACGATTAAAATACTACAGTTATACAGTTACAGTTTGAAGAACCTACCCATCCCGTGGCTTCCTTCTTTGTGAGCTGATCACACTCGCATACATTGCTGGGCTCCTAAAGCCAGGCTTCACTATGGGTTTGCCACCTCAGATTTGCCACTCCTTCATGTACACCGCTGAAAACTTGTGACTCTTATGGAGCCAATCTATCGGGTGAGCTGAGCTAATCAGATGCTCTCACCTGAGAGAAAGGATGGAATTGCTTATGTAATGGAAAGAGAGGTGAGAGGTCCTGTTTAGGGTTTGGGTATTTAAAATATAGTTCCAAGTTTCCTTTCCAATTTGCTCTACCATAATTGCCAGCCAGCCAGTATGTCTTCATGTTTCCTATGCCTGGAATACTCCACTTTGCTCTCAAAGCCACCTTTAAAAAAGAATTATCCCTCAGTGAGTATCACACATGGAACCACTTTGTGTGTGTGTGTGTGTGTAATTTTTTAAATTTCCACAAATTAGTATGATTTTTGCTTTCTTAAAGCAAAGACAGCACACTGTTCTTTTCTCTTACAGCATTTTCCTCATTTTACTTTACCAATTACACTACATCCCACACAAAAGCACACTTTTAAACTACTCACTTATGTGTCTCCATACAGATTGTTTGCCCTAAATAGAAGGTCATAAATATCATTGAATGAGTTGAATTGTATCAAATTTTGTTCATTTAAACTTGTGATTTAGTATTGGCTTATACATTCCTGTATCACAGAAACATTAAATGCAATCTGGTGACTTTTTCCTTTTTTTTACACCAATTCTCAATTATTTCTTGATCTTGCCAGGTTGTTTTCTTCATCAGCATCATAGCAACATGTGAGCCTCCACTGACAGAACAGTGATGACTGTGCTTGAGGTGCATTGGATAGAAATCAAACCTGGGTTTCCCACACTGAAGGAAAGAATTCTGCCACTGAACTACAAATGCCCTCTGAATGATAACATGAAATTCACATATTCAAAGCTCTATGGAGCATACTGTTACTCAGTTTCATAAACAGAATTTGTTCTTGGAATCATTTTTCTAAAAAGCACAATACCTTGTATGCCGTCCCTCTTGTTCACAAGTTAAACTCTAGAGAACACTTTTTTTTTAACACACAGATTTTTTTTTTTTTTAAGCTGAGGCTATATTTTCCCTCAGATAAAGAGCCTTTTTTTCTTAAGAAACTGTTAAATAGTACTTAAAGATAATATAACCTCAAATTACTGTGTATTTATTGGGTAGGCATGTTGTTTAAATTCACACAGAAGTAAGTTTAGATTCCAGACATGTCATTTAGCTACCACTCACTTCACTTTCTGAACTACAGTTTTCTCATTGGTAAAAGTCATCCATTTACCTCACTGACTTCCTTTGAGGAATAAACCAGGTTATGTATAAGACTGTACCTGCACAGTGCCCCGCCATAACGGACATACAGAAAATATCTTTTCTCTTCCACATCTGGGTCTACTTGTTAAAAAAAAAAAAAAAAAAAAAAACTACTTGTTACTAGTCTCTAAATTCCTGGCATGTTTGTTGAATGATTTTTTTCTATATGTCTTCTTGAATACATTAGTTTGTCCTTTGCCCTTTGTTTCCTTACCTACTAAATAGAGAAATTCAATCAGATATATTCTAAGTTTTCTTCAATCTCAATAACTGTATCTTAAAAACAGGGATATAGCATTGGGCAGAGCCAACATGGCACTATAGACAGAAGAACCATGCCATCCCTCCACAGCAAAGATTTGAAAAACTAAGTAAAACAGACACAAACATCAATCCTGGAACCCTAAATGTCAAATGAAGGGATAAAGAACTCAACCAAGCACCGAATGGAATCATCAGCCAGATACCAACCTAGGTAATGAAGTCTCAAGGATAAAACAAAAGTAAAAGATTTACAATAGGGAACCAGAGAGGTTAATCTGTAAATGACAACAATGTCAGAACAATAAAAGAGGGAATAAATGGTGTAGGTATAGAACTTTCAAATGCAGAGGAAGTCAAGGTGATGATGAGTAATAAAAAACTGATTCAATCTTAGGAAGACCAGGGTAAATTTCAAGGTAATCATGAAGAAAGTTAACAGACCCACTCATCAAAATAAAGAAGAAAAACATAAAGTTTCAGTAAACACAAAGTCTATGAAAATGAAAGAAAGAACAACAAAAAAGATCCACAAACAAAAAGAATTCAGTATCAGAGAGTATAAAGATCATAGAAAAATTCAACACCACAAAAACACTAAAAATGGTAGCAATAAATTCACACTTATCAATAATAACACTTACCATACATGGCCTAAATGTACCCATAAAGAGGAAGAGAGTGACAGAACAGATAAAAATAAACAGGATCCTTCAATAGGCCATCTGCAAGAGACACTTTAGAAACAAAGACATAAACTTACTAAAAATCAAAGGATGAAAAAAATATATCAGGCAAACAGCTACCAAAAAACATCAGGAATGGCAATACTAATTTTTAGATAAAATACACTTTAAAATAAAATCTACCATAAAAGACAAAGAAGGGTATTACAGAAAGATTAAAGGGACAATCCATCATGAAGACTTAAGCATAATAAACATCTATGCATCCAAAATACATAAAACAAACTCTAACAGCACTGAAAAGAGAAACTAACACTTCCACAATAACACCAGAAGACTTCACTACACCACTCTAGGTAAAAAACAAAACATCTAGAAAGAAACTCTACAAAGATATGGAAGCTCTAAAGGCCACAACCAACCAACTAGACCTCATAGACATATACAGAACACTTCACCCAATAGCTGCAAAGTACACTTCTTTTCCAAAGCACGTGGAATGTTTTCCAGAATCCACCACATCTTAGGCCACAAAACAACTCTCAACAACATCCAAAACATTGAGATAAAACAAAGTTTCTTCTCTGATCACAAAGCCATCAAAGTAGAAATTAACAACAGGAATAGCAAGAAAAAAAAAAAATCAAGTACATGGGAACTGAGTAACACCCTACTTAAAAACCACTGGGTAATACAGGAAATCAAAGATGGAATAAAAATATTCCTAGAATCAAATGAGAATGAAAACACATCATACCAAAACCTTTGGAACACTGAAAAGGTAGTCCTTAAAAAAAAAAAAAAGGTCAATTTATAGCAATAGATGCACACATCAAAAAAGAAGAAAGGGACAAAATCAAAACATTAGCCACACAACTTGAGCAAATAGAAAGAGAAGAGCAAGAGAAACCCAAAACCACTAGAAGAAGGGAAATAATGAAGATCAGAAGAGAAATAAATAAAATAGAGAAGAGAAAACAACGGAAAGAATCAACAAAACCAAAAGTTGGTTTTTTGAAAGGATCAACAAAATCAACAAACAACTGGCCTAACTGACAAAAGTAAAACAGGAGGATGTAAATAACCCCAATAAGAAATGAAATGTAGGACATTACAACAAAGCCAAATGAAATAAAAATGATCATAACAGAGTACTATGATAAACTAGACCCCAACAAATTTGAAAACCTAGAGGAAATGGACAAATTTCAAGAAACACATTACCTACCCACACTAACACAAACTGAAGTCGAAAATCTGAACAGACCCATAACAAGAGAAAAGATTGAAAAGGTAATGAAAAAACTCTCTACTAAAAAAGCCCTGGCCCAGATGGCTTCACTGGAGAATTCTACCAAACATTCAGAGAAGAGCTTATACCAGTACTACTCAAACTATTCCAGAACATAGAAAAGAAAAGCATGCTTACAAATTCATTCTATGAAGCCAGCATAACCCTGATACCAAAGCCAGGCAAAGGTACCACAGAACAAGAAAATTACAAACCAATTTCTCTTATGAATAGAGATGCAAATATTCTCAACAAAATTCTACCCAATAGAATTCAGCATCATACCCAAAAAATAACACCAAGACCAAGTGGGATTCATACCAGGTATGCAAGGATGGTTCAACATTAGAAAATCAATTAACGTAGTCCACCAATAAATAAAATAAAATAAAAAAGAATCACAGGATAATCTGAATTGATGCAGAAAAAGCACTTGACAAAGTTCAACACCCATTGCTGATAAAAACTCTCAATAAAATAGGTATAGAACAGAAATTCCTCAACATAATAAAGCACATCTGTACAAAACCAGGAAATCTTGGTGGCATAGTGATTAAGAGTTTGGCTGCTAACCAAAAGGTCAGCAATTAGAATACATCAGGTGTTCTTTGGAAATACTGTGGGACAGTTCTACTCTGTCCTTCCTATTGGGTTGCTATGAGTTGGAATCGACTTGACTGCAATGGGTTTCTTTAATGGGTGTACAAAACCAACAGCCAACATTCTTAACGGAGAGAGGCTGAAAACATTTCCCTTGAGAACAAGAATAAGACAAGGATGCCGTTTATCACCATTCCTATTTAACATTGTGCTAGAAGTCCTAGCTAGAAAAATAAGGCAGGAAAAAGAGATAAAGGGCATCCAAATTGGAAAGGAAGAAGTAACACAGTCCCGATTTGTGGATGATATGATACTACACCTAGAAGACACAAAAGACTCTACGAGAAAACTACCAGAACTAATAGATTCAGCAGAGTAGCAAGATAAAAGATAAACATACAAAAACCAGTTGGATTCCTATATACCAATAAAGAAAATGACAAAAAGAAAATCAGAAAGACAATACCATTGATAATAGCCCCTAAAAAATAAAATACTTAGGAATAAATCTAACCAGGATGTAAAAGACCTATACAAAGAAAACTACAAAACATTACTGCAAGAAACCAAAAAAGACCTACACAAATGCAAAAACATACTATGCTCATGGATAGGTAAACTTAACATTGTGAAAACGTCAATTCTACCTAAAGCAATCTACAAATACAATGCAATCCCAATCCAAATACCAACACCATTCTTTAAAGAGATGGAAAAACTAATAATTAACTTTATATGGAAAAGAAAGAGGCCCTGTGTAAGTAACGTACTATTTAAGAAAAAGAATAAGGTAGGAGGACTCATACTACCTGACCTCAGAACCTACAATACAGCTGTGATAGTCAAAACAGCCTGGTACTGGTATGACAGACACATTGACTAATGGTACAGAATTGAGAAGCAAGATGTTAATTCATCCACCTACAATCACCTGATCTTTAACAAAGGCCCAAATCCATCAAATGGGGACAAGACAGTCTTTTTAACAAAAGCTGTTGGCAAAATTGGATGTCCACCTGTAAAAAAATGAAACAGGACCTATACCTCACACCATGCACAAAAACTAATTCAAAATGGATCAAAGACCTAAATACAAAACCAAAAACTATAAAGATCATAGAAGAAAAAACAGGGTCAGTGCCAGAGGCCCTAAAACACAGCATTAACAGGATACAAACCATAACTAACAATTCACAAACATCAGAAGATGAGCTAGATAACTGGGATCTTCTAAAAATCAAACACTTAGGCTCATCAAAAGACTTCACCAAAAGAGCAAAAAGGGAACCTACAGACTGGGAAAGAAATTTTTGTCCATGAAAAGTTCTACAAAGGTCTAATCTCTAAAATCTACAGGAAAATCCAACACCTCTACAGCAAAAAGACAAATAATCCAATTAAAAAGGGGCAAAAGATATGAACAGACACATCACCAAAGACATTCAAGCTGCTAGCAGACACCTGAAGAAATGCTTGTGATCACTAGCCGTTAGAGAAATGCAAATTGAAACCAAAATGAGACACTATCTCACCCTGACATTACTGACACAAATCAAAAAAACAGAAAATAACGAATATTGGAGAGGCTGTGGGGAGATTGGAACACTTATGCACTGCTGGTGGGAATGCAAAATAGTACAACCATTTTGGAAAATGATATGGTGCTTCCTTAAAAAGCTAGAAATAGAAATACCATAAGATCCAGCAATCCCACCCCTGGGAATACATCCTGAAGAAATAAGAGCCATCACACAAATAGACACATGTACACACATGTTCATTGCAGCATTGTACACAATAGCAAAAAGACAGAAACAACCTTGGTGCCCATCAACAGATGAATGGATAAACAAGTTATGGTACATACACACCATGAAATACTACACACTAAAGAACAATGATGAATCTGTGAAGCATCTCAACAACACGGATGAATCTGGAAGGCATTATGCTGAATGAACTAAGTCAGTCACAAAAGGACAAATATTGTATGAGACCACTACTATAAAAACTCATGAAAAGATTTACACACAAAAAGAAACAACCTTTGATGGTTATGAGAGAGGGGAGGGATGGGGAAGGAAAAACACTAAATAGATAATAACTAAGTTGTAACTTTGGTGAAGCGTAAGACAGTACACAATACCAGGGAAACCAGCACTACTTGTCCAAGGCAAGGTCATGGAAGCTCCACAGACACATCCAAACTCTCTGAGGGACCAAATTACTGGGCTGAGAGCTGTGGGGACCATGGCCTCAGAGAACGTCTAGCTCAACTGGTATAATACAGTTTACAAAGAAAAATGTTTTACATTCTACTTTAGTGAGTAGTGTCTGGAGTCTTAAAAGCTTGTGAGCAGCCACCTAAGATACAACACTGGTCTCACTCCACCTGGAGCAAGGGAAAATGAAGAAAAGCATAGATACAAGGGAAAGATTAGTCTGAAGGACTAATGGACCACAACTACCCCAGCCTCCACCAGACTGAGTCCAGCACAACAAGATGGTGCTCGGCTACCACCACCAACTGCTTTGACAGGGATCACAATAGAGGGTACTGGACAGAGCTGGAGAAAAATGTAGAAGAAAAATCTAACTCGTAAAAAAAGAAAAACAAAAAGACTAGACTTGCTGGTCTGACAGAGACTGGAGAAACACCGATAGTATGGCTTCTGGACACCCTTTTTTAGCTCAGTATGAAGTCACTCCTGAGGTTCACCCTTCAGCCAAAGATTAGATACGTCCATAAAACAAAACGAGAGTAAATGGGCACGTCAGCCCAGGGACAAGGACGAGACGGCAGGAGGTGGCAGGAAAGCTGGTAATGGGGAACTCAAAGTCCAGAAGGGAAGAGGATTGACATGCGTGGGGTTGGCAACCAACATCCCAAAATAATATGTGTATTAATTGTTTAATGAGAAGCTAGTTTGCTCTTAAACTTTCATCTAAAGTACAATAGTTAAAAAAAAAAAAGAATATAAAGAAAATTCACTTAGAGAGAGAATATAACTAAAGCCCTGGAATAAGACATTTTGGGGTTTGAAAATAAAATCTACCACTTTCTAACTGGGAGATTTTGGATCCACAGCTAATCTTGCTAAGCCTCAAGTCTTCTCAATAAATTAGCTAATAATATTGTATATCTCATAAGGTTCATTTGAGCATTGAAAGATAAAATGTCAGTATTCAAGGGTTTTTTGATAAATAATAATCATTACCATATCCTAACAACAACAACATATCATCATTGTCATTATTATACTAGCTTAATTTTGGAATAAAGAGGCTTGGAAAAAAAATTTAAGTTTAATGTAGGATTAATAAAATGAATGTCTAAGTACTATGTGTATTCTAAGTCTCAGGGGGTGTAAACCAAAAAGAAAACACATTTTCACCTTATACTTAATTTGGGGCAATGTTTATCTAAAAATATATTTAATCTTTTCATGTATTCAAGAGGAAATTATTAAACATCTACAATATCCCAGAACTGGGGCTACATCAATAAAAAAACAAAACAAAACAAAACACTATCCTCATAAGGCTTAGAGTATAACAAGGGTAGTGAGTGATATAATCTGTTATCAGTCAGCTTTTGCTGTAGAACAAGCCACTCCACAGTTTACTGGCTTAAGTCAATAACTAGTTATTTCTAATGATCTGTGTGTGGGCTGGCTAGGAGGTTCTTCTGATCTGAGTTGACTTGGCTAGGGCTGAGTGGTCTAGGATGGACTCATTCATATGTCTGGAAGTTGGATGGAGGCCTGCATGAGCTATGGGGATGACTTGACCCGGAGTCTTTTGCTATCTATCATGCCAGACTCACTCCTCTACATGCTGGTTGTTGCAGTGTTCCCATAAACAACAAGGGACAGTGAGTCCCCATAGGCAAGTGATTAATACATCTTTGCTTGTACCATGTCTACAATGTTTCATTTTGAAGCAAGTCACATGGGCAAGCGCAGAGCGAGTGTAGCGATGGACTACCCAATGTACTACATAATCTGTTGATTTGAGTTTCAAAACTGGGGGTTCTTGGGTAGGACAAAGAGAAGGGACTACAAGAGGCAACGTGAGCACAGAGGACAACTAGAAGCCCAGTGTCCTGAAGTTTTATGAGAGAAAAACAGTTTTACACAAACAGGGCTGCAACAATGCAGAGTCATCAGGGGAGAGGCAGGTTTTAGTTAAAGCAAGAAGGAAAACGGAAGTTTCATAGATGAGATTGAGGGAATAAGGCATTTTGCTAAAGGACTGGCAATGATTTCCTGAAGACCTTGGGAGTTCAGGAGGGGTGCAAGATGAGATCACATTGGGAGGTTAGAGGCCAGGTGATAAGGGGTAACTTGGAAATTCATGGTTTAAATAAAGGGATAAATGTGTGAAAGGAACAATTTTAGCTTACAGTAACCTTGCTGAAAAGATATCAGAATGGAATGCTGTATTTTGCAACTAGTTCTAATCAGATAAAATGATTAAGGAACCAGAAAATTGGAGTAATTCCAGTTTGCCAGACCCCTAGTGGGTCTGATGAGTTTTTCTGACCAATAACAAATGGGCGTTGTTTAGCTCCACTGTGTATAGACCTGTCCATCCACTTTGCCCTATCCAGAGTGATGGTTTTCACTCCTTAAAGGGTACATTCACCACCAACTCCCCATCTTCCTAAAAAATCCACATTTTTCTCCTCAGAGAATTATTTTGTGCATTTCTTCTTCTAGTGTGTGTTTCACTTGACTGATCACTAAGCAAATTGAGTTTTGTCTTTAATTTGTATTTTAATAGCACTTGTTTAGTCTTTGAAAAAGGCTTAATAAGATTAATTCTAATGGTCATAAGGCAAGTGATGTGGATGAGTTGGTGAGTGCTGCTGGTGGGGTGCGGAGGGGAGGGATCTTAGGGGTGACGGAGGGAGAGGGATCTTGCCAGAATCATGCAGAGTTCTGTTAAGAAGGTGTGAGGGCCAGGTGTGAAGGTCTAAAGCTCTGAGACTTCTAGGCCTAAAATCCAGACACACACACACACAGAACTAAACCAGTTGCCATCCAGCCGATTCCAACTCATGGCAACCCCATGTGTTGAAGAATAAAACTGCTCCATGTGGTTTTCAAGTCTGTGACTTTTGGAAGCAGATCACCAGGCCTTTCTTCTGAGGTACCTCTAGTTGGGTTCGAACCACCAGTCTTTGTCAGTAGTAGAGCGCTTAACGGTTTGTACCACCCAGGGACTCCTAGAGCACATGGAAATCTTTTTTTAAAAGGCAGCATGCTTCTTAAGATCAACAAAAATAGTCTAGAGCCAGTTATCTTGTGTATAAACAAAGTACAAATTCCCCAAGTGTATTAATAACAACATTTAGACATGTATTTCTAAATATCCTTACCTTACCTTGAAAATAGATTCATCATTTATGAAAATGTCTAAAATTATTTTGAATTTATTTACATGCATGAACTACTATCTATTGCTCTGGGAGAATAGACAAATTTTAATCTAACAGTTCTAAAGCTATTTCTAAGTAATTGTCAAGAAATGCCCTAATTTTGGCAGACTGCAATTTTGGGAATAAGTGCATGTCTGCCCTATCCATATACTTCATGGTTTTAAGAAGTCTTTATTTTACTTCTCAGCTTTATCATTCCCATTTAAGGAGTCCTCATTTGTAGTCTGTCATTACCCAGAAGACTCCTCATAACCCTGATCAAGAGTAGAAAGGTTAAACTTCACTTTCTAAATCAGGCCCTGAAAGCACTTGATAAGAGACAGCCAGAGTCAGGGATCATTAATCACTATCATGCTAGAAAAATTGAAAAAAGTATCAAGAAATACAGCATTGTCATTTAGGCTTTTCCTTCCTTTTTCTTTCAAAATTTGAACAATATGGATTAAGACAGTTACATTTTTAAAAAATGATGTCTTAGCAGGACTTATGATAAACATTTATATTTGAAATAACAGTGTTCCAGAATTGTACAGGTATTTTATAATGCATTATTAAGAAATTTCGGGTTAAATGGTTTCTCCTCAGGTATAAGAGAGTCACACAAAGATGTGAAAGTCTGAGATTTTCCTACACTATTCCCTATCCTTTCAAATTGCTCCTTATTTCCATTCTCCAACTTCCAAAAACCATACTTTATCATCAAGCTTTAACCACCTCTATTCAGGAGCCTTGGTGGTGCAGTGGTTAAGAATTTGGCTGTTAGCCAGAAGGTTGGCAGTTCAAATCCACCAGCTACTCCTTAGAAACCCTAAAGGGCAGTTCTACTCTGTCCAATAGGGCTGCTATAAGTTGGAATCAACTTGACAGCAACAGGTTATTTGTTTATTCAGTTTTCTGGGGTGAGAGAAGGAAGTACTTTTACAAATATTTTACTTAAAATAAGTTAAAAAAAATTTTTTTTTTATAGTGATGGGTTATTAGCAGCTCCTTACCCAGACTGGGATGAGATTATAGTGGGGAGCAAAAGAGAAAGAGAAGCAGTATTGTGTGTACATACTGAGAGAGGGAGAGAGAAAAAGAAAGAGAGATGATGGAGCGATGGATGGCTAGATGGATGGGTGGATGGGTGGATGGATGGATGGATGGATGGATGGGTGGGTGGGTGGGTGGGTGGGTGGATGGATGGATGGATGGATGGATGGATGGATGGATGGATGGATGGATGGATGGATGGATGGATGGATGGATGGATGGATGGATGGATGGATGGATGGATGGATGGATGGATGGATGGATGGATGGATGGATGGATAAAAAACAGATACATTAAAAAAAACATAGATAGTTTAAACAAAGTTTTTGGAGGACATAGCACCTATGCTAGATACATGGTTCTGGGAAATTTAGTAGAGAGTTTACAATAGGGAATATAGATTATATACTTCATCAGAATACAACTGGGAGATTGTGTATGGGTCTTTTTTTATTGTATTGTATTTTAGGTGAAAGCTAACAGCGTAAATTAGTTTTTCATTCAAAAATTTTATACACAAATTGTTTTTTGACATTGATTGCAATCCCCACAATCTTTCAGCACTCTGCCTCTTTCCTTTTATACCCTGGGCTCTCTGTGTCCATTGCTCCAGTTTTCCTGTCTGTTCCTGCCTTCTCATCTTTGCTTTTAGGCAGATATTGCCCACTTTGACTCCTATACTTGATTGAACTAAGAAGCATGTTCCTCAAGTGTGTTATTGTTTGTTTTATATGGCTGTCTGATTTTTGGCTAAATGGTAGACTTTGGGAGTGGCTTCAGTTCTGAGTTAGCCAGGTGTCTGGAGCCATAGTCTTGCTGTTCCTCCAGTCTCTGTCAGATCAGTAAGTTTCTCTTTTTTTTGTGATTTTGAATTTTGTTCTACATTTTTCTCCCACTCTCTGTCTGGGACCCTCTAATGTGATCCCTGCACGAGCAGTTGGTGGTGGTAGTCAGGCACCCTCTAGTTCTTCTGAGCTCAGGCTGATGGAGGCTGTGGTTCACGTGGTCCAACAGTTCTTTGGACTAATATTTTCCTTGTGTCTATGGTTTTCTTCATTCTCCTTTGCTCTGAATGTGATGGAACTAATAGATGTTCTTAGACGGCCACTCATAAGCTTTTAAGACCCCAGGTGCTACTCATTAGAGTAAAAAAAAAAAAAAAAGTAGGACGTATAATATTTTCCTTATGTAGTATGTTATGCCAATTGACATATATATCCCCTGAGACCATGGCCCCAGCCCTCAGCCCTGGTAATTCAGCCCCTCAAGCTGTTTAAATCTGTCTAGGAAGCTTCTATGACTTTGCTTTGGTCAAGTTGTGCTTGCTTCCCATTTATTGTGTGTTGTCTTTCCCTTCACCAAAGTTAACACTTGTCTACTATTTAGTTAGTGATTTCCTCTCTCCACACCTCCCCTCTCTCATAACCATCAAAGACTGGTTTTGTTTTTTTTCCTTGTGTAAACCTTTTCTTGGGTTTTTATAATAACCTTCTCAAACATAATTTGTCCTTTTGTGATTGACTTGTTTCACTCAGCACAATGCCGCCCAGATTCACCATGTTGTGAGATGTTTCACAGATTCATCATTATTCTTCATTGTGTCATAGTATTCCACTGTGTGTGTACCATAATTTATTTATTCAATTATCTGTTAATGGGCACTTAGATTATTTTCATCTTTTTGCTATTGTGAATAATGATGCAATGGACATTGGTGTGCATGTCTATTCCTGCGAGGACTCTTATTTCTATAGGATATATTCCTAGGAGTGGGATTGCTGGATCTTATGGTACTTCTAATTCCAGCTTTTTAAGGATGCTGAATATTGTTTTCTATAGTGGTTGTACCATTTTACATTTCCACGAGCAGTGCATAAGAGTTCAAATCTCCCTGTATCATCTCCAACATTTGTTATTTTCATTTTCTTTTTTTAATTAATGCCAGTAATGTAGCGGTGAGATGGTATCTCAACGTAGCTTTCATTTTCATTTCTCTCATTGCTAAAAATCGAGAACCTTTCCTCATGTATCTGTTAGCTGCTTGAATGCCTTCTTTGGTGAAGTGTCTGTTCATATCCTTTGCTCATCTTTAATTGGATTAATTTTTCTTTTTGTTGTTGAGGTGTTCAAGTATTCTACAGACTTTAGATATTACACCTTTATTGGCTATGTCTTAGCCAAATTTTTTTCCTCAGTTTGTAGGTTCTATTTACACTCTTTGCTGAAGTTTTTTGATGAGCGTAATTGTTTAATTTTTAGGAGCTCTCAGTTATTTAGTTTATCTTCTGTTTTTTTTGCATTGTTAGTTATGGTTTGTATTCTCTTCATGTCATGTGTTAGGACCCCTAGTTTAGTCCCTATTTTTTTCCCCATGATCTTTATAGTTTTAGGTTTTATAATTAGGTCTTTGATTCGTTTTTTTTTTTACAATTTTTATTGTGCTTTAAGTGAAAGTTTACAAATCAAGTCAGTCTCTCACTCAAAAACCCGTATACACCTTGCTACACACTCCCAATTACTCTTCCCCCTAATGAGACAGCCAGCTCTCTCCCTACACTCTCTCTTTTTGTGTCCATTTAGCCAGCTTCTAACCCCCTCCACACTCTCATCTCCCCTCTAGGCAGGAGATGCCAACATAGTCTCAAGCGTCCATCTGATCCAAGAAACTCACTCCTCACCAGCATCACTCTCCAACCCATTGTCCAGTCTAATCCATGTCTGAAGAGTTGGCTTCGGGAATGGTTCCTGTCCTGGGCCAACAGAAGGTCTGGGGCCATGACCACCGGGGTCCTTCCAATCTCAGTCAGACCATTAAGTCTGGACTTTTTATGAGAATTTGCGGTCTGCATCCCACTGCTCTCCTGCTCCCTCAGGGGTTCTCTGTTGTGTTCCCTGTCAGGACAGTCATCGGTTGTGGCCAGGCACCATCTAGCTCTTCTGCTCTAAGGCTGATGTAGTCTCTGGTTTATGTGGCCCTTTCTGTCTCTTAGGCTCATAATTACCTTGAGTCCTTGGTGTTCTTCATTCTCCTTTGATCCAGGAGGGTTGAGACCAATTGATGCATCTTAGATTGCTGCTTCCTAGTGTTTAAGACCCCGGACGCCACTCTCCAAACTGAGATGCAGAATGTTTTCTTAATAGATTTTATTATGCCAGTTGACTTAGATGTCCCCTGAAACCATGGCCCACAAACCCCCGCCCCTGTTACACTGGCCTTCAAAGCATTCAGTTTATTCAAGAAATATCCTTGCTTTTGCATTAGTCCAATTATACTGACCTCCCCTGTATTGCCTGCTATCTTTCCCTTCACGTAAGTAGTTCTTATCTACTATCTAATTACTGGATGCCCCTCTTCCACCTTCCCTCCCTCCCCCCCTCATAACCACAAAAGAATGTTTTCCTCTCAGTTTAAACTATTTCTCAAGTTCTTATAGTAGTGATCTTATACAATATTTGTACTTTTGCAACTGACTGATTTCACTCAGCATAATGCCTTCCAGATTCCTCCATGTTATGAAATGTTTCACAGATTCCTCACTGTTCTTTATCGATGTGTGGTATTCCATTGTGTGAATATACCATAATTTATTTATCCGTTCATCCATTGATGGGCACCTTGGTTGCTTTCATCTTTTTGCTATTGTAAACAGTGGTGCAATAAACATGGGTGTGCATATATCTGTTCCTGTAAAGGCCCTTATTTCTCTAGGGTATATTTCAAGGAGTGGGATTGCTAGATCTTATGGTAGTTCTATCTTTAGCTTTTTAAGGAAGTGCCAAATTGATTTCCAAAGTGGTTGTACCATTTGACATTCCCACCAGCAGTGTAGAAGTGTTCCAATCTCTCCACAGCCTCTCCAAAATTTATTCTTTTGTGTTTTTTGGATTAATGCCAGCCTTGTTGGAGTGAGATGAAATCTCATTGTAGTTTTGATCTGCATTTCTCTAATGGCTAATGATCATGAACATTTCCTCATATATCTGTTAGCTACTTGAATGTCTCCTTTATTGAAGTGTCTATTCATATCTTTTGCCCATTTTTTAATTGGGTTATTTGTCTTTTCGCAGTTGAGTTTTTGCAGTGTCATGTAGATTTTAGACATCAGGCGCTGATCAGAAATGTCATAGCTAAAAACTTTTTCCCTGTCTGTAGGTAGTCTTTTTACTCTTTTGGTGAAGTCTTTGGATGAGCATAGGTGTTTGATTTTTAGGAGCTCCCAGTTATCTAGTATTTCGTCTGCATTCTTTATAATGTTTTGTATACTATTTATGCCATGTATTAGGGCTCCTAACGTTGTCCCTATTTTTTCTAACATGATCTTTATCGTTTTAGATTTTATATTTAGGTCTTTGATCCATTTTGAGTTCCTTTTTGTGCATGGAGTGAGGTACGGGTCTTGTTTCATTTTTTTTGTAGATGGATATCCAGTTATGCCAGCACCATTTGCTAAAAAGACTGTCTTTTCCCCATTTACCTGTTTTGGGGCCTTTGTCAAATATCAACTGCTCGTATGTGGATAGATTTACATCTGGATTCTCAATTCTGTTCCATTGGTCCATGGATCTGTTATTGTACCAGTACCAGGCTGTTTTGACTACTGTGGCGGTATAATAGGTTCTAAAATCAGGTAAAGTAAGGCCTCCGACTTTGTTCTTCTTTTTCAGTAATGCCTTATTTATCTGGTGCCTCTTTCCCT
The DNA here is from genome assembly GCF_024166365.1 of Elephas maximus indicus. Taxonomy (NCBI): domain Eukaryota; kingdom Metazoa; phylum Chordata; class Mammalia; order Proboscidea; family Elephantidae; genus Elephas; species Elephas maximus. The sequence continues at coordinate 53,173,633 of NC_064833.1, read as the reverse complement.
TCCATATGAAGTTGGTGATTTGTGTCTCCATCTCATTAAAGAATGTTGTTGAGATTTGGACTGGAATTGTATTAAATGTATAGATCGCTTTTGGTAGGATAGACATTTTTATAGTGTTATGTCTTCCTAGCCATGAGCAAAGTATGTTCTTCCACTTATGTAAGTCTCTTTTGGTTTCTTGCAGAAGTATACTGTAGTTTTCTTTGTATAAGTCTTTTACATCTCTGGTAAGATTTATTTCTAAGTATTTTATCTTCTTGGTGTCTACTACAAATGGCATTGATTTGGTGATTTCCTCTTCGATGTCCTTTTTGTTGATGTAGAGGAATCCAACTGATTTTCGTACGTTTATTTTGTATCCCGATACTCTGCTGAACTCTTCCATTAGTTTCATTAGTTTTCTGGAGGATTCCTTAGGGTTTTCTGTGTATAAGATCATGTCATCTGCAAATAGAGATACTTTTACGTCTTTCTTGCCAATCTGGATGCCCTTTATGTCTTTATCTAGCTTAATTGCTCTGGCTAGAACTTCCTGCACAATGTCGAATAAGTGTGTGATAAAGGGCATCCTTATCTGGTTCCCAATCTCAAGGGTAATGTTTTCAGGCTTTCTCCATTTAGGGTGATGTTGGCTGTTGGCTTTGTAGAAATGCCCTTTATTATGTTGAGGAATTTTCCTTCTGTTCCTATTTTGCAGAGAGTTTTTATCATGAATGACTGTTGAACTTTATCAAATGCCTTTTCTGCATCAAGTGATAAAATCGTGTGATTCTTGTCTTTTGTTTTATTTATGTGGTGGATTACATTAATTGTTTTTCTAATGTTGAACCATCCCTGCATATCTGGTATGAATCCCACTTGGTCGTGGTGAATTATTTTTTTGATATGTTGTCTAATTCTATTGGCTAGAATTTTGTTGAGGATTTTTGCAGCTACATTCATGAGGATATAGGTCTATAGTTTTCTTCTCTTGTGGTGTCTTTATCTGGTTTTGGTATCAGGGATATGGTGGCTTTATAGGATGAGTTTGGTAGTATTCTGTCCTTTTCTATGCTCTGAAATACCTGTGGTAGTAGTGGTGTCAACTCTTCTCTGAAAGTTTGCTAGAACTCTGCAGTGAAGCTGTCCTGGACCAGGGCTTTTTTTTTGGGAGTTTTTTGATTACCATTTCAATCTCTTCTTTTGTTATGGGTCTATTTATTTGTTCTACCTCTGTTTGTGTTAGTTTAGGTAGGTAGTGTTTTTCTAGGAATTCATCCATTTCTTCTAGGTTTTCAAATTTTTTTGAGTATAGTTTTTCATGGTAATCTGATATAATTCTTTTAATTTCATTTGGGTCTATTGTAATATCACCCCTCTCACTTCTTATTCAGGTTATTTGCTTCCTTTCCTGTTTTTCTTTTGTCAGTTTGGCCCGTGGTTTATCAATTTTGTTGAGTTTTTCAAAAAAAACAGCTTTTGGTCTTGTTAATTCTTTCAATTGTTTTTCTGTTTTCTATTTCATTTAGTTCAGCTCTAATTTTTATTATTTGTTTTCTTCTGGTGTCTGTGGGTTTCTTTTGTTGTTCTCTTTCTATTTGTTCAAGTTGTGGGGAAAATTCTTTGATTTTGGCCCTTTCTTGTTTTTGGATGTGTGTATTTATTGATATAAATTGGCCTCTGAGCACTGCTTTTGCTGTGCCCCAAAGGTTCTGATAGGAAGTGTTTTCATTCTCATTGGATTCTCTGGATTTCTTTATTCCATCCTTAATGTCTTCTGTAATCCAGTCTTTTTTGAGCAGGGTATTGTTCAGTTTCCAAGTGTTTGATTTTTTTTACCTGCTTTTTCTGTTATTGATAGGCCACTTTCATGGCCTTTCGGTCAGAGAAGATGCTTTGTAATATTTCAATGTTTTGGCTTCTGCTAAGGCTTGCTTTATGACCTAATATGTGGTGTATTCTAGAGAATGTTCTATGTGCACTAGAAAAGAAATTATACTTGGTTGCTGTTGGGCGGAGTGTTCTGTATATGTCTATGAGGTCAAGTTGGTTGATTGTGGCATTTAGATCTTCCGTGTCTTTATTGAGCTTCTTTCTGCATGTCCTGTCCTTCACCAAAAGTGGTGTATTAAGTCTCCTACTATTATTGTGCAGCTGTCTATCTCATTTTTCAATGCTGATAGAGTTTGCATTATGTAATTTGCAGCCCTGTCATTGGGTGAATAAATATTTAATACGGTTATATCTTCTTGGTGTATTGTCCCTTTAATCATTATATAGTGTCCTTCCTTATCCTTTGTGGTGGATTTAACTTTAAAGTCTATTTTGTCAGAAATTAATATTGCCACTCCTGCTCTTTTTTGATTGTTGTTTGCTTGACATATTTTTTTCCATCCTTTGAGTTTTAGTTTGTTTGTGTCTCTAAGTCTAAGGTGTGTGTTTTGTAGGCAGCATACAGATGGATCTTGTTTTTTAATCCATTCTGCCACTCTCTCTCTTTATTGTTGCATTTAGTCCTTTTACATTCAGGGTAATTATGGATATGTATGAATTTAGCGCTATCATTTTGGTGTCTTTTTTTGTGTGTTGTTGACAGTTTCTTTTTCCCACTTGATTTTATGTGCTGAGTAGATTTTCTTTATACATTTTCCTTTCCTCATATTTGTTGTTGTTGATTTTGTTCCTGCTGAGTCTCTATTTTTTCCCTTTTATTTTCATTTATTTTATTGCCTTTGTGGTTACCTTATTATTTAACCCTATTTTTCTATATTTAAAACTTTTATTTCTTTGTATCACCACATCTTCCTCTCCATATGGAAGGTGTATGGTTGCATTTCTTAGTCCCTGTTTGTTATTTTAATGTTGTCTTCTTTTATATACTAACATTGCTGTTACCCTGTTTTGGGCTTTTTTTTTTATAATCTTGCTTTGTTTTTTTGGATTCCCCTGTCTGGGTTGACTTCTGGTTTCTCTGCCCAGTGTTCTAGTCTTGGGTTGATACCAGATATTATTGATTTTCTAACCAAAAAACACCCTTTAGTATTTCTTGTAGTTTTGGTTTGGTTTTTATGAATTTCCTCAACTTGTGTTTATCTGGAAATGTCTTAATTTCACCTTCATATTTAAGAGACAGTTTTGATGGATATATGATTCTTGGCAGGCAATTTTTTTCCTTCAGTTTTTAAAATATGTCATCCCATTGCCTTCTTGCCTACATGGTTTCTGCTGGGTAGTCCGAGCTTATTCTCATTGGCTCTCCTTTGTAGGTGACTTTTCGTTTATCCCTCACTCCTCTTATAATTCTCTGTTTATCTTTGGTTTTGGAAAGTTTGATTATAATATGTCTTGGTGACTTTCTTTTAACACCTACCTTATGTGGAGTTCGATGAGCATCTTGGACAGATATCTTCTCATCTTTCACAATATCAGGGAAGTTTTCTGCCAACAAATCCTCAACAATTTTCTCTGTATTTTCTGTTAGCCCTCCCTGTTCTGGAACTCCAATCACTCGTAGGTTATTTCTCTTTATAGAGTCCCACATAATTCTTAAGGTTTCTTCATTTTTTTTAATTCTTTTCTCTGATTTTTCTTCAAATATATTAGTACCAAGTGATTTATCTTTGAGTTCAGAAATTCTAGCTTTTCCTTGCTCAATTCTGCTCCTCTGACTCTCTATTGAGTTGTCTACTTCTGTAATTTTATTGTTAATCTTCTGAATTTCTGATTGCTGTCTGTCTATGGATTTTTCCAGCTTATTAAACTTTTCATTATGTTCCTGAAAAATCTTTCTAATTTCCTCAGTTGCTTTATCTGTGTGTTCCTTGGCTTGTTCTGTGTATTGCCTCATTTCCTTCCTCATGTCTTGAAGGGTTCTGTATATTAAACTTTTGTATCCTGCATCTGGTAATTCCAGGAATGCACTTTCATCTAGAAGATCCCTGGATTCTTTGTTTTGAGAGCCTGTTGAAGTGATCATGGCCTGTTTCTTTATGTGACTTGATATTGACTGTTGTCTCCAAGGCATCTATAAGTTATTGTATTAGTTTATGCTTGCTTACTGTGTCATAGCTGCTTGCTTTGTTTTGTTTTGGTATACCCTTATGGGTTGCTCGAGTGAGCTAGCTTGATTATTTTCACCTTTGGAGCTCTGGTGTTCTGTCCCCAGCTGGCTAGAGCTGTTATCAGGTATATCAGTCTAGGAATCCATTCAATTTTCTTGTATGGATTCAGCTCAGGTTTCCAGGTAGATGATCATCAAGTGTGTGGTACAGGCTCTGTCCTACAGTCTTAGAGGGACAGGGTTTATTGGCGTATACCGGTATCTGATTGCAGCAGGGGTTCATGCTCTGAACAAGGCAGGGAGCTGAGAACCAACCCCCATGTGTCTCTGAGGAAAATGCGTGTCTGTTCCCTACAGCATGCTGTTAGGTGCATTCTGCAGAGGGACCATTGGCACCCAAAGTTCTTGGCTGTAAGGACTGGGAAGTACCAGTTATCTTTGGACCCCTGTTACAGGTGGCTGGGTGACCTGAGTGGAGCTACCAGTCCTTAAGTCCCTGATGTGGGTAGGTGAGGACCTTGTTTAATAGGCAAAGCAACGTCAAACATCAATCACTCACCTCTCCACTGCACCGCTGAAATGGTTGGAGTTTGCCAACAAGGGCCTATTCTCCCGAAATAGGCCCACACAGGTCCATGCAGAAGGGAAAGGTGCTCAAGGTCCACGGACGGTTTATGCCTGGACAGGAGCTGCTCCTGTCCTGAGCTCCTCCAGTTAATAGAGCTAGCAAATTATCTTTTCCCCCCAGTTGCAAATTTTTTCCTTTCCCAAGGCTGGGAGGATGGCTCTAGGTGCTCACCAGGGTCTATCTCAGGCCCGGGGATTCAGCTGCTGAAGCCGGCTTGGGGGAGGCTCAGTAAAACATACGCAAGTACTTAGCTTTTGCCGAGAGCGCTGTTCTCCTCAGGTTCCAGAGGTGTGAGTAGACTGAGTGGCTGGCTGCTTCTCTCTGAGGAAACTGCGGCCGAACACTAGTACCAGCCCGCTGCCGCCGCCGATCTGGGAATGGTGCCTGAGGGCTCCCCGTGATTCAGGTCTGGTAACTCTTCTCCACTTCTGAATGGTCTCTTCTTCCCCCTGACCCTCAGTTTCGTTGTCTAAGCTTGCCTTTGATGCTCAGGGCTCCCACCTTGTCACAAACATACTCATATCACTTGTTTTTTCCAGTCTTTGTTGTAAAGAGGGCTAGCCTGAAGCATCTGTCTATTCCGCCATCTTGGCTCCACCTTGGAACAATTTCACATGGATTCAGATGTCGGTCTTTGATTCATTTTGTGTTAGTTTTCGTGTATGGTGTGAAGTATGGGTCCTGTTTCATTTTTTTAGAGATAGACATCCAGTTTTGTCAACATCATTTGTTAAAAAGACTCTCTTTTTCCCATTTAATGGACTTTGGTCCTTTATCAAAGATCAGCTGACCGTAGGTGGATGGATTTACCTCTGGGTTTTTGATTCTGTTCCACTGGTCTATGTGTCTATCATTGTACAAGTACCAGGCTGTTTTGACTACCTTGGTTGTATAGTAGGTTCTGAGATTAGGTAGTGTGAGGACTCCTACTTTGTTCTTTTTCTTCAGTAATGCTTTGTTTTTCTGGGGCCTCCTTACTTTCTATATAAAGTTGGTGATTCATTTTTCCATCTCATTAAAGAATACTGTTGTTATTTGGATTGGGGTTGAGTTATATCAGTAGATCACTTTAGGTAGGTTTGACATTTTCACAGTGTTGAGTCTTCCTGTAGGTGAGTATGGTATGTTTTTCCATTTAGTTAGGTCTCCTTTGGTTTCTTTGCTTAACTCCTTTACTTCCCTGGTTAGGTTTATTCCTAAGTATTTTCTCTTTTGGGGGGCTTTTATAAAAGGTATTGTTTTCCTGATTTCCTTTCCAAAGTTCTCTTTGTTGGTGTATAGGAATTCAACTCATCTTTGTTGATCTTGTATTCTGCTACTTTGTTGAAACTGTCTATTAGTTCCAGTAGTTTTCTTGTGGAATCTTTTGGGTTCTCTATGTATAGGATCATGTTATCTGCAAATAGGAATAGTTTTACTTCTTCCTTTCCAATTGCGATGCCTTTTTTTTTTCTTTTTCTTGCCTTATTTCTCTAGCTAGAACTTCTAGCACAATCTCAAATGGAGAGGTGACAAAGGGTATCCTTGTCTTGTTCTCATTCTCAGGGGGAATGCTTTCAGCTTCTCTCCATTAAGAATGCTGTTGGCTGTTGGTTTTGAATAGGTACCACTTATTATGGTGAGGGATTTCCTTTCTATTCCTATTTTATTCAAAGTTTTTTTTTTTTTTTTAATCAGGAATGGGCTTTGTACTTTATCAAATAACTCTTCTGTGTTGATTGAAATGATCTTGTAATTCTTTTCTTTTGTTCTATTTGTGTGACAGATTACATTGATTGATTTTCTAATGTTCAACCATCCTTGCATACCTGGTATGAATCCCGCTTGTCCGTGGTGTATTATTTTTTTGATATGATGCTGAATTCTACTGGGTAGAATTTTGTTGAGAATTTTTGCATCTATGTCCATAAAAAACATTGGTCTGTAATTAGTTTTTTTAATTTGTTGTATCTTTGCCTTGTTTTTGTATCAGGGTTATGCTGGCTTCATAGAATGAATTGGGGCATTCCTTCCTTTTCTATGTTGTGAAATAGTTTAAGTAGTACTGGTGTAAACTCTTCTCTGAATTTTGGTAGAATTCTTCAGTGAAACCATTCAGACCAGGGCTTTCTTTTTGTTCAGAGTTTTTTTTATTACCACTTCAATCTCTTCTCTTGTTTAGGGTCTGCTCAGTTTTTTCTATTTCAGCTTGTGTTAGTTTGGGTAAGCAATGTGTTTCCAGAAATTTTTCCACTTCCCTTAGGTTCTTAAATTTGTTAGAGTACAATTTTTCATAGTATTCTCTTAGGATCCTTTTTATTTCAATTGAGTCAACTGTAATGCCCCCCATCTCACTTTTTATTTGGGTTATTTGCTTCCTTTCCTGTTTTTGTTTTGTCAGTTTGGGCAATAGTTTGTCATTTTTGTTGATCTTTTCAAAGGACCAAATTTTGTTTTCGTTGATTCTTTCTGTCATTTTTAACATTATGGTTATGGATGAGCCCATCCAAGGAGAATGTTTGATATGAGGATTGGGAAATGCACAGAAACAATTTTTATACATGAATCACAAAGTGAGAAGCTCCAATAAGAGATTAATTGACTCCACGGCAAAGGGTTTGGCTTTTTTGGTTTTATAGACAGAAAACTTCTGTCTGATACCTGGATAGCTGAAAAGCATAACATGTAGGTATTAGTAGTTTCATGTACTTGAGAACCAGGCAACTGATAAGGAATCAAATAATATATTTATTTCATCTCAAGTTAATGTCTCCTAACCATTCTTCAACTTGTCTGTGGAAGAGTGCTGAACTAACCCTTCGTCTATTTGCTTGGATTCTAATAGTTTGTCTTTAGGTTTCGTGTTAATTTTGAACCTAGAAGATCTGACTAGAACATGCCTATGTGTACATATAGGGAATGCTCAGTAATTATAGGTGTACATTAGTTTTGTTTCCCAAATTCTTTTCTTCTCATAACAACCATTTATGCTTAGAAAAATTTCATGTTCTTTTATTCACATATTTTAATGACTATTCTCTTTGAGTAATTTTGTATTACCTGTTTACATTATTTTACGAGAATGATAAAAATGATTGTCTTATAAGTATTACTGTTAACTTGCTTGTATAAAGTAAATAAATATAAATTGAAAACAAAGATAAACTGCTGTGTGATTATTTTACAGTCTGAAAATCCCTTCTCTTAAATATAGGAAAATAATCGTGAGGCCTAAAGGTGGGGGTAAACTCATTAAACAAGATGTAAAAAGTACAAGCTATGAAGCTAAAAATGGATGCATTTGACTACATAAAAATTCATGATAACTATTGAACAAAGAATTCCATAAACAAATTTGACATATTATGACAGAAAGAGAAAGGATATTTTCAATGTCTAAAACTGACAAGGTATTAATATATAAACTATAAAAACATCTCTTACAGTCACTAAAAAAGTGGAAATGCAAAAGAAAAACGGACAAAGCAGGTGAATAAGTGTTCAGAGAAAGGGAATTCTGAAGGCTAGCAAGTATATCAATAGGTGCTCAGGCTCAGTAATAATTAGAGAAATGCAAAGTAAGGAAATTAACCAATATGACAAATTACACTCAGTAAAACCAAAAAAAAAAAAAAAAACCCAAACCCAGTGCCGTCGAGTCGATTCTGACTCATAGTGACCCTATAGGACAGAGTAGAACTGTCCCATAGAGTTTCCAAGAAGCGCCTGGCGGATTCGAACTGCCAACCCTTAATAGCAAATATTAGAAAGATAGATAATACTAAGTACTCTTGAGGTTGTGGATAGACAGGAATTCTAAAGTAATGGAAATCAGCCTGAATAAATTTAATCATTTTTGCATTCTCTAAGGCTTAGTGTCTGTCAGTTTGTCGTACTGTGGGGCTTGCATATTCAGATACCAACAGGATCACCCACGGCAGACAGGTATCAGCTGAGCTTCTAGGCTAAGACAGACTAGGAAGAAGGACCGGTAGTCTACTTCTGAAGAGAATTAGCCAGTTGAAACTTTATGAATAGCAGTAGAACTTTGTCTGATACAGTGCCGGAATGTAAGACCCCCAGGTTGGAAGACCCTCAAAATATGACCGGGGAAGAGATACCTGCTCAAAGTAGAGTTGACCTTAATGACGTGGATCTAGTCAAGCTTTCGGGACTTTCATTTGCTGATGTGGCATGACTCAAAATGAGAAGAAACAGCTGCAAATACCCATTAATAATTGGAAACTGGAATGTATGAATCTTGGAAAATTGGAAATCATCACAAATGAAATAAAACACATAAAAATCAATATCCTAGGCATTAATGAGCTGAAATGGACTGGTATTGGCCATTTTGGATTGGATAATCATACGGTCTGCTATGTCAGGAATGATAACTTGAAGAGGAATGGCATTGCATTCACGGTCAAAAAGAACATTTCAAAATCTATCCTGAAGTACAACCCTGTGATAGGATAATATCCATACTCCTACAAGGAAGACCAGTTAATATGACTATTACTCAAATTTATGCACCAACCACTAAGGCCACAGACAAAGAAATTTTTACCAGCTTTTGCGGCCTGAAATTGATCGAACATGCAATCAGGAGGCATTGATAATTACTGGTGACTGGAATTGGAAAGTTGGAAACAAAGAAGAAGGATTGGTAATTGGAAAATACGGCCTTGGAGATAGAAATGATGCTGGAGATCCCATGATAGAATTTTGCAAGACCAATGACTTCTTCATTGCAAATATCTTTTTTCACCAACATAAACTGTAACTGTACATGTGGATCTCACTAGATGGAATATACATGAATAAGATTGACTACATCTGTGGAAAGAGATGATGGAAAAGCTTAGTATTATCAGTCAGAACAAGGCCAGGGGCTGACTGAGGAACAGACCGTCAATTGCTCATATGCAAGTTCAAGTTGAAACTGAAGAAAATTAGAATAAGTTCAAGAGAGGCAAAGTACAACTTTGAGTATATCCCATGTGAATTTAGAGACCATCTCAAGAATAGATTTGAAGTGTTGAACAATGATGACCAAAGACCAGACAAGTTGTGAAACGTCATCAAGGACAACATCCATGAAGAAAGCAAGTGGTCATTAAAAAGATAAGAAAGAAAGGAAGGAAGGAAGGAAAGAGAGAGAAAGAAAGAAAGAAAAGATGCTCTTGAATGCCGAGAAGCTGAAGCCAAGGGAAGAAATGATGAAGTAAAAGAACTGAACAGGAGATTTCAAAGGATAGCGCAAGAAGACAAAGTAAAGTATTACAATGACATGTGCAAAGAGCTGGAGATAGAAGACCAAAGGGAAGAACATGCTCAGCATTTCTCAAGCTGAAAGAACTGAAGAAAAAATTCAAGCCTCGAGTTGCAATAGTGAAGGATTCCATGGGCAAAATATTAAAAGACACAGGACTCATCAAAAGAAGATGGAAGGAATTCACAGAGTCGTTATACCAAAAAGAACTGGTCGACATGCAACCATTTCAAGAAGTAGAATATGAGCAGGAACTGATAGTTCTGAAAGAAGTTCAAGCTGCATTGAAGGCATTGTTGAAAAACAAGGCTCTAGGAAACCCTGGTGGTGTAGTGGTTAAGTGCTACAGCCGCTAACCAAAGGGTCAGCAGTTCGAATCCACCAGGCTTTCCTTGGAAACTCTATGGGGCAGTTATACTCTGTCCTATAGGGTCGCTATAAGTTGGAATCAACTCGACGGCACTGGGTTTTCTGGGTAGGAATTGACAGAATATCAATTAAGACGTTTCAACAAATGGATGCAGACAAACAAATCTGTCTTGGAAGAAGTACAACCTGAATGCTCCTTAGAAGCAAGGATGGTGAGACTACTACCTCTTACGTACTTTGGACATGTAATCAGGATTTGTTTATGGCAAGAAATTTGGAAGAGAGCTACCTAGCCAACCAACTGGAAGAGATTCATATTCATGCCTGTTCCCAAGAAAGATGACCTAACCAAATGCAGAAATTATCAAACAATATCATTAATATCACAGGCAAGTAAAATTTTGCTGAAGATCATTGAACAGTGGCTGCAGCAGTATATCCACCGGGAAGTGGCAGAAATTCAGGCCGGATTCAGAAGAGGTTGTGGAACCAGGGATATTATTGCTGATGTCAGATGGATCCTGCCTGAAAGCAGAGAATACCAGAAGGATGTTTAGCTGTGTTTTATTGACTATGCAAAAGCATTCGACTACGTGGATCATAACAAATTATAGATAACATTTTGAAGAATTGGAATTCCAGAACGCTTAATTGTGCTCATGAGGAACCTGTGCATAGATCAAGAGGCAGTCATTCAAACAGAACAAGGGGATACTGCATGGTTTAAAGTCAAGAGCTACAGCTTTCAGTATGGATTATACCTCAACATAAAGAAAACAAAAATCCTCACAACTGGACCAATAAGCAATATCATGTTAAACAGAGAAAAGATTGAAGTTGTCAAAGATTTCATTTTACTTGAATCTAAAATCAACACCTGTGGAAGCGGCAGTCAAGAAATCAAAAGATGCATTACATTGGGCAAATCTGCTGCAAAGGACCTCTTTAAAGTGTTGAAAAGCAAAGATGTCACCTTGAAGACTAAGGTGTGCCAGACCCAAGCCATGGTATTTTCAATCACATCATATGCATGTGGAAGCTGGACAATGAATAAGGAAGACCAAAGAAGAATTGACGCCTTTGAATTGTGGTGTTGGCGAAGAATATTGAATACACCATGGACTGCCAAAAGAACGAACAAATCTGTCTTGGAAGAAGTACAACCAGAATGCTCCTTAGAACCAAGGATGGTGAGAGTACATCTTACGTGGTTTGGACATGTTATCAGAAGGGATCAGTCCCTGGAGAAGGACATCATTCTTGGTAAAGCACAGAGTCAGCAAAAAAGAGGAAGACCCTCAAGGAGATGGATTGACACAGAGGCTGCAACAATGGGCTGAGGCATAACACCAATTGCGATCATGGTGCAGGACCAGGCAGTGTTTCGTTCTCTGGTACACAGGTCGCTATGAGTCAGAACCAGTTCAATGGCACCTAACAACAACAACAACAAGGCTCAGCAGGTGCACTCCTGGGTATTTAGCTCTCATATATTTTCACAGGGGTTCATAAAGTAGACTGTACAAAGATATTGACTGCAGTATTATCTGTACTGTAACAGCAGAGCTGGGGGCAATCTAGTTATCCATCACTGTAATTGTTGTTATGATGACCCCATGTGCAACAGACCAAAACATTGGCACTGGCCATCTCCATGATCATTCGTGTGCTTGGTCCATTGTTGTGACCACCCTGCATTTTGAGTACATCCCAACCCAGCGGACTCATCTTCCAGCACTATAACTGGACAACATTCTATTGCAATTCATAGAGTTTTCATTGGCTAATTTTTGGGAGTGCTACACCAGGCCTTTCTTCCTAGTCTCTCTTAGTCTGGAAGCTCCAATGAAACATGTCCACCATGGGGACCTGCTGTTATTTGGAATACCTGCAGCATAACTTCCATAGTCACAACAACATGCAAGCTATCACAGTATTGATAGATGGGTAGTGGATCCCTTCAGTAATGGATCAGTGCTAAGGATCGGTAATAATGAATACTTTGCAGCACTAAGAAGCAACGATCTAATTAGTCATAGAGCAACATGGATGGATCTCAAAAATGTTTTTGAGTGGTAAATGTAAGTAACAGAAACAGAGTTGTAAAACATAAATTTTTATGTAAATTTAAAACTATGTGTCCTTTTCCCCCAAACACTACATATTTTATAGGATACCCTCATATATAAGAATATATATTAAATACACTAGAATCGGAGTGGGGTTTAGGTAAGAAACAAACAAAAATAAAATAAGCAACAAAACAAAAGAGATGTCTTTTATGGACCTATGACATATAATATGCCATGAATACAAAGATATGATTAGCTCAACAGTGCTCCTCGGATTAATCAAAAGATGCATTTTTCTTTCAAAGTATTTTTCTTAATACTTGACCAAATCTTGATAAATCATGAAAAATAAATGATACCATTTGTTTTTATTGCGCATTATATTATCTGAAGGACTGAATAAAAATGCTGTAATATTCTAACGTAATCATTTGAACATACATTCTTTTGACTCTAACTCATCTTTCCCTTTAACGTTCAATAATTCATGCAGGAAAAAAGTTCTAAAATAATAGAGCATTTAAGGAAATGGATATATTAGTAAATGCAATTTCTAACAAAGCATGAATAAAAAATGGCTGACCCTTAGACATATATTAAAATTTGAGTTTGAACTAGATGAAAATTGGTAAACAAATAATGCAATACCAGTGCAGCCGAAAGTGGAATGAAAAACTTTAACACCTGTGCAATTTCTCTTTGACCTATTGGAGTACGATGTCTCTCTCTCTTTTTTCCTTTTCTCAATAAGCAATGAAGTTGACACACATTCACTTCTGGCTGCAATCAATATTTATTGTTAATACTTCTATTTTGTTTCTGAAACTTCCAAGCATTCATTGTAATGAGATTTTAAGTAACTGCCTCAGGCAATACATATTTTATTATAAATAAGAAATTAACTACAGTAAAAAGCACAGCATATTATTTTGGAGTGCGCAACCTACTGCTCAGTTTTCCTGAACCTGAAAAGGTGTTAGTTTCTGTCATTATCACATATCTGGCAGGCAACTTGCAAAGTTTTTGTTGTGGTTGTGTTTTCTGTCTCTGGTAAATGAGGGTCTTCATATTTTCAAGTTAGGGTCCTTCTCCTTTTTTTGTTCCCAAGCCATGCTAATGAAGGAGCTGTAGTATATTACACTTTACTGAAATTCTCAATAGTTATTTCTCAGTAGAAGTCCCAGAATCAGCCCTTCAAAATTTTTGCCTAAATGTGATTTCAAAATGATAGAAACAAACCTGCAATCATGGACTGGTTTCTTGTTTCATTTTTCTTCCTCACTCTGGTATAAAGTCAAAGATGTGAGAGGGTCATTTATTGAGATAGCTCCCAAGTCCATAGTTCTGTATTCTGTTGAATTCCCATTTGCCAGTTTTTCTTATTTCTTGCTAATAGAGACGTCTTCTCTATAAGGCATGATTTTACCCTTTCAAAATTTTCAAAATTAATTGTTGCCCAAGACACACAGAGTCAAACCTTTCTGGTAATCAAGGCCTTATATAATCTAATCCCTATTGTAACAGAAAATAAAATGGAAATTTTTCTGTAATTTCAGAGTTTCTCTGGTGACTCCAGAGTCCTAGCATATCAGTAGGGGCCAGACCAGCTAAACGGGCCATGTAAAGAGATTGCAGCACTGGTTTTGCAGCCCTTAGCTCACTGTTTACCTCTAGGCTACACGAGGGGAGGTTGTCTTGATGGGGCAAAAAGGAGATCAATGTTCTATGCGTTTTTCATTTTCTCCTATGGGTGTTCTTGTCTAAGAGTCCCTTGGTGGTGCAAATGGTTAACGTGCCCAGCTGTTAATGGAAAGGTTGGAGGTTCGAATCTACCCAGAGTTGCCTCAGAAGAAAATCCTGGCAATCCACTTCCAAAAAAGCAGCCCCCAAAATCTTATGGAGCACAGTTCTACTTTAACACAGAGTTGCCATGAGTTGGAATAGACTTCGTGGCAACTGAGTTTTATACTTGAGGTTGACTGGAAAAGCCATGGAATATGCTTGATAACCCATCCAGGGCAACAAAGTGGTGACATACATCCAGTCCCCTTTCCCTACCTCTCCCCACTAGTGGTCAATTAGAGCACAGTATTATCATCTCCCTCTCTCCCTTTGGCTCCCACGCCTTCCCCTATTTGATAAATATTAATGTGTATTACATATATTATTTATGGAAAAATATTTATGCACTGAGTCTTTCAAAGTTTAGGTTTTCACATTCAAAAATCGTACTTACACATTTCCTCCTACTCTGGGCACTATCATCTTTCCTCTGAGAAAATGACTGCCATGGATTAAATTGGGAGAACAAAAAGTACAAAAAAAATGGAGGAGAAACAAACATTGGTTGATATCTCAAAACACTATCAGATTGTAGCAGTGACTGTTAGCTGTCTTCCTTAAGTCCTAATACCTTCTCTCCTTCTTATACAGCACAATAGAATTTTCGGCCAGGAACAAGGCAGCTTAGCTAAATGCTGCATTTCCCAGCCAGGGTGCTAGGAAACTAAGTTATGTCAATTCAGATGTGAGTGAAATGGTCAAGCCCTTGCAGGGAATGAATGTGTTCCTCCTGTCCCTTCCTTTTGTGTCCTGGAAATGGACATAGTGGCAAATCATTTTGAACCTCTAGGATGAGAGCAGTATATCATACGTGGCAGAACGACCCAGCAGAAGAAGCTGCCATATTGGTCCTGGATTGTTTAAGATCAGACTGTTTCATCAGAGATTTAAATTTGTATCATATTTAGATTAACCGTTATTTGGGGGCAGTTCTACTTTGTCCTATAGGGTCAGTATGAATCGGAATCGACTCAATGGCACTGGGTTATACTGGGTTATTTTGGGCATCCTATCTAACACTGCCCTCCAAAATATAACTTTTATATGAAACTTGCAATTGAGAGAAGACCAATAAATATTCTCAATCAAAACTTACACACTTAATTCCACATGCAAATTGTCATTGAGGTTGAATTAATGCTCTATATGGCTGTTATTCTTTTAATGTATATTCTTAATATATTCAAATTCATAAAGTGACATATTATTCTGTTAAATATGAAAGTTAAGAAAATTACAAGGTGACTACTAACAACATAATTATTTCACACCGTTTTAGAAATTTTATCTAGTGAAGTAAGAGAAAGCTTATAGAACGAAAGTCTATAAAAATTTTAACTTTTGGTAATAAGAAAGCAGAATTATCTTTATTTGCAGATATTTATGATACCCTAACTAGAAAACTCAAGTGAATAAACTTAAAGTGCATTTGAAGTTTAAAAAAGGGGGGTTTTAAACAATAATACATGTGAGGAACATGCTTCTTAGTTCAGCCACGTATAGGAGACTAAATGCGAACTTGTGCCCAAAAGCAAAGACAAGAAGGCAGGAAGGGACAGCAAAAATGGGCGAGTGGAAACTGGGAACCCAAGATGGAGAAGGAGAGAGTGTTGACAAATCGAGGGGTTGGGAACGAATGCCACAAAACAATTTGTGCATTAATTGTTGAATGAGAACCTAATTTGCTCTGTAAACTTTCACCGGAAGTACAGTAATAAAAAAAGATATTGTTTACAAAACAAATGCAGAAAAATCAGTACATTCTATACTTAGAAGAAACTTCTAAAATTATTAAAAATAACACACACAAAAATAAAGATAACACAAAAATAATTTAAGAAATAGAAGATAATTCTGAATGAGAAAACTAAATACTGTGTCTACGTCAGCTCTCTCTTGGCGAGTCTATGTTTTGATTTAATTCCTCAAAAGTTCTTATGGGATGTACTGAAAAGTGATTCTAAATTCTGTGTGAGAATGAATGAGTGTTTTTCCTATTTGGTCTAAATATTGATGTTTTAGAAGCAAATTTAATAAATTATCTTTTAGAAATTTTGAAATGAGATTTAGTCACCTTTTCAAAGCAACTGGCATGTTAATTAATCATAATTTATTGGTATTGACATCTTAGAAATAGCATGCATGGGTGGAGTGACCATCTAGGGCCAGACTAAAGAGAGGGAATTAACAAAATCATTACCAAAACACCAAACCCCTTGCCGTCGAGTTGATTCTAACTCATAGTGACACTACAGGACAGAGTAGAACTAACTGCCCCATAGGGTTTCCAAGGAGTGCCTGGCGTATTCGAACTGCCGACCTTTTAATTAGCAGCCAAACTCAACCACTACACTACCATGGTTTCCAAAATCGTCATTACATCCCCCAAACTAAAACAGCTGATAATGTTCTCAAGTTATGAATTAAGGGTTTCCAGCTGGGATCATTTTCTATACTTCTTAAAATACATATGTTGGAACATGTAACATTTTCATTTTAATAATGATTATATTGTATTTGTAGTATCATTAATACCTTAAATTTATATTCCTTTATCACAGAACATATTAGCATATTTATCTGATTTTTATCCTGACAAGGCTGAGTGGTGGGATAGTTATAATTCTAATACTATAGGTGAGGAAATTAAGGGCGATAAAAGTTAAAATAACTTGTTTCATGTGAAAACACCAGGAGTAACTCCTTTAATTCCTAGTCCAGTGCTCATTCTACTAGCCCACGTTACATCTCTATATTCATCTCTCAGCAGTGATACGGTCATTGAAATACTAAAGCACATCAGTGAAAGTGGGCAATAAGCATTTCTTCCCATCTTTTGGTTTAGATCTGGGCTTTGAGGTAGAGCCATTGATCCTCCCTTAGTTTCTACCACTCCAATCTGTGTTGATTCTGTTTATTTCTCTTGCCTGTCCTTCATATTCTACATTTTCTTTTTCTCTCTTCTACCTATCCCACAGTCGTTGGTGTTATCCAGAGCTGGGTTTTTGGCTTATTTTTCTTCTTATTGGAAACCCTGGTGGTGTAGTACTTGAGAGCTACGGCCGCTAACCAAAAGGTCAGTAGTTCGAATCCACCAGGTGCTCCTTGGAAATGCTATGGGGCAGTTCTACTCTGTCTTATAAGGTCGCTATGAGTAGGAATCAACTCAACGGCAATGGGTTTGGTTTGGGTTTTTATTATTATTATTACAGGGTTTTCCCACAGCTTTTTTACTATTTATGTGCCTTTGTTTTCCAGATAAATGTTTTTAATTTCAGATCCTCCCTTGAGATCCATCCTGATATTTAACTGCATTGTCTTTTCAAAATATGTGCCTTCTCCCTGATCCTGTATAGAAATTATTGTTATTCCCATTGTATAGGTGGAAAAACCTGAGTCTCAGAAAGCCTAAGTCACTTGCTCAAGGTACCCAAGTTAAGCGACTTAAGCAGACTTGAAATGCAGACCTGTCTTTAAGGCCTTTTTATTTACACTATGTTATTCCAGAGCACAAGTAGCATCATAATCTCTCCCTCTCTTTCCCATTATTCAGGCAGGAATTATGTCTTAATTATTTTAGCATCCCAACATTTAGTGAAGTGCCTGGCACACAGAAGGTGTCCTCTAAAAGTCTGGACAGTGAATGATCATAACAACATCAGGGCCTATATTTAATGTCTGTAGTGAAATAATATGATTGTAAAATGTAAGATAACAATATACCTTTTTTTTTCCACTTACTGCTAACATTATTTTGTTCTGCCTATTTTGTCCTGCCTAATCAGCGACACATGTTTTTTTTTTTTTTTCTTTCTAGAATAAAATGAACCAGCACTGGGACATTGGCTGCTCTGAATTACCGAAGGTAATTGATCCTCTACACTTTCACTAAACTGAAGCTAGGAGATGATCTTACTGCTTAATTTGGGTGCTTTCTGTAATACAGCTGCATACGGTTACTGCAAATTGGCAGGCTAAAGAAGCAATGTAGCTCATGCCATACAATAAAGGATGAACTACACGAGTCGCTGTAATAGAAGGGTGTTCTCTTGCCACAGCTGTGATTGCCATTATAGCTGTAGCTTTTTATATGGTTTTGCCTCTTTTAAATAAACGAGCTCATTGGAGAGCTCAGTCTGTGTGAGAGAAAATACATCACACAGTGCATTTACCTTCTATTCATGTTTATTGTCCCAGTCACACTACGGCGACCTCATTTGTCCACTCTGATTTGCTCACCTCTTCCAACATGCTTCTTGCTCTAAAGAGCTAAATCCTCGTGTAAATACTATAATTCTACAGCAGTCTTCAGCAATTGCAATGAAATTGAGTAGCATTTTCCCACTTTTCAAAAATGGCCTCTGTTCTCAAATATTAACCCGTATTAATTTGCCCCTTTGGCCTACTTCTCTGTCATTGGGGCCAATCATGCTGGGGTCCCTAACATCACTTACACTTCATTGGCAATATCATTTCATGGGTAAAAAATAAAATGTTGACTTTTCATCAGCTGCAAAGTTTTCAGTGATGTTTTTTGAAAAACGTAAGTAGGTGGTTTTATTTTTTATACCCCACTCATTGAATAATCCCCTTTGACAAGTTTAGTCATTTAATACCTACAAATAGGGAGCTGAAGGTGTAAAGTAAATTCAGCAGAATTTCTTCTTGTGAATTTTGGTATTACCTTTAATGAAGTTCTGTTGGAACAGGTGGAAACCTGTTGGTTGGAAAGTCAAAATGAAATAGTTGAATATAACTTATCTGATCCTAATATTTTGTAATCCCTTGAAATGTCAAATTCTCAAGCTACTGGGAAGTGTATATTTTATCCTCTAGGCAAACTACACTAATTACATTTTACTAAACTTATTCCATAATTTCTCAATGATAAATTCTTGGAAATGCCTCTTGTCTCTGCTGAGAATATCTTCTCTGAGTTCTACAGATTTCCACTCCTAGTCAATTCCCAAACCCAAGAAAATATATATATATATGTTAATGTACGTTTCTCATAACTTCTATGAGACTGTATACTACTAGACAGCACCTTTTATGCCTTCTTTACATTTTTACCCATTGCAGTATTCAGCAGAGGGCTTTGGACTAGCTGGTGCTACTATTCTCCATGAATAGAACTAATTTGACTCATCAAAGTATTACAAGTTGTGATACTGAAGATATAATTCTTGTATTCACTAAAAAAAAAAAAAAGACTGTGTTCCTCAATTAATATGTAACACAGTAGTAACTAAAGAGTAAAAAAATTAATATGTAACACAGTAGTAACTAAAGAGTAAAAATAAATGTGAATGTATATGGAAATTGTTGTGTAGAGAAAAATAATATGCCAAATATCAATGAAGTACTATTATTTTATTACTTCAATTAGTACAAAAAATAGGCTGTGAAATAATGAAAGGATTATGAATTTCAATTTGGATGAACTTAGAAAAAAAGAAAAAGTAGTTCAAGATTATGTATGATTAAGGATACAGTTGAATAAGAAACACAGACATGGATATTTGAATTATTTAGACACTAATTATCCATTCTATGATTCAATAGTTTGTTCACATATCCAGCAAGTACCGTTTGTGTGCCTTTTTGTTCTAGGCACTGTGCTAGCTCTAGGGACACAAAAGTGAATAAGACTCAAAGCTGCCCTCAAGGAGTTCATACAATTGTAAACTGAAATGTAATCAAGTTCTAAGTTACCTTTATAATTTTTTTAATCCAAATAATGAGCTAAACCAAATCCAAAACCAAAACCGTTGCCATCCAGTTGATTCTGACTCATAGCAACCGTACAGGACATAGTAGAACTGCCCCATAGTGTTTCTAAGGCTGTAATCTTTACTGGGAGGAGCCTTGGTGGTGCAGTGGTTAAGCACTCAGCTGCTAACTGAAAGATCAGTGGTTCAAATTCATCAGTTGCTTCCACGGGAGAAAGATGTGGCAGTTCGCTTCCAAAAAGATTTTTATCCCCAGAAACTCTGTGGGGCAGTTCTACTCTGTTCTATAGGATCACTATGAGTCAGAATTGACTCAAACACAATGGGTTATCTTTATGGAAGGAGAGATGGTGGTGCAGTGGTTAAGCACTCTGGTGCTAACCAAAAGGTCGGTGTTTGGAATCAACCAGCTTTTTGGGAGAAAGATGTGGCATTCTGCTTCTGTGAAGGTTATAGCATTAGCAAACCCTATGAGGCAGTTCTACTCTGTCCTATAGAGTTGCTATGAGTCAGAATTTGAGTCGATGGCAAAGGACTGGTTTGGTTAATCTTTATGGAAATGGACTGCTACATCATTCTCCTGTGGAACAGCTGGTTGGTTCAAACTGCTGAACTTTTCAGTTAGCAGACAAGCGCTTAGCCACTGCGCCACCAGAGCTCTTTTAAATAAACAGTTATCAAGTATTAAAAATGCTTTTAAAATATAATGTTTATTATTAAACATATTAGAGGCCAGTTGAACTAATGAAGATGATTACCGTCTTAGTCATCCAGTGTTGATATAACAGAAATACCACAAGTGGATGCTTTAACAAAGAGTTTATTTCCTCACAATAAAGTAGGCTAAAAGTCCAAATTCAGAGTGTCCAGCTCCAGGAGAAGCCTTTCCCTCTTTGTTGGCCATCTCATTAATGTTCTCCTGGACTAGGAGCTTCTCCGTGCAGGGAACCTGAGTCCAAAGGATGCACTCTGCTCCCAGCACTGCTTCCTTGGTGGTATGAGGTCCCCAACTCTCTGCTTGCTTCCCTTTCCTTTTATCTCTTGTAAGGTAAAAAGTGGTACAGGCCACACCCCAGGGAAACTCCCTTTACATTGGATCAGGGATGTAACCTTAGTAAGGGTGTAACAATCCCACCCTAATCCTCTTTAATATAAAATTACAACCGCAAAATGGAGGACAACCACACAATACTAGGAATCGTGGCCCAGTCAAATTGATACACACATTTTTGGGGGGACATAATTCAGTCCATGACAGTTACCATAGAAGTATTTGTTCTAAGTTTCTCTTTTTCTTCTCCATTAAGAGGTTCCCGTAGAAAAAAAGATGTCAAAATACTTTTGCTGTAGTTCACATTAAACTGTTCTTCATAACCGCCCTGCAGTGCCCAGATGTCTGAGGGTGATAAATCTGTATACTGATGAAACAAGTCTGAGCATTTAGGGAGTCTCTAACTGAGAATATCCCTGAAGGAAATGAATGTGTCCTATCAGGCTACTCACAGAGCCATTTCACAACTGACAGTGACAGTAGGATGTGGTGTATTCTACAAAGCACTGGGGCTACTTAGAATATGTGTACTCAAGCTCCAGTCAGGTAGGTATGCTCTAACAATGGAACTCAGGTGCCTACAAGGAAGAGGTGGGCAACGGAATGGGTATCATGTTCCTTAGAAAGAGGAATAATTCTAGCCCAGAAGCCATTTTTACATGATTGCCTCTACTGTACTCTTGACAGTTCAAGGAGGAAGGAATAGTAAATGTCCTGAGTATTATGTATCAAGTTACATCCTGGACACTTTTATTGAGAGTAACTAGTCATTTAATACATTTATTAGTCTTGGGACATAGATATATCTATTTTGTATACCAGTATGCATTGCTTAACATCCACAATACTGTTGTGTGAAATAGGACATTATGTGATTTGGACATTGTGCCAACACCATATTATACACAGGGGAGAGGAGCTGAGAGTGGTCAACCTTGGGGTCCAGGACCCACCTCGTCACAGCGCCACTGGACTTCGCGACAACTTTGGCTCACCGCCAGTCCTGAGGGCCTCCACCCAGTCTGCAGAGCCGCGCCAGGCCCCTGCCTGCCTGCACACCCACAGGGTGTGCACTCGCTACCTCCAGGACCCACCATGCTGCTGGCTTCCTTCATTTCCTTCCTCCCTGCCTGCCTTCCCTGTTTCCCCTAATGGACATAAAAATCTTCCAGCCCCGCATGCTCCAGCGGGGACCGCTTGGTGGCCGCCGCCATGGCTGGAGCCAAGGTCACAGGCCGGGAGTCACATGTAGGGTACCCACGCCTAGTGGGGCAGCAGCCTGAACAGGGTATCCCTCTCTTGGCTCTGGCGGTGTCTGTGCAGTGCCTGCTGAGGCCAGCACGGTGGGGCAGTCAGGCGGGATGGGCACTGGGACTCTCTTGCCTTGCTGCCCCAGGGTTTGAGTAGACGTGGAACCTGGAGAGCTAGTGAGAGACAGATTGGCTCTCCTTACTTAGCAAAGCGTGTCCACTTCCTGTTCTCTGATCTGCAAAACCTTGTGGAACCACAGAGGTACACTCGGTTGGATGTTGGCAGAATGGTCTTTGAGTGTAGCATACCTCTATGTTGAAATCAAGCTCAGTCAAACCGGTGAATAGAATTGAGGTTCAAACCTTGGTATATTTCAAAGTAAAGTCTTGACATTTATTCATGATATAATCAAAGTTTGAACCATACAGAGGCATAATGAAGAGATAATACTTAATCACCAGTTAACTCAGAGACATATTAAAAAGATGATTCACTTCCATGAGCAGGTAGTATTCTTTAAAAACACACCACATCTGCAATTATTACCAGTCAAGGAATCTTCTTTTGGGGACCTTACAGTACCAAGTGTTTGCTCACTCACATAATTAAGGGCAGTAAGAGAGAAAGCTGTATCAGAATACCTGTAGGTTCGAATTAGGGATCATAAGGAAATTTCAGACCTCACAGCTAAGTAAATACTAGACAAGATTACCAGAGATTGTTTACGGAATCTCCTTGCCAAGAGATATTTAAAAGTAGGAGAGAGAGTGAGAATTTCCCAGAAAGCCATGGGGATATTGGAAGATAACTTGACTTAAATCATCTTTTTAAAAAAATTCTATTGTCTTGAGAATGTCTAGTATTAAGCTTTAGTTGGAAAAGTTTTTGTCTTGTGATTTCACCACAATTATGGTAAGTTATTTTGGAAAATATAATAAATTTAAAGTTAGCATGGTACAATACGTAATGTTTCACTTAGAAATGAAGAGACGTCATCGTACAGTATAATGAACATCAACTGGGTTCATCCTCAGACATGTGTAATAAAAAACAGTTGCTATTAAGTTGATGCTTATTTATGGCAACCCCGTATGTGTCAGAGTATAGGGTTTTCCATGACTGATTTTTCAGTAGATGACTAGGCCTTTCTTCCAAGGTTCCTCTGAGTGGACTTGAACCTCCAACCTTTTGGTTAGCAGCTGAGCTGTTAATAATTTGCACCACCCATG
Organism: Elephas maximus indicus; assembly: GCF_024166365.1. Lineage (NCBI taxonomy): Eukaryota > Metazoa > Chordata > Mammalia > Proboscidea > Elephantidae > Elephas > Elephas maximus. Next base: position 53,150,166 of record NC_064833.1, on the reverse strand, counting down.
GACTCCAACATACGTAATAAAACCGAAAACCAAATGAAACCCGTTGCAGTCAAGTTAATTATGACTCACAGCAACCCCATAGAACGGAGTAGAACTGCCCCCATAGAGTTTCCAAGGAGTGGCTAGTGGATTCGAACTGTCAACCTTTTGGTTAGCAGTGATTGCTTAACCATATATAATAGAAAATTCAAAATTACTTCTGGCATATTTTCTGCTTCATCAAATTTTTTATGTTTGGGGGTATATGTGGGTAAAGATATCTATTTATAGTCATATATCAGGGAATGTGAGCTCTTCGCAGATTTAGAATTTGAGCTATTGTTACCAATTATATGGTAACAGGAAACCCTGGTGGCATAGTGGGTAAGTGCTATGGCTGCTAAACAAAACGTCAGCAGTTCAAATCCACCAGGCGCTCCTTGGAAACTCTATGGAGCAGTTCTACTCTGTCCTATAGGGTAGCTATGAGTCGGAATTGATTCGACAGCAACGGGTTTGGCTTGGTTGTTTTTTTCTCTATGGTAACAATGAAATCCTATGAAATCCTTTTAAAACTCCAAATTTTTGTTCTGGTAACCCCTCTCCCCCTCCACACACACACTCACACATACCAAATCATATTATATAAACAAAAATTAAAGAGCCCAAATTGTTCACAGACGATCTTGCTCTGTTGAATCAGCACGGATTTTTTAAAAATATGCTTCACTAGTTATGATTTACTCTGGAGAGGTATATATTTTGCCCTGCTGAGTAAAAGATTACCATTTAAAAACACAACTTGATAAAATTCTGTAAAAGTAGACCATAACTTGCTCAAGACTGTGTAAGTAATCAACACATGGAAGTCCGTGCTTGTATCTTTACAATCATTAGGGGAAATGAAAACTTTCTAACACATTTATATCAGGATCTACAAACACAGGGAGGGTGGAGTAGCAGTTAGTCCTAAAGAAATTACTTCCCTCTCTTTTGAGAAATGTCACATGAAAAAGCCAGGGAAGCTGTGACAAGGTTTACTCCATAACTTGGAAATACTATTTAACGAACTTTCTTCATTCTCTGTAAAGCTATGGACTGGGCACCATTTGGTTCTGTCATTCATGCGGTCACCATGAATTGGAGCTGACTCAATGGCAACTAACAAGGAAGAACACTTTATGATAAATCAGCGACCAGCTCTTCTTCTCGCTTGATGCTGAGCATAGTTATTGGCACTCGGGTGCTGAATGCTCATGGCAGCTATGGTATTTAGCATTGAAAGTCATTGAACTATGGCAGGAAGGGAAAAATATGGTGACAAATAGCATCTCAGAATGACAGAAGGTGGTTTTCATTTCTTTGAAGTCACGTGTATATAAGAAGAGTATATGAACTTTGAGAAAGAAAATATTTGTTGTGAAAAAGACAGCATGATCCAGACACACTATTATTACTCCTTTGTAAAGTGGAGTACGTGTTTAGTAATTAATGAAAAGTCACTTTTTGATGTTTCCTCCATCCTGGAACTTCCATTTCCAACCAGACTGAAAGAGATTATTCCAACAGCCTTCTGAGATAATAAAGTTAAGGAGCAATTTTGAAAGAGTTTGCAAATTATACTATTGCTTTGGTATTCTTTACATGTATTTAAAAATAAAATTTATAAATCATCTTTATTTATAAATATTTATTGGATACCTCCTTTTTGAAGCATGCTGGGCAAAACGCTAGAAGGGATTTTAAAATCATGAAATATAACCCATGCCCTCAAAGATTTAAGTGACACAATAGTTGGAGAAATAAAGCTTGTAAACCAGGAACAAATTTCAGGCCATGGATATGTCAAAAAAGGAAACTTCTTTCAACTTTCTCTGATATTTTATTATCTAATTTAAGTCCAAATCTATCTGGATATAGACATTTAATCTTAGGTATTTCAGAGTAAACCTGTAAAATCAGGGTTTTCTCTGCCTATTTTGAGTATTCTCCTCTCAAATTTCTCTCAGTTATGCAAAGAGCTTATATAGTTCTACACCAATAATCACAGAGAGAGGAGAAGTGTCTGGTACTCTGAAGTCATCTGAACTTACTTTCTGAGGTGCATTTTGTCTCATTTCTTCCTTAAATTTTCTTCATTATTTCTTGCTAACATCCTCCGAGGAAGCACTTCTAAAATTTTAATATATACAAATGTCACCTGGGGATTTTGTTAAAATGTAGATTCAGGTTGAATATGCCTGGCTTCAGGCCTGAAATCCAGCATTTCAAATAAGCTCCCTGCTGCTTTTTTTTTTTTTTTTTTTGCTGCTGTTGCTGGTGGTGGTCTGGGTGGGGATCATGCTTTAAGACACTAGACTCTGAGGAACATATGTACCACCATGGTCTCTTGGCATTGGTTGAAGATAAAATCAGCTCTCTGTGCACTTCCCTTTGACCACAAGGTCTGTTCAGATCTGGCTACATATCTCAGTTATTCTACTCTCCTTTCTAAAGCATAGAAAAGCCTCCTCATGGTGTGAAATATTCTTTTCAGATGCCAAGGATCACTACAAAATATTGTCTGATGTGGTACTAGAGGATGAGTCCCCTAGGTTAGAAGGCACTCAGAATACACAATGGCCACAAAAACGAGCTGGAGCAACCAATGATTGTGAAGATGGTGCTGGACGGGGCAATATTTTATTCTTTGTACATGAGGTCACCATGAGTCAGAGCCAACTTGACAGCAACTAACAACAGCTATAGCTATTGCTTAGAGTCTACTATGGGTTTGCCGTAATCCATTTTCCTCCATGCACTATAGCTTTTTGTAATTCTTTTTTCTCACACCATTTTGCCTTGGGAAAGTCTGGTAGTCTTGTTGCTGCTGAAGAGGATCCAGAAAACATTTACTCTAAGGAAGTTTTATTCCTCATTCAATTAAATATTGGACAAGGCGAATGGACAAGGTGAAGAGGCCCTTCTCATTCCTTACAATAGTGTAAAAATTATTCCAAGCTAAAACCAAACCCACTGGCATCAAGTCAATTGCGACCCATGGTTATCCCATGTATTACAGAGTAGAACTGCTCCACAGGGTTTTTTGGCCGGAATTTTTACAGAGCAGATCTTCAGGACTTTCTTCCATGAAGCTGCTAGGTGGGTTTGAACCACTGAACTAGGTTAGTAACCAAGAGTAAATTGTTTGTGGCACCAGGGACTTTCTATTCCTAACTAGGGAATTTAATTTCTTCTGGAATAGGTGAATTGGGTGGGGGTAACTTTATTCACAAATAATTTTCCAGTCTATTGTTTATCCCGAGGAGGCCTGGTGGTACAATGGTTAGGCACTTGGCTGCTGACTGAGAAGCTGGTGGTTGGAACCCACTCAGTGGCTCCGTGAGACAAAAGACTTGGCAATCTCCTTCTGTAAAGATTATAGCCCTTGAAAACCTTATGGATCACTTACACTTTGTCACATGGGGTATCTACGAGTTGAAAATCGACTTGACGGCACCCAGAACACTAACATTGTTTGTCCCAGGAAAAGCTTAGATTTGGAGATTCAAAGCCAGAGAATCACTGTCTTAGTTTCTTAGGGCCTCTATATCAAAATGTCACAAAGTCAGTGGCTTTAAAGAACGTAAATATATTTTTTCACAGTTCTGGAAGCTAGAAGTACATATTCAGGGTGTTAGCCATGTTGATTCCTTCTGTGGGGGTTAAGAGACTGTTAGATTCCTCTCTCCTAGATTCTGGTGGCTACTGGCAATCTTTGCAGTTCTTTTTGCTACTTATAAAGGCATCTGCCCCTGTTGTTACATGGTATCTGTCTTCCCTGGCTATGTGTCTTTCCTTTTAAGAAATATCGTTCAGAAGGATCAGAATCTACCCTCTGGTATGACCTTTAATTTAACTGATAACAAAAGAAAAGCCCTATTTCTCAAAAAAGGTCACATTCACAGATATAAGGGTTAGAACTTCAACATATCTTTTTGGGGGGGCTATTCAATCCATAGCACTCATTTTCTTTTGTTCTTTCTGATCTACTGTGTCTTCCATTTCCCATGCCACAGATCAAAATTTCTAGTTTAAATAGAAAAGGGTTAAAAGGTAAATAAACTCTCAGAAAAAACAAAAACATATTTTTTAACCCAATGTCTGCATTTTGTCAGACTAAATGTTCAGCCAACTCTCTTTCAGTACTCTTTACAATTGTCTTATCAGTGGGTAATTTTTTCATTATATTTTAATCCATAGATGAACTTGTGGGAAGACAAAATTCTTCAGAAGCCACAAAAGACCAGAAAGCACAAACCTGTAAAATTGAGAGGCTTTGAATTTGATGTTGGAGTTAAGAATTTAGAGCCTGAGATATATGTGACTGCAGTTATCTAAATAGGTCTCTGTCTTAGTTATCTAGTGCTGCTCTAACACGAATACCACAGGTGGGTGACTTTAAAGAACAAAATCTATTTTTCATCCAGACCTGGAGGTTAAAAGTCCAAATCAGGGTCTTGGGTGTGTTCATTTCTTCCTTGTTGGTAGCCCTGGGAGTTCCTTAGTCCTTGGTGCTCCTTGGCTTGTAGATGTTCCTCACATGGCATCTGTCTTCTCAGTGTGTGTGGGTCTGTGTGTCTATTCTATTATTGTTATTATTATTTTTATAACTCAGAAGTGATTAGGTTTAGGATCTATTCTATACTGGTATGACCTCATTAACATAAAAAAACCAAATTTCTACCAAACCCATTGTGATTGAATTGATTTAAACTTATGACAGCCCCAGGTGTTACAGAGTAGAACTGCTCCATAGGGTTTTCTTGGCTTAATCTTTATAAAAACAGGTCACCAGGCCTTTCTTCCAAGGCACCACAGGGTGGATTTGAACCATCAATCTTTAGGTTAGTATTTGTCTGCAAATTGTTTGTGCCACCCCAGGACTTTAATACATATTTTGGGGGGATCAAAATTCAATCCATAGCAGTCCCCAAGTGGAGCCCCCTATCAAATATCTCCATCTGAGAACTTCTTAATTCAAACTCACAAGTGTGTGGGATGGAAGTCAGCATACGAAGCGCTCTTAGGAAAAACACATTCTAGGGTAAGTCTCAAAGTTTACAAAGATAATATGACCTCATCAAAAAAGGGAAATAAAAAATTGCCAAAAATAAAGAGTCAAGCCAACAGGTACAAGAATGAATAGAAATAGCAAAATATATAAAGTGTCATGGAACAACTGAAGTGAAAGAATAAATTCCTAGAAAATGAGTATGAGCAAAACCACCACTTGTCTGTCAATTTGTGGTACTATGGTGCCTTGCATGTTGCTATAATTCCGGAGGCTATGCCACCAATATTTCAATTACCAGTAGGGTTACCCAGGTGGACAGGTTTCAGCAGAGCATCCAGAATGACACAGACTAGGAAGAAGGACCCGGAAGTCTACTTCTGAAAAAACTGACCAGTGAAAACCTTATGAATAGCAGTGGAATATTGTCTGATTAGTGCTGGAAGATGAACCCCTCAGGTTGGAAGGCAAGCAAAATATGACTGAGGAAAAGCTGCCTCCTCAGAGTATAATTGACCTTAATGACACGCATGGAGTAAAACTTTCAGGATCTTTATTTGCTGATGTGGCACAACTCAAAGCAAGAAGAAACAGTTGCAAACACCCATTAATAATCAGATTATAGAATTTATGAAGTATGAATCTAGGAAAATTGAAAGTCATCCAAAGTGAAAGAGAACGCATAAAGATTGATATCGTAGGCAACGGTGAGCTGAAATGGGTTGGTATTGGCCATTTTGAATCAGAAAATCCTATGGTCTACTATGCCAGGAATGACAAATTGAAGAGGAATGGCATCCTATTCATCATCAAAAACAACATTTCAAGATCCATCTTGAAGCACAACCCTGTCAGTGACATGATAATATCCATACACCTACAGGGAAGACTAGTTAATATGGCTATTATTCAAATTTATGAAACAAACACTAATGCCAAAGATGAAGAAACTGAAGATTTTCTACCAACTTCTTCAGTCAGAAATCGATCAAACATGCAGTCAAATGCATTTATAATTACTGGCGAATAGAATGTAGAAATGATAAAGAAGAAGGATCAGTAGTTATAAACTATGGCCTTGGTGATACAAAAAATGATGGTGGAGATCTCATTATAGAATTTTGAAAGATCAATGACTTATTCATTGCAAATACCTTTTTTCAACAACGTAAGTGGTGACTATACACATGGACCTCACCATATAGAATACAGAGGAATCAAACTGACTACATCTGTTGTTGTTGTTGTTGTTAGGTGCCATAGAGTCAGTTCTGACTCATAGCAACCCTATGCACAACAGAACGAAACGCTGCCCAGTCCTGCACCATCCTTACAATCATTGTTATGCTTGAGCTTATTGTTGCAGCCACTGTGTCAATCCACCTTGTTGAGGGTCTTCCTCTTTTCTGCTGACCCTGTACTCCGCTAAGCATGACGTCCTTCTCCAGGGACTGATCCCTCCTGACAACATGTCCAAAGTGTGTAAGACGCAGTCTCACCATCCTTGCCTCTAAGGAGCACTGTGGCTGCACTTCTTCCTAGACAGATTTGTTCACTTTTTGGCAGTCCATGGGATATTCAATATTCTTCGCCGACACCAAAATCCAAAGGCGTCAACTCTTCTTCGATCTTCCTTATTTGTTGTCCAGCTTTCACATGCATATGATGCAATTGAAAATACCATGGCTTGGGTCAGGCGCACCTTAGTCTTCAGGGTGACATCTTTGCTCTTCAACACTTTGAAGAGGTCCTTTGCAGCAGATTCGTCCAGTGCAGTGCCTCTTTTGATTTCTTGACTGCTGCTTCCATGGCTGTTGATTGTGGATCCAAGTAAAATGAAATCCTTGACAACTTCAATCTTTTCTCCGTTTACCATGATGTTGCTCATTGGTCCAGTTGTGAGGATTTTTGTTTTCTTTATGTTGAGGTGTAATCCATACTGAAGGCTGTGGTCTTTGATCTTCATTAGTAAGTGTTTCAAGTCCTCTTCACTTTCTGCAAGCAAGGTTGTGTCATCTGCATAGCGCAGGGTGTTAATGAGCCTTCATCCAATCCGGATGCCCCGTTCTTCTTCATATAGTCCAGCTTCTTGGATTATTTGTTCAGCATACAGATTAAATAGGTATGGTGAAAGAATACAACCCTGACACACACCTTTTCTGACTTTAAACCAATCATTATCCCCTTGTTCTGTCCAAACAACTGCCTCTTGATCTATGTAAAGGTTCCTCATGAGCACAATTAAGTGTTCTGGAATTCCCATTGTTCGCAGTGTTATCCATAGTTTGTTATGATCCACACAGTTGAATGCCTTCGCATAGTCAATAAAACAGAGGTAAACATCCTTCTGGTATTCTCTGCTTTCAACCAGGATCCATCTGACATCAGCAATGATATTCCTGGTTCCACGTCCTCTTCTGAAACCGGCCTGAATTTCTGGCACTTCCCTGTTGATATACCCCTGCAGCCGTTTTTGAATGATCTTCAGCAAAATTTTGCTTGCATGTGGTATTAATGATTTAAAAAAACCTGCTGTGAGATATTAATGATATTGTTCTATAATTTCCATATTCGTTTGGATCACAGACTACATCTGTGGAAGGAGACTATTGGAAAAGCTCAACATCATCAGTTGGAAAAAGCCCAGGGGTCAACTGTGGAACAGACCATTGATTGCTCAAGGTCAAGTTGAAGCTGAAGAAAATTAAAATAAGTCCACGAGAGCCAAAATACAAACTTGAGTGTATCCCACCTGAATTTAGAGACCATCTCAAAAATAGAGTTGATGCATCGAACACTAATCATCAAAGGCCAGACAAGTTGTGGGATGACATCAAGGACATGAGCCATGAAGAAAGCAAAAGGTCATTAAAAAGACAGGAAAGAAAAAAGACCAAATGGGTGTCAGAAGAGACTCTGAAACTTACTCTTGAATGTAGAGCCAAAGCAAATGAAAGAAATGATGAAATAAAAGAGCTGAACAGAGAATTTCAAAGCACAGCTAGAAAAGACAAAGAAAAGTATTATAATGAAATGTACAAAGACCTGGAGTTAGAAAACCAAAAGGGAAAAACATACTCAGCACTTCTCAAGCTGAAAGAACTGAAGAAAAAATTCAGACCTCAGGTTGCAATACTGAACGATTCTATGGGCAAAATATTGAACAATACAGAAAGCACCAAAAGAAGATGGAAGGAATACAGAGTCATTGTACCAAAAAGAATTGGTTGACGTTCCATCATTTCAGAGGTAGCATACGATAAAGAATCCATGGTATTGAAGAAAGAAGTATAAACAGCACCGAAGGCATAGGTGAAAAAGGAGACTTCAGGAATTAACGGAATACCAACTGAGATGTCTCAACAAATGGATACCGACCTGAAAGTGCGCACCCTTCTATCTCAAGAAATTTGGAAGACAGCTATCTGGCCAACTGATTGGAAGAGATCCACATATGTGCCCATTTCAAAGAAAGATGATCCAAAAGAATGTGGGAATTATTAACAATATCATTAATATCACATGCAAGTAAATTTTCACTAAATTCATTGACAAGCAACTGCCAGAAAGTCAAGCTGAATTCAGAAGAGAACATGGAAAATGGGATATCATTGCTTATATCAGATGGATCTTGGCTGAAAGCAGAGAATGCCAGAAAAATGATTACCTAGGCACTGGGTACTGGGTATGTTTTGACAAAGGCATTTAACTGTGTGGATCATAACAAAATATGGTTAACATTTCGAAGAATGGGAATTCCAGAACACTTTATTGTGCTTATTGGGAGCCTGTTCATAAACCAAAACGCAGTCATTTGAATAGAACAAGGGATACCGAGTGGTTTAAATTCAGGAACTGTGTGTGTCAGGGTTGTGTCCTTTCACCATACTTATTCTACCTGTAAACTGAACAAATAATCTGAGAAGCTCTACTATATGAAGAAGGCAGCATCAGGATTGGAGGAAGACACATTAACAGCCTGCAATATGCACATTTCACAATCTTGCTTGCTGAAAATGAAGAGGACTTGAAGCACTTATTGATGAAGATCAAAGACTACAGCCTTCGGTATGAATCCTCACAATTGCATCAATAAGCAACATCATGATAAATGAAGAAAATTTTGAAGTTGTCAAAGATTTCATTTTACTTGGATCTACAAACAACACCCATGAAGGCGGCAGTCAAGAAATCAAAGGCGTATTGGGTGGGGTAAATCTACTGCAAAAGACCTCTTAAAAGTGTTAAAAAGCAAAGACGTTACCTTAAAGACTAAGCACCTGACCCTAGCCATGTTGTTTTCGATCGCCTCATAAGCATCCAAAAGCTGGGCAATGAATAAGGAAGACTGAAGAAGAACTGATGTCTTTGAATTCTGGCATTGGCAAAGAATATTGAACGTAGCATGGACTGCCAGAAAAACGAACAATTCTGTCTTTGAGGAAGTAGAGCCAGAATGCTTCTTAGAAGCAAGGATGGTGAAACTTTGTTTCAAGCACTTTGGACATGTTATAAAGAGGGAGCAGTCCCTGTAGAAGGACATCGTGCTTGGTAAAGTAGAAGGTCAGCAAAACAGAGGAAGGCCCTCAATGAAATGGATTGACACAGTGGCTGCAATGATGGGTTCAAGCACAGCAACAGTTGTGAGGGTAGTGTAGGACCAGGCAGCATTTCCTACTGTTGTACATAGGGTTGCTATGATTAGAAACTGACGGCATTTAACAACTGGGGTTATGTTTCTTATTAGACACAGGCCTGGTAGAAAAAAAAAAAAAAAAAAAACAGCAGTGATAAGCGGAATGAGAATTCTATAGGCTCCTAACTTTGAGGAAGCTAAAGTCCTACCTAAGGAGCAAGTTCCATGTCAATGGAATTTTAGAATTAAAATTAAAATGGCCCCCTTTTTATTCAGACTAAGTACCACGGTGTTGCAGCAGTTAAATGATCAGCTACTAACCAAAATGTTGGTACTTCTGCTACTATCCGTTGCCATTGAGTTGATTCCAACTCATAGCAACCCTGTAGGACACAGTAGAGCTGTCCCCATAGGGTTTCCAAGGAGTGACTGGTAGATTCGAACTGACAACCTTTCAGCCATAGCTCTAAAAATTGGTACTCCACTACTTTTCCTGGGGATACAGAAAGCCTATTAAGAGAATATTTACACTCGTAAGGGGTCACCTTGTAGGACAGGAGCCTTGGTTGTGCAGTGGTTAGGCACTTGGCTGTTAATGGAAAGGTCTGCAGTTCTAACCCACCAGTTGCTCCATGGGAAAAAAAATGTGACAGTCTGCTTCCATAAAGATTACAGCCTTGGAAACCCTGTGAGGCAGTTCTTTTCTGTCTTCTAAGGTCGCTATGAGTCGGAATCCACTTGCTGGCAATAGATTTTGTTTTTTTTATCTGGTAGGAAGTGTGGAAAACTATCTGGGAATGTTGAAGTTAGCTCTCCCCCCCCTTTTTTTCAATCAGATCATCCTGGGAACAAAATGCATTACCATGCCCTGTTCTTTTGTTTGTTTTATTTTTCCTTAATCTTTGCTCCCTAATGGCTATGAGTCGCTATGAGTCGGAATCAACTCGACGGCACTGGTTCTGGGTTAATGGCTCTTCACAAAAGTTCATTTCACAGGTTTTCTCGACCCCCTCAAACATTTCCCCTCCCTGTACCTTTACTTCCAAGCCCTTGGGTAGCTGTCAATACACAGTTTTGGGGACATAACCAGACTGAATGTAAATTTATGCTCAGTTGGGACCCCATTAAAAAAGTACTCTGGGCCTTAAAGAAAAGAGGGTTTGGTGGAATGAAATAACATAATGGATGCAGCGCATTCCCCCCCCCCCATACATGTCAATAGGCAACCAAAGGTCTCAAATAATAACCAAAGCATTTGCTAAAATATTCCCAACATCTTACATTAGAAGTCTGGGAGTGAATCAAAGTCTATTTTTCTATAAATATCCTAACAAGAAAAACAAATATCTCTGGAATATTATAACGTTCCTTTTTTTTCTTTTATTTGCATATTTACAATATTTAGATGGATATAAAAGTGAATGTTATGTATTTTCTGTCAAACGTGTGACAAAAAAGCAATTTTATTCTATAATCTGTCTTTGAAGAGAAAAGCTTTTGCTTAACCCATCAACTTTTCACATCTTTAGCTAGTCCATGAAGAACAGAAGGAAGGAATGAGAGAACGGTGGGAACAGCCATTGTGCTTTTGTAAAGATCTTTGCTCCATCTTGCTTACTCTGCAAAAGAAGAAAGAAATGATCAAACATTCAAAGTGTGATCTCCGGTGAAAGCTTCCTAGAGAGGGTTTTGTGAACACTGGTTTTGTGTTGTTCAAGCAGCAGTGACATCTGTGAGCACACTGGTGTCTCATTATCTCTTCTCTATTTTACCTACTGAACCAAAGGATATTAGGTTGAGGTCAGCCAGTGGTTGGTGTAAGCTCAGAGTTCTGTTAGACTCTTTGGAAAGCCAGTTAGCAGTCCTCTTTTTGGTTCCATTAATCAAAGATTAAAAGGAAAAAAAAAAATTAAAAAGGAAGCACCACTTTATTCTGTTCCTAAAACTATTTCCCAGGTCTCCTGTTATCCTGTCTTCCACTGACATCCATTTTCAGTAACTTACACTTGCTCTATCCTGGTTTATCTTACATAATTGCAAAACAAAAACAATAAAAAGGAGAAAGAGAAGCTTTTAAAATCAAATTGATTTAAATAGAAATATTTAGTACCATCTTGGCAAAGATAAAGTTATATTTACATATAATGCATATTACAGGAATGATAGCTTTGGGGACCATTATCTAGAGAATCTGAATAATTAAAAAAAAAAAGCCTATGCCTTTTTAAATTGTTTAAGCAATTCAGTTAGAAGCCATGGGCTCATGTAGTTGATAAGGCAGGCTGCAGGATACACACAAAAATCTATTTGTTTGTCCCAGCCAGACTTCATGACTGATAAATATTGCCCCAGCCATATTGCTTGTGCGGTGATCCACATCCATCAATAAAGCTACAGTTTGTTAACTACCTGAACAGAACAAAGCATAAAGGATACACTCAATAAATAGTGATTGACTGATTTCTAGATTCCATCGTTTGCTTTTATTTGTGATATACATAAATACAGATCACGATTTAGCCCAGAGTTCTTTTGGTAATTGTGGATCTATACTCTTGCTTCAGAATCTCCATATTTAGAAACCCAGCTATAAATACCATGACATTTATTTTTCAGGTTGTTAAAATTATTGTCCATGCGCATAGATTCCAGCATAATGAATTTCTATTGCATTTCTGTCTGTTTCTTTCCAAATCCATAGAAGGCAGAAAGCATGACTGGAATATTTAAAGAGAAACTTTGCATGCCAATACAGCAAAAGAAAAATGATAAAACCCAAAGTAAATCAATGTTAAATATTTCCTCTTAAAAAAGGGTCGTAATGTTTTACCTCTTGAAAATAAGAGATAAAGATCCTTTGTTGTACAAGAAAAAAAAAAAAAACCCACTGCCATCAAGTCGATTCCAACTCATAGCGACCTTATAAAACAGAGTAGAACTGCCCCCATAGAGTTTCCAAGGAGCACCTGGTGGATTAGAACTGCTGACCCTTTGGTTAACGGCTGTAGCTCTTAACCACTATGCCAACAGGGTTTCCTATACAAGAGTCCCACTACCCACTGCCGTCGAGCCAATTCATAGTAGCACATAATGTAGGGACCAAAAGTCACAAACTGAGCCACCTTTGAGGGCTGGGAGGGACAAATAAGCACATGAAGCAGAATGCAAGATAATAGAGAATGCATTGGGAGTGGCCGTGGGTGAATATGGTGACCTGAAGAGTGGATGGGCCACGTGAAAGTGTTCAAATAACTAATGGAAAGCAAAACAGAAAACAATATGCTGGACAAACAAAATCATGAGAGATTATTTGTTGGCATTCTTCTGCCTACTGGCAGCCAGATTTAGACCAATGATCTTAATGTCTAAAGTGTTGTCTTAGAAATGATGCTTAAGTGTGTGTTATGGATTGAATTGTATCCTCCCAAAATATGTGCTGCAATTCTAACCCCTTTACCTGTAAATATAACCCTGTTTTGAAATATAGGTTTTTTTTGTTATATTAATGAGATCATACCAGAGTAGGTGGGCCCTAAACCTAATAACTGCTGAATTATAAAAAGAATAGAATAGACACAGAGAAATGCAAGGGGAGGACAGAGGGCGTCAACATACGAAGAAATGCCAAGGATTGCCAGCAAACACCAGAACCTTAGAAAGAGGATCACAGAAAGAATCATGGTCTGAGACCATAATTTGAACCTGTAGCCTCCAGAACAGATAGATAATAATTTTTTTTTGTTCTTTAAAGCCATCCCTGTGTGCTATTTCTGTTACAGCTGCACTAGGTAACTAAGACACTGTGTTAAGATTATATCTGTAACTAGATTTTGATATCTTAGAGGAAATCTAGTGTAGTTAATTTACTGTTGTATCTCTCCAGCTACTTAGTGTCTACCTCAGACTATTTGCTCATTAATTTACCACCCTATCAAATAAAATGTTTAAATATAATTGTAGTATTAGTTCCCTAGTTTATTTTTACAGCTTCTTTTGGGCGGGGTGGGGGGGAGGGCTAATTAATTGCATCCCCTCTCATTGATTAAATTAGATTTTCCACAAATTAAAAACTACGTATAACCAAACAAAAATACCAAGCCTGTTGCTGTTGAGTCGATTCAGACTCATTGTGACCCTATAGCACAGAATAGAACTGCCCCATAGAGTTTCCAAAGAACACCTGGTGGATTCAAACTGCTGACCTTCTGGTTAGCAGCCGTAGCACTTAACCACTACGCCAATACTCTAAGTAAATTAATCCCTCCATGAATTATAGATATTAGTATCTTAAGAAATTTATAGTCTGCATTTTTATTAGTGCATTTGCTTTAAAAGAAACACTGAGGTCAATTCATTCATCAATGGATTAAAGCAAATTTCATGAAAAGTTTCATACCAGAGGCCTGCAATGTCCTTGTTACTCCCACCGCATCTTCTAGTCTCCTTACCTCGCCCACAACACACACACACACTTGAAACCTAAATACTAATACTACCTGAAATTGGAATCAGTAGTAGGCAGAACAAAACTTTAATTACAACACAAAGGCTGATTAGTTTTACAAGCTTATCCGTAAATACCATTTTGAGTTTTATAAGGACACCTTAAAACTGAGGCACCTGGCATGACTAAACATCTGACACAGGTATGGAAGCAAACTCCCCTTTGCCCTAGATCGGGCTTCTACTTTCAGAATATGTGCACCTACCCCCTTGAACGAATAAATACGTGGTTATGTTTACTTAAGATTGTGATAAAAAATATTCTGTTCTTAGAGACAATGCTCATTGCTGATGTATGACAAAGTTATAGTTTATGGTTAACATGCTCTAGAGAGAGAATGAAGAGAATGTTTCCTGAAAAGATGTTTATCTAAGATTGCTCTCAGAAAATTGCTTACTCAGTCTGTGACTAACTGATATTCCAAAAGGTATACTTGTGATTCATGTATAGTCCCCAGACCTCTCCATAAAAATCTCTCTCCCCTTTCGGACTTCACAGCATTTGTTATTTTTCCAAGTGTATGGCCCGTTTTGGCTGTCAAAAATCCATAGTAAAACTCTATCATTTCTCTCTTTACAGAGTTCTTGTTATTTTACGCACTTTGACAGGGTCAACTATATCAGCTCTTAAGGAGCCCTGGTGGCACAATGGTTAAAGCGCTCAGCTTCTAACTGAAAAGTCAATGGTTTGAACACGCCAGCTACTCCATGGCAGAAAGATGTGGCAGTTGGCTTCCATAAAGATTTCGGCCTTGGAAACTCTATGGGACAGTTCTACTCTGTCCTATAGGGTCATTATGAGTCAGAATCAGCTCGACAAGAATGGTTATATACCAGCCCTTCTTCCTATCCTTTTGTGCATTCTATCACTGTCATTCCTATATAATTCTCTATCCTTGTCATCCTTTCACTAACCCCTCTTACTGGGCCATCTGTGTTCCTGTTCTATTAAAGCAATATTTTCTACCTTTTCTGTTGTATTCTTTCTACTTTTGTTCATAACTGAAATAGTTTTTTTCCAATGTAACCAACAACCATTTTCACTATGACTTGACTTAGATTCCACTATGACTTGGATTAGAAAGTGAGGTATATAAGCCATCCTCTTCCTTGTAGCTCTCTGATTTTCACACAATTGTTTTATGAATTTCCCTCAATGTTTGCTATTTTAAGCAAATCATGCTTTCTTCAGTTATTTTAGCTCACTGACTACAGTCATTTACTCCCTCCAAGCCCTTGGCATTTCCATAGTACTTTCCCTATCTTCATGATTTTTAAACTATTCTCTCAGTCAATTATCCTCAATTTTAATAATCTCCGCCCCATGATGTGGTAGCTAGCTGAATGTAGCCATATGATCTTTGGTCTCATGTTCACTTAGAAACATACTGTCTCCAAGATTTTGCTCTCTTTAGTGTTGCTCAGGGCACAACATTATGTTCTTGTACTTCTTTCCCACTTAATTGTAAACCTCTAGTCACCCACGTGTCTCTCAGTTTGTCGTACTGTGGAGACTTGCGTGTTGGTGTGATGCTCAAGCTATGCCACTGGTATTCTGATACCAGCAGGGTCACCCAAGGAGGACAGGTTTCAGCTGTGCTTCCAGACTAAGACAGACTAGGAAGAAGGACCCAGAAGTCTACTTCTGAAAATTATTAGCCAGTGAAAACCTTATGAATAGCAGTGGAACACTGTCTGATATAGTACTGGAAGATGAGCCCCTCAGGTTGGAAGGCTCTCAGAAGATGACTGGGGAAGAGCTGCCTCCTCAAAGTAGAGTTGATCTTAATGACGTGGATGGAGTAAAGCTTTCAGGACCTTCATTTCTGATGTGGCACGACTCAAAAGGAGGAGAAACAGCTGCAAACATCCAGTAATAATCGGAACCTGGAATGTACAAAGTATGAATCTAGGAACATTGGAAATCGTCAAAAATGAAATGGAACACATAAACATCGATATCCTAGGCATTAGTGAGCTGAAATGGACTGGTATTGGCCATTTCGAATCAGACAGTCATATAGTCTACTATGCTGGGAACGACAACTTGAAGAAGAATAGTGTTGCCCATTTTGAAATCCAGTTGACTTACTTAGTTTATAGAAAAATGTTAGGATTGTTTTTCCTCTTTACATTTTTACTGTAATAAATTTTCTCAAAGCTGTGAATTGAACTTGCCACTATGTAGATATGTAAGGGCTGGTGAGTGGAATACATGGAAAGGCAGGAAATGACTTCTATTATTTCAGGATTTTCTATTACTGAGGGCCCTGGTGGCAGCACTTGGCTGCTAACTGTAAGACTGGCTACCTTCCCTGGGAGAAAAGACCTGGCCATCAGCTTCCTTAAAGATTACAGCCTAGGAAACCTATGGAGCAGTTCTACTCTGCCACATGGGGTCACTATGAGTTGGATTTGACTGGATGGCACCTAAAAACAAAAACTACCTATAACCTAGGAGTGTGATAACTTAACTTTCAGAGAACCATAGTCATCACATGATCACACCAGAAACGTTGAGAGATTCCAGTGACTAGAGTAAAGCAGTATCTTCAATTTCTAAATATTAACCCAAAAGTAGACAGGTAGATATTGACTGTAAGAGTTGCTAACTTTTCTGAACAAACAAAGATTTATGAACCTAGCATAGTTCATAAGAATTGTAATGAGAATTACAAGTGTTTCTAAGTATTCAATTTAAAAAAAGCATATTTTTTAGATTTTGGTGAGAAGTTTCTAAAAACGTGAACATGACTGAACTATAGGAACTTTAAGAAACTGAAGAAGAATGCTAATGAAACACTAGAGTAATTAAACAGAAGAGGCAAAAAGAAACTCCTCTGCAGTGCAAACAAACATCAGATAAACGGGGAAAAATTGGAAATGGCATGTGGAAAAACCACAGAACAAACCACAAAGAAGTATTGGTTGTGAACGACCACTAAGCTACAGCCATGCGGGAAAAAAACCTAAACTAAGATGGCACTACAAAGAGAGATACTAGATATTAGTTAAACACATTTATATAAGCAATGGGATTATTAACTTATGTAAATTGAAATATACAAATAAATAAATAATATGAAATATTATTTATTTCATATTATAAAATGTAAATTGAAATATACAAATAAATAAATAATATGAAATATTAATAATAAATATTAAAAACCCAAAAAACCAAACCCATTGCCATCAAGTCGATTCCAGCTCATAGTGACCCTATAGGACAGGATAGTTAGGTGGAGTTTCCAAGGAGCACCTGGTGGATTCAAATTGCCAACTTTTTGGGGGGGGGGGTTAGCAGCCACAACACTTAACCACTATGGCACCAGGGTTTCCCTATGCCACCAGGGTTTCCAAATATTAAGACTTGCTAAATGGCACATAGTCCAAGGAAAATATGTATGTTATCATTCAACCAAAGCAATGCCTTTAATACAATAGAATATCTACAATTAATCTTGCTATTGTTGGGTGCCATAAATTAATTAAATGTACAACTACTGACTCATAAAACATTACTAAACTCTGACTGCTGAGCAAATTAAGGAAAAGACTAGAAAATCTTCCAGAATAAGAAGCCTAGATAGTACACAAAATGGAGAAATGATTTATTTGCATTCCATAGTGGGGGGGGGTGGGGAATCTTCCTTTTAAGTCTAACACCTTTTTTACTTTAACCACCAGGAGGTTAGAAATTATGCTTCTTTTCCCCCCTTGGTTTTTAAAGGCTTACCCAGTGTGTAATAAGCACTCTCCAATATTTTGAATGATGTTGATGCCTATTAAGGCAGTTATTCAACAACGCAGATCATATTTGTGTATTTATTCTAAATTCCCATGAAAAGCAATGTATCCCATTTAAATCTGTTGTCTTTAGAAACTATGTTCACTCTCAGGTCTCAAAGGAAACATGAGTCTGTGATGCCAATATCACATTTACTCTTGGATTTTTTTCCCTGCTGGACTATCTGCCAACTTCACCCAACACATGCTCACACCACTACAGCTGACCCAAACTTAAGAATTCGTATGCCAAAACATTTACATGCTTCAGCAACGTAACAAAGGTTTTACTCAGATCATTCTACAGCGCTAAGTGAAGGTTGACACGATCATTAGTCTATAAAGAAGAGCATATGGAAGACATCTTTACTTTCTAGTGTCTATCTGTTTGCCCCTAGCATTGAATTACAAAAACTTAGTTAAGCCACAACAGTCTTCTAAGCTGTGGGAGAAGTCTGCTAGGATTCCAAGAAGAGATATTGTTTTACATTATACTGAGGTACATTTGTTCTTATTTAATTACAAAAAACATACACTCATTTGGGTTATTGGTCATGAACCTGACAATGGGAGAAGGTATGGTTATAAAATAAGAACAGGAAGAATCACACAGCCCGAGGAAGAGAACACAGTGAGATATGTATCTTCTTTTGAACAAGATTTCTAGTATTTTCTTGTTTATTATTCAATATGGGGGATCTTAGTTATGCCATTTTTATGTCTTTTAAAAAACGGCCTCCCTCAGGGAAGCATATGAGGCAACTGAAAGCAATCCTGAAGGCCAAAGTGAATTAAAACTATTTGCTGACTTAATTACTTAATGCATGCCTACTATTGCGCTAAGCGTTGTGAAAAGACAAGGTAAAAACCAGTGACCTTGCCTTAAATTTACAGATTACGTGGGCAATCATCTTTTTAATCATAATATAGACTCATTAGCTATTTAACAATGTTAATGCCTTTATTTATTTGGTAATCTATTGACAAGTCCTTGTAAAATGACTGAAATTATTTAAAAAACCCACCAAACATAATACCTGCCTGGATAAGTTTGTGATGCCATTCCCAGAAGCAGATGAGATGCATAATTCTTGATTCTATCAGCAAATTCTAAAGCTGCCCAAAGTGATGATAATCTACAATGTTTCCTCTTTTCCTGGATCACACTAATGTTAGGGAAATAGTAGGAGCTTTTTATAAAGTTTTTGTTGATAAAAAAAAATCATATATGAGATTTTGGCTCTTAAACGATTTTTTCACCCTCTAAACCTGAGTGTTAAAGACTTTTCTGGTTGCATCTGATGTGGAATGATTTCTACTGTTCCTATAAAAAAGAGTTAAGTGTCATTGATTCATTTTTCCGGGTTTTCAGTTAATCTGCCTTTTTTAAAATTATTTGTATTTTATTGAATGTGGTCTCATGTTAGTCTCTACATGAAAGAATTTATTTTCTCCTTGTTTCATTCGTTTGGACTTCCTAGACCTCAGCTCCTGAATCTGTTGAAAGAGAATAAAACAGGTCTTGCAATTGACCTCACTTGCCTCAGAAATCCCTGGAAAGAATAGGTGAGATTCTGTTTAGTGGTGAAGTAGCTTCACACAGCATTGGGTGCCAGGAGATCTATGTTCTAATCCTGCCTACAGAGTGTTTGTGACCTTAATTTTCCCATAAGGGGGAATCAGAGACAGGTGGGGAGAGTGGATGATTTATATCATGGATGGTGCTGGAAGTAGCTGTGTAGAAGTGTTCTGAGGCTCTGTCATGATGTAGTTGAAGTGAGATGATGGATTGATGCCACGGGGTGCGGTGGAGGACTGGGGTCGTAGGGGCCTAGAATTTGTCATCCATGATCTATGTGCCAGGTACTAATCTAGATGCTGGGAATAAAAACAGTGACTATGACACAGCCCCTGACTTCTAGGAGCTCAGTCCAGAGAAAGGAAAATAGACAGATCAATGGACATGACCTTTTGCTGTTGTTAGTTGCCCTCGAGTCAGTCCTATGCCATCTTCACGATCACTGGTATGTTTGAGTCCGTTATTGCAGCCGTTGTGTCAGTCTATCTCATTGAGAGTTTCCCTCACCCCTGCTTGCCCTCCACTTTACCAAACATGATATATCCTTCTCCAGTGATCAGCCCCTCTTGATGGCAGCTCCAAAGCAAGCAAGTCAAAGTCTCAGGCAATATTCTGTTATCCATAAGGTTTTCACTGGCTAATTTGAAGAAGTGTATCAGCAGGCCTTTCTTTCTAAATTAATCCAGATTTAAGATTAAGATTTTCAAAGTTCGTATTTCCTGTGTGCTGTAGGCTATGAACTTGAGAGAGAGTGGGCAGAGGGAAGAATTGAAAAGTAGCGGGAAATGCACTATTTGCCTTCTCTTTTTAAAAGTGCTCTTTCCCATGTGTGTATTTGGAGCTATTTTGTAAACCATCTTCAGTCTTTTTACCCTTTTGTGCAGTCAGATTTTTTTTTTGTTTTTTTAATAGTTGTTTGAATGAAAGCTATATATCTGATGTTATTTAGTTCAGAATTTTGTTTTTGAAGTTAGTTCTCTCAGAGAAAATTTGGAATAGATTCAATGTAAAACATTTTCTGGAGTAGATACCATACTCAACACTAAACAGTTGTCTTATTTTCCTTAGAAAGTATAAGGCTTGTATTTGTTAAAATAGCAACAACAACGATAATAATAAATTGATGATTTATATATCCTTCTGTCCTTTTTTTTTAATTTTATTGCATTTTAGGTGAAAGATTACAGTGCAAATTGGTTTCTCATTCAAAAATTTATATAAAAATTGTCTTGTGAGATTAGTCGTAATGCTCACAATGTGTCAGCACTCTCTCCCTTTTCCTTTACATCCCAGGTGCCCCATGTCCATTCATCCAGGCTTCCTGTCCCTTCCTGTCTTTTCGTCTTCTTTTGGGCAGGTGTTACCCATTTGGTTTCGTACACTTGATTGAACTAAGAAACAGGATCCCCACGTGTGTTATTATTTGCTATGTAGGTCTGACTAATCTTTGGCTAAAACATGGACTTTGGGAATGGCTTCAGTTCTAAGTTATCAGGGGGTTCAGAGGCCATAGCCTTGGGGGTTCCTACAGTCTCTGTGACCCCAGTAAATCTGGTCTTTTTGTGTGAGTTTGAATTTTGTTCTACATTTTTCTCCTGCTCTGTCCAGGACCCTCTGTCCCTGTGGTAGCCAGGCACCATCTGGTTCTTCTGGGCTCAGGCTGGTGGAGGCTGTGGTTCATTAGTCCTTCGGACTGATATTTTTCCTTTGTCTTTGGTTTTCTTCATTCTCCTTTGCTCTGAACATAATGGGACCAATAGATGTATCTTAGATGGCCACTCACAAGTTTTAAGACCCCAGACACTACTTACCAAAGTAAAATGTAGAACATTTTCTTTATGAACTGTTTTGCCAATTGATGTAGATGTCCCCTGAAACCATGGCTCCCAGCCCTTAGCCTCAGTAACTCAGCCCCTCAAAGTGTTTAGATGTGTCTAGGAAGTTTCTATGACTTTGCCTTGGTCAAGTTGTGCTGATTTCCCTATATTGTGTGTTGTCTTTCCTTTCACCAAAGTTAATACTTGTCTACTATCTAGTTAGTGATTTCCCCTCCCCAAAGTTTCCCTCCCTGGTAACCATCAAAGATTTTTTTTTTCTTTGTGTAACCCTTTTTTTTGGGTTTTTCAATAGCGATCTCATACAATATTTGTCCTTTTGTGATTGACTTACTTCACTCAGCATAATGCCCCCATATTCATACATGTTGTGGGTTGCTTCACAGATTCATCATTGTTCTTTATCGTTGCACGGTATTCCTTTGTGTGTATGTACTATAGTTTGTTTATCCATTCATCTGTTGATGGGCACTTAGGTTGTTCCTCTCATTTTGCTATTTTGGACAATGCTGCAATGAAAATGGGTGTGCATATGTCTATTCACGTGACAGCTCTTATCTCTCTAGGATGGCTCTTGTTCCTAGGAGTACAATTGCTAGATCGTACGGCATTTCTATTTCTAACTTTAGAAGGAGCTGCCATATTGTTTTCCGTAGTGGTTATACCATTTTACATCACCACCAGCAGTACGTAAGAGTTCCAATCACCCCAAAATCTCTCCAACACTTGTTATTTTCTGTTTCTTTGATTAGTGCTTGTAATGTTGAGGTGAGATGGTATCTCATTGTAGTTTTCATTTACACTTCTCCAATGGCTAATTGTATAGAAGGAAGAAGTCCAAGCTGCACTGAAGGCTTTGGCAAAATTGTGGCTCCAAGAATTGATGAAATACCAACTGAGATGTTTCAACAAACGGATGCAGTGCTGAAAGTGCCCACTTTTCTATGCCAACCTGGCCAACTGACTGGAAAAGATCCATATTTATGCCTGTCCCCAAGAGGGGTGATCCAAGTGAATGTGGAAATTATCAGACAATATCATTAATATCACACTCAAGTAAAACTTTGCTGAAGATCATTCAAAAGTGGCTGCAGCAGTTTATGGACATGAAACTGCCAGCAATTCCAGCCAGATTCAGGAGAGGACATGGAACCAGGGATATCATAGCTGATGTCAGATGGATCCTGGGTAAAAGCAGAGAATACCAGAAAGATGATTATTTCTGTTTTACTGACAAAGGCATTTGACTGTGTGGATCATAACAAATTATAGATAACATTGCAAGAATGGGAATTCCAGAACACTTAATTGTGCCCCTGAGGAACCTGTACATAGATCAAGAGGAAGTTGTTTGAACAGAACAAGGGGTACTGTGTGGTTTAAAGTCAGGATAGGCATGCATCAGAGTTGTACCCTTTCACCACACGTATTCAGTCTGTATGCTGAGCAAATAATCTGAGAAGCTGGAGTATATGAAGAAGAATGGAACATCAGGATTGGAGGAAGACTCGTTAACAACCTGTGATATGCAGATGATACAACCTTGCTTGCTGGAAGTGAAAAAGACTTGAAGCACTTACTGATGAAGATCAAAGACAAAAGCCTTCAGTATGGATTACACCTCAACATAAAGAAAACAAAAATTCTCGTAACTGGGCCAGTAAGCAACATCGTGATCAACAGAGAAAAGATTGAAGTTGTCAAGGATTTCATTTTTCTTAAATCCACAATCAGCACCCAGGGAAGCAGCAGTCAGGAAATCAAACGATGTATTGCATTGGGTAGATCTGCTGCAAAAGACCACTTTAAAGTATCGAAAAGCAAAGACGTAACCTTGAAGACTAAGGTGCACCTTACACAAACAATAGTGTTTTCAATTGCCTCATATGCATGCAGAAGCTGGACTAAGAATATGAAGACCAAAGAGGAATTGAAGCCTTTGTGTTGTGGTGCTGGTAAAGAATATTGAATATACCATGGACTGCCAGAAGAACAAACAAGTCTGTCTTAGAAGAAGTACAACCAGAGTGCTCCTTAGAAGCAAGAATGGGGAGACTATGTCTCACATACTTTGGACATGTTATCAAGAGGGATCAGTCCCTGCAAAAGGACATCATGCTTGATAGAGTAGAGAGGGTCATCGAAAAAGAGGAAGACCTTCAAGGAGATGGACTGACACAGTGGCTGCAACAATGGCTCAGCATAACAAGGATTGTGAGGATGGTGCAGGACCAGGCAGTGTTTCCTTCTGTTGTATATAGGGACACTATGAGTAGCAACTGACTCGAGGGCACCTAACAACCGTAACAACAAAAGGCTAATGATGGTATTTCCTCAGGAGTCTGTGGGCTGCCTGAATGTTTTCTTTGCTGAAGTGTCTTTTCATATCCTTTGCTCATTTTTTAATTGGATTGTTTTTGTTGTTGTTGTTGTTGAGGTGTTCTATAGATTTGAAGATCACACCCTTGCTGGATATGTCGTAGCCAAAAATTTTTCCCCAGTCTGTAGCTCCTCTTTTACTCTTTTGGTGAAGTCTTTTGATGAGGATAAGTGTTAAATTTTTAGGAGCCCCCAGTTATCTAGTGTCTCTTCTGGTATTTATGCGTTGCTAGTTATGGTTTGTATTCTATTTATGCCATGTATTAGGGACCCTAGAGCTGTCCCCATTTTTTCTTCCATGACCTCTATCATTTTGCCTTTTATATTTAAGTGTTTGATCCATTCTGAGTTAGTTTTTGTGTATGGTGTGAAGTATGGGTTCTGTTTTATTTTTTTTAGAGATAGACATCCAGTTTTGCCAGTACCATTTTTTAAAAATACTGCCTTGTTCCCATTTAATGGACTTCAGCCCTTTGTCAAAAATCAGCTGGCAATAGGTGAACGGATTTACATTCCAGTTCTCAATTCTGTTCCGTTGGTCCATGTGTCTGTCCCTGTACCAGTACCTGACTGCTGTGGCTGTATAGTAAGTTCTGATATCAGGTAGTGTGAGGCCTCCTACTTCGTTTTTTTCTTCAGTAATGCTTATCTGGTGTTCCTTTCCTTTTCATATAAAGTTGGTGATTAGTTTTTGCATCTCATTAAAGAATGCTGGTGGTATTTGGATCGAGAATGCATTTTATCTGTAAATCGCTTTGGGTAGAATTGACATTTTCACAATTTTGAGTCTTTACATCCCATGAGTGGAGCCCTGGTGGCACAGTGCATAAGAGCTATGGCTGCTAACCAAAAGATTGGCAGTTCGAATCCACCTGCTGCTCCTTGGAAACCCTATGGGACAGTTCTACTTTGTCCTACAGGGTTGCTATGAGTCAGAATCTGCTCGACAGCAATGGGGTTGGTTTGTTTTTTTGCATTCATGAGTATGGTATATATTTCCATTTATGAAGGTCTCTTTTGGTTTCTTGCAGTAGTGTTTTATAATTTTCTTGGTATAGGTCTTTTATGTCCCTAGTTAGATTTATTCCTAAGTATCTTTTCTTTTTTAATTTTTTCTTCTTAGAGACTATTATAAACAGTGCTGTTTTCTTTATTTCCTTTTCGAAGTTCCCTGTGTTGGTGTATAGGAATCTAACTCCTTTTTGTATGTTGATCTTGTATCCTGTTTCTCTGCTGAATCTTTCTATTAGTTCCAGTAGTTTTCTTGTGGAATCTTGGGGGTACTCTATGTATAGGATCATATCACCTGTGAATAGGGATAGTTTTACTTCTTCCTTTCCAATTTGGATGCCCTTCTTTTTTTCTTGCCTTTTTGTTCTAACTCATACTTTTGGCACAACGTTAAATAGGAATGATGACAAAGGTTATCCTTGTCTTGTTCCCGTTCTCAAGGGGAATGCCTTCAGCGTCTTTCCATTAAGAATTATAGAACTATGTTTGCTAAGCAAAAAGGTCAGCAGTTGGAATCCACCAGATGCTCCTTGGAAACTCTATGGGGCAATTCTACTCTGTTCTATAGTGTTGCTATGAATCAGAATCGACTCGACGGCAACGATTTTTTTTTGGTTGGTTTTGTATAGATGCCCTTTATTATACTGAGGAATTTCCCTTCTTCCTATTTTCTTTTTTATTGAGAGTTTTTAACAGGAATGGTTGTTGTACCTTATCAAATGCCTTTTCTGTGTTCGTTGAGATGATTATGTGATTCTTTTGTTCTACTTATGTGGCTGATTGATTTTCTAATGTCGAACTATCGTTGCATCCTAGTATGAATCCCACTTGGTTGTGCTGTATTATTTCTTGATATGATTCTGAATTCTGTTGGCTAGAATTTTGTTGAAAATATTTGCATCTATACTCATGAGACATATTGGTTTGTAATTTTCTTTTTCTGTGATGTCAGCCCGGCTTTGGTGTCAGGGTTATGCTGGCTTCATAGAATGAATTCAGGAGCATCCCTTCCCTTTCTACGCTTTGAAATAGCTTGAGTTACATTGGTGTGAGCTCTTCTCTGAATGCTTGGTAGAATTTTCCAGTGAAGATGTCTCTCCAGGTTTTTGGTTTTTTTTTGGGGGGGAGGGGGAGGAGCTATTCTTCTATCTCTTCTCTTGTTATGGATCTGTTCAGATTTTCTATCTCAGTTTGTGCTAGTTTAGGTAGGTAGTGTGTTTCTCATAATTTGTCCATTTCCTCTAGGTTTTCAACTTTGGTGAAGTACAATTTTTCATAGTATTCTCTTATGATCTTTTTATATTTCTGTGGCTCTGTTGTAAAATCCCCCATCTTACTTATTATTTGGGTTATTTCCTTCCTCTTCTGTTTTCTTTTGTCAGTTTGGCCCATGGTTTGTTGATTTTGTTGATCTTTTCCAAGAACCAGCTTTTCGTCTTGTTGATTCTTTCTATTTTTTTCTGTTACCTATTTAATTTATTTCTGCTCTTATCTTTATTACTTCCTTTCTTCTAGTGGCTGTGGCCTTCTTTTGCTGTTCTCTTTCTAGTTGTTTGAGTTATGGGACTAACATTTAGATTTTGGCTGTTCTTTTTTGATGTGTATGTTTATTGCTGTAAATTGACCCCTGAGCACTGCCTTTGCCAAAGGTTTTGGTATGATGTGATTTCATTCTCATTTGATTCTAGGAATATTTTTATTCCATCTTTAATTTCCTCTATTACCCAGTGATTTTTAAGCAAGATGTTATTCAGTTTCCATGTTTTTGAATTTTTTCCCTTGCTCTTATTGTTATTAATTTCTTCTTTTATGGCTTTGTGATAAGAGAAGATGCTTTGTATTAACTCAGTGTTTTGGATTTTGTTGAGGGTTGCTTTGTGACCTAAGATGTGATCTATTCTGAAGATTGTTCCATGTGCATTTGAAAAGAATCTGTACTTTGCTACTGTTGGGTGGAGTGTTCTACTCATGTCTATGAGGTCAAGTTGGTTGACTGTGGCCTTTAGGTCTTCTGTTTCTTTGTTGATGGTTTTTCTTGATGTTTTGTCCTTTACCAAGAGTGGTAAATAAGCCTACTCTTATTATGGCACTGCCAATTTTTTTTTCAGTGCTGTTAGAGTTTGTTTTATGTATTTTGGAGCCCTGCCATTAGATGTGTAGATATTTATTATGCTTTGTATTATTACAATATTTTGGATTTTATTGATGGTAACTTTGTGGCCTAAAATGTGGACTATTCTGAAGAATGTTCTGTGTGCATTAAAAAAAAGAATGTATACTTTGATTTTTACTATATTTATGTCTCTGTGTCTAAGGTGTGTCTCTTGCAGACAGTATATTTATGCGTCACTCTTTGTTATCCATTCTGGCACTCTCTGTCTCTTTACAGGAATGTCTAAGCCATTTATATTCAGTGTGATTATTGTTAGGGATGAGTTTATTGCTGTCATATTTTTATGCTTTTTTTTTTTTTCTGTTGTGACTTTTTTTTTTAAGTCTTACTTTCCTATGCTGAGTTCCTTTTTTTGTGTGTGTGAATTCAGCAGCCATCTGGGTGGTGAAAAGCAGGGGCAGTGCAGGCCTGGTGAGGTGGTGGGCTGTGACAACATGACAAATGATCGCAGGGAGGGGGTGTGTCATACAGGTCTAGATGAGGGGAAGGAAGAAAAGAGAGAGAGAAAAAAAGGTAGGTGGTGGGTGGAGGCAAAGTAGGCCTGGGGGCCAACGGGAAAATAGGGAGGTGGCCTATGGGGCTAGGTGAGAGGTAGAAAGTGGTGGATCAGTAGCTCTCTAGCCCTGGTGGTGTGGCATGGCCCAGTGGGAAATGGGAAAAGTGGCACATAAGGCTAGGTGGGAGGAAGATGGATAAAAGAAAAAAAGAGAAAAAGTAGCACAGCAGGGGTTGGTGGGTGGAGGTAGGGTGACTTGGAGTGGTGGTGGGCTGGCGGCTCTCTAGCCATGGTAGTGAGGCATGACATGGCAGAAAGGGCTAGAAGTGGTGTACAGGGCTAGATGGGAGGGAGAAAGAAAAAGAAGAAAAGAAAAAAAAGTAAGAAAAAACAAAATAGCACAGCAGGAGCAAGCAGTTGGAGGTGTGGAAGATGGCAGTCCAGTGGCTCTCTACTTGTGGTAATGCAGTATGGCCAGGCAGGAAGGAGGTGAGGTGGCATATGGGGCTAAGTGGGGTGGAGAAAGAAAAGAAAAATAGGGGAAAAAATGGCACCATGGAAGCTAGCAAGTGGGGGTGGGCATGAAAAAAGCAATGGAGGGCTGATGCCTCTCTACCCATGGCAGTGCAGCATAGCCCAGCGGGAAGCGGTAGATGTCTCATACTGGGCTAGGTGGGAGAGAGAAAGAAAAGAAAGAAAGGGGGAAAAATGGCATGGCAGGAGGTGGTGGGTAGAGGCAGAGTAGACCTGGGGTGATAGTGGACCAGTAGCTCTCCAGCTGAGCAACACAGCATAGCCCATGGGGAAGGGCTGAGGGTGGCATATGGGCCTAGGTGGGAGGGAGAAACAAAAGGAAGAAAGGAGAAAAAAAAAAAAAAAAAATATATATATATATATATATATATAGTGTTGCAAGAACTGGTGGGTGGGGGTGAGAGGGACCCAAGGTTATGGCAAACTGGTAGCTCTCTAGCTAAGCAGTGCAGTGTGGCCCATCAGGGATGGGTGGGGGTGGCACTCAGGGCAGAATGGTAAGGGCAAGAACGCGTGTTTCTTTGATCACTGGGTACTCCGTCTCCTGTTGGGAGCTTTGTGAAGTTTTCTTCACATACCCTGTGTCTGGGGTCATTGCTGGCTGTGTGCCAAGACAATGATGCTATGTCTTGTCAGTTAGCAGGGGACCTCCACTCTGTATCTCTTATTGCTCTCTGTTTTCTTTCAGTTTCTTCTTCCATCTGGTGTTTGGTCTAGTTCTTTATTCCTTCATTTGATGCTTAGGGTTCCTGAATTTATGTTTGTACTTGTTTTACTTAGTTTTTTGGGTCTTTGCTGCAGAGGGACAGCATGACGTGTCTGTCTAGGGTGCCATGTTGGATCTGCCTCTGTCCCTTTGTCTTTAAGTTACATTTGTTGCTGGAACTCCAGGTGCTATTTTAATGCTCACTCTGGACATTGTTCAGGAATTAAATACAGTAAGATCTTATGGAAGTTGGAATATAATAGAGATGTTCTATTCAGTTTTTCCATAGTCCATGGAAACCTTGAGCTCTTTCCCACCTCTCTTTCTTTTTATCTCTGGTTTCAAACACATATTTATTTACAGTGACTTTGAAAGCCAATATGATGGGCTTGAATCCTGGATCTTCTACATTCTGACTCTACAACCTTGGACACATTACATACTGTTTCTGAACCTCAGTTTTTCATGTGTACATGTGAAAAATAACTTAAGAGTACATGTGAAGAATAAATGTAATCATAAACAGAAAGCACCAGACTTAAAGTAAGTACCCCCAAAATAAAGGTTACTTTCCATATTCTTTCTCTAAAAGCTTTATCTGAGAACCAAAACCTGGAGAATTTCCATTTTTAAAGAGCGTTTTGTATAACTTGAAAATTCAAAGGAAGCACTCTCTATTCTGGGTGCTTATGCCATTTGGACATACGCATAGAAAAATGTTGCGATAGAGGCTTCTGCAGAGTACCCTTCAGATTATTTAATATGAAAAAGCGAAAACCAAAACAGTTGCCACCAACCACATGTGCTGCAAAGTAGAACTGTGATCTATAGAGTTTCTAAGTCTATGAGCTTTGCCTTTCTTTTGAGGCAGCTCTGGATGGGTTTAAACTGCCTACCTTTCAGTTAGTAACTGTTAGCACCACCCAGGGACTCCCATTTTAACATAAAAGCCCTGAGTTATAAATCTTACACTTCAGGGGAGTGTACCAGAATGTCATGACAGCTGTCATTACAACTAGTGAAATGAGGCAATGGAGTATCCTCATTACTGAGATTTGGACTTGTTCTATTTATTTATTCTCACCTGGCTACACTTGGCTAGACTTTCCTTCATTGGCTTAAAGAAAATCATTCTCTAGGCCTTCAGTCTGAAAAATCAGCTCAATATTACTTCGAGATTTTCTAGCTCACAGCACGTCACATAAGCTGTATGGTCAGCTCAATTCAATGTGTTGTGGTTTTTGTTATGTGCCTTTGAGTCGAATCCGACTCAGCAACCCTATATAACAGAACAGAACCTCCCCATAGGGTTTCGTAGGCTGAAATCTTTACAAGAACAGATCCCCAGGTCTTTTCTCCCACAGAACCATTGGTTCTGTTAGCAGCTGAGCTCTTAACCATTATGCCACCAAGGCACCTTTAGTGAAATGTAGCAGGATTGAAATACACATGCTATCATACAACTAAGAAATAAAAAGGTTGACATTGACAGAGTTAATACCGTAATAAACCCAGGACTAGAACCCATGCAGTTTTATACCCACAAGCTGTTGTTAGCCATCCTGAAACATGGTGTTTTTTTTTTAAAAAAAGATGAGTGAATAAATTAATAGATTCAGATAAAACATTAATAGTGAGAGTCTTTCCTTTTGCTATAAATCACTAAGTCTACCAATACATGTGTCCTTCACTTGACAGTGTTAAGGCTGTTTGAGCAAATTCAGTCAAATCTGACAGAAATGCTAGAAGATAACTAAGATAGTCTATTTCCTCAAATGTTGTGAACAGTCTCAGCTTTCACTTATGCATGGTAACACAGAAAATATCCTGGCCTCCTTTTATCTATCTCCCAACAATTTTTCCTCCTAATCAGATGTCTTTGAGGTGATTGCTACCCACAAGCTCCTCCCATTTCCATAATCTACACTGATCATCTAAATCCCAAAAAACCAAAACCAAACCTATTGCCATCAAGCTGATTTTGACTCATAGCAACCCTATGAGTTAGCCACATTAGAGGAACACAGTGCAAATTATTTGAAACATTGCCCTCGTCAAATGATTATGAGACAGTCCTTGTTCTCTATGACTATGGACTACCATCTAAGTTGACAGTGAGTCTGGTCATTTGGATCTTTAGAAATCCACTTATTTCTGTGCCCCAAACAGAAGCAATTTTAACAAGTGTCTTTGAAGAGGTGGCCTTATCAGGAGATTCAACTCCAGTATCAAGTCATTCTCAAGCATTTTCCATTAAGAGTTTTAGGACAGAAAAGTAGGAGTCACTTCAGTGGCAACAAATTAAGAAACTTATCCTTCCACAGAAAACTTTTGTTTCAGATGGCCTCAAAGAGCACAAAGGCTTGTGATTGTCCGATCTCTGATGTAATCCCCCAAATCTGCACCCGTTTTCTTGTTCCCTCTCTACCACTGTGTGTGGGGTAGTTAGAGACAGAACAGTTATCTCCTACTATGTAGAAACCCTGGTGGCATAGTGGTTAAGTGCTATGGCTGCTAAACAAAAGGTCAGCAGTTTGAATCCACCAGGTGCTCCTTGGAAACCCTATGAGGCAGTTCTACTCTGTCCTATAGGGTTGCTATGAGTCCGAGTTGACTCCATGGCAATGGGTTTGGTTTGGTTTTTTTAATGTAGGTTATGAGAATAAGTAGCCACATCTGAGCCTACTGGAGGGAATTGCACTCAAAGACACAGAACTTAAGCAGGATAAAATAACTGGGTGAAGCTTTGAGATGCCTCTTTTTTGGAATGGGAGTGATGTTTCAAGTGTGGAAATAATGGTTCATGTAAATATTTGGATGGCAAAAAGAGAAACTGATGACACAGAATGATAAGCCTCTTCCAATCTATTCTCTACCTTTTCTTCTTGTACAGCAGCACTAGCCCATAGAACATTCTGTGTTGAATTATGGAAATGTTCTTTAGCTATACTTTCCAATGCTAACCACCTGCAGCTGTTGAACACTTGGAAAGTAGCTAGGGGCAAAGAGCATCTGAATTTTTAATTTTATTTAATTGTGATTAATTTACATTTAAATAGCCACATGCAATTAGTGATTGCTGTAGTGGACAGCAAAATGTTACGCTAATAGAATTTTTTACTTGGCACATTGTTGCCTAGAGAGAGGCTACTATTTCTTGATTCCCTCATGTCTAGGTGTGGCCAAGTAGACTATGATTTGGCAATAGGAAGAGGCAAAATACAATGTATGCAACTTCCAGATATGCTTTTTAAAGAAAGGTGTGTCCTTTCTCTTTCCTTTGTTTCTACAGCTTGGAATGTAGAAAACTGAGTCACCATAAACCACATGAATAAGGGCAGCACTGTGGGAATGGCAAAACAAGATACAAAGACAACTTTGTAGAATAAGATTTGTATCTTGTTTGTTGTTGTTGTTAGGTGCCACTGAGTTGGTTCCGACTCATAACTACATTATATACAACAGAACGAAACCCTACGGGGTCCTGCACCACCCTCATAATTGATGTTATGCTTGAGCATTGTTGCAGTCACTGCCTGTCAATCCATCTTGCTGAGGGTCTTCCTCTTTTTCACTGACTCTCTATTTCATTTTATTTTTATTTTTTGATTTCCAAGCAAGGTCTCAAGAGGTCTTACAACTTTTTTTTTTTTTAATTATGCTTTAGATGAAGGTTTATAGAACAAACTAGTTTCTCATTAAACAGTCAGTACACATATTCTTTTACGACATTGTTTAACAACCACAGGACATGTCAACACTCTTCCTTCTCAAACTTGAGTTCCCTATTACCAGCTATCCTATTCCCTTCTGCCTTCAGGTCTTTGCCCCTGGGTCGATGTGCCTCTTTAGTCTCGTTTTGTTTTATGGGCCTGTCCAATCTTTGGCTGAAGTGTGAACCTCAGGAGTAACTTCATTACTGAGCTAAAAGGGTGTCTCAGGGTTTCTCCAGTCTCTGTCAGGCCAGTAAGTCTAGCCTTTTTTTGTGAGTTACAATTTTGTTCTACATTTTTCTCCAGCTCTGTCCAGGACCCTGTATTGTGATCCCTATCAGAGCAGTCAGTGGTGGTAGCTAGGCACCATCTAGCTGTACTGGACTCAGTCTGGGGGAAGCAATGGTAGACGCGGTCCATTAGTCTTTTGGACTAATCTTTCCCTTGTATCTTTAGTTTGCTTTGTTCTTCCTTGCTCCCGAAGGGGTGAGACCACTGAAATATCTTAGATGGCCTCTCACAGGCTTTTAAGACCCCAGGCAGTACTCACCAAACTAGAGTGTAGAGCATTTTCTTTATAAACTATTTTATGCCAGTTGAGCTAGATGTTCCCTGAGACCATGGTCCCCACAGCCCTCAGCTCAGCAATTCGGTTCCTCAGGGAGTTTGGATGTGTTTATGAAGCTTCTGGAAACCCTGGTGGAATAGTGCTTAAGTACTATGGCTGCTAGCCAAGAGGCTGGCAGCTCGAATCCACCAGGTGCTCCTTGGAAACTCTATAGGGCAGTTGTACTCTGTCCTATAGGGTCCCTGTGAGTGGACTCAATGGCAGTGGGTTTTTTTTTTTTTTTTAATGGGGCTTCCATGACCTTGCCTTGTACAAGTTGTTCTGGCTTCCCCGTTATTGTGTACTGTCTTACCACTTATCTATTGTCTGTTTAGTGTTTTTCCATCCCCATTCCTCCCCTCATAACCATCAAAAATTGTTTCTTTTTGTGTGTAAACTGTGTAAACATTTCATGAGTTTTTACAGTATGACCTTCTATTTTAGCAAGCATGATGTCCTTCTCCAGGGACTGTATCCTCCTGATAATATGTCCAAAGTATGTGAGACAAAGTCTCACCCTCCTCACTCCTAAGGAGCATACTGGCTGTTTTTCTTCCAAGACAGATTAGTTCGTTTTTTTGGTAGTCCGTAGTATATTCAATATTCTTTGCCAACACCATAATTCAAAGGTGTCAATTCTTCTCTGGTCTTCCTTATTCATTGTCCAGATTTTGCATGCAAATAAAGTGAAAATATGATAGCTTGGATCAGGCACACCTTAGTCATATTTTAGTGTATCTTGTTTAAGCTACTGGTATTTTGGGACTTTGATATTAAAAATATGTTTACATTTGGCTTCCTTTTCTTTTTAATATATTGGCATTTGCTGCGATTCCAGAACCCAAGGGTTTGCATGTTGTTGCTGTTCTTAGGTACCATAGAGTCGGTTCCGACTCATTGGGTTCACGTATTTCCTCATATGTAGAAATTCCTCAATCAATTTATTTATATATTTTTTAATATTGCATCTCCTTTATTTTCTCCACTCTGGTCTTCTGAAAATCTAATTAAATATAAACCTTTAAGTCTGCTAATTTCATCCTTTATAACTCTTAACTTCTCTAACATATTTTCTATATGTATATCTCTCTGTGATGCATTCTGAATGATTTCTTGAGATTCATCCTCCAGTTTTCTAATCATTTATCTATGTGTCATTTAATATCGCAATTTATTTTCAGTGTTTATATTTAAAGAATGTCTCTTTGGTACAATTTCAAATTTGCCTGGTTTCTTTTTTATAGTGGTATAATTTTTTTTTCCCTCTTTAATCCTTTAAATATTGTAAACATAGATATTTCACGTTCCCTGCATGAGGAGTCCTGTATGTCTAAAGGTCATGGTAAGTTTAATTCTGCTGCTTGTTTTTCTTGCTATTTTGCTTTGATGGCTTATTCCCCGTGCATTTTGTAATTTTGAACCGTGAGCTCATGATTGATAGGGCTTTTTCTATAAGTGTTTTGAGATATCTGGCTTAAGGGTAAGCCTAGTCAGTGTTGATTTACTGCACTCTAGTAGGGTTTTTGGACTGGTATCAAGCCAGGTCCATTTCTCAGCTTGGGGTTTTCCTTGAACATGTTGGTAGTATAAATTCGAGACATATTTTCTCTACCTCAGTATACTTTATTATGCAGAATCCTTGGTTAGTAATATCTGCAAAGGCCTTGTCTTATATGGTAGCTTGGTGGTTAAGGCTTGCTACTAATTAAAGCAGTTTGAACCCATCCAGAGGTTCTGCAAGAAAAAGACCTGATGATCTGCTTCCATGAATATTAAAAACAAAAACAAATACCCACTGTCATCCAGTCAATTCTGACTCATGGCAACCCTATAAGACAGAATAGAGCTGCCCCATTGGGTTTCCGAGGAGTGGCTAGTGGATTTGAACTGCCGACCTTTTGGTTAGCAGCTAAGCTCTTAACCACTGAGACACCGTGGCCCAGAAAATCCTGCCGGATAGTTCTACTCTGTCACATGGAGTTGCTATGAGTTGAAAATTGACTCGATGGCATACAACAACAACAACAAACTTCATCATACTACCGCAATGTCTATTTTCTCTTCCTTTCTGGTCCCTAAGGATTCCTCTTCTGTATGAGCCTCTTTATTTGTATGAAATGATGTTTATTCTATGTTATTCAGCATTTGTGAGTGTTGTATATTGACAGATTTTCAGGATACCTACTTAATTATAATACAGAATGGAAATAAAATTTTCAGATAAAAATTAGCTTTGGCTCTTATATATATTCAATTTAGTCATGTTTTTCTCATCTCAGTAGTGTGTGTGTATGCATGTATTGTGATTAGTAATCTAAATCTAAATATCTATATGAAACATGCAACTAATATCTTGGAGCTTTCCTACTTTTGTTTACTACATGGCAACACAGTCCTAACGTTTGGAACATTTTTTTTTTTCTTCATGGGTTTATTTGTTCGTTCATTTATCTGTTCAATCACTAATTTACCAATTATTTATCAAACACATTCAATGTTCCAGGCACTGTATTTGCACAGGGAAATCTTAGGAGTCTCAAGTAGGTAATTTCAGGAACATTATTTATTTATTTATTTATTTATTTTTAGCCCTTATCTTAACAGAAATCTCAACAGATAAGAAGATAACAACTGAGTTCCTATTCATTAATTAAAATATATTGGACTTTTAAGATGAATTTTAATGCTTGTGAATTTTTTATTACAACTATTTGTTCTGATTTAAATGAGCATAATCAACATTAAAAATTACTATAGCATCATATTGCTCTGATTCTATAATTATCTTATATATGGATTCAGGTAAATCGGTTATTAATTGGTTGGTGATAAGAACAACAAAAAGCCATTGTTGTTGAGTCAATTCCTACTTATGGCTACCCCATGTGTTACAGAGTAGAACTGCTCCACAGGGTTTTCTTGGCTGAGATCTTTATGGAAACGGATCACTAATTCCTCTTTCTGAGGAGCTGCTGGGTGGGTTCAAGCCACCAACCTTTATGTTAGTAGTTGAGCACAAAGTTTTGTACAACCCAGGGATCTTAAAAATTTTTTGATAGCTTGTAGAAAATAGAATACAGGTGTTGATGAAGCTGAGTATCAGTTGTGTATGTATATAATAAAGTGTATGTATATGTATATAACAAAATGTATATAATATGTATCTGCATATAATAAAATGACTCCCGATTTTAATTCAGTCGAGTACTCTGCTTTTCTGTATAGGGTCCAGCCTATTTAAATATCCTTTTCTTCACAGTCATAGAGTCAGACAAGGAATTTTGCAGAATGGGGCATTTTTTGAAAATGATGTAACGTAGATAAATGTTACAGGGTAAATGCATAAGTTGGATTACTACAAAAAGCAACAGTGATTCATATTGCTTGCACATGCTCCCACTTTTGATAAATATCTTTTGCCATAAAGTCATTTTTGGCACGGTGTGCACAGTCCTGTGACTTGCTGCATTTAAAACGTAGTTCCATAATTAGCTTCACATGATAAAGCCAAACCTTGATTTGGCCTTCCCTGTTTTTGTTTATTTTTTAAAATCCCTTTGTGATCACCTTAAATCTCTTGACCCGTGTTCTCTCAACATGAACCTGGAATAATAACCCAAACAATAGTCCTCCCATGGTGCAACATGCCCATGTTAATATCTACCATGCATCCTGTCATTTCCTTTGTTGTTAGACACTTTGACCCACAAAGGCTGTATGATCATCTTCTTTCAATAGCTGAATATGCTTAGGATGTATTTCATATTCTTATGACATGTCTTCCTTCTGCACATTTTGCAAATTATATTTGCATTTACCTGCACCTGAACACTAAAAAAAATTACAAATTAAAGATTAAACAAAGCACTTGGTGTACACTGCAGTTGAGTAGTGTAAGCATTACATTTCATCACAAGGAAAAAAGCTTAGTCCACAGATGGTGAACTACAGGAAATAATATTGCTTTCCAGTTCTCCACAGGTTTCATTACTGAACAACAAGAAAACAAAGATATTAGAATAGTGCATAAAATGAGATTATAGTCTACACTCAGACATACGGGGACACCTAACAGACATCTGGTACCAGATTCTCATTGCTAATCCTGGGCAAGGACGGCTGAGGTGACTCTTCTGAGTGTTGCCTGTGTTGCTAAATTCCACTGAGCTAACATACATAGTAGAATACATAGAAGAATACAACATGATTTTTTGGTACATTGAACTAGGACTTATTTAAGATTTTATTTTTTTTCCCCAAGGAAGTATCAGCATGTATTATATGAAGAATGAAGTCTTCAAAAATTAGAAACCGATAACTTTTTTACTTCCAAACATTCTAAAAAGATATCTGATGAAATTTTATATATGATATATATTAGGAAACCTAGGACACTTAGTTGACAAAATTATTGAAAATAGAGCAAATTCAATGTAAATTTAGCTAAATTTATGAAAGTATTAACTATACTTCAAGAATTTTGATGTCATGAGATTTTTTAATATAGTATTATATAAAATATTATTTTTGGGTAGTATCAGATGAAATAAGATTAATCTTTGCATTTTTTACTAAGTAGGACTTTTGTTATGAGGGAAGGAATTAGAGTGAAGTGGGTATAAAATAGGTCTCAGGGACAGATCTGCGTTTAAATTCTGACTCCATCTCTTGCGGATTGTTGGCTAAGGCATATTTCTTCTCTGAGTCTTAGTTTCCTCACTGGTAAACTAGAACTGGGGATAACTACTTTAGTCACGCAGTAAATGTTCCTTTAGTAGACAGGGTTAGGTTAAAACAAAAATGTCATTAGATCAATTACAACTCAGGGAGACCCTACGCATTGCAGAGTAGAACTGCTCCATAGAGTTTTCTTGGCTGTAATCTTTATGGAAGCAGTTCACCAGGCCTTTTTTTCTGTAGAGTGAGTGACTGGGTGGGTTCAAAATACCAACCTTTAGATTAGCAGCCAATTGCAAACCAGTTGTGTCACCCAGGCTCCTATTTCATATTTAAGAGTTTGCTATTTTAATTCTGTTGTGATAGCATGAGGAATGAGGAAGAGATTCCCTTCATATTTCTTGATTCTTTATTTTGCTGGCCCTATGACAACTTTTTTTTTTTTTTTAATGACAACTATGGAGCCCTGGTGGCGTAGTGGTTAAGGGCTCAGCTGCTAACCAAAAGGCCAGCAGTTAGAATCAACCAGCCTATCCTTGGAAATCCTGTGGGGCAGTTCTACTTCATCCTAGAGAGTCTCTATGAGTCAGATTCAACTCGACAGCAAAAGGTTTACTTTTTTTGTTTTGTTTTTATGATAACTGTGGCTATCAGAAAGCGTATGCATTCTTTTGACATTTTTTCCAAAATGCTTTATGTTATCTCTATTGTTGGTACAATTAGTTTGGAGTCTATAAAATGTGACAGCATTATCTGGGATAACAGAAGGTCTAAATTAAGAAAACAACATTATTTATTCATTATTCTAAATCTTGCTCATGGCTATCAAATTCCTCTAGGGGAAGTCACTCCTTTTGTGATAGATACTGCATATCAGCTTCTGCGATAGATCAGAAGAACATAAAATTCAGACTTAAAAAACTAACCTTATCTTGACTGATATATTTGAAAGGGTGCTATACCCAATATTGTATAGTCAATTTTAGTTAGACATTTAAATAGCTTAAGAACTTCTCTTTTAGAAGAGTGAGGGTGAGCTTCATCAATCACACTTGGGGATTAATCTTCAGGAATATACAAAATTCTCCCCATAAATTGTACAGGATACTCTGCTGAATAGCACAAATAATTTCCCTAACAACTAAACATTACCAACAAAATTTACTGAAGTAATGTTGTGTATCAAACCTCCACCACTTTGAGATCAAAGTTTACTAGAGGTTACTAGGTGCTGGCAGGAGGGAGGGGGTAAGTAAAACACAATCCTTAGTGGACACTGAGCTTCTGTCAAGGGTGATGAAAAGTCTGGGAATGGTGATGGTGGAATGACATGACGAACATATCTAATGCCACTGAACTGGACATATATTGTTGAAATGACAAATGTTTTGTTACTTATGTATCTAACACAATTTTAAACACATACACACACACACACACAGGAAAAAAAAAAAAAGCCCAGATAGACAAGGAACTGATATTTTTCATTACAAGCCTTTCAGTTTTTGATTTTTTAATTATTGCATATAGAACTTTGATAAAAGTAAAAGAACAAGAAACTGAACCAAACCAAATCAACAAATAAAAAAATAGCTCGACCACTTTAACTGAAGTATGGGAAAAACATTCAGAAAATTTTCCGAACAATTTCTTTTTTCTAATTAACCCTTTGTGTGTGTGTGTATACATACACTAGGTTTAGTGCTTTTAAATGCGTTAGTGCATTTAAATGCCTCAAAAACTTATGGAATATACTGATTAGAAAATGAATAACTCCTAGGAAAACTAAAATTAAAGCTTCTGAAACAACCTTGTATGAGTTGAAAATATTTTATGCAATGAAAAATATATATATATATATTTTTTTAAGAAGACAGGAACTCGGAAAATAGAGAAAATTTGCTTTATTTTGTGTGGTTGTTGGAATGTAGTGATTTTTTTTCCCCATTTGTCTCTTTATATACCCCTAGAAGATGACATTTTATGTCTTTTCTTAATGTATTCTGTTTCCTGAAATTAAGGTACTTTTTCTTGGATTAAAAAAAGGGGGCAACAAATACTAAAAATCACTTCATAATCACCATCACTGACTTTAAAATTATAGCAATTACTATTCACGACATAAAATTGAACTGGTTTTTCAACTCCAAATAATTTCCATTTGAGTAGAAAAGAGGAAGTAAATTTTAGATTATGTAGAGGAGAAACACCTGTCTTTGAGATTGTTTTCCCCACAAAGTTGACCTGTGGTCATGGATTTCTTTGGGAGTGCAGGGAAATGTATGTCTGAAGATTTTGAGGAGTTAATTCCTTTTGCGATGAAAATCATTCAGTTAAAAACATATCTTTGGATTTGTCTACTGCTCTTTTCTCTCAGCACATTATTTCTCTTTAAACTGGGCAAATCCATCCAAGCTAATGCTTTGCAGAAGAATAGAGAAGTGGATGCAGAGAAAGGCATGAGTAAGAAGATATAGCTTGCAGCTTTTTTTTCTGACAATATTTTCCACAAATTATAATACCCTTATCTTTGTGGCACGTCCTGTCTCATTTTCCAGAATCATCTGTATCTGGGACAATCAGAGATTGGTGTGGCTCATGGTGAAGTCCTGTATAACCTGCATATACGTGGTGATTTGGGACCTACACTTCCTTAGCTGTCTCTCACCAACACAGATAAAACAACTTACACTTTTTGTTTTCTTCTTTTAGCTTGCCCTTACTTTTTGCCATTGAATTCAGTTTTAGAAGACAGAGATGAAATAAAAATACTTTTACCACATTTATAGCAAAAGAGAAATATTGGGATAGAACTTTTAACTTCTTATAATGTATATTATAATATAAAAAAAAAATACTTTATAATATATTATTTTGCTTAGATCCACAATCAATCTCCATGGAAGCAGCAGTCAAGAAATCAAACAACATATTGCATTGAGAAAATTTGAGGTAAAAGACTCCTTTAAAGCCTTCAAAAGCAAAGATGTCACCTTGAGGACTAAGGTGTGCCTGACCCAAGCCATGGTATTTTCAATTGCTTCATATGCATGTGAAAGCTGGACAATGAATAGGAAGACCAAAGAAAAATTGATGCCTTTGAATTATGGCATTGGTGAAGAATATTGAATATACCATGGGCTACTAGAAGAGCAAACAAATCTGTCTTGGAAAAAAAACAGCCAGAATGCTCCTTAGAAGCAAGAAGGGCAAGATTTTGTCTCACATACTTTGGACATGTTATCAGGAGGGACCAGTCCTTAGAGATGGACATTATGCTTGGTAATGTAGAGGGTCAGCAAAAGAGAGGAAGATCCTTGAGATGGGTTGAATCAGCGGCTGCAACAATGGGTTCAAAACTAGTAACGATTGTGAGGATGGCACAGGATCAGGCAGTGTTTTGTTCTGTTGTACATAGGGTTGCTATAGTAGGAACCAACTTGACAGCATCTAACAACAACATAATGTATCTCAGTTTACACCCTGAATTAATTCACAATTTAAGTGAAGATAGTGTACTATGCAATTTCCTTAGACTCCTTGCTCCTTGTTCCAATCAGATTTCTCCAACCTCTGCTCTAAAGTCATCCAGTTCTTCTTCAAAGAGGTAAACCAGTTATATGGCTCTTAGATATCATTTCAGATATATGTGTACATATCTATATCTATCTATTCCATTAACCTTATACTTGTGCATCTAAACATTCTTTTGAACCATGTTTTCTGTGTTTAACATTCTTGAAGAGCATTTGTTAGCAACATAGTTTTATCAGCTCTATAATATTCCATCAAATAGGAATACTGTGATTTATTTAATCAAAGCTCTATTTGTGTACAATTAAACTATTATTAATATCCTTTTGTGAATACTCTTGTTTAAACATAATTTTTCATGCAAGTGTTTCTGTAGGATAAATTTCTAACCACAGAGTTGTTGTCAAACTTGTTTTTGCCTGAAAAGTAAAACAAATTTAGTTCTAGTTTTAATTTGCATTTTGTCTTATTTTGAATGATGCTAGGTATCTTTAAATATTTTCAGAGATATTTATATTTCCTCTGCTGTTATTTGTCTATCTTTAACATTTGAAGATTTTCTAACTAAGTTTTTTTTTTTTTTTTAAGAAAGACATATTTTTATATATTAAGGAAACAAATATTTTCTTTAGTTTTCTATTTACTCTTTTTTTTGGCGGGGGGAGAGGGCATATGTAAAATGTATTTCCCTTGATTAACTACCAAGTGTTTCTTATATATGACTTCTGAGGTTCGTGTCGTATTTAGAACTATCTACTCTGGGGTTATTAAGATAATTCTTCCCTTTTTTAGTGTTTTCATGGTTTCAGATTTTATGTTTTAATCCTTTATACATATAAAATTTATTTTGGTAAATTTTCTCTTATAGAAAAAGTTTAGGGCTTGTTTATGGCTTCAATAAGTTGATTTTAAAAATGTGAATATAAAAAAGATACAATAATCATAGAATTAGAGGAAGAGAACTAATAACTGGCTACTATAGAAATATAGAAAATATCATAAGAAACTTATATATAAACACCTAACTGCAAAAGCTATTTTAGAACACTGTCAGTTGTGAATTGTGGGGCAAAGACTTAGGAACTAGAAAAATAAAACTGAAGAGAAGAAATAATCCCCCAAAGTGGCCTATATGGCACTTAAAGTGTGAAAATAAAAATTTCACCTAATTCCAAAGACATTAAAAAAAAAAAAAGGCTACCTTTAAATTCATGTTAAGGATATTGCCACTTTTGAGACAATTTTGAGTCTTAGTTGGCTGCCATTTGCAACAAACCCAGAAATGCCAGGTGTAATTGGGACACGACCTAGGGAGTAACTTATATTCATTCAGTAAGCACAAAAACAGCTTAGGTCTTCTGCATAGTTAACCCAGATGAGCTCAGGTATTTAATCAAGTTTCTGCAAATGTCAGACAGGTAATAGACAGCTCCCACCAGAAGACTCGGTCCTTAAAAACTATTCATTTTTTAAAACATTTCTCATTTATGACAGTCATAGCAAAGTCTTAGGTGGAGTGGCCTGCAAGTTTAATTGACTAAAATTATTCCCTGGCAAAAAGAGAAATGTAAAATGGTTGAAGAAAAATAGCAGTTATAACATTCTTTGAACATATTTCAGATGTAGGTAATAATATATGAGAAAGTTCGGAAATTGGATACATCTCATAATCATGTTTTCATAATTGTTGGGGATTTGAACATAAATTTAACCTGAATAACTCTTTCCTGGAGTTGGAACCAGTACCCAGTGGTAAGTCCCACTGAGAGGTTATCCTAGCAACTTGGCCTAAAAGGAAGTAACATCAAAGCACAGAGGGGTGAAGCTGAATGTGTGTTTGTATGTTGTGGTGGTGGTTATTAGATAGAGAGTCCGAGGTGCATACAGAACACTGGTATACAAGGCTACCAATCCTCCTTATACCCTAAGTACAGCTTTTAGGTTTTTTTTTTTTTTTTCATAAAGGTCCCATGGAAATTTTTATTTCTTCTTAAATAACCAATATCATTTTCAGATTAAATTTTACCATGCACACTGCAAAAAAAAAAAAATTAAGACATACAATAAAAGTTCTAAGAAGAAAAAATTAACTTCAAATCCCACCAATTAGATGTAACCATTATGAACAGTTTGATCTAGGTTTATTTATTTATTTATTTTGCCTATACATATAAGTATAATTTTGATTACAAAATTTGGATAATATCATATAGATTATAACCTGTTTTTTTCCTAATAAGAATAAGATTTTCCTTATTTTTAAACATTTTTAAATTTTATTTTGTTTTTGAGAATATATACAGCAAAACATATATGAATTCAATTGTTTCTACATGTGCAGTTCAGTGACATTGATTACATTCAAGTTGTGCAGCCATTCTCACACTCCTTTTCTGAGTTGTTCCTCGGCCATTAACATAAACTCACTGCCCACTAAGGTTCCTATCTAATCTTTCAAGTCGTTGCTGTCACTTTGGTGCCATATATCTCTTAAAAGAACATTATCATGTTCTAAAATTCTGTTATTGAGAAAAATGTCTTTTTAAGACATTTTTTACTACTTAAGCTAAACTATCTTTTGATTTTCTGACTCATAGCGACCTACAGGGTCGCTTTGAGTCGGAATCAGCTCGATGGCAGTGGGTTTGGTTTTGGTTATCTCGTGATTTTAAGAAGCCTTCAGGGGATATTTTTGGTTTGAGTTTTCAAAGATTATCTCAGGGCAATCGTTTCAGGAGTCATCCAGCCACCAGGCCTCCAGAAAGTCTGGAATCCATAAGAATTTGAAATTCTATTCTGCATTTTCTCCCTTTTGGTCAGGAATCGTCTATAAAATCTTTGATCAAAATGTTCAGTAATGGTAGCTGGGCACCATCCAGTTCTTCTGGTCTCATGGTAAAGTTAGCAGTTGTTCAAGGGGGCAATTTGCTACACATCCCATAGACTTCTTTTATTCCTGATTTGCCTTCCTCTGTTGCTCCATGTGAATAGAGACCAATTAGTGTGACTTGGATGGTCATTTGCAAGCTTTTAAGACCCCATGCACTACCCAATGAACTAGGAGGTAGAATAGAAGCACTAATACACTT
The DNA here is from genome assembly GCF_024166365.1 of Elephas maximus indicus. Taxonomy (NCBI): domain Eukaryota; kingdom Metazoa; phylum Chordata; class Mammalia; order Proboscidea; family Elephantidae; genus Elephas; species Elephas maximus. The sequence goes on along the minus strand of NC_064833.1, from coordinate 53,105,873 downwards.
TATTAAGCCAACTACTTGGGATGTCCCATGGAATCATGACCCTAAAACTCCAAACCAACAAACAAAATCCCGTGAGGTTTTTGGTTTTACATAAGCAGTCTCAGTAGCTACTTTTTTGTTGTTGTTGCTGTTGTTGTAAATGTATCTATCACACAACTTTTGCCAGTTCAAGTTTTTACAGGTGTACAACTTATTGGCAGGAATTACAATAACCGACTGTACACCCTACCCTTAATCTATGTGATTTTTCCATCATCATTGAGCTTTCTTATTGGCCCGGGTAACCGTTAATATAATTTGTTCACTATACATTTTCCTTTTCTTATCTTTTTATATGTGACGTCATACAATATTTTTCCTTTTGTGACTGACTTATTTTACTCAGCATAACTTCTTCCAGCTCCATGCACACTGCAGCATGTATCAAAACTTCGTTTCTCCTATTGGATGAGTAGTATTCCATTGCATGTATGTACCACATTTTGTAAATCCATTCATCGGTTCTTGTGCATTTAGGTTGTTTTCACCTTTTTAGCTATTGTAAACAGAACGGTGCTGCAATGAACACTGGTGTCTTTTTGAGTCTCAGTTTTCAAATATTTTGAGTGTATACCTAGGAGTGGAATTGCTGGGTCATATTTTTAGTTTTTGGAGGAACTGTCATACTGTTTTTTCACAATGATTGTACTATTTTGCATTCTCAACAGCAATGAATAAGAGTTCCAATTTCCTCATATCCTTGCCAACATTTGTTATTTCCTGTTTTTTTTTTTTTTCTTTCTTAGCCATCCTAGTGAAATGTTATCTTATTGTGGTTTTGACTTGCATCTCTCTGATGGCTAATGACATTGTTTCATGTGTTTGGTGGCCATTTGAATTTCCTTTTTGGTGAAATGTTTACTTAAGTCTTTTCCATTTTATAATTGGGTTGTCTTTTCATTGTTAAGTTGTTGAAGTTTTAATATATATTTTGGTTATTAAATTCTTGTGTGTATAAGGCTTATGAAGATATTCTCCCAGTTGGTATCCTGTCTTTTCAATTTTTTGGTAAGGACTTTTGATGAACAGAGTTTTTAATTTTTTGAGGTCCCCTGTATTTAGTCTTTTGATATTTGTGCTTTTGTTATATTAGATAATCCAGTGTTAAAAAGCTAGGCCCAGCAGCATTGTCCTGCATTTTCTTCTAAGAATTTTGTGGTTTTAGTTTTGCACATTTAGGTCCTTAATCCATTTTTATTTTGTATGGTGTGAGGCATGGATCCTGTTTCATTTTTCTGAATGGGGAAATCCAGTTTTCCGAACACCATTTATTGAAGAGATTTTTCTTTCCCCATCTAACAGACTTAGCACCCTTGTAAAAAGTCAGTTGTGGAATCTCAGGAGGCCTCAAATAGCTAAAGCAATGTTGAAAGAGAAGAACTAAGTAAGAGGACTCATACTTACTGATTTTAAAACATATTATACTGCTACAGTAATCAAAATAGCCTGGTAATGGTATAATGATAGACACATAGACCAATGAAAAGGGATTGAGAGTCAAGAAATAAACCACCACATCTGTGGTCAACTGACTTTTGACAAGCATGCTAAGCCCATTTGATGGATAAAGAAGAGTCTCTTGTAAGTGGTGTTGGGAAAATTTTTAATTTTAATGTAAAAGTAAATAAAATTGTGGTGAATTCAAAGGAATTGCTCATACATTTAGTGGGGAAGAGATATAACATCTATGGAGGGCCTAGTATGTGAAAAACAAAGCTTTAGAAATCTTATTTTTGCTATCTAGATTAGTCTTTAAAAAAAAAAAATTTGTGAGATAGCTATTAAAATCCCCATTGTTAGACGATGAGTCTGAGGTTTCTTTGCCCAAGTTTAAACTATAATAAACAGCAAAATCGAAATTCTAACCCAGACCTTGAACTTGCACCATAAACTGCATTCATTCAATAAACATTAAATGCACATCATTAACCTCACGAGTGAGGAACAAGCCACATTTTATTCCTTCAAAGGCAGCTGATGAACTCACAATTCAGTTTTATAACCGTATTTTATAGTTTCAGTATTGTTAAGCTAAAGTCACAATTTGTAATAATTTTAGATGCTTCAAAAGGGAGTGAATTTACTAAATATTTCTTTTGTGCAATACATTGCCTATGGAAGTTGTGAAATTGTAGTGTATCAGTATATTTATGTAAATGGTTGTCAGTTTGAGGTATAATTTGACGCAGAATAACTTATATGGAGTTGCCAGCCATTGTCCAATGGAGAGTTATTTGATATGATCAAGTTTTCTGGTGTTTCCCATCCCAGTTATAGTGTCATTTGAACATTCAGCGTTGGAGTTCACTGCTGGCAGATTTGGCATTTAGCTGTATCAGTTACCCAACTGATATCATGAGGCGATGTCCATAGTTGTGGAGCCTGTGCGTTATTTCCATCCCTGTTCAATGGCCACTTCATTTATTAGCTCATTGGGCAAACACTGGTGTGGCTGGGGAAGGAAATTTACTGACATCTAAAGGATGAAGCAGCTTGTCCACCCGACTGTTATGGGATTCCTTTACAGTGGGTGTCCCTTTGGTGATTATTCACATGTCACACAAGTATTCTCATACTCTGGATTTGAGAGAATACTCCATATAACACTTCCTTAGACCTTCTTGGAAGAAAGACTTGTTGATTACTCCCAAAAATTAGTCAGTGAAAACCCTGTGGGTCACAATGGCCCAATCTGCAACCGATCATGGAGATGGAGCAAGACTGAGCAGTGTTTCATTCCATTGTGCATGGTGTTACCATGAGCTGGGAGCCAAGTCAATGGCAACTAAGAATAACACAGACCTTTTTGGCACCAGTTTTCTGATCTTTCCCTTCAGAGGTACTGACTATTGACCAAATCATTAGCCACTGCTCATGGATCATGACTGAATCTTACTTTAATGTCATTTTCCCTCTAGGCAAAGTAGACAATTAGATGTAAAATTTGAAGTTTGGAGACTTCTCCTTCTCCAGTGTAATTTCAGGGTCTCAAATGAGTGGGACAGAAATAATGCAGCAGACCCATTTATCGCAGGTGTCCACATATTACATAGTAACATGTATGTAAACCTAGCTAAATCTGTCCATAAGGATCTCCCATGAAGATAGATTGAAGAAGAGGCGGCCTGCAGCAGAATGAGGTGCATTTGGGAGTGTGAGCCACCAGCTCTAGCAACTTATTTGAGCCGTATTCAGGACCTATTCTAGCCCAATTCATGCATATTTTTTTTTACCAGATATTAAAGTGCTGTTGAGCACTGTATTTTTCCACAAATAACACACTCACACAAATAATGTGCCTACACACATAACACGTGGCATAGCATGCTTAAGAAAATAGTGTGGGAGGGGGAGTTGCATGGTTGGCAAAAAAATGTGTAATGCACATGTTATTTACATAAAAATACAGTATACCCAGAAATATGGCTTAAAGGAATAGTTGATATTTATTTTTGATAGCAGGCCAGGTGTTTTGGTCATAGGGAGTACTGGGTCAGTTCTTCAGATTCTACCAATACTCCACACTAAACCAGGAGCTGTTTTTCATCTTGGGAAGAGAAGTTTGCCAAAATGGGCAATTATTTTCTTCAAAATCTTAGGGGCCTTGCTGTGATTCTTCTATCGGCCTTTAAACAAGCTCCATACAACATCCTGATCTGCTACAGACTCATCAAATACATTGTTCCATCTCGGTCATAAAGGCTGAATGAGAGGCTCCAAACTTCACAGAAGCCTGAACAGCTAGAGAATTTTTTAAGGCTCTGAACCAAACTCAGGGTTTATAGCCTTAGCCGTTCCTTGGTAAATAAATACATCCACTCCTTATTTATAGCCTATGTTGTTGTCTGATATTTTGCATTTACAACAATAGCAAAAATTCTACTATTCAACTATTTTGCACATTAATGATGTACATCTGCCTATAACAAATGCAGAGGTGCAAGGCGAGAGTAACAGTGGTTGTAATCGTTAAGATTGTGTGTCAGCTTGGCTGGGCCATGATTCTCAGTGGTTTGGCAATTATATAATGATATAATTTGGCAGTTATGTAATGATATAATCATCTTCCATTTTGTGATCTGATGTGGTCATCCTCTATTTTTGCATAATGCTGATTTCTGTGTAAAGACCTAATCTTTGAACCCTAACCATGCTGTTAAGTGAGAAATGGGTGTAGATGACAATAACACATCAAATCTACAGTAAGGCCTGCTAAGCATTTGTTGTTTTTGTAGTTGAAGATGATACAAGGGACAACAGCTTGTCTTTAACTTTGAAGAGACTATCACAGCAATCTCCAGACCCCTGGACTTCTGAGAACTTCAACAAGGTAGCACCCCTGGTCTTGTGATCTTTATGGCTTACCCTCTGGCAGGCATGTGTCTTACTACCTACGGTATCTACTATTTCCTTGTGTCATGCATTTTTGTCATTATTATAATGAATCAGTGGGATGCCATGTGAATGATGGTATGAATATTCTGGCACAAGATGAAGGAGTTCATGTGACCCCAATTTCAGGTGGTCAGGTATTAAAATATATGTAGTTAATTTTTATAAAGGAAAACAAACAAGAAAATAAACAGCATATTTGCCAGTTTCTTAGTCATATACCAGGTATCAGACACAGCATAGATTTATTCCAATAATGAGTCAACAGCAGGGATAGTATTTGCAACTGTACATGTATCCTGATTGAGATTATATGTTCGAAATACTTCAAAATTAACAACAAATCAAATATTTATTTAAATAATGAAGGGTTATTAGTGATCAGGCAACAATTTAAGTTTTTCTTATTAGAGAGAGCTCATTTAAATCAACACGGTAAAGTAGCTTTTGAGTTTAAAAAAACCTGTGAGTATATTTAACTGGAATTATTAGGCAATCTTACTTGGCACCACAAAATTTAGATTTGTATCAATAGCTGATAGATTTGCACTTAATGACAAGCACAGTTACAGGACTGAGGTTGTATAATTGACAAAGTGGTGTTTTTTTTATATGAATCCTGTGGCATATATTTCAATTTGGCTCAATCAATTCAATTCCAAACCCTTTGTTTCAGGCCTTACTATGCCTAAGCACTGCATTGCTAGACAGTGTGTTTTACATAGATCCCAGCTCCTTCCAGGCCAGTAAATCCTGTTGAGGTATAAAAGGTGGATGTGATGCAGAAGTTCTGCTCCTTCCATTTTCTTTCCTGATATGGATTTTCATGGATGCATAGAGTATTTTGGCAGCAGTGGTAACAGGGGATCCAGTGTTCAATACTTGGCTTATTGGGCATTGGACATCAATTTTGCTGGCAAGTGGAAAGGCTGAGAAATTGTGATTGTAGATACTGTAGTTGGTTTTCCTGATCCCTGGATCCTGGCAGAGGTGGAGTAAGTAGTTGGGGTGATACCTTCTGCATTTTGCAGCTTCTGGATTGAGGCAGAGATAAGGTTTTCCTTGGAAAGCCAGTTCTGTGGTATTATTCTAGTAGTCAACCCAGGAAACTCAAGCTGGAGCCTTTATACGCAGCCATTCAAATGTATTTGTAAAAATATAATTATCTGTATTAAATCTCTTTTTGCTTATACTAGGTTTAATGGTTTCTAGAATAGATAAATGAACTGAACTCTGATGCAGCCTCTTAGAATTGCAACTTCTACAGGAAATGATACATCATGATTTTAAAGCCCAAGTCTTCTCACTGAACTTTATGAAGTAAATGGCTTTTATTAAGTTTTCTTTTGTATTACCTGTCAAGGAGTCCCTGCGTGGCATAAACAGTTAAGTACTCTACTAGTATCCTAAAGGCTGACAGTTTGAACACACAAAGAAGTGCCTTGGGAGACAGGCATGGTGACCTACTTTTGAAAGGTCAGAGCTTGGAAAACCCCATGGAGTAATTCTACTCTGCACATGTGGGGTTGCCATGAGTCAGAATCTATTTGAGGGCAACTGACAACAACAATGAGTTAAATACCCAGCATATTTTCAAACTCGCATTTTATTTGTAAATGATTTCACCTATCAATGAACAGAAATAGTACACATAACACTATTTTTATATATAGAAACCAAAATATAATTGTAAAATCGTAGTAGTAGCGTTAGAACTTTTCTAACTTCAGGGCAATAATGACCCAAGGCTGATTCCTATGGGGTGGCAGTCAGACATACCTCCACTCTCCAATCTTTTTACCCATTCTGACACCAGCCATCCTCCTCATGGCACTCTCTACTTCTCGGCTGGGTTAGATAATTCATTGCAATGGTCACAAAGAACTCACTGATCATACTTAAATTTAAGTGGTTTATTAAGGAAGTAGCAGGGTACAACTGGGATCAGGATCAACAGGCTATAGCTCAGGATCAGGATCAAGAAGTATGTAGGCAAAGTCTGAAAGGCTCCCCTGAAGTGGAGAACACATGCCTCCTTTCTTCAGTGTAGAACAGCTCTCTCAGCTCCTCTGGGCCTTGCAAGTAAGCAGGGCCTTCTATCTGCAGTGCATGCCCCCTCTCAGCAAGCAGGTATCCTCTCAGCCCCTTGGAGACAGGCTCTTTTCAGTCCCCTGAGGACAGGCTCCTCTTGATCCCCTCAGAACATGCCTTTTCTTGGTTTCATTAGGACAGGCCTCCTCTCGGCCACTCAGGACAGAAATCCTCTCAGTAACCTCACAACAGGTCCCTCTGCCTTCAGCCCCCCTGACATAGGCCTCTCCACTGCTAACTGACCCAGCTCATAGTCAGTGTAACAGTTTTGTACAGCTTTCTTAACTGTCACTCTGCCACAGGGCTCCTTCTGGGCCTGTCACTGCCGGCTTTGCCACAGGGCCCCTTATGATCTTTTGATGTCTTCAGTGTTACAGCCCTTGACCTGTGTTACAGCTCTTTTAGGAGATTCCTTGGCTCCTCTCTTTCTTCTTCTCCTCTTTCTTGCCTTTATCTCCATTCCTGCTTCTTTCTTCCTTCTTTCTGTCTGCCAAACTCTGTGTGGTTGGTTGCATATATAAACAAACTCCTAGTCAATTTCAAGGCATGGCCCTCCCACTAGGGCCAAAAACTGACCAATACCCTCTTTGTAGGCCACAGACATTTCATTTGCATGATAGGCTATATTCACACTTCATCTGTATAAGTATATTGACCAATCCCTGTGAGGTGTATAAAATAGACCAATCACAGGGCAGGCTGCAGCCCAGGGCCAGACAAAACGTATTAGTTGTTTACAACTTACCCAAGAAATGTCAATCAACCTGGACATAAATAACAAACCCTCTGGACTCGAAAAGGGCAAAGGTAATCCCTTGGGGCTTAGGGGTGAAAATCTCTCAAGCCGTTTTTCCAAAGATCCAAGGCAAAAGGCCACATAAAGGAATTCATTTCACCACAATAATATAATGACTACAATACATGTAAAAACATATACAATATTCTACCTGGAAAACATTTTACAAATATCTTCAATAGGCAACTGGTAAAGCAAAATTTCTGGCAAAGGTAGTTTACAAAGGTGTGTTAGTAGCAGCTGGCCTATGGAAACATTTGCAAGAACATTTGTGCACTTAGAGTGGGCCAAAACAAGCATTTGTTTTGTCATAATGATTGAAATAAACATTTTAATTTAGGTAGTGTATAACACCATAACAAGTGTCTTCAAATAAAATAATATTTAGGAAAGTAAGACTCATACAAATATGTTTCCTTGCTAAAGCAAATATTTTATCTTTCAGGTTTTTACCAATGCAGGTGTTTATGTACAGGTTAAGTAAGGTGTGGGAGTTATTCTTAATGAGAGTGTAAAGGAAACAACTTTTTCTCTTTTCTGTAACTACTTCTATAACATAGTAGGAAAAGATGATTAAGGAAAAAAATAATAGGCATATAATTACAAATACACCAAAGAACACTTCTTATTAACTGTCGCTGCAAAGTTTTTGTTAAATATAGCTATGAAATTTAAATTTATTTCAGGTCATGATATTTTTGTGTAAATGCTGGATGGTAAACAGGTTTTTTTGATGATGTGAAACAACACAACTGTACAAATATTCTAAGTTTAATTGTTCAATGTTTCAAAATTCATTTCATAAATGTTATTTTATAAAATTTATCTGGTTATTATATCTATGTTACTTCAAGGTTAAGCCTAATATATCTTACACATAATCACTACAGTTAATGGAAACTAAATTTCTGGAAGGTGATTTTTGGGTCAGAATGCATAATCAAATTCTTTTGTATGGGAATTATGGACAAAAGTTCTACCACATAGGTCCACTGGAGCTTAGAAGAGGGTTCATGCATGTACAAGTCCTTATTATTTGCAATCCTATTCCCCACCCTGTCTCATGGATTGTCCTGCATACAAGGAAATATCTAGGGCAGAAAAAATGAGAAGAGATTTCATCGTCCTGGAAACTTCATTAATGGAGTAAGCAGCCAGGATGCTGGGGCATTACTAGGACATAAAAAAAAAAAAAAAAAAACCCTTTACCAATGAGTCAATTGTGACTCATAGCAACCCCATAGGAAGAGTAGAACTGCCCCATATTGTTTCCAAGGAGTGCCTGGTGGATTCGAACTGCTGACCTTTTGGTTAGCAGCTGAACTTTTAACCACTACACCACCACGTTCCCATTTTTCAGAGTTTCTGGTCCACAGAGATATTTGTAGTTTTTTTTTCAATAGTGCTGTACATTTTGATGTAGTTATTTTATTCATTTTCTTCCTAGTAGACGCATAGACCTCTGAAAACCATCAGAAGAAAGAAAATGTAATAACCTTCCACCTGTTCTTCTCATATGTTATGACTGAAGCTGAGTTGAAAAGGTCATTTTGAGTCAAGAAGGCACTGTGAGTTCATGCTTTTAACTCTCTGCTTCAAGAAAAGAAAATAAATACATCAAAATTTACAGCACTACTGAAGAGAAAAAGATAAACATCTCTATGGACCAGAAACTCTGAAAAATGGGAACTTACAATTCTAAAAATGGGCATTAGATATGGTATGAACTAAAAAACACATATGCCATTCCTGCTAATCTAAAAAGCCTGAAAAGTATCGTTGAAAAGCTGATGGAAAATAATTCTCATTCTAGAATTCTATACTTAGCTAAACTATCATCACAAGTGAGTATGAAGAAACAATCAAACAAAAGGAATCTACCATTTCAATGAAATAATTTCTAAAGGATAAACGTCTCCCATATTCATGTGCACACATAAATATACACGTGTGTGTGTATCTGTGCATAATGTACATACATACATGTACAACCAGACTTGGTTTGCTAATACTATTTTGAGTCACCTTTTCTGGTTTGATATATTTGCCTCATAAAATAAGTTGGAAAGCTTTCCATTACTTACTATTCTTCAGAATTTTTTTTATATGATATGGATTTTGATAAATTGTTAGTATTAAGCTGTAAAATGGCCCAGGTGTTGTATACGGTTGTGTATGTGTGTGTGTGTGTGGCATAATAGACATTGAAATGCCATTTCTGTTTATTTCATGAATATAGATCACTTTGAAATTTATATATCTTCTTAAGTCAGGTTTTAAATAAAATACAAACATAATTCATTTATATAACATACATAACAAAATGTTGTTGTTGCATGCCATTGAGTTGATTCTGACTCATAGTGACCCTATATGTGACAGAGTAGAACCGCCCCATAGGGTTTCCTAGGCTGTAATCTTTACAGGAGCAGATGATCAGTTTTTTCTCCCTCAGAGCCCCTTGGTGGGTTTGAATGACAGAATTTCAGTTAGCAGCCCAGCGCTTAATCATGGGGCTAACAGGGCTCCTTTATAAATATTTAGGATATTAAAATAGAACAATTGCATAATTTAATGATACAAAAATTATTCATATTATTTTCTTACGAATTTGAAAAAACATGTCTTCTGTGCCTATAACTGTTATTATTGTTAGGTACCATGAAAATATACCATGAAGTCAGTTCTAACTCATAAAGACCCTATGTACAACAGAACGAACACTGCCCAGTCCTGCACCATCCTCACAACCCTTTCTTATGTTTGAGCCCATTGTTGCAGCCACTGTGTCAATTCATATCATTGCCTACGGTAACTCCTCCTTTAAATTACTAATATTCCCTTTCTGCATCTTTCTCTTTTCAAACTGTTATATATAAATCTACATTTTAGTGTTTTGTAGGCACCATCTCTCAGCTTGTTGATCTTATTTCTTGATTTGTCTTACATTTCATTAATGTATGACTTTTTAAATATTTCTATTTACATATTTTAGTATTTTAGGTATATTCTTTCCTCTCATACTACACTTGTTGGATGACTACATCTACATCTATTACAGACATTTAATCTTTGAAAATTAATCTACTATTTTGCTAGGTTAACACGTCTTTATAGGAAGCTACTTTTTCATTTCTTTGTTGTATTTTCTAGTTTATATTTTAAATCTACAAATACATTAAGTTTAAGATTTTAGTTTCTCTCCTCTGCCCCCTTCCATTTATTTCATTTTTTGAGCTATTTAGTTCTAAAGCATTTATGTAGGGTATAGCTGGGAAAGTATCCTTAAATGGGGGCAGCCCAGTACTGAGTTTTAGAACCTCGAATCTGGTCTGGTATCTCAGGGCACAAGTAGGGTATAGATGGTATTCACGTGGAGAATGGAGAGTGACGCCTGTCGTGGATTGAATTGTGTCCCCCCAAAAATGTGTATACCAATCTGACTGGTCCATGATTCCCAATATTGTACGGTTGTACATCATTTTGTGATTGTAATTTTATGATAAAGTGGGTTAGGGTGGGATTGTTAACACCCTTACTAAGGCCATATCCCTGATCAAATGTAAAGAGAGTTTCCCTGGGGTATGGCCTGCACCACCTTTTATTTACAATAGATAAGAGGAAAAGGAAGCAATCAAGAGTGGGAGACCTCATACCACCAAGAAAGCAGTGCCAGGAGCAGAGAGCAATCTTCGGACCCGGGATCCTTGCACAGAGAAGCTCCTAATTCGGGGGGGAAGATTGATGAAAGGCTGACAGAGAGAGAAAGCCTTCCCCTGGAGCTGACACCCTGAATTTGTACTCTTATCCTACTTTGCTATGAAGAAATAAATTTCTCTTTGTTAAAGCCATCCACTTGTGGTATTCCTATTATAGCAGCACTAGATGACCAAGACAACACCCAATATGGTATGTTTTAATCTAAAACTTAGCAGTTTAAAACAATAAATGCTTATTATTTCATGCAGCTTCTGAGAGTGAGAAATCTGGAGCTACTTGTTGTTGTTGTTGTTAGGTGCCATTGAGTAAGTTCTGACTCATAGCAGCCCTATGTACAACAGAATGGTCTTGTGCCATCCTCACAATCATTGTTATGCTTGAGCCCATTGTTGCAGCCACTGTGTTAATCCACCTCCTTAAGGGTCCTCTTCTTTTTCACTGAACCTCTACTTTACCAAGAATGATGTCTTTCTCCAGGGACTGGTCCCTCCCGATAACATGTCCAAACTACATGAGAAGAAGTCTCATCATGCTTGCTTCTAAGGAGCATTCTGGCTGTACATCTTCCAAGGCAGATTTGTTCACTCTTCTGGAAGTATATGGTATATTCAATATCCTTTGCCAACACCATAATCCAAAGGCATCAATACTTATTTGGTGTTCCTTATTCATTGTCCAGCTTTTGTATGCATATGAGGTGATTGAAAACACCATGGCTTGGGTCAGACGCACCTTAGTCCTTAAAGTGACATCTTTGCTTTTTAACACTTCGAAGAAACTTTTGCAGCAGATTTTCCAAATGCAATGTGTCATTTGATTTCTTGACTGCTGCTTACTGCTGCTTGCATGGGTGTTGATTGTGGGTCCGAGTAAAATGAAATCCTTGACAACTTCAATCTTTTCTCCATTTATCATGATGTTTCTTATTGATCCAGTTGTGAGGATTTTTGTTGCCTTTATGCTGAGGTGTAATCCATACTGACGGCTGTAGTCTTTGATCTTCATCAATAAGTGCTTCAAGTTCTCTTCATTTTCAGCAAGAAAAGTTGTGTCATTTGCATAACACAGGTTGTTAATGAGTCTTCCTCCAATCCTGATGCCCTGTTGTTCTTCATATAGTTCAGTTTAGATTGGTGGTTTTCTCTTAGGGTTTCTCATGAGGGTGCTATTGAGTCATCTCAAGATTTGACTAGAGGTGGAGAGTTCATTTCCAAGTTCACTCATGTAGTTTTTGACGACTCAGTTCCTCAAGGGCTGTTGACCAGAGGCTTTAGTTCCTCCCCATGTGGCTGTCTCTGTAGAACTACTCAACATGGTCGCTTGCTTCCCCCAGAGTGTGTGATCCAATAGAGAGAGCATGCAAGAGAGAACACTCCCAAGAGAGAATATACCCAAGAATGATATCATAGTCTTTTATAACCTAATATTGAACTGACATTCCGTTACTTCCTCTTTAGATTGTTAATCACACACAGTAACACTGGCGCAGTGTGGCTGGGGACTACACAAGGATGGGAATACCAGGAAGCAGAGATCATTGGAGACCATCTTAGAGACTGGTAAACATGGGATGTCAGACATCAAGAAGGTTAAATAGGAAGCTCAAATCTGGGGGGTGGCTTGAAGTAGCACTAAGTGTTCAAGAGAAATGAGATGGTGTCTATATTTATTGTCAGCCCAGAACAGAGTGTCAGAGCCTGAACAGGGTGCCACACAGAGAAGCAGCATGCCATAAGTAGAAAGAGCCCACTTCAGGTGAGAAGGGCAATCATTGAGGGGAGAGGGGTTAGTTACATAGAGGAAGTTTGGTTATTTCAATACTTATATTAAGAAAAATGGGAATCAGGTTTTGCTCTTTTGGATAAGTTATTTACAAACATGTAGAAAACTAGAATAAACCTCTGATGTTGGACTGGAATGGTAGGTATTGATAGAAAACTGTTGGATTATGATAGGTAGATAGAAAGATTTGGAAATAAATGTAGATTTAAATGTATACATGTGTACACACACATAAACATATACACACATTCCCTATCTCTGTCCATAAAGAGGAACTTGTAGCAGCAAATTCCCATCAATAGTATGAAGCAATTTAGTCCCCAGAGCATGGCTTATCAGTATTATTCTTCACTAAAGGCAACCTGCATTCCTAGTAGAAATGGCTGAATTCAGGCCTGGGGCAGAGAAAGGTCAAGGTGAGCCCAGAGCATCTTGTTATATAGAAAGCAAAGACGTAGTCAAAGAATGATGAGGATATGACAAAAGGGCACAGAAGCTGACTTGAATGGGCTCCCACTGACCACATTTCTGAGAAATTCAACTTCCAAATAATAATAGTAATATACTATAATCCATAGAATAACTAAGGGAAATGAGTCCATACTGATATAAATTAATATATGAATATATTGGAAGTTTGAAAAGGAGTAGGTTATTTATTTTTTCAAATTACTTACCAACGACATGTTTATTAATCACACAGGGAAAAAGAGTAGCTTCATAGGGGAAGAAGCTTGTTATCAAGTGATCAAAGCGATCATCTTCACTAACGTGACACATCAAAATCTTGAGCCACCTGATAGGTTGGAATGAGAACCCAGTTTCGCTTCTGCGATATCCCTGCCAAAGATACCAAAGATGCGTAACTTGAATCTAATCATGAGGAAACATCAGATTATATTGTTAAGTGAATACAAGTTCATGACTAATTTTCTTGATAGATTGTCCTTTTTATAATTTATGATTAGTAATTCATTTTAACATTACGTAATCTACTCAACGACACTGGGTACTGGGTGTTGACAGATAATTCCATTTTGGCAGGTATCAATACTGCTGCAACTTTATTTGAAGCACTAATACAACACAGCCTTCAGTATGAATTACACATTAACATAAAGAAAACAAAAATCCTCACAACTGGACCATGGCCTGGGTCAGGCACACCTTAGTTCTCAAGGTGACATCTTTGCTTTTTATCAATTAAAGAGATCTTTTGCAGCAGACTTGCCCCATGCAATGCATCTTTTGATTTCTTGACTGCTGCTTCCATGGGTGTTGATTATGAATCCAAGTAACATAAAATCATTGACAACTTCAGTATTTTCTATTTATCATGATGGTATTTTCTATTTGTCATGATGTTGCTTATTGGGCCATGATCACTGGGGTCCTTCCAGTCTCAGTCAGACCATTAAGTCTGGTCTTTTTATGAGAATTTGGGGTCTGCATTCCACGGCTCTCCTGCTCCCTCAGGGGTTCTCTGTTGTGTTCCCTGTCAGGCCGGTCATCGGTTGCAGCCAGGCACCATCTAGTTCTTCTGTCCTCAGGATGATGTCGTCTCTAGTTCATGTGGCCCTTTCTGTCTCTTGGGCTTGTAATTGCCTTGTGTCCTCGGTGTTCTTCATTCTCCTTTGATCCAGGTGGGTTGAGACCAATTGATGCATCTTAGATCGCTGCTTGCTAGCGTTTAAGACCCCAGACGCGGTTCTTCAAAGTGGGATGCAGAATGTATTCTTAATAGATTTTATTATGCCAATTGACTTAGATGTCTCCTGAAACCATGGTCCCCAGTCCCCTGCCCCTGTTACACTGGCCTTCAAAGCATTCAGTTTCTTCAGGAAACTGCTTTGCTTTTGGTTTAGTCCAATTGTGCTGACCTCCCCTGTATTGTGTACTGTCTTTCCCTTCACCTAAAGTAGTTCTTATCTACTATCTAATTAGTGAAGGCCTTTCCCCCCCTTCACCCTCCCCCTTCTCATAACCACAAAGGAATGTTTTCTTCTCAGTTTAAACTATTTCTCAAGTTTTTATAATACTGGTCTTATACAATATTTGTCCTTTTGCAACTAATTTCACTCATCATAATGTCTTCCAGGTTCTTCCATGTTATGAAATGTTTCACAGATTCCTCACTGTTCTTTATCGATGGATAGTTTCCCATTGTGTGAATATACCATAATTGATTTATCCATTCATCCATTGATGGGCACC
This sequence comes from Elephas maximus indicus, assembly GCF_024166365.1. Taxonomy (NCBI): domain Eukaryota; kingdom Metazoa; phylum Chordata; class Mammalia; order Proboscidea; family Elephantidae; genus Elephas; species Elephas maximus. Next base: position 53,090,839 of record NC_064833.1, on the reverse strand, counting down.
TTGATTGCTTCCATCTTTATGCTATTGTAAACAGTGCTGCAGTAAACGTGGGTGTGCATATATCTGTTCATGTAAAGGCTATTATTTCTCTAGGATATATTCCAAGGAGTGGGATTGCTGGATCCTATGGTAGTTCTCTTTCCTTCCTTCTGACAAATATTTTCTTCCTGAAGGATGTTGTTTAATAGCACTTCTTTTAGTGAGGGTCTGGTAGTAGTTTACTGTTGAGTCTTTGTCTGAAAAATGTCTTTATTTTTCCCTCTGTTTTGAATAATTGCTTATCTGTTCATAAAATTTTAGACTGACAGTTATACTTTCTCAGGAATTTGGAAGTACTTTTCCATTGTCTTTTTTCTATTCTTGCTCTCAAGAGGTTTGTCCAATTTTTTTTGAGATGCATTTTTAAAGTATGAGGTGTGAAATTACGTTATGTCTGTGACTTGCTTTAGAAGAAAAAGGGGAGAGACAGAACAAATGGGGCAAAATCTTAATAATTCTTGACCTAGGTGATGGGTATACAGGGATTCATTTTACTGTTCTTTGTACTTACAGTATCTTTGGAAACATTTTATAACGTGTTTAAAAGGAAATACAAAAACAATCTTGTAGGGAACCAAGCACTACAGCCTATCCCAGGACAACTATAGCTTCAACTCACATACTTAACGCTTGTTTTGTTTCTTTTCTGCTTGATTATTTTCTGTTTTTAACTCTTTAGATTTTTTTTTTCTTTCTTGTGGGCTCAGCAACGCATTGAAAATCATTTTGTTATATTTTGTTTAGCATCTGTGTGCTTGTACTGCCACAATTTTCATATTATCTTGATCTGCCATCTCACTGGAATCATTCATTTTCAGAAATGATATTGAAAAGAGGTGTACGAAGCAGAGATTATAAAGGCTAGTGATAAAAAATTTGACTACATCAAAATTAAAACAGAGAATGCCAAAAAAAGATGCCTTAAAATATAAGCAGCAATTGCAGTGTTTATAGTAGAATATAAAGAATCCATGAAATAAATAAGATGATTAACAAATCATTAGGTAAGATGAGTAAGGAAAAGATCAAGAAATTTAAAGAAAAGGAAACCAGAGTAGCCAATTCTCATATAAATAGTTCCTCAGCCACATTATTAATTAACGTATTGTGATCAAAAACAAAATTAAGGTGCTATTTAATTTATCATATTTATTAATCAGGATCTAGTCATAAAACAGAAAATACATTGATTATTTTAACAGAGATAATTTAATATAGGGAATTGCTTACTTAGGTACTGGAGGACTTCAAAGACAAGAGGAAAACCTTAAGTTTTCACGAAGGTAACAACTGCCGAAAGCAGCTACCACTCCAGAATTGGGGGAACAAATGGAACAGTTTGGCGTATTAGAGCCAAAATATCTGAAGCAAGGAATTGCACATCTGAGAATAATCTCTGAAGAGCGGTTGCCTCCAGATTGGTGCTAGACTTCAGAAGAGAGACCCTGTGGTGCTAGAACCCAGACCTCTGGGGAGGAGGCTGGCTATTGCCGGACCTCAGAAACCCAGAGGGAAACCCTCTGGAGCTGGGATTTAGGCCTCTTAATGTACTTATGGAAACCCTGGTGGCATAGTGGTTAAGTACTACAGCTGCTAACCAAATGGTCAGCAGTTTGAATCCGCCAGGTGCACCTTGGAAACTCTATGGGGCAGCTCTACTCTGTCCTATAGGGTTGCTATGAGTTGGAATTGACTCCATGGCACTGGGTTTGTTTGTTTGTTTGTTTGTTTGTTTAAATGTACTGATAGAAGCCCTGGTGGCACCATGGTTAAGTGCTAGGCTGCTAACCAAAAATGGGGGGTTTCAACCTGCCCAGGATCTCTGTGGGATAAAGACCTGGTAATGTGCTTCTATAAAGATACAACCCGGAAAACCCTATGGGGAAGTTCTGCCCTGTCACATTGGGTCTCCATGAGTTGAAAATCAACTCTATGGCACCCAACAACAACAAAAACAACAATGCACTGATATTACTGAAGGGCTGTGATAAGGCTGATCTGGGAAGGATAAGAAAAATTTTAACTTGGGGCCAACTGCTGCTGTTAGTGTGAAGAATTGTTTTCTGATGCTGAAAGGACTAGTAAGCACACAGGAAGGAGAAGACCAAGACCCTTCTTCCTCCTCCAGCCTTGCAGTTCCCTCTAGGGCTTCCTGCTAGCATGCCTAACAGAGATCCATCTGCCAAAGCAGATGTGTGGGGTTAGTCCCAGCTCCAGCATCACAAGGTGGATCTGGAGTGAAAAGACAATTAGCTTGATCACCAGCATAATAAACATCAGATGGATAAAAAATTAAAACCACAATAATAACAATTGTTGGAAAAGAAGATAAATAGACACTCTTAAATTCTGCTGGAGTTGCAATATAACTTTATATAACCATGTTTGAAAACAATTTTGAAAAATCTAATCAAGTAGTATACACACTATGATGGGTCATACACTAAGTATAGGCCACACGTACAAGTTGCGCATAGCAAGATGTTTTGAAGAATGCTTATTGTGTTATTTTTTATGGTAGCAAAAAATAGAAACATAACCTAAATGACCATAAATGAAAGAAGTTTAAATTATTGTATTTTTGTTGTTATACGCACATACACATATATAATAAACTAATATATATTTTTACATGATTTGAATATATATTCCTTGCAAACTTGGAACTGTAGATGTAGCTCATTCAATTTAAGGAAAACAATGCCACATAACTATTGCCACACAAGACTATTTCTCGTTGTCAGACCAATCAGGAATATCAGGCTTACTTAGTATTTTTTTATTTCAAAGAAGCGTATTCATGAGCCACCACGATAAACATCCCACTTCTGCAATCTAATTCTAAGATATATGCATTGAGGAATGGACAGAGGGACAGACAGATGGATAAATAGATGGACTGGAAAGTCAAGGAGACTAGCTATGAGTGTACAACCAACCTTAGACGAATAAGATGATGTTGCCTTATCAGTTCATAACAAATCTCTCCTTGTTTTGTGGTCCTGGTACGTTCCCTGAAGACCAATATGTTCTCCATCTGTGCCTTTAGTTTGTAGCACAGAACTTGATAAGATGAGTGTACCCTCCTTAGATCTGAGGAGAGTGAAAGATATGCCTTTCTTTTGTACAGTGAGGTAAGGGTAACGAAGAATGAACGTGTGCTAAATAAATAGTAGATTGCAAAAGTATTTTTGGGTTGAACAATTTTAGGAAAGAATACACATACATACTGGGGATATGGAAAATGATTTCTTTAAAATTAGCCTGTCTGTTTATCCTTTGGAAACCTTGGTGGCCTAGTGTTTAAGTGCTACGGCTGTTACCCAAAAGGTCGGCAGATGGAATCCACCAGGTGCTCCTTGGAAACTCTATGAGGTAGCACTACTCTGTCCTATTGGTCGCTATGAGTCAGAATCGACTTGATGGCAACGGGATTTTTGGTTTGGGGGCTTATCCTTTGGAAAATCAATCCCCGGAGATAGATGCAAACTAGTTCCCAAGGAATCAAGCTGATTTTAAGAAGTAATGAATGTAGGGTGTCTACAGAAAGGCTGATGATGAATGTAAGAAAATATCTCAAACTCTGTTTAAAATGTTGAAATGTCAAGTGAAGAAGAAAAGTCAAGGGTAAAGTAGACAAGGCAAAAAATTCCAGTGTTCTCAGGCACTTTGATCTATTAATTGTCAACAGAAAAGTGTTTCCTTTATCAGAGGAACTGTACATTTTGCATGACTGTGAAGAAGCAGAGGTAGTAACATCCAGAATACAAAGCCCTGGGTGAGTTGTCATGTTACCTAACATTTGTGTCTCTCTGTTTCCTGTTTTGTAGTTGAATGATTTCCTTAAAGAGTGAATTGAGTGAACACATTCACTCTACCTGTTATTCTGTTTCACTATTAGAAAAATAAATAAACTCAGGCTAAAACTGAAACTTAGAAGCAAAAAAAAAAAAAATCCTCAGGTTATTTAAAAATCAACAATATCGAAAGTTTCACATGCGTATAAAGCAAGAGATATTTGCACTCACTCTTGGTTATCTTATCCTTCACCACCTACAGTCACTGACAGTATCGCCATCTTTAAAAGTAAGACCATTTCCAAAACAATTTATATTCCTTTTATAACATTGTTTTTATGATTAATATGCCTTATGCAATTATTCGTTTGAAATGCTTTTGCAAACAAGTAAATAAAAAAAATTGTAAGGTTGAAAATTTATTAGAAAAGAGAGAAATACATAATCAGTTAAAAAGCTAATCTGCAATCGTAATATGCAAGGAAGTATGATGGGTTACATAGGGATTCAAATATGAATAAGACATGATTCTCATAAAGACAACAGCTATGACTTATAAAGCACCACTATGTGCAAGCTATTTTTTTAAGTGCTTTATATTTACCTCTGATGAAAAATTATCTGACAAAGTGCTTGGAAGTGTGATATTATTTGACCAAGATGAACAGCTAGTCATTGATAGAGGCAGGATTTGAACCTTGACTTTTCATCTGTGCGTAATACTTTCTATATCTCAACCCATTGTTTTAATATTACATTGATAAAAACTAAATTTTCCAATGTTAGTGGAAGTTTTTTTTTTTTGTTTTAGTTAGTGGAAATTAATAGCAAGAATATCAAAAAGTGTCACTGATTTTAGATAGTTAAATATGAATACAATTTTCATATTTTTACAGTAAATTTTATAAAGTCAAATATAGAATTATAATAATTGGTACAGTAGGATAGGAGAAAGGCTAATTCAATAAACTCAAGGCTTTTTTTTTAATAGAAAGCTTTGAAACTATTCAATTATTTTATGTTAAGTTTCCTATAGAGCTTCCTGCTAGAAATATCAAACAGGATCCTGGCCTGCAGGCATTCAATTGACACAACTGTCACTGAAATTGCAAAGACTCATTTACTTTAAATAGCAGTAGAACCATAACATCCGGTAGAATTATTCACTTGAAATGCCAACTCATGCTGAGCACTACAATTGCTGATTCAAAAAAAGGAAGACAACGGAAGAGGGTAAGACTATTGAAAATTTCAATTTCACTATTAGTTTAAATGAATATTATAATTAAGGGTTAGTCTTTTCACTAAAAACTTTCATGTTCTAAATCATATGAGGTATATGATTTTTTTAAATGAGACTGAAATGGTTTGAGGAAAAGAGCCAAGGGCTGAACTTTTGGTCAAAACGAAGTAAGTGGTGAACACACACATTAAGAAAGAATCTTCTCAGGCAAACACATAGCAATGATAGATAAAGTATGTAAAAAGGGAAAATTAAATGGTAACTGGCATAACCACACTCAACAATTAACTAGGTAAACATTTCCATGCAAATTGAACACAAGCACTCTGGGATCTAATCTAATCCTGGAACTCAACCCCTGTAGAGGTGTTGTAATCTGTCATCAAGTTTCCCAGACTCATGGCAACCACGTGCACAACGGAACAAGATATTGAGGATCAGACCACTGAAACCTGTTCAGCAACATAACAACACACAGTCCTCCACTGACGAGCGAAGGTGGCTGTGCACGAGGTACACTGGAAGATAATCACCGAATCAACACATCCCTCTTATGGAGTGATAGCCAAAAATACAAAAGTACATTGTGGTCGTCAATTCCGACTCATATTGACCCTATAGGATAGAGTTAAACTGGCCTATAGGGTTTCCAAGGCTGTACATTTTTATGGAAGTGGGAACAGACTGCCATATCTTTCTCCCCCAGAGAGCTTGGTGGATTCGAACCACTGACCTTTTGGTTAGCAGCTGACCTCTTAACCACTGTGCCACCAGGGCTCTCTTCTGTAGGGATAAGGGGAATTAATAATGACCTTCCGCCCTACACACACACACACACACACACACACACACACACACACACACCCCTCTTACACATGCACACAAAACCCTCTTAAAGCTGGAACCAGGCTCCGTGCTGTAAAAAGCTATGGTGATTACCTGGGGCCGTGGGACTTATAAAGTTGTATACATCAAGAGGCTGAAGGAGGCAAACATACCTCTGCAGCCAGACCAGACCTGGGCTAAGCTAGATAGGAGCTCAGGAATCTGTGATATACTCAATGGAACCAAAACAAAGGCGTCAAGAACTGCTGGTTTAAGATCAGCGTTTAGACTGGAGACATCAAGGCAGGGAGAGGTGGGGTGAGGTACCAGCAGACTTCTTTTAAAATGCTAGACAAAAAGGGGCGAAGCCTTGTACTTCAAATTCCAAAACACATGAATAAGAACTTAAGCATCTAAATAATACTTACTTGCATTGCAATATGTTTTCCCAATCTGTGACTGTTTTATTATACTGAAAATATAGTCAAAAGAATCAATCCTTTCTTTGTGTTTTTTGAGTTTTGTTTCAGAAATCTTTCCCTGCCCTACTCTAATGTTTTACATGCCAGAGCAAACAAACCCAGTGTTCCACATGAACTCTCTAAAGGAAGTAAGAATGAAAAACAAAACGTCAAACTTTTAGTGAAGGCAAAGACTTTTGGAGTTATAAATGGGCCAGCAATTAGATAATCACTGCTGAAATTTTATAGAATATTCTCTCTTCAGGGAACAGCGGGCTGACTGAAAGAATACAAAAAGCAAGAGTTTTCATCAGCCTTTCACAGAATTTACCTTTTGGGATAATTTCAGCCTCTGTCTTTATTTTCTAATATGAAAACTCCCAAATAAACTACAGCTATTACACATTTATCCTTTATAAAAGCAACAATTGGCCCAGTGGTATACAGAATTATTTTAAAAGAACGCTGTTTGTTGGAATTGAAGTTTTTGATTGTGTTCCAAATGTTGGCTACAGGCATAAAAATGACCTTTAGAGACCACTTGTTTCACTTTTTTCTTTTTGGTTAATATTATTGAACAAATAGAGAAAGAATTTCAAAAATCCTACGAATATTTTGTAGCTATTAGAGGGAAACAAGTTTAAAAAAAAAGCTATTTGTACAAAAAAAGCCTGGAATTTATGAAAATAAATGGAATGAGGCAGATTTTACCTGCGTTTAAATTATATGAGTATTCAGGTGAGATTTAGAATATTTTTTTATCTGAGTCTGATGATGATTTTGTCTGTTTTTGCCTCTTCACAGTGTTTTTTTTTTTTTTCCTTCTGTGTGTGCAAAGTACTTTTTGTTTAAGGTTGAACAACTTTTCCTTTACCTTTACCCTTACCTTGTCCTTTGGGTGTAGACTTTTTTCTCAAATGTTGTTCTCAGTATTCCTGCCCTACTCTTAACCTTTGCCTTTCAAATCAGAGAAGGTCTCTGCTATGTTTGCTCCTCCCTCATTGGTAGATCATTGCTGCTTATTAGTAAGTAGTACATGCTAGGTGGCATATGTGTTCTTTGCTTTGATGATTCATCCTTAGTATTTTTGTTGGTGTGTGCCATGGAGTCTATTCAACTCATAAAAAAAAAAAAAAAAAAAAAACAGAGTAGAACTGCCCTGTAAGGTTTCCTGGTCTGTAATGTTTAGGGGAACTGATAGCCAGGTCTTTTCTCCAATGGAGCTGCTGGTGAGATCGAACCATAGACTTTTCTGTTAGCAACCCAGTGCTTAACCATTGCCACCAGGGCTTGTTTCTCTGTGTCTCAGGGGTGAGACTTTTCTTAGTAATATTGCTCCTCCTCTAGTTGTAGTAGTCTTCAAATGGTCCCAGCCTGGGATGGTTCTTTTCCCAGCTTCAATCAGTCTTCCCTTGTGCCCTGGGGTTCATATATTGGTTACAGGATTTTGTACACTTCTTATTGCAGCCATTGTTTCCCTTAACCAATCTTTCACTAGGAAAAGAGGCTTGTGCAGCCCTGACTTACACCCTGTAATTCTAACGAGAACCCATTGAAAGTTCATGGAGAAGAGTCTGGAAGTGGTTATAAATTCTCCTTGTGACTACAGTTCCTATGAGTTTTATAATCTCATACATTATTACTATAGACATAGCCATTAAGTCGATGCCAACTCATAGCAACCATATAAGACAGAGTAGAACTGCCTGGTAGGGTTAAATTAGTTAAAAAATTCCAGTTGACTCCTTTTTCCTCATTTTTATGGTGCTCTGTCTTCCTTCCATGCTCCTGTTACAGGTGAGTAAGAACCTGCAACCTGGACTTGGAAACATCTTACTTTTCTTAGATTTCAGCCTAGCTGTTTTTCCTGTGATGAGTTCAGAACACTTACACTTTTACAGGTTACTTGGCTTTTTCTTTATAAGGGTGAGAATGATAGTCTTTCTGAATTTTTATATCCCAAGTAAAAGCCAAAAGTCCCCTATATAGTAACGTTTTACTTTCTATTTTCTAGTACTCATGAAAGAGTCGAAATATCTATTTAATATGTTTATCGACCATCTTCACTTTTTTTTTTTTTTTTACCAACTTCAGTCATAGCAGATCTTCAAAGGTTAACAACCAACATTAAGGATTGAAAGTTAGAAAATTAGATTGAAGTTAGAAAATTTCTAACTTCACAAGTTACTCAAATCAGAAAGAAGCTTGACACTAAACTATAAGATTTAAAACACAAGATCCACGTCTTACACCATACACAGAAAACAATTCAAAATTGATCGAGGACCTAAATGTGCAAAGTAAAACTCTAGAACTCTTAGAAGAAAAAGCAGAGGCAGCCCTGTCAGGCCTAGCTGTGAACAATGGGTTATCTAATATAATAACAAAAGCACAAGTAGCAAAAAACAAAATAAATGGAACCTCATTAAAACAAAAAAAAAAAATGTTCATAAAAAAACTTCACGAAAACGTAAAAAGACAGGCTACTGATTGGGAGAATATCTTCAGAAATCATATAACCTACAAGAATCTAAGAATCAAAATTTGTATAAACCTTTGACAACTTAACAAAGGAAAGATAAATAACCCAATCTTAAAATGGGCAAAGGACTTGAATAGACATTTCACCAAAGGGCACATTCAAATGGCCACCAAATATATGAAAAGTTGTTCAGCATCATTAGCCATCAGAGAGGCGCAAATGAAAACCAGAATGAGATATCTTTTCACTTCCACTAGGATGGCTAAGATGAAAAAAAAAAAAAAAAAATAATGAAAATAACAGATGTTAGCCAGAATGTGGAGAAATTGGAACTCTTATCATAAATGGTATAGTCATTGTGGAAAACGGTATGTTGGTTCCTCAAAAAACTAAAAACAAGTGGGATGCAGACCCCAAATCCTAGTAAAAAGACCAGACTTAATGGTCTGACTGAAACTATAGGGACCCCAGAGGTCATGGTCCCCAGACCTTCTGTTAGCCCAAGAAAGGAACCATTCCCAAAGCCAACTCTTCAGACAGGGATTGGAGTGGACTATGGGATAGAAAATGATACTGGTGAAGAGTGAGCTTCTTGGCTCAATTAGACACTTGAGACTATGTGGGCAGCTCCTGTCTGGAGGAGAGATAAGAGGACAGAGGGGGTCAGAAGCTGGCCCAATGGACGTGAAAAGAGAGAGTGGAGGGAAGGAGTCTGCTGTCTCATTAGGGGGAGAGCAACTAGTAGTATACAGCAAGGTGTATCTAAATTTTTGTATGAGGGACTGATTTGATTTGTAAACTTTCACTTAAACCACAATTTAAAAAAAAAAAAAGAATTAGGAATGGTTATGGTGATGCTTGAACAACATGATCAATGTAATTATTGTGACCGAACTATATATGTGAAGAGTGTAGAAATGGTGTTTTGTTACCGATACATTTACCACAATAAAAAAAGTAGCACACTGAAAAAAAAAACTAAAAACAGAGCTACCATATGATCTAGGAATTTGTCTCCTAGGTATATACCCCAAAGATTTGAAAGCAGAGACTCAGAGGCTTGTACACCATTGTTCATTGCAGCAATATTCACAATAGACAGAAGGTGGAAACAACATAAATGGCCATCAACAGATGAATGGATAAAAAAAATATGGTACTTACATACTATAGAATACTACTTAGCCATGAGGAGAAATGAAGTCTTGATACATGCTACAGTATGGATGGAGCTGGAAGACATTATGTTGAGTGAAATAAGTCAATAACTAAAGAACAAATATTGTATAAACTCACTTACATGAAAAGATAAGAAAAGGAAAATGTGTAGAGAACAAAGTTTATTAATCATTACCAGGGGTGGAAGGGAGGAAGAAAGGGAAAATTAATGTGATGAAAATATCACACTGATGTAAGGGTAGGGTTGCATAGCTGATTATTGTAATTGCTGTCAGTAAACTGTATGCCTGCAAAAAGTTGAATTGGCAAAAGTTTTGTGATAGATATATTTACATCAATGACAAAAAAAAAAAAAAAAGAAAAGAGTAGCTTCTGAGGTGTTTATGTACAACCAAAAACCTCATGGGATTTGGTTCCTTAGTTTGGAGATTCCAGTTAATTGCCTTATTAACATGTTTAGCGCTTCTGTTCTGCCTCCTAGTTCCTTGCACAGTCCCTAGGATCTTAAAAGCTTGCAAATGGCCTTCCAAGGCACAACCATTGGTCCCTATTCACCTAGAGGCAACAGAGGAAGAACGAGAGTCAGGAATAAGAGAAGGATATGAAATGTGTGGCTAATTACGTCCATGAACAACTGCTTCCTTTGCCATGAGACCAAAAGAACTGAATGGTGCCTGGCTGCCATTACTGAACATTTTGATCAAAGATTCTATAGAAGAATCCTGATCAAAAGTGGGAAAATAGAGAACAGAATTTTAAATTCTCTTGGATTTCAGACTTTCTAGAGCCATGGGGCTGGATGAACCCCTGAGACTATTGCCTTGAGAAAATCTTTAAACCTTCCAGCAAAAATTTCCCTTGAGAAAAAGCTTTTAGCTATGACATTTCTGATCAGCACTTGATCTCTAAAATCTACATGATACTGCAAAAATTCAACTACAAAAAGATAGATAACCCAATTAAAAAATGGGCAAAAGATATGAACAGAAGCTTCATTAAAGAAGACATTCAGGTAGTTAACAGATATATGAGGAAGTGTTCACGATCATTAGCAATTAGAGAAATGCAAATCAAAACTACAATGAGATTTCATCTCACTCCAACAAAACTGGCATTAATCCAAAAAACACAAAATAATAAATGTTGGCGGGGCTGTGGAGAGATTGGAACACTTATACACTGCTGGTGGGAATGTAAAATGGTACAATGACTTTGGAAATCAATTTGGTGCTTCCTTAAAAAGCTAGAAATAGGACTACCATACGATCTAGCAATCCCACTCCTTGGAATATATCCTAGAGAAATAAGAGCCTTTACAGAAACAGATACATGCACACCCATGTTCACTGCAGCACTGTTTACAATAGCAAAAAGATGGAAGCAACCATGGTGCCCATCAATGGATGAATGGATAAATAAATTATGGTATATTCACACAATGGAATACTACACATCGATAAAGAACAGTGAGGAATCTGTGAAACATTTCATAACATGGAGGAACCTGGAAGGCATTATGCTGAGTGAAATTAGTCGGCTGCACAAGGACAAATATTGTATAAGACCACTATTACAAGAATTTGAGAAATAGTTTAAACTGAGAAGAAAGCATTCTTTTGTGGTTACGAGAGAGGAGAGGAAGGGAGGGTGGGAGAGGGATATTCATTAATTAGACAGTAGATAAGAATTACTTTAGGTGAAGGGAAAGACAACACACAACACAGGGGAGGTCAGCACAAGTGGACTAAACCAAAATCAAAGAAGTTTCCTGAATGTTTCGAAGGCCAGAGTAGCAGGGGCAGGGGTTTGGGGACCATGGTTTCAGGAGACATCTAAGTCAATTGGCATAATAAAATCTATTAAGAAAACATTCTGCATCCCACTTTGAAGAGCAGCGTCTGGGGTCTTAAATGCTAGCAAGCGGCCATCTCAGATGCATCAATTAGTCTCAACCCACCTGGATCAAACGAGAATGAAGAGCACCAAGGACACAAGGCAATTACTATCCCAAGAGACAGAAAGGGCCACATGAATCAGAGACTACATCATCCTGAGGCCAGAAGAACTAGATGGTGCCCAGCTACAACTGATGACTGCCCTGACAAGGAACACAACAGAGAACCCCTGAGGGAGCAGGAGAGCAGTGGGATGCAGACCCCAAATTCTCATTAAAAAAAAACCAGTCTTAATGGTCTGACTGAGACTAGAAGGACCTCGGTGGTCATGGCCCCCAGACCTTCTGTTGGCCCAGGACAGAAACCATTCCCAAAGCCAACTCTTCAGACATGGATTGGACTGGACAATGGGTTGGAGAGGGATGCTGGTGAGGCGTGAGCTTTTTGGATCAGATGGACACTTGAGACTATGTTGGCATCTCATCTCCCTGGAGGGGAGATGAGAGGGTAGAGGGGGTTAGAAGGTGGCGAAATGGACAGGAAAAGAAAGAGTGGAGGGAGGGAGCAGACTGTCTCATTAGGGGGAGAGTAATTGGGAGTATGTAGCAAGGTGTACATAAGTTTTTGTGTGAGAGACTGACTTGATTTATAAACTTTCACTTAAAGCAGAATTAAAATTACAAAAAAAAGAAAAAATTTCCCTTGAAATTTTCTTTAAGCCAAGAAATAATTTAGCTTAACTAGTAAAAAACATCTGCTTTGAACATTATGCTATGTATAAGGGGTATAATAACTATGTATAAGGGGTCAAATTTATCACAGCAACTCTAAAGATTAGATAGGAACCTTAGAGGGCAGTGAGTTTATATTAATGGGGGAGGAACAACTCAGAAAAGGAGGGTGAGAATGGCCACACAACTCAAAGAATATAATCAATGTCACTAAATGGTACATGTAGAAACTGTTGAATTGGTGTATGTTTTGCTGTGTATATTCTTCACAACAACAACAAAATAAATAAAATTTTTAAAAAGTTGGGAAAAAAACTAAAGAAAAAGATTTAAAATACATGGTTTTGCATCTCTGGTATATATGATAAAAAATTTTTTGGGTCTTTACATATTATGCTCACAATTCCACTTTATTTCCTTAATTCAGTCTCCACAAAGGCAGCTCAGGTACATTCTCTAACATGAAGCAAAGTTCGTGTTTTTGTTTTTAATATTATAAAGTGTTCTTTTTTTTTCTCAAAATAACAGCTGGTTGGTCTTTGAGTCTTACACGTAATTAGTAGGATTGTATATGCTATATTCTGTCACAATTTTTTTTTTATCACTCAGCTTCACAAGTGGTGCTTACAGCTAGGAACAATTTTAAAGCTTCTCTATATTAATAAAAACAATACACATTTTTGAAAATTAGTCATTAATTTCCCTTGGTATACAATTATATGAACCATGTTATTGCAATAAACCTTGTTTTATTACATTATTACTAGTAATGAAAGTACATTCATTTTCAAGAATTAACCTTTTCTGTTTAGTTTTAAAAGGTTACAACACAGTATTTCACTAATGGATTTGGATTATATGGGAAACATCCTCTAAAACTAACCTTAGCTGTTCATTAAATATGAGGATTTAAAACAAAACTCCAAGACTGAGAGGAATTTACAGTAATTTCAGTCTGCCACTTTCTCTGGAAAAAAAAAAAAAAAAAGCAGGGAGACACATAAGGTCCTATTTCTAAATATTTGGGGAAAAAACGTTGGGCCATACCTTTATTAGTCGGTCTTCTCAGGCGATGCATTTAAGATGGAATCTGGCTTAAAGGGCTGAGCATTCATACATGTTACCTGTATGTATAGGCAGTGATAAAGAAAAAATTAAACTTCTCATTCTTAAGTGCTCTGTTGGTGAATTCAATACAGCTTTATGGCATGGGTCTATTAAATTTATTTTTTCTTTAACAGTCACATATTCAAGTACAAAGCTCCTATTGATGTCAAAAGAAATTAGATATGTGAATAAAGTAAATCAATGACACATTAAAAATAGAAATTTTATTTTTAAAATATATCCACTGTTTACAGTGTGAAAAAAAAAAAACTGTATCTAGGCCAATAGACATAATTTTATGTCTTTTTGTTTACCAAGTCATCATCAACTGGTATTTACTGCCCAATGCTGGATCAGCACCACTGTTCTAAAGCCATTTAACTTGCCAAGAAGGTGTCCTTCTTTAATTAATTAATCATTTCTTACATTCAATCTTTCAAAAAACAAATGAGAATAGAAAAATTCGTAATTTATGGTTCATTTCCTTAAGGAAATCACAATCAAGCAGAGGGGGCAGACATGTATGTAAGCAGTTGTAAAACAGTGACACATGATAATCAAGTATGTACAAGTCTTGTCTTCCTGTACTTCTAATTAATCTAGTTGGAGAAATAAAACTAACAAAGAAATTACCTGAGACCGCTTAAGAGTGATACTATATTAAACAAAACACAAATCCTCACAACTGGATCGATAAGCAACATCATGATAAATGGAGAAAAGATTGAAGTTGTCAAGGATATCATTTTGTTTGGATCCACAGTCAATGCCCATGGAAGCAGCAGTCAAGAAATCAAAAGACGCATTGCACTGGGTAAATCTGCTGCAAAGGACCTCTTTTAAGTGTTGAAGAGCAAAGATGTCACCTTGAAGACTAAGGTGCACCTGATCCAAGCCGTGGTATTTTCAATTGCATCATATGCATGTGAAAGCTGGACAGTGAATAAGTAAGACCCAAGAAGAATTGATGCCTTTGAATTACGGTGTTGGTGAAGAATATTGAATATACCATGGACTGCCGAAAGAACAAACAAATCTGTCTTGGAAGAAGTACAGCCAGAATGTTCCTCAGAAGTGAGGATGGCAAGACTTGGTCTCATATGCTTTGGACATGTTATCAGGAGGGATCATTTCCTGGAAAAGGACATCATGCCTGGTAAAGTAGAGGGTCAGCAGAAAAGAGGAAAACCCTCAACAAGGTGGATCGACACAATGGCTGCAGCAATGGGCTGAAGCATAGTAATGATCATGGGGACGGCACAGGAGAGCAGAGAGTTTCATTCTGTTGTACACAGGGTTGCTATGAGTCTGAACTGACTCTACAGCATCTAACGACAACAACATACTTTATTAAAAGAAAGATGTTGAAAGACGACTTTTTTTTTTTTTTTTTGGTGGAAACAGAAAAGTTTTAGAAACTGACAGACTGGAGTTTGAATCCTGACTGTGATGTTTACTTGCGATATAATCTTTCTGTATATTTGTGCTCATGTAAAAAAAAATTTTTTTTATAAAATAGTCATAATGTGATATAAGGTTGTTTTCAAGGTTAAATGAGGTAACATGCATATTCTAGCTCTGTGATCCATAATTATTTCTCCTCTTTTCCTCTGCAGGTCTTCTACCTGACTGTCAAGTACAACGATATAAAAACAAGCAAGAAATTGGGGAGGAGGGAAGTGCTGAAAATGATAACAAACTTTCAAAAAAATCTCGATAAATAGGAGTGGATTTGAATGTTTTTCTTAACGGTCAATTAGGCTTTTGATTAATAAAGGAGAAAACATGACTGCTAAAGTTCTGGGTCAAAAGTCTAATAAAGACCCTAGCACAGAAAGTAGAAATAAGCCAGTTGTCTTGGGGGTGCAGTGAGAAGAAGCACATGAATGGAATAAAATTTCGTATTGAAAAAGAATGGAAAGTTAATTTGAATGCCAGGAAAGAGCTTTGTGGCAACTACTGGGGCAATCAGGAGTTGCAATAGCCGCATGAATCAGGAATAAAAGATTAAAGAAGAAATCATGGGGTAGAATGGATTTGAAGAGGGACCTGATAGAAGACAATGATGGTGGTGTATGATTGAGATAAAGCAGACCTGGTTTGGTGGGAAGATAACGGGAAAGGAAAAACAGGGGAAAAAATCAGAAAAATGTAACATGTATATTTTGGAAACAGAAGATGAGAAAAAGAGGAAAGAGTACAGAATAATCCAACTCTATGAGAGATAATAAAATTTGTATTAGTATTAGAAATAAATACTGCATCAAGGGTGTCATGTTAAGGAAACAGATGATGAGTTCAGACTTGGCAGGCTGAATTTGAGTTTATAGTAGAGTATGCAGATAAGCGTGTTATATATAAATTCCATAGTTTTTCTGTAAACATCTATTTTATTTGGTAAGCACTAAGGGAATGGCTAAGGTTAGATCTAAAGAAATGGTGTATGCAAATTTCTTTACTTCATGTAACTCATATATCATCCATGAATGAATACTGAATATGGATAAACAAAATGAATAACAACAATGTCAAAAGGAATAAGTAGCAAGAAATTGAAAATAATCTCTATACTTGTAGGATACATGAAACAGAATAGTGTCATTTGAAGATGGACTTAGATCCTTACAAATGTATGTTGCAATAACAAGGGAAACTGCCTCTATTCACAGATCCCATGATTATCTATGTAGAGAATGTCAAAGAATAGACAAAAAATCTCCTGGAAAATAGAAGTCCCCAGGTGGTACAGATGGTTAATAAGCTCAGCTGCTAACTGAAAGGTTGGAAATTTGAGTCTACCCAGAAGCACCTTGGAAGAAAGACCTGGCAATCTACTTTTGAAAAAAATCAACCATTGAAAACCCTATGGAGCATAGTTCTACTCTGACACATATGGGGTCACCATGACTTGAAATCAACTAGACAGCAACTTTTTTTTTTAATGCCATTGTTTGTCACACTAGTCTTATTTGAAGCCCAGATTCTGTGAAGTTATGTATTCATTTGTAGATTTCTGTCCAGTAGAAAATATAACTTCTAAGGTTATGATTTCATTGTCCAGTAGGACATTAAGTTATTATTATCTATTATCAAATTTATTTCAGCATTTCCTCACTGTCTATATAAATCTCCACTTCTTAAACTATCCTTTGACAAGCTTTACCATTCCAATGTTTCTCTCATTCAGTGAGTTAAAGATATTATTAACATATGTTCACCACATATTTATATGAAAGTCATCTTCCAACTCTTTGAACATTATAGTTTGTTAGCTCTGATGAAGGATTTGGATCACAAACATGAGGCTGAAATGAGTAAGGAGTTCATAGATGGAGAACAATGGTTAGAACTAGGGATTATAGTTGTGGCTGCTAGTTCATTTTTCCCAGAAACACCTGTGAAGACCAACTTATACTGCAATAGTCCCCAGTCCAAGGAGAAGACCAGATTACTTCCTCTATACCAAAGACTAGTGTGGTCATGTAGAACATGGAGTCTCAAAACCCTATCCCCACTATACATACAAATGTAATCTTGGGAGTAAGCATGTAGTGAAAATCTCAAAGACTTAACATTTGATGGAGTCATCAAAATATTACTGTGTCATCAGAAGCCAGTGTTTAAATTGTGGAGTTCAACTGAGTTAACTGAATTGGACCAGACTTAATCTTCTTGAGTTATCCAGCTGGGGGATGCTTATGATAAATATTAGATCAGTTACAGAAAAATTAAAACAGATTTTCTTTGTACAGCTGAACATTGAATGATTTTGTGATCCAATTCAAAATAACAGAAAAACCATATGGAGAAATAATGATAAATCACAACTAAAAGGAATGAAAAACCAAGTTACAGTGGAACCATTGTTATTTTTTTGTTGTTAGTTGCCGTTGAGTTGATTCTGATTCATGGCAACCCCACGTGTGCAGAGTAAAACTGCTCCATAAGGTTTTTAAGGCTGTGATCTTTCGAAAACTGATCACTACACTCATCTTCCGAGGCACCCGAGTGGAACCATTAATTAATTCAAATTAAAAAAGAGTATTTATTGAGCACATACAATGGACAGGACATTGTGCTTTAGGCTCTGATAATGAAATGAATGGGACATTGATCCTGCTCTCAATTAAGGAAATCCATTATAGGAGATGCTCTTGTAAAGAAACAAATTATCTTGCAGTACTCTAGTAAAATATGTGTAAAGCAGAGAAAGAGGAGTCATTAGCTTAATCATGGAAGAGTAATAAGAGAAGGCATCCTCAAAAGGGTGACGTGTGAGTTTTTTTTTAGGATAAATAGGAGTATTTTAAAGGAATATGGCAAAGAATTCAAAAGGAAACAAAGAGCTTTTTGGTTCACAGCATCTTAGAGTTTTTATAAATAATATCCTATCAGCTAGAGACTAATGATTAGATTATGGTGGCCAAATAATACCCCAGTTCATGGCTGACTCATAGAGAAAAACTTACACAGAAAGTTTATATTACCTTTGACTTATTGCTCCAAGTTCTGTCCCCTTCGCTCACCATGTGGATCCTCCTCAGAAAAGGGCAAGAAGAATGATATCCATGGATAGCATGTCCCGTTACCATCATATTCCATGTGCTTTTCTTTGTCATCACCATGTGCAAGATCATATTTTAAATATTAATATTAGGTATATGTATTAGTGTGGTCAGGTTACTGTAAAAATATTAACAGAAAGAGAGCTTTATGGACACTTAAAGCATAACCGAAGCATCCAAAAGAGCAAAATTATCAATAGGAAAGTAATTCAAATAATGAGCAATTCAGTGCAGATAATAATGGTTTTGTACCACCTTTTACCGCTCAAAGCATGACATGGATCAAAACAATAGAATAGGCCAGAGATCATATTTTTTTTCAAAGACTTCATCCAGTCTTTTCACACTAGGTCGTATACAGTGTGAAAATGATGCAAAGAAAGCAAGTCCAAAAACAGAGAGCTCTCCTGTGGTAAGACAGCTTCAAAAATAATCTTTAACTATGTTTTACTCCACAATAAAAGCTCCATCCCTGGCTCTATGGCCCTGCAGCATCCATAGTTTAATCTATACGACCGTTCTTCATCCCTGGGATTGAAGAAGTAAGAAAGTATTAGAAGAATAGAATTTGGGGGAATGTTGGCTTCTAAGGAAGCTGTGAAACCCTGGTGGCGTAGTAGTTAAGAGCTACAGCTGCTAACCAAAAGGTTGGCAGTTTGAACCCACCAGACATTCCTTGGAAATTCTATGGGGTAGTTCTACTCTGTCCTATAGGGTTGTTATAGGTTGGGATCGACTGGACGGCAACAGGTTTGGTTTCTTAAGGGAGCTGCAAGGCTTTCTTCACCATTCATTCACCTACAACACTTCACGTGGGTTCCTACTTGGGTGAATTGAATTGGATGATGTGACGTTGAAGAATTTCTTTTGACTTCCTTGACTCATTTCCACTGGACCTTAGTATCACACAATTTCAGTTGCTAGAAAGAAAAAATACATAAGAGGAAAACAATTTTCTCCCCGATGTATGGAGCTATGCACCAAAGATATCAGTCAAGGCTTCCTTTTCTCTGGGACCCACTCTTTACTTCTTTGGATTTTCCAGGACAAAATGTCCAACTATGTAAAAAGGCTATAAGAAGATCATTGTATCACTAATTACATGGAAACTCCAATACAAAGAATCCATCCACAGAACCAGCCGCATAAATACAATAGTTTTCAACCTTTCTGTTCCCGATACCAGTGATTCATCCCCAGCCCTCTGGACAAATATTGGCCTGCCCCTTGATAAATACATTTGAACTAATGAAGAGCATAGGAAATAAAGTCCTAAACTCTCATTAGACCAACATTTGGGAGGTGATAGGCTTATTTTGCTGGTCTCTCTAGAGGCATCCTTGTCATTTAAACACATAATATCATCATAAATAAGGTAAACGCATTTAATCTAGTTTATTAGAAATTTCAAATACTTCATTACACTATAAATATGCCTAAATTTTACTTTGACTCTTAAGAGAAAGCCAATATAGGCAACATATTGCCTTATTTGCTACTCCATTAAACAGTTTTTTTTTTTTTATGAGTCTAGAGCTAATTTTGGATAATCTTAATTTACAGCCTTGTCCCTTCACATTTTTCCCAATTATTTTTCTACACAAGCCAAGAGAACAAATAAATTCTAGAAATGAGGTTTCTAAAATCATAATGGCTATGGCATCATTCCTCATTTTTATTTTAGTTATTTGCTGCTATAATAAAAGAGGAGGCAGAATTGTATAGGTAGATACAGATTTCTTTAGTTTTTCATGAATGAAGAGCTCTTATTTATAAACATATTGTCAACAGTAAATATGAGATTTCCTAGCATTTGTCAACATTTTTCAATGAGAGTCAAAAATCTAAATTAAACAATATTTCTATATATAGTGACAGATGAAGGTTGGAAACTTTACATTAAAATTACTGAGAATACACTTATTATTGAAGTTCAAGAATATTTCTTCTAAAATATTACTTTTGGGAAAATAATGTTATGCTGTAATACATTTGATGCCTCAAGCAAAGGAACATATTGCTTCAGAAAAATCAGATTTGATTTGGTCTCCAACAATGCTTAGCATGCATTGACTCGTGTGCGTGCTACACTTCAAAATCAACCCAGAAGCTTTCTTCTCCTTAGTAGACATCACCACTGGCACACTGTGCTCTTGTTCTCTTTGCACATAGAAGTGAAAGGGGTAAGAACAAAATGCTAGGGAGCAAACTGTTTTTAGGGGAAATAGCTAAATTTTTTAGCACTTCTTTTTACTTTGTTAAGTTCAAAATAATAATACAACTTAGTTTTTCATCTTCTGGGGAAATGTGTGGCTTTCAAGATTTTCTCAAAGAAAATTAATTCACAACCTGGAAGAAAGAAGTCTTCAAATATTTTCATATTTTATTCTTTTTATCTTAGAACATGAGACTAATTTTTTACAGACGGTTAGTGCTCATCCAATTTCATGGGGTTATTGGTTCATATCACAGATGTAAAAATGCAAGTGTTGGTTATTTCATCTTTTCTAAAAATACAAACCACTGTAGGTCAGAGTAATGGCATTTGGCTTATCTCTCAAACACAAATATAACTTGGAAGCCAGTGATGCATTTAAGGAAGGAGGTACCAATTCCTTATGTAAAACTGAAGTTATTACTGTCTTCTTTCCATTGCATTCCCTCTAAATAAAGTATTACCAACAGCCACCTGAGTGCTATTCTTTAAATTAAAAAGTACAGGTATTACTTGTTAAACTCCACACCTTTAAAAATTCATTCATTTACAGAAAAGATGTGACTTGAGAACTGATAAAAATCCATTAAAATGCCCAAATCTTTTTTTTTTTTTTAAGTAATAATTTCCACATAGTAAACTGGTAGTCACTATGCAATTATCTAGAATTTGGTATGCGTACTACATTGGTACTAATGAATAAAGCTCAATGTAATGATTATAATAATAGCAATACCTACTTTTTTTTTTTTTTTAGACACCTACTCTCTACCCTTCAATTAGATATTTTACGCTACACACAATGGTAGATTGTTTTGGTTGCTCACAGTGATTTGAACTCTGGTGACACAGTGAGTAAGAGCTACAACTGCTAACCAAAAGGTCTGTAGTTGGAATCCACCACGTACTCCTTGAAAACCCTATGGGGCAGTTCTACTCTGTCCTATAGGGTTACTATGAGTTGGAATTGACTCGATGGCAACAGGTCTGGTTTGGTTTGCTTCTTTTCTATGCTTTCCTGTAGATGGAGGATATCTTCTCCCCTATTGACTCGGGCTTGCCTAATCAAATGTCAGCAGACATGACAATACGTTATGTTCCAGGAGAAGTTTTTAAAGCACTTGTGTTGTTTTGCCCAATCTCTCTTGATCCTGCCCTCTACCATAAGAACACCATGTCCTAGATTGCTACTACTTATAAGCCTGGGTTCTAAACTAAAGAGACAAATGGAGCTCCACTAAGACCAGCTGAGCCCAGCTGATCCACAGCCCTCAGCTGAACTGAACTGAACAGAACTGGAAATAAATATTTGTTATTTTAAGCCCCCCATTATTTTGGGCTGATTTTTGCTCCAGCAAAAGCTGAATAATATAGATATTGATACTGGAAGTTGGATGAATGTGTGACAAAAAATATATAAAATATGTGTCACTAGATTTGGTCTGGGGAGTGAGGTAAATGTTCTATGAGACTGATAAAACTGTAATAACCTGATAGAAAATACATCTGATGAACTTGAAGTTTTGAACATAAAGTATTCTTTGAAAAGAATGCTAGCAGAGTGAGTTGGTTCTTGCTAGCTGTATCTGATGTGAAGCTACAAGAAGAAAATTAGCTCAGCAAAGAATTGGCTTATTTATAAGCAAGAATAGAAACGCAAAGGGAAAATCTAGGATTTATCAGGATTTTAAGGTTGAAAGATGTAGCTATTTCTCATCTCATAGTAAAAATACTTCAAGTATGCTACAGACTCAGAACGATGTCCAAATCATGAGTGTGTCTGGGGAGCAAAGACTTAATCAAGGATGTCGTCTCAGAACCATTTATTAAGATCTGTAACTGGGTTAACGTAGCAAATATTTTTGGTTGGACAAAATGGCTCAGGGTAAAAAGACCCTGAAAAAAATCAACGGGTGCTGTCCTGTAAGGGAGTCCCTACCTGGTACAAATGGTTAACACACTTGGCTGCTAACGAAAAGGTTGGAGGTTTAAGTCTACCCAGAAGCCCCTTGGAAGAAAAGTCTGGTGATTTACTTCCAAAAAATCAGCTATTGAAAACTCTACGGAG
Organism: Elephas maximus indicus; assembly: GCF_024166365.1. Taxonomy (NCBI): domain Eukaryota; kingdom Metazoa; phylum Chordata; class Mammalia; order Proboscidea; family Elephantidae; genus Elephas; species Elephas maximus. The sequence continues at coordinate 53,068,232 of NC_064833.1, read as the reverse complement.
CACAGTTCTACTCAGACAGAAATAGTCACCATGAGTCAAAATTAACTTAATAATTTCTGGTTGTCTCACGAAAGTTTGGCAAGCTTCATGCACATGACTTTAAGTCGAGAAAGACAAACACATATCAGAAACTATTGGTATGGATGTTGGCACAGGGAAGTGACTAGAATCAAACAGATCAAAGTCAGAAAAATGCCAAAGTGCTGCCAGTTTTGATTTACAAAAGACTGTGTGCAACTGAGATTTAAAACATCCCTTAAACATCTAACTTTCTGGGGCCAGTTAGCAAGCTGAAAAATCTACTCCGTGAACAAGAAGGGCAGATTCTCCAAAAATTTCTTCAGATGTTGCCAAGGAAGAAAGAGGAAAAGGAAGGACCTCCCAGAGGGCAGAGCCGAGATCCATGGAGAGCAATGAATTGGGGAGTTCAAGGCAGGAGCATAATCAAGGATAATTCCTTGCCCTAAGGTGCCAAGCCCTTTTAATCAGTTACATGCAATTTCAGAACTTTTAAAGGCTACTAAGTATTTCCTTTTCCAAGTGGGAGTGCCTGTTCTTTGTTTTATGTCACTATTTTACTACTGAGTGTTAGGCATATGTTGTTGTCGTTGTTGTTATTAGGTGCCTTTGAGTCTGTTCAGACTCATAGTGACCCTATGTACCACAGAACGAAACACTGCCCAGTCCTGTGCCATGCTCACAATTGTTATACTTGAGCCCACTGTTGCAGCCACTGTGTCAAACCATCTCATCAAGGGTCTCCTTCTTTTTCGTCGACGCTCTACTTTACCAAGCATGATGTCCTTCTCCAGGGACTGATCCTTCTTGACAACATGTCCAAAGTATGTAAAATGTAGTTTCACCATCCTTGCTTCTAAGGAGCATTCTGGCTGTACTTCTTCGAAGACAAATTTGTTAGTTTTTTTGGCACTCCATGGTATATGCAATATTCTTCTGCAACACCACGATTCAAAGGTGTCAATTCTTCTTCAGTCATGTTTATTCATTGTCCAGCTTTCACATACATATGACAAGATTGAAAATGCCATGGCTTGGGTCAGGCACATCTTAGTCTTCAAGATGACGTCTTTGCTTTTCAACACTTTAAAGAGGTCTTTTGCAACAGATTTGCCCAATGCAATGCACCTTTTGATTTCTTGACTGCTGCTTCCATGGGTGTTGATTGTGGATCCAAGTAAAATGAAATCATTGACAACTTCAATCTTTTCCCCATTTATCATGATGTTGCTTATTGGTCCAGTTGTGAGGATTTTTGTTTTCTTTATGTTGAGGTGTAATCCATACTGAAGGCTATGGTCATTGATCCTCACCAGTAAGTGCTTCAAGTCCTCTTCACTTTCAGTAAGCAAGGTTCTGTCATCTGCAAAACCCAGGTTGTTAATAAGTCTTCCTCATATAGTCCAGCTTCTCAGATTATTTGCTCAGCATACAGATTGAATAGGATTCAACCCTGATGCACACATTCCTAACTTTAAACCATGCAGTATCTCCTTGCTCTACCTGAACAACTGCCTCTTGATCTATGTACAAGTTCTTCATGAGCACAATTAAGTGTTCTGGAATTCCCATTCTTTACAATGTTAAAAATAATTTGTTATGATTCACACAGTTGGATTCCTTTGCATATTCAATAAAACACAGGTAAACATCTTTCTGGTATTCTCTGCTTTCAGCCAAGATCCATCTGACATCAGCAATGATATCCCTGGTTCCATGCCCTCTTCTGAATCCAGTCTGAATTTCTGGCAGTTTCCTCCTGCAGCCACTTTTGAATGATCTTCAGCAAAATTTTACTTGTGTGTGATACTAATAGTATTGTTCTATAATTTCTACATTAGATATATAGGGTACCGATAACCTATTTATTGGTCTTCAGATGGAAAAGACCTGAATCTGAACAGCATGTAGATCAAGATCCTAGACTTTGAAGCTGATGTAATTGGATAAGACTTTTTTTTAAAAAAAATAATAATTTATTATGTTTTTGGTGAAAGTTTACATACAATGTTAGGTTCCCATTTAACAATTACTCCACATATTGTTCAGAGACATTGGTTACACTTTCCACAATGTTTTAAAATTCTCATTATTTCCATTTTGGATGTTTCAGTTCCAGTAATCTGGCTTCCCTGGTACCTTACCCTTTCATCTTTGCTTTAGAGAAATTGCTGACCATTTGGTCTCATACAGACGATTTTTTAAACGTGCACAGTACTCACTGATAATATTCTTGATTTTATGATTTTATGAGCCAATATGTTATTTAGCTAAAAGGTGCCCACAGGGGGTATTTTAGGTTCCAGGTTTATGGGGTATCTCAGGGTGATAGTCTTGGGAGTCCTCTAGTCTCAACCAGTCCAGTAAGTTTGACCATTTTTTTTTTTTAATTTCAATTCTATTCCACATTTTTCTTCCCTTCTCTCAGGATTCATCTATTGTGGCTCTGATCAGAATGGTGAATAGTGGGCAGCATCTAGTTCCTCTAGTCTCAGAGTACACCAGGCATGGATTGTGTATACTGTTAGTCCTGTAGACTAGTTTCTTCTCTGAGTCCTTGGTCTTCTGTCTCTTTTGCTCTGGCCAAGATGAGAACAATAGTTGTATCTTAGATGGCCATTCTCAAGCATTTAAGGCCCCAGATGCTACTCATTAAACTAGCATGTAGAACATAAACTTTGTGAACTATGTTATGCCAATTGACCAACCTGTTCCAAGACACTTTAGCGCTAAGGCTTCAAATCCAGAAATCCAATCCCACTAAAAACTATCCATAACTGAGCCCCCTATGTGATTTATTGAATATATGAATGTATGCACATGCACATATACACATGTACATATGCACACATATATACCCACATATACCTATATACATGTATGTATACCCATACACATGTATGTATATATATGTCCATATGTAACCACACATACACTTTTTTGTTGTTGCAAAATTATATATTTTCTAGCATTTATCAAAATGTCTTTTTTGTATGTGCGTGTGCTTCTTCACAACATAATTTACCTTGGTCAAGCTAGGTGCACTTCATCCCCATTGAGTGTCACCTGTACCATCACCAAAAATAACAAATGTCCACTTCCTAAAGAGTTATTCCCTTCTTTCTCGTCACCCACTGCTCCCTTGTAACCACCAATGAACTTTGGTTTCTATATGTATGCATATTTTTGTCTTTTTATGAAAATGGGATCATGACATATTTGTCCTTTCGTGATGGAGTTATTTCACTCAGCATAACGTCCTCCAGTTCATCCACGTTATAAGATGTTTTTAGTACTCATCATTATTCGTTATGGTTGCATAGTATTCCATTGTATGAATGTACCAAATCCTGCTTATCCATTCATCCACTGATGGGCACTTAGGCTGTTTCTTCCTTTTTGCTATTGTGAATAGTGCTGCAATGAACATAGGTGTACAAATGTCTTTTTCTGTCACTTCTAGGATACATGTCTTTGAGTGAGATTGCTGTATCATAAGGTAATTCTATTTCTAGTTTTTGAGGAATAACCATACCATTTTCAACAGGGGTTGTACCATTTTACAGTCCCACTAACAGTGGATAAAGGTTCCAACCTCCCCACATCCTTGCAAGCATTTTTTTTTTTTTCTGTTTTTGTGATCACTGCCATTTTAGCAGGGGGCAAATGATATTTCATCGTTGTTTTTGATTTGCATCTCTCTAATGGCTAAAGATAGCAAACATCTTTTCATGTGTTTGCTAGCCACTTGAATGTCCTGTTTAGTGAAGTGTCTATGCTTTGTCTTTTGCTCATTTTTTAATTGGGTTTGTCTTTTTGTTGTTGAGTTGTGGGGATTTTCTATATATTTTAGACATTAGACCGTTATTACATGTATCATTGTTGAAGACTTTTTCCCACTCTGCAGGTTGTCTTTTTATCCTTTTAAAAAGTTTTTTTTGATGAGCATTGTTGTTGTTTGGTGCTTTGAATCAGTTCCAACTCATAGCTATCCTGCGTACAACAGAATGAAACACTGCCTGGTCCTGCGCCATCCTCGTAATCATCTCTGTGTTTGAGCCCATTATTGCAGCCACTGTATCAATCCATCTCATGGAGGGTCATCCTCGTTTTCTCTGACTTTCTACTTTACCAAGCATGATGTCCTTCTTCAGGGACTAGTCCCTCCAGATAACATGTCCAAAGCATGTAAAATTAAGTCTCACCATCCTCGCTTTGAAGGAGCAGTCTGGCTGTACTTCTTCCAAGATAGACTTGTTCATTCTTCTGGTAGTCCATGGTATATTCAATATTCTTCTTCAACGCCATAATTCAAATACATCAATTCTTCTTCGATCTTCCTTATTCATTGTCCAGCTTTTGCATGCATATGAGACAATTGAAATTATCACGGCTTGGGTCAGGAGCACCTTAGTCCTCAAAGTGACATATTTGCTTTTCAACACTTCAGAGAGGTCTTTTGCAGCAGATTTTCCCAATGCAATACATCATTTGAATTCTTGACTGCTGCTTCCACGAGCACTGATTGTGGATCCAAGTAAAATGAAATCATTGACAACTTCAATCTTTTCTCTGCTTATCATGATGTTGCTTATTGGTCCAATTGTGAGGATTTTTGTTTCCTTTATGTTGAGGTGAAATCCATACTGAAGGCTGTGGTCTTTGATCTTCATCAGTAAGCGTTTCAAGCCTTCCTCGCTTTCTGCAAGCAAGGTTGCATCGTCTGCATATCTCATGTTATTAATGAGTCTTCCTCCAATCCTGGTGCCACGTTTTTCTTCACATAGTCCATTTTCTCAGATTTTCTCAGCATACAGATTGAGTAAGTATTGTGAAAGGATACAGTCCTGATGCACACCTTTCCTGATTTTAAACCACAGGGTATCTCCTTGTTCTGTTCAAACAGCTGCCTCTTGTTCTAGGTACAGGTTCTGCACGAGCACAATTAAGTGTTTTGGAATTCACACTCTTTGCAATTTTATCCATAAATTTGTTATGATTCACACAGTTGAGTGCCTTTGCATAGTCAATAAAATAAAGGTAAACATCTTTCTGGTATTCTCTGTTTTCAGCCAAGATCCAACTGACATCAGCAATGACATCCTTTGTTCCATGTCCTTTTCTGAATCTGGTTTGAATTTCTGGAAGTTCACTGTTGATATACTGTTGCAATCACTTTTGAATGATCTTTAGCAAAATTTTACTTGTATGTGATATTAATGATATTATTTGATAATTTCTGCATTCTTTGGAATGGATACAAATAAGAATCTCTTCCATTTGGTTAACCAGGTAGCTGTCTTCCACATTTCCTGGCATAAACGAATGAGCACCTCCAGCACTGCATCTGTTTGTTGAAACATCTCAATTGGTATTTCATCAGTTACCAAAGCCTTGTGTTTTGCCAATGCCTTCAGTGAAGCTTGGACTTCTTCTTTCAACACCATTGATTCTTGATTATACTCTACCTCCTGAAATGGTTGAACATCCACCAATTACTTTTGATACAATTACTGTGTATTCCTCCCATCTTCATCTGATGTTTTCTCAAAAATAATTTGATGCATTGATCACTAATGACTGGAGACCAAAGGAGTTGTGGGATGACATCAAGACATCATACATGAACAAAGCAAAAGGTCATTAAGAAGACAGGAAAAAAAAGAAAAGACCAAAATTGATGTCTGAAGAAACTCTGAAACTTGCTATTAAACGTAGAGTTACTAAGGTGAATAGAAAAAATGAAGTAAAAAGAGCTGAACGGAATGGTGACCTGAGAAGACAAAGTATTATAATGAGATGTGCAAAGACTGGAGTTAGAAAACCAAAAAGGGAAGAACACACTTGACATTTCTCAAGCTGAAAGAACTGAAGAAGAAACCCAAGCCTCGAGTTGCAATTTTGAAGAATTCTCTAGGCAAAATATTGCCCGGAATCAAACCAGGGACCTTTCGCTTGTGAGATGGACATGATAACGGCTATACTACAGAAATGGGTATTCACAGTGAGCCTATAGGGTAGAGTAGAACTGCCCCATAGGGCTTCCAAGGAGCATCTGATTGATTGCAACCGCCTATCTTTTGGTTGGCAGCTGAGTTCTTAACCACTACGGCACCAGGGCTCTAAAAACCCACTGCGGATGAGTTGATTCCAACCCAGAGTGACCCTACAGGGCAGAGTAGAACTACCCCCATAGGGTTTCCAAATAGCAGCTGGTGGATGTCAACTGCTGACCTTTTGGTTAGCAGCCAAATGCTTAGCCACCGAACCCAAGGAAACCAGCTTACTCGAAGAGCATGGTGGAATTCCTGCTCAAACAGTTGTTAGGGGTTTACTAGGATAGTTGACTTGCCTGCTGCTCTCTTGTGATACTGCTCAAAATGCATTTACTAACATCTTTAAATGTCCTGTTCTTCTTTTGCTATATATTTGATGAATACTTCATAATTTTATTGTTTTAAATGCATGGAAGAAAAATTTGAAAATAGTACCTCATTTCCATTGTTCTAACTGCCTAAATTCCAATGTATTGCCTTCAGTTGATATAACCAACAATAAAACTTCAGCAAATCTGGAAAGGTGAAGAACCACTGTACGATGAAATTATTAAGCATAAATTGGTCAAACGTGATACTGTCCAAGCCCATCATTTTTACAGAGGAGGAAAGAAAAGGCCAGTATACTATGTGGTTTCTTCAAGGTCACAAAGTGGGAGAAGTATATTAAATTACTCCTTAAAATGTAGAGTTTTGAAAGATTATAGGATTTGAATATCCTTACACTTCAAGTAGTTTTCTGAAGCTTTGTCTGCTAAATTGGCTCTGAGTCAGCATGGCACTTTGCCATACTGAAAAAGAACACCCCAAGCAGATGACTAGCTTACACAATGCATTCCTTTTGTAGACAGGTACTTGGCAACTGAAAAGGATGAGTAGTGATTTTAAACATTGACTCTTTGATACAGGAGGTTACAGGGTGGCCATGGATGGGAAGGTAATAGCATAATGTTGATGGCTTTTCTGACTTAGCAGTCCTACAGGAAATCAGAATTCTTGATGATGACACAGTCTCTCTCTCCTAAGTAATCCTAACTGGGCATTGTGCCATTCATTTTGAAAACACAGGTAAATGTTATTTGAACATTGATTATAGCTAAGAGTGGATGACTTTTCTACTGAGTCATAAAGCTCCTATTACTTTGACTCACTGGATGATTTGGAAAAGGTATAGTCACTGACAACAAGAAAGGGGAAATAGAGGTTAGACAAGTGATAATAGTCATAGAAGAGAACAGCAGAATGTTAATCAAATTTTAGGATTTTCTTTTGTATAAGGCCAAATGATCAATGTCTGTCAGGGCCCCAAAGGCTCTATTTTTTTCAGCAAGCAGGAAATAAGTACATTAGAGTCCCCATAGAGTGTGGACACTTTCAGCACAGTTGAATAGGTCATGGAAATAATTATAGTTCTAAACATAAATATATTCAAATTTATCCTGACATGACATCCTAAAACATAAGTCTTAGGCCTATAACACATATCTGTGTAATATTTACTCCATTACTGACTTAGTCCATAACTTGGCATTCTCTTTCAGCAGCTAAGTCTCATCAATGTTATTCCTCAATATGATCATGCACTGACAACTCGATACATTCAGACAGGAACTTCAGTGATTTGCATATCCATGTATTAAGTTTCAGTCTCTGTTAATGGTCCCTCACTTTGACAACTATTGCTACAGCCTTCCCAGGTCCAAGGGGGCATTGCTATTCTTTAACACATTGACCTAATGGATAATAATAATGACAATGATAACGGCAATGGTAATACATTCCTCATTGTTCCTTTTGAGCAACCTAAATTTATATCTTCGAAATAACTTTTTAAACCATAAAATGGAATAAAATTACATATTTACAAAAAATTAAAGTAGAAACAAATTGTTTCAAAACTTCTTTTTTACAAATAACCTGGTATTGCATAGTGTTCTTTGAGGTACCCCTCCAGAAGATTTTCCTTTAAAATTCTTAGCATCTTTTAGTTTTCTGTTATCCCTGCCTTCGTAGACTGTTAAAGGAAGATGGATCACAGCTGCATACATATTGTGAGAGAAATAATGTGGGGTGTTCATCTTCAACACATATTGAACTGCAGATGGAGTCAAGGGTTCTTTCTACGTTATCCTTGTCTTGAGGGAGCTTACTGTCTAGTGGGGTAGTTATACACGAATTTTGAGTTTCTTTCCTGAATCCATGTTCTGCACTGTTATAGTATCTTCTGCTGCTACACCCTCCTTACTTTGACTAGAAAATGCTTGAAAGTAAGAAATGGGTATGGAATATTCCTTTTTTTTTTTTTACCAGACTCTTTATCAAATTCCCATTCTGAACACCATTTCCTTCAAAATCTTATTTGGAAGTAACAATTGATCAGGTGTCTGTTGCTCCATATAACGTTCATCTTTTCATTTCTGATCAAAACCTATGACACACACACACCAAGAGGTATTTAACTACATGTTGTACCCAAGGTTAATTGTTTTATATTATCAGAAAAATAGCTGTAGAACGATCATACTCATAACTCAAATTAATAATTTTCCTGTCAACTATCCATCACTGACATTAGTGGAGAGGACTCAGGAAATGTTCTCACTGTGACACAATCTACAATTTCATAGTAACACTCTCATTTGAGAGTCACATTTATTTTCTTAAAACCTAAGGAATAGTATTACAGCCATTTAAAGTTCATCAAAAGGCTATCTTTACGTTTTGCTAACATTGAATAGCATAAATAATGATGCTAGACAGTTTATGAATACATAAGTAGTCAATATGCCATCACTATGTGCATATGTGGAAACCCTGGTGGCATAGTGGTTAAGTGCTGTGACTGCTAACCAAAGGGTCGGCAGTTCGAATCCGCCAGGTGCTCCTTGGAAACTCTATGGGGCAGTTCTACTCTGTCCTATAGGGTTGCTATGAGCCGGAATTGACTTGACGGCACTGGGTATATGTATATGTGCTTCTAAAACCTTTCCATTTAGAATGGCATACTGTACCTTAGAGACCGTCATAGACAAGGTAGGAAGACATCATATAAGCACCATAAACTTTAAAAAAAAAAAGAATCGTACCTCTCATTATTGTGACAAAATGTAATATTTTGCAAAGTGAAACAGAATATCTCACAGTGCATATCTTTAAAAAGTGAAATGCACTAAATTTATTGGTAAAGTTTTTATCTCAGCTTTGGTTTATTATAGACTCAATGAATTAAAATATCTTTATGCTTCCATGCACTATGCCATGTTTTGATGTTTATAGTATGATATTGAGAAATTGAAAATATGGTGAAGTTAATAATGAATGGTTAAATGAAAACTGGCCTTGTTTCAGTATAGTGATGATATTGATAAATATGTCTAACTTTGCATAATTTCTGAAATCTTGTATGAGCCCTTATTCCTGTCTCCCATTGTGTCTTAGTCAGATATAGTCTGGTCTTGATAACTGTTTTAAGTGTATTTTTTCCTCATCTGATTGTTAATGCACCCACTAGCTTGATTTTGTCTGCACAGGGCTGACTACTCAATAGTTAATAAATAGTTGTCGATGTAAATTTACCTTCTAACTCTGTTCACCAGAATATTTAACCTGACAGTACCATTCCCTAGACATGTGAGAAAATATCAGGTTTACATTAATTTTGAAAAAGCTAATCTGGCATTGATTTTTAGATAATGAGGAAGTATTTTACTTGTCTAAGTTTTTAAGTACCAGGTGCTTTAATTTTGCTTAATCTACATATTTTTATGTGCATATTTGACAATATCTTTTCTATTTTATAAAGATAGGTTATAAAATTTCCCCACTAGAAGTAAGCTACATCATGGAAGTGATTTCTTTGTCATGTTCACACCTACATAACCAGCACCTAGAACAGGGCCTAGTATCTAGTACGAGGTATTCAATATTTGTTAAATGAAATAGTTAAATATATTTTATATTACTATCTATATTAATATGCATGTAGTTATATATCATAGTAAAATCTCATATTTTCTGTTTAAAAAATAAATAAAAACTTATTTTATAATAATAATTGCATAGCTTCCCAGAGAAATATTTAAAAAAGGGATACCCAGACAGGTGCATACACACACATACACATTTCTTCTTCAAAGGAAAGAAACTTTTGAGACAATGTCATATATCTCTAAATAAATATATCATTAGAGGAAGCTTCAAACAAAATTCGAAAGCAACTTTGTTTAGGACTTGACCACATTGTTGTAAAGCTCAGCTGGAGTTTTCGTTTGTTTTTCCTTTCAAGAAGACCATTTAAAATCATTTGTTGTTGGTGTTGGTGTTAGGTATGTCTAATCAATTTTCAAACTCATTTACCTCTCCTTTCATTCAAAATCCAATTTAAAAAATGCAGTATCTTTAAAAAGTATAAAAACACAAAATCATTGGAAGAGTAGAGGAAGCATGTGGAATTTCTGCTAAATATGAATTATATGAAATGACAGTGAAACTCATCAGAATGGAGAAATTAACAATCCCATACAGGCAATCCAACAGACAACTAAAACAATTAAAATTTCCCAGAAGAACCCTGAATAATTCCAAGATCAAGTCAGCCAAGTTTCAGAGTTAGACTGGACCTTTTGTGGTAGACAGGTTGAGAGTAGAAGAGCCAACCATTACCTCCACAGTCTGAGAGGATGACTCAAGTATTTGTCAGCCAGCAGATTGGAAGACCTTCAGAATTCTGCAGTAAGTTTCAAAGCTAGCATTCATATGAGTACAAGATAAATACAACATAACTTTAAAATACAAGCTCCATTTTGTTTTGTCCCAGTGATACCCAGCAAACCAAGAGGCTGACAGCACTACATACTGAAATCTCACACCAATCCTCTGGTAAATGTCCTGATTAACAGAGATACATGGATGAAAGGCATTATCACTTTTTATTACTTCTTCTATTTGAATGAAAACTTTCCCATTTGGCAAGCTTAACTTATGCTATTATAATTAACTGAATAAAACTAGGAATTGTGAAAATTAATTCTCTATTACTAAAGGGTTTCCTAAGCGTTCATTTGTAAAATTAGAACCTGCCTAAAAATTGAGTCACATGAACTGGCATCAAGACTATTAACAAAAGATAATGATGAGTTCTGAAGCTTCAGGTTACAGGGCTTAGCAAATCAATGGTCTGTTTTTCCTTGGCTTCCTCATTAATATTTCAGCATATGAAATTTTTAGAATATTATCGTATGCTACAGGTGATATTGAAGTCAGAAGTGTTTCAAGCAGCATAAATGAAACAAAAAGAGTTAGTGGACATAAAGTATAAAGGAAAATGAACAGACTTAACAAACTGAAAAAATTTGGTAAAAGACCATAAACTACTGATTTAAGAAGAATATTAAAAAATCATCACTGAAAAACATTGGAATTGATTATGGCTTACAGATGTGTGGTGTGATTTTTGATTTTCATTATCTTAATTAAACCAGTGAACTTGTATTTGTTATAGTCTGGCTGTGTATATTATCTCTTTATATGCATTACTTCATCTGTTCCCTATAGTAATCCTAAGTAAAACCTATTTTAATCTCTATTTTACCCAAGAGGCCATACAACTAGAAGATGAAATCAGAGTTTAAACTTTGATATTCTGAATACAGGGCCCACATAACTACTTAAAACCACCTATAACCTATTATGCATTCTATATTATCATGAGTAGTCATTCTATGGAGGTAAATCAGAGTATCACACCTGATGTGCCTCAAGGTGTTACAGGTGTATGGGAAGACAAGAATCCTGTCTACCTTCATGCAAACTTGAAGGAGCCTAGGCTTGCCAGAACCACTAGACCTGTCCTCTGACAATAAGAAGTGCTTTATGGAAGACAGAACATAGTGCAGTCAGACGAATACCTCATGATCTTCACAGACACCAAGCAGGAGAGGTACCTGCTGGTCTTCCTTAATACTCTGAGCCTGGCAAAGAATATCATCTACTACCTGGACACCTAATTCAATAATTAGATGCAGAATTCACTATTGCCCATTGCTTTTAAAAAACTACTGACTCTGCTGAAGAGATTTGGGTTTCAGGCCCCCAGTAAGCACAGAGCACAGTCCAAAAAGAGCCACAGTGGAGAAGGAATGAGCAGATCAGTTATCTCATTATAGGCACAGATATAGGTAGCACCTCCAAATATTTAATATTTAATCTTTATATTATCCAATATTTTAAAACACTATAGTAGACTGAAAAAAAAAAAAGACTGAAGATGGCTGCAAATTCTTTGACACTTCTTGCATTGAGACGTGGGGTCTTTTAATCCTTTCTCCTTCCTCTTGAATTTGGGTGGCTCAGTGACTGTTTCATCAATGGAATGGAATGAAGTGTTACTCAATTTCTGGGTCCAGGTAATAAGAGACTGCAAGCTCTTGCTTATTGTCTTTTAGAATGCTAGCTCTTGAAACTCAGACATTATGCTGTGGGAATCCCATGAAGATGCCCACATGGAGATAAACGAAGGCCCCTGGCTGACAGGGCTTTGAGAAGCGCCCAGCCACATGCCAGCACAAACTTGTCAGCCATATGAATGATCCATTCCGAAATTGGATCCTCTAGCCAAGGGAAGCTGTCCCAACTAACATTACTTGGAGAAAAGGTAAGCCATCCCTGCCAAGCCCTGCCCAAATTGCAGACCTGTCAGCAAAGTAAATGAATATTGTTATTTTTAGCACGAAAGTTTAGGGGTAGCTTGTTATGTCACAGTAGGTGACTGGAACATATAGTGCTGTGGAAAGCTGCTCCAGAGTAATTGCTCAGAAAGTACATGAGAATTCTGGAAATAAAAGTTTCCTCTCACTTTGAAATCATTTATATGAAAAGTCCAATTATATGCAAAACACATTCATATTATGACAATAATTTTTAATATTATATATATTAATCAATTAAATAAGAGCTGTTCAACTCTAAGTATAATTCACTTAATATAGATTTTTGAATGGTTCTCAGAATTGAATGGTTAACATTTTTCACCTGTTTTTGTAAAGTTTCTTGTTGATGACAAGTGTAAATAAGAAGAGATTATCATTAAAAAAAATTAATCAAACATAAGATCTGATATAAAAAAATTTTTACGTTTATGGATAAGTTCATAAATCTGTTACTCATGAAACTATTTAGAAGTGTTATAAAAATTTAATATTAAAACTTTCCATAACACTTGTATTTTATTTTTCTAATTAATTTATAATATAAAGATAAAATTTTCACCAAGCCCTATATAAACAAACAAAAAAACCCAAACCCATTGCCATCAAGTCCATTCTGATGCATGTGGATCCCATGTGTTACATAGTAGAACTGTTCCATAGGGTTTTCTTGGCTGTAATCTTTATGGGAGCAAATTGCCAGGCCTTTCTTCTGCAGTTCTGCTGGGTGGATTTGAACAGCTAACCTTTAGGTTAGTAGCCAAGAGGAAAACATTTTCAAAACCCAAGGACCTATCAAGCCCCATATAAACATCCACAAATTCCCTCTAGTTTTATCCTGTGTGTCATACATGGATATGTTCGCAAATTACTAATATAAATAATACTGTTCTCTTTTTTTTCCTCCTAGATGCAAACAGTTAATGCACTCAGCTACTAACCAAAAGGTTGGCGATTTAATCCACCCACAGACACCTCGGAGGATTGGCCTAGTGATCTAATTGCAAAAAATCAGCCATCAAAACCCTATGGAGCAGAGTTCTCTAATGCACATGAGGTCACAATGAGTCAGAAGCCATACTCAACAGTAACTATTTTTTTGTTTTGTTTTTAATTCTAAAACTTAGGAAACAAACAGAAAATTTAAGTGCTTTGCCTCAGGTCACATAAACGGAAAGTTGTAGAAAGAATCTGTACCTAAGCCTGTTTAAATCCCAAACCCATGCTTTTTACAGTACTTTTTCTCTTGTGAATGATTTAGATTTGAGAAATAATTTTGACCTTTTATGTTGCTGCAATATTTAATAACATGGGTACAGAACTAGTTTTGGGCAGCTTGTGAGTTAAAATTAAAAACATTATACTTTATTGGGAGCCCAGGTGGTGTAGTGGTTAAGAGCCCCAGTGCTTGCTAACCAAAAAGTCAGCAGTTCAAATCCACCAGCTGCTCCTTGGAAACTCCAATGTGGGAGTTCTACTCTGTCCTATAGGATCGCTATGAGTCAGAATCGACTCAACGGCAATGGGTTTGGTTTTACGAGCATACTTTATAGAACCTAGATTTAGTGAGTGTCTTTGTAGATTTAACAATACCTCACTCCAGATCTGCAGGATACTTGTTAGGCACATGAGGATTTGGCTCCAGTTTAGTTCTGATCAAAGCCAGTCACAAATACAACCAACTCAGAGATATAAGGTATATCCAGAAGGTAATACTTCTGAGTTTACTTTGCAAAATCCTGGATTGAGACAGCTTTTGTGTGAGTTTTGTTAACCTCAGCAAATAGCATTTATCCTGAGTATGCCAAATTTTTAAAAACAGGAAAAAGTGCATTTGATTCTGTTACATTATATATTTGTAAATTGATTATAAAATACACTCATGCACAACATAAAATCATATTTAATATTTTTTTCCTCCAAAGTATCAATTAATCGTAAGAGTCAATGTTGTTGATAGTGACTACGTTAAGTATGATTTAAAAAAAAGATTGCCATCAAGCTGATTTGGACTCACAGCAACTGTGTAGGACAGAGTGGAACTGTCCCATAGGGTTTCCAAGTCTGTAATCTTTATGGAAGCAGACTGCCACATCTTTCATCAGGTGGCTTGTGGGTTCAAACTGCCAACCTTTCAGTTAGCTGGTGAGAGCTTAACTACTGCACCACCAGGGCTCCTTATTAAGTATGATAAAACCTGAATCATGGTCAAATATTTAATTACTTTCAGACAGTTTTGGAAATGCTATATCTTTCTAGATTTATTCCCTTCCCATAATCTCAACTGATATTACTGCTTGTTTTTGGTGGTGGTAGATTTGTGGTGGTGGTATTTCATGTGTCTGTGTGTGTGTTTCTGTTTTCCTACATAATTTACCTAGCATTTTGGTTTACCCATATATTCACCAAATCAAAAGGAAGAACTTAATGAATAATAAGCAAATATATTTTTCTATTTAACAGCAGTGAAGTATAGAAATTACACACCGAAGAATGATTTGTGGAGGGCAGAAGGGAGGGGACTGTACTATAGATTGAACTAGGGACAGTCAAGGGCTCAGCAATAGCAAATTGTCAAAGCTATTACCTACTCAGGGACTTCTCTTGAGAAGAGCTAAGATTACAGTATAATTTGCTGGGAGGTAAAAATTTGAATGGAAGAGACTCAATCACCTCCCCCACCCAAACCAACCACAGCCTCTTTTCTTGGCAGGAAATTGCTCAAACTTCTTTAACAAAGCTCCTTCCTACTGGCTCTCTTTTCTTAGTTCAAGTCTAGTTTACCTTCATATATGATCATTACATAGAAGAATATCTCTACCATTATCCAGAAGAGGTAACAAGCTTTTGGACTGGGGCAAACTTTTACTGTTCTAAGAAATTGTATACCTTGAACTACCACCAGGTTCAAAGAAGAAAGGCATTGGCTTAATGTTTAACTGGTGGCTCAGTGGTTAAGAGCTCAGCTCCTAACCAAAAGTCAGCAGTTCGAATCCACCAACCAGTCCTTGGAAACACTACAGGACAGTTCTACTCTGTCCTACAGAGTTGCTATGAGTTGGAATCAACTCAGTGGCAATGGATTTGCCTTTTTTTTTTTTTTTTAACCTCAGCTGGAAAACATTGGCAACGTAATTAATTGGCTTACAGCATGAAGCAGCATGACATTTTTGAAGAAAAATATTTCAGGGAATAGAAACATTCTCTAGTTTCAGACCATCCCAGTAGTTTTAATGAGACTGACTGAAACAAAAGTAATTTCATGTCTACAACTGACACTGGTGTCAAGCACACAGAAAAACAAATAAGACATTTTGAACTTGGGACTACCAAATAATCAGCCAAGTAGCAATGATAATACCAGGTTCCAGAAAATATATTTATGATGAGAAAAGACATCTATGATGAGGAACTAACCCAACTAGTGAACAGCTCATCATATTTCTACAGATGGGTATCAATAAAATTGTTTGGTCATACAGAATGAAAGCCAGGGACCAAATGAATCTGTAATATGCAATAGCAATTATCAGGCAGAACAACCAGAAGAATAACATGGTGAATACCAAGTTGATCATCTAAAACATTACTGATATGGCAATGTAGGCATCAAATTTTAGATTTGTTCAAAGAAGCATTACAAATAGAATACATGTAACATATGAATAGTTTAAGATAAAATAAACATTCATGAATAGATCATTTAGTTAAAAAATAATAAAATATTACCCTTAAATTAGATGCTTACCTAACCATGGATGCTCTTTGGATTCCATTCTCCAAGTACTACTCTGACCCCCTCTGTCAAGGTAATTGGTTTCTTACATATTTGTCTGTTTGGCAGTTCACATTAATGGAATAATTTCTCTTTTTACTTTTTTTTGCCAAATATTATTTTGGAAATTCATCCCTGATGATTTGTGGAACTATAACTCGTTTTCACTGCTCTGTATTCTGGGTTACTGGGGTATTCCATTCAGTGTGTATACTACAATTTATCTATCCACTTTTTGCTGGTAATTGATGTTTCTTTCTAGATTTTTTATGACATTTTGAAGGTTGCTGCTTTGTACTTTCTCCTGGTGCATTTATGTAAGATTTTCTTCAGAGTATATGCCTTGGAATGGAATTGTTGGGTTGTAGGGTTTGTGCATGTGCAACTTTTGTATATTTCCTAAATTTTTTTTTAATAATTATATCTAGCTGTACCATGTAGTGCCAACAAACAGTATATAAACAGTCTATGTGTCTACATACAACACTGGGTATTGTGAAACATTTTAATTTTTACCATTCTGGAAATATTACTTCTCATTGTACACTCAATTTAAAACAATTTTATCCTTTTAATATATTTAACAGCTAATATATCTCTAAATTAGCTGTTTATATATTTTGATCATTCTTTATGGTGTTGATAATGTTTTTCTTATTGATTTGTAGGACTTATTGATCCATTGTCACCTATTTGAGTTGTACATACCTTCTTCGAGTTTGTGATATGTGTTTTTGCTCTGTTTATTGTCTTCTGATCAGAAAATCCTTTAATTTAATTTGTTAGTATTTACCTGTTTTTCTTTAAGGTATTTCCTGTGTCTTGTTTAAGAAATACTGCCTTCTCCAAGATTAGAGATAATGTCTTTTAACGGCTTCTAAAAGATACGTAGCACTGTTTTAATGTTTAAATCTTTGTACTTCCTGTAACCTTTTTTTTTTTTTTTTTGTATTGTGTGAGGTAGGGATAAATTTGTGTTTTCTGGATAGATAATCAGATGCATTGAATAGTTAGTCCTTCCTCCAATGATCCCTAACGCCAATTCAGTATAAATCAAGTTTTCATAAATGCAGGGGTATGTTTCTTGGTTATCTATTCAGTTCTATTGATGTATTTGTTTATTTAAGCACCAATGGTAAAATTACTATGGATTTTTAATGAACATTAATATCTAATACTGTAAGTTTTCTCATCTCATTCTTTTTCATCAGGAGGATATTGGTTATACTTGAACTCTTGATTTCTATATCAATTTTAAATCAGTGTGTCTAGTTCCATGAAAAGCTCTGTTGGGATCTGACAAAAATTACTTTGAAGTCAGAGATCAATTTAACAAAATTGCCTCCCAGAAATAAATGAGTGTCAATAGGCTGGAGTAAAAAGTACCTGAGTAAATGGTCAAAGTACTGTTCTGGTTATTTATAATGGAAGAAAAACAATAGAAACAATTATATTTGAAATCAGTTAAATTTTTGCCTGAGGTGAATGCCTCACTTGTCTCACCCCAACCTTGGTCCTGTGAATGAGTCATTCAATTGAATGAGTCTTGTTGACCAGACCTACTCATCCTTTGTTTTCATCTCAGTAGAAGGGCTCAACATTGACGTAGAATCAATGGTATCATCTAAGGTTTCTATCTTCCCCTCAGCTTCTCCCCATCATTCCATAAACTGATCAGTAACTTTTATTAATTCAGCCAATTAAATATATCTTCAATCCATTACATTCTTTAAATGCACTTACTCTCTGTGACTTAGTTTATGTGCCAATGTCTTCTTCCTCACACCGTAAGATACCATGTTCACGTATCTCCTTTCCTCTAGCTCCTTTGCCATCTAATCACTGCCTTCTAACATTGCTACTAGGACTATCTTTCTGAACCATGTACTCATTGCTATTGAGTTGATTTTGACTCATAGCGACCCTATAGGACAAAGTAGCACTGCCCCATAGGGTTTCCAAGAAGCGGCTAGTAGATTTGAACTGCCGACCTCTTGGTTAGCAGCTGAACACTTAACCACTGTGCTACCAGGGCTCCTTTGAACCACATAGGTTATCTAATAATGTAAGCCCCTGCTTAAGACACATCAACTCCTGCCAATTTTTACAACACGCTGACTAAAATCTTTAGTAATTCGTATAAAACCCTTCCAAATTTGTCACTCAATCGTACTCTTATCATGCACACTATTGGTCTAGAAACACTGAGCTATTTTCACATCATAGAATCTGCCAAATCTTTTTGCATTTTCTTGTCTTTGTTCACCCTGTTCCTTCTCTTTGGACACCCTCTGATTTTTGTTTTATTTCGTGAACTTCTCCTACTCATTCTCCACTATCACAGTCTCAGAAAGAGCTTCTTTCTGTATTCCCAGGTAGAGGTTATTTCAATCAGCCGTCACTTCTTGTACAAACCTCTACTCTTGCCATTAACACAATGCAAGACTTTTGAGGACAGAAATCTTTTTTTTATTCTTGTACTTTCTATTCCGATTCTATTACCTATGATGTATTTATTAAATGAAAAAATGTGTTAAAAGTATTTATAGTAAATATAATAGTTGGAATGTCTAGTTACACCTCTGAAGCTCAGAATAATTGGTAACAACTTATTCCGAGATGAAAAGGAACCAGATATAATTAGTCAGCCAGAGGCAAATGGCAATTCTAAAGTAATGATAATATTAAATATACTTAATAACAGAGTTCGCTCATAGAAGTATAGCATCAAATTGAAGGATAAGA
Source organism: Elephas maximus indicus (assembly GCF_024166365.1). NCBI lineage: Eukaryota > Metazoa > Chordata > Mammalia > Proboscidea > Elephantidae > Elephas > Elephas maximus. The sequence continues at coordinate 53,048,934 of NC_064833.1, read as the reverse complement.
TAAATAACTCCAGTAGAGGGGGCAGGGGGATGAATAAGACTAACTAATTGGAGACAGAGCAAGTGGAAATTAAGCTTAGGTAAACAAGAAGAAATGTTACATCTGTATTATGGTTATCAGATTTAGCAAATTAACACAGGACACCCAGTTAAATTTGAATTTCAGATATACGATATTTTTTTAAGTGTATGTATATTTGATGAAATATTTAGGACACACTTATACAAAACATTAATGTTTTCAGTCCAAAGTTCAGATACAATTTGAACTTCAGATACACAATTTTTTAAAGTGTATGTATGTCTAATGTGATATTTAGGACATACTCATACCAAAAACATTCATGTTTTTAACGTAAAATTCAAATTTAACTGGTATTTCTGTATTTTATCTGGCAACTCTAATCTGTATGCCAAATCAAAATGGAATGCTAAATTAGAACCTATCGTGGGAATTTTAGTTTCCTAGTGCTGTTTGGGTTAGCGCTGTTGTAACAGAAATGCCACAAATGGGTGGCTTTAAAGCGTATAAATTTATTTTCCTACAGTTCAGGAGGCTAGAAGTCCAAATTCAGGGTACTGGCTCTAGGGGAAGGCTCTTACTGTCAGCTTTTGACAGAAAAAAGGCTGAAGGATATTTTCACAAGGCAAACACATCCTGGCAAGTGCAACCCCTACCTTGGTGTCATGCCTTGGAATGCCTTCCTTCAAAATTTGTAAGTCTCCCTTCAGTGGCTATGTAATATTATCTAGGCCCTCAGCTTTGTGAGTTTTGTCCTTGTTTATCCCCTTGCAGAGTCAGCCTGATGCTCTGAGGATCTCCAGGACACGTGTCTATGGATTTTCCAGGTACCAGTGGCCATGCTCAGTTTCAGGAGGTCAGTGTAGCAAGGAGATTACTCTCCACACCCAAAGTGTTTTCCCAGAAGTGCACAGCCCTTTTTAGGGGCAACTCTACAACCATGTTTTTGCTAAAACAAGGGAGTCTAAGAGCTTTGGAGTCCTCAAATATGCTGATAAAAGTTTAAATGTTCGATAGTATGTGACACTGAGATTTTAAGGGTTAACCACGTGTTGGAAGCATAACGCATTAAACAATTATGGGCTGATTCCAACTCATAGTGACCCTATAGGGCAGAGTATAACTGCCCCATGGAATTTCCAAGGCTGTAATCTTTACAGAAGCAGACTGCCACATCTTTCTTCTCTGGAATGACAGGTGGGTTTGAACCACTGATGAATACTTAACCACTGCACCACCAAGGCTACTTTGTCAGAAGCATACTAGAGTCTAATTAGAATTCAGTGTTTTGATTGATCTCAAATTCTTGGAGCACAAGATAGAAATTCAAATTGTGTTCACTCTTCTGCATACTTTTAATATAGGAGACAATAAGTGGGTGAGGAGTGGGAAGAGAGCAATAATCATCACTATCCACAAGCTACACATATCCAAAAATGTTTCTGAAGGTTTGTAGAAAGGACAGAAGTTACTGTTGTTCAGTTGTGGGGATACTGAAGATATGGTATGTGTGACTTTTAGTCAAGAGTTCTTTCCAGCCTTGACCCACTCATACAAATCTCTGTCATCATAGAAGTTAGAATAAGAAACCAAAGGTTATAAATCCAGAGGCCCCAACCTTTAGAGACTTTTCCTCCCTGTACATTTGGATACGCACATTCAACTGTGCCAACACTGTGACTGAGAACAGCAGCAAAGCTTGCACAATTCTAGACCACAGAAAATGTACGGAGAGGTCCTAGAGCCCAATCGTATTTCATCCATTCTAATCTGAATGATATAGAGAGAGCTCTAGGATGAGAAATCACCAAGAACTGACTTTTGGAGGTGATTTTTACTGTTCATTAAAAAGAAAGCTTCCTAATTATTTACATTTTTATTCAAATTAAAATTTCCAGGATGTTTGACTCCATCCATCACATATCAAAAGTTACCATTAAAATAATCTCATAGCCAATTTTTTTTCCAAAGGAACTTTTTGTCCTACAAATATATTTCTAAGAAGTAAGCGTGTACTTATAATAAAATAAAAACAAGTAAAGCATTTTAGCTTAGATTGTCTTAATTGCTCCTAAGTGAAATGATGATTGCCAATTTTATAGATAAGGAAGCTAAAGCTCAAAAAGCTCACATTTAGTTAGTCACAAAGGTTGAATTAGAATCTAGTTCTTTAGATTCCTAACTTAGTGCATGTATTTGCTTACCAGCCTGCCTGTAATGCTACACTATAAAACATGACTCTACTGTTTCTACTTATGATTTCAAAGTCATTTTCCACCAGAAGAAAAAATATTTTTGTGCTTTTATTTTTCCACATTATGATTTTATCATGTCACTAGAAACTGTCAAACCCTTCTGGATAAAATCAATAATTTTCCTTATTACCATAATCACCAGGAAGTTTTCTACTTTTAACATATTAAGTAGAAAAATAGCTCGTAAATGTTCTACAAGCATAAACATTAAAAATAAATATAGATAACCATCACAGGGAAATTGTCAAGTGTGAGCTAAAAAGAGAAATATTATAATAATTTAATAACTATACATTTCCATTGTTATGCATTCCTCAGAGTTTTTAAATATTTTATGTGTATCTATTTGATAGTTCCAGTCATACTTAAGCTTTTTAAGGGAAGGGGGCTATGTCTTATGCTTCCTGACTTTCCCTGAATCTCTCCAGATGCTGTTGTATACACAATTGTTAAATGAGACTTACACATGTATATGGAACATAAAGTTGAGCTTTACTCCTTATACAAGTCACATGTAAAAGGGAAACTTTCCATTTTGAATGCAATTAGTTACATGGCGTATTGTTGTACCAGTACCAGGCTGTTTTGACGACTGTAGCTGTAGGGTAGGTTCTGAGATCAGGTGGTGCGAACCCTCCTGCTTTATTATTCTTCTTCAGTAGTAAAGCACTACTGAAGAAGAATAAAATAGGAGGACTTGCACCACCTGACCTCAGAACCTACCCTACAGCTACAGTCATCAAAACAGCCTGATATTGGTACAATGACAGATACATTGACCAATGGAACAGAATTGAGAACCCAGAATGTCAATCCATCCACCTATGGCTGCCTGATCTTCAACAAGGGCCCAAAAAATACATCAAATGGGGAAAAGACAGCCTTTTTAACATGCTGGCAAAACTGCATGTTCATCTGCAAAAAAATGAAACAGGACCCTCACCTCAAACTATACACAAAAGCTAATTCAAAATGTATCAAAGACCTAAATATAAAGCCAAAAACTGTAAAGATCATAGAAGAAAAATAGGATCAACCCTAGAGGCCCTAATACACGGCACTAACAGGATATAAACCATAACTAACAACTCACAAACTCCAGAAGATAAGCCAGATAACTGAGATCTCCTAAAAATTAAACACTTACGCTCATCAAAAGACTTCACCAAAAGAGTTAAAAGAGAAGCTACAGACTGGGAAAAAATGCTTGGCTATTACAAATCTGACGAAGGTCTAATCTCTAAAATCTACCGGAATATCCAATACCTCTACAACAAAAAGATAAATAATCCAGTTAAAAAATGGGCAAAGGAAATGAACAGACACCACCAAAGAAGACATTCAAGTGGCTAAGAGACACAGGAGGAAATGCTCATGATCACTAAAAAAACCATCAGAGAAATGCAAATCAAAACCACAATGAGATACAATCTCACCCCGGCCTTACTGGCACAAATCATAAAAACAGAAAATAACAAATGTTAAAAAGGCCTTGGGGAGATTGGAACTCTTATGCACTGCTGGATGGAATGCAAAATGCTATAACCATTTTGGAAAACGATATAGCGCTTCCTTAGAAAGCTAGAAATAGAAATACCATACGATTCAGCGATCCCACTCCTAGGACATGTCCTAGAGAAATAAGAGTCGTCACATGAAGACATATGCACATCCAAGTTCGCTGCAGTATTGTTCACAATAGCAAAAAGGTGGAAACAACCCAGATAACCATCAACAGATGAATGGATAAATAAACTATGGTACATATACACAATGGAGTACTACTCAATGATAAAGAACAGTGATGAATCTGTGAAGCATCCCACAATATAGATGAATCTGGAGGGCACCATGCTTAGTGAAATAAGTCAGTCACGGAAGGATAAATATTATACCAGACCACAAAGGTAAAAATTTACGAAAAGGTTTACACACAAAAAGAAACAATCTTTGATGGTTATGAGGGAGGGGAGAGGTGGGGATGGAAAAACACTAAATAATAGATAAATGGTAACTTTAGGGAAGGGTAAGACAGTACACAATTCCGGGGAAGCCAGCACAACTTGTGCAAGGCAAGGTATAGAAGCTCCATAGACACATACCAACTCCCTGAGGGACTGAATTGCTAGGCTGAGGTTTGTGAGGATGTTGGTCTCAGGGAACATCTAGGTCAATTGGTATAACATAGTTTATAAAGAAAATGTTCTACATTCTACTTTTGGTGAGTAGTGCCTGGGGTATTAAAAGCCTAGGAGCAGCCATCTAAGATACTCAACTGGTCTCACCCCTTTCGGAGCAAGGGAAAATGAAGGAAACTAAAGATACAAGGGAAAGATTAGTCCAAAGAACTAATAGACCACAACTACCACAGCGTCCACCAGACTAAGTCCAGTACAACTAGATGGTGCCTGGCTATTATCATTGACTACTCCGACAGGGATCACAATAGAGGGTCCTGGACAGAGCTGGAAAAAATGTAGAACAAAATTCAAACTCACAAAAAAGACCAGAATCACTGGCCTGACAGACACTGGAGAAACCCTGAGAGCATGGCCCCTGGACACCCTTTTAGCTCAGTAATGAAGTCACTCCTGAGGTTGACCCTTCAGCCAAAGATTAGGCAGGGCCATAAAACAAAATGAGAGTAAAGGGGCACACCAACCCAGGGACAAGGACTAGAAGGCAGGAGGGGACAGAGAAGCTGGTAAAAGGAAACCCAAGTCTGAGAAGGGAGAGTGTTGACATGTCCTGTGGTTGTTAACCAATATCATAAAACAATATTTGTACTAACTGTTTAATGAGAAGCTAGCTTGTTCTGTAAACCTTCATCTACAGTACAACAACAACAACAACAAACCCTGTTCCCATGGAGTCGATTCCTACTCATAGCTACCCTAATCTCCCTCAAATGGCTCCCAAAATTTCTCTCATGGTGTCCAAAGCCTTCTGTGATGAAGCACTAAACCCCTGGGGAAGTCACGAGGATTGATGTCCATGCTAACTTGAATATACTATTCCAGAGCTTTCAAGAGGCAGCTTTTGATAAAGTGACTCAGAGGAACTGGGCTGACTAGAAGTCTAAAAAGTCAAAATTGGTCTATGCCAGAGTAGTGGAATGCACACAAAAGAGTGATAAAGGAATGTTAAAGTCACCTAATTTTGTCTACATTAATTCTTAACTCTCATTCTCTCTCTTGCTGTCACTCTTTTGCAAAATTCAGTGAATGTCAGCATTAATATCTATAATGCATTTAGGTGGTTTGGATAAAAATACCTTTAAACTGTTGAATCCCCTGCTGGTTTTGATTTTCGTGAACTGACTGGATGCCCATTTATTAATGGACAGATCTAATTTGCTTAATTAGCTTGGCAGACATATTAAATGTGGAATTTCACAGAATGATTTTTGTGAAAGAACAAAGCTCCTTTTGTGGCATTCACATGGAACTGGATCAGGGCTTAATAGTGATTGTTTATCTATCAATCAACACGTAGTTTGATGTTCTGCTCTCTCTGTCTTTCTCTCAGGTCCTTAAATATTGAAATGTTTCCTTTTAACTTGCAATTTCACACTTAACCATCTAATTTTGAACCTTCTGTGTACGTGTGTGTGTGTGTTGCACATTCCTGGTACATATGCATCCATTGATGATCCTAAAACTGTTAGCAAAACATGGGCAGAGGCTTGCAATCATAAAGTATTCTTTTACGAGAATGTGTAAGGTAACACTTTTGAGGTCACTATCAAGGGTTCATTTGTTGCCAGCTTGATGCAGGGTTGAGCTGTAATGAGTTGAAGGATTAATGAGCTTCCCTGTGGTGAAAATGCTTCAATTGCTGCTTTTCAGGAGGAAGAATGTCAGTAGCACTTTCTCCTGACCATCTCTAAAAGAATTCGGGGTCATTTTATTTTCCCAAATGAAAGTTGAAATTCAGTCTAAGGCTGGAAGGAGTTTACTCTCGCCTATCCTCATTGCAGCCCTGGAACTGCCTCCTCCACTCTCACTGACAACTTATCGAACAGAAGGGTCCTTTGAAAAGTAAAAATGCAGAAATCTATTCTTATTCTTCCTCTGGAATGCCAAATGATGGCATTAAAACATTTTATTCTTACCTGCAATTTTTCTCCTGAGGAACCTGAGTGTATTGCTCTATTACTAATCATCACTATGTAAGTTTTGTAGAAAACACAAGATAAATATTACTTCCTTCAACAACTGAGGTACCCCAGGCACAGAGTTTAAATGACTCGTCAGAACCACAGCCACTTAGTTGTCAAGTCTGCATATAAAACCATGATTTTCAGTTCAGAGACACCAGTAAATTAAAACATATGACCTCAAAATTAAGGTACCAGGGTAGGGGAAGGAGACCTGGTAGCGCAGTGGTTAAGCACTCGGCTGCTAACCAAAAGATCGGCAGTTCAAATCTACCAGCCGCTCCTTGGAAACCCTATGGGGCAGTTCTACTCTGTCCTATAAGGTCGCTATGAGTCAGAATCAAACTCGACAGCAGTGAGTTTCATGTGGTTTTGGGTGGTACAAGAAGATTGCAGTCAGTTACTAACCCAAAGATTGGTGGTTTGAAGCTATGCAGCTGCTCTGTGAAAGAAAGGCCTGGCAAGCTGCTTCTTCAAAATCACAGTCAAGAAAACCCGAGGGAGAACACTTATACTCTGTAATAATACATGGGGCCACCATGAGTAGGAATCAACTTTATGACAAGGGGTTAGATTTTTGGTTTTGAACCTGACAATTGAAGCATCAGTTTGTACTGAAACTTCTTAAAAGGCCTAATAAAAACTTGGCAAAGAACTTTTTATTCTCCACAATATCCATGTTAGGTGAGTTGAGAAACCGTTATTAAAGGTACATTATCATGACATTCTCCCCTTAGTCCTGTTGTGTTACAAGAATGATAATCATGTTTATAAATCTGGAGGAACTGGTGTTGGTTCTGTAATGGGATACTATTCTACCCTCTGTCATCATACATCACTCACTCCACAGTGTTGTACAGTGTAATTGTTTGTCTGTTTGTCCTTGAAGGCCTGACCTAATACTTATCACTGTTCTCCCAGCAGTTAGCATTGGTCATAGATGGTACCCATTAAGTGTGTTTATGAATCAATAAAAATAAACAATTTGAATGGTAGACTGTAAGCTTCATGAAGGCATGAACAGAGTATCTTGTTCTTCTCTCCCCATGACCTCCTCAATGCTTTGCACATAATACATGTTCAATTAATTTTGTTGAATTTATTGAATTTCAGATACATACACACGTAGTTTTCACAATATCATGATTTTTCTCCAGACATCAAAACTTGTAGCACCAGTTTTCCTGCACTTGTTGGAGGATTCAGGAGTTCAGGTGAACATTAAAGAGAAACTACTCTTTGATATCTGTATACAAAAGGTCAGCAAATCGTCTCCTCTCTACTTTTCCAGCAGTGAAAATATCATAATCTTAGGTAGCTTTTGTTTATTCGTTTAGTGTATGTGCACACGTTCACTCATGGGCCTGTGAACACAAGCCTAGGGCTATTATTTATTTACAAGGCAGGTTTTACGGTCAAGCATTGCAGGGGAAAATGTTCAAAATTATTTTTTGTATTAAACACATTGTAAACATATCAAGAATTTTTCTTTACCATGGATTTTCATAAAGCCCTCTCTGTTTGGGATGGCTTCTTATAGCTTAGTAATCATATTCACTGCAGTAAGATTTTACTTGTCAAATCTTATTATAGGAGCTTCCAGGGACAATCTAGATAATTTCTCAAAATGTACTTTTTTGTTTAGAATATTGCTATCAACATAAAATATAAATATCTACTACAGACATGCATATATATATATATGTATTTGTATATTTGTAGGCATGCATATAAGTGTGCATATGTGTGCACTGCGTGTATGTGTGATCTTAAGATAGCCTCTTAATAACATATCTAGGAACAAAGTTTACCTAATTTTTCAGAGGAAACTGAAGTCATAAAGACCAAAGTTTAGTATACCTCTTTTGTTCTCTGAAATTCATTGCCTGTAGCAAGATATTCTGAATTTTCCATATCAAATTTCTGGTTGTGCCATAACAACTTGAAAAGGAACACATTATTAAGCTTTTTCACAGACATTATGTAATTGGAAGAAGGACCCGGCAGTCTACTTCTGAAAAGCATTAGCCAGTGAAAACCTTTTGAATAGCAGTAGAATTGTTGGAGAAAATAAATTTTCTTTTCATTTACGTGCATCCTGTCTGCCTCCAATAACAACTAATTGCAGAAAGAGAAGGGAAGACAAGCAGAAAGAAGCAGCCTTCACAAGACACTGAGGACACTATTGAAGATAGCATTCTGACGCTCTCCTACCCACAAACAGAACAGCAATTTGAGGAAGATCAAATATTCCCTCTGGAAAGCTGTTTTTGATAAAATATCATCTGTACAAAATTTAACACTGCCGTAAAAATGCTATTGTTATATAGCAACATATCTTTAATTCCAATCCTGGTAGGTTCCTATTCCTTGGAAAATATATATTTATAATATTATTTTAGAATATTATCTATAAATTAAAATATTTTTCTTTTTGTCTTTTCAGCTTATCTCTTGAAGAAAACTTAACTATGGGAAAATTTCCAAGAATTAGTACTTTAAAAGAAACTGCACACACAACATAGATATGTATCTATAACTTGCATTCAAAACTAGACTGTTTTTTCCAGTTCTTCGTTTCATTTTACATTTGATAATAGTTGAAGTCATCGTTTGGGCCTGTTTTTTCTTATATAGGAAGAAAGCCTCAATGAGAATTCCAGAGATTGCAAACTGTTAAACCGATGTATTGATTTTCAAGGTTTCACTACACAGGAACTAGACTAAATCTCAATGCCAAGAAAAAGCAATTTAAAAAGTAGAAACAGGAAATTCTCTAGCTTTCTAGAAACTTTAAGAAAATACTAAATAATCCTTGACTACTTAACCCAACAAAAGATGTGGCTGCTTTTCTTTCTAAAAACTTACTTCCCTAATCTATAAGAAGGGGATAGTAATAGTTTCTACCTCTTAGGGATGTTGTGAGGATTAAGTGGGATAGTGAACTTGAAGTGTCTAAGAGAAAAGCCTGGCATGCACTAGGTACTTAATAAATGGTAGTAATTTTTATTATAAGTCAGGGAGCTTAATTTCCTTCCCTTATTCTTCTTTATCATTTTAAAGGTAACAATGTTTCATTTTTAATCAACTTTATTGAATTCTAATTTATATACAACAAAAGGCCCAAGTGTGTGTGTGTATATATATACACATATAAAATAAAAGAACTCACTATATAAATTATAATACTTTTTAAAAAAATATTTTTTATATATAAGTTATGACTCATATACAGTGAGATAGTACTATTGTTGTTGTTGTTAGGTGCCGTCGAATTGGTTCTGACTAATAGCCATCCTACGTACAACAGAACGAAAAACGGCCTGGTCCTGTGCCATCCTCACAATAGTGGCTATGTTTGAGTGCATTGCTGCAGCCACTGTGTCAATCAATCTCCTTGAGGGTCTTCCTCTTTTTCAACAACCCTCTAATTTGCCAAGCATGATGCCCTTTTCGAGGGACTGGTCCCTCTTGATAATATGTCCAAAATAAGTGAGACAGTCTCGCTGCCCTGGTTTCCAAAAAGCACTCTGGCTGTACTTCTTCCAGGACAGATTTGTTAGTTCTTCTGGAAGTCCACGGTATATTCAACGTTCTTTGCCAGCTCCATAATTCAAGGGCGTCAATTCTTCCTCTGTCTTCCTTATTCATTATCCAGGTTTCGCATGCATATGAGGTGATTGAAAATACCACGGCTTGGATCAGGCTTACCTCAGTCCTCAAAATTACATCTTTGCTTTTTAACACTTTAAAGAGGTCTTTTGCAGCAGAGATGCCTAATGCATTACCTTGTTTGATTTCTTGATGGCAGCTTCCATGGGTGTTGATTATGGATCCAAGTAAAATGAAATCCTTGACAATTTTAATCTTTTCTCCATTTATCATGATATTGCTATTGGTCCAGTTGTGAGGATTTTTGTTTTCTTCATGCTGAGTTGTTATTCATACTTAAGACTGTTGTCTTTGATCTTCATCAGTAGGTGCTTCGAGTCCTCTTCAGTTTAAGTAGGCAAAGTTGCATCATCTGCATATCAAAGGTTGTTAATGAATCTTCCTCCAATCCTGATGTCGCATTCTTCTTCATATAGTCCAGCTTCTTGGATTATTTGCTCAGCATACAGATTGAATAAGTATGGTAAAAGGATACAACCCTGACACACACTTTTCTTGATTTTAAACCACACGGTATCCCCTTATTCCGTTCATACTACTGTCTCTTGATCTACTTATAGGTTCCATGTAAGCACAGTGAAGTGTTCTGGAATTCCCGTTCTTTGCAGTGTTATCCATAATTTGTTATGATCCATACAGTTGGATGCCTTTGGGTAGCCAAAAAAAAAAATAAAAAAACACAGGCAAATATCTTCTGGTATTCTCTGCTTAAAACCAAGATCCATCTGACAACATCAGTGATATCCCTAGTATGAAGTCCTCTTCTGAATCCAGCCTGAATTTCTGGAAGTTCCCTGTCAATGTACTGCTGCAATCATTATTTTTTAAATTATCTTCAGCAAAGTTTTACTTGCATATAAGTACATACATTCATATAGCCACCACCACAATCAAAGTATAGAACATTTCCATCATTCCAAAACATTCTTTTTAGTTCTTTTTCAGCTCCAGGCAACAATTTATTTACTTCAAGAAATACAGTTTAGAGTTTTGCCTATTGTGGAATTTCACATAATTGGAATCATACAATATGTTCTTTTTCAATTTATCTTCTTTCACTCAGCATAATATTTGGAAATCCGTTCAGGTTATTTTGTGTATGAGGAATATGTTCCTTTCTCTTCCTGAGCAGCATTCCATTGTTTTAATATACCACAATTGCTTATCCTTTCAACCATTGGTGGACAAGTGAATTATTCTCAGTTTTTGATTATTGTGAATAAAGGTGTTATGAACACTCTTGTATACATTGTTTTGTAAAAATATGCTTTAATTTCTCTTTGGTAGCCATCTAGAAGTAGAATTGCTGAGTCAGGTAGTAAGTATATATTTCACTTTATAAGAAGCTGCCAGATAATTTTCCTAAGTGATTATACGATTTACATCACCACCAACAATGCATAAGACTTTCAGTCGCTCTGCATCTTTGTCAACACTGAATATTGCCAGTCTTTTGAATTTTAGGCAAACTTATTACAGTTTATTAGGCTAATCATTATAGCACTTTCATGCTACTGAGAATCTTTTCATGTGCTTATTCATCATTTTTATACCTTCTATGTGAAGTATTTGGTCAAATCTTTTGCTTATTTCTCTTAGGTTAGAGCCCTGGTGCCACAGTGGTTAACAGCTCAATTGTTAACTGTCTTAGTTATCTAGTGCTGCTACAATAGAAATACCACAAGTGGATGGCTTTAACAAAGAAAAATTTATTCTCTCACAGTTGAGTAGGCTACAAGTCCAAATCCAGGGCATCAGCACCAGGGGAAGGCTTTCTTTCTCTGTCAGCTCTGGAGGAAGATCCTTGTCATCAATCTTCCCCTGGAGTAGGAGCTTCTCCATGCAGGAACCCTGGGTTCAAAGGATGCACTCTGCTTCCAGCACTGCTTTCTCAGTGCTATGAGGTCCTCCACTCTCTTCTTGCTTCTCTTTTCTTTTAACTCTTGCAAGATAAAGGTCTTGATAAATCTTGATAGAACATTTAAAGATCTATCCTGACGTACAATACTGACAGTGATATGATAATATCCACATGCCTACATGGAAGACCAGTTAATACGATTATTATTCAAAGGCCAAAAATGAGGAAATAGATTTTTATCAGCTGCTGCAGTCTGAAATTGATCGAACACGCAATCAAGATGCATTGATAATTACTGGTGATTTTAATGGGAAAGTTGGAAACAAGGAAGAAGAACCGGTAGTTTGAAAATATGGCCTTGGTGATAGAAACAATGCCAGAGAGCAAATGATAGAATTTTGCAAGACCAAAGACTTCTTCATTGCAAATACATTCTTTCACCAACATAAACAGCGACTATACATACGGACCTCACCAGGTGGAACACACAGAAATCAAATTCACTATATCTGTGGAAAGAGACAATGGAAAAGCTCAATACCATCAGTCAGAACAAGGCCAGGGGCCGACTGTGGAACAGACCATCAATTGCTCATATGCAAGTTCAAGCTGAAACTGAAGAAAATCAGAGCAAGTCCATGAGAGCCAAAATATGACCTTGAGTATATCCCACCTGAATTTAGAGACCATCTCAAGAATAGATTTGACACATTGAACACTGGTGACCAAAGACCAGACGAGTTGTGGAATGACATCAAGGACATCATCCATGAAGAAAGCAAGAGGTCACTGAAAAGACAGGAAAGAAAGAAAAGACCAAGATGGATGTCAGAGGAGACTCTGAAACTTGCTCTTGAGGGTCGAGCAGCTAAAGCAAAAGGAGGAATTGATGAAGTAAAAGAACTGAACAGAAGATTTCAAAGGGCCTCTTGAGAAGACAAAGTAAAGTATTATAATGACATGTGCAAAGAGCTGGAGACGGAAAACCAAAAGGGAAGAACATGCTCGGCATTTCTCAAGCTGAAAGAACTGAAGAAAAAATTCAAACCTCGAGTTGCAATAGGGGAGGATTCCATGGGGAAAATATTAAACGACTCAGGAAGCACCAAAAGAAGATGGAAGGAATACACGGTTATTACACCAAAAAGAATTAGTCGATGTTCAACCATTTCAAGAGGTGGCATATGATCAGGAACCGATGGTACTGAAGAAAGAAGTCCAAGCTTCTCTGAAGGCATTGGTGAAAAACAAGGCTCAAGGAATTGACAGAACATCAATAGAGATGTTCAAACAAATGGATGCAGTGCTGGAGATGCTCACTTGTCTATGCCAAGAAATATGGAAGACAGCTTCCTGGCCAACTGACTGGAAGAGATCCATATTTATGCCTATTCCCAAGAAAGGAGATCCAACTGAATGAGGAGACTATAGAACAATATCATTAATAACACACGCAAGCAAAATTTTGCTGAAGATCATTCAGAAGCGACTGCAACAGTATATTGACAGGGAACTGTCAGAAATTCAGGCCTGATTCAGAAGAGGACGTGGAAACAGGGATATTATTGCTGATGTCAGATGGATCCTGAAAGAAAGCAGAGAATACCAGAAGGATGCTTACCTGTATTTTATTGACTACGCAAAGGCATTCAACTGTGTGGATCATAACAAATTATGGATAACATTGTGAAGAATGGGAATTCCAGAACACTTAATTGTGCTCATGTGGAAACTTTACATAGATCAAGAGGCAGTTGTTCGGACAGAACAAGGGGATACTGATTGGTTTAAAGTCAGGAAAGGAGTACATCAGCATTGTATACTTTCACCATACCTATTCAATCTGTATGCTAAGCAAATAATCCAAGAAGCTGGACTGTACGAACAGGGCATCAGGATTGGGGGAAGACTCATATAACAACCTGCATTATGCAGATGATACAACTTCGCTTGCTGAAAGTGAAAAGAACTTGAAGCACTTACTAATGAAGATCAAAGACCACAGCCTTCAGTATGGATTACACCTCAACATAAAGAAAACAAATATCCTTACAACTGGACCAATGAGCAACATCATGATAAACAGAGAAAAGATCGAAATTGTCAAGGATTTCATTTTACTTGTATCCACAGTTGACAGCCATGGAAGCAGCAGTCAAGAAATCAAAAGACATATTGCATTGGGTAAATCTGCTGCAAAGGACTTCTTTAAAGTGTTGGAAAGCAAAGACGCCACCTTAAAGAATAAGGTGTGCCTGACCCAAGCCATGGTGTTTTCACTCGCATGGTATGCATGTGAAAGCTGGACAGTGAATAAGGAAGACTGAAGAAGAACTGATGCTTTTTAATTGTGGTGTTGGTGAAGAATATTGAGTATACCACGGACTACCAAAAGAAGAACAAACCTGTCTTGGAAGAAGTACAGCCAGAATGCTCCTTAGAAGCAAGAATGGCAAGCCTGCATCTTACATACTTTGGACATGTTGTCAGGAGGGATCAGTCCCTGGAGAAGGACATCACACTTGGCAAAGTACAAGGTCAGCAGAAAAGAGGAAGACCCTCAGTGAAGTGGATTGACACAGTGGCTACAGCAATGAGCTCAAGCATAACAATTATCTGAATGGCACAGGACTGGCCAGTGTTTCATTCTGCTGTGCGTGGGTTGCTATGAGTCGAACCGACTCTACAGCACCAACAACAACAAGATAAAAGGTGGTGCTGGCTACATCCCAGGGAAACTCCCTTTACATTGGATCAGGGATATGACTTTAGTAAGGGTGTAACAATCCCACCCTAACCCTCTTTAACATAAAATTATAATCACAAAATGGAGGACAACCACACAATACTGGGAATCATAGCCCAACCACATTGATACACACATTTTGGGAAGAACATAATTCAATTCATGGCACTAAACAAAAGGTCAGCAGTTCAAATCCACCAGTAGCTCCTTGGAAACTCTATGGGCCATCTCTACTCTGTTTACAGGGTTGCTATGAGTTGGAATCGACTTGAAGGCAATGGTTTTTTTTTTTTTTTTGGAAGTGTCTGTTCAAATAGTTCCTTCATTTCTCTTAGGTTGATTCTCTTTTTATTATTGAAGTGTAAGAGTCTATTATTTATTCTGCATGCCAGGCATTTTTCATATATATATATTTTTTTCTCCCAATCTGTACCATGCATCTTTGTTTTCTTAGAGGTTTCGTCAAAAAACATATTTTCAAATTCTGATTAAGCTTAATTTATTTATTTTTCTTTTATGGTTTATGCTTTTAGGTTTGCCTATCTAAAAGCAAAAGCAAAACAAAAAATATCTCAGATGTTGCAAAACTTCCCCCCCGCTTTCCTTCTCCCTATGCTCCTTCAAGAAACAATATACTTATAGCGTTTATATTTGAATAATCTCTATGGCTATTCTTATACCAATATCATACTGTGTTTGTTATTGCAGCCTTGTTTAAGTCTTGAAATAAAGTCCCCAAATTTTTTTCTTCATTTTCAAAATTGTTTGACTATTCCTGATTATTTGCATTTTATATAAACTCTGCAGTCAATATGATGATTTCTTCAAAAAACAAAGAGAGAGAGAGAGAAGAAAGAAAGAAGGGAAGAAAGGAAGGAAGAAAAAAGAAAGGAAAAAAAAACACACAACAAGTAAACAAACAAAAAAAAAACCTGTGGAGATTTTATTGTTATTGTGCTGACTCTTTAGATCATTTTGAGGATAATAGGCATCTTTAGAATATTGTGTTTTCCAGTTTATGAACTTGATATGTCTTTCCATTTATTCATGTCTTCTTTAATTCTCCTAGCAGGGTTTCATTGTACATGTCTTGCATATATTATGCTAAATTCATCTCTAAGTATTTCATATTTTTGGTGGTAGTATTGTAAATGGCATTTGAAATTTTCTTTTTTTACTTGTTTCTTGTCTGTATATAGAAATACAATTTACTTGTCTATATTGACTGTGTGTTTATCAACCTTGCTAGATTCACAATCCAATGTCTTTTTATGGGAGTCCTTCGGTGGCACACACAGAACTAGGAGCTGAAAGTTTGTTGGTTCAGCTAACCCAGAGGCACCTTGGAGGATAAGCCTACCAATTTGCTTCTGAAAGGACACAGCCTTGAAAACCCTATGGAGTAATTCTACTCTGCTCACATGGTGTCACCATAAGTTAGAACTGACTCTGTAGCAACTAACAACAGTATCTTTTCAAAGAATTTTTGGAATTTTCTTTACTGAGGATCATGCCATCTACAAATAAGTTTATTTTTATTTCTTCCTTTCCAATCTGTGGGCTTTTTTTTTTTTTTCTCAATCAGATATTGGCTAGAAGCTCTGAATGCAGACATCCTTGACTTGTTTCCAACTTTAGGAGGAACACAGAAAGCCCGTATATACTGGATGGAGGCCACACTCCCAAGGAAACACCTTTTTCAACTGACAGGCTGCTCATAGCAGATCTTGTCATAGAAGTGCTTACATTATATCAAATCTCATTGTGGAGGTATTTACACCATTAAATAACTGCCAAACTCTACCATAACTGCCATACACTGAGAATCATGGCCCAGCCAAACTGACACACAACCTTAACCATTAAAACGGGTAATTCTGGCCTCATAAGATGAGTTTGGAAATGTTCTGTTCCAGGGCTGGGACTATTTTTGTTGTTAGTTGCCGTCAACTGTATTCCAGCTCATGCGACCCAGGTGTGCACAGTAGATCTACTCCATAGAGTTTGTAATGCTGTGTCCTTTCAGAAGCAGATTGTCAGGCCTGACGTCCCTTTGGGTGAGTTCGAACCACAAGTCTTTTGGCTAAATTGAGAGCTTAACTGTTTGCACCACCCAGAGACTCCTAAGACTAGGGTGTGCCAAGTGAGGCATCTAGGGCAGAAAATTTAAGAAGACACCAACTCCAAGAGCTGTGCAAATATTGGCTGGTTATGGATCACATTTCCTGCTACTTCTCATGTCTAGTAATTTTGATTAGTTGCCAGGCATTCTGAATGTTAAATTGTTGAGCTTTTGGATTTTGTAATGCTCCTTTAAAGAGCGTGGAAAATTTTTTTGGCAGGCATTTACGTTATATCTCAGCTTGATCCTTCCAGACTTGCCTGTAATATTTCTTGGATTGTTTCTTGAAAACCTTGTACGCTAGGGCTAATTTATCCCTTTTGTGGTTTAGAGCTCAGGGGCTAACCAAAAGGTCAGTAGTTAAGAGCCACCAGCTGCTCCTTGGAAACCCTATGGGGCAGTTCTACTCCATCCTATAGGGTGACTCGGAGTCAGAACCAGCTTGTCGGCAACAGGTTTGGTCTGTTTTTAATAAGGCATGCAGGAGCTCTTTTGGTGCAGGTTAAGTGCTTGGCTGCTAATAGAAAGGTTGGTGGTGTGAACCTACTCAGTGGCTCTGCAGGAGAAAAATTTGGCAGTCTGCTTCTGTAAAGATTACAACCTTCGAAACCCTATGGGACAGACGTATAGGGTAGGGTCTCTGTAAATTGGAATTGATTAAATGGCAATGGATTTGGGGTTAATAAGGCATGCCTTTTTTGGGATCTCTTCTGAATGACACAGGTATCGAAAGAAGTCTTTCCTTTTTGGCCAGTTGGAAGCCCAGCCTTAAAGATATTGGCATTTTTTATTTGCCCAGTCTCATGGGCTGCATCCACTAATTAGTTTTTAAGAACATACTCAAGGAGACTTGCATGCAAATTTCTGTTACTTTTGTTCTTTAGTATTCCGTTATACAAACTCCAGCCATCTCTGCCCCCACAAGCTCTGATCTCTATCTTTTTTTTTTTAATAACTTTTATTAAGCTTCAAGTGAACGTTTACAAATCCAATCAGTCTGTCACATATAAGTTTACATACATCTCACTCCCTACTCCCACTTGCTCTCCCCCTCTTGAGTCAGCCCTTTCAGTCTCTCCTTTCTTGACAATTTTGCCTGCTTCCCTCTCTCTCTATCCTCCCATCCCCCCTCCAGACAAGAGTTGCCAACACAATCTCAAGTGTCCACCTGATATAATTAGCTCACTCTTCATCAGCGTCTCTCTCCCACCCGCTGACCAGTCCCTTTCATTTCTGATGAGTTGTCTTCGGGGATGGTTCCTGTCCTGTGTCAACTGAAGGTCTGGGGAGCATGGCCGCCGGGATTCCTCCAGTCTCAGTCAGACCATTAAGTTTGGTCTTTTTATGAGAATTTGGGGTCTGTATCCCACTGATCTCCTGCTCCCTCAGGGGTCCTCTGCTGTGCTCCCTGTCAGGGCAGTCATCGATTGTGGCCGGGCACCAACTAGTTCTTCTGGTCTCAGGATGATGTAGGTCTCTGGTTCATGTGGCCCTTTCTGTCTCTTGGGCTCTTAGTAGTCGTGTGGCCTTGGTGTTCTTCATTTTCCTTTGCTCCAGGTGGGTTGAGACCAATTGATGCATCTTAGATGGCCGCTTGTTAGCATTTAAGACCCCAGACGCCACATTTCAAAGTGGGATGCAGAATGATTTCATAATAGAATTATTTTGCCAATTGACTTAGAAGTCCCCGCAAACCATGTTCCCCAGACCCCCGTGCTTGCTCCGCTGACCTTTGAAGCATTCATTTTATTCCGGAAACTTCTTTGCTTTTGGTCCAGTCCAATTGAGCTAGACCTTCCATGTATTGAGTGTTGTTTTTCCCTTCACCTAAAGCAGTTCTTATCTACTGATTAATCAATAAAAAGCCCTCTCCCACCCTCCCTCCCTCCCTGCCTCGTAACCACAAAAGTATGTGTTCTTCTCAGGTTTACTATTTCTCAAGATCTTATAATAGTGGTCTTATACAATATTTGTCCCTTTGCCTCTGACTAATTTCGCTCAGCATAATGCCTTCCAGGTTCCTCCATGTTATGAAATGTTTCAGAGATTCATCACTGTTCTTTATCGATGCATAGTATTCCATTGTGTGAATATACCACAATTTATTTACCCATTCATCTGTTGATGGACACCTTGGTTGCTTCCAACTTTTTGCTATTGCAAACAGAGCTGCAATAAACATGGGTGTGCATGTATCTGTTTGTATGAAGGCTCTTGTATCTCTAGGGTATATTCCTAGGAGTGGGATTTCTGGGTTGTATGGTAGTTCTATCTCTAACTGTTGAAGATAACGCCAGATAGATTTCCAAAGTGGTTGTACCATTTTACATTCCCACCAGCAGTGTATGAGAGTTCCAATCTCTCCGCAGCCTCTCCAACATTTATTATTTTGTGTTTTTTGGATTAATGCCAGCCTTGCTGGTGTGAGATGGAAACTCATTGTAGTTTTAATTTGCATTTCTCTAATGGCTAATGATCGGGAGCATTTTCTCATGTATCTGTTGGCTGTCTGAATATCTTCTTTAGTGAAATGTGTGTTCATATCCTTTGCCCACTTCTTGATTGGGTTGTTTGTCTTTTTGTGGTTGAGTTTTGACAGAATCATGTAGATTTTAGAGATCAGGCGCTGGTCGGAGATGTCATAGCTGAAAATTCTTTCCCAATCTGTAGGTGGTCTTTTTACTCTTTTGGAGAAGTCTTTAGATGAGCATAGGTGTTTGATTTTTAGGAGCTCCCAGTTATCGGGTTTCTCTTCATTATATTTGGTAATGTTTTGTATTCTGTTTATACCTTGTATTAGGGCTCCTAGGGTTGTCCCAATTTTTTCTTCCATGATCTTTATCGTTTTAGTCTTTATGTTTAGGTCTTTGATCCACTTGGAGTTAGTTTTTGTGCATGGTGTGAGGTATGGGTCCTGTTTCATTTTTTTGCAAATGGATATCCAGTTATGCCAGCACCATTTGTTAAAAAGGCTATCTTTTCCCCAGTTAATTGACACTGGTCCTTTGTCAAATATCAGCTGCTCATACGTGGATGGATCTATGTCTGGGTTCTCAACTCTGTTCCATTGGTCTATGTGTCTGTTGTTGTACCAATACCAGGCTGTTTTGACTACTGTGGCTGTATAATAGGTTCTGAAGTCAGGTAAGGTGAGGCCTCCCACTTTCTTCTTCTTTTTCAGTAGTGCTTTGCTTATCCGGGGCTTCTTTCCCTTCCATATGAAATTGGTGATTTGTTTCTCTATCCCCTTAAAATATGACATCGGAATTTGGATCGGAAGTGCGTTAAATGTATAGATGGCTTTTGGTAGAATAGACATTTTTACTATGTTAAGTCTTCCTATCCATGAGCAGGGTATGTTTTTCCACTTAAGTATGTCCTTTTGAATTTCTTGTAGTAGAGCTTTGTAGTTTTCTTTGTATAGGTCTTTTGCATCCTTGGTAAGATTTATTCCTAAGTATCTTATCTTCTTGGGGGCTACTGTGAATGGTATTGATTTGGTTATTTCCTCTTCGGTGTTCTTTTTGTTGATGTAGAGGAATCCAAGTGATTTTTGTATGTTTATTTTATAACCTGAGACTCTGCCAAACTCTTCTATTAGTTTCAGTAGTTTTCTGGAGGATTCCTTAGGGTTTTCTGTGTATATAATCATGTCATCTGCAAATAGTGATAACTTTACTTCTTCCTTGCCAATCCGGATACCTTTTATTTCTTTGTCTAGCCTAATTGCCCTGGCTAAGACTTCCAACACGATGTTGAATAAGAGCGGTGATAAAGGGCATCCTTGTCTGGTTCCCGTTCTCAAGGGAAATGCTTTCAGGTTCTCTCCATTTAGAGTGATATTGGCTGTTGGCTTTGCATAGATGCCCTTTATTATGTTGAGGAATTTTCCTTCAATTCCTATTTTGGTAAGAGTTTTTATCATAAATGGGTGTTGGACTTTGTCAAATGCCTTTTCTGCATCAATTGATAAGATCATGTGGTTTTTGTCTTTTGTTTTATTTATGTGATGGATTACATTAATGGTTTTTCTGATATTAAACCAGCCTTGCATACGTGGTATAAATCCCACTTGATCAGGGTGAATTATTTTTTTGATGTGTTGTTGGATTCTATTGGCTAGAATTTTGTTGAGGATTTTTGCATCAATGTTCATGAGGGATATAGGTCTATAATTTTCTTTTTTCGTAATGTCTTTACCTGGTTTTGGTATCAGGGAGATGGTGGCTTCATAGAATGAGTTGGGTAGTATTCCGTCATTTTCTATGCTTTGGAATACCTTTAGTAGTAGTGGTGTTAACTCTTCTCTGAAAGTTTGGTAGAACTCTGCAGTGAAGCCGTCAGGGCCAGGACTTTTTTTTGTTGGGAGTTTTTTGATTACCGTTTCAATCTCTTTTTTTGTTATGGGTCTATTTAGTTGTTCTACTTCTGAATGTGTTAGTTTAGGTAGGTAGTGTTTTTCCAGGAATACATCCATTTCTTCTAGGTTTTCAAATTTGTTAGAGTACAATTTTTCATAATAATCTGAAATGATTCTTTTAATTTCATTTGGTTCTGTTGTGATGTGGTCCTTCTCATTTCTTATTCGGGTTATTTGTTTCCTTTCCTGTATTTCTTTAGTCAGTCTAGCCAATGGTTTATCAATTTTGTTAATTTTTTCAAAGAACCAGCTTTTGGCTTTGTTAATTCTTTCAATTGTTTTTCTGTTCTCTAATTCATTTAGTTCAGCTCTAATTTTTATTATTTGTTTTCTTCTGGTGCCTGATGGATTCTTCTGTTGCTCAGTTTCTATTTGTTCAAGTTGTAGGGACAGTTCTCTGATTTTGGCTCTTTCTTCTTTTTGTATGTGTGCATTTATTGATATAAATTGGCCTCTGAGCACTGCTTTTGCTGTGTCCCAGAGGTTTTGATAGGAAGTATTTTCATTCTCGTTGCTTTCTATGAATTTCCTTATTCCCTCCTTGATGTCTTCTATAACCCAGTCTTTTTTCAGCAGGGTATTGTTCATTTTCCAAGTATTTGATTTCTTTTCCCTAGTTTTTCTGTTACAGATCTCTAGTTTTATTGCCTTGTGGTCTGAGAAGATGCTTTGTAATATTTCGATGTTTTGGACTCTGCAAAGGTTTGTTTTATGACCTAATATGTGGTCTATTCTAGAGAATGTTCCACGTGTGCTAGAAAAAAAAGTATATTTTGCGGCAGTTGGGTGGAAAGTTCTGTATAAGTCAATGAGGTCAAGTTGGTTGATTGTTGTAATTAGATCTTCCGTGTCTCTGTTGAGCTTCTTACTGGATGTCCTGTCCTTCTCCGAAAGTGGTGTGTTGAAGTCTCCTACTATAATTGTGGAGGTATCTATCTCGCTTTTCAATTCTGTTAAAATTTGATTTATGTATCTTGCAGCCCTGTCATTGGGTGCATAAATATTTAATATGGTTATGTCTTCCTGATCAATTGTCCCTTTTATCATTATATAGTGTCCTTCTTTATCCTTTGTGGTGGATTTAAGTCTAAAGTCTATTTTGTCAGAAATTAATATTGCTACTCCTCTTCTTTTTTGCTTATTGTTTGCTTGATATACTTTTTTCCATCCTTTGAGTTTTAGTTTGTTTGTGTCTCTAAGTCTAAGGTGTGTCTCTTGTAGGCAGCATATAGATGGATCGTGTTTCTTTATCCAGTCTGTGACTCTCTGTCTCTTTATTGGTGCATTTAGTCCATTTACATTCAGGGTAATTATAGATAAATAAGTTTTTAGTGCTGTCATTTTGATGCCTTTTTATGTGTGTTGTTGACAATTTCATTTTTCCACATACTTTTTTGTGCCGAGGCGTTTTTCTTAGTAAATTGTGAGATGCTCATTTTCATAGTGCTTGACTTTATGTTAGTTGAGTCGTTACATTTTTCTTGGTTTTTATCTTGAGTTATAGAGTTGTTATACCTTTTTGTGGTTACCTTATTATTTACCCCTATTTTTCTAAGTAAAAACCTAACTTGTGTTGTTCTATATCGCCTTGTATCACTCTCCATATGGCAGTTCAATGCCTCCTGTATTTAGTCCCTCTTTTTGGTTATTGTGATCTTTTACCTATTGACTTCCATGATTCCCTGTTATGTGTATTTTTTTTTTTAATTAATCTTAATTTGTTTGTTTTTGTGATTTCCCTATTTGAGTTGATATCAGGACGTTCTGTTTTGTGTCCTTGTGTTGTGCTGATATCTGATATTATTGTTTCTCTGACCAAACAATATCCTTTAGTATTTCTTGTAGCTTTGGTTTGGTTTTTGCAAATTCTCTAAACTTGTGTTTGTCTGTAAATATCTTAATTACGCCTTCATATTTCAGGGAGAGTTTTGCTGGATATATGATCCTTGGCTGGCAGTTTTTCTCCTTCAGTGTTCTGTATATGTCGTCCCATTCCCCTCTTGCCTGCATGGTTTCTGCTGAGTGGTCAGAACATATTCTTATTGATTCTCCCTTGAAGGAAACCTTTCTTTTCTCCCTGGCTGCTTTTAAAATTTTCTGTTTATCTTTGGTTTTGGCAAATTTGATGATAATATGTCTTGGTGTGTTTCTTTTGGGATCAATCTTAAATGGGGTTCGATGAGCATCTTGGATAGATATCCTTTCGTCTTTCATGATGTCAGGGAAGTTTTCTGTCAGGAGTTCTTCAACTATTTTCTCTGTGTTTTCTGTCCCCCCTCCCTGTTCTGGGACTCCAATCACCCGCAGGTTATCCTTCTTGATAGAGTCCCACATAATTCTTAGGGTTTCTTCATTTTTTTTAATTCTTTTATCTGATTTTTTTTCAGCTATGTTGGTGTTGATTCCCTGGTCCTCCAGATGTCCCAGTCTGCATTCTAATTGCTCAAGTCTGCTCCTCTGACTTCCTAGTGCCTTGTCTAATTCTGTTATTTTATTGTTAATCTTTTGGATTTCTACATGTTGTCTCTCTATGGATTCTTGCAACTTATTAATTTTTCCAGTATGTTCTTGAATAATCTTTTTGAGTTCTTCAACAGTTTTATCAGTGTGTTCCTTGGCTTTTTCTGCAGTTATCCTAATTTCATTTGTGATATCATTAAGCATTCTGTAAATTAGTTTTTTATATTCTGTATCTGATAATTCCAAGATTGTATCTTCATTTGGGAAAGATTTTGATTCTTTTGTTTGGGGGGTTGGAGAAGCTGTCATGGTCTGCTTCTTTAAGTGGTTTGATATGGATTGTTGTCTCCGAGCCATCACTGGGAAACTAGTTTTTCCAGAAAATCCGCTAAAAAAAAAATGCAGTCAGATCCCTATCAGAGTTCTCCCTCTGGCTCAGGCTATTCAGATGTTAATGAAGCCACCTGGGGAGGGTGGGGGAGGGAACAGAGAGATAGGAGAGTAGCACCTCAGAACATAGCCAGAGTTGCTTGTCTTGCTTGGAATGACTATTATATCTGAGATTCCCGTGGGCGGGTCGCCTATGTTTGCTGGCTGTGTGAAGATTGCCCCTGGGGGGTCTGGCCCGCTAGAGTCATGGTCAGATCCTCCGCTTCCAGCCCCACGCCCAGCGCCAAGGCTCCCCTACTGGGACGGTGCACTCTCGACTCCAAAATCAGTCGCTGCCTCCCGGGGACTTCTCGTCCCTCCAGCCGCGTGGCCGTGCCGCCCCCGAGAACCAGTTGGGCCTCCTCCCGGCGTTAGTTCAGATGGGTGGAGCAGCTCTCCGTGCTTGTGCCGTGACCGAGTGTCCCAGCTGGGACGCTGTTCTCCCTGCTCCAATACCAGTCGCTGCCTCCTGGGGACTTCTCCTACCAGCTGAGTCCCACGCCGCCCGCGCGACCCGGCTGGTCCCCTTCCCGGGGTTAGTTCAGGGGGGTGGAGCAACTGTCTGGGTTTATGTCATACCTGCGTCCAGTCTAAATCCCTGCAGGATGGTTCCCCGGCTCGGCCGCTGCTCTTTCTGCTCCAAGACCAGTCACTGCCTCCCGGGGACTTCTCCTACCAGCTCCATCCCACGCCGCCCGCGGAACCGGCTGGTCCCCCTCCCGGGGTTAGTTCAGGGGGGTGGGGCAGCTCTCTGTGCTTGTGCCGTACCTGACTGGTACGCTGGCTCCAGGCTCTGGAAACAATCGCTGCTTCCCCGTATTAGTTCATTCTCCGTCTCTAAATCTGTGTTTGTTGTTCAGGGTTCGTAGATTGTTATGTATGTGATCGATTCACTTGTTTTTCCGTGTCTTTGTTGTAAGAAGGATCCGAGGTAGCGTCTGCCTAGTCCGCCATCTTGGCTCCGCCCCCCCCTCTGATCTCTATCTCTTAAACACTGTGCTTGTCTTCAGTTTCTTTCTCTGCACAGTGGTCAAGATACTGCCACCAAGTAGAAAATCAGTGCTACCATAAAGCTCCCATCTTTCGTTTCCTTTCTTTCTAGGATTACAATTTTGTATCACCTGTTGCCCAATGTCATCAAGTGGTTACATCTCTTTGGTCCAAATTTCTAGTTGTTTACAGCAGAAAATCTAATCCCATGCCAGTTGCTCTTCCATGGTCAAAAGTGGTGGTTGGCCTATGAGTTCAGTTTAGATCAACAAATGTTATGAGGATACTATGAGGCTGACATTGTCTTAAAGCTGGACCATGTCCCTGACTTCAGAAAAATGGAATAACATACTATAATGTCACACATACTATTATGCGGGTAATGTCTATGTTGATAAGACAATATGGTGTAGGAACTATTGGTCCAGCTTATAATGCTAGGAAGACTTCCTGAAGTACATGCTATATAATAGCCTTGAATGATGAGTAGAAAGCCCAAGATTTGAAAACAAGCTTAATGTACATGCAGTAATGCCAACAAAATTATAAAAGAATCGCAAAATGGATTTGGAGAGATAAGCAGTGGCATATAAAGCCAAGGATATGGCCTAAGATGAGAATGAAGAGAAAGAAAAAGAAAGGGCCTGGGACCAAGCCCTGAGAAACTCCAACATTTAGGAGTCAAGCCGAGAAAAAGGCCCCATCAAAGGAGACTGTGGTTTCATAAAAACCATGAGAAGTAACTATTTCAAAAGCCAATGTGTGATTTAATGCATCAAATGTTTCTCAGGAAGCAAGTAAGAGTGGGATTAAAATGTTTTCATAATTCTTTTAATTAGCTCTCAAGCTATACCTGTTGCAAAGCTCTTGATGAATCTTTGTCATTTAATATTTCACATCCAAAGTGTATATCAGAAGTAAATTCAGTTTATTCCTTGCCTTTATGGCACATTCAAAAATCCCAAGTAGCACCATTTTTCTATTGTGACAACAACATGCCTATGTGAGCTTAATAATGTGGAAAAAAACAGGAAGGAAACACTTAGAACTGCTATTTAAAGCTCTGTGAAGGAAAAGCCAATCTGATTACTACTTAAAAGCTACTTTGTGAATGACATTCAAATCTGAAAATTTATGTAACTATTATCTTATAAGAAGGAATTAAACATGTGATGGACAAACCCACAAAGATACAGAAAAAAAAAAGATTAATTTTAAGGAATAGAAATAATTCAAGTAAGAGATTTAAGATTTTATATATTTATGATATATTGTGGGAACTTGAAATTATATTTTTCTTACAAGATAAATGCATTTTTAATTAATCATCGAGCTCCATGAACAGTGATATAAACACATACTATCATCTAGCAGAGAGCTTTATGTTATAAATGAATCCTTAGTTACTTTGCCTTCTGTTCTATGTTCAAAACACCCAGACTCCCTGGAACCATAATTTTAAATCCCCATGGGGTTGACTCAGCTCTTTATCTTTTCAAAGATAGATACAGAGTACTAGCTGTTTCAGCATCTGAGAGGCTGGTGTTTGTGAAAGCCTAGATATGCTATAAATGTTTAATTTACTTAAAGATGAATTGACTTTTGGTCTGTTTTTGTTGTCGTTTATTTCAAAAACAAAAAGCATTAGCACATTGTAACCCATGTCCTAGATGCCACTCTTTTTCAATGCCTGATGTTTTGAATGAAGCAGTGTAAGTATACAACCGCTTTAGAATTATTTTTTCTGAATAGAAAAGGGATATGCTAAATGTAGTTGCTATTTTGCTGTTTTTTATTTGTGTTATTAATTGAAGGGTGTCTGTTTATAATCTGGAGTCCTGGTTAAGAGCTCAGTCTGCTAACCAAAAGGTTGACAGTTCAAATCTACCAGGTGCTCCTTGGAAACCCTATGGGGCAGTTCTACTCTGTCCTATAGGGTTGCTATGATTTGGAATCCACTTGATGGCAACAGGTTTGGTTTAGTGTATAATCTGTAAATACATTATAGCTTAAGTCCTGAGTTAAACTTACTTAACAGTTGACAGATATCAGACATTTTGATTTGGGTATCAAATATACTACTTTTAGGAGTCCATATAGAAATCATAACATCACTAGAATTTTATAGAGGTCTTATCAAACTTTTCCACCACTCGTCTGTCAGTTTGTCCTCTGTGCTGGCTTGTATGTCGCTGTGATATTGGAACCTGCACCACTGGTATTTCAAATACCAACAGGGTCATCCATGGTAGACAGGTTTCAGTGGAGCTTCCAAACTAAGAAAGACTAGGAAGAGGAACCTGGCAGCCCAATTCTGAAAAAAATTAGCCAGTGAAAACCTTATGAATAGCAGCAGAACATTGTCTGATATAGTGCCGGAAGATGAGCCTGTTTGGTTGGAAGGCACTCAAAATACGACTGAAAAAGAGCTGCCTCCTCAAAGTAGAGTCCACTTTAATGATATGGATGGAGTCAAGCTTTCAGGACATTTATTTGCTGATGTGGCATGTCTCAAAATGGGAAGAAACAGCTGCAAATGCCCATTAATAATCAAAACATGGAATTTATGAAATATGAACCTAGCAAAATTGGAAGTCATCAGAAATTAAATGGAATGCATAAAAATCAATAGCCTAGGCATTAGTGAGCTGAAAAGGACTGGTATTGCCCATTTTGAATCAGACAATCATATGGTCTACTATGCCACGAATGACAAATTAAATGGAATGGTGTCACATTCATCATCAAAAAAAATTTCAAGATCTATCCTGAAACACAACACTGTTAGAAGAAAACAACACTGTTAGTGATAGGATAATATTCATATAACTACAAGGAAGACCAGTTAATACAACTATTACTTAAAATTATACACCAACCACTAAGGCCAAAGATAAAGAAATTGAAGATTTTAGTCTGAAATTGATCAAACATGCAATCAAGATACATTGATAATTACTGGTGATTGGAAAGGGAAAGTAGGCAACAAAAAAGGATCAGTAGTTGGGAAATAAGGCCTTGGTGACAGAAATGACTCTGGGGATCGCATGATAGAATTTTGCAAGACCAGTGACTTATGCATTGCACATACTTTTTCGTCAACAACATAAATGGTGACTATACACATGACCTCACCAGATGGAATATGCAGGAATCAAATTGACTATGCCTGTGGAAAAAGACAATGGAAAAGCTCAGTATCATCAGTCAGAACAAGGCTAAGGGCTGACTGCAGAACAATCAATCGCTCTAATGCAAGTTCAAACTGAAACTGAAGAAAATTAGAGCAAGTCCACAAGAGCCAAAGTATGACCTTGAGTATATCCCACCTGAATTTAGAGACCATCTTAAGAATAAATTGGACACAATTAACACTAATGACCAAAGACCAGACGAGCTGTGGAATAAAATCAAAGAAATCAAATGTGAAGAAAGCAAGAGGTCATTAAAAAGAAAGAAAAGGCCAAAACGAATGTCAGAAGAGACCTGAAACTTGCTGTGGAACATCAAGTAGCCAAAGCAAAATGAAAAAATGATGAAGTAAAAGAGCTGAGCAGAAGATTTCAAAGGGCGGCTTGAGAAGACAAAGTAAAGTATTATAATGACATGTGCAAAGACCTGGAGTTGGAACCAAAAAGGAAGAAGAACATGCTGGACATTTCTTAAGCTGAAAGAACTGAAAATAAAACAAGCCTCGAGTTACAATTTTGGAGGATTCTATGGGGAAAATATGGGAGGACCCAGGAAGCATCAAAAGAAGATGGAAGGAATACATGGAGTCACTATACTAAAAAGAACTGGTCAATGTTCAACCATTTCTGGGGATAGCATATCATCAAGAACCAATGGTATGGAAGGAAAAAGTCTAAGCTGCACTGAAGGCATTGGAGAAAAACAAGGCTTCAGGAACTGACAGAATACCAGTTAAGATGTTTCAACAAACAGGTACATCGCTGGAAGCGCTCACATGTCTGTGCCAAGAAACTTGGAAAGCAGCTACCTGGCCAACCGAGTGGAAGTGATCCATATTGTACCCATTCCAAAGTAATGAGATCTAACAGAATGCAGAGATTATCAAACAATAATATCACACATAAGTAAAATTTTGCTGACGATCTTTTAAAAACGGTTGCAGCAGTATGTAGAGAAGTTGCCAGAAATTCAAGCTGGATTCAGAAGAGGATTTGGAATGAGGGATATCATTGCTGATTTCAAATGGATCTCGGCTAAAAGCAGAGAATTCCAGAAAGATGTTCACCTGTGTTTTATTGACTATGCAAAGGCATCCGACTTTGTGGATCATAACAAATTACGAATAACATTGTGAAGAATGGGAATTTCAGAACCCTTAATTGTACTCATGCATAACCTATATATAGATCAGGAGGCAGCTGTTTGAACAGAACAAGGGGATACTGTGTGGTTTAAAACAGAAAAGGTATGTGTCAGGGTTGTATCCTTTCACCATACTCATTCAATCTGTATGCTGAACAAATTATCTGAGAAGCTGGACTACATGAAGAAGAACAAGGCATCAGGATTGGAGGAAGACTCATCAACAGCAGGATTGGATGAAGACTCATCAACAACCTGTGATATGCGGATGGCACAACATTGCTTGCTGAAACTGAAGAGGACACAATCAACACCCATGGAAGCAAAAGTAATGAAATCAAACGATGCATTGCCGTGGGGAAATCTGCTGCAAAAGATCTCTTTAAAGTGTTAAAAAGCAAAGGTATCACTTTGAGGACTAAGGTGTTCTGGACCCAAGCCATGGTGTTTTCCATAGCCTCGTATGCATGTGAAAGCTGGACAATGAATAAGGAAGGCTGAAGAAGAATTGATGCCTTTGAATTATGGTGTTGGAGAAGAATATTGAATATACCATGAACTGCCAGAAGAACAAACAAATTTGTCTTGGAAGAAGTACAGCTTGAATGCTCCTTAGAGGCAATGATGACAAGGCTTCATGTCACGTACTTCGAACATGTTATCAGGAGGGATCAATCCTTGGAGAAGGACATTATGCTTGGTAAAGTAGAGGATCAATGAAAAAGAGGAAGAAACTCAACAAGATACCTTGACATAATGGCTGCAACAATGGGCTGAAACATAGTAATGATTGTGTGGATGGGACAGGACTGGGCAGAGTTTCGTTCTATTGTACGTATCGTCACTATGAGCTAGGACTGACTAAAGGGCACCTAACAACATAACTATCAGCCTTTTGGCATATTTGGAATAAAAAAAAAAAATGCCTAAAAGTTATATGTTGTTATTGTCATTTATTTGCTATTTTTCTCATTTGCTTTTTTGTTTTTCCCATGGCCAGGCCGCTATCACTTAGGCTAGAGAATGAGCTCTCCTTTGCTTCAGTGGATGATTCCTGAGTGATTCATAACAATGATGGTCTGCCTAGTTCTATGTATCCTCTAGGTTCCTAGGTCAATGGAGTAAATGTTTGCAAGTGAGAACCAAATCATTTCTTGACAATGCATGGTTCTTCTGAAGAATCCGAGTATTGTTCTACCTTCCCATCAGAGGCCCTAGTTGATAAACCCTGGCTGTTTCCACCACACGCAAAGGACTGTCGGCCTCAATCCTGGGAGCTAGCCAAAGAAATTGACCCACTTCTCCTCTCTACTACATGACATGTGTGGTCTTCCTTATTTGTATTGTACTGATGGAAGCTCCATGGGGTGGCAGGCACAAACACACCCTTGTTGGTGGGTGAGAGGGCAGCTGTGGTTCTTGCTTTTCTCCCGTTGCGTCTGAAGCCAGCCCACTGACTCTTCAGGAAGGTGGATGCACTCTCAACCACACCATGTGGATAAGCCTAATTTAAAGATGAAGTTTTAAATTATTGTAATTAATTTTCACAGTGTCATAGATACTGTAAGTGCTCTTGAGATTTCCTAAGCATTAGCAGGACGTGATTATAGAAAAACTCACATTAATAGCAACAGCTCAGGTTGCATTGGATTGTTGCCCTCACCTTCGTATCATAGCATCTCAATTCCCTCTCAAACTCTTTTAAAGTTATTTCTAGGAATCCCTAAAAGTGTTTCAGAAAGCCTGTTTAAATTAACGGCAACCTCCTTGGTGATGTCCATTGTCCAGACACCACCTTGAAGGCAATTTATTACCTCTTGTCTCTGCTGCTTGTTGCCCTTTAGAAAAAACCTAATTACTGCCCAAGATATTGAATCCCTGGGTCCTCAGAGAAGAAATTCTATATGGTTGCCAAGCAGTGCTGTAGCACTTTAGTTTTCACTAACCTCAGAGTTTAGGTTTGTTCTGCATAGAAAAAGAAGGATGTCTCTGTCTTACTCTGGGTCTCCCTGTGTCCTCTCAGTAATACCTGGGCCCATGTTTTAGAGAATTATCTCTCTGTCCACACATCCTTCAGACACTGCCTGCAGCTTTGTTCACTCTCATACTAGTTTTGTTGGCCAGAAAAGGAAGCAGACATTCTTTATTCCAGACATCTGTACATAAACTGCTTCTTCAAAGACGCCTCAGATTAATGAGGGTAGCACTTAAAACAGTGCTTTCTATTTTGGGAGTGCAAACAGTTAAGTATGGTTAATATAATGTGATGTAATGTAATGTAATACACACATATATACATACAGGTAGTCCCCAATTTACGATCCATTCGAGTTACCACAAACTGTACTTACCACTTTCCTTTCTCCTTGTGTGTATATATCTTATGTACAACAATAAGATATACACAAAATGTTGTCATATGTACCCCATACAATGTTGCACTGCATAATTTGCTGACGTTATCATTCTCAGATGTTCACTTACAGTTGTTCAATTTTATAATTTACTGTTCAAAGCACTGCAGTATAGCAGACTATGGCCTGGTCTATAATGAAGTCATTGTTCAACTCTAGTGACATTTGACTTCATTGTTAGGACACTGGCACCTACTTCGTTGTAGACTAGGCTTATAGCATGATCTCATTCAGAATTTCATAACATAAGAAGCATCGGCTGCTAATTTGAAATGAGGTATTTGACTTACCTCTGAACCAACTTACAACGTAGTTGTTGGAATGGAACCCTGTTTTAAGTTGGGGACTACCTGTAAATATACATGAAAAATATGTTTAAAAAAATAAAATAGGAGAGTATATCTTTTAACTGTTTATTGTTCTGCCTTTTTGTCTTCATGGTGCACAGGAAAGGATTTGGTTCGTAATTAGTTACCTTAATCTCACTCTAGGCACTCATTTATTAGCTTTACAATTCTGGGAAAGTTATTTAAACTTTCTGAGTCTTAATTTTCTCAACTATGAAATGAGGCTATTAAAACCTAATTTGTGTAGTCAATATGATAATTAAAGAAGTTAACATACAGGCAAGAACCGAGTAGAGTACCCACCAAGAGAGAGGTGTTCAACGGCAAAGAGTTTCCTCCAAGAAACATATGATGCCCAACTCTTCTGCATCTCTTTCCTACCCTGATGCGTTAAAAAACAAAAAAACAAACCCATTGCTGTCTGAGTCGATTCCAACTCAGCAACCCCATAGGACAGCATAGAACTGCCCCATGGGGTTTCCAAGGAGTGGCTGGTGGATTTGAACTGCCGATCTTTTGGTTAGCAGCCTGAGCTCTTAACCACTTCACCACCAGGGTTAAGGGCACTGAAATATAAAATGGGAATGGAGAGTTATTATTCTTTGAATTGAGTACTGTCTTTAAGATTGCTACAGTCTCTCTAAAAGTGCCGACTTCAAATATGTTAATTAGTTCATGGACTATAAAATCTCCTTACTCAGAGGAGATCAGAGAATTTTTTACACGAAGCAGATAACACATTTGGAACTTCCATGAAACACACAAGGTAATTATGGCATTATGCCCATTTCAAAGACGGGAAAATGACTTTTCAACAAAATCCAAATATTTCTACTGAGACTTTGAATTATTCATGTTTCATATTGCTGCCACAAACACAAAAAATGTGGTATTAAATATAAATTAGTCTTTGATTCTGATCATGACAAAGTGGCTGGTATCAGAGTTAACCTCTTGCTTAAAAAAGTGTAAAATCTGGACAAAATATAAAATCTACTCTTCTTGGGAGAGGGGAAACACACAACATGAGCCAAACCCTAATAAAACATTCCCTCTCAGAGTATTTTGAAACCATACCAAAACCAAAAAACCCAGTGCCGTCGAGTCGATTCTGACTCATAGCGACTCTATAGGACAGAGTAGAACTGCCCATAGAGTTTCCAAGGAGCGCCTTGCAGATTCGAACTGCCAACCCTTTGGTTGGCAGCTGTAGCACTTAACCACTACGCCACCAGGGTTTTGAAACCATGGTGCCGAAAAATAGAGCCCAAGCAGAAAGCAACAGTATTACGGGGTAGAGGAAACTGATCGTAGAGTTTAGGGATTTTCAAGGCACCTTCAATTTGGAGGCATGGTTTAATAGAAGTGAATCACAAAGAAGTAAGAAACACCTATGTAATGTCTCCTTATAATATTATCTGAAGCCTAAGAGGTACATGTGCGAGACAAGACTCAATCACTACCAGATGCCATCCAGTTGACTCCAATTCATGGTAACCTCATATGTGTTAGAGTACAACTGTGCTCAATAGAATTTTCAACGGCTATTTTTTTGGAAGTAGATCACCAGGCCTTTCTTCCAAGGAGTCTTAGGGTGAATTCAAACCTCCAAACATTCTGTTATATAAATGAATGGACATGATTGTTTTCCAATAAAATTTTCTTTATAAAACAGTTGGTTGACTCACAACTGTAGTTAGCCAAACATTAGTTTAAAGAATCCATAATAAAAATCTCCTGTGGCTATATACGTTGAAATGACCAATACCACAACAATAGCAAATGGTAAGGAGGATGAATGGAATTAATTCTTGCACAGCTAATGCCATGTTTGGTTTATATACTAATTTAAAAGCATTACTTGAAAGTAGACTGTAGTAAGATATAGTTTGTTACTGCCAGGGTATGGGTTATAATTTCAAGGACACTTCACTGCAGATGTGAAAGATTTTAAATAATTACTAGAGGAAACTGCTTCATGCTTCTGTATTGCAACATAGTTGTAAACCTAAAGAAATTGTTTTCTTACCAAATAAAAATTACCAAAATCAATCCAAAGATACTGTAGAAAGCTTGACTAAACAAGTCACAATAGAAAAGTATGATATGAAAATTAGAGATATTTTAAATACATAACCCATGAAAGGTGGAGACATTTTAAATATATAACCCAATACTTTTTAGATTAAATCAACCAGGCAAAAGTTGGCAAGCAGTAAGAAATGGGCTTAATTAGTAATGAAATGAATACATGTACACTAGGTATAAAGGTATCCATGAAGAATGAGAGAGTACATCAGTTTAATTAATCTATGCTTAAACGAGAGAATTTGTTATCTTACTTTTATTTGCCACAGAAAGTTACTTGGGCTTTCTTTGTATTCAAAATATATCATACTTATTCAACAGCAATTACCCTTGCCCTTTGAATGCTACTTCAAATGTATTTGTTTAGTCAATCAGCACAATACTCCATTTGCCATTTAATCATCCATTTATTGATTTAACAGACATTTATTGAGTATAAGACACTATATTTAATCATTTTACTATCTACTAGGATTGATCTTAAGTCCTCTCACTACGAATCCTAAGCTCGGCTTGTTACCATCAAGAAGAGATACTAAAAAAAAGAAAAAAAAAAACCTTAAATCGATAAAAATAATTTTCTCCCTATTTTATCTCTCTCTCTCTCTCTTTTTTTTTTTTTTTATGTCACATGCAGAGCCGTGGTGGCACAGGAGTTAAGAGCTCCACTGCTAACTAAAAGGTTGACAGTTCAAACCCACCAGCTGCTCCTTGGAAACCCTACGGGGCAGTGCTACTCTGTCCTATGGTGTCACTATAAGTCAAAATTAGTTTGGCTGCAACAGGGGTTTTTGGTATATGTTACATGTCACATCCATATTCATGCTTAAGTATTTTCACTTTCGGAATGGGAAGCATTATTTTAAATGTTATATTTCTGTCATTGCTGGTTGTCCTCTAGTCAGCTCCAACTCATAGCAACCCCATGTGTAACAGAACAAAATGTGCTTGGCCCAGTGCCATCGTCATGATCATTACCATGTTTGAGTCCATTGTTACAGCCTTTGAAATAGTGGTAACATAGCTTCCAGTATCATAACAACTAGCAAACCAACACAGTATGACAAGTTGACAGACAGGTGATGGTCACTACATTTTTAGAGCTGGGGTATCCAATTAAACCTAAATTGAGAATCATAAACTAAATGTGTCTAGTAAACTTCAGGGGTCAACTCATTCTTAAGCTCATGTATTTTCTAGCACTCTTGTTAGGAATCTTTGAAGAAGTAGTTTACGTAAAAATGTCTAGAGAAAGGTAATGTCTGCTTCTCTTCCTGGTGAACTGAACTAGGCTTGCATCTTAAAGAGAGTGAAGCTGTAGGCAGGAGCTGCAGGGTCTGTAGAAATAGAAGATTCTCTAAGACATGGTGCAGATATAACTCGGCTTTAAGGCCCAGGTAGACATACACAAAAACAGATTAAGGTAAGGAAGCTGTCACATGGCTTCTTCCTCAGCTTAGAAAGTCTCCACAGGGGTACACTAAGAAAGAAGCAGAGGAAGAGGAAATGGCATGTAATTGAGTAAGAAAATTGTATATAGGCATATGTGAATCACTCCCTGGGGGTACTTTACAAAATAAATAGTATTTATGTTGAAGTCTAGATATTCTCTAGCAGAAAAAGAAGGAAAAAATCACTAGAAATATTGTTTACTGCCACCAAGGCTCCATTTATATTCCACAACCTGTTTAACATGGATTGCAGAAAGATGCTCTGCAGAGCAGCAGGTGGATTAAATTAGATGCCAGACGGGAGGGAGGAAACCCCCATAGGAGGCAATTGAAAGAAATCATTGAGATGGCTAGGGGTTGAGCAATGTTATGGCAAGACAGTCAGAGGGAATGAGAATGGAGAGATATTGAGGGGATAGAAAAATTATTACTTGGTTACAGATTAAAAGGGGCTTGAGGAAGAGGAGGGATTCCAACAGAGTTTTATCTTGGATAACTAAGCACGGGTGAGGCTGATACAGGGAATTCAGAAGAAGCAGAATTTTCTGTTGAGTAAAGATATGTTGGGTTTGAAGTGTCTGTGAGATACGTGGATGGAGATTGTCCTACATAAAATCAGAAACACCATCTGGAGCATGTGTTAGTGTTTAGGTCTACACTAAAGATACCAATCTTGCAAATCATTTCCTGAAGCCATGGATGTAAATGTGTTCACCATTAGAGACTATGTGTGGAATTCTAAAGGATACTCACTTATCAGTACTAAGGTGTAAGGGCAAGAAGCGATTAAAGAGGCCAAGAAAAACATGGCTAAATGTTTAGAAGAGGAACATTATAAAATGATGTCATGAAGGCCAAGAGAATTTTAAGAAATATGGGATGGTTAAAAGTGTCAAAAGTCATTGAGAGTAAGGTCTGAAAAGATGTTAGAGTTGTCGTTGTGAATTGCTGTTGGGTCAACTCTGATTCATGGCGTACCTTATGTAACAGGACAAAGCGTGCTCAGTCTTGCACCACGTTCATGAACATTGATATGGTTGCAGCTGTTGTGTCAATCCATCTCACTGATGTTTTCCCTCATTTTCACTGGCCCTCTACTTCCCCAGTTAGAGTTATTAGTATGGATCACTTCAATCAGTGAAGGGGTAGGGCACTAATGAGTTAATGAGTGTTAAAGTCTTTGAAATAACAAATGTAGAAATATAGATTATTCTTAAAAAAAATGCATGAATGTGAGTTAAAAGTGAAAGAAGGCTGAGAGTGGGTTTATCAAATGTTAATAATAGCTAAGGTGTCCCTGTTATTGAATGCCATTGAGTCAGTTCTGACTCACAGTGACCCTACATGACTGAGTAGAACTGCCCCCATGGAGTTTCGTAGGTGTGCTCCTTATGGGAACAGATCACCAGGTCTTTTCCCCTGCAGAGCCACTAGTAGGTTCAAACTGTCCACTCTTCAATTAGTAGTCGAGTTTTTAATTATTGTGCCACCAGCGCTCCTTAAGGTGCCCATTAAAAAACAAACAAACAAACCCGTTGGCCTCGAGTTGATTCTGACTTATAGCGACCCTATAGGTGGTACAAATGTTTTAACACACTTGGGTGCTAATGGAGGGGTTGGGGATTCTAGTAGACCTGACGATCCACTTCAAAAATCAGCCGTTTAAAACCCAGTGAGCACAGTTCTACTTTGACCCACATGGGGTCCCTATGAGTGGGAATCGACTTAATGGCAACTGCTAATCTGGTAACCATTAAGGTGTTTGGAGCATGCCCAATCTGTCATTTCTAAGTAGTTTATTTTCGTAAGTTATTTATATTTACATGCACTCATTCAACAACCTCATAAGAAATAACAAACAATTAAAAGATGTAGAGCTTAGGAACTTCACTCATCTTCATTCTGTTAACAATTAGCAGAGCTGGGATTACAACCTGCACAGTAGATTTTTAGCCCTGACTCAATATTATTTTCCCTGAAGATTAGAGAGTGAGGGAAAATTGAGCATATTCTCATGGGAGTGAAGAAATCACACTGCACATTCTGAAAGGTTTTATGAATTGTCACAAAAATTCACTAAAGCCCATGATGTCTTTTTGTGGTAAGTACTTCTTAAAATATTCTAATTATCTGAAAGGCACATATATATGTATGGCACATGTGGTAATTTGACAAATCTAGCTACTTCTTATCTTTCAGGGCCGAGCTGAAAAGTCCCCGTCAGAGAGTATTTCACTGACCTCCTGATCCAAAATGTGTATCTCGAGAACATGAATCTAATCTGTAATAAAAAATATTATTTTGTTCTCTTTCTGGATTTGTTTCACTTCCGCTTTCAGAAACTTGAAGAAGGCATGAGGCTTTCTGAATAATGAAGTAATAAACAAGCTATGATGGCAATGTGTTAGAGAAAAAAATGTAAGGACGGTAATCTGAAAAATAAAGCCATGATGCTTTACGTGAAAGACAAGCTGAGAAAATCTGGGATATTTAAATTATTTGTTGAAAAACAAAAGGGAAGAAAATTGAAATCTGGACTTCTTGAAACCAACTTCTAAATAATAATATGCTATTAGCCTAACAATCATTCATAAAAATAGTAGATATGAGTTAAATTATAGTTTAACTTTGTATTATTTAAATATGTGCCTTGTAGGAAAAAAAGAATTTTGTATTATTTGAGATTGAGGCAAAAATGACTAAAGACAGATGTCTAGGAAATATACAAAATTCTTGATCAATTCCTTCATAATTTATATTTTAATGTAGTTCTTATAATTATCTGATTTCTGTGTAATAATTATAAATCTTTTGGTGTTCTGACATCTTTGTTGCAAACTTTGTTGAGTAAGGGATAATTACGTTGCCGGGATGAGAAAACTTTGTGTGTGTTTGCCAACAAGCATCACAAATAAGAAAGAATTATGTGTGGAAAGAATTGTCTAACTGCAAACCTGTATAGAGAAAAACCACAGCAGAAGACAAAAGTCATTTTGATGTAGCACAAAGAACTGCTTTAATGAGAACTAGCTTGAGTTAAAATTTGTACATAAAGTAAGCTCTTAGAGGATATAATTTAGCAAGCTAATTTGCAGCAACTGATTAATTTTCTTTCATGGATGGAGGAGTAGCTACACAGTGCATCAATGTACTTTGTATCTACTTATATGCCTCAGGTGGTCCTGCCATTAATTCCATTATCCAAGGCTGAAGAGCAAAAATACTTTTCAGGGAAAATGGGAAAATAATTGGTTACCATAGAGATACCAGCTCTTCTGAATGTTGCTTGCCACCAATATGACAAATACCAAAGATTGTTTGCTAACCAGGGACTTTTGCATTTCTAGCTGTTATTAAGATGATAATGTAAACCTTTAGCCTAGTTTCAGCATTTTAAAAAGGCTTGATAAAGTCTAATAGGTTAATTTAAACATCAAGTTCCTTGAACTTAGAATTATATAAAATTTCATGTGGTTACATTGGTTAGATTATGGCTCTCTAAAGTGTCTATTGATGGAGACTGGTAGGATAGATCAAACCTTCCACAATATGGCATATGGAAAAGGCTAAAATATATGAAAAGTTTGAGAACTAATGACCTTGGAAATAAGTGACTCGTGAACTTGTGGTATGCGTTTAGAAAAAAACAAATAAGGGAATTAATATAAACATCACAAATGGAAACTATTATAGCTAAATTTGGGATATTATGATTAATAATAATTTAAGTGTATAAATATAGAAAATGAACAAAATGATAATAAATGGAAGTGTCAACCTGGTTCTAAGTATCTGTGGTAGATTGTAAACTATCTTAAGTGTAAGAAATTTGTTTTCTTTTGTACATTAAGGTTGGGGGGTGTCTATGTTCCAGGTTTCAATTTTGTCCCCTTTTCCAAAGAACTATTTAAATATCCCAGATATATTCCAATTTGTCATTCACATAAAGAAATGGCATGTTTCTCAAATTTTTATCTTTAAAACATTGTCACCCTAGTTCATTCATTCATTCATTATTCAAAAATATTTAAGACACTCAAATTATGTGCAATCAGAATAGTGTTTTTTCACTCTTAATTGTGAAATTGGCATAATAGGCTATCTATAAGCATTTTAAGAAAATATCTCTTATCTCCATTTTAATAAAGTTTTAACTAGAAATTAATATTGAAATTTAGCAAATGATTTTATGGAAACCTTTAAATTCATTACACATTTTTTTTCTTCCCTCTTTTATATATGATACATTACATTATTAGATTTTTTGTTTCTGATACGAACAATCTTATATTTCCTAGAAAACACTACTTGGTTGTTAAGCTTGGATTTTACTAGTAAGATTCAAGTGAAATTGATAAGCTAATATTTTAGTTAGGCTTACCTTATCTCTGATCCTGAATAAAATTGTTATATAACTTTGTTTCTTCTACTATCTGTCCCATTAAAGTATTAATAAGACTAAATTCATATAAAGAACTTAATAACTTTCCAAGTGCTCCTGTGTTCTGGTGTGATTTCTGTGGACTTAGACTAAAATGCTAATTTCTTAATTCTTTTACTAATTTTTTTCCCTCTCCTCAGATAGTTTCCTCACAGGAATGCAGTTCTGTGCTCTGCTGAGTACATGATAGGGAGGCTCAGCTGATTTCCAGGGTTATCCCTACAGTTAGCTTTCTTTTCTCTGGTGGTGTGTTCTATGAACTTTAGCTGCCCTGGTCTCTTGAACTATCAGTTGCCTCTCCTCAACTTGTGAAGTCTCCCAGCCTCCACCTCCCTCTGCTGTTGCCTGCAAACTCCCTCAATAAAGTAATCTGGGGCATTGTTTCCCCTCAGAGGTCACTCTCCTTTGCTACCTACTATTCAGTGTCTTGAAAGCCACTGCTTCATATATATTTGTCTGGATTTTTTTTTTTTTTTTAATTTCAAGTGGAAGAGTAAATCCAGTCTTTTTTAACTACATCTCAATCTTATACTTTTTAATTTCTATTTTACTCTATTCATAGTAAACATTGATATCCCAGGCATTAGTGATGGACTGGTATTGGCCATTTTGAATGGGAAAATCATATGGTCTACTATGCTGAGAATGACAAATTGAAGAGGAATGACATTGCATTCCACATCAAAAAGAACATTTCAAGATTTATTCTGAAGTAATATCCACACACCTACAAGGAAGACCAGTTAATATGACTATTATTCAATTTACACGCCAACCACTAAGGCCAAAGTTGAAGAAATTGAAGGTTTTACCAACTTCTGTAGCCTGAAACTGATCCAACATGCAATCAGGATCCATTGGTAATTACTGGCAATTGGAATGCAAAAGTTGGAAACAAAGAAGGATCAGTAGTTGGAAAATAAGGCCTTGGTGATAGAAATGATGCCAGAGATTGAATGATAGAATTTTGCAAGACCAACAACTTTTTCATTGTAAATATCTTTTCTCACCAATATAGCATGTGGACCTCACCAGGTAGAATACACAGGAATCAAATCGACTACGTCTGTGGAAAGAGATGATGGAAAAGCTCAATGTCATCATTCATAACAAGGCCAGGGGTCAACTGCAAAACAGACCATTAATTGCTCTTAAGCAAGTTCAAGTCGAAACTGAAGAAAATTAGAACAAGTCCAAGACAGTCAAAGTACCACCTTGAATATATCCCACCTGAATTTAGAGACCATCTCAAAAACAGATTTGATATTTTCAACACTAACGACCAAAGACCAGATGAGCTGTCAAATGACATGAAGGA
Source organism: Elephas maximus indicus (assembly GCF_024166365.1). Lineage (NCBI taxonomy): Eukaryota > Metazoa > Chordata > Mammalia > Proboscidea > Elephantidae > Elephas > Elephas maximus. Next base: position 53,007,405 of record NC_064833.1, on the reverse strand, counting down.
CATCACACATGAAGAAAGCAAAAGGTCATCAAAAAGACAGGAAAAAAAGAAAAGACCGAAATGAATGTCAGAAGAGACTCTGACACTTGCCCTTGAACATCTGTAGTTAAAGTGAAAGGAAGAAATGGTAAAGTAAAAGAGCTGAATAGAAGATTTCAAAGGGTAGCTCGAGAAAACAAAGTAAAATATTATAATGACACGTGCAAAGATCTGGAAATAGAAAACCCCAAAAGAAGACCACGCTCAGCATTTCTCAAGCGGAAAGAACTGAAGGAAGAATTCAAGCCTTAAGTTGCAATACTGAAGGATTTCTACCAGGAAAATACTAAACAATGCAGGAAGCCTCAAAAGAAGATACCGAAAAGAATTGGTTGATGTTCAACCACATCAGGAAGTAGCATACAGTCAGGAACTGATGCTACTGAAGGAAGAAAGCCAAGCTATACTGAAAGCATTGGTGAAGAACAAGGCTCCAGGAATTGACTGAGTACCAACTGAAATGTTTCAACAAAGGGATGCAGCGCAGAAGTGCTCGCTTGTCTATGCCAAGAAACTTGGAAGACAGCTAACTGACCAACCAACTGGAAGACAGCTACTTGACCCACCAACTGGAAGAGATCCATATTTATGCCTATTCCCAAGAAAGGTGATCCAACTGAATGCAGAAATTATCAAACAATACCAGTAGTATCACATGCAAATAAACTTTTGTTGAAGGGTATTCAAAAGCAGTTGCAGCAGTATATCAACAGGAAACTCCCAGCAATTCAAACCAGATTCAGAAGAGGACATGGAACCAGGGATATCATAGCTAATGTCCTGGCTGAAAGCAGAGAATACCAGCAGGATGTTTACCTGTGCTTTATTGACTTTACAAAGGCATTCCATTCTGTGGATCATAACAAAGTATGGATAATATTGTGAAGACAGGGAATTCCACAATTCTTAATTGTGCTCATGAGGAACCTGTACATAGGTCAAGAGACAGTTGTTTGAACAGAATAAGGGGATACTGCATGGTTTACAGTCAGGAAAGTTGTGCGTCAGGGTTGTATCCTTTTACCATACCTATTCAATCTATATGCTGAGCAACTAATCAGAGAAGTTGGACTACATGAAGAAGAATGGGGCATCCGGATTGGAAAAAGACTCATTAACAACCTGTGTTATGTGGATGACACAACCCGGCTTACTGAAAGTGAAGAGGACTTGAAGCACTTGTTGATGAAGATCAAAGACCACAACTTCCAGTATGGATATCACCTCTACATAAAGGAAACAAAAATCTGTATAACTAGTCTGATAAGCAATTCATGATAAAGAGAGAAAAGATTGAAATTGTCAAGGATTTCATTTTACTTGGATGCACAATCAACACCCATGGAAGCAGCAGTCAAGAAATCAAAAGACTCACTGCACTGGGCAAATCTGCTACCTAAGACCTCTAAAGTGTTGAAAGGCAAAGATGTCACTTTAAGTACTGAAGTGAGTCCGGCCAAAGCCATGGTATTTTCAATTATCTCGTATGCATGAGAAAGTTGGACAATGAGTAAGGGAGACTGAATAAGAATTGAAGCCTTTGAATTGTGATGTTGGTGAAGAATATTGAATATACCATGGAGTACCGAAAGAATGAACAAATTTGTCTTGGAAGAAGTACAACCAGAATGCTCTTAGAAGCAAGGACGGCGAGGCTACATCTCACATATTTTGGACATGTCATCAGGAGGAATCAGCCCCTGAAGAAGGACGTCATGCTTGGTAAAGTAGAGGGTCAGCAGAAAAGTGGAAGAATCTCAAGGAGATGGATTGACACAGTGGCTGCAATGACGGGCTCAAGCACAACAACAATTGTGAGGATGGCACAGGACTGGGCAGTGTTTTGCTCTGTTGTACATAGATAGGGTCACTATGAATCAGAACTGACTAGATGGCACCTAACAACAATAACATAGTACATTTAGTGTGTGGCCTTTAATTTTAATCCTGACTAATAGAAAACCATAATTTATAAATGAAAAAATGTTGAATATATAAGGAAAAATTGGTAGAAATACAAGTTGGAAAGCTTTAACATATGTTAACAGGTCAAAGAAAAATCAACTATATTAATAATAATAAAAAAAATTTGAAATTGAAATTAGAACATCATCAAATCAAAAATAAGCATGTTTTTTGTACTCTTAGACCAAATATAAGCTTAAGTAATAAATTATGGCTAAAATGAAAATTTAAATAGTTAGATGAAGCAGAAACTGGACTGCCACTCTCACAAAATAATCATAGAGTAGGATTATAGCCATAACCTAAACAAAAACAAACAGCTGTCTTGGGGTGAAAATTAAAGGCCACACACTAAATCTACTATATTATTGTTGTTAGGTGCTATCTAGTCAGTTCTGATTCATACCTTTATCTTTCTTACACTTTTCAGATTCTTCACAAGGTTAAAGAAGTTCTTTCTATACATCAAATGCTCTGGAGAAAGAAACATTTGCCTGAGCATGTACGGAAAGACAATATCAATGAACAGTTTTCCTTGCAATGCTTATGGCGTCCAGTTTTTTAAAATTGGATGGGAAGATTTTTGCATAATGAGCATATGCAAGTGTTTTAAAAATTGCGGATCTAAATTCTCCTTGTGGGATGAATATAGATGTTATTTTCGTTTATAATTTGTTTTGGCTGAGGACATAGCAAGTTGAAAATACAGACCAATAACAAGTTTTATGGGGGAAAACCTTTTCTTCAATTACCTTTTTCGTATCTTTCACATTTTACTTCTATGTGGTGAAGAATCTTTTTTTTTTTTAACCATGAATGATACTAAGTTTTACTTTATATTTAATCACAAAATTTCAAAAATATGTGCAAATTGAAAACTTCCATCTGGAATACGGCCTTTCAAAAATATCATTTTTAGTCAATTAGCAAGACTGCTTTGAAGACCTTTACCCAGTGTGATCACTGTGTGATGCCGACAAGACAATTTCTGCTTTAAATATAATTAAGACTCGTATAAAATCATCACAAATAAATTTGAAAAAAAAATGCTTTCCAAGTAAGTCTGTTGCTGCTTAAAGAAATTTGAAACCAATTCTAAACATTCCTTCTTCAGTATATTGCATGTGCTATTAATTACAGGGTTAGGCATTTACAAAGAATCAACAATTTCTTACTGACATTTTAAAGAGTTATAATATTAAATTTCAGAAAACTTAATAATCAGACATTGTAAATAGCCAAAATAAAGACAAACAACGACGACAAAAAACATTTTCATTATTCACAAAGAGCTTTCTTTCTGAATTCAACTCCTGAATGTATATAAAGAAAACACATTTCAGAGTTCCTAAAATTATGTTTGTGCCTGTTTAATTGTAATTTATATAGGTATCTTCTTCAATTCTTTATGTATGTCGTAAAGCTATTATTTATGAGGACTCACTATATGCCATATCTTATACACTAGATACTGTTATGTCTATCTGATGGTTCAAACAAACAAAAAATGACACTGAAAGATAAGAAAATCTCGTGTTCTTAAAATTCTTCCCAAAAATAAGTTTACTGAATTTGAAAAACTGGAAGCCATAAGCATTGCAAGGAAAACTGTTCATTGATATTATCTTTCTATACATGCTCAGGCAAATGTTTCTTTCTCCAGAGCATTTGATATATAGTAAGAGCTTCTTTAACCTTGAGAAGAATCTGAAAAGTGTAAGAAAGATAAAGCTATAAAGCTTTATCAGTGGGCACTGTCCATTACCTGCTCAGAACTATGGCAATGATTGATGTTCAGCAGAGTTATTTTGACCCATACCCTTCAGAAGGATGATATTAACCTTAGCCAAGGTATTCCACTTGGTTTCTAGCTTGAATCAGAACATATTCACCATGTTTATATTCATCAAGGAAGGTTATTTGTTCTCAGTGAGTGTTCATTCAGGATCTTCTCCTAGAGACTCCGAAAGACCTCATAAAATACTAAAATCTTTAGTCAAGATTTTATTAAAGACCTCACTAAGTCCAAGGATATAAACCTCATATGTCAGTGTGACAATACAGCCCACTGAGGAAAGGAAGCAGAGGTCCAAAAAGAAAGACGTCCAAAGAATTATAAATTGATTTATATCAAATAGTTCTGACTTTTTTTCCTGAATTTCATTTTCACTCAAAAACTTCCCTGTTAATAAGTAGTAAAATCTTATTATATTAGGTATTTAACAATATTGAACAAAGATATGCCTTAGCCTTTCCAACCTGTGAGTTAGATGAAAGCAAATAAAAGAAATGAAACAAAATACAGACTGAATATGGGGGAAATAAAAGACATTAATTGTTTTCTTTTCCACAGAGTTTTTAAGGCAAATCTTTCAATAAAATGCAACAGTTATCCATAATCATCGGATCTGTAGAAAGCGCTCACCTATTTGGGAGTTTGGCTTTGTTCCTGTCATTCTCCTTAATGATTTTAAAAAATATGTTTAGTTATCATCACTTGGAATTTAAAATTAATCTATGTTTTCCTGAGGGGTGCAAATGGCTAAGACGCTTAGCTGCTAACCAAAAGATCAGAGGTTTAAGTCAACCCAGAAGAGCCTAGGTACAAAGGCCTAGTAATATACTTATGAGTTCTACTCTGACACACCTGAGGTCGTCATGAGTCAAAACGGACTGGATGGCTACGCGGGTTGTTTTGTTTTGCTTTTTTTTTAACCCGTTATAGCAGGTAAATGTAAACTGCCGTTTTGCCTTTGCCTTACCTTTCAGTTTGTTGTCACTTCCTTCTGCATTACAATTTCTAATTGTATATTTATTTTAGGCATTATTCCAATGTATTTTGGGACAGCTGTTCATGATAGCAAGTCCACGGTAGTCAGGGAATTTACCAGTTCCAAGACTTTTTCAATTCCTTTTCTTAAAATGCATGCTGTAAGTTCTGTGTTGTCGACAGTCTGCAACGTTAATCAGTATTACATATGGCCCAGAATCAGTGTGTCAAATGTTCCATTCACCTAAAATCAGGGACAAAACAGTGAACCGACAGACAACTGTGTTTCTTTTAAATAGGCGTAATTACTCAAATAGTTATTCCCTGCACTATTACAACACAATCTGAATCCAACAGTCGAAATTGCTTTTATACCTGGCCAAACTAGAATATTGTTAACACTAAGAAATATCACTTGCATCTGTTTCTTTCCTAAATATACTGTGCAATTAAATGGATATTAGCTTACTTTGAGTAGATGAATATAATTATTTTATACACCCCCTTTTTATTCCCCCATAATTGGAAAATATTGGGTTGGATTCAAATCATATTTTTCTCAAAGCCTTTTAGAGTCATATTTTGATCCTCTGGCTGCAACAAAAGAAAAACCTTTCCGGCATTATTTTGAATCACTTGACAGATACACACCAGGACAAGTCCTGCCACAATTAAGGATGACCACATTGTAAAATGAGCTCCAACCAGCCATCTGTAAGTATTAAACACTTTTTTTATACTCTAGAATGGAATCCTTATGGCACAGTGGTTAAGAGCTTGGCTGCTAACCAAAAGGTTGGCAGTTTGAATCCATAGGTTGCTCCTTGGAAAACCTATGGGGCAGTTCTACCCTGTCCTATAGGGTAGTTTTCTGTGGGAATTGACTCGATGGCAAAGAGTTTATTATACTCTAGAAAAGTCAGCCCTTCAATTATATTGAAACTTGGACCTGGGTATCTTATCTCCAGTAATATGTCTTTTATTTGTCACCAAATCATTCCAGGTATCCTTTCTATAACAAAACACAAATGTGAAAAACAGACATTAGACAAGCAGGGTGTCAGTTCCTTCTGCAAAAATATTGTTATCCTTGGAAAGTCCTTCCGAAAAATACTTTTTACTCCTTCCGCCACCCCCAAAAAAGTCTTCTGCTAGATGATTTTTAAATGAAAGTGGAATGATATCCTGCCGTAAATATTAAAAGCATTATTTTCTTGGCTAAAAAGAAAGCCTTTAGATGGTAGAGTCATTATTATTGCTATTTCCCTAATGATTTCTTTGCAGTCATTGTGAAATAATTATATGATAGACAAGCACTCCTTCTCATCTGTACCCCACCCTTAATTTATATTCCAAGAACTGGCAAAACTAAAGGCCTGGCAATCTCATTCTGGCTTAAAATTACCAGTATTTTCAGTGAGCTAACGGAAATTGTAACATATGGTATGCTTTGTCACACTCCTAGGTGATTTCATCTGATCTTCATATTACTTCCCAGTAGTCTCTTGCCATTAGCTTGTGATACTGAATATTGTGGTAGGCATGGCACTGAACTCAACATTGTAGAATGAGCTAACATTAATCCTGAAAGGCATGTTATTTACCCCAAGGGAAATATATGCTAAGGCCACCATTTGGAAATATCCTTTCTTTCTTCAGGTAGAGAAATAATTAGCTCTTGATCCCTTAGAATATGGTAACAGCAGCAATGCAGAAGATAAAACTACAAGATTTAAATAAATTGGTTTATATATTAGGATTTTGTGTTTTTTTATTTGGTAAAACTGTATAGTTTAATAGTACATAAAGTAAGGGTGGTGATTTATTTCCTTCATTTTCATTCACACACATACACATATACACAAATACACACACAAAACAATGAATATTATTAACAGAGGTTGGGATTTATACTCTTAGTTAGACATTTAATATATAACAGACTTTTGAAAGGGATTTCTTCCAGAGCATATTTTTACTTTCTTTTTATTCTACAAACTATAGAAGAAGTGGAATAAAACCTGAACTCCAAACACAAGACTCTTCGTCTTCAGTTTGTTGGTGCTCCTGACAACAGATTAGTTTCTCTCTTAATACATATTTACATTCAACAAATATCTTTGAGCTTAAAGATGTCTAAGGCTTAAAATTAAGAATGCATTTTATTTAAGTGTTAGGACATTTATCAAGTAGAAGTCAAAGGAAATGACACGAACAGGCAATTCATTGAAGAAGAAATACTCATAGCAATGATATTTCAAAAGAAGCTCAATCAATTTTTAGAGGAATCTATAACTTCCCTGTAAATTTCTTATTAAAAAAAACAACACCTGTTGCCGTCGAGTGGATTCCGACTCATAGCGACCCTATAGGACAGAGTAGAACTGCCCCATAGGGTTTCCAAGGAGCGCCTGGCAGAACTGACTGCTGACCCCTAGGTTAACAACCGTAGCACTTAACCATTATAGGAAACTATAAACTAAAAGAGATACTTTTACTCATCATATCTGCAAATGCTATTAAAAATATGGTATTGTTAATATTCAGTGTTGAAAGGATATGGAGATGGCATCTCATGTATTTTCTCGTATATACTACTGAGATTCTACATTAGCAAATTTTGCTGTTGTTGTTGTTTTATGAAAGACTTTTAGGCTGAATCTATCAAACATTTAAAATGTACTTAGCTTCTTTTCCAGAAATCCCACTCTAGCAATATGTCGTATATAAATACACATAGAAACCAAGATGAATATACAAAGATAATCACTGAATCACAGAAGAAATCATTGTTATATGTAACAATAAAAATCATCTTTTGCTTAATTCATCACTATGTCATATTTTGTAGACCATTATTACTAATATATTTTTTAATTTTCCATTTCAATTGTTTATTACTAGAAATAGAAATACTATTGATTTTTGTATATTGATCTTGAATCCTGAAACCTTGCTAAACTTATTTAATACTCCTGGTAGATTTTTTGTACATTCCTTAGGACTTTCTGCAAAGAAAACCACACTGAGTATGAATAAATAAAGTATTGCTTCCTCTTTTATGATCTGTATGCCTTTTAGTCCTTTTACTTGTCTTACTGTATTCATCTAGTACTTCCAGCAAAATACTGAATAATAGAAATGAAAGCAAATATGCTTGATTTGTGCCTAATCCTAGTGAGAAAGCATTCGGTCTTTGCCCATTAAATATGATGCTAGCTATAAAAAAAATCTTGAAAGCAGCCAGAGAAAAATAACTCATTACCTATAGAAGAAGGGAAAGGTAACAGATTATATCTTATTAGAAACCATGGAGGCCAGAGGAAGTGGAACAACATTTTCCAAGTGCTGAAAAAAAGTGTTGTTATTGAAAAGTCTATATTTTGCAAAAATATCCTTCAGAAATTAAAAAGATATCAAGACATTTTATGATGAAGGAACACTAAAAGAATTTGTGGCAGCATAACTAGCTTAAAATAATGGCTAAGATAAGTTCTCCAAACAAAATGATAAAAGAAGAAATCTTGGAAAATCCAGAAGGAAGGAAAAATGGAAAAGAATACAAAATACGGGTAAATTCAATAAATTTTCCATGTCCTCTTGAGTTTTTAGAATTATGTTGTAGGTTGAAACAAAAAAAATAATGATAACACTGTCTAATGTGGTTCTCAATATATGTATAATAGATATTTAAGATAACATATTATAAGTTATGTTTTTGTAATGTAATACGTTGAGCAACCAATGAAAAACCTATACAAGGAAAAATACCAACAAGCACTATAACAAAAAAAACAAAACCCACTGCTGTGGAGTCAATTCCGACTTATAGCGACCCTATAGGACAGAGTAGAACCGCCCCATGGTGTTTCCAAGGAGCACCTGGAGGATTTGAACTGCCGACCTTTTGATTAGCAGCCGTAGCACTTAACCACTACGCCTCCAGGGTTTCTGCAAGCACTATAGATAAGTTAAATGGAATTCTAAAAAAATGTTCAGGTAGCCCACAGAATGGTATAAAAAAGATATCAGAAAAACTTAAAGTAGAAAAACCAAATATAAATAAATAAATGGGAGTCTTAACCCCAACACACAAATAATTACATCAAAAGTAAATTATTTTTGCACTCATCAAGGTTAGAGTTGAACAGCCAATTATTGTAATTACTGTCAATAAGTTGATTTAGCAAAAGTTATGTGATAGATATATTTACAACAATGACAAGAAAAAAAAATAGTAGCTGCTAAGGCTGCCTTATGTACAACCAAACAACCAAAAACCTCATGGGATTTGGTTTCTTGGTTTGGAGGTTTAGGGTAATGGTTTCATGGGACATCCCAGTTCATTGGTCTATTATTATGTTTAGTGCTTCTGTCTACCTTCTAGTTCTTTATGTAGTGCTTGGGGTCTTAAAAGCTTGCAAGTAGCCATCCAAGGCACAACAATTGGCCCCTATTCACCTGCAGCAACAGAGGAAGAAGAAAAGTCAGGAATAAAAGGAAGATATGACATGTGTGGCTAATCGCCTCCATGAACGGCTGCCTCCTTTGTCATGAGAACAGAAGAACTGGATGGTGCCCAGTTACCGTTATGGAACATTTTGATCAAAGATTCTATATAAGACTCCTTACAAAAAGGGAGAAAATACAGAACAGGATATCAAATTCTCATGAACTTCAGGTTCCTTGGAGCCATGAATAGTAGAAGAACCTTGAAACTGTGCCCTGAGATAATCTTTAAACCTTAAACCAAAAATATCCCTGGTACTAAAGCCTCCACCGACTGAGTCCAGCACAACTAGCTTGTGCCTGGCTACCACCACACACTGCTCTGACAAGAATCACAACAGAGGGTCCCAGACAGAGCTGGAGAAAAATGTAGAACAAAATTCTAATTCACAAAAAAAGACCAGACTTACTGGTCTGACAGAGACTGGAGAAGCCCCAAGAATATTGCCCCCAGACACGCTTTTAGCTCAGTAATGAAGTCACCCCTGAGGTTCAGCCTTCAGCCAAAGATTACACAGGCCCATGAAACAAAAAAAGCCTAAATGGGCACACCAGTCCGGGGACAAAGACAAGAAGGCAGGAGGGGACAGGAAATCTGGTAAAAGAGAACCCAAGGTTGAGAACGGAGAGTATTGACATGTCATGGGTTTGGCAACCAATGTCATAAAATGACATGTGTACTAATAGTTTAATGAGAAGCTAGTTTGTTCTGTAAACCTTCATCTAAAGAACAATTTTTAAAAAATTATTAAAAAAAAAAATCCCCTGAAGTCTTCTTAAAACCAATTAGTTTAGCTTAACTAATAAAAAAAAGTCTGCCTTGAGCATTATGCTCTTTTAAGAACTATCTATATGGGATCAAAGTGACAAAAGCAACTTGAATGGCTAGATAGGAACCGTAGGGGCCGGTGGATTTACGTTAATGAGGAAGGAACAACTCAGACAAGGAGGGCGAGAATGTTGGCACAATTTGAAGAATGTGATCAATGTCACTAAATGCTACATGTAGAAACTATTGAATTGGTGTATGTTTTACTGTACATATTCTCAACAACAACAAAATAAGTATATTAAAAAAGTAAATTATCCTAATATACCAATCAAAAGACAGAGACTGACAGAGTGGCTAAAAAAAAAAAAAACCCATAAACCAACTATATGCTACTTACAAGAAACTGACTTCAAATTCAATGATACAGGTAGATTGAAAGTAAAAGAACAGAGAAAAGATATACATGCAAACATTAACTTTAAAAAGCAAAAGTAGTTATATTTTTTGCTGACAAAATTCAGAGCAAAGAAAATTACCAAGGACTGATAAAAGGATCAATTAGCTAGAAGACATGGCAACCCTAAACGTGTACCAACAGAGCTGCAAAATACGTGAAGCACAAACCGACAGAAGTGAAAGAAGAAATACACAAATGTACAATAATATTTGGAGACTGCAACATCTCTCTCTCTCTCAAATAATAAAACATGCACATAGAAAATTAGCAGGAATATGTACAAACTTATTAACCCTACCAGGGTCAACAAACAAATCTAATCAACGCTTTAGACACTTTACCCAACTACAGGGGAATACCTATTATTTTCAAGCACCCATTGAAGGTACACCAAGGTAAACCATATCCTGTTCCATAAAAAAAGCCTCAAAAAATGGAAGAAAATGAAAATCTTAAAGTGTGAGGTCTCTCACAATGGAATCAAACTTGCAGTCAATAACTGAAAAATAAGTAAAAATTTCCAAAGAGTTGGAAACTAAACGACACAGTTGTAAATGATCCATAGGTCAAAGAGGAAGTCTCAAGAGAAATTACAATAAATGGATAGAACTGAATAAAAATGAAAATACACTATACCATATCAGAATATGCAGAACACAACTGAATGAAATGATAATAGGGAAATATATAGCACAAAATGCTTAATATTAGAAAGAACCTCAAATCAATAATTTAAGTTCCTATCTCAAGAAACTAGAAAAAATAGAAGTGAAATAAACCCAAAGCAAGCAGAAAGGACAGGATGAAGAGCAGAAATCCATGAAATTTAAAACAGAAAAACAATAGAGAAATCAATGAAACAAAGTGCTGTTTCTGAAACAATCAATAAAATTTACAAATCATTAGTAAAACTGACAAAAAAAGAAAAGACGCAAATTACTAATACCAGGAATGAAACAGGGGATATTGCTACAGACTCTGCAGACATCCAAAGGATAATAAGGGGATGTTTCAACCAACTTACAAACATTTGACAACATAGATGAAATGGACCTATTTCTCAAAACACATTGATTTCCACAACTCATTCAATATGTAATAGGTAATTTGAATAGCACTATAATTATTTAAAAAAATTAACTGGTACTCAGTGAAATTGAAATAAAAAACAACAGAGAAAAATTAGTGTCAAAATAAATATCTTTTTTTAAAAAAATTGATAAAATTTTCCAATTTGTAGCAAGAGTAACAAAAATAAGAAGCGATATTAAGAAAGTGAAAGGAAAACCTACAGAATGGAAGAAAATATTTGGAAACCACAAGGGTGGTTAAATCATAAAAGTTTAATTTCCAATATATATTAAAAGAAAAAAAAAGTCTTGAAACTCAAAACAAAAAGACTAAAAACCCAATTAAAAAATAGGTTAAAAATGGACAAGGACTTGAATAGACATTTCTTTAAAGAAGATATATAAATGGCAAATACATATGATGCTCAAAGTCATTAGGCATCAGGGAAATGCAAAATGATATACCACTTCATACCTTCTAGGATAAAAAGATAGCTACTACTAAAAAGTAATTTAAAAAAAATTACATGTGTTGGTGAGGAGGTATAGAAATCTGAACACTCGTACATTGCTAGTGGGGATGTAAAATGATGCAGCACTGTGGAAAACAGTTCAGAGTTTCCTAAAAAAGTTAAACTTAGAATTACCATATGACCCAGCAATTTCACTCCTAGGTATATATACTCAAAGAATTAAAAACAGTGATTTAAGCAAATACACGTATATCAATGTTTATTGCAGCCTTACGGTAGCCCAAAAGTTGGAAACAACCCAGGTGCTCATCAATAGATGAATGAATAAATAAAATGTGATACAGACTTACAAGGCAATATTTTTCAGGTCTAAATAGAATGAAGTTCTGATACATGCCATCACCTGGGTAAGCCTTGAAAACATTGTGCTAAGTGAAATAAGCCGGGTACAAAAGCACAATGTTGTGATTCCAGGTTTATGAAATATCTAGAACAGGCAAATCCATCAAGACAAAAAAAGAAAAAAAAAGATTAATGATTACCTGAGCCTAGGGGTGTGGGAAAATGAAGAGTTAAAAAAAAAAAAAAATAGGAGGTACAATTTCAGGCCAGACAAAAGAAAAAGGTGGGGGGTGGGGTGAGTGGGAGAAAGAAAAGTAAGAAAAGACACAAATAATAAATATCAGGAATGAAATAGGAGATATATCATTTGTAGAGAATATCACTATGTAAGACTGTTTATAGCTACAGTAATCAAGACAGTGTGGTATTAGAGAAGGAACAGACACGTAGATCAATGGAATAGAACAGAAAGCAAAAATTGGCCCACATAGAAATGACCAACTGTGATTTGACCAAAGTTCAAATGCAATTCAATGTAGAGGGGCTAGCTTCTGCAAATTGTGCTAGAACAAATGGACGTCCATAAGCAGGAAAATGAACCTCTACCTAAACTCCACACCTTATACAAAAATTAACTCCAAATGTATACTGGACTTAAATTTATAACATAAAATTATAAAAGTATAAGACAAAAAATACAGTAAGAAAATCTTGGGGACCCAGGACTAGGCAAAGACTTTTTAGATTTGAACCAAAAGCGTAATCTCTAAATAATAAATACATTGAAGATCGTTGAAATTAAAAAACTTCTGCTCTGCAAAAGGCCGTTTTAAGATGATGAAAAGATAAACTAGAGACTGGGAGACAATATCAAACAAAGGATATCACATATCAAACAAAGGCCTTGTGTCTAGAACATATAAAAACTCTCATAACTTAATAAAATAAATAATCCAATTAGAAAATGGTAAAAAAAAAAAAAAAAAAGACATGAAAGTCATTTCACCGAAAAGAGTATACCCCAAAAAACCTGTTACCGTGGAGTCTATTCCAACTCATAACAACCCTATACAGAAGGTGAATAAGCATATGAAAATATGGACAACATTATTGGCCATTAAAAAAGACACTTTGAAACCACAATAAAATATCGCTATACGCCTACCAAGGAGCTCTGGTTGGGCAGTTGTGAAGCACTCACCTGCTAACCAAAAGGTCGGAGGTTTGAGCCCACAAGCTGCCCAGTGGGAAAAAGATGTGGCAATCTGCTTTCATAGAGGTTTTACCTTTGGCAACCCTATGGTGCAGCTCTACTCTGTTTTATAGGGTTACTATGAGTCGGAATCGACTCAACAGCACACAATACATCTACCAGAATGTCTAAAAAAAAAAAACTTCAAAAAAACTGACAGCGCCAAATGCCAGGGAAGATGCAAGGACATTGGCTGACTTAGACATTGTTGTTGGGATTGTAAAATGGGAAAGAGTATGGCAATTTCTTGCAAAATTAAGTATGTGTTTATGGTACTTACAAACCCACAATTGCACATTTGGTAATTTATCTCAGAGAAATGAAAATTTATGTTGACACCAAAACCTGGACACAAATGCTCATAGCAAATTCATTCATAAGAGCAAAAAGCTGGAAATAAAGAAAATGTCCATGAACAGGTGAACAGACTGATAAACTGTGGTACATCCATACCTTGCAAAACCACTCGGCAATAAAAAAAAAGAATACATGATTGAAGCACGCAACAGCTTGAATGGATCTGAAGGGACTTACGCTAAGTGAAAAAAAACAATATCAAAAATTCATATACTGTATGATTCCATTTGTATAACAGCCTTGGAAAGACAAAATAATAGCTATGGAAAACAGATTAGTGTTGGACAGGAGTTAGAAATGATAGAAATGATGGGGGCAGTGGATGGTGTAACTTTAAAGGGATAACAGTTAGGAGAGAGATCTTTGTGGTGGTGGAATACTTGTGTATCCTGACTGTGGTGGTGGTTGTTACACAAATCTACACATGTGGTAAAATGGTATGGACTTTACACACACATTCTACCAATGTTAATTTACTGGCTTTGATTTGCACAATGATAGTGTAAGAATTACCACTGGATCTCTCAGTTCTGTCTTTGCAATTCCTGGGAACCTAGGATTATTTCAAAATAAAACATCTTTTAAAAAACACAAGAATGGGCAAATGAAACACATGATTCTAGAAAGAAAAAAAAAAATCCTATATCGTAATAACAAAAACCAGAAAGTGTTGGTTGAACGAGACAGGGGAATCAGTAGTAAGTTAATTTCCATAATTTTCATAGGGAAGCTATACTGTTCTTTCAAGGAATTACAGAAACAGAGATAAATATTCTGTCTTTATTATACTGTATGTCACATATTATGTCATGAATACATCTTTTTAAAATATTTTAACAGAAAAAATGTTAAAATCATAAGGAGAAATGATCACAACTCAATTTTTCAGGTGAGCTCTCCAAATTTATTAAGTCATATAGGTAAGATGTTTTTAAACACACATTGTCTCTTTCTCTTAAGTGGCAGAATGGGTGTGGAGGGGTGCAGTTCTGTAATCCCCTGCTCACATCCCCAAGATCTCCCAACCTATTGTTCCTTCCTCCCACCAGATATCTAGGTACCTTCTGTAACTATGGAAAGCTGAACATCTACAGGGAAGGAGGATATTTAGGAGAGATTCCCTGGTTCTAGGTACCCAGACAAAGCTCTAGGAGTCAAGGAAGAAATAGTTTTTGGCCTTAGAATGACATAATATTTTGTGCCTAAGGATTTCTCACCACTGTGGAGAAGCACGCTAGAGGAGGGCTAGAGCAGGCTCTCTAAAGCACAGGACCCAGGGTAGGAGCCCCTATTCCCTTGGACTAAGGGTGACACTATTGACAGGTTTTTTATGACTGCCTGGATATGAGGATGGGGAAATGGAAGAAATCAGGTGTTGAATATGGTCAACTGAGTTGACACTGTTCTAACCCAATCCACTGCCATCGAGTTGATTCCAACTCATAGAGACCCTATAGGACAAAGTAGAACTGCCCTATAGGGTTTCCAAGGACTGCCTGGTGAATTTGAACTGATCTTTTGGTCAGCAGCCGTAGCTCTTAACCACTATGCCACCAGTGTTTCCTGACAGTGTGCTACTCCTTAACAAAAGAAGAGATGGGGGCTGGATGGAAGATGCCTTGAATTTGACTTTTAAAGCCTCTGGGACATCCAAGAGGGCATAATAAACAATAGATGGCACTTGCTGTGTGCCAGACACTATTCTAAGCATTGTTACATACACTAACTCATTTAATCCTTACAACTCTGGGTATTGTTATTATCATCTTCATTTTATAAGCACAAGAATTTAGGCATGGGAAGTTTAAATAACTTGCCGACTCTCATACAGCTAGTAAGTGATAGAAACATATTTTCAACTCAGACATTCTAATTCTAGAATCTACACTCTTAAAATCCAGTTTCAGCTACAAAGAAATTTAATTATGAAAGTATGGAGCTCTGGGGAATACTCTGATTTGGGAACGTAGATTTGGAAGTTCGCACAATACATATTGCATATATAACTTTATCAGAAAATGTATATAGAATGTGAACAGAAGAGGACTAAAGACAGATTCCTAAGGAGCCTCCAATTTGAGATCATAGTAGAAGGTGTCCTCAAAAGAGTCTGATTGAGCTACTGAAATTGGGAGAAAGATCAAGAAACTTTACCCTAACTGAAAACTTTGAAGGGTGTTTCAAGAAGAAGAGAGTAGTTAACATTGTTGAATCCTGTAAAGATATCAAGAAATGGTAATAGCTAACACTAAGTGAGTGTCCACAATGTGCAAAGCACTGAACTGAAGATTTTTTGTATAAGTACCTTGTTAACTTTATAGCAGCTCTACACTGTAGTTCTTATAATTCCTTCCATTTTACAGCTGGGCAATCTGAATCAAAGAGAGGTTAATAAAATTTCCCAATACTGTATAACTTATCATAGGTGGAATCAGGATTCAAATGCAGGTAATGTTACTAAGGATATACATGTTGCCAAGTGCAGTGTGGAGTCCTAGTGGCACAGTGGTTAAAGCATTCACCTGCTAAACGAAAGGTTGGAGGTTTGAAACCACCAGCTCTGTAGGAGAAAGATGTGGCAGTCTGCTTCTGTAAAGTTTTACGTTTTTGGAAATACTATGGGGGCAGTTCTACTCTATCCAATAAGGTCATGATGAGTGGGAACTGACTGAAGGGCAGTGGGCTGGAGTGGGTTACTGCAATGTACACATTTCAAAGGTAGTATAGTGGCTATGTACACAGCTTCAGGAATCAGATTGCCTGCTGCAAGCAGTAAGAGTAGGTGATAAGGTAGAAACAACAACCGTCAAATGTTGACTCCAGATATTTTCAAAAGAGGTAAGGGAAAGAGATTATGGATCTGAATAAGATTCCTTTTTTTCTTTGTTTTATTTTTCAGAGTTTGTTCTGCTCCTTTGATGGAAAAAACGAAACACACTGTATTTAACTACTTATGGAAAAAAGCCAATAGAGCAGATAGAAGACAAAGGTGATAATCTTTTGAGTGAGCACCCTGTGGAGTCTCTAATGAAAGGATCATCCTTCAGCAGCAACAGGAATATTTTCACTGTCACTGTAAGAAAGAAGAGAAGGGAAAGTGTAGATAGAGGTAGAATAATTAGAAAGCTAAGTTCCATTATCTTGTCTGGCACCTCTATGAGACAGGAGTCAGATCTCTTCCTAGCAAAGGAGGAGGTGATGCAGTTCTAGGTTTGAGAAGAGTGGAGAGGGTTTTAAAGGGCTGCTCCATCTAGCGGGATGAAGAGGTAACTGTAGAAGCAAGGAAAGTGGCTGGGCAACATAAGGAGCCCACCTAGAATATAAAATTATAGCAGCCCAACCCAACTGCTATAGAATAAACACGTGAAAACTGAAAAGAAACTTCCCTTTCTTCACAGGCCCAATTAATTAGTACACATGGAAAGACATTAGTCAGAAGGGTTTATTCAATAAAGATCCTTTTATTTTCTACTAAAGATAATGTTACATAATAATTTCATACTTATAGGGTTGCTATGAGTCGGAATCGACTTGACGGCACTAGGGGGTAATAATTTCATATCATCAACAAGGGCTTCTTTCTCCTTCTTTGGTGTAAAAAACATCCTTGAATTATTCCAAATACATGAGTTTTCTTTGGCCCAGGCAACAAATCTTGTGGTCACCATCATTTTATTACTACCTGTAGGATTTGTTTTTAAATGCTGTTAAATATTCCTGAGCTTTAGAACCCTGAATTATTCCAATAGAGGTTCTATGGGTCTAATATTCTAAAACTTTATTTCAGAGGCAAGTTGATGGAATGAATTAGTGAGGACATCAGGAGATAGCTAATATGAAAAAGAAAAAAAAAAAAAACAGAAGTTAGCAAATTTTATATATTGAGCCCTTTTTCCCTTCTTGGTAAAGATTTTTCTCTTAGCAAAAACCCAGTAACAAATTTTATTGTTGATGTGTAAGGTTGCGGATATTTATTTGCCTATTCATTAATTAAGAGTCACAATCCACAGAATAGATTTTGCAATTTTCAGGCTAATAATTTTGTTTTTTTCATTATTTTCTAGCAGGAATCTTAGTTGGTTTGAAAAATAAGTCTTCTAAATCTTTATATAAGACTTTAAAGTGTGTAAACCGTTTGAGATGTGAACTTGTTGGGTTCATGTAGAAATAAGCATTTGTCATCTGTTTCTTTCATCTGAGAAACCAAAGAACTCTCTGACAAGAGCTATTTCTGATTTCTAGAGTTACTAGTTATTTTTGAAATTTCTATTCTGACTTACAGGTAAAAGACCCTTGAAGAAATTCCAAATAAATTCACATAAGCTTCAGAGTTTGAGAAAGCTTACCTCATTGAATTAAACATCAGGCCCCTTTGATATGCGTGTGTGTTTCCCCCTCAATCTTAGAGAAAGCTTGTGCTTAAATATTTAAGCCAAAGTGTAGTGTGTCAGAGGTAAAAATGAAGAGATTTTAAATCAACTTGGAAATAATAGATTCAGGTTTAGGTTTGCACCTGAATGGATTTGGGACAAGTTACAGGGACTCATGACTGTAATGGTCTTGTCAAATTAGAGAAGTCATAAGTTTTTCTTGATACACAAGCTTTGCAGGAGACATGAAGAAAACAGACCATTTTCCTCTGGAATTCTTCATATCTGCTGCCACTAGTCATACCAAGAGTGTGGAAACAGAAAAATAAATTCAAATGTAGAATGTGCATATTTGTAGAGGATACAGAGCTATGATTGAGGAACTTCTCTCTATAGCTATTCTTATGACATCAGATACCATGACTGTCACGGTGTTCACGAAAATCACAGTTCTGGTCTGATCTCCCTTCTATGTTTCCCATCTAACATATTCAATGGGTAGTTTCAGGAAACCTCAAATTCT
The DNA here is from genome assembly GCF_024166365.1 of Elephas maximus indicus. NCBI lineage: Eukaryota > Metazoa > Chordata > Mammalia > Proboscidea > Elephantidae > Elephas > Elephas maximus. The sequence continues at coordinate 52,988,506 of NC_064833.1, read as the reverse complement.
TTATATCAATCTTTGATATGAGTTACACACAAAATATTTGTTATAGCCTGTTTCTGTTCAGAGTCTGACTGAAATTCATTATAGCCTTATGCTTAGCACAGTGCCGTAAACATATTAGATGCGCAATAAATATTTTTGAAAGAATAAGTGGAGAAATGATTGTGAAAGATTTTGAAAAAGTGCAACAACAGAAAGCTGTATATATAATGATAGCACAGAGGATTAGACAATTGATTTTCCCTGGGTATTTAAAAAAGGCTTCATAACTTGGTATTGAAATGAAGTCCTGAAGAATAAGTAGGGATTAAGGACATTTCAGGAGTCTCTGTGTTCCCTGGGTGGTACAAATGGTTAACACGCTTTGCTGCTAACCAAAAAGCTGAAGTTTCAAGTCCACCCAGAGGTACCTAGGAGGAAACACCTGGCAACCTATTTTTTAAAAATCAGCCATTGAAACCCCTATGGAGCATAGTTCTGTTCTAATACACACGGGTTCACCATGAGTCGGAATCAACTCTACAGCAATTGGTTTGGTTGGGCTTGCTTTTGGTAAGAACCTTCCAGGCAAAGGGAATATATGTGAACGTTTCAAATCATGAAGAAATCTGGAAGTTCAATAATATAAAAATATTCTGATACTGGATGAGCTTCAGACAGTGCAATAGCCAGGTGGCAAGAGGGGGAGACTTAGAGGTTACTAGAGCCAGCTTGTGAGAATGGCTGGAGTTTCCAAAAGAAGAATGACAACAGATTTCAGTTTTAGGAAAAACAATAGCGCAGGCAGTAATGGGGGAGGGGAGGATGAATTGAAGGGAGAGTAAATTACAGGAAGAGGGATCAGCACACACATGCACATTTATTTATCCAGGCAGGAGCTAATGAAGATCCTGTTACTAGAGAAAAGGAAACAGAATTGATAGTTTTAGAATTTAGAGTCAAAAAGAAGGGCTTGGTGAACATTTGAGGTGAGGGAAGAATATAAAGAGTTCCAACTCTTGGGCTTGTAAAACTCAGTGACTGTTGATGTCCTTAAAAATAAGGGGAAGATATATATGAAATTTTATTTATATATAATACCACAGAATTCATTGATCATATAAATTGAATATTTGGACATATTTGAACTATATATTGCATTTCTTTTGTTTAGTGGGAATAAAACTTAAACTAATACCAAACTTGAGCCCTGAACAATATTATATTTACTACTGCAAATGCAGTTTCTAATAGAATATTACGTACATAGGAGGTGTGTTAATGTTTTGAGGAATGAATAAATGAATGAATGAATGGTAGGAGGGCCAAGTAATACCCTTTGCCATTATTGCCAGAGCAAGGTACAAAGGTGGATGTTTTCATGTATATCTGAGATTTCAAACAAGCGTATACACATTACCTAAACAAATCATCATTATTCAATTATGAGGGTGAGGGGAAAGAAACAGTGGTTCATTGATGTCTAGTAGTCTGAAACTTCAGAAGAAATCCAATTATTTTTCAGTCTTATTTAATAAATCAGCATAATAAAGAGATAACTAAAGTCATAGCCATCACTTTTTGAGGATCCAAATGGAACAAAGTATAACACTGAGATGTAGAAAAAACACAAAACTTTGATACCAGTAATGAATCATGAAAACATCCTATTTTCATAGAGCAAATATTAATTAGGCTATAAAAACTCTTTACATGATTACATGAAAAAGTTTCATTTTTAATTGTACTTAACAGGAAAGTCAGTAGTAACAAACACAACTACTTTTATTCAAACATTTGGATTTTAACACCTAAAAGAAACATGCAATTCAAGAGTTAATTTTTCATACCACCTGGTATTTTGATTAATATGAACTAAGTAACTTAGGTTGAACCTATTTAAATTAGAATTTTTTATTACTTCATTACTGTGATTGTGCTGTATAGGACAACAGGATACTAACAGGTGTTCACTAAATGTTCTTGGAAGGTTTGAGGGACATTGCAAGATGGGTTTCTCTTTATTTACCAAGAAGCAGTGAAATATTCCATTTAGTGTGACAAAAGATCTTCTCTGATTCTTAATATAGAAAATCAGCACTGTGAGTACCTGGAGACCTCAAAGCAACTCATCAGCTGAGAAACCTTCGATAAGTTACTTAACTATTCTGGGCCTCGGTTACTTTTCTGAAAAAAGAAAAGGACGCCCTTATTTGATATGATTTCTCTTAAGTTTAATAATCATTTAGCTTATGTAAAGCACCTGGCATGGTGCTAGGTGCTGGGAATATCTTAAGTCTCATTCTTTCTCTCTAGATCATTACTAACTAGTACAGTTATATTCATTCATTCATTCATCCATGAGCTTTCACTCATATGTTCAATTCCTGCTTGGCAATGTGCAGGGCCATAGGGATAGAAGAAAAGTAGGAACCAATCCTTACTGATAGTCATCTTGAAGGCTATCAAGAGAAAACACACAAATATATTTAGGTTGTTTACGGGTGTTTGGAAAAGACTGTGGTTAATTCTACTAGCAAAGTTGAAGAAATGAAGTTGAGATAAAGTTCATAGAAGAGGTGATGTAAGAAGAATTTTGGACTTGGAAAAATGGTAAACAAATATATGGGCCTGCATATAATTCTGTAAAATTGGAATAAAATATTTGGTTGTTGGAAACCGTGGAAAAACCTGCAATGGAAGAGAGGTACAGCAATGAAATCTTTGAGAATATTTTGGTCAATGGAGAGTAAGTTCAATGTGGTAGACAAAAGGAATTGTTATAAAGGTTCAAACAGGACATCATCATGAACAGATGGCTGATAAAAAGAGCCAGTGCCGCTCTTCTTATTTGTAAATATTGCATTGCGTAGTCCTAGGGGAGCTAATCATCTCATAGGTTTAAAATTCGTCTCATCGATCAGAGATTTAAATAATTTCTAAGACAATGATCAATGCGAGAAAGGTGTTTTGAGCAAGGACCCTGTTCTTTATTTGTACAAAGTAAACTCATTGCCATCGAGTCGATTCTGGCAAAGTTGTCATGTCAAATAGTGGTGAGGCTGGCAAACATTTTCCTAAATATATTAGAAAATGAGAAAACACATTATGTGAAAAATTCTCCCTCTCTCTCTCTGTCTTTCTCTCTCTGGAAGAGGCAATAAGCAAGTACACCGAGGAAAGATTTTGTGTGCTACACTAGCATAAACCATGTGTTTGATATTATCACACTCTTGAATTGAGTCCAGAAAATTCTCCAGCTAGCTATAATTCTAACATTTGAGTGTTTAGTCATGTTTAAATAATAGGAGAAGCGTCAAGTGAGGCTTAAATTATTTTTCTGCCTTGAATTAGTAAAGAAGGATCTGGAAAAGCAAACTGATCTATTTTCCAGTATTTTAATCCACATGTTTTAGAAGGGTAAACAGAAGAAAGAACATGACACAATCAACCACATTAAACAAAAAACTTCCTTTAAATCATCTCAGTATCAATTAGCACATTTAGAAATTGTGGCATTGTTCAGCAAATAAAATACAGAAGAGACAGAAACTCAGAGTTAGGGAGTAGATTAGAATATGCTTTTAAGATTATGAATCAAGTTATTAATTTTATACACTTTAGATTATTTTTTCTATTGCTTTCCCACCCCAAGAGAACTAATTTCTTAAGTAGAAAGCTTACATAAAAAAATTTAAGGGCCATGCAACTTATATTTATATCAGATTACTTATTACACAGGCTCTAGACATGTAATTTTATATCTTTGAATATTTGAAAAACACAAAGGCATTACTTCCCTGTTGAAAATTATGAATGTAAATGACTTATTAAAAAAATACAATATATTACTTAGTATTATTTTTAGTGAGTTACTTCAAAGTATCAAGTAATTTGAAATCAGAGGGAGGAGAAAGTGCACTATGCCTGGAGCTAAAATATAAAATACATTTTCTCTTCTAATCCCACCCCCCACCCCCGAAAGCTCTTCCATCAACCAAACCCTAGGATACTAGATATTAATCATTAAAAAACATTTAAAGATGGTAAACAAGATGATGGCAAAAAGAATACTGGATTTATTTTTTAATTGAAATGTATAGGTCAAGGTCAGTGGTTGAATAGAGTTTCTAAATTGCCTGGAGTTCCTTCAATGTCCAATGCTGGCCTGTTTTTCCATGTAGTATTAAGGTAGCCAGAAGAATGAAACTCACTAGTATTATCCTACCTGAAAGTTCTGCCCTTGGCAATATTTTTTAAATTACATATAATAAAATTGTTTCTGTCTGTAAGTCTATGACAGCCATGATAAAGAACAGTTCTATCACCTCACCCCACCCAAAATAGTCCCTCATGTAGTCAGCAGAAAAGCCAGTTGTCACAGCCTACCCTTCCAACAGAGGATAGAACTATGCCTTGTAGCTGGGTAGGAATTTTAGCTGGGTAGGAAGAAGGAAACAGCCCTGGATAAAATGGCACAGGCTCCCAATATTCTGATTAGATTGGGTAGATTTTCTTTAATATTTGCTTCTTAATTGGTTGTATACCCTTTTTGGAAATTTCCAAAAACTATACATTATTATTTATTTATTTTTGTTTTAACGTTATTATTTTTGACAATCTTTGTCTAGTTTCGTCATTGCTTTTTAGGGGGAAAGTTTTGCCAAACTTCTCACACAGGTACTCCGGAAATCTCACTCTCACTCTCCATAAATATTTGTTGTTGCTGTAGTTTTGCCATTATAAGCCATACCAAGTTAAATTTGAATTAAATTTACATCAAACATTTACTGAGTTCTCACAGTCTGCCAGATTCCAGGCAAGAAGATTAGTGAAGGAGAAGAGGAGAAAAAAGATGAATTAAGTTATATTTTATGTCTTTAAGGAGCGGTGTATCTAGATGGGAGCCCTGATGGCACAGAGAGGTCGGCCCCTCAAATCCACCAGCCACTCCTTGGAAACCCTATGGGACAGTTCTATTATATCCTACAGGGTTTCTATGAGCCAGAATTAACTTGACGGCAATGGTTTTTAATTTTTTTTTTTTTAATATCTAGTTGGAAAAGTGGACAGATTGATGAGGTTGAGACGGAAAAGTGAACAGATAAATATCATGTGAAGTGATAAGTGCTAGAAGAGAGATGTACTAAGTTCTATGAATGGTATTTAATATGGAATGATTCATTCCTCTTGAAATGGAAAATTATGTAAGATTCTTTCAAGTAAATGAAAAAAGAACTAAAGAAAGAAGTGGAATGAAGACTTTCATATGAGGAAATAGATACACAAGGGCAAGGAAGATTAAAATTATATATTATTCAACAACGAGATACCACTACACACCTATTGGAAAGGCTAAAATTCAAAACAGTGACAATGCAAAGAGCCACAAGAAGGTGGAGCAACAGGAACTCTCACTCATTGCTGCTGTGAATGCAAAATGATACAGCTACATTGGAAGACACTCTGGCAGTTTCTTACAAAACTAAACTCAAATTTGCCGTACGATCCAGCAATCGAACTCCTAGGTATTTACCCAAATGAGATAGAAACCATATGTCCACAAAAATCCTGTGCACAAATGTGTACAGTAGCTTTATTTATAATTGCCAAAAATTGGAAGCAACCAAGATGCCCTTCAATAGGCAAATGGAATAACTGCAGTATTTCCATACACTGGATTGTGTTATTCAACAACAAAAAGAAATGAGCTAGCAAGTCACCAAAAGACATGGTTGTTGTTATTAGGTGCCATCGAGTCCATTCCGACTCATAGAGACCCTATGCACAACAGAAAGAAACACTGCCCAGTCCTGTGCCATCCTTACAATCATTGTTATGCTTGAGCTCATTGTTGCACCCACTGTGTCAATCCACCTCATTGAGGGTCTTCCTCTTTTCTACTGACTCTATACTTTGCCAAGCATGATGTCCTTCTCTAGGGACTGATCCCTCCTGACAACATGTCCAAAGTATGTAAGATGCAGTCTCGCCATCCTTGCTTCTAAGGAGCATTCTGGTTGCACTTCTTCCAAGACAGATTTGTTTGTTCTTTTGGCAGTCCATGGTATGTTCAATATTCTTCACCAACATCACAATTCAAAGGCATCAATTCTTCTTCAGTCTTCATTATTCATCGTCCAGCTTTCACATGCATATGATGTGATTGAAAATACCATGGCTGGGGTCAGGTGCATCTTAGTCTTCAAGGTGACATCTTTGCTTTTTAACGCTTTAAAGAGGTCCTTTGCAGCAAATCTACCCAATGCAATGTGTCTTTTGATTTCTTGACTGCTGCTTCCATGGCTCTTGATTGTGGATCCAACTAAAATGAAATCCTTGACAACTTCAATCTTTTCTCCATTTATCATAATGTTGCTTGTTGGTCCAGTTGTGAGGATTTTTGTTTTCTTTGTGTTGAGGTGCAATCCATACTGTGGTCTCTCATCTTCATTAGTAAGTGCTTCAAGTCCTCTTCACTTTCAGCAAGCAAGGTTGTGTCATCTGCATAACGCAGGTTGTTAATGAGTCTTCCTCCAGTCATGATGCCACATTCACCTTCATATAGTCCAGCTTCTCAGATTATTTACTCAGCATACAGATTGATGCCTTCAAACCTGGGGGGCTCATCTTCCAGCATTATATGAATAATGTTCTGCTGCTATTAATAAGGTTTTCACTGGGTAATGCTTTTCAGAAGTAGACTGCTGAGTCCTTCTTCCTAGTCTGTCTTAGTCTTGAAGCTCAGCTGAAACCCATCCTCCATGGAAGACCCCGCTGGTGTCTGAATACTGATAGCATAGCTTCCAGCATCACAGCAACATACAAACCCCCACAGTACAACAAATGGACAGGCACGTGGGGGAAAGGACATAAAGAAAACTTAAATTGTTACTGCTAAGTGAAATAAGGCAGTCTGAAATAGTTAGATACTGTATGATATGGCTAAACTATACAGACAGTGAAAAGATCAGTGGTTTCCAGGGTTTCAGACACTGGAGGATGAATTTGTGCAACACAAGGCATTTTTATGGCAGTGAAATTATTCTATATGGTACTATAATGATGGACACATGAAATTATGTATTTTTCAAAATCCATAGAACTATACAACACAAAAAGTGAACCCTAATGTCAATTATGGACTTTAGTTAACAATAACATATTATTATTGCTTCATCAATTATAACAAATGTACCACAAGAATATAAGACTTTATTAGTAAGAGAAACAGTATGGGGGTGGGGGGAGGAGGGTATATGGGAACTCTATGTACTTTATGCATAATTTTTCAATAACCCTAAAACTGCTCTAAAAAATAATTTATAAAATGTTTGTTTTTTTAATTGCCTGTCATTGAAGGAAACCAAGAGTAGTCCTATGTGACTGAAATGTCAGGAGTTTGAGTCATATATAAAGGACACTTCAATGCTATACTATGAATTTTGGGTTTTCATTGTTAATTATGGAAGTTACGTGATAATATTTGTTTTTAGAGAAATAACTGCCAGGTGTGTGGTTAGTAGATGAAAGGCGAATAACAACAGTTTATTATGTAGGAATTGTGCCTAAAATTAGAAATCAAATTTGTATATCATATGTGACTGAAGCAATTAACCAGTGGCTACATCAAAGCTAAGGGGATATGGGATCTTTGACTTTCCTCAATCTCAAAACCACTCCAAAAAAAAAAAATAACTAAAATCCATTGTTACTCTGCAAATGCATATTAAAATTTGTCCTCCAACATACTCTTTTATACAGATTGCCTAACAGTATCTCACCCAATCCCCCTCCCTCTGAGAATTATGGACTCACAACTATAGACTATAGACGACTCAACTTAGATCAGGACTGGGTGAGAAAAAGATCATCTTTAACTTCCTTTAAGGTGTTGCTTATCCGGTTTCCATAGTGTATGTAGTACGCATCCTTGCCCCATGCTTTAACAAACATTTTAGGCCCTCACTTTCCCAAGAATTGACATGCCTGTTTGAAAGATAGTTGTGCATCTGCTTCCAGAATTTACAGTTCCTGAAAAGAGCTCCATTTTGCCGTATGAGAAAAATCTGCTTGAGATGAGAAAAATAGGGCTAAATATTTACACAATGCCTTAGTGCCAATAAAATAATCACTTGGACTGGGTTACCTGAAGTGGAAATAAAAACAATCTAGAATACAATGACTGTTCCAGTTTGGCTAGTTTCATTATCTAAAAAGCAGGGAAAGATTCAAGAAAATAATTTACATTGACCTGTAGTAATCTGTTAATGTTAAAACGGATCTTAGATATTGTGCTAATATTATTGTTAAACAAAAGTGCAGTAGTGTCTTATAGACGGAGACATGGCTGTTTGATCTAGAAGGTTCTGGGACCTAATCCTGACTCTATCATTCACCAGTTTTGTAGCCTTGTGCAGCCTCTGAGAGACTGTGAAAATAAGTGATTGGACTAGAAGATTTCTGTAATCCTATCAGTCTCTAAAATGCAGGATTCTATGAACTAGAAAAGCAGAGTAACAATACAGAGCTAAATCATAAAGAAAGAGATCATCTCTGGAATGTTTTCTATTGTCACATGGTATCCTACAGCAAATTTTTTATGAGATTTTTATCTAATAAATTATAATCAACAAAGAAGGATTAAGAAGAAAGATATGCAAAGCCCTTTACATGGCAAATTGACTTCTGTGCCTGCTGGACTAGATCTAAGTATAATCTTACTAAATGCACTAACATACCTAGAGAAAGAAATACGTCATGTTTAATAAAGATGGTTCTTCTTAGAAGCATAACACACACACACACACACACACACACAAAACCTGTCATCGAGTTGATTCTGACCCTATAGGACAGAGTAGAACTGCCCCATAGGGTTTCCCAGGAGCACCTGGTAGATTTGAACTGTCAATTTTTTGGTTAGCAGCCAAACTCTTAACCACTAAGCCACCAGGGTTTCCTTTATAGAAGCATAGAAGGAAAAGAATTATCCAGGGCAAAGTAAGCACTGGCTCAAACAAACAAAGTTCATTCATTTATTTATATGGATATATTTACTCTCTCAACAGATATTTTTTTAAGTATCTATTATTTTCCAGGAAATGAGACATACCTCCTGTCTTTCAGGCATTTAACAATTATCTGGAGATGTGTTAAGTATATAAAAGGGATCAGTAGGAGCTATAGGTGTTCACAGCCAAGGAAGGATGTCCAGGAATGTTAAGTGAGGTTTCTCAGAGAAACAGACTTACAGAGGCTCAAGACCAGAGAGTCAAGGTTGACTCTGAGGTTTCCAACTCAGAAAAACAGATACAGGATATTGGTGTCATGACAAAAATAGTTAACAAAGTATGTTAGTGTGTTTGTGAAATAAACGACAAAGTGGCTAGTGGGCCATTTGTTATAGGTACCTCAAGAGAGAAAGCCGGGAGTTACCAGTGTGTAGGTGATAAGCAAAGCATGGCCAATCAGTAGAGAATCAAATCCATGGTTAATCAGCATAGAGAGTAGAGGAGTGTGCTCAGGAAACAACACCAAGGAAGACAGACAGGGTCCCCTCAAAATAAGCAGAGGAAGTAAAGACCACAGAAAAGATTGAGAGGTATTCAGAGAGAAAGGGAAAAACCAAGTCAGTATGGAATCAAAGACATTAAAAAGAACAGTGTTTTAAGAAAGCCTCTGTCAGAACTCTTATATTTTATAGAATAGACAAGATGTATAATAACCGAAATACATTCTTTAGTAGAGTGGAATGAATTGGTTTATTTTAGCTTGTTGTCACTAAAACAAGAACCATCAATTACCACTTTGATCTGATTCCATAAACAATGGACAACTTTTTATAACAATTAGGCTTCCCATATGCCATCTCTCTGATGAGAGACAACACTGCTCATAAGACTAGTATTGTCCAATAACATAAGCAGATTTATTTCTCATATTTAACAAACTGCTTTTCCAAACACAGATTGGTCTTTGAATAAATTGTTTAAAAGTGCTAGCTTGATAACCTAACTCTGTGATCCCTTCTGCAGTTATATTTCTTAGAGTCAACTAAAAAAAAATCACATTCTTGAATTATAAATCAGTTTAGTAAGTTTGATTAGAACTTTCTCAATATGTGGGCAAATTAAAGTTTATGAGACAATAAGATTAAAGGCAAAATGTCAAACAATGGTGAATTAACTGGGGTAATTTCATTTTGTGAAGCTTCTTGGGAGACAGTCAAATTGCACTCCCCATACAATTCTTCTCAGCATTGATACGTAGACAGGACCACTTTTATTGATTTATTCTTTCCTTAGAATTTCAACACTAGTCATATCTCTGAGACTCCAATTTAGTCCAATATTTCATACAATCTACTTGAATAAGTCTCCTGATATCAACTCTGTCTAGTTATTTAGCAATCACAGGCAGAAATAAATAAAATAAAAATATGTTCTTCTTTAATAAGTCCCTTTACCACCTTAAATATACATTGATGATAATTCTCAAAACACAAAGAAATTCAAATTTTTCATAAGGATCCTTGTTAAAATGATAAAGTCTTATTATCTTAAAGGTAATGGGTAAAGATAGTTAAAAAAGGGTAACATAAAAGATGGACTGGAGACTGTATTAAACCTCCCCCCCAAAAATTTTTTTTTTAAGAGACAATAAATGAAATTTAATACCAAATATTATTTAATTATATACTTCCGAGTTTTCAAAATCTCAAAATAATATTTATCAGTACATCTCTTAATTTATTTAAAATGCTCAGCATGTGAGTTGCAGCACTGGTTAATCTTTATTTAGAAAAGACGCTTTCCAGTGATACTCGCATTTCTAAATCTTGTTTTACTGAGATAGAGTATATAAAAGACTCATAAACCAGATATTTAATTAGGGGCCTAATTTGGGCATATGGAGTCCTGGTGGTGCCATGGTTAAAAGCTGAGCTGCTAACCAAAAGGCTGGCAGTTTGAATCTACCAGCTGCTCCTTGGAAACCCTGTGGAGCAGTTCCACTTTATCTTGTAGGGTCGCTACGAATCGCAATTGACTCAACAGCAACAGGCTTGGTTTGTTTTTTTTGAATTTGGGAATATTTTTAGAGACATAAGTTAGCTTGTCATTTCCTTTTCAATGCAGAAATAATAACAAAACCCCAAGTTTCATGGGGCATAAATTATTTTCTGGAATTAAAGTTGTATTAATAGTTTCTGAGAACCAGGTAGATTTATTGGTTAAAAATAAATAATTATCTTTCATAATTGCAAAGCTTTGTTTTTCCAGGGATTAAATCCAAATCATATCAGTTTTATTAGGAGACATAATATCTCTTCTATTGAAAATGGTCCTTTTTATAATACATTCAATTTTTTTTTTCAATTATAAGATATATGTGTTTATAAGAAAGCTAATAATGAAGAGATATGATTGTGGATTTCTCTATTTAAGATCTGTGGACAGCATCCTGGTTTATCTCAGAAATTTATATTTTTAATTTTTGCAAATAAAGACTTTTGTACTTTATTTCAAGGTAAATGTATTACAGATGTTATTGTTAGGTGCCGTAGAGTTGGTTCCGACTCATAGCAATCATACGTACAACAGAACAAAACACTGCTTGGTTCTGCACCATAATCACAATCACTGTTATGCTTGAGCCCATTATTGCAACTACTGTCAATCCGTCTCACTGAGGGTCTTCCTCTCCTTCACTGATCCTCTACTTTACCAAGCATGATGTTCTTCTCCAGGTACTGATCCCTCCTGATAACGTGTCCAAGGTATAAGATGTAGTCTCGCCATTCTTGCTTTTAAGGAGAATTCTGGTTGTACTTCTTCCAAGGCAGATTTGTTCATCCTTTAGGTAGTTCAAGGTGCATTTGATATTCTTCACCAACACCACAATTCATGTTTTCGATAGCATGCTTCAAATGTTTCCAACATTGATTTCATTCTTTTAAAAAAAAATCTTGCCTCTTTCTTCAAAGCATGATCAAAACTTATCAGTGGTCTATTTTTGGGGTTTATAGTGTGTTTTGAACAAAATAGATGCTGATGATTAAAAAAAAGAACAAAATTTTGGAATAAAGGTAGCCAGAAAGCCATGACACTCCAAACCTCCCATACAACTTTTAATTTTCTCTACAATGCAGAGCAACAGCTGATGCAGATAAAGTGGTGAGCCTAGGGAGTATAAGTGAAGCAGAGGGTCAGTGGATCTCAATCCTCCTTCTCTAAAGCATGGTCTGTACTTAACAACTTACTTCTAGTAAGAGAGTGTGGCAGAAGTGTTTCAATATTAGATTACAAGAAGACTGTGGCTTCTATCTTGGGTATTCTCTCTCTCTCTCTCATCACTTACTCTGAGGTAAGAGGTGAATCAGTTTCCGTATTGTAAATATCCCTAGGAAAGGTCCACCTGGTGAGGAAATTTGGTCAAGAGTTATTGAGGAACTGAGGCCCACCGATAACTACATGAGTGAGCTTGGAAGTAGATTTTCTATCCCAAGTCAATCCTTGTGGTGAACACAGCCATGGCTGACAGCTTGACCAAGTTAAAACTTTTCAGCTAAGCTGTTCCTGGATTTCTAACCATCAGAAACTGTGTGAGACAGTAAATGTTTGGTTTTTTAGGCTGTTAAGTTGTGGGGCAATTTGTTGCACTTCAATGGAGATCTAATACGGAGTTTTTAAGGATCCCTAGAAGAGAAAACTGACCCTAAGGTTCTGACACTGGTAAAACCAAATATGATGAGAATTCATTGACACTGTCAAGACTTTGATAGAGATCTAGGAGTCTTCTCATATAAGTGGCTACAACCCCAAATATGTGTCTCTGGACAGGTTTTTCAGGATCTAGAGGTTCTGTAGGAGAAGCCAGATGTGAGTCAAGTTACTCTCTCTATCTGAGGCTACAAAAGTGATAATGCAAAAAGGGCTCCTCTCAGTGTTGCAGCAGAAAATTAGCAGATGGGGTTATACCCCTTCATGGAGCTGGGACAGTTAGCTCAAATATTTACTTATGTTCTGAAAGTTAATAGAGGAGGCAAATAAAAATAAAATTACACTTATTACTCACGCATTGAAAATCTTGTTATCTTACATTTCACATTTATGACAATAGTAAAAAATCCACTATCTGACTATTTTGTGCATTAATGGTGTATGCCTGGCAGTAATGAATGCCAAGGAGCAAGGTGAGAGTAACACACTAGCTGTGATGGTTAAGGTTACATGTCACTTTGGCTGGGCTATGATTCCTGGTGGTTTGACTGTTATGTAGTGATGTAATTTGGCAGTTATGTAATGATGTAGTCATCCTCCATTTTTCTTATCTGATGTGGTCATCCTCCATTGTGCATAATGCTGATTTTCACAGAACAACCTGGTCTTTGGAACATATCCATTTTGATAAGTGGGGAATGGGTGTACACCAAAAGGAACTTAGTAACAGGCTGTACTATGACCTAGAAGAACTCCTAAAGTATGTGGTTCTCTGATTTAGAATGACTGGTAGATATATATGTTAACTTTAAAATAACTTTTAAAACTTTAAAAATGTTCAAGTACAGCCTAAAAGGACTTCATAGAAAATAAAAATAATAGTGAGTTTTTATTTAAAAATCTGTATCAACTTCTGTTTGCTTATCCAGGATGTAAAGGGATGGGAAGAGTTTCGTCTTTACCTAAGTAAGCATCAGCAACAACAAAAAAGGTCTAATTTCAAATTCATGAACTTTTATTCCCTGAGAACTGAGATTTCACAGCAAGCAAATTGTTGAAAAACTAGGCAGAGACAGGTGCATGTAAGGAGAGAGGGAAAACACTCTAACAGGTGATTGACTCAACTGGATACTGGAAAGAAGAGTTCACCTGCAATAGTTGACAAATCAATAAAGCTGCATTCATATTAGTGGGTGGCGTGAGTAACTGGAGCTCTAAAAATTGGGGGACTCTGCATACTCTTGGAGAACTTTTTCCAGAAACTTCATAAGGAGCTCACAGAAAGGATTGTAGAGAATTTAAGTGTCTGTGGTAGATCTGGAGAAGGACAACATCAGGAGTATGCAAGGAGCATGGAACATGACCCATATTCATTTCCTTTATCTTCGTTATGAATCAGAAGCCCTAATAAGTAGAAATAAGAAAAGAATAAAACAAATTACTGTTATCATTAGGGTACTGATGAAAACTCATTACAGTTGGGAAAAGGTAATGGGAGAAAAAAGCTAAGCAGGAGGAGAAATATGAATAGATTCAGGACTAAAAACTATAGCTCTAAGAAGGGCAACTGATCTAATATGGTCACATACTGGAGATCCAGGGACATGGTGCCTATCTAAGAGCAAAGTCTAAATAGAACAAAGAACATCTCCATCAACCCTACTGCCAACTTAACAATATTTGAGTTACAAGTAATGTCAGGATACTGTTAATAAAGGAACATGAGAAGAACATGAGAAATCGAAGAGTTTTCTAAGGCAAAGCACAAAAGAAATACTTTAAGCTGAAAAGTGAAAAGACATTGCTTTGGCAAAGCAACCTCCATCTAAACACAAGGTAACACTACAGGAATTTGAAGCCTCATTGTACTGAGGCTAAACATTATACCAAGAACTTCAAATCCAGGCCAATTCCTAAACAGACTCAGAAATCCATACTAGCAGGAGAAAAGGCACATACATTTTCAAGCATTAAAAAAAAATTACCATGGACTATAGTATCGTACAAAAGATGCCCAGCTTTCAACAACAACAAAAAAATCACATGGCATTCAAAAAGCCAAGAAATACACTCTTAAGAAATAAAGCAATCATAAGAATTTGAATATAGGAAAAATCTGACAGGTAATTTAAATTAACTGTGATTAATTTTTTTTCCAGGTCCTGTAATCATGATGTCATCAATGTACTGGACCAGGTGAAGTATATGAGGTGGTGATATGGACAAGGGCTCTGGGGATTTACCCATGTTTCAGGGCTTCAAAGTTTATATAGGGTCACTATGAGTCAGAATCGACTCGATGGCAACGAGCAGAGGCAAGAGAGTAAAGAGCTACCATCTTTTTACACAAATAACGTGTACCATTTACATTTGCTTCTCCCTCCCCCTGTGAGGTAGTTTTGTAAGTGAGGATGCTAATTTTTTACAACATATAAAAGAAAAATTGGCTTAGTGCCACTTACAAGTATACCTCAAGGAGGGAGATATCATTGTGCAAACGTAGAAAGTGTGCATTATTTACGTCAAAATACGATAACGCAGCCCCTATTATGTAAATGGAAACCCTGGTGCCATACAGGTTAAGAGCTATGGCTGCTAACCAAAAGGTCAGCAGTTCAAATCCAGCAGGTGCTCCTTGGAAGCCCTATGGGGCAGTTCTACTCTGTCCTATAGGGTCGCTGTGAGTCTGAATTGACAGCAATGGGGTTTCTTTTTTTTTTTAACGTAAATGTTAATGGATTCTGAACAGCTAAAAATATCAAATGTTCATTATTCTGTGTAACAATATACTTGGTTTTTAAATGAAAAAGGAATGAAATGACTATAACTGAAGTAGTTAGAACATTTTTTCATCTTTTTTGGTTGTTGTATAGGCAAGATTGAGATTTTTCAGTTAGAAAATTCTTTTAGGAATAGCAAGATGCTGGTAAGCTGAAATATTTGAAGTATTAAAACCATTTTAAAAAAGATTTAAAAGGTTTCAGGGGCTGATAAAAATAAACTTGCGCACAAATATATTTATCCCATATTACCTAACCCCTCACGATAGCAAAACAACAAAAATAACAAATAATTATTTCTAATCCATCTAAATAAAATAAATTAAAATTATACACGTATGCAAACATATATAATATATATTTACTTATTTATTAGTCATTGTTCTTGACATAGCAACCCTCTAGGACAGGGTAGAACTGCTCCATAGGGTTCCCAAGGAGTACCTGGTGGATTCAAAGTGCCAACTTTGGTTAGCAGCTGTAGCTCTTAAATACTATGCCACATGTAAGTATCTGTGTGTGTATGTGTGTATATATGTGTATATATATATGTGAAGACCTAAAATGCCATTCAGTGGGACCAGTTACAGAATATATGTGAAGACCTAAGATGCCATTCAGTGGGACCAGTTACAGAGTTCTTTGGATAAGAGCCCTTTAAATAAGTCCTTTTCTCTGCCTGTATAAAGTATAAACGAGAAGTCTAATAATACGTATGTATAAAAAAGGTATCAAGCTCAGGGATTTAGGGACCAAAAAAACTTCTAAAATATAATATTAACAAAAATGAAAAAAATTTTTAAATTAAGATGTTATGTTCTTTACACCCTCAGTAAAACAACTATAAATCATGTTAGGTTTTTGTTCCCCTAAGGATATCACACTGGGTTTTTTAAGGATATCAAGTAATATTACATATGTTTATCCTCTCTGTCTCATAATCAGTTTGTAGATAAAATTATATAATGCATTTCATATTCATTTTGATATAATTCTGTATATTCTATTTAAAATTATATCCTGAATCATATTTTCTGAAGATTGTCACTTTGTGGAAGCAATTTTATCTCAACAAATAATGCGTTTACTCCAACTAGCCAACTTAATATTGTATTCAATTTTATGCAAATAAGAAGAAAGTCTATGTCACAACCTTTTGAAAATTTATCTCCAAATATGATTGTGTTGTAAATGACCCCTATTAAACCAGGGATACTACAGCATGGTTCAATTGTTGTGCACATTCTCAACGTATTTATTTTTCTGTATGATGTAAGACTCTGGGCATAGGCTTTGAAAATTGTGTGCAATTTCAGACCAAAGCAGCTTTATATGAAGGATGAATTCGTATGAGGCAGCCTTATAATGAATGCTTTAAATTACTCTGAGCCCTGCAAATGAGAAGCCCTACTTTCTTTGCAGTCTCTTGAGAACTCATTAAGACAGCAAACATGTTTTTGAGAAGAACCCAAATCATATGCAGAATACACTGGCCCTTGTATCAAGGAGATCTGCTGCCGAGGAAAATAGTATAGCTTTTCAGTTAGGAAGTGGCATTAGAGATACATTTCAACACAGTGATTCTCTCCACTAGGACTAAAAATTCTCACTGCTGGATTTGGGTCTAAGTTAATTGATCCCCTATGTTGGTCTTTAATGATGTGTGCCTCATTATAACCCAGCGCACAGAATGTGAGGCTATGAGGAGATTTATTGATACATACTGAAGTACAAAGACAATAAAATCCAATTTTTTTTTCCCTGAATTCAAATACTTTGAATAGGGCAAAGCAAACACTATCTAGGCATTAATTGAAACCTAAAAAAAGAATATATCATCGTCCTAAGCGTTTCAGACACATTTAAATTTTACTTGTACAATATCAAATCTCAAAGTGGGTTAGAAAAAATATCTTACAACATTAAAGTTCAAATAGGAGCTGTCGATGTTTTCATTATTCAAACAATTCATCAAGCAACCAATAAACAAATTAATTTAGAGTAGTGGAAAGAGCTTTGGGATTGTATTCAGAACCTGAACCCTAGGCACACATCTGTACTTCCACAGCATCAAGGCCTTCTCTAAAACGATTAATAATAATAATGACCATACAGTGCAATTACACAGGGCTTGTGAAATAATACAAGAAATTCTTGTTGCTCTTACCGATAATATCACACAAACTGTGCCTCACACAATTCATGAATGGTGAGGTAATGCATGCTAAAGTGCTTAGAAAATTAATGTTGTTGTTAGGCGCCATCGAGTCAGTTCCAATTCATAGTGACCCTGTGAACAACAGAGCTAAACTCTATCTGTCTCTGCGCCATAATCACAATCGTTGTTATGCTTCAGCCTGTCGTTGCAGCCATTGTGTCAATCCATCTTGTTGAGGGTCTTCCTCATTTTTGCTGACCCTCTCCTTTACCAAGCATCATGTCCTTCTCCAGGGACTCACCCCTCCAGATAACTTGTCCAAAGTATATGAGACGAAGTCTCACCATCCTTGTTTCTGAGGGACATTTTGGCTGTCCTTCTTCCAAGACCATAATTCAATGGCTTCAATTCTTCTTCCATCTTCGTTATTCATTGTCCAGCTTTCTCATGAATATGAGGCAATTGAAAATACCATGGCTTGGGTCAGGTGCACCTTAGTCCTCAAGGTGACATCTTTGCTTTTTAACACTTTAAAAAAGTCTTTTGCAACAAATTTACCCAATACAATGCATCATTTGATTTCTTGGGTGATGCTTCCATGGGCATTGATTGTGGATCCAAGTAAAATGAAATCTTGACAACTTCAATCTTTTCTCCAGTTGTCATGATGTTGCTTAATGGTACAGTTGTGAAGTTTTTTTTGTTGTTGTTTTTTTGTTTTTATTTTGAGGTGCAACCTATACTGAAGGCTGTAGACTTTGATACTCATCAGTAAATGCTTCAAGTCTTCTTTACTTTAAGCAACTAAGCTTGGGTCACAGGTTGTTAACGAGTCTCCTTCCAATCCTGATGCCTCATTCTTCTTCATATAGTCCAGCTTCTCAGGTTATTTGCTCAGATACAGATTGAATAAGTATGGTGAAAGGATACAACCCTGATGTACACCTTTCCTGACTTTAAACCACGTAGTATTCCTTGTTCTGTTTGGACAACTGCCTCTTCATCTGTGTACAGGTTGAGAATAAACATAATTAAGTGTCCTAGAATTCTCATTCTTCACACTGTTATTTATAATTTGTTATGATCCACACAGTCGAGTGCCTTATGCATATTCGGTAAAACAGATAAACATATTTCTACTATTCTCTGATTTCAGCGAAGAGCCATCTTGGACATCAGCAATGATATTCTGAATTCTGCTTGAATATCTGGCAATTCGTTGTCGATGTACTGCCACAATCATTTTTGAATGATCTTCAGCAAAATTTTACTTGCATGTGATGCTAGTGATATTGTTTGATAATTTCCACATTCTGTTGGATCGCCTTTCTTTGGAATGGGTACAAATATGAATCTCTTCCAGTCAGTTGTCCAAGAAGCTGTCTTCCAAATTTCTTGACATACATGTCCACTGCTGCATGCATTTGTTGAAACATCTCAGTTGGTATTCGTTGTCAATTCCTGGAGCCTTGTTTTTCACCGCTCCCTTCAGTGCCTCTTGGACTTCTTCCTTCGGTACCAATGGTTCTTGATCATATGCTACCTCCTGAAATGATTGACCATAGACCAATTCTTTTTGGTATAGTGACTCTGTGTATTCCTTCAGCCTTAATGCTTCATGTGTCCTTCAATATTTTCCCTGTAGAATTCTTCAATAGTGCAATTCGAGGCTTGAATTTTTCTTTAGTTCTTTCAGCTGGAAGAATGCCAAGCACATTCTTTCCTTTTGGTTTTCTAACTCCCGATCTTTGCACATTTCATTATGATACTTTAAATTGTCTTCTCTAGCCATCCTTTGAAATCTTCTGTTCAGCTTTGACTTCATCATTTCTCCTGTTCACTTTAGCTACTTGACTTTCAAGACCAAGATTCATAATCTGTTCTGACACTCATTTTGGTTCTTTCCTTCTTTCCTGCCATTTTTTCTAAAAATCTTTTTTAAATTGCAGTTTAGATGAAGGTTTACAGAATGAAATAGTTTCTCATTAAACAATACACATATTGTTTTGTGACAGTGGTAGTCAACTCCACCACATGTCAACACTATCCCCTTCTTGACGTTGGGTTCCTCATTACCAGCTTTTCTGCCCCCTCCTGCCTTCAAGTTCTTGCCCCTGGGCTGGTTTGCCCATTTAGTATGGTTTTGTTTTATGCACTGTCTAATCTTTGCCTGAAGGGTGAACCTCAGGAGTGACTTCATTACTGAACTGTAAGGATGTCCAGGGACCATACTCTCTCGTTTCTCCAATCTCTGTCAGACCACTAAGTCTGGTTTTGTGTGTGTGTGTGTGTGTGAGTTAGAATTTTGTTCTACATTTTTCTCCAGGTTTGTCCAAGACTCTCTACTGTGATCCATGACAGAGCAGCCAGTGGTGGTAACCATCTTTCTTGCCTTTTTAATGACTTTTTGCTTTATTCGTGTATGATGTCATTGATATCATTTCACAACTCTTCTTGTCTTTGGTCATTAGTGCTCAATTCATCTAAACTACTCTTGAGATGGTCTCTAAATTCAGGTGGAATATACTCAAGGTAGTACCTTGGTTCTCATGGATTTGCTCTAATGTTCTTCAGCTTCTACTTGAACTTGCGTATGAGTAATTGACGACATGTTCAATAGTCAGCCCCCGACCTTGTTCTGACTGATGATATTGAGCTTCTCCATCATGTCTTTCCACAGATGTACTTAATTTGATTCCTGCATATTCCATTTGGGGAGGTTCACATATATAGTCCCTGTTTATGCTGTTGAGAAAAGGTATTTGCAATGAAGAAGTTGTTGTTGATCTTGCAAACTTCTATCATGCAATTTCCAGAGTCCTTTTTATGATCAAGGCCATATTTCCCAACTATCAATCCTTCTTCCTCATTTCCAACTTTTGTATTCCAATGACCAGTAATTATCAATGTTTGATCAATATCAGAGTGCAGAAGTTTGTAAAAATCTTCAATTTCCTCATCTTTGGCATTAGTAGTTGGTGCGTAAATTCAAATAGTAGTCATATTAACAGGTCTTCCTTATAATCATGTGAATATGCCTGTCAGTTCGTCACACTGTGATAGCTTGCATGTTGCTGTGATGCTGGAAGCTATGCCACCAGTATATCAAATACCAGCACTGTCACCCATGGTGGACAGATTTCAGCAGAGGTTTCAGACTAAGACAGACTAGGAAGAAGGACCTGGCAGTCTCCTAAAAAAAATTGGCCAGTGAAAACCTTATGAATAGCAGCAGAACATTGTCTGATATAGTGCCAGAAAAATGAGTCCCTCAGGTTGGAAACACTCAAAATACAACTGGGGAAGAGCTGCCTCCTCAAAGTAGAGTTGACCTTAATGATCTAGATGGAGTAAAGCTTTTGGAACCTTCATTTGTGATATGGCATGACTCAAAACAGGATGAAATAGCTGCAAACATCCATTACTAGTTGGACCATGGGATGTACGAAGTATGAATCTAGGAAAATTAGAAGTCATCAAAATTAAATGGAATGCATAAACATTGATATCCTAGGTATTAGTGAATTGAAATGCACTGATACTGGTCATCTGGAATCAGACAAACATGTGGTCTACTATGCCAGGAATGACAAGTTGGAAAGGAATGGCATTATGTTCATAGTATAAAAGAACATTTCAAAAGATCTATTCTGAAATAAAATGCTGTCAGTGATAGTATAATATCCATACACAAATTACATATCCTTTACTAAGTATGTTCATATAGTCCTTCATTAGTTTAATAATTCATTTAGTAATTTATACATATTTAATAATTTTATACATTTAATAAGTGGAAGGGGTCATATAGGAAAGCAGTTCTTATTCCAAAGACATTGTTCTTTTCTACACACCAATATGAGGAAAGAAAACAATTCTCTAATTCATTTTAGTCTTGGAAGCAGGGTCATTGCTCTTGACTAAAATTTGTTCTCCTTGTTCTGGGAAGGTAGTATTTTTTAAGAATTGTACTATTCTCAAAGAAGATGCACACAGAGATGATTAGAAAAAATGGTGATGCCTTCCCACTTACCATAATCAAAAACTCTCAAAAATCTAAGACAAAATGCAGACACATATTTTTCTCACATGTGGGCAGAATGTAAGCTAGGATGAATAGATATAATTGTCTAAACTCAAGAAGAATGGGACTGTGGGATGGCATCAGCAGGATTGAAAGAGTAAGGACCTCCAAAAAATCTGCACCTCACTAAAATTAATTAGAACACTAGCAAAAAAAATAACAAAATTGACTCTTTCAAAAATCTAGAAAATAATCAAGTGCTTCCAACAATCTGAGACGTGATTAAAAAAAAAAAAAAAAAGACTGAGTCTTGGTAAAAACAGGGAATTTTGTGACATTTTAACAAGCCCTTTTCCCATATCCCTCCCTCTGCCTAGCTCTAAAGTAACTCAAAACCAACAGCCCCACAATCCCAATGAAAACCACCAGCCTGGAAAGCACTTGTAGGGCTATCTGCATGCCCAGAAAAGACCTGAGAATTATCTAAGTTCTCACCTCTGGCTGACCTTGAGACTCTGCAGAATCAGGTTAAGGCAGATGGCACACTGCCAGTCTGAGCATTAAAGGCATGCCCCAATAGACACACAGAGCACCTTGGTGAAGGCTGGTAGAATTATTAGTTCCAAGTCTTTAAGGAATTAACTCTCCAACCATTAGCCCATCATTAAATTAACCAAGCAGAAACTTCAGCTTCAACATACAACAAAGAATAGAGATTTTCCAGAATTTGCTCAGGTAATACACTAAACAAACACACACCAATGGAAGCAACAACAGCAAATACTAGTGAGGGGTGGAGAAAGTGTAGTAAATTCGGATATCCAGAAATTCCACACTATATTATTTAAAAAGTTCTAGTTCAACAAAAAATTATGACATATGGAAAGAAACAAGAATGTATGACCCATACTCTGGGGGAGGAGCAGGGAATGGCCTTTGGAACTATTTTTGAGTAAACCCAGATGTTGGACTTACCAGACAAAGATTTAACCAGATATTTTAATAAGCTATTTTAAATAAGCTCTAAGAACTAAAGGAAACCATGTCTGAAAAAAAAAAAAAAAGAAAATATAAGAAAAATGTCTAACCAAATACAGAGAACATCAATAAAGGGTTAGAAATTATTTTTCAAAAAACAGAGAGAGAGAACAAAACAGAAATTCTGGAATTGAAAAACTTCAATAGCTAAAATAAAAACTTCACTGTCAAAGCTCAAGGGCAGATTTGAACTGGCAAAAGAAAGGATCAGAAAAGTTAAAGATAGGTCAAATGAAATCATCCAGTCTGAGGGAGAAAAGAAAGAAGAAAAGTAAACAGAGCCTCAGAGACTTGTGGGACATCATCAGCTGAACCAACACACCAAAAAAAAAAAAAAAAAAAGCCAACCCCACTGCCATTGACTTGATTTCAAGTTATAGCTACCCTATAGGACAGAGTAGAACTGCCCTGTAGAGTTTCCAAGGAGCACCTGGAGGATTTGAACTGCTGAGCTTTTGGTTAGCAGCCATAGCACTTAACCACTACACCACCAGGGTTTCCAAATCAACAGAAAAAAAAATATATATATATATATTTTTTTTACAGAAGCATAATGGAAATCCCAGAAGGAGAGGAGAAAAAGAAAAGCTGTAAAAAATATATACATATATATTTGAAGAAATAATCACCCAAACCTTCCCAAATCTGATGGAAAACGTTAATCTATACATCCAATAAGCTCAATGAACTCCAGGTAATATAAACTCCAAGAGATCCACACAGAGACACATTATAACTTAACTTTTGAAAGCCAAGTCAGAGAATCTTAAAAATGGAGAGAGAGAGAGAGAGAAAAAAGCAACTTATAATTTACAAGCAATCCTCAATAACAATGACATCTGATTATGCAGCAGAAACCATGAAGGCTAGAAGGCAAGGGGGTGATATATTCATATCGAAAAAAAAAAAAAAAAACAGGAACTGAGAAACTTTGTCTTTACCAAACCCCTTGTTGTGCCATTGAGTCAGTTCCAACTCATAGCGACCCTGTGTACGACAGAAGGAAACACTGCCCAGTCCTGCACCATCCTCATAATCATTGCTATATTTGAACCTATTGTTGCAGCCACTGTGTTAATCCATCTCCTTGAGGGTCTTCTTCTTTTTTGCTGACCCTCTACTTGACCAAGCCTGATGTCCTTCTCCAGGGGCAGGTCCTTCCTGATAGCATGTCCAAAGTATGTAAGATGATGTCTCGCCATTCTCTCTTCTAAGGAGCATTCTGGTTGTACTTCTTCTAAGACAGATTTGTTCATTCTTATAGCAGTCCATAGTATATTCAATATTATTCACAACAGTACAATTCAAAGGCATCAATTCTTCTTAGGGCTTCCTTATTCATTGTCCAGCTTTCACATGCATATGAGGCAATTGAAAACACCATGGCATGGGTCAGGCACACCTTAGTCTTCAAGGTGACATCTTTGCTTTTTAACACTTTAAAGAGGTCCTTTGCAGCAGATTTGCCCAATGCGATGCCTCATTTGATTCTTGACTGCTGCTTCTGTGGATGTTGATTGTGGATCCAAGTAAAATGAAATCCTTGACAACTTCAATCTTTTCTTCATTTATCATGGTGTTACTTACTGGTCCAGTTGTGAGGGTTTTTGTATTCTTTATGTAGAGGTGTAATCCATACTGAAAGCTACGGTCTTTGATCTTTATCAGTAAGTGCTTCAAGTCCTGTTTCAGCAAGCCAGGTTATATCATCTGCATAACTCAGGTTGTTAATGAGTCTTCTTTCAATCCTGATGCCATGTTCTTCTTCATATAGTCCAGCTTCTCAGATTATTTGCTCAGCATACAAATTGAATGTTTAAAGGATACAACCCCGACGCACATCTATCTTGACTTTACACCATGTGGTATTCCCTCATTGTGTTCGAACAACTCCCTTTTGATCCATGTATAAATTCCTCATAAGCACAATTAAGTGTTCTGGAATTCCCATTCTCCACAATGTTATCCATAATTTTTTATGATCCTCACAGTCAAATGCCTTAGCATATTCAATAAAACACAGGTAAACATCTTCCTGGTATTAGATTTCAAAGGGTGGCTTGAGAATACAAAGTGTTATGATGACATATGCAAAGACCTGGAGATAGAAAACCAAAAGGGAAGAACATGTTCAGCATTTCTCAAGCTGAAAGAACTGGAGAAAAAAATTCAAGCCTCAAGTTTCAATACTGAAGGATTCTATGGGGAAAATACTAAACAACACAGGAAGCATCAAAACAAGATGGAAGGAATACACAGAGGCACTATACCAAAAAGAATTGGTCAATGTTCAACCATTTCAGGAGGCTACATATGATCAGAAACTGATGGTACTGAAGGAAGAAGTCCAAGCTGCCCTGAGGGCACTGGAGAAAAACAAGGCTCTGGGAACTGACGGAATACCAATAGATGTTCCAACAAATAGATGCAGTGCTGGAAGTGCTCACTTGTCTATGCCAAGAAATTTGGGAGACAGCTGTCTGACCAACTGACTGGAAGAGATTCATATTTATGCCTATTCCCAGGAAAGGTGGTCCAACAGAATTCAGAAATTATCAAACAATATCATTAATATCACATCCAGCCAAATTTTACTGAAGATCATTCAAAATAGCTGCAGCAGTAAATCGACAGGGAACTGCCAGAAATTCAAGATGGATTTAGAAGAGGACGTAGAACCAGGGATATCATGCTGATGTCAGATGGATCCTAGCTGAAAGCAGAGAATACCAGAAAGATATTTACCAAATCTAGAGTACAAGAAACATAAAAGGAAGCCTTTTGGGCTAAAATAAAAGGACACTAGAAAGTAACTCAAGTCCACAAGAAGAAATAATGAGCACTGACAATGGTAACTGCATAGGTAAATGTAAAAGAGAGTATCAATATATCTTTGTTTGTAATATGTTTTCTTCTATCTTATTTAAAAATCAAACACATAAAACAATAATTATAAATATGTTGATGGCATATAAAGTGTAATTTGTACAAATATAAAAAACAAAGTAGCAGGGAGAGAATTAAGTTATATTGGTGAAAGAATTTTATAGCATCAGAATTAAGCCAGTGTTAATTTAAGTGTGATTATTTTAAGTTAATATGTTATCTATATCCCCAAGATAACCACTAAGAAAGTAACTCAAACATATATAGTGAAATAAACAAGGGAATTAAAATTGTACACTATAAAATAGATATTTAACAGAAAAGAAGATGGTAATGGAACAAAAAAGACATAAGGCATATTATAGAAAACAACATTAAAATGGCAGGCATAAATTCTATAGTATCAGTAATAATATTAAATATAAATAGACTAAACCCTTCAATTAAAAGGCAGAGATAGGTAAAATGAAATAAAAATGATCCAAATATATGCTCTCTACAATGCTGTCTACAATAAAAAAAAATAATAATAGATACACTTTAAATCCAAAAATAGATGGAAAATTACAAAAAAAAGAAAAAAAAACTTGTCATCAAGTTGATTCCGACGCATAGCAACCCTATAGGATAGAGTAGAGCCACCCCATAGAGTTTCCAAGGAGCACCTGGTGGATTCAAACTGCTGACCTTTTGCTTAGCAGCCATAGCTCTTGACCACTATGCTACCAGGTTTTCCAGATGGAAAATTAGAGGATGAAAAAAGTTATACAATACAAAGAAGGGCCCAAAGAGAGCTAGAGTTGCCATACAAAATGTCAGACAAAGTAGACATTTTGACCAAAGTAGTTACTGTTAAAAGTGTCAGTTCATTAAGACGATGCAACAGTTATAAACAGATAGACAGACACCTAACCATAAAAACCCATTGCCATCTAGTCTGTTTCCACCTATGGCAATTCCGTGTATTACAGGGTAGAACTATTCCATAGGGTTTTCTTGGCTATAATCTTTGTGGAAACAGATCACCAGGCATTCTCCGTGACATCTAAATACAGTTCTCCCCAACATGCATGAAGCAAAAATGTTCGGAAATAAACAATTCAACAACATTTGAAGACTTTAATACTCCACATTCAAAAGCAGATAAAGCAGTTAGCCTGATCATCAGAAAAGCAATAGTAGACTTAAATAACAGTATAAACTGACTAGACCTAAGAGACACCTATACAACTCTCCATTCAGTAACAGCAGCACAATGTACATCTTCTCAATTACAAGTGGATCAGTCTCCAGGATAAACAAAATGTTACCACATACATACAGTGTAATAGTGTTCAGCCATAAAAAGCAATAAAGTAACGATACATGTTACGACATGGATGAAACTTAAAACATTATGTTAAGCGAAAGAAGACAGACACAAAAGGCTACATATTGTAAGATACCATTTATATGACATGTCCAGAAAAACAAAACTATAGAGACAGAAAGTACGTTACTGCTTGTCAGGACCTGGATGAGAGAAAGAAGTCTAACTACTAATGTGCAGGGAGCTTCTTTTTGAGGTTATCAAAATGTTCTAGATTTAGATATTGATGATTATTGCACTACTTTATGAGTATTCTAACCCACTGAATTGTACACTTTAGTAAGGTGCTATATGAATTATATCTCAATAAAAAAATAGCCCTTAAATTACAGGCATTAGAAACAGCACTGTCAAAATTATCTATCTATATCTATCTATCTATGATCTATCTATCTATCTATGATCTATCTATCTATCTATGATCTATCTATCTACCTACCTACCTACCTACCTACCTACCTACCTACCTACCTACCTACCTACCTACCTACCTACCTACCTACCTATCTATCTATCTATCTATCTATCTATCTATCTATCTATCTATCTATCTATCTATCTATCTATCTATCATCTAGGTACCTATGTATCTATCTATCTATTCTACTTTCTTTTAATGAACATTGAGTATTTGTTTTCTAGGACATATGGCACAGTATAAAGTAGTAGAATACAGGCTGAAAACATGAGTTAAGATTAGCTTTTGGAAACCCTGGTGGTGTAGTGGTTAAGAACTCTGGCTGCTAACCAAAAGGTCTGCAGTTTGAAACCACCAGGCAGTCCTTGGAAACTCTATGGGGAAGTTCTACTCTGTCCTACAGGGTCATTATGAGTCGGAATCAACTCCATGGCAATGGGTTTGGTTTTTTCTTTTTTTTTTAAGTAGCTTGAGTACCATGATAATTAATTTAATCCTTATAAAATGGTGAATTTTCAAAGAATTTAATTGGAAAAGTTATACAAATAGATTCATTTTGAGATAGATAACTTTTGCAATAGTGCTTAAGATGGATTAAAAAGGAATGCATACAGACAGTTAATACGCTAGCGCATATGGATATTTTAATTATTATTGATTAATATTGAATGTGCTCAAGTGTTGTATCACACTACAAGTGGTTCAGTAATTCAATAGGCAGTCTTTGACTGTAGGGAAATTAAGTGCATCTTATAACATCAGGGGCCAAGTTTTGTTAAGAACAATAGTTCTGGGAGCACTGTTACGTCCATAAAGACACTGATCAACCTGGGAATGACCTTTGTAAAACACTAGAACAACTTAATATAATTTTTTTTAACATGTTAGAAAAACATCTAGTGTTGACCAAGTTGCAGAGTGCAACTGCTATGAGTTCTTACCTTCTCCATTCTCTGCCTGAACTAGTAAGAACATAACATTACACCACAATTGTATTCAGGCCTTAGAGTTCTGTGAAACCAATTCAATCATTTATTCAACAAATACTTATGGAGCTCTTTTCGTTTGCTAGGCACTATATGGGGTGGGGATGCTAAGATGGTGGAAACCCTGGTGGTGTAGTGATTAAGTGCCACGGCTGCTAACCAAAGGGTCGGCAGTTTGAATCCACCAGGAGCTCCTTGAAAAATCTATAGGGCAGTTCTACTCTGTCCTGTAGAGTCGCTATGAGTCGGAATCGACTCAACGGCACTGGGTTTGGTTTTGGTTTATGCTAAGATGCGGAAACTCTGGTGGCAAAGTGGTTAAGAACTATGGCTGCTAACCAAAATGTTGGCAGTTTGAATCCACCAGGCACTCCTTGGAAACCATATGGGGCAGTTCTACGCTGTCCCTTAGGGTCGTTATCAGTCGTGAGCTTACTAGATGGTGGGGAAAACAAATATTAATTAAATAATCACACTTACGAATGTGTATTTATAAAAAGAGATGCATATTCTGAGGGACATACTCTACAATTTCATGAGAGTATATAGGAATCTAGTATGGTCAGACTCTTATCAGGAAATGCTCTCTGGGAAACTGTCGATCAAACAGAGATTTTAAGAATGGCTAGGAGACCTTGCAGGGATATAAAGCTGAAAGGGAACGGAAGTCAGTAGGAGCATGGGAGGGTGATGAGAACAGTGATACTTCAACAGCTACATGCTGCTGTTTCAGGTACAAATTGGCTGCCAGATGACCAGCCTGTGCAAATGACATTGCCACCAAAGCCTGTAACGATTCAGAGGATAAAACAAGAACTCGCACATGGAAATGAGTATCCTGCCTCTACCAGGAGGTCACAGAAAGGTCTCCCTTGAGCCAGATACCATCTTGAGAAGTCAGAAAGGGAGAGGAGCTCTGATAGTGAGCTGAAGCTTGGATTGCCTGACTACCTATGCATAATAAGGCTGCTTTAAACCAGAAGAGATTGAAATACTTTCAGTTACCACATTTATGTTTTTCCTTCCTGGAATAGTCTCATAGATGCCAAAGTATCTGATTAGTGTTTGCAGTGATCAGGATGTAGATGGCACCAATGTGGGAGGGACAGAGGGTGGTTTAAGTGGATAATACTAACCTTAAATAAGGAGGCGATTTTACATGAAGGGATACAATTTATGATGAGGGCACAGGTATTAGAATAAAGAGAACACAGTGTATCAGGATTCAGTCAGGAAAACAAAGACCACACAAGTAATTTGAACAGAGAACATTACTACAGGTTATCGACTTAAAAAGTATTGGCTGACTATAATGAGCAGAGATAATAATTTTAAGAAGCAGCTATCAACTTCAGTGCTGGGGAAACAAAGGAAGTGTTTGGAGTTATCAAAACCTAGAAGCTTGGAGCAGGAACCTTGTAGAGCTGGGACCTAGACCACTGAAGAGGAGGTGCTCCTCAGCTGCTATTGGAACCCAACAAACTCAGAAGGAAGGCTCCACGGAACAAGGGCTCAGATCTCTGAAAAAAAAGTACTACTTGGCTATTAATCAAAAATTAATGGTACATCTAAAAAGCCAACACGGTGTTGTTTCTACGAGTGTTTAAAAAGAGCAACAAAATACAAAAAACTGGGCATTGGAATCATCTGCCCCTAGAACAAACTCTTATTGCTAAGGCAAACAACAATTAAAAAACAAAAAAAAAAAAAACCCATTGCCTTGGAGTCCATTCCGGCTCACAGTGACCCTGTAGGACGGGGGAGAACTTTCCCATAAGGTTTCCAAGAAGCGGCTGGTGGATTCAAACTGCCGACCTTTTGGTTAGCAGCCGAAATCTTAACCACTACACCACCCAACAAGGTTACTGGGACATTATTGATGGAATCGGTAAGGAACACAGAAAGAATACGGCTCCCCCTTCCTTTCTCCAGCCTCTAGGTCTCCCTCTAACACCCCCTATTGACAGAACTGAACAGACACCCAGCTGGCAAAGAGAAACATAAGTTTGCTGAGACCAGGCCCCACCATCACTGAGCAGAATATACAAGAGAGGGTTTGGAGTTAAAAGATAACAGTTTAATGAGTGGTATACTTACCACCCACACTATTAGGGACTAGCCGGATTAAAATTTTACATTCATATGTGCAAAGCTTTGTAGCTTCTGTATTTTCCTGTAGGAGATTAGATTTTTTCCCCCATAAACCTACATGGCAGGCAAAGTTAATAAGAATTTATGATTCTGCAACTGAGGCAAATTTCCCATCTGTGGAAAAACTGTAATTAAGACAAAAGGTCTTGCAAACGGAAATATAGGTTGGTGAAAGTGTTATTAGTTTATGAGAACTAAAGCATGAACTTTGAAAATTATTCTACTTCAAAGACACATTTCTTATAAAGAACTCAAAGAAGAGCAGAATTTTACACATTTTTTTTTTATTCCAGACACACAAGGACATCTTTCTGAGAATATTCAAAATGACCAAGTTCTGAAATTAAAGCTTCTCAATGATTTTAGGAGTTTCTGAAAAAGGCGGTGAAGCCGAATAAGGATATAGATGACCTTGTTCTAAAGGCACTGAAAGGGATAATCTTAACTTCAATTTTTTTTTTCATGAAAAGGGAATAATAATGGGAAAAAACTCGACTAAGAGAATCCTTTTGAAATGCTTCCTTTTATTAGGAAAATTGACTTCCAGTCCATAGAATTAAACTCTTTTGTTTTTGTTAGGTGCCGTTGAGTCAGTTTAAACTCATAGCAACCCCAGGTGACAGACAAGAACTGCTCCGTAGGGCTTTCATGGCTGCAATCTTTATGGAAGCAGATCACCAGGTCTTTCAGCTAGATTTGAACTGCCAACCTTTTCAGTTAGTACCTGAGTGCTTAACCATTTGAGCCACCAGCTCTTCTTAATTGAATTAATTAGCTAATTAAACTCTACAGAAAAAAAAAAAAAAACTCTAGTTGTCCACAAATATCGAAATCGACTCGACGGCAATGGTTTTTAAATGGGATTTTCTATCACACATAACAGCACTAACATTTTCTTGGTTTTATCACTTAATTATCTATTGCCACAATGATCATGGGTAACAGTCTCCCCCTCTAGAAAAAGTAATGCCTTGAAACATCAACTATTTATCATTTTTCATGAATCTATGGATTGGCTGGAATGTTCTACTCATCTGGACCAGGTTCAGCTAATCTTACAATGTGAGTGTTTGTAGTCAGCTAGAGCACTGTCTGAGAGCTGGCAGGTCTGGGGTGGCCTTGGTTTGGAAGAATCAGCTCTCTTCCACGTATCTCTCGTATCCTTTTGGCAGGTCAGACTGAACACATTTTCATGGTAGTGGCAGGGGCTCAAGAAAGAAAGCCCTTGTTTGCATTGAGCTTGTTACTCTCATTTTGGCCCAAACAAGTTATCTGGCCAAGCCCAGAGTCGGTGCGGGAGGGTGCTATCAAAGATGTTGAAAACAGGGAGGTGTAATAAATTGGGACCATAATACAATAAATGTTTTGCAGTTCACTCTCTGGCCACAAATATTAATATTTCTCCCACATAAAAATTTTGTTCACCTCTATCTCAGAATCACCAAAGACTCATCCAATTTCAACATTCAGTTTGATGTCCAGGATGTCTCGATCTATGGTGAGTCCAGCTATTTGCTTGAGGACTTATAAGGTAAAAATATAGTTCATCTTTATCTTATATACACAATGTACAAAGACAAATAGTTGTAAGTCAACGATAAGAATCACCCCCATTAGAAAAGAGAAAGATGGGAGACACATAGCAATCCTGTTCCACAGAAATTATGAAATGCTTATGGGAAAAAAAATTACTCACTCCTCTTGTATTTGGGTTGCTGAATATTCCTTGATAAGGCCAGATCATGTTCCTTGGTTTTGGCTTTCTCAACAGAGTTCTCTATGGCTGTTGAACTTACACCTTAGGACATTCTTCCTTTCTCATCATTCTCTTTAGCCATTTGTAAAAAGGGCATTGATAAACTGGTTTTTGGACAACATTCTTAGCCTGCTTCCTGCTTATAGGAAGCTGGAGTCCCACAGGCTTTTTTTTTTTTTTATCATTTTGAACAATCTCAGCCCCTTTTATCCTAAGCTGGCAACATTTTTGCCAATACACCCTTCAAAAAATACTGTAGATTCAATGAGTCATTCCATTCCACCCTATGAACCAAAAGCCATTCACGCAATTATTTTTGAGACCCGACTCTCAACCAGAGTTTCAAAAGTGCTGTCTGGTTTCTTCTTGATGCTAATAGTAAAACGTGAGAGGAGAGACATAAACCAAAGGAAGGGCTATAAAACAAATGTGAGGCAGGACTTGATGGTTTTGAAAATGCTCAGCCTCTACAAGAGGCAAATGGTGAAAAAATTAAGAAATAGCTTCTGAGCAATATCAAATCCAGGGTACTGCCGGGAGAAATTGGTCCATGGGTAAAGTCAAGGGAGTGACTATAAAATCCTTTGTTTAGATGTCAGAAAGACTAAATTCACTAAGAATGTACCTCAGAGAGCCTCTCAACCAAACAATAGAGCTTCTAGGAATTTAAGGGCATCATTGTACCTTAGCCATCTTAGACGTAGCCCAAGGGAGAAGTGGGCTTATCTTGAAGAGCTTTATGCCTGTGACTTTGTTTAATGAAACATTCCCCAGCCCTGAGTTAACAGCTCAGCTGCTCACTAAAAAGTTGACAGTTCTAATCCACCAGCCACTCCTTGAAAACCCTATAGGGCAGTTCTATTCCGTTTTATGGGGTTGCTATGAGTCGGAATTCACTCGACGGCAACCGGTTTTTTTTTTTAAGATTCATAGAAAGGAGCCCTGGTGGCACAGTGGCTAAGTGCTTGGCTGTTAACTAAAAGGCTGGTGGCTCAAACCCATGAGCCACTCTGCAGGAGAAAGGTGTGGCAGTTTGCTTCCGTAGAGATTACAGCCTCGGAAAACCTATGGGGAAGTTCTACCGTTTCCTGTAGTGCTGCTATGAGTTGGATTCGACTATATGGCAACAGCTTTGGTTTCATAAAATTCACAGAAAGGAGCCCTGTTAGCTCAATTGTTAAGCTCTCAGGTGCTGTGGAAAGGCTGGCAGTTCGAACCCACCCAGTGGTTCTGTGGGAGAAAGACCTGATCATCTGCTTGCATAAAGCTTACAACCAAGAAAATCCTATGGGGCAGTTCTGCTCTGTCACATGGGGCTGCTATTAGTTGAAATCAACTCGATGGCACCTAACAACAATAAATATACTAAGAAGTGGATTAATCCATATACTATTTTTTATTTTATTGGAAGAAATTAAAATTGAGCCTTCACATATTAACTGCACAATCACCTCTCTGTGAAGTCTTCCCCAACTTCCCTTATTTTATATCAGAAACTCCTTCCTCTAGTACCTGAACAAACCTTAATGGTAGTATTTACCACGGACAGGATAATTTTCCACACTTATATCTAGACCAAACATATTGGGAAAATCTGCTGCAAAAAACCTCTTTAAAGTGTTGAAAAGCAAAGACGTCACTCTGAGGACTAAGGTATGCATGACCCAAGCTGTGGTATTTTCAATCACCTCATATGCATGGGAGAGCTGGACAATTATTAACAAAGATGGGAGAAGAATTCATGCCTTTGAATTGTGGTGTTGGCAAACAATATTGAACATAATATGGACTGCTATGAGAATGAAAAAATCTGTCTTGGAAGAAGTACAACAGAATGCTCCTTAGAAGAGAGGAAGGCAAGACATCATCTTACATACTTTGGACATGCTGTCAGGAAGGACCTGTCTCTGGAGAAGGACATCAGGCTTGGTCAAGTAAAGGGTCAGTGAAAAAGAGGAAGACCCTCAACAAGATGGATTGACACAGTGGCTGCAACGATGGGCTCAAACATAGCAATGACTATGAGGATGGTGCAGGACTGATCATTGTTTCCTTCTGTTGTACACAGGGTTGCTATGGGTTGAAACTGACTTGAAGGCACCTAACGACATAACAAAAACATATCTAGACCAGGCACTGTCAGAAAGCAAAGTAAGAATCTCATCTTCAATTTGTAAACAAAAGGATACACAGCTAACAAGTATCTTGGCTTAAAGAAGACAAATTTGACTTAGTACGAGTCATCAAAAACACTTGTCATGAGATAAACTTCATGCACTTGAAATCTCTAAAAATTAAAACTAATTCATAAAGCAAAGGGGGAATTATTTATTGCCCTGAATCTAAGCCTGCTGACAAATACTAAAATCCAGAGTAAAGCTGGATTTAAGTTTGATTCAGAAAGAAGCGTCTTAGTTGTTTTATTTTATTTATTTTATTTTCTCTTTCAAACCTTGAGTATACAGAGATAAAATTCCTTTATCTCCTGGGTACAAAAGTCAGTAAAATTCAACTATAAGAGAAATGAAAAGGAACATCATACAAACTTGGAATTAAGATTCAGAAAACATGAGTGCCATTTCCTTCTCTGAAAGGAAGGAAAGATTTGCTTTCTAAGCCTATTATTATTTTGGTACAATATAGCACAATAAAACCTTATTGTATTTTTATCAAGTGAAGTAGAATTTATCTTAATTGAATATGGTCCTAGATTCAGTCTAGGCAAAATCAGAGTAAAATCCACTTTTACTGTGCCAATTACTGAGAAGTTAAGCTAATATGGTTGGTTTATGTATATTGTAATTTTGTGAAATAATAGTTTTCGGGAAAACAAATTCTTGGCCATGATACATTAAAACACACTGACATTTACTAGTATCTCCTTCTTTCTACCCTGAAAGCATGAATTTATTTTGAAATTCTATTAAAAATACAATAATGCAAAAGATTTTATTTGACACGTGAAATGGATTTTTTTCTAAACACAGTTATTAACATTTCTAGAGGATTAAGGCGATCTTCAAGAGGAGGAAGAGATTATAATTGATTTTGTCCAAGACCTTCTATTTCATCCTCCATCAACTCTAACGTTTTTATGTAAAATTGGAAACATCATCTACATCCAGTTAAGTATTTTTCCTGGACTATGCTTGCCCTAAGATAATATATTTAGTAAATGGAAAATTACTCAACTGAAATGGCATGGAAATATAAACAAAGGGTATGATTGGTGACCTCATCAGTAGTGGACCCATAGATACAACCCCTTGGCCCTACTGTATAGAACAAGGGGAGAGAGAACCAGCTGGCCACTTAAGCTTAATTTGAGGGGTTTCGGAAGGAAGAGAGAGGAAAGGTAGCAGCAGTTGTTCAAATCTGTGAACATCTCAGAGAGCAGTTGCATCACAGAAAGCGCTGCTGTCGTCTGTCCTGAAGCCAAGGTGAAAGGCCACTGGTACCAGAGCGCTGAGCTGCGATGAGAGTTGTTTGCTTCCCTCACAGCTGCATTCCCATTGATTTTTTCAGTAAACACCACAGAGCTTCTAGTCTTTCCAAGTACTGAGAATATAGCAGTGGATAAACCAAATCCTTATCTTCCTGAAGCATATATTCTATTAGGAGGGATGGGCAATGTACATATGTGTGTGTATGCACACATGCAAGGATAAGGGGAATAAAGAGGAAAAGAACAGGCAAATTGGAAAAAGATGCTAAGAAATACTGTATCAGATCGGTAGCCAGAAAAGTCTATCAAATTAAATGAAATCTAGCAGAGATCTCAATGAGATGAGTACAGGTAGTTTTTGATTTATGACGTATTTGAGTTAACAACAAACCACAATTACACCATCCTTTTTTGTGTGTGTGTGTACATTTTGTTGTTAGATGTACCACATATAAAGTTGTAGTGCGTAATTTGCTAGTGTTATCATTCTCAGATGTTCACTCACGGATGCTCAGTGTATCTGGAACATTGAATCTTCCTGGAAGAAAGTTACAGAAAATACTGAAAAAAATTGCTGAGTTATGTGAACTCACTCTAAGCATTTGATCAGGATAATATGATGGAAGAGATGAGTGGAAAAATCGTCCATATGGCGAGAACACTGATGTTGCCAATGCAGAGCAGCACATAGATCACAAAGAAGGGGAATTGACAGATCAGGACCTAGTGGGTTTTGAAGAGGAAAGACATGCTGAAGAAGAAAAAAATAATGAGGAAGATGATGGAGAGAAGTTATCAAAAATTTTTGCAGTGAAAGGATTAGCTGGAGTTTTTCCTAAACTAAACCAGGGGCTTCAGTTGCTTAAACACATGAACCCAAACGCTGATTGCTTTGCTAAAGGCAATAGGCAGATTTGGGGACTAGTGAGATATTACTGCAAAATAGATAAAGAAAAAAAGAAAAAGAACATACAGACAACTCTCACTAATCTTCTGACTAGAAACAACATCCCCATTCCCAGAGATAATCCAGATGATCCAGAACCTTCCACAAGTGAAGTTATTACTGCAATTGCCAAAATGCCAGCATCGTCTAATTCTTCTTAATCCTCAGAGTAAATTTTTATGATTTGTGCTTTTATATGTGTATGTATTAAAATATATCTGTAATTTTATACGTAATGCTTCCAATCCCAAAGACAAATATTGGACTTATAAAGATAGTGATTAAAAAAAGGCAATAATAATGAAAACTTAAAAAAAAAAAAAAAGGTAATAGGTGATGGAATAGGTGAGAAGAGATGTCGAGCAATACCTGTATTCAAGAGTACCTGGAACGCGATGGGTTCTGGGTAAATATTGTGGTTGAGTGAATGAATGAATGTAACTGCTGCTGAAGGGAAGGCTTCAAGAAGCAGCAGTTTTAGGTGTGATTCCAATTTTAAAAGAATATACAATATAGACTTGTATTTGCTATAGTGAGAGGCAATAGAATGTGTTCATCAAACGCTTATAAAACTTCAAGTGAGGAATTACACATTACTTGCTATTTATATGGCAAAAGAATATAGGTTGGGTGGAGTTTGGGGCACTATTGAAAAATGCTTTAAAAAATCTTAGTATTTATTCAGTTCTTTGTAGGTACTTTACATACATTTTCTCATTAAATCTTTACGACAACCTTAAAAGATAAGAAGTATTTTCTTAATTTTCTGGGAAAAGGAGGTTGAGTAACTTGAAAATATCAGGCTTATAAGTGGCAGAGCCCAGATTGGAACCCAGATATCCTGAATTCTAATGCTGTATTTCCGAGAAAATATGATTCATAAGGTTCTTATAATTTGAATAAAATTTTTCTCTTTTATGCATTTTAAGATCACAACTCTTAAATTTGAATATTTCCCCTACTAGTATTAACATTCAGAAATTCAGAGAACAGGTCTTATTACCCTATACTTACCATTTCTAATAGGTACCTATTACCAGTTGTCAACTCTGACGATATACCTTATTACTTCTCAGTTTTCAAATGTTCAATATAAAGACACTTAATTCATTTCCCTATTAAATTATATATCTTCTCTTCTAAATTGAGAGTTTTATTGTAAAGAAATAAAAAACTTATACTGAAAATATACAGCAACAAATCTAAAAATCAGGGATAGATATAAAACAAGATGGATTAATCTCTAAAGCATTATGCTGAACAAAAGCCAGAAAGAACAAATCTAATCTGTGTTCCTAAAAAGAAGATCCATAGTTGCCTAGGCTAGAGCTGGAGTTTGCGGTTCACTGCCAAGAAACATATGGAATATTGGTGAACGATGAAAATGATTTAAATTTTGATTGTGGTGGTTACATAGGTGAATACATTTATCAAAAACTCATCAACCTGTATACTTAAAATGAGGAAGTTTTATTGTTAGTAAATTATAGCTCGAAAAATTTTGTTCTTAAAGGAAAAAAATAGTGCTGTATAGGGTATTGTTTTCAGGAAAATTATTAAAGAATTTGAACAACTTAAGTAAAACAAAATATTTCCTGCTTTTGTTAATCATTCAAAAGAAAAGCAACTGAAAAATCTGTACAATATGAGCATTTTCCCTTGACTATATGGTTTCCATTCATTTAGGAAATATTTCTAAAGTAATAGAACTTCATATAAATCATCTAACATCAATTTAATCAAAAGCTTTCCTGGCACTCATGGTTAGCATTAATATAAAATTTTCTTAGATCGTTGTGAAAAATAAATTAAGCTAAGTCTTCTGCCGAGATGCTGGCCGCATTCACCTTTTTAATAATGCTTGTGTGGCCTTTGTGCAGACATGGAAGGGAACTGCAAGATAAAGAGACAAGACATTGGGCTTGGTTTTGCTGTCCACTTAGAGAAGTAGTACTGGCTTGATGGAGACATACGAAGCTAGGTTCTTTTTCACATTCTGAGCCTAATAATTACCATTTTTCCATTATGTTTGAGGCTATTCCTTTCCCATGAAGTCATTATATATGTCATATGCAGATTGGTTCAACATTTTCTTCTAACCACATTTATCGTGTACCTGACTCATGAAAAGTTTGATAGATTTCAAATTAGAAAAAAAAAGTTTTCTGAAATTATCTAAAGAAAATTTCCTTAATTACTTGAAAGGGGTAGTTACATACAGTGTGGACTTGTTTCTAGGAGTACAATCACTAGATTTGAGTGTGTGCATTTTGACACATTAAGATGTTTAATGACTCTAATTATCACCAGACCAGGCAGTGCTTTGTTCTATTGTACATAGGGTTGCTATGAGTCGGAACTGACTTGATGGCACCTAACAACAACACCAACAATTTTCCCCTAAATGCTCATATCCTCATACTACCCAGGTTTTAGTAATAGGAACATTGAAATGTCTAAAGGGACAATATTTAACTAAAAATAAGATAAAAAGAAAAGAAGAAAGTTTAATAAAGAACAAACTTCAAAGCTTTTCTCATGTGCCACTTAAAGTGTTAAACTTTATGCTTTGCAGGGAAATTTTGCTCCCAGTGTTGGTTCCTTACAATTATGAAGTAAATTCAAGCCCAAAATGATGCTAGATATAAGTTATCCAAACAATCATGTGAGGCGTTCACTTCGATTGCAGAGCTGTGCAGAGCTCAGGTAACTACAGATTAGCCTGCCTGCGCATCTCCAGAGAGTGGCATATTAGAAAGGAGAGAGCCTTTGAGAGCATCAACCCCAACACCGCACTGTGTAGATAAGGAA
The DNA here is from genome assembly GCF_024166365.1 of Elephas maximus indicus. Taxonomy (NCBI): domain Eukaryota; kingdom Metazoa; phylum Chordata; class Mammalia; order Proboscidea; family Elephantidae; genus Elephas; species Elephas maximus. Next base: position 52,949,040 of record NC_064833.1, on the reverse strand, counting down.
GAACATCTCTGAGAATGAATTCTGACTAGGCCTTTAGGTAAAAAAAAAAAAATTTCTTTCAGTATCTGCAATGGTAGCTAAATTAATTTGGCAAAAGCTTAATAGATGAATCTAAGAGATAAAAGCCACAAAAAAAAAAAATTTGTTAGAGGTGTTTTTCTTTTGCACATCAGAGTTTTTTTTTCCCCAGACTTCCATTAGAAATATTGCTTTTCTAATATAATTACCAGTAAAATGTACATTGCCCTTCTTTGTATTCCAAGAGGATATTGCTTAAAATATAGAAGTATGTGTTTTCTATATTTGACTTTCCATTAACCATTGGTTTTATGGTTGAGAAGTTTATGCTTCATACCTTCTACTCCCTCACTCAGAAATCTGTGGCCCAGTGGCTTGCAAAGTAAGATAGCTGACAGAAGTGAATGTAGCATTTATGATTGCTGGGCAGATTTCCCCAGGTCCTTCCTACAGCAGATAAGTAATGGAATGTATTTTTAGACATATATTAAGAAAAATCGATTAAATGAACTAACATAACTTTAAAATACATTTCTTCTATTAACCATTCCTAGAAATCATGATGAAATTCATCATGTTGCTCTAGGTAATTTTTATAACCATATTATTTCTATCATAGTATATTCATAGCACAGCTGTTCCGACATTCTCATAAATGACAGAGGTCTGCTTTATATATTCTTTCCTCCAATATAGGTAGCATTTTTCAGAGAGGAAATCAGGGAAATATTAATTATTATTTTATGAAATAATGTTTAAAATAATTTTATGGAGAAGCGTAGCTAAAAAAGAGATTGAATTTAGATTTATGGCTTCTGGTGGATAGGTAGTTAAATAATCCACCGTTTGGTTTGGGTAGTAATGAAATAATGGCCTTAGATGTTGTTGTGTGCCATCAAAGAGAATCCAACTCTAGCAACCCTAAATGACAAAGTTGACTTGCTCCATAGGGTTTCCAAGGCTGTTATTTTTATGGAAGCAGATTGCCATATGTCTCCTGCTAAGGGACTAGTGAGTTTGAACTGCTGATGTTTCAGTTAGCAGGGGAGTGGAACACTTATCCACTACATCAACACCAGTGTTTAATTCCTGGATCTGTTACTCTGAATTTAGGGAAGCTATATGTCTCCAAATTTCAGTTTCCTCATTCTAAAAGCACCTAAAATTGTCAAATATCTTTGAAAAGAAAGAATAATTTTGGAAGACTTATACTACCTTATTTTAAGAATTACTATAAAACTACAGTAATCAAGATGGTATTGATGTAAGTAGAGAAATGTAGATTAAAGGAACAGAAGAGTTGAGAAATAGACCCATATGCATATGGTTAAATTTTTCAACAAAGTTACCAAGATAATCCAAAGGGAAAATGTAATCTTTTCAAAACATACTTCTGGAAAAATTGGACATCTATATGTAAAACAAACAAACAAAAGCCAAACCAAATGAAGCAAACAAAAAAACTCAATCGTTATAGCACATCCTACACAAAAATTAAGTAGAATTGGATTATAGACCAAAACATGAGAAAAAAAAGTATAAAAACTCTGGAAGACTACACAGGACAAACTCTTGGTGGTCTTGGATTAGCAAAGGATTTCTTACATAGAACACAACAATAACAAACCATAAAAGAAAAAAAAAAAAGGTACATTAGACTTCATTAAAATTTTTAAAAATCTCCCTGCTTTTCAAAAGATACTAATAAGAAAATAAAAATAAATGACATAAAGAGAAATTATATGCAAAACAGATATTTGATAAGTGGATTGTATCAGAGTATACAGAAAACATTATAATGCAATAATAATAAAATAAAAACCACTTTATAAAAATGTACAAATGATTTGAACAGATAGTCCCCAAATAAGGTATACAAATGGTCATTAGGCTCATGAAAAGTTGATCAAAATCATTAGTTACCAGTGAAAGCCCACAATCAAATACACTTCATAAACACTAGAATGGTTAAAACTAAAAAAGCTGACAAGACTATTACTAAGTGGAGGAAATATGTTTAGAACGTAGGTGTGCCTGTTTCCAAGATTGTATTTTAAACTCTAAATCAATGTATTGTTTCTATCTTTGCTTGAAAATGTGAATATGATCAAAGTTATTTAAATAAACCTATCACGTAATTTAAAATGGTAAAGAAAATACCTGTTCAAGTCTCCAGTAGTAATACAACTTTCATAGCACTTTCCTAATTTAATTCTGCCTTAAAACAATGTTTTGTGATGAGAATCATTATTTTCATTTTATAAATAAGGAAGAGAAACGTCAAGTAGACAATCCAAATATAGTTGCTAAAAAAAATAACAGACCAGGACTTGAACTTCGATCTTCAGAATACGAATTTGTAAGCTTTCTTAGAAATTAATGCACTTGAAGACGGTTTTGAAAAAGGACTTCTCGTCGTGTTCTCTGATCCTGCACAAGGCATTTAATGACTTTTTTCTAGAATGAGCCATTCTTCATCATTTAAGTACACATCTCCTAGCCAGTCATTTTTTACATTTATTTATTTATGGTTTTTTATTGATTATTTATTTTTAGTGTTTAATCTAGAATCTATGTTCTTTGAAAGCAGGAGTATTATCATTTGTTACCATTTATTTCTAAGACTTAATGCAGTGTTTCAAAAAGTGCTGCAAGTAATAGCTTTTCAGACATTTCAGTTGGTTATTTAACTATTAATTGAAATATTTTGCTTTAAAAAAAGCTGTTTTATAATTTCAATGTTGATTGCTTGCCTTTTTTTTCCTCCTCCATAGAAAAAATGTAACAGAACCAAATTTTTTTTTCCAGAAACATTTGAATTTCAGGATTTCCCATGAGTTACAAGTCAATTTTATTTTATTCTTTACAAGCTTTAGAGCAAGCTATATCACCAAATGATATGTAAACTACATCCAACCCATTTCACAGAGAACTGAAATCAAGAATGCAGGGGCATTATCCCACTTATATGAAATACTAGAATAAGAAAAGTCATGGAGACCTACGTTTGTTAGTGGTTACCAGGGGCACAAGAGAGGTGCAAATGGGGAGTTATTGCTTAAGGGGCACTGAATTTCAGTTTGGGATGATGAATATCTTTTGGAAATGGTGGTGATAGTTGTGCAATACCATTAATATAATTAATGTCACAGAATAGTACATTTAAAAGAATGGTTAATTTATATATATAATTTTTCTTTATGCAGTTAAAAGAGCAGTTATTAAATGGAGAATCCACAAAAAAAGTAGAATAAATGCTGATCTGGAAATGATAAATGAAATTATTTATCATTGCCATATTAAAGCTTGATAATTTCATCAAGTAGTAATTAATAATGGGCTTAATATTCTGTGTTAATTTTAAAACGTTTATAATGGTCAGTATATGTAATTATTAATATACATGCATATATACATCCCCTTTGGATGTAACTCATCCCCTGCGGAATAGTCCTTAAGCTATCTTCTTAAGCATTTTTCTTACTCTTAAGGATCAAGGCCTGGGTTTTCATAGCATTTGTGCCGCCATATTTACTTTTCTCTACTATGCTATGGGAGACAGTAGAGACGGTGGTTAAGAATGTGGGCTTTTGGATAAACAAATTATGGTATATTCACACAATGGGATACTATGCAACAATAAAGAACAATGATGAATCCATGAAACATCTCATAACATGGAGGAATCTGGAAGGCATTATGCTCAGTGAAATTAGTCGCAAAAGGACAAATATTATATAAGACCAGTATTATAAGAACTCAAGAAAAGATTTAAACACGGAAGAAAACATTCTTTGATGGTTACGAGGGTGGGGAGGGAGGGTGAGGAGTATTCACTAATTAGATAGTAAAAAAAAAAAGTAGACAGGAATTATTTTAGGTGAAGGGAAGGCCAACCCACAATACAGGGGAAGTCAGTACAACTGGACTAAACCAAAAGCTAAGAAGTTTCCTGAATACAACCAAACAATATGAGGGACAGAATAGCAGGGATGAGGGCCTGGGGACCATGTTCTCAGGGGACTTCTAGGTCAACTGGCATAACAAAGTGTATTAAAAAAAAGTTCCGCACCCCACTTTGGTGAGTGGTGTCTGGGGTCTTAAAAGCTAGCAAGTGGCCATCTAAGATGCATCAATTGGTCTCAACCCACCTAGAGCAAAAGAGAATGAAGAACACCAAAGACATAAAGAAAATATAAGCCCAAGAGACAGAAAGGTCCACATAAACCAGAGACTCCATCAGCCTGAGACCAGAAGAACTAGATGGTGCCCAGCTACCACCAATGACGGCTCTGACAGGAAACACAACAGAGAATCCCCGATGGAGCAGAATGGTGGGATGCAGATCTCAAATTCTAGTAAAAAGACCAACTTAATGGTCTGTCTGAGACTGGAGAGGCCCCAGAAGACATGGCCCCTGGACTCTCTGTTACATCAAAACTAAAACTATTCCTGAAGCCATCTCTTCAGACAAATATTAGACAGGACTATAAGACAAAAAACGATACTGGTGAGGAATGTGCTTCTTACCTAAAGCACACATGAGACTGTGGGCAGCTGCTGCCTGGAGGCTAGATGAGAAGGCAAAGGGGCCAGGAGCTGGTTGCATGAACAGGGAAAATACATGGTGGAGAGCAGTGTGTTGTCACATTGTATAGAGAGCAACTAAGGTCACATAACAATGTGTATATAAGTGTTTGTACAAGAAACTGACTTGAATTGTAAACTTTCACTTAAAGCACAATTTTTAAAAAAAGGAAAAAAAAATGTGGACTTTGCAGTGACACAGACCTGATTTTGAATGTGTCTATACCACTGTCTCTACAATCTTCAGCTAGTTATTTAGATGTCTAAGCCTCACATTGCACATCACCCCAAAAAACCAAAAACCAAACGCACCACCGTCGAGTGGATTCCGACTCATAGTGACCCTATAGGACAGAGTAGAACTGCCCCGTAGAGTTTCCAAGGAGCACCTGGCAGATTCAAACTGCTGACCTTTTGCTTAGCAGCCATAGCACTTAACCACTACGCCACCAGGGTTTCCGCATTGCCCCAAGTAGGGTCAATTAAACATACACCATGCAGTTGTTGTTATGCTGAGTGCTAAATAAGCATTACTGTTATCATTTTTCAAAAATTACATTTCATAAAATGCTTTTTCTCAGATACGACAATCACAATTTAAACAGGAATGATAGACAAGCATTAGTATTTAGGAGGGTGAAACAAAACAAAAAACAAACCATTATTTTAATATAAGTTGTTAAAAAATACTAAATACCTACTAAATAGAATATGATGTGGCAATAAATAGTTGTTTTTTAATATAAGGCTACCACAAAAGTTAAGATGATGTCTTAGGACTTTCAACATGACTCTACTAGGACATTACCTTGAAAATACTAGAGACTCCATCAAAATGAAAGAACTATGTGAAATAAGTGCCCAAGCATAAGTATCCTAGTTTTGTTTATTTAAAAAAAACACTGAAAAAACATTAAGAAAAGTATTAACCAGGTGGATAACTTTATGAGTAATACTTAAAGTTGGGGAGTTTTATAAAATAAGGAGATTTAACATGAAATTTTCAAGGGTCCCCTCCATCTTCCTAACATAGTAAAAAAAAAAAAAAAAAAACATAGTAGATGTTCATAAATGTTTGCAGAATGAACTTTGTGTCAGTTACAGTGGTAGGTTAACATTCAGAATTACCTCCTTAAATATTGCAAAAAAAAAAGTGGTGTTGGTTAATATTTTAGTAGGATACATATTTCCTTTCGACAGCCACTCAAAATTCTGTACAAATGGTGTTTGGCTGTATTGAAGGTGCCATCTATCCAGAAAGCCATAAAACCAAGGTCTTGACTACTTACGGTCATAAATGATTCAGGATCACTTCTTTTTCTAAAAGAAAAAAAAAAGTGCCTTTCAATGTATTTGAGAGAGTCAGGTACCTAGGAATATGAAGATATAGCTGCCTTTCTTGTGAGTACCTTAGGGAGGTAGAAAAGACTTTCTAAAGGTTTTTTTTTTTTTTTTTTTTTGCAGTAACACTAACAAAAAACAAAACAAAAAGACAAGCTTATTCAGGAGTTCTGGTTTGGAATCCAAATTTGTTAGTAACTTTATTTTTTTCCTGAGCTTAGTTCCCCCCCCTTTTTTTTATTGTACTTTAGATGAAGGTCTACAATTAGTACACACACTGTTTTATGACATTTGCTTAACAACCTATGACATGTCAACACTGTCCCTTCTCAAACTTGGGTTCCCTATTACCAGCTTTCCTGTCCCCTCATTGCCCCTGGGCTGGTGTGCCCCTTTAGTCTCATTTGGTTTTATGGGCCTGTCTAATCTTTGACTGAAGGGTGAACCTCAGAAGAGACTTCACTGCTGAGCTAAAAGGGTGTCCAGGGGCCGTACTCTTGGGGTTTCTCCAGTCTGTGTGAGGCCAGTAAGTCTGGTCTTTTTTTGTGAGTTACAATTTTGTTCTACATTTTTCTCCAGCTCTGTCCAGGATCCTCTATCATGATCCCTGTCAGAGCAGTCAGTGTTGGTAACCAGGAACCATCTAGTTGTACTGGACTTAATCTGGTGGAGCCTGTGGTAGATGTGGTCTGTTAGTCCTTTGGATTAATCTTTCCCTTGTATCTGTAGTCTTCTTCATTCTCCCTTGCTCCCAAAGGGGTGAGACTAGTGGAGTATTTTAGATGGCCGCTCACAGGCTTTTAAGACCCCAGACACTACTCACCAAATAGAATGTAGAGCATTTTCTTTATAAACTATGTTATGCCAGTTGAGCTAGATGTTTCCTGAGACCAAGGTCCCCACAGCCCTCAGCCCAGCAATTCAGTCCCTCAGGGAGTTTGGATGTATCTATGGAGCTTTCTTGACCTTGCCTCGTACAAGTTGTGCTGGCTTCTCCAGCATTGTGTACTGTCTTGCTTGCACAAAGTTACCACCTATCTACTGTCTATTTAGTGTTTTTTTTCATCCCTGCTCCTTGCCTCCCTCATAACCATCAAAAATTGTTTCTTTTTGTGTGTAAACCTTTTCATGAGTTTTTATAGTAGAGGTCTCATACAATATTTGTCCTTTTGTGATTGACTTATTTCACTCAACATGGTGCCGTCCAGATTCATCCACATCATGAGATGCTTCCCAGATTTGTCATTGTTCTTTATCCTTGTGTAATACTCCATCGTGCGTATGTACCACAGTTTGTTTATCCATTCATCTCTTGATGGGCATCTAGGTTGTTTCCATCTTTTTGCTATTGTCAACAATGCTGTAGAATATAGGTGTGCATATATCTATTCATGTGACGACTCTCGATAATGGCTAGTGATCACGAGCATTTCCTCATGTGTCTGTTGGCCGCTTTAATGTCTTCTTTGGTGAAGTATCTGCTCATTTTTTGATTGGATAATTTGCCTTTTTGTTGTAGAAGTGTTAGATTTTCTTGTAGATTTTAGAGATTAGAACTTTGTCTAATTTGTAATAGTCAAAGAATTTTTCCCAGTCTGTAGGTTCTTTTTTATTCTTTTGGTGAAGTCTTTTGATAAGCATAAGTATTTCATTTTTAGAAGATCCCAGTTATCTAGCTTATCTTGTGGAGTTTGTGTGTTGTTGGTTGTGGTTTATGTCCTGTTAATGCCCTGTATTAAGGCCTCTAGCATTGATCCTGTTTTTACTTCTATGAACTTCATACTTTTTGGCTTTATATTTAGGCCTTTGATCCATTTTGAATTAGTTTTTGTATATGGTGTGAGGTATGGTCCTGTTTCATTTTTTTTGGAGGCGGACATCCAGTTTTGCCAGCATGATTTATTTAAAAGACTGTCTTTTCTCCATTTGATGGACTTTGGGTCCTTGTTGAAGATAAGGTGACCATAGGTGGATGGATTTACACCTGGGTTCTCAATTCTGTTCCATTGGTCAATGTATCTATTGTTGTACCAGTACCAGGCTGTTTTGACTACCATAGCTGTATAGTAGGTTCTGAGGTCAGGTATTGTGAGACCTCCTACTTTATTCTTCTTCTTCAGTAGTGTTTTACTTATCTGGGGCTTCTTGCATTTGCATATAAAGTTAATGATAAATTTTTCCATCTCTGTAAAGAATATTGTTGGTATTTGGATCGGGATTGCATTGTATTTGTAAATCCCTTTGAGTAGAATTGTCATTTTCACAATGTCGAGCCTACCTCTCCATGAGCATGGTATGTTTTTCCATTTATCTTGGCCTCTTTTGGTGTCTTGCAGTAGTGTTTCATAGTTTTCTCTGTATAGGTCTTTTATATCCCTAGTTAGATTTATTCCTAAGTATTTTACTTTTTAAGGGGCTTTATAAGTGGTATTGTTTTCCTGATTTCCTTTTCATCATTTTCTTTTTTGGTGTATTGGAATCTAACTCATTTTTGTATGTTTATCTTGTATCCTGCTCCTCTGCTGAATCTATTAGTTCTAGTAGTTGTCTCATAGAGTCTTTTGGGTTTTCTATATATAGTTTCATATCATCCACAAATAGGGAGAGTTTAACTTCTTCATTACCAATTTGGATGCCCTTTATTTCTCTTTCTTTCCTTATTGATCTTGAGAGGACTTCCAGCACAATGCTAAATACGAGTGGTGATAAAGGGCATCTTTGTCTTGTTATTGTTCTCAAAGGGAATGTTTTCAGCTTCTCTCCATTAAGAATGATGCGGACCATTGGTTTTGCATAGATGCCATTTATTATGTTGAGAAACTTCCCTTCTATACCTATTTTATTAAGAAGTTTTTATCAGAAATGGATGTTGGTCTTTGTTGAATGCCCTTTCTGTGTCAATTGAGATGATCATGTGATATTTTTGTTTCCTTTTATTTATGTGGTGGATTATGTTGATTGATTTTCTAATATTGAGTCATTCTTGCATATCTGGTATGACTCCCACTTAGTCGTGGTGTATTATTTTTTTGATATGCTGCTGAATTCTATTGGCTAGGAATTTGTGGAGAATTTTTGCATCTATATTCATGAGAGATAATTGGTCTATAATTTTATTTTTTTGTGGTGTCTTTTCCTGGTTTTGGTATCAGGGTTATGCTGTCTTCATAGAATGAATTTGTAAGTATCCCTTCCTTTCTATGTTCTAAAATCATTTGAGTAGTACTGGTGTAAGCTCTTCTCTGAATGTTTGGTAGAATTCTCCAGTGAACCCATCTGGGCCAGGTTTACCTGTTGTTGGAGATTTTTTTAAAATTACCTTTTCAATCTCTTCTTTTGTTATGAGTCTGTTCAGATTTTCAACATCATTTTGTGTTAGTTTGGGTAGGTAATGTGTTTCTAGACATTTGTTCATTTATTCTAGGTTTTCAAATTTGTTGGAATTGTTAGTAATTTGAAAACAATCCTTAACCTCTGTCACCAAATTTCCTCTACCACAAACTGGTGATGATAGAATAGTGTCACAAGACTGTGATACTATTATATTAAACAATGTTATTGTTTTTATAATTGTTACCATTTTTATCTCTGGATTTCCATTGTTTATGACTCAGACAAAATGTTTTCTCTTCCTTTAAGCTTTCTGAGTAATAGGTATTCTCTTTCTTCACTGGGGCCCATATAACATTTTTAAAAACCTTACATTCTTCTTATTATTATAAAATCAGTTTTGTATTAGAATTAGTGTAAATCTATTTCTCCCCTCTACATTGCACGTATCTTGGTGTCAAGTACTGTATCTTATGTGTCTTTGTATCTTCTACAGACTGATGGAGAGTTTTACAAAATAGCAACTTACTCTACAAATATATGTTCAATGTTCTCTGGTTAAATCAATTTTTTAAGCAGACCAAAACTACAAGAAAGAGGAAAAGACATCTTAATTAATTTTCGTATAATTGTTTGAAAGACCTAGGTTAAGACTATTGTGCATAAATATGGTACAGCATTTTTTGTTGGACAACATTTCCATCCTAAAGAAGCTAAAAAGATGTGGCTGAAGGGCAAGCAGAGAGTGGAGTCATTCAGCATTTTTACTACATGGTGAGTGGTAGACTCAACAAAATTTTTTATCTGAATTACCTAAATACAAGAGGCATTGTGCAAATAAGTGGTCTTAGAAACAACTTTACCAGATTTTTACCATATGATTGTTAAGATAGAAAAGAAATAATTATGCATAGAGGACATTTCTGAAGATATTTGACTATTACTGACCATCATAAACTTTTAAAATTAGCACAGAATATTAAGATCATTGTTAGTTACTGCTTGATGAAGCTATCAAATTTAAATATGGTGATGATAAATATCTTAAATAATCATTTCCAAATTCCATTTTAAAAAGCACTGCCCTAACTGCATAAAGAAAAACATGAATGACACTAGTATTTTAGACACTAGTATTTCACTCTTTAAATTTCCTCACATGTAATTACACACATATAAAGTTTATGACTGAAACATGTAAGTAAGAATATTTTATATAATTCATTTTTATTGCTGCAATGGACCTTATTATAATTTTCAGTCTCCAAACAATGATAAAAAGCAGTCCATAAAATGGTAGTTCAAATTAGTTGAATTCTATGCTTGACTTTAACACTGACTTTCTTTACATGAAGGATTGTTAACTTTTTAGGTCTTAATTGTATTCATTTGGAACATGATAATAATGATAAAGGGTGAGTTCTATGTAAAGCAATAACAAATAACCTTAGGTGCACAGTTTGCATGTCTGGGAGATGTTCCTGACAGTCCTTGCAGTGAAGAGGGTAAGGGCACCATTGCCACTAAGAGGGTCATCCCGTCTGAAATAAAAGAATGAATGTTGAAATGGACAGACGTTCTCTTTTGCACGTTATGAACTGAATTGTGTCCCCAAAATACTTGTTGGAATTCTAACCTCCATACCTGTGGATGTGAGCATTGGTGGTCCAGTGGTTAAGCGCTATGGCTGCTAACCAAAAGGTAGGCAGTTTGAATCCACCAGCTACTCCTTGGAAACCCTATGTGGCAGTTCTACTGTCTTAGAGGGTCAGTATGAGTCAGAGGAAAACACTCGGGGTGTAGTGGTTAAGAGCTACGGCTACAAATCAGAAGTTCAGCAGTTTGAATCCACCAGGTGCTCCTTAGAAACCCTATAAGGTAGTTCTACTTTGTCCTATAGGATCCCTATGAGTCAGAATTGCCTCGAAGGCGATGGGTTTTTTATTTTTTAATGAGTCAGCATTGACTCGATGCCAGCTGGTTTTTATACTTGTGGATGTAATCCCATTTGGGAATAAAGTTTTCTTTGTTATGTTAATGAGGCCATATATGTCTAGGATGTGTCTTAAACCTACTCACGTTTGAGATATAAGAAGTAGTAAAGACACAGAGGTAAGTATGCATAAATGAGGGAAGAACAGATGCCAGGTGGAGATCTTCAAAAAAACGATGAATGTCAGGGTTACAGAAGCTAAAAGCAAGCAGAGACAGAGCCTTTCCCCATAGCCAGCGCCCTGAATTCAGACTTCTAGCCTCCTAAGCAGTAAGAAAATTAATTTCTGTTCATTAAAGCCACTCCTTTGTGCTATTTGTTACAGCAACACTAAGAAACTAAGATAGCATGATTTCAAATTACAATGACCATGTTTTAGATACATGGATTCAGCTATTATTACCTCCATCGGCTTCCAGAAAAATTTTCAGTTTAAATTCACGATGCAAAGGATGACTGAATCACCGTTGGTCCTGTCCCTTCATCCCACCTCTCCTTTCTTCCGGCCCATTGTAAGTCTGGCACAATGAGACTTACTTTACCTAACTGAGGTAATGTGAAGATTTAAGTGAATACAATTTCATAAGCTTTCAAGCAGCATAAAGCATCATTTTTTATAGAGGACTGAATATGCAATTTGAAATTTACAAATGAAGTGCAAAGCAAATTTTAACTGCCCACAAATCTGTATGGTGCAAAATGCCTTGTGCTCCTGTACTGAAGCTTCGGAACCATTCCATGGGGTTTTCAAAGGGCAAACCGTGTTTTCCATGTGTGTGTTGAAATTTGACCATGAAATTCAGTTTTTCATGAGCCCACTTGTCTCTTGCCTTCATTTCAGTTATTAGCATACCTGAAAGTTATTACTGTAGCACTGTTGCATCTCTGAAGCTACAGATTTTAGTGGTGTGTCTGTGACCTAGGTTATTAAATCTTTGCTGTACTTCTAAAGATAATGATCTTTCCAATGAGAAAATTAAGACAAACGTATGCAGAAAAATGGATAAATGAAAATCTGGCTCCTTTGTGAATAGAGACACTGTAAATCTTAGTGGTCGCAGCAGCATAGGACAGCGTCTGAAGACCATAACCCTCATTCTTATCACATTTAGACCGCCTTCTGGTCTTAATCTTTGACTAAAATTTACGTACCATTTTCAGTTTACTAAGTATATTATCTATAATATGGCTGGTACTAAAAAGTCTAAAATAGCGAAACTTATCTTGGTGCTTTCAAGTAAAATTTCCATGTCCCACTCATTTTCTAGCATTAAGCACTTGTTGTTAAACCTGTCACTGACTCAAAATCAAAGAGTAGATTTAAAAAAAAAAATTGAATTGTATTACAATCTTTCAACTTAAAAATAACCACAGAAGTTATCCTGTTATTTGTGTATGTGTGCGTGTGTGTGCTTTAAAAGGAAGTTTACAGCTCAAGTTAATCTCTAATTCAAAAATATATGCACCTATTGTTTTGTGACCTTGGTTGCAATCCTCACAATGTGACAGAATGCTCCTCCTTTCCACCCATCTTGGGTTTCCTGTGTCCAGTCGTCCAGTTCTTGTCCCTTCCTGCTTCTCATCTTGCTTTTGGACTGGAGTTGTTCACGTGGTCTTGAATATTTGTTGAGCTAAGAAGCACGTTACTCATGTATGTTATTGTTTTATAGGCTTGTCTAATTTTTCTCTGAAAAGTGGACTTCAAGAATCGATGCAGATCTGGTTTAGCAGAGTGTCTGGGGGCCACAGTCTTGGTAATTCCTCCAGTCTCTGTCAGACCAATAAGTTTGGTCTTTTTCGTGAATTTGAATTCTTTTCTACATTTTTCTCTCATTCTGTCAGGGACTGTCCTGTTATTTCTATGTGGAAAGATCATCTATATATTAGATACAAAGATTTTATCATAGTATTTCTGCTCACAGCTTAAATAGCCTTGCCCTGAGACACTCAAGAGACCCAAACAATGATTAGTTTATTTAAAAATGAAGGACAGACTGTTATTGGTGAATATGTATAAAGTTCCTGCATAATTACAGCTGAAGCATCCTTTATTAGAAACCTGCCTCAAATGACCTACGTCCTCTCTCTGAGCTATCAAGGAGAAGGCCATAGCCCTTGATGCCAAGGATACATGTGATTAAAACCAAATTGAACCTCTTAGTGCTTATTCTTTGTTTTTTTTCTTCTGGTGCTTTAACCAAACTAACCAGTTGCCCTTGAGTTGATTTTGACTCCTGGTGATTCCATGTGCCTCAGAGTAGAACTCTGCTCCATCGGGTTTTCTTTTTTTTTTTTTTTAATAATTTTTATTGTGCTTTAAGTGAAAGTTTACAAATCAAGTCAGTCTCTCACACAAAAACCCATATACAAGTTGCTACATACTCCCAATTACTTTCCTCCTAATGAGACAGACCACTCCCTCCTTCCACTCTCCCTTTTCGTGACCATTTTGCCAGCTTCTAAGCCCATCTACCCTTGTGTCTCCCCTCCAGGCAGGAGATGCCAACATTGTCTCAAGTGTCCACCCGAACCAAGTAGCTCACACCTCACCAGCATCCCTCTCCAACCTATTGTCCAGTCCAATCCATGTCTGACGAGCTGGCTTTGGGGATGGTTCCTGTCGTGAGGCAACAGAAGGTCTGGGGGCCATGATCACTGGGGTCCCTCCAGTCTCAGTCAGACCATTAAGTCTCGTCTTTTTATGAGAATTTGGGGTCTGCATCCCACTGTTCTCCTGCTCTCTCAGGGGTTCTCTGCTGTGTTTACTGTCAGAGAAATCATTGGTTGTGGCCAGGCACCATCTAGTTCTTCTGGTCTCAGGATGATGTAGTCTCTGGTTCATGTAGCCCTTTTTATCTCTTGGACTCGTTATTATCTTGCGTTCTTGGTGTTCTTCATTCTCCTTTGACCCAGGTGGGTTGAGACACATTGATGCATCTTAGATGGCTGCTTGCTAGCGTTTAAGACCCCAGACACCACTCTTCAAAGTGGGATGCCGAATGTTTTCTTAATAGATTTTATTATGCCAATATACTTAGATATCCCCAAACCCCTGGCTCTGCTTCACTGACCTTCGAAGCATTCAGTTTATTAAGGAAGTTTCTTCACTTTTGGTTTAGTCCAGTTGTGCTGACCTCCACTGTGTTGAGTATTGTCCTTCTCTTCACCCAAAGTAGTTCTTGTCTACTATCTATTTAGTAAATACTCCTCTCCCCCCTCCCCCGTCTCGTAACCACAAAAGAGTGTGTTCTTCTCAGTTTATACTATTTCTCAAGATCTTATAATGGTCTTATACAATATTTGTCCTTTTGCAACTAATTTCACTCAGCATAACGCCTCCCAGGTTTCTCCACGTTATGAAATGTTTCACAGATTCATCATTGTTCTTTATCGATGAGTAGTATTCCATTAGGTGAATATACCATAATTCATTTATCCATTCATCTGTTGATGGGCACCTTGGTTGGTACCATCTTTTTGCTATTGTAAATAGTGCTGCAATAAACATGGGTGTGCATATATCTGTTCCTGTAAAGGCTCTTATTTCTCTTGGATATATTCCAAGGAGTGGGATTGTTGGGTCGTGTGGTAGTTCTATTTCTAGCTTTTTAAGGAAGCACCAAATCCATTTCCAAAGTGGTTGTACCATTTTACATTCCCACCACCAGTGTATAACTATTCCAATCTCTCCACAGCCTCTCCAATATTTATTATTTTGTGTTTTTTGGATTAGTGCCAGCCTTGTTGGAGTGAGATGGAATCTCATTGTAGTTTTGATTTGCATTTCTCTAATGGTTAATGATCAAGAGCATTTCCTCATGTACCTGTTAGCTGCTTGAAAGTCTTCTTTAGTGAAACGCCTGTTCATATCCTTTGCCCATTTTTCAGTTGGGTCATTTGTCTTTTTGTGGTTGAGTTTTAGCAATCATGTAGATTTTAGAGATCAGGCGCTGGTCGGAGATGTCATAGCTGAAAATTTTTTCCCACTCTGTAGGTGGTCTTTTTAGTCTTTTGGTGAAGTCTTTAGATGAGCATAAGTGTTTGATTTTTAGGAGTCCCAGTTATCCGGTTTCTCTTCAGCATTTTTAGTAATGTTTTGTATTCTGTTTATGCCTTGTATTAGGGCTCCTAACATTTCCTTATTTTTTCTTCCATAATCTTTATCATTTTAGATTCTCTGTTTAGGTCTTTGATCCATTTGGAGTTAGTTTTTTGTGCATGGTGTGAGGTATGGGTCTTGTTTCCTTTTTTTTTTTTTTTGCAGATGGATATCCAGTTATGCCAGCACCATTTTTTAAAAAGACTACCTTTTCCCCAATTAACTGACACTGGCCCTTTGTCAAATATTGCCTGCTCATATGTGGATTGATTTATATCTGGATTCTCAAGTCTGTTCCATTGGTCTATGTGTCTGTTGTCATACCAGTACCAGGCTGTTTTGACTACTGTGGAGGTATAATAGGTTCTAAAATCAGGTAGAGTGAGACCTCCCACTTTGTTCTTCTTTTTTAGTAATGTTTTACTTATCTGGGGCTTTTTTCCCTTCCATATGAAGTTGGTGATTTGTTTCTTCATCTCATTAAAAAATGTAATTGGAATTTGGATCAGAAGTGCATTGTATGTATAGATGGCTTTTGGTAGAATAGACATTTTTACAATGTTAAGTCTTCCTATCCATGAGGAAGGTAAGTTTTTCCACTTATGTAAGTCCTTTTTGGTTTCTTGCAGTAATACCTTGTAGTTTTCTTTGTATAGGTTTTTTACATCTTTGGTAAGATTTATTCTTAAGTATTTTATCTTCTTGAGGGCTACTGTGAATGGTATTGATTTGGTGATTTCCTCTTCGATGTTTTTTTTTTTTGTTGATGTAGAGGAATCCAAGTGATTTTTGTATGTTTATCTTGTAACCTGATACTCTGCTGAACTCTTCTATTAGTTTCAGTAGTTTTCTTGAGGATTCCTTAGGGTTTTCTGTGCATAAGATCATGTCATCTGCAAATAGAAATACTTCTTCCTTGCCTGGATGGCGCTGGTAGTGTATTGTTATTCCAGTTTAGGGAAGTCAGGGAAGGATTTTTCCTTTGATTGATAAATGCTGCTTTTTTCAGGCCAGGAGAATGGCTTAGAAAAGAAAGAAGAAGAAAAAAAAAAAAAAAACCAGCAGTGCACTTCACTCTCTGGCCCATGGAATTCCAGTGTTAATGAAGCTGGCTGGGGCAGGGAGAGGAGGGATCAGATAGTTAGTAGAGAGTCGTGTGGCAAGATAGGCAAAGTTACTTATCTTGTTTGGTGAGAACTGTTTTTTCTGAGATTTCAGAGGCATGTGTAGCTTGTGTGCCCTGGCTGGTTCCCCACTGAGACTACCCCAGAGGTTTAGGGCTGCATCCCATGCTTGAGCCATCTCAGAAAGCTGCTATCAGCTCCTCCATGCTTAGTCCAAAGCCCAGCGCCAAGGTTTCCTGTCTGGGATGCTGAGCTCCAAGCTCCAAAACCAGTCGCTGCTTCCCCATGGTTTTTAGTTTGCCTGTCATCCACATCGGTATGCAGCCTGCGTGCACTGGCTGGGTCCCCTCTGAGGTTGGTCCTGAGCATTAGGGCTGCATCCGTGCTTGCCCTGTCTCAGTAAGCCACAATCAGCCCCACCACTCTGGCACCGGGGAACATCGAGGGCTCAAGGCTGCGGCATGGCACACGGGCTCTGGAAGCAGTCACTGCTTCACTGTGTGGCTTTTCGCTCCCCTGTCACTCAGGTCAACTCCTTAGTTTTGTGTTTGATGGTCAGAGTTCATACATTGTCCTGTATGTAATTGATTCACTTGTTTTTTCGAGTCTTTGTTGCAAGAGGGATAAGCAGAAGCTTCTACCTAGTCAGCCATCTTGGTCCTACCCTTATTCTGGATTAAACCAGTGACCTAAGAAAATGAAAACAACAGTGTTCCATGAAATATATATTTCCTCTAACTGTATGAAAAAGATCAGAAACTATCTACCTCTAATTTAATTGGCATATGACATCACCCTTCATCTCTATCACAGGCCTTCAAGAAAGGCAGCACAAGTCACATACAGAAAAAAAATCAGTCCTTGTATATATCTTGGAATTACACCCCTGCCTCTTACTTTACACTAATAAATTTGGCTGAGCAACCCTAAAGGAAGCCTGAGGCATCTCTTTACCTATTTTGCTAAAAGTCATAGTTTATTCTTTGAAATCTACTATTGATACCTCTCCTTGGACATGGGTACCCTTAGTTCTCTAAAGGAAAAGATACTTTCTTGGGAAAAAGTTATAAATATTCCAAAATCAGAGAGAAAGACAGACATGGGAAGAAAATCTAACTACATTTCTAGCTCTGAAGTTATATTATCTTAATTTTCTATTGTTTCCACCTTTCAAATCTTGTGATGCTTGGGATAGGCCAGTGAAAACTGATATCAGCCTCTTTTGTCCTCAAGATTGTCTATGCTTCTTTTTTTCCTTTATTTCTCCTACTTGTTTTACATCTATTGAATTTATCGTGTAGGAGGATTCTATTTAGGATAGTGTTCCCTGTGATAACTTGAAGTCTTCTTTCTAAGGAAGCTGAGGTGGTGAAACAAGATGTGGGACTTCACGATCGCCATAATAACAGGTTCAAAATGATGGAAAGAAAAGACATACAGGTTTACTCATCCAAAGGAAGTCAAGCCAGTAATGATACAGAGCTGAAAGACAGCAACATTCTGCAGTGCCACGTAAGTGGAGGTGTAAACTTCAACTTCCTCAGAATATGTATTATTAGTCTAAGTTAAAAAAAAAAAAAGTTACTGAGGGTCAAATCAGACCTCAGGAAACCTAACTGCCTCTCTCTAAGCTGAAGCCATTCTGCACATAGACTAGGGATTACCTCCCATAAGATGGAGGTGCCATCATTCTCAGTCTTATAGGATGTACATGATGACTAAAGACCATATACTGTACGCTCAGACCTGAGCAGTTCATCATTCTCAGCATCCTCAGGCTAAACAAGCCTGGACTGAGTATTTTCTGAACTTACAGCTGCAGAGCCAGGACAAGGGTTAGTTACCTAGATATCTAATAGGCTCTTGGATAACTGTTATGTTTTCATTAGATATGCCATCTATTTTAACACATTCTATTTTATCTTTTAACATACTTTCTGCAATAATTACAAATTTAAATATGAAAAAGTCTTTATCATATGTGCTTCATTCTAATCAGACTATTGAAGGCCCTTAGATATCATCTAGGATAGCACAAACATATACAACAATGAATATGTATTATATATTATAATTTAGTGTAATGTTTAATACATAAAACAAATATATATATTATATATTCATGTATATTATACAATTTTTATAGTATATAACATATATACAATTATGAAATAAATATAATGTATAATTTCATGTGATTCCATATACAAATACAATGTTTATCCATGTAGAGTTTTCATATAATAAATATTATATTTATATATATTTTTATTTATATATTTAATTAGGTTGGAAAGTGTTCTTTGCCTTATTCTTACTTTTAGTGGTTCATTGAATTTGACTGTTGCTAGACTACAATCCAGATCTACTAGAGATATACCAGTTCCCTTCCCCACTATACTATCTCTTAAAACTTATCGAAGGCCTCTGATAAATCCCTGTGCCTAAAGAAATAATTAATAGGATCACAATGAAACCATTGTAATTCCTATTTTATTTTTGAATTTTTTAATTAACATACAGTAACATTAATTTTTTGTTTTTAATAATAGAGTTCAATGAATATTCAACACTTATAGAATTGTGTACCACAATCCGGATAACTAGTAGTTCCATCAACGCAAAGATCTCCCTTGTACTTTTCCTTTGTAGTAAAGTTCTCAACCCACTCCTACCCACGGCATCCACTGATCTGTTCCCCATGACAACAGTTTTGTCTTTTTGATATATAAATGAAGTAATGTAACCTTTTTAGAACTACTTTCTTTCAATCAGCATAATACCCTTGAGATTCATCCAAGCAGTTTGCTTCTTTTTATTGCTGAATAACATTGCATTGTATGGATGTACCACAGTTTGCTCATCCCTCACTAGTTGCAGAAAATTTGGGTTGTTTGCAATGTTTGGTGATTACAAATGGAGCTGCTATAGACATACATGTACAGATTTTTGTGAGAAAATAAGCTTCATTTTCCTAGAGTAAATATGCGTGAGTGTTAAGTGTACGTTTAGCTTTATAAGAAACTGCCAAACTATTTCCCGGAGTAACTACATGATTTGCATTCCCTCTGTGAATCTATGAGAGCCCCAGGCCCTTCACATCCTTGTCGGCACTTGGTATTGACAGTTTTTTTAATTTTATTCATTTTAATAGTTGTGTAGTGGCATCTACTAACACCTGCCTACCAGTTTGTCATACAGTGTTGGCTTGCATGTTGTTATGATGCTAGGAGATATGCCACCGATATTTCAAATACCAGTGGGATCACCCATGGTGGACAGATTTCAGTGGAGCTTCCAGACTAAGACACAATAGAAAGAAAAGCCTGGTGATCTACTTCTGAAAATTAGCCAGTGAAAATCCTATGGATCACAACAGAATATGTCTGATATGATGATGGAAGATGAGCTCCCTAGGTTGGAAAGCACTCAAAATAACCAGAGGCTGCGACAATGAACTCGATCATACCAACAATTGTGAAGCTGGGGCAGGACCAGGCAATGTCGCAGTCTACGGTACTTCATATTCTGGCCTGCTTCCCCTTTCCACGTGCAAATATTTACATTGTTCGAATCCTTCAATACCTGCTCCATGCATTCCGTCCATATTTTATAACAATATTCAGTAGGAGAATCAGCGTAAGGTGTGTTTATTCTTTCTTACCTGGAATCAGAACTCCCATAATTTAATATTAATTGAAAACATTAGTAAAATTTTAATATTTGTTTTGTGGAATGCCTTGCACATAGTAGGTGTTCAAGGTGTGTTGGCTAAACAGAATGCAGCTGATTATACAGATTAAACATTAAATTATTGCTTGAATTATTAGGCCTTTTTAGCAGTAGACTTCCTAACTTAAATGGTGTAACTGTGGCCCCACTGATAAAAGAATTTCAATGTATCCCATCTGAATGCTGCAGCCATGTCATTTAAGGTTCAGTTACAGTGTTCACAGTTGAACAAGACAATGTCATTCCAAAGACTAGGCAAATGATCTAGCAGTCTCAACTTGTGCCACACTGATGCAGATTTTTATACCTTATACTTATCACCTTGACATTGAAAAGGGAATCAGGAGGAAAGGAGTTATTCTCTGCCTAAATTTTTCAATCTAGAGTTGTTCCTTTTTCTCCCAGGAAATCTCCAAGATTTCATATTTCTCTTGGATTGCTGAGGGCAGCCAAACTCAGTTTTACATGCGCATTTCACAGGACAATGGAGGATGCTCCCTGGAGGTCTCTGACAGACATCAGTGTACTCAGAATACCGCCAGTGCCCAAGTAGGAACAGTACCTACCTCCACAGAACTCCAGGAGGCTGCCAGGAACAAATGAGTTTGGGGGAAAACACTAACCACAAAACCATTTAGCTTCTATTTAAAGGGACCATTTGGAGTAAGACATATTAAAAGGTCATAGAATATGCAGAAAGTTTTCAGGGTTCAATTTTTCAGGCCATTCTATTTATTTTTCTGTGATTCTTGTCGCAGTATTTTATTGTTCTCTAAGGTAGCTTGATTTTTCAGGAAATATCTTAACACAGTGCTATCCTTTAAAATGACAATCTCTTTGAAAATGTCAATAGTAGGCTACATGAAATTCCAAAGAAACTACTGTGAATTTGTTTACATGAAAAAGAAGTTGTTGGTATATGTAAGTATTTTTGATGAATATTGGAATCATCTCTTCATATGGCTTGTAGATAATGTCACAGTTTTTATGGGTGAATTAGAATTTCTCTTTATTGACACCATTTGTTGTTGGGGCAAGAATGACAAAGGTGGGTAAATGTGTGAGAAAGACACATGATAAATAAAATAGTTATATGACTTTCTACTTTATTGTTCTTATTTAGGAAAAATCTGTATAATTATTTCAGAAATATTGTGTACATTTACATGGCAAACAAAGCTTTTCACAATTCGATGCTTCTGGGTGACATTTTGATTCTCTTTCTTTGTGAGTGTGTGTATGAATGTGTGCATGTATATGTGTGTGTGTGCAAGACAGACAGTATATATGTTATATATTAATGTATATGTACATGGATATATGTGTATATACATTGTATACCCATTGCTGTCGAGTCTATTCTGATTCAAAGTAACCCTATAAGACAGAGTACAGCTACCCCGTTGGGTTTCCAAGGGAGGGCTGGTGGATTCAAACTGCTGATCTTTTGGTTAGCAGCTGATCTCTTAACCACTATGCCACCAGGGCTCCGTACGTTGTATATATGTGCATGTATATGTGCACACACATGCACACACATACATACACAGTCATAAAACCAAGGCATGAACTCTATAAATGTTTTCCTAACTGCATATTTGAGTGCATAGTAGTTTATAGCCAGGTCTGATAAGTACTTTTAATTTGGGGAATATTTTCATTAGGAGTGAAGAATCATATTTAAAATCCTAAATAGAACAATTCTCTCAATATTTTGCAAGCTAATACTAATTTGCACACCCTGGGTAGTCAAATAGTTAAACGTTTGGCTACAAACTGAAAGGTTGGTGATTTGAATCCAACCAGAGGCACCTCAAAAGAAAATCCTGGAGATCTGCTTCCAAAAAGTCACAGCCCTTGAAAACCTTAGAGAGCATAGCTCCACTGTGAAACACATGGGCCACCATGAGTCAGAATCAACTGGATGGCAACTGGATTTTTTGGTTAGTACATGGAAACCTTAGTATCAGAAACAGAAGCAGACTTAGTGTCATTCATATAGCTGTACATGCCCTTATAGGTAGCTGGAGTAGATAGCCACATATCTGGAAATATTTGAAAGGAACGGAGGGAGACTTCTTCCTTAAATAATTCCAGGGGCCATCTTAAATAATTCGCTGTTTTAATTTGAGGCATTTATTCCAGGGCTTGCTATTAACATGAAATTACCACTAAAACGCCGATGTCTGAGCTATTTATCATCTTAGCCTTCTTCGATTTGTCAGAATGCTTTTCTCTATAGAGCAAAAAACAGGGTCATGAGGGAATGAAGGAAAGATGGGGTCAGGTAAGGTTTGCTAGGGAGAAAAAGATTTCCAGCAGAGGTGCTATATTGAACTATATAATTTACCAAAGCACAACTTTGATTCTGGATTCAACAGGAGAGAAGATGCCAAAAATTAATGCCCGTTATTTCCAAGATTTACTCGGAGCAGCCCCTTTACGAATGAGGTACCTGAAATGACCACCAAATGAAGCTAATGTGGTATTTGTGATACACTAATATGGAATTTGCTAATATGGTATTAGCAAGTACAGAATAGCATCAAGACATGTATGTTGTTTAGAAAACAAACAAGGCATTGACAGTGAAAATGTTTTTCTCCTCTCCCAAATACTTTCATTGCAATTGGCTGCAAACTTCGAAACAGTCCTCAAGTAAAATCAGTCATCATGATGATGGATGGATCCTGGAAACACATAAGAAAAGGTATAAGACCATATTACGGACTGTTTTACAGAGTCAGCAAAGTGTTCCAATTTTACAGCCAGCTTAAAGGGGATTAAAGCCATCCATTAGCTTACTGCAGAAGAACTTCTAATAACCAGTGAAAACTCTGCAGTGGCAGGACACATTTGAAGGCTGTCACTAAATAGCACTATCTTGGCAGAGCCCTGTCAAAGGATGCACTTATCGACCAGGAATTAGGAAGCTGTCAATGAATCCGCTGTGTCTTTTATCAAATATTGGAAAGGATATGAGGCAATAAGAATGTGGCCATATTTTGATGAAAAATCATGCCACAGTATTATTCTCAAGTGAGTGACACCAGGATCATACAAATACATTCTAAACATTCAGAATAGGTTTGTTCCACGTAAATAGCATATAACTGTTAATCAGGGAAATGAGGAGACTACTTTAATGAGGGTTAACTGCCATTACATTTTTGCCAACAAAATTTGCCTTCATAGTCAGTTCTGCTACATATTGTTGCTGTTAGGTGTCACTCATAGCGATCCTATGTACAACAGAACAAAACACTGCCCAGCCCTGCCCCATCCTCACAATTGTTGTTATACTTAAACCCATTGTTGCAGCCACCGTGTCAATCCATCTCATTAAGGGTCCTCCTCTTTTTCAGTGACCCTCTACTTCACAAAGCATCATGTCTTTCTCCAGGATCTGATCCCTCCTGATATCATGTCCAAAGTATATAAGATGTAGTTTCACCTTCCTTGCTTCTCAGGAACATTCTGGTCGTACTTTTTCCAAGAGAGATTTGTTCATTCTTTTGGAAGTCCATGTAAACCACAGTTTAAAGGTGTCAACTCTTCTTCAGTCTTTGTTATTCATCATCCAGCTTTCACATGCATGTGAGGCAATTGAAAACACCACGGCTTGGGTCAGGTGCACCTTAGTGTTCAAGGTGACATCTTTGCTTTTCAACACTTTAAAGAGGTCCTTTGCAGCAGATCTGCCCAATGCAATTTGTCTTTTGATTTCTTGACTGCTGCTTCCATGGGTGCTGATTGTGGATCCAAGTAAAATGAAATCCTTGACAACTTCAATCTTTTCTCCATTTATCATGATATTGCTTATTGGTCCAGTTGTGAAGATTTGTGTTTTCTTTATGTTGAGGTGTAATCCATACTGAAGGCTGTGGCCTTTGATCTTCATCAGTAAGTGCTTCAAGTCCTCTTCATTTTCAGCAGGTTGTGTCATCTGCATATTTCAGGTTGTTAATGAGTCTTCCTCTAATCCTGATTCCCAGTTCTTCTTCATATAGTCCAGCTTCTCGTATTATTTGCTCAGCGTACAGATTGAATAAGTATGGTAAAAGGATACAACCCTGACATTCCCCTTTCCTGACTTTAAACTACACTGTATCCCCTTGTTCTTTTCTAATGACTGCCTCTTGATCTATGTACAGGTTCCTCATAAGCATGATTAAGTTTTCTAGAATTCCCATTCTGCAAGATGTTATCCATAATTTGTTACAGATATGATATGATCCACAAAGTCAAATGTCTTTGCATAGTCAATAAAACACAGGTAAACATCTTTCTGATATTCTCTGCTTCCAGCCAGAATCCATCTGACTTCAGCTATGATATCCCTGGCTCCATGTACTCTTCTGAATCTGGCTTGAATTTCTGGAAATTCCCTGTTAATATACTGTGGAAGACTCTTTTGAATGGTCTTCAGCAAAATTTTACTTGCGTGTTATATTGATATTGTTTGATAATTTCTGCATTTGGTTGGATCACCTTTCTTGGGAACAGGCATAAATATGGACCTTTCAAGTCAGTTGGCCAGGTAGCTGTCTTCCATATTTCTTGGCATAGATGAGAGAGCACTTCCAGTGCTTCAACCATTTGTTGAAACATACCAATTGGTATTCCGTCAATCTGGAGCCTTGTTTTTTACCAACGCCCTCATGAAGATTGAACCTCTTCCTTCAGTATCATCAGTTCCTGATCATATGCTACCTCCTGAAGTGGTTGAACACCAACCAATTCTTTTTGGTAGTTACTCTGTGTATTCCTTCCATCTTTTTTTGATGCTTCCTGTGTCATTTAATATTTTCCCTGTAGAATCCTTTGATATTGCAATTAGAGGCTTCATTTATTTCTTAATTTCTTTCAGCTTGAGAAATTCCAAGTGTGTTCTTCCCTTTTGGTTTTTTATCTCCAGATCTTTGCATACGTCATTATAATACTTTACTTTGTATTCTCGAGACACCCTTTGAAAACTCTTTTACTTCATCATTTCTTCATTTTGCTTTAACTAGTTGACATTCAAGAGCAAGTTTCAGAGTCTCTTCTGACATCCATTTTGGTCTTTTCTTTCTTGCCTGTCTTTTTAATGACCCCTTGCTTTCTTCATGTATGATGTCCTTGATGTCATTCCACAATTTGTCTGGTCTTCAGTCATTAGCATTCAGTGTGTCAAATCTATTCTTCAGGTGGTCTCTATATTCAGGTGGTCATACTTTGTCTCTCGTGGACTTGTTCTAATTTTCTTCAGTTTCAGCTTGAACTTGCATATGAACAATTGATGGTTTGTTCCACAGTTGGCCCCCGGCATTGTTCTGACTAATGATATTGAGCTTTTCCATCATCTCTTTCCACAGATGTAGTCGATTTGATTCCTGTGCATTCTTCTGGTGAGGTCCACATGTATAGTCGCTGTTTGTGTTGGTGAAAAAAGGTATTTGCAATGAAAAGGTCGTTGGTCTTGCAAAATTCTATCATGTGATCTCCGGCATCATTTCTATCACCAAGGCCATATTTTCCAGCTACCAATCCTTCTTTGTTTCCAACTTTGCATTCCAATCACCAGTAATTATCCACGCATCCTGGTTGCATGTTTGATCAGTTTCAGACTGCTACATAGTTTAATCTGGGCACCTCATAGTGGGGCTGAATCTAATGTGCAGTTTATGTTTGCTTTGTAAGGATCGCTTTTGAGACTTCTTATCCAGATCAGCTGATCTGCTATCCACTTTATATTGATTGGAAGTCTAAAGGAGCCAGTCAACAACCCTAAAAGGCTATCCACTCTTCCTGAGTTACACAGCAAAGTTGAGCTTTAATTTGCAACCTTCATCTAGAAAACCACCTTGGCAGCAACTGAATCCCTCAGACTCCTACGATTAGAATACAATCAATGTTCTACTGTCTAACCACTGCCTATGGACAGTAAGGATTACTCAAGAAGGCTTTGCAGGTCCATTCTAGATTCCCAAGCACTTGTTCCAGAAATATGTAGAGTAGCCCAAAGTCTTGAGAGAAGTTACTAAAGAAGGGGCACAGTTTAGCTCCATTCCAGGCTCACACTACTCTACCATGTGGGAAGTTAGAAAGTCACTTCTCATGACAATTCACTGTGAATCCTCATTATTCTTTTAAATAATGGAAGATTCTCCACCTGTCCTCCACTCTAATTTCCAGCCTGGAAGCTCTGGAAGTTTTCTAGATTCTTCTCACCATCATCTGCTCAGACTCTCATAATGGAGTTCTCAGTGATGCAGCCATGAATTGACCTCACGTGATGCAGCAAATCCAACATGCAAGCAGCACCTCCTTTATGTGCATATGATTCCACCTGGCAGGCTGTGTTTGAGCTGGTGCTCTAATCTCCTGCAAATGACCAGATTTCTTGACATCCAGGACCATGTTTTGATCATCATTTTATGAGGATCAATTTTAAATCCTTACCAAGTGTAAATATACATGAACCTAGATTAGGAGCCACACACTACCTCACAAGACCTCACAAATGCAATCCATCGATTCGTCTGGAAGACAGCTATTCTATAAAATCACTGTATGAGACAATAATCTAAAGCAGAGGGAAAGAGTGTACCGGTATGAGTGAGTGCTAGTGAGAAGCTAAATTGAATTTTGTACTGATAAATGTTTATGCACATAGAGAATATTTTTATTTTTTAAATCAGTGAATAAGGCATTTCTGCTTGTTGCATCATTTGTATTAATACTGTATTGCTTCTCTCAAGTGCACTTTGTGATAACAGCATGACATGCATTTCATTAAGTTAAAGTATGCTGGCATTAATGTAATGGCTGATAGCATCTCTAATTTGAGAGGCCTGCAGAGTTAGTTTTATGGGGGCATTTTCCTCAGGAACCAAAACAATGCTATAGAATATCTGTGGGATATTGCTCCACTCAGGCAAGAATTCGTCCCTTTGGCCTAGTAGATTTTTTATTGGCTACAGAAACATTAAACAAAACATAGCACCCTTGCTAATTCTTTCCAGGAAGCAACGCTATATTGTCTTTTGTTGTGCAAAAACATCTTCCAGGTTTTCAAACTAATTAAGTTAACAGTGGAACAGAGGATAGAGAGAGCTGATGTGTCTGGGTAAATTTTAGTGTAAAATAAAGAGTCGACAGTCTCGCAATTTTGAAAAGGAGAAAACATTTTCGCACTTTTGCCTAGGATTTATTACAATGAAGGGAGAGAATATGCTAGCATTCACTTACCTAAGATTTATGATTCTAACAAGTTGTCAGAATTGATATTGGTTGGTAAGCAGCAGCTTCAAAATTGTTACAGGGCCTGCAATCCTGAGATCAGGTATATGTAGTTCTCTGATACACAATTAGGGGCTCAGGAAAAGTTTCTGAAGATGAAGAGGCACAACCCAAAGCAGCAGTATATCTCTGTGATGTGCCTGTTATGTTTACCTAAGAACTTTCTAAATAATGGAAATATTTACTGAGCATAAAATGCACACTACTAGTTCAGACTTACGATCAGTTTTAAAGAGCCCTGAACTCCATGGCTATTTCAGCTTCTTTGCTTCAAAAAATAAAGAAAGAGAAGGAAAAAAAAAAGAGGAAGTATATGACTGAATAGACACTATTTTCCTTTTTAATAGAAAATATGAAAAGCTGCATTACTACTATTGAGACTTTTGGAACTACCTTGAGCAACATCTATTCGTGAACATTGATTATATACACAAGACCAGGCTACGCTTGGTGAAGGACACAGATCTACAATATGCATTCTCTCTGGCTTTTCATCCCCACAGATGTGGTTAAAAAAGAAGAAGAAGAAGAAAGACACCAGGCATTATATGATAAAAGGAATTATTAGTGTAGGCAATTACAGAAATGAGATGAGGGAATGACTAGAGCTAGCTTCATGTGTTCAGGCAAGTTTATTTCTATAGAAGCTGCAAATCATTAGGGCTTCTCATAAAGGATACAAAGATTGCAATAGACGAATATAAAGGAAAATATCCAAGTAGGTGCCTTTATGTATCAGAGGTGGGCAGTAATAATAATAATACACTCCTTTTTAAAATAGTTCTTAATTTTCAAAATATGTTTATATGGACACATTTGACTCACCTGTGAGAAAACAAATACAACTGCATTGTCTTTATACCTATATAATGACTATATATATTCATTGTATAGTCAATGACCATAGTCTACATATATATATTCATTTTATATGTATAAAGTTTTCAGGATAGAAAGAAGAAGTGCTAAGATTATATTCTGAAAGCAGAATACTACACTTTAATCTCAGTTTTATTGTCTACTGGTTATCTCTCCCTGGATATGTCATGTCTTGTCCCTCAGCCTCAGTTTGACCACTTATAAAAAGTGGATGGTAATAACTAAATAAATTCATGGTGTTGTGAGAGGATCAAGAGAAATTCTAGGCTAGATAAAGTAAATCCCAACAGAAAATCATGAACCAAGAAGACGTTTGCTTCTTTCTGATTTTTGATGATTGGTTTATTCATTTATCCAATTATACCTGTATTCATTCACTCCTAAAACATTTACTACTTTATTTCTATGTGCCAGACATTGTTCTGGGAACTAAAATCCAAAGCTGATTCAGACAAGTTCTCTCCCCCAAGAAACTTTCATTCTATATACATACTCTTTTGTACTTAATTTTGTACTTGCGCTCTGAATCCTTCTTTTCCTGCCATTTTGAATACTTAGACTCAGCCTCAGATATGACTCATTGGCTCACAGGATCCATCCAGAACGCCCATGAACCAAATCAGACATGCATAATGTCTGAAGTTGAGTTTGCTATAACAAGACATGTTTACTTCATTGACAAACAAAGTTTTACAGCCTTAAATCTCATGAGAGATCACTCCCCCGTGCCCAGAGATCAGGGAAATCTCCTAAACCAATAAAGAAAAGCTTTTGTGCCCAAAAGAGGTAAAAACTAATGTCAATATAAGCCCTAATTTAAAACTAATTTTTTAAAAAAACCTAAGCTTAGTTTTTATTAAGGCTATTTAACAGAAAAAAGGGAAAAATGGTTACTCTGAGAGAACTGAAATTGGAATAGTTCAGGATTTCTCCTCAGGAACAAAAAAAATTTAAGTAATTTGAATTGGAAACAGCCAAAAATGTATATAGCTAGCCAAAAGTTAATAGAGATTAAGGTAATAATGTACGGCTCTTCTAACTGTTCAGTATATAGAAAATATATAGCCCTGGCCTATTAGGACTATAATTCCAAAGGGTTACATAACTTATTTTCATTACTACTCATAAATAATTTAAAAAAATTGATAAAATATCTACTCTGCCCCCTGATATTTTTGCAGTTCCATTCCTATCCATTTAAGTCTAGCATACTCTCCTCCCACTCCATTTCTCTCTGCTTTACCAAAATCAGATGTGAATCAGCTGAACTCACTTTAGAAGTATTAAGATAATTTCCTTTGAGATGTATCAGAGATAGCTTGCAAAGTAATAAATTAAGTTACCACATATATTGCTTATTTTCTATCTTTAATTTGTATATTTGTCAAGACCAACTTCCTTGAATCTATTTCTCAGAAATTGAATTTTTCTGTTGGAAATAAAATCAGCCCCATAGTTATCTATCATTTAGTTTTCTGTACTTCGATGGGAATCTGATACAGAGTAGCAGCCAGGATGTTTAGATATGATAACAAAATACATCATATGGCCTCCTAATTTTTAATAAAACCATGTCTGCAGCTGATGATCCCTGATAACCTGAAGCAGTGTGTGGCATTTTCCATCACGTTACAAGTCTGAGTTTTCAAAACCTGGATTAGAGGAAGGACTTCATTTCCTCCTCTGTGCTTCACTGGTCAACAGATGGATAGAGGTGACTTCATTCTACCCACCAGGTCCAAATATTCAAGCTTCCTGAATATTTGGTTCACAGAGAGAAAGTGAGAAGAAAGCTTTCCTACTCAAAAGAGTTACATATTAGAAATATTTTATTACATTGCTTGAGGAATTTACCAAAGTGATTCCTTCTAATATGTTTTATGTTTAGCATAGGCAGTAAAAGTTCAAATTCAGGTCATATTGTCAGAAAATAAATCCCCACACACAACAGCAATAGCTCCTATGAGAAGGAAGTTCCATTTCACAAAACACTCTTCAGAAATTTCAAAATCGCTGTTGGCATTCTTTGCCATTTCCTCATTAGTTCTGCTGGTTTGGTTAGACTGTAGAAACAGACGGCTAGCAGAACTGGTTAGAAACGGAAAATTTTCACCCAAAGAAATAAGTGTGTGTGTGTAAACTACCTAGTGTAACACATAAAACATTCTATAATTTGATATTGCGTATCTATCTTTTCTACCATGCCTTATGTTACATTTTAGCTTTACTTAAATGCAGGAGTCAAGCCACATTTTCATTCTTATTCATCTACCTCTGTCACAAAACGTGTTCTCCTTGAGAATTAAAATTTATATTAAACTCTCACTAACAACATACTGAAATAAAATAGTATCTAATTCAACATTGTAAAAAATACTATGGTAAAACTGCTTTTGAAAGGATGACATAATAAGTCAAGTAGTTTTGCATGATTTTTTACTGCACTGAATTAACTGGTATTTGAGTAGTCAAATTGTATATTTAGTGTTTTAAAGACAAATCTATAATGTTTTGCATCGGTTACTATGCCCCTTCTCAGGACATACTCAAGGCAGGTCAGTATTTTAAGATTAGGCCCAAGGATGATTGAAGACCTAAAAATTAAGGAATAATCACAGAAGATTAAATACAAACACAGAGCTAGGCTAGTTAAAATTGCAAAAGAAAAATTATCTTAAGATTATAGAAAGCTGAAAATAAAGGGAAACCCCAGATCTGAGAGATGAAGAAAAATTATAAGCTGGATCATTTTTGTCTATAGGCTTAATATGCTACCAATCATGGTGTGTCATTCTTCACCCCTAAGTTTATTAGTCCATGATTTGGAATTCCTATAGAGGGGACACAAAGAGCCCAGTTTATGTCATGGCACAAAGAAGACATAGTTGATGTAGTAGACTGCAGAGTCAACCAATCTATATCCATAATTTTTATCGCAATAAATTCTCCTAATGAAGTTCAATGACACCTGAATACACATAGGAACACGAGGACCTAATGCCAGGCATAAAACACAGCTCTCTTACCCAGACTCTGATGTGATAAAAGGAACAGCTATGTAAACCTTCTCTACTGATAGGGATGTTGATATTTTCCAAGAAAAAGTAAGGTCATTAGAGATACTAAATTATTATAAGTAATGGCTTATTCATTCTTCACCAATTTGAAATACATATACGTTTTATTATTGTAGCAATATCAGCTGCCACTGTTACGGTTGTGCTGTGAGAGTTATCAGGTACACTTGCCTAGGCCTAAGGTTTATTTTCCTTGAATTCTGTCATATTTGTGTAAAGCTGAAGGTATAGTGTAGCAAGGTGGTGAAGGGACTTCTTGCTGGAAGGTTCAAGCAACCTTCTGTAAACAACATCTTCTAAGGAAAGGGCAATTGGAAGTCAACACATTGTATTTACAACACCTGATGATGAACTGAAGCTAGCATGGATGTCAGCAGCATGTCAAATTAATTAGTGTTAATACAGATGAGTGGAAAAAAAAAAAACTGGGTGCACGATATAGTGAATCCACATGCTTCTGAATCACGCAAAAGTTTTGAGAAAGCCAGTGATCCTCTTCTTAAAGTGCATCTGAGGATGAAGTTTGTAGTCTAAGCACAGGATGATTTTATTACTGCTGAAAAAGAATAGGTTGTTATATATAGATTTCAGTTCAGTAGTAAGTTGAAAGAGTCTATTTGGAGGTCTCGGATTTAACACAAAAAAACAAAATGTTTTGTTCCTTGCCACTCTAAGTCATTGATACCCCTATATGACCCACTTCAGTAAATAGCACAATCATTAACACAGCAGAGCAAATCAAGTATTGCTCAAGTAATCCTTGAGTAATCTCTTTATTTTACCCAAATTATCAAATCCATAAACCACTGTTATCATTGTCCCCTCCAATATATATTCAGATTCAATCTACTTTTGTCCATTACCATTGCTAAAACTCATGTTCAAGTCCTTATCATTTTTCAGAGACTACTATAATAGCTTCCTAAATGGTCTCCAGCTTCAACCCATTCCCATCTGCGCTCTCTCCAGAAAAGCCAGGAGCGATTTTTATAAACGTAAATCAGATCACACCACTATCTTGCATAAAACCCACCAAAATCTTTATATCTTATGTAAAATACAATCCAAACTCTATACCATGGCCAAAACAACAGCAACCAAAAAAAGGTGCTTTACAATCTGACCTCCTCCCTGAGCACGTTCACTCAAATTCCATCATGTCATCACTTCTTTCTGTTCTTCAAAACATACCAAGTGTGTGCCTACCACAACACCTTTGCACTTGCTATTTCTGTTTGGGAAGCGACTTCACCAAGGTTCATATAACTGGCTCCTTCTTGTCACACAGATATCAAATCAAATCACCATTCAGCCTGCTTGTAATGAGTAGGATTTTTCAGTCTGAAGATTTATCAATTTCTTTGGCTCTAGGAAATGTTGTTTTTTATTGCTTATTTATTTTGAACTCCTTCTTAAATTATAACGTAGATAAAAAAAAGTGTGTTGATGGATTTTTACGAACCTACCACACCCATGTAACCACCATCTAGATCAAAGAAGCTGAACATTATCAGAAGCCTCACTTAGTCCCCCAACCCAATCACAACCACTAAAGGATAACCAAACCAACCACCATTATTTTATTTTATTATGCAAAGTTTTTGTGCTTTAGATGAAAATTTACAGAAGAAATTAGTTTTTCAATAAACAATTAATACACAAGTTATTTTGTGATATTGGTTGCCAACCCTGTCACGTGTCAACACTCTTCCCTTCTTCATCCCAGATTCCCTGTTTCCATTTGTCCAGTTTTCCTGTCTCTTCCTGCCTTCTTGTCTTCATTTTTGTACTGGTGTGCCCATTTAGTCTCCTACACGTGTTCGAACTACAAAGCACTTTCCTCACATGTGTTGTTGTATGCCCTATACCAAAAAAAAAAAAAAAACAAACCTGTTATTACCTGACTGGGGTCCATACCCTGGAGCAGTTGAGTCAATGAATGCTACTCTAAGTCAGAAAGAGAAAGTTTATTAGGAGGTGACACCAATGGAAGGGCTCCGACAGCAACACAGGCTGTTCTTTATGGAGTTCCCCCAAGAGCAATTTTTATATCAGAGCTTAAATATCATTTTGTCAAGGATTGCCTAATGTATTTCAGCACACAGCACACAGCCCACAGATGGTCATATACATCACAAAACAACTACAAGAAACTCTTTATTAAACTAAAAATATGCATGTCGGACGTCTGGACTCTAATCTGTATGTTTATAACAGGCTGGAAAAAACTTACATAAGAATTTCTCACCCAGTGGAACTGGACTGCCAAGTCCACTCTGACTGAGATAAGGAGCAAGAAAGAAAGTTGCAGACCAAAAGCACCAGGCACCCTTCTTAGCTGCTGTCTTTCAGGCTAAAGGCCATTTCTCAAGAGAACAAAGATGGGGTGAGAGACCAAGGCCACAGAAGCCGAGAAGGCTCTGCACCCCTTTGGAAGGAGACCAGTGCAGTTCGTGCAGTAAAAACTGCTTATAGATTACTTAGAGTATCATTATGGCGTTAGTTATGTCGAGCTCTCAATCACCCATTTTGAAAAGGAGAAAACATGTTTCAAGGTATTAGGGTTACACCATTGCCACTGAGTCAATTCCAACTCACAGAGACCCTATACCAAAAAAAAAAAAAAAAAACCCGTTGCCATCAAGTCCATTCTGACTCATAGCGGCCTTATAGGACAAAGTAGAACTGCCCCATAGAGTTTCCAAGGAGCGTCTGGTGGATTTGAACTGCCGACCTTTTGGTTACCAGTCATAGCTCTTAACCACTACACCACCAGGGTTTCCAGAGACCCTGTAGGACAGAATAAAACTGCCCCATAGGGTTTCCAAGGAGTGGCTGGTAGATTTGAATTGCAGTAGATGTATCTTAGATGGCTACTCACAGGCCTTTAAGACCCCAGACCCTACTCACCACAGTCAGATATAGAACATTTTCTTCATAAACTGTGTTATGCCAATTGAGCTAGATGTTCTGAGACCATGGTCTCTAGCCCTCAGTCCAGTAACTTGGTCCCTCAGAGAGTTTGGATGTGTCTGTGAGCTTCTATGACTTTGCCTTGGTCAAGTTGTGCTGACTTCCCCAGTACTGTGTACTGCCTTACCTTTTACCACTTGCCTTTTGTCTAGTTAGTGTTTTTCCTTCCCCATTCCTCCCCTCCCTCACAACCATCAAAGATTGTTTCTTTCTGTGTGTAAAGCTTTTCATGAGTTTTTATAATAGTGGTCTCAAACAGTATCTGTCCTTTTATGATTGACTTATTTCACTCAGCATAATGCCCTGCAAATTTATCCATGTGGTAAGATGTTTTGTAGATTCATCATTGTTTTATGTCATGACACAGTATTCCATTGTGGGTATGTACCATAGTTTGTTTATCCATTCATCTGATGATGGGCACTTATGTTGTTTCCACCATTTTGCTACTGTGAATAATGGTGTAATGAACATGGATGCACATATGTCTATTCCTGTGATGGCTCTTATTTCTCCAGGATATATTCTGAGGAGTGGGATAGCTGGATCTTATGGTATTTCTATTTCTAGCTTTTTTTTTGTATTCCCACCAGCAGTGCGTAACAGTTCCAATTTCCTAGCAACCTCTCCAACATTTGTCTGCAGGTTCTCTTTTTACCCTTTTGGTAAAGTCTTTTGATGAGCATAAGTGTTTAATTTTTTAGAAGATCCCAGTTATCTAGCTTATCTTCTGGTGTTTGTGTATTGTTAGTTATGGTTTGTATCCTGTTAATGCCATGTATTAGGGCCTCTGGAGTTAACCTTATTTTTTCTTCTATGATCTTTATAGTTTTTGGCTTTATATTTAGGTCTTTGATCCATTTTTAATTAGTTTTAGTGTATGGTTTGAGCTATGGGTCCTATTTCTTTCTTTTTTTTTTTTTTTTATAGATTAACATCCAGTTTTGCCAGCACTATTTGTTAAAAAGACTATCTTTCCCTCATTTAAAGGACTTTGGACCTTTGTTAAAGATCAGCTGACCATAGGTGGATGGATTTACATCGGGGTTCTTGATTTTGTTCCATTAGTCAATGTGTCTGTCATTGTACCAGTACCAGGCTATTCTGAATATCTTATCTGTATAGTAGGTTCTGAGGTCAGGAAGCACAAGGGCTCCTACTTTGTTCTTCCTCAATAATGCTTTACTTATTTGGGGCCTCTTACCTTTCTATATAAAGTTAATGGTTAGTTTTTCCATCTCACTGAAGAATGCTGTTGGTATTTGGATTGGGACTGCATTGTATTTGTAGGTTGCTTTGGGTAGAGTTGCCATTTTTCACAATATTAAGTCAACCTATCAATGTATATGGTATGTTTTTCCATTTATGTAGGTCTTTTTTGGTTTATTGCGGTAGTGTTTTGTAGTTTTCTTTGTATAGGTCTTTATGTCCCTAGTTAGATTTACTCCTAAGTATTTTATTTTTTTAGGGGCTATTATAAATGGTATTGCTTTCCTGATTTCCTTTTCATCTTTCTCTTCATTGGTGTATAGGAATCCAACTGATTTTTGTATGTTTTTGTATGCATCCTGCTACTCTGCTGAATATTTCTATTAGTTCCAGTAGTTTTCTCATGGAGTCTTTTGGGTTCTCTATGTACAGGATCATATCTTCCATAAATAGGGGTAATTTTACTTCTTTACCAGTTTGGATGCACTTTATATATTTTCCTCGACTTATTGCTCTAGCTAAGACTTCCATCACAATGTTAAACAGGAGTGGTGAAAAAGGGTATCCTTGTCTTGTTCCTATTCTCAGAGAGATAGTTTTTAGCCTCTCTCAATTGAGAATGATGTTGGCTTTTAGTTTGGTATAGATGTCCTTTATTATGTTGAGGAATTTCCCTTCTATATGTATTTTATTCAGAGTTTTTATCAGGAATAGGTATTGGACTTTATCCAATGCCTTTTCTACATTGATTGATTTTCTAATGTTGAACCATCTTTACATAAAAACACATACCTGGTATTAATCCCACTTGGTCATGGTGTATTATTTTCTTTATATGATGCTGAATTCTATTGGCTAGGTTTTTGTTGAGAATTTTTGCATTTATATTGATGAGAGCTATCGGTCTGTAATTTTCTTTTTTTCTGGTGTCTTTGCCTGGTTTTGGTATCAGGGTTATGCTGGCTTCATAGAATGAATTCGGAAGTATCTCTTTCTTTTCTGTGTTCTGAAACAGTTTGAAGAGTACTGGTGTAACTGGTGTAAGTTTGGTAGAATTCTCCAGTGAAGGCATCTGGGCCAGAAATTTTTTTTTTACAGTGTTTATTTTTTATTACATTTTTGATCCGTTATGTGTCTGTTCAGACTTTCCACCTCCATTTGCGTTTAGGTAGGTAGTGTGTTTCTAGTAATTTGTCCATTTCCTCTAGGTTTTCAAATTTGTTGGAGTACAGTTTTTGATCTGTTATGATTCTTTTTATTTCAGCCGGCTCTGTTGTAATGTCCCCTATTTCATTTATTTGAATTATTTGCTTCCTTTCTTGTTTTTCTTTTGTCAATTTGGCCAATATTTTATTGATCCTTTCAAAAAATCAACGTTAGGTTTTGTTGATTCTTTCTATTTCATTTATTTCTGTTCTAAATTAGCAGGAGAAGAGTTAGGAGCATGTACTTAATCTACCACTTTGACCTGATCCCTTGTCTTAATATGTCTGAGTATAGTTTCATTGTATAAATATGAGCTCATATTCAGATTATTATTTATTTTCTTCTGGTGGCTGTGGGCTTCTTTTGCTGTTCTTTTTCTATTCATTCAAGTTGTAGACCTAACGTTTTGATTTTGTTCAGTTTTTTCATCTTTATGGATAAAAGCTGCTATTTCCATCTTCAGAATCCTGGGTACTTCACAGAACAACTCTGAGACTGATATGTCAGACCAACAACCTTCAGGGAGCCATAGATTCTGCATATTTCTGTATGTGGCCATTTGAGAATGACCACTCTCCACCCATCTTTAGCCCTTTACTGATAGTCCCTTATCTGCTTGACTACCAACTAGCTCCACTTCACCACTGTATCATAACAATGCCTGGTATCAAGAAGCAGACTGTCAGCAATGATGGGTTCAAAACTATTCAAGGAGACACCCATTTATAGTAAAATCTTTGAATCCTTTCTGAGTAGGATCTGACCCTCCTCACAGTTGCATATGGCAGAGAAGAATCCAAAGTCCCTGCACATACTCAGAGCCATTTTCATGAGTCAACTGGACCTTGTCTGATTGTACAATTTTACCTTAAAATCAAGTAGTATATATATAGACAAAGACCTGCAATATCAACTGAACTGTGAAAAACATAAATTACATTACTAGGATGGAGATGATTATAATGAAACAAATCATTTATTAATATATGGTGGAGTTAGTAAAAAGTCAAGGAAATATTTCCCCTCTAAAAGGCAATTCCTAAAATATGTTATTATGCAGAAAAAAATTCCAATATCTCTATAATATTTTCCCCTATAGACTTAAGGTTCTGTATAACAATCAGGGAAATAAAGTCTTCCTATTTCTGAAGAGCAAAATTATACATAGTTTAAAAATCAGTTTGAATATTCATGTCATATATGATTCCTGAAAATTTAATAATTAAATATCTCCAAATAATCAGCATCTTTATTTTAATATCATACCATTTTTTATTTTCTCTTTAAGATAAGAAATCTTCAAGTAGAAGAATATACTTATATATTGAATATACCATGTACTCCCAAAAGAACAAACTAATCTGTCTTGGAAGAAACCCAATCAGAACGTTCCTTGTAAATGAGGATGGCGAGACTTCATTTCACTTTCTTTGGACATGTGATCAGTAGGGACCAGTCCCTGGAGAAGAACCTCATGCTTGGTAAAGTAGAGGGTCAGCGAAAAAGAGGAAGACCCTCAACAAGGTAGATCGACACAGTGGCTGCAACAGTGGCCTCAAACATAGCAACAATTGTGAGGATGGTGCAGGATGAGGCAGTGTTTCATTCGGTTTTACATAGGGTCACTACGAGTGGGAACCACCTCGATGGCAGCTAACAACAGCAATGTTTTGCACTAAAATCTGATATTTTAACATCATACATTTGATTTAAAAGATGAAACTTTCTCACTTATTTATTATTCATATTATTACATAGAAAATTATTAGGCAATGTAATTCTTTAAAAGTGTTTTTGTATTGTAGCATCTAATAATTTTTTAAATGCTATTCTGAAATATTTAGATGTCTGTGTCCTGTATCTTCTATTACTCAGTCATTGTAAATCTGTTATTTTCTTATGTAAGCAAAGTATTGCCATTATAATCATAAAATGTATATATATTTTTAATTCCTATCATATCATATTTTGCAATTATTTGTGAGTTGCTGATTAACATAAATGACTGTCTATAGTATGTTTTCATCACATTAAAATATTTCTTAAAGTAGACAAGTCTATGTGAAAAAAGGGAATCATGCACATTTTAAGCACAAGGCAAATAAGGAGTAGACTTCTCTTATGCATGCAGAATTTCAAATTGAAACTGTAAATTATTAAAAACATTAATATTAGTAGTAGTATTTTAAAGATATCAATTTTCAGAAAAGGTTTAATTGAGAACCTGGGAAGCATTATATTTCATTCTGTCTTTGAATGGCTAAAAATACATTATAAGTTGTTAAAATTATTTTCTTCTATTTTTCCTTCCAATATTAAATCCCTTTTGATGGATTAAGTCAATTCAGGAAGTAAATTATTTGACCTGGGTAATCTATGCTTTGCCTCCAAAGCAGAAACTGCAGACCTGAATCTTCAGGCTGCTTGCTTCTTGTATTTATGTCAACTAATAGAAGGAGAAGGCAAAATAAGAAAATAAAAACAGAGGTTACATGTGTAGGTGTCTGTGGAAGAGTTAAATATCTGAAAATATAAATCATTTTGAATATTGCATGTCCATATGAATGGTGTGAACATGGTGTTCTGCATTTATTTTCTGTTTTATTCCTTTAGGATCTAAAAGCTAACATGCTATACCAGTCTTCCAATAAGAATAGCTTCAGGGTGTTGACATTAATTACTGGATTTTTGGGAGGGTCCTATAAACAGGTACCAAGCTCCTTTTAAGATCTCCTTCAGCTCTTCACCCTAATTTCAACACAGTGTTTGCAAATAATTCAATATTAGAGATCTTCCAGAGTACTTGCACTGATTAATTGTAAAGATACAAGATGCTAGGAAGAAAGATTATTTGATATATTTTCTTACTGAATTCTTCCCCATACTTGCAGATGTGTGAGCTAAAATTCCTCAAAATGATGGAAAAGCATTGCTGTTTGTTTTGTTTTGTTTTTTAATATTCCTATATTTAAATAAACTGTGACAGAAAAAGGAAGTGCTAGTACAGAAATCTATTCATTTCTTATTACATCTGCTGGGTGTAATGGCAAGGCAGATAGCTTTTCTGTCCAGGCAGTGATGAGTGATTTCCATCTCTCAACTCAGTAGCGGCAATAGGACAAAAATCATTGTATGATTTCAGAGATTGTCACAAAGTTTCTTTGTTAAATATCCAATAAAAAATAACTAATAGCTATTGGAGGTGAAGTTCCTTTATCACAGCTAAATTGGAACTAGACAGTCAAGTTTACAAA
Organism: Elephas maximus indicus; assembly: GCF_024166365.1. Taxonomy (NCBI): domain Eukaryota; kingdom Metazoa; phylum Chordata; class Mammalia; order Proboscidea; family Elephantidae; genus Elephas; species Elephas maximus. The sequence continues at coordinate 52,908,934 of NC_064833.1, read as the reverse complement.
TTAATTCATGATGACGTTATAGTCTATGACAACGTATAGAATGCTTCCATTAAAAAGAAACTTTAGCATGATCTATGATGGTGGAACTTTTTGCAAAGGAAAAAATCCTTTTTCCAACCAAGAAATCCACAAAAGTTAAACAAAAGCAATTTTTTTTTTTTTTTTATTGAAGCAGAGGTTGGCAGCCTAAATTCCTTTCCATTTTGATCATCCAACTCCCTGGGTGGTGACCACTGAGACCTCGCCTCAAAAAGAGCTGAGTCCACAGCTCTTCAAAACATAGTCTGAAATTTTTTAAATCCCAGACATATTAAATAAAAATCTTTAAAGTTGGAACCCTAACCCATCGCCATTGAGTCAGCAGACTTATAGCTTTTCTAATGACTCTGATATCCAGTTGAGTTTGAGAAGCATGGCATAGTTCACTTTCCTTTCCAATGTACAAACCCTCGTATGGCATCCTGAACAGAAGGCCTCCCCCCCTCATTTCGAACTTGCAATAGACAACTTTGCAAGCAGGACTATTTCCTTGTTGGATGCTCATAAATATTTGGAGGTTATTTCTTTTCATAAGCCTATGTTGACCTCACTAGTAACTTTCACTGATTATCCTTAGCTTTGTCCTCAGTGGAAACACTAAGCATGTTCCCTTATTTTTTCCTCTTGCATTTCAAGATGGATGTGATTAGACCAGAACATTTTTAAAAACATGCCCTGTCAATGCATGAAGGCACATTGGTCAACATAATTACAGGCCTGTCTCTCCTTCTAATGTATTGATGTTCTAAACCATCAAAGAACAGAAAATGTGACAGGTTTAGGTATTTCATAACGTATAATTCATCAAACATTTGCACTAAAATGAAACTTCGGTCTTAAACATGCCATGTTTCTTAAACTAGGTTTTTAAAAATGCCATAACTTGAGAATGTGTTGAGGGAAGTCTCAAAATGTCTGTTTCAGTTGAAATTTAATATTGTAATTTGCTAACTAGTTAAATTATAAAATATAAATATGGTTAATATGTGAGGCAAAGTATGGTTAGTGGGTACACTAATGTCATTTAAAATACTCTTGATGTTATATTATGTGAGCAGGAATCAAATTATTTGGGGTAAAAGAGGAGCACAAAACACAAATAATACCTATTTGTATAGATTCATTTAATGATTATGAATTCTAAATATTATAATTTCTTTCTTCTGGAATTTAAAGTTATCAAAGGAAAAAACTGTAACCCATTGCCCTGGAGTCATTCTGACTCATAGCAACCCTAGAGCATGCAAAATAAAAGGTTTACCTTCCATTGTAAACTCCACGAGGCCAATGGTTTGTTTCCATTTTGTTCAGTGATAAATCCCAACCTAACAGAATAGTTCTTGTAAATAACAGGTACTCAGAGATACTTTTGCATAAATCCAAGTCAAGTGGTTACAATTTTGTTCTACCTTCAAACTTATTTAACACACGTATGTGAAACTCATGATTATCAATAGAAACATGGCCTTCAGATACAGGAAATCTTTCTATTACATCCCATCAAGATGCCTCTAGAAGTAAAATATTGCTCATATAATTGCACTGAATATTAATTTATTAAATACTTATTAAGACTCAGCTATAGGGTCAATTTTTTTTTTTTTTTTTATAGGGTCACTATGAGTCAGAATTGACTTGATGGCTCCTAACAACAAGATGTGCTATGAGTTGGAATTGACTTGATGGCAACGGGATTTTTTTTTGGTGTGTGCCAAAACTATACTGCTGCTGGGTTAAAATGGAGACTGCTACACAAAGTTTCTATTCTTAAGGAAGAGGTGTTTTGGTAGGGAAATACAGACAAGTAAATAAGCAATTAAATAAGTAAATTTAGTAAGTAAAGAAGCTTACTAAATATATTTTAGTCAGCTTTATATAAAAATATTTGTTAGAAACAACTCAGAAAAGAGGGTGAAAATGGTTGCACAACTCTAAGTATGTAATCAATGTCCCTGAATTGTACATGCAGAAACTATTGAATTGGTGTATATTTTGCTGTGTATATTCTCAACAACAAAATAAAATTGTTTAAAAAGAGAGATTTATGTGTGACCATGGTAGTTCCTTGAGCTTCTTCATGATTTATTCCAAGTCTTACTGGAATATTAAGTGCGTGCTTAGCACTAGAGGTGTTGTTTTCCCATTTTCTAAATATTTATTAAATTACTTTTTACTTTTATTTACATCTTGTCCAGCTTCTGAGACCTTGTTATGAGAACTGGATATCCTGAACTACCTAAGGCTCAAGATGAAGGGCCATAAACACTATTCAGACTCACTAGGCATCAGACACCCAAACAACCATTTAACCAGATGGACCACTCTACAAAGATGTGAAGTTTTCTCAGTCCAAGCCCAGGCTTAATTTTTTTCAGAATTACAAAACACCACTCCTTCATCCAGCCACCTACAATCATGTTTCCTATGAAACCTGACCCCTAATATAACCTTGCTTTCTGCCCCAGAAGCACTTTGTCACAACGAAATGTGTGTCTGTCTTATGGTTCTTATGACATTTCATCTCTTAGTATAATTATTTAATTATTAGTACTCCTTCCTATTTTCCTTTGAGAATAAGAATAGGACATACTAATGTTTGTATGATCCTTGGCACCAAATACAGTGTCTGTTACATAGCAGTTTTCAGGAAGGGTCAATAAGTTGATTTATCTTTTCAATCCTCCTATATTGTAGACTCTGTGCTGAAGTCTGGAGATACACAGATGAACACAATAGAAAAGGCCCTGGATCACTGGAAGATGCAGATGCCTGTGCATTGGGAGATGCACAGACAATTTCAATAAAAGGTTTGTCTGGACCTTGTGAGTTGGATACACAGAGGGAAGAATACATCACAGACTTAGCCAGGTATAAGTGTCCTGGAAGAAATTCTGTGTAATTTGAGATCTGAGCATAAGTAGGACTTAGACAAAGGGAACAGATGCTTACCTTGTGAAATAAGATTGAAACCTGTGAAGACCTGCCTACCAGGCAGAGAACATGGCATGTTTGAGATGCACTGGAGCAAGATGGGGAGGAGGAAGGATGAAGGTTGAACTCAGTTTTGAACTTAAGTGTTTGTGGTACCTCTGGGACTTATAAGGAGATGAGCACTGGATCAACTTCCATCTCACCACCCAAAAGCTCCCAGTGTATGTCTTCCGTATGGGGCATGTTGTTGTTGGGTGCCATTGAGTGGATTTTGACTCATAGCATCCCCATGTGACAGAGTAGAACGGTACGAAAGGGTTTTCTAGGCTGTAATCTTTTCAGAAGCAGATTATCACGTCTTTCTCCCATGAAGCCACAGGGTGAGTTGGAACCGTCAACCTTTCAGTTAGCAGCCAAGTACTTAACTGCTGTGCCACCAGGGCTCAGAGCTTTAGATATCAATAGCACACAATGGCTGCTGAAGCTTTAAAATTGCCTAGGGGGACTGAAGAGGGTGAGTAAAAAGGGACCTACAATGAAGCCCAGAGGAGAAAGCAGTATTTAATGGACATTTAAGAAATGAATAAAGTATACATATTTAAGCTTTACTCCAACTCTTATTTTTATACTAAAATAACTTCTTCTCAAAACTCTCATCTTACCTACTTTTTCGATCTTTTATATTTTTATTCATTTTTACTGATATTTACTTAGATATTTTATTTACCATCTCTCAATAGTACTCATTGCAATTATTTCCTTACTGTATTTGTTTTAGCAAAAGATTTCTCCTTTATAAGGAGTTAATATTAACAGTTCACCCAGGTTGCGTTTAATAAACTTTTGCCAGTCCTCTTACCCTTGTTTTAAGTAGAAGGTATATGAAAGAGTAGAAAAGTATAGGAGAATCAAGAGAAGTATGGAAGATTAAGTTGTAAATTCTGTAAGTAGACACAGTAAAAGTGAACAACACTAAATTCATTTTTATAAAATCCACAAGTATGGGACGATATAAATTTTTTAAAGACTATCATTGCCATCATCAGTTTTCTGAGTGCCTGCCCAGAAAGATCAAGATAAGTTTATAAATTGTCTTCTGAACAGGTTTCCAAAAAGGGAAAAGTTACATTTTAAAGTATTTAATAGAGTCACATTCAATAACACTTTCCAGCCCCCATCATTATGGAATACACGTCATTTGTGTAAATTTAATTTACCTAACAGGGAAGCAGATGATTGTTTTCTTCCTAAGAACCCAGTTTTCCAGTCACCTGTAGTAATCTACAACTCAACTCCAAAATCTCCTCCATCTGTGAGCTCTATAGCTAAAATGATTTCCTATGCTAGGAACTGGAGCTGATACTCATGAAACAATATACTTAGGAAACTTGGAGGATCTTTATCAGCCAGGGGAACAGTATAAATATAGTATTTCAGCAAGGCTTTTAACAGACACTTATTTTTGTGAATAAAATGGAGAAATATAGACTGGCTAATCTCAGAGTTTGTTGAGTCTGTTGAGAGGACAAGGAAAGTGCCAAAAGGAAATTGATTATTTGTTTTATTAGTAATAAATTAAATTAATAATTATAAAGGATCACATTTTAAAATGTTTGCTCTATACCATGTACTGTGGTAGGCCATTTATGTGTATTACCTCATATAATGGCCAAATGTTTGGAAAAGGAATTTGAGCTCACACAAATCAAAAATATAATTTTCCTGCCAAGAAATGTAATGAAGAGTGAAGCTAGAATAGTAGAATATTTGTTCTATAAGAAAGAAGACAATAATCCCTGGAGAACTAGTATTCAATTCTGGGTGTCTTGCTTTTAAGAAGTCTTTGATAGACTGGGTAGAGACATGACCAGGGTGATGTGGGGATTGAAAACCATGTCCTAGAAAAAGCAGGCAATGGCTGGTAGGCCACAGTATGTGCTGAGTTCCCTGGCAAGTATCTTGTGTTTTAAAAATCAGTTAACAGGACACATTGCTACTTCCCCTGGGGCCAATCCCACTGATGAATATTACAAACAAGTCTTTTCCTCTGAGACAAGCAGCATATGGAGTGAAAACTTAATTAAAGCAGTGACAGCCCAAGAATCAAGTACAGGTAGGAAAACAAAGAGGGCAGACAGAAGGATGTAGTAATGTAAAAAGACTGAGACAAGAGAAAGAAAGAATCAAGGAGGAGAGAATGAGAGGAATGCTGACAAGGGAGAGAATTTTGCAGTCTTATCTGTCTCCCCGGAAAACCTGGTGGCGTAGTGGTTAAGTGCTACCAGTTCAAATCTGCCAGGCGCTTCTTGAAAACTCTATGGGGCAGTTCTACTCTGTCCTATAGGGTCACCATGAGTTGGAATCGACTTAACAGCACTGGGTTTAGTTTTTTTTTTTCTTGATATCCATCTCCCCAGTGACAATAGTTCAGTCTCTGCCTAGCAACATTATTTTTGAACATGTGTCATCAGTAATTTATTCAACAGACAGTTCTGAGCACCAACCAATTCTCAATTGCTGGGCTTGGACCTGGGAATATAGTAGTGAACGTAAAGAGAAAGTCTCTGCTTTCATGGAGCATATATTCAAGTGGAAAGAAGCAAAATCTGGTTATAATTTTCTTTTGTTTTACATTTTAAAATATGACACTCACTGCCTTGTAAACAGTGGGTTGTAAAGGGGTATGAGGAATTTAGGGAGAACAGTTAGAAGGAGATTTAGGGAGAACAGTAAGAGAAAGATAATAGTGACTGGTCCAAGGAGATGGTAGTGGTGATGGAGAGAAGTGAATAGGCTTGGATGCATTTTTTTAGGTAAAGAATCTAATGATGGCAGTCATGAAGGTATGAGCTAAACAATTAATCAAATCAATTTCTAGAATTTCATCTTGAGCAACTGGTTAGATGGCAGTGCCAGGTAGTAAGATAGACAAGGCTTAGGATAGGGGGTCTGTGGGATGATCAAGCTTTAGTTTAGAGATATAGATAGCCAAGAGGAGATGTGAAGTTAGCAACTGTATGTATGTGTTTGGAATTCAGGTGGATGCCCAGGAATCATTTGCTAGTAGATGGTATTTATTTGTTCAGATAGTGAAGGTAGTACAGGGCACAGTACATAGATACACAAACACTTTAGAGGTCAAACAGAAAATAAAATCAAAGAAGAGTAGCCTGAGACTTAGGAGAAAAACTAGAGGTGTGAAGGTTTTCGGAAGCCAAGAGAGGATGTTTCCAGAAGAAGAGAATCATAAACTGTGCCATATGCTGCTGAGTCTAATAAGAAATATATATATATATATGTATATATAGGAATCGACTCGATGGCACTGGGTTTTTCACTGGGATGGGTATATATATATATACATATTTTTTTTTTTTTTTTATGGATTCTGAAAAATGTTTATTGTATTTTTGGTGAAAATATACACAGTAAAATATGCTCTCATTCAACAATTTCTACACACAGTGTTCAGTGATACTGGTTACATTCTTCACATTGTGTCAACATTCTCATCATTTCCATTCTAGTTGTTTTATTCCCATTAACTTAGACTCAGTGCCCCCCAAACTTCTCACCTCTGCTTTACAGTAACTGTTGTCTATCTGGTTTCATACAGATAATTTTTTCAAAGAGCACAGGACTCAAGGGTGATGTTTAAAAAAATTATTTTTTGTGGTTGGTTTATTGGTTACTGAAGTTGGATAGACTTGATGCTATTCATTTATGACTCAATTTCTGCTCCACTTGCAGAATTCTTTGGTAAAGATCTCCCCGTAAATAAAAATACTGATGCCTCCTATGGCCCAGATGACAGTAAGACAGCTCTCAAGGCTGCCCACGGGTGAAAAATGGTTTCATTAGCATGGCAGCTCTGATCCTTTGGTGGTGGCTACCTGGAGTGTTGTCTTGAGAAGGCCTGAGTGCCATAGTAGTTTAGCAATCATGGGTACTGAAGAATGAAGTAGGGGCTCTTGTGTCACATATTTATCAGCTGTGACACCCATAGCCTATGATCAACCAACACTGACAAAGCACAGTGGGGGCCTCAGACCAGTCAGGTCCGCGGTGGCCACCAGTGCCTGTCCACAGCCACCTCTCTCAGAGCGTGTGTACTACTGACCGTTGCCTCCAAGAGATGTAAAGATTTGGTCCCTGGTTCTAGACCCATTCAAATGAAGACAGAGCCTGATGAAGGAGTCCCAGTTCCAGAACCGGATGTGACCTCTGCATGGTTCACACACTCACTCCACAAACATTTACTGCATGCTCCTCTGTGCCAGGTGCAGTGCTGGACAGTGGGGATCCAAAGGTGACCACATCAGAGATCCTTTACCCAGGTGCTCACTGTCTACGGGCAAGACAGATATCCAATAAACAGTAACCCTATAATTTTTTTTTTTTTTATAATAACTTTTATTAAGCTTCAAGTGAACGTTTACAAATCCAATCAGTCTGTCACATATAAGTTTACATACATCTCACTCCCTACTCCCACTTACTCTCCCCGTCTTGAGTCAGCCCTTTCAGTCTCTCCTTTCTTGACAATTTTGCCGGCTTCCCTCTCTCTCTATCCTCCCATCCCCCCTCCAGGCAAGAGTTGCCAACACAATCTCAAGTGTCCACCTGATATAATTAGCTCACTCTTCATCAGCATCTCTCTCCCACCCGCTGACCAGTCCCTTTCATTTCTGAAGAGTTGTCTTCGGGGATGGTTCCTGTCCTGTGTCAGCTGAAGGTCTGGGGAGCATGGCCGCCGGGATTCCTCCAGTCTCAGTCAGACCATTAAGTTTGGTCTTGTTATGAGAATTTGGGGTCTGCATCCCACTGATCTCCTGCTCCCTCAGGGGTCCTCTGCTGAGCTCCCTGTCAGGGCAGTCATCGATTGTGGCCGGGCACCAACTAGTTCTTCTGGTCTCAGGATGATGTAGGTCTCTGGTTCATGTGGCCCTTTCTGTCTCTTGGGCTCTTAGTTGTCATGTGGGCTTGGTGTTCTTCATTTTCCTTTGCTCCAGGTGGGTTGAGACCAATTGCTGCATCTTAGATGGCTGCTTGTTAGCATTTAAGACCCCAGACGCCACATTTCGAAGTGGGATGCAGAATGATTTCATAATAGAATTATTTTGCCAATTGACTTAGAAGTCCCCGCAAACCATGTTCCCCAGACCCCCGCGCTTGCTCCGCTGACCTTTGAAGCATTCATTTTATCCCGGAAACTTCTTTGCTTTTGGTCCAGTCCAATTGAGCTGACCTTCCATGTATTGAGTGTTGTCTTTCCCTTCACCTAAAGCAGTTCTTATCTACTGATTAATCAATAAAAAACCCTCTCCCACCCTCCCTCCCTCCCCCCCTCGTAACCACAAAAGTATGTGTTCTTCTCAGGTTTACTATTTCTCAAGATCTTATAATAGTGGTCTTATACAATATTTGTCCTTTTGCCTCTGACTAATTTCGCTCAGCATAATGCCTTCCAGGTTCCTCCATGTTATGAAATGTTTCAGAGATTCGTCACTGTTCTTTATCGATGCGTAGTATTCCATTGTGTGAATATACCACAATTTATTTACCCATTCATCCGTTGATGGACACCTTGGTTGCTTCCAACTTTTTGCTATTGTAAACAGAGCTGCAATAAACATGGGTGTGCATATATCTGTTTGTATGAAGGCTCTTGTATCTCTAGGGTATATTCCTAGGAGTGGGATTTCTGGGTTGTATGGTAGATCTATTTCTAACTGTTTAAGATAACGCCAGATAGATTTCCAAAGTGGTTGTACCATTTTACATTCCCACCAGCAGTGTATGAGAGTTCCAATCTCTCCGCAGCCTCTCCAACATTTATTATTTTGTGTTTTTTGGATTAATGCCAGCCTTGCTGGTGTGAGATGGAATCTCATCGTAGTTTTAATTTGCATTTCTCTAATGGCTAATGATCGAGAGCATTTTCTCAATATACATATTTTTTTAAGAGAAGTTACTGGAGAGGTGGGACCAAGACGGCTGACTAGGCAGAAGCTTCCTCTGAACCCTCTTGCAACAAAGACTCAAAAAAACAAGTGAATCGATTACATACATGACAATCTATGAACTCTGACCATCAAACACAGAACTAAGAAATTGACCTGAGTGATAGGGGAGTGAGATACCGTCGGCTGAAGCAGCGACCAGTTCCAGAGCCCAGCGTGCTGTGCCCCAGCCTTGAGCCCTTGGTGTGGTAGATTGGTGCCAGAGCATTGAGGCTGATCAGTGGGGCTGATTGTGGCTTCCTGAGATAAAGCAAGCATGGGATGTAGCCCTAACCCCTTGGGGCAATCTCGGCAGAGACCCAGTCAGTGCATGCAGGCTACACACCGACGTGGCTGACAGGAGAACAAGAGACTGTGCGGAAGCAGCAACTGGTTCTGGAGCCTGGCACACAGTGACCCAGCCCTGATCCCTTGGTGCTGGGCTTTGGAGCAAGTGTGGCGGGGCTAATAGTGGCTTCCCGAGACAAAGCAAGCATGGGACACAGCCCTAACCTCCAGGGGCAACCACCACGGGGACCCAGCCAGCACACACAGGCTACAAACCAACCTGAGTGATGGGGAGCAAGAGGCTGCGCAGAAGCAGCCCCCCAGCTCTCACCCGTTGGTGTTGGGCTTTGGAGTGAGAGCGGCAGGGCTGATGGTGGCTTCCTGAGACAAGGCAAGCATGGGATGCAGCCCTAACATCCTGGGGCAATCTCGGTGGGGACCCAGCTAGTGCAAACAGACTACACACCCTGCTGGAATCTCAGATAAAACAACCCTGGCCAAACAAGATAAGTGATTTTGACTATTTTACTGCACTACTCTCTCCTGGAAACCCTGGTGGTGTAGTGGTTAAGTGCTATGGCTGCTAACCAAAGGGTCGGCAGTTTGAATCTGCTAGGCGCTCCTTGGAAACTCTATGGGGCAGTTCTACTCTGTCCTATAGGGTCACTATGAGTCGGAATCAACTTGACAGCACTGGGTTTCTAAGGTTACTCTCTCCTATCTATCCAATCCCTCCCTTTCCTGCCCCATCTGGCTTCACTAACACTCAAATTCCCTGGGCCAGAAAGAAAAGTGCTCTGCATTTTTTTTCCCCCATAACCCATTCTCCTGGCCTAGGAAAAGCAGCAATTAACAATCAGGGGAAAAATCCTTTCCTGACTTCCCTAAATGGGAATAACAGTACAGAAGCAGCTCCATCCAGGCATAAGAGATCCACAGTCTTTGGATTTCACCCCTACATGGAACCAGGTGGCTATTATAATGCAAAGGCAATCCTGTTAGAGATCTGACTATAATTGTGTCAGCTGAGCAGTACAGAAGCAGGTTTTGGAGGTCTGGTACTGCTCTACCTATTAAACAGAGCCCTCACTGACCCACAGGAGGGAACTGAGGGCTAAGGCTCCAACCATACCACCTAGCCACCTGCTAAAGGGCTCTGAGGATAGTGGTGCCTACCAGTCTTTACAGGTACAACCACTGGGTGTTTAAGGTGCAGCTGCAGAGCCCACCCACCAGAGCACTCTATAGAACAGAGACACTCCTCCCTCACTGGCACTTGGGGGAAGGCTGTCAGCACCCTGCCCTCCTCAGAGTGTGACCCCCCTGCCGCTACTAGAAACTGGTGCATACAACAATAACCACTACTCCTCTAAGATAGTAGGTAAGAGCCTACACCACACACCTTATGACCCACTATCAGGACACCTAAGCGGATTCTATTCAAGAGTAGTGAATGGACTCATAGGCTCATATACTTGGTAACAGCTCAAACCAGCTGGAAACAGGACATAAGTGATTCTAAATCTCCAACAATCAAGCTAGCTCACTCTAGTAGCCCATTTGGGTGTATTGAAACAAAACAAAACAAGAAGATAGGACTCAGGGAGCAAATATAAAATAAATCATTACAATTACTTATAGATGGCTCGGAGACAGCAGTTGATATCAAATCAAATAACAAAGCAGACCATAATTGCTTCTACAAACCCCCAAATCAGAGAATCAAGACCTTTCCCAGATGAAGATATACTCCTGGAATTGCCAGATGTAGGATGTAAAGACTAATATACAGAATGCTTCAAGACATCAGGTATAACCTCAGAAATGAAATAAGGCAATGCACAGAAAAAGCCAAGGAACACACAGATAGAGCAGTTGAAGAAATCAAAAAGATTATTCAAGAACATAGTGGAAAATTTAATAAGCTACAAGAATCCATAGAGAGAGGGCATTTATGAATTCAAAGGATTAACAATAAAATTACAGAATTCGACAACTCAATAGGAAGTCAGAGGAGCAGAATTGAGGAATTGGAATGAAGAATTGGGGAGATGGAGGATAAGGCAATTGGCACCAATATTTTTGAAGAAAAATCAGATAAAAGAATTTAAAAAAATGAAGACACTCTAAGAATTATGTGGGACTCAGTCAAGAAGAACAACCTGAGTATTATTGAAATTCCAGAACAGAGAGGGATAACAGAAAATACAGAATGAATAGTTGAAGATCTGTTGGTAGAAAACTTCCCTGGCATTGTGAAAGATGAAAGGATATCTATCAAAGATGCTCATTGAACACCATACAAGATAGATCCCAAAAGAAAATCACCAAGTCATATTATCAGCAAGCTTGCAAAAACCAAAGATAAAGAGAAAATTTTAAAAGCAGCCAGGGATAAATGAAAAGTCACCTACAAAGGAGAATCAATAAGAATAAGTTCGGACTACTCAGCAGAAGCCATGCAGGCAAGAAGGCAATGGGATGATATATAGAGAGCACTGAAGGAGAAAAAATGCCAGCCAAGAATCATATATCCAGCAAAACTCGCTCTCAAATATGAAGGAGAAAGTAAGTCATTTACAGATAAACACCCTTAGAGAAATTGCAAAAAACAAACCAAAGCTACAAGAATTACTAAAGGAAATTCTTTGGTCAGAAAATCAATAATATCAGATATCAACACAACACAAGGACACAGAACAGAACATCCTGATATCAAACTAAGATAGGGAAATCACAAAAACAAAATAAGATTAATTAAGAAAAAAAAATTGCTCAGAACAGGGAATCATTGATGTCATTATGTAAAAGATGACAATAATCAATAAAGAGGGACTAAAAACAGGAGGCATAGATCTTCCATATGGAGAGGAAATCAAGGCCATAGAGGATGACAAAAGTTAGCTTTTTACTTAGAAAAATAGGGGTAAATATTAAGGTAACCACAAAGAGAACTAACAATTCCATACTTCAAAATAAAAACCAAGATAAACATAACGACTCAGCAAAAATAAACTCAAGTACAATGAAAATGGAGAACACACAATTTACAAAGAGAAACTTCTCAGCACAAAAAAAAGTAACTGGAAAAGTGAAATTGTCAACAACGCACCAAAAAAGGCAGCAAAAGGACACTCATACTTATCTATAATTACACTGAGTATAAATGGACTAAATGGACCAATAAAGAGACAGAGAATTGCAGCTTGGATAAAAAAACAATCCAGCTATATGCTGCCTACAAGAGACACACCTTAGACTTAGAGACACAAACAAACTAAAACTCAAAGGATGGAAAAATATATACTAAGCAAACAACAATCAAAAAAGAGCAAGAGTGGCAATATTAATTTCTGACAAAATAGATTTTAAAGTTAAATCTACCACAAAGGATAAAGAAGGACACTGTATAATGATTAAAGGGACAATTTACCAGGAAGATATAACCATATTAAATATTTATGCACCCAATGACAGGGCTGCAAGATACATAAAACAAAATCTAACAGCACTGAAAAGTGAGATAGACACCTCCACAATTATAGTAGCAGACTTGAGCACACCACTTTCGGTGAAGGACAGGACATCCAGTAAGAAGATCAATAAAGATACAGAAGATCTAATTGCCACAATCAACAAACTTGACCTCATAGACTTATACAGAACACTCCACCCAACAGCTGCAAAGTATACTTTCTTTTCTAGTGCACATGGAACATTCTCTAGAATAGACCATATATTAGGTCATAAAGCAAGCCTTTGCAGAATCCAAAAAATGAAAATATTACAAAGTATCTTCTCAGACCATAAGGCCATAAAAGTGGAAATCAATGACAGAAAAACCAGGGAAAAGAAATCAAATACTTGGAACCTGAACAATACCCTGCTCAAAAAAGACTGTGTTGTAGAAGACATTAAGAATAAAGAAATTCATAGAATCCAATTAGAATGAAAACATTTCCTATCAGAACCTTTGGGACACAGTGAAAGCAGCACTCAAAGGTCAATTTATATCAATAAATGCACACAAACAAAAAGAAGAGAGGGCCAAAACCAAAGAATTGTGGTACAATCTGAACAAATAGAAAAAGAGAACAACAAAAGAAACTGTCAAGCACCAGAAGAAAAGAAATAATAAAAATTAAAGCAGAATTAAATGAATTAGAGAACAGAAAAACAATTGAAAGAGTTAACAAGACCAAAAGCTGGTTCTTTGAAAAAATTAACAAAATTGATAAACTGTTGGCCAGGCTGACTAAAGAAATACAGGAAAGGAAACAAATAACCTGAATAAGAAATGAGATGGGCCATATCACAACAGACACAACTGAAATTAAAAGGATCATATCAGATTACTATGAAAAATTATAGTCTAACAAATTTGAAAACCTAGAAGAAATGGATGAATTTCTAGAAACACACTACCTACCTAAACTAACACAAACAGGAGTAGAACAACTAAGTAGACCCATAACAAAAAAAAAAAGAGATTAAAAAGGTAATCAAAAAACTCCAAACAAAAAAAAAAGCCCTGGCCCTGATGGCTTCACTGCAGAGTTCTACCAATCTTTCAAAGAAAGGTTAACAGCACTAAAACTAAAAGTATTTCAAAGCATAGAAAAGAACAGAATACTCCCTAACTCATTCTATGAAGGCAGCCTATCCCTGACACCAAAACCAGCTAAAGACACCACAAGAAAAGAACATTACAGACCTATATCCCTCATGAACATAGATGCAAAAATCCTCAACAAAATTCTAACCAATAGAATTCTACAACACATCAAAAAAATAATTCACCATGACTAAATGGGATTTATACCAGGTATGCAAGGAACAAGTCTCCAGGAATTGATGGACTATCCATTGAGATGTTTCAACAAACAGATGCAGCGCTGGAGGTGCTTACTCGTCTATGCCAAGAAATGTCTATACCAGGAAATATGGAAGACAGCTTCCTGGCCAACTGACTGGAAGAGATCCATATTTATGCCTATTCCCAAGAAAGGTGATCCAACTGAATGTGGGAATTATAGAACAATATAATTAATGTCACATGCAAGCAAAATTTTGCTGAAGATCATTAAAAAAAAGCTGTAGGAGTGTATCAACAGGGAACTGCCAGAAATTCAGGCTGGTTTCAGAACAGGACTTGGAACCAGGGATATCATTGCTGATGTCAGATGGATCCTCGCTGAAAGCAGAGAATACCAGAAGGATGTTTACCTGTGTTTTATTGATTATGCAAAGGCATTCGACTGTGCGGATCATAACAAACTATGGATAACACTGCCAAGAATGGGAATTCCAGAACACTTAATTGTGCTCATGAGGAATCTTTATATGGATCAAGAGGCAGTTGTTTGGACAGAACAAGGGGATACTGATTGGTTTAAAGTCAGGAAAGGTGTGTGTCAGAGTTGTATTCTTTCACCATACCTATTTAATCTGTATGCTGGACAAATAATTTAAGAAGCTGGACTATATGAAGAAGAATGGGGCATCAGGATTGAGGAAGACTCATTAACAACCTGCATTATGCAGATGACACAACCGTGCTTGCTGAAAGTGAAGAGGACTTGAAGCACTTACTGATGAAGATCAAAGACCACAGCCTTCAGTATGGATTACACCTCAACATAAAGAAAACAAAAATCCTCACAACTGCACCAAAGAGCAACATCATGATAAACGGAGAAAAGAATGAAGTTGTCAAGGATTTCGTTTTACTTGGATCCACAATCAACAGCCTTGGAAGCAGCAGTCAAGAAATCAAAAGATGCATTGCATTGGGCAAATCTGCTGCAAAGGACCTCTTCAAAGTGTTGAAGAGCATAGATGTCACCCTGAAGACTAAGGTCCCCTGACCCAAGCCATGGTATTTTCAATCACATCTTATACATGTGAAAGCTGGACAATGAATAAGGAAGACGAAAGAAGAGTTGACACCTTTGAATTGTGGTTTTGGCGAAGAATATTGAATATACCATGGACTGACAAAAGAACGAACAAATCTGTCTTGGAAGAAGTGCAGCCAGAATGCTCCTTGTAGGCAAGGATGGCAAGACTGTGTCTTACATACTTTGGACATGTTGTCAGGAGGGATCAGTCCCTGGAGAAGGACATCATGCTTGGCAGAGTACAGGGTCAGCGGAAAAGAGGAAGACCCTCAATGAGGTGGATTGACACAGTGGCTGCAACAATGAGCTCAAGCATAACAACGATTGTAAGGATGGCACAGGACCAGGCATTGTTCCATTCTGTTGTGCATAGGGTCACTATGAGTAGGAACCAACTCAACGGCACCTAACAACAACAGTATGCAAGGATGGCTCAATATTAGAAGAACAATTAATATAATCCACCATACAAATAAAACAAAGGACAAGAACCAAGTGATTTTATCAAATGATGCAGAAAAGGCATTTGACAAAGTCCAACACCCATTCGTGATAAAAACTCTCAGCAAAATAGGAATAGAAGAAAAATTCCTCAACATAATAAAGGGCATTTATACAAAGCCAACAGCCAACATCTCCCTTAATGGAGAGATTCTGAAACCATTCCCCTTGAGAACAGGAACCAGATAAGGATGCCCTTCATCACCAGTCTTATTCAACATTGTGCTGGAGGTCCTAGCCAGAGCAATTAGGCATCCAGATTGGTAAGGAAGAAGTAAAAATATTTCTTTTTGCAGAAGACATGATCTTATACACAGAAAACCCTAAAGAATCCTGAAAAAAACTACTGAAACTAATAGAAGAGCTCAGCAGAGCATCAGGTTACAAGATAAAGATACAAAAATCAGTTGGATTCCTCTACACAAACATAAAAAACATCGAAGAGGAAATCACTAAATCAATACCATTCACAGTAGCCCCCAAGAAGATAAAATACTTAGGAATAAATCTAACCAGAGATGTAAAAGACCTGTACAAAGAAAACTACAAGGTATTACTGCAAGAAGCCAAAAGCGATCTACATATGTGGAAAAACATACCTTGCTCATGGATAGGAAGACTTAACATTGTAAAAATGTCTATTCTACCAAAAGCCATCTATACATACAATGCAATTCTGATCCAAATTCCAACAACATTTCTTAATGAGATGGAGAAACAAATCAACAACTTCATATGGAAGGGAAAGAAGCCCCAGATAGGTAAAGCATTACTGAAAAAGAAGAACAAAGTAGGAGGCCTCACTCTACCTGATTTTAGAACCTATTATACCACCCTAGTAGCCAAAACAGCCTGGTACTGAGACAACTACAGATGCATAGACCAATGGAACAGAATTGAGAATCCAGACATAAATCCATCCACATATGAGCAGCTGATATTTGGCAAAGGCCCAGTGTCAGTTAATTGGGGAAAAGATAGTCTTTTTAACAAATGGTGCTGGCATAACTGGATATCCATCTGCAAAAAAAATGAAACAAGACCCATACCTCACACCATGCACAAAAACTAACTCCAAATGGATCAAAGGCCTAAACATAAAGTCTAAAAAGATAAAGATTATGGAAGAAAAAATAAGGAAATGTTAGGAGCCCTAATACATGGCATAAACAGAATACAAAACATTACTAAAAATGCCAAAGAGAAACCAAGTAACCTGGAGCTCCTAAAAATCAAACACCTGTGCTCATCTAAAGACTTCACCAAAAGAGTAAAAAGACTACCTACAGACTGAGAAAATTTTTCAGGTATGATACCTCTGACCAGTGCCTGATCTCTAAAATCTACATGATTCTGCTAAAACTCAACCACAAAAAGACAAATAACCCAATTAAAAAATGGGCAAAGGATCTGAACAGGCACTTCACTAAAGAAGACATTCAGGCAGCTAACAGATACATGAGGAAATACTTATGATCATTAGCCATTAGAGAAATGCAAATCAAAATTACAATGAGATTCCATCTCACTACAACAAGGCTGGCATTAATCCAGAAAACACAAAATATTCAATGTTGGAAAGGTTGTGGAGAGACTGGAACACTTATACACTGCTGGTAGGAATGTAAAATGGTACAGCCACTCTCGAAATCGATTTGGCACTTCCTTAAAAAGCTAGAAATAGAACTACCATATGATTCAGCAATCCCACTCCTTGGAATATATCCTAGAGAAATAAGAGCTTTTATATGAACAGATATATGCACACCCATGTTCATTGCAACACTGTTTACAATAGCAAAAAGTTGGAAGCAACCAAGGCGCCCATCAATGAATGAATGGATAAATAAACTATGGTATATTCACACAATGGAATATTACACATTGATAAAGAACAATGTTGAATCCGTGAAACAGTTCATAACATGGAGAAATCTGGAAGATATTATGCTGAGTGAAATCAGTCAATTGCAAAAGGACAAATATTGTATAAGACCCCTATTTTAAGAACTGGAGAAACAGTTTAAACAGGGAAGAAAATAGTCTTTGATGGTTAGGAGAAGGGAGAGGGAGGGAGAGTGGGAGAGGGGTATTCACTAATTAGATAGTAGATAAGTTTCATTTTAGATGAAGGGAAAGACAATACACAATACAGGAGAGGTCAACACAAATGGACTTATCCATATACAAAGAAGTTTCCTTAATAATAATAAAAAACTTCCTTAATAATAATAAATTAGACAAACACTGAGCAAGAATTGTTCCCGGGAAAAAGCAGGAAGAAATTTGTTCCACCCTCCAAGGTGAAGCTTTCATTTTGACTTTAGTTTTTCTGTTATCCCTTAAAGTAGGATCTACAACTCCTCATCAATATTCTAGATAAGAAATATAGACAAAGAGTAATTCGTATGATTCGTTTTAAATGCTCCTCATTTATATCTCTTCTTGGTTAAACAATTTAGGTTGTAACTTCAAGTCTATTGATTTCTTTTTCTCCTTCTGACAGAGCTCTTATAAACCAAAAATGATTCATCTCACAGTGGAAATGTTTTCATATTCAGGATGTATTGCCATAGAAGAGTGAAAATCAATAAAGCAACTCCTGTTTAGTGAAAATTCTCAATAAAACCATTACTCATTTTTAAATGTATGATATTTACAAAGTAAGTCATTAACAAAAGCTTTACTATAGGGATCTTATAAGTCTTTTTGTAACTGACATAGTGCTTGTTTAAGAGATCTTTTGGGGACTTAGTTGTCTCCATCTAATTTTCTCATAAATATTTATTGTCTCTTTAAATATGATATTGGCATCTAGGGAGAAAGAAAGAGTAGAAAAAGGAAAGTCATTAAAAATTGAATGTTCTAGACATCATATTTTTTATCAGCTATTCATAATAAAAAAACATATTAAGAGCAAAAGTTATAAGAAAAACAAAACAATTAAGAAATATTATTTTTTTCTATAGTTTGAAAATAGATATATTGGCTAGATAGAGCCACCAAAAGGCATGATTAGGTGCACGTCTTCATTTTTTCCATAGCCATGGAGCTATGGGGAACTGGATCCCTAAAAGCTAGGGCAGTATTACAGTTAGAATAGAGCCTGAATTTCATCAAACTGGCTGATTATCAGAACCACCTGAAGACCTTTGTAAGGTAACAGATTTACGAACCCTATTATCTTGAAATTATGATTTAGAATGCCAGGTATGGAAATCAATGATCGGGAATAGCCTGCAGAACCTTTCTGGATGATCCACGAACTCCCATAGCACATATCATGGAACAACTAAAATCCTAAAGTGGAATGGAGATAAATCTCCAACAACTTCTTGAAATGAAATTAGCCTACATTTTCCTGAAACAATGTTTCTTAACCTCTTTTCCATTATGACCCCACCACCACCACCACCAAGGAGCCTTTTGGAGCCCTGGTAGCACAGTGGTTAAGCAGCATATGGCTGCTAACCAAAAGGTTGGCAGTGTGAATCTACCAAGTGCTCCTTGGAAACCCTATGGGGCAGTTCTACTTTGTCCTAGAGGGTTGCTATGAGTTGGAATCGACTTGATGGCAGTGGGTTTGGTTTGGGTTTAAGGAACCTTTTTAGACAATATTTTTCTTAATTACCTATCCCCATGAAATTTTAATGCCACAGATAAATAACTGTTTATCTATGTACTGTATGTCTATCTGTGTTTTAAGCATAAAAAGAGTAATTTTTTTTTTTCCTCCTAAAAGCCAGTTCTGGCCTCCTTGGTGGTGGTGTTGCCACCACTGAGAGCGCATATCACAGAGAAGTCCGCGTTCAGGCTATGAACTGGACTATACTCCACTAGCTTTATTAGCCCTGATTTTATTTGTACTTAGGTCTCTTACAGATTTTGAGGAGATATGAGAGATGAAGATGTTCTCCAAGCCTGCACACCAATGTAAACAGCTCTTTAATAATATACACTTTAGAAGTTCACTTAAAGAATCTAGAAAAAAAATATCAGAAATAACTTTATCAGTTATTTTCTTTTGGGATAGCAGAAATCATACTAAGTATTGCAAGCAGGGAATTAATACTGGGCATTTGGTACTTATAAAACCTCTGAAATGACTAATGGGGGTATGGTCAAGGAAGGTCACCATCAGCTTTCAGAGTCACCAACTTACATGTGATCCAGAGAATCAGGAAGTTGCTACTGCTGCCCAGCATTCGGGAAGTGGAACTGCTACTAATTCTCACAGCTACCCTGCAGCAATGAGGCTTTGTTTTTTCACCCTGCAGCGAAGAGGCAGGTAATAGGAGGAAAATGAGAGGATGAGCAAATATGCACATTTATTGAAGTCTACATGTCAGACGCCAATGCTGAAGTCAAAATAATATCTCCTGCTTCTTTTTGGTTTTCCATATATTGTGCAAGACCATGAGCAAGGCACACTGAGAAATGGACCTCCAGGCTTACAACCCCTGACACACTGAGGGCACATAAAGCAGTGAGAGTGAGCATGAATCCCAAAACACTAATAATGAGGAAGAGGCATAGAAGGATGAAGAGGAAGAAGAAAAGGAACGAAGAAAAACAAGAAGTTGAAAACAAAGAACAAAATCAAAGTCTAGTGCATTAACTGTATCCTCATGGGAAAATAACTACAAATGGTCTTTAACTTTTCTCTCTCAAGGAGGGGAAAGGACGTAATTTCAAACGTACTTCAAAGGGCTATTTTGAATATATATGATCCGCTAGATGACTGTAAGCCTGGTGTCAGCTGAAGTTATATTCTCAAATTTAAATTAAACTTGCATAAATATCATCCTTGGACACTAGAATCCTGGAATTCCTCAGTCTCTGGCAATTCAGAGGTAAAGGGCAGCTTATGTTTTTTCCTCCTGTGCCTTTGCAACAATCTTCCACCTTATCAGCTTAATTTATGAATCATATCACCTGCCATTATTGGCCATCATTATTCCACACTGTATCACCCCAGAAATGGAAATCAATTTCTTCCTTTTTTTTTTTCCAGTATATATTTTGAATTAATACCTGTGAAAATGGCAAGGTTTTGAATTTCCATGTGACTTAACTCCCTTTCCAAGTAAGAATGTAATCATATCTCCTCCCTTCTCCGTTTTCTCAGATCCTCCCCTTCCTGGACCCTTCCATACTCTTTACCTTATTATGCAATGGAACTTAGCTCTATTCTATGCCTTTACATACCCAAAGGCTCATTAATGTTTTTCTAAAACAGGAACATCAACTCCTTTGAGTCTCAGTCTTTCACTCTATGGAACCGGAAGGAGCTTTAAAATTCCGGTCTTTCCTTTCTTCCAGATTCTAAATAAAACAAACAACATTTATTTCCGCACTAGTACTAATTATGGCACCTCTTCAACCTCTCCAAGCTGTAAAATATTGCTTCACATAATTTGGGTTTTAAATAATTTTATTCTGATGTTTCAAAAAGTTCAATTTTGTAAATATGAAAAGGATTATTCATATAATAGACACAGTACTAGTATTGCTAGCATTGACGAAACAGCCCCTGGAGATGTCTCACCTGAGGAAATGTGTTACAATTTTTAGGATGTCTTCAAGTTTGAGTTATCTCTGTGTATGACTTAGGAATTATTCTCTAAGAGAGGCCTTCTCTAACACCTCATTTAAAGTTTCAGCCAATCTCTATTCCTCAATTACTTTCTCTATTACATTATTCTATCTATATAATATTTACCAATTTCATAATCTGTACACTTTTTTCCTATATTTGTTTGCTTGTTTATTGCCTGTATCTACTATTAAATAAAAGGACTTCTCAAAGATTGAATCATGAATTTTTTACTAAATGTAGCCCCAAGCATCAACATAGGGCCTAACACGTTGTTGTTGCTGTTGGTACTGTCAAGTTGGCTCCAACTTATAGCCCTTTGTAAAACGGAATAAAATATTGACCTGTCCTGTGCCATCCTCACAATTGTTGCTATATTCGAGCCCATTGTTTCAGCCATTGTGTCAATCCATGTCATTGAGCATCATCCTCTTTTTCACTGATCTTCTACTTTACCAAGCCTGATGTCCTTCTTTAGGGATTTTTCCCTCCTGAGGACATTTCCAAAGTAAGCAACACAGTCTCAGCATCTTTATTTCTAAGTAGCATTCTGGCTGTGCTTCCTCCAGACAGATTTGTCCTTCTGGCAGTCCACGGTATATTCAACATTTTTCACCAAGACCCCAATTTGAATGTGTCAATTCTTGTTCAGTCTTCATTTTTCATTGTCCAGGTTTTGCATGAATATGAGGCTATTGAAAATACTGTTGCTTGGGTCAGGTGCACCTTAGTCATCAAAATAACATCTTTGCTTTTTAAACTTTAAAGAGATCTTTTGCTAAAAATCTGCCCAATGCAATAATAGAGGCTTATCAGATTATCGTTAAATGAATGAATAAATGAAAAAGCAGAGGGGAAAACAGAAGGGTGGTAACAAATATCAGCCCCCATGGATATTTGCTGATTTTGCTCACCAGTAATCACAGTCCCTGCATAAACCGCTAGTGTGAATGCGTGCCTCAAGGGCCCATGGACTGTCATGAACCTGAGGAGTGTGCTGGAGAGAAGAGTCCCTGCATCAGAGATAAAATCCCTGTATGTAAGTTTTCCTCCATTGCTACCCAGTGAGCTTCTGAAACAAGGTCAATTCTGCAGCTACCAAGAACAAGTCCAACAGTCATGGAAACCACAATGCATACAGCCTGAGTTACCCATCTTCTATTCTTTGATAAGGAGAGGTTCAAAACCAAGGTTTCTCCTTCCTTCACACATCACCAAAGCTTAGCCCTTGCCTAGACAAACCTACTTCTTGTGTTCCAAGGAAAATGCAGGTAAGTTCTTACTGTTGTACACAAGGTTATACAACAGAAGTGAAGGGCCTCATGTCCAAGATTGCCTAAAAGTCCATTTTTATCAATTAGGCTTCGGCTCTAACCCTAGAATTCTGTTAATCACATCCTCTCGTATGTTCAGTAAGGCATGTCGAATAATAGACCCAAAAATGTTGTGTCCTATTCTTTTGAACTAGTAAATATGTTGCTGTAATTAAGGTTATAGACCTTAAGATAGAAAGATTACCCTAGATCATTGAGGTGTGCCCAATCTAATCATTAATCACACAAGTCCTTAAAGGTAAAGAACTTTTTCCAGCTGGAGGAAGGGAGGGAGAGAGAGACTAAGGGAAAGAAGATGTAAGCCAGAAGCCAGAGATGAGGCAGAAGGGAAGTCAGAAAGATCTAAACCGTGAGGACTCAGCCTGCCATTTCTGACTGAAAATGAAGAGGATATGACTGATTCAGACTCATAGGGACTCTATAGGACAGAGTAGAACCGCCCTCTAGGGTTTCCAAGGAACAGCTGGTTAGCAACTGAACACTTAATGACTGCCTCACCAGGGCTCCGCATGTAATCAACTAGCTAGCTTAACTAACTTAACGTGGAAATACTCATGGAACTAACATTTTAATTTAAAAGGTATAAACCATGGTTACAAGTTACTGTATGTTAAAATGCTAAAGAACATAATTGTTCAATTAAGCAAAAGGACTTCTAAATTCTTGAAAAGGTATGATCCTCCCTGACAAAAGTTGTAAGAGTAACACCTTCATTTCCAAATCTTCCATTTTGGTTGACAATGGAAAAGTAATTGTTCTGAGGGGAAGCAGTGAAGGGGCATCCCTTGCCTTGCCCCGTCCCTCCTCAGAAGCAAGATTCCTGTTCTGCTTGTCAGTGGTTAGACAAAATCTGCAGGGATATTATCCTCAAAGAAATTTTCTCTCAGTGTCTCAGTGTGCAAGGGAATAGAAACTCTTTTTCTTATTAAGAGCAAAGCCAAGTTCATTCTGCCTGGTGAACTGGCATTGCCTGCCCACCTGTCCCCCTCCCACACATACACTAAACCTCCATAAATGTCCCTGGCATCAGCTGTTTTCTTTTAACGGCTTTACAAAATGGCTGGAATATTTCAGTTAGATTTTAAATTGCTTTGAATTGTGCCAAATTTAGTATATTACTTTTTATAATAAATTTATCCATGCTTTTTATGGCACCTATCAACTTTAGTACTGAGGTGATCAGACAGAAATATTGAGGTAGAAAATAAATTAGGAAATGCAAATTATTCTATTGGAGCCCTGGTTGGATAGATCTACATAATTATACCAAGTTTAGAAATCTGTTCGCTTGATTTTGGAAACTTCCATGAATATTCTTTCCTTTAAGAATGTATTTAATACATTGCAATAAATCGAGATCACTACAATTATCTTTAAAAAAAATTATCCTTAGAGGAGACAATTTCATTTACCTAAAAATATTCCAGGTAGTAAAAAAACAAAACAACAACTTAACAGCCCCCCTTTAGGGTGCTAACTTGGTAATAACAGCTTTGTTTAAACTCTTCAGGCAGATTTCTGTGTTTGGGGAGCTGCTGGCTCAGAAAAATAAGGTTGAGGTAATAGCTGCTATAAAATGGTGATTCACATCTCCAAAATAGTCAATAAGATATGTCTCAAGACTATTGTTAATTTTCCTCCAGAAAGTTGAATATTCCGTTTTATTTGGTCTCTATATGTTCAGGTCCTCTTGAAGGCTGCATGCAAACTCTTTCAGAGCTGATATGAAAGCTGTTTCAAATATTTTCCTTTCTAATTCTAGTCTAGACACAAGAGAGATCAATAACATGATACACATGTCTACATCTATCATTTACAAAATGCTTTTCCCCCTCTATCTAGTCACAAAATTTAAACATGAAATACTTGGGAAGGGAGGGAAATGAATGCAGATGCAAAATAAATCTCCTTCAATCAAGATTAGAAATTTAACTCTTTTCATTTGTGAATAGAATGATTTTAAGTCTAAATGTTAATGGCCATGCAATGTCATTGATGTTTATATACTTTATATTATATCCCTAAAAGATATTTCTATAATTACATTATGTATTTAGAGTAATCATATGCATTCTAATCTGTAGTCAAGTAAATATACTGTAAAAAAGATTTAATATTTTAAACTATTAGCACCTAAAATTATGCTAAGAAATAATCACACTTATTTCCATTGTGATGGTATATTGAACTAAATGACGAGGCAATTATGTTGTGAGAAGGACCAAGGCACTCAAGTTTTATAGTAATGACTATGGTATGATTTTGTAAAAGATTTATGATACCAGCTATATTTTACTGCAGTATTTTTGCCTTTAGTTTCTCCAGGGGAGATATGTATTATTTATGATTTGGCTGAAGATGAAATGGCTCCAGGGGTTAGTGATGAAATATGGAACCTTTCATCTCAAAGTTTCTGGTTTCAGTATATGGTACTTAGCCTGGCAGTCTGGATCACCTGTTGGCTCTGGGGTAACATGAATTTAGAGAGTTGCATCAAGTCACTCACAACCAAATCTCATCTGTTTCATGATCATAAGTAGTCATCAAACTTCCCATTAAGCTTTGCAAATACATCATGATTAGTTTATTCCATGAATGTTCTCTCCCTCTCATACTATACAGCCCCAAAGCAAAAAGGAGCAGACTAATGTATCAACTGCTCTTGGTTAATTGGCCTATACATTTGGTTGCTTGACTTTGCTGTTAATCTATTATTATTATTATTATATTAATATGTATTAGTTAATATTCATTGAGTCTACTTTGTCAGTTGCAGTACATCATAAGCGTAAGCTCATTGGATCCTATCAAAACTCTTTGGATAACATGGATGAAGGTAGAAAACGTTATACGAAGTAAAAGAAGTAGTTGCAAAATACCACATATTGTATGATACCATTGATATAAAATGTCCAGAATAGGAGAATCTATGGACACAGAAAGTACATTAATAACTTCTTCAGAGAGAGAGGAGAGGTAGATGGGTGAAGAGAAGGGTGATCTTTAAAAGGTGTGCATTTTTTTTTGTAGTGATGAAAATGCACTAAAATTGAGTGTTGTGATGATTGCACATATATGTGAATATACTGAAAACCACTGAATTGTACTTTTTAAGTGGGTGAATTATATAGTAAGTGAATTAGATCTCAATAAAAAAGTTTAAAAAAGAAGTCATGGGTATATCTGAGGTGGTGTATGATAAGAAGCTGTTGTCCATGGTTTTATTTAGGGCTTGATTTTAGCATCAAAAACCCATGTAAATGGAAAGTGTGTTCCTTTTGCTTCTGATAGCACCCTGGGTTTGTATAGGATGTGTTGGCATCTGCCGACAGCCCCAGCTTCTCTGAGAGGATGCTTTGAGCTGAGAAGTTTATAATTACAAACGTGGTGAAAGCCCAAGTACACACAAAAAAGAAGGACCTCAGTTTCCTCATCTGCAAGCTGGGGATAATCATACTGGCCCCTTCAGAGAGTTCGTGTAAGGAGCCAATGTGGAAACAGATAAAAATTGCATTACTATCAGGTTAATATAGTCTGCAAAAAGCTATAAGCAGTAAAAGCAATGTACACAGTAAGAATAATAAATGAGTTTCATGAAAATGTAATATTAAGTCTTAACTTCTTGCAGAAAATATTGTTTATTTACTTTTACCCTTCTAATTCTTCATACTCTCACCCACACACAAAAAAAAATCCAGTATGATATAATCATAGAACCTAATCATAGTACTCAGACTGGCTTAGGAAAAAAAGATTTTTGTGTAACAAATATTCTATGAATAATATCCTAATGAAGATTTGGATAGTTTACAAAATAAATCAATTAGTGCCAGCCGTATTATTCAC
Organism: Elephas maximus indicus; assembly: GCF_024166365.1. NCBI lineage: Eukaryota > Metazoa > Chordata > Mammalia > Proboscidea > Elephantidae > Elephas > Elephas maximus. The sequence goes on along the minus strand of NC_064833.1, from coordinate 52,882,497 downwards.
TCATTCAGTCATTCATATGACAAATATTTTGTATATCTATTTTTTTGCAAAAACTAATCTAAGTGCAGGGAACAAATATTAAAACATACTTGACATAATTGTGTTTATATTCTAATTACTGGTAGGGAGGTAAATAAAATAAGCAAATAAACAAGATAATTCGAGAGGAATAAGTACAATAAAAAATATACCAGCATTTTACCGTATTTCTCATATAGATGCTCTTCTGTGGACATGGAATATTAAAAAGAAAAAATATACATGCGGATGTGGGAATCTTAATATACTTGGTAGAATAACCCTAAGTTTATAATAAGCTGAGTCTCTGTTTTTTTTAAGCATTTATTTTCTGCAGCACAGAGACAAAAATAATCTTTCTTGGAGAATCCATAGTTTAGGACTCTCTAGAACATTTACAGAAAAAAAAAAAAAGGAAATATCCAAATATTTCTCTGTTCCTATCCTCAACCTACTTATATATATATATAATATATACATTTTTTTTCTGTTTATATATATATATATAAATATAAAACTTTAATATTCCTATTATCTTTTTAAGTGTTGTCAGATGAGGAGACTATATTATAATGATTTATGATTTCCCCCAAAAAAGATATGACTTGATGGGAAGCAAAATCCTAGGTGTTCAGCACAACTTGTCCAAGGCAACATCATGGAAGCTCCATACCAAAAATAGAAAACCAAACATGCTACCATGAAGTCAATTTCGACTCATAGTGACCTTATAAAACAGAGTAGAACTGCCCTGTAGAGTTTCCAAGGAGTGCCTGGTGGATTTGAACTGCCGACTCTTTGGTTAGCAGATATAGGACTTAACTACTACGCCACCAGGGTTTCCTGGAAACTCCATAGACTCATCCAAATTCCCTGAGGGACTGAATTACCGGGCTCTAGGATTTTTTAAGGAACATCTAGCTTAATTGGCCTAGCATAGTTTATAAAGACAATGTTCTACATTCTACTTTGGTGAGTAGTGTCTGCTGTCTTAAACGCTTGTGAAAGGCCATCTAAGTTACTCCACTGGTTTCACTCCATCTGGAGCAAAGGGGAATGAAGAAAACCAAAAACGCAAGAGAAATATTAGTCCAAAGGATTCATGGATCACAACTACCACGGCCTGCCTCCACCAGACTAAGTCCAGCACAACTAGGTGGTGCTTGGCTACCACCACCAACTGCTCTGACTGGGATCACAATAGAGGGTTCCAGACAGAGCTGGAGAAAAACATAGAACAAAACTCTAACTCATACGCACGCACACACACACACACACACACACACACGCACACACACAAAACACCAGACTCACTGGTCTGACAGAGATTGGAGAAATCCTAAGAGTATGGCCCCCAGACACGCTTTTAGCTCGGTAATGAAGTCACTCCTGAGGTTCACCCTTCAGCCAAAGATTAGACAGGCCCATAAAACAAAATGAGACTAAATGGGCACACACCAGCCCAAAGGCAAGGATGAGAAGGCAGGAGGGGACAGGAAAGCTGGTAATGGGGAACCCAAGGTCGAGAAGTGGAGACTGTTGACATGTTGTGGGGTAGGCAACCAATGTCACAAAACAATAAGTGTATTAATTTTGCCCTGTAAACCTTCACCTAAAGTACATTAAAAAAAAAAAAAGGAAGATGGAGAAAAAAAAAATCCTGGATGTTTGTAAGATTTTAATCCACTGATAGTTTTATTTACTGACTAAATGCATAATAATCTCATAAATGTTGAATTTGCTGATGTTGTAAATAAACGTAGAAAAATAATTTAAGCCTGCTTTTTTTTTTTTTGGTTGATGCTAAGAAGCATCATTTGTAATATACTGCATGCAACAATTCCATGTTAAAGAAAATCTATTGTTGATGCTGCTAAGAAAACTCAAGAATCAAACACACGAGTTGAGAAAGGAAATATTTCCCAGGTTGATTCCCAACCAATAAATCACTGTCGTTATCTTTACACTCTAATAGTGCACTTACTCTCAGTGGCAGACCTCTGACAGTCACTTTAATACATCTTGAGGTTAGTGTCACATTGTATAACTTAGAACGAATTCCAGGTGGCGAATTCTGAAGCCCATGACTGGTGGACAATGAATGACTGTGTTTTCAGTAAACCTTTTATCCTATGGAGAGCCTATCTGACATGAGAGTATAGATCATAGATCACTGTGGCAAATGTGATTAGTTTGAGAAAACTCCATTATTTACAGGCTCCTTTGAGGTGAAAAAAAAAAAAATTTTTTTTTTTTTGAGGTGAAATCTCTTCCCTGAGACTCCATTATATATGGTTTAGAAGTTAGTGCGATAACAGTTGTCATTTTCATATCTGCATAACTTAAAGGAAATATTTTTGACATGTGTTTTCTAGATTTACTATGACATAAGTGTAGTTAGTTCTTTTTTAACTGTTGAATTTTATTCCAAAAATAGAAATTTTGGTATCAAAGTTTTTGGTGGTTTTCAGTCTCAAAAACAATCTGATATATACATTCATTCAAAAGTGTTTATAAGGCACTAGCAGTTTAAAATAGCTTTGAGGAGGGGTGGTGTAGTGATTAAGAGCTACGGCTGCTAACCAAAAGGTCGGCAGTTTGAATCCACCAGGCACTTCTTGGAAACTGTACGGGGCAGTTCTACTCTGTCCCATAGGGTCACTATGAGTCGGAATCGACTCGACGGCAACGGGTTTTTTTGTTTTTGGTTTTGGTTTTTTGGGGAAGAGAAAGAATATACAATCTTCTACCCTCAATAAGCTTGAAGACTAGTAAAGGGAATAAAAATTATGTAAACAGGTGTATTATGAGACAATATATTTTCCATAAAAAATACAGATACTAGTTAAGAGTAAGGATTCTGAGATTAGGCTGTCCGAGGTCAAAGTACCGTAACTCATAGAATAAATAGCAAGGAGTCTAATATATGTGTTGTTTGGATGGGGCAGAAAAATAAATATTTGCAGAAATAATGGCCAGACATGTTGTAAATTTGAACAAAAGCAGTAATCTACAGATTCTAGAAGCTCAGTGATGCCTAACCAAAATAAATTGAACAAAACCAAAACTAGGCACGTGACAGTCAAATTCTAGAAAACCAAAGATAAACGCTTAAAAGTAGCCACAGGAAAAAGATACGTAATAAGATGAAAACATGATAAGAATGAGCGTTAGCTCCTCATCAAAAGCAATGCAAATCAAGAGACAGTGGAATTACATCTTTAAAATGCTCAAAGGAAAAAAAAATGCTACAAACTAGAATTCTGTATTTAGTGAAAATAGATTGCAAAATAAAAGGCAAAATAAAAGAATTATAGATAACTGAAAGCTGAGAGATTTTTTTCACCAGCAGACCTGGACTACAACATATACTGTGGAGTTCTTTAGGCTGATGGGAACGCTACCAGACAGAAACTGGGACCTATAAGAAAGGAGAGAGAATACCTACCAGAAGTGGTTCATAAAAGATATATTTTTTTCTCAGTTCTTAATTTCTTTAAAAGGCAACTGCCAGTGACCGTTACTGCCTGCAAATTATACCTCAACAAATCTGGCTTTAAAAAAAAAAAAGAAAGAACTGAAGCAATAATAGTAAAAACGTATTTTGCACTTCATAAGAGAGACAAAATATTTAGCAAACAGAACAAAGATTTGGAGAAGAAAAACCAGAATTGTTTCACATTAGAAGTGAAGTGGTAAAATATTAAGTTAAGGATAGATACAATAGATTCAGGATGCATATTGTAATCACTAGAGCAACCACTTGCAAAACAAACAAACAAATAAGGTCGTTTTATTCTGAGTAACACCTCAAAATCCAAACTGAAATTTGGGTCCAAGATGTCTCTAAGAAGGCAGTACTGAAAAAAATTTTTGCACATGTCAATTGCAAGCAAGAAAAGGGGATGGGGAAAGTCTGGAAATCTCTCTCACTATCTTGGCCAACACATTCATCCAGTCAGCATCTCTAGTGACCTCTGATCTCAGATGGGTCACCTTGATCACCACCAAAAGATGGAGTGCACTTATGGTTGATATGCTTTGACCCATCAATCAAATCAGTGTACTTGAGAGATATTCAGAACTCCACACCCAATGGATGTTCAGTGTGGTCTGGTCTGGGTTCATATGGTAACTGGGTGATTGGCCAGTGAAAAAAAACCTCCTATTCAATAGGCTTATAATTGTATTTACTCAGGTTCTGATTGGTTGCAATCAAAGTCATCTCATATACCACATCATGGATTATGTAAATTGTGTATTACCTTTGGGGTACAGCGGATGTTTATGTCTTTTGGACAAGGTAGTCAGTCACTTGTTCATCTCAGCACAAGCAAACAATCTCTCACAAGCAACTTATGTGTATCAGTCAATGGGCTAACATGCTAAACATGTTAAACGATGGGCTAACACATTGAACAAATTTTGGCAGGCTTTTGTAGTAAAGCAATGCTTTCCCACTCTTTGGAGAAAACATGTTTAGAAGCAATTTGGGAAAAGCATGTTTATAAGCAAAAAAAAACATTTTGGGGAAGAAACTGTTCACAATTTCAAGCACACCAAGTATAATATGCCCACACTTATAAGGGAGGATGAGGTATCTTTTACATAATTTATTTCACAGATCACAGAGATATATCTAAACAGGCAATGGAGGAGATGAAATTATGTGCTAAAATAAATTAATTAATCCAATAAACACAGTTAGCAAGGAAGGATAAATAAACAAAGAGGATGATCCTAAAAGAAAATGAATAGCAAGATGGTAAAAAAAAACCGATCTCATCATTAGTTATTATGAATATATATATAAAAAAAAAACACACTAATTAAAATAGAGAGATTGTCAAAAGGGATAAAAAAACAAATTTCAAATTTAAAGTTGATAAAAGAAGCATGTTAAATATAAAAGAAATGTATGGCAAAAATGTATGGAAAGCAAATACATGGAAAAGTTATACCATGCAAATTCGGATCATAAGCTAGCTGGTGTGCCTATAAGACAAAGTATATTTTAAGACAAAGATGGACATTTCAAAGCTACAAAAGGATCAATTCCTCCAGAAGACATAATACTCCAAAATATGTACGCACTTAAAATCGGAGTGTCAAAAAAAAAAATTGATGAAAATGAAAAGAAATAGAATGAATCAACACATATCATTGGGCTCTTTAACACCATTCACTCAGTAAATGATAATGAAGCCTAAAACATCAAAAATGTATAGAAGATTAGAACAACACTATATTTTTTTTTTTTTTAATTTTCTCCAATAAATAATGTATTGGGTCTGTACTTAATGTGACAATGTGTTAAGGACTGAATTGCACTGGTGAATAAGACACGATTTCTTTCTTTAAGAAGCACAAATTCTTAATAACATGACAGGATGGAAACAGATAGATTTCAAGAACATGTGCTGTTGCATGTTTTAATATATTGTTGTTGTTGTTGTTGTTAGGTGCAGTCGAGTCAGTTCCGACTCATAGTGACTCTATGCACAACAGAATGAAACACTGCCTGGTCCTGTGCCATCCTTACAATCGTTGCTATGCTTGAGCTAATTGTTGAAGCCACTGTGTCAATCCATCTCGTTGAGGGTCTTCCTCTTTTCCGCTGACCCTGTACTTTGCCAAGCATGATGTCCTTCTCCAGGGACCGATCCCTCCTGACAACATGTCCAAAGTATATAAGACGCAGTCTCACCATCCTTGCCTCTAAGGAGCATTCTGGCCGCACTTCTTACAAGACAGATTTGTTCATTCTTTTGGCAGTCCATAGTATGTTGAATATTCTTTGCCAACACCACAATTCAAAGGCGTCAACTCTTCTTTGGTCTTCCTTATTCATTGTCCAGCTTTCACATGTATATGATGTCATTGAAAATACCATGGCTTGGGTCAGGGGACCTTAGTCTTCAGGGTGACATCTGTGCTCTTCAACACTTTGAAGAGGTCCTTTGCAGCAGATTTGCCCAATGCAATGCATCTTTTGATTTCTTGACTGCTGCTTCCAAGGCTGTTGATTGTGGATCCAAGTAAAACGAAATCCTTGACAACTTCACTCTTTTCTCCGTTTATCATGATGTTGTTCATGGGTGCGGTTGTGAGGATTTTTGTTTTCTTTATGTTGAGGTGTAATCCATACTGAAGGCTGTGGCCTTTGATCTTCATTAGTAAGTGTTTCGAGTCCTCTTCACTTTCAGCAAGCAAGGTTGTCTCATCTGCATAATGCAGGTTGTTAATGAGTCTTCCTCCAATCCTGATGCCCCATTCTTCTTCATATAGTCCAGCTTCTCGTATTATTTGTTCAGCATACAGATTAAATAGGTATGGTGAAAGAATACAACCCTGATGCACACCTTTCCTGACTTTAATCCAATCAGTATCCCCTTGTTCTGTCCGAACAACTGCCTCTTAATCTGTGTAAAGGTTCCTCATAAGCACGATTAAGTGTTCTGGGATTCCCATTCTTCGCAGTGTTATCCATAGTTTGTTATGATCCGCACAGTCGAATGCTTTTGCATAATCAATAAAACACAGGGAAACATCCTTCTGGTATTTTCTGCTTCCAGCCAGGATCCTTCTGACATCAGCAATGGTACCCCTGGCTCCACGTCCTCTTCTGAAACCAGCTTGAATTTCTGGCAGTTCCCTGTGGATATGCTCCTGCAGCCATTTTTGAATGCTCTTCAGCAAAATTTTGCTTGTGTGTGATATTAATGATATTGTTCTATCATTTCCACATTCAGTTGGATCACCTTTCTTGGGAATAGGCATAAATATGGATCTCTTCCAGTCAGTTGGCCAGAAAGCTGTCTTCCATATATCTTGGCATAGACGAGTGAGCACCTCCATCATTGCATCTGTTTGTTGAAACATCTCAATTGATATTCCATCAATTCCTGGAGCCTTGTTTTTCACCAATGCCTTCAGAGCAGTTTGGACTTCTTCCTTCAGCACCACCGGTTCCTGATCATATGCCACCTCTTGAAATGGTTGAATATCAACTAATTCTTTTTGGTATAATGACTCTATGTATGCCTTCCATCTTCTTTTGATGCTTCCTGTGTCGTTCAATATTTTCCCCATGGAATCCTTCCCTATTGCAACTCGAGCCTTGAATTTTTCCTTCAGTTCTTTCAGCTTGAGAAATGCCGAGGGTGTTCTTCCCTTTTGGTTTTCCATCTCCAGCTCTTTGCACATGTCATTATGATACTTTGTCTTCTTGAGAGGCCCTTTGAAATCTTCTGTTCAGTTCTTTTACTTCATTGATTCTTCCTTTTGCTTTAGCTGTTCAACACTCAAGAGCAAGTTTCAGAGTCTCCTCTGACAGCCATCCTTGTCTTTTCTTTCTTTCCTGTCTTTTCAATGACCTCTTGCTTTCTTCGTAGATGATATCCTTGATGTCATTCCACAACTCATCTGGTCTTTGGTCACTAGTGTTCAATGTGTCAAATCTATTCTTGAGATGGTCTCTAAATTTGGGTGGGATATACTCAAGGTCATATTTTGGATCTCTTGGACTTGCTCCGATTTTCTTCAGTTTCAGCTTGAACTTGCATAGGAGCAATTAATGGTCTGTTCCACAGTCAGCCCCTGGCCTTGTTCTGACTGATGATATTGAGCTTTTCCATCGTCTATTCCCACAGATGTAGTCAGTTTGATTTCTGTATCTTCCATCCGGCAAGGTCCATGTGTATAGTTGCTGTTTATGTTGGTGAAAGAAGGTATTTGCAATGAAGAAGTCTTTGGTCTTGCAAAATTCTATCATTCAATCTCCAGCATTGTTTCTATCACCAAGGCCATATTTTCCAACTACTGATCCTTCTTCCTTGTTTCCAACTTTCGCATTAAAATCACCATTAATTATCAATGCATGTTGATTGCATGTTCGATCAATTTCAGACTGCAGCAGCTGATAAAAATCTTCTATTTCTTCATGTTTGGCACTAGTGTTTGGTGCGTAAATTTGAATAATAGTTGTATTAACTGGTCTTCCTTGTAGGCATGTGGATATTATCCTATCACTGACACAGTTGTACTTCAGGATAGATCTTGAAACGTTCTTTTTGATGATGAATGCAACACCATTCCTCTTGGAGTTGTCATTCCCAGCATAGTAGACTATATGATTGTCCGATTCAAAATGGCCAAAGCCAGTCTATTTCAGCTCACTGACGCTTAGGATATTGATGTTTATGTGTTCTATTTCATTTTTGACAATTTCCAATTTTCTTAGATTCGTACTTCGTACATTCCATGTTCCGATTATTAATGGATGTTTGCAGCTGTTTCTTCTCATTTTGAGTCATGCCACATCAGCAGATGAAGGCCCCGAAAGCTTTACTCCCTCCACGTCATTAAGGTTGGCCCTACTTTGAGGAGGCAGCTCTTTCCCAGTCATCTTTTGAGTGCCTTCCAACCTGGGGGGCTCTTCTCCCAGCACTATACCAGACAGTGTTCCACTGCTATTCATAAGGGTGTCGCTGGCTAATGCTTTCCAGAAGTGGACTGCCAGATCCTTCTTCCTAGTCTGTCTTAGTCTGGAAGTTCAGCTGAAACCTGTCCTCCATGGGTGACCCTGCTAGTATCTGAATGCCGGTGGCATAGCTTCCAGCATCACAGCAACACACAAGCCCCCACAGTGCGACAAACTGACAGACACGTGGGGGTTTTAATATATTAAGCACACTTTAATAAGTTTCAGTTACAGAAATGTGAGCAAACTGTGTTGCAGAGTATCTCATTTTCATTAGGAAAGTTGGAGATTTCATTACGGTGATGATATTTGAGCTACGAGTTGAGAGATGAGTAGACATTTTTAAGGCTGAGTAGTTGAAAGAATAGAGTGGGGCATTCCAGTTAGAAGAAACAATATCTGCAAAGACATGGAGTTGCAAAATGTCCTTCAATATCTTGAAACTGTCACAGAAAAAAGAAAGATGCCCCAAAATGAGACTGTCATATTAGATTGAGAATGATCTTATGGATATATGTATGCTACAATAAAGAGCTGTGATTTTAACTTATAGGCCTAGAAATCCAACAGAAAGATAAAATGTGATCAGCACTTATAGGAGAATAATTCCAGCCACAGTAGAGTATGGTCCTAAATAGGGTTAGGTTTGAGGTAGGGAGACAAGTTAGGAGACTATAATTTCTATCTTGCTGGTGAAGTAACATATTGTTTTATTCCATAAACTGAAAGAAGTACCATAAATAATTTGTTACTAATAAAGCTATTAAAATTTGCAAATCATTTAGAGGCAATTCAAGTCCATCTCTCTAATATCCTTTTGTTTGCTTACATTATAGTATGTTTTCTTGGGACTGTGAGCAAATGGATGGTATTACAGCTAGCACACTAGAAAGTGCAAAAAAATCATACAGCTAAAATCTAAATTAATGGTGAAAAACTAAATGTGTCCCTGCTAAGATCAGGGACAGAATAAAGACATTCACTCATGCCACTTCTATTTTACATTGTATTAGAGGTTCAGTGTTGTGCAATAAGGCAAGGGAAAAAAAAAACAGGCAACCAGTAGAAAAGAAAAAGTACTACTATTTTTATTTGCAGATGACATGATTTACTATTTAGAAAATTCACAATAATATACTGTAAAAGTGCTACTAGAACTAATGAATGAGTTCAGCAAGTTTGCAGTATATAAAAACAATATACAAAAGTCAATTGTGTTTCTATATCCTGTCAACAAAACAACCAGATATTAAAAATAAAAAAAACATATCCTTTACAAAACACAAAAGATAAGTCATAAAAAGATGTGAAAGGATTTACATGGGAAATCACAAAAAAAATACTGAGAGGAAAGAGTTACCTAAATAGAAAGATATAACTTGTTCACGGCTCAGAAGATTCAATACTGTTAAGATGTCAATTCTCTATACACTGATTATAGATTCAATGTAATCCTAATTAAAGTCTAATTAGGATTTTTGTAGAAATTGAAAAGATGACTCTAAAATTCATTTAAATGTGCCAAAGACGTAGAATAGCCACAAAAATTTTGAAAAAGAATGATATTGGAATGTTAACACACTTGATTTTGAGACTTATTTTAAAAATACAGTAATCAAGTCATTGTGCTACTGGTATGAAGACAAACATAGAGAAGAATAGTATGGATAGGATAGGACAGGACAGAAGAGAACAGGATAGAATAGAATAGTATAGAATAGGAGTAGGAGTACAGTAGAATAGTCCAGAAATAGAACTACTTTGGAAACACTGGTTGCATAGTTGTTAAGAGCTACGGCTGCTAACGAAAAGGTCAGCAGTTCAAACCCACCAGGCACTCCCTGGAAACCCTACGGGGCAGTTCTACTCTGTCCTATAGGGTTGTTTTGAGTTGGAATCAACTTGATGGCAGTGGTTTTTTTTTTTTTTTTTTTTTAATAGGTTGATAGATAGGAACCCTGGTGATGCAGTGGTTAAGATCTTGGCTGCTAAACCAAAAAAGGTCAGCAGTTCAAATCTATGGGCTGCTCCTTGGAAACCCTATGGGGCAGTTCTACTCTGTCCTATAGGGTCGCTATGAGTAGAAATCGACTCTGCAGCAATGGGTTTATATATAGATAACTGGTTTTAGACAAAGTGTGCAGGAAATTCAGAGGATGAATTCAGAGGAATTTTTGTCTTTTCAAAAATTGTGCTAGAAAAATTGGTTATCTGTATACAAAAAAAGAAAATTTACTTTGTAACTTAGCTCAAAATCTTACATCCTAGGGTTAGGAAAACAGCTTTTAGGTATGACACTAAAAGCAAGACAAATAAAAAAGGAATTGATAAATTGAACTTCAAATTTAAAATTTTGCTCTTTAAACAACACTATTGGTGAAATCAAAGTGACAAACCACAGACTGAGAGAATTTTTTCTAAGCAAATATCTAAGAAAGGATCTATATACTGAATATATAAAGAGTTATCACAACTCAGTAATAAGAAAAAAAACAACAAAATTAAAAAATGAACAGAAGTTTGAACACACTTCACTAAGTAATATAAACAGATGTTAAGTTAGCGTATGAAACACCGTTCAAGGAAAATGCCAAGGAAACTGCAACCAAAACCATGGAATACCACTATGCAGCTATTAGAATGACCGAAGTAAAAAGAAGGACCATACAAAGTGTTGGTGAGGATATGGAGCAACTAGAATTCTCATACACTGTTGCAGAAATGCAAAATGATTCATTCATTTTAGGGAACTGTTTGGCAGTGTCTTGAAAAGTCAAACAAATACCTACTATGTGATTCAGCATTTCGTCTTCTAAGTACCTACCTGAGAGAAAGGAAAGCACATGCCTACACAAGGCTTGAGTGTGAGCATTCATAGCAGTTTTATTTGTAATAGCCCAAAACAAAATCAACCCAAATACCTGTTAATAGGTGAATAGATAGACAATTCAGTAGACTAGTCAACAATAAAAAGAATAAACCATTAATACATATAAAAAGTATGGAAGAGCCTGAAAATAACTATTCTGAGTTTAAGAAACCAAACTGCAGAAGGGCACATACTGTATAGTTCCATTTATACAAAACATGAGAAAATGCAAGCTAATCTATACTGACCAGAAGTAGAGTCTAGGGAGGAGGAAGAAGAAAGGGCAAGTATAATGGTTTTACAAAAGGATACAAGGAAATGGAGGAATGATAAATACATTAATTGTGGTGATGGCTTCTTGTAATATAAATATGTGAAAACATCAAATTGTTTATATTTGTGTAGTATTGCATGTCAATTATTCCTCAATAAAGCTATAAATTTTTGAAGTAATAAATATATAAAAAATAGATAAATAGGTATATAAATAAATAGGTCAATATGGATTGTGGACTAAGAGAGCTGTATGACTGAGAAACTTACTGAAAGAAAATCAGAAAAAAAAACTGTTAGCTTAGAGTGTAAAATAGTTTAACAAAGAAAGGAATAAAACGAAGGGTAAGATGGGGTTGTGCTGTCCAAAACTTTAGGTACTAGCCACAGGTAGTTACTGAGCGCTTGAAATGTTCAAACCAAAAAACCCATTGCTGTCAAGTGGATTCCGACTCACAGTGTCCCTATAAGACAGGGTAGAACTGCTTCATAGAGTTTTCAAGGAGCGCCTGGTAGATTTGAACTGCCAACATTTTGGTTAGCAACCGTAGCACTTAACCACTATGCCAAATAGAAATGTGCTACAGGTGTAAAATACACCTGGATTTTCACAAATTAGTACCACCCCTGCAAAAATAATAATAATAAAATACATCATTAATATTTCTATATTGATTGTTTTGATATTATAATACTTTCGTATACTGAGTTAAATAAAGTACATAATGAAATTAATTTCACCTTCCCCTTTTTATATATATTTTTAATGTGGTTACCACAAAATTTAAAATTACAAGTTTGCTAGCATTTTATTCCCACAGGACATAGGGCAGCACTATTTGGGGAGGGGTGTTGTCTGTAAATAACTACATTAATGATCTAAGTAAAATATTGTCACCACACAGCTCATCGTTTGAGACTGTAAGGTTAATAAAAGTACACATTTTAGCATTCCTGCATTTTCCTTAAAGAATCATTATTAATAGAAGAAGACAGCATAATGAGTGGTCTCCTAGTTTGTCATGATGAAATATGAGAAATTTATGATACTCATTCTTTATTGCTTTCAAGGTACTCTATCTGAACATGAAGTATATTATAATAAAAACTAACATATTGAGTAACTACTTACCAGATGAAGAAAATGTGGCTTTAAAAATGTAAGAATTTTTTCCTAATTGTATGTCTCTAAGTAGATACAGAAATTAAACCCCTAATTGTCTATTTCTGCCGTCTCCAATAGTAAACATTATGTAGATCTCAGAGTTATGTCCAAATATTTTTAGGTATTAACACATATGTATTGCTAACTAGCATTACTCCACTTACACTATCTACCACGACTGCTTAAATTAACAACAGCCAGCCACACAGGAAACCCAACCTACCTGCCTGATATCTACACTAAGCAACCAACCTCAGAGCTACTCCAAATCTTTTTTGTTCTAACGGCAAACTTGAACTTTATTTTCGTGTTTCCCTGAAGCAGTTGAGAATCTTCTCTGTCAATGATAGAGAGGAAAGTCTCTGCTCTCCAATAAGCGGTGTGTGCTTCCTTACATGTAGCAGGAAAGAACACTAACTTCCAGGAGATGGCCTGCCCCTTACACAAAGAGTATGACTTCAATTTCATATCAGGACTGGAGGACCCACTAGAGTGCCAAAAATAAATGATCTTCCTGTTTTGTTATAGGAATATTTATAGAGTTGATTAACAAACTTTTAAAATTAATCTTAATGTTTCTTAAGATTGTCACTTGGCTATTTACTTTGGGGGAAGATAGGACATTCACTTGGATTTATCAGTGGCTTGCAGATTTCTGATTAGCCAGCCATATGTTTTTTCTCCTAAAAAAATTTTTTTTGGGAAACCAATCCTTGTCTTCTTGTGTGAATATTTAAGAGAACTTTCCCTAAGTCTTCTTTTGGGTTAACTGCTAGCTATATTAGAATGGAGTAAGTTATACATCAGTAACAATCAACACAGATATCTCAGTGGCTTAATACAATAAAGCATGTTTACTATTTACGTTTCATATCATTTTACATCATCTCCTTATAATCATCATCTGTGCACAATGGCGTCAGGGAGAGAGAACTGCAGATTTAAGCACCAGCAATGGAAAGTATTAGCCCAAAAGAGACACTTAATTCTGCTTACATTTAATTGGCCAGAAGTGGTAAAGGACCATAGTTTACTTCAAAAGAAATGGAAACTTCAATGTGTTGAAAGTAGAGGAAAACCAGGTAATGCTAAATATTACAAATGTTCACCAACTTTCTTACTCATTTTTTTATTTACTTATTTTTACTTAATTTTTTCATATAACATATCTTTTTGTAGCATTTCCCATATGCCAAGCACTGTCCTAAATGTACAACCTAAATGGGAAACCCTGGTGGCATAGTGGTTAAGGGCTACAGTGGCTAACCAAAAGGTCAGCAATTCAAATCCACCAGGCGCTCCTTGGAAACTCTATGGGGCAGTTCTACCCTGTCCCATAGGGTCGCTATGAGTCAGAATTGACTCAACGGCAATGGGTTTTTTTGTCCTAAATGATTTAAAAATATTAATCATTTGAATCTTCATGACAACTCTATGAGGATTATTGTAGGTATTATTTTTTCTCTCCATTTTAGAGATGAGGAAACTGAGGCAGACAGAGATTCAGTAATTTGCGAATAGTCACACATTAGTGAGTATTGGAGCGGGCAGTCTGGTTCCAGAGGTTATGCTCCTCAGAGCTACACTATGCTCCTGAATGTCAGTATCAGGGTTCCCTGTATGTTTTTGCAGCTATATGATTTAATTCTTTTACCCTATATCATAGACTTCCTACCACGTAAAGTCATACTGGATTTGTCCTATTATATTCCATAGCATACTTACAGCTCTCTTGATGGACATTTAGTTTTTCTGAAAATTTTTAAATTAAAACAGAATGCTACAAGCAGCATACCAACACATATGTTCTTATACAATTTTTTAATTACTTCCTTGGGATAGACTTCTAGAGGTGAAATTGGCTGGGTCAAAATACATGCCCATTTTAAATTCTGATAGTTAATGCCAAACTGCCATTTGTAATGTCTGTATAAATTAACATTCTCACAATCATGCATAATACGCTTTTCTCCATACTCCACCAAACATGGCTTTTACCACTCTTTTCATTCTTGTCAATCAGGTGAACAAAATTCCTAACAGCTAATGAGGCTAACAAACATTCTTACAGATGTTAATTAGCTTTTGTTTTTCCTTCTCTGAATAATTCCTGTTTATATCTTTATCTCAAAAGCAGTGGAAATCCATTAGAGAATTTTAAGCCAGGGTTAATGTGCTCTTATTTGCATTAAAATAAAATTTCTGTGCTGTGTGGACAATGAGTTTGAGGTGATAAAAGGGTCCATCCTGGGGTGATCAGCTGGGAGGCTATTTGCAGGAGGCCTGATGAGGAACAATGGTGGCATACTCTGAACAGGTAGCAGCGAAGTGGGAAAGAAGTAGTAAATTTGGGGATGCTTTGGAAACAGTGCAGGGGTTAAGAGCTATGGCTGCTAACCAAAAGGTTAGCAGTTTGGGTCCGGGGCCAAGATGGCGGACTAGGTGGACGCTACCGCGGATCCCTCTTGCAACAAAGACTCGGAAAAACAAGGGAATCGATCACATACATAACAATCTACGAACTCTGAACAACAAGCACAGACTTAGAGACGGAAAACGAACAAATACGGGCAGACAGCGACTGTTTTCAGAACTAGGAGCCAGCGCACCAGGCAGGTGACCTTCAGAGCTCGATGTGGGGCAGAGCCCAGGGGGGCAGACGGCACAGAAAGGGGGCCCACCCCTTCCCCCCCGAACCCATCCTGGGAGGAAGTCTAGCAGGTTGGCGCAGGCGGCGTAGGGGCCCAGCCGGAGGGAGAAGCACCCGGGAGGCAGTGACTGATCTGGGAGGGGGGAGAACAGCGTCCCAGCCGGGGTGCCGTCCCGCCGGGAGTTAGGCGAGAAGCCGACGGGGCGCGAGCGGGGGGGGTAAACTATATTTCCCTAAAGTGACCCCAGGGCGGGGCCCACACGTTCGTGAGGGAGGACGCACACCCAGTCCGCGCGTGCGGCGCGGCACACCAGAGGGAGAAATCCCTGGAAGTGTCTGGTCTCAAAGCAGGGAAAGCAGCATCCCAGACGGGGAGCCATTCCGCTGGGATCTGGGCACGCGCGCGCCCGGACGGGGCGTGAGCGCGGGGTCCATTTTTATTACCCTGAATTGACCCAGGGGGCGGGACCACCTGGTCGTGCGAGTGACGCCCTCCCAGTTTGCATGAGAGGTGTGGCACACCGGAAGGAGAAGTCCCTGGGAGGAAGTGATTGGTCCCAAAGCGCAGAAAGTAGCGTCCCAGACGGGGTGCCATCCTGCCGGGACCTGGGCGCGCGCACGAGCGGGGCGTGAGCACGGAGTCCATTTTTATTGCCCTGAATTGACCCAGGGGGTGGGCCCACCTGGCCGTGCAGGTGACGCCAACCCAGTTCCCGCGAGAGGTGTGGCGCTCCGGAAGGAGAAGTCCCCGGGAGGAAGTGACTGGTTCCGGAACGGGGAAAGCAGCGTCTCAACCCGGAAGTCATCCCGCTGGGATTTGGGCGCACGCACGGGCGGGGCGTGAGCGCGGGGTCCATTTTTATTACCCTGAATTGACCCAGGGGGTGGGCCCACCTGGCCGTGCAGGTGACGCCAACCCAGTTCGCGCAAGAGGTGTGGCGCTCCGGAAGGAGAAGTCCCCGGGAGGAAGTGACTGGTTCCCCAACGGGGAAAGCAGCGTCTCAACCCAGAAGTCATCCCGTTGGGATTTAGGCACGCGCACAGGCGGGGCGTGACCGCGGGACCCAATTATAATCGCCTGAATAGACCCTGGGGGCGGGCCCACCCGTTCGTGCGGGAAACGCCCACCCAGTGCCCACGAGCGGTGCCGCGCACCGGAGGAAGTCCCCAGGAGGAAGTGACTAGTTTCCGAGCAAGGAAAGCAGTGTCCTAGCCAGGGACCCGTCCAGCCCGGATTTTGGCGAACGGGGGCAGAGCGTGAACGTGGTGTTCAGCTCTATATTCTGTGGTGCTACACTCCTAGCTCTCAGATCCCTCCCCCACCCTCCCCAGGCGACCCCATTAACATCCGAATACCCGGAGCCAGAGAGAGAATTCAGATAGGGATCTGACTGCATTTTTTTTTAGCTGACTACTTGGAAAATCTAGTTTCCCAGTGATGCCTCGGAGACAGCAGTCCATATCAAACCACATAAAGAAACAGACCATGACAGCTTCTCCAACCCCCCCAAACAAAAGAATCAAAATCTTTCCCAAATGAAGATACAATCCTGGAATTATCAGATACAGAATATAAAAAACTAATTTACAGAATGCTTAAAGATATCACAAATGAAATTAGGATAAATGCAGAAAAAGCCAAGGAACACACTGATAAAACTGTTGAAGAACTCAAAAAGATTATTCAAGAACACAGTGGAAGAATTAACAAGTTGCAAGAATCCATAGAGAGACAACATGTAGAAATCCAAAAGATTAACAATAAAATTACGGAATTTGACAACGCACTAGGAAGTCAGAGGAGCAGACTCGAGCAATTAGAATGTAGACTGGGACTTCTGGAGGACCAGGGAAACAACACCAACATAGCTGAAAAAAAATCAGATAAAAGAATTAAAAAAAATGAAGAAACCCTAAGAATCATGTGGGACTCTATCAAGAAGGATAACTTGCGAGTGATTGGAGTCCCAGAACAGGGAGGGGGGACAGAAAACACAGAGAAAATAGTTGAAGAACTCCTGACAGAAAACTTCCCTGACATCATGAAAGACAAAAGGATATCTATCCAAGATGCTCATCGAACCCCATTTAAGATTGATCCAAAAAGAAAAACACCAAGACATATCATCATCAAACTTGCCAAAACCAAAGACAAACAGAAAATTTTAAAAGCAGCCAGGGAGAAAAGAAAGGTTTCCTTCAAGGGAGAATCAATAAGAATAAGTTCAGACTACTCAGCAGAAACCATGCAGGCAAGAAGGGAATGGGACGACATATACAGAGCACTAAACGAGAAAAACTGCCAACCAAGGATCATATATCCAGCAAAACTCTCTCTGAAATATGAAGGAGAAATTAAGATATTTACAGATAAACACAAGTTTAGAGAATTTGCAAAAACTAAACCAAGACTGCAAGAAATGCTAAAGGAGATTGTTTGGCCGGATGACCAATAATATCAGGTACCAGCACAATACAAGGTCACAAAACAGAACGTCCTGATATCAACGCAACTCAAACAGGGAAAGCACAAAAACAAACAAATTAAGACTAATTCTAAAAAATAAATAAATAAACAAAATAATACACACAACAGGAAATCATGGAAATCAATAGATAAACGTCAAAATAATCAAAAAGAGGGACTAAATATAGGAGGCATTGAACTGCCAGATGGAGAATGATACAAGGCGAAATAGAAGGATACAAGTTAGGTTTTTACTTAGAAAAATAGGGGTAAATAAAAAGGTAACCACAAAAAGGAATATCAATTCCATAACTCAAGAAAAAAGCCAAGCAAAACGTAACGACTCAATAAACACAAAGTTAAACATTATGAAAATGAGGATCTCACAAGCTACTAAGAAAAACGTCTCAGCACAAAAAAGCATGTGGAAAAATGAAATGGCCAACAACGCACATGAAAAGGCATAAAAATGACAGCACTAAAAACTTACTTATCTATAATTACGCTGAATGTAAATGGACTAAATGCACCAATAAAGAGACAGAGAGTCACGGACTGCATAAAAAAACACGATCCATCTATATGCTGCCTACAAGAGACACACCTTAGACTTAGAGACACAAACAAACTAAAACTCAAAGGATGGAAAAAAATATATCAAGCAAACAATAAGCAAAAAAGAAGAGGAGTAGCAATATTAATTTCTGACAAAATAGACTTTAGACTTAAATCCGCCACAAAGGATAAAGAAGGACACTATATAATGATAAAAGGGACAATTGATCAGGAAGACATAACCATATTAAATATTTACGCACCTAATGACAGGGCTGCAAGATACATAAATCAAATTTTAACAGAATTGAAAAGTGAGATAGACACCTCCACATATATAGTAGGAGACTTCAACACACCACTATCGGAGAAGGACAGGACATCCAGTAAGAAGCTCAACAGAGACACGGAAGACCTACTTACAACAATCAACCAACTTGACCTCATTGACTTATACAGAACTCTCCACCCAACTGCTGCTAAGCATACTTTTTTTTCTAGCGCACATGGAACATTCTCTAGAATAGACCACATATTAGGGCATAAAACAAATCTTTCCAGAATCCAAAACATCGAAATATTACAAAGCATCTTCTCAGACCACAAGGCAATGAAGCTAGAGATCAATAACAGAAAAACTAGGGAAAAGAAATCAAATACTTGGAAAATGAACAATACCCTCCTGAAAAAAGACTGGGTTATAGAAGACATCAAGGAGGGAATAAGGAAATTCTTAGAAAGCAACGAGAATGAAAATACTTCCTATCAAAACCTCTGGGACACAGCAAAAGCAGTGCTCAGAGGCCAATTTATATCGATAAATGCACACATACAAAAAGAAGAAAGAGACAAAATCAGAGAACTGTCCCTACAACTTGAACAAATAGAAAGTGAGCAACAAAAGAATCCATCAGGCACCCGAAGAAAACAAATAATAAAAATTAGAGCTGAACTAAACGAATTAGAGAACAGAAAAACAATTGAAAGAATTAACAAAGCCAAAAGCTGGTTCTTTGAAAAAATTAACAAAATTGATAAACCATTGGCTAAACTGACTAAAGAAAAACAGGAAAGGAAACAAATAACCCGAATAAGAAATGAGAAGGACCACATCACAACAGAACCAAATGAAATCAAAAGAATCATATCAGATTACTACATAAAATTGTACTCTAACAAATTTGAAAACCTAGAAGAAATGGATAAATTCTTAGAACAATACTACTTACCTAAACTAACACATTCAGAAGTAGAACAACTAAATAGACCCATAACAAAAAAAGAGATTGAAACGGTAATCAAAAAACTCCCAACAAAAAAAAGTCCTGGCCCAGATGGCTTCACTGCAGAGTTCTACCAAACCTTCAGAGAAGACTTAACACCATTACTATTGAAGGTATTTCAAAGTATAGAAAAAGACGGAATACTACCCAACTCATTCTATGAAGCTACCATCTCCCTGATACCAAAACCAGGTAAAGACATTACAAAAAAAGAAAATTTTAGACCTATATCCCTCATGAACATAGATGCAAAAATCCTTAACAAAATTCTAGCCAATAGAATCCAACAACACATCAAAAAAATAATACACCCTGATCAAGTGGGATTTTTACCAGGTATGCAAGGCTGGTTTAATATCAGAAAAACCATTAATGTAATCCATCACATAAATAAAACAAAAGATAAAAACCACATGATCTTATCAATAGATGCAGAAAAGGCATTTGACAAAGTCCAACACCCATTTATGATAAAAACTCTAACCAAAATAGGAATTGAAGGAAAATTCCTCAACATAATAAAGGGCATATATGCAAAGCCAACGGCCAATATCACTCTAAATGGAGAGAACCTGAAAGCATTTCCCTTGAGAACGGGAACCAGACAAGGATGCCCTTTATCACCGCTCTTATTCAACATCGTACTTGAAGTCCTAGCCAGGGCAATTAGGCTAGACAAAGAAATAAAGGGTATCCAGATTGGTAAGGAGGAAGTAAAGCTATCACTATTTGCAGATGACATGATCCTATACATGGAAAACCCTAAGAAATCCTCCAGAAAACTACTGAAACTAATAGAAGAGTTTGGAAGAGTCTCAGGATATAAAATAAACATACAAAAATCACTTGGATTCCTCTACATCAACAAAAAGAACACCGAAGAGGAAATAACCAAATCAATACCATTCACAGTAGCCCCCAAGAAGATAAAATACTTAGGAATAAATCTTACCAAGGATGTAAAAGACCTATACAAAGAAAACTATAAAACTCTGCTACAAGAAATTCAAAAGGACACACTTAAATGGAAAAACATACCCTGCTCATGGATAGGAAGACTTAACATAGTAAAAATGGCTATTCTACCAAAAGCCATTTATACATATAACGCACTTCCAATCCAAATACCAATGTCATACTTTAAGGGAATAGAGAAACAAATCACTAATTTCATATGGAAAGGAAAGAACCCCCGAATAAGCAAAACATTACTGAAAAAGAAGAAGAAAGTGGGAGGCCTCACCCTACCTGATTTCAGAACCTATTATATAGCTACAGTAGTCAAAACAGCCTGGTACTGGTACAACAACAGGCACATAGACCAATGGAACAGAATTGAGAATCCAGATATAAATCCATCCATTTATGAGCAGCTGATATTTGACAAAGGACCAGTGTCAGTCAATTGGGGAAATAACAGTCTTTTTAACAAATGGTGCTGGCATACCTGGGTATCCATTTGCAAAAGAATGAAACAGGACCCATACCTCACACCATGCACAAAAACTAACTCCAAGTGGATCAAAGACCTAAACATAAAGACTAAAACGATAAAAATCATGGAAGAAAAAATAGGATCTACCGTAGGAGCCCTAATACAGGGCATAAACAGAATACAAAACATTACCAAAAATGATGAAGAGAAACCAGATAACTGGGAGCTCCTAAAAATCAAACACCTATGCTCATCTAAAGACTTCACCAAAAGAGTAAAAAGACCACCTACAGACTGGGAAAGAATATTCAGCTATGACATCTCAGACCAGCGCCTGATCTCTAAAATCTACATGACTCTGTCAAAACTCAACCACAAAAAGACAAACAACCCAATCAAGAAGTGGGCAGAGGATATGAACACACATTTCACTAAGGAAGATATTCAGGCAGCCAACAGATACATGAGAAAATGCTCTCGATCATTAGCCATTAGAGAAATGCAAATTAAAACTACGATGAGATTCCATCTGACACCAACTAGACTGCCATTAATTCAAAAAACACAAAATAATAAATGTTGGAGAGGCTGCGGAGAGACTGGAACTCTCATACACTGCTGGTGGGATTGTAAAATGGTACAACCACTTTGGAAATCCATCTGGCGTTATCTTAAACAGTTAGAAATAGAACTACCATACAACCCAGAAATCCCACTCCTCGGAATATACCCTAAAGATACAAGACCCTTCACACAAACAGATATATGCACACCCATGTTTCTTGCAGCTCTGTTTACAATAGCAAAAAGCTGGAAGCAACCAAGATGTCCATCAACGGATGAATGGGTAAATAAATTGTGGTATATTCACACAATGGAATACTACGCATCGATAAAGAACAGTGACGAATCTCTGAAACATTTCATAACATTGAGGAATCTGGAAGGCATTATGCTGAGCGAAATGAGTCAGAGGCAAAAGGACAAATATTGTATAAGACCACTATTATAAGATCTTGAGAAATAGAAAAAACGGAAAAGAACACATACTTTTGTGGTTACAAAGGGGGGAGGGAGGGAGGGAGAGGGCTTTTTATTGATCAATCTGTAGATGGGAACTGCTTTGGGTGAAGGGAAAGACAACACTCAAAACAAGGAAGGTCAGCCTAATTGGACTGGATTAAAAGTAAAGAGGTTTCCGAGATAAAATGAAAGGTTCGAAGGTCAGCGAAGCAGGGGCTGGAGTCTGGGGAACTTGGTTTGAGGGGACTTCTAAGTCAATGGGCAAAACAATTCTATTATGAAAACACTCTGCATCCCACTTTGAATTGTGGCACCTGGGGTCCTAAATGCCAACAAGCAGCCATCTAAAATACATTAATTGGTCTCAACCCACCGGGAGCAAAGGCAAAGGAAGAACACCAAGGTCACACGACAACTAAGAACCCAAGAGACAGAAAGGGCCACTTGAACCAGAGACCTACATTATCCTGAGACCAGAAGAACTAGTTGGTGCCCGGCCACAATCGATGTCTGCCCTGTCAGGGAACACAACAGACAACTCCTGAGGGAGCGGGAGACCAATGGGATGCAGACCCCAAATTCTCATTAAAAGACCACACCTAATGGTATGATTGCGACTAGAGGAATCCCAGAGACAATGCTCCCCAGAACTTCTGATGGCACAGGACAGGAACCATCCCCGAAGACAAATCATCAGGCATGAAAAGGACTGGTCAGTGGGGGGGAGAGAGATACTGATGAAGAGTGAGCTAATTAAATCAGGTGGACACGGGAGAGTGTGTTGGCAACTCTTGACTGGAGGGGGGATGGGAAGATAGAGAGAGAGGGAAGATGGTAAAATTGGCACGAAACGAGAGACTGTAAGGGCTGACTCAATAGGGGGAGAGCAAGTGGGAGAAGGGAGTAAGATGTATGTAAACCTACATGTGACAGACTGATTGGAAGTGTAAATGTTCACTTGAAGCTTAATAAAAATTTAAAAAAAATAAAAATAAAAATAAAAAATAAAAAAAAGGTTAGCAGTTTGAATCCACCAGCTGCTACTTGGAAACAATATGGGGTGGTTCTACTCTGTCTCATAGGGTCACTATGAGTTGGAATGACTTGACCACAATGAGCTTTTTTTTTTTTTTTTTCCCAGGGAGCGGGGGAGGAAGTATGGGAAACAGAAGTAAGAGCACATGGTGTTTTATCAGATGAAGAAGAAAAAAAATGTTTAGGAAAATTTGTGAATTTCTGATATCTCAGCCACAGGTTGATTGGTGACAGTTTTAACTGAATAAATAAAGAGCAAACTTAAGAGTTTATATTCCTAAATCAAATAATAAACGTAATTGAAGAGGATACAAGTGAATATTTATGTAATTTTATGTAGGTGAAGTGATTAAGCTTGAAAATAAAGATAAAAACTATAAATGAAAAATTAACAGATTTGAACTTCAAAAAATTTCAAAAGTATATTGAAGAGATACTCATACAATCGAAAGAGAAAAGATAAAAGACAAAACAAAACCTTGGCAGAAATACGATCAAACTTTGTGACAAAGAGATGATATCTTTAATACAGGGACTTTTACAAATCAATAAGAAAATATGCAAAATATAGGCAATTCACTAACATTTAAAATATACAAATGGCCTATATGAACATTTTTTCAACCTTATAATGATAAAAAAAAAGCAAATTGAAACAATAAAATGTTTTTAATACCAAATTGACAGTGATAAAGGAAGAATAACATGCAACACCACTGAGGATATCTGAAAACATTCTTATACTCTCCTTGTGGAAGTATGTATTAGAAAAATTGTTTTTAAGAGCAAATTTGAATCCCTGAATCATAAGCTTTAAACGTGCATATTCCCTTTGACCTAGCAATTTCTTTTCCATGTTTACCAAGGAAATATTCAGCCTAATATTTATAA
The DNA here is from genome assembly GCF_024166365.1 of Elephas maximus indicus. NCBI lineage: Eukaryota > Metazoa > Chordata > Mammalia > Proboscidea > Elephantidae > Elephas > Elephas maximus. The sequence goes on along the minus strand of NC_064833.1, from coordinate 52,858,351 downwards.
AAAGAAAAGATTTGGAAATAAATTCAACCTGCAATAGAAGGGACTGGTTCAATAAACACCTGAACATCTACAAAATGGTTTCCCATCCTGCCCATTGAATAATATAAATATTAATTGACATACAAAGGTAATAATTTATAATTAAGTGAATTGAAGTTATAACTTAAAAACAGTTCATGAACAGCTTTATTTCATAGCCCATCTTCATAAACCTATATGTGTATATTTAATGATATAGAAATGTCTACACAAAATCCCCAGGTATAAATACAATACATTGCACTATCAGTCAGGATCCACCAGGAAATAGATGGATACTCCTCTCTGGATAACTCAAGAGGACTTAATTGTAAAATATGAAATATAGCTTTAACGTAAGTACAGGAAACAAGGGCAGGCAGCCCCTGAGCAGGCACCACTTACTGTATTAGAGGGATGAAGTGAGGGAGAGAGGTAGGCAGCTCCTGAAAGGACTCCCAATGATCCTCCACTCATGGCACTCACCCCCTTGTGTAACCCCCTTCCTTTGAGTTGGGCTGTACTCGGTGACTCATTTGTAATGAATGAAAACAACAGTAGTGATGGGATGCCACATCAAAGATTGGGTTTAAAGGTCTGAAATGATATGCTACAAAATTAATAATGGTTATACCTGGGTAGTAAGATTAAATTATGGTTGCATAATTCTTTTTTGCTTCTCTGTTTTGTAATAACTGTTAAAACCAAAAGTATTAAATGAATGATTGCTATATTAAATGTCATTGCTAAAATTGTATATTTATCCTGACTACTCATATTGACACGTAATATTTTGTTAAATATCTTATATTATGCCAGTTGTATGTTTTTGAGAAAAAAAAAAACTATTAAAGTGTTCCTAACTACTGTTTATATAGTCTTCATTTAAGACCATTGCACTTTTCATTTATAAAGACCACTGGATTATAATTTTGCTTATAGCTGTCATCATCAGGCTTTGGGATCAGTGCTGTATTTGGAAGACATTTCTTCTTTCTATTTAGGAGCAGATTTGTATAATAAAAGGAACAGCCTTTCTTAAGAACTTTATTAAAACAATTTCCCACATGGTTATACATTCTTGCACTGACATTTTTAGTAGTTGACCATTTCCCATTTGTCTTTCCCTGAATTAGTTTGTTCAAATTCTTGGTGTCTTGTTTCAGTTCGACAGTTTATATGTCTGCAAAAATTTGTCTATTCCAACATCATTATCATAAACCTGCATTGTTTTTCAAAATAATTGTAAAATAGATTTATATTGATTGTTATGTTTACTTTTCATTTCTCCATTTTTTATTTGGTATTAATACTGACAGGTTTTTTTGTCAATGCCAAATTAATTCTTACAATGTTTTTCAAATAAACAATTATATTTTTCAATCTGGGTTTTCTAACTTTATTTGTAATTCCTTCTGTTCTTTGATGTAGTAAAAACATTCAGCAGTAGACCTAGTTTATTTTACTGATCTTTCTTTTTGTTCTTTAGGTAAATACCTATTCTGCTGTCTCTGAGTCTTTTCAGCTCTTTTGATTACAAAATACATAAATTCGTAACACCACACCCGAATACTCAAAAGATTCTAAGAGAGAAAATGTTATAGACTACCATTTTTCAATCTCAGTTTACAATTCATTAGGGCAAATGGAAACAAAGTTAGAGTCCTGTGGAAAGCAATGTTTTAAGGAAATAAAATGGAATAAAAAAGATAGAGAAATAAAGCATGTTATTATACCTGTTGCCATCAAGTAGATTCCGACTTTCAGTGACCCCATAGGACAGGGTAGAACTACCCTACAGTGTTTTCAAGGCTGTAATCTTTAGGGAAGCAGACTGCCACATCTTTCTCCCACAGAGCTGCTGGTGGGCTTTAACGGCCGACCTGACAGTTAGCAGCCAAGCACTTGAACACTGCAACGCCAGGGCTCCTTGCATTATACATGGTGCGAATAAATGCTATCTCATGAAATGTTTATTTCGTTATACAATAACATTGTGTGTTTGCGTGTGCATATATATACGTGTGTGTGTGCATATATATATTCCCTTCAGTAAAAACCCATCGCTGTGGAGTCGATTCTGACTCAGAGCTACCATATAGGACAAAGTAGAACTGTCCCAGAGAGTTTCCAAGGAGCACCTGGCGGATTCGAACTGCCAACCTTTTTTGTTGGCAGCCATTGCACTTAACCACTATGCCACCAGGGGTTTCCTTTTTTTTTTCTGTAGGTAGCCATTAAAAAAAGAAAGTTTAAAAAGCATTGCTGTAGATAAGATACCCAAAACTCTTATTTTAGACTTTTTTAACTTTCTACCTATTAGGAAAATATTGGATAACAAATCTTCCTTTTACTCTTTATTGTTATATCATAATTTCCATTATTTTTTAACTTTTGACCAGGATTAAAGGAGAGTTTATGTTCTAGATTAGCTCTAGCTAATCAGTCTAATTAGTTCTAGCTCTCAGTCATAGTCTATCTGCTATTCTGCCATTCAATTACTATTATTATTAATTTCAATAACATCTGTTAATTCTGCGAATTCTATTTGATTCTCTGATTGCTTCTATTTCCGAGAAGCCTGCCCCTCATCCCTCCATTTACATTTACGGGAATAGTAATCCCTTGAATCCCTCTCCGCACACTAATTTAAATTTTTTAAAGCTCTTTTCTTTTTCTTATATTAGCTCAATTTTTCCACTCAGTTGCCTAGGTTGTTTCTATGAGGTTTATTTTCTTTCATTATATTGTATTCCCATGTATGTCTGGTGACTCTCAGCTTTGTGTGTAAATGTGTATGTGTGTGTGAATATTTGTTGTCAATATAGATATTGTTTGATCAATTAATGTCAGTGTCTAAGGAGATGATACAGGTAGGTATAGAGATATAGAGATAGAACTCAATGGAATGGGTAACTAAGATAGAAATATTCTGTAGCTAATAAAAAACACAAACCCATTGCCTTCAAGTTGATTCTGACTCATGGCAAACTCATGTGTAACAGACCAGAACCGCTCCATAGGGTTTTCTGGGTTGTAATCTTTATGGAAGCAGATTGCCAGTTCTTTATTCTGTATGCTGCTGAATGGGTTCAAACTGTCAGCCTTTAGGTTAGTAAGTAGTCAAGTGCAAACTGCTTGTACCACCAGGGACATTTGCTATATTAAAGCTGTGAAATAAATGTTTCCTGAATGAATAAAGAGCCTATTGCTATTGAAGTTGATGCAAGTTCGCCAACGAATTATGGGGAGATTATATTTTAAATAAAAAAAAAAGATAGATGATAAATAGATAGAACTGGCATGGGTGGCTAAAACTGAATTACTAGCTAGGGAGGTCTATTCTGCCTTCAGGCCTCTCCTGAATGGGGTTCTGACTGTAGAGCTCTGTGGATATATAGCTAGGTTGCACCAATAAATTGTCTTTCCTTTAGGATGAAAGAGTTAGGATAATCCAGGCAAACTTGAATCCTCCTACTTTTACCTGTTAAGAAAGGTTCTTACATAGAAAAAGAAAGCTTTGGTGTACTTTGCTATATCGGGTGGAATGCTTTTCCCTCACTACTTCTCTCGATCTCTGTCCCCCTGTGTGCGTCTCAAGTTCCAAGTACTCTATTCCTCTTTTCTTTGTCATTCTAATGCACATCTTCAGATCCCCTGAAGTTAGTCCACATCCAACCATTAATTATAGGACTGTGTTTACTAAGATTTTCCAGCAGTGACTATCTCAGCAGTTTTGCTATGGCTGAGCCTAGGCTGGCCCCGATCTAGTTGTCTTTCAATTATCTAGTTACTTGCCCCAGGCCTGCTCCTACTTCTAGCTCTTGCTGACTCTGTGGTTGGATTTATTTTTCCATTTTCATTTGGGTTGTGCTCTGATACCTCTGCAGCAGCCTGCTCCTACACAAGAGTTGTGGAGTTGGTTCTCTCCCTCTGTTTTTAGTGTCACTTTAATAATACCTCCTGTAAGCCACGCACACACAAAAAAATCTTAAAATATTATGTTGCATGGATGTACCTCTTCTAGCAGTGCTATAGCTTTGTTTCTATTTTTATTGCATTTCAATGTTTTGAAGCCTGAAAGGCAGCAAATTTGTACCATATATTTACTATCTTGGTCTAAAAGTGCTAGCCGTTCCATTAGAGGTGAAGTGTCAAACGTTGAATATTCATTTATGTTTACCATATTGTAGGCAAAGTGATTAGTAATGAAAAAGAGGTAAATATATTTTCTTAAAATTGGGTTGTTTTTTCCTTGAGGCTTTTTTTTTTTTTTTTTGCTATTCCCTATTTAACACTTCCATTCTCCACAAATAAAGAAATAATTTGATATCACTTGAGGATGTTAATTCCTAAGGGAGGAAGTTTGGTGGCGCTGTTCAATTTTAGTTATTAACCTCTTCAATGCGAAGTTCTGACATACCTGGCTTGAATCTTGAGTCTATCATCCATAAGCTTTGGAAACTTAGAGAAGTAACTTCTTTTCTCCCAAAGTAGCTACCCATGAAAGTTATTATGAAGAATGAATAAGGTAATGCCAGAAAAATCTTTGGCACACTACCTGGCAGATAGTAAGCATGCACTAGATAGTTATAGATACTTTAACCTTAACTTTTTATTATAGTAACATAAGAAAGGCATTTGAATTAGAATGATGTAAATCATACCAAAACCTGGATTTTAAATGTAGAAATAGAGTATTTAAACTTTAGTAAATAATTGTCAGATATCACATAGTGCCTTTAAAAAAAAGTGCCTTTAGTTGCCATAAAATAATAACAGGCCAATAGATGTAGCACTGGGAAAAAGATGGCTTAGGTAAAGGTGTTCTGTTTATATAAGGGTACATCCTCTGGTCAGCAATATCTAATTATCTTCCCTGTGATCTGATCTTTATGTTCTGACTTGATTACAGCCCTGAAGTGCCCTCGATAGGCTCATCTATAAACATATTCATCTATAAACATATTCTCAAAATTCAACCATCTCTCTGTGTTCCATCTACCATGGTATATTGTGTAGTACTGACTCATTCTTCTCCCAAGCTTCTGCTTCTACAGTTCTTCCTCCACTGCACTGAGCTCAAAAGTGGTAATTCTATCATGCTTTTGATTGGATCTACAAAAGAGCGTGCAGTATTTAAATTGGAATTACTCAGTATTCTGCTTCTTTACTCAGCTCCTATTCAAAGCCATCAGCCTATTATCAGAATGCCCAAGAAGCATTTTAGAATTAAATAAACATGTAGTTTATTTTCATATAAAATTATGGTATACTGAAAGGTTGAATAGAATAGCAAGAACAACTGCAGTCTCTTGCTTATGCATTTTGATGTAAATATTTCTTTTACACAGAAATACATCATTAAAATATTTGTCCTACATATGGTGACAGTTATAAGGCTGCCTTCCAAGCACACTAATCCTTCTTTGAAGTTCTTAATAAAAGATCTTCAGTATAGAAAATGAGCTTAGTGTCACAAAAATGGAATAATAGAAAAGGAAGCAAGTAGAAATGGCTATTTTTTCTCCGGTTTACTATATTAAGCAGAGATATACATAAATCATTTTAAACAAATGGCTGCCAACTTATATTTAGATATATCTACGGCTAGAAAGTGTATGTCCTCCCTAGGTAACCTACTATATTATTTTATTTTGTGAACTTTTCTATAAAGTGGGCCTAGGGTAGAAAATTGGTATTCTACTTAGCCGACAATGGCTTATTTTTCTCTCATTTAAAAGGCATTTCATTGAAATTATGTATTGAACATTAAAACTAATATTTTACATTCTAAAATAATACCTTGAGGGCTGGTTAAACAGTTTTCAAAGACATTACTTCGTTTAATCTTCTTGTTGACATTTGTGGAATTCACTTTTTTATATTTACTAGAAAATGAGGTGAATATTTTAAAGCTGATAATACAGTTTTAGTAATGTTCAAATCTACTTGTAGCTTAAGACTGCTCTACTGGACATTCATAAATCCCAAGGCACAGGTTTGTCTCAGCATCCACAACTTCCTTATTTCTTTCAGCCTTAGTCCATACTCCAACCAGCCCACAAATAAATCTGTCCCCGAAATCTGTCTTAGTAAAATTCTTTAATTTCTCCTAGTAAGCACATAAACAATAAAACTAAATCCTTGGTATGGCATGCAAAACCCTCCATGAACTGACCACTGTTTATCTCTCAAGTCTGTCTAACAACGTATCTCACCTCATTTGTTTTGGCCAGGTAGCACCACATTCTTTGTAGAATATTAAACACGAACAACTCGCACATGCTATTTCTTATATATATGGTACCCTTGATTTGCACCTCCTTCTCCTTGCTAACTACCATTTCTTTAATGTGAAGGCTGAGTACACACATTACTCTCCTGGGAAGGCCTTCAGACATTCTATCAACATGGACTTCTTGTGCTAGTAGTCTGCTATTTTTTGCTTTATCCCAAACATCATGTTTGCGATAGAGTTGGAAATGGAAATAATAAGAAAGGTGGAATAATAACATTGCTTAACAATTATTAAGTTCACTTTCAGCATTGTTTCCACCTCCAGTACTCTGGGAAATAAATATTATTTCTTAAATTTTAAAAAACCTAGCCTAAAATGTGGAAATTAACAGAATATCAAGAGCTGTTCCTTTTTGTTTCTGTAACTATTATTCTTCAAAAGTTATGTTAACATCAGTATAAGTAATGGGAGTCCAGGAAGAAACGTGATCCCAAAACACAATGTGGAAAGTATATGAGTCTGGATTCCATTATCTATTTGCTGTCTGACCTTGAGCAAGTCACTTAAATGCTCTAATCTTAATTCCTTTATCTTTCATATGAGGATACCTAACATAGGTGCTTTTTCTGTCTATTGTGGTTGAAGTTAGGTTCAAAGGAGGTGGTGTATGTAAAAATTATTCAAATATTAGTCATTATTAATAGGATAACTATCACATGAGATTGATTTAGGGTCTAGATGAATTAGAAATTTAATCTGAGCTAAATGATGCAGTTTGTGTGAATGAAATTATAAACTCTTAAAAATTCTACACAGTCATGAAGAATATAAAAGATTTGCTATATAATGAAGTAAGAGGCCTAAATGGTTTCAGCACTACATGTGGAACATACAAATTAGGATTTATGATTATTTAATTATAATAATTTATATGTAGATCCTTTTGTATTTAAAAAGATGATAATGCCATCTATGAATTATGACTATTTTACTTCTAATGCTCTAATCTGCATCTGTGCATGTGTGTGTATATAAAGTTTTTTCCTCTCTTATTATATTGAACTAGCTAAAGGACTTAGGTAAAATGTCATACATAGAAGTGGTAGTGAGCTTCCTTGTCTCATTGATAATTATAAATGTTACACTGTCAACATGTTACCATGCTTGATGGCTGTAACTGGTTTTTCATAGAAATCCTATATCAGAAGTAATTATTTTTTCTATTGCTATTTTCATACGATTGCTTATCTTAAACAGGTATTGAATTTTATAAACATATTTTTTTTATTAATGTTACCATATAATTTTCATCCTTATTTTATTAGTGGATATAATTGAATTGAATGGTTTTAGAATATTTAACTTTACATTCCTGGAATAAATACAAATTAATGGAACAAATCCAAATTTGCTTTAGTTTTTTTATTTTTTTTAGGATTTTTCTATATTCATGAATTTCCACTTTTGTGATGTCTTTGTTGGCTTATGGTATCAAGGACATGTTCACCTCATGTCTTAGAAAAATTTCCATAATTTTCTATTCTTTTAAGAGTGTATATAAAATTAATAATACTTATTTTGGAATTTTTGGATGAATTCCCTGGTGAAGACATTGAACCAAGAGTTTTCTTTCTAGGACGGTTGCTAACAATAGATTAAATTTTTATAATAGTAAGACAGGGAGCAAAGGCTCTGAGATCAGAGGGTGCCTGTTTGAGAAATAGCGAAGAGACTGGTGTGGTTAGAGGAGAAGTAAGTAAAAGAGAAATAGGCTATACTATCAGAGAGGTAATAGGGGGTTGAGTGTAGAACCTAGAGACTTAGTAAGACAAGGAGCGGAAGGGCCCCCAAATCTGCAAACAAAATAACAAAAAATGGGGCAGGGTGCAGAAAGAAAGCCATTCCCCAGAGCAATGGGGCAGGGTATCTAAAAATAGCCCACAAACTTCTTAAAATTTGCCTTTCAGAAGCAGTTGGAGAAGACCAGGCCCACGGACATGCGCAGAACATCCACCTGTGACTGCTGTGTGACCTTCCACCAGGGGCAATGAGGTGCTACAGCCCCAGCTGGGGAATCGAACCCGGGGACCGGGAGACTGTGCAGGCATGACACCCCATAATAAGTCCTGCTATGAATCCCAGAGGCCTCCAATACAGAAGCCATCTTGGAAAGCTGCTGTGCATGCACCTTAGTTAACATATCCCCACCTGTGCCTATGAATAGACATGAATCTTTTCCCACTCAAGAACTTTTAAAAACTCAGGCCTGTCTTTTGTTCTGTGAGATGAGGGTATGCATTGATCTAGGCCTTTCTCGTCTCCACTTGCAAGGTTCTTCAATAAAGCTTTGCTCGTGTGGAAAACTATGTGCCTTACCTGCTCTTCTTGACCAGTGAGAGGCAAGAACCTTATTCTGATAACAACAGATACTGAAAAATTCACATTTTTCTTTCTTCTCATCTAAGTTTGATAAAGCTTTATTTTTTGGAGGTTTCTCCATTTCATCTGAATTTTCAAATGTTTTGTTGTAATACCACAATAGTGGGTCCTAACAGACATTGGACCTGTCCTGTGAAGCTTGGCTAGCTCAAATGTCAAATGCCTTGACTTTTAATTTAATTTTTATGGGTTGAGACCAAGTGGAAAGGGGAATTAGAATCAAATTCCTTCCAAAATTTTGGTACTCTTGAAGAGCTACACACTCATAAAATAGCTAGATTAGATACATCCTGTCAACCAGCACAGATTCATAACAGATATGATTCATTATGTTGGCCTGGATTCTATAAGAAAATGTCTACCTGAAAATTTGCAGGCATTGGACCATTTTCTTCTCAGTTAAGTAAATTTGCATTTGGGTTTACGGTATCTGTGTCCCAAGAAACTATCACGTCAAGATATTAACATATAAAGAAGTCTTGGACTAGTAATAACCCCTAGGGTAATTAACAACAGCAACAAAAAAAAAGGCATACACACTCTTGCAATATCAACAATATAAAAAAAGTGAACATAATTTTAGATAGCACAGTGACTGAAAATGAAAATCAACTTATCAATTAACAAATATTTATTGAACATCTTAGTTTTTTGGGGGGAGGGGGTCAGTAACTAAGTAAAATCAGGCAAATGCATTAAACATAATTCCCTCATTCTCAGACCTTCCAGCAAGGATAAAGAGAGATTTTTGAAGAATGTGATGAGTTATAGAAGCGTATTATAGACACAATTAAGTTAATGAGTAATTGTAGAAGTTAATTTGGAGAATATTTTGGATTAATGAAGAGTATTCCAAGCAGAAGTAACAGGATGTTTAGAGATCCCAAGCTAGAAGAGAGCATGGCTCAAAGTATTAGAAAAAATCCAGTAGAACTGCAGTACAGATAGCAATTAGGAAAGTGCTGTGAGATGAGGTTGGGGAGGTGGGCAAGAGCAACAATATGCAAAGCTTTTAGGCCATGTAAGATTTTATCCTTTAGGACAGAAGAAATCACTGCGGTAGTGGTAAATTGGAAGTATTAATAGCAAATCTGGGTTTTAAAATTATTACTCTGGTTCCTGTTTGAGAGGTGAATTAGAGAGAGGAAAAATGGAAGGAAGAAAGACACTTAGGATGCTATTAAGGTAATTATGGATTATGATCATAATAGTGTAATAACCTAAAGAAAGTTCTGACTGGTAGATGGGGCAATGGAAAGGGAATTATGGAGCAGGATTACCAGATGTTTGACTTGTGTGCCTTGGGACATGGCAACATGTTCACAGAGATACAAAACACCAGATGAGGGGTAATGTTAAGAGAAAGAAAAATGATCTATATTATGTAGGTTAAGTTGATACATCTGTGGGAAAATCAAGTAGAAATAAAACAAATGTGAGGGCCCTAGGCTAATAGACAGCAGTCAAAATAGATGAAAGAACATGGAGGAATATAAAGTGAGAGGAGAAAAAGGCCTAATATAAAGCCCTAAGGGATTATCCATTTCTCTCTCAGTCACACATAATAAAAAACACAAATTAGATGTAAATTTGCCTAAAAAGATCAGGGAAAGGTTTCTGGAAGATACAACGATTCAGATAGATTTTGAAGGGTAAGTAGAAGTTTTCATTATCTATGAGTAGGAAAAATTTGAGGGAGACAAAAAATATGAGTAGGAAAAATTTGAGGGAGACAAAAAATATATAGACACAAAGGTAAAATAAAGAATACGATCAGAAAACTCAGTTGTTCAGTATATCTACAACTTCAGGTGTATGATGGCAGAAAGAGTAGACATCAAGATGATGTATAAAGGGCTTTTCTGTTAAGCAAATGAGATTATATGTCTCTGAAGATAACGGGGAGTGGGTGAAATATTTTAAGCTGAGGAACAGTGTGACTAAATTTGCATTATAAGAATACGACGAATCCACAGAGTGATGAGGAAATTAGAGCACTGTTTCTTTCTCAAATATTGTTCAGGTAACCCCAATACCAAAACCCATTATCATCGAGTCAAATCTGACTCATAGCAATGTATAGGACAGAGTAGAACAGCCCTATAGGGTTTCTAAGGAGCAGGTAGTAGATTCGAACTATTGACCTTTTGATTAGCAGCGGCAGCTCTTAACCACTGTACCACCAGGGCTCCCCAGTAACACTAGGTCAGGAAAAGGGTAATAATTTCTATGTGCAAAAGTTTATATTCATGGATATTTAGAAAATACCAAAATAAATAAAGGCAGCTTTATGAAGTCCCTTACCCTTTACTTCAAGATTCTTAGAGACTGTAATATATTAATGCACATTTGTGAATTCCTAGGATGGAGGTACAGAATGTATACATAGTTTCTCAAACCTATTAAAAGAACCCTTTTCTCAAATAGAAGCTCAAGACTATTGTTCTGAAAAACAAAAATTTTAAAGGCAAAAAATTAATAGTTTTTAAAGCAAACACCAAACCCATTGCCATTGAATTGATTCCAACTCAGAGACACCCTATAGGATAGAGTAGAACTACCTCACAGGGTTTCCAAGACTAATCTCTGCAGAAGCAGACTTCCACATCTTTCTCCTGCAGAATGGCTGATAGGTTCGAACCACAGACCTTTCGGTTAGCGGTTGAGCATTTAACCACTGGCCACCAGTGCTCTTTTTAATAGTGTTTAGATGACACTATTTCTTTCCGTGTGGGAGTTATAATGTAAGAACCAACAATAAAAACACATAGACATAGAGTAACATGTGAGAGGGGCAGGGGTGAGGTATGGATAGAATCATGGAGTTACAGTCAACTTTTATTTTGAATTACTTTATATTGAGACTATGCTTTTGAATACCAAACTGTCAACATCAGAGATAAACCAGAGTAGAGCTGTGATCATGCACTGAGTTGCAAAGAAATTGCCATGATAGGCATGTGTGTGTGTGTTTATGTCTGTGTGAGGTTACCTCTTTGTCATTTTATACGACATTACTAGATTTGGCTACACTTATGATGGATGGTGTTATATTTGAAGATCTCAGAGAGATGAGACTAAGAGAATATGAGCCACCCTAATGTTAGTCTTTCAACATTAACTAAAAAAGAAACATTCAAGAGAGCAGTGAGGAGATATGACAAAAACCAAAGATAAACAGGTTTTAATCAATAAGAGTGATCTCTCCTTCCGTTAAAGCCCCATTTTTTTTTCCAATTCTTTATAACCTTTCCTGAGTGAAAGTTTTATACCCTCTTAAATAAGAAAACACCTTGGTTAGCCTAAGCCTGATCTTAAACACTCACCAACCTCGTAAGTATCCTAATAGAGTCATCTGACATTCTGATCCTTCCTATACATCCATGACTTTTGTGATCAGCCCAGGTTTCTTTAAAATCTGACTCTCAGAAAAATTGTAAGGTCTCCAGATGTCAACCTTGGCTTCTTTTCAACATTCTTAAGAGAAGGTTCTGAGGTTTCCTCATTTTTCATTGTTGCTAGGAGTATATCCAACTAAAACTTTCATCAAACCACTTATTTCATGTCTGGGCTTCGCTGAAGGTGGAATCATGACAAAACCTTTGTTATGGTACTAGTCACACCCAAATGGTGAGTCATGACTGCCTTTTTATCTTTCAGTTCAAACCTAGCTAATTCAGTACCCCAGACACTTGACTAATATTTGAAGGAAGGGCACCTGCTCTATGCATAGCAATCTACTCAGTGCCTTAGGAGAATTCCATAAAAATAATGAGCTAAATGTATAAATGTCCACAGAATGTGTACATCCATGAGTGATTTCCTTCACAGAATCACCTCAACAAGCAACATGCTTATTCTAACAGTACTATTATTCACTTGCTCTATGCACAGCAATCTGTTTAGTGCTTTAAGGAAACAACTTTAATATGCTAATTATAAAAATGTTAACATAATATGTACATCCATGAGTGATTTCCTTCACAGAATCATATCAGGAGGCAATATACTTATTCCACTGTTACCACCATTGCCAAAGTATTCTGAAACTATTCATCTGAGGTTGCCTTTAGATCCACTCTACCAGTAACAGAAAGAAAGACTGACTTTTTCTCATTTTTGTTTGGTTATAGTTAATACAGGGCATTAAGGCTTACCAGTAGTAGAAGAAAGACTGGCTTTTTTCTCATTTTTGTTTGGTTGTAGTTAATGCAGGGCATTAAATGAAAAGATGATAAATCCTACTGTAGTTGGGAGAGAGGAGAAAGCATTTAGGACTTGGTCAAGAAATGACAAGTCAGTAAGATTTAAACTGGGTCTTGATACAAGTAGGATTTGGAGATGTATAGCGATGGAGACAGTACTTTATGCAGGGACAACTGTGCAAAGAAATCAATACAGGGCAATACAAGCTATACTTATGAGATAGTGAATAGACCACTGCTGCTAAAACATAGCATATGTAAGAAAGGAATTAGATTGAAATTAGGGTGATAGGCTGAACTAAATCGTGGAAAGCCCTAAGCATGTATGCCGTTTGACTAACATGATGCCACTGAATCCCACGCTAAAACCATCTTATCATTTCACAGCAAACCTTCCCATTAACAGTTTGGCAGAATTCACTGTTTGGCAATGCTTCAGCCCCCGTGCTGCTTTCATTAGCTAGGATAAGAAAGATGCCTACCAAAGAGTTCTCATTTCCTACAGCACTTCTACCTTAATTTGTTAGTTAGTTACACTTGCATGTATTTTATGAAGGCTCTGTTGCTTTGAAAATCAGTATAAGGAAAGTAAGAATAGTAGGTGACCCACATCATTAAAATGTTTAGTGAAAAATGTAGCCTAATTTCCACAGAGTGGTTCATGAAAGGCAAGTGTGTCAATTATGTAAACTTAAAAAAAAAAAGAAAAAAAAAACTCTTTTGCACCAAAACTTGATATTTTGATATATTATTTTAGTCTCTACTTAATTCTTTAGTTTACAATTTGACAAATTCTTAATGTTATCATCTTGTTTTATACTATTCAATAACCCATCCCATCTCGACTCCTATTGTTTTATCCCTACACATTTTGCCAAGTTGTCATCCTCAAGTCTCAAAAATACCACACCTACATGGTCATGATAGTAGGAGAGGTAATGTTTACGACAAGTTATAATGCAGGCAGCAATTGCCATTATCCACTTTGTGTTTTTTTTTTCAAACACCTTTGAAAACTCAATGTCTTCCCCATTCCTGATCACTCTGTTATGTCCATGGCCTCAAGTAAGATCATTACAATACTTAAAATAAGTATTATGAATAAGTATTACGAGAGATTGGACAAAATGGTATGTTACGACTCTGCAGAGGAAATAGCAAATCCAAACTGGAAATCATTATAGAAAGCTTCCTGGAGGAAAAAAAATCTAAGATTAATCCAAAATGATAAGCAAGATCTCTCCAGGCGAAATGTAGATATAAATAAGTGTTGGCAGAATGGATGGGATAATCGAGGTCCAGAGGAGAAAGAGCTTAGGCCTTTAACGGAGCTGCAGATGACTTGGCAAAAATGCCATATGGAGCAGGGATTAGGTAGAGGATTGGAAAAGAGGCTAGAAACGTAATCAAGGCTGGATCATGACATATCTTAGATGCCACGTCATAGACTTTGTTCTTCCTGAAGGTAAAAGTTGCAACTGAGAAATTTCCAGGAAATTTAAGGATATAACATAGAAATACACAAATTTTAGGAAGATTTTTCTAGCTACATTGTAGGAAATAGATTAAGAATACTCAAAACAGGAGACAAGGTATTCAGTTTCTTAAGAAGATACTTTCATATTCTGAATGAAAGATAATGGAGGCTGGGAGGGAGAAGGAGGAAGTTTCTAGAAATATGGGACTAAAATCAATATGATTTTCAGCTTAACTGTATATAAGGTGTGAGTCAAAACATCTACTCTGTGAGGATTAAAAGACAATATGTTTAAAGCTTATTGCATGAAGTGCACAAAAATATTAGTTATCATTTTAATTCTGTGTATGCCATGATGTTTTATCTTCTGTCTTTTATTACAAGGATAGCATTTCATGAAATCATTTTAAATGGTCTTCATCTTAGACTGCAATTAGGTCATATTTTAAACAGAATATTCACTCTATAGTTTGCTGAATTTCTACAATGTCTGTTAAATGACATTATCCACGTATCATTCTATTCCAGCAATGTTTTCTCCTTTGACTCATGTAACGCCAGAGCGTATTGTGTATCTCCACTCTCTCTGTCTGTCTCTCAATCTCAATCTCTCTTTCAGTTTATTTCCCAGGTGGTGGTGATGAGCAGGATTTTATCTTAATTGGATCCAAGCTGAGGCCAGATCCCTCCTTCTTCCGGTTATGGGCCCTCTGTGTCAAATCAATAACTACCCCCCTGGTGCATGGAGGTTTATTTCTGAACCTTTGTATGGTAGGATACACAAATACA
Source organism: Elephas maximus indicus (assembly GCF_024166365.1). Lineage (NCBI taxonomy): Eukaryota > Metazoa > Chordata > Mammalia > Proboscidea > Elephantidae > Elephas > Elephas maximus. The sequence continues at coordinate 52,843,182 of NC_064833.1, read as the reverse complement.
ACAGTAGAAATTGAAAGCAAAAACAAATAGAATTTCTATGAAGAAAGCATAGCAATCTATATCCTACATGCGTAAGGTCTGACAACAAGGGTTTCTTTTTTTTCCTTAGTCTTTGCCAAATTGACAAAGCTGCTGGGCCCTAAAAGGAGGGTCTGCATAATAGTCTTAACACAAATTAGCTTGTTCCTTCTACTGAGACAGGAGGCTTGATTTTTATCAGCTTTTAGAGTCTGTGAAAAAGTTATCATTCTAATGGATTTTTAAAGGTGGTCTCTTTTCTTCTTTTAAAAACCAATGTTTTTTCCCTCTTGTCTTTATTTCTTAAGTGTTAACCCACAAATTGAATACAGCCTGTGCTTGGCAAATGAATATTAAATGCTTTTTCCTGGAAAATGTGTTTGCTCATTAAATTTGACAGTCATTGCTTATGTGGTAAATGTCAGTGCCAAGAACTATCTGGCACGAGTTGCCAGCTACAGGTCCATTATTTTAATTGCCTTTAACCTATAATCAATATTTACTGCTTTCCATGGAAAGAGACTGCATAGCTAAGCAGTATGAAAAGTGAGTTTATTCTTCTGTACCTCACTTTCTGCTTTTACATCTAAAACATGCTTCCTCCGGGTACTACTTTCTTTATCAAGTAAAGAAAGTACTTTACTGTTTTGTAAACTGCTCACATCAGCCAAATCATGTCTATTTGAAATGAAACAGTTTGAATTTATGGCTAGATGAGAATCACAAATTTTGCTTCATAGTAAAAGTTATCTACATCTTTTTGTTTTTTGTCATTGGAAGAGAGTTCTGAATTTTAATAGAATTTATTGAGGAATGCATGCTTTCAAACATCAAATCACCAGAATTGACTCTGGGAATTTGGAGAAAAGCTAACCCTGCAGCTAAAAATCAAGAGACCCTAATTGGGAGGAGAGAGGTTGTAAAGTCTAGAAGGATGCTTTGATCTTTTAATCATGCAAATTGACAATGGGGAGCCATTAAAGATTATTAAACTGAGAAGTAGCATTATCCCAATGGCACTGTAAAAAGATCACCCTGAAGGTAATGTGAAGAGAGTCTGAAATGATGGAGTCAAGGAAAGGAGATAGGATTTAATATAAACAAACACAGAAATTAAAGAACTACAGCAATATTTGCATCAGGCATATGAGAGAAAGAGTGTGTGTGTGTGTGTGTTGTGAAGATCAAGGCACATAAGTCTTCACTTTAAGATTTTATAATAACAAAAATTTGGAAACAGCTAAAATTACCAAAATTTAGAGACTGGAAAAATACAGTACAATTCAGTTTTATGAAGCCATTGAATTTGATTTTTAAAAAGTATATTTAGTTACATAAAGTAATGTACTTGACACATTGTTAAGTGAAAAAGCACATATGTATATGATCTTCTCATATTATATCCAAATCAACACATCTAGAAGGATGCTCCAAAATGTTATTGCTAAATGATAAATTATAGTTTGTTTAATTTTTTTTTTTATTTAGCTGCAATTTCTAAATTTTTACACTGAGTGAGTATTGTATGCATAATTTCTGTAGTGCCCCACATGATAAAAGATTATAACACTGGTCCATGGATGTGCTCAAGACATATGAAAGGAAGGCACAATTTCACAAGGCAATATTAGATAAATTTAACTGGAGTTGATGACCTTGAATTCATTTGGATCCCTAATAAATTCACATAACTGGCCAAGATCACCACCAATGAAGGCCTACAATGTAGTCATTCCTGGAACATTAAATCTATGTGTATTATAAAATTACTTCCTTGGAGAGGAAATGTGTGGAGAAACATGACAGTACTACAGTCAAGGATCTCATTATAATATAACCTCTAGCTACCTGGTATAATTATATTGGGCAAGGCATATCTACAATCAGCAGACCATTCAAGATTTCACCTGTAAGGAAATAAGTGCCTGTTTCCAAAAGCACATTTAAACTTCTTATATTTAACAGGGAAACCCTAGGGGCATGTGGTTAAGTGTTATGGCAGCTAACCAAAAGGTGGGCAGTCTGAATCTACCAGGCACTCCTTGGAAACTCTATGGGGCAGTTCTGCTCTGTCCTGTAGGGTCAGAGAATGATGTCAGGTAGACCAATCACTAGAAAAGTACATCATGTTTTGTAAAAAAGAGGGTTAATGGAAACAAGGGAAATCCTCAGTAAAATGAATTGACATAATAGCCACAACAATGGATTCAAACACACCAACGATCATGAGAATGGACACAGGACCAGAAAATGTTTCCTTCTGTTATACAAAAGGTCACCATGAAGCAGAGCTGGCTTGATGGCAACTAACAACATCAGCTAAAATAGGCTATGGATTATGTAAAATTTGTGGCATTGGACAAATATCATGTACGCTTGTTATAGAAAAAATGATTTTTTTTTTTTTGGCCACAGACAATATTCATCAACTAATGCATCATGATTTAGTTTATTTACTTAATTTTTTTTTATTATTGATCATGAGCAAGGCACAGTTTTGAGCCCTGCAAAGCATACCAAAATTATGAAATGTGCCCTGATCTCAAGGAGGTAAAATCAAATAGACAAAATGATATAATTATTAATAGCCAGAAAGCTAGGTAAGCATAACAACAATAAGACAAATACAGATAAACAGATTTAGTTGGATAACAAATGGAAGTCCTTTATTGTCATATTTTCAGAAGAAGCTGAGAACAATATGACAAGTACCATTTACTCTGCCATCATAAAGATGAACACTAAGCCAACTTATCAGGAGATGCCAGGAAACTATGGAAACTATGATGCCATCCTTAGCTCGTTATGTTTCTACAGACAAAATGGAGCCCAGTGGAAAGTTTTTGGGTAGAAGAGAGGTTGTATAAAGTAGGGTTTTGAGAAACCGAAGCAGATGGATTACTTTCACACTTAGCAAAAAGGTAACTGACAATTAGTAGCTGTTCAGAAGGCCTGACTGATCACCTCCTTAACTATGGTTAAGTCTTGGTTGAGTAGGAGTAATAATAAAGATATACAAACAATTTTATTTTTTAAGAAAAGTTTAATTATTCATTTTGAATATCAGTTTTCTTCATAGTGCCAAAACTTAGTGATTGCTTATGTTTCCAAAAACTGCTCCATTAAATATATACATATATATACCTTACACACACATGAATCAGCTAACTAATTCCATAGGAGTTCAAGCTGTATGGCACATGATGGCAAAAACAACATATATCATTCTTTTTAAAGACCTAGAATAATTATTCAGCAACATGTAAAGTTAGATACTCTTTTCAAAATACATTGGAAAATTAAGCTTTGCTCCTATCTGTTAAACTATCTTAATATCAAACAATCACAGGCATATGAGGAGCAATTTACTTACTTTTAACAGAATGGGGTGAAATGCTACCACTGCATTTCAAGGAAGAACAAGGAAAGAGTAATTATTTAATAAACACTTTTGAGGAGAAGCAGGGCCAAGACGGCGGAGTAGTCAGACACTTCTGGTGATGCCTCTTATAACAAAGACCTGAAAAAACAAGTGAAACGATTATATTTATGACAAGCTAGGAGCCCTGAACATCAAAGGCAAAGTTAGAAAACAGACTGAGTGGCAGGGGGAGGGAGAGGCAGTTCAGAAGTAGAGAGGAGTTACTGGGCCTGAATCACCAGGAACCCTCAGGCACCATTCCCAGGAGTGACTACTGCGGGCTGGTGGTAGCGTTCGGCCACAGATTCCTCACTGAGAAACAGCCAGCTGCACAGCCTACTCACACCCTCGGAAACAGAGAATGGCACTTTTGGCAAAATCTGAGTACTTCCATATATTTTACCATGCCCCAGCACCCAAGCCAGCTTTAGTAGCTGTTGATTTCCCTGGGCCTGAGATAGGCTCTGCTGAGTGCTCTGAGCCATTCTCCAGGCCTTGGAGAAGGAATAAATCCACAACTGGAGGAAAAGATAAACTGCCAGCTCCACTAACCTGGGGAGCTCAGGACAGAAGCGGATCCTGTCCAAGCATAAATGGTCCATGGACTTTGAATGCCTTTCCCCCCAGCATGGACCAGTGAAGGTCTATTTCAGGAGAATAGCCCCTTGTTGGCAGACTGCAACTGTTGCAGCTGTGCAGTGAAGAGGTGGGTGTTTAAAGTTTTACACTGCTTTGCCTATTAAACAGGGTCCTCACTTACCCACATAAGGGGTCTAAGGACTGGTAGCTCCACTCAGGTCACCCAACCACCCACAACAGGGGTCCAGGGATAACTGATGCCTCCCAGTCCTTACAACCAAAGCATTGGGTGCCCATGGTCCCTCTGCAGAACCCACCCACCTATGCACTCTAGGGAACAGGGATACACTTTCCTCACAGACATTCAGGGGTTGGTTCTCAACCCCCTGCCTTGTTCAGAGCATGACCCCCTGCTGCAACCAGATACCGGTACCTACTCCAAACACCCCTGCCCCTCTAAGACTGTAGGACAGAGCCTGTACCACACACTTGATGACCAGCTACCTGGACACCTGAGCTGAATCCATACAAGAAAAGTAAATGGACTACTAGGCTGATATAACTGAAAACAGCTCTAGCCATCTGGTGACAGGATGTTAGAACTTCAAAAGGCAAAAATAATCAAGCTACCTCACTCAATAAACCTATTTGAGCATATCAGAACAAGGCAAGAACCTAGGATACAGTAAGCAAACATAAAATAATCTAATACAATAACTTATAGATGGCTTGGAGACAAAAGTCAATATCAAATCACATAAAGAAGCAGACCATGATCACTTCAATAAGCTCTCAAAACAAAGAATAAAGGGAACTTCTGGACGAAGGTGCCTTCCTGGAATTACCAGATGCAGAATACAGATTAATATACAGAACACTTCAAGACATCAGAAGCGAGATCAGGTAGGAGATCAGGCAATACACAGAACAAGCCAAAGAACACATAAATAAAGCAGTTGAACAAATTAAAAATGTTATTTAAGAATATAATGAAAAATTTAATAAGTATCAAGAATCCATCAAAAATAGAGAGACAATAATCAGGAATTCAGAAGATTAACAATAAAATTACAGGTTTAGACAACTCAATAGAAAGTCAGAGGAGCAGAATTAAGCAAGTGGAAGGCAGAATTGGTGAGACTGAAGATAAAGCACTTGGCACCAATATATTTGAAGAAAACTCAAATAAAAGAATTTTAAAAGATGAAAACACAGATAAAAGAATTAAAAAAAAATGAAGAAAACCTAAGAATCATGTGGGACTCTATCAAGAGAAATAATTTATAAGTGATTGGAGTACCAGAATAGGGAGGGATAACAGGAAATACAGAGAGAATTGTTAGCAGAAACTTCCTTGATATCATGAAAGATGAGAAGATATCTATCCAAGCTGTGCATAGAACTCCACATAAGGCAGATATTAAAAGAAAGCCACCAAGACATATTATAATCAAACTTCCCAAAACCACAGATAGAGAATTTTAAGACCGGCTAGGGATAAAAAATTTTTTTAGGGATAAAAAAAAGTCACCTACAAAGGAGAGTCGATAAAAACAAGCTTGGACTACTAAGCAGAAACCATGCAGGCAGGAAAACAATGAGGTGACTTCTATAAAGCATGGAAGGAAAAAAATTCCCAGCCAAGAATCGTATACCCAGCAAAACTGTCTCTCGAATATGAAGGTGAAATTAGGACATTTCCAGATAAACAGAAGTTTAGGGAATTCCTAAAACCAAATCAAAACTACAAGAAATACAAAACGGAGTTCTTTGGTTAGAAAATCAGATATCAACCCAAGACTAGAACACTGGACAGAGCAATCAGATGTCAACACAGATAGGGAAATCACAAAAATAAATCAAGATAAAAAAATGCTCAAAACAGGGAAAGAGCAATGTCATTATGTAAAAGAGGACAACACTAAAAAAATAAAGAAGGGCTAAGGAATGTAGTCATAGATCTTTCACATGGAGAGGAAGACAAGGGGATATAAAGAAATAAAAGTTAGGTTTAAACTTAGAAAAATAGTGGTAGATATTAAGGTAACCACAAAGGAGACTAACAATCCTACTCATTAAAATAAAATATAAGAAAAAATAGAGACTCAGCAGAAACAAAATCAACAACAATAAGAGGAAAACACAACTATTCAGCACAAAAAGTTAAGTGGGAAAAAGAAACCGTAAACAACACACAAAAAATGTCAGCACTAAACTCATAACTATCCATAATTATGCTGACTGTAGATGGATTAAATGCACGAATAAACAGAGAGTGGTAGAATGGATTAAAAAACATGATCCGTCTATACGTTGCCTACAAGAGACACACATTACACTTAGAGACACAAACAAACTAAAACTCAAAAGATGGAAAAAAATATATCAAGCAAGCAATAATCAAAAAGAGCAAGAGTGGCAATATTAATTTCTGACAAAATAGACATTAAAGTTAAATCCACCACAAAGGATAAGGAAGGACACTATATAACAATTAAAGGGACAGTATACCAAGAAGATATAACCATATTAAATATTTATGCAAGATATATAAAACAAACACTAACAGCATTGAAAAGTGAGATAGACAGCTCCACAAGTATTTTGGTGAAGGAGAGAACATCCAAAAAGAAGTTCAATAAAGACACGAAAGATCTAACTGCCACAATCAAACAACTTGACTTCATAGACACATACAGAACACTCCCCCAACAGCAGCCAGATATACTTTCTTTTCTAGTGCACATGGAACATCCTCTCAAATAGACCACATATTAGATCATAAAGCAAGCTTTAGCAGAATCTAAAACACCGAAATATTACAAAGCACCTTCTCTGACCATAAGGCCTTAAAAGTAGAAATCAATAACAGAAAAAGCAGGGAAAAGAAATCAAACACTTGCAAACTGAACAATACCCTGCTCAAAAAAGACTGGATTATAGAACACATGAAGGAAGGAATGAAGAAATTCATAGAATCCAATGAGAATGAAAACACTTCCTATTAGAACCTTTGGGACGCAGCAAAAGCATTGCTCAGAGGTCAATTTATGTCAATAAATGCAAATATACAAAAAGAAGAAAGGGTCAAAATCAAAGAATTATCCCTACAACTTGAACAAAGAGAGAGCAACAAAAGAGAGCACCAGAAGAAAGCAAATAATAAAACTCAGAACAGAATTAAATGAAATAGAGAACAGAAAAACAATTGAAAGAGTTAACAGGACTAAAAGCTGGTTCTTGTGTAAAAATTAACAAAATTGATAAACCATTAGCCAAACTGATGCAAGAAAAAGGAGAGGAAGCAAATAAACCGAATAAGAAATGAGATGGGTGATATTACAACATACCCAACTGAAGTTAAAAGAATCATCTCAGATTACTATGAAAAATTGTACTGTAACAAATTTGAAAACCTAGAAGAAATGCATGAATTTCTAGAAACACATTACCTACCTAAACTAACACAAAAAGAGGTGGAACAACTAAATAAAACCATGACAAAAGAAGAGATTGAAAAGGCAATCAAAAAACTCCCAACAAAAAAAAGCCCTGGCCCGGATGGCTTCACTCAGAGTTCTATCAATTCTCTGAGAAGAGTTAACACCACTACTACTAAAGGCATTTCAGGGCATAGAAAAGTACTGAACACTTCCAAACTCATTCTATTATGCCAGCATATCCATGCCAAAATCAGGTAAAGACACCACAAAAAAAGAAAACTACAGACCTATATCCCTCACGAACTTAGATGCAAAAATCCTCAACAAAATCCTAGCCTATAGAATTCAACAGCATATCAAAAAAAAATAATTCAGAATGACCAACTGGGATTCATACCAGGTATGCAGGGTTGGTTCAACATTAGAAAAACGGTGTAATCCATCATATAAATAAAACAAAAGACAAGAACCAAATGATCTTATCAATTGATGCAGAAAAGGTATTTGACAAAGTTCAACACCCATTCATGACAAAAGCTCTCAGCAAACAGGAATTGAAGGAAAATTCCTCAACATAATAAAGGGCACTTATACAAAGCCAACATCATCCTAAATGGAGGCAGTCTGAAAGCATTTCCCTTGAGATTGGGAACCAGACAAGGATACCCTTTATCACCACTCTTATTCAACATTGTACTGAAGGTCCTAGCCAGAGCAATTAGGCTATATAAAGAAATAAAAAGCATCCAGATGGGTAAGGAAGAAGTAAAAGTATCTCTATTTGCAGACGACATAACCTCATACACAGAAAACCCTAAAAAATCCTCAAGAAAACTACTGAAACTAAAAGAAGAGGTCAGCAGAGTATCAGGTTACAAGATAAACATACAAAGATCAATTGGATCCTCTATACCAACAAAAAGGACATCAAAGAGGAAATCACCAAATCCATACCATTTACAATAGCCCCCAAGAAGATAAAATACTTAGAAATAAATCTTATCAGAGACATAAAAGACCTGTACAAAGAAAACTACAAGACACTACTGCAAGAAACCAAAAGAGACTTGCATAAGTGGAAAAACATGCCTTGTTCATGGATAGGAAGACTTAATGTTGTAAAAATATCTATTTGACCAAAAGCGATCTATAGATACAATGCAATTCCGATGTAAATTCCAATGACATTTTTTAATGAGATGAGAAACAAATCACCAATTTCATAAAGAAGGGAAAGAGGACCCGGGTAAGTAAAGCATTACTGAAAAAGAAGAACAAAGTAGGAGGCCTCATTCTACCTGATTTTAGAGCCTATTATACTGTCACAGTAGTCAAAACAGCCTGGTACTGGTAAAACAACAGATACATAGACCAATGGAACAGAATTGAGAATCCAGACATTAATCCACCCACATATGAGCAATTGATATTTGACAAAGGCCCCAAAACAGTTAAATGGGGAAAAGACAGTCTTTTTAACAAATGGCGCAGGCGCAACTGGATGTCCATCTGCAAAAAAAAAAATGAAACAAACCTATACTTCACACCATGTACAAACACTAACTCAAAATGGATCAAAGACCTAAATATAAAATTTAAAGTGATAAAGATTATGGAAGAAAAAATAGGAAAGGGAGCTCCTAAAAATCAAACACCTATGGGTCATCCAAAGACTTCATCAGAAGAGTAAAAAGATTACCTACAGGCTGGGAAAAAGTTTTTAGCCATGACATTTCTGGTCTGTGTCTGATCTCTAAAATCTACATGATAATGCAAAAACTAAACTACGAAAAGAAAAATAACCCAAATAAAAAATGGGCAAAGGATATGAACGTGCACTTCACTAAAGAAGACATTCAGGTAGCTAACAGATACACTATTAGAGAAATGCAAATCAAAACTACAATGAGACTCCATCTCACTTCAAGGCTGGCATTAATCCAAAAAACACAAAGTGATGAATGTTGGAGAGGTGTGGAGAGACTGGAACACTTATACACTGCTGGTGGGAATGTAGAATGGTACAACCACTTTGGAAATCGATTTGGCACTTCCTTAAAAAGCTAGAAATAGAACTACCATAGGATACAGCAATCCCACTCCTTGGAGTATATACTAGAGAAAGAAGAACCTTTACATGTAAAGATATATGCACACCCATGTTTATTGCAGCACTGTTTACAATAGCAAAAAGATGGAAACAACCAAGGTGTCCATTAAAGGATGAATGGATAAATAAATTATGGTATATTCACAAAATGGAATATTACGCATCAGTAAAGAACAGTGATGAATCCATGAAACAATTCATAACATGGAGGAATCTGGAAGGCATTATGCTGAGTGAAATTGGTCAGTTGCAAAAGGACAAATATTGTATGAGACCACTATTATAAGAAGTCAAAAAATAGTTTAAACAGAGAAGAAAATATTCTTTGATGGTTATGAGAGTGGGGAGGGAGGGAAGGAGAGATAGGAGTTTTCGCTAATTGGATAGTAGACAAGAGCTATTTTGGGTGAAGGGAAAGACAACACACAATACAGGAGAGGTCAGCACAACTGGACTAAACCAGAAGCAAAGAAGTTTCCTGAATAAACTGAACACTTCAAAGGCCAGTGTAGCAGAGGCTGGGAGTTCGGGGACCATGGTTTCAGGAGACATCTAAGTCAATTGGCACAATAAAATCTATTAAGAAAACATTCTGCGTCACACTTTGGAGAGCAGCATCTGGGGTCTTAAACGCTAGCAAGCGGCCATCTAAGATGCATCGATTGGTCTCAACCCACCTGGAGCAAAGGAGAATGAAGAATACCAAAGACACAAGGTAATTATGAGCCCAAGAGACAGAAAAGGCCACAAAAACCAGAGACTACATCAGCCTGAGACCAGAAGAACTAGATGGTACCCTGCTACAACCAATGACTGCCCTGACAGGGAACACAACAGAGAACACCTGAGGGAGCAGGACAGCAGTGGGATGCAGACCCAAATTCTCATAAAAAGACCAGACTTAATGGTCTGACTGAGACTAGAAGGATGCAGGTGGTCATGGTCCCCAAGACAGTAACCATTCTCAAAGCCCCCTGTTCAGACAGGGTTTGGACTGGACTCTGGGATAGAAAATGATACTGGTGAAGAGTGTGCTTCTTGGGTCAAGTAGACACATGAGACTATGTGGGCAGCTCCTTCTGGAGGGGCGATGAGAGGGCAGAGTGTGTCAGAAGCTGGCCCAATGGACATGAAAATAGAGAACGGAGGGAAGGAGTATGCTGTGTCATTGGGGGAAGAGCAACTGCGAGTACATAGCAAGGTGTATATAAGGTTTTGTATAAGAGACTGACTTGATTTGTAAACTTTGACTTAAAGCACAATAAAAAATACTTTTGAGACAACTAGCTTGCCATTTGGGTAAAATAAATAAAGCAATACCCCTACCTCTTTTTTTATGCCTTCAAAATTATCAGGTGGATAAAATATTTGAATATAAAAGTAATCCATAAAAATAACATAAAAAAGTCCCTACTGGTTTTTAGTTTTTTGAAAATAGTCTAAAAATAGAGAAGGTCTTACAGAGTATGATAATAAACCCAGCCAGCATGAATGATAAGCGTGAAAATATATTTTAAAAGTTCTTTATGGCTACACATACACACACAGAGTCAAATACATAGAAAAAGTTGCTCTACATTATTCCTGTAACATGCAGCTTCAAAGCTGACTCTAAATGATTCTTATCCTTGTGTAATCCCCTCCTCTTAAGCATGGGTTGGACCTGGTGACAAGTTAAGAGAATGACAAAGGTGATGGATGTCACTTCCATGATTAGGTTACAAAAAGACCATGGTGCTTTCTCTCTCTCTGTCTAGGTCTCCATTTCTCTGTATCTTTCTCTCTTGATCTCTGGCTCCCTCTCTAGGTTCACCAGCTGCATATCATGAGAGTATGTGGGCAGACCATGGAGAGGCCCATGTGGCAAAGAATTAACACCTGACAGCCACCACATGTGTAATCTTAGAAGCATATCCTACCCTACTGGAGTCTTGAGATAACCACAGCCTCTGGAGATACCTTGGTTATAGCCTGTGTAAGACCCTGAACTAGAGACAAGCTAAGCTTCACATATTTTCCAAACCCACAGAAAGTGAGTTAATGTTTGTTGTTCCAAGCTCATAAATTTTGGAATAATTTGTTACATAGTCATATATAATTAACACACCTCATAATTCTTAAAACATAAATTAAAATAATTAGATATAATTATTCACATATCACATTGACAAAGATTGATGTGTAATGATACCCACTCTTGATAATGTGTAAGAAAAAAGAGACTCTTTGTTACTGCTTGTGGTGTATAAGTTGGTTCATTTTTTTTAAGGGAAGTTAATCTACCAATTTAATTCAAAGTTTTAAATGTGCAAATTTTAATTCCATTGGCCCAGCAATTTACCTGATGGAGTACCTGTGCAAATGCATGTGTTCATCAGTAAGTTCTGATTATTATATTTCACCAAGCAATAGAACATGCTGTGGCTTTCAAGAAGAATGGGGTATATCTAAAGATGCTGACATGGAAAATTACAAAAAAAATAATGATGAATTATCTTTGCATTGTTTTCTATTTAATTTTGCTCAGTTTCCTCAAGCCTCTTCATCCTGTCCCTGACAATGTTTTCAACAAGGTTTATTCTAAAATTAAGTAGGACAGCTGAGAGATTAAGATGTGGACTCTAGAACCAGACTCCGGGGGTTCAAATCTCTTCTCTGCCACTTGTTATGTGCCCTGGGATGGGTTACTCTGTGGCTCAGCTACTTCACCAGCCAAGAAGTAACTGTCTCATAAGGCTGTTGTGAAAATTAAATGAGTTGATATAAGTGAAGTACTTAGAATAGTGTCTGGAACACAGTAAAAACTATGTAAGTGTTGGTTAATATCATTATTATTACTCTTCTTACATGACTTACATTTCTGTAGTTGTTGCATTTTACTGTTCTTTCCAGAATTCTACAATTAATCATTTTTATTTCTTTTTATTGTCTTATCCTTTTTTTCTTTTGAGATCCTCTTCCAAAAAGTCATTTTTTAAATGTCTTTGAGATAATCAAAATACATTTTGAAAAACTACTTTTCTGTTTTGCAATATAATTCTTAAGATATGCATTTTTCATCTCCTTTCCCCATCTTTCTTTTATTCTTTGTAGTGTTTTGCTTATTTTATTTGTTGGCTTTTTCCTAAATTGTAAATCACATTTGATATGGGCTGAATTTTGTAGACTAGATAATTCCTGAATAATAATTTGAGAAAAGTTTCAGGAATAGTGGAGCAGCAGATAATTTCAAGCATGCCATCTCAGGTTAGTCTCATCTTTTTGTGTATATCACTTCTTAGTGTCCTCCATGTTCATTCTTCTGGCCTAACAAGAGATCTGAGTGGCTCCCAGTCAAAACCCTACTTTAAAGGATTTATAGGTGCTTTTCTGGATATTAAAAATTATTTTCTCTTTTCACTGATACTCTTAAATATATAACATTATATGTATATATATTTTTCTCTTTTGAAAACTACCAAAGTGTCCTTTGACCACACCAGCAGCTCTGCCCCATATCCATATCACTGCTCCATATTCAGCATCAACATGCTGATGTCCAAGCACCACCCCCAGATAGTCTGAAACCAACATTTAAACACTCTTTGAAATGCATTAAGGCTATGTTGGACCATGAATAGAGTGCAATGAGAACATAGCTGAATTGGTTCTATACAAAGAGATGAGAAACTCTACACAGAGCATATGACACTTAAGATATTAAGATAAAATATAGACATTTCCAGGTGAAGAAGGCCAGAGGGAAGCTGGAAAGAAAGATTGAGCCTCAGTCAAGCTACAATATTTGGAGTGTATATCTAAGAAGGATTTGCCATTAATAACATGAATTCTCAGGTAATAATTATGAAAAAGAGTAGAAAATGGTTAAAAATTGGACAGAGATTGATGGCAGAAAGGTAGATAAAGAAAGATGAAGGATTAAACTGAGGCAGTGCCAGGAAATAAGGCTGGATTTTGGAGACTGATTTGATGCTGAATAGCAAGACTTACAAGTGAGGCGAGAGTGCGGATATAAACCTGTTGCCATAGAATCAATTCTAACTCATAGCGACCCCATAGGACAGAGTAGGACTGCCCCATAGGATTTCCAAGGAGTGACTCGTGGATTCAAACTGCCCACCTTTGATTAGGAGCCACAGCTCTTAACCACTGTAGTAGAAATTAATCATGCTCAAGAGGTGTTTTCCTAGATATTTAATACAAAATGAAATACGTTACTTATTTTTAGATTTATATAGTAAAATCTTCCACATTCAGGTTAAGATCCACAAGATTTTACTATATAAATGTAAAAATAAGTAACGTATTTCATTTTGTATTATATATCTAGGAAAACGCCTCTCAAGCATGGTAATTTCTACTAACAATACAACTTATTTTGTGTAAGTTGAAAGAAGTGCATGGATGAAAAAATGCAGCTTGATCTCCATTCTCTAGTCTGGAATCTTTTAAGAAAACTGTTGTAGCTAATAATATAAAAATAACAGATACTGTTGGTTCGTGTTGCAACATTAGGATGGACCAGCACAAATACATCATCCCAGATAATAACACTATTAAAATTAATTTTTTACATAAATGTGAAAGTAAACTGAGTATTTCCAATGCTGTTTGTTTTGTCTTTTTTGTTTTCGTTTTGTGTGTCTGTGTGTTTGACAAGTTCTTGTTACATTTTTTAACAACACTGATCGTAGTATTCCCACAAATCATTTAGTCTTCCTGGAACAGATTTAAAGTATTGAAATTTCTTTACAATAACAACATCGATAAGTAAAATAATATATGTAAAATGACTTATTATACTATATGGAAAAATATGATTGTGAAGTTTTTAATTACACTACTGTTAATTCAGTAAGCATACTCATTTTTCAGTTAAATCATATTTTAAATGTTATCATCTCTTTATACTACATGAAACACTATTTTTCTAACTTTACTGTCTAGGGCATTGTAGCATTTAAAATAATAATAATAATAATATTCAATTATTCCTAAAATGTCTTACATATAAAAATCTTAGCAATTACATGAACCAAATTTTTGACTTAGGAATATTTTTGCAAAGTAATGTATACAAATTTATATATGTATATATTCAACAAGTTATCGATGTCTACATGGAGTTCTGGGTGGTCCAAATGGTTGGTGCGCTCGGCTGGTAGTCAAAATGTTGGTAGTGCCAGTCCACTCTGGGGCACCAGGAAAAAATGCCTGGTGATCTACTCTTGGAAAATCCAGCCATTGAAAGAATGATGGAGCACAGTTCTACTCTGACACACGTGTGGTCACCATGAGTCCAAATCAACTTGATGGCAACTGGTTTGTATATCTATATGCTTCAAGTTGTATTGATATTTTTACTCTCATCTGAATGTGTGTCTATATGTGTGGGTGTTAGGTATCTTTATTACATACATTTATTAAAGAGATTTTTTTTTTAAACCTATAAATTAGCTGTCAGAACACTGTCAAGAATTACGAAGTAGCTGAGATTTTGTCCTACGTGCAAGTTAACAAATTTCATGCATACTGCCAATTCTCACTGGTATTAAGACACAAAGTTACTGGGTCAGAGATAAAACTTTATTAATTATGGCAAAGCAAGTAGCATGAGCAGCATATTTATGTAATCTCTCCTTGCCCCCAAGTCCCACAGAGATGATGCAATTAGTCTCTGATCATGCTTGTAAATGTGGTAGATTTAGTTGCAGGAGAAGAATTCTTAGCTTAGGGAACCAGAGTGTTTTAAAACGGGTAGTGCACAAGCCTACCCTTTGATATGAAAGGAGATGTTATTTTTATCCTACTGCACAGTTAGCATTTTTGCTTTTGTTCCAGATGGAGGCACTATATTTATCAAGGCTTTTTGCTATACCAAATCCGTGAAAACTGTCTGTAACATAGGGAAATTAGTACTTCCTTGCACAACCTGCATAAATGTGAGACACCCATGGAGAATTGTGTCCCAAAAGACACGAGTTAAAAAATAAAATAAAATAAACAAAGCAATATCGCAAACATTGTTCTCATGATGTAACACTCAATCTCAACCCATGACAACAATCACATGTTAAATAAACAATTAGATCCAGCCTAAAAGTGTAAACAAGAGGACAATATTCCAGTCTGCCGATGTCCAGCGCAATCCCTGGGTGGCACTGGACTACTAACTGAAAGGTTGTTAGTTTGAACCCACTGGAGAAACCTTAGAAGAAAACTCAGGAGAATTACTTCCAAAAGGTCAGAGCCTTGAAAACCCTACAGAATATGGCTCTATTCTGCAACAGGTGCTGTTGCCGTGAGTTGGAATCGACTCAACAGAAACTGGTTTTTGTTTTGTTTTTAGTGAATATTAATTATTTAGATCACTATCAAATAAAAGTTTTCATTTTTATTTACTGTATTTAATATAACACCCATTGCTGTTGAGTTGATTCCAACTCATAATGACCCTATAAGACAGAGCAGAACTGCCCCATAGGATTTCCAAGGAGTGGCTGGTGGATTTGAACTGCTGAACTTTTGGTTAGCAGTTGAACTCTTTAACCACGGCACCACCATGTATAAGAGCACAAATAAGAGTAAATATGACATTACCATCAGATGCATATGATTCTTCCAAATTAAAAATAAAATCTCAAATAAAAATATAGCACTTCTACCTACTTATGGGAAATGATATACAGTCCAAATCATTTGAGGGGGCAAAAAAAAATTAAAACCATATGTTATTCAAATTACATGGATTTACCTGAATATATCTAGAAATGCTTGACTAACATTAACATTCTATCTTGATGTAAAAAACCCAGTGCCGTCAAGTCAATTCTGACTCATAGCGACCCCATAAGACAAAGTAGAACTGCCCCATAGAGTTTCCAAGAAGTGCCTGGTGGAGTCGAACTGCCGACCATTTGGTTAGCAGCCATAGCACTTTACTATGCCACCACGGTTTCCCTATCTTGATGTAATGGCATACAATTTCTGAAAACACTGCTGTAATAATTTATTATAAAACATGTCTACTATCTTCCTTTCACAAAATACATAATTCTCTGAGAATATTTTATTATTCAAAAAGTTGATTTACCTAAGACACCAGGTTTATGACACCAGGCTTACACAATTTGTGGCCGTTTAGACATGCCCAAATCAAGAATACTCACTTTAGATATTTCTTGATTTTTATTTTCAAATATGCAGAAAAGTGAAAAGAATAGTACAGTAAAAACCCATGTACCATCCACTTAGATTTAGGAATTGTTAGCATTTTGCCATGTGCCTTTTTATTTTTGCAGAACAATAGGGAAGTTAAATGTATTAAGATACCTCACTCTTACATAAAACAATGTGGTTTTATTCTTTTTATTTGAAACTGAAAATCTCTATTCTCACAGCATTAGTATATTTACTCATTTCCTTTATCTTACAAAAAACACAAAATGGTTTTAAAATTACAGTACCCAACTCTATGAAAAATAAACCTGCTGAGTACAAGTTCAAGACTTTTTACACTTCTTTTTAACCTTAAAATACATACCATCATGTATATAGTCAAAATATCAAACATTCCCATTGCTGTTGAGTTGATTCCCACTCATAATGACCCTATAGGACAGAAGAGAACTGCCCCATAGGGTTTTCAGGGAGCGGCTGATGGATTTGAACTGCCAACTTTTATGGTTAGTAGCTGAGCTCTCAACATCTGAGCCACCAAGGCTCCATTCAAAACTTTCTTGAATATATTTTCTCTGTGTACATATGTTATCAATTTGATACATAGATTAGTTTAACTGTTTCTGTTTTTTTTTTCATTTTTAGAGTTTGATTTTTAATATCTTATTTTATGCCTTCATTTTAAACAGTAGATAACACAGCAAATTGTTGGTCCATCCCTATTCCCTCCATACCATTTCTACCATCCCCTAGAGATAATTGTTTTCAATGGTTTCTGCTTAACCCTTCCTTTCTGGTTAACCCATCCTGTATTTCATTTTTGTAAAATAAAAGGATAGATACAGATATATACTTTATATTCATTTGTTTTTTTTTTTTTCTTTGTTGGTTAGTTGCTGTCGCATTGATTGCGAATCATGGCAGCCCCACGTGTGCAGATTTGAACTGTTTTCAAGGCTGTGAACTTTTGGAAGCAGAACACCAGGCCTGCCTTCCAAGATGTATCTGGGTGGGTTCAAACTGCCAATATATCAGCTGTTAGTTGAGCAATTAATCCTTTGAATCACCCGGGGTAGTATACTATAACCCGCTGTCATCAAGTGGATTCTGACTCATAGCAACCCTATAGGACAGAGTAGAACTGCCCCATAGATTCCGAAGAGCACTAACTATAAATCACTTGTCATTAGGTCTTCATTTACATGTTGTTAGGTGCCATGGAGTCAGTTCCAACTCATAGTGACCTTATGTACAACAGATGGCCCAGTCCTGTACCATCCTCACAATCCTTGTTATGTCTGAGCCAATTGTTGCACCCACTGTGTCAATTCATCTAGTGGAGGGTCTTCCTCTTTTTAGATGACCCTCTACTTTACCAAGCATGATGTCCTTCTTCAGGGACTGATCCCTCCTGATAACATGTTCGAAGTATGTTAGACGTAGTCTCATCATCCTTGTTTCTAAAGAGCATTCTGGTTGTACTTCTTCCAAGACAGATTTGTTCATCCTTTTGGCAGTCCATGGTATATTCAATAATCTTCGCCAACGCCACAATTTAAAGGCGTCAATTTCTCTTCAGTCTTCCTTATTCATTGTCCAGCTTTCACATGCATATGAGGCAATTGAAAACACCATGACTTGGGTCAGGAGCACCTTAATCTTCAAGGTGACATCTTTGCTTTTCAACACTTTAAAGAGGACTTTTGCAGTAGATTTGCCTAATGCAACGTGTCTTGATTTCTTGACTGCTGCTTCCATGGGCACTGATTATGGATCCAAGTAAAATGAAATCCTTGACAACTTCAATCTTTTCTCCATTTACCATACTGTGGTTTATTGGTTCAGTTGTGAGAATTTTTGTTTCATTTATATTGATGTGTAATCCATACAGAAGGCGGTGTCTTTGACATTTATCAGTATATGCTTTGAGACCTCTTCACTCTCAGTAAGCAAGGTTGTGTCATCTGTATAATGCAGGTTATTAATGAGTTTTCCTCCAATCTTGATTCCTCATTCTTCTTCATAGAGTCCAGCTTCTCAGATCAATTGCTCAGCATACAGATTGAATAGGTATGGTGAAAGGATACAACCACACACACCTTTCCTGACTTGAAACCACATGGTATCCCCTTGTTCTGTTCAAACAACTGCCTCTTGATCTATGTACAGGTTCCTCATGGGTACAATTAACTGTTCTGGAATTCCTATTCTTAAAAATGTTATCCATAATTTGTTATGATCCATACAGTCAAATGTTTTTGCATAGTCAATAATACACAGGTAAACATCTTTCTGGCATTCTCTGCTTTCAGCCAGGATCCTTCTGACATCAGCAATGATATCCCTGGTTCCACGTCCTCTTCTGGATCCAGCTTGAATTTCTGACAGTTCCCAGTCAATACACTCCTGCAGCCACTTTTGAATGATCTTCAGCAAAATTTTACTTGTGCATGATATTAATGATATTGTTCAATAATTTCCACATTCTGTTGGATCACCTTTCTTGGGAAGAGGCATAAATTCACATATATATATATAAAATAGCTGCATAAAAATCATCTGTCTGGATATTCCACAGAGTATTCATTCAGTCTCTTATTGACAGACATTTGTATTGCTTCCAATATTTTCCTATAACAAATACTGCCACAATGAAAACCTTTGTACATTAGTTTTTTGTTTTTGTGGAGAAATATCTTCAGGGTAGATTCCTAGATATGTGATTGCTGAATCGAAAGGTAAATGTGTAGGTATTTGTGTTAATGTCTATAAATCCCCCTCCATTTATGGTGTAATGTTTGAAACTCCCAGCAGAAATATCTGAGACTGAAGAGATCCATGCAGTCTTACCAACAGAGTGTATTGTCAGGCTTTAAAATATTTGCCAATCTGATCTATAAGAACAAAATATCTTTTACTTTTAATTTTTCTTTTCCTCAAAATTAAATACGCAGACATGCCTACATAAAACCACATAGCATTGCCTTATTTCTATATTTGCATGCTGTATTCTTACATTAGCTACGTGAAATAATTACCAGATGAATCACAATTTCCAGGACAATGCATTTTGGGGAACATCATCTCATGGAACAATGTTTATAAAAAAATCTTATCTCTGTCAGCTGCTTAATCAATCTTTTCAGATATCAGTTAATGCTAATAAAGGTGGTAGTAACTGAAAAAAAATTTTTTTCTTTCAGTAACTGAAGTCATTATTAATCAAAGTTGAATAATTGGTTTGGCAAAACACAAAGCAGCAAAAATTGAGGAAACGCCCATTATAAGTAATTATGCATAGCATTTGGTTGAGAAGTATCCACAGCTTCATACTAAGGATAATATATATATATATATATATATGAAAAGATAAGTATGCTTTTTTTATATCATCATTTGGTAGTTTTATCAACCTTTATATTATCAAACCTAATTAAATTTAACTTTAAAATCCACTTTTTGTTTAGTTGTTTTTTATAAAGAAGGCATTTTTAAATGCCCATCTTTTAAACATAGTCAGTGGCTGTGATCCAAATTTCTTAGGCTGCATTTGATCTCTATAGCTTCATTCTGTTCATATAAGCGTATCTATAGTGAATGCCATGATGAAAATCCAGACTTAGAGATTAATCCTCTTTTATAACTCTTTCCATTTGCTGCCCAAGCCTCTGTGGCAGCCATCTGGAACACCAGCTTACTCGTAATGCTCGTAAAGGCTTAGAAAGAAGGACAGTATTCATTCCACTAGGAAAAAGTACATAGATTTATAGACCTGGGTAAAAATTGAAGGATCATGAAGTACAAATTCCTGTTTTTTCAGATTAGTAAACTGAGGCAAGAAATGGTGACTTTTTGCTCAAGACTAGGTATCAAATATATGTCAAAGCAGCATCTGGGGGCCTGCTTTTCATACTTGTACTCTCATGTGTTTTCCTTAACACCAACGACACTGAAAGGGGTGCCATCCTCCTACAATGATTTCACTTTTCTATCATCAGTTTATATATATCCTGAATCTAGTGTACTTTTTATATCTGTATTTTGATGATTTGTTTATCACGGTGTTTTAAGGTTTGTTTTTCTTTCTTTGTAGTAGTAAAACAAGTGTATTAATTTAGTGAAGTGTAATACACTGAAAAATGAAGTTTATTCAAACCATCTGAATAGTTTTGAAGAAACTTATAAAAGCAAGAAGCAAGGTTATAGTTTTCCCCCAAAGGGAAAACATCTTATTCCTCCTGCCATCTCCATAAGTTACCAAATATTATCCTATTTTCCCCTCCATGACACATTAGGCAGACAAAATCTAATAAAAAAAAAAATCTTCAATTCCTTCATCTTTGGGATTAGTGGGTATGTAAATTTGAATAATAGTCATATTAACTGGTCTTCCAGAAATTCCTTACAGGCATATAAATATTATCACTACAGCATTGTACTTCAGGATAGATCTTGAAATATTCTTTTTGACAATGAATGCGATTGAAGATTTTCACCGACTATTGCCGTCTAAAATTGATCAAACATGCAATCAACATGCATTGATAATTACTGATGATTGGAATGCAAAAATTGGAAACAAAGAAGAAGAATCAATAGTTGGAAAATATGGCCTTGTGATAGAAATGATACCTGAGATCGCATGATATAATTTTGCAAGACCAATGACCTATTGGAAATACCTTTTTCAACAGCATAAATGGCAACTATACACATGGACCTCACCGAATGGAATACACAGGAATCAAATTGACTATATCTGTGGAAAGAGACTATGTAGAAGCTAAATATCAGTCAGAACAAGGCCAGTGACAGAATAGGGAACAGACCATCAATTGTTCATATCTAAGTTCAAGTTGAAGCAGATAATTAAAACAAGTCTACAAAAGCCAAAGTATGACCTTGAGATAGCCTGCTTGAATTTAGAGACCATCTCAAAATAGATTTGATGCATTAAACACTAAACAAAGATGAGTTGTGAGATGATATCAAGGACATCATACATGAAGAAAGAAAAATGTCATTAAAAAGACAGGAAAGGAAGTAAAGACCAAAGTGGATAACAGAAGAGACTCTGAAATTTGCCCTTGAACATATAGCACCTAAAGCAAATGGAAGAAATAATGAAGTAAAAGAGCAGAACAGAAGATTTCAAAGTGCGGCTCGAGAAGACAAAGTATTATAATGAAATGTGCAAAGACCTGGAATTAGAAAACCAAAAAGTAAAAACATGCTGAGCATTTCTAAAGCTGAAAGAACTGAAGAAAAAATCCAAGCCTCAAGTTGCAATTTTGAAATATTCTATGGGCAAAATATTGATTGGTGCAGGAAGCATCAAAAGAAGATGGAATGAACACACAGAGTCATTGTGTCAAAGAGAATTGGTAGATACTCAGCCATTTCAGGAGGAAGCATATGATTAAGAACTGATGGCATTGAAGGAGGAAGTCCAAGCTGCACTGAAGGCATTAGCAAAAAACAAGGCTCCAGGAAGTAATGGAATACTAATTGAGATGTTTCAAAAATGGATGCAACACTGGAAGGGCTCACTTGTTTATGACAAGAAATTTGGAAGACAGCTACCTGGCCAACCGACTGGAAGAGATCCATGTTTGTACCCATTCCAAAGAAAGGTGACCCAACAGAATGCGGAAATTATCAAACAATATCATTAATATCACACACAAGTATAATTTTGCTGAAGATCATTGAAAAGCGGTTGCAGCAGTCATTGACAGGGAACTGCCAGAAATTCAAACTGGATTCAGGAGAGGATGTGGAACCAGGGATATCGTTGCTGACGTCAGATAGGTCTTGGCTGAAAGCAGGGAATACCAGAAAGATGTTTACCTGTGTCTTAATGACTATGCAAAGGCATTCAACTGTGTGAATCATAACAAATTATGGATAACACTGCAAAGAACGGGAATTCTAGAATACTTAATTGTGCTCATGAGGAACCTGTATATAGAGGTAGCCATTCAATCAGAATGAGGGGGTACTCAGTGGTTTAAAGTCAAAGGTATGTGTCAGGGCTGTGTATCCTTTCACTTAGCAAATAATCCGAGAAGCTGGATACTATAAAGAAGAATGAGGGATCAAGATTGCAGGAAAACTCATTAACAGCCTGGATTATACAGATGAGACAACCTTGCTTGCTGAGAGTGAAGTGGACTTGAAGCACTCACTGATGAAGATCAAAGATTACAGCCTCTGGTATGGATTACACCTCTACTGGACTGATAAGCAACATCATGATAAATGGAGAAAATGTGGAAGTTTTCAAGGATTTCATTTTACTTGGATCCACCATCAACGCCCATGCAAGCAACAGTCAAGAAATCAAATGACAGACAGCATTGTGCAAATCTGCTGCAAAAGACCTCTTTAAAGTGTTGAAAAGCAAAGATGTCACTTTGAGGACTAAGGTGCTCCTGACCCAAGTCGTGGTATTTTCAATCACTTCATACACATGCAAAAAGCTGGACAATTAACAAAGAAGACCAAACAAAAAATTGATGCATTTGAATCATGGTGTTTCCAAAGAATATTTAATACACCATGGACTGCCAGAAGAACGAACAAATCTGTCTTAGACGTGCAGATAGAATGCTCTTCAGTAGAGAGGATGACAAGACTTTGTCTTACTTTGGGCATGTTATCAGGAGGGACCAGTCCCTAGAGAAGGACATCATGCTTGGTAAAGTAGACGGTCAGCAAAAGAGAGGAAGATCTTCAAGGAGATGGATTGGTACAGTGGCTACAACAATGGTCTGAAACATAGTAATTGTCCTGAGAGTGATGCAGTACCAGGCAGTGTTTTGTTCTGTTGCACATAGGGGCATTAAGAGTCAGAACTGAGTGGACAGCACCTAACAACAACAATAGCCTAATAAACTGCATTATGAAGTTATTATGAAAACACAGGAGGAACAGGAAGGGATATCACCTCCAAATATCTTATTTTTTGTTATGTATTTTTTTTTTTATTATGTAGTATTTGAAAACTAAAAGGCTTAAGTGGTATAAGAACACAAGAAGCCCATGTTGGGTTATATCAAGATATGTTTGATACGGAAGCTAGTTGTGATTTATTCCATTTTTCCTTGAAGATTCAAAGAGCAATCTCTGTTTCTTATACTCTAATATTAACAGTAGAGAGCCAATCCAACAGACCTCTACAATTTAATGCTCTTGGGTCTTAATCCAGTTTGGGCATGTCTTGTGTACTTGAGCATAGTGTATTACCTGATGCAACTGTATTTTTTTGTCTGTAAAGTGGGAATAATTACAGACCCTTTACAGTGTTTTTCAGGAACACTGTAAGGAAATGTATATAAAGTAACTAACTCAGAGCTACTTAATGTTATTTATTATCTTCCATGCTCTACATTATTTTATAGGGATTGAATATATTCCCTTTATTACCTAACTCAAGAGAATCTCAACTCTTCAACAATTATAACAACAAAAACATTATCTCCTGAAGTTTAAATAAGTTTACCTGTTTACATATCTACATATACATATATAAAAAAAACATATATACATGTGCATATATATGGATATATGTTTACATATGTATATATATATATATTTTTTAAGTACTACGGCTGCTAAACAAAGGGTCGGCAGTTCAAATCCGCCAGGTACTCCTTAGGAACTCTGTGGGGCAGTTCTACTCTGTCCTATAGGGTCACTATGAGTCGGAATCGACTCGAAGGCACTTGGTTTATTTTTAACGTATATATATATACTTAAACAATTTTTAATCCTATGAACATTTCCATGTACCTCCAGAAATTTCTCTACATTATATGCTTCTTTTCCTCCCTCTTCCACAACCAACCCCATCACATAATAGAAATATACCCATTCTGATTTCAAAGGGAAAAAAAAAATTAGTTCAGAAGTTGAAGGTTGGGTTGATGAAAAAAGTTTTCCAAGATGTTACAAGTACTTAGCAAGCACAATGTACAAGGTACTTTCTCTCTGGAGTTCTTGTCCTGAATTAACTGGTCCAGCTACCCACTGTTTAATTGCAAAATCTTCATTTCCCTAGGTGATGTACTGTGTTGTCAACTCTAAGTGGGCTCAGGTAGCCTTTAAGACTGAGATGCAAACAGCTTGCCTTGCAAATGAGATGTTTATCTGCAAGTAGCTCTTAAACTGTGTCTACCTAGCTGAGAGTAAAGTGGAAATTTGACATTTTCTCCTTAGTTTAGTAATTGCACAATCATTCATTTCGATTTCCCCTGCTTCCTCCCTCATTCAAGCTTTTACCACCTCAAGTCAGGACAACTGCAATAAATTCTTACTTTATCTCTCTGATGCTTTACCTCCACTCTCACATCATCGTGCACTACCCACCGGAAGTCACTGTAGTCAACTTATTCCCAAGTTATCTATAGGCTGAATTCCACACTCCCTATCATGGTAGTCAATGTGTTTCAGAGTCTGACCTCAGACTACACCTCCAGGTCTATCTCTTACACAAGCTCTGCAGTGTAATCAAATGGTTCAGCCTGTAAGATCTACAACAAATCTTTTGCTTTTTACCTCAGTTCATTAAGCAATTTACCTTAACACATACCATCTTTGTGATGTTTATTTTTAATGTTTGAGGCAGTAGGGGACTTATTTGCTTCCGTATACACTTTCATATGTTTATGACATGCTAGCTGTCATACGTTAAATTATTTTATATTTTTATTATATTTTACAGTTATAAAATACAGAAAAAAGCAATAAAAGTAATTTAAATCACCCATAAATATACCTCTTTTAAATTCATAATTTTGTAAATTAAAATCTCCTTGCTCGTTGTTTCCACTATCCTTCTAATAAAATTAATCATTGTCAACAAATCTTTACACATCTCTCCAAACGATTTCATAAGAGGGAGAAGAAACAAGTCCAAAGGCTTTGATTATGTTTGCTGAGTTCAGAGACTAGCTAACCCAGACCCAGTGCCCTCGAGTCTTAGAAGGGCCAATATGGCTAGAGAAGAATGAGCAAGAGGGAAAGTGATAGGAAGAAATTGAAGCTGTATACAGTAACATAGAGACAAATTATGTACTATATTGTAGAACATTATTAGGACTTTGGCTTTTAATCTGAGTGGAATGGAGAGTCATTGGAGAGTTTGAATAGAGAAATAAAATGATCTGACTTAGAATTTTAAAATACTACATTGCATACCGAGAGTAAAGAGCTGCCGTCACTGGTCATGCATTGAGGAGAAGGTGAGTGAGGGCAGTGGGCAGAAGCAAAACAACTGGTTAGGAGGCTACTACAATAATCTAGGCAAGAGGTAATAGTGGTTTGGAACACAGAGCTAGGAGTAAAGGAGGTGAGAAGTATTTGAATTCTGGATATATTTTGAAAGTAGAAACAATGGTATTTGCTATTGGATTAGATGTGAGTATGACAGAAAGACAGGAGTTAAAGTTGATTGCAATATTTTTGAATGAAGCAAATTAAAGCTCCTGACAAGTTACTTCTCTTTCCTTCTCTACATAATAATATCTACATCCAAGTACTGTTATGAGTGTTAGATCAGATAATATATGGGAGGAACCTAGAACACAGCTTGGCTCATAAGCATTCAAGTACTGATAGATATCATAGAGGAACACAATCAACAAAGACAGTAGAAGTCAGTGAAATTTTAAAGATGAAATCAGTATGAGCAAACGCTGGCTATGAGTCCTGAGTGATCACTGTGTGCCACCTTACTTATATGACCAGTCTAGCCATATTGGTCAGAAATATCCAAAAAGAAAGAGGTTACTAATGAGAGTATTTATCTGGCAACTTTGAAAACTGAGAATGAGTTTCCATAGAGGATCAGAAAACCCAAGCTCTGTTAGTTGGGTGACTGGGTGGTTAATTGCCTGCATGAGTTTTGGGTGAGAGGGGTGTAGACTAGGTGGTCATAATAAGTGACAACAAAGAAATTTGACTACAAGGGAAAACAAACCTAGCACTGGGTATTCTAACATGCGTATGTTCAAAAGACCAAAAGAGATAGTAAGAGAGCCAAAACCATAGTAACTGCAAGATGAAAATCACCGTAATGTCAGCAAAACTGGCAGAGAGCAGGTGCTTAATAATTACATCTCCAGTGAGTGAATGAACAAAGAGTAATAGCATACCAGTAATATGAAGAGCAATTTTGAGGCCCTGTAGCAATTCAACACTTAACATCGTATAAAAGGGGGCATAGGTTCAAATATGAGATCTAATATGTATTGCTGTGCTCTGGCACAAATGTTCTGAGCCTGATTTTCCTCATCTCACTCCTCCCATGAAAAGGGGATAATAATTCTTACATCAAGGATTTTAATAAGCACTAAATTTGTAAAAGATATAGAACATACACGTTATGGCACATAGTATGAAGAAGCCCTTGTGGCACAGTGGTTAAAGTGCTTGGCTGCTAACCAAAAAGTCAGTGGCTTGAACGCACTAGCCACTATGGGAGAAAGATGTGGCAGTCTGCTTCTGTAAAGATTTGTAGACATGGAGAACCTATGGGGCAGTTCTACTCTGTCCTATAGGGTCACTATGAGCAGGAATCTACTGGACAGCAGTGGGTTTTTGGCATATAGTATGGTTTCAATAAATGTCAGCTGTTACATAGAACTGGAAAAAAAAAAGATATCTGAGACTAAGGATGAGAGGTGTTTACAAATCCCTGGTGAGGAGAGATTGGAATATAAATGATATCACACAGATGGCCTACATATTGCTAATGGCTCCAGGTGTCTAAGTTGCTTGTTAAGTAAACCTGTATATAATTTATCAGTAATATTGTACAGGTCCCTCATCTAATTCTCTCTGTTACTACCATTAGCCTAAATTATCATGCAACATTATCAAGTATATAAATCAGACATACTTGAACCAGGTAGACATAACTGTCCATCTGGTTATGATTTGAAGCCAAAGCAGGAACTATACCTGCTGGACAAACAGTTACAAAGGAACACATTAAAACAACTATTGCCCAAACAAGCATTGCTGTCTAGTATCAGGTAACTAAGTTTTATCAAATAGAATCAAAAAAGATAAATTTCCTATTTTGGTCAGCGAGAAAGTTTTCCAATATGGTGCCTAAATAAACACTGTTCTTATTTGGTTGATTCTAATAATTGGCTTGCCCTTCCAATAAATACAGCCATTAGCTTTGTTATGATATTTTCTAACTAATGCCATATGTAAAAATTATCAAATAAATAAATAAGAAAGTTGGAAGTGCCTTTCTCATGAAAGATGCTCAATGGTATCATAATTGTTAAACATATTATTTGAAAATTGATTGTATTGCCAATTAATGGACAAAACAACCTAAGTCAATATTTTCTAGCTGGTATCCACAAAATACCAACTTCGTATGCTGGTCTTGTCCCAGTTTTTGCTCATATTACTCCCCTGTTCTTCTCATAATCTACTCTGTAACACAAGGAACTGCATGTCCCAGGGACCTTTGCCAACTTGCTTCTGGCTAAGATCATCCAATAGGTGGTCTGGTGAGAACTGAAAAGTAGGAAGAAGGTAGAAGTAAGGCTATTCATTTACAGTCTCTCTACCTAGAGTGATGTTTACAGCAGCAACTGTAACTTTCCCATAATTGCAAGCCAGACTTCCACAGGACAATCACTCCCTCTATGGTCCCAGTTCTCCGGGCAAGCCGACCATGCTTCTGGACTTGGTCTAGTGAACCCAAGTCCTGGCTCCCATGCTGACACTCCCTCCTCAGTGGTGATAGTATCTTCCTAACGTTGCTAAACTTCAGCTTGCTTCGCTGCCCCATTGTTAGGCTTATAGTTTCTCTATCACCTGTACAAAAATTCTTTGTAATATAGTCCTCCATTTGAAATACCAAGGATGGTTTCTATTTTCATGAATGAATCTTGACTATTATACCTCAAAAGATATTATAAGTTCCTGACTAAAAATAATAATAATAATAATAATGGCTATACTATCTCAGAGGAGTTGTCTCACCAAGAGTCTCTTGTCTGTAGGAATACTTAAAGCCTTTAACATCCTAAAGTACAGGATGAATTTCCAAGAAGGGAATGTAACATGCAGCATCCCCCTAACTTACTACTCTGAAGAACCACATTTTTTCATACAATAGCTACAAATATCTCATGGAAGTAGTATTACACAGAAGATAATTTGGAAATGCTAATCTAAGTAAACTGCTTACAGTCTGAAAATTTTGTGTATAAAACATGGTGAATCACTTTTGTACTTTCTATCAATGGTCATCTGACAGATTCCTGGCTGCAAAAACCTAAAACAAGTATCTTCAAAATTAAAAGAAAGATGGATGAACTTCGGCACATAAAAATCATCTCCCTCATTTTAAATCCATTTGCAATATTATGGTGGGCAAGGGCAAGTCATTTCATGCTGAAACACCTTTTGCAAATTTGGTAATTGGATCCAGTTTGTGGAGTTTGCATCCTGGAAATGCCACTGCATTTCATTTATAATCAAGCCGTCTGGGTTTGAAATAATATTAAATGTGCCAGATTGGGGAAAAAAATCCAAATGGATTCACGCTGAAATGTTATTAACTTGGAAATGGTTCAATGGGCATTTGGCATTTTCACATTGGTAGATTTAATTTGTGGAGTGAGAACAATGAACTGGAGAGATATAGAGCTCTGTATTTTTGCCACTTTAACATTTTGTTTGTTGTTTATGAACCTGGACTGAGAACTGATTAAATTTTTGCCTTGTAGCTTTTGGGGTTTGTAACATACGGAAGTTTTGTTATATTCACCTCTTTGCAGATGGTCAGTTTTAATACAGAGTTCTCCGTATAAGTACTTAACTAAAGTGTGATTAATAAAAAATGAGAGCAGTAGAGATAAGGCCATATATAAATATATTAATGCCCCACACTTAAATACTCAGCATGAAGCATCTGGGATTTAAGACCCTAAGGTGCTTCTTACAAAGGCAAGATTAAGTATATGTTGTATAAAGATGAAATAGCCATTTTCGTTAATTAAGCACGATGATAAAAATAAAACAGAAAAATATCAGGAAAAAATGAAGATATGAGGCAGAGTCAGATTAGCTAAAAACTAAAAACAATTTCAATGAATAAAGGTCTATAGACACGCTTGAGACAATATCTTAATACCTGAATTCCCCACCGTTACTAGCAAAATGCCTTGTGCGCAGCAGCATTCCATAAATGTGAATGAATTCTGTCTAGATAACGTTATTGGAGTCAAAACCTGAACTGGGGGTTAAAAGATTTGGATTATAGTGTTCAGTTCTGGTGTAACCAAATGTGTGGCTTAGGGCTAACTACTCAATCGTTGCTGTTGTTGTGTGCCACCAAGTTGATTCAGACTCATAGTGACCCAATGTGACATAGCAGAAGAGCCCCATAGGATTTTCTAGGCTTTAGTCTGTTTTAGTTTTTACAGAAGCAAAGCTTCTGGGTGGGTTATAACGGCCAACCTTTTTTTTAGCAACTGAGTATTTAACAATTGTGCCACCAGGGCTCCTTAATTACTCATACTGTACAGAAGCAATAAATACAACTACATTCATTAATTTGTTCTACAACTCCTTATTGTTTCTCTACTCGATGACAGGCACATGGCAAGATTTATACTGCAAAGGGTGAGGGACTGGGAAAGGAACAACCTAATACACCAGAGAAATACCAGTATTAAAACAAGTTGATAAAACAGCAAATGACCAAGAGACTCTTTGTTGAGTAGTCACTGATATGTTCTTTTAGTACAGCATTCCAGTAGAGAGGGGTTCATGAGACAATATGAGCTAGTGTGGTTGAATCATAATGGAAAGGGGAAGGAAGGTAGATGGGAGCCAGAGTACGTCAGGCTTCATAACCTCTCTGAAACTCTTGTTTTCTCATTCACAGAGTGAGCTGTTCGGTGAAAGCAGATTTCAACAACTCTTCTAGTCCTAAAAGTCTCTGATCACTATGATTGAGTAAGATGAGTCTTTGTGAATATATTAGGAAAATCACAAGATGATTAATGGAGTGTCTAGGAAGGGAAACATATAATAAAAATTCAATAGTGGCTGTGATTTTGAATAACTGTCATCAAAAAACTAGTTTACCTATAAACCAAAAATCTAATAGAAAATGCAATACATTACACATTAGCAATTTAAACAAATCAATTTTGCTATATTTTTCTTTGAATTGTTACATGTGATATTATATTTTATTCACAAAAGATTAAGTTGTGTTTTCATCACTGTGCATTCCAAAGCATAAGTAATTTCAGTTCAATTACATATTCATCTCTACTACCTGATCTGCTAGATAAGGATGGAAGAGCTATCAATACATACAGCAGAAATTCCTATGCCGTCATTTTCTTAAGTGTTCTCCATGGAATTGAGGTCTCTGGGACGTTCTATTACATGAAGAAAATAACATATCTTTGGTCAGTGCAGTTCAAATGCACTTGGGGGACAGCAGCTGTAAGGAAGTGAGGAAGCAGTGTTATACAGCAGTGAAATTCTACTGCACTACATTTGCAACAAAGGCCTCAGCCAATCCCACAGGGAGCTGTGAATTGAGATGCTCATTCAGAATTGTACCAAATTGAGAAAAAGGGCCAGGCCTTTGTATGTGACTCAAGGACCAGTCAATGTATAAGTGCAGCAGCTGGGGGAATGGGGGCCTGGATCCCGATGGGTGGGTCTGGTCAGTGCGGTTTCAGTATTCAGTTTCAGCAGAGGAATATAGGCTCTGGAATTACAGAACTGGGTTGCAGCCATGACTATGTCATTGGTAAGATTCTGAGTTAATTTTCAATTGGCTTGATCTGTTTTATGGTCTACAAAATAAAGTTTGTGAATATAACACAAATTGTTCAAATATTCTCTTTACTCCTGTCCACTTTATGCCTTCCCAAATATAACTCAGAATGGAAAGCCAGTCATGCCCAGTATTTCTAAAATTCCATGATTCTTATTAGAACTTTCAAAAGTGTCCACATGTCTCACACAAGGGTATAATAACCTCAATCTTCCTTCCCACCCATGAACCTGTGATGGTAAAGGGTGCAGGGTAAGCTCACACATTCTCTTTCTCCCCAGAAGTATTCTCTTTTTATCCTGTGAAGTCATACTTGGGGTGGCTATTTACCCTGAAAAGTCTGAAAACCCAGGCCAATTCTACACTAGGCATTGGGACAAATGCTATCTTCATTGTCTCTGGCACACACAGGTGTGATGTTCTCTGCCCTTGCTGATGTGGGTACTAAGACAGGTTTTAGGGATTTGGGGACAAAATAGGAAAAGCAGACCATTCTAGGCCATTTGGGAAAATCTAGCTCTATCTCCAGAAAAGAGTTTCTCTATTTTGCTCAGCTTAGCATATTTGAATGGGGGCAGTGGTGATTCAGTGATAGAACTCTCACCTTCCATACAGGAGACCCAGGTTCAATTCCCAGCCAATGTGTCTCACGGGCAGACACCACACTTCTCTCAGTGGAGGCTTGCATGTTGCCATGATGCTGAACAGATTTCAGTGGAGCATCCGGACTAAGATGGACTAGGAGGAATGGCCTGGTGATCTACGTCCAGAAATCAGCCAATGAAAACCCTATGGATCATGGCCCAGTCTGCAACCAGAATAGTGCGGGACCAGGCACTGTTTCATTTTGTTGTGCATGGCATCACCATGAGTAAGGGGACCACTCCAGGGCAAGTAAGAATAACAAGCCTATTTGAACTTCTAAATAGTTAAACAATAGCTCCAGCTACTTAGAAAAGTAAAGTTACATTGCCTATGAAACATTTAGATTCTTCTAATATGAACCACTGAATTTTCTGCTAATCTTTGAGGTTGTTTCTACAATCATATCTGACTTAGGCTGAGTTCTCTGGAGACACAAAACCAGTAAAGTGTATAAATATATACAGAGAGAGATTTATATTAAGGATAAGGCTCATGCAGTTGTAGAGGCTGAAATGTCCCAAGCCCATGGGTCAGGATAGAGGCATTTCCTGATTCACACAGCCACAGGGGTTGGTGAGCCCAAGATTGGCAGGTCAGAGAGCAGGGCTCTTGTTCACAGGCTACAGAGATCAATGGATGACAAGATTGGCAGGCAAAACCACAGGTAAAATGCTACCTCAAGTCCCCAGAACTGGAGGTCAGACGAAAAGGAGCCAGCTGAAGGATCCAGA
Organism: Elephas maximus indicus; assembly: GCF_024166365.1. Classification (NCBI taxonomy): domain Eukaryota; kingdom Metazoa; phylum Chordata; class Mammalia; order Proboscidea; family Elephantidae; genus Elephas; species Elephas maximus. Next base: position 52,810,220 of record NC_064833.1, on the reverse strand, counting down.
CCGAGCAAAAGGTCATGAGCCTTGCCAGAATGTCCACTTATATTTGATGCAGGCCACACGACCAAGGAAAATCATTTTAAACTGTCTGGCTACTCACAGCAGATCCCATCATGGAAGTGATCACATAATATCAAATCTCATCATGGAGGTGATCACAACATCATACAACTACCAAGCCACTGAGAATCATGGCCCAACCAAGTTGACACACAACCTTAACCATCACAGTTCACCCCCTGTCCACTTGGCACCTGTACACACCTCCTTAAACCATATATAATTTCTGAATAAAGATAATTACAAAGTCATACTTGCACCTAACATCATACAATGAGCACGCATACGACCAAAAATGCACCAGCCCTCTTTACATTTTATATTTTATAAGTGAAGAAAACAAAAATATTTGATGCACACATACAAAGCAGAAATACTCTTAACAATTACAGTCCTCATTTCTGCAACTGATCACATGGCCATAACTGGTATTTGGAACTACCTTCTTCCACCACCCACTACGTATTCCCTTTCCCCTTAGCAACAATTCAGCTGGTCATGGTTCTTCACCTGGTGAGATGACCCAAATCTTCATTCCCAAAGGGTCTGAGCCATTAGCAGTCATGTAGGAATTGTGTTGCTGTAGTTTTCCGTTGACTTTAATTACAGGACATAGTAGTACTAAGAAATGCCCTAAGGGATCTCCTGCATTCCAGACACATTCTTCTTTACCTCCATTACGTAATATCAACCTGATTTCCTCTTGCTAATCAGGATCAATAACACCACCAGTATGGTAACTCCCTTCTTTGCCTGTTGATCCAGAAGAATAAGGAGCCCAAATTGGCCAGGTGGTATTCTTAGCTTCCAGTTCAATGGAATCAGTGATGTGTCTCCAGGTGGGAGCATTCCTCCCTTTGGTACTAAGACCTCTAGACCCACAGAACATAAGGTCGTGGGGAGAGGAAGCAAACATCTTGTGAGTGGGTCACTAGGGGTAATAGTGAGTGCTGCCATTCCCATTTCCACCCCTTGATTCCTGAACCCATGAATACTAGCTATAAAAGAAACAGCACCGTATATTGGGCACTTGTTCAGAGCAATATACAACCTCCTGGAGAACACTGCCCCAACCCTGCAAGGTATTGCCACCTAGCTAGCACTGTAATTGTGTCTTTAGAAGTCCAGTCCATCGTTCTAACAAACCAGCTGCTTCAGAATGATGGGGAACACGATAAGGCTAGTGAATTCCAAGAGCATGGCCCATTGCCACACCTCATTTGCTGTGAAGTGAGTCCCTTGATCTGAGGTGATGCTGTGTGGGGTACCATGACGGTGGATAAGGCATTCTGTAAGTTCACTGATGGTAGTTTTGGCGGAAGCGTTGCTTGAAGGGAAGGCAAATCCATATCCAGAGTAAGTGTCTATTCTAATAAGAACAATACATTACCCTTTCCATGCCAGAAGTGATCCAATGTAATCAGCTTGCCACCAGGTTGCTGGCTGGTCACCTTGAGGAATGGTGCCATATTGGGGACTCAGTGTTGGTATTTGTTGCTAGCAGAGTGGGCACTCAGCAGCAGCTGTGGCCAAGTAAGCCTTGGTGAGTGGAAGTCCATGTTGCTGAGCCCATTTATAACCTCTATCCCTGCCACCATGGCCACTTTGTTCTTGAGCCCATTGAGCAATGACAGGAGTGGCTGGGGAAACAGGATGACTGGTTTCCACATAATACATCATCCTATCCAATAGATAATTAAAAAAAAAAAAAAATTTTTTTTTTTTTTTTTTTAATTTCTGCTGAGGTCACCCTTTGGTGAACATTCACATGGGACACAAATATCTTCATTTCTTTGGCCCCTTCAGAGAGGTCTATCTACATACCTCTTCCCCATACTTCCTCGTCTCTAATTTTCCAATCATGTTCCTTCCAAGGCTCTGTGGGTCAAACAACACCTAGTTTGTGATAGGCATATCAGGCAGAACGGTGACTTGATATCCCACGGTTAAATTTTCAGTCTCTGCTGAGGCCCAGTAACAAGCCAAAAGCTGTTTCTCGAAAACTGAGTAGTTATCTGCAGAGGATAGCAGGGCTTTGCCCCCAAATTCTATGGTCTGAACTGTGATTCACCAATAGGGACCTGCCAAAGTCTCCAAACAACATCTCTATCTGCCCCTGACACTTTAAGCACCATTGGATCAGCTGGATCATATGGCCCAAGGAGCAGAAGAGCTTACATGACAGCCTGAGCCTGTTGGAGAGCCTTCTCTTGCTCTGGGCCCCACTAAAAACTAGCAACTTTTCCAGTCACTTGATAAATAGGCCAGAGTAGCACACCCAAATGAAGAATGTGTTGCCTCCAAGTCCAAAGTGGCCCACTAGGACTAGTGTACCTCATTTTAGTTGTGGGAGGGGTCAGATGTAATAACTTATCCTGCACTTTAGAATGACTTATCTCGACATGCCCCACACTGCTGGACTCCTAGATATTTCACTGAGGTGGAAGTTGTCTGAATTTTTGCAGGATTAACTTCCCACCCTCCAGCACACAAATGTTTACCGATAAGTCCAGAGTCTTTGACACTTCTTCCTTACTAGGTCCAATCAGCATAATGTCATCAATGTAATGGACCAGCATGATGTCTTGTGGAAAGGAAAGATGATCAAGGTCCCTGCAGACTAAATTATGATGTAGGGTTGGAGAGTTGATATAGCCCTGAGGCAGGCAAGTGAAGATGTATTGCTGGCCTTCCCAGCTTAAGGCAAACTGCTTTTGATGGCCATTCAAAACAGATATGGAGAAAACAGATGTGGAGAAAAAGGCACTAGCCAGATCAATAGCTACATACCAGATATCAAGAGATGTACCAATTTGCCCAAGCAATGAAATTACATCTGGAACAGCAGCTGCAACTGGCATCACCATCTGGTTAAGTTCTCAATAATCCACTGTTATTCTTCAAGATCCATCTGCTTTTTGCAGAGGCCAAATAGGTGAACTAGATGGGGATGTGTTGGGAATCACCACCTATGTACTTTTCAAATCCTTGATGGTGGCAGTAATCTCTGCAATCCCTCCAGGAATGTGGTATTGCTTTTGGTTTACTGTTTTCCTAGGTAGGGGCTATTCTAATGGCTTCTACTTGGTTTTCCTACCACAATAGCCCTTACTCCATTTGTCAGGGATCCAATATGGGGATTCTGCCAGTTGCTGAGAATGTCTATTCTCATTATGCATTCCTGAACTGGGGAAATCACTACCTAATGGATCCAAGGGCCCACTGGACATATTGTGAGACCTACATGAGCTAGCTGCAGGATCTAGAGTGAGCAAAAGCCCACGAGCCTTGCCAGAATGTCCACTTATATTCAATGCAGGGCACACACCCAAAAAAAACCCTTTCAAATGATTGCCTATTTACAGGAGATGCCATCATGGAGGTGATCATATTATATCAAATCTCATCATGGAAGTGATCACAGCATCATATGACTGCCAAACCATTCAGAATCATGGCCCAGGCAAGCAGACACACAACCTCAACCATCACAATATCCTACTCACTTGATTTTATTGGTTCAGGAAATATTTACCAAACATTTACTTTGTACCAGGGCCTGTTCTGAGGAAAAGACACAATAATGATGAATTGGATACAATTCCTGTCCTCAAAAACTTGAAGTTTAATTGTGAAGACAGCCAATTTAGTAGGCGATTACAATAGTGTGTAAAAAGTACATATAGAGGTAGTCATAGGTTCCTGCAGGAGTACACATAAAAGGCCCATAACCCAGCCTGCAGAGATAAGAAAAAACCTTCCTAGAGAGATAGTTCTTTAGGTTTAATCTTTTTTGATAAGGAAGAGTTATTGAAATAAAAGGGATTATAGGGAAGAGGTGAATAAAAGGGATTATAGGGAAGAGGTGAATAGGGGAAGAGAATTCTAGTTGAAAGGACTAGCAGGTAAAAAAGCTTAAGAGACAGAAGAAGAAAACTTGACCCACTTGTAGACTCTCAAGTTGCTCACTGTGACTGAAGCTAAAGTGGAAGTGTGGAATTACTAGAGAGGAGGTGTCAAGCTAAGGAATTCAGATTGTCCCCTGAAAGCTTTGTTGAGGCATCAGTAATTTTCAAACATTCTTTAGTTTAGGAACATTCTTTAGCTTAACCATAGAAAAAATATGTATCCTTTGTTACATACTTAAGTCTGACTAAGGGTTTGACAGTATCAGTGGAAATTCTTTGTTATGTACTTAAATCTGACTAAGGGTTTGACAGCTGCAAGGGAAATAAGCAAAAGCGAAGATGGAGTTGGGGTTCAGACTTGGGCCAATCATTCTGATGTGAGTCAGGCACTTCAATTTTGGAGCACTCACACATTCCCTCCTTTTGATCAAGGATTTCATTAACATCCTTTGATCATTTTTATGTGAATGCTTTCTTCTGCAGGGGCTTGTGGTGATGACACACGATTCCTTAGGTGGCTGCTTATTTAGGTAAGCCTTTAATTCAGAACCTGGGATGTATGAAGTATGAATTTAGGAAAATTGGAGATTGTAAAAAATGCAATGGAATGCATAAATATCGATATTCTAGGCATTAGTGAGCTGAAATGGACTGATATTGGCCACTTTGAATAGGGTAATTATATGGTCTACTATGCCAGGAATGACAATTTCAAGAGGAATGGTGCGTATTCATCATCAAAAGAATATTGTAAGACCTATCCTGAAGTACAATGCTGCCAGTGATAGGATAATACCCATACACCTACAAGGTAGACCAGTTAATATGACTATTATTCAAATTTATGCACCAACCACCAAGGCCAAAGATGAAGAAATTGAAGATTTTTACCAACTTCCACAGTCTGAAATTGATCAAACATGCAATCAGGATGCATTGATAATTACTGGTGCTTGGAATGCAAAAGTTGGAAACTAAGAAGAAGGATCAGTAGTCAGAAAATATGGCCTTGGTGACAGAAAACATGCTGGAGATTGCATGATAGAATTTTGCAAGATCAATGCTTCTTCATTGAAAATACTTTTTTCAACAACATAAACAGTGACTATACACATGGACCTCGCCAGATAGAATATGTAGGAATCAAATAGACTACATCGGTGGAAAGAGACAATGGAAAAGTTTGGTATCATCGATCAGAACAAGGCCAGGGGCCGACTGTGGAATGGATCATCAATTCCTAATATGCAAGTTCAAGCTGAAACTGAAGAAAATTAGAACAAGTTCACAAGAGCCAAAGTACAACTTTGAGTATATCCCACCTGAATTGAGAGACCATCTCAAGAATAGATTTGATGCATTGAACACTAATGACTGAAGGCCAGACGAGTTGTGGAATGACATCAAGGACATCATACATGAAGAAAGCAAAAGGTCATTAAAAAGAGAGGAACAAAAGAAAAGGCCAAAATGGATGTCAGAAGAGACTCTGACACTTGCTCTTGAACATCAGGTAGCTAAAGCAAAAGGAACAAAAGATGAAGTAGAAGAGCTGAACAGAAGATTTCAAAGGGCAACTTGAGAAGACAAAGTAAAGTACTACATTGACATGTGCAAAGACCTGGAGATAAAAAACCAAAAGGGAAGAACATGCTTGGCATTTCTCAAGCTGAAAGACCTGAAGAAGAAATCCAAGCCTTAGGTTGCAACGTTGAAGGGTTCGACAACAAAAATATTAAACGACGCAGGAAGCATCAAAAGAAGCTGGAAGAGTCACTATACCAAAAAGAACAGGTCAACATTCAACCATTTCAGGAGATAGTATATGATCAGGAACCGATGGTACCAAGGAAAGAAGTCCAAGCTTCCCTGAAGGCACTAGACACAAACAAGGTTCCAGGAATTGACAGAATACCAATTAAGATGTTTCAACAAATGGAGGCAGCCATAGAAGTGCTCACTTGTTAGTGCCAAGAAATTTGGAAGACAGGTTTCTGGCCCACCCACTGGAAGAGATCCATATTTATGCCTATTCCCAAGAAAGGTAATCCAACCAAATGCAGAAAGTATCAAACAATATCATTAATATCACAGGCAAGTAAAACTTTGCTGAAGATCATTCAAAAGTGGCTGCAACAGTACATCATCAGAGAACTGGCAGAAATTCAAGCAGGATTTAGAAGAGGACATGGAACCAGGGATATTATTGCTGATGTCAGATGGTTCCTGGCTGAAATCAGAGAATAAGAGAAAGATAATTTACCTGTGTTTAATTGACTATGCAAACACATTCTACTGCGTGTATCATAAAAAATTATGGATAACATTTCAAAGAATGGGAATTCCAGAGCTATAATTACTGGCATTAGTTACTGATTGGGCTAACTGATAAACGCATTTTCTCTCCAAGTGACTGAAGAAACCGTTGTAAAGAAAAGAGTAAGTTCATAGAGAACCAAAACTATTAGGGAGCTAATAGCATAAGAATAACTGTGATTATAAAGCAAAGTTCTAAATATTTGCATGAAATCTTGTTCTGTGATCTTGGGACTAGCTGTCTACCTCAGATGTCATATGCTTCTGGCTGCCTGGGGTTTCAAAGTGATCTTTAGTTCTATAGAGTGTTGACAAGTCCACAGTGGCAGGAGGGGCAGCTTGGCTTTCTTTAGTCTAGACAGATAAATACAGGTTCTAACTTCATGTAATTTGGCAGCACATAGATTATTAAGGAGGGCCAAGTACAGTATTTTCCACTGGGGCTCCATGAATCCTTCAATTGATGTCTCTTCCAATAGATATTATTCTCCTGGGGCATTAAGCAGATTTTGGGATTCTAACTTCTGGTCACCAAAGCTTTCTTTAACCTGTGAAAAATATTCTTTCAAAGTAGAATCAAGGATCGAAGTGGAATTATCAAATCATTTAACACATTCAGAATATATTTAGTCAGAACTTTGACATGTACCGCAACATCTTCTAATCCATAGGCTATCCTGTAGCCAACATAATGTTATTAGTTACTGAAATAACCAGTTCTTTTATTAAAAGAGGAAAAGGAAAAAAAGGTTTCCTATATCTAAAAATACAACATCAAACATCAGCAATATTTTCATATAAATCTTATAGTAATTGTTTTAGTTTACTCAATCTTGTGTAGTTAACTTTGGTTCCATGTAATTCTGTATCAACAGCAGTCTGAAAATTTCATCAGCTTCTACACAAAATTCTGGAAATCTTTATTCAGTTTATTGGTGTTCATGTTCAAAGTATCATAGTCCTTTTCATAAGCCCAATAGAGTCCATCTTTTTGTCGAAATATTTCAAGCATTTTCAGCAAAGTACAAACTTATCTGCAGACTATAAAACTTAATATGGCCACAATTAATTTATAATAATACTTCTTAAAAAGTGAAAGACTTGATGGGAATTAAGTATAAAATGTAATGCAGAGCCTGATAAAATAAATTCAGACAAAAATATCACCACATATGATTAACCTGATTTTCAAAGAGCTTCAGATATAACACATAATAATTTTGAGACACAATGTATAGTCAAGATATATCAAGAATATACCAAGATAATCAAGTCTCTAAACATCTGAATAGTAATAAAAAACTCCATTTTTTTTTTCCTTTCTTATTTTTTCTCATTTTATTTTATCTTATAAGGTCTTCACCTAGTTGGGAGGGGCTCTTCAAAAGATTCCCCGGAGTTGCATGGCCTCAGAGTCTGGGGGCCAGAGAGGCCTGATCCTGCCTCGTCCTCCCTATCTTTTGGCTTGTGATGAAAGACAAGAATCAGTTGTCCTAATTCATTTACATACGCTTAGGTTGTCCTAGATATTTGAAAAACGAAAGATAAACCAAATTTTTTCCCTTTTACTAGTCTTTGGGTAAGCAGTTTTGTCTTCTTTTTTCACAACCTTTTATCTACCCAGTAAATACCAAAGCTCTTTAGCAATTTTGTAAATTAATCCATTCAATTCTTGGCTGGCCATTTTTTTCCCCTCTAGGCTTGTCCAGTACCTCTCTTTTCCCATTCTAGAACAACTAGTTTTACTTTAAGACAATTTTTTTCCTAAAATAAAACATATTTTATATAACATCTAGCTTAAGTTACTTAGAAAGGTTTTCTTTTAAGATTAACATACTACAGACATACGAATCTTTGAATGACTTCTCTTTCATTTAATTTCTGGAAATATTTAGACTTTTAAATTTATATAAGCATTTATTTACCATTAAACCAATTGGAAGAAATATTATAATTTAATTCAATAATGCCATCTGAAGGTGTGAGATTATTTTTTCATAACCCTGTCTTTTGTGTGCTTTATAGGGTCCTTTCGAGATACAATTTAGAATAATTTGTCTTGTGTTAAAGTCTTCCTATGCTAATTACAATAAACCACCTATCCTTTTTCAGTGGTATTTTTCAAATAGACCAATTTATATCAAGGTTTTTCAAAGCAGCTACTAAAAGTCCAAATCATAAGAGATGCAAAAAGCAGTTTTTCTTGGAAGGAAAAGAACTGAGAATTTAGACAACCCTATAGGGTCACTATAAGTTAGAATTGACTCAGTGACAATGGGTTTGGTTTTTGGTTTTTAAGAGAAACACTAGTCATGGTCTCCAATTTGCCATAAGACAGAAACTAAGACATTACTCTGTAGACTAGAGCCAAACTTTCAGAACCAAATGAAACAGAAAGCACATAAACTCACTGATCTGTGAGGTACACTCAAAGACCAGGCTCATACAATACCATGTAACATAATAACCCAGTTTCTTAACATGTATACAGCAATTCTTTGGTAACATCAGCCCCATTCAACAGAAAAATAGGTTCTATATTAAAACTTATTAACTTGTTACAGTCTTAGATAGGGGGTTCTCAGACCCTCCAACAGCCCTGAGCATCAAAGAAAAGTTCCCTAAAGAGGAAAGAAAAGGTAATACAAATGGGAGCTAATTTTCCCGAAGTGGAAGGGAAAAAGAACAGATGGAAACTCATTTTCCCAAAGTGATCACTGAAATTCCAAATTACTTGTAGTACATTCTAGTATATATAAGGAAGACCAAAGAAGAATTGATGCCTTTGAATTATGGTGTTAGCAAAGAACACTGAATACACCATGCACTACCGGAAGAACAAACAAATCTGTCTTAGATGAAGTACAGCCATAAGTCTCCTTAGAAGCAAGGATGGCAAGACTTTTTCTCACGTACTTTGGACATATTATCAGGAGAGGCTAGTCCCTGGAGAAGAGCATCATGCTTAGTGAAGTAGAAGCTCACTGAAAAAGAGGAAGACCCTCAATAAGATGGATTGACACAGTGGCTGCAACAGTGGGCTCAAACATAGCAACAACTGTGAGGATGGTACAAGACCGGGTAGTGTTTCATTCTGCTGTATCTAGGTCACTATAAGTCAGAACTGACTTGATGGCACCTAACAACATCATAGTCAACTTATTGTGTTTTTGAACATGAACTCCAAACTAGCATCCCAGTAGGTGAAATCCAGGCTCATTTATCAAGGGCGTTAAGAATAAGTTGAAACTTTCATCTCCTAGAGTCAAATAAAATTCCTAGAAGGGTTGGAAACAGCTTTCCCATGCAGCCCATGACGTTTGGTTAGCTCAGATAATTCAGGGTGAAGCCCATTTAGGAATATGGAGTTGAAAGTTCTTTCAGCTCCAGGTTCTGTTAGATTTAAACTCAAGTGTTTAGGAAAAGTTTGCTCAAGCAGTTCCTATAATTATACTTTGGTCCAATCTATTTTCTTAGGAAAAAACATTGGGGATCTGTGCTGGAGGCATTGGCTTTTATAGCTAATGACCTTTCCAGGTGTTTACAGATAGTCTTTTCCATCCATTTCAAGTCTCTCCTGGTCCTACTAGTGTATTTATTAATTACTAAATTCCTGAAAGAAACTTTGAGGATCTTTATAAGGTTTAGGAAATTCCTTTACAATCACATGAAGCTCTGCTTTAGACCAAAGAGTAAAGGAAACCTGAGGAGGTTTGTAGTCTCCTCCGGGTATCTTATTTTAAAAGACATTTCTGGGACCACATCAATAACTGATTTCTCTAACTGTTTTTTAGAAGGTTCCTTGGTGGTAGAAAGGGAGTTCAGAAAGGGTATTAGTAGAGGATTAAGAAGGTAGAGAAGGATATAGTCACCTGGCAAAGGGGCAGAAGGAATGGGGGAAGGAGAAATACAGCAGGCACCTGACATTGCATTTCCTTTAGTTGTTTGGTCAATTTAGAAATGCTATCTTGCATAGAGACAATTTTACTTTCTTGACATCTTTTTGAGACTTCTAAATACCAATCAAAAATAGGTGTCCCGTTGTATTTGCTGATTTCAGGAGCCTTTATTTCCTAATTAGCCGAGCAGAAAATATATTTTATTTAGCTCAAAAGAGTCCCATAACAGGCACTGATTTTCTAAACTGTCTCTGGTAAAGGCATGCCAATGACCCAAAAAAAGGTGGATGTGAGGGCTAAATTGTCAGCTGGAGTGCCTGAAGGCAGTCCCACCAAGTCCTTAGAGCTAGCATTCCCCATTTTACTAAAACAGTGAACTGCATGTGTGGTGAAAACCTAAATGTGCATTGAAAGAAAAATAGGTGAGTTCAAAATTAATGGGCTGAGACTTTAATCCTCCCAAAGTCTGTGTTCATCAGACTTGGGAGTCTTGTGTTAACAGCCACACCGAACTTACTTTGACAATGAACCCTTCAAAACACTTAGAGCAAGCTGAAAATGAAAGTAGAAAAGAAAGTCAATGATAAATCTTGAAGAACTCAATGCAAGGAAGTGAAGCTCAATTCAAGAGGCCTTTTCCCTGGGATGACTCCCCGGCATCCGTGGAGACAGAAGAGCTTCAGAGCTCGCGCTTGGTAGCAAAGCTTCAGGTCCTTGATTAATTTAAATACATGAATAAGAGGAGTTTTACAGGGTGGTCAGGGAGTAATTATCTTAAACATTTCCTGAGGGATGCTGAAGGGATTCCTGATAAGAGTCTTGTGTTTCAAGACCCTCCCTTAGGAACATTCTTAGTTTAACCACACAGGAAAAACATTTCCTTTGTTATGTACTTAAGTCTGTCTAAGGACTTGACAATTTCAGGGGGAATTGTTTGTTATGTACTTAAACCCTGGTGGTGTAGTGGTTAAGTGCTACAGCTGCTAACCAAAGGGTCGGCAGTTTGAATCTGCCAGGCACTCCTTGGAAACTCTATGGGGCAGTTCTACTCTGTCCTTCAGGGTCGCTATGAGTCGGAATCGACTTGACGGCACTGGGTTCTGGGTAGGTACTTAAGTCCCACTAAGGATTTGACTGTTTCAGTGGAAATGAGCAAAAGGTAAGACGGAGTTAGGGCTCAGGCCTCAGCTGGTCATTCTGATATGAGTCAGCGCTCTCCACTTTGGAACTCTCACACAGTGCGGCTCATTGTAACTTGAACATGTCGTAAGTCAGGACTACCTGTAGAACAAAATGGGTGCCTTTAAAGACCAAAAAATTATTGTGTCACATTTTGGAGACTAGGAGTCCAAATTCAAGGCATCATCAGGACCATGGTCTCTCTATCAGTTTTAGGGGAAGATAGATGTATCATCACATGGTTTCTTCCCCCTATGTGTCTCTATTCTGTGTCTGTTTTCCCTTTTTATAAAAGACCACTCAGAAGGAAACAGTACCCATCCTACTCTGGTATGAGCCTGTTAGCTAATAACATCTCCAACGAAAGAGCCTATTTCCAAACAAGATCACATTCACAGGTACAAGGGTCAGGACTTCAGTGAACCTTTTTTTTTTTTTCTGGGGGGGGCACAATTCAATCTCTAATAACCAGTATAATAATTAGGTAAGAAACTTACTGAGATGGGAGTACAAAGAAAAATAATGAAGGCAGTGGTATTGATGATAAAGAAAAGGGGTCAGGTTAAACACGTATTAAGGAGGTAGAATTTATAAGATTTAGAGATCAACTGAGTTTCACTGAATGTAGGAGATGGAGCAGTCTAGGTTGTATTCCAATTTTCTGGCTATAGAGTGGTTGATAATGTCATTTGCTAAAGAAATAAGTACCAGGGAACACTTGGGAGAGCTACCTGCAAAGGTGAAAAATTTAGACCCGAACAGGTTGAATTTGAGGTTTTTATGGGACATTTTATTGGTGATGGTTAGTAAGAATTTGAATGTGTAAGTTTAGCTGAGGATCACTATGTGAGATACAGAGTGATATGGGATCCATCAGATAGCGGAGAGTATTTCGAGTTATGGGAATTATGCAGGGAAAAGTTAAAAAAAAAAAAAAAATTTCTGACACTGCTGTCTTGAAAACAGTCTATTTGACAGTTTGACCTGTGGCTAAAAAAAAAAACTAGTGCCATCGACTGTGGCTAGCATGTAGAAATTTGGCTTCTGAAAGGTCTCCTGTTAAGGTGATTTCACTGTGCCTAAAGTGTTTACACAAAAACGTGTTGATGGTGAATACATGCATGCCTTCTGGGAGTCTGGAATTTTAGTATTTGACAGGTAGATGATGCCTCCGTTGCCAGCCTCCAATAAAAAACCCTAAACTTTGAGTTTCAAATTGGCTTCCATGGGCATAAATGTTGCCCATGCATAGCTTCATTTTTCCTGCTGGAGGGAGACCGCCCTCTATGTGACCTCTCACAGGAAGGAGCAAATATAGGAAGCTTGAACATGGATTCCTGCAGGTTCTTTCTTTGTCTCTTTCCCTTACAAATCTGCCTGTATATCCTTATCATCTTATGGGTAGTAAATGCTAGCAATGAATACAACTATATGATGAGTCCTGTTAGTTCTCTATTGAATTACCAAATATGTAAGTGGTCTTCAAGACCTTTGAAAAAATAATACACAAGATTATCCCATGGGGGAAGAAACCAGATTTCATTGGGTTTAGGAGTGCACAGTCATTAAGCAGGCATGGGTCGATAACAAATATCTTCTCCAAGAACTTGGTGTTAAAAAAAAATTGGGGAAAGTAACAAAAGAAGATACGTGGCTCAGAAGAATTTTAGAGTCAGAGTCCAAAAAGACTTGAATATGCCTGTGTGCTAAGGAGAAGAAGAAATAGAAAGGGAGAAGGTGAAATACAGACTAGAGACCAGAGAAGAGACCCATTAGAAGAGGTAGGAAAGGTAAAATTCAGAACAAAAGGAGCATATTTTGCCCAAAATCCAAGGAGGCCAAGCCTTACACAGAGCTAAGTGTGACAGTTAATTTTATGTGCCAACTTGGATGGGTTACAGTGCCCATAAAACACTAGTCTAGATGGTGCTATGAAGGCATTAACATGGGATTGATATTAACAGTCAGTTGACTTAAGTAAAGAAGATTACCCTCCTCAATGTGGGTGGGCCTCATTTAATCAGTGGAAGGCCTTAAGAGCAAAAAACTGAGGTTTCTCAAGGGGGGAAGAATTCTGTGGAGCTTCCACAATGCCACCAGCCTATGGGTTATGGGCTTGCCAGCCCCCACAGTCATGTGAGCCAATTCCTTAAAATAAATAAATCTCTTGACATAGATATTGACATAGACATAGAGATATGTTAAATGTCAGCTAATATAACCCTCAACAACAGAATTATTACTTTTATAACATTTAGAGCATTGTCTTCTAATATTTGCAAAAACTTTCTAGAGGTGGGGAGGACACAAACAGCCATTGTTTGCTGGAAACACTTGTTAAAAGATAGAGTTCCTTAAGCCTTTGTTTTCTGGCTCTCATACCTACCACCTTTCCTTTTTACCATCACCTATCAGCCCTTTAGTCACTACTTTAGTCATTGAAGCCTCTCAGATTTGGCTCAAAGTCTTCTGCCCCAGTTTTAATGTTGACATAATTCCAAGAAGTTTCAAAATCAATGTAAAAGCCTAACCCAAATTTTTTTGATAACTTTTTCTTAACTTTAATGACCTTAGCACCTTTCTTCCTTAACTCTGTCTTCCACCCAGATATTCAAAAGAGAATTCTCGAGTCCACTCAGATTATTTTATCTTATATTTAAATAGATAACTAACTTGATCAATTTTTTTCATCTCACTTCCCTCAAATCCATCACTTTCCCCACTTCTCACTGTTATCTAAGTAGTTCAGAAACTCATCAGCCCTCGCCTGATCTAAGTGAAAATAACCTCCTGATAATACTCTAAACCTCTTCCTTCCAATTTTTCCTGTAGTCTAATTGCAAATATTCATAAAATCCTTTAATTATTGCTCATCATCTACAGAATAACAACAAACTCATTAAAAATACATCCATAGCTACTCGATCAAAGAAGAATTGACGCCTTTGAATTATGGTGTTGGAGAAGAATATTGAATATACTGCCAGAAGGCTGGCAAAGGAATGAACATACCTGTCTTGGAAGAAGTACAGCCAGAATGTTCCTTATAAACAAGGATAGTGAGACTTTGAGTCACAACCTTGGACATGTTATGAGGAAGGACTAGTCCCTAGATAAGGACATCATGCTTTGTAAAGTAGAGGGTTGGCAAAAAAGAGGAAGACCCTCAATGAGTTGGATTGACATGGTGGCTGCAACAATTGGCTCAAACATAACAATGATTGTGAGGATGGCACAGGACAAGGCAGTGTTTCGTTCTGTTTGTACATAGGGTCACTGTGAGTTAGAACTGACTGGACGGTACCTACCAACAACAACAGCAACAGCTCCTAATGTTATGACTTCTTTATAACCAGCATTGTCACTTATCATTCTCTAGCTTCAACATCATATTCCAGAAATGTGTAATACCTGAAGCATTCAACCCTTCCATGTCCTGTACATCCATATCTTCACATATGTTCTGTCTCTACCCAGAATGTCCTCCCTTTCTTTCTACCAGAGACCAGTTAACTTTATGGGGAATTTCTGTTCATCTTTGAAGATTCATATTAATCATAACTCCCTCCAGCAAGGATTCCTTGATTGTTCTAGGCTAAGGTGATCATGTCCTCCTTTGTACTACCACTGTGTTTTAAGCACACCTCTGTTGCTATAAAAAAACAAAACCCATTGCTGTCAAGTTGATTCAGACTCATAGCGACCCTATAGGACAGAGTAGAACTGACCCATAGGGTTTCCAAGGAGCAGCTCATAGATTTGAACTGCTGACTTTCTGGTTAGCAGCTGAGCTCTTAGCCACTGTGCCACCTGGGCTCTATTGCTGCAGATACCATATTTTATTAAATTTGGCAGTCTTCAAATTTAGTCTCCCCCTCTAAATTCTAAGGGCTTTGGTGTAAAGTTTTTTGTGTTCTTATTTGCATCCCCAATGTCTCACCATTATTGCTGCCCAACCAATGTTTGCAGAATCAGGAGATGAACGGATGGATGACTTTAGACTGAATTTTGCTTTAGGAATATAGTAAATGTGACAATTGTTTTGACAAAGGAAGAACAAAAACAGCAATATTTGCTTTTATAGAGAGAAAAGTAATGAATAAAATATAATTATGATATTCTTGTACCCCCAATGACTAGATAAATTAAATTAAAAGAGAAAATATGTAATATTGTTATATCCATTCATGTGAAAGAATCAATCAACAAACATTCCCTCGAAACAGGATAACAGCTATAACAGTAGATAAAATGGAATTTTCCTATGGAATAGAAACCAGCCACAGTAAAATGATTCAATATTTTTAACTAGATAAAAGCTTATATTTATGTAATGCTCAGAAAGTCACAAGTTCCCTACCCTTTCACTTCAAAGGAAATTATGATTGTTATCTGACTTGATATTAAATGAACAAGGAAAGTTTTAGTTTAAGAGCAGTCACAAAACAATATCCAAAGGAAAGCTTGCGTATCAGTTTTAAAATAAACTTCTATGAAACTACAAAATAATCCTCTTTCAAATAGCCAAGACACCAAAGAGGAAATTGAAGATACAGCTGTGAACTTTTCTTCATAATGTCAAATCTATGCCCCAATGTTAATAATGGAGATAATAATAAACTTGTAATTGACTTTAAAAACATATGACTTTAGCTGAATATTACTGTAAATCATCGAGAAATGACTATAGCTTGGTCTCCATTATGCTCCAAGGATTATCAATGCAAACATGTTCACTTCAATACCGTACCTCCACTAAGAACCCATTAAACAATAATGTTTAACATTTTTTATCAATCTAAAGTTTCAAATTTTTTGGTATTTTAACATTTCTGGAAAAAATGCATATAAAGATTGATGTGATGGCATAGTTTCATTGACAGAGCTCATTAAATTTTATTATAAAATAACAGTGCAGCTCATAATACACGAGGGTCTCAGATATTAGAACACATAAGGTTACGTGGCCAGTATGTGTAGTATTTGACTATTTTTTTTTACCATCAGGTGAGTTTGTGATAACGAAACTAAAAATAATAATTCCCATTTTTTCCTCATCTCATAACAGAGAATATATTTCATTTTTTCTAGGTGCGCCAAGAAAAAAGCTCAAATAAAGTAAAAAAAAAAAAATCTCCACCAGGAAAAAACACTTGAAAAATGTCTTACATTTGAATTTCTAGTCACCATTTGAATGCTGCTGCTCTTGTGTGCCCTCAGGTGAATTAGGACTCATAGGACCCTGTAAAACAGAGTAGAACTTCCCCATACGGTTTCCAAGGCTGTAATCTTTATGGAAGAAGACTGTTGCATTTCTCCCCCCCCCACCCCCCCCCAGAGTAGCTGGTAGGTTGAAACCAACAACCTTCTAGTTAGCAGCCAAGTGCTTAACCTTTGTGCTACGGGTGTGCCTTACCATTCATCGTGATCTAAAAATGATTAATCCCAGGAAAAATCCATCTGGATAAAGCTGTCTCCAAATCAAAGACAGTCATCACTGCTGATCAGTACCTATTGCAGCCTCTAAGAAACATTTAGGCTGAGAATTTGATACTGCCTGACTCCCCTCACCTTCAGCCCTAGAAAGAAGATGACTGGTTTTCAAGCTCATTTTCACACTCTTGCTTCCAAGGTTTTGCTCTCATTACAGAGCATGACCCTCCGTTAATTCTCAGAGCCACTCTACTTATTTAAAACACCATGCCATCTTATGCCTTAGCACTTCTTTTAATTACTCCAGCTCCTTGATGTGAACTCTGAAACTTGGTCCCTTCAGTTCTTCTTCCCTCCAATTGCTTCGTGTTCTCGGTTCCCTTTCCTCATCATAGCCTCCAGTGCCCTGGTGCCCCCGTATCCCTTGTCTAGCCATGTCCTTCTGTTTATGAACCAGCTCTGACGTAATATAGACCACACGATCCCTGATTTTTTACTTATTGCTAAAATAATCGTTAATCAGAATTCTCTCCGCCCTTTCCTCCATAATATCTTGTGTTCTCGTTCCCAGCATTTACCTTGGTGCTTGCTTTACATTTAATTATGTAGTTATTTTAGGATTTTTTTCCTCCTACCTCAGATTTAAGCTCCATAAGAACAGCAGCTGCTTCCTGGGCCAAACTATTTTTAAAGGTTTCTTAATAATCTTCTGAAATGTAATTAACAATTTGCTTGTTTGGATATACATTTACAGTTTTTCATTAAAAATGTATTCTGAATAAAGTCTATCTTAATATTTTAGAATTTTCTTTAGAAAGAATTTTCCAAGTATAATATTTATAAGAACTCGTGTTCTTTAAGCTTTTGATACATATTTCCAGATTACTTTCTAAAAAGGGAATAGATATTTAGCTTCCCATCAACTTATCAGACTTTGTCTCATTCTATCCTCAACATCATCCAATAATGAAAATTTAAAAATCCTTCAGTAATTTGGTAGGTTTAAAACATACATATTGCTTTTAATTTGTAATATATGATTTAGAGTTGATTTAAAATTATATCCTAATTATAAATGTATCATTTATACATATAAGAATATAATCAGTTATAATTCTACCTCTGCCAACAGCCTGAGCTTATTTTGCCCATCTTGTCAATTTTTTAAGAAATTTGTTTGCTTCATTTTTAGAGTATTTTCACATTTTACATTTACGTAATATATTTCTCAATTTGTATTGATTTTTAAGGTTTACATTTATGTAACATATTTCTCAATTCTATAACGGTTTTTAGGCATTAAAATTTCTTCCACATCCAGAGATATAGTATACACTTATATTTAACTCAATATAGTTTTATTTGTTAATATTTAACTCTTAAATTCACCAGGAGTTCTTTTTATCTTTTTCATAAAATTCTAACTATTTAGAGTCCAGTCGAAGATGGCAGGTTGAATACAGGTGTTTACCTAATATCCTTCTGAAGCTCTACTGAAATAAGAACAAAGTCATAAAAAATAGTATAAACTCACAAGGATAAGAGAGGGAAACAACAAAATTTTGGAATTTATAAAGCAGATAAAATTAGATAACTAATTTAGCATATTTTCAAAAGCTGATACCCAAACCACCAATTGAAGAATTTTAGATGCACACTACATTACTCTTTAAAACCAAAGAAAAACTTGGGAATAATAGCAGGTATTATTACCAAACAGTGGTAAGACAGAGATATAAATCAGAATACAAGGTTAAAAAAAGCTCTACTTAAATAATTACAGTTCCAGGTTCCGTGTACGACTGTCCATCTCCCTACCCTGGCATTTTCTCTCTGGATAGGGTGAATCAGAGCAAATCTCTACTGGGGGCCATAATGCAGAGTTGAGGGCAGATGGGCCCCATAAAAACATGAAGATTATGGGGTTTTCTACATATTAAATGGCAAGGCCCAAGCTCCCTTCTGGTACACAGCTCCCAGAATTTTGGCACACTGTATTAATCCCTTCAGGCAGGAGACCAACAAAACAATTTCCTCTGGTCAGTCTGACTAACTGGAGAGATGAAAACCTAAAGATACTGACAGTAATTGTACCCTCAATTGAACTACCTTGTCAGGTCATTCTCCAGGGAAAATTACTTATCAACCAGCTCCGTAGGGGTTCACTCTTAAATATGACTGGACAATCAAGGGTCAGGAAACATTAGATGGGAAGCCTGGAGATTTAAAGAGGAGAAAGAACCAAAGAGATATTTGAAAGAAACACATATGATGCCAAAAAAAAAAAAAAAATTAAATCCATCATTAACATCAATCAAAAGATAAGGTAGTACATCTCTTTTTGGTTCTGTTTTTGTCTTTCAGAGAAAAAAAAGAGTGAGCAAGCTGTGGAAATTGACAACATGATAGCAGAAATGAAAAACTAAGCAAAAAGGAGGGAACATAAACTTGAGAAAATATCTTAGCAAGTTTAACTAGAAGAAACATAGATGGAAAAGAAGACTATTAGAGAATCGGTCCAGAAGTTATATCACCTAAGTAACAGAAGTTCCAAAAAGGGCAAACAAAAAACAGAGGAAAAGAAAATGCCAAATAAATGCATCAAGACATATTCCCATATCTGAAGGATATTGTTGTTGTTGTTGTTAGGTGCCCTGGAGTCAGTTCCGACTCATAGCGACCCAATGCACAACAGAACAAAACACTGCCTGGTCCTCCACCATCCTCATAATTGTTGCTATGCTTGAATCCATTGTTGCAGGATTGAAGAATACGAATGGCCAAATGTAAAAAATCCACAATGTGTCAATATCAAGGGTGAAAACAAAGAGGATCTACAGCAAGGCATTTCATAATATTTCATAACACTAGGAATAAAAGAAAAAATTCTGGAAACTATCAAAGAAGGCAAGCACAAGCAAAGAATAAACTGGGAATTAGAATTTCACCAGACTTCTGAAAATCAATACTGGGAGTAGGAAGACAATCAAGAAACACCTTCAAAATCTGAAACAATGATACCTAAACTAGAATTCTATATTAATTCAAATTATCAGGCCAGTATGAGGAAAAAAATAAAGACATTTTAGATATGCAAGGCCTCAGAAACTTCACCTGCTATGCACCCTTGCTCATAAATTACTAGAGTTGCTCCATCAAAAAGAGAGAAACCCAGGAAGAGTATACTGTGGCATGTAGGAAGTAAAGGCTATAATATGGCAGAAAAGAGAAGGAAATCACACAAAAGGTAGTGAAGGAGAGCCCAGAATGAGTAAAGCCAATCCAAGTCAGAGAAAAAGGCAGAGGATGTTAATAGAGTACCTGCTGGGTTTGAATGCCTTAAGAGAACCTTACACCAATGGCAGAATCTTTGGGAATAAATCAGTGATCCTGCTGCTGTCAAGTTGACTCTGACTCAGTGATAAAAAACTAAGCAAGTGAAAATAATCACAATTATTAACTCCAGGTAAAATGATCATTGCAAAAAAAAAAAAAATGTGGTCCTGATTCTGCTCTGAATAATATTTACATATGTATGATCATTTAAAAATTTACCTAATCAGTAATTATTATACAATGATATTGGGAGGATTGGGGAAAAGATTAGGGAGGGTTGTTTGTGGTTAGGAGTGGAAGGGTGTAAGAGATATATTGTCTCTCAGGGACAGCAAGAAGAAGTGATAAATAATATCCAGAATTGAAAAGAAAGCAAGAAGAGTAACTTAAAGAATTTGATTTAGACATTTTCTTTGGAAAATACCGAAGAAAAAGCTAAGAGATTTAAAAATTATTACCATTGTGGATGGGGAATACGATGGAGGTGCAGGCGTCTCAAGATCAACTGTTCAATGTAAAAAGCTTCAAAGAATGATTTGACTTTTATAAAAAAAATCCACATATGATATTGTTAAAAAAAAAATTTTAATAAAATTTAATATTTAAATTGTTCCAATATCATTTAATGAATTTTTCCTTCTATACTGCCTTTGATGTGGCCAACTCACATACTAAATTACTGTTTCCAAAAAAACCTGTTGCCCTAGAGTTGATTCCGACTCATAGCAACACTATAGGACACAGTAGAACTGCCCCATATGGTTTTTGAGGAGCAGGATTTGAACTACTGACCTTTTGGATAGCAGCTGAGCTCTTAACCACTGTGCTACCAGAGCTCCAATTACTGTTTAGAATATACTTTTTCAAGCTATTCATACAGTTTCATTATTATTTTCCATGGTTATGCCAATATGAGACTATTTTCAAGATGATGATATTGCAATACATTTTAATATCTGGCAAAACTAACACCCCATCAGAATTTTTTCAAAATTTCCCTATGAATTCTTATCTAATATTTCTTAGATAAATGAATTCATTAAAATCTCTCTTAAAAAACATCAATGAGCCTAGTGACCATTTAGCTGGGACCTTCGCATCCTCTGGTCTTTATATCTCACTCACATTGCTCACTTATGATCTTCTAAGGACAAGACATCACCCAGTTTCTCTGTTCCTGCATTTTGGTTTCTATGCATTGTAAATATAAATGACCACAATTAGATCAATAAGTTATGTTCAATTTCATGACAGTCAACCTTAACAGGGGCTACTGCTTCAGTAATTATTTTTTGTTTTTGTTTTAAAAAAAAAAAAAACTCCCTACATCACTTATTCCAGTCTTTTACAAATGTCTCAATTTTCTTATACCAAGTTCTGTCTCAATTACTTTATATTAATGACACTGCCTCATATTCATCAATTTCTATAAATTTATTATTTTTCACTGTATTCTTCATATTGCACCAAAGGAGGGTTCCACCTCTTCTCCGAGATTAACTTTTTCTTTTCATTTTATTCTTCTAAAATTAATCTCAAGTAAATTCAACATTTACATATCGATGTGCTTATACTTCCTCCATAATGCATTTCAAACAATATTCAAGATAATGTAATTCTATGAAAGTCAAGTGGCAGATCTAAATTTTAGAAGAGGAATTTATATGTCAGAGAGCTGAAAAATAATGATAAAATCCTAATTTTGCCTTCTACAGGTTCTACATCATTCAGACCGTGGCAACTTGGCAGGTGGATGAGAACCCCGTTGCCTTCATAGCTCTTCCAGCAGGCAACATTACCCTACAATAGCTGGAAGTCACAAATTCGCAGATGTTGAGTGAAAGGCTGAATTCTGCATATGAGAAGCACTCAGAGCTGGCATAGCACAGATGGGACATAAAAAAAAAGACCAGAGATGAATATGCAATAAAGGAAATCATTGTTGTGTCAAACTGAGATGGAATTAGGACGGATGTGACAATTGTTCAAGAGTAATAATGATTATTTTTATACATATTCTTTACATATTCCTTTAACCTTTAATCTCTTTCTCTTTGATAGTATCAGTCCCATTATGTAAATATATTCAAGTCTTCATATCTTTGGATCCACAGCGAGTAATGAGTTTCTCCAGTTTCACACTGCACGTCAATGATACTTTGAGCCTGAGGGCTCTAATGGCAAGCTTAAATACCAAAATATCTGAGTTGAACACCAAATCACAAATCATACCTGTAGCAATTTAAACATGGGCATTAAAAACAGGACCAAGCTTCATGAAATGTTTCTTGATATATGGATGCCGAGACGTTGGTTTGTAAGAATATTTTTGATAATTTAGCCACATTAAAAGTGTTCAACTGCCCAGATGTAAACACAGACTAGTTCTCTTGTAAAGGTGTTAGTTAAATTTTCACAGAAAAGGAGTAAAATGATACAGCAGTAAAACTTTCATTTTAGGACTATTACCTGACTTTCTTTGGGCCTATTATGAGATCTTTACTAGGTAAAAATCATTTTACTTGAGGGCCTAAAATATCAGCCTGTACTATTTTTGCAGTTCATTTATAAGGTGCCTTTGCACTAAGAGCTGAAATTGCTTGCCCATATTTACTCCATTTTTAGTCAGGAGAGCTCAGGTTAGTCAGTTGCTCAATCATTCTCACTGAAGTAAAATAGCTCAGAATTTGCTTTCTTTTTTTATTTTTGCTGTCCCATAAATGCTGGCTTCATTTTATCCTTTAAACACTGGATGTTTTCCCCAGGCCAAAGTCTAGGCCTAACACAGAGAATCGATAAGATAAATTAAAAAATATTGCTTCACAAAAGTCTCATTCTAACAGGGTTACTTTCTATAGTATGCAATGGGGTTTTAAAGGCAAGTAAGACAGGTAAGTGGAGGTTTAGGTTTCTTCATCATACATACTTTGAGAATCGCCTCAAAAAACCTTGTCTTGAACAGAATGATGTCTTGTCAATCTGAATCATGACTACAGCTGGGGAGTCTAAAGAACAATTGGATTCAAGTACAACTATTAAATTGGGCATGCAAATGGAATAAATATTATGGAGGCACACTGGCATACGACTTTAGGCAATTCAGCACTGCCATGCTGTTCTGGAAACTAGCAACTGGTATACAGCATAAGGCATTCTTTATAACAAAGGCTTTGTGTGGATGCTCATTTATTAATTACTTACACCATTCCCACTTCTAAAATGACTTTGAGGCAGGTTAGTTATAATAAAGATCCATATTAGATGGAAAAAAAAATTAAAACAAGGAAAGAGGAATAGGAGAGTAATGAGAAACTTGGGGGGAAGGGCAGAGTTTTGAAGAGAATAAAAAATTCAGAGAGAAGGAATTATTATACAGAAACCCTAGGCTAAAGATCATGACTGCCATGGAGGACTTCAGGGACTTGTAGCAGCCAATGCAAAAAGAGAAACAGGGTGCTTATCATAGTTTTTGTTGTCTATTTCTAGTAAGCATGCCTGTTTCTGAAGCAAAAAAAAAAAAAAAAAAAAATTAGGCTTTTTTCCTACTACCCACTTTTAAGAGGAATTTGGTCTATAATATCTGCATATAAGGATCACTGAAGATAAAATGATAGTCTTTAAAAAGCAGTCTTATAAAATAGGTAGACATAGTTTTTGTATGGTCATCATATGTAATTCCAACGGCAAAGAAAAACAAAAATAAACAGCAAAGCTGTCGTAACTCAAGAAAATGTATGCCTCAGGTTTTTGTTATGTATCTATAAATGTTAGGACCACACCTGTACACTTCATCAGCAACGTTGTTGTTAGGTGCCATCGAGTCAGTTCCAGCTCATAGAGACCCTATGCACAACAGAATGAAACACTCGCTGCCCCGTCTTTGCCATCCTTACAGTCGTTGTTATGCTTGAGCTCACTGTTGCAGCCACTGTGTCAATCCACCTCACCAAGGGTCTTCCTCTTTTCCGCTGACCCTGTACTTTGCCAAGCATCATCAACAATACCACTTTTAAAGTCAGAAGGATATCGATACGTGATGTAAAGTTATATTAAAAAGCCTGTTGCTGTCAAGTTGATTCCAACTCCTAGCGACCCTGTAAGATAGGATAGAACTGACCCACAAGTTTCCAAGCCAGTAATCTTTATGGAAGCAGACTGCCACATCTTTCTCCCATGGAGCATCTGGTGGGTTCGAACTGCCAACCTTTTGGTTAGCAGCTGAGCACTTAAGTGGTTAAGCGTATCAGTTATATTAACAACTCTTAAAAGCTGTTAAGAACCCTGCTATCTTAACAACTCTCTTTGGTATTCAGAAACGAAAACAAATCATGAGTACCATAAGTAGAAGTATGTGTGCATGTGTGTATACATATGTATGTGTCTGTGTGTACATGCACATATGTGTACAGTATTTTTCACAAATAACACACTGTTTTAGTTATCTAGTGCTGCTATAACAAAAACACCGTAAGTGGGTGGTTTGAAAAAACCAGAAATTTTCTCACAGTTTAGGAGGCTAGAAGTCCAAATTCAGAGCACTGGTTCTGGGGAAGGCTTTCTCACTCTGCTTATGTGTATACAAATAGCCTGAACATGTTACTTTTGATCATAATTCTATACTAAAGATATAAGCCATGGTCAAGAAGTCACAGGTGGAATTTGGTAGTCCCCCAGTAACTGGAAAATAATCAGAACTGTATATTTGTTTTTATTAATTTAAGTTGATAATTATAGCACATTAGCTCAACAGTTGACCTACCAGTGAACACTTTTGGCCTAAATTTCAAGTAACATAAAATTGACACCTACCTTAAGTGAAGTTTCCATGTGATCAGAAATAGAAATTGAAGTCAGCAACACGTTTTTTTTTTTAAAAAAAAGAAAGAAATAGTGTGGTTATGAAAAAACACGCTGGAGTGTTGCATGGTTGGCAAAAAAAAAAAGAGAAACATTTGTTATTTCCATAAAAATACAGTACATATACATATGCATGTGTACGTGTGTGTGTATATATACGCATATATATAGTTAGGAGCCCTGGTGTCACAGTGGTTAAGAGCTCTGCTGCCAACCAAAAGGTTAGCAGTTCCAATCCACCAGCCGCTTCTTGGAAACCCTATGGGGCAGCTCTACTCTGTTCTGTAGGGTCGCCATGAGCCGGAATCGACTCAATGCCAACAGGTTTGTAACTATATGCATGTGTGCACGCGCACACACACACAGATATACAGATATATATGCAAGTTATAACTATAGTTACCAGGAATCAAATTAAAAACTTGTAAAATCAGTAGTCAGAAAGCTTTGAAAGTCTACTCAGTGGAGTTTTACTGTTTAAGTATTTTTCGAATTAAACTGAATGACAATGCAGCACCTCCATAAAGGATGATGAATATACATCAATTCATTTTGATTACCACTACCACACCTAATAGTTAATGAAGCTAAGGAGATAGGGCCTTGTAAGCGATGCCAGGTGTTTCTGGTCAGTGTGTATCATTCTTTACATACTTTAAGGAGAGATCATGTTAATACACAGCTGGAGTAAACTACCTTTTAAACTCAACAAGCCTAAGAAAGGTTTCCAGCTGACATGGCATTTACCAGAGCTGTGTATACTAATCTCTGGAGAATAAAGTAAGCTGTAAAGCATGCTTAAAGGAAAATTTATGTGAAGTGATTTTATTTCTACCTTTTCAGATAGCTATGACTAATTTTTACGTTGTTTTCTCTTAGTTTGTCATTGAATCTTTCTTCTCTTAATATTTAAGCTTCGTGACTGTGAACACATAAATTCTATCCGAAATGCAATCGTCATGAGCCACAGAATTATTTTTTTTCCCAAAGTGATTTAAAATAGTAGAAAATTCAGTTCAGTTTTTTGGGAAAAAATTTAGGTGAAAGACAAGAAAAGCGATGAAAGTAGATCTGGAACCCTGAGCCTCTTAAAGAGTCCATTGCACTTACTTAGATAATGCATAGTGTGAAGTACTTTCATCAGTTTTTTCCCCTAATAATGGAAAATGAGATTCCCCTTTTTCCAGACTATCTTACCGTGGTGGGGAAAGATGTGGCAGTCAGCTTCCGTAAAGATTTACAGCCTTGGAAACCCTAGGGGGGTTCAACTCTGTCCTATAGGTTCGCTATGGCAGTGTGTTTGGGTGTTTTTTTTTTTTTTTTTGGATCTTCGCCTGCACAGACTCAACATTTACTTGTAAGTTTAACTCGAGGAGAAACACAAACGTTTCACTGATTCTTTTTGCTGATATTATGACCCACGTAATGATCTACAGTCATGTATCGCTTAATGTCCACAATAAATTCTGTGAAATAGGGAGTTATGCGATTTGGATGTTATTATATACAGGCAGTCCCCGGATTGCAAACAAGTTCTCTTCCTAAGTCTGTCTTCAAGTCAAATTTGTATGTAAATTGGAACAGTTAAGTACGGTTCGTATCTAACATCAGTTAGTCAAAGATTTCGCTTAGTATATAGTACGCCTTTCTATGCCTCAAAAACATTAAACACTTCCAGATATACTGAAACATCTTTAACATAATAACAATAATAATGTTTTGATGCATGTCACAAAGTAGCACCCGTTTGTTATTATGAACCACTGTATGTATCTCAAATTTTTAATATAATAGGCTTTATAGGGGTTAATTTGTATTTTTGAGTTGTATGTAAGTTGAAGGTTCATAACCTAGGGACAATAGAAAGTACAGTAAGTACAGTACATGCATAAACTAGTAACAGGCATTTATTATGACTATTAAGACATGTATTATAGGTTATATATGCACTGTACCATAGATGCCTGGCAGCACAATCGCTTTGTATACAAGAGACATGAGATACATGTGCTGCGTGTGGGAAGCTGTTGCATTCACTATGTCTGGTTACATCTGCTACGTCCTGTTCTCTGATCAGGATTTCCGAATTCTGTTATAACCTCATGGGACCACGGATGGATATGTGGTGGGAAGTTGCCCAAACAGATGTTATGCAGCACATGACTGGATACGCCCGATCATATTCCTTTCCCAGAGAGAGAAACTAACATAATTGAAAGTTTTGTGCCTGGTACTGTGCTATGTATATTTGCATAATAACCAATTCTGAAAACCACCTTGTGGATTAGGTTTATCCTCATTTTACAAATGATGAAACTGAGAATCAGAGAAGGTTAAATGCTTGTCCAAAGTCACACAGATAAGAAGAGATTGAACTGAGATTCAAACCTATCTGAGACTGTAAAGTCTGCGTTCTTTCTACACATCAACAAAGTAGAATACAAAACCAAATTTCTCCCCCTTATTAACTCATCTTGGAAAATCAAGTATACATTTTCAGTAAAAGCATGAAGTCTAGAAGGAAACCATTAAGTTTTTCACTTGTTGAAACAGTAATTCTGTGCAGCCACCAAATTTGTTGATTACTTATGTATAATTTGTGAAGAATCGAACAACAGAAACAGAATTTCTAAGTATCTTATAAAAAAAGCTCAATATTCTTCAAAAAAATATTATCTTCATTGATGTTCACATGAATTAAAAGAATTGAACTAGTCAATATTTTCAGGAAGCTAACTAATAGTTAAGCATTAGTCAAGGCTGGATTGCCCAATGAGCAAGGTACATACACCCTTACTCGTGCTTACTAATCTGTCATGCACAATTTTACCCATATTTTACCATATCAAAGATGTGGTGAAACCCATCTGAAATTATACTACAGATCAATAAGTAAACACAATTAAGCCCACACATACCTTGCTTACTGTAAACCCATGCATACTTGCTTACTTGTTAATCCGTCCCTGGCACTAGGCCTTCTAAACTGTGGTCTTGACTGTTGTTCACTGATGCATGGTATGATTTATTTATCTTTGAAGAGAACCTTGTTATTCCGAAACTTGTTTATGGAAAAATACTACAGGTTAGAAGATATCACCAGCGCAAAGCCCAGTATCAGTTGTAACAATTATACAGGCAGACACTTGTGTTCCCGCATTCACTTGCCTCAATCACCAGCCCCGTGGACCCTTTGGACAAAAGGAAATTCTCCATGAAAAAGACAAAGTAAGGCACATTTTCACTCACCCTTGTTTTGTTTTTTCCTGTTTTGGTTTTGGTTTTCTTTTTTCACAACACAGATTGATGATTTAGCTTAATTAGATGAGATTAAATTAGCCTTAATCCTATTTTCCAACTGCGAATTTATTTGAAAACTGAGATAAATAGAAGCAAAGCTGAACAAGCCTGTAGCATGAAAACCTCTTTGCACATGGATTTGATATTGAGTAAAAGGGCTAGGACTCTGTTAAGCTGTGTGTCTGCCTTATTTTATAGCATATCAAAGTAGTGTGATGAGTTCTATGCACTCCATTTCCCTACAGTGTGTAAGGAACCATGCACTTCTCCCTAGACACAAACACGTTCTTCTCCAGGACTCAGTTATTATTTTTGCTTGATAAGTTTCAAGTAATGGGAACAGACATGTGAAAATGTTTTCTCTACCCAATGGCTAATAACTTTTAAAAAAATCAGAAATTTTCTTGATTTGGAAATTATATAAAACCAAAACAAGAGAAATACCTGCTTAACTGAAAGAGCTGGAGGGAGAATAAATGTATATGTAAAAAATGACTAGCACAATAACCGGCATATAAACAGGCATATAAATGAATCTTTTTTTTTTCTTTCCTCCTCTACAGTTTTAGAATTATCAGATATATTTTAGTTGTTTGTATTTTAATCTCCTGTGTCCTGGGAGCAGGAGACTTGTTATTTCGTCTTTGCTTTCCCTATGTCTAACTTGGCATTTATATATAATAGGTTCTCAATAATCATTCATTGACTAAATTAATTAAACTTAAATAAAAGCCCTTAATTAGACACAGTCTGTTGCTCACAAATTATACTTCAATAAAGTTGATAAGAAAACAAATGAAAACTAAGGTGAAGACATAAAAATATTGTATTCAGCTCAGACAGCATCTCAGGGAGCCAGAAATTAAATTATTTCCTGGTCTATTTCTAGAGTACATTATTTCCACTGTGCTTAGGCATCAGACACTGTGCTACATTGTTTAAATATAAACTGAATTCAACAAGAATTTCATATTCAAAGTAAATAAGATCTAGGAATGTAAAAGCAAAACCAACCAGTATAAAATATATAGATAGTCCCATACATTGACGATTAGACTGGATTTTCTCTTGGAATAATGTCTTTCCAATATATGCAAAAAAATTAGTGACATACAGAATTCCAAAATAGACCTTTTCAAGCTTTATAGAATTTGTTTTCACTCACCATCCAAATATGTAGACAGAAAGCATTTTTCTATAAAATAGGAGTCAGGAGGTCCCATTAAATATTTACATAAATCTCTTTGATTTATGTGAATGTGTTACTTTTGCAAATAAAATTGTACTCTATTAAAGAACAGACTTGATTTGAGACACGCTGTGTTAAACTGTTGAATGTTAGAAACCCATTACCTGCTCTCAAAACAGCAAGGAGAAAAACTGGCAACCTGATCAGAATATTGCAGCTAGTATAGACTGATTACGGCATACTGGCACCCACCCATGATAAAAGATTTTAAATTACAGTAACATCCATTTATTAAACTGTTTACTCTCAAATGGACAGGTGGAATATAATTAGTCATCTCACCATGTGGCAGCAACTCCAATGGACAGGATTAATATTACGGACTGTATATACCATTATACATGCAAAACAACCACTGTTGTAAATAGCTCCCTTTTGCCCTAAAATGCTTCACAATTTGATAAGTAAAACACTTGAATGTTTAAATAACACACCATCTACAGAGAGACAACATCGCAGAAGCACAAACTGTAGGAATAACAATGTCAGAAACATCAGCCCTTCAGTTTTTAATTGGTATGTAAAATAGTACAACGGAATAATGGTTTTAATTATATAAAATGAGTTCATGTAATTACTGGGAGAGTGTGCCACTTCAGAAAGCATGTACAAATCCAAGGTCCTTAAAAAAATGGACAATGTCCTCTTGTACTAAAGCTCCTAAGCAATCATGTTGTCTTAATGACTAACAGTAACCAAGTGAATTGTTTTTGATAGTTTAAAGGTAGTACAAATACCAAACCAGAAGTAAAGTAAAGCAAAATAAGCACTTGGCTTAATATAAACAAGAATAATCAGAGATAGTGGCTGCAGCTCCCAGTGTGAAAACCTGTATAGAATACATTCTATGCTGTATAGAATACAGTCTATTGATTCTATATTTTACCATGTGTCCTGGTCACCTGCTGCTGCTATAACAGAAACACTGCAAGTGAATGTCTTTAACAAAGAGAAGTTTATTCTCTCACAGTCTAGTAGGCTTGACATTTGAATTCAGGGCGCCAGCTCCAGAGGAAGGCTTTCTCTCTCTGTTGGCTCTGGCTGTCATCAATCATCCTTTGGTCTGGGAGCATCTCCATGCAAGAAGCTCAGGTCCAAAGGTTCACTACGCACTCTGCTCCTGGTACTGCTTTCTTGGTGGTATGAGGTCTGATGGTTTCTCTGCCTTTATGTCTCAAAAGAGATTGGCTTAAGACACTACCCAGTCTTCTAGATCTCATCAATATAACTGTCACTAATGCATCTCATTACGTCATAGCGATAAGAATATACAACACATAGGGAAATCTCATTGAATGACAAAATGGTGGACAATCACAGGATACTGGGAATCATGGCCTAACCAAGTTGACAGATATTTTGAGGGCAAACAATTAAATCCATGACACCATGTTTTCTGATTTAGAATATTTCTAAATTACTTGAAAAAGTGTTTTTAATGAGCATTTTAAAGTATTTCTTAGATACCAAGTTTGTAGCGAGCTCTTCCCCTCAAAGAAGTTGTGTTATCTACTTGAGGGAGAATTCTAGAATGAAGCTCTTGAGTCCAGAGCATATCAACCTGGCCCCCTGAAACAAGGCTTCTGCTGAGAGGCCAGCAGAGTTAAAAGGAAAGGAGTAAACCAAGGATATGGAACTTGTAAAGTATAGTAGTTAGATGTAAATTACAGCCCAAACAAAGTAGACCAGGAGCCACAAGGCAAATGAAGATGGCCATCAGCTAGGTTAAACAGATGTAAACTGGTGGTCTTCTTTGGCTGTCATCCTGGAGTTCATCACACCTTCCTGTATTTGCTGCATAAAACTATGTCTCAGAGTAGTAATTACTTGCCTAAAATTTGGTTTTTGACTAGACTCAGTAGCATAGCACCCATGTCTTCTGTCATATGTAGAAGTTAGATAATCATTTGATGAATGAAGAAATGGTAAGGATTTGGGGGTACAAGAAAGTGGGTCACTTTGATCCTAGTGGATGAAAATGGTTCCTGAGCTATACAAGCAGGGAGTATCTATAGTACAGTTCAGGAAAGAGCTCTAGCAGTATGTTCACTATTGTACTGTAAGGAGAGAAGTGTCCTTCTAAAGAATGTTTAATTACGTAGATGGTGTACCAACAGATAACTGAGAACAAAGAAGTATGTACAAAGATAGCTAGGGCAGTCTTTCATTCACTTCATGCATTCAGGGTGTACTAAGTGCCTTCTTGGACCCATAGTACTGTAACATACATCAAACATATAGAAAAGAACTCAAAAGAAAGCTAGATATTTAAATATGAATAACTAATTTTGGTCTTATAGGCAAGTAAAATTGTGCTGAGGATCATTCAAAAATGGCTGCAGCAGTACAGTGATAAGGAGCTTCCAGAAATTCAAGCTAAATTCAGAAGAGGACATGGAATGAGGGATATTATTGCTAATGATAAATGGATCCTGACTGAAAGCACAGACTACCAGAAAGATGTTTACCTGTGTTTTATTGGCTATGCAAAGGTATTCGACTGTGTGAATCATGACAAATTATGAATAACATTGTAAAGAATGGAAATTCCAGAACACTTAATTGTGCTCATGAAGAGCCTGTACATAGATCAAGAGGCAGTCATTCAAACAGAACAAGGGGATACTATGTGGTTTATAGTCAGCAAAGGTGTGCATCAGGGTTGTATCCTTTTACCATACCTATTCAATCTGTATGCTGAACAAATAACCCAAGAAGCTGGACTCCATAAAGAAGAATGTGGCATCAAGATTGGAGCAAGACTCATTAACAACCTGTGTTATGCAGATGACACAATCTTGATTGTTGAAAGTGAAGAGGACTTGAAGCACTAATGAAAATCAAAGACACAGCCTTTCGTATGAATTACACCTCAACATAAGGAAAACAAAAATTCTCACAACTGGACCAATAAGCAACTTTATGATAACCAAAAAAAATGGAGAAAATGTTGAAGTTGTCAAGGATTTCATTTTACCTGGAACCACAGTCAACATCCATGGAAGCAGCAGTCAATATATCGAAGATGCAGTGCACTGGGCAAGTTTGCTGCAAAAATCTCTTCAAAGTGTTGAAAAGCAAAGATGTCACCTTGAAGACTAGGGGTGCCTCACTCAAGCCATAGTGTTTTCAGTCACCTCATATGCATGCCAAAGCTGGACAATGAATAAGGAAGAATAAAGAAGAATTGATGCATTTGAATTATGGTGTTGATGAAGAATATTGACTATACCATGGAATGCCAAAAGAACAAATTTGTCTTATAAGAAGTACAGCCAGAATGCTCCTTAGAAGCAAGACGGAGAGGTTTCGTCTCAAATGTTTTGGACATGTTATCAGGAGGGATCCATCTCTGGAGAAGGACATCATGCTTGGTAAAGTAGGGGGTTAGCGAAAAGAGGAAGACACTTAAGGAGATGGATTGACACAGTGGGTGCAACAATGGGCTCAAGCATAACAATTGTGAGAATGGCACAGAATAGGGCAGTGTTTTGTTCTGTAGTACATAAGGTCTCTGAACTGCCAAGTTTTGCAGACTTCAGTTTTATTTCCTTACTTTTTTAGAAAACAATTTTAACAATTACATTTATAAAGGTTGATACAAATTACCTGAAAAATTTAATAAGAACTCCTTTTTTTGTCACAGAAAGGAATGAAAAAATGATCAGCTATCTAGCAATTCAATGATATAATCTTCATGGTTGATGTATTTTCTAATTGTGAGTCAAAATTTAGGTGAAATACAAAGACAATATTATTTCTCCTATTTGATGTAGTTATAAGTGCATTTTCTATATTTAATATGTGGTCATTTACTATTCCATAGGCTCAGAGAATAAAACTCTGAAAATTTTTAAATGTATTACTTAAACAACCATTTATGTCTTTAATAACTGTAATTTTGTTTTTAATCAGTAATCTTAGCTTGCAATCAAAGTCTCTTCAGGAATTTTCAGATAATAGTATTTTAAAATAATAATGTTTCATCTTATAAATTAAATCTCTCTAATATAAGCTAATCCAAGCACACCAAATATTTATGAACAAATATATGAAGAGCTGACTCATAAAATATTGGCAGGGAGAGGAGGAAGGTGGGAAAAACTGTTTAAAAGATCTTACTGAAACAATATGTTTGTATCTTCCTGCTTTACTGTTCTTCCTTTGTTCTCTATCATAAAGATCCATTTTATTGCTTGATTTCTTATGGTATGTGCTTCCATTGAAGCGTGTAAGTTTCACACTTGGATATAAATCAAACTCTTAAAGTTGGGTTTGTGATTAAATTGAGCTCTCCTCTCACATTCCTTAAGTCATTCCCAGAGAGTAAAATTTTCAAAATCACAGCCTTGGAATAGATTTGAGAGCAGATATTACAACTTGCTCCATTTAGAGAAGAGAAAATAGAAAGCAAATGTATGTAGGTGATGTGTCTTTAACAGCACAGCACTTAAATGTCAGAAAATGGAATGGACCCAGGAACCCTGATGTGCCACCCAGTGGACTTTCAAATGCCACAATATTTCAAAAGGTGTGGCAACTTGTCAGACTTCAGACAAATAATAAAACCAGAAAAAAGAAAAAAAAGTTGCCATTGAGTCAATTCTGACTCATAGCAACCCTATAGGACAGAGTAGAGCTACCCCACAGGTTTTCCATGGAGCAGCTGGTGGATGTGAGCTGTCGACCTTTTGGTCAGCAGCCAAGCTCTTAACCACTGCGCCACCAGGGCCCCAGGTAATGACGACTTAGAAATCAGATTCCCTAAAGTCATTTTTCCTTAAATCTGTGACCACATATCACTTTTGAAGTCAATGGGTCTTTTTTTTTTCTTAATGGAAGGTTGGCAGTTAAATAAACGTAGGGATCTTCCTTCTACTAAACAGGTAGGTCTGTAACAGTGTCCACAAAACCAAAACCAAACGCATCGCCGTCAAGTCAATTCCAATTCATAGTGACCCTGCAGGACAGAGTGGAACTGCCTTATAGACTTTCCAAGGCTGTACTCCTTATGGAAGCAGACTGCCACATCTTCTTCCTGTCGACCTTTCAGTTTCAGCCAAGCGTTTGACCATTGTGCCACCAGGACCCTTTTAGCAGTGTCTACGAAGGACTAATTATAACAGGGGTGGTTCATCACTCACATACACACATATTCAGTATCCATCCCTTCTAATTTCATTAACAATGACAAAGGAAAGGCATAGCATGAGCAGTGGGTGCCTGAAGAAAGAAAAAATGACTGAAGAAGGTAATTATTGTGCTACTTAGGCAACTATGGAAGATGGGTTGTTTTTACTTACCTAACTTTTTTTTTTTTTTTTTAACATCTCCCTTCCTCTAGTAAAAGACTGCTAAATTTCCTGGAGACTCATCCATCCCCAACTCTTAATCCACATGATTCACAGGCTTATCTGACTCCTAGCTGTAAAAGTAGACATGTGACCGAGGCCTTACCCACTGTGATTAATTTAGTAATGGGCACATGACCCCATACGGATTGACAAGATAAATCCGAAGACCATGTAAGGATCTCTAAAGAAAGATGCACTCTCTTTCCATTAAGTATGCTGAGCTGGTAGGATGTGCTGTATTTTTATATGTTTGTTTCCCAACTACAGCCCCACCTCCCCAGATATTTTTATAATTATGCTATGCTCCTTCTTATTTTATTTTATTTTTTTACTGCAACATGCCAGACCTCTGTTCAAAATAAAGGGGAGCCTGCCCAAAAATAAAACCCACACAATGAAAAGCAAAGTTTAAAGATCGAGACTCTCTCTCTCTGTTTATCTTTCTTTCACCTGCAACTGAAATGGTCCAGACAAATAAAAAGGCTCCTTCGTAGGGGCCTAATTTAATAACAGGAAATGACTTAGGCTTCAGAGACATTTCGGCCCACGGTATAGTTTCTTAAGACAAGAGAGAAAACAGACTTTTACCAGGGCATCAAAGCTGTATGTTATTCAACAGCCTACACTGAGCATTTGAGTCTCCCAAATATATGCCATGGGATATGGGAATTCAAATAAAGCATGGCATTTTATGTTTCAGGAAACAAAAAATTAAATTAAAAAAAGGACATAAAGAAAACTCCTAGAAGAACAAACCAGTTAAAAATTAATTTGACATTGCATGTCAGCATGTGATTTTGTTAAATAAAAGATCAAATACAACAAAAGAGAAAAAATCAAAACCCTGACATGCTGTCTCGGTAGTTTGCTGCTCTGGCTCACCATCAAAGATGTTTATTTGCTCTAGAAGAAAAAATCCACTGCAAGATTAAAAACTGACTATAAATTACAAAAGTATCCACCCAGACGTGTATCACGTAACAACTTAACAGAGGCAAAAAAAAAATCATCTATCAATTTAAATACAAGCATTTTGTTTGGGTTAAT
The DNA here is from genome assembly GCF_024166365.1 of Elephas maximus indicus. NCBI lineage: Eukaryota > Metazoa > Chordata > Mammalia > Proboscidea > Elephantidae > Elephas > Elephas maximus. The sequence continues at coordinate 52,774,285 of NC_064833.1, read as the reverse complement.
CTCTATGATTCTTTCCTATTTATCATCATATATTTTAAGGAAGAAATTATTTGGAAAGACTGGTGGAAAGGGCAAGATGTTTTGTTTTTAGTGAATAAAAATAAAAGCTGAGGCTAGACCATTGTTCTCTTTGCAGGAGACATTCAGTAACTGTTTTCTTCTTGCCTGAGTACAGATCAAGAGTCAACCTCAGCAAAACTGAAACGTAATAATGCAAACATCACCAAAACAAATGGCCCTTATTCTTTCAGCCACCTTTCTGAGTCACTTCCTCTTTCCATCCTGCCATGAACATCTCTCACTCTGCAAGTGCCCTCACAGGTTTCCTCATCAGTACTTAGAGCTGTTCTTAAACTGGCTGATAGAATCAAAAACATTAAGAAGAGGTTTTAAAGTAATGCTTCTCAGAGCCCAGCTTTCCACACAGTTACCTCAAGGACTACTGTAAGAAATGAGGGTAAAACCAAAACAAAGTGACTCCGGCTTCCCACCGTGGTTTCAGAGTAGTTCTACTTTCATCTACTTTTTATAGAGAGGATTTACTTAAAATTGATTTGTTACCAAAAAAAAAAAAGGGGGTGAGTAGCCCTGGTGGTGCAGTGGTTGAGAGTTACAGATGCTAACGAAAAGGTCAGCAGTTCGAATCCACCAGCCACTCTTTGGAAGCCCTAGGGGGCAGTTCTGCTCTGTCCTAAAGAGTCACTATGAGTCAGAATCAACTCCATGGCAACTGTGGATTTTTTTTTTTTTTGGAAGTGGGGAGGAGGGAGGGTTCTACTTCTGGGGGAAAAAAAAAAAAAAACAAGTTTTAAACCTATTGCACCCAAGGATAAGGGCATAGGACATGACATAGGATCATACCTTACATGAACTTACCATTTTTAATAGCAGAAGATGTCTTAATCTTAAGAATTTCATTTTTAATGGTGAAATGGTGATATTATTGAGGTGGAAAAGAGTAGATTCATCCTTCTAAATTTTTATGCTGAGCAAATAATCTGAGAAGCTGAATTATATGAAGAAGAACATGGCATCGGGATTGGTGGAAGACTCATTAACTACCTGCAATATGCAGATGACACAACTTTGCTTGCTGAAAGTTAAGAGGGCTTAAAGCACTTACTGATGAAGATCAAAGACACAGCTTTCAGTGTGGATTACACCTCAACATAAAGAAAACAAAAATTCTCACAACTGGACAAATAAGCAACATCATGATAAATGGAGAAAACATTGAAGCTGTCAAGGATTTCATTTTACTTGGATCGAAAATCAACAGCCATAAGGCAGCAGTCAAGAAATTACATAATGTATTGCACTGGACAAATCTGCTGCAAAAAAAACTATAAAGTGTTAAAAAGTAAAGGCCTCACTTTGAGGACTAAGTTGCTCCTGACTCAAGCCATGGTGTTTTTAATCGCTTCATATGCATGCAAAAGCTGGACAATGAATAAGGAAGACTGAAGAAGGATTGATGCCTTTGAATTGTGATGTTGACGAAGAATATTGAATACATCATGACTGTCAGAAGAATGAACAAACTATCTTGGAAGAAGTACAGCGAGAATGCTCCTTAGGTGCAAGGACAGCGAGGCTTCATCTCACATACTTTGGACATGTTTTCAGGAGGGACCAGTCGCTGGGGAAGGATATCATGCTTGATAAGGTAAAAAATCATCGAAAAAGAGGAAGACCCTCTATGAGATAGATTGAGACTGTGGCTGCAACAATGGGCTCAAACATATCAACGATTGAGGATGGCATAGGACAGGGCAGTGTTTTGTCCTGTTGTAGGGTCATTATGAGTTGGAACCGACTCAACAACAACAACGAAAATTCTTCTCGTACTCTCTTCTTTCAGTTTCTACCACTCCTTCCCTCCATCCTTTCCTTCTCTCTCTTTTCACCTCATTCTCTTTTCCTCTCTTCAATCTTTTTTCTCTTCCTCCTCTCTCTGTTTCTTTTTTACTCTGCTTTTCTTTGTCCTTTTTCTTTCTGGTTTTCTTTCTTATTTTCTTCATTAAAACTTATTACATTGCCATTGGTAAGTCATCACATAGATAAGTAAAATATACTTACCCAACTTACCATCAAGCAGAGATAGATTACCCAATACATAAGGCAAGCACAAGCTTAGGGCATTAACAAAACAAGAGTACCAGGTGTATAAAGCAAAGACCCACAGATGGCAAGCAGAGAGGACAAAAGGAAAAGTGAGCACTGCAGTGGAAGGGAACTGGCAGGGCACTAAATGAAATTGCTACCATTTTATAAATTTTGTGTACAATAATAATTTATATTTGCCTTTTCATTTTAAACCAATCGCGTATAACCTCATATTCAGTTCTCTCTCATCAACTACAGAAGAACATGCCAGTGACACTATTCATGATGTATCTGGTCCTGTGCAAACCTTTGTATTTGTGTCATGCTCTTTGCAATTGCTCTTGCCCCCATCGGGTTTCAGCAGTAGTCCAATTAATTATAAGAGGTAGCACCTAAGTTCATCAAAAGATAGAAAGTGAGTGTGAAAGTTTTTAAGTATTATTTCAAGACAAAAAACATTTGTGGAGATCTGCAAAGGGCCCACCAACAAACACTGTACAACTAACGAATGAAATTATATCCAACTGCCTTGTCAGTACTATTTCTTTTGACTGTCTCAGACCTGAAGAACAAAATTACATGTTCCAAATCACTTTTTTTTACTTACTAATTTTCAATTATAAATTTTTGTGTTAACATCCAAATTCAAATGTAACTTTTATAAATTTCACTTGCTTTATGAATTTTATTTATTTTCAATTATTCAAATTTATTTGCTATGACAGAACCATTTTAAAAAGCAACATAATTTTTATGTCCAGGTAAAATGAAATGGCAACAACTAAGTAGGGGGCAAAAACAAAAGATAAAAAGAAAAGGATTCATGAATCCCTAGAGACAATTCCAAAATTGGCTTCCTTTTTAAAGTGTAATGAATCAGAAGAGACTTCTTTCTTTAAACGCTGATTTTAATGGGTGCAAATCTTTGTACTAGTACCACTAGTACTGAAATTACTAATAGTAATGCAAATATAATAGAATTTTTTTCTAAATTCTGCATTCATTCCTTGCTGTAGTAAAAAAATTAATAATGGTGTAGAAAGTCAAACTATTTTAGAATTTCAATTGTCTTATTCTGTAGATGCTATAAATAACAGAAATACAGGCCCTGTTTTGTGGAATAATTTTTCTTCTAATGATGTAAATTATTGGATCTGAGGAGGACCAAGTGATTGTCAACATCACAGTGGACCATTTGAAAATTGATATAGAAAATTTCTGGATAGTAAACAAACTAGGTTCTGTAGCCAGAATATATTTTTAGGGTGCAGAGCTAATAGTGAAAATTATAAGAGCGTGTGGCTATGGTACTCTCCATCAGTTGGCTCTGTATGTCCTTTTGTTTGCAAACTATTCAGTCCTAAATCATTTAATTCTCGATTTGCTAAGGAAGGATTTAGCAATTGGCTCTACTCGAATATGGTTGACAAACATGAAAATAGTTCAATTCACAGAGATTGCATATTGTCATATTTAAACTGAAGACTTGACTTTGGCTTAACTCATGAACCGGAAGTATAAATTAGTGAAGAAGATCAGTATTGGAAAGTTGTTTGCAACACATTGTTGTTGTCATTCTAACAATTGCTGAATGTGGACTAACTTTTTGAGGAAGAAGTAAAGCATTTGGGTCCCACAAAATGGAAATTTTGGGAGTTTCTTGAATTTGTCACTCAGTTTGATTCATTTTTAGCAATTCACATCTCAAAATCAAGTAATGCAGGAAAGGGCAACCCATCATATACATCTAAAATGTGTGAAAAATTAATAAACTTAAGAAGTTATAAAGTTCAATCAACTATTTTTAGTGAAATAAGTATAGCTTGATTTTTCAGTTTCTAGATTCCACTCAGCTAAGTACTGTTCTAAGATACTTATCTGTAACAGATGGAAAACGTGTTGAGCGATTTATCAAATTTACTGGCTTAAAAAGTCATACCAGCAAAGAAATTGAAGATCAAGTACTTTACTATGTATGTGAAGTTTGCAAAATTGATTTTTCTAAGTGCAGAGGCCAGTCCTATTACAATGCTGCCAATATGTTAGGGCATTATAAAGGCACACAGCAGAAAATTTTACAACATGATAAATATGCCATTTTTATACAATATGCTACACATTCAGGTAATCTCGTAGGATTTAGCACATTAGATTGTTGTCCAGAAGAGGTTGACTGTTTTTTTTACTGTTCAGTTACCTTACATATTTTTTGTGACTTCTGCTCACCAGTGGGCAGTTCTTAAAACATACTTAGGCAATGATTGGGTATTAAAATGCAACAAGTGCAATCCTGGAATCACACACTCAACATTCTAAGTGCCTTAGAAAACATCGTTGAAGACCAGACACAAAAAGGAGATACCAAAAGAGAAGCTGAAACCATTGCTGACAAAATGAAAACACTAGAGTATGTATTCATGTTGATTATATGAAATAATATATTGCAGCATTTTCATCAGAAAAGTCAAGCTCTCCAAGATTCAGAAGTAAATTTAAAGACATGCACAAATCTCTACCAGTCATTACCAGGGTATTTACACAATTTAAGAGAAGACTTCGGATTTTAGAAACACAACAAATGCTGCCAAATACTGATTATCAAGCAGTTCACTGTCACAGAAGCATTAGAAAGAAATAAGTCAATGCCAGAAGTGCTCCAGAAGTATCACTGAATGCCAGAGATCCATTTCGGGTAAGCACAGATTACACAGTCATTGACACACTTGAATCCTGAATGAAAAGAATAACAAAAGTGTATGAAGTTCTTTCAGATAGATTTTCCTCTTTAAACAACGTGGATGTACCTGATGATGAATGCATGAAAGTATCCATGAAATTAGTGCACACTTATCCCAATGACTTAAATACAAACTTTCATGGAGAAGTACGACAATTTCATTCTTACATGAGAATTAAATGTACAGATTTAAGAGTACAGATTCAGGAAAGACAAATTTTACTTATGTAGGAATGTATGATTTCATAATAGAAGATAAATACAATGCATATTTCCTAATGTTGAAATTGCTTTACACATACTCCTAACAAACTGCACAACAGAACAATCACTTTCGTCCCTAAAGAAACTCAAAAACCTCAGAGTACAATAATTCAAGGAAGGCTTGATTCATTATCCTTATTATGTATGGAAGTAGATATTCTCCAACAGCTTGTGATGAAATCATTGAAGAATTTGTAAGAGTAAAGAATAGAAACGTTTTTAATTATAACATGTTAGAGATGAAAGACCCATCTAAAAATAAAATATAGTAATTTGTTGTAATATTTATTTTCTGATCATTAAATTTTCTTTTATGATATGTTTTCATTTGTTCATTTATAATTACAGCATTTATTAGGAAACAAGCATCAAAGTTGACGAGCTGTTTAAAGCAAAATTGGTGAAAGTCCATTTTTCATTGTGGGAGATCAACAGAATTTTACACTGATGATTGAAACAACTAAGTTCACTTCATTTTCTTTGCTGTTAAAATATGTGGAATATTCTTTTTGTAGAAAATGTGTTGTATAGTAAAAATCTTAGTACCCTGCATCCACTAAAAATTTTATAATCCAGTTCATCTCATTCCTCTAAAATGGCACACGCCACTTTTGTGTTCAATCAATAACATTATAGTCTCATTTAAAAAGAGCTTACATCATGAATAGCTAAGACACACACATACCAATTCATGTTTACATGTAACTCACACATCCCTTTCAAATGCATGAGTAAGCAGAGGAAGGAGCCTCACAGATTACCAATGTTTAGGGCACTCACATACCTGGATCCAAATCTTTTGCCATCAAGTCGATTCCGACTCATAGTGACACTCCTGTTCAAAAGGTTAAGACCTGAAAAAGAGAAAAAAGAAAGGGTCACAATTTCTTTGAAGAAAGAGTTCTTCAGGAAAAATCAATAATAATAGCTTAGATCAAAGGCCTTTGGTATCAATCTCCTGGACTTTTGCAAGTGCCTTTCCCTGTTCCACTCCATTTTCTGTATCACCACTTGTGTGAGTGACCTAAAATTAAACTTGATACTTTTACTTTTCTTCCTTAGAAAACTTTCTTGGCTCCAAATTATTTACATTTAACAGTGTTCTAACTGCTTCCCGAGACTTCCAGGCCTTTTAGCTTGGACTTCTTTCCAACCTCATGTCCTACCACTCACAACACTTCCCCAATTCCCTACACTTAAACAAAATGGAAATGATCTGATTCCTAAATATATTTTTCTTTCAATAGCTTTCTTTTTAATGAACTTTCTGTCAAAACACCCTTTTGTCCTCATTTCTACCTAGCTCAAGAGATAAAGCTAAGGCAATAAATATAATTTAAAATTAGAGAAAATAATTTGACAGCAAAATTCTGAGCATAATCTTACTTTAACAAATTATTACAGAATTTTTTTTAAGTGTTTATGAAAATATCACTTAAAACTTAGTATTGCCCAATAGGGTAGGTTACTTGGATTACTTAGATAACATCAAAAATAAAAAAGGATTAATTTATTTTTAAAAATTATAAGGTTGATATATTTTAAAACTTATAGAAACCTATGTGCCCCTCATCTGTAAGGAATATAACTTAAAGAGAATCTAGTCAACTTAGAATGAAAATTAATGAAGTATTTTTGTATTCATAGAAAATTTTAAGACTGATATCTAATGATGGGCACTATGATGCAATATTTTCATATTCTCCTTGTGTTCTCATAAAATTTCCTGGTGATATTGTCCAAGGAAGAAGCTGGGGTTTTAGAAATAACTTTAGCTTAGATTGCGCATTGATTGTAATTCGGAAGACAGAAATTTTCTCAAAGCAGCGGAAAAATTGAAGGAAAAAAAGGTATTTTGTGAAATTAAAACCAACAAGAAATAGCCTGCACACCTGTATTCACTAGTGAATCCCTTGTCCAGCTTTTGCTTAGTAAAAATGCCATTGTGCTTCATTCCTTCCCCTGCACATCTGTGAGCATGCTACTCCCTAGGGTATTGAAATATTTTTAGGCAAACTAGAAACCTCTTGCAGTAGAGTTGATTCTGACTCAGAGTGATCCTACAGGACAGAGCAGAACCGCCCTATAGGGTTTCCAAGGAGCAGCTGGTGGATTCGAACTACAGACCTTTTGGTTAGCAGTCATAGCTCTTAACCACTGAAGCCAAAACTAAATCCATTGCCGTCAAGTCGGTTCTGACTCATAGCGACCCTATGGGACAGTAGAACTGCTCCATAGAGTTTCCACGATGCACCTGGTGGATTGGAACTGCTGATCTTTTTGGTTATCTACTTTTGGTTAACTACTACACCACCAGGGTTTCATGCTACGGTTCACGGAAAAGTGGGAAAATTCTAATCACAAAGAAAAAATGGTTAGGCATTTGCTATTTCAGCAATGTAAGTGGAACAACCTAAACTGTTTTGGTAATGCTTAAAGTAAAGAAAATGAATACATTGTTTAACATTTTGGTATGCTCAAAGTAATTTTCCCACCTTTACTTTGGCGGAGCCCTGCTGGCACGGTGGGTAAGAGCGTGGCTGCTAACCCTAAGGCTGGCAGTTCAAATCCACCAGCCACTCCTTGGAAACCCTATGGAAGAGTCCTACTCTGTCCTGTAGGGTCGCTATGAGTCCAACTCGATAGCAATGGGTTTGGTTTTTTATTTTTTTGGTTTTACTTCAGTAGGTAATGCAGTAGTTCCCAAAGAAAAACTGGGTACAAGTTAGTCATGAAAGGAACGAAAGTGCCAAAGAATGGAAACCAAACCAAAGCCATTGCCATGAAGTAGATTCTGACTCCTAGTGACCCTATCGGATAGAGTAGAACTGCCCCATAGGGTTTTCAAGGTGGTAATCTTTATCCAAGCAGACGGCCACATCCTTCTCATGTGGAGCGTCTGGTGGGTTAGAACAGCCAACCTTTCAGTTAGCAGCTGAGCACTCAACTGCTTCGCAACCATGGCTTCTTTGAGAATGGAAAAGGACATGTCTATTTGGGAAATAACAATCATTCTACATAGCTGGGAGAATGTCCATATGATTCTCTGGTACTGCAAGGGCAACGAGAACATGGGAGGTGAGGGCAGCCATTCTCCTCCAGCAAAAAGAAAGAAAATATCATCTACTTTCCTCACCTTCCATAGTGCCAAGAGCATGGGCCTCCAAAAGGGCAAAAGAAAAGGATCCAGTTCAACATAAAACATGGTTGACTTTTACTTGCCTATTAGCAAAAATGTGAACATTTCTGTTTGTAATACCAAAGAGTTTTTCACCCTTAAGTTTGACAATCTTCAGTGGCAAATAACTTGATTTGGCTGAAAAATCTACAGACACCTATTCCTCACTTCTTTCCAACATCTGTATTATTTAGTTTGCTGATAAGACATAGTTGGTTTTCTCCTTCTATAAGAATGAGAACTACTGCCCCCTCTCCCCAGAGTGGAGCCTTTGGATAAAAAATGATGAGGCAGGCTCACTTGAAGGGATACTTTCCTCTAAAGACTAGCCATATCTGTGAGCTATTTCACTGAGTCCAAGAACCCATCTCCTGTGCTCTGCAGTATTTAGAGCTATCCAAACAGTGAGCAGATGCATTTTGTTTGCCGAAAGAGTAGGCTGGTGAGTCTGTTTAATATATTAAGTGCTAAAACCTATACAAAGATATATTATGTAATTCTATTTTATTGCACAAGCAAGGAAGAGAGAGGAAAACATTAGTTTAACCACCCAACCTCTTGCAGAATTTATCTGCTGTGATAAGATAAATTAAGTGCTTCCCTGTTTCTCTTCAGTTTCATTTCCTCTGCTTCCAACAGCATTTCAATTTAACCTTCATTATTCAAAGAACTTTTAGAAGAACCATTTGGCAGCCGTTGGTGGGGAAATACTAGCAAGGGGGAAAGTTTGGCTCTGAACTCCCTGTACGTCAGGGTAGTAAAAGGGGCAAAGGGACACCTCCTAGGGTGATACAACGTGTGTTCCCATGAAGATCCTAAAATCAAGGCAACTGCTAGAAGTTTCAATGCTACACAAGACTATGGACTTGTGCACAGGAGTCTTCAAAATTAAAATCTTACCTGCAGGTGATAGTTCAGCCTAAGTTTAGGAAAGTTTGGATTTCCTATGGTAGTAAGTAAATGATCATAGATACCCTGGGCATAAGATCTTTTAAAAAGAAAGATGAAAGAGAGTCTCAAACCTTGGAATATTCTAGAACCACCTGTTTTCATAGGGTTCACAAATCTGAACCCTCCCCCCTCCACATCATCACCCCAATCATGCACGCAGACATGTTTTTTACTTTTAGGTAACATCAGTTAATGGCCTGAAGATAGGGAAATTAGAAACACCTCAGGGAGCTTAAATGAGCCTTAATAATAAAAGAAACAACAGTAAGAATTTCAGACATTTACTGGGCATTTGTTACCTACCAAGCCCTGTTCTGAATGGTTTACAGGGATGACCACTTATTCTTCAAAACAATTCTATGTAATGGGCTTTACTATTAGTCCCATTTTACAAATAAGAAAACTGAGGTCTCTCAAATGTCTGAAGATCAGACAATTGTTAAGGGGCAGAGTTAATATCTGACTCCTAAGACCTTGCTTTTAACAAGTTGCATCTGTAGAGAAAAACAGTACACTCTGGAGCTGCCAAAATTAGCTTTTATTGGACACCTTCGATACTTGATACATAGAATATTTTTATCATCTTTTGAGATTTCACAATTCATGCTGGTAAACAGAAGCCCTAGGAACCATGACTCAACCTTTTTGCTTTTGTGATGAACTGATTTAAGCAAATCATGCTGGCATTTTATTAGAAAGAAAATTGCCTCTACATGAAACTGGGAGTAACTGGCGTCTCCGTCTCAGTCATAATTTACACTGGAGTATAAAGTGGTAAATTTCCTAACAACAGAGCCATCCTCTTCTCAAAGTGAATGAATTAACATATTACTGAATTAAGTAATTTTAATCAAATCTAATGTAAGATTAAATAATACTTACAAATCTGTTCTTTTGCCCCAAGATGGGTAAAATTAAATGAGTTTCATTTTCTTTGAAATATTGTTTGGGATTAGGCTACAAAATAATCTGAATATTTACATTAATACTATAAACTTTTAATCATCTAAATAAGATTGAAGATTATGTTAAAATATCATATATTTTACCCTTTTTCTTGCTTAAGCCAACTCAGATAAAAACTTTTCTTTCTTTCACCAATATCACTCTCCAAATATCAGTTTTGGTAATGCTTTAGGAGCTTATTTACAAAAATAAATAAATAAAATTTGTAAAAAGTTAACCCAACAGTCATTGGGTCATTCTTTTTTAAACTTGATTCTCAGGGAATATAAACTACTTGAAGGTAACTCAGTAAAAAGTTGATGATGAAAGTTTTCAGAGAACTACAGGCAAGTCAGAAAATTTTCACATTCTGACCAGGGTGAGAGGATGACACAAATCATTAACAACATTCTTCCCTTTAAAAAAAAATTTCCTTAATGTGATTATAGATCTGGAGGCCCCCCACCCTAAATACAGCTCTAAAATCTCCGATATACTGGGCAGGTTCTCAGAAACACATCTGCATTGATATTCAGTCCTTATCTATGGAACTTTATGTGTCTTGGAGAGATGTTACTCTTTTCATGGTGAGACATAGTAATGAAGAAGTCAACCCACTCCTCAGGTCCTTCCAATCTCCTTATAACAGAGAAGTCATCGGTACAAAAACACTATCAAATTGTTTTTCAGAAAAAATTGGAAAATTTGATATGTATTGTGAGCTATTACGTGCCAGGTTCTAAATGTGTGTGCATTGGGGTGGGGTGGGGGGGAAGTTGGATATGTATTTTTCTCACTTGATCTTCACAATAACCCTGAGAAGAATGTATTACCCCACATTGCAGGGGACAGAAAGAACCTAGAATAAGTTTTACTAAGAGCAGGCAAAGTGGCAATTGAGATCATCTGGATAATTCACTACGCTGAAGTGGAAAGACTTCGGAGCCTTTCCAAACCTGGGTTTGAACCCTGTCTCTCCTACTCCCCAGATGAGAGGCCCAGGCCAGAGAAAAAGTGATTTTAGGGAAGTGTGCCCAGAGTTACTGTGACATTTGAGAAGAGCAGGCCACAGAACATCTGTTCCAAATAAATGTGCATTACACCTGGCAGAAAAATCCACTGGGGAGTAAAATCCCTTTAGAACAATTTCAGCAAAATGTCATTTATAAGCTGTTTTCTTCAATCTCTCAACTCCACGGCAATAGGGATTTACAGCAGTGTCAAAGTAAGTACAGCTTTCAACTGAAATTAAAATTGAAGTTTTTGTCAATTACATATATTTGGAGACTAATATTTTTTGCATGGCTTTTGACCACAGCGGCAGCCCTTTCACTAGTAGATAAAAGTTTTACAGGAAGCAATTTCCTTGCAATGTTTGCCTTTCTAAGGTCTAATCTACCTCCCGTTATAATTTTCTCAAAAATTCAGAGAAAAGCATACACTGGATCTTCATTGTTTGCCATTTTAGTTGAGAACGTTTCCCTATGAATTCTAGCTACTCAGAACATTACAGAATACAAACCAAGAATTACTGGGCTTTATCTGTTATTTCAAAAGCATTTGCTCATTTTTGTTTCCCTATTTGATTTTCAGAATATTGCTATTCTGCCATTTCTACCACTACGGACAAAAGACAGAAATGTAGTGTTTCTTTTCTAGTGGTTCTGAGCTCCTTGAGAATAATGGTAACTGACTCGTTTCTGTATCATCAGTATGTGCTATGTAAGAGCTGCTAAGTAAATGTTCCTGAATGAATAAAGAGCCCATCACTATTAAAGCTGATGAAAGGTCACCAGCAAATTTTGGGGAGGTAAAGTATTGAAGTAAAAATAGTCTAGAAGACAAAATAAAAGGAAACAGAGCAAGGAAAACACCTAGGTCAAGCTATAATCATAGTTGAACAGTTGGCATAAATTTCAGGTGTACATGGGTGTCTCACTTTTCCTATCAGCACCCTTCTTTCAATTTTTGGTATCTTCATCCTCTTCTCCTCCTTCCCCACCCCAGACTATGTACATCACAGTGGTTCCTCAGGGTCTCATCCCTAAATTGGAAATCATGTTATAATCTTAGAGTTTGGTTTTGGTTTCCTTAAAAACTCAATGCCTTTATTTACATTTTCTCATAAGCATTGCAAGAAAAAATAATCAAATTCATGTTAAAGTTTTAACAGTTTATAGTAACTTTGTTTACCTTCATAGAAGTAGTATCTGTATTCATCAGAGGACTGAGGAAACTGGATTCCTTCTATTTGAGAAAAAGATAGCTAAGAGTGAGATTTCTGGCACTATGACCCAGTAGCTGCCCACTCTGTCTACAAGTCAGAGAAAAAGAGGAGGACCCTCAACTAGGTGGATTGACACGGTGGCTGCAACAATAAGCTCAAGCATAACAGTGATTATGAGGATGGCACAGGACCAGAAAGTGTTTCATAATGTTATACATAGGTTCTTATGAGCCAGAACTGACTGGACGGCACCTAACAACAACATCTGTGTGTTAGTATTTTATGTTATATGCTTTACATGTATTACGTATTTTAAATATCCCAATACTTTTACGAGGTAGATATTTTAATTTTAGACTGAGGGAAACACAAAACTGAAGAGGCTAAATATTGAGCTTCTGATATCCCTAGAGAAAAACCTCTTTCCTACTGTTATTTAGAAAATTAAATGGACAATTAACAATGATTTATATAAAAATGTAAGGTAATAATATTTTACTTTACTTCAATTCTAAAGGGAGAATAAAGGAGAGAAAGAAACAAATAAACAAATTTGGAGTATCGGACTGCATGTCTCATAACTTGGGCAGCTCGAGACTAAACCTACATTGATGGAGTTAAAAACACAGGGCACAAAGTCAAGCGGCCCAGGTCAGAATTCCAGATCTAAGCAACTTAACCTCTCTAAATTTCAGTTCTGTAACATTAAATTGTTGTTTGCCATCTGACTCATAGCGATCCTACAGGACAGAGTAGAACTGCCCCATAGGGCTTCCAAGGAGCAGCTGGTGTATTTGAATGGCCAACTTTTTTGGTTAGCAGCCTGAGCTCTTAACCACTTTACCACCAGGCTCCTTAATATTAAATAAGGGTGACAAAACCTATCACTGGGTTCATCTGAGGAATGAATAAAATAATATAATAGAGAAATTTGGCATTTGGCAACTGTGGGACAGAGTATGTTTTAACTATCATAAACATATTCTTGTGCTTTTTAGTATGATGTCTTGACCATAAACTCTGTGTGCACTTTTTATGTATATACATTGGATATAAAAAATAGGAACAAATTCATATTTTGGCTTTTTAAAATACTAGCAGTAAAAACTCTCAAGAAATATATAATTTAGAAATGGTCATGGTATGTACGTGTATAAAGAGAGAGAAACTCAAAGAAAGCATTACAAGAAAGAGACTTACTGATATTCAACGAATAGAGAAATACAAGGCAATGAATTTGTAGTATCACCTTTGGAACACGATGTGGCTTTTTTTCCATAATTGAGGGGAAATTTCACAACAAATTACAACTGGTTGTTCCTGCCACAACCAACCTGGTCACTGAAACAAGAGTGAGGGAGTGTTTCCTTTGAGGAGGAAAGTGATTTATCTTTCCCTCTCTTGTGGTGCTTGCCACTTTCAGTCTTATACATTCCTTTTTAACTCCTTAACTATAAGTTCTCTGAAGCTTGGGCTTTTATCTGATTTGTATTTATTTTTGTTATATTTAATCTTGCCTAGTTCTTAGCACATTGTTTTGAATGCATTTATAAATATTCAAATAATAAGTGAGAAATGTGAGTGCTACCGGCAGTGGTACTCAATAGGCTCCCTAAAAAATGAGGCATAAGAATTAAGGATTGAGGAAAGCTTTTTAAGGAAAACAGGCAACTCAGAGGTTATAAGAGAAAGCATAAGTCGTATTTGACTACAAGAAAATGGAAATTCTTTTCAGGGCAAAAGACATCATTCACAAAATCATTAGAAATCTGATCACTGGAAAAATATCCAAATCTATATAGCACATGGATTCGTAACTATAATATACAAACAGTCGTTAATAAAAGGAAGAAAAGATATCAAAACGTAGGCAAAGATGCTGAAAAGATAATCTACAGACTAGGAAAGGGCTCAATCTCAGTAATAGTAAAATGCAGATTAATGTAATTTTGAGATATCCTTTTACTATTAAGATTGGTAAAATATAAAAATGCTAACACCCACTGCAGGCAGAATATAGGTGAAAATATGTTTTATATATTTTCAGTGTAAATAAGATTTGTTATAGACTTCGGGGAAAGACATCCAATAATATTTATTGAAATTAAAAATATACATAACTTTCAACCCAGTAATCCCATTCTTGGAAATCTATAAAAACAAAAATGCCACTATATAAGATTATAGGAGCAAGGATGTTTATCACAGCAATGTTTTTAGGGACTGAATAAAACACCTGAAAACAAATTGAAAGCTACCAAACGGTAACTGTTATATAAATTAGTATATCTTCATACTATGTATCTTCACACCTGTGCCCGTTAGCTGAAGATATTTCCATAATATATTTTACATGATAAAGCAAGATGCAGAGAAATGTACATAATACGGGCCAATTTATATAAATCATGGAAAAAAAGAGTGGAAGAAGACAAAAAAAAATTTTTTTTATAGTGGAGGGAGGAGGAAAAGGGTGAGGTAAGAAAATCACAATAAAACATTTGTTGCTGTGGACTGTGTTTCCTTCATGCTGTCTGCAAAATATAAATAGAAGGACTTGAATTACTTTAAAATAAAAATATTAAATATTTGAAGTTTGAAAGAGCTGAGTCAAGATATAGAAACTCTAAAGTGAGGATCCAGTATGGTCCCAAGGCAATAGCACTCCAAAAGCACCCAAATCGCACGGCATGTACATGCAGGATTCCCAAAGGAATTTGTAGACTGGTCTGGAAAGAAGAATGATCTAGTCAGTCAGCAGTTCTGGGGCAACACAACACACACACACACACACACAAACTCAGTCCGCTATGCCTTTCTGTAAACACTGGAGCAATACGAGTCAGTTGCCCGCCTCTATGGGGAATTCGTTTCTCCTCTGAAATAAGTGATCACCTGAACTTGATTTATGTTCCACCACTCCAGCCCAAGTTGTCACGATCATCTCTCCTTTCTGGACACCAGGTTCTGTAATACAACCTGACAGGAGAGAACTGGAGTTTACTTCTGGACAGCTTTCTATTATAATAGGTTAGAGAGGGAGGCCAAAGAATCTCTTATTCTCACCTGTCTGTAGCTACAAATAACCCCCAAATCTTTTTTGGAAAGGTACAAAATATATGTCAGACTATCATACTGTAGGGCTAAAGGGGAGGGGCAATGAATTATGAGCACTGAAGAGTTATTTGCCAGGTGATTTCTTTCCCATTAAATTCACTGAGACAGTTTCTTACCTAAAACATTCACAAATGTCACAGTAAAATGTGTTGACAGTTTGGACAGAGTACTATTTACTCCACTGTCATACAGTAAGCCTTATCAAGCATTTTCAAGTGAAATGATTGCTTCTTTTCTGGAGGTAATTTTAACTTGTAGGTAAGAAGATCAACAAAATATTTGGCCAAAATCAAAGTACCACCACCACCAATATTTAAACACCAACAAAACAAATCTTTTGCAAAGCTATTGAAATAACAACAACAATACGTACATACATACATAAAACCCAAAACATATATAGAGAGAGAACCAACCAAAAAACCAAACCCAGTGCTGTCAAGTCGATTCCGACTCATAGCGACCCTATAGGACAGAGTAGAACTGCCCCATAGAGTTTCCAAGGAGTGCCTGAAGGACTCGAACTGCCAACCCTTTTGTTAGCAGCCTTAGCACTTAACCACTACGCCACCAGGGTTTCCATCGAGAGAGAAAGAGAAAAAAAATCTTGATTTTTCATGCCCTACCACTTGAAATTAGAATAAATCAATTGCCTAGATGACAGGCAACTATTTGAATATAGATATCTCAAAGGAATATAAAATAAAAATAAATTAAGCTCATGATAATGCATGCCAGTAGAGGAAAATAATACATTGGTAATCAAAATCACAAATGATTGCATATCCTTTGAGTGTTGCGAAGTTTTCCAAGAGAGACAATACTGAAGCAGAACTGCATTCACACGCACCTGTGTGCACACAAATACACACACATGACTCTATTACAGAACATTGAGATGCCACTGGAAGTCAATTTGGATAGTAAATCTGCAATGAATAATAAATATAAATAAGAATGAATTATCATTCCCACTTTTGACTGCCCTAGAAAATGTAGAAAATTCAGCTTTAAACAGCCTAAAAAATTATGCATTTTTTGAAAAAAGAAAGACATACTCTAATTTGTTCTACATTTTAAACTCATAAGTAAGATGGTTCATTTCTTGTTATCATGAAGTATCTCTCAAGAAAGGAAAAAAAAAGATACTAAGCAGCCACATTTTTATATTTAAAAAAAAAAGTGACTGTCACAAAACATGGGTTGAATTTCAGGTACAAAGGAGTATAACAACACTGATGTCTACTCACACACCACACACCCATGCACACACACACTCACACAACAGGTTGCTTCAACAAGAAAACTGCAGGATAAATTATTAAAGAATATACACACCCAGAGCCTGGAGTTGGCATTAGTGTCTTCCTTACTACCACTTCTAGAGGAGTATCCGCTTTCTTGTAAAAGTTGTTACTCCATTGCATCTTAACCAATCTTTATCAATTTTCAAGACACTGACATACAACTCACAACCATCCTCTCCAACCCAAATCCCACTGTCATCCAGGATGACTTTAATGTTCAAGTTAGGGTATGCTCTAGTACGTAAGACTCTTGGTTTCTTAATCTTCTATCTAATGGTTTTTGTTTCCAAGTAACTTCAACAAAATTCCTCTCATCCTTCTCTTCCCTTAAATGTCTATCCTCTGTATGTTTTTTCTAAGAGAAGGCACTTACTAAAATGTATCATCTGTATGTTAACCAATGCCAAGCTTAGACTGAATCTCCCTCCTGAGACCCAGACTCATGTACTGTATTTCTTTGAATACAAATTCTATCTAGTGTAAGATTCACTGTTATTTTGTCTATAACAACAACCCAAAAGCTGCCATGTAACTGTGCTAGTGCTTTCTTATTTAATATTTATTATACTTCTTAATACATATTTTACTTATTTAAACAAATATTTTATTATATATCAATCTTGAGTACATATCAAAAAATACTGGTGAAATAAATTGGTTAAGGATTTCTGAAACTTCCTTATATTCAGATCCTGTTTTGACTCAGAATCATTTTTGATTCAGTCACCAATGCCTGAGTTTTTCCACCAAGTATTATCTTCTGCCTCTTCGAAAAAACTGGTAATGCACCATTTCTTATAAATGCTCCATTGTTGTCTCAGAAATATTCTTCCAGACTCCTGATATCCATTCTGCAAAGTTCGATGCTCATACCTTCTTGAACTTACAAGACGCCATTAAACAGTTCTTAGACAAGAACTCATATTTCTTTCAGAATGGCCCTTAAATGTACTGTTACTTAAACACTAAGGGATTACAAACTCTGCACATGACTAGAGGAATAATAATGAATTCAATTGACTCAGCACCATCTACTGAAAAGTACATCTTTTCCTCAGAATAGTGTCATGCTTGTCATAAATCGGGTAAGAGTATACATGTAAGTGTGTTTCTGGACTTTCTTTTAGGTTTCATTGGCCAGTCTCTTTATCCTAGCACAAATACCATATTTTCTTAATTACTAATTTTTTTTTTAATAATATCTTAATATCTGGTATTGTTTTAAGTCTTTCAACACTGTTCTTTTTATGCACAATTGTCTTAGCCATTCTAGGCCATTGTATTTTCATATGAATTGTAGAACTTATGTGTCCATTTCTGCTTAAAAAAAAAAAATCACTTTCTGGCATTTTGACTGGTATAGCATTGAATGCACTGATCAATGCGGGGAAAATTGACATTCCAAGCACAGTTAAAATATTGACTCTTCCAATTCATGAAGATGATCTATTCCTAATTTATGAAGTTCCTCTTTAGCTTATCTCAGTGATATTTGGTGGTTTTCAGTGTAGTAGTCTTAGTCTTACAGCTATCTTGTTAGATATATCCTTGGGTATTTGATGTTCTTTAGTGCTAGTTTTAGTAGCTTCCCCTGCAGTTCTTTTAAATTGTATGTTGTTTCCACACACACAAAAAGTCAGTATACAGATTTATACTGAGATTACAATTAGTTACTTCAAACAGACTCAATATCCAAGAAGCAATTAAGTAAAGACGAAATGACATGCTGCTACATTTTTCTTTAGAGGAGGATATAACAATCGTGGGACAGTTATAGATAACAACTGCGTTCCAGAAAGTGTAGAAGAACCCAGAGAAGGTGGATTTGGAACTTGGCAAAAGAAAAATTTCTTGTAGTTAAAGCCTCATAAACCCACTGCCTGTGAGTCGATTCTGACTCATAGCGACCCTATAGGTCAGAATAGAACTGCCCCATAGGGTTTCCAAGGAACGGCTGGTGGATTCAAAATGCTGACCTTTTGGTTAACAGCCAAACTCTTAATCACTGCACCACCAGGACTCCTAAACCCTCATAGGTAATAATTTTATATTTTTGGGGGAATCAAGGAATATCTCTTTAAAATTAAGATGATTTAACTATGAAGTCTTACATATGGGAATGTATTTGTAGACACCTTGAGGGATTAAGGAATTCAAAATTATTAGGGTTGCCATTTGGACTGTAACTCAATTCTTAACTGGAACTTTTATTTTACACTTTTTCAGTGACACTGTTAGCAAAGTGACTTTAATTCTGTTTCCAGGAATATAGTCAGCTGGATAATTGTATATTTGGAGAAACAGTGTGAGAAGAGAACCACCAAGCTGATAAAAGTTAAAAATAAAGAATATTTAGTTCCTGGTTTCCATAAGCAATGTGATAGCATGAATCCTTTATGATAAGCAATACTGGAGTAGATGAGTAGGCTTTTGAGCTAGAGATATTTGCTAATCCCTGATACCCTTTAAGCCTGGATTTGAAATATATATCAGAGGGAGAAAAATAGCTAAAGGAAGCAGGTTGGAGAGCATCATATAAAGCTAGGATCCATGAATGATGATGCAGCAGTATGCACACTAGGGAAGAAAAAAAAATCTGCCCTGCAGAGAAAAACAGTAGGACTATTTGTCAATCTTGTCCTTGGGTCTTGGTGAAATTTGAAAAAGAAAGAAAATACTCTCCCCAGGGAACTCCTGACAACCAGCTGGCACTCACTGGTTTAAGGATAGAATTCCTACTAATAACATGGCCCCAAATAACCTAAACCAAAAGCTTAATGTGGTCTTGAATTGATAGACTCCCTGGGCATTTGGGAAAGAAAACACAAATACACTTACAGGACTTTAAAAATGTCCTATAATTAAACTCCTAAAGGACAAGAGTTTATAACCACAATGATTAACATAGAACAGTGGTTACCTCCTGGATAAAAAGAAAGGCTTAAGTTTTGTGGTAATTTCCTGTTTCTTAAATTGGTGGTAGGTACATGAGTGTTCATCCTATTTTTCCTCTATAAACTGTACATATCTGTTATACTTTACTGATTTTTAAAACATTAAAACAAAGGAAAAAATGGAAGAAAAGGCAGCCACTAAGAAAAAAGGAAACATGCAAGGTAGCTTGCTAAGAGTAAAGATGTTGCTTCATTTGTTCTTTCTCCCTAGGACTAGTACAATGTGTCATGTATAACTAATCAATTACTATGTGTTGAGAGAAAGAATGAATAAAAGAATGAATGGATAGAGAAAATGGAATAAGTAAAGCAGCCTCAGTTCAACAAATGTGTAAGCATTTAATTCTTGGATTAAAGGGTTGAGTAAAAGAGACCTCTCATATGGGTTGAGAGAATTACAGTGTGGGGATTATGAGCACAGACTTTGGCCCCAAGTGGTCTGTCCACTAAATAGCTTAACCTCTCTGTGCCTCAGTCTTTTGCCTGAAAAACTGGGATAAGAATGATTCCTACCTCACAGACTATGAAAAATAAGTATTTTAAAAGACCTTAGAACTATTACAGGAATATAATCACTGACACATATGCTCATTATATATAAATGTAGGATCTGCTTATATTTTTGGTTCTGTTTCTCAAATAAGCTAAAAATTTATGTCCACTCAAATACCTGTACATGAATTTTTACATCAGCTTTATTCATAATTACAAAAAACTGAAAGCAATCAATAGGTGACTGGATAAGCAAACTGTGCTACATCCATACAATGGAATATTACTCAGTAATACAAAGAAATGAGCTATTAAGATATGAAAATTCATGGAAGAATCTTAAATGCATATTGCTTAGTAAAAGAAAAAATAAATAAATAAGGAAAGAAGCCAGTCTGAAAAGGAGATATTCTGTAGGATTTCAATTATGTGGTATTCTGGAAAACATAAAACTACAGAGAAAGTAAAAAGCTCAGTGGATTTAGGGGAAAAGAGATGAATAAGTATAGCACAGGGCATTTTTGGTAAAATGTTAAACTATTTTGTACAATATAGTAATGCTGGCCACTTCACATTATGCATTTTTCAAAATGCCTAATACTGTGCAACACAGAGAGTAAATAAACCCTTATGTAAACTGTGAACACTGATTAACAATAATCTATCAATACTGGTTTGTCTTGTGTCACAAATTTACTTCATGAATGCAATATATTAATAATGGAGAAAACTGTCCGAGGAGGGAAAAGGAGTATACGAAAACTCTCTATACTTACTGTTCAATTTTTCTGTATATCTAAAACTGATCTAAAAATAACTGTCATGTGAGAGCTAAGTCCCTATTAATCTAAAAGAATTTCAATAAATACCCAGGCAATAAAAGTTCACCAAGAGAACTTATTCACTCCATTTCATGGTCTCAGTCCTTGAAGATCAAAGTTCAATAATAGATAATAAAAGATGCTGAAAGAGCTCTGCCAAAGTTTAAGAGACAAAAATAGTTCCGTTCCACAAGATCAAAATCGAAAACCATTATATAATCAGTAAAATAAAAGAAATAAGACTAAGAACAGAGGTTAAAAACAGAAATAAAAAAAAGATTTAAAGAAATTAAGAATATGTAAGATAAAGTCAAAAAAATTTATTTTTAAAAAATGAGAGGCAGGGCCAAGGTGGCGGACTAGGTGGACGCTACCGCGGATCCCTCTTGCAACAAAGACTTGGAAAAACAAGTGAATCGATCACATACATAACAATCTACGAACCCTGAACAACAAACACAGATTTAGAGACGGAGAATGAACAAATACGGAGAGGCACCGATTGTTTTCAGAGCCTGGAGCCAGCGTACCAGTCAGCGGATTTTCTGGAAAAACTAGTTTCCCAGTGTTGGCTCACAGACAGCAGTCCATATCAAACCACATAAAGAAGCAGACCATGACAGCTTCTCCAACCCACCAAACAAAAGAATCAAAATCTTTCCCAAATGAAGATACAATCCTGGAATTATCAGATACAGAATATAAAAAACTAATTTACAGAATGCTTCAAGACATCACAAACGAAATAAGGCAAACTGCAGAAAAAGCCAAGGAACACATCGATAAAACTGTTGAAGAACTCAAAAAGATTATTCAAGAACACAGTGGAAAAATTAATAAGTTGCAAGAATCCATAGAGAGACAGCATGTAGAAATCCAAAAGATTAACAATAAAATTACAGAATTAGACAACGCAATAGGAAGTCAGAGGAGCAGACTCGAGCAATTAGAATGCAGACTGGGACATCTGGAGGACCAGGGAATCAACACCAACATAGCTGAAAAAAAATCAGATAAAAGAATTAAAAAAAATGAAGAAACCCTAAGAATCATGTGGGACTCTATCAAGAAGGATAACTTGCGTGTGATTGGAGTCCCAGAACAGGGAGGGGGACAGAAAACACAGAGAAAATAGTTGAAGAACTCCTGACACAAAACTTCCCTGACATCATGAAAGACGAAAGGATATCTATCCAAGATGCTCACCGAACCCCATTTAAGATTGATCCAAAAGAAAAACACCAAGACATATTATCATCAAACTCGCCAAAACCAAAGATAAAGACAAAATTTTAAAAGCAGCCAGGGAGAAAAGAAAGGTTTCCTTCAAGGGAGAATCAATAAGAATAAGTTCAGACTACTCAGCAGAAACCATGCAGGCAAGAAGGGAATGGGACGACATATACAGAGCACTGAAGGAGAAAAACTGCCAGCCAAGGATCATATATCCAGCAAAACTCTCTCTGAAATATGAAGGCGAAATTAAGATATTTACAGATAAACACAAGTTTAGAGAATTTGCAAAAACCAAACCAAAGCTACAAGAAATACTAAAGGATATTGTTTGGTCAGAAAACCAATAATATCAGATATCAGCACAATACAAGGTCACAAAACAGAATGTCCTGATATCAACTCAAATAGGGAAATCACAAAAACAAACAAATTGAGATTAACTAAAAAAATAAAACAAAATAGCAATACACATAACAGGGAATCATGGAAGTCAATAGGTAAAAGATCACAATAATCAAAAAGAGGGAGTAAATACAGGAGGCATTGAACTGCCAGATGGAGAGTGATACAAGGCGATATAGAACGATGCAAGTTAGGTTTTTACTTAGAAAAATAGGGGTAAATAATAAGGTAACCACAAAAAGGTATAACAACTCCATAACTCAAGAAAAACGTAAGGACTCAACTAACATAAAGTCAAACACTATGAAAATGAGGATCTCACAATTTACCAAGAAAAACGTCTCAGCACAAAAAAGTAGGTGGAAAAATGAAATTGCCAACAACACACATGAAAAGGCATCAAAATGACAGCACTAAAAACTTATTTATCTATAATTACCCTGAATGTAAATGGACTAAATGCACCAATAAAGAGACAAAGAGTCACGGACTGGATAAAGAAACACGATCCATCTATATGCTGCCTACAAGAGACACACCTTAGACTTAGAGACACAAACAAACTAAAACTAAAGGATGGAAAAAATATATCAAGCAAACAATAAGCAAAAAAGAAGAGGAGTAGCAATATTAATTTCAGACAAAATAGACTTTAGACTTAAATCCACCACAAAGGATAAAGAAGGACACTATATAATGATGAAAGGGACAATTGATCAGGAAGACATAACCATATTAAATATTTATGCACCCAATGACAGGGCTGCAAGATACATAAATCAAATTTAAACAGAATTGAAAAGTGAGATAGACACCTCCACAATTATAGTAGGAGACTTCAACACACCACTATCGGAGAAGGACAGGACATCCAGTAAGAAGCTCAATAGAGACACGGAAGACCTACTTACAACAATCAACCAACTTGACCTCGTTGACTTATACAGAACTCTCCACCCAACTGCTGCAAAGTATACTTTTTTTCCTAGCGCACATGGAACATTCTCTAGAATAGACCACATATTAGGTCATAAAACAAACCTTTGCAGAGTCCAAAACATCGAAATATTACAAAGCATCTTCTCAGACCACAAGGCAATAAAACTAGAAATCAATAACAGAAAAACTAGGGAAAAGAAATCAAATACTTGGAAAATGAACAATACCCTCCTGAAAAAAAGACTGGGTTATAGAAGACATCAAGGAGGGAATAAGGAAATTCATAGAATGCAACGAGAATGAAAATACTTGCTATCAAAACCTCTGGGACACAGCAAAAGTAGTGCTCAGAGGCCAATTTATATCAATAAATGCACACATACAAAAAGAAGAAAGAGCCAAAATCAGAGAACTGTCCCTACAACTTGAACAAACAGAAAGTGAGCAACAAAAGAACCCATCAGGCACCAGAAGAAAACAAATAATAAAAATTAGAGCTGAACTACATGAATTAGAGAACAGAAAAACAATTGAAAGAATTAACAAAGCCAAAAGCTGGTTCTTCGAAAAAATTAACAAAATTGATAAACCATTGGCTAGACTGACTAAAGAAATACAAGAAAGGAAACAAATAACCCGAATAAGAAATGAGAAGGACCACATCACAACAGAACCAAATGAAATTAAAAGAATCATTTCAGATTACTACGAAAAATTGTACTCTAACAAATTTGAAAACCTAGAACAAATGGATGAATTCTTGGAAAAACACTACCTACCTAAACTAACGCATTCAGAAGTAGAACAACTAAATAGACCCATAACAAAAAAAGAGATTGAAACGGTAATCAAAAAACTTCCAACAAAAAAAAGTCCTCGCCCGGACGGCTTCACTGCAGAGTTCTACCAAACTTTCAGAGAAGAGTTAACACCACTACTACTGAAGGTATTTCAAAGCATAGAAAATGACAGAATACTACCCAACTCATTCTATGAAGCCACCATCTCCCTGATACCAAAACCAGGTAAAGACATTACAAAAAAATAAAATTACAGACCTATATCCCTCATGAACATAGATGCAAAAATCCTCAACAAAATTCTAGCCAATAGAATTCAACAACATATCAAAAAATTAATCCTCCATGACCAAGTGGGATTTATACCAGGTATGCAAGGCTGGTTTAATATTAGAAAAACCATTAATGTAATCCACCATATAAATAAAACAAAAGACAAAAACCACATGATCTTATCAATTGATGCAGAAAGGGCATTTGACAAAGTCCAACACCCATTTATGATAAAAACTCTCGCCAAAATAGGAATTGAAGGAAAATTCCTCAACATAATAAAGGGCATCTATGCAAAGCCAACAGCCAACATCACTCTAAATGGAGAGGGCCTGAAAGCATTTCCCTTGAGAACGTGAACCAGACAAGGATGCCCTTTATCACCGCTCTTATTCAACATTGTGCTAGAGGTCCTAGCCAGAGCAACTAGGCTAGACAAAGAAATAAAGGGCATCCAGATTGGCAAGGAGGAAGTAAAATTATCTCTATTTGCAGATGACATGATCTTATATACAGAAAACCCTAAGGAATCCTCCAGAAAACTACTGAAACTAATAGAAGAGTTTGGCAGAGTCTCAGGTTATAAGATAAACATACAAAAATCACTTGGATTCCTCTACATCAACAAAAAGCCCACCGAAGAGGAAATAACCAAATCAACACCATTCACAGTAGCCCCCAAGAAGATAAAATACTTAGGAATAAATCTTACCAAGGATGTAAAAGACCTATACAAAGAAAACTACAAAGCTCTACTACAAGAAACTCAAAAGGATATACTTAAGTGGAAAAACATACCTTGCTCATGGATAGGAAGACTTAACATAGTAAAAACGTCTATTCTACCAAAAGCCATCTATACATATAACGCACTTCCGATCCAAATTCCAATGTCATATTTTAAGGGGATAGAGAAACAAATCACCAATTTCATATGGAAGGGAAAGAACCCCCGGATAAGCAAAGCATTACTGAAAAAGAAGAAGAAAGTGGGAGGCCTCACTCTACCTAATTTCAGAACCTATTATACAGCCACAGTAGTCAAAACAGCCTGGTACTGGTACAACAACAGGCACATAGACCAATGGAACAGAACTGAGAACCCAGATATAAATTCATCCACATATGAGCAGCTGATATTTGACAAAGGACCAGTGGCAGTAAGTTGGGAAAAAGATAGTCTTTTTAACAAATGGTGCTGGATAACTGGATATCCATTTGCAAAAGAGTGAAACAGGACCCATACCTCACACCATGCACAAAAACTAACTGCAAATGGATCAAAGACCTAAACATAAAGACTAAAACGATAAAGATCATGGAAGAAAAAATAGGGACAACCCTAGGAGCCCTAATACAAGGCATAAACAGAATACAAAACATTACCAAAAATGACGAAGAGAAACCAGATAACTGGGAGCTCCTAAAAATCAAACACCTATGCTCATCTAAAGACTTCACCAAAAGAGTAAAAAGACCACCTACAGACTGGGAAAGAATTTTCAGCTATGACATCTCCGACCAGCGCCTGATCTCTAAAATCTACATGATTCTGTCAAAACTCAACCACAAAAAGACAAACAACCCAATCAAGAAGTGGGCAAAGGATATGAACACACATTTCACTAAAGAAGATATTCAGGCAGCCAACAGATACATGAGAAAATGCTCTCGATCATTAGCCATTAGAGAAATGCAAATTAAAACTACGATGAGATGCCATCTCACACCAACAAGGCTGGCATTAATCCAAAAAACACAAAATAATAAATGTTGGAGAGGCTGCAGAGAGATTGGAACTCTCATACACTGCTGGTGGGAATGTAAAATGGTATAACCACTTTGGAAATCTATCTGGCATTATCTTAAACAGTTAGAAATAGAACTACCATACAACCCAGAAATCCCACTCCTCGGAATATACCCTAGAGATACAAGAGCCTTTACACAAACAGATATATGCACACCCATGTTTATTGCAGCTCTGTTTACAATAGCAAAAAGCTGGAAGCAACCAAGGTGTCCATCAACGGATGAATGGTTAAATAAATTGTGGTATATTCACACAATGGAATACTACGCATCGATAAAGAACAGTCACGAATCTCTGAAACATTTCATAACATGGAGGAACCTGGAAGGCATTACGCTGAGCAAAATTAGTCAGAGGCAAAAGGACAAATATTGTATAAGACCACTATTATAAGATCTTGAGAAATAGTAAAAATTGAGAAGAACACATACTTTTGTGGTTACAAAGGGGGGAGGGAGGGAGGGAGGGAGAGGGTTTTTTATTGATTAATCAGTAGATAAGAAGTGCTTTGGGTGAAGGGAAAGACAACACTCAATACATGGAAGGTCAGCTCAATTGGACTGGACCAAAAGCAAAGAAGTTTCCGGGATAAAACGAATGCTTCAAAGGTCAGCGAAGCAGGGGCGGGAGTCTGGGGAAAATAGTTTGAGGGGACTTCTATGTCAATTGGCAAAATAATTCTATTATGAAAACATTCTGCATCCCACTTTGAAATGTGGCGTCTGGGGTCTTAAAGGCTAACAAGCGGCCATCTAAGATGCATCAATGTCTCAACCCACCTGGAGCAAAGGAAAATGAAGAACACCAAGGTCACATGACAACTAGGAGCCCAAGAGACAGAAAGGGCCACATGAACCAGAGACCTACATCACCCTGAGACCAGAAGAACTAGTTGGTGCCCGGCCACAATCGATGACTGCCCTGACAGGGAGCGCAAGAGAGAACTCCTGAGGGAGCAGGAGATCAGTGGGATGCAGACCCCAAATTCTCATAAAAAGACCATATTTAATGGTCTGACTGAGACTAGAGGAATCCCGGCGGCCATGGTCCCCAGACCTTCTGTCGGCACAGGACAGCAACCATCCCCGAAGACAACTCATCAGACATGAAAGGGACTGGTCAGCGGGTGGGAGAGAGATGCTGATGAAGAGTGAGCTAATTATATCAGGTGGACACTTGAGATTGTGTTGGCAGCTCTTGTCTGGAGGGGGGATGGGAGGATAGAGAGAGAGGGAAGCTGGCAAAATTGACACGAAAGGAGAGACTGAAAGGGCTGACTCAATAGGGGAAGAGCAGGTGGGAGTACGGAGTAAGATGTCTGTAAACTTATATGTGACAGACTGGATTTGTAAACGTTCACTTGAAGCTTAATAAAAGTTAATAAAAAAAATGAAAAGTACAAAGAAATAAATTGTATAAAAGATTGGTGATAATCTTTAAGTCCAAAGAAATGAAGAAAGAAATAATTTAAAATCTTTAAATGGGAAAGAATAAAAAAAAAAGATTTTTTTAAATAATAAAGCAAATAAAATATTAAGATAAAAAGATGTTGAAAGCCAGAAAATTAGAAAGATAAATTCTAAAATATATTTTTAAAAGCTGAGAAGCACCAAATTAAATTGTATAGACGAGGATAATAGAACATACTGAAACATTATGAGATACAAAATTATAAAATGAAATATATTCTTGATAAGACGGGGGGCAGAGGAGAGGAGAAAAATCCTCTCCCAAAAAACCAGAGCTGAAAGCAGCAAGTTGGTTAAGTGCTTAGAGCTTTCAGGTTGAAAACAACTTTAGACTGTGGGTCCCTATGGATAAAACAAAAGCTGGACAATGAAAAAGGAAGACCAAAAACTTACACATATGTTGGTGTCGACAAAAAATACTGAATATACCGTGGACTGCCAGAAGAACGAAAAAATCTGTCTTGGAAGAAGTACAGCCAAAATGCTCTTTAGAAGCAAAGATGGTGAGACTTCGTCTCACATACTTTGGAGATGTTATCAGGAGGGACCAGTCCCTGGAGAAGGACATCATGCTTGGTAAAGTAATCAGTCAGTGAAAAAAGAGAAAGACCCTCAATGAGACAGATTGACACAGTGGCTGCAACAATGAGCTCAAGCATAATTATAGTTGCGACGATAGAGCAGGACCAAGCAGTGTTTAGTTCTGTTGTATATAGGTCACTATGAGTCAGAAATGACTCAAGGGCACCTAACAACAACAATAGACAAAGATGCTCTAAGACAATAGAAGACTTTTATTTGCCTTTCACCTTTACCCAGCTACTGTTGTAAGTGGATGGGTGTCTTTTACAGAACTGTCAAGTTAAGGCTAAGTCCCTTCAGCTGGCCCAATCATGTGTAAAAATGTCAGCTTAGTAGTAGAGTCCTATGACACACTAAGCACACACATGACTGCGCTTATAGGGAAGGAAAAAAAAAGCATATTTCAAATACAGGAGTGTGAAACTTTGAATCTTAGACATTTTTATCTCGTTTCCTAGTCTCTATTTGGAGCCCTGTTGTGTAGTGACTAAAAGCTCAGGATGCTAACCAAAAGGTTGGTGGTTCAAACCCACTAGCCACTCCTTGAAAACCCTATGGGGCAGTTCTACTCCGTCCTGTAGGGTTGCTATGAGTTGGAATCAACTCAATGGCACACAACAGTTTCTATTTGTTTTTCTATTTAGAGAGAGGAGAAAGAGAGAGAGAGACAGGAAGAAACACAGAGAGAGAAGAGAGACCAGTTATTAATCCATTTCTTCTAGCAATTAAAACCTTGAAACAACGAAGGAAACTCCCACATATCACAGCATCCTGTTCTCTGAAGTAGAGGCATTATTCTTAATTTTATTGGTTAGCCTAGTTGTAGTTGATTTTTAGAGAGCCTTCCCATTGAATATTATTGCTGTACTCCAATCAATGACATCATTAAATGAAATTAGTGTCAATGGCAAAGAACCTCAGTTGTTCTGTATTACTTAGAGATGACTTCTTAAAAAGAAGAATATAAAACACATTGTCAAAATCTCTTTTTTGACCCAGATTTGCATACCGTTTCCTCTTCTCTTGTTGGTAAAGGGTAGATTACATGACCAACAATATATTATTAAGAAAATCGAAGAAGGAGCAAAACCACTTTCCTCAAAACCTCTGTGATTTTGTCAGCCACCTCCTGCTGCTTTCTACTGGTTTTCTCATTACTCTTTAGGTCATCTTCCATACGGACTAAAGCAGAGAGGGGTGGCTGAGGGACTGGAAAGTTTATAGAGGAAAAATGAACATACTAAAAGTAGGCCAAGTAACAGTGGTAAGTCCAAAGGTTTTTGTGAACAAAATACCAGCCCTGAAACATGGCAGCATTTTTCAGTCTCCCTCTGCCCCAACCAAATAACTTGTAAAATTAAATATGTAGAGTCAGTCAAAATAGTCTTAATCTAAACATTTTGTGAATTTGGGCAAAAAGAAAAATTAATATGAATTTTTATTAAAAAAAATAATAACATTGGCCCATGGGTTATCCACATTTTATGTCTACAACTTTAAATTTGTCAGCTTTTCCATTACATGTATGAAATCTTGACAACAGTAATGAAATCACATAAAAGCTTACTAAGCAGATAGTCCATATCTTTTTATGTAAAACCAGTTTCTAAGATGGTGTTACTGGAGGCAACACCGCTTTTTTATCATAACATTATTTTTCCATATGAAGAAAAGAAATACTGCTGTACACAATCATCAAATGAATATGGGATCAGGTAACTTTCTGAACCTGTCTACTTGTGTCATCTGTTGATCAAATAATTTCATCTCTGCACCTTGACCTTAAATTGTCAGCTAATATTCGTGCAGTACTTTCCTATATATCCACCCACTAATATAGCAGATGCAGAACTTTAACACCAGATCCGTACACCTGAAGGAAATATAATCATGATGGTGAAATAAGACTAACTCTTAGAAAACTTAATATACAATTCAATGCCTACTTATTTAACCTTTAAATAAGAATTCTAAAAGTAGAGACCCATAGTCCTAAATGGCAATAAAGATACATCTTTCTTGGTTATTGCTATGTCTTTGTTGTTGTTAAGGTAGTTGGTGATATTGTTAATGGAACAACATTTTAAAATTGAGTGATGACACATAAAACAGAGATACATATCTCTGAAAATTTCATAATACCCAAAGCACTTGTGCTCTACTTCTATATGACAGCCATCACCAGGAGCTAAAAACGAGCTCTTCCCATAGACAGGACCATAGTTTCCACCGCTCTCTATTGAAATCTATCTGTCTGCTTTGCTCCATTCCTTAGCTATCTAGCTGTAAAGATTTTTGAGTTTGCGACCCTTATTTTAAATGCTCTAAGACAGTACAAAGAAGTTGAGAAGCAATAAAGACATCTTTTAGCTTTTCTACCTGCATCTAGCTATTCCTTTGCTGTTATTTCATGGATTGTGACTAGTTAATGAAGAAATTGTTAAGTTATATGTGGAAAATAACACAATACAATGGAAGAAACCACTATCAGTTTGGAGGTACATTTTCCTTTGCCTACAGACAACTAGAATTGAAGGTTACAAATGTGTTAAATAAGTACGCTAAAAGTTATTTTGGAAAATCTGAGGTCAGTTTGGGAAATACTGAATTAGAAGATTGTCTTGGTTTTCTGACTGAGCTCCTACTTAGAATATTTTCAACCTCTATTTACTTGGTCAAGCCCATGATCCCCTATCTAGCCATTTCTAGCCAATCTACAAGAACTTAAACACAATAAATTCCCCATATACCTAAAGCAACAATTGAACTGTCTCAAATAGTGGTCAAAGTCTGGGACTTCTAGTTGATAAACTCTCTGTACCATTATTGCCTCGAGAACCCTTCCTATGGTATTACAAGCTTGAAGCCCTGTATTACCAAAGCATTTCCCACAGAATCTGTCACACATTTGGTGCCCAGTCAGTGTGTTCAGAAAAGGAAAGAAAGGAATGCAGAAGGGAGGGAATGTGGGCCAAGACTAACTCCCCTTGAAAAGAATTTGTTTTATTCTTTAACCTAGGAGATAGATTTTGAGATGCAGAAGGTGATGTGGGCAGTAGGTGAGTGAGGTGTAGTGGCCCTGAGAAAGTGTCTTTCAATCTCTGATTATAGTGGAATCTTAGTTATTTAGTGCTGCTATAACAGAAATACCACAAGTGGATGGCTTTAACAAACAGAAATTCATTCTTTTACACTTTAGGAGGCTAGAAGTCCAAATTCAAGGCGCCAACTCCAGGAGAATGCTTTTTCTCTCTGTAAGCTCTAGGGAAGTTCCTGGTCTAGGATATTCTCAGCACGGGGACCCTGAGTCCAAAGGACAAGCTCTGCTCCCAGCTCTTCTTTCTTGGTGGTAGGAGGTCCCTATCTTTCTGCTTGCTTTTCTCTCCTTTTATCTCTTGTAAGATAAAAGGTGATGCAGACCACACCCCAGGGAAACTCCACTTACATAGAATTCGAGCTGTGACCCGAGTAACGCATTGCATTCCATCCTAATCCTCTATAACATAACCTAATCTTGCCCCATTAACCACAGGTAGAAAGTAGGATTTACAACACATAGGATAATCACATCAGATCACAAAATGGTAGACAACTACACAATACTGGGAATCATGGCCTAGCCAATTGGACACATTTTTGGGGGACACAGTTCAAATCTTAACAAAGCAGCATAATTCAGGGTCAAATATCCACTGTGATCTAATGACACTCCCAGCCGTCTCCCCGTTTTTGATCACAGGTATTTCCACTAATAAATTTATTGCATTTTAAAACTCCATCTTGGTGCTTTTCAGAGGGTATGGACTAATGCCTCAGTTCTCTAGCTTCCTTAAGGGTTCCCTAAATTCCCACCTCATTCTGATCTCCAGCCTTACCCATGAGACCCTGTGGAGGTGCTGGCACTCTTCTTAGCATCTTCCATGTCTTCTAAGCTGAGTTTTACTGATCTTTGTATACCTGACAATTCTTTGCAACCACTTTGACCTTAGTAAACATAACAAATTTAATTTTTAAAAGTGAAGGGTGGAAAGGAAAATATATGCCAGAGCTCACTACTCTGCTTTTCTCTTAACTCTTACCAAATGATTTTGATTATTTACATTCCCAGGCGCCCAAATCTTGAAATTTCCTTGTTAAAACTCCCTCCAAAGCCACTCCTCAAGTAGCATCTTACCTCCAGATTCTTTCAATCTTTTGCTTACAGAGAAAGCTCTTACAGGAGAATTATTTTGATCACCTTTACCATAGACAACTGTGGAAGTGCCAAAATTTCTGCAATAGCAGAGCTTTAGAAACAGCAAATGGACTGAAAGGAGGTCTAGGGTGTTATCTTGAAGCTGATTTTTGCAAAACAAGCACACTTGTTTTCTTAGATTGTATGTTATTTGATGGCTTTAGAAGGAACTGATGCAAACTACAGGAGGCCCAAGCTACCCTTTGGCTATCGCAATGATGCAAAGCACATCCTCATGTCAGACAGATTACACCAAAAAATGTATAAGCATGGAGGAACATGTGAGCTTTATATTTGTATCCACTTCAGATTGAAAATACTTGCTGATGTCATGGATTGAATTGTGTCCCCTGAAAATATGTGTTAACTTCATTAGGCCATGATTCCCAGTACCGTGTGGTTGTTCTCTATTTTGTGATTTTTCTATGTGTTATAAATCATAGTCTTTGCCTGTGGTTAAAGAGGATTAGGGTGGGATGTAACACACTAAGGTCACATCCCTCATCCAATGTAAAGGCAGTTTCCCTGGAATGTGACCTGTACCACCTTTTATCTTAAAAAAAAAAAAAAAATTATCTTACAAGAGATAAAAGGAAAGGGAAGCAAGCAGAGACATGGGGAACACCTACCACCAAGAAAGCAGTGCCAGGAGCAGAGTGCATCCTTTGGACCTGCAGTTCCTGTGCAGAGAAGCTCCTAGCTCAGGGGAAGATTGATGGCAAGGACCTTCCCCCCAGAGCCAACGGAGACAGAAAGCCTTCCCCTGGAGCTGAAGCCCTAAATTTGGACTTCTAGCCTACTAGAAGGGAGAGAATAAATTTCTCTTTGTTAAATCCATTCATTTGTGGTTTTTCTGTTATAGCAGCACTAGATAACCAAGACAGCTGGTTTAATTTCTTTCCTACTTTAATGGACTTTAAGTTCTTGGTGGCACAAACTATCAAGTGTCTGACTACTAGGCAAACCCACCCAGGAGCTCCTCAGAAGACAGGCTCGCAATCTGCTTTCGAAAGGGCACAACCTTGAAAATCCTTATGGAGTGGTTCTCTTCTGCACACATGACACCGCCATGAATTGCAATCAGCAATAATAACAATTTTCTCTTCTCAGGTGCATTTTAAGAAAGGCAAAAGTTGTATGACTAAAAGAAAAAGTGATAATAGTCTCTATGTTTGGATCCTCCTGTTGCTCCAAGTTAGGTCCTACCTTTTAATAAAATAAATACTCCCTGAGCCCTGGTGGCACAGTGGTTAAGTTCTCAGCTGCTAACTGAGAGGTTCAGTTCTAACCCACCAGCTGCACCTCAGGAGAAAAATGTGGCAGTCTGCTACCAAAATTACTACCTTGAAAACTCTATGAGGCAGTTCTACTCTGTTCTAAGGTCACTATGACTCAGCATCGACTTGAAAGCAGTGGGTTTGGTTTTGGTTTTTGGTTTGAGACTTCAAAGAGTTAAAAATAATTAACAAGCTCAGCATCGTCTCAATGATTATGAGCATACTTCATATAAGCCAAAAAACTAAAAAAAAAAGCTTCAGAGACAACTGCTTTCAAATTTGGCCCATGTTACTCACCTGCTGCAGTACCATCTCACATACACACACACACATATACAAACACAGTCACTCTCACACGCATACACTCATACACATACTCAAGCTCGCTCAGAATGGAAGTGAAATCCTGATACCAGATTTTCTGATGACAACTTCAATAACATTCCCCCCACTACCCCCGGACATACAAGTAATAGACCATTTATTCCTATCCTCATTCCTTCATTTTATTTGCAAAGTCCAGTGAAGCAAAGAGACTGGGAATAGCAGCCTAGCATTTCTGAGCAGACTTGATTTAGAAGTTTTCTGGGTCACATATGCTCCTTCAGGTTCCTTCTGCAGTCTGATATTAACCATCTGGGATATATGGAAAAGACATCAGCAAACACTTTTTTATTTTTTAATGAAAAGTATCCAAAAGTAGGTCATTTATTAAAACCCCTTCAATGGAGAAATGATTCAACTGCCGAAAAGGGGACTGGAACTAAGAAACTACTGAAAAGAAGAAAAGAATCCCACTAATTCGCACTTGTGAGGAACATGCATTTAAATATTCCATTGAGCTGTCTACATTTTCAGTGTAGTCTATGGACCCAACATAGCCATCATCTTTCCCCGTTCCTTCTCTTTACATTTTTTTTTTTTAATTTAAACCCTGAATCCAGTAGTGTCACTAGAAGTGGGGGGGGGGGGTGGAAGGGTAGTGTGAAGTATACCAGGTGACACTGTCAGTCTGGGTAACACCAAAATGACTGTCAATAAAACTCTTGTGCAGTGTTTAAGCAGAAATTTACTATTTTTTAATAAAAATATCCCATAGTTAGTTATGGAAACCCTGGTGGAGTAGCAGTTAAGAGTTATAGCTGCTAACCAAAAGGTCGGCAGTTCAAATCCACCAGGCACTCTTTGGAAACTCTATGGGGCAGTTCTACTCTGTCCTATAGGGTTGCTAGGAGTCGGCATCGACTCAATGGCAATGGGTTTGGTTTGGGGTTGGGAGTTATAACAACACAAGCATTTTTGTAAGCCCAGCTTACATGTGCTAACATACTTTCTAGGCTAATTTACTTTTGGAACTTTCTAATGCACTCTGGTCAGAGCTGTCATTGTTACCAGTTACAATGACGCTTCCAATCTTGTAGTTCCATCTTCACCAGTACAAGCACACGCTACTGTTTTCGTTGCTGCGGGTGTTTTTATACTCATTGATTTTGTCAAATTTTCTGGTATTTTAGCTAAAAGATTGTGGTAAGTAGTATTTGTGAACGTATATCAATAATTTTTTTTTGAAAATGAAGTAGTAATTAAAAGGAAAAAATCAAAAAGGCTTCCATTCATTTATTAATATTGTTATAATTACTAATGTAATTCAATGCAGAAAGATTTTACAAAACAATTTTGCTTTTAGTATTCAAGTAATCTAAGAAATTTTACATTTAAGCAATTTACAACTATATTTATCACACATTATTCTATGATTAAAATTGATAATACTGATTATTAAGGATTCCATTACCTCTGGTACCGGAGGAGGTCCATGGGGAGAGTGACACCATGAGTGACTGCACTTGGTGACACCAACTCTAAGAATGCCACTGCCTGAATCTCATTCGTTCCATTATACAAGCAAATGGCAGCATATTAAGAGTGTAATAACGTTGCTGATCTTAGCCAACATGAAAAACCCTGTGATAGCAAAATGACCTTTTATATTTAGTGGTAATAATAGCATTTGAATTTTACTACTGCTTCCATTCAACTAGGTGTTCAGAGGAAATACTATAGGCTGATTTTCTCTAAATACATATTTTACTGAATATGACTTAGAGGACAACTAATAGTTAAATTACTTTCCTACACATTTCTTTTGTGGCATTTACACCCCCCCTCCATTTTTTTTCTGTTTTACCATAGCCATAGAGTCAGAATGGACTCATGGTGACCCAATGTGTATCAAAGTAGGACTATGCTCCATAAGGTGGACTTGAACCACCAAACTTTCAGTTAGCAGCCAAGTGCTTAACCACTATCACCACCCACGGACTCCTTAACAGATGGTTATTGCTGGCACTTTGCTCTGTCTGAAACAACTAGACATGTTACAGACAACAGAATTTCAACATCTGTGTGCCCAGTGGGGATAAAACTAAGCACCACCTAACAACCAGAGATTGCTCCTTCTCAGCCTTAAAGATCTGCCCAATGCCACCCTCTCTGTGAAGCTTCCTCAACAACCTTGGGCTGCATTAGTTATCCCTTCTCCTTTTCTCCCTTGAAGTTTTATTGAAACTTCTCCTATAACACTAACCTGTTGGATTACAATTTATTAGTTTCTACATCCGCCTTCTTGACTAGACTTTACTGTATGGAGCATCCTGGATCATGTCATAATCATCTTTTCAGTATCCAAAGCTTGTGTTGAACTGATTTGGCCTGGACTATGGGGTTTCTCCAGATGCATGACTTTCAGCACTAAAACCAGGACAGTTACAAGCAAATTGAAATCGTTGGTCACTCTAGTTATGCATTTAGTATATTCCAGGTACTTTTATAATCATCAATCCTCTAGCTCTCAAAATCCACTCTTCATATAGCCTAATTTTTAACTGCCAACTGGGTTGTTCAAGGTATTTAGGGTATCGGTAAACAAAGCAAAGATCTTATCCTTGTAAAGTTTTCATTTTAGGGTGAAGTTAGAGATAAATATTATGTTTCAATTTTGCAGATGAGAAAAGTATTGATCAGAGGGAATATAACTGCTGAATGCCTAGTGGCCAGTAGGTAGTGGACCTGGGTCTCTGTAACATCAAATAAAGTCTTCTCTCCTTGGCATTAACCTAATTCTTTCATAGAAGAAATAGATTCCTTAGACCTGTTACAGAGGGATTAGTTAGAGTACATGCATTGATATGAGCAGTATTTAGTATTACTTGTGATAACATCTAGAAATATAAACAAGCTTGGCTATTAATGATGAAGAGTTCGGCTCCAGTTTTACTAGAAGCATGCTTAATATACGAAAGAAGTACTCTGCAGTTGGTGACTTTGAGAATTTGATATGGTAATCAGCGGATAAATCATGAAATTTACCCCAGTTCCATTGTCAGCCTACTCTCTGATTCTCAGCATAATTATAGTAATCGCAGTTCTGAGAATGCTAAAATAAAAATTCTACTTCTACTTTGGTATAATAAATATTTGCTTCTGGATAACATCATATTGTGTGTTGTGTGAATGGTGCTTGTTGTTGTTATTAGGTGCAGTTGGGCCAGTTCTGACTCACAGTGATTCTATGTACCATGGAATGAAGACACTGCTGGGTCCCAGGCAAGAATCACAATAGCCACCATATTTGAGTTCATTGTTGCAGCCACTGTGTCAACCCATCTCACTGAGGGTCTTCCTCATCTTCTCTGACCCTCTACTTTACCAAACATGATGTCCTTCTCCAGGGCCTGGTCTCTCCTGATAACATGTCCAAAGTACGTGAGACCCTATCTCACTGTCCTCACTTCTAAGGAGCATTCTGACTATACTTCTTCCCAGACAGATCTGTTTGTTCTTCTAGCAGCCAACACAATATTCTCTGCCAACACAATAATTCAAAGGCATCTTTTCTTCAGTCTTCCTTATTCATTGTCCAGCTTTCACATGCATATGAAGTGATTGAAAATACCATGGCTTACCTTAGTCTTCAGAGTGACATCTTTACTATATAACACTTTAAAGAGGCCTTTTGCAGCAGGTTTGCCCAATACAATATATCACTGAATTTCTTGACTGTTGCTTCCATGGGCGTTGATTCTGGATCCAAGGAAATTTTTTTTTTCTTCTCTATATTCTCACTGGCTAGTGACTGGTGCTAGCCAGTGGGAAATGGAGAAGAAGGAAAAAAAAAAAGAGGAGAGAGAGAAAGAAAACTAATGGGGACAATTCTACTTTAAGCAAGCCTGATCAATTTTTTTTTTTTTTTTAATGCACAACCCCTAAAAAGAAAAAAAAAAATTACAAGACAATTACTGGTTTTAAAAGAAAATTCATTACGCTATTTCTGTGAATAGGAATGGCAGGGTATTTGACATATTTGTTCTTTTATTTGTAAAACTAAGATAGGTAATTATACAAAAATGTTTTTATTGAGGAAAAGGAAGCACTCATGTATTCACATTATAAAGTGGCATAGAAATTAGTCATAAATGTACTTTTATTTAATTACTTCAAACCCATTCTGACCTAGAAATCTCTTTAGAATAATTTGACTGAATAAGCAAAGTAACTTTTCTTTAATCTGTTTGCTTTAAATTTCAATTATTTCTTTCTATTTAGCATACCAGTTTACCGTTAACTTTAGCTTAAATTATGAAATAATTATGGAAATCTACAGAATTAAATTTTGAATAAAAATAAAAAGGTAACAGACATGAGGAAGGGCACATTTAACACTTAGGAGGCAAAGAAGTTTGTCCCAAATCTCCAAGTGTATGGATTACTATGGCCAGCTCTGGCCTTGTAGAGGAGTGTTTTTTCCTGCATTGTTAAATTAAGGAGGGGACAAAACAAAGTGAAGCCCATTATAAAAGTAAAGACTATGACAAGTTAGTGAAAGGGAAGAGATTTAAAATTGTATTTAATGGAAAATTGCAAACAAGTCTTTGATCTTCCCACGTAGCACTAACTCGTAAATCTGGTTAAATATCGTTGTATCAATATATAAGTATCACATTTCATTGATTCTAAGATGCACAGGTTTTTGTTGTTGTTGTTTTGCTTTTGTTTTTAATTTCCTCACAGTTTCCAAAACCCACTGCCATTAAGTTGATTCCGACTCATAGCAACCCTGTAGGACAGAGTAGAACTGCCCCATAGTGTTTCTAAGGCTGTAATCTTTCTGGAAGCAGACTGCCACATGTCCTGAGGAGGAGCTGATAAGTTGGAACCGCCAACCTTTTGGTTAGCAGCCAATCACTTTAACCACTGCTCCATTCAAGAAATCAGAATTCATCCTATCTTGTTACAACTGATGTTCTTATAATCTCCATTCTCATGGGGACAGCCCTGGCACAGTTGTAAATCACTTGTTCATGTGTTAGCCTGGTGGTTATTCCTAAACCGACGCCTGAACAACTACAGCTTCTCAACATTGCAGCCTTCCAACCATGTGAGGGCAAATTAGGAGGCAATATGCATCTATATGCATCCAGGCTATTGTCTGAAAACTTTCCACTGACACATTCTGGTAAGAGCAGGAAAGCACTGGCATCAAAACTTGCCGAATTAGTGTCAGCGTCTTGGAAAAACATTCCATGAGACAGTAGTGGGGCACTTGTTGAAATAAACAGTGTACCACACTCTTAAAAACAGAGTGTGATCATGTGTCAAAAATAGACATGAATGACTATGATAAGGAAGTCTTAGGAATTCTCTATCCAATTTGCTTTTCTTAAATTTTCCTTTGGAAATTGAAGAATGCCATACGATGAAAAAAAAAAAAAAACTTTGTGAAATCTTTATAGCATTTCATTAAAAACTGGGCTAGTTTAATTAGCATTATTTTCTCTTATTTCTTAGTGCTCTATTCAATAATGGTATGTGCAGATTTAATTAATTCATGTTTTCATCATCCAAGTTATAAGAGAATAAGATTTTCTCTAAATGCTGCATGAGACAATGAGGGCAATAAGATTTTATGTACTTTCTGAGGCTAGATAAACTGAGGGAAAAAAATAACAGCATGTGCTCATGAAAAGAGTCTGTAACACAAGGAGAAGGGAATAATCTTTTAAAGATGCAGAGGAAAAGCATACTAGTGACAATAATTTCCTATAGAAAACACTAAAAAAATAGAAATAATCTTCTTCATAGTTTCATTATTATTAAAAAAAAATAAACCTAAGAATTAAGAATTAAAATGGGTGATAAAAATTTAAATGCAAGTACAACTTCAAAAGAGACCAGGCGGACTTATAAAAAGCTAGTGAGGAAACAATGTGATAACAGAATTAAAATCTGCCTGTTTACAAAACTCTGGTAAAAGAAATCAAAGTAGATTTAAATAAATGGAGAGATAACTGATGTTCATGAATAGAAAGATTTAATATTATTAAGCTGTTAATTCTTCTCAAATTGATCTATATATTCAATATAATACTAATCATGATCCGAGCAAGTAATTTTGTGGACATCAAACAGATTCCAAAATTTATATAAAAAGGGAAGGTACCCAGGATAACCAATATAATCCTGAGAAAGAACAGAGTTGGAGGAATAATGTTATCTGACTTCGAGACTTACTTACTATAAAGCTGCAGTGATTCATAAAGTGTGCAGTACCAGCAAAGGAAGAGACAAATAGATTCACAGAACAGAATAAAGAGCCCAGAAATAGGCCCACACAAATATAGTCAGCTGATCTTTCACAAAGGAGCAAAGACAATTAAATAGAGAAAATATAACTTTTTCAACAAGTGGTGCTGGAACAACTGGACATCCACATGCAAAAGAGAAAAAAAAGAATGTAGATACAGAGCTTATATCTTTCACAAAAAAATTAATTCAAAATGGACTATAGTCTTACATATAAGATATAAAACTATAGACTTCTAGGAGAAACATAGGAGAGAATCTAAGTGACCTTGGTTTGGTGATGACTTTTTATATACAACACCAAAAACATGAACCATAAAAGAAAAATCTGATAAGTTGGACTTCATTAAAATTAAAAACTTCTGCTCTGTAAAAGACAATTTTAAAAGAATGAAAAGATAAGCTACAGACAGGGAAACTCAACAATAAGAAAACAGACAATCTAATTTAAAATTGGGCAAAATATATGAAAGGACAGCTTATCAAAGAAGATATATACACAAATAAGCATATGGAAAGTTCATCAACAACATATGTCATTAGGGAATTGGAAAATAAAATAATGCCAAGATACCACTATACACCTATAAACAACAACAACAACAACAACAAAAAATCCCAAACCCATTGCCACTGAGTTGATTCTAACTCATAGTGATCCTACAAGGATATAACCTTTATGGAAGCAAATTGCCCCATCTTTCTTCCACAGAGCATCTACTGGATTTCAACCACCAACCTTTTGGCTAGCAGCCCCTCATTTAACCACGGTGCACCAGGGCTCTTCAAACACCTATTACCCAAACACCTATTAGAAAGGTTAAAATCCAAAACACTGACAACACCAAATGCTGGTGAGGACGGGGAGCAACATTCATTGCTGATGAGAATGCAAAATGGTACAGCCACTTTGGAAGACAGTCTGGCAGTTTCTTACAAAGCTACACATAAGCTTTGCTTATGATGATCAAGCAATCACAGTCACACTCTCAGGTGTCCACACAAGGGTTCAGGGAGAGAGGTAAAAGGATGAATGGGTGGAGTTCAATGCATTTTTAGGGCAGTGAAACTATTCTGTACAATGAGGTAATGGCGGATATGGGCCATTACACAGTTGTTAAAACCCTAACACTGTACAACACTAAGAGTAAACCCTAATGTAAACCCCTATGGACTTTAGTTAATAACCGTGTATCAATATTTGTTCATCGATTGTACAAATGAACCACAGGCATGCAAGGTGTTAATAACAGGAGAAACAGTGAAGAGGGGAGTATATGGGGACTCTCTGTACTTTCTGCACATTTTTTCTGTAAATCTAAAACTACTCTAAAACACACAGTGTACAAAAAAAAATAACTGTAAGCACTGCAGAAAATCTATAATCAAGAAATCAATAACATAAAAGACAAATCAGAGAAATTGCTCCAGTATTCAAAATAGTAGATTTTTTTTCCTCTTAGTTTTAGTGACACATCTTTAGCAGCAGTCCATCTCAGATATAATGTTCCCTGTATTCCAACTGGTAATTAATTTAACTAATCTCTCCTTGCTGATGGGTAACTGTTCAGAGAAGGGATATATAGGGAAGTCTAGAGGGTGGTACAAAACTCTCCATGAAGTACAGCTAATGGTTATGGAACTCTTGATCCAGAGGAATCATGACTGAGAAATAGGTAAATAGTCTGTGAGCCTGTGGAACAGAATTTCAGTCCCTGCATTAAGGCAACCCTGGTGGCGTAGTGGTTAAGCGCTACGACTGCTAACCAAAGGGTCAGCAGTTCAAATCTGCCAGGTGCTCCTTGGAAACCCTATGGGGTAGTTCTACTCTGTCCTATAGGGTCGCTATGAGTGGGAATAGACTCAATGGCACTGGGTTTGGTTTTGGTTTTTGGACATCGACTTTGTCGTTACTGAGTCAATGATTTATTCTTTGTTGCTTCAGTCAGTTATGCCTGAATTTTTTGTTGTCATTGAAGAACCACTTGTGAAAGTAAAAAACAACACAACAAAACCATCTCATTTAGTGAGGTACCAAAATATTACCGCAGATAATCATCTCAGTAATGGGGAATTTGAGGTCTAAATGGATGTCGGTGAGCAAAGTATCAATTTAAAATAGAGTTTAATAAAAATAAAGAATTAAATTTTCCTAGAAACCTTGTGATGCGACGTTTAAAGTAATTCTTAAATTATAATGTGCATAATTTCTTTTTAGGTCTTATATGATAACCTGGGTCTAAAATCTCTAGTCAACATTATTAAAACAGTATTAAAAACTGTGAAGTCAAGGGAGAGGGATAGAGAAAAATGAAGCTTTATTAATTCTCAAATTATTTAACCGAGAGGCAAAGGTGATTTTTCATTAATGAGTTTCATAACTAGGATATTACATAGGAAGTATAGACTACAGCAGAATGAAAAGACTCTTAAGTGAGAAAATTCTGAATTCTGAGCCTGTATCTATCACCTGGATTTTGCTATATGACACTGGACAAATAAAATTTTGGAGGCTGTTGCTATGTTTTTAAACTGAGGTTTCTAATTTCTTATTTACTGTGTTATCATGACATTAAATGAGAGAATCTGGGTGATCATCAGAACCTGTCCATAACTTTTTAGAAATATAAATTTCAGGAAGCCACAGAACAAAGGTAAACAGTGGGAAGCTGCTGATATCAGCTAAAGCAGAACAGTGAAAAAGAATCAGGGGGCAGGGAACTGTGCGCATTTCGTTATTACTTGGAATAGAAAACAAATCAATGTTATCCACAGAATTTAGGACTAAACGCATTATTTGAAATTATACTTACAAAGTACAATAATATAAACCTTCGTAAGTATCAGAAAACAATGTGAAAATCTATATACCAAATTATAAGCAGCAACTTCCATTAAAAAAAACTACAGGAAATGCAATTAAATTTGTACAGAAACCACAAATAGTAGAAGATTTTCGTAACTATTTCAGTCCTTATGTTGTATGCTGTCAAGTCCTAGTGGACAATAGACAAGTGAAGAATACAGAAGCCCTGAGTGCATATTACCAAGTTTCATGGTAAAGGTATAGACATGGATATTCATATAGATATATAATATCTATTTTACAAATAGATATAAATACTTTATGTATATATTATACTTCATCTAAGTAAATGTGTAGATGTGTCTGTATACTTTTGGAAAATCGATCATGAATTTAAAACTTTCTTTAATACAATAAAGCTATTAATAACAAAGTTACATCTGGGGGCGATGTGTATACGTTTTGGGTCCTCTTTTAACATTTCTTTGGTCATAATGGAAATATGCACACTGTCTTCAAAAACTGGTTATAAAACAATTATGTAACCGAACACAGTAAAAAAAAGATCAGGGGAAAAATGATAGCTTTGAGTATTTTCATCGGTAAACAAGACTGAATAAAAGCTATTAATTAAACATATAATTCAAAATAAACCATGGAAAAAAAGAAACAAACAAATAAATAAATCAATGAGTTCAAAAACAGAAAAGCAATAAACATAATAAATAATCTGAAAATAAGAATAATAAATCTACTGGATAAAAAGAGATTATACTAGATTCCCGATATCACTTTATTTCTTAGAAGTGGTCTCCAAATTTGCTGGCCCATGTGGTCTTTACAGAGAAAGCAATCTGCTAAGTTAAAGGTCAAAACAGCAAAGAAATAATGGGTTCTTTCCCTTGTAAAACATTAGCCTAATATTTCCAAGGATATCCTTGCAATTCTGCTAGTAAATATATCTTTTTTTTTTTTTTAAGTTAGCTTAAATGCCTGGTCATATTCT
Source organism: Elephas maximus indicus (assembly GCF_024166365.1). Classification (NCBI taxonomy): domain Eukaryota; kingdom Metazoa; phylum Chordata; class Mammalia; order Proboscidea; family Elephantidae; genus Elephas; species Elephas maximus. The sequence goes on along the minus strand of NC_064833.1, from coordinate 52,729,707 downwards.
ACAGCAGAAAGCAAGTTAAACAGAATTACATAAAAAAACAATGGCACAAAGGCTCTTCTGCTCAAGCACAGTTGGTGAGTGAAAGCATTTGGACTTTACTAACACCTACTATTTCCTAATTGTTTTTTGCACTTCAATCTCTGATTTAGTTTCCTTTTACTCACTGCAGAACTACTGTGAAACCATTTTAGAGAAGAAACATTGCCCAGAGTTTAAGTCCCTGGAACAAAGTCACCATGTTTCTCAAGCTCCAAAGCCTATATCCCCCACCCCAGCCCATCGAGTTGTGTGTGTGTGCGTGTGTGTGCAAATTTTTTTTTCATTCCACTTCAGGGAATTGTTTCCTTGTGAGAAACTAGTCTTTTTTTTTTTTTTTTAACATAACCTTTTTTTTTTTTGGACTGCTTATAACGGTGTGGTGTAGAGTTTAGTTTGCCTCATAAGAGATTCCCAGCTAAATGGAGTGTTACTTTAACTCACACAAATCCCACCCCTACAACACACACAAGAAGCTTAATATGGATTTAGGTTTAGCAATCAAATATCATGTGCAAATGTCTACTGAAGAATTTTTCTCCTTATAAAAAGGGAAGACCCTTATGGGTCTCCTTACCTCCTGATAATAACACCAGAACTACCAGATCCTGGCTATTCTAGATATTGGTTTTCCTTACTTCCTGATAACAACATCAGAATGACAGTTCTAATGCCTTGTGTATAGAATTGCTTTACTTCCATCTCCATAAAACAAAGCAAAATGCAGCAGTTACATGTAATCAGAGATGTGAAGTTTACCATATCTGCATTTGATGCAAGTTAATGGAATAACTGCAATAATATTATCACTATCCTATCTTTAATCTCAGGAATGAATATTTTAACAGTAAAAAAATGACCTTCACATTATCATATAACAGCACACTATAGAATATGAATTATAAGATAATAGAAACATATACTATTATTCAGACATTATATAGTAAAATGTCTTTTAGTAATAAATATATTTAATGACCATATATTATTTTAAATTATTAATCAGTGTATTAACAGCCAACTACATTTTGTTTTTTTGTTTCTCTGTAAGAGTGCTAAAAATTAGGAAGTCTTAGATGTCATAACTAACATCCTGAATAAGCAATACACTGAGGATCTTGTCTGAACAACACCAAGGCTGTATTTTATTTTACAAACAAAAGGTTTTAAGTTTTACCTTAATTCAAGCCAATATAGCTTCAAATTATACTTTTTAAAGCTTCCAATTATTGTATACTCAGTTGTTGTTGTTAACTTGCTGTCAAGTTGGCTCCAACTCATGGTCACATTCAGTATACCAGAATGAAATATTGCCTGGTCCTGTGCCATCTTAATGATCAATCATTGGTTATGTTTGAGTCCATTGTGGCTATTGTGTCAATGTATGCCATTAGGGTTTATCTTATTTTGATGACCCTCTATTTTACTGATCATGACATTCTTTTCTAGCATATGTTTTTCCTAGTGAAGTGTCCAAAAGTAAAGCAAGGCAGTCTCTCCATCCTCGCTTCTAAGGAACATTCTGGTGTACTTCTTCTAAGCCTGATTTCTTCATTCTTCTGGTAGTACAAAGAATATTCAATATTCTTTGCAAATATCATGACTCAAATCCACCAATTTTTCTTCTAATTTTTCAGCTTTCACTTGTAGACAAGGTAAATGAAAAGACCTATGATCAGGAGTACCTTAGTAATCAAAGTGGCATCTTTGCTTTTTAGAGGTTCTCAGTATTTCTGCAATATTAGGCATGTTACTTCTCTGAACCATTAATTAATTAGTTAAATGCATTTTTCTTGTAGTTGTTACAAAAAGTATACCAGATAATATGTGTAAGGTTCAGAGTGGCATCCATATATATTAAGTGGCAAAGCCAAAATCAAACCCAGATGGGACTCCAAAGCCCATTATGGAGCCTCTCATTTGGTTAAATGTATCATTAAAGCTGCTATGTTTCATCTTTGCTGAGTTTCTCTCCTGAACTCATAATAGGATAGAAATAATGCAGAAGAAGCAAATCTGATTTAAAAGGTCTGATCTGTCATAAGCCATAAATAGCAGGAATTGGGATACAAATTTCTAATAAGTCAAGGAAGCTGGCCATGAGACTCTGCACCACCCCAAAGGGAGTGTAGAACCGAGAATAAAAGTGAAACTCATGACTTCTTCAGTCCCAATCTATAGGATGCACACTAGAACCTAGAAAGGAGTAATACAGAGGGCGATAGAGACACTTTTGGAAGGAAGGCTAGAGTTCCCTAGTACATTTACAGCACCTACAGTTGAATTCGTTCTGTATTAGGCTGAGGAGAATTCTATTTCCTTTTACCAATTACTGCATATTTTTTTTTTTGAGGAAAAATAGGCATTCTGATAGAATACTGTTGAACTACATTAAAAATACATAATATATGTGTAAAATAATTGAAAGAATGAGATTTTGAAACTGGAGCTTCAGGAACACCAAATCTAACTCAATCATTCAACTAGGTGTGGGATATTTACTCCTTCTCTTGACTTTTATCAGTCATAGCATTCTGTTTGCATATCTTTCACCTCTGGTCTTGCTCTCAATTTAATATAGTTATTTGTTCTCTTATTTTTTACCACTACTGGAAAGTTGTTTGAAAGAAGGAAATATTTTATTCAGTTACTTATTCATTTATGCATTCAACAAATATTTATTAAGAAATTGCTATGTGCAATGCACAAAAATGAATAGAGATTGTAAGAACTGCCAGACCTCTCTAACCTCATTATTCTTTTAGAAGAATGAGTGAGTTAATTTTTCCAAAGAATGAAAGCGGATTTGTAAAACAAAGTCTCTTAAGCAATTTGAAATACTAATGAGATGTGTACTGGAAAGTAGGACATTTTAACAGTGTTTAAACTGGATTAGAAATCAATTCATCTTAAACAGATGGAAACAAGTCATACAAGAAACTCATCTTGAGTTTTTAACCTCTTCGCAGAATTTCCCCTTTTTTTCACGTAAATCAAAGTGTCAGTTTCCCATCTAATGTGTCATACCTACGTGTTAAAATATCGATGACAACATTTTTTTCTTTATCTTATTATTTTATTATGGCACTTTCCTTTAAGGACTCACTCATGGACAGCAGCCCGCAGTAATAAAGGTAATTTAACTGTATAAAATAAGAAAATATATTTCAAAGAAAAATGCCAAATAATACAAAGGAAGTGATACAAACCAATCATGCTTCCTCTTTCTTTCATGTTTGATTAACATATTTCCGAGTTTAGCCCACAACAGTGTTGTCTTTTTAATTTAAATAATAACATCTTCTAGGACATTATGCCATTTGTTGCCAAATGAAGCTAGTTGTGGGCATAGCATGCAGCCAATTTATTCATTAAATCTACGGTGGTAGAACAGAATAAAGAGTTTTATTTTCAATCTCTTTAATTTCAAGATAGAATTCAGTGGAAATCAATATTAGAGAATGCATAACTGCTAAATCTTCTTAAAATAATAGACTCAGTCATTAAGATACCCTCTCCCCAATAGTTAGCACTTACATCATTGGCATTGTCTAATTAATTACCTAGGAGCAAATGATACCTAGCTTGCCGTTTTTGGTAATTATATGATGGAATCTTAACATAGTCCTGAACTTGAATTAATTTGGGTATCCATTTAAGTGTTTTAGCAATAAATTGATTAAAGGAAAGATGGCTACACAAAGAGAAAAATGATAGCAACGTGCTGATGTTTGGCAAAAACTCTGGTAACTAGCAAGCTCTTTTAACAAGATCAGAATGGGAAATGTACCAAAAGAGTACTCACTGAAAGATAATACGCAATTTTAAATCCTTTGAATTAATAGATATTGCAATATGGTTAAAACTACACTGTACTATATGGGCATTATCTATGAAAGATGAGACTTTCATTTTGCATTAGTAAGCAGGATTCCTCGCCATTAAAAAAAAAAAAAAAACCCTCTTTAAAAAGTACAAAATGCGGTAGACAAAATTATTCTCAAGAGTTTCGTATATCCTATAAACATAGTTTCTTTAGTTTTGAATTTATAAGGGCTCAGATTTTTAAATCTTAGAGAAAAAAATGTATAGAAAGACTAAAAAATTACCTATTGGCTATCCCATATTTCTCTTAGTTACTGATTTCAGTAATCAATGGTGACGACCAAATGCAATGGGCAACTACTTCTAGATCCAGAGTTTCAATAAATTTTAAACAAATAATCTAAGTAGGAGCTTTCTCATTTTCTCTCTGCCTGCCAAGAGAATCAGCCTACCATGACTTGCTCACTTTAGCACTGCCCTGGGAGAGCTTTCTGCTATTGCCATTTGGCCAGATGGTAACTGAATATAGACATTAAAAAAAAAAAAAACTTTATATGAGTCCTCCTTCCTACCCCACCCCCCCAAAAAAAACAGGAAGATAATGTGTAGGGAAAATGAATCAATAATTTAATTCGAAGGAGCCCTGGTGGAGAAATGGTAAAGAGTTCAGGAGCTGAACAAAAGGTAGGTGGTTCAAACTCACCCAGTGGCTCTGTGTGAGATAGACCTGGCAATCTATTTTCAATATCAGAGGCCTGCCAAAGGTATGGCATGTGCCCTGGTCGGCACTTGGAGGTGGGTGCACTGAGCAGTTCCTATTAGCTGGTACGTACGGCCCGACATCCTTCCTCAAGCATGGTACACAGAGGCATAGTGATGGGGCAGAAGGGGACACTTGCCCCCAGGCACAAGTCCAGGGTGGCACCAGATGAGGTACAGAATGACAGTCTTAGGCACCACGAATATGAAAGACTCCTAATTGAGGCAACTGGACAAGAGGGTGGAAGGCCTTTCTGCTGACACATCGCTGCTGTCAATGTCTGTTCATCTTAAAATTGGTGGGGGGGAACACAACTTAAGGATTGCTTCTGAGTACTTGCTACCATTGCTGTGCCCTTGACTTCTATAAAGATTAAAACCAAAAAAAAAAAAAAAAACCCTATAGGGTAGTTCTTCTCTGTCACATGAGATCCCAATGAGTTTGAATATATTTGAGGACAATCAACAACAACAATTTAATTGGAATGCTTATTTAACCTGATCCAGCTGTGTTTTCATGGAGTAAAATAAACAATGACGAGCTTCTTAGCGGTTATCTGACTTCTCCATAGGTAAGACTCCAAAGTGTTTTTTGAATCCTCTCCTCACTTATCTCTCCAGCAACACCAATCACCAGACTAAATGCCTCCCTGCCCTCTTTTTTTTTTTTTTAAACCCGAAGGCTATTAGGAATAAAACTTCTAATGAGTTGGGGGTTCCCTTGATAGAAGGAAGTAAAATATAAAGAATCACTCACTGCAGACATTCTAAACAAGTTTGAATTTCCTTGTGGTTTTGTTCTGTAACATTTATCATCTTCAAATTTCTCTGCTAATTCTTAAGAAACCTACACTTAACAGGGAACTGCAGGAAATTGCACATATGTAAAGAACATGATTCAAGAGGCAAAATTAACAAATGGTTTCTGAAGCATATGTGATAATGATGAAAAAGATTTTTGACTCTAGAATGATTCTCTTCATGGATCAACAAAAAAAATTTTTTTGCATAAATAGTAGGGAAAGTTTAAAAAAAAAAAAAAAAAGAAGCCTGACTTAACAGTTTCGAAGTAAGTAAAACTAAAAATTCTATAAAAATATAATGGAGGCGGGGGCCAAGATGGCTGAATAGGTAGACGCTACCTCGGATCCCTCTTGCAACAAAGACTCAGAAAAACAAGTGAATCAATCACATACATGACAATCTACGACCCCTGAACAACAAACACAGATTTAAAGAGTTGACCTGAGTGACAGAGACTGAGAATGAACAACTACAGGGAAGCAGCAACTGTTTTCAGACCCTGAAGCCAGTGTCCCAGTCAGGTAACCTTGGCGCCAGGCTTTGGACTGGGCGCAGGGGAGCTGAGTAGGACATCACGTGATGGCGCAAACACGGAGCGCAGCCCTGGCCCCCTGAACTGACCTCGGGAGGGGACCCAGCCAGTCAGCGCGGGTGGGAGGAGAAGTCGCCGGGAGGCAGCGACTGGTTTTGGAGCCGGGAGTGCAGTGTCCCAGCCGGGGAACATTGGCGTGGGGCTTTGGACTGGCAGCGGAGGATCTGACCGCGGCTTCTGTGGGCCTGATCCTCGGGGGCAATCTCTACCCAGCCAGCACACATAGGTGACACGCCCCTTGGGAATCTCAGATAAAATAGTCATCCCAAGCAAGATAAGCAACTTTGTCTATATTCCGGGGTGCTACTCTCTCCTGTTTTTCTGAACCATCCCCTCCCCTTCCCAGGCAGCTTCATTAACATTGGAATTTCCTGAGCCAGAGGGAGAACTGCTCCCTGGCTTTTCTTTTCCCATTTTTTTTTTTTTTTTTTTTTTTTTTGGTCTTTTCCTAACCCATTCTTCCAGCCTGAGAGAAACAACCACAAAAAACCCAGGGACCAAAAATCCTTCCTTAATTGGACTAAAAACACAGAACCAGCTCCAGCCAAGCATATGTGATCCATATCTCGGGCTTTCATCCCTACAGGGAACAAGGTGGCTATTACAATGCAAAGGCATTTCTGATAGGGTTCTGACTGCATTTTTTTTAGTGGATTTACTGGAAAAACAAGTTTCCCAGGTCTGATATCTCTGCATATTCAACAGAGCCCTCACTGACCCACAACAGGGAACTGAGGGCTGAAGCTCCCCCGAGACCACCTAGCCTTCTGCCTTAGGGGTCTAAGGATGGTGACACCTACCAATCTGTAGAGGTACTTGCACTGGGGGCCTAAGGTACAGCTGCAGAGCCCTCCCACCAAGGTGCTTTAGGAATAGAGACACATCTACTTCACTGACACTTGGGGGAAGCTTGTCAGCATCCACCCCCCCTGGAGTGTGACCCCCAGCTGCTAATAGAATCTGGTGCTCACAACTGTCACCACTATTTCTCAAGGTGGATAAGTGTTAGGGTGCATCACACACTTGATGACCCAAAATCAGATTCTACTCAAGAACAGTGAGTGGACTCAGGCATATATATCTGGTAACAGCCCAAACCAGCTGGTAATAGGTCATAAGTAAGTCCAGGGCTAGACAGCACAATCTACTAGCCCATCCACGTATATTGAAAGAAAACAAAACAAGATAAGACTCAGTGAGCAAATATAGAATAAATCACTACAATATCTTAGTGATGGCACAGAGACAGCAGTCGATATCAAACCACATAAAGAAGCAGCCCATGACAGCTTCTACAACCCCCCAAACAAAAGAATCAAAATCTTTCCCAAATGAAGATACAATCCTGGAATTGTCAGATATAGAATATAAAAAAACTAATTTACAGAATGCTTCAAGACATCAGGGATGGCCTCAGAAATGAAATAAGGCAAACGGCAGAAAAAGCCAAGGAACACACTGATAAAACAGTTGAAGAACTCAAAAAGATTATTCAAGAACATAGTGGAAAAATTAATAAGTTGCAAGAATCCATAGAGAGACAGCATTCAGAAATCCAGAAGATTAACAATAAAATTACAGAATTAGACAACGCAATAGGAAGTCAGAGGAACAGACTCGAGCAATTAGAATGCAGAGTGGGACATCTGGAGGACCAGGGAATTAACACCAACATAGCTGAAAAAAAATGAGATAAAAGAATTAAAAACAATGAAGAAACCCTAAGAATCATGTGGGACTCTATCAAGAAGGATAACTTGCGTGTGATTGGAGTCCCAGAACAGGGAGGGAGGACAGAAAACACAGAGTGAATAGTTAAAGATCTGCTGACAGAAAACTTCCCTGACATCATGAAAGACGAAAGGATATCTATCCAAGATGCTCATCGAACCCCATTTAAGATTGATCCAAAAAGAAAAACACTAAGACATATCATCATCAAACTTGCCAAAACCAAAGATAAAGAGAAAGTTTTAAAAGCAGCCAGGGATAAAAAAAAAGGTCTCCTACAAGGGAGAATCAATAAGAATAAGTTCAGACTACTCAGCAGAAACCATGCAGGCAAAAAGGCACTGAAGGAGAAAAACTGCCAGCCAAGGATCATATATCCAGCAAAACTCTCTCTGAAATTTGAAGGCAAAATTAAGATATTTACAGATAAACACAAGCTTAGAGAATTTGCAAAAACCAAATCAAAGCTACAAGAAATACTAAAGGAAATTGGTCAGAAAACCAACAATATCAGATACCAGCACAACACAAGGTCACAGAACAGAACATCCTGATATCAACTCAAAGAGGGAAATCACAAAAACAAATTTAGATTAATTTAAAAAAAAAAAATGCTCAAAAGAGGGAATCACTGAAGTCAATATGTAAAAGATCACAATAATCAAAAAGAGGGACTAAATACAGGTGGCATAGAACTGCCATATGGACAGGGATACAAGGCAATACAGGACAATACAAGTTAGGTTTTTACTTAGAAAAATAGGGGTAAATATTAAGGTAACCACAAAGAGGTACAACAACTCCATAACTCAAAATAAAAACCAAGAAAAACGTAACGACTCAGTAAACATGAAGTCAAATACTATGAAAATGAGGATCACACAATTTACAAAGAAAAACGTCTCAGCACAAAAAAGTAAGTGGAAAAATGAAATTGTCAACAACACACATAAAAAGGCATCAAAATGACAACACTAAACACTTATCTATAATTATGCTGAATGTAAATGGACTAAATGCACCAATAAAGAGACAGAGAGTCACAGACTGGATAAAGAAACACGATCCATCTATATGCTGCCTACAAGAGATACACCTTAGACTTAGAGACACAAACAAACTAAAATTCAAAGGATGGAAAAAAATATATCAAGCAAACAATAAGCAAAAAAGAAGAGGAGTAGCAATATTAATTTCTGACAAAATAGACTTTAAACTTAAATCCACCACAAAGGATAAAGAAGGACACTATATAATGATAAAAGGGACAATTGATCAGGAAGACATAACCATATTAAATATTTATGCACCCAATGACAGGGCTGCAAGATACATAAATCAAATTTAAACACAACTGAAAAGTGAGATAGACACCTCCACAATTATAGTAGGAGACTTCAACACACCACTTTCGGAGAAGGACAGGACATCCAGTAAGAAGCTCAATAGAGACACGGAAGACCTAATTACAACAATCAACCAACTTGACCTCATTGACTTATACAGAACTCTCCACCCAACTGCTGCAAAGTATACTTTTTTTTCTAGCGCACATGGAACATTCTCTAGAATAGACCACATATTAGGTCATAAAACAAACCTTTGCAGAATCCAAAACATCGAAATATTACAAAGCATCTTCTCAGACCACAAGGCCTTAAAATTGGAAATCAATAACAGAAAAATTAGGGAAAAGAAATCAAATACTTGGAAACTGAACAATACCCTCCTGAAAAAAGACTGGCTTATAGAAGACATTAAGGAGGGAATAAGGAAATTCATAGAATGCAACGAGAATGAAAATACTTCCTATCAAAACCTCTGGGACACAGCAAAAGCAGTGCTCAGAGGCCAATTTATATCGATAAATGCACACATACAAAAAGAAGAAAGAGCCAAAATCAGAGAACTGTCCCTACAACTTGAACAAATAGAAAGTGAGCAACAAAAGAATCCATCAGGCACCAGAAGAAACCAAATAATAAAAATTAGAGCTGAACTACATGAATTAGAGAACAGAAAAACAATTGAAAGAATTAACAAAGCCAAAAGCTGGTTCTTCGAAAAAATTAACAAAATTGATAAACCATTGGCCAGACTGACTAAAGAAATACAGGAAAGGAAACAAATAACCCGAATAAGAAACGAGATGGGCCACATCACAACAGACCCAACTGAAATTAAAAGAATCATATTAGATTATTATGAAAAATTGTACTCTAACAAATTTGCAAACCTAGAAGAAATGGATGAATTCGTAGAAAAACACTATCTACCTAAACTAACACAATCAGAAGTAGAACAACTAAATAGACCCATAACAAAAAGAGATTGAAACGGTAATCAAAAAACTCCCAACAAAAAAAAAGCCCTGGCCCAGATGGCTTTACTGCAGAGTTCTACCAAACTTTCAGAGAAGAGTTAACACCACTACTACTAAAGGTATTTCAAAGCATAGAAAATGACGGAATACTACCTAACTCATTCTATGAAGCCACCATCTCCCTGATACCAACACCAGGTAAAAACATCACAAAAAAAGAAAATTATAGACCTATATCCCTCATGAACATAGATGCAAAAATCCTCAACAAAATTCTAGCCAATAGAATTCAACAACATATCAAAAAATTAATCCTCCATGACCAAGTGGGATTTATACCAGGTATGCAAGGCTGGTTTAATATTAGAAAAACCATTAATGTAATCCACCATATAAATAAAACAAAAGACAAAAACCACATGATCTTATCAATTGATGCAGAAAAGGCATTTGACAAAGTCCAACACCCATTTATGATAAAAACTCTCACCAAAATAGGAATTGAAGGAAAATTCCTCACCATAATAAAGGGCATCTATACAAAGCCAACAGCCAACATCACTCTAAATGGAGAGAACCTGAAAGCATTTCCTTTGAGAACGGGAACCAGACAAGGATGCCTTTTATCACCGCTCTTATTCAACATTGTGCTAGAGGTCCTAGCCAGAGCAATTAGGCTAGACAAAGAAATAAAGGGCATCTGGATTGGCAAGGAGGAAGTAAAATTATCTCTATTTGCAGATGACATGATCTTATACACAGAAAACCCTAAGGAATCCTCCAGAAAACTACTGAAACTAATAGAAGAGTTTGGCAGAGTCTCAGGTTATAAGATAAACATACAAAAATGACTTGGATTCCTCTACATCAACAAAAAGCCCACCGAAGAGGAAATAACCAAATCAACACCATTCACAGTAGCCCCCAAGAAGATAAAATACTTAGGAATAAATCTTACCAAGGATGTAAAAGACCTATACAAAGAAAACTACAAAGCTCTACTACAAGAAACTCAAAAGGACATACTTAAGTGGAAAAACATACCTTGCTCATGGATAGGAAGACTTAACATAGTAAAAATGTCTATTCTGCCAAAAGCCATCTATACATACAACGCACTTCCGATCCAAATTCCAATGTCATTTTTTAAGGTGATAGAGAAAAAAATCACCAACTTCATATGGAAGGGAAAGAAGCCTCGGATAAGCAAAGCATTACTGAAAAAGAAGAAGAAAGTGGGAGGCTTCGCGCAACCTGATTTCAGAAGCTATTATACAGCCACAGTAGTCAAAACAGCCTGGTACTGGTACAACAACAGACACATAGACCAATGGAACAGAATTGAGAACCCAGATATAAATCCATCCACATATGAGCAGCTGATATTTGACAAAGGCCCAGTGTCAGTTAATTGAGGAAAAGATAGTCTTTTTAACAAATGGTGCTGGCATAACTGGATATCCATTTGCAAAAGAATGAAACAGGACCCATACCTCACACCATGCACAAAAACTAACTCCAAGTGGATCAAAGACCTAAACATAAAGACTAAAACGATAAAGATCATGGAAGAAAAAATAGGGACAACCCTAGGAGCCCTAATACAAGGCATAAACAGAAAGAAAACATTACCAAAAATGACGAAGAGAAACCCGATAACTGGGAGCTCCTAAAAATCAAACACCTATGCTCATCTAAAGATTTCACCAAAAGAATAAAAAGACCACCTACAGACTGGGAAAGAATTTTCAGCTATGACATCCCCGACCAGCGCCTGATCTCTAAAATCTCTATGTTTCTGTCAAAACTCAACCACAAAAAGACTAACAACCCAATCAAGAAGTGGGCAAAGGATATGAACACACACTTCACGAAAGAAGATATTCAGGCAGCCAACAGATACATGAGAAAATGCTCTCGATCATTAGCCATTAGAGAAATGCAGGTTAAAACTACGATGAGATTCCGTCTCACACCAACAAGGCTGGCATTAATCCAAAAAACACAAAATAATAAATGTTGGAGAGGCTGCGGAGAGATTGGAACTCTTATACACTGCTGGTGGAAATGTAAAATGGTACAACCACTTTGGAAATCTATCTGGCGTTATCTTAAACAGTTAGAAATAGAACTACCATACAACCCAGAAATCCCACTCCTCGGAATATACCCTAGAGAAATAAGAGCCTTCACACAAACAGATATATGCACACCCATGTTTATTGCAGCTCTGTTTACAATAGCAAAAAGCTGGAAGCAACCAAGGTGTCCATCAACGGATGAATGGTTAAATAAATTGTGGTATATTCACACAATGGAATACTACGCATCGATAAAGAACAGTGAGGAATCTGTGAAACATTTCATTACATGGAGGAACCTGGAAGGCATTATGCTGAGTGAAATTAGAGGCAAAAGGACAAATATTGTATAAGACCACTATTATAAGATCTTGAGAAATAGTATAAACTGAGAAGAACACATACTTTTGTGGTTACGAGGGGGGAGGGAGGGAGGGTGGGAGAGGGTTTTTTACTGATTAGTTAGTAGATAAGAACTGCTTTAGGTGAAGGGAAGGACAATACTCAACACATGGAAGGTCAGCTCAACTGGACTAGACCAAAAGCAAAGAAGTTTCCGGGATAAACTGAATGCTTCAAAGGTCGGCGGAGCAAGGGCGGGGGTTTGGGGACCATGGTTTAAGGGGACTTCTAAGTCAATTGGCAAAATAATTCTATTATGAAAACATTCTGCATCTCACTTTGAAATGTGGCATCTGGGGTCTTAAATGCTAACAAGCAGCCATCTAAGATGCATCAATTGGTCTCAACCCACCTGGAGGAAAGGAAAATGAAGAACACCAAGGCCACACGACTACTAAGAGCCCAAGAGACAGAAGGGGCCACATGAACCGGAGACCTACATCATCCTGAGACCAGAAGAACTAGTTGGTGTGTGGCCACAACCGATGACTGCCCTTACAGGGAGCACAACAGAGAACCCCTGAGGGAGCAGGAGATCAGTGGGATGCAGACCCTAAATTCTCACAAAAAGACCATACTTAATGGTCTGACTGAGACTAGAGGAATCCCGGAGGTCATGGTCCCCAAACCTTCTGTTGGCCCAGGACAGGAACCATTCCTGAAGACAACTCAGCAGACATGAAAGGGACTGGACAGTGGGTAGGAGAGAGATGCTGATGAAGAGTGAGCTATTTGTATCAGGTGGACACTTGAGACTGTGTTGGCATCTCCTGTCTGGAGGGGGGATGGGAGGATAGAGAGAGTTGGAAGCTGGCAAAATTGTCACGCAAGGAGAGACTGGAAGGGCTGACTCATTAGGGGGAGAGTAAGTGGGAGTACGAAGTAAGGTGTATATAAACTTATATGTGACAGTCTGACTGGATTTGTAAATGTTCACTTGAAGCTCAATAAAAGTTAATAAAAAAAATATGTATATATAATTGTTAGGATGATGTTGTTGTTAGGGGCTGTCCAGCCAGCTCCAACTCATAGCAACTGTGTGCGCAACAGAACAAAACATTGCCTAGTCCTGTGCTATCCTCACAATTGTTGCTATGTTTGAGCCCACTGATGCAGTCATTGTGTCATACCATCTTGTTGAGCACCTTCTTCTTTTTCGCTGACCATTTCTTTACTTTAAAAAGCACAATGCCCTTCCCCAGGGACTGGTCCTTCCTTATAACATGTCCAAAGTTCTTAAGAATAAATCTCACCATCCTCGCTTCTAAGGGGCATTCTGAATGTACTTCCTCCAGAACAGATTTGTTTGTCCTTCTAATAGTCCATGGTATAGTCAATATTCTTCAGCTACACCATAACTCAAATGCACCAATTCTTCGGTCTTCCTTGTTCATTGTTCAGCTTTCACAAGCACATGAGGCAGCTGAAAATTCTCTGGCTTGGATAAGGCACACTTTTGTCCTCTAAGTGACATCTTTGCTTTTTAGCACTTTAAAGAGGTCTTTGCAGCAGATTAGCCCAATGTAATACATCCTTTGATTTCCTGACTCCTGTTTCCATGGGTATTAATTGTGGATCCAAGCAAAATGAATCCTTGAGAATGTCTACATTTTCTCTGTTTATCATGATGTTACTTATTGGTCCAGTCGTAAGGATTTTTGTTTTCTTTTTTTTTATGTTGAGGTATAATCCATACTTTAAGTACTTCAAGTCCTCTTAACTTTCAGCAAGTAAGGTTCTGTCATCTGCATAACACAGGTTGTTCATGAGTCTCTAATCCTGATGCCGTGTTCTTCTTCATATAGTCCGGCTTCTCAGATTATTTGCTCAGCATACAGATTGAATAAGTATGGCAAAAGGATGCAACTCTGACGCATATCTTTCTTGACTTTAAGCCACAAAGTATCCCCTTATTGTGTTCAAATGACTGCCTTTTGGTGTATATACAGGTTCCTCATGAGCACAATTAAGTGTCCTGGAATTCCCATTCTTCACAATATTATCCATAATTTGTTATGATCCACACAGTTAAATGCCTTTGCACACTCAATAAAATATAGGTAAATATCTTTCTGGTATTCTCTACTTTCAGCCAAGATCTGTCTGACTTCAGCAATGGTATCCCTCATTCCATGTCTTCTTCTGAATCCAGCTTGAATTTCTGGCAGTTCCCTGTCAATGCATTGCTGCAACCATTTTTGAATTATTTTTAGCAAAATTTTACTTGTGTGTGATATTAATGATATTGTTCAATAATTTCCACATTCCATTGGATCGCCTTTCTTTAGAATGGGCAGGTATATGGATGTAATGGATTGAACCGTGTTTCTCAAAAATGTGTGTCAACTTGGCGAGGCCGTGATTCCCAGTATTGAGTGATTGTCTGCCATTTTGTGATCTGATGTGATTATCCTATGTGTTGTAAATTCTAACCTGTATGATTTAATGAGGCAGGATTTGATGCAGTTATATTAATGAGGCAGGACTCAATCTACAGGATTAAGTTGTATCTTGAGTCAATTTCTCTTGGGATATAAAAGGGAGAAGCCAGCAGAGAGGAGTAAGACCTCATACCACCAAGAAAAACATTCTGGGAATGGTGTGCATCCTTTGGGGATGCACTGAGAACCTGCACTGAGAAGCTCCTAGGCCAGGGGAAGATTGATGAAAAGGACCATGTCCCAGAAGCAACAGAGAGAAAGAGCCTTCCCTGAGAGCTGGTGTTTGGCCAGGTAGCTGTTTTCCAAATTTCTTGGCATGAATGAGTGTTTCCAGCATTGCCTCTGTTGAAACATCTCTATTGGTATTCCCTCAATTCCTGCAGCCTTGCTTTACTTCAATGCTTTCAGTGTGGCTTGGACTTCTTCCTTCAGTACCATCCATTCTTGATCAAAGGCTAGCCCTGAAATGGCTGAACAGTGACCAATTCTTTTCAGTACAGTGACTCTGTGTATTCCTTCAATTTTCTTTTGATGCTTTCATGTCATTCAAAATTTTGCCCATAGAATCCTTCAATATTGCAACTTGAGGCTTGAATTTTTTCAGCTTTTGAAATGCCAAATATGTTCTTCCCTTTTGGTTCTCTAACTTGAGGTCCTTGTACATTTCATTATAATTCTTTACTCTGACTTCTCAATTCACACTTTGAAATCTTCTGTTCAGCTCTTTTACTTCATCATTTCTTCCACTCACTTTAGCTACTCTACATTCACAAGCAAGGTTCATTCTCTTCTAACATTCACTTTGCTCTTTTCTTTCTTTCCTATATTTTTAATGACCTTTTAGCTTTCACCACGTATGATGTCCTTAATGTCATCCCACAAATCATCTGGCCTTTGGTCATTAGTGTTCAATGTGGCAAATCTATCCTTGAGAAGGTCTCTAAATTCAGGTAGAATATACTATAGCTAGTATTTTGGCTCTTATGGACTTATTCTAATTTTCTTCAGCTTCAGCATGAACTTCCATAGGAGCAATTGATGGTCTGTTCCACAGTTGGCCCTTTGCCTTGTTTTGACTGATGATATTTAACTTCTCCATCGTCTCTTTCCACAAATGTGGTGTATTTTATTTCTGTGTATTCCATCTGGAAAGGTTCATGAGTATAGTTGCCATTTATGTTGTTGAAAAAATCTGTTTCTAATGGATAAGTCATTGGTCACCACTTATCTGTCAGTTTGTCATACTGTGGTGGCCTTCATGTTGCTGTGGTGCTGGAAGCTATGCCACCAGTATTTCAAATGCCAGCCTGGTTACCCACAGTGGACAGATTTCAGTGGAGCTTCCAGACTAAGACAGACCAGGATAAAGAACCTGGTGATCTATTTCTGAAAAAAATTGACCAGTGGAACATTATGGATAGCGGTGGAACATTTGTCTGATATAATGCTGGAAGATGAGCCCCTCAGATTGGAAAGCACTCAAAATACGACTGGGGAAGAAATGACTCCTCAAAATAGAGTTGATGTTAGTGATGTGGATGGACTGAAGCTTTTGGGACTTCCTTTTGCTGATGTGACATGACTCAAAATGAGAAGGAATAGCTGCAAATCCATTAGTAATCTGAATGCGAAATGTATGTCATATGAATCAAGAAAAATTGAAAGCCTTCAAAAAGGAAATGGAACACTTAAAGATCGATACCCTAGGTAAGAGTGAGTAGAAATGGACTGGTATTGGTCATTTTGAATCAGACAATCACATGGTCTACTACGCCAGGAATGACAAATTGAAGAGGAATGGTGTCACATTCATCAACAAAAAGCACATTCTAATACCCATCCTGAAGTACAGTGGTGTCGGTGATAGGATAATAGGCATACGTCTACAAGCAAGAACAGTTAATATGACTAGTGTTCAAAATTACACAACAACCACTAACACCAAGTGAAAAAACTAAAGATTTTTACCAACTTCTGCGGTCTTAAGTTGATCAAACACCCACTCAAGATGCATTGATAATTCCTGGTGATTGAAATGTGAAAGAAATGAAGAAGGATCAGTAGTGGAAAAATATGTCCTTGATGACAGAAAAGAGAATGAAGATCACATGATAGGATTCTGCAACAGCAATAGTTAAAATAATAAACGTCTTATATTATTGTTCAAATCAGTGTGTCTTACTGTGCCCAGGGTTGCAAGAGAAAAACCCAGACTCATATGTGTAATCAATCTACTCGGTAACCACTCAGATTATCGACACTATACAGCAAGCCTGCAGAATGCCTCCTTCAGCTCACTTTTCCTGGGTAAAGTAGAAGACAACATGTTCAATGGTGAAAGGTTTTGGCCTGGAATCAAACACGCCCAGTTTTGATTTTCACTTGACCACTCACTAGCTGTGTGACCTTGAACACATTGCTGTGCATAAAACCCTGTGCCTCAGTTTCAATTCTGTAAAACAGATAACAATAAAATCTACTGTGTCACACAGGAGCTCACAAGAGGAGCATAATAAATGTTTTCTGCTTTTCTAAGGCTTAAATAAAATAGGGCATGTATGTTCATTATCCAATACAGAGCAAACAATAAAGAACAGCTAGAGGAATAGCCCCATGGTTGTGTGCTTTGACGTTGTGCAATAGGACAACATAAAGAAAGATTAACACAAAACTGTCATAAGAACATGATTTTAATTTCTGAGAAGAAAATGGAAGGGACAAAAAAGGAAGGAGAGGTCAGGAAAAGGTGGTCAAGATAATGTGGAATGACCTTCACTTAATTTAAGAAAAGAGATTTGTAGATGTGGGGCAGGGGGAGGGAGAAGCCTTATAGCCTACAAATTCTTTTCAAAGGGATACAAGAAGATTGTTCATAAGATTACTATAAATACCTGTACAAAATTAGACTATGCATAATTACTGTTGTTAAATGCTCATAGCATATTTAAACAGGAAGTTTTGTGTGCATAATCAGAGTCATTCCAAGAGCACTCCCCCTCTTCACCACCATCAAATCACATATCCTACATATCTCTTGGTATTTGTCCCTTTGTCACCACTTCTAAAAATAGCATGTTCAGGACCTCAACAATTCTCATCTGAACTACCGATTACTCTTTTTAATCATCTCTGTCCTCTACAAATAAATCCTGATCATCTACAGAATAAAGCCTCCTAAGCAGACAGAGGTAGTTTACCTTCTAGATTCTTCGAGTACCTGTTTTATAATTCCACTGCAGCAACTGGGTACAACGAAAAGGATACCAAAGAGACCTCTTTGCAAAATTCAGCTTGGCATTTATCGACTGGATAAATTTGGAGAAGTGACTCTACCCCCGTTGGGTTCTGGTTTCTACTCAACAAAATATACATTATTCTGCCTTTGAATGATTGATATAATGATTTAAATAACATATATAAGCTAACGAGCATAATACATATTTTTTTAAGCCTCAATCAAGTAGGAGAATAAAGTTTATCTCCTGCAACCTCAGTCCCATGCATTCTTAAACCAATTTTGACAATGACTGGGAGAATATTAGAAACTTTTTCTTAACTGAAGAATTGGTTCTGGAATGAATTTGCATTCCTAAAACTAATGTGATTATAGTAATTCCCCCTGAATACCCACATGCTCACTAAGCTTCAGCCTTCTTTGTAATTCCTAAGGTAATTGTCATTTCCATAGTCTTTGCCTTAAAGCCACCTATTTGGTTAAAACCAAAAAAAAGCCAAACCCATTGCCACCAAGTTGATTTTGACTCATAGCAACCCTGTAGAACAGAGTAGAACTGCCCCCAATAGGGTTTCCAAGGCTGTAATCTTTATGGAAGCAGACTGCCACATCATTCTACCTCAGAGGAGGTGGTGGGTTCCAACTCTGTAATCTTTATGGAAGCAGACTGCCACATCATTCTACCTCAGAGGAGGTGGTGGGTTCCAACTGCTGACCTCACGATTAGCAGCCGAGTGCTTAACCACTGCGACACCAGGACTCCTTGCCCCAGCTGAAAACATAAACCTTTATCACAGTCCCTGACCTGTGGGCTGGGACATGCTTTACACAGGACAGAACCTTAACCCAAGATGCTAGGCTGATGTGCTGGCTCTTTAAGGAAGAGAGTACAGTGATTTGTAATGTTTGCTCATTTTCGTGCTATAAATACTCCCGCCACTATGGCTGATTTCAAGCTACATATATGACCTCACTGATAACAGAGTTGGAAAGAGATGCACACAGTCAGCTTTCACAAGTCTATGCTAGCCAGTTCCTTCTCTATGCCTACCCCTGACATAGCAAGCATCACTCCCACCTGAAAATCCTATCCAGAAACACCATTTCAGCCAGAGCTAACCCCCTGGTATCAATTCTAGGTTATACCTGAGCTTGCTATATGCCCTTAAGTGCTCCCGTGGATTTCTAGCCTCCCTTTTAGACCTTAACTGTCTTTCTCAGATGTTTTATCTCACCTCCACTGTTTCGTGGCCTGCCCAATGCAGAGTCTAACACGCACCTCTGGTCACATCTGTGCTGATTATGACAGTAGGATCATGTGCATCTTATGACATAATCAAAACTGGAGTCATTTATTCCTGAATAATCCATTGGCTTTTGCAATAGAAAAGTAAGCATAAGTATAATGCATAACTTATTATTATTCTTCCCATGTTGCAGACATCATCCAGAATTAAGTTTTTCAGTTGTTTTTACTTATTTTCTAATCTGTCAAGAAGAAAAGCTCTATTGGAATGGATAACCTCTCATAGAATTCATTGCTTTACCAAAAAAAAAAAAAAATCTTGTACAGGATAATTGTTTCTTTGTAATGATATTAGTAATTAATGATTTCCAAAAACACTTGAAGCATCTAGTATGTTCCAAGAGAAATCTTAATGTTCTATATGCATAGTTTAAATTCTTCAGAATTTATAATAGATAGCTTTTTTTTTTTTTTTTTTGACTGAAGCACTGGTATTGTAACAAAAATATAAGATGAGGAAGAAAGAAGGATTAATTAACATCTACGAATGTCAATTTCCTCAACTATCAAATATAGAGTTACAACCACCCATTGTTCCTTACAAAATTGTTTTGAAACACAAAGGAGATGTTATATGTGGGGGTTGTCAGATGAATCTAATGAACCACAGAAATGCAATATATTATCATGCAGCATTTTAACTGATACCTTTCATTTAGTAGGTGCTCAATTAATACTTATGAAAATGATCAGTAGAGAAAAAGTCCCAAAAAAAGGGACTAAAACAAAGAAAATTTTATTTTTAAATTTATCTGGAATAATCTAGGTGAGAAAACATAGACAGACTCTTTTACTTAATAATAAATTTCCGCTTGAGGAAATTATAGCACCTGCAGAGAAAGAGGCTCACGCCAGTGGGGGAGACAGACTTTATGGCAGGTAAGTGCAGGTGGCCTGACAGTTCCTGCTGCTCAGACATCTTCTTGAAAGCTGGATTTACATACTGAAGGGACAGGAACCAGTGTTGCTTCTAATTCAATAGTGGATTTTTGCAATTCTATTCCAATTCAATTGTGGTACAAGATGTATTTAATTACAATAGTGCTGAGATGACTAATGTCAGCAGTACTAGATTTATAACAAAGTGCCTTATTACTTATTAGCAGGGAAGACAGCAAAAATGTTACCTCTGTACAAGTTTACATTATGGATTTAGTGAAGAACTATGTATCTTAAACTTTAAAATATGACAAAAACAATAGCTCGACAAATGGAGCACAATTCTCAATATACAATGAGTATTTAAGGAAGTCAATTTCAGGGTTTAAATTTGACACCAAGGGTACACAAAAGAAACAATTTTCAACTTTTTTTTTCTTTTCTTGAGGCATACTTTATAAAAAAAAGACATTGGTAAGTTCCCCCATTTTACAATTTTCTGTGGAGATATGACATTAGTCCATAGACTTCAGCATCATTCTTTAAATCCCGGCACAATACCTTTCCACATATAGCCCTGCCATCTAACTTAAGAAGCCAGAACGCATCCAAATGGAACTGCCTTTGCTTTCTTCATGTCAGCACATCCCTGTGTCTCTCTCTATCTTCTCATTTTATTCTTGGCTCTTCTTTTACTACCTAACTACATTTCTGCCCCAGTACTCTGGATCTCTCTTTGCCCACTTCCTCCAGGTCCTCATTCTCACTTCTTTTCCTCTCTGGTATTTTTATTTGTTTGTTTGTTTCCATCCACTAATCCTCTTCTTCTAATATTCAGCCTGCTCATAATTCTTTTCTATATGAAAAAATTACTTTCCCATGATTTTTTTTCCAGTTGTCATAATTTTCTAGAATTTGACCTCTTTGGCTCATTTCATTTGCTCTGCATTCTCTTGTCCTTTCTGTGAGTGTACCCGAGCATCCCCCATGTCATATGTAACATTTAGCTCTGTTGCTGCAATTATTACATCTAAGTGGATAATTTCCAAATTTAGACCTTCAGCTCTGAGTTTTCATCTTTAATTTGGTCCAGTGTTTTAAGTATCTGCTTGTGACTGAAATACATGATTAAAACAGCCTGCATTGGTTCTGTTTCAATACTGCTCACTTCATCCTGATGCTTCCATATTTGTGCATCTAATGCCCCTGTTTAATTACGCTTTGGATTTAATTTCTGCTTTAAAAAGGAGAATATTGTAATAAGCTCCCATTAGTATGAGGAGAGCAATGGGACTGAGGTGAAACAAACCAAACACAGTGCTGTCAAGTTGATTCTGACTCATAGCGACCCTATAGGACAGAGTAGAACTGCCCCATAGAATTTCCAAGGAGCACCTGGCAGATTCAAACTGCCAACCCTTTGGTTAGCAGCCATAGCACTTAACCACTATGCCACCAACATTTCCATGGTGAAGCAGGCATCAGAAAAAAATTTAGGAAATGTACATGATGACAATAGATAGGCACTTTTCCCCACTCCATCACCCGACTTTAAGAAGGATAAGCTGTCCGTGGTGCTGAATCTAAGAGATTAGAGCAAAGTCAGGTTTATGCTCTATTTATCACAATGTCCAAAAAGTCTAGACTAAGGAAAGAGTGTGACATAATAGAATTATAGGTCAACCCCAGGTAAAAAGATGGAAGAGTGCTAGGCAAGAGCTTCTCATCCCACTCTCTTTATCCTTCTGTTTAGCCTAACAATGTGGCTACAGCATTAAGGCTTTTCTCAAGTGACTACGGTACTTGGGGTATAGATAGTTTCCTGAAACCTGGGCAGAAAGGCCAGTTAGATACACCGGATTAGATTAGTAGGAGACAGACTGATGTTCACACAGGCTTCCAAGGTGAAAGGAAGGGTGGAAAATATCTTCTTGTTTTACCAGGTTCTATGCCCAGCGTTCTGGGCAAAAACTATCAAGTGAGGAAGGAACTCCTCTTTAGCTTGCCTGACCTGGCTAGCCTCTCATGAGTATGGTTAGCCTCAACCTGAATCTACAAATAGTCAAAGGAAGGGACCTGGGATAAATCATTCAGTCCTATAACCGATGCATGGATTCCCTAATAATGCTCAATAAAGTGGTCACCAAGATTATTATAAGCTCTTCTAGTGAAAGAACACTCTATCTCCAAGCTAAATCTATTTTATCCTTAGCAAAATTTCCTCCTTAACCTATTGCTTACTTAACTACATCTTAAATATCTACCTCTGTACCACAAGTTTGCTTTAATGCATTGATTCATAACCCTGGCTACGTATCAGAATCACTCTGGGCAGTTCTTGAAAGTAATAATGCCTGGGCCCCACCAACAGAGATTGTTTCAATTAGTATAGGGTACAATGGTGATTTTTCAAAGGTTTTTGTTGTTGTTGTTAAGTGTTAGCAAGTTGGTTCCAACTCATAGTGACCCTATGTATAACAGAACAAAACACTGCCCAATCCTGCGCCAACCTCACAATCTTTGCTATGTTTGAGCCATTGTTGTAGCCATTGCATCAATCCATCTTGTTGAGGGTCCTCCTCTTTTTCACTGACCCTCTATTTCATCAAGCATGATGTCCTTCTCCAGGAACTGGACCCTCCTAATAACATGTCCAAAGTACATGAGATAAAGTCTCACTATCCTTGCTTATAAGGAGCATTCTGCCTGTACGTCTTTCAAGACAGATTTGTTTCTTCTTCTGGCAGCCCATAGTATATTTTTTTTTGCCAACACCGTAATTGAAAGGCATTAATTCTTTGACCTGTCTTATTCATTGTCTAGCTTTCACATGCATATGAGGCAACTGAAAATACCATGGCTTGAGTCAGGTGCACCTTAGTTCTCAAAATGACATATTTGCTTTTTAACACTTTTTTTTTAAACACTTTAAAGAGGTGTCTTGCAGCAGATTTTCCCAATGAAATATGTTCTTTAATTTCCTGACTATTGCTTCATCAGGCATTGATTGTGGATCCAAGTAAAATAAAATTCATACTGAAGGCTGTAGTCTTTGATCTTCATCAATATGTGCTTCAAGTCTTCTTCACTTTCAGCAAGGAAGGTTGTGTCATCTGCATATCGCAAGTTGTTAGTCTTCCTCCAATCCTGATGCCACGTTCTTCTTCGTGTAGTCCAGCAAAGCATTCTAGGTGATTTTAATGAGCATCCAGAGTTTTTAAATCCATTATGTACATTGTTAAATCCATTATATACAAGCTTTGGTACTTGTATAACTCCAAGCCATACAGTTACCACAATAGAAAACCAAATCATAGTCCAGTATCATTACCTATGCTAACCTGGCTCTTTGAAATATGGAGAACTTCTATCACGAAAATCATTTATTCATGAAAAACAATTACTGAGTACCTTTTTTTACCATGTGTCATGTATTAAACTAGGCACTGAAAATAAAAAAAGTGATTAATACCCAATTCTTTTTCCCAAAATCTTATATTTGAGTTGGTGAAATAGATACAAAAAACACAATTGTAATATATTTTGGTAAATGTAAACTTAAAAAAGCAAAAATGATCATTATGGAAACACAAAGGGGAAACAACTAACCCATGATGAAAGGAGGACGTAGTTGGGAAGGTTTTCTAGAGAAGATAACCCTTTGAATCAGTTTTAAGGAATGAATAAGTATTTGACAAGGGGGTGGGATATGGTATCTACACAGAAAGACCAAAGCTACTGCATGGAGTTAAGAACCAACATGGCATTCCTGAGGTTATACCAATGTTTTGCTCTTGCTAGGGTAGAGTTTGCATTATAGAAGAGTGTAAAGTGGCAAAAACAGTTTTCACCCTCTACCACCTGCATAATCTTTACACTGAAATTGTACTGAAAGAAAGTATCCTTGGGGGAGTAGACACCCTCCCTTAATGCCTTAGTTGTAAGATGCCCCAGTTCCTTACTGGATGACTAACTATATAATTGCATGCTGTCAAGATCTGGTCTTAGATTCCAGAAGGAGTGGGAATGTTCTTCCTCTGACCACATCTAGGCTGACCACAGACTGTCAGGCAACCCAAGCCCAGACCGTATCAATGAACACCTTCCTCTTCCTCCCCTTCCCCTCTTCCTATGCACATAGACCCCTCCAATCTGAGTTATATAAGTCCTTTGTTCCTTTCCAACTTTGTTCCCTTCACCTATGACGTATCAGGGCTATGCAGGCATAAAAGATATTTCTTTGTCAACTCACCCTGAAACGAAGAATGTTTTGGGGGGAATCAGTTCAATATGGAATTTTAACTTTTCCTTTCTGTTTCAAGTGATTAGATTGATTAAAGCTTACGAAAATGCCACTGGCCAAATGTTAATTCTTTGCTGAGAGCTACAACCCTGAATGAGCTGACTTTCATTTTTCATTCTCAGCTTATCCAAAAGGGTCAGAGAAGAAGCTGAGAAAGAATGCAGAATGAGAACATACATGAACTTGTATGCACCATGTACATAAGCTTGAATTCCATCCCATAGGTAATAGGAAAATATTAAAGGACCTTATAGAAGGAGTGACTTTGTCATATAAGATTGGATATGTGATGGATGAATTTAGAGGATGATACCATGCAAAAGATTTAGAAAGTCTTTTCAGTAATTCATAGAAAAGTAATTAGAATATCAAGAGGGAGGTCTTAAATAAGAAAAGATGGATTGAAAAGAAGTTAAACTATTTGCAGGTAAAAACCAGTAGGACTTTGTGATGAAGAGAGATTGGAAAGAGAAAAAAAAAAAAAAAAAAACATGGCTGACAAATTGAGATAGAAAATTTACAAGGAATTTGGGCGGCAAAATATTTACCCAAGACATCTAAAGGCAGATGGAGCCACAGGTGAGTACAAATTCTCATTTATAGAATATTGACAATAAAATTAAATAAACCAAAAGCTGTCTTCTCCAACAGGTGAGACTGACACTAACAAGGGGAAATAATATCAAAATGACAGAGTCCAACTAAAAAATAGAGAAAAGTGAGGGAACAAGACAAAGGAATCCAAAATTTTTGCCTTAAAGTATTCCAGGTAATGAGACCCTCCCTGTGTTAAGATTGCTGGTGAATGTCTGTGTAGGTGGGAAAGGTGGAGTAGGCCTGAGTTAAATAAACACAGAAGATCAGAGTGTATGCAATTATACCTATAGCTTCATTTTTGCTTTCCCAGTTTTGCCCAGCATCTAACCACTGAAACAACAAACTTCCAGCTGGCTTTATTTCTAACTCGCTCCAGGAGATTTCCATCCAACTGTCTCCCCATCAACTTAAATTCCGAATGACCCAGTCTCAACTCATTATCTTCCTACAAAGGTCAGTTCCTTTCTATACTTCTACCTTTTCATGGTATTGACAGCATTACTTCAGTCACCCAGGAAAGAAAATTTGGATATAAGAAATTAAAATGAAAGAAAAACAGGAATTACTAAGACAATCATTAAGTGTTTTTTCCCCCTTTTTAAACTTTGTCCTTTCCCCTTTAATTGTACTATCACCACCTGATCTGAGCTATCACTAACACATGCTTTCATATTCATGGTAAATATTTGTAACATTTCCCCCAGCTTATCTTTTCTCCATTCATGATTATTTTAGTATTCAACTGACATAGTAATAATAATATTCCTAATACTCTACTTTTCCCCTACAGGTTCCCTATGCAAAGATTTTCTATGTTTCCCAAAACAGGTTCAATTTTCTCTGCTAGGTTTGTAGGGTCGTCTGCACTCTATTTCTTTCCATTTTTCCATACCTTTATTTCAGCAAGATTCCTCAATATATGCCTTCCACTACCGCCAGGAGAGTGGCTTTTAATCTCCCTGAAAAGTATTATGTTAATGTCTATTATAAGATTACATTATAAAGTCATCATCAAAATCATGCCAACTGCTCCACGATTTGGGATCCTTAGATAATTCTTCATCAATTTACAACACTTGAAAGAGGCCACTCTTATAAATGAAGTGGGGAAGAGTCTCCAGAATCTCAGTACAGACAATATGGGCCAGACTAAGGTCATGAAATTGAAGAAGAAATCTTAGGCATTTATGGAAATAATATAGGCCAAAAGCTTATTATTTTTTCCTGAACAGTCTAAAAATCATAGAAAAATTTCCACAGTGATGATCTCATTGTGAAGCTCCATACATATTTGATAACTGGTCAATAGCCTTAGTCTCATTGATAAAGCCAATCTTCAGGGATAGAATCAGAGCATCATGGTTTCATTCAAATTTAAAATCTATACCCATTATTTTTTATGAAATCAATTTTGGGGGGACTCAAAAACATTTTTAATAAAATGAAATATAATATAATGTAAAATAGTGTAATGTAAAATTGGAGTTTATTACTTAGTAATAAAGTACTGTATCACTTTATAAATTTTTCTTTACACACTTGTATAAGTAGTGTAAGACCTGAAATTAAGATTCAACATTAATTGCTACCATGCCACCTGGTAAAATCGTAAGGGCCTCAAATGGCCTAACCTCAAGTTTCCTTTTCCCTCTCCTACGGATAGGGTCCCATAGACAAACAAAACTTCTTATCATGGGAAACAGGAATGGTGTCAGCTTATCCCCTAGTAGTGGGCTTCACTTCCCTACTAGCCCACGGAATTATTCAAAGAAGCCAATCGGATCCCTCTGCAGGAACCAGGGGTCACCCCACTCTCTGGTTACTACAAAGACTGCCTCCTAAAGACTCTTCTTGTTTACTCTGTTCCCAAGTGCAACCCCCATTGACGCTGCATCATGTGCAGCGTCCTCCTCACCGGGACCGTGAGTATAATAAACCGCTCTTGATGTCATTTATCTAATACTGGGTGTCGTGTGTTCAGCTATCCCCATAATCTTAGAGTGAGCATCCCTCCCTCACCAATGGGGTGAAGAGGAGGCAAATGAAACACTTAATACGCATACCGCACTTGTGTGTGTGTATTCCAACTGGTGATATAAAAGGTGTTGTGTTTGTTTTTAATATGGGTCCCAGTTTTAAAAGTTTGAAAGCTGGTGCTTTACCTCACAGAAGCATTACAGCAAGCCTTCAGTAGAGGTGTTATCGCAATTGTGTAGATGAGGAAACTTAGGCGCAAAGAAGTTAACTACTTAATTCAGCTTCCTCAGGACTGGGGAAGTGGAGAAATAAGTATTGAAATTCAGATCAGATGACTCCCAAGTTTATATCATGTCCTCTGTCCCATGCTCTCCTATATTCTAGAGCTATATAATGTACATAAATTTAAAATGATATAATGATACACATAAAGAGGAGATTATTTTTCGAAGAAGTTGTTGCTGATGAATTTGTCTTTGTAACCTCAGTTAAAATCATGCCGATAAAACAGAGCTATATTTTAAGAGCACTCACTATAAGAAAATCTCCTAATCAGGTAAATTAGGAGGGTATTTCCTTTTTTAAATGCATGTGGGATGCCACGGGTGTTCTCGGTGACGTTCCAATATAATTGAAATTTGAAAAACACTGGGCTCTTGTGGACTCTAGGTATATCTATTATACCATCACCAACATAAGAATTACTACAAGTATTTTAATGTACCATCATTTTTTTTTTCTTAAGCTGGAGTTACATAAAACTTAGCACCTCTTTTTCCATTTCTAGGTATATTATTAAGAATATAAAAAGCATAGGAACAGGGTAGGTGGAGCATTAGCAAGTTGAAAATTATCATCACACGCTGGCACATACAAATTTTTAAAAAGAAATATCCTTAGAGTGCCTATCTTCTTTGAAAATTTTTTTATAAAAACACAGTTTTAGTAGTCTGGAAGATAAGATTCTGACTGGAACTGAAAAGTGGAAAGTCTGGAAATAAAGGCACAGCTCCCAACAACTATTTCCAGTGAAGTAGTTACATTAAACCACTTTCAGAGTAAAGACTAATAATACGTTATATATAGTTGAATTCTACTGTAACTAAAATAATACTATTTGCAGTAAATATGAATGCAGAGCTCTCTAAAGAGAAATTCATTAAACTAGTAGCAAGAGATATGAGATATATACAAACATATCATTTCTGTCATCCAAATCCAGGTAAGTAATGACTAAATATGTGGAACAATGTGATTGAGTTGGCCAATAGAATGTGGGTGGAAATAATGGATGCCAGACCTGACCTCTGACCCTTCTTGTGAGATCCTCCATGTTCTTCCCCTCTTCTGCGGGTCCAGAAACCACAGGTTGAACTGTGTGCCCAGAGCATGAAGAACCCTGCATTCCTGAAGTAGAGCTTTCCTGCTGACCTCTACCAGATTATAACGTAAGTGAGAAATTAACCCCCACTGTGTTAAGTCATTGGCCATCTGGAGTTTACAGCAGTTAGCCTATAGTAATATGAGTTTCAAAGTTCAACACCCCCTCCAAAACAAAAAAAAATGATATAGGCTCTGTTAGGCACATCTAATGTTAAATATCAATATCATAATATGATTATTCTTTGTGAATAACATATACCTTATTTCCACTCACCTCAAAGTATTTATAATGAAACCAAACAGCCAAAGTTATTTTTAGAGACACCTTATGGCAATGAAGAACACAGAGAGAGTGCAAATCAAGTGGAGTCAAGAGTTTCTGCTTGTTTTCACCTTGATCCCTCCTTTAGGCCTTCTTTCACCCTAGCCTCAGTCTTTCCTTCAGGTCCTTTTATTCTTCTCTGTATTTCTTATGCCTCCCTTTAGTCTCCTAAGGGTTCCTGGGTGTATTCTAGAGCGTGGTGGCTGTAATAGCAAGGATGAACACTCCCAGCACACTCACACTCGGTTTTCACATGAGGAGCCCATGTGTTTCATTAGACAGAATATTACACATAGAGTTTAACTGTTCTATTTCTAATAATGAAGTTAAGAGTGTTGCTGTGTGTCTTGTGGCTGATCTCAAATTAGAAAATAAAAGCTGAAAATGGTGAATTAGCTCAGCTCTCTTTCTCTAGCTACATCAATGGGAGAACATGGCCTTTCGTAGCAGTTGAAAGCAAGTATTTGTTTTTGCAAGGAATTTCAGGTAAGAACAAAAGTGTGTTCCTTTCTTTCCATAGACACATCAATAACAATTCTTTCGGCAAGAATTTCAGGCAAGGTATATATAGGTAGAGAGAGAGATAGAGAGATGTATGTTTGTTTGTTTGTTTCTTTGATTTTTGCCTTAGCTCAGATTTCAACTGCATGCAGCGTAACATACAAGCTACTGCAGAAATGAATTAAATATAAAATCCTATTTTTCCTACATCAGTGAATGTGGGGGACAGTGTGGAATGTGAAGTATAACAAGGGGGGAGACTGCTATGAGGAAATAACGGAATAATATAAGACAGCTATCCTAAATTATATTTTACCACTCTCAGGCAACCCACAACAAGCAACCCTTGGCAAAAAAAAAAAAAAAGGAGACTTACTATGCCTAGGAAGGAGCCCTGGTGGTGCAGTGGTTAAAGCACACAGCTGCTAACCGGAAGGTTGGTGGTTCGAACCCACCAGCCACTCCTGGAAGAAAGATGTGGTAGTCTGTTTCCATAGCATTTACAGCCTTGGAAACCCTATGAGGCAGTTCTACTCTATCCTTACAGGGTTGCTATGAGTCGGAATTGACTCGATGGCAATGGGTTGGGCTTTTACTAAGCCTAGGCTTTTTCAGAGTGTATGCAGGAGCAATGTTATTTTTCCTCTTTGCCTCACAGCTTTTCTATGGGGAACAATCAGTTTTCCACAAGACTACTCTGACGTTATTTTTCGAAAATGCTCTAGACCGTTAATAAAACAGGCCACATAGATCAGACAAAGAAAAAAAATACCTGGAAATTGCTGGATGTGGTAAGTCATTGATGATATTTTCATTGTATTTTTAATGGAACAGGAAACCATGACAGCACAGAGCCTGGAGAAGTGGACCAGCCGTTAAAGAGGTTACAAGATTTAAGAACCCCTGAAATCCTCTTAAGTAATCAGTGTCAGTGGCCTGTTTTCTTATTTCATAGAAAAAGTTAAAATTTCTCTCAACTTGTACCTCATTGGAAGTTAAAATTCAACTTTTTAGCTATCTTTACAGCAATATGTGGATAAATCTATGTCATAAATATTCTGAAATGCAAAATAGTTCACGCTAAGATTAATACCTTTATCATAAAGACCAAAGATGAAATCCAAATAGGGACGTTTCTCCATCCTCCCTTACACATTCTTTCCAGTGCATGAGTGATGCCACCAGGGGAAGTAGAGAGCAATATGGGCTAATGTGCAGGTGGCACCTAGGTTTCTATTCGAAGTCCAGCAACTTTAATTGACTGATACTGAGTGCCTAGAACACCACATAGAGAAGAATTTTGAGAACTTTTCTGGGTTCAGAGGGTAGTGATTAATAATTATTGATGTCCTCATGACCAGAAGAGGTGAGTGGCTCAAGGCAGGCAATGCTCTGTACCTGGCATCTCTAGGCTAATGGCAAGTTAACACACAGAAAGTGTATACTATTTTGGTTGTGATGGGCGATGGTGCAGTGATGGGGTGAAATAGCAGCTCTAGTTTTCCTTGTTGCTCAAAGCCTGAAAGCCACCTCACAAGGTTTCTTGTGGACTCATAGTGACCCTATAGAACAGAGTAGAACTGCCCCCATAGAGTTTCCAAGGAGCGCCTGGTGGATTCGAACTGCTGACCTTTCAGTTAGCAGCTATAGCTCTTAACCACTGTGCTACCAGGATTTCCATCTCTCAGCCAGGAACAGGCCTGTCACAGTACTTTGAGCATGAACAAAGGTGATCACTCACCACCTTATTTCTTTGTCCCCATGGTATCCTATATAAATTGTATTGCATAATATATGGTATTTACTTGTATCTTTACATTTATCATTTTTGTTACTATGGCATTTGGGTAACCATATAACATCCTGCAAACCAGAATATTTTGAAAATAAAAGAGGGTGACCTATTACTTATATGGGACAGTAGTTATAAACCAGGTCAGTGGCATCACTCAGGTAGGTGTCACCCAGTGTGGTAGCTCACAGTGTCACCCCTGCCCTCCCATAGACCTCCTCCTGTGCCAGACCATACAGAACCCTTAGTAATGTTTTTTGTACTAATGTTACTCATAAATTGTAATTCCCATACATCACTCCTTCTTTTCCTTTAATTACGACTTCATGCTCAAAAAGTTATTGATACAGGCTTGCAAATACTAATCACCACAATATTGTAGCTAAAACAGCAGAAAATTTGACAAAATCAGTGACTATAAAAAATCTGGCAGCCACCAAAACAACAGTGCCTGCTTTTAGAGCAGGCAGATGAAACCATGTCATTCAAAGAATCACAGTAATTGGGTAATAATGACAGCTCTGACTGGGGCACATCAGGAGGTTCAAAAAGTAAATTAGCATAGAGTTTCAGCCTCGTAAGTGTATTGATACAGGTAAGCTAGGCCTACCAGAAATGTTTTTGTTGTTATAACTAACTAGTAGGATATTTTTATAGACAGTCGTTTTGGTGTCACCCCCTCTGACAGTGTCACCCAGTGCAGTCTGCACCCCTCACACCCCACTACTGAAACCACTGCAGGACTTTCCTGGCAAACTGGACCTATGGTCACCCTAGATCATAGTCCTAATTTACAAATTAAATCAATAACTCCAATTTGGTAAACTGTTGTAAAAGATAGAGATAAAAAAAATTTTCTGTAAATATTATAACTCCAAACAGTGCAACATATATAACAGGATGGATACTAGTACAAATAGAGAATTTGAATCTCTAAGTGTTGGAAAAAGTGTTGGAAAAGTAAATTACTTCGTTTGACAGTTTAACAAAACAGTGACAAAAATGTGAATAGGAAAACCAACCCACCACTATTTCTCAACTAATCTACTTTGTATTATCCTAAGTGGAAGTCTTGCTTTCTCATTTGCTTTAGCTTGCTTTTATAATTCTTTTTTTTTTTTAAGGAGCAGCCAGAGTAATCTTATTTAATTGTAATTGTTAATCATATCATGTTGTTCCTCAGCTTACAAACCCTTCATATACTTTCTCATTGCACTTAGAATAAAGTCCACACACCTTACCATGATCTATAAGTATATTCTTCCCCCCTCACTGTCTGCCCTTCTGCCACGAGAGCCTTCTGAGCATTCAGTTAGATACTGTCCTAGTGCAGGGTCTTGGAATTTGCTGTTTGCATTGACTGGTCCTCTTTTCTCTGGCCCTTTCTCATCCTTCAGATTTTAGCTGAGACTTGAACTCATCTATCATTTCTCCTAAAGGCTTGGCCTAACTACCTTGTCTAAAGGAGCTTCCTTCCCCCCAGTTATTATATTTGTTTCATTCTTATCACATTTCAACATTATGTTGTTTACTTTATTCATTGTTTACAACTTAATGCGCATGTAATGTGTGCCCAGTACTGTTAAAATAGACACTATTCTTGCTTAGTAGGACTGTCAAAGAGGGATTCAGTGCAGGGATGGCAACTGAATTGTCTTCTAAGAAATGACAAATACAAAACAGGTGAAATTATAGAGGGAAGAACATTCCAGACAGAAGGAAAATCAATGGCAATGGCTTTGAAATGGGCTGAGAATGCCAGTGCCGGTAGTGTACTGTGAATAAAAGAAAAAGTTATATGCGATAAGGTCAGACAGGAAATAAAGGACATAGAGTCTTAAATTCCATTGGAAAGTGTTTATATTTAAATCTAATTGTAAAGGGAAACTACTAGGGGGTTAGAAATAGAGAAGTGATATAATCTAATCTCCCCCCCCCTTTTAAAAAATCACCTCATCTGTTCGGTTTATATAGAATATTGGGGTAAAAGTAGAAGCAAGGCTAACTAGGAGGTTTTTACCACAGTCCAAGTGACATAAAGTGGTAGTCATACAAATGGAGAGAAACCACCAAATTTTTGGTGTATTTTAGAGTCAGCCAACTGGAAATGCTGACAAATTGGCTACAGAGGGAAGATTTCTATTTTGTTTATTATTGTATTCCTAGCACTCAACAGAGTGCCTGGATCACAGACCATTATGGCACTAAAATTGGAGAAGAGATGGAACTACAGAGACATCACTCAAAGTCATACTCTGTGTGGGAAAAACTATTATGCAGAAGTATCCAAAACAAGTCACAAGGTATTTGTCAAATATTATTGTTGGGGAGAAAGCAGAATGTGTCCCTGGTAAATTTCCTTGATCATACAACAGACCTGGATGGTCATACAATTTCAATCTCTTAAAACATGAGAGAACAGGTACCTCTTCAAAAATAATGGAATGAATACTGTGCAGAGCATGATGAGACGTTGGCATCTGGACACTTCTGAGAGGATGAAGCTGTCTGTTTTTGCTCTTCTCAAGATCTATCAATCACACAGTAGGTGTCTTAGTTATCTAGTACTGCTGTAATAGAAATACCTCAAGCGGATGGCTTTAACGAGAAGAAACTTATTCTCTCACAGTCTAGGAGGCTAGAAGTATTAAATTAGGGTACCAGCTTCTGAGAAAGGCTTCCTCTCTGTTGACTCTGGGGAAAGATCCTTATCATCAGTCTTCCCCTTGGTCTAGGCATTTCTCAGCACAAGGATCCCAGGTTCAAAGAACATGCTTTGCTCCTAGCACATCTTTCTTCATGGTAATGAAGTCCCCATCCCAAGTTTTAGGATCCCATTTCTTCACAATCAATGCCCTCACTTTAACTTCAGACTCCATTCGAGGTTGGGAATTCAATAGCATTGTAATGCTACCACTCTTAGATAAGACTCCGGGTTTGGTTTTCAGTAATACCAGCTCTGTTACTACAAGAAATAAGGCTTTCTTTCAGGCATAAGTAGAAACTTTGAGGTCATTTAGGTGGTGCTTGAGTTTTGACTCTGAATTCCTTAGCTCATCTCTTTCACACGCTGTCTAGCAAAAGAAGGACCAACCAACCAGTTTCCTTATACTTCTCACTATGACAAAATTGTAGAAAGGTATCAAACATGCAATAACCCAGGGCCTCGCCTTTCACAAGTACTTGATCTACGGTGGTGATATTTTGTGTATTTCTATTGCCACCTCATGCCGTGGGTTAGCAGTGCCCTCTTTACTACTGGAAGCAGAGTTAGCAACATCTTTAAGACTAACCAGACTTGAGACACAATTTAGAAAATTCATCCTTACAATTTTGTTTCTCTAGAACCACTCTTGGTACCAATGTCTTAGGCTGGGTTCTCTAGAGAAGCAAAACCAATGACGCATATAAATATATATACAGAGAGGGAGATTTATATAAAGGAAATGGCTCACATGGATGTAGAGGCTGGAAAGTCCCAAATCCATGGGTCAGGCTGGACGTTTCTCCTGACTTACATAGCTGCACGGATTGGTGAACTCAAGGTCAGCAGGTAAGACAGCAGACCTCTGGTTCACTGGCTGCGGAGGCCCATAAATCCCAAGATCACTGGGCAAACTGAAGTCCCAAGACCCAGAGGTCATATGAAAAGGAGCCAGCTGCAGGACCCAGAGTGAGCAAAAGCCAGCAAGCTTTGCCAGAAAGTCTGCCTATGTTGGATGCAGGCCACACCCCAAAGGAAACGCCCTTTCAACTGATTGGCCGCTCATAACAGATTTCATCATGGAGGTGATTACATTATATCAGATCTCATTATGGAGGTGATTACATCATTACATAGTTGCCAAACTACATCATAACTGCTAAACCACTGAGAATCATGGCCCAGCCAAGTTGACACAAAACCTTAACCATCACAGTAGGCAAGCCATAAATTCTTGATGAATGATCTAATAAAGGAAATTCTTGACGAATGATCTAATTAAGGAAGAATGAAAGACGAACAAATGTGCTCAAAGTTTTGTTCTGTTTATTACTGAGAACGCATGCCTCTTTATCGTATTTTTTTCAACTGAATTCTGTGAGATGTGACTTCGACTGGAAAAGCAGAATTAGTTTAGTTCTCAGGGAACATCAGTAATATAAGAGTAAGAAATAGTGTTGATACAGAAATAAGGGAGGTTGCTACTGTATGTCAACCCACCCACTGATTTATTCACTGGGATAACAGTTGCTGCTTGTCAACAATGTCACACATGATCCAGTATTGAAGGAAATAGTGAAAATGGTATGACCATACTCATTGAGAATTTTTCTTTCTCTTCTCAGCATGCTGGCTAGAGAAATGGGCAATGAGTACACGACTCCCTTTTCACATCAGACTTGCTGGCTGTCAAGAGCAAAAGTACTCAAATGACTTTTTCAAATGTGGAATGAGATTAAAAAAAAAAATTTCTTCAAACCCTCATCTATAATTTCAAGTACTTGCTCAAGTGGCATATGTCAGTGATACATTCAGAATCTTAAGTACACTGAACCTATTTCTTCAGATCTAAAATATCAAAAGTTTTAGTGTTTTGAATAGAATACCAGGATTTTAAAAGGCAACCAAACTATGGGACAAGTGGCTCGACTGCTAAAAGTTTGACTCTTTCTCATTAATAATTCCCTTTGCTTGTTAAAAAAAGAAATCAATGAAGTACTGCTTTAAGGCATATTTAAAACACAGATCCCAGTGCTATAACAGAACATGTAGAAATACTTAACACCTTAACTGCCATCAAAGAGTAGATTAGGAACACATCCACAGCTATCTTCCCAGTTGTAAAATTTAACTTCCCAGCTTTTGAGGGTTATATGCTTATTGACGTGCATTTGATGAACTACAGGAAGAAGTCCAATGAGACAACTATCTATAATTTCTGACCATTTGTCCTATCTGAATACCAGAACTAATTGACAGAGTCTTCGAATAATTGCTACCTGTCAAGGTGTAGGAAACCCTGGTGGCATAGTGCTTAAGACCTACAGCAGGTAACCAAAAGGTCGGCAGTTCAAATCTACCAGGTTCTTCTTGGAAACTCTATGAAACAGTTCTACCCTGTCCTATAGGGTTGCTATGAGTTGAAATTGACTCAACGGCAATAGGTCTGGTTTTTTTTTTTCCCAATGTAGAATTGTGAGTTGGGATTTTCTAAGTTAGAAGAGACAAAAACTAGGATGTGGCACAGTGGTTAAGAGCTCGTCTGCTAACCAAAAGGTTAGCAGTTCGAATCCACCAGCTACTCCTTGGAAACTCTCAGGGGAAGTTCTACTCTGTCCTATAGGATTGCTATGAGTTAGAATTGACTCCATGGCAATGGGTTTTTTTTTTTTTTAATGTGAAACTGACCTACATTACAACTCAAATTATCCATCAACAAGACTGAAATGGATCCTTTGGAGAGATATTGCAAATAATGTCTCCTCGCTCACTGGTAAAATTAATTTTAATAATCCTTTTCTCAATATTACAGTTTTATTTTTAAAATGGCAATTTATCTATTTAATTTACCAGTGTGTTCCAAATGCTAAGTATCATAATTAGGCAAAGTTAGAGAATCTCACAAATGGAAAAAATACAGAAACTGAACGTGTGAAAATCTGAGTTCAGATTTCAGCTCTGTAACTTACTTTTGTGACTTTCTTTTTTTTCTTTAAATCATTTGCTCTTCCTCAATCTCTTCACCCATAAAGTGGAAGTAATGCCAATCCTCTTTAAAGGCACTTGTAAGGTTAGAACGTTTATACACACACACACACAACTGACATATTTTTGTTTAATTTTTAATTGCCCATCTCCCTCCACTATAATATATGGTTTATGACTGCAAAAACTTTGTTTTTCTCCATACTGTCAGGAAACATTTTTGAATGAGTAAATAGATGATCAAATAAACTGAGAGGAAGGGGAAAGGATAAAAGTAGAAGAGATCAAAAAAAAAAAAGCAACGGTCCAGAAATCTCTCAAAAAAATGCACCATCTTTATTTGTAATTTTTTTTTTCCCTGATTACATACCTACTAATGGATCTGCACACTGGTCAAAAGACCTTGGCTTGATTATGTATGTTGGAGTGGGTATGAATAGAATAGACAAGAACTCTGAGATACATAAAAGCAAAGTAGCCAAGACTATCCTACGCTTACCAATTTGTAAACATGATTTATAAATATGGACATGCCTAAAAAGTAATTTTAAAAAAAGTTTGAAAGTTGACGAGAAGAATTGAGGGCCTTAGAATATATCTTTGATAAAAAAAAAAAAAAAAAAATTTTTTTTTATACATAGGGGCTGTCGACTCAGCTCTAACTCGTGGCGACCTTACATGCAACAGAATCAAACATTGCCTGGTCCTCTGTCATGAATACCAGCATGTTAAAGTCCACTGTTGCAGCTAGCATGCCAATCCATCTCCATATTTGGTGAAGTAGAGGGCCATTTAGGGTGAGGGAAACCATCTCAGTGATGGTTTCCCTCACCCTAAATGGCCCTCTACTTCACCAAATATGATGGCCTCCTTCTGCGATTGATCCCTTTGATTGATGATGTGTCCAAAGCAAGCAAGTTGGACAATGTTCTGTTATGATCCACAGGGTTTTCCCTGGCTAATTTTCAGAAGTATATTGCCAGGCCTTTTTTCCCAATCTGTCTTGGTCTGGAAGCTCTGCTGAAACCTGTTCACCATGGGTGACCCTGCTGGCGTTTGAAATACTAGTGACATAGCTTCCAGCAGCACAGCAACACACAAGCTACCACAGTATGACAAACTGATAGAAGGGGGATGATTCTCTGATATACGTAGTACTAAATAGAATGTGATAAAATTTCAAGTCCATTGATATACATGAGCAATTTCAGTAGTGGGTGGATGCAAATGATAAATGATAACAAAGGTCTAAAAGCAATAATGGAAATATTTCTTTTAAATTTTAGCTTATAGAATGTTTATGGAAAAATAAAAACCCTTTTTTACTTTTTTTCACCCCATCAGCACAGTTTTGAATGGGCTCTTCTCCTTTGACATTCTGCTACATTTAGTGCCCATATGGTGACTGCATTTTTGACTGCTTCCTCTCCCAATTTGAGTTCAAGAGTACTAAGGTCAGAAACCATTCTTAATGCCCACTGTGTGGTCCCAGGCACTTAAGTAGTACTACATACATACATTCATGGTGAACCTCCTGCAATGTATTCTTATTGGAAATACCAAAGGACACAGTAGTTTGGTAAATTTATTTTCCAATGTATTTGCTTGGTAAAATCATCAACATACAACGTGATCAAGATTTTCAGTCTCCTATGCCAGTAGCGCTGGACACTGGTAAGGGTGAATAAAGAATAAGCAGGAACAAAACCTGTGGTCTGAGTTAGGGTCATGTTCAAAGATGTCCCTATTGCAGATATCTGGAAAACTTGGTGGTGTAGTGGCTAAGAGCTACAGCTGCTAACCAAAAGGTCAGCAGTTTGAATTCATCAGGAGCTCTTTGGAAACCCTATGGGGCAGTTCTACTCTGTCCTGTAGGGTCGCCATGAGTCAGAATCGACTCAACAGCAACAGTTTTCATTTTGGTTTTTTGGTAACTGTTCAAACTGGTAGAGTGTCAAAGACGAACAAGCCATTGAAAAAACACAGATAACAGAATGAGTTAGGAATCTCAGAACTGAACTATGCAAGTAATATCGCCAACTCTTAAATAGGTATTGAGCATCTATTTGAGTTCAACATCGTTCTAGGTATTATGGGAAATAGAGAATTTTTTGACATAATATCTGCCCTCAAAGAAAATAATTTTAGGGCTGAGGAAAAGATAATAATGTTAGAAATGACTATTTATTGAATTAAAAAACCAGTTGCCATCAAGTCAATTCTGACTCATTGAGAACCTACAGAAGAGAGTAGAATTGCCCCACAGGGTTTCCAAGGATCAGCTGGTGTATTTGAACTGCCAATCTTTTGATTAAACAGTGAGCTCTTAACCACTATGCCACCAGAGCTCCATTTGTTTACTGAATACTGAAATAAAAATTTTTGCATGCATGTATTTTTTTAATCACTGCAACAATCCTACGAAACAAATAATAACACTATCCTTTTCTGAAAGATGAAGAAATGGAGGCTCATAGAGTTTCAAAGGCTTTCCCACTGTAAAATAACAACATGCAACTGGTAAAACCAGGACCCAGTTCCATTCAGTTCTAAAGTTTCTACTTTGGACCTCTATGCCATACTTTCCTAGAGAGTAATGAATTTACAATATTTTATATTTTGTAGTTCTTCCCAGAAACACCCATGTTCCCGTTCATTCTTAATATATTTCTCATGGTTGTTATGATACAACAAATGAAGTCATTTATAGAAGTTCCCTGACATAGAGAGATATTCACTAAAAATATCTGTGCCATCTTCTGTTTTTTTAAGAAATTTAAAGCCTTAATGATTCTGATAAGATTCATAATATTAGGCTAAAAATAAATTAAAATGGCCTCCATTGGAGTGGAGAGCTCAATGATAACTGGAGGGGCCTGGAGGAGTGAGATTTGTACTGGATTATAAAGGATGAAAAATGACAACACAGACAGAAGAAGAATGGAGGAGAAAGGAAACCACAGGATACTCCCCCTCCTCAAAAAATTCACTGCCATTAAGTGAATTCCAACTCATAGGACCCTATAGGACAGAGTAGAACTGCCCCATAGGGTTTCCAACACTGTAAATCTTTATGGAAGCTGACTGCCACATCTTTCTCCCAAGTGGTGCCTGGTAGGTTCAAACCACTGACCTTTTGTTTAGCATCTGAGTGTTTTAACCACTGTATCACCAGTACTCCCGAGAACCACCGAATAGAAGTCTCCAAGTCACAACTCTGATTCTGATTACACTTACAGTTTCTGAAATTTAAATGGAGCTTCAAGTCTTTTCTGGTCTATCCACGTTTAAAAACATCTAACTCCAAACCATTTAGACACGTAGTCATTTGCACATACAACTGTGTTGCATAAGCAAAATATATTATGTTGACACTGAAGTAAAAACTATAATGGAGTAAGGATAATTAAAGTTACAGCTGCCAATTCCTAATTCCTTTCTTGCTCATTTAATTTTACAATGTAGCCAGGAAATTTGTCTTTTTTTTTTTTTTTTTAAAGCCTCGGAGTCTACAAATTATTCAGTAGTTCCAAATGTCAAGGCACATGGCAAGCCATGTATTCATTATATAATAGTCATTAATCATTGGCACAGT
Source organism: Elephas maximus indicus (assembly GCF_024166365.1). NCBI lineage: Eukaryota > Metazoa > Chordata > Mammalia > Proboscidea > Elephantidae > Elephas > Elephas maximus. Next base: position 52,689,134 of record NC_064833.1, on the reverse strand, counting down.
TACTTATAGTTCTAGTAATGACAATCTTTGGCTTCACAACTGGTTTCCTATATACAAAAGATTATATAATCCTAATTTTTTTTTTAATCTGTTATTTCTCTTCTACAACAAGATATCATGTTTAGTTTTCTTTCTGAATGTTGGTCTTTGGTAGTGCTTGAGCCAGGAAAGACATGGCTTTTTGCACAACTCTAATTTTCTGTTGGTAGGTGACCATATGCATATGTAAAGAATAAGGAAAAGGGGGGGATAAGTGAGTAAAGGTGGACACAATGTAGTGAGGAAGAATGCTGGGCAAAGTTGCTCCAAATGGAAGATAAGTTAGGGGGAAGAACTTCCATGGAAGGCTGCCAATAATACTGCTTGCCTTGGCAAGAGAGTGTCAAAAGTGCAGAAAAGACCCTTAGAACAGAAAAAGAAAGTATTGAAAAACACAGCTCTCATAAACTGAACAAATTCATCTAGGCCTAGACTGACTACGGAATTTCTGGGTGGTATAAACAGATAATTTTTTTTTTTTTTTTTATAAACAGATAAGCACTCAACTACTAACCAAAAGATGGGTAGTTCAAACCCACCCAGAGGTGTCTCGGAAGGCCTTGCCATCTGCTTGTGAAAGGTCATATCCATGAAAAGCCTATGGAGTGCAGTTCTATTCTGAATCACATGGGGTTGCCATGAGTCGAAATCAACTGAATGGCAATTGCTTTAGGTTGGTGGGACTGACTATTGTCTCTATGAATGATACACATTGATCTGACATACAGAAGGCACATAGTCAGCTCTGTTATTTCCTGGAAAATTCCATCTCATTCTAACAAGCCCATTATTTCTTGGAAAATTCCATCTCATTCTAACCAGTCTATTATTTCTTGAAAAATCCCATCTCTTTCTAATAAATTCAATGATCTTGTTAAATTTTTTTTTCTGAGTTTCAGCAAGAAATAGATCCACACTTTTTTTTGCTGTAATTTTATTATTATTGATGTTGTTATTGAAAATATAAAGAGCAAAATGTACAATTCAACAATTTCTACTAGTATAATTAGTAACATTGATTATATTCTTAAATTGTGTAACCATTCTCACCTTCCTTTTCTGAATTGTTCCTCCCCCATTAACATAAATGCACTGCACCCCAAGCTTCCTATCTAAGTTGCTGTTGCCAATTTGATCTCATATAGATAGTTCTTTAAAAAAGCACAATGCTCAAGGCAGACGTTCTTTACAAATTAAGCTATACTATTTTTTTTTTTTTTTTTTATTGTTTGGTTTAAAGAAAACTTTAGGGGATATTTTTGGTTTAAGCTTTAAAGATTATCTCAGGCCAAAGATTTCAAGGGTCCATCCTTCCTCAATGGTTTTAGAAAGTCTGGATTCCATGATAATATGAAATTCTGTTCTGCATTTTCCTCCTTTGGTCAGGAACCTTCTATAGAATCTTTGATCAAAATGTTCAGTAATGGTAGTCAGGCACCATCCAGTTCTCTGGTCTTATGGCAAAGGAGACCACTGTTCAGGAAGGCAATTAGCCACACTTTCTATTTCATCCTCCTATTCCTGGTGCTCCTTCTTCTTCTATTGCTCCAGGCAAACAGAGACCAAGTGATGGATGGCCGCTTGCAAGCTCTAGGACCCCAGACAGTCTGGTGGTTTCTCAAAAAAATAAAAATAGAACTACCATTTAACCCAGCAATTCCACTGCTAGGATTATGCCCAAGGGACTTGAAAGCAGCAATGTGAACAGAGATGCTCACCAATGTTCGCTGCAGCATTATTCACAATTGCCAAAAGGTGGAAATAAACACCCATCAGTTGATGAATGGATAAACAAATGTGGTACATGCACACAATGGAGTATTACTAAGCCAGAGAACAAAATGAAGTCTTGATACATGCTAAAGCATGAACGGAACTTGAAGACATTATGTTGGGTGAATAAGTCAATCACAAAAGACAAATATTGTATGACCTCGCTTATACCAAAAGCCAAGAATAAGCAAATGTATAGAGATCAAAGTTTTTTAGTGGTTACGGGGGGTAAAGGGGAAGAGGAGGGAGTTACTGCTCAAGGAGCACTAAGTGACGGAAAAATCACACTGATTTAGGCTAAGGATTGCACAGTTGATTAATATAATCAATGTTAATAAGTTCTATACCTGTAAAAACTTGAATTGACAAATGTGTGTGTGTGATAGATATATTTAAAACAACAACAACAAAAGAATAGCTGCTGAGGCTGCTTATGAACAATCAAACCCGTCATGGGCTTTGGTTTCTTGGTTTGGAGGTTTACAGTCATGGTTTCATAGGATATCCCAGTTAAGTGGCCTAATATATTTAGTGCTTCTGATCCATACATTTTCAACAGTAAAGAGATATAAAAGTACTAACTGTTAGTAAGAGTGAATTTAAGAACAGAGAAGGGAGATTAAGTAAGTCTGCAGGAAGCATTCTTGCCTGCATTAAAAATAGTGCAGGTTTTCTTCTTGCATATTTATAAATGGCTATGAGTCAGACTCGACCGGATGGCAATCAGTTTTGTGTTTTACTCCCTATACTTTGGGTTCTATAGTGAATGGCTTTGACATTAATAAAATGGCTTAAATTCATCAAATCACATGTCATATGTCTATAGTAATGCTTTCTGGCTTGAAACCGCCATATTTCTAGGGATCTGAAATAGTAGTAATGGCAGTTCAAAAGTTATTTTCAGCATTTCAAAAGGCTTAATGGAGTTTTATGCATCCCCCAGTCAAACTGAGTGGGCTGCCTAACATGTCATTTTTTTTTACCTTATTTGTTCTTGTTGGGCATGAATATTATCAACTCATTGTCAACTCATAGTCAAACAATTGAAATTTATAAAGAAGGCACAGGGAAATAACTATTCTAATCACAGCTGAATTTTCAACTGAATCAGTGGAGTCCAGAGACAATGACACAACATCTTTAAAGTGCTAACAGGAAAACAATAAGAAAGTCAGCTCAAAATTCTATATTCAGCAAAAAAGCTAACCAAAAACGAAGGTAAAATAAAGGTATTTTTACGACCATGCAAACAGAAGATTTCTCTCCAGCTGTCTTGCACTATAAAAAATGGTAAAGAAAATCCTTCAGACTGAAGGAAAATTACAACAAATAGAAACCAGGATCTAGATTAAGAAATGAAGATCACCAGAAATGGTACACACACACACAGAGGATTGCACATGTTTTTCTTTTTTCTCATAATTTTTTTTTAAATACACTATTGTTTAAGGAAAATATCATAACACTGTAGAGTGGGGTTTATAAAGTATAGATATAGATGAATTACATAAGAAAAAAAAAGAAAACAATAGCCTAAAAAGTAGTAGTTGTTTGAATATAACAATATTATTGTAAGATTCCAATGTGTTGCATAAAGACATGCAATAGAACTCCAAGTAGATAATAATATACTAAAGATGAATAAATTAACCCCTTTCAAGTGCATAGATTTAATTAAAATAATTAAACGAGATACCAAAAAAGAAGGCAGAAAAAAGGAACAGAAGAAGGAAAAATAGATGGGCCAAACAGAAAACAAATGGCCAAAATCTTAAATGCAAAAAATATAAACACACATTAAGTGTAAATAAGGTAACATTCCAATTTAAAAAGGCAGAGATTGCCAGACTGGATAAACAAAACGTGAAAAAACCACACACAAGAAATACTTATTAAATATAAAGACACAAATAGGCTGAAATTAAATTAGAGGAAATATATATACAAAAAGATAAGATATTAAGGCAAATGGGGCATGTTAATATCACATAATATAAACTTGTATTAGCAATATAAACAAAAAGTACTACCAGAGAAAAAGGCATTTTCATAATAATAAAAGGGTCAATTCAACAACAGGACATAACAGTCATAAATTTGTATATTCATAATAACAGTACTTAAAAAATATATGTCATAAAAGCTGATGGAACTATAGCAAGAAAGGAACAAACACTATAGGTGAAGGTTGTAACACCACTCTCTCTGTGATTGGTAGAAAAACTATATTTTTAAAAATCCTTGAGTGTGTCAAAGATCTGAATAACACCATAATCCACCTTGACCTAATTGACATTTACATAATATTAACCAAAAAAAAAAAAATCATTGCCATCGAGTCAATTTCAACTCATAGTGAACCTATAGGACAGAGTAGAACTGCCTCCATAGAGTTTCCAAGGAGCACCTGGTGGATTCAAACTGTCAACTTTTTGGTTAGCAGGTATAGCACTTAACCACTACGTAACCAGGGTTTCCTACATAACAGGTACATAATATTGTACCTTAAACAAACAAAGAATGCACATTCATTTCAAATGCTATGAGTTACAACCAAAAAAGACATTTAAACAATAAGACAAAACAGTAAATTTCAGAAGGTTGAATTCTTACAAAACATATTCTGTGACAACAATGAAATTGAATTAGAAATAATTAACAAAACATATCCCAAAAAACACATAATATTTTGGAAATTAAAAAAAAAAAAAGTCCAAGTATCTCATAGGCTCAAAAAAAAATCTTCAGAAAAAAAATGTTTCAAATTGAATGATAATAAAAATATATCATTATAAATTTTAGAATGTAGCTAAAGCAGTGCATAAAGGGAAATTTACAGTTTTAACTGTTTGTATTAGAAAGGAAGAAATGTATAATCAATGAAATAAGTCTCACCTCTTAGCTATCTAGTGCTGCTATAACAGAAATATCACAACTGAGGGGCTTTAACTAACAAATTTATTTTCTTCCAATTTAGAAGGCTAGAAGTCTGAAATCAGGGTACAGGCTCTAGGGGAAGGTTTTCTCTCTTTGTCGCCTCTCCGGGAAAGTCCTTGTCTCTTCAACCTCTTTTTCGTCATTCCTTGGAGATTTCCGTGGGTCACTATGAGTCAGAATTGATTTGATGGCAACAGGTTTGGTTTTTGGTTTTTGGCATCAATCTTCTCCATCTATGCTTGCTCCCTTTCTTGTTTAATCTCTCTTATGTCTCAAAAGAGATTGACTGAATACATACCCTACACTAATCTTGCCTCATTAACGTAAAAAAAATACAATCCATTCCTAAACGAGATTATAGCCACAGGCATAGAGGTTAAGATTTACAACACATATTTGGGGGATACAATTCAATCCATAACATTCCACCCTTTAAAAATCAGAAGAGAACCCACTGACATCGAGTTGATTCCCATTCATAGTGACCTTGTTCTTCCCACATGCAAAACACATCACATCCCAAAAGTCTTAAATCAACTCCAAGTCCAAAATCTCATCTTCTAAAAAATATAAATCAAATATGATTGAGATTTGAGGCATATTCCATCCTGGAAAAAATACTTCTTCAACTGTGAACTTGTGAATTCTAGAATACGAGTTATCTGCTTTCAAAACATAATGGTGGAACAGGCACAAGGTAGACATTTCCATTACAAGTGGGGGAAATTGGAGGGAAAGAAGTGATAACAGGTACCAAGAAAGTCAGAAACCCAGCAAAACAATTTATATTAACTCTCAAGTCTTAAAAATAATCCTCTGTTCTTTGGGATCCTTTGGGCAAGGACCCTGCCCTCCAGATTCTGGGTGTTGGCCAAGCTCTCCAGATTCTGGGTGGAGGATCCTAGGAACTGGGCTTCACCTCTGCCTTGCAGAACTACTGGGATGGCAACCCTGCCTCCTTGGCCTTGGGCAGCCCCATTCTCCTAGTCCACCTGAGTGGTAACTATGCCCCCTCAGCTCTAGCAGCCCCCATTCTTCTGCCCCTTAGGCATGGCAGCCCCACCCCCTCAGGTTTGGGGAGTGGCCCCAGTCTCCTGAACTGAGTTGGTGACTCTAAAACCTAGAATGCCATGGCTCTACCTTTAGAGGTCCCAGAGGCCATGGCCCCACCTTTGAGACTGAGGCACCTCTCCTTCCCATGATCCTTTTAAAAGTTCTACTGATCTCTGAGCTGCCCCAGGGATGATCCTTTTCTTTTCTTGGAGGGCAACAGATGAAGTTCCTTTGTCCTATTCCCCACTTGTAGAATTATAAGAAGCGAACAACTTTCCTTCCCTTTTGTTCTTTCTCTGGCCCTTCAGTCTAAGCTGATGAATTTTCTGCTATAATAATTGGTTAGATCCATCAGTCACAGGATTAATCTCTTTAACAAAAGACTGAGTAGCCATTCCTTGGTGAAAATTCTAGGACACGTGTCCTTAGTTTATACAAAAGAATTTTTCAAATATTTAAATTTTGTTTTCATTTTGCACATTTCATTTTTAAGTCCATCTCCTTCCTCTCACATTTTACTATAAGTGGCCACGAGAAACCACACAGCCCCTTTAATATCTTGCTAAGAAATCTCATCAAGCCAAATATCCGAATTCATCTCTTATAAGTTCTATCATCCACCAAACACTTGAACATAATTCAGACAAGTTCTTTGTCACTGCATAAAAAGCATTGCCCTTTCTCTATTGTCCAATCACACGTTCATCATTTCCTTTTAAAGCCTCACCGGGAGCATATTTAACACCCACATTTCTAGTAACATCCTTTTGCCTGCACCATATGTATTCTCTAAGGCTATAGAGACTTTCTCTGTATCTCTTCTGCTTCCTTTTGAGCCCTCACGAGAAGTGCCTTTCATGTCCATAATTCTACTAACAGTCTGTTCAAGGCAATCTAGGCCTTTACTATTAGGTACATTAAAACTCTACCACACATCCGTCCGTTTGTTGTGCTGTGGTAGCTTGCACGTGGCAGTGATACTAGAAACTATGCCACTGATATCTCAAATACCAGCAGGGTCACCAAGGGTGGAGAGGTTTCAGTAGAGCTTCTAAACTAAAAGAGACTAGAAAGAATGTCCTGGAGGTCTACTTCTGAAAAACTGGCCAGTGAAAAACTTGTGAATAGCAGTGGAACATTATCTGACATAGTGCCAGAAGATGTGCCCCTCAGGTTTGAAAGCACTCAAAATAAGACTGCGGAAGAGCTGCCTCCTCAATGTAGAGTCGACCTTAATGACGTGCATGGAGTCGAGTTTTCAGGACCTTCATTTGTTAGGTAGCATGGCTCAAAATGAGAAGAAACAGCTGCAAACATCCATTAATAATTGGAACATGGAATGTACAAAGTATGAATCTAGGAAAATTGGAAGTCATCAAAAATGAAATGGGACACATAAACATCCATATCCTAGGCATTAGTGAGCTGAAATGGACTGGTATTGGCCATTTTGAATCAGATAATCATATGGTCTACTATGCTGGGAAGGACAAATTGAAGAGGAATGGGGTCTCATTCATCATCAAAAACAGCATTTCAAGATCTGCCCTGAAGTACAACACTATTAATGATAGAATAATATCCATATGCCTACAAGGAAGACCAATTAATATGGCTATTATTCAAATTTACACACCAACCAATGCCAAAGAAGAGGAAACCGAAGGTATTTACCAAATTCTGCAGTCTGAAATTGATCAAACATGCAATTAAAATGCATTGATAATTACTGGTGATTGGAATGTGAAAGTTGGAAACAAAGAATAAGGATAGGTATTTGGAAAATATGGCCTTGGTGACAGAAACAACACTGGAGATCCCATAACAGAATTTTGCAAGACCAACAGCTTGTTCATTGCAAATACCTTTTTCAACAATATAAATGGTAACTCTACATGTGCAATCTACTGAATGGAAAACATAGGAATCAAATCCACTACATCTGTGGAATGAGACGATGAAAAACTCAACATCATAAGTCAGAACAAGGCCAGAGGCCAACTGTGGAACAGACCATCAATTGCTCAAATTCAAGTTAAAGCTGAAGCTGAGGAAAATTTTTAAAAGTCTACAAGAGCAAAAGTATGTACTTGAGTATATCCCACCTGAATTCAGAGACCAACTCAAGAATAGATTTGACACATTGAAAACTAATGACCAAATACCAGATGAGTTCTGGAGTGACATCAAGGACATCATACATGAAGAAAACAAAAGGTTTTTAAAAAGACAGGAAATAAAGGAAAGACAAAATGGATGTCAGAAGAGACTCTGAAACTTGCTCTTGAATGTAGAACAGCTAAAGGGAGTGGAAGAAATGAAGTAAAAGAGTTGACCAGAAGATTTCAAAGGGCGTCTCGAGAAGATACAGTAAAGAACTATAATGAGATGTGCAAAGACCTGGAATTAGAAAACCAAAAGGGAAGAAGAGACTTGGCATTACTCATGCTGAAAAAACTGAAGGAAAAATTCAAGCCTCAAGTTGCAATATTGAGGCATTCTGTGGGCAGAATATTGAACGAAGCAAGAAGCATCAAAAGAAGATGGAAGGAGATAGTATATGATCAAGAACCAATGGTATTGAAGGAAGAAGTCTAAACTACACTGAAGGAATTGGCAAAAAAAAAAAAAAGCTCCAGGAATTGAGAGAATACCTATTGAGATGTTTCAACAAACGAATGCAGCACTGTAGGTGCTCACTCATCTTTATCAAGAAATTTGGAAAAGAGCTACCTGGCCAACTGACTGCAAGAGATCATAGAAATTATGGGACAATATCACTAGTATTGGGAAACCCTGGTGGCGAAGTTCGTTAAGAGATATGGCTGCTAACTGAAAGGTTGAAAGTTCAAATTCACCAGGCACTCCTTGGAAACCCTATGGGGCAGCTGTACTCTGGCCTACAGGGTCGCTATGAGTTGGAATCGACTCAACGGCAATGTTTTTTTGTTTTTTTTTTTTTGCATCATTAGTACTACAGGCAAGTAACGTTTTGCTGAGGAGTACGTTGACGAGTAACTACCGAAAATTCAAGCCAGATTCAGAAGAGGACGTGCAATGATTGCTGATGTCAGATGGATCCTGCCTGAATGCAGAGATTACCAGAAAGATGTTTGCCTGGTGTTTTATTGACTATGCAAAGACATTTGACTGTGTGGGATCATAATAAATTATGGACAACGTTACAAAGAATGGGAATTCCAGAACACTTAATTGTGCTCATGAGGAACCTGTACATAGACCAAGAGGCATAGTTCAAACAGAACAACGGGATATTACATGGTTTAAAGGCAGAAAAGGTGTGCATCAATGTTGTATCCTTTCACCATACTTATTCAATTTGCATGCTCAGTGTCATGGATTGAATTGTGTCCCCAAAAAATATGTGTATCAATTTGGCTAGGCCATGATTCCCAGTATTGTGTGATTGCCCACCATTTTGTCATCTGATGTGATTTTCCTATGTGTTATAAATCCTATCTCCATGATGTTGATGAGATGGGATTAGTGGCAGTTATGTTAACGAGATAAGACTCAATCTACAAAACTAGATTGCGTCTTAAGCCCACCTCTTTTGAGATATAAAAGAAAGAAGCAAGCAGAGAGACATGGGGGACCTCATACTACCAAGAAAGCACTGCTGGGAGCAGAGCACATCCTTTGGACCTGAGGTTCCTGTGCAGAGAAGCTCCTAGACCAAGGGAAGATTGATGACAAGGACCTTCCTCTAGAACCAACAGAAAGAGAAAGCTTTCCCTTAGAGCTGGCACTCTGAATTGGAACTTCTAGCCTCCCAGACTGTGAGAGAATAAATTTCACTTTGTTAAAGCCACCCACTTGTGGTATTTCTTTTATAGCAGCACTAGATGACTAAGGCACTGAGGAAATAATCCGAGAAGCTGAACTATACGAAGAAGAAAGAGGCATCAGGATTGGAGGAAGACTCATTAAGAACCTGTGATATGCAGATGAAACAACTTACTTGCAGAAAGTGAAGAGGAATTGAAGCACTTACTGATGAAAATCAAAGCCCACAGCCTTCAGTATGGATTACACCTCACCATAAAGAAACAAAAATCCTAACCACTGGACCAATAAACAACATCATGACAAATGGAGAAAAGATTTCATTATGCTTGGAAACACAATCAAAGCCCATGGAAGCACCAGTCAAGAAATCAAACAACACATTCCGTTGGGAAAATCTGCTGCAAAAGACCATTTAAAAGCACCGAAAAGCCAAGATATCACAGTGAGGACTAAAGTGAACCTGATCCAATCAATGTTACTTTCAATTGCCTCATACACATATGAAGACTGGACAATGAATAAGGATGACTAAGGAAGACCAAAGAAGAATTGATGCCTTTGAGTTATGGTGTTGGTGAAGAGTATTCAATATATTATGGACTGCCAGAAGAACGAACAATCCTGTTTTGTAAGAAATATAGCCAGAGTGCTCCTTGGAAGCAAAGATGGTGAGATTTTGTCTTAGTAATTTGGACATGTGATCAAGAGGGACAATTCCCTGAAGAAAAACATCATGCTTGGTATGGTAGAGGGTCACTGAAAAATAGGAAGACCTACAAGGAGATGGATTGATACAGTAGCTGTAACAATAGGTTCAAAAATAGCAGTGCTTGTGAGGATGACCCAGGACCAGGCAATGTTTCATTCTGTTGTACATAGGGTCCCAAAACCGACTCAGGGGCACGTAACAACAACTTTAAAATTCTTCCAGGCTGTACCCATTACCCAAAACCACTTCCACATTTTAGGTATTTGTTAGAGCAGCACCCCTAATTTTCTGTACTAAATTCTGTCTTAGTTATCTAGTGCTGCTATAACAGAAATACTGCAAATGGGTGGCTTTAACAAACAGAAATTTATTTTCTTACAATTTACATGATTAGAAGTCCAAATTCAGGGTCCTGGCTCCAGGGGAAGGCTTTCTCTCTCTGTCAGCTCTGGAGAGAAGTCCTTGTCTCTTCTGAGTTTCTGCTGTTGGGAGATCTTCTTACAGCCTGGCATCCCTCTTCCCCAATCTTGCTTCCTGGCTTACTTGTTTAATTTCTATTATACAAAAGAGATTGATTCAAGACACACCCTACACTAATCCTGCCTTATTAACATAACAAAGAATACCCATTCCCAAATGGAATTATAACCACAGGCATAGAGGTTTTTTGGGGGACACAGTTCAATCCGTAACTCCTCTTCTTAAAACTTGGAAAAGTAAAGCATATTAAACCCAAAGTAGATAGAAGGGAAATAATAAATATAGCTAAAAATCAATTGTATGGAACACAAATAGGTAAAATTGACAAAAATCAAAAATTAGTTATTTGAAAAATATTAAAATTAATAAATCTATAGCAAGATTGATCAACAAAAACAAGAGAAAATACAAGTTACCAATATCAATAATGAAATGAGGAAATAACTAGAGAAAATAAATGAATTATAAAACAATATTAAGAATAATTTGTTACAAATTCAACAATTTAAATGAAATTCAAAAGATCCCTGGAAAAATAATAAAAACTGACACAAGATCAAATACAAAATATGTATAGTCCAATATCTATCAAAGACATTAAATATATTGTCAAAAACATTCCCACAAAGAGTAGTGTCACTCGTAAATTTTTTCAGATATTTCAAAAAGAAATTATACTAATCTTTCAAAAATGATACTAGTCTTTCAGAGAATAGTTAAAGAACACTTCTCAACTCATTGTATGAGACTATCATAACTCTGAACCAAAATATAAAAAAGATGTCATTAAAAAATTTATAGATTAGTTTCCCTCAGCAACAGGATGTAAAAATGTTATACAAAAGTGTTAGCAAATTGAATCCAAGAAGATAAAAAAAGATGATACATCATGACCTATTTCTCCTGCTAAATAAAACTATAAACCTTGGACACCATATATAAAATTATTGTTATTATTATTATTATTTTTTTAAACATAAGAGGACTCTAAAAAGTGGAGAGATGAAGGCATCTTCACAATTTCAGAACTCAAGGAATGGCATGGTGGGGGTTTGCCTGAGTTTTCTTTGTTGCCTCATATATGCCAATTTGGAGCTGAAGAAGTCTGCAATCCAGAAAAACCAAAAGACAGAAAAAGAAAAGTAATAAAAGCCTGATCTCTCCAGCTAACGCACAAGGAAAGGTAAGCCTAGCAAGGCAGAAAATCTTTAGACAACACCTGCTTTCCTTCAGCCAAATATCACAGAAAAAATTGTGTCCGTATCTCCACCTCCACCATCAAAGAAAGTTTGAGTGGGGAATCTAGACTTCTGTCCTAGCCAAGCTGTATTGAAAAAAAAAAAAAAATTTTTTTTTTTTTTTTTTTTGATGAGCTGCCCCAAAATCCCTCCCCAAAATGATGTCAGAAAAAGTCAATTAGAAAACAGAGACTTTCAACCCAGTCAGGGCTTAACTAGAATTCCCACCGCATGTTCACCTGGAATCCCTGGTAGCATAGTGGTTAAGAGCTGTGGCTGCTAACCAAAAGGTTGGTAGTTCAAATCCACTAGGTGCTCCTTGGAAAATCTATGGGAGCAGTTCTACTCTGTCCTGTAGTGTCGCTGTGAGTCGGAATCAACTCGACTGTGAGTCGGAATCAACTCAACAGCAACGGGCTTAGTCTTGGTTTTTATGTTCACCCATCCCCACCCCCACCCCCACCCTGCAGTGTCAACTTGACAGCAACGGGCTTAGTCTTGGTTTTTATGTTCACCCATCCCCACCCCCACCCCCACCCTGCAGTGTCAGTGATCACATGGACAGCCTTGACTTCTGTTCCTACCCAGCAATAATGAGGAGTTTCTCTTTCTCCCCACTGGAGTTGTGTCAGAAGAGACCTAGTGGAGAGTCATGACTTTCACCACTGCCCAGCAGTGAGGCATGAGTTGATGCCTAGTGGGGAGCTGAAACTCCCATTCCAGCCAAGCAGTAAATGATAAGCATCATCCTATGGGTATTTTAGGAGACCAAGTGACAAAATTGGACTTCTACCCCTTTCCCCAACCAGAGAGTGGTTATAAGAAGCCAAAAAATTTAAATCATTTCAGAGCCTTTAACATAAGACCGAAGATATCCAAGTTTCAACTGAAAATCGCTCACCATACTAAAACAGAAGATATCTAACTGGATGAAAAAGGCAATGAATAGATGCCAATATTGAGATGATAGAGATGTTAGAATTACCTAACAAAAGATACATACAAGGAGGTTAGCACCAGTATTTATAATTTCCCTAAACTGGAAACAACCTATACAGCCATCAACTATAGAATGACTACATGAGTAGTGTTATATTCATACAATTAAAAACTACATAGCAATGAAAATGAATAAGCTACTACTATGCCCAACAACAAGGAGCCCTTGTGGTACAATGGTTAACTGCCTAGCTGCTAACCGGAAGGTTGAGGGTTGGAACTCACCCAGCAACTCCATGGGAGAAAAGATCTGGTCACCGGCTCCCATGAAGTCTATAGCCTAGGAAAGGCCATGGGGCAATTCTACTCTGGTCTATATATAGTGCCACTATGAGTAGGAATCCATGTGATGGCACACAACAATAAGATGCACAACAACATAATGTTGAGTAAAAGAAGCCATCATGAGTGTACCTACTATAGGCTTAATTTTATATAAAGCTCAAAAATAGTCAAACTAATGTATTTTGACACGAATCAGAATAGGAGTTATGGTTAGGTGAAAGTAATTATTGTAAGAGGTCATGGGGGAGGTTTCTGGGATTGTTATTGTTGGTTGCAGTTGAGTCAGCTTTGACTCACGGCAGCCTTATGTATGTATAACGGAATGAAACTTTGCCCTATCCTGCACCATCTTTATGATTGTTGGTATGTTTGAGTCCTTTGTTGCTGCTATTGTAGAGTGCCTTCGAATCTAGGGGGCTAATCTTCCAGCACTATACTGGACAGTATTTTGTTATGCTCCATAAATTTTTCATTAGCTAATATTTGGACATAGATTGCCATGTCTTTCTTCCTAGTCTGTGTTAGGATAGTCTTAGGACACTGTTCATCTTTCAGTTTGTTACTTTCGTGGCTTGTGTGTTGCTATAATGCTGAAAGCCATGCCACTCGATTTTCAAATACCAGCAGGGTTATCCACGGTGAGCAGGTTTCATTGCAATTTCCAGACTAAGACAGACTATGAAGGATGTCTGGGGCTGTAGCTGTGTTCTATTTCTTTAACCACATGGAGTATATTTACTTGGTAAAAATTCATTGAGGTATACACTTACGATTTGTACACATTTCTGTATTTATGCTATATTTTAATAAAATTTGCTTAATACATCTTGAATTTCCTTTTATGTGACCTTATCTGTTTCTGGAACCCTGGTGGCGTAGTGATTAAGAGCTCGGCTACTAACCAAAAAGATCTGCAGTTCTACAGGGCTGCTATGAGTTGGAATTGACTCGATGACAACAAATTCGATTTTGGTTTTTTAATGTTTATACAGTGCCTTCTTTTCTGATATTTCCGCATTTTCCAGTGGGACACTTTTCCAAACCACTCAGTTCACTGCTGCTGGGACTTACTGCACTGGCCTGCAATCAAGCCTGTCAGTGTTCAATTAAAACCAACAAAGAAGATAACGGCTAAGCAAAAGCAAAATTGTCAAGACCTTTTTGTTGCAATGAAATATGTTGAGAACTACATACTGGATTTCCCAGGCTGCGTTATCGAAACGTTTGCTAATTTCCAAGACAATTTACCAGAAACTGCTGAAGAGGAACTTAATGAAATTGTGGCTAAGGTTGAATCTAAAAGAACCCAACGCACTTCTCAGAGGAAAAGGCTTCTCTTCAGCTGACGAACAGCTTTGACTGTATTTGATGCTCAGAGAACTCTCAAAGCTTAACTTCAATTTCTTCTAACATAGACAAAAGGATCTCACAGATCTCAACAATTTTTAAAGAAATTTAAAGCATTAGACCAGGCGGAAAGAGGCAGGCACATGTTTTAGTGACAGAAATGGGAATAAGACTTCTTGAGGAAAAAAACATTAATCAGTTTTCAAACTCATATTGCAAATCATAATCAATGTATTGTATCGTTGTATTCCAGTGTAATCACGATGTTCTTGAATCCTAATTCTGATACATTGCTATTTCTATGGCGTATGGGATTATCTCAGGCAATTTTAATCGTTCATTTCTTTATTCGCTTGCTCATCAGTTTATTGGTCTTTCCTGAAATAAATGTAGCGTGCTATATTTTAAGATGCATATCACTAGATACGGAAACCCTGGTGGTGTAGTGGTTAAGTGCTACGGCTGCTAACCAAGAGGTCGGCAGTTCAAATCCTCCAGGTGCTCCTTGGAAACTCTACGGGGCAGTTCTACTCGCTGTGAGTCGGAATTGACTTAACGACTGTGGGTTTGGTTTGGTTTTTGGTATCACTATAAACATGTATACAAATGAACACAATTATAATAAGAGAAAAAAGACAAGGTGCAATGGCAACTAATAACGGCTAAGAAACTACTTAGGGTAGTTAGGGAAAACCTTACTGAGTTGAAATTTAAGTCAGGACATAAAAGATGTCCACACACACACACACAGAACAGAGTTGGGCTGATAGAAGGCAGTGGGGGAACCGGGTGGAGGGAGATGGGGTGAACATTTCAAGCAGAAGGAACTGAGTCAGGATAATATTTTGAAATGAAAGGAAATCCTTAATAAATACAAAATAGAAAATTTAGTACATAAAGTTGGAAATATTTTAGAAAACAGAATTAAAAATTTGAAAATAGTCCTAAACATAAAAAACATTAAACATAAATTTAATGAGCAATTATGATTTGAGATAAAAATGCATCAGATGGATAGGGATAGGCAAAGTGGAGTGGGGAATGGTAAATGTGCTAAATCCTAATCTATAGAGAAAGAACATAATGCCTAAATCTGATTAACTCAAGATAGTAGTAAAAGCATACAGTTTCAAAATATGAAAATAAAACCACAAAACAGCTTTTTACATGCCTTAATATAATAAAACATTTTTAATGGATTAGATGTGCTTATCGACACTATTCTGACTCACGCATCCTCTTCTCTGCTTCCTCTTCTAAACATGATCAGACTTAGGATACTGAGTACTGCTGTTTAGAGCCAATGTTGCTTGACTTCTGAGCTCTTTGGCCTGCCTATTAATATAATTTCAACACCGGTTATTAATGGGTTTGAGTCATAGTTCTAATACTAATTGCATGATGTTAGGCAAATTACTTAGCTTCGCTAAGCCCTGGTTTTCTCATCCATAAATTGTATATGATATTGCTTCTTGACTCGTAATATTATTGTTATTAAAAATTAAGAAAATGAATGTAAAGCACTGTGGTGCCTAATATATGGATCTAGTAGAGACTGATAGATGGAAATGTCAATAATGTTTGGTAAATGCAGCAAATAATGTTTACAAACTCACCGACTAGCATTTTATTTCAATAACAAAAATGCTGAAATCATCTTTAAACACAAGCAGACCCTTGCATTGATAAAAGAAATGAAAAGGTGTTTACTGTGAATACCAAGTTTTTCCATTTAAAAATACTGTTTCTAATAAATATAGCTAAAATGAGCATGGGTATCTGTGGCCAACTACCTCACTTGACTTTTTATCCTGTGATCATCTTGCTAAAACCACATATTAGAAGCTTTTTTTAATTTTATTTTATAGGATAATCCTGTTATTATGAATAAACACAGTTTTCTTTCTTTCTGTTCACTCTATATGCCATTTTTCCCCTTTAACTTGCCTTATTGTAGAGGCTAAAATTTCCAGTACAACGTTGCATAGAAGGGTGAGAATAGACACCTGTAATTGTTATCTACTATAAAAAAAAATAGAAATAATTCAGTATTTCAACCATTAAGTATAATATTCAGTATTGATTTCATAGATGATCTTTTTTAGGCTGATTAAATCCCTTGCTATTCCAAGTTTGCTGAGTTTTTTTGCTTTGTTTTGTTTTTGTTTGTTTGGGGTTTTTTTTTTTTTTTTGGCCACAAATGGATAAAACACTTTTTCAAATGCTTTATCTACCTCTGTTGAGATGTCCATTGTCACGGATTGAATTGTGTCCCCCCAAAATTTGTGTCAACTTGGCTAGGCCATGATTCCCTGTATTTTGTAACTGTCCAGCATTTTATTATCTGATACGATTTTCCTATG
The DNA here is from genome assembly GCF_024166365.1 of Elephas maximus indicus. Classification (NCBI taxonomy): domain Eukaryota; kingdom Metazoa; phylum Chordata; class Mammalia; order Proboscidea; family Elephantidae; genus Elephas; species Elephas maximus. Next base: position 52,672,101 of record NC_064833.1, on the reverse strand, counting down.
TGTTGTAAATCCGACCTCTATGATGTTAATGAGGCAGGATTAGAGGCAGTTATGTTAATGAGGCAGGACTAAAGCTAAGGGGGATTTCTTACCACCAAGAAGGTAGTGCCAGGAGCAGAACTGGGTCACTGTGCTGAGAAGCTCCTAGTCCAAGGGAAGATTGATGACAAGGACCTTCCTCCAGAGCCAACAAAGAAAGCTTTCACCTGCACCTAATGCCCTGAATTTGGACTTCCAGGCTCTTAAACTGTGAGAGAATAAATATCTCTTTGTTAAAGCCACCCACTTACAGTAGGTAGTGCTGTTACAGCTGTACTAGATAACGATGACACTCATGTTTTATTTTGCTTTTTGTTTTGTTTTTTTCTTTTATAGTCTGTTGATATGGGGAAGTACATTGATTTTTTGAATGTCGAACCTACCCTATATTCCTGGTATAAATTCCACTGGGTCATGATATATTGTCATTTGTGTATATTGCTGTATTTGATTTGATAATATTGTGTTAAGAATTTTTGTGTCTACTTTTGTATTTTTCTTTTCTTGTAATGTTTTGGTCTAGTTTTTGAATCAGGATAACCTTGCACTCACTGACATAATTGAGAAATGCTCCTCCCACCACTATTTTCAGGAAAAGTTTGTGTACAATTGATATTATTGTTTCCTGAATGTTTGATAAAATTCATCACTGATTCCATCTGGGCCTGAAGATTTTTGTGTAAACTATGCAACAAATTTAATCTAATAGACAAGGTTTTTAGATTATCTGCCTTCTTCACTGAGTTGGTAGCTTGTGCCTTTCAAAGGATTTGCCCACTTCATCTAAGCTATCAAATTTATTGGTATAAAGTTTTTCTAATATTAACATCCTTATAATGTATGTAGGATATATAGTGATACCTCCTCTTTCATTGCCGATATTAGTAATTTCTGTCTTCTCTCTTTTTATTAATCAATATGGCTAAAAATATGTAATTTTATTGATCTTTTTAAAGAACCATCATTACTTTTCTCTATCGTTTTTCTGTTTTCCATTTCAATAATATCTGCTGTTATATTTATTACCATATTTTTATGCAAATAATGCAAACTTTCTACTTTTGTTTGCCTACTGCTCCCTCCCACCCCCAAGATATTTTTGTGAAGCACTCTATGCTAATTTTTTATAGCAACATGTGAAAAAAAAAAATTGGCATAGGAGCACTTGCAAAAATACCTTTCCCCAAGGAAGGAAGTGGTTGGGAAACAGCCATAGAAGGTACTTGTTTTTTTTGTGTAAAAATATGGTATTCCCTTCCTTCTGCTTTCTTCCAGAAACTTAGATTATTATTTTGAGATCTTTTTTCTAATATTAACATTTAATTATATAAATTTCCCTCTAAGCTTTATTTTAGCTATGTCCCACAAATTTTGCTGTTATGTTTTAATATTTTTAACTATTTCCTAATTTCCTTTGTAATTTGTTTTTTCTCAACCTGCAGGTGTGCTATATTGCTGTTTAATTTCCAAATATTTGGAGATTTTCCAGATAATTTTCTGTCACTGATTTCCAGCTTAATTCTGTTGTGTTCGATAAAAATACTTGCAAACTTTTTTATTATTTTACGTGTATTGAGGCTTGTATTATGGCCCAGAATATGCTCTATCCTGTAACTGTTCTATAAGCACTTGAAGAGAATGTGTATTCTGCTGTTTCATGAAGTGTTCTGAATGCGGTTGATAGTGTCGTTGAGGCCCCCATATGCTTAATTTTTCTATAGAGAGAGACTATTGGAGACTACTGGAGTTTCCAACTAGACTGTGAATTTGTCTATTACTCCATTCAGTTCCATCAAGCTTCTCTTTATTCATTTGGTTAGAACTACTTAGCATAGTAAAATTTCAATTTATTGTTGGACAACATTGTTTCACACACACATCAAACAGGCCAAAAATAATAAACAGTAGCTTCATAGACAAAAAAAAAAAAGGAGGGGGAGAAATCTTTTATCTTTGGACTTTTTAACTATCTCACACAAACCAACTACCTTTACTTAGTACAGCTAAGTACATATACCAAAAGGTTACTGGAAGGCACGGAAGAAGCCAAAACCACACCAAACTTGTTGCCATACAGTGATTCTGACTCACAGCAACGTATAGGACAGAGTAGAACTGCACCATAAAGTTTCCAAGGAGCAACTCGTGGATTCTATCAACAGGTGCTGAGCTTTCGATTAGCAGCCGGAGCTCTTAATCACTGTGCCACCAAGGCTCCGGAATGCTCAAAATAAGATTGTATTTGTGTTGTGCTTGTTGTTTTGCTATTATTTTATAAGATTTTTATTTACATGTTTCTCCTTTGAGGTAATGAACACGGTCACACCACAAGGAAAGTCAGAAGTAGGTCAGAGAAGGCTCTGAAGGCCGGTTTGGTCACCCGAGATTGTTAAATATGGTTGACCGCTAACAATACGTACAAAATATAAAATGTACACAAAAAAATACAAATTTTTCTTTTAAAGTACCTTTATGAAAAAAAGCTGAGCTTTGATAATTTTGGCTCTTTTTTCCTCCTCTGTTGCCAATGCACGTTGTGGTTTTGGTTGGGCGGTGGAGAGCGCATGTCACTGCGTGTGGCGCTGCCAGAACTGGGCGGGCGGGACTCTCCACTCAAAGGTGACCACGTTTAGGTTCTGAGACAGGAAGTGGAGGGTGAATAGGTCATGGTGGACTTTTGATTGTTTTTAACTTTTTTTTTTGCTGTCTACTTATCCTCATACTTCTTCTTGGCCTCAACATCGTCATCCTCATCTTCAGCTGCCGCTTTGCCTAGCTGCCTCAGCCTCATCTTCATCTCCATCCTCTTCCTCCCCATCACCTTCGTCCTCCTCCTTTTTTTCCTCGTCTTCTTCGTCTACCTCATTGTTAGCCTCCTGGTTCCCATTTTTCCTCATTAGCGTTCCTATTAGCTGGTGCAACTCTTCCATTCTTTGCCTTCTCCACAATCTCGTTTAAGCCCGAGGTGGTATCTCAGAGCTGAGGTCCACTGCCAAGTCTGACATGGTCGAGCACGCCACTGGCCAGATGCAGCGGATTACTAAGAAGCACGAGTTCAAGGACTCGGGTGAGGAAACTGCCCGGATCAGCTGCACCGGAGGAGGTGCGTGGCAGAGGTGGCAGGAGGTAGAGGGGAGCCAAACCTGGGAACAGTGCAAAGAATGGCAATGCAATTAAACAAAAAATATACGTGTAAATATTAGAAGGATAGCGATAGGCTTGAAAAAATATTTTCAGATGATTTAACTACCCTACAAGAAAACGTCAATAGAAAAAATACTATAAGTTATTTCAGGACTCATTGAGTTTTCTGGCTGTGGAGTAAACATAAAAAAGAATGGATCATGTAGTAATTCTAAATGGTTAGAAACTATAATTAAAAAATATCCATAACAGCACAAAATATCAAATATGTTGAGTTGTTAAGTACAATGTGGGAAATGTTTTTGATATGATGAAAAGAGTAAATATCAACTGAGAAGTATAATTGAAGGAAATTAAAAGAAGATACATAATATAGTGACCCCCGTTGGGTCACTATGAGCCAGAATTGATTCGACAGCAACAAGTATTCTTGAGCTATGAGGCTAAAATATTTTAAATATAACACATATCCTCTAATCTAATTTTTAATGCAATTCTTATAAAATGTAATTTTGCAATGAAAACAGGTATTTTTCCTGTCCAATATAAAAATGTTATCTATAACTATACTATTTTAGGATACACCATTTTAGATTATGATTGGGTAGTCAAAATAAGAATAGCCCAGATATATACCTGGTATGGAAACCCCTGGTGACGTAGTGGTTAAGAGCTATGGCTGCTAACGAAAAGGTTGGCAGTTTCTTGGAAACCTTATGGGAAATTCCGCTCTGTCCCATAAGGTCACTATGAGTCGGAGTCGACTTGGCAGCAACTGGTATACCTGGTATGTGTAAAAAAAGTATATAATAAAAAATTATGTTTTATATCAGTAAATAAAAGCTAGATCATCCGATGCTGAATGGAGATTAACAAAACAAACACAAAATTATAAATCAGTTATCTTCAACATACTATGTGTTAAAACAAATTGCAAATGAATTTTTAAAAATTCTATGTAGATAAAAATGATTCCTAGAGTTAGCTGAAGAAGTAATTTTTTACTATGTCTTTCTAATTATAAGATTTAGACAATTTGATATAAACAAAACACAGTTTTCTATATATGTTTCAAAATCCCCAAACACCACCCCAAAACAAGTAGTAAACCATTTGCCAAATACATGCATACAAGATGATAACACCCTTAGTATATAAAGAACTCTTAAAACTTCACAAGAAAACTTGGAAAACTCATTGGAGAAATATTCTGAGGACATAGCAGACAACTCAAAAAAGAAGAAAAACAACCAATGTATGCATAAAATAAGGTTTCAACTCACTATTATTCAAGAAAATAGAAAATAAAAGAATATTTTTTTCACCAATCATATCGGCAGAAGCTTTTCTCTAACCATTGTTAGTGAAGATTTAAGATTATAAATCGATTCATGTGAATTTACAAAATGGGATTATAAATTGGTAATTATAAATCATGAAGTTCAATCTGGCAATACATATTTTAAAACACTTAAGTGTTGCAATAATTCCACAACTAGAAATCCATTCTAAAAAACTATCATAGATTTGTCTCTAAATTTAGTGATCCTCTTAGTGTAAAGGGAAACCCTGGTGGCATAGTGGTTAAGTGCTACGGCTGCTAGCCAAAGGGTAGGCAGTTTGAATCCACCAGGTGCTTCTTGCAAACTCTATGGGGCAGTTCCACTCTGTCCTATAGGGTCACTATGAGTTGGAATTGACTTGACGGCACTGGGTTTGGTTTTTTTGATTTAGTGCAAGGTGAAAAAAAATCCAATGAAATACCCTTTTATAAACTGTAGTACCTTCATATGATGGAGCACTCTATTATCATTTCATACTATAGAAAAATGTTCATTGAGTTTCCTGAAAAGCGAAAAAAATAGTATATATATAGTATAATCTCTTTATTAAAAAAATTAAATAACAGGTCAAAGAAATAAAGACTGAAAAGAGAAAACAAAATAGTCTTTATCCTCTTTAGTTTAAAGATCTTGAGCACACAGCAGTTTAACAGTTTTGGATTAGGAAGAGAAATATTTTAAAATATTATACTGAAAGAAATCCAAAATATAACAGGTAGCTCTCTACTTCCTAACAAGATTAACCTCGACTGGTAATTTTTTTTTCCAATTCAGACCTGAGACCACTAGTCCAGCCTTCACTATTATAAATAAATTTGATAAACCATCAGTATCATAAAAGTGGCAACTAAGGACATGCTAAGAAAAAAGTCTAGGATATAAGAGTAGAGAAGGTGATAATGAAATATGAATCCTTAACCAGGTAAACATTTTGTGCTCAGCTGTGCAGTAGTGCTCAGTGACTTAATTAGGAGCAACCTATTATACAATGTGGGACAATATCTTAGGCAGGCCTTCATTAAAAAATATCAAGACAATTCAACTAGGGATAATAGTGCAATCCTGAAATTAAACCCCAGTTGTAGGTATTGTACCAGCTTGAACTGGCTGTATGTGCCTGTGTCTCAAGAGGGGCTTTCTGTACATGTTTCTCTGTAGCTATGCTTCCTATCAAAGTGAAATCAAATGGAGAGCTTGGACACGCACTGCACAGTGGTGGGTGATGTCCATTTGGCCCACATTCTAACAACCCAAGCACTTCAGGGAAAATTCCAAGTCAGCTTACGATTACCACCTGCCAGGAATCTAGTCCAGCTGTGACAGAGCTGCAGAGCCTGGATGGGAGCCACCAAAATACAGCAAATGGAGGAAAAAAAATGGGCTTTCAGACTTGTTTTATTAAATGTCAGGAGGCTGCAGATGGAGGGTTATGAAGAAAATGTTGATATGGGAAAAAAGGAAAAATCAGGGATATATATTAAATTGATTTTGTTAACTGTATATTTAAAAATGGTACAAACTACATATACAGCTCACGCTTATTCGAACTAACTTATGAAGCAGTCTTTTCAACAGGTAAGCAGTTCACCTGATTATACTGGCAAAGAAAATGGAAAGCTAATGTAGCAATTTGGCTAATAAAATCTTTCTTTGTAAAGTTTGATATATTATTTTTGGTGAACGTTATTTGAGGCATTCTGTTCCCTGTCCACAAAGGTCTCCAAATTATATCAAACAGGATGATAGCTAGCTAACTAGCTAGCTACATTGTTGTCGTTCTTAGGCAGATGAATAAACAGATAGCTGCTGTTGAGTGGACTTGGACTCATGGCAACTCCGTGTACAACAGAATGAAACGTTGCATCATTCCCATGCCTGATGCATGTTTGAGTCCATTGTTGCAGTTGATGTGCCTATCCATTCACCAAGGCTCTCCCTCGACCTTCTGTGCTCTCTACTTTACCAGTCATGATGTCCTTCTCTGGCAATTGATCCCTCCTGGTGACACATTCAAAGCAAGTCAGACAATGTTCTGTTGTGACCCATAGGGTTTTCATTGGCTAGTTTTCCAAAAAGTAGATCACTAGGTCTTTCTTCGTACTTTTTCTTAGTCTGTTCTGCTGGTGTTTGAAATAATGGTGTCGTAGATTCCAGCATCACAACAACATGCAAGATACCACAGTATAATAAATTGGTGGTGGAAGAAAATAGGAGTCCTGAGAAGATAAACTTGCAGTGTTCAAATTAAGATGGTAGATAAAATATTATGGTTAACAGAAAATCTTTCCACGCCTCTGGGCTGTCCATGTACTAAATAACACAGTCTGCCTTGCGGTGTGGTGTATAGCTCCCATTTAAGATTGTAAACTTCTCTAGGACTGGAATTATGCATGGTCCATGCTAGTATCCACCAATTCCTACGTAGTACAGTGCTTGCCCTCTTGTAGTATGCTTTCCAAACAATTTATTGAATTGTATTGTTCATTATTGCTGTAGTGCTGGTCATCTAAACTACCACTAGCAACATTTACAAGCTAATATGATCAAAAGCACCTCTGATATTTGGGGAAAAAATAACGGCAATGTGCCTTTTTATTTTTTTTTTTGGTGGGGGGGCGGTTATGTATTGATTGGTTAGCCATATTAACTGAGTTTACTATATTGAAGACATAGTCTTAGATTCATGGCCTTAGTTTTGTACGTCATATCACTGCAATTCACAGATGGGTTCTCCTGATATGTATTCTTTCTTTTGGTTGAGCCTGAAAGGGTTGAAATTTAAGTAAATCCCGTATGCAAAAAAAAAAAAAAAATTTACATAACTTCAACTTTCAGGATGACTTGTTCAATTTCTCTTCTCTATTCAATGACCTCATTATCCAATAGCTGAAGCTGGAATTTCACTCACTATCTCTTCAGAATGTTTCCAGTTTATATGATATAATGCATAATTTAAATGCATGAAGGTATATTAGCCTCCTTGAAAAGCTTCTGAAGTTGAATATACAAATATTGAAGCATCCTTAAACCGTTTGCTTTTACTACATCAACACTCATAAATTGGAGTAGGAAAATTTTGTTAAGTAGCCAGCTATCTATATATTTTAATGATATTCAAAAGTACTTTTCAAATATAGAAAGACATTCTTTATCCTACAGAGTGTTTCTCTAATATCAAAGGATGCTTTTAAGGAAGATTTTTTTTTTTTCTCCTCTAGAGCTCTCTTTAGGAAAGCCGCCATAACTTTCAGTTCAGGGTTTAGCATTATGGCTTTACAAAAGATTCTGACTTAGGGCTTATAACAAACCACATTTACCTAAATGTGACATAATCTTTTAGTGCTAACTTTGCTGTTCACGTCACCGCCCATCAAGGAGCCACTAATTAGAAGTTCAGAAGGAAGGGATCATCTACCAAATATAAAAGACTTAGTTTCAAAGAGGCAATCAGTCTCTGGTAGATTCCAGATTGGATAGTAATAAACAAAAATGTGTTTTCCTTTGGGACTTAATAAACTCTACCCTGAATTCTCCACTTTTACAGTGGATTGACACATGGAATTAAAAAAAAAAAAGTATATGTACTTTCTCAATTGTTTTGGGTGCCATTGTTTCCCTCTGAAAGCAAAGACTGCAATGTCAAACAGATAGTTTTGAAGTGCATTTTGTATAAGATCTTGTACTCTATCTGGCATGATTTTTTTTTTTTTTCTTTTTGCAGGCTCATCAAAATGGTCAATGTCACCAAAACAGGAAATTTGCCAGGTGCAGCTGTTCTACATAGCAACATACACGAGCTTGGAATATTAATGTCCTCTAAACATTCTGGGTGAGATGACATAATCTCAAGAAAATACTTCTTCCCAACAATGATGTGATCCATACGTTTAAGTCTTTTAAGAAACATGTAATGTATTTAGGATACTATCAAGAGGAAAACATCAATAGGTGCTTTTTACAGTTTTGTAGGGACATCTTATGAACCAGCTCAGGCTCCAGTAAGATAAAGACTACGTAAAATGCACTGTGTATCTAGGGGACACAGGAGTGGGAAATGGAGTTCTTCTTTCCACTTTATAACCTAGGCACTAGACAAGATCAATACATTTGTATCAAATGTGATATATGTAATATTGTTAATATAAGACCATGATATTAAGCGCTTGGTGCAACCAGAGCTCACAGAGGAGAGATTAGCTTCATCATTAACTTCACCAAGTCTTGAGATTTATGATAAAGATGATTAAACACTGCTTGATCTTTTTTTGTGTACTTTGCAGACTCAAACAAGCAGCACTGAGGATGCCGAATGGTGCAGAGCTGCTCAACACCTCCAGCATACAGACTTTTCTCTAATCACTTTTCCTCCTATCCCTTGGTGTAAATGAATATAAATCGTTGTAGACAGCATGACTTTAAATATGTATATTTAAAACCTTTACACATGTTTTAAAGGTGTCAGGGTATACCCATGAGGCATAACTTTCTAAAGCTCGGTGTTGAGATTTAAAGTGCATTTGGTGAATGGTGGGACACGCCTCACACAAGATCGCAGAGATCCTGAGAATACTCTGGAGAGAGGATGCAAGCCAAGTACATTGCTGGCATCAGACATAATCTGGGTAGGACTGTCAGCACTCTCCAACTTAAATGTTTTTCCAATCTTTTTATTTGGGCGTGGGGAGTGAGACGGGATGGAACAACTTCTTGGGACAACACTATTTATCTTAAAGAGAAAAGGATCCAGACATAAACAGGTTGTCTCAAAAACAAAGAGGAGGAGGTGGTATACACAGTCAGAAAGATAGATCCCTCTCATTTGATTATGTCCCCAGTCCAGAATGTTTTCTGGGTGTTTCAGAAAACTGTGCAACACATTGGGGTACAAGTAAGACTGCCTCAGAAACTTTCTAACTAAGCTGAACTCAAAAAGGAGGGAACCACTTCCAAAGTCCCACCCCAGACCACTGTGTAGGGTTGATATACATAGAACTTAGCCACCAATTACAAACTAGTCTGGCAAGCAGCAGTCGAGGCCACAGCATTTGGGGCAGCATTGAGAAGGGCCCTGCCTCCATGCCTGGGAAGCAGAGCCTTACAAATAAGTTGTCAGTAGGCAGGCAAGATAGGTCTGTGGGTGGTGCAAACAATTTGTGCTGCACAAAGGTTGGTAGTTTCGACCCACCCAGCAGCACGAGAGGCCTGGCAATCTGCTTCCTAAAGATTGCGGCCAAGAAAGCCCTACAGAGCAGTTCTACTCTGCGACAAATGGAGTCACCATGAGTTGAAATCAACACAGCAACAGGTTTGTTTTTTAGGCAGCCAAGAAGACCCCTGTTGTTGTTCTTATTGTTGTGTGCCGTCCAGTTGATTCCAACTCACAGCAATCCTATATGACAGAGCAGAACTGTCCCATAGGGTTTTCTAGGCTGTAATCTTTACAGGAGCAGATCTCCAGGTCTTTTCCCCATGGAGTGGCTAGTGGGTTTGAACCTTTCAGTTATCAGCTGAGCACTTAACCATTGTACCCCCAGGAATTTTTAGGAACTTCAAAAATACTAATAGGTAAGATTTTAAATTCTGTAAGTGACTGTACTTCCTTCAAGCACAGACTGTGACTAATATGTAAGTAGATTGATTATATTGTAGACTGCTTTATATTTCACAGAACGCTTTTACAAGTATTACTCTATAAAAACAACCTACGGAGATAAGCTTTCCCCTCCTTCTCGAATTTTACCAATGAGTTCCAAGCCAGTATACTCGTTCAGGGAAAAGTCAGTTCGGCATGAGTATGGTGTAACTGCCTGATTTTCTAGCTTAAGAATTATGAGGCTGCAGAGCTCCTCCCCAGGATCAGGACTGGATTCTCCTGCTTCACGCCTCTCAGTCCCTGTCACTGCTGTCTGCCCGCTATCCTTGCCACTAATTTACCTCCAGAGGTTTGCCTACCTTCAAAGGAAGGACAACATTCACGGAGATTCAGCTTCAGTGAGGTGGATTCGGGAGACTAATGGAGAACAGCTGCATCCCAAGGTTATTTCTTTATGGTGAGCTAATAAAGGATAGATTGTTCACAGGGTGAAATGAAGTGTGAAAACACATCTGAAACTTTGAAACACTGCCACAGATGACAACAAAACAACAATAAGATTTGGAGACATACTGCAATCTACGCCACTATGGCCCACTCTATATGAAAACAGAACCCAGTCACAGAAACGAAATAACATTCATTTAACATTTATTAAATTCTTATGGCTTACCAAGCTGTACACTAAACTTGGAGGGTAGAAAGACAAATAGAGCTTGATTTCTCACCTTCAGGAGCTCACATGCTGCCCATGGAGGCCAACAATTAGGTAGACAATCACAGTAGTGTGGTAAGTGCTATGAGGAAGCACAGAGAAGGAAGCCTTGACCTCTGTTCATCCCTCAGTAAAGGGAAGAAGCCCACCTCCAAAAAGGCTTTTAAAGTAAAAATTAAAAAAATAATAAAAATTAATACCAATCATTTACTCTCATCCAGGTACTGTGCTAAACAAAATATGTGAGGTCCCATCATTGTCCCCATTTTACAGTGTAAATAATGTTTAAAAAGTGCTGTAAATCACTGTAGTGTTTTAAAGAGTTGTTAGTATTCTCTTGGTCTCATAGCACTTTCCTTTTTTTATTATAAAATTTATCACAGTCTATCTTAAAAAGAGCTTTTTCATTTTGTTTTTTGCATGAAACTCCCCCACTATAGGTTATACTTCTAGAAGGCAATAACCTCTTTCTAATCCCAAACTATGTAATGCCCATGGTAGGCCTTCAGTAAGCATTGCTTTAAATTGAATGGAAACATGCTAAAATAGTACAATGCAGTACTATGAAATGGCTGTTATATAACCTTAGGTCCAAGTTGCTGGAGGTAGTGAGAATGAGAACTGAAATAACAAAACCTGAGCATAGTGTCATTAAGACCCACTATAACATGGCAGTAGGCACTGAAGAAGGACGGCGACAATAAAAAGATCTTGCTCAATAAAACCTTGCCTGGTTCTCTCAGTACTCATGTTCTTCTCTGGCCTTTACATTCTTCAGCTTTAATCTTGTTATTTGTCCCTGAATCCTCACTATTCTTCCCAAATTAAAATTGATTTTGTGGCATTCCTTCTCTCTTACATTTCCATCCCCTAGTCTTGTGCCCACCCATGGTGTCCTTAGATAAGAAGAAGAATAAGCATCCCTGGGTTTCAGGCTCTGGAATCTCCTAGTAATGTTGCTGCCCATTCTTGGACAGGATCACCTTGGACTTCTCTCCAGCTCCACAACTCCTGAACTGTGCAAAGAAGTGGAACATTAAGAGAAAGTCTTTGTAGCATGGCTCTGTTTCATGTTTCTCTTTTCCTGGTACTGAAGGAGAGCAATGGCAGCACAGACAAGAGATAGTTGCCACATTATTCACACTTAAGACCAGTTAATCACTGGTTGTGCAGTAGTTAAGTGTTCAGGTGCTAACCAAAAGATCAGGAGTTCAAATCCACCAGCTGCTCCTTGGAAACCATATGGGTCAGTTCTACCCTGTCCTATAGGGTCCTATGAATCAGAATCGACTCAACAGCAACAGGTTTAGCTTTTAGTTTTAAGATCAGTTACAGAGACGAAAAGAAAGCTAAAGTAAAAATTTTAGAGCAGGTAAAAACAGCCATATTCAGTTTTAATGGTGTTCAGGTTTTAGCTGTGAGGCCAGACTTTTTTAGGACCAAGAGATTTCTTATTTCTTACAAGCTCTACCTTCTAGTGTCCAGCTGAAGACCGTAGGAAATACTGGCAAAGAAATTTCAGGAATGAAAACTTCCAGCCAAGCAAAGAAGGATTATTTTGCAAAGCTGCATCTCTAAGGAAAATTAAGTGACTTGTCCTTGAATGTTCTAGAAATTATTTGTTCCAGTTTTTAGCATAACTCTTAAATTTTTATGGAAAATGGTTTAAGAGATAGCTGCTTTTCTATTATTTATTTAAAACAAGTCTTACAAATTATTTCCTAATAAATTTATTAATTTACTGAAGCAGGTGGTTTATATCTCTCTATTACCCAGAACCCCATTACTAGAAAAGTTGTATCCAGGTTTTATTCTGTCAAATAATAATGATAATAACAGCAGCAGTAGTGCCCAGTTATTGGCGACTTATTTTATTCCAGTTACCTTTTGGACATTATCTCAAATATCATCACAATGATTTAATGAAATAGGTGCTATTTCCACTTCTATTTTATAGATTAAGAAACTGACACTTAAGTAAGTTAGTGACCGGACAAAAATCACAAAGCAAGTAAAATAGTGTGGGCTCTTCTAGACATCTGAGATACTGGATAATATATAGAAATCAAGTGGCTATAGAAAAGTTATTTTATATCTGGCATTTGTAAGAGGAATGTGCACTTTCTAGTTATAAAGGTAAAATAAGCATTGTTCAACTGTCAAAATGAAAGGATGGTATCCATTATCATGTTAGTTAGCATTTACTGAGCACTTAGCTGGTGCAAGGCACTGTTCCAAACACTTCATAGAAACCATATAGAGAGTTAGGTTCTCTATATAATCACCACGTATAAATGAAGAAACAGATATAGATGAGTTATTTATCCCAATTTATTCATCTAGTAAGTTGTGGAACCAGAATTTCAAATCAGATGGCTGGTTAAAGTGACAAAGAGTATCCATTGAATAAGAGTTGAGCCATCAAATCACAGAGTGACTCTGGCGGAAGAGACTGCTTCATTGTAAATTGATGCAATGATTCTCAGATTTTGAATTTCATGGGTCTATACTTTTTTTTTTTTTTTTGTAATTCAGGAAGGTCACATACGATTATAATGTTTATTTTCAATCAAATAAGAATGTTTAAAAAAACCTATAGCCAGCATTATTTGTTTAAAGAAAACACGTGATGACATCACACCAAAAAAGATAGGATAAAATTTCAGGATAAAGGATAAATGTATAGATTCAATACATTTAGTATTATGAAAAATACTACACTACATTTTCTTTGTTCTCTGTCTAGCATTGCTACACCTACATGCTTGGGAGTCACAGGTTAAAAGACAAAGTTGAGGAGAATTGGAAGGGCTGCGTGGTTGGTTGGAAAGACCGTCCTTCCTTGGCCTCCCTCCATGCACAGTCAGCCTTCAGATCTCAGCTTGAAGAGTTGCTTGTTTAACTCCTGTATAAATCTAAGCACAGCCCTGGTGGTGCTCAACGCCATGAGGTGAGTACTGGGCCCTGGAACAGCTCACCACCAGGGTGAGATGGTGCTCAATCTCTATTTCGTTAATAAATATGTAAATATACATCTGATGATGTTGCTCATGTTGCTGAAATATCAGAAGCTAGATATCCATAATTACAGCAACTCAGAATTCAGGAATCAACCCAATTAATTAAGAAGTTTTCTCTTTGATTGCAATGAAAAGACAGGACAGCGTAGGATATTTAAGCGATGATAAACATTTAAATGTGGAGGTTTTAGCCTGCCTTTCTAAGGATGATCTTAAAGCATGAAATAAATCATTTTTTAAAAGATTCTTTGAGCAAAGTTCTTAAGTATCTGTAGATATGTAGATATATAGGAGCTGTTTCTGAATGCAGAATGTTAGCTAAGAAAAGGCTGGGTAACAGTTATCATATCTGATGCCCATCATATCCTTGAAAAATCTGTTCCTGCTATAATACAGCACTGCGGATTTTCTTTTTACATTGATCAGTTCTCCAATTTGACTTGTCCACCAACTCTGCTGATATTATTTTTTAAATTTTGAATTAGTTATTTGTTTTTTTCCCAATGTATCTTCTTTCTAAGAATAAGTATGAATGAAAAATCAGGATTATTATTGATTCCATGCAATGTATCTGGTTTTTCTAATCTTGCTCTCTTTGTGCTCTAAGTGATTGACCCCGACTTTGCAGAATTTATACTGAGAAACTGACACATTTGAGTGAGGCCCAAACTTAGAAGAGAATTTCAAATCATGTTTAGGATGCCATGGAATAAAATGCTCAAACAAACTTTAACACTTGTCAATCCTTGGCTTAGAAATAGAAGTGGTTAGTGAAAAACTGTTACCTGAAAAAGAAGTTTGACCTAAGCAGCAGAGGAATCAGTGTTCATACAGTAATCTTAGAATCTTAGGAATCTTCATAAGTGGTCGTTAGTAAATGGTGTGATTGGGCCAATCATAGACCAAGGTCTAGCTAACACTGAACCTTGTTAAAAAGAATTTGATGACTGTATTCCCTTATAATTTGAAGAAAGCTACAGTGACATATCAGAACTAGACAAAGTTTTTCCTGATAATATTCTATGAACCAATAGTTTAGAGAGAATTAAATTAAATAACCAAATTATTACTAGTAAACCTTATTATAGAAAGCTAGTTTATATAATTAGAGGCAAGTCTATTCAATTATTTGTGCAACTACATTATCAATTATTATTGCTTGAACAAAATATAGCCAGGCTAGTATTAATGTAATTTATATTCTTGGGCTGTTTATAAGCTATAAAAATAAATTGGTTTTTTTCTTCACCCTCTACCTGACCATATGACCATATCAGTTTCTTTCTAATGTCTCTACAAATCTCAGTCCATATGACATGAGTATGAGGGAAAAATTTAGAAAGTAAGAGAAGTTTGAAAAAACCATGCAAACTTCAGAATGATAATATGAATAAACCTGAGGCATAAGAAGAATAATTTTACCAAAGAAATTTATCTGATCAACAAGTGCCAACCTTTGAAGAAACTGATAAAAATAGCAAATGAGGCAGGTAATATCAGAGTCGAAACTGTGGAAGACAAAATGGCATCATAAATCAAAGTACGAAAAATCACTGTGAAAATTCAAATGCAAATATAGTCACTGACACACCTGACACAACAGAGGAGAGAGGAAAAGAATCATTCTAATATTCCAAGGTGAGTTATCTGGCACAAAGCAACAATTTATTATAATCATTATTATAGTAAACTTAAGAATTTTACTAAATTTTAAGATTTTGATGGAAAATACAAAACCAAAAGACATTCCTGACAATCTGTGAAGTTGTAATCCAACGTTGAAATTTTGTCTGATAAGACAAGTTACTATTTACTGAGTTCGTACGATGGGTCAAACACGGGGCTTTACGAACTCAATTGTATTTAAATCATCTCAAAATCCTATGAAGTGGGAATATTTTTTCCAATTTACCAATGCAGGAAATTGGAACTTACACTATTAATAAGGTGGTTTGCCTTGTCTTTAAAACCTATAAATTTTGAGAGGCTGTGGAAAGATTGGAACACTTCTACACTGCTGGTGGAAATGCCAAATGGTACAACCACTTTGGAAATCGATTTGGCGCTTCCTTAAAAAGTTAGAAATACAACTACCATATGATCCAGCAATCCCACTCCTTGGAATATATCCTAGAGAAATAAGAGCCTTTACAGGAACAGATATATGCACGCCCGTGTTTATTGCAGCACTGTTGACAATAGCAAAAACATGGAAGCAACCAAGGTGCCCATCAATGGATGAATGGATAAATAAATTGTGGTATATTTACACAATGGAATACTATGCATCGATAAAGAAAAGTGAGGAATCTGTGAAATATTTCATAACATGGAGGAACCTGGAAGGCATTATGCTGAGTGAAATTAGTCAGAGGCAAAAGGACAAATATTGTATAAGACCACTATTATAAGAATTTGAGAAATAGTTTAAACTGAGAACACATCCTTCTGTGGATATGAGAGGGGGAGAGAGGGAGGGTGGGAGAGGGGTACTCACTAATTAGATAGTAGATAAGAACTACTTTAGGTGAAGGGAAAGACAACACACGATACAGGGGAGGTCAGCACAATTGGACTAAACCAAAAGCAAAGAAGTTTCCTGAATAAACTGAATGCTTCGAAGGCCAGCGTAGCAGGGGCAGGGATCTGGGGACCATGGTTTCAGGGGACATCTAAGTCAATTGGCATAAAAAAATCTATTAACAAAACATTCTGCATCCCACTTTGAAGAGTGGCATCTGGGGTCTTAAGCGCTAGCAAGCAGCCATCTGAGATGCATCAATTGGTCTCAACCCACCTGGATCAAAGGAGAATGAAGAATACCAAGGACACAAGGCAATTATGAGCCCAAGAGACAGAAAGGGCCACATGAACCAGCAACTACATCATCCTGAGACCAGAAGAACTAGATGGTGCCTGGCCACAACCGATGGCTGCCCTGACAGGGAACATAACAGAGAACCCCTGAGGGAGCAGGAGAGCAGTGGGATGCAGACCCCAAATTCTCATAAAACCAGACTTGATGGTCTGACTGAGACTGGAAGGACCCCAGTGGTCATGGCCCCCAGACCTTCTGTTACCCCAGGATAGGAACCATTCCCAAAGCCAACTCTTCAGACAGGGATTGGACTGGACAATGGGTTGGAGAGGGATGCTGGTGAAGAGTGAGTTTCTTGGATCAGGTGAACACTTGAGACTATGTTGGCATCTCCTGCCTGAGATAGGACCTGTTGAGCACCTAGAGCCATCCTCCCGGCCTTGGAGAAGGAATAAATTCGCAATTGGGGGAAAAGAAAACCAGAGGAGCTCAGGACAGAAATGGCTCCTGTCCAGGCATAAATGATCTGTGGACTTTGAATACCTTTCCCCTCTGCATGGACCTGTGTGGGCCTATTTCAGGAGAATAGGCCCTTGTTGGCAGACTACAACTGTTTCAGCTGTGTGGCGGGAAAGGTGGGTGTTTGATGTTTGACATTGCTTTGCCTATTAAACAGGGTCCTCATCTACCCACAACAGGGACCTAAGGACTGGTGGCTCCACTCAGGCCACCCAGACACCCGAGACAGCAGTCCAAAGATAGGTGGTACCTCCCAGTCCTTACAACAAAGACTATGGGCGCCCAAGGTCACTCTGCAGAACACACCCACCAGCACGCTCTAGGGAACAGAGACGCGTTTTCCTCAGAGACACTTGGAGGTCGGTTCTCAGCCCCTGCCTTGTTCAGAGCGTGACCCCCTGCTGCAATCAGATACCAGTATATACGTCAATCACCCCTGCCCCCTAAGACTGTAGACCAGAGCCTGTACCACACACTTAATATCAGCTACCTGGAAACCTGAGTTGAATTCGTACAAGAAAACTGAATGGAGTCCTAGACTGATATACATGATAACAGCTCTAGCCAGCTGGGGACAGGATGCCAGGCTGCAAAGGTGAAAATAATCAAGCTAGCTCACTCGAGCAACCCATAGGGGTATACCAAAACAAAACAAAGCAAGCAGCTACGACACAGTAAGCAAGCACAAACTAATACGATAACTTATAGATGGCTCAGAGACAACAATCAATATCAAGTCACATAAAGAAACAGGCCATGATCACCTCAACAGGCTCTCAAAACAAAGAATCCAGGGATCTTTTAGATGAAAGTGCATTCCTGGAATTACCAGATGCAGGATAAGAAAGTTTAATATACAGAACCCTTCAAGACATCAGGAAAGAAATGAGGCAATATGCAGAACAAGCCAAGGAACACACAGATAAAGCAGAAGAAGAAATTAGGAAGATTATTCAGGAACAAAGTGAAAAGTTTAATAAGCTGGAAAAATCCATAGACAGATAGCAATCAGAAATTCAGAAGATTAACAATAAAATTACAGAATTAGATAACTCGATAGAAAGTCAGAGGAGCAGAATTGACCAAGTAGAAGCTAGAATTTCTGAACTCGAAGATAAATCACTTGGCACTAATGTATTTGAAGAAAAATCAGATAAAAGAATTAAAAAAAAATGAAGAAAACTTAAGAATCATGTGAGACTCTATCAAGAGAAATAACCTATGAGTGATTGGAGTACCAGAACAGGGAGGGATAACAGAAAATACAGAGAAAATTGTTGAGGATTTGTTGGCAGAAAACTTCCCTGATATTGTGAAAGATGAGAAGATATCTATCCAAGATGCTAATTGAACTCCACCTAAGGCAGATCTTAAAAGAAAGTCATCAGGACATATTATAATCAAGCTTGCAAAACCAAAGATAAAGAAACAATTATAAGAGCAGTGAGGGATAAAAGAAAAGTTACCTACAAAGGAGAGCCAATAAGAATAAGCTGAGACTACTCAGCAGAAACCATGCAGGAAAGAAGGCAATGGGATGACTTATACAAAAAATTGAAAGAAAAAAATTGCCTGCCAAGAATCATATATCCATCAAAACTCTCTCTTAAATATGAAGGTGAAATTAAGACATTTCCAGATAAACACAAGTTGAGGGAATTTGTAAAAACCAAATCAAAACTACAAGAAATACTAAAGGGAGTTCTTTAGTTAGAAAATCAATAATATCAGGTATCAACTCAAGACTAGAACACTGGGCAGAGCAACCAGAAGTCAACCCACACTGGGAAATCCAAAAAAACAAAGCAAGATTTAAAAAAAAAAAAAAAAAGCCCAACACAGGGTAACGACGATGTTATTATAGAAAAGAAGACAACATTAAAATAATAAAGAGGGACTAAGAAATGTAATCATACACCTTCCATATGGAGAGGAAGATACAGCGATACATAGAAATAAAAGTTAGTTTCAAATTTAGAAATATAGGAATAAATAATAAGGTAACCACAAAGGAGAGAAACTATCCTACTCATCAAAATAAAATACAAGGGAAAAATACAGACTCAGCAGAAACAAAATCAACAACAACCAATATGAGGAAAGGACACTATATAAACAAAATGTATTCAGCACATAAAATCAAGGGAGAAAAAGAAACTGTCAACACAAAAAAAAAGACATCAAAACGATAGCACTAAATTCATACCTATCCATAATTACCCTGAATGTAAATGGACAAAATGCACCATTAAAGAGACAGAGAGTGGCAGAATGGATTAAAAAACAAGATCTGTCTATATGCTGCCTACAAAAGACGTATCTTAGACTTAGAGATACAAACAAACTAAAACTCAAAGGATGGAAAAAAATATATCAAGCAAACAACAATAAAAAAAGACCAGGAGTGGCAATATTAATTTCTGACAAAATAGACTTTAAAGTTAAATCCATCAGAAAGGATAAGGAAGGACGCTATATAATGATTAAAGGGACAACACACCAAGAAGATATAAGCATATTAAATATTTATGCACCCAATGACAGGGCTGCAAGATACATAAAACAAACTCTATCAGCATTGAAAAGTGAGATAGACGGCTTCAAAATAATAGTAGGAGACTTCAGTACACCACTTTCGGTGAAGGAAAGGACATCCAGAAAGAAGCTCAGTGAAGACACGGAAGATCTAAATGCCACAATGAACCAACTTGACCTCATAGACATATACAGAACACCCCACCCAACAGTAACCAACTATATTTTCTTTTCTAGTGCACATGGAACATTCTCTAGAATAGATCACATATTCAGTCATAAAGCAAGCCTTAGCAGAATCCAAAACATTGAAATATTACAAAGCATCTTCTCTGACCATAAGGCCATAAAAGTGGAAATCAATAACAGGAAAAGCAGGGAAAAGAAATCAAACACCTGGAAACTGAACAATACCCTGCTCAAAAAAGATTGGTTTATAGAAGACATTAAGGATGGAATAAAGAAATTCAGAGAATCCAATGAGAATGAAAACACTTCCTATTAGAACCTTTGGGACACAGCAAAAGCAGTACTCAGAGGCCAATTTATATCAATAAATGCACATATCCAACACGAAGAATGGGCCCAAATCAAAAAATTATCCCTAGAACTTGAACAAATAGAAAAAGAGCAACAAAAGAAACCCACAGGCACCAGAAGAAAACAAATAATACAGATTAGAGCTGAACTAAATGAAATAGAAAACAGAATAACAATTGAAAGAATTAACAAGACCAAATGCTGGTTCTTTGAAAAAATCAACAAAATTGATAAACCACTGACCAAACTGACAAAAGAAAAACAGGAGAGGAAGCAAATAACCTGAATAAGAAATGAGATGGGTGATAGTACAACAGACCCAACTGAAATTAAAAGAATCATATCAGATCACTATGAAAAATTATACTCAAATTTGAAAACCTAGAAGAAATGGATGAATTCCTAGAAACACACTACCTACCTAAACTTACACAAACAGAGGTAGAACAACTAAATAGACCCATAACAAAAGAAGAGATTGAAACAGTAATCAAAAAACTCCCAACAAAAAAAAAAGCCCTGGTCCAGATGGCTTCATGGCAGAGTTCTACCAAACTTTCAGAGAAGAGTTAACACCACTAATACTAAAGGTATTTCAAAGTATAGAAAAGGATGGAATACTACCAAACTCATTCTATGAAGCCACTGTATCCCTGATACCAAAATCAGGTGAAGACACCACAAGAAAAGAAAATTATAGACCTATATCCCTCATGAACGTAGATGCAAAAATCCTCAACAAAATTCTAGCCAATAGAATTCAACAGCATATCAAAAAAATAATTCACCATGACCAAGTGGGATTCATACAGGTATGCAGGGATGGTTCAACATTAGAAAAACAATTAATGTAATCCACCACATAAATAAAACAAAAGACACGAATCACATGATTTTATCAATTGATGCAGAAAAGGCATTTGACAAAGTTCAACACTCATTCATGATAAAAAAACTCTCAGCAAAACAGTAATAGAAGGAAAATTTCTCAACATAATAAAGGGCATTTAGACAAAGCCAACAGCCTAAGTGGAGAAAGCCTGAAAACATTCCCACTGAGATCGGGAACCAGACAAGGATGCCCTTTATCACCACTCTTATTCAACGTTGTGCTGGAAGTCCTAGCCAGAGTAATTAGGCTAGATAAAGAAATAAAGGGCATCCAGATTGGCAAGGAAGAAGTAAAAGTATCTCTCTTTGCAGATGACATGATCTTATACACAGAAAACCCTAATGAATCCTCCAGAAAACTACTGAAACGAATAGTTCAGCAGAGTATCAGGATACAAGATAAACATACAAAAATCAGTTGGATTCCTCTATACCAACAAAAAGAAAATCGAAGAGGAAATCACCAAATCAATGCCATTTACAGTAGCCCCCAAGAAGATAAAATATAAATAAATAAATAAATAAATCTTACCAGAGATGTAAAAGACTTATACAAAGAAAACTACAGTACACTTCTGCAAGAAACCGAAAGAGACTTACGTAAGTGGAAGAACATACCTTGCTCATGGATAGGAACACTTAACATTATAACATTATAAAAATGTCTATTCTACCAAAAGCAATCTATACATTTAATGCAATTCCGATTCAAATCCCAAGGACCTTCTTTAATGAGATGGAGCAACAAAACACCAATTTCATATGGAAAGGAAAGAGGCCCTGGATAAATAAGGCATTACTGAAAAAGAAGAACAAAGTGGGAGGCCTTACTTTACCTGATTTTAGAACCTATTACACCACCACAGTAGTCAAAACACCCTGGTATGGGTACAACAACAGATACATGGACCAATGGAACAGAATTGAGAATCCATCCACGTATCAGCAGTTGATATTTGACAAAGGTCCCAAAACAGGTAAATGGGGAAAAGACAGTCTTTTTAACAAATGGCGCTAGCAAAACTGGATATCCATCAGCAAAAAAATGAAATAAGACCCATACCTCACTCCATGCACAAAAACTAACTCAAAATGGATCAAAGACCTACGTATAAAATCTAAAACGATAAAGATCATGTTAGAAAAAACAGGGACAATGTTAGGAGCCCTAATACATGGCATATACAGTATACAAATCGTTATAAAGAATGCAGAAGAAAAACTAGATAACTGGGAGCTCCTAAAAATCAAGCACTTATGCTCATCCAAAGACTTCATCAAAAGAGTAAAAAGACTACCCACAGACTGGGAAAAAGTTTTTAGCTATGACATTTCTGATCAGTGCCTTATCTCTAAAATCTAGATGATACTGCAAAAACTCAACTGCAAAAACACAAATAACCCAATTAAAAAATGGGCAAAAGATATGAATAGACACTTCACTAAAGAGGACATTCAGGTAGCTAACAGATATATGAGGAAATGTCCACAATCATCAGCCATTAAAGAAATGCAGATCAAAACCACAATGAGATTTCATCTCACTCCAACAAGGCTGGCATTGATCCAAAAAACACAAAATAAATGTTGGAGAGGCTGTGGATATTGGAACACTTCTGCACTGCTGTTGGGAATGTCAAATGGTACAACCAATTTGGAAATCGATTTGGCACTTCTTTAAAAAGCTAGAAATAGATCTACATAGGAACCAGCAACTCCACTCCTTGGAATATACACTAGAGAAATAAGAGCCTTTACATGAACAGATATATGCACACCCATGTTTATTGCAGTACTGTTTACAATAGCAAAAACATGGAAGCAACCAAGGTACCCATCAATGGATGAATGGATAAATAAATTATGGTATATTTACACAATGGAATACTATGCATCGATAAAGAACAATGAGGAATCTGTGAAACATTTCATAACATGGAGGAACCTGGAAGGCATTATGCTGAGGGAATTAGTCAGCTGCAAAAGGACAGATATTGTATAAGACCACTATTATAAGAACTTGAGAAATAGTTTAAACTGAGAACACATTCTTCTGTGGTTACGAGAGAGGTGAGGGAGGGAGGGTGGGAGGGGGTACTCACTAATTAGATAGTAGATAAGAACTACTTTAGGTGAAGGGAAAGACAACACACAAAACAGGGGAGGTCAGCACAATTGGACTAAACCAAAAGCAAAGAAGTTTCCTGAATAAACTGAATGCTTCGAAGGCCAGCGTAGCAGGGGCAGGGATCTGGGGACCATGGTTTCAGGGGACATCTAAGTCAATTGGCATAAAAAAATCTATTAACAAAACATTCTGCATCCCACTTTGAAGAGTGGCATCTGGGGTCTTAAATGCTAGCAAGCAGCCATTTGAGATGCATCAATTGGTCTCAACCCACCTGGATCAAAGGAGAATGAAGAACACCGAGGACACGAGGTGATTACGAGCCCAAGAGACAGAAAGGGCCACGTGAACCAGCAACTACATCATCCTGAGACCAGAAGAACTAGATGGTGCCTGGCTACAAACAATGACTGCCCTGGCAAGGAACACAACAGAGAACCCCCGAGGGAGCAGGAGAGCAGTGGGATGCAGACCTCAAATTCTCTGAAAATCAGACTTAATGGTCTGACTGAGACTAGAAGGACCCCGGTGGTCATGGCGCCAAGACCTTCTGTTGGCCCAGGACAGGAACCATTCCCAAAGCCAACTTTTCAGACATGGATTGGACTGGACAATGGGTTGGAGAGGGATGCTGGTGAGGAGTGAGTTTCTTGGATCAGGTGGACACTTGAGACTATGTTGGCATCTCCTGCCTGGAGGGGAGATGAGAGAGTGGAGGGGGTTAAAAGCTGGCAAAAATGACACGAAAAGAGAGAATGGAGGGAGGGAGTGGGCTGTCTCATTAGGAGGAGAGTAATTGGGAGTGTGTAGCAAGGTGTATATGGGTTTTTGTGTGAGAGACTGGCTTGATTTGTAAACTTTCACTTAAAGCACAATAAAAATTATTTGAAAAAAAAGTGAATGGACTCCTAGACTGATATACCTGATAACCGTTCTAGCCATCTGAGGACAGGACATCAGAGCCCAAAGGCAAAAATAAGCTAGCTCATTCAAACAACCCCTTTAGGCATATCAAAACAAAACAAAGCAAGACGCTGTAACACAGTAAGCAAAAAAAATAATATGCTAACTTATAGATGGCTCAGAGACAACAGTCAATATCACGTCACGTAAAGAAACAGACCATGATTGCCTCAACAAGCCCTGAAAACAAAGGATCAAGGGATCTTCTAGATGAAAGCGAATTACCAGAGCCAGAATACAAAAGATTAATACACAGAACCCTTCAAGACATCAGGAAGGAAACGAGGCAATATGCAGAACAAGCTAAGGAACACACAGATAAAGCAGTTGAGGAAACTAAAAAGATTATTCAGGAGCATAATGAAAAATTTAATTAGCTGGAAAAATCCACAGACAGCAATCAGAAATTCAGAAGATTAACAATAAAGTTAGAGAAGTAGGCAACTCAATGGAAAGTCAGAAGAGCAGAATTGAGCAAGTGGAAGGCAGAACTTGAAGATAAAGCACTTGGCACCAATATATTTGAAGAAAAACCAGATAAAAGAATTTTAAAAAATGAAAAAAAACCTTAAGAATCATGTGGGACTCTATCAAGAGAAATAACCTATGAGTGATTGAAGTACCAGAACCAGGAGGGATAACAGAAAATATAGGGAGAATTGCTGAAGATTGTTGGCAGAAAATTTCCCTGATATCGTGAAAGAGGAGATATCTATCCAAGATGCTCATCCAACTCCACACAAGATAGATTTTAAAAGAAAGTCACCAAGACATATTATAATCAAACTTGCCAAAACCAAAGAGAGAGAATTTTAAAAGCAGCTAGGGATAAACTAAAAGTTACCTACAAAGGAGAGTCAATAAGAATAAGCTGAGACTACTCGGCAGAAACCATGCAGGCAAGAAGGCAATGGTATGACATATTTTAAAAAATTGAAGGAAAAAAATCGCCAGCCAAGAATCATATATCCAGCAAAACTGTCTCTCAAATATGAAGGTGAAATTAGGACATTTTCAGATAAACAGAAATTTAGGGAATTCATAAAAACTAAACCGAAACTACAAGAAATACTAAAGGGAGTTCTTTTGTTAGAAAATCAATTATATCAGTTATCAACCCAAAACTAGAACACCAGCCAGAACAATCAGAAGTCAACCCAGACATGGAAATCACATAAATAAATCAAGATAATAAAACGCTCAAAACAGGGAAACAGCGATATTATATAAAAGAAGACAACATTAAAACAATAAAGAGAGACTAAGAAATGTAGTCATAGATCTTTCATATGGAGAGGAAGACAAGGCAATATAAAGAAATAACAGGTTTAAATTTAGAAAAATGGGGTAAATAATAAGGTAGCTACAAAGGAGACAAACTATCCTACTCATCAAAATAAAATACAAGAAAAAAATAGAGAATCAGCAGAAACAAAATCAACAACAACAAATATGAGGAAAGGACAATATATAAAGATAATCTACTTAGCACAAAAAAATTAAAGTGGGAAAAAGAAACTGTCAACAACACACAAAAAAAGACATCAAAATGATAGCACTAAATTCATACCTATCCATAATTACGCTGAATGTAAATGGACTAAATGCACCAATAAAGAGACAGAGAGTGGCAGAATGGATTAAAAAACAAGATCTGTCTATATGCTGCCTACAAGAGGCACACCTTAGACTTAGAGACACAAACAAACTAAAACTCAAAGGATGGAAAAAAATATATCAAGCAAACAACAACCAAAAAAGAGCAGGAGTGGTAATATTAATTTCTGTTGTAATTCCCTAACTCCCTGTCTGCCGAGATTATAAATTTCCTGAAGTCTGGCACTAACATTTATTCTCCTGGGAAATTCAGTGTACCTAGTACCCTCAATAAATAATTTTGATTAAAAAAATATATAAAAAGATTGATTTTGTTACTTATCAACTAACTGAAAATTAAAACAAGGGTATTATTTGCCTTTTGGCTAAAAAATATAAAATATATGTTCATATGTATATTTAGCAAAAATGTCAGTCCGCAGAGTTTTCTGAAAGGCAATTTGGCAAATAAAATTTGCTTAGCAATTGCATTTCTAAGAATTTTCCAGAAGGAAATATTAAAGGAATTTATTAAGAATACGTTATATATATTCTAGCCTGCCCATTGCCATTTTTTAATACTGAAAGTTTTATAAATAATCTAAATGTCTAGTAATTTTGGCTCTGTTGTTTCAATTTTGGTATATCCATAGATCAAGATAACTTACATTAAGATTGCCACTAGGAGTGTAAATTGGTATACCACTTTGAAAAACAATTAGGCACTATCTTATAAACAGACACGTATCTTATGGCGAAGCAATTCCACTCCTGGGTATATTTTTTGTCATTGCCCTTTACCATGTTTAACAATTTGTTGTTATTTCTAGATTTCTAGCCTGTGTATATACTTAAAATTCTGAAATTAACCTTAAGTTAGTTACCTCAGTGGTAAAAATGGGGTCACAAATTCTTAAAATTTGTACTTACCTGAATAATTTTTTTGGTTTTTCTCTAATGATCATGCCATTACTCGTTCAATTAAAATATAAAAATTTGTTTTTTAACACTATTTCCACTTTTTAAAATAGAATCCTGGATAAAAAACTAGCTAGCAAGCAACTAACAATATAACTGTACTCTATAGTGCTTAGGGAATTTTCACATGATAAATCTAAGGTGGAAAAGTCAAGACATAACTGGGAATTCACCCATTTATCTAAGGGGCCTCTTTTCTTGTCAACAGAGAGAAATGAAGCAACTGATTTTCCCTAAGTGTTATTAAAAAAAAAAAAATTAGAGCCTGGAAAATAAAAGTAAAGACAAGTGTTCAGGGGCCTGGACTATTTTCACTATCTAAGGAAGTATAAAAGGGCATAGCAATGACCTGGAAGCCTTGAATTTTGAAGTTTTTATTGTCCACTTCATATTAGTAAGGGCCCACCAGGATCCAAAAGGCCTTGTAGTTGCTTTGTGCTGTTGGTGTAAAGAACAATATTTCTTTTGTGATACTTTCTTCTTCTATAAAATAGAGTTGGTCCAATCTTTCTTCCTTGTCATTAACAGAACACTGGATACAGTGTCTATAATATTCACTAAACTACTCAACGTGTGTTCATAAATGAATTCCTTTAAAATAGGCAAAAGCTAACAACTGTATTCTATAATTGCATTTAAAATGGTAGAATCTCCCTATCTGAAACATCATTTTAAAGAATAAATATATTTAAAGGTCAACTTTCTCACAGAAACTGATTAAAGTTGCTTTTCATTTCATTTTATATTCTCAAATTTATACTAGGAAACTAAAATAGTCCTAAAAAAAAAAACGCCTAGTTCAACTAAAATTAGAATTGTCAGCTTTGAAGAGTTCCCCAATGATCCCCATCTCCTGGTATCTACACCCCTGTAAAGTTTCCTCCAACACTGTAGCAAAGTTGGTCTATGTGATCAATAGAATATGGTAGAAGTGACTGCATGTAACTTCTGAAAAATAAGTCACAAAAGACACTTCACTTTGTCTTTGTTGCTCTTTGTCTCTCATGCTCTTTCCTCTTTCTGGATCACCCTGCAGAAGCTAGTTGCCATGTAATGAACAGTTCTATGGAGAGGCCCACGGGATGATGAATGAAGCCTCTGGCCAAAAGTCGTGTAAGTGAGCCTTCTTGGTATTAAACCCTGCAACCCAGGTAAATCTCCATATGACTACAGACTGTCCAATAGTTTGACTGCAACTTCATAAGTGATAATAAGCCAGAACCACCCAGCAAAACTACATCTGGATTACTGACCTTCAGAATGTATGTGAGATCTTAAATGTTTGTTGCCCTACGCTGCTAAATTTTGGTATAATTTGTCTTGAAAAAATAGGTAGCTAATACACTTTCCCACGCAAATTTGAAATTGTCTTTAATTACACAATAAAAAGTTTCTATTTTTGGCATTTTGTTGATGGCAAATTGTTGATAAGAAAAAAAGAATGATAGGACTCTATAAAAATTACCTATTTTGTTAAGATGCCTTGCCTCTCTACAAATTTTCTTTTGGCTTCAATATTATTAAAATGTCAGTTCTCCCCCAAATTCATCTATAGGTTCAAGGCATTCCCAATCAAGATCATAGCTGGTTTTTTCTACATAACCATAAACTGATTCTAAAATTTAAACGGAAAGACAAATTAACTTTGAAAAGGAAGAACAAATTTGGAGAACTCAGACTACTTAATTTCAAGATTAATTATAAAGTTAAGGTAATTAAGACAGTATTGTGTTGGTGAAAAGTTAGAGGCCTAGAAAAACAGAGCAGAATAGAGTCCAGAAAGAGAACCACACAAGTACATACAATTTATCACTGACAAAGATTAAAAGTCATTTGAAGGGAGAAAGGATGACGTTTTAAACAAATGGTACAGGAACAATTGAGCATCCGTATTCAAGAAAATGACTTTTAGCATATATTCACAGCTTATAGAAAAATTCACTGGAAATGAATCATAGGCATACATGTAAAATGAAAAATAATGAAACTTCTAAAAGAAACATAGAAGACAATATTTAGGACCTTGGATTCAGCAAAGAATTTTTAGATATGACACCAAAACACAATCTACAAAAAAAAAGAAAAGAAAAATTGGGCTATATCAAAAGTAAAAAAAAATTTGCTTTGTGGAAAAAATGAAGAGAATGAAAGGACAAGCAACTGACTGGCAGAAATATCTGCAAGTCACATTTCTGACAAAAGACATATCCAGAAAAATAATACAATAAAGGGAACTATTAAGCTCGAAATAAGAAAACAAATAATCTAATAAGAAAATCGGGTATTAGATCTGAACAGATAGTTCCTCCAGAGAATATATGTGGATAGCAAATAATCATGAAAAACTGCTCAGCATCACAGTCATTAAGGTAATGCAAATTAACCCACAATAAGATACCAAAAACACATCTGCTAGAATGGCTAAAATTAAAAATGTAAATTTAAAACTTAAAAACAAACTGAAAAACTGACAATACCAAGCACTGGCCAAGATATAGAGCAACTGAAAATATTCTACGTTGTGGGTGGCAATTCAAAATGGTGTACTCACTTTAGACAATAATTAACAGGTTTTTTTTTTTTTTTTTTTGTAAACTTAAACATACACTTAGGAAATTTCCCAAGAAACCTACTCCTAGATATTTATCCAAGAGAAGTGAAACTTACATTTATATAAAAACTTGTACATGGTTGTAATAGGGGCTTTATTAATAATTGCCAAAAATTGAAAATGAATCAGGTATCCTTCAGCTGATAAAGGGATAATTCACTGTGGTATATCCATCTAATGGAATACTAGCACGATTTTTTATTTTTTATGTAAGCAAGAATCTATTGACGCAGGCAATGACATGGATGGCTCTTAAATGCATTTTACTAAGTGAAAGAAGGCAGACACAAAAGCCTACATATATTGTTTGATTCTATAACGTTCTCTAACAGGCAAAACTAGAGGGACAGAAAATGGATCAGTTGTTTCCAGGGATAGCAGCATGCAGAGGGGCTTATTAAAAGGGGGCAGCACAAAGGAATTTTGGGGTGAGGGGACCACTTGTGCTATTTCTTTCATGGTAGGAACATAAGTCTGCATTAGTAAAAACCATAGAACTTTACACAACAAATAGTGACTTTCACTGTATATAAATGTAAAAATATCAACCAAGGTATAACGAGAAAGCCAAAACAGAATAAAAACTGCAAAAATCGGAAAAATGCAGATGCTTAAAATTTCACAAAATTTGACATATTCTTTTCTATCAGCCAATCATTCAAGAGCACAAGACCTCTGTTGCGAAGTGAGACATAATGAGACGTATGTGTGATATGAATCTCCCTCTAAGAATATTTCTCTCATCAAGGCGTGAATTATCCTTGACATAGGATACCTAGGAGCCTGGGGGGGGGCAGTGGTTAAAGCGCTCAGCTGCTAACCAAAAGTCAGTGGTTCTAATGCATCAGCATTCTGTGGGAGAAAGATGTGGCAGTCTGCTTCTGTAAAGATTTACAGCTTTGGAAACCCTATAAGGCAGCTCAACTCTGTCCTACAGGATCACTATGAATTGGAATGGACTCACAGCAGTGGGTTTTTTGGTTCCGTGTGTGGGTGGGTGTCTTAGTTATCTAGTGCCACCATAACGGAAATACCATAAGTGGATGGCTTTAACAAAGAGAAATTTATTCTCTCACAGCCTAGTAGGTTACAAGTCCAAATTCAGGGTGTCGGCTCCAGGGGAAGGCTTTCTCTATTTGTCAGCTCTGGAGGAAGGTCCTTTTCCTCAATCTTCCCCTGGTCGAGGAGCTTCTCAGGCGTAGGACGCCGGGTCCAAAGGACACGCTCTGCTCCTGGTGCTGCTTTCTTGGTGGTATGAGGTCCCCGATTTTCTGCTTGCTTCCCTTTCCTTTAATCTTTTGAGAGATAAAAGGTGGTACAGGCCACATCCCAGGGAAACTCTCTTTACATTGAATCAGGGATATAACCTGGTAACGGTTTACAATCCCACCCTAATCCTCTTTAACAAAAAATTACAATCACAAGATGGAGAACAACCACAGAATACTGGGAATCATGGCCTAACCAAGTTGATACACACATTTTGGGGGGGACATAATTCAATCCATGACAGTGGGATACTTAAACAATTTAGTAATCGTTTACCAAGTTATAACTCTTCATATAAACCACAATAATTAGACTCTACAGCTAATAAAAATTTGTTGAGTCTTTTCTCCCTGAAAAAAAAAGTTTAAGATTTGGATCTATCTGATTTTCTCTAAGCGTGAAAGATACCTCTGATTATTAGCTTGCTGCTCTACTGCTAGTACCATGGTCATGGCTAACTATGCCAGTAGGACATTGATGGGGGAGAAGGGATGAGTGTGTGTTGAACAGGCTGCATAGGCAGGAAGCACTGCAGAATTTCCACGGGCCATGGAGCAGAAATGGAGGGATCTTCTCTCATATACATCAGGCAGATTTAGAAAGCTAAATTTTCACAGCTATGCTATCAGGACTTCAAAATAATTTTCCACCACCACAGAGCTTTTAACATAGCTTTTAATATTGCCCTGTCTTATGATGGCTCAGAAAGTCGGCTTTGAAAGGAAAATGGAATCATGCCTTTTCTTTGGCACGTTGAACATGTGATTAATCTATTATGATCCAAAAGCTAGGCGTGTCGGTGCATGAGCATCAATGTCCAATAGCAGAGGCCAGTCCCAGGAAACTTCTTCTATAAAGCTGGTTTAATAGAAATTGTTTCATTTTTCAAATTTTTGTTCACTTTATGTCAAATTCTATAGATTTCTGTTTTTAAAAACAGGGCCTTAGAAGACAAAATTTTTTCTCATTTGAAATAAAGAACAATACAGACATTTTACTTTTAAGAAACAAGTATGTGAGATTGTATGTGGGTATATGTGTGTGTGGATATATGTGCGTGTGTGTGTATGTGGAAAAAAATAGCAAGAGTAAAAATAAAGTAAGGACTTTAAAGAATATAAACTATTATTGCCACTTAAACTAGCACAAAGTTTTCAGGTCCCCTGTAAAAGTCATCTCAATTCTACTCATGGTTATAAACCAAAAAAAAAAATAAAAAAAATCAAACCCATTGCTGCGGAGTTGACTTCGACTCACAGCGACCCTATATCCTAATTCAAATACCTTGAGGTTAAGAATGCTTTTATGCTTTCCCTTTAATAATGATTTTCGATAATAAATAAGGAGCCCTGGTGGTGCAGCTGTTAAAGAGCTAAGCTGCTAACCAAAACATTGTCAGTTCAAGCCCACCAACTGCTCTCAGGAGAAGTAACATGGCAGTCTGCTTCCACAAAGACTACAGACCTCGGAAACCCTATGGGGCAGTTCTACTCTGTCCTTACGGTGTCACTATGAGTTGAAAATGACTCAGTAGCGATGGGTTTGATTTTTTGGTTATTAATAATAAATATTCAGGACCTATTTCCTGTACCTCCATTCAATCATTCACAAAGAATAAAAAATTCACCCAATGAAAATGAAGGAAAAATCACTATATACAAAAGGAATTTTCTCTGGATACACAAACAGGAGTGTCCAACCCTACAGCTCCAAATAAATGAACCTGGATATAACATTAAATGTTCTTGCTTGTTTTATTTTGTTTTTTAGTTCCTGTTGTGCTTAATGTGCGTATATGTGTGAAGGAAAATACGAACGTCATAGCCTCAATCCTACACCCAGTGTTGGTGTAAAGATTTAAAGCACTAGGGAAATTCTCAGTAATCCTTTGACTGTTTTTTTTTTTATGTATGTATATATACAGATCATGGATTAGTTTGAGATGAAGAAAAAAATCTCTCATTCTGAATTAAGAAGAATGCCTATTCCTTTGTAATAATATTGAGCCCATAATTGAAACAACAATAAAATCTATTAAAATAAAATACCAGAGATGAATTCTGAAATGTAATCTATTCATTTTAACATTGTATCTTTTTTTTAAGAATTGAGCTAGTAAAAATGAGAATAGACCCTAGAATATATAAAACTGTTATAAAGAAGTGAGTCAAATACTGCAACGTTAAAATCGTTACAAGACCCAACATTCTGCAAATGCAGCCCAAACCTGCAACGTGAAGCTCCCCAGTACCCGTGATAAAGTCAGCCAGACCTGTAGGTGTGATTCACAGGAGATTTTATGTCAACAAAAATCACAACAACAATAGCAAATAATAGCAGCAAATTGACCTAACCTGGTATTAGCCACAAATTATTAAATTTTTGTCTGGCGTTTAACCACTTGCCCATAAAAACCACTGATTAATGGGCTGACAGATATATCTTTCTAGTAGGCTTGCATCTATTTTTATTTATTCATCAAACACTTTGTTACATTCTGAGTCTCTCTAAATAATTAATACTGAGCTACTTCTATACAGGAAGGGGAAGACAAGTAACAGACACTTTAAAAAAATGCAAGTCGTGTACTTACTATGGCAGAAGTGCAAAGAAAAAATGAAACAACTTGAAACATCAGTCCATATTACTAGCAAGTATTCCTGGAATTAAAATTAGTAATTGCAATTAAAGGGTAGTAAAAAAATTTTTTTTTATAACAACAATATAAAAATAATAAATACAGACAAAAAAATCACTACGTATGTGATAAACTGTGTTCGGTTCTGTAATAAGTACTTTCTGCATGCTTTATTTCCTCCTCATGAGAACTCTATGAGGAAAATATTATCTTTATTTGACAGGAGAGGGAACTGTGGCATAGGTTGCTTGCATGAAATCACTTAGTTATTAAGTGATGGAGGCAAGGTTTGGACTCAGGATGGACTGAATCTCAAGTTTACTTCCTAACCTGCATGATTTCAGCCATTTCACCTTAGCTCAACCAAAATCCCCTCATGAATCTGGTAGATTTAAAAATAATAATAATACTGAAAAGAATATAGAAGGAGTATATTTAAAATTTCATAGGCAATTCCAATATTCAAATAGCAAACATGAACCTTCTCAAGAGCTGATACAGTGAGTTTTAAAAAGCTCAGCAACCTGTATCCATATATTTTGCTGATGGCATTGTGTGTACTGAAGACACTGTGGAAGATTCTGCTCTAAATAATGCTAATTATTACTCTTGCTTAATGCAACTGTCAAGAGTTCTAAGATAGGCAAGTGCTTTCAGGGTTTTCTTTTTTATTTCTTCATCCAGCTGAGTGATAAGGGAAAATAGAGAAAGCTGATATATTTAGAAACAGGTGTTTCAATTGAGAGCTAAACAATCAGCAAAATGTGAACTCTTAATAAAAACATTCTGCCATGTAACTGAGTAGTTTTTTATGAAAATTTGCTGTGAATTCCGGGAGAAAGCACTCCACCTGAGAAACATCCAGGAAAGTGAGGCCAAAGCAGTCCTAACAAGAAGAACACACCAAATCCGAAGCTTCACACTAGCGTCTGCACAAACACAGTCCCGAAATAGGACTCAGTCCCACGGAACACTTTGCATTCTGCTGTAAAACAGCCACACTTTCAGTAGAAAAAGATGGTGGTACTTAACAGATGAAGGAAGTCATCTGCCTACTCTATAGTATGTATGTCAAAAATTACACCAGTAAATTACCACAGGCATCCTAATTAACTATTTTGTTAATCCCACAAAGTTTGAGTTGTTAGTTGCCACTGAATCGGTTCCAACTTATGGCAATCTTATGTATAACTGAATAAAACATTGCCAGTTCTGTGCCATCTTCATGATTGTTGGTATGTTTGAGTCCACTGTTCTCAACTTTGAGAAGCAGCTACTAAACATAATCCAAATGCTAACCTATGGTTCAAATGTAGGTAAGCCAGAGCCTCTGCCTTCAAAGAACTGCCAGTATTTAGAAATAGGAAAGACAGAATACAAATTACTATAAGAAAGGTGCAGTAGTTCACAGAAGAAAGTATGGAGAAAAAGAAAATGTAATTTCACTTGGACGCTGAATGATAAGTGGATTTTGTTATATAAAGATGGGTTTGGGGAGAGGTCAGAGGCATCCAGGCTGAGCAAAGAGCACGAGCAGAGTATAGAGCTGGGAATAGGAATGTGGAGTCAGCTGAGTTTGTGTGGTTAGTCCAGTCTGGCTGGAGAACCTAGCGAATGAAGGGAGATGACCATTAAATCTGAAGGTACTCGATGGCAGCGGGTTTTAGTGGATAGCGTTTGAAGCCTGAGCAACTAAAATAATGTTGGAGCCTTTGTCCAAAAATTCTGTGCAAGTCAATTAGATAAGGTGATTTGGTGAGGAAAGATACATTTTTGACAATTGAAATGGAGAGGTTGGGGAAGTGCATTTGTCCAGTTAAAAAGCATTCAAATAGGTTTGGAGCTTGCGAAAGGGGGCAAGGCTGATCTGGAGATTTGAGGCTATTCCCCACTTGAACAATTGAAGCTATGAATGTGGACACATTCAGGAAGCGAAAGGGTATAGAAATTGCATGTTTCAGGAATATTTATATTTATTTAAGGGACAAAAACAGAAGGAAAAACTAGTAATTAAATGTATAGACTGTCAGATAAGTAGAAATAAATTTAGGATTGCACAGTATAAATGAAGGAACCGGGAGGCATAAAATATAGCACTTTTTCCAGGGCTTTACATGTTTCAGTTTATTAAATACTCTGAACCATATTATCTTAGTGGTATAATCTTAGGCTTAATCATTCTATTCCCTGATTTCCTCATCTGGAAAATGGGGATAATAAAATACCACATTTATGTGGTGGTTAAGAAAATTAAATGACTTAATACAACTAAAGTGCTTAGAACAGTGCCCGACACACAGTAAGTATCTACTATTTTTATCGCTATAGTAATTTCATTTTACATACGATGAAATTGAGGCAAAGGATCAAAGAGCCAGGAGGTGACCAAAGAGTGTCAAAAAGGAGTTTATGTTCAACAGTATTAAAAGCTGAGAAGACTTTTAATGAAAACACAAGCAAGTTTGACATTAAAAGTTTCATTTACTGTTATCCAGAGAATCACTTTAACAGAGTGGCTGGAGCAAAATCCAGAATTCAAGGTGGTTAAATAGAGAAGTACTTTAGTTATATAAATATAAATTTTCCCCATGCTTTCCAGTGAACTAACCATTTGTGCTGAAGAAACTCATAAACATCCTTATACATAAGGAGTCCTGGTGGCACAACAGTTAAACATCAGAATGTTAACCTAAAGGCTGGCAGCTCGGACCCATCCAAGAGCTCTGCCAGAGAAAGACCTGGCAATCTGCTTCCGTTATTCCAAAACCAAAAAAAAAAAAAAGAAACCTTGCCATCAAGTTGACTTGAACTCATAGCAACCCTATAAGACAGAGTAGAATTGCCCCACAGGATTTTCAAGGCTGTAATGTTTATGGAAGCAGCTTACCACATCTTTCTCCCACAGAGCAACTGGTGGGTTCAAACCACTGACTTTGTGGTGAGCAGCCTAGTGCTTAACCATTGTGCCACCCGCGCTCCTCCATAAAATTATAATAGCCAAGAAAACTCTATGGGGCAGTTTTACTCTATCACATGGAGTTCCCATGAGTCCCAATCAACTCAACAGCAACCAACAACAAGACAACATACCACAGCACTTATCACATTATATTGCAATTAATCAATTACATATTTGTCTACATCTCAATAAACATCAAGAAAGGAACCATGTCTTTGCAGCTCCAGTATCTAGCACAATACTGATCACATACCAAAAAGCCAAAACCCACTGCCGTCAAGTCGATGCCGACTCATAGCGACTCTATAGGACAGAGTAGAACTGCCCCATAGAGTTTCCAAGGAGCACCTGGTGGATTCGAACTGCCGACCTCTTGGTTAGCAGCCGTAGCACTTAACCACTACACCACCGGGGTTTCCAACTGATCACATAGGAGACAATAAATGCCAAATAGTAATGAAAAGCTTACACACAGATAATGCATTAAGACAAAAGCAAGGCTGCCATCATGGAAAAATAAGCATTTTGAAATAAATCAAACATATGTAACCTACTCTTCATTCTGAAATTACTTTTTTTTTTTTAAACTTTACCTACCTACTTGTTTAAACCAATTTGTAGTGTCATTTTTGTACAGAGAGCTTTAGCAACAGAAATTCATAAAATCCCCTTTGGAGGAAGCCCACATGATATAGTAATAAGTGAGCAATTTTTTCCCAAGATGATACAGTGGCATGTGTAATTCCACAGGCTTGAATATGATTATATATTGGTGGATTAACTATGGCTGTGTGCTGTTGAAATGCCGTGACAGAACTGCAAAACATATCTCCTGTCAACCTAGACCAAGGTCCCAACTGCCACAATCTGCCAGAGCACAGCTTGGTGATTCTTTTTTTAATTGGCTTGTAAGTATGTTGCTGTTTTCAGATGAAGGATGATTTGGCTAATTAACGGTCTTGTGGGTTCTTTCTTGTTCTCTAGTTGGAAATGAAAGTGACTCACTCCTAGTTAGTTTGAAAGAGGCTAAAAGGAAACCTGGGTCTGGACATGGCTCTTACAAACTTTACCAGAATGAAATCAAAGAGTTTACAAAGGACTTTGTGAGAGTGGGTTTGTATGTAAATATAGCAAGACTATTTATTGAACACATAATGTACTAAGTGCATTGGTAGAGACTGGAAGGTATAAAAATATATTACTATGACATTGATCTTGTCCTCAAAGAGCTTACAATCAACCTGAGCAGAATCAGAATAATAATTTAGAAGTTTAGAGCAATGTAAAACACACTCTTATATACATTCATACCCTCATCAACACTTCCCAGGACTTCTCCAATAATCTCCAGATGAGTCTTTCTTTAGTTGGTTCAGTCCACTTCTTTGAAGTGTTTATAGAGGAACATTCTTAAAACTTAGATCATATGCTACAGTTCTAGCTTAAAAACCTGCAATTTTCTGTCAGTACAAGACAACAAAACCCACCTTAGGAGGACAGCATACAATGACCTCCATAACCTAGATGCTGACCGTGAAGCCATTGCCATTTCTCTACACTACACTTAAAGTCCAAAAACGCTTGAACGTAAATCACAAAGAGTCTCCTGCTCGGTGATTTGTTTATGCCATTCCCCGGAATGCCCTTATTCCCTAGTATGTCCTTCCATCCACATGGTGAAGATTTATTCCTACTTCAAAATGCAGTTCAGATATTCCCCCCTCCCCCAACCTGGGAATAGAAATAATGAAAATAGATTCAGAGCGCTTACTCTTCTCAGACTTAAAATCAATAGAATGCTAGTAAAGGCTTAACAACCCGATCTCCAAATTTGGAAAAAAAAAAAAAAAGAGGCCTTGATTTTTAGTATTTCCATATTGTAAATATTCCCCAGATGTCCAATTTCAAGGTACCTAACCCTGGTGGCTTTGTGGTTAATTACTACAGCTGCTAACCAAAAGGTAGGCAGTTCAAATCCTCCAGGCACTCCTTGGAAACTCTGTGGGGCAGTTCTACTCTTCCTGTAGGGTCGCTCTGAGTCAGAATTGACTAGACGGCAACGGGTTTTTTTAATCTGACATCACTAAACAGGGGGTTAGGAAGATATGCCTCAATTAGCACGCCTGAGTTTGTGCAAGGTAACTCTAGCATATCACTGGTTATAATCTAAGAAAGGTGCCTGCAATAGATTATAGTACTCAACAATTATGATAATATTTACTTCAGTGTATTACAGCAGGAAAAAAATATGCTGAATAAAGTCCTGAAAATTTTCATTTTTTAATATTTTGATCTTGAGTTTTCACAATTTCCAAATTTTTCTACCATATAATCTCTGTGAAATAACCCCATTTGAATCAACCAGAGTGTACCGTGTTTTTATGCAAATAATTCACACCTTCTATGTTTTTTTGCCAACCGAGCCTTCCCCCTCCCCCCCCGTATTTTTGTGAACACAACTATGTCAACTTTTTTTGTACATATTTCTGCATAATTATCTGATTGTATTTATAGAATGAAAATATGACATAAGGGACTTTTCATCTACTTTTGTTCATCTTTGTGTCCCAGCATTAGCACAGCTACTGGCTTATAAATTTTAAGAAATATCTTTGGAGAAATGATAAATAAATGAATAAACAAACTCATGGGTTGTTTAAATATAGATGGACCCAGAAATGGTTGAATTTGTAAGTTTTTGTATGAAGTAACATTGAGAACTGAATGCAGAAAGCCTTGGCTAAACTGTGCAATAGAATGATAAATGAATAGTGGAGGGTGAGAGAGAGCTGGCATCTCAGGGAGCATTAAAGAGGAACAAAGGGAGAATGAGACAAGAAGGGAGTGAGAGAGAGTAGGGAAGGAAGGGAAGGGGAGATGGAGAGAGAGAAAGAGTATTTAGCATATGATTCTTATTTGTTAGGTACTATCTTATGAAATAAATTTGATTTTGACTCTTTTCGATGGTAAATAACAACTCATTCCAAGTTCACAGATTGAATGCGAAACTGTTTATTACCAATAATAATATCATAGACAAACTCTTTACTCCCTTATTTTTCTCCATTTTAGTCCAAACAGGTTAAGATGAGATAAACTAAGGGAGAATAGATAGAAAAAAAAAAAAAAAAGTTGTTTTTCTTTCTTTATCTTACAAGAGTAAAATCTTGAAAGCAAGCATTTTGGAAAGTCATGCAATTTAACGGAAAGAGTAACAACTAGTCATCAGGAGACCTGGGTTTAAATTCAAACTTTGGCATTAATTAGCTCAGCGACCTCGGGAAAAACACTCACTCTCCATTGCGCTCAGATTCCTCAACCATAAAATGGTGGGAGGAAAGGGAAGGTAAGCTTGGCCTAGCTCTAAAAAGTACATTCTAATTCTTAGTATAACCAGTGAGATTGGCAAGAGTGAAACATCAGGGGTCCAAAGATCTCAGGCTCTATGAATTCAGCCCAGGATGTTTCTGGCTAATTCATTAGTACTGCATTATAAACTCCTGATAATGCAGCTTATTTCTTTTGTGGTTTACTGCACTGGCTCATTTTCAATTTGTAATTTTTATTTTCCTCCATAATTATCCTTGAAACAGCTCCTTATTTAATGGAAAGGCAATTGGCCTGGGCATCAGAAAAATAAGGTTTCTATAACCCTTCTTCTACCACCAGCCAGTTCTCTAGCCTCAGAAAAGTTACTTTCATTATTTGGGACTCAGTTTCCTCTTTCATACACTTATTCATTCTTTCCACAAATATTTATTGAGTACTTGGAGCCCTGGTGGCATAGTGGTTAAGAGCTTGGCTGCCAACCAAAAGGTCAGTGGTTTGAATCCACCAGACACAACTTGACAGCAACAGGTTTGTTTTTTTGTTTGTTTTTACCATGTACTCAAGGAGCCCTGGTGGTGTAGCAGTTAAGCACTCAGCTGTTAATC
Organism: Elephas maximus indicus; assembly: GCF_024166365.1. Lineage (NCBI taxonomy): Eukaryota > Metazoa > Chordata > Mammalia > Proboscidea > Elephantidae > Elephas > Elephas maximus. The sequence continues at coordinate 52,631,867 of NC_064833.1, read as the reverse complement.
AAAAGGTCTGTGGTTTAAAACCACCAGCTACTCCATGGGAAAAGATGTGGCAGTCAGCTTCCATAAAGATTATAGCTTTGGAACCCTTTGGAGCAGTTCTACATTGTCCTAAAGGATCGCTGTGAGTTAAAATTGACTGGATGGCAACAGACAGATATGGATATACTATGTACTCAGTGGTACCATCTACAAAATGACATTTGACTACATAATACTATATACCTTAAGATACTTTCCAGCTTTTAAATGCAATGTTTTCCTATTCTATTTCTGATTCCACTTCCTTTCCCTAAAAAAAAAAAGTTCTCCCTTAATAAGCCGTCAGAATGGTTACTAATCCTTTCTCCAAATATACTTTATTCCTTCCCAAATATTCAGTTAATGGTTTCAACTTCCCCCTTCTCCATCAATTAGCCTTTGTCTCTGTATTCTCATTCAAATCCCTAGCTGGCCAAGCTCACCAGGCTATTCATTGAAAGACTTAAAAGTGATGATACATTTAAAAGTAATTCGAAGGTATAAAAGGTAGCATAATCATGAATGATTGCGTTTGCCTCCAAAATAAAGTGGTAAAGTGGAAAGCCACTCTTCAGCACTCCACAAAGTGAATGTTTCTGTTCAAATCTCTCCCAGTTCAGTTCTCACATGGGTTCAAAGACAGGTGCTGAGAGAGTAGATGAAATTCTATACCACAGGTCTAACAAAAATTCATAGTAATTATGGGAGTGCAGCTTGTTTTGAGAAAACATTGATATACCATACCAAGCTATCTGATTTCAAAAATAATAGATCCTCTCCAAATGTTAATGTTAAGCGTAACAATATTCCACCCTCTCAGCAGACAGCTGATTATGTTCGATTTGAAATGTAAACCAGTTTGTATTCCCAGTAGAAAATTTTACCTCTTGCTTTACAAAGAAAATAGAGAGCAGCAGACAATAACTCTCTCAATTGCCTATTGCATTAGCTACAGATCACTTTGTTCCAATGCTTGTTCTTTATTCTCTTGTATCTCAGTGATGATATCCTTTCCCCTGACCAAGGCCTGTCTATTCACCAGTGTTCTGCATCCCCAGACCTCCTAATTGCTCAGTTGTCTTGCGATTAGTCATGAGCCCTTCATCTTGTATGTACTTTTTCCCTCCATACTGCCTCCTTGTAACTAGTATTAAAAATATTTTAGTGTTGTCCACTTAAGTAATGACTTCTATTGAACATACGTATTCCCCTAGCCATGGTCTTTTTAATTGCCTCATAACCATGTGAAACGTGGACAATAAAAAAGAAAGGCAGAAGAAAAAATGATGCATTCAAACTATGGTGTCGACAAAGAATGTTGAATATACCATGGACTGCCAGAGGAGCAAACAAATCAGTCTTAGAAGAAAAACAGCCAGAATGCCCCCTAGAAATGAGAATGGTGAGATTTTGGTTCACTTATTTTGACATGTCATCAGAAAGACCAATGGCTAGATAAGGACATCTTCCTTGCTAAATAAAGTAGAGTGTCAGAGAAAATGAGGGAAACCCTCAATGAGATGGATTGACACAATAGCCAAAACAATGGACTCAAACAATGAGCTTCAGTGACTACGAAGACCGGGCAATGTTTCATTCTGTTATTCATAAGGTCACCATGAGTCAGAGCCAACTCCCTAGTAACTAAAAGCAACAAATTCCCCAAGCTACAGCCTCATCTCTTATCTTTCCATCATAGTCAAGCTTTTTGAAAACAGAATATATTGTCGCTCACTCACTTTGAAAACCAACTGTCATTGGGTTTCTCTCCCCACCATATGCCCAAATTTATCCTCACTTACTTCATTAATCTACATTAATTGCTAAATCCAATAGACAATATTCTCTGTTTGTATTGCTTAGCCTCTCAGAAGCAGTTGATACTTGACCACTGCTTCCTTCATGGTACTTCCTTCCTGCTTGACTACAGAAAGAGCTTCTTCTCTTGGTTTTCCTCCCACTCTTTAGGATGCTTCCTCTCCATAGGCTTCACTTTCTCTGCTCATGCCTCGGATATCATTTCCATAATTGTTCCTTTTGGCTTTTTTCTCACTCTGAACACTCTCCTTGTGTACCCCCATTCAGATGCATGGATGTATTCTCTTACATTTCCTATGGTCACTTCAACACAAAACATACTATTCCCTACAGTAAACATCATCAGTACCCACCAGACCCTCTCTTACCAATTTCTTTCCCAGTTTCCACATACAACTGACACAAAGGTGTGCTTTTAATGACCAGCATCTGTGACTGTTCTTTGGAGAAGGAGGGCCCTGGGGATACTTGAGCTACTTTTCCCACAGATGAAGAGTCAGACATTCCTGGGAGTTCACCCCTTACCTTGTCTCCACAGCTGTTTGACAATGACTGTGAACTCAGGAACATAAAAGCCCAGCTCCCTTACCTCAGATTAGGATATCCCTAAGGTTTAATAATTCAGAAATTCCCTGCAGGACTTTTACCGCTGGTGTAAGAGAGAAGAAAGAAGAGATATCCTTGTTCAGGAAGGGAGGTTAGAGGGATTAGACAGACATACTTCCCCAATTTTCCAAGTATGCCTCAGATCACAGCATATATGCTATTAAGTCACTGGGAATGACTTCCGAAGCCTGAATAAAAACATCAGCATGAATTTGGAATACTACAAATCAAACATACCCCAAGAAATCCCAATCTGTCTCCCCAAACCAAGACAATCTTGTCTAAATAATCTGCATTTCAACCGGATGTTCTCCATCTGATCTCAACTCCTCCCTCTCCCTACACTGTAAAAAGATAAATGGAAGATGGAAAGAAAAAGGTAGAGGAACATATATGTACTTCATATTCATTTTACAAATTAAGTGAATATCTACTATGTACTAGGCTTGGTGCTAGATGCCAAAGATACAGTGGTGAGCCAAGATCCCTGCCTTTGTGATATTTACTCAGTTGTCTGAGTAACTCCCTTTAACCAGCTCCATTATCTCTAGTGCCTAGTGTTGCCTGAAAGAAATAACACTAAATAAGTTTGTTAAATAATGAATAAATGATTTCTGCTAGTCGTTTATCAACATGATGCTGTAAGACATCCTGTGCTTTGCTTATTACTTTAGAATTTATTTCTTAAGAATTTTTAAAGATATTATACATTTCATTATTGCATTCTCATCATCTCACCCCATGTATTTGCCATGAACAAAAAGGAAAGAATCATTACCGTGACAGAGATTATTATCCTCTTAAAAAAAAACTATTATCCTCTTAGTATACCATAATTAGATCTACCTAGTCCCTTTTTTTTTTTTTAGTCCCTTTTTAATTTTCTTAGTGCTTATTCAGAAACAACTGTTTCAGTTACAGTAATTATCATTGACCTTGATATGGTCCTCCCTTCAAATATGTTATACCTGAAGCATCAATTACCCCAAATTACCAAACTCCCAAAGCATTCAAAAAGTAAACAAAGAAAATAATCCATTGAATCATATGGCCCGATGGACCTTTGTACAGTAATGCAAATATGCTTTTCCTTGGCTGCTAAAGACTGTAATTTATTTGAAATGTTGAGCCCAGAATGAACATCCACATTACTGTAATATAAGGACATTACTGGTAAGCTCCCAAGATGCACCAGACTAAGGTTATACTTATACAGCTCAAAGCGTGGTAGATAATTGCTAACTGCCTTGCTAATTTGATCAGTGTAGATAACCACATTAGCTGGACTGACAAATATTCATTTCACTTACTATATGACCAAATTAAACAGACTGGACCTAGTCCACTTAGTTATTTCAGCTGCCTTAGCACACATTTACAAGACTAAAACCCATTGCCATCGAGTCTTTCCTGACTCACAGAGACCCTATAGAACAGAGTAGAAATGCCCCACAGGGTTTCCAAGGAGCAGCTGACAGATTCAAACTGCTGAATTTTTGGTTAGCAGTCAAACTTTTAACCGCTGCGTCATCAGGGCTCAATTTAGTAAAAAACATCAACACAACTATAACAGTGAAAATAGAATTTTCTGAAAACATAGCCATGGCCTTCATGTGTCTATGAATACTTACTAATACCCTTGGCAAAGGGAGGCTTGTGTTAGTTGTCTATATAATTCAGGCCACCAAGTACTTGTTTCCATCATCTGATAGAATTTTGGGCTGAGTTATATAGATAAGTGCCTCAGTTTTCTATTTTCTTTGAAAGTAAGTGCCCAGGATGAGACTATTCCAGAATAATTCAGGAAATAAGATAGCTTAGCTTATCACATTTGTGGCTGGGAGGAAACATAAGATTCTTCAATTATTTCTGTAGCAATACATGGTAATATTTAGAGACATGGTTTGTCCCCCAAATTCCAGTATTTGCTACAAATGCACTTAACTAGAGTGAAAGTAGAGCATATAATTGCACCAGTTAAATCTGTCAGATATTCCAGACTTACAGTCCGTAATGAAAATAACATTGCCTTTCTTGAAGTTCTAAAGATTAAAAGAAAAAGATGGCTTTCTCCTTTAACGTAAATCAAGTTAATATTATAATTCTGGATCTATGTTTCTAAAAGAAAGTCAAGTGCTAAGTGCAAGAAGCAAACATAGACTCATATATGCTCTCTTAATGCTATGGAAAATAATTTTTAAAATGGATAATTTATATGAATTTCAGTTGTTCAAAATATGTTTTTAAAGGATGAGTTAGAGAGCAAAATTTTAATGTCTGATTGCTCCGATATTTAGAGCCAATTCTGAGAAAGTATCATAATAGAAGTGATTAGAGTAAAAGGAAGCTTATTTCAAGAAACTGAAATTAAATGGCAGAGTTTTAAATGTCCACAAGTTATTATTGTATGAAAATTCACATAGAGTTATCAAGTTTTTGCCTTTTTCTAGTTATTTATCACCTGCTGGAATAGTCATAATAAATATTTGTCCAGTCATTCTAAATTTATTAAAAATGATAAACCTTACTATTTGTATTTACTTATTGAAGTAACTTAGCTAGACCCGATGCTGATTCACATCCTAAAAATGCCAAAAAGGAAAGGTTGGCCAGAAATAGTACATACTATGAATATTAATTTTAGAATTAAATACTGCTTTTGAAAATAATTTCATTTAGCATAACCAAACAACCCAGTGACGTCGAGTCAATTTAACAGAGCACCCAAAAAATACAAATACTTATGAATAAATATGATAAAATAGTTGGAGACTTTACATTCAAACAACAAAATATTCTGTAGGTAAATTAGAGAAGATGTAGCTAAACAGGAAGATGTATGGTGTTCATGAGTAGAAACATTCAATATTGTTAAACTGTCAGTTCTTCCCATATTGATCTAAAGATGCAATGCAACTCAAGTCAATATCCCATCGGGCTTTTCTTGTAAAAATTGATAAGTTGATTCTAAAATTCATATGGGAATGACTACAACCTAGAATAGCTAAAGCAACTTGGAAAGGGAAGAACCAAGTTGGAGGGCTACTACTATCTGATTTCACAAATTACTAAAAAGCTACATTAATTAAGATGTGGATAGACAAACAGATCAATAGAATGGAATAGACAATCCAGAAATATACCCATCTACATATAGAGTTGCTGTGAGTCAAAATCAACTAGATAGCGATGGAGCATACATGGACAAGAAGTTCCTGGGTGGCGATTCAAACCTACCCAGGGATGCCTCAGGAGACAGGCTTGTCAATTTTTTTCCAAAAGGTCACAGTCTTGAAAACATTATGAAGCAGGTCTACTTTGCACACATGGAGTTACCATGAGTTTGAATTGACTCAACAGTAATTAACAATAACATATATAAATGACTGATTTTTGACAAAGGTGCAAAGGAAATGCAATAGATAAAGGATAGCATTTTCAACATCCAGTGCTAGAACAATTAGATATCCATATGCAAAAAAAATAAAAATAAACTGGGGCCCGTACCTCACCCCCCAACACAAAAAAAATAACCCAAAATGGAAGATAAACCCAAATATAAAACCTAAACTACAAAATTTCTAAAAGAAAACATTGTTGCAACCTTAGTATATCAAAAATCTACTAGATACAACAGCAAAAATCCAATCAACCCAAGAACAACTTGATAAACTGAACTTAATCAAAATTAAAATTTTCTGCTCTTTAGAAGACACTATAAAGAGAACAAAAAGACAAGTTAAAATCTGAGGAAGAATATTTGCAAAGTATATATCTGACTAAGGACATGGATCTAGAATATATAAAACCAAACCAAACCTGTTGCCCTTAACTCAATTCTGACTCATGGTGACCCTACAGGACAGAGTAGAACTGCCCCATAGGGTTTCCAAAGAGCAGCCAGTGTATTCAAATCGCCAACCTTTTGCCTAGCAGCCAAACACTTAACCACTGTGCCACCCAGGGCCCCAGAAAATATAAAGAACTCTCAACACTCAACATTAAGAAAACAAGTAGTCAAATAAAAAATGGGCAAAAAAGTTGATCGGAAGTTTAGGAATGACAAAAAAGCATGTAAAAACATGCTCAACATCATTTGGCATTAGGGAAACACAAAATAAAACAATAATGATATATCATTTCCCAACTATTAGGATGGTTAAAATTAAAAAGACTGACAACATTAAGCATTGGTGAGGGTGTGGGAGGACTGAAATTCACATGGTACAACTACTCTGGAAAACAGGAAAGCTCTTAAACATTAAACATATACCTATTATATGACCCAGTCATTCCAGTCCTTGCCATTAAAAGATTTTTTTTTTTTTTAACCCAAGAAAAATGAGAGCATATGTTCATGCAAAGACTTGTACGTGAACATTCACGGCAGCTTTATTTGCAGTAGCCCTAAACTGGAAAAAATTCAAATGTTCATCAGCAGATGAAATGATAAACTGTGGAATATCAGTACAATGGGATACTACTCGGTGATAAAAATAATAAATTATTTATATATGCAACATCATAGATGAACCTCAGAATAATTATGCTAAGTGAAAGAAGCCAGACAAAAAAAGATTACATACTGTTTGACTCATTTGATATAAAATGCTAGGAAATACAAACTAATGTATAGAGACAGAATACAGATCGGTGGCTGCTTTGGTATGGCAGGGGTAAGGGAGCAGTAGGGAGAGATTACAAAGGAGCACAAAAAATCTTTTTTGTGTGATGGGTATGTTCAATATTTTATTATGATGTTAGTTTCTCTGGTGTATGCATATGTCAAAATTTAATAAATTGGGCACTTGAAACATGTCCAATTTATTGTATTTCAATTAAACCATAAAAAGTATAAAAATTCTGTTTTTGAAAAGTTTATTTTATTTCTACGTCTTTTCATTAGAAATATTTGAGAAAGCTTTAAATCTGCAGGAGTACTATCTCATGTAAGGAGCCCTGTTGGTGCAATAGTTAAGCATTCAGGTACTGACCAAAAGATCTGTAGTTTGAACCCACCAGCAGCTCCGTGGGAAAAAAGACCTGGAGATCTGCTTCCATAAAGATTACCAAAAAGAACAAACCCACTGCCTTTAAGTCGATTCCGACTCATAGCGACCCTATAGGACAGAGTAGAACTTGACCATAGAGTTTCCAAGAAGCGCCTGGTGGATTTGAACTGCCAACCTCTTGGTTAGCAGCTGTAGCACTTAACCACTACGCCACCAGATTACAACCTTGGAAATCCTATAGGGCAGCTCTATTTGTCACATGGTTTGCTATGAGTTGGAATAGATTCAACAGCACACAACAACACCTATCATGTAAAGTTCCTCATGAAACAAACTGAGAGAGGATTTTAGAGAGAATATTGGGGAATAATACTCTGGAGAAATACTTGGGAAGGAGTGAAGGAAAGGGATGCAGGAAGCTTGGGACTTGTCCTAAATTGAAACAAAGGGACTGAACCTTTGTACCTTGCCTCAAACAACCATTGAATTCTGGCTGTCTCCAGGGAGAGGGCATAACCAAAGAGAATTCCCTGAGAGAGACTCAGCTGTGAACTCTCTATACATAACATTCATAATGACATGGAACTGAATGCCTGAATCTGGGCAGTACAACACAACATACACCAACCTGTACTCAACATCTCCCTCCTTATCTCTACTTCTATTAGGATTCCCCTCAGAAATGTATCAATGTTTTCTTTTCTACTACCATCATGTAACATCAGCCTACCTTCTTGTGATGATCAGGGTCCATTACCCCTACCAAGATAGTGATTCCTTCCTGCTAGTCCTTGCCATAAGATGCTCAAAGGCAGTAGGTGGTAGCCATAGGTTAAAATTTAATGGGAATCTTGCTGTGTCTTTGCTAAAGTGTTACCCATTCTGAGCATCAGTACATATACAAACACAAAGCCTAGAATTGTGACAATGGGGTGTACAAATTCCCCAAGTGGGTCAGAGAAAGCTTAGCCACTTCTATTCCAAACCGTTGGTTCCTGGGCCAATGTATTCTACCTACTAGGGTTACAGCACCATGTAATCGTTGTTGATTTGAGGTATATGCTGCAGGATGATGCCCCATCTTCTCAGGGTATCTTCTCCAAGGTGTGCTTTCAAAAGGCTGTTCTATCACTCTATCTGTCACAGAGCTGTGACTACCGGTAGAGGAATCTGAAAGCCCTTAGTTAGATCTTCTATCTGAAACTCTGTGGGCAGGAAAGCAAACCCATACCAAGAGTATGCGTCAATTGTCATCAAGATGAATTAACCTGCCACCAAGATGCAAGTTGGCTGGTTGGCCTTCTTGGGGTTGTACTGTATCAGGGGCTCAGGTTGTACAACTGGCAATGGTATTAGCTTGATCAGCCTGAGTGAGTGAGAGAGCCCATACTCTTGGTTCCATACACAGCCTCCTTCTCTGCTACGATGGTTTCCTTGATCATACATTCACTATGCTAGTACCAGAGGTGGATCACCTTACCAAGTCATATTTTTTATTTGGTTTCTAGGGCCTGTATGTGATGGTTGGTTTCTAGTGATAACTCACTCCCACAGCCCATCCACATGCTTGCTACCCAGAAGTCTTTGTCCCCAATCTTTCTTCTTCCAGATCTCTGACCAGCCTGCCTAGTCATTCATCATGGCCCATGTATCCATATACCATCTGACACTCTATCCATTAGGATGATTTCCTCTCACCACTGCCTTTCGAGGCCATGCCTGAGCAGGGCTGTAAAGCAGCAGCAGTCCATTTTCAGCTTGCCTCAATATACTGAGCCAGGCCACACCTAAATTAAGTTTGGACTTTTTCCTTCTCTATTGCCAGTCCTAAGAGACAGATTTAGCTGAGAGAATGGTGCATCCAACAGTGGTAGATGACATGGGTATGTGAGCCACTTGTTCATGAAGCTTTTCCTCTGGTCTTCCTTGTACTCCATTACAGGTCGTATGAATTATTGCAATCCCTGCCCCAATCTTACGAACCTGATTAGTCTGAGATAACCCAGCTCATGACGGACAGTACTGGAAACATTGTCATTTGATGCTTCATGGTCAGGAGCTGTATATTACTAAGGCTTAGTAGGACCCCAGCAGTTTTCTTTGAATGACGAAGAGTTCTCTGATATAAATGATACGGCACTACTCCAATTGGTCTAGGGGTCTGTGTTGCAATTCTCCAAGTGGAGTTTGACATAAACTTCACATGACATAAACTTTTCTCATCAGTTTCCTCCAATATCATAGGGTCTCTAGGGAAGTATGGTGCAAGGGCCAGGGATGTTTGCACTATAACCTGGATCTCTTTCAGAGTCTTCCCTTCTCTTAGCCTCTATTAAATTCTCTGGCTTTCTTTGCTAATCAGTAAATGGGTCAAAGTAGTACTCCCAAGTGTGAGATTATGCTTCCTCCAGAATTTAAAATGGCCTATCAGTGGTTGTACTTCCTTCTTAGTAGTGGGGTGGGGGATGGTGATGATATGCAATAATTTATTCTTACATTGAAGAGGATGTCTCAGCCTATTTCAGACTGCTGAAATCCTAACAATTTCACTGTTAGGTCCATGCATTTTCATAGAATTTATCTCACACCCCTGGAGCACATATGCTGGGGCAAAAATATTCTTATCACCTCTTCTCATAAGGTCTCAATATGAGGTTCTGAGGATTTATCCAGACAGTCCAGGTCCCTTTGGACTATATTATGTCGGAAAGCAAAAGAGTTAGCATAGTCCTTGGACCACAAATGCAATACTGTTGCTTGACCCACAATAATATGAACTTTTTCCTGGGCCAAGGATAGAAAAGAATGCATTCTTTAAATCAATGAGCCAAGGGTTTTGACAAATACAGTCAATATGTAGGCTTTTTCCCAGGGTTAGAAACTTCACATCTATCATCAAATTATCAAGGTCCCCAAAATGTCAAGAATCACTGCTCTAAGAAAATTATACCCTTCTGTTAACCATTTTCTTTTGGCAGCCCGTGGTATATTCAATATTCTTTGCCAACACCACAATTCAAAAGTATGAATTCTTCTTCAGTCTTCCTTATTCATTGTCCAACTTTCATATGCATATGATGAGATTGAAAACACCATGGCTTGGGTCAGGCACACCTTAGCCCTCAAAGTAACATCTTTGCTTTTCAACACTTTAAAGAGGTCTTTTGTAACCAATTTGTCCAGTGCAATGCGTCTTTTGATTTCTTGACTGCCTCTTCCATGGGTATCGATTGTGGATCCAAGTAAAATGAAATCTTCAATCTTTTCTCCATTTATCATGGTGTTGCTTATTGGTCCAGGTGTCAGGAGTTTTGTTTGCTTTATGTTGAGGTGTAATCCATACTGAAGGCTGTGCTCTTTGCTCTTCATCAGTAAGTGCTGCAAGTCCTCTTCACTTTCAGCAAGAAAGGTTGTGTCATTTGCATAACACAGGTTGTTAATGAGTCTTCCTCCAATCCTGATGCCCTGTTCTTCTTCATATTGTCCAGCTTCTTGGATTATTTGAATAAGGATGACAGAATAAGAACTGCTGCCTTTGAATGTGATGTTGGCAAAGAATATTGGATATACTATGGACTGCCAAAAGAATGGAAAAATCTGTCTTGGAAGAAGAACAACTAGAATGCTCATTAGAAGCAAGGATGGTGAGACTACGTCTCACATACTTTGGACATGTTGTCAGCAGGGATCAGTCCCTGGAAAAGGACATCATGCTTGGTAAAGTAGAGGGTCAGTGGAAAACAGGAAGACCCTCAATGAGATGAATTGACAGTGACTGCAACAATGGGCTCAAGCATAGCAAAAATTGTGAGGATGGTGCAGGACCGGGCAGTGTTTTTTCTGTTGTGCATAGGGTCACTATGAGTCAGAACTGATTTGACGGCACCTAACAATAACAACGATTACCCATTACCGCTAAGTGTGATTAAAGCTTCAAAATATTTCTGACATTCTAAAAGCATCAGGGAAATAAACCATAGGTCAAACAACTTTATCATGTTTATGATATACATTCACCTTGAACATTCTCAGCACTCTTTTCTGGTGGTGCTCTATTTGCCTGGCTTCTGCTGATTATCAATCTCCTTTATGAGCTACTCTCTCTGTAATCTCCTTTAAAAGTTAGTGTCATGTCTCTGACTCATCAGGGTAAACTTCTCAGCCCAGCCCTGCAATAGCCAGTTACCTTCTGATGACACACAAATATTCATTTACCCAGCATTCTTATGTCCAGTGAATTTCGGAAACAGGCAACTAAATACTTATTGAACATTTCCAACTTAATTGTCCCACAGTATATTCAATTCAGCATGCCCACAATCGAATTTATCATCTTATCACTCCTTTCCCCTTCTCTATCCCCCCCAACCTCTCCTTCTCTGGTATCCCCAATCACAGCAGATAGCACTACTATTGAAAAATCTGCCCATGTCAGAAGTCTAAAAATTATCCTAGATGCCTCTTTATCACTGACTACCACATGCAGCCAGTGTAAGCTCTGAACATTTCATCTTTTTAAAATATGTGTTAATTATCCAATTCAACATTTCAGTAACAATGCTTTAGCTCCAGTTTTCATAAGTATCTCCCTGAATCATAAAACTTCTCCTAAATTTCCCCTGATATATCTTCTTCTCCAGCCTATCCCCTAAGCTGCTTCTAGAAGGGAGTTTAAAAAATGCAAATATATCACTTTTCTTCATAAATCCCCATATATTTCAGTATAAAATCCAAACACCTCCCTAGATATATAAGACTTCATAATCCTATCACTTTCTTGCTGCTTCCCAACTCTTAGCTATAGCTTAATTAAAACGTGGGCAATTCCCTAATTGGATCTATACATTTATGCATTGACATCTTCACACAACTTCCAGCTTCCTTCTGAAATCATGCACCCTTCCTCTTCTTCATAGAATTAACTGTTTTTTGTCCTCTGACACTCAGCTCAAAGGTTACCTCTGCTGGGAAGCCTTTACAAACATACCAGTGGAATTTAACTGTCACTCATCAAAAACACTCTGCACCTACCTCTGTAGTACTTAACATACTTTCCTGTTATCAGTGATTCCTACATCCTTCAATAGATGACCAGGCAAGTAATTGATTATACTGGACTTCATCTCACAAGAATCCAGTACAATGCCAATAATTAATTCCTCTTAAAAATTGTTTTAACAAAATTAATGTAAATCTGACTTTCTTCAAATATCAGAAAAACCCTTCTAGAACACTTACTCATCTGTCAAGATTCACTACACTGAAATTTAAAGAGAAATGCAACGGAATATGTACAATTTCAGTGATTCTGATCCTTGAATTTCTATTACTTTCATCTCTCAGGTTTCCCGTGCATTTGCACTCCAGCCTCGTGTGAAGCTATGCTATGGATTGAATTGTGTCCCCCAAAAATGTGTGTTGTAAATCCTAATCCCTATACCCGGGGTTATAATCCCACTAGGGAATGGATTTTCTTTGTTATGTTAAAGGGGCAATATTTGTGTAAGGTGTGTTTTAATCCAATCTCTTTGGACATGTAAAAAGGGCAGATTAAACAAGGAAGCAAGAAAATAGAGATGAGAGAAGACATATGAAAAACCCCATAAATATTGTGGAGGAACAGAAGCTCAAAAGAGAGACAAAGACCTTCCTCCAGAGCCTATACAGAGAGGAAGCTTCTCCTAGGGTCAACACCCTGAATTTGGATTTCTTTTTTTTTTTTAAATTGTGAGAAAATTAATTTCTATTTGTTAAAGCCACCTACTTGTGGTATTTCCATTTTAACAGCACTAGGTAACTAAGATAATCTACTATATATGCATGAAGTTGTTGTTAGGTGCCACAGAGTCAGTTCCGGCTCATAGAGACCCTATGCACAACAGAACAAACACTGCCCGGTCCTGTACCATCCTCACAATCATTGCTATGCTTGAGCCCATTGTTACAGCCACTGTGTCAATCCATCTCATTGAGGGTCTCCCTCTTTTTCGCTGACCCACTGCTTTACCAAGCATGATGTCCTCCTCTAGGGACTGATCCCTCCTGATAACATGTCCAAAGTAGTCTTGCCATCCTTGCTTCTAAGGAGCATTTTGGCCAGTCCTTCCTAATAACGTGTTCAAAGTAAATGAAACTATGTCTTAACATCTTCCTTCTAAGGAGCGTTCTGGCTGTACTTCTTCCAAGACAGATTTGTTCATTCTTCTGGCAGTTCATGGCATATTCAATATTCTTCACCAACACCACAATCAAAGGCATCAATTCTGCTTCAGTCTTCCTTATTCATTGCCTAGCTTTCACAAACATACGAGGCGATTAAAAATATCATGGCTTGGGTCAGTCTTCCTTCCAAACCTGTCACCATGTTCTCCATATAGTCTACCTTCTCAGATTATTTGCTCAGTATACAGTTTGAATAAGTATGGTGAAAGGATACAACCCTAGCACACACCTTTCCTGTAGTATCCCCTTGTTCTGTTCAAATGATTGCCTCTTAGTCTACGTACATGTTCCAAGTGAGCACAATTAAAAAACAAAAAATTAATTCCAGGACAATTAAGTGTCCTAGAATTCCTACTCTTTGGAACGTTATTCACAGTCGACTGCCTTTGCACAGTCAATAAAACAAAGTCCTTCTGGCATTCTCTGCTGTCAGCCAGGATTCATCTTACATCGTCAATGAAATCTCTCATTCCACATCCTCTTCGGAATCTGGCTTGAATATCTGGCAGTTCACTATAGATGTGCAACTATAGCCATTTTTTAATTATCTTCAGGAAAATTTTGTTTGCATGTGATATTAATGATATTATTCAATAATTTCCGCATTCAGTTGGATCACCTTTCTTTGGAATGGGCACAAATATGGATCTCTTTCAGTCAGTAGGTTAGGTAGCTGTCTTCCAAATTTCTTGGCATTGACAAGTGAGTGCTTCAAGCATCACATCTGTTTGCTGAAGCATCTCAAATTGGTATTTTTATCAATTCCTGGAGCCTTGTTTTTCACCAAAGCCTTCAGTGCAGCTGGGAATTCTTCCTTCAGTACCATCGGTTCTTGATCATTATACATGAAGACCTATTATACTTTTGTGAAATGTGATTCAGTTGCATGTTCTCTTCTAGTAAATTTCCTATTTTTTTCCAAACAGATATTAAAGACTAAATAATTCTTGTTGGATTCTCTTCTATAAATTTCTAGCAGATACGAATATTTTAATCAAAGAACTTAAAAAAAAATTCTACTCCCATTTTCTTTCAAAAGAATACCTTTGTCTGTTTTTAAATTGTAAAAAATAAATGGCAAAAAAAAATTAAACCTGTCAAACTTTGCTTTTCTTCTGTTGGTATCTTAAGCTAGAGAGATATGCTATAGAACACATATTTTTATGTGTATAATAAATATTTTCTGTAGTTCCCACTCACGCATTCTAATTTGAGGCAAGAATAAATTATTTTGAAAAGTTACAGAAGACAAATCAGGAATGATGATTAAATAAAATATTATGGTTAGTATGAACAAAAATGCAGCCAGAATTCTCCTTAGAAGCAACGATGGTAAGATTTTGTCTCACGTACTTCGGACATGTTGTCAGGAGGATCCAGTCCCTGGAGAAGGACATCACGCTTGGTAAAGCAGAGTGTCAACGAACAACTGGAAAACCTCAACAAGATGGATTGACACAGTGGCTGCAACAATGGGTTCAAGCATAACAACGATTGTGAGGATGGTGCAGGACCAGGCAGTGTTTCATTCTGTTGAATATTGGGTTGCAGTGAGTTGGCACCTAACGACAACAGGGAAAAAAAAAAAAGAGGCTTGGTTACTCTAGTTTTAGAACCGATTATATACTATACAGATGCAAATGATTGTTCCAACTTATCAAATGAAGAATTGGTTCACTTGATATTGGAAATTATATGATTATTTTAAAGCCCAATTTCCTATTCAAATTATAAAACCTATAAAAACCAGTTACCATAGAGTTCATTCTGACACATGGTGACCCCATGTGTTGCAGAGTAGGACTGTTTTCCATAGGGTTTTCATGGCTGTGACATTTTGGAAATAGATCTCCAGGCTCTTTTTCTGAGATGCCTCTGGGTGGGTTTGAGCCGCCAACCTTTCAGTTAGTAGTCCAGAGCTTAACCATTTGCACCACCCAAAGACTCCATACTCAAAGGCTGGAATTTAGGTTGAGGTGCTATATCTTGATAATATGACTCCTGGGAGGGACTCATTAGGATTATTCAACAAACATTAAAATGAGTCACGTATTCCTTTTGTTCTTGATATACTTTATACGGTCCAGTATCTGGGTGAACACTGAACTGTGCTCACAGAAGAAATCTCATGGTGACAGCCCTTTAGTTCTTTGCCACTTCCTAAATGCCTTCCCCATTGACATCTGCTCTGGGATTCTAGACTGCCAGCTCAGTACCCCCACCCACCAAAAGCCCTGTGATGGCTGCTGCATCAGGCAGTGTGCCGTAAGTATTAACCCAAGCTGTAGAGAAATTCCTGTAAATGAAGATTAAAGGAAACCACTTTGCAATTGGCTGAGCTGAGAAATTCATGTACCTTCTAATGTCATAAATCAACTTACACTGTGTAGTCACTGACTATTTAATTAACAGCTTCATTTTTCTGCCAGTCGAGAGAGGGTCACTGAGGACAAGATATAAAATGTGCGAAATTTCTACCAACCTCTATATTACTCTTAGATTCAAAGTATTGTCACATTAGTGAAAATAATTACTGAGGCAGCATCAGACACTTTTCTGAAGCTCAAAGGAAAAAAAAATTCTCTCTGCATATATTTCTTGTCTTCTCTATGTAGTCAACTACATGTATTTTTATGTACAGCAATATAATACAGCCAGCATCTCTGGTAAGAAATTAGCTGTATTGTTATAGTGTCCCTAATTTTCATAATTTTATATTTAAATATACAAAATGTATTCAAGGTTAAACCCAAAAACAGAATTCTTAGTCCAAGGCATGGCTTATGGCTAATAGAATAATTTAAATGGAAATTAAAAAATCATTTACATTTTAATACGATTAATATAATCTTCCACTAAAGTTTTCCTGATTATTTTTGCTTAATGGTGAGAAAAAGTTCTTCACTTCATCTGGAAAACTCTGATAAATACAGTTTATAGTTAGGGAAGAAATGGAATTCATTTAAAAAATTTTGGAGATAGTTATAAAGAATTATGACCATTAGCTGTACTCCATTAAAAGTTGCTAGGAAAAAAAATAACAGTCTTTTAGTCAAGTCCAATTTTTTATTTAAAATGTATCTATTTCTGAGATGGAGTTTACATTTTAAATGGTTATTTAAAATATGATTTCTAAGCCTCAAAACTGTATTTTTATCCTCATTTTCTTTCTCAGCCATTAAGCATATCCATTACTAACAGGATGGCCCTGGAACTGGTGTTTCAAAATTGGTTGAACTAAAGAAGAAGATAGATTGACCTGACGGAGCTACTTCTGCTCTAAACCTGTGAATTTCAAAAACTGGCCTGGTGAATATCAGGACTGGCAGCTACAGTCATGTCTTCTCTCCAAGTTTGAGGGTAAAAAAAAAAACAAAAAACAACCCAGTTTGAGGGTAACAGGAGAAAATTAAAAAGTCAAAGCAATTGGAAATCCATAGAACTTTTTTGGGGGGGGGGCCATAAAGAATTTTCTTTTTCTACAGCTGAAGAGCAGAAGTAATATAGTACTATGGTTAACACACAGGCCTTAGAATCACATTGTTAGCATTCTTTTCAGTCAGGCACATCAATTATTAGCTCTACAATCTTGACTAAGTTAATCCCTTAACGTCTCTGTTTTCTCATCTATAAAATGAAGATAACTGTACCTCTGTAGAGATGGCTAGGTGCCTTTCAATATCAAGTCTCTCCTTCTTTAAAGTGGTAGGCCTAATGTTTAACTGAGTTTGTGGCTAAACGAAATAAAAACCACATTTCCCGGAGTCTCCTACCTCTAGGTATGGCCATGTCTAAGTTCTAGCAAATGAGATGTAAGTAGGAGGGATACATGCAATTTTCAAGAAGTGTCTTTAAAGAGCAAAGAGAATGCTATTCTCCATCCTTTCCCTCTTTCTATTGATTAGAATGTAGACACTATGGCTGGACTTGAAGCACCCACATTGATCCATGATGTGTGCTTAAGAATAGAAGCCATGCCCACCAAAGCAATGAGATAAATGGAGCCTCAGTCCTTGACACTATGGAGCACCATTCCAGTCCCTGGTCACTGTATTAGTGAGGCTATACCTGATGGCTTAAAAACAAAAAGGTTTTTTGTCTTTCTCGTTTTTCTTGTCCATCTGGGTCAGCAGAAGGCCCTGCTCTATGGTGACCTAAATCAGAGGCTGAGGCTGATGGAGCCTTCATCATATTAAAGCATCATCATCAGAGATAAGAGAAGGAAAACAGGGTGAAGTGTGTACCAGCTCTTAATGCTTCTTCCCGGAAATGACACATTATATCAACTGATATTCATTTACCTAAAGAGAGTCATATGGTCCTGTCTAACACCAAGGACATGGAGAAGTATACACTTAACCTGTGCCTAAAAGGACAAGAATCAGCAATACCAATGAAGAATATGAGTTATGGCCACAACCCTCTACCTTGAGACATTTAAGTGAGAGAAAACATTACTTGCTGAAGCCATTGCTCCTTTTAGTTTTCTAACCGATTGTAATTGATCATAAAACCAAAAAACAAAACACACTGCCATCGAGTCGATTCCGACTCATAGCGACCCTATGCTGAGTGAATTGAATGTAATCCTAACTAAAAAACTACGAGATAAGGTTGGTGATAAAGACTAAATAAGGCTGAATACATGAAGTACCCCACATATAGCCTGGCACCTGATAGCCCTGGATAAAAGACATCACCATTATGACAGCATTGGGGTATTGTAGTACTCAGAAATAAGTTTACGCTCTGAGTAGAGAATTCACACACCTCTGCCTTCTTTTTGATATTCTCCAAGTCAAAATCATTGTTCAAAAATTAACTGTGAGAAGAGTATGCTTGGAAAGTCGTGTTTGGCAGTTGGCGTTTTGGCAAGAACTTGGGATAAGGCAGCCTCGTGTTGGAGCTGTCATTGCTGCTCAGCTGGAGTATCTCAGGAGCCTGTTTCAGAAGAACATGATGAAGTATGTCTCTCTGTGCCAGGACGCAGCACCTCGAAGAACTTCCAGATCTACTTATAAATAAAGATGCCTTGCTGAGTACAATTTCCAGAATTTTCCCGGGAAGGGGAGAGTAAACCTCGGCAGAAATCCTCCGCACACGCTCCCTCATCCACACAGACACACAAAGATTCTCTGATTTAATCCTAAAGTCATAAGAATTTGAAGAATTTAAAAATATATGCCCATTTAGGAAAAGCTTGGGACCCCCGATTGAATCCATACCACAATCTGTCTTTTTGTAGACCCTTGAATCAAGATACAAGGAAGGAGTCATGTCACAGCAAGACCGATTTCCTGTTTGCTTTTATCGAGTTCCTCTAGCACCGTTTTCTTCATTACTATTTTTAAATTAACTCTTACTTTTGGGCTGGGTTTGCAACCTGGCAAGTAAAAGGGAATATAAATCTCTTCCTAGAGGCTAGGATGTTGCATTGCCTGTCGTGTCAAGAAAAGAAGGAATGCCTCGTCCCTACATTTTATCATATAGTATGCACTGTATATAGTGTTCAAAATTTTATTTTCTGTTAATCCCAAGCTTCTCCCCAGTCACATGCACCTCTGTCTACATCTCAGTTATCCTCTGTAATCCAAAAGATATCTCTAAAAAGGAACTCTGATCATGATTTATCCCTATTTAAAACTAAAATAAGTAACAAAGAAAATAAGTTATCCTGTCTTCTTCATTTGATAACCTATAGTTCACATTACTGATTACTAGAGTCTGCTCAGCAATTTTGTGGTCAGTTAACACAACTGTGTTTTAGCCATCTCGAATTCATTTCTCAAATGGAATTTTCTAATGTACGCATTCAAATGCACGGTGCTGAGGCAGGCAGCCTCGGAGCCCAACCCTTCTAAGAGACACCTGCTGTGACTTATCCTCCTGCCATGCCAATCCTCCTACACAGAGCAAAATAACCTCCCCTTTCTTCTGAAATTGTCCTTGACAAGATAACCACAGAATGGGCCATCCATTAAAAAAAAAAACTTGTTGCTGACAAGTCAATTCCGACTCATAGAAACCCTGTAGGACAGAGTAGAACTGCCCCATAGGGTTTCCAAGGAGTGCCTGGTGGATTTGAACTGCCAAGTTTTTGGTTAGCATCCGTAGCACTTAACCTCTACATCACCAGGGTTTCCAAATGGGCCATAGATGGTCTCAACCCACCTCTGGGTAGAGACTTAACATCCTAATGAAGAAAATTTCATCCCTTCCTCCATCTTGGGGGATTGAACCCTTGTCTAAAGAAAATGCATAGTCATCCCCAGCCTCTGAGCGCCTGTGTGAAGGTCAATACTGAATATTCATGATGAATCTGCATTTCCTTGTCTGCTCTCTGTAAAAGCCCACCTCCCCCAAGCTGCCTGAGAAAGGTCTTGGGGGCAGCAGCCCTGATTGCTCCTTTCTTTGTACAATGAAATAAAGGTGTCTTTCTGATCTTGTACCTCGGCCTCTTGTTTATTGGCTGTAACAAGTCATGTGGAGCAAAACCTGGGGTTTTCCCCTGGCAACGGTGCCATTTACATTCACTGGATTAGATTTGTTCACTATTAGCAAAAGTGATTTGCTTTAAATATATATAAAGAACTATTGTTCTTTATAATATCCACGCTAAAGATTTTCGTAATTTAATCCCAGTTTATAACTTTTGTACATTTCCATCTAAATCCTCATTGGCATAAAATACAGATAGCAGGAGACCAAAATTAAAGAAATCGATATGGGATATTGTCTTATAGGTTTGATGGTGTTAAAGCAGCCAAAAGAACCTCCACCTCCCAGTAAGACACAGTGGATCACAGCAGGCCAATTCTTTCAATGCCACAAGTAAAAAAAGCTTAGTAAATTATAAAACTCACATTTGAGAAGGTTTCAGGGATCTGTATAAGCAAGGACAATTATCAGATGAACTACAACTACAGAAGGAGTAGAACTTTTTCAAGACAAGCTGATTCATTACCAGCTGTTTCTTTTCTCTGTAAAAAAAAAAAAAAAAAACTTATAATTCTGTGTTTAGGGTGATTGTGCCTTCCCAGGCTGCAGGCCTTCCCTTGCAGAGCATCTCCATTGGCTTAGAGATACCAACATTTTAACAGCCACGGAGAGCTGGAGAGGAGTGCGGGGAGTTTAAAGGTTCTAAAGTTCTAGCACTCTTGGAAAACTTATTAAAGGGTATTCTGGATCAGACTCTAATAATTCAAGGGTAATGTTATAATTCTAGGATTACAACCAAGAATAGTGATAGAATGTCTAACAAGTTAATAGAATGAAAAAGTGGGCTATTACAAAAATATCCAATTAGTCTAAAAGAAAAGAAGGGAGGGAGAAAGAAACATAAAAAGATGGGCCATTAAATAATATAAAAGTACACAAATTCATAAAATAATAAAATAGACTCCCATATACCTAACACCCAAATTTAATAAGATTGAAAATTTGCAATATTTGTTTCCAAACTTTTTTTAGAAAAAAAGTATAACAGATGTCGCTGAAGACATGCCCCTCTTTTCCATTCTTTCTCCTCCTTCAACAGAAAGAAACGCTGTTGTGAAGTGTGTATATTATGTTAAATTGAATGTTTTATATTAAAAACCTTCACATGGTTTAAATTTTACATAAATGGTATAATACCACATGGATCTTTTCACAGCTTGTCTTTTATCACATTCATATATGTAGATTTAGCTAATTTATTTTAATTAATATGCCTCCCAGTATGAATAAATCAGTTTACTTTCATACTACTAAGGGACAGTGGGGTTGTTTATACTTTTAAGACCCTTACAAATATTGTTATAATAAACATATTTATACATATTGTCTTGTGTAAATGAGAACCCATTTCTCTCTATAAATATTTAGAAATAAAATTTCTGAGTTGAACATTATGCATATCCTCAGCTTCACTAGGTATTGACAATAGCTCTCCAAAGTGGTTCTAACAATTGAAACTCCCACTAGCATTGCATATTAATTTGCCACTTCCACCATTTTTGCAAATACGTAGTGTTAACTTGAGTATGAAATGCTTCCTCACTGTGGTTTTAATTTATGTTTTCCTTGGAGAAGGAAGTTGATCATATGTTTATTGAATATTTAGGTTTTCATTTATGTGATCTGCCTACTTTTCTTTTTTGTCACTTTTTCTTATTACAATGAAAGACATTTTTTGCAATATATGTGGTATTGCAAATACATTTTCCCAATCTGTGGCTTGTTAGGGAAACCCTGGTGGCATAGTGGTTAAGTGCTGTGGCTGCTAACCAAGGGGTCAGCAGTTTGAATCCACCAGGCATTCCTTGGAAGCTCAATGGGGCAGTTCTACTATGTCCTATAGGGTTTCCTTGAGTCGGAATCGCCTCAACGGCAATGGGTTTTTTTTATGGGTGGCTTGTTATGGTAGCTGTCATTCAAACCTGTATAACTTTAATCAAGTCAGACTGGTTCATGGTTTCTTTTGTGGCTTATAATTTGTGTGTAACAGTGATTAAAGAGCATAGGACAAGATGCCAGCCTGCCAGATTACATTCACCTCTGCCACATACCGGATGAAGGCCTTTTCCAAGTTAAATGCTGTTTCCTCACATGAAATAGGAGAAGACAAGAATTTACTTCATAAAGTTGTTGTGAAGACTGAATTACCTATTGTTGTTGCTGTTGTTAGGTGTTGTGGAGTTGGTTCCAACTCACAGCAACCCCAAATACAACAGAAAGAAGTGCTGCCTGGTCCTGTACCATCCTCACAATTGTTGCTATGTTGGAGCCTATTGTTGCAGACACTGTGTCAATGCATCTTGTTTGAGGTCTTCCTCTATTTCACTGACCCTCTATTTTGCCAAGCACGAAGTCCTTCTCCAGGGATTGGTCCCTCCTGATAGCATGTCCAAAGGACGTAAGACGAAGTCTCGCCATCCTTTCTTCTAAGCAGTATTCTAGCTGTACTTCTTCCAAAACAGATTTTTCTGGAAGTCCTCAGTATATTCAGTATTCTTCACCAACACTGTAATTCAAATGTATCAATTCTTCTTTGCTCTTTCTTATTCATTGTCCGTCCGGCTTTCACATGCATACGAGGCCACTGAAAATAACATGTCTTGGGTCAGGCGTGCCTTAGTCCTTGAAATAAGGTTCTTGCTTTTTATCACTGTAAATAGTTTGGTTTTTGAATTACCTCGAAAGCTTTAAACAGGCTCTGGTACACAGTGCTCTTAATAAGTGTTAGAGGTTATTATCAGTGGTGGTAGTAGTTGTAGTCATAGTCGTAGTCGTAGTCCTTTTACCATTAAGGAATAAATTCTTCATTCCAAGGCCATAAAGATACTTTTCTAAAGTTTTTTAATGTTCAGTTTTGCTTTTCACATTTGGATATTTAATTTATTAGGGTATGCTTGGGAAATGATATGAACTAGGAAATGTTTCTTTTCTTTTCCTTAATAAATACCGAATTGTTTCAGCCAGGGTTATAAATCAATGATGAGTTCACTAATTCTTCATTGATTTGTAATGCTCCTGTTATATTTTATGCTGTCAAATCTATTTATTATTCTATTCTGTTAGTTTATATCTCTGTGCAAATACCACATGGAATTAATTATTACAGCTTTTTATCAATAATTATTTGCTACCATGAATCCTCTTTGTTATTACTCTTCAAAAATTCTTAGTGATTCTTGGACCTATGTCCCTTCATACAAATTTTATGATTAGGTTATTAAGATTTTTAAAAATTCTTTTGGGATTTCAATTGTACTTTCTTTGACTTTTTAAAATACATTTGAGAAGATCTACATCTTTACAATACTGAGTTTTCCCACACTTGAGTGCATACCATGTACCAGGTACCCTTCTAAGGGCCTCTTCTTTTTTAATCTATTTAACTTTTAAAACAACCACAAGACAGATGCTTTTTTCTCACCATTTACAGTTGAGAATTGTTGTTAGGTGCAATCGAGTCAATTCCAATTCATAGTGACCCCATGTACAACAGAATGAAACACTGCCCAGTCCTGTACCATCCTCACAATCGCTGTTATGCTTGAGTCCATTTTTGCAGCCACTGTGTCAATATCCATCTCGTTGAGGGCCTTCCTCTTTTTCGCTGACCCTCTTTTTTACCAAGCATAATGTCCTTCTCCAGGGACTGATCCCTCCCGATAACATGTCCAAAGTACATGAGACATAATCTCGCCTTCCTTGTTTGTAAGGAGCATTCTGATTGTACTTCTTCCAAGACAGATTTGTTCATTCTTTTGGCAGTCCATGGTATATTCGATATTCTTCACCAACACCACAATTCAAAGGCATCAGTTCTTCTTTAGTCTCCCTTTTTCATTGTCCAGCTTTCACATGCATATGAGGTGATTGAAAACACCATGACTTGGGTGAGGTTACACCGTTGATTTTCAACATTTTAAAGAGGACTTCTGCAGCAGATTTGCCCAACCCAATGCGTCTCTTAATTTCTTGACTGTTGCTTCCATGGGAGTTGATTGTGGATCCAAGTAAAATGAAATCCTTGACAACTTCAATCCTTTCTCCATTTATCATGATGTTGCTTATTGGTCCAGTTGTGAGGATTTTTGTTTTTATGTTAAGATGCAATCCGTACTGAAGGCTATGGTCTTCACTCTTCATCAGTAAGTGCTTCAAGTGCTCTTCACTTTCAATAAGCAAGGTTGTGTCATTTGCATAATGCAGGTTGTTATGAATCTTCTCCAGTTCTGATTCCCCTTTTCTTCATATAGCCCAACTTCTTGGATTATTTGCTCAGCATACAGATTGAATAGGTATGGTGAAAGGATGCAACCCCGACACATACCTTTTCTGACTTTATACCATGCAGTATCCCCTCGTTCTGTCCAGACAACTGCCTGTTGATCTATGTACAGGTGCCCCATGAGAAAAACTAAACGTTCTGGAATTTCCATCCTTTGCAATGTTATCCATAATTATGAACCACACAGTCAAATGCCTTTGTATAGTCAATAAATCACAGGTAAACATCTTTCTGGTATTCTCTTCTTTCAGCCAGGGTCCATCTAACGACATCAGCAATGACATCCCTGGTTCCATGTCCTCTTCTGAATCCGGCTAGAATTTCTAGCAGTTCTGTTGATATACTGCTGCAGCTGCTTTTGAATGATCAGCAAAATTTTACTTGTGTGTGATGTTAATGATATTTTTCAATAATTTCCACATTTGGTTGGATCACCTTTCTTGGGAATAGGCATAAATGTGGATCTCTTCCAGTTGGTTGGCCAGGTAGCTAGCTGTCTTCCAAATTTCTTGGCATAGACAAGTGAGCACTTCCAGGGTTGCATCCTTTTGTTGAAACATCTCAGTTGGTATTCCATCAAGTCCTGGAGCCATGTTTTTCACCAATGTCTTCAGTGCAGCTTGTACTTCTTCCTTTAGTGCCATAGGTTCCTGATCATATGCCACTTCCTGAAATGGTTGAACATCGACCAATTCTTTTTGGTATAGCGACTGTATGTATTCCTTCCATCTTCTTTTGTTGCTTCCTGAGCCGTTTAATATTTTCCCCCTAGAATCCTTCACTATTGCAGCTTGAGGCTTGAACTTTTTCTTCAGTTCTTTTAGCCTGAGAAATGCTAAGCATGTTCTTCACTCTTGGTTTTCTATCTCCAGGTCTTTGGACCTATCACTATGAAACTTTATGGAAACCCTGGTGGTGTAGTGGTTAAGTGCTATGGCTGCTAACCAAAGGGTAAGCAGTTCAAATCCTCCAGGCGCTCCTTGGAAACTCTATGGGGCAGTTCTACTCTGTCCTATAGGGTAGTTCTACTCTGTCCTTTGGGGTCGCTATGAGTCGGAATCAACTCGACGGCACTGGATTTGGTTTGGTTTTTTATGAAACTTTACTATG
Organism: Elephas maximus indicus; assembly: GCF_024166365.1. Classification (NCBI taxonomy): domain Eukaryota; kingdom Metazoa; phylum Chordata; class Mammalia; order Proboscidea; family Elephantidae; genus Elephas; species Elephas maximus. The sequence goes on along the minus strand of NC_064833.1, from coordinate 52,606,301 downwards.
TCTTTTGGAGCCATGCTTTGAAATCTTCTGTTCAGCTCTTTTACATTAACATTTCTTCTTTTTGCTTTAGATACTCAATGTTTAAAAGCAAGTTTTAGAGTCTCTTCTGATATCCATTTTGGTCTTTTCTTCCTTTCCTGTCTTTTTAATGATCTCTTACTTTCTTCATGTATGATTTCCTTGATGTCATTCCACAACTCCTCTGGTCTTCAGTTATTAGTGTTCAGTGCATCAAATCTATTCTTGAGAAGGTCTCTAAATTCAGGTGGGATACACTCAAGGCCATCTTTGGCTCTCGTAGACTTGTTCTAATTTCTTCAATTTCAATGTGAACTTGCATATAAGCAATTGATGGTCTATTTTGCAGTCGGCTCCTGGCTTTGTTCTGACTGAATATTTTTAGCTTTTCCATCATCTCTTTCCACAGATGTAGTTGATGTGATTCCTGTGTATTCCATCTGGCGAGGTCTACGTGGATAGTCACCATTTACATTGCTGAAAAAGGGTATTTGCAATGAAGAAGTCATTGGTCTTGCAAAATTCTATCATACCATCCCTGACGTCATTTCTATCACCAAGGCCATATTTTCCAACTATCCACCCTTATTTGTCTCCCAACTTTCACAGTCCAATCACCAGTAATTATCAATGCATCCTGATTGCTTGCTCCATCAATTTCAGGCTGCAGAAGTTTAGAAAAAAAAACTTCATTTTCTTCACCTTTGGCCTTAGTGGTTGGTTCGTAAACTTGAATAGTCATATTAACTGGTCTTCCTTGTAGGCGTATGGATATTACCCTACCACTGATAGCATTGTGCTTCAGGATAGATCTTTAAACGTTCTTTTTGATGATGAATGTAACACCGTTCTTCTTCAAGTTGTCATTCCCAGCATAGTAGATCATATGATCGTTTGATTCAAAATGGCCAAGACCAGTCCATTTCAGCTCAGTAATGCCTAGGATATCAATGTTTATACTTTCCGTTTTATTTTTGACGATTTCCAATTTTTCTAGATTCATACTTCATACATGCCATATTCCAGTTATTAATGGATGTTTGCAGCTATTTCTTCTCATTTCCAGTGGTGCCACATCAGCAAACAAAGGTCTAGAAAGCTTGACTGCATCTGCATCATTAAAGTCGACTCTAATTTTAGGACGCAGTTCATCCTCAGTTGTCTTTTGAGGACCTTCCAACCTGAGGGGCTCATCTTCTGGCACTATATCCGCCAGTGTTCCACTGTCATTTCATAAGGTTTTCACTGGCTAATTCTCTTCAGAAGTAGACTGCCGAGCCCTTCCTCCTAGTCTGTCTTAGTCTGGAATCTCAGCTGAGACCCTTCTGCCAGGTGACCCTGCTGGTATTTGAATACGGGTGGCATAGCTTATAGCATCACAGCAAAACACAAGTCCCCCCACACTAACACAAACCGACAAACATGTGGGGAATAGTTGAGAATATGGACTTGTTATTCCACATATTAGCAACAGATAGATTTAAAAAACTATTCCAGTACTCAAAGAGCTTATGGGTTTATGGAAAACAAAAACACATAAGCCAACAATATCAGTAAATTACAAAAAGAATTATAAGGAAGAGTATTTCCATGGTGAAATGCAAGTAGAATAAAGAGTTAAGAGGGAAGTATAAGTCTGCAACAAATGGAGAAAGGAAAGGAGCTCAAAGCCTAGTGAAGGTCATAATTAAAACAAAAACATGGAAGTAGAAGAAAGTTTGATGTACAGTGAGCACTGTGAATACTTATGTATTCTTGGAATGTATAGACAAGGAGGAATAAAGGGAGATAGAAGGCCCAATGATGAGGGAACCATTGATGAAGTCTGAGCAGGACAATATTTGTATGTTAGTATGTTTTATGATAACACTGTAGCAGGATAGACTGGAAAGGACAAGATAAATTGGAAGGAGGATGAGCAGCAAAGAAGCTATTACCATAGATAGTTCAGACAAGAGGTATGGATGATTGAAATAGAAGAGTGCAGTGTTGACGGAAAATAAAAACGAAATTGGAAGTATCAAGGATTTAGAATTGGCAAGGTTTGTTTCTGATTAGATGGAATGGAGGAGTGGAAGAAGGCTAAAACAACTGTTGGATTATTGATTGGAGGATTTGATGAAGCAATAGTATAATTCACCAAACTATTCCAAGGGGCTCTTTGTCAATCTATCTTTTTTTTTTTTTTTTTTAACTTAAGACTAGCTCTACTCAGCAGCAATAAGCAGCTGCAATTGGTTCCCAGGAAATGTATTTTATGTGTCAATGTATACATATATGTATATAAATATATATGAAATATCTCTGTAAGATTCTAGTGTCCTTGAAAGCATCAAGACATGGCATAAGACATTGCATAGGAACACATTAATAGAATATAGTTAATAGATTAATTTTAGAGCAAAATCAGTGAAAAGCAGGGATGCATCTGCCTTATAACTACATTTCTTATATTGTTCCCTTCTTAAATATTAGAGTTATCTGTCATAGAATATTTGAAACAAATATGTCAATATCTGAAATTAACTCAAATTTATTGAAGACAGTTAGGCCTTGAGGATATAGCTATAAACAAGACAAATAAGGTTCCCCTCTTCACTGAATAACTTCCAGGGTACTTCAATGCCTTATTTTATTGTATATGTGTAATCCATTATTTTAGGATAACGGCAACCTGAAGATCAAAATAGAGTCAAATTTGGAACTAATATTTCTCTATTTTTACCCTTCACTGAACTAAGATAATTTCACACCTACTCATATTCCTACCAAATATATTTGGGAGTTTTCATCAAGTGTCTTACATATACTTCACATACAAGTTTCCTAGACACTGTCCACCCATGCTCTGCTTCAGATCTCCTTGATGAATCTGATCACTGCTGATGGATGCCAAGACCAGTAGTTAAGGTGCCACTGCCTGCCAAAATACCATTGCTATTGGTGCTTGTCACTGTCTGCATTGAGTTTACTGACATCTGGCGTTGAGAACGCTGATGTTTGTTCAAAAAGCCCTGTTGCTGGATGTTGCCAAGGCTGTTTGTGTACCATCTCTTTTCAACATGGAGTCTACAGATGACTTGTCTTTCATTACAGCCAAAGCTTCTAGCTTCGATATCACTAATGCTTTGCCCTCAAGCTCTTAACTGGTTTTTACTGCAAATATTATTTCATCTAGTAGGTCTATTTTACTGTGTCAGCTTCCTCTGGAACTCAAGATTGGGTTTAAGAAAAATGGGCTGGAAGAAAAATTACAATGATCAATGCTATGTAATGTTAAAAATTGGTACATCCCTCCAACCTTGACCACTGTTCTTTAAAGAAACAAACACAAATTGACCCTCTTTTCATATAGAATAACTTGTTTCTCAAAGAAAGCTTAATTCTTTATGTCTGGTGACCCCTAATTGCTCACCTCAGCCGTCCCTAACTAGTAAGGAATACATACGCTATTCAGGTTGTAACTGGGAACTATGCTACATATTTTTCAAGGAAAACATTAAGATTATTATATGCCATAATATTTAAAGATACTATTATGAATCCAAAAGCACTAGGCAATGAGTCTCAAGAAAGTTGAATGTATACCCTTTTTCTCTAACTTGGTGTTCTAAATTTTTATTGACAAATGTTTAAAGGAATTATTTGCTACAATGAGACCATTTACATCAATTTTTCAAGTATCACGTATGTAAAAAAATAATAATGGTTGTGATGTATGTGGCTAGCGCAGTACTACAGGATACCAGTGAATTGCTGGTGAATGTTTGACAATCAGCATTCTGTGAGGAGTGGGGGAAGGAAAGGCCCTAGTTTGTAGCGTTTGCCAATTTTCATGTAGTGTGGCTGATTTCAAGCTAATGTGGTATCACTAGCCATGAAGTTAGGAAGAGATGCTAAAAATCAGTTCCCATGGTACAAGATGACTCTGGTACACCATTAATTAAAATTTATTTTATGAAGCTTTTAACATGCCATGTTTGGAGAGAGATAGTTTGACTCATGGAATATTCACAGCAATAATAAGCACAGCCATAATAACAGTATTCTGTACCTCAGAATATTTTACTCAGAAGGCAGCATTCTCTCAAAAGAGAATACCTCCTGAAGATTACAATTCACTGTCCAAATTATGTAAGCCCAGGTGGCATAGTGGTTAAGCATTCAGCTGCTAACCAAAAGGTTGGAAGTTCAAAACCACCAGGTGCTCCTGGAAACCCTATGGTTTTCTACTCTGTCCTATGGGGTCGCTATGAGTTAGAATCGACTCCATAGCTATGAGTTTGTTTTTTTATGGGTTTGATCCAAGTTATAACAGCAAATAAATGTAAAAGATCTATATCCTACCAGATTTGGTGCATAATGCACTGGGTCATTTGATATGAAGGTTTTCTGAGAACTAAAAGGGATCAGTCCCTAGAGAAGGACATCATGCTTGGTAAAGTAGAGAGTCAGCGAAAAAGAGGAAGACACTCAATGAGAAGGATTGATACAGTGGTTGCAACAATGGGCTCAAGCGTAACAACAATTGTGAGGATGGCATAGGACTGGGCAGTTTTTCATTCTGTTGTACATAGGGTTGCCATGGGTCAGAATCGACTTGACAGCACCTAACAACAAAAAGAAAAGCAAGTATAGTTCTCACCATGAGTCATTCAAGGAACGAGATGGAAGTCCAAAGTGGAGCTAGAAACTGTTAAGTGCAAATCCCCACTATTTGTGGGACAAAGGTTGTTTCCAGAAACCTAAATCTTTGTGTGAAAAGTAAAAGCAGGTGACCATGTCATAGTCATTTAATACAATTCTCTTGCTAAAAGTAATAACTCAGTTCCCGTCATAGACAAGCAAGTGAACAAATACACAGTGGGCAATAGGAAGATCTAGCCTTTAAAGATAGAATCATTTTTTTATTCCAAAATATAGGCTGAATGAGCAGTCACAGAAATGGGAAATCACATGCAAGACTGATAATCGTCTCTAACTATATATTGAGCCAAATTCTCTCACCCAAAGAAGAACAGATGAGGCACAAAACCAGGAGGGAAAGTCATTGGCCTTGCTCTTCAAACAAGAGCTAAATAACACTCTCTGGGGCTTTCTATGAGTTCACCCCATTTGAAAGGCTAACCTGAGGTAAACTGCTTGGGAAATAATAGGATTTTCCTTAGATGAGCTGAGGTTTATAACAGAGTTTTCTAATACAAGTTTTGACAATTCTTTCCCACTCTTGCTTTCCTCCTGTTGAGAGGTGACAAGAGACCAGACTAACCTTGGCAACTACTTGAAATGCTATCAAAACTTAGCTATCCCCTGATCAATAATATCCTGTGACACAATTATTGCTAGATGGAAATGAAGTTTAAACTGATAAACTAATTACTAAATATTATTCTTTGTTCTTAGTATTAATGTATTAATGTTTTTTAATATTAAAATATAAAGGAGCCCTGGTGGTACAGTGGTTAAGCACTTGGCTGCTAACCAAAATTTCAATGGTTCAAACCTACCAGCCACTCCCCGGGAGAAAGATGAAGCAGCCTGCTTCCATAAAGATTTATAGCCTTAGAAACCCCATGGGGCAATTCTACTGGGTCCTATAGAGTTGCTATGAGTTAGAACTGACTTGACAGAAGTGGGTTTTGTTTTTGGTTTATTAATGTTTCAAGTTTAATTTTTTTCTTAATTTTACTGTGGTTTAGGTGAATGTTTACAGCTTAAGTTAATTTCCCATTCAAAAATTTATACACATATTGTTTTAAGACATTGGTTGCAATCCCCACAATGCTACAGCACTCTCCCCCTTTCCACCCCAGATCTCCTGTGTCCAATCATCCAGTTCCTGTTCCTTCCTGCCTTTTCATCTTGCATTTGGGCAGGAATTGCCATTTGGTGTCATACATTTGATTGAACTAAGAAGTATGTTCCTCACTTGTGTTATTGTTTGTTTTATAGACCTGTCTAATCTTTGTCTGAAAAGTGGGCTTTGGGAGTGATTTCAATTCTGGGTTAGCAGAGTGTCTAGGGGCCATAGTCTCTGGGTTCCTCCAGTCTCTGTCAGACCAGTAAGCTTAGTCTTTTTCTGTAAATTTGAATTTTGTTCTACGTTTTTCTCCTGCTCTGTGGGGGACTCTCAGTTATGATACCTGTCAAAATAATAGGTAGTCATAGCAGGACAACATCTAGTTCTTTCAGGCTGAGGCTGGTAAAGGCTCTGATTCATGTGGTCTTTTAGTCCTTTGGGCTAATATTTTCCTCGTCTTTGGTTTTCATCATTCTCCTTTGGTTTGGATGAAGTGGGACCAAAGATGTATCTTAGATGGCTGCTTGTAAACTTGTAAGACCTCAGAGGCTACTCACCAAAGTGGGATGTAGAACATTTTCTTTATGAACTATATTATGCCAATTGACCTAGATGTCCTCTGAGACTATGGTCCCCAGGCCTCAGCCCCAGCAACTCAGTCCCTCAAGGTGTTTGGGTATGTCTAGGAGACTTGTACAAGCCTCAAGTTGCAATATTAAAGAATTCTACATGAAAAATATTAAATGACACAGGAAGCATCAAAAGAAGGTGGAAGGAATACACAGAGTCACTGTAAGAAAAAGAATTGGTTGATATTCAAACATTTCAGGAGGTAGCATATGATCAAGAACCAATAGTATTGAAGGAAGAGATCCAAGCTGCACTAAAGACAGTGGAGAAAAAGAAGGCTCCAGGAACTGATGGAATACCAATTGAGATGCTTTAACAAACAGATGCAGCATTAGAAGTGCTCACTCCTCTATGTTAAGAAATTTGGAAGACAGCTATCTGCCCAACTGACTGGAAGAGTTCTGTATTTGTACCCATTCCAAAGAATGGTGATCCAACAGAATTTGGAAATTATCAAATATCATTAATATCAAACATAAGTAAAATTTTGCTGAAGATTATTCAAAAGTGGTTGCAGAAGCACAATGCACAATGTCAGAAATTCAAGCCAGGTTCAGAAGAGGACGTGGAACAAGAGATATCATCGTTGATGTCAGATGGATCATAGCTGTTATGAACTGAATTGTGTCCCCCAAAAATGTATATCAATTTGGCTAGGCCATGATTCCCAGTATTGTGCGATTGTCCGCCATTTTGTCATCTGATGTGATTTTCCTATGTGTTGTAAATCCTACCTCTATGATGTTAATGAGGCAGGATTAAAGGCAGTTATGTTAATGAGGCAGGAGTCAATCTACAAGATTAGGCTTTGTCTTAAGTCAATATCTTTTGGGATATAAAAGAGAGAAGAAAGCAGAGAGAAGAGGGACCTCATTAACACCAAACAAAAAGTCCCAGGAGCACAAGTGCTTTGGACCCAGGGTTCCTGCACTGAAAAGCTTCTAGTCCAGGGGAAGATTGATGACAAGGATCTCCCCCCAGAGCCTACAGAATGAGAAAGGTTTTCCCTGGAGCTGGCACCCTGAATTGAGACTTCTAACCTGCTAAACTGTGAGAGAATAAACTTGTTTGTTAAAGCCATCTGCTTGTGGTATTTCTGTTATAGTAGCACTAGGTAACTAAGACAACGGCTGAAAGCAGACAATACTAGAAAGATGTTTAAAAAAAAAATTTTTTTTAAGATGTTTACCTATGTTTTATTGACTATGCAAAGGCATTCAGATGTGTGGATCATAACAAATTCTAGATAACATTGCAAAGAATGGGAATTCCAGAACATTTAATTGTGCTCATGAGGGACCTGTACATAGACCAAAAGGTAGTTGTTCAAACAGAACAAGGGAATACTGTGGTTTAAAATCAAGAAAGGTGTGTGTCAGGGTTGTATTCTTTCACCATACTTATTGAATCTGTATTATGAGCAAATAATCCAAGAAGCCGGACTCTATGGAGAAGAATGGGGTATCAGGATTGGAGGAAGACTCATTAACAACCTGTGTTATGCAGATGACACAGCCTTGCTTGCTGAAATTGAAGAGGACTTGAAGCACTTGCTGACAAAGATCAAAGACCACAGCCTTCAGTATGGAATACATCTCAACAGAAAGAAAACAGAAATCCTCACAACTGGACTAATAAGCAACATCATGATAAACAGGGAAAAGGATTTCTTTTTACTTGGATCTATAGTCAACACCCAGCAGTCAAGAAATCAAAAGACACATTGCCTTGACCAAATCTTCTGCAAAAGACCTCTTTAAAGTGTTGAAAAGCAAAGATGTCACCTTGAAGACTAAGGTGTCCCTGACCCAAGATGTGGTGTTTTCAATTATCTTACATGCATGTGAATGCTAGGCAATGAATAAGGAAGACCAAAGAAAAATTATTGCCTTTGAATTATTGTGTTGCTGAAGAATATTGAATATACTAAATATTCAATATTATACTACAGACTCCCAGAAGAATGAACAAATCTGTACCGGAAGAAGTACAGTCAGAATGCTGATTAGAAGCAAGGATGACAAGACTTAGTCTCACACACTTTGGACATGTTATTGGGAGGGACCAGTTCCTGGAGAAGGACATCATGCTTAGTAAAGTAGAGGGTCAGGGAAAAAGAGGAAGACCCTCAACGAAATGGATTGACACAGTGGCTGCAACAATGGGCTCAAGCGTAACAACCATTGTGAGGATGGAACAGGAATGGGTAGTGTTTTGTTCGGTTGTACATAGGGTAGCTGTGATTCAGAATTGACTTCAAGGCACCTAACAACAACAATAGCGAACTCATATGCCTTCACTTTAGTAGAGCTCTGCTGACTTCCCCTATATTGTGTGTTGTCTTTTCCTTCACCAAAACTTACACTTGTCTCCCTTTCCCTCCCCACCCCGGTAACTATCAAAGAATTTGTGCGTGTGTGTAAACCTGTCCTTGAGTTCTTATAATACTGGTCTCACACAACATTTGTCCTTTTGTCACCGACTGATTTCACTGAGCATAATGTGAAGTTTAAATTTAAAGTGCACATCTTCCAAACATATCTTTAAGAGAGACATCAAAAAGTAGAGAGCATCCTAGACGTTGTGATAAGGGGAATGTGTTTTGCAGTAGATATATCTTTCAAGTATCCCTCAGGTTTTACTTCAGAAACCACTTGAATCAAGCCCGAGCTCATCTGGAGGTATAATGTACAGTAACCTGGGGAGGCTTGAGTGACGGAAAACTTATCACACAGGGAATTCCCTCACAACGGTGACTGTGTTGTCTTTTTACCCTATCTTTTAAAATTATGAAATATTTCAGAAGTATAAAAATATTATAACATTAGCTTATACTTACTATTTATAATTTTAGGCTTTTGCAATATTTGTTTCAGATTATTTTTTAAGAAATAAATTAGTACAGATAAAATTAAATTTCACAATGTACCACTACCAATTCATATTTTATTTCTTCATACCTCTCCAGAAAGACCACTATTCTCATTTTTCAGTTTATCATCCCTTTCTTAGGCTAGATTCTCTAGAGAAGCAAAACCAGTAAAGTGTATAAATATAGAGAGAGAGATTTATATCAAGGAAATGGCTCACACAATTGTAGAGGCTGGAACATTCCAAGTCTGTGGATCAGGATAGAGGTTACTCCTGATTCACATAGCCACAGGGGCTGGCGAACCCAAGATCGGGAGGTTGAAGAGCTGGGCTCTTGCTCACAGGCTATGAAGATCAATGAATTCCAAGATCAGTAGATAAGCTTCTAGCTCAAGTCCTAAGAACCAGAGGTCAGACGAACAGGAGGCAGCTGCAGGATGCAGAGCAGGCAGAAGCCAGAACTTCCACTTACATTCAGATGCAGGCTGTGCGCCCAAGGAAACTCCCTTTCAACTGATTGGCTACTCACAGCAGATTCCATCATGGCGGTGATCACATATAAACACTGACAATCATAAGTGGACACACAACTTATGTTGACACACAATCTTAAAAATCCCCTAGTATATTTTTGTATTTTACTACATATATACTTTAAAAGCCAATTTGCTTTGCAATTTAAACACACACGCACCTACACATATAGTATAAAATAAAAAGCCATTGCCATGGAGTCAATTCTGACTCATAGCAACCCTGTAGGACAGAGTAGAACTGCCCCATACAGTTTCCAAGGAGCAGCTGGTGGATTCAAACTGTCAACCTTTTGGTTAGCAGCTGTAGCCCTTAAACACTGTGCCACCAGGGCTCATATAATACATAAAATCCAGCAACTTCCATTATTGTTCAAAATTATGAAAATAAATGTAAATCCAGCTAATTTATTTTGCTGTCTGGTATTGTTCTGATAAATAGACTATAATTTTATTTTTACCTATTTTCTAGTTTATGACCATTTAGGCTTTATCCAACAGTCTTCTATCCTAAACGATGAACATTCTTATACATGCCTCCTTGTACACAGGGGAAGAGTTTCGCTGGAGTAGATACTAAGAAAAGGCATTGGTCATTTACAGTGACATCATGTTTTCGTGTTTACTACATAATGAAAAATTATTTTGCAAATTGGTTATATAATGTATCCTCTTACTAGAAGCAATTGCTCTACATTCTCATTAACATTTAGGATTTTAAGACTTTATAATTAATGCCAATCAGCCAGGTGTCTAATGATAGCTCATTGTTATTTTACTTTTCATTTCCCTGATTACTAGTGAGGTTGAGCATATTTTAATGTTTTTTTGTCCCTGAGTCAATTTCTTCCACGACCTGCTTCTTACAACACTTGCACATTGTTCTATTTTTTTTTTTCTTGCTGTTTGAGGCATTATTTATATTAAAAAGCTGGTATTTGTGCATATGGCAAATATCTTCTCATAGCCTCTGGCTTGACTTTCAACTTTGTTTTCTAAGACAAATGATTTTACTTACAAAAATAAATTTAGGTGCCTTTATCACAACATAAAAAAAAAAAGCAAACTCCAGGTGAATTAAAATTCTAAATGTGGTGACGGGGGGAGACTTTAAATTTTTTGAAGAAAATATAGGAAAGTATCTTTCTGAAATTGAAATACAAAAAACAAATAAAAAAGAAATAAAACAAAAGGAAAATGATTAATAAGTTTGCCATATCAAAACTTAAAACTCTTGAAATAGACAACATCCAGACTCTCAACAATGTAGCTTTTCCAAAAAAAAAAAAATTTCAAAGTCCATCTTAAATTCAAAAATTACTTAGACATGGAACGAAACAGGAAAACATGACACACAGTGAGGATAAAAAAGAGTCAAGATAACAGACTTAGAGATTAAACACCCGTTAACCCGTTGCCATCAAGAGATTAAATAGAGGTTGAAATTTATTGACAAAGACATAAATCATCTAATATAAATATGCTTAAGGATTTAAAAGAATAGGTGGCCACAATGAGTGAACAAAATCTTAAAAACAAAATGGAAACTCTAAAACAATGTAGCTTTTCCAAAGTCCATCTTAAATTAAAAAATTACTTAGACATGGAATGAAACAGTATTGAAAATTAAAACTTTACTGTATAAACTTAACAGAAGATTAGACACTAAAGAAGAAAGATGGATAAGCTTAAAGGCCGATCAATAGAGACTGTTCAAACTGAATCAGCAGCTCTAAGAAAGTCTCAGCCAGGCTGATAGGGAGTCCCCAGGACAAAGTTGCCCATTTGAGGAATCTCTTGTCAGACTGGAATGGGCCAGCACTAGTACCTCCCTGTGCTCAGTCATTTGTAGGAGTAATCCAAGGGGAGTGAGACCTTGGCCAGAACATGGTAGATTCAAAGGGGCAGTAGCTGAGGCATTTAGGCAACACTGCTTCCCACAGCAGATGCTCTTGAAGGAGATATGAGGAGCATACCTTGCTTGTTCTGGATCCTGCAGCTAGCTCCTGTTCATCTGACTTCTGGTTCTTGGGACTTGAGCCAGCAGCTTACCTGTGGTCTTGCCTGCTGATCTTGAGACTCATTGATCCTCATAGCCTGCAATAGCCCTGCTCTCTGGCCTGCTGGTCTTGGGTTCGCCAGCCCCTGTGGTTACACAAATCCAAAGATGCCTCTTTCCTGCACCGCAGACTTAGGATGTTACAACCCCAAAAAATCATGTGAGCCATTTCCTTGACATAAATTTCTCTCTCTCTCTCTCTATATATATATGTATATATATTTTTTTATAACTTTACTGGTTTTGCTTCTCTAGAGAACCCAGCCTAAGACAACTATCAAACTGTAAGCAGGCCATTGTGAGCAGAGGAAGAAAGAAAACAATCTATACCTGCACTGAGGTTTAAGATATACTCACAGATGATTAATTTAGCAATTATATTTTAGAACTTTCATTATCTAAGTACTAGCTATAAAAATGAGTGCCTGGAATAAGTATGATTTCCTCTCATTTCTTATGCAACAGCTCCTGTTCTCTTCCATATAGTTAACTTATGATGAGTAGGATAAAAATTCAATTGGCTCTCTAATGATTTCATCTGATTCGGTCTATCATTTTTGTTTAGAATCTGGGTATTGTTGGCTTTTATAGTTCAAATGGTAGATACTTAAGAATTCAAATAGAGCATTCCAATATTTAAAAAAAATAAATTATTATATACTAAATAAAGTGTCACTGTGATGTGATCACTTTTCTGAAATGTTCATTTGGCAGTTGCAACTGATAGTTCTCCTACATTCTAGTACAGCCTATTGTTGTGGTTAGGTGTCATTGAGTCGGTTCCAACTCAGAGAGACCTTATTATAACAGAATGAAATTTTGCCCAGTCCTGCGCCATCCTCAAAATCTTTGCCATGTTTGAGCACATTGTTGGAGCCACTATGTCAGTTTATCTTTCTGAGGGTCTTCCTCTTTTTTGTGGACGATCTTATTTGCCAAGCATGATGTCCTCTAGGGATAAGTTCCTCCTGGTAACATATTGAAAGTACATGAGACAAAGTTTCACCATTCTTGCTTCTAAGGAGCATTTTGGCTGCACTTCTTCCAAGACAGATTTCTTTGTTCTTCTGGCAGTCCGTGGTATATTCAAGATTCTTCACCAACACCGTAATTCAAAGGCATCAATTATTCTTTGGTCTTCCTTATTCATCGTCCAACTTCTGCAAGCATATGAGACAATTGAAAATCCCATGTTTTGAGTCAGGTACGCATTAGTTCTTAGAGTGATATCTTTGCTTTTTAACACTTTAAAGAGGTATTTTGCAGCTGATTTACCCAGTGCAATTCTTTGTTTGATTCCTTGACTGCTGCTTCCACGGGCATTGATTGTGGGTTCAAGTAAAATGAAATTCTTAACAACTTCAATCTTTTCTATGTCTATCATGATGTTGCTTATTTTTCCAGTCATAATAATTTTTGTATTCTTTACACTGAGGGGTAATTCATACTGAAGGCTGTAGTTTTTGGATCTTCATCAGTAAATGCCTCTCGTCCTCTTCACTTTCAGCAAGCAAGGTTGTGTCATCTGTATATCACAGGTTGTTACTCCTCCTCCAATTCTGATGCCACATTCTTCTTCACATGGTCCAACTTCTCAGATTATTTGTTCAGAATACAGATTGAATAAGTATGATGAAGGGATACAACCCTTGTGAACACCTTCTCTGATTTTAAACCCTGCGGTATCCCCTTGTTCCATTTAAGCAACTGCTTCTTGGTCCATGTACAAGTTCCACATGGCACAATTAAGTGTCCTGGAATTCCCATTCTTTGCAATGTTATCCATAATTATGGTCTGCACAGTCGGATGTCTTTGTGTAGTCAACAAAACACAGGTAAACATGTTTCCGGTATTCACTGCTTTTAGCCAAGATCCATCTGACGTCAGCAATGATATACCTCATTCCATGTCCTCTTGTGAATTCGGCTTGAATTTCTGGCAGTTCCCTGCAATCATTTTTGAATTATCTTCAGCAAAACTTTACTTACATGTGATTTTAATGATATTCAACAATTTCTGCATTCCGTGGGATCAACTTTCTTTGGAATGGACACATATATTGTTCTTTTCCAGCCAGTTGGCCAGGTGCCTTTGTTCCAAATTTCCTGGCATAGAGAAGTGAGCACTTCCAGTGTTGTATCTGTCTGTTGAGGCATTTCAGTTGGAGGCTTGTTTTTCACCCAGGTTCAAAACAGCTTGGACTTTTTCCTTCCATCAAGCCTGTTGTTGTTAGGTGCTGTCAAGTTGGTTCCAACTCATAGCAACCTTACATACAACAGAACAAAACCTGCACCATCCTCACAATTGCTGTGATGATGTCCTTCTCCAGGGACTGATCCCTCCTGACATATCCAAAGTATGTGAGATGTAGTTGCACCATCCTTGCTTCTAAGGAGCATTCTGATTGTACTTCTTCCAAGACAGATTTGTTCATTCTTCTGGCAGTCCATGGTATATTCAATATTCTTCACCAACACCACAATCAAAGGCATCAATTCTGCTTCGGTCTTCCTTATTCATTGCCCAGCTTTCACACGCATATGAGGCAATTGAATATACCGTGGCTGGAGTCAGGCGCACCTTAGTCTTCAAGGTGACATCTTTACTTTTCAACACTTTAAAGAGGTCCTTTGCAGCAGATTTGTTCAATGCAAGGCATCTTTTGTTTTCTTGACTGCTACTTTCATGGGTGTTTATTGTGAATTCAAGTAAAATGAAATCCTTGACAACCTCAGTCTTTTCTCTGTTTATCATGATGTTGCTTACTGGTCCAGTTGTGAGGATTTTTGTTTCCTTTATGTTGAGGTGCAATCCATACTGAAGGCTGTGGTCTTTGATCTTCATCAGTAGGTGTTTCATGTCTCTTCACTGTCAGCAAGCAAGTTTGTGTCATCTGCATAATGCAGGTTGTTAATGAAGAAATTGAAGATCTGTAGAGCCTAGAACACCTCTATTTGCGACCGCCTATACCTTCATTTTGGAAACCCTGGTGGCGTAGTGGTTAAGTGCTACTGCTAACCAAAAGGTTGGTAGTTCAAATCCACCAGGCGCTCCTTGGAAACTCTACAGGGCAGTTCTACTCTCTCCTATAGGGTCGCTATGAGTTGGAATCGACTCGACGGCAGTGGGTATACCTTTATGTTTTCACTTTGCTGAGTCCTTTTTTTTAAAACACCACCATTGTGGATTCCCAACTTGGTATATTTTCTTCATATACATATTTTCATTTAATTTGTAATTACCTAATTTGGAGGCATAAAATTCCTCACAGTATTTTTCTGAAATTAGCCACAATTTTATTTTTGGAATTACGTTCAATTATTTTTAAGACAGTATGATAGAAAGTATTTAACTGGTCTGATAAATTTCCTCCATATGCTACCATTTTTTTTTCAGCATTAGTATATTAATAGGTATTTTATTTGTAGTTTTATTGTTATAAAATTACAAAAGTAGAATAAGCAATGATCCTACTAAATTTCCAGATAACACCTCCACCTTTTATATATATTGTAAACTATCATGTACTTTCTTTCTGTAGCTGCTTCTGAGCCTATCTTAAGTTCTAGCCCATATCTTTCCTTACTTTAGCTTACACAGTACCTATAACTTGGACTGCTTTTTCCTACTAGACTCCATCAATCTACTGCAAGAACCAGCCTTTCTATTGTTGCCAACATCTCGCCTAACAGCTTTTCAGCCTTATACTCATTTCAAGCTATTTAGCCAAGATGAGCACAGCCAATTTGTTAAAGCTCAGATTCAGTAATGTTTGTTAGAGAAACTGAGAATATCTTTAAATCTTACTAATTCATACTTTATTAGTTTAGAATTTACACAAATCCAGACAAGTATTAAATTGAAGGTTATACTTGCATTGCATAGACTTATTGAGAAAAGAATTCTAAAGTAATTATCATAATGAAAGTATCTATCAATTTAAGAGAACAAATTATACATAATTATAATAAATGGATACTTTGGTATACTAATTATAAATTTCTATCCATTTTTGTTAGTATAAGGCAGCTATATACCTTTAGAAATTATAACTAAAGTCATGTTTTGAGAGTATAACAACAAAAAAAGAACACAAAATAGCTACATAGAACCACTGACAGAATTAGCATATGCAGAGCCTGTTTGTATGTTCATGTACTTATATGAACTTTCAGATCCCTTTGGGGCAATAGAATTGCTCAATCAAAGAAAGCAATAACCTAATAAATTGTATAGCAATACATCTAATGTAATAATACAATAAAATGATCTACATTGTACATGGAGTACAGAAGAAGTGAAGCTGGATAATAAAAATTTTCAATATTCACCCATCTATGAATAAAGTGAGACATACTACATGTGGGAACACAAGTAACCAGAGAGCATTCTCTAGTAAGACTAAATTTTATTTTCAGAATATTTGATCCCTAAGTGGTTCCACATTTAGTTTACTAAATTCTGTGATATTGGGCCCAGGGAGATTTTCATAACAGAAGGGATTATTACAGTTAGTAGAAATGTTTGCTCTTAATTGGAAATATTATGTTGGAATCTGGCATATGATTTAGTCAAATTTTGAATTTACAAATCTAATAGCCAGGCCTTGAAAGAGAATAACCTCAATCCAAATTTTGCTCACCTTTGAATCCAGTCTGAACAGCCAAACAATTTCCTGTATTTCTCCATTTCTTGCATGTCAGATTTGTTTTCCATCCTAGTTCTATTTATATAAAATGTTTCAAAAGAATATGGCTGCATATATTTTGGAATTATATACTGGTCTATATATATTTTGCTTATTAAAGTTGGCCTTCCCTCAAAAAGTTGCAATCAGATGAAGTTTTACTGAAAATGCTTATCTTTCACAGGTCCATTGTTTTTTCCATTCATGTCTTCCATTATGTAAACTACATTAAGCAAATTTAAAAAGCAAACAAATTTATATTGTTTGGAAATTTTCCAGACTAAGCATAAACAGTAAATTAAAAGAACAGAAAATGAGTGGGGAGGGAGAAGAAAGTGGAGGAAAGAAATGAGAAGGGAGCATTTCCCTTTGCTAGATTTGGATCACAGAAGAAAACGGATGCTAAGCCAGTATTTTGTGATTTGTTATGTGTAAGAGTAATGGTCTGTTACAGAAAGAGACAGTATATTTATTTATATCTTCCAATAAATGTGTTTTCCAGGAATTAACCAACTTAACTACAGGGCAGTATGTCTCCAGGCTAAACAATATATTGCACATTTCTTATTTCTAAGTTGCTAAGTATTTCAAATGGCCAAACCCCGGCTCTGAGTTAGCTGAGGGCAATAGGTAGACCTTTGAATCGGGATGTTGGTATTCATTATTTATGTTTATGGCTGATGTGGGAAGTTCTGTAATCGAGACTCCAGGGTTAATTGACTTGATGACTAGCTTGAGAGATAAATCAATCAGCCACATACAGTAGCCAGATCAACTCAAATCTATCCTACAAAATGCCCCATCTCTAACCACAAATATAATTATCTGTCACTCCTAATCATGACACTGGAACTTTAATATAATGGAATCCTGCAGTATCTTCTTTCTCTTGCACAACTTTTTTGCTCAGGCTGCATGTCAGACTCTCCCCACACAGAGACAATTTAACTAGACTTTGAGTAAATTATTTCTAAAGGAAGCAGTAAAGAAAGCCAAAGCTAATGTTGATTTCTCCAGTCAACTGCCTGTGCTCAGTTATGCTGTGGAATCATTAAAAACTGGCGATCCCAGAACTTTGCTATATTGGGTATGAAAGAGCACGTTTTCCCAGCTCTTAACCCTGTCTATCCACTAGCGCCCTTAAGACAGGACTCAGGAGATGTCCAGAAGATCGCAAAAACCATTACTGACTGACTAGCTGTGTCTGAGCAACACGCAATAAAATGACATAGTAAAAAGTTTCCGGTTCATCTGACAATGAAGTAAACTTAAACTTCAGGGGTTGCTTTAGTTTAGGTTTTTTTTTTTTAACTGAATTACTGTTTAGCAGTGTTTGTTCACTAGATAATTTACTGTATATTCGATGGATAGTTTCCAAAATTGCTACGGTCTTTTGAAATCACTTGATCTCCTTTAGAAAATACTTTTCTAAAGTACTTCCTGTTACCCTGAAGCCTTATTGATTCAATAGACATTGAAGAAAAAAAGAAGAAAGAATGGCTATGAATGGGAGTTTTAAATGTGGATTGGACCAGTGTTCAGATCATCTCCATTTTACTCTTTAGTGGAAACTGCTTACTGTCATCATAATTTTTATCACTGTAATAATTTGTTGATAAAGATCAATTGGTAACATATTAATAATGTTAACATTTATTGAGAGCATACTATATGGCAGGCACTGTGAAACCAATTTAATACTTATTATAAACTTAAGCCAACCACAGAGTGGTCATTATTTTGTTATCTTAAATTCATTTTTATCACCTCCTACTTTGTACCAGAAAAGGTTTTAAACCCCAGTGTGTGTAAAACAAAACTGACAAACTTTCACCTCCATGATGTTGTCTCTCTGTCAAAATTTGCCACTCATTATCACCATCTACTTCACTGGGAACATGGGTATGCATTCTCTCAAATGTTCTGTACTCATCTACAAACTTAGCCACTTCCCAACTTCCTTTCTTCTTCTCAAAGTCATAATTAAAAAAAAAATTTCTCCCTTCTATTTAATAAAAATACCTATGAATCATGTAGGATTAATTTAGACTGTCAGAGACCAAAAAACTCAAAGTAACAGTGAATAAAATAAACATAATGTGTATTTCTTTCTCATGTGAAGTTTGGTTGTAAGAATCCCAGGACTGGCCAGGAAGCTTCACAAAATTATTGGAACTCAGCTCCTTCAATACTGCTACTCCACCACCCATAGCATACAGCTTCCACTTGAAGATTGAAGATGGTTGCTCAAGCTCCAGCCATCTCTTCTACTTTCTAACCAGCAAAGAGGAGGGGCTTAAAGGGAAAAAAAAAAAATGTCCCTCTAACCAGACTTGCTAGAATTTTCACAGACAATATTTAGCCACATTTAGCTATAAGGAGCCTTGGTGGCACAGTAGTTAAGTGCTGGACTGCTAATCAAAAGATCAGAGGTTCCAACCCACCAGCTGCCCCATGGGAGAAAGATTCAGCGGTCTGCTTCAGTAAAGGTTTCATCTTTGAAAACCCTCTTGGGTAATTCTACTCAGTCCTATAAGGTCTATGACAATGGGGGGGGGGGTGGGGGGCAGGGGAGGAATGCTATAAGAAGAAAGCATATAAAATATTAGTTGTTATTTTTTTGTTTTCCTGAAAGCCAAATGTTCAGCTAAAAATAAGGGGTTCTATTAACAAGAACCAATTAATAATGGGTCTTAAAGGACAACTAGCAAGATCACTGGAGTCCCTGGGTGGTGCAAAGAGTTATGCGCCTGACTACTTGCCAGAAGGTTGGGGTTGGAACCAACCCAGAGTCACACTGGAAGACGGACCTGGCAGTGTGTTTCCAAAAGCCACAGCCTTGAAAACCTTGTGGAGCAGCTTTACTCTGCATACACAGGGTTGCCATGAGTTGGCACTGACTCCACAACAACAATAAGCAATATCATCCACACACTCTATCTTTGTTCTAGATTCCATCTTCCCTTCTTAGAGATTTATTCTACAAGTGTATCATGTTTACTTCTTCAGTATCAATTTCTGCCACGACCATCTCAAACTCTCTCTAACCTCCAAATACTTGATGACAAATAAATTTCTAAAATCCTCTCTGTATCACTAAGGGTTCAATCAAAGAAGCAAAATCACTATAAATATTACAGAATATGGGATTTATTCTAGGAATTCAACTCTAAACAATTGCAGAAGCTGAGGAAGAAGTCTACAAAGCTATTATTGTCCCTGAGTCTGAATTTGAGCCTGAGGATGAGCAGGAATCTGCATCTCCAGGCTCCATCACCAATTTCAACCCTAGGAATGCCCTGTAGGAGAAGCTGGCTCACTTCATCGTCAATTGCCTTATACGCCTGGCCCAGGATTCAGATAATCCATGGGAGAAAATCCAGCAGGAGCAAAATGAATCACATATTGACACACGCACACAAGGTAAGCCAACACTGCCACCCTGTGTGGCACCATGCACCAACCTTCAAAACATAAAACACTCTCATTGTCGTTTCACTTCCACCTGCCAAATCTTGTCCGAATTTATCTTAGGGTCATCAATAATCCAGAACACTTCCTCTCCAGGAAGGGAACCATTGGAAATATAGAATCTAACTAAGCTGACAAAGAACAAACCCTTAGGTGTTACTTGGGCCTCATTTTTAAAGCATGTTTCTTCAAGATTTCCTTGCTTGACTCCTAAGAATAGATTAAATATTCTCTCATATGTTCAGGACATCATATACGAAGAAAGCAAGAGGTCATTGAAAAGACAGGAAAGAAAGAAAAGACCAAGATGGATTTCATAGGAGACTCTGAAACTTGCTCTTGAATGTTGAGCAGCGAAAGCAAAAGTAAGAATTGATGAAGTAAAAGAACTGAACAGAAGATTTTGAAGGGCAGCTCGAGAAGACAAAGTATTATAATGACATGTGTAAAGAGCCGGAGATGGAAAACCAAAAGGGAAGAACGCTCTTGGCGTTTCTCAAGCTGAAAGAACTGAAGAAAAAATTCAAGCCTCAGATTGCAACAGTGAAGGATTCTATGGGGAAAATATTAGACGACACAGGAAGCATCAAAAGAAGATGGGAGGAATACACAGAGTCATTATGCCAAAAGGAATTAGTCAATTTTCAACCATTTCAAGAGGGAGCAAATGATCAGGAACCAATGGTACTGAAGGAAGAAGTCCAAGCTGCTCTGAAGGCATTGGTGAAAAACAAGGCTTCAGGAATTGATGGAATATCAATTGAGATGTTTCAACAAACAGATGCAGCGCTGGAGGTGCTCACTCGTCTATGCCAAGAATTATGGAAGACAGCTTCCTGGCCAGCTGACTGGAAGAGATCCATATTTATGCCTATTCCCAAGAAAGGTGATCCAACTGAATGTGGAAATTATAGAAAGATATCATTAATATCACACGCAAGCAAAATTTTGCTGAAGATCATTCAAAAACAGCTGCAGCAGTAATATTGACAGGGAACTGCCAGAAATTCAAGCTAGATTCAGAAGTGGATGTGGAGCCAGGGATATCATTGCTGATGTCAGATGGATCCTGGCTGAAAGCAGAGAATACCAGAAGAATGTTTACTTGTGTTTTATTGACTATGCAAAGCCATTTGACTGTATGAATCATAACAAATTTGGATAACGTTGCAAAGAACGGGAATTTCAGAACACTTAATTGTGCCCATGAGGAACCTTTACATAGATAAAGAGGCAGTTGTTCAGACAGAACAAGGGGATACTGATTGGTTGAAAGTCAGGAAAGGTGTGCGTCAGGGTTGTATTCTTTCACCATACCTATTCAATCTGTATGCCGAACAAATAATACGAGAAGCTGAACTATATGAAGAAGAACGGGGCATCAGGATTGGAGGAAGATTCATTAACAACCTGTGTTATGCACATGACACAACCTTGCTTGCTGAAAGTGAAGAGGACTTGAAGCACTTACTAATGAAGATCAAAGACCACAGCCTTCAGTATGGATTGCACCTCATAAAGAAAACAAAAATCCTCACAACTGGACCAATGAGCAACATCATGATAAACGGAGAAAAGATTGAAGTTATGAAGGATTTCATTTTACTTGCATCCACAATCAACAGCCATGGAAGTAACAGTCAAGAAATCAAAAGATGCATTGCATTGAGTGTATCTACTGCAAAGGACCTCTTCAAAGCGTTGAAGAGCAAAGATGTCACCTTGAAGACTAAGGTGCGCCTGACCCAAGCCATGGTATTTTCAATCTCATCATATGCATGTGAAAGCTGGACAATGAATAAGGAAGACCAAAGAAGAATTGACACCTTTGAATTGTGGTGTTTGCGAAGAATATTGAATGTACCATGGACTGCCAAAAGAATGAACAAATCTGTCTTAGAAGAAGTACGACCAGAATGCTCCTTAGAGGCAAGGGTGGTGAGGCTGCATCTTACATACTCTGGACATGTTGTCAGGAGGGATCAGTCCTTGGAGAAGGACATCATGCTTGGCAGAGTACAGGGTCAGCAAAAAAGAGAAGACCCTCAATGAAGTGGATTGACACATTGGCTGCAACAATGAGCTCAAGCATGACAATGATTGTGAGGATGGCGCAGGACCGGGCAGTGTTTCGTTCTGTTGTGCATAGAGTCGCTATGAGTCGGAACCAACTGGACGGTACCTAACAACAGCAACAACGACATATGTTTTTAAAGGCTACTGAGCTTATACTTATCCTAACATTTAAAAGAGGCTGTCTGCCTCTCTAATAGACAGTGATATCCCTGAAAACATGGAGTATGCCTAGTACCGAATAGGTGCTGAATACATGGATGTACATAAATAAATGAGTGTTGAATAATCCCATTCCAATCCAATGAGTGATGAATAAGTACTCATTTAATAGAACAAAAGAAGATAATCAGCCAAAAAAATAATTCTGAGTCTTGTTCCTAACACAGGGATACATAAAAATTAAGATGTCCTTACGATAAATTAAATCTAATGTAATGAGAGTAAATATCTTTATAAAGGTAAAAACAAAAGTAAGCAATTATATTAAAAATAAACCACTTTGAGGCCATATTATATTAATTCTTTTAGTAAAGCAACACAATCCATGTTTATAAGATAGGTGAAATATTAATATGAAAAATAATAACAGGTATGTGGAGTATAACAGAGGATTGGATATGATACTATTTACAAGCCTCTCCCAATGACTTTCTGGAAGAAGAGTGACAGTATATAATAAAAAGCATTTTTAAAATTTCATCTGAGTCCCTGACTGTTGATTAATAATTGATCCAAAAAACAAATTGATTAGTAAATATTCTGCTGAGATAAGGATGAATGACGGAGGAAAGCCCAATTAATCAACAAAGAACATGTACATGCAAGGAATCATAGAGCCAAAGGCCTTAGACCCTTCCTCCATTCTGAAGTAGCATTCAAACTATGAGTAAAAGAGTGGTGAGCTGTCTAGTGAATCCACAGAAGAAAAGAGAGATTTGAATGGTAGGGCTAATGTAAATGAAAAAAGGGAAATTGAAGGCACATTGGAAGTAGAGATAACTAAACTGAAGATATCAGTGTAATGAAAACATTGGCTTGGGGTAATGGACTATCAAATGCTTTAGAGAGGGTTTCTAGCATTTTTCAACAAAATGTGAGATATTACTCTTCTTACCAGAAGTCATGTGATGAGGTAAGATGGGAAGGGAGTCTTGCTGTCTGGTGTGTGTATGTGTGTGTATGTGTATGTATTAGGGGAGGGGACACTAAGGAAATTTTTGCAAACTAATATTTGCTAAGGAGATTTTCCCATCCATCCTCCACACCATTGCCTGTAACATAATATTATATATCCTTATGTGAATCAAAGAAGACATCATGTTGGTACTCCCTACCGTCTCTGAATGGATTATATCTCAACATGAAGAAGACAAAAATCCTCACAACTGTGCAAATAAGCAATATCATGATAAATGGAGACTATTAAATAAAGCCGTCAAGGATTTCGTTATACTTGGATCAACAAGCAGTGCTCATGGAAGCACCAGCCAAGAAATCAAATCACATCTTGCGTTGGGCAAATCTGCTGAAAAAGACCTCTTTAAGGTGTTAAAAGCTAAAGATGTCACTTTGAGGACTAAGGTG
Organism: Elephas maximus indicus; assembly: GCF_024166365.1. Classification (NCBI taxonomy): domain Eukaryota; kingdom Metazoa; phylum Chordata; class Mammalia; order Proboscidea; family Elephantidae; genus Elephas; species Elephas maximus. The sequence goes on along the minus strand of NC_064833.1, from coordinate 52,582,571 downwards.
CTCCTGACCCAAGCCATGGTATCTTTAATCACCTCATGTACATGCAAAGGCCGGACAATGAAAATGGAACACCAAAGAATTGATGCATTCGAATTAGGGTGTTGGTGAAGAATATTGAACAAACCACAGGCTGCCAGGAGAATGAACAAATCTGTCTTGGGGGAAGTACAGCCAGAATGCTCCTTAGAAGTGCGGATGGTGAGACGGTCTCACTTACTTTAGACACATTATCCGGAGGGTCCAATTCCTGGAGAAGGACATAATGCTAGGGAGAGGGCCAGTGAAAATAGGAAGACCCACAATGAGATGGACTGATACAGTAGCTGCATCAATGGACTCAAACATAGTAACAACTGTCAGGACCAGGCAACATTTCGTTCAGTTATAAATAGGGTCACTGTGAGTTGGAACCAACTCTGCAGAACCTAACAACAACAGTATTATTGAACGTTAAAATGCCAAGGAGTTATGGGCCCACATTTTTCCTGGGCACCGTGGTAATTTATAATTGACATTTCAAATACCCATGAGTCAATCAGAAAAGGACAAAGATAGCAAATACAGACCTTAGATAAACATATTGGCAGCTATGGTCAAGCAAAAATAAACATCAATTAATTACGAATTCCCAGTTCAAACTGTAATGACTTTCCATTGTAATTTATATCTATTTTTTGTCCTTTTTTTCCCCCCATTTCTCTCTTGGTTTAAATCTGTTATGACTATGTTTAAAAGAAAAATGTCTGAGTAGATTTATTTGGGGGGAAAACACTTAACATTTACTGTAATATTCCCGTTAAAGACAAACTACTAAAATGTAGCTCTGAAGCACTTCTTTTTGTTCTTTAGACATACATCAGTTTGCCTTTATTATTGCCTCTGATATTAGCACGAAAAATGGAAAAGTGAAACTTTTGAGTTTGGAAATGAACACAAATAAGTTTTTCGAGAAAAAGGAAGATCTCTTAGTCATCTAGTGCTGCTATAGCAGAAAGACTACAAGCGGATGGCTTTAACCAAGAGAATTTTATTCTCTCACAGTCCGGTAGGCTACAAGTCGAAATTCAGGGCATCAGCTCCAGGGGAAGGCTTTTTCTTTCTGTTGGACCTGGAGGAAGGTCCTTGTCATCAGTCTTCCCTTGGCCTGGGAGCATATCAGCGCAGGAACCTCAGGTCCAAAGGATGCGCTGTGCTCCTGGGGCTGCTTTCTTAGTGGTATGAGGTTCCCAACTCTCTGCTTGCTTCCCTTTCCTTTTTATCTTTTGAGAGTTCAAAGGTGGTGCAGGCTACACCCCAGGAAAACTCCCTTTACATTGGATCAGAAATCTGACTTGGTAAGCATGTTACAATCCCACCCTAATCCTCTTTAATGTAAAATTACAATCACAAAATGGAGGACAACCACACAATACTGGAAATCATGGCCCAGCCAAATTGATACACACATTTTTGGGGCGACATAATTTAATCCATGACAGAAGCCATTTCAACAGTCTTTTAAAAGTTGGTTTCTCCACCTTTCGCACTTAGAACAGTTTTGGAATTTATGAAACTGATTTTATTGAATTAATTTGTCTGCATGATTTTAATTAACTCTGTTTTTCAGCTTCTATATGCACAGAAACTTTTCTTTCCATAGAGTAATTTCTATTGAGAAAGACAGCAAAATGGAGGCCAATATGGCATGTTATTTGTGAATCTTAACCTAGCCCAAAGGCCTTTGGAAGTTTTTTTATGCATTGGAGTCTCATCTCCCACTACACATTTCCACAGAATAAATAAGTGGGGGCTTCAATACATTGTTTTTGTTTTAAATAATCGCCTTTATTATTTTACAGAACTAAGAGGTTTAAACAAGCATGTCAAGAAAACCCCCAAGCAAAATCAATGGATACCCTTTGCCAGAGTACCTGCCCTTCATTAGCTTTTGACACCCATATAGAAAATATTTTGAATCAAGGAAAAAAAAAAAGCAAGGGGACAAAAAGTATACTTTCCACATAAAAATTAAATTCTCAAAGCTGTTCCCTAAATATCTGTTTTCTCCCTGCAGAAGTTTCTGGACTTCATTAAACTTAATTTTTGTAAGTAAAATGAGATATTTTCAGAGACATAAAGTTCTTGAACATGAGAGTATATGAAGTATGAAACTTATAATATGTCAACACGATTTAGTTTTTGCTGGAAAAAAATTTAGTTATATTTTTATGTTTTATATTTGAAGTTAGTCAAGTATCAACCATGAGTTGATTTTAAATATTAGGTATTAAAAGTTTATAAACAAAGAACTTATCTCTTTCAACTGTGCCTCTCCTTCCACCAAACATGAGCTTAAACAGTTTTTTTTCATGCTGACCACATATTGGGCAAAGTAAATTTCTGCTACATTGGAATCACCCTGTCAAATGCTTAGCAATGAGTAAATATCAAGATGGTTTTTCATCTTTGAAAAATGAACTGTGATTTTTTTTAATGAAAAATAAATCAGATTATTTATTATACTTGACAACTACTCAGCTAAGCAACTTTTAGTGATCTCCCCAGAAAAAGAGCATTTAGGTAACTTTCTTTAAATATGACTCCCTGGTGAATTCTTTGTACTTGGCATTGTTTATAATTGTTAGTTTTTCCTCCATCTGAAAAATGGCAAAAAGTAAGTCAGTTCATTGAAGAGCTGTTGTTGTTGTTAGGTGCCATTAAGCCATAGCGAACCTATGTACAACAGAATTAAGTGCTGCCAAGTCCTGTGCCATCCTCACAATCACTGTTATGCTTAAGTCCACTGTTGCAGCCACTGCATCAGTCCATCTCATTGAGAGTCTTCCTCTGTTTCGCGACCCTCTGCTTTACCAAGCATGATGTCTTTCTCCAGGGACTGATCCTTCCTGAGAACATGTCCAAAGAATCTGAGACGTAGTCTTGCCATCCTTGTTTCCAAGGAGCATTCTGGTTGTACTACTTCCAAGACAAATTTGTTCAGTCTTTAGGCAGTCCATGGTATATTCCATATTCTTCTCCAACACCACAATTCAAAAGTGTTAATCCTTCTTCTATCTTCTTTATTCATTGTCAGCTTTAACTTGCATATGAGGCCATTGAAAACACCAAGGCTTGGGTCAGGAGCACCTTAGTCTTCAAGGCGACATCTTTGCTTTTCAACACTTTTTAAAGAGGTCTTTTGAAGAAGGTTTGCCCAAGGCAATGCGTCTTTTGATTTCTTGACTGCTGGGTGTTGACTATAGATCCAAGTAAAATTAAATCCTTGACAATTTCAGTCTTTTCCCTGTTTGTCATGATGTTGCTTATTAGTCCAGTTGTGAGGATTTCTGTTTTCTTTATGTTGAGATGTAATCCGTACTGAAGGCTGTGGTCTTTGATCTTTGTCAGTAAGTGCTTCAAGTTCTCTTCACTTTCAGCAAGCAAGGCTGTTTCATCTGCATAACACAGGTTGTTAATGAGTCTTTCTCCAATCCTGATGCCCCGTACTTCTTCATATAGTCTAGTTTCTCGGATTATTTGGTCAGCATACAGATTGAATAGGTGTGGTGAAAGGATACAACTCTGACACACACCTTTCCTGACTTTAAACCACGCAGCATCTCCTTGTTCTGTTCAAACAACTGACTCTTGATCTGTGTACAGGTTTCTCATGAGCACAATTAAGTGTTCTGGAATTCCCATTCTTCGCAATGTTATCCATAATTTGTTATGATCCACACAGTCATATGCCTTTGCATAGCCAATAAAACATGGTTACACATTTTTCCGGTATTCTCTGCTTTCAGCCAGGATCCATCTGACATCAGCAATGATATCCCTGGTTCTGCATGCTCTTCTGAATCCGGCCTGGATTTCTGGCAGTTCCCTGTCAATGCACTGCTGCAGTGGCTTTTGAATGATCTTAAGCAAAATTTTACTTGTATGTGGTATTAATGATATTGTTTGATAATTTCTACATTTGGTTGGATCACCTTTCTTGGGAATAGGCATAAAAATAGATCTCTTCCAGTCAGTTGGCCAGTAGCTGTCTTCCAAATTTCTTGGCATAGACAAGTGAGTACTTCCAGTGCTGCATCCGTTTGTTGAAACATCTCAATTGGTATTCTGTCAATTCCCGGAGTCTTGTTTTTACCAGTGCCTTCAGTGAGGCTTGGACTTCTTCCTTCAGTACCATTGGTTCCTTTCATATGGTACCTCCTGAAATGGTTGAATGTCAACGAATTCTTTTTGGTAAAATGACTTTATGTATCCCTTCCATCTGCTTTTGATACTTCCTGGATCTTTTAATATTTTCCCCATAGAATTCTTCAGTATTATAACTGGAGGCTTGAATTTTTTTATTCAGTTCTTTCAGGTTGAGAAATGCCAAGCATGTTCTTCCCTTTTGGTTTTCCAAGTCTTTGCACATGTCATTATAATACTTTACTTTGTCTTCTCGGGCCACCCTTTGAAATCTTCAGTTCAGGTCTTTTACTTTATCATTTCTTCCTTTCACTTTAGCTACTCAACATTCAAGGGAGAGTGTCAGAGTCTCTTCTGACATCCATTTGGATCTTTTCTTTCTTTCCTCTCTTTTTAATGACCTCTTGCTTTCTTCATGTATGATGTCCTTGATGTCATTCCACAATTCATCTGGACTTCGGTCATTAGTGTTCAATGGGTCAAATCTATTCTTGTGATGGTCTCTAAATTCAGGTGGGAGATACTCAAGGTCATACTTTGGCTCTTGTCAATTTTTTCTAATTTTCTTCAGTTTCAACTTGAACTTGCATATGAGCAATTGATGGTCTGTTCCACAGTCGGCCCCTGGCCTTGTTCTGACTGATGATATTGTGCTTTTCCATAGTCTCTTCCAACAGATGTAGTCGATTTGATTCTCACATATTCCATCTGGTGAGGTCGACGTGTATAGTCACTATTTATGTTGGTGAAAAAAAGTATTTGCAATAAAGAAGTCATTAGTCTTCCAAAATTCTATCATGTGATCTCCCGGCATCGTTTCTGTCACCAAGGCCCTATATACTTTCCAACTACTGATCCTTTTCATTTCTAACTTTCGCGTTCCAATCTCTAGTAATTATCAATGCAACCTGATTGCATGTTCAATCAGTTTCAGGCTGCAAAAGCTGGTAAAACCTTCAGTTTCTTCACTGTTGGCCTTAGTGGTTGGTGGGCAAATTTATTAACTAGTCTTCCTTATAGGTATACGGATATTATGTTATCACTGACAGCATCATACTTCAGGATAGGTCTTGAAATGTTCTTTTTGACGATGAGTGCAATACCATTCCTCTATTCCTCTTCAAGCTGTCATTCCCACATAGTAGACCATATGATTGCCAATTCAAAATGGCCAATACCAGTCTATTTCAGCTCACTAATACGTAGGATATCAATGTTTATGCTTTCCATTTTTTGACAACTTCTAATTTTCCTAGATTCATACTTCTTACATTCCACATTCTGATTATTAATGGATGTTTGCGGCTGTTTCTTCTCATTTTGAATCATGCCACGTCAGCAAATGAAGGTCCCAAAAGGTTAACTCCATCCACATCATTAAGATCGACTCTACTTTGAGGAGGCAGCTCTTCCCCAGCTGTCTTTTGAGTGCCTTCCAATCTGAGGGGCTCATCTTCTGGCACTATATCAAACAATGTTCCGCTGCTATTCATAAGGTTTTAACTGGCTAAATCTTTTCAGAAGTAGACTGCCAGGTCCTTCTTCCTAGTCTGTCTTAGTCTGGAAGTTCAGTTGAAACCTGTCCAGCATGGGTGATCCTGCTGATATTTGTGGCATAACTTCCAGTATCACAACAACACACAAGCCCCCACAGTACAACAAACTGACAGACACATGCGGGAAAGAGCTGTTAGCCAACTGAAATACAGTAATAGACTACTAATGGTAATTAACTAAATACTGTTTTTTTGTCTTCGCATACCTTTAGACACATTGAGTATATTGCAAAAAATGAAACAATCAGCTTAATGATTTTTTCAAAATCAACAGTCCTTGGGTGGTGCAATGGTAAACACACACGGCTGCTAATCCAAAGGCTGGCAGTTCAGCCCACCCAGTGGCAACTTGGAAGAAAGTCCTGGCAATCCGCTTCAAAATATCAGCCACTGAAACCCCTATATAGCACAGTTTCACTCTCACGTGCATGGAGGTTGCCTTGGGTCAGAATCGACTCAGCAGCAAACCACAACAAAACATTGCATAATATTTAAAGAAGTCAATGCACTAAAAACTCAAAAACTATTTTCAAAGTTGGAAATGGGATAAATTATTCAAGTATTTGCTCTATTCTTTCACAACAAGCAATAACATTTTTAAATGCAGATGGAAAAAATAGTTTTCTTCCTTTTGAATTATCAATTAAAAGTTCACATTCCTATAAGAAGTACCAGTTATAAAAAATGCCAGACATGAAAATATCTGATTGCTACGTTGCAGAAGACCATCAATGAGGCCTACGCTCTGCCTCTCCAGATATATCCTCTAAATGGCTTGCATCCACAGGTGAGAACTATCAAATCTCTGGGCATTGCCAAGGAATGGCAAATAGGTTCCAGTGCAGAGTTAAACAGGAAACACGATCTTTCCTTTGTGTGGTGATGTGCTGCTTGAGAGACAGGCCAAGAGCTATAATGCTCGTACACAGGGTAAAGACACGGGCTAGATCATGCTACAGGATTTAGAAAGCCTTCAAGGGTAAAACGGGATTTCTAAAGTAGAGGGGAAGAAGGCGTTGTAAATGAGACAGAAGTAGGGATGAAATAGCCACATGGTCAGCACAGAACAAGTAAATGGGCCAAACGAATGAGGCTCACTTACCTCTTACTGTATCACTAGGACCTGACAGACTGTTTCTATCTTCTAGAATTCACTGGGCCGAGAGTGCCACAGCTTTGGTGGCTTCTTTCTCGTGAATCTGAAGGGTGTGCTTTATCATTTGTTGAATGGCTATGCTCCATGGGTGTTACTCTGCTGCCTTTTACAAAACAGTCTTATAACCTTGAAAATTTTAAGTTTGCTATTTTTTTTTTTATTGATGAGGATGATAAGAAAAAAGCTTTCCTATTACCCTGACGGTGAATTGAAGGCCACAGAATACAGGATATACTGCCTTTCCTGCCAAACCAAAACAACCTTAAAAGAAAGGCTTCTAACCTACAGGAAAACTTTAGGATAACAAACTCCAAACGGAAAGAATCCATAGTTACTTTACAAGACCAGGGTTTTAAAGCAGCAAGTGAAAAATAAAGCTAAGGAGAGGATTTAAACTAGCCCAGGGAGACAACAGCCATATCATATATGTGTGGTAATTGAATTCGATTGGTGAGATGCTTTGAATTTGAAAAGTGCTATGTATTTTATTATGCTACGTAAGTGACTGCTGCAACTAGAGGCCAAATTAACTTTTCTGAAAGTTACTCTCCACTCAAATTAAATCTGCAACAGCACATGGGGAGACTGCTCAGCATACCCAAATGCTTTGTTGCTTTGTTCTCTCCACATGTTAGTCAATAAGCCAGTACAGAAGCACTTTGTAAACCCACCTGGAATGCCACACGAGGTAGTAAGTGCTAGGTATAACTAGTAAGAGACAAAAATGATCCTTGTTCCTCTGCAGAAACCTATAAATCTGTCTACTGGAGCAAAACTCTTTAACAACTGGGTCGCTTCAAACCCAAATAGGGATATAGAAATCATGGCTAGTGCAACTGAGTACTATCTACAATGCCTAATAATGTGTGTTGGATGTACACACATATACATTTGTCCTTTACTGAATAAATTAACAAACAAATGAATTTTCTAGCCTAAATTATGTTTTAGGTGACATAAAGCGTAATAATGAGACGGGCTTGCATTAATCAGTAAAAGCAATACTCATCCTTTCATTCTGCCCTAGTGGCAATAACAGATTCTCAGTCCAGCTTCCACAAGATGGGAAACTACCTATGTGATGATATGTCTCAGCTTCAAATCACATTTGTCAAATATTCAGAATTATAAGCGTTCACATCCTGACTAGGAATGATGATGTCGTTGTTAATTGCCATCGAGTCAATTCCAACTCATGGTGGCCCTATGTGTGTAGAGTAGAATTGCTCTATAGGGTTTTCAAGGCTGTGACATTTTGGAAGCAAATCACCTGATGGAGGAGGTAAAAAGCATTCTAACACAATGTGGAAGCTTCACTGGGGTGGCTCTATTTTATAGAAATCAGAAAATTCAGACTAGGAAAGGTATTTATGTTTCCAGATTCTTGATGTCAAGTGAAGAATCCAGAATATTCCTCACTTTTTCATGAAACCATCCTGACACCAATGGTCCTACACTCAGAAATGTCAAATCCAATCGGATAGAAAATGTCCAAATAATCACGGAATATTAAACAGCAATGGAATGAATATCAAGCAACAAAGGAGAGAGAGTGCAAAGTCACGAAAGGCTTAATCAAGAAAGCAGAACTTTGAAAGTCCTTGAAATCAGTTTAGTAAGACCTTGAATAATAAGTAAGATTTGGGTGAGCTTACACAAGGATGAACATATTCCATGTAAGTAAAACAGTTTAAAAGACCAAAAGTCTGTATTTGCTTTGCTCCTTCAGCTTCTAGTATTTTCATTAGCCCCATTCCAAAAGCCAAATCTTTATTACTCCTGCATGCCCAATTCTACGCCTCATCTACATGAAAAACCTAGCCCCCTTTTTCTTGATACCCACCAATTCCAAGAAGCTTTAGAGAGGGAATTTGGGAAAGTAAAGAATTTTCACCTTTGTGTTGAGATTTTAAAGCTAGAAGGCCCTCAGAGGTAAGCTAGTACAATCTCTTTATTTTACAAAAGAAGAAAGGTCTACAGACCAAAAGTGACATTTCCCAAATCACATGGTAGTTAGTGGCAACTCAGTCTGGAACATAAAAAAAAAAAAAAAAAGTTGTTGTCCAGTTCATTATGACTCATGATGACCCCGTGTATGTCAGAGTTGAACCGTGGTCCATAGGGTTTTCAATGGCTGAATTCTTGAAGGTGGATTGCCAGGCCTTTCTTCTGAGTTACTATAGGTGGACTCAAACTGCCAACCTTTCTATTAGTTGCTGAGCACTTAACCATTTACACCACCCAGGGACTACATCTAGAACATACATGTTCTAATATCCACTGTAGAGGGAATGTGTGATGCTGCTGTTCAGAATTCAGTGCTTGCTATATCCCAAGAACAAAGAAAATTCAATTTGTTGGTTTACTACTTCTTTTCTCATATGTATTATTAGTTATTGCATTCTGATAAAATTAATAGTATCATAATTTTATTGTACATACCAATTCCTTGCAATTGTCCCTTCTCTGGACTCAGGTATTCTTTCATCAGCATTCATTCACAAACCTGTAAATGCCTAGAGTTTTTAAACAGCAGAGATTTTCAATTCTGTTGTGGTTTCATTTCCTCCGTAGTTTTTCTATATTAACCTTGGAAATTGATATTTCAGGTTTACCCTACAGTCCCCTTATCTGCTAACTCTAAGAGGAGAGAATCACTTTATTTCCCTAGCTGTATCTCTTCATGATTTTCCCATGCCATTACCTAGAGAATTTTTAATTTTTCCCTTTGCCTTACACTATAATTTTTTAAAAAATGATATTTACTGATTTTAAGTTTTATATCATTTTTATTTTATTCTTTACATTTGCTTGTATTAATTTGCATTCTCATCACTTAGTTCTGGAATATTTCTATTTCTTCTCTGTACTTGAATTGAGTTACTATGTGGGTTATACGCCAAAAATGAAATATTTGTCTTTGGAGCATCTATTGAAAAGCTTCCATAGCTATTCATATTTACAAAGGCATTCCAAATTAATTAGGAAAGCAATTGGAGATTATGTGCCTATACTAAAGCTCCATAACTCTAGCAAGGCATGGCCTCGTTCAATGATGAGAACAACCCTACTCCAAGGAACTCCAGGGAAAACAGTACTCTGTTCTAGTAAACAACCACAGAAGCCACGAGTTGGTCTGAAGGTAGGGACCAACCACACATCATTTTCTACTTACAAAAACTATTTGGGGCAAGGATTTGAGTACTTTCACTATTTGCATCAAATTTTTCAAAGGCTTTGAGAACAGAAACATGCGCGATGAGTGACCTAGTGGGCAGCATCTCCCAGAACGTATCTTTTTGTTTCAACGTTAATGGAAATCCCCAATCTCATATCTGCAACTGATATCCAAAATGCTTAGAAAATAAAAAAAAACTCAACTCATTTTGAGGCAATAACTGTGCCATCTCAACTCATTTGAAAACAAACCCTGACTTGAACTGACATAAATTTCTTGATAGAATGTATTTATTCTACTTAACATGATCATTCATAAATTTTACTGCAGAAATATTTTATTAATGTGTTTGACTATCAGATGCTACCAGTCTCTGCTGTTGGTATTACATAACAGACATCACAGGCACTATATCCATTCTAAAATTCAAAGACATGTGAACAGTATTTTTAATTTATACAGCAATTTATCACTTTCAAGCCACTTTTACATGTATGATTCTCTCTAGTCTTGAAAATATTGAAAGTCATCTACAGTTTCAGACTAAGAAACTGAGGCACCAGATAGTTAAATGAACTCTCTAGGGTTAGAAAGCCAGTAAGTGATAGCCAGATCTTGAACTCAAGTGTAAACGAAAGTTCAATCATTTGATCAGACTTACTGAATGCCTACTATTGAGTACCTACCAAATCAAAACCCATAGACATGGAGTCAATTCTGACTCATAGTGACCCTATAGGACAAAGTAGAGCTGCCCCATAGGGTTTCCAAGGCTGTAATCTTTACAGAAGCAGACAGCCACATCCTTCTCCTGCTGAGCAGCTTGTGGGTTCAAACTGCCGACCTTTAAGTTGCAACAAAGCACTTAACCAAGGTGGCATCGGAGCCTGTTTCTTAGAGACCACTGACCCCTAATAACTTTATGAACAAAAGCCCAGAGAACACACAAGCCTTAACAATTAGTCACATAAACAAGTTACCATGTAGAAGCTTTTGAATGATATAATAAACACCTAAACCAAGAAATTTTATTTTTTTAATAAAAACAACCGTGTTATTAACTGAAACTCTTGACTGGGAAGAGGGAGAGCCAACAAAAATAGATAGTAATTTGGGGATCCTAATTTTTTTTTTAAGGGGCTAAACCTGCTGCCATCAAGTCGATTTCAACTCACAGTAACCTTACAGGACAGAGAAGAACTGCCCCATAAAGCTCCCAAAGAACTGCTGGTGGATTCAAACTGCCAACCTTTTGGTTAGCAGTTGTAGCACTTAACCACTGCGTCAGTGGTGTAGAAGTTAAGAGCTTGGCTTCTGACTGCAAGTTCTAACCCACCAGCCGCTCCTTGATAACCCTATGGGGGCAGTTCTACTCTGTTCTCATAGGGTCTCTATGAGTCGGAATTGACTCGACAGCAACGAGTATGGTGTGTATGGTAAAGGGGTAAAGATAAGAAAAATGTTCTTATTTATCTCTGGTTTATTTGTAGGAGAAGTACAATAGAGAAATTTTTTAAAAAATTAACAATTATTAATGAGCTAGCTACCTCAGCTAACATCAGTTAGATTTTAAAAAGTGGATTAAAACTGGCTTAAGTAAAAAATAAAAACAAGTAAAAAATATATATACATAAAGTAGAAAATACAAACTGTAAATTCCTAACTCTGCCACAAGCCTATTTTTTGGTTCATCCTCTATATTCCACAAAATTTAATTTAAATACCTTCAGAGAACCAAATGTTCTCTCACTATTCAATCTCCACCACTCCCTATTATTTTACATTCATTTGCTTTATCTATCAATTATTATACCTATTTATCTATATCTAAACGAACATGCCTGGCCCCTGAAGTACTTTAGTTTATGTTCCCTCAATAAAGTGTTATTGACACTTGCAAAGAACTTGAAAAGAAATGGAAAAATTGATTAAAATAATATTTTGAAGAGAATTAGGGTCACAAAAGGTTCATGGACAATAGGAAAGTATGCGAGATACTTGCATAAAAAAAAATTTTTTATAAGGTAGGTGCAATTCTCATGAAGACAGTAGTGGAGAAGAAAAGACCACATGGAAAAGGAAATAAAGTCACATGAGCCAATAAGTCTCCTCAAATAAGATGTTTCATTGAGCAGCCTCCCTATGCAAACATACTCTCTTGTGTCTGCAGAGGTATACTAGTTTAGTGCTTTCAGCCATTGGCTCTGCAAAATTTCTCTGACCTTGACTTTTATAGCATAATATTCCTTTTGTGTTTCCTTACTCCCTAGCCAGCCTTCCCATGAATTTCCCTTCTCTTTTTTTTTTATTCATATCATCAGATACTGGTACTCGGCTATTAATGTTCCACTTTAATTTTCCCTCTTCTCATCCTAATCTATACTCTCCTTTGGAAGACTTTAGTATGCCAAGAACTTGCAAATATGTATCTGCATTTTAGATCTCTTAGCCTTGCCTACTCAAAACCCTCACTTAGATCTCTCACAGGGACTTCAAATTCAAAACATCTAGAAATAAGCATATGATCTCAACATTAAAATTATTCCTCTTTAATATATTTTGCTCCAAAAATGACAGTGGCAATGATCCAACCCAAAGCCCGCGGAAACAAGCCTTACGGAACTCTTTCCCTCACCCCATACATCCAGTCACCAGACTCTGTCAAAGTGGCCTCCTAAACATGTTTACAACTACCCTCTTCTCTCTAGCCTCGTAATACCCAAACCTCCCACCTGAACTGCCACAAAGCCTCCTATATCACCTTCCCCACATCTATTTGATTAAAACCCTTTTTATCGTTGAGAAGGAAATTCAAAATTATTGGCAGTCAGCATAAAGCCTAGCAATTCCAGGCCCCTGCTTTCTTTTCCAGAATTATTTCATCCATCTTTCTCCTGCTCTCACTCCAACCATGCAGAATCTTTATCATACTATGATTGTACATCACCCAGAAATCCTGGACTTTGAGATAGAGGTAGGAACTAGATAGGACTTTGAATTGTCTTCCTGAGTATGTTATATATGTAGAAGAAGGATGCATATAGACATCTGGGAGGCAAAAGAAGTAGAGGGTGGCGGTTCTTCAGCTGAATCTCACATCCATTTTTCTTTCCTCCTTTAATAAGGAAACCCCAAACTTAGCTGAGAATATGGTTGCCCAATGAAAGACTGTATTTCTCAGATTTCTTCAAAGCTAGCCCTAGTCATGTGACTAACTTCTGGCCAAAAACCCATTGCTGTTGGGAGGATTCCAACTCATAATGACCCTATACGACAGAGTAAAACTGCTCCATAGGGTTTCCAAGGAGTGGCTGGTGGATTTGAACTGCCAACCTTTTGGTTAGTGGTTAAACTCTTAACCATCGTACCACCGGGACTCCAAATTCTGGCCCCTGGAATTAGAAAGTGATACATACAATTTCCATGTCAAACCCTTGGAGGGAAGGGGTTCATCATCCACTTCCCATTCTTCACTCTGTACCATCTGGAATGTGAATATAATGTACGAGCTGAGGCAGCCATCTTAGTCCATGTGCTAGAAGCTTTATGGTGAGGGTGGCCAGGCAACAAGTAAGAAGGCCTAGGTCCCTGAAATCACTGAGATTTCATATCAATCCTAGATTATTTACATTCAAACAATTATGGCAAAGAAAATTTCTATCTTGTTTAAACTATAACTATTTTTGCTTTCACCTAACCTAATAAAGAACTTAATAAAAAAATTAAAAATCAATAATTTTCCCATTCAGCATCAGTAGCTAAAAATTAGAGTAATTAAAGTCCTCATACATAATTACTACCAAAACGTATAAAAGTCTGGATATAAGCTTAATACAAATCACATACAGCTTTTCTGAAAATGATCAAACAAACAACAACACTATAAATCATCACCGAAAAACATCACAGGAAAATACACATCGCATTCCTGATCGGAAATACTTAAAATCAAGGACTTGGTCAAAACTAAACCCATTGCTGCCGAGACAATTCCAACTCATAGCAACCCTATAGGACACAGTAGAACTGCCCTATAGAGTTTCCAAGGAGTACCTGGTAGATTCGAACTGCTGACCTTTTGGTTAGCAGCCATAGCACTTAAGCACTATACCACCAGGGTTTCAGTCCTATTCTGTTCTATAGGATCACTAGGAGTGACTTGATGGCAATGGGTATGAACTTGGTAGTCTTTCCTAAATTAATCTACAAAGTCTTGATAAATCTCAATATAACTTGTATAATATTAACTAAATTATTTTTGTTTATGAAAAAGAAATTGTTGTTAAAATACTTAAGGGTATTTTTTTCCTGATGAAAAATAATGGGGTAATCCTACTTTCTTAGTTATTAAAAATATTGTAAAGCTATAATAACAAGACAGTGTGACACTGCTAAATGAATAAACAGGTCATTGGAAAAAGAAATGGAGTCACTGGCCTAAAAACATTTATTTGAGAATTTACTATATGAAATATGATAAAAGTAACATCAGAGTATACAGCACAAAAATTGGCAGAACTACACAGAGAAACTTTTAGCGATTCATCATCTTATTTACCTTCAAAGGAGTTCATAGACTTATAAAACAAGCACAGGAAAAACCAGTAAGGTATAGGAGATTTGAACAATAAAATTAACAAGCTCAATCTAAAGAATGTATGTGTAACTCCATATTCCAAACTCTAGAATACGCTTTCTCTTCAGTCATACATGGCACATATGAAAATCTACCTTATTCTAGGACAAAAAAACTAGTCTCCACAAAATACAGGAATTAGTATCATACAGAATTTGTTATGTGATAGTATAATGAAGCTAAAAATCTGCTAAATAAATAAATACATAGCTGGAATGGATAAGTAGCAAAGGTCCATGTATTTGTAAACTTAAATCACACTGCTGAGTAACTTACAGGGCAAAGGTGAAACCACTGTGAGACGAAACAAATACTTAGAAATAAATTATAATGAAAATGCTACCTGCCAGAACTTGCAGTGAGAAGCTAAAGTTGGACTTAGGAAATTATAATCGTGTTTACATTAAAAATAACATTGAATTTTAAATTAAAAAGAATCCAACTTGAGAACTTTGAAAATGAATGACACAATAAACCCAAAGAAAAGACCATAAATATTAGTGAAATATTTTACTAGACATTAAATTCAACATTGTTATAGCACCCTGGTGAAATAAAATTTTTATCAATGTAGTGAGCCCTCGACAACAACAAGTTTAATCCATTGACATTATGGTGATTACTATTATATTTGAATTCTTGCTACCATTCAATCTGTGCTATATATTTGCTCTGCTTTTTCTTCCTTATCGACTTACTTTGGAATTCGTATTTTTTCACTTCATGCTATTGTACTAGTTTATATTAGTTTCTCTTTTGTACTAGTAACACTATGTATCTTATTTCCATTCTTTTTAAGGATTGCCCAAGGAAATTTAAAAAGTATATTTAACGTAACAAGTCCACATTTAGCCAACATGTCTGCTCTCCTCCTGAATAAAACAAGGACCTTAAAATGCTTTAATTTAAGTCACTTTCTCTTACATGAGTGATATGTCATGTTTGTACTTTTTTTTTTTTTAACCTTACAAATTAAACATTCTTCTTCTTGGTTTTTTGTTTTTTTTTTAGCACTAAGTTAGTGTTCTAACGTAACAAGTCCACATTTAGCCAACATGTCTGCTCTCCTCCTGAATAAAACAAGGACCTTAAAATGCTTTAATTTAAGTCACTTTCTCTTACATGAGTGATATGTCATGTTTGTACTTTTTTTTTTTTTAACCTTACAAATTAAACATTCTTCTTCTTGGTTTTTTGTTTTTTTTTTTTAGCACTAAGTAAGTTACCAACCCATTTACTATCTGGAACTGGTCTCCCTCGTGTCTGCTTAGTGTCTGGTCACATGTCTAACTGAAGCTGGAGGTTTAGTCTCTCACAAAAACCCCATATACTAACAGGGGATAGGGATGTTTTCCCAAAAGGAAAAAAAAAAAAAAAAAAACCTCTAGATGCTGATACTAGAAACAGGGAGAATGAATTCTGGGCAGGCAAAAACAGCAGATGTCCACTACAGATGGCCTGGCAGAGGTGACAGAACCCCTTTCATTGCCATTCTGTATACTCTGCCTAGTGATAAGCGGAGCAGGTCTGTCACTTCTTCTCAGATTAAGCACCCAGGCTATTTTAATTTCAGGAGTTTCACAAGATGGGAAAATGGGACCATTTTGAAATGACTAAGTAGGAGTAATTTCACGAAAACCAAGACAAATGGTAAAGCAATGTTCTAGGGGAGACTGAGCAGGTCAGCCACTCATATTGGTGTGGGCTGACTTACTCCGCTTCTGCCGCCAGACAGGAAATAACAGGGTTGTTCTTGAATGAGATAGCAGAGAATTACAATTGTCTAGAAAGGGATCCAATCTGGTAGCCCTGAAGCGGTTCTGTTAGTGAATGTCTCAAGTAACAGCCCCAGCAGGCTGTGGAGAAAGTGCTGTTTACCTCCCAGGGCTCTGAGCCTCATTTCTCAGTGGGTCTGGCTGTGTGGGCTTTGCTAGCAGGGTTTGCCTGAAGAAATAGGATAATGTGATTCTAAATGTGTTGAAACACATATTCATTAGAGAGAAATAAAATTGTCTGAAAAAAAATTTTTTTTTTTTTTTTGGTAAATGGAAATTTTTGGAAACTTCAAGATATTTAGTCATGCCTGGCACTGGCCTATTATTGCTCTGCAAAAGAGCTATTAGGGAAATGATTTAAGCCCTTTTGGGTAATGAGGGTTTTGTGTCTATTTAGTGCACTTCTAACTGCATATTTAAAGACTGGGGTACTTGGTGTGATGGTGCTACAAAGCCAATGACCAAGAAAAGAGCAATAGAGACAGCACAGTCTGCTGGCTTAAGAACCCAGAAGATTCCACCACCCACCTCCGCTACCAATAGAAAGTTGTTCAGCTGCACTGTGCCAGAATTCCTCCATCTAGAGGAAGGCATAAATTACTGGTAACATAATGACAATAGTAATGTTGAACACTGGGTGTAGATATAGTATATAGATATATACATATTAATTATTTATAGTGCCCTTATGTGACTACATCAAATATGAAAATTGAATAGAAAAAAATATGTGCTACTTGATAATGTGGGATAAGAATGAAAGTATGAAGCATAATTATTAAAGGAAATGAAACATTCTACTGCTGCTAGAGAAAGGAATTGAGAAGATAAATTATGGCCATCTTATGAACAAGCCCAGAATGAAAATGTCCCAAAATTCATATCACTGAACTTTGAAGGGAACTGGCTGTACAGGTTGTCTGAGTCAATGAATTTGTCATTCCTGATATATTCATTGCATAACGGGTGTGCTTTTTAAAAGGGAGCTAATAACACAAACTTGCTTGCTGAAAGCGAAGAGGACTTGAAGCACTTACTGATAAGAACAAAGACTACAGGCTTCAGTATAGACTACACCTCAACATAAAGAAAACAAAAATCCTCACGAATGGACCAATAAGAAATGTCATGATAAAATGAGAAAATACTGAAGTTGTCAAGCATTTCATTTTCCCTTGATCCACAATCAACGCCCCTGAAAGCAGGAGTCAAGAAATAAAAGGACGTATTGCATTGGGGAAATTCATTGCAAAAGATCTCTTTAAAGTGTTTTTTTTTTTTTTAAAGCATAGATGTCACCTTGAGGACTAAGCACTGACCCAAGCCATGATATTTTCAATCACCTCATATGCATGCAAAAGCTAGACAGTGAATGAGCAAGACCGAAGAGAATTGATGCCATTGAATTATGGTGGCGGTGAAGAATATTGAATGCACCATAAACTGCCAGAAGAACGAATAAATTTGTCTTGGAAGAACTACGGCCAGAATGCTCCCAGGAAGCAAGGATGGCAAGACTTTATCTCACATACTTTTGACATGTTACCAAGAGGGACCAGTCCCTGGAGAAGGACATCATGCTTGGTAAAGTAGAGGGTCAGCAAAAGAGGGAGACCGTCAACAAGACGGATTGACACAGTGGCTGCAACAATGGGTTCAAGCATAACAACAATTGTGAGGATGGCACAGGACCAGGGAGTGTTTCATTCCGTTTTGCATAGGGTCACTATGAGTTGGAACTTACAAGACAGCACCTAACAATAACATCAACAACAAATAGCACAATGGTTGTTGCTCACCTGGCTCCTATTACTCCTTCCTCTGCTCTAATTGGCCTTAATTAGTGGCTTCTCCTCCTCTGAAGTGTGTTCTTCTCTACGCCACCTAATAACAACAACAATCTCCTCTGAACAGTTCTTAAATGTTTGGAATTTCTTCTGAGATTCCATTCTCTAGTCACTTTTCTTACTGACTCTTCCCTGAGGCTATGGCAGCCACATCCATGGTTTCTATATGGTTAGCTCCCCACTGAGTCCTCCAGATCCATGTTGCCAATTGCCTTTTTGAAACACAACCCTGGAAGACTCAAAGGTACCTCACATTCTACTTGTGTTTAATTAATCTCATAACGTACTTCCTTCTTTCTTCCCCTAACTTACTCTTCCTCTCATAACAACAACTTATTAAATAACAGCTCACTCAAACCAAATACCACCTCCCTACACATCTATTGGAAACCCTGGTGGTGTAGTGGTTAAGTGCTATGGCTGCCAACCAAAGGGTAGGCAGTTCGAATCCACCAGTCACTCCTTGGAAACTGTATGGGGCAGTTCTACTCTGTCCTATAGGGTCACTATGAGTCGGAATCGACTCAACGGCACTGGGTTTGGTTTTTTGTTTTTTTTTTTTACACATCTATTCACCCTTAAGGTCTGAAAACAAATCAAAACATACTCCTTTTTATATTTAGTAGAAACGCTTTTGACAAGGGCCTAGTTATCTTTCATTAAAGTTAACTACTTATAATCTCTTCTCTTCAGTTTATTCATTCCATTACGTCCTGTTCTTGTAAACTGCAAATCTATGTAACTACTGTTTATAAATTACTAATACCTTCCCCATAACTACAGGAAAAAAAAAAAAAAACTAAGCTCCTTAAAATGGCATACTAGGTATCTCCATCTGACCTAAGTTTTCCTCCCTCCCCTACAATTTACCAAGTGCTCTAGACAAACTTTGCTCTAGCCCTGTAAATTCAAGGTTTGTTTAGGCTGACATGCTTTTATTTATAGTGTACTACCTATCTGAGATGCCTTTCCACCTACTTTCTCTTCATGGAAAGTCTGTCCATTGTCCAATATCCATATTGAATGTGATTTCCTTCCCTATTACTCCAGAAATGGTTGATGATTGCTCCCTTGTTAGATTCACTTTCACAGTTGCTTTTATTAATCTCATGATTAATAAGTTATCATGAAGCACTGAAAATATCGTCCCTTTTTTCCCATTTTCTCTTCTACTCTAAGCTCCTTAGTGGTAGGGATAGTGTCTTATTCATCTTTTATGTATGGATACTCTCACTCAGCTCTGGGCATGGTACATAAAATTAGAAGCACAAGAGTTTGGCCAAGAATACAACCAGAAATTTCAAAAAAGTTTAAGTTATTCAAATGATCTAAGTTTATGTCTGAATTCACTAGCTACCTTGGTAATTCTGAAAAATAAATTTATATTTCTCTTAGCCTCAATTTCCTCAACTATCAAAAGAGGAGGTTGGACTACATGTCTTCTAAGGCTTTTGTTGGCACTTATACCCTATAGATCCATAATTCAGTGATGCAGAGTAGAAACTTTTTGCCTGAAAGTTTTTCATTTGGGTCAAAAATTACCATATTTCAGCAAAAGAAGACTTGATGTTGTAAAGAAGTCAACTCTCTCCAAAACAACCTTTAAATTTAATGTGATCCTAATCCTAAAATGATTTTATAATTTATTTAATCATATAAAATTTATAAAATTATTTGAATTAAAAGTGTATGTATTAATTACAATGGACAAGCAATTTTGAAACATAAGAACAAATTATGTTAGGGGTGGCACAATTTGTCCTAACAGATATCAAAATGTTTTATAAAGTTTTAATAATTTAAGCAGTGTGATATTGCCACAGCAAGAGACAAACTGATGAAACAGAATACCCATTGCCATCAAGTCATGTCTGGCTCACAGTGACCCTACAGAACAGAAAACCCAAAATTGACCAATGTATACATGAAAATGAATAAAAAGTAAGCTTCCCTAAGCAGTGATTAAAGAGTTAGCTAAAAAACACTGTTCAAAAAATTCATTACCCATATGGAAAAAAATACAATTATCTAATTATACCATGCCATATCCAAAAATATATTCTAGAAGAATTAATGTCTTAAAATATGGGGAAGAAAATTTTAAAATTATTAGAAGATAATAAACTTGCTAACACTCATAGTGCTTGCTAATGCTGGGCATTGTTCTAAATGCTACACATACGTTAATCTTTTCAATATTATTTTTTATTTTTAGTCAAATTTTAGATATGCAATTATGGCACAGAGTCCCTTGGTGGCACAATCTGTTAAGCACTTGACTACTAGGCAAAAAGTTGGCAATTTGAATCCACCCAGAGGCACCTCGGAAGACAGTCCTGGCACTCTGCTTCCAAAAGGTCACAGCCTTGAAAACCCTATGGAGCAATTCTACTCTGCACACATGGGGTCACCATAAACTGGAATCAACTTGACGGCAACTAACGACATTACGGCACGGAGAGGTTAATTAAGTTCCTAAAGGACACAGTTAATAAGGCAAAGAACCTGGATTTAAAATCAAGCACTGTTGCCTCAGAGTCTGGGCTCTTAAGTACTCTGCTGTCCATGAAAGAAGGCTTTCATTCAGAAGAACTGAAAAACTCAGATCACAAAGGGAAAGGCAGATAAATTTGACTGCATCTAAACTGAAAGCTATTTTTTTTGCAATAAGGTCAATTTTTTGTTTAAACGAACAACAGACTGGGAGAAAATACTTGTCGCATAGATAATCTGAAAAGAATTACTTTAATTTTATCTATAAATAAGGAAAAGACAAACCACCCTATCAAAAAATAGACATAGGATACAAACCTGAAATTTTAGAAAATATAATTCAAATAGCTAATTAACAAATTAAAAGACACTCAATCTCACCGGCAACAGCCAAATGAAATTAAAACAAGGAGATAACATCTTTTCTCATGAGAGTAAAAAAAAAAAAAATTAAGAAGTTGGAAAATGTCATATGTTGACAAGTTCTCCCAGTGAGGGTGGAAATTGATCAACCAACTCTGAAAGCAATTAGGCAGTATAGAAAAATCGAAGATGTGACTGCTGTAAAAAACAAAAACCAACAACTGAACTAGCAATTTCCCTTCTTAATATCTACCCCTATAAATCCAGAGAGATCACTTACACATAAAATAAAAAACTACGTATTTATTGTACATGGATTTTCACTGTCCTGTGGTTTTAACAGCATAATATTAGAAACAATCTAAGCATCTGTCAAAAGAGAGGTGGATTAATAAAAGATTGTATAAACATATAATAGAGGCTTGGTGGCACATTGTTTAAGAGCTAGAAGACTAACCAAAAGGGCAGCAGTTCCAATCCACTACCTGCTCCTCGGAAACCCTATGGGGCAGTTCTACTCTGTCCTATAGGGTCATATGAGTTGGCATGGACTCTACAGCAATGGGTGGTGGGTTTTACATATAATGAAATATATAGCAGGTAAAAGTAATGAGTTAGCTCAACATAGATAACAAAAACCATTGCTATAGAGTCGATGCCAACTCATAGTGACTCCCCATAAGGTTCCTAAGGAGCGGCTGGTGGATTGGAACTGCTGCCTTTTGGTTAGTGGCCTAGCTCTTAAGCACTGGGCCACCAGGGATCTATAACACAAATTTTTTTAATAAAAAGAACTGTTCAATGATATATAAAACATAATAGAGCTTATGTAAATTTATAAATCACATGATAAAATATTACATATTTTCTATATATACATATATGAGCATTTATAAAGTGAGTTTCAAAAGAATCAGAATTCAGAATTGCCAATACAATAATGAAGAAGAGAGTTGGAAGCTTGACACTACCTGACTTCAAGACTTACTATAAACTACAGTGATTAACAGGCAAAGGTCTAATCTCTAGAAGCTACAAGAAAATCCAACACCTCTGTAACAAAAAGACAAATAATCCAGTTACAAAATGGGCAAAGGAAATGAACAAACACTTCACCAAAGAAGACGTTCAAGCAGCCAATAAACTCAAAAGGAAATGCTCACAATCTCTAGCCATTAGAGAAATGCAGATCAAAACCACAATGAGATACCAATTCACCCCAGCATTACGCATGAATTAATAAAACAGGAAATAACAAATGTTGGAGAGGCTTCAGGGAGATCGGAATCTTATGCACGGCTGGTGGGAATGCAAAATGATACAACCTTTTTGGAAAATGATATGGTGCCTCCTTAAAAAAAAAAAATTTTTTTTTTTTTGAAGGCTAGAAATAGAAATACTATATGATCCAGCAATCCCACCCCTAGGAATATATCTTAGAGAAATAAGAGTTGTCACACGAATAGATATATGCACATCCATGCTCATCACGGCTTTATTCACAATGGCAAAAAGATGGAAACAACTTAGA
The DNA here is from genome assembly GCF_024166365.1 of Elephas maximus indicus. NCBI lineage: Eukaryota > Metazoa > Chordata > Mammalia > Proboscidea > Elephantidae > Elephas > Elephas maximus. The sequence continues at coordinate 52,559,854 of NC_064833.1, read as the reverse complement.
TGCCCATCAACAGACGAATGGATAAACAAACTGTGGTACATACACACAACAGAGTATTACACAACAATAAAAACAATGATGAATCTGTGAAGGATCTCATAACATGGATGAATCTGGAGGACATTAAGCTGCGTGAAATAATTACAAAAGGACAAGTATCGCATTACTGTAAAAACTCATGAAAAGGTTTACGCACAAAAAGAAACAATCTTTCACGCTTACAAGGGAAGGGAGGGGATGGGAAAACACTATATAGACAGTAGGTAAGTGATAACTTTGGTGAAGGGTAAGACAGTAAACAATACTGGGGAAGCCAGCACAACTTGTACAAGGCAAGGCCATGGAAGTCCCATAGACACATCCAAATTCCCTGAGGGGCCAAATTGCTGGGCTAAAGGCTATGGGAACCATGGTCTCGGGGAACATCTAGCTGAATTGGCATAACATAGTTTATAAAGAAAATATTCTACATTCTGCTTTGGTGATTAGTGTCTGGGGTCTTAAAAGCCTGTGAGCAGCCATCTAGGATACTCCACTGGTCTCACCCCTTCGGGAGCAAGGAAGAATGAAGAAAACTAAAGATACAAGGGAAAGATTAGTCCAAAGGACTAATGGACCACGTACACCACAGCTTCCACCAGACTGCGTCCAGTACAACTAGATGGTGCCCAGCTACCGCCACTGACTGCTCTGACAAGGATCACAATAGAGGGCCCCAGATAGGGCTGAAGAAAAATGTAGAACAAAATTCTAACTCAAAAAGAAAGACCAGGCTTGCTGGCCTGACAGACACTGGAGAAACCCTGAGAGTATGGTCCCAGGCACCCTTTCAGCTCAGTAATGAAGTCACTCTTGAGGTTCAACCTTCAGTCAAAGATTGGTCAGGCCCATAAAACAAAATGAGACTAAAGGGCACACCAGCACAGGGGCAAGGACTAGAAGGCAGGAGGGAACAGGAGAGCTGGTAGTAGGGAACCCAAGGTTGAGAAGGAAGAGTGTTGACATAGCATGCGGTTGTTTCTGTAAACCTTCATCTAAAGCACAATTAAAAAAAAAAAAAACTACAGTGATTAAGACAGTGTGATATTGGTGAAGGGATAAATAGATCAAGAGAACAGAATAGAATTAGACCCACAACAATATAGTCAACTGTTTTTTGACAAAGGAACAAATGTAATTCAATGGAGAAAGGATAGTCTTTTCAACAAATTGTGCTAAAACAACTGGATATGTGTATGCATATATAGATATAATGGATCTACATGCAGAGCTTAAACCTTTCACAAAAATTAATTCAAAATGTATCATAGATGTAAAAGTAAGATGCAAAACTATACAACTTCTGGGAGATAACATAGACAAAAATCCAGATGATTTTTAGTTTGACAATGACTTTTTAAATATAAAACAGAAGCACAATCCAGGGGGAAAACTGGTAAGGGGGCTTCAATAAAATTTAAAACTTCTGTTAAGAAAATGAAAAGACAAGCCACAGACTGGGAGAAAATATTCACAAAAGACATATCTGATAAGGCACTTTTTTCCAAAATATAAAAGAACTCCTGGAAGTTAATAATAAGGAAATAAACAGTTCAATTACAAAATGGATAAAAAGATCTGAAAGGATACCTCATCAAAAAAGATAACATTGTTTTTGTTGTGTGCTGTCAAATCAATTCCCACTCACAGCTACCCTATAGGAGAGAATAGAACTGCCCCATAGGATTTCCAAGGCTGTAATCCTTACAGGAACAGATCACCAGGTCTTTTCTCCCAAGGAGCAGCTGGTGGGTTCAAACCGCTGACCGTTCAGTTGACCATTGTGCCACCAGGGCTCCTTAAACATATACTGATGACAAATAAAAATATGAAAAGATGCTGAACATCACATGGCACAAGAGAATTGCAAATTGTAACAATGAGATATCACTACATACATACTGTTTTTGTTGTAAGGTGTCACTGAGTCAATTTCAACTCATAGTGATACCATGTGACAGAGTAGAACTGCCCCACAGGTTTTCTAGGCTGCAATCTTTAGAGGAGCACACCACCAAGTCTTTCTCTCAAAGAGCCACTGGATGGGTTAGAACTGCCAACCTTTGGTTAGCAGCTGAGTGCTTGACTGTTATACCACCAAGGCTCCTTGCACACCTATTAAAAAAAAATAGAATGCCTAAAATCAAAACACTGACAACACCAAAAGCTGGTGAGGATATGAGGCCACAGGAACGCTCACTCTTTGCTGGTGGGAATGTAAAACGGCACAGCCACTTTTTGTAAAACACCTTGGCAGTTTCTTACAAAGGTGAAGAAAATTTTACCATATAATCCAGCAATTGCATCCCTAGGTATTTACCCAAATTAACCGAAAATGTATGTCCACATAAAAACCTGCAAAGGAATGTTTATATCAGATTTATTCACAATTGCCAAAAAATGAAAGTAGCCAAGATATCCTTCAAGAGGTGAATGGATAAACAAACTGTGATACACCCGGGTATACAATGAAGTATAATATTCAGCAATAAAAGGATATAAGTTATCAAGCCAAAAAAGACATGTAGGCAAAGTAAATCATCTTTCTAAGTGAAAGAAGCTGGTCTGAAAAATTTACACACAGTATGATTTCAACTATATGATATTCTTGAAAAGACAAAACTATAGAAACAGCAAAAAAAATCAGTGGTTGAATGCTTTGAAGGCCAGCCTAGCAGGGGCAGGGGTTTGGGGACCATGGTTTCAGGGGGCATCTAAGTCATTTGGCATAATAAAATCTATTAAGAAAACATTCTTCTTCCCACTTTGGAGGGTGGCATTTGGGGTCTTAAATGCTAGCAAGCGGCCATCTAAGATGCATCAATTTGTCTCAACCCACCTGGAGCAAAGGAGAATGAAGAACACCAAAGACACAAGGTAATTATGAGCCCAAGAGGTAGAAAGGGCCACATAAAACAGAGACTACATTAGCCTGAGGCCAGAAGAACTAGACGGTGCCTGGCTACCACCGATGACTGTCCTGACAGGGAACACAACGGAGAGCCCCTGAGGCAGCAGGGGAGCAGTGGGATGCAGACCCCAAATTCTCATAAAAAAGACCAGACTTAATGGTCTGCCTGAGACTAGAATGACCCCAGTGGTCATGGTCTCCGTACCTTCTGTTAGCCCAAGACAGGAACCATTCCTAAAGCCAACTCTTCAGACAGGGATTGGACTGGACTATGGGATAGAAAATGATACTGGGGAAGAATGAGCTTATTGGATCAAGTAGACACATGAGACTATGTTGACATCTCCTGTCTGAAGGGGAGATGAGAGGGTAGATGGGGTCAGAAGCTGGCCAAAGGGACAAGAAAAAAGAGAGTGCAGGGAATGAGTATGCTGTCTCATTAGGGGGAGAGCAATTAGGAGTATACAGCAAGGTGTTTATAAATTTTTGTATGAGAGTCCGACTTGATTTGTAAACTTTCGTTTAAAGCACAATAAAAATTTTAAAAAGACAAAAGAAAAAAATCACTGGTTGCCAGGAGTTCAGTGGGTGAGGGAGGAGGCATGAATAGGTGGAGCACAGGGCATTTTTAGGGCAGTGAAACTATTCTGTATGATAGTGTAACAATGAATGCATGACATTATGCATTTATCAAAATCTAAAGGACTGTACAACACAAAGAATGAACCCTGAAGTATACTATGGACATTGTTGTTAGGTGCCAGCAAGTCTGTTCAAACTCATGGCAACCCTGTGTACAACAGAAGGCAACGCTGTCAGGTCCCGCTCCATCCTCACAATTGTTATGCTTGAGCCCATTGTTGCCACCCCTGTGTCAATCCACCTCGTTGAGAGTCTTCCTCTTTTCAGCTGACCCTCTACTCTACCAAGCATGGTGTCCTTCTCCAGGGATGGATCCTCCTGATAACATGCCCAAAATATGTGAGACGAAGTCTCGCCATCCTTGCTTCTGAGGAGCATTCTGGCTGTACATCTTCCAAGACTGATTTGTCTGTTCTTCTGGCAATCCATGCTGTATTCAATATTCTGCACCAACATCAAAATAATTTATCAACATTGGTTCATCCATTATACAATAAGCCACAGGAATGAAAGATATTAAAAACAAGAAAAATAGTGGACAGCAGAGAGGTGAATAAATAGGAACTCTCAGTACTTTCTGCTCAATTTTTCTGTAAACCTAAAATTTCTCTAAAAAATTAGATCTATTAAAAAACTGGACTTGAAACAGTATATACCAAAGCTATAATGTGATTATATCAAAACAAAAAAAGAAGTGAATAGGTGGAAGCTCGCCATCTGTATCTGTAAGGTTATAATATTTTTGAAGACAATGTATGTATATAATATTTATGTCATTTGAAAATTATATTAAAAAAAGTAATTATTTCACAGATAACATTATAGAAATCTAGAAATTTTAAGAACCTCCAAAGTTAAATTTCAACAACCATCTTGATGCAAATTATTTCAATGCTGAGAGAATCAAGTAGGAAGAAGAAGGAGATAAAAAAACTTAAATATATTTTAAAATTCTATGACAAGGAAGTGTTATTAAATTACATTTTGAGCCACAGAAATGCTATTACAGATATAAAAGCAATCTCTGTAACTACAGGAGAAATACATACCCACTAACCCTTTGCTGTAGACTTGATTCTGACCCTTAGTGACCCTAGAGGACAGAGTAGAACTGCCCCATAGGGTTTCCAAGGATTGGCTGGTGGATTTGAACTGCCAACCTTCTGGTGATAAACTGCTAGGATTTCTGCTTTTTTTATTTTGTATTCTTTGGAATAAGCATAAAAAACTGATAAGATGGTCAATTAAAAGAAGTATAAAAAAGTAGCATTCAGGAAGATAGCCTAATAATATTGCCGCTACTTCCGTGTGTACTCAGCTCTAGGACTTGCTATCTGAAATTATATATATATATATATCGCATATTATAAAGAAAAACTCACTCTCTCTCCGTGCATAATATCCTGAAATAGACATAAGAGAAGAAAGGCAAATTTCCTTTTCTAATCTATTTTTAAAATTTTAATTTGCAAGGTCCGTGTATTTATTTTAACATAGATACCATGTATAATTAACTCATCAATTCAACCTACTATTTTCAGTCTTAAAATCTACAGTCTTAAGTATAATTTTATTACAATCAATGTATGATTCACTCATTCTTGAAAAACAAGAGGCATGATATCTTTTCCTCAAATAACCTCATAGAGAGTCTGCGGTAGGTCATTAAGCTTTTCCCATGGCTGGGATCCATACCAGTTCAGTGTTTCTTGGTTAACATCTTTGCAGTCCTCTCTCTGGGTTAAAGCAGAGAGTAGAGCATTTCTTCTCCCCTACACTGGAGGTAAGTTTCTAAAGTCAGTCTTCCCATTTGGACTTTAGCTTGTATCGCTTCCATATCGTTCAGGGACGCGATGTTATTAATCATCTCTTCTTTCTCTCCTATCAGTTCAGTTAATCTATACAAATGTATCTCAAATAATGTCTCTCTGTGCTGTGATATTCTCCTTCAATTAACTTTCTCTTTTGATTCCCAGAACACATCCTGAAACATGCTTCTTCTCACTGTCTCCATTTCCTTCTTTTTCCTTCACTCTTCAAATCTCCTCAATATGACTTTCCCTCTTTGCTTAACTTTGTTTCCCTGGTGATCTTTGTTCCACTTATTCCATTGTCAAGGTCATCAGTGATTTTCCTGGCACTAAATCCGATGGACATTTTTCAGTACTATTTGACCTTTCTCCCAGGTGTGCGGGACACTATTGGCCACTATTTCCTGCTTGGTGATGATCATCAGCATCATGATTAGCTAACAATTCTTAAATGATTATCATGGGCCAGGCCCTAGTCTAATTCATTAAATACTTACAGCAACCCTATGAGATATGCACTGTTATCATTCCCATTTTACAAAACACAAAATTGAGGCAAAAAAAAAAAAAGGTCCATGGTTTCAGGGGACATCTAAGTCAATTGGCATAATAAAATCTATTAAGAAAACATTCTGCATCCCACTTTGGAGAATGGCATCTGGGGTCTTAAATGCTAGCAAGCAGCCATCTAAGATGCATCAATAGGTCTCAACCCACTTGAATCAAAGGAGAATGAAGAACACCAAGGACACAAGGCGATTACGAGCCCAAGAGACAGAAAGGGCCACATCAACCAGAGACTGCATCAGCCTGAGGCCAGAAGAACTAGATGGTACTCAGCTACAAACGATGACTGCCCTGACAGGGAACAAAACAGAGAATCCCTGAAGGAGCAGGAGAGCAGTGGGATGCAGACCCCAAATTCTCATAAAAAGACCAAACTTAATGGCCTGACTGAGACTGGAGGGACCCCGGTGGTCATGGCCCCCAGACCTTCTATTAGCCCAGGACAGGAACCATTCCCAAAGCCAACTCTTCAGACAGGGATTGGACTGGACAATGGGTTGGAGAGGGATGCTGGTGAAGAGTGAGCTTCTTGAATCGGGTGGACACTTGAGACTATGTTGACATCTCCTGCCTGGAGGGGAGATGAGAGGGTGGAGGGGGTTAGAAGCTGGCAAAATGGACATGAAAAGAGAGAGTGGAGGGAGGGAGCAGACTGTCTCATTAGGGGGAGAGCAAATGGGAGTATGTAGCAAGGTGTATATAAGTTTTTGTGTGAGATACTGACCTAATTTGTAAACTTTCATTTAAAGCACAATAAAAATTAAGAAAAAAAAAAAGGTCCCATAGAGCTAATAAACATCAAAGTCGTTCTTTACGCTATCTAGATCTGACTCCAGATCAGCATTCTTAAATCACCATACTAGACTACCTCCCAGCAAATAGATTGAGCTAGTTTATTACTTATTCCAAATTGATAACCCAGACCCAAAAACTGGGTTAATTTATCAATAATTTAAAAGCAATTAAAATCGATTCATTAAATGAATTTTTAAAAAGCCATAGACTGGAAGAAAATATTTGCAAAAGCATCTGATAAAGGACTTGTATCTACAGTATACGAAGAACCTTTAAAACTAAACGATAAAAAATTAAAAAAAAAAACCCAACTACAAAATGGGCAAAAGATCTGAGAGGACACCTCAGCAAAGAAGACATAATGATAGCAAATAAGGATATGAAAAGATGCTCAACATCATATGTCATCGTTGTTGTTGTTAGGTGCCATCAAGTTGGTTCTCACTCATGCCGGCCCTGTGTAGGACAGAACAAAACACCACCCAGTTCTGTGCCATCCTCACAGCCGTTATGCTTGAGCCCGTTGTTGCAGCCACTGTGTCAATACGTCTCATTTAGGGTCTTCCTCTTTTTCTCAGACCCTCTACTTTACCAAGCATGATGTCCTTCTCCAGGGACCGGTCCCTTCTGATAACACATCCAAAGTATATGTGATGTAATCTTGCCATCTTTGCTTCTAAGGAGCATTCCGGTTGTGCTTCTTCCAAGACAGATTTTTTCGTTCTTTTGGCAATCCATGGTACATTCAATATTCTTCGCCAACACCACAATTCAAAGGCAATTGAAATTCAATTCAATTCTTCTCAGAGAACCACAAATTTAAACAATAAGATACCACTTCACTATTGCTAGTTGCCATTGAGTTAGCTCCTACTCATGGTAAATTCGCGTGCAACAGAACAAAATGTTGCCTAGTCCTGTGCCATCTTCATAATTGTTGGTATGTTTGAATCCATCTTTGAAGCTATTGTGTTTTATCTTCCAAACTAGAGGTCTCATCTTCCAGCACTGTACATTTTTCTGTTGTAATACGTAAGGTTTTCATTGGCTAATTTTCAACAGTACATCACCAGGTCTTTACTCCTAGGCTGTCTTAGTCTGGAAGTGCCACTGAAACCTGCCCACTGTGAGTTACCCTGCTGGCATTTGAAATACCGGTGGTATAGCTCCCATTATCTTAGTAACATGTAAGCCACCATAATACAACAAACAGGATAGACAGGGGGTAGACACACCTATTAGAATGGCTAAATTCCAAAACACTGACAACACCAAATCCTGGTGAGTATGTATATGAACAGGGAATGCAAAATGGTACAGCTACTTTAAAGAAAACAGTTTCGTAGTTTCTTGCAAAGAAAAACGTAAGTTTATCAAATGATCTAGCAATTGTACTCCTTGGTATTTACACAAAATAACCTGAAAACTTAATGTCTACACAAAAATCCTGCACACAAATGTTTACATCAATGTATTCATAATTGCCCCAAATTGGGAGCAATCAAGTAGTCCCTCAATAAGTGGAAGGATAAACTTACTGTGGTATATCCATAAAATGAAATATATTATTCAGTGATAAAAATAAATGAGGTTATTAAGTCACAAAAAAGACATGGAGGAAACACAAATACATATTGCAAAGGGAAAGACGCTAGTCTAAAGAGACTACAAACTGTATTATTCCAACTATATCACCTTCTGGAAAATGCAGAACTATAGAGACAGTAAAAAGATTGGTGGTTGCAGGGGATTCAAGGGCGAGGAATAAATAAGTGGGGCACAGGGCATTTTTAGGTTGGTGAAACTATTCTGCATGATACTGTAATGAATATGTGACATTACCCATTTGTCAAAATCCATAGGACTATACAACACAAATATAATGTAAACTCTGGGCTTGAGTTAATAAGAATGAATTGATATTTTTTCATCAGTTGTAACAAATGAACCACAGGAAAGCAAGATGTTAATACTACGAGAAGCAGTGCAAGAGGGGGAGAGGAGTGTATGTGAACTCCCTGTAGTTTCTGCACAATTGTTATGTATACCTAAAACTGCTCTAAAAAATAAAACCTATTTACATTTTAAAAATCGACTTAATCAGATTTTCTATACAAAGTTGTATTAAGATAGGTCTAGTGTTTTTCATTGATCAATTCTGATCAAATCAAACACTGATATTTAATGAACTGAATTATTCTTAAGAATTATGAGATCTATTCAGCCATGGACTATCCCACTTTTCCCTCAAGGTTTACAGCAGCATTAAATGGTGCTCAGCATTATATCCAGCAGTTTCATGGAAGGAGATATATGTTTTTAGGATCCAGTATTTGGCCACAAAGCACAGAAATACGATTTTTGGTCAAGAACTATATTTTCACCCAAAATTTCTGGTGATCATTGTTCACATATAGCTCAGTTTCTCTTGAAATTGAGTCATACTGATAGGGGAGACACTTTATAATTTAAAAATATCACAGTGAGTTGATACACTCCACCAATGATTACGTTCTACTAGTTAATGTGGAATAATTATATAATTGCATGTATGTTCATTTATATATTTTCATTTATTCAACAAATAATTATTGACTGCCTACTCTTTTTTTTTTTTTTTACTCTGCTCAGCGCTGCATACACACACACTCACAAAGAGAGGTTTGTGCAATCTCAGGAGATCCTCAGACAACCCTTGACACATGATAAACATAACTGATCTTAAGGGAAAAAAAAATCAAATTTATACGGAATTGAGGCTCAGAGAAGTTAAATGACTGTTCAAACGTGAAAGCTCCACATCAGCAATGCCAAAGTCATTCTTCCCTCGGGTAAATTCAAATGTTAAATTTCTGACCTCTCATTCTAATCTCATTCTCATTAGGAATTCTCATTAATAATTTCAAATGTAGGATTATGTGTCTGAGAAAAGGTGGACTCCTTGAACATTATTCTGAGTTGGGGAGGGCGGGTATGAGGGAAGAAGGTTTATACCCAGATACACGAAATAATAAATTAGAAGTACCACCAAGGCACACATATCATTTATGTGTAGCCACATAATCTCTCCCAGGAATGTTGAAATTCAAATTGTATTATAACTATCCTTATCCGCCTTCCCAACAACAATACAGGAAGGATGAGGAAGGGTAAAAGCCATTTGATTTTTTTTTTTTTTTGTCTTATATTGTCTTTTAGACCCAAGCTTTATTAAACACAGTATCAACATAAATGTTACGATTTTCCATTAGGATCAAGATGTTGTTCATAGATAATAATAAACACTACCTTTCTAGAATCCTCCAATATTAGTGTTAGAACTTTACAACTTAGCTGAGTTATAGGTTTTAGTCAGAACTAGTGAAAAATTTTAGGATACAATAATATAAGAAAGACCAGAAAAAAATTAAAGTTACTTATTCAGCAAGAAGCAACTCAATATGAAATATTGAGGATGATATTTTTTAATTTTTCTTTCTTTTTTGAAAGTGAGTTCAAGAGATGAATTGCTTATAAAATCATAATGATTAAGATGTCAAAATTTTATATATACGTTTCATTGTGGCCTTTGACTTGGAGAGATGACTAAAGCCTCAGAAGTGCAATTTTTTTTTCCTTCATTGAGGTATAACATACATATACTTGGTGTACAGCTTGATGAATGTCTATACCCATGAAACCAGTACCCAGAACAAGATTCAAAACACTACTAGTGCCCCTTCATAGACAATATCCTTTCCCCTAGAGGTAACCAAGTCATCCCAATGACTTCTATAGCCATAAATTTGGTATGACACATCTGTCAGTTTGTCATACTGCAGTGGCTTGTGTGTTACTGTGGTGCTGGAAGTTATACCACCCATATTCAAATACCAGAAGGGTCATCCATGGTGAGCAGATTTCCACAGAGTTTTCAGATTAAGACAGACTAGGAAGAAGGACTTGGCAATCTACTTCTGAAACAACTGGCCAGTGAAAACCTTATGAATAGCAGCAGAACACTGTCTGGTGTAGTGGCAGAAGATGAGCACCTCAGGTTGGAAGGCAATCAAAGAACAACTGAGGAAAAGCTGCCTCCTCAAAGCAGTCAGCCTTGATGATGTGGATATTCACTGGCTGAGGCAGCATGATTCAAAATCATGTTCAACTCCCACTCATGATAAAAACTCTCAGCAAAATAGGAATAGAAGGATAATTCCTCAACATAATAAAGGGCATTTATACAAAACTACAAAACCAGGTGCTTCTTGGAACTCTATGGGACAGTTCTACTCTGTCCTGTAAGGACACTATGAGTCGGAATCAACTCGATGGCAGCAGGTATACAAAGCCAATAGCTAACATCATCCTAAATGGAGAGATCCTGAAAGCATTCCCCTTGAGATCGAGAACCAGACAAGGATGCCCTTTATCATTGCTCTTATTCAACATTGTGCTAGAGGTCCTAGCCAGAGCAATTAGGCTAGATAAAGAAATAAAGGGAATCCAGATTGGCAAGGAAGAAGTAAAATTATTTGCAGATGAAATGATCTTATACACAGAGAACCCTAAGGAATCCTAAGAAAACTACTGAAACTAAAAAAAGAGTGAGGCACAGTATCACGATACAAGATAAACATACAAAAATTAATTGGATTCCTCCACACCAACAAAAAGAACATCAAAGAGGAAATCACCAAATCAATACCATTTACCGTAGTCCCCAAGAAAATAAAATACTTAGGAATAAATCTTACCTGAGATGTAAAATACTTATACAAAGCAAACTACAAAACACTTTTGCAAGAAACCAAAAGAGACCTACATAAGTGGAAAAACATACCTTGCTCATGGACAGGAAGACTTAACACTATAAAAATGTTTATTTTACCAAAAGCGATCTATAGATTTAATGCAATTCTGATCCAAATCCCAACGACACTCTTTAATGAGATGGAGAAGCAAATCACCATATGGAAGGGAAAGAGTGCCCAGATAAGTAAAGCATTACTGAAAAAGAAGAACAAAGTGGGAGGCCTCACTCTACCTGATTTTAGAACCTATTATACCACCACAGTAGTCATAACAGCCTGGTACTGGTAAAACAACAGATACATAGAAACCAATGGAACAGCATTGAGAATCCAGACATAAATCCATCCACATATGAGCAGTTGATATTTGACAAAGGCCCCAAAACAGTTAAATGGGGGAAAGACAGTCTTTTTAACAAATGGTGCTGGCATAATTGGATATCCATCTGCAAAAAAAAAGTGAGACAAGACCCATACCTCACTCCATGCACAAAAACTAACTCAAAACGGATCAAAGAACTAAATATAAAATCTAAAACTATAAAGATCATGGAAGAAAAAATAGAGACAATGTTAGAAGCCCTAATACATGGCATAAACCGTATAAAAACATTACTAACAATGCAGAAGAAAAACTAGATAACTGGGAGCTCCTAAAAATCAAACACCTATGCTCATCCAAAGACTTCACCAAAAGAGTAAAAAGGCTAAATACAGACTGGGAAAGTTTTTAGCTATGACATTTCCGATCAGTGCCTGATCTCTAAAATCTGCATGATACTGCAAAAACTCAACTACAAAAAGACAAATAACCCAGTTCATAAATGGGCAAAAGATATGAACAGACACTTCAGTAAAGAAGACATTCAGGTAGCTAACAGATACATGAGGAAATGCTCACGATCCTTAGCCATTAGGGAAATGCAAATCAAAACCACAATGAGATTCCATCTCACTCCAACAAGGCTGGCATTAATCCAAAAAATACAAAACAATAAATGTTGGAGAGGCTGTGGAGAGATTAGAGCACTTATACACGGCTGGTGGGAATGTAAATTGGTACAACCACTTTGGAAATGGATTTGGCACTTCCTTAAAAAGCTAGAACTACCATACAATCCAGCAATCCCACTCCTTGGAATATATCCTAGGGAAATAAGAGCCTTTACACGAACAGATGAAAGCACATCCAAGTTCATGGCAGCACTGTTTACAACAGCAAAAAGATGGAAGCAACCAAGGTGCCCATCAAAGGATAAATGGATAAATAAATTATGGTATATTCACACAATGTAATACTACGCATCAGATAAAGAACAACGATGAATCCGTGAAACATTTCATAACATGAAGGAAACTAGAATGCATTATGCTGAGTGAAATTAGTCAGTTGCAAAAGGACAAATATTGTATAAGACCACTATTTTAAGAACTCGAGAAATAGTTTAAACACAGAAGAAAATATTCGTTGATGGTTACGAGAGAGGGGAGGGAGGGAGAGTGGGAGAGGGGTACTCACTAATTAGATAGTAGATAAGAACTACTTTAGGTGATGAGAAAAACAACACACAATACAGGCAAGGTCAGCACAACTGGACTAAACCAAAAGCAAAGAAGTATTTCCTGAATAAACTCAACGCTTCAAAGGCCAGCGTAGCAGGGGCAGGGGTCTGGGGACCATGGTTTCAGGGGACATCTAAGTCAATTGGCATAATAAAATCTATTAAGAAAACATTCTGCATCACACTTTGGAGAATGGCATCTGGGTCTTAGACACTAGTAAGCTGCCATCTAAGATGCATCGATTGATCTTAACCCACCTGGACCAAAGGAGAATGAAGAACATCAAAGACACAAGGTAATTACGAGCCCAAGAGACAAAAAGGGCCACATAAACCAGAGACTACATCAGCCTGAGACCAGAAGAGCTAGATGGTGCCCAGGTACAACCAATGACTGCCCTGACAGGGAACACAAGAAAGGATCCCTGAGGGAGCAGGAGAGCAGTGGGATGCAGACCCCAAATTCTCATAAAAAGACCAGACTTAATGGTCTGACTGAGACTAGAGGGACCCCGGTGGTCACAGCCCCCCAGACCTTCTGTCAGACCAGGAATGGAACTATTCCCAAAGCTGACTCTTCAGACAGGGATTGGACTGGACAATGGACTGGAGAGGGATGCTGGTGAGGAGTAAGCTTCTTGGATCAGGTGGACACGTGAGACTATGTTGGCATCTCCTCCCTGGACGGGAGATGAGAGGATAGAGGGGGTTAGAAGCTGGTGAAATGGGCACAAAAAGAGGGAGCAGAGGGAAGGAGCAGGCTGTCTCCCTAGGAGGAGAGCAATTGGGAGTATCTAGCAGGTGTACATAAGTTTTTGTGTGAGAGACGGACTTGATTTGTAAACTTTCACTTAAAGCATGATAAAAATAAAAAAAAAAAACACTGTAAACTATTAAAAAAAGAAAATTATTGACAACCTCTTCTAGAGATTCCAGGTGAGAGTGATTTCACTCCTGGGAAATTATAAAATCTGGCTTGACAACCCATAAACATGTGTTTTCCATAACCTGTTTATTTGATCATCTAAACTCTTTATCTCAGTGGAAAACATCTCCCAATTGTGCATTAAAATTTCTTGTTTACTAAGTAAAACCAGGCCTCATCGCTTCCAGAAATGTCTTTGCAGGGATCTGGGGTTTTCATCTTTGATTTCTGTTTATGAAATCTGACCCTGATGGAATCCCAATGGACTAGTGTATTATTTACTAGAATATATTGAAATCATTATACATGATCACAGGAATTTTTCATCCAAGCCCCTTTTCAGTGCCAACTACTTGCCAAAGTATTGAGAAGTGCAGGTCCCAGTGCCCATTCATTTCTCAGACTACACCAAATACCTTGAGTAGTAAAACCAAACACATTGCTGCCTATAAAAAAATAGGACTTTCTAATTAGGAAGGGATTTGTCTAAAGATCTTTTAGATGACCTGATTTTATGACTAACACCAAGCATTCAATTTCCTCATTTTCCTTATCCACAAGAGAGAAATAGAACATTGCTGTGAGGATTACCTTAGGTCATGTTTTAATGCAGAGTGACAAAGAGGAGTTGATATTTCTGGGCGACAGGGAGACATACTCCTGGATGATTTGATGGGCATCTGCCTACCAGCCTCTAGGCACCTACTTCTCCAATTTGTTCTTCAACCAAATTTAAATTATTTTATCTGGTCATAGGTAATGAAAATTTAGAATGTTAATTATGTGAGTGAAAGAATTTCATTCTATTTTTCTTTTTACAAATATACTGCAGCATCACAAGGAATGAAAATGTTACATCCTGACCTTCCTATCAGCTACCATATGAAGTCTCCAATAACTGTGACTCTATCTTGTCTGTGACAATATTCAGTAGCACTGATTTATGTGACAAATCACCTTGCTCTGTTGAAAAGACTAAACTTCTAATAATCATGATCCCAGAAAGTTCTTGATTCTCTCTTCCACCATCACCACTACCACCACCTCCACCAAGAGGATAATAGCTAAAACCTCGCTTTCTTTTCTTAGTAGCTGAAATCTATAATGTAAGAATATTCGTGGTTTCTTTCTTTGCTTCATCCCCTAAATTCAATCACCATTATGGTCTTCAATTTTATCTCCAAATTATGCTTTGAATTTGCTTCTTTCCATTTACGCTAGGGACTAGGACATGAAGATTCAAAACTCATCGGTTCCTGCTTCCACTCAGTCTTTCCATGTTCAATTAGATTGCCCACTACACACACGAAAGGGCATCGTTCCCATAACTGACGCTGTAGATTTATTATTACACTTTTTCTGCAGATGGAAATAAGGTGTTTTATTCCAACAAAATCTGCATAGTACAATTTCCTGACAGACAAAAGCATCTTAAGAAATGGACATTGTTTTCTAATTTTCACAAAGGCGCTGTACGGAATGGCAGCATTTCCATTTCCTCCCTTGTCCTGCCTAGAATCCTGCTTCCACAGCAAACCAGAGTGACCTTTTAAAAACAGATGTAAGATTACCTTAACCCTCTGCTTAAAGCTCTTCTATGACTTCTCATTACAATCTGAATAAAGTTCCAATTCTCAACCATTGCTTCACAGACCTTATAGAACCTATTTGTACAAACTCATCTCAAATCTTTCCCTGACATGTTCACCACACTCCAGCGAGACTGACTTCTCTTTATTTCCTAGAATATGAAGCACTTTCCCCCTTCAAGACCTATGCACATGCAGCTTATTCTGCCTGAAAAAATCATTTTCCCTTATCTTCACGTGGCTGGATCTCTTTCGCCTTTTTCATCTTAGTTCAAATATGACCTCCTCATTAAGGTTGTAAATTATTAACTTATCTAATATTTCTTTCCCTTCCTAGTTACTCTATCTTATCACTTTACATATTTACTTCATATAATTTTTTGTAATCCACAATCATTTTGTTTAGTTTTCATCTTTTAATCTGTGGTCTTCTTCCAAAAGAATGTTAACCCCCTGTAGCCAGAAATGCTTACAGCTATTTTCAGCATCAAAAAATGTTGTTAGGCACATAGTAGGCACATACTAATTTTTTTTTTTTAATTTTTCTACTTCCATTTGGTCTTTTTGGTCGCCAACTCTAAGCACAGATTGATATGTCATTTGTGTATCAAAAAGTAGCCCTAGTAGCTCAATGGTTAAAGCACTCAGCTGGTAACCAAAAGATTGGTGGTTCGAACCCATAAGCCTCTCAGTGGGAAAAACATGTGGCAGTCTGCTTCTGCACATATTTATAGCCTTAAAAACCCTATGGGGCAGTTCTACTCTGCCCTGTAGGGTTGCTATGAGTCAGAATCAACTTGACTGCAATGGGTTTTTGCTTTCTGTGTTTCAAAACATACAGTTATTGTCTAATTATATTTTTTTACTCTATTATAAGTATCTGACTAGGCCCTAGCAAGACAATAAAAAGCAAAATATGGTTTATAATGATATATTATTTTACTTTTCTCTATATTAAATTATTGAGAACTATATTAATAGAGATAGATAGAAAAGAAACAGAATAAACTTCTAGATTACGAGCAGTAAAAAATAAACAGTTCTCTCTCCATCCTCCACCTGCTGAAATGATTTACATTATAAGGATCCCAGGATGAATAATCCGTTAAGCAAAATGGACAGTAGGAAAGAAAACACTGATATAAAGAATATGGTGATTACTCCAAATTACCGTATGTCCTATTCCCAAAAAATACCCTAATAAGCATGTCTGAGATAGGCAAATTGAGACCTCCAAAAATAGGTGGCAAATATGGCAAAAAAAAAAAAATTAAATATAAACATACATATAATGACATAATATGTAAAAGTATACATATACATAAATATACACATATGTATGACAGTAAATTGAATTTTAGAATAATTTTCAAAATGAACAATCTTTTAATTAAAGTCTATTCTTTAAGCTTATTTATTAAAACCAATAGTAGCAGAGCTTATGACCATGATTGTTTTGGACCTGGCTATCTATCAAAAAACAATGAAAAAATCTGCTTCCTATGATCTACAGGAGGGAAAGCAAAAAAAGTTGTCATGTTCTCCATGTAAAGACTGAACGAAAAGTATATAAATTTAAAGAAGCATTTTTAGAAAAGTATCTCATCTTTTTCTCACTTTTAGTCACCAAAAAAAAAGGGGGAGGGGAGTGAAGTAAAGCATAGCCGCTTTGTAAATAACATGGATTTAATATTTTCTGTGTAAAAAATTATATACCCTACTATGTTAAAAAAAAAAAAAAAAAAAAAAGTAGATACCACAGCATTGCATGGGAAATACTAGAATTGGATCTTTGCTTTCATGTTGCTTCAAATACCTAAGGAAACACAACTTTCCTATGATCTTATCACCTCCTGAACCACATTGTAGTTCCATCTATACACATTTTAACCATCATTAAAAATTAATATCTTAGTTTCAAAATTAAACAGACCAGATTACGTATAAATCAATGTTGTCAATTGCATTGTATTTCCCAAAAAGATATATAAAGTCTTAACCCCTGTATCTGTGAACATTACCATGTTTAGAAACTGGGTCTTTGCAGATGCTCTTAGTTAACATAAGGTCATATTAAAGTGGGTCCTCAACTAATCTGAGTGTGGTCTTATAAAGAAAGAAGACACAGATGCAGATAGAAGGGAAGACAGCAGATTGGAGTACATGTTTATAACAACTTTATTCACAATTGCCAAAAGATGGCAACAATCCAAGTATACTTCAACAAACAAATGAATAAACAAACTGTGGTAGATCCATACAATGGAATGCTTCTCAGTAATAACAAGGCCAAAATGATTGAAACACACAGCAATATGGATGAATAGCAGATGCATGATGCAAAGTGAAAGAAACCAGACTCAAAAGGCTACATAGTGTATAATTCCATTTAGATGACATTCTGGAAAGGTAAAACAATAAGTATGGAAAACAGATCAATGGTTACTAGGGGTTCTGAGGTGGAAAGAGGGTCTCTCTATATAGGGTTCCACAGAGGAACTTTGGGTCATGAAACTATTCTGTACGAAAGTGTGGTAGTGGACATACGACTCTGCATTTTTCAAAACCGATAGAAATATCTGTTTAAAATCTGCTTTTCTTTTGAACAAAATGATTATTGATAGCGACAGAACGCTGAAAAGTGAATAAGTCCATAAACACATACACACACATAACATAATTTTATGTACATATTTGAATTCAAATCATTTTAAAAATTCTAAATATTAAATAAGTTTTTAAGCAGTACTTTCTTACATCTCCAGATTTGATTTGATACTTTTATAACTTATGCTGAAATCATTTTTGTAATCATTTTCCTTCTGGAGCTCATTCTCAGTTCAAAGCTTTTACATAAGTTTGGTATCATAAGTCCTTTTTTTTTTTTTTTGGTTTTCCATAAGTTGTTCAGTACGAAGGATGCACCTTAATTCTCTGGTAATGTATTATGACTACTATAAACTTTTTGTTCAACTACTTTTTTTTCAGAACTCTGAGTCTAATCTCTACCTGTCTCGCCAAAAGGAATGAATGAGTTATTTGAGAAAGAGACATATTTTCTTCTATCTAGTCTCTGCCTCTTTTTTAGTCTCTGCCTCTAATTTTCAATCCAATTAAGTAAGCAAATAAATAACTGAATAAATAAGCAATGCAAACCAGTTGCCACCAAGTCAATTTTCACTCATAGCGATCCTGTGTGTGTCAGAGTAGAGCTGTGCTCCATAAGGTTTTCAAAGGCTGATTTTTCAGAAGTAACTTGCCAGATGTTTCTTCTGAGGGGCCTTTAGGTAAACTCAAACCTCCAACTTTTCAACTGGCAACGAAGTGTTTTAACTGTTCGTACCACCAAGGGACTGCAAAACAAATAATAAGCCACCTAATTTTCCATCCATATTTTAAGAGCATGACAACCATTGTTTTTGTTTAATAATTATGAAAGAATTTTCCACTCTTTCCTGAATATAAAGACCTTGTCCTTATGAATGAAAGCTCTAGAGTTGCAGGCATTACTTAAAAGTTGATGTTGCACCTAGCAATCGCAAATACCCAGTGGCTTCTTTAGTTAAAGAGACAAACATGCGTGATGGAAATGTCAACAACATTTAAGGTTAATGAAGTTTTTAAACAGAAATTTAGAGTGTCCTCCAAAAATCAAT
This sequence comes from Elephas maximus indicus, assembly GCF_024166365.1. Taxonomy (NCBI): domain Eukaryota; kingdom Metazoa; phylum Chordata; class Mammalia; order Proboscidea; family Elephantidae; genus Elephas; species Elephas maximus. Next base: position 52,540,564 of record NC_064833.1, on the reverse strand, counting down.
TTACAATTAAATTAAGCCAATGTTTGAGGAGGTGGAAAATAAGAGGCATGGAAGCCTCTTTGAGCAATACCACCAGTTTCTTTCCAGTGATATTCTCTTATATAAATATGACACATCTGTACCTTTTATGAGCTTTCATTCATCGACCATTCATCGAGATTTTAATCCTTTGCAAATCTATATTCCATTAAGTTTATCTGTTCTAAATTTAAATGTTTACAGAATATTTGCTAGGACCAGCCCTAGGTCAAAATGGAAAGTTTGACTTCTTTGTCTCTGTTTTTATAATACACTCAGCAGGTGTCACCTCAGTCAGACCTAGAGAATCTCTTCATGCCTTAGCAGTCAAGGAGGGTATTTGGGCTCTCCCAGGCTTGAAAGGGAAAAACCAAGTTGCACATGCCTTTATTCTCTCTACCTTTGTTGATTGTAGCCCTTTTACACACTTTAGATTAAAAAGCATTTATTATATCTTTAAATTCAATTGTAATTTTTCTAAAGCCTAGCAATCAGGAATATTGAGCCTCATGGATATATTTAAAGAGCTGAGAAAGAAATCCCAGGGAAGAGATTAGGAGTTACTTCGGAAATATCACTGGAGTGTTATATAATTCTTGCTTATAAATTGTAAGAGATTTATGAAATTCCATGGAGACAGAATTGTTTCTGCATAAGGGCTTTATATAAGGGATGTTCACGTTTTCCACATATTTTACTGCGAGTAATGGAATGTGTACTCCGTGAAGGGTGAACATATGGGACTGAAACACTTATGTGCATGTCTGGGTGGCACGGTACTGTTTCAGAATATCAAATGAACTGGTGGAGAATGTCAAATATTTAACCCATTGTAAAAATGGATCTCTGTGCTACTTAACATGCATTGGGGGAAATTGCAAAGAAGACTTGGCTTAGGTCTTAGACTATGGAAGGAAATGTGATTCTCTGTCCAATTTTACACTTCCTAGTAAATTGCAGATTTCCTAGTAGGTTAAGGTCATGCAACATCAAAGGCCTTTTGTTCACCGAGATATGCTATAGAAGTCCCCCCAGAGAAATTCTAACACATGAAAATATTGAAAGTGTATACATATGGAGAAAATGAAGCCAAGCATCTCCCTCTATGATGAATGAATATTTATTAATACAATTAATTCAACAGGTATTTATTGAAGGCCTACTAGTTGAGGTGCTGCAGTAGATACCAGGGGCAAAAGATGAAGAAGCATTGCCCCCTTCCCCACTACCACCAAACTGCAAGACATATTAAAAATGAACAAATAGTAAAAATTATGTTATTAAATGGGTTCCAACATACATCTTATATAAGTATACACACATATATAAAAATGTTTTATATATATATATAAATATTAAACCTTAGAACTCCAATAATTTGGACTAATTATCTAAGTTCATCAATATGCTTTGCTCTTATAAACACACTGAAGCTTTGCTATAATAGTTCTCAGGGTTCGTGTCCTCAGATCATGCTATATTTCAGAATTTGCTATAATAATGTCAATTTTCATTTTTTTTGAAAAACATTATCCATGATATTATGCCAAATTACACTATAAATTAGATTTTATAACAAAAGGGAGCATTTCCGATTAAAGAGCCTATTGAACCAGGAGCTCAAAGATTTGACTTCTAGGCTCAGTCACGCACTCTTGTTATGCTGTTAACACAATTAAATTTCTGTAATCTCAATCCTCTCATTTCTACGATACAAACATAATATTTGCTTGGCTAATTAAAAAAAAAGTGGACACAGGCAAAGAACGTTTAACCAATCACAGGGCAAATTAGCAAATCTATTTAACTTCCATACTAATATGTAAAAAATATTTTTATAAATTTTATTAGCATGAAGGACTTACCCAATTATTTTAGCTAAACAAAATTAGATAAATAGATATGAATACTTAAAGATATCATAAGGTAGTCTCAAAATTTCCCGTTAAATATGCCTGGGTAAAATTTAAGACCACCTTTAAAAATAGAGAAACAAAGATAATATGCAACAGAAATGTTTAAAAGGCATTTAGAGATATTTCAATTAGCACTCTGAAGCCATTATAATTTATCATATGTCCCCCAAGTTTTTTCAAAAGAAAATAGAAATTCAATGCTCTTTCAAGAAACGTGGTTTTATTTTTATGTCAAACTTTCAGAGATTATTAATAATCTACAAAGTAAATGCTGAGCCAAAAAATATTTTCACAGAAATCTTCAAGTAGTTGCAAAGAAGATATAAAAAAATCTGCTACTTTTAATGGCACTTCTTTAAAAATGAAAAACGTCCAATTCCCCTCTCAGTAATCCTATTAGAGCCACTACTTGGAAAATTCACACCAAAAAAAGCGGTTTAAAGTGATTGGTTTTTCTCAAAAAATATTCCGACCTGAAAACTTATTTCTCACATTTTCATATGGTGTGATATTAAGGGCAATCATAACCCCTGATAATAGAATACTGACAGATCCTTAATCATAAATCAGCTGGTTGCTAGTACACTTCTGAGCATTTCTAACAAAATGCAATTTCTGATGCTCTTCTTTTTTGCAAAGAACAATGTAACTGCAGTAAAAATGCAACCAATGGATTATCTTATCAATGGTCTCTAAAGGTTAGTATGTGAATTAGAGAAATAAAAAACTCCCAATCCCCCTTCTGAGTATTATTTCTAAAACTGAATGTGACTGGATGATTGCCCAGCTATATGAAAGAGAGATTAATCCTTAACTCTTTATTTGTTCCATTGGCTACAAATCAGTTGTGTTTCACCCAGGATTTATACAAGACCTGACCAAGTAACATGACTGGGTGCTAAATTCTAAAAGGCTAAGGAGGATTTGGGTTCACTTAAACAATTTTAAAAAGTAGGCAAGAAGGAGCGTCATGTGCTGGCCACTCTGGGCTCACATAATAATGAGCAAATAACGAGCGAAAGGGCGAAAGGGAACAGAAGCAAACCAAGAAAAATCCGAGCTCACTAGGCATATGACCAGGGCAAAAGTGGTTATGCTTTCCTCTTGTCACCATTAACATCATTTAAAAGGTACAAAGAATAAACTCACATAGGTCAGGTCAGTTCCAATATACCAAAACTTTTAAATCTGCTTTCCTGGTAGCAATTTAGGAGAACAGCACCCAGCGAATTTAGTAGAAATGTCAAATATTTATTTAGCTAGTCTGCTTATTCTTTCAATGATTCTTCTCCCCTGCTGTCCTTTTTCCTTTGTTTCATGTCACTTTCCGATTTAAAACCGTGCAGTTTTCTATTGCCTGGTTAATAAAGTTCAAGCCCATTGACTTTAAGGCTCTCCATAAGCTCACCTCAAACTCCTGGACTGGTCTTGTCTCTCATGAACTCATGCTCCCTAACTAGCATGATCACTTCCCCAAACACATTTATTTTCCTACCTCTGTGCCTTTATTTGGCATCTTGGTATAGCAGTGGTTAAGAGCTACAGCTGCTAACCAAAAGGTCAGCAGTTTGAATCCACCAATTGCTCCTTGGAAACCCTATGGGGCTGTTCTACTCTGTCCTATAGGGTCCCTATGAATCAGAATTTACTCGATGGCAATGGGTTTGGTTTGGTTTGGTTTGGTATGCCTTTATTTGAGTCCCTGTGAGGTGCAAATGGTTAGCACACTTGGCTACTAACTGAAAGGCTGGGGTTGTGAGTACACCCAGAAGCACCACAAATGAAAGACCTACTTCTGAAAGGTTACAGCCTTGAAAATCCTATGAAGCAGCTCTATTCTGCACACATGGGGTCACCATGAGTCAGAATCGACTTGAAGGCAACTATTTTATACATTTATTCGCTGTATTACTTCTGCCTAGAACATCACCAATCTCCATCAGTACATACAAAGGCCCTCTTAAGTTTCACCTCCCAGAAAGCCTCCCCAAATCCCTCATCCCAGCCCTAATTCACTTCCCCCTACTCCTGGCATCCATAATTACCAAAATATTTTTACTTAAAGTTTATGGCATTCTATACTTCAGCCCAGAAACCCTGGTGGCATAGTGGTTAAGAGTTTGGCCACTCCATCTGAGATGCATCAAATGGTCTCAATACACCTGGAGCAAAGGAGAATGAAGAACACCTAAGATACAAGGTAATTACGAGCCCAAGAGACAGAAAGGGCCACATAAATCAGAGACTAAATCAGCCTGAGAGCAGAAGAGCTAGATGGTGCCCAGCTACAATCGATAACTGCCCTGACAGGGAACACAACAGAGAATCCCTGATGGAGCAGGAAAACAGTGGGGTGCAGACCTCAAATTCTCGTAAAAAGACCAGACTTAATGGTCTTACTGAGATTAGAAGGACCCCAGAGGCCATGGTCCCCAGACCTTCTGTTACCCCAAGACTGGAACCGTTCCCAAAGCCAACTCTTCAGACAGGGATTGGACTGGACTATAAGATAGAAAACGATACTGGTGATGAGAGATCTTCTTGGCTCAAGTAGACACATGAGACTATGTGGGCAGCTCCTGTCTGGAGGGGAGATGAGAAGGCAGAAGGGGACAGAAGCTGGCTGAAGGGACACAGGGAATACAGGGTAAAGAGGAGTGTGCTGTCTCATTAGGAACAGAGCAACTAGGAGTACATAGCAAGGTGTATATAAATTTTTAAATGAGAGACTGACTTGATTTGTAAACTTTCACTTAAAGCACAATAAAAAAAAATAAATAAAAATAAAGAGTTCGGCCGCTAACTAAAAGGTCAGCAGTTCGAATCCACCAGGCAGTCCTTGGTAACCCTATGGGGCAGTTCTACTCTGTCCTATAGGGTCACTATGAGTTGGAATTGAGTGACAGCAACTGATTTGGTTTTGGTTTATACTTCATTACAGTTCAATATATGCCTTTTTTATGGTAAATACATGCATAACAAAAATTTGCCAGTTCAACAATCTTCACTTGTACAAGTCAGTGACGTTAATTATGTCCACCATGTTGCTCAACCATCACCATTATTCATTTCTAAATTTTTGCTTCCCCCCATATAGAAGCTCAGTGTCACCTAGGCAGTGAGTCCCCCTATCTCTCCCCCACCCGTTCCTGGTAACACTAATAAACTTTGGTCTCTATATATTTGCCTATTCTAGACACTTCATATAAGTGGGATCAATGTACATCTTACTACCTTAGTAGTATAAACAACTTGAGATTAAAAATTAAATGTGCATACTTCTATTTACCAGTCATTAAAAAATGCTGTTCTCACATAGGAGGTTCAAATGTCTATTGCATCGATTAAATCTTGTTCAAAGTTGTCTCCTGTGAAAAATATAGTTGACTGGCAACTAAATGCCAGGAAATACTAGGACCAGAGATGTATGATGAATTTTTGGATGGGTAGGAAAATACAGCTGCTTACCGAAACCAACTACAATTTCCAGAAAATAATTAGCTCTTTCCTTTTTGGTTTCTTGGAGACTGAGCCAGACAACTTTTCTATGTGAAACATTTGTTAAACAGTGTGTTGGACAGTCTGACATTGATAAACTACTTGAAATTTGGCATTAAAAGAGGCAGAAATAGAAGAATGCATCATTATTCCTTTTAAAAATGTTCCTGAACATTGATTGTATTAGGATTTTTTTTTTTTAATTTAAGGGGATAAAGGTATGTGCACTTGTAGTGGATGGATGGATGGATAGAAAGACAGAGGGGAGAGAGAAAGAAGAGAGAACATAGGAGATTATATATAGGTGCCTTTGACAAAATGATTTGCTTTCTCTAAGCACAGGCAATAACCTTTCATTTTCCATTAGCTAAAAAATATGTTCTATGGCAGTGGTGGTTTTAAAAAATATGTTAACTGAAATTTTCTTTTACTCATCCTCTCTTTTTTTTTCTGCAGTGTCTATCTCACTCATAAGGATAGAAATACTTCGAATTTCAGCTTCTCTTGATGTAAACTATCACTACCTAGAATATAGGAATACACACACACATAAAATCAGAATTTTGTTTGTATCATCTATTCTAGGCACTGCAGTATTAACAAGGAGTATAAAGAAAGTAATTGCATATTAAAACTTTATAGCAACACAAAAATGCCTTGTATTTCAGAATACCAATGATTATTTTATTGTTCATTAAGATATCTAACAAGCCATTAGGGAGATGCAAACCAAAACCACAATGAAATACCACTTTAATCCCACTAGGATGACTAAGATTTAAAAAATGTAAAATAACCAATGTTGGCAAAGATTTGAAGAAATAGGAACCCTCTTCTATTGCTGGTGGAAATACAAAATGGTACAACCACTGTGGAAAATGGTTTGTTGGTTCCTCAAAAAGTTAAATACAGAACTACCTTATGATCCAGCAACACCATTCTTACATACATAACTGAGAGACTTGAAAGCAGTGACACAAACAGGTAAATGTTCATTACAGCACTATTTACAATATCCAAAATGTGTAAACAACGCAAATGTCTGTCAACAGATGAAACGATGAACAAAATGTGGTATATACATACAATGGAATATTACTCTGCCTAAAAAGAAATAATGTCATGATATAATCCACGACATGGATGAACCTTGAAAACATTATGTTCAGTGAAATAAGTCAATCACAAAAGGACAAATATAGTATGATTTCACTAATATGAAATACCTAGAATAAGCAAATGTGTACAGAACAGAGTTTAATAGTGGCAGGCGGGATGAGGAAAAGAGGGAATCATAGTTTAGGCAGAGCTGAGTTTTTGTTTGGCAATGGACATCAGTGATAGTTGCACAATATGAAGGATGTAACTGGTTCCAAATGAGGCGTTATCTATATTATTACAACAATAAAAAAAAAAAAGGTATGTTACAAAAATAACATAGGACTTAATCAGGTCTTAAGTACATATTTGCCTAAGATTCACTAACATGACACTTAAGAGGTACAGAAAATTTTATTTAATTGGAAATCAAAGCATAAAAGTCACATTATATTTGTGTTTTTTACTTGTACACCAGGAATATTAGCTTATAAATTTTCGAATGTTCTTTTTTTAATGACCAAATTTTAACATTCACATTGTTAAAAATTCTAAATCAACAGAAATGATAAAATAAATAGTTCTATCTTCCCCCATTCAAATCATGTTCCTAAAAACTATCACCTTTTCACATTTCTGTGTTAAGTTTCCCTGTAGGTTACCTCAGACTGCTGAATAATATGCTTATACAGCTATTAATTTATCACCTTTATATAATTTCCAGCTATGATAGATAACATTTTATTTTACAATACTCTTATAACACTCTGTTATTACTTTTTGTGTCAATATCTTTGTAGTGTATCATATTGGTTGTTGTTTTTGTTAAGTGCCATGCAGTCATTTCCTATATACAACAGAACAAAACACTGCCCAGTCCTGCACCATCCTCAAAATCGTTGTTATGCTTGAGCCCATGGTTGCAGCCACTGTGTCAATCCATCTCATTGAGGGGCTTCCTCTTTTGCATCTACTTTACCAAGCATGATGTTCTTCTCCAGGGACTGGTCCTTCAAAGCATGTTTAAAGTACATGAGATCAAGTCTAGTCATCCTCCCTTCTAAGGAACATTCTGGCTGCACTAATGCTGAGACAAATTTGTTCATGCTTCTGGCAGTCCATGTATATTCATTATTCTTCTCCAACACCATAATTCAAAGGCATCGATTCTTCTCCGGTCTTCCTAATTCATTGGCCAGCTTCCCCATGCATATGAGCCAATTAAAAACACCAAGACTTGAGTCTGGCACAGCTTAGTGTTTAAATTTCTTATTCCATCAAACATGGACAGTATCTTTTGACTCCTTACTTTGTATGATGTATGTTGTTTGATGTTATTATGTGCCATGAAGTCGATTCTGACTCATAGCAATCCTATGTACAACAGAACAAAATACTGCCCAGTCCAGTGCCACCCTCACAATTATCATTATGCTTGAGCCCATTGTTGCAGCCACTGTGCCAATCCATTTCATTTGGTGTCTTCCTCTTTTTCACTGATCCTCTACTTTACCGAGAATGATGTTCTTCTCCAGGGACTGGACCCTCATGATAACATATCCAAAGAATGTGAGACAAAGTCTCATTATCTTTGCTTCTAATAAGCATTCTGGCTGTACTTCTTTCAAGATAGATTTGTTCGTTCTTTTGGCAGTCCATGGTATATTCAAAATTCTTCACCAACACCATAATTCAAAGGCATCAATTCTTCTTCAGTCTTCTTTATTCATTGTCCAACTTTCACATCCATATGAGGTGATTGAAAACATCACAGCATGGTTCAGGCGTACCTTAGTCCACAAAGTGACATTTTTGCTTTTTAACACTTTAAAGAGATCTTTTACAGCATATATGCCCAATACAATGCGTCTTTTGATTTCTTGACTGCTGCTTCCATTGATGTTGACTGTGGATCCAAGTAAAATGAAATTCTTGACAACTTCAATCTTTTCTCTGTTTATCATGATGTTACTTATGCGGTTGTAAGGATTTTTGTTTTCTTTATGTTGAGGTGCAATCCATACCGAAGGCTGTAGTCTTTGACCTTCACTAGTAAGTGCTTCAAGTCTTCACTTTCAGCAACCAAGGTTGTGTCATCTGCATACCACAGGTGGTAAATGTGCCTTCCCCCAATCCTGATGCCATATTCTTCTTCATATAGCCCACCTTCTCAGATTATTTGCTCAACATACAGATTGAATAAGTATTGTAAAAGGATACAACCCTGATGCACACTTTTCTTGACATTGAACCATGCAGTATCCCATTGTTCTGTTCCAATGACTTCCTCTTGTTTTAAATACAGGTTCCTCATGAGCACGATTAGCATTCTGGAATTCCTATTCTTTGAAATGTTATCCATAATTCATGACCCACAGAGTCAAATGCCTTTGCATAGTCAATATAACAAAGGTAAACATCTTTCTGGTGTTCTCTGCTTTCAGCCATGATCCATTCTTTGGCCAATTGATTGGCCAGTTGAAGTCTTCCAAATTTCTTGGCACAGACAAGTGAATGCTTCCAGTGCTGCATCCTTTGTTGAAACATCTCAATTGGTATTCCGTCTATTTCTGGAGCTGTCATGGATTGAATTGTGTACCCCAGAATATCTGTCAACTTGGCTGGGCCATGATTCCCAGTATTGTGTGACTGTCCACAATTTTGTCATCTAAAGTGATTTTCCTGAGTGTTGTAAATCCTACCTCTATAATGTTAATGAGGTGGGACAGGCAGCTTTTATGTTAATGAGGCAGGACTCATTCTACAAGATTGAATTGTGTCTTGAGCCAATCTCTTTTGAGATATGAAGGAGAGAAGGGAGCACAGAGGCAGGGGAACCTCATACCACCAAGAAAGCAGCACCAAGAGCAGAGTGCATCATTTGGACCTAGGGTTCCTGTGAGGAGAAACTCCTAGTCCAGGGGAAGATTGATAACGAGGACCTTGCTCTAGAGCTGACAGAAAAAGCCTTTCCCTGGAGCTGGCAGCCTGAATTTAGGCTTCTAGCCTACTAGACTATGAGAGAATAAACTTCCGTTTGTTAAAGCCATCCACCTGTGATATTACCGTTATATCAGAACTAGATGACTAAGACAGGATGCTTTTTTTTTTTTTTTTTTTTGCCACTGCCTTCAAAGCACCTTGGACTTCCTCCTTCAGTACCATCTGTTCTTGATCACATACTACCTCTTGAAATGGTTGAACATTGACTCTGTGTATTCCTTCCATTTTCTTTTTATGCTTCCTGCATTGCTTAATATTTTTCCCGTAGAATACTTCATTACTGCAGCTCAAGGCTTGAATATTTTCTTCAGCTCTTTCATCTTGAGAAATGCCACGTGCGTTCTTCCCTTTTGGTCTTCTAGCTCCAGGTTTTTGCCATTTCATTATAATATTTTCCTTTGTCTTCTCAGCTGTCCTTTGAAATCTTCTGTTCAGCTCTCTTACTTCATCATTTCTTCCCTTTGCTTTAGCTACTCTATGTCCAAGAGCAATTTTTAGAGTCTCTTCTGACATCTATTTGGTCTTTATTTCCTGTCTTGTTAATGACCTCTTGCTTTCTTCACGTATGATGTCCTTGATGTCATTCTACTGCTCATCTGGTCTTTGATCATTAGTGTTCAAGGTGTCAAATCTATTCTTGAAATGGTCTCTAAATTTATAAGAGATACACTCAAGGTTGTGCTTTGGCTTTGGTGGATTTGATCTAATTTTGTTCAGCTTCAACTTGAACTTGTATATGAGCAATTGATGGTCTATTCCACAGTCAGCCCCTGGCCTTGCTCTGACTGATGATATTTAGCTTTTCCATTGTCTCTTTCTACGAATGTGGTTCATTTGATTCCTGTGTATTCCCTCTGATGAGATCCACATGTATAGTCACTGCTTATGTTGTTGAGAAAAGCTATTTGCAATGAAGAAGTCGCTGGTCTTGCAAATTTCTATCATTCAATCTCTGGCATCGTTTCTATCATCAAGGTCATACTTTCTTGTTACCCAACCTTCTTCTTTGTTACTGACTTTCACATTCCAATCACTGGTAATTATCAATGCATCCTGATTGCATGTTCGATTAATTTTAGACTGCAAAAGTTGGTAAAAATCCTCAATTTCTTCATCTTTGGCCTCAGTGGTTGGTGCATAAATTCGAATAATAATCTTATTAACTGGTCTTTCTTGTAGGCATATAGATATCATACTATCACTGACAGCATTGTACTTCAGGATAGATCTTGGAATGTTCTTTTTGATAATAAATGCAAAACCATTTCTCTTCAAGCTGTCATTCCTGGCATAGTAGATCATATGATTGTCTGATTCAAAATGGCCAATACCAGTCAATTTCAGATCACTTTTTTTTTTTAATGCATAGGATCCCCCACATGTCTGTCAGTGTGTCATACTGTGGGGGCTTGTGTGTTGCTGTGATGCTGGAAGCTATGCCACCAGTATTCAGATACCAGCAGGGTCACCCATGGGAGACAGGTTTCAGATGAGCTTCCAGACTAATACAGACTAGGAAGAAGGAACCGGTAGTCTACTTCTGAAAAGCATTAGGCAGTGAAAACCTTATGAATAGTAGCGGAATATTCTCTGATATAGTGCTGGAAGATGAGCCCCCCAGGTTGGAAGGCACTCCAAAGATGACTGTGGAAGAGCTGCCTCCTCAAAGTAGAGTCGATTTTAATGACATGGATGGAGTCAAGCTTTTGGGACCTTCATTTGCTGATGTGGCACAACTCAAAATGAAAAGAAACAGCTGCAAACATCCATTAATAACCTGGAATGTACAAAGTATGAATCTAGGAAAATTGGAAATCCTCAAAAACAAAATGGAATGCATAAACATCGATATCCTAGGCATTAGTGAGCTGAAATAGACTGGTATTGGCCATTTTGAATTGGACAATCATATAGTCTACTATGCTGTGAATGACAACTCCAAGAGGAATGGTGTCGCATTCATCGTCAAACAGAATGTTTCAAGATCTATCCTGAAGTACAACACTGTCAGTGATATGATATTATCCATACGCCTACAAGGAAGACCAGTTAATACGACTAATTATTCAAATTTACACACCAAGCACTAGGGCCAAAGATGAAGAAATAGAAGATCTCTATCAGCTGCTGCAGTCTGAAATTGATCGAACATGCAATCAAAATGCATTGATAATTACTGGCAATTGGAATGCGAAAGTTGGAAACAAAGAAGAAGGATCATTAATTGGAAAATACACCCTTGGTGATAGAAACTATGCCAGAGATCAAATGATAGAATTTTGCAAAACCGACGACTTCTTCATTGCAAATACCTTCTTTCACCAACATAAATGGTGACTATGCACATGGGCCTCACCAGATGGAACACACAGAAATCAAATTGACTACTTCTGTGGGAAGAGACAATGGAAAAGGTCAATATCATCAGTCAGAACAAGGCCAGGGGCCGACTGTGGAACAGACCATCAATTGCTCATATGCAAGTTCAAGCTGAAACTGAAGAAAATCAGAGCAAGTCCACGAGAGCCAAAATACGACCTTGAGCATATCCCACCTGAATTTAGAGACCATCTGAAGAATAGATTTGATGCACTGAACACTAGTGACCGAAGACTAGAAGAGTTGTGGAATGACATCAAGCACATCATCCATGAAGAACGCAAGAGGTCATTGAAAAGACAGGAAAGAAAGAAAAGACCAAGATGGATGTGAGAGGAGACTCTGAAACTTGCTCTTGAGCATCAAGTAGCTAAAGCAAAAGGAAGAATTGATGAAGTAAAAGAACCAAACAGGAGAGCTCAAAGGGCGTCTCGAGAAGACAAAGTAAAGTGTTATAATGACATGTGCAAAGAGCTGGAGATGGAAAACCAAAAGGGAAGAACATGCTCAGTGTTTCTCAAGGTGAAAGAACTGAAGAAAAAATTCAAGCCTCGAGTTGCAATAGTGAAGGATTCCATGGGGAAAATACTAAACGACGCAGGAAGGCATCAAAAGAAGATGGAAAGAATACACAGATTCATTACACCAAAAAGAATTAGTCAATGTTCAACCACTTCAAGAGGTGGCATATGATCAGGAGCCGATGGTACTGAAGGAAGGAGTCCAACCTGCTCTGAAGGCATTGGCAAAAAACAAGGCTCCAGGAATTGATGGAATGTCAATTGAGATGTTTCAACAAACAGATACAGCGTTGGAGGTGCTCACTCATCTATGCCAAGAAATATGGAAGACAGCTTCCTGGCCAACTGACTGGAAGAGATCCATATTTATGCCTATTCCCAAGAAAGGTGATCCAACAAACGTGGAAATTATAGAACGATGTCATTAATATCACACGCAAGCAAAATTTTGCTGAGGATCATTCAAAAATGGCTGCAGGAGTATATCGACAGGGAACTGCCAGAAATTCAGGCCGGTTTCAGAAGAGGACATGGAACCAGGGCTATCATTGCTGATGTCAGATGGATCCCGGCTGAAAGCCAAAAATACCAGAAGGATGTTTACCTCTGTTTTTTTGACCATGCAAAGGCATTAGACAGTGTGGATCATAACAAATTATGGATAACATTGCGAAGAATGGGAATTCCAGAACACTTAATTGTGCTCATGAGAAACTTTTACACAGTCAAGAGGCAGTTGTTCGGACAGAACAAGGGGATACTGATTGGTTTAAAGTCAGGAAAGGTGTGCACCAGGGTTGTATTCTTTCACCATACATATTTAATCTTATGCTAAGCAAATAATCAGAGAAGCTGGACTATATGGAGAAGAACAGGGCATCAGGATTGGAGGAAGACTCATTAACAACCTTGTTATGCAGATGACACAACCTTGCTTGCTGAAAGTGAAGAGGACTTGAAGCACTTACTAATGAAGATCAAAGACCACAGTCTTCAGTATGGATTACACCTCAACATAAAGAAAACAAAAATCCTCACAACTGGACCAATGAGCAACATCATAATAAATGGAGAAAGGATTGAAGTTGTCAAGGATTTCATTTTACTTGGACCCACAATCAACAGCCATGGAAGCAGCAGACAAGAAATCAAAAGACACACTGCATTGAGTAAATCTGCTGCAGAGGACCTCTTCAAAGTGTTGAAGAGCAAAGATGTCACCTTGAAGACTAAGGTGTGCCTGACCCAAGCCACAGTATTTTCAATCACATCATATGCATGTGAAAGCTGGACAAAGAATAAGGAAGACAAAAGAAGAATTGACGCCTTTGAATTGTGGTGTTGGCGAAGAATATTGAATATACCATGGACTGCCAAAAGAACGAACAAATCTGTCTTAGAAGTACAGCCAGAATGCTCTTTAGAGGCAAGGATGGCGAGACTGCATCTTACATACTTTGGACATGTTGTCAGGAGGGATGAGTCCCTGGAGAAGGACATCATGCTTGGCAGAGTACAGGGTCAGCGGAAAAGAGGAAGACCCTCAATGAAGTGGATTGACACAGTGGCTGCAGCAATGAGCTCAAGCATAACAACAATTGTAAGGATGGCGCAAGGCCAGGAAGTGTTTCATTTTGTTGTGCATAGGGTCTCTATGAGTTGGATCCAACCCAATGGCACCTAACAACAACAACAACAACGCATAGGATGTCAATGTTTATGTGTTCCATTTTATTTTTGACTACTTCCAATTTTTCTAGATTCATGTTTCTTACATTCCATGTTCCGATCATAATGGATGCTTGCAGCTGTTTGTTCTCATTTTGAATAGTACCACATCAGCAAATGAAGGTCCCAAAGCTGGACTCCATCCATGTCATTAAGGTTGACTCTACTTTGAAGAGACATCTCTTCTCCACTGGTATTTTGCACGCCTTCCAATTTGAGGGGCTCATCTTCCGGCAGTATATCAGACAATGTTCCACAGCTATTCATATGGTTTTCACTGGCCAATTTTTTCAGAAGTAGACTGCCAGATCCTTCTTCCTAGTCTGTCTTATTTTGGATGTTCCACTGAAACCTGTCCACCAAGGGTGACCCTACTGGTGTTTGAAATACTGGTGGCAAATCTTCCAGTATCACAGCAACACACAAGTCACCACAGTTCAACAAACTGTAATATGTGTAGACTAATGACTCCTCATCCTTTTTTCTTTAGGCATCTCCTTGAACAGAGAATACGTCTAATAAGTGAGAGCTTTTGGTCATACACTATAAGGTTGTGGGCCTCTGATCCTTGGAACTATAAACATATGTCTCCAAGACTGAGTCAGAAGTTCCCCATGAGTTATGAGAAGACAATCATAAGGTGAATTGTCTTGTCTCTCAAGAAGACAAGAAAGGTTTTCACTGTTTTCTCCTTGACTTTTCTGCATAAATTTGTGTGAAATTCTGTCCAGACTTTGTAGATACTTCCATGCTACCATTGCATGCATGTAAATCTCTATTTCTTGCCCTTTAAAAAAAAAAAAAAAAACATGGCTGTCAAATCAGTTCCGACTCATAGTGACCCCATAGGGTCTCCAAGGCTGTAAATCTCTATGGAACCAGACTGCCACGTCTTTCTCCCACAGAGCTGCTGGTGGTTTTGAACCACTGACCTTTTAGTTAGTAGTCGATCAGTTTAACCACTGCACCATTTATTCTTACTAATAAGTATATTCTCATTCTCTCTCTCTTTCCCTCACTCTTTCTCTCCCTCTCTCACCTTCTCGTCTATATCGGTACTTGGGGAGGGGAAGAAGTGTCTTTTGTTTACAGGGTTATTTTATTTTCCCAAAAGCTACTAGAACTTGTACCCTTACTTTCCCTTCTATGAGTATAACTTTACTTTTTTTATACTTTTAAGGCTAATAATCTGTTTTATAATCAGAGTATTTCCCATAAATTGCATATAGGTTGATTTTAAAAGTTAAAGACCCATAAACAGTGTTTAAATTATTGTGGAATATGTAGATATTGTTCATTACCAAGTAATATGACAGTACATTTTCTTCTTTTGGGTTCCAATGCCACTCCTGTACCAAGATAAAAATGCACCTCAAGATTAAATGGACTGTCCTAATCATGCCTCATATTAATTTATCTCTTACTTAAAATATAATTTTCTTATGTATTTTTGAGGTTGGTTGTCTCCCTTTTTGTTTTTTTTTGAGAGAGAATTAACATATACTGTCTTGATAATATTCCTAATATCTTACAGCTTCCTACTTGTTAGTTAGTTCTTAAAATGCATACTATCCTTCAAGACATTATTTCTGGAGCCCTCTGACCTGTTCTAATGTGTACCAAATGTTTGGAAACCAGCTATACAGTTGTCATATTGCATTTTCATTTGATCCCTGAATTAATTTCACCCTTTCTTTCATCCTCTATTCCTTTCTCAGTTTTTTTCAGCATTATTTTCCTGAAATATACCCACAAGAATTTTGACAAAAAGGACATATGGTTAATTAAGTTTTCCAGTTACTGTGGATGCGGAAATTATTTAATTCTCAATTGATCAAACATTTCACTGAGATTCTAATTCTAGACTCAAAATTATTTTCACTCATAACTTTGAAAGTCTTCCTTCTCTGTACTCCCCCAAAACTCTAATTGTTACTAATGAGAAGTCTGATACAGTTTGATCCTTGTTGTTTTGTAGGTGGTTTTTTGTTCCTTTTAGTTTTGGGTTCACTATTCATTCCTTGCAGGTATTCAAGGCTGTGACTTCTTTGGCTTTACTTTATCCACTAACACTCTTACTAGGTTTCATCTTCCAAGGATTTGTTAATGTTGGAAGGACAGTCTGCCTCTTTGTCTCCCATCTGGGCCGCCTAAGCTGAAGCCTTGGCCTAGAAAATTCTCTGATAAGGAGGCTGGGAGTTGGGTCTCTCTCTCTCTCGCTCTCTATCTCTATCTCTCTCTTTCTCTCTCTCCCTCCTAGTGCCTTCTTCTTAGCAGAGAAGACTTCCTCCCTGTTCTGGGCACACAGTAACTTTCTCTGTCTCTTACTCATGCATGCTACCTAGCTAACCACACTTCTGTATCTGTTCCAGTGGGGAGTGAACAGGAGCTCTCTTTTGATTGTGGCATGAAATGGGTGTGTGGGGGACATCCTCCCTGCACCTGCTGCAAGGGGGGACTTGCTGACTATGGGAGACTGATGCCTCCTGCTGAAGCTCTGTGTCTTCTCTATGTGAGTAAAGTACTATTTCATGCACTGTCAGAGTGTGTGGTTTGTGTCTATTCTTGGCAACCTTGAACCCTGGTACAGCAGTTAAGATCTCTGATTCGTGATGGTCCCTCTTCATATTTCTTTGTTGTTATGTGTTGACCAATTTTTTATTGAATTGTCACTTTAATGTGATCATGGGAAAGAGGAGATCCAATGCAGGATTTCAGACTGCCGTCTGTACCTGGAAGTCTGCATTTTTGGGAGAAGTCAAGGCTGGAGATAAAGAAGTAGAATAATCTGTGAGTAGGTTGAAGTTGAAGCCTGGAGAAGAGGAGATCTCATAGACAGAACACGTAAAGACAGAATGAAATGCCAAAATTTGACATTGGAAATATTTAAGGGCTAGGTCAAAATAGAGAAGCTGCCAAAAGAGACTATGGAGAAAAGTCAAAGGTAGAACTATAACCAGAACAGAATGGTGTATCAGAAGCCAGAAGAAGGCAGGGCTCAGCAGTGACAAAATGTGAATGAAATCTTAGTTTCCTGACAACTTTGACTTCATCTCTGGAATTGTGAAAATCTAATCTCATAATTTCTTGATTTCTACCAATCTATCTCCATTTCAGCCCAGAAACTCACCCTCATGGCCATTCCCAGGCCATGTCTTCATACAGAACCACCTGACCTCTGGACTTCTACATCCCAAAATCCCAGTCTCTGACCACAGTTTACTTTCTTCTAGTTTCCTTCATCCCTTTGTCCTCTCACAGCTGCTATTGTTTAATCATAACCTCCAATTTGCCTAGGTGTTGCTTCACTTTCTTGCCTATCCATCACTTTAACTGTCCTATCCCCATAACTTAGTATCTTTTTTGGGATTTTCACTGTAGCCTCTCCCCATCATTCACATTTTCCACATGATCACTGTTGGAGAAATTACAACATTACACATACTGTTTCTACTACAAATCAATGGTCTCCAATGTGAGAGGGCTCTCAGTGCTGTTCAATAATTTATTAGTTATCCCTAGATACATTTTTCTCCATTGATGGTGGCAAATGTGTATGTTTGCCATCATTCAACAATTTTCCCGCCATTTATACAAGTTGCTTTGCTTCTCACCTCCAGGGAAAGAAAAGGTGTAAAATAGATGTATCCTTAACTACTTTTATCAGGAGCTCTGGTGGTGCAACAGTTAAGTGTTCGGCTTCTAACCAAAAGGTTGGCAATTCGAACCACCCAGTGGCTCTGCAGGAAGAGGACCTGGTGATCTGCTTCCTTAAAGCCTAGAAAATCCTATGGGACAGTTCTACTCTTACATGGGGTTGCTATGAGTTGGAATTGATTTGACAGCACACAACAACAACAGCAACAGCAACAACTATTTTTAACATACCATGATCTGTTTCCCTCCATCTTTGGAAAGGCCACACAAAGGAAGTGGTGGCTTTTATCTATAGAGTAATTATCATACTGACTTAGCATGTGGACTTGTGCTGTGATCATAAGTCCATAATAAAACCTGAGGAAATCTGAAAAGGAAAAATTGTAAAGGCCACATTCTCTTACAACAAAATAACTAAAATAGAAAGGAAATTAGGCTAACATGTATAACATTTGTCATGTCAGACACTATTCTATATAAACATGCATATATTAAGTTATTTAAGTTTTACACCAATTGTTTAGAGTAGAATAAGAAATCTGAGGCACAGCACATTTATGTAATTTTCCCAGGTTCCCATAGCCAACAAATTTTAGAGTTGGGATGTAAACCTGAACAATATGGCTTAAGTTTCCTTGCCTTTATCCACCATGATACATTCCTTTTTCACTCAGGGAAACCCCACATACTAGGAAATTTTTTTAAACATTTCTATATCTCTTTTGGTTTACAGAGAAAATATGCAGAAAAAAATAGTTTAACAAGCAGTGGAAATAATATACACAAAGATGTAACCAATGCTCTTTTTAGAGGTTAATTCATAGACTGAAATAGTCTGATTATTATTTTAAAAGAAAAAACTAATACCCTTTTTCTTCAGGACAATTCAGAATCTAGACCATGAATTGTCTAGAGTTGTTTTTATCCTCTAGAATGATGGAAAAAATTTTGAAGTAGCTGCAGATTCTCTAGTATCCTCCTTTTAAAACTTAGAACTCTGCTGCAAGCAGACCACTACCGTCAAGTCAATTCTGACTCATAGCGACCCTACAGGACAGAGTGGAATTGACCCACAGGGTTTCCAAGGATAGACTGGTGGATTCAAACTGCCGACATTTTGGTTAGCACCACCAGGGGTCCTCTGCAAGCAGAGGCCTCTATAATATCCTATTATTTGGCTTTGAGAACTTGCCAGAACTCCTTATCAGCAAAAATAATTTGTTAACTACTAATGCTACTCTGCCATTTTGAAAATGGTAGATAGTTTAGGAATTTTCTAGATGAAAAAGTATCTTCTTTTTAATAAATGTAAATATTAGAACTCACAGTCATTCTCTGAATGCATTCTAACTAGGTTACCAGATTAGGAAATAAAAATAAAGGATGCCCAATTAAATTTGAATTTCAGGTAAGCAACAAATAAACTTTTAGTTTATGTTCCAAATATTGCATGAGGCATACTCATGCTAAAAAAGCATTTATCTGTAATTCAAATTTAAATGAATGTCCTGTATTTTATCTGGAAACCTGAGTCTTAATACTAGTTCCAAGATATATTCCATCAAAATCTGAAATTTCAATTAATATTTTAATTTAAATTTACCCAATAAGGCATATGCATGCTACCATACTTGTTTATTTATTTGTTGCTTTTTTTCCCATTACTACCCTGAATCTTTAGTTATTACTATATAATTACTTTGAAATGTAGTTATTGTAAGGAATTATTGCAGATGTTCCCCATATAACACAAACCAAATGAATGTAGAGTTAAATTATCAGTCCAAAGACTGTGCAAGTAGCCATGAAACTGTACATTACTTTCTCCAGAAAAGAAAGTTATACTAAACATGACAGGTGAAGACCTCTGAACTTTTTAAAAGACCTGAGAAAGAGAAAAATTTGCTTTAATTTTTACAAAGGTGTGGTTATTTTAGTTGTGGAAATACTTATATGCTCGTTGCTATAAAAGCATTAGGCAGGCACATTATAATACATAAATACTTGTTAAACATAATACGAATATACAGAAAATTATACTAAATTATCTAATTTACGGCTTCCTCTTAGTTGACTAAACATTCAAATGCTACATGCTTAGTCAATACCTAATCCTGAGATTTTTTCCATTACAGCTGTTTTTTAAAACATAATAAGAAAGGTAATCCTGTAATAATGTTACAAAGTAATTGTTCTAAAGGCTCCAGGTCACTTATTATATTTTAAGATGTGAAAAAATAGGTTTTCTTGAAGTCCAGTCTGAAGTATCTGAGAAAAAACTAATGCCCAAGGACAGTGACTTAAAAACAAATCCATTATGGTAAACACATAGAAACCCATGTAACATAGAAAAGAATATTGTCAGTAAGTTCTAAAGCACTATCCTTATTCTCAGGCTAGACCAGGTGCCAGGAATGGGAAGTGCGTATGAGCAGACTGAAAAAGTCTCCCAGTTATTACTAGATATGTCCTTCCCTGGCCACTTCACCAGGAAATGGTGTCTCATACACTCACACACCCACCATCTTTTCTTGTCAAGAATTATTATTCTAAAACCTTAGTGAAATCTAGTTTTCTTTCGCAAGCCTTGTGTCTTCTTTAACTATTGTTGTTGTTGCTGTGTGTGTGATGGAGTCAATTGCAACTCACAGCGACCCTATAGGACAGAGTGGAACTGCCCCCAAGAGGTTTCCTAGGCTGAAATCTTTACAGGAGTGGATTGCTTGGTTTTTTCTTCCACAGAGAGGCTGGTGGGTTCCAATCACTGACCTTTCGGTTAGCAGCCAAGCGCTTTAACCATTTTGTACCACCGGAGTTCCTCTTTAAATATTCCAAACCAAAATCACTGCCGTCGAGTCGATTCCAACTCATAGTGACCCTACAGGACAGAGTAGAACTGCCCATAGAGTTTCCAAGGAGTGCCTGGCAGATTTGAACTGCCAATCTCTTGCATAGCAGCTACACCACCAGGGTTTCCCTTTAAATATTAGATGTGAGAAATTAAAAAGCAAAATATTCTCATATAATTTCCAATTCTTTCATACATATTTAGCCATACTGAATCAGGTCATTCATTCTCTCAAGTATTTAAGTGCATTTATTTATTTATAAGTAGTCCATTGAGGCTTGGGGTGGGGCGGGAGGATGAGGAAGGGAGATTGGAGCTGGTCATTGTTGAGAAAAAATACATAACATATATACTTTTTTTATAGATTTAGGGAGCTCCAAATATAAATCATGCTATAGAAAGGGACAACAGAGCCCTTGAGAGAACATTCAACTTAAGACAAGAAGGAGCCTGAGTGGTTATCTAAAGTCAGCAGGTGTGAGGCCAGTGAGACGAGAGGAGGAGTCATTCCAGGTACAACACTGCTACAATTGAATAGGAAGCCATCTTAACCCAGCACCCTACTGGTGGTGTACTCCCAAGGCTGGGTTTGAGAACTGAAGGAACTCAGGAATGCTTTGATCCCTGTGTAACTTTGCAGGAGATCCCACCACAAATCAGAGATTTAAAAAAAGGAAGAAGGGAGCCTTTAATCTACTGGACAAAGTTTTGCAGTGCAAATCCTCTGCTAGTAACAGGAATTCAGAATACGGTTCGAAATAGCTAATACAGCCAGCTAAACTACCAATTGGTATTCATATCAAGAATGTCAAGTATGAGGAGCACCAGAGCATCCTAGGACAGCATAGGGCAGCAGAGGCAGGACAGCGTGGACCTCCATCTTTGGGAGTAGAACTATCAAAATGACATCTTGGAACGGCAAAATACAGCAAGCATCAGTGTCCTAGATGATCTCGGGGGTAAATCTCTCTCTCACACACACACACAAATACATACACACACATACACACTTCCTTCAGAATTCCTAGAAATTACTACAAGCAAAGGACCAGATATTTCAAGTGAACAAGTAAGGCTTTAAGCTACAGATATTTGAATATCGATGTTAATGTAACTTCTATTTATACCCTCGGACTTATGGGGTCTGTAATATTTTATATATTTTTTTAATGTCAATAAAGTACAACTAACCTGCATTCTATTTCAATAAACAGCACCCCATTCATTCAGTTATTCGTAACAGAAAACACAGATCCATCCTTGATTCCTATCTATTCCTCATCTTTCACGTCATACTAAAAAACTGAAACACCCATTGCCATCGAGTTGATTCCGACTCATAGTGACCCTATAGGACAGAGTAGAACTGCCCCAGAGAGTTTCCAAGGAGCACTTGGTGGATTCGAACTGCCAACCTTTTGGTTAGCAGCCGTAACTCTTAACTACTACGCCACCAGGGTTTCCTCACATCATGCTGTCAATTCTATCTCCTTAATATCTCAGAATCTGTCTGCTTTTCTATATCCCACTGTCAACGCCTGCGATGCAGTCACCAACCTCTCTAGGATGGACTGCAATGAAAGCCAGATCGTTTTTCTCTCTCCATCTCCCCTTGTGCCCAATCAATGCTGTTGTAGCAATCTTTTTAAAATGCAATTCCAATTATGACCCTCCCTTGTTTAAGCCATTTTAAAATATTTCACATTCTTCCACTGATAAAGGCCAAAATCTTTAACCTGGCACTGTATGATCTAGTTTCTGCCTCCCTAGCTTGTCTCAAGGAAGCCTTTCTGACCACACAGACAGGATAAACCCATTATTCCACATTTTCTCTGCACCTTGTTTCACGCCCTTATGACCACATCAAGCCAATAATTAATTGTCTGTATCATAATGTATGCTTTTATTCATGTCACTCTTTGTCTAATGTCTTTCTTCCATACTAAACTGTAAACTGTTCATAAATCCAGTCTCTATCTGTATTTATTCCCCACTACATCCACAATGCCTACTATAATGTTGATACATATGAGACAGAAGAAAAATATTTACTATATGAAGAAAAGGAAAAAAAAAAGGAATGAATGTTTGTGAATCCTCGTATTTAGCTATTACAATAGCGGTTGCTCCCACCCAATGCATTTGCACTTTCTAGCAGGGAAAAAGGTGTATTAAATAAATTTTTTAAATTGTGTAGATTTTACATCCTTTCTAGGAAAATTCATTTGAATATTCACACTTTTTTTTCTCCTGCCAACATGTTTCAAAGTCACACTCTGGGAAAATTCTGAGAACAGCTGGCTTGCATATTTCCTTGATTTTTTTTTTTACTTATGTAAGAAATAAGTAAGAAAAGTCTTAAAGATCCGGGCTGCATGTTGTATGCTGCCTTCTCAAAGAAGGAGATCTGAGTAACTAACCCCTTTAGCTGAGTTTGCATGAAAGAAATTAGTCAGTGAGGAATTCTAGAAAACCACCTTAGGCAAAGGTTAGATGCTGTCACGAGACTTCAGTTCCTTTCCCATTGTTCATTTGGCAAGCCAAAACTGAGTCTGCTAGAAAGCCATTCAAGTTTCGTGGAACCTGACAACCATTCTAAAAGGTAGGATCTGTACACATGAGGGGAAGAAGTAAGGAGTTGTTATCATGTTATTTTCAAATGTTAATCTTGTACTTTCAATTTCTTTGGTTTTATTGCTAATCAGGTTACTTTTTAAAAAATGAGAATGACACCAGTTAAGTAGATCATCCAAGTTTACAGTAAAATCTAATCACTGTATCTAATTAGAAAAAGGAAATCACTAAAGAAATTATTTCAAGTGTATTAAGAATAATACAATAACAATATTAACAGTTAAGCAAGTAACTGCCACCTTAATGACATTATTTAGGCAGATGTAGAGAAATAAAAAGTGATTTCTGAAACCTTACACTGCCTACCATAAATATACATGCTAACCTTATATAACTAGATCTAAAAGAAATCAAGATGGAGCTACTGAAATTAAGATACCATGTCTTTAAAAAAAAAAAACCTTTTTCTTCTTTTTTTTGTTTTTTTTTTTAATTGAGATAATTTTCATACCATAAAGTTTACTATTTTAAAATATATGATTATATTCCATAGGACACTTTGGGGTATAAGTCTGCATATATTTCCAGGAGGAAACCTCTGTTTTCTTAAGTACTGGTTTATGGAAACTAGTAGCCTACAGAAAATGATGTGAAGAATTTAGTTCAGACACTGGTGTAAGCGAGAACTTGCCATGTATTTTTAGTGGTTGAATACAACTGTTATGTGCTTATCAAATTTAAAATGCTAACTTCTTCTATTTTCTACCCTTAATTTCTTACATCTTTAACCAAATTATTTAAGCTTAGAATTCAAATATGTATGAGTTTCATTCCCAACTCACCCACCAATTGTTGAATAGATGGTGGGCACATGGCCAAGAAACTGCCCATTCCTCCACTAGCCTTCCAGGGCAGGAATATGACACACAGCTCACCAGAAGGGAGGTTCATGAAGACACTGAGGCATCCATTGTGTAAAGTGGAACAGAACTGCTAATGTCCCTAAGTAATAGTTTCGTAATGCCAGGCCCACCTACAACATTTCCTTTGTTAAAATGTAGCTTTCTCCCTATGTGACTGGTTTGAAAGTTTCCTGATCTCTGAATGATGAAGCTTGTTTTTTTTTTTTTTTATAAAAGAACTAATGTATACTTTCTCCAATAGAAAATCAGATAGACTACATTTTAGAGAGAGAGAAATTTACACACCTATAACCCAAAAAAAAACCCATTGTCCTCAAGTCAGTTCTGACTCATAGTAGAACTGCCCCATAGGCTTTCCACGGAGTAGTTGGTAGATTCGAACTGCTGACTTTTGGTTAGCAGCTGAACTCTTAACCACTACACCACCAGGGGAGGACATTCAGTTTACAAAATAAGTGAAGCTCTGGTGGCACTTTGGTTAAGAACTTGGCTGCAAACCAAAAGATTGGTGGTTTGAATCCACCAGCTGTTACTTGGAAAACCTATAGGGAAGTTCTACTCTGTTTTACATATAACTCATTAAAGGAAAATAGGGACATAAACATCTATCTATATGATCTTATAAAATTTTCTAAGTTTTAAAGTAAAAGATTTACTTTATGTTTACTGTTTGGTTTTACTAACAGCACTATTTTCTATATCTGATTGATAGCACTTTACAGAAAGAAATTTTCCACCAAGTAAGTAATTCTTACTAAAAAATTATTAAACCTCTTCACAATTCTATCGATAGTAAAATGTATTACTGTAATTAAAGAAAATTGCCTTTTTCTTCGTCTAAAAACAAGCTATTACATAGCAGCCTGCCAATTAATATTTCTTTGTGTTTTTCTGCAGGCTGTTGGTTCCCATGTGAGAAGAAAGAAGGGCACTTAAATCAGTGCTGTTTTCCTTGATGGCTCCATTGATCCAAAAGCCCATTGAAGTCAATAGGATTTTGTCTTTAGCAGAAATGTTGTACTTAGATTTTCTCCATAGGAAAGTAGAGCAAGGAAAGAAAAAAAAAAAAAAAACTGGTCCAAAATAGCTCAGTTACTCTTGAATTACCCAGCCTGTTTATTTTGAAACATTTTTATTTATTTTGAAACATACCAGAAGCTTCTTTAATCTTTAAACTGGATGCTGCATATTGTGAATAATACTTAAAATACTGGCGTAATATATCAAAAAAGAGATGACTTGTTTGGATAATGTCTATTGAACTCTTTCCTTCCTTTGAAATATTCATTTTCTTTGGTTCCATGTATACTAGTTTCTCTTAAACACTGACACAATAACTCCCCAGTATCCCTGGTTAGGTGATCACAATGAACCAGTCTTGAAGCGCTTCTTCATTGATTACCAAAACAGAACTGATTAGTCTCCAGTTCTTCCTTCAATTTCAGGGCAAAAGCAAATGCTTCTGTGTGGGGGACACCAGTCAGAGCCACAGGCATTTACTATGATCTGACTAATTATTGCTGCAGGTCAAGAATCCTTCCCATTATGATGTCTCTCATCTGAGCATCCAGGCCATAGAATTAGACATATCCCCATTTTTTTTCTTCTTTGGGAAAGTTCTTGTTTTCCCAATGTGTGTGTTGTAAAACTGTAAAGAGCATTTTGCGATTGTCGTGAGGGTTAAATATGACGACACTTTAAAGTATCTAGCACACAGTAGCTCTCAATAAATAGTTTTCATAATTGTATTTTGTAATGTGTTCAGAGGTTAAAGGGTAAAAAAAATAAAAATTGAAAAAAAGTGCAACATCCCCAACAGCTATTACAACAACATTTGTTTCCGGAAAGCCCTTGGCTAGGGTAATTAAATATTTAGCAAAAATGACCAAACCAACAACAACAAAAAATACTCCCAGCTCATTGCTGTCGAGTCAATTCTGATTCATAGCAACCCTATAGGCAGAGTAGAACTGCCCCATAGGTTTCCAAGGCTGTAAATCTTTATGGAAGCAGACTCCCACATCTTTCTCCAGAGGAGTGGCTGGTAGCTTCAAATGGCCATCCCTTTGAAGCTGAGCGCTTAACCACTACACCACCAGGGCTCCATTAGTAAATATAACAGGCATCTCTAAACCAATAAAAGCATTGGAGAATATCAGAACTTTGAGTGGCATTCAAGAAGGGGGCATACTGCAATTCAAAAGATAACAAAATGCAGCAGGAAGGACATTGGGAACCAGGATGAAGACCCATACTTGATGTAGTCGGTCATGTCAAAAGAAAAAGAAATTTTAATTTTTAAAAAACTGGCATCACATCAATATCATTGCTTATACGCTGATATGCTGATTTGTATATTCAGTTTTGCTGTGCTTTTGGAAAAAAAAAAGTGCTCTTTTGCCTTCTTCAACCCTGGTGGTATAGTGATTAAGTGCTATGGCTGCTAACCAAAAAGTCAGCAGTTCAAATCCACCAGGCACTCCTAGGAAACTCTATGGGGCAGTTCTACTCTGTCCTATAGGTTTGCCATGCATTGGAATCAACAGCAACGGGTTTGGTTTTCTTTTTTTTTTTGGTTATTTCTCTACATTTTTACTTCTTTTTTCTTTCAATCTTCTTCTTTATTTCTCCGCCAAGTGTTATATAAGGAACTGAATTATGAAGGTTCTTAGAGGTGACCCAGTCCAACAGTGAAAACAAACATAAACCTACTTCCTTAGTGGGGACATACACATTGTGCCCTATTTTTGCCTTGGTTCTTACTCTGCCTTACTTTGATTTCAAGTTCCAATAAAAAAATAAAATGGAATCGATTATGTTCAAATGAAAGAATGTCCCCAGGATTATTAATTTAATCCTCCAGGGATTACTATCCTAGTGTTCAGTCAAAGATTAACATTGACTGAGACTGTCAGGACAACTATAACAGCTCCAGAAAAGAAACCCCAATAATTCCTTTCAGATACTCAAACAATGCTATCACCTCCTTTACCACTCATTCCACACTCCAGTGTGGTTCCTATCAGGCAATGGGTGAAGCACCTTATCCTATTCCTACAGATCATTGTTGTGGTTGTTTGTTGCCACTGAGTCAATTCCAACTGTTTACTTCTTTTACTAGAGCAAGTTTTAATGGCTTTGTACCCTGTAGTAGATGGTGAAGAGGCTTTGAAGAAAATTTTACAATTGAACTTGTTTGCAGCTTGGCAACATTCTGGCTTATATGTTCAGAAGTGTTTAAACCAGGCTTTGCTACCTTTAAAAGACAACTTATTTTTTATAAGAGAATGGAAAAAAAGGAAAAGGAAGACAAATGTATGGAACGCCTAACCAGGTTTAACATAAGAAAACCAACAACCTAAGATGGATCAACAACCTTTTTCTGGAAAAGGCCACGTAGTAAACATTTTAGATTTTGTGGGCCATATAGTCTCTGTCAGGAGCCCTGGTGGTTCAGTGTTTAAGAGCTATGGCTGCTAAACAAAAGGTCAGCAGTTCAAATTCACCAGTCACTCCTTGAAAACCTTTTGGGGCAGTTCTACTCTGTTCTCCAGGGTCTCTATGAGTAGGAATTGACTCGACAGCGACCGGTTTGGTTTTTGGTGTAGTATGGTCTCTGTCACAACTATTCAACTCTGACATTGTAGCCATGAAAGTCATAAAAGGAACCATAAACAATATGTAAGCAAATGATGGTGTTGTATCTATATAATTTTATTTACAGACCTTGAAACTAAATTTCATGTTATTTTCACATGTCATGAAATATTATTTTTCTTTTGATCTTTCTATCAGCCATTTAAAAATCTAGAAACTATAGCTCACAAAAAGAGCAAACCAAACCTGTCACCATGGAGTTGATTCTGACTCATAGCAACCCTGTAGGAAAGAGTAGAACTGCCCCATAGGGTTTTCAAGGAATAGATGGTGGATTTGAACTGCCAACCTTTCGGTCAGCAGCCAAATGCTTTACCACTGTACCACCAGGGCTCAAAGGTACAATAAAAACAGGAGGCAGGCCAGATTTGGCCTGCAGAATGTAGTTTGCCAACCTCTGATGTAAGAGATAAAGTGCTTCCCAAGTTCATACAATTTGTTAAAAATCTGAGCCAGAAACAGACCTCTATCTTTTCAACTCTAGCTTAATACTCTATTCATTATCTCCTACACTATTTGTTTTAAGCTAAGTTCTCTGGAGGAACAAAACCAATGAAGCATATAGAGAGAGAGAGAGAGAGATTTACTTCAAGGAAATGGCTCACACTATTGTGGGGGCTGGAAAGTCTCAAATCTGTGGGTGAGATGGCAAGCTGAATGCTTCTCCTGTTGCAGGGGCTGATGAACCCAAAATCTGCAGTTCAGGCAGCAAG
Source organism: Elephas maximus indicus (assembly GCF_024166365.1). Taxonomy (NCBI): domain Eukaryota; kingdom Metazoa; phylum Chordata; class Mammalia; order Proboscidea; family Elephantidae; genus Elephas; species Elephas maximus. The sequence continues at coordinate 52,512,031 of NC_064833.1, read as the reverse complement.
CTGCTGGCTCACAGGTTTGCTGTAGCTGATGAATCCAAAATCTGCAGGTCAGGTGGCTAGCTGAAGCCTTCTCCAAGAACCATAGGTCAGAACATGAGATGAGGGCAGGATACAGAGAGAGCTCAAGCTTTGCCAGAACATCCATATATATTGGATGCAGGCCACATCCCCTAGGAAACTCCCTTTCCAACTGATTGGCTGCTCACATGAGATCACAAAATGGAAGGTGATCACATAGTATCTGCCAAACCACTGAGAATCATGGCTTAGCCAAGTTGACACATAACATTAACCATCACACTACCCTACAGCTAGCTCCTAATCAAGAACCTGAAAATAGAGAGATGCCCACAGTGATGTGAAAGCAAAATCATGGGACAATAAAGAGGAAAAAATTGTAAGATTTTAAGACAAGAAAAACAAGGAGAACTTTCCCAAATTTCAATGTCCTTTTGATTGGGTAGATACATAGTCACAAGAGATTAGTGAGGCTGAACAGTTTTAATGTTATCTTTGAGTTCCATTTAGTTTGGAGTCAGGTGGGGAGTACGTAGGGGACAAGTTCAGCTCCAATAGCATGTATTTCACCCTGAATGGCCATACTAAGAGTATAAGAACAATCAATCTATAGAAATTCAGGGCCATCACCTGTCATCCCATTTTGTGCCACCAACACTTTACTCTTGCTACTGCCCATCCCTGGAATCTTCTCTACACTTTCATCATCTCAAACTCAGATTTCACCCATTTTTAAAATCAAATAAATCTTATTTTTAATATAATATCAAATGCTACCTTTTCAATGACTTCTTCTCTATTTCCGACCTCAAAAGTCATCTTGTATTTTAGTGGAGACATACTTGTGCATGAAGCCTACAGAAGCCCGGTAACCACACAGACCCTTGAAAAAGGAAGTAGAAGTGGAAACAGGAAAGAATCAGTTGAACGAGTTCAGAAATGTGGGCTCAGAGCATGAGCTCTAGGTGGGCACTAACCAAGCTATAGACACTGAGTTTAAGCAAAATATCCAAAGGGTGTTACAGGGTCAGGAATGTTTTAGTCAGTCCAGAAGTTCAATCTTCAAGGTATAACAATGTAGGAGAGGAGTCACTGCAAGGCTGCAACTGACGAGCCAATCAGTCTGCAGCCATAATTTCAGAGGTTTTGCTTTTACTGAAATAAGGGTTATATAGAGACTACAGTCCTAGGAGGACCCAAGTCATGAAGGATGAAGTTCAGAGCAGGGCCCCTGGCTAAGTAGCTTACTGGTAAATATAATAAGAATAATAACAGCAATAATCCACCACCTGTCTGTCAGTTTGTCATACTGTGGTAGATGTCAAAACGGATGTTAGAAGAAACTCTAAAACTTGCTTTTGAGTGCAGAGTAGCTAAAGCAAATGGAAGAAATGATGAAGTAAAAGAATTGAACAGATTTCAAAAGGTTCTTTAAGAAGAAAAGGTAAAGTATTATAATGAAATGTGCAAAGATATGCAGTCAGAAAGCCAAAAGAGAACACTCAGCATTTCTCAAGCCAAAAGAACTGAAGAAAAAATCCAAGCCTTAAATTGCAATATTGAAGGACTCCATGGGCAAAAAATTGAATGGCACAAGAAGCATCAGAATACACAGAGTCACGGTACCAAAAAGAATTTGTCAACATTCAACCAATTCGGGAGGTAGCATATAATCAAGAATTGATGATACTAAAGGAAAAAGCCCAAGCTGCCCTGAAAGCCTTGGTGAAAAACAAGGCTCCAGGAATTGATGAAATACCAATTGAGATGCTTCAGCAAATGGATGCAACACTGGAAGCGCTGACTCATCATCTATGGCAAGAAATTTGGAAGACAGCTACCTGGCCAACTGACTTGAAGAGATTCATATTTCTGCCAATTCCAAAGAAAGGTGATTAAAGGGAATGTGGAAATTATCGAACAATATCATTAATATCAATGCAAGCAAAATTTTGCTGAAGGTAAATGAAAAACAGCTGCTGCTGTACATCAACAGGGACCTGGTCAGAAATTCAAGATGGATTTAGAAGAGGACATGGAAGAAGGGATATCATTGTGATGTCAGATGGACCTTGGTTGAAAGTAGAGAATACCAAAAAGATGTTTATCTGTATTTTATTGACTATACAAGGGCATTCAACTGTGTGGATCATGACAAATTATGGATATTATTGTGAAGAACGTGAATTCCAGAACATTTAATTGTACTCAGAAGGAACCTGTACATAGATCAAGAAGCAGTTGTTCAAACAAAACAAGGGGGATACTACATGGTTTAAAATCAGAAAAGATGTATGTCAGAGTTGTATCCTATCACCATACTTATTCAATCTGTATGCTAAGCAAATATTTGGAGAAACTAGACTGTATGAAGAAGAAACAGCATCAGGCTAGAATGAAGACTAATTAACAACCTGTGATATGCAGATGATATGACCTTTCTTGCTGAAAGTGAAGAGGACTTGAAGCACCGACCAATGAAGACCAAAGGCTACAGCCTTCAGTATGGATTACACCTCAACATAAAGAAAATAAAAATCCTCACAATTGGACCAATAAGCAACATCATGATAAATGAAGAAAATATCAAAGTTGTCAGGATTTTATACTTGGATCAAAAACCACTGCCCATGGAAGCAGTAGTCAAAAATCAAATGATGTATTGCACTGGACAAATCGGATGCAAAAGACCTCTTTAACATCTTAAAAAGCAAAGATGTCACTTTCAGGACTGAGGTGCACCTGACCCAAGACATGGTGTTTTCAATTGCTTCGTATGCATATGAAAGCCGGACAATGAAAAAGGGAGACCAAACAAGAACTGACACATTTGAATTATGGTGTTGGTGAAGAATATTGAATATACAATGGACTGCCAGAAAAACAAACAAATCTGCTTGGAGGAAATACAGCCAGAATGCTCCTTGGAATTGAGGTTGGCAAAACTTTGTCTTGCTTACCCTGGACATATTATCAGGAGGGACCTGTCCCTGGAGAAGGATATCATGGTTGGTAAAGTAGGGGGTCAGTGAAAAAGAGGAAGACCCTCAATGAGATGGATTGACACAGTGGCTGCAACTATTGTGAAGATGGCACAGGACCAAGAAACATTTTTTTTTCTGTTATATGTAAAGTCATTGTGATCTGGAGCAAACTTCATGGCACTTAACAACAACAACAATAATACTTAATAGTCTTCAGGAATTAGACCATTCCAGATACTTTACATGTATTAGCTCATTCGGCCCTCAAAATTATCCTTGAGATAGGTATTATTAGTGCAATTTTACACATGAGGAAACTAATTCTTCCATATCTTACATATATATATATCTCAAAGTAAATGGATAGTATTGGTGTGCTAGACAAAGAACCTCAACCCAGATGTTCCTATAAGCCAGTAGACTCAAGCAGATGAGTCGACACAGGAGTCTATCAGAATCGACTGTACAGTTTGTCTCTGATTTACCAATTTCCAAGGGTAGCTAGAGTGAAGCTTTTCAGAATAATATGGGAGCACATCGATTGTGTGATTTACCCCAAATCTTGGCATGAGTCTTAATTCTAAATGTTATTGGTAAGAAATGCTAGAGTTGGTGATAATCAATAGAAACGTGCTTATAAATTACACCAAATAGGGCCCACAGGTTTGTCCAGTTGAGAAACTGGGTACGCAAAGGAGAGGAAACAAGACGTGAGTTTACAGGTGAAATGGGTGAGAGAAAGTGAATACTATAGAATGGTTTCTGTATTTCTGGTTTAGGTGATTAGATGCATAGTAGAGAATTTCAAATGGGAGGGAGTAGTCAACAGTTTTAAATTTGTTAAAGATGTCAAATTATACAAGGACTAAAAAATTAACAATACATTTTTCAATTAGAAGGTCGCTGTTTTACTTGGCTGATTCTTCTTCAGTAGAACAGTGGGTCAGCATTCTGAAGTGAGGAAATTAAATATCAAATAGGAAGTAGAAATAATTAATGCACGACACTCTCCAAAAAGAGTCTCAATAATCATTCTGTTTACCCTGTACCACCGAACAACACAGTATTTCCTCAAGGTGGACACTGCTTTAGAAAGAAAATATTAGGTCCCTCACATGTTTAAAGGAGCCCTGGTGGCACAGTGGTTAAGAGATTGGCTGCTAACCAAAAGGTTGGCAGTTGGAATCCACCAGTTGCTCCTTGGAAACCCTGTGGGGCAGTTCTACTCCGTCCTATAGGGTCGCTATGAATGGGAATCAGCTCATGGCAATGGGTTTGATTTGGGTTTCTGGATGTATTTTAAAAAAAAAAAAAAAGGCTTTCAGGGCACATCAAGGTATCTCCTCTTCAGTCTTGAGGTTTCAGTTTAGATAGTGTCTCCAGGAAGGTTGGGAGTCCCTACAGTGTGCTCCTACTGCACCCAGTCCTTACAGCAGTCACGACTCTTACGATGTTTTATTGAAATACCTTATTTTCTTTTCTGTCTTCTTCATGAGGATAATATGACTTTCTTCATAGTGTTGATGAAAGAAAATACCACCTGATCTATGGTAAATACTACATAAATGTTAAGTTCTGTTATGATCTTCATCAGGGTCATCATCGTGATTAGGGCTACGAATTTGAACTGCCTGAGAGTGAAAGTTTTATCCACATTACCTGGAATAAGTATAAGCTTTCAATAAATATTGGTTGAATTAATGAATAGATGGATAAACAAATTTACTAATTTTCATTAATTGATTAAAAACACTCTACAAATAAATTTTGGAGTTTTTTTTTTATATTAGTTTCTATTTTTTAAAAAGGAAGCACCATATTCTTCATCAGAACCATAAAATCCTCATCGCTTCTGAAGATCTATGTGGAAAGTAGGCAAAAGTAAAAGTAGCCATTGAAAGTATTTCAATTTACACCAGTAGAATTTATTCATCTTTTTAATTCCGAGAAAGCGTCTTTCACAAAGTAGACACTTTTACAAGACACTTCAAATCAAATTGTAGGTTATTTTATAAATATCTTGAAACATAAACCCTGGAAAACAACTTGGCAATATTTACAAAATGCTTTAAAAATTCAACATTTCCTTGCCTAGAAATATCCTGAAGTAATAATTAAGCATATATACAAATATTTAGCTTTAAAGATACCTGTAACAACACTGTTCATAATACTTAAAGATGGTAAACAACCTAAATACCAATGGTAAGAGATTAAATAAATTATTCTACATGTCTATAATAAAACACAGATCAGTCAGAAATTGATATTTATTTATTTACCTATTTGAGCCATATTTATTATAATGGGATAAGATGCTCATGATATGATAGTCCACAAAACAATATGTGAAGCATGATATCATTTTGGTTTTATTGAGGGAGTGTATGTATGAAAATGGGGGAATAGAAAAGAATTAGGAAAAATGGTAGTATGCAAGCCCTAAAACTGCTATATACTATCCATCATCAAGTTCTTAGTCCTTTTTTTTTTTAATTTATTTTGTTGCTGTTGTTCCTAAGAATATACACAACAAAACATACATCAATTCAACAGTTTCTACATGTACAATTCCGTGACATTGATTAACTTCTTTAAGTTGTGCCACCATTCTCAGTCTTCCATTTCTGAGTTGTTCCTCCCTGTTAACGTAAACTCACTGCCCCCTAAGGTTCCTATCTAATCTTTAGGGTTTCTTTTATCACTTTGATCCCAAATAGATAGTTCTTAAAACAGCATAATGCTCAAGGTAGACATTTTTTTATTAGTTAAGCTATTGTTTAGTTTTAAGAAGACTTGCAGGATATCTTTGGTTTAAAGATTATCTCGGGACAATAGTTTCAGGGGTTTATCTAGCCTCCATGGCTCCAAAAAGTCTGGAATCCATGAGAATTTGAAATCTCTTCTGCATTTTCCCCCTTTTGAACAGGAATCTTCTATAGATTCTTCGATCAAAATATTCAATAATGGTAGCCAGGCACTATCCAGTTTTTCTGGTCTCATGGCCTAGAGGCAGTTGTTCATAGAGGCAATTAACCACAGATTCCACATCTTCCTCCTATTCCTGACTCTCCTTCCTCTGTTGCTCCAGGAGAACAGAGACCAATTGTTATCCCTTGGATGGCTGCTTACAAGCTTTTAAGACCCCAGGTACTCACAATAAACAAGGAGGTAGAAGAGAAGCACTAAACAAGTTTTTAGGCCAATTAACTGAGATGTTCCACGAAGCCTTGTCCTTAAACCTCCAAACCAATAAACCAAAGCCCATGAGGTTTTTGGTTGTACATAAGCAGCCTCAGCAGCTACTCTCTTTCGTTGTTGTTGTTCTTGATGCAAGTATATCAATTTTTGCCAAGTCAACTTTTTACAGGTGCACAACTTATTGACAGCAATTATGATAATCAGCTGTGCAACCCTATCCTAAATCCATGAGATTTTTCTGTCACCATTAAACGCCCCCTCCCCTTCTCCCTTACACTCCTAGTAACTGTTAATAAACTTTGGTCTCCATACATCTTTTTTTGAAATCCCATTTAAACTTACTATTTTCTTCAGCCTTATTATCAAAATCTTAATTTAGAAATGCCATCATTTTTCAAATTTCATAGAAAAGCTATATAACTGATCCTCCTGCCCCAGTGTTGCCCGTCTCAAATCCATACTCCACAGGGTTTTACTTGCATTTTCCCTAAGAATTCCATGACCACTCCTCTGCATCTTTATACATCTTGCTTTCTCCATCAAAAGCAAACTTTTCTCTTCATCTAGCTGTTATTCATCTTTTGCAGGGTAAAAAAAAATCACTGTTGCTTAGAATCAAAATTGACTATCAGTGCTTCTGTTAATGCAGACATTCATTTTAGTGATAAACTATAACTCCACATCATAAATGGACAAGCAACAATGGCAGGCTAAAATTTCAAGGTCTCTGTCCGCTGTTCCTTGAGGCTACAGGAGAAAGAGAATCAGTCAAGAGAGTGGCTCTTCATTTAGCCAAGCATATCTGAGTCTTTGGGTAGCCAGCTCCTGTTACTCCTGTTGCCATCAAGTTGATTCCTACTCATAGTGACCCTATAGAACAGAGTAGAACTTTCCCACAGGGTTTCCAATGCTGTAAATCTTTACAGAAGCAGACTGCCACATCTTTCTTACATGGAGAGGCTGGTGATTTCAAACCACCGACCTTGCAGTTAGCAGCCAAGCACTCAGCCATTGCACCACCAGGGCTCCTGACTAGTAGAGCAGTACTTCTAAAAATTTATTATACATGAGAATCACCTGGATCTTGTTAAAATGTAGACTCTGATTCAATATATATGGGGTAGAAATGCAAATTCTCAGCAGGGTTTCGAAGTGCTGATTTAGAAGCAGTAGGTCTTTGGGGTATAATTAGTGATACTTTACATGTACCACTTAACACTTAGGGTAGGCTTTTGGAAGGGGGCAAAAAAAAAATTCATACTAACTACCAGAAATTCAGACACACTCAATGATTCAGCATGCTTTCCCTAATAAAAACACACGGTATCAACAAAAAATTCAAAACAAAAAATAATTTGGTCACCAAAGGGTTAACATCATAGACTTTCACAGGGATTTTCTCATGTAAATATCATGTTTGTATTTAGATTTCTATTGCTTTACATGGAAATCTGCATAAATGGACTAAAAGGATAATTGTAATCTGGAAAATTCTATCTCGATTAATTGGGGCTATCTTTTGCTCACTCAGGCTCAGCGCTTGGTCTGTGTGAGTGTATAGGAACATTTGTTTTAATAAAAACTTACTTAATACTTGGAACTATAGCAACATGTTTAACTTTATTTCTAGGACAAGACTATTTCTAGGACAACCTCCAAGGTATAGATCTGCCCCATTAACCAGAGTACTCCTCTGCTTCAGACCTGGAGAGAGTTGATGTTCTGAGAATGAGTGTTATCAGGTACTGAAAGAACTAGGCACAGTTTAATCTTTACAACAAATATAAGAGAAATTATTGTGAAAACAAGTCTACAGAAATCCAAGACTTCCTTTGTGAAAATTAGATCATTAAAGAAATTAGCATTGTCTTCAAAGTTGAAAATATAATCTTATTCAGTTTTTGAAATTAAAAAAGTTCTCATTGGATTAAATAACTCTCAACTATACTCTGACTTTTAGATTCTTGTGAGTACACAGAGAAAATGACAATTAAAAAAAAAAAACATTGGTGATAAAATACATTTGGTTCTTTTGGAGGTGCTTATAAAAATGATTTTTAAAAAAGATTTTTAAATCCCTTTAAATAGCAAGATGTCTATTACATTTTAGCAATGCATTATATTTACTTTTCTCATAAATATATCCCTTTCAAAAATATATCCCAAAATACCCAAGAGTGAGGGTACTGAAAGATACTTAGACTGTGGTATGAGTTTCACTTTCTCTACCCCATAAATGCTGGTTAGGCCCTCCTACACATTCCTGGAGTGCAAAGCTGGGTCTGGCACTTTTAGATTCCATATGCTTCTATGCACTAAAAATCAGCAAGAATGGGGCTTTATCATCTCCTGCATAAATGAGGGGTATGATTTGCCAATATGACTGGGCAAGAGTCCAGCTGTCTTGAAAATGTTTTAAAAGTAGAAGACATGGAGGTATTTTTTCTCTATCTCTCAACCTGAAAAAGGGAAGACTTAAGTTCAAACTAAATGGAATTAATTTAGCATCTCATACCCGAAGTACTTAAGTATCTCTTGCTTTGTGGGAGGAGAAAATGGTGAGTGGTACTCTGGCTCCAGTAATATCAAATGCTGGGTACCATAATGATAATATACACCATACTTTGTCACAGATATTGCCAAATTTTAAAACCTGAGTTTCTTGGTCATTGAGTAGAGTAGGGCGAAAGAGGTAAAGAAGGAATCTTTGAGATACAATATTGATCTCTCCTTGGTTTTGCATCCCCAAACATCATCAAACACAGATAAAAGCCAATAAAAATTAGGCCACTACTAAGTCTATGGAAAGATTTTACCCCTATCTGGTTGTTTTTAGTCATCAGGACTGGCATCTTCAAACATCGTCATGACCAAACCGAAGCAAATAAGAGTTAGGCCACCCCTCATATTAAAAGCCAGGGAAGAGCTAAGATAGGCTGGGATATTCCAACACTTCTGCATCTGTCTCTCACTGCCTCTAATCATGAAAACAGTATAATGCTGCTTCACTTTTACCTTATAAACCTTGTACAAATTTCTCTTTGGCCAACTCTAAAAGGGGACCAAATTCCACAATATGTAGTTCCAGCTTAGCTTAGTTGACATAGTAAAAAAATATACTCCACTCCTTGTTAAATCAGCATCCATATACACCTCTTTTAACCACATTTTATACACACACACACACACAAACAGAAACATCATGATCCATCTAATATGATGACCTTATACAACCAAAATACTCTAAATCTCTCCTATGACACATCATCAATCTTTGGATAATGTTTACTCTCTCTTCGTTGAGTCATACCCCACCTTTGATATCTTGTAACATGAATATTGAAATGTAAAGCTAATCACTGTTAAATCAGCTTTTTTTTTCTTTTAGAATCAGGAAATGAAAGGGAAAAAAAGACAAATAATTGGTTAACACCTATACAAAAATATTCATATCAAGGTAAGAAAGAAAAGCTTATCTCTAGAACAGGTGTAGTTTCTGTAACTAGTAATGTGCTTTTAGCTGGTGTATGTAACTTTCTTCTTCTACTGCCTATTCCATATATCTTTTGTACCCAGTTGGTTGTGGTTCCTTATATAATGAGATAATCAGTCCTTCACTAATGAAGCGTTTGTGCCATTAGTATTCCTGCCTGTATTGAGTAGTTTTCCATTAATATTTATCAAGGACTTGGGATTACTAGGAGGCAACCTAGGTTTCCTGTATTACAGATATACTTCTCCAGCTCCATTGTGCAGCAACAAGTAATTTTCCCTTGATAAAAAAAAAAAAAAATGATAATTGGGATTAATTATCCCAGGCAGCATAGCAGTCCGAAATGTCTAAGTGGCACTCTCAAATAAGTTTAATGGAACAACCCTGTAGAATTAAGACCTGTAGACCATTAAGAATCACTAGAACAGAAGCCAAACTTTCACTAGTGGACTGTTCAGTGTAATTGTGTGAGAAACTACTCCAGTTTCTAACCCTTCATTCATGGACCTGGGAATTCTAGCTATTGGAAAAATAGCACCGTATATTAGTACCTTATTCAAAGCATATACAGCATTCTGATGGACATTAGTCCAACCCACAGTGTGTTTCCACCAGCTGGCACTATATCTGAGTATTCAAAAAATCATTTGATCCTTTTATCAGACCAGCTATCTCAAAGTGATGAGAAACATAAGACCAGTAAATTCCATAAGACTGGCCCAATGCCATACTTCATTTACTGTAAAATTGGTTCCCTTGTCAAAAGCAATGCTGTGTGCACCACCATGACAGTGAATAAGACACTTGTAAATTCATGGATGGTGGTTTTGGCAGAAGCATTGGGGGGGGGGGCAGGGAAAGCAAATGTATATTCAGAATATCTATTGCTGTAAGAATAAAAGCACTATCATTTCAGTGATGGAAGTTGTTGATCCAATGTAATCAACTTGCCAATAGGTGGCTGCCTGATCCCCCTAGGGAACTGTCCAATATTAGGTCTAAGAGTTGGCCTCTACTATTGGCTGGTTGGGTACTCAGCAATGGCTCTAACCAAAGTGGCCTGAGTGAGTAGAAATCTAGGTTGCTGAAGCTATGATCATTTTGTTCATGCACCTATTAGGCAAGAACAGGGTGGCTAGTAAAGGGGGTTGACTGACATCACAGAAAAAGTGATCTTGACCAACTGATTATTAAGATCCTCCTCTGTTAATAATGCTGTTTACTCAGCACTCACATAGGACACAAATGTCTTCACACGCTTTCCCCATTTGGAGATATTCATCCATATACCACTTCTGCACACCTCGTTGTCACCCATTTTCCAATCATGTTTCTTCCAAACCAACCCATTAGTCATTTTGGGTAGTGTCAGCATATAATGCAGAACCATCTTTAATCAGGCTCAAAGTTTTTCTTCCTCAATAAACTGGTCAAAAGTTAATCCCCATAATGCAATACTGTAGGCTGAAAGAAAACAGACAATGTAGAAACAGTAGTAAGAGCTGTAAGAATCCATGCCATTTGCAAATGCAACGAGCTCGTGCCTTTAGGATTTGACCCTGAGATGTTTCAACCTGACCCAAAGTTATGTTCTCCTTCCCTGATACAGCATACTTTCAATCCATGTCCATGAATATTTCCCAGGTTTCTGTCAATATAAATTGGCAAAATGATGTCACTCTTTTGGGGTGTACAGTACCTCTTCTCAGATCATAGTTTTTATCTGGTCCCCTGTAACATGCCAAAACTTGAGTCATGTTATATAGGCTTCACAGCAAGGAGAGGTGATGCGGTACACCTTGAAAGGGATCATTATTCCCCTGCAAATCAAGTTCTCAGGCACAGACAATTAAGTTCTTCAGGCAAAAGAAGACTAGCCTCCTCAGACTTGCTTCTACTGGCAAATGAGGCTCAATAACATTTAGGGGTTCACGATCCTCAGCATCATCAGAACCTACCAGTATGTCTCCATCCTAATTTTTATGGTGCTATTCCTTCCCAGCCAATTCCCTAACCCTGCAAGGTGCAAATTAAATTTGAATTGTAGGTCAGTTACCTCCAGATTAGACTTTGGATTTGGTTTTCAGAAATTTTATAGGATATATAGGTTTCTTTCATGGCAAACATAGAAACTTTTTAAATCAAGACAGACAAAGAAGTTTTTATGCCATTATCCAGGCATTGATCTGGGAATTTTCTCTCTCCATATTTTCCAGTGCACTTTGTAGCAAAAACAAACAAACAAAAGACACCATTATACTCATTTTCACTGAAGTGAAACTACAGCAGCAACTACTTGGTGACCCTCATCTTCCACAGGCATTTGATTATAGGTGAAACCACAGATGATAATTTAAGAAACTGCTTTGCCACGGCATGCCAGGAACTACCAATATTCCATTTACCACTGGCAGCAAAAAGATTATTGCCCTTAAATCTAATCAGATCAGAGAACCAATTATAGATTCCCATTTTAATGTTGTGTTCCCCCTGGACCATTTCTAGTACCAATAATTTTAGCAATCTAGGTTCAACCTTGAAAGCAGAATCTCTGTGAGTATTATGGAAAAAAGAAAATATAGGACTAAGATCTTATGCAATTTTTGGAGAGGCTGGAGAAATAACAGACCAGAAAGGAAGTTGGAGGATCAGAGCAAAGCACTAGAGCTGGTGGACGATTTGGAGTTTACCAAGGAATCCAGAGGCCAGGTATATCCAGCTGCCAGAATGGAAACACAAAGGAAATCTAGTGGAAAAGAAGGAAGATTCTTGGCTCTGCATTTAGTTGTGGGGCTGAAGTCTCTATTTTTAGGGCTGGTATTTGAGAAGAAGATCTAGATATGTTACATGGGAGAGTGAGGACCCATCTGTGACTGCCTGTTACCATTAGTGACCATGGAGACCTTCAGCGCATAATGGTTCCTTCTCCATTTATACCTTCCAAATCTCACAAAAATTTTTCTTTTAGCTAGCTCCAACTTGGAACCATATGGGAAAGAGGATTCTGGGAAAATAGTTTCAGCTTATCCAAGTTGACACAGTAGAAAAACACCACAGCATATTTTCCATATTTAAACCCTACTGGATTTAACTCATGTGCCATCAGTATTAAATCATGGACCTGCTGATTTTTAAATCATGTGCCAACTCTGGCTGAATAGGAATGGTATTGATTATGTTTTTGTTTTTGTTTTTGTTTTGGGTTGTAAGCCACAGAAATATACTCTGGCTGATTTATACAAAAAAAGAAACTTATTGAAATGGTATTATTGAAAAGTTCACAGAATAATTGGGGAAACTGGATATGATGTTTATAAATAAAAGAGAAACCAGAAAAGCAGCAGGTAAGCCTCTACCAACTCATCAGGATTTCTGCTCTGGGAGGAATGTACAGTTTTATTTTGTTTTGTCTTCAGTCCTGAATAACTTTGCTCAAAATTCTAAGTCTTTGGAAAGAGAGCTTTTGCCTAGCTAAGCTTAGGTCCTATGCTCACAGCTTGGTCCTACTGAGACAGCAAGACGGGGAATTTGGCAGAAGTAGCCCACCACAGACTCTTAGAAACACTTCATCCTCCATAATAGGAGGGTGGTGTGCTCTGTTTTCCAGTTTCATCCAGTTTGCTCATAATGGTGGCAAGGCAATTCCCCACAAGGCAACTGGAGTTATATTAAGAAGAAATAGCCCTGGAACAACCAAAAGCTTTTAATTAATATCCATTAATAAGGGTTTTGAGGTTGTATTCAGGCCCAGTAAGGAAGAATGTATGATCTATTACCATTGCCTGCCATGAAATGCAAGAGAAGAGAAGAGAGGCAGGCTTGCCATATATTTTTGCCTGTCCTTGATTTTGATACAGCCTCTTCAATTCCACCAAATACACGGCTGAAAGAATGTCATAGTTACTTAATAGTAGATAATAGTGAAATATTTCTTCTGCCTGGCTTCGAGGGCCTGTCATAAAGTGGATCCAAGCTTAACCCCGCTGTTCCGATCTCACATGTTCATTCCACCTGTGGTGTATCACATCAATCTACTGTGGAGATGGGAATATTTGGAGTTGAGCAGAACTGGATTTGAATCCTATCTTCACTTTGTAACAGCTGTATGAACTTTATAAATTCATTTAAAACTTCTGACCTTCAGTTTCCTTACCTTCAATGTTTGAGTGGATTTTGGGTACAGGATGAAGGCTTACAGAGTTAACGAAAGAATTAAATGAAAAAAAAAAAAATCAAGCTAACAGACATCTAATTTCAAAGTCAACTTAGTGCTTAGCACACAGAGAACAACCCATACATACTCATTCCTCTGTCTTCAGTCTCATAGTTCCCCTTTCCTAAAAATTCCGTTCTTTGATTTTTCCTTAATCAAATCTTATATCTTCAACATACAGTTCAAAGATCACCCTCTCCTTGTAATTTTCTAAACAATTTAAAGCTTTCAATTACTATACAACTTCTTGTCTGTAGCACTGATTTAAGCATTTAATTACATATTTATATTTAAGTTATCAGTTACCAATGATTGTATGCATAGTATCATCTCTATGTTGGGATACTATTGTTATGAATATCCAAAAACTGCATTGCATACCATTCAACATTTTAGTGTCACCTATTATTTTCCTAGCACTGGCTTGGGAACTGGGAACACAAAGATAAATAAAACACTACTGGTGCCTTCAAGACACTCACAGTCTATTGGGAAGGATCATTAAAATATCCTAAAAAATATGATATTATAGAGTCAGGTATGCAAAGGAAATGACAGGGGAAATAAGACTTTCAATCCCGATTATAATAAGGTGAAAGAGAAAGTTCTTTAGAAGAAATGAAAGTGGAACTGAATTTTGAAAAATAAATTGGATTTAGCCAGGCAAAGAGTTTAAGTCAAGATAAACTGAAGAATGTACAAAGGAACAGAAAGAGTCTCATTGAAAAAAGTGTAAATAATTCATTATGAATGGAGGATAGAGTGAAAAAGGGAAGTTGCAGGAAATGAGGTTCGGCACAGCAACCAAGGCACAAGCATAAAAGATCTTATATATCACCTAAAGGGTTAAGACTTTATCTTAAATCCAGTGGGCCGTCATTAAAGGAATTCAGCCAGGGAGATCTATAATATGTATCAATAAGAACAATAACCACAATAATAGCAGCAACCATATACTAAGGAGTTTCTATTCTTGAGGTACTTTTTTAAGTAGTTTATTCTTTTAATTCTCAAGACAACACTCTGATGTAAGTATTATAAGCCCAATTTACTAGTGAGGAAATAGAGGCTTAAAGAGGTTAAACAACTTGCCCAAGGTCCTAGCCAATAAGAATTGGAACTGGTTATAAATCCAGATCTGTCTCATTCAAGAGCCCACAGTCTTAACCACAATGTTCAAATTTATGTCTTAGAAGGGTCACTTTGGCAGCAGTGTGCAGAATTGATTAAAGAGGGCCAAGCCTAGAGGCAAAGACTCCATTTAGAAAACTATTGCATAAATACAGTTTTAAAAGGTTGACAGCCCATAGCCAGGCAGTAGTAGCAGAGGTAGGCAAAAGAGCTGGATTTAAGAAATGTGAAGATGATTTAATAGACAAGACTTAGTAATTGGCTGGATGTGGAAGTGGAACAGGAGAAATAAAAGGTAACACCCAAGTAACCAGGTTGATGGTGGTGTCATTAATATGGAATGCTTGAGATAGGAGAATTGGGAAAAGATAAAATCAGTTCAGAGGAGTGTTGAGATTGTGGTGATCACAGCAAATTCCTATAGAACTGGATCTCTAGAGAAACAATAGACTGGCTTCAAAATATATGTTGCAGATACATTCATGGAGCTAGAAAAAAATCAACTCAGGGAGAATCTATAGAGTAAATGGAACCCTGAGATGAAGATGTAAAGCTGGGAACTTCAATATTTGAGTGGATTTTGGGCACAGGACAAGGGCTTAGCAAAGAAGACTGAGAAGGAACTTCCAGAGAATTATGAATAAAACTAGAGTTTCAAGAAGGAGAAAGTTGTAAATAATGACAAATGCCAGAGATTGTAATATTTTAATTCTACATGGAAGAATTGTGGGTGGTTTGTATTATTCTTCATAAATTTTTGTAGCTTATTTTTTAAAATAAACCTATTTCTAAATCACAGATAACCAAAAATTTCTGATGAAATTTAGTAACAAGGAGATCATTGGTGATGATAGCAAAAGTAGTTTCCATAGGGTGCATTATAAAGAAAACACCACATACCACAATTCATTGAGGAAGTAAAGAAAGCAAAGGCACATTTATCTTTCAAATTGAATAAATGGAAGGAAGGAGATAGGATAAGAGCTATATGAGGGCATCTAAAGTATAAGAAGTGGTCATTTGTTTTTATGATGGGAAAAACTTGGGCATGTTTATAATGCTAAAGACTGTAACAAAGGCTGCCAGCAAAGCTGAATCTATTCACCCACCAGACAAGAAAGAGCATCATCACTCAGGAAATGCATTTCACTGAGTCTCCATAAGCAGAAGTAGAATGGCTATATATAAGAGTAAAAGGGGACGCTTATTTCATATTAGGAGGAATATGGGGTATTAGGAATGATTGAAGAGAAGGTATAGATGTGGAAGAAAGACTGTCAAGCAAGGACCTTTTTCCATGAACATGCTTGGACTTGGCAAAATTTTCTTTAACAATTTACTGAGGGGAAAGCATTGTTGGATAAACTGAAGAGGGGATAACTAGTGGAGTCAGGCCTCCGGGCCAATACTTGTTAGTGAGATGGGCAGGAAGCTAAGAAATTTCTCACCTGTTAGCCTCTATTATCTCTGTCAAGTAAGAAATTAGAGATTCTATCGGAAGTAAGGAAACCCTGGTAGGGTAGTGGTTAAGAGCTACAGCTGCTAACCAAAAGCTCGGCAGTTCAAATCCACCAGGTGCTCCTCGGAAACCCTATGGGGCAGTTCTGCTTTGTCCTATAGGGTCACTTTTAGTTGCAATCGACTTGATGGCAATGGGTTTAGTGGGTGTTGGAAGTAAGGAAAATCCAAAGAGAAGGTCTAATGAGACCAGGATGACCAACTTGTCAGAGTTTGCTTGGGACTTTCCTGCTTTAGTACTGAGAGTCCATACCTCAGGAACCCTCTCAGTCTTGGGCAAACCAGGATGCTGGTCACCCTAGATGAAACTGTGGTTAGTTACAGTTGTTGAGAAGATTAAAGAAAAAATAATTAAAACCTAACCAAGGCTGGAGACTAGGAATTAGTAATGATTCCAATCTACATAAAAACAAACTAAATCCATTGCCATTACTTGAATTCTGACTCATGGCGGGCCCCATGTGTTACAGAGTAGAACTATTCCATAGGATTTCTTGGCTATAATCTTCACAGAAACAGATTGCGAGAACTTTCTTCCATGGTGCCACTAGGTGGGTTTGAACTCCCTACTTTTAGGTTAGCAGTCGATTACAAACCACTTGCACCAACCATGTGATTTAGCAGTGATCTGTGCTTCCTGTTTCCACATGTCCAAAATGTTGGGACAGAAAGGCAAATACATTTAAGGTAAGAGTTTTAAGTACCAAACATCTCCATTGTTTGTCATTTCACCAACTCCTGGAAGAAGGTAGAGAGAGGATGAGCTGGGCAGAGTCAGAGAAAAGGAAAGTAGACATAACAGTTCTGATATTGGCTATTTCTTGTAGGGAAACGCTAACGTGGGACTCTCTGATTCCGTGCCTTGCCTAGAGCTTCAGCTTAAGTTTTCTAAAATGATAAATCACGTATTTCTTCCTTCCATAGGAAAGAAAACCAGTATAGACTAGTTTTTGAAGACTCAAATACCATCATGGTATCAGTAGCAAAGCAGAGAGTTGAGAAAAATAAAATTTTCTTTGTTTTTAATTCAGAAGCAGAGAAAGAACAGAGGTACATACTAGCAGTGGCATAACATTTTAAGATATGAGTGCATCTCTGAGTTAAAACCGTTTGAGGTCATTGTATACGGTTTTGAAACCTGGCCGTGATTCAGAATTACCTATAAGCTTGTTAAAATTACAAGTGCCCAGCCTCACCCCAACCTCCTGAACGAGAATCTCCACGAACAAGGCTATGGAATCAATAGTTTGAACAGGTTTCACAGAGTGTTTCTGCTGCACCACCAGGTTCATCATCCAGACAACTAGGGTAAGACCTGGAACTCTATACAACAGTTGGAAGCATGTTCCCATCCCTAGAGATGATCCACATATTAAAGAAAAATAAGTTAGAGCCATCCTTGAACCCAAATGGGAATAGATCTCTTTCTCCCTAATTCTTTTACAATGGGTTTTCATTTTTCTCATACATAACTGATCAATGCTATTTTTAGTTTTTCTCTTTTGGTTGCAAGGAATTAGACTAATTCAATCTGCTTCAAAATGGGAGTTTATTTAAAAAATATATGTGGACGAGACCTGGAACAGATACCGCAAAGGAACTAAAGCAAAGCAACTCTAGGGACCAACAACCCCGGATTTCTCCCTCAGGGCATCCATGCTTCTCTACAAGGAAGAAAGCCAGAGATGAAGGACTATGTGATATAAAACATGGCTTCTTACAAACAGAGGCTGAAAATGGGCAGTTTTTATTAGAAAGGGATGGGAATAGTAGGGTACAATGGGCATTTCTAGTGCAAATACTTGTGCTACTTTTTTTTTTTTACAGAAGAAAATGAATGCTTTCCCTTTATCTTCACATATACTCAAAGACTAAATCCTATATATTTTTCCCCAAAAATCTTCCTCAAATTCACTTCACTCGATCACTCCATATGCATAATTCCTGCTGATGCAATGAGAGCTATTTTTACAAGATCTTAAAATTTTTTTCATTCAAGAGACTATACTTAGCAATTCAAATTTATTTGAGTGACCAAAGCATACATCCAGGTAGACTGAGAAGTACTTGAATGCAGGTTCCTCAACCTTTTCCCTAAACATATACCTACAGGGCCTGGGAGAGCTCTGAGCACACACTAGACATGCTCAGAGGATATTAGGGCCCATAGAGATGGACTGACCCACTGGTTAACAGCAGAGGATGAATATATACCACAATTTATGCCTCTTTGGTGTTCTTCCAAACTGCCCATGGAACTAAACACTGATTTGGTTAAAATCCCAAACTTATAGGGTCTGAATCAAATAATATTTTTAGAATACAAGATAAGCAGACACGTTAATGAAATATTCTTTGATTTATATACCTTGAAGTTTTTCTCAGAATAAGATTTGTTTGTTTTTTGTTGTTGTTGTTTGTTTTGTTTTGTTTCAGCATGTTAAATGAGGGGAAAATGCCAGACCCAAGTAATTTTATACTATTTACAGATTAATATAAAGATTAGTTTATTGGTTTATTCTTTAAGCATTTCCTTCTTAACTGTTATTACTTGAATCTGCCTACTCCAGTGGTTCTTTTTCCTCTTATATTATCTTCTCAGAGAACCAAATAATATTACCAAATTTAGCCAAACTTATCCTTATTTTGGGTCTATGAGTGATGGCTGATGATGATGAGTATGGTCACACGAACAAGGAACTACCTGTCTGTCGGGGACACAAACACGTGAATAGGTGTTTCAACACTACAATGTTCAAAATTTTGAGAATTATGAGAGTACTGCAGAGGGGACACTTCCCCATCCTGCAGAGATCAGAAAGAGCTTCCTGAAGCAAGTGAAGGGAAACTGAATCACAGGAATCCTTCAAGCCCCATCCCTAACCCGCCTTTATAACCTCCCATCTCGACAGTCATCAACAAATCCTGGTAAATATGTCTAGACTCCATAAACTTCTCTCCATTTCAGTCCTAATCTAAACCACCATATTTTCTCATCTGGACCACTACAATAACCTTCTGTCTGATATTCCACACTTCCATTCTTTATTTCTATGCATTTAGTTTTCACATGGCAGCTTCCGTAATAAACCAGGTCTTTCCTGACTTTGCATCACACTACAAGTAGCAACCAAACGTCTTCCTGTTGCCTTTAGGCAGCTGCATGTTCTGGGCCCTGTCCACCTCTCCAATCCCAGGTCATTCCATTCTCTTCCCTCACTACCCTCCAGTCCCACTTTCTTTCAGTTTCTCAAAGACAAGTTCTATACCTTTTCAGGGATTTTGCACACTCTATTTTCTCTGTTCTCTTCTCTTAGCATGTTCCTTCCTTAGCTGGTTATTTGTCATCATTCAGACCTGAAGTTAAATATCTCTTCTTCAGAGATTTCTGATTATCTGAAGCTCTGTTATTTATTTTCCATCTCTGTAACTTGTTTATACCTTTGCCACACCTATTACAAGTCAAAATGGCATGTTAATTGTTTGTTTACTTGTGTACTGTCTGTTGCCTCACTATTGGTAATTTGCTCCATGAACGCAGGGACCAGTCAATCTTGTTCACCACTGTACACCTGGTATCTAATAGGATAGGGCCTTTAAGTACCTGGTGCATGAATGAATGTTACATGCACTATGTCATGTAACAAAACAAACCGCTCACCATTTTTCAACTGACTTCACACATGTTCTCACTTCCTGCAAAAACACCCTCAATCCAGCACTGACTCTACTTACAGTGGGAGGTCACTTAAAAATTTCATTGCCTTCTTGAAGTCCTCCCTATATCTCCAATGTAATTTCATCTTTCCTTCCTATAAACATGGCTAGATGTTGCTTCTCTTAGACCTAACACATGCATTGTACATATTTGTGTACTTGTTCTATCTCTCTTCCTAGACCATAAGTACCAAACCCAAGAACCACATCCCAGTCTTCATCTATGTACCATACACCCACACACATAGTGATCTTTTGTAAAGGTGCTAAGTGAATGAATTTATAAAATAATTTTCAAAACAGTTTTTTTTTTTTTTTTTTAAAGGCTTTTTATTAGTAGAATTTGAAGACAGAACCTGGATAAGGCTCTGGAATCTTTTATTGTGCATCTTAAGTAAGCTCTTTGTCACCTCATTTTTTTGTATTCACTCTTCACATTGTTATCTTAATCACACCATCCTTTCTCAGTTAAGCTGTCAAAGCCCAGCTGGGCTGGTCAACAAGATGTTGGCGTGTCTGTGACACCTTGTCAACAGCAACACCCCCTGTACCGCCCATAAAAGAAAAAAATGTCAGCACATTCTTTGGAAAGGAAAACTATGTTAAGAATAATATTAACAGAGAATTCTTAAGAGGAGTTTCTGCAACATTTGGAAACAATCCAAGATAGATAAGATTGTATGGCTTTCTATGACCACTTCCACATTGTTTGCTTATCCCATAAACACTAAACTCAAACCCAGATTTCAATAACTACAGATGCTAAGAGATATTAGCTTTAGCTTTAGAAGAAACCTCAAAGAAAGAGTCTAATTAAAGAGATCTGCGGCAATATGGTACGTACGCATGTTTTCAATATACTTCATTTACCACATACTTTACATCTTAAAATCCAATTTATATAACTTAGATTTCATGAAATGAAAATGCTAGCCACAGTTATTTATAGCACAATGAAAACCGTTAAATGTCTAAAACATGGCAGTGACCTTTACATTATCCTGTAGCACTACCTACAAGAGGCAATTTATTTCATAGTCTATCGAATACAGAAGCCATTTTCAGATACATCTAGTTAAAGTGGTAAGATTGCAGAAAATTATACATACGGCAGGATAGCTTTTTTCTCCTCTAAGAAAACCACCTAAACACCCTCAAATTCTGTAAAATCACTGCTCTTTTAGAGTCAATGGTTTCCTAAATTATCATAAGCTGTAAAATTTTGCAAACATGTGTGATTATTTTTATGGTTAATACATATTTATTGATGTCCACTGAATTTAACATAGACTTTTTTTGTAGGGGGTATCACACTGGACCTAAACAAGCCTCTAACCGTAGCATCAAGTGTCATTCTATTAAATGGTGAGGGGAATGAGCAGTAAGGAAGAGAAGGAAAATGCCCTTCATGAAATGATCTGTAAAGAAAGCCTAGAGGAAGCCCTCACCAACCCACTAGTAACTTCTAACCCCTTAGGGGTCTTTTGGTCCTGGGATGGCACAATGAATTTGACTACTAACCAAAAGGTTGGTGGTTCAAACCCACACAGAGGCACCGTAGAAAAAAGTCCTGGCAATCTGCTTCCATAAAGATTACAGCCAAGAAAATCCTATGGAGCAGTTCTGCTCTGTAACATATGGGGCTGCTATGAGTTGAAATCAGCTTGACAGGGCAATGGTTTTGTTGTTGTTTTTTGTTTTTTAAATTGGGTCTTTCATCTCTAAATTTATCTAAACTCTCATCTAACTCTTGAGAGGAACAAGTTCTCTGAGTTGATTATACTATGCCATAGCACTTTCCCTCATTTGTCTACATAATTATGACTTTTGAGTTTTGATAGGTGTCCCATAACTCTGAGACTTTAAACAAATTTCCATGTTAATTCTTTTCTATTTTTGTGATTGTATGACTTTGACTTTCTCTGTCTTCTGTCAGCATTTGACTTTTCAGACTGCAGTTCAATACTTTTAGTCCATCATTTTGCAGAGTTTAAGATTCTCAATCTCCTTGGTCACTTAAATTGTTCTTCCTGGCTTTCTGGCTTTTTAGTGTGTTGGTTACTATTCTTTTAAACTCTGTCAAAGCCAGGTGACTCCTGCTACTTGGAATCTAAGGTCATTCATGTGCTGACATTTTAAGAGTTATACATCTTCTAACAGATGCAGAAATGAGTAGAACTTGGAACAGATATTAAAAATCGTGAAATAAAAGTAACCCAGTGCTTATGGGTTAGCTATGTAAGTTGCTGATATCTACCTGGTTATGGGTAGTGTAGTGTTATCTGAGAGTGTGGAAAGACCTGTCTACCTAAAAACATCTCTTCTACTTACCAATACTAAAAAACCGAAAGCCAAATTCATTGCCATCGAGTAGACTCATAGTGACCCTATGGCTACAGAGTAGAACTGCCCTATAGGGTTTCCAAGGAGCGGCTGGTGGATTTGAACTATCTTTTGGTTAGCAGCCGAGATCTTAACCAATGTGCCACCAGGGCTCCCTTACCAATACAGTCTCTGAAATTTCCATGTGGTGGGGCGGGGGAGTGGGGGCGGGTAGTGTTAGCAGATTTCCCAGGGGTAAAAGAGGGGGAGTAAGGACAAAAAAGGGCGTTTTACTTCTTGTATCAGTTTTAGGCTATTGTGCCAGTCAGTTTTCTCCTGGAGTTTACAGACACAGGAGGGTGATTGTTTTCTGCAAAGCTCCACGTACAGAGCCAAGAAACAGAAGATTGCTTTCCCATCATCACACAGTCTATGGGCAAGAGTCTAGGACTCAGGGTGTAGCTAAAATTTTAATGAAACACGTATTCCCTGTAGCTTCAAATATTATGGTTGGTTTAAAATGAATGAATTCTGAAACTGTCTGCTTTACTTTGTCTTCCAAGTGGATAAAAAAGATTTTCCTAAAACCAAGAATCTGCCACTTTACAGCTTTATAAAAATTCACTTGTCAACAAATTCTTCATCAAAAGCTCTCCTCTGCCATCCTATTGCACTTTCAAATAAATCAGAAAAGCCTTTTACTTCAAATAAAAAGCAGATTGAATATGCAATAAATTCCTTCTTTTATGAAAATTTTCCCTGGAACTGTGTTTATCAATACCACAGAGATACTGCAAACTTTTGTTGTAAGATCAGAAAATAGAAGACTTGATACAGTGATCATATAAAGCTTTGTTCTCCTCTGTTTGAACTTCAGTGAGAGAATATTCTAATCTTAGAGAAGTAAAATAATGGATGTAGGACAATTGCTAGTCAATTATTTAAGAAAAAAATTATAAGCCAGGTACTTTCCTCAGGCCTTTCAAAATACAACAAAACAAAATAAAGAAGAAAAGTAAAACAACCAAATAAAAGCCAAACTCTATTAAAGATATAGACTGAAAAAACAAAACCATGAATAACTGAAAAAACAAAACCATGAATAACAGAAAAAACTTTAAAATCTTGAGGTAGGGAAGGCTACCAACCCAGAAGTCTTAAAGGAAATGATCGATATGTTTTACTACAAATAAATTTTAACACACAATAAACAAAGTCAAAAGACAAAGAACAAGCTAGGAGAAATATTTTTAATACCTGTGAAATCCATGGCACTAGCTACAATTGTTTAAAACCAACTGACAGTGGAATTGGGAGAAGTAGTATAGGGCAAGGAGACTTTCTCCTTTAAATAAATGTCTTTCTAAAATAGAATATTTACCACCAGCATGTTATTTCTCTTATGATTTAGCAGGAAGGAGAGATAGAAAAGGAGGAGGCAAACGGGAAGTAGAGAAAAAGAAATAATAATAGATTTTCACAGTCCAATATCCTCAGCCATCTAATAACCATAAGAGGCCACAATGATTTCCAGGTGCAAACACATCTTAAATCGATCAGCCAACACCAAGAGTTGGTACTCCTGATATTCAGAATCCACCAGATGCATGTTACTTTAGAGAATTTTAAACTGAGGACCAACTATCTTGACTTCTTCTGGGCAAAATTTATCTCAACTCTTCCTCACAATGATGCATTGGCATAAAATATTGCTTTAGGATTTACGTAGGGTGAATGAGCTTCCTTAAATTGGTAAACAATACTTTCTTCATGAGACATATGTGGGTTTTTTTTTTTTTCACTTTTCTAGAAATGAATCTCAGATCACACTTTAAACAAACGTCGAAGAGAGCAACTAATACCTGCCAGGATCAAATTTTATAAAGACCTGCAAAATTTGTAATCTCAGACCATAGCATAAATTTTGTAAACAGCATATGGCAATCACAGAGTCTGTATCACAAAGTATAGAGATCAGCCATGGTGACAAAATTCTTTTTTTTTTTTTTAATTTATTCTGTCCTTTTCTACCTATTTTTCTTACAAATGTATGGCATTTATATTTTCAAAAGAAACTAGAAATGGTGAACAGATGGTTTTACAAATAATTTTTATAGCTTGTGAATTTAACTCTTACGAAAGTTATAAAAATCAATTCACATCTTGATGAATATGTAATGCATTATATTTTTAAAGTATAATTATATGAAACAAATATTATCTTGGGCAATCCAGGATGTGTAACCTATGGAACAATGGTTATTTTCTCTTGGGTTAAGTTGCTGTTCTTAGGTGCCGTGGAGTTGGTTCTGACTCATAGCATCCCTATTTACAACAGAACGAAACACTGCCCAGTCCCACACCATGCTCATGATTGTTGTTA
The DNA here is from genome assembly GCF_024166365.1 of Elephas maximus indicus. Taxonomy (NCBI): domain Eukaryota; kingdom Metazoa; phylum Chordata; class Mammalia; order Proboscidea; family Elephantidae; genus Elephas; species Elephas maximus. The sequence goes on along the minus strand of NC_064833.1, from coordinate 52,487,051 downwards.
TACTTCAGCCCATTGTTGCAGGCACTGTGTCAATCCATTTCTTTGAGGGTCTTCCTCTTTTTCACTGACCCTCTACTTTACCAAGCATGATGTCCTTCTCCAGGGACTGACCCCTCCTGGTAACATGTCCAAAGTATGCGAGACAAAGTCTCACCATCCTTGCTTCTAAGGAGTGTGGTTAAGTACGGGTTAAGTGTGTACTCTAATTTTTAACTTTACCAAGGTATTCTTGAACAAGGTAGATATAAAATGAATTAAGAAGAAAAAGTCAGAAGATTGGTTTAGCTACATACACAGCCAATCTTAAAGGGTTAATTTTATAGTCCTGCTGTTGCATCACTGAATTTATGTTACATTGAAACAAAATTCTAAATTAAAGTAATTTTAATATTTTCAATGTATCCCAATGACACCCTGGATCTGCAATTCTTTTTTCAAAGGAATAATAAAGGTTGTTCTTTGAACATGTTCCTCTTCATATTTATTTAGAAAGTACTAAATTAAACTTACCTTCACAAGTATACTTCCGTATTTAGTAGAAGACAAGATTATCAAAACAAGTTTTCACTCATTGAGAAATTTAGGTATTTAATTTCCATTAATGTTCAAATAACAGCTAAAACTCTTTCTTTTAAACAAGGAAATTTAGATTAAAAGCTGAAATAGCCCATCCCTTGATATGGCAGCTGATCAAGTATAAGATTTTGGTTGGAATGATTTTTTTCCACTCTGTTGGAAAGTGTCTAACATTATAACAAGCATTTCCTTTGAACTCTTGCCCAGAAGTGGATTCTTAAAAAAAAAAAAATGATATTGAAGCACCACTGACTTTGATATTTTTTTCTTGGAAACCATGCAACATGTTCAGAATTTTTTTCTAAGGGAATTTCTTTACTTAGACCAGGATGCCCCAGTCATCTTACTTGCAAAAGTGTTGGCACGTGCCAAAGCCATCAAGTGATGCAAAGTCTTAGACAACTGTGAAAACAATCACTTGTTTGAATTAATTGGATAAATAAGTCAAACTGCTTTGTCTGTTTATGGTTAGTGTCATAAATTTAGACCAACAAACTACCCGATTTCATCATTCATTAATAATTTATTAATAATTTAAAATGATACCAAGATAGTTGCTAGGAGATGAATAAAGCCTGATTTCTCTCCAGTAGAAGATCTTATTCTATAAACCGCCCATTCTAAGCTTCCTGAACTGTCCTGATGTGGCTGCTTGAGAGGAAAGAGTAAAAGCTGTTTTCAGGCTATCCTTGCTAATAAAGTTATTTCCAATCTTGGTGCTTCTTTAGATTAACTTAGCTCAGTTTTCTAAATTAATACATTTCATTCTAATAATGGACACTTGCCTTGCTTTCAGGTTGGCCATATAATTCCTTCTGTTGAGTGAGGGCTAACTGTATGGGATGTTGTTATTGTTATTTGCCATCAAGTTAGTTCTGTGACTCATGGCAACCCCATGTGCACAGAGTAGAACTGCTCCACAGGGCTTTCAAGGCTGTGACCTTTAGAAAGCAAATCACCAGGCCTATCTTACAAGGTGTCTCTGGGAGGGGTCAAACTGCCAATCTTTCCACTATTAGTCAAGCACTTAACCATTGATGTTATTAGTGGCCTTGAGTCAATTTCAGCTCATAGTAACATCATGTGACAGATGAGAACCGCCCCATAGGGTTTTCGTTCTGTAATCTTCATGAGATCAGGTCACCAGGTCTTTATCCCATGGAGCTACTGAGAGGGTATGAACTGCAAACCTTTGAGTTAGTAGCCAAGTGGTTGGCCATTGCACCACTAGGGCTCCTTGCTTAACCATAGCATTTTCTAAAATTTAAAAACATTTAATTCTCAGGTTGGGCTAGGTTTGTTGCAGGCACATGCCTATTCGCTCTCAGAAGTTGCTGGTAATTGTTTTTAAAATGCAATGACAGCACTGCGATAGAAAATACTTCTCTTGTTGTTGAGGGGTAGAGAGAGGTCTCAAACTACATTCTCCTTTATTTTAGGGGAGAAGAGAAACACCATTTATTAATCATTAGGCATTTTGTATGAATTATTCCACGTAATCTTCAAAACGCTGTTACATGTTACCATCGAGTCAATACTGACTCATAGCAACTCTATATGACAGAGTAGAACTGCCCCATAGGGCTTTCAAGGAGCAGCTGGTACATTCAAACTGCCAACCTTTTGGTTAGCAGCCAAGCTCTTTAACTACCACACAACCAGGGCTCCCACAACACTATTATGAGGTAGAATTTTTACTTCAATTTTGGAGGAGAAAAGATGGAAAGTTAAAGAGGTAAACAGCTTGCCTAAGGAATTCTGGGACTTAAACACAGGTCTGTATAGTCAAAAAGTTTGTTTTATTGCTATTATACCACATGGCCTAAAAATTAAACAGCAGGTACAGATATGTGTATCTTAGAACCATATCATTATAAATAAAACAAACATTGAGTCAATTTACTTCCTAAGCAAAGAAATATAATAGGAATGAAGACATTCTTCAAGTACTTAAATTAGGGGGAAATGCTGTGATGGTAGGGCGGCAGGGGTATATGCTAGAAAAGGGCAAGGGACTCATGAGCTCAATGCTAATTAAGGAATCAAATTTGGCAGTCTGAATAAGATAGAATGAGTCCCTAAATCTGCAAACTGTTGTTGAAAATCATTTCCATTGTATTTGGGTCTATCTAGGAAGAGTGTTCATTTAGGTTTAGTATGGGTGAAAACTTTGGCAAATGTAGAACTCAAAAGCTGATAGTCACAGCTTCACCTAGTTAGAGCCAGTTGTGATGAAAACGCAGTATTGTTTTGGTTTTTTAGAGGATTGGAATGGTTTTTAAATATCCTCCATGAGGCCCTGAGACCGTAATTCTTTGTTGTAGACCAAATTTCTATACTGGAGCTTAGAGCAGAGACTTCAGGCAAGTACTAGAGGAAAAAAAAAAAAAAAGATTGCTTGTGATGATAAACCTGAATGGTTGTGTTACTTCATTACTATAACAACAATATCAGAATTGTTTTCTAGTACTCATTAGGGTAGTACATTGTGTGTGTGTGTGTGTGTGTGTATACACACCCTTTACTAGTGCTTATAGAATATTCATAAAGAAAAAAGTACCAATAAATGTAAAAGGATTAAAGTCAAATAGAGTATATTCTCTGATAACAATAAAATTAATTTAGACTGGGCCAAGATCCAAGAGCCGGGAGTGGAGATTGCTGAGAGAGCAGGCACTGTCTTATTTCTGTTGGATTATATGCAGTAACTCAAGAGGCATAAATGAGCTGTCAGAAGCAGCTTCACTGAAAGACAGATACAGTTCTATCTTGTCTTTCTGAGGATATTACTTTTAGTGTTTTTAAAAAACAATTACTGGCCAAGATGGAGGACTAGGTGGACGCTACCGCGGATCCCTCTTGCAACAAAGACTCGGAAAAACAAGTGAATCGATCATATACATAACAATCTACGAACTCTGAACAACAAACACAGATTTAGAGACGGAGAACGAACAAATACGGGGAGACAGCGATTGTCTTCAGACCCAGGAGCCAGCGAACCAGCGGATTTTCTGGAAAAACTAGTTTCCCAGTGATGGCTCGGAGACAGCAGTCCATATCAAACCACGTAAAGAAGCAGACCATGACAGCTTCTCCAACCCACCGAACAAAAGAATCAAAATCTTTCCCAAATGAAGATACAATCCTGGAATTATCAGATACAGAATATAAAAAACCAATTTACAGAATGCTTAAAGACATCACAAATGAAATTAGGCTAACTGCAGAAAAAGCCAAGGAACACACTGATAAAACTGTTGAAGAACTCAAAAAGATTATTCAAGAACATAGTGAAAAAATTAATAAGTTGCAAGAATCCATAGAGAGACAGCATGTAGAAATCCAAAAGATTAACAATAAAATTACAGAATTAGACAACGCAATAGGAAGTCAGAGGAGCAGACTCAAGCAATTAGAATGCAGACTGGGACATCTGGAGGACCAGGGAATCAACACCAACATAGCTGGAAAAAAAATCAGATAAAAGAATTAAAAAAAATGAAGAAACCCTAAGAATCATGTGGGACTCTATCAAGAAGGATAACTTGCGAGTGATTGGAGTCCCAGAACAGGGAGGGGGACAGAAAACACAGAGAAAATAGTTGAAGAACTCCTGACACAAAACTTCCCTGACATCATGAAAGATGAAAGGATATCTATCCAAGATGCTCATCGAACCCCATTTAAGATTGATCCAAAAAGAAAAACACCAAGACATATTATCATCAAACTTGCCAAAACCAAAGACAAACAGAAAATTTTAAAAGCAGCCAGGGAGAAAAGAAAGGTTTCCTTCAAGGGAGAATCAATAAGAATAAGTTCAGACTACTCAGCAGAAACCATGCAGGCAAGAAGGGAATGGGACTACGTATACAGAGCACTGAACGAGAAAAACTGCCAACCAAGGATCATATATCCAGCAAAACTCTCTCTGAAATATGAAGGAGAAATTAAGATATTTACAGATAAACACAAGTTTAGAGAATTTGTAAAAACTAAACCAAGACTGCAAGAAATGCTAAAGGAGATTGTTTGGCCTGATGACCAATAATATCCGGTACCAGCACAATACAAGGTCACAAAACAGAATGTCCTGATATCAACACAACTCAAATAGGGAAAGCACAAAAACAAACAAATTAAGATTAATTCTAAAAAATAAATAAATAAACAAAATAATACACATAACAGGAAATCCTGGAAATCAATAGATAAATGATCACAATAATCAAAAAGAGGGACTAAATATAGGAGACATTGAACTGCCAGATGGAGAGTGATACAAGGCGATATAGAATGATACAAGTTAAGTTTTTACTTAGAAAAATAGGGGTAAATAATAAGGTAACCACAAAAAGGAATATCAATTCCATAACTCAAGAAAAAAGCCAAGAAAAACGTAACGACTCAACTAACATAAAGTTAAACGTTATAAAAATGAGGATCTCACAATCTACTAAGAAAAACGTCTCAGCACAAAAAAGCATGTGGAAAAATGAAAAGGCCTACAACACACATGAAAAGGCATCAAAATGACAGCACTAAAAACTTATTTATCCATAATTACGCTGAATGTAAATGGACTAAATGCACCAATAAAGAGACAGAGAGTCACGGACTGGATAAAGAAACACGATCCATCTATACGCTGCCTACAAGAGACACACCTTAGACTTAGAGACACAAACAAACTAAAACTCAAAGGATGGAAAAAATATATCAAGCAAACAATAAGCAAAAAAGAAGAGGAGTAGCAATATTAATTTCTGACAAAATAGACTTTAGACTTAAATACACCACAAAGGATAAAGAAGGACACTATATAATGATAAAAGGGACAATTGATCAGGAAGATATAACCATATTAAATATTTACGCACCTAATGACAGGGCTGCAAGATACATAAATCAAATTTTAACAGAATTGAAAAGTGAGATAGACACCTCCACATTTATAGTAGGAGACTTCAACACACCACTTTCGGAGAAGGACAGGACATCCAATAAGAAGCTCAATAGAGACACGGAAGACCTACTTACAACAATCAACCAACTTGACCTCATTGACTTATACAGAACTCTCCACCCAACTGCTGCAAAGTATGCTTTTTTTTCTAGCGCACATGGAACATTCTCTAGAATAGACCACGTATTAGGTCATAAAACAAATCTTTGCAGAATCCAAAACATCGAAATATTACAAAGCATCTTCTCAGACCACAAGGCAATGAAACTAGAAATCAATAACAGAAAAACTAGGGAAAAGAAATCAAATACTTGGAAAATGAACAATACCCTCCTGAAAAAAGACTGGCTTATAGAAGACATCAAGGAGGGAATAAGGAAATTCTTAGAAACCAACGAGAATGAAAATACTTCCTATCAAAACCTCTGGGACACAGCAAAAGCAGTGCTCAGAGGCCAATTTATATCGATAAATGCACACATACAAAAAGAAGAAAGGGCCAAAATCAGAGAACTGTCCCTACAACTTGAACAAACAGAAAGTGAGCAACAAAAGAACCCATCAGGCACCAGAAGAAAACAAATAATAAAAATTAGAGCTGAACTAAATGAATTAGAGAACAGAAAAACAATTGAAAGAATTAACAAAGCCAAAAGCTGGTTCTTTGGAAAAATTAACAAAATTGATAAACCATTGGCTAGACTGACTAAAGAAATACAGGAAAGGAAACAAATAACCCGAATAAGAAACGAGAAGGACCACATCACAACAGGACCAAATGAAATTAAAAGAATCATTTCAGATTACTACGAAAAATTGTACTCTAACAAATTTGAAAACCTAGAAGAAATGGATAAATTCTTGGAAAAATACTACCTACCTAAACTAACACATTCAGAAGTAGAACAACTAAATAGACCCATAACAAAAAAAGAGATTGAAACGGTAATCAAAAACTTTCCAACAAAAAAAAGTCCTGGCCTGGACGGCTTCACTGCAGAGTTCTACCAAACCTTCAGAGAAGACTTAACACCACTACTACTGAAGGTATTTCAAAGCATAGAAAAAGACAGAATACTACCCAACTGATTCTATGAAGCTACCATCTCCCTGATACCAAAACCAGGTAAAGACATTACAAAAAAAGAAAATTATAGACCTATATCCCTCATGAACATTGATGCAAAAATCCTCAACAAAATTCTAGCCAATAGAATCCAACAACACATCAAAAAAATAATTCACCCTGATCAAGTGGGATTTATACCAGGTATGCAAGGCTGGTTTAATATCAGAAAAACCATTAATGTAATCCACCACATAAATAAAACAAAAGATAAAAACCACATGATCTTATCAATTGATGCAGAAAAGGCATTTGACAAAGTTCAACACCTATTTATGATAAAAACTCTTACCAAAATAGGAATTGAAGGAAAATTCCTCAACATAATAAAGGGCAACTATGTTATGCAAAGCCAACAGCCAATATCACTCTAAATGGAGAGAACCTGAAAGCATTTCCCTTGAGAACGGGAACCAGACAAGGATGCCCTTTATCACCGCTCTTATTCAACATTGTACTTGAAGTCCTAGCCAGAGCAATTAGGCTAGACAAAGAAATAAAGGGTATCCAGATTGGTAAGGAGGAAGTAAAGCTATCACTATTTGCAGATGACATGATCGTATACATGGAAAACCCTAAGGAATCCTCCAGAAAACTACTGAAACTAATAGAAGAGTTTGGAAGAGTCTCAGGTTATAAAATAAACATACAAAAATCACTTGGATTCCTCTACATCAACAAAAAGAACACCGAAGAGGAAATAACCAAATTAATACCATTCACAGTAGCCCCCAAGAAGATAAAATACTTACGAATAAATCTTACCAAGGATGTAAAAGACCTATACAAACAAAACTACAAAGCTCTGCTACAAGAAATTCAAAAGGACATACTTAAGTGGAAAAACATACCCTGCTCATGGATAGGAAGACTTAACATAGTAAAAATGTCTATTCAACCAAAAGCCATCTATACATATAACACACTTCCAATCCAAATTCCAATGTCATATTTTAAGGGGATAGAGAAACAAATCACCAATTTCATATGGAAGGGAAAGAACCCCCGGATAAGCAAAGCATTACTGAAAAAGAAGAAAAAAGTGGGAGGCCTCACTCTACCTGATTTCAGAACCTATTATACAGCTACAGTAGTCAAAACAGCCTGGTACTGGTACAACAACAGGCACATAGACCGATGGAACAGAATTGAGAACCCAGATATAAATCCATCCATGTATGAGCTAGCTGATATTCCACAAAGGACCAGTGTCAGTCAATTGGGGAAATGATAGTCTTTTTAACAAATGGTGCTGGCATAACTGAATATCCATTTGCAAAAGAATGAAACAGGACCCATACCTCACACCATGCACAAAAACTAACTGCAAGTGGATCAAAGACCTAAACATAAAGACTAAAACGATAAAGATCATGGAAGAAAAAATAGGGACAACCCTAGGAGCCCTAATACAGGGCATAAACAGAATACAAAACATTACCAAAAATGATGAAGAGAAACCAGATAACTGGGAGCTCCTAAAAATCAAGCACCTATGCTCATCTAAAAAAAAAAAAAAAAAAAAAATTTTTTTTTTTTTTTAAAGACTTCATCAAAAGAGTAAAAAGACCACCTACAGACTGGGAAAGAATATTCAGCTATGACGTCTCCGACCAGCACCTGATCTCTAAAATCTACATGACTCTGTCAAAACTCAACCACAAAAAGACAAACAACCCAATCAAGAAGTGGGCAAAGGATATGAACACACATTTCACTAAAGAAGATATTCAGGCAGCCAACAGATACATGAGAAAATGCTCCTGATCATTAGCCATTAGAGAAATGCAAATTAAAACTACGAAGAGATTCCATCTCACACCAACTAGACTGGCATTAATCCAAAAAACACAAAATAATAAATGTTGGAGAGGCTGCGGAGAGATTGGAACTCTCATACACTGCTGGTGGGAATGTAAAATGGTACAACCACTTTGGAAATCTATCTGGCGTTATCTTAAACAGTTTGAAATAGAACTACCATACAACCCAGAAATCCCACTCCTCGGAATGTACCCTAGAGATACAAGAGCCTTCACACAAACAGATATATGCACACCCATGTTTATTGCAGCTCTGTTTACAATAGCAAAAAGCTGGAAGCAACCAAGATGTCCGTCAACAGATGAATGGGTAAATAAATTGTGGTATATTCACACAATGGAATACTACGCATCGATAAAGAACAGTGACGAATCTCTGAAACATTTCATAACATGGAGGAATCTGGAAGGCATTATGCTGAGCGAATTGAGTCAGAGGCAAAAGGACAAATGTATAAGACCACTATTATAAGATCTTGAGAAATAGAAAAAAAGGAGAAGAACACATACTTTTGTGGTTACAAAGGAGGGAGGGAGGGAGGGAAGGAGGGAGAGGGTTTTTTATCGATCAATCAGTATATAAGAACTGCTTTGGGTGAAGGGAAAGACAACACTCAATACAAGGAAGGTCAGCCTAATTGGACTGGACTAAAAGCAAAGAGGTTTCCGGGATAAAATGAATGCTTCAAAAGTCAGCGGAGCAGGGACTGGGGTCTGGGGAACTTGGTTTGAGGGGACTTCTAAGTCAATTGGCAAAATAATTCTATTATGAAAACATTCTGCATCCCACTTTGAAATGTGGAGTCTGGGGTCCTAAATGCCAACAAGCGGCCATCTAAGATACATCAATTGGTCTCAACCCACCTGGAGCAAAGGCAAAGGAAGAACACCAAGGTCACATGACAACTAAGAACCCAAGAGACAGAAAGGGCCAAATGAACCAGAGACCTACATTATCCTGAGACCAGAAGAACTAGTTGGTGCCCAGCCACAATCGATGTCTGCCCTGTCAGGGAGCACAACAGACAACTCCTGAGGGAGCAGGAGACCAATGGGATACAGACCCCAAATTCTCATAAAAAGACCATACTTAACGGTATGACTGCGACTAGAGGAATCCCAGAGACAATGCTCCCCAGACCTTCTGTTGGCACAGGACAGGAACCAACCCCGAAGACAACTCATCAGACATGATAAGGACTGGTCAGCGGGTGGGAGAGAGATGCTGATGAAGAGTGAGCTAATTAAATCAGGTGGACACTGGAGAGTGTGTTGGCAACTCTTGACTGGAGGGGGGATGGAAAGATAGAGAGAGAAGGAAGACGGCAAAATTGGCATGAAACGAGAGACTGAAAGGGCTGACTCAATAGGGGGAGAGCAAGTGGGAGAAGGGAGTAAGATGTATGTAAACTTACATGTGACAGACTGATTGGAATGGTAAATGTTCACTTGAAGCTTAATAAAAATTAATTTAAAAAATTAATTTAGAAATGAGAAATGAGATATATAAAAATAATCTAAAATATTTATAAATTATATAACAACACTTCTAAATAACACATGGGTCAAGGAAGGAATCACAAAGGAAATTATAAAACTTTTTTAAGTGAATGATAACGAAAACACAGAATATCTATATTTGTGATATAAAGCTAAATGACTGTTTATAGGAATTATTTATAGCCTTAACGTTTTATATTATAAAGGATGTAAGGTATAAAATCAATGATATAAGCTACCTTAAGGAGCTAGGAAGAGGAGACTTAATTTAACAGAAGGTAAGCAGAAGAAAAGAAATAATGAAAATACAAGCAGATATCGGTGCAAAGAGAAACAAACAAGAAAGCCAATAAAGCAAAAATACGATTCTTTTAAAAGATTAATAAAATTGATAAACCTCTGGCTATATTAATCAAAAAGAGGGGGTATAAGTACTAGGAACAAAAAAAGATATATCACTACAGATTTTATAAACATTAAAGAATATTAAGAGAATATTATGAACACCTTTATACCAAAAATTTAACAAAATAGATAGTCATTTTCCCAAAAAGAAACTGACCAGAATAATGAAAGAATAGGAAATAGAAAATCTCAGCAGCCCTAAACGTATTAGAGAAATCAAATACATAATCAAAAACATTGCCACGAAAGTCTTCCTGTTGAACTCTATTAAATATTTAGAAAGAAATAACACTAATCAAATACAAACTCTTCCCAGAAAAGGAGGATGAGAGAACTTATCCACTACATTTATAAGATCAGTTCAGTATTACCCTGATTAAAAAAAAAAAAAAAAAAAACAGATAAGGACATTACAAGGATAGAAAATTACAGACCAATATCCCATGTAGATGTAAAAATCCCTAACAAAATATAAATTTGACAATGTATTAAAGAGATAAAGCATCGTGAGCAAGTGAGGTTGTTTCCAGGAATGTAGGATTTGTTTAACAACCAAAAATCAAGGAATACAATTTACCATAGTAATAAATAAAAAATAAATAAATAAAACATTAAAAATAGATGATCATCTCAAAGCATGCGTAAAAAAGGATTTTACAATATTCAATAGTCATTCATAAGCTTAAAAACTCTTGGGAAACTAGGAATAAAAGGAAATATTTTCAATATAGTACAAAAGGTTATCTATGAAATATTTAAAAATAACATCATACATAATGATGAAAGAAAGTTTTCTCCCTAACAACCATAACAAAGCAATGTTGTTTACTCTAACCACTTCTATTCAATTTTGTACTGGAAATTCTAGCTAGAAGAAAGGGAGGAAGGGGAGGAGAAAGGGAGAGAACAAAAAAAGAAACAAAAGCAGGGGGGAAGAAAAGAAGGAGGAACAGAGAGAAGAAACGAAGACAGGCAGTAGAAAGGAAGGGAGAGAGGGATGAAAGAAAGAGAGAAAGAATTAGAGAAACAAAGAGAAAGGAAGGAAGGAAGGAAGGAAAGGAGGGAGGGAGGGGGAGGGAGGGAGGGAGGAAAAACAGTGTTCAGGCTGAAAATTAAAAAGTAAAATTTTGGCTTCCTCAGACATGATCATATCATAAAAATACTAAGGAATCTGCCAGAAAGATACTAGAACTAATATAGAGTAATAAAAAGATCACAGGATTTAAGCCAATGCTAAAAAAAAAAAAAAATTAATTGTAAAGGTAATTTTTAAAATATCATTTACCATAGCATCAAAATCATAAAATACTTGAGGGTTAAATTTAATAAATACAGAGTCTACAACATACTGCTAAGATAAATTTTATCAGACCTAAATAAATTGACACATACACTATACTCATTGACTCAAAGACTCAATATTGTTGAAGTCATTATGCACAAGTGAATCAATACATTCAAAGCGTTTTAATATTTGGAAAACTTGACAGCCTCATTCTAAAACTCATACAATTGCAACAAACCTATAGTAGTCAAAACAATTTAGAAAATTAAAGTTAAAAAAAAGAACAAAGTTAAAGGGTATAAGCTACCTAATTTCAAAACTTATTGGAATAATTAAGTCAGTGCTGTGTTGGCATGAAGATGCGCATATAGAAACAGAATAGAGAGTCCAGAAAAGACACAAACACACACATGTGGTGTTTGTGCTAAATTGACTTTTGACAAAAAATATTGTGGAAAATCAATGGGAAAGAGTTTTAAACAAATGGGACACCAAAGACACAAGGTAATTCTGAGCCCAAGAGACAGAAAGGGCCACATAAACCAGAGACTACATCAGCCTGAGACTAGAAGAACTAGGTGGTGCCCGGCTACAACCGATGACTGCCCTGACAGGGAACACAACAGAGAACCCTTGAGGAAGCAGGAAAGCAGCAGGATGCAGACCCCAAATTCTCATTAAAAAACCCAGACTTAATGGTCTGACTGAGATTAGAAGCACCCCGGCGGTCATGGTCCCCAGACCTTCTGTTGGCCCAAGACAGGAACCATTCCCAAAGCCAACTCTTCAGACAGGGTTTGGACTGGACAATGGGATAGAAAATGATGCTGGTGAAGAATGAGCTTCTTGGATCAAGTAGACACATGAAACTATGTTGGCATCTACTATCTGGGGGGAGATGAGAGGGCAGAGGGGATCAGAAGCTGGTGGAATGGACAGGAAAAGAGAGAGTAGAGGGAAGCAGTGTGCTGTCTTATTAGGGAGAGAGCAATTTGGAGTATATAATCAAAACCAAACCCGTTGCCGTTGAGTCAATTCCAACCCATAGCAGCCCTATAGGACAGAGTAGAACTGCCCCATAGAGTTTCCAAGGAGCGCCTGGAGGATTCGAACTGCTGACGCTTTGGTTAGCAGCCATAGCACTTAGCCACTACACCACCAGGGAGTATATAAAAACCCCAGTGCCATCGAGTCAATTCCGACTCAAAGGGACTCTATGGGGCAGTTCTACTCTGTCCTATAGGGTCCCTATGAGTATGAGGAGTATACAGCAAGGTGTATATAAATTTTGTATGAGAGACTGACTTGATATGTAAACTTTCGCTTAAAGCATAATAAAAATTTAAAAAAAAAGTGTGAACAATTTTTTAAAGTTGAAGTAATATTACCTCACTAAAGTTTAAAATATATTAATGTAATCCAGGAAGTCCTTTGAAGTAGAAGAATAATACTGTAAAATCAAATTGTCCTAAAGCTTGTGCTCCAAAAGTTTAAGGCACCTTTTCTACCTTTTAACTGTATTTCTAAAACTCATAAAATGCATACATAATTCAGTATAGTTCTTATCTCGCATGTGCTATTCTAATGTGCACAAAGATAATTTTAATCTTCTAAGTATCATATACATGTACTTGAGACTACCATATGCATATTATTAATTAATACATTCTGGTTCTAAAATCGGAAACCCTGGTGGTGTAGTGGTTAAGAGCTACAGCTGCTAATCAAGAGGCTGGCAGTTCGAATCCACCAGGTGCTCCTTGGAAACTCTATAGGGCAGTTCTACTCAGACCTATAGGGTTCCTATGAGTCAGAATTGACTCGACAGCAGTGGATTTTTTGGTTTTGGTTCTAAAATCAAAATTAATGTATCATTATGCCAAGTATTAATCAACAAATATGAAATTATATTCTGACTAAATTAGCTAAAGTATTGAAATATACACGAGAAGTAGTTTTTTCAGAATATGGCTGACTTTTGGGATAACTGTGAATAGAAGTAGAGCGTAACCCTTTATACTGTTACAAAACAAAAGAACATAATATTCTCTAAAGCTGCTTTTAAAAAGAAAAACTATTTCTTACAACTGGAAGTCAATGATTATTTTAGCCCATTCTAACCAATTTGTATTTATATCATCAAGATTCTTTTTTTAAGAGAATATCAGAATTCCTGGCGTGTAGTTAGCCCACAATATATGTTACGTTTTACCTTTCCTTTTCTTGCAGTTAAAAAATTAAAACACAAAAACACAACTTTTTCCTTTGTTGTTGTTATACAGAGTTTTACATTGAATTGCAGTAGAAGCAATCACTCCTTTTTAGTCTTACGTCTCATGTAAACTTTCATAGCTTCTTATGTTCAAAATACATTGTGTTTCAAGCAGTTCTCTTTTCTTTAGAAAAAATATGGAAAAGTTCAGAAGTCACATTCTCACTAACAACCAGACATTTGCAGTTAATTGGAAAACAAAACTGTTAGATATTTTGAAACAGAAATGCACATAAGATCCCAATGACTTCAATTTTCCTACATTGTGCAAGATAGGTGCTTGCGATGGCAATGCCAATAGACATTCATTTGACAGGCATCAACAACAACAATTATAAATTATATTTCCTAAAATGCTCCATCGTGGTAAAGCTCCATCACAATGTGAAACTATTAAAAGATAGAAGTTTGAGGGAAATAAGACTAAGCATTTCTCTAAAGCCACTTTCCCTTGGGCAGCTATTCCAGAAACACATTATATAATATCACTAAGAGCTGTGTTCTTGGAGGAAAAAATGCAGATGAAGAACACAGATTTGAAAAGACTGTACTGGCAGATCATGCTGCCAGAGATTTTGCTAGTTAAAGATGATTAGTGGAATGAAGACGCATGTTGGTAAACAATGCTTTAAAAATCAATACCATGGAAAACCTAGAGGACGTCATTTCTTTAAAATTAGCATATTATTGTCAATGTTCTCAAATGAATGACAAGTAATTGAAGAATTTTTGATTAGCTGATCTTTATGTACTGTATAATCCGATTATTCATTAAAGTATTCCAGTTATCCAAGTAGGAAACAATAAAAATAAATAACAAATGTAATGCTTTGTGGATCAAGCTAGGCCAAAGAGTGCTTACTGCTAATAATTTCCTGGGCACTAAAGACTATTGCTGCATTTGCCACTCTCTGGAAGCTAGTTAGCACACTCTGTTTAAGTAGCACTGGCTTCCTATTAGATGGTATCAGAGAAGACTTTACATTAGGTTAAATAAAGAGTTCCATTGCCACCTTATTTTCCAAGAATTCTATACAGTTTTAATTCACTTGAACCTTTATTCACACGTTTACTGCAGGGATAGAAAAGCTTTGAGAATGCCAAAGAAGAGGAAGCTATGAATCTGCAAAATAGAAGTTTTCCCAGGCTGAGTTGTGTGATGTTTCATTGTGGTTTATCTAATGTTCAGCATCCAGTCTTATAATCAATGAATTTTTTTTTTTTTTAACATATATGATGAGCCAGTCGTTACGCTATGTCCTGGAGTTGGAATATTGAGTAAAAACTAGACAAGGTGCCTATTCTTAAAAAGAAAAATTTTTTTTTTTTTTTATCCTTAGTGAACTGAAATTCAGATGGTGACATCTATCAAATAATCTCAGAAAATGTAAAACTGCAACTGTGAAAAACATGCATAGTGCTAAAATGTTGTTATTGTTAGGTGTCATTGAGTCGGTTCCAAATCATAGCAACCTTTTGTACTACAAAATGAAACTCTGCCCAGTCCTGCACCATTCTCACAATCCTTGTTATGCTTGAGTCCATTGTCGCAGCCACTGTGTCAATCCATCTCTTTGAGGATCTTCCTCCTTTTTGCTGATCCCTAATAGTGCTAAGTGTAGGTATAATAGGATCTGACTTAATCAGAGAAAACAGGGAAAGCTTCCCTGGGGAAATGACAATTAAACCTAGATCTAGAGTATATTCTTCAAGTAAAGTGAGAAAGTAAGAGCTTCCAGGCAGATAAAACAGCTTATAAGAAGATCTGGAGAAAGCAAGTGTGACTGCATGAGACAAAACCAGAAGGATCTACCTAAGGAAGACTTGGATGTAGGTCACACACATGTTGTCTTAGTAATTTAGTACTGCTGTAACAGAAACACCACAAGTGGATGGCTTGAAGAAACAAAAAATTTATTCTTTCACAGTTTAGGAGGCTAAAAGTCCAAATTCAGGGTGCTAGCTCTAGGTGAAAGCTTTCTCTCTCTGTGAACTCTGGAGGAAGTTCCTTTTTTCCTCTCAAAATCTATGGGACCAGCGTTCCTTGGAGATCTCCATGTGTCTTGGCATCAGTCTTTCCCTGAGTCTAGTAGATTTTCAGTACAGGGACTTCAGGTCCAAGAGAAATTCTCCTCTCCTGGCTCTTCTTTCTTGGTAGTAGTAGTGAGGTCCCTCCCCTCTCTGTCGATTTTCTCTCCGTTTATCTCTTGTAAGACAAAAGGTATGACTCAAGCAATGGTGTGACTTGAGTAAAGGTGTGACTTGATTAAGGGTGAAACTTGAGTCATACCTTCTTATAAGGCTGTGACTCAAGATACATGCCACTGTGATCCTGCCTCATTAACATATAGAGGTTAGGATTCACAACACATCACAAAATGGAGGATAATTACATCAGATCACAAAATGGAAGACAACCACACAATACTGTGAGTCATGGCTTAGCCAAATTCACTCATATTCTTCAGGGACACAATTTAATCCATGACACATGGTTAAAACATGGTTATTAGACAGTAAATGATAATCAAGAAGCTCAGTTCTAAGAACTGAGGGATTCTATTTCATAGATGACTCAGAGTCATGGCCAAGGTCTGCACTTATCTGCAATAATTTCTTTATCCATAAACTAGAATCATTCTAAATTATCTCACAGAAAGGATGCAAAAATAATTGTATCTTGCTTATGAGTTGTAAAATACTGATAAATAAGTAAAGGCACAGACATGTACAAATAAAAACAAAAGATCTAAATAAATGGAAACACTACTCATGTTCTAGGCTTGTGGAATTTATTGTCATAATCCCCCCAACTGATGTGATAAATTCTCCCACAATTGAGATTTTATAACTGATAGTGGAACATAAGAGAAAGTTTATAAATAGGTCTTACTAGTTACAGAAATATTATAAAAATTCCAAGTATATTAAAAAGTTAAATTCATTTATTCACCGATTCACTCAATCAAATATTGAGGACCCACGATAGGGTCACCATGAGTCAGAATCAACCTGATGACAACTGACAACAACAACGTTTCAAGAACTTTTCTCAGAACTGGGAAGACAGTAAACTTGAAACTTCAATCTACTATGGCAGACAGACAACAATCACAGAAACAAGGAAATACATGATACGACATCCGGTACATGCTATTGTACTGCAATAGGATGTAAGGCTATACGTGCACTCTCAGGCAGAGGTAAACGGGTTTGGCTATTGGTTAGGGGGCTAAAAGAAACAAGATTGGAAGATTGGAGACAAGATAATGTTGGGGGAAATGTATGTGATGGACTTTTAAGAGTTGGCCCAAGGAGATTTCAGGAGCATAAAATGCAGACGAGGCACTTAAAAACCAGATTGACAGTACGACTTACTGTCTTTCCTTGTCACCCCATTTCTTGCACTACGAGCCAATGAAAAGATACAATAATGGATATGAATATGACCTTGTCTGGAAACAGGGTCTTTGAAGAAGTTAGCATCAGTTAACATGAGGTCATACCAGGGAAGGTTGGGTCCTAATCACATCTGAGTGGTGTCCTTATAAAAGAGAAGAGATTCAGAAAGATAGACCAAGAAAAGACGGCCACGTGAGGGACTTATGCTGCAGCTGCGAACAAAGGAATATCTTGGGCTACCAGAAGTGGGGAAAAACAAGACAGGATCTTCCCCTAGAGATTTTGGAGAGAACACGGCCCTGCCAAAATTCTGAACTAGATGCCTAGAACTGTGAGACAATAAATTTCTGTTGTTTAAACCCACCCACTTTAAGGTACTTTGTTACAGCAGCCCTAGGAAACTAATACACCCCCCATACAAAGTGGATGACCAATTTTTCTGTTTGAAACTCTGCCCCACTGGAAAGGTTTCCTCTTAACACTCTTCTTCAGGACCATCCCTGAAGAGGCTTCATTGTAAAAGTAATTCATTTTCAGCTCATATCAGAATATTGAGCAGACCCATCCAAAGACCAGGCCTGGGGTTCTTCCTGCTCTGTTATCTGGTCATAGGGAATCCTAATGAATATGTAGCTGTTAACTGAAGCATCAGTAGAAGTATATGACGTGGAAGACAAGCCTCTTGTTCATGGATCTGGATCTAGTTTATGTATGAGTATCATACCTTCTGGATTAGACAGACCCAGCCCCAAATGTACTATGACAAACAAATAGTGGATAGCTATAGTGTTTACTGACCTGATGACCAGGGTGGACGTGACAAACCCCAAATTTTTTATAGTGTTTACTGACCTGATGACCAGGGTGGACGTGACAAACCCCAAATCACGATATACAGCTATGTTCTTACCATAACTTCATGTTCTGTGTTCAGGTGCTTAGTTGCTAAGAGCTCCCAATATTATGGCAGAAGCAGCTTTTCAAATTGTGAGCATTTCTCTGTTGCACAAGAAATGGCATTGTTCCATAGCCTACTGAAGAAACTTCTCAACCTTTGGGCTCCACTAAAAGTTCTCAGCATTCAGAGTAAATTGATAAATATGTCAGAGAAGCATTCCTCAAATATTCAGAGTCCAACGAAGAATTGCATCTATTTTTTAGCGGTAGAATGTACAAGGGGAAATAACTTCTACTTTCCCTGAGGGCTATCTGGCATATCCAAGGTCATTAGATCCCTAAAAACTTCAAAAATTTGACCAGTCTGTGAATCTTTATCCCCACCCTCTGCTACCTATAAATTTTACTAGGGTATTGAGGTTAAATTAGCATAATGTCATCAATACAGTGGAACAATGTAGTGTCTCACAGAATGTCAGGAAAGTCATAGTTCGTTTGAAATATATTGTGACAGAAAGCAGGAAAGTGAACATAGCTTCTTGTTGTTAGGTGCTGTCAAGTCAGTCAAGAATCATAGCAAGCGTGTGTATACCAGAACAAAACACTGCCCAGTCCTGTGACACTCTCACAATCATTGTCATACTTGTGCCAATTGTCAAAGCCACGTGTCAATACATCTCATTGAGGGTCTTCCTCTTTTTCGCTGACCATCTACTTTACCAAGCATGATACCCTTCTCCAGAGACTGGTGCCTCCTGATAAGAATGTAAAACAAAGCCTTGCCAAACAGGCTTCTAAGGAGCGTTCTGGCTGTACTTCTTCCAAGAGAGATTAGTTCATTCTTCTGGCAATCCATGGTAGATCGATATTCTTCACCAACATCACAATTCAAAGGCATCAATTCTTCTTCTGCCTTTCTTATTCACTTGAAGTCCAGCATTCACATATATATGAGGCCACTGAAAACACATTGGATTGGGCCAGACATACCTTAGTCCTTAAGTGACATCTTCATTCTTTAACACTTTAAAGAGGTCATTCTTTAACACTTTAAAGAGGTCTTTTGCAACAGATTTGTCCAATGCAATCCATCTTTTGGTTTTTTGACTGCTGCTTCCACAGGTGTTGATTGTCAATCCAAATAAAAGGAAATCCTTGAAAATTTAAATATTTTCTCCATTTATCATGTTGTTACTTATTGGTCCAGTTGTGAGGTTTTTTGTTTTCTTTATGTTGAGGTGTAATCAGTACTGAAGGTTCTAGTCTTTGGTTTTCATCAGTAAGTGCTTCAAGTCCTCTTCACTTTCAGCAAGCAAGGTTGTGTCATCTGCATATCATAGATTGTTAGTCTTCCTCCAATCACGATGCCCCATTCTTCTTCATATAGCCCAGCTTCTTGGATTATTTGTTCGGCTTACAGAATGGACAAGTATGGTGAAAGGACACAACCCTAACGCACACTTTTCCTGATTTTAAACTACATAGTATCCTCTTGTTCTGTTTGAACGACTGCCCCTTGGTCTATGTACAGGTTCCTCATGAGCACAATTGAGTGTTCTGGAATTTCCATTCTTCAAAATGTTATCCATAATTTGTCATGAACCACATAAATGCCTTTGCAGAATCAATAATACACAGGCAAACATCTTTCTGGAATTCTCTGCTTTCAGCCAAGATCCATCTGACTTCGGCAATGATATGCTTTGTTCCAAGTTCTCTTATGAATGTGGCTTGAATTTCTGGAAGTTTACTGTCGATATACTGCTACAGCTACTTTTGAATGACCTTCAGCAAAATTTTACTTATGTGTGATATTGATGATATTGTTCGATAGTTTCTGCTTTCTGTCGGACCACCTCTTTTTGGAATGGGCACAAATATGGATCTCTTCCATTTGGGTGGCCAGGTAGCTAGCTGTCTTCCAAATTTCTTGGCATAGACAAGTGAGCACTTCCAGTACTACATCCATTTGTTGAAACATCTCAATTGGTATTATGTCAATGCCTGGAGCCTTGTTTATCACCGATGCCTTCAGTGCGGTTTGGACTTCTTCCTTCAATACCATTGGTTCTTGATCATATGCTACCTCCTGAAATGGCTGAACATTGACCAATTCTTTTTGGTACAGTGACTCTGTGTATTCCTTCCATCTTCTTTTGATACGTCTTCTGTCATCTGTTATTTTACCCGTAAAATCCTTGATTATTGCAACTTGAAGTTTGAATTTTTCTTCAGTTGTTTCAGCTTGACAAAAGCCTAGTGTGTTCTTCCCTTTTGGTTTTCTAACTCCGGGTCTTTGTACATGTCATTATAATACTTCATCTTATGAGCCACACTTTGAAATCTTCTGTTCAGCTCTTTTATGTCATCATTTCTTCCTTTTACTCTAGCTGCTCTACATTCAAGAGTAAGTTTCAGAGTCTCTTCTGACCACCATTTTGGTCTTTTCTTTCTTTCATGTCTTTTTAATGACCTTTTGCTTTATTCATGTATGATGTCTTTGATGTCACTGCACAACTCGTCTGGTCTTCAGTCATTAGTGTTCGGTGCATCAAATCTATTCTTGAGATGGTCTCCAAATTCAGGTGGGATATACTCCGGGTCATACTTTGGCTTTTGTGGACTTGTTCTAATTTCCTTCAGCTTCAATTTGAACTTGGATATGAACAATTGATGGTCTGTTCCAGAGTCGATCCCTGGCCTTGTTCTGACTGATGATATTGAACTTTTCCATCATCCCTTTCCACAGATGCAGTCACTTAGATTCCTATGTATTCCATCTGATGAGAGCCACGTATATATTTGCCATTTATGTTGTTGAAAAACTTATTTGCAATGAAGAAGTTGCTGGGGTCTTGAAAAATTCTATCACATGATCTCAGGCATTGTTTCTATCACCAGGTCATATTTTCCAACTACTGTTTCTTGTTTTTTGTTTCCAACTTTCTCATTCCAATCACCAATATTATCGCTGTGTCTTGACTGCATGTTTAATCAATTTCAAACTGCAGAAGTTAGTAAAAATCTTCTGTTTCTTCATCTTTGCCCTTAGTGGTTGGTGCGTAAATTTGAATAATAAGCGTATTAACTGGTCTTCCTTGTAGGCATGTGGATATTATCCTATCACTAACAGTGTTGTACTTCAGGATAGATCTTGAAATGTTCCTTTTTATGATGAATGCAACACCATTCCTCTTCAATTTGTCATTCCCAGCATAGTAGACCATATGATTATCTGATTCAAAATGGCCAGTACCAAACCATTTCAGCTCACTAATGCCTAGGATATTGATCTTTATGCACTTCATTTTATTTTTGATGATTTCCAATTTTCCTAGACTCATAATTCATACATTCCATGTTCCTATTATTAATGGATCTTTGCAACTGTTTCATTTTGAGTCATGCCACATCAGCAAATGTAGCTCCCAAAAGCTCGACTGCATCCACATCATGAAAGTTGACTGTACTTTGAGGAGGCAGCTCTTCCCCAATCATATTTTGAGTGCCTTCCAAACTGAGAGGATCATCTTCCACCACTATATCAGACAATGTTCCACTACTGCTCATAAAATTTTCACTGGCCAATTTTTTCAGAGGTAGACTGCCAGGTCCTTCTTCTTAGTCTGCCTTAATCTTGAAGCTCTGCTGAAACCTGTCCAGCATCACTCATCTGTCAGTTTGTTGTGCCGTAATGGCTTGCATCTTGCTAGGATGCTGAAAGCTATGCCACCAGTATTTCAAATACCAGCACAGTCACCCATGACAGACAGATTTCAGACCCACCAGACCCACTTAAAGAGGCTCGGGCCAAGATTCCACATATTACTTGATCTCCATATGCTCCCCCCAATATGACAGTTGTTACAGAAGCTACCACTAATTCAGGTAAATTGGTTTGAGTTCGACTCAGGAGAAGCCAATGAGATGGTTTAGGCCATCATATTTTTAACTTGGTAGCCATTCACTGTTCATTATGGGTGGGAAAAAAAAAAGGCTGCCCTCTGTCCATGATCAGAGTTAATTGATTTTGATCACTGAAAGACCATACTTATTTATCAAGTCATGAAAATTTATCCATATCTTTGTGCATCAAAGGTGTCAGGAAGAATCCAGCATGAAAGATAGTAACAATCAAGTAGGGAAACAGAAGAGTACTTCTGGAAGGTAGAAAGGAAGTTGGTTTTTTCTTTTTATCAGTTTTCCATTTGCTCTTTCTCAGTTGGAAAAATTAACAGAGAATCTAGGACCTTTACATTTGAGGAAGGCAAAGTATTTTTAAACACAAAAATTTCTTGATTAAAAGACAGATTGAGTTTCATCATAATTTAGCCAATATTGTTTTAGAGACTGAATTTATTAGAAACGATCCCCTATGAAAGCACCCAGTACAAAGTACGTGTTCAAAATATGCTAGTTTTAGTTTTCTCTCTTTATGATTAGAAATCTATTTAATAAAATCTAGCCAGCAAAAGCTCTGCTAACATTCACTAATATTAAAGTATGTCTCTCCATTAACATATAGATATAACACGGATATAAATCTTCCATTAAACATTCATAATTGGAATGTAATAAGGCCACGACAGCCCACATTTCCATCACAATCATCAGCTTGTTTCATGACTGCCCAGTCCCCTTGGGAACTAACGCATTAGACAAAATGCTAGTTCAGAAGAGGATTAGTCAGAGATACCAGTGGATTTGAAAAAGCATATGCAGGTATCTTATGGTGATAGTACTACTAAGACCACAAGAAAACAACCATAAAATGCTCAGATTCCAACACATTTATAATTGTTTTAATTCTTGCATGGTCTCTCTACCCATGGAATTCAACTGGTATCACAAAAACCTGTTCATGAATCCTCCAACGTCGTCCTATAGAAGGTCATTTATTCATTTCTAGTTATTATAGGAGCGCTACAAGTTTTCTGAATGACAACAAGGAGAGAACAGAGGGAAATGTCCTCAACTGCAGTAATTAAATTTGGGCTCAGACATGACAGATTCTATGATAACCAAAAATAACACAAAATGTTTACTTCTTGTAACATATTTTAAGTGGTCACTTATATCAATTTTCTTCTCTCAAATGGAAATATAAAAACAGAAAAGAATATAGTAAGTGGTTCACAAAAGATAGAATGAAATGACTGTCCTTGTTCTGTAATATTAAAGGATCCACTGATGGCTAAATATTACCATTATGACTGTGCTCTATGAAGGAAAGGCATTAGGTTTTAATTTTACTCATTCAAGTGTCACAAAATTATTCTGTAGGTAAAACACTCAATGTTCCACACATCTGCAGAGTACACCTCCTATATGTCAGATTAAGAAGCAGGGATGCAGAGCATAATTTTCCCAAGAGTCATCAGAGCTGGACCCAGAATTAGAATTGAGCTCTCAGTATCACCGACCAGTCCCTTGTTCTTTCCACTAATCAAGGTGATTCTGAGAAGAAATAAAAAATCACTTGCAGCCAACCTCTTCAATGTATTTTGAGAAGGTGATTTCAGATTAAACAATTATTTTATTTTAATTACCTATGGGAATAATAGACTACAATAGCTGGGCTGAAGTAGTAACAGTTTCCTTTGTTTCCTTCCCACCTCCAGTATCAGTATTCCCTATAGCCCACATCCTCTGTCCTCACGTTCACCAGGGACACCTTTTCATAGCCATTGTCATTTCTTCGTACTCTCCTCTTTTTTTTTCTCCTCTAGTCATTAACCAGCCATAACTCTCCATAAGATTTTAGCTTATAATGCTTCCTATTTAAATTTCACACAAGAGTCCAAAACAAAAGAAAGCCATTTTAGACCCACATAAGTAAATCTGAAACGGTACAATTTGTGGGAATATTTTGGATATAGGAATCTATCTCACACTTTGCATTCATAAAAATGATAAGGCTATTAAAAAAAAAAAAAACCTGTTGCCGTCAAGTCAATTCAGACTCTTAGCAACCCTATAGGACAGAGTAGAACTGCCTCGTAGGGATTCCAAGGAGTGCCTGGTGGATTAGACGTGCTGACCTTTTGGTTAGCAGCCTTGCTCTTAACCACTATGCCTCCAGGGTTTCCTATAAGGCTATAAGTGGTCTGAAAGTTTGGTACAATAATCAAGCTTACAGTTTGTGATTTACCATCTAAGAACTGGTAAAAAAAAAGACCTTTACGTTACATAAATTCATCCACTTAAAGCACTTAGAAGAGAACCTGGAACACTGTAAACACTTCATAAATGTTTGCTCTAAGTTATGACATTTGTTCACACCTAAAAAGTCAGAACTCCGTAAGTTTTGGTTTTTTTTAATTAGAGAAGTAATTCATCCATTCTGTAAATATTCAGAGCAAAAAAGCGTGTAAAATAAAATGTGAGATTCTCCATTCCTCTTACCACATAGGATATTGAATTCACAGGTTAATTGAGAAAGAATTGAATCTGTAACATGAAATCATCTTATCCAAGAGCAAAATAATGTTTTTTTCCATATGTTCAAAACCTCCACTCAATAAAATTATAAATCATTTTTCACATAAGTTTTACACATTTCTTAAAAAATTTTTTTTTTATTTAATTTATTCTCATTTATATTATCTTGTTTGGTACTACATAAGCAGGATATTTTCATCCATTATTTTTCCTACCAGGTTGTTGTTGGTAAATCAGAAAGCAATTCATTTTTGTATATTATTTTTGTACCCAATCTTGTTTCTGAACTTTTAATTGTTTGTAAATTAATTTTAGCCAATTCTCTTGTAGACTTGCATATAATCATATTATCTGTAAATAAGGAAAAATTTGCCTTCTATTTTCCAATTTTTAATATTAGATTTTTTCTTTTGTCTAATTATACTGTTTAAAACTTCTATACTTTGTTAAATAATAATAGTCATAAACAGAACCCTAATTCAGTGGGAGCGCTTAGTGTTTTTCCATTAACTCTGATGGTGCATTTGATTTGTGATATATTTACTTTTCATATTATGGATATAGTGAACATTTTAATTTATTAAAGATTTTATTGAAAATGATGTCAAATATTACCAATGTCTCTCCAGTATCAAAGAAGATTATCTTTTTTTTTTTCACATTTGACCTATTAATGTTGTGGATTATATTAAAACATTTCTGAGTAATAAAGCATCTTTATCTTTCTGGGGTACCTTTTCTAAGAACGTTATTCTTTAAAGCTACTGCAGGGATCTATTTGCATAGATTGAGTTTGAGAGTTTCTAATTGGTCTGAAGTTTTCTTTTTCATGCTCTCTGTCATAATTTAGTTCACAGTGATGCTGGAGAAGTCTGGATTCCTTCATATCTGCTTTGGAAAAAAGAAATAGCTTCAGGTCCTTTGAATCTTAAAGGTGTGATGAAATTCACTTGTGTAACTGTAAGGCTTGGCACTTTCTGAGGGGGGACTAAGTAGACTCTTTAGTTTTCAGTGTTTGAAAGTCAGTTTTGCTACTTTGCAATTTCCTAAATACTATCCTTTTCATTCAGCTTATTGAGATTGTTTATATAGGGTTAAGCAAATTATTCTCTCATAATTCTTCAATTAATATTTGAATAAAACTTTATTTAAATATTCTTATTTCTAATTTTGTGTATGGGGCATTTTTTTGTTAAATAAGACAGCTAGTGGGTTTCTTGGCATATTATTATATTTTTAATCTTTTCTGGGTTTATCTTATTTTATAATTCATTTGTTTTTGCTTTATCGTTTTAATCCTTTCCTGTTGCTTTTCTTTGGTTTCTTATGTGTTCCTTTTCTAATTTTATGAGGTCACTGATAATTCATTTTTTTTTTCCCATTTTTTCTCTTCTAGTAATTCGCATGCTGAAGGTTTTGTATTTTACTTGGAGCAGAGATTTAGTCATATACCATAAACTATGATACTCCGTACATCAGTACATACTTTGGACATGTTATCAGGAGGGGTCAGTCCCTGGAGAGGGACAACATGCTTGGTAATCAGTCAGTGAAAAAGAGGAAGGCCCTCAATGAGATGGATTGACACAGTGGCTGCAACAATGGGCTCAAGCATAACAATGATTGTGAGGACAGCATAGGACGGAGCAGTGTTTCATTTTGTGGAACACAGGGTCACTGTGAGTCAGAACTGACTCAATGGCACCTAACAACAACAATTATGATACTCAGTGTTTACCTTAACTTTATTTTCTAGATATTTCCAAATTTTTGTTTTTAGTCTCTGCTTAGACAATACTTGTTTAACAGAGAGGTTTTGTTTGTTTTAGTTTGTTTTTCTTGTTTCTAGGTGCTTGGGATTTTAGGTTTCTGATGTTTATTTCTATTTTTATTCCATCATAGTCTTTTTATCACTTTTACAATTGGAATTCATTGACATTACTTTGAGGCCTAATATGTTGCCAGATTTAAAAAATCTGATTCTTAAAATGTTTTACTCTCTGAATTCAGGGTATAAGTTTGATATGTTTATTACAGTTACCCTATTCATCACTCTATTTGTAGTCTATACCCATAAGTATTTTTTTACTTATTCACTTGTCATATTGTATTCTTTTCTAATTTCCTGCAGTTTTTACTTTATGAATGTTATACTAAGTTGTAGTACATTAAGATTCATGACAGACTTCCCTGTGACCTCTCTTTACCTTGCTGAATAGATTTTTTTCTCAAATTCAACTTTGTCTGATTGTATTTGTTTGCCTTGTGTATTTTTGGGTTTCCTTTTACAGTCAACTTTACTTTGCTTGGCTTTTTTTCACCTTACCATATTCCATTCTACTTTACTCTGTTGAATTTTAATTTCAGTTAAACTATAGATGCATGAGACTGGGTCCGAAATCTTTTTTTCACCATTGTGATATCTCAGTTGCCACAGTATGTGGTACTTAAATCACTGTTGAAGAATTCTGAGGCATTTTATTTAGATGCATCTTTGTACAAAGCATGTAGTTGGATTCCTGTAAATTCAATCTCAAAACCTCTTCTTCCAGTAATTAGTAAGCATTTCTATTTCTATTTATTGATATGATAGGTTGG
Organism: Elephas maximus indicus; assembly: GCF_024166365.1. Classification (NCBI taxonomy): domain Eukaryota; kingdom Metazoa; phylum Chordata; class Mammalia; order Proboscidea; family Elephantidae; genus Elephas; species Elephas maximus. The sequence goes on along the minus strand of NC_064833.1, from coordinate 52,459,757 downwards.
TATGATCAACATTTTGCTTCCTAATTTTAAGTTATTTTTCCTGTCTTTAGTGTCTCCTTGGTTTCCTAGCTTTTACTTGATGTCCTTTATTTTCTCGGAATGTGTTGGGAAGAATTTCCTTTCTAGTAATCAAAAACTTATAGTCTTTAATATTTTAATGGTTATTTCTGTTACTTTTAATATTTCAGCCTCTATTGATTTATTAATATTTGACAGTATCTATTTTTCTCCACCATAAAAGATGATGAGGAAGGGGAGCCAAGACGGTGGAATAGTCAGATGCTTCCTGAGGTCCCTCTTACAACAAAGACCTGAAAAAGCAAGTGAATCAATTATATATGACAATCTAGGAGCCCTGAACATTGAAGACAGAGTGGAGAACTCAGACTGAGTGGCAGGAGGAGGCAGAGACAGTTCAGAAGCAGTGAAGAAGTACCAGACTTGAGCTAGCCAGCACCCGGTGGGCTGGTCGACTGGCACAGATGAGCTGAGGCAAACAGTAAAATCGTAAAGTCAATTCCAACTCATGGTGACCCTATAAGCAGTAGGACATGTTTTACCACATCTGGAAAGACCAGGCAGCAGACAATCTACACAACCCTCTGGAGCCAGGGAGAAGCAGCACTGGAACTGCAAAAGTTAAGTGCAAGAGTCTAACTTACCACACAGGATCAAAATAACCCCTCTCCACTTGAGCCTTTTGTAGCAGGGAAGTGCCTCTTTTCCCCTCAACCTTCCCCCTCTCCACTCTGCTCTGATACCAGTCCAGCAGTATTCAACTGCCACACCCCCTAAGCCAGAAATAGCAGCCATCATGCCCAAACCAGTCTCATGGCTTTAGGGAAAAAAACAAACAAAAAAAAAAAACACCAACTCCCCTAAGCCTGATACTCAGGACTAACAGTGACCAAACCAGTCTGCCGGCTTAAAAAAATCACCAAACCCCCTAAGCAGGGAACTCAGGGCAGATACTGCCACTTGCCTAGGCACAGGCATAAGGGGCTTATGGAATTCAAACACCTTTCACCCCTGCCTAGACCTATGGGCTGATTCAACAGCATACAAAAAAACCCTTATTAATATAGTACAACAGGGTATATACCTGAAGCGTATTTTCAACTGCAACAGCCAAGGGGGAGCGGAAGATTTGTGAAATTTGACACTACCCTGCCCATTGAGCAGGGTCCTCACCCACCCACATCAGAGGCCTGAAGACTGGTGGCTTCACCAATTCCACCCAGCCACCCACAACAGGGGTCTGAGAATAAGTGGTGCCTCCAAGTCCTTACAGCCAGTAGCACTGGGTGCCCAAAGTCTGGGTGCAAAACCCACTCACCTCCATGCTCTTGGGTAGAGGGACACACTTTCCACCTAGGCACTAGAGGCAGCCATCAGCCCCCTACCTTCCTCAGCACATAGCTCCCTACTGCAGCCAGATACCTGAGCCTGCTCCAATCACGCCTACACAGCTCTGCCCATCTAGGTCTGTAGGTGAGAGCCTGCACTACACACTCAATGACCGATGACCTGGACACCTGAACTGAACCCACACAAGAAAAGTAAGAAGAATCTTGGGCTTACACAACTAATAGAAGCTCTAACCACCTGGTGACAGGACGTGAGAGCGTCAAAGATGCCAATAAACAAAGTAACTCACACACCTAGCCTATTTGGGCATATCAAATCAAAACAAAAAGCTAGGACACAGTAAGCATACATACAATAAATAAACATAATAACTTATTGATGGCTTGCAGACAACATTCAATTTCAAATCACATGAAGAGGCAGATCAAGATGGCCCCACCAAGCAACCAAAATAAAGAACCAGGAAACCTTCTGGAGGAAGAGAAGGTCTTAGAATTACAGGAGGTAGAATTCCAAAAGATCAATATACAGAGCTCTTCAAGAGATCAGGAAGGAGATCCTGCAAAACTCAGACCAAGCCAAGGAACACACAGACAGAGCAATACAGGAATTCAGAAAAGCCATACAAATTCACAATGACAAATTTAACAGGTTGCTAGAATCCACAGGGAGAGAACAAATAGAAATCCAAAAGATTAACAATAAAATTTCAGAATTAGACAGTAGAAAGTCATAGGAGCAGAATTGAGGCAATGGAAGTCAGAATTAGTGAGAATGAAAATAAAGCACTTGACACTAATTTGTTTCAGGAAAAATCAGATGAAAGAATTTATAAAAATGAAGAAACCCTAATAATGTGGGAAACTATTAAGAGGTATAACCTATGAGTGACTGGAGTACCAGAATGGGATGGAGGGAGAAGGAGGATAACAGAAAATACAGAGAGAATTGTTGAGGATTTGCTGGCAGAAAACTTCCCTGATATCGTGAAAGATGGAACGCTATCTATCCCAGAAGCTCGTTGAACCCCACACAGGGTAAATTCCAAAAGAAAGCCATCAAGACATAATCAAACTTGCCAAAACCAAAGATAAAGAGAGAATTTTAAGATTGGCTAGGGATAAATAAAAAGTCACCTACAAAGGAGAGTCAGTAACACTAAGCTCTTACTACTCAGCAGAAACCATGCAGGCAAGAAGGCCATGATATGACATATGTAAAGCTTTGAAGGAAAAAAATTGTCAACTAAGAATTATATGTCCAGCAAAACTGTCTCTCAAATAGGAAGGCAAAATTAGGACATTTCCAGATAAACAGAAGTTAAGGAAATTTGTAAAAAACAGACCAAAATTACAAGAAATATTAAAGGGAGTCCTTCTGTTAGAGAACCAACAGTATCAGATAACAACCCAAGACTAGAACACAGGAAAGAACAACCAGATAAGGAAGTCACGAAAATAAGGTAGCACTAAAACACTGAAAATAGGAAAACAGAGCTGTCAATATGTAAAGATGACAACATTAAAACAAAAAAGAGGGACTAAATAGTGTAGTAATAAACCCAACCCACTGCCGTCAAGCTGGTTCTGACTCATAGCAACCCTATAGGACAGAGTAGAACTGCCCCATAGAGTTTCCAAGGAACTCCTGGTGGATTCAGACTGCCGACCTTTTGGTTAGCAGCTGTAGCTCTTAACCTGTATGCCACCAAAATTTCCAGTGTAGTCATAGAATTTTCATATGGAGAAGAAGTTAAAGCAATATCAAGAAAGAAAAGATTGGTATAAACTTAGAAAAATAGAGGTAAATTTTAAGGTAACCACAAAGGAAACAATCAAACATACCCATCAAAATAAAAAAGAAGAAAAACAAAGACTCAGTAAATACAAAATCAACAATAATGAAAAAGATGAAAAGAAAATATATAAAGAAAAATGACTCAGCACAGAAAATTAAGTGGAACAAAGAAACTGTCAACTACACACACACAAAAATAACCAATATAACAACGCTAAACTCTATCAATAATTACACCGAAAGCAAATAGACAAAATGCACCAATGAAGAGACAGAGTGGCAGAATGGAGGAAAAAACACAATCCATCTATGTGATGCCTACAAGAGATACACCTTAGACTCAAAGACACAAACTAAAACTCAAAGGATGAAAAAAATATATACCAAGTAAACAATGATCAAAAAAAAGCAGGAATGACAATATTAATCCCTGACAAAACAGACTCTGAAGTTAAGTCCACCATGAAGGATAACAAGGACACTATATAATGATTAAAGGATCTATACACCAGGAAGACATAACCATAATAAATATATACACATGCAATGACAGGGCTCCAAAGTACATGAAACAAGCTTTAACAGCAATGAAAAGAGAAATAGACAGCTCCACAATAATAGTAGGAGACTTCAACACACCACTTTAGGTGAAGGACAGAACATCCAGAAAGAAGCTCAATAAAGACAGGGAAGATCTAAATGCCATAATTAACCAACCTGATCTCATAGACATATACAGAATACTCCAACCACCAGCAGCCAAGCATACTTTCTTTTCCAACACACATAGAACATTCTCCAGAATAAACTACATATTAAGTCACAAAGTAAGGCTTAGCAAAATCCAAAACACCGAAATATTACAAAGCATCTTCTCTGACCATAAAGCCGTAAAAGTGGAAATCAATAACAAAAAAAAACAAGGAAAAAAAAAAATCAAACACATGGAAACTGAACAACACCTTGCTCAAAAACTACTGGGTTATAGAATAAATCAAGGATGTAATAAAGAAATTCATAGAATATAATGAGAATGAAAACAGAACTTACCAGAACCTTTGGGACACAGCAAAAGCAGTGCTCAGAGGTCAATTCATAGCAATAAATGCATACATCCAAAAAGAAGGGCCAAAATCAAAACATTAACCCTACAGAGCTTCCCAATCATCATAGCAGCACACTGTTATACCTGAAAGGGTTGCATGGGTGTTGAGATATATGTATTCCCCCTCAGACCTATACTGGATAAAGCCTCCTGGGCCTGCAAGCTACCTCCAAACATGAGCAGCCTCCTCTGTTTGCCCCAGTAGGTGATGAAAATGTATTATTTTCTAAATGGGTCATGAAGTAAAAATAATTGGGAAGTACAGGTTTGAAGGATGGTTGGAGAAGGGAGAGATTAAGAGGGAGAAAGGACATTAAAGTAGTAGCTTGGATTTCCTTTCAGGGTCGTAGTTTAGATGATAATGCTTGACAGCATGTAAGCCACAGCACAAGAATTTTTACCTGTTTTGTTCACTGCTGTATCTACAGTGCATTGAACGAATCCTGGTGCTTAGTTGGCACTCAAGCATTTGTTAAATAAATTAACTAAGATTACATATTTTTTTATATATAAAATACTAGACCAAATTTTGAGGACAGATAAGTTCAGCTTTAGATATTTTGAATTAGAAATATTAGGAATACATCCAGATTTCTCAGACAGTGGATATATAGGCCTATAATTCAATACTGAAATTAGAGCTAGAGAGAGAGATTTTGGAGTCATTAACATAAAAAAAGACAATTGTTTAAATTAATGAAAGTTTATTTCATCTGGGGAATTATACAGATGTCCCCTTAGAGGGACATCTAGAAATAACAAGTAGGCAGTGAGGTAGAGCCAAGGAAGGAGAAAGATGAAGAGAAAAGTGAAAAATCGGATAATAGTGTCTCAGAAGCCAGAGGAAGAGAGTTTAAAAAATAGAGGATTGCCACAGCCCAATGTTGTAGAGTTAAGTGCAAAATCACTGAAAAGAGATCGAACACTTAGGTCCTTACAGGTGACCTTGGGAGTGCTTTTCAATAAAGTTGCAAAAGCCAAGTTAAAGCAACATAGGAATGAATGGGAAATGAAGGGAACTTCAGAATGCCTAAAGTTTTCATAAGACATTTGATAGTGTAAAAATGAAGCATGGACCCATTGGGGCATTCAGGGCAAAAGAAAAGTTTGTTTTTAAAAAGAGAAAAGGAAAGTGTAGCCAAGGAATAGGGAGAGATTGAAAAATATAAGGGAAGGAGAGGAAAACGAACTGAGAAGTCAGATCAAACAGGAAGCAATGCCCTGAAGAGGTAGGAGAAACTGCAATCAAGAATCCAGGCAGAGTGACTCTACAATGAGAAATGCAGATAGATGTCCTGTAGATCTGGTCCCCAAAGGATTTGGAATGGAGAAGAAAACCATACAGATGGGTACAAAGATATGTCATATGTATAGATCCCTTATGTGAAAGCAGGACCCTTTAAAGCATTCTTACAAGCAATGACCAGATAAGCCCTGTTCAAATGCAAGTTGTCAATCTATACCAAGTTGAGGTACCAGTGTAATTTTTGAAAACGATTTATTAGCAATACAAATATGGAGTTACTTCTGATTTTCGCAAAAGCAGGAGAAATAGAATAACTGAGCCATTAGGAGGCACAGGTGAGGCACTCAGGCTTCAAGAACCTTGCTTTGACTACTTTGAAAGGCAGAGAAAGTCAGCATAACAAGTTTTCACTCGAACAGAGTTCATTCAGCTTGATGCAAGTCAGAGGAAATAGCCCTAATAGTTTTGAATTGCTATGAAAGTTTGTATGCACTCGTCAGAGTTGTGTATATAGACCATAAAAGCAAAATTCTTACAGGGGCATTTTCTTAATTAAGCAATTCAGGCATAAATTCAGGGCTAGGGAAGAAATGCAAGCTTCATGTACACCCACGGCATGTCCCCAAAACAACCTTTCTCTCACTTTCCATTCTAAGGTTTCCTATTCAGCTTTCAATACTAACTCAAATAAGTGAAGTATATCCTGAAACCCGCTGTCCCTCTCATCTGCCAGCTAATGACTTCCACCGACTTGTACATACCTCTACTGGGACCCCTTACTTTGTTTTATAATCATTTATTTACCTCTCTGTCTCCCTACTATGTGATGCCTTCAAAGGCAAAGATCATAGTCTATTTGCGTCTTAGAGTCTCAGAGCCTTTCGAAGAAAAGATTCCAACCCTGCCTGTTCACAACCAAAATCAATAAAGAGATGATTCTTGGTTCTTTAAAGTTTGCTGGGATTTTATCACACACCTGATGTTTTTTATAAACCTGATAAATATAGCTAGACCACTAAGCAAAAAACCAAACCCATTGCCGTCGAGTCAATTTTGACTCATAGTGACCCCAGAGGACAGAGTAGAACTGCCCCATAGGGTTTCCAAGGAGTGGCTGGTGGCTGACCTTTTGGTCAGCAGCAGAGCTCTTAACCACAATGCCACCAGGGCTCCATAAAGCTAGGTTAAAAAAAAAAAATTTTTTTTGTAAGTATGTCAAAATGATAATTTTCAAAAAATGGTAAAATCGGGGCACTCATGCAGTTATAAAATAAACATGTATTAAAGACTCTGTTTAACTTATTAATAGGAAGGCAATGAGGCCAACGTTAAAGCCAGTTCAAAGGAGGAGTCAAACAAGCACAAATTTATATGGAGTAACTGAAACGTTGGAGGTTCAATTCTATTCAGGGGTGCGTCAGAAGAAAGGCCTGGTGATCTACGGAAAATTGAGCCACTGAAAACTCTCAGAGGTACAGATGTGCTCTGACACGCATGGGGTCGCCATGCGGCAGAATCGACTCCTCGCCAAACGTTGCTTTTTCGATTTTTTTTTTAACCTTTAAGCAGTAAAGGAACGCTGAAATGAATTTACAAATAGATGCATAACTGGCTTTTTTTTCCATGGGAAATGAGGGAAGGAAAGTCAATTGAACTGCCACTAGACAGAATTTATTTGCATGTCTAAGAACAAGAATTTTTTGCATTGGTATATCAATTATCTGCAATTTAGCTCAAAGGCCATGAAAAGCCAGACTCGGATAACCCGGAAGGGTGTGCTCTAAACTGTATGATATGAAGCTTTCCATTGAATGCACTGCTGGGGAGATATAAGTAAGAACAAAATCTGCTCCCAACCCAGAAAACCTCTCTACAAAAATAGAAGAGAAAAAAGTTTTATTACGGAATAAGCATTAAGCCAGAATGTGATGTATGACAGGCAATCTGCTGAAGAGATTGCAAAGACAGAAAGAAATCTTACCCTTTGTGTAGCTGAGGGGATACAATCCATTATATTCATGTTTTTAATATAAAATTACTAATTTTCTAGTGTCTTTATGGAGGTAGGTTTGCAGTTTGGGGCCCGGAGCCACTTGAGGTTATGCTAATCTAGGGGATGAACACCTGAAGTTAAATTTTTTAAGGAAGGTTGCTAGGCTCCTGTTTTTAACACCTTAGATTTACATACTTTTCAAAAAGACAGAAAAAGGATTTACAAGTTACCTGAAGTGAATTCTGAAAAAACAGGGGTGGAGGGGAGCCTCTTCCCTCGTTTTCAACAGGGAGATTTAAAACCTCTTCCTTTCAATTTGTATTTGTCCTTAACAACACCAAGCAGTCTTTTTTGCTTATTCCAGACTTTCTTACAACTATAAGTGTCACTTTGAAGAATGAGAGTCCTGTTTTCTTTGATTAAAGGATCAATCTGCGGTCAGAAAACAGCTTTGAGTTTGAGATAAAATATTTCTAACCTCCTCACAACACGTTCAATCACATTATCACTTTCTTAAAAGACGACAATAAGAACAAAAACTGCCATTTATTGAGAGCTTACTATTTGTCAGGTAGCATGGTAAGTGCTTTACTTGTGAAAGTCTTTAATCCTCACACCCACCTAGCGAAGCGGAAATCTTAGAAAACTCAACATTAGTGAAGACTCTGAATCACACAGCTAGCATGTGGCTGCACTAACTTTAAGCAGGAAGCTCTAGGTCTGTGCTTTCCAATATGATAGACAATGGTCACGTGTAGCTACTGAGGCTTGATGTGTAGCTAGACCAAACTGAGATACGCCATCAGTGTAAAGTACACAATGGATTTTGAAGACTTGGTAGAAAAAAAAAATTTTTTTTGAAATGATAATTTTTTAATAGATTGGATTAAATAAAATATATTATTTCACCAACTGTTTCTTCAATTGTTTCCTTCTCTTTTCTTAATGTGGCTACTAGAAAATTTAAAATTACATGTGCATCTTGCATTACATTTTTACTGAACAGCGCTACTCTAGATCCCGAACTCTTAATAGTGGACTTCTAAGTTGTTAACAAAAATCATACAAGTTCCCTTTCGGACAGAGTAGAACTGTCCCGTAGGGTTTCCAAGTGTTACTGGAATAAGGTTCTTACCTCTCGGTGGTCAAGAATGAGCAGGTAAGGCATGCAGTTTTCCACACGAGCAAAGCTTTATTGAAGAGGCTTGCAAGCAGAGACAGGAGGGCCTAGAGCAAAGCTTTCCCACGTCTCATAGGACAAAAGACAGGCCAGAGTTTTTAAAAGTTCTTGGGCAGGAAAAGATTCATGTTTATTCATAGACACAGGGGGGGATATGTTAACAAAGGTGCGTGCTCAGCAGCTTTCCAAGATGGCTCCTGTCCTGGAGGCCTCTGGGATTCGTAGCAGGACTTATTATGGGGTGTCACGCCTGTGCAGTCTCCTGCTCCCCGGGTTTGATTCCCCAGCTGGGGCTCGCCTGGTGGAAGGTCACCCAGCCCTCACAGGTGGATGTTCTGCACATGTCCCTGGGGCTGGTTTTCCTCCAGCATCTGAAAGGCAACTTTAAAGAAGTTTGTGGGCTATTTTTAGATACCCTGACCCAATGTTCTGGGAAAGAGCTTTGTTTCCCTGCCCTGGCCCATTTCTTGTTACTTTGTTTACAGATTTGGGGGCCCCTCTGTTCCCTGTCTTACTAAACCTCTAGGTTCTCCACTCAACTCCGTATTACCTCCCTGATAGTATAGTCTATTTCTCTTTTACTTGCTTCTCCTCTAACCACACCAATCTCTTCCCTATTTCTCAAACAGGCACCCTCCAATCTCAGGGCCTCTGATCCCTATCTTACAAGCAGTAGCTGGTGAATTCAAACTGCCAACCTTTTGGTTAGCAGCTGAACTCATAACTACTGCTCCCCCAGGGCACCCTTTAAAACAATTAGATATTATTGAAAAGATTTACTGTGTCAAAAATATCATTACTGTAATATATACATAAAATTAGCAGAGTTTTTTTTGCATAGATTATAAGGTTTAATAAAAATTTTGACAGACCCACTTTCACATGGGAAGAGATCATTTCACAATCACTTTAAATGCCAAGTAGTGTTTATAAAAACCAAAGAGGATAATGTCTATAAAAGCCAGTGGGTTGCACTGTGGGATGGTGTATAGCTGTATCTGTACCTGGAGTAAGGGGGCCTGCACTCAGCTCCCAGTTGTCCCAGCTCTGCATTGACTTAGTGGGTAGCTATGTGAACTGCAATTTCTCATCTGTAAAACGTGGGTATTTAACTTTGAGGTCTCTTCCAGCTGAAAGAGTTCACTAGTTTTGTAAACATTCTGGACCTTTGCCCATACCTTCATCAACCTGACTTAGAACAATCATCCTCAAACTTGAGAATGAGTCAGAATCACCTGGAGGGCTTGTAAAACCACAGAGCTCCTGATTCTGGTAGGTCTGGGGCAAGACCAAGAATTTGCATCTCCAAGGCCCCAGGGGATGCTGATGCTGCTGGCCTGGAAACCACACACTTGAAGAACCACTGACTTAGAACAACATCACAGAGACCCTCACCCAGTGAGGAGCCCCAGGATATGCTAACATCAGGGCAGAGTGGAATGGTTAACCCTATTCAAAAGGGGAACTACAAGTTTGGGATATTTTTACCATTTTTTATCGAGAATGATTCACATTTGTACATATTCATCCAGGAAGGGGAGAGAATTAGACCAATACTGACACTAATAATTTATTTTTTTTTTCCCTTACTGGCATTTTGCCTTTCTTTTAAAGAATTAAATACCCTGAACGGAAAAGTCAGATCAGGTTCTCAGTTTTTTTATTGGTTTGGTTTTTCAATATAAAACTATACTGCACTTTTAAATGTGGGTGGTGGGCACTTCCACCTACAACATTACATAACAGACACACCCGAACCCATATTTTTAACAAAAATCGGACGTTAGCTTTTTTTTTTTCTTTTCAAATAAAGGTCAATGACAAAAGGAATACAATTCCCCTTTATTTGCCATTTTTAAATTTTATTTATCTTTATATTATAACAAAGTCTGCTTTGTGTCTTTTGGGATAAAGTCAGCTTGTTCTAATTACATTTATAAAATTTAAAAGCTTCCTCTATTCCCCTAATGTTTCAACATTTTTATTGCTTCCCATCTGGATATTTTTAGGACCTAATGTACAACTTCTTGGTTCTGTGAGAACATTAACTGAGAGTGCAAATATGCATTAAAGCAGTAGAAATTGTCCAGACAATGCTGACGGCAGCATCACACAGGTGAGGTGGCAGATATGATTTTTTAAATAATAATAATGACAAAGAGATTTACATAGTTGGGAAGACAATGTGGGTTTGTTGCTGTTCTTTGTTCTCTTTTGTTTTAATAAATCCACCTAGATAATAGTAAAAGTGCTGTGGAAAAAAAAATCATGGGTAAAAAAAATCATGGATACTCCACCTTAATTTCTCTTTTTCCAAAAAAAATCTTAACTGAAATTATGTATTAAAAAAGCTTTGTGTTTTTATGGTAATTCCCTCTTAAGCATTCCAATTAAGCCTCATCTCTGTGAGAAATGAAGTTAGTAGCTATTCATATTTTCTTACAGATAAGAAAAGTCATAAAGGTACTACCCTTGCCATTGAGTCAATTCCAACTCATAGCAAACCTACAGGACAGAGTAGAACTGCCTCACAGTTTCTAAGGCTGTACATCTTTACAAAAGCAGGCTGCCACATCTTTCTCCCGAGGAGCGGCTGGTGGGTTCGAACCGCCAACTTTCTGGTTAGCAGCCAAGTGCTTTACCATTACCCTACCAGGGCTCCTTAAATCAAAATCACTTGTTTGGAAGTGGCAGGAAAATGACAGTTAGGCAATGACCGAGATGGTGTGACGCAGTCCAAACAATCAATAACGGACTGTTTTGTTCCTATTCTTTACCTGAAGTGTGGTTTATGTGGATATAATCTATGTCTCTGGTATGATTAATAGTACGGCTATTTAGGTACTTATTTTTAAGCTTCAGAGCTTTCATGATTAGTGTCTCCTATCCTTATCTTTAATAATGGCCATCTGCACTTCCCTTCCTTTAACGAGTGGAGTGATTTTACTTTATCATCAGCGGGTTCTGGGAATAGCACTGTTAATGGCATACTTAGAAAAATGCCTGAGGTAATTCGGGGACCCATCTGAAATTTCAAAATTAAAAGTTTCCTCGAGTTTTGTAATATTCATTTCAGACACAGGTACACCACCATATTTAACTGACAAATATCCAGTAAAGCACTTTCACCAAATCAATGACTTTTTGAATCTGAAATAAATAAAATCTGTAAATAAATAAATAAAAATAACCCTTTCCTATTCTGTCATTCTAACCTATGCCCAATTAGAAATAAATTTCACTATTTTTTTAATGTCCTCCATTTTTCTACTTATCAAAATTTAAAGTAAACATAAGGGAAGGAAAAAATGTACCAGATTTACACTTTGAGGAATAGCCTATTGGCTCTTTATTCCTAAATCTGATGTGTTCGTCCATTCCAGCATATCAACCAAGGAAGGTTATGGTGTAAATAGTTTTAATGTCTTATCACACCTATTATCCCAAAGATAACCACAGGGAACTGATCAAATATGTTCACTAGTATTATTTTTATTATGATGATGATGAATAGAATCTTTTTTTAAATAAACAACATCCAGAGGGTCTGATCTGTACTGAGCAGCAATCTAGTTACTACTTGAAGTTAGCCACTCTAGGCTTAAGTGAGAATGTGAGAAAAAAAATTGTATCTATGCATCCAGATAATCTAGATAACTTTTAAAAATTGGCACTGTATAATTCTAGTGTTTTGCAGACAAAATCTATGTCTCTGATTATGATTAGAACTGTAGCCTTTTCATTAGTCATTTTGAATGCTCCCACCATTCATGATTATTTTCTATGAGTCTGATTTGATGAGCCTGGGATGGGGCCCAGGAATTTATCGTTTTGAAAGCTCACCAGGTAATTCTGCTGTGCAATCAATTTGTGAGCCCTTTTTATCTTGCAGATGAGGGGATTAAAGTCCAGGCATAAAGTGACTTGTCCTGTTAAGGCGCCTGGAATTTCACCATTACAGTCTACTTCTTTCTCTGAAGCTTCAACACTCCTCAGTCTTGAATATTTAAATGGGAATATTTTTAAGAGAGTTTCTCTTAGCTGAAAGAGAGTAGGATCAAGGACTAGAAACCAGGATACAAAATAAGGGAAACTTAAGACTCTTAGGAGAACCAGGGTAATAATAAGATTAAATTGATTTTCACTTATTACATTAGAGACTGCCAATGATGTAGGCGGAAGTTAGAGCTGGAAGTCTCATCCTTATTTTAAGAGTATAAAGATCCCTTATGTGAAACGAAACTAGGGCTAATGTAACTGAGAGGGCATTGGTGGGGCATTGATGGTTCAGTGATAGAATTCTTAACTTCAATGCAGGAGACCTGAGTTCAATTCCCAGTCAATGCACCTAATATGCAGGCACCACCTATCTGTCAGTGGAGCCTTGGGAGTTGCTATGATGCCGAACAGGTTCCAGCAGAGTTTCCAGACTAAAAGAGACTAGAGAGAAAGGCCTGGCCATCTAATTCCAAAAATCAGCCAAAGAAGAAAACCCTATGGATTACAATGGTCCAATTCCATTTTGCAAGGGGTCGCCATGAGTTGTGTTCTGACTCAAGAGCAGCCAACAACAACAATCTAACTGAAGCTCTGAAAGTTTCAGCGACTTCCCCCACATTATATAATTTTGTGCCAGATGTGTGGCCTAAACCTCAGGTTATGATTCCAATCGGCTACTCTTTCTACTTTTTTGGCACTGCGTGATTGTCTATGCAAATATGTTTTACATACATAATGAAAGCGAAACTCAAAAAACATTTTTAAATAGCTCAATCAGGATTGTGTACAAATCCTAGCCTATAATAGATGCTCAACAAATATTTATTTGAATAACTGATCCATGTTGTTGTTAGGTGCCGTCGAGTTGGTTCCAACTCATAGCAACTCTATGTACCACGGAACAAAACGCTGCCCGGTCCTGCACCATCTTTACAATCGTTGCTATGCTTGAGCGTATCGTTGCAGCCACTGTGTGGAACCATCTCATTGAGGGTCTTCCTCTTTTCTGCTACCCCGGTACTTTACCAAGCATTATGTCCTTCTCCGGTGACTGAGCCCTCCGGTCAACATGTCCAAAGTATGTAAGACACAGCCTCTCCGTCCTTGCTTCTAAGGAGCATTCTGGTTGTACTTCTTCCAAGACAGATTTGTTCGTCCTTTTGGCAGTCCATGGTATGTTCAATGTTCTTCGCCAACGCCACAATTCAAAGGCCTCAATTCTTCTTCGGTCTGCCTTACTCATTGTTCAGCTTTCACATGCATATGATGCAATTGAAAATACCATGGTTTGGGTCAGGTGCATCTTAGTCTTCAAGGTGACATCTTTGCTTTTCAACACTTTAAAGAGGTCTTTTGCGGTAGATTTGCCCAATGCAATGCATCTTTTGATTTCTTGACTGCTGCGTCCATGGTTGTTGATTGTGGATCCAAGTAAAATGAAATCCTTCACAACTTCAATCTTTTCTCTATTTATCATGATGTGTTTTATTGGTCCAGGTGTGAGGATTTTTGTTTTCTTTATGTTGAGGCGCAATCCACACTGAAGGCTGTGGTCTTTAATCTTCATCAGTAGGTGCTTCAAGTCCTCTTCACTTTCAGCAAGCAAGCTTGTGTTATCTGCATAACGCAGGTTGTTAATGAGTCTTCCTCCAATCCTGATGCCCCATTCTTCTTCCTATAGTATAGCTTCTTGGATTATTTGGTCAGCGTACAGACCGAATAAGTATGGTGAAAAGATATAACCCTGACACACACCTTTCATAACTTTAAACCTGCAGTATCCCCTTGTTCTGTCCGAACAACTGCCTCTTGGTCTATGTACAGGTTCCTCATGAGCACAACTAAGTGGTCTGAAATTCCCATTCTTCGCAATATCATCCATAATTTGTTATGATCCACAGAGTCGAATGCCTTTGCGTAGTCAATAAAACACAGGTAACCATCTTTCTGGTATTCTCTGCTTTCAGCCAGGAACCATCTGACATCAGCAATGATATCCCCAGTTCCACGTCCTTTTCTGAACCCAGCCTGAATTTCTGGCAGTTCCCTGTCGATATACCACTGCAGCTGCGTTTGAATGATCTTCAGCAAAATTTTGCTTGCATGTGATATTAATAATATTGTTCAATAATTTCTGCATTATGTTGGGTCACCTTTCTTGGGAATAGGCATAAATATAAATCTCTTCCAGCCAGTTGGCCAGCTAGCTATCTTCCAAATTTCTTGGTATAGATGAATGAGCACTAACAGCGCTGCATCCATTTGTTGAAACATCTCAACTGATATTCCATCAATTCCTGTAGCCTTGTTTCTCACCAATGCCTTCTGTGCAGCTTGGACTTCTTCCTTCAGTACAATCAGTTCCTGATCATTCAGGACATTATTGACTAAACTGATCCATAATAGTCATTAATGTCCCATAAAGGTCTTCAGCTCAGTTTCTTTCCTGTACTTATTTTATCATCATACCTTCAATCAAACTTACTTTAAAACTGTAAGCTGGTTATTTGACAACTGGAAATTGTGTTTGAGACCAAGCTTTGTCCCCCTGGTATTTCCTATCAATTCAACCATAGGTTAAGCATAAGAATAAATGATTAAAACATTTTTCTTAGCCAATTATGTTAGGAAACAGCAAAAAACAAACAAATGAAAAAACAAATCCACTGCTGTCAGTCAATTCCGATTAATAGCAGCCCTATAGGACAGAGTAGAGCTGCCCCATAGGGTTTCCAAGGCTGTAAATCTTTATGGCAGCAGACTGCAGTATCTTTCTCCCGCTGAACGGCTTGTGGGTTTGAACCGCCAACCTTTTGGTTAGCAACCAAGCTTTAACCACTGTGCTACCAGAGTGCCCTCAGGAAACATTAAAAATAAGGTAGAGTTTCTGAAGGCATTCACAGAATTTTTTAGCCAGAATCCTTAACCTAGCATTCAAGCCCTCCACCATCTACCCCCATAATTTTTTTGCAAATTCCATTCTCACCACTCTCCTCACGAGTACCACATTCCCCTCATCTGAGCAACTCAGAGTCATCAAGTAGTTCCTGTGCTTTCTTATAACAATGTGTGCACATTCTTTTTGCCACTCCCAAACCCGTATCTGCTGTATTCTAACACTACCTGTCTTTCAAAGCAGACAGGTTGGTACTCTCTGTAGGAACTGTTCACTCCCTTGTATATTTCCCCCTAAAGGTTTGGTTCCTTTGCTACTCATAATTTATACCCTAAACTATTCTGGACGCTGTTTCTCTTACAGGACAGTACTTGGCCCCAGGGTGAAAAAAAAATGCCTATGAGTGGATTCACAGCAAGCCTACAAAATGGAGTAGAACTGCCTGATAGGTTTCCAAGGAGCAGGTGGTGGATTCAAACTGCTGACCTTTTAGTTAGCAGCCCAACTCTTAACCACTGCGACATCAGGGCTTTGGTGCCTGTCCCAGTCATCAATTATTCCATGAATAAATGACCCAATGGATGAATGGATTATTGACCAGATTCTAACTTACAAATCAATATTAACTGTTTCCATTATTATTAAACATTCTCAGCCCAAGTCCCAACCTCTCTGCCTACTTAAAAAAAAAAAATCCTATTGGGAGAAAATATATACCATTTCCAACTGTCTTTTTTTTTTTTTAATTTTGCTGTGACTAATCTGAAGGTCACCAGTACCTATTGTCGAACACTGAAGAGGCAGTAAAAAAAAAAGAGTAATTCTGTTCTTCCATTGTGTACCGAGTTCAGTATTTTCAAATTCCTTTATCCTATACCCACATTCTAAATTTAGAAAAATGCAGAGATCTCTTAATGCAATATTTTGAGATAAGAAGCGATGTCTTAAGAATCACTGAAATGAAATCACATTTCTTATCTAAATATGATAAAAGCACAATTAAATTTTTAAAAGATGTTGAAAAAAATAATTGCTTATTTAAAAAAAACAATAGAAATTCCTAGTTATTTTCAGATATTTTCTACTTACGATTTTTCTTGACCTGCAATTAAGGGAGATGGATTATTCTAAACAAAATACAATGCAACAATTTATTCTTATGCTACTTCTCAATTCCCATTGCCGTCGAGTCAATTCTGACTTATAGTGACCCTATGGGACAGAGTAGAACTGCCCCATAGAGTTTCCAAGGAGCACCTGCTGGATTCGAACTGCCAACATTTGGTTAGCAGCCGTAGCTGTTAACCACTACACCACCAGGGTTTGTACTCCTTGGAAACTCCATGGGGCTGTTCTACTCTGTCCTATAGGGTCACTATGAGTCGGAATCGACTGGACGGCAGTGGGTGGGTATTTCTCAATTAATTATGGAAAAGGATAGTTTATAAGCCTGTATCTAGTTTTTCTTAAATATTACAAATTAGCAGTGAAATGTCTCAGTTACATGTCTAAAAAATGTCATTGTAAAATCTTAACCTTAAATGTAAGATATTAAAGAGGATAAAAATCTGAATAATGTGGTGTGTTGCATCAAGAAAGTGGCATTAGTTCATTTATTAGACAAATGTGGTTTCACTTGTAAGGTGGTGAGGGAAGGGGAAGGAAAGAATGAATTCTTAGAGGATTTAGCCATCTCCTCCACAAATACCATAAAAATATTAACCTCTATATATGAGATATTAATACTTCTATTTGCATGATGCAATGAGTTTTTTTATATTTTCTTTGCACTTGTTTATTTTTCCAAATTCCCTTTAGGATACTGAATATTTGTCTATAAATTCTTCTTAATTCCTTAAGATATTCTTTGTGGACTAGTATGTGATAAATTTATGTAAATGACTCATATGTATGGTTCAAAAACATAAATTTCCTAACTGTTGGACTCATATATCTCTTCTATCAAGTTTGAAAATGGAATTTTCAAATCTTCAACTCCTGTACTAATTTTTGCTGATGAAAGAAGTATATAAAGATCTTCTGCTATAATTATGGTTTTGAAAATTTTTCCATTCAACTCTGTAAATATTTATTGTTTATATTTTGAGACTGTGTTGTCACTGCACATAAGTGATTTATTGCTTTATGTTTCTGGTGAAATTTACTTTTGTCATTATACAGTAACACATTTGTTATTAATGACATTGCATTAAATTCTATTTTGTCTGATACTAATATTAATATGCCAGCTTTCTTAGTATTTGCCTTAGGTAATTTTTTTTTCATTCCTGTACTTTCAATATTTCTGGGTTGTATTCCTTTATGTGTGTTTCTTGTGCAATATATTTCAATTCAGCTTTCTTTTTTTACATAATCAATTCCTGATAACTTACTTTTCTACCATTAATTTGTCTCCTGTTTATCATTTTTTGCTTATGTTTTTTCCTTTTCTGCTATTTATTGGATTGAGCTTATTTTTTTACTTTTTATCTTCCCAACCCCGGTACTTATTTAGAAAGTATGCGCTCTATTCTTTTAGTAGTTAACTAAATTTTTAACATGGTTACTTAACAAGGTTTAAAGTTAATCAATACCCTTATTCTCCTCCCGAATAAGTGAAGGACTTTAGAATACTTTAACTCTGGTCTCCTACCCTAGACCACTTTTATGTTAGTGTAGCCTAATGAGAAAGATCATCTGAGTTTGAATTGGAAAGGTTTTTTTCCTAGCTCAATCTGCCATATTGACATAAAGTCTATTTTAGAATTTTTCTGCCATAGACTTGCATATCTCCATAAATAAAAATGGATTATTTTCATATTGTGCTTCTGGAGATAATGAAATCAAATAAAATTCTTCCATTAAAATATATTTTCTTAAAACCAAAAGAATACAAAACAAATGACTCTAAAAAACAATATGGATGCTCAAAATGTTTGTCCTACTTTTAGACATTTGCTTAGGTAAGAGATAAACAATGAAAAAGTGAAAAAGAAAAAAGGTTAAAGTTAGTAAAGGCTATCTTTTGTAGGCATCAAAAGTTGTTCCAGATTTTTCCTCTCCCATGTTTTAGGTTGACAAAAGTCTAGTTAGAGAAACAATTCTAAAGCAGTGCCTTTGGCTATAATCATCATTTCAACATTATTTCATTGTTTTCTTATAAGAAGAATAACTTTTGAACATGATTTTCAGATAAAAGGCCTAAAACTGTGAAGTATGAAATACCGCTGAGCTTGAAAAATGAGAAAGGAGGTAGGGACTCTGCACACCTATCTCATCTCTGCTATATTTTCACCTAACATTTTAGGCATAAGCAGAGGTGACCAATAAAGTCACATTTTTTGAGAGGTGCCAAAAGTTGATGTTGTACCTCACCATAAAAAAAAAAAAGGAAACAAAAATCCTCACAACTGGACCAATGAGCAACATCATGATAAATAGAGAAAAGATTCAAGTTGTTGAGGATTTCATTTTACTTGGATCCATAATCAACAGCCATGGAAGCAGCAGTCAAGAAAGCAAAAGACGCACTGCATTGGGTAAATCTGCTGCAAAGGACCTCTTTAAAGTGTTGAAGAGCAAAGATGTCACCTTGAAGACTAAGATGCACCTGACCCAAGCCATGGTATTTTCAGTCGCATCATATGGATGTGAAAGCTGGAAGATAAGGAAGACTTAAGAGGAATTGATGCCTTTGAATTGTGGTGTTTGCGAAGAATATTGAATATACCCCGGACTGCCAAAAGAACAAACAAATCTGTCTTAGAAGAAGTACAACCAGAATGCTCCTTAGAAGCAAGGATGGCGAGACTGTGTCTTACATACTTTGGACATGTTGTCAGGAGGGATCAATCCCTGGAGAAGGGCATCATGCTTGGCAGAGTACAGGGTCAGCAGAAAAGAGGAAGACCCTCAACAAGGTGGAGTGACACAGTAGCTGCAACAATGAGCTCAAGCATAGTGAAGATTATAAGGATGGAGCAGGATCGGGCAGTGTTTTGTTCTTTTGTGCATAGGGTTGCTATGAGTTGGAACTGACTTGATGGCACCTAACAATAACAACCACAGAAGTTCTCCCTACTCCCAAATCTTCCTGTTCAGTCTATAAGTCTCTAAATCACCAGCAGATTCATTCTTCAGGTTTCAATCACTTTCTTTAAAAAAACAAAACAAAAAAGGGTGCAAGACCAGTCATAGAGACATTCAGTTGTGTTCATACATCAAATTAACTATTTACTACTTAGTTTCATTGAGCTGAATCAATGAATTCATTTTGTTACTGTCTGAAGTATCTCGTTAAAAACAACTGACCACATAGAATGCACTGTGGAAGTCAAAGTCCAGAATCAATAAAGATCTGACAGGGTAGTTAGTAAAACAAAGAACCTAACACATACAGTATGTTTCTGAATGTCTGTTAGCTGAGGCTACATAATTGGGACTTCTCGCCTTCTTGAATCCAGCATTCCAATTAAACTTCTAGGTTTCTCAATATTAATGATGATTATGAGAATACTGAAAGTCAATACTTCATATAACTATTTCATTTATCTTTGCTATATTTTTATGGAATATTTTTGCTGTTGGTTGCCATCAAGTCAGCTCTGACTCATGGCGACCCTATGTTCAGCAGTACGAAATGCTGCCCGGTCCTGCACCATCTTCACAATTGTTGGTATGCTTGAGTGCACTGTTGTAGCTACCGTGTATTTTGAATGCCTTCCGACCTAGGGAGCTCATCATCCAACACTATATCAGATAATATTCTGTTGTGACACATAGGGTTTTCATTGGCTAATTTTCAGAAGTAGATCAACAGGCCTTTCTTCCTAGTCTGTCTTAGTCTGGAAACTCTGCTGAATCATTCCACCAAGAGTGACCCTGCTGGTATTTGAAATACCGGTACCATAGCTTCCAGCATCATAGCAACACACAAGCCACCAGAGTACAACAAAGTGACAGATGGATGGTGGTCTTATGGTCTTATGGGATAGATAGGTAACCATAATAAGGCCATTTCACAGATGAAGAAATTGAGACTGTGATAAAGTAATTTTCACAAATTCATATATTAAAATATGGTCTCTACAGGATTCAAGTGAAGGCTGCTTTTTTATCAAAGCTATGCATTTTCATGTTAAATTAAACTGCCTCCCTACTCTGAAATGTTCACACAGCATGTATACCTTCCTTTTTTTCCACTCCAAAGGTCTCTGAAGAGCTCACATCATTCCTTTGTTTTTCCTATATTAAATCCTTTATCATATGGTACAGCAAGACCTATGGGATATAATTCTCACATATGTTGAAAAATGGGTACAGTTGAAGATTAACTTCAGTTGTTGCCAGCACCTTCTTAGGGATACTGTTCAATGTGAAAGGTGATGTTGAAATCAAAATTGTTGCTAGGTCTGAAATAGCCATTTTTGTAATAAGTGTAATCATGAACAGTTGGTGGCTGTTCTTGGATCCTCTCCAGTACACAGTGCTCCATGAAAGTGGCAATTCTCTGTCCATTGCTTACTTTAGATAGCAGGCAGTGAGGATTTGGATGGGTGCAAAGTGTTTGGTGGTTTCTTGGATTTAGGAAGTAGAAAATAAATGTGAGCACCTTTCTTGATAATACCAATTTCATCATCTTTAAAATTTTTTTTTTAAAGACTGAGAAGAGCCCTTGTTTAGTGTCAAGGTCATATTTGAAAAGAATCATCAGCACCCTCAGTTATACACATATACATACAATGAATATTTTAGATCTTATGTAAAGACATATTGAATGAGAAAGATGGTATTATCATTTTTATACAGACTGCCTTTTTCCTCTGTTCCACATATGTTAGCAGGAATCGGCAATAAGCAATATTATGAAGTAAAGTCACGAATATTTTTAGTGGAGCGCAGAAAAACATATTATCCAGAGAAGAGTTGATTTTTAGCCCTGAGGTAACCTAGAATTAAAACCTGGTGGGTTTTTTTCCCTTCTTCCCACTGTTCCACTTATCTTGACTTTTATTACATTAGTCCTCAGTGCTTATACAACATATTTCTGAATAGAAATGCCCATATATACAATTGGTTGTAGTTCTTCTTTCACTAACTTTATTACACAAATGCTCAAAACAAATTCTCTCTCCTAGCTTCTCCCCAGAAGTGATTCTAAACTTTCAAAATAAAAGTAGACTCATTTATAATCTTATAATCTAGTGATGAATATATTATCTTTTCTCTTATGGGACAAGAGACAGGGTTTTATTTTTTCCTGTTAGCAATTATCAACAAAGAAAAATGTCAAATGTCAATGGAATGTTATAACTCTTTCATGCGATATTTTACTCTCATAATGTACTTGGTAAAGATCAAAGACTTTTTTAAAAAGGGGGAGAGGGTTATTTTCAAGAGGTAGCATTATCACAAAAAATGCTTCAGTGAACTAGTGCCAAAAGATTGCAGGAACACTTGCTAAAAATTAAAGATGGGCAGAAAGTATTTGCTGGGGGGAGAAGGCAACTGTTGAATTAATAATTATTTTCATAGAAAGAGAAACTTCAATCAATCCATCTCCTCTGAGAAAATTTCCTAGTCTTCACAACAGAAGATTTGTTCAGTCATGTTATCTTCCTATAAATTGGAGAAATTAAAATAGATTCTGAAATCATGCTGTTATGGATGACAAAAAAAATAAGAGAAAAAGGGAAACAACTACTGTCTTACTTACCTAGTGCTCCTGTAACAGCAATACCACAAGGGGGTAGCTTAAGGAACAAAGGTTATCGTCTCACTGTTTAGGAGGCTAGAAGTCATATTTCAGGCCACTGGCTCTAGGGGAAGTTTCTCTCTCTGTCTGTCTGCTTTGGGGGAAAGTCTTTGTCTCTTTTGAGCTTCTGTTCCTCAGTTTCTTGGTGACTGGCATGTGGCATGGCATCTATCTTCCTCCATCTCTCCTGGTGCTTCCTCTCTTGCTTGCTTAATCTGCTCTTTTATATCTCAAAAGAGACTGACTTAAAATATGCCCTACACTAATACTGCCTAATTAACATCACAAAGAAACACCATTCCTAAATGGTATTATAACCACACATACAGGGATTAAGATTTACAATACATATTTTAGGGGGACACTATTCAATCCATAACAGCTACTAAAGTGTAGCACGTGCTCTTCTTAGTCCAACATATTGAGAGCCCTTTGTACACACAGGCACACATTCAACTGCCATACAACTAAACATGGGTCTACAACTCACCTATTAATCAAAAACACGCCCATCAGAGTTTACCTTTGACAAATCAGCATAAAAATTATAAAGAAAGTAAATAAAGTATTAAATGTTAAAGGTAATTCAAAAGTGTAAACAATAAAGAAATGTAACACCTATCACACTGATGAATACAAAATTCATTCACATAGGGAATAAATCTGAGTTCAATGACTGGCAAATATATGAGTGATTCATGGTGCTGTGTACCTTGACTGTACAAATGAACGATGGCCTTGAAATGATGCAAAATAATGAGCTTATAACCCTGTGATGTCTGTTCCTTTACAAAAACTTATGAGAATTCAGAAAAGTATATTGATGTCCATTCTGCTCAACAATGATGCAATCCAGATGGTTACTAAGCAGTAAAATTATCTTCCCAGAAGACACTGCACAGACTGTCTTATCTATTTCTACAGTCTGGGTTATGTTGAAAAAAAATATAAAAATATGTTGAGAATATCCTGGTTGAGAGGAAAGTTGCCAGCCTTTAAGGTAAAATTTGATGGAATAATTCAAGAAAAAAATAGATTTTTTTAGGACATGCATTCTCTTAACGTAAACAAGAAATTGCATGTTTTCAAGAAGTAACAGTTAAAAGTAAAATGTTTGAGAACATTTGAAAGCTATTGCATAGAACAAATAGGAATGTGATTCCACACAGTATAAAATGAAGTGCCAATTTCACCATTATCCATTAATTGGATCACGGGGCCATACTATGATGCCCATACAGATCAGGGCTTGAACTCATATTTTATACTTGGCAGTGACTCAGACATTAGAATTGAAAATATTCTGACAAGGTTTTTGGATGACACCAAGCTATAGCTTTATATGAAAGATATAGATTCAAACATTTTTTTTTAAATCACTCATAGACTTTTCATTATACGTTATTTTCTCTTTCTAAACAAGTAAGAAAGTTATCTGCTGGATGCTCAACTATAGAGAAGAAAGAAATAAAGACAAAGCACTGCTGTGGCATAGGAAAAGAGACAAAAGGATTTGGAGTCAAGTTTGAGTTCCTTCATGCCTCTGTCAGTTCCCATACAGTTGTAATAGGCAAATTACTTGAACTTTGTTGGAGTTATTTTCTTTTCAGTGAAATGCCAATAATAACACTTGCCTTACAGGTCAGTTGTGAGGATTAAATTGGTAATAAGCATATAGTGTGCATGATATAGAGTCTCGTACAACTTCCTTGGATGATTTTCTACGTAGAAAAAAAAATACCAATTGTCCTCCATATAACATTATACTATGGCTGGATCTAAAATTCAAGCGGGCATAGAGGGAAAAGTTCAGTATCAGAATTTCATTTCTAAGGTCTACTTGATGCTAAAATCTGGCTTGGCTTTGCTATTTTCATTGAATAGATTTTGATTGACTTCAGGAAATCAACAATTTCAATCAGTTTCTGAGAGTTTTAGAAGCATGGGTTCCTTGGCTCTGGTATGCTCCTATCTGCTGTTGTTGTTATTTGCTGTCCAGTGGATTCCTACTCACCGTGACCCCGTATGTGCAGAGTAGAACTGCTCCATTGGATTTTCAAGACTATGGCCTTTTGGAAGCAGATCCACGCCTGTCTTCTGAGGCACCTCTAGGTGGGTTTGAATCTCCAACTTTTCAGCTAGTAGTCAAGTGCTTAACTATTTGTGCCACCCAGGGACTCCTTGCTTTTTCTAGGCTCACCTAATATATGAAAGGAAATAGGACCAACACCTAGATGTATACAATGAGTGGTAAAGGGTTCCATTAATTTTAATATCTCTTCAGTGAGTTGTCAGAGACAAGGGATACTCAACAGTGCCAAGAAGAGAACTAGCTTGTCTTTTCCAGACTGCAGTATTATATTTTAGAGCGTCATCCCAGCCACATAGTCAGTGTTAAAGATTCTAAACATTCCAGAAAGTCTAACAGACTGGATAAAGAGGCACTTTTTATAATTCTGTCCTGGGAATAACACCTGTTTAAAATTATAGTTTAAGTTTATACTTTAAAATGCAACATAAAACATCACTAAGATAGGCAAATTTTGTGGGTCTGGAAGACTTTTTTTACACATGTGCTAAAAAATGATTATGGCCGCATCAGTTTAGATTAGATTGAGCAATAGAAAATCCAGGTTTGTTCTTTACAGAGGAGGCAGTCAGGCAAAAGGTAGCACATTTTAGTTAAATGTCATTTTTAGAGGGTACAATTAAAATATCTGAAAATTAATAAATATCTTCCAGGGTTTTGGAAGAACTGGGTATAAAAACCTTTGTAAGGTTTAATTGGGTTGCCAACTAAGACATCAGATTTCAAAATAAACATGTTAAGAGTAAAACGATTCTCTCAAAATAGTGAGAATCGAAAACTATTTGTATACAATCAAGGCAGGTAATAATGCAAAAAATTGCTCCATAAATCAATCAGCTCTCTATACTTGCTTCATTAAGTGAAAATATAACTGGGATATCATTTCGGCAACATTGCCAAAGCTTCCCAGATTTGATTTCAATCCAAAACTTTTAGCAGAACTCAGCACTTTAGAAACAAAGGAAAATCCAGTGCAGATATACATTTCCATGATATTTAATATGTAACAGCATTGTTGCAGCATATTAGTCATCATGGCAACCAGCCTACAAAAAAATATTGAGGAAACCTGAACACAAGCTGCATATTTCTGTTCAATCCTTTCAGTCTTCCCATAACCCAAATTATAGGGGCTTTATTTTTTTAGTATTTGTAAGCAATATATCAATTTCATGTGTATTTATAGTTAAATAATAGTGTCCTTCCTTCCACAAACCCTTGGAAGTATGTAGGTAGATTGTGGGGAAACAAAGAAACATGTTAGTCAGTATCAAATATTTAACCATATATCCAACAAACAACCAGGCTCTTTGAATAAAACAAAAATAGAATAGCAGAATTAATGCCCATCCTCAGGGATTTAACAGCTTCATTATATTTTGTTTATTTGTTTCTAATTATCAGGATTGAAAAAATATGTGCACTTGTTTGTGTTACTTTTTCAATGAGCCACACAAACATTTCACATCTAATGTATACAATAAGGTGAAAACAGAGAACCGGTAATTGTATCTGGAAAATTCAAGTCCGAAAAAGAGTTGAGTGTCAGTATAGCATAACCAAACGCTGTGGAACTAGACAATACTCAAAATCCCAAGTCTATGGCTTACTAGAAATGGACAAGCGATTTAATCTCTATATGCCTCAATTTATTTTTTTTATTTATAAATCAGGGACATAACATTGGAATGGAATATAAACATGCCATTGTTTTCAGATATGATTATCTTCCTAGAAAATCAAAGGGACTCAATAAAAAAGGTTTAGAAATAGAGTGCATTAAGAGCAACATAAAAATAAATGAATAACTTTCTAATACACCAGAAATCACCTTTTGAGAGAAAGTAATAAAGAATATACCCTTCTGAAAATATCAAGTATCTTGGAACAAAACTTATTAGAATTGTATAGGACACAAATGAAGAATATCACTAAAATTTATGAAGACTATGGAAGGAGACTTGAAAAAATGAAAAGGCCATGTTCCTGGATGAAAAGAAAGTTCAGTTCTTCCAAATTAAGTTTACAAATTCGATAATCTTAATCAAAACTCTAAAAGGATAGTTCTGCATCTTGAGAAGTTGATTTTAATGTTCCTGTGTCAGGGGTATGCACGAGGCAGCCAAGACATTTTTGAATAAGAAGAAAAAGATGTGGGAAGCAGAGATGTGCCTACCAGAGATCAAATACAAAAGACTGTCAATAATTAAAAACCTAGTTGTTACACAATACAGGGGAGGTCAGCACAACTGGACTAAACCAAAAGCAAAGAAGTTTCCTTATAAACTGAACGCTTCAAAGGCCAGTGTAGCAAGGGCAAGGGTTTGGGGACCATGGTTTCAGGGGACATCTAAGTCAATTGGCATAAGAAAATCTATTAAGAAAACATTCTGCATCCCACTTTGGAGAATGGCATCTGGGGTCTTAAATGTTAGCAAGCAGCCATCTAAGATGCACCAATGAGTCTCAACCCACCTGAATCAAAGGAGAATGAAGAACACCAAGGACACAAGGTAATTACGAGCCCAAGAGACAGAAAGGGCCACATGAGCCAGAGACTACATCAGCCTGAGGCTGGAAGAACTAGATGGTGCCTAGCTACAACCGATGACTGCCCTGGCAGGGAACACAACAGAGAACCCCTGAGGGAGCAGGAGAGCAGTGGGATGCAGACCCCAAATTCTCGTAAAAAGACCAGACTGAATGGTCTGACTGAGACTAGAAGGACCCCAGTGGTGATGGCCCCCAGACCTTCTGTTGGCCCAGGACAGGAACCATTCCCAAAGCCAACTCTTCAGACAGGGATTGGACTGGGCAATGGGTTGGAGAGGTATGCTGGTGAGGAGTGAGCTTCTTGGATCAGGTGGACACCTGAGACTGTGTTGGCATCTCCTCCCTGGAGGGGAGATGAGAAGATAGAGGGAGTTAGAAGCTGGTGAAATTAACATGAAAAGAGAGAGTAGAGGGAGGGAGTGGGCTGTCTCATTAGGGAAAGAGTAATTGTGAGTATTTAGCAAGGTGTTATGGAAACCCTGGTGGCGTAGTAGTTAAGCGCCACAGCTGTTAACCAAAAAGGTCGGCAGTTCGAATCTGCCAGGCGCTCCTTGGAAACTCTATGGGGCAGTTCTACTCTGTCCTATAGGGTCGCTATGAGTTAGAATTGACTCCACGGCAGTGGACTTGGGCTTAGCAAGGTATATATAAGTTTTGTGTGAAAGACTGACTTGATTTGTAAACTTTCACTTAAACCAAAAACAAAAATCATAAAAAAAAAAGCCCATTTTTTGGTGCATGTCAACATAAATTGATGAATAAATCAAGATAGAAACAGACCCATATATACATGTAAATTTAGTATATGATATATATAAAATTTCAAATCTGTATAAGAAAAAGATGAACTATGTAATAAAGGATATTGGGAGAGGGAAAGATATACATGGAGAAAATAAAATTAGATCCCAACTTCATACCCACTGTACACACAAATAAATTCTGCATGTATTAAAGCTTCTAAATAAGAATTGAAAACTTACAACCCCAGGGTCAAATATGACACAGGACAGTTTTTGTTTTTATTTATTTTTTTTTGAGCAGCACAGTGTTTACAAAATTAAAAAAATAATAATACTTTTTGACCTTGATTGCTTTTAAATGGGGCCTTTATCCTGTCACAATAGCCATACTTCATTTAGTCTTGCATCCTGCCTGTGTGTCTAGACATTTGACCATATCTGCAATTTTCTGCTTCTGATTAAGAAACAGAACAAATCATTGAAAAGTATTACTGGAATATATAGGAAAGTCATTTTGTAATGGATGTAAGCACAGAAACCAGCCTGGAAAGCTATTCAACAAAGTGGAGATAGGGGCTACCTCTGGACACAGGAAGGAAGTGGGATCAAGTTAGAGAGGTGTTGAAGAAAGACTTTAACTTTTGACTCTACACACTTAAGAACTGTGTGAATGTTCCAAAAATATCCCCTGAAATGTTCTTAAAACCAAACAACAGTTTAGCTTAATGAGTAAAGAATGTCTGCCTTGAGCGTTATAATCTTTTAAGAATTATCCATGTGGGTTAAATTGACAGCAGCAACCCTGAAGATTAGATAGGAAACTTAGGGGCCAGTGCATTTATGTTCATGGAGGAGGAACAAATCAGAAAAGAAAGGCGAGAATGGTTACACAACTCAAAGGATTTAATCAATGTCACTAAATGGTACATGTAGAAACTTAAATTGGTGTATGTTTTGCTGTGTACATTCTCAACAACAACAATAAAATAAAATTATATATATATATAAAGGAAAAAAGAATTGTTTGAATGTTTTATCCCAAGCATGTATTCACGTATTTCTTCTTGAAAATTTCATTGAAACAAGTAAATAAAATTGAAATAATGTTACCTGTCTCTTAGAGTTGCTGTGGATTAAAATAGATGATGGGTGTAGAGTACTTAGCCGAGTTTCTGTCATATAATAAATACTAGAGAGGTTATAGCTATTATTATTATTAATGTTATATTATTTTCTCCTTTCTTTAATCATAACTTAGGCATCCATAACACATATTTATTTCATTGAGAAATCATTACAGAGTATATGTAAACATTTAATTCAACGACCATGATGAACCTATGATAACTAATGAAAATATGAAATTAAAAATACTGCCATACATGTGCGGTCCTCCAACCCCTCTGACATGGGACAGAGCCCTGCGTGCCCAGGGCATCACTCCCATGATACTGACATCTGATTGAGTTCATGAATAGATGGGCAGAGTTGGCTGGACTCAGTAGATGTTTAAATGAGTTTTTTACAGGTTCAGTCCACGATTATCAAAATGTATGATGGTCAGTAGTCGTCACTTAAGAGATGAAAGCAATAAAAAGCTCTCTGGTAACAAAAGATTTTTGCCCAGGACAGGATATATTGCTAATGTAGACTCGAAATTGCTTGAGTTATAAAAGAAAAGCCATAGAACTTGAAATACAAAAAGGGGCCAAGGATAATTCCAAGATGTACCTTAAAGCATTAGTAATTTTCACTGAGAATGGAAGCTGTTGCATCCTCCAATCCCACTCTGATCTTTTTTCTCACAAAACAGGCACTATTACAGATCTCAATGCTTAGGAGACAATGTACTCAGCTAATCCTACCACTTCTTATGGTCAGTTCACAGTAAGAACAGGACATGATTTCTGCTCAAAGAGAGCTTCTAATCTAGTGGGAATTATAAAACTAACCCCATGAAACAACTTAAGGACAATTAAAGACTGATATCTTGAACAAGCATCATAAAAATTCAAAGACTATCTGGAAGAGTCAGAAGTGGCTTTGTATTTAAAATACAACTATAAAAACGATGAATAGGATTTTCCAGTGGTAAAAATGGTTACGCACTCAATTACTAGGCAAAAGGTTGGTGGTTTGAACCCAAACAGAGGCATTTTGGAAGCCAATAGGCCAGCCAATGTGCCAATAGGGCACAGCCTTAAAAACCCTATAGAGCAGTTCAACCCTGCACACATGGGCTCGCCATGAATCATAATCAACTCAACAGCAACTAGCAACAACAACAATAATAAAGATAATGAGAATAATGATAACATAAACAACAAAAACTTCATTAAAAACTAGCTTACATAGCATTGTCTGCATGCCAAACACGGCTCTAAGTATTCCACATATATCAGTCATTTAACCGTCCCAACAATCGTTTATGGTTAGTATATTTTTCTTTTGGTTTTTCAGAAGAGGCAACTGATGAAGCACAGAGAAGTTAAGTGACTTGCCCAGGGTCACAGAGTTAGCGCATACTGGAGTCAAGCATTGAATGCAGGCAATCTAGCTTTAGACCTGATGCTACTGACCAAACGTCAGGTGAGCTTACCCCTTGAAAGACCGATGTTCATGAACTGTGGCAAGCATGGCATGATTCACCCACACTCTTCCATCTATCCTCACTCGGTCTAAAAGTCCACTATTATGAGATAATTTTCCAGGGATAGGAAAAGGGTTGAAAAAGAATATAGAGAGTACTCAGGCTGCATCCGGTCTGCAGAAGAATTAAAACTAATGGATCCGATGGTTTCACTACATGGTGAACGCAATATCACTGAATTGTACACGAAAAATGGCTGAAATTGCAATTGTTTCACTATACATATTTCACCACAAAAAATAAATAAATAAATAATGAATAGCCTTCTTCTGCAGCTCAAGATAAATCACTATAGCATCTTTGTATTATTCAGGGCCTTGGTTGGGGAAGACAGCACCCAAAAGAGTAGGCAAATTGACTTTTCCTATTTTTCTAGGGTCCTATATTTTTTTATAGAATAAGAAACTTTGTATTATTCAGGGCCTTGGTTGGGGAAGACAGCACCCAAAAGAGTAGGCAAATTGACTTTTCCTATTTTTCTAGGGTCCTATATTTTTTTATAGAATAAGAAGAAAAATTATTATGGCACCAAGAGAAAAGAACTTATTTACAAGTTGCCTGGTACCATGGAGAAAGACATGTCAAATATCTAAGGAGATGATTCACAAACTTTAGCGTGCATCATAATTCCCTGGAGATTTTTTCAAGCCACAGACTCCTGGGCCTTCCTTCAGTTTCTGATTCAGTAAGTCTAGGAGGAGCCGAGAATTGGCCTTTTTAATCGGTTTCCATGCAGCCCTGGTGGTGTAGTGGTTAAGAGCTCAGCTGCTAACCAAAACGTCTACAGTTCAAATCTATCAGCTGCTCCTTGGAAGCCCTATGGGACAGTTCTACTCTGTCCTATAGGGTCACTGTCAGTCGGAACCCACTCGACGGCACCTAACAATGAGTTTCCAGATGCTTCTGGTGTTGCTAGTCAGGGAACCACACTTTCATAACACCATGGAGCTTGTGTAGTGGATCCTGCTGTGTGTTTGATGAAATCCATTTTATAAATTAATATAATAAGACAGAACAATGAGCTCTTCTTTGTTACTGATGCACGGCCAGGCAGATGGTGCCAAACTTGGGCTTGCATTTCAAAATAACCTCAATGATCTTGAATTATTTTGTGTTATACTCTATTCCAAAGCTTCATAACTGCTTTGTCCTAAATGTGTATAAGTGACAAGTCTGGTTCTTCCTCCGGATGTCTGGGAGGAACATAAGGCGACCAGAGTCCACAGCCCTTAGCATTGTTTAAAGCTGCATCCAATGTGCTGTACAAACATTGTCATTTTCTATGCATGCCATGATGTGGAAAAGATTAGAAAGTATTACAACCAACTGAACTAAATAAATATAAATGAGCTAGGGTCATAATTTTATATACCACTTTTACCCCAGTCAAATTATATTATGCCAAGTTCTCCTAGGAGGTATGAAATCCTATAAAAAAGGAAATTAGCCATCCTGCACTCCCTTTGTGGGGAAAATTAAATGGCCCTACTCCAAAATTATTCCATTGGAGACTTAGATTCCTCAACAACTTTGAGGCTTCATGAATTATATTTTAATAATAGGTAATTTTTCAGGAAACATTTATTGAATGCCTACTATGCAGCAGACTAAAGATGCAAAGACACTAAATAAGTTGTAGTCTCTGCCCTTGAAGAGTTTAAGATCCAGTGGAGGAAACAACACAGAAGAGGTAATCATTAAACAATATGTTGAATAAAGATACATGCAAAGGGAGTTTAAAGCTACTTGGGAAGAAGGAATTAAGGAAAGCTTCTTAATAACTTGTTGAAAAACCCAATGGTCATTTGTCAATCTTCATTTTCTTGATTTAACAGCATCATTTTAAACAGGTTATCAATCCCCGATTCATGAAACATTATCTTCACTTGGCTTCTGGGATACGACTCTCACTTGGTGTTCCTACTTCTTCATTCACTTCGCCTTCTAAGTTCTGTTTCCTTATTTATCCCTCCTCGTTTCATCCACCTCTAAAATTTGTGCTCTAGGGCTCAGTTTCAGGCACATTTTCTATCTACACTTACTTCTTTGGTGATTCTTCCAGCCTAATGGCTTTAAGCACTGATTATTTAGATATGATTCCCACAGATATCTCTTCATCCCAGACCTCTCCTCTGACTACCATACTCATACTTCCGATAGCCTTCTTATCTCTACCTGACCATCTGATAATAGGCACCTCAAGCCTAATGCATTCATAAACAACTGGTTGTCCCCATAAAAATTTACCTGTTCTCTAGTCTTCTCCATCTTGTCCTGGAAACTAGGCAGAGGACATATTTGCATTTAAAAAAAAAAAAAAAAAGCTGCAATCAGAGAAACTAATTATAGCAGGCTATTTTTTTTTTATTATTGCAAGTAACAGGTAATCTGAACCGAACTGAACCCATTGCTGTCGAGTCAATACTGGCTTATAGTGACCCTATAGGACAGAGTAGAACTATCTCACAGAGTTTCCAAGGAGTGCCTGGTGGATTCGAACTGAAGCATTTGGCTAGCAGCCGTAGCTCCTAACCACTTGCCACCAGGGATTCCTTGGCAGGTAATAAGAGCCTGAAATATAGCTTTGGTAGTAGAGATAGAAATGAGTAAAATGCACTTAGGGGAATTTGGTGACAGATTGGAAATGGAGGATGAGGAAGAAGAAAGATCCAGGATAATAATAACTACTTTTGAATACAGTCTATGAAGTAGAAACCACACTAAGCACTTGATATATAAAATCTCTAATTCTTAAGCAATTATAAAAGATAGCTATGAATTAGCTACGAATTAGTCCCCTAGCCCCTTGGTGGATGGAAAATTGAGGCTCGGATGTTAAGTCACTTATCCAAGGCCAGACGAGTGATTTCAAATTCCAGGGATAACTGGAGCCTAAGCTTTTCTCAAGTTTCTAGCTTGGGCGAATGGTGATACCACCAGTGGAGCTGGAGAAGACTAGAAGAGGGTTCAGTATGGGCAGAAATATTATATGAGTTCATTTTGGCCAGGTTGAGTTTGAGGTATCTGTGGGAACTCCCAGTGGAGCCAGTCAGCAGGTGGTGGGTTATCTGAGGCCTGAAGCTTGAGGGCATATTTGGTCTGTAGATACAACAATAGAAGATATTTGAAACTCTGGAAATATGTGACCAAGGAGAAGAGGTTGAGTCAGGAGAGACACTGAGAGAGGCTAGGAATGCCCACTTGAAGTGGAGGCAAAGGGATATGAAGGAAACAGAGAAGTAATAATCATAACAATATAGGAAAAATTAATCTCCACATTCATTCTAAATTCATGTATTTCATGCCTACCATGTTCCAGGATCTATGCTAGGCTCTGACCATATATCATTGAACAAAATGGACCTATAACCCATGGACTCTGCCCTATGGCTCTTACAATCCACCAGAAAAACAAGTAAACAAGGCCATGAGGAAAAGTACATAGGGTACATAACAGGAAGTGCCCCAGCCTGAGGGTGAGGGCAGGGCTAATTATAACAATGGTGCATAAATTACCATTGTCATGATAACTATAGAGATACCTTAGTTTTGGAAATTGTTTTGCTCCTTATAAATTGCTTCCACACACATCTCATTGATTTTCCCAATACTCTATAAGGCAATCAAAGGAGTTATTAATAATCTCATTTTAAAGATGAGGAAATTGAGACTCAAGTTAAGAAATAGATCAATGATCATGTATCTGGTAGAAACTAAAGCATGAATACAGCTTTAGCTCCCATTCTATTACATGTTCCACTAATACAATTTATCTACCTCCCACAGAGGGCTTAGGGCTTTTATCTACTATGATGGGGAAGAGAGGTATAGGAGAGTAAACTCATGAGTTCAGAGAATCTTGTACACTGCTCTCAATTATAAGCCTGAGAGCCATAAATACATAACTGTCATGGATTGAATTGTGTCCCCCCAAAATATCTGTCAACTTAGCTGGCCATGAATCCCAGTATTGTGTGACTGTCCACCTTTTTATGTGATTTCCCTATGTGTTGTAAATCTTATTATGATGAAATAAGATGGATTAGTGGCAGTTATATTGATGAGATATACAAGATTAGATAGTGTCTTAAGCCAATGTCTTTGAGATATAAAACAGAAAAGCAAGGAAAGAGAGACAGGGGACCTCATACCACCAAGAAAGCAGTGCCGGGAGCAAAGCTCACCCTTTGGACCTTAGGCTCCTGCACTGAAATGCTCCCAGATCAAGGGAAGACTGATGACAAGGACCTCCCTCTAGAGCTGACACCCCGAATTCGGACTTCTAGCCTACTGGACTGCGAGAGAATAAACTTCTCTTTGTTAAAGTCATCCACCTGTGGTATTTCTGTTATAGCAGCACTAGATGAATAAGACAATAACAGACATAAATAGATAGAGGGATGAATGGATGGACGGATGGACAGATGGATGGACAGACGGACGGACAGATGGATGGACAGATAGATACATTTCTAAGAACAATATTAACTCACCCATTTAGCAAGAATATAGCATTCTGTTTGGGACTGCTTGAAAGTCATCTAAAGGATCTCTGTTTCATGACTGTGCACTTGACATGGTCTTTTATTTGTCAGGTTCAAAACAAAACATGATCACTTCCAGTTTCAACAACCACGGTGTGGGAGCACCAGAACACAAGCCCTTCCTCCCTAGTCATCCAAGGGAGTGAGTAAGTCAGACCACACAGGTTGGAATGAAAGACAAGTCAAATCATAAGCCTGCAAAATTTGAAGTTTCATTTTTCCTCAAAATTGACTGCAGTTGTGGCAGATTCCCAGCTTTTTTAATCCTGTCTAGTTTACTTTCTCCCCCTTAAATTCATGCAGAAAAAATACTTTTTTGCCGTTTAAGGACAGTTCACTAAACAAGCAGAAGCTCCTTCCCTGCAAGTTTGGTTGATAATACATCCCCAAACCTCTCTGAACTGAAAGTCTTCAGAAAAGCAAATGAAGATTTTCCATGAGATCCTTTATTTCTAGACATACAAAGAGTAGTGTGTTTACGTGTGCTGTGTGCATGCATGTGAGCGCGCACACAAGCACACACCTTCCTAGACTAAACCAAGACATGAGAGATTATGAAAAAGTCTAAAGAAAAATTTATTTATAACATGATTTTTCATTATTAATTTCATGCCAATAATATACTATTATATTCTTACATAAAAAATGAGAATAAAACAGATACAGAAATAAACCCAGAGGTCCCTTCCACTTCATACCCACAACTAACAGTCCTCTCCCTCTCCACAGTCTATGGTCTTATGTTCAGCCTTTTGTTCTATTCCTGCTCTATGTATTTGCATACATATGTGTGACTTATACATATGTATTTTTTCATAAATAAATCATCTTTACAAGTAACTCTGCCACTTATGTTTTTTGATTCAATGTCTTGAAAATCTTACTTTGTCAATGTATATAGAGAGACCTTATTCTTTGATAAGGGCTGCTTAGTATCCCAAAGTATAAATGATTCATAATGCATTTATTCAGTAGGACGTTATGGTGCCACTGAACACTTTCTCCACAATTCATGATGGGCCTTTCAAATATATTAAATAACAGTGTTTGACATTAAAAAGGCATCCTAGTAAAACAGGATGGAAGTTTCTATTTATTATTTTTATTTTATTGTAGAGCTATTCATTTATGGAGATGAAGTCTGTGACACCTGAAAATTAAAGTCAATAGAAAATCTGTATGTTGTAATGCAATTGATTAACCTTCAATCAGTTGCACATATAAGGGAAGACTAATATAATGATTAGTTCTGCTTAAAATAACATTCATAAATTACCTTTGATGGAACGAGTTTCACTGCTATAATGGTTACAGAGTATGTAATTTTAACCATTATTAACAATGAATTTTTCTTCGTGTTTAAATTTTTCACATTTTATAAAGTTCCTAACCACTCTCTAATAGCCAAAACAGCCTTATTTTGGATTTCTCTGGGAAATTATTTCAGGACCATTTTTGTTTTCAGGCATCTATCCTCAGAGTGAGATGGTTCTCCAGGCCTAGCAAAATTGCCATCATTTAAAGTTAATTTATAAAACCCAATAAGTGGGGAGAAATCAGTGGCTCACAACCAAACCCCTATTTTACTCTCTTCTCAATCCATAACTTGCTCTTAAATCCAAATGAAAGAAAGCTAGTACCTGCTGCATTGAAGAAATCTTAACAATTATAATCAGAAAAGAAATAAATAGTACATTGGGAAAGGGTGTTTGCTACACACTGCTTATTTTTCTAAAACCACACTAGAAACCAAAAACAAATAGACACAAGGTAAGCTGTACTAACTATTTTACTAGCCAGTCATTGACCAGAAATAAATGGCCCAGAATCATCACTGCAGGGAGAAAAAGAAAGTCATCAGGGGCCCAACACTTAGTTGGGTCTGTCACTCAGTAGATGCTAAGTTAACGTTATGGTTACTGTTTTCATGCTCATATTTAAGGCTCACACTGCCCTGGTGAGGTAGGTACTATCATCTCCAACATACAGTAAGGATCCCAAAGCTTAAGAAAGTCAAATAATTTGATAGTAAGGGGTGAGGCTGAGATGCAAATATTGATCTACCTAATTCTAGAGCCTGTCCTCCTAACCATTAATGTTGCCTTAAAAGTATAGGCACTAAAATTAGCATACCAAGAGCTTCATCTGTAATTTTAATTTTTTTCAGTAGTCACATTTTAAAAAAGTAAAAAGAAACAGGTGAAATTATTTTTTATAATATTTTAATTTAATCTAATATATCCAAAATACAATTTCAACATGTCATAAATATAAAAAATATTAACGAGATGTTTTACATTCTTTTTTTGGTATTAAGTCTCCAAAAGTCAGTGTGTATTACACACTTACAGCACATGCCAAATGGAACTAGTCATGTTTCAATGCCCAATAGTCCCATGTAGCTAGGCTACTGTATTGGAGACTGCAGGGTTCGACTGAAGACAGACCAAGGATGTGAAGAGAACTCCCAATTTTGTGTCAGTCTTGCAGTTTAAAGTCTTGCATTCCTCATTAGATACGATATTATTTAGTGCAGGGTCTATGGCTTTCTAGTCATCATATAGTGCATACAATTCAAAATGCTCTGTATTTATGGAACAAAAGTGTGATAGTTATGGTTGTGTGTCTACTTAGCTGGGCCGTGATTCTCAGTTGTTTGGCAGTTATGTAATGACGTAGTTTGGCACTTATGTACTGATGTAGTGATCCTCCATGATGTGAGCTGATGTGATCAGCCATTCAGTTGTAAGGGGAGTTTCCTCAGGGGTGTGTCCTGCATTCATTATATACATGGACATTCTGGCAAAGCATGCTTGTTGGCTCTGAATCCTGCATCCAGCTCATTGTCATCTGACCTCTGGTTCTTGGGACTTGAGCCAACAGCCTGCCATATTGCCTGCCTATCTTGGGATTCCTCAGCCTCCATACCCTGTTAGCCAGTGGCCAGCTGTCTTACCTTATCTGCTGATCTTGGAATTTGTTGGTCTCCACATCCTGTGAGCCAATAGCCTGCTGTCTTACCTGTCAATCTTGCTTTCATCAGCCTCTGTAGTTACATGAGTCAGGAGAAGTCTCCAACCTGATTTAGGACTTGGTGGCCTCTACCACCACATGACTCATTTTCTTGAGATACATCTCTCTCTCTCTCTGTTTCATTGGTTTTGCTTCTCTAGAGAATGCAGCCTAAGACAAGAAACATAAATGCAAAAATGAATAAATGCATGAATGAATGAGAAAGTGAAATAGAATGGAAACCAAAAAGCAAACTGCATTTTTTAGAATTGTACTTTAAGTGAAAGTTTACTGCTCAAGTTAGTTTCTCACTCAAAAATTTATACACATATTGCTATGTGACCCTAATTGCTCTCTCTATAATGTGACTGCACATTCCTCCCTTCCACCCAGGATTTCCCGTGTCCGTTCAACCAGCTCCTGTCCCTTTCTGCCTTCTCATCTCACCTCTGCGCATTAGTCTCATGTAACTACTTGAACTAAAAAGTACACTCTTCACAAGTATCATTCCATGTCTTAAAGTCCAGCCTATTCTTTGTCTGAAGAGTTGGCCCTTGGAATGGTTTTAGTTCTGGGTTAACAGAGAGTCCAGGGGCCATGTCTTCTGGGATTCCCCAGTCTCAGTCAGACCGTTAAATCCGGTCTTTTTACCAGAATTTGAGTTCTGCACCCCACTTTTCTCCTGCTCCTTCAGGGACTCTCTGTTGTGTTCCCTGTCAGGGCAGTCATCGGTGGTGGCCATGCACCATCTAGTTCTTCTGGCCTCACGCTGATGGAGTCTCTGGTTTATTTGGCCCTTTCAGTCTCATGGGCTAATATTTTCCTTGAGTCTTTGGTGTTCTTCCTTCTCCTTTGCTCCAGGTGGTTAGGTCCAATTGATGCATCTTAGGCAGCAACTTGGTACCTTTTAAGACCCAAGATGCCACTCACCAAAGTGCGGATGCCAAACCGCATTTTTTTTTTAACCTTTAAGAAGAGCACAAGTTTAAAAATCCGAAACCTCTGTAGTAAAATCCATTTGGCTTTTGAAAGAAGAGTATAAGAACTGTAATAGATGCATAGCTCAAGTCTTCTGCTGTCAAACTGATTAAATCCTAAGTGCTTTCATAATAAAAACGCACATTATTTTTTTTTAGGTATTCCTATTTCCTTTGTGGAAACCCTGGTGGCATAGTGGTTAAGTGCTATGGCTGCTAACCAAAAGGTCGGCAGCTCGAATCCACCAAGCGCTCCTTGGAAACTCTATGCAGCAGTTCTACTCTGTCCTATAGGGTCTCCAGGAGTCGGAATCGACTCAACGGCACTGTTTTGGTTTTTTTTTTTTTTTCCTTTGTAGAATTATAGGATTGTACAAAATTCTTTTTAAACTTTATTGAGTATAATGACTGAACAGAATTATTTTAAGAAATTTTACAGAAATAACAACAAGAAAATGGACAATTACTATGATCAATAGTGTCTAGATTGTGAGTAATATAGAAGTTTGAACGTCAGTTAACACCCTGTCAGAAAGATGACTAAGTATCCTCACTTGTTTGTGCTATTTTGAGCATTCTTTAGACACTTTGGTTTTTCTTAAAATGTGGAATTCAGACCCTGGTATAATATAATATTCCAGATAGTCTAACATGTACAGAGTACAATGAAATTAACTCCTAATGGAAGCATTGCAGTTATAAATCTATACATTATACTTTTTAAAACTATCACTGAAGGCTCACACCGTCATTTTATATGACGATCCATATAAATTATTACCCACCGTCTACTTTTTTTTTTTTACATATACATGGCTACACACAGGTTTATGTCTATAATTAAATTTAAACATGTTGCTGTTGTTGTTGTTGTTGTTGTTGTTAGGTGCCATCCAGTCAGTTCTGACTCATAGCAATCCTGTGCACAACAGAACGAAACACTGCCCGGTCCTGTGCCATCCTTACAGTCGTTGCTGTGTTTGAGCCTATTGCTGCAGCCACTGTGTCAAACCATCTTGTTGAGTTTCTTCCTCTTTTTCACTGACCCATTACCTTACTAAGCATGATGTCCTTCTCCAGGGACTAGTCCCTCCTAACAACATGTTCAAAGCACATGGGATGAAGTCTTGCCATCCTCACTTCCAAGGAGTACTCTGGTGTACTTCTTCCAAGACAGATTTGTTCATTCTTCTGACATAGTATATTCAATATTCTTCACCAACACCATAATTCAAAGGCATCAATTCTTCTTCAGGCTTCCTTTTTCATTGTCTAGCTTTTGCATGCATATGATGCAATTGAAAATATCACGGCTTCAGTCAGTTGCCCCTTAGTCCTCAAAGTGACATCTTTGCTTTTTAACAATTTAAAGAAGTCTTTTGCAGCAGATTTGCCCAATGCACTATGTGATTTGATTTCTTGACTGCTGCTTCCATGGGTGTTGACTGTGGACTCAAGTTAATGAAATCCTTGACATCTTCAATATTTTCTCCATTTATCATGATGTTGCTAATTGGTTCAATTGTGAAGTTTTCTGTTTTCTTTATGTTGCGGTGTAATCCATACTGAAGGCTGTGGCCTTAGATCTCCATCAGTAAGTGCTTCAAGCGTTCTCTTTCAGCAAGCAACATTGTGTCATCTGCATATCGCAGATTGTTAAAGAGGCTTCCACCAACCCTGATGCCACATTCTTCTTCATATAGTCCAGTTTCTCAGATTATTTGCTCGGCATACGGATTGAATGAAGTGCCTTTGCATAGTCAATAAAACAGATAAACACCTTTCTGGTATTCTCTGCTTTCAGCTAAGATCCACCTGACATCAGCAGTGATAGCCTTCCTTCCACGTCCTCTTCTGCATCGGCTTGAATTTCTGGAAGTTCCCTGTTGATGTACTGCTGCAATCATTTTTGGATTATATTCAGCAAAATTTTACTTGAGTGGATATTAATGATATTGTTGGATAATTTACACATTCTGTTCCATCACCTTTCTTAGGAATGGGGACAAATATGGATCTCTTCCAGTCAGTTGGCCAAGTAGCTGTCCTCCAAATTTCTTGGCATAAACAAGTGAGCACTTCCAGAGCTGCAACCTTTTGTTGAAACATCTCAGCTGGTATTCCATCAATTCCTGTAGCCTTGTTTTTCACCAATGCCTTCAACACAACTTGTGCTTCTTCCTTTGACCATCAGTTCTTGATCATGTGCTACCTCCTGAAATGTTTGAACCTTAACCAATTCTTTTTGGTACAGTGACTCTTCATATTCCTCCCATCTTCTTTTGATGCTTCCTGCATCATTCAATATTTTGCCCATAGAGTCCTTCAAAATTGCAACTCAAGGCTTGAATTTCTTCAGTTATTTCAGCTTGAAAAACACTGAGCATGTTTTTCCCTTTCGGTTTTCTAATTCCAGGTCTTTGCACATTTCGTTATAATATTTTACTTTGTTTCCTTAAGCGCCCTTTGAAATCTTATGTTCAGTTCTTTTACTTCATCATCTCTTCTATTTGCTTTAGCTACTCTACGAAAGTTAAACATAATTGTCACATAAGTTCCTATTAGACTTTACCTTCTTAATTTTAGCCCATATTTCCAGATTAGTAAATCAAAATTTGCAGTCCTGGTGGTGCAGTGGTTAAGTGTTCGGCTACTAACCAGAAGGTAAGCAATTCAAATCCACCGGCTGCTTCTTGGAAACTCTATGGGGCAGTTCTACTAAGTCCTATAGAGATGCTATGAGTGAGAATTGACTCGACGGCAATGGGTTTGGTTTTTGGGTTTAAGTCAAAATTTATTTTGATTCTGACATCTACCACATTAACTAGCATTCTTAGCTTTATGACAATCACCAATCTGATCAAGCACATTTATATCTTCATCCAAGCTTTTATAGGGACATTAAACAGGACATATGTTAAGAGGAAGTTCTGTGGAGTGCCGCTAGATGCAATAGTTTTCAAATTTCATGTACATAATCATCACTTTGGGGAGCATCTTTTAAATGCAGCCTTCTGGGTCTCCTCTCCAGAAATTTTGATTCAGTAGGTCTGCAGTAAGGCCTAGGAATATAAAATTTTAAAAACACTCCCAGGAAATTCTGATACAGGAGGTTCTCAAATATAGCCAACTAGATATTTAAAACACTCATCCTTACCTCCTGGATGACTCTGAGTAAACCATGCACTCAGCCAGCTGTTTCCCCATATGGTCCCCAGTAAAACCCAGTGCCATCGAGTCCAGTCCACATGATATTAAGATAGAATGATTAATTAAAGTAATAATCACTTATTTGTGTAATCCTTCAGTTTATACTGTTTTCACCTTATTTTTCACATTTAATCCTCATACTGCCTTCATTCATGAAGGGCATGATTCTATATTCTCAGGCTGGTGGGCTATATTTACATGTGATAACTTGCCTATTATATTTTCAAGAAAAGTTATACTGGTAAAACACAAATTGTCGTTAGGTGCCGTCGAGTCAGTTCCGACTCGTAGCAAACCTATGCACGACAGAATGAAACACTGCCTGGTCCTGAGCCATCCTTACAATTGTTGTTATGCTTGAGCTCATTGTTGCAGCCACTGTGTCAATCCACCTCATTGAGGGTCTTCCTCTTTTTCGCTGACCCTGTACTCTGCCAAGCATGATGTCCTTCTCCAGGGATTGATTAGCACACAAATTAGCAAAGAAAATCACAGGAAGTTCTTCTAGACATATTTTAGCATCAGAAGGATAAGGAAAGTTTTAGGGAGCAATTTGCCTTGATAGGACAACAGAAAAAATATATCCTCTATTAAAATCTCCCACTACTACATGCCTATTAAAATGGCAAAAAAAATTAATAATTGACAATACCAAGTGCTGGTAAGGATGCAGAAAAACTGAAACCCTCATACATTGTTGCTGGGAATAAAAAATGATTCAGCCATTTTGGAAAACAGTTTGACAGTCTCATAGATTGAATTATGTCCCTTCAAAAATGTGTGTATCAACTTGGTTAGGCCATGATTCCCAGTATTGTGTGGTTGTCCTCCACTTTGTGACTGTAATTTTATGTTAATAGGATTAGGGTGGGATTTCCCCAGGTGTGGCCTGCACCACCTTTTATCTCCTAAAAGATAAAAGAACAGAGAAGCAAGCCAGGAGTTGGGGACCTCATACTACCAAGAAAGCGGCACCAGGAGCAGAGTGTGGGTTCCCTGTGTTTGAGAAGCTCCTTGATCAGGGGAAGATTGAGGACTAGGAACTTCCTCCAGAGCCAACCGAAAGAGAAAGCCTTCCCCTGGAGGCAATGCCCTGAATTTGAACTTGTAACCTACTAGACTGTGAGAAAATAAATTTCTCTTTGTTAAAGCCATGCACTTGTGGTATTTATGTTACAGTAGCACTAGATAACTAAGACAGTTTCTTATAAAGTTAAACATTCACTTACCATATAACCAAGCAATCCCACTCCTAGATAATCTACCCAAGAGAAAAGAAAACTTATATTCACATAAAATCCTATACGTGAACATTTATAGCAACTTTATTCATAATTACTGAAAACTGGAAATAACTCTAATGTCCTTCAACAGGTTAATGGGTAAATAAAGTGTATTATATCTCTACAATTAAAAGGATTGTATGCATTACAAAGGAATGAACTACAGCTTTAAAAAACAACATGGAAGAATCTTATACGCATTTTGCTAAGTGAAAGAAGCCTGACACAAAAGCCCATCTAGTGTAGGACTTCATTTTTATGGTATTCAGTAAAAGGCAAAATTACAGAGATTGAAAACAGTTCACTAGTTGCCAGGGGGCTGGGGTGTCAGAGGGAGAAGTACATTACAAAGGGGCGGCACAAGGGAGTTTGGGGAATGATAAAACTGTTCTTTAAGGAACTGTGATGTTGGATAAATGATTGCACATATTTGTCAAAACTCATAGAACTTACACTACAAAGAGTAAATTTTGCTACCTGAAATTAAAAAAAAAAAAAAAGACCAAGATGGAGAAGCAACCAAAAGTGCAGTGCAGCCTATAACTAAATCTAACTTATTATAAATAAATAACGTAACTGCACAGAAGGGGAGTAAGGAAAAATGGGGCCGACCTGAAGTTACTTTAGAAAACATTGTTTTAAATGAATATTGTAAGGCTAACAGAGCCCTGGTGGCACAGTAGTTAA
The DNA here is from genome assembly GCF_024166365.1 of Elephas maximus indicus. Classification (NCBI taxonomy): domain Eukaryota; kingdom Metazoa; phylum Chordata; class Mammalia; order Proboscidea; family Elephantidae; genus Elephas; species Elephas maximus. The sequence goes on along the minus strand of NC_064833.1, from coordinate 52,415,671 downwards.
GCAATTGGCTGCTAACCAAAAAGGTCGGCAGTTCGAATCCTCCAGCCACTCCCTGGATACACTAAGAGGCAGTTCTACTCTGTACTGTAGGGTCACTATGAGTCAAAATCGGCTCAATGGCAACAGGTTTGGTTTTGGTTTTAAAGACAATAAGAACTGAATACAAAAACAGTGCTGTAATTGGTAAGTTTTTCTCTCAGAGGGGTGGGGACTAGAAATTCTGCAACTGCATTATATGTATGCTAGTGTGTAAGAAATATGCAAATAAGTTGTATATAATGAAAAAAAAATCTAGAGGCCCTACTCTTGGAAAAAAGAAATGCAAAATTTGCTAAGTAGATAAAATATAAAATTGTCTGTGTCCAGAAAATGACGAAGAATGTTTCTAGTATGAAATTTGAGTCCTAGAGAATAACATGTTAATACAAGAGAACTGGGCATTTCTAAAGATGATACAGGCGATGCACCCTGTATTTCTTTCTGCTTTTGATTTAGAGCCTATCTGTGTAAGAATGGCCAATGCTAGGGGAAAATATTTTGACAAATGCTTACAATTCAAAATAGTAGCAATAAGTAAAGTCAGTCATCAAACAAAGTTAAATACTTCAACCACCATATAACAAGATCCTATTAATATCTGCTGTTGAAATCAGCATACTGATTACAGTGGGTGATAGTGAAATATGTAAGTGCCAGATGATCCATGATGATGACTTTTTAGGAGATTGTGTTTTGTAAAAAGAAAATGAGCAACCACTAAATTATTTCCAGAATGAGTTGGCCCTTGTTTTTTTCAATAGTATTGGCACAGTCAAAATTAAGAACCCTGCACTGTAGGATGATTTTCAACCTACTATAGATGAAGAAGAACTCCTCTATAAATTAATCACGTGTTTCAGAGATAAAGATCTGCTCTTTGGAGTTGCTTTACCACTTCTCTCAGCATTTATTGATGTTCTACACTCCCCCACGTCCTGAGCACTTTCACGGAAGTTTGTAAGCCATGTATCCTATTTTTAGTCACTCTAATTCTCAATTAATTATAGAATTAGTGGGTGTTTTGTAATTTCACTAAAATTTTGCTCTGTAGAATCTATGGTTTTCAGCATAAATGCAAGTGGGTCAGTAATTCCCCAAAACTTAAGAGCACTGCCTTGGAGTCAGAAGTATGAATATCAATCTTGCCACTTCTCTACTGTGAGGCCATGTACCAAGAGCTTACCTTCACTGGGCCTATTTCCTCTGCAGCCAAATAAGGATAATAGCCCATTTTCTGCTTATTCCAAGAGTCATCGCAAGGATCAAATGAGATTGTGGAAGCAATAGCCCTCTGTAATCTTGTTACATAAAATTAAACAAATGAAAGTTGCTATGAAGAGTATAATTACTAACAAGAAAAATCTTGATACAAATGAAAATCAAATACAAACTTTTTATATTGATAAAAACTCTTTTTATATCGATAAAAACATTATATAATGGCTGAGTCACTACATGGATCAAATGATATGATTCCAAAATCATCGATACGACTATTAAAATGTCTTCTCCCCATCAAAAAAATTCAATAATGAAAAATGTAAAAAAAAAAAATTATAGTGTCATCACTCAATAGCTGAATAATTAAAAATTACAATCATAAGGGATAGTGGAAGTCATGATACCTCTCCTACTTTCTTACTTCTTAGTATTTAACTGAAAAAGAAAGCATGAGAATTCATTCACATCAAGATTTTGGGAATTTTTTACTGTTGTAAGTGTACCTAGGATTGATTAGAGGACTATCAATGTTGAATGTAAAAGGAATGAATTGTTAATGGTAGAATTCTGTCATCAGAGAAGGACTGGCCTCCTTTCAGTCATATCTGGTAGCCTCTTCCAAAATGTAAGATCTGCTTTTGTCAAAGCAATGGAAGCAAGGAAAACAAGAAGTCCTTTGTTAGTCCTGGAGACCACTGGATATAGAGATAAAACACCGGGGAGAGGGTCAGGACCCTGGTTCTGTCCTGTTATTAGCTACTTTGTATAACAATGTATTAAACTATTTGTCTTTTCTTTATTGTAGTTAATCAAAATTTGCTTTTTTATTATTGATGGCTGGGATGCACAAACCATGTGACTTCACACACAGGTATATACTCTGTAGAACTGCTACCAGTGTGTGACCTACAAATTCAGGAGTTGTAAGCATTTCTATGGTATGGTTGATCACAATGAATACTGCATTGTTGTGTACATTTCTATTCTGGAGAGGCATTGTTAAGAATCAAATCTTCCACTTAGAGCTTTTCTCATCTGATGAATGAAAAAAGTATCTCTGAAAGCTATTTCTGTATCAGGATAAAAAAAGGATAGCTATCAATAACTTCACTATACATGAAATTGGCTTTCAATCACATAAATATATCCCACTGAACCCAAACTAAGTGTATCCCTAATTCACCTTTCCATTAGCTGAATCCCAAAAATTACTATGGTCACTCCAATGCCACCTGACTGGAGGGGAAATGTGTTGGAAGGAAAGCAGAATGCAAAGCTAGCGAGGTTTTAGCCAACTGTGGTTAGAATACTTTAATTTTGAAGTTTCAAAAAAAAGAGAGACTCCTCTCTGGCCCTGGAAAGCACTCTGTGAGCCCCTGAAGGTTATGCTTCGGCAGCTTCAGAGCAAATTTTCCCTTCTGTTGACCCTACCCTGCTCCTATCACCAGCAACCTGAGTAGAACAGAGACCAGGTTATGGCTCCAAAAGGAGAAACCAGAGAGTTGAACCAGAAAAGTCTTGGGAAGGAGCAAACTCTAGAGTTACTAGAACAACTTTTAAATGTAGCATGAGTAAAGTCACAATACCCACTGTGCATTAAGGACAGTATGAAAGAGGACAGCTCCTTTTTTAGAGAGAAGAGAGGCAATAACCAAGACCAGGCTACGAATACTATTGTTATTATTGTTACTGTCATTGTGTGACAGTGAGTCGATTCTTTCTCGCAGCGACCCTATAGAACAGAGTAGATCTGCCCTATAGGGTTTCCAAGGCTGTAATCTTTACAGGAACAGATAACCGAGTCTTTTCTCCTGCAGAGCTGCTGGGTGGTAAGAGCAGGCAGTTATGTTTTCTGCTCCTTAGACCTAAGAGGTTTGCCAAATGCTTACAATTAATGGCTACAGCACAGCTAGAACAATCTGATAAATCTCCCTGCTCTAGTAGATAAAACACAATCTCTGCCTGCCTTCTCAGTTTGTATATTCAAGTGGAAAGCTGTATTACACCATAGACCCTGAGATGAAAATTTCCTTGCAGCAATTTTATTGGCGAGTGCTCTTGGGATTAACACCTGTAACAAAATGAGAAGACCAGATTTCGGCAGATGGAGAAGTTTAGCTGCAATGCATTTGCAACAGGGCCCTCAGCCAAAGCCACAGAGTACTCTGGAGCTGGAATAACCCTTCAGAGTTGTCCTGAATTCAGGCAATGGGGTCTTGGAACCTCCACAATGGACCAGTCTTTGGATATAAATTGTCCCTAGGGAGAGGTGCAGAACTCTCTTCCAGTCAACAGGAGTTCCCAGAGAAAGACTCAGTTGTAAGTCAACTGTAGCCAACACTCCCAGTGTCTGGGGGTATGAGTGTCTTAGTCCTAAAGCGGTGATCTGGGCAGCACATTACAGTGCCCACTACTAACACAAACATGAAAATAAAAATAAATTCTAAAACAACAACACAATATCAAGAATACTTTAGCCCTGGTTGTTGGATCAATTGGAAGATGATTTGCGTAGACTGTAGAAAGGGGACATCTTTCTGATGATCTGCCCCTATTTGAGTCTCTTCTCTGAACAGAGAGCCATTATTTCTCAAACTTCTCTGTTAAAATGTAAATGAGCCCAGTGAAAATTGTGAGGCACTATACTAAAAGGGGAAACCCTGGTGGAATAGTGGTTAAGTGCTACAGCTGCCAGCCAAAGGGTCAGCAGTTCAAATCCACCAGGCGCTCCTTGGAAACTCTATGGGGCAGTTCTACTCTGTCCTATAGGGTCGCTATGAGTCGGATTCGACTCGACAGCACTGGGTTTTGGATTCTAAAAGGACCAATAACCACTTTTGAGAATAGCGTAAAGATAGGTAGGTTAAGATGGACTGCACAGCGAGTGTAGGCTTTTGGTTCACTAGAGGGCATCATGAGGGCAATGGCTACCCTAGAAGAAGATAACAAACTGGAAGAGTCACCTAGAGGAGGAAGAGAACACCGATGTCAAATTTCCCCTATTTCTAGGCTAGCCCTGCTGCTCATGTTCCTGTTTTGAATATTCTGTTTCTATTATAGCAGCTGCTCCACACTTGGCAAACTTCCTGGGCAATTCAAGGATTTGTTTACCTTTGCTCTGAAGCTCTATGACACTTGTTCTTAAACTCCAATACAGGCAACAGAAGGAGAGTAAGTGCGTAACATAGAGAACCAACTACCATTACCTCAAAAATAGGCTGGCTTGATAATGTGTTTTTCCTTAACTGCAATTAAATATTTTTTATAATAGTGAATGCCAAATAAGTGCAATGGTCCAAGAGAAAATAGAAAAAACAAATGCTAACAGCCCCCATGTGCCATTCCCAGTTGTATTTGGATATAATCATTAGCTTTGCTTCTCTAGAATTTACAGGGAAAATAATGTTACTTGCTAACATTATTCAAAAATCTTGTAAATGAAGTCTCTACCAAGTGAATTCAGGATTTGTACTAGAAAATTGTGGATAAGGATTAGGAAGTTAGCATAGTATTGAGAGATTTCCTCTGTTTTTCAAAATATGCTCAGCCTGGTCTTTAAAAAAAAACTGTGGCTAGCACAGAATAAAAACTTATCAGTCATTAACCAAAGATGACTTTTTCCTTGGAGACCATGACTTAAACTATATTATTTCTGTTATATATTATGTCAACTTAATTTTTAAATAAATTTTCAATTCCCAGGTAAATCATACCACTTATTTAGAATACGAAAACGTTCTTGTTCTCTCTCCTTCCTACCACTGTACCCTTTTATTTTTACAGATCCAGCTAAATTAGCTAAGGATCTAAACTCAACAGCAACGGGTTTGGTTTTTTTGGTTAATCTTTGGCTGAAGGGTGAACCTTAGGAGCGATTGCAGTCCTGAGTTAAAAGGGTTTCCTGGGGCCATGCTCTCAGGGTTTCTCCAGTCTCTGTCAGGTCAGTAAGTATGGGTTTTGTTTTGTTTTGTTTTTTGTGAGTTAGAATTCTGTTCTACATTTTTTTTCCACATCTGTATGGCACCTTCTATTGTGATCCCTGTCAGAACAGTCGGTGGTGGTATCTGGGCACCATGTAATTGTGCTGGACTCAATCTGGTGGAGGCTGTGGCAGTTGTGTCCTTTGGACTAATCTTTCCCTTCTGTCTTTAGTTTTCTTCATTCTTTCTTGCTCCAGATGGGAGCTTTTAAGGTCCTAGACAATACTCACCAAGGTAGGATGTAGAACGTTTTCTTTATAAACTGTGTTATGCCATTTGAGCTAAACGTCCCCTGAAACCATGGTCCCCAGCCCTCAGACCAGTAATTCATTCCCTCAGAAATTTTGGATGTATCTATGAAGCTTCCATGACCTTGCTTTGGTCAGCTTATACTGACTTCCCCCAATATTGTGTGCTGTCTTATCCTTCACCAAAGTTACCACTTACCTATTGCCTCTTTAGTGTTTTTTGCTCCTACCCCTCCCCTCCCTAGTAACCATAAAAAATTGTTTCTTTCTGTGTATAAACTTTTTCATGAGTTTTTATGATAGTGGTCTCATACAGTATTTGTCCTTCTGTGATTGACTTATTTCACTCAGTATAATGCCCTCCAGATTTTTCCATGCTGTGAAATGTTTCACAGATTCATCATTGTTCTTTACTGTAGCGTAGTATTCCATTGTGTGCATGGTCCATAGTTTTTTTATCCATTCATCTGTTGATGGGCACTTAGGTTGTTTCCATCTTTTTGCTATTGTGAATAATGCTGCAATGAATATAAGTGTGCATATGTCTATTCATGTGACAGCTTTTTCTTCTGTAGGATATATTTCTAGGAGTGGGATTGCTAGATTGTATGGTATTTCTATTTCCAGCTTTTTAAGGAAGCACCATATCCTTGTCTAAAATGGTTGTACTGTTTTACATTCCCGCCAGCTCCCCGAAGCCTCTCCAACACTTGTTATTTTCTGTTTTTCTGATTCATGCCAGTAATGTTGAGGTGAGATGGTATCTTATCGTAGTTTTGATTTCTTTTATGGCTAGTGATCTCGAGCATTTCCTCACGTGTCTGTTAGCCATTTGAATGTTTTCTTTGATGAAGTGCTGTTCATATCCTTTGCCCATTTTTTAATTGGATTAGTTGTCTTTTTGTTGTAGAGTTGTTGGATTTTCCTATAGATTTAGAGATAAGACCTTTGTCGGATTTCTCACAGCCAAAAATTTTTTCCCAGTCTGTAGGCTCTCTTTTTATTCTTGGTGAAGTCTTTTGATGAGCATAAGTGTTTAAGTTTTAGACGATCCCAGGTATCTAGATTATCTTCTGGTGTTTGTGTATTATTAGTTGTGGTTTCTATCCAATTTATGCCATGTATTAGATCCTCTACTGATGACTTTATTTTTTCTTCTATAATCTTTATAGTTTTTGGTTTTATACATAGGTCTTTGATCCATTTTGAATTAGTTTTTGTGTGTGGTGTGAAGGTCTTGTTTCATTTTTTTACAGATGGACATCCAGTTTTGCCAGCACCATTTGTTTACAAGACTGTCTTTTCCCCATTTAATGGACTTTGGGCCTTTGTTGAAGATCAGGTACTGTAGTTTTATAGGTTTAGATCTGGGTTCTCGACTCTATTCCATTAGTCAAAGTGTCAGTCATTGTACCAGCACCAGGCTGTTTTGACTACCATAGGTGTATAGTAGGTTCTGAGGTCACGTAGTGCAAGTCTTCTGACAAGGATCACAATGGAAGGTCCCAAGCAGAACTGGAAAGATGTAGAACAAAATTTTACCTCACAAAAAAAGGCCAGCTTTACTAGTCTGACAGACACTACAGAAACTCCAAAGGTATGGTCACTACACAGTCAGTCCTGTTGTTCACCATTCAGCCAAAGATTGGACAGGTCCACAAAACAAAACAAGACTAAATGGGCACACCAGACCAGCAGCAAGGATGAGGAAACGGGAGGGAACAGGAAAGCTGGTAACAGAGAACCCAAGGTCTAGAAAGGGAGTGTTGACATGTTGCAGGGTTGCCAATCAATGTCACAAAACAATATGTGTATTGATTGTTTAATGAGAAACTAATTTACCCTTTTTTTTTTTAATTTACTCTGTAAGCCTTCATCTAAAATAGAATAAAAAAACTTTTTAATTGAAAAAAAATTTTAATTAAAACAAAATAAAAGGAAAGGATGGAGTTCAAAAGCCAGATGAAGCAGTAAAATAAAAAAAAAAAAAAGAACACTGTTGGTATTTGGATTGGGATTGCATTGTTGATTGCTTTGGGTAGAATTGACATTTTCACAATGTTGAGTCTATCCATGAGCATGGTATGTTTTTCCATTTGTGTAGATCTCTTTTGGTTTCATGCAGTAGTGTTTTGTAGTTTTTTGTTTTGTTTTGTTTTGTTTTTTGTATAGGTCTTTTGCATCCGTGGTTAGATTTATTCCTAACTATTTTTTGGAAACCCTGGTGGTGTAGTGGTTAAGAACTACGGCTGCTAACCAAAGGGTCACCAGTTCGAATCCAGCAGGAGCTACTTGGAAACTCTGTTGGGCAGTTCTACTCTGTCCTATAGGGTCACTGTGAGTTGGAATCGACTTGACCGCACTGGGTTTGGTTTTGGTTTTTATTTTATATTTTTAGGGGGTATTATAAATGATATTATTTCCTTGATTTCCTTCTCATAGCTCTCTTTGTTGGTGTATAGGAATCCAGCTGATTTTTGTATGTTTATCTTGTGTTTTGCTACTCTACTGAATCTCTTTCTATTAGTACAAGTAGTTTTCTTGTGGAGCCCTTTGGACTTTCTATGTATAGTACCATATCATCCACAAATAGGGATAGTTTTACTTCTTCCTTACCAATGTGGGTGTCTTTATTTCTTTTTCTTGCCTTATTGCTCTAGCTAGGACTTCCAGCATAATGTTAAACAGGAGTGGTGATAAATGTAATCTTTGCCTTGTTTGTGTTCTCAAGGGGAATGTTTTCAGCCTCTCTGCGTTAAGAATGATGTTGGCTGTTGGTTTTGTATAAACGCCCTTTATTATGTTGAGGAATTTTCCTTCTATAACAATTTTATTTAAGAGTTTTTATCAGGAGTGGGTGTTGGATTTTGTTGAATGTCTTTTTTGTGTCAATTGAGATGATCATGTGATTCTTTTATTTATGTGGTGGATTACATTGATTGATTTTCTAATGTTGAAGCATCCTTGCTTATCTTGTATGAATCCCACTTTGTCATGGTCTATTATTTTTTTGATATGATGATGAATTCTATTGGCTAGAATTTTGTTGAGAATTTTTACATCTATATTCATGACAGATATTGGTCTGTAATTTTCTTTTTCCACGGTGTCTTTGCTTGGGTTTGGAATCAAGGGTACGACGGCTTCATAGAATGAATTCAGAATAGCCCTTCCTTTTTTATGTTCTGAAATAGTTTGAGTAGTACTGGTGCAAGCTCTTCTCTGAATGTTTGGTAGAATTGTCCAGTGAAGCTATCTGGGCCAGGGTTTTGTTGTTGTTGTTGGGAGTTGTTGTATTACCTTTTCAATCTCTTCTCTTGTTATGGATCTGTTCAGATTTTCAACTGCAGTTTGTGTTAGTTTAGGTAGGTAGCATGTTTCTAGAAATTTGTCCATTTCCTCTAGGTTTCCAAATCTTTTTGGAGTATAGTTTTTCATTGGCACTCTGTTATGATCCTTTTTATTTCAGCTGGGTCAGTTGTCATGTCCCCCATTTCATTTCTTATTTGGGCTATTTTCTTCCTCTCCTGTTTTTCTTTTGTCAGTTTGGCCAGTGGTTTGTCAATTTTGTTGATCTTTTCAAAGAACCAACTTTTGGTTTTGTTAATTCTTTCTATTGTTTTTCTATTCTCTATTTCATTTATGTCTGCTCTGATTTTTATTATTTTCTCTATTCTGGTGGCTGTGGGCTTCTTTTGCTGTTTTCCTCTTTGTCTGAGTTGTATAGCTAGTGTTTTGATTTTATCCTTTCTTATTTTTCGATGTGTGCATATATTGTTAGGAATAGACCCCTGAGCATTGCTTTGCTGTGTCCTAAAAGTTTTGGTATGACGTGTTCTCATTCTCATCTGATTCTAGGAATTTTTTTTTATTTTATTTCATCTTTGATTTCTTCTATTACTCAGTAGTTTTTTAAAAAAATAATAATAATAATTTTTTTTTTTTTTTTTTTAGTTTTTAAGCAAGGTGTTTTTCGATTTCCACATATTTGATTTTTTTTTTCCCTTGCTCTTCCTGTTATTTATTTCTACTTTTATGGTGTTGTGATCAGTGAAGATGCTTTGCATTATCTCAATGTTCTGGATTTTGTTGAGGGTTGATTCGTAGCCTAAGATGTGGTCTATTCTGGAGAACGTTCTGTGTGTACTTTGCTGCTGTTGGGTGGAGTGTTCTACATAGGTTTGTGAGGTCAAGTTGGTTGATTGTAGCCTTTAGATCTTCTGTATCTTTGTTGAGGTTCTTTATAGATGTTCTGTCCTTTACTAAAAAGTTGTGTATTAAGTCTCCTACTATTATTCTGGAACTGTCAATTTCTCTTTTCAGTGCTGTTAGAGTTTGTTTTATGTGTTTTGCAGCTCTGTCCCTGGGTGCACATATATTTATTATTGTTATGTCTTCCTGGTGGATTGCCCCTTTAATCATTATACAAATGTCCTTCTTTGTCTTTTATGGTGGATTTTGTTTTAAAGTCTATTTTATCTGAGGTTAGTATTCCCACTCCTGATCTTTTTTTGGTGCTGTTTGCTCGATATATTTTTTTTCCATCCTTTGATTTTTAATGTATTTATTTCTTTGTGTCTAAGTTATGTCTCTTATAGATAGCATATTGATTGTTCCTTTTTTTTTTTTAGCCATTCTTTCACTTCCTATCTCTTTATGCATCCATTTAAGCCATTTACGTTTAGTGTGGTTATTGATAGGTGTGAGTTTATTGCTGTTATTGTGTAGTTTTGTGGGGGAGTGACAGTGTGTGGTGCTGACTTCTTCTTTGTCCCTCTTACTATTCTGTGCTGAATTCCTTTTATGATTTTTTTTGTTTCTTTTGTTTTTGTAGATTTTGTGTTTACTGAGGCTTTATGTTTTTCATCTTTATTTTCATGAGTGGTTTGTTAACTTTCTTTGTAGTTATCTTGAAATTTACCTCTTCTTCATAAGTTTAAACCAGTCTTTTATTACTTGATATCACTTTGACTTCCTCTCCATTTGAAAGTTCTATACCTATACTGTTTAATTCCTTTTATTGTTCTGATGTTGTTGTCATTTATAGATTGAGCTCTCTGGTTCCCTGTTGTAAATCTTTTAGTTTTGTTTTATGCTTGAGAGTTCATTACCTAGGTTAGTATCTGGCTGATGCTGTCATGTGCCCTAGATTCAAGTTGCTGTCTGATGTTGTTGGTTCTCTAACCAAAGGACTCTCTTTAATAATTCCTACAAGTTTGGTTTGGTTTTATAAATTTCCTTAATTTCTGTTTATCTGAAAATGTCTTAATTTTGTCATCATATTTGAGCAAGAGTTTTGCAGGATATATTATCCTTGGTTGGCAACCTTATTCTTTCAAGGTTTTATATATGTCTTCCCATTGCCTTCTTGAATGTGTGATTTCTGTTAAGTAATCAGAACTTAGCCTTATTGTTTCTTCTTTGTATGTGACTTTTTGTTTTTCTCAAGCTGCTTTCAGGATTCCTTCTTTGTCTTTGTTTTTAGTGAGTGTGATCATGACTTGTCTTAGTGATTTTCTTTTGAGGTCTATCCTATATGAGGTTCATTGAGCTTCTCAGATGGTTGGTTTTTAATCATTCATGACCAATTCTTCAATGATCTTCTCTGTGCTTTCCATTCCCTCCCCCACCCCGCCCCCCCCCCCCAGCTCCTGGTTTTGGAGCCCAATCACATGCAAATTTTTGCTTTTGATTTTATCCCACATCATTCCTAGTGTTTTGGGTTTGTTTGTTTGTTTTTCATTCTTTTCTCTGATTTTTTCCTCAAAGTGGTATCCAATGATTTGTCTTCAATTTCACTGATTCTGTTTTCCCTTGTTTCAAATTTGGTCCTAAAACCTTCTATTACACTGTCCTTTTCTGAAATCTTGTTGTTTATCTTCTGAACTTCTCATTGCTATTTTTGTATGATTTCCAGTTGGTTATTTATTTTGACATTTTGTTCCTGTATTATTTTCCTGAATCCGTTCATTGCTTTGTCTGTGTTTTCCCTGTATTTTCCATGACTTTGTCTATTTTTTCCTATTTTTGTCTGTGTTTTCCTTCATCTCTTGGAGAGCTCTGATTATTTGAGTTTTTAATTCCCTATCAGGTAATTCCAATGCCTCTTCTTCTACCAAAAGGTCATCTGGCGATTCAAGTTAGACTGACATTCACTTGGCCTAGAATTCTTCCACTTGTACAGATCAAGTAAACATTTAGTAGGTTTACCACTTATTTAACTTCTAGAGACACCATGACTAAGTAGCCAGTGCCACAACTCCATAGGAATCAGACTATTTGGATTACTGCTTTGACTCTGCTGGCTCTTATGGAACCACAGTCACCTTGTCGTTGTCAATTGAGTGCCACCACTTGGCCTCTACCACCACGAGGTCCAATCAGGGTCATTGTAGTTAGGTGTCTTAATTCAGTTAGGGCAGTTCCCACAGTCAAATCTGATTTACCTAAATAGCAATCACAGTAGAATTCAAGGATGCTGGGCCTCCTTTCACGTATTTGTTCTTCACCATTGTGGTAAAAATGTGTGTCCTCTGGGCACTCCATGAGTGAGTCTGCAGGTTCAACCTTATAAGTCCACTCTAACGTGCCAATTCCCCTGAGTATTCAGATACCCACTTCTACGGTATTCCAAGGCAGTCTGGCACTCCAACTTGATTTAGTGTAAGCCACTGCTTAATCTATGCTTCAGGGAACCAGCAAAATGAAAGATTAGATCCTTTTCTATCCTTTTGAGCTGAAACACTGAAAATAGATCTGTTCTTAGTGGTCCCATGTCAACAAACTCAGACTGATTCAACTTTGTATTCCTTGCATAATTATCCTACACCCTTAATAACCACTCCCACACATATTCCCCAGGTTTCTGTTTGTATATATTAGAAAAATCAAGCATTTTTTTTTTTCATTGAACTTTGGATGAAGGTTTACAGAACAAACTAGTTTCTCATCAAACAGTACACACATTGTTGTATGACATTGGTTAACAAACCTATGACATGTCAGCACTCTCCGTTCTCAACGCTGGTCAGTCCCTCAGAGAGTTTGGATGTGTCTAAGGAGCTACCAGGGCCTTCCCTGCCTCGTCAAGCGGTTTTTTTTTAAGTACAGCATACCTCCTCTTGGGTCACACTTTGTACTTCACCTTTTGGCACTCACTGGGACTCAACTCTAGTTATAGGTCTAGAAGCAATAACGGGTGGTGGGGGTAGGCTCCGGGAACATTAAGCAATGTCTTATAAGGCATCCGCCTGTCACAATGCTGCAGGCAGTACCCCAGGTGCCATCTCAGACAAAGACTCTTCAGGTACAGCTGGGCTGATCTCATCATATGTGGATGGAAGAGATAAGGTTTTCCTGGGTAGGGTGGCCTAGCAGACAAAGATGGACTAATCTCTTCAGACTGGCAGGAGTGATTCACAGAATTTAGGGCCCAATGTCCCCATCTGTCAGATTTTCTGCCCATATGTCCCCATCCCAAATTTCAGGATCCCATTTCTTCCCAATCAATGCCCTCACTTTAACATCAGACACTATTCAAGGTTGGAAATTCAACTGGCATTGTAATTCAGCCTTTCTTATGATAAGACTCTGGGTTTGTCTTTCAGCAATATTAACTCTGTTACTATAAGAAATGAGGCTTCCTTTCAGGGCACAAGTGGCAACCTTCAGGGCACAAGTGGCAACTTTCAGGTCTTTATGCAGAGCTTGAGCTGTGACTCTGAAGCCCTGATCTCATTTCTTTCTTTCACCACTTTGTCTAGCAAAAGTAGGATCAACTAATCAGCTTCCTTATACTTCCCATTCTGACAAAATTGTAGAAAAAGTATCCAATATGCAATCAGCTAGAGCCTTGTTTATTCACAAATACTTGATCTATTAATGGTGATATTTTGCTTATTTCTACTGCAACCTCCAGCCATGGATTAGCAGTGCCCTCTTTACTACTGGTGGCAGAGACATCACTACCTTTGAGACTAGCCAGACATGAGAAGCAACCTTACAATTTATTTGGAGGCTGGCAAGTCCCAAATCTGTGGGTCAGGCATCAGGCTGGAGGTTTCTCCTGACTCACGTAGTTGCAGGGGTTGACAAACCCACAATCAGCTGGTCAGAAGGTAGACTGTTGCCTCACAGGGCTGCAGAAGCTGGCAAATTCCAAAATTGGCAGATCAGACAACAGGCTGCTAGCTCAGGTTCCAAGAACTAGAAGTTACATTATGACTAGCCAGCAGGATCCAGAGCAAGGTAGAGTCTTGCCAGAGCACCCATATATATATTGAATGCAGTTTACACCCCTAAGGAAACACCTTCTACATCAGAGTAAGTGTTTGACTTGAGTAAGGGTGTGACTTGAGTCACATCCTCTTGAAAGCTGTGACTCAAGATACACTCCACACTATTGTTGTTAGGTGCTGTTGAGTCAGCTCTGACTTGTAGCGACCCTATGTACAACAGAACGAAACACTGCCTGGTCCTGCGCCATCCTTAGAATAGTTGTTATGCTTGAGCTCACTGTTGCTGCCACTGTATCAATCCACCTCGTTTAGTATCTTCCTCTTTTCTGCTAACCCTGTATTTTGCCAAGCATGATGTCTTTTTCCAAGGACTGATCACTCCTGACAACATGTCCAAAGTATGTAAGATGCAGTCTCGCCACCCTTGCTTCTAATAAGCGTTCTGGTTGTACTTCTTCCAAGACAGATTTGTTCGTTCTCCACACGAATCCTGCCTAATTAACATATAGATGTTAGAATTTACAACACATAAAATGGAGGACAATTCCATAATATTCCAACATGGAAGACAATTACATCAGATCATAAAATGTAGGACAACCACACAACACTGGGTATCACAACCTAGCCAAGCTGACATATAACATTAACCATCACAACATGCATAATATTTATTCACCCTAAGATTAAAAGGCACTTTTTATATAAAATTCCTCTGTTGGTTATAGCCTCCCCTTTGAGGCTTGTGAATTATTTTATATGTTTGCAGTATATTTCTACACTAAAGTCAGGCCTCAAAGTTTTTCCCATTTTCTTTCATGTGTGGAAATTACATAATCATTTCGGACTGTAATTAAATATAAGGTTCTCAAGAAAAGAATTCTAGCACAGAAAGTTTTCTATAGGCTTGTTAGATAACATTTAATGAAACATTTTATATCCTGTTAAGACATTACACCTTGCAGTCTGTGTGTAAAATCACTACTGAAAGGGAGATAATTTTAATATTTTAAAATATTATGTAATTCTTCATCTAAATAAAAAAGGTGGGACTGACATTATAAAACAGGCCAGAGGCAAGTAATGTGTGATATGTGTTATTCTTAGTCTTTATATTAATATTAATAATGCTCATGAAGAATTAAACTATTAATTATTCATAAGACCTAAAAAAAAAAAAAAGCCATATTATTGCAATAATTCAATCACAGAAAACACAAAGGATGCAGGGTTCTAGCTGAATGCAAAAAGAATTTAAATATATACGTTTCAGTTTAACCATACTGGTATATGCTCAAGATGTAGCTTAGTTTTTGTTCTAACTATATAAAATAATCCAACCAATTCTCCTCTTTGCATACAAAGAAAGTATATTGCAATGAGGCTTTTTATTCATCTGAGCTGAGGAAACTTTCCTTCTGCCCCTTTTGTAACCCGTGTTTTGAGCCAACATCAGCCTAGTTAGAAAGGAATATCACTTTTATGGAACCAAGACTTGCGTTAACTCCAAAAAGATAACAGTTTTGGTGCTTTCTCTCACACAATTTGGAGGATCTACATAGAACTGCTCGCCTTACCATAGACACATCCAACCACACTCTCTTATAGGGATTACAATTATCCCCAAAGTACTTCCTGTGTAGCATACAGGTAGTCCCTGACTTACAATGTATTCTAGCTACGATGAACAACACTTATAACTGTCCGTTTTTTGTTTGTTTTTAACATCTTATCGTTATTTATGGGTATCGTTAGTACTATGTATTATATACCACCATGTTGCTGTGTATAATTTGCTGATGTTATCATTCTCAGATGAACATTTACAGATGTT
The DNA here is from genome assembly GCF_024166365.1 of Elephas maximus indicus. NCBI lineage: Eukaryota > Metazoa > Chordata > Mammalia > Proboscidea > Elephantidae > Elephas > Elephas maximus. The sequence continues at coordinate 52,400,112 of NC_064833.1, read as the reverse complement.
CGATTTTATGATTTACTGTTCAAAACACTGCAGTATAGCTGGCTAATGCTTGGTCTACAATAAAGTTAGTGTCAGTATCAGGAGTTGTAATGGATAGAAAATTCCAACCATTTGATCAGGAGAATATGAGGGAAGAGATCGACGGAAAAACCGTTCATACAAGAAGAATGCTGAATTTCGAACATGATATTGCCTGTGTGGAATAGCTCATAGATTACGAAGAAGGGGAATTGACAGATCAGGACTTAATGGATTTTGAAAAGGAAAGAAATGCTGACAAAGAAAGAAATAATGAGGAAGAGGAAGAGGAGAAGTTGTCAAAAAAATTTACGAGTGAAAAAATTTTTTCTGAACTAAACTAGGGTCTTCAGTTGTTTGAAAACTTGGACCCAAACACTGATCTCTTTGCTAAAGTCGACAGGCAGATTTGGGAAGCAGTGAGATGTTACTGGGAAATATGTAAAGAAAAAAAGAAAAGGGCCATACAGACAACTCTCAGTAATTTTCGGACTAGAAATGCCACCCCATCCCCAGGGATAATCCAGATGATCTAGAACCTTCCACAAGTGGATTTACTACCACAACTGACAAAATGCCAGTGTTGTCCGACTCTTCTTCATCATCGGAGTAAATTTTTAAGATTTGTGTATTTCATATGTGTTAAAATATATCTGTAAGTTTATATGTAATGTGTCCAGCCCCAAAGACAAAGAAAGATTGGACTTATAAAGATACTGATAATAAAGGGAAATAATAATGAAAACTAAAAAAAAAAAAAAGATACCAAACTTACGTCAGAACCAACTTGTGATGGAGTTGTCTGAACAGAACCCCATAGTAGGTTGGTTACTACCTATATTCTGCTTGGAAGAAAACATAACTGAATCACAATGCCGCTAATTGTGAAAGGGAGAGCTGAAACAGGCAGCAACAACATAATAAGTTAAAAAAAATTTTTTTTTTTTAATAAGTTAGGCAATCCCAAAGATAGTTCTTTCCATTTGCCTCTTTTAACATTGGACAAATCTAGGTATCTGTCGATGATCAATTGGGGTGGGGTGCAAACAAAATTTCCTCAGTCTGTTTAACTCATCTCCATGCTTCACTCACACGTTCACTAATATTGGGTCTTCCCACTGGATTCTTTTAACATGCCAAGTTCCCACCTGTTCCATCAGTCAAGAGTCTTCTGCTTTATTACTCAGCATGGGCTAGGCTAAGCTGTGGTAGCACACTAACCCTGAAATCTCAGTGACCAAGCAGCACAAAGATTTATTTCCGACTCACATGAAGTCTGATGGAAATCAGGTGTCTCTCCAGGCATCTAGTCTCCATGCAGTGACTTAGAGACCCTGGCTATGTCCATCTTGTGGTTCTGCCATCTCAGCAATTACAGTGGAAGAGATCACCTACAAATCATTCAGTGTTCCTCTGTGCCGTGGCCCAGAAGTGACATAGGCACTTGCAGGACCAGCTGTACTGTTCTGGATCTAAAGCCAGGGCAGGTGGCCATGGGTACCTTTTTCTGCTGGTAGAGCTCTTGTTTTAGGCATCACTTTACCACTATAAAAGTGCTTGAGTCATGGAAATTTCAAGAATCAGTCTCTGATGATCCTTTAAGTGAAGAGAGAACCAAGAACATGGGCATTTCTTGAAGTCTTTTTTTTTTTTTTTTAAGAGTAAGAGTAGCTACCGAATTAAGTAATTAAACAGCTTATATTATTTGAACCCTCATCATTGGATATAAAATATTATTTACAGAATATTTTAAGATTTCCTCAGATTTTTAAAAGTTAAGCATCACACCACTTTTAAATTTTATTTTAAAATGTAAAGACTAACATCAATGAAGAGACATTGGTAAAGCAATGCATCTTTAACACATTTTCTCTTTCCTAGACTTCTGGGATTCCCATCTTCGTATTCTAAATCAATAAATAGTAGGTGTTAAATAACTATCTTTATTAATAATTAGTTAATTAATCAGTAGTTATTAATGTCTATAGTGTCCATAGTCAAGCTAGAAACCATGAGACCACACTGATTGACTTTCTTCTTCATCCTTCATATGCAAGCAATCATTAAATTCTGTCAATTTAACTCCCTGGATATCTCTCAGATCTGTTCATTTCCTGGCTTCCTCATTGTGGCAAAAGCTTATTTCACATCCCTGCCATCTTTCCTTTGTATAACTGTGAAAACCTCCTAAATGATTTCCCTGAATCTTACGTTGCACATGTCCAATGCACTCTCTGCGTTTCATCTAAAATTTTATATATACAGTATTGTGAGTGTGTGTGTATTTATATGTGTGTAAATTCAAATGTGGCCATATCAGTTGTCATTGCCGACTAGATTAAGGCAAATTCCTTAACATAGCACAGTAAGTCATCGCATGGCCCTTACCCACTGCAACTATTGAGATTAACTTGCTTTCCCTGGGACCATACTTCCCTCACTATTGGGAAGATCTGTGTGGATCTCCTTATGCCTGGAACATCCTGTTCTCCTGGCTCATACTCTGACCAATTTCCATTTGACCTTCAGGAGTGGGTTTAGCGGTCACTCTAAACAGGAATGAGGTCCTCTTCCTTTGTGCTTTCACACTTGTGCAGGTCCCATCATAGCTCTTGTCACAAAAGATGACAACTGCCTCTTTTCTGTGGATTTCTCCAGCAACATCAACATTGTTCAGTGCAGTCCAAAGAGCAGCTGCATCTGAATCTTTAAGAAAACTTGTTAAAATTGTAGACACCAAGATGACATTTCAGATCTCCTGAATCAGAGTCTCTGTGGGAGTGAGGTCCAGAACACTATACTTAAACATGCTACCCAGATGTTTCTGAGGCCTACTGAACTGGAAGTTGAAAACCATTAAAGTAGGTTGCAGGTCCTTTTGGAGACAGATTGTGACTTGGTTATTTTCTCCACATGCATTTCTTTATGCTTAACACAGTGCCTTGTGTATGGTAGGCAGGCAAGAGAGAATTATAAAAGCCTTTTTGCATTTACATCTTTTTGCTCAATACCAAAGGGAAAAAATGTCTTTATAACTCAACAAAGACTGGATCTAGATTTACACAGCTAATTAAAAGTATGAAAACAACTTAAGATTTGGACATTTGCAGCTAAACTATTTTACCAAATGTTTCTAATTTATTCATCACTTTCATTTTCTTATGTTTCTATTTAAGATTTATTTCTAATTGCTATTTCACATGTAAGAATTTTTAAGACAAATCCTAGTTTTCCTTCCTAGAATTATTTTGCATTTTGCTTAACATGAAGAAGTGACTCCTAAACATTTTTTTTTCAAATTTTCTTTTAAAAATGCCCTGCTAAAACTATGGATACTCCAGATGTCAAAGGCGTTATTGTATTATTTCACAGGTTCATTCACTTGTTCATTGGATAAATATTTAAGGAGTTTCTACTATAGGTCAAGCATAATATTAGGTGTTGGACATACTGTGGTAAATAAAAGAGATACAATCCCTCCCCTTACAGAGTTCATGTTATTGTTGTGAAGACAGGCCACAGACAAGCAAATATATTTGTTGGTGCAGGGAGGTGTAGATGTATAACACAAAATGCAAAGTACTAGGAAGAAAATAAGTAGGATATTTTGTGAGAATACACCTGTCTGTCAGTTTGTTGTACTGTGGAGGCTTGCCTATTGTTGTGATGCTGGAAGATACCCCGCTAGTATTTCAAATATCAGCAGGATCATCCATCGTTTCAGTGAAGCTTTCAGACTAAGGTAGACTAGGAAGAAATGCCTGGAGATCTACCTATGAAAATTTACCAATGAAAATGTTACAAATCACAACAGAACATTGTCTAACTTGGTTGTTTTGGACACGTCATCATGAGGGACCAATCTTTGGAGAAGGGCATCATATTTGGTGAAGTAAAGGGCAGGGAGGGCATAGGAGACCCTTGGTGAGGTGAATTGGCACAATAATCACTAGGCTAGACTGGAGCATGTCAGCAGTTGTGAGGACCAGGCAACACTTCAGTCTGTTGTACATAAGGTCACCATGAGTTGGGAGTCAACTCAAAGGCAGCTGTCTATCTTTATGCAAGTATAATGAGGGTGGGGGGCTTATTTAGTGTCTAGTGAAACTTCTCTGGGGAGACAGCATCTATGCTGAAACTGAAGGGTGAGTGGAAGAAGAAAAGCAAGAGGGAATAATGAGTGCATAGGTCCTAGAGCAGGAATTTAGCTGTTCAGGGGCCTGAAAGAAGCCTGAGATGTCTGGCTAATGTCTGGAGGATAGCAAAAATGATGAGGTGCCCAAGATGAAGCTGGAGCCACAGACACAGGTCAGATCAAGATGGTTTTGCCAGCCAATGTAAAGGAGTTTGAATTTTTTCTAATCCATTGGGAAGTTGCAGAAGTGTTAAGCAAGGTAGGCACATGATAGGACTTATGTTTTCTTAAGAGATCACTCTATCCGAAGTACAAAAAGTGGCATTTAGTAAAGGAAAAGAATGATTGAAAAAAGGAGTTAGATGGATATTGTAGTTCTTCAGATATGAGAAGATGGACTCAGGTGGTGGCAATGAAGAGAAGTGAGCAGATTGAGGTATATTTGGAGGTTAAATCATTAATAATTGCTGATGGGTTACCAAACAAGAGTGGGGGAGTAGGTTAAAGTGGGATTAGGGAGGGAGGAAGTTAAGCTTCTGGTTTAGAAACTTCTGGATGATGGCTCTATTTACTGCAAGAGGTAACCCTGAAAGAAATGAAATTTGGGAAGAAGGGGAAACTGAGAAAGTTCAGTTTAGGACATGTTAAGGTCAAGTACACCTGTAGACATTTAAGTGGAGATGTGAACAGGTACTTGATTAATTCATATGATATTTAAACCACGGTGGAGGGTCAACATGTTCTCATCGGCTCAGCTGTGTTCTGAGATTAACGTTAGCTGCATTTCCATTTTTCTTTATTATTATTTTCTACGTTATCATTGTCCACTTTTACAATTCTTGTAAGACCTCTGGATAATATCTGAATTTACCTCTTTACCCTGTTGCACCTTCCTTCTCTCAAGAAACTCAGAAGACAAAACAAATTTCTTCAATTTCTAAAGTAATTTCATATTTGAACTAATGTAAAATTATTATATATATATTTAATCCCAGGCTTGTCTGTGAGCAAAGTACGAATAAAAGAAATTGGCAAGAGAATTCAAAACAATATATGAATTTATTCTCATTTTACTGTTGAATAATCCTAATGTTTTTCTGTGTGGTTTTACAGACTCCAAATTGACTGCAAATTTTCAAAGAACTATTTTCCGTAGAAAAGGATAAATCAGCAGCTCATCTCAACAAGGACTCTTTGAACATAAACTTGATGATTAATGATAATAACTCTAACAATTTTTATTAAGGGCTTACTAAATTACAGATACTATGCTTATGCTTAGTGCTTTTTCATGTAATATCTCATTTGAATCATCTAGCAGGTAAGCACTATTATAATCCCCATTTTACAAGTGAAGAAAATGAGAGAAAATAAGTAACTTTCCTGAATCACAAAATTTGGGAGTGGAAAAGAAAGGACTTAAGGATATGTCACTCGACACCAAAATTTCTGTTAACCACTAAGCTAGGCTACCTAAAAACTACAGAGAATATGAAAGAATATAATACATTTAAGTAGTGCATAAGAGAGTTTATGAATAGTATATAAATAATATAATAATATAAATATAAACTATGGTTTATAAATAGTATTTTTTTAATATTAAATAGTATATAAACCAAAAAATCAAACCCAGTGCCGTCAAGTCTATTCTGACTCTTAGCGACCCTATAGGACAGAGTAGAACTGCCCATAGCGTTTCCAAGGAGCGCCTGGTGGATTCGAACTGCCAACCCTTTGGTTAGCAGCCATAGCACTTAACCACTATGTCACCAGGGTTTCCATTAAATAGTATACAGATAGTTTATAATAATATTTAAATAGTTTATAATCCAGCCAAAGGGGCAATCTGGCCAACATAGGGCACAATGAAGGGTACTTACTTGATTGGTGGTATTATTGTGTTATTGGATTAGGTAGCTTCTAGAGCACCATTGTATGCATTTCTTTATTTATGTAAAGATTATCTATCTGTGTTTCCCAAGGTTACTAGGTGACTCCAACTCTGCAAGAAAATTTTCAATATCTGCATTTTTAATTTTATTGTTATGAAAACCCTCCCAAGTATAATTTATTATCCCCATTTTACAAGGAGGGCAAATATATATCCACAGCCATGTGTTAAAATAAGTCATTACCAACAGTTAGATTGAAATTCATTATAAAAATAGAATGATTGCAAAATAAATTAGAAAAAAATAATTAAGTGCCAAACAGAGCAGTACTTGCCTTGAGTGCAAAGGTGATCCCCAAAAGACAAGCTCAGTGAGGGTGTAAGTCTGTATGGAAGGTTTCTAAAGAAAAGCAAGACATAAGCTTATCCTGAGGGAGAGAACTGATTTGATTGAAGTTAACGGTGGGCTTTGTGTAATCAAGTACATGGAAGATCAAAGTAAAAATTGGCAAAATGTAGGGCACAATGAAGAGTATTTACCTGAGCAAAGGCTGACTGTTGGAAAAGGTAAGAGATATGGTTAGACCCTAAGTGGGCTAATTCGCAGAGGGTTATAAAACTAAGTGAAGAATTTTGAAATTAATGAAAACCAACCTTTTCTCTCTCGTGCTTTTTAGCATTCTTTCTTTCTTCTACTGACATGATGCTCATTCCCTTCAGGTTCATGGCTATAATAGGTAGAAATAGTGTCCTCCAAAATTTATGTCCGCCCAGAACCTGAAAATGTGACCTTATTTGGAAATAGGGTCTTTGCAGATGTAATTAATTAAGGACCAAGATGAAATCATACTGGACTAGGGTGTCTTAAATCCAATGACTGGTGTTTTCTAAGAAGAGGAGAGGATGCAGAGAGGCATAGAAAAGAAGGTCATGTGAAGACAGAGACAGAGAGTGGAATGATGCAGCTAGCTACAAGCCAAGAAATGACGAGGATTGCCAGGACCCCCGGAAGCTAGGAAAATGCGAGGAAAGATTCTTCTCTAGAGCCTTCAGAGGGAGCATGGTCCTTCCAACCCTTTGATTTCTGACTTCTAGACTCCCTAATTCTGAGAGAATAAATTCTGCTGTTTTAAGCATTCTAGTTTGTGGGCAATTTGTTGTGGCAGCCCTAGGAATCTAATATAATGGAAATTCTCATGTGTCCCTCAAAATTCAATTAAGATGTTTTCTCCACAATGTTCTCGCCAGCATCTACAGGGAGAGTTAAGCACATCACCCTTTTTTCTCCCTTAGTGCTTAATAGGAGAGCATAGTACTTTCCCCATTAATCTAATGATATCACACTTACTTATGTTTCCCAATGAATTGTGGAAACACTGGAGTATACAGGTAAGGAGTTATATCTGCTTTGGGGTTCCCAGCATCCATCTCAGTATCTCCCACACAGCAGGCACTTAATAGCTGCTTGTTGCTTGAATGAATACATAAATGAATGTTTCTGGAAAAGAAAAGTAATGTCTAATAAGCACATGTAGAATGAGCTGGGAGAGGGGACACTTAGAGACATTAAAACTGTTTTATCATTAAAATGCATTAGGAACATGATTTAGACAGTATCGAGGAAGTACCCTATATTATATGCTGTTGCTGAATCACTGCAATCATGCAAGAAGAACTTAATCCTATGACCCTGATTCTTCAATGTTAGCCTATCAAAATCAATAACTTGAAAAAGAATACTTGAGTTTAAATAGATATGACAAATGAGGCAAATATGATTTAATTTGAATAAAAGTTTATGAGGCAAAAATTTTTCGGCACATTTTTCTAATGAGGTTCATATGCATACAATTCATCCGTAGTACTAAGAAAATGATTGTTAAACTGAATTGTTTAAATGATTGGATTTTTTTCAGTAGGTATAGTCTAGAGCAATAATTAGAATTTACATGGAAAAGTTCATTATATTTGAAATCTATCAAAAAAAAAAGTATAGTATTATAAGACCACAGTCTTTCATTTCTTTTATTCTCTCTTAATCACCCTATAACACATTATATGGAGAAGTCTTTGTATTTCCATTAGAGGAACATCTCTACCAGAATGAAACACAAATTCAGTCTTTGGGAGAGAATAAAAAAAAAAGGAAAAAGAATTAATTTCCATGGTCTTACTTCTAACCATGGCCTTAAGCAATGGGAGGTTCTGAAAGTGCCAAACAATTAAAACTCTCCATTGCACCAAATGAATTGGCCTAAATTAAATTTTATCTATCATACCTGATAGAATCATTGTATTTCCCTTTCTGAGGAATAAGCCAGTTATAAAGAATAGATTGAATGCGGATTCAAGTTAAATTAAGTATTAATATTAAAATACATATATATATATTTAAAGATTTGTACATTCATGAAATTATCAAGTTTATAGGGGAAAAATAAAGGAGAATTTAATTGATTTCTACCATTGCTCCACGAATACCACCAGCTGCAGGCAAAATCCATTAAGGAACATCTCTACCAGAATGAACCACAAATCCAGTGAACACTTATATGCAGCGTTTGGAAATTCAGGCTCCAGGCTGATGGAAGTGATTCAAATGACTGCCTCTCATTAAATCCTGAGAGCAACACAGAGCTGATAAGCTACTCTAAAGGAACTAGTCTTTCAACTGTACTATAAAGTAGTATAGTCTCTTGAATATTTACTTTTTATAAATAAAATAAATATCAGTTGGCATAACTCAATCATGAGGTAATACAATGAAGAAAGACTTAACCAAGGAATTAAAAAGTTAATATATATAAATCATATATTCTTAAAATACAGGATAAAAAGAGAAGCCACATTGTTAAAAATAGAACAAATACATGCCACAATAAAATGTCTTTGTCCTCAGTGTTGTTCTTAAATATTAAATAAATCTAAATTTAGTTTTGTTGTTTTGAAATGGTATAATGTTTAAGAAAAAGACTGCTGTGACTGATTTTTAAATTATACATTGGTAGAAATTTTTCAACATGTATCGAGAATATCGCTTTAATTAATTTTCCATTTGAACATTTAACCAAAAATTTTCTTTGCTCTTCTTGATCATTTCAGTAGTATTAGTCCAGAGAGAAAAGAAGGATCAAAATCTGTTAGCTCTTTATTAAAGAGTGGCCAAGACATGACTCAGTGACAAAGATCTCTTATGGCATGGGTTATATTTACTGGTCAGTCAATAAAGAGAAATAAGAAAGATAATGTTCCTTGTAAGAACATAGGAAAGGCATTGAAAAGAAAGGTATGGGAATGATTTGACAGGTGTAACAGCTAAAGTGAGTGGTAAAATGATTAATGAGAAAAAAGACAGAAAAGAAGCAGCGATCGAAGCAAATATCACTCATAAAAGGAGAAGGGTCTAAGCAGCATGCTCACGAAACTCAACCTTTACTTCCTGAGAATTTACTACCCTAGTTTTAGGACAGAATCAAGCCCTCTGATATACCAAAGAGTTCCTGGGTGGTGCAAAAAGTTTATGCACTTGGCTGCTAACTTAAAGGTAGGAGGCTCCAGTCCACCCAGAGGTGCCTTGGAAGAAAGGCCTGGAAATCTACTTCTGAAAAATCGGCCATTGAAAAATCTATGAAGCACAGTTCTGCTCTGACAGACATGGAGTTTCCATAAGTCAGAGTGAATTCATTGGCAACTGGTTTTTAACATATCCAAAGATTTTGCAACCCTCTCCATTCTAGGGATTTTGTACTTTACATTTTTCATTAATATCTACTAAATTAGTTCATTATCAGTGGCTCTCAAAGTTTTCTAATTCTGCTCCATCTATGTCCTTCTCATGCCTATGAAAATCTTCAAATGAAAAAAAAAAAATCTGAGAACCTTAAAGTCATTATGGAGTAGCTAAGAGGATGCATCCTTGTGCCATCCATTTCCAAGGAGTCTTTCAGTCTTCAGATCATCAGGGTGATGGTCAGAGAGATGATTCTGACAATTTAAAGTAGGCCTCATAGTGAAATGGGGAAATTGCAGGAAGAATGTCTATGTGATAGTCAGTCTCCACTGCCTCCCACCCCCACCTCTGCCCTGCTCTCTGCCACAGGAAGACTGCATCCTTGTGGAATACATCACCTAGGCTTTCTCAACCTCTGGCTTCCATTTTGGTTTGGATAATGGCAGTCACTTTGAGGACACTGGTGGTTCAGTGACAGAATTTTCACTTGCCATGAGAGAGACCCAGGCTCAATTCCCAGCCAATGTGTCTCAGGTGCAGCCACCACCCATCCGTCAGTGTAGGCTTCAGTGTTTCCATGATGCTGAACAGGTATCTGTGGAGCCTCCAGACTAATAGGAACTAGGAAGAAAAGCCTGGTAATCTACTTCAGAAAAACCAGGCAAAGAAAACCCTAAGGATCACAATGGTCCAATCTGCTGCCAATCATGGAAATGGCACAGTACTGGGCAGTGTTTTGTTCTGTTGTGCATTGGGTCATCATGAGTTGGGGTTGACTCAATGGCAACCAACAACTCAACAATGAGAGTCACCAGGAGGAAATCGGAAGATAGGAGAGAACCACTGGACATTCCTCTCCACTCCCTTTGCCAGCACCACATTCTCTACTCTTGCCCCTTTAGGCTTAAGGGCAGTGATGGTTCCCCCATAGCAAGGACCTTGGTACTTGCATAGTCACTGATATTTCACTTAACTGCCCATAACTCTGTGATTGCTCTGCTCATTAACTTCTCTGAAGCTAAACCCTCTGCGCTGTGACATCTCTTTCCTGTTAGGACCCTGACTAACAAAGCTTGGAGACAACGCTACATCACACATCACTCACGCTCCCACAGGAGCTCTGGGGAAATGTGATTGCCACATTATATGGGGAATCCTTCACCCTAGGGGAGGAGAGCTGGAAATGATCACTCCGTAAACATGGCTCCACCTTCTTCTACTGACCAAGACTCTCTACACAAGAGATTTGTCAGAAATGATTGCAAAGACCCCCATGTGTATCATATGTGTCATTGATGTAAGGGAGGTGTGAAGAGGATGTTGATGATAAAATACAATGTAATACTGGTGGGTATTTAAATAATAAAACAAATACAAACATAACCCATAACCTTCACCCTAAAAAATGTTAAAGAAGTATTTCTTGTATGGTTATTCTATCACAGCTCCCTGTTTATTTCCTTTCTAGCAATATGTAGAGGATTTTTTGTTTATTTCTGTGATTACTTGTGTATTGTCTGTCTTCCTCAATGAGCCCTGGAGGACACAGTGGTTAAGTGCTTGGCTGCTACCCAAAAGGTCAGTGGTTCAAACCTCCCAGACACTCCGAGGGAGAAGGATGTGGCAGTCTACTTCCATAAAGATTACAGCCTTGGAAACCCCATGGGGCAGTTCTACTCTGTACTATAGGGTCACTATGAGTCACAATCAACACGACAGCAGTGTACGTTTTTTTTTTCTTTGTTGGGTCTGTCTTCCTCACTGCATGGTAAGCTATGTAAAGGCTGCTATCTGTACACTTGATTGACTATCCCCAGTGACGGAGCATAGTACCTGGCATACAGTAGTCACTCCATAAACACTATTTGTGAATGAACTACAGAAAATAAGTTCTCTTCAGTATTTATTGTGTACTAACACTGTAATGGAGCTTTGGTGGCACAGCAGTTAAGAGCTCAGCTGCTAACCAAAAGGTCAGCAGTTCAAATCCACCAGCTGCTCATTGGAAACCCTATGGGGCAGTTCTACTCTGTTCTATATGGCTACTATGAGTTGGAATCGACCCAATAGCAATGAATTTGTTTATTTTTTTTTTAATCACTGTAATAAAAGCCTTCATGATCTCATAAAAAAAAAATAGTCAAGGAAAAACAACAAAAAGGTAAACAACTGCAATAGAATGTAATAAATGCTATGTGCCAGGCCATAACTTAAGAATTTATATCCATTATTTCATGTCTTGTTCCCTACAATCCAATGAGTTTGGTTTTTATTATTATTCCCATATACAGATGAGGAAACATTTTCAGAGAGGATAAGCAACATGATGGTGAATTTTATGTGTAAACTTGGCTAAGGTATGGTCTCCAGTTGTTTGGTCAAACATTGGTCTAGATGTTGTTGTGAAGGTATTTTGTAGCTATAATTAATGTTTAAAATCAGTTGACTTTACGTAAAGCAGATTACCCTCGATAATGTGGGAGGAACTCATCCAATTAGTTGAAGACCCTAAGAATAATAACTGAGGTTTCACAGAAAATATGTATTCTCTCTCAAAATTGTCACATAAAAATCCTGCTTGAGTTTCCAGCCTGCCAGACTGCCCTACAGATTTTCAGACTCAAAAGGGTAATATCAACTCAGTCCCTGAGTTGCCCACCTGCTAGCCTGCTCTACAAATTTTGGACTGGCCAGGCCCTACAATCAAATAAGTCAATTCCTTAAAAATCAATCAATTAATCTGTGTATATTATATATATATTTATACTTACATGTACCATGCCATAATGGTTGTCAAGTCCACTGTGATGTATGACAACCCTGTGTGTGTCAGTAGAATTGTGCTCCATAGGGTTTTCAGTGGCTGATTTCTCCCAAGTAGATTGTCAGTCCTTTCTTCTGAGGTACCTCTGTGTGAACTCAAACATCCAACCTTTTGGTTAGCAACCAGGTGCTTTAGCCATTTGCACCAGCCATTTGCTGCTGTTAGTTGCAGTCTAGTTGATTCCGAGTCATGGTAACCCCATGTGTGCAGAGTAGAACTAGGCTGTTAACTTTTAAAAGTGAATCGCCAAGCCTGTCTTCTGAGTAGATGCCTCTGGGTAGGTTCAAACTGCCAGCCCTTCCACTAGTAGTGTGTGTGTGTGTATATATATATATATCTGTATGTATGTATATAAACATACACTTTTATATATACATATATATATTATACACACATATGTTATATGCATTCTATTGGTTCTGTACCTATATCTTACACCTCTTTATTCTATGTTTTTGGAAATTCAGAGTATTCATTCATAAATTCAATTAATATTTATATAAGGGCTTATTTATCATGTACTGTTCTAGGCACTAGGGATACGGCTCTAAACAAAAGAGAAAAAGTGTCTTCCTTCACTGACATTCAAAGTTGCAAAGATAATATAAACAAATCGATAAGATATATAATAAAATGTCTGAGCAAGGGGATAGAAAGAGTGATGGCAGTTGCTATTTTAAATTGGGTAGTCAGGGAAGAACTCAGGGAATCAGGTAGCAGCTAACCCATTTAACATCCTTGGGAAAATTATAAAAAGGGACACCTTCCTTCAGGCCTATACAGCCCTCCCTTGTGTACCAGCATGGCTCTGTTTCCACGGCAACCCTGTCCAGGCTCTCATTTTCTCCCATTATGTTTACTGCAAGGCCTTCCTGACTTGTCTGCCTTCATTCTCTTCCTCTCTTAAACTCATCTGCCTTCCGCAACAGATTAATTTTAATTACTATTAATTAATCTGTCCGGCAAGTCAAGCAGAGGCTGGATTTCAGCCCCCATTGCTGTCTCATCCAGGTAGCTTTGAGCAGGGCTCTATTAAATGCAGTGGCTTGTTTGTGGAGACGATGTTTGATCAAAGGCCCGAATGAAAGAAGGGATCGAGCCTTGAGGAAATGTAGAGGGAAGAGCAAATTAAAACAATAATAATAAAGCCCTAAGACTAGAGCAGGAGTCCCTAGGTGGTACAAATGGTTAAGTGCTTGCCTACTAGCCCAAAGGTTGGCAGTTGGAACCCACCCAGAGGTACCTTTGAAGACAGGTCTGGCGATCTGCTTCCAAAAGATCTCAGCCTTGGAAACCCTATGGAGCAGTTCTACTCTGCACGCATTAGTCACCATGAGTTGGAATCAACTCAACAGTAACTAACAACAGCAATGAATGCTAGAGCATGTTTAGCATGTTGTAGCCACAGTAAGGAGAACACTGTGGAGGAGCAAGCAAAGAGAAAGTGGTAGAAGGTAGTGATACAAGAGGTTGCCCTTATAAACATGGTAATGACTTTGTATGTAAGGTAAAGCCATTGGAGTAGGAAGTTATTAATTTTCTTTCTTAACAGGAAAAAAAAAATCCTTCACATAAGAAGGTAATATTTGACCTGAAATTTTGAAGTTGAGCTGGAGTCTGCTCATGGATAGAGGTTTCATGTAGAAAGAATTTGTCAGGTTGGAGTGTGTTATGGATTGAATTGTATCCCCCCAAAATGTGTGTCAATTTGGCTAGGTCATGATTCCCAGTATTGTGTGGTTGTCCACTGTTTTACCATCTGATGTGATTTTCCTATGTGTTCCAAATTCTGCCTTTAGGATGTCAGTGTGGCAGGATTAAAGGCAGTTATGTTAATGAGGCAGGACTCAATCTACAAGATTAGGTTGTGTCTTGAGTCAACCTCTTTTTGAGATACAAAAGAGAGAATCAAGCGGAGAGACAGAGGGACCTCATACCACCAAGAAAGTAGTTCCAGGAGCAGAGCACATCCTTTGGACCAGGATCCCGGCACTAAGAAGCTCCTAGACCACGGGAATATTGATGACAAGAACCTTCTGCTTAGAACCAACAGACAGAAAGCCTTCCCCTGGAGCTGGCACCCTGAATTTGGCCTCCTGGACTGTGAGAGAATAAATTTCTGTTTGTTAAAGCTATCCACTTGTGGTATTTCTGTTATGGCAGCACTAGATTACCAAGGCAAGCCCTATGGGGCAGTTCTATTCTGACTTTTAGGGTCCCTTTCCAGTTGCTAAGTGTTGAATCACCTCAATGGCATGCAACAACAATCCTTGCTATTGAAAATGTCTCGTGCTGACCAGTGGCATTGGCATTACCTGGATGCTTGTAAGCAATAAAGAAATTCTGGCCCCCCTCCAGATCCACTAAGTCAGAATCTGCATCTTAAACTAGATAACCAGGTGAATTGTAAACATAGCAAGGGATTGTAGATGGAGAGCCCATCTGGTATAAGGGAATAAGGAGTAGTCCAGCATTTCTACACTCCAGGGAATAAGTGAGAGTGGCCATAGACGCTCAAGAGGCTAGTAAGTTGGACCCATTGGGCAAAGCCTTGAGTATCATGATTCCAAACCCAAACCAAACCTGTTGCCATCAAGTGGATTCCGACTCCTAGCTACCCTATAGGACAGAGTAGAACTGTCCATAGAGTTTCCAAGGAGTGCATGATGGATTTGAACTGCCCACCTTTTGGTTATAACCATAGCTCTTAACCACTACGCCACCAAGTTTTCTAAGTATCATAATTAAAAGTATGGAAAATTCGGGGCAGTGAAAATATTCCCAGATCTCTACAGCATGATAACTGCCAGTCACAAAATTCAGTATTAGCAAATATATATATATATATAAATGTAATTTCTTGTATTATTACCAGCAAAATCAAAAGCGTAAAACATATGAATAGAAATTTTTTGTTTTTTTAAGAAGGCCACATTATTGTCTATTTAAGATTTAAAAAATTGTAACCTGGTTATATATGGATACTCCCCCCTAGTTTGTTTATATCTGTTCCTCAGAAGCCCTGATGCATGCTGAACAAAGTTAGAAATAAAATAGGCATTGTAGATGTACATGAGTGAGTTGTTTATTCTTTTCATTTCTGGTGTTCCAGAGACCAGGTTAAATTGCAGATGTGTTCTTTCTAGGAATGTAAATGTGATCAATTACAGGGCTCCTCTCCCTCTTTTGTTCTGGCACACTGGCTGTTCCACCTTCTCCTGCTTCTTGTTAGACATAATAAATAGGGCTATTCAGAATTCACCACAAGAAGGGGTCAGCGTAACAGACAAATTGACAAATCCAACAAGTGACTTGAATATTAATTTTTACTATAATAGTATAATGTATCACACAATAGTTTTTATTCTTGCTTGTTTTTGTCCTCTTTTTCTTCTCTTGTTCTCATTTAGTAAGCTCAGGCCTCAAGAAGCAGCAGGATGGGCCAACAGAGATAGCAGGGACCCAGGGACTTGAGAGGTACACAGAGGCAGAACATGAACTGAAGGGCAGAATGTACAATAGAAAAAAAGGAGAGGTTCATATTCTATTGGTTTCAGAGAGAGCTGGCATCAGGAACTTGGCAAAAGTTCAGGGTGCAGGGTCAGAAGTTCACTAGGGAAGAGTAAGAGTCAAAGCTAGAGACGCAGTCAGGAGCCACACCATGAAGGGCCTTATACCTCATGACAAGCAGTCTATGCTTTATCTTGATTTCAGAAGGGCATTCATGCCTTCACCTCCATCTCTTCTTCTACCATCCCTAAAAAATAGTTGCCATTGAGTTGACTCTAACTCATGGTAACCGCATGTGTGTCAGAGTAGAACTGAGCTCCATAGGGTTTTCAGTGATTGAGTTTGGGGAAGTAGATCACCAGGCTTTTCTCTGGTTAGACTCAAACCTTCAACCTTTCAGTTAGCAGCCAACCATGTTAACCATTTCCACCATCCAAGGACTCCTCTAGACACCCCCCATCCAGCTGATAATCAATTCGCATCTACTATAGTCTCCTAAATGGGTATCTTACCTTCATTCTCGCTGTATCGCAAGCCCCCAATTCTAATCCATTCCTCACAGAGTAGCCACAGGGTACATTGAGTCACTTCTCTGCTAGGTGTTTTTCAAAGACTTCCCAGTGCAGTAAAAATGAAACCTACACTTCTTACTACTTGGCCCATAAATCCATATGCTATGGCCTGATCCACCTTCCAAGCTCCCTGACCACCACTCTCCCTCTTGCTTACACAATGGCCTCCTTTTGTTCCTCTACCGTGTCAAGTTGTTTACTACCTTGAATCATTTTTCATCAAACATTTCCTCTGATGAAATGTCTTTCTACCCCCTTCCTCCGCCCTCAAGACTGCTAACCCAAAACCCGATGCTGTCGAGTTGATTCCGACTCATAGCGACCCTATAAGCTCCTTTTAATTCTTTGGATTTCAGCCAACATAATAGTGCCTCAAAAGAGACCTTTCCTGATCAGTTCAGCTAAAGTAGCTGCTTCCTCAACCTACTTTCTATAATATCATCTTGTTTATTTCCTTCATAGCTTGTAACCCCATCCAAGACTTATTGTGTTTATCTATTTATTTTACATGCCTATTATTGTCTCCCTGTATTAGTTTTCTATTGCTATGTAACAAACTACAGAAATATATCAGCTTCAAACACCACATATTCATTATCTCACAGTTTCTGTGGGTCAGAAGTCTAGGAATAGCTTAGCTGGACTTTGCAAGGCTGCAATCAAGTTCTGGGTTCTCACCTGAAATCTGACAGGTGACGGGTTCATATCCAAGCTCTCTCAGGTTGTTGGCAGAATTCACTTCCTCACAACTATAAGACTGAGGGCTCAGCTTCTTGCTGACTGTCAATTAGAAGCTGTCCTTAGCTCCTTGCCACATGAGCCTCTGAATCTAGGCAGTTACTCTTTCAATTCCAGTAAGGGAGACAGCCTCTAGAATGAGGCTACTACTAGCAAGACAGAATTTTATATAACATAATCACGGGAATGCCACCCATCATCTTTGCCACATTTTCTTGTTTAGAAGCAAGTCACAGGTCCTGTCACACTCAGGGGAAGGGGATAATACAAAATGTTGAACACCGGGAGGTGAAAATAATAAGAATCACCTTAAAGTCTGTCTACATAGTCTGCCCTGTGGCCCCCAGTGATTTACATCCCCTACATGCAAAATACATTATCTCCCTCCCACGGTTTCTATTATAGTACCCTACTATAACATCCTATTATAGCAATATCTCAAAGTCTTAAATCTCATCATCTAAATCAGGTCCAGGTAAGGATGAGATTCCTGGGTGTAATCCATTAAGTACAGCTTCTGGGTCCATCTGTAGACCTGTGAAATTATAGAGGCAAGTTATCCGGCCCCAACACTCCCAAACTAGAATATCTGTTCTGTGTAAATAGAGACTATCTGCTTTATCTTCAGAACAGGCACTATGTGTAACTCACAGTACATGCTTAATAAATACTGCTGAATAATCAATATATAAGTGATATCTCAGCAGAGACTGATCCTGAGGTTTGACAAGAATCCAGACCAAGGTAATGGGCCTCAAAGGCTGACCTCCTATTCAAGGAAAACTAGCTTACTGGGTAGAAAAGAAGCAAATAATTAGAACTATAGAACAATAGTTTGAACAGAAAGAAAGAGAGAGAGTGCAGGATCACAGTATATGGTCAGAACAAGACCAGCAACAAAGAGGATGCCACTGAACCTGATCCTTCTGTTATTTCATTAATTCACTCAATATATATGTATAAAGGCATATTTTAATGCTCCCTGGGTGGTGCAAACAATTAGTGCTCACAGCTGCTAACAGAAGGTTGGAGGTTTGAGTCCACTCAAATGTGTCTTGGAAGTAAGGTCTGGTGATGTTCTTGTGAAAAATCTGCCATTCGAAACCCTGTGGATCACAGTTCTGACAAATATGGGGTCACCATGAATCAGAATCAATCCAAAAGCAATTGGTTTTATTATAATGCTAAAAATTATGGCACAAAGACACAATAGCAAATAAGATATAGTCCTTGTCTTCAAAGAGCTTTCAGTCTATTGAGAGAGACTCAATATCAGATGATAAATACTAAAATGAATAAACAGAAGTCGAATGAAAACACATGAGAAAAATAACTACCCTCATATGAGACAGAGAAATTATCTGAGGAATGTGACCTCTAAACTTAGCCTTGATGATCAAGTAAGAGTAAACCCAGCAATTGTGATGAGGGTTGTGATGCAGAAGGGAAGAGAAAACAATGTTCCAGGAAGAAGAGAAAAATGCAGGCTCAAAATTCCAGTTCAAGGAGAGTATGGCACATTCAGGGAGGTAAAAGAAGGCCTGGAGTGTACAGTTAGAAGAGGGAAATTGCTGGAAAATGAGGCTGGAGACTTAGTAAAAAGGGACTAGATGATGATATGAAATTTGGCCTTCATTCTTAGGTCAGTACAGGGCCATTAAAGACTTACAAGTAAGACTTTTTTTTTTTTTTTTAAATCATACATATGATTTAGAAAGATCACTCAGACTTCATTGTGGAAGGTGGACTGGATTGAGAAAGACCTGAAGGCTGAGACACCAGTTAGAAGTTGTCATTGGAGTATGGCCCCCGGACACCCTTTCAGCTCAATAATGAGGTCACTGCTGAGGTTCACCCTTCAGCCAAAGATTAGACAGGCCCATAAAAAAAAAAAAAAGTGATACTAAAGGGGCACACCAGCCCAGGGGCAAGGACTAGAAGGCAGGAGGGAACAGGAAAGCTGTAAATAGGGAACCCATGGTTGAGAAGGGATACTGCTGACATGTAACGTGGTTGTTAACCAATGTCATAAAATAATATGTGTACTGTTTAACAAGAAACTAGTTTGTTCTGCAAACCTAAAGTACAATTTTAAAAAAAAAACTCAAATTCTTAAAAAGGCGAGGCTAACTGGACCAGTTGAGACCAGAGTACTCCCTGAGACTACTGCCCTGAGAAGCTCTTTAAACCTTGAACCGAAACTATCCCGAGATCACCTTTTAGCAAAATAGAGTGTCACAAAAAAAGGGTATTACCCATAAGATCAGTGCTTTACTAAAAAACCATCTGTATGAGACCAAAAGGTCAACATTTATTGTAAAGCAAAGATAAGGAGGTGGCAGGAAAACTAGAGTACTGTTCTGGACAACCAGAACACAATTAAAGAGAATGTGGACACATTATAAAAAATACAGCTAATGTCACTGAGCAATTTGTGTGGAAATTGTCAAATAGGAGCCTAGCTTGCTATGTAAACTTTCACCAAAGACACAATAAAATATTATCAAAAAAAAAAAAAGAAGAAGTTGTCATTAGAATCCAAAAAGGAAATGGAAGAAGCTGGTAAGTCAGAGGCAAAGACAACAGAGGAAAGAGTCTAGCTATACTGGGGAAATAAGTGGATAGGTGTAGTTGTTTATTGGTTAAATTTGAGGGTGAGAGAGAGAGAAGAGATATGGATGACTTACAGTTATCTGTTTTGAAAAACTGGATGGATTGGGTACCATTCACTGAGGTGGCAAACAAACAAGAGAAACAAGTTGGAGGCCAGATTGCATGGAGGTGAGCCATGCTGGAATATTTTAGTGTTCACTTACCTCTGGAACCTTCAAGTGGAGAGGCCTAGAATAGGCAGTTAGATATACATGGCTCTGGAGCTCAAGGACTAATAAATGACTGAAAATGGAACAATGATATGTGGTTGTTGCTAGCTATAAATTCAGAGGGATACAGGGATAGAAATCCAGCAAATAGTTTCTTAAATATTTCTCCCAAATTTTTCTTATTTACTCCTTTTCTGCATTATAGTATGTAGAACATCAATATAGACTTCTAGTTAGACATTAAAAATTGTGTTTTTCTCTGCTCCCAATGGGCACAATGCTAAAATGTCAATACTGTATAAAATGAGCATAAACCCGTAAGAACAAAAGAAAAAATAAATAGGGACACCAGTAAGTGAAAAATATCAACAAATATTAATATGTGGAAAGCAAACAGAGGGATAGCAAATAACTTAGTAGAGAAAAGAAAGTTGAAACCTACAAGCTTACCCAAACCAAAAAACCAAACCCACTGCCATGAAGTTGGTTCCGACTCATAGTGACCCTACAGGACAGAGTAGAACTGCTCAATAGGATTTCCAAGGCTGTAAATCTTTATGGAAGCAGACTCCCACATCTTTCTCCCACGGAGCGCCTGGTGAGTTTGAACCATTGACCTTTGGGTTAGCAAGCGAGCACTCAGTGGAGGACAATGCTGAAAAGCAGCCTTTTCCCCTTAGCTTCCTGGAAAAACTTGAGACTTGAGACATCAGACATATCAATTGGTTGGCCATAGTAAGGGCTGGGAAAAGGTCATAAAATCTGCAGACCTCCATTGCCATATCACTTTTCCCACCCTGCAAAGCCAGGTTAATATCCCCTTTCCAAGCACTTCAGAAAGCCAGATGTTTGGCCTCTAAGAAACTGATAGAGAGAGATTCTGGAATGTAAACAGTGAGCACAAGGGTGCTGAAAAGAAAACAAGACTGAGTTGAAATATAGATTTCTAAATACCCAGAACCCAGTGCCGTCAAGTCGAAAATAGTGGGTTTTAAATAGTACTTTGTTATAAATGTTCCAGAACCCTTTTATTTTTTAAGAAATAATAATTGTATAAAAATTAATTTTTCTTAATAAAAAAGTATCAAATCATTCAGGAAATATCCTTATGTAATTTTTTTCTTCATTTTTTAAGAAAAAAGAAATATATAAGATATCCAGGTTTTGTGTTAATGGCTTTTCCAATATACCTTGGAGCAATGTTTTTCTCTTTGCTGGTGTTTTAAGGCAAGGGAAACAAGGCGTTAAAGTTGGAATCAGTATCTGTATGACAAAGTCTCCTGCCTATTTTAGGAACAGCCATTGTTTAAAAGGTCAGCAAAGACTTGAGTCCTAAGTCCCCTAGAAAATATGTTCTTATGGACTTAATATCTTTAGTATTGTTTCTCTCGGGAATATGGATAAACACAATTTTTCACGCCTACCTGGAAATCTACATTGAAGTTCTACATATTATCTTCTTGAGTTCCTTATCTCTCTAGTAGAAGAGGAAACCCTGGTGGCCTGGTGGTTAAGAGTTACAGCTGCTAACCAAAAGATCAGTGGTTCAAATTCACCAGGCACTCCTTGGAAACCCAATGGGGCAGTTCTACTCTGTCTTATAGGGTCACTAGAAGATTCTCTCAATGAAAGGGTCTGAGTAGTTCTTCAGACCTGCAGGTGTTGTCTGGGAAGGCTGGCACAGAACAGGACACCATTCCTGCTCTTCTATGTTGGCTGTACTTACCCTCCCTCAGCTGTCAGAGCCCCTACTGCATGGCCTCTCTCTGACTCTCTGTGCATTGTCTAGAGAGCTCTGCTCCATTGGTTTGTGATGCCAAAGCCTGCCAGATCCCTATTTTCTCAATACTACCTCAGAGGCTCAGAGGCTCAGATTATGAAAAATATCTCTTTGCCTTTACCATCCCACCTGGCTTCCAAGTGGCCCAACCAATATGTCCAATTCCAAATGTTCCATCCCTTTGCTTCTCTTTTCCTAATTCAAATCTTTTGACTCTTCTCTGGTGTCATGGGACAGAGTTCAATCTCCACTATTAGCTCTGTGTCCTTGGCCAAATCACCCACCATTCTTGTATCTTCCCTATTCCCACACTTCAGAGAGAAGCCCCATTTTTTATATTGTAGAATTCCAACTCCCATTCCTCTTTTCTTTTTTGCTCAAATATATATTTTCTTGGCCATCTCCCAATTATTTCTTCACCTATCTTCTTAGAGTTGTTTGTTTGTTTCATTATTTTCCTTTACCTCAAGTGATCCTACTGGCTGCTTATTTCAGTTTCTTTCCTATTCCTATTATATGCTTCTGAAATTACACGCTCATGAAAAACACACACACAGAAGTGCTCATTCCCGGATAGCAGTTTTACTGTTACCATAGAGACATATCAGTTTCCTATCAAGTGAGGGAGATGAATCATGGCTCATGAATATTTACTTCATTTTATATTTGATTATTCCATTTTTAACATCTGTGGCAAAAATGGATATTGTGTTTCCAATATCTTTTCAGTTCAACTTTTTTCTCTTAAAGATAGCATTTCATCCTTACTCAAAAAAAAAAGGGAAAGAAAAGAGAAAACACAATGAAAGTATCTAATGCTATTTGGGCAATCATCCTGAAAATTTAGTTTCTAAATAAGTGGACAAAGAGTTAATATGTATACATTTTTGGTGTACCATTGAGTATTGTTCTACCCCGTATATTTATTAACCAATATGTTCACCTTTAGAGTTACGCATTATTATTAAGGATTCTTCTAGTGAACTACAAAGTTTGCTTGCCTATTGTCTTCCTAGCACAACTCCTACAATACATGTAAATGTAGAAATTTAGAAAATATCATTCAATCAGAGTATTTCAATTACATTCCCGAGGGTGATTCAATGGTTCTTACACTCCTTTACATTTCTGGATCATTTTCAGTTTTTGAAGCACTTTCACATATGTGACAGGGTATGAGCATTCAACCTACTTTATTACAAAAGCAACTGGGTTTCTCATTTTTCCTTTCTGTGCTATATCAGAAAGATAGAATACACATACTTCCCCACACCTCCCAGAAGTGTTGGAAGTTTGAGATTTTCCTGACTTCAAAGAAATGAAGCCAGTTTTTGTTTGCTACTAATTCTGACTTGGAGTTTAAAAGACCATCAAGCCTTTCATAACAGCATATGAACACAGAGAACTTGGGGAGAAGGGGAAGTTTATTTGAAAATATGTAGAGAATCCAGTGAAGGGATCAGAGAACAGGAGCAAATTTCTTTGGTAATCAGATGGGGCGTTGGGAGTCTGACAAGAAACAATGGCCTTAGCCTGAAAAGAAGTAGGTAAATGACCCAGCCAAGGACCACAAGTAAAGGTTGAGGTGTAGAAAGGGACTGCAAAGGCAACAGGCAACTATTGACTGCCTACCAGGAGTAATGACATTACATGGTCCTAGGTGAACATACCCAAACCCAATACCCTGGAATATCCATAGGCCCAAAGAATGCCTCCTAGGATAGCTAGAAGATGGTAGTGAGGAAGCTTCCTTAACAATATTTTGAGGGATAAATTAAGTTCCAGGCCCTTGCATTGGGCCAGACTCTCCGGGTTTGCGACACCCTGTTGACCACCTATTATCTCACTGAGCCTTCCCAGAGCATAGCAAACGGGGTTGAACAGGCCTTTGTTGTTCTCCTTTCTATAGGTGAAGTCATATGACAACACAGTTGGGAGCTTGGATTCTCAGGTCAAGGAGAGTTGGACTCTGATTCTATGTCTTCTCCCTTGTAAGTTGTGTATTAAACAAGCCATATTTTATTTCTCTAGTCCTCTAATTGCCCGTATGGGGGAAAATGTAATAGTGCCTACATTACAGTTTTGCTGCAATGATTAATTGAGCTAATGTAACTAAAAAAGGTAAAAGAGAGACCATATAATCCTACTCAATAAGTGTGAGCTATTGTTACAGTTAGCTAAAGTACAAAGAGGTCAAGTGAGTTGTCTAAGGTAATGTGACTCATTAGTTACAGCAGCAGGGGTCTTTCCCACATTGCTTCTGCGCCATCAACAGAGCATTCCTCTTGGGAGTTGACAGCATCCCTGGAGAGCCTCCCTTGGGCTCTATCAACCTAAGATACCTAGAAGGGACACTTGATTTGCTTATGCTTTTTCTCACTCAGGCCCAATCAAGTAAGCTGATTGTATGTTCTGCCATTTCTTCCACAACCAATCTATCCTTCATAATGCGTATGCATAGGAGAAACAGACCTATTAAAACTGCTCAATCTTCCCACAAACTTGCTTATCAGGAATTTTATAAATCACAGCTTCCTGTGTGACCAATGTTCAGCAGCTGAACTCCACTAGTCCCTGCGAACATTACATGTTCATTTCTGCCTTCACGGCTAGGGCAACCAATGCCTTGTTTTGCCTTGAATGGCTCCATCTTATGCCTGTCTTCTCAGTGTAATTATAAGTAGCACCCCTTTCACTCTCAAGAGTATCGTGGATTGGGCAATAAATGATATAATCAGCCTGTCATGGCTCCCCAGTCTGAAAGTCCTTCTCTGCTCCTCTCCCTTCAGCTAATTCTGCAAATTATTTGTGATGCAACTCAATTCTACCACTGTATGAACTTTTCCTGACTATTCCCTATGTGACGATTTTTCTTTATCTGGGTCGTTCACTGGGCATCGCCAGATTTTGTTGTGTATCATATGTATTTTTGTCTTATATTCTTATTGAATTTTTGTATTTAAATTATGATCTTTGTATATTGCTTTGTCCATCCCAAATGAGCTGTAAGATTCTTAATAATAAAGACTATATAAAATACTTCTTCAAACCCATCCTCCATCCAGATTACAGGGTTAATTTATAACATAATATAAAGAATTAAACTTTGGAAATGAACAGGCCAGCCATTTAATAGACTGAGAAGTTTAAAGCTTTCTGAGGACCACTTTTCTCTGACATTGTATGGGTTTAAAAATACATTTATGTATCAATAAATACTTAGCTAAATCTTGCCTCATCTATGAATGAGAAAAATTCCTCTGGAAGAGCCCTATCTTTTTATTTTTCTTACAAATCAAAGGTTTATTACTTGAAAATACCAGTATGTGATCTCATCCTCCATTTAAACATCTCAAAATCTCCTTTGACATAAATTCCTGCTCCTTTGATATAAATTACCACTTTAATCTCTCTACATCATCCAATTGCTCATTAATCCTTATGAATTCTACCTCTGAAAAATGTTTCAACACTCTCGTTCTCCTTTCGCATTGCCATGGCCTTCATTCAGACTCTTCATCTTCTTTTCAATAGTTCACTACATAAATATCCTAACTAGTCTTCCTGTGTTTGGTTCTTTCACCATCATCAAACAGTCTTCACACTACTTATTAATGTGTTTTTCAAAAAGTTACATACAATTTTGCTGCTCTATGCAAAAACCTTAGACAACATTCCATAAACTATAGGAAAAATTCCAAATTCCTATGTCTAGCCTGGTAGAAAACTGCATCAGTCAAGACCAGTTGAGTAACAAGTGGAAAAAAAACACACTGAAGTTTCCTTTTGCAAGATATATATTGCTCAGATAATTGAAAAGTCTAAGGGGTATAATTTCTTCAGGCACAGCCTGATCAACAGGTTCCGATGGCATTGCCAAATTTGGTCTCTCTTTGTCTCTCAAGTTTTGCTTTACTCTGAGTTAGCATTATTTAAGGATCTACATGGTTGCCAATTAGTTTGTGTTGAAAATAGAATGTATGCGTATTTCAATAGTTCAAACAAAAATCCTAGGCCTTTTATGATCACCTGTTTTTCACCGAACCAAAGACTATTAGAAAATGTAATTTTTTAATTGTCCAGTCTTGAGACATATAATGACTGGCTGGCCCTGGGGCCTGGGGATGGATACAACACCCTCAGAAGCATATGGACTGAGAGCAAGGAAGGAGTTTGTTCAGGAGAATAAAGTTGAGGTAGTTACATCAAAAGATAAAACCAGTCTAAGGAACAGCAGAAGTCTAGCATCTGTGAACTTTCAATATGGAACCTTCCAGGGCTTTCTCCCAGAGCAGAGCTCATTATTATGGAGAAACTGCTGGGAGTGGAATCAAAATTAAGCAGGATAGGGAAATCCCACTGTTATATTACCTATTCTCAGAAATGACATCTCAACACTTTTCCATACTCTTTTTGTTGGAAGCAAATCACTAGTCCAGCCCACACTCAAGGGGAGGAGGTTACCAATACCAGGAGGTGGCATCATTGGCAACAACTTTAGAATCTACCAATTACAGAGTCTGTTCTACACTGGAAAAGGAAAGACAGGAAAAATTTCTTAGACAAGCTCAGCATCACCTAGGCCTTGAAACATGGGTAGGTTTTCACCAGGCAGACCATAATGGAAAGGACATTCTGAACAGAAAATGCAGCACAAGCAAAGACAGGCATCTTTAAGGACCTGCTTCCCTTCTGGGTTGCTTTTAAGATTTTCTACTTATCTTTTGTTTTCAGCAGTTATACCATTACGTGATTAGCAGCTTTTGGCCCCCCTCCCCACTCGAGTTTGACATTCTCCAGCCAGTCTTTGTTTAAACAACGACTAGTGTCTAATTATAATGGCAAGGTCAAATACGTTTAATTCTCATCAATGAGAACTGTTTCAAACTCAAATCATGGACTGACAAGAAGTATTCATTGCATGATTCTTACATCCCTTCCTCTAACACTTGTTTGGAGTGAAATAATAATTTCATAATATAATTTGGAATAAATAAGGATCTTTTTGTCATAAATTTTTAAAGTAACAGAAAACAAATAGAAAAAAAATTCTAGGATTACAGACTACCTGCAAACTACAGATTGAGGATCCATGATGTAATTGGACATGCACATGGCACAGTGGCAAAGGGAAAAAACTCTCATCAGCAACTTAGAAAGGAATTTCACTTGTAATAGAGGCATTATGTCAAGAATTTAAATCTATGTTGAGAGTTTAATATCTGACATTAGTATTTTCCTTCTCTATACTCCTTTAGCTTTTTGCTTGTAACCATACTGAAACATTTATTACAGTCCGCCTTACGTTAGAGTTGTCAATGAATATGCCTTTCTCTCCCACTAGATAACGAGCCTTGGAGTAAAGAAGTCTTGCCTTATTTGACTTTCTATCTCTGTGTAAGCATTATGCTTTACACAGAGAAGGCAAAAGTGAATGCTGAGGACTTGAATTTAAATGGAGACATTGAAAATGTAGATGATATGAAGGTAATTCAGGAAAACTTGCTCTTGGTATCAGTATGATATCACATAATATAAGAGTAGCTTTAAACTTAAATCAGTGAAACCCATCTAACACTCCAAGACTAAAAGATATTCAGTTACTATACATTTTGACTGTAAGGGAATTATTCTCAACAAATCCACTAATTATTTACTAAATTAAATGCACTGATAAACCAGACCCCATATATTGTAGTAACTGAGCATCTATTCTTGTATTATTTTCTGATTATTAATTATGGCAACTTTTAAATTTTCTTCTTTAAATTAACACTTATTAGTTGCTGAACTCTATATTAGGTGGTTTTCATGTATTATCTAATATAATTCCTCTAATCTTATATCCACTGATTGAGGAGGGTGGTATTACCCTAGGGATGAAGAAATACAAGTTTCATGAGCTTAAATAACTTTGTCAAGGTTACTCAGCTAATGAGCAGCAAAGCCAGGATTGGAAGCCATGTGCCCTCCTTTCATCCCTTTTCCCAAAATTGGACTAATCTTCTACCTGATCATTTCAATATTTATTAATAAAATTAATAATTTTCCATCCCTCATATTACAGTTAAGTGGCCATCATTTGAATGGAAAAAAAAGTGCATTTTATATGAAAGATATTTAACATAGTCATTATTCTCAAAGTCAGGAGAGGTAACGAAATGTTAAGAACAGAAATAGACATGAGTTATTCCTGCCACTTTAGGCAAAGCATTTACATTATCTGGGCATCAGTTCCTGTATCCATGAATGTTCACCTATATTTCAGGGTTATCATAAAATTTTTCATAAAATTTATGTAACCATTGTGAAAGCAGTGGTCTTGTGCCCCAAATCCCCTTATTTTCCTCTATTTTTTCTATAACACTTAACACCTTGTAACGTTATACATGGTGTAAATTTATAAGCTCAATAATTAAAACAGGTTGTAAGCTCCAAAATGGCAAAGAAACGATTTTTTCACTGACATATCACAAATATCTAGTATAGGTTCTGGTAAGTGGTAGAAACCTAGGCTTCTAGACATACATGATACATGGCATAAGTTGAGAATAGACAGAACTTTTTTAACTTCCAGCAATAATGACCTAAGTAATTCAAACCAGTCACTCCGCTGAGGAAAACTAGAGAAAAGTTTTTGGAGAGTTTATTTGAAAATATTGGAGAAAATATTTCTTTAAATCTTTGTGATGTTGCCCGGCTACAACCAATGACTGCCCTGACAGGGAACACAACAGAGAACCCTGAGGGAGCAGGACAGCAATGGGATGCGGACCTCAAATTCTGGTAAAAAGACCAGACTTAATGGTCTGACTGAGACTGGAAGGACCCCAGTGTTCATGGTCCCCAGACCTTCTGTTAACCCGAGACAGGAACCATTCCCAAAGCCAACTCTTCAGACAGGAATTGGACTGGACTATGGGATAGAAAATGATATTGGTGAAGACTGAGCTTCTTGGATCAAGTAGACACATGAGACTACATGGGCAGCTCCTGTCTGGAGGGGCAATGAGAGGGCAGAGGGGGTCAGAAGCTGGCTGAATGGACATGAAAATAGAGAATGGAGGGAAGGAGTGTGCTTCCTATTAAGGGGAGAGTGACTAGGAGTATATAGCAAAAAGGTATACATAAGTTTTTGTATGAGAGTCTGACTTGATTTGTAAACTTTCACTTAAAGCACTATAAAAATTAAAAAAAAAATCTTTGTGATGTCATAGAAAAGATGACAAAATAGTAAAGAATCGCTAGACGAATGCCCAAGGCCAAAGAGGGCCCATATTATAGGTGCTTTTGCTGATTGTGGAAGGTGCTGCTAAACGAAAGAAAGGCTAAGCACTACTTTTGACAGGCTTGTTGAGCTAGTGCAACGGGGACTGGAGTACAGGGCCCACCCAGGAAGTGGGATGCTGGTGGATCTCCCACCTTTGGACTGAGTTTTCTGAAGGCTTCACTCTTAGACCAGGGGCTAATGGGAAGTAGACAGGTCTTTGCAGCAAATGCAGCTTTGTTCAGATCATGTCAATTCCAGAAAATATATAAATTCATCCATGATTTCTAGTATCCCAAGGCACCTAGCAAAAGCAAACATAAATCCTTTCTGAATAAAAGTGTATCTGTAAATAACTTTACAAATACAATATTTAAAAAAAAGTAACCAGATACATTAGGAAGCAAAACTGCCTGAATGAAAATGAACAGAAACAATAAATAATAGAAATAGATCAAAAACGACTATAGCTGTTAAAGTTCTCAGGCGTAGAGAAAAAAGAAAGGAAATTGAGAAGGTAGGAGACAGACAGAAACGAGTGATACGGCATAAAATAAATGTAATTGAAGTCCCAGAGAGAAAGGAGGAAAAAAAAAAAAGTAGAAACAATATTACATGATACGACATTCTAAAATTTATGAAAAACATTAATTCAAAGATTTAAAAAAAAAGCCCTATAAATCCCAAGAAGAATGAATTAAAAGAAATTTGTACCTAATCGCAAAACAGTATAACTGCTAAAAACAAAAGATAAGTAGAAAATCTTAAAAGCAGCTGGGGTATGAGGGAGGACAAGAGGCAAAGATACTACCTTCAAAGGATCAAGAGTTGACCTTTCAATAGAAAAAATGGAAACCAGAAGACAATTAAGTGACAGTTTCAAGTGAAAGAGCCTGAAAGAACACAGAAATCTAAGAAGTCCGTAGGTCACACAAACGGTTTGCACTCGATTGCTAAGAGCAGTGGAAGAAAGAAGTCTTTTCAGTATATGGCGCTGGAACAATGGACTACCCATCTAGTAAAAAAGTGAACCTTGACATCTACTTCACACTGTTCCCCAAAATAAAATAAAAAAAAATCAACTCAAGGTGGATTGTAATTCTGTATGTGAAAGGCAGAACATTAAAATTTCTAGATGATACAGAAGAATATTTTCATGACTTTGGGGTAAGGAAACTCTCCTTAAACATAATATGAAAGCTTCAGCAATAAAGGAAAAGACTGATAATTTAGGTTCTATCGAGAGGCACTATTAAGAGAATAAAAAGACAAGCTACAGAATGGGAGAAAATATTTTCAGTACCTATAACTATGAAAGGTTTGTATCTAGAATATGTAAAGAATATTACAGAGCAATAATAAAAATATAATCCAATTTAAAAATAGGGCAGAAGACTGGAGTAGGCATGTCATAAACTAGGGTATCTAAATCGCTCCCTGGAAACTCTATGGGGCACTTCTACTCCGTCCTACAGGGTCGCTATGAGTCAGAATCGACTCGACGGCACTGAGTTTGGTTTGGTTTTTTTTGTTTGTTTGTTTGTTTAAATGGCCAATAAACATATGAGAATACTTTGAAAATCATTAATCATCACAGAAATGCAAATTAAAACCACAATGAGATATTAACTACACACCTACTAGAATGTCTAAAATTCAAAGAATCAAGGATTGGTGACGATATGAAACAATGCAAAGACTTATACTGCTGGTGGGAATGTAAATCTGTACAAGCTCTTTGAAAAAGAGTTCAGAATCTTCTACTAAAGTTCAAGATTAAATATCCTATGCCCCATGAATTCCACTTCTAGGTATATACACAGAAGTAAGAGCACATATGCATCAAAAGTTAGGTACAAGGATGTTCACAGAAGCATTCTTCGTAATAGTCAAAATGTTGAAAAGAGCACAACAACACTGTTGTTGTTAGGTGCCATCAAGTTGGTTTCCATTCATAGTGACTAAGTACAACAGAACAGAACACTTCCTGGTTCTGTGCCATCCTCACAATTCTTGTTATGCTTGAGCCCACTGTTGCAGCCACTGTGTCAATCCATCTCATTGAGGAAATTCCTGTTTTTCGCTGACCCTCTGCTTTACCAAGCATGATGTCCTTCTCCAGGAACTGGTCCCTCCTGATAACATGTCCAAAGTACGTGAAATGAAGTATCTCCATCCTCACTGCTAAGGAGCATTCTAGCTGTACTTCTTCTAAGACAGACTTGTTCCTTCTTCTGGCAGCCCGTTGTATATTAAATATTCTTAGCCAAAACCATAATTCTAAGGCATCAATTCTTTGGTCTTCCTTATTCATTGTCCAGCTTTCACATGCTTTTTTGAGGCTATTGAAAACACCTTGGCTTGGGTCAGGTGCACCTTAGTCCTTAGAGTAACATCTTTACTTTTTAACACTTTAAAGAGGTCTTCTGCAGCAGATTTGCCCAATGCAATGTGTTTGATTTCTTGACTTCTGCTTCCTTTGAGTGTTGACTGTGGATCTAAGTAAAAAGAAATCCTTGACAACTTCAATATTTTCTCTGTTTACTATAATGTTGTTTATGGTTCCAGTTGTAAAGATTTTTGCTTCTTTATGTTGAAGTGAAATCCATACTGAAGGTTGTGGTCTTTGATCTCTATCAGTAAGTGCTTTAAGTCCTCTTCACTTCAGCAAGCAGTGTTGTATGATCTGCATATCGAAGGTCATTAATGAGTTTTCCTCCAATCCTGATGCCATGTTCTTCTTCACATAGTCCAGCTTCTCGGGTTATTTGCTCAGCATATGGTTTGAATAAGTATGGTGAAAGAATACAACCCTAATGCACATCTTTCCTGACTTTAAACAATGCAGTATCCCCTTGTTCTGTTTGAACGACTGCCTCATGG
This sequence comes from Elephas maximus indicus, assembly GCF_024166365.1. Lineage (NCBI taxonomy): Eukaryota > Metazoa > Chordata > Mammalia > Proboscidea > Elephantidae > Elephas > Elephas maximus. Next base: position 52,367,939 of record NC_064833.1, on the reverse strand, counting down.
TCTATGTACAAGTTTCTCATGAGCACAGTTCTGGAATTTGCATTCTTCACAATGTTATCCATAATTTGTCATGATCCACACAGTAAAATGCCTTTGCTTAATCAATAAAACACAGGTAAACCTCTTTCTGGTATTTTCTGCTTTCAGCCAAAATCCATCTGACATCAGCAATGATATCCCTCATTCCATGTCCTCTTCTGAACCCTGCTTGAATTTCTGGCAGTTCCTTGTCAATGTACTGCTGCAACCACTTTTGAATGATCTTCAGCAAAATTTTACTTGTGTGTGATATTAATGATATTGTTCGATAATTTATGTATTTGGTTAGATCATTTTTCTTTGGAATGGGTACAAAATATGGATCTCTACCAGTTGGTTGGCCAGGTAGCTGCTTTCTAAATTTCTTGGCATAGAAGGGTTAGCACTTTCAGAACTGCAACTTTTTGTTGAAACATCTCAATTCCTGGAGGTTTGTTTACCACCAACACTTTCATTGCAGCTTGAACCTCTTTCTTCAGTACCATTGGTTCTTGATCATAAGCTACCTCCTGAAATGGCTTCATGTCAACCACTTTTCTTTAGTAGAGTGACTCTTCCATCTTCTTTTGATGCTTCCTGCATTGTTCAATATTTTCCCTGTAGAATCATGCAATATTGCAACTCAAGGCTTAAATTTGTTCTTCAGTTCTTTCAACTTCAGAAATGCCGAACATGTTCTACCCTTCTGGTTTTCTATTTACAGGTCTTTGCACTTGTCTTTATAATACTTTACTCTGTATTCTCAAGCCACCCTTTGTAATCTTCTGTTCAGAGGTTTTACCTCATCATTTCTTCAGTTCCCTTTAGCTACTCTACATTCAAAAGCAAGTTTCAGAGTCTCTTCGGACATCCATTTTGGTCTTTTCTTTCTTTTCTGCCTTTTTAATGACCTCTTGTTCTTCATGTATGGTGTCCTTGATGTCATTCCACAACTTCTCTGGCCTTTGGTAATTAGTGTTCAATGCACCCAATCTATCCTTGAGATGGTTTCTAAATTCAGGGGAAATACACTCAAGGTCATACTTTGGTGCTTGAGGACCTATTCTAATTTGCTTCAGCTTCAGCTTGAACTTGCATATGAGCAATTGATGGTCTGGTCCACAGCCGGCCCCTGGCCTTATTCTGACTGTGTGATATTGAGCTTTTCCGTCATTTCTTTCCACAGATGTAGTCAATTTGATTACTGTGTATTCCATCTGGCCAGGTTCACATGTCTAAATCTTTGTTTATGTTAATGAAAAAGTATTTGCAGTGAATAAGTTGTTGGTCTTGCAAAATTCTATCATGGAATCTCCAGCGTCGGTTCTATTACCAAAGCTGTATTTTTCAGCTAGGATGTTAATCTTTACGCATTCCACGTCAACAAACTGACAGATGGGTGGTGACAAGGTTAAAATGCACAAATTACATTATATGTATTCAAAAAACTGTTTACAGCAATGAAAATAAACAACTGCAATGACATGTAACATGTAATTTGTGGATAAATCTCACAAATATGTTGCACAAAACAAGCCAGACACAAAATTCTATGTATTATTCCATTTATATAAAATTTCAAAGTAAAATAGGCAAATGTAAACCATGGGTGGGAAAATTGTGCAAAGAAGCTTGGAGGAAACTGTTACTAATTTCAAGATGACGTTTACCTTTTGGGGAATGGAGGGAACAGTGATCAGGATAGGAACTTCTGGGTGCTGGTATTTTTCTACTTCTTGACTTGGGTGATGGTTACATGGTGTTTTGTGGTAAATCGTTTATCAGTATATTTTTCTTTCTTTGGTTTGCCCTTTTCTCTATGTCCATATTTTACCATAACAAAAGTTTCATAAAAATATGAACTTCATGACGGTAAATATCCCTTAGAAGAGAAGGGAATAGCAACAAGCAAGACAGCAAAGAGGCTTCAAGTATATCTGTAACGCTTTATTTCTTAAGAGGAATCTAAATAAATAATGTCAAAATGTGAACAGGCTAAGCCTCTGAAATCTGAAGGACCTTAATCATTCTTTGCACATTTGTATAATCAAAAAAACTTGTTGCTGTCCAGTCAATTCTGATTCACATCAACCCTATAGGACAGAGTAGAACTGCCCCATAGAGTTTCCAAGGAACAGCTGAAGGATTCGAACTGCCGTTCTTTTGGTTAGCAGCCGTAGCTCTTATCCACTGCACCACTAGGGCTCTGGATGCACATTTGTATAGGTATGAAATATTGGAAAATTATTTTTAAAAGAATCTTGCTGCTTGTCATTTGCCAACTTTGTAACTCTATCAGGGCAATTTTAAACTTCTCCATCTCCCAAGAGACCAGTGCAATGTGTCCCATTGCCGTGAAGTAAATGCCAACCTAAAATAAATAATTGTTCCTTGGTTAACTGGTTTGTGATTTACTGCAATTGTGTTTCAGTTGTGAAGACAAAATATTCTTAACCAAATCTGTGTCTCTCCAACATCACTGCCTTATTTCTCCTAGCCTTGGAGCTTCCTGTTTCCTCTGCCTAGATTTCTCCTACACAGCTTCTGTATGGCTGGTTCCTTCCATCCATCAGACCTCTTTAGAGAGAGTTTCTCTGAGAAAGGAATTCATGTGCACCATCCGAATACTCAATCTTTATTACATATCTCATTTTTACTTCCTTCAGCATTAATCACTATCTGAAATTACATTTTAATTCATTTTTTCACCTGTTTCTTGTCTTTCTCCATTCACTAATATGCAAAGTGTAAGACGGCTATACCAGTTGCCATGAGTCAGTTTTGACTCATGTCGACCCCATGTGTGTCTGATTTAGAACTATGCTCCACAGGGTTTTCAATGGCTGATTCTTCGGAAGTTTCTGGGAAGGAAGGTAATGTCATTTCACATCTAGTAAATTCCTAAGACTAAGAGGCACAGAAATGACTGTTTTTAAATAAGGAAGCTACCAAAGCTGTTAAAGTATTTAGCTGGAACAGTAATAGTGATAATATGTTTAAATTAATTGAAGGTTGATGGGCTAAGCTGAATTCAAAATAACAATCAGCAATAGCCAGGAAACATTTGTCTCGCTTAAAAGCACATAATAACTTTAAATACCATGAAGCAGCCACCAAATTTAAAAATACTGTGAAACTGAGGGGTATATAATACTTTAGAATATTAACCTAAAATACAAATATACAGATAAAGAAAGAGAAAAACTTAATAAGTAGGATATGTAACTGAGATAATAAACCACAAGAATACTTAAAAGGAACAATCAACATTTTATAAAATGATTCTAGGAGAATAATTTTCTTTTTTTTTAATTGTTGTGAAAATATAGATAGCAACACATTTGCCAATTCAATATTTTCATATATTTAATTCTTGTTTTTTTATTCTCACATTCTTTTCCTCCCAGCGTATGGTTCCATCATTAGATTTTTTTAGAAGTTACTTCTTTTACGGAAGTGGAGAAAGACTCTGTTGGTATTGTTTAAAAGTCTTTTCATATTTGAAAGAAACTTGTGCGCCATATTATGAGAGTCATGCTTTATTGTAAGGTAACAACAGGGACATCAGTTAATTTAATGTGATAATAACCAATATGCTCCACTTGTTTTCATTCCAATTAGAAGCTTGTTGCAAAAGTGATTAACTGACCACTAATTGGATTAGGTTAGGAGTCGAGGCTTATTTTATTCATTAATATTTATTGAGTGCATATAACGTGCCAGGTACAGTGCTAAGTGATGATAATAGAAAAATAAATATAACGCAGGCCCTCCTTTCAAGGGAATCAAAGGCTACTGGCAGAGTTTGACAAATAAGCAGACAGTTACACAATGCAGAAAGAAAAACAGACTGGTGGAAGCATGAAAGTAGCAATCAGATTCCTAGGTATCCTGCTCATAAACAATTAACTTGTTTCACGCTGTCTTCAAAACAAACGAACTCCATGGATCCCACATAACCCTTTAACTACTGTCATATATCTTTTGCCCCTTCCTTATCCATACTTCTCTGAAATGTCTACAGTTGCTGCCACCATTTTCTCCACATACCCCCATGCAGCCCTGAACTCAAACTTCCATCCACACCACTCCACCCAAATTACCCATATGTCATGAATCCAATGGACTTGGTTTTAGCACTCCCACTACCCTTCAGCAACATCTGGCACTCCTGAACATGCTCTCGGGCTTGAAGCACTCCCTTTCCTATTTCCCATGTCTTTACCGTACCCTGTGATGTACATCTTCTAGGTCCTCTTTCTTCTTTTTCTTGGTTTCTGCAGCAGATGTCTTCTTTATCAACTATTAACTGTGGGTGTTCTTCAGGACTCTATCCTGGCCTCTCTTCCTTTATACTTCAGTTTCTCCCTCAGTAAAAGTGGGTAGAGTCCTAGGTGATCTTAACCACCCCGATGGCATTAACTGATTTCAATATTCCAGCAACTCTCAAATTTGTATCAATAGCCTGGATCTCAGCTCTGAGTTTCTGACCTAATTGTAACATGCCTGGGAAAGAAGCTTCTTCAGTCTTCTCAAGGAACTCTCAAAAGAGGTTCTCCCTTCTAACAGAATGTGATCAGGGAAACTTGTACCCCTTGAAGCTGCCGATGACCATATTATTACCATGATGATAGCCAACCTGAGGATGAAACTTATCATCCTGAAAGTTGGAAAAAGCCATGAGAACTGCAGATAAAAAGTGTTGTGTCCTAAGCTTTGGACTTTCAGTTATTTTAAAAAACAAAAACCAAACCCCTGACCATCAAGTCAATTCCTACACAAAGCAACCCTACAGGACATGGTAGAACTGCCCCGTAGGGTTTCCAAGGCTGTAAGTCTTTATGGAAGTTGACTGCCACATGTTTCTCCCACAGAGTGGCTGATGGGTTTGAACTGAGGACCATTTGGTTAGCAGCCTGCCACTTAACCACTGTGCCACCATACCTTTTTCTAGACAAATAAGCAGCTTTGGTGCTCCACCACTCTCTAGCTATGTGGCATTAGGCAAGTCATTTAACTTCTGTAAGCTTCCTTTTCTTCATCTGTAACATGGGATATCCATAGTATCTAACTCACAAAGTTTTGTGAGGATTAAATAATGCAATGCATGTAAGGTGCTTGGTTCATAATTAGTCAGTTATAACTGTGAGATAATTGTGAGATGTTTTTGTTGTTGTTATCATTATTATTTGTATCATTGACATTATTATTATTAGACTAATTAGCAAACTCAATGAACACTCAAATCTTGTGTCTCCTGGTCTTGTGCTCTTTCACTTAAATCAAATTGTCTGTCAGCCCTCCAGCTAGGTGAATGAGTTTAGGAGAACAAGATAGACTAAAATTATTCTGAATTAGTCTAAATAGAAAATGTAAAATGCCTAGTATCTGGTGCATATAAGTGTTCACCCAATATTAATTAGTTCTCAGCACCCCTCTTCAACAGTGAGTATCCACAGGACTCCTGGAGCTTTATCTGTTTAAAGCTTCTTTCTGGAAGCTATTAAGTCCTAGTTTTAATTTTATCCTCTAGCAACTACTATTCATCTAAAACATTTTAATATGCATAGACCATGCAGGTTCATGAGCAGCAGAACAAGGAAATTTTTTGTGAATGTGAAATTTGTTCAGTATGAATTCTCATAACCTTCACAGAATGTTCTCATAGTGTTCACCAAAAACACTTTATTTAAGCTTTCCAGAGTTTCAAGTTATGTTCTCAAGACTAATTGTGCTCCCACAAAAACTATCTTGGCCCGATAAATGTCTCTCCCATTCTTACATATGAATTGTGACCAGTATGAATAACCAGCCTGAAATACGAAGAACGGACCAAGTCAATTCAGAAAGATGGCAAATTTGAGAGAAGATGAAAATCATTATAAAAATGAATAAATGAGACATCTGTTTCTCCTTTTGAAATTCTCTGGGAGCCTTGAATAAGGAAATAACCAGCTGCCAAAAATGAATTTGTCAGTACATGGTGGGAAAAGAAGAAGTGTCACCATTCCCTTAAACATATTTCCATGTAACAAGCATTGAAGATGACTAGGAGAGTGGTCAGAAAGGCAGGCTGCCCAAATGGTTAGAATAAAAACTATAGGCAGCAGACCTTGGGAGGTTCACCATGAGTCAAGACATAGTGCTCAGTTTTTCTGGTTCAGAAACTCGTGTGGGGGGGGGTGCTCCCACACACATCCACCACAGGACTGATATGCAATAACCAAAGGTTGTAAAAGACTAATAAACATGTGAAGTTGTTCCTTACTAGGTAGTCATAACTACCAAGTGGACTAAATGAATGCTTTTATCTGATCAGAACCTTTTGTCTTCTATATGAAAATTGGAAAGACAATTACTTTAAGTGTGTTATTTGGTGAGCACTGAATCAGAGCAAATAGAGTTATCCAGAGTTCTGTAATGGCTGGAGTTATTAAGCTTTGATAGGCTAATGTACCAATCTCTACCCTGGGGATATAACTGAAAGGAAGCCAACTGGACTCAGCATGCTGTCCGCATAGGACAACTTCTCCCTGGTTATGGTAAGGACAACCGGAAATATTCTTATACCTCAAGATTCCTCTTTTCCTATGTTCCATGAAGAACAAGGCTTTATATTTAAGACAGCCTTTATACAATCATATTACAGTATGTACCCTCATTGCTGTGCACTTGATTCCAGGTGATTTTGTTATAGCCTTCTTCATTGTGTTCTGAGAATGCTTCCTGGACTTCAGGTTGTTCCAGTCTCCTGAGCCTACAAATTATTCTTCTGGACACAGAACATACAATTCATTGTTTTGTTTTATTTTTTTTCTATTTTTGTTACCAGAGATTAATTTTAATCTCCAAGTTTAGCGGCCACTATGGTGGCCTATTCTATCTACAATATTCTTTATTTCAGGTCACTTTTCTGTTTTAGTAGCCACGTACCTTGCAGATTCTGAGTCAGCCACCAGCTTTAAAAGTCACACACACAAAAAAGTGTCATTGATTTTGTGGAAGTCACTATGCCATGGGAATCAACTAATGTCCCAGTCAGAGCCTGACTCAAAGAGTAAAATTTTCACAATGTTATTATAAGCTCTAGTTCTATAAGACTAGTTTCTTCTCAAGCCTACTTCAGATTTTGTCCTTCCATCATCATGGCATTCTCATGAAAACAAAAGCCAAGGGAGAGTTTTCTGACATTATCTTATCCAGGAACATGTTTTTTTCCCTCCACTTTCTTAATTGACTGCTCCAATAAATTTAGCATTTGTCTATGACTATTCAAGGTTACCTGAACTCTACGTATCAGCGAGGCTACGCCGGCAGTTCCAACCCACCAGCCACGCCATGGGAGACAGATGTGGCAGCCTGCTTCCATAAAGATTACAGCCTTGGAGACACTATGGGGCAGTTGTACTCTGTCCTACAGAGTTGCTATGAGTTGGAGTTGACTCAGAGGCAATGGTTTGTTTTTGTTTTTGTTATTATTATTTGTTCATTCCTATCAGAAGAACACAGGAAAAGAAAATTCATCTAAAGCACTAGTTCTCAAACTATACTTCCTAGAGCCACTACATTAAAGTTCCCCAGCACACTTGTTAACATTATAGCTATCTACTTATTTGGCAAACAAAAATTCTTATTATGTTCAGTGCACAAGGCTAAGCCCCGAGGACACAGCTGTGAACAAGAAAGAGACAGTCAATCCCTTATCTTCAAAGAGTTTATCGGAGTAGGAGGTGGCCTGGGATGCTACCCAGTGGTAATGAATCAGCTATCCATGAACTTGGCATTTTGACTAGATGATCAAGTGAATCAGTATTTCCATGTTTGGAAACCATTGTTATAAAGCAATTAGTTTGGAGACTACAAGAACAAAAAAAATCAAAGAAGCACAATTATAGAAATTCTAGCCATCCAAGTCTATTGTACCTTGAGGAGATAATGAAAGATACCTAACAGAGAGGAGGCGTATGGGGAAGGGTCAAAAAAAATTCTGCCCAACTGAGCTCTTTCCAATTCTACTTCAATAATAGATTGCTTTGTTATTATTAACCCTCTTGCATGAGGCCTCTTTGAGCTTATCTTATTAATATTCCTCAACATAAAACAAAGTAATACACCTAAAAAAGGAAACAAAAAAGTGCGTTTTTTCCATACCAACCCTGGTAAATGAGGTATATGCCGGTAGAATTTTGAGACAGAATTCTGATTATTTTCATGTCTTAAAAATAAAGCCAATTGCTTACTTTGCATGCATGTTATTTTTCCCATGCAGGCAGTCTAAGCCCCTTCAAAGAAGATAAACATATCAAAGGTAAAATGCAGAGAAAAAAATGCTGCCCAGAAATGTTTCGGGGAGGGGGGGAAGTAACTTAGAAAAGGAGAAATTTTTTTATGTATGAGAAAAAAGCCCAAAGCCGAACCCATTGCTGTAGAGTTGATTCCGACTCATATCAATCCTACATGACAGAGTAGAACTGCCCCAGAGGGTTTCCCATGAGCAGCTGGTGGATTTGAACTGCTGACCTTTTGGTTAGCAGCCAAACACTTAACCACTCTGTCACCAGGGCTCCGTATGAGAAAATAGGATTAAAACAAGCAAGTAAACAGAGGAAGAAAAAAGAGAAAATAAAACACAACAACACACCCTGAGGAGCAAAAAACACAAAAATCTATGTAGCCAATAAATAAACCTCTTGTCAGAGAATCTATACCCTGTCCAGGGAGGCCAATCTGGGAAGCGACAACAAAGATACGGAAGGCTCAATCATATCAGTTATTGCAAAGGAAAAAAAAAAAAAAAAACCTATAAAAAAGACAAGGAGTATGCACCTGGCTCTTTTCAGTAAAAATGATCACACGTTGAATCTACTGTTTTCTGTGGTTCCACAGAGCTTTTTGTTTGTTTGTTTTCAGAGCTTGAAGTGAAATAAAGAAGGGCCTTTTTCTTTCCTCGCAGGGCTCTAATCCCCTTGAGAGGGGACAAATATCTTTCAGAGCTCCACCCAACTGATTTCATTTTCTGTCAATGCTGTATTTTTCCTAGCCCACCCTGCCCTATTGGGGCCTCTACTGTTCAGACTGGAAAAGAAAAGCAGAAGGAAAGAAGTACTGGGTAGAGAAATGAAGAGGACTGTTAGCAAACACAGGCGAGGCAAGTGAGAGATTGGTCTCCTTTACATGTACCCTTGCACCCTGTATCTCCCCCATCAATCCATTATCACACTTTGTTTACTTATCCATGTCCCCTCTAAAGGCACAAATTCCTTCTGTATAGTTCTCCACTTCATCCTAAATCTCAAATAAGAAAATAGCCAATATTTTATAATAAGAATTTTAAGAAGATGTACTTTTTAAGTCTACTCAATAGCCAAGCATCCCAAATTGGCATTGTGGCTGAACTCAGAAAGAGTATCAAGAAAAGGAAAACCTTTTCCTCTCATCTAACTGTCCTGCACTTGGGAGTCTAAGAGATAGGTAAGCAGGATATCAACAAGTGCTTGCTGAGAACCTACTGTGTGACATTAAAAACCTGGGTTTCGTAAAATACAAGTAAACTTTCCAGGCCCTGAAAATTTTACAATAAAGTAGAGGAACAAGACCTAAACATAAAATAATTAATGAAGCAAGACCTTTCATACACTCGCGTTACTCAATGGTTCAATTTAAGGGCTAAATTATGTGGAACAAACAAATGCATATGATAAATTAAGTACATTGTACACAGCAAATAAGTGCAAACAAAGTCAGAGAGGAAGGAACAATTTATTAGATATGCCCTGAATTCAAAAGATAATTACAGAATAAGGTGATACTTAAGATTAAAATTCTGAGTGTTGTTTTCTCAATACCAGAAGACTAAATAAAGAAGAAGCTGTAATTAGGTAATTTCCATTAATATTCCTTATAGAATAGTAAGTATCTTAAGGTATTTTTAGAAATAGCGAATCTGAATATATGTAAATATTCTGAATTTGTGTGAGAGAGGAAATATTAGTCATAGATTATTTATTCATGTCTTTAAAATCCAACAAAAATTTTTCCTTTCCTTAAAAATAAGAAAATTCTCTAATGTCATTTAAAAATTTCCTATAATCTAAAGTATAATATTTATTCAATACTGGGTAAAATGTAATTTATATTAAAGTATTTTTTCTAATTATATAAGAAACTCATTCATAAAAGAAATTGAAGAGAAGGCAATGAAATTTCAATCATCCATAATCCTACCACCCTAACCAAAAAAAAAAAAACCAAACCCATTGCCATTGAGTCAGTTCTGACCCAGAGGCAGCCATTGTTTACACTTTGAAATATATCCTCTAGTTTATTTTCTATACATTACATATTTCATTAAAATTAAATCAAATTATATATGCTGTTCTGTAGCATGTTTTGTTTATTTAACACTTTGTCATGAATATAAAAAAAAAGTGTGTATATGTATTTAACACCAGGAAAATTTTAAGATTTCATCTTAAAATTCATCTATACAAAGTCTACTTTTAAATCTAATGTGTTACTTATTGGGTTTATTAAGTGGCTCTATATATTTTCCTCTCCATTTGATTCCGTACTGCATGAAATGTGTGGAGGTAAATAATTTTTAACAGTTATGAAATCAAAAGGGGTCAGATATGGTACAGAGAGGCTGTCCCAACCTCAAGTAGCAAAGGAGAGGACAACCCCATATGACTGAGCTCATTAAACCCGAGTTTGTGTTCTGGCTCTGCCACCGAGTGTGTTCTTTTAGGAAGGCTACTTACCACTTCAAGATGTACACAGGTGTAAAATGACCTCTGAGGTCATTTTAGGTTAGAAGAATGCCTCCATTCCTCAAGTTGCAAGGATTGAGTCCATAATGAAACCTATGCAAAAAAAATGGCAATCCAAAATTTTGGCCAGTGTTCTAAAATCCATTCTTTCAGACAAAAAAAAAAAAAGGCTCCACTGGGGAACCCATTTTGGTCATTTAAATAAAACCAATCAAAACCTAGTATATCTGTTCCCCTATCCCCATGACCCACCCAAGCCATGGTATTTTCTATGATCTCATATGCATGTAAAAGCTGGACAATGAATAAGGGATACCAAAGAAGAATTGATCCATTTGAATTATGACGTTGATAAAGAATATTGACTGCCAGAAGAATGAACAAATTTGTCTCAGAAGAAGTACAACTGGAATGCTCCTTAGAAACAAGGATAGCGAGACTATGTCTCACGTACTTTGGACAGGGAAGGATCAGTCCCTGGAGAAGGACATCATGCTTGGTAAAATAGAGGGTCAGAAAAAAAGAGGCAGACCTTCAAGGAAATGAACTGACACAGTAGCTGCAACAATGGGCTCAAACGTAGCATTACTGTTAAGATACTAACAATTGTGAGGATGGAGCAAAATCAGGCAGCATTTTGTTCTGTTGTATATACAGTCACTATGAGTTAGAGCCTGCTAAACAGCACCTAACAACATTCCCATATAAACGACTTTTCCTTTCTAAATATATCTGTTTGCCACTTTGTAAATAGAAGTCATTTCATAAATATAGGCAAATCCTGGTGATATCTGCCTATTTTCTTAGCTTCTAGTGGAAAGTGTAGATAAAGTATACTCAAAAATGGCACATGAATAATCATCAAAAAGTGAACTCCAAGGAAACTGTAAGGGCTCATTTTTTAAGGCTTTGACCTGATAGAGCAGATTGTTCCCACTTTACAAAATATGTTGTAGGTATCAGTGGATGCTAAAAAACAAAATTATTTTATTATGCATTCAATTACAAATTGACAAGTTCAGATTATTGACCATCAACAATGTCCAATAGAAATTTAGGTATTAATGGAAATGTTCTGTTTCTGTGGAGTCCAATTTGGTAGCCACCAATTCAGCATGTGATACGTGGCTAGTGTGAATGAGGAGCTGATTCTTTTAATTTTAACTAATTTAAATTTAAATAAGCATATAAGGTTGGTGACTACCATATTGGAAAACAAGATACAGATCATATATGGGACAAAAATTTTAATTAAGTTCTATCTTTCTGTAGTAGCTAACATTGTGTGTAAACTTGGCTGGGCCACGCTTCTCCGTAGTTGGGCAGTTATGCCATGATGTAGTTTGGCAGTTATGTAATGATATGGTTATCCTTCATTTCATGATATAATGTAATCACCTCCATGATGTGATCTGATGTGATCAGCCAATCAGTTGTAAAGGGAGTTTCCTCAGGGGTGTGGCTCACATCCAATATCTATGGACGTTCTGGTAAAGCTCACTAGTGCTTCCTCAATCTGGATCCTGCAACCAGCTCGCCATCATCTGATCTTTCATTGTTAGGACTTGAGCTAGTGGCCTGCTGTCTTGCCTGCTGATCTAGGGATTCATTGGCCTCCATAGCCTGTGAGCCAGCAGCCTACCCTTCTTGGGTTTGTCAGCCCCTGAAGCTACATGAGTCAGGAAAAGCCTCTAGCCTGACAAATGACACATGGACTTGACTCTTGCTACCCTCTACAACCATATGAACCATCTCCTTGAGATAAATATCTCCCTCTCTCTATCCGTATACGTATGGTGGCGCAATGGTTAAAAGCTCAGCCGCTAACAAAAAGGTCAGCAGTTCAAATCCGCTAGCCACTCCTCGAAACCCTGTGGGGCGGTTCTACTCTATAGGGTTGCTATGAGTTGAAATCTACTCAACAGAAATGTATGTGTGTATGTATATATATAAAAATATATATATATATAAATATGTATATATATATGGAAACCCTGGTGGCGTAGTGGTTAAGTGCTACGGCTGCTAACCAAAGGGTCGGCAGTTCAAATCCACCAGGTGCTCCTTGGAAACTCTATAGGGCAGTTCTACTCTGTGTTATAGGGTCACTATGAGTCAGAATCTACTCGATGGCACTGGGTTATATATATATAATTTCACTGATTTTGCTTCTCTAGAGAACCCAGTCTAAGACATTTGGTACTGAAAGCAGTTCTAGAGAAACAAAATTGTAAAGATGAGTTTTCTAAATTGGTTCTCAGGTCTGGTTAGTCTTAAAGATGTTTATGACTCTGCCTCCAGTAAAAAAGAGGGTACTGCTAATCCATGGTGTGAGGTAACAATAGAAACACACAAAATGTCACCACCAACAGATCAAGTATTGGTGAGACGCAAGGCCCTGGATGATCACATTTTTTTATACTAGTCTACAATTTTGTCAGAATGAGAACTATATGGAGGTTGGTTGGTTGGTTGGTCTTAATATCCATAGACGAAGTGCTGAAAGAAAGAGATGAGCTCAGGGTTTCAGAGTCACAGCTCAAGTGCTGTATAAACAACCTCAAAGTTTCCACTTGCACCCTGAAAGAAAGCCTTATTTCCTGTAGTAACAGAGGTTATATTGTCGAAATCCAAACCCAGACTCTTGTCATAAGATTGGCTGAATTACAACACCAATTGAAATACCAACTTCAAATGGCATCTGAAGTTAAAGTGAGGGCATTGATTTGGAATAAATACGATCCTGAAACTTGGGAAGGGGACATATAGGCAGATAATCAGAAAGCTAGACTCCTAAATTCCATTGAATCACTCCTACCAACAGAACCAGCCCTCTCACTCCCATCTGAAGAGATTACTCCATCTTTGTGTGCTAAACCACACCCCCTCAATAAAACCATTAGGCCCTGCACCTCCATCTGATGAGATTAACCCAGTTGTGTCTGAAGTACCTTTGTCTGAGACATTGCCTGGGGCGATGTCTGGGTCATTTCATGGGGAAGTGTCTGAGTCATTTCTTGGAGCATCACCTCAGGCAGATGCCTTACAAGACATCACTGAATGTTCTCAGAACACATCTCCCTCACCCATTTTTACTTCTAGACCTATAACTAGATTTAAGTGCCAGTGAGCCCCCAAAAGTGAAAACAAAGCGTGACACAGGAGGAGGTACACTATGCTCCAGAAGAACCACTTGACTTTTCTACTATGTACAAACAGAAACCTAGGGAAAACGTGTGGGAATGGCTATTAGGGCTATATAATGGTGCAAGGAATATAAAGTTGGATCAGTCTGAGTTTATTGATATGGGTTGCTAAGCACAGATTCTTCATTCAGTGTTTCAGATCAAGAGGTTAGGAAAGGATCTAATAGTTTATTGGGTTGGTTCACTGAAGCATGGATTACATGGACACTAAAACAAGTCGAAGTGAAGACCTGCCTTGGTATACTATAGAAGAAGGTATCCAAAGGCTTAAGGAAATTAGCATATTAGATTGGATTTATCATGTTAGACTCACAGAACCACACATGGAGTGCCCAGAGGACATACCTTTTACCACAATGGTGAGGAACAAATTTGTGAAGGGGACCCCAGCATCCTTGTGACTGCTATGACTGCTACTTTATGTAAGTCAGATTTTACAGTGGGAGCTGCCCTAACTAAATTAATACACCTAACTACAATGGGCCTAAATGGACCTCGTGGTGGTAGGAGCCAAGTAGCAGCACTCAAGTGACAAATACAAGGTGGACATGGTTATCACAATGGACAGTGGAGTCAAAGGAGCAATCAGAATAGTCTGATTCTTATGGACTTATGGCATTAGCTACTTAGTCATGGTGTCCCTAGGAACAAAACAGATGTGAAATCTACTGAATACTGACTTGATCAGTACAAGTAGAATTCTAGGTCGAGTGAACAGCAATCTAACTTGAATTGTGAGAACAGAGAGTCAAGGGCCCTCAATCAATTCCTGAACTTGAGCTAGTTTACAGGGCCACAATCTCTTAAATGAAGGGAAGGCCAGGTCCCCTTGCAAAAGGACCCCACTACCCTGCCAAAAATTTATATTGCTAATCTCTCTCCCAGACTTCCTCAAAGGGATCTACGGCCTCTTATGAGAATTACTGTTCATTGGGGAAGAGGAAATAATAAGAATTTGGGGGGATTATTGGATACTGGCTCTGAAAAAAAAAAATCCAAGAGACTGAAAACATCACTGTGGCCCAATAGTCAGAGCAGGAGCGTATGGAGGTCAGGTTATTAATGGACCCTTAGCTCAAGTTAATCACTCAGTGGGTCCAGTGGATCCCCAAACCCACCCTGTAGTCATTGTCCCAGTTCCAGAATGCCTAACTGGAATAGACTTACTTAACAACTGGCAGAATCCCCATACTGGATCCCTAACAAGTGGAGTAAGGGCTTTTATGGTAGGAAAAGCCAGTGGAAGCCATTAGAACTTCCCCTACCTAAGGAAATAGTAAACCAAAAGCAATACTGCATTCCTGGAGTGATCACAGAGATTACTGTCACCATCAAGGACTTGAAGGATGCAACATGCCTATTTGACCTAAGGAAAAAACAGATTGATCTTGGAGCATGACAGTGGATTATCATAACCTTAACCAGGTGGTGACTCCAATTGCAGCTGCTGTTCTAGATGTGGTTTCGTTGCTTCAGCAAGTTAATACATCTAACTCTGGATACAGATTTGCCTTCCCTGCATGCAATGCTTCTGCCCAAACTACCATCTATGAACTTACACAATGCCTTATCCACTGTCATGGTATCCTTCACAGCATCGTTTTGAATCAAGGGACTCACTTCACAGCAAATGAGGTGTGGCAATGGGCCCATGCTCAGGAAATTCACTGATCTTACCATGTTCCCCATCATCCTAAAGCAGCTGGCATGATAGAACAATAGAATGGTCTTCAAAAGACACAACTATGGTGCCAGCTAGATGACAATACCTTGCAGGGTTGGGACAATGTTCTCCAGGGAGCTGCATATGCTCTAAACTAGTGTCCAATATATGGTGCTGTTTCTCTCATAGCCAGGATTCACGAGTCTAGGAATCAAGGGGTGGAAATGGCAGTGGCAACACTTGTTATTACCCCTAATAACCCACTCACAAGATTTTTGATTCCTGTCCCTGCAACTCTATGTTCCGCGGGTTTGTAGGTCTTAGTTTCAAAGGGAGGAATGCTTTGATGAGGAGACACAACTTGGATTCCACTGAACCGGAAGTTAGGAATGCCACCTGGCAGCTTTGGGCTCCTCATGCCTTGGATCAACAGGTCAAGGAGGGAATTACTCTACTGGCTGATGTGATTGATCCTGAATACCAAGGGGAATTGGATTAATATTACATAATGGAGATAAAGAAGGGTATGTCTGGAATACAGGAATCCCTTAGGATGTCTCTTAGTATTATCATGTCTTGCGATTAAAGTCAATGGAAAACTACAGCAACCAATTCTGATATGACTACTAATGGCCCAGACCCTTCGGGAATGAAGGTTTGGGTCACTCCACCAGGCAAAGAATCACGACCAGCTGAGGTAATTGCTGAGGGTAAAAGGAATATGGAATGGGTGGTGGAAGAAGATAATTCTAAATACCAGTTGTAACCATGTGACCAGTTGCAGAAATGAGGACTGTAATTATTATGAGTATTCCTTTTTTTACGTGTACATCAAATGTTTTTTGTTTTATTCACTTATAAAATACAAGATGTAAACAGGGCTAGTACGTGTTTGGTTTTACGCATGTTAGTTGTATCACATTAGGTGCAAATGACTTTGTAATTGTCTTTATTTAGTGATTGTGTATGGTTTAAGAAGGTGTGTCCAGGTGCCAAGTTGGACAAGGGTTGGACTCTGATGGTTAAGTTGGTGTGTCAGCTTGGCTGGGTCATAATTCTCAGTGGTTTGGCAGTTACGTAATGATATAATTTGGCAGTTACATAATGATGTAGTTATTCTCCATTTTGTGATATAATCACCAACATGATGTGATCTGATATGATTAGCAAATCAGTTGTAATGGGATTTTTCTCAGAGATGTGGCCTGCATCCAATGTATATGGACATTTTGGCAAAGCTCCTTGCCTTTTTTTCACTCTGGATCCTGCATCCAGCTTGTCATCATCTGATCTCCAGTTCTTGGGACTTGAGCCAGAAGCCTGCCATATTGCCTGCCAATCTTGGGATTCATCAGCCTCTGTAGCCCAGGAGTCAGCAATCTCCCATCTGACCAGTCAATCTTAACTTTGTCAGCCCCTGCAGCTATGTGAATAGAGAAGCCTCCAGCCTGATGCCTGAGCAGGGGACTTGGGACTTGTCAGCCTCTACAACCGCATGAGCCATTTCCTTGATAAATCTCTCTCTCTCTGTCTATATATATGTGTGCGTGTATATATATACGCACACAAATGTATACATATATGTGTATATATATACATACATTTCACTGGTTTTGCTTCTTTCAAAGACCCAGCCTAAGACACTTTCTGTAGTTAAATAGGACATTATAATATTTTCTCTTCTGTAAAACAATATTAAATAAACTTTACGATTTATTTTTTTAATCTCCAGAAGGAAACATTATTAAATTATGAATTCTTTTAGTTCTAGAAAAAAAAAAAAGACAAAATAGACCTTCATAAATCATACTTTTAAAATAGAAATATATAAACTTTTACTTTGGTCCTAAAGCACTTCTCAAAAACGGTGAAATCATGACACCTAAAGAAATCTTAGCAACTTAAAGTTACTCATTCTTTACATCCTCAGAGTATTTAACTATATCTTGTACTGCTTTTTCTTGAAAAATGTTAGTATCTAAATACCTACAAAATCATGAGAAGTTTTCAGGCAAAGTATTGAGCATTTCAATTTATCTTATTTGTCCCAACATATTCATACTTAAAATATATGGAATAAAGTATATTATTTGGGTTAAAATTATAAAGGACACAATTAGAATTTAAACATTTTTAAAAAGTTAAAAATCCTATGGCTCTTAAAGCAATTATAGACTGTACTTTTCATGGATCTTTTCAAATTATAGTTAATTAAAATTTATTGACTCACTTGAGATCTAAAATTATACACAAATAAGCAAGTGTTAACGTGCTTAGGGAAGTATACAATGTACCTCACAACACAGAACAAACTGGAAAATGTGTCAAAATCTCTAGGAAAATAAACCATGAAAACTTAAATATATTTAATGGTGAATTAATTGGAGTGAAACTGACAGTTTTTCCCCTCCTTCTCCCAGCTCACCTCCTGGAATTCTAGGAAGGAATTTCAAATGGCCTCTGAAAGGAAATAAGAAGGGTGGTCCTGGAGAGTGAGCGACAGGAGATAGGGTTTAAAGAACGCCCCAGGAGCCGGGAAGTGAGTGGGGATGATTTATCTAGCATCAAATGAAGATCTCTGGAGATTTTAGGCACCAAAAAGGTTTAAATGCCCTACCTACCCATCTGGAGTGCCTGAGTAGTGCAAATGGTTAACTAAAAGGTTTGAAGTTGAGTCCACCCAGAGGCAGCTGGGAAGAAAGGCTTGGTGGTCTACTTCTGAAAAAATCAGCTATTGAAAATCCTATGGAGCGCAGTTCTACTCTGACACACCTGGGGTCGCCATGTGCCAAAGCTGACTCAAAGACAACTGGCTTTTTATTTTTCATTTTTTTAAACCACCCATCCATGTTGTTCAAAATAAAACAACATGGTCAAACACTAACTCTACAGACATACTAATCCTGGATAAGTTTACCAGGATTGTATTTTTCTCACATTTGTGCCCCTATTTGGATAGATTCCTAAAGAAAAGGCTCTGATGACTTACACTTGATGACCTACACTTGATGACTTACTGAGCACTGGGTGTAGATACTGAGACCAGCTCCTACACAAGGATGCTGGAAATGCAATTGCACCTCTGATGGAGTGATCCGAGGGAGCTTGGTACAAAACAGTGAGGTGATGGAAACTAGAAGAAAGTTCCTAGGCCCCTAGCTTGGCACAAAGAGGAAACTATTTTCAGGATTTCACGTAGGCTTGGACAGAAGGCAATCAAAGGTGGACTGAAGACCAGGGCCCAATCCCAGATGTTCTCATCTGTATTGGACCCAGGAAACCTTAGTTTGATTCTAGGAAGGGAATCTCAGAAATGATTATGATTTAATCTGCTGCTAAGACAAGGAAGGGTAGGAGAGGCTCAAAAAAGATCACATTTGGCCTAGGGAAATAAAGGAATATGGTGCTTCTTAGATCCCAGAGTTTGGAAGATCCTGCCCTCTGATCTGACATGGAAGTGTGCCCAAACTTCCAGAAGAATGGCATCACATTAGTCTCAGAGAAGGTCTTTTAAGCAAGAGGCTAGTCAGTACATCTGAAAACAGAGCTATAAATAGGTTGTATGGCTATCATGCCTGCTTAGTAATAAATGTCTATATGCCTCGCAGAATTTGGCCTGAGATTTGCTTTCACTGTGACTGATCACCTACAGTGAGGTTTCAGAGTGGAACGCATAGATCACTGTGGCATCTAAACCCTGGATGCTAGGATGTTTGACAAAAAGGGCCTGACGTTCCCTGAATAAAGAAATTGGCTTCGGTGGGCCCACGAAGTGTTTACCTACCTCTAATTTCAATTTTTATTGCCATCGCAGCTGCACTTACCTACAGTATAAACAGGAACAGAAAAGGAAAAGCATGTAGGAGGAAAAGCATGGAAGTTGCTGAAGTAGAAATAAATATTTCCAAATGCTTATTGTGAAATAAATGTTTATTAAAAAAGAAATCCCTAAATCTATGCAAAGACAGATGGTCACCATTACAGAAAACACAGGAGACTGGGACAATCGAAATCCAATTTAGTAGTAGAGACTCTGCTCATCTTATTAAACTATCATTGGCCAGGCTTAAATAACTTAAGAGAAAGGATCGGAAGAGTGTTCTGTCATGTTTAATGCCTGGGTGTTTGTCAAATGCAGTAAGAGAAAATAAGATGTGAAAATTATCATGCTAAAAATCCTAAAGATAAGTAGCTGGGAAAATAGTAATTCTTCTTTTTGACCCCTCATCAGCTAACTTGCTGTGAGGGGAGATTTAATAATGTTGATCCCCTGAGAGAGAGTCACACACCAAGAAAATATAAACTAGGAATGAATAAAGATCCAGCAGATGGAATAAAACTGTAGACAAGAGCTTACATCTTATACAAATTACAGAACACAAAGGGGGATCTTTTCCCAAGAAAACACAAAGGTTGGATTGGTGTGGTTACTCAGAGCTTATGCTATAGGAACAGATATGAAACTAGAACATTGAATGTCCTTCTCCAGGAAGCAAGTCTTGAGTCTCACTAAAGGCAGACTAAAGATTGGCTCAAGCAAGGGGAAGCCCCACAACTTTGCTATCTGTGTTTGCAACCTGGCAATAATCTGTCTGCAGCCAACACATTCACTTTAATGACAAGAAGTAGAAATGCATTCAGGAACCAGGAGACATATTTAAGAGGTTAGTCATGATTGAATGAGTTTTACCAAGACAGAGAAAACTCCTTCAGAATTACTAACGGCACCATTTGCACCAAAAGGACCTGGCTAATTAATATATTAAGGAATAGAGATATGGTATGGTAGTCACTGGACACCCTGCAATTGGTAGAAGAATATTCATAGGTAACTAGGTTCACTTTAGCCGTTCAACAACTAGGTTTACTTTAGCCATTAGTGGGAAACTAACTAGGAGAGAATTATGAGAGAGTCAAATGTCCTGAAGGATAAAATTGATAGGCAGTAAAATGAAGCATTTTTAGACCATTACCAAGAAACCAACTCTAAATTCCAAAAATGAACCCACAAGGGAAGAGCAAGAGAGGAGCAAGATTTTGAAATAGTTCCCCAAGGCAAAATAAATAAAGCTGAAAATGTCATGAAAGACCTCAATTTAAGAAAGTTGAAGCCTTCTTAACAAACAGAGTTGATAAACTACTCTGAAACACATATCCCAGGTTAACTCTCTTAAGACACACAGGAACTTAAGTAATTACTAAATGCTTCCTTAATATCTAAAGCATTTTCTTATCAAGATAACTTTTTAAATTATAAATCTGATCAGTCCCAGTTCCAGCCATAACAGAACAACAGGCATTGGACTTACCATCCAGCATAAAAAAAGAAAAAAAAAAAAAACTATTGCCGTGGAGTCAATGCTGACTTATAATGACCCTAGAGCAGGACAGAGCAGAACTGCGCCACAGGGTTTTCAAGACTGTAATCTTTACAGGAGC
The DNA here is from genome assembly GCF_024166365.1 of Elephas maximus indicus. Classification (NCBI taxonomy): domain Eukaryota; kingdom Metazoa; phylum Chordata; class Mammalia; order Proboscidea; family Elephantidae; genus Elephas; species Elephas maximus. The sequence continues at coordinate 52,346,844 of NC_064833.1, read as the reverse complement.
AGACTACTACATCTTTCTTTTGCAGAGTGGCTGGTGGGTTTGAACCGCCAACCTTTAGGTTAGCAGCTGAGCACTTAACCACTGCACCATCAAATTATAAATATTTGAATCATCCATTTAAAAAAAGTATACAACAGATATCCCGGTTCCACGATCCTTGATAGAAAGGGCACACATGAAAGGAGGTCCAAACAAAAGCTTGGAGAACAGCAACTCAAAAGGTTAAACAGGAACCTTAGCAGACAGTGATCTTATGTTAATGGAAGAGAAACAACTCAGAAAAGGAGGGTAAGAATGATTGTACAACTCGAAGAATGTAATAAATGTCACTGAATTGTATATGTAGAGAATGGTTGAACTGGTGTATGTTTTGCTGTGTATATTCTCAACAACAATAAAATTAAATTAAAAAAAAAAAAAGCCTCACATGGTAGCAGAAACAGACATCAGAGTTAAGGGCTGCTAAGGCAGCTGAAACTTGGGTAGAACACTGAAGAATAAGCTATGCAGAGAAGGATCTGTACACATCTGCAGAGTTGTTCCTTTGAGTCTTTGGCGTAATTAGGAAAAAAAAAAAAAACAGTTGCCATGGAGTCACTTCTGACTCATGGCAACCTCATGTATGTAAGAGTAGAACTGTGCTCAGTAGGTTTTTGAACTGATTTTTTGGAAGTAGATCACCAGGCCTTTCTCCCAAGCCATCTCTGGTAGACTCAAAGTCAGCAGCCAAGCACTTAAACATCTGAACCATCCAGGGACTCCTTTGGCCCAATACTACCTTGCCTATATATGGGGAAAGACTTTATCAGGCTTGGTGGAGAACAACTACTGGGGACTGTGAACTGAATGGAGTCCCCAGAGATTACACAGTGCTCAGAGACACTGAAGTTCTGACTAGAATGAGAGGCTTCGCTAAACTGTGCCGGTATTGAGGTTACTAATCCATTGACCTTAAAAAGGGAGATTCCCTAGGTGGCCTAATCTAATCACATGACCCTTTAAAACCAGAAAGTGTTCTCAGACTTCTTCATAAGAGGGAGTCAGAGAAGTATGAAGCACATGAAGGGTTAGATGCTCCATTGGTGGCTATACGATGGTGGAGGCCACATAATAAAGAAGGTGGGTAGTCCCTAGAAACTGACAGTGGCCCCCAGCTGACAGCTGATATGGAAACAGAGTCCTCAAGTCCAACAACCTTGCAGAACTGAAGTCTGCCAACAACTTGAATAAGCTAGAAAGCAGATTCTTTCACAGAACCTTTAGATTACAGCTTAACCCAGCCAATACTTTATTTCAGTTATGCAGTAACCTGAGCATAGAACCCAATCAAGCCTACCCAGACTTCTGACCTACAGAGCTGTGAGCCAATAAATGGGTGTTGTTTTAAGCCACTATGCTTATGATAATTTGTTACACAGCAATAGAAAACTAACACAGAAGTATACTTTGTAAGGTTCTTTCACTATATATTAAATGGTATTATTTTAAAGGTAACTTAAAGAATAATATTTATGATAACTTAAATGTGCATATTATAGATTCTACAGGAATCATAAGGAGAAAAAAACCTGGAGAGATATAGCTAGTAATCCAATAGCTGCAATAAAGTGGAATATTAAATACACTCAATCCTAAAGTGTGTTTTGAGACTTCTCAGTTGGGAGAAGGCACTTTCAATGACCTGTTTTAGGCCAAAGAACAGTGCCTGGCTTAGAGTAGGCAGCTTTTTAACATTTACAGAATGAATAAATGAATGAGTGAATCCATAAATGCAAGCCCCTGCATAAAGAACTATTAGTGGTTATAGGACTAAAAATACCTAGATGAAGACACATTTTAGCCCATAAGATATTCAGAAGGCAATTCACCTACTTAATCAGAGAAACCAGCAAAGACTTTGTTTTTTGTTATTTATATTTAATATGGTTCTAACATGGATTTAAGAGACCCCTAAGAACAGCAGATTGGCTGCTAACCAAAAGATCAGCAGTTCAAATCCACAAGCCACTCCTTGGAAAACCTACAGGGCAATTCTACTCTGTCTTACAGGGTTGCTATTAGTCGGAATAGACTCAACAGCAATGAGTTTGGTTTGGTTTAAGAACAGTTAAAATTCTGCTTCAATAATTCACGTGTGTGATGGTTGTGAAATAAAGATGGAAAAACAAGTGAATTATATATAACTTAGAAGCATCCATTATAAACAGAAAGAAAACACATGCAAACACTTCAATTGCCGTCCTCCTCCTTTCAGAGACAGGAAATGTGTGTTCTGGTACTGTTCAAACTAGCTTTTTGCTGCCATGCTAAGAATGTCTGTATACTTGCAAAAGTTAAAAATCTAATTATAATATGCAAGGTCAAATAGCAGCCCAGAAATAGAAACTGAGATTTGAAGAAAGTGCTTATATCTTCAACTAGTACATAATCCACAAGGTAAACAGCCTTTTTAGCAGAATCAACTGGAATTTTATAAACTTCACATTGCTCCTATTTGACCATGTGTAAGACAAGATTTGTGCACATTTATAATCTTTACCGAACGGTAGGGCAAAGAGTGAGGGTGAAAGAACCAACGTGTCTCAGGTACCTGTTTTGGATAGAAGGAGATATCACTAGAGACTGCTGAAGTGAAACATGTACAGTCTTCTCCCTTTGGGAGAATATCTGTCACAGGAGTACCATTAATGAGAATGTAGACTAACGTGCTTTGGAGTCTTGGCAGTACTTCAGTTTATTCTGGATGCTACTGCCTGAGATGTTTCAATTATTCTGTGATCCAAATTTCAAACTTGCACATAATTGTGGAAACTGTTACGACTGTTCATATATCCACACATTTCAGATAAGAATCTAAAATGTCTCAAGTTAACATTATTAGAATATGGAATCTTTGTACTCTACCACTTCACTTAATCTTACAAAGCCTATGGAAAAATTAAAGTTATGTGTGACTCTCTTGGTTTATGAAACCTTAGTCGCCCTCTGACCCAGTGAATTGGGATCACTAATTAACTACCAGAACCTGGGAGTTTTACAAAAACCTAAGTTACTTGATTAAATGCAAGCTTTTGAATAAATACAATAGAAGGGTAAACCCAAAAAAAACCAAACCCCGTGCCGCCGAGTCGATTCCGACTCATAGCGACCCTATAGGACAGAGTAGAACTGCCCCATAGAGTTTCCAAGGAGCACCTGGCCGACTAGAACTGCCAACCCTTTGGTTAGCAGCCATAGCACTTAACCACTATGCCGCCAGGGTTCCCACTAGAAGGGTAAAAAATGCTCTATTAAATCAGTCATTCTGAAGCACCCCTTTCTCTGAGGATATCTTATTGGGAAAATGAGCACAATCCTTAACCAGACCGTATATAATTCATCCTAATTAAACATAGTTTATGGGTTTGAGCCCATGACATTGAGTTATAAATTACACAGTTTAAAAGCTATATTAGATATTTCTAGTAACTAGAAAGAAAGAAGCTACATGTTGTTAACGTCTATCAAGTTGGTCCCAACTCATAGCCACCCTATGTACAACAGAACGAAACACTACCCGGTCCTGCACCATCCTCACAGTTGTTGCTATGTTTGAGCCCATTGTTGAGGCCACTGTGTCAATCCATCTCATAGAGGGTCTTCCTCTTTTTCACTGACCCTCTACTTTACCAAGCATGATGTCCTTCTCCAGGGACTGGTCCCTCCTGATAACATGTCCAAAGTATTTGAGACAAAGTCTCACCACCCTTGCTTCTAAGGATCATTCTGGCTGTACTTCTTCCAAAACAGATTTGTTTGTTCTTCTGGCAGTCCCTGGTATACTCAATATTCTTCACCAACACCATAATTCAAAGGTATCAATTCTTCTTCAGGCTTCCTTATTCATTAACCAGCTTTCGCATGAATATGAGGCAACTGAAAATACCATGGCTTGGGTCAAGCATACCTTAGTCCTCAAGGTGAAATCTTTGCTTTTTAACACTTTAAAATTGTAAATCTTAAACACTTTTAGAAGTTTATAACACTTTTAAAGTTGTAAGTTTTTAACACTTTTTAAGTTGTAAGTTTTTACACTTAGCAATTATTTAATTCTGCAAACACAAACTGAAATTTGTGGTCACTAAATATTTATTTATTGGCTTCACTTTTTAAGACGCTATTTGCCTAAAAGGAAAAGGGGAAGTGAATTTAAGATACACCACCACCAGGTTTCCATTTGGCTTGAAGATAAAAAACTTAAAGTAACTAATTTATGTTGTTTTTTGTAGTTAGGTTCTGTCTAGTTGGTTACAACTCATAGTGACCCTATGTGTAACAGAACAAAAAGATGCCCCATGCTGACAAAAGCTTTCTTGCTGAAAGTCAAGAATTTGAAGCACTTACTGATGAAAATTAAAGACCACAGCCTTCAGTATGGAATACACCTCAACATAAAGAAAACAAAAATCCTCACAACTAGACCAATAAGCAACATCACGATAAACAGAGAAAAGATTGAAGTTGTCAAGGATTTCATTTTACTTGGATCCACAATGAACACCCATGGAAGCCGCAGTCAAGAAATCAAAAGACCCACTGCATCAGGCAAATGTGTTGCAAAAGAACTCTTTAAAGTGTTAAAACCAAAGATGTCTCTTTGAGGACCAAAGTGCACCTGACCCACGCTATGGTATTTTCATTTGCCTGATATGCATGTGAAAGCTGAACAATGAATAAGGATGACAAAGAAGAATTGATGCATTTGAATTAAACTATACCGTAATTTAATCCTCAACTATGTGCCAAATATTGTATAATATACTAGGGATACAAATATGAGAAGGACATGATTCCTTTCCAAGCTACTTTTAGTCTAAAAAGGAAGACAAGAATGTGTATCAGTAAATTCAGGAAGTACGCTAGGTGCACTGATGAAGGGTGATGAGGAATGACTTCACAGAGAATATAACACATGAGCTGAGTCCCAAAATATAATTACAAGCTTTACAGGCAAAGAAACTCAATGAGCAAAGGCAGAGCTGCATGAAACAATAAGGCCAGTCTGGAGAAGCATAAAGACAGGGTGAATGAGGACAGAAAGAATGGAGAGAGACACCCCTCAATAAAGCTGGATCAGTAGACACAACAGGGCCAGAATTCGAGGGCTTTGCAGAGGACTGGAGACCTAGTGGCGTAGTGGTTAAGAACCTGGCTGCTAACCAAAAGGCCAAGAGTTGGAGTCCACCAGCCATTCTTTGGAAAACCTATGGGGCAGTTCTACTTTGTTCTGTAGTGCCACTATGAGTCAGAATTGACTCAACGGCAATGGGTTTAGTTTGGTTGCTTTTTCTGCAAAGAATTTGGGATCTTTTCCTGTGGGCAAGTGGAAACCCATCGAAGAATTTTAAACAGTTGAGATAACATGATCAGAATTAAGTCTCAGAGGGTATTGACCTAGTAGCACAGAGGAAGGGCTAGGGAATTAGAGGCTATAGGGGTGAAAACAAAATAAAATAAAGGCCAGCTAGGTGACTTATTGCTATAGTCCAGCTAAAAGATGATAAGTGCCTGAATAAATGTAACAGCAACTAGGATAAAGGAGGAGGGAATTACGCTCAGTAAATAGAATTTCTAAGATTTCTTTAAATTGTGGTTTAATTCCTATAAATTCCTAAAGATGTAGTTTCTATTACAAGATCATTAAAAAAAGACTTTATCGACACAAATGAGCTAAATATTAAATAATAATTATATTTAAGGATATAGCTTTGGAGCAAAATTATTAAATATTTAAAATAAATTTGATAACTTTCTCAAAAAAAATTTACTTTTCTCTTATTACCTAATTCTGATTTTAATCTTATATACAAATCTTAATAAGACTCAAACTCATCCTATTCATTGTTTAATCAGTTAACGGATACACACTTGCTACTATGCCAGGCAGGAAAGAAAATAACGAAGCAATACCTACACTCCCCACCCTTCATCCGGCATGCTGGTAACACTTCCTGTAACGTTTTACACTTACCAAAGCACTTTCCATACATTATCTAATTTAATCATCACAACAACTTGAGAACTAGATAACATTATAAATTAAAAAAGAGAAGTAGAAACACACAGGGAAATTACGTAACTTGCTAAACATCCCATAGATAGCAAATAAAAGCCAATTGTTGTTAGTTGTTGCATTGGCTATGACTCATGGAGACTCCATGTATAGCAGAACAGAATCAAACTTGCCTGGTCCTGCACCATCTCCAATATTGGTTGGTATGCACAAGTCCATTGTTGTGGCCACTGTGTATTTTGCATGCCTTCAACCTAGGGGGCTCCTCTTCCAGCATTATATTGGACAATGCTCTGTTGTGATCTATAGGGTTTTCATTGGCTGATTTTTGGAAGTAGATCACGAGGTCTTTCTTCCTTGTCTCATTCTGGAAACTCTGCTGATACCTGTTGGCCATGAGTGACCCGACTTGTATTTAAAACACTAATGGCATAGCTTCCAGTATCACAGCAACACAAAAGCCACCAGAGAATGACAAACTGACAGGGTACTGCAACTCAAACCCAAGTCAGCTGATTTCAGTAAAGGTGCTAACATTCCCTGAGCTCTCGTTGGGTGTCAGACATTGTATTAAGTGCTTTACAATAATACTTTAATATTCACAAAATCACTATGAGGTATACATTAGTATAACTATTCTCACTTTACCTACAAAGAAAGAGAAAAAAAAAAAAAAGAGGTTGTGCAGGCTGCTCACAGTCTGGCAGTGAGTAACTGGCAAGGTCAGACTTCAAACACAGCCCTTAGAATGCAGAGGCCAAACCCTTTACAACTAAACGGCCCTAACACAAAGACCTTCATTTACTCTCTTCCTATTATCAAAAGAAAACCAACTCCTAGTTTGTTTGTTTTTTTTTAGTAAACTAAATGCAGATATAGGTTGAATTATCCTCCAAGATCTTTAGCTGGAACTGTAGGTTCTTGCATGTCTTTCCGTGTGCCTAAAATCTGAAATACTCGGAGCGTATCTATACTTTTTCTGGCATGATACTGTACCATCATTTTTTCCCAATAAAAGAGCATTTGCTTCATGCTAATTTTAATGAGGAAACCCTAGTGCGTAGTAAAGAGCTACAGCTGCTAACCAAAAGGTCTGCAGTTCGAATCCACCAGGTACTCCTTGGAAACCCTATGAGGCAGTTCTACTCTGTCCTTTAGGGTCACTATGAGTCAGAAACAACTCAATGGCAACGGGTTTGGTTTTGGTTTGGTATTGAATATCTAGTGCTTTATTATTATTATTTATTCTTATAAGTTAACTTATTACCAGTTTTATCCATACCCTGTACCTCTTGCCATCTGAGTCCATTCTGACTCACAGTGACCCTATAGAACAGAGTAGAATTGCACCATAGGGTTTCCAAGGAGCAGCTGGCAGATTCAAACTGCTGACCTTTTGGTTGGCAGCCAAGCTCTTAACCACTGAGCCAACAGGGCTTCATCCATACCCAGTAGATATTATTAATACTTGTCTGCAAATAAGTAGAATGAGACTTGCCCAAGCACTCAGAATTTTCACTAGTCAGGACTGTTTTTACTGTAAGAGAGAAATCGGACTCAGATTTAATAAATGAGAGTATTTAAATAAATGAGAGTACTGACTGGTTTCTGTCCCTGGAAATTCAAAAGGTGATGAAAGTGATGATGAAGAAGGTCAATATCAGCCTTCAGAACAAGTTCAGGGTCTGACTGCAAAACAGGCCAACACCTGCTCACGTGCAAGTTTAAGTTGAAGCTGACGAAAATTAGAACGTGTTCACGGGAGCCAAAGTACAAACTTCAGTATATCTCAACTGAATTTAGAGGCCATCTCAAGAATAGATTTGATGCATTGAACGCTAATGAGTAAACATCAGATGAGTTGTAGAATGACATCAAGGACATCATACATATAAGAAAGCAAGCGGTCATTAAAAAGACAGGGAGAAAAAAATGGGTGTCAGAAGAGACTCTGAAACTTCTCTTGAACGTAGAGTAGCTAAAGCAAATGGAAGAAATGTTCACGTAAAAGAGCTGAACAAAAGACTTCAAAGGGCAGCTTAAGAAGGCAAATTAAAGTATTATAATCAAATGTGCAAGACCTGGAGTTAGAAAACCAAAAGGGAATAATACGCTCTGCATTTCTCAAGCTAAAAGAACTGAAGAAAAAAATTTAAGCCTTAAGTTGCAATACTGAAGGATTCTATGGGGAAAATATTGAACAATGCAGGAAGCCTCAAAAGAATATGGAAGGAATACACAGAGTCACTGTACCAAAAAGAATTGGTCAACATTCAACTGTTTTCAGGAGGTAGCGTATGATCAAAGAACCAGCAGTAATGAAGGAAGAACTCCAAGCTGCACTGAATGCGCTGGCAAAAAACGAGGCTCCAGGAATTGACAGAATACCAATTGAGATGTTTCAACAAACAGATTTGGCGCTGAAGCTGCTCACTCATCTAAGCCAAGAAATTTGGAGACAACTACCTGGCCAACCGACTGGAAGAGATCCGTATTTGTGACCACTCCAAAGAAAGGCGATCCAACAGAATGTGGAATTTATCAATAATATCAATATCACACCTAAGTAAAATTTGCTAAAGATGATTCAAAAGCGGTTGCAGCAGTACATCAACAGGGAACTGCCAGAAAATCAAGCCAGATTCACAAGAGGATGTGGAATGAGGGATATCATGGCTGATGTCAGATGGATCTTGGCTAAAAGCAGAGAATGCCAGAAGGATGATTACTTGTGTTTTATTGACTATGCAAAGACATTAAACCATGTGGATCATAACAAATTATGGATAACAGTGCGAAGAACGGGAATTCCAGAACATTTAATTGTGTTCAAGAGGAACCTGTACATAGGCCACGAGGCAGTTGTTCAAACTGAGCAAGGGGATACTGCATTTCTTAAAGTCAGGAAAAGAGTGCTTCATGGTTGTATCCTTTCACTATAGTTATTCAGTCTGTATGATGAGCAAATCTGAGAAGCTGGACTATATGAAGAAGAATGCAGCATCAGGATTGGAGGAAAACTCATTAATAACCTATGATATGCAGACAATACAACCTTGCTTTGCTGAAAGTGAAGACAACTTGGCACACTCACTGATGAAGATCAAAGACTACAGCCTTCAGTATGGATTACACCTCAACATAAAAAACAAAAATACTCACAACTGGACCAATGAGCAACACGATGATAAACCAAGAAAAGACTGAAGTTGTCAAGGGTTTCATTTTTCTTGGATCCAAAATCAAAGCCCATGGAAGCAGCAGTCAAGAAATCAAACGACACATTGCATTGGACAAATTCGCTGCAAAGGATCTCTTTAAAGTGTTAAAAAGCAAAGATGTTCACCTTTAGGACTAAGGTGAGCCTGACCCAAGCCATGGTATTTTCAATTGCCTCATAAACATGCGCAAGTTGAACAATTAATAAGGAAGACTGAAGAAGAATTGACACTTTTGAATTATGGTGTTGGCAAAGAATATCGAATATACCACGGACTTTCAGGAAAACAAGCAAATATGTTTTGGGAGAAGTAATAGCCAGAATGTCCCTTAGAAGCAAGGATGGCAAGACTTCGTCTCATGTACGTTGGCCATGTTAACAGGAGGGATCAGTCCCTGGAGAAGGATATCATGGCTGGTGAAGCAGAGGGTCAGCTAGAAAGACAGAGACCCTCAACGTGATGGACTGACACAGTGTCTACAACAATGGGCTCAAACATAGCAACGACTGTGAGGATGGTGCAAGAGCAGGCAGTGTTTCGTTCTGTTATACATGGGGTCTCTATGAGTTGGAACTGACTCAAGAGCACCTAACAACAACAACAAGAGCTAGAGCAATAAGGCAAGATAGGAAAATAAAAGGCATCCATATTGGTTAAATAAATAAATAAAACTATTCCTATTTGCAGGTTACATGATCCTATACAAAGAAAATCCCAAAGACTCCACAAGAAAGCTACTGGAACTAATAGAAGGATTTAACAAAATGGTGAGGTACAAGATTAACATAAAAAATCAGTCGGACTCCTCTACACCAACCAAGAGAACCAGGAAAACAATACCATTTACAATAGCCCCTCAAAAGATAAAATACTTGGGAAAAAACCTAACTAGGGATGTAAAAGACTTATATAAAGAAAACTATGATACATTACTGTACGAAACCAAGACAGACCTGCATAAATGGAAAAATATGCCATGCTTGTGGATAGGAAGACTTAATATTGTAAGGATGACAATACTACCCAAGGCAATCTACAGATATAAAGCAATCCTAATCCAAATTCCAACAATAACTTTCAACAAGATGGAAAAACTAATCACCAACTTTATATGGAAAGGAAAGAGGCCTCAGATAAGTAAAGCATTAGTGAAGAAGGACAAAGTAGGAGGCCTCACACTCTCTGATCTCAGAACCTACTATACAGCCAAGGTAGTCAAAACAACCTGGTACTGGTACAACAATAAACACATAGACCAATGGAACAGAATTGAGAACCCAGAAATAAATCCATAAATGTATGAACAGTTTATCTTTAACAAAGGGTAGAAATCCATTAAATGGGGAACAAGTAGTCTCTTTAACAAATGCTATTGCAAAACTGGATATCCATTTGCAGAAAAATGAAACAGAATCCATACCTCACACCAATCACTGTAACTAACTAAAGACAGATTAAAGACCTAAATGTAAAACCTAAACTATAAAGATCATAGAAGAAAAGATTGGGGCGAACCTAGGAGCCCCAATTTACGGCATAAATAGGCTATCAAACATAACTAAAAAAGCAGAAACAGCAGAAGATAAACTAGAAAACTGGAACCTCCTGAAAATCAAATACTTAGGATCATCAAAAGACCTTTCCAAGAGTAAAAAGAGAAGCCACAGATTGAGGAAAAAAAAAAATTGGCTATGACATATCTGACAAGAGTCTAACCTCTAAAATTTATAGAAAACTCCAACAACTCAACAACAAAAAGACAAACAACCCAACTAAAAAATGGGCAAAGGACATGAACAGACACTTCACCAAAGAAGACTTTTAGGCAGCCAACAAATACATGTTGAGATGTTCAAAATCATTAGCCATTAAAGAGATGCAAATCAAAACTACAATGAGATACCATCTTACACCAGTAATAATGGCACTGATCAAAAAAAAAAAACAACAAACTCTGGAGAGGCTGTGGGAAGACTAGAACTCTCATATTGTTGGCGGGAATGTAAAATGGTATAATCACTATAGAAAACGATATAGCACTTACTCAAAAAGCTAGAAATAAAAACACCCTATCATACAGCAATCTCATTCCTAGAGATATATCTTAGAGAATTAAGAGCTATGACACAAATAGACATACGCACACCCATGTTCACTGCAGCATTATTTACAATAGCAAAAAGATGGAAACTGCCTTAGTGCCCACCAGTGGAAGCATGGATAAACAAACTGTGGTACATATACAAATGGAATACTATGCAACAGTAAAGAATAATGATGAATCTAAGAAACCTCTCACAACATGGATGAACATGGAGGACATTACATTGAGTGAAATAGGTCCTTCACAAAAGGACAACTTTTGTGTGAGACCACTATTATAAAAAGTCAAGAAAAGGTTTTCACACGGACAGAAACATACTTTGATGGTTACCAGGGATGGGGGAGGAAGGGACCACTAACTAGATAGTAGTTGCGTGCAAACTTTGGTGAAGGGAGAGATAATAGACAATATAGAGGAAGTCAGCACAACACAATCAAAGTAGACACTGAAAGTTACACAAGAGTAAAAGGTAACAATGGTAAAAACGAATACATACACAATCCTGCAACAACAGTAATAACAAACAATAATTGTGGGTAGATACATAACTAGTTATGTAAGCTGAAAGGGGTGGGAGGGCATAGGGAAGTACACCCATGTACATATATATGTGTACATGCTGCATATACACCCGTGTGCAATAGTATGTAAGGGGGACACAGTCATGAAAACTTCTTAGCCATAACCATACACCTCCTGGAACTGGGATACTGGGCTTGAGAGCTAGGTACCATAGTCTCAGGGTAAATCCAGATCAATTGGTATATCATCATCCATTTAGACAATCTTCTACATCCTATCTCCATGAGTAGCGACTGGGGTCTTAAAATCTTGCAAGCAGCCATCTAAGATACAACAATTGGTCTCTTCCTGTCCAGAGCAAAGAGTGAAGAAAATCAACAGACTCAAAGGAAACAATCAGTCCAAAGGACTAATGGGCCATGGCCTCCACTAGCCTGAGACCAGAAGAACCAGACGGTGTCCAGTCTGATCGGGACCACAACAATATGTCATGGATGGAGTGGGAAGGAAATGTAGAACAAAATTCAAACTCATAAATAAGACCAGACTTACTGGTCTGATAGAGACTGGTGGAACCCCCAAGACTATGGCCCTTAGGCACCTTCAAACGTGGAACTGAAATCACTCCCAGAAGTCACATTATAGCTATACAATACACAGGCCTATAAAATGAACAGTAACACCAGTGAGGAATGTACACCTCAAAACAATCAACTATAGGAGACCTAAAGGGCAGCATTTTTCCAAAAGCAAAGATTAGAGGGAAGGTAGAGGCAGGAATGCTGGGAGAATGGACACAGGGGACACAGTGAGGAAGGGGGCAGAGTGCTGGCACATTCAGGTGTTTGCAACTGGTGTTACAGAACAGGCTGTGTATAGATTTTTTGACTGGGAAGCTGATTTGCTCTGTAAACTTTCACCTAAACCACAATAAAATGTTCAAACACATTTAAATAGGACATAGCAAGATATTAAAATACAGATATTAATGGTTTTCACTACAGAATTTTCCCAAATTATCTGGGTATCAAAACATCTAAAGAGTACTAATTCCGATGCCTGAAAATTTAGCAACTTGTCCCTCTTTCAATTATAAGATCAACACAAAAAATACCCAAATTAAAGAGGAACATGGAGCTTCTCTCCTCTAGTTCCCCACTCTCTAGCATCCTTTCTTTCCCACAGCTGAATCAGGAAGAGAAAATAAAGTCCAGTACTACTGGGGCTGTAATATTGAGAATGTTACAGTTGTTGAGAATACATACGTCTTTTTTTCTTTTCAATAACATAAGAAACATTACAATTGAGTAAAGGAGTGGGGGAAAAAAAAAACTCACGCTCTGGTCAAGCATCAGTTAAAGCTAAATTTTTATCAGTGTTTTACTATTAAAAATGTCATCTTCACAACCTGTCTTGTCTGGACTTTCCTATAATAATAGCCTATAAAAAGGAAAAAAAATTTTTTCATTTAAATGTGAATAGTAGAGTAGTAAAAAGAATACACATGAACATGAAGATTTATCTGTTATAAAATGGGATGAGAAACTCAAAACTTGTGTGGAAAATTTGTGTGAAATATGAAAGAAAAATGTTTTGAGAAGAGAAGGTAGGCAGGTCTTGGTGATTTAGTGCGATGTCCTCAAAATCCAAGGTTACAGGAAGGAAGGTAGACCAATCAAAAAGAAGCATTGTGAAAAACAACGGCAAGTGTGTTAACCGATCCAGACTTTTCAGGAGATGCTTTGCCCTGGAAATTTACCACCCTTTTGAAGTCCTTCTTTCTGACTCACTGGTTGTAGTTTAATAAAGTCTGAGAGAAAGCGTAGATGAGTAATGGTATGAGTCAGAGGTTATTAACAGTTATTTTTAAGAAAGGTGATATTAGATTTTAAAATCTTGGCGACCTTTAACATTTTCTAATACCTGCTATTCTAAATTACTTGGAGAAAGTTACCAAGGTTTATAGAAAAGTTGGCTGCTTCATTTCCAGTGTGCACTGTTAAGAAGCAAAAGTTGGCAAAGAGTTTAGCTGTCTTAAGAGCAGTGGTAAAACATTAAAAAGTGTAATGCTACTCAGGTTTTATTTTGCTAAGTTTAGGTCATAAAAATAATTTTCTCAGTGAAAAGATTGTTTCTTAAAAGTGCTGCAGACATTTGGCACGTGCTTTTTTTATCAGTCATATTAAACTATAATCTCTAGCCCTTTTTTCCCCTAAGATTTAGGCCAGGTGCTTTGCTTTACATAATTCAAAACCATACCTCATAATAGCTTTTGACAACTGCATTAAATAGGTACCAATCTATGCTTAATAGCTAACCCTTGTTTTGTTAATAGTAGATATTGTTTATGGCACTAGGGAGAATGTTCAGCTGTTAGAGTTTTGTATCTTTAATATCTTCCTGTCATAAGATCATAGCATCCAATGGAATCTTCAAAGTTTTCCATGGTGGCCTAATAAAGCAATAAAACCTAGGACTCTCCCATGTGGCTTTCAACTGGTGAAAGGAGTAGGTTTCTGCTTGATGGAGGAATCTGGCCAATGAAAGGCACTTATCTAATGTTAAATTGCTCTGCTTACTATATACCTAACACCGAGTCCTGACCAAACTGGAATTTGTTCCAACCTTCATCCTTCATTTTGTAAGATTCCTGACAGGATGGAAATTAAAGAAGCAGACCTGCAATTTACATTCTTATATACACGCATACACAGAACTACCCACAAATATACCCATTTACAGGACACATCCACTTGCCAAAAAAAAAGCCTGTTTATTCGTAAAATGGCAGAGAAAGGCTGTCTAAGATCAAAGAAGAACGGCGTTCAAGTTTCATATCAATTCAGGTCTTAAAAATGATACAGTTAATTCCAAAATAAAATTTACTAAATTTCAAAGCAAAGTTAATAATGTCATTTCACCATATTTTTAATTCCATGAAAAATTTAACAAATAATGTCTTTTGTTTTATAACACACCATCTGTTAATTCAATGAAAGCAGGGTTTTAGAAATATTTTAAATTGTTTTAGAATTCATTACTTTTGAAACAGATGAGGGAAGATTAATTTTATTGCATTTTCCATTCTGGCTATAGCTCTCTTATGCCACTGGGCATGAACCCATTGCCATCGAGTCAATTCCAACTCATAGCAACCCTATAGGACAGAGTAGAACTGCCCCATAGGGTTTCCAAGACTGTAATCTTTATGGAAGCAAACTACCACATCTTTCTCCCGAGGATCTGCTGGTGGGTTGGAATCACAGATCTTTTGGTTTGCAGCCAAGCACTTAACCACTGCACCACCAGAACAAACAAATCTGCCTTGCAAGAAGTACAGCCAAAATGTTCCTTAAAAGGGAGCATGGCAAGACTTCCTCTAATGTACTTCGGACATGTTATCAGGAGGCACCAGTTCCTGGAGAAGGACATCATGCTCGGTAAAGTAGAGGGTCGGTGACACAGAAGAAGACCCTCAACGAGACAGACTGACACAGTGGCTGCAACAATGGGCTCAAACATAGCAACGATTGTGAGGATGGCACAGGACCGGACAGTGTTTCATTCTGTTGTACATAGGGTCACTATGCATCAGAACCAGCTATACAGCACCTAACAACAACAACAACAAAATGCCACGGGGCAAGTCCTAACTAAAATTTTGCTCACAGGACGTGTGGAACTTAGCCCATTTCTTGATTTTGAGCTAACTCATGTGTGTAGGTTTATCTGTCAGGTACGTGTTTTACCTTGACTATAGATTCTGCATCTGTTTATTGCATATACACACCATGGTAAGAAGTGAAAAATAATCCTTTCCAGATTAAGACCACCTGAACTACCCATACATTAACATTAATACTTTGTAAATTGACAAAAAAGAACTGTTTATTTGCCTTAGAAACCTTGACAAGGTTAGGACTGTGAGTAGATAAAGAAGTGGCAATCAATGTGGCATGTATAGAGGAGATGCAAGAACTTTCCAAAAATATAGATGCCAGTGTCTGGCATTCATTCGTTTAAATTTAATTCCTGAAGATAAGGAAGACTCTTCAGGTTTTCAAGAGAATCCATTAAAATTAAAATATTTTTGATAGGAAAGGAACTGATAATTATTGCTGGTTGACTGTATGCACTATCAGATGTGCTTTACATAAGTAAAATTTAGTTGTTTTACATTTAAGTCTATGCTTTAATTATTGGCTAACATATACATGAGCATTAACAGAAAAAGCCCTGATGCAGTTTTCCCAGACAGTGTTCACAACTTAGGTAAAAAGGACCATGGATTCTGAACTCTCGTATTTAGGCTAACCATGTAAAAACCACCTGTTGCCTTTGAGTCAACTCTGACTCATGGTGACCCCATGTGCGTCAGAGCAGAACTATGATCCACAGGATTTTCAATAGCTGGCTTTTTGGAAGTAGATCACCAGGCCTGTCTTCCAAGGCACCTCTCAGTGGACTCGAACCTCCAACCTTTCAGTTAGCAGCCATGCATGAACCATTTGCACTACCTATGAACCCTTGACTAACCATGTAAAAAAAAAAAAAAAAATTTTTTTTTTTTTAACCATGTAGATGCCTGTAATTCTCACCATAGACAGAGAAGAATGATGTCTTTATGGTAAATATGTCATTTATTCATTTATCAGCACATTATTTTATGACAAAATACTCTGTTATGTGACATAAAAGATAAACAGGTGTATAGAAGAACCAGCAGGGTAATAGAGACTGTATAAATAACATTTGAAAGGTACGAAACATTTTAATGCATTTCCATAACAGTAAAGTTTCACTTGGTGAATTACTCATATGGGGAACAGGGCATAAATATTATTTTAAAATCGACAAAATTAATAGATAATAAAAATGTACTTCTCTAAACTTTCAAATATAACATTTTTTTTTTAACAACAAGTAACTGCTTTAACTGGGTTATGAATAAATTACATTGAAGCACAGAAGAAGAAGCATCAAAATCTGTCTGGGGGACTAATGGAAAGTTTCACAGAGGGAGTGGCATCTGTGCTGGGGTCTAAAGGATGAGCTTGCAAAGTGGTCAAGGTCCGGGAAGAGGAAACAGCACAAGCAAAGGCATGAGGCTGAAGAGAGACGGGTATGCTCTGGAAGCTACAAGCGGCATTGCAGTATATATGCAGTATATAATGCATATGCAGGGGCAGGGAAAGCCCACGGGGCTGGACATGTAGTCAAGGACCTGATGATAAGGGACTCCCTATGTTTTGTAAATGGGTTTAAAAGTTTACTTCATAGACCCGCAGTTTTTATTTCATTTTATTTTATTGTGCTTTAAGTGAAAGTTTACAAATCAAGTCAGATTCTCATACAAAAATTTATATACACCTTGCTATATACTCCTAATTGCTCTCCCCCCAATGAGACAGCACACTCCTTCCCTCCACTCTCTCTTTTCGTGTCCATTTGACCAGCCTCTGACTCTCTCTGTCCTCTCATCTCCCCTCCAGACAGGAGATGCCAACAGTCTCATGTGTCTACTTAATCCAAGAAGTTCATTCTTCACCAGTATCATTTTCTATCCCATTGTCTAGTCCAATCCCTGTCTGAAGAGTTGGCTTTGGGTATGGTTCCTGTCTTGGGCTAACAGAAGGTCTGGGGACCATGACCACCGAGGTGCTTCTAGTCTCAATCATACCATTAGGTCTGGTCTTTTTACGAGAATTTGGGGTCTGCGTCCCACTTCTCTCCTGCTCCCTCAGGGGTTCTCTGTTGTGTTCCCTATCAGGGCAGTTATCAGTTGTAGCCAGGCACCATCTAGCTCTTCTGGTCTCAGGCTGATGTAGTCTCTGGTTTATGTGGCCTTTTCTGTCTCTTGGGCTCATAATTACCTTGTGTCTTTGGTGTTCTTCATTCTCCTTTGCTCCAGGTGGGTTGAGAACAATTGATGCCTCCTAGATGGCTGCTTGCTAGCGTTTAAGACCCCAGACACTACAGTCCAATGTGGGATGCAGAATGTTTTCTTAATAGATTTTATTATGCCAATTGACTTAGATATCCCCTGAAACCATGGTCCCCAGACCTCTGCCCCTGCTACACTGGCCTTTGAAGCACTCAGTTTATTCAGGAAACTTCTTTGCTTTTGGTTTAGTCCAGTTGTGCTGACTTCTCCCGTACTGTGTGTTGTCTTTCCCTTCATCTAAAATAGTTCTTATCTACTATCTAATTAGTGAATACTCCTCTCCTTCCCTCTCTCCTCCCCCGCCATAACCATCAAAGAATATTTTCTTCTCTGTTTCTATTTCTTGAATTTTTATAATAGTGGTCTTATACAATATTTGTCCTTTTGCAACTGACTAATTTCACTCAGCGTAATGTCTTCCAGATTCCTCCACGTTATGAAATGTTTCACAGATTTATCACTGTTCTTTATTGATGCATAGTATTCCATTGTGTGAATATGCCATAATTTATTTATCCATTCATCCATCAATGGGCACCTTAGTTGCTTCCATCTTTTTGCTATTGTAAACAGTGCTGCAATGAACGTGGGTGTGCATATATCTGTTTGTGTAAAGGCTCTTATTTCTCTAGGATATATTCCAAGGAGTGGGATTGCTGGATCGTATGATAGTTCTATTTCTAGCTTTTTAAGGAAGCACAAATCGATTTCCAAAGTGGTTGTACCATTCTACATTCCCACCAGCAGTGTATAAGTACTCCAGTCTCTCCACAACCTCTCCAACATTTATTACTATGTGTTTTTTGGATTAATGACAGCCTTGTTGGAGTGAGATGGAATCTCATTGTAATTTTGATTTGCATTTCTCTAATGACTAATGATAGTGAACATTTCCTCATGTATCTGTTAGCTACCTGAATGTCTTCTTTAGTGCAGTGCCTGTTCATATTTTTTGCCCATTTTTTAACTGAGTTATTTGCCTTTTTTGTTGTTCAAATACAACATTTTTAATTAGCCTAAATTTTCCTATTAATGGTCCTCTTTTAGTGAGCCTTAAAAAAATATTGGTAATCACCATATCAAAGAACTAGCTCGGGTCATATGGCAGTTATTTCACTTGCACATAAAAACGTGTTTCTCAAGTTCGTGAAACAGTCACTTCCATTATGTAGTTTCTTCCAGAGACTATTCATATTGTTAATTTGCTTGATAACACTTTTGGGAAAATGACAAAAATATAAGAACTCTGATCCCAAATACAAATATAATACACCATTCCAGATATGATATTTTATTCTGCATTTTATATAATTTAGTTCTACATTTAGAAGATAAACCAGAAAAAAACAAACAAACCCATTGCCATCAAGTCGATTGACTCATAGCGAGTCTTTATGACAGAGTAGAACATCCCTACAGAGTTTCCAAGGAGCAGCTGGTGGATTCAAATTGCTGACCTTTTGATTAGCAGCAGAGCTCTTAACCAAGATAGTTTCCAATAAATCATTCAGTACCCTGTATATAAAGCTCCCTCATGATAAATTTATTTTAGAATTTTAAATTGAGAGTAAGTGTACCCTAAGGAACTGGTATGCTTTCTCTAGTCCAAAAACAAGGGTCATTTTTCTTTTTGCTCTGATTGTCAGACACCTCAGAGCCAAACCTGACGTGCAATCACAAAAATATTATGCTAACCTCATGGTTAGATTTTTGGCAGCTTCTATTTTTCAATTATCTTGATTTTCCATATTAATCTCTATTCTTTTCGTTAGGAGAGAAACATAAATATACTTGGTAAATTAAAATATAGAGAATACATATCAACTAAGTCATACATTAAAAAAAAAAAAACCAAACCCATGGCTGGCGAGTCGTTCCGACTCATAGTGACCGTACAGGACAGAGTAGAACTGCCCCATAGGGTTTCCAAGGAACACCTGGTGGATTCAAACTGCCGACTTTTTGGTTAGCACCAACCTCTTAACCACTACACCACCAAGGTTTCCTGTCATACATAGTTTCAAATATATACATAAATAATATAGAAAATTGCCTACCATTTCTGAAATAAATTATTAATATATAAACTTATTTGTAAAGCCATGTCAAGTAGACATCAACACTTCATTTTATTTACATGCGAAGCTATTTAAGCAGGAATCTTGCTTTTAAAGGGGTGTCCTTTCATCTTAATGTCTTAATTTCACTGTAATTGTTTTATCAAGTATTTTAGACTTTACAATATGTCTAATCTGCTATACCAGTAGTCTATAAAGCCACCATCATCATTATAAATCACTAGATGGTTGACTATGTATTAGAAAAAACTAAATAGAAAAAGTAATAATTCTAATAACAAAAAATTAAATGATTTGGACCAAAGAGAAAAAGCTGACCAAGGTGCCTTTCTGGAATAACTGGAAACACTAGTCACAAACACTTAGTTTTTAAATAAGAAAGCCCATTGATTAGGTCTAATGAGAGCTTTTTAAGAAATAAATAATATGGTAGAAGTAAGCCGAATAGTGCCTACATTAATGTAGATTTTTATTCTTGTTGAGGCTTTCCTTCACTCTTATTAATTACAACTATATAATAACAACACACGTAATAATAAATTCCATCTCACCGAGCTATTCTAATAATATACTTGACTTTTTAGGAAAAGCATATTATGCAGGTTTGTAATTTTTGCTACTAAAATTGTGAAGACAAAATGGGCTGGCAGTAAATAATCAACTAGCTTGTGTGTTTAGGTTTCTTTTTTCTTCAAACTGCTTTCTGGTAAGCAAAAGATGAGATAAGAAAAAGAGAAAAGTGAATTAACATAGCTTCCTTGTCTTTCCTATCATTTCCACTCTGCTATAACAAGTTTTTAAGGACTTGGGCTTTGTCCCAGAGGCTACATATTTAGAAATACAAAACAAAGAACCCAGAATACAGCCTCCCCCTTATTATTTGCCATCTTAGGTAAAAAACCATTCCCATAAAAACTCCCCCAATTACCTACTGCCCCTTTATGAATGTTGAGGACAAGGCCTCTAAGTAATCAAAAAGACCCTGACCAGACCTTCTCTTTGTCCAGGTTCATTTTCAACTCCAGGCTATCCTTTGGGCTTTCCTTTACTCTGGCCTTTGGCCTCTGACGTTTTGGGTCACAATAATGATAATAATAACAATAATAAGGAGCCCTGGCGGTACAGTGGTTAAGCGCTGGGCTACTAACCGAAAGGTGAGCTGTTCAAACCCACCAGCCTCTCCACAGTGGAAAAATGTAGCAGTCTGCTCCTGTAAAGATTACAGCCTTGGAAACCCTATGGGGCAGTTCTGCTCTATCCTATATGGTTGCTATGAGTCAGAATAGACTTGACAGCAACGGGGCAATGGGGACTTCCCTGCTTGGGTTTCTGCTTCTTGACTGCAGGCTGCCTCCTGGTGAGTGACATCATTCTTATTCCACATCACTTTCTCGCTAAAAACCAATAACAATAATGGCTAATATTTATTTAACACAAGTGCTTCAAATGCACATTTATTCAAAAAATATACTGAGTGCTTACTATGTGCCAAGCTGTACTATACACTAAGGTCTGGAAAAACAATGCTGATTAAATCCTCTTTGAACCCATCAGGAGTCAGACATGAATCATATAAACAGACTAAGGGGCATATGAATTTAAACAGAGATAGGTGCTCTGAAAGAAAGATGCAGTTTTATAAGAGTGCATATTAAAGGATGTCATCTAGATAGAAGGAATAAGAAAAGGCTTCCCAAGAAACTGATGCTCAAGCTGAGTTCTGAGGGATCAGGAGAATTATCTAGACAAAATGGACAGAAAACACTCCGGAAGAAAGAAAAGCACGTGTGGAGAGCCGACAGCCACAGGGCATCAGAGGAAGGGATGCAGCCAGGGTGGCATGGACCATTTGAGGAACTGAAGGAGGTCAGCAAGGCAAGAGTGTGCAAAGCTGAAGCGATAAAGAGGCGCAAGCACCAGATCAGGCAAGACCTTGTAGGTTACATTAAGACCTTGTAGGCTATATTAAGGATTTAGGTTCCTAACCTTCAAGTACTTAAAAAAAAAAAAAAAAGCTATTGGAAATTTTTAAGTAAAAGTAACACAATAATATTTGGACTTCAAAATGACAGTGCTGGTAGCAGGGTAGAGGACTGTTGAAGATGGAGAGAATGGGTGAAGGGAGGCCAATTAGAAGGATATTCCAATAGTCCAGGCAAGAAATAATGGTATCTTAATCTAATAGTACCTCAACTAACAGAGTTTATGTGCCAGAGATATTATCTCATTTAATCTTTACAATCCCGTGTATTAGAGACTGCAATCATCTTTACAGATGTAGAAAGTGAGGTTTTGAGCTGCTGAGTGACTTTCCAAGGTCACAAAGATAAGCAGTGGGGGAGGGAGTCAAGCCCAGGCAGTCTAGCAGTAGAACGCAAGGCTCTTGTCTTGTGCTCTATACTGTTGGCAGTGAAGTTGAAAAGAAGTGCACAGATGTGAGAGCTATCTGAAAGGTGAAACTGACAGAACCTGATTGTTATGGAAAGTGAGGAGGAGAGATTGATAATGGAAAGTGAGAAGACGTTGAGAATGATGTCTGAGGGGCTGACTTACAAAGGGGATGGGTGATGTTGCTACTCACTAAAATAGGAAACACTGGAAGAGAACTAAATTCAGGGGTATTGGGGGAAAGGGGGAAGAAGATTGAGTTCAATACTGTACATGTTAATTTGCGGAAACTTTGAGACACCAAAGCAAAAATATCAAGTAGGCAATTGGATATATGGATCAGAACTCAATAGAAAGATCTTTTCTCGAGAGGTGAATCTGGAAACCATCAGCATATAGAAGATAAAGACACAGGGATCGCTGTACTTACTAGTTTGTGTTATTTTTCCAATAAAAACTCAGGCAGATGCCATAGTTTTCTGTCATTAACAAGTCGAGGTGGATTGACACAGTGGCTGCAAAAATGAGCTCAGGCATAACAACGATTGTAAGGGTGGTGCGGGACTGGGCAGTGTTTCGTTCTGTTGTGCGTAGGGTTGCTATGAGTCAGAACCAATGCGATGGCACCTAACAATAGCTAATTCTACTATAATGATCAAAACCCCAGCCTCCCCCAGCTCAGGCCTACCAGGAGAAAGGAGGAGGCTTATTTCTCTTTCTCACCCCACCTCCACCTCTATTCCCTGACTGTTGTTTTTGATCCCTCCTCGTGAGAACCCAGGGAATTTGTCAGAAAATAGCACACAGTTTAAGTATCTAACACAGTTGGAATGTGGGATCAGTACCCGTTTATGGAGACCTATATGTCTTACTGATTATTTGGCATCTCTACTTAGATGTCTAATAGCTATTTCAGAATTAGTATGTCTAAGACCAAACTCTCCATTTCCTCTCACCTACCAAACTTACTCCTCTCACGGTCTTCCCTACATAAGCAAATGGCTGCTCTATTATATCAGTTGTTTGGGCCAATTACCTTGGAGTTATCTTTGGCTTATCTCTTTCTCTCATAACCCAACTTTCTCCCATTTCCAAACTATTAGCATATCTTGTCACTATCTTCAAAATCCCCATGCCATTGAGTCAATTCTGACTCATGGCAACCCTATATAGGACAGAGTGGAACTGCCCCATAGGGCTTCCAAGGAGCAGCTGGTGGATTCAAACTGCCAAGCTTTTGGTTAGCAGCCTGGGTTCTTAACCACTACACCACCAGGGCTCCTCCACACAGTGGCTAAACGCTATGGCTGCTAACCAAAAGGTCCACAGTCTGAATCCACCAGGTGTTCCTTGGAAACTCTACGGGGCAGTTCTACTCTGTCCTATAGAGTTGCTATAAGTCAGAATCAACTTAATGGCAATGGGTTTGGGTTTTTTTTGTTTTTTTTTTTTTCTGGTTTACCCTCAAAAATATCTCCAGAACTGAACACTTCTCACAACTACCACCCTATCCAAGCCACCATCATCTCTTAACACGCAACAGGCTCCCATCACCTCCTCTTTCCCTCAACAGTCTAACATCCATAAACCTTTTTAAACTCAACTCAGATCATGTCACTGTGTTCAAAACCTTCCAGTGGTTTTCAATCTTGTTTGGAATAAATCCAAAGTCCTGACCATTCCTACGCAAGGTACTAGATTAGTAACCTCAGTGACCTCATCTGCTATCACTCTCTCTCCTCCCCGATTCCATCCTAGGACAAGCATTCTCCCACTGCAGGGCATTTGTGCTTGCTTTTTTATCTGCCTATGGTGTATGAATGTCCCCTTTCTTCCTTCAAATCTCTGTCCAAATATCTCCTTATCAAAAATAGGCCTTTCATGATGATCCTATTACTCTCTGTCACCCTACCCTGCTTTATTTTCCTTGAGAGCATTTATTCCTACCTGATATATGCTTTTTACTGTTATTATTCAGCTTCCTGTTTTTTGTTTTTGCTTTTCACTGTATTGTTAGCACCTGGAACAACACCTGGCACAATATAGGAGTTTAATAGCTACTTAGCAAATGAATTAAGATTGCTGTCACTTGCTCATGTGGAGCGCTTCTATGGGTTCCATGGAGATCCATCTACTGGCCTAAGATGAGCTCCTTGATGTTGCTAATGCCAAAGACCCTGGACTTAGGAGGTTTGTTTTTCTGTTGGGTCCCTTTACCAACATAAGCACCCCTTCACCCCTTGAGGCAGTCCTCTTGGATGGAATTCAAGACTGACTACTTAAAAATGTGGCCCATAACTGATCCCCAGGAAACACACAACTTAACCTGCTGTTAGAGAGATTTTCACTACCTAAGTATACCAAGCTCTTGTTCTTCTCGAGACTTCCACTTTCCTTTGCCTAAAAATCTCCCAACACTTACCCATTACCCTTCACATCCCAGTTTAAATATCTCTTCCTTCAAAAGACTTTCCCTGATTGGAATATATATTAATCACCTGGACGGTTTGTTGAACAAGTTTCCTAGGCTCCTTCCCAGATTCTAATTCATAGGTCGGGTCTCATAAGGACCCTATAGGACAGAGAGTAGAACTGCCCCATAGTATTTCCAAGGCTATAATCTTTCGGAAGCAGGCTGCCACATCTTCCTCCCACAGAGCGGATGGTGGGCTCGAACAGCCAACCTTTCAGTTAGCAGCTGAGTTCTTAACCACTGTGCACCAGGGCTCCTTCATAGGTCTGGTTGTTGTTGTTGTTTTTAGGTGCCATCGAGTAGGTTTCGATTCATAGCGACCCTATGCACAACAGAACAAAACACTGCATGGTCCTACTCCATCTGTACAATTGTTGCTGTGCTTGAGCCCATTGTTGCAGTCGCTGTGTCAATACATCTCGCTGAAAGTATTTGTCTTTTTTGCTGACCCACCACTTTACCAAGCATGATGTCCTTCCCAGAGACTGATCCCTCCTGGTAACATGTCCAAAGTATGTGAGACGAAGTCTTGCCATCCTTGCTTCTAAGGAACATTCTGGTTGTACTTCTTCCAAGACAGAATCATTCATTCTTTTGGCAGTCCATGGTACACTCAATATTGTTTGCCAACACCACAATTCGAAGGCATCAATTCTTCAGCCTTCTTGATTCATTGTCCAGCTTTCACATGCATATGACGCAATTGAAAACACCATGGTTTGGGTCAGGTGCACCTCAGTCTTCAAGGTGATGTCTTTGCTTTTCAATACTTCAAAGAGATCTCTTGCAGCTGATTTGCCCAATGCAATGCATCTTTTGATTTCTTGACTGCCACTTCCTTGGGTGTTGATTGTGGATCCAAGTAAAATGAAATCCTTGACAACTTCAATCTTTTCTCCATTTATCATGATGCTGCTCATTGGTCCAGTTGTGAGGATTTTTGTTTCCTTTATGTTGAGGTATAATCCATACTGAAGGCTGTGGTCTTTGATCTTCATCAGTAAGTGTTTCAAGTACTCTTCACTTTCAGCAAGCAACGTTGTTTCATCTGCACAACACAAGTTGTTAATGAGTCTTCCTCCAATCCTGATGCCCTGTTTTTCTTCATATTGTCCAGCATCTCAGGTTAGTTACTCAGCATACAGATCGAATAAGTATGGTGAAAGGATACAACCTTGATGCATACCTTTCCTGACTTTAAACCATGCAGTTATCTCCTTGTTCTGTTCAAACGGCTGCCTCTTGATCCACATACAGATTCCTCAGCAGCACAATTCCCATTCTCTGCAATGTTACCCGTAATTTGTTACCATCCACACAGTCGAGTGTCTTAGCATAGTCAATAAAACACAGGTAAACATCTTTCTGGTGTTCTCAGCCTTCAGCCAGGATCCATGTGACATCAGCAATGATATCCCCGGTTCCACGTCCTCTTCTAAATCCAGCTCGAATTTCTGGCAGTTCCCTGTGAATATACTACTGCAGCCACTTTTGAATGATCTTCAGCAAAATTTTGCTAGCATGTAATAATAATAATAATGATATTGTTAGATAATTTCTGAATTGAGTTGGATCACCTTCCTTGGGACTAGGCATAAACATAGAGCCCTTCCAATCGGTTGGCCATGTAGTCATCTTACAAATTTCTTGGCATAAACAAGTGAGCACTTCCAGTGCTACATCAGTTTGTTGAAACATCTCAATTGGTATTCTGTCAATTCCCAGGGCCTTGTTTTTCACCAGTGCATTCAGTGCAGCTTTGCACCTCTTCCTTCAGTACCATCAGTCATGATCATATGTTACCTCCTGAAATGGTTGAACGTAGACCAATTCTTTTGGGTATAGTGACTCTGTGTATTCCTTCTACCTTCTTTTGATGCTTCCTGAGTCTTTTAATATTTTTCTATTTAATATTTTCCCTGTAGAATCCTTCAGTATTTTAACTTGAGGCTTAAATTTGTTCTCCAATTCTTTCAGCTTGAAAAAGGCAGAGTGTGTTCTTCCCTTTAGGTTTCCCATCTCCAGGTCTTTGCATGTCCCATCATAATACCTAACTTTGTCTTCTCGAGCCATTCTTTGAAATATTCTGTTCAGTTCTTTTACATCATCATTTTTTCCTTTTGCTTTAGCTACTCTATGTTCAAGAGCAAGTTTCAGAGTCTCTTCTGACTTCCACTTAGGTCTTTAGTTTCTCTCCTGTCTTTTTAATGACCTCTTGCTCTCTTCATGTGTGATGTCCTTGATGTCATTCCATAATTCTTCTGGTCTTCAGTCATTAGTGTTGAACACATCAAATCTCTTCTTCAGACGGTCTCTAAATTCACGTGGGATATACTCAAGGTCATACTTTGGCTCTCATAGACTTGTTCTAATTTTCTTCAGTTTCAACTTGAACTTGCATATGAGTAATTGATGGTTGATCAGCAGTCAGCCCCTACCCTTGTTCTGCCCAATGATATTGAGCTTTTCCATCATCTCTTTCCATAGATGTAGTTGATTTGATTCCTGCGTATTCCATCTGGCAAGGTCCCTGTGTATAGTCACCGTTTATGCTGGTGAAAAAAGGTATTTGCAATGAAGAAATTGGTCTTGCAAAATTCAATCATGCAATCTCTGGCATCGTTTCTATCACCATGGCCATGTTTTCCAACTACTAATCCTTCTCCTTTGTTTCCAACTTTCTCATTCAAATCACCAGTAATTTTCAGTGCATCCAACTGCATGTTCGATCAATTTCAGATTACAGAAGCTGGTAAAAATCTTCAAGTTCTTCATCTTTGGCTTTAGTGGTTGGTGTGTAAATTTGAATAATAGTCGTATTAACTGGTCTTCTTTGTAGGTGTATAGATTTTTTTTTAGATAGTAGCCTATCACTGACGGCATTGTGCTTCAGGATACAAATTGAAATGTTCTTTTTGACAATGAATGCAACACCATTCCTCTTCAAGTTGTCATTTCCGGCATAGTAGACCATATGATTGTCTGATTTGAAATGACCAATACCAGTCCATTTCAGCTCACTAATGCCTAGAATATCGGTGTTTATGCATGTCATTTCATTTTTTATGATTTCCAACTTTCCTAGACTCATGCTTCATACATTCCACGTTCTGATTATTAATGAATGTTTGCAGCTGTCCCTTCTCATCCTGACTCATGCCTAATCAGCTAATGAAGGTCCTGAAAGCTTGACTCCACCCATGTCATTAAGGTAAAATCTACTTTGAGGAGGCAGCTCTTCCCCAGTCATATTTTGAATGCCTTCCAACCTGAGGGTTCACCTTCTGGCACTATATCAGACAATGTTCTGCTGCTATTCATAAGGTTTTCACTGGCTAATTCTTTTCAGGAGTAGACTGCTGGGTCCTTCTTCCTAGTTTATCTTAGCCTGAAAGCTCAGCTGAAACCTGTCTGCCATGGGTGACCCTGCTGGTATTTGAATACCATTGGCATAGCTTCCAGCATCACAGCAAAACATGAGCCCCACAGTACAACAAACTGACAGACACGTGGGGGACAGATCCAATAGGGCCCATTTATTTGCAGTTCTAACAAGCTCACCAGTGAGATCAATATTGCTTGTCCAAGGACCACACATTGAGAACAACTGCCCTAGATTACATACCCTATCATAATATTCATCACATTTTATTGTAATTAAAATATTTAACTATATGTGTTTCCAGGAAAAGAGTAAATTCTATAAAGGGTCTAGAAAGTTTTCAACAACAGATAAATAATTGTTGAATAAATACCCACTTTCTAGTTGATAAAAATGGGCTTCAGGCACATTAAGTAATGTGCCCAAGGTTACAAAGCCAGGAAGGAAGAGAACAGGATGTGAAAAGAGAAGAAACTACTTTCATTCTAAAAACCTAAAATACAGCATGAACGCAACCTTTCTAGGCCTGGACCTAACCTTACCCTGGAAACCCTGGTGGTGTAGTGGGTAAGGACTATGGCTGCTAACCAAAATGTCAGCAGTTTGAATCCACCAGGCCCTCCTTGGAAACCCTATGGGGCAATTCTACTCTGTCTTATAGGGTCACTATGAGTTGGTATCGACTCAACGGCAACGAGTTTCTTTTTTTTTTTTTTAACCTTAGCCTGTAGTTGAAAATCTGCAAACTAGTGGAATAGAACTGAATGTAACAAAGAGGTGGAATTCTATTACCTCCTCTTCCATCCCTTCAAACTTCTCTTCCCTTTCTTCCCAGACCCTTTATCACCATCACACAACGTGCAGTTACACTTAATTATGTCTTGAAATCATTTAAGATGGAATGGTTGCCTGAGAGAATGGCTTAAAGGGCAGCAGGAAAGTTTTAAATTACCTTGCAAGCTAGTAGAAACCTCCTTACACAGAAGCTCCTGAAAACCCCTGAGACATAACTTTGTGAGAACTCAAGGGAGAAAAATAAATTAAAGCAAATAGATTGCTTACTGAACCTCTTCTGTTTCCAATTTCCAGAAGTTCAAATTTGACGAATGATGTAAAGGCTTATCAGCTGCATCTTATTTACAAAGGTCATACTACTGTTCTCTGCATTTCAATGGATCAAAGCCACACAATAGATTTTTGTAAATAGAAGAGGAGATAAAAATATCATTTAATTTTAAGCTGTATAGATATATGCTGTGTGATTATGTTGGGGAAATACTTAACACTTAGCTCTCATATATCTATAGAGTAGAGGAATTTCCATCTCCAGGAGGGAAAAATTTGGGAGGAGTATTTCTAGGCTGTTTTTCTCTGGCTCCTACCTTCTCTTCAGAGATTGCTGAGTTATAGAGAAGGAAGCAAGTGCATACAGCTTTTTTTTCTTCCCCTTTCACAGTGGCCTGTCCTCACTCCATTAATCCATGCAGTAATCTTACCAGGGCAGGTTCTGAACTTGTCAAGGGAAGGTCTACAGTTCAGAGGTGGAGAAACAGTCAATTCAGCCTTATCAGTAATAAAGCTGACATTTTGGTCTCTGAGTGATCACTGCCTCTACTTCTCAGCTGGTTCTGAACTTTGGGAGGGTGACAGAGGTATTAATTACTGGCCCCTCAACCCTAACAGCCCTCATGCCTTATACACCTTCACGCCTCAATCTTCTCTGCCTTTGCCACTCTCAGCCTGATACAGTCCTACTGAACCGTCACAGCCCACCAAGATTTCCTTTCTATTGAAACCTTCTCTGATCATCCCCAAGCAGAATGAAAAACCCCTTCCCTGTCTATAGTCTGCCTTCAATGACAGTTAATTGACCAGATCAGTTTCCCTTGTTTGATTATAAACTATTTGTAAAGACTATGTTTTACACTTCTCTGGATGCACTGAACTCCACGCTTCCTTCCCACCACAGTATTAAATACAATGTCTTTGTGCATCCATTTATCAAATTTTTACCAAGAGTCTGCTATGTGTCAGGCAGCTTGTTAGATGCTGGGACACGGGCCCAGACAAGACAGATACGGTCTCTGCCACCACTTTGCTGAAGAAGTACCTTGACCATTGTGGGCCTTCAGGAAAGTTTAATTTATTTGATTTCCAGATGAATAACTGGCTCTTCACTGAAATTCTGAATGAGAGATGAGATTAGAGATCAATATTTTATTTCTACCATATCTCTCAAGTGTAACTCACACTATACCTCACAGGGTAATAATTCTAATACTCCTATTAATAATAATATCTATTATTTATTGAGCACTTAACTATGTGCTAACATCTATTCTAAGCACTTTTTATAAATTATTCCACATACTCTTCACAATCAACCTGCAAAGAAAGTGATGCACAGGTGTAAACAATAAACAATCACGAAATGCAGAGTTGATGTTAATTTTAAAAAGATATTAGATATTACTTAAGGTTATATTATTTTTCATGTGCGTGACTCACAGATACAGTACAAAGCAAATTTTCAAGGATTTGTTTACATTCCAGAATACTGAATTGACTTGTTATTCATTTTAATGCTTCTGACATTATCTGACAGTATCTATGTCTAAAGAATCACTTTCGGTGTATAAGACAGGGTTTGGTCAGGAAAATAAAAGTGCTCCAGGTATTTTGCATAGGAAGAGATTCAATGCAAGGAATTATTGCAGAACTACTAGAAAGCTAAAGGCACAATGATCAGGGAGAACTCTTCCAGAACATTCCAAAGAGCAGAGGTCAACAGAAAGCTTCCACCAATGGTCTCAGTTGTCTGCAATATTGAGTGATTCTCAGGAGGACACCCAACAGTCATAGGCAAAGTCCCATGCCTGAAATATGCCGATGTCCAGAGGCCTGCCCGCAGCTGCCATGGAGAACAATGGCTTCTCTTCCTCTGCCTTCTAAACCACATGTTTGAGCCTCTCATTGGAAAAGCCTACCTGGCACTCTGCTGGCAAGGGACAGGAAGAAAGGCAGTTTTCAAGTCATAGGCTACTGAAGTACAGGGAGAGGTTAGAATGTCAGGGGTGCTACTGAGAACCTGTAACATTATCTGGTAAATTCCATTCTTTGAATACTCAGTATCCACTCACAATCTTCAGCCCAGAGTTAAACTTCCAAACCATAATAATATCAACAACATGCTTACAACTGACATAATACACCTATCTCTTATACTAACAAAGACACACTTAACTTCTCCCCCAAAGAAGAAAGACAAAAAAACTACAAGTTACTATTTTAATATCCAAATAAGGTTCATTTTTTTCTCACTCTTTGATAGACACTTTGTGATATAAACAATGAATAATAAGGTTAATCACAACCAACACATGTTATATAAAATAAAGAAAGGGGGAAAGAAAAAATGGTCAATATGTTCTAGTATATACATAACAAAACAAAAATAAAATAATATTCATAGTTAGCACAGCCCTTGATTCTGAAGCTGGTCATGAGGTCATAATTTGTAAATATCCTCTATTCCATTCCATTTTGCCTTTGCCCCTATTTAATACCTAAACTGATCATCATTGGAAGAGAATACTCCACGGGTCTCTCACGTTTTTGCAGATCTTGCAAGCAGGGGCCCCGATAGCCTTTGTTCGGGACTGTCATTTCTAGAATAATTGTATGGCGAGTGGTCTTAAAGAGACAGTGCCTCTCTTAAGAACAAAGAGTAGGCATATTTATTATCCAGTATAATAGAGACAATGTCTTCCCCTGGGGCAAAGATTAGGCAAGCTTACTGTCCTTTAGAAAGGATTGCGATTTACTAAACTCAGAGTTCCTCTCCTCTAATGCAAGTCATTGTCTGTGCAGGCATTTTCATATCACCCTGTACCAGTTGGGGCTTGGGGACCAGTGCGAATGCTGATATGCTGTCTACAGCTATTGCAATAAGTAATAAAAGTCGTTTGTGTCTGACCAAAGAGTCTCGTGTCTTTTGCCAGCATTGTGATTCTCTGAACTGAGTTTTCCAAAGACCCAATCAACATCCCTCTCTATCATAATTATTTCAAGTTCCACTGAATCTGCTGAGTCATAACGCCCAAATGGTACATGCTTGCACTGCCTATGCTGGCTAAAGAGCCTTTTTTTTGGCTTGGGACACAAATCAAAGCTGGAAGCCTTACCAGTTACTAAGGAAATGGACTGGAGAAGCACACCCCAATGTGTTATATGTTGACCTAGAAGCAAAGATTCTGTCATTCATATTATAATCAAAACGGAAATGTGAGCCAGTAAGTCCAAAAACATTTTGCCTCTTATATGTAAGCAACAATGTATACTCTTTACAGAGCAATACAAACCCTTCTCTGCAGAAAACACTACTGCTCCACCTCCTGTGAGTGTGCCAAAAAAACTCCCATGTTTTCAGTGTTTGAGAAATGGCAGAATTTCTCAATTTTCTGTATCAAGCAGAATGCGCACAGAATAAAATAAAAATGCATTGACGTGCCTTGCAGCTGAAACATTTGTTTCCTGCCCTTAAATCTAAAATGATAAGAATAGAAGCCTGAATGCAGAAACCATTTTGAGATAATCATGTCTCGATTGTAAGTGCTTAGGTTTTCATACGCATGCAAGGTTCATCAGAGATTCCATTCACTTCTTAAGTGCCTGAAATTTATTGTTCTGTATCTAATGTGATTCTGTAACAAATGGTTCAAGATGGCAGCATTAATGGCCCAATTAAATAACATTATGCAAATTCATTGCGATTCTCCAATGTAACGTCTATAACTTGGAAATCTAGAGTTAACTTCTTCCTCAAGAAAGTTGAAGAATATCAGTACTTCCTGATCCTAGGTTGTTAAACAGATCATAGAACCCATCCATTAGCACTTGCTTTTGATTCAGAAAAGAGGACAGATTATTTTATCACTGGTAAAATCTCCAAAAACAAATCATCCTGTAATTACATTAGTATTGTGGAGTGAGGCATTGGTGATGTCCGAGCGGTTTTCAAAAAAAATGACAACAATTAGAGTGACACTGAAATATGACATCTTCCTTTGTATGTCATACAGTTGAGGTCTTTTTTTTTTTTTTCACGATACCTGCAGGCAGTGGTTATTCTCATCCTAACCTAGTACGTAGTGATTACACAATAATGAATACTGATCAGTTTAGTAAGCAGAGAAAGAATTTCCTAAATTCAATCACTCTGGCTGGCTGAATCATATTTTGGGTGAGATATCAATCACAATTTGACCTTCTCCAACAGTGCTGTTTATAGACTATAGCCACCTTTGGAATAAGCATATAAAATAACTCATTCTTAAATTCTCTCATATCAGGAAAGTATGAGCAATGCGTTTCTGCAGAGGGTAAATTTTTAAAGAATTCATGATGGATTATTGAGTTATAATATCTATCTTTACGAATGAGAAATATAACTCACAAATGGCTTGGCCCTGAAGATAAATGTTGTAACAGTCCATTTCAAATAGATTATAAACTTAATGTCCAAATGAAGTCTATTTTTTTTAATTCATTCCCATTGAAAAATTTTCCATTTATGCATCAAGACATTAAAACAAACAACAATCATTGTACATAATAGGAAAGGATGTTAATGGGGTGAATCTAAAACCAAAAGAAAAATGGCCTGAAAGCACTCCTAATGCCTTGCCTTCCTATGTATGAAACTGTCATGAGTTAAATTAATAATCAGCGGTCAGTCATTTTAGAGCTGATGTGCATGTGGCTGCAAAATTGAAAACAATGAAATTAGGTTTTTATAAACCTATTTCGCACATGAATTTCCATAGGTTGACTTCCAATAGATCGAGTATTCTAATACATAAAGTTTCCTTTTATCAGCAACCATATTAATAAAAACATGAGAAGAGAAGAAATTCCCTAGGACTTTCCTGAAAAAACACTGTGTAGTATATTTAAAGGTTTTTAACTACAGGTAATTAGAATTATTCATAATGAGTTTTCAGGTCCCAGAACACAACACCCAGTGTAGTCACTGCTAAATAAACATGAACTCAAAGAAGTAATTTCCCAATCAGTGCATTTAGTTTAAACTTCAATAAAGTCTTACAGTCATCATCACCCACTCTTTTGTGGGAATACAATGTCAAGGAGACAAGTTTTCCTTGTTTTTAAAGACTAAGTTTTTAAGATGAAACCATATATCTTGGAACAACATTCTAAGACTGCACTCAATTATTTACGCCATAAGACCACCGTATCTTAAGATCGTCTCATCAAAAGGTCCTTAGAATTTTGTAATCCAATCCTCTTGGAAAGAATCCAAGACAGAGCTTCCTGACACTTAAATGCACGCTTTATTCTAAAGCAAATGACATTCTAACAAGGTCCCAAATATGGAAGTAACTGATACAGGCCCCTAATGTATGTTTAATCAGAATCATGTTATAGTAAGAACCAATTTAAACACCACCTAAATGTAACATTAAGTGAAGATATACCTCCAAAATGCCCACTTCCTCCCACCAAAAAAGAGACACAGATAAACCTTGATTGAATAGAAAGACTCCTGGGTTAAATTTTGTTTCACTTTTAACTGTTTCCTAAAATGTGTTAGTAAACTTCACTTTCTCGCCTCAGTAAATTCATTTTCATTACATAACAAATAACTAAGGCTCATGTGAACCCTCAAGAATATGATTATATACATCAGTTCTGATGAAAATAATTCTAGATTCAGTTACAAACAGAATTAAAGGCTGAATCAAATTTACACTCCAAGTCAAACACTGAATGTCTTTTAAAAGTAATTTCTGTGATATGAAGTTATTTTTCCCTCTACTTACCTACTTCTATTCAAAAAATACATTAGATGAGGAGTTGATGAAGGGATCCTAACTCTGATTAAAAAATTATTCTAAAATAGGCACTGTTCCTACGTTGTTACATCATTTCATTTCATCTTCAAGAGAGGCCTTGGCGATAGGCATCATTAGCCCAGATTTACAAAATAGAAAACTGAGGTTCAGAAAGTTTGGTTAACTTGCCTGTAGGTCCACAGCCAATAAATGAATCGAGGAATTCTGTTTTCAAAACTTTGTTTTCCCCCAGTACATCATATTGCTTCATATTCTAGTTATTGGGAGGTTTGGGCATAATGAAAATGTTATTTACCACTCCCTGTTTTTTAGTTTATTGTAATAATTTTATTCATTTTGTTATTATCATTGATCAAGTGACTCCTACTAACTTCGCATCTTGGCACAGAAAGTAAAACAGTGGAGAAGACAGGCATAGTCCCTACTCTCATCAGACTTATAGCTTTGATTGACAGAAAAAAGGAAAAGCAAAAAGATGAAACATTCACACACTCTAATAAATGCTGGGAAGCAACAAACAAGAAAAGATAGAGAGTAACAGAGGTGGTGGTCAGGAATTTTACAGGGTAGTCAGGAATTAGCTAACAGGTCAGGGACACAACAAAGCTAGGACATCAGCAACTCAGGATGATGGGAAAGGTGAGGAAAGTGGGAAAGAGCTGAGACTCAACAGGGCAAAGAAGCATAGGAGCAATTGCTTGAAAGCCAGTCCAGTGAGAAGGAAAATCTAGATGTCAGACTATACTTGGTAGCAGATAATCAGTACTTTCAGAAAAATCTGTCTGAATGACAAAAGGAATATGGACCTAAAACCCCAATAAGAGAAATAACAGGAACTAAGAAATGTCATCCCAGTGCCCAGTGCCGCTATTGTCAAGGCAAAAGTACATCTATACCATCTTCCCAGAAGAGGAAGTCTGGTAGGTTTTTTAAGTTCCCCAGGTGATTCTAATTACTTAGGGCAATCATTAGTGGAATATTTCTGTGCCCAAAAGAAAAGAAAGAGAAATGAAGGGATGACTACAGCAGAAAGGGGGTGCCAGGAAAGGATCACTATGCCTCATGACTAGAGGGAAAACGACAATCAGCAGTGAGGATCTGCTGACCCAAGGAGGCCATGGAGAAATTTATCTCCTTCTGGAGCAGCCTGATGGGGCAACAAGGAATCTGTGATAGCAAACTCATTCAAGAGCACATATGAGAAATTAGTTGGTTACTACAAGAAAAAATTGAGGGCAACTTTACAGAAATTTGGCTGTCCCAGGCCAGCAATTGGGGATAATAAACCAGCAAAATTAAGTATTCACAGCAGCTCCACAGGAGAAAGACCTAGCAATCTGCTTCTGTAAAGATTACAGCCAAGAAAACCCATGGGGCAGTTCAACTCTGTTCACATGGGATCTCTATGAGTTGGAATCCACTCAGCAGCACCTAACAACAACATCTTACATAACCTCATGTACAGTAAAAGACTAGGGAGGCCTGAGAAATTTTTTATTACATTTTGTTTTTTTAATTTCCAAAATATTTTTCTAAGATGTAAATAAATTATTTTCTAAGAACTCCGCAATGGAAAAAGTATTGAGAACTGGTTTGTTAAACTATTTCAGGATGAACTTCCTTCTCTTATGTTCACATTTGTGGTTTCACAGGAGTTTTCTCCAACTCGGGATCTATTAGTTATACCACAATTTGTAGCTAGTGAAACAAATCTTTTGTGATGATTTTGATGCCAAAAATCTACCATGTGCCTTCTTAACACTATAATTTTACAGTGGCATGGAGAAAATTCAGGTTTACAAATGTTCTTTTTTGTTGTTGTTGTTAGCTCTATTATCACTCTTCTCGCAATCTAGAAAGTGAAAAGCAGAGGCTGGTTTAAAACTACACAACTAATATAATTAGCCACCACCTATCTGTCAGCTTGTACTACTATCATGGCTTGGATGTTGCTATGATGCTGGAATGATGTCACCAATATTTCAAATACCAGCATGGTGACCCACGGTGGACAGATTTCAGGAGGACCTTCCAGACTAAGACAGGCTAGGAAGAAAAGCCTGGCACTCTAACTCCAATATTATCCAGTGAAAATCTTATGGACCACAGAAGACTTTGATTAACTTACTTTGGACATATCATTAGTGGGGGCTGATTGCTGGAGAAAGATATCATGTTGGTAAAGTGGAGGGAAAGAAAAGGTGGGGGAAACCCTTAATGAGATGGACTGACACAGTGGCCACAACAATGGACTCAAACAAACCAATAGTCATGAACATGGTGCAAGACTGGGTAGCGTTTCATTCTGTTATACATGGGCTGCCATGAATAGAAGCCTACTCAACAGCAACTAACAACAATATAATTAGTACGAACAAAGCATCAAGGGTGGTTTCCTACTACTATACCTGACATGTAGGATAAGTTATGTAGGTACATTTCAGGTGAGGCTCCATAACACAAATAAAACAATTTTCATTTTTTTTATTATCACTGAAATCTAGATATGAAGTCATATTAACTGTATTGTTTTAGAATAATCTAATAAAACTAGAATAATAAATAAACCAAGTTTTTAATTTATTATCAGCAATCTGTCATGCTTTAATTATCCTGCCATTTTGTAGAAATGAATAGTTTGAAAAAATGTTAAACCTGTAATTTACTCCACCTCAAGAAATCCCATGAGACCTACAGCAATAGACAGATCTCTTCAATATATGTGATATATATATCAGAGTGGCAAATCTAAAATTTGGGGAAAATATTTTGAGGTCATGAAGGATAGGAATTAGGGGGAAAAAGTCATTAAGAGCAGCAAATATTTTCATTCCAGAAGGTAGGTACTTCAATTTTCCTGTGAGGAACACTTTTTTTTTTTTGTCTTCAGAAATTACCTAATAGGTTTCTAAATTACTCAAATAAAAGGAAGTATCCACCCATTTTTCCTTTGGAAAAAAATTAAAGCAACCAGAAATCTGAAGGCAGATATTTCAGACAGGGAAGCTACATGTTCTCTTTGGTAATGTAAATTGTACTGGGTCAAAGTTCTTAAATCTATAGATTCTATTTCCTTTATGGAGGAGAGTGGGACTATTTCTGTAGGAACTTGAAATTTTTCTAAAGTTAGCTGATAGTTTCAGTGTCATAATAGAGAATTAGGAAAGGCTCTGTTTCAAGATGGTGAGAGTGGTAAAGAGGAAGAAAAAATGGCCCCTCCCTGCCCTCCAGCCAGAAGACATGTCATATGCAGAGAGAACAGTGGCTGAAGCACAGTGGCTTGATGAAGAAGTCAAACAGATCAGATGTGAATCTATTTCTCACTCACAGGGTGCAGAATATAGACAGCCTCTCAGAAATAACTTAGGGACACATTGAAGGGAGCCAATTACTGGGGGTCCAGGACTCCTGGGAGTCCACTTGCAGGGTGGAACCAGGATATCAGTATCTGTTACAAGCTCCTAGATGATTCTAGTACGGTAAGCAATCAGGTCTCACTCTGCTGAGGGTCACAAAATAGGTTTCTCAAAGTTCAGGGTGCTTTAGAATCTCCTGAGTGTTTGTTAAAAAGGCAATCTCAGGGTTCCAATCCAGAAAGCCTGATTTATGTCTCCCATTTTAACAAGCTCTCAAATACTGCTGATGGAGGAGGTGTAACACAACACTTTAAGAAACATTCCCCCAAAAATTTAAACACTCTTTTACCAGGTATTAACATAAGAGCTGTAGAAGAGTCACACTGTTTCATACATAAAGTAAGACAATACATTTTAGCTCTTTAATTTACTATCTCTAGATAAGAGCTATTAGAGCTGCGATGACCCTGAGCCTCATTTTGGAATAATAATCATAGATGTGAGCACTAGAAGCAATCATCTTAACAAATTCTGCTTAAATATCAATACAATGGGTCCCTATATTTTAAAAATCAACAAGAATTTTATTTTGTTCATTCATCAAAAAAAGTGTTATCCTGACACTCGGGGGAAGGCTGTCACCATCCTGCTCTCCTCAGAGTGTGACTCCCTGCTGCTACCAGAAACCAGTGCATACAACCATCACCACTACTCCTCTAAGATAGAAGGTGAGAGCCTACACCACACACAAGGTGACCAACTATCAGGACACCTGAGCTGAATCTATACAAGAATAGTGAATGGACTCACAGGCTTATACACCTGGCAACATCTCTAACCATCTGGTAACAGGACATTAGTGCTTCAAAGTCTCCAATAATCAAGTTAACATACTTTAGTAGCCTATTTGGGTATACTGAAACAAAACAAAGAAGATAACACACTGAGCAAACATAAAATAAATTATTTCCATAACACATGGATGGCTCTGAGACAGCAGTCAATATCAAATCACATAAAGAAGCAGACCATAATTGCTTCTACAAACCTCCAAAACAGAGAATCAAGGACTCTCCTGGATGAAGATGTATTCCTGGAATTGCCAGATATAGAATACAAAAGATTAATATACAGCACCCTTGAAGACATCAGAAATGATATCCAGAATGAAACCAGGCAATGCACAGAAAAAGCCAAGAAATACACAGGTAAAGCAGTTGAAAAAATTAAAAAGATTATTCAAGAACATAATGAAAAATTTAATAAGCTGCAAGAATCCATAGAGAGATAGCATTCAGAAATTCCAAAAGATTAACAATAAAATTACAGAATTAGACAACTCAATAGGAAGGCAGAGGAGCAGAATTGAGGAACTGGAATGCAGAATTGGGGAGATGGAAGATAAGGCATTGGAAACCAATATTTTTGAAGAAAAATCAGATAAAAGAATTATAAAAAAATGAAGAAACTCTAAGAATCATGTGGGACTCTATAAAGAAGAATAACTGTGAGTGATTGGAATACCAGAAGAAGGAGGGATAACAGAAAAAACAGAGGGAATTGTTGAAGATTTGTTGGTAGAAAACATCCCTGACATCATGAAAGATAAAAGGATATCTGTCCAAGATGCCCATCAAACCCCATACAAGACAGATCCCAAAAGAAAGTCACCAAGACATATTAGCATCAAACTTGCCAAAACCAAAAATTAAGAGAAAATTTTGAGAGCAGACAGGGATAAGTGAAAAGTAACCTACAAAGGAAAATCAATAAGACAACTTGGCAGAAACCATGCAGGTAAGAAGGCAATGGTATGACATATATAGAGCATTGAATGAGAAAAATTACCAGCCAAGAATCATATACCCAGCAAAACTGTCTCTCAAATATGAAGGTAAAATTAAGTCATTTACAGCTAAACACAAGCTTAGAGAATTTGCCAAAACCAAACCAAAACAATAAGAAATACTAAAGGGAAGTCCCTGGTTAGAAAACCCATAATAACAGATATCAGCAAAACAGAGCAGAGCACCCTGATATCAACTCAGATGGAGAAATCAGACAGAAAAAAAAAAAAAAGATAAAAAAAACTCTCAAAACAGGGAATCACTGATGTTATTATGTAAAAGATGACAATAATTAATAAAGAGAGACTAAATTCAGTAGGCATAGATCTTCCATATGGAGAGGAAATCAAGGCTATCTAGGGAGATATGAATTAGGTTTACACTTAGAAAAATACTGGTAAATATTAAGGTAACCACAAAGAAGACTAACAATCCCATACTTCAAAATAAAAACCAAGATAAACACAAAAACTCAGCAAAAATGAAATCAACTACAATGAAAAAGAGGAACAAACAATTTACAAAGAAAAACTTCTCAGGACAAAAAAGTAAGTCAAAATATGAAATTGTCAACAACACACAAAAAAAGGCATCAAAATGACAGCACTAAACTCATACTTATCTATAATTATGCTGAATGTAAATGGACTAAATGCACCAATAAAGAGACAGAGAGTTGCAGATTGGATAAAAAAACATAATCCAGGTATATGCTCCCTACAGGAGACACACCTTAAACTGAGAGACACAAATGAACTAAAACTCAAAGGATGATAAAAAAATACATCAAGCAAAAAAACAATAAAAAATGAGCAACACTGGCAATATTAATTTCTGACAAAATAGACTTTAAACTTAAATCCACCACAAAGCATAAGGAAGGACACTATATAATGATTAAAGGGACAATTTACCAGGAAGATATAACCATATTAAATATTTATACACCCAATGACAGGGTTGCAAGATACATAAAACAAACTCTAACAGCATTGAAAAGTGAGATAGACAGCTCCACAATAATAGTAGGAGACTTCAACACACCAATTTCGGTGAAGGACAGGATGTCCAGAAAGAAGCTCAATAAAGAAATGAAAGATCTAAATGCCAAAATCAATCAACTTGACCTTACAGACATATACAGAACACTCTACCCAACAGCTGCAAAGTATACTTTCTTTTCTAGTGCACATGGAACATTCTTTAAAATAAACCACATATTAGGTCCTAAAGCAGGCCTTGGCAGAATCCAAAATATCAAAATATTACAAAGCATCTTCTCTGATGATAAGGCAATAAAAGTAGAAATCAGTAACAGAAAAACCAGGGAATAGAAATCAAACACTCGGAAACTGAACAACACCCTGCTGAAAAAAGACTAGGTTATAAAAGACATGAAGGAGGGAGTAAAGAAATTCAAATAATCCAATGAGAATGAAAACACTTCCTATCAAAACCTTTGGGACACAACGACAGCAGTGCTCAAAGGTCAATATATATCAATAAATGCACACATATAAAAAGAAGAAATGGTCAAAATCAAGGAACTATCCCTACAACTTGAACAAATAGAAAGAGAGAAACAAAAGAAACTCTAAGGCACCAGAAGAAAGCAAATAATAAAAGTTAGAGCAGAATTAAATGAATTAGAGAACAGAAAAATAATTGAAAACCTGATTCCTTGAAAAAGTTAACAAAATTGAAAAACCATTGGCAAAACTGACAAAAGAAAAACAGGAAAGGCAGCAAATAACCTGAATAAGAAATGAGATCGGCAATATCACAAGAGACTCAACTGAAATTAAAAGAATCATATCAGATTACTACAAAAAATTGTACTCTAACAAAGTTGAAAACCTGGAAGAAATGGATGAATTCCTAGAAACACTCTACCTACCTAAAATAACACAAACTGAGGTAGAACAACTAAATAGACCCATAACAAAAGAAGAGATTGAAAAGGTAATCAAAAAACTCCCAACAGAAAAAAGCCCTGGCCCTGACAACTTCACTACAGAGCTCTACCAAACTTTCGGAGAAGAGGTAACACCAATATTACTAAAGGTATTTCAGAGCACAGAAAAGGACGGAATACTCCCAAACTCATTCTATGAAGCCAGTATATCCCTGACACCAAAACCAGGTAAAGACACCACAAAAAAAGAAGAAAATTACAGACCTATATCCCTCATAAACTTAGACGCAAATATCCTCAACAAAATTCTAGCCAATAGAATTCAACG
This sequence comes from Elephas maximus indicus, assembly GCF_024166365.1. Taxonomy (NCBI): domain Eukaryota; kingdom Metazoa; phylum Chordata; class Mammalia; order Proboscidea; family Elephantidae; genus Elephas; species Elephas maximus. The sequence goes on along the minus strand of NC_064833.1, from coordinate 52,304,359 downwards.
ACATATCAAAAAAATAATTCACCATGACCAAGTGGAATTCATACCAGGTATGCAGGGATGGTTCAACATTAGAAAAACAATTAATGTAATTCATCATATAAATAAAACAAAAGACAAGAACCACATGATTTTATCAACTGATGCAGAAAAGGCATTTGACAGAGTCCAACAGCCATTCAAGATAAAAACTCTCAGCAAAATAGGAATAGAAGGAAAATTCCTTAACACACTAAAGGGCATTTATACAGAGCCAACAGCCAACATTTTCCTAAACAGATAGATTTTGAAACCGTTCCCCTTGAGAATGGGAACCAAAAAAGGATGCCCCTTATCACCACTCTTCTTCAACGTTGTGCTGGAGGTCCTATCCAGAACAACTAGGCTAGAAAAAGAAATAAGAGGAACCCAAATTGGTAAGGAAGAAGTAAAAGTATCTCTATTTGCAGATGACATGATCTTATACACAGAAAACCCCAAAGAATCCTCAAAAAAAAACTGCTGAAACTAATAGTAGAGTTCAGCAGAACAACAGGATACGAGATAAGCATACAAAAAATCAGTTGGATTCCTCTACACCAACAAAAAGAACATCGAAGAGGAAACCACCAAATCAATACCGTTTACAGTAGTCCCCAAGAAGATAAAATACTTAAGAATAAATCTTATGAGAGATGTAAAAGACCTATACAAAGAAAACTGAAAGACAGTACTGCAAGAAACCAGAAGAGACCTACATAAGTTGAAAACATTCCTTGCTCATGGATAGGAAGACTTAACATTGCAAAAATGTCTATTCTACCCAAAGCCATGATAGATGTAATGCAATTCTGATCCAATTCCAATGACATTTTTTAATGAGATGGAGATACAAATCACCAACTTCATACGGAAGGGAAAGAGGCCACAGATAAGTAAAGCATTACTGTAAAAGGAGAGCAAAGTAGGAGGCCTCGCTCTACCTGATTTTAGAACCTATTGTATTGCCGCAGTAGTCAAAACAACCTGGTACTGGTACAACAACAGATACATAGACCAATGGAACAGAATTGAGACTCCAGACATAAATCCTTCCACATATGAGCAGCTGATATTTGACAAAGGTCCAAAGTCAGTTACTTGGGGAAAAGACAATCTCTTTAATAAATGGTGCTGGCATAACTGGATGTCCATCTGCAAAAAAGTGAAACAAGACCCATACCTCACCCCATGCACAAAAACTAACTCAAAATGGATCAAAGACCTAAATATAAAATCTAAAACGATAAAGATCATGGAAGTAAAAACAGGGACAATGTTAGGAGCCCTAATACTTGGCATAAACAGTATACAAAACATTAACAACAATGCAGAAGAGAAACCAGGTAACTGGGAGCTCCTAAATATCAGCCACCTATGCTCATCCAAAGACTTTATCAAAAGAGTAGAAAGACTACCTACAGACTAGGAAAAAGTTTTTAGCTACAACATCTCCGATCAGCACCTGATCTCTAAAATCTACATGATACTGCAAAAATTCAACTACAAAAAGACAAATAACCCAATTAAAAAATGGGCAAAGGATATGAACAGACACTTCACTAAAGAAGACATTCAGGCTGCTAACAGATACATGAGGAAATGTTCATGATCATTAGCCATTAGAGAAATGCAAATCAAAACTACAATGAGATTCCATTTCACTTCAACAAGGCTAGCATTAATCCAAAAAACACATAGTAATAAATGTTGGAGAGGTTGTAGAGAGACTGGAGCACTTATACACTGCTGGTGGGAATGTCAAATGGTATAACAACTTTGGAAATCGATTTGGCACTTCCCTAAAAAGTTAGAAATAGAACTACCATATGATCCAGCAATCCCACTCCTTGGAATATATCCTAGAGAAATAAGAGCCTTTACATGAACAGATTTATGAACACCCATGTTCATTGCAGCAGTGTTTACAACAGCAAAAAGTTGGAAGCAACCAAGGTGCCCATCAGTGGATGAATGGATAAATAATGGTATATTCACACAATGGAATACTACGCATCGATAAAGAACAATGATGAATCCATGAATCATTTCATAACTTGGAGGAATCTGGAAGACATTATGCTGAGTGAAATTACTCATTTGCAAAAGGACAAATATTGTATAAGACCACTATTATAAGAACTCAAGAAATAGTTTAAACAGAGAAGAAAATATTCTTTGATGGTTATAAGAGAGGGGAGGGAAGGAAGGAGAGGGGTATTCACTAATTAGATAGCAGGTAAGTTTTATTTTAGGTGAAGGGAAAGACAACACACAATACAGGCAAGGTCAGCACAACTGGACTAAACCAAAAGCAGGGAAGTTTCCTGATTAAACTGAATGCTTCAAAGTCCAGCGTAGCAGGGACAGAGGTTTGGGGACCATGGTTTCAAGGGACATCTAAGTCAATTGGCATAATATAATCTATAAAGAAAACATTCTGCATCCCACTTTGGAGAGTGGTGTCTGGGTTCTCAAACGCTAGCAAGGTGCCATCTAAGATGCATCGATTGGTCTCAACCCACCTGGAGCAAGGAAGAATGCAGAATACCAAAGACACAAGGTAATTATGAGCCTAAGAGACAGAAAGGACCACATAAACCAGAGATGACACCAGCCTGAGACCAGAAGAACTAGATGGTGCCCAGCCACAACCAATGACTCCCCTGACAGGGAACACAACAGAGAACCCCTGAGGGAACAGGAGAGCAGTGGGATGCAGACCCCAAATTCTCATAAAAAGACCAGACTTAATAGTCAGAATGGGACTAGAAGGACCCCGGAAGCCATGGTCCCCAGACCTTCTGTTACCCCAAGACAGGGGCCATTCCCAAAGCCAACTCTTCAAAAGGGGATTACACTGGAATACGGGATGGAAAATGATACTGGTGAAGAACGAGCTTCTTGGATCAAGTAGACACAAGAGACTATGTTGGCATCTCCTGTATTGAAGAGAGATGAGAAGGTAGAGGTGCCAGATGCCGCCCGAATGGACACAAGGAGAGAAAGTGGAGGGACAAAGTGTGCTGTCTCATGAGGGGGACCGCAATTAGGAGTGTATAGCAAGGTATATATAAATTTTTGTGAGAGACTAACTTGATTTGTAAACTTTCAATTAAAGCACAATTAAAATTAATCAAAAAAAAAAAAAGTGTTGTCCACAACCAAGTAGGATTCATGCCAGGTATGCAAGGGTGGTTCAACATTAGAAAATCAATCAATGTAATCCACCACATAAATAAAAGGAAAGAAAAGAATCACATGATCATCACAATCGACACAGAAAAGGCATTTGACAAAGTCCAACACCCATTCCCGATTAAAAAAAAAAAATCTCAATAAAACAGGTATAGAGAGGAAATTTCTCAACATAATAAAGGCAACCTATGCAAAACCAATGGCCAACATCATTCTTAATGGAGAAAGGCTGAATACATTCCCCTTGAGAACAGGAACAAGACAAGGATGCCCTTTATCACCACTCCTATTTAACATTGTGCTGGATTTCCTAGCTAGAGCAATAAGGCAAGAAAAGAAACAAAGTGCATACAAATTGGTAACGAAAGAAGTTAAATGGTCCCTATTTGCAGATGATGTGATACCATACACAGAAAACCCAAAAGACTCTATGAGAAAACTACTGTAACTAATGGAGAGATTCAGCAGAGTAGCAGGATACAATGACATATATTAACCAATGGAACAGAATCGATAACCCAGATGTAAATCCACCCACCTATGGTCACCTGATCTTTGACAAGGGCCCAAAGTCCATAAAATGGGGAAAAGACAGTCTTTTTAACAAATGGTGCTGGCAAAACTGGATGTCCGTCTGCAAAAAAATGAAACAGGGCCCATGCCTCACACCATATTACAAAAACTAATTCAAAATGGATCAAAGACCTAAACATAAAGCCAAAAACTATGAAGCTCATAGAACAAAAAATGGGATCAATGCTAGAGGCATTAACAGGATACAAACCACAATCAACAACACACAAACTCCAGAAGATAAGATAGATGACTGGGCTCTTCTAAAAATTAAACACTTAAGCTCATCAAAAGACTTCACCAAAAGAGTAAAAAGAGAACCTACAGACTGGGAAAAAATGCTTGCCTATTACAAATCAGACAAAGGTCTAATCTCTAAAATCTATAAGAAAATCCAATGCCTCTACAACAAAAAGACAAACAATCCAATTAAAAAATGAGCAAAGGATATGAATAGACACTTCACCAAAGAACACATTCAAGTGGCCAACAGACACATGAGGAAATGCTTGAGATCACTAGCCATTAGAGAAATGCAAATCAAAACCACAATGAGATACCATCTCACCCTGACATTACTGGCATTAATCAAAAAAAAAGGAAATAACAAATGTTGGAGAGGCTGAAGGGAGATCGGAACTCTTATGCACTTGCTGGTGAGAATGCAAAATGATAGAACCATTTTGGAGGATGATATGGAGCTTCCTTAGAAAGCTAAAAATAAAAATACCATATGATCCAGCAATCCCACTCCTAGGAATTATATCCTAGAGAAATAAGAGTCATCACCCAAACAGACATATGCACACCCATGTTCACTACAACATTGTTCACAATAGCAAAACAATGGAAACAACCCAGATGCCCATCAACAGATGAAAGGATAAACAAACTGTGGTACATACACACAATGGAGTACTATGCAGTAATAAAGAATAATGATGAATATGTGAAGCATCTCATAACATAGATGAATCTGGAGGGCATTATGCTGAGTGAAATAAGACAATCACAAAAGGACAAATATTGTATGAGACCACTACTGTAAAAACTCATGAAAAGGTTTATATACAAAAAGAAACAAATTTTTGATGTTTACAAGAGAAGGGATGGGTGGGGATGAAAAAACACTAAATAGACAATAGATAAGTGGTAACTTTGGTAAAGAGTAAGACAGTACAGAATCCTGGGGAAGCCAGCACAACTTGTACAAGCCAAGGTCATGGAAGCTACATAAACAAAACAAAACAAAACCCATTGCTGTCAAGTCAATTCCGACTCATAGCAACCCTATAGGACAGAGTAGAACTGCCCCATAGAGTTCCCAAGGAACACCTGGTAGATTTGAATTGCCAACCTTTTGGTTAGCAGCTGTAACTCTTAAGCACTACACCACCAGGGTTTCCGAAAGCTTCATAGAAATATCCAAACTCCCTGAGGGACCGAATTGCTGGGCTGAGGGCTGTGGGGACCATGGTCTCAGGGAACATCTAGCTCAATAACACAGTTTATAAAGAAAATGTTCTACATTCTACTTTGGTGAGTAGTGTCTGGGGTCTTAAAAGCCTGTGAGTGGCCATCTAGGATACTTCACTGGTCTAACCCTTTCAGGAGCAAGGAGGAATGAAGAAAACTAAAAACACAAGGGAAAGATTAGTCCAAAGGACTACCACGGCCTCCACCAGATTGAGTCCAGTACAACTAGATGGTGCCCAGCTACCAACACTGACTGCTCTGACAGGGATCACAATAGAGGGTCCCAGACAGAACTGGAGAAAAACGTAGAACAAAATTCTAACTCAAAAATAAAGACCAGACTTGCTGGCCTGATAGAGACTGGAGAAACCCTGAGAATATGGCCTTCGGACACCCTTTTAGCTCAGTAATGAAGTCATTCCTGAGGTTCAGCCTTCATCCAAAAATTAGGCCCATAAAACAAAACGAGACTAAAGGAGCACATCAGCCCTGGGGCAAGGACTAGAAGGTAGCAGGGGACAGGAAAGCTGGTAATAGGGAACCTAAGGTTGAGAAGTGAGAGTGTAGACATGTTGTGGGGTGGATAACCAATGTCATAGAACAATATGTTTACTAACTGTTTAATGAGAAATTAGTTTGTTCCGTAAACGTTCATGTAAAGTCCAATAACAAAAAAAAAAAATGCGTGTTGAACGCCCACCATGCATGAGAAATAAGCACAAAGTTCATCTACGTGAAAAAAACTTGTTTCACGTATTTAAAGGCAATGGGCTTTTAGAGTTAGCAAACTAAACATTATCTGCTAGGTATTCTTGTAAATGAAAAATACTGGTCTGATTCCATGGAATTTAGAAATAGTTTTCTTAAATAATGTTTATGCACATAATTCTTTCTCATTTGTTACAAACTGATTTTAAGCTGTCATTTATACATTTCTATAAATCTTTTCTATTTGTTATTTTATTGATCTTTCTAATTACATTCAGATTTTATAATTTATAGATGTTTTATTGAAGTTTTCAACCAATAACATTATATAATGCTTAAAAAAATTATTGCAAATATTTTGATTTTTTATTTACTTAGTGCCTCAGTCATCTAGTGCTGCCAAAACAAAAATACCACAAGGGGGTGGCTTTAAAAAGAGAAATTTATTCTCTCACAGTTTAGGAAGCTAGAAGTCCAAATTCAGGGTGCCAGCTCCAGAGGAAAGCTTTCTCTCTCTGTAGGTTCTGGGAGAAAGTCCTTGTCATCAATCTTCCCCTGGTCTAAGAGCTTCTCAGCTCAGGAACCACAGGTCCAATGCATGTGCTCCACTGCAGGCTCTGATTTCTTGGAGGAAGGAGGTCCCCCTCCTCTCACGGGATTCTCTTTTGTATGTCTCAAAAGAGATAGATTCTACTTACAACTTAATCCTGTAGATTGAGTTCTGCCTCATTAACATAACTGCCCCTAATCCTGCCTCATTAATATCATAGAGGTAGGATTTATAACGTACGGGAAAAAACACATCAGATCACAGAATGGTGGACAACCACACAACACTGGGAATCACGGCCTAGCCAAGTTGAAACACATTTTCGGGGGACACAATTCAATCCACAACACTTAGCTAAGTCAAACTATATTTTTAAGGAAAAAAACAATGCCCTTGTTAGATGGGGATGTTTCTCTGTTGGAATATAGAAATGTGCAGAGTAATAAGAGCTGGTTTTTAAAAATTCAGTCCTAAAATGTCAACACAATAGGATTATTTTAGATAGATTTGAGTCCATTTCTCATTACAGCAGTATAAGTATTTCCAAGAATAATTAGCTTTTTTCTTGGCGTTGACAATTACAATCAATATTACAAAAACATTTCTGAAATAAGCTTCTCTGTTTTGACTTCATGTAAGATATTCATTAATGGGCTTTTATAAGATTTGGTAAGTTCTCAGATGTGAATATTAGACCAACATTTAAAAGGAACATGTAACTACACTTTTTAAAAAAGTGGTTCATAAAATTGCTTAATACTTATTTTAAGGATTTATTTCTTTTCATTTTCAATTAATTGCACTATAAATTGCCACATTCAGTCATTAGCTTGGTAGTGATCGCTGTTCAGAGTCATGTTGAACTGCAAGGGAAAAGGTTCCAGGCTAAAGCTACAATTTGGTACTTGTCCAATCATGGAAGGAGTTAAAAGGTTGTTGTTGGTTGGCTGCTGTCAAGTCAGCCCCCAACTCATGGTGACCCCAGGCACAAGGGAACTAAATGCCACCAGGTCCTGTATCCTCTCCATGATCAGTTTTGGTTCTGTTTGATCCATACAGTTCTCATTAGCTGATTTTTAGAAGTAGATCACCAGGCCTTTCTTCCTAGTCTTAGTCTGGAAGCTATGAAAACCTATTCAGCATGATAGCCACATGCAAGCCTCCACTGCCAGACCAGTGATGGCTTTGCATGCACCTGGATCTCCTGCATGGAAAGCGAGTATTCTTCCACTGAACTAAGCAACAACCTCACAAATAAAAAGGTAAACTAGGTTATGCCATCAAACCGTTGTTCAAAAGAGGAAACACATGTTTAGAATCTGAAGGACAAGCACAGCTAATAGAAACCAGAGTTGGGGCACGAGAATTAAAGCATTAGCAAAGTGATAAGAGTCTTGTTGATAACGACTTCAAAGAGGCTTTTCCAAGAACCATTTGTCTTTTCAAATATCTTCACCTTCAAAGTCTTAAATCACTGAAAGTATTACCTGAAATTTTTAGTCTTTCCTTTGACAGTTCTCTGAATTTTGCATTTGACTTGGTTCAAAAGACTCATTTGAATACCTGGGAATATTAGAAAAACATGTACATTGTTGTTTACAAAAAAACAGTTTTGTTATCACTTAATCTATCTTCTTATACTGAGATACTCTATATTCAATGCCTGAGGAGATCCTGGTTTCTAAAAGTCTGGTGGAAACCTAACAGTGTGACAAAATTCTAATTACAAGTCAGAGCATTAACTATGTAAAAGGGTCATGTTTTAGTCCAGTTGTTTTTAGGTGCGTTGAGTCGGTTCCAACTCACAGTGACCCTATGTACAATAGAACAAAACACTGCCCTGTCCTGTGCCATCCTCACCATCTTTGGTATGCTTGAGCCCATTGCTTCAGCCACTGTGTCAATTCATCTCATTGAGGGTCTTCCTCTATTTCACTGACCCTCTAATTTACCAAGCGTGATGTCCTCCTCCAGAGACTGATCCCTCCTGAGAACATGTCCAAAGTGTGTGAGACACAGTCTCGCCATCCTTGTTTCTTAAGCATTCTGGTTGTACTTCTTCCAAGACAGATTTGTTCATTCTTTTGGCAGTCCAGGGTATATTCACTATGCTTCGCCAACACCACAACTCAAATACCTCAATTCTCCTTCAGTCTTCCTTATACATCATCCAGCTTTCCCATGCATATGAGGTGACTGACAAATCTCTTGAATGCTCTTGCTAGACATTGGTTGCACTCAGAGAGTAAAAACTACAATGAGGCAAAATACAGAAACAACATCACACAGTATATTAGGGATAAAGACCACCATACATGAAAATACAAACTGCCCTAATGGGAAAAATGTCATGTTCAAAAATTTTTAAATTCCATTCCAAATTTCTCAATCATGTTTCATGTTAGTATGACAGAATCTTTATGTTTCTACATTATTTTATCTCAAATACTGTATACCCACACTCAGAGGAAAAAAATTATGGAATGAATAAATAAAACACTAATTATTGTGTGATTATTATGTCTCTAGGTTATGGATCCATCACAAAGGCCCCATCTCTGCTTCCACCTGAGAACAATGGCATCATCAATTAATACTTAACCCCAGCTTTTAACTCATATCTTTTTTAAACCTTTCATAGCATCTCCTCCCTATCTTTGTCTCTGGCCTGACCCTTCTGGTCCCTTTACCATATTTCACTGCCTTCCCCATGTGGCAGACACTGCTAATAAGTACTCATCATACATTTTCCCCTCCTTTTCTATCATTTATTTTTGTATGGCATCTCAGTCATCTAGTGGATGGCTTTAACAAAGGCAAATTTATTCTCTCACTGCCTAGTTGGCTACAAGTCCAAATTCAGGGCATCAGATCCAGGGGAAGACTTTCTCTCTCTTGTCAGCTCTGGAGGAAGGTCCTTGTCATCAATCTCCCCTTTGTCTGGGAGCATCTCAGCTCAGGAACCTCAGGTCCAAAGGAAGCGCTCTGGTCCCAGAGCTGCTTTCTTAGTGGTATGAGGTCCCCTCTCTCTGCTCACTTCCCTTTCTTTTTATCTCTTGAGAGTTAAAAGCTGGTGCAGGTCACACCTCAGGGAAACTCCCTTTACATTGGATCAGGGATGTAACCTGTGTAAGGGTGTTACAATCCCACCTTAATCCTCTTTACAATAAAATTACAATCACAAAATGTAGGACAACCACACAATACTAGGAATCTTGGCCTAACCAAGTTGACACATATTTTGGGAGGACACAATATAATCCATGGCATATAGAATGTTTAAGTGTCAAGCTGAAAATGCCCACCTTCCAGTCTCCTGTGTAGCTAGAGGTGATGACATTGTTCAGTTCTGGCCAATGAGCCAATTGAGTGAATCATAAAAAAATTATTCTGATAAAAGTGCTAGAAGCACCTGTTTCCCTTTCATTCTCTCCCTCTTCAGTGCCTAGAGGTAGAACAGCCATCTTTCGATTGTAAGAGCCAACGTCACACGCCAAGGACACCAGAGTGAGAAGCAAATGGAGGGTAGAAAGTTGACAACTTCCTCAAATAAGTTCGTGCATGCGTACTTCAGGACTTCTTACAACATCAGAAAACTAAAACTGTAAATAGGTTTCTATCATATAAAATCAAATGTAATACTAACCAATACAAACAGAAAATAAGCAACCTCTCTCCTTACACTGAAGTTCCTGGGTGGCACAAACTGTTTGCTCCCGATTACACTGCCGAAGAAAGTCTTGGCAATTTTTTTCCATAAGAGAATGATCATTGAAAACCTTACAGAGCAAAGCTCTACTCTGAAACACATAGGGTCCCCATGAATCGGAATTGACATGATAGCAACAACTTTTTTGGCTCCTTATGTTAACATGTATATAAAAATTTACACAAAAACTCTGCTTTTATCAGACATCAATAAAAATTTTAAAAACAATGGTAGAAACAAATATTCTACAAAAAAGTTAACACTATATATAAATTGTTCAGGGATTTTCTTTTGTTTTGCTGATTTTGTTGTTGCTTTTTTGTTGCTGTTCTCCTTATTAAATAATTTTTTAATATTACATGCAATAAACCTAGCTGTAGGTTTTTTTTTTTAATTGACCACTTATTCGTTGACACTCCTCCCTCAAAGTTGAAGTCTGTGTCCCCTCTTGAATCTGAGCAGTCTTGCAACTTGCTTGTAATCAACAGAATTCAGCAAAAGTAATGCTGTGTGATTTCAGCAAACGTAATGCATCCCCCACCTTATTTGCCTGAATGTTGGCTCTTGAAGCCTGAGCCATCCTGCAAGAAATCTTAGGGCACCATTCTGCAAGGATGCCAAGTGGAGACAGTTTCTATAAGGAGTCTTAGTCTTCAAATTCTTCCAGCCCAGGAGCCAAACAGGTGAGCGAGCAAGACTTCAGACACCAGCCATTGAGTCTCTCTAAGCCTTTGAGTCTTTTCAGCCAAGGTCAGAAATCATGCAGCAGAGACAAGCTGTCCCCATTGTGATCTGCCCAAATTCCTGACTTATAGAATTTGTTTACAAAATAAAACAGTTTTTTTAAGCTGTTAAGTTTTGGGGTGAATTGTTTTGCAGCAACAGCATTCACAACGCCAGGGGAAAGCCATTCCCCATGTTTAGGAATACATGGAAAGAGAATGTTTCTCAAAATTAAATGACACGTGGTAATGACAGAAATTGCACACCAGGAGGATTTCAGCAATTATACAAACAATATTTTACATTTATATTGTGCATTCTAGTCAATGGCATTTGGAATCCATTACAAATTTAACTAACACCATAACAAACTTACAGCAACCCCTTACTACATCTAAGTATACTGAAATCCACAAGTAAGATTAAAAAAAAAAAAAAGCAATAAGATACTGAGTTCAAATAATCACAGGTCTAAATCATCTAATCTAAAATTTAAAATTGTCAGATGAAATTGAATTTGGAAAACACACTCAAAATTTTAGTTCTGCAAATAGTATTCCTTTCCAGGTTACCTGATACTTACATTCCTCTTCCTTCCTCCTCGTTATAAAACTACCAAACCCACTGCCATCAAGTTGATTCCAACTCATCGAGAGCTCATAGGGTTTCCAAAGCTGTATAACTCTACGGAAGCAGACTGCCACATCCTTCTCCCTCAGAGCCACTGGTGGTTTCAAACCGCTAACCTTTCAGTTAGCAGTCAACAGCTTTAACCACTGTACCACCAGCCGCCTGTAAAACAACGGTGGCATCATTATCATCATGATCAACTTTAGCTCAAATCTGCAACCCAAATGCTGAGGGTACAGATATTGAAATGACACGATTTTTACACCATGTCATGCATGTTTTTCATTTTCCATATTTAATGTTTGATTTTATCTTTTCCATTATGACAACATAAACTTAATGAAGTAAGAGCCACTCTGACTAGCTCTATCACTAAAGAGTCTTATACTTACCCATTTCCATCAAGTCGATTCCTACTCATAGCAACCCTAGAGGACAGAGTAGAACTGCCCCCTAAGGTTTCCAAGGCTGTGATCTTTATGGAAACAGACTGTCACATCTTTCTCCCATGGCGGTTCGCACCTCCAACCTTCCAGTTAGCAGCTGAGCATTTTAACCACTGGACCACCAGATCTCCTTAAGCCTTATACTTAACTAGATTATAATAATCCATAATTGAAATATAAATTCACTGCATGAACCAATTTCATTTTTCCTACTAAAAGGTTATGGACTAATTCTAAGTATCTTATTCTCTAAAAGATATCCTCTGCTTTTTCTAACAACAGCAGCATTTCCTCAAGATAATTCTGAATGATTTTGAGTGTTCTGGTCTACAATTATCTTCCCCTTCGGCATGGTTTGTCCAAAGAAGCATGCAGATATAGATGAGTAATTGAAAACAAAGTGTCATGGAAAAAAAACTCACTGACAAGTAGTCAAGAGCTTCTCTTTAAATCCATCCTTCAAAACAAAGTTGGAAATTATGAGCTTTTTCTCAAGTCCTGACACTGTTTTCCTCTAAAGAGCCCACTTATGACATTCTAAGGTTTTGTTTACTGTCATATACAGACAGCCTATATCCTCTCTGAGGCCTAAATTGTTCAGATTACTGTCAAAATTCACTCAGTTTAGTACTTTGTTTGGATATACCTGTCCTAAAATTGTGAAGCTAACCTCTAGAAGCTTTGTGTTGAAAAATTGAAATGAAGCTCTCTGTTTTGTCCTAACCATTAAAAAGGTTCAAATTTTTTAAATACGAACACAAATGTTGAAGTAATTAGATAATAAAAAAAATTAGATAATAGTTTAGAAAAAACACACACTTGAGAAGATTTGGTAAATCAATTTATGTTAGCTACAATAGAAGTATTACAAAGACATTTTTTCCAATTTCCACAGTAGCACTTTATAGGTTAAAAAGGTACTCAAATGTTGTCAAGCTCAACATGTTAGGTCCATGTGTAGAAGGTTTCAGATGTCATAGCAATAGTAGAGCTTTACATCCCATATGTATATTTCTTAATGTATTTTAATAATTGATTAGTCACTACCTATTTTTCTTTTTCTTATACCCTTTAATTCTTTCTAATATCTTTTTTTTAATTTGCATTCTCCATATATCAGGAAGAACTTCTAAATTTCTGCAAAGCAATTAATTTTCTACAAGCATAAATTGCACAGTATTGATTCTCTTTGAGTTAAATGGGAGTTGCAATCCGTCTAAATTGATATACAAAACATCTTGTGCTTTGTAATGCTATTGTTGGCTTTCCATGAAGTTAATCCATTGCCATGACACTTGAGTCTTTAGAGCATAACACAGTATATTGTTATATTTCATGAGTTATTATTTTCAGAAAGCAAAATACTAAGTAATTAGGGTGTGAACAAGCATTTGGAAGATTATTCAAATTTCAAATAGATTGGTTATAATGGTTATAGTAGTCAGTGCTCTTGAGACCTGAGTGCTGTGTAATGGAAACACATGTTTATTAGGTTTCTGTAGACTGTCTTCCAGTGCTTTATAATGGATAGCATGCTGCTTTAATTGAGACAGTGCCTAAAACAACACAATAACATTCTTTTATAATAAATCTTCTGACTGCCAAACATAATTAAGGAATTTCCTGGTTCTGCCAAAAAAAAATCTAATGGGGAACCTAAATCTAACAAGTCTATGCATAATAAGAAAATTAAGATGGTAGTCACTGTTACTGGGGTCTAGATTTATAACCCTTTTTCAGGTATCCTTCTCAAGACCTTAATTCACCCACCCCAAATTACCCGGCTCCCACATTTTTATTTATGCAACCTATTCGTATACACTGTATGACTAGTCACATTGAATTACAGCTGACCGTATATACAGCCTGACTTCAGTAAGATTTGAAGTTACCCATGACAGAGAAAATTTCTTTTTCATGCTTGCACTCATAGCAACTAACAGAGTGTCTGATGTAGAGAAGATAAGAATATACTGAAATGGGATGGAATACAGAGTAAAGTGGACTAAGGTTCTTACACAAAGAGGCATGATAAAATAGAGTCCGTATGGAAGTATATTATTGTCAAGACTGTTGGTGTACTGAAAACACATGACAAAAAGGCTTTCTTAGGTTTTCAGTTTCACCAAAAATTAAGACGTCTGATTAGATGGGGGAAAACTGAAAGCACAATTATTACTGGTACCATCTTGTATTATGATGCTATTTAAATCTCACAAATATAATCAGCAATATGAAAAGGACAATGCTGATTACATTCCAGAGAAGCGGTATTTGCTTCTTCACTATGATTAAGGGATTTTTTTAAAAGATGTGTTGTGGGTCCACTTGGTAATTACAGAGAAAATAATATATAAGTGGAGTTAATCAGCTTAATTGATCTGTGTTTTAATCTACAATCGTCCCAGTAAAGGTCCAGCCAGGAAGATTATGGCACAACACACCACAGAGTTGGAAAACGTAATTTCAGATTAAACACTAACCATGACAAAGTCAGTGGAATCTTGTCAGAATGTCAGCGTAATTTAGAAAACACAAGTTTTTAGGTGAATTCAAACCTAACTGTCCTTCTCAGGCTGCAGAAAGAGATAACAAGAACTCTTCTTACACATTTAACGATGTGGGTGAAATTTTACCAGTTCTTGTGTAGTCTCACAACAGGTCGTGGTAACTAACATTAATTTTTTGGCCAGGAAAAAGTCAACGTATGAGAAATGTTTCAGGTTTTCTCCTTACTCAGCTAGTTAAAGAGATTTATGAAATGGCCCATTCTGCCTCTTTTGCTCCCTGCCCTTTATCTCTCCACCCCAAATCAGCTCTTTCTGGCTTCAGTCTGCAAAACTGGGTAGAAACAAGTAGGGGCAGAAAGAAACTAGGCTTATAGAGTTACCAACGGGTAGAGTTTCTCAGGAAATTTGGGATGTGAGGCATAGCAGCGTGGAAATATAAGGGAAACAGATAAGAGAGAATGGTTTTTCTTTTACTCCCACCTATTTATTTTCCTGGCTTTTGCCCTTTTATAGTTTCTAAGAAAATCAAGTAAATAATTTCTCAAGGTTGAGGACTATGAATTACACTTTTTAAGGATAGCTTGTCATAACAATAAAGACCAGAGGGTTTGTATATTAAGGATTCAGGAAGATTTCTCAGGATACAGCAGATCCTGCAAGACTTCTGAAGAGGCAGTGCTATAATTTGAAAAGAATTCCATGATATGGGCAGATAAACTTGAATTTCACACCTGGTTCTCTCACTTACTCATTACATACCATAGATCCTGTTATTCTCCTCCACTGATGATAGTGCTGACAAGGTTGGATAGCATAGAAAGAGCCTAGTACATTGTAAGTACTCATGTAGTTGTTATTAAATGCATGTTAATTCTAATGGCCCCCATGTGTCTGTCAGTTTGTCATACTGTGGGGGCTAGCGTGTTGCTGTGATGCCGGAAGCTATGCCACCAGTATTCAGATACCAGCAGGGTCACCCATGGAGGACAGGTTTCAGCTGAGCTTCCAGACTAAGACAGACTAGGAAGAAGGACCCGGCAGTCTACTTCTGAAAGCCTTAGCCAATGACACCCTTATGAATAGCAGTGGAACACTGTCTGATATAGTGCTGGAAGATGAGCCCCCCAGGTTGGAAGGCACTTGAAAGATGACTGGGGAAGAGCTGCCTCCTCAAAGTAGAGTCAGCCTTAATGACATGGATGCAGTCAAGCTTTCGGGACCTTCATTTGCTGATGTGGCATGACTCAAAATGAGAAGAAGCAGCTGCAAACATCCATTAATTATCAGAACCTGGAAAGTATGAAGTATGAATCTAGGAAAATTGAAAATCGTCAAAAATGAAATGGAACGCATAAACATCGATATACCTAGGCATTAGTGAGCTGAAATGGACTGGTATTGGCCATTTTGAATTGGACAATCATATAGTGTACTTCGCTGGGCATGACAACTTGAAGAGGAATGGTGTTGCATTTATCATCAAAAAAAAGGTTCTAGATCTATTCTGAAGTACAGCGCTGTCAGTGATAGGATAATATCCATATGCCTACAAGGAAGACCAGTTAATACGACTATTATTCAAATTTATGCACCAACCACTAGGGCCAAAGATGAAGAAATAGAAGTTTTTATCAGCTGCTACAGTCTGAAATTGATCAAACATGCAAACAAGATCCATTGATAATTACTGGCGATTGGAATGCGAAAGTTGGAAACAAAGAACAAGGATCGGTGGTTGGAAAATATGGCCTTGGTGATAGAAACAATGCCAGAGATAGAATGATAAAATTTTGCAAGACCAACGACTTCTTCACCGCAAATACCTTCTTTCACCAACATAAATGATGGCTATACACATGGACCTCACCAGATGGAACACACAGAAATCAAATTGACTACATCTATGGAAAGAGATGATGGAAAAGGTCAATATCATCAGTCAGGACAAGGCCAGGGGCCAACTGTGGAACTGACCATCAATTGCTCATATGCAAGTTCAAGCTGAAACTGCAGAAAATCAAAGCAAGTCCACGAGAGTCGAAATATGACCTTGAGTATACCCCACCTGAATTTGGAGACCATCTGAAGAATAGATTTGACGCATTGAACACTAGTGACCGCAGACCAGATGAGCTGTGGAATGACATCAAAGACATCATCCACGAAGAAAGCAAGAAGTCATTGAAAAGGCAGGAAAGAAAGAAAAGACCAAGATGGATGTCAGAGAAGACCCTGAAACTTGCTTTTGAGCGTCGAGCAGCTAAAGCAAAAGGAAGAATTGGTGAAGTAAAAGAACTGAACAGAAGAGTTCAAAGGGCGTCTCGAGAAGAAAAAGTAAAGTATTATAATGACATGTGCAAAGAGCTGGAGATGGAAAACCAAGAGGGAAGAATATGCTCAGCATTTCTCAAGGTGAAAGAACTGAAGAAAAAATTCAAGCCTTGAGTTTCAATAGTGAAGGTTTCCATGGGGAAAATATTAAATGATGCAGGAAGCATCAAAAGAAGATGGAAGGAATACACAGATTCATTACACCAAAAAGAATTAGTCAAAGTTCAACCATTTCAAGAGGTGGCATATGATCAGTAACCGATGGTGCTGAAGGCATTGGCAAAAAACAAGGCTCCAGGAATTGATGGGCTATCAACTGAGGTGTTTCAACAAACAGATGCAGTGCTGGAGGTGCTCACTGGTCTATGCCAAGAAATATGGAAGACAGTTTCCTGGCCAACTGACTGGAAGAGATCCATATTTATGCCTATTCCCATGAAAGGTGATCCAACGGAATGTGGAAATTATAGAACAATATCATTAATATCACACAGAAGCAAAATTTTGTTGAAGATCATTCAACAACTGCTGCAGCAATATATCAACAGGGAACTGCCAGAAATTCAGGCCAGTTTCAGAAGAGGACGTGGAACCAGGGATATTACTGCTGATGTCAGATGAATCCTGGCTGAAAGCAGAGAATATCAGAAGGATGTTTACGTTTACCTGTGCTTTTATTGACTATGCAAAGGCATTCGACTGTATGGATCATAACAAATTATGGATAACATCGTGAAGAATGGGAATTCCAGAACACTTAATTGTGCTCATGAGGAACCTTTACACAGATCAAGAGGCAGTTGTTTGGACAGAACAAGGGGATAGTTAGTGATTGGTTTAAAGTCAGGAAAGGTGTGCATCAGGGTTGTATCCTTTCACCATACCTATTCAATCTGTATGCTGAACAAATAATACGAGAAGCTGGACTATATGAAGAAGAATGGGGCATCAGGATTGGAGGAAGACTCATTAACAACCTACATTATGCAGATGACAAACCTTGCTTGCTAAAAGTGAAGAGGACTTGAAGCACTTACTAATGAAGATCAAAGACCACAGCCTTCAGTATGGATTGCACCTCAACATAAAGAAAACAAAAATCCTCACAACTGGACCAACAAGCACATCTTAAAAAATGGAGAAAAGATTGAAGTTGTCAAGGATTTCATTTTACTTGGATCCACAATCAACAACCATGGAAGCAGCAGTCAAGAAATCAAAAGATGCATTCATTGCATTGGGTAAATCTGCTGCAGAGGACATCTTCAAAGTGTTGAGGAGCAAAGATGTCATCTTGAAGACTAAGGTGCGCCTGACCCAAGCCATGGTATTTTCAATCGCATCATATGCACGTGAAAGAAGGACAATGAAAAAGGAAGACCGAAGAAGAATTGACGCCTTTGAATTGTGGTGTTGGTGAAGAATGTTGAATATACCAGGGACTGCCAAAATAACGAATAAATCTGTCTTGGACGAGGTACAACTAGAATGCTCCTTAGAAGCAAGGATGGCACAACTGCGTCTTACATACTTTAGACATGTTGTCAGGAGGGATCAGTCCCTGGAGGAGGACATAATGCTTGGCAGAGTACAGGGTCAGCGGAAAAGAGGAAGACCCTCAGGGAGGTGGACTGACACAGTGGCTGAAACAATGAGCTCAAGGATAACAATAGTGAGGATGGCTCAGGACTGGGCAGTGTTTCATCCTGTTGTGCATAGGGTCACTATGAGTCAGAACTGACTTAAATGGCACCTAACAACAACAACAACTCTAATGGTGATTAATCAATTGTTAATAAAATATCCTTATAGTATTTCTTACTGAACCTTTGGTCAATTACTGAAAATAATGCATTATTCAGGCATATGATAATAATAAAACCCAAAACCAAACCCACTGCTGTCGAGTCAATTCTGACTCATAGCGACCCTACAAGACAAAGTAGAACTGCCCCATAGAGTTTCCAAGGAGTGCCTAGCAGATTCGAACTGCCGACCTTTGGTTAGCAGCCATAGCCCTTAACCACTACCCCAATAAAAATAGCAACGGCCAATTACTGAAAATAATGCATTATTCAGACATATGATAATAATAGCACTATATAGCACTTGCAGCTTTTAAAATACTTTTTGTATAAACCTAAACAAAAACCCACTGCCTTCAAGTCGATTCCGACTCATAGCAACCCTATAGGACAGAGTAGAACCATCCCATAGGGTTTCCAAGGAGCAGCTGATGGATTCAAACTGCCAACTTTTTATTTAGCAGCCAAGCTCTTAACGACTACACAACCAGGGCCCCACAGTACTAATAGCCCCAACATACAGATAAACTAAGTAAAGGAGCTTGTACAAAAACTTGCCAGAAAATGGTAGAGTTGAGGCTTAAATCCAGATCATCTGGACGTCATTTCTGTGATATTTCCACTATTTCTCCACTGCTGTAATGAGGCTGCCTGACATGAGATGCAAAATTTCCTTGAGAAGAAGCTGATCCACAGCACAGGAATATCTACCCAAGGAAGAGCTTCACTACAAGAAATTGTTGACACGGTGTCTATGGTATTCTCTAAGCAGAATTTGTGGAAATATACAAACATAGAAAATAGAATATATACAAACTCATTAGTTTGCTTTAAGAAAGTAAATATGCATGACCTCATTGCTGCTTCCAGGCCTAATCTCAACTCCTCTACCACTTGCTTACTTAGCTAACTATGACTTGTGTTTTAAAACTCAGACCGAGCATCATTTCTTCCAGGAAGCTATCCCATCTTTAGCTCTACCCAGGCCGAGCTAGAGGTATTATCTCTGTTTTTTTTCAAAATACTCTTTACAGACCTCCATTACAACCCTTACATTCAAAACAAGAGGTCAGTGAGGGATTTCTGCTTTGTTCACTGTTGTGTTCCTCCTAATGCAGTGCTGGGCGTAAAAAGAAGGTGTTCGATAAATATGTGTAGAATCAATAAATAAGACTTTGATTTGAATTGTTGTTTAATGTCTTGGTCACTAGTATATACATCCCTTGAGAATAGGTGTTCTCCCATACCTGTGGACTAGGCCCTGGCATACATAAACATTCCATATGTATTTGTTAAATAATATACGCTTAGCACCAAGCACAATAGCCGCAACAAGGGACTCAAACATACCAGTACTCATGAAGATGGAGAATATTTCATTTTGTTAAATATAAGTTCACCATAGGGACCATGGTCTCGGGGAACATCTAGCTCAATTGGCAGAACATAGTTTATAAAGAAAATGTTCTATGTTCTACTTTGGTGAGTAGCACCTGGGGTCTTAAAAGGTTGTGAGTGGCCATCAAAGATACTATACTGGTCTCACCCTGTCGGGAGCAAGAAAGAATAAAGAAAACTAAAGACACAAGGGAAAGATTGGTCCAAAGGACTAAGGGACGACAGCTGGTACAGCCTCTACCAGACTGAGTCCAGTACAACTAGATGGTGCCCGGCTACCACCACTGACTACTCTGACAGGGATCACAAATAAAGGGTACCAGACAGAGCTGGAAAAAATGTAGAACAAAATTCTAACTCACGAAAAAGTCTAGATTTACTGGCCTGACAGAGACTGGAGAAACCCTGAGAGTATGGTCCCTGGACACTCTTTTAGCTCAGTAATGAAGTCATTCCTGAGGTTCACCCTTTAGCCAAAATTAGACAGGCCTGTAAAACAAAACGAGGCTAAAGGGGCACACCAGACCAGGGGCAAGGACGAGAACGCAGGAGGGGACAGAAAAGCTGGTAACAGGGAACCCAAGGTTGAGACAGGAGAGTGTTGACGTGTTGTGGGCTTGGTAACCAATGCCACAAAATAATATGTGTATGACATGTTTTATGAGAAGCTAGTTCTGTAAACATTCATCTGAAGTACAATAATTTTATACATATATGAATATAAACCCACCATCAGTCACAACTGACTCAATGGCAACTAACAACAACAATAACAGCACCAGGCACTAAGGGTATTAACTCACCCTATTCCTTACAATACCCTAGGAAGTAGGTACTATTACTTCACCCATTTTTTAAGAAGGAAAATATAATACATTAAGTCAGTATTCTATTTATTAAGTTGCACAAATTTGCACAGTTAGAACTAGAACCCAGGCAGACTCGCTCCAGAGTCCATGCTCTTCACCAGTAGGCTCTGTTGAATAAATACAGGAATCAACAAACCAACAAAATAAAGATTTTACAACGATAAATTTAATAATAGAGAACTGAAGTAGTTCTCTAGATACAGGTGAGGAAGTAATTAATTCTGCTTGGGACTGGTAGAATCCTTTATACAACAGTTGACATTTAAGTTCAGCATTGAAGGATAAAGTTCACCAGGCAGCAAATGTGAGTACTTAGCACTACTTTACATATCATTTAATGCAAATAATATTATTACCAATATATTATTCAAATATAAAGTTTTAACAGTTTTTATTTAGCAAAAATACTAACTTTACTCATCATTTTTGAGTTCCTTGGTCACTTCCACTACCAAGACTACTTCACATTTTTTTCTATTTCTTTGAAAAAGACAATATTTTGGGAAATGCGATCTTTTATCTTTGTGAAGTAGATTGTTTCTGCTGATGCTCATGAAATGAGCTAAGTGAGCTGGAAAATATGAAGTAATTTTTCTTCTCTATTTCATAAAATTTGCTTTGGCTTCCAACACAGAGGAGCTTGAAGATGTAAACTGATCACCCCAGGGACCACCATTCCATCATGTATGGTTTTGCAAAACTTCCACATGAGACCATGCCCAGTCCTCAAAAAAGTCATGAGAGGGGAATGAAAGGGAGGGGTGATAAGAAATGTGATCTAAAGTGTCCAAAGAAAGAGTCACAGGGATGATGTGGACATGAGCTAAATGCCACTACGGTAACACTAAATATCAAGTTTCCCAAAATGATTCCTACTGGAGAATAGACTGGTGAAGCTGATTTTACTCTTGCACCCTTTTGGCAAGTTTAGGCAAATAAGACCTGGCTTGCAAGTACGCAGCTGCTGAGCTTGCAAAGAAGCCAAGAAAGAAATGTGAAAAACATCTGCAAGGGTGTCACTCAAAAAAGACCTTGAAATAAGTTAACTCTAAATGTGGAAAGTCAGGTCTAAGTGCACAAATAAATTTTGCATGATTTTGCCCAATTTCTGAGTTGTACAAAAAGGAAATAATGTACTCAACTTCATACCTCTGAAATACTTGTTCCTTTTCACTACAGAGATCGCTGCGTTGAACTTTTTTTTTACAAAGAAATTTCAAACCTAATCTCCATGAAGCAAAGCTACTACATTTCAACTTGATATCAGAAAAGGCACATGCTGAAAGAGATCTTTTATCCCCTATTACACTCCTCTAAATTTTTTTTTATTATACTATACAGAATCATTCTATATTCTCTTAGAGTGGAGCTAGGTCACATGTTTATCCCCTGCCTACCTGCAGAAGACTGTAAATAAAACACAAGCCTAGATCAGTCTGACCCACAATTCTGTAAGCAAAAGAGAGAAAGCATTACCAGCAGGGCTGCATGTGACACAGGAGTCTCTACACGATGTCATAAGCACAGGGCAATGCTAAGGACAGGAAATAGCCAGGGGAGACTTAAGATCACCAACTAGTTAAAATAATGCAATGCATTGCTAAAACATTAAGTAAGCCTCAACACCCTGTCTTCCTGCTGTTGGTTATTACTCTATCAATTTGGAAAAATACCATAATTCTCAAAAAATTCAATTAAAAAAGTAAAACAAACTGCTCTCCATCTATCCAAGCTTTGATAATGAGCCATGATAATAGCAAGAAGTAGGTCATTCCTTTCGGATTCCTGTGTCCAGTTTTGGACGTATTCGCTTTCTTCCTTAAAATGTCCCAGGCCCAAATAGAGCTCCTATGAAGATCAGACACATGTTTCCTTTGATTTTTAATTCCACGAAATTTATAAATGACCTTAAATAATCACATACAATCCAGTGGAAAATACAGATTTCTGAGGCCCCAGTGGGAAATAGAGTAAAACAAAACTCCATTACCCAGAGGAAAACATTCCATAACAAGACTCTGAATAAATTTCCAGCTTTAAAATTGTTATTTTATTGTTCTACATGAGACAGCTTGCTGTTTTAGGTATCATCTCTTATAATAATAAAGTACTTGCAACCTTTTTAAAAAATTGCGATCAAAAGTTTTCAGGTATTCCAAGCAAGATCTAAAGATCTATACTTTTAATCAATATAAAATCGTTTTAATAGAAAACATCAGTGCTCTCAGTAAGGTCATATTTGAGATTTAAATGCAATTTTTGCCCCTGTAAGCATTTTTATGAAAATATCCTCATTTGTACTCCAGTAACCTTTTTTTTTAACCCAAGAAATCCTAGGTCACAGAAATGGCTAACATGCTCAGCTT
The DNA here is from genome assembly GCF_024166365.1 of Elephas maximus indicus. Lineage (NCBI taxonomy): Eukaryota > Metazoa > Chordata > Mammalia > Proboscidea > Elephantidae > Elephas > Elephas maximus. The sequence goes on along the minus strand of NC_064833.1, from coordinate 52,281,052 downwards.
CTATCCAAAAGATTGGTGGTTCAAGTCCACCAAAGGCACCTGGGAGGAAAGGCCTGGTGATCCACTTCTGAAAAATCAGTCACTGAAAACCCTACAGTGCACAGTTCTACTCCGACACACATGTGGTTACCATGAGTCAGAAATGACTCGATAGCAATTGGTTTGAGACAGGTATAAATATACCAACCTTGGGTGAAAAGATAATCCCCTCCACATCCACATCTCCCCCTAAAAACCTTATCTAACATCTCAGTTCTGGGCCCATCACTATTTGGAAAGGAAATTATAGTGAAATATTTTTTTCAGATTCACCTATAAAATAAGCCATTGTATACAACATTATAAAGTTTATGCATTTATATTTTCTGGTACCTATTAAAAAGCTCTTTATTGATTAGAGCAGAATGATTAGAGAATTAAAATTCCTTTTCAATTCTAGATCGTTGATTTAAAAAAAAGTTAAAGATTTCAACTCTTCGTACTCAACATTTTCAGTAAAAGAACTTCGCTTATTTACTATATGCAATCATGACTAACAGTGAATCTGCTTGTTTTATTATTCTGTTCTCTTCCACATTCTATGTGCTTATCAGTCACTCTCACACCTCATTACCTGGAAAGATGAGCCTCAGAATACACAATAAAGCATCTCTCAGAGGTGCCTGACTTCAACTAGCAGCAAGTCACTGTTTTCTCTATTTCAAATGGAAATCATTTTACTTTAAGGATGCTGGGCAATACTGTCAGTTGTCATCAGTCTTTCATGGACAGTATTCAAGACCAAATTAGAATTTGTCCTTGCCTGGCTAGTCTTGCTTTTATTTTAGAGAAATTGTTTTAAAAAATCATGCTGAAGCTTGGAACTTGTTTTTCACAGAATTTTTTTTTTTTTTTAACTGCAGGAGACTTTTATTTCTTGAATTCTCAGAATCTTTTAATCCTAAAAATCACGTGAAGAGACTATGAGGTAAAAGTCAAAAAACATATTTCATTCAATTTTTTATCCCCAGCATCTAACAGAATGCTTTCTACGTCAGCAGGCATCTTCTTTCATTCTTTGTATAATCAAAGATTCTAGGAAGTCCTTGATTAGAATTACTAAGGTGGCCTACTTCTAAAGTCTCAGCTTCTGTAACATTCTACCATCTCTGGCAATCAACTCTAGCTAAAACGAAGCAGCTAACATGTACATCATTGCAACTAATAAAAAAAAAAAAGTTTCTTGTAATTAGGTTGAAATGTTTAGTAAATGTATGTAGTGAGAGTGAATATTTAGATTCACTGTATTGCACCATTTGTCTTTAAGAAATATACGATTTCCTGTCACAAGATTTGAATTGCCTAAGAAGGGATCTATGTAGTTTTCAAACCCCAATCCTTCTTTTTCTGGGGAAAAACCTTCTATTCAAGTTTAACTGATGATTTACTATGATCTGCTACCTATGTCAGTTACTGGGGTTCTTTTTCATGTACATATTTAAAATGGTTTTCTAATCTCCATCTTGATTTTTTAAATGGGTGTTTTTCTAACTTAAAAAAAAAAAGTGGAGGCAGAGCCAAGATGGTGGAATAGACAGACGCTTCCGTCGAGCCTTCTTTACAACAAAGACCTGAAAAAATAAGCGAAACGAGTATATTTGTGACAAGCTCGGAGCCCTGATCCCCAAAGGCAAGCTCAGACAAAAAACTGAGGGGCAGGGGAAGGAAGAGACTGTACAGAAGCGGAGAGGAGTTACTGGCCCTGAATCGCGGGGAACCCTCAGGCACCATTCCCAGAGTGGCTGCGGCTGCGGCAGGGAGGACGGTGGGCTGGTCCTAGGGTTAGGCCGCAGTTTCCTCAGGGAGAAGCAGCCAGCCACACAGCCCACTCACACCTCCGGAACCTGAGGAGAAGGGCGCTATCAGCAAAAGCTAAGTACTTGCCTATATTTTACCGCGCCCCCCACCCCCACCCCTAAGCCAGCTTCAGCGGCTGAATCCCTGGACCTGAGATAGACCCTGGTGAGCACCTAGAGCCATCCTCCCAGCCTTGGGGAAGGAAAAAATTTGCACTGGGGGGAAAAGATAATTTGCTAGCTCCATTAACCAGGGGAGCTCAGGACAGAAATGGCTCCTGTCCAGGCATAAACTTTCCATGGACCTTGAGTACCTTTCCCTTTCACATGGGCCTGTGTAGGTCTATTTCGGGAGAATAGACCCTTGTTGGCAAACTCCAACCATTTCAGTGGTGAGGAAGAGAGGTGGGTGTTTGACTTTTGACATTGCTTTGCCTATTAAACAAGGTCCTCACCTACCACAACAGGGACCAAAGGACTGGTGGCTCCACTCGGGTTGCCCAGACACCCACAACAGGGGTCAAGGGATAACTGGTACCTCCCAGTCCCTATAACAAAAACTTTGAGTGCCCATGGTCCCTCTGGAGAGCCCATGACGAGCATGCTCTAGGGAACAGAGAGGCGTTTTCCTCAGAGACACTTGGGGGTCAGTTCTCAGCCCCCTGTCTTGTTCAGAGTGTGACCCCCTGCTGCAATCAGATACGGGTATATATGCCAATCACCCCTGCCCCTTTAAGATTGTAGGACAGAGCCTGCACCACACACTTGATATCAGCTACCTGGAAACCTAAGCTGAATTCATACAAGAAAACTGAATGGACTCCTAGACTGATATACCTGATAACAGCTCTAGCCAGCTGGGGACAGGACACCAGAGCTCCAAAGGTGAAAATAATCAAGCTAGCTCACTCAAGCAACCCATAGGGGTGTACCAAAACAAAACAAAGCAAGCAGCTGCTACTCAGTAAACAAGCATAAACTAATACAATAACTTATAGATGGCTCGGAGACAACAGTCAATATCAAGTCATATAAAGAAACAGGCCATGATCACCTCAACAGGCTCTCAAAACAAAGAATCCAGGGATCTTTTAGATTAAACTGCATTCCTGGAAATACCAGATGCAGAATACAAAAGTTTAATGTACAGAACCCTTCAAGACATCAGGGAGGAAATGAGGCAATATGCAGAACAAGCCAAGGAACACACAGATAAAGCAACTGAAGAAATCAGAAAGATTATTCAGGAACATAATGAAAATTTTGATAAGCTGGAAAAATCCATAGACAGACAGCAATCAGGAATTCAGAAGATTAACACTAAAATTACAGAATTAGATAACTCAATAGTAGGTCAGAGGAGCAGAATTGAGCAAGTAGAAGCTAGAATTTCTGAACTCAAAGGTAAATCACTTGGCACTAATATATTTGAAGAAAAATCAGAGAAAAGAATTTAAAAAAATGAAGAAACCTCTAGAATAATGTGGGACTCTATCAAGAGAAATAACCTACAAGTGATTGGAGTACCAGAACAGGGAGGGATAACAGAAAATACAGAGAAAATTGTTGAGGATTTGTTGGCAGAAAACTTCTCTGATATTGTGAAAAATGAGAAGATATCTATCCAAGATGCTCATCAAACTCCACATAAGGTAGATCTTAAAAGAAAGTCACCAAGACATATTATAATCAAGCTTGCCAAAACCAAAGATAAAGAGACAATTATAAGAGCAGCAAGAGATAAAAGAAAAGTCACCTACAAGGGAGAGCCAATAAGAATAAGCTCGGACTACTCAACAGAAACCATGCAGGCAAGAAGACAATGGTATGACATATTTTAAAAAATTGAAGGAAAAAAATTGCCTGCCAAGAATCATATATCCATCAAAACTGTCTCTTAAATATGAAGGTGAAATTAAGACATTTCCAGATAAACACAAGTTGAGGGAATTCGTAAAAACCAAACCAAAACTAAAAGAAATACTAAAGGGAGTTCTTTGGTTAGAAAACAGTAATATCAAGTATCGACCCAAGACTAGAACACTGGGCAGAGCAACCAGAAGCCAACCCAGACAGGGAAATCCAAAACAAAAAAAAAAGCAAGATTTAAAAAAAAGCCCAACACAGGGTTACAGCAATGTTATAATATAAAAGAAGACAACATTAAAATAATAAAGAAGGACTAACAAATGTAATCATACACCTTCCATATGGAGAGGAAGATACGGCAATACAAAGAAATAAAAGTTAGTTATAAATTTAGAAAAATAGGGGTAATTAATAAGGTAACCACAAAGGAGACAAACTATCCTACTTATCAAAATAAAATACAAGGGAAAAATACAGACTCAACAGAAACAAAACCAAGAACAACAAATATAAGGAAAGGACAAATATAAAGAAAATCTACTCAGCACGTAAAATCAAGTGGGAAAAAGAAGCTGTCAACACACAAAAAAGGACATCAAAATGATAGCACTAAATTCTTACCTATCCATAATTACCCTGAATGTAAATGGACTAAATGCACCAATAAAGACACAGAAAGTGGCAAAATGGATTAAAAAACAAGATCCGTCCATATGCCGCCTACAAGAGACACACCCATCTATATGCTGCCTACAAGAGACACACCTTAGACTTAGGGACACAGACAAACTAAAACTCAAAGCATGGAAAAAAATATATCAAGCAAACAACAAGCAAAAAGGAGCAGGAGTGGCAGTATTAATTTCTGACAAAATAGAGTTTAAAGTTAAATCCATCAGAAAGGATAAGGAAGGACACTATACAATGATTAAAGGGACAATACACCAAGAAGATATAAGCGTATTAAATATTTATGCACCCAATGATACATAAAACCAAAGGCTGTAAGATACATAAAACCAACTCTATCAGCATTGAAAAGTTAGATAGACAGCTCCACAATAATAGTAGGAGACTTCAACACACCACTTCAGTGAAGGACAGGACGTCCAGAAAGAAACTCAGTAAAGACACGGAAGATCTAAATGCCACAATCAACCAACTTGACCTCGTAGACATATACAGAACACTCCACCCAACAGCAACCAACTATACTTTCTTTTCTAGCGCACATGGAACATTCTCTAGAATAGACCACATATTAGGTCATAAAGCAAGCCTTAGCAGAATCCAGAACATTGAAATATTACAAATCATTTTCTCTGACCATAAGACCATAAAAGTGGAAATCAATAACAGGAAAAGCAGGGAAAAGAAATCAAACACTTGGAATCTGAACAATACCCCACTCAAAAAAGACTGGATTATAGAAGACATTAAGGATGGAGTAAAGAATTTCATAGAATCCAATGAGAATCAAAACACTTCCTATCAGAACCTTTGGGACACAGCAAAAGTGGTGCTCAGAGGCCAATTTATACCAATAAATTCACACATCCAAAAAGAAGAAAGGGCCAAAATCAAAGAACTATCCCTACAACTTCAACAAATAGAGAGCAACAAAAGAAATCCATAGGCACCAGAAGAAAACAAATAATAAAAATTAGAGCTGAACTAAATGAAATAGAAAACAGAAAAACAATTGAAAGAATTAACAAGACCAAAAGCTGGTTTTTGAAAAACTCAACAAAATTGATAAACCATTGGCCAAACTGACAAAAGAAAAACAGGAGAGAAAGCAAATAACCCGAATAAGAAATGAGGTGGGAGATATCACAACAGGCCCAACTGAAATTAAAAGAATCATATCAGATTACTATGAAAAACTATACTCAAACAAATTTGAAAACCTAGAAGAAAGGGATGAATTCTTAGAAACACACTACCTACTTAAACTAACACAAACAGAGATAGAACAACTAAATAGACCCATAACAAAAGAAGAGATTGAAAAGGTAATCAAAAAACTCCCAACAAACAAAAAATCCCTGGTCCGGATGGCTTCACTGCAGAGTTCTACCAAACTTTCAGAGAAGAGTTAACACCACTACTACTAAAGGTATTTCAGAGCATAGAAAAGGATGGGATACTACCAAACTTATTCTATGAAGCCACCATATCCCTGATACCAAAACCAGGTAAAGACACCACAAGAAAAGAAAATTATGGACCTATATCCCTCATGAACGTAGATGCAAAAATCCTCAACAAAATTCTAGCCAATAGAATTCAACAACATATCAGAAAAATAATTCACCATGACCAAGTGGAATTCATACCAGGTATGCAGGGATGGTTCAACATTAGAAAAACAATTAATGTAATCTACTACATAAATAAAACATAAGACAAGAATCACATGATTGATGCAGAAAAGGCATTTGACAAAGTTCAACACTCATTCATGATAAAAGCTCTCAGCAAAATAGGAATAGAAGGAAAACTTCTCAACATAATAAAGGGCATTTATACAAAGCCAACAGCCAACATCACCCAAAACAGAGAGAGTCTGAAAACATTCCCATTGAGATCGGGAACCAGACAAGGATGCCCTTTATCACCACTATTATTCAACATTGTGCTGGAAGTCCTAGCAGAGCTATTAGGCTAGATAAAGAAATAAAGGGCATCCAGATTGGCAAGGAAGAAGTCAAAGTATCTCTATTTGCAGATGACATGATCTTATACGCAGAAAACCCTAAGGAATCCTCCAGAAAACTACTGAAACTAATAGAAGAGTTCAGCAGAGTATCAAGATACAAGATAAACATACAAAAATCAGTTGGATTCCTCCACACTAACAAAAAGAACATCGAAGAGGAAATCACCAAATCAATGCCATTTACAGTAGCCCCCAAGAAGATAAAAAACTTAGGAATAAATCTTACCAGAGATGTAAAAGACTTATACAAAGAAAACTACAGTACACTTCTGCAAGAAACCAAAAGAGACTTACATAAGTGGAAGAATATACCTTGCTCATGGATAGGAAGACTTAACATTATAAAAATATCTATTCTACCAAAAGCGATCTATACATTTAATGCAATTCTGATCCAAATCCCAAAGACATTCTTTAAGGAGATGGAGAAACAAATCACCAATTTCATATGGAAGGGAAAGAGGCCCCAGATAAATAATGCATTACTGAAAAAGAAGAGCAAAGTGGGAGGCCTTACTTTACCTGATTTTAGAACCTATTATACTGCCACAGTAGTCAAAACAGCCTGGTACTGGTACAACAACAGATACATGGGCCAATGGAACAGAATTGAGAATCTAGACATAAATCCATCCACATATGAGCACTTGATATTTGACAAAGGCCTCAAAACAGTTAAATAGAGGAAAGACAGTCTTTTTAACAAATGGTGCTGGCATAACTGGATACCCAACTGCAAAAAAATGAAACAAGACCCATACCTCACTCCATGTAGAAAAACTAACTCAAAATGGATCGAAGACCAAAATATAAAATCTAAAATGATAAAGATCATGGAAGAAAACATAGGGACAACATTAGGAGCCCTAATACTTTGCATAAACAGTATAGAGAACATTATAAAGAACATAGAAGAAAAACTAGATAACTGGGAGCTCCTAAAAATCAAACACTTATGCTCATCCAAAGACTTCACCGCAAGAGTAAAAAGACTACCTACAGACTGGGAAAAAGTTTTTAGCTATGACATTTCTGATCAGCACTTGATCTCTAAAATCTACATGATACTGCAAAAACTCAACTGCAAAAAGACAAATAACCCAATTAAAAAATGGGCCAAAGATATGAATAGACACTTCACTAAAGAAGACATTCAGGTAGCTAACAGTTATATGAGGGAATGTTCACAATCATTAGCCATTAGAGAAATGCAAATCAAAACTACAATGAGATTTCACCTCACTCCAACAAGGCTGGCATTAATCCCAAAAACACAAAATAATAAATATTGGAAAGGCTGTGGAGAGATTGGAACACTTCTACACTGCTGGTGGGAATGTCAAATGGTACAACCACTTTGGAAATCGATTTGGCGCTTCCTTAAAAAGTTAGAAATAGAACTACCATACGATCCAGCAATCCCACTCCTTGGATTATATCCTAGAGAAATAAGAGCCTTTACACGAACAGATATATGCACACCCATGTTTACTGCAGCACTGTTTACAATAGCAAAAACATGGAAGCAACCAAGGTGCCCTTCAACAGATGAATGGATAAATAAATTACAGTATATTCACACAATGGAATAGTACGCATTGATAAAGAACAGTGAGTAATCTGTGAAACATTTCATAACATGGAGGAACCTGGAAGGCATTATGTTGAGTGAAATTAATCAGTTGCAAAAGGACAAATATTGTATAAGACCACTATTATAAGAACTTGAGAAATAGTTTAAACTGAGAAGTAAACATTCTTTTGTGGTTACGAGAGGGGGGAGGGAGGGAGGGTGGGAGAGGGGTATTCACTAATTAGACAGTAGATAAGAACTACTTTAGGTGAAGGGAAGGACAGCGCACAATACAGGGGAGGTCAGCACAACTGGACTAAACCAAAAGCAAAGAAGTTTCCTGAATAAACTGAATGCTTCAAAGGCCAGTGTAGCAGGGGCAGGGGTCTGGGGACCATGGTTTCAGGGGACATCTAAGTCAATTGGCATAACAAAATCTATTAAGAAAACATTCTGCATCCCACTTTGAAGCGTGGCATCTGGGGTCTTAAACACTAGCAAGCAGCCATCTAAGATGCATCAATTGGTCTCAACCCTCCCGGATCAAAGGAGAATGAAGAACGCCAAGGACACAAGGCGATTACGAGCCCAAGAGACAGAAAGGGCCACATCAACCAGCGACTACATCATCCTGTTACCAGAAGAACTAGATGGTGCCCGGCTACAACCGATGACTGCCCTGACAGGGAACACAACAGAGAACCGCTGAGGGAGCAGGAGAGCAGTGGGATGCAGACCCCATATTCTCATAAGACCAGGCTTAATGGTCTGGCTGAGACTGGAGGGACCCCGGTGGGTCATGGCCCCCAGACCTTCTGTTGCCCCGGGGCAGGAACCATTCCTGAAGCCCTCTTCGGACATGGAGTGGACTGGACAATGGGTTGGAGAGGGATGCTGGTGAGGAGTGGGCTTCTTGGATCAGGTGGACACTTGAGACTATGTTGTCATCTCCTGCCTGGAGGGGAGATGAGAGGGTGGAGGGGGTTAGAAGCTGGCAAAAAGGACACGAAAAGAGAGAGTGGAGGGAGAGAGCAGGCTGTCTCATTAGGGGGAGAGTAGTTGGGAGAGTGTAGCAAGGTGTATGTGGGTTTTTGTGTGAGAGACTGACTTGATTTGTAAACTTTCACTTAAAGCACAATAAAAATTATTATTTTTTAAGAAATGACTATCTCATAAGAACTACTTTAGGTGAAGGGAAGGACAATACTCACTACATGGAAGGGCAGCTCAACTGGACTGGACCAAAAGCAAAGAAGTTTCCTGGATAAACTGAATGCTTCAAAGGTCAGCGGAGCAAGGGCGGGGGTTTGGGGACCATGGTTTAAGGGGACCTCTAAGTCAATTGGCAAAATAATTCTATTATGAAAACATTCTGCATCCCACTTTGAAATGTGGCGTCTGGGGTCTTAAATGCTAACAAGCGGCCATCTAAGATGCATCAATTGGTCTCAACCCACCTGGAGCAAAGGAGAATGAAGAACACCAAGGTCACACGATAACTTTGAGCCCAAGAGACAGAAAGGGCTACATGAACCAGAGACCCACATCATCCTGAGACCAGAAGAACTAGTTGGTGCCCGGCCACAACCGATGACTGCCCTGACAGGGAGCACAACAGAGAACCCCTGAGGGAGCAGGAGATCAGTGGGATGCAGACCCCAAATTCTCATAAAAAGACCATACTTAATGGTCTGACTGAGACTAGAGGAATCCCCCGGCGGTCATGGACCCCAAACCTTCCGTTGGCCCAGGACAGGAACCATTCCCGAAGACAACTCATCAGACATGGAAGGGACTGGACAGTGGGTAGGAGAGAGATGCTGATGAAGAGTGAGCTATTCCTATCAGGTGGACACTTGAGACTGTGTTGGCATCTCCAGTCTGGAGGGGGGATGGGAGGATAGAGGGAGTTGGATGCTGGCAAAATTGTCATGAAAGGAGAGACTGGAAGGGCTGACTCATTAGGGGGAGAGCAAGTGGGGGTATGGAGTACGGTGTATATAAACTTATATGTGACAGTCTGACTTGATTTGTAAACGTTCACTTGAAGCTCAATAAAAGTTTAAAAAAATGACTATCTCATTAATAGAGAATAACACAGATGTGAAATGTGACACGCTGTTGGCCTGGGTGACATTACATAAAAGGAGTTTGGGACAATGCCTAGTGCATGAGATTGTCTGCTGTTAAACCAGCATTACCACCACCCCCTCTAAATATCCCCCAGGACACTCTTCCCCACATGGCTCCAGAATAGTACGGTAATAAAATGTCTGGCTCCATGTCTGATGTTTGACTGCTGACAGCTTTCAAGTCCCAGCAGTCCCCTTTCCTGTTCAGCCCCACGTTTGGGAAACCGATAAGAAAGCCTGGTCGCTCCCTCCTTTGGTGCCAGCAGTAAGTTCAAAACATGCAAGGTCCAGCCTATACATTTACATGACCTTCACACCAGCCCCAGTCCCTAAACACAAAAAAAGCCAGGCCAGTCTTCTTTCTCTGCTCCCTCAAGTCACTTTTGTACCTGCTTGGGAGCCTTTTCTCCAGCTGAAGTGCATCTCGAGCTTTGTCCTTTGTGCTAAGGTTGTCATCAGTATTGCATTCTAATTCCTGATTGAGCACTATGACCCTCAGTCTGGGGTTTATGAAGCAGCAAAGACATGAGAGATATTATTTAAGTTTCATTTGGGTGCAGGTGAGTGGGAGGAAGCTAAGCAGGACATTGGTAATCAATATTGGTAATACAATCTGTTTTGGAAGCAATAATACTACACAAATAAAGAAGAATATAGCCTCATCCAGAATAAACAAACTCACTTACACGGTCTTTGAGGTAGACACATAAACACAAAATCATATTCACTTATACTTCTTTCACTTATGCTCATTCACATGTGACACACGATAGACCAAGACAGACTCAGAAACAACCACCCCCACTTCACACACACACAGCTGAATTGACCAAGATTTACAAATCCCCCAGAAAAAGAGAGCACAAATACATATGTCTACTTGGGCCCATACTACCCTAGCACACACTCACACAAACACACTACAACTGCGCTGCTGCTAGTATTGAGGATCACTCGGTGATGCAGAAAGTCCCCTCTGTGTCATAGGCTCTCATCTGCAATGTAATTGTGTAATATGATTAATTTTTTCCTTAAGTATTTTGCCTCTTTTCACTGATTAACAGTGAAGTGCCTACAGAAAGTTATTTTGACAATCTTATTGATGAAAGATTCGCAAGAAAAATTAAAATAAAAACTGAAGCACACTTCAAATTGCTGAGTGCAAAATATTGAATCATCTTTTACTACCATGGAATTTCCAAGTTACTCTTTAGTCCTCTTCTAGTACCCTTCTGAAAGTTGGATTTTGTTAAGTACTTTTAGAACAGAACAGTCATTTGAATAGTAGTATTTTCCCTTTTGCCTTGGGTTATGGTCTCCACAAAAGCGCTTTGAAAGGTAGGAAAATATATGTACACTAATTACAGTATATGAACACTTCAGGCTAGGTGTAGGCATGTGAAGTTGCTATTCGATTTTAGGAACTAAATACCTTGGGGAAGAAATAAACACTTGTGGCATTAAAAAGTATATGATCAAAAAAACTTAAGGAAAAACAGGTCAACCCAATAAACTATATGCTGGAAATTTGGGGAAATGCCACAAACTTGCAGAAATAAAAATCTTCAAACATAATAGCTAAGACTATTGACACTGTTGCCTATGATATAACATGGTGTTTATCCAAAGGTCTTTTGTACAGTTCATTCAAGATTTTGGTTTGTATTAAAAAATGGAATTTCACATATGTTAATCATACTGTTCCCCTGCTGTTTTTAGTACTAATGCAAATTCATAAGGGTTGTTAACCCTTCAAAGCAACTGGAATTTCAACCTTCAGTTCACCTGCTAATGTCACTATGTCTCTTCAAGGAAGACAAAATTAACCTCAAAATCCAAGGCTCAAATATTAATTTCACATGCTATTTGACACCTACGTAAGAGCTCATCTGATTATAAATTATATTCCGAAGGCTCCCTCTTGCGTTTTTTTCAGATTAAATCCCTGTTATAAACATGTCAAAGTTCATGGTTGGCAAAGTACTGTATTTCAGTACAGTCAGTGGACCATAAAACTGCTTTTAGACACAAATTGCTTTGCACATTGATGAAAAGCAGGAGCTATGTCTAAAGCAGAGGTCCCACTGAGTCAGCAGTGTCCAAGGAACATCAAGAGTAGCAAAGAGATTAGAAGGTCAGGTAACCATTTCAAAGTAAGTTAGCACTCCTTTTTATGATCCACTAAGTTAGAGGATACGAAGGTAATAATTATTACATTTTAAAATAATAATAACATCCTTGGGCACCCTGGAATGGCTTACCCAACCTCCATTCTATACTCCTTCTTGCTGAGAGCTGGAAAGCCAAAAATAATATTTCCCAGACCCCCTTGCAACTAGGGTTCTATGAGTAAATTTAGTTCACCACGTCAATCTACTCAGGTTAAGACAGAGACCGTCTTCCTGTGCCTTTTGGCTGTTGCTACTGGCTAATATGGTCATGGGAACATGAGGTTTCCCTGTAAAAGTTTTACATTACCCATTCTCCAGCTTCTTGGGGGTCCAGAAGAAATGGCAGCAGCAGTGGTTTCCTGATCTAACTTCCTAGGGTCACAATTTTGGTCGTCCATCCTCTGGATTCTTCAGACAGTTAAGGAAGCAGTGGAAGCAATTTTGCTTTTTGCATAGCTCTAATGTTGGCTCAAAGGTGTTAATTCTTCTATAGACCGTTTCTGCATAGTTCTTGGAATCATCCATGAAGCTTATTCTAGAATCTTCTCCTTCAGCCTTTCCAATGAATTTTTTTTTATTGTGCTTTAAGTGAAAGTTTACAAATCAAGTCAGTCTCTTACACAAAAATTTATATACACCTTGCTATACACTCCTAGTTGCTCTCCACCTAATGAGGCAGCACACTCCTTCTATCCACCCTGTATTCCCATGTCTATTCAGCCAGCTTCTGTCCTCCTTTGTGCTCTCATACCCGCTCTGGGCAGGAGCTGCCCACATAGTCTCATGTGTCTACTTGAGCCAAGAAGCTCACTCCTTGCCAGTATCATTTTCTTTCTTGTAGTCCAGTCCAATCCCTGTCTGAAGATTTGGCTTTGGAAACGGTTCAGTCTTGGGCTAACAGAAAATCTAGGGACCAGGATCTCCAGGGTTCCTCCAGTCTCAGTCAGACCATTAAGTCTGGTCTTTTTACAAGAATTGAGGTCTGCATCCCACTGCTCTCCTGCTCCATCAGGGATTCCCTGTTGTGTTCTCTGCAGGGCAGTCATTGGTTGAAGCTGAGTACCATCTTGTTCTGATCTCAGACTGATGTAGTCTCTGACTTATGTCCAATGAATTTGTAAGTCCCAAAATCTTTGAATCAAATCCCAAACTGCTTAAAACACCTAGAGTGGTCTCTGCCTCTTTCCTTGAACCCTAGCTGACACCTTACATTTTGTAGCTGTGCAGAGTTTACCAAATAACCTATATGATGTAATGAAACAGTAGCTTTATAGTTGGGGTCAAATCCTGGTCTCACCCTTTATTAGCTATGAGAGATCATTTAACTTTTCCCAGCCTCAATTTCCTTATTTCTGAACAAAGGCTAATAACATCTGCTTCACAGGGTTAAAAGATACTAAATTCAATCTTATAAATATAGTGCTTCTTCCAGCATCAAGCATATAGTCAGTCCTCAAAAAGTTAGGCCCCTTTCCTTTCACTTGTCATCTCATTTATATTGTCTCATTCACTAAGTGTTATGTACTCAGAAAAATTCATTTCTTTTCCCCACTCCTGTGAGAAAATATATATAATAAATATGTCATCTTATTTATTTTATATCTTTATTGCAAAATTAATGGCCACTCAGTGAGGGTTAGTCTATTATTAATCTATGAATCTGAGCACCTCTCATATGCATATTTTCGTTGTTAGCTATCAGTGCTTCAGCTCTGACTCGTGGAGACCTTCCCTCTAAAAGAATGTGACACTGACCAGTCCTGTGACATCTTCATGATCACTGGTATGCCTGAGTCTGTTGTGGTGGCTACTGTGTCAGTCCACACTGAGGGATTCCCTTATTTTTGCTGACCCTCTACTTTATACCAAACATGAAGTCCTTTTCTGGCAATTGGTCTTTCCTGATGACGTGTCCAAAGAAAGGAAGCCAAAGTCTCGCCATCCTTGCTTCAAATGAGCATTCTGGTTGTATTTCTTCTAAGACTAATTTGTTCATTCTTTTTGGTAGTCCATGGTATATTCACTATTCTTTGCCAACACCACAATTCAAATGCATCAATTCTTCTATCTTCCTTTTTCATTGTCCAGCTTTTGCATACATGAAAAAAAATTTTTTTTTTTTTTTTTTTATGAGGCGACTGAAAAGATCGTGGCTTTTCTTATTAGGTAATCAGTAAAGGACTTCCTTAATCTATATCAAAATATATCACAACAAAATTATTGTTTAAAAATGACTCATGGGCTCTTTTATTCACTATGTAAGGGATGTTAAAGGAAAACAACATCCGCCCTATCCAAGGTTTATAGATCAGACACCAGTAAGTACATGAAGTTAAGATGCCTAAACACTGGGCTATTGTTTACTGTGAAGAACTAGAAGCTGGTACTTTTTTGTCTTTTTCTCCATCATTTTTTACATTTTAAACCTCATAACAACATTTGAGCTAGGTACCACTAAGTAATCTGTAGCATAAGTAGGGTTCAGCCACTTCTAATCATGTGACCCCAGCCTAGTCTCATAAACTCTCTAAACCTCAGTCCTAACACTTGTAAATGAGGGTAATAAAAATTCCTAACTGATAGGCTTGTTGTGAGACTTAAATAAACCATTTTGGTCTTGTTATCCTTCCTGACATTGTAAAACTCTAGAATCTCTTGTCATAGCCCTAAGAGATGATATTTCCATAAAACAACCAGCTCTCCTAAACTTCTTTGTTTCTTGAACTTTATTACAATCAAATCCTTCCTATTTGTGGTGTGAACCTGGAAAAATACACCTGCTTCCCTTATGTTTATCTTATCTCTCCTCCCTTCCCTTAGGATTTCGAATTCAGTGACCTTGTGATTGCTTCCATCCAAGATACCCATCTGCCTGCAGATCCCTCACTGTTCACCAGATACAAAACAAAAAGGGCATCTGTCCTAGTTGATGTTTCTTGCTTTCTGTACTAGGGAATCTCTCTAGGGACTGCAGCTCAGAAGCCTGCTGGATGATCTGCAGCCTGATGTACTGCCCTGTGGCAGCTAGTTGGGTCAAGTCTCCCATTAGCAATTTCCAAGGGTACAGCCCATCAAAACAAGACTCAGATGAGTGTTTGTTTTGATTAGCTGACCTTATTCATTCTCTTCTCCTGATAGACAAGTCCATCATTATTCCCTCATACCTTCAACAAAAGTTTCTGAGTCCTCACTGTGACAGGGGTTGAGCTAGGTTCTACATATAAAAAGGTGAATAACCCTGACACCAAAACCAGGTAAAGACATCACAAAAAAAGAAAATTACAGAGCAGTATCCCTCATGAACTTAGATGCAAATATCCTCAACAAAATTCTAGCCAGTAGAATTCAACAACATATCAAAAAAAAAAAAACTCACCATGACCAAAAGGGATACATACCAGGCATGCAGGGATAGTTCAACATTAGAAAAACAATCAGTGTAATCCATCACATAAATAAGACAAGAACCACATGGTCTTATCGACTGATGCAGAAAAGACATTTGACAAAGTCCAATTCATGACAAAAACTCTCAGCAAAATAGGAATAGAAGGGAAATTTCCTCAGCATAATAAAGGGCATTTATACAAAGCCAACAGCCAACATCATCCTAAATGGAGAGAGTCTGAAAGCATTCCCCTTGAGAATGGGAACCAGACAAGGATGCCCTTTATCACCACTCTTATTCAACATTGTGCTGGAGGTCCTAACCAAAGCAATAAAGCAAGAAAAAGAAATAAAGGCATCCAAATTGTTAAGGAAGAAGTAAAAGTATGATCTTATGCACAGAAAACCCTAAAGAATCCACAAGAAAACTACTGGAACTAATAGAAGGGTTCAGCAAACTATGGGGATATAAGATAAACACACAAAAATCAGTTGGATTTCTCTACACCCAAAAAAGAACTTTGAAGACGAACTTGTCAAATCAATATCATTTACAATAGCTACCAAGATGATAAAATACTTAGCAATAAATCTAACCGGAGATGTAAAAGACCTATACAAAGAAAACTACAAGACACTACTGCAAGAAACCAAAAAAGACCTACATAAGTGGAAAAAGACCTTGCTCGTGGACAGGAAGACTCAACATTGTGAAAATGTCTATTCTACCCAAAGCCATCTATAGATACAATGCAATTCCGATCCAAATCCCAATGGCATTTTTTAATGAAATGAAGAAACAAATCACCAGCTTCATATGGAAAGGGAAGAGACCCTGGAAAAGTAAAGCATTACTGGAGAAGAAGAACAAAGTGGGAGGCCTCACACTACCTGATTTTAGAACCTATTATACTGCCATGGTAGTCAAAACATGCTGGTACTGGTACCACAACAGATACATAGACCAATGGAACAGAATTGAGAATCCAGATGTAAATTCATCCAGCTATATGAGCAGCTAATATTTGACAAAGGCCCAAAGTCTGTTACATGGGGAAAAGACAGTCTCTTTAACAAATGATGCTGGCATAACTGGATATTCATCTGCAAAAAAATGAAACAAGACCCATATCTCTCACCATGCACAAAAATGAACTCAAAATGGATCAAAGACCTAAATATAAAATCTAAAACGATAAGGATCATGGAAGAATAAATAGGGACAACACTAGAACACTAATACATGGCATAAACAAAATACAAAACATTACTAACAATGCGCAAACACCAGAAGAGAAACTAGATAACTGGGAACTCCTGAAAATCAGACACTTAGGTTCATCCAAAGACTTCACCAAAAGAGTCAAAAGACAACCTACAGACTGGGAAAAAAATTTTGGCTACAACAAATCCGAATAGCATCTAATCTCTAAAATCTACAAGATACTGCAAAACCTCAACAAGAAAAAGACAAGTAACCCTATTAAAAAATGGGCAAAGGATATGAACAAGCACTTCACCAAAGAAGACATCCAGGCAGCTAGCAGATACATGAGAAAATGCTCATGATCATTAGCCATTAGAGAAATGCAAATCAAAACTATAATGAGATACTATCTCATACCAACAAGACTAGCATTAATTCAAAAAACACAAAAGAATAAATGTAGGAGAGGTTGTGGAGAGACTGGAACACTTATGCACTGCTGGTGGGAACGTAAAATGGTATAAACACCTCGGAAATCGATTTGGCACTTCCTTAAAAAGCTAGAAATAGAACTACTATAAGACCCAGCAATCCCACTGCTTGTAATATACCCTAGAGAAATAAGAGCCATCACATGAATACATATATGCATACCCATGTTCATTGCAGCACTGTTTACAATAGTAAAAAATGGAAACAACTTAGATGCCCATCAACAGATGGATGGATAAACAAATTATGCTATATTCATATAATGGAATACTATGCTATGATAAAGAACAAAGATGAATCCACAAAACATCTCATAACATAGATGAATCTCGAAGGCATTATGCTGAGTGAAATTAGACAAAAAAGGACAAATATTGTATGAGACCACTATTATAAGAACTCAAGAAAAGGTTTAAACACAGAAGAAAAAAATTCTTTGATGACGGGGATGGAGGGAGGGGGTACTCACTAACTAGACAGTAGACAAGATAGATGAAGGGAAAGACAACACACACTACAGGGGAAATCAGCACAACTGGACTAAACCAAAAGCTAAGAAGTTTCCTGAATACAACCAAACACTTCGAGGGACAGAGTAGCAGGTGCGGGGGTCTGGGGACCATGGTTTCAGGGGGCATCTAAGTCAACTGGCATAACGAAGTTTATTAAGAAAACTTTCGGCATCCCACTTTGGTGAGTGGTGTCTGAGGTCTTCAAAGCTAGCAAGCAGCCATCTAAGATGCATCAACTGGTCCCAACCCACGTGGAGCAAATGAAAACGAAGAACACCAAATACACAAGGAAAATACGAGCCCGAGTGACAGAAAGGCCCACATTAACAAGAGACTCCATCAGCCTGAAACTGGAAGACCCAAATGGTGCCCGGCTACACCAATGACTGTCCTGACAGGGAACACAACAGAGAGCTCCTGATGGAACAGGAGAAAATTGGGGTGCAGGCCTCAAATTCTAGTAAAAATACTAGACTTAATGGTCTGACTGATACTGGAGGGACCCCAGGGAACATGGCCCCTCGACTCTCTGTTAGCCCAAAACTAAAACCATTCCCGAAGCCAACTCTTCAGACAAAGATTAGACTGGACTATAAGACATAAAATGATACTGGTAAGGAATGTGCTTCTTAGCTCAAGTAGACACATGAGACTAACTGGGCAGCTCCTGTCCAGACATGAGATGAGAAGGCAGAGGAGGACAGGAGCTGGTTGAATGGACATGGGAAATACAGGGTGGAGAGGAGGAGTGTGCTGTCACATTATAGGGAGAGCAACCAGGGTCACATATCAATGTGTGTATAAATTTTTATACTAGAAACTGACTTGAATTGTAAACTTTCACTTAAAGCACAGTTAAAAAAAAAAAAAAAAGATGAATAAGATACTGTCCCTCGTCTCAAAGAGTTCACAATCTAATATGGTCGGTCTTCATTAAACTAACTCCTTGATGCCCCTTCTCATTGGAAATAACATATTTTTCACTTCTGTTTTGGTGGCCTCGTAAATGTCTAAACACAAACGATATACATGGCTGATTCATATTTCTTTTTACTCTGCTTTGTATGTTCTAACCAAGACTTGTCTAGAACAATACTTGCCCTCTAGATGTTATTCCCATAAGAATCTGGAATCTAAGCTAAGGCCTCTTGTTTATTCTGTTTTATTTTCTTTTTCTTCATGGTGCTTGCATTTATCTACACAACACTTACTGTAATCATTAAGTGCTATATTTTGTTATCCCCATTAGTGTTTCCCAAACTTATTGTGAAGCTCCAGTCTTCCTGAGATCTGCACAGACTCTATTTACTTCTGGATCTGATAGTTTCCTTTCCATTAGGGCAGTTCTTAAAGAGAAGGTATGCTGGAGTCAACGTGGAATGATCTACAAGTTAAAAGAATGATTCAAAATCTCCCATCCAGTATCTGACATTTCACTGCTAGAGATTCATTCCTTTGGATTGTTTTCTTTACCATCTACTCTGAGTTCTGATAATACCATAGTAATTCACACTAAAGAAATGAAAGATTATGTTCCAGCAAGGACTTCACTATTATGGATGTTTTAGTGAGGATTTTTCTTCATTATTTTTAATAATACTATCAACCAGTTATTGATTGCCTAATGCATACTAAGGTACTAGACATTTCAAAGTTCTATTATTTGATCTGTACAGCAGCCCTGTAAAGCAGGTGTTATTAGCATCCATATTTTACAGATAAGAGGTAGTTTAGGAGAGCAGTTAAATAGCACTGGCTTTAAAGAGAGACAGACATGGTTAAAATTTCCAATTCATTACTTACTAGCAGTGTGTCCTTGGAAAACTTACAGTTCCTGTGCCTGGAAAAGAAGGGGCAATGGTATATTTTCTCCTAAACTTGCTACTAAGAGTAAATAAGTACCTGACACAGAGCGAGCATGAAATACAGAAGCTATACAAGAATAGATGAGGAAACGGCAAAGCACCTTGCCCAAGTCACCAGCTAATAAGATCCCCATAGCCTGGACTAACTCCACTACAGTACAGTTTTTTGGAAATAGTATGCAAGTCTCTATTTCTCTGAGTTCTTATTCCAAAACAATCTGGATAAATAAATATAAGATAAAAAAAAAGAGATAGGAAGGCATTAGTAATTTTAATAATAGCAACCATAAACGCACTGCAAAATTAACTGATCTCCCAGCGAATGGGCTCTTCTTTTCTGGCTGTGTCATTAGAGTCAGCTATGGATTCAACAATGGCAGCCTCATTTCTCTACCCTCACTTTCTGTGGATTGGCCTGCTGCCAGTCAACCTGTGATACTAACTCTTCCATAAGTCAATGCCAACATCAAGACTGAGTCATGTTGGATAAACGATGATGCAGTCCACTGGAGATGGCAATTAAAAATGACTTTTGGTGGTGAATTAGGTGGCTGCATGCCTCTGGCTCCATGTCTTCAAATTAGTTTCAGCAAAGAAGGCACTGCCCGGTTCATAAGGAGAAAATGTAACTATTGAGACCAATATGATTAGATCATTGAGAAGAAACAGAGAGACTAAATCTTCTGCTGATGTTATTGCTACTGGACATAAACTTTCTATTTTGCATTTTAGCTTTTTAACTTACCACTGCAGAGAGCTGTTTATTTCAAATTTGAACTTTTCAAGTGCTTGAAAAGAGTCCCTTTTCTCTCTTATTGACATCTTTGTTTCTCAGTTAGCCATTTATATTGCCCCCAGACCTAGTCGTTTGTGTCTTATATTTGCTAGAACTATCAAAATAGCCAAACATATATTTTTTTTTTAATTAGCTTCTTTCTAGGCTCCCCTATTACCTCCTGCAGGGACACGGAGGCAGTCATTGTCAATTGTAGATTATTTTAACAAGATCTTTTTCTTTAAAACGCTAAGGCTGTGTTATAACATTCTTGAATGTTATTTCTTGGGCCTGAACAAGTCTGATAACTCAGCTTTTTCCAAAGTAAGAAAAGAAAGTAGAAACCATCAACCAGCTTTCTTTTTACTGAACGTTCTGTTTTTTTGAAAAAGAAAACCTTTTCCTTTGGTAAAAAATGCCAGTTGGTTCTGACAAACACTTGTGAAACTTCTGTCTTCTTGAAAATAGCAAATATCTAAAAATTCACAAAATTTTTCACAGATTATAAGAAATTAGTTGGAATAGGTGTTCTTTTAAAGACTAAACTTCCTGAGTTCCAGTACTGCTTTTCCAGATGTCTCTACAGCATCATCATGTGGAAATCCTGCCAAAGCCTCAAACTCAATGTATTCAAAACTGAAATCTCCATCCTATTCCCCAACCTTCCTCTCACAGAAAAGGCAGCCCCAACTTGCTTTGAAAATGTCTTCAGACTCTCTCTCCCACTTACTATTTTTTTTCAGTTCATCACCAAGGGCTGTCAACTCTTCATGTCAATAGTTCTCATCTCCTATCCATTCTTACTGCTTGGCCTTCACCATCTTGCAACTGGATTATTGCAGGAACTTCATCAATGGTCTCCTTGCCTCTATCTTTCCCACAGTCACCAGTGTTATCTTTCTAAACTACAGAAGCGTTTCCAGCTGCCTACAGAACATGGTCAAGACACAGTCTCTTATCCACCTTCTTCTCTGGCCTAATCTCATTACATCATCCATACCACGATGGATGTTCCAGCCACACTGGAAAACTCATTGTTGCCCAAACATGCTTTCTGCTTCCCTAACTCTCTTCCTTTGATGATGGTGTCCCCTTTTCCTCGAATACCTAATCTTCCCATCTTCACTAGTCAGAGTACTCCCTCCTTCTCGATGTCTTCTCTTTTTCAAAATAAAATTTCTCTCTCTCCCTTGTACTCCATGGACCATGATATTTCTTCACAAAAATTTATTTTTACACAATAAATCAAATAATATCATTCCTCTGTTTAAATATTTAGAAGCTTTCACTAAACTCGGAATAACAAATTACATACTTCATGGAAAATCTGGACAATGAAAAAATAAGACAGAAGAAGAATTGATGCATTTGAACTCTGGTGTTGGCAAAGAATGCTGAATATACTATGGACTGCCAGAAGAATGAACAAATCAGTTTTAGAAGAAATACAACCAGAATTCTCCCTAGAACCAAGGATGGCTAGACTTCATCTTTCTTACTATGGACACATCATCAGGAAAGACCAATTTCAAGAGAAAGACATCATATTTGGTAAAATAGAGAGGCATTGTAAATAAGGGAAACCCTCAGTGAGATGGATTGACACAAAACAATGGACTCAAACTTATCAATGACCATTAAGTTGGTGTAGGACCATGCAACTTTCATTCTGTTTTACAAAAGGTCACCATGGGTCAGAACCAACTCAATGGCAACTAACAACAATGACCACGGTGTTCAAGGTTCTGCTTCTTTTGGTTCCTGCTTACATCTCTGCATCTGTACCACTCTTACCCTTGGTCTCTAAGTTCCTGCCAGACAGGTCTCTTCAAAGCTCATCCCCACTTCATAGTCTTTCCACTTGCCATTCCTCCTGCCTAAAATACTCTTCTTACATATCTTAACATGACTGACTTCTTCATGTCTCAATTTTAATACCACCTCCATCTAAAGTAGCCAACCCAACTCAACATCACATAATTCCAGGTACTTTGTTTTTAGTACTCATCATTATCAACATCTGAAATTACCTTGTATGTATATTTGTTTTCTGTTTCTTGCCTGTCTTCTACCAATGAAATGTAAGCTTCCAACAAAATGTCTCAGGTTTCTTATCGTTTTGTTCACCACTGAATCCTCAGCACCTCAGAGCCTGACACGCTTGATAAGTGTTTATTAAAAGACAAAGGTAACTTCAAAATATTGTCTCAAAATGATCCAAAGGAGAAAGTCTTATAGTCCCATCTTGAATAGCAGTTTGAGGAAGTATGCTTCTATTAAGAATAAACATGAATTTCTGTTGGTAAAATATAAAATTTTAAAAAAGAACTAAATGAAAACCACAGATAATCAGAAATAATAAGAAAAAAACAGGTAATATGTGATGATTTATTATGTGTTTCAGTAAGTTCTGTTTATTTCCATCTTTATCTTGAGACTATAATCTTCTAGACAGCAGGGACTATGTACGTATTATATTTCCCCATAGGACTTAGTGTATCAGATTGTTATTCTAGGTATTCAATAATTTTTTCTGGTTGGAATTTGAATGGAATTGAGTAATTCTGTCCTTCACTGAGCTATACTTAACACCCCAAATGTAAAGAGTATTGGATCCGGAAAAAACTTGACCCCGACCTCAGCTCTGCTTAACTTCTCTGAGTCTCTGATTGCTCATGTGAAAAACACCCCAAAATACCAAACCCACTGCTGTCAAGTTGATTCCAACTCATAGCAACCCTATAGACAGAGTAGAATCGCCGCATGGGGTTCCCAAGGCTGTAATCTTTACAGAAACAGACTGCCACATCTTTCTCCCATGGTACAGCCAATGAGTTTGAACCACCTACCTTTTAGTTAGCTGCCAAGTGCTTAACCTCTGCACCACCAGGGCTCCTCAAAAGTAGAAATGATAAAAATGCTTCTCCTTAACTCTCCGGGAAGTATAAGATTAAATTAAATTGCAGGTGTGCTTTCCTCTCTAGTTAAACTGTAAACTGCTTAAGGGCAAGGATAATCATTGCTACTTCCTTGCCTCATCTATATAAAACATCTTAATATTGTGTGCTATATCTTAATATTGGTTAAGCACTCAGCTGGTAACCACAAAGTTGGTGGTCCAAACCCACCCAGAGGCTCCTTAGGAGAAAGACGTTCAATATGCCTCTGTAAAGATTACAGCCAAGAAAATCCTACAGGGCAGTTCTACTCTGTCACATGGGATCACTGTGAGTGCAAAATTACTTGATGGCACATAACAGCAACAATACTGTGTGTACATGGACCAATCAGTAATAACCATCATTTATTGAACAGCAACTATGTGACAGACAGCACAATAGGCACTTTTTCAAAAGAAGCTTTATTTAATTTAATCCTTGAAATAACCGCATAAAACCATCTACTAATATCTCTATTTTATAGATGAGACAATTGATACTTAAAGAGAGAAAGAAACTTGCTTAAGGTCACAAAGTTAATCACTGTCAATACTGGAATTTGATAGCAAATCTACATGAACAACTAATTATAAGTGCTAATACTCATTTATCATGTTTTTGACCAACCATAATCCATTCGCCTTTCTGAGGATTCCCCAATTGTCTTGATAAATCCTGATGATTACTATGAAAGTATAAGAAACTTTGGAGACTTTTTTTCCTTCAGTTTCTCCTACTTATGATTGATTCCAGTGCAGGTAAGGAGCAAGTTCATGACTGAATTTTGACCTGTTCTCACAGAGCGATGAGTCTTGAGCAGGGTGAGAGCAGATGGAAGAAAGAATGAGAGTTTATTCTTGCTATAAATGCTTCCTGTGCAATGTTGTCCTACAGCTCCCTGCCATTAAGAACTTCTGGAGTTGCTTCCTTTCTGTTCAAAACCTGACTCTCCAGCCCTCCCTCCAACCCAATGAGTTCCATGATAGCATGACAGCCTTCAAATACATTGTTATCCTTGAATCAGACAGTTCCTGTTGCTAGCAGACACAAAATCGTTGTTGTTGTGTGCCATCTAGTTGATTCCTACTCATGGCAACTCCATGTGACAGAGTAGAACTGCCCCACAGGGTTGCCTTGGCTGTAATCTTTATAGAAGCAGATCTCCAGGTCTTTCGCCCAAAGAGCCACTGGGTAGGTTTGAACCACCAACCTTTGGGTGAAGCTGAAACAATGCACCACCAGGACACCTTACACAAAACCTTACCTAATATACAAAAGTAAAATTATATGGATTTGCAATCAATTCTCAACAAATATATTTAATGAATGACCAACATGCTAAAGAATAATCCCGTTCTTAAAAAACATGTGTAATATTAAATAATAGGCCAAATGCTACATAAAAAAATACATCATCAAAAAGAAATGTCACAAGATAGTACATGACTAATTGTCCAATTAATAGCCCAGGCTGTAAATGCTGGAGGAGATCAAAGGAGGGAAAGAATAGGGCAAGCTTAAATGACTCAGGGAGGCTTCAAAGCTCAGTAAGTATTCATTGAATGAAGTCTTGATATCAGTACCTCAGGCAGACCTAAGGAAACTAATGAATACAACTATCTCTCTAAGAAGCAAAAGGTTGGAGTGATGGAATGATTCAGCACACGGTCATTTGAATTACTCTTCTTAAAGACTATGCAATTCAACAAAGCCATGTTGCAGAGAGGCAAGCTTCCGCCACAGTGGTCTTAAGCACTTTGAGTCAACAAATGTATATCAAGTGACTACAGGGCCCCCAACATTGGTATGTTTTTGTTGTTGTTGGGTGCCATCAAGATGATTCTAACTCATAGCGACCTCATGTGACAGAGTAGAACTGCCCCGTGGGGTTCTTTGGTTGTAATCTTTACAGAAGCAGATTGCCAGGTCTTTCTCTCACAGAACCGCTGGGTGGGTTTGAACCACCAAACTTTGAGCACTTAACATACCACAAAAACAAAAACCAAACTCATTGCCATCAAGCCAGTTCTGACTCAGCAACATAGGTGAGTGGAATTCAGACATCCAGGATTGCACTATCTAATGGAGATGAGCGGCAAAGATGAAAGGAAACAATAAACAATAGCAGACATAGACTGCCCAGAAATTGAGGGTACTCTCAGAAGGGACACTTTACCCAGCTTGGGGAGGACAGCGTAGGGGGCAGGAAAGCTTGCGGGAGATGCTGACTAGCTAGGTCTTAACGGACAGAAAGCACCAACAGAGAGAAGAGGCAAAGGAAGGGCATTCTAGGAAGAGAGGACAGTATAAGCAGAAACATACCAATGAGAAACATCATGATGTGTACAGGTGTAGCGGGTAGCAGGCAATGACAAGAGATTAGGTCCAATAGAAAACCAAAGACAGATCATAGAGGGTCTGGTATGTGTAACAGTATACCTGTATAACTTAGACCCCAAGTTATAAAACCCTAAATTGGCTAGATCTGAGTCTCATGCCCAACTTTCGAGTCATTGGAACCATGTGAACTGAAAGTGAGATGGGTCATACCCTAGATTAGGAAGGTAGTATTACCAAAAGAGTGAATGCAGGTTAGTTGGCAAATATATGATTCCTATTATCATTTCTCCTAAAGGGAAGACTAAAGTGGCTTTATAGAAATTTATTAGGCCTCAGAACTCAATAATAATCGTTTTTATTTCTTACTCTTGAATAGTAACTTAAATTTCACAATGTGTGTAAACCTGTACAAATCTGGTAGACTATAAACACAGTAAGCGCAAAGACGTTGTCTGTTTTGTTATCTACATGCCTGGTGCATAGTATGTATTCAAATAAATGCATTTAATAACAATGAAAGAATGAATACAATACCTTATTTCATGCTTACCATCAATTTCGTAAGGTAGGTGTTTTTATTTCCATTTCAAAGGTAGATAATTTAAGTAATTAATAAAATATTTGGTGATGAAGCCTATAATCACATGATTTCCTTTTCTGGACGTTAATTAAGAGCAAATGACTCAAAGTCTAGAAGATGGCATTTTAATTGTATTTAATAAAGAACTCCCAATTTAAAAAAAAGAAAATTTAAAGGTTTATAAAAATTAAAACTACTTTTCCTGAAAGGCCATAATCTCCTACTCCAAAGATGTTTTAGGCCAAGTAAGATGTGGATTTAAATGAAGCCTGCTTTCCTCAAAGCAGGGAGATGGACACATTGAGCTCCAACAAATTAGTCTATAATTTCTCTTATAATATTTTCTAGGAAAAAAAAAAAAAAAGGCACGCTGAACGTCTGGTTTCTTTTGCTATAGCGACATCTACTGTTATTGCCAATGCATTGCTTTTAAGAGAGTAAAAAAACAAAAAAAATCAAACCCACTGCCACCGAGGTGATTCCGACTCACAGCGACGTCAGGATTTCCAAGGCTGTGAAACTCTACGGAAGCAGACTGCCACATCTTTCTCCTGCAGAGCCACGGGTGGTTTCGAAATGCCAACCTTTTGGTTAGCTTTAACCACTGTGGCACAGGGTCGTTTGGAAAACAAAAACACCATGCTTAAGCTCTGAGAAAAACACTAGTTATATGAATTCTTTATTTTAGTGTTTTAACTTATGAATTACAATGTTTAGGAAGGCTAAAAGAAAATTTGTATAACTTATCTACCTTTGAAATATGTATTGATGAAGTATTGTTATCAAATGGAAATAGAATGACATCACTTAAGTTACTGGCTTAATAATATAGTCATCACCTGATATACATACATATACATGCGTGTGTGTGTGTGTGTACACACATAAGACATTTTTAAAGAATAATTCCAAGAATTTTACTACTAAGCCTAAAAATCTTTAGACAACTTAGTAAGCCTTGTATATTTCAAATGTAGTAATAACATAATAAAGAATGTACTCTATGGTGTTTAAAATAATCCTAAAATTTCCATTTTTAATAGTATTAAAGATAGCCTGTATACTCACTTTTGTTTACTCCATTTGGTAAATTTCCTATTTAAAATTTTTATCTTGTTTTTGTTTTTCGATGGCTAGAAAGGGCCCTGATTGGACACTTTGCCTATTTCATGGAGTTCAAGAACCTTACAGTTACATCCACCTCAAGGATGTACGTCACTCCTCTATTGCCATAGCTCTCTGGAAATGGAAATTTGTGAGATCACCCACATTGAAAATATCAATATATTTTAAATATATTTTTGTGTTTTTGTTTTAGTGGTATAATTACGATAATCTACCTGGAGTTTTCTAGGCTAGGCGTGAGCTAACATTATTAGCCAAATTTTATTGATCACATACTAGGTAACAGGGTAGAGCTAAATGCTTTTAGAAGCAATATCTTGCTTAATGCTCACAGCATCCCTAAGAGTCCTACATCTCCGTATTGTAAACAAGGAAACTGAGGCACAGAACTATTGAGTAACTTGCCCAAGGTGGAAAAGCTGGTAAGTGCCAAATGGAGCTATTATACTCAGGGCAGTCAAACTCTGGAAGCCAGGGCCCAACCTACAATCACCTAAATGTATTTTGGCACATGAAAAACATAACACAATTTAAAGGGGAGAAGGGTAAATCTGAGGAAAGGCAAAGTCACATGTAAGAAAAAGGCCTCTCAACACACCTATGCTTTCCCTCTGCAAGCCTCACCCCTTTATTCCCAGCGGAATATGACCAAGTGGAAGAATCTAAACACAATAAGATCAACACCATATGCCTGATCAACCACATGACAATTTTTAATTGAGCAAAGATGTGCTTTTTAGAAAAAGTGCACAGATGTAATAAACAAGACAGAAATAAAACATTCACAGAAACTGTGAAGCAAAAAAAACAACTAATCATGATGAGCACCTGATCGTTCTGACTCACCTGTAAATACATTAACATGGCAGTTGAGAGTGGGCTGTAAGATCAACAAATTCCAGTATGATTAGAACTAAAATGGAACAGAACCTCAGAGTTAGGGATCTTTCCTAGTATCTCAAAAATGAAATATTAAATGTAAAAATTCAAGGAAACTTCCTGGAAGGACACATTTCCTAGCTATTGGCACTCCTAATAATTTTAAGGGATTTCCTTGATAAATAAACTGAAACCAAAACCAAACCCCTTGCCATCAAGTCAATTCCTGCTCAAACAATCCTATAGGACAGAGTAGAACTGCCCCATAAGGTTTCCAAGGCTGTAATCTTTACAGAAGCAGACTGTCACATCTTTCTCCCACCAAGCAGCTGATGAGTTCAAACCACCGATGTGTTGACCCGTAGCTTAACCGCTGTGCCACTAGGGCCCCTTAAGGTATCTATTAAAAACAAAAAACAAAACCCACTCTGCCGTCCAGTCGGTTCCGACTCATAGTGACCATAGGACAGAGTAGAACTGCCCCATAGGGTTTCCAAGGAGTGGCTGGTGGATTCGAACGGCCAACCTCTTGGTTAAATATATACATGAATATATACAACAATATGTATATAGCTATGGGTACCTATGTCAGAACATAGCCTTCCTGCCTAGTCTTCCACATTATCACATAATTACAATATGTATTAAGAAAAAAAAAATCAGTCAATACACTTATTTTGAAGAGAACACTATGCAGACGCTAAGACAAAAGAAACGGATGCAAGGACAGAGAGAAACACATCAAATAGCAAATTGACAGAGATGTTCTACACATATGAAAAAACAACAATACGAGGCACAAAATAAGAGTTTCATGTATTAAATTCTACAATGATTTTGAAGAAGGGATGACAACTTGTAACGGGTCATTACAGAGGACTACAAAACAGATGAGAAATATGAACTGGATATTTTAAATGCTTATAGAGACAAAGAGCAGGGAGAACATTCTGCAGGGGTAGAATATCAAGTTTAGAAGAAAAAGAGTGAAGTCAAAATGGTTTAATATTCGTTTAAGAGCCAGGGCTTGGATAACATTGCCTAAAGAGCAAAATCCTAGAGAAATTTCGGAGTTAGCATCAAAAATGAGATATTGGTGATTTATTATGGCATACCCCCACATCTGTCAGTTTGTCATACTGTGGGACCTTGTCTGCTGCTGTGAGGTTGGAAGCTATGCCACCAGTATTCAGGCACCAGTGGGGGTCATCCATGGCAGACAGGTTTCAGCCGAGCTTCCAGGCTAAGACAGACTAGAAAGAAGGACCCAGCAGTCTACATCTGAAAAGAATTCACCAGTGAAAACCTTATGAATAGCAGTGGAACACTGTCTGATACAGTGCCGGAAGATGAGTCCCCCGCCCAGGTTGGAACGCACACAAAAGACAACTGGGGAAGAGCTGCCTCCTCAAAGCAGGGTCGACCTTAATGGACAGAGTAAGCTTTCAAGACCTTCATTTGCAGATGTGGCACGACTCAAAATGAGAAGAAACAGCTGCAAGCATCCATTTATAATCAGAACGTGGAATGTATGAACTATGAATCTAGGAAAATTGGAAATCATCAAAAATGAAATAGAATGCATAAAGATCGATATCCTAAGCATTAGTGAACTGAAATGGACTAGTATTGGTCATTTTGAATCAGACAATCATACGGTTTACTATGCCAGAAATGACAACTTGAAGAGGAAAGGCATGGCGTTCATTATCAAAAAGAACATTTCAATATGTATCCTGAAGTACAATGCTGTCAACGATGGGATAATATCCATACAAGACCAGTCAATACCACTATTATTCAAATTTGTGCACCAACCACTAAAGCCAAAGATGAAGAAATTGAAGATTTTTACCAGCTTCTGCAGTACGAAATTGATCGAACATGCAATCAGGCTGCACTGATAATTACTGGTGATTGGAATGCGAAAGTTGGAAACAAAGAAGAAGGATCAGTAGTTGGAAAATACAGCCTTCGTGATAGAAATGATGCTGGAGATAGCATGATAGAATTTTGCAAGACCAACAAATTCTTCATTGCAAATACCTTTTTTCACCAACATAAATGGCGACTATACACATGCACTTCACCAGATGGAACACACAGGAATCAAATCAACTACATCTGTAGAAAGAGATGATGGAAAAGCTCAATATCATCAGTCAGAACAAGGCCAGGGATCAAATGCAGAACAGACCATCAATTGCTTATATGCAAATTCAAGTTGAAACTAAAGAAAATTAGAACCAGTCCATGAGAGCCAAAGTACAACCTTGGGTATATCCACCTGAATTTAGAGACCATTTCAAGAATAGGTTTGACGCATTGAACACTAATGAACAAAGACCAGATGAGTTGTGGAATGACATCAAGGACATCATATATGAAGAAAGGAAGAGGTCATTAAAAAGTCAGGAAAGGACAAAAAGACCAAAATGGATGTCAGAAGAGGATCTGAAACTTGCGCTTAAACGTTGAGTAGCTAAAGCAAAAGGAAGAAATAATGAAGTAAAAGAACTGAACAGAAGATTTCAAAGGGCAGCTCGAGAAGACAAAGTAAAGTATTATAATGACATGTGCAAAGAGACGGAGATAGAAAACCAAAAAGGAAGAACACGTTTGACATTTCTCAAGCTGACAGAACTAAGAAAAAATTCAAGCCTAGAGTTGCAATACTGAAGGATTCTAGGAGGAAAATATTAAACGACTTAGGTAGCGTCAAAAGAAAATGGAAGGACTACACAGAGTCATTATCTCAAAAAGAATTGGTGGACATTCAACCATTTCAAGAGGTAGAATATGATCAGGAGCCTATGGTATTGAAGGAAGAAGTCCCTGCTACACTGAAGGCACTGGCAAAAAACAAAGCTTCAGGAATTGAGGAAATATCAACTGAGAAGTTTCAGTAAAGAGATGCAGCTCTGGAAATGCTCACTCGTCTATGCCAGGAAATTTGGAAGACAGCTACCTGGACAGCCATCTGGAAGAGATCCATATTTATGCCTATTCCCAAGAATGGTGATCCAACCAAATTCAGAAATTATCAAACAGTATCATTAATATCACACACAAGTAAAATTTTGCTGAAGATCATTCAACATAGGCTGCAGCAGTATATCAACAGAAAACTGCCAGAAATTCAGGCCAGATTCAGAAGAGGACGTGGAACCAGGGATATCATTGCTGATGTCAGATAGATCCTGGCTGAAAACAGAGAATACCAGAGAGATGTTTACCTGTGTTTTATTGACTATGCAAAGGCATTCGACTGTGTGGATCATAACAAATTATGGATAACATTGTGAACAAAGGTAATTCCAAAACACTTAATTGTGCTCACGAGGAACCTGTACATAGACTAAGAGGCAATCTTTCAAACAGAACCAGGGGATACTAACTAGTTTAAAGTCAGGAAAGGTGTGCATCGGCTTTGTATCCTTTCACCATACCTATTCAATCTGCATGCTGAGCAAATAATCTGAGAAGCTGCACTATATGAAGAAGAACAGGGCACCAGGATTGGAGGGAGACTCATTAACAACCTGCGTTATGCAGATGACACAACCTTGCTTGCTGAAAATGAAGAGGATTTGGAGCACTTACTGATGAAGATCAAAGACCACAGCCTTCAGTATGGATTACACCTCAACATAAAAAAAAAAAAAAAAACCTCACAACTGGACCAATAAGCAAAATCACGATAAACAGAGAAAAGATTGAATTTGTCAAGGATTTCATTCTACTTGGATCCACAGTCAACACCCACGGAAGCAGCAGTCAAGAAACTCAAAAGACACATTGCACTGGGCAAATCTGCTGCAAAAGACCCCTTTAAAGCTCTGAAAAGCAAAGATGTCACCTTGAAGACTAAGGTGCACCTGACTCAAGCCATGGTGTTTTCAGTTGCATCATATGCATGCGAAAGCTGGACAATGAATAAGGAAGAACTAAGAATTGATGCCTTTGAATTGTGGTGTTGGCAAAGAATATTTACTATACCATGGACTGTAAAAACAATGAACAAATCTGTCTTGGAAGAAGTACAACCAGAATGCTCCTTGGAAACGAGGACGGTGAGACTATGTCTTACATGTTTTGGACATGTCAGGAGGGCTTAGTCTCTAGAGAAGGAAATCATGCCTGGTAAAGTACAGGGTCAGTGAAAAAGAGGAAGACCCTCAATGAAATGGATTGACGCAGTGGCTGCAACAATGGGCTCAAGTATAACAATGATTGTGAGCATGGTGCAGGACCTGGCAGTGTTTCGTTCTGTAGTACACAGGGTCGTTATTACTTGGAACCAACTCAATGGCACCTAACAACAACAACACTAGGGAATATTCTTAAGGCAAGCTAAAGAGTTGGTACTTCATTCTACTTGGCCATGGGATTTGGAAGGATTTAGATCATGAGAATGACACTATGAAAGCAGCATTTTAGTAATAATATTGGTGGAAATGTAAAAAATAGACCAGGAAAGACAGAGAGATATGACCAGCTGAAGGTTCCTGTAGTAGTTCAGTTATGAGATTGTAAGAGTCTGAATGAGGTTGGTTGTGTTAAGGGTAGGGGAAAAAAAAAACACAGAGAAGCCGCCAATCTGGTGAGGGGTAAGTACCTCTAAAAAAGGAAAAGAGAGTAACAGCAAAATTGTTAAGACCTGTAGAACCAAAAATTACACAGAATGTGCTATAATTGTTGATTTGTTACATAGAAAGAAAGGATACTCTCTAAATAGTTAGGAATGACTGTAAAAGCTGAGCCACACTCGTGCACCATCCAAGCCATCTGGACCAAGCCACAGGGAAAAATACAGAAGAAATACGAAGAGTAGAAAAGCAAATGACAAGCAGCCAAGAAGATGAGCAACAGAAGTGGCAGGAGAGAAAAGAAGCTTGGAGTGACAAGCAGCTGTCATCTAGACAAAAGAGAAGAGAGTTAGCAACGGAGAGAGATGCTAGCACAACCCCAGAGTTTACCATGACCACGAAATTAAATGTGCATCATTTAATCATCATTACTGTGACTGTTTCCAGGGACACAGTTAAGAACCCATGTGGCCACAAGTCCAGATCTTCATTTCAAGGGCTGTTGTTTCTGTCGTTGTTTTGTGCTGTTGGGTCGATTTCAACTCACAGCAACCCTACAGGACAGAGTAGAACTGCCTCATAGGGTTTCCTAGGCTGTAATCTTCACGTAAGCGAGTGGATTGCCACATCTTCCTCCTGCAGAGTGGCCGGTGGGTTCAAGCCAAGCTTTTAACCACTGGGCCACCAGGGCTCCTAATTATAAGGGCAACAGAATATAAATATAAAATACAGAGTGGATATTTGACAGCAATGGGTATTTGACATCTAAGAGGAGGGAAGAGGATGAATTTAGTGAAAACAGAAACCAAGCTATCTAAGTCATCGCCCAAGGCCCTTGATATCCATCTGATGGAAATATACTTACCAGGGACATTCGTAGCTCATGACTTCATTCAGTCGCTGCACAAATGTCACCTGTCTTAACTCACTAGCTAAATTAACCACTCACCCAACCCAGTCTCTCTCTAACTCCCTAATGTGCTTTATTTTCTTTGCAGAACTACCACCTGAAACATAGCATGCCTTTGCTTTTTAGTATTTTACCTACTACCTTGCCTTAGAATGTAAGTTCCATAAGGGCAGGCACACTGACTTTCTTGTTAGTCACTGCATCCTACAGCCTTGAACAATGCCTAAATATTTGTTGAATGAATGAACGACTGGATCACCATATTTACACATTGGTGTTCTAAAATCACACAGACCTAGGTTAAAATCCTGACTCAGCCATTTACAGTTTTGCAGTGTACTTGCACTTTCATTCTCCCTAGCGTATTTTGGTGAACTCTCCATCCCTAGTCTCAGTCCAAATGGCTCAGGGGGCTGGCCCCACCTTCCAACTTGAAGTGTGAAATCTAATTCAGAATGTATTACACAAGGAATCTAACAACACTAACCACAATGGTTGGTTCATGGCTTGGCATGAAATCCAAATTAGGTCAATTCAGACCCATCTCCAGAGCTTTTTTGGAAGCTATCCAATCAATGTATTTTCTGGAATAGCTATAAGTAGAATGTAAACTTAGAGCTACCTGCAACCATATCTGCTACCACAAGGGAAACAACTGCCAGAAAATGAATCCAACTTGGAGAGAAAGCTGAGAGATGCGGGAAAGAGACAAATTCCCAAAGGCATAGTTTGAACTCCTGGATCCAAAGTGGCCTACAATTTAACCTTTTGAACTTTCCAGGGACATAAACCAATCAATGCTCTCATTTATTTAAATACTCTCTTTTATTAAATCTGAGTCAGATTTCTCCCTTAAAAGAAAAACAGTCCTGACTAGTGAGAATTTTGAGTGCTTGGGCAAGTCTCATTCTACTTATTTGCAAACTAGTATTAATAATAGCTACTGGGTATGGATGAAGCCCTGGTAGCTCGGTGGTAAGAGCTTGGCTGCCAACCAAAAAGTCGGCAGTTCAAACCCACCAGCTGCTCCTTGGAAACCCAATGAACACTATGATTTGGAATTGACTCAACAGCAATGGGTACTCGGTATGGATAAAACTGGTAATAATTTAACTTATAAGAATAAATAAAATAATAATAAAGTGCCTCACATACACTAGATATTCAATAAATGATAATAAATGATGACGTTTATCGAAGAGATAGTAGCAAGCACAGCAATGGCAGTAAAGCTTGCAATTCATAGCATGTAATCATTACCATTCAAAATAATGAATGGAAAAAATTTTTGATGTCAGGGCTTCCCATGAAAGAGAGGCCTGGCCTGAGCAAAATCTGCATATGAGAAAGCTGAAATAAGTACCATGTTAGAATAGAGAAGACAAGCTAAGCCATAGACAGATATGGATTGGACAAGAAAAGCAAAAAGTTTAAGTCTCTCCAACAGGTCAGCAAACCAGAGACACTGAGCTAACGGGAAAGAAGTTGAAAAGAAGTCAGGTTTGACACATTCAAGGCAGGGGAAAAAAAAAAAAAATGAAGATACAGGTGAATGAGAAACAACTGGGAAATAATATTCAATCATATACACTAATCCTCTCAGGGAATGTCTGGCCTGATTCACTGGACCAACCACATGTCTTTCAAATACCATATACTTTGTCTGATAGATTGTACCCTGAATTAATTTACCCAATTAATAAATCAAAGTTAGGTATGTATGCCATCTTGAAATGTAAATTCTTTCTACCTCGAGCTAAGAGCAAAGTTTTAGAATGTTATATTCACTCTGCGAGAGAAAATGATTTGAAAAGAGCCAGCCCTGGAAATGGCTCAAGGATCAGCACATTATTTAACATCAAAAGGACAGCTGGCCACAGTATTTGTCATTTTTGTTAATCAGCTAAATATTATTGAGCGTTATTCTATCAAGCAATTATGTGCATAGCTCTCAATGAAAAGATTAATGTATTTCTCCATCATGTGTTCAAAGTTCATTGAAAAGAAATGTATATAAGAGAAAATGCAATTAATTTATGGGCAAGTATTTTATGATACATAATTTGGTATTTTGAAATAAGGCACATCACAGAAGACTAACAGAGGCATCTTGAAAAAGAGTCAGAAAACTGTGAAGTTAAAGAAGTATACAGAGTTTTCCAGTAAATCCATTTGAAGGCAAATCCTCACTTATTCTCTAAAATCCAGCCCAAATTTACTTCCTCTAGGAGGTCTTCTCAGTGCCATCCCCCAGACAAGTTGATCATCCTCTCCTCCAAGCTTTGTTCATATGCATAGTATAGTATTCTCCACTTTGTTTACTTTTGTGTTCCCATCTACCTCCGTTTCCCATCCACACACTAAAATGTAACCTTCTCAAAAGCACAGGCCTGTCTTACTCATCCAAGTCAAATAAGGAGCCTCGCAGCTGGCAGGTGAGCCAGGCGACAATGATAACTGAACGAATGAGCATAGTCTATTTGAAGTGTTTTAGATTGCTGTTCAAACGAGTCCATTCTGGCAAAGCTTACCATTATCCTGACAGCTGCCGTGAATCAAGTTCACCTAGATTTTTAAAAAGTAAAGGTGAATTGTATTGTTCTAGCATTTGCTAATCTTTTGAATTTCTCTAACTGGAAATACTATCATCTCGGAGCTTCCAAAGGTATTTTCTTCTTGTTGCTTACAGAGTGCAAGCTAATTTATGGGTGAATAGGAAATATTTTTAGTGTTTTTCTCATCTGTTCATAGGTTTCGTAAAAGTTAATTTCAGAACTATGTGCTTAGCTGAAGATAAGAAAGCTGTTCCACTGCTATAATATTGAAGAACTCACCCTGAGGAAGTAAGGTTACTGTCTGTTAATATTTTTAGCATCTTCCTGCTTGCATTGTTACCTCATTGATTCAACTAATGGACCAGAGTGTTTTTCAAAATATGAAATGTTATTAAGCAGAGTTCTGAAGAAAGTTGATTCATCTGAAGGAATTAGACGAGAGTTAGAATCTTGTTGCAATATTAAAGATGGAAATTTCTGTGATGTTGGTTATCCCCAAAATTCTATGCAAAGTCAAGTATTATGAAAACCCTGGATGAAGATGTGATCTGAGTTCACATTCGCAGTAGTATTGATACAGAATAAGAGTAGTTAAGAGCACAGGTTTTGGAGTTGTGTGCCTGAACTTGAACCCACCACTTGCTAGGTATGTAACTTGAACAAATTACTTTATCTCTTTAGAAGAGCTTCATTACCTGTAAATGAGAATAACAATAATAATGTCTACCTCGGGATTAAGTTACATAATCCATGTGAAATAGAGCATTTGGTACATTTTAGCTAATGCCGTTATTATTATTACTCTATGATTCTTAAAAACAGAATTTAGGTTGGAGACTTAATTGAGTCTTCCTAAAGCACCCTGGAAACCCTGGCGGCGTAGTGGTTAAGAGCTACAGCTGCTAACCAGGCACTCCTTGGAAACTCTGTGGGGCAGTTCTACTCTGTCCTATAGGGTCACTATAAGTTGGAATCGACTTGATGGCAATGGGTTTGTTTTTTTTTGTTTAAAAGCACCCTGACATATATGTGGAAATGGTTAGGGTCACCTCTCCTTCTAAGCCATTAATAAACTCTAAATAAATGAAGTAGACATATGGTTTCTTGAGTCAGAAAGAAATAATATATCACTGAATAATTCTGACAAGTCAAGGGACACTTGCATCTATATTGGGGGGGAGGGGGAAGAGGCTTTTTTAAAAGGTGAGATAACCACTTGCACTTGATGAAATGTTCTTTAGCCCAGAAATTCAGAACACAGCATCAAGTGAGTATGAACTCCAAGGACTGCCTTGGAATTTGCCTTCTTGAAAGATGAAGTAATGTGACCGTGCGTGTGTGTGTGTGTGTGTGTGTGTGTGTGTGTGTGTTTAATTTCCTCTTTTGTCATAAAGGAAATGTGGAACGTGCAGGACCCCAGGTAGGGTTGCCAAATCTATCAAATAAAAATACAGGATTCCCAGCTAAATTTGAATTTCAGATAAACAACGAATGTATCTATATATGTATATGTACTTCTTTTTTTTTTAACTACAACTATGTCCCAGGCATACCCCTAGGTCATTTTCCAGGAAGTTGGGATACTCGTGGGTGGGATACTCAACATCAAACTAGTACAGTTAGCCATGTCCCAACCAGTGGTAGAAGAGAGGGTGAACTTTGTGAAAATACCCAATTAAATGAGACTTTTCAAGAAGTGGTCAGGAAGAGTTAGGTGCTAACCACCATTGCATCCTAAGCTAAAAAGGGTTTGCATAGATGTTTTTGAATGTAACATCTAACTTTGTGAGACCACAAGACACCACAGAACTTTAAGATTTATGCCTTGGCACATAGTAAGTCTCAATAAATGTGTTTTTATTCAATGACTAGAAACAAAAGAGTCCTCAGATTTTAAGGTTTCTTTTTTGTTAAGGTAAACGGCAGTACACATTTGTGTTCAATTGGTACTAAAAACTTGGCAGTTGTTAAAGAAAAGACCCTTAAATCCCCTGGCTGCTTTCATATCTTTGCGTTAAGCTTTTCGAAATAATTCTCCTATCTCTATCTCAGCTTCTTGTGCCCCTGCTATCGTATGACTAGAATCTTTCAAAACCATTTTCCCCAGCTCTTTAATATTCTAAGTGTCTGCGCAGAAATCAAACTTATGCATTTGGAATTGAGATTAAATTCTCCGAATGGTTTTGGCATTGCTGAGTGCTGTCATTCTCATCACTGTTCAGCACTAATGCCATTGGATAAAGTAGTAAAAAAAAAAAAAAATGTGAAAATATTGCAACAACTGAATGATATGTGGGCGCGATCTGTAATAGTGACAGAGCTTGAAGCGCAGTCTTACTCTATATGACAAAGCATGTAATGCACCTAAAATTGGGCCCCGTGTAGTGACTAAGGGTTTCAATCTTCTGAGTTTTATAGAATTCTGTATTATGTTTGACAGCTCTGTTTCACACCAATGGCTGGTTCCATAATGCTAACAAAGTACAAAGATGAGAAAATGTCACTAAGAAAAAAAATAATGCAAAAAAGTGTATGCAAGCTTCAAGCCCATAAAACCTAATTTCCTATGGGAAATTACCATTTTTCATATTGTTATGACATTTCTGGGGTAGTGCAACTGCAAGTTTTGGTTCTTCCCCAGGCAGGTATTGAAAAGCTTATTCCAGGGTGTAGACTGGGGTGAGGAAAGCATGAGGCTAGATGGAACTGGGCCTTTATGATCTCCTCCTAGTTCATTCTTCTGCCCCTCGCCCAACTACACACACATACACACACACACACACACACTCCATGTCTGTTCTTAAAACCCAGGGTTGTCACATTCGTGGGAGGAAAATTTTCCCCAATCAGGTTGACATAGAAGATAAGGTTCTAGAAAGATTGAGACTGGTGACCAATCTCATCGGTCATCCCCTGTTTTACCCCCTGAGAACACTCATGTAGTGAGGAATTGATTTGTATTATTTTGGAAATAAAATAATGCGAATCAGACTCACTTTCTATCTTAGTTACCTCGTGTTGCCATAACAAAAAAAAAAAAGATGGCTTTAAAAAACAGAAGGTATTGTCTCACAGTTTGGGAGCTAGAAGCCCAAATCAGTTCATCGACTCTGGTGGAGGATGGTTCCTTGTCAGTAGCCTTGGGCGTTCCTTGGTGTTCCCTGGCTGCTTGTAGATGTATCTTCACATGACATCTGTCTTCCTCTTGTGTGGGCACCTTTCTGTTTTCCCTTTTTATAAGAGACCACTCAGAGGGGACTAAGCTTGGATCCATCCTACTCTGGTATGACCTCCTGAACATAAAAAATAAAAATAAAAAAAAACCCTATTCCCAACAGGGTCACATCCACAGGTAAGGGGGGTTAGGACTTCAACACATCTTTTGGGGGGGACACAGTTCAAGCCATAACACTTTCTGATGGCTTTTCTCTCGGGTATGGTTCTTGCTGCCCCCATTTAAGTTTTTCATGGTGATTCTCTCCTGTCATTCCTCCATTGTCTGCAGTGCAGTGAGGACCAGCCCCCTTGGCACGTTGCTGTCCTCCTACAAGAGGATAAATAAGGACATGCAAAAAAGTAACAGGATCAGAATCTTTTACCTTATTTCACACTGCCTCTGCCTTCTCTTCCCTTTCCAACTTTCTTCCCGCTTCAGCCAAATCTCCTGCAGAAGTGGTTTGCCCATTCTTAGTTCACAACTGGTCTCCTTTTTCATGTGCAGCCATTTGTCACTCTGATTTGTTAGCTGGTATCTATCCCTCTGACTTGGCCTCAGGGCCCTGACCTGTGAGCTGTTCCTAGAGGCAACTCTGGGGAGAGTTTTCTGTCATTTCCTGGGTCTCACCTTCCTGATTCTGGTCGCAGAGGATCGTAGGTGGACACCTGTTCCAAAATCCCCGATAATGATGATTTGTCATTACAGAGCACTTCATAATGAGGCAGCGCGTCATGATATACGGAGCATAGGCTTGGAAGTCAAGCAGTCAAGAATTTGAAATTCTAACTCAGGCCCTAATTAACTACATGAAATTGGCAAAGTCTCTTAACCTTCCTGATCCTTGGTTTCTGCATCTTAAAAGAGGGGTACTTTCCACGGGTGGTAGAAGTCTTGCCTTTCATGTGGGAGACTCGGGTTCAATTCCTGGCCAAAGCACCTCATACACAGCCACCACCTGTCAGTGGTGGCTTGCGAGTTGCCATGATCCTGAACAGGTTTCAGCAGAGCTTCCAGACTAAAACGGACTAGGAAGAGAGGCCTGCGGATCTGCTTCTGAAAATCAGCCGATGAAAACCCCGTGGATCACAATACTCTGGTCTGCAGTCAATCATGGGGATGACCCAGGACTGGGCAGGGTTTTATTCCATTTTTCACGGGGCTGCCACGAGTCAGGGGCTGACAGCAGCTGATAACAACAAAATGCTGTACCTACAAAGAAAGCAGTGAAATAAAGATTCATATTGTACATATCGGAGCCACCACCACCCCCCCTCCCAGATAGGTTTTCTGATTTAAAAAATACATTTCATTTTCTATGTCACTATTGTTTGCCTCAGTCCTTGGGTGGTGCAAATGATTAAGCACTCGACTACAAGCCGAAAGGTTGGCAGTCTGAACCCACCCTGAGGAGCCTCACAAGACAGGCCTAGAGATCTGCTTCCAAAAGGTCACAACCTTGACAACCCTATGGAGTTCTGCTCTGCGTACACAGGGTTGCCATGAATTGGAATTGACACAATAGTCACTAACAAGAGCAACGTGTTTAACCTTCCTTCCTGGAGGAACGTGTAGGGTTAGGGAGAAAATTCCTACTGCCCATCTACTCATCCTCTGTGCTGCTATTTTGTGCTTAGATGAACATTTTTGGCAAGAGTGTTAAAGTATTCAGTACAACCCAAGAGGAAAAGTTTAGCGTATTACATATCATTGCCCCAGTGGGAATATTTGTGTTTATGAAATTCATTGCTCTCCTGGGTTTCCTCTTTTTATATTATTATTAAATGTAATTGAAATCTACCTACAAAGGAAAAGCTATTCATTATTAAAATGCAAACATATTTTATTTAAAAATAGGCAGGCTGGATTCTGCTTAGGTGTTTGTTTATGTGATCTTCTGAAGCCACTAAATTCAGATGCATTATGACACTTTGCTCCCTCACACCACTGTTTACGTCCCCATCTGTGCCCTTAAATGCGGCACGGAGGAAAAGTCATTTG
Organism: Elephas maximus indicus; assembly: GCF_024166365.1. NCBI lineage: Eukaryota > Metazoa > Chordata > Mammalia > Proboscidea > Elephantidae > Elephas > Elephas maximus. Next base: position 52,239,380 of record NC_064833.1, on the reverse strand, counting down.
ATAAGTCACGCATCCATAGAAAACCAGGCCAAAAAGTATATCGGCCGTATGTAATAACGATACAGTGTTTGGTTACACTGTTCACTGGCCAAAAAACTACCTTCCATTAGTCCTATCAAATGCTTAAGGGAGTCCCATGTGTCTGGATGCTGGACACTCATCACCAGTAACAGACGATGCCCTCAGGAATCGAGCCATGGCCAGAAACTATGGATCACATTCCTTGCTGAGAAGCCATTCCCAGAAATACTTCTTAGAAAGTGGGCTTCTGAAAATGGAAGTAATCCAAAATATATTATTACTTATTGAGGTTGATAACAGTAACAACCATATATATTATGTTATAAACACTTATTTAAAAAAAAAAAATACTTCCATTAGCTCTTTACCCCAACCATGGGTATTTGAAAGCTTATTTGATAGGGCTATAAAAATTAGGGAAACACTAATAATGACTTCCATTATTACCACTGTTACATGCCAAACATCTTTTTGTTTAGTCCTTATAACAATCCCAGTGGTAGGGGTTATTATTACTTCCATCTTACAAATAAGAAAATTGAAATTTACAGACAGCAAACAACTAGTATTCCCAGTTAGTGGTAAAGACAGTTTCAATTCCAGGTTTTAATTCTAGAGTACAACTACTAATCGAAACATGAGTATTATGTTGGGTTATCTAGACAGCCAGTTTATCCAAAATAATGTCCAAATCTGAAATGCCTTCAGGAGTCAGGCAGTTATATAAATGAGTGAAGATCTGCTGTTAAAATGAAAGGAAATGGTAGGGCCTGCCGCAGAAATGGAGAGTACAGGTCCCTTCTGATGGCATCCAACTTCAAAAATTTTATAACAATATACAATCAAACTAAACAAATCTAGTGGTCAGATCCAATCAATAGACAATGTGCTTGATAGTCTCTAGACTGATGTAAAGGAAACAAGAGCATGGAGTATTTTCAGAACACTCTTTATTGTGTATAAATACTAACTGTATGACCAGTGGAAAGAAAACAGATATAAAATTTGAAGAGAATGAAATGTTAGATTTGGGGAAAGAAGAGATTAGAATAGAGAATCAGTAAGACTAGAAGTTTCTGCTATGGTCATTCAGTAATGACCAAGGATACTAAAGACATTATTCACTAGATAACTGAGAAGCAAGTTGACTCAAAAAATAAGATAAAATAAAAGCATTACATTCTTTTAAAACAGTTACAATTAGATAGCAGTTTAACATACTCCTAACCACCAGGAAGGAAATGATTTTGGGGTGAGGGTGAAGACTGTTGAAGAAGTAACTCACACATATTAAGTGCTTGTTATATGTCACCCATTGTTCTAGGGATTTCAACAACTTTTAAAACACCAATATAAAAATGAAAGAAGCCTAACAAATATTTACAAAATCTACAGGGTCAAAAAAAATTATCAAAAACTGGGAATGCATACAATTTGTTGTCACCTCCTGTAATATCAGAACTTGTAACTAAAGCCATCAGGAAAACTGCAGAATTTGGGGTACAAAATATTTACATTAATATATGCTGCTATTAAAGTATTTTTAAAATATGTGATTTAAACAAGCAGTAACAGTTTATGAAATTTATTAATAGCTACATTTTTAACAGCTACCATTTAATCCCAAAACATTAATACTACACATTTTATAAAGTTTAACTAATAGCAGTCCCCACAAACATCTTCATCGTACACCATCTCTGCATAAATGACACCTTTTTTTTTTTTTTTTATAATACTAGAAGCCAACAGAGGTCCTGGAGTGTTTCCTGAAGCTAATGGCTGTTGGCATCGGGACTGTGGAAAGTAAACTAGATTTGGGCATTTGCCAAACAACAACAACAAAAAAAAACAGTGGGAAGCCTCTTCAATATTCACCACAGAAAAAAGCGGTTAAGTATCCAAAAAAGACCACTAGGAAGGTACCCGGGGCACCTGTAAAAAGGTTAACTTTTTTCATGAAGTGTAACACAGAATATTGCGATAGGAACATAGATCTCCGAGAAATAATCTTCAAGATGAGCCTATCTGTTTAAAATATTAAATGCTACTAGACAAGAAAGCAGATTTTGAAACAAACCCTAATCCAAAAAGGGCAGAGACCTGAACCAGATTTTTAAAAAATGTTTTTGTCAGTATTTTCTTTGATTTTATGTTTCAAAATAATGCTATGAACTTGACTGGTAATTTAATTAGCAACTTCAACCTAGAAGCCAATGCTCAAAAGCCAAATTTTGAAAAGCAAACGCCCTTACAGAAAGCAAAGCCCTCCTTCCTTCTTTTTCCTGAACAGAAATAATATGTTCTATTATAAAATAATATTCTGTTATAAAAAATAAACTAGTTTTTATTTTTCTTATAAATGAAATGTTTAATTTAAAACAGTTTCAGATTGACAGAATTGTTATGACAATAATACAGAGATTTCCCATGTACCTCACACCCAAAAACAAAAACCAAACCTGCTGCTTCAGAGTCAATTTTGACTCATGATGACCCCATGTATCACAGAGTAGAACTGCTAAATAGGGTTTTCTTGGTTCTAATCTTTTTTTTTTTTTTTAATTTTTATTGTGCTTTAAGTGAAAGTTTACAAATCAAGTCAGTCTCTCTTACAAAAATTTATATACACCTTACTATATACTCCTAATTGCTCTCCCCCTAATGAGACAGCACACTCCTTCCCTCCACTCTCTCTTTTTGTGTCCATTCGGCCAGCTTCTGATGCCCTCCACCCTCCCATCTCCCCTCCAGACAGGAGATGCCAACATAGTCTCATGTGTCTACTTGATTCAAGAAGCTTACACTTCACCAGTATCATTTTCTATCCCATTGTCTAGTCCAATCCCGTCTGAAGTGTTGGCTTTGGCAATGGTTCCTGTCTTGGGCTAATGGAAGGTCTGGGGATCATAACCTCCAGGGTCCTTCTAGTCTCAGTCAGAACATTAAGTCTGGTCTTTTTATGAGAATTTGGGGTCTGCATCCCACTGCTCTCCTGCTCTCTCAGGGATTCTCTCTTGTGTTCCCTGTCAGGACAGTCATCGGTTATAGCTGGGCACAATCTAGTTCTTCTGGTCTCAGACTGATGTAGTCTCTGGTTTATGTGGCCCTTTCTGTCTCTTGGGCTCATAATCACCTTGTGTCTTTGGCGTTCTTCATTCTTCCTTGCTCCAGGTGGGTTGAGACCAATTGATGCATCTTAGATGGCCACTTGCTAGTGTTTAAGACCCTAGATGCCACTCTCCAAAGTGGGATACAGAATGACTTCTTAATAGATTTTATTGTGCCAATTGACTTAGATGTTCCCTGAAACAATGGTCCCCAAAATCCCACCCCTGCTACACTGGCCTTCCAAGCATTCAGTTTATTCAGGAAACTTCTTTACTTTTGGTTTACTCCAGTTATGCTGACCTCACCTGTATTGTGTGTTGTCTTTCCCTTCATCTAAATAAAACTTTTTTTTTTATCTAATTAGTGAAAACCCTTCTCCCTCCCTCCCTCCCTCCCTCCCTCCCTCTCTCCCGGCTTTTGGAACCATCAAAGAATATTTTCTTCTCTGTTTAAACTATTTCTTGAGTTCTTATAATAGTGGTCTTATACAATATTTGTCCTTTTGCAACTAATTTCACTCAGCATACTGCCTTCCAGTTTCCTCCATGTTATGAAATGATTCACGGTTTCACCATTGTTCTTTATTGATGCACAGTATTCCACTGTGTGAATATACCATAATTTATTTATCCATTCATCCATTGATGGCACCTTGGTTGCTTCCATCTTTTTGCTATCGTAAACAGTGCTGCAATGAACATGGGTGTGCATATATCTGTTCGTGTAAAGGCTCTCATTTCCCTAGGATATAGTCCAAGGAGTGCGATTACAGGATCATATGATAGTTCTATTTCTAGCTTTTTAAGGAAGCGCCAAGTCCATTTCCAAAGTGGTTGTACCATTTTACATTCCCACCATCAGTGTAGAAGTGTTCGAGACTCTCCACATCCTCTCCAACATTTATTATTTTGTGTTTTTTGGATTAATGCCAGCCTTTTTGGAGTGAGATGGACTCTCATTGTAGTTTTGATTTGAATTTTTCTAATGGCTAATGATCGTGAGCATTTCCTCATGTATCTGGTAGCAGCCTGAATGTCTTCTTTAGAGAAGTGCCTGTTCATATCTCTGCCCATTTTTTAATTTGGTTGTTTGTCTTTTTGTAGTTGACTTTTTGCAGTATCATGTAGATTTTAGAGATCAGGCACTGATCAGAAACTTTTTCCCTATCTGTAGGTAATCTTTTTATTCTTTTGGTGAAGTCTTCGGAAGAGCATAGGTGTTCGATTTTTAGGATCTCCCAGTTATCTAGTTTCTCTTCTGCATTGTTAGTTATGTTTTGTATACTGTTTATGCCATGTATTAGAGCTCCTAATGTTGTCCCTATTTTTTCTTCCATGATCTTTATCGTTTTAGATATTATATTTAGGTCTTTGATCTATTTTGAGTTCGTTTTTGTGCATGGTGTGAGGTACGGGTCTTGTTTCATTTTTTTGCAGATGGATACCCAGTTATGCCAGCACCATTTGTCAAAAAGACTGTCTTTTCCCCATTTAATTGACTTTGGGCCTTTGTCAAATATCAGGTGCTCATAAGTGGATGGATTTATATCTGGATTCTCAGTTCTGTTCCATCAGTCTATGTATCTGTTATCGTACAAGTACCAGGCTGTTTTGACTACTGAGGCAGTATAATAGGTTCTAAAATCAGATAGAGTGAGGCCTCCCACTTTGTTCTTCTTTTTCAGTAATGCTTTACTTATCCAGGGCCTCTCTCCCCTCCATATGAAGTTGGTGAATTTTTTTCTCCATCTCATTAAAAAATATCATTGGGACTTGAATTGGAATTGCATTGTATCTATAGATCATTTCTGGAAGAATAGACATTTTTACAATGTTAAGTCTTCCTATCCAGGAGCAAGGTATGTTTTTTCACTTATGTAGGTCTCTTTTGGTTTCTTGCAGAAGTGTACTGTAGTTTTCTTTGTATAGGTCTTTTACATCTCTGGTAAGATTTATTCCCAAGTATTTTATCTTCTTGGGGGCTACTGTAAATCGTATTAATTTGGTGATTTCCTCTTAGATGTTCTTTTTGTTGATGTAGAGGAATCCAGCTGATTTTTGTATGTTTATCTTGTATCTTGATACTCTGCTGAACTCTCCTGTTAGTTTCAGTAGTTTTGTTGAGGATTCTTTAGTGTTTTCTGTGTATAAGATCATGTCATCTGCAAACCAAGATACTTTTTCTTCTTCCTTGCCAATTTCGATGCCCTTTACTTCTTTATCTAGCCTAACTGCTCTGGCTAGGACCTCCAGCACAATGTTGAATAAGAGTGGTGATAAAGGGCATTCTTGTCTGATTCCCTATCTCAAGGGGAATGCTTTCAGGCTCTCTCCATTTAGGATGATGTTGGCTATTGGCTTTGTATAAATGCCGTTTATTATGTTAAGGAATTTTCCTTCTATTCCTATTTTGCTGAGAGTTTTTATCATGAATGGGTATTGAACTTTGTCAAATGCCTTTTCTGCATCAATTGATAAAATCATGTGATTCTTCTTTTTGTTTTATTTATGTGGTGGATTACATTAATTGTTTTTCTAATGTTGAACCATCCCTGCATACCTGGTATGAATTCCACTTGGTCATGGTGAATTTTTTATATATATATATATGTTGTTAAATTCTATTGGCTAGAATTTTGTTGAGGATTTTTGCATCTAAGTTTATGACGGTATATAGGTCTGTAATTTTCTTTTCTTGTGGTGTTTTTACCTGGTTTTGGTATCAAGGATATGGTGGCTTCATAGAATGAGTTTGGGAGTATTCCATCCTTTTCTATGCTCTGAAATACCTTTAGTAGTAGTGGTGTTAAGTCTTCTCTGAAAGTTTGGTAGAACTCCGCAGTGAAGCCATCCAGGCCAGGGCTTTTTTTTGTTGTTGGGAGTTTTTTGATTACCTTTTCAATCTCTTCTTTTGTTATGGGTCTATTTAGTTGTTCTACCTCTGTGTGTGTTAGCTTAGGTAGGTAGTGTGTCTCTAGAAATTCATCCATTTCTTCTAGGTTTTCAAATTTGTTAGAGTACAATTTTTTGTAGTAATCTGATATGGTTCTTGTAATTTCGGTTGGGCCTGTTGTAATATCACCCATCTCATTTCTTACTGGGGTTATTTGCTTCCTCTCCCATTTTTCTTTTGTCAGTTTGGCCAATGGTTTATCAATTTTGTTAATTTTTTCAAAGAGTCTGCTTTTGGTCTTGTTAATTCTTTCAATTGTTTTTCTGTTTTCTATTTCACTTAATTCTGCTCTAATTTTTATTATTTGCTTTCTTCTGGTGCCTGAGGGTTTCTTTTGTTGCTCTCTTTCTATTTGTTCAAGTTGTAGGAATAATTCTTTGATTTTGGCCCTTTCTTCTTTTTGAATGTGTACATTTATTGATTTAAATTGACCTCTGAACACTGCTTTTGCTATATCCCAAACGTTCTGACAGGAAGTGTTTGCATTCTCACTGCATTCTATGAATTTCTTTATTCTATCCTTAACGCCTTCTATAACCCAGTCTTTTTTGAGCAGGGTATTGTTCAGTTTCCAAGTGTTTGATTTCTTTTCCCTGCTTTTTCTGTTATTGATTTCTACTTTATGGCCTTATGGTCAGAGAAGATGCTTTGTAATATTTCAATGTTTTGCAGTCTGCTAAGGCTTGCTTTATGACCTAATATGTGGTCTATTCTAGAGAATGTTCCATGTGCACTAGAAAAGAAAGTATACTTGGTTGCTGTTGGGTGGAGTATTCTGTGTATGTCTATGAGTCCAAGTTGGTTGATTGTAGCATTTAAATCTTCTTTGTCTTTATTGCACTTCTTTCTGGATGTTCTGTCTGTCACCAAAAGTGGTGTGTTGAAGTCCCCTACTATAACTGTGGAGCTGTCTATCTCACTTTCAATGCCGTTAGAGTTTGTTTTATGTATCTTGCAGCCCTGTCACTGGGTGCATAAATATTTAATATGGTTATATCCTCCCAGTGTATTGTCCCTTTAATCATTATATAGTGTCCTTCCTTATCCTTTGTGTTGGATTTAACTTTAAAGCCTATTTTGTCAGAAATTAATATTGCCACTCCAGCTCTTTTTTGATTGTTGTTTGCTTGATATATTTTTTCCCAACCTTTGAGTTTTAGTTTGTTTGTGTCTCTAAGTCTAAGGTGTGTCTCTTGTAGGCAGCATATAGACAGATCATGTTTCTTTATCCATTCTGGACTCTCTGTCTCTCTATTGGTGCATTTAGTCCATTTACATTCAACATAATTATGGATAGGTATGAATCTAATGCTGTCGTTTTGATGTCTTTTATTGTATGTTGTTGACAGTTTCTTTTTCACACTTAATTTTTTGTGCTGAGTACTTTATCTTTGTGTATTGTCTTTTCCTCTTATTCATTGTTGTTGATTTTGTTTCTGCTGATTCTCTATTTTTTTCTTGTATTTTATTTTGATGTGTAGGATAGTTAGTCTCCTTTTTGGTTACCTTAATATTTACCCCTATTTTTCTAAGTTTAAACCTAACTTTTATTTCTTCATATCGCCTTGTCCTCTCCATATGAAAGATCTATGGCTACATTTCTTAAAAAAAAAAAACATTTCTTAGTCCCTCTTTATTGTTTTAATGTTGTCTTCTTTTACATAATAACATCACTGTTTCCCTGTTTTGAGCATTTTTTTATCTTGTTTTTTTGTGTGATTTTTCTATCTGGGTTGACATGTGATTGCTCTGTCCAGTGTTCTAGTCTTGGGATGATACCTGGTATTATTAATTTTCTAACCAAAGAACTCCCTTTTGTATTTCCTGTAGTCTTGGTTTGGTTTTTACAAATTCCTTAAACTTAAGTTTATCTGCAAATGTCCTAATTTCGTCTTCCTATTTGAGAGACAGTTCTGCTGCATATATGATTCTTGGCTGGCAAACATCAAACACCCACCTCTCCACTGCACAGCTTAAACAGTTATGGTCTGCCAACAGGGGCCTATTCTCACAAAATAGGCCTACATAGGTCCATGCAGAGGTGAAAGGTATTCAAAGTCCACAAACCATTTATGCCTGGACAGGAGCCACTTCTGTCTGGTGCTCCCCAGGTTAGCAGAGCTGGCAAATTATCTTTTCCCCCAGTTGCGAGGTTATTCCTTCTCCAAGGCAAGGAGAATGGCTCCCAGCTCCCAACAGGGCCTATCTCAGGCCCAGGGAAATCAACAGCCTTTGAAGCTGGCTGGGGGGCAGGGGGCATGGTAAAATATACACAAGTACTTAGCTTTTGTTGAGAGCGCCATTCGTCTCTGGTTCTGGAGGTGTGAGTAGGCTCTGTGGCTGGCTGCTCCTCCCTGAGGAAACTGCAGCCAAACACTACTACCAGCCTGCCACAGTGACTCTCGGGAATGGTGCCTGAGGGATCCCAGCGATTCTGGTCTAACAACTCCTCTCTGCTTCTGAACAGTCTCTCTCTCTGCCCCTGCCACTCAGCCTGTTTTCTAACTTTGCCTTTGATGTTCAGGGCTCCTAGGTTGTCATAAATATAATCGTTTCACTTGTTTTTTGGATCTTTGTTGTAAGAGGGATTGCTGGGAGCATCTGGCTATTCTGCCATCTTGGCCCCCCCTTCTAGTTTTTATTTTTAATAAGATACTTTTTAGAGCAGTTTAAGTTTATAAAAAATTGAGTAGAAAGTACAGTTTCTGTGTACCATCTCTGCCTCTCCCCATTTTCCTCTATTATTAACAGCCTACATTAGTGTGATATTTTTGTTACAATTGATGGACCAATGCTGATACATTTTTATTAGCCAAAGTTCATAGTTTACATCATGGTTCAGTCTTTGTGTTGCAGAGTTCTATGGGTTTTGAGAAATACATAATGTCATGTATCTACCATTATAGTATCATATAGAATCATTTTTCTGCCCTAAAACTCCCATTTTCTATCTCTTTAGCCTTCCCCTCCCTATTCCAACCTCCCCCATCCCAAAGCCAGACCCTGGAAACCACTGATCTTTTTACTGTCTCTGTAGCTTTGCCTTTTCCAAATGTCATCTAGTTAGAATCATACAGTATGTGGCCTTTTCAGACTGGTTTCTTTCATTTAGCAATGTGCACTTAAAGTTCCTCCATCTCTTTTCTTGGCTTGATAGCCCATTCCTTCTTATTGCTGAATAATTTTCTGTCATATGGAGGCACTACAGTTTATCTGTTTGTCTGCTTAGGAAAATCTCAGTTGCTTCAAGTTCTTGGTTATTATGAACAAAGCAGCTATAAACACTCACATGCATGTTTTTTGTGGGCATAAGTTTTCAACTGAATTCAGTAAATATCTAGAAATGTGATTGCTGAATTGTATGGTGAGACTGCACCAGTTTCCTAGAAACTGCCAAATGTATTCCACAGTAGCTCTACCATTTTGCATTCCCACCAGCAATGAATGAGAGTTCCTGTTGCTCTGTATTCTCATCAGCATTTGGTGGTGCTAGGGTTTTGGATTTTTACCATTCTAGTAAGTGTGTAGAGATATCTCACCGTTGTTTTAATTATCAATTTCCCTGATGACATATGATGTTGAGCATCTTTTCATATGCTTCTTTGCCATCTGTAGTTTTTTTTGTGGGGAGGGGGTGTTTGTTTTCTTATTATTGTGTTTTAAGAGTTCTTTTTAGTGTATTTTACATACAACTTCTTTATCAGATACGTGTTTCGCAAATGCATTTTGTTTTCTCCAAATCTGTTGCTTATCTTTTCATTCTCTTAAGTGTCTTTTGCCAAATGAAATTTTTTAATTTTAATGATATCTAAAATCAATTTTTTCTTTCATGGATCATGCTTTTGGTGTAATATCTAAAGAGTTATCACCAAACCCAAGGTCACCTAGATTTTCTCCTATGTTGTCTACTATAAGTTTTATAATTTTGTGTTTTATATTTATTTAGCTATATTTTTCACTAATACCACATTGTTTGATTACTGTAGCTTCATAGTAAGACTGAAGTCAGTTTCTATGAGTCGTCTGATTTTGTTTTCCCACATATATTTTATTTTAAATTAGACAAATCAAAGAAAATCAAACCAAGCCCTGAATCCTAGCTCTACCACATGCTAGCTATATGACTCTGGGCTTACCCCTCCAATTCCCAGTTTCCTCTTTAATAAATTGGAAATATTTTTAGTGACAGCTATCATGTACAATCATGAGGGCTACAGGAGAAAACAAAATGCCTACACCATGCCTGGCTCTGAGCAGTCACTCTATAAATTCATTGGTGCATTCATTTATGCAATAAATGTTTCTCAAGGCTGTACTATGGGCCAGACACTATTCTACGTTCTGGGGATAGAGCCGTGAACAATTCAGAAAAAGTACCTGTGTTCATGGAGTTTACATTCCAGTGGGGAAGACAGGCAATAAAAAAGTAAGCAAACACATAATAAGCTTTCAGATAATAATAAACGATTTGAAAAAAGTACAAAGCAAAGTAATGGGTAGTGAAAAAAATTAGGGGGGTGGTAGAAAGCAGGATTCCTCAGGTGGGTTGGTGAAGAAAGGCTTCTCTGAGGGGGTGATTTTTTTTTTTTTCCTTTTAATTGTGTTTTAGGTGAAAATTTACAGCACAAATTAGTTTCTAATTTAAAAATTGATCTGTGACATTGGCTGAAATCCCCGCACTGTGTCAGCACTCTCTCACTTTCTCCATTTCCCAGGGTTCCCTGTGTCCATTCGTCCAATTTTCCTGTCCCTGCCTGCCTTCTCCTCTTTGCTTTTGGGCAGGTGTTGCACATTTGGACTCATATATTTGATTGAACTAAGAAGCACATTCCTCACATGTGTTATGGTTTGTTTTATAGGTCTGTCTAATCTTTGGCTGAAAGGTGGACTTTGAAAGCGGCTTCAGTTCTGAGTTAGCAGGGTATCTGGGGGCCATAGTCATGGGGGTTCCTCCAGTCTCTGTCAGAGCAGTAAGTCTGATCTTTTTTTCGAGAATTTGAATTTTGTTCTACATTTTCTCCCACACTGTCTGGAACCCTCTAGTGTGATCCCTTTCAGAGCAGTCAGTAGTGGTAGCTGGGTACCATCTAGGTCTTCTGGGCTCAGCTGGTGAAGACTGTAGTTCATGTGGTCCATGAGTCCTCTGGACTAATATTTTCCTTGCGTCTTTGGTTTTCTTCATTCTCCTTTGCACTGAACGTGATGGGACCAATAGACATATTTTAGATGGCCACCCATAAGCTTTTAAGACCCCAGATGCTACTCACCAAAGTAGGATGTAGAACACTTTCCTTGTGAACTACGTTATGCCAATTGACCTAGATGTTCCCCTAGACCAGGCTCCCCAGCCCTCAGCCCTAATAACTCAGTTCCTCAAGGTGTTTGGATGTGTCTAGGAAGCTTCTATGGCTTTGCCTTGGTCAAGTTGTGCTGACATCTTGAAAGAAGTGCGTTGTCTTTCCTTTCACTGAAGTTAACACTTGTCTGCTATCTAGTTAGTGATTTCCCTTCTCTACCTCTTCCCTCCCTCATGAGGAGGTGATAATTGAATGGAGACCAAAATTATGTAAAGCAGAGAACCCTACAAAATCTAGGGGAGAGCATTCTAGGTAGCAAGAATAGCAAATGCTAAGTCTTTCATTCTGAAATGAATTTGGCAAGAATAAAAAAGAAAACCTGTGTGGCAAAGCAATGGTGAATAAGGGACAGAACAAAAAGAAATGAGGCTGTTATGGTAGCCACTGACCATGTAATATAGGTCCATGTTAAAAGATTTGGATTGTGTTCTAAGAATGACATGAAGCTCATTAGAGGTTTTTAAGCTGAAGAGTGACACGATTGAATGTATGTGTGCCAAAGTTCCATGAATTACAAAGTTATCCGTCATTAACCCCAACTACCTTGGGCATGTTTCTGAAAAGTGGGAGGTATGGCCGAAGTTTGGAAGTGCAACCATTTATTATCATTGCTGTTCATTGAATCAGGCGTCCGTATGTATGCTACACTTACATATACTGCCTATTTTGCATGATTCATTAAATCAGGCAGTTATAATAATGTATAACTTTTGTATACTGCCTATGCTGTATGTAAACAATATTTGCCATGAAGTGGAAACAGTAAGAACAACTCGGCTAAAGAAGACAAATTTATGAATTTTATAACCAAATAACCTTGTTCCTTCATCCCGTCTTTCAAACTACTCCTGTCACACTTCCACATGCTGAGAATCCATTAAATAAATCACTTGAAAAGGCTCAAAGGAAATCTGCAACAACACTAGCAAACACACGTACGATAGGCTTCTTTAGTTTAAAAAATTGGGTATTTGTTCCTTCAGAAATATGTCTTTACTACCTGAGGAGAAGGAAAATGAAAGACAAATGAATAAAGGCATCCAGCTGCACAATTTTGAATTCCTAAATATTTAGAACAAATTTACCAATCTTGATAAACATTATTTATTTAACTAAGGATGTAAAACCATAAGACCTTAATAACATGCATCAATGAATAAGAAACCAACCACAAATTACCTAATTTTGTGGATTTGAAAGTATGGAAATAAAGGCAGTTTTTAAATCAAAGCTGTTGTATTAACAACACATCATCACACAATGAAAATGTGAAAAGGCTGATCCCAGTCCCACTCCAGAATGCACCAGAAACAGTTGTGCAAAGCGACACAAAGTTTGAAATGTTGCTGGAATGTACCTCCATCATTGCCTGTTAGCAGAGAGCTCTCGGATGTCTCCTTGGAAATGAACACCACTGTTGGGAGCCCGAAACCTCTACAGCAGCTGGATAACAGATAACCAGGCAAAAGAGGAAAAGGCCAGGAAACTGACTGGGCTAGGTCTTTGGCTGCACACCAGGAGGGGTGTCCAGTGCCTATTTATACTTCAGATAGGGCCACTTTGTAGCAGCATTTCCTACAGATCACAGTGGAAGCCTCTTTCCTACACAGATCAGGGTAAATCCTTCATAGCTTTCTGTGACCCCACACTCCAACTCAAAGAACAGGAAACTGAATTAATTTAACTGGTCCTGGAATTTACCTACCTGCAAATACAGTTTTTTGATAACTGTATTCTTGAAAACTGATGGCAAGCTGTGCAAATAACTATATTCCAATCATTTTGGGAAATTAAGGATAAAGATGCCTTTGAAAAAGGAACTAAAGATGTGGTGAAGCACTCCCAGGTATATAAGGAGATGAGCTCTCCCCACGGTTGTTAGGTAGCCAACTTGAAGCAGCGGGTTATGCAAAAAATGATAGCATGGTAATAATAATGGCTAACGTTTTGTGAACATTCAGCTAGTCCCACATATTGTTCTAAACCCATTACATGCATTGTCTCATTTAATTATCACAATGCCTCTCTGGAATAGCATTTCACAAAGCATATGATGGGGTGGATATATTTTACTGAAAATGCATCATCCAAGTACTGTGTCCAATTCCTAGGAAAATCCTAAGAATTATCTGCATACATCTCAACATTCCTTGGAATTATCTTCAATGCTGACTTAATACTGCCTATAAGATGTATAGTTTATTATTTATCCAACCTTAGTTGGAATTTAATTTTTTTTTAATCACATTAATGTAGCCAGGAATTAAAATTTTCACGCATGGTCCATTAATACACAATTACAAGCATGTTAATTAGTCTATTAATCTCAATGGGCTCAGGGCAGAAAACAGCAAAGATGCTGACCCCAATCATGTTCTTTTGTTCATTTATTCACTCATTCATTCTGTAAGTACTACCAGAACTTTACTGTTAAAAACAAGAGGAGCGTATCTGAGTTTGTTGTTATTACAAGCTTAGTAGAGAAATGTAATTACCCACTGATCAAGCATAACACTCTGAATTACCTTGAAAGTGCTTGGGGAAAAAAGTAATTCCCCTATTAGACAATAAGGCAGTATCATAAATTGCCAAACATAACTGTTACTGGTTAGTTTATGTTTGGTAAAATAGCATTTTCCTTGGCCAGCTGTGTGAGCGTGTGGTATACAAAGGACAAATCAATAAGGTTCTTTGACATTTCGTACTTAAACACACGTGATCTACATTGAGACATTTAAGAACATTTTTTCAAGGGTGCCTTTCAACTCATTTAAAGATAGTAACTCTAAGAATGAATGATATTATATTAGCACCAGCTAAAAATATTAATTCAGTACCCCATCCCGTCTCTAGCAGTAGGAATAAGGGATGTTTTATGGGTGGGCATGGTAGTTGCCTTACATGATATCAGCCTCAAAAGGTCCATTCATTGTCTCAGCCAGAATTATTCTTATAATTACCTATTCTGTAAGGTAATATTTACTATTATTGTCCTAACGTGACCTTCTTTGTTTTAAAAGTGGCAAACATAAATATTCTAAAATTTGATGTGTGCATTTGTATCCAAATTACATGTGTTTGGGGTGCCAGTTTGTATCCAATTTGGAGTCTATCCAGAGAGTTTATAAAGAGCAATCACATTTCCTCCAAGTCATCACGTTTTGATCAGTCCACATGTGGCAATCATTCTAACCTGATCGATTTGGTTCTTCTCCGTATATTTCTTGTACCAGTATGTCTTTTAAAGGGGCAGCTACCTTACACAAGACCTTCCAAATACTCATAGTTCTGATTTTGGTTTAAGCTAATGTTCAAAGGACTTTGGAAAGCTGCAGACAGGGGCCTAAATAAATATTTAAGATTATTTATTAGCACCATAGTGTTTCCATCCTTTTATGATAAAACATTCAAAACACAAAAAGATCTTTGTACGAAGCTAACCCCCCAATATCTTGTAAACCCCTGAGAGAAGCTATGTATTTTTACCTCTAGTGTATAGCACAGAACCTCAATATACATACAAATTTGTATTAACTATACTATTTCCAGGAAGAACCCAAAAGTTTCACTTTAACTTAACATCTCAACTTTATGAGTAGCAAACTTCACTATCTGACATTTTACTTTATTGCCAAGACCCAACACTTTTTCAAACTAAGAATGAGAAATGAATATAATGTCTGGTGGTTAAATAGCAGCAAAGAAAAGAAGTCAATGGACTAAAAGCTATACAAGCTACATACTCACGACCTACGCCCCACCCCCAGTTCTTAGCTGGCTGAGAAAGTCTCATAAAAAGAGCAACATAACAGAAAATATGTCAAAGGGGCTGACTTTTTGTAAAGGAGATACTCTCTACAAAATGGAAAACAGAACTCATTTGATGAAATAATTAAGGAAAAACTAATGGAATTTTGGATTTCAATGAAAGACAAGAGATTCTAAAAGTAACATTGGATTAATGAACACTACTGTGACCTTCTCTCAAAATAAGGCCACACTTGAAAGCTGCAATTAAGAGAGCTCACAAAATGTAGACTACATAGCTAATGCCACAGAATGCAAGGCTGAGAAATTTACAGGGTAATAATAAAACCTCAATAAGTTGCCACACTTGAAAAGGCAAAAAGACAATCAATTGGGGTAATCACTAGACTGAAAAGTATAAAATATTTGCTAAAGCAAAAACTAATTAAACCCATAAAGCTTTGGTAAAAGCAATCCTGTTAAGGATTAACAAAGTATAGAACCTCATGTAGAATCTAATTTCTGTCTGCCTCACTTTTCCTCCTTTGGAAATTAGGGTATGTAATGCAAAGGATGCCAAGATAGAAAGGAGAGCAAGGATGTTCTTAAGTTAAGTCTTGGGGCCCTGCAGTTGGTGATCCTCCCTATATGGCCCTGATACTCATGTTCCCCTGTTCCTTTTTCAATAGCATGATACAGGGAGCAGACAATCACAGGTTGGTTTATACACTGGGTGATGAAAGAAGTAATTGTCCACCTATCGAGTTTAGTAACATATGTATGAGTTACAAAAATGGATCTTAGCTTGCTACCCAACAATCCAGTCTTACACAAATGAGAGAACTTGGCACAGGAGCTCGATTTTGGGGTTAACTGTTCTATACAGATACATTTGCAGAAAATAGCTTTCTACCAAGTTTTGCTGGGGATATAAGGATGTTTGCCCCCAGGTGTGGATTCTAGTGAAGAATATCTTCATGGAATTTCCCAATTCCTTTGAGGGCTGTGGTCTAAATGGAATGAAGTTATGACAAAAACTACCAGACTTAGAGACTCTAATTCCTACTTGGAATCTTCCTAAGAGTGCAGCAAACACCCTCACACGTAACACCCAGTACTCTGCTAAAAACAGGGAGAATTAGGGAGATCTACTAGAATTGGTGCCCGGATGCTACAAAGAAAGGTAAATGAACATAGACAGAGAAGGCTACCCCTTATCTCCAGGAATACGTATCTCTCAGTTTTGAGCAAAATTTGGTGGAGAAGTAATAATTTAGTTAATATCTAAAAGTGAAATGGGGGTACAGCTATTGCAATAAAACAAATCATTTTTTGACCATTTTAATATTATTTCATTACCCAAGTAATATGCATTCACTGTAGAAAAAAATTTTAAAACACAATTTAGCAAAAGGAAAAAATGACCCATACATTCAGCATCCAGAGACAATCACTATTAGCATGTTGATAAATTCATGCTGATGTTTTCAATATTTTTTAAGCATCTAAAAACTTTTTACAAAATGGGATCAGACTATATATGTTATTTTATAACCTTTTTTCCCTCTACAATGAACACATTTTCATATCAAGAAATATACAGATTACATCTTTTTAAAGGCTGCAGTACAGACAGTCCTCTGCTTAAGATGGGGTTCCATTCCAATGATTACTCCATCATAAGTCGGTTATGATGTAAGTTGAATACCTCATTTTTTCTTTTTTTTTTAGTTTTCATTATTATCGCCTTTTATTATCAGTATCTTTATAAATCCAATCTTTGGGGATTGAAAACACTACATCTAAGAATGATCACATCAGCAAATTACACACTACAACGTTGTACGTAGTACATATTACTAATGACAAGATGTACAAAAACCACATTAAGTGTGGTTCATCATAACTCGAATACATTTTAAAGTGTACACTACCTGTATACTATTTACAGGTACACCTTAATTTGTTTATTCCAATATTTCCCATAGTATCTAATCTATAGTTTAAGTGTATTGAGAGAACTGTAGCATGCTGTATCTCCTAAACCTGCCATCATGAAACCATTTCTTAGGGGTCTCTCCAGATTAATGTTCCTCAGAACACACTTTGTGAAACATTTTCTAGGGTAAATTTAAGCACTGATTTGAGTTAATAAGAAGAACACTGGACCCTGATGTTGCTTGGGAAGGGAGTTGTAAATACAAGGGATGATGAGGTTCAGAAGTTCTTACTTTGGTGCAGAGTATAATTTGAGATCACGTTCTTACTTGGCTCATTTCCCTTTGGATTGCTGTTCTTCTTGCACTAGTAGCTGGTGTAACAACAGGAGCCCAGGGCTTCCTCCCACTAGAAAAGATGCAACTCCTTCTAGTATTAGGGGACCAAGTAAGAGCCCACAAGAAACAAGGCAGGTAGAAGCCATGACCTACTCTAGTCTGGCAAAAGGAGCCCCTGAGGCTCATGTTTCTCCATGTGAGATAACAAACAACAATTTGAGACCCAAGATTTTGCAAGGAAGAAAAAGCAATTTTGCCTAACTTTCCCTCTATTCAAATAATTCTCAGAAACTCAATGTGGATGGCTCTAGTCAAGTCAGGAGAGTAAAGTCCTGACTACATTTCGCTGGAGAAGCAGCCAACTAACCTCTCTCTCCGGGCCCAGTGCTACAGAAGGCAGCAGGATAGGAGTCATGATCCGAGAGATTCAGGATCCCGAGTATTCTTTCACTTTTGGGAGACATGACTAGCATCTAGTGTAGATCAGCAGAAGGTGGTGAGACTGTGTATAGGGATCACTATAGGATCCTCAAACAGAATCCACCTTCCTTGTGAGCCAAACCTCGTGTGGACAGCAAAGCTCTAAACTGGAGAAGACTTTGATCTCTGCCTGTAGTAGTCCTCTGGAATTAAAAGGAAAAGGAATCCACTTCATGTGGAGCAAGGAGCCACTAGTCTTGGTAATAATTCACTTCTGGGACTAGGATAGGCTGACTTCGGAGTAGAAAAGCTGTGGATGTAAAGGTTTTGGGTTTGGTTCATGTCAAGCATTTGTCAGATGTAGAGGTTTTTTTGTCGTTGTTGTTAGGTGCCGTCAAGTCAGTTCCGACTCAAAGTGACCCTATGTACTACAGAACGAAACACTGCCCAGTCCTCTGCCATACTCACAATCGTTGGTATGCTTCAGCCCATTGTTTACTCTGGCCTTTTTTATTTATTTATTTTCCTATTTCTTCTCTGCTGCAGCCAAAACCAAGAGACTAGAATGTGAATTTTAGAGGAAACGGAATATTAGACGAAGGTGCTGGAATAAGATAATCACTTCAAAGTAGCATAAATTAACTAAGACCCATGGAAAGCAAAAGCTTTGGAAAGACAAGGTTTCAGTGGAAAGCCCATGACAGAAAGGCTTTCCCTGACCCCCTGAACAACAGCCACAGAATAGCGATAAGAAAGTTCCAAGAAAAATTCAAGGCCAGTTATAACTGTAAGGAGTTGTGCTCATTCAAACAAAAGCTATAAACTTGGATAAGCCCTCATTCAATTTAGAATCAGGGCACCAGGAACCTGGAGTCAAAGGATGAATGGAAAGTCACATACATGGTTTGTCTTAGTTATTAGTGCTGCCATAATGAAAAATACAACAAGTGGGTGGCTTTAAAGAATAGGAATTTATTGTCTTACATTTCTGGAGGCTCAGAGTTCAAATTCACAGTGTCAGCAGGGGTAAGTGCTCTCTCTCTCTCTCTCTCTCTCTCTCTCTGGGTTCTGGGGTAAAATACTTGTCTTCTTCCACTTCTGTAGCTCCACACATTTCTTGGAGTTCCTTGGCTGCTTGTAGATACAGCTTCACATAGTGCCTCTCTTCCCCTGTGTGTATCTGTGTCTATTTTTCTCTTTTTTATAAGGTACCACTCAAAAAGGATTAGGTTTAGGACCCACCCTACTCCAGTATGACCTCCATAACATAGCAAAAGAAACCCCCTATTTCCAAATAGGGTCATGTTTACAAATAAGGGTTAGGACATCAGCATAATTTTTGGTGGACACAGTTCAATCCATAACATGGATCAAGCAGGAAAAAAAGTAATAAATACTAATAGCTAATTATATATTGAGTACTTACTATTTTCCAGAAGCTATTCTAATTGTTTCACCACTAGGAGTTATTATTCCCATTTGCAGGGAGGATACTGATGCACGGAGATGTTAAGTAATCGTCCTTCATCAAAGTGGTGAGTCCTGCACAGGCTGTCAAGCTCCACATCTGAAGAGAAGGGCTTCAGAAAAGACCTGAAACTGAGGTGTCACTGCTGCACATTCTTAAATTGCAAGAAGAGGGAAGTGTTTTGATCATGTCTACCTACAAGAGGGGCTATCTTCCCAGGTAGTACACAATTCCCCACTCCCTCCATCCCCAGTTACAGTGACCTCTGCAAAGGCCAGCATAGGAGCCATGGTGCTCGGTGGTAGCCATCCCCAAGAATAGAGTCTAAAGGCTGGAAGCTCTCACTTCTGCATGGAGTGTATGCCTCTGTATCCCTCATTGGATCATTTCCTTCGGTGCTACCTTTAGGATGAATGACCCTTCCTGGTTTGCCCAGGACTTACCGAATTTTTTCACTGAAGATCTTGGGCAAACCAAGATGGTGGTCACACTATTTCTTATGAAGTCATTATGATAAAAGACACCTAAATTTAAGGATGGGGATCGATCAAAAGTAAACAGGTTTGGAAAAAGGATTATTTTGTGATCTGTCTCAAGCCACAGAATAGGAGATCATACTCACCCCAAGTGGGGTCACACAGGAAATCCAGTAGCAAATATGCTGGCTGGCCACAGATTTTCAGGTATTCTATTGGTTCAGTTGTCTAAGGACCAAGCAGCATGAGAAAAAGACCTAACCAGAGTCCAGGGGAGTCATGGTAGATGAGAGTTTTCTAGACAATGAAGTACAGCTCAGAGCTATGCACGGCAATCTGGCGATGCATGTAAATTCCAATGTTAACCTGAAAAGGGTGGTTAGGCAGCACGCAAATGAACAGAGGACCCTGTGTTTTGGAAATGCTGTATCTAAATAAATTTCCTCACCATTTCAAGAATGAGTAATCAGAATCCACAACAAAAATAAATTAGGAAAAGTGCTGTGAAACATGGGAAAAGTACTCTTATACTGAGAATTCAGAGATCTTAGGATGCAACAACCATGTGAATTATACTAAATGCCATTGAACTGAACTGTACATTTTAAAGTGGATAAGTTTATAATATATGGATTACATCTCAATAAAGCTGTTTAAAAAATTAATCTTAGGATTCAAGGAGACTTGACCTCTATGAACCAAAGAAAATTTTAAAAAGTAAAAAAAAATGAAATGTAATGACAATAGGAGGGTAAGAAAAAGATGCTGAAGGATATAAGGAGACAGAGAAAATTAATAAACTGGGCATTCATCTCATGAAGTTAAAAAATGAACAGTTAAAGAATCCTAAGGAACCCTAATGTGTTGGAATCGACTCAACAGCAACTAACAACAATGACAAACTAAAGAGTGGAAATAATAAAGATAAATAATAATTGAAATGTAAAGATAAATAACAAAAAATGTCATTTAACTAGAAAACAGAAATGAGTCCATAAATAAAGCTAAGCTTCTGATTATTGATCATTTCTTCTTTATCACATCACAGGAAAAACCCAGATCCTTTTTCACCAAATTTGGAAGGAAGTGCATTTGGGATAGCCTGACTTAAAAGACAGGCTAACGATGAAGAGAGAGCTAATTAAATCAGGTGGACACTGGAGAGTGTGTTGGCAACTCTTGACTGGAGGGGGGATGGGAAGATAGAGAGAGAGGGAAGATGGCAAAATTGGCACGAAAGGAGAGACTGAAAGGGCTGACTCAATAGGGGGAGAGCAAGTGGGAGAAGGGAGTAAGATGTATGTAAACCTACATGTGACAGACTGATTGGAATGGTAAATGTTCACTTGAAGCTTAATAAAAATTAATTAAAAAAAAAAAATACAGGCTAAGTCACATAGTATAAATTCACTTTGTGTGTGAATGGCGGTGGGGAGATACCACAAAAATACAGGCAGACATTCTTAAGAGCAGCATAAATGAAGTACTATGACAAGCTTGTGGGACAGCCATTTGAACTAAGGTATAATGAACACTATGATGAGTTAAGATAGTTAGGAGACTAAAAAATAGTGGTTCCAAAAATATAAACCTGAATCAAAATAAATGAGAGTAGACTCTAAACAGAAGGCAGTGAATTGCAATGGACTTTCTTCTCATGTGAATAATTCCATGTAGAATGCTCCAGGACCAGCCGGGAGTTACTCACATGTGCTGCAGACATTAAAACCAAAGGAAAAATAAATGGCATATAAAAACCTTATTCCAAAGTTAGAAATTATACAAATCTGAAATAAGTCCTATAATTACAGAAAATTCTTGCAATTTTTATGTGATCTTTTAAATTAAACTTTATTTTATTTTTTTTAGGTTATATTATATACATGATGGTAATATATATGTTATATATATTGGTTTTATATATATATATAAAAATGATCCTCCAGTACAGCATCAAGTAATACAGCCAGTTGATAAATAAGCCCAAGAGCTGATTATTTAAAAATCCAGGAACAGACTGAACTCTTGTAAACCTAATCATAAAACGGACCAAAAGATAAGAATTAGTAAAAAGAGACAACTAAAAATGTGGAAGACATTTATATCATTTTTTTCAGCATAAAGTAAGAACGTATAATCCAAAATTTTGAAGATCTAGAATTCTAACATGCATTAGAATCACCTGCCACTTGCCATCAAGCTGACTGACCTTGACTCATGGTGATCCCATGTGTGTCAAGAGTAAAACTGGGCTCCATAGGGTTCTCAACGGCTGATTTTTTGAAAGTACATTGCCAGGCCTTTATTTGGAGACACCTCTGGGCTGACTCGAACCTCCAACCTTTTGGTTAGCAGCCAAGGGCGTTAACAATTTGTACCACCCAGCACTCCTAGCATCACCTGCAGAGCTTGTTTTTTTTTTGTTGTTGTTGTTAAATAAGAGTTTCTAAATCAGTAGGTCTGGGGCAGGCACAAAAAACAAGTCATTTCTAACAAGTTCCCAGGTGGTTCTGATGCTGTTGGTGGGGGACAGCACTTTGAGAATCACCAATTTTTCTAGAGTGAAGCTATTTCTGGAAAAACATGAATAACTGAAAGGCTGAAGAAGTAAAAAGCCTGAAAAAATCAAAAAATTACTGATGATATTTATTTCATACTGGGTACAGAGTATCTGATTGGGTTAATGAAAAAGTTGGGGAAAAACACGATAGTCGCACAACACTGTGAATATAAGTAATGCTACTGAATCTTTTATATGGTTAAAATGGCAAAACTTATGTGTATTTTACCACAATACAAGATGTGGGAATTAGAAAAAAAGATACAATTGACGAATCATTTTTTAAAATGGTTCCTGTTGTTGTTGTTATTGTTAGGTGTCCTGGATTGATTTCAACTCATACTGACCCCATGTGACAGAACTGCCTCACAGGGTTTTCTAGTCGGGGTCGCTATGAGTCGGAAACGACTCGATGGCACCACTCTCATCTCTCTCAATCTTTACAGGAGCAGACCTCCAGGTCTTTCTTCTGCAGAGCAACTGGGTGGGTTCAAACAGCCCGTCTTTTATTTAGCAGCCAAGTGCTTAATCATTTCTCCACCAGGGTTCTTTATATGGTTCCTAAGCTAGAGAATTTCTCTGATGAATTCTTTAAAACTGCTGGGAAACAGATAATCCCCACGTCAGTGCAAATATTTCTGAGCATTAAAAAATTAGGAAGCTAACCAATCAATTTTGAAGCTAATATAACCCTGTATGCAAAACCTGAAAAGACGTTTGCTTTATTAACTATTATAACCACTATATATGTACATGTACACACATACATATATGCATATGTATAGTATTTATACGTGTTATATTTTGTTTTATAGAACAAACTATAAACCTGTGGTTGACCATTTAGACTGCCAAGGAAGCCTGTTCACGGGAAATCTTATGTGGGTGGCTCATTTATAAAATAGATAAAAGCAAAGATGCTCCTTTCACAGAGACTTTCTCAGCTTATGCATAGTAACCACATAAAAGTCAGTGCAAAATCCTAAGCAGAATTTTGGTAAGCCAATGCATAAGAACAATCAACCAAGTATTATCTCAGAAATACATGCTTTAATAATAAAGTTTATTAATATAAATTAAATCGATTGATTCAATAAGAAAACGATTTTTGGTAAAACAATATTTCAGTTGAAAATTTCTTCATAAACCAGGATTAGAAGGGAACCTGTTAATCATGATTAACTGTATCAGTCAAACCAACACCAACATCTATTACAGAGAAGGCTTGGAGTTTTAAGCTCTTTCTCAAGACCTGCACATTTGATTAGAAGGTTCTCTAGAGGCCAGTTCTAGTGAGGATTGTAGAACATGTTGAGAAATTTTATGATACAGAATATAACTCATTTTTCTAAAGTAAATATGTGGCATATACAATTACTTCCATTTTTGCCCTAAAGACTGGTTGCTGTCTAAGAGCTCACTGTGCCAACACTGTAATCCAGAGGCCTCTAGCAAAGATGTCTGCAACAGAGAGCAGTGAAATGCCCTGACGGCTTGTTTATACATTACTTCTTAGGGATGCTGTGGATGTTGTCACATTTGAAATCTTCGAGCATTTTCTTGACATTCCAGATGCTGAATAAAGCTTTGCAGACTTCTGAGAAGACGTGTCTCCATCTTCTTTAAAAAGTGTAGACGTAACTCATTGGGACTAATTTGATGACTCATATCCACCACTGAGATTAATTTTAAGTAAATATGATGTGTATGTCATTTTATCTTGGCAGGTTTGGAGGGGCCTTTCTGAGATGCTATGAGATGTATTAAAGAAGCACAGAAAAAAAAAATGTTTATCTACTAAGAATTCTTTCCCAAGTAATGGTGAAGGTGAAGCTTTATTATGTGTTGGTCTACACTCAGTTTTCAGCTCTATTAGGGAAGTAATGCTACTCAATTTTTCCCTAATGCATAGAAATGTAAGATAAAAATTGCATCCCATATACTTTGTCCATCCTCCTGACACTTGGCAGGAAATGCTGACGATTCAGCGTGTCTACCCAGGGTAATAAGCATATTCTGTGTACTCTTCCCTTCATTTATTGCCTACTTCAATCACCTCTCCTGATAGTCTATTCCCTCTTCTAATTACTCTCATGGAAAAGAAATGCCTTAGTATTAAATTTAAACTTCTTCTTTAGCAAAATCAGAATGCAGTAAATAATTTCCAATTCCCTTTTGGAATCTAAACTTTTCCCACCGTACATGTTGACCTTTCAAGTACTTTTAGGTGGTAGTCCAATCACTTTCTCTCTCTTTTTTGGGGGGGGGGTGTCATAGCTTTATTGAGTCAAATTGCCCAATGTGCAAACCACTCTTTGAAAGGAAGAAGATTTAAGGGAGAAATATTAACTCTTAATGGGGAATATAATAACGTTAAATAATGTAATCAGTGGTGCCCCATTAATCTAACATATCTGTATCATCTTGCAAACATGACTTTCTCTTAAGAACTCTGTTAGTCTCTAGAGAAATCTATTTCATATGTGTGGTAAATCTTTCTCTGTGTATCTGCAATGGCTAAATATATAAAGATTTCTTAAGTGGTTTTTGGTCTGTTTGTTTCGGAAATCTATTCAGGCAAAATTGATTATATTAATTATTCCAATGATCCTAGAAGAAAGAAATGAATCATTCTTTCTCAGAATACTAGGATAAAGTGCTAATAAATCCAAGGGAAAATAACTAGCCAGGCAAGTAATGCTGTGCTCAGTAACGTGGCTAACACAAATGAGGAAGAAAATATATCACTTGCTCCAAAAAGTTTACCATGTACAGGTAGTCCTGGCTTAATATGTATTCGAGTTATGACAAAACCACACTTAGGACCACATAACTTTTTTATTTTTTGGTACCTCTTATCATCAGTACATCTTCCTGGGAGGAAGTTATGGCAAAATGCTTGCAGGGGATGTGGAAAAATTGCTGGAATATGTGAACACGCACCAAGCATTTGATCAAGATAATATGATGGAAAAGATCAGTGGAAAAATCACCCATATGGCAAGAATGCTGAATTTAGAACTTGATATCACCAATGTGGAACAACTCACAGATCATAAAGAGGGGGAATTGACAGATTAGGACTTAAAGAATTTTGAAAAAGAAAGAATGAGGAAGAAGGAGAGAAGTCAAAAAAAATTGCAGTGAAAGGGTTAGCTGGAGTTTTTTCTGAATTAAATCAGGGGCTTCAGTTGCTTGAAAACATAGACCCAAATGCTGATCACTTTGCTAAAGTCGATAGCCAAGATTCCGGAAGCAGTGAGATGTTACTACGAAATAGACGAAGAAAAAAAGAAAAGGACCATACAGACAACTCTCATTAATTTTCTGAGTAGAAACACCATCCCCATTCCCAGGGATAATCCAGATGACCCAAAGCCTTCCACAAGTGGAGTTATTACAGCAACTGACAAAATGCCAGTGTCGCCCAACTCTTCTTCATCATTGGAGCAAATTTTTTATGATTTGTGTATTCTTTTTTTTTATGTATGTATGTATTAGGGTCGCTACAAGCTGCAATTGACTTGATGGCAATCTGTATGTATTAAAATATATCTGTAAGTTTGTAAGTAATGTTTCCAACCCCCAAAGACAAAGATAGGATTTATAAAGATATTGATAATAAAAGGCAATAATAATGAAAACTAAAAAAAAAATGATGTCAGTACCAACTTCCAAGAGTTATTGGAACAGAACCCTGCTGTAAGTCAAGAATTACCTGTACTTGAAAAAGGGAAATTTAAAAGACTTGGAAAACAACTATAGACAATATAAGGAAAGAGTTCTGAAGCCATTGTCCATGTGGCTTGGTCACAGAATAACCAGTAGCCAGTTGTGATTCTGACTCACAGTGACCCCACGTGTGTCAGAGTAGAACTGTGTTCCAGAACATCTTCTCAAAGGCTAACTTTTTGTAAGTAGATCACCAGGACTTTCTTCCAAGGTGCCTCTGGGGGGACTCAAACCTCTAACCTTGTGATTAGTAGCTAAGAGTGTTTACTATTTGTGTCACCCAGGAACTCCATACACATGGAGTCAATTTTGACTCATAGCAACCACATGTAACACAGCAGAACTACCCCATAGGGTTTTCTTGGCTGTAATCTGTATGGAAGCAGATAGATCATCAGGTCTTTCTCCCACAAAGGTGCTGGGGGGTGTTGACCCATCAACCTTTCAGTGAGCAGCCAAGCACTTAACTGTTTTACCATGAGGGCATATATATATATATGTGTGTGTGTGTATAGGTGTGTATATAGGTGTGCATACGCATACATATACGTATATACTTCTGTGTCAGACAGTTTGTTGCCTCCCCAAAAGACACCTCCTCCCCCTCCTTCCTTGCTATCAGACTTGGGATTTTGTTCAGGTATCAGATTATTTCTTGCTCTCAGGAAATATGGGCCTGGTTCTTAGTCTAAGTGTAGGTAGATGACAAATTCTGGAAAGTAAGATATAAGAGGTGGTTTGATGGGGGAGGGAAGGTTACTGGGAAATATTTTCCTCCTTCATATGAGGCTCGATAGGAGGAGTTTCTACCTTTGACATGCTGCCTGGAGCTGTTGTAGCTATTGTGCCATCAAAAGGAGCAAATCAACCTAATCACAGAGATGCTGATCAGAGCCCAGACATGGGTAGGCCATCAAACCAATGTCAGAAATGGCCCTATTTCTTCATATGTAAGAAAAAGAAAGTTCTTTTGCTTAGCATACTCATATGAAAGCAGTTTCTTAAACCTAAAAAATCTATGACTGATAAATTTCCTCTCTGTGTGAAATAAAATCTTATTGCTTCTGAAATAATTTTGGGTTTCAATGAGCATGAGGAAGAGTATTTTGGAAAGCTGGGGGTTGTCTTTTAAAACTCCTCCTAAAGTCATTTAGATTACACTCCATCTGCTTGTTCATGGCATATATATTTTGTGAGTTCAGCTTTGGAACAGACCAGCATGGAGAGAAACCCTCACAAAAATGGAAGCTCTTTTCAAACAAAAATGTGAAAAAGAAAAAATAACAAACAGAATAAAGTTCTCAAATAAGGAGTACTGGCCACATACCCAAGGCCACCAGAGCTGAACACACAATGTGGGCAGAATATTTAGCACTGTCTGAGCTCAGAAACAGCTAATGACCACCACCAGCCCCATTCCCAAGCACAAAGAACTCACCAATTGTTCATTGTAAGATGCACATATTAAACAAGGTAAATGTTTACTAATAAATTGGTTTCTAAGCCAAGTGAGCTGTAGCTCCTACTGGAGTTATATTCCAGCTTACTGTTAGTTTAAACAAAAATTTTAATGTGGATAAAATATGGCACAGCAAAAGCTGTAAAGCTGTAATAAATCATTCTGAAAGCACAATTCATAAAAATTTGCTTACATGAGCATTATGTCAGTAATTTAGCTGTGGATCATCTTCTTGACAGGTAGACACTATTGTGTACATGATTCTAAGAAGAAAAATGAAGACTTACCCTAATGCTAACCAAGTCAGCTCAGCATTTAACAGAACGGTGAGATGCACTAACAGCATAGTTATTACAAGGGAACCAACTAGACTGATGCCTATTAACATAGATTATCTGAATCATGAGGCACAAGGACAATGGTTCCCATTGAACAGACACTACTTTGGCTTAGCCCAAATTAGGCACACACAAAAAAATTGTTAAGCATTCAGGGTATACCTTATATTTGTAAAATTCTAAGATAAAGAAATGTAAGTGTGAAAAAGGGTAGACTCAAGACCTGATTCTTGCATTTACTATTGAATGACATTGTGAGAGTCACTTCAACACTCTATTTCCTCTACTGTTATCCTGTAGGATTTACTCACAATTTGCAATTATTTTATTTATTTGCATTTTTATCGATCTACCCCAGTAGACTATATAAGCTGCATAAACATAAGGATATCACCTAGAACAGGACTGTTGTAGTGGCTCAATGGAAATAATGAATAAATGACTTAAATCTTATAAATAAAACTTATATTAGGATTGTTTTAAGAACTAAATGAGATAGTGTGGTTCCAGCTCTTCGTAAACTGTAGGTACTGTAAAAAAAAAAAAAACAAAAACACTATTCACCACTCAAATGTTTAAATCAATTCTTCCTGAATTTGTAAAATATAAAACGAACTCTTACTAGCTCTATTACTGTAGATGACTCACTTAGCTTCTTTAAACCACAGCTGGATATCCTTAAATCAAGAAGCCTGCCTCATTCTGATGTTGTGAGGATGGAATAAAATAATGTATGTGTGGTAGGTTGAAAAACGGCCCCCAAATGTCCTAATTCATGGACCTGGGAATGTTACCTTAATATGGCAAGAAGTGCTTTGCATATTAGATCATTAACTTACAGTTGAGGATCTTGAGATAGGGTAATTATTCTGGACTATCTGGGTTGGCCCGATGTAATCACAGGGGTCCTGTTAAGAGGGACACAAAAAGATGTGATGATAGAAGCTGAGATTGAAGTGATGCACTTTGAAGATATAGGAAAGAGCCACAAGCCAAAGAATACAGGTGTCTATTAGAAGCTCGAAAAGGCAAGGAAATGGGATTCTCCCTTCTGAGCCTCCAGAAGGAACCAGCCCTGCCAATACCTTAACTTTAGCCCAGTAAAATTTATTTCAGACTTCTGACCTCCACAATTATAAGAGAATATATTTGTATTGTTTTAAGCCACTAAGTTTGTAGTAATTTGTTACAGTAGCAATAAGAAGCTAATACACTAGGTCAAGTTGATTTTAGCCGCAAAGCACTATATAAGAAAAATGTATTAGGGTTTTAGATGTCTGAGGGAACAGTACAATGGGGTACCTATTTTCAAAGGGCCAGTGCCACAGCAGCTGAACTATTTAATATAATTTTTAAAGGACTGAATGCTTAGGCCTTTGACATTGTTAGAAGATTACTACAAGGACAAATTTAAATCTCCACCTCTCTGACAATGACATTTTGGAATTATAATTAAGGCCTCCATACGTTGTAATACATGTTTTTTGCACATTCAATCATTTAACTCTTGCAAGATCCATTGTGGTTGGTATCATTATTCCCATTTTATATACACGAAAACTGTAGTTGAGAGAGATCAAGTAACTTGCCGAAGGTGAAACACATGTATAAGTGGTAGGGCCATGGCTGGAGGCCAAGTTTGTTGGTTGTAATTTGGCTTTAGAATCACAAATGCATCCGTGGATCAACCCGAGAGCCATAAGAAAAAGATTGCTTTGTCCTGCTCCCTGCCATATCATTGTTGCCTAAGGACTTCTGCGCTCTATCTCTAAAGCACTTATATAAAACAAAATGAAATTGAATTTCTGCCTAGAGTCAAACGGTCTCATTCCAAAGTGTCAAAGGTTGCAGATTTCTCTGTCCTCATTAACTTGCCAGGTATTTAATTACATAGAAAGCTTTTTATTCTGCTCCATAGTCAAACCTTAAAATAGGAATTAAACATTCACCAGTAAATAGACTAATTCTTTTTGAATTTTGCTAGGTACTGGTTGATTTGGACAAATCAAGATTTAATTCCTTTCTTTTGGTCTTTCCTCTTGTTTGTATATGTATAAAGATAGGCTTAACTTGCAACTGGTCTGTGGTAGATCTACTTACCTCCAGTACCCATGGTACTGGCCCATGGCCAAGACAGGTGTGAAATATAAAAATATATAATGTGCTGTTTAAATCTGAAAAAGTCCCCTGGAAGCACCCTATACCAGCTTGCCTACATTACTGATTGAAAATATATAGACTGGTGTAGACTGATGTTACACACCAGATTAACCTGGTTACATGGCATCACTTTGCTACATGACCAGTAGGATGTAAAAGATCCCTCAGTAAACTTATGCTTCTGATTCACATGTCTTTATGGTTCATGATCCAAAGAGAACCTATGCTAAGAAAGGACAGTGAAAGCTGCATCTGACTGTCTCAAATCTCCCTGGTGTTTGTCAGTGCTCTCTTTCTCCCTCTGCTATATTGTGCCCTTTGTCTTTACAAAGCCTTATGTCAATGTACTTTATGGAGTTTTGTGAGTCCTTTCAATTATATGATCCTGTGTAATTGCTGCAGTATATATTCTGGTCCACTATAACAAAGCTCAGAAAAGCAATGGGCTTTAGCAATTTTTAAAAAAGTGAGGTTGAAGAGTGTGTTTCCTGTATTCAGGGGTCAGAACTTGACACTGAGTCAAAGGAATTCAAAGGCATTCTCCTTTAATTCATTGCTTCCTTCTCAAACATTTAGTGTGTGCCTACTATGTGCATACGCACACCTACCATTCGAAGGTACAATTCCCTACTCCTTCTCTCTACAAACTCCTCCTCTACCTTAAACATAAACACATGATATTTGGGTTCAAGTGCCATTCAATGAACCTCAATCACATATGTCTCCTACCAAAAAATCAAATGATAGACTATATTTAATTCCACCAATACATAAAAGCAAATACAAAAGTGTATTTTGTTTTATTCAAGAAAGTAGGTCCATTAAATTTAAGGATTTTTAAGCCCTCTCCTTTTGTATCCTGTACCTAAAAAAAAAAAAAAAAAAGATTTACATGATTGAGAAATGAAAACCAAGCCTCCATTATCTCCTAAAAATTCTATCCCCTGAAAAATTGTTTCCTTTCCACCAGACTGAGCAGTATTAGTTATTCTCTGACATCCCAAAATGAGGACCAGATATTGCCACATCTATACAGTAACACTACATGCCATCTTTCTGTAAAATATGGATACTACCACTTAAAATAATAAATGTGTATTTATTTGTATAATGTACTATAAACAATAACTCACAGATGAAAGACCAAATGTGTCTCAAAATGCTAAAAGGTAAGTAATATAGTGAAATTTTTACTGGACTTCTTTAACTCTTCTTTAACTCTTGCTCTGCACTAACAAGCTGGAAGCACTTGGACGTGACATTTTTCCTGAGACTCATGTTCGTCATCCGTAAACTGAGGAGGATGGACTCTGGCCCTGCCATGTGATAATAGGTGACAATATGATACACCACAGAATTACTGGAGACACCATCAATGTATAAAAGTGAATACAAAAGGTACAGAAATGAGGAACTCACAAAGAGGGGTCCTTGGCTACAGTAAACACGACTACATGGAAGCAAGAAGGCTAAAGTAAGACAATTTGAATTATACCAAGTGATTCTGGCTGGAATCCCAGCAAACAAATGCAACTGCTCTAAGTGTGCACAGGAGAAAAGAGACAAAATGAGATTGCTGAAGCTATAAGATCTCTTAAGGAATGTGAATCTCATAGGATCCAACGAAATAACATAGAAAAGCAAAGCATTTAATGACTTAAAGGCAAGCGTTTCAAAAGACCTGTTTATCTCCCCATACCCTTCCAGTCTGATAAAATGGGCAGTTACTAAATACTCTACATACTGTGTCCAAGGCTTGCTTAAACTGATATTCCTTTTGTAGCCAAAGCACAGGTTCTTTTCTTCACTATTGGATACGAAGGTGAGTGGGGGAAAGAAAAATACAAAAGGGAGAATTCATTCCCCTAATTAGATAGATTTGCCAATCTCAAGAATCAGTTGCGCATCTAAATATCTCTGAGTCAAATGCTCTAACCTGAAGAGGCACGTCAGCTTGGTTGTTAGAGTTCTTCCACAGCTCCCAAATGTCATGCTCTGTTCCCCCGACAGCTGCTCTGTTTTGCCACTCTGTTGGTTTCTAAGCTGCTCTGCCTATGACCGGCTGTGATCTGAGAAGAGGGAGAGCAGATAAGAGATGAAGAGAGCACTAGAGCAGAGCAAAACAGCTGCCAGAGGGAAAACGTGTCGCCGTAAGATGTGCAAAAGCAGATACTAGAGACGGAAAACTTTTGAAAGGAACTTCTGCTAGAATGGAGGTTGGGAGCGCGTGCAAGTTGGAAAACGGGGAATTGGGTACAAATATGCAAGTTCATTGTCACAAATTCTGGGCTCTTCATCATCCTTTTATGAAAGGTAATTGCATTCCAATTTAGTCAGAAAAGTGATTCCTTAAAGCATCCAAGAGTGTGGACCATGTTTTGTTTTGTTTTGTTTAAGAAACAGTTTTCTGTCTCAAAAATAAAAATTTTAGTCTTTCACAACATTAAATCAAGAACAAAATAGTTTGGAAATAATGTATTTTAATTGGTTAAAGGGGCTTGAAAAAATATTTGGCCCCTTCTGCTTCCAAGGTATCTATCTTTATGCAAACAAATTTTTACCCTTTGAAGGTAAATTAATATACAGTAAAATAAAAATAGCTGATTGGGGTTATTATGAAGTTATTTATACCAAATATTTTTAGAGGAAATGCTCTTTTAATATTATAAGCAAAACTGAAAAAGAAGAGGGTAAGTAGTTAAAAAAAAAAAAAAAAACCAAGTTTCCATAACAGAGTCCAAACGAGAATCCCTTGTGTTTTCGTGATAGATAATGATGATTGTTAAAGGTCTTTAGACACTACCTTCTGCAAAATATGGCCAATTGCCCATAACATATGTAAGAAAAATTTTTCAAGCAACAGACAATAACATGCAATATTTTCAATCCCTACATCATTTCCCCATTTTCTAACCCCATTTGGCTAAGAAAATTTTTTTTAAAACTCATTTTCCAACCACACCTAGCATGTAGTATGCTTGAATGAAACAGGTGCCCATAGGGCCTCTGGGTGACAGCCTTGCTTCCCTTTTTCCGTTTAAGCTTGAGGTCTAATATTGGTCTCAGTTCTCGCCTCAAGATTACAGTCTTGCCTGGGATTCTAGCCAACTTGCCTAGAGTCCTGAGGCCCCAGGGCTTAGCCTTGCTCCCATGTCCACAATGTCTACCATGAATGAATCGTAAATGGTCATGCCAGACTACACACCAGCACCATCACTCAGAATCCCATCCTACCTAATCCCACTGCTCAAAGCCTCCCACTAGATAAGCTCCCTGGTTGCAATGGTGATTTGAATGACTCTGGCCTTTTCCTCGTTGGATTGTATTTTAACAGCTAAGTCAGTTTCCTGAGACCCATCCTATCTTAGCTCTATCTCCCACCTTAGCACCTGGATGCTTCCTCCTGTCCAAGATTACTCCCAGTATGAAAGACATGCACTTTAATTGAAAAGTAAATTTATGCTTTCAATGGCCCATCTCCCCTCTGCTTCTCATCTTTCTCCTAGTTCCACTATTCCAACTCTTTCCCCTAAAGAAAAGGAAGTAGGCTCATAAAAACTTGCATATGCACAACCCTAGGTGGTGATTATACAGAAGAAAAGCAGCATTTTGAATCCTGAGATAACTGGGACAGTGAATTAACTGGGGCAATCCCAAAGCAACTGGACAAGCCACTCCAGCTTCCCATACATAAGTGGCCTGGGTCAACAGGTACAATGGCTAGGCCAGCTCAGCCCACTGAGGCATCTACTCATCCAGCTGGCCCCAATCTGCACAATCAGCTTCTCTCTTAAAACTGCTGGTTGTTCCCAGCCACCTTCTGGTTTAAAACTGGAGGCCAAATCCGACCTCTGGCCAAGCCCGACAGCCACAAGCAGGGGCTGGTTAACGCAACCAAGATGTGCAGAGGGATTAACATCCTAGAGAGAAAATATAACCAATGAGAGACAGGAGATGACCAAGGAGGGAATGTCGCACAAATTCCTTACCTTTCCTCCTCTGCTATCCCAATGGATTTTTCTAAGAAAATGGGATTCCAGATGACCTCTCTGGAAATATCCTACATGACTAAGCAACTGGATGTGTTACCTATAAAGATATAACCAGCTCAGCAGCACACTACCTTGTATTTGCTCTCCATCCTCCCCTGCCACACTTTCCTTCACTTTTCCTCCCCTGGGATTGCAGGCCCCAATAAAGCTTTAGCACGCAAATTTTGCCTCAGATTCTTTTTCCTAAGGAACCTGGGCTAAGATACATATTAGTGAATGATCCTGACTCCTGCCTCTCCCCCAGGGAAGAGTAGATTCACATTAGTACACTCTGGGGAGGTGATATTACTCCTTTTAGCTTTTGATTAGAAACCTCTCTTGTAGGGTCAGCAATTCATTATTCCCACTACCACTCTGCCCCTCCCATACACCTCTCTCTCCTTCTCTCTTTCACCAACCAAGATGCAACAAAAACATTTTCTCAGACACATAATAAAAAAATTTTTAATTCCAAGTGATTTCCAATACAATGCATTTCAATATACCCATGAGTCTCAAAAGTATGGAGAACACAACTTTGA
Source organism: Elephas maximus indicus (assembly GCF_024166365.1). Lineage (NCBI taxonomy): Eukaryota > Metazoa > Chordata > Mammalia > Proboscidea > Elephantidae > Elephas > Elephas maximus. Next base: position 52,204,730 of record NC_064833.1, on the reverse strand, counting down.
GAAAAATTTCTCAAATTGCTCTAATCATATACAACATCTACCCTAAATTTTGACACTTAATTTTAAAACACAAGGTGTTCTCTTCAAAAAGATAAAGAAATAGACCTTCTTGGTAAATGTTACATATATATGTATGTATATATTATATATATATCTATAAAATATGTATATATATGTAATTTTAGACTATTCTTTTTTCAGAGATTAAAGATCTTCCCAATCTCTTAATTCAGTACTCATAATGAGCTTAGAAATTCCACTTAATATAAAGTGTAAACTGGGCCTCACTTGTATAAGTTTACTTCTTGGTAAATTCAGTCCCTTGGGTTTAAAATAACCACCAAGGAGAAAACCAAAGCAGCACTATCAAAGCAGCAGAAGTTGGCTGATAAATTAGAAATGGGAGAGGAGAAGAATTAATTGGTATTGGACATGAAAGGGGAATTTTCATTCCTAAACATTTGTGCTGTAATCTCCTCTAAACTTTAATTAAACTCTCTCAAGGTTTATAATCTTAAAATACACCTATTTTAAATTTACTCACTTGCCAGAAAGATTTACTCAAGCTGTCAGTTTCTTGCTCTCAAGCATTTCCATTTTGAAGTGACTGATTCCAATCATTGTCCCTCTGATGAGGTGAAGTCTTTTAAAGTGGACCCTTGGGAAACTTGTGCTATAAAAATAAACAGACTCTTCCACTGTTGGTGTGAGTGTAAATTGGTACGACCATTTGTATAACAGTTAGGCATTAGTGGGTGAAGCTGAGCATGCACATACCTTATAACTCAGTAATTCTACTCCTAAGTGGCACAGAAACACTTTCGTGCACGCACACCGGGAGCCATCTGCAAGAAAGCTCACACCTCACTGCTCATGACCACAAAAACTGGAAACACCAAAAATCCATCCACAATAGAATGAATCCATAAACTACAATATAATCAAATAGTTCATACTATATAGCAGCCATACATCAATATGCAAGAATATTAGTCATATTATTGAGCGAACAAAGCAAATCACACTATATATATATATATATATATATATACATATATAAACCCAGTGCTGTCAAGTCGATTCTGACTCATAGCGACCCTATAGAACAGAGTAGAGCTGCCCCACAGAGTTTTCAAGGAGCACCTGGCAGATTCGAATTGCTGACCCTTTGGTTAGCAGCCGTTGCACTTAACCACTACGCCACCAGGGTTTCCGTGTGTGTGTGTGTGTGTGTGTGTGTGTGTGTGTGTGTGTATGTATATATGTATATATTAGGAAAGGTTCCTAATCAAAATGTCAGCAGTTTGAATCCACCACCTGCTCCTTGGCAACTCTATGGGCCAGCTCTACTATGTCCTATAGAATTGCTGAATTGGAATCAACTCAAAAGCAATGGGTTTTGTTTCGTTTTTTTTTTAATATATATACACACACATGCATACATACACATAGTGTTTAAAGTTCAAAAAGAGGCAAAATAAACAGTACTAGTTTAGGGATATAAATACTGCTGATGAAACAGTAAAGAACCACAAAGAAATGATTAACAAAAAATTCAGAAGATGGATCAGCTCTGGGAGAGGAAGGAGAGGAAAGTGATCAGAGAGGAGAACTCAGGAGACTTCTCAGGTCTTGTTGATGTTGTTAGGTGCCAGCTCTGGTACTAGAGGGCAGCAACATGGAAGAGAGGACCACAGTCACAGCCAGCTAAGAGAAGTTTGCCCTTTTCCCTCTCATTCCTCTCTACTCCAACACACTGAGCACTAGCACACTACAGCCTAGAAAAGGCAGGAGGGAAGGAGTGAGCAATGGTTCCCAAATGCCCCTCCACCCCCCACAGCAGCATCAGCTTCACTTGGGAACGCGTCAGAAACACAAATTCTCAGGCCCCTCCGCAGACCTATTTAATCAGAAACTCTGGGGCAATATCCCAACAATTTGTGTGTTTAACATCTCCCCTCCCTTCCCCTCCCAAACCTTTTGCCAGGTGAAAGGAGCCCTGGTGGCATGATATGTTCAGTTAGCCCTTGGCTGCTAACTGAGAGATCCATGGTTCAAACCCACCAGCAGCTCGTAGGAGAAAAGACCTGATGATCTGTTCCCATAAAGATTACAGCCTAGGAATCCCTATGGGAAAGTTCTACTCTGTTTATAGGGTCACTGTGATTTGAAATTGACTCAAGGGCACACAAAAACAAATCCCAGATGATTCTGATACATGCTAAAATTTGAATATCATTGGTATAGAGCTTTACTGAGTATGGAACTGGGTTTTAATAATTTTAAAAGAACTGGACTGGGTTTTAATAATTTTAAAAGACCTGAAAAGTCATTAAAGGATAAGAAAGAGAGATGGGACAGAACACAGTTGAAAGCTCAAGAAAAATAAAACCATTTCATATTTGTACCTGAATGCTTGGTAAACAAGTTACATATTTCTTCCTTGAGGTGCATCGACAACAACTGCATTTAGGATTCTAGATTTGTAAATACCCATTAATTGAACAAGAGTGAGATAGTGTTTTTGTTTTCTATACAATATTAAATCTGATTCACCCATGCAAATAGCTGTCCCTCATAGCTATGTACTCAGGATAACATAGTACTCTAATGAGAGAAAGTAGAGGTTACCCATATGTCATGGATTGAATAGTGTCCCCCAAAAATATCTGTCACCTTGGCTAGGCCATGATTCCCTTCTATGACTGTTATGATTGTCTACCATTTTATCATCTGATGTGATTCCCCTATGCGTTGTAAATCCTATCACTATGATGTAATAAGATGGATTAGTGGCAGTTATGCTGATGAGGTTTACAGGATTAGACAGTGTCTTTAGCCAATCTCTTTTGAGATATAAAACAGAGATGTGAGCAGAGAGACATGGGAAACTCATACCACCAAGAAAGCAGCACCAGGAGAGAGCAGAGTGCATCCTTTGGACCTGAGGTTCCTGCGCTGAGATGCTCCCAGACCAAGGCAAGACTGATGACAGGGACCTTGCTCCAGAGCCAACAAAGAGAGAAAGCTTCCCCTGGAGCTGCTGCCTTGAATTTGGACTTGTAGCCCACTCAACTGTGAGAGAATAAACTTCTCTTTGTTGAAGCCATCCACTTGTAGTATTTCTGTTATAGCAGCACTAGATGACTAAGACACCGCACCACCTGATTCAGTACCTCGTTACAACCCCACAAATCGCAACAGATTCCAATGAAATAATATAAGCAGTTTACCCTGAAAAGATACAGAGTGATTAGGGTGAACCTCTGGTCAATTATTTATATACAATACATGCTATTTCTTTGCTTCAAATTGTATTGTTTTAATTGTATCTACTAACATTTAATGAGTGCCCAGCATATGCCAGGTACTGCTAGGCAATAAAAAAGTATATGTAAATTTATTTCTAGAGTTGTCAGGTGAATGCCTTTCTTTTTTTTTCTGTCAAAATGCATAATCTACAGTAGACTGTAGAGACTTATAGGCATAAACAGTATATGTTTACCCTTTCAATACCAAATCCAGAATAAATGTTATAATTATGAAAATGATTTTAAATATAAAAAAAAAATCCGTTCATAATTATTCCTGATATACCTGGTGCGTATAGCTTCTGAACACAGAGGGGGAAAAAGCTGTTCCATGTTCACTCTTTCATTTCATCTCAAAACTGTTGAAACTGTAACTGCAATCCTTGCAAGTTTCAGGTAATATTAATAATATTTTCTTTATATTCAGAATTAAAAGGTACTTTTTTTTTAGGCACTTAGGCACTGTGCAGGAGCCCTGGTGGCTCAGTGGTTAAGAGCTTGGCTGTTAACCAAAAGGTTGGCAATTTGAATCCAACAGCCACTTCTTGGAAACCCTATGGGGCAGTTCTACTCTCTCCAATATGGTTGCTATGAGTTGGAATAGACTCGACAGCAACAGGTTTGGTTTTCAGCACTATGCAAGGAGCCCTGATGATGCAGTGGTTAGAGCACTCGGCCTCTAACAGTGGCTCAAGTCCACCAGGTGCTCTGCAGAAGAAAAATGTGGCAGTCTGCTTCCATAAAGATTACAGCCTTGGAAACCCTGTAGGACAGTTCTACTCTGTCTGATAGGGTCTCTGTTGACTTGGAATCAACTCAACAGCAGTGTAAGGTTAGGCACTGTGCTAAGGATTTTACACATCACCTCATTTAGTCTTCACAACAAACCTGCCAGATGGGAAGGATGATACCCACTTTACAAATGGGAAAACTAAACATCAGAAAGATCAAGTAAACTACTCAAGGTGGCTCCAAGTGGCACCTCCATGATTAGAGCCCAAGGCTGACCACTATAGGCTACTGCCTGAGATGTATCTCTAAATGTGCCATTTAGAGGAATGAGGTGTCACAGGCTACCATCATGCCCTCAGGAGAGTGCAGAATATCCCTGTCACAAGGGGGGAACAATGCTGCATAAAGAGCTACACAGAGTGGGGAGAAAGGTGGCAACCGGGAGGCAAACGAGCAAAAGTACCACATTTCTTCCCTTAAATTCATAAACCTGCAAACAATCACCCATTAATGGTTTATGGTTGCCCAACTTCTAACTTGAGTATGGATAAGCTAGATAAATGACTGCTATCTTGCTCTCAGGGGACTCTGCCGCTCTTTTAGTTAAACCAATTTATAGTGAATGCAAATTTTTTGAAAATAACAAGACTTGCAAAACATACCAACAAAGAGAAAAATCAAATTCTGGGTGATCTTTAGCAGGTCTAGCAATGCCACAGAGACACAGAGACAGGAGAGCACGGAAAAAATATACTGGGAAAATTTTTAAAATAAAAATCTTCCAACAAGTTCCTTGTGCTATAGAAAAAGGACTGTAATTGGATTGCTTTAAAAAGTCTCTTTCATTTGAATTTGCTTTTCAAACAGATGTGTTGCCAGAGACTAGACGTTGTCATATCCAACCTTCACCCAACTCCATCTCCTAATTAGAAGCCAATGTATTTGCTTCCATCTGCATGTTGCAACAGTGACATCTAGTGGCTAGCTTCTCAAAGTGCATTTTCAAAGAAACTACAAATTCCTTAGGAACCCTCCCTCACCCATTGCTGGTGGAATCATAACATGGTACAGCCTCTGCAGAAAATAGTTTGGCGGTTCCTCAAAAAGTTAACATAGAACTGCCAGGTGACCCAGCAATCCTGATCTTAGGTATATACTCCAAAGAATTGAAAGCAGGAATGTGATCAGATACTTGTACATCAATGTCCATTACACTATTCACAATAGCCAAAAATGGAAACACCTTAAATGTCCATCAACAGACAAATAGATAAACAAAATGTGACATATACATACAATTGGACTATTACTCACCACAAAGAGAAATTAAGTCCTGATACATGCTGCAGCATGGATGAGCCTTCAAAACGTTATGCTGAATAAAATAAGTCAGTCACAAAAGGACAAATATTGCACAGTCCCATTTATATGAAATACCTAAAATAGGCAAGTGTATAGAGACCAAAGTTTATTAGTCATTACAAGGGGCAGGTGGGAGGGAGGAGTAAAGAAAGACTAAATGCTTAGGGGACACCTAGCTTCTCCTAAGGATGACAGTAAAATTCAGGAACAGATAAAGGTGATGGGTGAATATGATGAACATAATTAATGTCACTGAACTGTACACGTGAAGATTGTTGAAATGTCACATCTTGTTACATATGTATTTACTACTATAAAAAAAGAAGAATGAGAATTTATGCTTGTAATATTTCCACAAGTCAGCTCTAGTAAATATGAAGAGTGGACTAAAGAAAAGATCTGTTCTCTTCAGACAATCCAAATTGCATTCTATTCGTTTATGGTGAGAACGTGCGTGAAGCTAGAGAAGATCCAGGATGCAAACTCAGCCAGAGGTGAAGCCATATCTGGTGGGCTATTGCTGAATTCACCGATTAAGTTGAAACATTTAGACTTCTTAAATAACTGACTTTTATACTATGGTTTCAGTTTATTTATGAAAGCAGCACTGTTTGACCAATAATTTCTTTTTTGTTTCCTTTTTTCAATCTAGAGTTTCTACTATACTTTCATGTGATTCTGAGTTTTAAATTCCACACAGTACCATTATGCTTTCCTTTAAGAGGAAGAAACAAAAACATTTAGTGGAGTACTTTAAGGTAAAGAATTAATGCAGTGTGCTGGGAGTTAACTACGTATAACCCCAGGGCACGGTTGGCACTCTGGAAGAACCTACTCTATTGTTCCCTGCATCGCACAGACATTAAGTTGGCAGGTGCACAAGTTCATTCCAGGAAAAAATTTCACAATGCAATAATTCTTAACACTGTAAGGAGCTAAAGCTTAACCCTGAAGGAAGTAAGCTTACGTGTTGACCCAAGCGCAAAATGTGTGTGTGTATGGTGTCGTAGAAGGCTGTATCACTGTCCTGTCCTGTTTCTAAAGCATTAGTAGAAAAATGGCTCTAAATCAGTTATGTGTGTCATAGTCAAGACTTTCTCATTTCAGTCACACACACGTAACATAGTCATCACTAGTGGCATCTTTCCAGCATTAATTAAATCAAGATCTCTCAGAATATCTGATACTGTGTCATTTGGTGGCAGAGAGGAGATGGACAAATGGAAATCCTACAAAAAAAACAATGGCTGTCTTGGATTGATGTATGTAGTGCAACATCAGCTGTCTCCATGCCTCTCATCTTCTGGAATCATCTTTTTATTGTTGTTTTAAAATTAACTAGATGGAGCCCGGCTACCACCATGGACCGCTCTGACAGGGAGCACAATAGAGGCTCCTGGACAGAGCTGGAAAAAAATATAGAACAAAATTTTAACTCACAAAAAAAGACCAGGCTTACTGGTCTGACAGAAACTGCAGAAACCCCAAGAGTATGGCCCCCAGACACCCTTTTAACTCAATATTGAAGTCACTCCCAAGGTTCAACCTTCAGCCAAAGATTAGACAGGCCCAAAAAACAAAATGAGACTAAATGGGCACATGAGCCCAGGGGCAAGGATGAAAATATAGGAAAGGGCAGGAAAGCTGGTAATGGAAATCCAAGGTCGAGAAGGGGAAAGTGTTGATATGTTGTGGGGTTGGCAACCAATGTCACAAAACAGTATGTGTATTAATTGTTTAATGAGAAACTAGTTTGCTCTGTAAACCTTCATCTAAAGTACAATTAAGAAAAATTTAGCTTAAACCTCCATAAACCTCCATACCACCAAAAAAAAAAAAAAATTCAACTCATGGTTCCATATAGGACAGGGTAGAACTGCCCCCATAGGGTTTCCAAAGAGCTGCTGGTGGATTTGAACTGCCAGCCTTTTGGTTAGCAGCTGAGCTCTTAACCACTGCACCACCAGGGCTCCCTCCATACCACATGGGGTAGGAAATGCAGTATCTCTAGTATCCCTCCCCCAGCCCATACTTCAAGATGATCCTTGTCAGGGTTAAGTTCAGCATATTCACCTCATACTATTATGTCCTGCCCCTGCTGAATTATCTCTATTTCTCTGAACCTTGCAGCTCTTGTTCACTCTCATTCCAGCTAGACCAGAAAATATACTACTCAAAAACAGGAGTCCTTTCTGTCCTGCTCCCCACTCAACTCCCAGTGGCTAGAATACCACCTGTCATGTAGTAGTCACAAAATCCTTGCTTTTTCTTATTCAAAGCAATTCAGTCATTTCTTTTTTCTCTTCTCACCTCCTAGACCATGTCCTGGGCCACATCTTTTCACACTCAGGTGGTTCTTCAAAGTGACTTATTGAAACAACAGATTCTTCCTATGAGGAATTCAATCACCAGAATTTTCTCCCCACTACTTGCATATGATATGTTTAAAACTTAAGTAAAGTGGGCTGATATATCAGAAATTAAATTTTACTTCTTCAGCGGAAGAAGCTGTCAGTCACACTCGGTCTAGTAAGAGAAAGAAAGTCACCCTGGAGCAGATGTTGAAAGACCCATTTTAGAAAACAGGCCTACCCATCTCTGCATGGTAATCAGAGCTCTCAGCACAAGTCAGAGCAGAAGGATCAGAGCCAGGGGCCGCCAGGGCAGGAAGCAGTGGTATGGTAAATTTTAACAACCAGCATTCTCAGTTCAGGTATATATGCCAGTTTATCTTTTTGTTTACATTAATTAATGAGTAAGAGAAAAATGAAACAACAGAGATGTATGTTGGAATTTCACTCATTTATCAATGATGTGAGTGATTTCTTTGCTGAACAAGATAATAGTTTCTAAATACAAAAAGAATATTTTCCCAATTTTGTGTGCTATTCACAATGCAAAAGCTACAAGCACTTTTTGGTTTAATCTGCATTATTAACACTTTCTCCACCACTTTCTTAAGTCTAGACCAGAGTCAGCAAACTATAGCTCTCAGGTGAAATCCATCCTGATACCTGTTTTTGTAAATAATGTTTTATTGGGATATAGCCATGCTCGTGTGTTTTAAGTACTGTTCATGGCTGCTTGTGCACCACAATGGCAGAGTCAAGTGGCTGTTGCAGAGACCATATGGTCTGCAAAGCCTGAAATATTTACTATCTGGCCCTTTCTAGAAAAAGTTTGTCAACCCATTCTGTACTCTCAATTTCTGATACCCTTGAACCCCCTCCCCCAGCATTAACACGCCCTCTGGCTGATAAAAGTCCTTGTTGTTCCCACCAACACGGCTACTAACCCCCTCCATTGTTTTTCTGTTCTCTTTTCCCCCATAAACCTTTCATTTTCTATTTTAACTAAAAGTTGAGAAATTGGATTAGATAACTAAGTATTTCATGGTAAGTTTTAACTATTATATTCATTCCTCCTGCTTTTAAAAGAGGACCTTACCAAAGGAAAAAAAAAATCTTATTGGAATGCTATCTGAAGAACATTAATATGTTTATAGCTCCACCAACCATGTTGTCTTCTCAGTCTCTATCACAGGCTTTTCAGAGAAGAAAAATAAAGTGGACAGGCAGGCAGCCAGAGCCACCCATACCTCTTGGGACTCCTTTCTGAAAGGAAGTCATTTTCCATCAATTCTCTGTAAAAGGAGTAAGAGAGTTGGCTGGACTTAGTCACTGATTGAAATTAAATTTGTTGCATCCCCATACCTCGTTTTCTTAAGGCTTCTCCTACTTCTATGTATATACCTCTAATTTCTAAGTAAAGATTTTAGTAGAGATATTCAGATATTTTATATTTTTTATAAAGTCTTTGATAAATGTGTCTATCTCTCGAACGTCTACAATTTAATGGTTCCATTTAGAAATTTAAGTTATGTTGTGTATTTTATATTACTCATAACTGTGTTAATTTTTTTAAAGAATGCTGTTTATTGTAGACAATTTTAAAACACAGATAAAAAGAAAATTAAAACACTCACTACCCAGAAATAATCACCATGAAAATATATGCTTATAGTCTTTTGTCCGTACAAACACACAGATAGATAGACAGACAGGCAGACAGATACACACACACAATCCAAAAACCAAACCAGATGCGTTGGAGTCTATTCTGACTCATGGCGACCCCACGCGTGTCAGGCTAGAATTATGCTCCATAAGGTTTTCTAAAGTAGATCCCCAGGCCGTTCTTTCAAGGCACTTCTGGGTGGACTCAAATAGCCAATCTTTTGGTTAGCAGCCAAGCACGTTAACCGTTTGCGCCACCCAGGGACTTCTCTATATACACACACACACATATACATGTCATAATATATACTATTTTAAACACTACTGCTTTCACTTAACCATAAAAGCGAAGATCTTTCTGTTATTATATATTCTTCTATAGTACTATTTCTATTGGTTACATAGTGTTTGATTATATAGCTAGACCATGAGGAATTTAACAAATAGCTTTATATATGTTAGTCTAAGTTTTAAACTATAATTAGCAACACTGCGATAAACATCCTGGGCACCATCCGTAACTATTAAAGTAAATTCCTTTCTTGGTCAAGAAATACATGTATCTTTTGATACAAATTCACTTTTGATAAATTGCCAACTTGCCCTCCCAAAATATGATATTCTGATAATGCCCACTGCCATCAAGTCGATTCCAACTTATAGCAACCATAGACAGAGTAGAACTGCCACATAGGGTTTCCAAAGCTATAAGTCTTTACAGGAGCCAACTGTCACATCTTTCTCCCATGAGGCAGCTGGTGGGTTCCAACTGCTCACCCTTCAGTTAGCAGTCTGGTGCTTAACCATAGCGCCACCAGGATAGTACCATATTTCAAGCAAATAATGCATGCATTATACATTTTTGCCAACTATGCCATCCTCCACCCCGTGTTATTTTCATAAGAGACTACGTCCCACATTGTGTGTGTGTGCTATTTAGAAAAATATGGTAATGGTCTCTGGGGTGGAATGATGAGTGGGTGAAATTGTCTTTTTTATTATTTATCTATATTTTCTTTGTTTTCTACAATGAGTTAAAATACCCAGGATATTTCAGAAACATCTCTCCCTCTTTCTCTGTCTAGATTGGTAGATAAATAGATATAATAAATTATAGGCTTGTGGAATATATGATTTTATTAGTTATAAAACCATTAAAAATTTTTTTAACTGCAAGTATTCTCTTTCATGGTATTCAGCCATTCAAAAACAAATGGTCTATTCTGTGTATGTGTTTAAAAGTATCAAAATCGTATAGCAGACTGCTGTCTTTAACCTGCACATGAGTGTCTTTCTCTGTAACATAAATGAGATAGTTTTCCTTTCTACCAATAAATACAATGTTATGAATATACTCTCAAGTGTTTCATGCCTTATTTCATTACCAGCAGTAACAACCTACTTCTGGCCACCTTCTTAATGACAATTTTCATTATGGAGATAAGAAAAGACATTACATTTGGAAACTCAGCATCTCAGGTATAATTCCTTGGTGAATATTTCCATCAGTTTCTCTCATTTTCCTGTTCAACATTAATCAACTCTTTCCCGATAAATATGCTATGTTTCATTTAGAGATAATGTTTAAAGTTAATCAACTGCCTAGATCATTGTTGCGCTTTCAGGAACCATTTAGGTATACACTATGGAACAGTAATATTAAAGCTATAAACGTACTTCTTAATGAATTTACAGCAACATTTCATTAATTTAGATATCTTTGATACAAAGGAAGTGCAGCAATAGAAAGACCCCTACATTCCATTAAAGCATTCTATGAGAATACTCGCACCCAAAAAGAGGTTTTCTGAGCACAGTTTGAAGAAGTTAAGGAAGATGAGGTCATCTTGAGTGGGCTTAGGTTATTTGGTTGCAACTTCCCAAGCTACACAGAGTGGTTCCAGTTTGATCATTTTCAATAAATATCTAGACCTTTCCTACTATAGAAAATTTAAAGCAGTATCATTGATTTTCCCACTTAGGGACAGTTTCTGGCCTCAACCTGACTTTAGAATCCATCTCACCTTTCCTATTTGTCAGGTCAGAATGGTACAGATGTCCCACAGTGGGTATCAGACAGACTCTTGAAGGAGGTCCTATGGTATGAAAACTGAAATTCAAGAGAACAGAGATGTGAAGCATCAGTGTGCTGCCTGCATTGTTCATTCAACAAATATTGACTGAAGCACTACTAAGTGCCAGGCACTATGCTGTGTGCTGAGTAATGCTCCCTCTTGTTCCTTGCAGACTGTAACTGCTGGCTTACTTCATTCTCTCCAACATTACAATTATCTTTTAAATATCCCCCTGGATAACCCTTTGAATAACTTCACTTCTCAGTTCCTTGATTTGGTTTTCCCTAATGCAGAGCCCAGGTCAAGTTCTTGGACACAGGTAGTTTATTTGACAGAAAGTTCCCAGAAACAGCAGTTAGAGAGCAGGAAGAGTGGTGGAGAGAAGGCATAGGTTTTGGATTAGTTACCACAACAGGCAATAGGGACTCAATCTCACTGGAGACCGTCTGAGGAACCATGTAGAATGTACCTCAGAACTTCTGGGGCATTTATCCATCAACTCTTGTTCCCAACTGCTTTAAATTTGTTGCCAGATACACAAACTCCTCCATGCTTCCAGTCCACCTTGCATGGACCGAGAGAGCTCTCAGGGTTTCAGAGAAAGCCCTGAAGCAGAAAGGCAGGGACAAGCAGGTGCTTGTGGTGGGACGGTGTCAACAAGTACAGGCACTGTTTACCACAGCTGCTGCTGAAATCAGAGGCAAGCCACAGGAATGCAACCCAGGGCATGAACACCCTCAGCTACAACCTCCTTTCTGCCAGTGAACTTATGCCCTACCTATCTCAGATGTATATGCACTGTCATTGTCAAACTCTAGCTTTGTCATTATTCCTTCCCAACTGGCAATTTTAAGAATTTCTTCACCCAACTATTGTCTCCCACATTTCCAACTTAATCTTCCTAGTACTCCAATGTAAACAGTGCTTCAAAAACCAAAAACCAAAACCACTGCTGTTGAGTCAATTCCAACTCATAGTGACTCCATAGGGTTTCCCAGGATGTAAATCTCTATGGAAACAGACTGCCACATCTTCCTCCTGCTGAGAGACTGGTGGTTTTGAACTTCCGCTTTCAATTTGCAGTGGATCGCTTTAACCGCTGCACCACCAGGGCTCCTTAAACAATCCTTACACCTTATTATATCCTATAATCCATTGATCCTACCAACATTTCATCGCTCTTCACTCCCTTCATGTCCTCACTCATTTCCTTTCACAGCTTAAATTCCACAGTCAATCATTAAACTCATTCCCTTGCACATATTCTCCAACTCTCTTGCCTCTCTCTCACCTTGTCATTCTCTCCTGGAAAAGTCCTAATACTAGGTAAGTCCATCTCACCATTCACTCTGTGCCTGTATCCTTGTAGCTCAATGAATCTGGAGAAGAACAAAGTACCACACTGACAGATTTGACTTTAAATTGATGGTCATTTTGCTCAAGTTGGCCCTTAATGCTGCCCAACAATCATGACGTATTTCCCTAGTTCATTCAAACGCCCAACCTATGTGACTATTTCCTATATTCTACTCTCCTCAAACCTCCAAAAACTTCTCCATTCTCATTTTCAGCTGATGGTCTTGCTTCCTATAGCTCCAAGTAAATAGAAGTAAATGGAAGGGAACTCCCACAGGCTTCCACCAAAACATCTACCTACCTAATATATATTTGCCTATACACTCTAACTTCTTCTCCTGTTAATATGGATGAATGCCCATATGCCTACCCAAGGCCAATGTTTCAACTTATCTACCAGATCAAATGAACTTTTTCCTGCTCACTGACATCGCTCCAACAAACATCCCCTCTTTTTCCTTTTTAAATGTTTCTCTCTCTGCTGAACCTTTCCCATAAAACATGTTAACATTGCTACCATCTTAAAAAAATATTAATGATAAACCCTCTCACTAACTTACTACCACTCTGGCCTACCACTCCATTACACCCCTTCTCTTTACAATAAAACTCCTAGTTTGGAGTTGTCTGTATTCACTGTTTCTAACTTATCTGCACCCATTCTCTTCTGAATCAACTTCAAGCAGCCCCACACAAACTGCTGTTGTCAAGGACAAATATGAATTTCTGATTGTTTTTTTCAAATATTCACTCCTCACATTTTTTGCTCATCAACAGCATTTGACATGGATTATCATTCACCCCTTCGAGAAATATTTTTATCACTTGGCTTCCAAGACAACACACTTGGTTGGTTTTCCTCAATGATCACTCCTTTCTATCCATCTCCCTGGTTTCTAAACACTGGAGAGCCTCAGGACTCAATTTTTTGGACTTCTTTTCTATATATTTTAAACTCGTTATTTTTCTCAGCAGTATCATCCAGTATTTATAGCTTTAAATACCAACTATATGCTCCCGTAACCAACTAGTTGCCATCAAGTCAAATTTGGCTCATGGCAACCCCAGGAGTGTGAGAGTAGAACTGTGTTCCACAGGGTTTTCAATTGATGATTTTTTTTGGTAGTAGATTTCCAGGCTTTTCTTCCAAGGAGGAGCCTCTGGGTAGACTGAAGCCACCAAGTCAAGTGCATTAACTGTTCGCACTACTTAGAGACTCTCAATTATATGCTAATCAGTCCAAAATTTATATGTCTCACTCAGACCTCTCCTCTGAATTTTTTTAATTAGCTGTATTGAGGTACAATTTACATTCATTACATGATCATCAATTTGAAAAATGCAATCTGATGAGTTTTGACAAATGAATACAGTCATGTCACCAACACAATAATCAAGATACAGAATATTTTCGTCACCCGAAAAGCTTTCTCTTGACCCTTCCCCCAAATCTCAGCCCTGGAGGTCACCAATCTGCTGTCTGCCATTATAGTTTTGTCTTTTCTAGAAATTTTTATACATGAGTAATACATTGTGTAGTATTTTATGGGTGGTTGTTTTCCCTCAGCATAATGACTTTTAAAATTCATCCACATTATTGCATGTGTTAGTGGTTCTTTCCTTTTTATTGCTGAGTAGGATTCCATGTATGGCTATACAAGAATTTGTTCCCCCAGTCCCAGTGGACTAACATTTGGGTTCTTTCCAGTTTTGGTCTATTATGAATAAAGTGACTTTAAATATTCACATGCCAGTCTTTATATGGACACCGCACTGTGGTGTTAATGGTGGTGCAACAGCTAAGCACTCAGCTGCTAACCAAAGAGTTAGTAGTTCAAACCCACCCAGTGGAAGAATGACCTGGCAATCTGCTCCAGTAAAGATTACAGCCTGGAAAACCCTATGGGGCACACTCTGTCACATGGGGTTGCTATGAGTCAAAAAGTGACTAGATGGCACCACCAACAAAAACAATAACTAATGATACTGAGCATCATTTCATGCACTTATTTGCCATTCATATAATTTATTTGGTGAAGTGTCTACAAATTTTTCACCTATTTTTGTTATCAGATATTTTGATCCTTATTATTGAATTGTAAGAGCTATTTTTAAATTATGGATACAAACCCTTTATCAGGTATATGTTTTGCAAATATTTTATCTGCATCTGTAGCTTGCTATTTCATTTTCATAAGAGTGCATTTTGAAGAGCAAACATTTTTAATTTTGATGAACTCTTTTCTTACCATTTTTTTTTTTTCTTGTGGTTCGTACATGTTGTGTCCTAAGAAGTATTTGTCTAAATCAAGGGGCAGGGCAATGTGTTTCTTGTATACATGGTCTTTCTGGCTTTAGGTTTATAGTTGTCCCAAAAATAATTGATTAGGTGCCAACCTGTCCTGTGATTGGTCTATTTTACATACTTTGTAGGGACCGGACAATTTACTATGCAAATCAAGTGTGTAAAACCCTTTCGGGGTTTGATCGATTACTATTCAAATTAGGTGACTGTAGCCTACTGAGGGCATAGGTCAATTGATGGTCTTGGTGGGAGCAGTAGGCTTATAAAACAGCCAATCCCACAGAGGTTGAGGGGGACCTCACTACTATAATGAAGAGCCTGGTATGGAGCACCTTCTTTGAACCCGTGGTCCCTGCGCTGAGAACTTCATAGACACAGGACAGAGAAAGCTGTAACACCGAAGATGGCGAGAAATGATGGCAAGGGTGGCGGAGCCTAGTGGCAGAGAATCAACGGCAGTAGTACAAGTGGGGGGAATGAGGAGACTGGCACAAGGCAGCTGCAGTGGGCTTGCTGACCCATGGAGAAAGAGAGAGCGGAGCACCTTCGAGCAGAAGGCTCGCTGGTAAAGTGGGATGCCCTGGGCACTTGACAGTGAAGCTAAAGAGCTGCAACGCTTGCCCAAGCAGGTCAGAGACCAAGGGAAGCCCTGCTTGTAGACACAGCCAAGAAAAGGGCCACCTGCCTGCAGACACAGCCAAAAAGAAGCTGAGAGATGTCTTAGTTGGAAGCTATTCTGACTGAAGAACTATATCCTGTCTCCTGAGCTGTATCTGTTACTTCCAAGTTAATACTGATCCTGAGTTGCAGCCTGTTACTTCTGTAATAAACATAATTGTGAGTATGGTCTTTGAATTGTGTGGCCATTGGAATGAATTATCAAACCCAGCAGAGAAGTAGAGAGTACGGTAGGGAGGAAGGCTGGTGTCAGAAATGGTGAAAAAAGTTGGAGAGTGGAAGCATGTCTGATTTCCACCTCAAGGGAATCCACTTTTTGCTGATGTTAATCTTCATCCCTCCTCCAGAAATTAGGCAACTTCTGACACTAGTGGATTACACAAGGCTACAAAGGTAGCGTATGTTTTCCCCTAGAAGTTTTATAATTTTAGCACTTACATTTAGGCATATGATTCATCTGAAGTTAATTATTGCTATCTGGTGTGAGGTAAGAGTTAAGGTTCATGTAGCTATTTGATTGTTCCAAAAGCATCTATTAAAAAGATTATCCTTTCTTTCATTGAATTAATTTGAAAATTTTGTCAAAAATCAATTAACCATAAAAGTATAGATCTATTTTGGAACTTTCTATTTGTTTCCATTTTTCTATGTATCTATGCTTATGACAATACCGCGGTGTTTGATTACTGCAGCTAGAGTCCTCCAATTTTTTTTTTTTCTTCTTCTTCTTCTTTTTTAAAAAAAAATTTTTGGCTATTTTAGAGCTTTTGGATTAGCATATAGAATCTAGACTCCATTTGTCAATTTTTATTTTAAAAAGCTGCTGAAATTTTGATATAGACTACATTGAATCTATAGATCAATTTAGAGAGACATGACATTTTAGTAGGACCCAGAAGAAACCCACATTAAATATAAAGACAGATAGATTAAAAGTAAAGGGATGAGAGGTTTAGGGTCATGGTTTCATGGGACCTCCTAGTTAATTGGCCTAATATCATGTTTAGTGCTTCTGTTTTACCTTCTAGGTCATTGTGTAGTACCTGGGGTCTTAAATGTTTGCACGCGGCCATATAAGGCACAACAGTTGGTATCTATTCACCTGAAGCAACAGAGGAAGAAGAAGAGTCAGAAATAGGAGAAGGAAATGGAATATGTGGGCAATTGCCTCTATGAACAACTGCTTCCTTTGTCATGAGACCATGAGAACTAAATGGTGCCTGGCTATCATTACTGAACATTTTGATGCAAGATTCTAAAGAAGAATCCTGGTCAATAGGGGGGAAATGAAGAACAGACCTTCAAATTCTCATGGAATACAGACTTTACGAAGACATAAAAGCTAGATGAACCCCTGAAACTACTGCCCTGAGACAATCTTTTAATCTTAAACCTTAAACCAAAAATATCCTCTGAAGTCTTCTTAAAACCAAACAATAGTTTAGCTTAACTAGTAAAGAATGGTGGCACAATGGATAAGAGCTTGGCTGCTAATCAAAAAGTCAGCAGATCAAATCCACCAGGCACTCCTTGGAAACCCTATGGGGCAGTTCTACTCTGTACTATAGAGTCTGTATGAGTCAGAATTCAATAGACAGCAATGGAGGTTTAGGAGTAAAGAATGTCTGCCTTCAAAGATTAGACTGGACTATAAAAAAAAAATGATACTTGTGAAGAGTGTGCTTCTTAGCTCAAGTAGATACATGAGACCAAATGGGCAGCTCCTGTCCAGAGGTAAGGTGAGAAGACAGAAAGGGACAGAAGCTAGCTGAATGGACATGGAAAACACAGGGTGGAAAATACGGGGTGTGCCATCATGTTATAGAGAGAGCAACTAGGTCACATAACACTGTGTGTATAAATTTTTGCATGAGAAACAAAATTGACCTGTAAACTTCCACTTAAACCACAATAAAAATTAAAAAAAGAATGTTTGCCTTGAGCAGTATGATCTTTTAAGATCCATCTACATGGGATCAAGCTGACAATAACAACTCAAAAGATTATGGGAAACTTAGGGGGCAGTGAGTTTAAGTTAATGGGGGACGAGCAACTCAGAAAAGGTGAGAATGGTTGCACAACTCAAGGAATGTAATCAATGTCATTGAATTGTACAAGTAGAAATTGTCAAATTGGTGTATGTTCTGTTACGTATATTCTCAACAAGAGCAGCAAAAATAAAATAAATCATAAAGAAAAAAAAAGTAAAGGGATGGGGAAAGATGTCACCATGCTAACATTAATCAAATATTTGTAGAGTACTACATTCAACGACAGCAGAATACACATTCTTCTCAAGCTCGTGTAGAAGATTCACAAAGATAGACCATGTTCTAGGCCACTGAAGACACCTGAACAAAATTTTAAAACTAGAGATCATACAAAGTATGCTTCCAGACCACAATGGAATTAAACTAGAAATTGATAAGAGAAAGATACTAGGAAAACTCAAAATATTTAAAGATTAAACAATACACACATAAATAATACAAGGGCTAATGAAGTCTCAAGAAAAATCTACAAATATTTTTAACTACCGGTAAATGAAAATACAACTTTTCAAAATTTGTGGAATGTAGTGAACGCAGTACTTAGAGGGAAATTAATAACATGTAATGCATATATTGGAAAAGGAAAAAGATCTAAAATCAATATTATGAGCTTCAGTCTTAACAAACTAGAGAAATAAGAGCAATATAAGCCTAATGCAAGCAGAGGAAAACAAATAATAAAAGGAAGAACAGAAATCAATGAAATTAAAAACAGGAAATCAATAGAGAAAATCAATGAAACCCAAGGCTGATTCTTTGAAAAGGTCTATAAAATTGATAAGGCTGTAGCCAGGGTAACCAAGAATAACAGAAAGAAGACACAAATTACTAGTATCAGAAGTGAAAGAGGAGCCATCACTATTGATCCCATGGACATTACAAGGATTGGAAAGGAATATTATGAACAACTCCATGCCCACAAATTTGATAACTTAGATGAAATGAACCCATTCCTTGAGAGACACAACCTACCAACACTCATGCTAGCAGTAGATCTGAATATAAGCATATTCATAAAAGAAATTGAGTCAATAATTAATAACCTCACAAAAGAGAAAGCACCTGTTCCAAATGTTTCACTTGTAAATTCTATCAAACATTTAAGAAAGAAAGAGTTTCTCTACAATCTCTTCTAGAAAACAGAAGCAGAGGGAATACTTCCGAACCCATTCTTTGAGATCAGCACTAACCTAACACCAAAATGAGAAAAAGACATTACAAGAAACAAAAACTACAGATCAATATCTCTCATGAACACAGATGCAAAAATTCTCAAAAAATATTAGCAAATCAAATTCAACAATGTATAAAAATAGTAATTATATACCAAAACCAAGATGTCAATATCAGGGAAACCATGTGTGAGTCTGGGGTGTAGGAGTGGGATAGGTACATGAGTCTCTATTATCTGCTCATCTACCCTGCAAATCTAAAACTATACAAAAAATAAAGTCTATTAATTATATTTTTTTAAATCCATTCAAATCTCAGTGGTTTTCAATAAAATTTATTTCTGCTAAAGCAAGTCAAATGGCCAAACCTAATGCTAGTGGACTGGGGAGATTCACCCTGCCCAGCAGAGAGGGGGAGAGGAGGTGAATATTTGCTGAACAATCTACCGCAGCCTTCTAATTGGTTTTCCTATTCTTTGTCGTCACCTTTTTCTATTGCTACTCAACAAAGCATCAGAATGACCCTTTTCAAACATGCTCCCCCTATTTAAAAACTTCTCACTCAGAGTACATACATTGGTCTACAAAGTCTTAATACACCTCCTGGTCACCTCTGGATTTCATTTTCTACTATTTCCCTCTTGCTCTCTCAGACTCAGCAACATGGGCCTCCTTGCTTACCTGGAACACGCCAAGCAAGTCCACATCTCAGGGCCTTTGTACTTGTGATTCCCTCTATCTGGATGCTTTTCCCCCAGGAGTTTCTCACCCCTTTGAGGTTTTACATCAAATATCACCTTCTCTGTCAGTCTTCCCAGATCACTCTACAGTAGCCTCCGACTTATGATTTATTCAAGTTATGACGAACTTTGTTTACAACTGTCAGTGTATCTGAAACATTGCATCTTTCTGGGAGGAAGTTAACAGGAAAATGCATACAGAGGATATGGAAAAAAATGCTGAGTTATGTGAACATGCTCCAAGCACTTAATCAGGATAATATTATAGAAGACAGGTGGAAAAATTAACCAAATGGCAAGAACACTGAATTTACAGCTTGATTATCACCAATGTGGAACAGCTCATAGATCAAAAAGAAGTGGAACTGATGAATAAGGACTTAATGGATTTTGAAGAGGAAATAAATGTAAAGAAGAAAAAAATGAGGAAGAAAAAGAGCAGAAGTTGTCAAGAAATTTTACAGTGAGAGGAAGAAACAGAAAATTACCAAATAGGTAGTATCCATTGCCATTGAGTAGATTCTGACTCATAGCAACCCTATAGGACAGGGTCGAACTGCCCCATAGGATTTCCAAGGACTGCCTGGTAGATTCAAACTGCCGAACTTTTGGTTAGCAGCCATAGCTCTTAACCACTATGGCACCAGGGTTTCCTGACAGATAGTAGACACACGTTAATATTGGTGAAGAGAAAGGCAATACGCAATATGGGAGAAGTCAGCACAACATAACCACAGCAAGAGAAGACACTCAGAGGAATGCAGAAATAAAGGACAGCTACAGTAACTACTATAGCACAGACAATCCTGTAGCAATAATGTTAACAAACAGTAATTTACAAATGGTTACACAGACAGATATACCAAGAGGTAAGGGAGGGTATAAGGAAGTACATCCACTGGCAGATATAGGTTTAGTGTTGGAAATTTCTAGATACATGACTCTATGTGCTCCTTATATATTAATATAGACAACAGAGCACATAAGTGGCACAGTCAGGGAAACCTCTCAGACATAACTAAACACCTCGTGGCATGAAGTTCCCAGGTTCAAAAGTAAAGGGCCATAGACTTGGGGGACATCTACATCAATTGGCACAACAAAGTTCTTAAAGACAATATTCTACATCCTACTTTGGTGAGTAGTGTCTGGGGTCTTAAAAGCTTGAGAGCAGCTATCTAAGATAAAACTATTGGTCTCTTCCAGTCCAGAGAAAAGGTGAGTGAAAAACCAAAGATTCAAGGGAGCAATTAATCAAAAGGACTAATAGACCACATGAACCTCAGCCTACATGACTCCAAGATCAGAACTAGATGATGCCCAGCTACCACTACCAACCACTCTGACTAAGATTACAACAGAGGGTCTTTGACAGAGCAGGAGAAAAAGGTAGAACAAAGGATCAAACTCACAAAAAAAGACCTGACTTATTGATCTGACAGTGAATGGAGGAACCGCCAAGACTACCGTCCTAAGAACTGCATTCCTGGAGATCACCTTTCAGCCAAATAAAAGATAAGCCTGTAAAAAAAAAAAAAAAAAAAATGGTAACACCTGAGAGGAACATGCTCCTTAGAACAATCATTATGAGATCAAAGGGCAATATTTTCCCAAAAACAAAGTTGAGAAGGCACAAAGGGCAATATTTTCCCAAAAACAAAAGTTGAGAAGGCACGACGACAGGGTAGAAAATCAGGACAAAAGGAAATGGGAAACCCAGGGAGGAAACGGGGAGAGTGCTGACACATTGTGGGGAATGGAGCCAAGGCCATAAAACGCTTTATGTACAAGCTATCGAATAGGAATTTAATTTGCTCTATAAACTTTCACCTAGTGCACAATAAAAAAAAAAATTTTTATTACACCGGAGTTTTCCTAAACTAAATGAGGGGCTTCAATTGCTTGAAAACACAGACCTAAATACTGATCGCTTCACTAAAGTCAACAGGCAGATTCGGGAAGCAGTGAGATGTTACAGCAAAATAGATGAATTAAAAAAGAAAAGAACCATGCCAACAGTTCTCGCTAATTTTCTGACTAGAAACAACATCCCCATCCCCAGGGATAATCCAGATGATCCAAAACCTTCCACAAGTGGAATTATTACAACAACTGACAAAATGCCAACATTGACCAACTCTTCTTCATCATTGGAGCAAATTTTTATAATTTGTGTATTTTTATGTATGTATACATGTATTAAAATATATCCATAAGTTTATATGTAATGTTTCTAATGCCCAAAGACAAATAAAGATTGGGTTTATAAAGATACTGATAATAATGAAAACTAAAAAAAAAAAAAAAAGTTTCTACTTAGGTCAGAACCAACTTATGACAGTCATCAGAATGGAATCCCCTCATCAGTCAGTGACTACCTTATAATTGCAAACTCTTCACTACTCACTAGCCATCTTCCTTGTATTATTTTTTTCCACAGTGCTTATCATACTTATTTAATGTTTGTTGCCTGTCATCTCCCACTAAAATGTGAGCTCAAGACTGGTAGGTAATTTTCGTATGTTTTATTCACTGCTATATCCCTTGGAATGAGTCGGAATCAACTCGACGGCACTGGGTTTGGTTTTTTTGGTTTGGATATCCTTTGGAATAGTAGCTTGTTCATAATAACCCAAAAAACCAAACCCATTGACATCGAATCAATTCCCACTCATAATGACCCTATATGACAGAGTAGAACTGCCCTGTAGGGTTTCCAAGGCTGTAGTCTTTATGGAAGCAGATTGCCATATCTTTCTCCGAGGAGTGGCTGATAGGTTCAAACTGCTGATGTTTCGGTTAGCAGTAGCTCACCTTAACTATTTCAACACCAGGGCTCCTTTTGCTCATAATATTCACTCAACAAATATTTATTGAATGAGCAATAAGGTAAATAAAAGGGTCACTGAATCATCAAAAAAAAATAAATTTTTTCAATGGTGGAGCCAGTCATACTACTAGGACAAGTCTAAGTTTCCAGCTACATCTATCCCAGAGATGATATCTACAATGACAAAGAAGTTCAAAAGTTCCAGTGTATATTCAAAAACCTTAGTAAGAAACAATATATTCAAAGAGCCTACTACAAATTTAAAGCTTGTAAAAACAGGAATTACACAATCTGGAAACCTCTAGAAAGGATACACGTTAGGACATTTGGTCATTTAGGGGAGGTCTACCCCTATCCTGTGTGTGTATATACATATGACCTGTGTGTGTATATACATATTAAAATTAAAGAAAATTCTGTCTCATGGTCTTTTGGGGAAGTCTATAGACAGTAAACTGTAAGAATCAATGAAATGAGGTAAATAAAAGTGGTCTGTGAAATTTAAAGGAAATAAAGCTTAAAAAATATAAGTATCATAATGAAAAAGTTATTGCTGAAAGTTAGTCACGGGGCTGGGTTTACCATGGCTTCTGTGCTTTCAGGGTGATAACAGCTTTGGTCCCATTAAGAAGACACATGGATTACTTTAGTCTCCCCTGCAGATGGGAGACAGGGAGTATGGGAGGGAAGGGAAGGCAGCTAAGTGACATAACTAATTAGTGGTGGAAAAGTTCTGGTCTAAAAGTCCTCATAAGGTCTCTAAGCCAATAGTTTGTCTACTTCAATGAGCAAAGGAATCACCAGGTTCTTGTTACAGATTCCTGACCCACCTCCAGAAATTCTGATCCTATAGGTGTGGGCTATAGTCCAGGAATCTGTATTTAACAAGCACCACAGGCAGTTTCAGGAGTCCCTGGGTAATGCAAACAGTTAAGTGCTCGGCTACTAACCAAAAGGTTGGCAGTTAAAATCCACCAAGAGGTGCCTTGGAAGAAAGGCCCAGTGATCTACTTCTGAAAGGTCACAGCCTTGAAATCTCAATGGAGCAGCTCTTACACACATGGGGTCGCCATGAGTTGGAATCGACTTGATGGCAAATCGTTCAAGGCAGCTGTAATATTGTCAATGGACAATGAGGCTTTGGAAAGCAGTGCTCCAGGCTAAAATAGCTCTCGCTGATCTTCCTGTTTTCCAACTTCAGGTTCATTCTCAATAATGACCAGAAGGTGGCACGCATAATACCTAACTTACAAAAATACATAAACGAATATACTCATAAATTAAAGAGTTATATTATCCAGCATATGTGCCTTTAGTTCACAATGGAGACAAAAGACAAATAAAAGCTAGAGGGCAATAAGCAAAGAGAAAGGCAGCGCACACTGCAACTACTATCAGACCAGCACCACCAACAACACCACCACATGAGGAAACACATGTCCTGAGAAATCTTTTGCATTATGAAATTTTAGCATGTGAAAGCACTGGCTTGCAGATTATTCTAGATTTTTTTTAGGTGTTTGTTGTTTGTCTAGTTGTTTGCTTGCTTTTTAAATATCTTTTTTTTTTTTTTTTATAGCCTACTGAGGGTGTTCTTTGAGAAAGACAGTGAAAGGAGCCTCTCTAAAGTCTCAAGGAATTTTATCTCTATAATTCATGTGACGTAAAAAAAAAAAATTTTTTTTAATCTCTCTGGGATGGAGCATGAGCATTGACATTTGTAAATGTCCTCCCAGGTGATCCTGACATGTAGCCAAAATTGAGACTCACTGCTTCAAGCTCACATAGCACTATACTATAATGCTTTATTTTGTCTGCATTGCTTTGCTGAATCTGTTTATTCATCTCCACCTATCACAGGATTCTAAGCTTCCTGAAGTCAGGAACCAAATCCTAGTCATCTTTTGTTTCCCTATAGTGCCCACAACAGGTGTCTATGCTTAGGAAGGGATTGGTAAAACTTTGTGGAGTAAATGATGAGGATATCAGTATAGAGGACTCGAATCTCAGCAACCACAAATGAGTTCAGCCAAAGGAACATCTCAAAAAACTCTGAATCACAGGATGAAGCCAGACACTATATACAGCTGTTTAAAAAATAGTAACCAGGAACAAGTCTTAGCTTCCAGACTAAGACAAACTAGGAAGAAGGACTTGGTGATCTGCTTCTAAAAATATTGGCCAGTGAAAATCTTATGAAAAGCAGCTGAACATTGTCAGACATAATGCTGGAAAATGAGCCCCTCAGCTTGGAAGGAACTCAAAATATGACTGGGGAAGAGCTGTCTCCTCAAAGTAGAATGGACATTAATGACATAAATGGAGTAAAGCTTTCGGAATCTATATTTGCTGATGTTGCACAACTCAAAGTGAAAAGAAAAAGCTGTAAACATCCATTAATAATCAAATCATGGAATGTATAAAGAATGACCTTAGAAAAATTGTAGGCTGTCAAAAATGAAATGGAATGCTTGAATATAAATATCTTAGGTATTAATAAACTGAAATGGACTGGTATTGGCCATTTTGAATTGGACAATCACATGATCTGCTATGCCAGCAATGACAAATTGAACAAGAATGGCAGCACATTCATTCTCAAAAAGAACATTTCAAGATCCATCCAGAAGTACAACACCGTCAGTGATAGAATAATATCTTTATGCCTACACGGAAACCCAGTTAAGATAGCTATTATTCGAATTTATGAACCAACCACTAATGTCAAAGATAAAGAAACTGAAGATTTTTACCAACTTCTGCAGTCTGAAATTGATCAAACATGCAATCAAGACACATTGATAATTACTGGTATTTGAAATGGGAAAGTTCGAAACTAAGAAGAAGAATCAGTAGTTGGAAAATATGGCCTTAGTGGTATGACACCAGAGATCTAATGATAGAATTTTGCAAGACCAAGGACTTATTCTTCGGAAATATCTTTTTCAACAACATAAACAGCAACTATACACATGAATCTCACCGGGTGGAATACACAGAAATCAAATTAACTACATCTGTAAAATGAGATGATGATGAAGCTCAATATCATCAGTCAGAACAAGACCAGGAGCCACCTACAGAACAGACGATCAATTACCCATATGCAAGTTCAAGTTGAAGCTGAAGAAAATTAGCACAAGTTCACAAGAGCCAAAGTAAGACCTTGAGTATATCCCACCTGAATTTAGAAACAATCTCAAGAATACATTTGACTCATTGAATACTAATGACCCAAGACCAGACGAGTTGTGGGATGACAACAAGGACAAGAAAGAAAAGACCAAAATGGATGTCAAAAGAAACACTGAAACTTGCTCTTGAACATAGAGTAGTTAAAACAAATGGAAGAAATGATGAAGTAAAAGAGTTGAACCAAAGATTTCAAAGAGCAGCTCAAGAAGACAAAATAAAACATTATAATGAAATGTGCTGAAAGAACTGAAGAAAATATTCGAGCCTAGAGCTGCAATAATGAAGGATTCAATGGGCAAAATTTGAACGATGCAGGAAACGTCAAAAGAAGATGGAATGAATATACAGAGTCACTGTAACAAAAAGAATTAGTCAACATTCAACCATTTCAGGAGGTAGTATATGATCAAGAATCGAAGGTATTGAATGAAAAAGTCCAAGCCCCACTGAAGGCATTGGTGAAAAACAAGGCTCAAGAAATTGATGGAATAACAATTAAAATATTTCAACAAATGGATGCAATGCTGGAAGCGCTCACTCATCTATGCCAGGAAATTTGGAAGACAGCTACCTGACCAATCAACTGGAAGAGATCGATATTTGTGTCCATTCCAAAGAAAAATGACCCAACAGAATATGGAAATTATCCAATAATACCATTAATATCGCACTCGTGAAAAATTTTGATGTAGATAACTCAAAAAATGGTTGCAGCAGTACATCGACAGGGAAGTGCCAGAAATTCAAGCCAGATGCAGAAGAGGACATGGAACTAGAAATATCATTGCTGATATCAGATGGATCTTGGCTGAATCAGAGAATATCAGAAAGATGTTTATCTGTGTTTTGTTGACTATGCAAAGATATTCGGCTGTGTGGATCACAACAAATTATGGATAATATTGCAAAGAACGGGAATTCCAGAAAACTTAGTTGTACTCATGAGGAGCCTGTACCTAAAACAAGAGGCTGTCGTTTGAAAAGAACAAGGGGATATTGTGTGGTTTAAAATCAGGAAAGGTGTGCATCAGGGTTGTATCTTTCACCATACTTATTCAATCTGTATGCTGAGAAAATAATATGAAAAACCGGACTATATGAAGAAGAATAGGGCATCAGGGTTGGAGGAAGATTCATTAACAACCTGTGTTATGCAGATGACCACAGCCTTGCTTGCTGAACGTAAAGAGGACTTCAGGCACTTACCGATGAAGATCAGAGATCATAGACCTCAGTATGGATTACACCTCAATACAAAGAAAACAAAAATCCTCACCATTGGACCAATAAGCAACATCATGATAAACGGAGAACAGATTGAAGTTGTCAAGGATTTCATTTTACTGGGATCCATAATCAATGCCCATGGAAGCAGCAGTAAAGAAATCAAATAATATGTCGCATTGGGCAAATGTGCTGCAAAAGATCTCTTTAAAGTGCCGAAAAGCAAAGATGTCACCTTGAGGACTAAGGTGAGCCTGACCCAAGCCATGGTATTTTCAATTGCCTCATATGCATGGGAAAGCTGGATAATGAGTAAGAAAGATTGAATAAGAATTGACATATGTGAATTACAGTGTTGGCAAAGAAATATTGAATATACCATGGACTGCCAGAAGAATGAACAAACCTGTTTTGGAAGGCTTCTTAGGAGCAAGGATAGCGAGACATCGTCTCACATACATTGGCCATGTTACCAGGAGGGACCAGTTCCTGGAGAAGGTCATCATGGCTCGTAAAGTAGAGGATCAATGAAAAAGAGGAAGACCCTCAAGGAGATGGATTGACACAGTGACTTCAACAATGGGCCCAAGCATAGCAAAGACTGTGAAGATGGCACAGGTCTGGGCAGTGTTCTGTTCTGTTGTACATAGGGTTGCTATGAGTCGGAACCTAATCGAAGGCACCTAACAACAACAATGTTTATCATGCTCTTCCCCAATATCAGATAAGCCTCTTCATTGAAGGCTTTGAAGAAGCAACTGTTCAATCATCAGAGAACTACCTCCTCCTAGGTGGGAGGAAAGTAAAGAGCTAAAAACAGAAGGAACTGTCTGGGAAGACTGAAATGGAGGAACATTCTCAAATTGCTCTCCTCTTCCTGGTTTTTCCTGGTACTCCTGTGAAGTGGGGATGAAAACTGTGCCTCTGAAGAGCAAGCCACATGTAGTGATCAGCTATTTATAACTCATTGTATTGTAATTCCCTGTTGTTATCCTTTGACCCTGGTAAACTCTACAACATGGTCTCAGCTATGCTGCAGGGGATTCAGAGAAGGGGTGTGTGCTCACAGCTAGGCCTGACTGCTGAAGATGGAGATATAGACAAGTTCCCTGGGGCCAATGTGATAGTGGCAACAGTGACTGGTCAGATCATCCAGAGACACAGGGCAGAAGCCCTGGTGAAAGGTCCAGTTATATCCCTTCCCACACAGATTCTCACTCTAAGACAGGGAACAGAGGGGCCTCCAAATCTGCAAACGAAGTAACAGGAAATGGTCCAGGGTGCAGAAACAAAGCCATTCCCCCAGAACAATGGGGCAGGGTATCAGAAAATAGCCCGCAAGCTTCTTTAAAGTTGCCTTTCAGAAGCAGCTGGAGAAAACCAGCCCCAGGGACACGCACAGAACACCCACCTGTGACCGCTGTGTGACCTTCCACCAAGTGCAGTAAGCGCTGCAGCGGCAGCCAGGGAATCGAACCTGGGGAGTAAGAGACTCTGGACGTGCAACACCCCATAATAAGTCCTTCTACAAATCCCAGAGGCCTCCTGAAAAAGTGCCATCTTAGAAAGCTGCCGAGCACACCGTGGTTAACATATCCTCGCCTGTGCCTATGAATAAACATGAATCTTTTCCCACCCAAGAACTTTTAAAAACCCAGGCCCATCTTTTGTTCTGTGAGATGGAAGTAAGCATTGCTTTAAGGCCCTCCTCATCTCCGCTTAAAAGCCTCTTCAAAAAAGCTTTGCTCATGTAGAAAACTCTATGTGCCTTACCTGCTCACTCTTGACCAGTGAGAGGCAAGAACCTTATTCCGGTAACAAGCCCACTGCCAGTCATGAGAATAAGCAAGTCTGTAGATTTTCTTATAAGGGGCTCCATGGTTTTGGTTCTGAATGAAAGTTTTTTAAGGTTGGTACAAAGTCTATGCAGTTTTGGCACTCTCTGAGTTTTGCACTTAATCTTATTTGTGAACGATCTTCTTTCAAAAAGCGCAAAGTATCTCCGTAATCATTCAAACCATAACATTCAGTCAAGTTACTTGAAAATAAAGCCTGAATCACCTGAATCCTGGTCTGAATTTTGTCCTTTACTCATGAGTGGGAATGTGCCTGGAGAATAACAATTGGAGGATAACTATTTATTATGCTTCCTAATTACAAAGCAGCATATCTAAAGAACTACATCTTATTTTTTATGAATAAAAGACTTAAAACTTTAGCCAAAAATAAAATAAAAACCAGTGACGAAAAACATGTTGTACCAGGAAAGTAAACCTTCCTAAAAGACGGCAACCAAGAATTTAATAAGCTCAGAGTTACTTTAATTTTTTCATCCTCAGATATCCCTCAATATTAAAAGCCATCATATGAAGCTACAAGTTGGATCAGGTAAAGTGATTCACAAAGGCACACGGAGAATTCTGGACGCCTACCAGCTTCCTTAAGTCTGTAGCACTACCTAGATCATGGGAAGACTTATGTAGAAAAGGAACTAGGCGGAACTCTACATATTATTTTCTGAACATGATTGTTAAGATTAAACTGGTTATACAAGTTTAGCTTCTCCAACTGGCCAGACGTTCAAATGAAGACTAAGAAAATATATTGTTTTTGCAAACTTGTAGAGCAAAACAGGTACCCTTAATTGAGAACAATATAGAAATATTCATGCCTCCTCTCAAAACAATTGTTCCAAATACTTAACAAGTTCTATTCTTCCTTGTATGTATATATATATTTTTAAAAAAACACCTGTTCCCATCAAGTCAATCCCTACTCATAGGGACCCTATATAACAGAGTAGAACTACCCCATAGGGTTTCCAAGGTGTAGCTGGTGGATTCAAACTGTCAATCTTTTGGTTAGCAGCTGAGCTCTTAACCACTATATCAGTCACTGTATTTTACTCTTTGAAGCCGCCAAGATAACCTGTAGTCTAAAGTACTAAATTAGGATTATTTAGTTATGAAACTCAAGACCCCATTTATAACCCTTGAGCAGGAAAAGTCACAGGTCTCTGAATGTTCTCTAAAATAGTGCTTTTCAAACTTTGTTGTGCATGTCAATTACCTGGTAATCTTGAATGAATAGGTCTGTCTGGGGCTTGAGATTCTGCAGGTCTAACAAGCTCCCAGATAATGCCAGTGCTGCTAGTCTGAGTGCCACATTTTCAGTCGCACTTAACAGATTTGAAAACTCTCAGTAAACTCATGAAAGAACTGTGGTCTAAGTAAAATTGCTCTCACTGATATCCTCATGAGTATGTGCTGCATATTGGCACTGAACACATTTAACCAAAACAGAAGTAATTAAAAACCTTGTACTTGTAATGGTACATACACATATGTTTTTGTTATTGTGTGCTATCGAGTCCATTCCAAATCACAGCAACTCCATGTGATGGCGTAGAACTGCCTCATAGGGTTTTCTTGGCTATAATCTTTACGGAAGATTGCTAGGTCTTTCTTCCGTGGAGCCTCTCTGGGTGAGTTTGAACTGCCAACCTTTCTTTCAATTAGCAGCCGATCACTGAACCATTGTACCACCAGGTTCCTTCATACATATATCATTTCCACCAAATCCAGTCAATCAAGCAATCAATAAACAAGCAGAGACAATATTTATTTTACTGATTGAGAAATCTATAAAGTCATCTTTGATAGAAATGGGAAAAACTGTACTACAAAAAAAAAAAGGAGGTACCAAAATGAAAGAAAAGAATGAAAGCCATACAAGACAAAAATCTAAGTTTCAAAAATGTCAGGCAGCAGAATGGAATGGGGCTAGAGTAGAAAACTTTGTAACAAAATGGAGACAGAACCTGCAGAAGAAAGAATCTTTGAGAAGGGACAAGAGTCTTCAGGAAGAGAAGAGGACATATTCTTGGTCTACATTCCAAAGGGCTCCATGTAAACAAACCAGTCATGCTGGAAAGTTTCATTTGGCCTCTATTGTTTCCCTGTTTCTGCCTCTGCCCAGTCCAAGAAGCCGAAGAATGTACATTAAGTTCTGATGTGTGACTGCAGCTGAACCACACTGGCTAGATCACAATCCATCTTCCAGTCAGGTGTTTGTGAAGACCTCCCATTCTAATCTTCATTAGTCCTTACTGTAAAGACATCATTCAATTCCTTACAACACTGCCTTAATTTGCCACAAGTAAAACTGAGTTTTTCTCTCAAAACAAAGCCCACATTTGACAGTACAAAAAAAAAAAGACAAAAAGTTTGAATAACTCACTACACTTACAGAACAGATTATATCAGAAGTTTGGACATTTTGAGACTTAGTTAATTAAAGAGTAATTCTTACTCATTCTATGAAAAATAACCTTTTACCCAATGTCATGGGCTGAATTGAGTCCCCCAAAAATATCAATTTGGCAAGGCCATGATTCCCAGTATTGTGTGATTGTCCACCATTTTGTTATTTTATGTGATTTTCCTATATGTTGTAAATTCTGTCTCTACGATGTTGATGAGTCAGGATTATTGGCAGCTATGTTAATGAGGCTGGACTCATTCTACAAGATTGGATTGTGTCTTGAGCTGATCTCTTTTAAGAAAAAGAAAGAGCAAGCGGAAAGACACAGGGGACCTCATACCACCAAGAAAGCAGTGCAGGGAGCAGAGCGCATTTTTTGGACCCTGGGTTCCTGTGCAAAGACTAAGGGAAGATTGATGACAAGGACCTTTCCCCAGAGCCAACAGAGAGAGAAAGCCTTCCCCTGTAGCTGGTGCCCTGAATTTGGACTTCTAGCCTCCTATACTGTGAGAGAATAAATTTCTCTTTGGTAAAGCCATTCACTGGTAGTATTTCTGTTACAGCAGTACTAGCTAACTAAGGCACCCAATTTAAACAATTTAACTGTAAATGGTAACCTAACACCATAATTCCAATATATAACTCCTTCCTGATCAAAAGAGAAAGTGACATGAGAGCTTTCCACCATCTTTCTGCCTAGGAGAGTAAGAAAAGAGATCACACAAGATTAGGCATAGAAGACGTGATATGATGACTTCTCAGAGAGCTTTAAGGCATGCTCTCCTTCAAGAGAAGGACCAGGTAATTAGTAGGATTGGAGCACAGAGATGTGAAGATGCCATGCCCAGAGAGAAGGACTCTCAATCAGTACACACATCAGGGGAGAGCGCTGAAGGGTTCTCAGCAGTACAGCTGAGATCAGTTTTCCTGGAAGCACAGATAGGACTTAAATCTTGAGCTTAATCTTTAACTTAAAAAAAAAAAATTAAAATCCGACCAATCCATTGAGTTGCTTCTGACTCATGGGGACCTCATGTGTGTCACAAAGTAGAACTGTGCTCCATAGGGTTATCTCAGCTTTAACCTTTATGAAATCAGATCACCAGGTCTTCCTGCTATGGTGCCTCTGGGTGGATTTGAACCATCAACCTTCAAGTTAGTAGTTGAGTGCAAACTCTTTGTGCCACCCAGGGACCTATCTGGTAAATCTAAAACCAAACCAAACCCTTGCCATTGAGTAGATTTAAATAGTGGGTACTTAATATCTGATGAACAAGGCAAAGACTCAAGATTTTTTGAGAAGCACAACAGATGCAAGAAAATATGTGTTAGTTTTTCTGAGATTAGGAAAAAAATTAAGGAAATTAATCTACGGCAGTTGTATTTACCAAGAAAGGGCACCTAGAAAATCTGTTCATTTATTTGTTTTATCTTTTTTCCACTTTAAATTTCCATGTTTATACCTACCAAATATTTTAAATGGTTACATATGCATACTCTGTAGGTTTTATGTTCATCAAAAAAGATACAGATAAATAACAAAATGTTAAAAACGGTTATCTGATGGAGAGTGGAAGGAAGGATACTTAGGAGTATCAGTATCTTTTTTATTCTTGTGTGCATATATTATCAGTATCTTTTTTATTCTTGTGTGCATATATTAGTTTTTATAAGACAGAAACCTCCATTCTCCTGTCTCACGCTTCCTTACGTAAATAGAGAGGGAGATAGATAGATAGATAGATAGATAGATAGATAGATAGATAGATAGATAGATAGATAGATAGATAGATAGATAGATAGATAGATAGATAGATAGATAGATAGATAGATAGATAGATAGATAGATAGATAGATAGATAGATAGATAGATAGATAGATAGATAGATAGATAGGTAGGTAGGTAGGTAGGTAGGTAGGTAGGTAGGTAGGTAGGTAGGTAGGTAGGTAGGTAGGTAGGTAGGTAGGTAGGTAGGTAGGTAGGTAGGTAGGTAGGTAGGTAGGTAGGTAGGTAGGTAGGTAGGTAGGTAGATAGACAGGTAGATAGACAGGTAGATAGATAGGTAGGTAGATAGATGGAGGGAGGGAGGGAGGAAGGAAGGAAGGGTGGGTGGGTGGGTGGGTAAATAGCTGGCTGCCAACCAAACAACTCTGACTCATGACGACCTTATGTACAAGAGAAGGAGTAGCTGACTGGTCCTGCGCCATCCTTATGATTGTCGGTGCGTTTGAGCCCCACTGTGCCAATCCATCTCACTGAGGGTCTCCCTTTCCCTCACTGACCCAAATATGATATCCTCCTCCAGAGACTGATTCCTACTGGTGACATGTCCAAAACAAGCAAGTCAGACAAAGTTCTGTTGTGATCCCTAAGGTTTCGTTGGATAATTTTCAGAAGTAGATCACCAGGCTTTTCTTCCTAACCTGTTTTAGGAAGCTCTGCTGAAACCTGTCCATATGCCATGCCAAGTTGGTATTTGAAATACTAGTGGCATAGCTTCCAGCATCATAGCAACATGCAAGCCACCACCGTACAACAAACAGATGCATGGTGGGTGCTTCCTTAAAGAGATTATACTAATATTCCTGGCATCTTGCCTTCTCTTTCCCACTCTCCGACAGGAATTATCTGATATCCAAGTTGGGACAAGGAACCAAGACAAGTCTCAGTCCTTTCTCAACCTTTTTCAGAGCTAGTCTGTCAGCAGGACACATGTATCTCATTATTTTCTTGGTCCTCCCACCACCCACCCCATAAATACAAGAACATAAAACCACAAGAGAGAATGAACTTTTTCTCTCATGTTCACTGCTGAAGCTCCAGCACCTAGAACAATGCCTAGTATATGCTGGGTGCTAAAGAAATAAATAGTGCTTGAATAAATTAATAAATCTGTCTTCCCTCTGCCTTGTGATGAGGGACCTGATCCTGCCAGAGAGGCTGAAAGATGTCCAGCTGTGCCAGTGACTCAGCCAGTATTTCTGTCTAATTCAGACTTGAAGTCTGTCTTACAGGTTCCCTGTGACTGCACTTGTGGGCCATACCCTCCAATACAGTACTTATCAGGACTACAGCCAGCATTTGGTCTCTCTCTGCTGACTACTGAGTCCATCTCTCACTTGGCTCCAAGTTCAGGAGGGGAAGAATGATATCATTGATTGGGTACCCCGAACCCCCACATTCTTATAATTAGAACTTCTAATTTTAAATGCACGCTTATTTTATTAAAGAGCTATGTTATGTTTTCAAAGTTTTAAAGATCATGTGCTTCCCACTGCTCTCCGACATCTAGGAGTGAAAAGCATCTGTCCAATAAGCTGAATACTCATGGGATACTCGTTGTCAATAAGCTGAATGCTCATGTAATAATCACTGCTGAATGCACAATGAAAAAAGGAGGCATGGTTTGGGTTGTTTTTTCTTTTTTTTTTTTTTGGAACTCTATTCATAGAACCCGTTATCTACCTCTTCATTTGTGTTTTTCCGATGTTTTTACTATAACCTATTTGTCTTAGTTTCTCAGTGCTACAGTAACAGAAATATCACAAGTGGGTGGCTTTAACAAATAGAGATTTATTTTCTCACAGTTTAGGAGGCTAGAGGTCTGAATTTAGGGTGCTGGCTCTAGGGGAAAGTTTTCTCTCTCTGTTGGCTCTGGGGAAATATCCTTGTCCCTTCAGCTTCTGTTCCTCAGTTCCTTGGTGATCTTCACGTGACTGGTTATCTTCCCATCTTTTTGTACTTCCTTCTCTGTGCCTAATTTGCTTTTTTATGTTTCAAAGGCAATTGGCTTAAAACATACCCTACACTGATATAGTCTTATTAACATAAGAAAAAAGGTTCTATTCTCAAATGGGATTATAACCACATGCACAGGGTTTAAAAATTTATAACACATATTTTTGGGAGACACAATTCAATCCATAACACCACTATAAGAAATATTTTTACCATGACCCATAATAAGAAATATATTTTAAAACACAACCCAATATGTATGTATGTATGTATAACTGAAACATATATATGTATATATAATTGAAACCAAAGTTTTAGGAAATTTACCTACTCTTCATGCAACATACTGATTTTTTTAATTCTATTTTATTATGATTATGCTCCATCAAACTGACTTCAAGATCCTTTGAGTCATGACTTGAAGTTTAAAAAACAATGTGCTACATTTCATCTTGACAACCATAGCAATTTTGTGAGGATTAAATAAGATAATGTATGTAGAGCATTCTGTACACTGTCTGGCACATACTATGTGTTCAATACGTGAGAGTTAACATTATTGACCTGGTAAACTGTCTGTAATTACTGGAGAAGGCACAATGAGGGGAAAGCCCTGACTGAGCTGTAGACGGATTTAACACCAGTTTTGTCCTTGGCAGTGAGATGAGGAATTTCCCAGTATTTTTAACTTACGTTGTAGTAGATATCCTTTTCAGAAGAGTTCTGGCTTTTGGTTAACTCCAGTTTCCTTTTCTCCACTGACTTGTGGTTAACTCGTTTCCTCTCTCTACTAGAAAAGGGCATGTTACAAGTTGTTGTGGCTCTCTGCAGGAACCCCCTGTAAATCTAAAAAAAAAAAAAAAAAAAAAATTTTTTTTTTTTTTTTTTAATCTAGCACCTATTAATCTCTGTTTGCACCCAAAACTGTGCTGGGTACTATGAGTTACACAGAATTGGTCTTCATAAAAGAATCCAGCTAGGGAGGTATATTAGTTTCCTACTGCTGCTATAACAAATTTGCATACAGTGGCTTAAAAACAACACAAGTTGATTATCTTACAGTATTGGAGGTCAGAAGTTCAAAATGGGTCTCACTGAGCTAAAATCAAGACATCAGCAGGGCCGTGTTCCTTTTCCGGAGGCTCCAAAGAAGAATCTTTCTTTGTCTTTTCCACCTTCTGGAAGTCGTCTACATTCCTTGGCTCAAGGCCCCTTCCTCCATTGTCAAAGCTTTCAGTGGCAGGTTAATTCCTTCTAATATCAAATCACCCTGACTCTGACACTGACTCTGTTGACACATCTCCTTTTTTGACTCTTCTGTCTCCATTTTCTATATTTTAGAGACTCTTAAGTCCCTAAGCGGCAAAAGGTTAACACATTCAGCTGCTAACCAAAAAGTTGGAGGGTTAAGTCCACCAAGCAGTACTTGGGAAGAAAAGCCTTGCAAGCTACTTCTGATAAACCAGTCATTGAAAACCATATAGAACACAGTTGTACTCTGACATACATGGGGTCACCATAAGTCAGAATCAGCTTGACGGCAATTGCTTTGGTTAACTCGTGATTACACTGGACTCACTCAGATACCTAGGCTATCTCCCTATTTTAAGATTCTTAACTTAATCACACCTGCAAAGTCCCTTTTGCCATGTAAGGAACATATTCACAGGTTCTAGCAATTAGGACATAGGTGTCTTTGAGGGAGGAAGGCGCTATTATGCCTAGTACAAGAACAATCACAAAAAACAGCAAATAAAATATCATAACAATAATAATAACACATGACATTTATTGAGCATATACTATACTGCAGGTGTTGTGCTGAGTGGTTTACTTGGCCTTGACTCATCTCCTCGATGGGAAACCAAGTCATCAAAAGCTAATACAAATTTTCCAAAGTCATACGAAGTGGCAAACCCAGGTCTGCCTGACTTCAAAGATCATGCCCTCACAACTTCACTACAAATAATTAAGTACTAAACATGTGCATATTTAGTGATTTACAACTTTTCACCACCACAGACTACTGTTATTCTTTTTCTCCTGGGATCCTGTTTTGAAAATCAAAAAAATTTTTTTCAATAACCAAAGAAATGTTTAACTTCTGATTATGTCTGATAAATTTGAACTAACCATCACTTTGCCTTTTTTTTTTTTAATTTATATAACTCCAGCACAAATAACTTAATTTAATAATTTTACTTAACATACTTAGGCCTTATTTTGGAATACCGAAAACAGTAACTTCCACAACCACCTTTGTAGATGCCTGAAAAATTGGCCCAGGTTGAAGTAATGATCTAGGAGACCAGCCTCAGGCTCAAAGAAGCAGAGAATACAGATAGACTAGAGGAAAGTAAAAGTAGCCCTGGTGGTGCAACAATTAAGGGCTCAACTGCTAACTAAAAGTCTGGCAGTTGGAACTCACCCAGGGGCTCCACAGGAGAAAGACCTGGTGATCTGCCTCCATAAAGATAGCAGCCAAGAAAACTCTATGGGGCAGTTCTACTCTGCCACATTGGGTCACTATGAATCGGAATAGACTCGATGGTCCCTAACACCAACAACAGAGGAGAGCAAAGAACATGAATGATGTCTAGGAAGTTAGAAACAAGTTCATCTAGGGACAAGACACAGGAAGCTTGTTAAGGAGAACTGGAAAAGGAGATTAAATAGAGAAAAATAAACAAAGCATTGAGGCTTTGAAACACAGGTAAATAAGGTGAAATTTAACCAGGTAAGAAAATAAAATCTTGAAAGTTTCTGAACTTGAGTTTACAGGGATTAATCAGCAATAGAACAAAAAGAAGAAGAGAGGAGGAGGAGGAGGCAATGGCAGTCACCTTGCAGAGGGAAACTGGGTGGCTGGGAGACATGGAAAGGGGTGGAGACTAACTGTTCACTATATCGCCTTTGAATTCTTCTAAGTTTTTCACAATGTGCATGTATGAGCTAGTGCTACATAAATTTATAAATGTGTGTAGACTGTCTTTACTGATCCAAAGTGCCATATAGTAAAATTAGGCGTTCATTCTTAGTTGCTGCTCATAACAAACTACCCTATTCCTACTCTCCCCCTCCTTCATAAAGTTGTTTCAGTTATTTCCTCTTTGGCTCAAAAAATTATTTTTAGGCCTGTGTCAACCTACCTCGTCCTAAGCATCCACTCACAGTGGGCTGGTGCCCAAGCATCTTATATTTTATGTTTGCCCATTTTGGATGAGAACTGACTCAGGAATGTCACAGCATGCTGTCATTTGCCCCCACAATCCATGATCAGTAATACAGTCACAAGGCCTACAAAAACCAACCCAGCGCAGGGTCTCTGCCCAGACAAGGCCTGCCAGCTGGCCCCATCCACCTTACATTCACTTTGTCATTAGCAGGTTGACATCAATATTTATCTTTTCAAAATAGTGTGCAATTCAAAGTAACTTTTTTTTATCTCATAGATCAACCGGTATCCTACTGTTATCCGGTTCTATTTTGCTTTTAAGAGCTAACTAATAAGATGACTCAGTCTTTGTTTTTGTGGGCAGATGTTGAACCTTTGCACTTTGTGAGTAATCTTTGCTTTGCTACTGTTTCACCACATTTGTAGTGTTAGAAAGCTAAACAGTCAAAGTACTCCATAATACTTAGGCAGCCAACCTGTTGCACTAGTGCTATGAGAAATGATGAGGCAAATGGAAGACTTTAGAATTCTCTGAATGTTTTGAGGTTTATGAAAAGTATCACATTAGAAAAGCATTTCTTAATCAGATGGTAACATAATTGTATTCAAAGCCATAGTGTTAAGCTCTTGGTAAGATATTAGATGTTATGCATGAGATTATATAAGCAAGTCATAGCAGGCATAGAAAAGATAATAAACCAAAACTCACTGGCACAGCTGGCTGCTGAAAGCCAGTTAGGTTACTCTTTGTACATTTTGCCAATTTCCATGTATAAGATCACATGCTACATTGTGTGAATAAAAGTGCTCCATCCAACTACCTGATCTGCCTGTCATATGTTAGTCAGTGGAGAAATATTTATTGAGCTCCTACAGGTGACTAATACTTTAAACTATGTTAAAAAGAAAACATCCAAGGATGGAATAGTTGCTAAGCACCTAACAGCTGTTCTTTCCCCTCTTGGAACTCCTGGAAGGTAGGAAATATTCAGTGTTTTCCTATCTGTGACTAGTACAGTGTTAGCCCCGAAGTAACACTAAATCATAATAAAGAGAGCCTTATATTTTAATTAAAGATTCTATAGAAGAATCCCCATCGAAAGGGAGAAAATATAGAACAGAATTTCAAATTCTCATGGATTCCACAATTTCTGGAGCCATGGAGCCTGGATGAATTTTTTAAAAAGTTTCCAGGAGGTAATCTTTAAGCCTTAAACCAAAAATATCCCCTGAAGTCTTCTTAAAACCAAAGGGTAGTTTAGCTTAACTAGTAAAGAAGGTCTGACTTGAGCATTATGTTCTTTTAAGAGTTATCTATATGGGGTCAGAGGACAATGGCAACTTGAAAGATTAGATAGAAACTTTAGAGGGCAGTGAGTTTATGTTAATGAGGGAAGAACAACTCAGAAAATGAGGGTGAGAATGGCTGTACAACTCGAGGAATGTAATCAATGTCCCTGAATTGTACACGTAGAAACAGTTGGATTCGTGTATGTTTTGCTGTGTATATTCTCAACAACAACAAAAAAAAATTTTTTAAAACTTAAAGAGCCAAAATTCAGAACTGAAATCAATTATGTGTCATAAATCACAAAGTGATTCCACATGTCTCATTCACTGCTTCCACAACCCTTACAAATGAGGAAATTGAATTTCACCAAAGATGTGGGTCCTAAAATTAGTAACTGGGCTTGAAACCAAGTAGGTACTGTTAATATTTTATATGTGTGATTAAAGTCAAGCATACACTATGCAGATTTTTAGAGATGTCCTCCACTTACCCCCAAATTATGGATAAGAAATTACAAAATTATATTATGGTGTTAAACATTTCCTTGTCCCAGAGAGCAGTAGGGTGCAGACTTCATTCAGCATGACTATTGCTTTTTTTTTTTTTTTTTTTTTTGCTGTGGCCCTAAAGGCCCCCTAGTGGAACAGAAAGACATAGTTATTCCTCTTGGGGTTTGGGGGGGAGGGGGGAGAGAGAGAGAGAGTGTGTGTGTGTGTGTGTGTGTGTGTGTGTGTGTGTGTGTGCGTGTTTTGTAAGCTGTCCAGTCGAATTAGCTCTAAAATGTACCATACAAACTTTGAGATCAACTTCCCTCCCTCTGTAATACCACAAATGGTTCTCTCCTTCAAATTACACCTTCAGCGCGGGCGGGAGCCGAACGCCCCAGATGCATCTGTGGAAACCCAGCGCCCCAAAGTGGTGGCAGGAAACACAGGGCGGCGCTCGCGTCTCGCCGCCTCCGTCTCCCGCTCAGCTTCCTGCCCCAGGCGAGGAGGCCTGCTAGGAGGCTTGAGTAGCTCAGCAGGCGGGGAAGATCAAAGGCACCCGGATCGAGCTAGGAGATGTGACATCATCCAGTTTTAAACAGTTGAAGAGATTAAACCAGGTCATCTTTCCAGTCTGCTACAATGACAAGTTCTACAAGAATGTCCTGGAGGCTGGTGAGCTAGCAAAACTTGCGTATTTCAAGATATTGCACTAGGTGCCGTACGCTGTAGGGTGGATCGTTCACAGAAACCGAAGAGACTTTTACATCATGACCTAGGATGCCTGGCACCTTACCGAAGGCTAAAAATAGGAACTAAAATATTAAATCATTGTCATAAACATATGTGGAAATGATGGTACTTTTGACAACACCTATCTACACGTCCAGGTCAGCACTGAGTCAGCAATGGAATTCTACAGGAAGTCTGGCTTTCAGATTATTGAGACAAAAATACTATAAGAGAATAGAGGCCACAGAGGCTTAGAGCTGCAGAAAAACCTCAAAGCCCTTCTGGCCAGAATGCGGATGTGCAAAACATAGA
This sequence comes from Elephas maximus indicus, assembly GCF_024166365.1. Lineage (NCBI taxonomy): Eukaryota > Metazoa > Chordata > Mammalia > Proboscidea > Elephantidae > Elephas > Elephas maximus. Next base: position 52,163,686 of record NC_064833.1, on the reverse strand, counting down.
CAACTGAACAAATCACAAATGAACTTTACTGAGCTTGCTTGTCGCCAAATAAAAGACAGGCTCATTGATTTCCCCCTCTTCCTTTTAAGGCTTTCCCCTCCTCCTTAGTCCTGTCAATTTCTTTCCCTTTCCTCTAAAAGTTTTAATACTTTCAAGGACCTTAAAAATCATGTTTGGATTGTTTTCATTTTCTTATTTTTGTAAGATGGTTTGACTGAAGGAAGGAAAAGGTATTGATATGTTCAGTTTCACAGTTAAGATATATGATCACAAAATTTTGAGTATTAAATAATTTTGGATTTTTAGCTGATTTTTTTACTATTCTGCTTTCACATTGAAGGGCAGAGCTTACAAAATATTGTGTATTTCAAAAGACAAAAAGAAGGATCAGCAATATCTTGTTCTCTAATTCACAGACAAGTTCAGTGTTTGTGGTACTTCGGGTTTTTAAAGACTATTTGTGGGATTTTTTTTTGTGTGTGTGTGGGATACTAACTCCTAGACATTGCCTTCACTCCACCTTTAGTCCTTCTTAGCACTGTCTCCAGAATTGGACCATTGTTATGCTTGTGAGAAATACTAAGCTTATTTTGTTCTTTGAAGCAATTGTTTCCTCTCCCTGTTGGTAGCAGAGGGTGGGCGGGGCAGTTTGGGTAGGCAGTGCTATATATTTTGGTCTCAGTATTTCAGTTAAATTGCTTTTTGCTAATGAGTGGGCTGGTTGTTGGTAGGTTCATTTTTCCTGCTACCGATTGTTACCAGCGGCATTAATTTTTAGAGTGTAGGCTCATGAGTTTTGTTTTGTTTTTTAAGATCCTAGCTAGAGATATGGTCTTTAACTGACCTGAAGCGGTTTGTTGTGATTTACTTTTTTCTCTGACCCTTTTTTGTCAGTAAATGTCTAATCTTAAAAATGAGTTGATGTTCCATAGGTCACTACCCTTAAATAAACCTGAAGCAGGTGTTTTCTTCTGAACATGTTAAAAAGTACCTAAAAGGAAGCTTTGATGGACTTGTGATACAATAAATGCATTTAATGTCAGCCAGTGAGGCCACTAACCCTGTGGCCAGTAAGCATTTGATGATAAAGGCAAGAATATCCAGACAGTGTTTTTGAAAATAACGTAGCTGTGCTATTGCTTATCTGTTGGAGAACAGCCGGGATTTGCTTACTCTCTGTGGCTACTATGTTGAGTTTAAGGATTTGGAGAACGCTGGAACTGTTAGACATACACTTCTATTCTTGGAAAAGCAGAAGTCTAAAAGCGTTAATGCAAATGTCACTGTGACCTGCTTTACTGACCAGACTGGTTTGTGCCAGATAATTTTCTGGTATACAGGAAATGGTTCTGACAGACTGATAACTTATTGTAAAATGGGAGACAGCTAAGATTTTCATAGTCCAATCTCCAATATTTTAAATTTTTTACATTGTCAATACTGATAGCCCAACAAATTGTTCTCATTGGATTTTAAAACATTGTACAGTGCTTGAATTTTCTGTCATTTGACTTTAAAAAGAAGATTGATTCATAATATTTATCCTTTTATGCAAAATTCTGGTATATAAGTCCTATCTCTTCAAACATATTAAAGGACAAAAAGATTTTACAAAATGTTTATGTACACTTTATAACCCTAAATTCTTATTTGAGAATATGAAAGTACAGTAGACTTCAACAGTCTCACTGAGTGCCACGAATAATACAGAAAAGGAAGACAGTTGATGAATGAGTATACAGGGGTTTAGCCAGAAGGTAGTAAAAGTGTAGCAAGACCACACTGGTTTTGTGAGTATTGGTTTCTTAAGCAGCTCAAATCTTAGGAGAAAGGTTTAGCATAAGGCACTTTCAACCTTCATGAGTAAACTGCTTGCTCTTGGCTGAGAGAAGAGTACTTGACTTACAGAAGCATTATCAGTTTGAGGAACTCAGCATTTTTCTAAACTTCCAGTTACCTAAATAGATTTTGATGTGTAAATGAGTTTTCCGAGATCACATTGCCTCTTTCTACAACCATTTCACCTGGACTATCTCATCAGTCCTAAGACTCTATCCCTAAATGTGGTTACTGAAAACAGAATAGCTGCCTTATAACAATTAAGTACATGTTATTTAAGGATGAAAAAATATCAAATTTTGAATTGAGTATGTAGGGTCCCTATCATTACCGAATTTCTTTTTCCACACTAGACAGTGACTTAACCTAAATTATAAACATTTATAACGGGTTAATTCTCCCTACATCAAACTTATATTAAATCATTCCATCCACTTCCAGAGGAGATGGATACGGAGAAGATAGAAGCTGGGCCCTAGTTCAAATGCCTATGAGTCAGTAAATACTGAAAGTGTCCCATGCTGAGTTGTTCATTTTGATACATGATAGAAAAATTATCTTGTTCGAGGTAAAACAATAATTCTATTAAATGTAAAATCACAGAACATGCCTGTCATATTTTTCAGGACAGTTTTATTATGGGGAAAATAGGTAAAAATTATACCGTATGATATTGCATTTAGGTTCTGAAGAAAAGAATCTGCAGAGAAATCTACCCAATATATAATTTGTTCAGATTAGTTTTCACTTGGGGAAAGAAATTCTGTAATATCCCCAAAGCAGTTTACTCATCAACTGAAAGTTCTCCAAAAAACAGAACTCGGGAAACCATAGTGTGTGGTGGTGGAAAAGAAAAGCCCCCTCCATTTTTTGGCAGGAGTAACTTTAAAAATACTTAAATGGCTAAATTTATTTTGTGCAGTTAAGAATTAAACTTGTCAATATGAACATTGCTATTTTATCTGAAATATAAAAAAAAAAAAATTGCGCCTTCAGGTCGCCTCTTTCAATAAGTTTTTTCCAATCGTCTACACACTATAATATATTCAATACCTCCCTAGTAACCCCCTCACTTTAGCATGAGCATTCCTGAATCTCTTTACAGTGTCTCCATTAAATATGTGTCTAATGTAAGCTGCTTACATTACAAATTTGACATTTAGTTCAGATTTATATTCTGTATGAATGGTCACTAGGCAGAAATATACACAATGCTTATATTTTAATGAGTTCACCACCTCATCACAGAACAAATATAAAGGGGCAAATTTATGATACTGAGCTCTGACATTTATGCATCTAGTTCTTAATTTTACTATGACCCCAGGATATTATATCATGGACTAAATTAACAAGAGCTCTCTGATGCAATGAACCTAAATTATACAATCTGGTTTAATTTACTTTGAATACTTCAGGCTAGTGATTCTACTTCTATTAGGCTCAGTTTTCCCATCTTTAAAATGGGAATTGTTGGAGAGAATGCTTACCCCCTCCCCGCCATTCCTGGTATTTCCTCCTAGGCGGAGAGTTCTTTCATTGGATTAAAATACCTAGCTTATTTCTCACTCTTCTCCACTCCCACCCACCACCCTGTTCCTTTGCAGGGAGGAGAAGCATCTTTTCTGAGTTTGAGAACGTAAGTAGCTCATTCTGTTTCTCTTGCCTTTGGCTTTGGAACCTGCCTGCCTTCAGAGACAACATGGGTTTACTTCTCAGTTGGTTCTGACCTTTGGGTTAAAACCAAAAAACCAAACCCATTGCTGTAAAGTTGATTCCAACTCATAGTGATCCTATAGGACAGAGAAGAACTGCCTCATAGGTGTTCCAAGGAGTGGCTGATAGATTCAAGCTGCCAACATTTTGGTTAGCATCCGTAGCCCGCCATAGCTCTTAACCAAAGTGCCACCGGGGATCCCTTTGGGTTAAGGGCGTCACTTATTAGCCCTATCAAATCTCGATAGGAATAACAATAGTTACAACAAAAAGACTGTCTTAACAATATTGTATTTTGTAGAGTGTAAAACATCTTTTATGTATAAAGAGTTAACACATAAATTTTATCACATCTTTCACGTATGTATGTAGGTGAATGGATTTACATCTGGGTTCTCAATTGTGTTCTACTGGTCATCGTACCAGTACCAGGCTGTTTTGACTACCATAGCTGTATAGTAGCTTCTGAGGTCAGGTAGTGCCAGTCCTCCTACTTTATTCTTCTTCTTCAATAGCACTTAACTTATCTGAGGCTTCTTCCCTTTCAATAAAGTTAATGGTTAGTTTTTCCATCTCGTTAAAGAATTCTGTTGGTATTTGGATTGGGATTGCATTGTATTTTAACTTGCTTTGAGTAGAGTTGTCATTTTCACAATGTTGAGTCTACCTATCCATGAGCATGGTTTGTTTTTCCATTTATGTGGATATCTTTTGGTTTCTTGCAGTAGTATTTTGTAGTTTTCTTTGTATAGGTCTTTTACACCCTGGTTAGATTTATTCCTGAGTTTTTGTTTGTTTCTTTGTTTGTTTAGGGTCTATTATAAATGGTATTGTTTTCCTGATTTCCTCTTCATTGTTCTCTTTATTGGTATATAGGAATTCAACTGATTTTTGTATGTTTATCTTGTATCCTGTTGGTGTGCTGAATCTATTAGTTCCAGTAGTTTTCTTGTGGAGTATTTTGGGTTTTCTATTTTTTTTTTTTTTTATGTATAGTATCATATCATCCGCAAATAGGGAGTTTAACTTCTTCATTACCAATTTGGATCCCTTTTATTTCTTTCTCTTGCCTTATTGCTCTAGCTAGGACTTTTAGCACAATGTTAAATAAGAGTGCTGATAAAGGGCATCCTTGTCTTGTTCCTGTTCTCAAGGGGTATGTTTTCAGCCTTTCTCCATTAAGAATGATGTTGGCTGTTGGTTTTGAATAGATGCCCTTTACTATGTTGAGAAATTTCCCTTCTATACCTATTTCATTGAGAGTTTTTGTTTTGTTTTTTTTTTTTTAATCAGGAATGGGTGTTGGACTTTGTTGAATGCCTTTTCTGTGTCGACTGAGATGATCATGTGACTTTTTTTTTCCTTTTATTTATGTAGTGGATTATGTTGACTGATTTTCATAGTATATTTTTAAAGAGATTCATTTATTCATTCAATCAGATGACTGAGTTATGACTAAACGTACTAAAAGTAATAAAAAAAGTAATAAATAAGTTTAATATCTAATTACACTTGAAGCAAAAGACTTTCTGCCAAAAGGTTTCGGGTGTACATGGTTTATTTTTTATTATGTAATAAAATTTAATTTTCTAGATAGGTGCAGTCTAGAGTTTAGAGAACTACTGTAATATTGACTCTGAAGATTTTTTTAATCTAATACTTTTTTCTTAACTTTCGGCTGCTAACCAAAAGGTCAACAGTTCGAATCTGCCAGCTGTTCCTTGGAAACCCTATGGAGCAGTTCCACTCTGTCCTATAGGGTCACTCTGCCCTATAGGGTTGGAATTGACTCAACGGCAAGGGGTTTGGTTTGCTTTTGACCTCTGTGAACCATAATAATTTTTAAACATGAGCTTGGTAAACCTGAGGAAAACAAAACTTGAAATGAACATACCAAATAATGCTGCATGTTTTTAATCTAAGAGTCACAATGTTTAGGTCATGACAACATCCTTCCATAGCCTGAAGTTATGGAAGATGAATTATGATCACTTTCATTCATTTTCCTAGTCACTGCTGAACAAACCAAATAAGGCCCTTGTCTTCATGGAGCTTGCATTTGAAACCAGAGCATGACTACATAGTTTTCAAATCATTTTTCATTATTTCATAACCCAGACTTGACAGTCATCTTATAAAATTGATAATTCTCAAAAACTAAAATTAACAAGACCCCAAATGTCTTATGTCCAGAAGGGAAACTAATATTCATTTGCTATAACTTTATGCACTTGCTGTCATTGTTGGGTTCCATTGAATAGATTCCTACTCATAGCAACCCTATAGGACAGAGGAGAGCTGCCCCATAGGGTACCTAGGCTGTAATCTTTATGGGAGCAGATCGCCAGGTCTTTTCTCTTGAGGAGGTGCTGGTGGGTTTGAATCACCAATCTTTTGGTTAGCAGCAGAGTGTTTAACCATTGTGCCACCAGGGCTCCTTTTTATGCACATAACTCTATTTAATTCTCATATTACCCTTAAGAAAAGTATTATTATTATTACTATTTAATAGATGAAGGACCTGAGGTTCTGTGATATTATATAATACCAACAAGGTCATATACATTGGTTAATGCAGAAGGAGACTTTTAACCCAGGTCCTTCCGATTATAAAATTCGTATTTTTTCCTGCTAGAATGGGTCAGCTGATGTTAGTTATATAGCAAATCAAAGTTATCAATATAATGAGAAATATTTTTAAAGGATAAAGTGATGTATGTATGTCTATTAACAGAAGAATGGATTTAAAAAATGTGTATATACAATGGAATGTTACTCTGCCAATGAAGTCTGATACATGCTACAACATGGATGAACCTTTAAAGCATTCTGCTGCGTGAAACAAGTCAGTTACAAAAGGACAAATACTGTATGATCCCACTTATATGAAATAGGCAATTGTATAGAGACCAAAGTTTATTAGTGATTACCAGGGCTGAGAGGGAGAAAAAAAAGGGGAGTCATTGCTTAGGGGTCATTGAGTTCATTTTAATGGCAGTGAAATAATTTGGAGACAGATAGTGATGATGGTTGCACAACACAATAACCGTAACCAAAGCCACTGAATTATCCAGGTAAAAATTTTTTAATTGGAAAATGTTTTGTTATATACATATATACCATAATAAATCTTTTTTAAATGTATATAAAGACGTTAGTCATTGCCTTTGTATGTAGCAACATTAAGAGTTTATTCATCCTTGTGTGTCACACATCATACACCAAAAGCCTTGCACATCATGTTGTTGTTAGGTGCTGTGGAGTCGGTTCTGACTCATAGCGACCCTACGTACAACAAGACAAAACACTGCCCGATCCTGCGTGCCATCCTCACAGTGGTTGCTATGCTTAAGTCCATTGTTGCACCCACTGTGTCAATCCATCTCTTTGAGAGTCTTCCTCTCTTTCACTGACCCTCTACATTACCAAGCATGATGTCCTTCTCCAGGAACTGATCCCTCCTGATAACATTTCCCAAGTATGATAACATCTCCAAAGCAGTCTCGCCATCCTTGCTTCCAAGAAGCATTCTGGTTATACTTCTTCCAAGACAGATTTGTTCATTCTTTTGGCAGTCCATGGTATATTCAATATTATTGTCCAACACCACAATTCAAAGGCATCAATTCTTCAGTCTTCCTTATTCATTGCCCAGCTTTCACATGCATATGATGTGATTGAAAACACCATGGCTTGGATCAGGCACACCTTAGTCTTCAAGGTGACGTCTTTGCTTTTCAACACTTTAAGGAGATCTCTGGCAGCAGATTTGCCCAATGCAACGCATCTTTTGATTTCTTGACTGCTGCTTCCATGGCTGTTGATTGTGGATCCAAGTAAACTGAAATCCTTGACAACTTCAGTCTTTTCTCCATTTATCATGACGTGGCTTATTGGTCCAGTAGTGACGATTTTTGTTTTCTTTATGTTGAGGTGTAATTCATCCCGATCTTCATCAGTGCTTCAAGTCCTCTTCACTTTCAACAAGCAAGATTGTGTCATCTGCATTTCACAGGGTGTTAATGAGTCTTCCTCCAATCCTGATGCTCCCTTCTTCTTCATACAGTCTAGCTTCATGGATTATTTGCTCAGCATACAGACTAAATAGGTATGGTGAAAGGATACAACCCTGACACATACCTTTCCTGACTTTAAACCACACAGTTCCCCCTTGTTCTGTTCAAATGACTGCCTCTTGATCTATGTAAAGGTTCCTCATGAGCACAATTAAGTGTTCTGGAATTCCCAGTCTTCTCAATGTTATCCATAATTTTTTATAATCCACACAGTCCAATGCCTTTGCATAGTCAATAAAACACAGGTAAACATCTTTCTGGTATTCTCTGCTTTCAGCCAAGATCCATCTGACATCAGCAATGATATCCCTGCTTCTACTTCCTCTTCTGAATCTGGCTTGAATTTCTGGCCGTTCCCTGTTGACATACTGCTGCAGCTGCTTTTGAATGATCTTCAGCAAAATTTTACTTGTGTGTGATATCAACGGTATTGTTCAGTAATTTCCACATTCGGTTGGATCACCTTTCTTGGGAATAGGCATAAATATGAATCTCTTTCAGTTGGTTGGCCAGTTAGCTGTCTTCCAAATTTCTTGGCACAGATAAGTGAGCACTTCTGGTGTTGTAACCGTATGTTGAAATATCTCAATTGGTATTCTGTCAATTCCTGGAGCCTTGTTTTTCACCAGTGCCTTCAGTGCAGCATGGACTTCTTTCAGTACCATTGGTTCCTGATCATATATGATACCTCCTGAAATGGTTGAACGTCGACCAATTCTTTTTGGTGTAGTGACTCTGTGTATTCCTTCTATCTTCTTTAGATGCTTCCTGCATTAATGTTTTCCCCCATAGACTCCTTCAATATTGCAGCTCAAGGCTTGAATTTTTTCTTCAGTTCTTTCAGCTTGAGAAATATCTAATGTGTTCTTCCCTTTTGATTTTCCATCTCCAGGTCTTTGCACATTTCATTATAATACTTCGTTTTGTCTACTTGAGCCACCCTTTGAAATCTTCTGTTCAACTCTCTTACTTCATAATTTCTTTCTTTCGCTTTAGCTACTCGATGTTCAAGAGCAAGTTTCAGAGTCTCTTCTGACATCCATTTTGGTCCTTTCATCCTTTCCTGTCTTTTTAATGACCTCTTGCTGTCTTCATGTATGATGTCCTTGAAGCCATCCCACAACTCGTCTCAGTAGTCTATCATTTTGTGAGAACAGTTGAACACATCCAGGATACAGCAACATGATTCCCTTGATTCAAACTCTTGTTCTGCCACTTAATAGCTACAGGACCTCACACGAGTTCTTAACATCTTTGTGCCTCAGTTTCTTCATCTGTATAGTGTCATTTTGAATATCAAATGAGCTATTATATGTAGAGTGCTTAGAAGAGTGGTTGACACAGTAAGCATTATATAAGTGTTTGCTGTCACTGTTATAGTTATTGTGTAAGAAATTCACAAAGGACTTATTGAATAAGATTACAGCCAACCAGAGACAACTCCTCACAAATTTCAGGCCCTGATAGAGCACCAAGAGCATGAATAAGCTCCTAGAGAAGCCAGAGCAGCCAGCTCTCTGCCTGAGATATACAGACAGTGAGGACTCCTGGCTGGGTAGTAACTGCTCTATGAACTTATAATGTCCTCCAGCCAAAGACCACAAGGTACATACCTGCAGTTCAACAAAATTGGGTTATTGACTCATTGCAAAGAAAGAGAATGTATGCCATGGGGAACCACGGGCATTTCAGTAACAGGGTGTTGGAAAGAACTTATTATAGGATTTGGGGTTGTGGTGGGTAGTTTTAGGAAGCATTCATGGAGGACTCTGCCCTGGATTGGATGCTTACGAAAGCACGGGTGATTCTCTGATTGGGCATTTTAATAATTCTTATCTAGATAGTGGGAGGAATGAACTTGTCATTCATTGGTTTGGACAATGTTCTTATTTTTGTCTGCTCAGATATGATCATGGAGCAGTGTTACTCTATCTTGCTCCATTACAGTCACAAAGTAGTCTTGTCTTAGGCTGGTATTCTAATAAATATGTTTATATTCGATCAGAAAACTCCACAGGCTCACTGCCAGGCCAGCTCCTGGTTAATAGGGGCTGCTTTTCTATTTCTCAAACTAGATGACAAAGCTTTGCTCGAAGGGCAGAACTGGACAAAAAAATAACTATTATTACCATCATTTACATATGTTGATAGGTTTATATTTTATGAAGAACTTTTATATTCAGTGTCTACAGAGCCTCTCAGAACAATCCTGAGGTATCAGCAGGACACTGGCCTCCACAGTCTTCTATGTGAATGGCACCTCCTCAATGTGAATAGTACCCCAGGGGGTGGTGCAATAAGGCTGCCCTAGAAAGGCAGATTTGTGTATTCCTTTTTACAACTATGAAAATGGAATCAAAGTTTCCTGAGAGTTCCTTACTTCCCAATAAACCTTAGAGTTCTCTCTGGCAAACTGTTGAGTTGCTAACGTTGGATCCCTGATTCAGTCAGAGTTTGCCTCCTTCAGACGATGGCACCAGCCTGCCCTGTTATGACCTAGACTACATCCGCTAGTACAGTAAGAATAGTTCCACCTTCTTCCACAACCAGCTCTGGGCCTGCCCAAAACAGGATGCTTAAAAGGTCACTGAACATATAACCTCTTTCACATAATCACTTGCTAACCCCCCCCGCAAAAAAGTGCATGTGTATTACCTAAAAAGTTAATCACCTTTTTATATCTTGCATACAACCTGGGAGTAACTGAAGGAAAAAAATGACTTTGAGTTTTGAAAAATATCCTGCTAGATTCAAGGGCTGAATCGTTCAAATGTAGACTGAACTACTAGTTACACATCTTTCCACATCCTTGGAAACCTGCCAAGTAAAATGTTAACAGGGAAGGGTATTTCCCATGACATGTCCACTAATAAATCTTTGTCCAGCACTGTCGTTTTGTAGCTGGGAAAGTCCTTCTTTTTACTGAATTTCTCTCCTTGTATCATAGAAAATGAAACTGAAAATGGAATACCCCATAGATATTTCCAACAGTAACTGGTTCCTGAAAGAATAGGGGGTTTGACTAACCTCGCTGGGCAACATTTTCATCAAAATACCATGCATGTCCCTCTCCCTGGTTGTCTGAGGGTACCCTGTACTTGCCCCATCAGAACACGTATCAGTCTCTACTGTAACTGTATGTTCAGGGGTCTTCTCTGAAAGTTTGGTAGAACTCTGCAGTGAAGCCGTCCGGGCCAGGGCTTTTTTTTTGTTGGGAGTTTTTGGATTACCGTTTCAATCTCTTTTTTTGTTATGGGTCTATTCAGTTGTTCTACTTCTGAATGTGTTAGTTTAGGTAGGTAGTGTTTTTCCAGGAATTCATCCATTTCTTCTAGGTTTGCAAATTTGTTAGAGTACAATTTTTCATAATAATCTGATATGATTCTTTTAATTTCAGTTGGTTCTGTTGTGATGTGGCCCTTCTCGTTTCTTATTCGGCTTATTTGTTTCCTTTTCTGTATTTCTTTATTCAGTCTAGCCAATGGTTTATCAATTTTGTTAATTTTTTCAAAGAACCAGCTTTTGGCTTTGTTAATTCTTTCAATTGTTTTTCTGAAAAAAAAATTTTTTTTTTTTAATTCATTTAGTTCAGCTCTAAATTTTTATTATTTGTTTTCTTCTGGTGCCTGATGGATTCTTTTGTTGCTCACTTTCTATTTGTTCAAGTTGTACAGAGAGTTCTCTGATTTTGGCTCTTTCTTCTTTTTGTATGTGTGCATTTATCGATATAAATTGGCCTCTGAGCACTGCTTTTGCTGTGTCCCAGAGGTTTTGATAGGAAGTATTTTCATTCTCGTTGCTTTCTAAGAATTTCCTTATTCCCTCCTTGATGTCTTCTATAAGCCAGTCTTTTTTCAGGAGGGTATTGTTCAGTTTCCAAGTATTTGATTTCTTTTCCCTAGTTTTTCTGTTATTGAGTTCTAGTTTTATTGCCTTGTGGTCTGAGAAGATGCTTTGTAATATTTCGATGTTTTGGATTCTGCAAAGGTTTGTTTTATGACCTAATATGTGGTCTATTCTAGAGAATGTTCCATGTGCACTAGAAAAAAAAAGTATACTTTGCAGCAGTTGGGTGGAGAGTTCTGTATAAGTCAATGAGGTCAAGTTGGTTGATTGTTGTAATTAGGTCTTGCATGTCTCTATTGAGCTTCTTACTGGATGTCCTGTCCTTCTCCGAAAGTGGTGTGTTGAAGTCTCCTACTATAATTGTGGAGGTGTCTATCTCACTTTTCAGTTCTGTTAAAATTTGATTTATGTATCTTGCAGCCCTGTCATTCGGTGCATAAATATTTAATATGGTTATATCTTCCTGATCAATTGTCCCTTTTATCATTATGTAGTGTCCTTCTTTATCCTTTGTGGTGGATTTAAGTCTAAAGTCTATTTTGTCAGAAATTAATATTGCTACTCCTCTTCTTCTTTGCTTATTGTTTGCTTGATATATTTTTTTCCATCCTTTGAGTTTTAGTTTGTTTGTGTCTCTAAGTCTAAGGTGTGTCTCTTGTAGGCAGCATATAGGCGGATCGTGTTTCTTTATCCAGTCCAAGACTGTCTGTCTCTTTATTGGTGCATTTAGTCCATTTACATTCAGCGTAATTATAGATAAATAAGTGTTTAGAGTTGTCATTTTGATGCCTTTTTATGTGTGTTGTTGACAATTTCATTTTTCCACTTACTTTTTTGTGCTGAGACGTTTTTCTTAGTAAATTGTGAGATCCTCATTTTCATAGTGTTTGACTTTATGTTTGTTGAGTCGTTACGTTTTTCTTGGCTTTTATCTTGAGTTATGGAGTTGTTATACCTCTTTGTAGTTACCTTAATATTTACCCCTATTTTTCTAAGTAAAAACCTAACTTGTATTGTCCTATATCGCCTTGTATCACTCTCCATATGGCAGTTCTGTGCCACCTGTATTTAGTCCCTCTTTTTGATTATTGTGATCTTTTACGTATTGACTTCAATGATTCCCTGTTATGAGCATTTTTTTTTAATTAATCTTAATTTGTTTTTGTGCTTTCCCTATTTGAGTTGATATCAGGATGTTCTGTTTTGTGACCTTGTGTTGTGCTGGTATCTGATATTATTGGTTTTCTGACCAAACAATTTCCTTTATTATTTCTTGTAGCTCTCGTTTGGTTTTTGCAAATTCTCTAAGCTTGTGTATATCTGTAAATATCTTAATTTCGCCTTCATATTTCAGAGAGAGTTTTGCTGGATATGTGATCCTTGGCTGGCAGTTTTTCTCCTTCAGTGCTCTGTATATGTCATCCCATTGCCTTCTTGCCTGCGTGGTTTCTGCTGAGTAGTCTGAACTTATTCTTATTGATCCTCCCTTGAAGGAGACCTTTCTTTTCTCCCTGGCTGCTTTTAAAATTTTCTCTTTATCTTTGGTTTTGGCAAGTTTGATGATAATATGTCTTGGTGTTTTTCTTTTTGGATCAATCTTAAATGGGGTTCAATGAGCATCTTGGATAGATATCCTTTCGTCTTTCATGATGTCAGGGAAGTTTTCTGTCAGCAGATCTTCAACTATTTTCTCTGTGTTTTCTGTCCTCCCTCCCTGTTCTGGGACTCCAATCACATGCAAGTTATCCTTCTTGATAGAGTCCCACATGATTCTTAGGGTTTCTTCATTTTTTTTAATTCTTTTATCTGATTTTTTTTTCAGCTATGTTGGTGTTAATTCCCTGGTCCTCCAGATTTCCCACTCTGCATTCTAATTGCTCGAGTCTGCTCCTCTGACTTCCTATTGCGTTGTCTAATTCTGTAATTTTATTGTTAATCTTTTGGATTTCTACATGCTGTCTCTCTATGGATTCTTGCAACTTATTAATTTTTCCACTATGTTCTTGAATAATCTTTTTGAGTTCTTCAACTGTTTTAGCAGTGTGTTCCTTGGCTTTTTCTGCAGTTTGCCTTATTTCGTTTCTGAGGTCATCCCTCAGAAGCATTCTGTAAATTAGTTTTTTATATTCTGTATCTGATAATTCCAGGATTGTATCTTCATTTGGAAAAGATTTTGATTCTTTTGTTTGGGGGGTTGTAGAAGCTGTCATGGTCTGCTTTTTTATGTGGTTTGATATGGACTGCTGTCTCCGAGCCATCACTAAGATATAAAAAATAGTGGTTTATTCTGTAATTGCTCACTGAGTCTTATCTTGTTTTTCTTTCAATATACATGGATGGGCTCCTAGATTGTGCTGTCTTGTTTGTTGTAGCCCTTGACTTACTTATGACCTATTACCAGCTGGTTTGGGCTGTTGCCCGATACATATGCCTGAGTCTATTCACTATTCTTGAGTAGAATCTGATTTTGGGTCATCAAGTGCGTGCTGCACCCTAACACCTATCCACCTCGAGAAGTAGTGGTGATAGTTGTGTGCACCAGATTCTATTAGCAGCTGGGGTTCACCCTCCGGGGGGGGGAGGATGCTGACAGGCTTCCCCCAAGTGTCAGTGAGGTGGGTGTGTCTCTTTTCCTATAGCACCTTGGTGGGAGGGCACTGCAGCTGTACCTTAGGCCCCCAATGCAAGTACCTCTACTGATTGGTAGGTGTCACCCTCCTTAGACCCCTAAGGCAAGAGGCTAGGTGGTCTGGGGGGAGCTTCAGCCCTCAGTTCCCTGTTGTGGGTCAGTTTGGGCTCTGTTGAATATACAGAGATATCAGACCTGGGAAACTTGTTTTTCCAGAAAATCTGCTAAAAAAAAAAAAATGCAGTCAGATCCCTATCGGAACTGCCTTTGGATTATAACCGCCACCTTGTTCCCTGTAAGGATGAAAGTCCGAGATTTGGATCATATATGCTTGGCTGTAGCTGGTTCTGTGTTTTTAGTCCAATTAGGGATGGATTTTCAGTCCCTGGGTTTTTTGTGGTTCCTTCTCTCAGGCCAGAAGAATGGGTTAGGAAAAGACCAAAAAAAGGGGGAAAAGCAAAGCCGCTGTGGAGCCGGAGCCATTCTCCCTCCGGCTCAGGAAATTCCAATGTTAATGAAGCCGCCTGGGAAGGGTGGGGGAGGGTTCAGAGAAATAGGAGAGTAGCACCCCAGAATATAGCCAAAGTTGCTTATCTTGCTTGGAATGACTATTTTATCTGAGATTCCTAAGGGGCGTGTCGCCGATGTGTGCTGGCTGTGTGGAGATTGCCCCCGAGGGTCTGGCCCGCTGAAGCCGCGGTCAGATCCTCCGCTGCCAATCCAAAGCCCAGCATCAAGGTTCCCCTGCTGGGACGCTGCACTCCCGGCTCCAAAATCAGTCACTGCCTCCCGGGGACTTCTCGTCCCGCCAGCCGCGTCGTTGTGCCACCTCCACGGACCCGCTGGGCCCCCTCCGGGGTTAGTTCAGGGGAGTAGGGCTATGCCCCATGCTTGCACCGTGACAGCGCCCAGTCAAAAGCCCGGCACCAAGGTTCCCTGGCTGCGACGCTGCACTCCTGGCTCCAAAACCAGTCACTGCCTCCCGGGGACTTCTCCCACCAGCCGCGTCACCACGCCGCCTGCACGGACTGGCTGGGCCCTCTCCCGGGGTCAGTTCAGGGGGGTAGGGCTGCGCCCCTTGTTTGTGCTGTCACAAGATTTTGTGTTCAGCTCCCCTGGGCCCAGTCCTAAGCCCGGCGCCAAGGTTGCCTGACTGGGACGCTGGCTCCAGGGTCCGGAAACAGTTGCTGCTTCCCCGTATTTGTTCGTTCTCTGTCTCTAAATCTGTGTTTGTCGCTCAGGGTTCGTAGATTGTTATGTATGTGATCGATTCACTTGTTTTTCCGAGTCTTTGTTGCAAGAGGGATCCAAGGTAGCGTCTACCTAGTCTGCAGTCTTGGCCCCGCCTCCAAAAGTAGGTGATTTTAAGGCAAATTATTTTCTCTATCTTCTTCTACATAGTAAACTAAACATGTTCTTAGAGGAATAATGTATAGTTTCATTTGGAAGTAATTTTTGTTTTATTAGGAAAAAGTGATTATGGAGAGCTGGTCCAGTCGGCTCTATCTGAGATCCAGGAAATTTCAGTTGGAGGGTGGGTGGGAGAGGAGCAGGGAAGGAGAGGGTCCCTTCAGTCTAATGCTCTAGCTGGCTAATATAAAAATAAATAAATAACAAACAATAAATAACATTTTTCTGTCACTATTCTTTGGGTATATATCTCCATCAGGACTTCTCATGGAACAAGGTAGCTGGGGTTTGAGACATGATGAAGCTAATCTTGAGTCTGTTGGTCTGAGATCACCAAATAGCACCAAAACCCCTACCTCAACCACTACCCATTTGTACTTTCTAGCAAGCAAAATTCTCTGCATCATGTACTTCCAAAGATTCCATTTGCTGACATTTTACCCTGAATGACCACAGTAAATTCTTTAGTCTTTGTAACTACTTGTTTCTTTAGCCATGTAACTCAGAGTATGCTGATGTGTAAAGTTTTTAGTTTGAATTTATGTATCAATTCCGTGTTTTCTACCAGTAGTCCCTTGGTGATGCAAACAGTAAACACTCTTGGCTGCTAACCAAAAGGTTGGCAGTTCAAAACCGCCCAGAGTTGCCTGGGAAAAAAGACCTGGGAACCTACGTCCAAAACAATCAGCCATTGAAAAGCCCATGGAGCTCATTTCTAATCTGACACAAATGAGGTCACCATAACTCTACGAATGCCAGTAAATTTCCATTAGTCTTTAAACTAGCCCAAGCCAGATTTGGTCCACGCCGCATGTGCAGAAGGGCCAGTGTGACCGCTAATTGACCTCAACAGAGGATACAACAACAAAGGGAATGAATTAGGAGGACAAGCATCACCTGTCCCTATTCCAAAGCGGGAGGTCTGACAGGATCCGCATTACCTCCTGTTTCCTGGCTACCTTCTAGAATTTTACACCTGTGTGGCTGCCATCTTGCTGCCCAAATCACATATAAGCCTTTCTTCCCTGTAGCTCAGGGGGTCAGATCTGAGGAAATTTCTCCCAGCTCCTTGCTTTGCGCATTGCAATGAAGTTACTTTCTCTTTCTCAAAGACCGGTGTCTAGATAATTGGGAAGTCTGAGCACACCAGACAAGGACCCACCTTCCCAGGCTTGGTAACAGAACTGACCCAAAAGCAACTAGTTTTTATAATCAAAAGAGTAAAGTAAAAAATTCCTTAAGTATTACAATACAAGTGAAAAGCGTTTTCTAGATACTAACTTATCTGGTTAATTAATGAAGAGAGGTACTTATTAGTTATTACTGGATTCTAACTTGTCTTTTCCTTGTCCACAGTTTTATTGATCCGAAAACACAGAAAGAAAAGAAAGTAACATCTCTAAGGGTGTGCTACATACTAAACATTTTACATAGATTAGTTTATTTCAGATTTATGTTACAGCTGTCATTCCACAGAGGAAGAAAACAAGGCTGAAAGAAGTTAAGCCTGCTACCCAAAGTCACAAAGAGGAGAAATGATGTCCAGTATGTACAATTCCAAACATGCGCTTCCTGGAAAAGACAGTCAATATGGTGAGATACAGATTTAAGAGAATAACGAAAAACTAGAAGAATGACTTACATAGACCTACATAAATCAGATAAAACTTAACACGATTGAATTCAAAAATTATGTATGAGTCCACATGATGAAGTATCATTACACACTTAATATACAGCTAAAATTAAAAGAAAATAGTGACAATACCAAATGCTGATGAAGATGTGGAGAAATGGAAACTCTCATACATTGCTGATGGGAATTTAAGATGGTATGGATAATCTAAATATACTTTACCATGTGACTCAGCAATTGCACTACTGGGCATTTATCCCTAAGAAAAAACTTTATGCCCACACAAAAATCTGTACACAGTTGCTCATAATAGCTTTGTTTGTAATTGCCAAAAACTGGAAACAACTAAAATCTCCCGCAATATGTGAATGTTCAGACAACTGTGGTACACCCATATAGTGGAACAGTATTCAGCAATTAAAACTCAACTATCAATACACA
Source organism: Elephas maximus indicus (assembly GCF_024166365.1). Classification (NCBI taxonomy): domain Eukaryota; kingdom Metazoa; phylum Chordata; class Mammalia; order Proboscidea; family Elephantidae; genus Elephas; species Elephas maximus. The sequence continues at coordinate 52,146,093 of NC_064833.1, read as the reverse complement.
CAACAACTTGGAGGGATCTCAAACACATTATGCTGAGGGAAAAAAGCCAGTCTGAAAATATCACATACTTTATGGTTTCATTTACATGACATTCTCAAAATTACAAAATTAATAGAGATGGACAACAGGTTAGTAGTTGCCAAGGATTAGGCATAATGGAGGGTAGCGGTGTGGACTTGACTACAAAGGAATAGCACAAAAGAGATTTTCAAAGTGATGGAATCAGGGCCAGGTTAAGGCATGTGAGGTCTCTAAACACTGATAATCTGTGGTGCCCCCCTCTGCTTGCTCACATACTCAAACGGGATATGTGTGTGTGTGTGTGTATGTGTGTGTGTGTGCGCGCACGTGTGGTAGCTAACCACAACGTAACTTCTTTTTAAATGTGACTATAATATTAGAAATTGAACACAAAAAGTGGTGGATGTCATTTTAGTGGAACAAGATGGACTGGATTATAAAAATTTTAGCCGTTGCAGGGTACTAAGATTTTTACTGTATACCACATTTTCTACAAAAAGAATGTTCCACAAATTCTAAAACAAAGAAAATGAGTCAGTGAACTCAGTTGTTTCAACAATCAATGTAAAATTCTGCTGATCTTCCACAACAACAAATTGACTTTCACCAATTTTGCTTTAAATGGCTCGTACTTCAATTATGGTGCTTGCTTCGTAATAAATAAGATTAAGTGAACGTACAGCACATGGTATGAAAATGGCATATTCATTACATTCTAAAAATTTCTGTTGCCGTGTCTTCATAACGCTTTGACATACTGGCAGCATTGTCACAGCACTAGCCTATGCACTTAGGAAAAATCAATTTTGAAAACTTCCCGTAATGAAGTACCTGATTTGCAATTTCTTCCCTGGTATGACTTTTTAAGCTAGTATATATGATAAATTACTCAACAGGTTTTCCACCCGTTTGGAGACATTTGTCTTAAAGCAGTACTTAGCTGATCTGTAAGAGAAAGATGAGGGGTGGAATCTACAGACAAACTGAAATACTGAGCTATACTCATTTCACTGAAAATAGCTGATCGAACTTTACCACTCTAATAAGTTTATTAATTCTTCACACATTGTTTTAGACATATATGATGGGTTGCCCTCTCCCATGTTACCATATTGAGATGTGCCTGCTAAAAATGGATGAAACTGAGCAACAAGTTCAAGTAAACCCCCAAAATTTCCATTTTGTGAGGATCCAAGCACTTCATTTCTTCTTCAAAAAGATAATTGTTATGACAGCAACAATATGTTGCAAAACAGCTTTCGAATACTGATGTTCTTCATTAATTTGTGTTTCCAGTTCATGAGTTAAGCCAAAACCATGTCTTTGCTCTAAATACGACAACATACAATCTCTGTGAACTGAACTGTTTTCATGTTTATCAATCATATTCAAGTTGCACCAATCGCTAAATTCATCCATAAAAAAGTAACAACTGATTTAGGACTGGATAGTTTAAGAACAAAACAATATACAGAGCTAACTGATGGGGAACACAGTAGCCACTCCCTCTTATAATTTTCACCATCAGCTTTGAACCATAGTCATATACTCGGGCTACAGAATCTTGTTCATTTACCATCTAGAAATTTACGACATGAATTTCCAAATGGTTCACTGTAATGTTGACGATCACTTGGCCCTCTTTCGATCCAACAGTTTACATCATTAGAAGAAAAATCATTCCACAAACCAGTATCTGTATTTGTTACTTATCAGGTCTGCAGATGTGACAATTTCGGATTCCAAAATAGTTTCACTTTCTACACCATTATTAATTTTTTTTTTTTTACTGCAGCAAGGAATGGATGCAGAATTTGGAACAAATTCTGCTATATTCATATTGCTATTAGTAATTTCAGCACTAACACTACTAGTACAATGATTTGCACCCATTAAACTCAAGCATTCAATGGAAGAAGTTTCATTACATTTGAAAAAGGAAGTTATTTTTGAATTGTCTTTAGGGATTCACAAATCATTTTCATCTTCTGTGAGCTTTCATTTTTGCGCTTCACTTAGTTGTTGCCATTTCATTTTACCTGGATATAAAATTACATGACTTTTTAAATTTGGTTCTACCACAGCAAATAAATTTGAACAATTGAAAATAAATACAAAATTATAAAATTTACATTTGAATTTGGACATTAACACAAAAATTTATACTTGAAAATTAGTAAGTAAAAAAAAGTATTTGAAACGTGTAATTCGTTCTTCAGTTTGGAGACAGTCAAAAGAAAAATAGTACTTACAAGGCAGTCTGAAATAATTTCATTTGTTTGTCATATGATGTTTGTTGGCTGGCCCTTCACAGATCTTCATGAGTGTTTTTCGTCTTGAAATAATATTTAAAAACTTACCACTCGCTTTCCGTCCTTTGATGCTGCATCTTCACAGTTCATTGGACTACTGCTGATTCCTGATGGGGGTGAGAGTGATCAAAGAGTGCGATACAAATACAAGGGTAGGCGCAATCTCATAACGCGTTTTGGTTCACTTTGGGCAGGACAGGACCAGACACATCACAAGTCATGTGATTATAGTACTGCTGGCATTCTTATACGGCCGACAAGAGAGAACTGAATGTGAGGTTATACCCAATCAGTCCAAAATGAAAAGGAAAATATAATTGTTATCATATACAAAATTTATAAATGTACATTTTATTTCTTTCTGGAACTGTTCAACTTCCATATTCAGAGATACGTACACAATTGATGTAACAATAGCACCACTTCTTGACAAGCAAGTTTGTTTTGTGAGTCATAAAAATATCAATTTCTTAGAAGAAATTCTGAAGGTAAATGGAAAATATATTTATATAATTTTTATTATCTAAATATTCATTTTATTTCTAACTTAGACATATGTAAATATTCTGATAAAACATAAATGCAATGTTCTGATAAATGCCCTTTGTTGGTTTCATGGAAGACAAATTTAGAAACACCTCATTGTTGCAAAACAGAAACATTTTGTACAATAAGTAAATATTGAATTTTGTGCCTCTTTATGTGCCCAATACCTTGTTTATTAACATATATATAGTAATAACAAGCACTGTGTCCACGCAACAGACAATGAAAGATGAAATTCACTTGATACATAAATTAAAACTTTTCGTGTTAGATAAATATTAATATTTCCAGTATTTTTTGGATGTTTGCTATGTTAGTATTATGTTTAATTATTACCCATGTTAGTATTATATTAAATGTATGATAGATTGCATCCATGTGTGTGCCAAAGACATTTTAAAGTTATGAATATTACTGTTTACAAGATTTAGGACATAACTATGTATGTAGATGCTATACAGTTAAAAAGTAACTTGATTGAATTCATTGCAATGGTCAACTTATTCGAGTTCCCTCACTCTTGCTTGTAATCTGGGACTGGAGTTCTCACTGGTTGTTTACCAGGATGTCCACAAAAGCACACCCTTGTGTTTGTATCACGGCAAAGAGCATTGCTGGCTCTCCTGGATGGGGTTGCTGGGTCAGCAGATGGGGATGTACAAGACAGTTCTCTCAAAATGGATCAGAGAGCTATTATCTATTAATATAATCTGCTTTGCCCCGTAAACACTCATGTTGGATCCAGTTGCATACTGTGTGAATGCAGTGAGAGTTAGGCTCCCAACAGCCCACTTCCACCTCTTGTTTATTAGAAAGAAATAATATACTTCCAAGAGACCTACAGAGGTAAGGAGTTTCAGTCACATGGGAACGGACCATAGGAAACAGATTTCAATGAAGGTGTTGAAGTGGGAGGGGCCTCATAGCATATCCAACTTTGCATGTGGATGCCCTCATGACCCTGCATGAATTTTATTTCCAGCCAGGATATTCTCATGCATTGGAGCTGGTATCAATTTCATTTAGTGCTCTACCAGTTCCCTTCCACTACAGCACTCACTTTTCCTTGTGTCCTGTCTGCTTGGCATCTGTAGGTCTTTGGACAATGGGTGCCCCTATTTTGTTTATGCCCTAATCACATGCTTACCTTGCTTACTGGGTAATTTGTCCCTGGATGGACTAGCTCTGTATCTTGATTAAAGTGGTAGTTACAGGGTAGTTACATGTGATAAAAATGATACAGAACAATATACACACATTGTATTAATGTCAAATTACTGGTTTTAATAAGGTACTAAAATTATGCAAAATGTTACCATTGGACAACACTGAATGAAGGCTACTTAGGACCTGTTGGGATTATTTTTGAAAGTCCCTATGAATCTATAATAATTTATATATGTAGAAACATGTTTCTATGTACTTCTATTGTCTATAATATTAAATGTGACTCAGCAATTTCACTACTGGGCATTTATCCCCGAGAAACAAAACCTTATGTTCACACAAAAGTATGTACACGGCTGCTCATAACAGCTTTGTCTGTAATTGCCAAAAACTGGAAACAACTAAAATGCCCTTCGATATGTGAATGATCAAATGACTATGGTATACCCATACGGTAGAATAGTACTCAGCAATACTGAAGGAAAATGCTGAGAGATGCAGGAAGCATCAAACTATGATGGAAAAAATACACAGAGTCACTGTACCAAAAACAACTGGTCGCCATTCAGTCATTTCAGGAGGTAGTATATGATCAAAAACCGATGGTACTGAAGGAAGAAGTTCAATCTGCACTGAAGGCATTGGCATAAAGCAAGACTCTGGGAATTGACAAAATACCAACTGAGATGTTTCAACAAATGGGTCCAATGTTAGAAGCACTCACTCATCTATGCCAAGAAATTTGGAAGGCAGCTACCTGGCCAACCAACTGGAAGAGATCCATATACATGCCTATTACAAATTAAGGTGATCAACAGGATGCAGAAATTATCAAATATCATTAATATCACACGAAAGTAAAATTTTGCTTAAGATAATTCAAAATTGGTTGCAGGAGTACATCGACAGGGAGCTGCCAAATATTCAAGACAGATTTTTAGAAGAGGACATTGTTGATGTCAGATGGATCTTGGCTGAAAGCAGAGAACACCAGAAAGATGTTTACAAGTGTTTTGCTGACTATGCAAAGGCAGTCAACTATGTGGATCATAGCAAATTATGGGTAACACTGCAAAGAATGGGAATTCCAGAATACTTCGCTGTGTTCGGGCAGAAACTGTACATAGATGAAGAGGCAATCATTTAAACAGAACAAGGAGATACTGCGTGGTTTAAAATCAAAAAGGTAGGCATCAAGGTTGTATACTTTCACCATACTTATCCAGTCTATATTCTGAGCAAATAATCCGAGAAGATGGGCTATATGAAGAAGAATGTGGCATTGGGATTGGAGGAAGATTATTAACAACCTGAAATATGCAGATGACACAACCTTGTGTGTTGAAAGCAAAGTGCACTTGAAGCACTTACTGATGAAGAAAAAAGCCTACAGCCTTCAGTATGGATTACGCCTCAACACAACAACTCCCTCCCCACTGCCGTCAAGGTCAATTCCGATTCGTAATGACCCCATAGGGATGAGTAGAACTGCCCCATAGGATTTCCAAGGTTATAAATCTTCACAGAAGCAAACAGCCACATATTACTCCAGCAGGAAGGGTGGTAGGTTAGAACCGCTGACTTTTCAGTTAGCAACCAAGCTCTGCTGTGTCAACAGAGCTCCTCACAGCTAAACGTAAAGAAAACAGAACAAAAAAAAATCCTCACAACTGGACCAACAGGCAACATTATAATAAACAGAGAAAATATTGACGTTGTCAAGAATTTCATTTTACTTGGGTTCACAATCAAAGCTCATGAAAGCAGCGGTCAAGAAATCAAATGACATATTGGGAAAATCTGTTCCAAAAGACCTCTTTAAAGTGTTAACAAGCAAAGATGTCACCTTGAGGACTAAGGTTCACCTGACCCAAGCCATGGTATCTTCAATCACCTCACATGCATGCAAAAGCTGGACGATGAATGAGGAAGCCAGAAGAATTGATCCATTTGAATTATTATGTTGGCAAAGAATATTGAATATACCGTGGACTGCCAGAAGAATCAACAAATCTGTCTTGGAAGAAGTACAGCCAGAATGTTCCTCAGAAGCGACAATGGTGAGACTTTGTCTCACTTACTTTGGACATGTTATCATCCCAGGAAAAGGGCATCATGCTTGGTAAAGTAGAGGGTCAGTGAAAAAGAGGAAGATCCTCAACAAGATGGACTGACACAGTAACTGCAACAATGGACTCAAACAGAGCAACAATGAGAGAACGGCACAGGATTGGGCAGCGTTTCATTTTGTTTTACATAGGGTTGCTGTGAATCGGAACCCCCTCAAGGGCACCTAACAACAACATAATAATAAAAAGTTTTAAAAATGGTACCTATGTCTAAAAGAATTAGTTGCACAAGTATAAGAGAGAAAAAGGCAGTTTACGTTAAAAAAAAGGGGGGGGGAGGAAGAGAGGGGGAAGGGAAAGGGAGAGGGAAAAAGAGAATGAGAGAAAGGAAGGCAGGGAGACAGGCAAACAGACAGACAAGCAGACCTTGGGGTTTTAGTTCACTCCAGGCTCAGCTTAAATTAAAAGTTTAATTAAGACTTTAAAAAATTAAAAGAATGTTGTCTTCCATAGCATTAATGGATTCAGATCAAAAATAGGCACAGCCACTCTTGCTGTCATTTATCAGATTCATCTGGAATTTTCTAATCTATTTGGACATAGGGGAAAACTGTGGTGTAGTAGTTAAGAGCTACCACTGCTAACCAAAAGGTTGACAGTTTGAATCTACCAGCAGCTCCTTGGAAAACCTGTGGAGCAGTTCTACCCTATACTATAGAGTAGCTCGGAGTAGGAATTGACTCAACAGCAATGGGTAAGGTATATCACAGAAGAGCAACGAAGCTATGGAAGTCTGAAAACTAAGTAGAAGTAATAAAGAATAAAGATGCTGAAAACTTACAATAGTATGATATGTATCTTCAAAAACCAAAACCAAACCAACTGCTGTCAAGTCAATTCCAACTCATACTGACTCTATAGGACAGAGCAGAACTGCCCCATAAGCTTTCCAAGGATGGCTGGTGGATTCAAATTTTTGGTTAGCAGCCAAGTTCTTAACCACTGTGCCACCAGGGCTCCATATATATCTTCAAATAATTTATCTTTTAAACCCCCATACCATCTTAAGTAGTGGTTTACACATCATATTTAACAGGTACTGTTAAATGAATGACAAAGTTTAAATCTTCTAGGTAAAAGTTTAAACTTTCTAGGTACAAAAAAATTGGATTTATTCAATACAACACAAGCAGGTAATATTAATAACCAGAACTTCCTAAAACTTACAGAGTTAGGGAATTCTAACAATAGAAATCAACCAATGAAAAGGGTGTCCACAAAATGTAGTCAATTCCTTACTTCCCCAAAATTTTCAAAAGTAGCTGAGCAAAACTTCATCAGAGAGTCTGGCATTCGGCAGATTACTCTAGATCAGTGTCTCCCAACCTTTTCTGGCTTTTAAGCTTCTTTCACAAAACAGGATTTCAATTTAAGCACCTCAAGAATTATTTTAGGAGCCGGGGCCAAGATAGCAGAATAGTCAGACGCTTCCTGTTGTCCCTCTTACAACAAAGACCTGAAAAAACAAGTGAATTGATTACATATGACAATCTAGGAGCCCTAATTACCAAAAACAAAGCAGAAAAGTCAGGCTGAGCAGCAGGCAGAAGGAGAGACAATCCAAAAGCAGTGGAAAAGTACAACCCGCAAGGTTGCCAGCGCCCTGCTGGCTAGGTCAGCTGGCACACAGGCTGAGGTGAGCAGTAGCATTCAGGAGCATTTCGCCACATCAGGTGAGGCCAGTCTGCAAGTCTGCACATGTCTTCAGAGCTGAATGGAAGCAGCGCTGGACCTGCAAAAGTTAAGTGCAAGTATCTAACCTACCACGTGGGGAAAGAATAAACCCTCTCCCCCCTAGAGTTTCATGGCAGGGAAGTTCTTCCTTTCCCTCACCCACTCCCACCCCATTCACTCTGCTTGGACACCAGTCCAGCAGTATTCAACAACTGCCACACCCCCTAACTCAGGAACTCAGAGCTATCCACATCCATACCAGTCTCACAGCTTTAAAAAACGCCATGTCCCCTAAGCCAGGAAATCAGGGCAGGTCAGGGGACCATGCCCCTTTGCCTGGCTACTGGCCGAAGGGGTCCACAGACTTTGAAGTACCCATCACGCCTATTGGAAACCCTGATGGCACAGTGGTAAGGAGCTGTGGCTGCTAACCAAAAGGCCAGCAGTTTGAATCCACCAGGTGCTCCTTGGAAACTCTATGGGGCAGTTCTACTCTGTCCTATAGGGTCACCATGAGTCGGAATCCACTGGACAGCAACGGGTTTGGTTTTTGGTTTTATCACTCCTACCTACACCTGTGTGAGCTGATTCAACACCATATGCCCTCGTTAGCGTAAAACAGAAGGGCGTACACCCAAAGCCCATTTTCAACTACAGCAGCCAAGGGGGAGTTGCAGATTCGCGATGCTTGATAATATCCTGCCCCTTAGGCAGGGACCTCAGTCACCCACACCAATGGCCTGAGGGCCAATGATACCACCCACTCCGTCTAGCCACCCAAGACAGGGATCTGAGAATAAGCGGTACCTCTCGGTCCCTCCAGCCAATAGCACTGGGTGCCCAAGGACCAGCTGCAATACCCCCTGACTATGTGCTCTAGAGGACAGGGACATGCCCTTCACTCAGGTACCCAGAGGTAGCCATCAGCCCCCTGCCTTGTCCACACATAGCCCCCTACTGCAGCCAGATACCTGTGCCTGCTCCAAACACTACTACGCAGTCCTGCCAATTTAAGTCTATAGCTGAGCGCCTGCACCACACACTCGGTGACCAATGACCTGGAAACCTGTACCTCACCCATACAAGAAAAGTGAACAGACTCCTGGGCTCACACACCTGGTAGCTCCTCTGACCACAGGATGTGAGAGCTTCAAAGATGCTAATAACCAAAGTAACTCACATGCACAACCTACTTGGGCATAACAAAACAAAACAAAAATTAGGACACGGTAAACAAACATACAATAAACAAATATTATTGATGCCTTGGAGATAAGTCAATATCAAATCACATAAAGAAGCAGGTCAAGATGGCTCCAAGAAGCAACCGAAATAAAGAACCAGGAAACTTTCCAGGGGAAGAGAGGGCAGTGGAACTACCTGAGACAGAATTCAAAAGACTAATCTATAGAGCTCTCCAAGAGAGCAGGAAGGAGATGAGGCAAAACTCAGGATAAGCCAAAGAACACAGAGACAAGCAGTGGAGGAAATCAGGAAAACAATACCAGCATAAAACAATAAAATTAACAGACTGATAGAATCCACACAATGGCAGCACATAGAAACCCAAAAGATTAACAATAAAATTTCAGAATTAGACAACATAATAGAAGGTCATAGGAGCAGAAATGAAATAATAGAAGGTCATAGGAGCAGAAATGAAATAATGGAAGTCAGAATTAGTGAGATTGAAGATAAATCCCTTGACACCAACTTATTTGAGAAAAAAATCAGAAAAAAAGAACTTAAAAAAATAAAGAAATCCTAAGAATTATGGGGCACACCATCAATAGGAAAACCTACGAGTGGTCAGAGTACGAGAACAAGGAGGGGATACCAGAAAGCACAGAGAGAATTATTGAAGATTTGCTGGCAGAAAAGTTCCCTGGTATCATGAAAGATGGTATCTATCCAATGAGCTCAACAAACCCCATACAGGTAGATCCCAAAAGAAAATCACCAAGACATATCTCAATCAAACTTGCCAAAACCAAACACAAAGATAGAGTCTTGAAAGCAGCTAGGGAAAAATGAAAAGTCACCTACAAAGCAGAACCAGTAAGACAAAGCTCCTACTCCAGCAGAAACCATGCAGGCAGAAGGCAATGGGATGAAATATATAAAGCCTTGAAGGAAAAAACTGCCAGCCAAGAATCACATACCCAGCAAAGCTGTCTTTCAAATATGATAACAAAATTAGGGATTTCCAAATAAACAGAAGTTAAGGGAATTTGTAAAAACCTAACCAAAATTATAAGAAATATTAAAAGGAGCCCTCCAGTTAGAAAACCAACAACATTAGACAACAATCCAAGACTAGAAAACAGGACAAATCAACCAATTACCAATCCAGATAGGGAAGTCCCCAAAACAAGTCAAAGCTAAAAGACTGAAAATAGGGAACCAGAGACATCAATATGTAAACTATGACAATGTCAAAACAAAAAAGAGGGCGTAAACAGTGTGCTGCATAGTCATAGAACTTCCATATGGAGAGGAAGTTAAGGCAATATCAAGAAATAGAAGATCGGTGTAAACACAGAAAAATAAAGGTAAATTTTAAGATAACCACAATGGAAGCTAACAAACTTAACTGTCAAAATTTTAAAAAAAGAAAAACATAAAGACTAAGTAAACAAAATCAACAATAATGAAAAAGATGAAAAGAAAATACATAAAGAAAAATGACTCAGCACAGAAAATTAAGTGGAACAAAGAAAATGTCAACACCAAAAAACAAAACAAACAAAAAAATACATCAAAATGACAGCACTAAACTCATACCTATCAATAATTACACTAAATATAAATGATCTACATGCACCAATAAAGAGACTGAGAGTGGCAGAATGATTACCAACACAATTCATCTATATGCTGACTACAAGACACACACCTTAGACTCAAAGACACAAACAAACCGAAACTCAAAGGATGGGAAAAAAAAAATCAAGCAAACAACAACCAAAAAAGAACAGGAATGGCAATATTAATCTCTGACAGACTTTAAAGCAAAATTCACCACAAAGGATAAGAAAAAAAACTATATAATGATTAAAAGGTCAATACACTAGGACATAGCCATAATAAATATATACACACCCAATGGCAGAGTGTGCATACACATAAAACAAACTCTAACAACACTGAAAATAGACACTAATACTAGGATACTTCAACACACCACTTTCGGTGAAGGGCAGAAGATCTAGAAAAAAACTCAGTAAAGAAGCGGAAGATCTAAATGCCACAATAAATCAATTTGGCCTCATAGACATATACAGAACACTCCACTCAAAAGCAGCCAAGTATACATTCTTCTCCAACACACATGGAACATTCTCCAGAATAGAACACATTTTAGGCCACAAAGCAAGCCTTAACAGAATCCAAAACATCAAAATATTACAAAGCATCTTTTCTGATCATAATGTCATAAAAGTAGAAATCAGTAACAGAAACGGCAAGGAAAAAAAATCAAATACATGGAAACTGAACAACACCTTGCTTAAAAATGACTAGGTTATAGAAGAAATCAAGGACAGAAAAAGAAAAAAAAAATCACAGAATCAAATGAGAATGACAACACATCTTAGCAGAACCTTTGAGACTCACCAAAAGCAGTGCTTAGAGGTCAATTTATAGCAATAAATGCACACATCCAAGAAGAAAGGGCCAAAATAAAAACATTAACCCTACAACTTGGACAAATACAGAGCAGCAAAAGAAGCCCTCTGGCACCAGAATAAAGGAAATAATAAAGATTAGAGCATAAATAAATGAAATACAGAATAGAAAAAAAGTTGAGTCAACAAGACCAAAAGTGGATTCTTGGAAAAGGTAAACATCGACAAACCACTGGCCAAACTGACAAAAGAAAAACAGGAGAGGAAGGAAGCAAATATATCAAATAAGAAACGAGATGGACAATATCAAAGCAGACCCAACTGAAATAAAACGGATCATAACAGAGTATTATGAAAAATTGTACTCCAACAAATTTGAAAACCTAGAGAAAATGGACAAATTTCTAGAAACACACTGCCTACCTAAACTAACACGAACAGAGGTAGAACAACTAAATAAACCCATAACAAAAGAAGGCATTGAAGAGGTAATTTAAAAAAAAAAAAAAAACTCTCAACAAAAATAAAGCCCTGGCCTGGACAGCTTCACTGAAGAATTCTACCAAACCTTCAGAGAAGACTTAACACCACTACTACTAAAGGTAGTTCAAAGCACAGACAAGGACGGAATACTCCCAAACTCATTCTATGAAGCCAGCATAACCCTGACACCAAAGCCAGGTAAGGATACCATCAAAAAAAAAAAAAAAAAAATTACAAATCAAACAAATCAATATCCCTCATGAACATAGACGAAAATTCTTCAACAAAATTCCAGCTAACAGAATTCAACAGTATATCAAAAAAAAAAATTCATCATGACCAAGTGGGACTCATAACAGGTATGAGCAGATGGTTCAACATTAGAAAAATAATCAATGTAATCCATCACATAAATAAAGCAAAAGATAAGAACCACATGATATTATCAATTGACGCAGAAAAGGCATTTGACAAAGTCCGACACACATTCCTAATAAAACTCTCAGTAAAACAGGAATACAAGGGAAATTCCTCAACATAATAAAGGGCATTTACACAAAGCCAACAGCCAGCATCATTCTAAATGGAGAGAGAGTGAAAGCATTCCCGTTGAGAATGGGAACCAGACAAGGATGCCCTTTATCACCACTCTTATTCAACATTGTGCTGGAGGTCCTAACCAGAGCAATAAAGCAAGAAAAAGAAATAAAGGGCATCCAAATTGGTAAGGAAGAAGTAAAAGTATCCCTATTCCCAGATGATATGATCTTATACACAGAACACTCCAAAGAATCCACAAGAAAACTACTGGAACTAATAGAAGATTTCGGCAAAGTATCAGGATACAAGGTAACAATACAAAAATCAGTTGGATTCCTCTACATGAACAAAGAGAACTTCAAAAAAGAGATCACCAATATCCCTCAAGAAGATAAAGTACTTAGGAATAAATCTAGCCAGAGATGTAAAAGACCTATACAAATAAAACTACTGTAAGAAATCAAAATAGACCTAAGTAAGTGGAAAAACATATGATGCTCATGGATAGGAAGACTCAGCATTGTGAAAATGTCAATTCTACCCAAAGCGACCTACAGATACAATGCAATCCCAATTCAAATTCCAATGGCATTTTTCAACAAGATGGACAAACAGATCACCAACTTCATATGGAAAGGGAAAAGGCCCCAGATAAGTAAAGCATTACTGAAGAAGAAAAACAAAGTGGGAGACCTCGCACTACCTGATGTTAGAAACTATTATACCGTGACAGTAGTCAAAACAGCCTGGTACTGGTACAACAACAGACACACAGACCAATGGAACAGAATTGAGAACCCAGACATAAATCCATCCCGCTATTTGATAAAGGCCCAAAGTCCTTGAATGGGGAAAAGACAGTGTCTTTAGCAAATGGTGCTGGCATAACTAGATATCCATCTGTAAAAAACTGCAACCAGACCCAGACCTCACACCATACACAAAAACTAACTCAAAAAGGATCAAAGACCTAAAAATAAAATCTAAAACAATAAAGATCATGGAAGAAAAAACAGGGACAATGCTAGGAGCCCTAATTCATGGCATAAAAAGTATACAAACCATAACTAACAATGTACAAACTCCAGAAGAGAAACTAGATAACTGGGAGCTCCTAAAAATCAAATACTTACTCATCAAAAGGCTTCACCAAAAGAGTAAAAAGAGAACCTACAGGCTGTGAAAAAAATTTTGGCTACAACGAAGCCGATACGGATCTAAAGTCTATGAGATACTGCGACACCTCAACAACAAAAAGATAAATAATCTAATTTAAAAAACGAGCAAAGGATATGAACAGGCACTTACCAAAGAAGACATTCAGGTGGCTAACAGACACATAAGGAAATGCTTATGATCACAAGCCGTTAGAGAAAAGCAAATCAAAACTACAATGAGATACCGTCTCATCCCAGCAAGGCTGGCTCTAATCCAAAATATGCAAAATAATAAATGTTTGAGAGGTTGTAAAAAGATTGGAACTCATGCATTGCTGGTGGAAATGTAAAATGGTACAACCACTTTGGAAAACAATTTGGGGCTTCCTTAAAAAGCTAGAAATACCATACAATCCAGCAATCCCACTCCTAGGAATATACCCGAGAGAAATAAAAGCCATCACACGAATAGACATATGCACACCCATGTTCATTGCAGTACTATTCACAGTAGCAAAAAGATGAACAACCTAAATGCTCATCAACAGGTGAATGGATAAACAAATTATGGTACATACACACAATGCGCAATGATAAAGAACAATGATGAATCTGCGAAACATCTCAAACACATGAATCTGGAGGGCATTATGTTGAGTGAAATTAGTCAGTCACAAAAGGACAAATATTGCATAAGACCACGACTACAAGAACTCAAGAAAAGGTTTAAACACAGAAAAAAGCATTCTTTGATGGGCATACGGGTGGGGAGGAGGGGGAAGGGAAATCACGAACTTGGCAGTAGACAAGGATCAACTCTGGTGAACGGAAGGACGACACACAATACAGGAGAAGTCAGCACAACTGGACCAAAGCAAAAGCTAAGAAGTTTCTTAGACATATTCAAGAACTTTGAGGGAGAGGGGTGGGGACCATAGTTTTGGGGGACATCTAGGTCAACTAGCATGACATGGCTTATTAAGAAAATGTTCTACAACCCACTTTGGTGAGTGGCATCTGGGGCCTTAAAGAGCTTGTGAGTGGCCATCTAAGAAACATCAATTGGTCCCATCCCCTTGGAGCAAAGGAGAATGAAGAAAACCAAAGACACAAGGAGAATATTAGCCCAAAGGACTAAGGGACCACATGAACCAGAGATTCCACCAGCCTGAGACCAGAAGAACAAGATGCCTGGCTACCACCAATGACAGCCCAGACAGGGAACACATCAGAAAGTCCCGGACAGAGCAGGAGTAAAATACAGAACAGAATTCAAATTCACCTAAAAAGACCAGACCTAATGGTCTGAAAGAGACTAGAGGAACCCCTGAAACTATGGCCCCTAGATGCTCTGCTAAACCAGAACTGAAACCATTCCTGAAGCCCACTCTTCAGACAAAGATTAGACAGGACTATAAAACAAAAAATAATACACATGAGGAATGTGCTTCTTAGTTCAATCAGATATATGAGACCAAACGGGCAGCTCCTGTCCAAAAGCAGAATGAGAAGGCAGGAAGGGACAGGAACTGGTTGAATGGACACAGGGAATCCAGGGTGGAAAGTGGGAGTGTGCTGTCACATTGTAGGTATTGCAATTAATACTACAAAAAAATATGTGTAGAAATTTTTGCATGGGAAATTAACTTGCACTGTAAACTTTCACCTAAAGCACAATTTAACGATAGAAGAATTTTTAAAAAATAATTTTACCTTTTTTAATGTCAAATGATAAAGATGTGACATTAGATTGAAAATGTCTGAGAAAAGTGGTATTGCTCAAGACCATGTTTAAATATTAATTTAATAATTCTAAGAAATGCTTCCTTTTTGCCAGTTGACATTTGAAAAAAGTTTTTTCAATTAAATATATGTTCATGAAGCATCATTTTATAAATCAATTTTAAAATGGCATCATGTTCAGATTTAGTACTGAATGTAATTAGAATGGCTAAATGAGAAACATTATTGTACTCATTACCTTCAAAAACAACCTGTACTTTTTTGACTCTTCATACTAACAGGTGCTGTATCATCAGATACATCAAGTATTCTTTGAGATGCTGTTTTTCAGGGAAAAGGTACCAAATGCATCCCACACATTTGTTTTACCCATACATAATATTCCATTATGTAATTAGAGAGAGTTCCCCACCATTCGGGTTTGTTTTTAAAACTTTAGACCAGCTGCTTTTAGACTGAAAAATAGAAGAAAAAATGGAGTAAATGATAGATGATTGAAATTTTTGCATTTATGCTCCTAGAAATAAGGTGGTTTATTTTTCAATTTTAGTGCCTTGTTTCTAAAGAAAGAGATAGGAGAGATTTCAAGCTGCTATTTCCTAAAATAACATTTGCAATTACAAATAACCTTTATTGTTAGTAAATGGAAAAACAAATCTTGAAGTGATTTTATAGAATTTTGATCAGATGATTTCAAGTTACAAATGTGATGCTAGCTTTTTGAGCTGAATTTGCATAATTACTCTCATTTTCATGTTTCTTATTTAGTTACTGTAGTTCAGCATCAGTATTCCTTAATGTTTCTGCCTTTAGTCAATCCATTATGGGTATTAATTAAGCAACATATATAAAAACCAAACCAAAGCTGTTGCCAAGGAGTTGATTTCATTTCATAGTGACCGTAGAGGACAGAGCAGAACTGCCTCCTATATATGACTAAAAATGAGAACTATCATGGTGAAAAGTAACATGAAAGCTGAAGGTTTAGGATTGTGATAAACATAGGCCAAATATTTAGAAGTTCTGCAATAAAAAGAACTTAGTATTTAAGTAAATTTAAGCACTGAACTCTTTAGGAACCAGCAGACCAACACTGTACTGTATCTATCTCAAAAGGAAATGAAGGCAAGCACGTGGGGAAAGAGCCACTCTCATTATCTGCAGGGAAGAAAATTGTTACAACCTCAATGAAGAACAATTTGATAATAAAACCAAAAGTACAAATGAACATACCCTTTGATTCAGCAATTGGGCTTCTAGAAGTACGTAGATATACTTGCGTATTCATAAAATAATGTACATAAAAGTTTAATTGCAGCAAAATTTGTAATAGCCAATGTTTGAAAACAATCTAAGCCTCCACCAATAGGTGATAAAGTATGGTATACCCATATAACAGTTCAGCCTTTAAAAAAAATAATGAAGATTTTATGCACTCATATGAAAAGATATCTGAAATATATTGCTAAGTGAAAAACAAGCAAGCAAACAGTATATGTAGTATGATACTAATCACATAAGAACAAAAGGGTACGTATATACACATATATATTTATTTTACCCCACGTGTCTGTCAGTTTCTCTTACTGTGGGGGCTTGTGTGTTGCTGTGATGCTGGAAGCTATGCCTCCAGTATTCAGACACCAGCAGGGTCACCCATGGAGGACAGGTTTCAGCTGAGCTTCCAAACTAAGACAGACTAGGAAGAGGGACCCGGCAGTCTACTCCTGAAAAGCATTTGCCAGTGAAAACCTTATGAATAGCAGTGGAACATTGTCTGATACAGCACTGGAAGATGAGCCCCCCAGATTGGAAGGCACTCAAAAGATGACTGGGGAAGAGCTGCCTCCTCAAAGTAGAGTCGACCTTAATGATGTGGATGGAGTAAAGCTTTCAGGGCCTTCATCTACTGATGTGACACGACTCAAAATGAGAAGAAACAGCTGCAAACATCCATTAATAATTGGAACCTGGAAGGTACGAAGTATGAATCTAGGAAAATTGGGAATCATCAAAAATGAAATGGAACACATAAACATAGATATCCTAGGCATTACTGAGCTGAAATGGACTGGTATTGGCCATTTTGAATTGGACAATCATATAGTCTACTATGCTGGGAATGACAACTCGAAGAGGAATGGTGTTGCATTCATCATCAAAAAGAATGTTTTAAGATGTATGATGAAGTACGATGCTGTCAGTGATAGGATCGTACTTCAGCATACATCTTACAACGCCAATACGACTATTATTCAAATTTACACACCAACCACTAGGGCCAAAGATGAAGAAATAGAAGATTTTTATCAGCTGCTACAGTCCGAAATTGATGAAACATGCAATCAAGATGCATTGATAATTACTGGCAATTGGAATGCGAAAGTTGGAAACAAAGAAGAAGGACCAGCAGTTGGAAAATATGGCCTTGGTGACAGAAACAATGCTGGAGATTGAATGATAGAATTTTGCAAGACCAACAACTTCTTCATTGCAAATACCTTCTTTCACCAACATAAACGGCGACTATACACATGGACCTCACCAGATGGAACACACAGAAATCAAATTGACTATATCTGTGGAAAGAGACGATGGGAAAGCTCACTATCATCGGTCAGAACAAGGCCAGGGGCCGACTGTGGAACAGACCATCAATTGTTCATATGCAAGTTCAAGCTGAAACTGAAGAAAATCAGAGCAAGTCCACGAGAGTCAAAATATGACCTTGAGTATATCCCACCTGAATTCAGAGACTATCTCAAGAATAGATTTGACGCATTGAACACTAGTGACCGAAGACCAGACGAGTTGTGGAATGACATCAAGGACATCATCCATGAAGAAAGCAAGAGGTCACTGAAAAGACAGGAAAGAAAGAAAAGACCAAGATGGATGTCAGAGGAGAATCTGAAACTTGCTCTCGAGCGTTGAGCAGCTAAAGTAAAAGGAAGAATTGGTGAAGTGAAAGAACTGAACAGAAGATTTTAAAGGGCGTCTCGAGCAGACAAAGTATTATGACATGTGCAAAGAGCTGGAGGTGGAAAACCAAAAGGGAAGAACACGGTTGGCATTTCTCAAGCTGAAAGGACTGAAGAAAAAATTCAAGCCTCCAGTTGCTATAGTGAAGGATTCCATGGGGAAAATATTAAACGATGCAGGAAGCATCAAAAGAAGATGGAAGGAATACACGGAGTCATTATACCAAAAAGAATTAGTCGATATTCAACCATTTCAAGAGGTGGCATATGATCAGGAACCGATGGTACTGAAGGAAGGAGTCCAAGCTGCTCTGAAGGCGTTGGCGAAAAACAAGGCTCCAGGAATTGATGGAATATCAATTGAGATGTTTCAACAAACAGATGCAGCACTGGAGGTGCTCACTCACCTATGCCAAGAAATATGGAAGACAGTTTCCTGGCCAACTGACTGGAAGAGATCCATATTTATGCCTATTCCCAAGAAAGGTGATCCAACCGAATGTGGAAATTATAGAACAATATCATTAATATCACATGCAAGCAAAAGCTTGCTGAAGATCATTAAAAACAGCTGCAGCAGTGTATCGACAGGGAACTGCCAGAAATTCAGGCCGGTTTCAGAAGAGGATGTGGAACCAGGGATATCATTGCTGATATCAGATGGATCCTGGCTGAAAGCAGAGAATACCAGAAGGATGTTTACCTGTGTTTTTTTGACTATGCAAAGGCATTGAACTGTGTGGATCATAAAAAACTATGGCTAACATTGAGAAGAATGGGAAATCCAGAACACTTAATCGTGCTCATGAGGAACCTTTACATAAATCAAGAGGCATTTGTTCAGACAGAACAAGGTGATACTGATTGGTTTAAAGTCAGGAAAGGTGTTCGTCAGGGTGTATTCTTTCACCATGCCTATTCAATCTGTATGCTGAGCAAATAATCTGAGAAGCTGGACTATATGAAGAACGGGGCATCAGAATTGGAGGAAGATTCATAAACAACCTGCGTTATGCAGATGACACAGCCTTGCTTGCTGAAAGTGAAGAGAATTTGAAGCACTTACTAATGAAGATCAAAAACCACAGCCTTCAGTATGGATTGCGCCTCAACATAAAGAAAACAAAAATCTTCACAACTGGACCAATGAGCAACATCACGATAAACGGAGAAAAGACTGAATTTGTCAAGGATTTCACTTTACTTGGATCCACAATCAACAGCCATGGAAGCAGCAGTCAAGTATCAAAAGACACAGTGCGTTGGGCTAATCTGCTGCAAAGGACCTCTTCAAAATGTTGAAGAGCAAAGATGTCACCTTGAAGACTAAGGTGCACCTGACCCAAGCTATGGTATTTTCAATAGCACCATATGCATGTGAAAGCTGGACATGAATAAGGACGACCGAAGAAGAACTGACCAACGCCTTTGAATTGTGGTGTTGGCGAAGAATATTGAATATACCATGGACTGCCAAAAGAAGAAGTACAGCCAGAATGTTCCTTAGAGGCAAGGATGGCGAAACTGTGTCTTACATAACTTTGGACATGTCGTCAGGAGGGATCAGTCCCCGGAGAAGGACATCATGCTTGGCAGAATTCAGGGTCAGCGGAAAAGAGGAAGACCCTCAGTGAGGTGGACTGACACAGTGGCTGCAACAATGAGCTGAAGCATAACAACGATTTTAAGGATGGCTCAGGACCCCGCAGTGTTTCGTTCTGTTGTGCATAGGGTTGCTATGAGTCGGAACCAACTCGATGGCCCCTAACAACAACAATATATATTTATTTTATATTTAAACCTTTTAACTTTTTATTGAAGTATAATATACATTGAGCAAAGTGTACATAAATCTAACCTCAAAGAATTTTCATAAACTGAACACACTCATGTAACTGGCACCTAAAATCTAGGTTCTACATCAAGAAACAGAATATTACTAGCACCCCAGAAGCCTTATCATGTCCCCTTCTACTCACTACATCCCCCCACAAGAGTAACCACTGTCTTAATTTCTCACAGCATAGATTAATTTATTTTACACTTTATGTTAATGGACTTATCAGTACGTTCTCTTCTGTGTCTGCCTTTTTTCATACAATATTATTGTAGATTGTTCAATCTCATTGACTTTAGTGTTCTATTGTGTAAATGAAGCACAATTTATCCATTTCTTCTGTTAATGGGCTATATATAATTTGAGGCTATCATAAGTCACACTGTTATAGACATTCTAGCATATACATACATAGGCCCACATATCTATGAGAGGAATTGCTGGTTCATAGGGGCTACATATGTTCAACTTTAGCCCTACAATTTTCACCTGTTCACCACCACAGAACTGTTTAAAGAAGTGTTGTTTCCTTACTTGTATAATTTTTATTTTTCATAGAATAGTAATTGCCTTATTTTTTTCAGTTCTATGTCCAGTTTTTCAGACATATTTCATTAGATCTATCAAACACCTATTAATACAGTCTCCCAAATACTCAAAATTAGATCATCTATAAATTTAAATATTTTTCTAAAGCCTTTCCTCTTGAAGCCTTCCATCCTCCTGTCCCATTGAAAATGGGTTTCTCCCCACTCTGACACATGCCCTGGGGTTTCACTTCTCCATTCTCCTGATCCTGGTTTTCTGGAACCCATGTTTTGTTTTTTTCTTTTCTGGCTTACACCCATGTTTTGTTGGGGTACATACTTTAGTAGCTTTCTAAAACAAGGCTAATGGAAAGCAAATATTTGTACCCCTGTATATGTGCAAATGTTTATTTCACCCTTATACTTGTTAGATAGTTCAGCTGACTATAAAATTCAAGGTTGGAAGCCAATTTCCTTCATAATTTTGAAGAAATTTCACTCCATTGTTTTTTTTAGCTCACAATATTATTTAAAAAAAAAAACTCAGTGCCATCGAGTCGATTCCGACTCATAGCAACCCTATATAATTATTTAAAAAAATATATTATTACTCTTGATAAATCCAAGCCATGCTCCTTCCCATGCCTTTATTCTTGTTTCTTTCCTCTAAAAACTTTGAGTCTTCTCTTTATTCTTAATGTTTTGATCTTCTTAAGAATGTGCTTTAATGTAGGTTTTTCAGTTCACTGTGGACACCAGGTGAGTCATTTCAATATGGAGACCCTTGTCCTTCAGTCCTGGCAAAATTTCTTCAATTATTATTGTGATCATTCCCTCCCTGCTGATTTTTTTGTTCTCTTTTTCTGGAACTCTTAGTTTGTGAGATGGATGGATGGCTCAATGAGAAAGTTTTCTGAGTACTTTTAGGAGCAAAAAGTTCAACAACAAACAATAAAGCACAGCACAGCAGATCATATCTTCAAAGCTAAGCAATTTGTTTTAAATCATCAAAATTTTAAACATAACATTTCTTTACAATTTCCCGCTGTGCACAAATACAGGAAGGACTGGTTCTCTGTACGCAGAAGTCCTTTATTCAAGTCAGGCATTTCTTTTTACTGCATTACAATTCACTAAATTCCTAGTATGGACTTGGAGTTGTATATAATATTTGCACTCACGATATAATCACTTAAGTAGAAAAGTGGGACTTTTGGTTTTGTCTTTGTTTTTAAGTGGAAAAATGGAAAGATGTTTGCAGTCTTTTTCGGTTGGCATTAGACACTGCTTGCAATCCTCTTTTATCTATAAAAAAGAAATCTTTGCACTCTTATCTGGAGTTAGATGGATTTTCTCAGGTTCATTTTCAATCCCGATATATTATTATGGACATTGGAAAAGAGGAGGAAGAAAACCAGATTCCTAGTAGGCGGGCGTGTGCCCAGAGCAAAACACAGCCGAGGGTATTCCGCTCTGAGGAGATTTATCACCTTTCCCTCACTCGTCAAGTGGCTGCAAGTGAAGGAAGACTGGAGTCCAGGTTCGCAGTGGCATAGGGGTTAAGTGCTACGGCTGCTAACCAAAATGCTGGCAGTTCGAATCCACCAGGCGCTCCTTGCTATGGGGCAGCTCTACCCTGTCCTATAGGGTCACTAAGGGTCAGAATCTACTCGTCGGCCACGGGTTTGCCTGCCGTGGAACACGGCGCGCTCCGCGAAGCGCTCCTCGCGCAGGCGCAGAGTAGGGAGCCGGGATCACGCCCCTACCTCTGGAGTTTGGCTACTCTCCCGACTGCACGCGGCCGAGACAGAGAATCCACCCGAGTGGGGGCTCCCGCTGACCAATCACACACCCGCCAGCCGGCTGCGTTGAGGAACTTTCCCAAAAGGAAGACTTTTCCATATTCGGAGAGGGGTGAAGACAAAAGGAGTGCCACTGGCTGCCTCGCCCCCGCGCCCTAGCCCCGCCAGAATCGGACAGACAGTGGGGGCCGCAGGCTGAGACGAGCGCCTTCCCCGGAGGACGCAGGCGGACGCCCCCCTCTGCTAGCCCGCTGACGTCGCCTGAGAAGTTTGGAGAGGGAGGAGCTCGGCGCCGGGGTTCGCCGGCGGGGCGCGCCTGGGAGGGCCCAGTCTAGGAGAGGAAGCTCCTCCTCGCCGCGGCGCTGAAGACTTGACCCCACTTTCCAGAAAAGTGTGCTGAGGCCGGGGAAAAGCAGCCGGCAGCGCGGGGTCCGACGGCGGCGGGCGTGGGCCGCCTGGGAATGGGCGGCCTTGTGACCTAGTATTTGGGAGCAGGAACACCTCCCGTCCGCCTGGCGCCGGAGCGGACCCAAGCGCGCGCGTGCCGGGGAGC
Organism: Elephas maximus indicus; assembly: GCF_024166365.1. NCBI lineage: Eukaryota > Metazoa > Chordata > Mammalia > Proboscidea > Elephantidae > Elephas > Elephas maximus. The sequence continues at coordinate 52,122,995 of NC_064833.1, read as the reverse complement.
CGCGGGAGCAGAGAGCGCACCCGGAACGGGCCTTCGGCCTGAGTGCCCGCGCCGCCAGCGACCATGAACGGGGAGGCCATCTGCAGCGCCCTGCCCACCATTCCCTACCAGAAGCTCGCCGACCTGCGCTACCTGAGCCGCGGCGCCTCGGGCACCGTGTCGTCGGCCCGCCACTCGGACTGGCGTGTTCAGGTGGCCGTGAAGCATCTGCACATTCACACTCCGCTGCTCGACAGGTAGGGCGCCTAACTCGGCGGCACCCCCTCCCACGATATCCGCCCCGGGTAGGCGGACTGTAGAGCTCAAACGGCAGTGACCGCCTGGGGTCGGCCCTCCCCGTCGTCATTTCTGGGCTAGTCCTTCAAAGCTTGGGGCTGGCAGGGTGGGAGGAACCAGCCTCTCGAGGTGCACACTCGGAATCGTCCGCTCATCTCCTCTTCACTGCCTTCTCTCTGCGTCCCGCCGTTCCTCCTCTGACTTTCCTAGGCTGGTACCATATACCAGAGACCTGCCATCACAGCCCATCTCGAAATGCCCGATGTATTGAAATTGAGTTCTTTATGTAGTGGGTTTGTTTTTGTTTGCTTTTTTTTTTTTTTCTCGTTTTTTTGAAAGTGGGCTCTAGGGCTGTGCTGTCCAATAGGTAGGCAGTTGTTAGCCATAGGCAGCTGTTGAGCGACTGGTCAGTCGAACGGAAATGTGCTTTGTCAGTGTAAGATACACACCGGATTTCGAAGATTTAGTACAAAGAAACGAATTTAAACTAACTCATCAGTATTTTTATATCGATTGCGTCTTCAAATAATAATGCGGATATATTTGGTTAAATAAAAGATGTTACCAAAATTCATTTCATCTGGGGTTTTCTGTGTGTGTGTTGTTTTATTAGAGTTTTTTGTTGTTTTTTACTTTTTTTAATGTGACTTAGAAAATTTGAAATTACATTTGGGGCTGGCATAATTGGACAGCGCTGCTCTAGAGTTTTGAGATGTCTTGTTTTGGGGTTCTTGTAGTTTCTGTTTTGTTTGTGGTTCTTGTTTTCATGAAACTTTATCAACCTCAAAATTTGCAGTTAGTTTCTCCTCCTACTATTATGAGGAAGACTGTCTCTAGGAAAAAAGTGTGTATTTTTTTTTGTGGGAGCGATAAACTGTATCCAAAGAGTGTTAAGTGGCCAAAAAGTGTTTAGAGCCGTTCATCCTGGCATGATTGTAGTGTGATGTTCAGGTTTTAAGGAGCCCTGGTGATGCAGTGGTTAAGCACTTTGCTGATAACTGAAAGGTCAGTGATTTGAACCCACCACCAGCTCTGTGGGAGAAAGATGTGGCACGCTGTTTCCCTGAAGATTTACAGCCTTGGAAATCCAATGGGGCAGTTATATATATATTATAATTCATAGGGCCACTGTGAGTCTGAATCAACTCCATCGCAGTGGATTTGTTTGGACATTTGGTGGTGGTTTTGTTTTAGCATTAGTTTCTCTTTCCGAAGAGAAAAGCCTTACTGTAAACCCTTACGGTAAACGTGTGTGTATGCAGTAGTCAGTGGTCTAGTCACTAGTTCGGTATTCTATCTTTCCCAAAGGAATTTAACAAGGGCCTGCATTCAGTTCTCAGTGACCTAACATTCATGATTACAACATTATCTTATCTAATGTGAGAATACATCACGCTCGATGCCTGACTGGCCAGAGGCTGTTAGTATCCAGTATCGGATACATTCCTCAACTTTCAGCCCAGCCAACGTTATCATACTTCCACCTGCCTGTGGCTTTCTTTGCTGTCTCTCACTACCAGCGTTGGGTGGACTAGATCTCACAGCAGATTTCAGACACTTCTGGAGATTGTTCCCACCTTTTTATATACTATAGTCCACATCCAGTGATGTGCAGGGTGTGGTGTCTGTTTACACTAGGTCTTGAATTCTGTGGGGCAAGTGCTGGGCAAGTGTGTGTAGTCAACTCTAGAGGGTGGTGGCTGGTCAGAGAGGGTGGATATATTCTAGAACTAACTAGGTAGATGGTATATGGAAATCTAGCACTGATGGACCCATTAAATATTTTAAAGCAAATTGATCCTTCTTCTGTTTCGGATGCTGCTTCTCAAGATTTTAGTTTACCTGAAATTTTGTGCTGTTTGAGGGGCCAAGGAGTTAAGAAAGAGCTCCCTTTCCATGCTCATACAATTTTCGTAGTCCAAAAATTTTTACCAAGTTAGGTAGAAAATTAATTGTCTTCTAAGAAGCCATAAAGAACCTTGGTAGTGCGGTGGTTAAGGGCTTGACTACTAACTGAGAGGTGGTTGTTTCAAACCCACCTAGCAGCTTTGCAGAAGAAAGACCTGGCAATGTGCGTCCATAAAGATTACAGCCAAGAAAACTCTACGAGACAGTTCTGCTCTGTCACACGGGGTCACTATAAGTCAGAATCCACTCGAGGGCACCCAACAACAAGAAGACGCCATAAAGACTAGTGAAACAGGCTTTTAGCCCACTCTTAATGTTACCAAAAAAAAAAATTTTTTTTTTTTTTTAATGTTACAGTATCACTTTCTTTTCTTCCACTTGTTACCTAAGATCTTAACATCAAGAGTATTTATGTAGTCTGGGCATAGGGCTAGCCTATGCATTTGATTCACAGTGTGTCCATTTCCTCACTTATAAAGTAGGACTAATAAATACATGTACTTTTTGAGCTCTGGCACAGATAATGTTTACATTGTTCTTTGGGATCACCTCAAAAAATTTATATTGATGATACATGTTCTTAGTTTTGTAACTGCTGAGTCATTCTCCATAACCTGCCTTCTACCCAATGAGTAGACCTTCCCCAACAATCTTCCCATACGCTATGAGTACCAAACCAATTGCTGTTGAGTCAGTTACAACTCATGGCAACCCCATGTTGTCCGAGTAGAATTTTGCTCCAGAGAGTTGTCAGTGGCTGATTTTTTGGAAATAGATCTCCAGACCTTTCTTCTGAGGCACCTCTAGGTAGACTCAAACCTCCAACTTTTTAGTTAGCAGCCAAGCATGTCAACCATTTGTACTACCCAGGAACTCTACATAGTGAGTGGAGTCCTGGTGGTGTAGAGGTTAAGAGCTCAGCCGTTAACCAGAAGGTCAGCAGTTTGAATCCAGCAGTCACTCCTTGGGAACCCTATGGGGTACTTCTGCTCTGTCCTATAGAGTTGCTATGAGTAGATGAGTCCAACTGGTTGCTCAGATACCCTATAGACAGTATAACTGGTTTTTGACTGACATTTTCAGTTGATTAATTTTGATATGTCTATAGAATCTGTATTTAAATTTTTTATTTTTATTTTATTTTTCATTGAACTTTAGGTGAAGGTTTACAGAACAAACTAGTCTCTCATCAAACAGTTAGTGTACACATTATTGTATGACATTGGTTAACAACCCCACAACATGTCAACACTCTACCTTCTCAACCCTGGGTTCCCTATTACCAGCTTTGCTGTTCCCTCCTACTTTCCAGTCCCCACCCCAGGGCTGGCATGTCCCTTTAGCCTTGTTTTGTTCCATGGGCCTGTTCAATCTTTGGCTGAAGGGTGAACCTCAGGAGTGACTTCATTACTGAGCTGAAAGGGTATCTGAGGACCATACTCTCAGGGTTTCTCCAGTCTTTTTCAGGCCAGCAAGACTGGTCTTTCTTTTTGAATTAGAACTTTGCTCTACATTTTTCCCCAGCTCTGTCCAGGACCCTCTATTGTGATCCCTGTCAGAGCAGTCAGTGATGGTAGCCAGGCACCATCTCATTGTACTGGACTCAGTCTGGTGGAGGCCATGGTAAATGTGGTCCATTAGTCCTTTGGGCTAATCTTTCCCTGTGTCTTTAGTTTTCTTCATTATTCCTTGCTCCCGACAGGCTAAGACCAGTGGAGTGTCCTAGATGGCCACTCACAGGCCTTTAAGACCCCAGATGCTACTCGCCAAAATGGAATGTAGAACATTTTCTTTGTAAACTCTGTTATGCCAGTTGAGCTAGATGCTCCCTGAGATCACAGTCCCCACAGCCCTCAGCCCAGCGGGTCAGCCTCTCAGGGAGTTTGGGTGGTCTGTGGAGCTACCGTGGCCCTGTCTTGTACAGGCTGTGCTGGCTTCTCCAGTATTGTTACTGTCTTACCCTTCACCAGAGTTACAGCTTATCTATTGTCTATTAAGTGTTTTTCCATCCCTAACCTCATAACCATCAAAGATTGTTTCTTTTTGTATATAAACCTTTTCATGAGTTTTTACATAGTGATCTCATAGAATGTCCTTTTGCGATTGACTTATTTCACTCAGCGTAGTGTCCTCCAGATGCATCCACGTTATGTGATGCTTCACAGATTCACCGTTGTTCTTTAGCGTTGCATAATACTCCATTGTGTGTGTGTACCACATTTGGTTTATCCATTCATCTGTTGATGGGCATCTAGCTTGTTTTCCATCTTTTTGCTATTGTGAACAATGCTGCAGTAAACATGGGTATACATATATCTATCCATGTGATGACTCTTATTTCTCTAGGATATATTCCCAGGAGTGGGATTGCTGGATCATATGGTATTTCTATTTCTGGCTTTCTAAGGAAGCACCACATTATTTTCCAAAATGGTTGTATCATTTTGCATTCCCATCAGCAGTGCGTAAGAGTTCCAATCTCTCCACAGCCTCTCCAACATTTATTTTCTGTTTTATTGATTCATGCCAGTAATACCAGGGTGAGAATGTATCTCATTATGATTTTGATTTGTATTTCTCTAATGGCTTTAAAAATATATATATATATTAGTTTTTAATGGCTAGAGATCATGAGCATTTCCTCATGTGTCTGTTGGCCACTTGAATGTCTACTTTGGTGAAGTGTCTGTTCATTTCCTTTGCCCATTTTGTAATTGGATTATTTGTCCTTTTGTTGTAGAGGTATTGGATTTTCTTGTAGATTTTAGAGATTAGATCTTCATCTGATTTGTAATAGCCAAAAAATTTTTCCCAGTCCTTAGGTTCTCTTACTTTTTTGCTGAAGTCATTTGATAAGCATAAGTGTTTAATTTTTAGAAGATCCCAGTTATCTAGCTTATCCTCTGGAGCTTGGGCGTTGTTGGTTGTGATTTATTTCCTGTTAATGCCGTGTACTAGGGCCTCTGGCGTTGATCCTGTTTTTTGTTCTATGAACTTAATAGCTTTTGGCTTTATATTTAGGTCTTTGATCCATTTTGAGTTAGTTTTTTGTATATGGTCTGAGGTATGGGTACTGTTTCATTTTTTTGCAGGTGGACATCCAGTTTTGCCAGCACCATTTATTAAAAAGACTGTCTTTTCCGCGTTCGATGGATTTGGGCCCTTGTCAAAGATCAGGTGACCATAGGTGGATGGATTTACATCTGGGTTCTCAATTCTGTTCCATCGGTCAATGTATCTGTCATTGTGCCGGTACCAAGCTGTACTACCCTAGCTGTATAGTAGGTTCTGAAGTCAGGTAGTACGAGTCCTCCTACTTTTTTCTTCTTCAGTGGTGCTTTACTTATCCGGAGCCTCTTCCCTTTCCATATAACGCTAATGATAAGTTTTTCTGTCTCTTTAAAGAATATTGTTGGTATTTGGATCCGTATTGCATTGTATTTGTAAATCGCTTTGGGTAGAATTGTCATTTTCACAATGTTGAGTCTACTTCTCTGTAAGCATGGTATATGCTTTTCCATTTATGTAGATCTCTTTTGGTTTCTTTCAGTAGTGTTTTGTAGTTTTCTTTGTATAGGTCTTTTACATCCCTGGAGAGATTTATTCTTAAGTATTTTATTTTTTTTTTAGGGGCTATTATAAATGGTATTGTTTTCCTGATTTCCTTTTCATCGTTCTCTTTATTGGTATAAGCGAATTCAGCTGATTTTTGTATGTTGATCTAGTATCTGCTACTCTGCTGAATCTTTCTATTAGATCCAGTAGTTTTCTTATGGAGTCTTTTGGATTTTCTTAGTATCCTGTCATCTCCAAATAGGGAGAGTTTAACTTCTTCTTTACCAATTTGGATTAAAATTTTTATTTTTAACTGTTCCTAGGGTTTTTTTGGGTACCATCAATAGTAGTGTAAACCTGTTTTTAAAATATTTTTGCTTTTTCTGTTTTCTCACTTAATCTTTCCAAAATTTGATTTCAAGAACATTCCTTCTGTAGTCAAGCAAGTGAGTGGAAAGAACAAAGTAGAAAGAACACAGGCTTTGTAGTCCCGTGGTTGAAATTCAAATCCGACTCCACTTACTGTCGATGTGGCCACTAGAAAATTGTTAATTTATCTGAGCCTCAGCGCACTCATATATAAAGTGGGAATAAGGAAAACAACTTTGGAAGGTTGTCGAAAGGATGGTAGTACACATAACGTGTCAAAACACATTATAGGGTCACAATAAATAGAAAAAAAAAAACTGCAGTGGAGTTGACTCAGACTCGTAGTGGCCCTTTAGGACAGAATGAAACTGCCCTATAAGGTTTCCAGGAAACCCTGGTGGCATAGTGGTTAAGAGCTGCAGTTGCTAACCAAAAAAGTCAGCACTTTGAATCCACCAGGCGCTCCTTGGAAACTCTGTGGGGCAGTTCTGCTCTATCCTATAAGGTCCCTATGAGTCAGAATCGACTCAACGGCAATGGGTTATAAGGTTTCCAAGGTTATAAATCTCCTATGGAAGCAGACTATCACACCTTTCTCCTGCAGAGCAGCTGGTGAGTTCAAACTGCCAATATTTTGGATAGCAGCTGAGTGCTTAACCACTGCTCCACCAAGGCTTTTTAGGATCACAATAGATGGAAGAATACTTCACACTCTTAATTAGAGGAGCAGAGAGTATGTTTAAGTCTTACTGAGACTTCAACAGCATGCCTTGTCTAGTTCCTTCTCAGTATCCAGTATTCTTTTAGCCCATTCTCTGTGTCTCCCTGCAAAGGTGCTACAATAAGTGTCTTGTTCACCTACATTTCTTGAGGCAAATACAAAACTGTTTCAACTTAGAGGATATAAGTTTAATTAAGTAGATCTCACAAACTGATATAACTGGTTTCCTCACAGTTGGGGTATTAAGTGACTTAATGAAAAGTACGTTGAGAGAAGCAGCGTTTCCATGTATTTCCTCTTAATAATTCTTCAGTTTTGAAACATAAATATATTACTTATGGGGCAGTTCTGCTCTGTCCTTTAGGGTTACTGTGAGCCGGAATTGACTCGATGGCAATGGACGAATTCAAAAATTAAATGACTCAGCTTTTTTGTTTTGTGTTCCTTTTTGTTACTTGTTTTTAAAGCAGGCTTCATAATCTGGTCTGAGATGCCTGTTGCTATTCTTATTTCTACAGCCATTCATCAAGAGGTTGGGTGGTTTAGGTGCCGACTAGTCATCATCACTTACCTCATAGGCCTCTCCTTAAGATACTTCTATTTCTGTTGTTGCTGCCTCCATCTGCTAGTCATCCAGAGTAAAAACTGATGACATCCTTCCCATTTTTTTTTTATTCCTCATTAGTTAGGCTGTCAGTCACCATGGCCTGGGCATTCTATTCTGCTGTGTTTTCCTTCTCATTGTCACTGCTACGTTTATAGTTTCAGGCTGTCATTCCTTCACATCCTAACCCTTATTAAAATCACCTAACATCAGACTTTCACAGTCTACCTCTTTCTGCTGATCCAACATCCTGTTGCCAAGTTAGTCATCCTAAAAGTTTGTCCTTCTGATGCCACTCCCCTGCTCAGAAACCTTCAGTGACTCCCAAATAAAGTGCAGACACCCTAGCCTGGCTTTAAGGCTCAGAATTTTTTTATTTTTGTGGCCCTAGCCTACCATATTCACCTTCACTCCTTTTACTCTATTGCATTTCCTGCTCTGTATTAAACATATTTACCATTTCCCAAGCATAGCTTTCACTTCAGCTTCCTTAAATACATTTAATACATATCTATGGACATCTAGCATGTGCCAGGCACAGTTTCAGGTCAGGTCAAGGGGATACACAAGTGAAAAGAAAAGGCAAGGTCCCTCCCCTTGTGGAGGCCTCATTCATCCTGGCAGCCTTCTCTTCAGTGGTTGGAATTCTGTCCATCCTTAAGGTGCAGCTCAGATCCCACTTCTCTGAAGACTGCAGTGATTTCCCTAGTCTAGAGTTCACTGTCTTTCCTCTGGGCTCCCATAGCTGTCTTTGCTTTTATTTTTTAGTGGCACTTATACCACATTCTGCCTTATAGTTTAAGTATTTATCTTATTTTTCTTAAAAGATTTCTGGACAGCTTGAGAGTGGATGTTATATCTTTTTATCTCGCATAATTCCAAGCACAGTACTTTAGTCATAATAAAAGTTTGATAATTATTTGTTTTATATATGGATAAGCAAATGAAGCTGGGATCCAGAGTTAAACCAGGGATCTGTTTTAAGCGCTTATCTGTTTTCAGCGTTGTTTTTTCTGAGTTTTAATATTTAATTTCTAAGCATTATTGACCCTTATGCAGGTATTATCATCTGGTCATTTAAGTGTACTTTTAAATTTTTTAATATTCAGAATATTTGGGAAAATTTTAAATGGTATGCAATAATAAAATGTAATACAGTATCCTAATCAAAACTGGTCATTTAACTTCACCATGAACTTAATAGTTCAAGAACCAATAACTGTCGCATAGATAGGCTTTATAAACTTACTCTAACACTGTGTTCTCTCCCTTTCCTAGGAAGAGTACAGTAATAATAACCTGTGTATAGCACTTTTACCTGTCAGTGGGTTATAGAAGTTATTTTGGTCTCTAAACAGACCTGTGGAATATATAGGGTAGGTATTATCCCTATTTTAAATATGATGAAACTAAGGGATAGAGAAATTGCATAATTTGTATGAGGTCAAATATTTAATTACATTAATTTAAAAAATCCAGGCTTTATTAACCTTATGCACATGATAATTTTGCATTTTTCATTGCTGAAAATAATTATGCATTTTCTTTCCTTAGTGAAAGAAATGATGTCTTAAGAGAAGCCGAAATTTTACACAAAGCTAGATTTAGTTACATTCTTCCAATTTTGGGAATTTGCAATGAGCCTGAATTTTTGGGAATAGTTACTGAATACATGACAAATGGATCATTAAATGAGCTCCTACATAGGGTAAGTATTTTACATTTTCAGCGGCTATAATTACCACTTCTGCTATTCAAGCTATGTATAATACTTTGGTTTAACATTGGATCATATTATTTGGGAACATACAGATAGATCAAAATAAGAATAATTATAAATGATCACGGTGGAAAAATTTCATCTTTTAGCATCTTTTGTGTTGTGAAAAACTGTGGAGTCAGGCCCTGTGTTCTAAGATATCTAGGTTTCTGTTCCTGGAGTTTACACTGAATTTCAGTACCTGCATACATATATATACACAGGAACAGGAGAGAAGAAAAAGGCAAAAATGTATACACTGCACAATCCACTATTAGTTAAACCAGATTTTATTGAATATTAAAGACAATTTGGGATGCAAATTAAATGTTGTGTAAACCAGTTCATAAAATCCAAATCACCAGACCAATTAAATCTGACTGTGAGTACCAGATACGTTCGCTTTTCCAATAATAGCCAGTGAAATGTGTCGTTTACCCATTTTCTCAACGTACCAGTTCCTCTGGCTTTGTTGTGCATCCTACCAGTAAACAAGTTTGGGGGTCATTATCTGCAGAATATATGTATTCATATATTGTTTTTTGCTTGAGCTTACATTATTAATATTATCTCCAATCTGCAGTTTCTTACGAGAAATCTTTTTTAAGTTACTTGGTGCATTTTGTGAGAGCTGGCTTAGTTAAAACTGGGTAATACAATCTGTAAAATTCAATTATTGGACACTCCTCAGTTATAATACATCACAGTGAGGTCAGAGCGGGTGCAGTGGCAGCCACTCGTGGAGCAACTTCCTCTTTGCTTCAGGAAATCTCCCATTCTGTTTATGACATGTGACCCTCTGAAACAAGGACGGAGTAAAGTACCTAGTGCCAGGCTGTATGTTAAATATTAACAAAGCACAGTTTCTTTTTTTAAATGAATATGAATAGAAATTCTCATTTTCCCACACCCCAGTGAATACTCTGGTACCCTAGTTTGGAGCTCACTGGAAATTCTAGAGCCTCCTCCAAGAGGATTGTTAAATCCTCGAAGGAATCATTAAGTACAATGTGAGCTTTCCTCTACCCTTGTCTTCAGGATCGAAAGCCTCCACATGACAAGATACAGCAGAGAAACCTGAGTACCTCTTTAAACTGCATGATTTTCAGAAAAGGTTACCTTTTCATACAGATTAAAAGATTGGGAAGGAGCTTTGTGTATGCCAGAGGAAGTAGTGTTCAACATTAGTGTTTTCTATTCCTTTTGGTTTTCTGTAATTGTGTTTAGAGTGGTATTTGTCATGAATCATCCCCCCACACACATACACACATCCAAACACCATAGAAGATTGTTGAAAAAAATCAAAATACAGTGTAAATGATCTAAAATATTTTGTACCACTGCCCTGACAGGTTGATTACTGAACTAGCAGCTGACCTATTCGCCGAAAAAATTCTTAACAAGTCTTGAGCTTTCAGTAGAAGCATACTTTTTTCAGCATTTAGAAAAATGTACCCAGTGGCACGGCGCCCAGTGATTCTTTGTCAGTCTTCCCATATCATCTGATTTTTCTTAGTATGTTTATTCTGGGAAACTGCATTAACTTTTTATGTTCAGGAGCATTTATTTTAAAAAAGCTCAGATGGATATTACTTACAAGTACCAGGAATTAGAAAACATTATGTATTACACAGGCTTAGATGGAAAGATGATCTTTGTCTCCTTCACAAAAACTAAAGTGACAAACGCTAATTTTTCAAGATGGAATATACATATATGATTAAAAGTATGGGATATTAACGTTTACTGAAAAAATATAAAGAGGCCCTAAATTTGAATTGACGTCATGATTATAACAATAAATTATAGTTTTATATTAATAGAAAAATTGAAATATGAATTTTGAGTAAATGGTTTGGTATATATTATATATATATTGTGTGTGTGTGAGCACGCACGCACACATGCCATTCCGTGGGAGAAAGATTACAGCCTTAGGTACCCTGTAGCGGCAGTTCTCTGTCCTATATGGTCCTTGTGAGTCAGAATCGACTTGACAGCAACAGGTTTGGTTTTTGGTTTTTATAGAACAGGGAAGGTAGGTGTGAATATAGGCATTGTACAGATTTGTGTGACTGGATAACTGTCACTTGAAGAAATAAGACCCAATACCATGTAGCTGCATTACCAATAAAAACTAAAAGGAAACATCAGTACTATAAAGTTATAATTATTTTTGCTGAAAAGTGAAGAAAGATCCAAGGATATTAAATAATGTCAACTTCATAGTATGTTCTAAAAATGAGTATATGTTTTGACATTGATTTATACTATTTTCCCCATGGAATGTTTAATTTTCTAAGTGTGAAATGTAAAGAAATGTGGCCACTAATTTTGATATTGTTTCTTTTCGTGTATGTAAAGAAAACTGAATATCCTGATGTTGCTTGGCCGTTGCGATTTCGCATCCTGCATGAAATTGCACTGGGAGTAAATTATTTGCACAATATGAACCCTCCTCTACTTCATCATGACTTGAAAACTCAGAATATCTTATTGGATAATGAATTTCATGTTAAGGTAATTCCTTCTTTAAAGTAAAAAAAAAAATTATGTGTCCTTGTGCTTAATAGTTTTAAAAAGACTTTTAGTTATCTCCTCCACCTAGCCAATTTAATCTCTCTCCCTTTTCCATTTACCCCAATTCCTATCTTCAGTACAGCCTGCAAAATCCTATAGGGCATTGTACTCTGTCACATGGGGTGACTGTGAGTCAGAATCAACTTGATGGCAACTAACAACAACAATAGAGATAGATAGAAATATGATATAAAATGCAAAGTCATTATGTTTCTTAATTATTGTAATAAAGAATACCTTTTTTAAAACATGGAACAAAATTCGAACTCACAAAAAAAGACCAGATGTACTGCTTTGTAGGAGACTGGAGAAATCCCAGGAGTATGGCCCTTGGACACCCTTTTAACTCAGTACTGAAGTCACTGCTAAGGTTCACCCTTCAGCCAAAGATTAGACAGGCCCATAAAACAAACAGTAACACACGTAGCTCAACCACCTGTACAAGACTAAGAGGGTACACCAGTCCAGGGTCAAGGATGAGGAGGCAAGAGAGGCCAGGAAAGCTAGACAAATGGAAATGGGGAACCCAAGGTCAGGAAGGGGAGAATGTTGACACATTGTGGAGTTGGCAACCAATGTCACAAAACAATGTATGTATTAATTATTTAATGAGAAACTAATTTGCTCTGTAAACCTTCACCTAAAGCAAAATTTAAAAAACTATGTTTTTCACTTTTTATTTTGAATTATTACAGATTCACAGAAAATTGCAAAGATAGTATAAAGAGGTCTCATGTCCTTCACCCAGTTTCCCTGAATGGTTGCATATTATGTAATTATGATAAAATTTCAAACGAGAAATTTGACATTGTTACAATGTGTATGTATTGTTCTATGTCATTTTGTCAGTAGATCAGAACTGTTGCATCCCCATAAAGATCTCCTTTGTGCTCCCCCATGATAGTCACAGCCACCGCTCCCCCATTCCATTCCTAACCCCTGGCAACTGCTAAACTGTTTTCCATATTTATAAGTTGTCACTTTGAGAATGTTATATAAATGGAATCATATAGTATGTAATATTTTGAGATTGGCTTTGTTTACTCAGCATAATGCTCTTGAGATCCATGCAAGTTTTGTGTTTTTCAGTAGTCTCTTCCCTTTTATTGCCAAGTAATATTTTATGATGTACCAGTTTGTTTAACCATTCACCTATTGAGAGAGATTTTGGTTGTTTCCAGTTCCTGTCAATTACAAATAAAGCCACTATGAACAACCGTGTACAAGTTTTTGAATGAACATAAATCTCCATTCCTCTGGGGTAAGCGCCCAGAAGTGCAATAGCTGAATCATGTGGTAAGGGTATGTTTAGTTTTTTTAAGAAACTGCCCAGCTATTTTCCAGAGTAATTGTACCTTTTTACATTCCACCAGCAATTTTTAAGAGACCCAGCTTTTCCACATCCTAACCAGTATTTGGTGTTCTCTCCTTTTTCTCTGTACGCATTAATATCTCATCATGTTCTCAGGCTTAATACCTAGTTATGTCGAACATCTTTTCATGTGCTTGTTTGCCATCCTCAAATTTAATTCACTAGTTTTTTGTATCTTCAGGCAGTGATTAAATATTAACCAGTACAGAGCTCTGATCAGAGCTGCAGAACATGGCACTAAGAACATCCCTCCAGGTCAATGTTAGTCCTTTTGTTAATCAGTACTTTTGGAGAGTCGTCACTCAGTTTGTATGAAATACTTCAAAAAAGGCTATCATACTTTTCCATTTGTCCATAAAAATATTATGAAAGTCCTCTCTTGATTGTTTTTCCCAGGTATCCTTATGGCTTATTCCCTTGCCTGTTTTTAACTTTTTATTTTGAAGTGTTAAAGATTCACAGGAAACTGCAATGGTAATATGAAGAGGTCCTCAGCCTCTTTGTCACAGTAGCTTTCCCTGACCACCCCCTCCCTCAGCCTCTCTACCCTTGTACCTTAAGTTATGCTGCAGAGCATTTTGCAACATGTGACATAATGTGCGTTTATTAATTTGTTTATTGGCCATCTCCACCAGTTCCAATTGAAGTTTCATGAGGACATAAATTTAGCCTGTTTTAGTCATCGTGCCCTCAGCACATGCCGTACAGAAGCATCGAGTAAATGTCTGTTGAGTTAACAAATGCGTGAACTCCAGATCTACTGTGGTTTCCAGATAGGCCTGATAACTTCATAGCGTCACTGTTGACTTCTAAATTATGTAATGTAAAAGGCTAAGTAATATAAATTAAATCTCTTTAAAGCTTTTCCGTACCCCTTTGGCCCATTAAATATTGTTTCTGTTCTTAAATTTGGCTTCAATTTTTTAAAAATAAATAACCTTTTAAATAGTTAACAGATGCTGTATATCATCTGCACAGGATTTACAGTTCAACTAAAACTGTAAAGGGCATATCAGAAGTACAGAACAGATTATAAGTACATAATGTTTATCAGTAATAATTCTTTAGGCACTATTGTCATTATGGACATAAATATGCTTTATATGCTAACTATTCTATTGCTAGCAGATATGATGCTTTAATTGGTAGGAACAAATTATATGAGATATGGTATATTGGGAGCTTGCTTATTTCAAAATTTAGGGAAACTATATTCAGGGCATTATAAATAAGAATATATAAACTCAGTTGTAAACAATGTCCAGTGACATTCGTATGAGATACGAATAGATGTAACAGTTCTGTAAGTATTGGTGAATTTGGAAAGCACATAGTTTATATATAGCCACTTGTCAAAAAGTACTATGCTCTGTATATATTCATTAAAATGTAAGGCATAAAACACTTTTATTCAGTTTTTCAAAACTTAGTCACCCTTTTAAAATGTGTTATATTGTGCTGAACGTTAAGTCAGTATTCATTGCTTCTAAGGTTATACATCTCAGCACTATGGAATTCAGTTTGGTAAGAAACTAATGGGTTACATAGAAATAATAAAGTGTATGTTTGAGAACCCTAATGGCACCGTGGTTAAGCATTTCGTTGCTAACTGAAAGGCTGGCAATTTAAACCCATCAGATTCTCCACAGGCAAAAGAGGTGGCCGTCTGCTTCCATAAAGATTTACAGCCATGGAAACTCTTTGGTGCAGTTCTACTCTGTACTGTAGGTCTCTATGAGTTGGAATCAACTCAACTGCAGTGGTTTTTATTTGTTTGTTTTATGTGTATAAAAACATTGCCTCTGGTCTGATACCTAAATATAATGAATGTACCAAAAACAGTTGGTTCTTGGATTTTTTTTTTTTTTGAGAAAATATTTTAAATTATTTTTTTTCCTTATAGATTGCAGATTTTGGTTTATCAAAATGGCGCATGATGTCCCTATCACAATCACGAAGTAGCAAATCTGCACCAGAAGGAGGGACAATTATCTATATGCCACCTGAAAACTATGAACCTGGACAAAAATCAAGGGCCAGTGTCAAGCATGATATTTATAGGTACGGTGTGCTGCCTTCACTTAGAATTAACTTTGTCTGAAAACCAAGATTAATCAACCAGGATTTTTAAGCTTATAAAGTGTGATTTTCATTCTTAAGTGTGGTAAAAATAAATTTGACAAAAGAATGGTTAATTTTTTTCAAATTAAAGATGTCTTACATTCTTAAAAAAATTAAAGCTTTTTTTGTCTTATCAGTTTATAATACTCAAGACTTTTTTTTTTATCACATGTGACTTTTTTGGTAGGAGGAAGGAACAATGGTTGCTAATATTTTAGCTTTCAGTTTCTTATACTATTCAGTCTTTCAGACCCTGATACCTACACACCTTTTTAGAGAAATAAACTATTAAACATACAGAGTAGATTTATATTAAAGAGATTTATACATGTGTGAATTCTTTGTACAACACATCATTGTATTTGGTAAGGTCATACTTTCATGTTTCAAATGCATACAGTGCCATAATAAGCATACTGCATGGTTCATGATACTGGTTGTTTGACCAGGGAGACGGAAGATGGTACTCTGTGATACATAGGATTAAGGGGTTGGGCATTCACCTCATATGTAAATTCCACTTGTCTCTTTTAATATGATAAACTTCCCCCATAGGGTTTCCAAGGAGCACCTGGTGGATTCAAACTGCTGATCTTTTGGTTAGCAGCCATAGCATTTATCCACTATGCCACCAGGGTTTCCTTTAACATGATAGCGAATGTAAAATCAGACATGGTACATTTACTGTGAATGTATTTTTATAGCCCCTTTGAAATAAAGCTTTTTGCTAGCTTTAATAAATAGTTAACCTGATAAAAATGAAGATGCTTTTAGAAATGAATGGTACCTCTTTACCAGAAAACTGTATCTTAGTTAAATTTTGTATCCCTTGTCCCTAAAGAGATTTTCTTTTTTATTATTTAATATTAAAGTCAGTAATGCTAAGTTGTTTTAGTGGCTGCACTAAAACATATTTAGATTATCATGTGAATATTATTATATATTTAGCTCCCTGATACCTTTAGTTCACACAAAAATATTTGTATCTTCTAAGGTAAAGACCATGTTCTGACCAAAAGTTCTTGAAAGCTGGTTTAATTCTATAAAAACAGGAAACCGTAAATTATTTTATGTTCAGTGTCACTATTCCCTGTCAGGGAAAATGAAGGAATATCATTTCATTGATTTAGGTGGGAATTTCTTCTGTAATCCTTACTGTCTCGCAGTGACTGTGTGTCAATCCCATGTGTCCCATTTTAAATGAACAGTTAATTTGGGAGTGCGGCAAAATCCCTGTGTTCTGTTTAGTCATTTATCCCAACTATAAAGTCTATGCTACTTAACCAGATGACTGACAGCTGAAATTAAATTGTAGGCAAAATAGTTTCATTACCAAAGAAGACAGTACTTAGACTAGAAGAAAAGTAAATACAGTAGGGCTACATGAGATAATCTTTTTTATTATTTTGTGTGAATGACTGAATCATGTAATTAGAAGGCATGGCTGACCTAGATGTTCAAGAATGACTCTTAAATTACCCCCAAAAAGTTATCCTTGCTTGTAACTGCAAGTTCTTATTACGGTTATTCCCTCATTTTTAAAATTAGCATCAATATGAAACAAAATCCCACATGAGCATTCATTATATTGGTTGCTTTTGGTGATTCTTTGTGCAGTATTTCATTACCTTACACTTGAAAAAATGACATTTCCGTAGTAACCTTTTAAAATTAGTGCTTTTTTAGTTTATTATGCTGTTATTTTATAATAATTTTTTTTATAATATACAGTATATGTTTTTGTCTTAAACAGTTATGCAGTTATCACATGGGAAGTCTTATCCAGAAAACAGCCTTTTGAAGGTAAGTATACCTTGACTTCCTTATTCCAGGTAACTTCATGTTGGTCAACCATACTCAATTATATAAAGCTAATCTTATTCTAAATCTTTCTACCATTTATTTTGTGGAAAACACAGTGTAGAAATATCCATTTACCAGTTGAGAATCCACTATATACAGGCATACCTCAGAGATATCGCGGGTTCGGTTGCAGACCACCGCAATAAAGCAAGTACCATAATAAAGCAAGTCACAAATTTTTTGGTTTTCTGGTACATATGAAAGTTATGTTTACACTATAGTGTAGTGTATTAAGTGTGCAATAGCATTATGTCTTAAACAATATGTATACCTTAATTAAAAATACTTTATTGCTAAAAAATACTAACCATCTTCTGAGCCTTCAGCGAGTCATAGTCTTTTTACTGGTGGAGGGTCTTGCCTCGATGTTGAGGGCTGCTTACTGATTAGAGTGATGGTTGCTGAAGGTTGGGGTGGCTGTGGCAATTTCTTAAAAGAAGACAACAGTAGAGTTTTCCACATCAGTTGACTCTTCCTTTCGCAAACAATTTCTCTGTAGGATGTGATGCTGTTTGATAGCATTTTACCCACAGTAAAACTTCTTTCAAAACTGGACTTAATCCTCTCAAAACCTGCTGCTGCTTTATCAACTAAGTTTATGTAATGTTCTGAATCCTTTGTTGTCATTTCAACAATATTCATAGCATCTTCACCAGGAGTAGATTCTATCTCAAGAAACTACTTTCTTTGCTCATCTATAAGAAGGAACTCCTGATCAGTTAAATTTTTATCCTGAGATTGCAGCAATTCAATCACGTGTTCAGGTTCCACTTCTAATTCTAGCTCTCTTGCTCTTCCCACCGCATCTGCAGTTCCTTCCTCCTGTGAAGCCTTGAACCCCTCAAAGTCATCCACGAGGGTTGGAATCAACGTCTTCCAAACTCCTGTTAATGTTGATATTTTGACCTTCTGCTATGAATCATGAATGTTCTTAATGGCATCTAGAATGGTGAATCCTTCCCAAAAAGTTTTGAATTTACTTTGCCCTGATCCATCAGAGGAATCACTATCTATGGCAGCTGTAGCATTATGAAATGTGTTTCTTCAATAATAAGACTTGAAATTCGAAGTTACTCCTTGATCCAAGGGCTGCAGAGTGGATGTTGTGTTAGCAGGCGTGAAAACAGCCTTTTTATACATCTCCATCTTAGCTCTTGGGTAACCAGGTGCATTGTCAATGAGCAGTAATACTTAGAAAGAAATCTTTTTTTTTGAGCAGTAGGTCTCAACAGTGGGCTTAAAGTATTCAGTAAACCAAGTTGTAAGCAAATGTGCTGTCGTCTAGGCTTTGTTGTTCCATTTATAGAGCACAGGCAGAGCAGGTTTAACTTAACTTTTAAGGGCCCTAGGATTTTCAGAATGGGAAACGAGCACTGGCTTTAACTTAAAGTCACCAGCTGCATTAGCCCCTAACAGTGGAGTCAGCCTGTCCTTTGAAGCTTTGAAGCCGGGCATCAAGTCCTCCTCTGTGTCTGTGGAAGTCTTAGACAGCGTCTGCTTCCAGTACGAGGCTGTTCCATTTCCACCGCAGATCTGTTGGGTAGCGCAGCTGGAGCTTCTGGATGACTTGCTGCAGCTTCCACATCGGCACTTGCTGCTTCCTGTTGCGCTTTCGTGTTACAGAGACAGCTTCTTGCCTTAGACCTCATGAGCCAATCGCTGCTAGGTTCACATTTTTTTCTGCGGCTTCCTTACCTCTCTTAGCCTTCCTAGAGTTGAAGAGAGTAAGGAGGGCCTTGCTCTGGATTAGGCTTTGGCTTAACGGAATGTTACAGTTGGTTTCACCTTCTCTCCAGACCACTGATGCTTTCTCCATATCAGCAGTAAGGCTGTTTGGCTTTCTTATCATTTATGTGTTCACTAGAGTAGCACTTTTCATTTCCTTCAAGAATTTTTTCTCTGCATTCACACCTTGGCTAACTATCGGCTCAAGAGGCGTAGCTTTCGGCTTGTCTCGGCTTTCAATATGCCTTCCTCACTAAGCTTAATGATTTCTAGCTTTTGATTTAAAGTGAGAGACGTGCAGCACTTCCTTTCACTTGAACACTTAGAGGCCAGAGTAGGGTTACATTAATTGGCCTAATTTCAATACTGTCATGTCTCAGGGAATAGGGGACCCCAAAGAAAGGGAGAGAGAGAGGAGGAGCCAGTCAGTGGAAGAGTCAGAACATACAACATTTGTGGATTAAATTTGCCATCTTATATGGGTGTAGTTCGTAGCACCCCAAAGCAATTATGATACTAACATCAAAGATCACTGATCACAGATCACTATAACAGATAAAATAATAACGAAAAAGTTTGAAATATTGCAGGAATTACCAAAATGTGACACAGAGACACGAAGTGAGCACAAACTGTTAGAAAAATGGCTCCAATAGGCTTGTTCAACACAGGGTTGACTCAAAGCTCCAATTTGTAAACAAAAAAAATGCCGTATCTGCGAAGCACGATACAGCAAAATGCAGTAAAACAAGGTATGCCTGTGTTGGAGATTGTACTGAATTAAGGATCAGAAAAATCTGGATTTTATTTCTTGTTCTGGCAATAATTAGCTCTATGATCAAGCCACTAAATCTCTAGTCTTCAGCTTTTTATCTGTAAAATGAGAGCATAGAATTACTATTATCGAGATCTGTTCAGCTATAAAACTGTTTATATGAAAATGTAATTGGCGCTCCTTCTAGAAAGACCAGAAAACCTTGAAGAAAAATGTCTTTTTAATTCTTTGATAATATTGTTTGTTTTTGAGGTTTGTATAGGTCAGCTTGCTGTTTAACAAACAATCCCAAAGTCTCAGTGGCTTACAAAGTAAACATTTATTTCTCACTCACATTATATGTTAGCTGCTGTGGTCCTTCCTGGCTCTGCTAGGTTCTGTTTGGCTCTCTTGTCTCTGCTGTGTTCACATTGGCCAAAGTAAATCACATGGTAAAGCCCAAAGTTAATAAGGTGAAGATGTACATTCCTCCCATAGGAAGCAGACAAGACGTACGGCAACAGCTGGGATATAGGTTCCTCTTACGGAAAAGGGGTTGCATAAGGAATTATTAACCTCATTTTCATTTAATTGATGTGGAATGCATTTAATATACTGGATCATAATATATTTCTAATGAATGCAGTATTTCTGTTTTGACAGAAGTCACCAATCCTTTGCAGATTATGTATAGTGTGTCGCAGGGGCATCGCCCTGACACTAGTGAAGAAAGTTTACCGTTTGATATACCTCACCGGCCACTTATGATCTCTCTAATAGAAAGTGGATGGGCACAAAATCCGGATGAAAGACCGTCTTTCTTAAGTGAGTGTACAGTTTTAATCCAAAACTTTTGAGTTACATCAGTAACTAATAAACCATGAATAAAATATTCCTTTAAAAATCACACAAGTTCAGGGACCAGCTCCAAGGTTTTTTTTTTTTCCCATCTTTTCACCCTTGTTATTCACTGTATTTATAAAGTAGTAACTGCCTCTAGAGCTGAATTGAGAATTCCTAGAAGTCAAGAGAGATCACATGATAGGAAGAATAATTCCATTCATGTATTCAGCAAATATTTATTAAGCACCTGTCACACGCCAGGCACTTGGCTGAACACTGGTAACAGAGTAGTGAAAAGGCAAGCTAAGTCACTACCTTCCTGGAGCTCACATTCTAGTGGGGAAGTCAGACAAGGAAAAAATAAACAAGATACACACCGTGGAAACACTATAAGGAAATAAGGAAGTTGATGGAGTAGTTAAGGGAGGTTAGGAAAGGCTGTTTTTAGGAGCAAACATTTGAGCTGAGGTTTGAAGCTTGAAAAAGAGCCAACCATTCACAAGCTGGAGGAAGAGCGTTTCAGGCAGAGAAAACAAGGGCAAAGGCCCTGAGGCTGGAAAAAGGTAAACAGTGTGGTATATTCAGGGAACAAAGAGAAGGCCTGTGCGGCTGAAAAATGGTGAGCAAGGAAGGGAATAATATGAGATGAGGTTAGAAAGATAAGGAAGAGGCTATAGACTGTCATGAGAAGCTTGGACGTTTATTCCAAGTGTAATGGAAAGCCATTAAAGTGTGTTTTGCAGAGAAGTAACATGATCTAGTTTAGGTTTAGGAGAAATCACTCTTGCTGCTTTGTGGAAAGTTGATTGGAGGATGCAAAAGTGGAAGCAAAGTAAACAATTAAGATATATTTCAGAGGTAGCAAGATAGAATGTGGAAACAATTAGATATGGACATAAGGAAAGGGAGGAATCAGGATAAATCAAGTCTGGGGCTCAGGCAGGTTAGTATGTTGATACCACTTACTGAGATGAAGAAAACTGAGAGAGAAATAAAGGGTAGAATGAGGAGCTTCGTTTTATAAAAAGTAAATGGGAAATGGCTGTTGAATATGCAAGTGGAGGTTCCTGGTGAATAGTTGGTTGCATTTCAGCACGGACTCTGGAATCCTATGGCCTGGGTTCAAATTTTGGCATATTCTCTATTTCTTCATCTGTAACTATTGTTGCATGCTGGCATGTCAGTCCTGACTCATAGCGACTCTATAGGACAGAGTAGAACTGCCGGGTACAGTTTCCTAGACTATAATCTTCCCAGGAGCAGATCATCAGACCTTTTCTCCTGCAGGGCAGCTAGTGGGTCCCAGCCAAGCACTTAACTATTGCACCACCAGGGTTCCCTCATCTATAAATAGGTAACTCTAATAGTATTTTTTCATAATTACTATTGCTACTATAATTTATTAATTTGTTGCTCAATGGATAGGCTAGGGCTCCAGATATAAAATTGAGAGTCACTACCATATAATTTTTTACCATATAGGTGGTGTATAAAACCATGGTCTGACTGGATCACCTAGGGAGAGAGTATAGATAGCAAAGAGTAAAGGGCCCAGATTAGAGCTCTAAGGCATTCCAATAGTTAGAAATTGAGTAGAGGAAGAAGAATCAGCAAAAGATGAATATTCACATACAGTTCTTTATGTGAACATATGTTTTCATTTCTCTTAAAAAAAAAACAAACCCACTGACGTCGAGTCCATCCCGACTCATAGTGACCCTATAGGACAGAGTAGAACTGCCCCATAGAGCTTCCAAGGAGCGCGTGGCGGATTTGAACTGCCGACCTGTTGGTTAGCAGCCATGGCACTTAGCCACTACGCCACCAGGGTTTCCTCATTTCTCTTAGGGTTAACTTTTTTAAAAAACTGCCAAACAGTTTTCTGAAGTGGCTGCATCATTTTACGTTCTGAACAGCAGCGTATGAGAATTTCAGTTTCTCAACAATATTGTCAACATTGTTGTCCGTCTTTTTAATAATTACCGTTTTAATGGTTATGAAGTGATTTTAATGTGCATTTTCCTAGTGACTGGTGATGTTAAACACCTTTTCATGTGCTTGTTAGCTGTTTGTGTATCTTCCTTGGTGAAATTCTTGTTCAGATCTTTTGCCCATTTTCTAATCGAGTTACTTATCTTAATATTGATTTGTCAGAGTTCTTTATATGTCCTAGATACAAGTCCTTTAGCAGATACATGAGCTGTAAATACGTTCTCCCAGTCTGTGGCTTGTGTTTTTTTTTTTTTTTTTTTCCTTAATGGTATCTTTTGAAACACAAAAGTTTTCAATTTTTTTGAAGTCTGGTTTATAATTTCTCTTTTATGGATCATGCTTTTAATGTTGAATTTAAGAATGCTTTGCTTAACCAAAGATCATGAAGATATTTTTCTGTGTTTTCTTCTAAAAATGTTATAGTTTTAGTTCATACATTTAGGCCCATGATCCATTTTATTTTTATGTACGCTGTGAAAGAATGGTCCAAATTCACCTATTTGCGTGTGGATACCCAGTTTTCCTAGCATCATCTGTTGCAAAGACTATTTTTTCCCCGTTGAATTGCCTTGGCACATTTGTCCAAAATTGATTGACCATAATTGTAAGGGTTTATTTTTGGACTCTGAATTCTAGTCCATTGATACAGCTGTCTGTCCTTTTATGCCAGTATTAAAAGCTTTTAGGCAGTTGAATGTTTGGGGAGGAATTGACATGGAGCCTTATCAGTTCAGTGTTAGTATTTACATTTTTCAGTTTAATGATTAGAAGCAATCTGAACTCCAACTGTATTTTTATTTCCTTATTTAGAATGTTTAATAGAACTTGAACCAATCCTGAGGACATTTGATGAGATAACGTTTCTTGAAGCTGTTATTCAACTAAAGAAAACAAAGGTAAATTGGTGAATGAAATGTGTTGTAAGTTAGAACGTCAAAGAATTGTATTACTTCCTATCTTAGTTTTATCTGTTGTTGTTAGGTGCCGTGGAGTCAGTTCAGACTCATAGGGATCCTGTGTACAACAGAACAATACACTGCCGGGTCCTGTGCCACGCTCACAATTGTTGTTATACTTGAGCCCATTTTGCAGCCACTATGTCAATCCAGGAAACCCTGGTGGTATAGTGGTTAAATGCTACGGCTGCTAACCCAAGGGTTGGCAGTTGGAATCCGCCAGGCACTCCTTGAAAACTCTATGGGGTGGTTCTACTCTGTCCTGTAGGGTCGCTATGAGTTGGAATCGACTCGAGGGCACTGGGTATGTCAATCCATCTCCCTGAGGGTCTTCCTCTTTTTATCTTCCTCTTAGTTACTTTCCTCTTAGTTATCTTCCTCTTCTTTATCTAGTGCTACTATAAAAGAAATACCACAGTGGGTGGCTTTAACAAATAGACATTTATTTTTCACAGTTTAGGAGGCCTGAAGTCCAAATTCAGGGCGTCAGCTCCAGGGAAGGCTTTCTTCCTCTCTTTCGACTCTGGAGGAAGGTCCTTGTCTCTTTTCAGCTTCTGTTTCTTGTTTCCTTGAAGATCTCATGTGGCATGGCCTCTATTTTCCTCCATCTGCTTGCTGCTTGGTTGCTTGCTCAGCCTGTTATTTTTATGTCTCAAAAGCAATGGATTTAAGACACACCCTATACTAATACTGCCTTATTAACATAACAAAGGAACCCCACTCCCAAATGGGATTATAACCACAGGTATAGGGGTTAGGATTTACAACACATATTTTGGGGAGGGGGGAACACAATTCAATCCATAACACTACCTATGGAGGTTTTTAGTTTAGTTTTGTTTTTGTCTATATACTTTTCGTAGATACAGGCTGCAGTTTTGGGAATAGAGTTTACCCGAGACTATGAATACTATTTTTGTCACCAAAAAGATTTTGTATTTTATTCACATGGCCACCATCAGATTTCAAAGACCTTTCCAGAACTCTCATATATCAAATGAGAGTTTAAGATTAATAATGAATATTGATTGTGTACAGTGAGTGCATTTTTTTAATCTACATTTATTTCCATGAAGTTTAATACTTACAAATTAGTAGATGTCTGGGTTCTTATACTTCTCTTTATTTAGTATACTTGGGCTTTTCTGGGATTTATTGCCGAAATAAGCTATAGAAATTTTATTAGTTAATAACTGAGGCCAAAATGTACATTTTTTAATTGTTTATTTGTATTATGTCATTTCCCCACTCAAACACATCATGTTATATAGACAAAAAAAGCAGTTGATACAAATTACACAGGAGAGTTGTCTCATTTATTTGATTCTGCTGTTGTAGATCAGAAGAACAATGGAAGAAAAACCAAAAACCCAGTGCCATCAAGTCGATTCCGACTCATAGCGACCCTGTTACAATTGAAGGGGGATCTATTATTAAAGGATTTTCTTAATATTATCAAATTTTGTTTAAAAATCGACAACAGTAATTTATTACTTGCAGGTTTCATTAAATTGCATTTGTTACATGATAATGAAAATCATCAGTTCAGCCAAAGCTTTGCTTATGAACAAGCACAATGTACAGTCCCCCCCCCCCACCCCCCAAAAAAACCTATTGCCATGAGTAGAGTTGACTCTCAGCAAACCTGCAGGACAGAATAGAGCTGCTCCATAGGGTGTCCAAGGCTGTAAATCATTACAAAAGCAGACTGCCACATCTTTCTCCTGCAGAGTGGCTGGCAACTGTGACCCGCCAACCTTTTGTTTAGCAACCCTTTGACTAAGTGGCATTGCTTGCCCCTTGCTGTTTGCTGGATCTGTTTACATAACCTTTGGTTAAAAAGGGAAGTGCATAAAGGATACAACTGTTCTTAACCAAACCAAAAACTGATGGTGACAATATTAACGTGTGAGTTTTAGAAGAAGCTAAAGAGAAACCCTGTTTTAGTTCTTTTGATAATTTTTCATTAACTTCCCCACTTCTGAGTAGGTATACTCTTCCAGAGCATTCCAGTTTTTCCACATCTAAGTAGATACAAACTTCTGACAGTATTTATTTTTGCTTGCTCTTTTCCGTTCCCTTTTCTCCTCACAACTGTCTCATTTTTTCTCTTCTCCTTCCAAACAAAGATGGACAGAATGGTCCGTTTTCTTCCTTATGAAGTGGAAGAGAACCATTCGAGTTCCTTTTTTGTCCTCCAAAAACTTTAAACACTAAAAAAAGGCTTCTTTTTAGAAGAAATTGCTTTTTAAGTAACTTAAAATGTGTATCTTCAAATACGTTAGTGAAGTATTTTAAATACTTTAATAATAGCATTACAATCTTCAGTGTTTTAAGTTGCCATCTTGTATTCACTTAGAGTTGTTTTTTTCTTCTGTTTTTCTTAAATCCTTGTTTCAATTCTTTGAACCTGATAAGTAATCATCTCCATTTTATACATGAGATAACTAGGATATAGGGCAGTTAGTCACTTACATACATCCTACACAGCTATCTAGTGGCAGAGCCAAGAGTAGTATACAAATTTAATAATATTTTTCATAAAGAAATTTCTGAAAACAAAGATCACCAATTAGAATGAGTTATTTTGCTTGAGTTTCTTATATTTTTTTCAAGTCTTTGAACCAACTTTTATGATTCATGTTTTCTGCAAATAACATTTCCTACATTTTGAATAGTAAAAACTGAACCAAGAAGAGCTATTAATATTTCGTTTCTTTCTAAGGATTATCATAAATAATCAGTTACGGAAAATTGTGTGACTAATTCAGAGATACTGAAATGTTAGAAATATTTTGGTGAATTTTATAAGCACAGAAAAACTTTACATAACAAATCTGTAGACTAATTTTAGAGGTTCATGTAAAAATGTTTTTAACAAATATTTATTGAACTGTTCTGTGCAGAATACTGTAAGAGGTACATTATATACAGAGGTGAATAGAAAGTTTTTCTCCTAGTGTTCCTTACCCATAATAGAGCATGCAGTCATAAGTAGGAATAATGGAGAGCTGTATGTGGAGCCCACCAGTTTTAAAGGGTAGTTGGTATTATGTTGATCTGGTGGGCATGTTTTAAATCAACCAATTTAAGCCTGGCTTATAGACAGGAGTAGGAGTAAATCAATAATTTAAATACAAATTTATTTAAATCATTTTCATAATAGCTACCTTTTATGGAATGCTTACTTAGTAATCTTAGAGCCATTTTTGCATTCACTACTTTTTCAGAGCTTTGAACAAGTTCTGCCTGATTCAGTCATGGCCAAGAAAGCTAAACCAGGATAGGCTCAAATTTTTAAAGTTTGTGTGAAGCGGAACAATAACTGGAATGGGAAAAATTACAAGTCATGGGCCTGCTAGAAACTTAATCTCCCTCTTGGGCAGCATACATCTTGCATAGCAACCAGATCTCTTACCTGTTGGATTTTGAATAGAGTCAGAAACAACACCACCCTGCTCAAAGATGGCGGTCACTCATGCTGCTTTGAATGTGTGTCGCTCTCCACAGTCCTGCCGATAGTCCAGTCTCCTGCATCAGGCTCCCGAAAGGGTGCACAATGCCTCTTCCAAGCCTCCCATTCCAGGGCTTTGACCCATAATTTTTCCCAGTCCAATTATCATTCCAGTTTGCCCAAATTTTGACAATTCAGGTCTGTTCCAGTTTCACTTTGTCAACTATGACTGAGCTGGTTCGAAGCCCAGCTTTTAATCCTCACAATAATCGTGCAAAATAGGTATTATTACCCACGATTGACAGAGAGTAAACTGAGATTAAGCGTCTTGCCCAAGGACAAACAGGTATCCTGAGATTCTGAACCAGATCTTATACATGGCCCCCATCATTCTATTATGGCACACTGCCTCCATTTGTTATCTGTGAAATGAAAATGGTAATTATAATACTTATAATCACAGTGCCTATATAAATGCTCAATAATTATTGATAAATTGGCAAACACATAAACTGCAATTTTTTAAATACCTTGTTTATAATAGCACATTATATACATTATCTCATTTAATCCCTAGAACAGTCTTGCAAGTAGATATTTTTCCATTTTTACAGATGAAATCCTGAGACTCTGAGAGATCAGTAATTTGCTCAAGGTAACCGATAATATGAGGCAGAAGTCAAAATCTGTGTCTCTGAAGTTTTTTCCCCAATTCTACACTGTCTCTGCCTTTAAGTTATATCCTCAATTGATTTAGATTTTCTTCCCATTGATTTTATATAAACATAAAATATGATTTAGTAGAATGTATTTTACTTCTATAATTTTCTAATCACCTCCAATTAAAGTACATGTGATGTACAGTCATGCGTGACTTAACATCCACAATACATTCTGTAGAATAGGGCGTTATATGATTTGGACATTGTGCGAATGCCGTATTATATACAGACAGTCGCCGGGTTACAAACGTCCGACTTACATACAACCCATAGTTACGAACCAACCCCTAAACCTATTACATGAAGGCCTTTTGGGAGCTCGCTTCCAGTTGTCCTCATCGTGCTACTGCTGCTGCTGCTACCGGAGCTGCTGGTGGAGGCTGGCGGAACAGGCGGCAGCAGCTGAGAGGGCAGCAGCTGGAGCTGAGCGGCAGGAAGCCAGCAAGGAGGGCCTGCTGTTCCACCCATCTGAGGAGCAGGAGCAGCCTGGGCCCTGCAGCCCCTGCCTCCACCAGCCTGCCTGCTGGACAAAGCCCGAGAGCCCTCGCCCGGAGCCACAGACGTATATGCGGTCGGATGTTGCCTGAATGGACATTATGTGGCACATGACTGTATTCGTTTCATTTACAGAATAATGCAAGTACTATTCTCTTATGTGACAAGAAGAAAATGGAGTTACCGCTGAACATTCCTGTAAATCACGGTCCACAAGAGGTAAAAAAAAAAAAAAAAAATGATATGAGAATATGATAAATCATTTATTCTAACCCCTTCTTTTTTAGACGGGAAACTAAAGCCTAGGAAGGTTTTGGAATTTAAGTAGCCCTTGGCAATCTCCAACTTGAAACCCAGCTTTCCTAGTTTTCAGTTCATTGCACATCCCATCCAGTCAAGTTCCTGGTTTGTTTGGCATTGACTCCTGTCCCTGTTATTGTTTTATACAGTCAGTGGTATCTCAGGATAGTACATAGTCAAACCATTGATTATGGTTCTATTATATTTATGCCTCTTTATCCAGTGTCACATAGCTGTAATACCTGTCCTGTTCTTCTTACTGCAGTTAGTAAAACGAAAAGACCATTTTTGTGGCCAAGAGGAAATATTTTAGTGGCATTCAGACTTACTTCATATTACTTCTTCAAACTATGTAAGATATGTTTGCAGATTCAGAAAACCGAACATTAAAGCACAATACATGGGTTTTTTTTTTTTTTTTTTGGTTACCTTTATATGCGTTAACTCAATTGATCCTCCAGCCCATGTAGGTACATTTTTAGATAGGTATTACAGACAAAGAACCTGAGAGAGTTTAAACTCCTTGTCCAAGGTTAGCTGGTAATTCCATAACAGAGCCAGAAGTGGAGCCAGGCCCTCCGTTACTTTTTCCATGATTTCCTATCATTCAGTGTTGAAGGAGCTTGAGAAACAAGCATTGGCTTTAAACCAATAAGTAAGCAGTGTTACAGAGTTCAAATTCCACATTCACTGCTGTAGCCACTGAACAGAGCCTCTGACAACATGTAGAAAATATTGAAAAAAAGTTATTTTTAATGCATATAATTAATGTCCCATTTTCCCATCTCAGTTGATTAAAATATTAAGCTTATCTTTGTGGATTGTTTTATGTATGTGTTTCCTTAATTTTATAAGATATAATTTGTATTAGTTTAGATTTTGGTTTGTAGGAAACCAAAAGCAAGAATTCTTTGGAGATTAAAGTTATATAACTTTTTTAATGATTTTTTTCTCATTAACCTAAATTCTTTGCCCTCCACTCGCTTTAGGAATCGTGTGGATCCTCTCAACTCCATGAAAGTAGCGGTTCTCCTGAAACCTCAAGGTCCCTGTCAGCTCTTCAAGACAGTGATCTTTTATCTAGTACGTAAATTTTTCAGTCAGTGTTAACTTGCAAGTTTTCTGTTTCTTCCCTTTACATATCATATTGTTGGCAAGCAGTCATGGTTTATATGGAGCATGTCTTTCATTTGCATTCATAACTCATTTTCAAAAGGTGACAGGGTCTAAAGATGTGGCAATAGTGGTAGGATGTGTACCAAATACATTAAGCATTAAAGGCATTGCGTTAGACACTGTGGAAAGATACCAAAAAAAATCTAAGGAAGAGGAGAAATGTTTCCAAGTAACCGTAATGCAATACGGGAAGTGACGTGTTGTAAGAGAGATACGAATGTAGAGCTATGATGTCTGCGCTAGGTGCTGTCGAGTCAGTTCTGACTCATAGCAACCCTATAGGACAGAGTAGAACTGCCCCATAGAGTTTCCAAGGAACAGCTGGTGGATTTGAACTGCCCACCTTTTAGTTAGCAGCCGAGTTCTTTATCTCTGTGCCACCGGGGCTATGATGGAATAGAGGAAAAGTAACATTCTTCATAAAGTACTTTCATAACCAATTGCCAGGTAGATAGCCCTCATTTTACGGATAAAGAAGCTTCTGAAACAATAGCTAGTAGACTGGAACCTAGGTCTTCTGGTACAGATTCTTACGTCATTCCACTATACCACGTTATCATCGTGAAGAAATTATTTCTGGCTTAAGGTTGGACTTACGTATAAAGGATTGGCATTGCAGGAAAGGGGAATAGCATAGAGGCAGCACAGAGACAGTGAGCAATTTTATTTAGCTGGTTGAAGGATTAATGAAAGAAGAAAGAGGAAAATAAGATTAGAAAGATAGGTTGGTGATTCCGTGGAAAATTTTTTAGCACCTAACTAAGTAAGCTGTTTGGAATTTTTTCTACCTGGGTACGAAGAACTATTGATATTTTTGAAGAAGGGCATGGCATGATAAAGAATTTTTTGCTTTAAGAAGAGTCATTGTGGCTAAGATAAACAGAACATTGTGGAAAGGAAAGAACACTTGAGGTGAAGAGACCAGTTAGGAGACTTATTGCTGTTGTGCAGAGGAGAGATTATGAGAGCGCTAATCCAGAGTTGATGAACGTTACCAAGTTTATTGGTACATTCTCGAAAACATCCTCACTCCATCTCATGAAGAGGAGTAGAGTGAGAGATGTTTTGGAGTATGCATTAATAAACTATAACTTTTCACTTGGAGGAGGAACGAGATTAAAATAAGATAAAGATGAATATGTTTATTAATAAGCCTAGGTGATTGGGAGAACGTTAGTACTATATTAACAGAAATAGGAATTGAAACAGATTTTAGGGTTAAGTTTAATAATTTATAATTTTTTTTAATTTGTGGTGCTAGCAGGGCATATAGGGATGATGTCCACTGGGGTGTTGGAAATGTCAGACTGAGTGTTCAGGGAAGATGGAAAATTTGATTACACGGATTTGAAAATAGAAATGATGATTAAGGCCCTGAGGCTGAATAGGATTGCCAAAGGAGAGTGTAGAAAAGCACACGTCATATATAGATTTAGAGGAGACGTTGAAAGTGCAGGAGGAGGAAGACACAGATGAAGAAATAGATAGGACTATGTGAAGTGAAATTTCATCACCTACTATTTGCATAA
This sequence comes from Elephas maximus indicus, assembly GCF_024166365.1. Classification (NCBI taxonomy): domain Eukaryota; kingdom Metazoa; phylum Chordata; class Mammalia; order Proboscidea; family Elephantidae; genus Elephas; species Elephas maximus. The sequence goes on along the minus strand of NC_064833.1, from coordinate 52,091,921 downwards.
GATAGAAGTATAAAAAAAAAAAACAGTAGAAAGCCTTTTACCTGTGGAATTAGGTTTCTGAGAAGCTTTTTAGCAGTGAAAAACTAAAGACATTGGAGCCCACCCTGTATATGATCCAGATGTTGATATTTTAGCTAATACCCAAACCAAATCCTGTTTCCGTCACGTCGATTCCGACTCATAGCGATCCTATAGGACAGAGTAGAACTGCCCCATTGAGTTTCCAAGGAGCACCCGGTGGATTTGAACTGCCGACCTTTTGGTTAGGGTCTGTAGCTCTTAACCACTACACCATCAAGATTTCCTATTTTAGCTAGTAGGGATATCTAAAAAACATTCTACTCCTAATGAAGCTATTGTGTTTTATAGGAAAAACTCAAGGTTATTCATCAGTGCCACGTCACCATCCAGTAAATCAGTGTTGGGAAAGTAACATTTCTGAGGCTCAGAGGACTAAATTCTGTGATCACAAGCCTGTCCCATGCTCTTCAGCAGTAATAAATCTACGCTCAATTGAGGGAAATTCAGGTAAATATTTACTGTGAGACACTTAGTAAATGATGCCATTTATTCCTCAAATATGTGTTCAGTAGATTTTGCCATACAATGAGTTTTATATGTCCTTGTTTCCTCAATATGGTAAATACATATATTCTGAAGTAGGAAAACACTTCCAATCCCAAAAGATACAAATGCTGACATGTAATAATAGGCGCAGAACGTATTCCGTGAACATCTGGCTGTGGAGGAGTATTAAGGGAAGATGTTATTTAATCTGTTTCTAAAGGTACAGTTTTTTGTGATTTTTTTTTTTTAATTAGCAAATACTAAAAAAAAAAAAACTGAAGACAATAAAATGATTTTTGTTCCATGATTTATGGCACGTACAAAGGCAGTGGTTTTCCAGGGCAATAGGGGAGAGTGAGGAGATAACCCAAATCTCTGAATCTTTCTTGGCAATTAATAGCATTTGCAAAAGTAACATTACTCTGTAGCAACAGAGTTATAGGAAAATTAGGTTTTATGTCTTATTATTTCCTTTTCATGTATTTTCACTCATTGCTGTGTATCTGGAAACCCTGGTGGCATAGTGGTTAAGTGCTACGGCTGCTAACCAAAGGTTCAGCAGTTCAGATCCACCAGGCGCTCCTTGGAAACTCTATGGGGCAGTTCTACTCTGTCCTATAGGGTGGCTATGAGTCGGAATCGACTCGATGGCACTGGGTTTGGGTTTGGTTTTTGGCTGTGTATCTTCCCTCACCTTTTTAATTGTTCATCCCTTGCGCTTCTACAGAGCGTATGCAACCTGGTGTAGCCCAGCAGTGGATCCAGAGTAAAAGGGAAGACATCGTCAGCCAGATGACTGAAGCCTGCCTTAACCAATCGCTGGATGCCCTTCTCTCCAGGGATTTGATTATGAAGGAGGACTATGAACTTATTAGTACCAAACCTACAAGGACCTCAAAAGTCAGGCAATTATTAGACACCTCGGACATCCAAGGAGAAGAATTTGCCAAAGTTGTAGTGCAAAAGTTGAAAGATAACAAGCAAATGGGTCTTCAACCTTACCCAGAAACACTTGGGGTTTCTAGATCACCTTATTCAAATTCATTTCAAAATAAAAGCTTATAAATCAGTGTTTTTCAAGAAGAAAGTCAATTTTTATAAAAGATTATTTCATATCTCTGTTGCCTTGATCATATTGTTTTTATAAAATCCATGAATACTAAAAGCTTTACTTGAAGTGTCTTGAGGCAAATATTAGTCTCCTTCCATGACATTGCAGTATTTTTTTTTTTAATTAAGTTGAAAGTTTTCATTGTGCTACATAGTGTTCAGTTTTTTGTCTCTTTTGTTAATTGAAACTGTTTTTCTAAAGTGTAATAATTGTATTCCTCTCATCCGTAAAAGTGTCTTAAGGTATTATGTGTTTCTGATGGGAACCACCTTCACATTCACTTCCTTTGTGGATTATTTATTACTTCTCTAAGATGCAGCCTGGCTCCATGAAATATATCCTTTTACTTAAATTAAAGATGTACAGCATTCGTACCCTACATTTCCTGTTTGAAATCCTCTCCAAAAGGTTATTCACTTTAAAACTCCTTTATCCAGATTATATTTTTAAATTCAATTTATTAAATCTTTTTAAAATTCTATTTCAAAGATAAAACAATATAAATTATATAAAGAAAAAATCTTTTTGCACCGGTTTTCTGCTCTCGTTTCTATCCTCTACTCCTCCCACTGACACCAACAACCCAGGTGTAACAGAGTTGACAGCCAAATGTGTATCCTTCTGCATCCTACATCCTGCTCGTTTTTAAAGTATATAGTCATTAAGGAGAGAATCGTTTGTTAATATTATAATTATTATAACATATCACACTACAGCTTGCTTTTTCACTTCATAGTACATCACGTACAGCCTTCTGGGTCAGATGTACATCTAACTCATTCTTTTTAATTGCTGTACAATATTATTAGGGCTGCTTTTTTTCTTGTTGACACCAAATTTAGCCCAAAAGGTAAAGATACATAGTGTAAGCTCCATTTTTGCTTAAGGGGATATACACTAAATAGAAACTAACGAAGAATAGTCCTTTTTAAAAATGTTCAGCAAAGGCAGCAAAAGTGAGATACAGGATAAGTTGATACTTGAAAGTATCAACTTTCAGAAAGAAGCACCAGACCCATATGTGAAAAAAAAGTTGAATAAGAAAAAGATGAGATGTTGCTGAAGAAATTAAATATTTTATTACAAGTAAAAAAATAAGCAATTTAATCTTCATTTTGGAGCTTGGCATTAATTTGCAGTGCCTCATTACTATGGCTCTGAGAACGTGGAAATTAATTAAAAAAAAGGAAAACTAAGCATGAGTTATCAAATTTTTTAAATGACGGGAAGATGAACATCTAATTTTATAAATAGTAGAGAAAAAACATCTTTTAGAGGCTTTATGCTTTATACATATTCTAAAAATAAACATTCTTTTTTAACATAAAACCCACTGCCATCCAGTTGATTCCAACTCAGTGACCGACCCTATAGGGCATAGTAGAATTGCACCGTAGAGTTCACAAGGAGCAGCTGGTGGATTCAAACTGCTAACCTTTTTGTTAGCAGCCGAGCTCTCAAATACTGTGCCATCTGGGCTCCTCTTTTGAATGTGTCGTTAGGTGCTGTCAGGTCAGCATAAGGACCCTATAGGACAGAATAGAATTGCCCCTTAGAGTTTCCAAGGAGCGCCTGGTGGACTCGAACTGCTGGCCTGGTTAGCAGCCGTAGCTTTTAACCACTACGCTACCAGGGTTTCCTTACGTTAACTAGATGTGGTGTAAGTGGACTTTGCTTTTTCCATCTTCTGCCTAGGTCTAAAAACCCACAGTTTTGTACTAGTTTATATGCTTGTGGCTACATGCAGACCAGCAGCTTTCTCCCATAATTTAACATAAGGGAACACAAGTGTATTCACCCCTGATTACAATTCTGAAATTTTTCTTCATGAATAATAACATTGATGAATGAGAAGATGATGTCAAAGATAAATCTTTGACAAGCTCTCACCCCTTCGTGGAACTGTTAGAATCTCAGCAGCTGATTTTCATTATAACTGCTAAAAGAAATTTTGAGTAGTAGCTGGACACAGCACTAAATGACATTGAATAATTTAGTTAGCAATTAATTTTCAGTTCTTTTTCAGGCCTTCTGATTACGTGAAAGGATGTCTCAGTTTTGTGCTATCCGTTGATATCCTTGTTAAAAAAAAAAAAAAAGCCTGAAGCTCAGAACTTAAGGAACACTATTTAGCAAAACTTTTATAATTATTTTGTTGTATTGAAACAAGTGGTACTGGTTTTGTATTTATAGTAATGAAGTGTCATTTTATAATAGTCAAATTAAAAAAAATCACAATTTGAAGATACCATTAAGTAAATTGGAGCCCTGGTGGTACAGTGGTTAAGCATTTGGCTGCTTACCAAAAGGTCAGCAGTTCAAATCCACCAGCTGCTCCTTGGAAACCCAATGGGACAGTTCTGCTCTGTCCCATAGAATCACTGTTAGTCAGAATCTACTTGATGGCAACAGATTTGGTTTTGGTATTAAGTAATTTACAGGTAATACATAAATGTAATAACAATTATAGAATAAATGACAGATTTACTCTTTTTTTTATTAAGGAACCTAATCTGCTTTTTAATAACCCCCTAGGTTATGGTGAAGATAATATTCAGAGTGTATTTTAAGGTAGTGGTACACAAAAGTGAATTTCTCAAACCAACAGCATCACCTTAACCTAGGAGCTTATTAGAAATTAAAATTTATGGGGTCCATCTCAGACCTAGTGTATAAGTCTTGGGTTAAGGTCCAAGAACCTGCATTTTAACAAACGTTCCAGGTGATTTTTATGCATGCAAAAGTTTAAGACCCTCTGTTTTATACATGGGGGAACAGAATTTAGGAGACATTCCTCTTTAGAGCTAGTGTAGACTCACATGGGAGACTGAATAATGGTCCCCCGAAGACGTCCGTTTCCTAATCCCTGAAACTGAATGTGTTACCTTGCATGACAAAGGGAACTGGGCAGATGTTATCAAGGATTTTGAAATTGGAAGTGTGTCCTGGATTATCTAGGCGAACCCCCTGTAATCACAAGAGTCCTTACAAGGAGGAGGCAGCAGTGTCAGAGTGAGAGATGTAATTAGGGAAGATGTTGAAGTGATGCAAGGCCATGAGCCAAGAAGCTGGAAAAGGCAAGGAAACATTCTCTAGAGCCTCCAGAAGGAATGCAGCCCTGCCAAACACCTTGTTAATTTTAGCCCAATAAAATGTATTTTGGATTTACGACCTCCAGAACTGGAATATAACAAATTTGTGTTTTTAAGCCACTAAATTTGTGACAATTTGTTACAGCAGAAATAGGAAATTAATACACCATCATCCCTCTTAACAATCATTTCTGTGATCTTTATTCACTTCAACACGAAACTAACCTTGAAAAACCCATCAGACTTCCAACACAATAATAAAGGCATAAATGAAGCAACTGTTCTTGACGTTGTAGAATAGTGAAAAGAGGAGGGAAAAAAAAAAAGGAACACGATGCGTACAAAAGATTTCACTGGGTTCCTCAACAGCAACTCTGGAAGCTTGAAGACAACGAAGCAATGCCTTCAAATTTGGAAAGCAAGTTATTTCCAACACAGAGCTGTATCTCCAGCCAAATCCTCAATCAAATCTGGGGTAGAATAAAGCCGTTTTAATACATGGAAGGTGGCAAAGATTTACCTTCCAAGCACATTTTACTTGGAAACTTCTGAGAGGAGTGTGTTCCACCAAAATGAGGGAGTAAATCAAAAAAGAAAAAGTGATGATACCCAGGGAACAAGGGATTAAATATAAGAAGCAGCCACAGACATTAAAAATTGCCCTAAAGGCATTTTATGACTTGTACTAAAGAGAACTAGAACTTTAAAATAATCACTTCACTAGGTCTTTTTTATTGTGATAAATATGTAGGTAATAAAAATTTGCCGTTTCTACGATCTTCACATGTATAGCTCAGTGACAATATGTTCATCGTTGAACAACCATCAGTATTAACCCTTCTCAAATTTTTCCATCACCTTTAACAGAAGCTTAGTGTCCTGTAAGCATTGCAGCTTCCTTCCCCTCCCCGCCCCCCCCACCTCTGGTAACCACGAATAAGCTTTGATCTCTATACACTTGCCTCTTCTAGATATTTCATGTAAGTGGGATCAGAAATATATTTTATTTGACAATACTGACACTGTTATACAAAGCACTTAATTTAAAAAAAAAAAGGGTATGGCTACTACTGATTACACAAAATTAGGCATTTTGAAAGTCTGAAAACTGGGCTCCTTGTTTCACAATATAGGCATAATTTTCTCTTCATATAATATCATCTCAAAGAGAAAGAACCCTATCCTCAAGTTAATGATCTTTTTCATTGCTGAGAAAAGCAATGATCTAGTAAATAAAAAAGATAATTGCATATTACGAAAAGTGTTAGAACTTACATGAGCAAAGTGAGAGAGAATTTGGGTGTTACAATGGGAAGGATTAATTGGCGTGGGATACTAGGAACCCCTTCTCTTAGGTGGGGCCTAAAGGAATAGCCAGGGGGTGATGTGGCTGGAAGGCAATGCAGGAGGGTGATGTGAAATGAGAGGAGAGATAAACAGGGCGCAGATCCATTTAGGCCCTAAGGAAAAAAAAAAACAAAAACAGTTGCAGTTGAGTTGAGTCCCATTCATGGCGACCCCATGTGTTGTAAAGTAGAACTGTGCACCATAGACTTTGCACGGCTGTGACCTTTCAGAAGCAGATCACCAGGTCTTCCTTAAGAGGTGTACTGGTGGGTTCCAACGGCCAACCTTTTGGTTAGTAGGCTAGCTCTTTAGCATTTACACCACCCATGGGCCCCATTTAGGCCCTGTTGTTACTGTTAGGTGCCATCAAGTCAGTTCTAACTCATAGCGACCTTATGTACAACAGAATGAAATACTGCCTGGTCCTGCACCATCCTCATGATCCTTTTTATGACTGAGCCCATTATTGCAGCCATTGTGTCAGTTCATCTCCTTGAGAGTCTTCCTCTTTTTCCCTGACCCTCTACCAAGCATGATGTCCTTCTCCAGGGACTGGTATACAAAGTATATGAGAAGAAATCCCACCATTCTTGCTTCTAAGGAGCATCCTGGCTGTACTTCTTCTGAAACAGGTTTGTTCATTCTTTTGGCAGTACGTGGTAGAGTCAATATTATTAGCCAACACCATGACTCAAGGAGTCAATTCTTCTTTGGTCTTCCTTATTTATGGTCCAGCTTTCACATGCATACGAGATGACTGAAAACACCGTGGCTTGGGTCAGGTGCACCTTAGTCTTCAAGATGACATTTTTGCTTTTTAACACTCTAAAGAGGCCTTTTGTAGCAGATTTGCCCAATGTAATGCATCTTTTGATTTTTTAACTGCTGCTTCCATGATCGTTGATTGTGGCTCCAGGTAAAATGAAATCCTTGACAAATTCAATCTTTCCTCCATTTATCATGATGCTGTTATTTGTCCAGTTGTGATGATTTTTGGTTTCTTTATGTTGAAGTGTAATCCATATCTAAGGCTGTGGTCTTTGATCTTCATCAGTAAGTGCTTCAAGTCCTCTTCACTTTCAGCAAGCAAGGTTGTGTCATCTGCATAACACATGTTGTTAATCAGTCTTCCTCCAATTCTGATGCCCCATTCTTCATATAGTCCAACTTCTCAGATTATTTGCTTAGCATACAGATTGAATATGTATGGTGAAAGGATACAACCCTGGCGCAAGCCTTTCCTGACTTTAAACCACACAGTAACCCCTTGTTCTGTTCAAATGACTGCCTCTTAATCTATGTAGAGATTCTTCATGAGCACAATTAAGTGTTCTAGAATTCTCATTCTTAGCAATGTTATCTATAATTTGTTATGATCTACACAGTCCAATGCCTCTGCGTAGTCAATAAAACACAGGTAAACATCTTTCTAGTATTCTCTGTTTTCAGCCAGGATCCATCTGACATCAGCAATGACATCCCTGGTTTCACATCCTCCTCTGAATCCAGCTTGAATTTCTGGCAGTTCCCTGTTGAAGTACTGGTACAGTTGCTTTTGAATGATCTTCAGCAAAATTTTACTTGCCTGTGATACTAATGATATTACCGAATAATCTCTGCATTCGGTTGAATCATCTTTCCTTGGAATAGGCATAAATATGGACCTTTTCCAGTTGATTGGCCAAGTAGCTGTCTTCCACATTTCTTGGCACAGTGCTGCATCCACTTGTTGAAACATCTCAAATGGTATTCCAACAATTCCTGGAACCTTGTTTTTTGCCAGTGCTTTCAGTGCAGTTTGTACATCTTCCTTCAGTACCACCAGTTCCTGATCATATGCTACCTCCTGAAATGGTTAAACCTCAACCAATTCTTTTTGGTACAGTGATTCTGTGTATTCTTTCCATCTTCTTTTAATGTGAAATATTTTTGTTTTTCATTTAATATTTTCCCCGTAGAATCCTTCAGTATTGCAACTCGAGGCTTGAATTTTTTCATCAGTTCTTTCAGCTTGAGAAATGTCAAAGATTTTCTCCTCTTTTGGTTTTCTATCCCCAGGTCTTTCCACATGTCATTGTAATATTTTACTTTGTCCTCCCAAGCTGCGCTTTGAAATCTTCTGTTAAGCTCTCTTACCTCATCATTTCTTCCTCTCACCTTAACTACTCGATGTTCAAGGGCAAGTTTCAGAGTCTCTTCTGACACCCATTTTGGTCTTTTCTTTCTTTCCTGTGTTTTTAATGACCTCTTGCTTTCTTCATGTATGACGTCCTTGATGTCATTCCACAGCTCATCTGGTCTTCGTTCATTAGTGTTCAATGTGTCAAATCTGTTCTTGAGATGGTCTCTAAATTCAGGTGAGATATACTCACGGTTGTATTTTGGCTCTAATGGACTTGTTCTAATTTTCTTTACCTTCAACTTGAACTTGCGTATAAGGAATTGATGGTCTTCTCCAGAGTCGGCCCCTAGCCTTGTTCTGACTGATGATATCGAGCTTTTCCGTCGCCTCTTTCCACAGATGTAGTAGATTTGATTCCTGTGTATTCCACCTGGTGAAGTCCACGTGTATAGTCACTATTTATGTTGTTGAAAAAAGGTATCTGCAATAAAGAAGCAGTTTGTCTTGCAAAATTCTATCATGTGGCCTCCAGCAACATTTCTATCACCAAAGCCATATTTTCCAACTACCAATACTTCATATTTTTTTCCAACTTTCACATTCCAGTCATCAGTAATTATCAATGCACCCTGATTGCATGTTCAATCAATTTCAGACTGCAGAAGTTGGTAAAAAATCTTCATTTTCTCCATCTTTGGCCTTAGTATTTGGCCCTAGTAGCAAGTTTGATAAAGATCTCTGGTGGGGGCAGTCATTAAGTGCTGGCTGCTAACCAAAAGGTCAGTGATTCGAACCCACCAACTGCTCCATGGGAGAATAATGTGGTAGTTTGCTTCCTTAAAGATTACAGCCTTGAAAACCGCATGGGGCAGCTCTACTCTGCCCTATAAAGGTCACTATGGGTCAGAATCCACTTTACGACAATGGATTTAAAGAGTTTAATTTTTTTCTAATTTTATTGGGAAATGACTGTTTTTAAAAGTAAAAGCTGGGTTGTGGGAGAGGCGAATGGCAAGAATGGCTTGTAGGAGAATGGAGTGGGAAGAGTGGACACTGAGGCTCCACCTAGAGTGCTGGACTAGAGTAGGGAAGTATAGACAGAGAGGCATAAACAGATTCAGTACGCATGCTACATTTAAAATCAACACAATTTGATGGTGGATTAAATACAAGAGAAGGAAGGGTTAAAGATCACTCCTAGGTTGTGGACCTGAGTAACTTTGTGAATGGGGAGAATAGGAAGTTTTGTTTTGATTTGTTTTTTGGAGGTTATTGAGGTTTAAGTGACTTGCCCTAGGTCACCCAGTTAGTAATTTGTACAGTCCACCGGAAGAGCTTTACTGAGTCCAACAGCAACGTTGTTAGCCACTGACCTCCTTAATCAGCTCTTGCAAAATCACCCTTCTGTTACAGATAGATTCTTCCTCTTTCATTGGCTGAATCCCTGATGATACATTTGACCAGTTGCTATAACGAAACCGAAATTATGTTCTTTTACGGTAAAAAAAATACCACAGTGTCATCCCAAACATTTGGGGGAAACTGACTATGAGCAAGACCCACAGACAATTCAGTCTTGGGCCATACTAGAATTAATCAGTCATTCTTAGGCCCCTTATGTTGAAATTTCAATCCTTGGGGCTGTGTGGCATAGAAAGAAGAATAAAGATGTTTATTACTCTTCTTACCTCGCCTATATTCTAGTTGTAGAGGAAAATATATGCACACAGAATAGCTAACAATGATACTTGGGTGTAGAGATACACAGTTATATACCAACTCACCTTATATCAACCCACCGGAAACCCTGGCAGCATAGTGGTTAAGTGCTACGACTACTAACCAAAGGGTAGGCAGTTCGAATCTGCCAGGTGCTCCTTGGAAACTCTATGGGGCAGTTCCACTCTGCCCTATAGGGTCGCTATGAGTCAGGATCGACTTGACAGCACTGGGTTTTGGTTTTTGGACCAATCCACCAACCAGGTGCCATCGACTCCAACTCAAGGCACTCTCATGTGTGTCAGAGTAGAACCATGATCCATAAGATTTTCAATGGCTGATTTTTCAGAAATAGATCAACATAGATGACTCTAAATGTTGTAATTAACTTGCTCAGCTGCTAACCAAAAGAGTGGCAGGGACAACTATTGATTCATTCAACAATCCTGAGTGAATACTGAGCATTCTCTGTGTAGTATACAATGAGGGCACCAGTGAACAAGGCAGACAAAAGTCCATACCCTTGGGAAACTTCTATTGCGGAGAGATATCTAATGAATGATGTTTCAGCACTTTAGAGCACTGTGAATATTAGGTGGTTTGCAATATTTATAATCTCTAAATATAAAGAACTCTTATAAATCAAAAAACATAAGATGAGTATATCTGTAGAAAAATAATCTGACGACATGGATAATTAATCACAAAAGAAAAACAAAATAGTACTTAAAGTGTCCAACTGAATAAGTTAACAAAACAAATGCCATTCTTTGTCAAGTTGTTTTTCATTTGTGTGTTTTTGTTCTTTTCCTTGTTAACTAGTACAACTGCCATGAGATGATGAGAAATAGTAAAGCTATTGGGACATAATGATATGCTGCTGGTGAATTGGTAAGAACTTGTGGAAGGGACTGTGCATCAAATATCTTAAAGTTTGCATACTGTTTTAAGTCATATACTAGTTGCTTATGAAAAAATTTCAAACATACGGAAAACCATAAAACAATCAACACCCATGTATCCAGCATCTAGCTAGACATGCACTATCCAATACAGTAGCCACTATCTACGAGCAGCTATTGAGTGTCCGTAACGTGGCTACTTCAAATTGAGATGTGTCAGAATGACGAAATATATATTGGATTTCAAAGTAGTATAAAAAAAGAATGTAAAATAGTTTTTATAATGATTACATGCTGAAATGATAAAATATGGGCTATATTAGTTTCAACAAAATATATTATTAAAATTAGTTTCAACCAAATCAATACCATTTACAGTAGCCCCCAAGAAGATAAAATACTTAGGAATAAATCTTACCAGAGATGTAAAAGACTTATACAAAGAAAACTACAAAACACTTCTGCAAGAAACCAAAAGAGACTTACACAAGTGGAAAAACATACCTTGTTCCTGGATAGGAAGACTTAACATTATAAAAATGTCTAGTCTACCAAAAGCAATCTATAGATACAATGCAATTTGGATCCAAGTTCCAAAGACATTTCTTAATGAGATGAAGAAACAAATCACCAATTTCCTGTGGAAGGGAAAGAGGCCCCGGAAAAATAAAGCATTACTGAAAAAGAAGAAGACAGTGGGAGGCCTCACTCTACCTGATTTTGGAATCTATTATACCGCCACATAGTCAAAACAGCCTGGTACTTGTGCAACAACAGATACATAGTCCAATGGGACAGAATTGAGAATCCAGACATAAATCCATCCACGTATGAGCAGTTGATATTTGAAAAAGGCCCCAAATCAGTTAAATGGGGAAAAGACAGGTTTTTGAACAAATGGTGCTGGCATAACTGGATGTCCATCGGCAAAAAAAAAAAAATGAAACAAGACCCATGCTTCACACCACGCACAAAAGTGAACTCAAAGTGGATCAAAGACCTAAATATAAAATCGAAAACAATAAAGATCATGGAAGAAAAAAATAGGGACAACGTTAGGAATCTTAATACATGGCATAAACATTACTAACAATGCAGAAGAAAAGCTAGATAACCGAGAGCTCCTAAAACTCAAACACCTATGCTCATCCAAAGACTTGGCCAAAAGAGTAAAAAGATTACCTAAGACTGGGAAAAAGTTTTTAGCTATGACCTATCCGATCAGCATCTGATCTCTAAAATCTACGTGATACTGCAAAAACTCAACTACAAAAAGACAAATAACCCAATTAAAAAATGGGCAAAAGGTATGAACTGATGCTTCACTAAAGAAGACATTCAGGTAGCTAACAGATACCTGAGGAAATGCTCACGATCATTAGCCATTGGAGAAATGAAAATCAAAACTACAGTGAGATTCCATCTCACTCCAACAAGGCTGGCATTAATCCAAAAAACACAAAATAATCAATGTTGGAGAGGTTGTGGAGAAACCAGAACACTTATACACTGCTGGTGGGAATGTAAAATGGTACAACCACTTTGGAAATCAATTCGGCGCCTCCATAAAAGGCTAGAAATAGAACTACCATGTGATCCAGCAATCTCACTCCTTGGACTATATCCTAGAGAAATAAGAGCCTTTACATGAACAGATATATGCACACCCATGTTCATTGCAGCACTGTTTACAATAGCAAAAAGATGGAAGCAACCAAGGTGCCCATTAACAGATGAATGGATAAATAAATTATGGTATATTCACACAATGGAATACTACACATCGATAAAGAACAGTGTTGAATCTGTGAAACATTTCATAACATGGAGGAATCTGGAGGCATTATGCTGAGTGAAATTAGTTGCAAAAGGACAAATATTGTATAAGACCACTATTATAAGAACTCAAGAAATAGCTTAAACAGAGAAGAAAATATTCTTTGATGGCTAAGAGACGGGGGAGGGAGGGGTGGTGGGAGAGGGGTATTCACTAATTAGATAGTAGATTAGAACTACTTTAGGTGGAGGGAAAGACAACACACAATGCAGGCGAGGTCAGCACAACTGGACTAAACCAAAAGCAAAGAAGTTTCCTGAATAAGCTGAATGCTTCTAAGGCCAGCGTAGCAGGGGTGGGGGTTTGGGGACCATGGTTTCAGGGGACATCTAAGTCAATTGGCGTAATAAAAGGTATTAAGGAAACATTCTGCATTCCACTTTGAAGAATGGTGTCTGGGGTCTTAAACACTAGCAAGCGGCCATCTAAGATGCATCAATTGGCCTCAACCCACCTGGACCAAAGGAGAATGAAGAACACCAAGGACACAAGGTAATTACAAGCCCAAGAGGCAGAAAGGGCCACATAACCAGAGACTACATCACGCTGAGACAAGAAGAACTAGATGGTGCCTGGCTACAATGGATGACTGCCCTGATAGGGAACACAACAGAGAGCCCCTTAGGGAGCAGGAGAGCAGTGGGATGCAGACCCCAAATTCTCATAAAAAGACCAGACTTAATGGTCTGACTGAGACTAGAGGGACCCCAGTGATCATAGCCCCCAGACTTTCTGTTAGCCCTGGACAGGAACCATTCCCAAAGCCAACTCTTCAGACAGGGATTGGACTGGACAACGGGGTAGAAAAAGATGCTGGTGAAGAATGAGCTTCCTGGATCATGTAGACATTTGAGACTATGTTGGCATCTCCTATCTGCAGGGGAGATGAAAGGGCAGAGGGGGTTAGATGCTGGCAGAATGGACACAAAAAGAGAGAGTGCGGGGAAGGAGCGGGCTGTCTCATTAGGGGGAGAGCAATTAGGAGTATATAGCAAGGTGTATATAAATTTTTGTATGAAAGTCTGACTTGATTTGTAAACTTTCACTTAAAGCACAATAAATTTTTTTTAATTACTTTCATCTGTTTCTTTTTACTTTTTAAAATGTGCTCCTAAAGGACTCACATATGTAGTTCACATGGCATTTCTGTTGGACATAACTGATCTAGATGTAACAATTTTTGACATTTTGTAAACTTTGCTTCCTCCACTTATCTGTGTGCATTTGTTTATTCTCACTGTACTATTTCAAATTCAGTTACACATGGGATGACAATTCAACCTTTAACATTCCAGTATGACTTTCTGGAAGATAAGAACATTCTCCTACATAACCATTACATTACTAACAATAACTTCCTAATATCTTCTAATATTCAAATTTCCAATTATCCTTTTCATATCAAGGTCTAATCAAGATTCAGGTGCTTGGAAGAAAGACCTGGCAATCTACTTCCAAAAAATCAGCTACTGAAAACCCTCAGAGCACAGTTCTATTCTGACACACATGGGGTCACGATGAGCTGGAATCCACTCAATAGAACTGGTTTATTATAGTTTTAGCTCCCTGTCATGCAATTGCCTTGCTATTAGACTGCATCACCCATTCAATTGTAAACTCTTTGAAAAAGGAAATTGTATCTTATTCATAATAACTTTCAATGAGTCTAACAGAGTACCTGACACAAACATGCTCAACTGATATTTCTTGAATATTGTTAAATAAATTAAGGCGTATCTTCACAATAGAATATATGTACATCATTAACATGGAATTATAGAAAAATGTTTAACATCGTTAAAAGGTGAGTAAACTATATTTAGCAAAAATTGTGTTGTTGCTAGGTGCCATCCAGGCAACTCCAACTCATAGTGACCCTATGTACAACAGAACAAAACATTGCCCAGTCCTGCACCATCCTCACAATTGTTGTTATGCTTAAGCCCGTTGTTGCAGCCTTCGTGTCAATTCATCTCATTTAGGGTCTTCCTCTTTTTCACTAACCCTCTACTTTACCAAGCATGATGTCCTGCAAGGACTGATCTCTCCTGTTAACATGTCCAAAGTATGTGAGACATACTCTCATCATCCTTGTCTCTAAGGAGCATTTGGGCTGTACTTCTTCCGAGACGGATTTGTTTGTTCTTCTAGCAGTCCATGGTATATTCAGTATTCTTCACCAACAGCACAATTCAAAGGCATCGATTCTTCCTTGATCTTCCTTTCACATGCATATGAGGCTACTGAGAACAGCATGGCTTGGGTCAAGCACGCCTTAGTCTTCAAGGTGATATTTTTGCTTTTTAACACTTTATAGAGGTCTTTGGCAGCAGATTTGCCCAATGCAATGCGTCGTTTGACTTCTTGACTGCTGCTTCCACGTGCATTGATTATGGATCCAAGTAAAATGAAATCCTTGACGACTTCAATCTTTTCTCCATGTATCATGATGTTGCTTATTGGTCCAGTTGTGAGGATTTTTGTTTTCTTTATGTTGTAGTACAATCTCCAAAAATTATATACACTACATCCTACTTTGATGGATAGTGTTTGAGGTCTTAAAAATTTACAAGCAGCTATCTAAGATACATCTATTGGTCCCATTCTGTCCAGAGCAAAGGAGAATGAAGAAAACCAAAAACTCAAGGAAAATATTAACCCAAAGAATCAAAGGACCACATAAACCAGAGACTCTATCAGCCTGAGACAGGAAGAACTAGATGGTGCCTGGCTACCATCAACTTCCACTCTGACAGTGATGACAACAGACCAGGCAGAGTGGGAGAAAAATGTAGAATAGAATTCAGATTCATGGAAAACAACAAGACTTATTGGTCTGACAGAGACTGTAGGAACTCGCTAGACTATGGCCCCTGGACACTCTGCTAACCCAGAAACAAAATCATTCCTAAAGCCCACTTTCCACACAAAGATTAAACAGGCCTGTAAAACAAATATTAACACAAGTGGGGAATGTGCTTTTTAGTTCAATCAAATGTATGAGACCAAATGGGCAACTCCTGTCCAAACGCAAGTTGAGAAGGCAGGAAGGGACAGGAACTGGACGAATGGATACAGGGAACCCAGGGTGGAAAGGAAGAATGTGCTGTCACATTGTGGGGATTGCAACCAATATGACAAAACAATATGTGTATAGATTTTTCAATGAGAAATTAACGTCTTGAGCTATAAACTTTCACCTAAAGCACAATAAAATTTTAAAAAAAGAAACTGAAGGAAAAAAAAATTTACAATCCCTGACAGGGATGGAGTACCCAATAAGCAACGTAAGCACAGGCTTACTTGTGTTTACTTACTAATCTGTAATGAACAGTTTCAGATGTTTTTCATCACATGTTTTTCACCACATCAAAGATGCCAGCCATACCTAGATGCAGAATCTTTGATGTTTTGAAAACCTTGGGTAATTGTTCACTACAGAGTAGTAAGTAAGCACAAGTAAACCCATGCTTACCTTACTTATTGAGTAATCTGCCCCCTGAGTACAGCCTGGTAAAAACGTGAAAATGTGTGGATATTAGAAAATTCAGACCAAAATTACTGTGCTGAAAAATCGAATGATATGATACAACAAGGTTTTGGTGTGAGGTGAGAGTGTTAGTATTTATTTTATTAACAAATATTTTTTGAGTACCTACCTTTACTAGGCCCTGTAGTGACAAGGAGAGGTGGCATATCTGCCCGCAGGAAGCTTCCTTTATCGTAGGGTGAATACACCATAAACAAACTCAAATAAATACATTAAATAATTACAGAC
The DNA here is from genome assembly GCF_024166365.1 of Elephas maximus indicus. Taxonomy (NCBI): domain Eukaryota; kingdom Metazoa; phylum Chordata; class Mammalia; order Proboscidea; family Elephantidae; genus Elephas; species Elephas maximus. Next base: position 52,075,446 of record NC_064833.1, on the reverse strand, counting down.
TATTATTGGAGCTTTGAGTACCTGGAGGAACTAGTAAACTGGGGAGGCTTACATTAGATAGAGTAATTAAGGAAAGCCTCCCTAAAGAGGTGCCATTGAAATTGAATACTAACTGAGACTCAGAACCAGCCTTCCTGGCATAAGATCTTTTAGCCCAAGAGAATAGGAAATGTGAAAACTGAGATGGAAAATTTCTGAGAAATGGAAAGGAAGCAGCTGTAGCTGAAACAATGGAGAGGCTTACAGGCCATGGTTAAGAGTTTGTGTATAATTCCAAGGGCGAAGGGAACTTTATAAAGGGTTTTTTTTTTAGAAGAATATGTTTTTTGTGTTTTGTTTTTTTTACATTGAACTTTTTTAATTACGATAAAATATACATAACAAAACATTTGCCATTGCAACATTGTTTACATGTACAGTTCAGTGACATTGATTACATTCATCATATTGTGCAACCACCATCACTATCTATCTCCAGATTTTCCCATCACCTTTGATAGGAGCTTAGTGCCCCCTAAGCAATGGCTCCCTCTTCCCCTCTCTCCCTTCCACCCCCTGGTAACTACTAAGACACTTTGGTCAGAAGACTAGGTTTTTAGAGGAGTAGCTGAATTCTTAAAAAGCCACACAGGCTGCTAAGTGTGACTATCGATTTTAGAGATCCAAGGGTGAACGAGGGGAGACTCGTTAGAAGGCTGTTACAGTAGTCCAGTTGGGAGACCATAGTTACTTGGATGAGGGTCATGGGAGTGGAGATGGAGAGAGGGGGCAAATCAAGATGTATTTTCGAGATAGAACAACAAGACTTCCCTTTGGAAACATGGGGATAGGGAAGGAAAGAGGAGTCAAGAACAAGCCCCAAGATTTTAGCTTTAAAATGTAGTTGGATAATATCATATTCTGAGATAGTAAAAATTGGGGAGAAACCAGGTTTAGAATGAAGAATACCAAGAGTTCAGTTTGGGTCACATTAAGTTAAGTATATATATATATATATATTTCATATGTATATTTTTTTTTTAATTGTGAATTAGGTGAAAGTTTATGTAGCAAATTAGTTTCTGTTTCTCTAGTTGGTACATAAGGTATTCCATAACATTGGTTTTATTCCCCTCAATTTGTCAGGACATTTCCGCTCTAGATTTCCCATTTCCTTTTGTACTGATTTTCTACCCCTTCCTGCCTTCTCATCTTTGCTTTTGGGCAAATGTTGCCCTTTTGATCTTGTATAATTGATTGTTCTAAGGAGCGCGTTCCTCCTGGGCGTTATTGTTTATTTTATGGTGTGTCTATGGTTTGGCTGAAAGGTGGTCTTTGGGAATGGCTTCACTTCCAGTTCAGGAGAGTGTCCTAGGACCATAGACTCAGGGGTTCCTCTGCCTCAGGTCTCTGTCAGAGTAGTTAGTCTGGTCTTTTTTGTGAATTTTTGTTGTTGTTGCTCTACAATTTTTCTCCCTCTCTGTCTGGGACCCTCTGTTGTGATCCCAGGCAGAATGGTCAGTAGTAGTAACTGGGTACCATCTAGTTCTTCTGGTGTCAGGGTCATGTAGACCGTGGTTCATGTGGTCCATTAGTCCTTTGGACTAATTGCTCCCTTGAGTCTTTGATTTTCTTCACTCTCCTTTGCTCCAGACAGTAAAAGACCAATGGTTGCCCCTTAGATGGCCACTCTCAAGCTTTTAAGACCCCAAATGCTACTCACCAGAGTAGGATGTCTTTATGGCCTATGTTGTGTCAACTGATGTAGGTGTTCCCTGAGCTTATGGTCCTTTGCCTTCGAGCCTAGGAACTTCTTCCCACAAGGTGTTTGGTTGTGTCTAAAAAGTTGCCCTAACTGTGGCCTTTGTGTGCTCTATTGTCTATATTAATACATAAGCAGCATCTATAGTTATGTACGTAGAAATATCTAGCACCAAATTTATATCTGCAGGTAAGTGTGTTCCCTTACACCCTCCCACACCTTTTGGCATACCTATCTACCTTTGGCAATGGGTTTTTTGTTACTTACCCATGTATCCATTCATAAATTATTGTTTGTTAATATTATTGTTGCAGGGTTACCTATGTTATAAGTAATAACCATTGCTGCCTTCTCTTCTTGTGTTCCTCTCAGTATCCTCCCTTGCCTTGGTCATGTTTTGCTGACTTCCCCCATATTGCATATTGCATTTCCCTTCACTAATATTAACACATGTCTTCCATCTATTTGGTAATTTTCCCTCTCTCCCCCTCCCATCCCTGGAAACCATTAAGAATTTTTTTTTTCTCCTGTGTGTAAACATTTTCTTCTTTCTTGATAATAGTGGTCTCTTAAACAATATTTGTCCTTTTATGATTGATTTATCTCACCCAGCATAATGTCCTCCAAATTCATTCATGTTGTGAGATATTTCAGGGATCTATCATTCTTCCTTATTGTTGCATAGTATTCCATTATGTATGTACCACAGTTTATTAATCTGTTCATCTGTTGATAGGCACTTAGGTTATTTCCATATTTTTACTATTGTGAATAATGCTGCAGTGAACATGGGTGTGCATATGCTTATTTGTGCCATGGCTTTTATTTCTTTAGGGTATATGCCTAGGAGTGTGTTTGTTGGGCCATATAGTATTTTTATTTCTAGCTTTTTAAGGAAGCACCATACCATTTTCCATAGTGGTTGTACCATTTTACATTCCCCCCAGCAGTGTATAAGAGTTCCAATCTCCCCACAGCTTCTCCAATATTTGTTATTTTCTATTTTTTTGATTAGTGCCAGTAATGTCAGGGTAAGGTGGTATCTCACTGTAGCATCTCTCTAATGGTAATAATCCTGAGCGTTTCTTCATGTGTTTGTTAGCCGTCTGAATGTCTTCTTTGGTGAAGTATCTGTTCATAAGGTCAAATTAAGTTTAAGATTACATAAGAAGTCAAAAATATCAAGTAGAAGTCTGTTTCAAGGTAGCAAGTGAAATAAATCAGACAGTGCAGAGCTCTTTGGGTCAGAACAAATAATCACACTACTCACTGACATGGTCATAGGTCTTTATGTGATAAACAGAGTAGAGTTTATCAGGAACCAGATTCTCCCAAAAGGCTCCCGTCCAAGGGTGAGATGTTTGGTTACCCCTCTACCGGCGCTTTGATACATTGTAGGCAAGGGAACAAAGGGGCACTTGGGCCTGGGGTTTTTATAGTGTAAACCAGAAGAGTATGCATGCTGGAAAGGGGATAAGAGGAAGGGGCCTTTGTTCAGGCACATTTGACCAGGCCGTTGTCTTTTGTTCCAGTGCAAAACAGCGTAACCAGAAAGAACATTCTGTCCCACCTAGCTACAAGATTTATTTTGTGAGCCTGCATTTTCTGATTAATGATAAACCAAAAACCAAACCCATTGTCAGCAAGTGAATTCTGAGTCACAGCAAACTCTGTAGGGCAGAGTAAAACTGCCCCATATGGTTTCCAAGGCTGTAAATCTTTACAGGAGCAGACTGACACATCCTTCTCCTGCGGTGCGGCTGGCGGGTCCTTTCAGTTAGCAGCCAAGTGCTCCTTCGATTAATGATAAAAAAAAAAAAATTTTTTTTTTTTTTTTTAAAAGTCAACAGGAGAAACTGTCTCCCCTGGGGTACACGCTTAGCAAGAGACAGAGAAAGTTACTGTGAGCTCAGAACAGGGAGGAAAGCTTCTCTGACAAGGAAGAGGAACTGGGAGCGAGAGACGCTCAATTACCAGCCTCCTTATCAGAGAATGTCCTGAGTTCAAGGCTTCAGCTTGGTCAGCCCAGATGGAAATCATAGTGGCAGACCATCCTCCCAACATCTGTGATGAGAGAAGAAAAAGCTGGGTAAATGTGGGATATCGATATATAGATGGTATATAGGTATTACTTAAAATTATGAAAATGGTGAGATCACCAGGAAGGAGAATAGAGAAGACTGGATGGATAAAGCTATACTGAAATAAATAAATGATGATTATCCAAAGTATAGTAAATAGACCAACATGAAGAGTACTCCTTCTCTCCCTGCAATATATACATTATATACATTTCTAAGTTATTTAAATTGTTTTTAGTTACTCATGATTCTGAAACTGTATCAGGAAGATTAAAAAGCAGAATATTATTTGTAACTAAATGTTCTTAATTAAAAAAAAAAAATCTACCTAGGCAAAGAAGGGACATCGATTTCCAGTGGAAAAAGAGATGAATTCTAAAGAGCTCAAGTTTTCTTTTCAGTTCTCTCTTGAATATTTTGCATGGTCATGGGTGATGGGCAATGGCTAAACACACCCTCACTAAGAAAACAATTCTGCAATAGGAAATTCAACTAGACACTTAGCTTCTTGATGGTGAGATATGATCAATTCTTGTTGTTTCTAATCCTTTCAGATGAACTCTTTAAAGAATTAACAATCCCTCTACCTGCAGGGAATAAGAATTTCTACAATTAACAAGAATTATTTTAGGTGAAGGGAAGGACAACACACAATACAGGGGAAGTGAGCACTACTGGACTAATCCAAAAGCTAAGAAGTTTTTTGAATACAATCAAACACTTCTAGGGACAAAGTAGCAGGGGAGGAGGTCTGAGGACCATGGTTTCAGGGGAAGTCTAAGTCAATGGGCATAACAAGGTGTATTAGGAAAACGTTCTGCATCCCACTTTGGTGAGTGGTGCCTGGGGTCTTAAACGCTAGGAAGTGGCTATCTAACATGCATCAATTGGTCTGAACCCACCTGGGGCAAAGGAGAATGAAGAACACCAAAGATATAAGGAAAATATGAGCCCAAGAGAAAGAAACGGCCACATAAACCAGAGACTCCATCAGCCTGAGAGCAGAAGAATTAGATGTGCCCAGCTACCACCAATGACTGCCCTGACAGGGAACACAACAGAGAATCCTGATGGAACACAAGAAAAGTGGGATGCAGACTTCAAATTCTAGTAAAAAGGCCTGACTTAATGGTCTGACTGAGACTGAAGGGACCCCAGAGGTCATGGCCCCCATACTCTCTGTTAGCCAAAACTAAAACTATTCCCAAAGCCAACTCTTCAGAAGAAGATTAGGCTGGACTATAAGACATAAAAATGATACTGGTAAGGAGTGTGTTTCTTAGCTCAAGTAGACACATGAGACTATGGGGGCAGCTCCTGTCTAGAGGTGAGATGAGAAGGCAGAGGGCCACAGGAGCTGGTTGAATGGACATGGGAAATACAGGGTGGAGAGAAGGAGTGTGCTGTCACACTATAGGGTGCAACTAAGGTCATATAATAATGTGTGTATAAGTTTTTTATGAGAAACTGACTGGAAATGTAAACTTTAACTTAAAGCACAATAAAAAAAATTTCTACAGTGAAAGTTATTTAAAGACCCTCTGTCTTTGCTAGTATCTCTTTCGTCTTGTACATCTATAACATAAATAGTCATTAGGGAATAGAAGCAGTTTACTTCAGAATAAAATGCTGTTGAGCAATAATAGCCATAGTTAGCAGCCAGTTAAGGAGCGTGATTGTTAGAAAGGAAGGCAATAAGATTGAGATTGAGCTGAACCTCCAGAAAACAAAAAGGAGGACTTTGCATTGCAGGCCAGGTAAGGGAAGAAGTCTTTAGATTCATAAGGAATAACTTGACAATGGCTTTTTCTTACACTGGTAAGATCCTTCACTAACTGTAACAATTACCAATAGGGAAAAATCATACTTCCTTTTCTTTCTTATTTCCTGTTCTGAACGACAACCACCCTCTCTCTCAGCCTTTTTTCCTAAGTATAGATACATGATTGCATTTGATCTGTTTTAAGACCAAACTGAGCCACTAGACACAATACTGTGGACTTTCCAATAACGTCATGGGGAGAACTTGTGTTTTAAAAAGGCAAGTCAAGCCTGAGAAGATAACTCCACTTCACCTGCTCTGAGAACTCTCTTGTTGACACGAGACTGCCATCAGACTCCACTAAGGGTGTTCTCAACCCAGCAGGGGTAGAGGGCACAGGTCTGGATTTCCCCCAGGGGAAGGAAATTTGACTTTTGTTTCTATCAGTTACCAGTCACAGCAAAATAACTCTTTAAATGTTTGAAAAGAGAGAAAAATACAAGGCGTTATACCTTTTCTTTCTGGAATTTCTGATGGGTTTTCTTAAAAGCCAAGTGGCGTGCACAACACGTTTGCACTGTGAAGCCTTCATTTATCTTTCAAATCCACAGGTCATCATTGTTTTACTATATGTTTAAAGAGTGAGGGTAGGGATGAAAGAATCAGACGTGCTGCTTGTTCAGAAAGGTCACAAATATGTTTGATATAGTGTGGATTTGTTGTCTTGCACTTTATCAACTAGAAACAGAGTTCCAGCTTGTGGGTCTTATATTTTTATATGATTTATTGAGACAAAACCTAACTCCATGTTCTAGCTTTCCATGTAACTCCGTGGGGAGAATCTGTGCTCTGCAAAGGAGGGTCTGGCCTTAATTTTTGTCTTAATAAATGGCACAAGGACTTCTTCTATCTATAAAGTTTTGAAAGTTCTTTGTACTGCTGCAATTTGCCTCTCAGTAACTTTCTGTTCAATGACTTTGTGGAGGTTCACGCAGCATGTCTGGTCTGGATGAAAGTGTTCTACAGTCTAATAAGTACAGACTGTTTTTGTTTTCAGGGGCTTAGAGAAAAACTTTTGCATCTTTGCTTCCAGAAAAACTCACATTTTATCATTATTATACTTCCATTCAATGACAACTATCCAAAAACTTTTCCTTAAATCTTCTTTGAGCTTCAGTAATAACAAAGTATCTAGTGAGTCAATATAGAAAAAAAAAGGTAATATCAATGAATGAATTGTAGTAAATATAGTACATCTTAAGGGGAATTTCCTCTCAGTAGCCATGTGATGGCTTACAATCTCTACCAAAAACATTTGAGATTGTAAAAGTTCTCACTGAAACACATTGCAGAACCCCCAGTGGGGTAGGAGATGGAGGAAGAATTTAAAGTACTGGTTTAGCTGACATTCTGGGCACATTCTGTGAAGAAAAAAAAGAAAACACAATGGCCCCAGACAGCATTAGACACAGATTTCTTGACTCCTTCCTGATGAACCTTTTCCCCCACGTGGAAAGTGTTCATCAGACGTTTTCACGTTCTGCTCCCAGCACCGTTCCCTCCATGCCCTAAACTTCAACTGCGTGAGACTACTCCATCTTTCTTTTGCCGTAGCCTTGCATATGCTGTGAGATCTGCCTGGAATGACTCTTTCTCTTCCTCTCTCATGCACCTGGGGAACTAAGTTACCATTCCTAAACCAAAGGACACTCACATAATCCCAGAGGCAAGTTAGTTGCTGCTCCTTGAGCTCATTGCAGCCCAAATCCAATTTTTCTGAGTAGACTGAGATCCCTGAGGGTAAAAACTAGGCTTTATTATTTCTATTCCGAGAGCCTATGCCTCCCAAGTTCTATAACAGCATATGGAAATGAATACATGAATGAGTGAGTCATGCTAAAAGTAAAGTCGCTCAGTGTATAAATGAGACTTTACTTGGCAACATTTCGGAACCTTCTACTGAGTATTCTTTAACCATTCTTCATGTTTCTTGTTGGTTTGAGAGTTGTCAAGGATTGTTTTTGCTATCTTCTTGTGCCATCTTATCAAGAGTTTTCCTTTCCTTTCATCAGCCCACAGGTGCGATTGCAGCACAAGATGGCTTGCTATATGGTAAACGTGCCACACCCAGTAATGGAGCATGAGTAGAAGACAAGCAAGACAAAGACCAAGATGAAAAAGTCTAGATGGAGTGCAATTATTACCTGACAGATTGGCATCTGTCTCATAGTGAAAAACATAATTGGCTCAGGCATATTTGGGTCCCCCTTGTGTCCTCATGGAAACCCTGGTGGTGTAGTGGTTAAGTGCTACAGCTGCTAACCAAAAGGTCAGCAGTTCAAATCCACCAGGTGCTCCTTGGAGACTCTGTGGGGCAGTTCTACTCTGTCCTATAGTGTCACTATGAGTCAGAATCAACTCAACGGCAGTGGGTTTGTGTGTGTGTGTGTGTGTCCTCATGGAGCCCTGGTGGAGCAGGGTCAAGTGATAACGACTGCTAACCAAAAAGGCTGGCAGTTCGAATCCACCAGCCTCTCTTTAGAAACGCTATGAGCCAGTTCTATCCTGTCTTAAAGGGTTGCTATGGGTCAGAATCAACTCGAGGGCAACAGGTTTGGTTTTTGGTGGGTCCTCATGTACTATGCCTCCTAAGGGCTTTTCCATATCTCTGGTGAAGTGGTTAAGAGCTTGGCTGCTAACCAAAGGGTCAGCAGTTCAAATCCACCAGTTGCTCCTTGGAAACCCTATGGGGCAGTTCTACTGTGTCCTATAAGGTCAATATGAGTCGGAATCAATTCGAGGGCAATCGGTTTTGGTTTGGTTTCTGGGCTTTCCCAACTTATTTGAGGCCTTGCTGGACTTTTTTCACCATTTGGGGCTTTGTGCAGAACTGGGAACCTTCATCAGAAGTCAGGGGCAAGCTATACATACATCCTGGAAGCTTTTGATGGATTCATTGCCTTCATCGAAGTTTGGATGTCTTTACTCCTCATTAAGCCAATAGGACAGGTCATAAATTAGACCACATCTCTTTGGTCAAATTGTGAGTCCCCATATGAAGCAGCGAAGTTGATCTCGTCTGCCTGCATCTGTAAGCACAGTACTTTTTCCTTCAGAACCATATAATCTTATCATAATCAAGAAGTCTTCATAAGCTGTTTTTAAGTCTTACCAAAGTATAGGACTTCTTGGAAGAAGTATAACCAGAATGCTTCTTAGAAGCAAGGGTGGCGAGACTTCGTCTCAAGTAATTTGGACACGTCAGGAGGGACCAGTCCCTGGAGAAGGACATTATGCTTGGTAAAGTACAGGGTCAGCAAAAAAGAGGAAGATCCTCAACAAGATAGATTGACACAGTGACTGCAACAATGGGCTCACGCATAACTATTGTGAGGATAGTGCAGGTCTGGGCAGTATTTTTTTCTCTTGTACATAGGGTCACTATGAGTCAGAACCCAGTAGACAGCAACTAACAACAATAACATCAGTCTGATATTTGAATTATAGCTGTGGGCCCGTTTATTTGTGGAAAGTTGCCATTTATATTTCTGATAATATTTAACTTTTAAACTTAGGATCTTTTGTCTCACTGAAAATAGCATTTATTTGTTCCAGATTGACTTTATAAATTTTATGAAAACACTTGGTAACTTCCATTAACTGGTTATACTTAGTGGGTGATGAACCTAGAATGAGAATTTAAGTCTGTCTTTGATATTTGGCTCTGGGGGAATATACTTTTCATCAATCTTCCCCCGGTGTAGGAGGTTCTCAGTGCAGGGATCCCAGGTCCAAAGCATGCACTCCCCTCCTGGTTCTTTATTCTTGGTGGTAGAAGGTCCGTCTCTCTGCTGGGTTCTCTCTCTTATATCTCAAAAGAGATTGATTCAACAAACAAGTTAATCCTATACATTGAAGCCTGCCTCATTAACATAACTGCCTCTAATCCTGCCGCATTAACATCAGAAAGGTAGGACTTAAAATACCTAGGAAAAGCACTTCAGATCACAAAAGGGTGGAAAACCACAAATTACAGGGAATCATGGGGGGAAAAAAATTCAATCCATAACAAAGTCTCAATAGTTCATTTATTTAGGAATTTTCTTCTATATGTTAAAAACTTCTTCAGGGATATAAAAATAAAGTCTTGTTCAATTAATTTATATTCCAATTAGATTATGAAAGCATATAAACAACGGCACAGGCGGAAAATTACATCCCATTAGAAATGTATAAACAAGTGTTCTTATATTTCAAAGGTGAGATAGCTCACATTTGATTTGAGGATCAGAAAAAGTTTCTTGGACAAGGTGACTGTCAAGATAGACTTTGAATGATTGGATTTTAACAAAGAGAAACAGGAGTGCACACTTAGAAACCAGCATGAGCGAAGAGATGGGGGCAGGGAAAATAAAAAATGTCTTTGATGTAAATGGCGCCTATGAGGTGTGCCACAGGGTGGCCCTAGTTTCTCCAGGTAAGTAAAACACTGGTGCGGTCCAACTCGGGCATTTAGATCTACCTCTGTGATCTGCTTTAGAATCCCTTCCAGAACTCATCAAGTCACGGTAATGATAGCTTAAGGAAAGGTAGGAAAAATAAAAGTAGAAAAAATTTCAGAACAACTGTGTAAAATCTATGTCTTTAGCAAATGGAAATTACTTTCATTTTTTCAAATGTAGGAATTTTAATTTTTAAACAATGGACTGTCATCCTTTTAAGAGCTCTCCCTGAACACTGATTTCTGCAATAATCTGTTCCTGTGACATAATTAGCATAATGCTAAATATCACTTACCATATTCATTTTCTCTGCAGGCTCCTTAACAGTTATTAACTGCATCAGCGCAAAGTGGGGGACTAGGGTGCAGGATATCCGCACATGCGCAAAGCTCTTGACCCTTGTCTTAATTACATCTGTGGGTAGCTATTCATTTTTAAAGGTGAGACAAAAAGCTTAGAATATGTAAGTAAATAAAATAAAAAATATTCATGGAGCAGTTAAATGGATATTAACTACTATATTAATAAATATTAACCTACTCTATACCCAGTGAAAACTCTTGTGGTGTAGTGGTTAAGTGCTACTGCTGCTAACCAAAGTGTCAGCAGTTTGAATCCTCCAGGCACTCCTTGGAAACTCTATGGGGCAATTCTACTCTGTCCTATAGGGTGACTATGAGTCCAAATCAACTCAAAGGCAACAGGTTTGGGTTTTTTTTTTTTTTTTTATATAGTTGGCAGTTCAAATCCATCAGTCACTCTTGGAAACTCTATGGGGCAGTTCTTCTCTGTCCTATAGGGTCACTATGAGTTGGAATCGACATGACAGCAAAGGGTACATAGTTCTTAGGAGTCTCTGGGTGGTGTAAATGGTTAAGCACTGGGCTACTAACCAGAAGGTTAGTGGTTTGAAGTCACCCAGGGGCACATTGGAAGAAAGGCCTGGCAGTCTATTTCCAAAAGATCACAGCCATGAAAATCCTGTGGAGCTCAGTTCTACTCTGACATACATGGGGTTGCCATTAGTTGGAATCAACTACTAGGCAACTGGTTTTACTGGTATATAGTTCTTAGGGACTAAGCTATACTATTTACACAATAGCTGCAAAAATAGATTCAAACATGTCATCGGTCATGAAGATGGCACAGGATTAGGCAACATTTCATTCTGTTATACATAAGGTCAGAATCTCTGGGTTGTAAAAATGGTTAATCACTGAATTACTAACTGAAAGGTTGACGGTTCCAACCTACCCAGAGATGCCTCAGAAGAAAGGCCTGGCTATCTCCTTCTGAAAGGTCGCAACTTTGAAAACTCTGTGGAGTGCAGTTCTAATCTGAAATACATGAGGTCGCCATGAGTTGAATCTATTCCACCACCAGTTGTTTTTTTATACATAAGGTCATCATGAGTTGGAGCCAACTGGCCTTCAGCTAACAAGTTAGCTAATGTCACTGTTCAGAGAAAATTTTGAGTCTCATATATAACCCAATGCCATCGAGTTGATTCTGAGTCCTAGTGATCCTGTAGGACAGAGTAGAACTGCCTCATAGGGTTTCCAAGGCTGTAAATCTTTACGGAAGCAGACTGCCACGTCTTTCTCTCTCCAAGCGGCTGGTGGGTTCAAAGCGCTGACCTTTCAGTTAGCAGCCAAGCATTTAACCACCAGGGCTCGAGTCTCATATACAGCCACTACTAAAGTTTCTGAAGGAGCCCTGGTGGTGCAGCAGTTAAGCACTTGGCTGCTAACTGAAAGGTCGGCGCTTTGAACCCATTAGCCTCTCCGTGGGAAAAAGACGTGGCAGTCTGCTTTCTCTTCCCCAAAGATTACAACCTTGGAACTCCTGTGGGGCAGTTCTACTCTGTCCTATTAAAAAAAAAAAAAAAGTCCTATAGGGTTGCTTTAAGCAGGAATCTACTCGGCAGCAACGAGTTTAAAGGTTCTGATTAGGAAATAGTACATCTATGAAGCTTTTCAATTTTCAGTGGCTTTTCAGGAACAATTATCTCATTTAATCATCAAAATAACCTGTGAAATAAACCAAGAAGGTATTTCCCTTTACTATCTCAAAAATGGCGTGCCAGCGTCTTTCAAAAAATATCAATGAGTTGCAGAATTAACCACTCAAAAGCAACTTCCATCATCCTAGAGAAAAACACACTAGTTATATCACAGGGTTTCAAACAACAGAGGTTAAATATATGAAATGTTATAACCCCTTTTCTGGGCTCAGAGACATTCTCTACTCAAAGAATCCTTGATTTTAGAGTTTGAGGGTCTTTTAGAGATCACCTCGTCCAGTTGGAAATCATCTATTTTTTTAAGAACACTTTCTTCACTTGTAAGGTCATAATTGTAACTAACATCAATTAAATATTCAATATAGGCCAAGTCCTGTGCCAAGCCATTTTTATTTAACCTTATAAGTTAGGTATTTATGTCTATATTAATAATGAAAAAGCTGAGGCTCAGAGACTTGCCCAAGATTACACAGTGAGTGACAACAGTACTCAATCCATATCTGTCTGACAACAAAGCCCTGTTTCCCCAACTGCCTTGTGAATTGTTGTTGTTAGGTGCCCTGGAATTGGTTCAGGCTCATAGCGATCCTATGTACAACAGAACAAAATACTGCCTGGTCCTGTGCCATCTTCACAATTGCTGCTATGTGTGAGCCCATCACTGTAGCCACTGGGTCAATCCATCTCGTTGAGGGTCTTCCTCTTTTTACACTTTACAAAGCACGATGTTCTTCTCCAGGGTCTGATCCCTCCTGATAATATGCCCAAGTATGTGAGATGTGCTCTTACCATCCTTGCTTCTAAGGAGCATTCTCACTGCACTTCTTCCAAAACAGATTTGCTCATTATTCTGGCAGTCCATGGTATATTCAATATTCTTCGCCTACACCATAATTCAAAGGCATCAATTCTTTTTCAGTCTTTCATCGTCATTGTCCAGTTCTCACGTGCATATAAGGTGATTGAAAAAACCATGGCTTGGGTCAGGCACACCTTAGTCCTCAAAGTGACATCTTTGCTTTTTTTTTTTTTTTTTTTAACACTTTAAAGAGTTCTTTTACAGCAGATTTGCCCAATGCAATATATCATTTGATTTACTGACTGCTACTTCCATGGGTGTGGACTGTGGCTCCAAGGAAAAAGAAATCCTTGACAACTTCAATCTTTTCTCCATTTATCATGATGTTGCTTCTTGGTCCAGTTGTGAGGATTTTTGTTTTCTTTATGTTTCTTTACCTTCACCAGCAAGCGCTTGAAGTTCTCTTCACTTTCAGCAACCAAAGTTGTTTCATCTGCATAACGCGAGTTGTGATGCCGTTCTTCACATGGTCCAACTTCTCCGATTATTTGCTCAGCATATGGATTGAGTAAGTATGGTGAAATGATATATCCGTCCTGATTTTAAACCACACAGTATTCCCTTGTTCTGTTCAAATGACTGCCTTTTGGTCCATGTACAGCTTCCACATGAGCATGATGAAGTGTTCTGGAATTCCCATTTTTTGAAATGTTATCCATAATTTGTTATGATCCATACAATCCAATGCCTTTGCATAGTCAATAAAATACAGGTATATATCTTTCTGGTATTCTCTGCCTTCAGCCAGGATTCATCTGACATCAGCAATGATATTCCTGGTTCCACGTCCTCTTCTAAATCTGCCTTGAATTTCTAGCAGTTCCATGTTCATCTACTGCTGCAGCCACTTTTGAATGATCTTCCTCAAAATTTACTTGCCTGTGATAGTAACGATGTTCTTCTATAATTTCCACATTCTGTTGGATCACCTTGCTTGGGAACAGGCATAAATATGGATCTCTTCCAGTCAGTTGGCCAGGTAGCTGTCTTCCAAATTTCTTGGCATAGACGAGTGAGCACTTCGTGTTGTAGCCGTTTGTTGGAACATCTCAATTGGTATTCCGTCAATTCCTGGAGCCTTGTTTTTCACCAATGTTTCCAGTGCAGGTTGGATCTCTTCCTTTAGTACCATCAGTTCCTGATCATATGATACCTCCTGAAATGGTTGAACCTCAACCAATTTTTTTGGTATAGTGACTCTGTATATTCCTTCCATCTTTTTTTGATGCTTCCTGTGTCTTTTAATATTTTCCCCCATAGAATCCTTCAGTATTGCAACTCGAGGCTTGGATTTTTTTTTTTTTTTTCAGTTCTTTCAGCTCCAGAAATGTCAAGCATGTTATTCTCTTTTGGCTTTCCATCTCCAGGTCTTTGCGCATGTCATTATAATACTGTACTTTGTCTTCTTGAGCTGCCCTTTGAAATCTTCTGTTCAGCTCTTTTTGTTCATCATTTCTTCCACTTCCTTTAGCTACTCGGTGTTCAAGAGCAAGTTTCAGAGTCTCTTCTGACATCCGTTTTGGTCTTTTCTTTCTTTCCTGTCTTTTTAATGACCTCTTGCTTTTTTCATGTATGATATCCTTGATGTCATTCCACAACTTGTCTGGTCTTTGGTCACTGGTATTCAATATGTCAAATCTATTCTTGACGTGGTTTGTAAATTCTACTGGGACATACTGAAGTACTTTGGCTCTCATGGACTTGTTCTAATTTTCTTCAGCTTCAACTTGAACTTGCATATGAGCAATTGATGGTCTGTTCTGCAATCAGTCCCTGACCTTTTTCTGATTGATGACATTGAGGTTTTCCATTGTCTCTTTCCAGAGATATAGTCAATTTGATTCCTGTGAATTTCATTTGGCAAGGTCCGTGTGTACAGTCACCATTTATGTTGTTGAAAAAAGGTATTCATAATGAGGAAGTCGTTGGTCTTGCAAAATTCTATCATGCAATCTTAACAAATGGAAATTTATTCTCTCACACTTTGGGAGGCTGGAAGTCCAAATCCAGGGTACCAGCTCCAAGGGGAGGCTTTCTGTCTCTGTTGGCTCTGGGGAAAAGTCCTTGTCGTCAATCTTCCCCTAGTCTATAAGCTTCTAAGTACAGGACCCTGGATCCAAAGGACATGTTCCACTCCTGGCTCTTCTTGATTACTGGTAATGAAGTCACTCTCTTCTCTGCTTGCTTTTCTCTTTTATATCTCAAAAGAGCTTGACTCAAGATATAACTTAGTCCTGTAGATTGTGTCCTGCTCATTAACATAGCTGCCTCTAAAACTGCCTCATTAACATCATAGAGATTAGGATTTACAACACATAGCATAATTATACTAGGTCACGAAATGGAGGGCAATCACGCAATACTGGGAAATGTGGCCCAGTTAAGTTCCCAGATATTTTGGGGGACCATAATTTAATCCATAACAGCTGTTAATCAAAAAGTTGGAGGTTAGAGTCCACTCAGAAGCACCTCAATAAAAAAGGCCCTGTGATATACTTCCAAAAAAACCAGCTATTGGAAACCCTATGGAATGTAGTTCTATTGTGACACACAGGGGGTCATCATGAGTCAGAATGACTCAATAGCAACTAGTTTTTTGGTTCTGTGCTCCCATGGAATTGTATATTCCCTCTATATTGTAGGTGTTCAATTGCTTGTCTCAATTTTCAACTAACTGTAAAACCCAAGTCTCTACAGAACCCAAAGCAATGCTGGCACAGAGTTGGCACTCAATAAATTTTTTTCTGAATGACTTCAGTGAAGGTCAGGTGCTGCATTATGACTGGGAACTAATGCCTTTTCTGGAAGGAGCTTAGCAAGGGAGCTTACAGCCAATAGCTGAATCCTGGCTTTTGCTGCTTCTGTTAGTTTTCTACTGCTGCTGTAACAGATTAACAAACTGCAACAGCTTAAAACAATGCAAATTGATTATCTCACATTTCTGTAGATCACTTATCTGACACAGGCTTCACCAGGCTAAAATCTAGGTGCCACCCACTTTCCTTGGTTTGTGACCACTTTCCTCCATCTTCAAAGCCAACAAAGGTGGGTCAAGTCCCTGTCACACCTTGAATCTCTCCTTTATCTTCTCCTATGGTAGAAATCTCTTTCTTTTACTGTCAGGTCATTATCAACCTTAATTTCTTCTGCTACCTTAACTCCCTTTGCCATGTATTAGAACATTATTCAATGGCGTAACACTGGAGGAAAGATCATGGGGGCCAAAATCCTATCTGCTGCCTCACTGTTAATGCCTCAGAGTTTCTTCTGTCATCACCTTGACAGGCTAAGGGAATGCATTTTCTGTGAAGAAAAGCGTAATGATTCTTCTCTGTAGTTATAAATATTCTTGGAGAGAACACATGGATATAACTGACTTTTTGGAAACAAAGACCATATCATTGCTTATTTAGGGATGATAGCTCCTTAATGGATTAGAGAGAGAGAGAGAGAGAGAAAAGACGTCTTGGAGTAATTGGTCCAAACTCAGGAGTAAGGCCACTTTTGCCCACAGTAATCTTCCAGTTGGATGCAATTCTTAAATTACTGGGTTCTTTTTCAAATGTTGAAACAGTAAAATATCCTTTACGTTTTTCTTCTTAGGAAACTACCACTGGCTATTTCTGTATCTATGTCATTTATTTACTGACCAATGTGGCTTATTACGGCCTTCTGGACAGGTCTTCTTTCCTGGCAAGTGATGCTGTTGCTATGGAAAGTTTGAAGCCATCAACTGCTCTTTTCCTCCACTGAGACTTTTCATAACAGTTACTGAAGGTTAAATGATAATAAGAAACAGGCCTTGCCTTCAGGGCTGGGAGACAGGATGAGCCTTTACCTTTTTGGAGCATCTCCTAAATATCAAGTCCCGTGCTAAGTATTATGTTAAACCAAAGTACAGAGGGAGAGACATAGCCTAACCAGCAATTACAATAAGGTGTGGTTAATATTATAACAGAAGTGAGCCCAAAACACAAAAACTCCATAGAAGAAGGCATTTCACTCAGCTCTGCATGTTAGGAAGTCTTCCCATAACAGTGATGCTTTAGCTGGATTTTAATGACCAGGGATTTTTCTTTTGGTCATGGAAGCAGGGAAGAGGGGTTCAGAATGAGAGATTATATAGAAGATACCGGAGATAGAATGAATAACTTATACTCAATTAATTAGCTAGTTCATTATTCATTAATGACTAATACTAAGCACTGGATGTAATCAGGAGATGGAGATGGAGATCAACCCTGAACAGCAGCCAGAGTGATCTCTTTAAAACGAAAATCACATCATTTCACTCTCCTGTTTAAAGACCTCCTTATTGTTGTTGTTTTAGGTGCTGTTGAGTCAGTTCCGACTCATAGCGACCCTATGCACAACAGAAGGAAACACTGCCTGGTCCTGCACCATTCTCACAACTGTTGCTATGCTTGAGCCCATTGTTACAGCCACTGCGTCATTCAATCTTTTTTTTTTTTTCGTAATTTTTATTGTGCTTTAAGTGAAAGTTTACAAATCAAGTCAGTCTCTCACACAAAAACCCATATGCACCTTGCTACACACTCCCAATTACTCTCCCCCTAATGAGACAGCCCGCTCTCTCCCTCCACCCTCTCTTTTTGTGTCCATTTCACCAGCTTCTGACCCCCTCTACCTTCTCATCTCCCCTCCAGGCAGGAGATGCCAACATAGTCTCAAGTGTCCACCTGATCCAGGAAGCTCACTCCTCACCAGCATCCCTCTCCAACGTGTTGTCCATTCCAATCCCTGTCTGAAGAGTTGGCTTTGGGAATGGTTCCTGTCCTGGGCCAACAGAAGGTCTGGGGGCCATGACCACTGGGGTCCTTCTAGTCTCAGTCAGACCATTAAGTGTGTCATTTAATCTTGTTGAGGGTCTTCCTCTTTTTTCGCAGATGCTCTACTTTACCAAGCATGATGTCCTTCTCCAGGGACTGATCCTTTCTTGAAAACACAAAAAAACCCAAATTCCTTACCGTGACATACAAGGCCCAACATGATCGGGCCCTGCCAATTTCTACAATCTCATTTTCCACCACATCACTGCTCCAGTCGCTCGGGCCTTCTTTCTATTTTACAGGCAAACTTTTTGCTTCCTAGGGGCATTTGCATTTGCTGTTCTCCCTTTTTTTTTTTTTTTCCTGAGATGCCCATAACTCAGCATCCAGTTCCTGACTCAAACGCTTCAAGGAGCATTTCATTATCACCCTATGATTCAAAAAAAAGACCAAACCCATTGCCATTGAGTCGATTCTGACTCATAGCCATCCTATGATAGTAGCCTTCTTTCCCCCACCCACTGCCCAAGACTCTTTCAGTCACATCACCCTGTTTATTACCTCATAGTATTCATTACAACGTGAAAACGTCTGTTTGCTTTGTATTACCTCTCTCCTCCAACAAAACTATAAGCTCTATAGAAACAGAGACTTTATCTGTCTCTTTTAGACTCTGCTGTATTTCCACACCTACAAGAACTGGGAACTATCTGTGAAATAAATGAATGACAATGACTATGCAAATTAGTAGGCTGAAGAGTGTTCATGATCTGGAAAATGAGGTTAGTTGAAAGGGTTTTTTTGGGTCAGGGTAAGTTCATGGTAAGGAACTAAAAGGCTGAGTTGATGAAGATATAAATAATCCATGATGAACTGCATCATAAAAAGTTCTTGAGAAAAGTAGACTGACTTAGTAAAGTAAGCGTGACTGTATACATGGAGAATGTTTATGCAATACTGGAAATTTATATCAAAGTATTTAAAATTTCATCTGTGTAACTCTGTAAATACACTCTTTGGTTTGGTGGAGGATAGTAGCTATGATGTACCTTCCAAAAGACATCTTGCAACTCATTACCATTCCTTCAGCTGCTGGCTCTACATAAGGCTCTCTACTGTAGGATTAACTTACTTAAGGAAAGCACAGCCTGAAATACCAAGACCAGTCAAAGTAAGTAAAAAAGACGCTATCTAGTAATGCCTCGTTATATTGTTTGAAGATTTTTCAGCCAGCATATACTTACGCAGTTTTTACAAAAACAGCAAAAGAAA
The DNA here is from genome assembly GCF_024166365.1 of Elephas maximus indicus. Classification (NCBI taxonomy): domain Eukaryota; kingdom Metazoa; phylum Chordata; class Mammalia; order Proboscidea; family Elephantidae; genus Elephas; species Elephas maximus. The sequence goes on along the minus strand of NC_064833.1, from coordinate 52,056,416 downwards.
ATATGCATCAACTTGATGGAGAATTATGTAAGCATTAAATAGGCTATCCATCTAAAACAGAGAGAAATATTTATGACAAAACATTTAAATGAAAAACACACAAGATAGCATTAATATTGCAGTATTTTGAATCTAAAACAGATTTTGGAATATGACAATCCTGATCTAAATCATATTTAGTTACTTACAAACTTTGGAAACCCTGGTGGCGTAGTGGTTAAGTACTATGGCTGCTAATCAAAGGGTTAGCAGTTTGAATCCGCTAGGTGCTCCTTGGAAACTCTATGAGGCAGTTCTACTCTGTCCTGTAGGGTCACTATGAGTTGGAATCAACTCAATGGCACTTGGTTTGGTTTTCTTTGGTTTTACGAACTTTATGACCTTGATCTTACTAAGTCTCTATTTTCTCATTTGCAAACTAGGAATACCAGTAGTGCTAATTCTGTCTAACAGGAACAATTCTTTGATAAACTGGAATTTTTAAATAATTTTTATAGTAAAATTATTATACAAAATTTTGTTGGAATGCCCCATTAAACAAATTTATGTGAAAGTCATTTACTCAAAAATTGTCACCTTCTTGCAACAGATTTCACATTTCAGATTTAACTTTTGCATCTCGTCATTGATGTACTGGTGCATTGACTAATAATTCACTGCTGTGTTGTGAAGTGCTTTATGGAACTTGGTAACTGTATAATCTTCCTGGTGAATATACTTAAAAATTAAGACTGAGCAATCGAGATAAGGCACTAATCATTTAGAGATGTAACGGCAGCTTTCGTTTTATTTCCTTGCACTGCATTCTTAGTTCATCAGCTTAAGCTGCTTTCCTTGAGAAGAGAGTTTAATTAATTGAAGTTTTGTTACGATTTTGAGGATAATTAAGAGAGGTTGAGCTATTAATAGAGTATGAAAGAATAAATAATAATAAGTCACATAAAAGAGAAAAAGAAAGCAAAATGAGGGAAGAATGCTCATGAAGAGTACAGGTGAAATGGGATGATGTAGTCAAATAATGAATCTGCATGTAATTTTCACAGACAACTGTGATTCCCAAAGATGTGATATGATATCTATGAGTGATATTTGATATACTTGGTAGTATTATTTCAATTCTAAATCTATAAAGTTTATAAATATTATTGGCCCTGAGGTAATTTGACTTACTGTTGCTAGCTCACAAATTCCTCTCTGAAGGCTATGATACAACATACATTACCAAGCTCTCCACTTGGCCACCATGTTGTAGTGGTGAGAGGCCATTGATGATATCACATTTGGCTATAAATATTAACTATTTGTTCCTGCATCATTGGCAACACTCATTAAGTATTATAAATACCAGGAGTAGTTTTTGCTGCTTCTTTATAAGTTTAATGGGAGATTTATATTCCTTTACCTAGTGGTACTTTTATTTACAATTAGTGCTGCCAATTTGAAAAATTGTAATAGTAGATCCCAATCTATTTCTATCCAGATAATTGGGGGTGGGAGTTAATGCGTTTCTTAGTTGTAAGGCACAGATAATATCATTTTAGTTTCCCATGCACTTGATGCTTTTCATGACTCACGAAGCTCAGCCACAAGTAAAATATTTCAGTCAAGAGTCATGTCTTCACATGACCCAATTTTCCTGGGATTTAGGATTATCTCAAATGTCAGCATCAGCACTGGATCTGTCATTGTGTAAGCAAAACGAAACCTATAGCTCTTGACCTATTGCTTGGATCATTGACATAGGGAAGCGCAGCCATGGGAACAGAAGCAGTTGTGTCTTTCACTGGGAAAAGTGAGCTAGAGGAATAAAGAGACTGTTAGAAGAAAAGAGCTATTGCATGCAAAGCACTTAGCAGAGGGTCTAGCCCATTATATAGACTCAAGTATTAAAAAAAAAAAAAGTTCTAAGTTTTAAAAAGCTGGACTAAAAAAAAAAAAGGAACGCATTTGTCAGAACATAATCTCTAGTTTGAGGAGGAAGAAGAGGAGATGGTTCCCATCACTTAAAGTATGTTTTGGGGGTTCCTTTTTATTTTTTTTCAGGTTAGGGGGAGAGGAAAGGCTGTGTAACTGATAGAACAGGGTGACCAGAAGCACTCTTTCTCCCTCAGCTTTGAGGATACTCGAAAGAGAGACTGGAAAGAACCCATTATGAAAACGTAAGTATATTTGTATAAACGCTTTGCCTCAGAATTGGAAATGAGAAGAGTTGAGAGGAAGAACACAAAACTTTGAAAAAGAGAGAAGTAGAAAAAAGCCTTGTAGTTTGGAGTCAAGATGATGAGCTCGAATCCTTATCTGACTACTGGTTTATCCTCTCTGAGGATGACTTTATTAATCAGTAAAAATGGAGATGACCGTGTTTTTCTAACGGGGCATTGTGAGAATTAATCCAAGATATTGCATTTGAAAAGTTCTTTTTATACTTGTGATTTTTACAAATAAATTCTAGCTAATCATCACAGCAGGGAAAAACAGTAAATAATTTCTACCTTTCTATTCATAGGGCTAGTCACTTATTATTTTGAGACCTAACTTTAGTCTTGTTTATGGATATCAGTATATAATTCAGCACAGCAAAGTGTGGGCTAATTCTTATGTTCAAAGTAAAAATATGGGAAGCTACCACCTGAGCACTGTTGTTGTTAGGTGTCGTCAAGTCAGTTCTGACTCCTAGTGACCCTGTGTGCAACAGAATGAAGCACTGCCTGGTCCTGCACCATCCTTGCAATCATTGATGTGTTTGAGCCCGTTGTTGAAGCCACTGTGTCCAACTGTCTTGTTCAGGTTCTTCCTCTTTTTCGCTGACCCACTACCTTACTAAGTATGATGTCCTTTTCCAGGGCCTGGTCCTTCCTGATAACAAGTCAAAAGTACATGAGATGAAGTCTCACCATCCTTGTTTCTAAGTTATATTCTGGCTGTACTTCTTCCAAGACAGACTCGTTTGTTTTTCTGGCAGTCCATGGTAGTATATTTCGTATTCTTCATCAACACCAGAATTCAAATGCATCAATTCTTCTTTGGCCTTCCTTATTCATTGTCCAGCTTTTGCATGCATATGAGGCAATGGGAAGGGTAATAAATTAGAAATTTTTACTTAAAACAAAGAAATATTTAACGTCTATTTTAAGGGACAAATAAGTGTCTTGAACCTATTCATTGTGTTCTCTTTCTCTAAACATAATCTTAAATATTTCCAAAAAGTATTAATCACATTTTTTATACTTTCAAAGAGAAGGAAGGAACTCCCTCAAGAGAGAGGAAAGATATTTGTACAATAACGCTGATATGATAATGGGTTTTTTTTCCCCAAAGGAAAAAAATGGAATCTTTTCCTTGGAATTGTTAATGAAAGATCTTTCATACCCCAAAGGATGATAGGGGAGAATGTCCATTTAAATGCCTTTTAGAGCCCTAAACCGAAAAAAAAAAAAAAAAAAAAAAAACCTGAACCCAGTGCCGTCGAGTCGATTCTGACTCATAGCGACCCTGCAGGACAGGGTAGAACTGCCCCCACAGAGTTTCCAAGGAGCGCCTGGCGGATTCAAACTGCTGACCCTTTGGTTAGCAGCCCTAGCACTTAACCACTATGCCACCAGATTTTCCTTTAGAGCCCTAGTTCAGAATAATTTGAGTTACTATCACCCAATATTGTGTTTTACTAATGTGATTTCCCAGTGTGTGTGTGTGTGTGTGTGTGTGTTGTAGTTTCTACAACAAAATGTATTTAGTTGCTTTGCCACTCTTCCCTCACAGATTTGGACAGTGAAAAAGAAAAAACTAGATGAAAAATCTAAGTAGAACTCAATGGGTATTTGCAATCATGTGCCCTTTTTTCAAAATGGCTGGGACTTGTCTATAGTGACGTTTCTTTGGCAGTTTCTCTTTTTGTATTACCGTAACCTCTTCTCTGCTAGGATCAGTGTACTTCACTACTGGAATTTTTAAAAATATTTATTTAAATATTTTGAATTAATATGTGTGTTGATTTATTTTAACACATGAAAGTTGAATTAGTATCTATAATTTGGGCAGAGGAATGCATATTCATTATCAAGGGTACATATTTATGATCTTAAGGAATCCATTAAAGGAAATTTTAAAAGTAATATTACCATAGTGGACTCCATGGGTGGTACAAATGGTTGTTGTGCTTGGCTGCTAACCAAAAGTTTGACTGTTTGAGTCCATCCAGAGGCACCTTGGAATAAAGACCTGGAGATCAGGCATTGAAAATCCTATGGAGCAAAGTTCTACTCTGACACACATGGGTCACTATGAGTCAGAAGTGACCCAAGGGCACCTGGTTTGCTTTGATTTTTTGGCGTTTTGTGTTTGTTTTTATTACCATAGTAAAAGTAAGTAAACAAAAATCCAGCTCTACCCTAGGGTTCTTATTGTTTTTAGTGGTCCACAATGAACCAATACCAGTTTCTCTTGCAAATATTTTTCTGAATACTAACAATAATGAAATTGTTCCACTGGTTTCCACTTCACTAATGGGTTCTTTGGAGCTCTGGTGGTATAGTGGTTAAGAGTTCAGTAGCTAACCAAAAGGTTGGCAGTTCGAATCCACCAGCCACTCCTTGGAAACCATACGGAGCAGCTCTATTCTGCCCTGTAGCACCACTATAAGTCAGAATGGACTCATGGGCAACGGGTTTGGTTTTTTGATTTTTTAAACGATTCTCATATCACATCATCTCTGAACCTTTCCATTAAGTATCTCTCTTAAGTTGACTTCAACACATTCTCTTTCTGTGCAGATAGTGGGGAGAGAGGAACTTTCATGTGTAAACAGGCAAAAAGAGAGAGCTGAGGAAATAAAAGGCTTTCAAGAAAGTAGACATTGCTATAAAAATCCCCAGCACTTTTTTTTAAGAATACTGTAAACAATCTTTGTGAATCATCCAAACTGACTGTTAGTTGTAATCCAGCAAATCATGTGTGATGAGAAATTGAGCTTTTAAATGGAAATAAATGACTCGTGTTTGTCATATTTTCTTACTTCTCTAACAAAACCGTGGAGATTGTTCTTTGCATCGATGGCAATATGGTTTAGAGGAAGGAGCACTAGAATTGGAATCCAGATCCTAGACCTCACTTTGTCCAATGGTGTGACCTTGGACAATGTAATTCACAAGGTCTTACTTACTTTCTGAAGTTGCCTAAAATTTCTACCATTAGAGATTAGGGAATATAAATTATATAAGAATACATAAGTCCAAACATATTACCTTGAAGGCAAAAGAAAAAACATGCCTGCTCTGGGCCCCTTCTCCGCAGACATCAGTTTGGGTTGCTTTATTGGATCATCATGCTTGGTAAAGCAGAGAGTCAGTGAAAAAGAGATGGACTGACACAGTGGCTGCAACTATGGGCTCAAGCAATGATCCTGAGGATGGCATGGGACTGGGCAGCGTTTCATTCTGCTGTATATAGGGTTGCTATAAAAAAAAAAAAAAAATGAGTCGAAACAGACTCGACGGCATCTACCTACCTAACAAGATCGTCAGATCAGGAAGACAGAAAGCTCCACTGTGATGGATAGAAGCATAGAGCAGATGAAGTTGCTTGAAGCTGAGTGTATCAGTCAAAGGAGAAATGTAAGGGATTGTCCTGGTGTCCTTATGCTGCCTCTCTATTTTCCAAGGCCACAGTTGGCTGAGGGACCTTGGAGCAACATGACTCGAGAAGGGGTTATTGAGAGAGAGAAGGACGCTTGTCTGAAAGTGTCACTAGGAAGCTAGGAGAAAGCTATTGCCCTGATTCTTTCAAATAATGTTCAGGAGTGAGGATTATAGCTGAAATTGCATGGGAAGAAAAGAAGGTTAAATATGGAAGCCTGGAAAAAAAAATAAATCCAAAAATGCTATGTTCATACAAGTAATACCTGTTCATATTGAAAAGTTAAAAAGTACAGATATAAAATAAGCTCAATAGAGATGAACACAAACATAAGCACTGCTGATATTTTAATGCACATCATTCCAGGCTTTTTATACATAAATCGATACATAAATACATATTTTTTAAAAATAGACTTATTCAAAAGTGTTATCAGTTTTTAGGTTTAATAGAAATTGCTTTGCATTGATGGGAGATTTTTTTTGCTTTTTAAAAAGGCCTTTTAGTTTAGAAGTCCTTGTGCTATTCAAATGTGCACAGCTGCAGTTGTATAAAGTCTCAGATTCTACTCTGTGTGGGTTGTACGTGCCAGACAGATCTTAATTGTATATTTTTTAGTAAAATTCATACAATTCTGGAAGGTCATTTTGAAAGAGTCAAGAAATCAGGATAGCCTTTTCTTTACTATTCTTTTAAAATCTATTCATCTCATGTTAGTGTGACCTTTAGCTTTTCACTGAACAGGACTATTTAAAACAAAATTAAAACTCTTTGTGGTCTATAAGTGCATAATCCTTGTAATATACAAAGCTTCATAATGCTGTTTTTATTCATCACATTAACTAGCTGTAAAACACGGAACTGTATCTATACAGACGATCTCGTGATTCATATACAGAAAACTTATGAAGTTATGTAATTCGAAAAGCACCGTTTCCTTACGAAGAGATCTCCAGTTGCTTGTAAAGCTAACTAATTTAAAAACATATAAATGTTCTTGGGAAATGATGGGCTTATATTCTACATACTACTTTGCATCTTACTTTTATTCTTTTACACATACGAACATCTTCTCTTTTTATAAATTAAACTGCATCCTTATCAATTTTAACACCTCGCTAGCTTCCCTACTAGAATATTTAGGCTGTTTCAAATTTTTGCTACTAGTGATAGTATGAAAATAACCTTGTAGGTGAGCAGCCATATAACATTGTGGTTAAGGGCTTGAGCTCTGGAATCAAATTGTTTGGATTTTAATCTCAGCTCTTCAAAATAACTTCAGGCAAATTTAGTCCAGAAGCTCTGCCAAACCTGTTCAGGATCATGGCAACAAGCAAGCCTCCACTAATGGTGGATAGTGGTTACGTGTGAGTTACACTGGCCAGGAATGGAACCCAGGTCTCCCGCAGGGAAGGTAAGAATTCTACCACTGAACCACCACTGTTAAGTTCCATAAGCTTCAGAGTAATGAAGGGAAAGTTTTGAAGATTACCCCTTTTAATGGATGATAAGAAAAGGATCCACCAAAGGAGACTGAGAAAAGCCAGAAGGGTGAGAGGACAATCAAGAGAGTGTAGTATTGATGAAGTCAAGGAAAGAATTTCAAAGGGGAAAAGAGTGGTTTAGTGGTTATAGAGCTAAAGCCAGAGGAGAACAGTATTTACTTCATATTCTCATCCAAAGACCTCAGCTCTCCTGCTCTCCTCCTCTCCTCCTCTCCTCCTCTCCTCCTCTCCTCCTCTCCTGGGTGCTTCCTCTGTGTCTGAAAACGGAGACAGTTCTCCCCTGATCTTAGCTCCCTCCTTCCTTTCAAAGAAGTGTTATGAAAATGGAAAGGAAATTTAAGTGTTATAGCATATATGAAAATGCTTTGAAATCTGTTAAACATATGTACGTGATGAAAGTCATGTGCAAGTTCACTGGTTAACTCTGACATGTCTTCTTAAAGGAAAAGTTATTGCAGCATGGTCAAAGATAGCCAATGGAAGCCACCACCTTAGCAGAGGCAGCTATTAATAAGTGAAACGTTTCACCAGACTCTTCAGACTTCCTATATTTCATCACCAATGATTCATTCCTTAGTCTCTGAACCTTAGTTTCTCCTCTGCCTTAATGCCACTACTACCAAGATTGTTCCGGGAGTTATCACAAAAGCTCAGTCTTTAAAAAGGTAGGTACAAAAATACAGTGACAGTAGTATAAAATCAAGAACAAATTTGGAGTTGTGGCTCAGCCTCTATGAAAAATGTCAGGAATACCAAAGCTTTAAATGAGGTTAGGTTTGAGGAAAAAAAAAAAAAAGAAAGAAATTAAAACTTAGAGATAATTAAGACAAAAGGAATTAGTTAGCCTTAGAGATGCTGATATAATGTTTAACAGGTTAAAAAAAAAAAGTGAATTACATGACTTCTGTTTGACTTTCTCCTTTTCTAGTAAGAAAAAGGTCTTCAATAAAAAGCTTCAACACCTGAAAAAGTAAAACAAGCACAATTAAGAAGGAACTGAAATCCATTTGATCAGTGAGCAATGATAAAACAATTTTGCTTGCAGAGAACGGGAGAGATGGAAAAGGAATGAATATAGGCTTGCCTTAATTTAAAAACCAAGAAAAATTCTGTGGACAAGGTTGCTTCGGACCCCCAGTTGTTGTTGTTATTTGCCGTTGAGCTATTGTGACCTGTCAGAAGCAGATCACCAGGCCTGTCTTCCAGGACAAGGCACCTCTGGCTGAGGGGTTTAGTAACTGGGCATTTAACCATTTTGGCCACCCAGGGACTCTAGTAGAACTTTCTAACAGGTTCATTACCATTGAACAGGGTGGGAGGCTTCCTGCTGAAGCTGGCTGACTAGGCATATGTGGTTACCTTTCACCAAATCTCTCAGAAATATCAGAAAAGTAAAATTAAATAAAACTAAATCTAAAGTTTTGGGAAATTCAGAAGAGGGCTACTAATAATAGTCAACCAGAAGAATGAGGAATTTCTGGAATACATTGATGCTGAAACAACAGAGCTGAGATACCCACAAGTTCAGACTAGTGAAAGAGAACTTCCAAACTAAAAGTTTCCCATCAGAATTCTGCAAAAGCCTCTCAATCAAAATTAGCAGAAGGTGGTTGGAAGAAGTGAGCCCTGGGTCAGGGCCAGGTAACTAATAAAGGGAGAGCTGATCCTGGAGCCACCTAGGGACTGATGCAGATGTGTGCCCCAGCCTGTCTATACCACCCCAAACCCATTGCCTTCAAGTTGATTTCAATTCATAGCAACCCTTAGGAAAGGGTAGAACTGCCCTGTAGGGTTTCCAAGGCTATAACCTTTACAGAAACAGATCACCACTTCTTTCTCTCACAAAGCTGCTGGTGGATTTGAACCACTGACCTTTTGGTTAGCAGCCGAGTGCTTAACCACTGTGCCAGTTTTTATATAGGAGATTCTCAAAAGGACCATTGAGTCCGAAGAATCAGGTCCTTGTCACAAGAAAAGGAGGGCTGAGAAATCCTTAAAAAAAATCATATTCACATCTTCAAGAATATCTCACCCTCCCTCTGCCACACACAACCACTTGAGCCAAAGCTGCGTTAATCCAAGCTTTCCTTTCTAGCCAGGCAAACAAGAATTCTTATTTTCTCCAGCCACTGATGCTGTTCAAATAAGGCTGTTTCCTACAAATATGATCAAATAACCAAGAACCGTGGAACAACTGAGAAGGTGAAAAGGGAAGTACCAAACTCAATAAGCAGAACTAACTAACCCCTGGGCAAACACAAAAAAAACTTTAAAATAAGCATATTTAATATCTACAGAGAGATTCTAGGGCACTCTGAACCTATAAGAAGTAAAATACAGATGGCCACTAAATACTTAGGAAGATATTTAGGATTTTTCAAATACATAAAAGAAGAAGAAGGGGACGGGGAAGCAGCAATCACATGACCTCGTGAAGTGCAAGTCATGCCTCAGTTACCTCATTTCCTTTCTTGAGAGGTCATCAGACTGGTAGAATGGGGAATGCCAGCAACATGATGTGTGTGGATTCTAGCAAACAATTTCATAAATTGTTTCATGATACCCTATAAACAAAGAAATTATGTCCCACCAGTGATTAATAGTTAGAACATCGAGCTAGTAGAAATTTCATAACCTATTTTAGACATTTCTAATTTGTTATTCCCCTATAGATTGTAAACTTCTTGAGAGAAGAAACTATTTTCTGTATTGCATTCTATCGATTTCCTCTGCCTGGCGCAATGTTTAGCAAATGATAGGTTATCGATAAAAATGTATTGAATGATAATTAAATTTAATGGTGACTAACACAAAATCTGTGTTTAAAAGTATGTATGAGATAAAAGGAAAGTAGCTTTCTTCTCAGTACATTTGGGAAAGACATAGGGGTTTTAGTTGATTGTCTGTTTAATGCTGTCAACATTGTGATATGGCTGACAAGAAAGTTGTAAATAAATGGCTGTGGTAAAGGACAAATAGTGTGCAGAAACACAGAAGAGCTGTGGCAGATTGCATTTTCCAAAGATGACCACAACAGTATCTCCCACCCCACATGCTCTCTTTACAATGTGACTTTGACTTTTGTCATTGCTCCCATTGAGTGGGGAGTTCTATGTTTGCTCCCCTTATAATTTTGAGTGGTTTTTTTTTTGTTTGTTTTGTTATAAAGGTGAATGTGCCACCACGTGACTTCATAGGCTAGGTCATAAACAGCAATACAACATCCACCTGGTTCTTTTGGGACACTCGCTCTTAAAACCTAGCCACCCTTCCTTGAAAAACCCCAAGATGCCACATCAACACCTCCAGGGGAGGGCTCATTTGACAGCCAGCATGAAGTGACAGCCATGTGAGTGAACAAGCTATTAGATGATTCCAGCCTTAGCCATCAATGCAGCCCTGGCCTTCAAGTCTCCTCAGCTGAGGCTCCAGTCATTGTGGAGAAGGGACAAGCCATCCTCTCCTGTACTAATTAAAAATTCCTGACCCACAGAATTCATGGCCATAACAAATAGTTATTTTGTGCCTTTAAGACTGAAACATAAATACAACATAAAGAAAAGAAAAATCCTCACAAACGGACCAATAAGCAAAATCATGATAAACCGAGAAAAGATTGAAGTTGTCAAGGATTTCATTTTACTCAGATCCACAATCAACACCCGTGGAAGTAGCAGTCAAGAAATCAAGTCTGCTGTAAAAGATCTCCTTAAAATGTTAAAAGGTAAAGGTGCCACTTTGAGGACTAAAGTGTGCCTGACCCGACCCAAGCCATGGTATTTTCAATCACCTCAAATGCATGCGAGAACTGGACAATGAATAAGAAAGACTGAAGAAGAATTGACACCTTCGAATTATGGTGTTGGCAAAGAATATTGAATATACCATGGACTGCCAAAAGAATGAGCAAATCTGTTTTGGAAGAAGTACAGCCAGGATGCTCCTTAGAAGCAAAGATGGAGAGACTATGTCTCACATACTTTGACCATGTTATCAGGAGGGATATCATGAAGAAGGACATCATGCTTGTAGAGGGTCAGTGAAAAAGAGGAAGGCCCTCAACGAGATGGATTGACACAGTGGCTACAGCCATGGGCTCATGCATGACAACAATTGGCCTAGAACCGGGCAGTGTTTCGTTCTGTTGTACGTAGGGTTGCTATGAGTCAGAACCAACTCAAGGGCACCTAACAACAACAGGAACAACTCATATAGCAGTTGGGAGAACAGGGCTTGTCAGATATGGATTGAGTACTGCTGTCACTCACTATGTAATTTTGAACAAGTCTCTGAGCCTCAGTTTTTTTCATTTTTAATATGGAGATAAAAAATAGTACCTAACTCATAAAGTTAAAAAAAAAAATGAGTTGGCACAGGACTTGGCCTATATTGAATATTTAATCAAAGTTGTAATTTTTACCTTACAAGTAAAGAAAGAGATTTTAAAGAAATAGATGATTTCCAACTGGACGAGGTGATCTCTAAAAGATCCTCCGACTCTAAAATTCAAGGATTCTTTGAGTAGAGAATGTCTTTGAGCCCAGAAAAGAGGTTACAACATTTCATACATTTAACCTCTGCTGTTGGAAAGCATGTAATATAACTAGTGTGCTTTTCTCTAGGATGATGGAAGCTGCTTTCGAGTGGTTAATTGTGCAACTCACTGATATTTTTTGAAAGACATTGGCACACCATTTTTGAGATAGTAAAGGGAAATACCTTCTTGATTTATTTCATAGGTTAGTTTTGATGATTAAATAATTGTGCCTGAAAAGCCGCTGAAAATTGAAAAGCTACATAGATGTACTATTTCATAATCAGAACCTTTAAATTCATTGCTGCCGAGTCGATTCCTACTCAAAGTGATCCTATAAGACAAAGTAGAACTGCCCCACAGGGTTTCCAAGGCTGTAATCGTTGAGAAAGGAAAGCAGACTGCCACATCTCTATCCCACGAAGCTGCTGATGGGTTCAAAGTCCCGACCTTTCAGTTAGCAGCCAAGCACTTAACCACTGCACCACCAGGGCTCCTTCAGAACCTTTAATAGTGGCTGCGTATGAGAATGGAGCCCTGGTGGCACAGCAGTTAAGCACTTCACTGCTAACCCAAAGTTGACGCTTTGAACACCAGCCGCTTGGAGAGAAAAAGATGAGGCAGTCTGCTTCCGTAAAGATTTACAGCCTTGGAAACCCTCTGAGGCAGTTCTACTCTGTCCTACAGGGTCACTAGGACTCAGAATCAACTCGACAGCAATGGGTTCTACATGAGACTCAAAATTTTCTCTAAGCAGTGACATTAGCTAACTTCTTGTTAGTGTAGGCTAGTTGACTCCAACTCATGGTGACCTTATGTATAAAAAAACAAATCAAACCAGTTGGCTGTGAAGTAGATTCAACTCATAGCAACCTTATGTATTTCAGATTAGAATTGCACGCCATAGAGTTTTCAAGGTTGTGACCTTTCAGGAGCAGATAGCCAAGCCTTTCTTCTGAGGCACCTATGGGTAGGTTGGAACCTTCAGCCTTTCAGTTAGTAGCTGAGTGTTTAACCGCTTTTGCCACCCAGGAATTATGTATAACAGAATGAAATACATAATCCTGTGCCATCTTCATGACCGATGACATGTTTGGAGCTACTGTTGCAGCTATTGTATAAATAGTATAGCTTAGTCCCTAAGAACTATATACCAGTAAAACCAGTTACCTAGGAGTCGATTCCAACTAATGGCAACCCCATGTATGTCAGAGTAGAACTGAGCTCCATAGGATTTTCATGACTGTGATCTTTTGGAAACAGATTGCCAGGCCTTTCTTCCAATGTGCCCCTGGGTAGGTTCAAACCACTAACCTTCTGTTAGTAGCCCAGTGCTTAACCATTTACCCCACCCAGACACTCCTAAGAACTGTATATCCATTACCGTCGCGTCAATTCCAATTCAGCAACCGTATAGGACAGAGAGGAACTGCCGCATAGGGTTTCCAAGGATGACTGGTGGATTCGAACTGCAGACTATATAGAAAAAAAGAAAAAATAAAAAGCCAAAACCCGTTGCCCTCGAGTCCATTCCAACTCATAGCTACCCTACTGGACAGAATAGAACTGCCCCATAGAGTTTCTAAGGAGCGCCTGACGAATTCAAACTGCCGATACTTCGGTCAGCAGCAGTAGCACTTAGCCACTGCTCCACCAGGGTTTTCGCTGACTATATAGTAGGTTCATATTTATTAGTATAGTAGTTAATATCCATTTAACTACTTCATGAGCATTTTTGTTTTATTTACTTACATATTCCAAGCTTTTTGTCTTGCCTTTTAAAAATGAATAGCCACTCACAGATATAATTAAGACAAGGGTCAAGACCTTTGCACACGTGAAGATATCCTGCATCCTATGGCTATTGAAGGAGAGGAAGACCCTCAACGAGATGAACTGACACAGTGGCTGTAACAATGGGCTCAAGTGCAGCAAAGATTGTGAGGCTGGCACAGGATTGGGTAGTTTTTGGTTCCATTGTACATTGTACATAGGGTTGCTTTGAGTAGGAACCAACCGGACAGCACCTAACAACAAAGAGATTGGAATGGTTTGTTAAGCAGCCATCAATAACTGTGTTCCTTGCCAGCTGGGACACCTTAGGTACCTTACTTAAGCTGTCTATACCTTAGTTGCTACATAAATAAAGTGAAAAAGTAACAATCGCTTCATAGGGTTGTTGTGAAGATTAAATAATGTAAAGCATAAAGAAGTTCTGCACAGGGTAATTGTTATTATTTTCTGTCCCTCCCTGGCCTATAAGCTCCTCACCATTCCCAAAATCTGGAACACAGTAGGTGTTTAATTAAAGTTTGATGAATAGTCTATACTAATGGGTAAAACCAAAAAACCAAACCCAGTGCTGTCGAGTCGATTCCAACTCATAGCGACCCTGTAGGACAGAGTAGAACTGTCCCCATAGAGTTTCCAAGGAGCGCCTGGCGGATTCAAACTGCCGACCCTTTGGTTAGCAGCTGTAGCACTTAACCACTACACCACCAGTGTTTCCATACTAATGGGTATATTCTTTAATTTTCTGAAGAGCCTTTTCCTTTTCTTTAGTAAGTACTTTCTTCCTGAAATCCTTCTCCCCTGAAAGCGGTAGGAAAGAAATTGTGCGGGGTTGGAGGAACCACTATTCTTTTCTAGAGATTTGATAATTCCCAGTTAACCACATCTGGCTCTGAGCACAGCACTTCCCTTTCTTTCCTTCAGAACGCCCCTTGGGTCCATGCTTTCTGGTTTGTATTACCGGCAGTCCCGAGTTATGAACGAAATCTGTTCCTGTCTGTCTTTAAGTCAAATTTGTAGGTAAATTAGAACAGGTACATACGGTTCTTATCTAGCAACAGTTAACCAAATGTTTGTCTTAGTATATAGTATATATTTTACCTTTCTAGGAGTCAGAATCAACTCCACAGCAATTTTTTTTTTTTTATGCATAAGAAACAATTCTAAACCACACAATGTTTTCAAGAGTCACAAAGTATTGTGTAAGTTATTACGAACCATTGTATTTAACTCAAAATTTTAATATAGTAGGCTTTATGACAGTCCATTCTTTTTTTTTTAATTTTTATTGTGCTTTAAGTGAAAGTTCACAAATCAAGTCATTATCTCTCACAAAAACCTATACACACCTTGCTATATACTCCTAGCTGCTCTCCCCCTAATGAGACAGCACACTCCTTTCCTCCACTCTCTATTTTTGTGTCTATTAGGCCAGCTTCTGACCCCCTCTGCCCTCTCATCTCCCCTCCAGACAGGAGCCGCCCACACAATCTCATGTGTCTACTTGATCCGAGAAGCTCGGTCTTTACCTGTATCATTTTCTATCCCATAGTCCAGTCCAATCCCTGTCTGAAGAGTTGGCTTTGGTAATGGTTCCAGTCTTGGGCTAACAGAAGGTCTGGAGACTAAGACCTCCAGGGTCCATCTAGTCTCAGTCAGACCATTAAATCTGGTCTTTTTACAAAAATTTGATTTTTTTTACCCCACTGCTCTCTTGCTCCCTCAGAGGTTCTCTGCTGTGTTCCCTGTCAGGGCAGTCATCAGTTGTAGCTGGTAACCATCTAGTTCTTCTGGTCTCAGGCTGATGTAGTTAGTCTCTGGTTTATGTGGCCCTTTCTGTCTCTTGGGTTCATAATTACCTTGTGTCTTTGGTGTTCTTCATTCTCCTTTGTGACAGTCCATTCTTAAGTACGAGTTGTCTATAAGTCAGACGTATTCTAAGAACTGCCATATATTTTCCTGAATGTGGACTTGCCTTGCTTCCTTCTTATGCATCCCTCCCCTGTTCATACCCTGTGGCCTATTTTGGTGATACTTGAACAAAAAATGGTCATAAGGGAAGGTGAGGAGACATCTAATTCAGCCCCAGTTTTCTAGAATAAGACCTTCTTTAGAGGCAAAAGACCATTAAATGGGGAAGAGACAGTCCCTTCAATAAATGGTGCTGACAAAACTGGATGTCTATCTGTAAAAAAAAAAAATGAAACAGGACGCATACCTCACATCACACACAAAAACTCAGATTGGATCAAAGACCTAAATACAAAAGCTAAAACTATAAAGATCATGGAGGAAAAAATAGCAACTATGCTAGGGGCCCTAACATATGGCATAAATATATAAACATAACTAAAAATGCACACACAGCCCAAGATGAACTAGATAAATGGGACCTCCTAAAAATTAAGCACTTAATGCTCAACAAAAACTCCTCCAGAAGAGCTAGAAGAAAACCTACAGACTGAGAAAAAAATTTTTTTTTGGCTACTAAATATCAGACAAGGGACTAATCTCTAAAATTTATAGAAAACTACATCTCAATAATTAAAGACAAACAATCCAATTAAAAAATGGGCAAAGGATATGTACAGACAGTTCACCAAAGAAGATATTCAGGTGAGTAACAAACATGAAGACATGCTCATGACCATTTTAGCTATTAGAGGGATGCAAATCAAAACTTCAGTGAGATACCATCTCACTCCGACACTACTGGCACTAATAAAAAAAAAAAAACAGGAAATAACAAATGTTAGAGAGATTTTGGGGAGATTGGAACTCTTATACACTGTTGGTGGGAGTGTAAAATGGTACAATCACTATGGAAAATTTTGTGGAGCTTCCTCAGAAAGCTAGAAATAGAAATACCACATGATCCAGTAATCCCACTCCTAGGTATATACCCTAAAGGAAAAAAATCCCTAACACAAATAGAATATGCACACCCATGTTCATTGCAACGTTATTCGCAATAGCAAAAAGATGGAAACAACCTAAGTGCCCATGAACAGATGAATGAATAAACAAACCGCAGTTCATATATGCAATGAAATTCTATGCAACAACTAAGAATAATGATGAATTCAAGAAATATCTCACAACATGGATGGATTTGGAGGACATTATGCTGAGTAAAATAAACCGATCACAAAAGGGCAAATATTGTATGAGACCACTACTATAAAGTAACAACAAAAGGTTTACACACAGGGAAAAAAAGAAAAAAACATTCTTTGATGGTCACCATGGATGGGAAAAGGAGGGAGGGAAAACTACCAATTAGATAAAAGACAAGAGCTAATATTGGTGAAGGGAAAGCCAATACATAATATGAGGAAAGTCAGTACAACACTGAAAGGAACGTAAGAATAAAGGACAAGTATGGTAACCACTATAGCTTAGACAATCCTGCAGCAATAGTAATAACAAATAATAATTTATGAAATGACAAATAGGTGGATAGATATGCCAAGAGGTGGGGGAGGATGTAAGGGAACACACCCACTGGCAAATATATTTGGATATTGTTGCATACGTGATTGTAGGCGTGGCTCATATAGAGCACACAAGGGGAAAAGTCAGGGAAACCTCTTAGACGTAACCAAACGTTGCACAGTATTAAGTTCCTTAGCTACAAGACAAAGGACCATAGACTCATGGGACATCTAGGTCAATTGGCGCAACATAGTACATAAAGACAATGTTCTGCTCCTTACTTTGGTGAGTAGACTCTAAGGTCTTAAAAGCTTGTGAGTGACCATCTAAGATACAACAATTGGTCTCTTCCTATCCAGAGTGAGGGAGAGTGAAGGAAACCAAAGACTCAAGAGAGCAATTAGTCCAAAGGACTAACGGATCACATGAACCATAGCCTACATGACCTGAGATCAGAAGAACTACATGGTGCCTGGCTACCACTACCAACTGCTCTGACTAGGATCACTACAGAGGGTCCTAGATAGATTGGGAGAAAATTGTAGAATAAAAAATCAATTTCACAAAAAAGATGAGACTATGGCCCTAAGACACCCTTCTGACCTGGAAATGAAACCATTCCCTGAGACCACCTCCCAGCCAAATAGTAGACAAGCACATAAGATAAACAATAATAACCAAGAGGAATGTACTCCTTAGAACAATCAATTATAAGATGAGAAGGCAGGAAGGGGTGCATAATCAGGATGAAAGAAAACAGAAACCAGGGCGGAAATAGGGAAAGTGCTGACACATTAAGGGGAATGAAACCAAGGTCATGAAATATTTCGAAAATGGGAAAATTATCAAATGGGAAACTAATTTGCTTTGTAAACTTTCACATAAAGCACAATTTAAAAAAAAAAGTCCTTCCTTAGACTAGCCAATGTCAATAATGATCCACAAGGAGTCCTAATGAGGGAACCTCTTTACTGAGTACCCACAGAAGGTAGAAAGCAAAGTATGCTTCCCTAATTTTCATTCCTGGTCACTTAGAGTCCATTTGAAAAATAATCCCTGTGAGTTTTTAGGGAAGGTGAAACAAAATAACAGATGTGGGAGAGATTTTTGAAAAATAAAAGGCATAAGTTATCATGTTAAACTTTGAAATAAGGTCACCTTTTTGCATCTTCTGCGTTAAAAAAATGGTAATTTTTACCAACCTTAATTTTAAATGCTACCTTCTCCTATATTCAGTATAAGAAAAGTTAAAAACAAGTTTCTTCTCAAAGAATTGAAAGGAGGAACTCAGATACTGGCACACCAGTGTTCATTGCAGCATTATTCACAATAGCCCAAGGGTGAAAACAATCTGTCTATCAAAGGATAAATGGATAAACAAAAATGTGGTGCATAATACAATGTAATATTATTCAAACATAAAGAGAAATGAAGTTCTGATACAAGCTACAACATGGATTAGCCTTGAAAACATTATACTAAGTGAAATAAACCAGATGCAAAATCAATACCACTTATACGAAGTATCCAGAATAGGCAAATGCATAGAGACAAAAGTAGAGCAGAAGTTACCAGGAGCAGGGAGGAAGGAAAAATGGGGAGTCATCGCTCAATAGGCACTGAGTTTCTGAGGTGATGAAACTTTTGGAAATGGATAGTGGTGAGGATTGCACAACATGGTAAATGCAATTAACGTCAGTGCACTTAAAAATAGTTAAAATAACGAATTTAATATTATGTATATTTTACAAAAAAAATTTTTTTAAGTTTCTTTTTGTCATGTTCTTGAAGTAGTAGGGCCCATCGATATTGGTAAAATCAGGGACTCAGGAATTTTTATTTTTTTAGTTGTGCACTAGATGAAAGTTGACAGAGCAAATTAGTTTCTCATTAAACAGTTAATACACAAATTGTTTTGTAACATTGGTTACCAACCCCTCGATATGGCGACATTCTCACCTTCTCCACCCTGGGTTCCCTGTTTCCATTTGTCCAGTTTTCCTGCCCCTTCCTGCCTTCTTATCTTTGCTTTTGGCCTGTTGGCGTCATATATGTAATCGAACTACTGAACACGTTGCTCACCTTGTTATTGTTGGCTGTTGGCTGTATAGACTTGTCTAATCTTTGGCTGAAGGGTCAGGAAATATTTTGACAGTTACGGTAACCAGACAAACATTCCCATCACAGGAGTAACTATGAGGATGAAAAGGCTGAATATTTCTGGTCTCTAGTCAATGCCAAGCTCTTAAAGGTATTCTCCCTAAGATGCCCCAAACCTTGCGCATCGCAATATTTTTAATTTATACTAAGGGACTATACTTTAGATAATTTTCCAGAGCCAAACATCTGCTTTATCAGGGAAGTGGGGTTTGGGCTAAGCCTTAAGGTTAGTGCTAGAGAGGGTTGGAGGACTTGCTAGTCTGGAAAGAAGGAAAGGAAAGAAGGAAGATAGAAAAAGGGAGAAGGGAGGGAGAGAGGAGTGACGAAGGCATGTCTGAGGAGAGTAGATAAAACAGCTTGGCAGCAGTGGGGAATTTACATTCAGAAGAGGTGGTTGTTAAGTTTGTAAAAGTATATCTGAGAAAGATTGTTGAGCTATTTTAGCCATGTGCAAAAGGATTTAGACTTCACTGAGCCAGCAGGGTGAAGTAGGATAACCATGGGCTGTTGTTATTGAGACCTAACACACCTCGCTCTTCAAATAGAAAAATACTAGTTAAGAAAGCCCTGGGATGAGTTGACATATGTCAGTTAACCAGTTCAGAGACTGACCCATGCCTCCTTCACCAGATAATATATTTTAATTATTCAGTTTTGCCGTATGCCAGGGAACTATTTAGTCCAAAAAAAAAAAATTTTTTTTTTTTAATGAAGTAGGTGGAAACCCTGGTGGCAGAGTGATTAAGTGGTACGGCTGCTAACCAAGAGGTCAGCAGTTCAAATCTGCCAGGTGCTCCTTGGAAACTCTATCAGGCAGTTCTACTCTGCCCTATAGGGTCGCTTTGAGTGAGAATCGACTCAACGGGAGTGGGTTTGGTTTTTTTCTTGTTATGAAGTAGGTGGAGCACTCGTGGCACGGTGGTTAAGTGCAACTGTTACCGGAGAATGGCCTCAGTTCTTTTTTTCAGTGTAGGAAAGAATTCAAACACTAAGACAAATAGTGCCAACCGAGCAGAGGTTTACTAGCAAGCAGAGGGTTAGTAGTAAAAGTACACTTGACTAGGGAGTGTCAAGCGGACTACTCAGATATAGAGAGAATCTGAGAGCCCCAACAGTCTTTTTCCTAGGGTTTTATACCTTTCTTGTCTCTTATCTCTCTGTTAACATTTAAAAGCCAGGACAGGACCGCTTATGGAGGCTATTTCTTTGGTTTAAGTTTTAACTATGTAACCCAGTGCTGTCGAGTCGATTTCGACTCATAGCGACCCTATAGGACAGAGTAGAACTGCCCCATAGAGTTTCCGAGGAGCGCCTGGCAGATTTGAACTGCCAACCCTTTGGTTAGCAGCCATAGCACTTAACCACTATGCCACCAGGGTTTCCTTAACTATGTAGGGACCATCTTATTGAGGAATGTCATCACCCCCTGCCTCTTCCTCTTCCTGAGTGGAAGCTCTCCCCCTCCCCCTTACACTACAGGTGCTAACCAAAAGGTTGGCAGTTCAAATCCACCAGCCACTCCTCAGGGCAGTTCTACTCTGTCCTATAGGGTTCGCTATGAGTCCAAATCAACTGGATGGCAATGGGATTGGTTTTTGTTTTCATTTTGTTTATGAAGTAGGTACTATTATTATCTATCCTCATGAAGATAGAAGAAGTTAACTGACTTGCCCAAGATCACCCAGGTTGCAAGTATCAGAGCCAGGACTTGAACCCCAACAGTCTGGCTCCAGGGCCCAAGCTTCTGTTACTGTACTGTGCTTTCTTCTTCCACCCAGGTTAACAGGTTGGTTTTCTCCTGAAGAAGTTTAAGCAGCGTAGTAACAGAATCAGATTTAGGCCTTTGAAATGTTATTCTGGGTCTAATGTGGAGGAGAGACTGGACTGGAGGGATCAGGCAAGTATTCTGAAAATGTTTCTTTTCTAGTGACTGTTTCACCTGCAACTTTTTTACCTTTAATGATAAATACAAAGTATGAGAATTGTTGATAGGTAAAATGAGTTATTCCAGTGTAGAAAAACAAAACTCACAACCAGTAACACCTTGATCTCTTTGGATTTTTTTTTTTACTTAACAAATACACTTTAGAGTTGGCTCTATATTCCTAAAGAATGAAGCTGTGTACTTTAGACCTTTTTGTTTGGGACAAGTAAGTCATTTTAAACCCATTAAACCAAACTTGTTGTCATTGAGTCGATTCCAACTCATGGCAAATCCGTGTGTTACAGAGTAGAACCGAGCTGTTTAGCATTTTCCTGGCTGTAATCTTTATGGAAACAGATCACCAGGTCTTTCTTCCAGGGTACCTCTGGGTGGGTTCGAACTGTCAACCTTTTGGTCAGTAATTGAGTGCAAACCATTTGTGCCACCCAGGGACCTTAGATTTTTAAAAGCACTTTTAAAAGGCATGAACATCTCTCTAATGATTTATTAATAGGACATGCTCACAGGCTATCACGCATTGAATTATGTCCCCCCAAAAATGTGTTTATCAACTCGGTTAGGTAATAATTCCCAGTATTGCGTGGCTGTCCTCCATTTTGTGTTGTAATTTTATGTTGAGAGCATTAGGGTGGGACTGTAACACCACCCTTACTCAGGTCACCTCCCTGATCCAAGGTAAAAGGAGTTTCCCTGGGATGTGGCCTGCGCCACCCTTTATCTCTCAAGAGATGAAAGGGAAAGCAAGCAGAGAGTTGGGGACATGATACCATCAAGAGAGCAGCACCAGGAGCAGAGCAGGTCCTTTGGACCCGGGGTCCCTGCACCTGAGAAGCTCCTCCACCAGGAAGTTTAAGGACAAGGACCTTCCTCCACAGCTGACAGAGAGAGAAAACCTTCCCCTGGAGCAGACGCCCTGAATGAAAAATACATTTCTGTTTGTTAAAGCCATCCACTTGTGGTATTTCTGTTATGGTAGCATTAGATGACTAAGACATGGGTTCTCTATTTTACTGTGGTAATAGGTTATGACCTTTACATCCGTGGAGAGATGCCTGTGTTACCCTCAGCATGCAAAAGAAAAAGAAACCTACGCAACTAATGGGGAAGGCATTGGGATAGAGGCGTCTACATTGGAACAGAAATGTTGAATGGCATGGGAGGGGGAACTATATAGCACTAACCCTGTCTGAATGTTGTCTTTTTGGGCTGAGCTATCATCACACGAAACATTTTTATTGTTGTAATTTCCATCTTCAGTGATCTTTTTACGATTATAGTTTATTAATTTATCCTTAGCAAAATGGTTGACGTGATAAATAATCTGTTGTTGTATAAAATGAAGTGGAATCGAAAGTAATTTAATTGAGTGGAATTAAAATAATTGAATTGGAAAATCTAAACAGCTATCGATTTGCTTAAATGTATCTATGTTGCCACTAGAGGGCAACTAATACTAATTTGTATTCTAAAAGAGGCCAGCACGCTGGCAGCCAACCAGCAGTTTGCATCCCTCCCGTTGCGCTGTTTCAAATAAACCAACACTATTATCTGTCCTAGAAAACGAAAGTGACTGAAAGCATTTGCTCTCAGGCTTTTCACGGTAGCTAGGGCAAGTATGAATGCCTTCATCTCTGTGGCGCCACTGTCAAAATAACACATAAACTTCTTTGAATGAGACTCCAAAGTGGCTCAGGCTCTTTGCAAACGGTCCAAGATGGAACGCGTGAATACAGATTAGAACACAGGGCAGGAAATGAGCTTTAGCTGAGCGGTCTCGGTAGGAGCGCCTATGTTATTGCGCAGACACCGCAATAACCGCAGGTACAAGGCCTGGACCCCAACCGTGCTAGCATTTGAATCTCTACTGTTATTATTAAATGTATCTCAAAGTATACCTCTTGTGACAGATACATCTTTTTAAAAAACAAGAGAGACGTTTATTTTGCTACCACCATTTATAGCCAAAAGCCACTGAACTTTTGACTCAAGTTGTTTTTAAGGAGGAATTCGATAAGACTTCTAGAAGACAGTAAACCTCTGCCAAGTCCTGAAGCTGGGGGGCTTTTGAATAAAACTAAAGGCAATCCTAGTCCTCACAGGTGTAATTGAGCCTGATAAATAAGAGCAAAAAGGATATTTCCATATTTTTTCCACGTAATGAAAATAAGAGACCCGGGGCATTCCTTTTATGCCCTCAAGAATGAAACAATAAATATGAGCCTTAAGGCACTCAGGCTGTGTTATTTGCACCTCCTGAGGAAATGCAAAAGCCCA
Source organism: Elephas maximus indicus (assembly GCF_024166365.1). NCBI lineage: Eukaryota > Metazoa > Chordata > Mammalia > Proboscidea > Elephantidae > Elephas > Elephas maximus. The sequence continues at coordinate 52,033,141 of NC_064833.1, read as the reverse complement.
TAAAATCACAAACTCTTAAAAGGTAGAAGGAATTCAGGAACAGTTAAGTCTACACACAGATTCCTTTGTCACCTCTAGTCCCTCAGCCTTGCTTGGGGAGTTGGGGTGCTCAACTTGTGGGGTGGGGGCCCCACCATGCTTTAAGGCAGCCTCATCTTTTATGGGATGGCTCTAGTTCTGAAGAAAGAAACTCTTCCATCTTTGGAACTGGAATTTTCTGGCTCTACCCTTTGGCAGAAGGCAAGCGGTTTCCTCTCCTGTCCTCAGGAAAGCCATCAACTCTGAACATAGCCATCATGGCCTCCATGACTTCTCACTTCTTCACGGCCCCCAACACCTTCCCACCAAGACTTCTTATATCCAGCCAAAATATTACAAATTTATTTAAAACATATTTTTTTTTAATGTACTTTTGTGTTTCCATTGGTACAGAGAGAGAGAGAGAGAGAGAAGCAGGTATGGGTAAGTGGGATAAGTGGGTAACATCATCAGACAGCAAATCGGAATATTTTAGGCTAAGGTCAGCCTGTTCTCCATGAGGCAGCCTTAGGGAGGGTTAATATGTTGGTTCATACTGAGGCCGGGCCAAAGTTCAGGGATTTGAGAAAGGGAGAGAAGCTTAACCAAAGTTTGGTTAACAAGCACTTTGTTCCTGATTGATCCGTAGGGACATGCAATTCAGTTACTCATTTATGAGGCAAGGAATGGACGTCTGGAGAGTCTGTGTCTGGCCTTGTCACAAGTAAACAAGGGGCATCTGTGAGTCTTATCTAAGTCTTAAGAGTTAGGGTGGTATTTGCAGCAAGCTGTTTTCATGAATACAAAGGGTGGAGGGATTTATTTAAACACTGCTGATTTCCAGTATCACAGGGTTCAAGTAAAATATAATATTAACAGGACTCTCCCAGGCCTTGCCTTATGCACTTCTTCTGTATCCTTTTTGCTGTAATAAAAGTGTAACCATAAGTACCAATGAGCCCTGGTGATGCAATGGTTAAGCACTTGGGTGCTAACCTAAAGGTTAGCTATACAGAAGACCTGGAGATCTGCTTCTGTAAAGATTACAGCCTGGAAAACCATGTGGAGCGGTTCTACTCCATTAGATGGGATCACTATGAGTGGGAATCGACTCAACACCAACAACAATCATTAACTACAGTGCTTTCCTGGGTTCAGTGAGTCATTCTAGAGAATTATTGAACCTGAGAGGTTAGTGAGAGCCCCCAAATTTGTAGCCAGTTGGTCAGAAGTGCAGATGTCTTAGGGGCCCTGAGATTATGGCTGCTGTCCTGATGGGGAAATGGGAGCCTGTCTTAGTCATCTAGAGCTGCTGCAACAAATGCCACAAGTGGATGGCTTTAATAAACAGAAATTTATTCTCCCAGTCTAGTAGGCTAGAAGTTTCAAATTCAGGATGTCAGCTCCAGGGAGGGGAAGGCTTTCTTTGTCTGTTGGCTCTGGAGGAAGGTCCTTCTCATCAATCTTCCCCTGGACTAGGAGCTCCTCAGCGCAGGGATCCCAGGTCCAAAGGATACACTCTGCTCCTGGCGCTGTTTTCTTAGTGCTATGAGGTTCCCCTGTCTCTCTGCTCACTTCTTTCTATCTCAAACGAGTTTGGCTCAAGACACAATCTGATCTTGTAGATTGAGTCCTGCTTCATTAATATAACTGCTGCTTATCCCACCTCATTAACATCATACAGGCAGGATTTAAAACGTAAAGGAAAATCACATCAGATGACAAAATGGTAGACAATCACACAATACTAAGAATCAAGCCCTAGCCAAATTGATACACATATTTTTAGGTGACACAATTCAATTCATGACAGGGCCTCTGAATTTGTAGCCAGTTGGTTAGAAGTTCAGGTGGTTTAGGAAACCCTAAATTCTTGGTTGGTAGCTGAATACAAATACTCCTTAAACATGCAATGATGTTCAACCTCACTCACAATAAGAAAGATGCAAATAAGATTACCACAAGATACCATCTTTCACTTATCCAAATGACAGAGATCTGAAGCAAGAGAATACATTGTTGACAAGAATACGCATTAGAGTAGGTTAAAAACTGGCTGAAAATTCTTTGACCCCGGCCCCTAGCTAGTCCTCTTAGCCCACTGCCACACTGTGAGAGAAGGGGTTTTCTACCTTCAGCAGCCATCTAACTGCAAGTATATGGGAAACCCCAAAGCAGGAACCACTCAGCCGAGCCCACCAAACACTAAGAGATAATAATAAATTGTTGTTTTAAGTCACTAGGTTTGGGGTGGTAAGATGTATAGCAGTAGATAACAATGATACACCTCTTGAGACTATAATTTGCCAATATTTATCAAAATTTAAGTCAGTCACACTATAACACAGAAATTTCATGTATTTACTATACAAGCACACATTCAAGATAACATGCATACTAAGATGAGCGTTGCAATGTTGTTCACAATAACAAAAGACTGGAAAAAATCTAAGCATCTCTATAGAGGACAGGTTAAACATATCCTCCTACACGAAACAGCAGAACATGCTGCTATCAAAATGAAAGAGGAATCATAGCATATACTAATGTGGAATAATCACCAAGTTATTTGTTAACTGATAACAGTAAGGTACACGGCAGTGTGTATAATATTCTATCATTTGCATAATTAAAAAAGAATATGCATAGGTACAGGTTTGTAATGCACAGATCATCTCTAAAAGATACACAAAGTAGGAAACTACAATTGCCCCCAGAAGGGGATTTGGGTGCCTGAAGGACAACAAGTGGAAGGAAGACTTAATTTTCCCTGTAAACTTTTTCAGTTGTATTACCAGGAACATGTCTATGTTACCTACTCAAGCAAATTTTTAATAACACGCATATAATCTAGCCACACTAGTACAATTCCTTCACTTGAAAGATGAAAAAACGAAACTCAGAGAGCTGAGGTGATTTGTTCAGACCCTCACAGCCAGCCCACCACAGAGCAAGATCTAGAAACAATTTCTAACACGGGGCTCTTTTCCCTGGGTAGAGTCTTTTCTTTGGATAGAATCCCTTGAGTTTATCCCCTTCTCAGCTAGGGAAACTGTCTCTTAGCATCTCCAAGAAGTACCTTTTTAATTGCTTCGCCTATTTTCACTTCCAGACTAAGTCCCACAGGACTAAATATACATACATGCACTGTATTAGTTTCCTATTTCTGCTGAAACAGATTATCACCAACGTAGCTACTTGGAGCAGCACGGATGTATTCTCTTACAGATCTGGAGGTCCAAATTCCAAAAGGAGACTTACAGGGCCAACATCAAGGTGTCAGCAGGGCCAGTTCTTTCTGGAGGCTTTAGAGAAGAATCCGTAAGGGGCTTGTCCAGCTTCTCCATCTGCACGTGGTAGAGCTAGAACCAGAGCTAGGACTCCTAGTTCAGTGCTTTCTCCATTACTGCCTCATACTGGCACTAGGTATGCCTTTGGAAATATAACACCTGTCTGAATTTACACTGATTTGGGTGGTGCAAATGGTTAAGCACTTGCCTACTGACCGAAAGGCTGGTTGTTCTAATCCACCCAGGGGTGGTGCCTCGAAAGAAATGCCTGGCAATCTACTTCCGAAAGATCGCAGCCATTAAAAACACTATGGAGCAGTTCTGCTCTGACATATATGGGATCACTGTGAGTCGGAATCAACTCAAAGGCAACTGGTTTGTTTTTTACTTTAACACTCTGTCTTTAGTAAATCGAGGTAAGTAACATATTCTTCAAAAACAAAGTATTTAATGAAGAGTCAGGGAAATTTTTCTAGGCATCTACTTCATGTACACTAGGAGAGGCCATTAATCAATATTATTATTGATTATAAGTCATAGGATTAATAAAAGTTACGTTTTCCTGACTTTTCACTCTGGGCCAGGCTGTATGCTAAACCCTTTACACATGTATGTCTAATCCTTACAGCCACACAAGGGAGATATCATATCTCCATTTTAAAGATGAGGAACTGGGATTCAAAGAGATTAAAGAACTCGTTTAAGTTCTCATGGCTCCTTAGCAGAGTCTCCATTTAAAGCCAGGTTTTTATGACTGTGAAGCTCTGCTAATTCTTCTGTATCACTTGACTTCCTATGTTCATAGTCATAACCCTAATGATCAGAAAGACTGAATACCAATATCCTTCCAGTATACTACATGTTCCTTGAGGGCAGCAGGTCTTGTCGATTTTCGTGCCTCCGATACCTAGCAAAGTAACCTAAAACCCATATAGGTACCCAATAAATGCTTAATAAAACAATAAATTGTTGAGTATAGAAATATCTAATATTTCAGATGCAGTGGATTTTAAAGGACTTCAGTTTTTCTCAACAGAAATCCTGCAAAAAAAATTTTTTTTTAATCTCTAACAAGCTACAGTTTTCACAAAATATAAGCCTTCCTTTGTTTCCTAAGAGCTGAGCTAATAGCAACTTTCTCACAGTTGGGGAAGGATCATGAGGTCACCCAGTTCCACCCGGGAATGGAATGCCACTTGTTGCTTGTTCAGAGAACTGATCACGCCAACAGCCCTTTGTCTTTGGTAAATCGGAATCTGAAGTCCATCCAGGCTTCTCATTTCAGGCTGCCAACACTGGCAGCATGGCTTCCAGATAACTAACCTAGGTTCTGCTGAGTCAACTCCCGGAGTGAGATAGGGCCCTATTCAGACGGGACCAGTATTTCTTAATCTTTTATTTTTGCAGGGGAGGGGAGTCCTGAAGCCCTTTGAAATGTAAGGGGATTCATGTCGCTCTGAAGCCAGTGTCAATGACCACCTAAGATAAGATCAAAATAACTGAACCAGTTTGCAAAACTAAATATTTTATTTTTCCCCTTCTAAAATATTTTCTCTAGGAACGATTTGACATGGGTAAGGCATGGTTTTAGCTGGCTTATTTAATTTTTGGCACTCCATATGACCCCAAACACAGTTCATTCAGCAGCAGCTTAGTCAAGGCTACTCTTGTCATTCTGCTATTGGCTGTGGGCATATCTGGGGAAAGCTTTGTATTCCCATCAAAAGCTGAAACAAGCTTAAAGTGGAAAGAAATTGTCTAACAACACTACTTACTGTAACGAAAATTGCACAATATAATTTTTAACGTATTTTATGTTTTAGAGTTGTATTGTTAGTGTAATATTGTTCGGTGCCATCGAGTCGGTTCCAACTCATAGTGACTGTATGTACAATAGAATTAAACACTCCTAGTCCTGTGTCATCCTCACAGTCATTGCTATGTTTCAGTCCATTGTTGTAGTCACTATGTCAATCCATTTTGTTGGGCTCTTCCTCTTTTTTGATGACCATCTACTTTACCAAGCCTGATGCCCTTCTCCAGGGACTGGTGCCTCCTGATAACATGTCCAAAGTACATGAGATGAAGTCTCGCCATCCTCATTTCTAAGCAGTATTCTGGCTGTACTTCTTCCAAGACAGAATTGTTTGTTCTGCTGGCAGTCCATGGTATATTCAGTATTCTTCAACAACTCCATTAATTCAAATGCATCAATTCTTCTTTGATCTTCCTTATTCATTGTCCAGCTTTTGAATGCCTATGAAGTGACTGAAAATACCACGGCATGAATCACGCGCACCTTAGTTCTCAAAATGACGTCTTTGTTTTTTAATACTTTAAAGAGGTCTTTTGCAGCAGATTGGCCTGATGCAATGAGTCATTTGATTTCTTGACTGCTGCTTCCATGGGCATTGATTGTGGATCCAAGTAAAATGAAATCCTTGACAACTTCGGTCTTTTCTCTGTTAATCATGATGTTGCTTATTGGTCCAGTTGTGAGGATTTTTGTTCTTTTTATGTTGAGGTGTAACATACTGTAGGCTGTAGGCTTTAGTCTTCATCAGTCCTCTTCGTTCTTCAGCAAGCAAAATTGTCATCTTCATATCGCAGGTTGTTAATGAGTCTTCCTCCAATTCCAATATCATATTGTCACATTCTTCTTCATATCATCCAGCTTCTTGGATTATTTGAAGCATTAGAGTCATATAAAAATTGCACAGAAAGTACAGAGTTCCTATATATTCCTCTCCCCCTGCACAAAATTTCTCCTACTATTTACACCTTATATTAATGTAGTACATTTTTTACAATTGATAAGCCATTATTGATCCAACATTATAACTAAAGTTCATAGTTTAGGGTTCACTCTTTGTGTTTTGCAGTCATACGGATTTTGATAAAAGCATAATGCATGTATCCATCATTATAGTGTAATACAGAATAGTATCACTGTCCCTAAAATGTACTGTGCTCCACCTTATTCACCCTCACCCCCAACTTCTGATGCATAGTGTAATTTTATTTTCACTGACCTAGCTTGACAATATATCAAAAATTTCACAGTTGAAGTTTAATGTGTAAAATTTTAATTATCAAGGGGTTATATGTTCTTACACACATAAAGGTACCAGTATATGTTGAGTTATGGAATGAGTTATGCTCCCAGAGTCAAAACATTGCCTTGACCACCATATTTTCTACCACTTTTGACTGTAATATCTGAGATGACTGAGAGCACAATATGGCCCCAAGCAGTTTCTTGGCAAAACCTGCTCGGAAACTTTTACCTTACAGATAAGGTATGTTTCTCTGTTGTAATACAGCACCTGGTAAAGATTCACAAGTCCAAGGAGGATTGTTCCCTGTCTGGTATTTCTACATCTGAAGTGCAGTGGCAAAGGACTATCAAATGACAAGACTGTGAAGAGAATGTTTTCTCAAACTGTTGTTGAAGCAACTGAGAATACTAAGCTTTGGAGAACTGAAGTAACTTCCTCAACATAACCTAACCACTTGGTATCAGAATTGAGAAAAACTCAATCATGTGACTCCAAATCCTAGTACCACACTGAATCCCACATAATTTCCTTAACCGAATGTATGTGAAAAATACTATTGGTAGTTAATACAGATACTGTGGGAGGCAACATTAGTGTGAATAACACAGAATGTAAATAAAATTTTTTAAATTCCTTAACTATGGAATGTATTCCTATACCTATGTTTGGGTATGGGTGCTGCAAATATTCTGAAAAAAATTAGAAAACTGTCTTGTTCTCCAAACCCAAGATAAGTTATTAGTTATTCCAAGACAAAACTCATATCCCTTTCTCTTCCAATGACTTTTGGAATTTGAATTTCTAAACCACAAAAGGAAAAAAAATCTACTTAGGATAAAAGAACAGATTTAAAGTATTGCCCTAGAAAATCTGAAATATGTGGTTTTTGTTTTCCTATAATGTAATTTTAAGGGTATAACCAGGAAAGGCAATAATGTTAACAGACAAGCTATGAGAACTGAGCAGATGAAAATGTCATGGGAAAGTTAAAGGCAAGATTTATTTTGGGTATGTCTGTATTGTTCTTGCATTCACAGGACGAGACAGGTGATACTTCTAGGACAACATGGCTTGCAATTTCTAGATCAACAAGGAGACTAAAAAGCACTTGGAACTGAAGAGGCTGTTGAATCAATTAATTTGCAATGGTGCTTTCAGATGGAAATGTAATATTCTAGGTTTCTGAAATAATTACATTTTGTGGTCAGTCAAAAATCTTGGAAAGGAAAAGGCATATTAAACATTCTGACAAATATTTTCCTATCTACAGGGTTTTTTAATCACTAAAATGCCTGCCATATGTGATAACAATGGAAAATCTAGTTAAAACTTTCATACAATGTGAGGTTGTGGCTTCTATTAAATAATAAAACACTAAATAATATTCAATCAAAAATAAAAGTAATATATACTTAAAACCAAAAACCAAACCCATTGCCACTGAGTCACTTACTAAAGAAAATTTGAAATTTCAATATACTGAAAGGTAAACAGCAAAAACAAATCATAAATCACCCAAACACAAATAATGATAACATTCTGATGTATTTCCTTCTTCTTCCTATCTTTTTCGCAAACAGAAGAGTTGGGGATTGTATATATATATATATATATATATATATACACACACACACATATACACATATAATCCCTGGATGATGGTAGATACCATATATAGAGAGAGACTAAATACTAAGAATTCTGTGTGAATTTATCATATTTTATTTAACCCTTTATCTGTCATTATAGTCAGATAAAGAACATTTTTAATTTTTGCAAATATAAATAACATTGTTGTATACACTTTCGCACATAGACTCTTTGCTTTATTATTTACTTAGGATATATTCCTAGCAACAATTGTTTCTACCAAGAAGATCACAGGATACAATCATTTAAAAATTTGCTCACTATTACAAACTATATTTCATTGGAAATTTTCAAACATACACAACAATAGTGTGAATGACATAATTAACTCCATCACTCCAGCTTCTACAATTAATATTTTTTCCAAATTTCATTTATTCTGTCACCTTTTTTCTTTTTTGTTAGAGTTTTTAAAGCAAATCTCAGATATCATACATCTATATCATATCATTTCATTATTACTATTAGGTGCCATCCAGTCATTTCTGACTCATAGTGATCCTATGCACAATAGAATGAAACACTGCCCAGTTCTACACCATCTCACCATCATAGCTATGCTTAAGCCCATAGTTGCAGCCACTGTGAATTCATCTCATTGAAGGTCTTCCTCTCTTTCTTTGGCTGTCTACTTTACTAAACATGATGTCCTTCTCCAGGGACTGGTCCTTCCTAATAATATGTCCAAAGTATGTGAGACAAAGTCTCACCATTCTCACTTCTAAGGAGCATTCTACCTGTACTTCTTCCAAGACAGACTTGTTTGTTCTTCTGTCAGTCCATGTATATTCCATATTCTTCACCAAAACCATAATTCGAATGCATCAATTCTTCTTCCACCTTCCTTATTTATTGCCCAGCTTTCACATGCATATGAAGTGATTGAAAATACTATGACTTGGTTCAGGCACACCTTAGTCCTCAAGGTGACATCTTTGCTTTTTAGCACTTTAAATAGGTCTTTTGCAGATTTCCCCAATGCAATAATACCTGGTTTGATTTCTTGAATGCGCTTTTACTAGCATTGATTGTGGATCCAGGTAAAATGAAATCCACAACAACTTCAACAGTTTCTCAGTTTATTGTGATGTTGCTTAGTAGTCCAGTCGTGAGGAGTTTTGTTTTCTTTATGTTGAGGTGTAATCCATACTGAAACCTGTAGTGTTTGATCTTCATCAGTAAGTGCTTCAAGTCCTCTTTGCTCTTAGCAAGCAAAATTGTGTCATTTGCATCTTTCTGGTTGTTAACGAGTCTTCCTCCAGTCCTGACATCACGTTTTTCATCCCATAGTCCATCTTCTTGGATTATTTGCTCGGCGTACAGATTGAGTAAGTATGGTGAAAGGATACAACCCTGACGATGATTTCAACTAAGTCATGTATTTGTAAACTGGATGATGGAAAGTATCAATTTAACATTGTATTTAGAGTTTGTTAGAGACATTTTAAAAGAGACATGTGATAGTTGTATTTTAAAATGTCAATATTTACAATATTCCAGAAATTCCTGTATTTTATTTATTCTAAGCAGACATTTCAACATATCTGAAATTGGAATAAAAAAGAGACAACTTTGACACATCTTTCCCCTTTTAATGGTTTTTCTCCATAAAAAATTCTTTCTTAGTATTTCGTACGTATTTTATTTTGTACATAAGTAAAATATAAATTGTAATTAGAGAAAATGTAGTATTTTGAACTAAAGATGCCTGTGGCAATTCTGTCTCCACAATTCTGAAATGCAAAAAGTCTGAACGGTAAATGCTTTTCTGTGATTTTGGAATAAGCTCAGTGGGCAACAAAACCTGCCTGAGATGAGGTGAGATTATTTATGGTCTTTATTTCAATTAGTGTAAATATTAATACATTTCATTGTAAAAATATTATTATGTTTGATTAGAGGGTACCGCCTTAGACCATGATGGGGGTATTACATAACAAATGGTAAAAGGCAGCATGTATTTATTTTTTTTTAAGGCTGGAGCATATGGGGCTTGTAGAGTTTCGGATAGAGCTTGTGGACCTGTACTAGTATATTTTACTTTATCTAGCTGCAGAAAACTCACGTTCTGTATTTTTTTTAATCCATTTATTGCATTACTCATTTTACAGTTGGTAGTCTGCTCTCTGTTGGGTTAATGAAATGGAATACAGTATAAAGCAAAACATAATCATATGGCTGAGGGCCACAGCAGCAGAGAGAACTATGTTATAATTAAAAATACCACGATCTTTAAATAGAACTCTGCTAACACATGACAAATTTTTCTCTAGAATTAAACTTGCTTTGTCCAAAATAAAATCAAATGCTAAAAGCTTGCATTTGTTATTACAGCCTTTTAAATTTGGAAAGAACTGATTGATGAAATAACTAAAAGAACTGTGCACTGGAAAGTTGAATCATTTGGGTCACCCCCCAAACTCTCCCTGACTTCATATCTTTTATACTCCCCAACCCCCACAGCTACTGCCCCAAAGAGTATAAATGGAATGTTTACAGCTAAAGTAACAAAGAAGCATAGGACCCATTCTACAGGAATTTTCTAAAATAGAAACAATATGCATTCCTCATTTTTGCAAATGTTATACCTGTATAGTCTGAAAAAGTCTCGATTGTTTGATTTAATCTCTAACAGCCCATAAGAGCCAAAACTACAGCAAATGTTAAAATTAAAATCACAGCAGTAAGCAAATGAATAATAGAAGGATTATTTTTAAATGGTTTAACAATCAGTTTAACACTGCAAATAAACAAATTTAAAAATAAATGTTTAAAGCAGAACATTGGGCTAGAGAAAAAGGAGAGGGGAAATTACCTTCCCTTCTTCCTAGTCCTATGCCTATTCACTATTGCAACAGTTCTGAAAGAGAAAATTCATTGTAATAAAATAATAAGCAAACCCCTGCCAGTCAAAGAAAAAAGATAAAACCATTTAGTTTTACATTTTTTATTGCTCCCCCAAAAATCTGGGAGAAGCAGAGGATAAACAAGTACTAAGCCAATGACCAAAGGCATAACCAAGCTACCTTTGGCAGTGGCGATACCCTCAGTCACCTTTCTTTTTTGATTTATCTTCAGAAGACAAGACACAGCAAGGGATGGCCAGCCCAGTGCTCACTATCTCTCCAGTCGTGTCCGAAAACATACATTCTGAGGAAGGTTGTCTAGAGAGTCAGCCCTGGGACTTCCATCAGTAGCAAAAGGAAGTATTGGCATAAGGCCATCTTGATTGGCATAATGTCATCTTTACAGGAATGTCTCACAACTCCTAGAGCTTTATGCTTAAATGAATAAATTACAATATCATATTGTGTCATATGATTACACGTGTGTATATGAGATGAAGTCTCACCATCCCCCTTCTAAGGAGCATTCTGGCTGTATTTCTTCCAAGACGGATTTGTTTGTTCTTCTGGCAGCACATGGTATAGTCAATGTTCTTTGCCAACACCATAATTCAAAAGCATCAATTCTTCTTTGGTCTTCTTTATCCGCTGTCCAGCTTTTGCAACTGAAAATACCATGGCTTGGGTCAGGCCCACCTTAGGCATGTTATCAGGAGGGACCAGCCCCTGGAGAAGGACATCATGCTTGGTAAAGTACAGGGTCAGCAAAAAAGAAGAAGACTCTCAATGGAACTGATTGACACAGTGGCAGCAACAATGGGCTCAAACATAGCAACAATTGTGAGGATGGTGCAGGACTGGGCAGTGTTTCATTCTGTTGTATGTAGGGTTGCTATGAGTCAGAACTGACTGGACAACACCTAACAACAACATTGTGTTATATACATATACATTATATCACATCCCACTCACAACAGCTTTCTGAGGTAGGTAAATGAAGATTTTGTTTTCTCCTTTGATTTTAAGAGATAAGAAAACAGAGGAACTAAGAGATGAAGTAACGTGTCTAAGCATACACATCTTTTTAGTGGCACAAATGGGTGGAAGTAGAACCTATGTTATCAGAGCACCGTGGACTGTAGATCCAGACTGTGAAGCTTGGAATCGAAGACTACCTCTTCTGAACTGTGTAATCTTGGGTAAGTGGTTTAGCCTCCCGGTGCTGTAAATAGGGACTTTGAATGGGTTGCTTGGGGAATTAAATGTGTTAATACATGTAAAGCACTTGAACTGTAGTCTAGTGCTTGCTCTTATTCACTCCCCTGTGTAATAGCACTTTCTAATCTCCTGATTTTGTTTTTAAGAGAAAGGAAAAGTCAACATTTATTCTCCTAGTTGATACTGCTTATCTAATCTTCCTTAAACTAATATGGCAGCAACATTCTACAGGAGGGGAATAATCGGGGAAAGCGGCTGACCCGTGAAGGTACTAAATGTAGAGGGCAAAAAGGTAGTCACTCACCAGTGATAACTTATCAGAGGTCGAAAAGCCACGTGCTCTCAGAATGTAAATGGCCAGCCTGATAGTTCTGTGATTGTTCTGACCACATTTGCCCAACCTGTTGCCCTCAAGTCAATTCCAACTCACAATACCATAGGACAGAGTAGAACTGCCCCCATAGGGTTCTCAAGAAGTGGCTGGTGGATTCAAACTGCCAGCCTTTGTTTAGCAGCTGTAGCTCTTAACCACTGCGCCACCAGGGTTTCCTGCACCCTCCCAGTCCGCTTAAACTGTTATCTATTGCTCTTGTTAAACTATTTCTTACATTCACCCCTTCTGCCTAGATATAACTCATGAAGTGGGTCCTCTCCTACTTCATTCATGTCCAGTGACTGATGCGATGGTTTAGTGCTCAACTACTAGCTAAAGGTGTCTCGGAAAACTGACCCAACAGCCTGCTTCCAAAAGGACACAACCTTGAAAACCTCATGGAGTGCAGTTCTACTCTGCGCACATGGGGTTGCCACGAGTTGGAATTGACTCAATAACAACTAAAAACAACGGCAATTAGAAATAAAACACATTTTAGAGTTGTTACGGGGTTCGTTGTTGTTGTTAGGTGCTGTCATGATAACAGAGAAAATATTGAGGTTGTCGAGGATTTCATTTTATTTGGATCCACAATCAATACCCATGGAAGTAGCAGTCAAGAAATCAAATGACGTATCATACTGGGCAAATCTACTGCAAAAGGCCTCTCAAAAGTGTTAAAAGGCAAAGATGTTAATGAGGCTTAAATGGATTAGTATGTATGGAGCCCTTTAAAGTGTCTGGTGAATACTACATAGGTGTTAGTTACTATCAGACGCCCTCTTCCTTACTCTCACCCACCGACCCCTTGGATTCAGACCAGGTACACACTCTGCATCCTTGTTTACAACTGTTTTCACCATATTAATATAACATCTAAAGGGCATTTTGGACCCACTGATCTCATTCCCAAATTATCCTAGGTCTCCTGAAAGGCTGATCTGAAGCAGGCTTGGAGAGACTGTTGCCTCTGCCATCTCTGGCCCTGGGTAAGGGATATTTGAGGTATTTGGAAGTGGTTCCAAGTTCTTGACGTAAACCCAGTCTGCGTTCCAGGGGAAAAGGCCTCTTCTAACTTCTCTGAGGAGTGAAGAGGACTTGTTGAGGGCTTTGAGGAAGAGGGATTGTAAGCCTTCCTTCCTCTGCCTTCCCATCCCACCCTAGTCCTGCATGCACCCATTACCAACCACATTCTTAAGTTTTCATTTGAATCATTTCATTTCTGATCTAGCTTAGCTAGCCATTAAGCTCTGTCTTATTTGCACAATTATGATGTTGATTTTTTTTTTCTAAAAATATAAGGGAAATCTGGTTCTTAACATTTTCCTTTAAATAATTTTTTTCCAGCTGGTGTTTCTGTGTCTATACTTCCAGATCTAATTAGTTTTTCTTAAGACACTCTGTGTAAGTAAGACCACATCACATCCTCAAGCTCATTGAGTTCCAAACTGTTTGGTTCCAGGTAAAGAACTTGTTTTTCTGGTACAGAACCATTTACCTTAAATGAACTCCCCTCTTAACGTAGTGGGCGCCCTGATTTTAATATCATCTGTGAAAGCTGTGGCACCTACTGAAACTCAGCATGGCGGATAAAAAACACAGCAAAAAATTCAGAATGGAATTTACCAGCTTTAGATGTTTAAATTAGTAAGTCCCATATTTTATGCCTCAATGTTCAACAGGAGGAAATATGGTTAAATAAAAAAAAAGATATAACTGTATACTATCGGGCAACCATTTAAAATAATATTTCAAAGAATATTTAATGAGAGCAGAGTTTTACCTTTTTTTTAAGAGTTTAAATAGTTCATTCTTTTTTTTAATAGTATTTTATTGTGTTTTTGGTGAAAGTTTACACAGCAAGTTAGGTTCCCATTTAACAATTTCTATACATATTGTTCAGAGCCCTAGTGGTGTAGTGGTTAAGTGCTAAGGCTGTTAACCAAAAGGTTGGCAGTTCATATGCACCATCCGCTCCTTGGAAACCCTATAGGGGCAGTTCTAGTTTATTTTATAGGGTTGCTGTGAGCCGGAATCAACTGGACGACAATGAGTTTTTTGGTATACGTATTGTTCAGTGACATTGGTTACATTTTTTTTTTTACAATGTGTCAACATTTTCATTATTTCCCGTCTGGTTGTTCAATTTCCACTAATCTAGCTAAGAGCAGGATTTCAAAAATGTCAGTGTATGTATGCATATTATATTTATTTGGGTATACATACACATGTATATTATAAAAGGGAATATAAAAAATATTAACTGTGGTTTCATTTAGTGGTAAGGTTCTTATAACTCTTATTATTTCCTTTTTACAGAAATATATTTATCCTTTTTATAAATTTCTTGTAATGACCAGCTACTACTTCTAAAGCGGAAATTCAATTTTTTTTTTTTTTTAAGGGAGAGGGTTATTATCTTAAACACTTTTGGAAATCATTTAGATATAAATGCTTTTAAAATATCCCAGATATTTAATAAACCCAAAATACCTATTCCTTATGCCAAAAGCCCCAAACCAAACCCATTGCCATCAAGTCAATTCCGACTCGTAGTACCCTATAAGACAGAGAAGAACTGCCCCATGGGGTTTCCAAACAGCGGCTGGTGGATTCAAAGTGCCGATCTTCTGGTTAGTAGCCAGAGCTCTTAACTACTGCACCACCAGGGCTCCTATTCCTAATAATGTTAATTAAAAAAAAAAAAAAATCACTAAACTGCAGGTATCTGGAATATCCTGTTTTTCCTCTTTTAATTGTTGCCCATGTCTTTGGGTATAATAAGAAACTTATACTTTTTAAATTCTATTCATTTTAGCTTATGCTAAAATGAGTTAAATATAATGATGATACAGAGTCATAGAGCTGGAAACATTAGAGACCATCTGCTTGGAAGGCCCATCCAAGAGGGATTATTTCCACAACATGCTAAAGGCTGGTTGTTCAGCTCTGCCTTAAAACTACCTCAGAAATCAGGGAGCTCACCCCTTTTTAAGGCACCCCATTTGAATGCTGACCAGTGCTAGTTATTTCCCCTAACATTATTTCTATTATTACAGCTTCTCCTGTTGCTGCTATTATTACTAATTCTATTATATTTGCATAGAACTTTTTTTTTTTATCTCATGTAATCTTTTTGAAAATCCTTTGACGTAGGGAGGCCAAATATTTTTATTCCCATTTTATGAGGAAACAGAATCTGAGAGGTTAATAAATTTGTCTAAGACCACACAGTTAGCAAATGCTAGCCAACAACTGAAATAATATCCCCCAGCCATTTCCTTCCACATTAGTTATGCTGCTGTTTATTAGAAGTTTTCTTGTTCCTGAACTAAAAAAACTTGTTATGCTCCCTGACATTAATGTGAATCATTCTCCCCCACTTTCCCCTTACTAGAAAACTCCATTACTATGTTTTAGATCCAACTCCTTTGACTTTGATATAGCCTTTTAGAAGGAGCTTAATTAACCAAATTGTTCAGGAGGTTAAGAAGAAACCAACATGATACTATGATGTATCTGTTTGGGTTGAGTTTAGCTCATAGTGAGAGAAACCCAAAATAACAGTGGCTTAATTTACTCCTCATGCATGGAAAGAAATGTGGAGATAAGTGATCAAAGGTTGGTAGCATTGCTTTACAAACTATTGCACTATCTTTACTGCACCTGTGATACTAAGAGTAATTAGTTGAGTAGACTCTAAATCTGGAAAAGAATTTGTATCCAGGATCTAAAATAATCCTTGCAACTTAATAAGAACAAAGCAAATAATCCAGTAAAACAATGGGCAAAATATGAGAACAGGCACTTCACCAATGAAGATATATGAATTTCAAATAAGCACAAAAAAAGATGCTCGTGGAGACATGGGGCCAAGATGGCGGACTAGGTAGATGCTACCTCGGATCCCTCTTGCAACAAAGACTCGGAAAAACAAGTGAATCGATCACATACATAACAATCTACGAACCCTGAACAACAAACACAGATTTAGAGACAGAGAACGAACAAATACGGGGAAGCAGTGACTGTTTTCGGAGCCTGGAGTCAGCGTCCCAGTCAGGTAACCTTGGCGCCGGGCTTAGGTCTGGGCCCAGGGCAGCTGAACTCAAAAATCTTGTGACGGCGCAAACAAGGGGCACAGCCCTACCCCCCTGAACTGACCCTGGGAGGGGGCCCAGCCGGTCCGCGCGGGCAGCGTGACTATGCGGCTGGCGGGATGAGAAGCCCCGGGGAGGCAGTGACTGATTTTGGAGCCAGGAGTGCAGCGTCCCAGCCGGGGAACCTTGACGCTGGGCTTTGGATTGGCAGCAGAGGATCTGACCGCGGCTTCAGCGGACCAGACCCCCAGGGGCAATCTCCACACAGCCAGCACACATAGGCGACACACCTCTTGGGAATCTCAGATAAAATAGTCATTCCAAGCAAGATAAGCAACTTTGGCTATATTCCAAGGTGTTACTCTCCTATCTCTCTGAACCCTTCCCCACCCTTCCCAGGTGGCTTCATTAACATTGGAATTTCCTGAGCCAGAGGGAGAACGGCTCAGGCTCTGCGGCAGCTTTGCTTCCCCCACCCCTTTTTTTTTTTTGGTCTTCCTAACCCATTCTTCTGGCCTGAGAGAAAGAACCACAAAAAACCCAGGGACCCAAAATCCATCCCTAATTGGACTAAAAACACAGAACCAGCTACAGCCAAGCATATATGATCCAAATCTCGGACTTTCATCCTTACAGGGAACAAGGTGGCGGTTATAATCCAAAGGCAGTTCCGATAGGGATCTGACTGCATTTTTTTTTTTTAGCAGATTTTCTGGAAAAACAAGTTTCCCAGGTCTGATATCTCTGTATATTCAACAGAGCCCAAACTGACCCACAACAGGGAACTGAGGACTGAAGCTCCCCCCAGACCACCTAGCCTCTTGCCTTAGGGGTATAAGGAGGGTGACACCTACCAATCAGTAGAGGTACTTGCATTGGGGGCCTAAGGTACAGCTGCAGTGCCCTCCCACCAAGGTGCTATAGGAAAAGAGACACACCCACCTCACTGACACTTGGGGGAAGCCTGTCAGCATCCTCCCCCCCCCGGAGGGTGAACCCCAGCTGCTAATAGAATCTGGTGCACACAACTATCACCACTACTTCTTGAGGTGTATAGGTGTTAGGGTGCAGCACACACTTGATGACCCAAAATCAGATTCTACTCAAGAATAGTGAATAGACTCAGGCATATGTATCGGGCAACAGCCCAAACCAGCTGGTAATAGGTCATAAGTAAGTCAAGGGCTACAACAAACAAGACAGCACAATCTAGGAGCCCATCCATGTATATTGAAAGAAAAACAAGATAAGACTCAGTGAGCAATTACAGAATAAACCACTATTTTTTATATCTTAGTGATGGCTCGGAGACAGCAGTCCATATCAAACCACATAAAAAAGCAGACCATGACAGCTTCTACAACCCCCCAAACAAAAGAATCAAAATCTTTCCCAAATGAAGATAAAATCCTGGAATTATCAGATACAGAATATAAAAAACTAATTTACAGAATGCTTCAAGACATCAGAAACGAAATAAGGCAAACTGCAGAAAAAGCCAAGGAACACACTGCTAAAACAGTTGAAGAACTCAAAAAGATTATTCAAGAACACAGTGGAAAAATTAATAAGTTGCAAGAATCCATAGAGAGACAGCATGTAGAAATCCAAAAGATTAACAATAAAATTACAGAATTAGACAACGCAATAGGAAGTCAGAGGAGCAGACTCGAGCAATTAGAATGCAGATTGGGAAATCTGGAGGACCAGGGAATTAACACCAACATAGCTGAAAAAAAATCAGATAAAAGAATTAAAAAAAATGAAGAAACCCTAAGAATCATGTGGGACTCTATCAAGAAGGATAACTTGTGTGTGATTGGAGTCCCAGAACAGGGAGGGAGGACAGAAAACACAGAGAAAATACTTGAAGAGCTCCTGACAGAAAACTTCTCTGACATCATGAAAGACGAAAGGATATCTATCCAAGATGCTCATCGAACCCTATTTAAGATTGATCCAAAAAGAAAAACACCAAGACATATTATCATCAAACTTGCCAAAACCAAAGATAAAGAGAAAATTTTAAAAGCAGCCAGGGAGAAAAGAAAGGTCTCCTTCAAGGGAGGATCAATAAGAATAAGTTCAGACTACTCAGCAGAAACCATGCAGGCAAGAAGGCAATGGGATGACATATACAGAGCACTGAAGGGGAAAAACTGCCAGCCAAAGATCACATATCCAGCAAAACTCTCTCTGAAATATGAAGGCGAAATTAAGATATTTACAGATAAACACCAGTTTAGAGAATTTGCAAAAACCAAACCAAAGCTACAAGAAATACTAAAGGATATTGTTTGGTCAGAAAACCAATAATATCAGATACCAGCACAACGCAAGGTCACAAAACAGAACATCCTGATATCAACTCAAATAGGGAAAGCACAAAAACAAATTAAGATTAATTAAAAAAAAAATGCTCATAACAGGGAATCATTGAAGTCAATATGTAAAAGATCACAATGATCAAAAAGAGGGACTAAATACAGGTGGCATAGAACTGCCGTATGGAGAGTGATACAAGGCAATATAGAACAATACAAGTTAGGTTTTTACTTAGAAAAATAGGGGTAAATATTAAGGTAACCACAAAGAGGTATAACAACTCCATAACTCAAGATAAAAGCCAAGAAAAACGTAACGACTCAACAAATGAGGATCTCACGACTTACTAAGAAAAACTTCTCAGCACAAAAAAGTAAGTGGAAAAATGAAATTGTCAACAACACACATAAAAAGGCATCAAAATGACACTAAACACTTATTTATCTATAATTACACTGAATGTAAATGGACTAAATGCACCAATAAAGAGACAGGGAGTCTTGGACTGGATAAAGAAACACAATCCGTCTATATGCTGTCTACAAGAGACACACCTTAGACTTAGAGACACAAACAAACTAAAACTCAAAGGACGGAAAAAAATATATCAAGCAAACAATAAGCAAAAAAGAGCAGGAGTAGCAATATTAATTTCTGGCAAAATAGACTTTAGACTTAAATCCACCACAAAGGATACAGAAGGACACTACATAATGATAAAAGGGACAATTGATCAGGAAGACATAACCATATTAAATATTTATGCACCCAATGACAGGGCTGCAAGATACATAAATCAAATTTTAACACAACTGAAAAGTGAGATAGACACCTCCACAATTATAGAATGAGACTTCAACACACCACTTTTGGAGAAGGACAGGAAATCCAGTAAGAAGCTCAATAGAGACACAGAAGACCTAATTACAACAATCAACCAACTTGACCTCGTTGACTTATACAGAACTCTCCACCCAACTGCTGCAAAGTATACTTTTTTCCTAGCGCACATGGAACATTCTCTAGAATAGACCACATATTAGGTCATAAAACAAAACTTTGCAGAATCCAAAACATCGAAATATTACAAAGCATCTTCTCAGACCACAAGGCAATAAAACTAGAACTCAATAACAGAAAAACTAGGGAAAAGAAATCAAATACTTGGAAACTGAACAATACCCTCCTGAAAAAAGACTGGCTTATAGAAGACATCAAGGAGGGAATAAGGAAATTCATAGAATGCAACGAGAATGAAAATACTTCCTATCAAAACCTCTGGGACACAGCAAAAGCAGTGCTCAGAGGCCAATTTATATCGATAAATGCACACATACATAAAGAAGAAAGAGCCAAAATCAGAGAACTGTCCCTACAACTTGAACAAATAGAAAGTGAGCAACAAAAGAATCCATCAGGCACCAGAAGAAAACAAATAATAAAAATTAGAGCTGAACTAAATGAAGTAGAGAACAGAAAAACAATTGAAAGAATTAACAAAGCCAAAAGCTGGTTCTTTGAAAAAATTAACAAAATTGATAAACCATTGGCTAGACTGACTAAAGAAATACAGGAAAGGAAACAAATAACCAGATAAGAAACGAGAAGGGCCACATCACAACAGACCCAACAGAAATTTAAAGAATCATATCAGATTATTATGAAAAATTGTACTCTAACAAATTTGCAAACCTAGAAGAAATGGATGAATTCCTGGAAAAACACTACCTACATAAACTAACACATTCAGAAGTAGAACAACTAAGTAGACCCATAACAAAAAAAGAGATTGAAACGGTAATCAAAAAACTCCCAACAAAAAAAAGCTCTGGCCCAGACGGCTTCACTGCAGAGTTCTACCAAACTTTCAGAGAAGAGATAACACCACTACTACTAAAGGTATTTCAAAGCATAGAAAATGACGGAATACTACCCAACTCATTCTCTGAAGCCAGCATCTCCCTGATACCAAAACCAGGTAAAGACATTACAAAAAAAGAAAATTACAGACCTATATCCCTCATGAACATAGATGCAAAACTCCTCAACAAAATTCTAGCCGATAGAATTCAACAACATATCAAAAAAATAATTCACCCCGACCAAGTGGGATTTATACCAGGTATGCAAGGCTGGTTTAATATTAGAAAAACCATTAATGTAATCCACCATATAAATAAAACAAAAGACAAAAACCACATGATCTTATCAATTGATGCAGAAAAGGCATTTGACAAAGTCCAACACCCATTTATGATAAAAACTCTCACCAAAATAGGAATTGAAGGAAAATTCCTCAACATAATAAAGGGCATCTATGCAAAGCCAACAGCCAGCATCTCTCTAAATGGAGAGAACCTGAAAGCATTTCCCTTGAGAACGGGAACCAGACAAGGATGCCCTTTATCACCGCTCTTATTCAACATTGTGCTAGAAGTCCTAGCCAGAGCAATTAGGCTAGACAAAGAAATAAAGGGCATCCGGATTGGCAAAGAGGAAGTAAAATTATCTCTATTTGCAGATGACATGATCTTATACACAGAAAACCCCAAGGAATCCTCCAGAAAACTACTGAAACTAATAGAAGAGTTTGGCAGAGTCTCAGGTTATAAGATAAACATACAAAAATCACTTGGAATCCTCTACATCAACAAAAAGAACATCGAAGGGGAAATAAACAAATCAATACCATTCACAGTAGCCCCCAAGAAGATAAAATACTTAGGAACAAATCTTACCAAGGATGTAAAAGACCTATACAAAGAAAACTACAAAGCTCTACTACAAGAAATTAAAAAGGACATACTTAAGTGGAAAAACATACCTTGCTCATGGATAGGAAGACTTAACATAGTAAAAATGTCTATTCTACCAAAAGCCATCTCTACATACAATGCACTTCTGATCCAAATTCCAATGTAATTTTTTAAGGTGATAGAGAAAGAAATCACCAACTTCATATGGAAGGGAAAGAAGCCTCGGATAAGCGAAGCATTACTGGAAAAGAAGAAGAAAGTGGGAGGCCTCACTCTACCTGATTTCAGAACCTATTATACAGCCACAGTAGTCAAAACAGCCTGGTACTGATACAACAACAGACACATAGACCAGTGGAACAGAATTGAGAACCCAGAGATAAATCCATCCACATATGAGCAGCTGATATTTGACAAAGGCCCAGTGTCAGTTAATTGGGGAAAAGATAGTCTTTTTAACAAATGGTGCTGGCATAACTGGATATCCATTTGCAAAAAAACGAAACAGGACCCATACCTCACACCATGCACAAAAACTAACTCCAAGTGGATCAAAGACCTAAACATAAAGACTAAAACGATAAAGATCATGGAAGAAAAAATAGGGACAACCCTAGGAGCCCTAATACAAGGCATAAACAGAATACAAAACATTACCAAAAATGACAAAGAGAAACCAGATAACTGGGAGCTCCTAAAAATCAAACACCTATGCTCATCTAAAGACTTCACCAAAAGAGTAAAAAGACCACCTACAGACTGGGAAAGAATTTTCAGCTATGACATCTCCGACCAGCGCCTGATCTCTAAAATCTACATGATTCTGTCAAAACTCAACCACAAAAAGACAAACAACCCAATAAAGAAGTGGGCAAAGGATATGAACACACACTTCACTAAAGAAGATATTCAGGCAGCTAAAAGATACATGAGAAAATGCTCTCGATCATTAGCCATTAGAGAAATGCAAATTAAAACCACGATGAGATTCCATCTCACTCCAACGAGGCTGGCATTAATCCAAAAAACACAAACTAATAAATGTTGGAGAGGCTGTGGAGAGATTGGAACTCTTATACACTGCTGGTGGGAATGTAAAATGGTACAACCACTTTGGAAATCTACCTGGCATTATCTTAAACAGTTAGAAATAGAACTACCATAAAACCCAGAAATCCCACTCCTCGGAATATACCCTAGAGATACAAGAGCCTTCACACAAACAGATATATGCACATCCATATTTATTGCAGCTCTGTTTACAATAGCAAAAAGCTGGAAGCAACCAAGGTGTCCGTCAACGGATGAATGGTTAAATAAATTGTGGTATATTCACACAATGGAATACTAGGCATCGATAAAGAACAGTGAGAAATCTGTGAAACATTTCATAACATGGAGGAACCTGGAAGGCATTATGCTGAGCGAAATTAGCCAGAGGCAAAAGGACAAATATTGTATAAGACCACTATTATAAGATCTTGAGAAATAGTATAAACTGAGAAGAACACATACTTTTGTGGTTACGAGGTGGGGAGGGAGGGAGGGAGGGAGAGGGTTTTTTACTGATTAATTAGTAGATAAGAACTGCTTTAGGTGAAGGGAAGGACAATACTCAATACATGGAAGGTCAGCTCAACTGGACTGGACCAAAAGCAAAGAAGTTTCCGGGATAAAATGAATGCTTCAAAGGTCAGCGGAGCAAGGGCAGGGGTTTGGAGACCATGGTTTAAGGGGACTTCTAAGTCAATTCGCAAAATAATTCTATTATGAAAACATTCTGCATCCCACTTGGAAATGTGGTGTCTGGGGTCTTAAATGCTAACAAGCAGCCATTTAAGATGCATCAATTGGTCTCAATCCACCTGGATCAAAGGAGAATGAAGAACACCAAGGTCACACAATAACTAAGAACCCAAGAGACAGACAGGGCCACATGAACCAGAGACCTACATCATCCTGAGACCAGAAGAACTAGATGGTGCCTGGCCACAATCGATGACTGCCCTGACAGGGAGCACAACAGAGAACCCCTGAGGGAGCAGGAGATCAGTGGGATGCAGACCCCAAATTTTCATAAAAAGACCATACTTAATGGTCTGACTGAGACTAGAGGAATCCCAGCGGTCATGGTCCCCAAACCTTCTGTTGGCACAGGACAGGAACCATTCCCGAAGACAACTCATCGGACATGAAAGGACTGGACAGTGGGTAGGAGAGAGATGCTGATGAAGAGTGAGCTAATTATATCAGGTGGACACTTGAGAGTGTGTTGGCATCTCCTGTCTGGAGGGGGGATGGGAGGATAGAGTGAGTTGGAAGCTGGCAAAATTGTCACGAAAGGAGAGACTGGAAGGGCTGACTCATTAGGGGGAGAGCAAGTGGGAGAACGGAGTAAGATGTATATAAACTTATATGCGACAGTCTGACTTGATTTGTAAACGTTCCCTTGAAGCTGAATAAAAGTTAAAAAAAAAAAAAAAAGATGCTCGACAGCATTAGTCATTCATGAAAAACAAGTAAACCATGAGAAATCATTACACACAACTACAATGGCTAAAATTAAAAAGACTGATATCACCAAGTGTTGGTGAGGACATTGAGCAAATGGAACACTCATACATTGCTAGCAAGGGATGAAAACTGGTATAACTGCTTTGGAAAACTGGTTGAAAGGTAAGCGTATTCTCATGATATGACTTGGCAATCTTATTCCTAGATATTTACACAAATGAAATGAAAACATGCACCTACATAAAAACTTGTATGTAAATGTTATAGTAGTTTTATTTTTTGTTTTTATTCATAATAGCTCCAAACTGGAAACAACCCAAATGTCCATTAATTGGTGAATAGATTGTAATACACTCATATAATGGAATTCAATTCAGTAATAAAGAGGAGGGCATTCCAGAGAAAGAGAACAACTGGAAGAAAGGCTCAAGACAAGAAATAGCTTGTTGTATCAATGTAACTACTAGGTTTGAGAGTTGCTGGAAGGTTAAGCAGGAACCCTGGTGGCACAGGCATTAAAGCACCCAACTGCTAACCAAAAAGTCGGCAGTTGAAACCCACCAGCCACTCCATGGAAGAAAGATGTGGCAGTCTGCTTCTATAAAGATTTCAGCCTTGGAAACTGTCTTAGGCTGGGTTCTCCAGAGAAGAAAAACCAGTAAAGCATATAAATAGAGAGAGATTTATATCAAAGAAACAGCTCATGCTATTGTAGAGGTTAGAACGTCCTAAGTCCGTGGATTAGGTTAGAGGCTTCTCCTGATTCATGTAGCCACAGGGGCTGGTGAACCCAAGATGGGCGGGTCAGAAAGCAGGGCTCCCCTCGCAGGCGGTGAAGATTCACAAATCCCAAGATCAGCAGATAAGCTGATAGCTCAAGTTCCAAGAACTAGAGGTTAGACAAACAGGAGGCAGCTGCAGGATCCACAGAGAGCAAAAAGCTAGAACATCTGTTTATATTCAGATGTAGGCCATGTCCACGAGGAAACTCCCTTTCAACTGATTGGCTACTCACAGCAGATTGCATCATGGGAGAGTTCACATATAAACACTGAGAATGGTGGCCCAGCCAAGTTAACACAGAATCTTAACCATCACAGAGACCTTGCATGGTAGTTCTATTCTGTCCTGTCTGGTTGCTATGAGTTGGAAACAACTCGATAGCAACAGGTTTTTTACAGAAGGTTAATTTTAAGCAGGCAAGGAGTTGTAAAAATAGAACACATGCCTTGTAGGCAATGCCAAAACTTAAAATTTATATTCTGATAAAGGGGTTAATGTGTTATTGGATTTGGGCAAGTTACGGCACTAGATAAAATAAACAGAAAAGAAAGTATTGGAGCATGATTGACATGCAGTCCAGGGATCCTAACCTGTATGGGTAGGCTAGGGAATCAAAGACCTGGAACAGAACAGTGGCATCCATTCGAATTTTCCAGTGGATATGATTTAAATCACCCATGCATCTGTCAGTTTGTCATACTGTGGGGGCTTGCATGTTGCTGTGACACTGGAAGCTATGCCACTGGTATTCAAATACCGGCAGGGTCACCCATGGCGGATAGGTTTCAGCTGAGCTTTCAGGCTGAGACAGACTAGGAAGGAGGACCTGGCAGTCTACTTCTGAAAAGATTTAACCAGTGAAAACCTTATGAATAGCAGCAGAACATTGTTTGATATAGTGCCAGAAGATGAGCCCCTCAGGTTGGAAGGCACTCAAAAGACAGCTGGGGGAGAGCTGCCTCCTCAAAGTAGAGTCGACCTTAATGACATGGATGGATTCAAGCTTTTGGGACCTTCATTTGCTGATGTGCTACAACTCAAAATGAGATGAAACAGCTGCAAACATCCATTGGGCTTAAGCATAACAATGATTGTGGGGATGATGCAGGACGGGGCAGTGTTTCATTCTGTAGTACATATGGTCGCTATGAGTCAGAACTGACTCAATGGCACCTAACAACAACAATGATTTAAATATGTAGGCTAGATGAGTCCCACATGTGAGTGTCTAGTAATTTCTGTGTGCTTGCATTAGATGTTCGGTTCTCTTTCAGCGTTCAAGTTTACATGTTATTAAAGTCAGAGAAGTAATGATGTACTAATACTGTCAGAAATATGCTTTTTCAAGTAATCAAGAGATTTTGTGGAATTAATGCTAATTTTTACTAGAAATATTTGGTAGAATTCACCAGTGAAAACATCTGGGCCTGGATATTTCTTCTGGGGGAGTTTTTAAATTCCAAATTCAATTTCCTTACTAGTTACAGGCTACTCAGATTACCTATTTTGTATTGGGTGAATTGGGTTTTTTTTTTTCCCTCCGAGGAATTAGTCCATTTCATCTCGGGCGTCAAATTTACGTGTATAGGGTTGCTCGTAGTATTCCCTTATTATCCTTTTGCTGTCTGCAAATCTTTAGTGACACCCCATTTCATTCCAGATAATAGTAATTTGTGTTTTCTGTGTCAGTCTTGCTAGAACCCATTGCCATCAAGTTGATTCTGACTCATAGTGACTCTATAGGACAGAGTAAAACTGTCCCATAAGGTTTCCAAGGAGCAGCTGGTGCACTCAAACTGCCAACATTTTGGATAGCAGCTGAGCTGTTAACCACTGGCCACCAGGGCTCCTTTGGAGAGAATTGAAGGAAATAGTTAGATTTTTAAAAACAGAACAGTCTCGGTAGGGGTTTGTTAATTTTACTGATTTTTGGAAGGCTGTTTTAGTTATCTAGTGCTGCTATAGCAGAAATATATAACAGAAATACCACAAGTGGATGGCTTTAACAAAGATAAATTTCTTTTCTCACAGTAAAGTAAGCTAAAAGTCCAAATTCAAGGTGTCAGCTCCAGGGAAAGGCTTTCTCTCTCTGTCAGCTCTGGAGGAAGGTCTTTTTCATCAATCTTCCCCTGGACTAGGAGCTTCTGTGCACAGGAACTCTGGATCTAAAGGACACACTCTGCTCCTGGTGCTTCTTTCTTTGTGGTATGAGGTCCCCAACTCTCTGCTTGTTTCTCTTTCCTTTTATCTCTTGAAGATAAAAGGTGGTATAGGCCATGCCCCAGGGAAACTCCTTCCACGCTGGATCAGGGAGGTGA
Organism: Elephas maximus indicus; assembly: GCF_024166365.1. NCBI lineage: Eukaryota > Metazoa > Chordata > Mammalia > Proboscidea > Elephantidae > Elephas > Elephas maximus. The sequence continues at coordinate 52,005,891 of NC_064833.1, read as the reverse complement.
CCTGAAAAAGAGTGGTGTTACAACCCCACCCTAATCCTCTTAACAGAAAACTACTATCACAAAATGGAGGACAACCACACAATACTGGAAGTCACGGCCTAACCAAGTTGATACACACATTTGGGGGGGGGGGGGACATAATTTGATCTATGACAAAAGTCAAGTAGGGTGAGTAGGGAACAGGGACTTTCATCCCTGTGCTAATAAGCAGCCCACTCTCCTCTCCTGTGGTTTTAGAGGAGATGGTATGAGGCACCTACCTGGACTTCCAATTCAACCGAACAGTAGTAATGAGTCACTCTTACCCCTCGCAGCCAGGGAATTATCAGTGAAGGCCTAGTGGGAAGCTAAAACTCCCATCTCCATGCAGTAGTGTCAAGGAGCTACCCATCTTCAATGTCAATAGAGGCCTGCTATGGAGCCTGGGCTTCTACACCCATCTAGCAGCAACAAGATGGCACCTTTCCTCCTATGGATGGACTGTTGTCAGAGGAAGCCAGTTAAAGCAGACTGAATAAGATCCAGAGTCTCTTAATACCTAAAATGCCCAGTTTTCAGTCTAAAATAACTCATCATACCAAGATTCAGGAAGATATCAAACTTTATGAAGAAAAGTAATCTTGGTGTCTCTTGTTTTATTATGACATTACTAGGAATACCAATTTTTGGCTGAAGTGTATGTATTTTGGATAGGGCTTATATATATTGGATGAAGCATTTTGACCTTGGGTTATAGTCTAGTGTATATTAAGAGATGCCTCAAATTTATACATATATATATATACACACACATATCTTTTATAACTAACAGGCATTTGACCTTTGAGTGAAGTGCAAACTTCAATTTGAAAGTAGACATGGAGTGTTTTAAAAACAAAGATAAATAATTGAGGAAGATAATTTTATGAAGAAAAAAAGTAAATTGATTGTCACATTGGCAACAAGTTAAAATGTAAGATATTTCACGTAGTGCCAAATATATCTTGCCTAAAGAAGGGGAACCCATTGCCGTTGAGTCAATTTCGACTCATAGTGATCTTATATGACAGAGTATAACCGCCGTATAGAGTTTCCAAGGAGCACCTGATGTATTTGAACTGCCAACCTTTTGGTTAGCAGCTGTAGCTCTTAACCACTATGCCAAGAGGAAAGATGAGAACATATTGTACTACTGTTAAGTTGTGTTAAGCATCATACTACACATTGTTTTGTTCAAAATAATCTCTATTCTATATCAACATGACTTTCTCTTTCAGGTGTTCTAGACTGTTATATGTCTCTTTTTATTCTTAACTGACTACTATACTTGATCACTGCAAGGTATAAACCTTCTTTTAAAAGGAAGCTCATTCTAATCTCATTGTTTCATTTCTTATTTCCATGTATCCATTAAACTCTGACAGTTTTCTGTTTTGTTTTAATTCAATCCTTTTAAAAAAGGAAACATATTAATAAGATACTAAGTAGCTTACACCCTGGATAACCAATGTAGCTTTGACATAAAAATCAAGCAAAATATTTTCTATAAGTCAACTTCAGAGTGCACTTAATTGCTAAGATTTCTGCTTAAGTTTTTTCATTAATTTATTATAGACAGTAACCTCTTTTTCTTCTGCCAAAATAGTTTTACTGGCTGTAATTAGATGCCGGATAATAATAAAGTATTATCAAATACTGTGTATCTCAATAGCAAATTGAGGTTCAAAGTACAAGTCTGATTCTTTTGAAAGAAGAAAAGGGTAGTTTTACTGTACTCTAGGAATGATGAACAGTCAGAAACCAAATAATATTAGATAAAATTCAGTCAACTATTTTAAGGTAAATAATTCTTTGCTTATCATCTTTATATGCATGATATAGTAAATTAATTATAAAGATAAGGTAATAAAAAACTCAACTAGAACTCACAAGAAGCAACAATACAATGAAATATTAGAAAAACTTGTGTATTAAAGAAATCAATGATTTTAAGTTAATTCATCAGAGCATTACAAGTTGTACAGCACAGTACAAAGTTGGTATTGGAAGGGCCCCTTCCTCCCTATCTAAACTTTGGGCCAAATGTAACGATGGAAGTTTTAGATATTTAATCAAGCTAGAAAAGAAAAAAAAAAAAAAAGTGACAGGAAAATCTCTGGATTGCGGGAATAAAGATGGGACTGAAAACACAGAGCAGTGATTAGTGAGCAGAAGCAGAGGCCAAAATAGCTTCCATGTGAGTGTCTTAGTCATCCAGTGCTGCTATAACAGAAATACCACAAGTGGTTGGCTTTAACAAGGAGAAATTTATTTTCTCACAGTCCAGGAGGCTAGAAATCCAAATTCAGGGTGTTGGCTCCAGGAGAAGGCCTTCTTTGTCGGCTCTGGAGGAAGGTCCTTCTCGTCAATCTTCCCCTGGATTAGGAGCTTCTCTGTGCAGGAACCCTGGGTCCAAAGGATACGCTCTGCTCCCAGTGCTTCTTTCGTGGTGGTAAGAGGTCCCCAACTCTCTGCTTGCTTCTTTTTCTACTAAAATAAAAGGTGGTGCAGGCCACACCCCGAGGAAACTTCCTTTACATTGGATAAGGGGTATGACCTGGCCCACCCTAATCCTCTTTGACATAAAATTACAATCACTAAATGGAGGACAACCACAGAATACTGGGAATCATGGCCTAACCAAGTTGACACACACATTTGTTGGGGGACATAATTCAATCCATGACAGTAAGCATGACTGCAGGATGACCACACATGGTGTACTGGTTTGCCAAGGATAGGTCTGTTTTGCAATTGCTGCTTCAGGGTAATTATTAATATGCTCCCTTTCAATTTCAAAAGTGTCCTGATTTAGATGATAAATTGTAAGGTCCTCCTAGCTAATGTACATTTTGAAACCAATTATTACATTTAATAGTGGGTGCTGGGACTCTGACAACCATGAGTTAAGTGTCTTGGCCAAAAGATCTAACCAAGCTTCCTGCATACAACCAGGAGTCATAAAGTACTAACCATTCCACAAAATAGGAAATAGAAAAACCTCAGCCATGGACCCAGCCTAGGAAACCTACCCTCTGCCTAGGATCTTGGGTGGAAAAGGAATCACCACAGAGTGCCAGTGCCTCAGTCTATTGGCAGCTGTGGAGTCTAGATTTACCATAATTCTGTTGCTTGGCTCTACGATCCTAAACTGAGATGCTTGCATTAAAACTGATCCAGTTCTGGTGAAGCTCATGGACTCTGAACTGAACCAAACCCACTGCCGTCGAGTTGATTCTGACTCATAGCAACCCTATAGGACAGAGCAGAACTGCCCCATCGAGTTTCCAAGGAGCGCCTGGCAGATTCGAACTGCCAACCTCTTGGGTAGCAGCCGTTGCATTCAACCACTACGCCACCGACAGAAGCAAATGTGAACCTACCCTGTGGTTAAGTTTCTACGGTCCTGGGCAGACAATAACCAAAATCCATTGCCATCAAGTTGATTCCAACTAATTGCAGCCCTATAGGACAGAGTTTTTTAGGACAGGGTAGAACAGACCTGTAGGGTTTCCAAGGAGCCACTGGTAGATTCGAACCGCTGACCTTTTGGTTAGCAGCTGAGCTCTTAAGCACTGTGCCAGCAGGACTCCAGGCAATCCATAAACAAAATAATAACAATAATAATAATAATAAACCCACTGCCGTCAAGTCGATTCCGACTCATAGTGACCTTATAGGACAGAGTAGAACTGCCCCAAAGAGTTTCCAAAGAGCACCTGGTGGATTTGAACTGCTGACGCTTTGGTTAGGTGCTGTAGCACTGAACCACTACACCGCCAGGGTTTCCAAAACGCAACCATCCCAGGTGGGACACGAACCCACAATCCCTGGTTTAGGAGGCCAACACCTTTCAGGCAATCAATATAAACCCCCAAATTCCCTTGGCTGGAGATAAATTTAAAGTTAGAGATTACAGTCTTCGTGAGGAAATAAATCACCAGGAGAAAGCATCAACAGACACAACAAATGGGAGAATTTGCACACCAGGGACTAGAAAAAAAGAGTACAATCTAGGCTGAAAGATACTTTGAAATAAATGTTTATAAGGAAAGAATATAAATCACAATGAAAGAACAAGGCACTGTTTTAAACGACAGGGAAATTTGTAAAAGAGCCAAACACAACACTGGAAATAAAATATGTAGTCAGAGAGGGAAAAGTACTTAGTGGATAGATTTCAAATCTCTCTTCTTTCATTAGTTTAACTAAAGCTCTGGCTCTTTTGTTAATTAACTCTGGAGATTAACACTTGCATACAAGGTATTTTTTTCTTTTTTTAAACAGGAAAGGAGATTTTTTTTTTTCCCCTGAAATTGCAAAGGGAAGGCTAGATGTGTTTTACATGCATTTCTGGAAACTGATTTCATCAATTTTAATCAGGGAATGGTGTAGAAATCAGGGCTAGGAATCTTTAGATCGAAAATCCCAGATACGAACTCTAGCTCCAAGCTCTGGATGACACACTACATTTCTATCATAAAAAAAAAAAAAAAAATCATACTTAGCATGATTTTTATTATGGTACATAAATTAACATAAAATTCACACAAATAAGCACATTGTTTGACAACTCCCCCCCACCACCAAAAAAAAAAAAAGGAATACCTTATCAAACATTCTAGTTATAGCTAGGTAACAGGCAATTAGACATATTACCAAATGACTATTTTAACTAAGTCATGACTGATATACAATCTAAAATAAAATTTAAGAAATAAACCTTTATTCACATTTATGACAAAAACTATTACTCCTCGGATTTATAACAATCTGCTTTTGAACTGAGAACAAGGACTGTTGTTGCTGACTGCCGCCATGTCTGCCCCTCCTTCATGGCCACCCCCTGTGCACAACAGAACAAAAGTTGCCCAGCCCTGCATATATACAATTATAGTATATATAGTATAGTTTTTATATAGTATTCTATGGAGCCCTAATGTTGCAATGGTTAAGAGCTGCGCTGCTAACCAAAAGTTGGAGGTCTGAACCCATCAGCTGCTCCATGGGAGAAAAGACCTGGTGATCTGTTCAGGTAAAGATTAACTCACTGCCATGAGTTGATTCCGACTCATAGCAACACTCTAGGGCAGAGTAGAACTGCCCTATGGGGTTTCCAAGGCTACAATCTGTATGGAAGCAGACAGAATGCCACATCTTTCTCCTGCAGAGCTGCTACTAGGTTGAACCGATGACCTTTCAGTTAGCAGCCACGCTTAACCACTGTGCTACCAGGGCTCCTCCTTGGAAACCATGAGGGGCAGTTCAACTCTGTCACATAGGTCACTATGAGTTGGAATCAACTCGATGACACATAAACAACATCTATATATCTGATATCACTATTATAACAGATAATATTACTATCATATCAATGCAAGCTATTGGTCTTATGCTAAAATAGTTTTATATTTTTAAATGCCTTAAAAATGCCAGTTTAACAATTCAATCTTCTTCTTTTGAAATGCAACTTACCAAGAATTCATTATATAACAGTGGAAATTCAATGTTTCTTTCCAAATAATCTGATCTATCATGTATTTGACATTACAGTTCTTTCTTGCAATTCTATAGGAAAAAAAAATGCAAAATAGCAGTGGATGCTCAACAAGAATGAGTTTTCAAATAAGTTTCTGCTGGTTGTTACTTTTATTACTCTGAGATCCATGTCAAGAAGCAATCTAACAAGGAATAGACAAATAAAAGAACTACTGTCATAAAACCCTTGACTAGGGTGACCAAATAGTCTTTTAAACCTAAATGAGAAGAAAAGTTCAGAGCATAGTAACAAAAATACACTCTAAAGTAAAAAGAAAGAACGTCAGTGCCTTTAGGAAATTATCCTATTTGGTGGCATAAATTTAAATTCTGAAACCTCTGGGGGGAAAATGTAGGAAATGGGTCCTTTCCCATTAATAGTTATGCCATGCATCTTAGATTTTTTTCCTGATGTAATGGGCATATATTCACTTCAGAGGATGGACTAGGTGGAAAGGATGTTTATAGTTGTATTTATTTTAAGACTTTTTATAGGTAAAATGGATTAAGGGAAGGTAATACACTTTGCGAGATGCTGATTGGATCGGATTATACAGTACTGACAAAGTGATGTGGCAATATTTAAATCAAACAAGTAAACTTTATTAGAAGAAAACTAAAGCAATCCATTTTTCTGCAATCAATGTTCTTGATAAATTTGCTAGTAAAGGCTTAGCTACTATCATCAATCAAATAGAACCTCACTCTGGCATGACGACGTAAATTGGAACAAACTCTAAAACTAACACATCAAGGAAAATTAATGAATTAATTAAATTGTTCCCACCTGTAATATTATTCTGAGATATTAGAAAACTATAATTCTATAAAAGAAATTAAAATGTTATTGACTTCCTATGAACCCAAACAGCAGAAAGTATTGCTAAGGTAAATATTTCATGAAAAGCTCATGACTAACAATTATTGGGTCTTTACATGAACCATGCACTGCACTGAGTGCCTTTACATGGATTATCTAATTTAATCTCATAATAAATATAACAATGCCTATTAAAATTGTTATTAAAATTGGTACTATTACTATACTCATCTTATGGACAAGGGAACTGAGGTTTATCCGTGTTTAATAACTTGTTTGATATATAACGAATAAGTGGTTAAGACAGGGTTAAAATAAAAGCAAATTAATTTCAAAGTACAGCTCTTAACTACTATACTAAATTCAACTTGAAAAATGGAGATATGTGTGTGTTTAACTACTTTGATAAGAAAATAGAAAACAACACAAAATTAACATTTTACTGCATTTCAAGCTCACAACCGGTAATAAAATATTGTATAATAGAAGAGGAAGAGTACTTGTTCATTTATTCCAACCTCTTTTTATAGGTTACGTAAGTGAGGTTCAGAGAGAGGTAAAGTAACTTGCCCAATATTATATTTCTAGTTAACAAATGAGGCAAGATTAAAGCCCAGATCTTTCAATTCCTGGAGCCCTGGTGGCGAAGTGGTTAAATGTTTGACTGCTAACCAAAAGGTGGGCAGTTCAGTCCACTAACTGCTCTTTGGAAGCCCTCTGGGGCAGTTCTACTCTGTCCTATAGGGTTGCTATGAGTTGGAATCAACTCGACGGCAATGGGTTTTTTATGGCTATGCATTAGGCACTGCTCCAGACACTCGAGTTTCATTAGCAACCAAGACAAAAAACCTTGCCTTCTTAGCTTACTTTGTAGTGAAGGAAACAAACATGAAACAGTGGATACAATAAGGCAAATTATGTAATACGTTAGGAAGTGATAACTGCTACAATAAAAGCAGAGCAGGCTAAGTGAGACTGGGAGTGCCAGTTTGGAGTATAGGGTGCTGGTTTCAGTGTTAAGCAGGGTGATGAGGGTCAGCCTCATTGGGGTGATATTTGAGCTGACTGCAGGAGGTGAGAGAGCCCTGTGAAAGCTGTGTGAAAAGTGTTTCCTGCACAGTGATCCGCGAGCACAAAAGTCCCAAGGAGAGAGCTATTTGGCATCTTTGGAGAACAGCATGGGAGAACTGAGAACAGTAAGAGGTTAAGACCTGAACTGCAACCTGCTGTGTGGGTGTAGAGGGGCTTTTGGCCATTGAATTAACTTTATCAATGAAATAAAAGCTATACAGTTTCTATTTACACTGTAACACTAGAACTAGGTGTTATGATATCAAAGAAATGAGGGCTCTTTCTCAGACTTTAAACTGTATTATGAATATCAGAATTAAAATGGCTAACAAAGTGGCTTGAACCTGTCGTTTGTGTTGCCCATTCAATCAACTGTGCATAAATTGCATGTTAACTGTATGCTAATAATTTGAATCATGTGCCTGAGGCCCCTTCGCATTGTTTTCTTCACTACAATGTAGCAGAGTTGTGAATTTAATTGGTGGGAGGGGAGTGATCCTGCCTAGACATTGATACTTTGCAAAAGTTCGTAGGGTGATTGTAAAATGCAGCCATGCTGGAGAACCACTACTCTGGTGTAAGCGAGTGGACCACAGTCTACTCAGTATGCTAATCCTTGCTGCTTCAGCTCATTTCAGTGTTGTCACTACCTGGAACTGCAAGACCACAAATCCCCCCAATAAAAATCCTGGGACCTCTCCCCGAATCCCACTGGACTGGAAAAGTGGGACAGGCCACATTTCTCCTTTACCTCCATATCCAAGAATTCCCCACACCAACAAGGCTGTGTGTGATGTCTGACTACTGAAGAGTTTTTAGTCAGAGAATGAGAATGTAAGAAAAGGGAGAAAGAAGGAAGAAACATGATTGACATTAATTGCCTAATAACGATTTTTGAGAAAAAGGATGCTTACTGTCTAACTTCAAATGTTTTGCATTATTGTGATAGAAAACATCTTTCTCCAAATCGTCAGTAAAGTCTGTTTTATTTAGGTGTGGCTGGCACATTTTAGAATGAATGAGTGAATTCAAGTAAGCCGATAACAAAAAGCAATGATTCCCCAGCCCATCCTTCCCTACCTCCGATATATATATACATTTTTTAATTGTGCTTTAGATGAAGGTTTGCAGAGCGAGTTCGTTTCTCATCAAGCAATTAATACACATATTGTTTGGTGAAATTGGTTGCCAACCACACATGTCAACACTCTCCCCTTCTGGACCTTGGGTTCCCCATTGCCAGCTTTCCTGTCCCCTTGCTCCTGGGTTGGTGTGCCCATTTAGTCTTGTTTTGTTTTATGGGCTTGTCTAATCTTTGCCTGAAGGATGAACCTCAGGAGTGACTTCAGTACTGAGTTCAAAGGGTGTCTGGGGGCCATACTCTTGGGGTTTCTCCAGTCTCTGTCAGACCAGTATGTCTGGTCTTCTTTTGTGAGTTAGAATTTTATTCTACATTTTTCTCCAGCTCTGTCTGGGACCCTCTATCAGATCCCTGTCAGAGCAGTTGGTGGTGGCAGCTGGGCACCATCTAGTTGTGCTGGACTCAGTCTGGCAGAGGCTGTGGTCGTTGTGGTCCATTAGTCCTCCCTCCAATCTTGCTCTCCAGAGGCAATCTCATTTATGTCATTCTTTTTAGTTACCTTCTCATCTCTACACAATATGCTATGCTGTGAATTCTTGATACATCAATGTTAGATCTTAGATGCTCACTTCCTGTCAAGATAGATAAGTATTTAACTAAAGCCACTCCAAACTTCACCCTACCCACAACACCTAATATATCACTATTGTTAGCTTTCCATTGCTTACACTTGTAATTTTAAATAACATACCTAAACTCTTATCTGTTGTTTCAAAAATAATTAGTGTATCTTCACCTTGGCATGTAACAATACTGTACCCCTTATCGTTTCTGTTATGAGTTGAATTGTGTCCCTCTAAAAAGGCACATTGACGTCTTAACCCCCCTGCTGTTTTTAAAGTGAATGTGGCTTTATTTGGAAATAGGGTCTTTGCAAATATAATCAGTTAAGATGCTGCTGTTTTTAAAGTGAATGTGACTTTATTTGGAAATAGGGTCTTTGCAAATATAATCAGTTAAGATGAAGTTACACCTACGTAGGGTGAGTCCTAATCCAATATGAGTGGTGGCCTTCAGAGGAGAAGAGACACATGGACAGACACAGAGAGACGATGGCCATGTGAAGATGGTGGCAGAGGTTGGAGTTATGCTGTCACAGGTCAAGAAGCACCTGGGGCTCCTGGATGTTAGAAACAGTAAGGAGGGATGTTTCCCTGGATCCTTCTGAGAAAGCATGGCACTGCCAACACCCCGAATTCAGACTTCTGGCCTCCAGGACTGTGAAGAAATGGATTTCTGTTGTTTGAGGTATCCTGTTTGAGGTGCTCAGAGATGCTAAGTAACCTGCTCAAAATCACACAGCTGGCAGAGTAAAGATAACAACATAGAAGTTCCTCTTAGTGACTACATTATAATTTAATGTGTGTAATACTGTATTATGCCAATAAGAAGAGCTGTTTAGTAAGAATTGTATAACCATGTGACGCTGGAAGCCCAGGAGGTACCATGGACTGGCGTGGTTACTAGTATGAGATAAGCCCTTGCTCTAAATATACCATGGGGGGCACTGAAAGGAGGACTGAGGTGCTATCATGTGGTGGTGGGGGGATGTGAGACTCACAGTTTTGGATTACACACCTATTTATGCTTCTACTAGTGAGGTCCGAATATCTGTTTTCCCATGACCTCACCAACCCTGGGTCTTATATTTAAATAAGACCTCACCTGAACTCTCAAAATATGAAAACTCTGATATGCCTCATTTGCATAAGAAAAAAATCTTCTATGTGGCCTGGTTTATCACCGGACATTCTCAAGTATAAACCACAAGCAATGTAGCAAGTTCCCGAGGTTTAAATATAAACCAGGTTAAGCCTAACATTTGCTACGCCGACTTCATTATTTGAGTGGAAGCAAAGCCATAACATTTTATACAAAGTACTGGGTTTTTACTTATAAATTAAGCATTCTTATAATTTTATATATTATTTAGATTGTCTGGATTGGCTTGGCATACCCTTTGGGACTTGGGCCCTTTAAAAGGATACTATGAATGTTAACAGAAAAGTAACCTCACGCTTTACTTTATGAAAAAGTATTACAGTAAAATGAAAGTGTCAAATTGTCAATAGTTCAGAGAAGAGAAAAACAGAATTTTTAAAATGGTAAATATGCTTACAGTGTATAACCCTGGAGACAGGAAGAGCCCTACTATTTTCGTTCAAGGTCCACAGAATTTAAAATACTTGCACACGGCAAGTCTGTTCTTTGACAACGCTGCGCAAAATCTTTAAGCAAACTTTTTTTTTTTAAACTTTTATTGAGCTTCAAGTAAATATTTACAAATCAAGTCAGACTGTCACATATAAGTTTATATACACCTTACTCCATACTCCCACTTGCTCTCCCCCTAATGAGTCAGCCCTTCCAGTCTCTCCTTTCATGACAATTTTGCCAGCTTCCAACTCTCTCCATCCTCCCATCCCCCCTCCAGACAGGAGATGCCAACACAGTCTCAAGTGTCCACCTGATACAAATAGCTCACTCTTCATCAGCATCTCTCTCCTACCCACTGCCCAGTCCCTTCCATGTCTGATGAGTTGTCTTCGGGAATGGTTCCTGTCCTGGGCCAACAGAAGGTTTGGGGACCGTGACTGCCGGGATTCCTCTAGTCTCAGTCAGACCATAATAAGTATGGTCTTTTTGTGAGAATTTGGGGTCTGCATCCCACTGATCTCCTGCTCCCTCAGGGGTTCTCTGTTGTGCTCCCTGTCAGGGCAGTCATCGGTTGTGGCTGGGCACCAACTAGTTCTTCTGGTCTCAGGATGATGTAAGTCTCTGGTTCATGTGGCCCTTTCTGTCTCTTGGGCTCATAGTTACCGTGTGACCTTGGTGTTTTTAAGCAAACATTTTTTAAAAAATATTACCTAAAAGGGGCCCTGGTGGCACAGTGGTTAAGTGTTCGGCTGCTCACCAAAAGGTCACCTTTCCTTCAGCTGCTCCTTGAAAACCTTATGGGGCAGTTCTACTCTGTCCTATAGGGTCGCTATGAGTCAGAATGGGCTCGACGCGAACGGTTTTGTTGTTGGTTTGTTGACACATTTAAAAATTTTTTAAAAAGGTATTTTTATAGATCTTATACTTTATATACTTTTTTTTAAAATATACTTTAAGTGCAAAAATACTTGGAGTAGTAGAAGGGTACCTGCAATCAATCCCTTCTCCTATTTTTCCCCCCTTTAATTTTTGACAAGCATCGAATACTGATACTCACTATTCAGTGCTTCTCGGACTAACAATTGCATCATAGTCATCCAGGGGGACTTAAATACACGTTCCTGCCCTTTCTCCTCCCCTAAACCGACTCGTAGGTCTGGGGCGAAGCTGAGCTTTGGGATTTTTAAAGAGCGATGCAAGCGATTCCCACACTCTTGGAAGTTTGAGAACCACTTAAACTTTAAAAGAAGCTAACCTCATTCAGTAAACTGGCTTCCATAATCAGAAGCTTTGGGGTGGGGCCGGGCACCTGTGCTTTGGCGAGTTCCCCCCGGCGATTGTGATGCGGCGTCAAGTGCGCAAAGCACCTGGGGGCTCTGGACATCTCTGCAACCAGGCCAGCACGAGGCAGTGCAGGAAGGTGGGTCCCCAGGGGGTGCAAAGCTCGACTGTTCACGGGTGTCCTCGGCCGAAGGCCTGCACGGCCGAACTCAGGCGACACCGCGGCGCTCAGGTCGCAGAGGCCGCGCGGCACGCAGGGGTTTTCCCCGCGCCGTCCCGCTGGCCCGGGTTAGCAGCTCCTTCCGTTCTCGTCACTTTGCCCTGTCGCCGCGCATCCGCCAGCCTCGGCCGTGCTACCCTCTTGGCCGCGTGCCGGACGCACGCCGAGGGGCCGAGGGGCCGAGGGGCGCACGCAGAGGCCCAGGCGCCCGCTGGCCGCCGCCGCGGTCCGCTCGGCCCGCCGACCTCCGCCCCAGCCCCGCGCAGCCGCCGCTCCATCAGCCTCGGGCCCTGCTCGGGCCGCGCCTCTACCAATCGCAGGCCTCGCCCGCCGCCGCCGCACCTGCGAGGAGGAGCCCGCGCACCGCCGCCGCCGCCGTCGCAGCGTCCCCGTCCCGCTCCGCCCCCATCGCGGCGCCCCTAGATCAGCCGCTGCCGGCCCCGGCTCCCAGCAGACGAGGGGCATAAGTCGCTTCCTCTGGGGCGGACACCGGCGCGCCTGGGCCGCCTGGGCTGCTGAGCCGCAGCTTCCGGGCCGCTGCCGCAACGGCGAGGCGCAGGGCGCGGGCGCCCCGCGGACCCCACGACCCGGAGCGAGCGGGCGCCGGGAGCCGGCCGTCCCACCGGAGGAGGCGTGGGCGGCGGCGGCTGCGCTCGGGCGTCCGGCGAGCAGCGCTCCATGCCCGTGTGGTGCTGCCGCTGCTCTCTGGCCGGTCATTTCAGGTGACTTCTCGTCGCGGAGTGGTGGGCAGGGGACTCGGTAGGAGGTGGAGAGCGTCCGGGGAGGTGTGAGTAGAAGCCAGGCGGCCCGGGCCGTGGTGGAGGGTGGGGGCCTGGACAGCAGCGTCCTCCCGCCTCGGTCCCCCGCTCCCGGGGAGCAAATCGTCCGGGAGACCCCTTCTCTTGCCCCCTTTCCTCGCCCTTGACTGCACCAGTCGCGGGACTGGGAGACTGACTAGGCCTGGACCGAGTTACAGCGAACTGAGACTTCAAAGTAGTACAAAGTTTGGAAAAGGGTTCCACCAAGGGGCCCCCTTTTCCGATTTTTATTACTTCTTGAAAAACGTCTCCTGATGACGTAAGTTACAGGATTGTAGAAGGTAGGGAGCTACTTTTTAAGTGCCGTGTCTAATTAAAAATAGGTTCTGAGTTGTTAACCAAACGTTAATCATTGTAATTCATATATGGTGTAGAAATTTGGAAAATACGGCGATTTTAGACGCAAACTAAGGAGAAGGTTTTTAGGATTAGTAAGCATGTACATTTTAAAGGAAAAGTGAGTCTCTGTTCTAGGTCTGGCACAGTTGGCCAACCCTTCTGTCAGTTAAGGGGAGAAAGATCAAAGATAGGTTTTAACCTGGGGGTGAAGAAATGTTAAGAGGAATTTCATTGAGCTTAGTGAAGATAGTGAGATACGCTGTTTTACATACACAAATGCTCCGGGTTAACTTGGTTTTTGGTAAAATATGAAATTAAGTAAGAATTCTTAAATTGGGGTTCATAGATAGAATTTAGGTGGTCTGTGAACTTGGATGGAAAGGTACAACTTTATTTTCACTGAACTACCTAAAAACTAATATTTCCTCTAGGTATGAATATAGGCTACAACTCAACAGTATTTGTGGACTTATCAATAACTGATCAATCATCAGTTGCCACAGAGCCGATTCTGATTCATGGCAACCCTATGTGCATCAGAGTAGAACTGTGCTCCATAGGGTTTTCAATGGCTGATTTTTCTCAGGTCGGTCGCCAGGCCTTTCTTCCAAGTCACCTCTGGGTGCAGTTGAACCTCCAAACTTTCCATTAGCGGTGGAGGGCACAAACAGTTTGCACCACCTGGGGACTCCTTTGTCATCAGTAGACATTACTAATACTTTCATATCACATGACAGTTTTTGCAGACATCTAGAAATGTATTTACAGTCATTTTTTCAGAATTAAAGTGATTATTACACATCACCAAGCTTGTTATTTAATGCAGTAGAGATGTATAAATGTATATTGCAAGTTTATTTTTATAACTAGTTTAATATACTCGATGTCCTGTAAATCTTTATTTTACCTATTTAATAACGTTATTCAGCAAAAGGACCCAGAGGCTTCACCACATTGCAAAAGGGGTATAAGGAGCAGAAAAGGTTCATAACTCTCCAGCTGTAATGGAGAGCAGTAATTCAAATTTGTCTAGGTTCTCAATAATTTTGTATGGGTCTCTAAGTTCTGAACATATTTTGGAACATGTTTTATGTAATAAGCTGTTGGAGTTTAAGCTCTAGACAAATTTGTCCATTGACCCGTTGCCAGACGGTGGTTTGAGAGTATCAGATTCACTTTGGACAGTTTTAGAAAACAGATTATCTTACTGAAATCTTGTTAAACTGAAGTCCCCTGGGAAATTCAAGTGCTTTTCAGACAATATTGTCCAAAAGGATTTTGACACCTTTTTGAACAATTGAACTCTAAGGGAAAAAAAAAAAAAGGGAACCAACTAGCAATTAATAACGATTCAGTTAATGCTAGACTGTAAATACGATATGATTACCTTTGTGTACAGAAATATGGAGGAGGGGACAAAAACAAAGTATTTGCTATATTTTGGTCTTGAGAGACAGAAAGAAAACCAGAAGTGTGTGTTAACCAGAAGATAAAAATCATGACTAATAAACTGCATTTGCCTTGTGAAAACGGCTGTCGTGTCTAAAATTAAAAAATATATATATATGTGTGTATATATACACAGTTTGCTTACCAGCACCATCAGGAAGGTGTTTCTGATTTACTAATGCTATTCTTTGGGCAATTTCATTAGAAACACACATCTTAAAATAAGTTGTGACATCTACGTTTTGGCTCTCGTTTAATACATGAAAGAATAAGCATTATGAGAAAAGTGCCCACTAACATTCCAAAGGAGAATAACCCACACTTTCTGTTCTGAAGTGTGTGACTGACTTCATTTGTGACTTCAGAACGTTTCTTTTCATGTGGTAGTATCGATTTGGTAACAATCTAGAATTGTGCTCCCGAAGACTATACTAAAGCGTTCCATCTGAGTTTGATAATTTAAAGAAGTACTGTTACGATTTAAAATGTTTTAGTTATCCAAATATTGTGCCTATGTCATCCTTTTAAATTTATTTTGAAACTCTGGATTTTAACGTTTCAAAAACAAAAAGCAGTTCCCTAAAATCATCTTAAATTTCAAATAGTCTTTTAACTTGATGCCTAACAATACTATTTGCTCCCTGTGAAACTGCTGTTTTTCAGTATTTCCTAAACGATAGTTTTACATATATTCCAGTTTAATTTGTGCCCCAGATTAAGGAAAAGTAGATTTAATTTTTATTACACAAGAAATACTTTTCGTAAGTAGAACAAACATTTGTCGAGGTGGATATCCAAAGTGGAATATGTGATTTAGTATGCGTGTGCTCTGAAACATTGACAGCAATACTAAATTTATAACTTAGGCTCTATTTTTTGGAAAGAGTAATTTCTAGTTGTGCAGGCCCTTGTTTCACTGTTACATTATGTAAAACCAGTGAATTAGACTTTTGTTTTTTGCTTGTCTTGATTCAGAGTTGTCTGTGTTGAACCAGTATTAAATTTATCAGGTAGCGTGCATGTCTATTATGAATAGTTTGTCACAGATTATGGCAATGGCTACTGAAAAAAACAAAACAAATCACCTATATTGTGTAGAGAATTTAGAGAAGCTAAAACTTTGGCTCTACTTACTGTTCTTGAGTCATGGGACGGATTAGAGTCAAATTGCTTGAGGCCCACAAAAAAAAAAAAAAAAAAACCACTAGAACTAATAAACAAATTCAGACATATTGCAGGATACAAAAAACATATAAAAATCAATCGTGTTTCTATACACTAGCAATGAACAATTTGAAAATGAAATTAAGAAAACAATTCCATTTATAATAGCATTGAAAATACTTAGGAACACATTTACCAAAAGAAACCCGAGACTCGTATGCTAAAAACTACAAAACGTTGTTGGAAGAAATAAAAGAAAGCCTAAACTAATGGAAAGAAATCCCAAGTTCTTGGATCAGAAAACAATATTCTTAAGAGGGCAATGCTCCTCAAATTGATTACAGCCTCAATACAATCGCTCTCTCAAACCCAGGTGCCTTTTTTGTAGAAATTGACAAGCAAGGCCTAAAATTCGTGTGAAAATGCAGGGAACCCGGAGTAGCCAAACAGTCTTGAAAAAAACAGAGTTACTTGCTGATGTCAAAATTTAATACAAAACTACAGTAATCAAGACAGTGCAGTGGCATTTAAAAATGAATATATAGGTCAGTGGAATATAGCTGAGAGTTCAGAAATAAATCCTTACATGTATTTATGTTCAGTTGGTTTTCATTGGGGATGCCAAGACAATTCAAGTCGGGAAGAACAGCCTTTTCAGCTGGTGGGGCTTCAACAACTGGATGTCCACATACAGAAGAATGACGTTGGACCCCTGTACAAAAATTAACTCAAAATATATCGAAGACCTAAACATAAGAGCCAAAACTATAAAACTCTTAGAAGAAAACATAGGCACTAATCTTGCGATCTTGAATTAGGCAGTGGTATCAAAAAAAAAAAGAAAAAAAAAATTTTTTTTTTTTTTTTAATCTTAGATAGGACATCAAAAGCACAAGCAATGAAAGAAGAAATAAATTGGACTTCATCATGATGCAATTTTTTTGTGTGCTTCAAAGGCCACCGTCAGGAAAGTGAAAAGACAGTCGACAGAATGGGAGAGACTATTTGAAAATCATGTACCTGAAAGGATATTTGTATCCAGAATATAAAAAGAACTTTTGCAGTTCAACAATAAAAAGACAGCTCAATTAAAAAAATGGGCTAAGGGTTTGACAGGAGGTTTCTCCAGTGAAGCTACTCAGTAAGCTTATGAAAAGATACTGAAAATTATTAGTCACTAAAACCAGTTGCTGCCAAGTTGATTCCAATTCATGGCAACCCCATGAGTGTCAGAGTCGAACTGTATTCCACAGGGCTTTTAATGGCTGATTTTTCGGAAGTAAATGGCAAGGCCTTTCTTCCAAGATGACTCTGGGCAGACTGGAACCTCCAGCTTTTTGGTTAGCAGCCAAACCTGTTAACAGTTTCCACCACCCAAGGACTCCTGGTCAGGCCTTAGACCAAGTTAAATAGAGGGAACCTCAAAAAGAAAATGCCTTTTTTTTCTGAAACAACTTTATTTAAATGTAATTCAATGATAATTCAATAGTAAGTACTAAAGCTGTAAGCTGTAATAATAAAGCTATTTATATTATCTATTGTTACTAAATGCACAAATTATCAAACAATGTTATTAATATCACATGCAAGTAAAATTTTGCTGAAGCTCATTCAAAAGCAGCTGCAGCAGTATATCGACAGGGAACTGCCAGAAATTCAGGCTGGTTTCCGAAGAGGACGTGGAACCAGGGATATCATTGCTGATGTCAGATGGATCCTGGCTGAAAGCAGAGAATACCAGAAAGATGTTTACTTGTGTTTTATTGACTATGCGAAGGCATTCGACTGTGTGGATCATAACAAATTATGCAAAGAATGGGAATTCCAGAACACTTAATTGTGTTCATGAGGAACCTGTACATAGATCAAGAGGCAGTTGTTCAGACAGGACAAGGGGATACTGATTGGTTTAAAGTCAGGAAAGGTATGCATCCGGGTTGTATCCTTTCACCATACCTATTCAGTCTGTATGCTGGACTGTATGAAGAAGAATCGGCATCAGGATTGGAGAAAGACTAATTAACAACCTGCATTATGCAGATGACACAACCTTGCTTGCTGAAAGTGAAGAGGACTTGAAGCACTTACTAATGAAGATCAAAGACCACAGCCTTCAGTATGAATTACATCTCAACATAAAAAAAAAAAAAAAAAATTCCTCACAACTGGACCAATATGCAACATTATGATAAATGGAGAAAAGATTGAAGTGGTCAAGGATTTCATTTTACTTGGATTCACAATCAAACCCATGGAAGTAGCAGTAAAGAAATCAAATGACACATTGCATTGGGCAAATCTGCTGCAAAGGACCTCTTTTTATAAAGTGTCGAAAAGCAAAGATGTCACGTTGAAGACTAAGGTGCGCCTAACCCAAGCCATGGTATTTTTAATCGCCTCATATGCATGCGAAAGCTGGACAATGAATAAGGAAGACCAAAGAAGAATTGACGCCTTTGAATTGTGGTGTTGGCGAAGAATACTGAACATACCATGGACTGCCAAAAGAACGAACAAATCTGTCTTGGGGGAAGTACAACCAGAATGCCCCTTAGAAGCAAGGATGGCGAGACTGTGTCTTACATACTTTGGACATGTTGTCAGGAGGAATCAGTCCTTGGAGAAGGACATCATGCTTGGTAAAATACAGGGTCAGCGGAAAAGAGGAAGACCCTCAACGAGATGGATTGACACAGTGGCTGCAACAGTGGGCTCAAGCATAACTATTGTGAGGATGGTGCAGGACTGGGCAGTGTTTTGTTCTGTGGTACATAGAGTCACTATGAGTCAGAACTGAGTCAGTGGCACCTAACAACAACATTATTTATTGTTATTATATATTATATAAAAATCCAGTTGCCATCCTGTAGATTCCGTGAGTCCCTCGGTGGTGCATTCAGTTCTGTGCTTGACTACTAACTGATAGGCACCCAGAGACACCTTGAAAGAAAGGCCTGGTGATCTGCTTCTGAAAGGTCACAGCCTTTAAAACACCGTGGAGAGCAGTTCTACTCTGCATACATGGGGTTGCCATAATCATAAATAGCCTAAACCCATTGCCGTCGAGTCTATTCCGACTCATAGCGACCCCTAAAGGACAAAGTAGAACTGCCCCATTGGGCTTCCAAGGCTGTAAATCTTTTTTGTTTTAATTTTGATTGTGCTTTAATTCAAAGTTTACAAATCAAGTCAGTCTCTCACACAAAAATTTATATATGCTTTGCTATATACTCCTAGTTGCTCTCCCCCTAATGAGACAGCACACTCCTCTCTGCCCTGTATTCCCCTGTCCATTCAGCCAGCTTCTGTCCCCCTCTGCCTTCTCATCTCCCCTCCAGACGGGAGCTGCCCACGTAATCTCATTGTGTCTACTTGAGCCGAGAAGCTCACTCCTCACCAGTATCATTTTCTGTGTTATAGTCCAGTCCAATCTCTGTCTGAAGAGTTGGCTTTGGAAATGGTTCCAGTCTTGGGCTAACAGAAGGTCTGGGGACCATGACCTCCGGGGTCCTTCTAGTGCCGTGTTCCCTGTCAGGGCAGTCATCGGTTGTAGTTCTTCTGGTCTCAGGCTGATGTAGTCTCTGATTTATGTGGCCCTTTCTGTCTCTTGGGCTCATTATTACCTTGTGTCTTTGATGTTTTTCATTATCCTTCGCTCCAGGTGGGTTGAGACCAATTGATGCATCTTAGATGGCCACTTGCCAGCATTTAAAACCCCAGATGCCACTCACCAAAGTGGGATGCGGAATGTTTTCTTAACAGATTTTATTATGCCAGCTGACCTAGATATCCCCTGAAACCATGGTCCTCAGACCTCCACCCCTGCTACTCTGGCCTTCGAAGAGTTCTGTTTATTCAGGAAACTTCTTTGCTTTTGGTTTAGTCCAGTTGTGCCGACCTCTCCTGTATCATGTGTTGTCTTTCCCTTCACCTAAAATAGTTCTTGTCTACTATCTAATTAGTGAATACCCGTCTTCCTCCCTCCCTCCCCGCTCTTGTAACCATCAAAGTACATTTTTTTCTCTGTTTAAACTATTTCTTGAGTTCTTATAATAGTGGTCTCATACCATATTTGTACTTTTGTAACTAATTTCACTCAGCATAATGCCTTCCAGATTCCTCCACGTTATGAAATGTTTCACGGATTCATCATTGTTTTTTATTAATGAGTAGTAGTCTATTGTGTGAATATACCATAATTTATCCATCCATTCATGGGCACCTTGGTTGCTTCCATCTTTTTTTTTCGTTATAAACAGTGCTGCAGTGAACATAGATGTGCATATGTCTGCCCGTGTAAAGGCTGTTATTGCTCTACGATATATTCCGAGGTGTGGGATTACTGGGCCATATGGTAGTTCTATTTGTAGCTTTTTAAGGAAGCGCCAAATCGATTTCCAGAGTGGTTGTATCATTTTTACATTCCCATCAGCAGAGTATAAGTGTTCCAGTCTCTCCACAACCTCTCCAACATGTATTATTTTGTGCTTTTTGGATTAATGCCAAAGGCTATAAATCTTTATGGAAGCAGATTGCCGTATCTTTCTCCCGTGGAGCAACTGGTGGGTTCAAACTGCAGACCTTTTGGTTAGCATCTGAGTGCTTAACCACTATACCACTATGGCTCCTTAGTGACATATAGCTATAAAAATAAAGCTGTAAATATAATCAAATTCTCTAACTTGGCAGAAAAAAAAAATTGCTTGAGATATATTGACTTGGAATATTAAATGTCTCCTAATAATGATGAGGAACTGGAGCCCCGGTGGTACAGTGGTTAGGAGCTCAAGCTGCTAACCAAAAGGTTGGCAGTTCAAATTCACTAGCCCCTTTTTTTTTTTTTATGGGGCAGTTCTGCTCTGTCCTGTAGGGTTGTTATGAGTTGGAATTCACTTGACAGCAGTGGGTTTGTCCTTAAAGAATGTGAATATCAAGTTTTCATTCCACAACACTTATTTATAGAGTTAAGAAACTGATCAAGGCATTTTAGATTATTGAGTTTTGCTTATAAAATCAAATATGGTTGCTGTCAAGTTGATTCTGACTCATGGTGGCTTCAAGGATGTGCAGTAGAATTGCTTCATAGAGTTTTCAAGGCTGTGACCTTTCAGAAGTAGATCACCAGGCCTTTCTTCCGAGGTGCTGCTCGATGGGTCGAAACTGCCACTGTTTCAGCTAATAGTCAACTGTTCAACCATTTATGCCTCCCAGGGACTCCTCAAATATGGTAGTAACTGCTAAAATGCCTTCATTCACAGTCATTTGCAAAGGATCATCAGTTTGCTTTGAGAGTAGTTAGGGTATTAGATAATATTTAAGTAGTCTAGCTTAATGTATGTACTCTCAAAATGACAACCCCAAGCAGATCCTCATTTTTTTTTTCTTTTGGTTTGTTTTAATGTGAAATCTTTGTTAAAGTTTAGAGAAGGAAACATCTTTGTACTTGCCAAAATCTTAGAGTGATAATCATGTTTATTATTTCTCAGGTTACACATGAAAGCAGCAGTGTTGAGGTAGGGATTTCTGGGAGAGATTGAATGTGAGGCCTGCATCTCCTGAAAAAGAATTGTGACCTTTCCAACAACAGTAATACTAGTCAGGCTTGGGTAGCCAAAAGAACTTTGCTTAGGAGCATCCAAAGGGGGCTGGGGAATCTTTCCAGGGCAGACACTTTGGAGAAGTATCCAGGACAGTATAGTAGAGTAAAAAGTAACCATTCTCGGGAGATGGAAACACTCCCTGTTTCAATGCTGTGTCTTTGGTTGTTAAAGATAGCTTATTTAGTAGGGACTTGCCTACAAGGTACTATTTAGGAATTAGCCATGTAGGAATTTTGGCCTTAAAGGTGGTATAGGTTGCCAGGAAGCTAAGTAACTATTTTGAAAGCATAAATCAGAAGGATGTCTTTTTCTTGTTCTATTGAATAATCTATAGTCTACATAAATTTTGGAGTAAAGCTAGAAAAATCCGAGACGAGAATGCTTTTTCTAAAGGTTATATTGACTTTTGTTTCTGTTACATGTTTTAAAGGAACTATAGCGACTCTGAAACCGAAGGAGAGATTTTTAATTCCTTAGTGCAATATTTTGGTGATAGTTTGGGGCGAAAAGTTAAAGCGATGCCATTAGTTGAAGAAACTTCTTTACTTGAAGATTCATCAGTGACTTTGCCTATGGTAATAATAGGTAAGTTATTGCATTGAATTTCTTAAAATAGTTATGACCCTTACCATTTTTACAAGTTCCTGGGAATTGTATTGAAAAATATTCTTAGGTTGCTTGATGTGTTAAAATGACAATCAAATCTTTGGGTAGTGTAATTTATTTAACATTAGATTCTGATGTTAGAATGCAGCATATTTTTACGGAAAGATTGATATTACTGTATTATGTTCAAGTACTGCCTGTCAGTGGTAAGTGGTAGGTGTCACGGTGATGATGGTAACCAACAGGATTATAGTACTGTACAGAGCATTCGCTGTACATTGTAGGATTATAATTTATAACCCTACAACACTCTGTTGGTAGTGCAGATGCAGACCGGGAAACTGATTCAGAAGTTCAAGTTAGTAAGGGTGCAACCGATTGTGCAAGTTGGTAATCAGTGCTCAGTTAGCAGTGATCGTTGTAGCACTCTGCAGTAATGTTGGTAATTATGATTAACCATAGCATTGCTATTATTATATATCCTTTGTATCACCTTAATAAATAGGCATATGAAATATTAAAACTTAAGCTATTAATAAACCTAATTACTTCAGAATTTTAAAGGTTTTTATGATTTACTTTTATTACATCCATTTAATTACCTGTCATATTTATCTTCCGCCTAATATTCAAACTGAAGGAAGTCAGACAAGCACATAGTGAAGCCAAGTCAAAGGAGAAATTTGTAGGAAATAGGCATGCTGGTGGCTTGGAACTTCCTCAGCTTCTTTGATAACCTGTTTCAAAGTTAGTGGGAAGAAGAGAAAAGTCCTGTCACCTGACTGGCATATGCAAGAGGTTAGGAAGGAAGGAAGCAAAGGAGGAGAGCAAGACTGTTCTTCTATACTAGATTCTCCTCTAGAGGATATTGTAGAGATGACAGTTTTTTCAGTAATCCTCATTCAGGGTAGATCTCAGGGACCATACCTAGTGTTCCCTTTTTCTGCTTATGTTTAGTGCTGGCTTTCCATGCTGGAAGTCTTGGAATAAGTAAGGACGCCTTGGCTTCCTCTTCTAGCTGGCCTGTGGGAGTGTTAGAAAAGGAAAAACCGTCTTCATCTCTACCTGCCCATCTCAGTTCCCCTAAAACAATCTATCCCTATCCCTGTGTTTGTCTCAGCCTATGAGTAGCTTAACCTAATGTTTATAGGGCCGTTGGCAATAGCACCACCAGCCTGAGCACAGGGAAAATGCTGGTTTCCATACTATATGTATTAGTTTTTATTGCTGCAGTAACAAATTACTGCAAACCTAGTGTAACCGTGTTCTGTTCTTAATAATCCAGTCTCTCACTTCAGGCTCCTGAAAGTTTCCTGATGTGGGAGATTAGATTATTGGCAGGACTGTGGAGAGCAACACACATTCAAAAAACCTCCGTTGGCCACCGTCTTTGAGTGGGCCACAAGAGATTTGGTTGCAATGCAATGCCTATGCTGCCCTGGTTTCCCTTGGCCATGACTGAACCAATTAGAAACAGTTTGAAGCCCTGGTTATTAGTGGGCCAGTCAGGTGGAATAAAGAAATAGCATTTGGAAATGTAGGATACATTTTTGGGAAAGAAGTCAGCTTAGAGATCTAATTTTGGAAGTCAGTAGCACAGAGAGTCTTGAGTTGGTGAGAGTTGAAGCCTTGAGTAGATGAGACTCCCAGAAGAAAACAGGAGAAGAGAAGGCAAAGGTCAGAATCTGGTTTTAAGAGATGATAGAAGCAAGAACTGGTGAGGGGTAAAAGCCATCTAAGAAGTAGGAGAAAAGCCAAAGAACAAGAGTGTTAAGATGCGTGTTATACTCTTTCCCATTGTTTTTATTTTTGTTTTTTAATAGGAAATGGACCCTCAGGGATATGCCTTTCTTATATGTTATCAGGCTACAGACCATATTTATCAGCAGAAGCAATACATCCAAATACGATCTTACATAGTAAATTAGAAGAAGCAAGACATCTTTCCATTGTTGATCAGGTATTTTTTACATGTCAATTCTTTTTATTTTTTTTAATGCTGAAACAAGATTAGTTTTATGTTCCTATAAACATGTTTCTTAGTTGCAAATTAAAAAAACTGAACCCACTGCCATCGAGTCGATTCCGACTCATAGCGACCCTATAGGACAGAGTAGAATTGCACTGTAGAGTTTCCAGGGAGCACCTGGTAGATTCAAACTGCTGACCTCTTGGTTAGCAGCCATAGCACTTAACCACTACACCACCAGGGTTTCCTAGTTGCAAATAATCTATTCTAAATAAAGCTTTCTCTTATTTTTCTTTCAGATTAATAAATATATCCTACTAAATTTCTTCTGTTTATTTTCTTAAATTGATTAGAGCAGAATTTCCCAAATTATTTCCTGATGGACTTTTAGTAGGTGCTCTCTGTTGAGATAAGTTTGGGGAATGCTGCTTTTTATTATTGGAGTGTCACGGTAGACATTAAGATACTGAAAGCATCTTCAAATTTTGCAAAAAAAAGATCTAGTTAGCTTGGTTGAAACTCAGCCTTTTCCCTTATTTATTTTGTCCCAAGAATCTTCTATTAAGATCTCAAGGAAATGTTGGGTTAGAGTGATGGCCTTCACCATTATCGTACTTGTTTTATTTCCATTGCTAAACTCTTTCTGCGCCGCCCCCCCACCCTTTTTTTTTAATTCAGGACTTAGAGTACTTGTGTGAAGGCCTAGAGGGCCGATCATCTAATCCAGTTGCAGTACTTTTTGACACACTGCTTCATCCAGATGCTGACTTTGGCTATGATTATCCATCTGTTTTGCACTGGAAACTAGAACAACATCATTATATCCCTCACATAGTTCTTGGTAAAGGTCCTCCTGGTGGGGCTTGGCATGTGAGTATTTTTCTTAACACTTTGCTTCATTATCATGTGTCATCTTGATAAAATCAACTTGATTGTTAAGCGTTATGGTAGTGCTGTTATGTGTTTACCACATTTTTATCTGAGGAGAATTTTAATGCAGTTCATTTAGTTAAATATGGGTTAATTACTACTGGTAGTAGTTAAGCTACATTTGATTACTGACTTAGCCTTAGAATAAGTGTATCTCTATTATGAGAATTCCATAGAAAACATTACAGGAATGTTTTGCATAGTAAAAAATTAAAAATTCAGTTATTCAATTTAGAATTTATAAAATCTCACACATTTGATTTCAAATCGATTTCCATTATTTCCCTATATTTTCAAAATCTTGAATGAAAAATGTAGTATAAAAGAAAGAGGTGTTTTTAAACTGAAGAACTGGTAAGGATTCATTCAATTGCATTTGATTAGGGGACCAGCAACTAGTAATGACTCTTCACCCCTGTGTGGTCAGCAGTTAACATAGTGTCTAGCGTATAGTGAACGTTCATTTGTTGTACAAATAAATGGTAAATATTTTTGCTGCTTAGAAAAATATGCAGACAATAATTGAACTCTATGTGACTCCCTTTCCTCTGCTTATATAGGAAAGTTAAAGTATTGATAAGCTTTGATTACTAAAAACACATTTGAATCAGTGGTAAAGCTTGGAATATACATAAAGCTTTCTGATTTTTTCTGGGCATTTATTAGAGCCACTAGAATGTGATGTAAGTAAATGATATTTAAGCTGCAATCCAGTCCTCAAGTATCACCTTCTTGACGCCCCCAAGCTCATTATTTGTTCCCATCTCTGCATTCCGTGCCTTATTCTTGCTCTTCCAGTGTTTGCCTGTAGTACTGTTTACCTGCTTATGCAGCCCTCTCCCCTGCCATGCTCCACATACATCCTTGGTTACTACCCAAGATGTAATCTGCTTAAGTCCTCTGTCCTCTCATCCTCATCCTCATCCTCATCCAGTTCTCTCTTTCTTTTGTTATCCAGGTTCTCATCATTCTTCACCGTCTCAAGCTTCCCAGTTATGCTCTCTGGTACTCCAGTTAGTGGTAAACAGCTCTCCCACATCCTTACCCCTTTTGGCCAAATGCTTCTACTCCCTTCCTTGAAACCTTGCTCTTTCCTGAAGATTCCTCTCCGGTTGCAGCTCCCCGAAATGGAGCCTATAGTCCCCTATCCTGGAAGATGAGCTAGTGAGCTTGATGTTCTCTTTACTCCCCATTGCTTTCTGTAAAAGCCTCTATTCCCTTGAAAAGGCCTTGCTGTTTTCTCGCTCCTCTACCATTCCACACTATGCCCATCCAACACTGAATCTGTAACACTTACTTCATGGTCTTCCATTGTATCTGATTTTATCATCACCTTAAATGACCCTACTGTCTACATACATGATACAGAACCAACACTTTAACTTTTTAGTCCAGAAATTCATTTCTGAGGAGCTTTTCTTCCATTCTTCATTAGCTACGAACTCGAGTGGCTGCACTATAGATCTTATCTCACAACACTTAACTGTGAAAAACTAAGTCAAAAATATCTTACTTTCTGTTCACAACATCCTCTGTACCTAATCTTCAAACACAGAGAGCACTTGAGGCCCCCATCTTCACCTCCTTACCTCTCCAGTTAGGTTCTATAATTCAGGATTGAACTATTCTCCTTAAAACCCATTGTCCTTCCATCACGTAGCTTGAGCAAAAAAAACAATTCATCTTACTTTTCACTTTACCTTTTCCTATAATTAGGCTGTCAGATGTTACCAGAGGAAAATCATACAACTGTGAAAATTGTTCTCCAGTCTCAGCTGGGCTGTGAAACTGTTTGGTAATCCTTCGATATTTCCTTAAATTCTGTCTTCTCAAACCTCTATCCTTTTTTCCCTCTTTATGCTTAGAAATATTCTTGTTTCTTTACAGAGAAAATGGAATCCATTAGGATTGAACTTCCACAGTTTCACACCCAAACCTGCAGACCTGTCTGCATTCATGTTAATTCTTTGTTTCTTGTCCCCTGAAGTAGTTCTCTATGCATATAATCTCCATGCCTTTGCCTCCTACTTCTTAGCTTACTTCACTCTAGCTTGTGTCACTGTTTTTCGACTAGAATTGCTCTTTTCCATGGTTAGTACCTTCCTTTTTTTGCTCAATTTGATGGAGTCTCAGTTTGTTTTCCCTGACCTCTGCAACATTTAACAATGTTGATGTCCTTCTTGGATTCTCTTACCCTTCATTCTGCTTGTTCGTCTTCCTGTTTGGTCACTCCTTTCTAATTACCTTTGTGGATTCTTATTCCTCATACTGTCTCTTTAAAAATGTGCTTTTCTAGACTCTGTCCCAAGCCTTGGTCTTTCTGATAATCTTCATTCTCCCTGGGCTACCTCACCTACTTCTGTGGCTCATATGAATGCTGATGATTCCCAAATCAAGATCTCTGGTCCAGATTTCTCTGTTACGTATCCACCTAGATTCAGTCTCCTAATTATTCCACAGGTGTCCTCAAACTCATCATGCCTAAAACCAGTCATTTTTATCTTTGAATTCTGTTTTTAATTTCTTTATCATCGTAGTTAAGAGATTGGCTGCTAACTGAAAGGTCCACAGTTCGAATCCACCAGCAGCTCCTTGGAAACCTGATGGGGTAGCTCTATTCTGTCCTATAGGGTCACTATGAGTCAGAATCAAGTTGATGGCAACAGGTTTAGTTTTTTTTTTTTTTTAATCATCGAATGACATGATCATGTAGTTTACTCAAGCAGAAATGTGAGGGTCATCATTGATTTCTCTTTCCTCAACTCCCACATGAAATGCGTCACCAAATCGTCTCCATTTTTTACTGTAAACATATTTGGAATCCATCTACCCTAATTCTGTCCATCACCATTGTGTGATGAAATTCTTGGTAACTTTTCTTCTGATGATTCTCGTTTTCCATCTTCTTGGTTCATGTCAGAGCCAGTCTGGCTCAAAGCAGGGGCAGTCTGCTGCATTCTCTCCCTATGGTGATCTTCTGTGTACTTCACAGATAATGCTTCATAGGACCTACTATAGAGTAAGTGCTCTGTAAATTTTAGCCAGTAATAATTTTTATTATAATAACCATGTATGCCGTTCCTAATACTGGGCTGTGTAGAAGCAGGGGCAAGAAGAGTTTTGAGAAAAGAAGCCATAAATTAAAAGAGTTGGCTCAAAGAGATTATCTTTACTCTTGGGACAGCTGCCTGGTCTTGGACTTCTCTTGCTTTGTATTGAGAAGGCAGAAGTAAGTAGGAGAAGGGAGCTTGAAGTGCTCATGTTCCTTGAGGGCAGCATTTCCCTCAGTGGTCAGTCCTTTCTTTCTGAGGCAACCATTGCTTATTACCCTACTCTTCGGAAGAGATGTTGCTATATCCAACCAGCCTGTACTTCAGAGTTAAAATTGATGAAGAAGGAGAAACTGTTTTGCTGCCAATTTTTAAAAATCTAATATTATTAGAATAGAAAGACATCTAAAGTATTAGAAATTAATGAACTTGTCTTCCTTTAACAAGTGAAAATATTGATCTGTAACATAATATTGTACATCTCAATTATAGATTGTATTCCAAAGTTATCAACATTATATAGGCATTGTGCAGTATTGTAAATTTGTTTGTATAAGTCTGTAACTATATGAAAGAAGGAATGTAGATGGATACTACCAAATCATGAAAGTATATAAAAGTTTACCAGAAAAAGTTTCAGGTGATTTATACAACCATTTAGAACTGTTTTCAATACTCCTTATCTAGAGTCTTAATTATTGTAAATGAAATGGTTTGGTAAAGAAAACCCATGTTACTGCTTAAATATGTTTTTTGGTTGTACTTTTTTTATTCTAAAAGAATATGGAAGGCTCCATGTTGACAATCAGCTTTGGAAATTGGATGGAGCTACCTGGACTTAAATTTAAGGATTGGGTGTCTAGCAAACGAAGGTAAAGATCAACCTGTATTAATATTCTTTGGTGTACAATGAAAAAGAGACTGTGAGTAAATTTCAAAATATTGTGATCATGTTTTAGATGAATAATGTAAATGTGCATTTCTTACAAATAAAAATACCTCTTTGCAGTGGTGATTGTAATGAGGTAGTTTAGTTTTGAAACTAAGCACAGAGGTAAGGAATTGCCTGTAGATTGGCTTCATGTGACTTCTCTATTAACCACGGATTTATCTCTCCCATTAAATCTTTGTTTAGTTACTAACTTTCTTATCTGCCCACACGTACTTCCCATGCTTTTATCTTAATTTTTATGGTGGATATATATATATCTTCATGTATGCATATCTCCTGTGTAGATATCTAGATATCTAAAATGTTTGACTTTAAGGTTAGAAGAGTGTATGATTAAGAATTTAGAATGATGAAATGAAACTAGAATATAGGTCAGTCGGAAGATGTGATTGGCTGAGTATGAACATAAGTGTTTAACAAGAAATCTGAAAGTAGGAGTAACAGAAGAAATCTCAACTTGGAAGAATACAAGTTTATTTATTTTGAGGGAGAAAACCTAAGATTTAAAAAAAAAAGGTATGAAAAGCCGTAACATTTTCAAGGATAGTAAATATTCAATTAGATAGGAATTACTAATACTGTTTTATCTATTCACAAAAACAATAAAGCAGGAAGTTATTTAACCTGTGTTAAGAAAGAGATGTAGCATTTGAATGCTTGACACCCTGCTAGACACCATATTAATTCGTACAGATCTCTCTAACTGGAGAAGAAGAGCAAATTTAGACCAGCTTTTTAAATAATTGAGATTAAGTCTTCCCCAAAACTTCCATTTTTTAAAAAGGAATTACATGTGTGTTTAAAACTTAAGGTTGCAAAACTGGGCAAGTCGTACAAGTTCTTGATTTTCAAAAGTAAACAAGTGGAATTGCTCAATACCTGCCTCCTTTTGTGACATGGGTAAGAAAGGGAATGCTTCCTAATTTGTGTACCAGAAGTATTGTTTCTAAATTACGCTTATTGTATATTAAAGTAATATGTGAAAATGAATCTTTTGATAAATATTTGCTTTTAGTTCTGGCCTTTGTATAATGTTAAGAGCAGACTCTTAGGTCACTGTAGATATTGACAGGGTTTGAACCCTGACCCTCTAACTTCTCATGTTGTGACTTTGGACAGATACCAAACTAGCTGTCATTTCCTTGACTGTAAAATGAGGATGATAATAGTATTAACTATTACAGAGGGTTTCTATAAAAACTGAGAATTAATACATTCTAAGTGTTAATTGTTAATTATAATCATAGAATTTTAAGAAGAAAAAATTTTATGAACCTTGAGTAACAAAAAAAAAACAAGTTACACTGAATTAAGTTAAATGATTTGGTATGTTCTTGCTGCTACTTATCTCTAATTGGGGCACAGTATTTAGGAGCGCTAATGCCTGCCATTGTAAAGTACAAATGGAAAATGAAAGATGTAATAGTGCCATTTTTTCATAAAAAGATGATATGTTTAGATCTCTTTATGAGTAGGACAACACACAGAAATGTTGTATTTACTTGGACATAAGATCTTTTTGTTCAGCAGAAGACTATGATCTGAATTTTTTTCTGCAACTGGGAAAATAGAGCAGATTACTAAAAATCTTGTCAGGATGGGTATACATAACCCTTAAGAAACCCATGCTTTAGAAGTAGATCTGTAGTATCTCACAGTTATAATCTAAATGAGTTAGCAGTCTAATTTTCAGACATCCACATTTTTAATCACTTCATTTATTCAGTAAAAGTTTATCAAGCTAATTTGAGCAGACACTGCCAGGTACTGAGGAAACAAAGATATGTTAAATACCATCCCTGCCCTCATGGGACTCCCTCTATTGATAAAACTCATTCATTGATATTTTTAACTAAAGGAAAAAAAAAAAAAAAAGCTTTTTTTCAAAGTGTTAGAATAATTTGTAGCTAAGACAGTCCAGAAAAATTAAAAAGATATAGAAGCTTATAGGTGGAGCAGTAAGAATCATGGAAACTAAAAGTAGTACTATATACAAAAAAGTTTTTTTTTTTTTTAGTACTATATACCTCATAGAATATTCTTCCTTTTCCTTTTTAAGGAACCTAAAAGGGGACCGAGTCATGCCAGAGGAAATAGCTCGCTACTATAAACATTATGTAAACGTCATGGGTCTTCAGAAGAATTTCAGAGAGAATACGTACATAACCTCTGTGTCAAGACTCTACAGAGACCAAGATGATAATGCTGGTCAAGACAGAGATATTTCAACAAAGCATTTACAGATAGAGAAGTCAAAATTTATCAAGAGAAACTGGGAAATCAGGGGTTATCAGCGAGTAGCTGATGGTTCTCATGTTCCCTTTTGTCTCTTTGCTGAGAATGTAGCTCTGGCAACTGGAACGTTGGATTCTCCTGCCCATCTGGAAATTGAAGGGGAAGATTTTCCTTTCGTGTTTCATTCAATGCCTGAATTTGGAGCTGCTGTAAGCAGAGGAAGGTTGCGTGGCAAAGTGGATCCGGTGTTAATTGTCGGTTCAGGGCTTACTGCAGCTGATGCAGTACTGTGTGCTTACAACAATAATATCCCTGTGATCCATGCATTTCGCAGACGAGTAACTGATCCAGGCTTAATTTTCAAACAGCTTCCCCAAAAGCTTTATCCTGAATACCATAAAGTCTATCATATGATGTGTACTCAGTTATACTCTGCAGACTCGAGTTTATCTGACTATACCAGTTTTCCTGAGCACCATGTGCTTTCCTTTAAGTCGGACATGAAATGCATTCTTCAGAGTGTCTCTGGATTGAAGAAAATATTTAAGCTTTCTGCAGCAGTAGTATTGATAGGTTCTCATCCTAATCTATCTTTTCTGAAGGAGCAAGGGTGTTACCTAGGCCATAACTCAAGCCAGCCAATTACATGTAAGGGTAATCCTGTAGAAATAGATGCGTATACCTATGAGTGCGTTAAAGAAGCCAACCTTTTTGCCTTAGGTCCTTTGGTCGGGGACAATTTTGTTCGATTTTTAAAGGGAGGGGCACTGGGTGTTACACACTGTTTAGTTACAAGACAGAAGAAAAAGCAGCATTTATTTGTTGAAAGAGGAGGAGGAGATGGGATAGCTTAAAGCAAGTATACGCGTAATTTATATGGACAGTTTACCATTAAAGATTTTTAATATAGTGGTTTTGCAGTGTACTCGCTTGAATTTTCTGGACCTGAATTGCCTGGAGGAGAGCCACAAGCTCTAGTAATCATTTTTTAAAGTTACAAGAACTCTGTGTCCTGTTTCTACTGTAATGCATCAAAGGCATCACTGTCAGGCAAGGACTGCCAAGTTGCCTGGTTTACGTTATGCTCTCATTTAACTGAAACGTGCGTTTCTTCCAAGACATGCTTTTGATGGTTTTTGGTTATTTCTTACATTTGATTCCAAGATACTATAGCCTTGAATCTATAAAATCACACAGTGATCAGGCCAGAAATTGTCCTAATTGATATCTGGTTACCTTGCTGGTTAAAGGTGGTTGAAGCACCAGCAGCATCAGCTTCACCCGTGGCTTGTTAGAAATGCAGACTTTCAGGCCCCACACCAGAGTTACCAAATCCAAAGCTTCATTTTAACAAGATCCCAAGTGGTTTGTATGCGCCTTAAAGTTTGAGACACACCGATCTAAAATGGTAGATAAGGTATGTACACTGGGGGTGGAGTAGGGACTAGGGGCATCTAAAACTCAGGTTTTATTTATTTTGAAATTATCAACTATATAAATCTAATTTATTACCAAATATGATGGTCTTTAAAAAAAAGATTTTTATTGCTGAAAACTTGACAGGAGGTTCATATTCTTAGCTTCTCATAATTTAAACAGTCCAATAATGTTGGCGTATGCTTATATATCAAAGAACCAGCCAAGATAGTTTTTGGAGATTTGTTCTCTTCTTAACAACTGTAACGGTTAATTATTCTGATTTGCAGTTCAATAAATTGGTGATTTACTTATCCCTGTGTGTATAATGAGTTAATTTCTATCACTGAACCTAAGATATTTGGACATGGTAAATACTATCATAATACTGTTTTGGTATTGCCAGAGTTACTAAAGGTTAAAATTGAAAATAAGATTAAAAGCTGTCTCTTCATTCCCAAAGTCATTATTACTCTGAAATCTCTAACCTGGATGTTTTGCTCATTGGAGATGATAAAGCAAGTTATACTATGGTTGTTATTTATTGAATTTATCTGCTGTAATTAATCTTGATTTATTTAGATGTGCTCAATGAGTGTATTTTCACACAAATTCCCGGAATTTTTAGTGTTAAACCAAAAAAAAAAAAAAAAAAAAACTTCTAAAGTTCTCCCTGGCAAATTGAATTTTTTAGTGTTTTTCTTTTGGTGAAATTTATTTCATCTGGAATGTGTTTGTTGAGCATCTAATTCTGTTTTTCTTAGGATAAAAAATGGATCAAATTGTCATTTTTTCTATTTTATTGCAATGTTATGTGCTTGTTTTACCAGAGATCATAACTTACCTTAAATATAGTTGTTGAGAATATATTTGCTTCTGCCAACTAGCTGCTTCAGATGAATTCTTAGACTTTTGATAATTGTCATGCCTGACGAAGTTCAACTTGATGTTACTAACCATGTCATCCAGTGTTAGTATCCTATTATAACTGTTTTTGAACTGCTTTCATGCCTTATTGAAATAATGGCTTAACATCCTCTGACTGTACTTGATTCAGTATTGTCCTGTTGGCCTGTTCTTTTAAGGTTCTAAATGAGTTGGATTAGATGTTTTTCTTAATGTCACTTCTAACTTGAAAATGATGACTGTATTATAAAGATGAACTCTGAGGAAGGATAGACCTGTTGTCATCCCCTTGTGTTTTGAAAGCCTACTTTGACTCAGCTGATACAATTTTTTGCGATGAGGGTATGCACAAAAAATGACTTCAGGGAAAATAAAGCGTCAGTAGGGCCCTAGGTAAACCTGGTGAATAATTTATCTCTGGAACCTTCCATGTCCTTCAGACGCAGCTGCACTGTGTTGCATGTAACACTCAAGCCTTTTCTCTGCTGTACTTTACCCCTGTACTTCAAAACTTCCCTACCTTAATTACTATTTCATAATAACAAATTTCCCTTGTTCTTTAATAGCTATTTGGGGGAAGGGAAGGGAATGTGTCACTAAGTATTTGACTAGTTAGCCATACCATGATGTGGGCATCTTCCTTTCCTCCCACAACAACTTTATCCCCCAAAGCCTAGCACAGTATTTGACACAGTCCATACTCAATAGCTATTAAAAAGAATGTTTACAAAGCAGAATCAATTTGGGGTTTTTACAATGATGTAATAATAAGATTTAGTCACCTCTATAAAAAAAAAAAAATTTTTTTTTTTTTTTTTTTTTAATCAGTATTTCGGAGCCCTGGTGGGGCAGTGCTTAAGAGCTATAGCTGCTGACCAGATCAGCAGTTCAAATCCACCAGCTGCTCCTTGGAAATCCTATGGGCAGTTCTACTGTCCTGTAGGTTTGCTATGAGTCAGAATTGATGGCAATGGGTTTGGTTTTTTTGTATCAGTATTTTAGACACAGTATCTGAATTTAATACGAACGTTTATTTTTGGAAAACCTTAGAGGCTTTACCATGTAAACATATTTTAAAAGCATCAAATTTAAACATTAAAAAAACTGAAAGGTGTTTTAAAAAGTTATATAGTCACTAGAGGTGAGAAAATTCTTCCTAAACCTTGCTGTTGAAGAAAGTTGTGTTAAGTCCCAGCCTCTGCAACACTGTGGCACCCAGAATGAAACAAAATTTAGATTGAAAACGTTTAACTTGGTTACAGAGACTATTGCATAAAGCTATTTTGGTCAGATTTGGTCACATAATTTAAAAAAACTCAGTTGGATACATTTCTATGTGGGGGCTGGGAAGGAGGAGGAAAGAGCCAAGGTCCCTGAAACTAGCCTGAAAAGAGTGTGTAGAATAAGGATTGAGGAGATATTTTGCTGTTTCCAAATTACTCCACCCTTTAGGATATATAAGAAAAATTGTGAAAGGAGCAAGATAAAAAAGATAAAGAGATGAATGATAAGCCACAAAAAGAACTAAAAATAACCTTCAAATTTAAAGATCGAAAGGACTGATGGAGTAATGAGAATTGGACTTAATCATCACTGTAATCAGGTTTAAAACTAAGAAATATGTGGGAAAATAGCGTGGGGGTGATGTCTGACCTCTAACTTCACAAGGGAAAAGGAAAATCAACATCAACAACCCAAGGCAGATCCCTATGAGGCAAAAATCAGACACACCTCCTCTCCCCACCGTCTTTACCAATTCTGGCACCAACCATCCCTCCCATTGCACTCCTACTTCTCTGCTGGGTTCGGTAATTCGTTGCAATGGCCACACAGAACTCACAGACAATACAATTATGGGGCTTATTAGGGAAGTAACAAGTTACAATTCAGGTTCAGGAACTCTACTCCCCACCCCCAAGCCTCCCGCCCAAAGGCACTCAGCTTTATTGCTTCATTGGCCGGGAAGTCCACCACGCTGTCTCCCGCTGTTGTTTCTCTGTCACCAATTCTCGAGCTCATGCTCTTTCTGTCTCCTGGTTCCAGGAGCTTCTCAGCACAGGAATCCTGGGTCCAAAGGGTGTACTCTCTGCTTCTGGCAGTTAGAGTGGTCCTGGCTGTTCTCCCTTGGTGGTGATGGGATTTCGTCTTTCCTGCCTCAGGGGTGGCTCATTTCAGGCCCAGCGGGGTGGCAAAACTAATCAGTCCCTTCGGTGGGCCACAATTACCTTCTCCGCACAGTCCCACCCAATCACTTGGGTGGGAGCTACAAGACCATGGCTAGAAAGGCCACACAAAAGCAACCCAATACATTGCAATATGTAAAGCAATATTTTCAGGTACTGGACAACAACCGAGGTCTGACTTTTTTTTAATACTTTTTAAAATTGGTGTAAAAATAGAGAACACATTTGCCAATCCACCATTTGCATGTACAATTCAGTGAGACCAATTTTAATCATGTTGTGCAAACATCACCAAAATCTATGGCCAAATTTTCCATCACCGTAAACAGAAACTCCCAAAACTGATAATTTTAAGAGGAAGAAATAGGTGAGCTCTACAATCTTGACTTCTGCCTGTGGGCACTTAACACAGGAAATGGATCTCTTGTTAGGTGCTGATAATCAGTCTGACTCATACAGACCCTAAGTACAACAAAAATTCATCTGGAATGTGCTTTCCTCACAATCCTCAGATCCTGCGTCATCCTCACAGTCATTGCTATGTTCCATCTCGTTCAGGGGTCTTCCTCTCCTTCACTGACCCTGTACTTTACCAAGCATGATGTCCTTCTCCAGGAACTGGTCCTTCCCTGAAAACATGTCCAAAATACATGAGAAGTCTTACCATCCATGCTTCTAAGGAACATTCTGGTTGTACTTCTTCCAAGACAGACTTGTTTGTTCTTCTGGCAGTCAATGGTATATTCAGTATTCTTTGTCAACACCATAAATGCATTAATTCTTCGGTCTTCCTTATTCGCTATCTAGTTTTCGCGTGCATATGAGGCAATTGAAATCACCATGGCTTGGTCGGGCAAACCTTAGTCTCTAGATGGGGAAAAACAGGTTTGCAGAGAGCATGAATATGTCAGGCAGGGTATTGAGGTGCAAGCTCCAGATATTTGCATAAGGATTTAAGTCTGGTTGAATACTAAATGTTGTTGGGTGCCCTGTGGAAGGTTTCCTAAGCTGTGGGTGAGGTCTTTTCTCACAGGGCAGCTGGTGGATTCAAACCTTTGACCTGGTTAACAGCCAAGCGCTTAACCCTTGCACCACCAGGGCTCCCTTACTAAACTGCATAGAGGGAGAGAAACCAGGATACTTACCAGAGATTGGCTATTGGGGACTAGGAGCTGATCAGAAATCCTGGAGGTTACACAGTTCTGGAAGACACTGGATTTCTAACCAGCCAGAGAAGGAAGGAGACCTTGCCGAGCACCCTATCTAACCCTGCAAACAGGATAAACAGGAACACATCATGCCCATCACAATCAAACTGATGAAAAAGACAATTTTAAAAGCTGCCAGAGGAAGAAAGACATAACAGGAAAGAATGATAAGAATGAACAACTGACCAGGAAAAAATGCAGTTAAGAAGATAGTGGAACAATGCCTTTAAAATGCTGAAGTAAAAACCCATCCAATTCTGTAGCAAAAATATTGTTCAAAAACAAAGGTGAAGTAAAGATTTTTTTGGATAATTGAAAGCTGAGAAAATTTGTTACTAGACCTGCACTACAAGGACTGTTAAAGGAAGTTCACACTGAAGATATGTGATACCAGATTAAATATACACATATCTACATGAAGGCAGAAATACAATTATTTCTTTTTCTCCTTAAATTATCTAAAAGCCAATTGGCCACTGAAAGGAAAATAACTGTTTACAACAAAAATAAAGATTACAAAATTGTAAGATTTATAAGTAGCATCTGGGGTCTTAAAAGCCTGAGAGTGGCCCCCCAAGATGCTCCACTGGTCTCACCCTGTCTGGAGCAAGGGAGAATGAAGAAGACTAAAGATACAAGGGGAAGATGAGTGCAGGGGACTACTGGACCACGTTTACCACAGCTTCCACCAGACTGAGTCCAGTACAACTAGATGGTGCCTGGCTACCACCACTGACTGCTCTGACAGGAATCACAACAGAGGGTTCCAGAAGGGAGAATGTTGACATGTCATGGGCTTGTTAACCAATGTCATGAAAAAATGTGTACTGTTTAATAAGCTAGTTTGTTCTGTAAACCTTCATCTAAAGTACGATTAAAAAAAACTGTAGGATTTAGGACATGTAGAAGGAAAATATGCGGCAATACAATAATAGCACAAAAAAAAGTAAATGAAAGTACAGATTTATAAGGCATATACATGAAGTGGTATACCTTTATTTAAGGTAGACTGTGATAAGGATGGAGCCCTGGTGGTACAGTAGTTAAGAGCTTGATTGTTTACCAAAAGGTTGACAGTTCAAATCCACCAGTTGCTCCCTGGAAACTTTACGGGACAGTTCTACTCTGTCCTATAGGGTCACTATGAATCGGAATTGACTCAGTGGCAACTGGTTTGGTGATAAGGACACACACATCCACACAGCAACTACTAAAAAAAAAAAAAAAGATAAAATGGAATACTAGAAAGTAATTGATTAATCCAAAAGAAGACAGAAAAGGACGGAAAAAGGAACAAAGACCAGATAGAAAACAAGCAAGGTAGTCTGCAACCCAGCCATATCAATAATTATATTACATGTACATGGGCTAAACACCACCAATTTAAAGGCAAAGATTATCAGACTGGATAAAAAAGCAAGCTTCAACAATGTTTACAAATGACTCATGTAAATGATAGGTTATAAGGATGGAAAAAGTTAGATCATGAAACACTGATCATAAGAAAGATTTCAAGACAAGAAACATTACTAGGGATATAGTCATAATGATAAAAAAAAAAAAAGGCTTAGTTAATTCAGAAGGCATCCCAATCCTAAATGTGTATGCACCTGCTTCTCCTCTTCACTCCATTGGTGAGGGAGGGAGGCCCGTCGTAGGGTTCTAGGGTTGGCCAAACACATTAACACCCAACACTGGATAGATGAGTTTGACAGTTTATTAGTCACATATACCCCAGAGCAGGCACTACACCATGCAGGACCACACTGGGTTGTTTTTAGGAGCTGAGTGAACCAGCACGGAGTGTGGGAGGCAGGCTTTGCAGTAACAAGAGAGTGGGGTGATGCTGTTTCCCATGGAAGGTGGTGATTGGCTTGTTTGAATAATATCATGAGCTGAAAGGACTAAGTGGAGTGCAGCTGGTCTGCCTGATAAGGAAACTAGCCAGGTGGGAAGCCTTTCCTGTTAGGTGGGGGTGTTTTATAATCATGTATGATTATAGATTCTTTGGGTAATGTAACACAACATAGATACTCAGATAGATGAAAAGCAGACTCATTCTTACAGCTCTAAATGAGGGAAGGTGACCAGGCAGGGCCACATGGGATTGCACCTGGGGACAGGGTAACAGCCAGCCGGAATTGTAGGAGGCAGCTTACGTGAGTGGGGTAGGGTTAGCTAGGTTTTGCGGGGTTTCCTGTGTATTGGGTATAATTCCATGGTCCCAAAGAAGAGGCCATCCTTGGGTGTTAGGTATTTGGAGGCATCCATGTATTAAAACCCAGAAGTGTTGGAGCCTGACAAGGAATTAGTTGGTGTGTGGGCTTAGAAAACTGCCTGCGAAGGAAAATTGAGTTTTTTAGCCATGATCTTAAAACCACAAGATAGCACCCGTGAAATAGTATATTGCAGGGGGGCATATCTAGCAAGAGTGGGGGAACTGAGGCCTTTGGATCTGAGTCTTACAAAACCAGTGATGGGAATCAGAATGAGGTGGAACTAGCCCTGGGGAAAAGGACGAAAATGGAGAACTGTGGCATTAGTCCACGTCCTCTAAAAAGCAGATACCAATAGGACTAAAAACGCAACAAATTAGTGGAATCACCTGTAAGGGAACAATGGCTTCAACATTCAACACTCTGTTGGTGGTCCTAACCAATGTAATAAGGCAAAAAAAAAAAAAAACAGATTGGAAAGGAAGAAGTAAAACTTCTTTATGCATGGATGTGCACATAAAAATCTTAAGGAATCTACCAAAAAAAAAAAAAGTTACCAGAACAGGTGGGTTTAATAAGTTTGCAGGATCCAAATTGTATATACAAAAAGGAATTGTATTTCCATACACTAGCAATAACTTAGAAAATTTAAATTTAAGAAGTACCATTGGCATTAGTATCAAAAACATTTAATACCCACGGATAAATTTCTTAAAAAGCTCTGCAAGCCTCTACACTGAAAAAACAAAACTGAGGGAAAGAAGATCTAAGTAAGTAAATGAACAGATGTATTATACTCATGGACTGGAAGACTGAAGATTTTTAACGTGTCTATTCTTCCCAAATTGATTTCTTAAATCCAACATAATCCCAAACGAAATCCTAGTAGGTTTTTCAAAATAGAAATTGACAAGCTTGGAGAATTTATAGTGCCTGAGTTCAAGCCTTAATTCAAGCCTTAATATAAGCTATAGTTATCAAGACAGGGTGGTGCCAGTATGGTGGTGGTGGTGGTAATTGCTATCAAGTCAGTTCCCACTCATGGCAACCCCGTAAGTTCAGAGCAGAACTGCTCCATGGGGTTTTTAAGGCTGTGACCTTTCAGAAGCAGATCCCCAGACCTGTCTTCCGAACTGTCTCTGGATGGGTTAATTCGCCAATCTTTCGGCTAGTAGTTGAGCACTTAACGGTTTGAGCCACCTAGGGACTCCATGGTATGAATGTTAAGGACAAATAGATCAATGCAAAGTACAGAGTCCAGAAATAGACCCATTCAAATACTGTCAATTAATTTTTTACAAAGTTGCCTAGATAATTTCATGAGAAAAGGACAGTTCTTTCAACAAATGGTACTAAATACTAGAATGACTGAATAATCATATGGGCGGGGAGGCGGGGAATGGACCCTGACTCATACTTTCAGCATATTCAAAAATTAATTTCAGATGGATCATGGACATATATATGTATATATAAAATTTCTAGAAGAAAACATAGGAAAATATTTTTGCAATCTTGGGGTTGAATAAAATATCCTAGAATACAAAAATAATTAACCATAAAATAAAAAAGTGGATAAATTTGACTTTAGCAAAATTTAAAGCACCCTAGCTTAGTAACAGAAAACCCTGGTGGCATAGTGGTTAAGTGCTATGGCTGCTAACCAAAGGGTCGGCAGCCCGAATCCGCCAGGCGCTCCCTGCAAACTCTGTGTGGCAGTTTTACTCTGTCCTGTAGAGTCGCTATGAGTTGGAACCGACTTGACAGCACTGGGTTTGGTTTTGGGTTTTAGCTCAGTAATATCACCAAAAAGTACAGGCCTTCCCTATTCTGGTGAGACCAATCTATAAGTCCGATAAAGTCTTCTAGATTGTTTTCAGTTTCCAATACTAGAATAACATGTGGGTGGCAGCTTCCCCACTGAAATGCATTTTAGCTCAGCAAAAGCTAACACCATAATGGAAAAGAAACAAAATTAAAAGAAAAAAATAATGTTCTGATATGCCTTTGATCCTCAAACCTATTACGTGAAACAGACCAAGGTGTCAGCCTTATATATGTTCTGCTATCGTTTGTGTAGAAACTTATGGGGAAATGGTATATACGGGAATTTGGATATACATAAAAAATCTCTAGGAAGACTCACAAAAAACGGGTATTACGGCTTTCTTTCGGGAAAGGGAAACCAAGTAGCTGGGACACAGTGGTGGGAGGGAGACTTTACCCTTTTGTATGTAGGAGAACTTTGAACTGATTATTTTAACTAAAATAATAATAAAAAAAAAATTTTTTTAATAAAAATTTACTGTGAGAGATGATGAAATCTGAAGACAGAAAAAATGATATTCATTTTCACACACAAAAGAAATGGAATTTTGTGCATTTTATTTAACAAACTTAGGCCACAAAATATGTGTAATTTAAATCTTCTATAGACTATATTCATGTACTCTGGGAAACATGAAGCTTGCTAGGAAAGGTTTTTCCATGGCTTCTTAAAAATTGTTATCTTCTCCTTTTTACATTAGGATTATATCTGCAAAGAGAGAGATGGAATTAAATGACATCTAGATAAAGGATGGCATGTCTTTTTCACTTTTAAAGTTAAAAGGCTTTCAAAATATAATCTCTTCTTTTGTAAAATAGGATAAGAATGCCAATTTCATCCTTACGATCAGATTCTAGGCACTGACATTTTTCCTTCCATTTATCCCTTGGATGAATATTTCATAAAAACAAAACATAACAACAAAAAATCCTGTAAAGCACTAAAATAATTAATGAAAACAACAGCTTAAAAATCAGTATGTATTTATACTTGTAATTTTGGTTTCAAACACACACATACAAAATAGTACACCATTTGCACAAAAGAACATAATGA
The DNA here is from genome assembly GCF_024166365.1 of Elephas maximus indicus. NCBI lineage: Eukaryota > Metazoa > Chordata > Mammalia > Proboscidea > Elephantidae > Elephas > Elephas maximus. Next base: position 51,963,720 of record NC_064833.1, on the reverse strand, counting down.
AGCGAAAACGTAATTTCCTTTTTACAAAATTTTCTCCTAAAGTAATGAACCAAATGTAGCTAGGTGGCCAGATATTCTCATTTGACTATTTATTGAAATTAACAGTTTGTCAATATCTTCACCATTAATTTATATTGTCAATAATGAAATTAGAGAATCAATCAAACTGCCTGCAAAATAGACTAAAAAATATCGTACTTCTTGGTTCTACCTTTAAGTAGGCTTGGGAAAATGTTATCCTCTGCCAGCCATGACTTATCTATAATTATTTTATGAGTTTTTAGAGGTAAATTGTTATAATGTTTATTAGGCCTGCAGGAATGCTAAAAATGTGTTAAATCAGAAATTATAATCACCCACTATAATGCTTCTAAAACTATGTACAAAAACCTGCTTTGAAACTCTAATCTAGCCTTTTGTTTTTATGCATATACCAAGTAAAACTAAGTGGTTTGGCATTTTACTTGCCTTAATTCAAAACCCATTCATTCATGGTTCTGTTAATGCTGAAAATGTCACAAATTTATAAGCCAAATTAACCCAGCTCAGGAACCTTCTTTTGGTTGAATGCCCCCATACAAATTTTAAGTACCTTGTGATTTCAGCAAAACAGAATCAACCTCAAACCTCACGGCTATATCCGGTAAACCCAATTAAGAGGTACTCAAAGAGTAAAAAGAAACAAGTTTAAAAAAAAAAAAAATTCTTCAGGTGAAGGGACTAGTTATCTCTTTATAAGGAGAAAGGAGAGACGGAACAATTACTTAATTTTTTTATGAACAGAAATGTTATGTACATCTCTCAAAGGTACACGAGAAAGCTGAAATGAAACTTTACCTAAAGAGATCATCGGCAAGAGACTCTTCTTTCGCATGTTGATTTTGCACCTGTCAAAATTAAAATAATTTAAGTACCTGCTCAATGATGAATGTATAGTTAATGACCTGCTACACTGGGAAGCCACAGTCATCTCTGAGGTTTTCATATCCAGCAGGCCACTGAGTCCTATAAGCTCTTGCCTCTACATCTCTCCTAGCCAACAGATCCTCTCCATTTTCACTTCATGTCAAGATTATTGTGGAAGTCCCTACTTAAACCACTTTCTCAGTCATCTCCTCTCCAAAGCCGCCAACATATTGTTGCTAGCTTGTTAGTTTTTAAACATTCTTCCCAGCAAAATCATTTTACCAATGAAATTTCAGTGCTTTGAGGGTCAGAACACTGGTGAAGAGTGCAATATTGACCCTTAAGAGTCCTGGTGGTGCAGCGGCTAAGAGCTCAGCTGCTAACCAAAAGGTTGGCAGTTCGAGCCCACCAGCCGCTCCTTGGAAACCCTATGGGTCAGTTCTACTCTGTCCTATAGGGTCACTAGAAGTCGGAATCGACTCGGTGACAATGGGTTTGTTTGTTTTAACCAGAACAGTTCACAGGTGACTTGGCTCCCTTTTTCTGATCCCAAATCAGGTCTAAGAAGCTGTTGTTGAATTACCTCACTCACAAAGTAATTTTAAATATAATATCACCAAACTCCTAAAGCACTTCTAAGAGGTAGGATCTGAAAAACACTGTCCTGGGTATATATTCCTAAACTCCAGCTATGATCCTACCGTTTACCATGTAAATTCAGTTAGCAACCTAAAATGCTAAGTTATTTCCTGTGGGGGGTGGAGTACACACCCTGGTACAGGGTATTTAATTGAAATTCCAGGAGAGGGCCAGCCCCATTTTTTCCATAAAAGCAGCACATAGCTCCAGCTGAGCCCTTCCTTTCCCCATTCACTGTCTTTAGGCAACAGAAACTCTGCAATGTGCCTGACTGCTTGAGTGCGCTGCCATGCTGACAGTGAGGTCCCAGGGTAACTCTGTTCTTTAAGGGCAAGCTGAGAGGGCTAGGAGAATTCTGATTACAGGCAGTTCCGGGGTCACGAACATCCACTTTGCAGACAGCTCATACTTAAGAATACTTAAGAATGCATTGCCATAAAACCTATTATATTAAAAATTTGAGTTAAATACAATGGTTCATAATAACAAATGCACGCACTATTTTGTGACACTCATGAAAACATTGCACAGTTTGGAAGCATTTGATTTACAAGCGTAGAAAGGTAAAATATATACTATATAGTAAGACAACATTTAACTAACTGATGCTTAATAAGAACTGTATGTATTTGTTCTGATGTACCTACAAATTCGACATAAAGACAGACTTAGGAACAGATCTCATTCATAACCCAAGGACTGCCTGCACGTTAAATTTTTTGCCTCCCAAAATGGCTTTAGAAGCTAATCCCTGCAGAAGATGGTACTTGCTGTTTCATAAGGCAAACAGAATCCCTCTTTAGGCAGCTGTTAGACGGAAAAAAAAAAAAAAAACAGCAAAGTTACTCCATAAACTAGAGAAAAGAGAGAGAGAGATGTTGGAACAGAACATGCAAGACAGATGAAGAACCCAGTCTGCACCAATAACCTGAAACAAAAAATAAGAACATGAAAGCAATAAAATAAGAACAAAAGATTAGATGATTAGAGAACCACAAAATATATACTTAGAAACAAGACACCATGAAAGAACTAGCTGAAACAGATCCACAAAGATTTCAGGTACTGGTATTATTAGGCAAAGAATATAACTGTTTAATATGCTTAAAGACACAAAAGAGGAGCTTAAGATATCAGCAGGAAAGAAGATTTAAAAAAGAATGAAACAGACTTCTAGAAATGAAAAAACAGGTTTAATTTAAACTCAGTAGATGGATGGGATACCAGACAGCTGAAGAAAAAAGTAGTAAACTAGAACACAATTTGAAGAAATTACTAAGAGACAAAGAGATGAAACACATAGACAAGAAGTTAAGACACATGGAGGAGAAAGTGAGATTTAACTTAGGTCAAACTGAAGTTCCAGGGGAGATAACAGACAAAACAGGAAAAAGACATTATTTGAAAAAATAATGATGAGAAATGTTCAGAATTGTTGAAAGAAAATTCCCAGATTTAGAAAGCCAAGACCACACATACATTAAAACCAAAAAAAAAAAAAAAAACACCAAACCCAACCCACTGCCGTTTAGTCAATTCCAACTCATAGCAACCCTAAAGGATAAGATAGAATTGCCCCACAAGGGTTTCCAAGGCTGTGAATTTTTATAGAAGCAGAACGCCATGTATTTCTCCCGTGGATTGGCTGGTGGGTTTGAACTGCTCACTTTTTGATTAGCAACCAAGCATTTTAACCATTGCGCCACGAGAGCACCTATCTTATATATTATATAACTGATATATTTATAATAACCTAACGTCTTTTAATTGTTACCCTTCACTTAAATTTTTGTAGTCAGTCCTGAAGTTCCTTTTACATTAAGATACAAACTGAGCTGTTTAGTTCCCATTTTATATACATATTTTTTTCGTTAACAAAATAAACCTAGAGTTCCCTTAAAGAAGTGTTAGGGATGATGCAAAGTCATCTTAATGCTTTGGCATCAGTTTTCCTGAACGAATGACTGAATGATCTTGGCTCACTTATTCTAAACTTGGTTTTAAGAAGAATTTGCTCTAAGGAAACCACAAAGGACCAAAAATGCAATTCAAGTACAAGTCTGGGCCTCAGTTCTTACGAACCTCCATTTCCTGCCTTAACCACTCTTCTAATTCTCTGTTCTTCTGAGCATGATGAGCTATCAGATCTGATCCTCCAATGATGTGTGGAAGTTTTCCTGCTCCAGGAAACGTGACCTGTTAAATAATGTAAGTAATGAGGTTAAACACAAATTGAGATAATTGTTTTTTAAAAAGCAAAGACTGTAAATTGAGCATAACCTAAGAGCCAAAGATAGTTGTATCCTATAGATGAAAATCAGTGAGAGGTAACTATGTTGCTGGACCCATCTGTTTTTGCCCTCATCTCTTCTAGCTATTACTATATCCAGATTTAGACACGACACTGAGATTTACGCACTAGGAAAAATTTAAGATCTTTATTTTGGGGTTAGGGCCTCAGCTCATCATCTAGCAATTAAAGCAATTCAAGGTGAACGTACACTCCAGAATTTAAGGCACTCTTTTTTGTTCTAAAGATTTTAAAATTGAAGCCATTTCTAGCATCCTGAAAATCTAAGTTTTTTGAAAACTTTCTAGTTTATAGATCCCTAACAAGAGATGTTGAAGATGGTAACAGTTTATACTTTCAAAATAATTTTTCATTGTTTATAAATAAGTGACTGCTATAAAAAGGGGGAAATTCTATGTGAAAGGCATATCAAGCACACTGTTAATATTGTATTTAGGGAGTAAGTAATAAATTCTTAATATTTATGGGACATACTTTTAAAATTTCAGTGTATGAAGTGGAAAGTGAATTTTAAATTTGTCTTCATCAATAAGCAGTATCTTAAAAGTACAAAGAGAGCCATGTCATTGGTTTAGAGATTTAAAGAACAACTCGATCAAAAAATGCCTTCACTACAGAGACCATCCAGTTAAATATCTTTCTACATTTTGGTTTGAATTTGATAGGTTCAAAACAAATTCCTTGGTCAAAGGTATTAATATTTCTGAAGGTTTTAAAAGTTTTTCCAAAACACTTTCCAGATGTTTGTACTACTTTATACTTCTTTCTAGTATTAATATGACACTCCTGTGCCAACAGAGAACATTATTACTTTTTCCTTGGTAATTTAACCAATTAAAAAAAAAGAGCACGTCTGTTTAATTCTGGTTTCTTTAACAGTTACATTTTTTAACACCATACTGAACATGAAGTAACCATGCAGTAAGAATGGCCCTGTGAGACTCACAAGACACAGCTGTGGGGTGGGACAGAGTAAATGGTATAAAACACAAAAGTAGCAAGTTAGAGATATTCTCTTCTTCCACTCCAAGTAGAAGAGATTCTTCCTGTCGAATTAAGTTCAGAATCCTTTAGACACTGTCATAGCAGGCAGAAAACTAATTTAACCTTGAAAATGTTAATAGTAAATGCTCACATTAGAGAAAGCTACAATACCTCATAATCATGGCAAGAATCGTATAAACCACATGTAGAGAAAAGCAGTCTTGCACAGAAATCACTTTTGAAATAATAATTATTGTAGTCTCATCAATGTATAAGCAAAGGATAGCAGTTAGTAGGTCTGCAGCAAGAAGCAAGTATCTCAGAAGAGATTGCAAAAGGATAAACAAGAGAATACTGACTGGATCAGGACTATTTGTTTAATCATACTGATAAAATAATTACCATTTCCTTAGGGAGGAGGAACGCAGGTCTGATGGCAATGCTTACTGTATATATTTATATCTCATTGTATTTATACAGAAACCCATGTGGCATAGTGGTTAAGTGCTACGGCTGCTAAACCAAAGGGTCTGCAGTTCAAATCCGCCAGGTGCTCCTTAGAAACTCTATGGGGCAGTTCTACTCTGTCCTGTAGGGTCACTATGAGTCGGAATCGACTCAACAGCACTGGGTTTGGTTTGGTTTTGGTGTATTTATACATGTATAGTAAAGGCTATAGTTTTCATTATTTAATGTGCTCAGTTATTTTAACAAATGCCATCTTTATAAAGCCCGGAATTAAAGAACCCCTTCAGGTAGTCATCAAACAATATTAGAATTGGTAGAACCATGTCCTTACACAGCTAGAAGCCTGTTGCTTAAGGTGGGGAAAACCAGGTAAATAGCATTCTTTTTAAAGAATTCAGTCTTGATGAAGTTTCTTTCATTCCAGGTGTTTAATATATTCACTATCACGTTATGTCTTTCCTCATTTTTTAAACTGTTTTAAGCAGAAGAATATCATCAGGTATCAACATAAACCGCTTTTCTTACTATTTAGCACTAAGAGTAGCTCTAAAAACATTTCAAACACTGCCCTCTTGTGATGTAAAGAAATACCTACCTTTTTGAATTTCTTGAAATTCTTTAGTTGACCATAATCATTATCTACAAGGGATGGATTTCTGGAGGCAGAGTTACTAACCACCAGTGATCTAAATTCAGTCAGTATCACCTTTCTTGGAAGCTTCTCACCGTCATCCTGAAGTTCATCATTGTTCTGAAATGGGGTAAAGATGGAGAGACAAGAAAGAAAATAAGTTACTTGTTATTTAGGGATCTAGAGAAAAAAGTTCAACTACTTGAAAAACAGTAAAAAAAAAAAAAAAAAAGGTTTATTTCTGGTACCTGAATTATTTTTTTGGAATCAAATCATATATATTTCAAAACCATAAAATTACTCAAATGTTCTATAACTTTGGAAATTTTATAACAAACTCATCTATAACAGAAGGCTGAAAATGATACAGTATTTTTAGTTTAGTAGCCTATCCTAATATCATCTCAAAAAACAATTTACCTTCTAGAATATTTTTTGACACAAAATCTCAGCACTGTCTACTTTTCATTAAAAATGTACACCAAGATTATTATACATATTGTTTCTATCGGTCTTCATCTTTAAGTTTTATCGATTCTCAATAGTTTGTATTTTCAGTACCGCTGACACTTCAAAAAAATCAACCATTTTGGACAAACTACCTCTTCAAATGACAAGCTACTTTTTAATTCTAAAAGATTTACTTGAATATATATGTTAAATCTGCCTGAAGATTTCCTCTTGTTACCATTCAATTGCTGGATAAAATTCTTTGCTTTACGTCATTTACTATTAACTGTCTAATTAGTTGCATATCAGCATTTCTACAGCTACTCAAGGCTGACCATCTTAGTTCTTTTCACTGCTGAACTATATAATTCAAATGGAAGTAGCTAACAGGTCTAAGATAAAGGTAGTCAGAGAGAGAAGGAAAAAAAAAGAAAAATTCAAAAGAAAAGCTTCATCTGATAGTGACAGAATGAATTAGGATCTCTAATAATTTATTATTTTTTATATTTTTTTAATAAAATACAGAGCCTACTACTTTTGTACTGTGTGAGTTTATAAATATTTCATATCCATTACCCTATGCAATAGACACAACAACCTTGTTGGAAGAATAGCAACCTCGCTTTAGAAACAGATGGCTTAATGTTCATAAATGTGAACATGATTCGTTCAAAGCCACAGATCTACAGACTAGCAGATCAAGCACCTACACCCAGGCTTCTCTCCACACTCACTCTTTTCACTGTATCATGTCATAATATGATCTATTTCCAGAGGAGGCACAATTGTGAAACTGACCAAAATTGCAGAAAAAGAAATAATCCTAAGGTAAATGGACAGAAATCGATGAGATCATGGTCAAATCTTTGTAAAGAGTAAGTAATACATAAAAACTTCCTTACAGACAGTTCTTCTTTACTTGACAATAGTGACTCTTCCTTGTTCTCACATTTCTTTCCAATTTCATTTTCTTGCTAAAGAAATAAAAAATATTTGTTCTTTGGAGTATAAAATGATACCTTTCAGAAAACTTCAGACATATTCATCATCTTTGACCCAGTGATTTGACTTTCAAATATCTTTCCTAGGAAAATTAAGAGCAATGAGAATAAAAGTATATGTAGACAGAGACATTACAGCATGAGTTATAATAGCAAATTAGAAGCAATCTAAGTTCATGTAAGTAATATGTTTAAAGAATATTTAATGAGAAAATGATCATAATATAAGTAAATAAAAAGTGGCTTCAAAATTGCATTAACAGTAGATTCCAAGTATGCAAAATAAGATTTAAAAACGAAAGTATCAAAATTCAGAGAGTCTGGGAAATTGAAAGTAAGGCCAACACTAAGGCAGAGTTATCATTTACATAAGCATAAACTAGTAGGAGTATCCTGCCAATAGTTTTCCAAATATTTTCAGCGTAACAGGAAATCTTACAGATATACTTTATACTTAGAATTCAAAAATAGAAAAATGGCAGTTCTGTCAGCAACATGTTTTCGAGATTGCCTTTCTGAAATAAAGGAATCCATCATCAAAGTATCACATTTTGGCTTTGTTAAAATTACAAAAGATTTTTTAAATAAAAGGATACAATTTTTTTTTCTGGTAATCTCTTCTGTAGTTAGAAAAATTAAGTGCAATTCCTTCAATCCATCAGTATTCACAAGGATGTCTAAACAAATTCTTAAAATGATAAAAATAAAGAGTTAAAAATAAGCTCACACCCTCTGAATAAGGTTGGTGGATTTTACCAATCAATGTTAATTTCCTGGTTGTGATATGGTACTCCAGTTATGCAAGATGTTACAATTGGGGGAAACTGGGTGAAGAGTTTATGGGACCTCTGTGTATCTTCTTGACAACTGCATGTGAATCAACAATTATCTCAAAATAAAGACTTTTAAAAAAATATACCCCACTTTGGAAGCCAACATAATTTTGTGACTAGTTTTCTTACTGAAAAAATGTAATGTTGGAATACAATGATTTAAATCTTATTATATCTAACAGCATATCAAAATCAAATTCACTTTCTAAAGGTCTAGTACAACATATTTTGTACTGTAGTTTTTATTTAGAATGTCATGAATGCTGAGATACTAAAATAAGAATAAAGGAACTTATGCTATAGAATCACAGAATAAAATAAAATAATTACATTCCTTTACATCATTATATACCATGTAAACAAAGCTTGGATATTAAATCAAGGTCTTTTTTGGTCCAATGAAGACTGTTTAATGGCTCCCAAGTCACTGGTACATGGTGCTCAATTCTTGCCTTTCCCAATCTGGGCTCGAATGCCCAATTCCTTGGGTGATAAGGGCTCTGGGAAAATATGCTATGAAAGCTGGGATTCAGGAAGATTAATTAGCAGCCATACAGGATGGACCAAAGAGTTCCACGACTAACAAAACCACCACCATTTCCAGACAGAGCTGTGGCCACTGTGAGCAGTAGGATAATCTGTGATAGAATTTAATGAAAAAGAAATGGCTATAAAAGAAAAAGGATAAAGTATGCAGTATGACAAGAAGACTAGAAACAGAAAGTAAGAATATATCAGAGAAAATGAAACAAATACAGGAGGAAAGGGTACCACAAGGGAAATGGACTTCCAAAGGTCCACCCAAAATAATGTAATATAAACAGGGTCTAATTTTCTTAAGACTAAACACTTACAATAGAAGTATCCTGAAGAGTTTGGAGCTAAGGTGCCAGTGTAAACTCATAATGCAAGCAGAATAAACATATCTTTATGAAGGTATGTACATTTATTAAACTTACCAAATCATCCCTTGCATTTCACCAAACACCCCATTAAACTAATTTATCTACTTCTACCTTGGCCCCTCCCTGCCTTCTCTTTCTCCTGGGAAAGTAGACCTGATGGCTGGAAGAGGGGCCATCTCATACAGCAAAGACTAAGAAATTGATTTAAAAAGAGAAAACACCAGTTGCCAGAGTCAACTCTGACTCATGGCAACCCTACGTGTCAGAACAGAGCTATGCTCCATGGTGTTTTCAAAGGCTAATTTTGGGGAAGTAGATTACCAGGCCTTTCTTCTGAGGCACCTCTGGGTGGACTTGAACCTCAAACTTCCAACCTTTCGGTTATCAGCCGAGCAAATCAACCATTTGTACCACCCAGGCATTCCAGGAAACTGATAATACCATGAAACTGACAATGCAGTTTTGGATTACCTACTTCCAGGCTTCTTTTATTGGAGAAAAATAATCCTATCTTATTTAAGCCACTGTTTTGAAACAAGTCAAAAGGAATTCTTAATACAATCAGGAAACCTTCTCTGGTAGAAATTCAGTACTGAATCCAGATCTCTGGGGCTCTGGCCCGTGAATCCATACTTTCAGAAAACTCACCAGGTGATTCCAATGCAACTGGTTTACAGAGGGCATTCAGAATTCAAGCAGGAGAAATCACAGATGCTGAGGATTCTCTACCTTTAGGGAAAGTCAAAGGCGCCTACACATGATTTGTTCTTTTAATAGCGGTTATCGACTCATGTGGGGGCAGTGGTGGTTCAGTGGTAAAATTCATGCCTTCCACGCAGGAGACCTGGGTTTGAATCCTGCCTTGGCAATGCACCTCAAGAGCAGCTACCACGCATCTGTCAGGTCTTCAGTGGAGGCTACGTGTTGCTATGATGGTGGCCAGATTTCAGTGGCACTTCCAGACTAAGACTACGAAGAAAAGCCTGGAAACGTATTTGTGAAAATCAGTCAATGAAACCCCACGGATCACAATGGTCCAATCTCGTTGTGCTTAGTTAGGGTTGCCATGAATTGGGGGCTGACCTGATGGCAGCTAACAACAACAACAGATTTATGGAGCGCTTCACCTGGTAGCACAGTGGTTTAAGAGCTCAGCTGCTAGCCACAGGTCAGCAGTTTGAATCCACCAGTGCTCCTTGGAAATCCTAAGGGGTAGTTCTACTCTGTCCTATAGGGTTGCTATGAGTTGGAATCAATTCACGGCAATGGGTTTTGGTCGCACACACCAGGTTTTCAACAAATGCTTATCGAAATGATTGTAGCTTCCAATAATTCAATCCTCATCCTTTCACTTAGAATTGTCCTTATCTTGTAGCTGTTTATAGGAGGGGGTGCCTACTGCCAAGAATACAGAATGAGCTAACAAACCCAGGCTGGAAATCAGAATATGAACATTTTGATTTCATCAGGTCTGTGCTCTCACCTAATGAGCTAACCAGTCTACAAATGATGAGTCACTTTACTGATTCAGAAAACAGGATATAATCTGAAGGATTTCTTAAACCGAAGTGGGTAAGACAAATTATCACCATTCACGAAAACAGAAAAAGACATTAATGACCAAAATAAAAATAAAAATTCCTAGTGACAGTATACATGTTTTATCCTGAAAATTTGTTAGTAAACACTTTGTTTTAGTAACTTTCTTCTGCTTTCTCTGCCTGTTTACTCTGTTAGGGCACCTCCTATACTTAACATTGTGGCCAAATTTCTGATATAATACTACCGCCTAATCTGGAAGTCTATGAAAAAACCACATATATGAGTTCTCATTCATTTTATGCTATTGACGTATCAATGCATTTTACCATATTGACCAACAAATTCTTACACTTAATGGCTTTTGAAGACATTAATTTTTTTCCTTTTTTCCCTCAAGTATTCGTAACAAATGCTCATACTGTCAATACAAAATCTAAAGTACTTCTTAACATTCTAAGTTTTTGTTTGCAAGAATTCTCATTAAAAATGTTACTTACAGATACTTTGTTACTTTCTGATACTGTTTCATCATTAAACATGCCATTTGATTCTATAAGCAACTTTGGTTTTTTTCTAATATTGATATCTTCCTCTTGTTTTTTAACTTTCATTTCAATTTCCAACTCTGGTTTTGTGTTCTTGAGTAACTGCTCTAATACTTCATCTTCTATGGCCAAGTCATCAATTTCTTTTCTTTTTTTGGACGTTAGCTTTTCTGGAGGAAGAGATGCGTTGGTGGGATTTTTCACATTCGATTTTAAATCTGTATCTGTAAATACATGGTCTGGCTTTTTGTCCACAGGCTCATTCTGAAACGGATTCTGTTCCTCGTGTCTCCATGTTGACAGTGTAGCCGGTTGTGTTTGCTCCAAAAGAGAACAAGACATTTCTATTCTGGCTGATTTGGATGAAGACATTTCTTGATTTTCTTCACCCCTCCCCCTTTATTTAAAAAAAAAAGGAGAGAAAAAAACAAAAACAGAAAATGAACTCAGCTAGGTAATTTTTAGTTTGGCAATAGTTGTCCCCCTTTCCTGTCCCCATATAATTCACACTGTACTCTTGATTTTATTAACAATCACTGCAAACCAAAAAATAGACATTTTAAAAGAATACACAATTCACATACACGCTACTGTTTTGATAGGACTGATCATCTCTGTGGCTAAAACAATATGGGGATGTCTATGTTCTCAGCTGAAGCAGTGTTAGTTGACAAATCAACACGGTGGAAAAGGTAGAAAACGTAAAAATACAAAGGACCTGTTGCCAGGAGACCGCAGCTATTGTAAGGAACTGGTGGGCAGGGAGCACTTCCCCTGGGAACAAAACCTGATGGACTAATGAGAGTTGGATTCAGGATAACAAATCAGAGTGGCTAAATCCAGAATATGCTGCAGACTGTATACTGCAAATAATATATGACTAAGAGTTTCTTATACAACATTATATCATTCATTCTATAAAAACTGAATGTAAATTGTACTAAGCGCCATAGAGTACACAGAGACTTTGCTCCTCAGGAGTTTACTGGATTCATGGTGATATTTTAATAATAGTGGTCTCATGTCAGAAGCCCTGGTGGTACAATGGTTAAGTATTTGGCTGCTAACCAAAAGGCAGGTGGTTTGAATCCATCCAGCAGTTCCATGGAAGAAAGACCTGGCAATCTGCTCCCATAAAGATTACAGCCTAGAAAACCCTATAGGGCAGTTCTACTCTGTCCCGTGAGGTCACTATGAGTCAAAATTGACTGCACAGCACCTAACAACAACAACAATCTAATGTCAGGATACAGGACGCACTGAAGACAGACCAATGAAGAGGTTTTATAATAATTTAGGTGATCAGAGTTTTAACCAGGAAGTGGGCAACAGAAATAGGTGGAATTTATATGACACTGAAAATAAGAATCAACATTATTAGTTTGAGGAAGCAGAGGAGAAAGAAAGATTATGATAAGGTGAACCACTAACAAACAAAAACTCAAAACATTCAGTAAGAGGGAAGAAGAGGTTTTAGGCATATTAACTGGGAGAATAGCAAAAAATTCCTGGGGAAAAGTAAAAGTGAAAGCTTTTAAGGAGAAGTTAGGGCCAAACATACTGATCCTTCCTATAGTCATGAAATTCTCAAGGTAGAGTATACAAAGTATTAAGAGCAGTAGGGGAAGGAAGAGAAGTCTTTAAAGTGCACAAAGGGGAGAGTCAGAAAGGAAGAAGCTGGACACGACTCTACCACTACAAAAACCAAGAAAAGAGACCGCAAGGAAGAGAAAGGCTCAGGAGCTGAATGTTACCAAAAGGTCACGACAGTCAGTAATTGCAATTTCAATGATGTCCTATCAAGATGAAATACTCAGGTTAAGAAATAGTTCATACAGAAATGGAAGCATTAACAATAGTCTTCTTTTCTGAGAAGTTTAACAGTGACTGTAAAGAAAGAAGAAGAAAAAAAGCAGTAGCTAAAGGAAGAAAGTGGATAATTTTTTTTTTTTGCTTTAAGTGAAAGTTTACAATTCAATTCAGTTTCTCATACAAAACCTTAGACATATTGTTATGACCCTCCTTGCTCCTCCTATAATGTGACAGCACACTCCTCCTTTCTACCCTGTATTTCTCATACCCATTCAACCAGCTCCTGTCCCCCTCTGCCTTCTCATCTTGCCTCCAGACAGGAGCTACCCACATAGTCTTATATGTCTACTTGAGGTAAGAAGCACACTCTTCACCAGCCTCATTTTATGTCTCATGGTCTAGTCTTTGTCTGAAGAGTTGACTTTGTGCATGGTTTTAGTTTTGGGCTAACAGAGAGTCTGGGGGCCATGAACTCTGGGATCCCTCCAGTCTTAGTCAGACCATTTAGTCTGGTCTTTTTACTAGAATTTGAGGTCTGCATCCCACTTTTCTCCTGCTCCGTCAGGGATTCTCTGTTGTGTTCCCTGTCAGGGCAGTCACTGGTGGTAGCTGGGCACCATCTAGTTCTTCCGGTCTCAGGCTGATGGAGTCTCTGGTTTATGTGGCCCTTTCTCTTGGGCTCATATTTTCATTGTCTTTGGTGCTCTTCATTTGCCTTCGCTCCAGGTGGGTTGGGACTAATTGATGCATCTTAGATGGCTGCTTGCTAGCTTTTAAGACCCCAGAACACCACTCACCAAAGTGGGATCCAGAACATTTTCTTAATACACTGTGTTATGCCAATTGACCTAGATGTCCCTTGAAACCATGGTCCCTAGATCCTCGCCCTTGCTACTCTGTCCCTCAAAGTGTTTGGCTGTATTTAGGAAACTTCTTAACTTTTGGATTAGTCCAGTTATGCTGACTGCCCCTATATTGTATATTGTCCTTCCCTTCACCTAAAATAATTCTTGTCTACTATCTAATTAGTGAATACCCTTTCTCTCCCTCCCCACCCTCGTAACCATCAAACAGTGTTTTCTTCTGTGTTTAAACCTTTTCTTGAGTTCTTATAATAGTGGTCTTATACAATATTTACCCTTTCACAACTAATTTCACTCAGCATAATGCCTTCCAGATTTATCCATGTTATGTTTCATGGATTAATCATTGTTCTCTATTGTTGCGTAGTATTCCATTGTGTGAATATACCAAAATTTGTTAATCCATTTATCTGTTGATGGGCACCTTGGTTGTTTCCATCTTTTTTCCACTGTAAACAGTGGTACAATGAACATGGGTGTGCATATATCTATTCCTGTGAAGGCTCTTATTTCTCTAGGATATATTCCAAGGAGTAGGATTGCTGGAAGTTATGGTAGTTCTATTTCTAGCTTTTTAAGGAAGCACCAAATCAATCTCCAAAGTGGTTGTACCATTTCACATTCCCACCAGCAGTGTGTAAGTGTTCCAGTCTCTTCACAATCTCCCCAATATTTATTATTTTGTGTTTTTTTTTTAAATTAATGCCAGCCTTATTGGAGTGAGATGGTATCTCATTGTAGTTCTGATCTGCATTGCTCTAATTGCTAGTGACCATGAGCATTTCCTCATGTCAGATCAAGGAAATGTTTTAAAAAATAAGAGGGAGATTGGGCATTTGAAAACAGAAGAAAAAGATTTAGAAGATACTAAAAATGATAGAAATTGAGAAAATAATTGATGGAACATGATCCTTGAGAAGGTGAGTGAAGAGATCAAAGGCAAGAGGTAGAAAAGTCATTTTAGAACTCAGCTGTGGGAAAACTCTTCTTCAATAAAGGAAGAAGAAGTGGAAAGGAAGTGCAGTGAATGAAGCGACAGATTAGTTAAGGTACAGAGAAAGGAAGAGGAGGGAGAATCTATCTAATGACTGTAGAGAAAGAGATTAGGGCATTTCTTAGAAGGAACAAGGTCAAAGTGCCACAGCTTTCCAAGGAAGCATACTTAACCAGAACACAGACTCAAGACAGTACCATTCTACAATATTTTCAGGAGTAGAATTATTGAAAATATACCTTTTTTTGGTCGATGGCTGAAAGTAGTTTTTGATGGAGTTGGTCTGTTGCTGCTGAGAAACCCGATCTCTACCTTTACTTATACCTGTGAATTTGGTTGGCGAAAGCTGATAGTCTGGGACTTTCACCTTGACGAGAGTATTTGAGACTATATTATCACTATTACAGCTTGTTTTAGGAGGTTCCTTTACAGCGGATGTTTCTGGTGAAAGCATTCTGAATTTTTGTTCCATTCTGGAGATTTTGATTTCTTTTGGACTTCCACTGAAATCCATACTGTAGCAAAAGAAAAGAATGCAAGGAAAACAATCAAGGCTACAGCAACATTTATCTAAAAACAAAGTTCTTTAAATAGTTCTAATATCATGTAGGGAAACCCTGGTGGCGTAGCTGTTAAGTACTATGGCTGCTAACCAAAGGGTCGGCAGTTCAAATCCGCCAGGCGCTCCTTGGAAACTCTATGGGGCAGTTCTACTCTGTCCTATAGGGTTGCTATGAGTTGGAATCGACTTGACGGCACTCAGTAATATCATATAGCTTTAGAAGATAATTGTCTTTAGACAATAATTCAGTGAATATATTTTATCATCACAAAAATGTAGCTCCTTTGTCATCTAAGCTCCTTGAAGGATGATACCTTACTCTCCTTTATAACCTACAGCACAAATCACCAGGAAGGTTCTACTACAAATAACTACCCACACACTTATGGAAATATCAACTTACTTTTCTATTATAAATTAACCAAGGTGATAATCCTAGGTAACTTTGGTTCTGCTGAAAATTTTTAAAATTATTTACATGCAAATACTACAAAAGGAAAAATTTTTTAAAAATCAGAAAAACAATAATCTACTATCATCCCAGTATCATATATAATGGGGTATTTAGATCACTTTGAATATTTTCTTATGGTTATATTGCATCCAGATGGCAGTCTCTAGAAGAGAATAAAACTCTGGCTACCAGAAATATTTTAAACACACATATACATAGTTCTATAATCTATGGCTGAATAGACACCACCTTTGCTATTCTTACTTCACAAAAACACAAGGAGTAAAGGTGTTGTTCAACTAACAGTTTCTCTCTAAAAAGTTAAATCTGGCCTCAGTGTAAAACAGAGGTGTAGCAAAAATTAACATAAACGTGGTCTAATACAGTGACACCAGTGGTATCCTTCAATATGAACACCTTATTATGGAATGTTTAAAATAAAATACACAGTCATAAATGCAAAACATCACAGAATCCGGAAGAGCTACTCTCTTCTTCCTCAAGAATACCCTCTTCAAACAGAGAACCACTGAAAAAACTATCCTTATGAACAAGTATTAACTACTTAGTCAGCCAGGTATGCATATAAAGTAGCTCCAATATTCAAATGAAGTTAATGTCATATAAACAAACAAATTTGTCCCAAATTTATTCCACTCATCACAAAGTAGCATAATTCTTTATAGCTTTCCATGTACATTTGTGCAGAATGAAAAAAAAAAAACTTTATCGATAGGGGTTGGCAAATTATGGCCTGCAGGCTAAATCCAGCCAACCACTTGTTTTTGTAAATAAAGTTTTATTGAAACACAGTCATGTGCTTTCATCTATGAGTTGTCTATGTCTGCTTTCATGCTACAATGGCAGAGCTGAGTAGTTGCAACAGAGACCAACAGCCTGGAAAGCTGGAAAAATTTACTCTCTGGCCCACTACAGAAAAAGTTTGCTAATCTCTATCCTAAGATATATTTTCCCTGACATCCTACTCTCCTATGCTTTATCTCCTGAGAGAGGTACTGATAAAAGCACTGCCCTTACTTCTTGAATATGCTATTCATTTACTGAAGACTACTAACAATAGTTTGTTAACAAAGAAACTTTACCATGTGTTGGCTTGCTCTGATTCTGTGTCAGGTACATATGTTGTGGTATTCACTGGGACAGTTGGCATTAGCTTTTCACTGAATGACAAGCCTTGGGAAAGGCTTGGCCCTGGAGTCGTTGGCTTTAATCCTGTAAATCACAGAAGTGAAAAGAATCACAACTGCTAGACACAAGCTGAACATTTGGACACTTAAAATGGTTAGACTGTGACATGCTGAGGGAATTAATGAGGTAATATAGCACACACTTGTCTCCAGTCAATAGAGCCAACAAGTATTTAACAAAATAGTTATGAGCTGCCTGCCGGCATCTATGATGGGCTTCTTTAAACCAAATCATTTTAAGGCACCTCAAATCTTTTGTGATAAAAATGTCAACTTAAATAAAATCAACTTAAATTCTAGTTCAAGCTACGCTTTCAGACAGTAGACTAAACAATTACAATTTCTCCCCACATAAGTTATCTTTATACCAACATCTACACAGATCAGAATTAATGTGAATTTTATTTTTAGAAAAAATATGTTATTTGAAATGAAGGCACTTAATAGTTTTAGACATAAATTTTTGGCTACTTCAGAAAACCTTAAAGATTACCATATTGTTTTACTTACTCAAATAGCATCTTAGTTCAAGTGCCAGTCTCCTGAGATACTTCAACCTCTCACATTGAACGAGGCGCCCCTCACTTCTGCTCCCATACCACTCTGTGCTTCACTCTATGAACACACTCATCACCACCAAAGTCCCTGGTTAAGTTATTTAACCTCTCTATGCCTTAGTCTCCTCATCTGTAAAATGCAGGTACTTACGGTACCTTTCTCACAAGGTTGCTTCGAGGACAAAATGAATATATGGATGTGTGTGTGTGTGTTAGTTGCTGTCGAGTCAGCCCAATTCATGGCAACCTCATGCATTACAGAGTAGAACTGCTCCATAGGGTTTTCTTGGCTGTAATCTTTACAGAAACAGTTCACCAGGCCTTTCTTCTGTGGAGCTCCTGGGTGGGTCTGAACCACCAACCTTTGGGTTAGTAGCTAATCGCAAACTACTTCTAACACCCATGGCACTTAGAAAGGTGCTTGCTACACAGTATACACTGTGTAAGTGGTGGCTGCTATTACTATCATCACTTTATGCTATACATGTTTACTTGTTACTTTCCCTTATAAGACTGGAATCTGCTTGAGAAGAGGGACTAAGTCTTGCTCATTTCTGTCTCTCCAGTGCCTAGAGCAATGTTTGGTACATAATAGATATAAATAAATTAATGAAATCAAATTGTTAACTGAAAAATTTTAAAAGTTGACATTTACTTAATACCTAAGCTAAATTATCACTGTTAGGTCTTCGTGACACAGGATATGCTAAATAAACGTTCATTACTGATTGAATGTATCATGGACTGCCAGAAGAATGAACAAGTGTGTCTTCGAAGAAGTACAGCCAGAGTGCTCCTTGGAAGCCAAGATGGTGAGACTTTGTCTCACGTACTTTGGACATGTTATCAGGAGGGACTAGTTCCTAGAGAAAGCCATCATGCTTGGTCCATGAGAAAAAGGAAGACCTTCAATGAGACACACTGACACAGTGGCTGCAACAATGGCCCCAGGCATAACGATGACTGTGAGGATGTCACAGGACCAGGTAGTCTTTCATTCTGTTGTACATAGGGTCACTATGAGCTGGAACTGACTCGACGGTATCTAACAACAACTGATTCCAAATGCAAGTATTTCAATTACTTCTACCACTTTTCTTGCATGACCTCCTTAAAAGTTTACTGGCATTTCCTTAAAGACACATATCCCTACAGTTCATTTCAGCTTACACAGAAATCTGCAAATAATAATAATAAATGCTCACCAGAAGAAACATCTGCGTACCTAATTTAATGACGCAGAATAACTGGCGTTTGTTAACAGTAAGATTATTTACAATGATCTCCTTAATAAAAATACCATGACAGTGGGAATTTGGTTGGATGTGCTCACCTCACTATTCTAAGCACTGAGCATAGTTACAAGCATGTAACAACTGCTCAATAAATATTTGTTGAATAAATACATGAATGAATACGGAAGAAAAGTGTTTGGTACATAGCACGGAAGGGCGAGGGAAGGAGGAAGATACACATTCAAGGCTGGTTGTGTCCTAAAATTGTTTGCAAGTCAGAGATCCATAACTTGGAACCCACACAGACCTATCTATGAATATGGACAAGAAGTGATACTAATAATTATAACATCTATTTCCACTCACATTTATGACTTTGTTTCTACATGAAAAGATACAACAGAAAAATTACTGACTTAAGAGTCAGAAAACCTGAATTTTATAATTCGCTCAGCCATAAAGTACTTATAGGACTTTAACTTCACTTGGCCTTGTTGTCCCTTACCTTTTAATAGAAAGACAGATTAGATGGTCTCTGAGGCCCTTTCAGCCATAAATACTATTCCAACAGTGGGTGATAACAACGTGTTGCTCCACACTGGCAAAAATAATCTTGTGCACCAATAACTTTATTCAGTTAAACTAATATTTAGACCTACTATGAACAAATGCTGTGCCTGTTGCTGTCATGGGATCCAAAATTAATAAGAACTTATGATCAGGTAGCTGAGAAAGAAATGGAAAGTGATCATATTGCAAAGTACAAAGAAAGAAAATCTATCACTGAGATACAAAAAAAGTTAACTAGAGTGTAGAACACAGAATAATCAATTCTGACTCAGAGGAGTTATGGAGGGAGAGAAAACGACTTAGAAAAACTTCATGAAGGAGGAGACAGGATTTGTGGAATGAGTCAGATTTTGATAAGCGAGACTAGCATTCTAGGAACAAAGATCATGATGAACAAAGTCAAGGAGTATGGGAACTGTGAGTAATACGGCACATATATTCCATAGGGAAGCACACAAAAAAACATGAGGATAGAAAGAGTTAGGCTGCAGCTAAACCGTTGAGGGCCTGGGAGTCTAGACAAAGGGACTGGAGACTTGTCCTGTAGATAATGAAAGCCAGTAAAAATTTTGAGAAAACAGCAGGTGACTGAAGTGGCAAAGTGAAAGAGTAACTGTAGAAATAAGTTTGGAGGCAGAATCCTTACTGAGGGCAATTATAACAGCCTGCAGCAAAGAAAGATGAAAGGGCTTTAAATGGGACAGTGACTGCAAGAAGGGATGGGAGCAGACCTCTTGAGTAGGTTTTGCTGAGGGACAATTTCAGGTCTGGTGATTCAGTGGATGTGAAAGGTAAGGAAAAGAAAGAATAAAAAATGACCAGAATGCCTCCTCCATTTATATAAAGAAGACACCTTTCTAGTTCAGTCCTTCCCAAGATATTCTAAACCAGCGGATTTTGGAGGAGTTTGTATGAGAAACACCAGCTTAAAATCTAACAAAACAATACAAACAAACCAAAAAAATCCCCAATGGCTAGGCCACATTATAGAATATCCTGTATTATGCAGAATGTGAATGTGCATTAAACAATGTTTCTAAAGCATATACCAGGTGAGAACCAGTTTTCTAAATAGAGAAACAAAGGACCATTGCCCCCAAAAGGGGTCTGGGAGAGTAGGGAGCTACTGACTTAGATCTAACAATTCTGTTTATTTTTATAGGTTTTTTTTGTTGTTGGTAAACTCTGAAACTGCTGATAGCAATCTTTTTTTTTCTATACCAGAATAGAAACCCACTGTCAACAAAATAATACCTACAGCACATGCTATTTATAAAGGTTGTACGAATTTCTAACAGGTAGGGGAAGAGTAGTTACTGCAAGAATACTTCTCTCTAGTTTCTGACTCTAAGGATGAGTTTTGGTAACGTTCATCATAGATTTCTGGGAAATATTAATTATATCACGATCCCACCAAAATAGGTTATCTGGCCATTTATGGAACTTCATAAACCAAGTGTCTGTATCTGAAGGTCACCTATGCCTAGACACAAACATACCTAGTGTACTCAATGGGAAAGGGTAGAGATATCAGGTGAACACACATTCTTATTCAAATTATACAATACTAGCCTGTCAATTTTTTATCAGATGTCTTTCCTCCTGTGTATGTTCCCAGTCATTCCCACACCATCAGTTCTCACCTGCACACGTCAAAGTATAAGCCATCTGCACTGCAGTATAATCATGTCATAAGAGCTGGGGCTTAAGAATCAGCTTGAACCAATTACTTGCTATGTGATCACGGGCAAACTTACTAACCTCTCTGTATCTCAGTTCCCTGATCTATAAAATGCAGATAATGTCATCTATTATAAAAGGGCTGGTTTCCAGATTACACTTTGGTCATGTACATAAATCACTTGCTCCAGTCCCCCCACACTCAAGAGACAGCAGCTATTACTATTACTAATGATTTACACACTTAATTAATCCCTGATGATTAGGCCCTGACAGTCCACTCCTTCCAAAATCTAATTTAACACATTCTTTAGTTATTTAAACCAGGGTTTCAGAGTATAGCCACTTAGGCAGTGCACTGCCCAACTCTACGGGTGTCTTTTAAAGGATGATAACATGAATGATATCCCTTGGAGTGTACAATGAGGTGCTCCTATTCTAACCTATCTCTTTTAGCAAAGTCCAATAAGACTTGACGAAATTACTGGAGAAAGAACCCAGGAGGCAAGTAAATGTATACAGGAATACCGAATGGATGCTTTTGATAGCTAGGCAAAGAAAAGTTACCAGAGAGAATAAATGTAAAAATCTCCAAGGCAAAAAAGCAGGAAGATGAGAATGAAGGCACCATCTTTATGATGGCATCATTAGCTAATTTTCAAGAAAGCTATAGGAATGTTTTCTAAACGACAAAGAGGTAATAGTGACTGCCTCTAAGTACATTGGCTTTCATGACAGTCAGCTCTGAGAGGATTATGATAAGCACTCCTTATTTCAGAACGTGGCGCCACCATCCACCCAGTTACTCCATGGCAAAAAACCAAGAATTGTTTCTAACTCCTCCACAGCCAACTTCTGCTGAGTCTAGTTCCAAAATAAATCTTGAATCTGTTCCTTTTCTGCACCTCCACCACTACGACCCTGATCCAAGGTACCAGGCTCTCCCTCACCGGTATCCTTACTTCTGTTTTGGACCCCTGCACGTGACTGCTAAGCTAAAGGTTGGTAGTTTGAAACCACACAGTTATATCATGGAAGAAAAAGCCTGGCATTATGCTTCTGTAAAGATTACAGCCAAGGAAACCCTACGGAGCAGTTCTATTCTGTAACACGTGGGGTTGCCTTGAGTTGGAAACGACTCGACAGCAATAACAACAAAAGGATCCATTTTCCACACAAAAGCCAGAGTGCTCTGTTCCTTCTACTGCCCAGTTTCTCACATGGCTTCCTTATTTTGGTCATTCAGGACACATGAGGCTCAAATGCCACATTCTCAGTGCGACCTTCCCCGACCACCTCATCTACAATAACCTGCTGCCAGTCATTGCTGTTGTATCTTCCTCCTTGTACTGGTCCCTCTCTGAAATCATGTGTGTTTGCTTGTTTACTGTCTGAATCTGGACCTTTAGGATATAAAGCCCACAGTAGTAGGGACCTTGTTTATTTGGTCAGCACTGTATCTCCAGCACTTAGAACAGTGCCTGGTACAGCCACAAATATTTATAGAATAAATAAATAAATAAGTAAATGAGTTGTGAAAGACGGTGTATATGATTAATCCTGGCAAGAGTAATGTGCATATAGCCTATAATCAATTTACATAACAAAGTTACTAAAGAATTAATAAAATGATGTTTTAATTACCTGTACCGGGCTGGCCCCGAGGATCACAGTAATTCTCCATAGTCATGAAAATAACTGCCAATCCAATTTCTGATTCAGGAATAGGTCTAAGACCCTGCCTATTAGAATAAGATAGTTTAAGTATAATGGCATATTAAAACTAACAACTTCTATTAATAAGATGCTATCAAGCTGAATCAATCTTTTTTTTCCCCCTAAAGAAATATCACAATTTTATGGTATGAAAAGAATTTCAAATACGGTGGACAGGTGTTATTTTAAGTGATTGCCTTCCTGAAACTATAAAATTACCCTCCCCCACCAAAAGAAAACAAACAAAAAATCACTGAGGCCAAAGACTACAGAGCCAAATGTCAACTCAGGATGGAGGCATCAGCCTGTGGGCAACCCTTCTTGGTTGCACTCTAGGTTCTTTCTTACCTCAGGGCCTTTGTACAAACTGAAAGACAGTGTGATACAACGGTGAAGAGCATGGAATCTGGAATGAGTGCTTCTCTTCTCACTACCTGTGTTCTACTCAAACTCAAACTTGTTTTTGTCTCAGTTCCTTCATGTGTATAATGGGAGCCATAACGTAAATACAAACAGGGTTGTGTGAGGATTACAAGTCTTAATGTACATAAAGCTCTTACCACAGTATGTTGTATCAGTGAAGTTATTACTACTGTTGTCCTGCCTGGCACATTCTTCTCACTCTTTGAAAGATTGTTATGTTATAGGTAAAATGTTGGCTCAAAGAGGACTTCTCTATTTAGTATAAGGTTCTCATCTCTGTCCTGTTATTCTGTTTCCTTTACATGTATTTGTAACTATCTGTTTACTTGTCTTTTAGCTGTCTCCTCCTCTAGTCAGTGAGCTCCAATATGGCAGGGACTAAGGCTATCTTGTCTATCACTATATTTTCTGTACCTAAAATACAATAAGGCCATTGTAAGTATTCATTGGAGTAGCAAGATGGTATTTTTATTTATACAGTGTCTTTTTTGCAGCATGTAATAAATCTCCTTTAAATAAAATATTCACAGGATAGATGACTGGAATTCACTTTTTATTTCAGCCATGAGAGAAAAAGCAATGCCCATGGTCAGATGGACTCCTGGGAAAGGAAAATTGAACCTTTGGTGGTGAGCTGGCTTTGGCCTTTTCAGGCATATAAATACCCTAGGCCCTAACAACTTTTTGTTAGGTAAAGAAAAATCTAGTCAACAGGCTGCTAAGCTTACTATTTATAATAGATTTTGGTTTCAACAACGCTAAAATTATTATCAATAAAGAGTCTAGGAAACAAACCTTTGATCTAGCTCTTTCACAGTCTCTTTCCCCAGTACAAACACCATTCTAAGATACCTGATATTTCTCCTGTAATACCCTATATATGAGCAATAGGAATCTTTAAGTGCATTTTTAATGGATAATAAACATCAAAGGACAAGTATATTTCAGCTCTAGATAATGTCAGGAAAATTTTTACCTAGAGTTTTAACTCTTGCAACTGCCACATATTCTACAGAAACACTTAATAAATACTACCTTACTAATGTAGAAATGTAAATTCTACAAATTTTATTAAAGTGTAAAGTAACAGAGAGAGGCAGCATGCTGAGAATCAATTTTTGACTACCCTATAGGATAAAACCTTTATAATTCTTGCTTCTACTTTTAACATTGGAAAGTGGAGTGTAACCAAAAAGTTATATATGAAATAACCTAACTGTATGTTTCTACCAATAAAGAATAATTCTGTACCTCTTGAGCAAATCCATAATTGAATGAATACAGTTTTTCTGAGAGTCAGAAATTAAAGTCTGTGAATTTGTTATCCCTACATCAACAACACAGGTTCCAGGAGCTAAAAAGAAATCATCTTCTTCTTCATTTTCTTCTGTTATCAACCTAGTTTGCCCACCTCCAAAAACAACTGCTGAACTTAACTTCTTATGCTAAAAATGGAAAGGAAAAAAAAAAGTAATTTAAATAGCCAAATTTAATTTCTTGAGTATATCCTTATTAACTTTATGAATTTCGATTTTAGAATTAAAATAAAATTCATGTAGAATTGGCTCCACTTCTTGAACGGGGCTCCACTCTAAGAAAATTATTAGCTTTCTAGGTATTTCTGTAGCCCTCCAATCATTACATTTTCTGTTTTTCCTCATCATACTTACCGCACAGTCATTTAACTTGGGCTTGCTTACATGGTTTTTCCACTACAACATAAACTCTTGGGATCCCTATTTAGGCACACAGAAGACATTTAACAGATATTTACTAAATCAACCAGGTAGGGCTCACACCAAAGTTTTCTATCCACCTCCTCTAACAATCAATTACTAGGCCAATTATCAAAAGTGAATCAGGGCCAACTCGATGGCAGGTAACAACAGTAAGTATCATAGTTGTGTTCATAGGCACTGAGCAGGTTCTGGAGCCTCATCAATTTTTTTATTCCACTTCACACTGCTACACAAAGTCCCAGAATGAAATGCATTAACAACTATGGATAACAGATATTAATAATTTATCCTTGTTTGTGATGTTTGCTATTGAGGAAACTGAGCTTACAATATTACCTGTTTGGCATTTAGAAATACAAATGTTTTCCCTTTGAAGATTTGTTTTCTTTCCTTTCGCTCTGATAGATCGATATTTTTATTTCCGATAGCTGGTTCATCAATAGGTGGGTAAAAGCTGTAAAAGTAATTAAAATATACCCCAGTTATATACTACTCTATATGTTTGCTATTACATTTATAAATGGGCTGGCTATCTAGACATTAAAGGCTTAATCGCCATAACACCTTTACAGTATTTAAAAAAGAAAAAGGGTTTTATCTAGAAATATGGTAATAGGTGCTACATAGAATAATAGGATTGTTTCTTATTTTCTAAAAATATATCATCGAATGTAGACAATATTAAAAAGATATATATTAAACACAGATAAATCAGACAAGTTTTGTCAATTACAAAAGGCTGAGAGAAATAGCATCTACAAAGATCAAATTCTGTTAGAATTTTATGTTTGTTTGAGGACCAATAGGTATTAACAATGTTCACATTCTAATTCTTAGAACGGATACTATGCTTTGTTATACATCTCTTTGAAGAAGCTTAGGAAATCTCAAAACTTACATGAGCATTTTCAGTTTAAATAAAATTTTCAAAGTGAGATTAAGGATCATAATTTTTAGCTAAAGAACATAACCTAAAAAATAAAATAGACTATGATGCAATAAAAACATATTAATTGTCCATGGAAATGGGGAAAAAGAAGAAAACTGAGAAGTCAAGAGGTAAGCCCCAAGGCTTTATCGGTTCATGGTTTCATCTTTCTGTATAATCAGATCTGTTGCTACAGCTGCTCCTAACTGATCGGCCTGACAACGTGTCTATCTTCTAGTAAAAATTACTATGCATCATGATGATGATAGGAAGACAATATAAGGGCGAAATTCACAACATGGATAATCAGTCATTAAAGAACCAAGAATTAAATATCTGCACAGAGCAACATCTAATGTCAGGAAAAATTTTTCAGTCATCAGAGCCACCATTTAGTACTTTAGAACTAATATGCTTACGTTTTTCCCCAGATTTTTCCTTGGCAATACATGTATTTCATAAAGTAAAGCTGAATCCTTATTGAACAATTCAAAATTTTAATGAAGAACACAAATGCAAGAGTTTTAATTCACAACAATGCTCCAAGTCTATTCTAAAGTAGTGATTTCTAGAACCTGGAATCTCAAATGCGTGGGTGATCAGCAGGCGAGAGCAGACATGGTTGGCAGGGTGGAATACATGCTACTGCACTATTCTGATCTTCTCAATAACTGACTTTAAAATCCTATTTGTCCTACTTTTAAAAATATATGTGTACACCAATGTTCAGAAGCCCTGGTGGCACAGTGGTTAAGTGCTTGGCTGCTAACCAAAAGATTGGTGGTTCAAACCCACCAGCCTCTTCAAAGGAGAAAAAGATGGCAGTCTGCTTCCGTAAAGACTTACAGCTTTGGAAACCCTATGGGGCAGTTCTACTCTGTCCTATAAGGTCACTATGAGTTGGAATCGACTCAACGGGGGTGAGTTTGGGCACCAGTGTTCATTGCAGCACTATTCACAATAGCCAAAAGGTAAAAACAACCCAAGTGTGCATCAATGAGTGAATGGATAAACAAGACAAGGTATGTACATACAATGGAACGTTATTTAGGCATAAAGAGGAATGAAGTTCTGATATATTCTCTGACATACATGAACCTGGAAAACATTATGCTGAGTGAAGTCAGTCAGATAGAGAAGGACAAATATTGTATAATCCTACTTATATGAAATATCTAGAATGCATACATACCTTTCAATTTGTGGAGGCTGTTTATTGGACTGAACTGCTTGGAGAAATTCAGTAAAATATTCTGGCTTTACAATTGGACATCCACAAATGAGTGCACATATTGTCTAAAATAAAGAAAAACTGCTTTTTAGGGTGTGGAACAACGCAGCATAAGACATATAAATCAATTTTAAGGTGTATTTCAATTTCAAAAACACTAAAATATTAAAAGTATATCCTAGAAATTAGTAACCCAGAAAAGACAGTATAAACAGATAAATATGAGAGAGAAAATCTGTTCAGCCTTATTTGACTTTCACAAAGACTTTAACCATGGATTAAAACCTTTCCAAACAAGTAAATAAAGGATTAACTATAAAGGATTGGAATAAAGTTCAAAATAAGTACAAATAGTTAAAGGAAGGGGAAAAAAATTGACTAACACATGAATTAAGCTCTAAACTTAAATAAGAACCACAAAATATGTGAAAGATTAGAAAATATCACCCTTAGGAATATAAATGAAAATATAAATAAGATTCAGCATGCACCTGGGAAATAACCCAACTGAAGATACTTTGTGCACAGGCTTCTAAGAACAGAGAATTACCTACATAGGAGGAAGCAACTTTAGGGTATCTCCCAAGAATCAAATCTGAAAAACACCAATCTCAAACATGAATAAAATAACTTCTAGGTGAAGCGGTATGTACAACACTGGACTGAGTAAGCTCCAACACATGTAACTCTGGGCAAATTATTTAATTGTGCCATGCCTCAGATTCTTCTTCAGAAAATAATAATTGAACGAAATGCTCTAAAAGTTCCCTTCTGCTTGTAACATTAAATGATTTTAAACAAACATACATAAATCTGTATGTCTGGAAAATTTACCAAAAAACAAACACATACATATATAAATATTTTGGTGTAGATATGTCTATTGTGTCGCTATGAATTGAATAGACAACGGGTTTACATATATATAAACCCACTGCCATCGAGTTGATTCCGACTCATAACAACCCTATAGGACAGAGAAGAACTGCCCCATAGAGTTTCCAAGGAGCACCTGGTGGATTCGAACTGATGACCTCTTGGTTAGCAGCCATAGCTCTTAACTACTACACACACATACATATATACAAAAAGACAAAGTTCCTTTTTTTTGGCATGTGATTGAGCATAAATACTGAAAGAGGAGGACCACTCAGCAAGTCTCTGTTGGTGCTTATCCAGCACTCTCCAATGGGAGAGCCATGAGTGAACATTGGCATCCCAGTCACTGGAACAGTGCACGCTCTTGTGAATGGGTGCCTTTTCAGGTTTTGTTCCGGCCTCGGTAAAGCATCTCTCCAGACCCATCTAACTGCCCTTGTTCTTATTTCATACCCACCAAGCAGGGGCATGATTCCCTATTCCACTTCTCAGATACCTTGATATCCTCAAGGGGGCGGTGCTGGATCCCACATGTAAATATTTTGGTCCCTGTGATGGTATATCCGTACTGTAAACTAATAAATGGATACTTCAATTTATTCATCTATTATCTGTGGGTTTATTAGCATAATTAGTACGCCTCTAAAGCTAATAAAGGAACTCTAGTAGCACAGTGGTTAATCATTTGGTTACTCACCCAAAGACTGGCAGTTCAAATCCACCAGCTGCTCCTTGGATAACCCTATGGGGCAGTTCTACTCTGCCCTAGAGGGTCGCTATGAATTGGAATCAACTCGATGGCAACAAGTTTGGTTTTTGGTTTTGAAGCTAATAAAGCTGCTGAACTTAGAAAATCAATTTTATAAACTTGCAAAGATGAGAGACACTCGATCAGAGATAGCTCCACCAAGGTATGAATTTAACTTGCGGTTTAACCTGAGCAGCAAGCCTGTCTCCATGACACCTCTTTAGCTATATACACGCATTCTAATTTAAGTAATTATATTAATTACTAAATTCAACTTATAAGGATTTTTATATAACCTAATAAAGGAATCTAAATATTTGTTGCTTTTCACTATAGGTATTAACCCAAAACAATCCCATATATCCAGGATCAACCTGTTTAAAAGGAGACAATTCACCTCCCAATGTTTCTTCTATTAGCTGTTGTTATAACCAAATGTGACGGAAATGTGAAATTTGAAAATATACCAAATATATCATCGCGCTAATGAATAATCAGCATCTTCTAAAAGTGAAATCTGTGTATATCTATAGGTTATGACAACATATTAAGGTAATATTAAACTATAAGAACTTAGAAGTCTTTGTGATTAGGGACTTAAATGAATACTACATATAAGAGCTTGAGATCATGAGAGGATATCACAGACCGGAGGAAGACAACTTGATAGATGAGAGATGAGATGTTAACCTCGAAGACTGTCAGTTGATCTATAGTAGTTTTCCTTTTAAGCTGAAAACAAACTGTGCAATATAAATAAAGCCTTCTTGGTGAAAGAATAACATAATTTTTTTTAAAAGCTAAATCAAGGGTCTGGGTAAATCAAAATTAAAGTCTAATTTTATGTGCCTTTACTTGCCTCAGACAATAAAAAAGACATCAGAAAAGCCATTTTGGCCTACATAGCATCTAAAGGCACGGGATGGAAATTTGCAGGTTCACAACTAACAGTTCTGATAGTTTTTAAAGTAAAGGACTTAAAGGTTTGTATACAGTGGGGAACTGCAGAACTTCAACTCACAGAACTTACTGTAACATAATAACAATGCATTCAACTTACTTTAATGGTAACTTTAACCGATGTCATGACAAGGTGAGTACATTCTTCTGTCCAGTTGTTTACAGAAAGTCCTCCAAGTTGAAAAATAGTTTGATTCAAAGCAGCTTTCCCAGGGACATCTAAACAAGAAGAGCACGCAACCAAAGGCTCGTACTCTACTCTGTGAATGAGAATAAGTTACATCAAGTTATATTAGCAGTTAGAGTGACGGCAACTCATACTACTTCAAAACTGTAAGCTACCATCATGTGCAATCATTGTTATGTACTATTATACTTTCTAATGTGTGAAATTATCACTCCCTAAGTCTTTAGCCCAAGTTAAGAAAAAACAGTGATCAAAGTTAATGTTATAATTTCACCTAGGCAGAATCAAACACATGTAGCTCCAGACAAGGCTCTCAGGGCCCCTCATTCACTGTCATAACCATCTACGTTAACACTCTAGGGTGTAAACATCTGTGGCACAAAGTTCACTACTGGGGTAAGGAGGTACTAAATTACATTGTCTTCAGCTCATCATCCATAAATAGCCTTTTACCTTACAAAATGATCAGTGTCAAATAAAGTTGTCCATTTTAATATCAATTAAAAAAATTCTTACCTGAATTTACTTTCAAAAACTCCAAAGGTAACTCTATCCCCTGTCTTCAAAGTTTGGGAAACACATGTCTGTACTTTTTCGGCATTAACAAAGGTACCATACTTAGAAGTATCTTTTATTGTCAATATAGGAATTTCATCCGCCTGACTCTGAAAAATCAACAAGTTAATGTCTTTTACCACTTAGTAACTATAATTCCTGGGGGGAAGTTTCAAAAGAAAAGGGAGGTTGACAACTTTTTAAATAGGCAATAGATAGGTGGCAACCTCCCAACACAGTACACAATACAGTTATTGCTTTGGTTACCCAGAATGATCACTCAACTAGCAATTCGTATTTCCTCAACAACAACAAACAACAAACCAGGCGAGCCCACGTGTGTCAGAGTAGGACTATGCTCCACGAGGTTTTCCGTGGCGGATTTTTTGGAAGCAGATCGCCAGTTCTTTCTTCCAAGGTGACTCTGGATTGACTTGAGCAACCAAGAGTGTTAACTATTTGCACCACCCAGGGATTCACCAATTTTAATAGCTGCCCCTAATTGCCCCTCTCAGAACATACATTTTTTTCTTTTTTCCAAGTCAGGGAAAATTTTTCCTGATCGATCAGTTGCATGTATTTGAGAATTCTGTGTTTCTGTGTACGTTCTGTTTCGTGTATAACATGATAGCATCATTCTCAATTTTTTTTTTTTTTTACATTATCAATGTCCCATTGTAAAAACTGGTCGAATGAGAAAAAAGGGAATTAAAGGCTAGTTTCTGACGTTTGTAGCAACAATTTTACTTCTTCTGTAGGAATTTCAATGCTTTTCTATGCCTAAAATAAGGAGCCCTGGTGGTACAAGTGGTGAAGCATTCGACTGCTAACCGAAAGGTCAGTGGTTCAAACCCACCAGCCTCTCCTCGGGAGAAAGATGAGGCAGTCTCCTTTTGTAAAGATTTACAGCCTTGGAAACCCTAAGGGCAGTTCTACTGTGTCCTACAGGGTCACTATGAGTCGACATCGACTGGATGGCAATGAGTTTGGTTTTTGGTTTGATACCTAAAATACAGGCATAAAACCTAAATATCACCAAACAAATCGAACACTTACTTATATGCAATTTCTGCTCAAAATAATGGCTTTTCTTTCTTATTACCACCAGCATTATCAACAGCAGAGCTATTTGTATTTTTTTAATCACTTCTATCCCCCACAGTTGTGATTAAAAAAATCAAACAAAAAACTATATTTAAAAAAAAAATCATTCAAAGGAGCTGTGTAACATAATCAACAGTCGTTCTTCCTTGTAAGACAAATCAATTCTCATTGTGAAAACTTATACAGGAAATGCCAGTGTTCACATGGCTGCATTAAAAACAGGATTCTCCATGGTGTGTTCTCTGCTCTATTACCAGGCACAGTCGCTGACACACGGTAAGCACTCAATAAACACTGAAGTAAATAAATATGAGTATACCCAACCTCTTCTGAGTTTCTAAGTCACTAAAACAAACAGGCTTTTAAAACATAGGTAAAATTCTGGTCAAAATAAACACATACCACTGGTACTACTGCCAAAGTATAAGTATTTAACATTTAAAAGAATAGCTTTATGAAATGAAAAGTTCTTCGAAATCTCTCTTACACATGTGCCAAGGCAATCACTTGTGATTTCAACTACCTTTCTGCAAACCAGTAAAATAAAATTAGTAACATACCGAGTTGGTTACAGAAAAGTTAGCAGTTAACACAGCATGATTTCGACTGATTGACTGATCATTGTCAATTAGAATTCTACAGTTTTTCCTTCCAACAATGTATTCAACACCAGTCAAAAGTCTGTATGGTTCTCCTAAAAGAAATTTTAAAAAAAGAGAAAAGTAATTTGATACACACACACACTTATATATAAACATACATGTATGTATATAACATAGCTATGACAAATATTTAAACATTTTAATTTTGTTATTTAAGCATTAATCATTACATGAAATCAAACTTGTGTTTTTTATTAAAGTCTCACTGAAGGGTATAAAAGATTATCTGAATAGATGGAAAGCCATTCTACGCTTCCGAAAGGAAAAACAATATTGAAAGGAATCAATTCTCCCCCAAAATTAACTTATCCATTTAATGTGTCATCAGACAAAACCACAACACCACGTTTGGAACTTGACATTGTTGATCATGTCAAGTCAATTCTGACTCATGGCGACCCCATGTGTGCCGAGTAGAACCACCCTACAGGGTTTTCAAGACTGTGACCTTTCGGAAGCAGGTTGCCAGGCCTGTCTTCTGAGGTACCTCTGGGTGGGTTTGAGCCGCCAACCTTTTGGCTAGTAGTCCAGTGCTTAACCGTTTCCACCACCCTGGAACTTGACAAACTGACTCAAAACTTCATTTGGAAAATACAATGTAAAAAAAATAGTCAAGAAAAAACTGAATAATATTATAGGAATTTGCCCTACCAGATGGCAAAATATGCCATAAAGGTATAATAATTAAAAAGCTTAGTTTTGGATCAAGAGTAAACAACATAGATCAATGCAATAAAATCCAGGCTAGATTCATGTATATTTACATGAGCATTCTGTTTATGTTAAAGGTAGCATTTCAAACAGTGTTGGAAAGGGTTATTGGTTTAAAAAAAAAATGTTGGGAATCACAAATTGTCAGCCTAACAACAAATACACTGGAGACTTAAGGAGTTTTAGTTTGGGAGAACAACATCCATTAGGAGAGTAGTAGGAAGATCGATTCTACAGCACACAACAGGAAGATTAGGGCAGATAAACCAGACAAGGAAGAAGTGGACCAGGAAAGCTTTGAATACCATTTTAAAGTGTTTAGATTATCTCTTGTTAATTAGAGATCTTAAGTTAGAGTAGACCATTTCAAGGGAACAATTTTCTGTTCCGCTGCTATTCATAAGGTTTTCACGGGATAAATCTTTCAGGAGTAGTCCACTAGGTCCTTCTTCCTAGTCTGTCTTAGTCTGGAAGCTCAACTGAAACCTGTCCAACATGGGTGACCCTGCTGGTATTTGAAACGCTAGTGGCACAGCTTCTAGCGTTACAGCAACATGCAAGCCACCAAAGTGTGACAAACTGACAGATGCGTGAAGTACTTTTCCATCAAGCCCGGTAAAGGCGACAGTCAGTGAAAAAGAGGAAGACCCTCGAAGAGATGGATTGGCACAGTGGCTGCAGCAATGGGCTCCTCAACTGTGCGAATGGTGCAGGACTGGGCAGTGTTTCCTTGTGTTGTACACAGGGTTGCTGTGAGTTGGAATTGACTCAATGGCACGTAACAACAATTTCGTGTGTTGGTTTATCTACATTTCTTCTGGAAAAATGGGTTCATACTTCCATCAGCTTTTGAAGAGTTCATGACCCTCCAAAAGTTAAGAATGCTGGTCACTAATGCTGAAGACATTTGCTTTCTGCTACCACCCTTCAAGAACCCTAAGAGCCAGCCACAGGCTGTGTTCCTCTAGTGTGACTGACTCCTAGGCACCCATCAAGACAAAGTTTATGTCCCACATTGGCAAGCATTCCAAGTCACAGTGAGGACTTTATGTTTAAGCCGTTGTAGTATCTATTTTCCCTACCATTAGTTTAGTCTTCCTAGTATTGCCTTATACTGTCAATTTGGCATCTACACACATCCTATTTTTTCCAATCATAATATAAATTACCTGAGGGCAAGGACCAATCATATGCTATATAACTCTGCACCTTTCCATCAACTAACAAGGATTTACATATGCTAGGCAACCTGTTAACATGGGATAGCCATTTTCCACTGCTGCACACGCAGAAAAGAAAAACAAAAACAAAAATGTAACTACTTTTTCAGCTGTCCTGATGACATTATGCAAAAAGTAAAACCAATTATGCATTCCTGTGGTTGCCATTTCCCCAAGTCCTATCTGTGGTACTTTGCAAAGATAATGTGCTCGAGGCAGAGTCACCACTGTGTGTTCTCGCACGGGTGATAACGTATTGTGAACTTTTATTCCCTAAAAGCTTAACAGATGGGATGTCACAGCAGGTATTCGGCCAAAGCTCAATTAATTCTGCAGGCCATCAAGGGCCCCAAATAGAATCATCCCCAGGGGCGGTGGTCTCAACCACTGAGAATTAAGATCGGGCGAGAAGGCGCAAGTCACCGAAGGGCCCGTCGCCCTACGCGTACTCCACCATCCGGACTAAAACCTGCTCGGAAGTCACCGCGCTTTCCGGGAAGACCGCGCGACCCCCAGACATCAAAATACACGTCATTCCCTCTCATCCCGCTTCCGCCATCTCCCAGGGCGGGAATGGAGGAGGCGCCGGAAGCCGGCAAGAGGGACGAGAATGCACCGGAAACATCGTTTCGCAAACCCTGTCCCCACGGCAGCCGTTCCCGGGAAATGGGCCACCGACGCCTCCCTTCCGCCGTTACCTGGGGCCGCGCCCGTGGCAGGGAGTAGCTTCCACATGGGTCCGGTTCCTCAGGGCCTGGCAGCGGCGAGCGTGTAACCGCGCCCAACCACGTATGCGTCACCAGCGCCGGCAACGGCCGCGGGCTCCGGGACGTGCGCGCTCCCGGGCTCCCTGGAGCGGCGCCTGCCTTCGGAGTTGAGGCAGGAGTGGGATCTGGGCGCCCATCGCCACCTCGTGGCTAGGATGGAAACATCGCAAGCTGGATGGAAAAATGCTGTGTTAAAAGCGCATGAACGAGCCTGGGCGGTGCAAGCGGTTTGCGACAGGTTGCAAAACCAAGATTGGCCATTGGAAGCCACGCAGTGGCTGACTCAGAAGAAGGGCCTAGCAATCTGCTTTCGTAAAGATTACAGCCGAGAAAGCCCTATAGAGCACGGTTCTACTCTGTCACACGTGAGGCCCCGTGAGCTGGGAGTCAACTCTAGGGCAGCTAGCTAACAACAAAAGGGTATGAGGTGTAGAGTCCATTTTAAGGTGATGACGAATATAAGATTTTTTTTTTTTCTGATTGGGAATGAAAAGAATTTTTAAACTTAGCTCCAAAGTAACATAAGGAAAGTTTCTAATTAAAGACATTAAAATACTGACCAGTTATGTAAGATCATTCATTTACGATTTCTTAAATTGTAGTCATTCTTTTGCATGTGTCCTAATAAGTGTAATAATAGTGAAAATAGGGATTTCATTCCAAATCCAATCATTTCTACTCTTCTCCAAGACCAAATGAATTCCTCTGTTTCATGTTACATTTTCAAATCTAATTTAGGTGCTAAATACTGGAGAGTCTACTCTTCCTTTCCATTTCTATCTGTATCAAACTGGCTCAGGGTCTCCTGTACTACTGCACCCAGACACCAGGATCTGTAGC
Source organism: Elephas maximus indicus (assembly GCF_024166365.1). Taxonomy (NCBI): domain Eukaryota; kingdom Metazoa; phylum Chordata; class Mammalia; order Proboscidea; family Elephantidae; genus Elephas; species Elephas maximus. The sequence continues at coordinate 51,927,900 of NC_064833.1, read as the reverse complement.
TTGAACTACTTTTATTGCTACACTCAACTCTATAGCTCACTTGGCAATGAACCCTAACAAATCCCCCAACAATGAGTCAATCCTACAATCAGCCTTCTATAGTGAGCCTCCTGGATAAAATCTGCCTATCTTTGAAAATACGGAGCCGATGCAAATTCATAACCTCTAATGTCAGTTGAAATACAGAACATGATTCGTCAGCCCTTTTACTCGCTTTGATTTTTAAATCCATATCCTATTAGCCAAGGAGCTGTTTCACAACTTTGCCAAACTCCTCAAATCTATTCATTTCCTGCCCTCCTTCAAAGAACATGGCATCATATCTTACTGAGGAAGTTGATGCGAGAACTTTCTTACGAATTCTGATCCTATGCTGTGCCTACCTCCATTGTAAGATAAACTCTTTTTCATTTTAAATATATACTTACACTTCATTCTTATGGTCTTATCTCTGCTTTCAGGGTATGATGTGACCCTTCAATTCAAGACCAATCCCTCCTTTTGTGCTTAACATAAATCCATCTCCTTTATTTCCCCTAGGGTTTTACTTCATCAGTTAACCCTCTTTTCTATACATCTTCAACTTCTCTCTTTGGTTCCTTACCCTTAGCCTTAAGAACATTTTGAAGACTGTCCTGTCCTCCAAAAATTCCCTTAAACCTAACAACAACTTCTAACTAATGTTAAGCTAAAGCATAAATTTAAATGAGTTAGGTTTTAATTTTCTCAAGATTACATAATGAGTAACTAACAAAGGTAGCTAAGCTTCCTCTTATGTATGTTGTTAGCTAGCTTTGAGTTGGCCTCCAGCTCATGGCAACCCCTTGCACAATGGAAAGAAACGCTGCCTGGTCCTATGCCATCCCTAAGACTGGTTTCATATCTGACCATTGTGATCCATAGAGTTTTCACTGGCTGATTTTCAGAAGTAGATTGCCAGGCCTTTCTTTCTAGTCCATCTTAGGCTGGAAGCTCTGCTGAAACCTGTTTAGCATCATAGTAGCACACAAGCCTCCACTGACAGACAGATGGCCTCTTATATACTCGTGGAATTACATAAGAGATGTTGTTATCAGGTGCCCTTGAGTTGGTTCTGGCTAGTAGTAACCCTGTGTAAAACAGAATGAACCCTTGCCCAGTACTGCACCATCCTCACAATCTATGTGTTTGAGCCCATTTTTGCAGCTGCTGTGTCAGTCCATCTCATTGAGGGTTTTCCTCTTTTTCGCTGACCCTCTACCAAGCATACTTTCCTTCCCCAGGGACTGGTGCCTCCTGATAACATGACCAAAGTACATGAGATGAAGTCTCACCATCCTCCTTCTAAGGAGTATTCTGGCTATACTTCTTTTGAGACAGATTTACTCATTCTTCTGGCAGTCCATGATATATTCAATACTTTTTGCTAACACCATAATTCAAATGCATCAATTCTTCTTCCATCTTCCTTATTTACTGCCCAGCTTCTGCATGCATATGAGGTTATTAGAAATACCATGGCTTGGGTCAGGCACACTTTAGTCTTCAAAGTGACAGCTTTGCTTTTTAACACTTTAATACCTTGCAGTATTATTGTTTGGATTAAATGAGATACTTACATGATACGTAAAACCAAACCAAACGCTTTGCTGTTGAGTCGATTCCAACTCATAGCAGCCCTATAGGACAAAGGAGAACTGCCTCATAGGTTTTCCAACGAGTGCCTGGTGGATTTGAACTGCCAACCTTTTGGTCAGCAGCCAAGCTCTTAACCACTGGGCCACCAGGGCTCTGCAGGATACATGGTAGATGTTAAACCAATACCAGTTTCCTTTCCTTCCTCTCTAGTTCCTTGAGGGCAGGGCCTTTGTGTAAGTCATTTTTGTGTCCCTACTGTCTGAATCACTTTTGTATCTCTGTGGTGCAATGAGTTGCTCTTCTATGGCCTTTCTAGCCTTGGTCTTGTAACTCCTATGAAATGATTGGCCGGGATTATCCAAATAAGATGTGGAAAACTCTTGCAAGATTATGCAAATGAAGTGACTATGGCCTACCAAGGGGATTGGTCAGTTATGCCATCCTGCTAGGCTTTAAAAGGCTAATCCCACAGAGGTTCACTGGGACCTCACTACCATCAAGAAAAAGAATCTGGAGCAGAGCATGTCCTTCGGACCAAGGGTCCGGGGTCCCTGCACTGAGAACCTCCTAGACCCAGAAGAAAAAATGAATACTGAAGATGGTAAGAGACAGCAGCTACGAGCCTGCTCAGCCCAAGAAGCCAGAACTGTGTGCCTTTCGCAGGAAGCTTCCTGCTGGAGCTAAAAGAGTTGTAACACATGCCCGTGCAGGGCAAGAAGCACGAGTGTGCCCAGTGCAGGGGTTTCACGCCTCTCCCCTTGGGCAGCAAGGGCCTGGATATCGTGTCAGCAAGAGAGCCCTGGGTAGCATGGCTGGAGCCTGGAGCAGAGGCTTAGAAGGGCCCAGTGGCAGAGGCTAGAGAGATCCTGTGCAGGGGTCTTCTAGCTGACAGAGAAGCCCATTGAGGCCCAGAGACAGAGCAGAAATCATGGGAGCTGTGGGGGCCCTCTCTGAGCAGTGTGGTAGCAGGTGGAGGCAGCTGTGATGTGACCATAACATCTGACCTGAACCCCGGCACCCCTGCCCAGTGACATAAGAACAAACATAGGCCATCTAAGATAAAACTACTGGTCTCTACTCATATGGAGCAAAAGAGAATGAAAGTAATCAAAGGCTCAAAGAAGAAACTAGTCCGTGGGACTAATAGCCCACATGAATTGGAGACTTAACTGGAGACCAGAAGAACTAGATGGTGCCCAGCTACCACTACCCACTGTTCTGACCATGGACTCCACAGAAGGTCCCAGACAGGATGGGAGAAAAATGTAGAACAAAACCCAAATTCCTGAAAAAGCCCAGACTTAATGTACCAATAGAAACTAGAGGAACCCCTGAGAAATTACCCTAAGATAACTTTTGAACTTAAATTTTAAGCAATTTCTGTAGGTCACCTTTCAGCCAAATAATAGATTGGCTTATAAAATAAACAATATCATCCATGAGTAATGTGTTCCCTTGAACAACTAACTATATGAGACCAGACGGTAAACCCTTACCCAAAAGCAAAGATGAGAAGGGAAGGAAGGGAAAGGAAGCTAAATCAACAGAAACAGAACAAACAGAATGGAAATAATGAGAATGCTGGCACATTAAAAAAATTATAAGCAATGGCACAGAACAATTTGTATAAAAATTGTTAAAGGGGAACCTAATGTGCTGTGTAAACTTTCACCTAAAACACAATAAAATATGATTAAAAATGAAAGAATGGACATGGGTAATTTGGGGCAGGGTAAATGGTTCACCTTTGGGAATATGTTGTTATTGTTTACTGTTCGCTTTCTGTAAATAATAATAAAGGTTTTCACTTTGCCAACACGGTATAAGTGTCTCGGATGTCCAGCTCCATCACAGATGAACACAGCACCCACGGAAGGGTTGATGCCAGTGGGTGTAAGTGCCTCAGTCCTAGCAATGTAATGGCTGCCTGAAAGTTTGAGGCACACAGCCTGTCTGCATGTGCAATGCAGATAGACAGCCATGTACAATCTCCAATATTTACCACAACGATAAACACATGGCAGTCATATAATAAGTGTTTGTTGAACTTAGCTACTCTTTGAACATCTTTGGCACCTCTTTGCAACCTTTGCTTGTATTGGAGTTGTGAAGGTGGTATGAGGTATGGGGGGATGAGAAGCATGGAGGGCTGCTGCATGCTTGTGGCTCTGAAGATTACCTGAGAGCCAAGAATGGTGAGTTCTCTTTTTGTGACCCTACCCTAATTCATTATTTTCCTGGAATAAATTATTGAACTTCTATGTATGTCGTAATTGTTTTATCTTTATATGGGTATAACACTATACATAAGGCCAATAGGGGCATAATTAGTAGAATCTATTGAAGCGTTGGCATAGTGCTTAAGTGCTACGGCTGCTTACCAAGAGGTTGGCAGTTTGAATTCGCCAGGTACTCCTTGGAAACTCCATGGTGCAGTTCCACTCTGTCCCTTAGGGTTGCTATGAGTCAGAATTGACTCAATGGCAGTGGGTTTGGGTTTGGGTATTGAAGCATCAGGTTTAACTTGAATTGAATTGTTTGGCCATAGTTTATTAAAAAAAAAAAAAAATGGAACATAAAAGAATGTAAGACCCCCAAATTCCAAAGTGTAAGACTTGACTTTATGAAATTAGAACAAATTAGACTATGTAATGCGGGCATGAGTTAGTTAGCCTCCCCTCCAGGAGGCATTCAAGAAGCTAATTAATGTTTGCAAAGCACTTTGAAAATCTAAAGTTTAATAATCATCTAAGATGTGTAAATTAGATGAAGTATTCAAACACCAGAAGTATATAAGAGCTAATATTCTAAGGAAAGACATATCTGTCAGTTATGCTATCTTAACAGCATTTCACAATGACCTCCTTAGTACCACACCAGGCGGCCTATAATAACACTGCCAAATCTAGTTTATTTGTAAAAGCACAGATTTTTAGAACTACAAGTGATCTTAGAGATAATTTACACCAACGTGCTAATTTTATGGATGAGGAAAATAAAGCTGATAAAAGGTTTTTTTTTGCCCAGTAGCAGAAATCAACTTTGTAGCACAAAAGTATATAATCAGGCCTTCTCCTTCTCAATGTAGCTGTCTTTGGATCCCTTCAGCCTCAGGGTGGACACAGTTCCTAGAGTACTACTCTTTAGCATAAATCATTTAGCATAAACCCTGTGACTTGCAGCCTGAGAAGTGAACTCCAGATCAAACACCAGACTGTCTCAGACTCAAACCTGAACCTTTAAGGATGTTGCTGACCATCTTTCTAGTAGTAAGCAGGACTCCCTGCTTTAGGTTTGGCCTTATTTCTCTTCTTCAGCAGAGAGATGGAAACCAGTCTGGAAGCTCCACTGAAACCTGTTCAGAGTCATAGCAGGACGCAAGCCTCCACTGACAGAGTGGTGGTTGCCTTTGCTAGGACTCTTAGCTGGGTCTCCTGCATAGAGGGAAGAATTCTACCACTGAACTATTGCTGTCCTAGTAGAGAGTTGAATACTCAAGGGGACTATCCTTGAGAAAATGACATCAAAGGTGATCCCTGATGATAGGGGTAAGAGGCAGCCACATTAGGATGGTGGTGGTGGGGAGGAGGTGTGAGCATCCGTCATTGGTCATTGCAGTGTAGGTGTCTGCCAAATGCTGAGAGAAGAGGTGTTTGGTATTTTGTGGGTGGCAGAGTGACCTTGGTTTTGCCTATGCTTAGGTAAAATTATGAAGTAGCCTTGCTTTGTTTCATTTTATCATGGTCTCAGAGTAAACTGGTCTGGGGTTGGTATTCTATGAGACGGTTTATGTCTAATAAGAGACAAACAAAACAAACAAACAAAAAACCCCAAACTCTTTGCTGTTCAGTCAATTGTGACTCATATCTATCTATAGAACAGAGTAGAACTTCCCCATAGGATGTCCAAGGAGTGGCTGGTGGATTTGAAAGACTGACCTTCTGGTTAGCAGCCATAGCTCTTAGCCGCTGTGCCATCAGGGCTCCAATAGGAGAATAACATTGCCTAACTGTGAGTGCTAAGGAGCCCTGGTGGCCCAGGGGTTAGGTGCTTGGCTGCTGAAAGGTAGGCACCTCAAACCCACCAGCTGCTCTTCAGGAGGAAGATGTGGTGATCTGCTTCTGTAAAGATTACAGCCTTGGAAACTCTGTGGGGCAGTTCTCCTCTGTCCTATAGGGTTGCTATGAGTCAGAATCAACTGGATGGCAACGGATAACTGTGAGTGCCAGGCCAGGTCCTGAATGTCAGGGACTGCTATCCTTTGGAAGTGCCAGGCACATAGTAAACTCTTAATGTCACCTGCTATCAGCACTGAGTTTGGGGCTTCACATGCTTCCTCTTTTCAACTTCACAATAATCCTGAGGTAGGTATGATTATTCACATTCTATAAATGATGAAAGAAATGTGACCTGAGCTGATGAGCATGCCAATAGATGTATAATACTGAGATGGGCAATGCAATATGAAGGGCCTGCATTTGCCCAACCAACCAACCAACCAACCAACCAACCAACCAACCAACCAACCAACCAACCAACCAACCAACCAACCAACCAACCAACCAACCAACCAACCAACCAACCAACCAACCAACCAACCAACCAACCAACCAACCAACCAACCAACCAACCAACCAACCAACCAACCAACCAACCAACCAACCAACCAACCAACCAACCAACCAACCAACCAACCAACCAACCAACCAACCAACCAACCAACCAACCAACCAACCAACCAACCAACCAACCAACCAACCAACCAACCAACCAACCAACCAACCAACCAACCAACCAACCAACCAACCAACCGCTGTGTGTTGACTCCAGCTCATGGAGACTCCATGTACATCAGAGTAGAGCTGTGCTCCATAGGGTTTTCACTGGCTGATTTTTCATCAGAAGATTCCCAGGCCTTTCTTCTGAGGTGCCTGTGCATGGACTCAAACCTCCAACCTTTCAGTTTGCAGCCCAGTCACTTAACCATTTGCACCACCCAACAGCATTGCTGTTAAAGTGTGTATTCATTCCTTTGAAAGAAAAAACCAAACCCATGGCTGTTGTGTCAATTACCACTCACAGCGACCCTATAGGACAGAGCAGAACTGCCCCATAGGCTTTCCAAGCCTATAATCTTTACACGAGGCCGACTTCCACGTCTGTCTTCTGCGGATTGGCTAGCGGAATCTTTTGGCTTTAACCACTGCGAAGCCCAAAGGATGGCTGGAGCCACGATGCATCTGGGAGATAGGGGGCACTGTTTCCTGCGAAAAGACTCAGCCACCCGAAATCTGCAGCTTTTACTCAATTTCAGCTACTTTGCCTCAAGAAAAGTGAGGCTGTGTTTTAAACCTGTTGTGAGGGAAAAAGACCCCAGACTCAAATTTAATCAAAAGAGATTTTTATTAAGCCAGGACAGACAATCATTCGAATGAGGGAGACCGTCAACATGTACAGAGAAAGAGGCAGGCGGTCATGGGGTCATGATGTGTATTACATACTACAGAGGACAAAGAAAATCATCCCAAGATCATGACTGGTAGCAGATCAATTCATCACTGTCGTAGGTGGGACTACAGAAGTAGAGAAGGGACCATGACTTGGATACTTACATAATTACGGGCTAAAAAGGCTACAGGATTGGTTCTGGGGTTTTGATTACCTTGCTGCGTGGTGGCTGGGGTCGACTCATGATCATGGGATTCTGAGTCATAGTCACAAGGTTGTTATAAGACAATACCAGGATTCAAGCCTTTCATTTAAATCAGGTAACATGCGTCATGGACCATTTCCTTCTTTGTTTTACTTAGGTACACTTACTTATCAATCGGAAGAGAAATCTGTTGTGCCAATTTTTCTATCACATAACTAGGGCAAAGGGAAATTGGACCTATCCTAGCTTTCCTTACTATGGCCAAGCCCTAAAAGATTTAGGTCTCCAGTCTCCAAATCAAACCCAATACATTATTATTCTGATAATATGTAGTTCATCGCCACACTAGCCACGAATTTAACACATATTTAAGGAATGAATATAAATAACAGGGCAGTGTGTGTATTTCGCGCGTTCATGTAATCCATAAACCCCTTTATACGGTTCGTTCTGCTACACAAGGACACTGAAACCGCCTTACAAAAAACTCCGGAAAGACAGAGGGGAAAGAGAGCACGAGTAAGCACGGGCGAGGCTGCAGGAGGCAGTGTCCTCAGGCTCGAGCCCAGGGCTCGCGGAGCTCGGGCGTCGCCGCTCCAGGGCCTCCGGCATCGCCCTCCCTCCAGCCCAGACAGCGGCGCTATTTGTTAATGCAGACCCGCCCCCCGCTCCCGGCGAGTTTCCGGCCTAAGTTCGGAAGGCTCAACATGGCGCTGCTGAAGCGGGCTCGTTTTTCTTGGGGTGTCCCGCTGCCTTGCAGTCTCGATCCTCGGCGGGTAAGGCGGCACTGGAGGGGCCAAAGGCGAGGGTGCCGCCGGTGCTGGTCTCTGGATTGGCGGCCGAGGCGCGGGGCCAGGGACCTAGGCCAGGGGTCCCAGGACGTGACAAAAGATGGTTCTGGGCTCCGGGGTGGGAGGACCTGAGGTTCCGGGGAGCAAGGAGCGAGGACAGGGGGTCCTAGGGCTCGGGGGAGCAAGGAGCGGGAGCCCAGAGGTGGCTGAGTCACAGCCTGGGGTTAAACCAGGGGCCATGGAGTCGCAGGCTGGGGAGAGGAGGGGGAAAAGGCACATTGCACTGTGAGAGGAAGCCCTGGGGTGTGTGTAGGAAGTGGAGAGGGCACTTGGTTTTCCAAGTTTTCACGTTCCTGGAAGTTTCAAAGTTGTGTCTAAATAGGGTGAAGAGGTCTGAAGGCAGCAGACAGGCCTATAGAATGAATAACACCAGTGAGGAATGTATACTGCAGAACAATCAACTATAGGAGACCTAACGGCAGCATTTGCCCAAAAGCAAAGTTCAGGAGGAAGGTTTAAAAAAAGAAAAAAACACTACAGCCATCCAAATCATTCCAACTCATAGCGACCCTATAGGACAGAGTAGAAATGCCCTATAGGGTTTCCGAGACTGTGAATCTTTCGGGAAACAGACTGCCACATCTTTCTCCAGAGGAGCAGCTCTTGGGTTCGAACTGCGTACCTGTTGGTTAGCAGCAGGAAGGTAGGGGGAGAAAAGCTGGGCGAATGGACACAGGGAACCGGAGAGGAAAGGGGCAGAGTGCTGGCACATTCAGGGCTTGCCACCAGTGTCACAGAACAGGCTGTATAGATTGTTGATTGGAAAGCCGATTTACTCTGTAAACTTTAACCTAAACCACAATAAAAAGTTCAAAAAAGAAAATAAATAGAGGTATGGTAGAATACGGCACACACCGGGCGGCAGAGTAGGGAGCGGGCCCCAACAGGAACATCGGCTTTATCTGCAGTCCTCATTTTTTTGTGAGTAAAATCGATTCATGAGTTTGTTGTGTAATTAAACACTACAACTAATACAGATAAATTCACATAAAAAGAAAAAAGCAGTCTCTAAATTCCCTTTCAAGAGGCAGTGTTGGGGGAGGTACACCTGAGCACTGGCTGCCACCTCTAGCTCCACTTCCGCATAATTTTGTTGTTTGGTTTTGTTCTGTCAGCAGCTCTCCATTGGACCCATAATCGAAATTAAGTGTGCAAGTTAAGGCAGCTCAGGAGGAGGTCAAGAGAAAGAAGATGGAAAAGAACTGATTATCTAAGACAGCATCCCCCCACCACTAAATTTAAAAGATCTTTTCTTCATAAATATAAATTAAACTAAAGCAAAATTTCTTTAGCCAGTTGAAAAATTAATCTGCCAACTGTAGAAAACTTTTCAGTTTCATAGAATGGGCAGCCATGGGTTTTTTTTGTTGTTGTTGTTGTTGAAAAAGATGAGCAGTAGTTCCAAATGTGAAGTAAGGAACTGGTAAGTCTGAAGTTAAGAGGACTTTTGTGTGTGTGTGTGTGTGTGTGTGATTTGTTCATGGCTAGGGTTTTGTGGATATTATTTTCTTTCTCTAAAGATGAGGTGGTTATCATTGTAAAAGAAGACTGTATTTTCTGATCCCTTCTCAAAGAACCTTCTCATTTGAATCCTGCAACAGCTCTGTGAGGTAGAAAAGTCTTCAGAGTTTTTTTTTTTAACAAATCATTAGCATTATAGTAATAAGATCGCACAGGTCTTATTCCAGCTCTTCTGGCACCATTAGCCAATACATTTGAGAGGGAGAAAATGAACTCATTTAAAAATTAATTGTAACCTGACCATGTTGAAATGCCCCTGCTTAAGAAAAATGAAAGTTCAGAGGGTTAGGGTTTGGGGGGCAAGAGTCACCTGTTAGTATGGTTTGTCCCCTTCCTGGCACGTGGAGGCTGGGATTTGAATTCCTGGGAGAAGAAAAGTCTTCACATTTGTCAAGTGGGAGGTTGTTCCAGGGAACATCATGTTTTTGTGGACAAATACAAGTTGTTACAATTAATATTTGTAATTTGAATATTTTTACTACCAAGAACAAAGAGAAATGTTATAAAACCTATTTATGAAGTACTGTATTAAACTGTGTTAGCTGGTAGACCTCAACAAATATTTGAGTACTGGCTCTGTGCCTGGCTCGGTGCTGTGTATGCCCTTGGGATGCAAAGGTTAAAAAAATACGAACTTTGCTCTCGTAGTAGCCTGAGTCGGTTTCAGTTCTATTGAGAATATCCAGTCATTCTGTTTATCAGATGTCTTAGTCATTTAGTGCTGTTATAACAGAAATACTACAAGTGGATGGCTTAAACGAAGAGAAATTTATTTTCTTACAATTTAGTAGGCTAGAAGTCCAAATTCAGGGCATCAGCTCCAGAGGAAGGCTTTCTCTCTTTGTCAGCTCTGGAGGAATATCCTTGTTATCCACAGAGTGGCTGGTGGATTGGAACCACTGACCTTTTGGTTAGCAGCCCAGTGCTTAACTACTACGCCACCAGGGCTCTTTTAAACGGAGATGAAGGAGACCATGTTAATTCTGTCTGGAGTGTTAGGGGAGGCATCAGATCTCTTGGAGCTTAATGATGAATGTTGTGTTGTGGCAGGGATCAATTCGTGTAAAGACAGGGAGGTAGAAAACAATTTGTGCTTGGGGATCCCTGAGTACTTTTTTTTCCTGAGTGTAAGTTTCAAGGCAGGAAGCCAAGAGAGAGAAGGCTGGAGAGATTGGCAAGAACCAAGCCCTGAAGACTTGGTGTTCTCTGTGAAGCTAATGGATCCAGACTTTGTGTAGACACCAGGAGCCATCAAAGAATCTTAAGGAGAGAAGGTTTTCAGTGCTTAGAAGAGCAGTGTCACAGATGGGCTAGGGTGAGGAGAGACTGGAGGCAGAAGACTAGTTCAGGGATGACACCGAGTAGGCCCTTGGAAGTCAGGCAGTGGATGTAGAGGAAAGATACATGGGATTGAAAATGAGCTGGGCATATCAGGTGAAGAGAAGGAGGAGACAAGGGAGTTGCTGCAGGGGCCACAGGGCCTAGATGGATGGATGGCCTCAGAGATCATGCACACAAATTTCAAAACCAACTCCCTCCTGAAACTATGAAGCTAACTTTGTAATATTAAAAAACAGTCTGAAAAAAAAAAACAGTCTGGACTTCAGCTTATTCCCCCCCCCAAAAAAAAAAAAAAAATTGTCCCCAAAGGTTATGATAAACAAACACATGAAACCAAAAAACCAAACCTGTTGCTGTCGAGTCGATTCTGACTCATAGCGACCTTATAGGACAGAATAGAACTGCCCCGTAGTGTTTCCAAGGAGCAGCTGGTGGATTTGAACTACCGACCTTTTGGTTAGCAGCCATAGCTCTCAACCACTATGCCACCAGGGTTTCCAAACACATGAAAGAGGAGGGTAATTCCAAAGTTAACCAGGATTTTCTATAGACATCTATTGGTTTTAGTAGACATTCTGTTGATATTTGGCAATCTTTAGTTTTTAAAGAAAATTCCAGGTGGAAAATTATCAGCAACCTCAACAGTCCTATGTTCTCTTCCTAAGGTGATGACTCACTTTGAGATCAGAAACGCATGGGTCAATATAAGTAGGTTGAGAATAAAGGGACACCTGCATTTTGATCGCTTCCAGCCTGGGGACACCCCCGCGCTGCACTGAGTCATAAAAAGCAGTGGTAGAACCGTAGGCTTTAGTAATTGTTGAGATTATGAAATTACGTTGCTATCCTTCACCTTTAGCCCCAATTTATCATCTGTGCCTCAAAATTGTATTTCCAACTGCAAATCACTGCCTGAATATTCCACAGACTTCCCAGGCGTGCCATTTCTAATATAGAACTCGTTTTCTTCCATCCTCCAACTTGAGCCTTCTCATGTCACCTCAGCCACCTCAGTTGTGGCATCACTTTGCCTGCAAACATTTAAACTAGAGAACCCTGTCATTGTCAGCTCCTCCTCCTCTCACTCATTACTTCCAGCTGGCTGGCTCTGAGCTCAGGCTAATCTACATGCTAAATGTCTGGAATGGGCTGTCTCTATTTCTGGCTGTCCTCTGTATCTTGCACCTAGCCTAATGCCTCCTGTGTGAGTGGTCTCCATCCTTCCTTCTAACTCACAGGTAAATCTTCATCTTTCCAAAACACAAAGGCAATGCAAAAATAAGAGCAATGTTGAGGTGAAGGTAAGAGAGGCAGAAGAAACTCTCTCAGGTAAATGGCTTTTATCTTTTCAGTAAAGCAGGTCCTTTTTATCTGCCTTTAGTGAAATAGGTCAAAGTGTGATGGAATTGGGCTTGAAGCAGGAATAATTGGACCAGGCAGTATTAGGGACGATGGTAATTTAATACATCCTCATTTTCTGGGACTGTCTCACCTGCAAGTAATTTTATTTGCTAAGTTTCTATCACTTTTGATGATAGCAACTTGGTCTAAGCCAGCATTATCTATCGCCTGACCTTCTACAAAAGCGTCCCAACTAGTCTCGCTGTTTCCAACCTTGCCCTCTACAGTATTCTCAACATAGCAGCCAGAACTGTCGTCTAAAACCTTAAGGCAGATTATGGCAACCCTCTGCTCAAAACCTTGCAGTTGTTTCCCACGCAGCTCAGAGTAAAAGCTTAAGTTCACACAGTGGCTGATTCAGTCCCTGTATCTTATTGACCTCATTCCCTGCCACTCCTTCCTCCTACCACTGCCACACTGGCCTCCTGACTTTTCTCAGACACACAGGCATGCTCCCTCCCCAAGGCCTGTGCTCTTACTCCTCCCTCTGCCTGGAACAACCCTTGACTCCTTCCCTTACCTCTTTTAGTCTTGGCTCAAGTGTTACCTTCCCAGTAAAGCCTTTGCTGATCATGCAATTAAAAATAACAACTTTTTACCCTTCTGAGGGCAGTGGTTGCTCAGTGGCAGAATTCTCGCCTTCCATACAGGAGACCTGGGTTCAATTCCTGGCCGATGCACCTCAAGCACAGCCATCGCCCGTGTGTCACTGGAGGTTTGCATACTGCTGTGATGCTAAACAGGTTTCAGTGGAGCTTTCAGACTAAGGCAGTCTAGGAAGAACAGCCTGGCTATCTACGTCTAAAAATGAGGACCTTGTGGATCACAACAGTTTGATCTTGTTGTTCATGGGGTCATCATGAGTCACGGGCTGGCTCAGTGGCAGCTAACAACAGTCTTTCTTCTATGCAGTGTTTTTCCCGTAGCATATATCAACTTTTAATATACTATATATCCATTGCCGTCAAGTCAATTCCAACTCATAGTGACCCTGTAGGACATAGTAGAACTGCCCCATAGGGTTTCCAAGGCTTTCGTCTTTATGGAAGCAGACTGCCACATCTTTCTCCTTGGAATGGCTGGTGGGTTTGAACCTCTGACCTTTTGGTTAGCAGCAGAGCGCTTAACCACTATGCCAAGGCTCTTACTATACTGTATATTTCACTTATATCTACTCCGAAGGTAGAATACTGTATCTTTTTTGTTCACCGCTATATTCTGAATATCTAAAAAAGTGCCTGGGACTACAGAAGCCCAATAAAAACTCCGGAAAAAATAAACTAATAAATGAACTCTATGCTTAATTATAATATTATGTTTATACCTAACACTGTTACATATGAACAAATCTCCAAGTCAAAATGAAACCTTTGCAAGAGCAGGGGTTCTGATTTTGGGTTCATAAAAGATGGTCATATTTAGTTTTGATTAATGTGACAGAGAATCAATAAGAGATAGCTCCAAGGAGAGACAAGCAGGAGTGAAGGCACCAGTTAGAATTTCAAATTGTATGCTCATTGATTTCTCTGATTGCCCCCTTTTCATTGTATAGCGTTGGTGAAGCATCTGTTTTGTCAGACAGATAAGATAAGACCGTTAATAAAATTGGAAAATACAGCACAGAGCAACTACTTTTTCAAGGACTCATGTTCAGCCCCATAAGATGTATCATTACTCAAAAATGTAATTTCTTTCTTGCTACTGGCAACTGCATGATTTAGCCAGGCCACTGGAGCTTGGAGTCCAGCTAAGCACTGGGTTTTCTGTTTGCTCAAACTTACCTTCAAGTTGCTGTGGCAACAAGATCTGTGCTGTGCAGAAGATTAGAATATCAGCAGCCCCTGCAGTGCTCTGCTTTAAGTTAAGGGATGGGTGGAAGTGCTCAAGGGATCCACACAGGCACAGAGCATGGGCTTGACCCTGCTGTGACAGGCCATGCATGTGGATTGAGCTTAGATACTTCAATTCTTTTAAAATTGACAGGATCGCTATTGGCGTCTGGGGTGGGGCAGTTCTTCACTGTGTAGAACTAACCTTTTCCGGACTGGATCATCCAGCTGAGCAATCTGCCTAGCTACCCTGGGTATCTCCGGATGCCTCCAGTTGAGAACTGCTTATACCATGCTCTAGTGGCAGTGGTCTGGGTGTTGAAAATAATGTATATGTGGACAGACACGTGCCTTCTAGCACCTGGACAAAACAAATTGGGAAGTAGTTCTTGATGGCTATGTGCAGGGGCATTGTGAAGTACTTTGGGAATGCAATGATGTGCAATTTTCCAAAGTTTTCCCTTTGAAAATCTCATTGTTTACTGAGCTGACATTTTATACCACAGTTATGCCCAATTGCAAATCCCTTCTCATGTGAATTTGAGTCAGAATTTGATCTAAAAAAAAAAAAAAGTAATTTTGGCCTAAATCAACAGGCACTTAGAAATCTTAAAAAATAGATATGATAATATTTCATTATCTTTATAAACATAGCTTACACTTAAGTGTTGAATATAGAGTACTTATACTTCAAATTTCCTGGTATCTATGCTTCTAAAATAAGGCATAGATTTTTATCATGAAACTGATTCTGTGCTAGTTGTCTTTTTTTGTTATAACATTGTTTTCCTCTATACTCTTCCTTTATTATATATTTGCATATATGATTCGATTTTGTGTTAACTATTTTTATTTATTTATTTATTGTGCTTTAGGTGAAAGTTTACAAATCAAGTCAGTCTCTCATACACACCCTGCCATGCATTCCCAGCTGCTCTTCCCTTAATGAGACAGCACATTCCTCCTCTCCACCCTGTATTCCCTGTGTCCATTCAGTCAGCTCTTGTCCCCCTCTTCCTTCTCATCTCACCACCAAACAGGAGTCGCCCACATAATCTCGTGTGTCTCCTTGAGCCACGCATTTCATTCCTCACCAGCATCATTGTCTATCTTAGAGTCCAGGCAGTCCCTGTCTGTAGAGTTGGTTTCGGGAATGGTTGCAATCTTGGGCAATCAGAGGGTCGGGGGACCATGATTGTCAGGGTCCTTCAGGTCTCAGTCAGACCATTAAGTCTGGTCTTTTTTACGAGAATTTAAGATCCGCATCCCACTGTTCTGCTGCTCCATCAGGGATTCTCTGTTGTGTTCCCTGTCAAGGCAGTGATTATGTTAACTATTCTTAATGAAATAATAATTCATGGACATGTTGAATATTTAAGAAGTATGAAGGAATATGCAGTGACAACGTGCTAAGTCCCTCTTCTACCGCATCGCCTTCCCCAGAGTTTATTATTATTATTAACATTTCTTGTGGCTCCTTCAAGCAATTTTTGTGCATATGTCAACACTTGTATGAAGATATCGTCATTGGAAGAACAAATGGGAACATAATGTTATTTCTCTACCTTGGATGTTTCACTCAACACATAATGCCTCACGTTGTTGGCATTTAATGAATATTTGTTGAGTAACTGAATTAACAGTATAACTTGGGCAAAGTTTGTATTCAGTGTATAGGTTCTAGCTCATTCTTTTAATAGATAGACAGAACTTTGTTGTATGGATGTGCCCTAATCGATTGGGTATGTCTCATGGAAGATTATATAGACTATTTCTAGTCTTTTCTGTTACAAGCAATGCTATAATGAATATATTTTGCTTTTCTGGGTATCTTGCATTTCCATATGAATTTTAGGATCAGCTTGTCAGTTTCTGCAAAAAAGGCAACTGGGATTTTCATAGGGATCACATTAGATCTGTAGATAAATTTGGGGAGTATTGTCATTTTAACAGTATCCAATCCATGAACACAGGATGTCTTTCCATTTATTTAGGTCTTTAGTTTCTTTTTTTTTTTTAATTGCGCTTTAAGTGAAAGTTTACAATTCAAGTCAGTTTCTCATACAAAAACTTATACACGCATTGTTATGTGACCCTAGTTGCTCTCCCTGTAATGTGATAGCACACTCTCCCTCTCTGCTCTGTATTTCCTGTGTCCATTCAGCCAGCTCCTGTCCCCCTCTGCCTTCTTATCTCACCTCCAGACAGGTGCTGCCCTAGGTCTTTAATTTCTTTCAACAATGTTTAGTGATTTTCAGTATACAAGTCTAGGACTTCTTTCGTTAAATTTATTCCTAAGTATTTATTATTTGATTCTATTATAAATGGAATTTCCTTAATTTCATTTTTGTAATTAGTATCTTTGAACATAGCTTATAAGAGTGACTTTAATAAGCTATTTCCTATGTTATGTATGTCTTAGTCATCTAGTGCTGCTATAACAGAAATACCACAAGTGAATGGGTTTAACAAAGAGAAGTTTTTTCTCTCACAGCCTATGAGGCTAGAAGTCCAAATTCAGGGTGCCAGCTCCAGGGGAAGGATTTCTGTCTCTGTTGTCTCTGGGGGAAGGTCCTTGTCATCAATCTTGCCCAGTCGAGGAGCTTCTCAGTGCAAGTACTCCGTGTCCAAAGGATGTGCTTTGCTCCCAGTGTTGCCTTCTTGGTGGTATGAAGTCCCCATGTCTTTCTTCTTGCTTCTCTCTTTTATATCTCAAAAGAGATTGATTTAACATATAGCCTAATCTTGTGGATTGAGTACTGCCTCATTAACATAACTGCTGATAATCCCACCTTATTAACATCGTAGAGATAGGATTTACAACATACATGAAAATCACGTCAGATGACAAAATGCTGCACAATCACAGAATACTGGGAATCATGGCACAGCCAAGTTGACACATATTTTTGGGGGACATGATTCAATCCATGACAATGTATTAACAAAATTTTTATATTTACCTATCTGGTAATAGAAAAATCACACTCCCCATTGTTTCAATATGCTTTTATTTAATTATAAGTATGGTCGTATATATTTTGTCAATCATATATTCCTTTTACCATGGACCATATGCTTAAGCCCTTTACCCATTTTTTTTTTTTTTTCTGGTGACAAATGACTCATTAATACTTATACCTCAGTAGGGTATTGGTCTCTTTCAGTTTTTTCCCCCTTTGGCTTATAAACTAGCTTGGAAGAGTCTACAATTTAGGGTTGTTAGAAATGACTAACTTTTTCAACAAGTGGCAAAGAGCTGGATTTTTATTGTGTGTCTGTGGAAGGCTCTATATGTCTGCATCCATGTCCTTTCCAGTAGAATTGGGACCTGGCCAACTAGTGTTGTATCTAATACAACAAGCATTTGTTGAATGTCTGATTGGTGCCAGAAACTCTATTATTGTGGTAATAAGATACTGTTCCTGCTTTTCTGGGTGCTCACAGTCTAGTGTGGGAGCCAAGGAGCATGGTGGATGGAGGGATTTATTCTGTCTGTTTTTATCTGTTAAAAAGTGTCAACAGAGCTGTGACTGTTTTGTTGGCTTTGAAGGTTGATTCTGCTAGGTTGGGAAAGAAGAGGGGTCAATTCAGGCTGAAGAGAAAGCATGGGCAAGAATCAGAAGGTCAAAGTGCATGTCAGTTTCGGGAATGTTGAGTTTGAGAGAGTAGTTAGAAGTGGTAGGAAGTGGGGCTAGGAAGGCAGTTTGAGGCCATATTATACAAAAGCTTGAATACCTTGCTAAAGAGTTTCAATTTTTTTTTTTTTTAATTGTGCTTTAGGTGAAAGTTTACTGAGCAAATTAGTTTTTCATTAAACAGTTAATACATTGTTTTGTGACATTGGTTGCCAACTCCGTGATGTGTCAAAACTCTCCACTTCTCTGCCTTGGGTTCCCTTTTTGCATTTGTCCAGTTTTCCTGTCCCTTCCTGCCTTCTTGTCTTTGCTTTTGGGCTGGTGTTCCCAGTGGTCTTCTATACATGAATTGAACTATGAAGCACACTCCTCACATAGGTTATTGTTGGCCTTACAGACCTGACTAATCTGTGACCAAAGGGTAAACCTTAAGAGTAACTTTGTACTGAGTTAAAAGGGTGTCAAAGGGCCATACTTTCAGGGTTTCTCCAGTCTCTGTCAGACCTGCAAACCTGGTCGTTTTTTTTTCTTTTTGTATATTGGAATTCCACTGTACACTTTTCTCCTTCTCTGTCTGGGATCCCTGACAGAGCAGTCAGTGTGGTAACCGAGTACCATTTAGTTGTTCTGGTCTCAGTCTGGTGAGGTTATAGTAGTTGCGGTCAATTAGTCCTTTGGACTACTCTTCCCCTTGTATCTTTGGTGTTTTTCATCCTCCTTTGTTTCAGCCGAGACATGACCGGTATGTATATCTCAGATGGCTGCTCGCAGGATTTTAAGACCCCAGACGCTACTCACCAGAGTCGGATGTAGAACATTTTCTTTGTCGACTATGTTACACCAATGGAGCTAAACGTTCCCCAAGACCATGGTCACCAGTCCTCAGCCTAGTAGCTTGGTCTCTCAGGGTGTTTGGATGTATCTGTGAAGCTTCTGTGACTTTGCTCTGGTCCAGTTGTGCTGACTTCCCCAGTATCGTGCACTGCCTTACCCTTCGTGAAAGTTACCACTTATTTACTATCTAGTTTGTATTTTTCCCTCCCCACCCCTCCCCTTCCTTTTAACCATCAAAGATTGTTTCTTTCTGTGTGAAAACATTTTCATGTGTTTTTATAATAGCGGTCTTATACAGAATTTGTCTTTTCGTGATTGACTTCTTTCGCTCAGCATAATGCCCTCCAGATTCATCCATTTTGTGAAATGTTTCACAGATTTATCATTGTTCTTTATAGTTGCGGAGTATTCCATTGTGTGTATGTACCATAGCTTGTTTATCCATTCTTCTGTTGATAGACACTCATGTTGTTTTCATCTTTTTGCTATTGTGAATAATGCTGCAGTGAACATGGGTATGCATATGTCTACTCATGTGACTGCTTTTATGTCTACACATGTGACTGCTTTTATTTCTCTAGGATATATTCCTAGGACTGGGATTGCTGGATCATATGGTTTTTCTATTTCCAGCTTTTTAAGAAAGCCCCATATTATTTTTCAAAATGGCTGTATCATTTTGCATTCCCACTGGCAGTGCATAGTATTCCAATCTCCCTGCAACCTCTCCAACGTTTGTTATGTTCTGTTTTTTTGATCTGTGCCAGTATAATGTTGGGGTTAGATGGTATCTGTAGTTTTGATTTGCATTTCTCTAATAGCTAGTGATTGAGAGCATTTCCTCATGTGTCTGTTAGCCACCTGAATATCTTCTTTGATGAAGTGTGTTTTCATATCCTTTGCCCATTTTTAATAGGATTATTTGTCTTTTTATTGTAGAGGTGTTGTATTTTCCTATAGGTTTTAGAGATTATACCTTTGTTAAACATGTCATAGCCAAAATTTTTTTTCTAGTCTGTATTTTCTCTTTTTATTCTTTTAGTGGAGTCTTTTGATGAGCATAAGTAGTTTAATTTTTAGAAGATTATCTTCTGGTGTTTGTGTATTGTTAATTATGGTTTGTATCCTCTTTATGCTGTATATTAGAGCCTCTAGTGTTGACTCTATTTTTTCTTCCATGATCTTTATAGTTTTTGGTTTTATATTCAGGTGTTTGATCATTTTTGAATTAATTTTTGTGTATGGTATGAGGTATGGGTCCTGTTTCATTTTTTTTTACAGATGGATATCCAGTTTTGCCAGCACCATTTGTGAAAAGACTGTCTTTTCCCCATTTAATGGACTTTGGGCTGAATTTCGACTTTCTGACTTTGGAAGGCATCAGTGGTTTTGAGGGATAGGATATATATATATTTTTTTATTTTATTGTGAGTTAGGTAAGAGTTTACAGCACAAGTTAACTTCTCATACAAAAATTTATACGCATATTGTTATGTGACCTGTTGCAATCCCTGTAATGTGACAGCACAATCCCCCTTTCCACCCCACATTTATCTTGTCCATTCATCCAACGTCTATCCCTTTCTGCCTTCTCATCCCACCTCAGAACAGGAGCTGCCCATTTAGTCTTATGTATCTACTTGAACTAAGAAGCAAACTCTTCACGGGTATTATTTTATCTTTTATAGTCCAGTCTATGTCTGAAGAGTTGGTTTTGGGAATGTTGGTTTTGGGAATGGTTATAGTTACGGGTTAACAGAGAGCCTGGGGGCCATATCTTCTGGACCTCGAGGGATAGGATTTTAATGTGGAGGCCTAATCAATAGTAATAATGACAGTGTAGTGATAGCTAAGCCAAGCGCTAGTTAGATATCAACTTAGCCTTACAACTTCCATGTGAGGCTCTATTATTATTTGATTTTTACAGATTTGAAACTGAATTTTCTTAACGTGCTTAGCATGTTGTTGTTGTTCTTGTTGTTAGGTGCCGTTGAGTTGGCTGCGACTCAAAGCGACCCCATGTACAATAGAACGAAACACTGCCCAGTCCTGCGCCGTCCTTACAATTGTTGTTATGCTTGAGCTCATTGTTGCAGCCATTGTGTCACTCCACCTTGTTGAGGGTCTTCCTCGTTTCTGCTGACCCTGTACTCTGCCAAACATGATGTCCTTCTCCAGGGACTGATCCCTCCTGACAACATGTCCAAAGTATGTAAGACACAGTCTCGCCATCCTTGCTTCTAAGGAGCATTCTGGCTGTACTTCTAAGACAGATTTGTTCATTCTTTTGGCAGTCCATGGTGTATTCAATATTCTTCACCAACACCACAATTCAAAGGCGTCAATTCTTCTTTGGTCTTCCTTACTCATTGTCCAGCTTTCACACGCATGTGATGCGATTGAAAATACCATGGCTCGGGTCAGGCGCACCTTAGTCTTCAAGGTGACATCTTTGCTTTTCAACACTTTAAAGAGGTCCTTTGCACCAGATTTGCCCAATACAATGTGTCTTTTGATTTCTTGACTGCTGCTTCCATGGCTGTTGATTGTGGATCCAAGTAAAATGAAATCCTTGACCACTTCAATCTTTTCTCCATTTATCATGATGTTGCTCATTGGTCCAGTTGTGAGGATTTTTGTTTGCTTTATGTTGAGGTGTAATCCATACTGAAGGCTGTGGTCTTTGATCTTCATTAGTAAGTGTTTCAAGTCCTCTTCACTTTCAGCAAGCAAGGTTGTGTCATCTGCATAACGCAGGTTGTTAATGAATCTTCCTCCAATCCTGATGCCCCATTCTTTTTCATATAATCCAGCTTCTCGGATTATTTGCTCAGCATACAGATTCAATAGGCATGGTGAAAGAATACAACCCTGACGCACACCTTTCCTGACTTTAAAACAGTCAGTATCCCCTTGTTCTGTCCGAACAACTGCCTCTTGATCTATGTAAAGGTTCCTCGTGAGCACAGTTAAAGTGTTCTGGATTTCCCATTCTTCGCAGTGTTATCCATAGTTTGTTATGATCCACACAGTTGAATGCCTTTGCATAGTCAATAAAACACAGGTAAACATCCTTCTGGTTTTCTCTGCTTTCAGCCAGGATCCAACTAACATCAGCAATGACATCCCTGATTCCATGTCCTCTTCTGAAACTGGCCTGAATTTTTGGCAGTTCCCTGTTGATATACTGCTACAGCCGTTTTTGAATGTTCTTCAGCAAAATTTTGCTTGCACATGATATTAATGATACTGTTTTATAATTTCCACGTTCTGTTGGATCACCTTTCTTGGGAATGGGCATAAATATGGATCTCTTCCAGTCAGTTGGCCAGGAAGCTGTCTTCCATATTTCTTGGCATAGATGAGTGAGCACCTCCAGCGCTGCCTCTGTTTCTTGAAACATCTCAATTGATATTCCCTCAATTCCTGGAGCTTTGTTTTTCGCCAATGCCTTCAGAGCAGCTTGGACTCCTTCCTTCAGTACCATCGGTTCCTGATCATATGCCACCTCTTGAAATGGTTGAACATCGACTAATTCTTTTTGGTGTAATGACTGTGTGTATTCCTTCCATCTTCTTTTAATGCTTCCTGCATCATTTAATATTTTCCCTGTAGAATCCTTCACTATTGCAACTCGAGGCTTGAATTTCTCCTTTAGTTCTTTTAGCCTGAGAAACGCCGAGAGCGTTCTTCCCTTTTGGTTTTCTATCTCCAGCTCTTTGCATGTGTCATTAGCTAGTGAAAACCTTATGAATAGCAGTGGAACATTGTCTGATATAGTGCTGGAAGATGAGCCCCCCAGGTCGGAAGGCACTCAAAAGATGACTGGGGAAGAGAGCTGCCTCCTCAAAGTAGAGTTGACCTTAATGACATGGATGGAGTAAAGCTTTTGGGACCTTCATTTGCTGATGTGGCATGACTCAAAAATGAGAAGAAACAGCTGCAAACATCCATTAATAATCGGAACCTGAAATGTACGAAGTATGAATCTAGGAAAATTGGAAATCATCAAAAATGAAATGGGACACATAAACATTGATATCCTAGGCATTAGTGAGCTGAAATGGACTGGTATTGGCCATTTTGAATTGGACAATCATATAATCAACTATGCTGGGAATGACAACTCCAAGGGGAATAGTGTTGCATTCATCGTCAAAAAGAAAGTTTCAAGATGTGTCCTGAAGTACAACGCTGTCAGTGACAGGATAATATCCATACGCCTACAAGGAAGACCAGTTAATACAACTCTTATTCAAATTTATGCACCAACCACTAGGGCCAAAGATGAAGAAATAGAAGATTTTTATCTGCTATTGCAGTCTGAAATTGATCGAACATGCAATCAAGATGCACTGATAATTACTGGTGATTGGAATGCGAAAGTTGGAAACAAAGAAGGATTCCACCCAGTGCCGTTGAGTTGGAAAATATGGCCTTGGTGATTGAAACAATGCCGGAGATCGAATGATAGGATTTTGCAAGACCAACAACTTCTTCATTGCATATACCTTCTTTCACCAACATAAACGGCAACTATATACATGGACCTCACTGGATAGAACACACAGAAATCAAATTGACTATATCTGTGGAAAGAGACTATGGAAAAGCTCAATATCATCAGTCAGAACAAGGCCAGGGCCCAACTGTGGAACAGACCGTCAATTGCTCATAAGCAAGTTCAAGCTGAAACCGAAGAAAATCAGAGCAAGTCCACGAGAGCCCAAATATGACCTTGAGTATATCCCACTTGAATTAGAGACCATCTGAAGAATAGATTTGATGCATTGATCACTAGTGGCCGAAGACCAGACGAGTTGTGGAATGGCATCAAGGGCATCATAAATGAAGAAAGCAAGAAGTCACTGAAAAGACAGGAAAGAAAGACAAGACCAAGATGGATGTCAGAGGAGACTATGAAACTTGCTCTCGAATGGTGAGCAGCTAAAGGAAAAGGAAGAATTGATGAAGTAAAAGAACTGAACAGATTTCAAAGGGCGTCTCGAGAAGACAAAGTATTATAATGACATGTGTACTTAGCATATGAAGAAGTTATTTTTACAGAAAATTTTTTCCATGAAACTTCAGAAACTCATCTATTATGCAAAAAAAAAAAAAAAAGGCCTTTTTCTTTTTCCTTTTTTAAAATTGGTTTCTTGTGTTTTGTTTATATAGGGGTCACACATTCCAATGCCCTGTGAATGAAATGCCACCTGGTTGAAAGCACTCATTTTGCCTGTGTGGGTGACAGCTGGGCAGAGCTCAGGCTTTGTCTTAGGGACAGTCAAGACTGTTCTCAGCATAGACCATGTCCCATGTAGGAATGCAGACTCTGTGTTGGTAGAGCTTCTGATTTTTATGTGAATTCTCCCAATTTCTAAATGTTGACTTAAGTTTTTTAAAATATTAGTCAGACCTAACATATTTGACCAGGATCATCAACCTACCTCTACTTAGATGTTTTCTCTAGACATTTTAGACTGGCTGAAATACTTAAATAATATAGGTATAAATCCCATCGATACACTGTCACTTTAGGGAAGGGACGAGTCACGTCTCTTTCAGAATTGCCATTTTGAGGATTAGAAGTATAATCACTTCTCATTAGTTTAGATGCTGTAATTCAAGAGTACATGAAAGAGGAAGATATTGTTTATATGATGTGGAAGAATGATAAGTATGAAGAGGGAAAAAGATACCTTTTTGGGGGGGGAGGTATTTAGAGCTTCTGACACACAAAACGGGGCAGTTCTACTCTGTCCTGTAGGGTCGCTATGAGTCGGAATCGACTCGACGGCACTGGGTTTTTGGGTAACACACAAAAAGGAATCTACATTGCCAAAATTGGAAGACTTTAGAATTTTAAGGATTTTAGGTCCCTAAAGATCTCCATTTTAGGTCCCTAAAGATCAAAAGATGCATTGCATTGGGCGAATCTGCTGCAAAGGACCTCTTTAAAGGGTCAAAGAGCAAAGATGTCACCCTGAAGACTAAGGTGCGCCTGACCCAAGCCATTGTATTTTCAATCTCATCATATGCATGTGAAAGCTAGACAATGAATAAGGAAGACCAAAGAAGAAATGACGTCTTTGAATTGTGGTGTTGGCGAAGAATATTGAATATCCCATGGACTGCCAAAAGAATGAACAAATCTGTCTTAGAAGGACAGCCAGAATACTCCTTAGAGGCAAGGATGGCAAGGCTGCATCTTACATACTTTGGACATGTTGTCAGGAGGGATCAGTCCCTGGCAGAGTACAGGGTCAGCGGAAAAGAGGAAGACCCTCAATGAGGTGGGTTGGTACAGTGGCTGCAACAATGAGCTCAAGCATAACAACGATTGACAGGATGGCTCAGGACCGGGCAGTGTTTTGTTCTGTTATGCATAGGGTCGCTATGAATCGGAACCCACTCAATGGTCCCTAACAACAATAACAGCAAAGATCTCCAGAGAAAACAATCCTGATATGAAAGGTATAATTTCCATTTTCAAAAAACAAGCCATTTTTAGAAAAACCACAAAGCAAGGTTTGAAAATCTTTAAAAGCCTGTAGTGTCTGCTTTTTATGATTCAGAAAGAAATGGCCAAATTGCTATTTTAGTTTATTTAGGATGCTTGTTTGTAGAAATAGGGGATAGAATACAGTATAATCCTGTGAGATCTCTTCATCTCTAAAGGTCTAAATGTTGAAACGAACAACTTGGTTTTAGGCAAGCAGATGGCTTGAATTTAATATTCAATAGTGTGCACACTTTGAATAATCAGAGGGTGATATGAATTACAACGGCACATCAATTTCCTCACTTGTGGTCTGGTGGGGAAGGGAAGTTGTAAAATCAGTATTGATCAGATCAAATAAGGTAGAACATATGAGACTGTAATGTAATAAGCTGCTACATTATTTACGTTTATTAAGAATTGTTATTAGCAAGTGTGACATTTTATTTTGTTTCCTCTACACGCTAGGAGGTAGAGAAAATGTTTAACATTAAAAAAAAAAGTTTGTATAGAAATTTCTTGCTTAATTTTCCTATTTTTATAAAGCACCACATCAACTTCTCTATACAAATTAACACTAAATAGGTAAAAATTCATGTTAGAGCTTTTGGCAATTTACTAGAATACAGTTTTTCCGTTATTATGAGGTAATGATGAACTTACCAGCCTACTTGCAAAAACCCCCTGCTTCATCATCTCCACGTTCTGGAGGCGTTGGCAGCCTTAAGTAAAACTGCCATTTATGTAGATAGAGATTATTGTACGTTGCTTCCGTTGTGCTTTGGTGAAAGGATTAAAAAAAACAAAACAAAATAAAACTTTGTCATCATGAAGCTAAAAGAAATATAATGACCAGCATAGAACATTACCAGATTTGCAAATTCATCTCCACCAATATTTTTATATGTGCTCAACATTTTGTTTTTCAGTAACATTTGTTTTCCCGGTTATACAAGCAAATCTTAACTTATTGGACACATTTTGAAAATGCTGAAAAATAAACAAAAAGCAAAGAATTATCCTTAATCCTACCTACTAGAGATAATAAGTAAAGTAGTGGATGGACTCTGAGGTCAGACAGATCTTGAATTTGAGTCAAGTTTTTACTAATTATTTGGCTTTATGTAATGTTTTTGTGCCTCAGTTTTCTCATCTATAAAATGGGGATAATAATAGAATTTACCTTATAGGGTTGTTGTGAGGTAATGCATTGGAAGTGGTTAGTAGTACTTGGCACATGGTAAATATAGAATACACTACTTAATGTTGTTATTTTCTTTCAGCCTTTGTTCTAATCATACATTTTTAATAGTTATGATCATACCGTATATTTCTTGTCTCACTTAACACTACATCATAAGTGTTTCTTGTGCTATGTCCAGGTGATAAGTAGCCTTACCCTAAATCATTGACCACATTTCTAATTATTTCCTTAGGATAAATTTCTAGATATCCCTCTTCGAACGGATGCCAGCCCATTTAGCTTCCAGGCATAATCTGGCAGGAAGAGATAAATTCTAGATTTTTAATCTTGCGACCATGCCCTGACGAGGAATGTCACATACTTCACTGGTATCAGTTAAGTACTCAGCTACTAACTGAAAGGTTAGTGGTTTGAATCCATCCAGAGGTGCCTCGGAAGAAAAGCCTGGCAATCTACATCCAAAATAATCATAGCCATTGAAAACCCTATAGAGCACAGTTCTACTCTGAAACACATGGTGTCACCATGACTCAGAATAGACTCGATGGCAGCTGGTTTGGTTTGGTTTTTTAGGAGTTCAATGAATCCAGAGAGACAGTATGCAAGGTAGTTACGAGGGATGGTATTGTTCAGCCTATGTTTGAATCTTGGTTCTGCAACTTGGGCAATGTATTTAACCTTTCTGGGCCCCTTCTAAGGAGCCCTGGTGGCACAGTGGTTAAGTACTTGGCTGCTAACCAGAAGGCTGGCGATTCAAACCCACCAGCAGCTTCGCTGAAGAAAGATGCACAGTCTGCTTCCATAAACATTACAGCCTTGGAAACCCTATGAGCAGTTCTACTGTGTCCTATAGCATCGCTATGAGTCATAATCGACTTGATGGCGATGGGTTTTTTTCAGGGCCCCTTCTATACAATGGGGTAAAAATAGTACCTATTTCATGGGGTGGTTGCGAAGATTAGATATTTTGATGTTTAATCCTGGCACATGGTAAGCACTTAATGTTAGCTCTTACGGTTTTGTTTTTTATGTTCACGTTTAAAGTTTGTTTTCATAATTAAATATGAGAATTGCAGTGACTTTTCACAAGACATAGAGAAGTGTAAGCTGTAAAACATAATGTAAGATAGGGCAATACAAATAATTTTTAGTTCAGAATAGTTTGATTTTTTTCCTATTTTAAATGTGACAGAAACATTTAATTTGTTATAAATTTATTGGGCAGAAAACAACATGGAAGAGGTATTTGATTTAATAAATCCTTATAAACAACTTTTTATAATTTATTTATCTTCAGTGACTCAAAGGTGGAATGTTATTTTTATCCAGATTACTGGGAAAAGACAGAAATGCTTTATTTATCTTTTTTAAAGTTAACTTAAGGCAAAACACCTGCAAATAATAATGCTAACATTTATAGAGTGCTTACTGTGTGCTACACACTACTCAAGATATTTTTCTTATATTAGTTCATTTAATCCTCACAACATCCAATGAAAAGGTTCTATTGTTCCCATTTTATAGGTGAAGAAATGGAGATACAGAGAGGTTAAATAACTTGCTGAAGGGTATACAACTAGGGAGAAGATTCCATCCTATGTAGTCTGACCTGAAAGCCCATGCTTTTAACCGTTCCACTCTGTTACTTAACATTTAGTTAGAAAGAGAGTAATAACTGATTAAATATAATACCAGTATGTTTACAGTGAGTTTGTAGTAATCTAAAAATTTATTATATTATGGAGCTTTTTTTTTTAAATTGTGCTTTAAGTGAAAGTTTACAATTCAAGTCAGTTTCTCATACAAAAACTTGTACACACATTGTTATGTGACCCTAGTTGCTTTCCCTACCCTGTGACAGGATACTCTTCCTCTCTCCACCCTGTATTTCCTGTGTCCATTCAGCCAGCTCCTGTCCCCTTCTGCCTTCTAATCTCGCCTCCGGACAGGAGCTGCCTATTTAGTCTCATGTATCTACTTGAGCCAAGAAGCACACTCTTTACCAGTATCATTTTATGTCTACTTGAGCCAAGAAGCACACTCTTTACCAGTATCATTATAGTCCAGTCTAATCTTTGTCTAAAGAGTTAGCTTCAGGAGTGGTTTTAGTTCCGGGCTAACAGAGAGTCTGGGGGTCCCTCCAGTCTTAGTCAGACTATTAAGTCTGGTCTTTTTACTAGAATTTGAGTTCTGCACCTGACTTTTCTCACACTCCATCAGAGACCGTTGTGTTCCCTGTCAAGGTGGTCATTGGTGGTAGCTGGGCACCATCTATCTAGTTCTTCTGGTCTCAGGCTGATGGAGTCTCTGGTTTATGTGACCTTTTCTGTCTCTTGGGCTCATATTTTCTTTATGTCTTTGGTGTTCTTCATTTGCCTTTGCTCCAGGTGGGTTGGGACCAATTGATGCATCTTAGATGGCTGTATGGTAGCTTTTAAGACCCCAGATGCCACTCACCAAAGTGGGGTACAGAATATTTTCTTAATACACTTTGTTATACCAATTGACCTAGACATCTCCTGAACCTGTGGTCCCCAGACCCCCGCCCCTGCTACCCAGAGTAAGGTTTTAAAAACTTAATTCTTTTGTGGAAATACATATGTCCAACATTTCATTTTTTTTTTTTCATTTAGTTTTTCAGTTATGGAACAAAAATACTATATCAAAACACTGAAGCTTCAAGGTCTGAATTCTTCCCACCCCTTCAAAAAGCGATGCTGCCACCTAACAGTTTTCAAGGAAAGGTGGCGTTCATCACTGGGGGAGGGACTGGCCTTGGTAAAGGAATGACAACTGTTCTGTCCAGCCTCGGTGCCCAGTGTGTCATCGCTAGCCGGTAAGTCTTCTCAGCAAGTTGCAAGCGAGTCCTTTGAAGAAACAGTTCTGCTGCCACAGTATTGAAAGCAGTTTGCCAAAGTGGTTTGATTTGCATCTTAATCTTATGTACAATATCCTTGTGGATGTTAGTTGCCTCGGAGTTGATTCCTACTCGTGGTGACCTTTTGTGTGCAGACTGGAACTACTACTCCGTAGGGTTTTTAAGGCCGTGACCTTTCAGAAGCAGATTGCCAGGCATGTCCTCTGAGGTGCCTCTGGGTAGCTTCACATCGCCAACCTTACAGATTAGTAATTGAGCACTTAACCGTTTGCGCTACCCAGGGACTTAAAATACCCTTGGATGACTTAAATAAATTTCTTTGGAAAAAGTCGGATATAATTTGAGATGATAGAAATGATGATGATTATGGAACTGATGATATGTGTATTTTCCAAATTCAGGGATAGAATATTTTTTCTGTGCATGAAGATGAAGTTCAAAAGTACTACACTCTGCTTTGTTTTCAGTGGGAGTGACTATGATTACTGTTTGAATAGATAATTAACCTTGAGGAGAATGGATATAATCCTTCCATTTTTCTATAAGATGAACAGATATTTCAGAGCATCTTTGTTTTTTTTTTTTTTTGTTGTTGTTGTGATGAATGTAGGAAGACTAAGACATGTGGGAGAAGTTTCTTCTTATTTTGGCATATTCTGGTACTCTACGCTGATGTAAGGAGCCCTGGGTGGTGGAATGGTTAAGTGCTTGGCTGCTAACTGAAATGTTAGTTGTTTGAGCCCACCCAGTGGCTGTACAGGAGAAAGACCTGGTTATCTGCTTCTGTAAAGATTGCAGCCAGGAAAATCCTATGAGACAGTTCCACTCTGTCACATGGGGTTGCTATAAATCGGAATCAACTAGGCAGTGCCCAGCAACAACAACAACATGCCATTGTAAGCCTGGAACTTTGGAGACTGGTAAAAAAAAATCCAATTTTGAATGGTGTAAAATTTTTAGGTAGGCCAAATAGGACAGTCACTATGTCACTCACAAAGGGCCACAAGAATTTTTTTCAGTTGTTTTTCTTTAATGTAAATTGGCTAGAACATTTTTTTTTAATGTTATAATGTTTTTAAGAATTTTAAAATACTGTTTTCAATGTACTCATGGTTTATTTTTCATGTTTCTCTCAAGGACATGTGACTATGAATGCATACAGGTTGTCCAGACCCACAGATTTGGTCTAAAACTTACTAACATTATGCCATCATGTATTTTCCTTCAAAAGCTGGTTTGAGCCAAGGAACAATTACAAATGATTGCAATTAAGGAAATGATTTAACATCTATGGTAGATAATACTAAGGTAACTGATTTAAAATTGAGGAATTCAATAACAGCATTAGATATATAAAAATTATTTGACTTTAACCTTTGGAAATTGAATTCATTCCTATTAATTTGTCTGTAGATAAAACTTTTGTATGTCCTCAAGAACACTTCTCCGTATTTATGCTGTAGATTTTCAGTGTTCTCTTATTTTTGGAGTTAAAAAGAAAAAAAAATATGGAATCTAAAGTCATTTTCAAAACTCCTGCAAAGTACTGTGTGTCTCTTTCTAGGAATATTGATGTTCTGAAAGCTACCGCAGAAGAAATTTCTTCTCAAACTGGAAATAAGGTACATTAAAACAGATAATTTAAATTTAGGAGTTATAGGATGTTTAAATAATTTACTTGTGTTTTTGGTTTAGGAAATCTGACAAATGTAAGATTCCTTTTTCTCTTTGTTATTTTGCAGGTTCATGCAATTCAGTGTGATGTGAGGGATCCCGGTATGGTTCAGAACACGGTGTCAGAGCTGATCAAAGTCGCAGGACATCCTGATGTAAGTGTGATGGTGATGAGGCCAAAGTATGAGGCATATGATGTTGAGAACACCCACCAGGATGTACTAAGGAAATAAAATACTAATGTGAGAAAGTGCTGTGTTGAGAAGCCCCTATTTTCTGTCGCTAAGAAATTGTACTTTCAGATGCCAACTCTGCTTGAAGCAGGATACAGATTAGGTGGAATGTTATGCCACTTCCTGTCAGGAGTGCTTAAAAAATGCATTTGCAATCATATAGAACAAACTTGATTTCACTTTATTTAACAAGATTATGAAATAACAAGAACAGTTACCGAAGGACACAATATCCAGTGTAGATGATTCATACCCCTTGCTTTTCCAAATAACTTTTGATTATTTCAGTCAGTGGAGAACAACACAAACAAGGAAAACTACAGGAAACTCTGAGTTTCTCCTTGTAAGATGTCAGATATGTGTGGGTATTTTGCTGTTGTTTGGTTCACATATTAGAAAGTGTTTCCTCTAATAGCCTCAAAGAGAACACTTTTCTATGTTGAAGATATTTTCAAACGGACCAATAATATGGAATCTGCTATAGAACTAAGCAGAATCTTTACCGATAATGAAGAAAGAGGTTACCAGCCACCCAGTTTTGTTGGAGCAAGTTAAGCCAAAATGACTGCCGGTGAACCAGTTGCCTTTGAGTCGATTCTGTCTCCTGGTGACCCCCTGTGTGTCAGAGTAGAACTGTCCAATGTTGATTTTTGGGAAGTAGATTGCTAGACCTTTCTTTTGAGACACCTCTTAGTGGATTCGAACCGCCTGCCTTTCCGTGTGAACCATTTGCACTATCCAGGAAGTGCAAACCAAAATAACACCAGAAATTAAAAGGTATTGCTTGAGATTCCTTGAAATAAAGTGTAGTCATGTGGTTGTTGTTTGTTGGTGTTAGTTGCATTGAGTCGTTCCCGACTCAGGGTGACCTGGTGTGTGTAGGGTAGAACTGCTCCACAGAATTTTCCAGGCTGTGACCTTTCAGAAGGAGATCACCAGGCCTGTCTCATGGTGTTGTTTCTTAGTTGACTGTGAACTTCAGCTTTGTTGTATTATTTGGATTAATAAATTTCAGAAATAACAGCCCTTGAGGGAAAATGTTCTTCTTCATCCGGTAATTTCTGTAACTTGCCTTAGGTCGTGATAAACAATGCAGCAGCGAATTTTATTTCTCCCACTGAAAGGCTCTCTCCTAATGCTTGGAAGACCATAACTGACATCGTTCTAAATGGCACTGCCTTTGTGACGCTAGAAATTGGAAAGCAACTAATTAAAGCACAGAAGAGTAAGTTTATTTATCCGTCACACATGTATTAGGCCCCTACTGTGCATGCCTTGTGCTAAGTTCTAGAATATCTACAATAGTCAATGAGACAGCACCTGTACTTAGATAACTCTCAATCTAATGGAGAAAAAAGATACCTAAATAATTGCTGTACATTGTAATACAGTCTATGCAAAATATATGTTTCGAGTGCCATAGAAACCTGAAGAGAGGAATGACTAACTCTGGTTAGGGTTGGTGAGCAGGATGAAGAAGAAGATGCAATTTCAGCTGGATTGTCAAAGATCTGCAGGCGGAGAAGGGAGAGGGGAAGGTAGTGTGAATGTCCATCAATGGGGGCCCGGTGGAAGGGAGAAGGGAAGAGTTTAGGGAATGATGAGAAATTTGATGTGATTAGAGATGAGGAGGGAGAGTGGTGGGAAATAATTTGCGGAAGGTGGGTTGGAGTCTAATTGGAGAAGTTCTCAATGCCAAGAGAAGGAATTTGATGTTAATGTTGAAGGAAATGGGGAGCTATGTTTTTTATGAATTTTCCCTAGAAGGCGTTTCATGAAGAATGTGATTTGATTGGAAAGATTACCGGGAACAGTATGGGGGATGGAGAAGATTAGAGAGACCCATTCAGGAAGGTTTGATTTTTCTTTTGGCACGTAGATAAGACGGTAAGAGGGATAAATTAGGAAATATTTAAAAGATAAGATCATCAGGATCTACTAATTAAATAAGAGAGTTTTTGTTGTTAGCTGCCATAAACCCCATACACAACAGGGTCTGACCATTGTGGTCCATAGGGTTTTCATTGATTCATTTTCAGAAGTATGCCAGGCCTTTCTTCCTAGCCTACATTTTTTTTTTTTCTACATTAGTTTGGAAGCTCCGCTGGAACCCGTTCAGTATCGTAGCAACATGAAAGCCTCCACGGACAGATGGGTGGTGGCTGTGCATGAGATGCACTGGCCAGGAATCGAACCTGGGTCTCCTGCATGGATGGAGAGAATTCTACCACTGAACCACCAACGTTCTCAAGAGAGTTTTTAGCTGGGTGGTTTGGGTGGTGGTTATTACTGAGTTTGAGAACACTGCAGGGAGCACAGATTTAGAGGGAAGTTACTGGGAGAACACTTTAGTACTATGAACAAACTTCTTTATAAACGTTCATGCATATATAAATAGAGAATATATGTGTAATATTTGTATGTGTGTATATAGTGGTTATGTGCTACAGCTGCTAACCAAAGGGTCGGCAGTTTGAATCCACCAGGCGCTCCTTGGAAACTCTATGGGGCAGTTCTACTCTGTCCTATAGGGTCGCTATGAGTCGGAATTGACTCGACAGCACTGGGTGGGTTATATACATACATGCCAAGAACCTTTGTATATTTATTCATTTAATAGACACTTACTGATGACTTTTATGTACTAGCCCTTTGCTGCCTGCCAGGGCACAGAGGTGGCCAGGACTCTGTCCTGGAATAAGTTAGGGTTGGGACTTGAGAGATGAGGGTATTTTCTCAGAGAGAGTGGAGAGTATTCTCAGCAAGGATAAGGAGAAACAGTTCTTGCGCTTCTCAAAGAATGTCCTTTGAGGTTGAGGGGAGGGAAGGAAGGCATGGAGCCACCCAGGTTTCTTCCTTTTGTCGCAAAGCCCCTGCCTCACTAGGTTCAATTTCTTCTTCTGTACAGCGTGGATAGTCCTCAAAGCAGCTTGAGAAAGAATGTGGGTGCAGGCAGAGGGGTGCTAGAGAGGCACTAGCTTTTTTTGCACTAAGAGCTTCTATCCTTTTTCCATGCAAATTGAAATCCCAGCTACAGCTAAGTGGGTGTCATTTAAATTTGGAATTTTTTTTTAAATTTAATTTTTTTCAGAAGGGGTGGATGATTGGAAAGAGAGACAGGAAAGAGTGTGGGTTGACTCCTCTTTCTTCCCCTGCTCTGTCTGGGGAAAACAAGGCCTTGATCTCTCCATCTCTCCTCCCATTCTCTGCTTCAGTTTGACTCTCTCTCCCCATCTTTTAGCCATCTCTCTGTTTCTTTCTCTGTCTCTCTGTCAGCACTTCCCTTTTGGTTCTTTATTTCTCTCTTCTTCTGGGTTTCTTTCATCACTGTGGCTTTCTTTGCCTCCTTGCCTTATTTATTTCTTCCCCTGCCCACCTCTGTGACCCTTGATTTCTACATTTCCCTTCTTTTGTCATAATTGTCTTTCATTCTAACATAGGCTTTGATCTATTTTTATTCATCATACTGGATTAAAATTCTATGGGCTTCGTTAAAAATGTATTAGATAAGTCTTTAAAAGATGGAAGCCAGTTTTTATTCTTCCAAAATTCCTGTCAGTTATTGATGATGTAACCTGACAGAGTTTTAAGGACTTGGACCACTAGGGTAAGAGAGTACTGGTACCAGATCTATTCTGGTATTAGGTCAACAGTCAGGGAATTCAGGAGCTCATGATCTTTAAAGTACGTCAAAGTGTATAAGCCTGGAAGTCAGTTCAGAGGGCAACAATCCTGGTAATCTGTGGTCAGAAGTACGTTCCATTACCAAAAACAAACTGTTGCCATAGAGTTGATTCCGACTTATAGCCAACTGCCCCATAGAGTTTCCAAGGAGCACCTGGTGGATTTGAACTGCCGACCTTTTGGTTAGCAACCATAGCACTTAACCACTACATCCACCAGGGTTTCCAGAAGTATGTTAGGTGGTCTAATATCTTAAAAGTCAATAAAAATAAGATATCTGGGAAGTCAGACTAGAGAAGGTAACAGCACCAGCAACCGAGAGATAGAAGCTCGCTTGTCAGGGGCAGGATTGGTGACAATGTGCCTTTAGGGAGTGGGCAGCAGACGTCGGAAGATCAAGAGAATTGTAGTAGCTTAGCAGAGGCAGAGAGACTAGAATTAGAGGAATGTTGTTAAAATATGTTTTTAACAGCATTAATGCAAAACTAATAATTATGAACAAATTAAAGATTTAGGGAATTTCTAAAGACTTTAGCCCAGTGTTGTCTTTTAGCTACAAAGGTCAATAAATAATGGTTGATCCTTATTGGAAAGGACATTGACAATATCATAGCTAAGTTCATTCTTCACTAGAAAATCACATATAAATGTAAAAATATAAAAATAATATGGAAAAGAGTACCTAATTTTATTAAGAGAGTGAGAGAATTTGCAATGAAGAAATATTAAAAGAGAGGTTAATTTAGGGTTTTATTAAGAATTTAGTCACAAAGGTGTGGATAGGGTAAATACGGATTTTTTCCATCAAATCCTGGATTGTTAGAAATACTAGTTACTTCCGGAAACTAATAAGAGGTAATTTTAGGATATATAATAATAAGTATTTTGTTGAAGTAGCATTGATAATATTTTGTACCTCTGTGCAAAAAAAAATACCTGCTGCTGAGTCGATTCTGACTCATAGCAGCCCCACAGGACACAGTGGAGCTGTACCATAGTTTCCAAGTAGCAGCTGGTGGATTTGAACTGCCGTTTTGGCTAGTTTCCTGATCTCTTAACCACTGCGCCACTATGGCTCTGTACCCCTGCAGGACTCTGGTAGTGTAGTGGTTAAGAGATGGGCTGCTAACCAAAAGGTCAGCAGTTCAAATCCACCAGCCACACCAGTTCTAACCTGTCCTCTAGGTCACTATGAGTTGGAATTGACTCGATGGCAATGGGTTTGTACCCCATTGGACTTGATATTTTACAGAGCACTTTTGCATACCAGTGTGGAATCACTATGAAACTCAAGAAACAGATACAAATAAGCTGAAATACAGACAGATTCAAGAAAAGATTAAATCAGTGAGTAATATAGCTCTAATACGTTATTCTTATTTGTTAAAATTGAACTAAAATTTGTATGCAGTGAAATGCCTAGATCTTATATGTACAAATTGGTAAGTTTTAATAAATGTATATACTTACATAACTATTACCCTAATTAAGACACAGGTCATTTCCATAGCCTCCAAAAGTTCCCTCTTGCCACCTTCAAATCAGTTCTCACCATCTGTTTAAACCCTTAGCCCATTTTTTATTGGTTTATTTGACTTATTACTATTGATATATAGAAATTCCTTATATAATCTGGACTGATTACTTTGTCAGATATATGTATTAATATTTCCTTCCAGTATGTGACTTTTTCATTTTTTTAATAGTGTCTTTTGATGAGCAGAAGAAATTTAAATTTAGATGACTCTGCCAAACTATTTTCCAGACAGGTTCAGCCATATTACTTTGGCAGCAATTTACAAGTTGCAGTTGTTCCAGACCTTTGCCAAAACTTGCCATTGTCAATCTGTTTCAAATTTTAGTCATTTTTTGCATAGTGGTTTTTCATTTGTGGTTTTATTTTACATTTCCCTAAAGACTAATGATGTTGAGCATCTTTTCATGTGCTTATTCATTATTTGTACATATTCTTTGATGAGTGCCTATGCAAATCTTTTGTCCATTTTTAAACTGGATTGTTTGTATTCTTGGTATTAAATTGAAAGAGTTTTAAAAGAAATACATTCTGAATACAAGTCCCTTATCAATTATATGTTTTGAAAATATTTTCTGTCCATCTTTTTTTGTATTAGCAGTGTCTTCTGAAAAGAAAAGGTTTTTAATTTTGATGTGCCCAACTTAAGTAATTCTGCATGCGTTTTGAGTTCTGTGTGAGAAATCTTTGCCTAGCCCAAGGCCACAAATAATTTCTCTCATTTTTTTTTCTTTAAGTTTTATAATTTTAGTCCTACATTTAGGTCAGTGATCCATTTTGAGTTAATGTTTGTATATGATATGAGGTTTTGGGCTACTTTCCACTTCCTACTAATGCCTGACCTGAGCTTTTTTGCATGTGGCTATCCATTCATTCCCCACTAAATTACCTTGGTACTTTTGTCAAAAGTTGAACTAAGTAAAATAGTTCATACTGTTTTTGCTGCTAAGTTAAAATAAATGATCAGAAAACACAAGGTGTTTAACTATCCTGCTGTTCTCCAAGATTACATAGCATGTCAACTGTAAACATAAAAAATATATTTCAAAGTATTCTTATTTCCAGACCCATAGATACTGTATCTGGCCAGTTACCCTTCCCTCATTGTCCATAATCTCACTCTCTCAGCCTGTCCAGGCTCACGTCCTTCCAGAATAGTCCCTTGTTTGGTTGTTCCTGTACATATCTTCTAACTAGAATCATCCTTTCCCTATCCAAGCTGTACAGAATACTCATGCCCAGCTCTAGTCCCGTTCCCCTATGAAGCAGACTGTGATGCACAGTTTAGCATTTCAGTCATGCTCCATGTTGTTATGATTTTAAGCTTGTAAGTCTCCTTTTCCTATCCATCAGGATTGGAAATGCTCTCACCTCTCAGAATACACTCTTTCCTCACCTCTGCACCACCATTCCCTAAGCCAACACTAAGCACAAAGACGGTGCTTTGTTTTCAGAAGGAAGCGTATTTTTAAGTCCCACAAAAAGAAGATGAGTTGAGGAAATCGTTAACGCTCCTTTCGATAATGCCCTTTAGCTTTACCGTTATGGGGAAAGATCGTGATGAGTCATTTGACATGATCAACTGGAATGGAAACACATGCACCGTCTTTCAGAACCAGGAAGAGTAGATGGGAAGAAGAATAAGGCTTTTCATATGTGTCAGTAGCATGAGTTCAAGTTGTATACTGTTTAGATTTTAAAGTCTGTAAGAACCATATCGGTACATTTCTTTGTATATGTCCAATGCTTCCTTTGAACAGTGGGTACATTAAAGAATATCTAAAAACATATTTGTAGTAATCAGACTTTATTAGGGCACTTTAGAACCAAAAATCCCAAACCAGTTGCTGTCAGGTTGACTGTGACTCGTGGTGACCCCATGCATGTCAGACCAGAACTGTGCTCCACAGAGTTTTTAATAGCTGATTTTCTGGAACTAGATCCCAGGCCTTTCTTCTGAGGCACCTCTGGGTGAACTCAAACTTCAAACCTTTCTTCAGTATCCTTTTAAAATCACTTAAAAATTTTTTTTTGCTATAGTGATCTTGCTAGTTTGATGAAACATTTTACTGCATCTATTACTTTTGTGTTTTGTTTAGATAAGGTAAAGGGAAGGTGATTTAGGAATTTTGAAAATAAATTTTTTTTTTTTTTTTTCTTTTTAACTGTGTAATTGGAAATTTCCTGGAGAAGGAGTTTTACATAGTTAAGAGTATATACTCTAAAGCCAAACTGGCCTGCTTCCAATCCTGGTTACACCACTTATTAGTCATGTAAACTTGGGCAAGTTGCCATCTGTGCCTCAGTCACTTCTGTAAAATGGGGATAATAATAATACCTCTATCCTAGGGTTGCTGCGATGATTAAATGAGGCAGTGTCTGTAAAGCGTTAAGAATAGTACCTAGTCCAGACGAGTGTTCAGTCAGTGTCAGCTGTTAAAGAAAATGTTAGGCTTCTCCAAGATAAGTGTATTTTTACTGCTTCTTTTACAAGGAGACCGTCAAGTATCTGAAATTTAGACTATGACTCAAAATAGATTAAAAAAACTAGAGCCCTGACACCACTTATTGTAATTAAACCTGCAAGTTTCAGGTTACATGAGGGATGCATTTATATTAAAGGTTTGAATGAGAAGTGTCTTTACTTAGTAGATAATACTCTTTTAAAAAGATAGTTACTCTGGTTTTTTTTTTACATTAGTCTTCTTTATTTATTTTACTTTACAATTTTTTTTATTGTACTTTAGATGAAGGTTTACTGAACAAACTAGCTTCTCATCAAACAATTAGTACATGTACTGTTTTGTAATATTGGTTGCCAATCCCACAACATGTCCATACACTCCCTTTCTCGTCGTTGGGTTCCCTATTGCCAGCTTTCGTGTCCCCTCCTGCCTTCTAGTCCTTGCCCCTGTGCTGGTATGCCCCT
Source organism: Elephas maximus indicus (assembly GCF_024166365.1). Taxonomy (NCBI): domain Eukaryota; kingdom Metazoa; phylum Chordata; class Mammalia; order Proboscidea; family Elephantidae; genus Elephas; species Elephas maximus. The sequence continues at coordinate 51,888,577 of NC_064833.1, read as the reverse complement.
TTAATCTTGTTTCCTATTATGGGCCTGTCTAATCTTTGGCTGAAGGGTGAACCTCAGGAGTGACTTCATTGCTGAGATAAAAGGGTGTCTGGGGGTCATACTCTTGGGGTTTCTCCAGTCTCTGTCAGGCCAGTAATTCTGGCCTTTTTTTTTTTTTGTGAGTTAGAATTTTATTCTACATTTTTCTCCTGTTCTGTCCCGGACCTTCTATTATGATCCCTGTCAGAGCAGTCAGTGGTGTTAGCCAGGTACCATCCAGTTGTGCTGGACTCAGACTGGTGGAGGCTGTGGTAGTTATGGTCCATTAGTGACAGCAGCAGTTTTTTTAATTGAAAAAAGATTTTAAAGCTTCCTAGTCTTTTTTTGAAATTGGAACATAATCTTGTACATAGTTTATCTTTTTTAATAGACAGTGTTTCTTTGTTACTGTTTTTTAAATTTTGAAAGAATGAAGGATGGTTATCACAATATTTATTTCATTTATTGCTCCTTTTGTCCATGGTCTTGACCTTACGAAATGACATAGATTAATTTCTGTTGTCTGCACTGGGCTGTTAGAAACTTGCCATTTCCAATCCTCTTCTATGGATAATTATTCTAGTTGAAATAATTGACCTTCCTTCAAAAAGAAGAATATATCTCTGACTAACCCTTTTTTTTTTTTTTTTTTAACCCTGGGATTCTGGGAATTCTGTACTTTGAGTTTTTAGTACCACTGGGTTTTCATATTTTGAAGTTCAATTGCTAATTGTTTTGCTATGCAGCATGCATCCTATTGGAACAGTTCAATTTAAAATTTTTACCCCCCTTTCACAGGCACTAAAAGCAGCAATATATTATTCTAAGGAGGGGGCTACTCAAATCTGCTAGGCTGAGAAAATAAGACGTATAAGGAGAAAGAGAGGAGGGCAGTAGCTTCCATTTTTAGTATCTAGGCTCTACAATAATGGCTTAACTCCTCCTCTCCTACATTACAAGAAACATTGCCGTTGAATCTTAATCAGAAGATAGTACACTTGGTATTGGGACATTTGCTTAGTGTAAGTAATTGCCACTTTTTAAAGTAGCTTTTGTAATTTTGCTGTAAGAATGATGCAGTTGACATCTGCTGCCAGTGTGCTGTAATGGATACACTGATGTTCCACATCTCTCTTCTTTTACAGAGTAAGATTTTGAAAGCTAAGTGATTTTCAGAAATTTGAAAGGCTCAGTTTGTTATAAAAAAGGGAGTTACATGAATGACTAACATAACCATTCTTATTTCTCATATCCTCAAAATGGTACTCCTGCCCCCTTCTCCCGCCCCCGCCTGGTGCAAGATGTGCTGAGTTTTGTTTCTACTCTGGAAAATGCGGAGGGAAAGAGAAATTAAATATGCAAAGAGAAAAACTTATTTGAATATTCTCCAAATTATTTCCCTTTTAGTTCTTCACGTTTAAATTTCCTGAAGTATGCAGTATTTTGTAAAGTATATAAATATATTTTGATCCATTTGCAAATATCAGATGTAGAATACTGTCTTATCCAGTGTGGATAAATAAAAACTAGAAAGTGACTGATTTCTCAGGAGCCAAAGGTTACACTTTTACACTTTAATTCATTCAGTCAGTTTATTAAGAACCTACTATGTGCCAGGCATTGTAGATCATGGTATGTATAGTGTCACTTTTTAGTTTAGCTTTATAAACTCAATTGTTTTTGAAAGATATTTAAGAAAATAAGAAAACATGTTTTATATTTATCTATGTTTACTGTTTCTGACATCATTCCTTCTGAAAACCTGAGTTTTTATTTAGTATCATTTTTCTTTAGCCTGGAGAACTTCCTTCAACATGTCTTTTTTTTTTTTAATTAACTGTGAAAAATATATATAGCAAAACATTTGCTAATGAAACATTTTTTTACACGTGCAATTTGGCGACATTGATTACGTTCATCATGTCCTTTAACATTTCTTGTAATGCAGGTTTACTGGCAAGAAATTCTCTCAACTTTTGTCAGGAAAATATCACTTTCAGTTTTGAAGGCTCTGTTCACTGAGCATGGAATTCAGGGTTGACAAGTTTTCTCTTTCAGCACTTTAATGATGTCATTCCATTGTCTTCTAGCTTGCAAATTGTTTCTGATGAGAACTTACTGAATTTTTTTATGTTTTGTTCCCCATGTATATTATTTTTCCTTCTGACTGCTATTAAGATTTTCTCTTTATCACTGGTTTTGAGAAATTCAACTATGATATGCCTTGGTGTGGTTTTCTTTGTGTTTATACTCCTTGAAATTTGTTTAACTCCATGGATCTTTAGGTTATTGTTTTAACCAAATTTAGAAAAATTTCAGCCTTTATTTCTCTAAGAAATTTTTCTGTCCTCTTCTTTCTGGGGCTCCAGTTATACATGTTTCAGAACACTTGATACTATTTTGCATTGCTGAGATTTCCATCTTTGTCTTCAGCTTTTTTTCTCTGTCTTTCGTTTTGGATAGTTTTTAATAAAAAACACAGCAATAAAGCTGTGTCTAAGTTCATGAATTTTTTTTCCTACAGATAAGCCCATTCATTTAATATTTTATTTTAGATATTATTTTTTCAGCTTGAGAAGTTTTATTTAGTTCTCATTTTATATTTTCCCTTTCTCTCCTTATTATATTCATGTGTTCCTTGAAATCTTTGAACATATTTATAATAGCATTTTTAAGGTTTCTGTCTGCAGATTCTGTCTTCTCTGTCATTTTGGGGACTGTATTAACTGATTTTTCTGGTTATGTTTCTGTTTCATGTGTGGCAATTTTTTATTGCAAACCTTGAATGTTAGGTTGTTAAATGTCTTTAATTTTTTTTTTTCTTTGAAGTGTGTTGAGTTTTATTTTTTTCAAGCACTTAAGTTACTTGTGCATCAGCTTGATCATTTCAAGGCTCACTTTTAAGTTTTATTTGAGTAAATCTGGAGTAGCTTTTACTTTTGGGCTACTTTAGACCTCCTACTAATGCTTGGCCTTCCTGAACTCTACTGAAAGCACTGGGTGTTCAGCAAAGCTGCCTGGAACTCAGATTTCTTTCAGTTCTGTGTGAGCTCTGGTAGTTGTTCAGCTTACAGATACCCAGCAGTTTTCTTTGTCTGACTTCATGGAATTTGACCCTAACATGCACAGCTTGGTATTTGGTCAAAGACTCAAGTGGACTCTGTGCCAATTTATGGAGTTCACATACTTTCCTTCTTGGAGGACCCACAAATTGCAGTTTCCTCACCCTCCCCAAACTCTGATCTCTGTCTTCTCAACTCAGTGAGAAAACCAAGTGTTCCTTTGGTTCTCTTTTCTTGTGCCACAGTCTATATATAGCACCTCCAGGCAACAATCTGGAGTGATCTTAGGGCTTATTTCGTCATGAAATTCCTTCTTTTAGGGATCACTGTTCTTTGCTCTCTGTTGTATCGAAAAAACCCAAACATATTGTTGTCAAGTAGATTCTGACTCATAGCGACCCTATAGGACAGAGTGGAACTGCTCCGTAGCGTTCCCAAGGAGTGGCTGGCGGATTTGAACTGCTGACCTTTTGGTTAGCAGCCAAACTCTTAACCACTATGCCACCAGGGCTCCCTCTGTTGTACAGCATCTGGAAATAGTTGTGTCTTGTTCTTTACAGCAGGAATGCAAGCACATCATGGCTGGAGGTAGAAGTTCCTATTTATTTAGTTTTGATTCTAATCTATTCTTATTTAAATGAATGGTTAGTTAATGAAAATCCTGCCCAGCTAATTTATACAAGGTGTTATAGTATCATAGGAGCCCTGGTGATGCAGTAGTTAAGCACTCGCCTGCTAACCGAAAGATCAGCAGTTCGACCCCATCAGCCACTTTGTGGGAAAATATGTGACAGTCTACTTCCATAAAGATTACAGTCTTGGAAACCCTGTGGGGCAGTTCTGCTCTGTCCTGTAGAGTCACTAGGAGTCAAAATTGACTCTGTGGTAACAGGTTATAGTGTCATACCCCTGAGATTTGGGCTATGCTATTGACTCACCTGGTATAGACTTCCAACCTGTGGGTTGGGTCATTGTGAATGACAGCAAGATTAGTAGCAAGATATAGCAATTTTATTAGATTAAAATTTCCTCTTAATTTAGGACTAGTCAAGTTTTCAAAAATGCGTGTTTTTGTTATACCTTCGTGAATCAGATCCCATTCTCGTGAGCCATTTTTTCCTGATGAGTATTGATACAGCTGTATTATAAATCAACTCTATCCTTTTAAAATTTCAGGAGCAGCATTTCTTGCTATTACAACCATCTATGCTGAGACCGGAACAGGTTTTGTAGTACCAAGTGCTTCTGCCAAAGCGGGTATAGAAGCCATGTGCAAGTGAGTAGCCCTCCATCAGTCCTGCTGCTGATGATGCAAAATTGGCTGTGATAGCTGATGGAACCACGGTCCTGCTTTCTTGTCTCTGCCGAGAGAAAAGTGAAATAAAGACTAATGCAGATGCACCAGGAAATAGTCTGTCTCCTCGATGAGTTCTATTTGTCTATAGCAGCACTGTCCACAACTTTCTGAAGTGATAGAAATGTCCTATAAATCTGTGCTCTCCAAGAGCCACATGCAGCCATTGGACCCTTGAAACGTGACCACTGTGACTGAGACACTGAGTTTTAAATTTTATTTAATTTTAAATTCGGGTAGTCAATATGTAGTTTTTTTTTTTTTTTTGAAGGTCAGATGATAATACAATGCAGAAGTATAGCTTTTTCTATTTTTTTCTCTACCTTGTATCATTATTTGTGCTACCTCTGACCTCTTGTAAACAGCGCGTTATGCTTTTTTTTGTACGCATTGTACGAGATTAATAGGACTAACACAGATCAGTGACCACTTGCCAGGTCTAGTGGCCTTTTCTTAGCAGTGCATGATTGCCTTTTGAATCTCTTGCCCACTGGCCTTTTCCATTGTCTTTGCCATGATACAGATTTTCATCATTGCTTGCCTGGCTTATTGTGATAAAACTGTGTTCCTCTGCTATCAGTCTCTCCCTTCTTTATTTTTATTCACATTCCCACCAGAATTATCCTTCTAAAAGTATATATCTGATTATGATACTCTCTAGCTAAAAACCTTGGATTATTTTCCGTTATTCTCTGGAATCAAAGCCAAAACATCAATATGATGTTCTAAACAGGCCTGTTGCTGCCTTTCTTTTTAGTCATTTGTTTACATTAATCCATTTAATAGATAAACATTTGTTAAGTGTATTATATGTGCCTAGCACTGTACTAGGTACCAGGGATATAAGAGTGAAGTAAATAGAGCAGTCCTCAGCCTCACCAGGGCTCAAGGTCGTATACCTTTCTGTCCATTAATCCTGTGCCTTAATTCCCATCGAACTACTCCGTGTGTCCTTAACATGCCACATAATTTCATCTCTCTATTCCTGGTTGGTGCCCTGGTGGCACAGTGGTTAAAAGCTACAGTGAGCTGTGGCTGCTACCAAAAGGCCGGTAGTTCGAATCCATCAGCCGCTCCTGTAGGATCACTATGAGTTGGAATCGACTCGACAGCAGTGGGTTATTCCTGGGTTATGCTAGTGTTAGAATTTGCTTGTGATATTTTGCCCACCCTCAAGGCTCTCATCATATCACCTCTTCTTGGATGTTTTTTCTCATTTCATGAGACATAATTAATCATTCCTTACTCTGTGCACCCTTAAAGATTTGCTTAATTCAATCCAGTGAGAATGCAAGCACACTAATAAATGAATGTCATCCAATGTTGAAGATTCTAAATTGAACGCAGCGTGCCATTACAGCAGGGACACAGAGAAGGGCATGATAGAATTCTGTGGAACATATCATTAAAGCAAGCTCATGCACCTGACTTCTCTGTTAGAATGTCTCATTTATCTTTGTGTCCCCATTGCTCAGTGGGATCTGGTACAGAGCTGGTGCTCAATGTGTGTTGAATTGCAGTATTGTTAAATAAAAGATTTTGTCTAGTACTTTTAACATTTAAATGAATAACACACATTTGCTTGAGATAGAAAGAAGTGTTATATTGAAAAGTTGAATCTTAGTCTGAATAGAGATAATTACTTGTTTTGAAGGTGAGATATAAATTGGAGATAAGGGATTAGAACTTGATTATTTGGCCCCATTTGTACAATATCAATCTTTGTTTGGTGGGATGCTTGACTCTTGTTAGAGTTTTAAGTTTCATGTCCTTTAAGGACTATGATCCTGCACAGCTCTTTGTACCTCTGCATTGCACGTTGCACATAGTAGGTGCTCAATAAACGTATGTCTGCCTCTCCAGCCTGAACTCCCATCAGCTCTCTTCTCCTACTTTATGGTGCACAGTCACACTGAATAAGCTCTTGTAGATTCCCAAATACTGCCTGTTGTTTGTGCCTTTGTCCTTTATTCTTTACTCGTACTGGCCCGTATGCCTAGGCTGTTCTCCTGTCTCTATCCCACCCTGTGTAACCCCCCATCCCCCTCTAGCAAACTTCTAATCCTTCTTTAAATGTCAGCTCAAATATCACCTCCTCAAGAAAGCCTTCTCTTATTCCTAGTAGACTTAGCTGCTTCTTCCTTCAAGCAGCTGTGGCACACATCTCACAATTCCCGGTATAGTAACTAGTTTATTAAACAACCAAGTTGACCTCTTTTGAGAGCAGGGACTGACTTTATTTGAGGGTGATCAACACTTACAGAGTGTTGGCATGTATTAAGTACATAAAAAACATGACTGAAAAGAGCAGCAATAATGGCTAACACATATTGAGTATATTGTGGTAGCATTTAAACATGCAGACTGTATGAGATGCATTCTTTATTGTATTATAGTTCTTCAGATTACAAAATGGTTTAAGAAGAGCTAGTAGACCATGCTAGCATTGCAACAAATTCATCCGGTGTACCTCCAGGCAGTTTTTCTTAGTAGGGGGCTCAGTTTTTTCACAGGATAATGTGAACTTCACTTATCTCAGTGATTTGGTTAAGACAAGAGGTTAATACTTCCCTGGCAATTCACAGTAGAAGCACTGTAAGTATATGCTTGGGGTAAGTATGGTGATGAATTCTGTCAAAAACATCACTCAGAGAAGCAATTTTTTATGAAGGCGTTGCCTTAAAGAGTTGCAGCCTACCCATTTCTCTAAAATGCATGCCAGAATTATGTCAGGTTCACAGATAGTACCTGGACTCCAAAAGACCTCTTTAAAGTTCTGAAAAGGAAAGCCGTCACTGTGATGACTAAGATGCACCTGACACAAGCCAGTTTTCAGTTGCCTCACATGCATATGAAAGCTGGACAATGAAGAAAGAAGACAGAAGAAAAATTGTTGCATTTGAATTTTGATGTTGGCAAAGAATATTGAATATATCGTCTGGGTTGCCAGAAGAACAAACAAGTCAGTCTTAGAAGAAATACAACTAGAATGCTTCTTAGAAACCAGGATAGCGACACTTCATCTTGCTTACTTTGGACACGTTATCAGGAAAGACTAGTCGGTAGAGAACGACATCATGTTTCGTAAAGTAGAGGTTCAGTGAAAAAAAGGAAAACCCTCAATGAGATGAATTGACACAATAGCCTCAACAGTGGGCTGAAACATATAAAAGATCATGGTGATGGTGCAAGACCAGGCACTGTTTTGCTGTTTTGTTCTGCTATAACATAAGGTCTCCATCATCTGGAGCTGAGTTGATGACAACTAACAACAACATCATTCTTACCCCCTACTTACCCTTTAGAATTGCTTTTACCGAATTGGCCATGTTAATGGATATCTTACAGTTGTATAAAATGTGTCCCATTTATCTGTTGTAAGAATACAGTATCTTAACCACATTACTGTATTATACGATTTCTCTCTTAAAAGTCTTCTAGAAAGAAATATTTTTCTGACTTTTGTATCAGAAACAGTTGTGCTTTTCCTGAGTAATTAGTTTACTTATTTTTTTATGGACATTGTGAATTGTGTAACTGATTAGTCTTCCCTTTTTTGCATAAGATCGTGGGAAGGATACAAATTTGTGATCCACCTGTTGTAATTATATGGAGCTTCACAGTACATTTAGTATTAGGTTTATTAGTGGCTTTGTTATATTTCCTTAGCCTCGTTTCTTTTTCTCTCTCTTTCAAATTTGCATTATATGCTTTCTTTTAAGCTACTTCAAGTCATTTTTTGGAACTAGATGAAGAATATGTAGATATATATATACATGCCAATATAAATTCCTAAGATAAGTTTAGATAATAAAAATTAAAAATACCAATCAAGGACTCAGACATTCCAATGATCTTGAAGATGGCCCAGGACTTGGCAACATTTTGTTCTGTTATACATAAGGGTGCCCTGAGCCGGAGCCAACGCAATGGAAACTAGCAACAAAAACACCATCAGGCATTTAAGACAGGTTGATTCAAGGCTCCATGTTTATATTTTGCATCCGTGTGTTTAACAAGATTTTATTAGATTCCTCTTTCCTTTCAAGCTCAGCTCAACAATTGCATTAAAGTCTAGTTTAACATGGATGTGGTTAATATTTTAAATCTCTGCAATCTGTCTCTTTAGTTAAAGCGCTTGTGATGTTGCAGACCTTTAATCCAACGAGCAAGGCTATAAGTAAAGTTATATCGGATTTTACAAATGCAGGACTGAAAACATGGGCGGAGGGGCATGAATCTCTCACCTTTTATGTTAATTAATAAATACTCTAAAAATGTATGATATTGGGTTTTGTGGTCCTAAAATGTAAATGGCAGGTCGTATAACATAGTGGTTAAGGGGACAAATGCTGAATCTAGACCCCTTGAGTTTAACTCTGTATCCACGTGACCCTGAACAAATGATTTAACCTCTGTGCACCTCCCTTTCTTTATATGTAAGAGGGAATAATAATAGTACCTACATGTTGGAGTTGTAGTCTCTGGCATGTAGTAAGTACACAGTGACTGTAAGTATTTTTAACGTATGGTATAATATTTTTGAATCTGTTTTCTTTACCTTTTAGATCTCTTGCGTCTGAATGGGGTATATATGGAATGCGATTCAACGTAATTCAACCGGGGACTATAAAAACCAAAGTAAGTTTTACCTAGCTTATTATCACATTGTGAATGATTAAAAAACCAAACCAAACCCACTGCCATCGAGTCGATTCTGACTCATAGTGACTGTATGGGACAGAGTAGAACTGCCCCATAGAGTCTCCAAGGAGCGCATGGAGGATTCAAACTGCTGACCTCTTGGTTAGCAGCCCTAGCACTTTAACCACCACGCCACCAGGGTTTCTGTGAAGATTAAAGAATGCGATATTAATAGATGTATTCTGATTGTTTTATGAGGGACTTTTCTGGAATATCTGGGTTTGGAGCCCTGGTGGTGGGGAAGAGGGTTTTATCATTATTTCATATAAGAAACAAAGTTGTAGGCAGGACTGTGGCAGCCATGCAACTTCTTTTTTTTTTTTTTTTTTATTAAACTTTCGATAAAGGTTTACAGAACAAACTAGTTTCTCATCAAACAGTTAGTACACACATTGTTCCATGACACTGGTTAACAACCCCACAGCATGTCAGCACTCTCCCTTCTCAACCCTGGGTTCCCTATTACCCGCGCAACTTCCTACTAAGGTCAATTTCAGCATCTTAATTTTCTGGGATCCTTAATGCCATCAGTGTTGACATTTTGTCCAATTTGCTTCAATGATCTGTTATTGTCTTGTATTTCTTAATTTTGATCGTACTTTAAAGACTTTGACTGGCAGTCTTTTTTTTAAATCATGGAAATGTAATTCTATTTTTAGCTTAAGAGATATTCTGGAAATTTATACAGGTTTGGTCTTGTTATAGGTGGATTTTCTTTAGCTCACGTCTGTGCCTTTTCACTTTCAAACACGCAATTATGCATGTCATCTAACTCCCACATCTCGCGATTAAAAACCCTTCTGATGGTGGCATGTGTTTCCCTCTAATAGGTAATCTTTATGGATACTCATTGCAACTCATAATTATCACCAACACTCTTGGAGGTATTGCTCAGCATGTCCACAGGTTCTCTGTTCTCTCACATTGCCCCCAAACAACTTTATTCTCATGCTTCTTTTGTTTTCATGTAAAGCAAGAATTTATAATCCAAACTGGGATCAGCTTTGAAGGCCCAGGTCAAGTTAGATAACTAAGGAACATTTGGGTTTTGGGTATTAAATATTACCTGGCGTATTATATATTAACAGGGAAATGGCTGTATTAGTTTATTTAGCAGTTTAGAGGGGTGGAAAATGGAAAGAAAAATTACTCGAATGAGTGAAATTTGCTTGAATATCTTATTTGTCTGATACGTCAATAGTATAACCAATTAGAGTCTAATAAAATTAGTGAAAAATAACTGACAAACATGTATTCATGATTTAGGGTGGCACTGTGCTAAAACTATCTGAAAAGAAGTCCATAGTCATAGACGCTCCTTTCTAGGACCTTAATATCTAGGAGGGAGTCCCTGGGTGGTTCTAATGGTAAACGCACTCAGCTGCTAACCATGGGTTTGGGGGTTTGAGTCTACGCAGAGGTGGTGACTCAGAAGAAAGTCCTGCTGATTTACTTCTAAAAAATCAGCTACTGAAAACCCTGTGGAGCACAGTTCTACTCTGACTCACATGGGGTTTTCATGAGTTGAAATCAACTTGATGGCAGTTGGTTTTCTGGTGACATCTAGGAAGGATCATCACTTAACTAGTGTGCTCAAAGATACTGAGAAAGATACAAAAACATTTGAGACAAAGTGCTTGTCATCAAGGAGCTTATGGCCTAGTAGTAGAGATATGACTTGTACACAAATAACTAATAAGTGGTTTTAGTGAAATTAAAAACAAAAACAAAAACAAAAACAGAAGCACAGAGGCTCTCTAGCAAGTACTGATACAATCAAGATTGGGGGCGGTTGTTACCCTTTGTCTCTGTTGCTTTATACTTGTTCAGGGAGAATGGGAAGTCTCACGAGGGGCCTCCTGAGTGCTTGCTCTATCTCAATTCTGTGTTCCTGAGAAAAATTGTCACCTAGACTTCAAGGCACTACTATAGAAAAGGCCAATCACTTTTATTAATCAGTATACATCCATTCTTCATCTGGGTTTGTTCCTTCACATCATGAAGATGAAAATTGTGTGGTAAATTTTAGGTATGGTTTTTCTGTCTCTAGGAGTTACTTGAATTTGATATTTTACATGTTTTCTTCCTTTCCCATTATTTTTGGAGAAAGGAGAAGGAAAAGAACCCTCTCCTAAATTTTCCTTTTTAGTCATTTTTTTTGGTTTACTAAATGAATTAACAACAGCACCACTACCTCCACCACCTTGAACATGTACGTATTTCAGAGTACTTTCACATGACTTTTTTTGTTTGATGACTACAACAATTTTGTGAGCTCAGACAGATATCTTCATTTTATGGATGAAGAAACTAAGATAAAAATGTAACATTTTTTCCAGCTTTTTTTTTTTAAGTCAAAGTTAGGTAAAATGACTTCTTTTGGGCTAAAGCAAATGGAAGAATTTGGGAAAATTCTGTTACTTACAAGGCCTAAAGTATGAACAGACTACCATGGTATTATTTCAGTTTTCGTAAATTCATTTCTTAAGTAAGAGAGGGGTTGCGTTAAAAAAATACAAACTTACTCTTTTTTTCTCATTTTCTTAATTTCTAAGGGTGCCTTTAGCCGTCTTGACCCAACTGGAGCCTTCGAGAAAAAAGTGATTGACAACATTCCCTGTGGTCGGCTAGGAACTCCGGAGGAAATGGCAAACCTTGCTGCTTTCCTTTGTAGTGATTATGCTTCTTGGATAAATGGAGCAGTAAGCATTGTTGTTTTTCTTGACTTTTTGAGGGGCGCAGGCTGGGGGCCAGGGACATATTGTTGAACTAGTCCTGACAATGCTGAATGAAAGTATAATTTAAAATATTTATTTAACTGTAAATAATATAAAAATATTATATATATTGTTTAGCCTGTGAAATTAATTCATTGACAAATTAATTTTATTGCGTGCAGATTGCCACGGTAGACATGCCTTTAAGTTGGTCTTAAAGATTGGGTGGAATGAGAGTGTGTGGAGATGGTGGAAAGAATTCTAAACAAAAGTAAATCAATTTAGGTTTAATCATCAGTTTTGTCTTTTAAATTTGGGCTTTGATTGAAAGTGCAAGGAGATATCCCATCGTTAGGATGGGAGAATGGCAAATGGTTTATTTCAGAGTCTTTAATATATATATGTATATTTTCAGGTTATTAGATTTGATGGTGGAGAGGCAGCGCTTATTTCTGGGCAACAGAACCATCTGAGGGCGGTAACACCATTTTGTGTATATAACATAATGTTGGCAGCCAGGATACTAAGCTTTAAAAACATGTGAGAACCACATTAAATAGACTTTTTTTGTGTGTGTGTGTTAGGTCACCAAGGAGCAGTGGGACACAATAGAAGGACTGATCAGGAAGACAAAAGGATCGTAGGACCACCCTGGTGTTCATTCTCGGTTTGAAAAGAAGTCGGTGAATAGAAACGATCCAAACGGTCTCTAATCTTTTAAGTTTTTTCAAGTCTAATAAATTGTCAATTAACAAACATATATTGAGTGTGCATTATGTGCCAGGCCCAGTCGTAGACATTGTGTATTCAGAGATAAAGATGGGATATTGCCCCTTTAAGGAATTTGAAAAAGAGAGAGGATGGATGAGGGTTTTGATAGAGGTAAAAATGTTTGGAAGCATAGATAAGGGAAGAGATATTTGGGAAAATCAGGAGAAATTTCATGGAAGAAGTAGCATTTGAGTTACGTATTAAACCATGCTTATGGTTGTGGGACCAAAAAGAAATAAATCAGTGAATCTCCACTAAATTTATGGACTCTCCCTTTCCAGTTTATTTCTTTTTCATTGAGCTTGTGAGTGATCTTTGGCTAGCTCAATATTAATATCAATATTAATTCAAACATAAAATATTTACCAGTACCTATTTTGTAGCTAGGTATTTTATTTGGTACTGAGGATAAAAAATAATAATCTCTTGGCTTTGCCCTCTTAAAACTCATTATCTAGCAGGATAGACAGACCTATAGATAATTATTTATGATACAGTGCGATAAATATTACCTTAGTGGTGTTGAGTGTAGAAGAGGAAGTAATTCATTCTGTCTCTAGAGTTAGGGAAAGTGATTCCTGGGCGATAGCATTTCATCTCCGCATTAAAAACATAGAGAAGAGGAATATAGCTTATAAGATATTTTTATGTATAATTTAATTCCATTTCATATTTGCTCTTACTAATTCATCGTCCTGAGAATCAAATCATAAGAAAACCAAACTCTCAAGTCTACATAACTTTAATTTTGAGCCTATATTAAAAAAAAAAAAAAAACAAAAAGCCTGATTTGCTTTTGTCAAAATCACTCATCACATGCTCACTGGACTATCTCTATTATCCAAATTATCAAGAGAGGTGACTGGCTTCCATCTTACCTCCTCTGAGCTGACCTTCAAGGGAATACAGTTTTCTTATTTGAATTTATGTACTATAAGCCCCATAGGGAAACCCTTATTTATGTTGACAGGCAATTGTGTATATAAATAACATTTATTACATTTAATTGTACACATAAATGGGTAAAGTTAAATTTTTGGAATAAGTAACCTTGTCATTTCCAATTATACTGGCTTTCATTGGACATTTTATGTTATATCCACATTATCTTAGTGCAGGTACCCAGTCTCCGTTTTACCTGTTAACACCAGCCCTCACTTCCTCTCACTCAGCTATGCCTTTTTTTTTTTTAGTTATTAATATCTCATGGCATAAAGAAAAAATGCCTGTAGTTGTATGACCCTGGACAAGTGCCATCCTTTCAGGGTTATAGTATCTGGCTCGCCTGATTTTTATGAGGATTAGGTAGGCCCTGGGTGGCACAAACAGTTAACACACTGGGCTGCTAACTGAAAGATCGGAGGTTTGCTTCCACCCAGAGGTACCTTGAAAGAAAGGCCTGAAAAATCAACCACTGAAAACTCTATGGAGCACAGTTCTACTCTGACACACATGAGGTCACCGTGAGTTGGAGTCATCGGCAGCTATCAATAACAAAATAAGCAAGATGAAACAAGGAAACACTTCATAAAATGGAAAACATACAAATGAAAGATGGAGCCCTCCTGTCTTTTTTCTACTCCTTCATTTTTAAGACATGGCTATCGAGGAAAAACGTGAGAATACAAAAGAACAGGAAAAAAACAATGAACTAACCCCCCAAAGACCACTTCTGTTAACACTTCGATATATTTCAACTTTCGATTTTGTTATTTTTAGTGAGTTGTATGCATAATTTGCATAACAAGTACTACTGCCGTGAAGCTCTGAAGCTCACTTCCCACAGCAACTGTTTTCAACTATTTTTCTTCTGGTATTAATGCTTCTGTTTTTAAAAACAACATACTTATTTTGCTGTTTCTTTGATTATATTCAATTTTAGAAGCTTTGTTGACTTCCTTCCATGAATGATAAAGGTTTAGCTCTTCTGTTCCATTTGTATTCTCACTTTCCACCTCCCACCAAACCTACGTGGACAATATACACTCTTTTTTTTTTTTTTAATTCTACCAGTATAAGTGTATTTCTATTTTTAGTTAAATTAATACACAATATTTACATTTTGATAACTTCATAAATATTATTTTTTCCTGATGTTTTCTCAACCTCTCCACTCCCAGTTTTTTAATCATAAAAAAACAGTCGAGATTATATTAGAAATCAGATCCTGTTTTTTATAAATATGATTTTTAGTATTCCATTATTTATATGCATCCTAACTTATTTAAATCTTTATTCTAGGCATTAAAAAAAAAAAAGGCATTAGACTGTTTTTATTTCTCAGTGTTATAAATAAAACTGATGAACAATGTTCAGAAAACATTTTTAGTATTTGTTATCTTTTCCTCATGATAAATTTATGGACGTTGTATTGTTAATCAAAGGCAATGAGGCTTGGTATACATTTCCAAATTGTTGTTCAAAAGAATTGTATGGGTTTAAACTCCCGTGAGCAGTGTGTGGCAGTGCCAATTTCAACAAGTACCTGCTAACACAGGGTGTTCTCATTTAAAAACTATTTATCAACTGTATAACAAATGATGACTTTTCCAACAATGTTTATTTGATTATTAGTTAGATTGAATTTGCAATTTTCCTGCTTGTCTTTTTACATACTGATGTCTTAATGGGATATTAAAAAAAAAAAAAGGATTGGTAAGTTTAAATATAATTTTTTTTCCTGTTAATCATTGTTTAGAGTTTGTTTCCTTACTGTATGTTTTTATGAATGATGTATGAGGAAGCAAAGCATGCAATCATGGCAAAAAGGATCAAAAAAGAGAAATTATGGGGATAACAACGGATAGAAAAATCATCCGGAGTCTGAGAGATAAACAAGCATTATTGATAGATAATCGCTATACTTTATGACAAACCACCTTTGGGCTGTAACCACATTAATGTTTTACCTTAAGAATTATTATGCTGTTACTCTACTTGTTGTTATTAGGTGCTGTTGAGTTGGTTCCTAATCGTAGCCACCCTGTGTACAACAGAATGAAACACCGCCGGCCCCGTGCCAGCCTCACAATCATTGTTATGTTTGAGCCCATTATTGCAGCCACTGTGTCAGTCCATCTCTGTTTAGTACCTCCTTTAAGTCCTGCATTTCTTGCACTAATGGAAGAGTTAATACTCAGTTAAATTAAGGTAAGGGTTATTGGTAACAGTGTCACTAATATTACAATTAATATGTAAAAATGCAACACCTCCAGGAAATGTCTTAGGTGTGGAGCAGCAGCTGTTTCCTTATTCTTGCGGCAAACGAAAGCAGCAAGAATTTAACTGACTTTAAGTAGCAGAATTTTAGAGCCGGGAAAGCCTTAAGCCAGTAGAACTCTTTTCCAGCAGGCTTTCAATGGCTGATTTTTAGAAGTAAATCACCAGGCCTTCTGCAGTACCTTTGGGTGGACTTGAACGTCCAAACTTTCAGTTACCAGCCAAGCATGTTAACCATTTATACCACCCAGGAAATCTGGAAAAGCCTTAGAAGACACTAATTCTCAACCCCTTTATTTTATAGATGAGGAAATGGAGGGCCAAGGAAGATAAGATGACTTGCCCAAGGTCACACAGCTAGTCAAGCTTAGAACTAGAGTTTACGTGTCTCTGGATTGGATGGATTTCTTGGGATCATAACTTAAACAGAGACAATAGCAGGACCTTTATGAGGTACAGTTATATTTCAAAGGCCTTCAAGGGAAAAAAAAAAAAGTCCATTAATTTTTAAGCTTTAATTAAGTATGACATTAAAAGTGCACACATAATAATCACTAAATGAACTCACCCATGTAACCATCACCCAGGCCAAGAAACAGAATAGCACCAGGAATCTAGAAGCTCCCCCTATACTCCCCATCACAACTCCTTCCCTCCTTCCTAAAACTAACCACTGTCTTCACCTCTGACCCCATAGTTTTTGCTGCTTTTGAAATTTATGTAAATAGTCACACAACGTGTATCCTACTTCTGGCTCCCCCCCCCCCCCCCGGGTAACAACTGTTTATGCATTCTCATTTCTATATTTTATTTGACTGTGTGAATATAATTCTGCTATTGGTGGACATTTAGGTTGTTTCTAGTGACTATGACAGATACAATGCTGATGTGAACATTTTTGTTCTTTTGTTGAAGATATATACACATTTCTCTGTTAGGCTGATAATATTAAGAAGTGAAATTGCTAGGCTATAAGGTGTGCATGTATTCAAATTTATTAGATATTGCCAAATGGCTTTCCCAAGCATTTACAATTTAACCTCCCACCAAGCAGTATGTGTTTCCTTTGTGCCACTTCTTCACTAGTACCCAGCATTCTTTGCTGTGTGCCATCATCGGGCATTCTAAATGTCTTTAATTTTAGCTTTTCTGATGAGCGTATGGTAGTTATCTCTTTTGTTTTTATTTACATTTCTCCTTATTACTAATAAATTGGTTACATTTTATATTTGTCAGACTTTTAGAAATCCTTCGTTTGTGAAATACCTCTTCAACTTTCTTACATTTTTTTTTTACTGGGTTATAGTTTTTAAATGGATTTTAGCAGTAATATTTATGTATTTTGGATGCATGCCTTATCCGTTGCAAGCTAGGCTGGATTTTTCAATTTCTTATGAACAGAAGTTCTTCATTTTAAGAACCAAGTTTTAAAATACTTTTTTCCATTTATCATTGATTGTTAAGAGATCTTTCCGTACATGAGGGTCATGAAGATATGCTCCTGCATTACTGTCTACATACATTCGTATTTAGATCAGTAGAGCCCAGGAATGAACTGTGTGGTATGGTGTGAGGTGGGTGTTGTACTAGTCACCTTACATTTGCCCCTTTCAGACTAATTTTCTACTCTTTGCCCTGTGTCCTGCCCTGGGAGGCAGACCCATCACTTATATGTAAATGTGTCTGATTTAGCTGAGTTATAGGCCTGGCACTAGATTCATGACCATTATTACTGTCAGCCCTGTAGGAAGCCTCTTGAGAAACACTCCCATCACACTTCCTTTTTTGTTTTCCTTTCTTCTTCCATGCTGTCATTGTATGAGTGCCAAACCTGATGTAGAGTTTGTGCATATATTGTAGTGAACAGCTATTTTTCTATAGACAAAAGGTAGGAAAATTCTGTAGGTTCCTCCTATTCCTTTGGAGGTCTTCCTTGAAGAAATATTTGGACAAAAAATTCCAATATCTAGACTTTTGTAAAATTCCTTTGTAAATCTTAATGTCAGAGGCACCCCTTAATCCAATGAGGCATTCAGTAATTCACTGAGTCAGGTTTGCATTTATTTAGGTTTCTTAGACTATAATTTGAGCATCTTACCCGTCCACCTGGATTAATCACAGAATACATGTCAGCTGACATTTTGTAGAAAAAACGAGAATACAAGAGATGAAGGTTATTTTCCTCTTTATTTATTCTTAGTTAAATTCAGCCTAAGGTCAGTGCTTCCATTTACACACTAGAGGCAAAGCCTATCTACCACTAACTTACATTATTTGGTTCATTTTACTTTTTGGCAGGTCTCCTTTCCTGTTCATTCTTGGGGGAAAGAGATAACTCAAAAAAATTTCTTTGAATTGAGAAAATCAATGTTGAATTTATAGAATGGGAGCATTCAAGCTGATTCCAGAATCATCATCAACTCTTTGGCAGTAACTTTGTAGATTTCACTCGGACACATCTCTCATGGCTCCCTACTTCAGAATCTGAGAGCACCACCATTACATGTCAGCTATAACCAGTATAGAATATTCTACCTACAAATACATGAAATTGTGACTTAGTGTGGGTCAGAAGAATGTTTTAGCCTTCCTCGCTAGATAAGATAAATGATTACATTAGCATTTCTCTTCAGATAAAATTTTCAACTCATTTGAAACTCTTTGCAGAGAGAAATAGATTATTTTGAATGCTGATCTCAATATGAAATATAGAATCCACAAAAGTACTGATGATATAACATTCAACAATCAGGATGCTATGAATTGTACATTAAAATTCAATTATGTAGTAAAAAATAGAATTGTTATAGCTAGAAAAAAATATTTTCAGAGGCAGCAGATACCCTGGGTGGAAATGAATAGTACTACATAGAAAGAAAATCCAGGAAGTTTGCAAACTAGACACCAGGAAACTCGGTATTTTAAATTTAATTAGAGAATACACAGAATATGATGTAAAAACTGCAGTTTGCTAGAATAATTTTAATCAGCAACACGTGAAAACAGTTTAGAAAATGGATTAAGGTCATCACTTCTGACAGTTAGCTTATTGGAAATACAGATGTAGAATCAGACAGATTTAAGTATCAAGCCTGATGCTGCCCTTCCTGACCACCACATCAACTTGAACCAATAGCTTGGTATAAATTCAAGCAGGAGACATGTTGTTGATTAATAAACTAAATCTTTTCTAGTGAAACTATTAACTTCATAGAGCCACAATGAACTATTTATTGATATTTCGGTGAATATTTTAGATGTAAAAGCACATTCCTCCTAATAATTGGAAACATCGCTTAAGGATATTTTGTGGGACAGTCCTCAAATTGTCTGAAATAAGAATGCTTGGCCTGCTATGTATAATTCTCCTATTCAATGATAAGTGTGCATTTACACATCAAAGCCTAGAATTTTAGGAATTAATCCTGGTGAGTTTTTTTTAGGAAAGTCTTGTCCAGCTATTTTTCTGAAAGCAAGAATATGTTAGATAATTATGTTTTAATTGGGTATATTGACTGGCTTAAGCACAGGCATTCTCCTTATCAGTCGTATAGTTACAAAAACTGTACATTACAAACAGTATAGAAACAAGCTGAAAAGAATGTGCCACACATCCTGGATAATTATCTATATGCAGTTAAATTTACAGATATAAAAGAAAATACAGCCTACTCCCTTATAATGCACAGTTATTTTTTAGATACAATGTACCGCTAGTAAGTGGTGGTGGTCACCCGACTAGTTGTCACCAGCACAGAGGATAAGAGCAAGGTCTGTTCGGTACAGCTTCCCTCCATCCGACAAAGCCATTATGCTCTTCTTGTATGTTGGGATATTATTAATATCTAGTTCCTGTATAGAGATAGACAGCATTGTAATCCAGTTAAATATGGAATTCAGTTCATCACTGTCAAGCTATAAAATGTGGGATGAAAACTGCTTATCACATCAATCCATTAAGAAAAGCTGGATTAAATTCTTATACAAATGTAGAAAAATCATAAGATTCTTTTTTAATCTATTCGTGACAGTGACACTAGTTTAGGCTGTAGCAAATTGCTTTAAGAATTGAGATCTACTTTTGCTCCTCCGCTAATATGTCAGTAGATTTCCAGAATGGATGTTGCAGTTAACTCTGGACGGATCTGTAAAATTTGCTGAAGCACTGTCACAGTAACCCAAAAAAAAAAAAAAAAAAAAAAAACCCAAACCCGTTGCCGTCAAGTCGATTCCGACTCATAGTGCCCCTGTAAGACAGTAGAACCACCCTATAGGGATTCCAAGCATCTGGTGGGTTTGAACTGCCAAACTTTTGGTCAGCAGCCATAGCTCTTAGCCACTACACCACCAGGGTTTACACAGTAACCAAGTTACCTGTTTATTCTTCTCACACAGATCCTTCAGTAAAGCGTCTAGTTCATTTTCATCTATGTATCCATTTCCATCCTGCGGGCAGAGAAATAAACCATACAATCAACACCATCCATTATTATGGAACATGATGTAAAACGGAAATAATTGAAATCCTCAGAAAGCTTCCCCACTGAATATTTAGCAGATATTTTAACCTCTCGGGCCTTCAAAATAGTTGTTGTTGTTTGCTGTCCAGTTAATCCTGACTCATAGCAACCCCTTGTGTGCTCCATAGGCTTTTCAAGGATTTTCAAGGCTGTGACCTTTTGGAAGCAGATCGCCAGGCCTGGCTTCTGAGGTGCCTCTGGGTGGGTTCAAACCATCAAGTTTTGAACTAGTTGAGCGCTTAGCTGTTTCCACCACCCACGGACTTTAAATTTTTTACTGCTCTGAAATTCCAAAATAGATATGAGTTGTCTCTCCTTCAACACTTGTATTTGTAAGGTACATTTAACTTTTCAGCGTACTTTCACATTTAATACTTTACTCTGTGTTCACAGTATTGCCTCCTGTTGAGGTAAGTAATCATAAATATGTTCATATGACAGTGAGATTATCTGTGAGGTTCAGAGAGCAGATACATTGTGCTGGGGGATTTGAATCAAGTTTGTCTGATTTGGACTATACCATGAAACATTTCTTATGGAAAAGAATGAACTGGTAATATAATTTTAATATCCCGTGTTTCTTTTAACCTTGTGAATATTTCCTTAGTGAACATTTTCCAAATTTTTCTAAAGATTCAAATTGTAGATAAGAACAAAATTTTACCTGATCATATAACTCAAAAGCCTTATTGAATTCTTTCCCACACATTTTGATTCCCTAAAACACAGAAAAGGTTAAAATGCTATTATTATATTTAGTGTGCTTCCCTTAGTAAATCTACCATGTTCTAAGTTTTTAAGAAAAATAGCATTTATGGCAAAGAAACAGTTAAATACCTGAAACTTAAGAAGAAAATTCTCCTGCACTGGTAGTAACCTTTTGAGAGAAAAACATTATAGTTATACATTAGTCTTTTCACAAGGTCAGCTTATTGTAATGACGTTTGCATAGATCCTAAACTCACCTGGCCATCTCAGTTAATTCCAGCTTCCCATCATTATTTGAATCAAATAATTTCAGCTGAAAGACAGAAATTATTATTCTAGCCATTGCAGAATGATTACCAAGTACTTTTATAGATAGCAAACGTCTAGAAACTAGCATTTTTTTGGTTAACTTCCAATCTATAATTTGTGTCAATTGTCAAAGTCTATCACAATCATACAGAATAGTCAAAAATAACAGTGGCCTTAGCTAGGCTTCTAGAAGATCATCATTTATTATTTTTGTAACTCTATATGTGTGTCCAGAGTAAGAGTATATGGTACCCCCAGAAGCTCTCCAAACAATGGTATGAAAAGAAATATTTGATGTCTTTCCCCTCCTTCAGAACATACGAGAGTACAAACAGAAGCAATAGGCACCTGACATGGATAAATCTTTACTGACTAGAACTTTTCAGCAGTTTTGAATTGCTTTCTTTTCCATTGCGTACTAGATTCTTTTTTTTTTTTTACCTTCCTTTACACTTACATATAGATCGTGCACCAAGACACACTCAGACACAACACACTGATACTCACATTTGAGAAGCAGTCACATTTTTAGAAAGTAGTAACTATTGCTATGTTATATATATATAAGTACTACATATAAAATAAATATGAATATTAAATATGTGAAAAAATAGCATGTTTTTGTTTTTAACGAAAGGACTGCGATCAGGGTCATGCTGGAAATAGGTTCACTGAGGCTTCTTTAGCAATAAAAGGATGCATATTCTGTGGTTTGAGATATCTGAAGAATTTTTTTGAAGGAGGCAGATATCTTCAGGGTCCTATACTGACACAACATTTTATAATCCGTTGAACATAAATTCTAATATTGTCACACGATTTTCCAACATACTGTATAACTAGATCACAGAGTTTAGAGCCCATAGGGAAATATTTCCCCAAATATATATATTTAAATTTTAATTAGTTCTTGATTAATTTTCTTCCTGGATTTGAACTGGTTTATGACATTTAATCAGATACGCCAGGCCAATCCAACAGGGGGAAAACTCCCATCTGAGTGGTTTTTAAAAGCCTGCTTCAAATTTCTACCAGAAAAGAAGTCTTTACCTTAAATAGACATCCCTTAAAATTGGAACAAAACAGAAAATTGATAAATGCAGGTTACTGTCCTTTACCTAAAAGTTACTCAGGGTTTAGATCTACCCATTGCAATCTATAGCAAGAAAGTCTCCCACCTTGTATGCTAACGCTATGAACAATAGCAATGTAATGAGGAATTAAAAGTGGCATTTCCTCACAATGAAAAGCTTTTTGATTGTTTTGAGACTAAATATTATTTCCACTTAATAATGAATATCATTGTATACTGAATAATGCAATAGTAAAGTTCTAGTGATTTTTTTGTTTTTCCTAAATAAAAGTAGGCTAAGAGGCCTCACTTACATCAAATATAATCGAACTCTTTTATAAAATTGTTTCTCAAGGTAACTAAAAAGTCTAACTCCTTCATCAGTCTAATATACCACAGCGGCTTTTATGATACCTGGCTATGTTTTATTGGGTTATTTATTTAAATTCATAGGGTAAGAATTCATTGTACCTTCACAGTAGATATGTAGAAATATGCATTTATACATATTTGTATAAATATATGTATCCATTTGGATTATTTAAAACTTTGCCTTAATTTAAAAAAATAGACAATTAAAACGATGCGAAAGTATTGTCCCATAAAATCGATCACTTTTGGCAAGGACTTTTTCTGGTACTCCTAATCCTGTAATCAATCAAAATGAGCAAACTTCACCTAACTGATGTGAGTTAATTTCATGGATACTGAATTATTTCATCTAGAACCTCATTAATTTATTTGCTTATTCTCCACACATTAACTGCCTATATGTAAACTAGTTTTCTTGATTCTATTATCAATATCTACAACTGGTCTTGGTTATACTACTTACCATGTAAACAGGCTGGGTATATTTGGATTTCCTCACTGATAGCACTAACTCAATGAATAAAGTAGCTAGAAAGTCTCTTTTAACTCTGACAAAATCTGTGATTTCCTAAGCCATGATGAATACAGATTCAGAATCTCTATAATAAATGATTTTTAAAGATATAATTACACTGGCTTTTTAAGAAAAACAAGGTATCTTTTGATAGATAAAATTTACATAGCTCCAGGAGAAATACACGCTCTTTTGTCGAGCCTTAGAGCTCATTCCTGCAGCACTCGGTGTCACATTTGGCTGGGATAAGCATCCTTAAGTATTTCATTTTTCAAATGAACTGGTACCTATGTATATGTGATGCCCACACCAGGGGTTATTACATCCTGTGTAGCCACAGGAGTTAACAAGAACAGAGTAGTATTTCATAATCTTTTGGCTAGTCTTTTTCAAGATCAGTCTTACCATGAGGTCTGTATACTCGGCTAATTTTGTATCATCAACAGTCTTGTTTGCTTTTTCTAGCAAGTCCTTTAGAAAGTTCTGTTAAGACAAAGAGCACTCAGATAAGTTTTGTCAATAATGTACAGTCTGCTTCCATTTCAGCATGCCTTGAAATGGAACATCGCAGGAACACAAAGAGAGACTCTTTTTTGAGGTAGAAGGGGTGAGGAGAGGACCTTAAAAGTGGGACTAAGCCATGCAGTCCTCTTGACATTCCAGCCATCAAACTGCCTTAGGCAGGTACAGATATTTACCTTTTATTGAGACCCGATCTGTCAATATCTGTCCTATATTTTATGGTTTCAATTAAAGGAGTATCTGGATTGCACATTGTTTAGGAATCTGAATAAAACCCTTTTGAATCAGTCAGCCCAATGGATGCACTTCTATGTAAAGAAATCTTGGTGGGTGACTCTGCTACATGAAATATGAAGGCCATCCCTTTATATACCTTCATAATGTGTGTAAAAAAATATCGGTAAACCAGACGGAGAGCTACCTCTAATTTCAAATGTATTTTCTGCCCTCACAAGATGTATTTGCACATTGGTTGATAGCCAGTATAAAGCTCATTTCACAAGAGGGCTAGTTAGTTAGTTTTTAGGCTCAACCAGTCTGAAGCACCTTAGTGAGAATGCTTCAGGAGACTTTAAATGAAAACAGGGTGGCCAAGGATGATGCTATCTAATTCTTGAAGGAAATGTGAATCATATTAAAATAGAGATTAATGTGGGAAGAATGAAAAAAGATGATTATTAGTTTGACAGCTGGAGTGAAGGAGTGAGTTTAATTTTTTTTTATCAGAGAAATAAATTGAAAGCTTTAAAAAGGTTTGCCGTATAAAGGACAGTGCAAGTACTTAAGTTTATAATAGTCTTTGGTTTTCTCTAGTGATGCTCGTTTGAAACTCTGTTATTGTTTAGAAAATGAAGTTATGCAGTTATGGAAAACTGAGTAGATACCATACCCAGATACTATTGAAGAATTGGCTTCCTTTGGCTTTGCCTCAAATGTACCAGTTCTGTTGAGTTGAGCTGACTTCACTCTTTTCAATGAAGGAAACCTTTTTCTTAGTTTGATAAGTTTATTTTCACTTCAAACATTCCACTTCAAATCCAAAGTGAAGCATGGAAATTTCAAAGGAATCTTCTGGGAGTGAATTTTATTTTTGAGCCTTATGAGGCTTTTGTCAGAGATTAATTGGGTTAAAAAGCCTCATCGGAGACTAAAATGGTGGTCACAAAAATAGCCTGGGAGAAACCTCAGGACTCTGAGATTCAAAGTCGTGTCTGAGAGCAAGAGATGTTTTACTCTATTATACATCTTAAAATTAACTTTCTTGAAAGATCCATTAAAAAAGAATGCCAACTTATCTTTAAAATTCTCTAGGGAGGAGGACTTCTATTCAGAATCTCTTTCTGAGGATAAAATTTAGAACAAAGAAGGAGACCTTTAGAATATTTTGAGGTCAGTATTGGAAATGAGCTTAGGTTTTTATTATGAACTTGAAAAGACTAAAAAAACAAAAATTGGGTCCAATGGAATAAAAACACAATAGTTTCACTGTCACTCTTTCAGGTTGCGGAAGTGCAAGTTTGTGAAAGACATTATTTTGAGTAATTTCACATTTAGAATGCTTATATTTTAAAAAGGCTGCCGTTGAGTGTATTTTAGCAATTTTTAATGGTATAAATGTCCCAATTCCTTCTCTAAAATTCTGTAGGACT
Organism: Elephas maximus indicus; assembly: GCF_024166365.1. Taxonomy (NCBI): domain Eukaryota; kingdom Metazoa; phylum Chordata; class Mammalia; order Proboscidea; family Elephantidae; genus Elephas; species Elephas maximus. The sequence continues at coordinate 51,863,066 of NC_064833.1, read as the reverse complement.
CTAACCATGTTGAACCATGTCTAGGAAACTATGTTTGATATTTATATTTCCCCACATAACAGCAAAAGAGGTGCTCTTGATGAATGAAGCTCGAATGCATTGGTGTTTAGGGGAAAAAAACACAACGTTATTAGCATATCAGGTGACCTAGGTCCAAATCTAGGTTCTTTTCCTAGGCAGCCATGGAATCTTGAAAAATTATCCATCTCGTTGAACTTCAGTTTCTCTGTATAATGGAACTGCTTGGCAAGTTTTTTTTGTGAAGATTCAATGTTAAAATGCATTTCAAGCACTGAGTAATATGGCTGTCACACAGACAGTGCCCAATAAATATTCACTCTGTATTCTGAAGATAGAGAAAATAGGGCCTGAAGAGATGAGAGAACCATGAGTTCATATTTCTGAAAAACTAGTAAATTACTGAGCTCACTAATAATTTATGGTGCCACATGTTTTACAAAACCTTTCACGTACAACATCTTACCTAAACTTCCCAGTAAACCTGAAAGGAAGGTATTGTTACTTCCATTTTAAAGGAAAAAAATTAGGCTAGCTGATACAGGGATTTGCCCAGAGGTAAAACTTGATTTCAGGTCCTTTTACCTTTTCCTTCATCTCCTACTCCTCCCTCAGCACGTCCTCGGTAATCTGTGAGATATGAGTTGGAAATTCATTTCCTAAGTGGCAGTTTCTCAGAAGTTTGAGTATATTAGGATTTTGTCATTATCCTTGCTGTTGCACAGAATGTCTAGGGGCTTTGAAGGCAGACAAGCCTGGGCGTAAAAAATCACAGCCCTGTGTCTTACTTCTGTGTGGCCTTCGGTATATCACTTAACTTTTTTCAACCTTTTTTCCTCATTGAGGTAATACTAATTTCATAGAACTAATATGTAGATCAAAAAGATAATTTGTGTAAAGTACGTGGCTTAAATGGATATTCTTTCACTTTCTTCTTTGTCTTTCTTTTGAAAGGAAAATACTTATGTGTTTACCTCATAGACTATAATTTCAAATTTCAATGAAAAGGGATAACTCATTGGACTGAATATATAATTGTATCTACCAACATCTATCTAGAGCGTTGGTGGTGAGGCTGTTAAGAGCTCGGGCTGCTAACGAAAAGGTCACAGTTCAAATCCACCAGCCACTCCTTGGAAACCCTATGGGACAGTTCTATTCTGTCCTATAGGTCACTATGAGTCGGAATCGACTCGATGGTACACAGCTGTACAGTAACAACACACCTATCTGTCTGTCTGTCCATCTGCCTTTCTATCCATCTTAGAGAACAATTTATGTACATCATGGAAAATGCTAATTTACTGCATTGCTGAACAGAACTTTGAGAAGTACTCGAAGTCTCTTTTTTGATCTGGTACTTCATTAATGATGTGCAAGAGTGGGTGAAATTATGCCATTGCTCAACATTAGTTTCTTTTGTGGGAGGTTTTGAAAAAAGATATGAAGCCTTTAACAGTTCATATTTATATGTGAAAGGAGAAAAAAAAAAAACAGCACAAGTTTTTATTTGCTTACCTTAAGCTCCTCGGTTTCTATGAAGCCACTGTGATCAGTATCATATTTTCTCCATGTCTGTAAGCAATTTTTGATAAGGAAAACCAACGTATTAAAAAAAAAAAAGCCAACAATTTTCGTGTTTTAAGCAGCTTTCTGAGGGCCTCACTCAGTGACAGAGCTTTCTCATACCTTCATGAATTCCTCACAGGACTTCAGCTGCTGGCATCGAAAGAGCAGCAGGAAGTTTTCCTCCGTGGGTAATACATGAGCCAACTGGAAAAGATTTAAAAGGAGAAAGGTTGTTGACAGCAAATCTCTGGTTTCGCCTGCTGCTGAGTTTTTCTTTAACATGTTCTCTAGGAGCAGTTTCATTGCCTAGAGAATTAGGAGAGGAAGAATTTTAGTGTTGACTTTCTTTTTCTAGTACTTTGTTACTAGAAAGTGACATCATGTTTTTGAATGCCTGAGTGCTCGGCTCCCCCGTCAGTGAGATGGCTGTGGCACGTGTGCGCAGAGAGGGCCAGTCTGACACTTCTGGTCTGCTTACACACAGCAGATTTATCCATTTGCTTGACCCCTTCATCTGTTTGTTGTCTCTGATCAGGTCTCCCTGCAAGACAGCATACTTTGGAGCCATGAATTCCATGTGAGGTGGTAAGAAACTGTGAGAAACAGGAACGTAGGGGAAAGGAAGAAAGAAAACGAAGTGCATTCCCAGGTCTTAGGAGATAGAACAGAAGATAAACCAAACACAATTGTAAGGTAGTAGAAAGAAAGGGAGAGAAGACAATTCACGATGAACAGTGGGAAATTTAACAGTAATAGGGAAAACCAGTTCTCGAAGAGTTCGCTTCCCCTAAAAGGACGTCCACAGTTTGAATCCAGGGCTTGGGTTTATTTTTTGATCTCTATTTCCCTGGCTCTCTGACATTTCCTCTTAGATCTCATTTTACACTTTTTTCTTTTTTTTTGAGAAAAAATGTCTCTGGATCCCATTTTAAGACTAATATAATCTATCTATTGCAGTGTGGGGAGGTAGGGAGCTGGATTGATGGCCCCACCTCAGACGTGGGCTCTATTTCTGGCTCAGCTGCTAATTAGCTGTGATCCCCAGCAACTCCCTCAGCCATTTCTGGACTCCAGTACCCTCATCACTAAAATAAGGAGTTGAAATAGACACCAATGTTTCTGAAATGCATTGGGTTCAAAACTCCTTTGAGAATCTGCTGAAATCAATCCATCTTCACCATTAAGGAATGTATGTACACACTGTATTGCATCTGATTTCCAGATACTGATGAATTCTCTGAGGCTCAGGCATGAACCCTTATCCCTGGGTTTTAGGTCAAGAACCTATGATTTTGATCAACCCTAAACCCAGTACAGGTCTAAAAGTTCTACCAAATTGTGGGAAAGAATCTTTCTCTTAATTTTTTGGAGGGTAGGAATTTCATTCTTTGGTGTCCATTAAACACATTTAAGACTTAAGATAAAATGTATCATTCTCCCTTACCTGCAAGCAATCTCGTCTTCCTTATGCCTTTATAATATGTTCTTTAACTTATCTTGCTTTTAGATCTTTGAAACAATGTCTCAAATCAGAACCATTCAGTTTATAGGTGGTCCACGTGGGGGTGAGACTAGGCAAAGGGCCTAACATCTTATTAGGGTGTTTAGTATGATCCACTCAGAAAGCATTTTCTTATTTATCTTGAAATAAATATCACTTTTTTAGTGTGGGGAGACGGTAATATATCCAAGAGGAGAAAATAGGGATTTAGAGTTTGCTAGTAATATTTTTTGTGTAATCAGCCTTTGATCTTTAAACAATTTACATCACTGCATCGTGTGTGTGTATGTGTTATCTGTGTTTCTTATCAAACTCAGGGTACACTTCTGTGACCTTTGAATTATTGAATCATAAAATTCTATAGCTCAGAAATAATTAAATTCAATGTAATTCAGAGCCCAAGTTTTATAGGTGTGCAGGCTGAGATCTGAAGAGTTTGAGTGATTTGACTTCGCTAGTGGCTGACTTCAGTGATTACTATTTGCTGATTCTTAGTGAATTAAATCACCAACATGCTTATTGAAGAGAGTAATTGAATAGATTGTTTACTTCTTCACTCTTGGCCTGCCGATAATACATTTATTGGTAACTTTTACATGCTACAGCAAGATAGTATGGATATGATAGGCTACATTTCCATGCATTGCAAGCAAGAGTTCCATCTTATAAAGACTCCTTTTCTCCTCACACTGTCAATGGGCTGTTTGTGGAAAGAAGCTATAAAAGATTTTCATTATTAAAATAATCAGATAGGTTTCTACTTGTTGCTAAGGAGAGGAAGGGAAGATGGAGGGAGGATGGTGGTGGGTGTGTTGGGCCTGGAGGGGTCTCTGGTAGAGGCAGAAGCAACCATCCTCCTGAAACTTTTTTGTAGACCTCCACTCTGACTATAGTAATACTTTCCGGAAATAGTTCAAGGGAATGTTTCTTTGAGGATTTCAAAGGAGGAAAAGAGGGAAGAATGAGTGACTCAAGAAGGGCGAGGATGTTAAAAAGAAAGAAAAAAAGGGGGGTGGGGAGCAAAGAGGGAAGAAAAAGAAAGCACATATCTCAAAGAGGGAAAAAATATATACAATATGTCAGAGGAAGACATTTCACAGAGTAGATTGAACTGGATGGTAAGGGTACATGTTGGATGGTTCTACGTAACAGAGTGCTGGCCGTGTTCTATCAGGATTGTATAGTAGCATAAGCATTTGTTTAAGGAACGGGAAATAACCAATACCGATGCTTCCTTTATTTATTCGTATGTAACTTGCCAGATACCACCTTAAGTTTTTGGAAGGGCTCTCCCCATAGACCATCCATTGCAGGAGGGCAGAGAACGTTCCTTGTCTGCATCCTCTGAATGTCCGGTGTGCTGCCCAGCATAGTACCTGCCTGACTTGAATACTTGCAGATTGGTTAATAATTTTCCTTCATTAAAAATACCTACTAAGCCTGGTTTTTAATGAATAATTTTTTACTTTCTACATTGTTTGAACTTTTGTAATCGATGTGTGGCTTGTGCAAAAAAAAGGTCATTTTTCTTTAAAAAATCCTACTTATTCAAATTCACTGTTAATGAAAACATAAAAAAAAAATCAGTAAAAAAACGAGCTAGTAAGAAATGGCCAAATGTAATGTTAGGTGAATTTTAATTATCTTTGTCTCACAAATTAAAGTTCATGTCACTCACAAGAAGTTCAGAGGTCCATGAAATGGACAAATATAGGGATGGTACAATTGCTGTTCATGTCTAGTATAAATGTATGTTTCTTTGCCCATAATATTAGGGTGCCACCTGGCATTACTCTTAACAAAAAACACAGATTATATCTGCATGCAACATATTTAATCTGCTTTGATTTCATTAAACTGTTAATGTTAAACTGAGCACAGAACCATTTATTTTAAAGATATTAGAAATCAGTCTTAAACATGCAAAAGATTATTAAAAAACAAACTAAGCATTAAGAAAAGCAATGAACTCATACGGATAGAATGCAGCTATAGCGAATGTAAAGAAATCATCTATTTTAAGATCACATTGTGGTGATCCCGTGTTGTCTGTAGATCCATCCATCGATGCCTAAGGATTAACATTCAAATTTCAGAGCTGAACATAATAACCCTCCAGCTACAAAGCCTAATACTACGTAAACAAAGTGCCAAAGACCTTTCACAGAAAGTGTTAAGTAGAGCTGCTTTATTCTCAGATTTGCTAAGTAGCTGCTGTTCATAGAAGTATCGAGCACAGGCTGTTCCAAGATTATTGATAATTTCTTAATCCTTGGGCTGCCTTCCTGCTCTTTTATAAACCCCCAAAACTTTTTGATAGATTGGAGAAAAGAGAGAATATCAAGGGAATGACTGGAAGGCAGATAGGTGTGGTCACAAGGAGATTTCTTCTCAGTTTCACGTTTGAGAACTGGTTGCTTGTCACTGGGAGTGGGAAAGCAAAACTTTCTACTTGGCTGTCTCCCCTACTAATCTTTTATGCAACTTGAGAAATGGGTCTGTATCTTATTTACTGTTTCTTTGCCCAGCACCTGTAAATATTTTACTGAACCAATGAATGAAGACAATTGTCCAATTTATCCAATGTTCAACATAGGCTGCAAAGAAGTAGAAGTAAATTTCCTTAGGAGATACAGTAAAACCTGCAAAAGCCAGAATCTGTGTAAGGCAGAAACCTATCAGAGAAGGAAAACTCAAATATTTTCCACTAAAACGAGTGACAGAAAAGTGGTAAGACTGCATCCTGTCAAAGGTGGAAAACTTACAAGACTCAGAAAAACAAGACAGTCCCGTTGAGTTCCGGCCCTCACAGGTTTCACTAGAATTAAAAAAAGCTATTACTGAGCTGTGGATAGAAGTTGGGGTGGACACTGTGATGTGCCACCCAGAGCTCCCTTCTGGTGCTGGGCATGTTGCTGTCAGACAACCCTCAGCCGTCAGCCCCCTTTGGGGATTGTATGGGCTGAGGAGAACTGTGTGCCCAAGGAGGCTGCGTCCATGACTGATCCACAGGGGGATATAAAAGCCCAACTCTCTTGCTCAAAACTTGGGGCATCTCTGAAGGGTCATCTCAGCTTCAGGGCTCACTGTAGGGTCAGCTGAGGCTTCTGTTGAGACTGTACCATAGCTCAACTTCTCCCTCTGTCCAGTCCTGCCCTCTTCCTTTACCTTCCACAGGTATTGATCCCAAGAGCACCTCCTGATAAACCTCCTGGTGCTAACCGTTAACTTAGAATTTGCTTCCCAGGAAACTCAATGGGTGACAAGTGGCTTAACATCTTTCTTCTATTACTAGTCATAACATGGAACCCTTGACTTATGTTTTGGAATAGGTTGAAATCCCTTACTATGGCTCACTTGGCTGAGATTCAGAACCTACTAAATATAAGACAGTGTGCTGAATACTGAGGATTCACAGTCACTGCTAGTTAAGAACCTCACTGGGAGGCAGATGAGTAAGCAGACGGTTTCAAAGATAGAATGATTAGGCTAAGTCCTAGGTGCAAGGAGAGTATACATGAAGGTCAACTTTACTAGAGACATGGATGACTGGAATAGCCATCTATGTCTCTAGTAAAAGAGTGGACGTGAGCCATAATTCCTATGATGGTACACATAAACCTCCTTCAACATATTTTAGCAAAGTATTCACTTTTTTAAAATAAAAAATCAGAATTTTTCCCATCCTATTTTTAGGAAAATGTGAGTTCAGGGAATTTGTTGTTGTTGTGTGCTGTGAATTCAGTTCTGACTGACAGTGACCCTATCTAACAGAGTAGAACTGCCCCATAGGGTTTCCTGGGCTGTAATCTATATGAGAGCTGATAGCCAGGTCTTTCCTCCCACAGAGCCACTAGTAGGTTCGAATCATTGACCTTCCAATTATATAGAAGGCAAATAATCTTCTCCTATAAATTTAAGGCTAATTGAGTTTAATAACTTGAATTTGACAAATTATATAAGAAGTGGGAAAAGTCTTGCCATTCAGAAGAATGGTATAAATTTTCCAATGTGTTATTTTTATTTTTAATAATAATAGCAAGTACATTTATTGAGTTTTTACAGTGTGCCTGGGGTTCACCTATTTGCTTGTCAGTGTTATCTCATTTGATCTTGATACTCATAACAACCTTGTGAAGGTAATGTATTGTCATTCCTGTTCACAGCCGATAAAACAGGCTCAGAGATAAATGGCATCTTATCACAGAGCTTGTAGTGTGAGCCAGATTTGAAGTCAAATATCCTGCCTTTCATGTTTTGGGGACTCTCATCCCTTACCTCCATCACCCTTCAATAAAATCTTCCATTGAAAAAGTTTCCCTAATAAATCTTTACAAAATCTCTCTCCAGGGCAAAGTCTTCAATCAGATATCATTGTCAGACATCTTCCCAAATTCTGAGGTGGAAAAGTAGTCCGCAGGGAAAAATGACACACACCATGGCTAAACTCATATTCTCAAACATACTGTGGAAGAAGGAGGGAAAGGCTTGTGAAATGCCTGCTTCCCTGGGAGGGTTGTTACAGTTTTAGGATTAAAATAGATTTTAGATCTATTTTTTTCAGTGGATGCACTGACCTGGACAAATCCAAACAATGATACTGGGTGAGGGGGTGGTAGGTTCCCACACATAGCCTAAAGGATCAGGTGGAGGCTTACAGATTCGACATCCAGCTGAGGGAAATATCTATACTAATGTGAGCATCAGGGAAGAAAATTCTCTTACCTGTTATATCATTCAGTTTTCATCTTTAATTATTTTAATCGGCCTTCTCTGATGTGGAGCATAAGTCTGAATACATTTAGAAGCTTTTTGACTGTCATGGTATTTGTTAAATTATCTCAAAATTTCAGTGCTCCTATTTTGAGTCCATATTAACGATCTCTTTATTACAGAATTGGATTTGTGTGAATTTTTAAGTCCCTTTAAAGACATGAAATTATAAAGTTCCTAAGAAAGCAGATCTGTATATTACCCTTCCCTTTGCATATTTCTAGGTGGCCAGTGTTGGAACATGTCAGTCACCTTCATTAACCACCATATTTTCCAATCTTTCAAACGATGTATTTCAATCACAGCCAGATTGTTTTGGCCTGTTCCATCAGGAAAGCAGACTGCATGACCATCACTGGGTCGACTTTCACTGGGTTTGGTTGAGCCCATGAGCACTTGTCCTAAGTGGGCCTAGCATATAAACCAATCCAATCTCTCTTTTCCCTTCGAAACCAAAGTTATGGTGTGGTTGACATGAGGAGGTAGATCATTACAAATTTTGGAAAACAGAGTTTTCTGTCTCTTCACAGCTGCTTGGGGGCTGTGTGCTTGTGTCTAATGTTATATATAGGGTTTCTTAGAAGTGAGCATATATCAGTTTGGAAAAGCAAAGATAAACTTACTTTATCCCAACCAGTGACACTCAACGTCAAGTGTAAGTTCAGGCATTTTCTCTTCTCCATTTCTTCGTTTTCTACACCTGTTCTGTAACATTCGTCTTCTTTTTTTTTCCTCCACTACTTTTCAGAAATCTTTGCTAGCTCTCTTCACTCCTATTTAACTGCCTTAGTTCTACTCTGTCCTATAGGGTCGCTATGAGTTGGAATCAACTAGATGTCAACTTTTTTTTGGTGAGGGGACGGTGTTTAGACTGAACCAACTTGCGTCTGAACTACTGCAGCGATCTCCTCCTTATTCTTCAGCTCTCCAGTTCTCTCCTCTCCAGCTGATCCCCATGTTTATTCCTCTATGGGCTGATAACAGACGTTAATGAAAAGAGCTCTGTAATCAGACTCAGATCTCGGTTTATATATAGATTTTGCCACTCCCTGTTAGTGGACCTGCGACAAATCGTTCGACCGTTCTGGCTTTCGGTTTCTTCGTCTTTAAAATGAGGTCTTCTGGCTAATTCTTCTTAAGTGTTCTGTCTAGCAGAAACTTCCAGTTCCTGGAACACTAAAACCCTCTCATCGATTCTCATGTGCCTCACACCTCTCCCTCCAAACTCTTTCTATTTCAGCAGATCTGAAAAGTCCTGCCCAAATTGTCTCAAGTGTTTTTGGCCAAATAACTTCTATGGGCTTTGTGCATCCTTATTCAAGCAGACTAAACTAAACCCTTGGCATAAGTAGTCAAACAACTGAAGCTTGAAAATCTTTTCTTTTAATGTGGAACATGCACATCTTATTTCTTATTTACAAAAATAAAGGCAGAGTAGTTTAGAAGAACATGACTGGCTTCCAACTGTCCCAACATTTCTTTATTTATTTTCTCTGACCTTAGGCAAATCGAGGCCTCAGTTTCCTCATCTATAAAATAGATGCTCATTTAGTATTTACATTTATTTTATTGTTCTGAGGATCAAATGAGATAATGTATTTGGAAAACTTTTTAAATTATGTAACACGGTACAAAAGTAAATTATTTTCTTATTGTGATAAAGTCCCTCGATTCTTCAATTCGACTTTCATTAATTTCTTCATCCTCTCCTCTTACCTGTCATTCTCTAGCTTTCTTCACATAGAAAACCTTTCTTTCCTATGACAGATTTTCTTTTCAAACTTCTCGGGAAGTTTCTTTCATCAGGCCTTCAAGAGAAGGCATTTGTTAAGCAAATTCTGGCCTCTCATTCAAATTAGACCTCAAATCATTTTATAAATAAACGTTCATGAAATATTGTACTATATCAAATGTAGTAAAACCTGGATTCAAAACAGGTCTATCCATCTTGTCCTTTAAGAAGGTAAAATCCATGTGAATCAGATCTCTGCTTTTTATATTGTCGCACAACCTACGATTGTTGGAGAAATGAAGTAGGATTAAGTAACCAAGTCCACTGGAATCCTTCAAGTTGAAATACATTAAATGTAGGATGACAGCCATCTTCCTCTATTAGAATTATAAAGTATGCAAAACTCTGAAATAGCCACATCTATAATTTCACTGAGTTTAGATTTTCCAACTCGTTTTGAATAGTTAGACTTACCTTATATCATTTATGTTCATTTTAAAGTTATTTTCTTTAATGATTTCATAGCTTGATTAGTTAGCATCTATGTTAATCTGTAAGTCCCATTGCTATTAATTTATCCATTTATATAGTAATGAACTAGCATAGGCAAAGGGGAAAGTGTATACTCCAGGGAAGAAATTTAATTACAAGGATAATAATAGCACGTCTTTCCGTAGCTCTATTTGTAGTAAAAAAAAAAAAAGTAGCTGCTTAAAAATAAGTGTAGTTCACAGTGGCATCACAGGTGTCCTATAAGACTGATTATTTGAAAATCAGGTTAGTTCTCTGAATTAAAGGTAAATTGTGATGAGATGTTATTGACAGCAAGAATACTTCACAATCTAATACACTGAGAACACTCTATTAAGAACATAATTATGCCTGTGATTTGGCATATTTTAAAATATGACCCTATTAATTTTTCTGCACAAAGCTTTCCCCTCATTTTCTCTCGTAAAGGTGATAGAGATAAAGTAGTTGAAGTACCAGAGTTTGAAAAAGGAGAAGTAAGGGAATCAAGAGTTTGTTCCCAAATCTGAGAATGCAGTAGGAGAAAGGAGGCATAATCAGTGTTGCTTCCATGAATCACAAACAAAAGGAAGTTGTCCTCCCTACGAAAAGTCAATGTCAAAAGATAAGATCTGACACCCACCGTTTTTACTTTGCATGACTCAGAAGAAATCTGTGCCTATAACAGATCGTAAAACATTCCCTCACTTTAGTGAAGTTTTTGTGTTTTCAGTAAGGCCAACTGCCAATCTAAAATAGAATTTTTGAAACCAGAACTCGGTTTTTGCCATGACGTTGTCATAGGAATTGTATATATTTTGTACATATTTTAGTTTCTATTTAACAGAAAGCTGTGTTATTAACTGATAAGAAATACCAATTAACCATGTGCTTGGTTGGGTGTTTTACTTAAATAAGGCTGGGTAATGCAATGGGATGAACGCTAATCCAGAAATTGAGAACTTGGGCTTCTAACTGCACCCGTGACAGCAAACAGCTGCATGACCAGAAGCAAACCATTTCACTTCTCTGGATCTCAGTTTTTTAACGCACTAAATTTAGACTATGGACTAGGCAAACTCTTAGGTCCCTTTTATTTCTAAACATTTTTTATTTTATATTTCTGAGCAGAAGGTAACATGCTATTTAGAGAAAACAAGCCTCTCTGAATGGTTCTTGTCCTATCATGTTTGAGCTGGTACAACTACCGAATGAAGCTCGCTTATCAAAATTATATTTCAGAAAAATGTGTAAGTTTCTTACCTCTACAATTCCTATTTTTCCGTCATCTCTTTGCCCATATTGATCCACAAAAGTCTTCATTTCAGGTGATAACTCCTAAAATGATATAAAAATAGGTAAGAAGCTTATAAAACAAAACAAGAAATACCCAATTATGCTTTTGAAGGTATTAATAAGTTATGGAAAAAAATATCTGGAATTGGAACCATTCAGAATTATACACACTGATGAACTATTCTCATGAAAATTAAGGACATAACTGCTACACAGTATTTATGATTTCAAAGAGTTGTGGTTATCATTTTTAAATCAATCACTATTATTTAAACTTCTATTATTAGTTTTGAAAATTGCTGTCTTTTGAAAATGTAGTCAGAATTATTCTATTCATAACCTTTAGTAAATTTAAATATAATGATCACTGTTAATATACTTTAAACATTGCTTTCTTCAATAAAGATTCTTTTATATTGCTGCACTATCTTTTCCAATGGTGTTTTCCTGATACTACTGTAATATTTCATCCATGGAAGGTAATACTATGTGTTTTCAGTTTGGACCGGTGAAAAGTACACATGTTGAAGAGTGACTCTGTAAGCAAAGAATGTATTTAGCATTGAAGAGGCATTAATTGATTAAGCTAAAAAAATTAAATATCAGAAAGATATGTCAGATAACAACTTGACCCATTTGCATTTTCATCAGAGTCAGACAGTATCAATGACCTTCTTTTATTCCACTGATTATACATGCTTAAGATCTTTGTTACCAAGAGTAATTTAGTGAGCAGTTTTCAAGTTTTGCATTGTTGCCTTTTTTCTGAGATGATGTTCTCCCTCTCATGTATTTTAGTAAAATAAGACGTGTTTAGGAGTGACAAAGTTAATACTTTCTTCTCAGTTGGCTTGTTTTCTCATCTCTTCCATTGCTTATATAATCCCTTCACATACTGACAGATCAGAGAGCTATGAATTGTCAACTAGTGATCTGAACATAGAACTAATATTCAGGAAGTTAAATTTTTACCCTTGGGTCTCCATGTTGCATTATCTGAAACCTATTTAAAATAGGTCAGCCCTTACTAATGTCCTACTCTACGTCCTTGGGAAAGTAAATTAAGGTCTCAGTTTTCATCATTAGTAAGAAGATGATATTATCTACTACATAGACTTACTCTAGGGATAGATAGGTTGATATAATTTAAGGGCTATGTTGAGCCTAAATATCATTACTACTGGTACTATAAAATCCTTTTTGTTGCAATGTAAATGTCTTTAGGAGAATTAAGGTAACAAATAGTAACAAAGCTTTTTAATTATAATGTATATTTAAAAAAAACTCATCTACTATTGATAAATTGTAATTTGCATTTATTAAATTGCATTACAGGAAAATTCTAAGAAAACAAGTTCCCTCCCCAGTGGCACTGTCCATTCCTATTTTTTTTACACATACCTCAAAGTAACAGAAAACCAAGCATTTATTCTTAAATCTGGAGGATTGTGTAATACCACTAGTATAACCAATAGACTTGACATTTAGTTTGTGAAATTCTGTGTGAAAATTATGTGCAAATCTATGTCTCCAACAAAACCATGTAAAAGATATAATAATAAATGAAGCTTTATCAAAAATAAACGCAAATTTAAAGACTAAGTGTCACGCTTAGTGTAAACGGTAGTTTTTGAAAATCTATTGGGTTGTTGAGTTTCATTAATGTTATATTCACTTATATTTGAGTGAAAAATATGAAATTTCACATTATTAATATGAGGAGCCAAATAAATTTTCCATTGATACAGTGAAATTTCTTATCATATAGCAGGAAATGTTAAGAACTCTGTTTTATAGATTCAACCTTTGGGTTAAAAAAAATCGAAGGAATACATAAAAGTAGGTTTAATGCAATGGTTTTGGTAGTATAGTGAAAGACGTCTGCTGGATGAATCTCTCAATCCAGATATTGATTTAGATTTTAACTATTCCACGCCTGTATACATAATCCAGAGAAATAATCAGAAATTAAAGTTTTAACCAACTTGATATAACTCTTTACCTGTGTACAAGTTTAGTATTATTGGGTTATAATCTAAAAATTGGAGTTTCAAATATTCCAAAATTGAGCCTAGACAACAGAAAACAGTAATTAAGCTCTAAACTCTTTAAAACTCCAATCTACAGACATTATTTACAAAAAGGTATGAATGTTAAAATGAGAGAAGAAAAAAATCTGCAAAATTCTGTTTTAAGTATTTAAATTCCTAAGATGGAAAAAATCTCAATATTAAAATTACTTCTAGAAGAATTAAAGTATAATCATTTAGCAGCTGGAAGCATGTTCCCAGGTTTTAATTCTAAATTTTATGGGAAATGAGACTTTTTCAACAAAATTCTTTAAACATATATTTTTTAATGAAGAAGAGAATTGCTTTGTTTTATTGCCCAAAGAGACAATGAATTACAATGATAGTATTGCATGAGTTTATTTACATGGTACTATTTTTATGTGTAGTGGGAGAAGGATGTTGAGAGAGTAAGAAATAGAATATAAACACTTTCTATTTTACTTGATCCTACTGGACTAGATTTTTAGGATTACAGTGTATAATATTAAATCTGAATAAAGCAATCCCTAGAGAACTGTTTGGTTTTATATCAATTCGGTCAATGATTTTAGCAACTGATAGTTTAGTAATGTGTTATAATACATTTAGAGCCCTCTAGGATCCCTTCGAAAATGTTGTACAGAGATGCATATTATACAATTTTCAACTTAGATACAACAAAAAGGTAATTCTATTAGCAAATTATATATATGTAACTCAATGCTAAAATTGATGCCGTATTAAAGAATCTCATGCACACACATTTTCCTTTTAAGAGATATATATTCACTCCTCTTCTGTAATGTAAAATCTCTAACCATAGTCAGAAAGCTGAAAGCCATTAGCACTTAACCAGCCCAAACCCAACTTTGCCTTCTGAAAGACAGCCTTACATAAACCCCCGTAATCAGTAGAATTCTTAACCTATTTTCCTCTACACAACTTTTTCACCTATGTTTAAAGTTGATCATATTTTACTTGTATGCTGACAACATCTTTCCTTAACAGGTAAATTTATTCCCAAAGGAAGCCATTCATAATTAATAAGAATAATCATTTGCTTAATTAACTAATGATGTAAATCACAAATATAGCTTATATTGCTTCCCATCAGAATATCATTTTGCTTTTAAAAAATATATGAAATTTTAAAAATTTTACTTCTTATATCTCTAACTTCTGGGTTTCTCTCCTTCCACAGAATTGAAAACCTTTTCTTGCTAAATTCTTGTTCATTATTATGTTGCAAGTTGTCTAACTAATCTTCAGTGAGAAGGGTTAAGACAGGACATTTGCTCATTTCATCGACATCACAGAAATAATAATTGTCAAGAGAACAGAGCTCCATAACGCGCAGATTTGTTTCCTGACCACCAAGGGGCAGAAATGTGTTTCTACCCCCTCACTTCTCACACAAAAGAGAAGTTAAAAATTATCTAATAAACTCAGTGGCAGAGGTGATGACCTGCTAAAGGATCTCACACACTCACACTTTCCTTTTAAGAGCTATTTAAGAAAGTACAAGTATAGAACACAGATTTTAAAAGCTCTGGTTTCAGAGTGTAAGGTATTTCCCTTTAGGAAATCTCTCTCCCCCTCTTTCCCCGTACCAATTTAGAAGGACGCTCTTTCTCCCCTATCTCAGTCGATAAAAGTTTACATTCCCCGACAGCCACTTGGCTCGCTGGCTTTTTATGAAAACGGAAGAATGCTTATTATTTTATGATCGAAGGTCTTTTTCCTCTTTCCCAAACTTGAACCTACCAATCCAGCCTTCTTCCGCGCCTGCTGCAGCTCCTGGATCAAGTTCTGCAGTTCCTTTCCTTCCAGGTAACCACTTCCTGCAAAGACAAAGAGGCACCCAGGTGTCATACATCTCATTCCGAGTTTCTTCCCTGTTCGCTTTCCAGGACAACTGTTTTCCTGGCGATTCGAGGGGCTCTGTCTTGCCCAGACATTCGTGAAAGTCGGTATTAACCTGCAAAGGTACAGATGCGGCAACGCTCCCCTGTCAAGGTGTAGAACTATAGATCCACTGAGGGCAAAGGAAGACGTTGGGGTTCTGAACGCAGCCAGGGAAACTCTGGGGGGCAGGTGCCCCCATTCCTGGCTTTTGTGCTCCATCTGTCCCCATTTACCTTTACCATTTCTAGAAACAAAAGTTAAAGGTTTTGGGATTACACAGAGGCGATACAAACTTTTAGTTTGATGGTTTGGCGGATAGCCGGGAGATAAAATTGGGAGGAGGGGGTACGAAACGAAGAGGAAAAAAAAAAAAAAAAAAAGGGAGAGGGATCGGATAAAGGGATCAAGAAAGGGGAAAGGGTAGGAAACGGATCTTGAAACAGTTAAAAAGATAAGATAATCACCGTCAGCGTCGAAATGAAGCCAGATCTCGAAAAACTGTGAGGCAGAGATCAGGGGTGATTGCAGGTGGGATTCTGCCATTGTACAGCGGGGTGTGTGTCTGCGTGTGCGAGTGAGTCCGCGCGAGTGTGGAGTGAGCGAGAACCTGAGTGTGTGTGTGAGGCTGGGCTGCCAAGGAAGACTTGGGCGCGAGAGCCGCTGGGCGCTGTCCTTGGTGCTGCTCAGCTCAGGCGTTCCTCCGGAGTTGTCTCTCCACACTCGGCACCCAGTTCTCCGTATTTATCCCGACGGCCCCCAGCCGGGCCACGCCTCCTCCTGCCTCCCATTCCTCACTCCCCGCCTCTTGCTCGCACCAGCCTTCCTCCCCTCCCTTCTGGTTTTCTCCTTTCCTCCCAGGAAAGCTAGCCAGAATAGGAGTTTTGTAGTGCAGGAAGCAGCAGGTGGTGCGAGACCCTTTTCCCAAAGAGTGAATGCTGAAAACAGGGGCTCTTTTCCCCTCAGATACTCCTAGTAAAGAAAGAATCTTATTCCTAAATATTATAGTAAAATAACATATCTGGAAAGATTCTGCATGTCAGATGGAAGAGGAAAGTTAATGATGGGAAGAACCATATATGTGATGATTGTGTGTGTGTGTGTGTGTGTGTGTGTGTTTAGAAAGAGAGAGAGAGATCTCCAGGACTCTGGTATTTGAACAAAGTCAGGTGAAAGCTTGGCAAAGATTCTATTAATTTGGTTAATCTTAGTAATGGGTTTATTGATATTGATAACCATCTTTTTTGTGCTTGTGAATGTCATCATGTTGGTGTTCCTTAAGTGGTTTATATGAACTAGTCTTTACAACATAAGAAGGCAAGATTATTAAAATGGGATGATAGAATTAAATTATAAAACCTTAAAATGTTAAAGAAGGAGGCAGTCTTGAAGACTAATTTCTAAACCTCCTTTGAATTCAGAAAGAGTGAACAAACTAAAGCAAAGAGAAACCAAGGATGTGGTCCAAGTTCACACCTAGGTGAGTTAGTGACCCAGCCATTGCCCCATTCAGTGGTCTCGACACACACACCTCATAACTTCTCCTTCTTTCTATGGCAAGTAATCTCTTTTTGGAAATTTTTCAGAAACTGAATGTCACCTACAGAGTTAGAAAAACTATCTCCTATGGGTCGGAATTGACCCAACGGCAGTGGGTTTGGTTTTGGTTTTAAGCAAATATATACGTTGTGTATTTTTATATAATACACGATATATCTTAGATTATTATTTGCATACATACTATTAAAGTATTTGGTTTTGAATCTTTTGAAACCTTGAGGTCTACTAATATTCGAGGCCCAAATATTACAATGGTACAAAAGCAAAATGTAAGAATAAGAGAAAATCCAAATACAGCCAATATAGATTTAAAGTGAATTCATCAACATCTTTTTTTTTTTTTTTAACATGTGTAATTGAGTTTGAGAGCTCTTAAATGCATGTTTCTGAGACTATGGATCTACACAGCAGTGGAATTATGGATGTCTCTGTGGGTATTCTTTCCAGGGATCCATCATTTCAAAGTTGGACTATTTCAATCATTTTCTCAATGGTGTCCCCACTTCCATAGTACTTTGTAGTATATAAAGTACTTCACTTCACTTATCTCATCTGATTCTCATATATTATCTCTGAGGTTGGTACACAGAGCATTACTATTATTTTTATTTTATGCAAGAGGTAAACTAGGAGTTGAGATGTTGAAGAGCTTTGTAGTCCTTGATTAAATAGGCATTCATTATATGTCCATTCATCCAATATTTATTAGCACCTGATATGTCAAGCACATCAGAAATAAAAGAAATTGTGCCTGCCTTCTTGAAACTTAAACTTATGAGGACACAGTCACCTGAATACATATGACAGTATATACGATTATTGAAATAATGGAAGTATGCACAAGATATTATGTGTGCATAAACCTATTAATTTTTTTGCATTTGTGGGAGTCGAAGCTTGAGTTAGCTAAATTACCTTTCCATAAAGAAAACTTTCTTTTAATAGTGGGTGGACATTTTTGGTTATAAGGAGAAAGAACCATGGTTTATGTTGTGCAAACCCAGTACAACTCTTGGAAAATTAATTCTTAAAAAATGATTCTGTTCACTACTGTATTAGTAGTAGGATCTTTCTATAAAAAACATAGCGTGTGAACTTGGAGGCGAATGGTACGAGATAAACTCTGAAGAGAGAGAGAGAGATCAATGACTATGGAAATTATCGTATTTGAAGAAGCACTTTGACCCTTTCTATTCTGTAAACTTTGAGTAGTCTAAGACAAGAGAAAAATTTCATAATATAATGAATGGGAAATGAAGGAACATGGGCTGAACAAACCAATGAAAAAGAACATTTCTATTCTTTTTAATAATGACAAGTACTTTCCTTCTTCAGAAAAATGGACAAATTCCTAAATAGTTTCATTACAAGTTTTTTTAATTTCAGAAATTCATTGAAATTCCAAAAACATTACATGACAACTTTAAAAAGTTTTAAAAAATGTATTAAAAAAAAAAAACAATCTTCATTTCACTTCCCTAAAGCAATGGTAATGTCAGAATTTCTGTGTAGAAATGTTTAGGGATGCTGACCTTATTGGATGGGTGGTACGGGGTTGGTGGGGAGGCTAGCGGGCTATCTTGGAGCTGTGTGGAAATAGTAATCACACTTTTTTTTTTAACCTCTTTTTATGTTTCTGTGTAACGGCTTTTGAGGGAACGAATGTAGATTATGGAGATCTAAAGCCCCCTATCAAGTCACATCTTTGTGCTGCCAGCACCGTAAAGTTATCAGTGTTAAAAACTCCGTATTTATACAGATACACAAATACACATGTATGGTCTTTTCGTTGTTAGCTGGTTTAAAAAAAGGGATTATATTCTGTACATTGTTCTGTAGTTTTTTTATTGTTAATTTAAGGCTATGTCTCCAATATTAACATCAACATCTAATTCATACTTTTTTACAGTTGAATGATACTATATTTTACCCATTAAACATAATTATAGACATTTTATTTCTAGTTTGTTTACTGTTACAATTTGTAATAAATACTGCCATACAGTTAGATAAAAAAAAAATTAGATACATGTGTTTTTTAAATCACAAGACCGTGTTCCCAAAGTAGTATTGCTAGCTAAAAAAAAAGCATATTTTAAATTTTAATACATATTTCCTGATTATTTTATCAATTTTGTAGCACTTTATACCCAAATGAACTAATGTTCAATGAACTAATACCCAAATGCCTAAGACTGCCTTATCTTCCAGTAGCCTTTTTAACTTCCTGTCATTCTAATGGATTAAAAAATGAGTTATCATTTTTCCTTTCATTTGCATTTGCTATCAACTTTTGAAAAAATTTTACTCTTTGGTTTTTGAAGATAGAAATTTTTATTCCTTAGTTTTTTTAATAATGGAAACATAATTTCATAAAAATAGAAACATAATTTCATAATTTTTTTTTTTAATTTCATAAAAATGTTTTTCTTTAAAATTTTTATTTGTCCATTGTCCCCGATTGCCACCTTAAAGCAATATCTCTTCTCAGATTTATATTTTGGAGATATCTCAATTAATTTCTATTTTATAGTTCCAGCAAAGAAGTAGGTGTTCCAGATCTGTTGATTTTGACGTGACTTGAGAAATACTTTTCCCTCCTGCCCCCAAGTCCTTTAGTTCATTAACTAAGGTAGAAAAGATATTATTTCTCAAGTGCATGGAAATTTTTTCATTTCTAGGATTTTGGGAGAATTGCAATTGCTTTTAACAAAGGGAAAGATTTTTCCATAAGATTGGCGTTTCTAAAAACAGTATTGCAAACAAAGCATTTTTATGACTTGCTTTATAAGCCTCATTACCCAACGTTAAGGTGAGTGGGTTTGTGATCCAACATTGTCATAAAAGTAGAAGTAATTGATGTGCAAAAAAAAAAAAAAATCTCTGGAGTAATTAAACTGCCTTTCCCATTTCATGTTACTGAATTACCACATCTCCATTCAGATTCAGGCTACTGCAGTTCCAATTCACTATGCAAATTGAAGACTCAGAACTTTGCAGGTTTAATGAATCCTTACTTAACTTTCATTAAGAAAACTCTCAGAAATCTTTTGCTGTGGGTCCAATTGCCTGCATGATATAATGAATCAGTCTCTTTGCATTCTAATCCCTCATAAAGGAATCCTGAAAAAAACAAAATCAAACCCTTTGCTGTTGAGAAGATTCTGACTCATGGAGATCCCATATGTTACAGGGTAGAACTGTTCCATGGGATTTTCTTGGCTGAGATCTTTTTTTTTTTTTTTTTAATTGTACTTTAGATGAAGGTTTACAAAACAAACTAGTTTCTCATCAAACAGTTAGTACACACATTGTTCTATGGCATTGGTTAACACCCCCATGACATGTCAACACTCTCCTTTCTCAACCCTGGATTCCCTATTACCAGCTTTCCTGTTTCCTCCTGCCTTCTAGTCCCTGCCCCAGGGCTGCTGTACCCCTTTAGTCTTGTTTTGTTCCATGGGCCTGTTCAATCTTTGGCTGAAGGGTGAACCACAGGAGTGACTTAATTACTGAGCTGAAAGGGTGTCTGGGGGCCATACTCTCAGGATTTCTCTAGTCTCTGTCAGGGCAGCAAGTGTGGTCTTTCTTTTTGAGTTAGACTTTTGTTCTACATTTTTCTCCAGCTCTGTCCAGGACCGTCTATTGTGATCTCTGTCAGAGCAGTCAGTGATGGTAGCTGGGTACCATCTCATTTTTCTGGACTCAGTCTGGTGGAGGCTGTGGTGGATGTGATCTGTTCCTCCTTTGGACTAGTCTTTCCCTTGTATGTTTAGTTTTCTTCATTATTCCTTGCTCCCGAAGGTGTGAGACCAATGGGATATTCTAGATGGCCACTCACAGGCTTTTAAGACCCCCAGACACTATACACCAACATAGAATGTAGGACATATTCTTTATAAACTATTTTATGCCAATTGAGCTAGATGTTCCCTGAGACAATGGTTGTGAGGAGGGGTGTCCAGGGGATTCATGCACAGAGGTGGTTGGTGTTATGGCCAATGTGATCCCTCCCAACTCTTCAGTTCTGTAACTCTGTTGCTCTGATGTTTTTGTGATCAGTAGTATGAAGTCGCAAAATATATTTCTAGCAAGGGAGTACAGATTGTGATTTTCTTGGTGACTGAACGACCTATTTAGGATAATTCTGAAGTCCTTGGCCTCATTAACCTCATTATCCATCCTCCTGGATTACACAAATAAGAAAATACTGTTAATATTTTCATTTACGTTAACCATATTTCACTCTTTCAAAGACATAGAGTCTTTTGATTGATGAAGAAAGGAATGTAAAAATGAGACAAATTTTGTCAAGTTTTTTTTTTTAAAGAGTAGATATCTAAAGTCCACAGACTTCTGCAATCAATACAAATTTTTATCAGTTCTAAACTCTATATTTTCTCACATTTTAATGTCTCTGAAACTATGATGGATTGTTACAATTAAACCTGTTGCCGTCGAGTCAATTCCAACTCATAGCGACCATATAGGACTGAGTAGAACTGCCCCATAGGGTTCTGAAGGAGCACCTGGTGGATTTGAACCGCTGAATTTTTGGTTAGCAGCCATAGCTCTTAACCACCACACCATCAGAGTTTCCAGATTTTTGCAGTTAATGTCCTACAATTGACAAATTGTCCCTTTTTGTTATATAAAATAACCCTGCATCTTAAATCAGTGATATTTTAAATTTGATACAATTTAATTCCCTTAAAAAATCTTCAGTGGGTACCCAATTACATGAAGAATAGAAAATTAAAATTCCTTAGCCTAAAATCCAAGGACCTACACAGTGTATTTTCAGACTTATTTCTAATATAATCCCCATAACATTCAACTCTCAGTCATGAAAAAAAAACCCTGCATATTTTAAGTATGTCTTTACTCATGTTATTGTCTTTTTCAACGAAGTTGCCTTTCCCCATTCATCTGAATGTCCTTGTTGGAGTGCTACCTACCCATCAGCAGCCTCATACAGGTATAGATCTTGCCAGGTTGTCTTCTTTTAGTGACTCACAAAGAGACAGTACTTCTCTGTAGAGCAACTTTTAGTAGCTCACAGTTTTCTATCTTCTCTGCCTGGTCTCTCGGCTGGACAAAGCAGTTATTTATAAAGTGATTTTAAAGGGTCAGATAAAAGGAACTATATTCAGAAACTGTATTTGACTAATAGCATGCAGGAAATTCATCACATCTTGATTTTAATCTGAATTAATACCTGACTAGAAGAAATCCATTATCTGTTAATATCTATGAATTTATAATTATACTTCTTTTTCCGGTTGACTTTTATAATATTTAAAAAAGTATGAAAGAGACTTTTATGTCTGGTACAAAGCTCTCATCAATACATCTAATGAGTTAAAAATCAAGGCTTTTAAAAAATGTAGTAGGAAATTGAAAATGGATTACTAGTTAATCAATAAAATGAATATGTACAGTTTAAGAATTCCAAAGTCTTAACAAATTCTGGTGTCTGACTTCTTTCTAGACTCACCTTGGCCTTTTGTATTCTATGGCCATGTGTACTGAGTGTTTTGTCTCCAGGGCATTTGCACCAGTGCATGCCTATTCTGTCTTTGCTACTTTAGGCTGGGCTAACTCCTGATCACCATTTGGGACTACAATTCAACATCATTTTTTCCAAGAAGGCATTTTCTGATTTTTTTTTTTTTTTGTGTGTGTGTGGGGTTATATAACCCTGTTACATATCCATAGAACACGTTAGGTAATTCCCCTAGCATAACACCATCACTCTTGCTTTTTATCTCTCTTCCCAACTAGACTTTAAATTCTATGAGGAATGAGACAACGTCTACCTTTTCCTTCGTTGTTTCTTAAGTGCCAGGCACGAAGTGCATGATCAATAAATAATTTTTAAAAATGAGTTTAAAATACAGGGAAAAATGTAGTTAGAGCCAAGGATTTTAAAAGGAGAGCTGAACCTTGAATAGGCTGCCTATTGCTTATATTCTACCTATCTGAGAACTAAATTCAAATAGGTAGGGAGGATAGATGAGCATAAGGGTACGCAGGGAGAGAGGATCATGTCAAAAAAAAAAAAAGCGTAATTTATTCAAAGCAAAGGTAAAAATTTATTATAGCAAATAGTTGTATGGCAGTATGGCTGAAAATGCTTGGGGATATTAAATCCACAGAACTCATAACCAAATTTGAACTCACAATATTGCAACCCTCACTCTACCCAATGTATTCCCTTTCTGTATCTCACATTTTGGTAAATGGCTGCTCAGTTTCTCAAGCCATCGACATAGAAGTCTTTCTGGACAATTCAACCACATTCAACTGGTTTACTAAAAAGTAATTCTAAAGTCTTCTCCTTTAACCCTATGGTCTCTGTTTAGCACAGCCCCTTCGCTTCATTCAGTTCCTGTACTATTGCAGTAGCCTCTTAGCTGGTGGTTCCCTGTCTCCACTGAGTTAGGAAATAAAGATTGACATTATAGTCTATGCATATAAGGAATGTGACACAGCTGGAGCAACAAGGACACATCAACTGGGCCCCAAGCTATAAAAACAAAAGCTAAGACAATCTTGGAAAACATCTTTTGGGAGACTTTTCACATGAACAAGATACTTAGATGGCGCATGTATGACCCACCTATTTTCCACTCATTTTTTCCCCTTAACCACAGAAAACCCTTAGCATTTAGTAAATAGTAAGATTTGTTAGACCGATGACCCTCCTGACCGTCTTTACTGAAACTTGTATCAATGATTATTAAGAAAAACAACTTAAAATGTAGAATCACCGTGATTTAGCAGATTTTAGCCAATCTGTGAAAAGGTGAAGGTTTTCATGATTTTCCTATTTGTAAATGTCTGTATATAGTGATGATTCTGTAACTTTCCTCAGACTCAGATAGATATAGCTCTGGCAGCACGCTCGTCCTTTTCCCACTTTTGTCTCTTGGAATATATGCTGAAAAAAATCTTTCTTCTTTACTATAACTTTGTGGTGATTTTACCCTAGAACACCACTCTGGATCCCTTCTCTAATGCTGCTGCTTCTTTTTTTTTTTAACAGCTTTATTGAGGTATAATTGCCATACAACAAAATGCACATATTTAAAGTGTACAATTTGATAAGTTTGACAAATGACTCTTGTGAGACCACTAGCACAGTCAAATAGTGAAAATATCAACCACCCCAAGATTTTCCTCAGATTTCTCCTTACCCCCCCATTCCTCCCCACACCCCCTTCCCTATTTTCAGGCAACTAGTGATCTGTTTGCTATCACTATAAATTAATTTGCATTTTCTAGGGCCTTATGTTACCTGATTAGGGTCCCTGCCCTGGAGCAGTCGAGCCAATGAAACATACTCCAAGTCAGAAAGAGTGAGAAAGTTTATTAAGGAGATGCATACATCACCGGGGACCCAGCAGCAACACAGGCTGTCTCTATGGAGTCCCAAAGAGCAATTTTACATCAGAGCTTATATAGAATCTTACAAGGGTTACAGGTGTCTTCGCGGTCCCCTGCCAGACATTTCTTTATTAGGCTAAAGACATACATAGCTGATACCTGGGCTCCAACTTTCCTGTGGGGGTTGTATACCACAGGTAGGCCACCAGAACAAAAGATTATTTGCATCAGTTTAAAACAAAGAACAAAGTCATTAACCTTTGGTCAAAACAGAATCATTAACAGAGGTATGTGAGGAGGCAGGCAGAGGAAGAACAACTTATAGGTTTATCATGGCCTTAGTTTTTTTTTTTTTTTAGTTATGTTAAGCTCTCAGTTGCCCATTTTGAAAAAGGAGAAAACATGCTGGGTGATATTGGGGTCACGCTTATATAAATGAGATCATACACTATGCACTCTTTCTGAGTTCTTTCATTAAATATAATTATTTTGAGATTTACTCACATTATATATATCAGTAGTTCATTTCTTTTTATTGCTAATATTCCATTACATGGATATACCACAATTTATCTATTCGCCTGGTATGAGACCCTCACAGTTTGTCCCAAATTTCTAAATAGCCAGGAGATGATTAGAAATAGGGGACTAATTGCTAATAGCTATTTCTCTATGGATATCACATCCTTCCAATAAGAATCTGCACACATTACAACATCCTAGAGCATTAGCGGAGCCCTGGTGGGACAGTGGTTAAGAGCTTGCTGTTAACCAAAAGGTTGTCAGTTCAACTCCACCAGCCCCTCCTTGGAGACCTCTGGGGCAAGTTCTACTCTGTCCTATAGGGCTGCTATTAGTTGGAATCACTCAAAGGTAATGTGTTTTTGTTTTTTTCTTGGGGGGGGGGTGGGGAGTTAGAGCATTAGCAACATAGAAAGTAGCTTTTATTACTTACAAGAAGCAGAAAGCACATCAGAACTAAGTGGATCCATTTTTTGAGCATCCCCCCAACTAGAGAAGGCTGTCTGGGTGGAAGTGACGACTCTTCCCGGTGCTCCCCACTCTGTGTGGTATGTGAGGAACTTCAAAAAAGGGAGCCTACCTTCTGCTGGTCCACTCTGAGCCAGGTAGGCATAGCTTGGTGGGCTGGGAAACTTTGTGACACTTGCTGCCTACTAGCCCCATCGCCGGGGGACCCCGCGGTCCCCTTCCCAGCCCAGCCATTTTTATACCCCAAAGTCCTCGTGACACACTATACAAACATCAGGCTTCAGAGGATGGGGTACGTTGATGTCTCCTCGCTTCCCGAGGCCTATTGCCAAGGTGATGAATTGGGTGGCTCTCAACTTATTTGCGTGTATTAAAGCATTGCCTGGCTATTTAGAAAAAAAAAAGGGCGCCTTAATTGCTCAGAAACCATGGACAAAAGTCCAAACTTAGTTCTTTGTCCCGCACCTGGAGATGTTCATTTGATCAGCTTGTAGATTTTGGCCATTAGAAATAGAGCTTCTGTGGACATCCAGGCACAAGTCTTTGTTTAGGCATACGCTTTCATTTTTCTTGGGAAAACATCTAAGAGCGGAATGGCTGAATCATATGGGAGGTGCATGTTTAACTTCTTAAGAAACTGCCGAACTGTTTTCCGAAATGGTTGTACCACTTTACATTCCCACCAGAACTGTATGAGATTTTCATTTCCTTTACATTCTCTCCAAAACTTGGTATAGTCAGTCTTTTTAATTTTAGGTATTATGTGTGTAGTGGTTTCTCATTATGGTTTTGTTTCCCTAATGATGTTGAGCATCTTTACACGTGCTTATTTGCCATCTGTATGTTTTCTTTGGTGAAGTGTCTGTTCAAATCTTTGCTAAATTGGGGTGTTTGTCCTCTTTTTACTGAGTTTTGGTTTTTTTTTTAAAACATACATTCTGGATAAATCCTTTATTAAATATATGGTTTGTAAATATAGTGAAACCTGTGAGAGCCAGAACTTGATGAAACGTCCTTGTTTTTCTGAGTCTCCCAAGTTTTCCACCTTTGACCGGGTGCAATCTTGGCACTTTTCTATCCTTCTCTGACACGTTTCCTCTTTACGCAGTTCTGGCTTTCACAGGTTTTACTGTATTTTCTCTCATTCTGTGGCTTGACTTTTTATTCTCTTAATACTACCTTCTGAAGTTTTAAATTTTGATGAAGTCAACTTTATCAATTTTTTATTTTATGAATCATGCTTTTGGTATTGTATCTAAGAAATCAGTGTCTAACACAGTTATAAAAAAATTTTTCACTTATGCTATCTTGTGGAAGTTCTGTACTTTTAGGTTTTACGTTTAGATCTATGATCCATTTTGAGTTAATTTTTGTATGCAGTATAAGGTGTATGTTAGTCATTTTTTTGCATATGGATATCCAATTATTGAAAAGACTATACTGACTATACTTTCTTCACAGTTTTTATAGTTCTTCTTTTTTTTTTTTTTTTTAACATTTTAAAACTATTGCTCCACTATCTTCTTTCTTACTTTGTTTTTGGTGAGAAAGCTGCTTTATCTTTGTTTCTCTGCACATGAAGTCTCTCTTTTTTTCTGGCTGCTTTAAAAATGTCTCATTGTTGTGGCTTCTGAGCAGTTTGATTATGTTGTACCTTGGTGTGGTTTGATTTCTGTTTCTTATGCTTAGATTTTGTCTATAGTCTTAGATGTGTAGGTTTGTTTTTATCATAAGATTTGGAAAATTTTTGCTCATTTTTAAAAAAAAATTTTATTTTTTTGTCTTTTTGGGAACTCCAGTTACATGCTTAAATCTGTCAACATCAGTTGACTGATGCTGTTTTCAGTTTTTTTTAAAAGTATTTTTTTTCTCTGTATATTTCCTTTTGGATAATTTCTGCAAGTTCACTAATCTTTTCTTCTGCAGTGACTAATCTGATGTTAACCTCATCCACTGTACTTTTGAAATATTGTAGTTTTCATCTCTATGTCAATTTGGGTCATTTTTTTATCTTCAATGTCTCTTCTTATGTTTTTGAGCTTGAGGAATACAGTTACAATACTGTTTAATGTTCTTGTATCCTAATTCTTACATTTGTGTTAGTTCTTGATCAGTTTGAATGATTAATTTACCTCCTCAGTGTGGGTCATATTTGCATGGCTCTTTGAATGCTTCCTGATAATTCATTTATTGGATTCCAGACATTGTATATTTTACCTTGTTGAATGCTCAATATTTTTTATTCCTATATATGCTTGAGCATTGTTGTGGGACACAGTTAATATAGTTGAAAAAATTTGAACCTTCCAGATCTTGCTTTAAAATTTATTAGGTGAGTCCGGAGTACTGTTTAATCTAGGGTTAATTATTCCCCATAAATAAGATGAAACCATCCTGTGTATACAACAATGCCCCATGAATTATGAGGTTTTCCAGTTCTGCCTTGTGGGAACAAGTACCATTCCCAGCCATGCATGAGTACTTCTTTCTTTCATCCTTTCTAGTGGTTTCTTCCCAACCTTGGTCTTGGTTAGTTTTCTTATGCACATGTACTGGTCAGTACTTAGCTGGAGATTCTAGCGGATCCTCTGTAGGTCTCCAGAGTTCTCTCTGTAGCTTTCTCCTGTCTGGTAGGTTGTTTACCCTGTGAACTCGAGCTACCTTGGCTTCCTCAGACTCTTGGCATATTTCTCTTCAATACACAGTTTACCGTAACCCACTTAGTTTCCTCCTCCCTACACCATGGACTGGAAATCTTCTTAAGGCAGTAAGCCGGGGCGATCATTGAATTCACCTCATTTGTTTCCTGTTTCTCAGGGATCCCTGTTGTTTTGTTGTGTGATGTATAATGTCTTGAAAACCATTGTTTCATGTGTTTTGTGCAGTTTTTCTTTTTTTTAACATGTGTGTGTGTGTATTTACGTGTGTGTGAGGGGATAAATCTGGTTTTTGTTACTCCATCTTGGCCAGAAGTAGAAATTCTCTAATTTGTTCTTTAAAATGCTGCTAGACTGCTCTTTCTAAAGGACAAATATGACTGTGTCATTTCTGTTCTGTGATTTCCTGTTGCATGACTTATGAATCCTGTCTAATTTCACTTTGCCCTCATTATACGTTCTCTCAATGTTCCCTTTTTATTTCCTAATTTTTCAACTGCACTGAATTGCTTACTTTTCTCCAAATACTCTATGCTTTGTGTATTTCTGTATGCCATTTCCTTTCCACCTATCTTCCAGGATTAAGAATTATCATCTCTTAAGCTTTTCTTGACCTTTTCTTTTGTTGCTCAGAATTGAATATTTCTTTACTCGTATTTCGCCTGACCTTGTAATTACTTTTATTATAAAATTTATTACACTGTTATAATTATTGGATTGTACATCTCTCTTGTTCATTAGTCTGTGAAGACAGGCAGAAGGTCTTCCTTATTTTTTATCTCCTTGTTGTCAAACACCACGCCTGGGATATAATGGATATTCAATAAATTGTTGAATAAATTAATAGAAAGTTGGAATACGGAGAGTGACATACCACATCATGTATGGAAGAATAAGTCTTTTATTGCAGTGGTTCTCAACCATAGCTACACATTGGAATTATAAGAATGTTTGAAGAAATTCTGATGACTAGGTAACAAGAATATTAAATTAGAATATCAGGGACTGGGTCCCAGGAATGAGTATATTTTAAAGCTACCTAGGTGGTTCATATGCACGTCCAAAATTGAGAAAACCTACTTATTTAGGATATTTTTTCTTATGGATTTATTGAAGCGTAATTTACATACCATGAAATTTACTATTGTAAATGTGTTGTTAGTTGCTGTTGAGTCGATTCTGACATTTTTCCAAGATTTATAGCTGCTTTTTGGGGGGAGAGAATTTATTGATTTCCTTATTCCTTAATACCAGAAGTCAACTCCCTCCATTAGAATTTTGAAAAAGAGGGAAACTTGAGCTTTCCCTTTGTTCTGGTCATTTGTTCAGTAGCTCTCACCAATACTTTGGAGTATCAACAACCTGCCATTGAGTAATCTCCAAATAGTTCACTTACTATTCAAGGGAAGCTTTTAAGCAGTCTTCTTAGTGGCTTCCTCCAATTACGTGGATACACTTTAGCTCCTCCTGTATAAGAATTTGATGCTGTCATTGAATGCTGCTCTGTTTTATGAACATGATTTTGGACTACATGCTTATGGATATTTTGCCCTGGCTTCTTTTTTCCTGAAGAACCCTATGTGGAAGAAGAGCTTATATGTTGACAATAGGAGAGCTAATCTCTTACTGTCACTTGTTATATTGACAGAAAATCCACCTGTGTTCATTGTCCCTTATTTTTCAACTGTGATGACAAAGTCAGTAATGTAGGCATGAAGCAGGCCAATTAAAAACTTTCTGTACATGAGAAAGCAAAGAAATCAGAATTAGGATCCAAAAACTTCTAAAAATATCTTTATAGTTTTAATTTTCATTTGTCCAACATTTTATAATGGGAAAGGAGAAAGAGTAAATTCTGAATGCATTTATTTCTGGTTTGTTTAGTGGATAAGAAGAAGTGGGTTGGAGTTGAATGTGTGGAAAGAGAGGGGAAAACACCTGTGAGTAGAATTCATGACACTGTGAAAAGTAAACAGATTTTTTTGAATGAGGAGTTTCAAAAAGATCAACATCTTTTAATGTTATTCTATCATTTCATCAAATTATAACAGATATCATTGATTAGGCACCACAGGATAATAGAAAAAGAGTAGGCTTTGCATTTGGGAAGATCTGTTTAAAATCCTGATTCTACCGCTTGTTATTTTGTCACCTTGATTAAAAGTAGTTATAAAATCTGTAAAATGGTGATAATCGTATACACCTCATGGTGTTGCTAGGATTATAAAAGGAACAATATATAAAGTGCCCGATTAATGATTAATAAATGCAATCATTATTAGCATCTATTGAACATATTAAACTGCTCGATTTAGACTCAAGATTCTTATCTTAAAATGTATCTAAACCTGAACCATTATAATCGACTGGAGAAACCATTTCCATACCCGTTATGGTAGCAAAATTCCATGGGCATTTTATTGGGCATGATTATTGGGTGATTATTATTACTTTCCATGCATAGGTCATTAATCATTAACTAGAAGTACTGTGTTGAATGACCTTCTGACTTCTACATTGCACAGAATACCAGCATGAAGTGAGAGAAGTGACTTGTGAAGGTAAGAGCTATTGATCATGATGACAGTCCTTTACTTTGATATACTTTGTGATTATTAAGGCTATATGCAGTCTCAGTGACTCTTTGGATATCACCTTCCAATCAGCCATGATACATATCAAGAAATTTCCTGGAAAAAATACTTTCATGGAAGATGAAAAAAGGAATATTTTAAGGCCCCACAACAATGAGGGTAAAAGGTGATAATCACTAACAAGCAAACAAAAACAAAACAAAAGCAAAGAAAGAGACTCTATATTATACAAAATAAGTTTTATCCAAACACCTTTGTGACCATGTCTTGTGGAAACAAAACATGAAGAATGTTCTTAGGCCATCAGGGAAAATTCGAAAGTTGGAACTTTCTCTGTTTTCTTTTTTAGAATTAATGAAACTTTGGTATACTCAAAGCTGGAATCAGACTGAGAGGTTTTGCATTATACTTTTATTCCTCTACAAAAATTCAATTATATAAAAAAATAATTTTTTTTTTCCTTAAAGCATTATGTGTGTGTGTGTGTGTGTGTGTGTGTGTTTAGGGAGAACATTGATGAGCACTAAACAAATGCAAAACAATTAGAATGTGCTTAGAGGTACTGCACCCAGCACTGTGGTGTTTGGTGCCATGAAAATGCAAATTAACAAAAGCATCAGTAATCACAATGTTAATGACAATGATCACTGTTTAAAAATTATTTGAAGATAAGGAGGCAGAGCCTTATCTGGAAAAGTGCACTATATATACATACATACATATATACATAAAATAAAAAAAAATATGTAAATAACTATCTTTCACTTTATGAAATAAACTAGTGCCAAGAAGTTGACTTTAGCATGATTTTTTCATAAAACATATCCTATTTTACAACCCATACCATTTATAAAATTCAAATTTTTTTTGGTAGAAGATAATGAAACTGAGAAGCAAACACTGATCTGGAATTTGTTAATTAAGTTTTTATTCAACAACGATTTTTGAACAATTATATGCATCCTCTGGTGCAGTGGTTAGGTGCTTGGCTGCTAACTGAAAGGTCAGCAGTTTGAATTGACCAGCCATTCTATGGGAGAAAGATTTGGCAGTCTGCTTTCATAAAGATTACAGCCTTGGAAACCCTATGGGGCAACTCTACTCTGTCCTATAGTGTTGCTGTCTGTTGGAATTGACTCGATGGGAACAGGCTTTTTTTGGTTTCCACTGTATAGCAGCTGGGGATACAATATTAAATCAGACACTATTTCCAAGGGGTTATCCTTTACTTAGAGACCCAGAAAAATAAACAAGGAATTTCAACACAATGTGGTATGTGTTATGAGACTGTGCAGAGAGTTAATAGGAGAATGCAGAGGGTACCAAACCTGGTGAGCTGGGGCAGGAAAGGATTCCTGGAGGAGACGGTATCTAAGCCAAGGACTGAAGAACAAGGAAGAGTTATCTAGGCAAAAGATGGAGCTGGAGATTGATGTAGGAGTGCTAGTGATAATAGTTGGCATTGGGAGCTTAGTATAAAGGGCATTCTGCCTAGAATAAGATGGTAGTGGTTGTAATGGTGTTCTAGGCAGAAGAAACAGCATGTACAGAAGCAAAGAGGTATGTGGTGCTTGTGAAGCTGCGTGATTTAAGTATTGCCGAAGTGTCTAATGTGGGCAAATGGAGAGATGTTGGTGGTGAGAGATGAAGCTGGAGAGGTAGGCAGGGACTAGAATATGACTGACACTCTAGCCTACGGGTAAAAGAATAACTGTTTGGTGGTGTACCGGTAAACTGCTATCTGAATAAAAAGCTCTATTTCATAGTGTTTGCCCATTTCTGTGGTGTAAATACTTCCACCATGGCTGATTTCAGTCTACCAACAGTTTAACAGCTGGCTTACAGATTTTCTGAATATTTAACAGTTGAGCCAGTTCAAGCCAGCCCCAGCACAACAATACTAGAGACTAGATCATGATTGGTGATCTACTGTTGGGATGAAGCCTGTAGAGAAGGAGACAGTTGACTGGTTATTGTATTGGTCGGTAGCTTCAATAATGTTTCTTTTATAGGTGGTAAGGAACTCCATCACCCTAACCACAATGAATACTCATATACTTTCAAAATCAGCTGCTCATTTTAATATGTTGCAAAACAAAACTTTCAGTCCTGTGGGGGTACAGGATTTAGAATATTAGAATTGAAAAAGACTTTGGAAATTGTCTAGCTCAACCCTTTTGGAATTTAGGAAATTAAAGCTCAGATTACAGAACTAACAGTTGTAGAGCCAGGTGTATAGCCTATTTGTATTTTCTAGCCTTTCTCAGCTCAGCCATTAGCCATTCTCAGCATTCCCCAAACACTACAATTTTTCTTATTCTTCTTGAACTCTTTATTCCAAACTACCAGTTAATAAAGGAGTCCTGGTGGTGCAATGGTTAAAGCTCTCAGTTGTTAAGCAAAAGGCTGTCAGTTTGAACCCACCCAGTGTCTCCATGGGAGAAAGACTTGGCAGTCTGCTCCCATAAAGATTTCAGCCTAGAAAACCTTGTGGGGCAGTTATACTCATATGGGGTCACTATGAATTGAAACAAAAAATAAAAATCCTCACAACTGGACCAATAAGCTACATAATGATAAACGGAGAAAAGACTGAAGTTGTCAAGGATTTCATTTTACTTGGATCCACAATCAATACCCATGGAAACAGCAGTCAAGAAATCAAAGACACATTGCATTGGGCAAATCTGCTGCAAAGACCTCTTTAAAGTGCCGAAAAGCAAAGATGTCACCTTGAAGACTAAGGCGTGCCTGACTCAAGCCATGGTATTTTCAGTCACATCATACGCAAGCCAAAGTGGGGCAATGAATAAGGAAGACTGAAGAAGAATTGATGCCTTCGAGTTGTGGTCTTGGCAAAGAATATCGAATATACCATTGGAAACCCTGGTGGTATACTGGTTAAGGGCCATGGCTGTTAAGCAAAAAGGTCAGCAGTTTGAAGCCAGGTGCTCCTTGGAAACTGTATGGCACAGTTCTACTCTGTCATATAGGGTCTCTATGAGTCAAAATCGACTCGATGGCAACAGGTTTGGTTTTGTTTTTATGGGCTGCCAAAAGAACGATCAAATCTGCCTTGGGAAAAATACAACCAGAATGTTCCTTAGAAGCAAGAATGGTGAAACTGCATCTTACATACTTTGGACATGTTGTCAGGAGAGATCAGTCCCTGGAGAAGGACATCCTGCTTGGTAAAGTACAGGGTCAGCGGAAAAGAGGAAGACCCTCAATGAGAAGGATTGGCATAGTGGCTGCAACAATGGGCTCAAGCATAATGATGATTGTGAACATGGCACAGGACCAGGCAGTGTTTCTTTCTGGGTACATAGGGTTGCTCTGAATTGGAACTGACTCAAGGGCACCTAACAACAACGAGTGAAAAATAACTTAATGGCATGTAACAACAACATAACAATACCAGTCACTAAATTTTAGTTCTTTACTCCTTTATTGAGTATTTATGGTTCTACTGAATTGCAAATCATGTTTTCTGACCTTAGACTTAGAGTTCAGTTATGTTAACATTTTAGGTTTTTTCAAGTTAATTCATTTTCCAAACTTTGAATTCTTTTTAAAAAATTGAATCTATTTATTTTTACTGCGTTTCAAATCATCTTTAAAGCAAATATAGATAGAAAAATAAATACACACACATGTTCAGTTCAATTAGTAATTTTTTAGCATTGTTAAATTTTCTGCGTCAACTGTTAAACACTCGTGAAAGTGAAAGGAAAGTCTGCTGGTGAAAAATTCTTGAGTTTTCCTGCGTCTGAGAATATCTTGATTTCCCTTCATTCCTGAAGAGTATTTTCACTAGATATGGAATTCAGGATTGATAGTTAATTTCCTTCGGTATCTGAAAGACGTCGTTGTGCCATTTTCTTCTGGTCTCCATAGTTTCTGATGAGAAATCCATTGTCATTCAAATTGTTTTTCACTATAGGTAAGCTGTCATTTCACTCTGACAGCTTTCAATATTTTTTATCCGTCTTTTTTTTTTTTAGTTTACAAAAATTTGAGTATGATGTGTCTTGGTGTGGATAACTTTGAGTTTATCTTGTTTGGGATTCGCTTAGCTTCTTGAATCTGGAAGTTTATGTTTTTTGCCAAATTAGGGAAATTTTCTGTCATTTATTTCAATACAGGCAGTCCTCTGGTTATGAATGTTCAACTTACTGACAACTTGAACTTAATAATGGACTTCCATAAAGCCTATTATGTTAAAAAATTGAGTTACTGTATTTTTATGCAAATACTGCACGTCTTCTACATTTGTTTGCCAACTGCTTCCTCCCCCGTGAGGTATTTTCATAAGTGTTGCTATGCCAATTTTTTTTTTTTTTATGTTACTGTAAACAAATTTAGGATAACACACATACCAAAATACCTTGCAGGGGCAGGGACGGGGGGGAAGGAGGAGGTGGCAAACAAACATAGAAGGCACTTGTTATTTGCGTATGGTAAATACATACAATGGTTTGAAATAACAAACGCATGCACTACTTTGTGATGCTCATGAAAACATTGCACAGTTTGGAAGTGCTTCTTAAGTGTTTTATATGCATAGAAAGGTAAAACATACATTATATACTAAAACAAACATTTGACTAACTGATGCTAAATAAGAACTGTATGTACCTGTTCCAACTTACCTACAAATTTGACTTAAAGACAGACTTAGGAACATGTATCATTTGTAACTCTGGGATTGCCTATACTTTTTCAGCCCTGACTTCTTTTTCCTCTCCTTCTAAGACTCTAGTGGCATGAATATTAGATCTTTCGTTACAGCCTCACTGGTCTCTGAAGCTCCGTTAAACTCTTTTTTTAGTTTTTTTCTCTCTGTTGTTCAGTTTGGTAATATCTATTGTTCTGTCTTCAATTTAACTATTTCTTTCCTCTTCCCTTTCTATTCTGCAGGTGAAACCATCTTTTTTTTTTTTAATTCTAAAATTTCATTCAGTTTTTTTTTTAAATATCTTTTGTTTTTCATTTGTTATAAAGTGTGTCTGTAATTACTCACTCATGTATTTTTATGATGGCTGCTTTAAAATCCTTGTCAGATAATTCTAACATCTGTGTCACCACAGTGTTAATAACTGTTAGTTGTCTTTTCTCATTCAAGTTGAGATTTTTCTGCTTCTTAATATGTTGAATGATTTTTGACTGAGTTCTGGACATTTTGTGTATTATGTAATGTGATTGTAGATTTTCTTTAAATTGGGTGTAGCAGGCCCCCTTTGAGTGAAGGGGGAAGGTGAAACTTCACTGCTGTCACATAGGAGTAGAAGTCTAGGTTCTCCACTAAGCCTCCATTGAGTAGAGGTAGGGTGCCTTGTTATTCTTAGATGTGGCGGGGAATTCAGGCTTTCCACGTAGCTTTCACTGATACCACATGGGGTGGGTTCATGACTGTTAGAAAAAAAAAAATTTTTTTTTTTTTTAGGTGGGGATAAATGTCCTGGTTCCTCCCTTTCTCTGATACCACTGGTGCCAGGAGGGAGTGGTACCTTGTTACAGTTGGGTGAGGGTACTTTTGGCTTCTTATTTGGCCTTTGCTGGCAGAGATGGGATATGGCCATAGTATTTTCTGTGATATATGTGGTTATTATCTAAAAGTTTTCTGCCTCGGCTGCCTCTTTTTTGGTCCTTTGGCTAGAAAGAGTAGGTTTTTGGGGGGGCTTTTTGTTTGTGTTTCTGCTTCTTTTGGTGTTTCTTGGTTGCCAGTTTCTCCAGCTCTCAAAATGTCTTATACCATTTGCAGGTTTTCTTCTTGCCTTTCATTCAAATGCTAACTTAGGAGGTCCAATGGATAGAAAGTTTAGGGATTTTTAACTTCAAATTTTGAGAAAAACACTGATAATCAGAACTTTCCAGAAACGGAATCTTGGAAGGTAGTATATTCTTTATCAATGGCTGTTGAAGATAGAATTCAAGAATCATAAAGGGGGTTGGACCTGCTGACTTTTAAGCTCTCTTCCAACTCTGAAGTTCTAAGATATTCTGAAACCAGCAGCTTCAGAAAGTCTTCCCCAGTGAAGAGGATTGAGGCATTGAGGCACCATAACCCCATAGCATGATCCTTCCAATGTAGTGTTTTCTTTTCTCCTCAGTCCCTCTAAGAATAGAAGTGAGAGGATAGAGGGGGCTGTGAAGAGGAGAGCATTCATCATAGACATAGAAAGTACATATTTAAGTAGCTTACAAGATCTCAAGAGACTGGACTATGCTTTCAGCATGTTTACATATTGTGTTCAGTGTGCTGAGAACTCCATGATTAATTATAAATAAAAATATTTCTAACTTTTAACTTAAATATTTTTAATATATCCTGGATTATACACAGGAAAAAAAAAAAAAGACAGTGGCCTTTTATGTAAAATAAATGGGTATGTTAATTTATGACTAAAGTATTTGGAGTTCTTTAAGCATATTTGGACCTCGACTAATGAAGTATATTTTTCGCTCGTCTGTATAACTACATAATCCCATTATGCGCTTGTTGATATCCCAGAGGTCATAATTATCCCTTGAGAAAATACTCATTTTAGTAACATTTTGGAGCTAGAGGGATCCTTAATAAGCACTGCTAGCCCGGAAGTGAATACTGGAAATTCTGAATTATATAATTCCAAATGCTTTTATTATGGATCCAGGTCAATTGCACGTGATCCAAAAGCATCTGAATAAAGTGCTGTATGAGGGAAAACAAACAAACAAACAAAACAAGAACAAAAATAGTAACTGAAGTACACAGCCTGAAAAGGTTAACTAAGTCATCACTTGACCCTTATAAACTTGAAATATTGCCATAGGGGATGATAAGGAAACTAGTTAGCATAGTTAGAATGTGCTAGTGCAAACTTGTTACTTAACTGTGGAATTTCCCCAAATAAATTTATTTACTGTATCATTGCCTACACATATTTTCAGCTAGCCATTTTGGGGGCCTCCAACAACACTAAAAAAGACATAAAATTTAGCATTTGTTTCCCAAGCGTCATTTCCATGAACATTGGTGGGTGTGAAGTGTAAACAGAAAGGAAAAAATTATTTTCCTTTGCATTTATCACAAATTACAAGATCAGAAAAATCGTAAATGAAATATGTTTTCTGACTTTCAAAGATTTGCTAAGCGTTATCCCTGGAGGGACTTTTGTCTGTTAATGACCAGAAGATTAAAGTTTTCAATATTCGGTTATATTCAACCTCTGAACTTTAATATAATTTTTAGTAGTAATGTGTTACCAAGGCAAAGATTAAGTGACCAGAAGTCATAGCCTGCTTAGGAATTTGTTAGTTAATAAAAGTGTCCTAATAATATAAAACTTAAGATTTAGTGAGAGAAGAGTGATATGTGATGAGAATTAGAATAAACAGGATATATCTATGTAATATGTATATACACACACATTATAAACTATATAAACTATGTGCTCTTTTCTACTAAATAGAGGCATATATCCATACGTATATATAATCTATGTATGTATATATACTTGTACATGTGTATACATATATAATTTTATATATAAAACTTTGACCCAAAGTTCTTTTTTGTTAATTTCTCACTTTTGTAGTGGAAGTACTATTATCTTAACTTCTTCATCTCCTTCTCCTCCTCCTCCTCCTTCTTCTATTTCATTCTTATGTGTTAAAATACTTTTATTTTTCTTCTTCTAAAGTTTGGCCATAAAATGTATTCATGTTTTAGATCTTATCTATATGAAATATTATCCCATTTTTATTCCTGTGGATTTTACTCCCTTAAAATGTTTTTATTAGGTGAATCCTTTGATAGTAGCCTCAATTATCTTTATTCCAAGTAGCAAATGAATTCAAATTTAAATTAGATGACTCTTGATTGCTAATGCTTCCAGGAACCCATTCATCAAAATAGAGACAAAATCAACCCTTTTTTGAGGAGCTTGGCTTAGCTTTAAAAGTTGATTTCAAAACTTAATATTGTACAAATTTGAAACTTGTATTTCTTTCACGTATTTTAAAATCCGGAGCTCAAAGTCGTTCTTCTTCAGTACAAATTCTCAAATCCAAGCAAACTGTTCTCTGGCTGTATAATGAAGCATCTGAAGAATAAAGGCTCTTAGACTGCTAGGAAAGGAGTAACATTTATGTAACTGATCATGGAAAAGAAAAAAAGGGTGAAAACAGAACGTAGCTTCAGTATTTTCTAGAGTGGTACACCATCGTGCTTTGAGTTTTCATCAAGTCTCCAACCAATGTTTCCAAAACCATGTTTTGTTTGATCTTTTTTTTTGGTCAGCAGTAACAGTGAAAAATGTGTTTTCCAAGATAGAAGAATTTAGGTCTGACTCATGAATTCTGATTTTGGTAATTCCCTGAATAAATGGTATGGGCTTGAGTGATCATTTCATCTCTCTGTGTCTCTAGTTTCCTTCGCTGTAAACTGAAAAGGTGGAAGTAGTCTGTCTTTCAATGTGTTAGTATAGACTAAGGCTTTTTAGATTTATAGTAATTGATGGTCCTTGAAAAGTAACTGAATCATTTCAGAAAGTAGAAGTCTATTCTCTACTTAAAGCCCATCTTTGTTCCTTTTTGACCTTTCTCCATCCTTATTCCAGCATTTAATGACCTTTGTTTAAAATGAGTTTTTCTTTGTAAATACAACTTAAGCTTTTCCTCCTGTTCTTACTTTACTTGGGTGGGAGGGCGGGGGAAACACAGATTTGATTTTTTCTTTTTCTTCAGAAAAATCAGCTTCTCATCTCATAGCTTAGAATACATTAAACGGTTGAAAGTGTTACTAATACTCTGTGATATTTTACTCTCATAGTAGAGCAAAGGACGTTTATGTACATAATTCAAGCAAAACAATTGTCAAGATAAAGTCTATTTAGAAGAATACCATTTTGATTTTTAATCATGTTTGTTTATATACACACCAGTCTACCAAATGTGGTAATTTTCAATGAGCCTAATCATTGTTACAGCAAATTAGCAAGGGAGTTTCTCTGGGTTGTGATTTCTTATTTATGGGAAAAAGTACAGATATTTAATCCATTGCCTAGTGGGAACTAGGCAGAGTACCGCACCTAATAGGAAGCTAGAATAATATATGGTACGATGCTTTTATTCAAGGATTTCAAACAAACCAATGCAAGAGAGCAAATACTCCGGGAAATGGAAAAATTGTTCTTGATGAGAAGATGCAGTAATTTCGTTTCACCACTAAGGTATTAGCAGTGCCCTGAAAGAAGCAATTTCTTGGAATAACAGAAAAGTTTTTAAACCCAGGAGAGAATCAGGTAGGTTAAGCTAGTTATTTTACCTTGTCATCTGTCTTCCATCAAATTATGTAGGGCAAGATAACAGCTATTTTTATTTTCCTTGAAAATCCTTGAGAGGGAGAGATTTTTTTTTCAGGATATCATAATTTCTTCCAAATATCTAACTTTGTTCAATTTTCCCTTTGCTATCCCCTTTGCAAAAATGTTGTTTTTGTTAGTGGCTGTCTTAGTTAGCCAGTGCTACCATAACAGAAATAACACAAGGGGATGGCTTTAACAGAGAGAAATTTATTCTCTCACTGTCTAGAAGCTAGAAGCCCAAATTCAGGGCACCAGCTCCAGGGGAAGACTTTCTTTCTCTGTTGGCTCTGGGGAAGGTCTTTGTCATCAATCTTCCCCTGGTCTAGGAGCTTCTCAGAGCAGGGATCCCAGGGCCAAATGATGCACTTCTCTCCTGGTTCTTCATTCTTGGTGGTAGGAGGTCCAGCTCCTCTCTGCTTGACTCTCTTTTATATCTCAAAAGAGATTGACTCAACATACAACTTAATCCTGTAGATAGGAGTCTTGCCTCATTAACATAACTGCCTCTAATCCTGCCTCATTAACATCACAGGGGTAGGATTTACAGCACACAGGAAAACCACATCAGATGACAAAATGGTGGACAATCACCCAGTATTGGGAATCATGGCCTAGCCAAATTGACACATATTTTTGGAGGATACAATTCAATCCGTAACAGTTGCCTTCAAGTCAATTCCAACTCATGGCAACCCTATGTGTGCAGAGTAGAACTGTTCCATAGACTGTTCAAGGCTGTGAAATT
This sequence comes from Elephas maximus indicus, assembly GCF_024166365.1. Classification (NCBI taxonomy): domain Eukaryota; kingdom Metazoa; phylum Chordata; class Mammalia; order Proboscidea; family Elephantidae; genus Elephas; species Elephas maximus. Next base: position 51,822,429 of record NC_064833.1, on the reverse strand, counting down.
TTGGAAGCAGATCGCCAGGCCTGTCTTCCAAAGTGCTGCTGGGTGGGTTCAAACTCTCAGCCTTTATAACTAGTAGTCAGAGGCTTAATAATTTGTGCCACCCAGGGACTCCTTAGGAAAAATAGACATAGGTATAATATGACAAGTATCTAGCATCCTTTTCTGCTGAGGACACTGAGCATAAAATAAGCAAAGTGATATTCCCCCAGCTACTCTGTATGTACGTGAATCAACTACCTGATACCGGAAATGCAAGGTTTCATTCTCTTAAATAGTTAGTGATTTTTATGTCGTTGTTGCTTTATGGAAACCCTGGTGGCCTAGTGGTTAAGTGCTACGACTGCTAACCTAAAGGTCGGCAGTTCAAATCCAGCAGGCACTCCTTGGAAACTCTATGGGGCAGCTCTACTCTGTCCTATAGGGTCGCTGTGAGTCAGAATCGACTCGACGGCAATCGGTTTTGTTTTTAGTTTTTTTGTAGCTTTATAGAATTTTAAAGATTATTAGTCAAGAAGATGAAAGTGGTAGGCTAATGTTTCTGGATCTTAGATTCCAGTCTGAGCTCTGATGTCTGTTAACTAGGGAACCTTGGGTTCCACCTACTTGTACCAGTTCCTTTTAAAAAATGTAAATAGAGTGACTCATATCTAACATTCAAATAGATTTAGAGATGAAATGAATTCATATTGCTGAAAAGGTCCAGAGGGAATAAATAGCTACAAAGAAATATACACTGTGCTGACTGGTAAGAGCTTGTGGAGCAGAGTGAGGAAAAAGGAAAAGCACTGGTTTGGATTTAGAGGCTTGGGTCTAAAACTTGAATTCAACATTTATCACGTTTATGACTTCGGACAAAGTATTCCATTTCTTTGAGCCCTGTTCTCTCATTTGTAATATAGGGCAAGTAGGACTTATCTTTGCCAGAAATTCAAGCTGGATTCAGAAGAAGAGGTGGAATAAGGAATATCATTGCTGATGTCTGATTTTTCCTGGCTGAAAGCAGAGAATACCAGAAAGAAGTTTACCTGTGTTTTACTGATTATGCAAAGGCACTCAACTGTGTGGATCATGACAAATTGTGGATAACATTGCGAATAATCAGAATGCCAGAATACTTAATTATTCTCATGAAGAACTTGTACATAGACCAAGAGGCAGTTGTTCAAACAGAACAAGGAAAGATGTGCATCAGGGATGTATCCTTTCACCATACTTATTCAATCTGTACACTGAGCAGATAATCCAAGAAGCTGGACTATGTGAAGAATAATGTAGCATCAGGATTGGTGGAAGAATCATTAACAACCTGCGATATGCAGATGACACAACCTTGCTTGCTGAAAGCAAAGAGGACTTGAAGCACTTATTGATGAAGATCAAAGACTATGGCCTTCAGAATGGAATATACCTCAACATAAAGAAAACAAAAATCCATACAGTTGGACCAATAAGCGACATCATGATAAACGGAGAAAAGATTGAAGTTGTCAAGGATTTCATTTTATTGGAACTCACAATCAACACCCATGGAGCAGCATTCCAGAAATCGAAGAATGTATTGCATTTGGCAAATCTGCTGCAAAAGACCTCTTTAAAGTGTTAAAAAGCAAAGATGTCACCTTGAGGATTAAGGTGAGCCTGACCTAAACGATAGTAATTTCAATCTCCTCATTATGCATGGGGAAGCTGAACAATGAATAAGGAAGACTGAAGAAGAATTAATGCTTTTGAATTATGGTGAGGGCGAAGAATATTGAATATTCTGTGGACTGCCATAAGAACAAACAAATCTGTCTTGAAAGAAGTACAGCCGGAATACTTCTTAGAAGTGAGGATGGAGAGACTTGTCTCACGTACTTTGGACATGTTGTCAGGAGGAACCAGTCCCTGGAGAAGGGCATCATGCTTGGTAAAGCAGTGGGTCAGCAAAAAAGAGGAAGCCCCTCAACGAGATGGATTGGCACAGTGACGGCAACAATAGCCTCAAATCCAGCAATAATCTTGAGGACCTTGCATGACTGGGCAGTGTTTCATTCTGTTGTAGATGATAGGTTCTCTATGAGTTAGAAACAACTTGACAGCACGTAAGAAAAACAACAACAACATGACTTATCTAATCTGTCAAAAGGTTTTAATGAGAAGGTGCACGTGCCCCCCTTGGGTGACCTCTTGCTTCTCCTCCTACCTTTCTCATCATAAGTGACTAGCCCAACATTTATTGTATGCTTCTGCTCCTCCTTAACACCTCTCAATATACCCAAGGTTTAGGTTTTTTAACAAATAACTTTGTCCTGAAATGCTTAGACTCAGCTAACCAATGCCAAAGAAATTTGACAGTGAAAATTTACTCAAGTACTGGGTTTCTTCGGCTTTCAAAATCAAATAGCTGTTTGACTGACTTTTCATGAAATTGGCTACTTTTCCCGCTATTTAACAAGTAATAGTTATTGAGTAGACATAAACCAAAACAAACCAAGCTCGTTGCCGTCAAATCAATTCTGACTCATAGGGACCATATAGGACAGAGTAGAACTGCCCCATAGAGATTCCAAGGAGATAATTTTTACAGAAGCTATCACATGTTTTTCCCACAGAGTGGCTGGAGGGTTGGAACCACCAACCTTTGGGTTAGCAGCCAAGCAGTTAACAACAGCACCACCAGGGCTCCTGGGTAGACATAGGTATTGGGAATATCGCTTATAAAAATTAAGCTATAACTTAGGGTTTCACCCACGTATTAGTTTACGAAAGTGAGGGAAATCATCAGCCAAGGATTTACTTATGAAACTAAATTGTTTATTGTGCAAAATAAATTCAAACTCAGAGTCTCATATTTTCTAAATAAAATTATTCCACTCAATATTTTACTCTTAGAGAACCTGTTGTAAATAAACTGTTTTAAATAAATACTCTTTGTATTTCATACACAAATCCTTTATATTAACCTGAAACTTGAGATTGATTTAAAGGATAATTATATAACTATGAATCTTCAAAGACTGTACACATTATTTATGCAGCAGAGAGTGCTGTTTTTCTAACCTATCGCATTTGAGGAAATAAATATATGTTTGGAATATAAAAAGCTTTTACACTACCAGACAGGGAATAAGGTATTTAGTGCTTCTGTTCTACCTCCTAGTTCTTTGCATAGTGCCTGAGGTCTTAAAATCGTGCAAGTAGCCCTATTCAAGGCATGGAAATTAGTCCCTAGACTTGACCTTGGTGTCTATTCACCTGGGGCAACAGAAGAAGGAGAGTCAGGAGTAGGAAGAGGATATGGGATGTGTCACTAATTGTCTCCAGGAACAACTGCCTCCTTTGCCACAAGACCAGAAAAACTAGATGGTGCCCAGCTACCATTACTGAACATTTTGATCAAAGACTGTATAGAAGAATCCTGATCAAATGGTGGAAAATGCAGAGCAGAATATAAAATTCTCATGGATTCCAGACATTCTGGATAAGCCCCTGAAACTATTGCCCAGAGATAATCTTTAAACTTTAAAGCAAAAATATCCCCTGAAGTCTTCTTGAAACCAAATAATAGTTTAGCTGAACTAGTAAAAAATGTGCTCCTTGAGCATTACGCTCTTTTAAGAACTATCTATATAGGATCAAAGTGACAAAGCAACTCAAAAGATTAGATAGGAACCTTAGAGGGCAGTGTTATTGGGGGAGGAACAACTTGAAAAATGAAGGTGAGAATGGTTGCGCAACCCGAAGAATGTGGTCAATGTCATTGAATTATATATGTAGAAGTGGTTGAGCTGGTGTATGCTTTGCTATGTATATTCTCAACAACTACAACAAAATAATAATAAGAAAAAATATTTGCTTGTTTGGTTGATTTCATAGAGTTACATTAAAAAGGAGGGCTACAATGATAATTCCAATACCACTGTATCTAGGCTAACATACACTGTACTAGAAGTAATTTCTTTGCATATGAAAAAAATATTCTGCATGCTTTTTTGTGGTGTTAGTAAAATTTCAAAATGTTACAGTATGTTCAGAATGTTAGTTTGAGCAGACTAATGAAGAAAATACATTCATTTGGTATAAGCATGTTCTTTCCATTAAAGCTAATGGATATTTTGAAAGAAGGAGCATATCTGGACTCTTCTGATCAATCTAATGAAAACACTGATTCCTTTAATCTTATAAATGACCTCCTTGTGTAGCTAGGAATTGTAAATAAGCAATTTATATGCTATGCCCAAACAGGTTGAAAAGCCTAACATTAAAATTAGTCATTCTCTTATCTACAAAATATTAAATCACTGATTTTATTTTCTGCTGATCTTTGTTCAGTTTAACCTTGAATAATGAAATTAAAAGTAACTTTATTTTTTTTTCTGTTGTAAGCAGTCTCTTTGTTAAAAATTTCAAACGCCTTGAAGCTATAGATGTCATTTTTTTGTAGGAGAAACTGTTTTCAAATCATTAAAATAGCCTTTTTTTTTTTTTTTGATTCAGTATCAAAATGTGCTTTGTTGTTCTTAGGTGCCCTCAAGTCGCTTCTGATGCGTAGGGATCCTCTCTCCAACAGAATGAAACACAGCCCATTCCTATACGGTCCTCACAATTATTGCTAGGTTTGAGGCCATCTTTGCAGTCACTGTGTCAACCTACCTTGTTGAGGGTCTTCCTCTTTTGCACTGATTCTCTACTTTACCAAGCATGATGTCCTTTTCCAGGGACTGGTTCCTCCTGAGGAAACCCTGGTAGTGTAGTGGATACGTACTATGGCTGCTAACCAAAAGTCAGCAGTTCAAATCTGCCAGGTGCTACTTGGAAACTCTGTGGGGCAGTTCTACTGTGTCCTATAGGGTTGTTATGAGTCAGAATCAACTCAGTGGCAATGGGTTTGGTTTTTGGTTTGAGTTCCTCCTGATAAGATGTCCCAAGTATGTGAGATGAAGTCTCACCATCCTCTCTTCTAAGGAGCATTCTGGCTGCACTTCTTCCAAGACAGATTTGTTGGTTCTTCACCAACACTATAATTCAAAGGTATCAATTCTTCTTTGATCTTCCTTATTCATTGCCTAGCTTTCCCATGCATATGAGGCTATTGAAAACACTACAGCTTGGGTCAGGCTCACCTTAGTCCTTAAAGCGACATCTTTGCTTTTTAACACTTTAAAGAAGTCTTTTGCAGCAGATTTGCCAAATGCAATTCATCCTGTGATTTCTTGACTGCTTCTTCCGTGGGTGTTGATTGTGGATTGAAGTGAAATGAAATCCTTGACAACTTCAACCTTTTCTCTGTTTATAATGATGTTGCTTATTGGTCCAGTTGTGAGTATTTTTGTTTTCTTTATATTGAGGTTTATCAATACCAAAGGCTATAGTCTTTGATCTTTATCAGTAAGTGCTTCAAGTTCTCTTCACTTTCAGCAAGCAAGGTTGTGTCATCTGTACATCACAAGTTGTCAATAAGTCTTCCTCCAATCCTGGTGCTGTGTTCTTCTTCATATAGTCCAGCTTCTTAGATTATCTGCTCAGCATATAGACTAAATAAGTATGGTGAAATGGTACAACCCTGACACACACCTTTCCTGATTTTAAACTATGCACTATCCCCTTGTTCTGTTTGAACGACTGCCTCTTGGTTTATGTACAGGTTCCACATGAGTACAAGTAAGCGTTCTGGAATTCCGGTTCTTGCAATGTTATCCATAGTTTGTTACAATCCACACAACTGAAGGCCCTTGGATAGACAATAAAACACAGGTAAACATCATTCTGGTATTTTCTGCTGTCAGCCTAGATCCGTCTGACATTAGCAATGGTATCTCTCATTCCACATGATCTTCTGAATCTAACTTGAATTTCTGGCAGTTCCCTGTCCATGTGCTGCTGCAACCATTTTTGAACTATCTCATCAAAATTTTACTTGTGTGTGACATTAATGATATTGTTCGATAATTTCTGCATTCTGTTGGGTCACTTTTCTTTGGAATGGGCAGAACTGTGGATCTCTTCCAGTCAGTTGTCCAGAAAACTGTCTTCCAAATTTCTTGGCATAGGCAAGTCAGTTCCAGTGTTTGTTGAAAGATCAGTGCTTCATCAATTTGTTGAAACATCTCAATTGATATCCCATAAATTCCTGGAGTCTCGTTTTTTACCAATGCCCTTAAGTGCAGCTTGAACTTCTTCCTTTGATACCATCTGTTCTTGATATTAAGCTACCTCTTGAAATGTTTGAACGTTAACTAATTATTTTTGGTGTAGTGACTTTATATATTCCTTCTGTCTTCTTTTGATGCCTCCTTTGTGTTTCAGCATTTTACCCATGGAATCTTTCAATATTGCACCTCAAGGCTTGAGTTTTTTCTTCAGCTCTTTCAGTTTGAGAAATGCCAAGAATGTTCTTCCCTTTTGATTTTCTAATTGCAGGTCTCTGCACATTTCATTGTAATACTTTACTTTGTCTTCTCCAACCACCCTTCGAAATCTTTTGTTTAGCTCTTTTACTTCGTCATTTCTTCCATTTGCTTTATCTACTCTACGTTCAAGAGCAAGTTTCTGAGTCTCTTCTGACATCCATTTCGGTCTTTTCTGTCTTAACTACCTTTTGCTTTCTTCATGTATGATGTCCTTGATGTCATCCCACAACTCATCTCGTCTTTGGTTGTTAGAGTCAATGTATCAAATCTATTCTTGAGAGAGAGTCTGTAAGTTCAGGTGGGATATACTCAAGGACATACTTTGGCTTTCAAGGACTTGTCTTAATTTTCTTCAGCTTCAACTTGAACTCACATATGAACAATTGATGGTCTGTTCCACAGTGGGTCCCTGGCCTTGTTCTAACTGATGATATTGAACTTCTCCATTGTCTCTTTCTACAGATATAGTCAATTTGATTTCTCTGTGTTCCCTCTGGTTAGGTCCACATGCATAGTCACTATTTATGTTGTTGAAAAAATGTATTTTCAATGAACAGCTTGTTGGTCTTGCAAAATTCTATCATGCAATCTCTGACATTTCTATTACCAAGGCCATAGTTTCCAACTACTGATCCTTCTTTGTTTCCAACTTTGGAATTTCAATCACAAATAACAATGCACCTTGATTATATGTTTGATCAATTTCAGACTCAGAAGTTGGTAAAAACCTTTAATTTATTCATCTTTGCCATGACTGATTAGTGCATAAATTTGAATAATAGCCATATTAGCTGATCTTCCTTGTAGGCATATGGATATTATCCTATCACTGACAGCGTAGTACTTCAAGATAGATCTTGAAATGTTCTTTTTGACAATGAATGCTGTGCTATTCTTCTTTAATTTGTCATTCCCAGCATAGTAGATCATATGATTATCTGATTCAAAATGGCTACTACCAGTCCATTTTAGCTCACTAATGCATAGAATGGAAACCTTGGTGGCGTAGTGCTTAAGTGCTACAGCTGCTAACCAAAAGGTTGGCAGTTTGAATCCACCAGATGCTCCTTGGAAACTCTATGGGACAGCTCTACAGTGTACTATAGGGTTGCTCTGAGTTGGAATCAACTTGACAGCAGTGGGTTAATGCCTAGGGATATTGATCTTTAAGCATTTCATTTCTGACAACTCCCAATTTTTCTAGATTCATACATCTTATAGTCCACCTTCTGATTATTAATAGGTGTTTGCAGCTCTTTCTTCTTATTTTGAGTCATGCCACATCAGCCAACGAAGGTCCTGAAAACTTTACTCCAACCAGGTCATATAAATCAAGTCTACTTGAAGAGGCAGCTCTTCCCCAGTTGTATTTTAGTGCTTTCCAACTTGAGGGACTCATCTTCTGACACTATATCAGACAATATTCTGCTGCTATTCATAAGGTTTTCAGTGGTTAATTTCTTTTAGTAGATCTCCAAGTCCTTCTTTGTAATCTGTCTTAATCTGGAAACTCCACACTAAAACCTGTCCACCATGGGTGACCCTAATGGTATTTGAAATATTGGTGGCATAGCTTATAGCACCACAGCAAGATGCAAGCCATTGTATTGTGACAAACTGTCAGATCAGTGATGGAAATGTGCTTTGATTTAAAACATTGCAGCTTTGTTTGTAAACTTAAAAAAATTCCTATTTCGCTGCTGCACATTGATGATATGAATATAAACGTTCATTCCAGTTATTCCATTGGAAGGACAGTTAGGAATGAAAATGCAAGTCAAAATCTAAAAGTATTAAAATTGGGTCTTTCTTATTCATTTTTGTTTCAAAATGGAATATTTTCCTGGTAATACAAACCAGTGTAAACTTAAAAGATAGAGAATTCGGAAGTTCCCCTGTAATGTCACTTCATAAACATGTTCTGTGTTAATGTTTTGGTGTACATCCTTCTATCCTTTAAAAATTATACATATGTATGTATATATAATTATAATACTAAAAGTAATATCTTTATCGACTTGAAAGTATTTTGTGGGCCCCTTTCCATGTTAAGTCCCAAGAGTTGGCTCATCCTTTTGAGAATTTACTTAATGTTTCCATTGTCTTTGGTACTATAAACAATATTTCAATTAACATCCTTGTACATATACTTTTGTCCTTTTATTTCTTCAGATACATTCCCAGACATTAAATTGCTGAATTAAATAGTACAGAAGTTTGAAACATATTAATGGCTGGCTCTCCTGAAAGATACTTTCAGTATATATTTCTATCAAAAATACATCACTTGTATAAATTGATCTCAACCCACCTGGAGCAAGGAAGAATGAAGAACACCAAAACACAAGGTAATTATGAGCCTAAGAGACAGAAAGGACCACATAAACCAGAGGCTACATCAGCCTGAGACCAGAAGAACTAGATGATGCCTGGCCACAACCAATGACTGCCCTGACGGGAGCTCAACAGAGAAACCCTGAGGGAGCAGGAGAGCCATGGGATGCAGACCCCAAATTCTTTTAAAAAGGCCAGACCTAATGGTGAGACTGGGATTGGAGGAACCCTGGAGGCCATGGTCCCCAGACCTCCTATTAGCCCAGGACATGAACCATTCCCAAACCCAACTCTTCAGACAGGGATTGGGCTGGAATAGGGGATGGAAAATGATATTGGTGAAGAATGAGCTTCTTGGATCAAGTGGACACATGAGACTATGTTGGCATCTCCTGTCTGGAGGAGGGATGAGAGGGCAGAGGGGGCCAGAAGCTACCCGAATGAACACGAGTAGAGAGAGTGGAGGGAAGAACTGTGCTGTCTCATTGGAGGGAGAGCAATTAGGAGTGTATGGCAAGGTGTATGTAAATTTTTGTATGCGACTGACCTCATTTGTAAACTTTCACTTAAAGCACAATAAAAATTAATTAAAAAAAAATTACTCTGTTTTCTCACATCCTGCTTGCATTATGCAATTTAAAACTCTAAAAAAAAAAAAAAAATTCCAGTCTGATAGGTTGAGAGGCAATAGATTTGTATTATTTCCATTTGAATTTTTAATATTAATAAGTAAGAATACAAATTTTCATATTGTTTTTTTTTATGATGCAAGTTTCTTGTTCTTAATCTTTGCTTATTATTCTATTAAGCCCATTGCTGTTGATTTGCTTCTTACTCATAGAGACCCTATAGGACAGAGTAGAACTGCCTGGTAGTGTTTGGTGGTGTAGTGGTTGAGATTGGCTGCTAACAAAATGGTCAACAGCTGGAATCCACCAGACACTCACTGGAAACCCTATGGGGTAGTTCTACTCTGTCCTATAGGGTCACTATGGGTAGGAGTGACTCGAAGGCAATGGGTTTGGTTTTTTGGTAATGCTTGTGGAAGGAGACTGCCATAGCTTTCTCCTGCTGTGTGGTTGGTGGGTTCAAACCACCAACCTTTTGCTTAGCAGCTGAGCACTTATCCACTGCACCACCAGGGGTCCTTATTTTCCTATTAGGGTATTATATATTATGACTATCTACCACCCACCCGTTGCCATCCAGTCGATTCTGACTCATAGCGACCCTATAGGACAGAGTAGAACTGCCCCACAGAGTATCCAAGGAGCGCCTAATGGATTTGTACTGCGGACCTTTTGGTTAGCAGCCCTAGCTCTTAACCACTACACCACCAGGGTTTCCTCTGTGAAGATAATATTAAAACAATATTGAAGTATATAATATGAGGTGCTAACTGGTGATCTGCTTCTGTAAAAAATACAGCCAAGAAAACCCTATGGGGGCAGTTCTACTCTGTCACATGGGGCCCTATGAGTCGAAAATGACTTGATGATACCTAACAACAGCAACGATATTATGAATATTAATGGTTGGTCTATTGCGATGTTTTTCCATTAACTTACCTTTAATTTCATTCGTAAGGTCTTTTGCCTTATGAAAAATTTAAATTAGTATATACTTACAGCTCTTTATAGTTTGTGGATTTTTCATCACATAAGAAAGATCTATTTGCCTTTTCTGTTAAATATTAAAATAATATTCTCCTTTATTGTAACAGTTTACATTAAAAAGCATTCAAATCATCATACATCTGGATTTTGTGTGAGGCAGGGGCCTAACAATTTTTTTCACAAATATTTCAGATAAATAGGAGCAGCTGGTGGATTCCAACTGACGACCTTTTGGTCGGCAGCCATAGCTCTTAACCACTATGCCACCAGGACTGCAAATTGCATTTAGCCAGTTGTTCCAAAATTATTAATTATATTTATTCATCTTTTCTCTCACTGTTTGAAATGCCACATTTATGATATAAAAGTTTTCGTATATTTATGGATATGAATTTTATTTTGTCTTTTTAATCTTTTTGTCTATTTCCATACCAGTAACATATTGTTTTAATCACTGTGGATTTTTATACATTTTGCTGTCTATCAGGGCAAATCCCCCTCATTTTTTGGTTTAAAAAATGTCTTGGTCATCCTCATGCGCTTTATTCTTTCTCTGAAATTAATAATCAGTTTGACAAATTCCATCCCTGCCTAGTTCTTTAGGGAATTTGATGAGAAGTGCATTAAATTTGTTGATTACATTAGAGAAAATAGTCATCTTTACAACGTTGAGTCCTCCCATCTGAGATTCTGGCATCTCTTTCACTTTATTTAGAAAGTGAAATAAGGTTGTATAGCCTTCTTCACAGGGGTTGTACATAATTCTTCTTAGGTTTTTCTTCAGGAATAATGTAATTGTTATTTTAATAGGATTGTGAATAGAAGTATTCCTTTCACACATCTAAATAATTATTGCTATTTTTTAGGACTTACTGAGCTTTGTATATTAATATTGTAATTTAGTCACCTACCGTCACTCTGTTATTATTCTTAAAGGTTTTTGCTTAGTTCTATTGCCTTTTTTTTTTTGGGTAGATAATTATACCATTTGCAAATCATGGTAATTTGCTTGTTTTCTTTCCAATGTGTAGCCCTCTTTTTTTTCTTGCCTCATTATATTGACTAGAAACTTCAAAGCAATGTCAAGTAATGGAAGTGACAGCAAACATCCTTGTTTTATCTCTGACTCTAACAGAAAAGTCTCTAATTTTTTCACCATTAACAGTGATAATTTTTTTTTTTTTCTGTTCTGGATGACATTAAGGAAGTTCTCTTGTATTCATAAATAGAAATAGATAAATTATGTTTAATGTCTTTTTCTGTCTACTATAAAAATAAGTATGTGGTTTTAATTTATTGACTTAACTATATAGTGAACTATAGAGTTGAATTTCCTAAATTGACTTATCCTTGCTTTCCTGGAATGAAGCCAACTTGGTCATGCTTTATAGTATGCTTTTGATATAATGTTGAATTTGATTCGCTAATATTTTATTTAGGATTTTCGCATTATACTTCCAAATGAAATTTCTTTAGTTAGAGTGTGTGGGTGGGTGCATACCCACTTGCGGGTGTGCCAACTATTAGTTTTTAGAATTAGCTTCATAAAATTAACAGCAAAAACTTCTTATTCTCTGTAATAGTTAAATAACATAGAAGTTACCTTTTCTTTGAATTTGTCTGGGAAACCATTGGTCTAATGGTACATGGAAAGATATATCTTTGATAATATTCTCATCTATATGATTCACAGGGTTTTCATTGGCTGATTTTTAGACTTAGATCGCTGGGTCTTTCTTCCTAGCCTGTCTTAGTCTGTAAACTCCACTGAAACCTGTGCAGCATCATAGCAACACACAAGCTCCACCGACAGACAGGTGGTGGCTGTGCTTGAGGTGCAGTGGCTGAGAATCAAATCTGGTTCTTCTACAGAGAATCCTATCACGGAACCACCCCTGCCCCATTCATCATGAGGTAGGAATTATTAAGATTTGATAGATGAAGAAATGGAGGCTCAGAGATCTTACATGCCTTGTTCTTTGTCGTGCAGTTAATTAGGGGCAGAACTTGACCCATATTTTTTCCCAATACTCTGCTCTCTTTTCTAATGAATTTATTGAACATCCATAATTCTTTACTGCATATTTAATGAGTACCTAGCCAAATAATTATTAATGGCCTACTTGAAAGTTATTTTTTAAATAGGGTTAGGTTATCTTAGATCTTAATCAGAAATTACTGATCAAATTCTTTCTTTGATTTCAGCTCCTAGCACAATAATATGTTTAAACTAATTGGGGCTAGTTATGTTTTTAGAATGATTATTAAAACTGTAAGCTAAATCCTTAGAAAAATTCATACCCAGACAAAATTTTATACACAATTTTAGGGGCTTAATGAAATGTCCCAGAAGCCTGCTCATGTACCCCAGGAAAAATGTCTTGTTGTAGAAGGAAGGGATTATAATGTCTGAGCAGTTTTTTTTTTTTTTTTTTTAATGATACTGTGTTTACCTTGAAGGAACCCTGCTGGTGTAGTGGTTAAGTGCTCAGCTGTTAATGTAAAGGACAGTAGTTTGAATTCACCAGTCTCTCCACAGGACAAAAATGTGGCAGTTTACTTTTGTATAGATTACAACCTTGGAAACCCTATGGTGCCGTTCTACTCTGTCCTATAGGGTCACTATGAGCTGGAATCAACTCGAGGGCAATGGGTTTGGTTGTTTTTATGCTTAGCTTGACACTAAACAAATGGTATTTCATGGTGTGAAAGGCTCTCTCTGAATTTATGAAAAGTTATTCTTGGACTCTTGTAGTTAAAGAGAAATGTGACTTTCCAAGATTTATTTTTTATATACTCACTAATGTGCTATGTCTGTCTGAGACAGTTAATATTTATAAATTATATATATTAACACTGTATTTTTTTTGGTTTTTTATCCTTTAGTTCTTCAATGTGAATTACATGGCCTTTCCTTAAGGTTTTCTCTTCTGGAACACCAGGTCCTAGATGTTCCCATGTTGCATTACAGTTGAGTTTGATGTCATCACAGCTAGTTTACTATGACTCGATAATTTGCTAGTTTGGTATTCTAGTTAGAGAAGAACATTAGGTGGCCAAATCCTTGCACATCAATTTTTCATGGAATGCAAAAGTCTGATATTCTCTGTGCATGTACCAGATCTTGTAAAACTTACTGAGCAGGAGTTATAATGAAAACTCTCCTCAAGCTGCTTTTGGCTGCCTGTGATGAAAAAATTGTTGTTTTTAATGGGGCAGGACAGTTTGCTGATCTTTATTCTATCCATTTGTGAGGTAGTTTATTAGGCCGTAATTGAAACACCATTCTTTATTAAAATTCCTTTAACACGTTGAACTATTTCAGTGTCTACTGATGATGGTTTATTAACATAATGTAGGTAAGTTATTGGATGAATCCATTGTTTCACTATTTCTTTGATTGCCAACTAGTGCTTTTGATGGGTAATGACTATGCATAATTGATTTGCTTAAGCATTTATGAGTTCAGGCTTCTCCAGCCAGATTTGTGGCCAGTCAAATGTAGGGCGGTTGGACAAGAGTTTGACTTCACATGACATGAAGACTTGACTCACCACAGAGACTAAGAAGGCATGGACTGAATGCAGCCCCAACTTGTTTTCTTTGGACTGCATAACATTTTGAACACATTTTGAATTAGTTGTCAACATGCAAATAGTGGGCAAGTTTCCAGAAAATCCCATGTTTTTACCTGCCATTGAAAATTCAGATGATCTGGTATCAACAGGCCTAAATTGTGGAGCTAAGTATCAGCAGCAGAGTTAACCGCAGCTTCCCCTAGTTTTTTTTTTTTTCCCCTTTTTGCCTCCCTGATAGACAGACTGAATTTCAGTTCCCAAATACTATTACATTTTTATCATTATTTTTCTAATTGTAGAGAATGATTTCTTATACTTGTGTCTTTATCAAAAGAGGGAAAATAAATGATAAGCTGAGAGAGTAGCATATGGGAAAGAACATATTTCTTTCCAAAAGTGAAGGTTGTTCTGATGTGTTTAATATGCAAAATGTGTTTTCATCCAAAAAATATAACTTAAAATACCATAATATAAGCAACTATAATAAGAAATGTGACTGATATACGGAATGCTTATTTGATGAGAAAATTATAATCTGATAAAAGGGTATTTTTTTACCCGGGCTTGTTTTGAATAAAATAAAAATATGAGTTATGCTGCTTTAAATTTTTGCATTGATACCTAAATAAATTGCCTTGACCCAAATTTTTATAGATAGTGAGTTTATAAGAGTATATATTAAATACAAAAACAATTAAATGTCCTAATCAGAAACAATCATTTAAATTGACAAATTTAATTCCAACCAGAAACTTGAACTCAGTGTGGAAGAAATGGCTGAGAATCTAAAGGATAAGTTGGGGAAAGCAATTAAAATATTTGCGTCATATTGTATTGGAGCTGATGAAAACCCAAATACAACAAATATGTATTTATATTTGTTGTCAATAAGAATTTGATGAAACTGAAGAATTTTTGGACAGGAAGCCCATGAGAGGTACAACGTCAGGAAGTATACTGTCTATCGAGAAAAGCCTTGAAATGCTTAATGGAGACTCACCCAGAAACATTAGGTAGATTGCAGATGGCAGCTGCAGAGAGGTCTATGTTGACATAGACAAAAATCTTAGGTGGTGAAATTTGGAGGAACACATTGCAATTTGTCAGGAATGACTTTGTACCAGATAGTTAAAAATAAAATGAAGCATGTAACAGGTGGAATAAAAGACTCTGCAAGTTGAAAAATGCTCCTGTGGCTTGAAATGTAGATAATCCAATGCTTTGCTTGATGTACTGAAAGCTCAATTCAGTAAGTAGTCTATCATACAATGCACAGTGTCCCTGGGTGGTGCAAACAGTTAACGAGCTCCACTACTAACCAAAAAGTTGGAGGTTTGATTTCACCCACAGGCTCCTGGGGATAGATCTGCTTCCAAAAATCAACCATTCAAAACCCTATGGAGCATAGTTCTACTCTGACACACATGGGGTTGCCATGAGTTGGAATCAACTCGATGGCAACTTTTTTTTTCCTCTCTCTGGTACTATGCAGAAGTTAGATGACTTGTGTCACTTTAGTTGTATTGAAGAGATTTTATTAAAAAGAGTTGTAAGAAATTGACTATTCATGTCTTCTTGGAAAAATCCCTGCTTAACCATTTGTACCACCTAGGGGGTCCTAGGCACTTAAATAAATCCTTACGTCGGTGCTTCGATTTAGCAAATGACAAGAAGAAATCTGGCTTTGACCTCTAAATGCCTTCAAAAGAATGACTGGAAGCTGATGATCACTAACTTTCCTGAATGGGTGCTGCCTGATTACTGTATTACTATATTTGATATTCTCAAGGTTTTCACTGGCTAATTTTTTCATAAGGCCATCATTTGAACAGAACAAGGGAATACTGCGTGGTTTAAAGTTAGGAAAGGTGTGTGTCAGGGTTGTAACTGTTCACCATATTTATTCAATCTGTATGCTGAGCGAATAATCTGAGAAACTGGATTATATGAAAAAGAACGCTGCATCAGGATTGAAGGAAAACTCTTCAACAACCTGCAAGATGCAGATGACACAACCTTGCTTGTTGAAAGGGAACAGGACTTGAAGCATCTACCACTGATGAAGATCAAAGATTACAGCCTTCCATATGGATTACACCTTGACATAAAGAAAACAAAAACACTCACAACTAGACCAACAAGCAACATCATGATAAATGGAGAAAAGACTGAAGTTGTCAAGGATTTCATGTCACTTGGATCCACAATCAACACCCATAGAAGCAGCAGTCAAGAAGTCAAACGATGTATTGCATTGGGAAAATCTGTTGCAAAAGACCTCTTTAAAAGTTAAAAAGCAAAGACGTCACTTTAAAGACTAAGGTCAGCCTGACCCCAAGCCATGGTGTTTTCAATTGCCTCATATGCATGAGAAAGTTGGACAAAGAATAAGAAAGAAGGAAGAAGAATTGATGTCTTTGA
Organism: Elephas maximus indicus; assembly: GCF_024166365.1. Taxonomy (NCBI): domain Eukaryota; kingdom Metazoa; phylum Chordata; class Mammalia; order Proboscidea; family Elephantidae; genus Elephas; species Elephas maximus. Next base: position 51,806,088 of record NC_064833.1, on the reverse strand, counting down.
ACTATGGTGTTGATGAAGAATATTGAATACACCAGGGACTGCCAGAAGAACAAACAAATCTGTCTCGGAGGAAGTATAGCCAGAATGCTCCTTAGAAGCAAGGATGGCAAGACTTCAGCTCACATGCTTTGGACATGTTATCAGGAGGGATCAGTTCCTGGTGAAGGGCATCATGCTTGGTAAAGTAGAGGGCCAATGAAAAAGAGGAAGACCCTCAACGAGATGGACCGAAGCAGTGGCTGCAACAATGGGCTCAAGCATAGCAATGATTGTGAGGATGGTGCAGGACTGGGTAATATTTAGTTCTATTGTACATAGGTCACTGTGAGTTGGAACTGACTCGACAGCACCTAGCAACAATATTTGACATGATAATGGCCATTGGCTGGGTAATAGACTGTTTACTTCTTCATTCACCTTTACTCAGAATTGCTAAAATTGTTATTCTTCATTTCCAGATGCTGTACATTTTATGTAATTTGAAGCTAGACCTGAATCAAATATAAATAAATGATATATTCCCTGCTAATGTTGCCATCGAGTTGATTTCAACACATAGTGACCCTATAGGAAGAGTAGAACTGCCTCAAAGGGTTTCCAAGGCTGTAAATCTTTACAGAAGCAGACTGCCACATCTTTCTCCCAAGGAGTGGCTGGTGGGTTAGAACTACCAACATTTAGGTTAGCAGCTGAGTGCTTAACCACTGTGCCATCAGGGCTTCTTCAGTTAATATTAGCATATTTAAATATGTGTTTTAGATAAACATTTACATATAAAAGTTTATGTCCTTTGTACTATAATGACAGCATCTCCTATATTTGTCAATATTCTTTGTACTTAATTATTTAATTATTGATGTTGATTATGATTTTCTTCATTAGAATATAAACTCCACAAGGACAGGGAACTTTTTTTTTTTCCTACAGATTCACTAGTGTATCCTAAACACCCAGTAGTTGTGCCTGGCATCTAGTAGGTACTCAATAAATATCTGTTGAAATATCATCTAAAGATAACTGAAAAAATCCAGTATTTGTGTAGTATGTGTTAGGCTAGGCTCAGTTGTGCTGTTGGTAACAAATAAATCCCAAATTTTTGTGGTTTAACACAGAAAATTTATTTCTTGCTTCTGCAACAAGTCATTGGGGTTGACAGAGGACTTTGCACCTGGGTTTTGGAAGCTCGGCAATCTTTCTGCAGCACCATCTGAACTAGAAGCCTCCATTCAGACTTCATGGAAGGGGAATAGGGAGACTGGAGAATCATTCATAGGTTTTTCTCCATCATATATTTGGCCAGAAGTAGTTATATCTCTTCACCTAGGTACAAAGAGGCTAGGAAATATAGGGGAGCAAGTAAAATATTTGATGGGTGTTACTGTCTGTGTCACAACATGGTAAGTAAATCAGCAACTAGTTTTTACCTGCAGTTGCTATATGTGGCTCCTAGGACCCTTTTGGCACAAATTTCTAGATGAAAACTACTTTATCTCCTTGGTGGGCTGTAAGGCACGCTGCTAAGTCTAGTGCTGGGGACTCCTGGAAATTTACAGTTGTGTTACATCGTTTAAAGTGATAATTTGGAGTCCTCTTTAAATAATGTTTGATTGACAGTACCACATGGGCAGATGGGCTCTGACATTAGGTAGTGAGTCCTGTTGAAGGATAGAACGATAGGTTTTAAAAGTGGGTCCAGAAGTTAATTATAATGGGTGATCTCTTTTTCGAGGGAAATCCCTCTTTTTGTTCTGAAATAGGAACCTCAGAAATAGGTTTTATCAAGCTTGTTTCTAGTTTTGGATCATTTTTCTGGTTCTGCCACTGATGCTGGGGTTACCCTTCATATTGATGATGGTCTTGGGGCCCTGGTCCCTCTTTTTTCAGAGGTCATCAGATAACATCCCTGGAACTGATTGATGTCTCTTATACTGACTTATTAAGAGATTTTCCCTGAAAGGGAAGTCTGGTGCCAGCCACTAAGATAATAGCATTGTTCCTTCTTTACATGTTTATATGAAGGCATGCTAGTTACATGCCACTGAAATTGCTAAGTTCTGAGACACCTTCATGGTCTCTATTTCTGAGTGAAATCTATTGATTTGTGCAATTAGTTATTTTTAGTCTATTCTTTTCATAACGCTGTACAAACTTTACTAAATGACTCATAACCGAACTTTGCATGTAAATTAGGAACAAAATCATTCACCTAATAAATGTTTATTGACAATCAACTCTGCACAAAGTGTGAGGATAACTGATAACTGTTGGATAAACAAAGATGAATGAGACACGGTGATTACCTTTAAGATGCTGAAATGCTGGCCAGAGAGATACATGTAAATGGAGAATTCTGGCACTTGGGAGATTACTAGTGTCATTTATGGACTAAGTGAGTAAGGGGAAGGAGAGATTTTCCTCCTGTATGTTTTCCAAGAAAGATTTCTCAGAAGAGGTGACATCCAAGCTGACTTTTGAAAGTAGATACTTTCTATTTGAGGGCAGAGAAAATTCTGAGGTGGAGGGAAGCACAGTGAAGTATAAGGAGAGAAGCTTAACTAAAATAGAGAAAACATAAAAGCGTCTGTGAACCTAGGAGGAACCAGTGGACTAGAATATTGGGTTCTTGTGAGAGCGAAAAACAAAAACAAAACCCAGTGCCATCGAGTCGATTCCAACTTATAGTGATCCTATAGGATAGGGTAGAGCTGCCCCATAGGGTTTACAAGTCTTGTGGGGCAAGTGGTGTAAAATACATATAGAAATTTGTGGTTGATACAATAATGGCCTCCAAGGAATCATGCCTCTCAATAGGCCCACCTTTTATAATCCCATCTCATATTGACTAGACTTGACCATGTGATGTAAATAGAGGCTTGATAAGAGCTTGTGCATGGGGCTTGACTGATTGGAGCTGTGAATTATCATGGCTGAAGAAGTCCAGGTTACTTTCCTTGAGGATGATGCATCCCATGGAGACAGACAGAGAGAGAGAGAGAGAAAGAGAGAGTGAGAGACCACTTGGAGAGAGATCCTATGAAAAGAGAGTGATCCCATGGAAAGAAAAACCGTGTGAAGATATTAGTTATCTGGAACAAACCCATTCACAGATGACAAACCAATTGAATATAGCCACATGAGTGAATCCAGACAAGAACAGCAGAAGCACTGCCCAGCCAATCTATAGAATTATGAGAAATAATAAACATTGTAGTTTTAAACTCCCAATTTGGGTTGGTTTCTTATGGAGCAATAGAGAACACATTTATTCATTCATTCAACAAATATTTATTATCTACTATGTGTCTGACACTATGCTAGACTGACAACATATTCTGCAGAACCTTGCATTGCTTACAAAGGAATCGTCTTCTCTCTGTCCTGGCTCCAGCCATTACAAATGCTATTGCTATTTTTTTTAATTCAGGGCTTCATCATGTCTTGTTGTTGTTAGCTGCCATCAAGATGACTCCCAACTCATGGTGACCCTATACACAATGGAAGAAAATAGTGCCTTGTCCTGTGCCATCCCCATGATTGTTTGCAGATTGGACCTTTATGATCCATAGGGTTTTCACTGGCTGATTATAGGACGTAGATTGCCAAGCCTTTCTTCTTAGTCCGTCTTAGCATGAAAGCTCCAGTGAAACCTGTTCAGCATCATAGTAACATGCAAGCCTCCGGTCAAAGATGAGTGGTGACTGTGCGTGAGGTGTATTGGTTGGGAATTGAATCTGGGTCTCCTGATGGAAGGTGAGAATTGTAACACTGAACCATCATCGCATCTTATTTATTGTAATAACCTCTCAATTTTTCTCTCTCTTATTCCAGTCTTTTTATTCTAAAATACAAACCATATTATTCTCCTGTTTTAATCTCTTCAATGGGTTATCGAAACCTCCATGTCAAGTTTCAGACTCTTTGTATGCATCATCTGACATCACTTATGCCCTTTTACATAATGTTCTGTAACTTGTGGTTCCCCAAGTAAGCAATGCTTACTCAGGTATTGGAACTTTTGCACATGCTTCTATCTTGGCCTGGAAACCTTTTGGCACTTGTTTGCCTGAAAAAATCTTATACATCCTTCAAGACACAGTCAAGTGTGTGTATTTTTCTTTGATACTTCCAGATGGAATTGATCACTCCCACACCTATTTTTTTTTTTGTATATTATGCTTCTACAGTCCATTGTACATTACTCTAATATCATAGCACTTGTTGATCAACATTAATACCATCATTATGTTGATATGCTATTTTCTCTTCTAGGTTATGAATTGGGTAATGGCGTAGAGGATAGAAAATTTTGAGAAGCATGGTAGAAAAACTCCAGATTTCTCTGAAGAAGCTGTTGTTAGAAATCTGGACATTAAAGATGATTATGATGAGGGTTCAGAAGGAAACGAAGTACATGTTACTGGAAACTAGAGGAAAGGTTACCATTATGTAGTGACAGAAAACTTGGCTAAATTGTATTCTGCAGTTGTGTGAAAAACAGAATTTGTAAGTGATGAACTTTGATATTTTCCTGAAGAGATTTCTAAGCAAAGTGTTGAATGTGTGGTCTGGTTTCTCCTTGCTGCTTATAGGAATAGAGTTGGAGTTATCCAAGAAAAATTTGTGAGGAACTCTCTTGTCCAATGGTGTGACACCCCACGACATACGGGGAGACCTACAACATTTTTGAGAATGTCACATCAGCAGAAACACTGCCAGCTTGTCTTGAAAGGGGTGGAAACAGGACTAAATGAAAGAATAAATTTCTGTTGTCTTAAACCATCTAGTTTTTGGCAATTTATTATAGCAGCATTAGGATGCTAACACCAAAAAAGCCAAACCTTTTGTTGTTGAGTCAATTCTGACTCATAGTGACCCTCTAGGACAGAGTAGAGCTGTCCTGTAGGGTTTCCAAAGAGTGGCTGGTGGTTTCAAACTGCTGACTTTTTGGTTAGCAGCCAAATTCTTAATCATTGCACCACTAGGACTCCTCAGGATGCTAACACAGTATTCTATAAATGCTTCTTGAGTAAATGTTCCTTGCCATAAAGCATAAATTTCTAAATGTTTTATGGCAAAGTATTTAAGAAAATTAATTCATGCATCAGTGTGGAAGAGGAAAGAAACAAAGGCAAATTTACTATGTAGGTGACTATTTCAGTGGCTCAGCTGCTAACTGAAAGGCTGGCAGTTAGAAGACAGTGACTCCACATGAGAAAGACCTGGCAATCTGCTTCCATAAAGATTACATCCAAGAAAACACTGTTGGGCAGTTCTACTCTGTCACATGGGGTTGCTATGAGTCAGAACCGCCTCAATGGCACCCAAAAACAACAACAACTGGTGAGACAGGAAGATTGCCTGAACTGAGGCAGTGGAACTAGAGAGGAGGGGATCTACTTAAAAGATGTATCAGAGGTCGAATGGATATGATGTGATATAAACCTCTTAAATGTGGAGGAAGAGGAAGAGTGACAAAATGAAAAGGATTTGTGATGTCTAGCTAGGACAACTGGGTAGATGGTAACAATATTAATTGAAATGAAAAACACTAGAAGAGAAGCCGATTTAGTGAAGAGGAGGAGAGAGTAAGAAGGAGAAGATAATCAACATATTGCCTGTCCAGAGATAATTTTAAGAATTTGGCCTCTCACTCTGATAAATTAACTGCTAATAATGAAGGTGATTATTTTAGTAGAAGCCTCTAAATCACTGTGGCACATGAAAACACCTGTCAAGACTAGACCTGCATGGACTAGTCCTCAGGTACTCAGATTAAAGAACATGGATCTGTAAATTATATGCCGAATAATCTTTGCATTTCTCCCAGGCAGAATTTGTTAAATGGCCAAATAAACAGTTGAGTTTTATGACACAGCCTAAAATTGAAAATTACTTAAGAAAAATATATACCTACATAGAAAGGAATAGTCTCCAAAAACGATACTATAACTGAGGTAATTATTATACAGAAAAACAGTTGTCACCGATTTAATTGAGGATGATATTGGTAGCTTCTGCCACAACAATGGCATCATAGAAATGATTTTTTATTTTTGAGATTTTATTCATATGTCTTAAAATTGTGATTCTTCTTCAGGGAACATCTAGCTCAATTAGCATAACATAGTTTATAAAGAAAATGTTCTACATTCTACTTTGGTGAGTAGTGCCTGGGGTCTTAAAAGCCTGTGAGCAGCCATCTAAGACACTTCACTGGTCTCACCCCTTCGGAAGCAAGGAAGAATAAAGAAAACTAAAGACACAAGGGAAAGATTAGTCCAAAGGACTAATGGACCACAACTACCACAGCCTCCACCAGACTGAGTCCAGTACAACTAGCTGGTGCCCAGCCATCATCATGACTGCTCTAACAGGGATCAAAATAGAGGATCCCAGACAGAGCTGGAGAAAAATGTAGAACAAAATTCTAAATCACAAAAAAGGACTAGACTTACTGGCCTGACAGAGACTGGAGAAACCCTGAGATCATGGCCCCAGGACACCCTTGTAGCTCAGTAATGCAGTCACTCCTGAGGTTCACTCCTCAGCCAAACATTAAACAGACCCATAAAACAAAACAAGATTAAATGGGCACACCAGCCCAGGGGCAAGGACTAGAAGGCAGGAGGGGACAAGAAAGCTGCTAAAAGGGAACTCAACGTCAAGAAGGGATAGTGTTGACATTTCTTGAGGTTGTTAGCCAATGTCATAAAACAATATGTGTACTAACTATTTAATGAGAAGCTAGTTTGTTCTGTAAAAACATTCACCTAAAGTACAATAAAAACAAAAAAAAGGGGGGAAAAATTTAAGTACCTGAAAAAAAATTTGTGATTCTTCTTCAATCGTTTATTGTCCAACAACTATTTTCCAGCAGCTAGAAAGCTAAATTGGTGAGCTTTTCCTTTAACTAGAAGCCTTAACCTTTCTGTCAAGACTTCAGTTCTGGGTTTCTTACATTGTCAAGGTAATAGATGAAAAACTTCAAATAACATATTGGCTATGATAACACTCTTCCATCATGAGAGTTCCTCTGGGCAAGTTGGCCTTCCTTTTTTTATTTTTCGTGGAGATAAATTTGGAGAAAAATGAATTCGATTGTCTACAAATTTGTTAGAAAAGAAAGTTGAGAAATGAAGTTATCTATTGTTTCTTTAGAGAATTCCTTAATATAAAGAAAAGACAAAAACAAATCAACCAGGGATTGTGAGATATTAAAAAATAACATGAAACCAATGATTCAAAGCTTTGAGTTTTGTGATAATTAGTGCAGCAAGGAAACCCTTGTATATCTTCAAAACAGAAATTAAATTAGGGAGAAAAGGATGGATAAAAATGAAAATTGAAGAGGCTGAAGATCAAAGTATGAAAGAGTCTGGTTTTACCAGGAGTCCCAAATGTACTGCTGTATGAACACAACATGGATCAGAGATAAACTCTAACGTAGTCTGAAACATCCCAAGAACCAATAATAGATTAGTAATTGCTATTTACTATTTCTCTCTCTCTCTTTTTTTGCTTAAAATATAAAAAGCCTAGTGACATAGGAATAGATTTATTCCCCCTAGCGTAGTCATCACTCTGGACAGAGAGACAGCTCACAGCATTCTTCTGATCCCTGCAATGGGTTTACACTACAGCGCAGTCTGGAGGCCAAGCAACTTAGCTCTCAGAGGATACCAAATATCATTGCCAAAATAAAGCACTTACACAGCACCACATATAATCCTGGTGTAGCTAGAAGCCTGCGCTTTACCTAGGAGAATGCATCTGCCCCCATCCCCACTGCAGAGACGGCCCTTGGGATATTGTACACCACAATCTCCTTGTACCGTATGAGCAAGATGGAGCAGATCCTGTAACTGGAGCCTCAGCTGATGCCGTGGTAACTCGGGAACATATAACACGCACTCTCCTTGTAATTTGGGCAGCACTGTCTTGGAGGCTGCGTGATAAGTTAGGTGATAGTGAAACTGAGTCCTGTAGGCAATGCGTGTGCTGTGTCAGTTTGTTGTGAAGCTGAGTTTAGTTGCAAGGTGAGTAGCCCTACCTGTGCATTTGCGATTATGGTAAATCAGGATAGAAATCTATTCCTTACGAGGGTTTCTTTTGTTGAGGGGAGCATGTCAGTGGATGTGATAGAAGTGGACACTATATTCAGAGCATGGCAAAGAGCATATTGCCCTTAACGTAGTCAGTGCATATTGACTATGTCATTTTTGAAATATTTTTATTTGATTTAAACCACTAATATAACTTCAAGTTTTTGCTGTTTTGTTTTTGTTTTAAATTCAGTTGACTAAGTTTAAAAAGTATATGTGTTTCAGAGTAGCCCTGAGCTGATCATTTTAATAGCTGGATGATGGATTCATTTTTCTATTCTTTCTGTATTTCTGAATGTTTAAAAACTTCTATTAATATATTAAAAATAAAATTTATTTTTCAACCAGATTTTTTTTTTTCCAATAGTCAATGGTTTTATGTTGGTATAACATCTATTTGCAAATTTGAAAGTACAACTTTCATGTGTAATGAAATTTCTGGGTGAGTAAACACTTCTCATTGCATTTCCTGCCTATCTACATGTCAACACATATCACTGATTTGACCCTTTAGTTAATTCAGTCTTTAATATATTTAAGGAAGAAAGGAGATCTCATTTAAAGAATGCATGGTTCTGACCTAAATATTTAAGAGCAATTGATGGGTAAGATATATAGTCCCTGCTAAAAACTTTTGTGCATCAAAGGACATGATCGAAAAAGTGAAAAGACAGCCTACAAAAATTTGAGAAAATATTTGGTAATAGCCAGACTATATACAGAACTAAACTCAACAACAAAAAGACAAACAATACAATGAAAAAATGGGCAAAGGAATAGATATTTCTTCAAAGAAGATATACAAATATCCAACAAGCAAAAGAAAAGATGCCCAACGCCATTAATCATTAGGGAAAATGCAAATCAAAACCTCAATGAGACACCACTTCACACCTACGAGGTTGGAAAATCAGAAAAGAATAAGTGCTGGCAAGGATGTGGAGAAGTTAGAACCCTTGTGCACTGCTGTTGGGAATGTAAAATGGTGCATCCACTGTAGAAAACAGTCTGGCAGTTCCTCAAATGGATAAACATAGAGTGACCATATTGTTGTTATTGTGTGCTGTTCAGTCAATTCTGGTTCATAGCAACTCCATGTGACAGAGCGGGACTCCCCATAGGGTTTCCTAGACTGGAATCTTTACAGGAGCAGATCACCAGGCCATTGTTCTGAAGAGCCGCTGGGTGGGTTTGAACTGCTGACCTTTTAATCAAAAGCTGACTGCTTAACTGTTGTGCCATCAGGGCTCCTTAGAGTAACCATAAAAACAAAACAAACAAAACCCTTTGCCGTGGAGTCAATTCCAACTCCTAGTGATCCTATAGGAAAGAGTAGAATGGCCCCATAGGGTTTCTAAGGAGTGGCTGATGAATTTGAACTGCCGACCTTTTGGTTAGCAGCAGTAGCTCTTAACCACTGTGCCACCAGGGCTGAAATTCCAAATGAAATAAAGTAAAAATGAAATAAAAATATATGTGCATACAGAAACTAGTACATGAATGTTTATAGCAGCATTATAATAACCAAAAGTTGGAAACAATCCAAGTATCCATCAACAGATGAATGGATAAACAAAATGTGGTATATATATATATGTATATACAATGAAATTTACTCAACCATAAAAGAAATGAAATTCTAATACATGTGACAACATGGATGAGCCTTGAAAATATTATGCTAAGTGAAATAAGCCAGTCACAAAAGGACAAATGTTGTGTAATTTCACTTAAATGAAATATCTGGAAGAGGCAAATTCATAGAGACAAAAAGTAGATTACAGGTTACAAGGATTTGGGAGAAGGGAAGAATAGGGAATTATTGCTTAATAGGTACGGAATTTCTGTTCGGGGTGATGAAAAAGCTTTGGGAATAGATAGTGGTAATGGTTGTATTATGTTATGAATGTAATTAATGCCACTAAATTATTAAAATTAAACAAAGTAATGAAAGTTCGAGAAACTGTCACAGCAAAGAGGAGCCTAAGAAGACATGACAACTAAATGTAATGTGGTATCCTGGAACAAAAAGAAGAACATTGGACAAAAATTAAGGAAATCTGAATAAAGTACGGACTGTAGTAAATAATAGTGCATTGATATTGGTTCATTAATTGCAACAAATGTACCATACTAATATAATATGTTAATAATAGGGAAAACTGGATGTGGGATATATGGGAACCTTCTACTATCTTCACAATTTTCTAAAAATCTAAAAATATTGTAAAAGAAACAATTTTAAAAAAAGGGGATCTTATTACCTCACTTTTAACAAGAAGTCTAGAGTAGATCAAGAATAGGGCTTTTAAAATTTATTTTAAATTATTCTATTAAACACTCAGACTCTATCCTTCCCATCATCCACCCTCAGCTTCTTAGTTTTTACCCTCAAACACATAAAAGTCTTGCACCCTCATAATCACAGGATGGTTGCCACAGCTCCAAGCATCATCAACCAAAAAAAACCCAAACTTCTTGTTATTGAGTCAGTTCTGATTTTGACTCATAGAGACCCTATAGGATAGAGTACAACTGCCCTGTAGAGTTTTCAAGGAGCTGCTGGTGGATTCAAACAGCCAACCTTTTGGTTAGCAGCCCAGCTCTTTACCACTTGGCCACCAGGGCTCCATATACACCAAAAACACCAAACCTGCTGCCATTAAGTTGATTCCAACTCATAGTGACCCCACAGGTTTCTATGGGTTTCCAAGACTGCAAATCTCTAAGAAGCAGACTGCCGCATCTTTCTCCCATGGAGCTGCTGGTGATTTCGAACTGCCAACCTTTTGGTTAGCAGTCTATTGCTTTTACCACTCCACCATCAGGGATCCTTTTGTGTATATATATATACGTATATACACATACATACATATATATATCTACACACATATACTTATATATGTATATATACACACACAAAAGGTTCCTTGATGGGGTGTGTGTGAGTGTGTGTGTATGCATGTATGTATAAGTATAGGTACAGGTACAGGTACAGGTATAGGTATAAAAAACCAAAAAAGCCAAACCCATTGCTGTTGAGTCAATTCTGACTCATAGGAACCCTATGGGACAGAGTGGAACAGCGCCATAAAGTTTCCAAGGAGTGCCTAGTGGATTCAAACTGCTGACCTTTTGCTTAGCAGCTGTAGCACTTAACCACTGTGCCAAAAGGAATATATACTTTCAAGGAGTTTACAGCCTATTTCTGAAGACAGACATGTGCTGCAAATCAGACTGCGAAGAATATTTTGGCAAATATAGTGCTGTGAGGGTTAATTCTATCAGTCCTAGAATTAGCATGTGCCAGTTTGCTTAAATCTCTGCATGGCACAGGCCCTTAATTAGTGAGAGTATTGCTCTGTAGCTATGGATCTAAGAAGTTTTGAGGTGGTTTGTATCATCATTTATTGATAACAGTGAGATTGGTGACTTGCGCCTGGCCTCAGAGAGACCCTGGAGAGATCTGCTGTTGAGGTTGATTATGCAGCAGGAATATGTTTCTGTGACCTACAAAATACAGAAACGTCTAGCGCTGAGTCCAGCTGGTTCTGAGGTGTTCCCTGCCATGTTGGTGGTTCCTGAGTTGAAAGAGGAAGCGCATTCTGCCAGGACCCTTACGGAGAGAGGGTATTTTAGTCATTTAGTGCTGCTATAACAGAAATACCACAAGTGGATGGCTTTAACAAAGAGAAGTTTATTCTCTCACAGTCCAGTAGGCTACAAGTCCAAATTCAGGGCACCGGCTCCAGGGGAAGGCTTTACCTCTCTGTGGCTCTGGAGGAACGACTTGTCATCAGTCCTCCCTTGGTCTGGGAGCATCTCAGCACAGGAACCTCAGGTCCAAAGGACGAGCTCTGCTCCTCACACTGCTTTCTTGGCGGTATGAGATCTCCACTCTGCTTGCTTCCCTTTTCTTTTATCTTTTGTAAAAAGTCCTTTTACACTGGATCAGGGATGTGACCTGGTAAGGGTGTTACAATCTCACCCTAAATCTCTTTAACATAATATTACAATCACAAAATGGAGGAAAACCAGAGAATACTGGGAATCATGGCCTAACCAAGTTCATGCACACATCCATGACAGAGGGCAATAGGATTTTGTCCTTGGTTTCACCAGACTCCCTGCTCTGAGACACCCTTTGACTGTGATGCATGTTCTTACTTTAATACTGTTGATATATTTATCTTTTTTTTGTAATAGATTCTTGTACAACTTCCACCATTAGTGCAAAGGTCCAGTGAAGGTGGAGCTAATGGGAAAGAAAGTGATTGTGTGTGTGTATACTTTATAGATGCTTCACATACAAGGTAGGGTCTAGAGAAATAAATGTTTTTTGTCTGTTTTTTGAGGAAGATAGTGGAGATAGGAAGGCATAACAGGCCAAAGAAATAGATTGGGCAAAGGCATGGCACATTCCAGGAATAAGTCAGGGTAAACTGTCTAAGATCTTGAGTTCAAGCCTGGAGGTACAGTGCTGGGAGTCACTACCTATGGGAGTCGGTGATATTTTCCTAAGAGTATGATAGGAGATTAGAGTTGAAAACAAAGTCTCATGTATGACCTAAATTTATTCCTTAGCAGAGGAAATAGACTTTAAGAAACCAAGGAAGGAGGGAGTTCATCAAAATATTAAATATAGTAGAGAGTTCAAGAAGAATGAATACTGTGAAGAGATTTTTGAATTTTTTAAACCAGAAGTTTAAAGGTAACTGTCTAAGAGAGGTTTCAATTCAGGAAGCAGTGAGAATAAAAATTTTGTGGTAAAAGGGAAAGGGAGAAATGAAGTTAGAGCTTTAGTGTTTGACAAAATAACTGGCCTAGCCAAGCTGACAAATGAAAATAACCATCACACCATCCATCACATAAGAAATCCATAACTCTGAGACCACTATGTTGTGAGGTGTCTCAAGCTAGCCATGTGGAAATGCTGCATGGGAAGGGAGAGAGGAGAGTAGAGAAGAGGAAAGGGGAGGGGAGGGGTAGGGAAGAGAGAAGAGAAGAGCAGAAGGGAAGGGAGGGGAGGGCAGGGGGGGAGAGGAGAGTGAGAGAGAGAGAGATATAGATATCTGACCAACACTCAGATGTTCCAGGCATATCAGCTAGGGTGGCCCAATTGAGCTTTCAGCCTAGCCACCATCTGACTGTAACTACATGGCCAATTCAACAGGAAACGCCTTTCTATGCTGAGACAACTCACAGAACCATGATATTAAAAAAAAAAAGTTGTTTTAAGCCACTGAATTTATGTGTAATATGTTGAGCAACCATAGATAATCAGACAATTGCAGTAATGACAATTGAAATAATTTGTTTATGCCTAAATGATTGTTGCTTGCAATGAACTTTCGTGTTGACCAAAATGACAGACTCTACAAATTATTTTACTATTAAAGGGTTGTCAGTATTTTAAAATTTTGAAATGACATTTAATTGTGCTCTCTGCTTATTAGAATGCATTCACACAATTTGGGGTTGAAATGACCTGCTGTTTCAGTTAAAATGATTGAATAAACTTACCATGACTCTATTGTAGAACTTGGAGACTCGCTTTTATTGGGAAGGTGTAAAGCAAATTCTATGGTTGGACTTGAGGAGTATATAATTGTTGTTTTCTTTTTAATGATTTTATTTCTGTTCATATACAGGTTGTTTTAAGTAATTACATGTTGTTATTCATGTCTGATTGTGCCAGAAAAGACCAATGGAAGTATTAACATTTTTCTAATTGTATGCGTGAAGGCTGTTGATTTGTGGCTATGGTTACTATATTAAGAATGTGTCTTAACTGGATACTAACTTCTTTATCCCATGCCTCATTGATAGAACTATACCTCTGTTGAAATGGAGACCCATTCTATTGATTTTTGTCTGCCTATTCCTAGCGTTCGCAAGAACATCTCAACAGTTATGTTCTTTACTTGGAAGTATTGATTTAGTATGTTCTTACCAGTGTTTTCTTCTTTCTGCCTTACTACTTCACACTGCCATCAGAAAAGAACCACTTATGTATTCTTTTGTTACCTGTGTGCCTGATGTGTCCTGAACAGGTAAATGGAATCATTTCTTTTATGGTGGTAAGATAAATTTATTGTATGGTATTGTTTCTGGTGATTTGGTTGTTTTGTATGTACCATTTTTTATGGTATTTAAAAAAATGTATTAAATATCAACTCTAAAAAAAAATGGAAAACGTGATAAATAAGATTTTTCCTTTAAGTGATAAATGTTTCCAGTGCATACAAGCATAAAAATAATATGTAACAACAAAAAAAAAGTGTTTAACTTAAGTGGCTTGCAATAACCTCCCACATTTTTTTTTAATTGTACTTTAGATGAAGGTTTACAGAACAAACTAGCTTCTCATCAAATAGTACACATATTGTTTTATGACATTGGTTAACAACCCACAACATGTCCACACTCTCCCTTCTAGACGTTGGTTTTCCTATTACCAACTTTCCTGTCCCCTCTTGCCTTCTAGTCCTTGTCCCTGGGCAGGTGTGCCCATTTAATCTTGTTTTGTATTATGAACCTGTCTAATCTGTGGCTGAAGGGTGAACCTCAGGAGTGACTTCAATACTAAGCTAAAAACGTGTCCAGGGGCCATACTCTTGGGGTTTCTCCAGTCTCTGTCAGCCCCCAAGTCTGGTTTTTTTTTTTTTTGTGAGTTAGAATTTTGTTCTACATTTTTCTCCAGCTCTGTCTGAGAACCTACATTGTGATCCCTGCCAGAGCAGTTGGTGGTGGTAGCCTGGCACCATCTAGTTGTGCTGGACTCAGCCTGGTGGAAGCTGTAGTGTTTGTGGTCCATTAGTCATTTTGACTTTTTTTTTTCCCTTGTGTGTTTGGTTTTCTGCATTCTCCCTTGCTCCAGAAGATGTGAGACCACTGGAGTATCTTAGATGCCCCTCCTACTTTTAAATTATTCCAGACACTAGTTTAGTATGCAAACTAGAGATTATAGTCCAAGTAACAGATGCACAATGTAACTGTCAATTTGGGTAGGTTTCTGTTTACATAGTATGAACTGGATTTTATTTGTGGTCATATGTAATCAGAAACCTGAAAGATACTACATTTACTTAAAGACCTAAAGTGGTATTCTGTAGCTGAGCAAGTAACCAATCATCCAATGAGCAAGTCTCTTAAAAATTTTAAAGATTAAAAAAAAAAAGCAATTGACAGCCCTTAACTATTTTGTAGTGAGAAACACCCTTCATTTAAAACTGGAAATAGAAAGCCATGCAGGATACAGATGGATGAGCCTGGAAAGTGAACTCTGAGAGACTATTTTCAAATATATTTTTAAAACAATGGCATTGTTGTAGATCAGAGACTAAACTGGGTGTCAAATAACCTGTAGTGTATTACTGGCTTCTCTACTCATGCATCTATTTATAAAAAACCATTCACCTAGAAAGTCTTCTAAATTATTAACCTGGAATCCTCTTCATTAGATCCATCGGAGATAGATGGGATTTATTTATTTAAGTGAGGACAGTTGTAGAAAGGAGGGAAAGTCACTTTCCATAATTCCAGAATTGTAACATAACCAGGAAAAGTTAGCAAATTCTCCTGATTCAAACTCCGAGCATCAATCAATTTAGACTTAATGTTTAGGCAATATTTAATAAACACTTGGGAATCTATCAATGAAGACCCCTAGTGAATAGGGCAATCCATTTGCTTTCTAAACAATCCTTTATTGTTTGCTGTGTGATTCCAGGAAGGAGACTTTTAGAGATGGCCAAGAGTCTCCATGTTCAACTTAGGCTTATGTACATTCAATTTTCTACGGGTCTATGACCGACACTTTCCTTTATCCCCCATGCAGTTTTATTAACTCCCACTTCTGGGATTGAGAAGGCACAGGGAAGCCTCGGTCTCTCCTGCTCCTTGCTCTCATAGCCTCAGGCCTTTGTCAAAAATTATTATCCCTCTTCTAAAAGGATAAGATTTTTTCGGTGGCTTTATCTTTTTGTGTTTACTCAGATTTCCAATAAAGGGAAACATTCTCGGGTGCTATGCTCTTATGCTGCTGCCAGCAGGTAATAGGAGCCAGGAGGCTATTCCATCCTCGAGGCACTCAATGGAATGCATATCTTGTAGTTGGCTGATACCAATCGATGAAGCTTTCGTTTCAGTGTGACGCAGTTGTTTCAGAATTCATCTTGAGTTTAATGTTCCTGGAACTTTATCCAAAAAACCAAATTGCCTCTGTAGTGAATTTGAGTACTATTTGTTACAGTGTCTAAGTGCTTAGATAGGCATATTAAAAACAACAAAAAACACAAACAAACAACAACATCAACAACAAAAAGAACCAGATGGACAACTAGATTGTTTTGGAAAATTGATTGGGAAAAATGCCTAGCTCTATTTCTACGTATTTGTTTAATGTAGTTGTCTTGTTTTGAGAGAGTTATATTTTCTCAGGCTCAAACAAACAATCAGCAAAAAAAACCCTGAAGTATTTAATGGACTACAAACAACCTTAAGGTAGACATCAATGTTTCTGGTCAAGGACAACTCTAACTGATATAGAAATTGCATTTTGGATCTTCGCGTGTGTCATTGCGAGTAAGCAATATGAAAAAAATGAAACAGAAAATAAAAATCTTGATTGCAACATTTTAGAGTACTGATGAAAAATTCCTTAGCTTACATTATTGAAAAGAGTTAAAATTTATTTAAAGAGTTTGGTCAGCCATTTCCATCTACCTTTATATATATTTTTTTATATTTAAAATATCTCAAAAGGTAGCTTGTAGTTTTGATATAGTCAGTGTAGACATCTAATCTCAGTGAGAAGGGACAAATTAAATAGCTTCCTTTTATGGTTTGTGCCCTGGTTCCTAAACTTTTGGCAGTTATATGACTCTGAGTAGCCCACAGGTCAGACTTTTAACAACTGAATTATTTACTCCAAATGACTGGCTAGAGTTGCTCATGGATTTTTCTCTCATTAGCGCCCGGTATTTGTGTCCTTGAAGAGAATCTTAAGAGCGAGGAGAACAAAGAAAGGACAGGTGTCTTGAAGTGGACACTTGCTTTCTGTAATAGACTCTTTCTTAGTTTACTTTCTAAATGTGGATTGATTAGCAATACCTGCCCCCATCCCCCCACCTCCAAAACAAAACAAAACAACAACAACAACAACAAAAAAAAACCCCAAGCCTGTTGCCCTCAAGTCAATTCTGACTTATAGTAACCCTATTGTAGAACTGCCCCATAGGGTTTCCAAAGAGTGGCTGGTGGATTCAAACTGCTGACCAGGGCTCCTTTCATGATGGCCAGGGTGGTAAAAAATGTATGCTGTAGAGTTGCCAGTGCAAAGGACTGTGATGTTATCCTTCTTAAAACAGCACTTTTGTCCTCTTCTCTTTTTTTTCACAGCTTCGGTGCCCTTTAGTGGCTTGTGGATGAAATGAAAATTTTGTAACCTGACATTGAGATAATGTGTTATAAATGAGTATATATAGCTTGGAAGTTTTCTTTGGTTTGACCTGGGGCAGTTGCTTAACTCTCAATATCTCATTTTGCTCATCATTAAATTGGAAATTTTACCACTGTCATGAATTGAACTGTGTCCCACACAGATATATATCAACTTGGTTAGGCCATGAGTCCCAGTATTGTGTGGTTATCTTCCATTTCGTGATTGGTCTAATTTTCCTATGTGTTGTAAATCCTAATCTCTGCCTGTGGTTAATGAGGCAAGATTAGATTATGTTAAAGAGGATTAGGGTGGAATGTAACTTCCTTACTAAGGTCACATCCCTGATCCTATGTAAAAGGGAGTTTCCCTGGGTGTGGCCTGCATCACCTTTTATCTTACAAGAGATAAAAGGAAAGGGAAGCCAGCACAATACCACAATACCACAAGTGGATGGCTTCAACAAAGAGAAATTTATTTTCTCACAGTCTAGTAGGCTAGAAGTCCAAATTCAGGGCATTAGCTCCAGGGAAAGGCTTTATCTCTCTGTTGGCTCCAGAGGACACTCTTGTCATTAGTCTTCCCCTGGACTAGGAGCTTCTCCACATGGGAAAGCCAGGTCCAAAGGATGTGCTCTGCTCCCGGCACTGCTTTCTTGCTGGTATGAGGTCCCCACTCTCTGCTTGCTTCCCTTTCCTTTTATCTCTTGTAAGATAAAAAGTGATGCAGACCACATCTCAGGGAAACTCCCTTTACATTGGATCATGGATGTGACCTGAACAAAGTTGTTACTTCCCACCCTAATCTTCCTTAATTGCAGGCAGAGATTATGATTTATAACACATAGGGAAAATAAAAAAATGGAGGACAACCACACAATACTGGGAATCATGGCCTAAACAAGTTGACTCGTATTTTTGGGGGACACAATTCAATTCATGACAATGGGAAAAGAGAGCAGGAAAGGTCTTATTTGCTGGTATTATTGTAAAATGGTTTTCCATATCCCACCAGCAGGATATTTTTCCTGACTCTCTCTTTTGTGCTTTTTAAAGGGCTTTCACTGAGAACATTTGAGTTCATTTTCAGTGATGGGAGCAATATATTTTCCATCAGCCACTCTTGGTTTTCTTTGCCCTGAAAAATTCAGGAATATAGGCTGAACTCAATGAAGGGGCTACTTCTTGCTTTCTCTGCTGTCCAAGCAGGGAGGGAGCCCATCTCTGCCTTTTAGAATTTCCAGGCAGGAGTCAAACGCCAGTCTACCCCACCTCCTGCAGACCCATACAATGCGCTCTCTGCGTACAACATGCTCTCTGAGTGCGTCCGTTGGAGCTCTTCTCAGTAAGCCTACAGTGAGGGGTCTGCACCCCCACACTCAACATACCAACAGCTGTCTAAAATTATCCTCTACACAAATACTCTCCACATCTCCACTCTCTGGACCCTGTTATGTCCTCTTTGTGGCTAAGGGGCCTTTAGAATTAAGAAGCAAGTTCTTGATGATTTTCTTGAAAATTTACATTTTGGCTGGATACCTTGTTTTAGATTTCTTTTTTATAGTATTTTGATGTCTCAGTGAAAACATTCAGTGTTGTTATTCCATACCTACCATTTACTACTCTTTAAATCTTCCACTTCAGTCAGTTTACTGTTTTTTCCTTAACTATGCCTTGTGATTTCCTTCTCCCTATCTTCGCTTAGACTCATTCCTCTGCCCTACTTCTCTGAATGTTTTCTATTTCTGCCTTGTTTCCTGCCCTCAAATTATTACCTTTCTTTGTCCAACCCATATTTTCTTGGGTAACTAATTTTAGAAAACTATGCTGGAGGGTTATACTTTGTAGATAACATTTGCATTTTAACCCAAAAATAGTGAATAATGTGGGAATTACAGGTGCCTTGAAAGAAACAGTGGAAGACATTTCAAACTCTTCAAACCACAATAGTAGTCAGCTGCCTCCTCAGCTTATGCCAAAGGCTGGCTTTGCCAATTTCCCACCTACGTGGGCCTGTGTCAAGAATAACTGTTCCTCCTCTGTAACCCTAGATATAATACCTCCAGAAGAACCTTGGTTAAGAGAAATGCTAGTTGGTCCTCTATATTAGTTGTTACATTTGTTGAAATTACCCCCATCTATCTGAATGTCACAATTTTTTTTGATCTGAATGTCATAATTTTACAGTTTAAATTGGGTCCAATGTTGAACAATATATGATCTATTGTTTGAGGAATGAGAGACAGAATTCAACCAATTAACCAAGTCTCCTTTTTTATTATCAAACAATAATTGTAAAAAGGAAACAGAATGAATGACAATTATGTACCTTTTAGCAAGAAAGTAAGAGAAAGAAAACTATGTATCTATGTTGTGATAGTAAGAAAAGAGGGCTGCAATAAGTTGAAGTCAAAACATTTCTTTAATTTTGAAATAATTTGGTTAAAAAAAGATTTCATTTAAATTGATTTTTGTTGATATGTTATAAACAAAGAATCAAAGAACAGAGCTGATGCATAATAATTTTTCAGACTCTTCTGATGAAATATATTCAGACTCTTGAACATAAGTATAATTGTTCTTTATATACAAGGTTTGCACTTATTTTTTAAGGTATAGTTGGGTAGATGCAGAATCACTGAGAAATTAAATTCTACACTGGCTTTAGTACATTTTTAGAAATTCAACATTTGTGTATAGTCTGAATTTCAGTAATGTTGAAGAATTCAAGTTTATCAAATGAGTTTAGTAGAATTTGAATTATTTCTACTTAATAACAAATATTTTTGGAAAGTTATTACTGGTGTCTTGGACTAAAAAAAAGGAAAGAAAGGTAATTAATATTTATCAAATGCTTACTGTGAGATAGCCACTTTTCAGTTTCTATTTCCCTTGGCTTTCATTTCCCCCCCATTTTTTTTTTTTTTGGTGACAAGATTCTCCCCTCCCCCAAGACTTCTTGATTGAATCCTAGTGGATGAGGTTAATCTGTTTCGTAATTGTCATATTTTATACAAATAATGTTTGCCTTCTATATTTGTTTGCCAACAATGTCCTCCCCCAAGAGGTATTTTTGTGAGCACGCTATGCTGATTTTTTTACAAAAAAAAAAAAAATTTTTTTTTTTTTGTAAGCAACATGTAAATAAAAATTGGCATAGCAGTGCTTATGAAAATACTTCAAGGGGGCAGAGAGTGGTTGGCAAACAAACCTAAAAGGTGTGCATTATTTACATAAAAATATGGTAAAAACTTATGTTGTTCCAAAATGTAATACTACAAACTAAGCACTAGCTACTGTCCAGAGCAAGAAAAAACAGCCCAGGCTTAAAATTAATTATTGTTATGTTAGCAAATTTATTGATAAAGATATTAATTTTAAATCTGAAAATGGGTCTGGATCACTGATATAAAATTTACAACAAATTTCAAGCACAGATATAAAATTAAAAAATTGTACATTTCAATTTACTTAGCTCAGATAGCAATAATTTGGGAATGGCAAAAAATACAAACACAATATATAATATTCTGTTTTTAGAAAAGGAAAATAAAAAAGAAAAGGAACAAGACCAGAATAAATTCCAGTGTATATCCACTGTATATCCACTGGTACGATGAGTTAACTAAAGAAGGCTGTAAAAGTTACTGGTAAGTCACTCAGTCATAGACTTGAGGAGAGAAAGGGCTTTCAAGAGGTCAGATAATCTAGCTCTTTGCCCTACAGAAATGGGATATCTCAGCCTCTTTCTTGGAAATCTGGACCTCTTGGTACTCTTAAAGACTTACAAATGGGTTATCCTGTTTTTCAGGTCTACAACAATTTATTTAGTGCTTACTATGTGGCAAAGACTAAAATAGAAGGGGATCAAAGAAGCTATTTAAATATACTTCCTTACCTGAAAGCATTTACAATCTAGTGTGAAGACAAACATACAGACAGATAATCACAGTTCCACGATACTAATAGATAGGTCAAGTTTTGCAATAAGTCTTGAGATAAAGAGAGTTTTTTCTTTTAGTGTGACTTTTTATTCTGAGTTCTAGGTAAAAAAGTGAAAAAATTGTATCAAGTGGCAAGAAGGGAGAGAAGGTAGTACATGTGACTGATATGTCCAGAAAATGTCCATTTGGACATTTAAAAAAAGTTTTTAAAGAAACAAAACAAAATACAAAAAGATGGACCTAAATGGAGAGGGAAGTCACAAAGCAAAGGTAATTAGGTTAGAGAATAGCTAACCAGAGAAGAATAAAGAGGGTTCATTTCTTCTTACTGTTTTGTTTCTGTTTTTTTGGTATTCTTTATTCAAGTATAACATAAATACAGAAAAGTACTCAAATCAGATTGCCTTAGTTACCTAGTGCTGCCATAACAAAAAAAGACAGCAGATTGATGGCTTTAAAGAACAGAAATTTATTTTCCTACAATCTTGGAGGCTGTTAAGTCCAAGTCGGGGTATCGGCTACAGGGGAGAGTCCTTCCTTGTTGGTAGCCCTGGGAGTTCCTTGGTGTTCCTTGGCTGCTTGTGGATGTATATTTCCAATCAGGGTCATATTTATATGTACCCAATCCCATTGTTGTCGACTCAATTCCAACTTATAGTGACACTATAGGACAGAGTAGAACTGCTCCATAGGGTTTCCAGACCTGTAAATCTTTTTTTCTTCCAATGCTAATGAATTTAACAAGTGTTCATCACTATTCCAGGGTTTTTTTTTTTTTTTAATCTGGCCCATTATCTCTCTCTCTCTCTCTCTTTTTTTAATTTTATTGTTTTAGGTGAAAGTTTACAGCGCAAATTAGTTTCTCATACAAAAATTTATACACAAATTGTTTTGTGACATTGGTAGCAACCCCTGCAATGTGTCAGCACTTTCCCCTTTCCCTTTCCACCCCAAATTCTTCATGTTCTTTTGTCCAGTTTTCCCATCCCTTTCTGCCTTCTCTCTTTGCTTTTGGGCAGGTGTTGCCCCTTTGGTCTCGTATCTTGATTGAACTAAGAAGCACATTTCTCACATGTGTTATTGCTTGTTTTATGTTGTTGTTGTTGTTAGGTGCCGTCAAGACGGTTCCGACTCATAGCGATCCTATGCACAACAGAATGAAACACTGCGAAGTCCTGCACCATCCTTATAATCGTTGCTATACTTGAGCTCATTGTTGCAGCCACTGTGTCAATCCACCTCGTTGAGGGTCTTCCTCTTTTCCGCTGACCCTGTACTCTGCCAAGCCTGATGTCCTTCTCCAGGGACTGATCCCTCCTGACGTGTCCAAAGTATGTAAGACGCAGTCTCGCCATCCTTGCCTCTAAGGAGCATTCTGGCCGCACTTCTTTCAAGACAGATTTGTTCGTTCTTTTGGCAGTCCATGGTATATTCAATATTCTTTGCCAACGCCACACTTCAAAGGCATCAACTCTTCTTTGGTCTTCCTTATTCATCGCCCAGCTTTCACATGCATATGATGCGATTGAAAATACCATGGCTTGGGTCAGGGTGACATCTTTGCTCTTCAACATTTTGAAGAGGTCCTTTGCAGCAGATTTGCCCAATACAATGTGTCTTTTGATTTCTTGACCCCTGCTTCCATGGCTGTTGATTGTGGATCCAAGTAAAATGAAATCCTTGACCACTTCAATCTTTTCTCCATTTATCATGATGTTGCTCATTGGTCCAGTTGTGAGGATTTTTGTTTGCTTTATGTTGAGGTGTAATCCATACTGAAGGCTGTGGTCTTTGATCTTCATTAGTAAGTGCTTCAAGTCCTCTTCACTTTCAGCAAGGAAGGTTGTGTCATCTGCATAACGCGGGTTGTTAATGAGTCTTCCTCCAATCCTGATGCCCCATTCTTCTTCATATAGTCCATCTTCTCGTATTATTTGCTCAGCATACAAATTAAATAGGTATGGTGAAAGAGTACAACCCAGATGCACACTTTTCCTGACTTTAAACCAATCAGTATCCCCTTGTTCTGTCCGAACAACTGCCTCTTGATTTATGTAAAGGTTCCTCATGAACACAATTAAGTGTTCTGGAATTCCCATTCTTCGTAGTGTTATCCATAGTTTGTTATGATCCACACAGTCGAATGCCTTTGCATAGTCAATAAAACACAGGCAAACATCCTTCTGGTATTTTCTGCTTTCAGCCAGAATCCATCTGACATCAGCAATGATATCCCTGGTTCCATGTCCTCTTCTGAAACCAGCCTGAATTTCTGGCAGTTCCCTGTTGATATACCGCTACGGCCATTTTTGAATGATCTTCAGCAAAATTTTGCTTGTGTATGAAATTAATGATATTGTTCTATAATTTCCACATTCGGTTGGATCACCTTTCTTGGGAATAGGCATAAATATGGATCTCTTCCAGTCGGTTGTTCAGGAAGCTGTCTTCCATATTTCTTGGCATAGACAAGTGAGCACCTCCAGTGCTGCATCTGTTTGTTGAAATATCTCAATTGATTTTCCATCAATTCCTGGAGCCTTGTTTTTCACCAATGCCTTCAGAGCAGCTTGGACTTCTTCCTTCAGTACCATCGGTTCCTGATCATATGCCACCTCTTGAAATGGTTGAATATCGACTAATTCTTTTTGGTATAATGACTCTGTGTATTCCTTCCATCTTCTTTTGATGCTTCCTGTGTCGTTTAATATTTTCCCCATGGAATCCTTCACTATTGCAACTCGAGGCTTGAATTTTTTCTTCAGTTCTTTCGGCTTGAGAAACACCAAGCGTGTTCTTCCCTTTTGGTTTTCCATCTCCAGCTCTTTGAACGTGTCATTATAATACTTTACTTTGTCTTCTCTAGAGGCCCTTTGAAATCTTCTGTTCAGTTCTTTTACTTCATCAATTCTTCCTTTTGCTTTAGCTGCCTGACACCCAAGAGCAAGTTTCAGAGTCTTCTCTGACATTCATCTTGGTCTTTTCTTTCTTTCCTGTCTTTTCAATGACCTCTTGCTTTCTTCATGGATGATGTCCTTGATATCATTCCACAACTCGTCTGGTCTTCAGTCACTAGTGTTCAATGCATCAAATCTGTTCTTGAGATGGTCTCTAAATTCAGGTGGGATATACTCAAGGTCATATTTTGGCTCTCGTGGACTTGCTCTGATTTTCTTCAGTTTCAGGTTGAACTTGCATATGAGCAATTGATGGTCTGTTCCACAGTCGGCCCCTGGTCTTGTTCTGACTGATGATATTGAGCTTTTCCATAGTCTCTTTCCACAGATGTAGTCAATTTGATTTCTGTGTGTTCCTTCTGGTGAGGTCCATGTGTATAGTAGCCGTTTATGTTGGTGAAAGAAGGTATTTGCAATGAAGAAGTCGTTGGTCTTGCAAAATTCTATCATTTGATCTCCAGCATTGTTTCTATCACCAAGGCCATATTTTCCAACTACTGATCCTTCTTCTTTGTTTCCAACTTTTGCATTCCAATCGCCAGTAATTATCAATGCATCTTGATTACATGTTCTATCAATTTCAGACTGCAGCAGCTAATAAAAATCTTCTATTTTTTCATCTTTGGCCCTAGTGGTTGGTGCGTAAATTTGAGTAACAGTCATATTAACGGGTCTTCCTTGTAGGCGTACGGATATTATCCTATCACTGATAGCGTTGTACTTCAGGACAGATCTTGAAACGTTCTTTTTCACGATGAATGCAACACCATTCCTCTTTGAGTTGTCATTCCAAGCATAGTATACTATATGATTGTCCAATTCAAAATGGCCAATACCAGTCCATTATAGCTCACTAATGCCTAGGATATTGATGTTTATGCTTCCATTTCATTTTTGAAGATTACCAATTTTCCTAGATTCATACTTCGTACATTTCAGGTTCTGATTATTAATCAATGTTTGCAGCTGTTTCTTCTCATTTTGAGTCATGCCACATCAGCAAATGAAGGTCCTGAAAGCTTTACTCCATCCACATCATTTAGGTTGACTCTACTCTGAGGAGGCAGCTCTTCCCCAGTCATCTTTTGAGTGCCTTACAATCTGGGGGGCTCATCTTCTAGCAGTATATCAGACAATGTTCCACTGCTATTCATAAGGTTTTCACTGGCTAATGCTTTTCAGAAGTAGACTGCCAGGTCCTTCTTCCTGGTCTGTCTTAGTCTGGAAGCTCAAGTGAAACCTGTCCTCCATGGGTGACCCTGCTGGTATCTGAATACCGGTGGCATAGCTTCCAGCATCGCAGCAGCACACAAGCCCCCACAGTACGACAAACTGACAGACATGTAGGGAGGTTGTTTTATAGGCCTGTCTAGTCTTTGTCTGAAAAGTAGGCTATAGGAGTGGCTTTAGTTCTGACTTAGAGGGCTGTCTGGGGGCCGTAGTCTTGGGGGTTCCTTCAGTCTCTGTCAGACTAGTAAATCTGGTCTTTTTTTTTTTTGTGTGAATTTGAATTTATTCTACTTTTTTCTCCCACTCTGGGACCCTCTATTGTGATCTTTCTCAGAACCATCCATGGCGGTAACTGGAACCATCTATTTCTTCTGGGCTCTGGCTGGTGGAGGTTGTAGTTCATGTGGTCCATCAGTCTTTTGGACTAGTATTTTCCTTGTGTCCTTGGTTTTCTTCATTCTCCTTTGCTCCGAACATGACAGGATCAATAGATGTATTTTAGATGCCCACTTGCAAGCTTTTAAGACCCCAGATGCCACTCACCAAGGTAGGATGTCGAACATTTTCTTTATGAACTATGTTATGTCATTTGACCTAGATGTCCAAGGAAATCATGGTCCCCAGCCCTCAGCCCCAGTAACTCGGTCCCTCAAGGTGTTTGGATGTATCTAGGAATCTTCTATGGCTTTGCCGAAGCTGCAAATCTTTGTGGAAGCGGACTGCTACATCTTTCTGCCATGGAGTAGCCGGCGGGTTCCAACTGTTGACCTTTTGGTTAGCTGCCAACCACTTTAACTACTGTGCCTCCAGGGCTCCTATTTATAGGTACAGTGGTTAGGAATTCAATATAACTTTTTTCATCCACATCACAGATCGATGAACTTTTACAAGTAAATATACCCTGAAACCATCCTCTTGAATAAGATAAAGAACATTCCCAGCACTCTAGCAGCTCTCTCTTTTTTTTTTTTTTTTTAAACTCTGAGTCTTTACACAGCCAGAGCCCTGGTAGAGCAGTGGTTAAGTGTTCATCTGCTAACCAAAATGTTGGCAGTTCAAATCCATCACTTGCTTCTTGGAAATCCTATGGGGCAGTTCTACTTTGTCCCGTAGCATTGCTATGAGCTGGAATTGACTTATAGCAATGTGTTGGGTTTTTGGGTTTTTTTTTGATCTTCACCCAAAGAGCCCTGGTGGCAAACGGCTAAGCACTTGGCTGCTAACCAAAAAGTTGATGATTTGTACTCACCCAGCGGCTCTGCAAGAGGAAGATTTGGCAATCTGTTCCCAGAAAGATTACAGCCTGAAAAACCCTGTGGTGCAGTTCTACCCTGTCGTATGGGGTCACTATGACTCAGAATCCACTCAACAGCACCTAACAAGTCTTTATGCACCATCAAATATAACCACTGTATTAATTTCTGTCCCTATCAGTTGGAATTGACTTGCAAGGGCAACTGACAACAACCACATCTTTAAAGATTAGTTTTGCCTGTTTTTGAACTTTCCATAAATATGGTTGTTGTTAGGTTCTGTCGAGTCAGTTCCGACTCATACCGATCCTATGTACCACAGAACAAAACACTGGCTGGGCCTGCACCATCCTTACGATCCTTGTTATGTTTGAGCCCGTTGGTGCAGCCACTGTGTCAATCCATCTCATTGATGGTCTTCCTCTTTTCCGCTGACCCTGTACTTTACCAAGCATGATAAATAGATTCATGTGTTCTTTTGTGTCTGGCCTCTTTCATTTCACATTGTGTCTGTGAGATTAATCCATATTGTGGGTAACAGTTTATTTGCTTTTATTGCTGTGAAGTAGTTCATTGTGTGACTATATCACATATTATTTTTCCATGCTACATTTAGTTTGTTGCTACCTTTTGGCTATTACAAACAATGTTTCTATGAGCATTCTTGTATATCCTTGGGGGCACGCATGTAAGCATTTGTTTTAGCTTTATATCTAGGAATGGAATAATGGTTCGTAGATATGGCTTTAGAAGATACTTTCAGTAAATTTTCTAAAGTGTTTGTAAAATTTACAATTCTTGCTAAAACTCAGTATCGTCAGTCCTTTTCATTTTAGCCATTCTGTGGGTATGTCATGTTCCCTGGTGTTAATTTGCACTTCCCTGATAAGTAATCAAGTTGAGGGTCTTTCCATATGCATACTGGCAGTTCACGTGTCCTCTTTTGTGAAGAGCTTGCTCAAGGCTTTTGTTCATTTTAATAGAGCTGTCTGTCTTTTCTCATTGATTTTCTGGTATTGGTTATAAATCCTGTGCCATGTATATTTATTTTAAATACCTTCTCCAACACCACTCTATATCTTGTGATTTTACTTTCTAAATTGTTTTTTTATGAAAAGAAAATAAGACCTTTAATGTAGTTTAATTTGTCAAGCTTTGGAATTACAAATAAGAAATTGCTTAGAATTGCACTGAATCTAGAGACTGAATTGAGGAGAATTGACAACTTTACAATATTGAGTCTTCCAGTCCATGGATATGGTACTTCTCCCCACTTATTTATTTAAATTAAAAAAAATTTTTTTTTAAGTTATTGTACTTTAGATGAAGGTTTACAGAACAAACTAAATTGTCATTAAACAATTAATATTCATATTGTTTTGTGACATTGGTTTCCAACCCCAGGACATGTCAACACTCTCCCCTTCTTGACTTTGGGTTCCCCATTTTCGGCTTTCCTGTTCTTCTCTTGCCTTCCTGTCCTTGCCCCTGGTCTGGTGTGCCCATTTAGTTTTGTTTTGTTTTATGGGGCTGTTTAATCTTTGGCTGAAGGGTGAACCTCAGGAGTGACTTCACTACTGAGCTAAAAGCATGTCCATGGGCCATACTCTCAGGGTTTCTCCAGTCTCTGTCAGACCAGTAAGTCTGTTTTTGTGTGTGTGTGTGTGTGTGTGTTAGAATCTTGTTCTACATTTTTCTCCAGCTCTGTCCAAGACCCTCTATTGTGATCCCTGTCAGAGCAGTCAGTGATGGTAGCTGGGCGCCACCATCTAGTTGTGCTGGACTCAGTCTGGTGGAGGCTGTGGTAGTTGTGGTCCATTATAAATGGTATTTAAGAAAATTAGTTTTCAACAGCTTATTGCTGGTATATAGAAGTGCAATTTATTTTTGCACATTGAACATGTGTCTGGAGACCTTGTTAAATTCACTTAGTTTTAATAGTTTGTCAGTAGATTTTATTGTCTCTTCTAGATACATAATTGTATCCTTGGTAAATATTGAAAATTTTATTTATTTTCCATTTTAAAATATTGTATTACCCTTTTTTTTCGATTTGTTACTCTGACTACTAGGTCCCCTAGTGCAAAGTTAAATAGAAGTGGTGATAGCAGCCATCTTTCCTTGTTCTAATCTCAGCGAGAAATCTTTCACTATTTCATAATTGTTTGATATATGCTGTTTTTATTTTTTCAATGGTACCTTTTGTCAGAGTTTAGACATTACATTCTACTTCTCCTTTGCTTAGAGTTTTAAACATGAATGAATGTTGCATTTTGTTAAACTTTATCTGCATCTATGAGTTAATCATAAGATTTTTCTGTTTTGTTAATATTATGGATAACATTGATTGATTTTGAATATTAAGCCAACTTTGCTTTCCTCAAATAAATCCAACTTAGCTGTGACATATTATCCTGTATATATATGTGTGTGTGTGTGTGTGTATTTATATATATATAATTAGAATCAATTTCCTAACACTGTAAATTTTTTGGTGTTTATATTAATGACAGTTATATGCCTGTAATTTTTCTGTCTTAAAACATCCTTATCATGTTATGGCATCAGGTTTATGCTTGCCTTTTAAAACAAGTTGAAAAGTGTTCCTTGTTTTTCTAGTTCCTGGAGCCAATTTGTGTAGGACACATATATATATGTATATATATATTTTTCTTAACTATTTGAAAGGATTCATTAGTGAAGGCATCAGGCCTAAAATTTTCTTTTGAAGAAGGTTTTTATTTATCAATACGACTTGTTCAACAATTCTCTATTTAATATTGAGTCAGTTGTATTTTTAAAGAATTTGTCCTTTCATTTAAATTAAAAAAATTAGCATAAAGCTGTTTGAATTCAATGAAAATTTCTGTTTTGAAAGAAATGCTTGAGCATTTTGATCAAGAGAAAGTGGACAAAAATTGTTCTGAGAATTTTATGATAAATTCACAGAATATGTCAAAACTAATGACATTTTTTTCTCCTCTCTGTGAAACAAGGTAGTATGAATAAAAACAATATTTACTGGTTAAAGTGTGTTTAACAGTCTAATTTTTGCTGCATAAGGAGCCACACAAAAATTTAATGGCTCAAAATAGAGACCATTTATTTAGTTCTCAATTCTGGGAACTGAATAGGAAATTTGGCCTGGATTGAGCTAGGCCTTGCTGTTCTGACCTTGACTCACCCTGGTTAGCTTCACTTATAGCCTGTGGCAGTTGGTGAGTTAGTTGGCCAGGCCTTAGGGGTGGCTGGGATGGTTGCTGGTATTTTTCATCAGAACACATGTAATCTCTGTGGCTTCTCATCCTCCTGCAGGCCTGCCTGGGCTTGAGGTCGTGGCTATTATGGAGCTCCAAGAGAAGTAAGAGTTTAAATTCTTAATGTTCAAGGATTTTTCAACTCTCTGCTTGGATCACATTTTCTACTGTCCTGTTGCCCAACATACATCACATGGCCAAGCTCAACACCAGGTGGGAGATACTCCCAAAGGCATGGATATAGGGAGGCATGAACAAAATGGGGCCATCACAACAGTATGTTGTGTTTGTGATATATTTGCAGTTCCATCACAGTGAAAGGCTTCTTCTGGATACACGTGATATAAAACATGGTAAGGAATGACTATGGTGCTTTTCATTCAGAGAGAATTACAACTGGTAGGGGGATAATCCAAGATAACATAAATTTAGTTCAAATAATTATTCACACCATTCCTGAAGCATAAGGAGACATATTTTGGGTGTATCTGAAAGGATGCAATAATCCATGCCATCAGTAAAAAGTGAAATGAATTCAGTCTAGGTGGTGAGAGAAGCATATTTATGTCATTTGCCCAAGAACACGTTTTAATAAAGGGAAACGGGCAAACTGAGACAGTCTTTAAGGTCTGGAAAGAAAGAAGAAGTGAAATACCTTAGCAGGGAGTGTGTTTTCTGATAACAGCAGGGAAGGCTGGGAGGAGCTAGGGAGGGCTTCATGACAGAAAAGTGAAAAAGGAAGAGGAATTTAAGATGTTGTTAGTGAAACAAAAATTATCTAGAGATAATAATAACTAACATTTATTGAGAGTTAAGGGCTTTATATTCATTATTTCTTTTAATCCTCAGAACAACTCTATGTTTACACATAACTACCAGGATGGACAATATCTACAGTTGTAAATTAGCAGGGAGAGGGTAGCTGAGAAAAGGAGACAAGGAAGACTTCCCTCATAATAGGGAGTGGTGTCTAAGATCTACAAAGGAGGGAAGTGAAGAGAAAGTGGGGAGAAGGTCCGAAAGTGGAGCAGCGGATATAAGGAGGGATGTGGGCTGTGGAAAGAAAAAGTTCATTGCATCTGAAATGAACAAAATATTCAGACAAAGCAGACAGAGAGGAATTAAAGGGTTGGGGGGAGGAACAGAAGAAACTCAAAGGAAGCACTGAAGGACAATTAAATTCTCTATAAGCATAAAATATATGTAACCTCAAGTTTTATATCATCTATATCTGTATCTGTGTCTGTCTATGTCAATAACTATATCAGTCTCAGCAAGGGCCGTGCAGCACAGAGAGCTCCAAAACTGAAAAAGCAAGGTCTTCTAGCTTGCCACTCAGAGGTGAAAAACTAGAAAGATATCTGATTTTATATATCTGTTTTTCTCTCTATAGATAAATAGATAAAAGTAAATCTGTTGAATGCAAATAAATTGGGAGAAAAGGTCACGAATACTTCCTTCTGATTAAAAAACAGAGGAGAGGCACACTGGAATGGTAATCTCAGAAATACATACACACAAAATGTAGATGTTTAAATAATATGCAACACCTGCTTTAGAAAGCATACAACTGGAGTGGTGGTGGGGTTTTATTTTTTAATTTGTTTTCATTATTCCAAACCCCAGAAGGAAAACAAAAAATGAAAATACTTTAAAAAAGAATTTTTTCTGGGGGAGGGCTTGGAAGAGGAGAAGAAGCCCCAGTTGTGCAGTGGTTAAGTGCTCTGCTGCTAACCTGAAACTTTGGTGATTTGAATCCACCAGCTGCTCTGTGGGAGAAAGATGAGACAATTTGTTTCCATAAAGATTACAGCTTTGAAAAAACCAGACTTACTGGTCTGACAGAGACTGGAGAAACTCTGCGAGCATGGCCCCCAGATACCCTTATAGCTCAGTAATGAAGTGACACCTGAGGTTCACCCTTTAGCCAAAGATTAGACAGGCCCATAAAACAAAATGAGACTAAAGCCTGAGGGCAAGGACAAGAAGGCAGGAGGGGACAGAAAAGCTGATAATGGGGAACACAAGGTCAAGAAGAGGAGAATGTTGACATGTTGTGGGGTTGGCAGCCAATATCACAAGACAGTATGTATATTAATTGTTTAATGAGAAACTAGTTTGCTCTGTAAACATTCTTCTAAAATCCAAAAAAAAAAAAAAAAGATTAAGAAAAGATTATAGCTTTGGAAATCCTATGGGGCAGTTCTACGCTGTCTTATAGGGTCACTATGAGTCAGAATTGACTTGATGGCATAAGAGAAGTGTGATGTTACTTTTCTGCATAAGAGAAGTGTGATGTTGGGAGGAGATTTCCACTCTTTGCAACATGTTCAAAGCTATCAAAGAGTAGTTGTCAGCCTTGTGAAGGTGCTGGATGGATAAAGGGAGAACCTATGGCTGTTTCCTCTTCCAGACCAGCAGAATGCATAGCAGGCTGTGGGGGGCAGAAGGGTTAGGGAGCTGTGATCCAATACAGAAGCAGAGTGTTGTCTTAAGGAGGGTAGGGGAAGTCTCTAGGGAGTAAGGTAAACTGCCTTGCTGCTCAAATGTGGCCTGCAGAATAGACCCATCGGCATCATCTGGGAATTTGTTAGAAAAGTGGAGCCTCAGGCCCTACCACAGACCCAAAGAATCATAAACTCTAGAGTTGACTAGGAACCTGTGCTTTGAAAAGCACTCAGATGATTCTATTGCACACTGACTTGAGTAGTGCTGGATTATAGGACATGTGGAAGAATATAATAAAAATAAAGTGAAGCAAACAGAAGAAGAAAACAGGGTTCTTCTTTATATATGCTCACTGTTGTCAAATAGATTTCCACTCATAGTGACCCCGCAGGGTTTCCAAGGCTACAGATCTCTACGGAAGCAGACTACCACATCTTTCTCCCACAGAGCCGCCGGTCATTTCCAATGGCCAACCTTTTGGTTATTGGTCCATTACTCTAACCACTGGACCACCAGGGCCCTTTCCTTATCTATACCAAAAACCTGTTGCCTTAGAGTTGAATCTGACTCATAGCGAGCGACCCTACATGACAGGGTAGAACTGCCCCATAGGTTTCCAAGGAGCAGTTGGTAAATTTGAACAGCCAACCTTTTAGTTAGCAGCTGAGCTCTTAACTACTGTGCCACCAGGGCTCCTCCTTATATATAGGAGTTTATATATTTAAGAATAAATAATTGAGTGTTTACTGGGCCATGGTTGAACAGATTAATGACTGTCAATTTTCATCATGAAGAATCTTTCTTGTTATTCTTACCCTCCAATTAACCTATAAATCTTGTTTAGAACAGGATTTCTCAACAGCAGCGCTACTGACGTGTTAGGCTGGATAATTCTGTGTTATAGGGTGGTTAGAAGCATCTCTGGCCTCTACCCACTAGATATCAGAAATACCTCTCCCCCAAGTTGTGACAATCAAAAATGTCTACACACATTACCACCTGTGCCTGGGAGACAAAATCACTCCCAGTTGAGAACCACAGGCTTAGAGGAAAACAAAACTCAAACAAGGAACACTTATTAAATAATATTTTGTTTACTTGCTTTTATTAATTAAAACATATGCAACTAATAGTTTGCTTGACTAGTAAAGAAAGTCTGCCTTGAGCATTGAGCTCTTTTAAGACTTTTCTATATGGAATCAAAATGATAACAACAACTTAAAGATTAGATAGGAAAATTAGGGGACAATGAGTTTATGTTAATGGGGGAGGAACAACTTGGAAAAGGAGGGTGAGAATGGTTGCAGGGAACAAAGAATGTAACCAGTGTCACTCAATTGTGCATGTAGAAATTGTTCAATTAGTGTAAGTTCTGCTGTGTATATTCTCAACAACAACAAAAGTAAAATAAATTATATAAAAAAAGCTTTTTTGAGAAGGTGGGCAAGAGGTGAAAATCCTCATGCAAAAATACATATCTCTACAGAGTTTAGGATATCACTGTGTTTCACTAGGTGCTTTTTGAGTACTGGTGCCTTAGTTTAGGATCAGATTTTTAGTCATATGACATGAGGTTCTTCGAATCCAGACATTGTCTCTTATTGCTATTTGCCCGGTATTTGCTGTAAATAAATGATTTATTACATTGCAAGGAAAAAAAAATGCAACTAACAACCAGAATGTAAGGTAAGCAGGACTCCCTTATTACACACTAGTGAACTACATGTGCTTTGGAGTTAGACTAAAAAAAGTAAAAAACCTGTTGCAGTCAAGTTGATTCTGATGCATAGTGACCCTATAGGAGAGAATAGAACTGCCCCACAGGGTTTCCAAGGAGTGCCTGGTGGATTCGAAACGCTGACCTTTTGGTTAGCAGATGTAGCTCCCTGTTGCTCTTACCCACTGTACCCCCACTGTCTATTGCCGTAGAGTCGATTCTGACTCACAGTGGCCCTATAGAACAGAGAAAAACTGCCTTATAGGGTTTCCAAGGGGCACCTGGTGGATTTGAACTGCAGACCTTTTGGGTTAGCAGCCATAGCACTTAACCACCACGCACACCAGGGTTTCCACAGTTAGAGTAGCTGGGTTGAAATCCTGGCTTTCAATATGTGTGACCATGGGCAAAATTAGCAACTCTTTTTCAAAGCCTTAGTTTTATCATCTGAAAAACAAGGATAAAATATTCAAAGATTAAATGCAATGAAATATATAAAGTGCTTAGCAGGTAGTTTGACAGAGTGCTCAAGCAAATAATCTGAGAAGCTGTACTATATGAAAAAGAATGGGGCATCAGGATTGGTGGAAGACTCATTAACAACCTGTGATGCGCAGAGGACACAACCTTGCTTGCTGAAAGTGAAGAGTGCTTGAAGCACTTACTGATGAAGATCAAAGACCACGGCCTTCAGTATGGATTATACCTCAACATAAAGAAAACAAAAATCCTCACAACTGGACCAATAAGCAACATCACAGATGATAAATGGAGAAAAGACTGGAGTTGTCAAGGTTTTCATTTTACTTGGATCCACAATCAAAACCCATGGAAGCGGCAGTCAAGAAATCAAAAGACCCATTGCATTAGGCAAATCTGCTGCAAAAGACCTCTTTAAAGGGCTGAAAAGCAAAGATGTCAACTTGAAGATAAGGGTATGCCTAACCCAAGCCATGGTGTTTTTCATCACCTCATATGCATGCGAAAGCTGGATGATCAACAAGGAAGATTGAAGAAGGATTGATGCCTTTGAATTGTGGTGTTGTCAAAGAATATTGAATATACAATGTAGTACTGCCAGAAGAAGTACAACCAGAACATTCATTTGAAGCAGGGATAGGGAGACTAGTCTCACATACTTTGGACATGTTATCAGAAGGGATCAGTCCCTGAAAAAGGACATCATATTTGATAAAGTAGAGGGCTAATGAAAAAGAGGAAGACCCTCAAAATGATGGAGTGACATGGTGTCTGCAACAATGCACTCAAGCATAACGACGATTGTGAGGATGGCACATGACTGTTCCATTCTGTCGTACATGGGGTTGCTATGAGCCAGAACTGACTTGATGGCAGCTAACAACAACAACATCCATCCATCTATCTATCTATCTATCTATCTATCTATCTATCTATCTATCTATCTATCTATCTATCTATCTATCTATCTATCTATCTATCTATCTATCTATCTATCTATCTATCTATCTATCTATCTATCTATCTATCTATCTATCTATCTATCTATCTATCTATCCATCCATCCATCCATCCATCCATCCATCCATCCATCCATCCATCCATCCATCCATCCATCCATCCATCCATCCATCCATCCATCCATCCATCCATCCATCCATCCATCCATCCATCCATCCATCCATCCATCCATCCATCCATCCATCCATCCATCCATCCATCCATCCATCCATCCATCCATCCATCCATCCATCCATCCATCCATCCATCCATCCATCCATCCATCCATCCATCCATCCATCCATCCATCTATCTATCTATCTATCTATCTATCTATCTATCTATCTATCTATCTATCTATCTATCTATCTATCTATCTATCTATCTATCTATCTATCTATCTATCTATCTATCTATCTATCTATCTATCTATCTATCTATCTATCTATCTATCTATCTATCTATCTATCTATCTATCTATCTATCTATCTATCTATCTATCTATCTATCTATCTATCTATCTATCTAATCTATCTATCATCTATCTATCTATCTATCTATCTATCTATCTATCTATCTATCTATCTATCTATCTATCTATCTATCATCTATCTATCTATCTATCTATCATCTATCTATCTATCATCTATCTATCTATCTATCTATCTATCTATCTATCTATCTATCTATCTATCTATCTATCTATCTATCTATCTATCTATCTATCTATCTATCTATCTATCTATCTATCTATCTATCTATCTATCTATCTATCTATCTATCTATCTATCTATCTATCTATCTATCTATCTATCTATCTATCTATCTATCTATCTATCTATCTATCTATCATCCATCTATCATCTATCATCCATCTATCTATCTATCATCCATCTATCCATCTATCATCTATCCATCTATCCATCTATCCATCTACCCATCTATCCATCTATCCATCTATCTATCTATCATCTATCTATCTAATCTATCTATCATCTATCGATCGATCGATCGATCATTATCACTATTGGATTGATTTAATTCCAGCACAAAACAAAGTAATTAGACAATTCCATTATATCATGTAGCTTTATTATAGAAAAAAATGTAAAATTCACTGGGCTTCCTGAAATATTTGAAATAGCTAAGCACTCACATTGCTAGCATCACAGACCTCCAAGGTCTATGAACTCCACAATGGGAACACCAAACTAGATAGTGTTTAAAATCTTTTCCAAGTACAATATTTTCTGGTTTTATTTACATCTACATCCAAGGTTTCAGATTGTTTTGTTTGTTTACGAATTCCTCTAGCATTTTATAAAATCCATCAATACTCTCATTAGAAAAATGTACATATGCACATACACTTGCCATTTCTCAAGCAATATCAGGATGTTTTCAGAGCCCTTGAAATCCATTTATAAGTCTTAGGTTAAAACTCCCTGATAAACATGTCAACAGTCTGGAATTTATTTACAGCAAGGGGATTGGGGAGGTAGGGCTAACAAGATTTCTGTGAAAGGCAGAATTGAGGTTGACACTGGGGAAGTAAAAGATGCCACTCTTCTAACCCTGAAGTAGTAAGAACTGGAATGAACATTTTAGCACTAGCCCAGTGTGGCAATAAAGAAGAGTGATTGTGACAGAATCCTATTAGAGCAGCAAGAAATAGAAAACATGTCAAGAGGGACAACCAAGACAAGGGGAGCCTTGTTCTGCTGAGGACAAAACATGTCAAGAGGGACAACCAAGACAAGGGGAGCCTTGTTCTGCTGAGGACAAGTGATGATAAAAGTAGGTGATCATAGACTTGGGACAAAAAGATAAAACTTAATGTGTGTGGAGAGGAAGGGAAGGGATAAAACTGAGAATATACTGTATGAGAGGTGTTTCACAAACGTTATCTCATTGCTATGTGTTCTCATAGAGAGGCAACTGTTCTTTAACCAGCTGTTGGTGTTGATGATGAGTAGAGATGTCTATAGAGTCATTTCAAAAATAATAACAGATTCAGAAATGTGGGAAAAGTATGTGAGTTGATGTCAGGGTTTTAGTCCAAAAAGGAAGGCTTCTTAGCAGGTATCCCAACCCAAGGAGTGAACAAGAGACAGTTATTGTGGAGATGAAAACTTGCCCATAGCTGTGAATACCTATGCCAACCACTCTTATGACTTTTGAGAATTCACAGCAAACCTTGACTACTATTTTCTCTAACGCAGTAAGAAAAAGTGAGATGGTCCACAGAATGGAGCAAATGATGTTAAGCTTATTTTTTAAAAGGAAACAGGAAAAATTTAAAGCGCAGAGCTTCCACTATTAGCAACACCAATCACTAGATATGTATATACAGAAATTCTTATGTAAAGCTTAATTGAAAAGCAGAAGCCATTATACTAGATGGGCAGAACATAGCAGACTGGATCTGGAAAGGAGGACAAAAGAGCAAAAATAATGAACTGGTTAAGAATATGAGTTTGGAATCAGAAATGAATTAAAATTCTTGTTTGATGTTTACTGGTAAGACTTTTGCAAGGTACTTAATTTTTCTAAGCCTTATGTTTCTCATCTATAAAGTGGGTATAAGAATACTTATCTTCCAGGACTGTCAAGAAGTATTTATGTATAGCAAGATAAGGAGTCCCTGGGTGGCATACATGGTTAAGTGCTGGATTAATAATTGAAAGATTGGCGGTTCAAACCTACTCAGATGCTCCTTGGAAGTGAGGCCTGGTGATCTGCTTCCCAAAGTCCACAGCCTTGAAAACCTTATGGAATGAAGTTCTACTCTGAGGTCACCATGAGTTGGAATCAACTTGACAGCCACTAATAACAACAACAACCTGGAAAGATAATGTATTGAAAATACCTGGCACACAGAAAATCCTTAATATATATGGTAAGTGTTATTACTCAAAGTCTTCTATGTTCTAGGCACTCTTCATATATTTATTTGTTTAATCTTGACAACCACAATGTGAAGTAGATATGATTATATACATACATATATAATATATAATTTGATAGACTTGTTTATAATTAAAAATATGAGGATATAAAGAAACATTTGAAATGTAAAGTCACAGTAGTAATTTTACAACTTTAATGTTCCTAATAGATTACAGGAGAAATCAACTCTTTGGGGACATAGGACACAGTTTACCTGTTTTTATGATTCTCATCCCACATTACAATGTCTTCACTCTGTGTAGATTTGTGTATATGTATTGGTTGAAATGACAGCTCATAGAATCCTACATTTAAAATAGGAAAAACCTTGGAGATCGTGTAGTTCTGCTCCCCTCATACCCACAGTAGAACTTCATTCAGAAAGAATGTATTTCCAAAAAAAAAAAAGACACATAAATTAGTTGTAGAGCATAGGCTAGAACGTAGGTCATCTGATTCAATTTCTAGGGTATGTTGAAAGCATTTGCTTTGTGTGAAAGGTTTATTCATTCCTGGAGAAGGTGAGGCGGACCTTGAAGAATATATACGTATGCCTATAGAGTGAATACTTCAGATTCTCAGAACCATGTCATCACATGGTAGAAACCTGCTCTGTGGACACGTACTTGGCAGAGGGTCCGTGCTTGGCAGCTGCTGCAGTAATTGTTCATTCTAAGACTAGCTTTTAAAGATAGTTCCTTTGATGTAAATGATAAAGATAATCACTTCCTGCAATTTAAATGTGCCTGCTGTATGGGAAGGGAGAATTGGGCCTGTGCCTGGTATAAGTCTAAATTACACTGGTGCTGGAATTTCTCAGGTGGAAGATGAAGTTGAATTGTAAGCCTCTTCTAAATGTGTGTGTGTGTGTGTTGGAGTTTGGGGAGGTGTCAGGGAGGTTGTAATAAGGTGGGGTAATTTAGGATGTGGATAGGGTTTTCTCTTGGCAAAATTCCAAAAAAGGTATAATTTTATTGAGCCCTTCCGCACCCATTCCCTGTACTCTTTTTGACAATATTTCCCTTTTACTTACTTCTCCCTTTCTCTTTAGGAAATTTTTAGGAGCCAGTCATTTTCCTCAATCTTTCTTTATGCCAGCTGGACCTGGTTACCTCTCTGAAGCTGAATAGTCTTAGATTTGCATCCTGACTCAGGTTGTGAGACTATGAGAAATTCCTCCACCTCTCTAAGCTTCAGTTTTCTCAACTATTATGAAGAATACTAGTACCTGTCTCATAGCTTTGGAGGGATTAAATGAACTATTACACGTACATGTTTAGCACAGAGCCTACTAGAGCAGGCCCTTGTTAGGCTGTAATTTTATTAGCACTCTCAGGAGGGTTTACATTGAAATTTTCTGTCTTTAGTTGTGTAATGTAAGGCATTGTCCTTCATTAAGGGATTTCATGTTGTGAAAGCAGGCTGGGGAGGTTTTTTGGAAGCAAGAGTGCTTGGAATTTATTCCTGGAGAGTCCTTATTCTGCCAAATCCTGCTGTTAGCTTGTACTGGGACAACCACAAAATTGATAAGAGAATGATCATCATGAAAGTATGCATGCATTGGATACAAAATTATAGCATCTATGAAGACTGTTTCTCACCTCAGACCATTTATAATTATAGGTGTCATCTTTCCAGCTGTTGATGAATACACTGCTCTGTGGCAAAGTGTGGCTGCTATTTTAATGGTGTGTGGCAGATCTCTACCATCACAAAGAAGAAGAAACCTGTGAACTCCCAAGTTGCTGAAAATGCCACTTCCCTGTGCTTGCCAAGCACCGCCGATGCTCTCTCTATCTTATCACTTACGCTTTTATGCTGACCCAATATGATGTGTAATGATCTCTCTTACTAGTCAGACAACTCCTGGTCGTAAAGCTTATTTATTTTTCTATCCCCAGCACCGGGAATAATAAATAGCCTTGTGTTCTCAGTTAATGTTTGTTGAACTGGGTCAAAATAGTTAACCTGCTATTTGGTTAGTTTGATGGGACAGTCTCTGTATTTGTGAAAAGAATACAAAGCTGGCTGTCACCGTGAGAGATGCTGGTTATAACCTTTTTTTTTTAAATAAATATGAAAGCTTCTCATTTTTCAGGGATCCCAAAGAGGTACTGTTTAAAGCTCATTGGTGATAGTGACAGATCATGTGGCTGCAAGCCAAGCACTGCTGGGAGGACTGAGCCAGGTAAGAAGCCTGTAGTTGAAGGAATGAGACAAGTGTCATTGAAGACTGAAGTTTGTCATCAGAAGTTGAGCTTGAGAATAATTATACTTCCTTAGAAGAAAATCAAGAGCAGAAATGGGTTGATAAGGACTCATCTTACCCAATGTCTGCATCCTATCTGGTTCAGGTATATTTCTTTGAAAACGTCTGGGCCCATCCACAGACCATCAGTCACCTTAATCCGCACTGACAGCCCATCAACCAGGATGAACAAAAACATGGTATTTAGGTAGCAATTACTGTCTACCCAACATAATTATTGTCTGATCTTTGTCCTGTAATAAATCCAGACGCCAACCCAAGCCACCTTCTGTATGGAGAGAGTATGATGTGATTGTCTTCGAGTTATAGGGTAGGGTCTTGGTGCAATGGCTAAGAATATCAAATATCAGACAGACCTAGGAGAAAATTTCAGCTCTGCTTCTTCCTGGCCTTGGACCAATTACCTAATCTCTCTAAATGTTAGTATTTCTATAGAGTTGTAGTGAAGAAAAATAATTCATATAAAAGGCATAGCACAATGCCTGGCATCAGTGCTCAAATAAATTGTGGTTGTTGTTTGTTGCTGTTAAGTGCCATCAAGTTGGTTTTGACTCATAGCAACCCTATGTAAAACAGAAGGAAACACTGCCTGGTCCTGCGCCATCCCCACAATCGTTATGTTTGAGCCCATCTGTCTTAGTTGCTCTAACAGAAATACCACAAGTGGATGGCTTTAACAAAGAGAAATTTATTTCCTCACAGTACAATAGGCTAAAAGTCCAAATTCAGGGTGTCTGCTCCAGGGGAAGGTTTTCTCCCTCAGTCCACTCTGGAGGTAGGTCCTTGTCCTCAATCTTGTCCTGGTCGAGGAGCTTCTCAGGTGCAGGGACCCTGGGTCCAAAGGACTCATACTGCTCCCAGTGCTGCTTTCTTGGTGGTATGAGGTCCCCTTGTCTTTCTGCTCACTTCTCTCTTTATATCTTAAGAGATTGCCTCAAAACACAATCCAATCTTGTAGGTTGAGTCCTGCCTCACTAACACAACTGCTGCCCATCCTCCCTCATTAACATCACAGAAGCAGTATTTACAACATGTAGGAAAATCACACAATACTGGGAATCATGGCCCAGCCCAATTGATACACACATTTTTTGGGGGACATAATTCAATCCATGACACCATCATTGCAGCCACTGTGCCAATCAATCTCATAGAGGGTCTTCCTCTTTTTCACCGACCCTCTACTTTACCAAGCATAATGTCCTTCTCCAGAGACTGGTTCCTCCTGAAAACATGTCCAAAATGTGTGAGACAAAGTCTCACCATCCTTGCTTCTAAGGAGCACTCTGCTTTATTTCTTCCAAAACAGACCTGTTCATTCTACTGGCAATCCACAGTATATTCAACATTCTTCACCAACAGCACAATTCAAAGGCATCAATTCTTCTTCCGGCTTCCTTATTTATCATCCAGCTTTCACATGCATACGAGGTGATTGAAACGCCATGACTTGGGTTAGGCTTACCCTAGTCTTCAAGGTGACAGCTTTGCTTTTCAGCATTTTAAAGAGGTCTTTTGCAGCAGATTTACCCAATGCAATCAATACATTGTTTGATTTCCTGACTACTGCTTCCATGAGCATTGATTGTGGATTCAAGTAAAATGAAGTCCTTGACAAAGTCAATTTTGGCAGCTGTTGTTTTTATCAGTAGTAGCAGCAATAACACTGCAAGTAATAGTAATGATAGTGACATAAGAGCTATGGTATCATCCATCCTCAATCGGGTACATATTC
Organism: Elephas maximus indicus; assembly: GCF_024166365.1. Taxonomy (NCBI): domain Eukaryota; kingdom Metazoa; phylum Chordata; class Mammalia; order Proboscidea; family Elephantidae; genus Elephas; species Elephas maximus. The sequence goes on along the minus strand of NC_064833.1, from coordinate 51,763,307 downwards.
TCTGAGGCAGCCATCTGGGAAGGACCAAGACCCTCAATTAGGAAACCAGAACCCAGGAGACCTGGGTCTTAGGCAGGAAAAGTAACTCCTGCTTCTCTTGGGGACCTGAGCCTGGAAGTATCTGAATGAGCTTTCAGATGGGAAGGGAAACCTAGTCGGGGAGCCATATAGAAATCTGGGTCTAGAGGCAGGGCTACAGGGACTCCATCTGAAGGTATATGAACTACTGCTTGCAGATCAGATTACCAAATTATGGATCTTTTCCTTTTGTTATTCCTCCAGTCTTTTTTCAGTCTCATTAAAATTTTCACCTCAGATTTGTTGTGGCCAGGAATAAAATTGGGACTTTTTCTCTTTAAGCTTGGGCTTCATTGTGAATATCTCCACTTAAAACCCCTACTCGGACTCTTTTTCTCTCTCTCAACTGAATCAGTTACCCTGAGGCAGGGGTAATTAGCAGTAAGTCTCAAAGGGAAGGTGAACCTGGGCTAAGAGTTGGGGGCACAAGGTCTTCACAAGGAGATTCTTCTTCTGTTGACTGTCTTGACATGTTAGCAATTAATCTTATCAAGAAAGAGTGAAGGTTTTCCAACTGGCACTTAATTGTAGACTATGGTGTACTTTTCAATGCTTATTATGTTTAATGTAATCTTGTTTTTTATAGACTATAAACTCCCCGGAGGCAGTGATTTTTTTGTACTTTTTTAAAAATCCTCCATAGCATTTGATCTGTAATGAATGTTCAGTATATATATGTTTGATATTTATCTAAAATGTTGTATTAACTTGGACAACAACCCATGCCCTAAGAGCTTATCACAACTGCACTGTATATGTACTCTCTCTCTATCAGAAACCCTGGTGGCATAGTGGTTAAGACCTACTACTGGTAACCAAAATGTTGACTGTTCAAATCCACCAGGCACCCCTTGAAAACCCCATGAGGCAGTTCTACTCTGTCCTATAGGATCGCTATGAGTCAGAATCAGCTTGATGGCAGTGGGTTTTTTTTTTTTTTTTTGATTCTCTGACAGTCAGATTTTTTGGAGCTACAGATATTTTTGTTTACTATCAAAATTGGGACTAAATTTGTTTTCAACAAAACCAGGCTATGCTTTAGAGGATAATTAAGTGTCAGTGTTCTAAACTCTTCAAAAACATATAGTTGGGACTGTCTCTAGCACTCACCACTCAAATACAGCTGATACAAAACTTAGCCAAGATGTCTTGTTACACAAGAAATGGCATTTTAATTCATATCTTGAGAACTTAAGTATCTTGGAATTTGTTAGTGGCTGGATGTGGGAAATTAGAAGGGCCCTGGTGGCACAGTGGTTAGGAGCTCAGGCGGCTAACCAAAAGGTTGGCAGTTTGAATCCACCAGTTGCTGCTTAGAAACCCTATGTGGCAGTTCTACTCTGTCCCATAGGGTTGCTATGAGTCGGAATTAACTCGATGGCAATGGGTTTGGTTTTTGGTTTACATATGAGGTAAGGTAATCAGAGCAATGCATCTTAAAAACCCAGAAAATGGGGCTTATACAGTCAGTTCTCAGTTAACCACTCTAATACCTGAGAGCAGGGGCACAGAAAATACAAAACGTGATCCCAAACTTATATCCCAAAGGACAATAATGGCGATACAAGCAGCATTTCCTCCCTGTAATGTTGTAAAATAGTATTAAAATGTGCATCCATTTCCTTTAGGAAAAAATGAGATCTTGCCCCTTGTTAACGCCTGAGAGGACAATATTTCTTTTGGATAGATCAGAACCTCCTCTATGTACCTGAAGAATCTTCTGTCTACCGAGCTGGGGTATGTTTCTTTCACAGCGAGGTGGGGAGCAGCAGCTCTGACTTGGAATGCAACCAGGGGTGCAGACCCAGAGCAGCCTTGAAGCAGGTGCAAGGTGCAGACTTAGGGTGTTTAGAGATGAAGGTCAATTACCAGCCAGTTCAAACACTCATTTAAATTGGCCCCAATTCTAAAGGGTGATACAAAAGAAATTAAGGCACCCTTTAGTTGTTAAAAGGTGCCTGCATTAATATTACTTGAAAAAATGCAGCTCATTAATTCTAACTACCTGTCAGGTATTATGGGTATTTGCTTTACGTGCATTATCTCGTTTAATCCTTTCAGCCATTTTGTATTTAGTTAAGATTAAGTGAGGAAGGTCATTCATTCAGTCTGCAAGAAATCTGGGGCTTAAACTCAGGTCTGTCTGACTCTAAGCCCATGCCCTTTAGTATTCTGCTTAGAACCTCTGTTGGGGATGATGCTTTGAAAGTTCAGTGAAACAAATGTGGCCAATTTGTCACAAGTGGGGAAATTCACACACCCAACTATTCCAAAATGTATTATTGAGTATTGTTGGAGTGTGCATCTGAGTGCCAACAACTATTTATTGATCTAGTATTTGTTGATAAGGGAGTAAGTGACACTTAGCCCATAACTCAATGCCACTTCTTTGTACCTCCCCTTCAAGAGGCAGGCCTTTCAATTTGCCATATGCACATGCTCCCACTTTCAGTTAGCACGTGATTATAAGGAATAGAGGTAAAATTTTCATGACATTATGATACCCGGATCCTGCCTTGTTAATCACATGCCCTACTCATGGGTATTCAGTGGAAATCTGACAAATAAGGATGGTAGCAGCAAATGAAGTTAATTTCTTTTAGTAATAGTTGGGCATGAACCTGATAATCCACACTGGAGCTATGACAAGACTGACTTGTAGCCTAAGGTTTAAGACTAAGGCTTAAGCAAGACTTTACCTCCTACTTTCCACTCCTTTTATGTCAAAATGGAAAGTTTGGGACCGACAGGTCAACGTATACCTGAAAAAAAAAAAAAAAGACAATTGGGCTCCACTTTTTTTTTGAGTCTACTTACATAAACACATTTTGTAAACTTTTTCAGTGTCCTACCCATACCCTCTCAGCACTCACTGTTTTAGGCCATGCTGGACGTGTCCTATTGCCTACATCCAGGACTCTCTGCCTTAGGGCTTTTTATTGGCTGAGCAAGCTGAGCAAGTGCTTGGTAGTTAATGCTCCCAGGAGCACTCCTCAACCAGAAACTATGAGAGTTGAAGGATAAATACCCCAGCTTCTTCACTGCTCATGTGGAGGAGTATTATATATATATTTCTCACGAAGTTGAGACTAAGTTGTCCTCACTGGTAACCTGCTTTAATAATTGTAGTCCACCCACCCAAGATGCTCATGCACTAATCCTTAGAACCTGTGAAACTGTTACATTTTGTGAGAAAAGAGACTTTGTAGATGTAATTAAGGTGGTTGTTATTGTTAGGTGCCAACGAATCACTTCTGACTCATAGGGAACCTATGTACAACAGAACAAAACACTGCCTGGTCCTGCACCATCCTCATAATTATTGTTATGTTTGAGCCCATTGTTGCAGCCACTGTGCCAATCCATTTCGTCGAGGGTCTTCCTCTTTTTTGCTGGCCAGAGACTGGTCCCTTCTAACAACGTGTTCAGAGTACGTGAGATGAAGTCTCACCATCCTTGCTTCCAAGGAGCATTCTGGATGTATTTCTTCCAAGGCAGACTTGTTTGTTCTTTCGGCAGTACATGGTATATTCAATATTCTTCACCAACTCCTTAATTCAAAGGCCATTAATTCTTCTGTCTTCCTTATTTGTTGTCCAGCTTTTGCATGCATATGGGGAGATTTGAAAATATCATGGCTTGGGTCAGGTGCACCTTAGTCCTCAAAGTGACATCTTTGCTTTTTAACACTTAAAAGAGGTCTTTTCAGCAGTTACCTTGATTGCTGCTTCCATGGGTGTTGATTGTGGATCCAAGTAAAATGAAATCTTTGACAACGTCAATATTTTCTGTTTATCATGATTTTGTTTATTAGTCCAGTTGTAAGGATTTTTGTTTTCTTTATGTTGAGGTGTATTCCATACTGAAGGCTGTAGTCTTTGATCTTCGTCCATAAGTGCTTCACGTCTTCTTTGCTTTCAGCAAGCAAAGTTATGTCATCTGCATATTGCAGGTTGTTAATGAGCCTTCCTCCAATCCTGATGCCATGCTCTTCTTCATATATAGCCCAGCTTCTTATTAATCTGCCCAGCATACAGATTGAATAACCATGATGAAATGATACAACCCTGACACACACCTTTCCTGATTTTAAACCATGCAGTTTCCCCTTGTTCTGTTTGAACGACTGCCTCTTGGTCTATGTACAGGTTTTGAATGAACACTACTAAGTGTTCTGGAATTCCCATTCTTTGCAATGTTATCCATAATTTGTTATGATCCACATAGTCAAATGCCTTTGTATAGTCAATAAAACACAGGGACTCATAATGGTAATTACAGTTATGAACCTTAAAATAGGGAGATTATCCTAGATGCAATCACTAGAAAAGGACATCATGTTTGGTAGAGTGCCAACGAAAATGACAGAAACCCTCAATGAGATGGTTTAACAAGTAGGGCCCCTGGCTGACAACCAGCAAGGAAATGAGACCTGAGTCCTACAAGCACCAGGCATTGGATTCTGCCAATAATGTGGATGAGCTTGGAAGGAGATTCTCCTCCTGAGCTCCCAGATAAGATTCCAGTCCTGCCAAAGCCTTGATTTCAGTCCTGTGAGCAGGGCTCTGAACCAGTTTATTCTGACTGGACTCCCTGCTGAACACTTGCATTTCTATCCCAGATATACTAAATCAGAACCTTCATTTTAACAAGATGAATACATAAGGATTACCTGGTATATGTAAGAATCACTTGGGAGTTCTTGTTAAAGTATAGCTTCTGATTCAGTATATCTGGGGTGGAAATGCAAATTCTCAGCAGGAGGTCAAACTGGAATGAACTGGTTTTAACCCCTGCTTGTGAAACCCTAAGCAGAACCAGCTCAGCCATGCTGTGCCTGGACTTCTGGCCCACAGAAGCTGTAAGATGATCATTTTTTCGTCTCACCATTTATTTTTTTATTTACAGTTTGTGTTCAGTGGAAATCAATTCTATAAGTTACTATGAATCAGAGCATAATATATAGTTACAATATAGTCAATCCAAAACAGATATACAGCATTCAGATATAAGGCAAAAGAGAGGTGGAGCCAACACGGCACTATAGACAGAAGCACCACACCATCGCTCCAGAGCAAAAACCTGAAAAACGAAGTAAAACAGAGATAAACATCAATCCTGGAACCTTAAGCATCAAATGAAGAGACAAAGAACTCAACCAAGCACCTAATAGAATAAGAAACTGATGGAGAGCAGACAGCAAGGAGAGATACGGGCCAAGGTCCCTTATCAGCTAGTGCAGCACAGATTCACCATCTTGGAATCCTGTCAGAGATCAGTGGACAGGGAGTACAGGAAAGCAGCTTCACGGAGCTCCCAGCAGAAGACAGAGTACCTGCTGGACCTGCCCTGTTGCACCATAGCTGAGTGACTGGCCCTGCCCGTTGCACAAGGAGATTACAAGCAAACAAGGAGAAAACACCAAAGAATGCACACCCCATCTGCTCAGACATAGCCAAATAAAACAAAAAAGTAGGACAAAACAAACAAATCTTCAATCAATAAATGAAGAAAATAACTACTGACTGTCCCAAAGACAGCAGACAATATCAAAACACACACACACACACACACACACACACGAAACAGGACAGGATGGTTCCAGGAGGTGCCCAAAGCAAAATACCAGATGACTTTGCAGTAGAAGAAAAGGCACTGGAACTACCTGATAGTGAATTCAAATCTCTAATATTCAGAACTATCCAAGAGTTGAAGCAAAAAGCAGACAAAAATGAGGAAAAAATAGACAAATTCATGGAAAAGGCAGACAAAATCATGGAAAATACAGACAAAACAATGGAAGAATTCAGGAAAACAATACAGGAACAAAATGTCAAAATAAATTCATAACTAGAAATCATACAAAAACAACAATTAGAAATGCAAAAGATAAACAACAAGATTTCAGAAATGGACAATGTCATAGAAGGGCCGAGAAGCAGGTTTGAAACAATGGAAGACAGGATCAAGAAAGTGAAGACAAATACTTGGATACCACTTTGTTTGAGGAAAAAAACAGAAAAAAGGAATGAAGAAACCCTGAGAATTATGTGGAATACAATCAAAAGCAAAAATCTGCCAGTGATCGGAGTTCCAGAACAAGGGGAGAAAACAGAAAACACAGAGAGGACCATTGAAGAATAGCTGACGGAAAACTTCCCTAATATCATGAAAGATGAAAAGCTGACCATCCAAGAAGCTCAATGAACCCCATATATGATAGACCTCAAAAGAAAATCACCAGGGTATATTATAACCATACTCTCTAAAGCTAAAGAGAAAGAAAGAATCCTGAGAGAAGCTCGAGAAAAAACAAAAAGTCACATAAAGAGGGGAAACAATAAGACTAAGCTCTGATTACTTGGTAGAAACCATGCAGGCAAGAAGGTGACGTATATCAAACCTTGAGAGAAAAAAATTGCCCACTAAGAATTATATCCTGTAAAACTCTCGTTCAAATATGATGGTGAAATTAGGACATTTCCAGATAAACAGAAATTAAGGGAATATGTAAAAAACCAAACCAAACTTACAAGAATTATTAAAGGGAGTCCTTCAGTCAGAGAACAAACAACATCAGACGGCAGCCTGAATCTAGGACTCAGGATTGCATCAGCCAGATACCAACCTAGGTAATGAACTCTCAAGGATAAAACAAAACTAAAAGATTTACAACAGGGAACTAGAGAGGTTAATATGTAAAGGACAACAACATCAGAATAATAAAAGAGGGAATAAATGGTGTAGGTATAGAACTTTCTGACAGAGAGGAAGGCAAGACCACACCAAGCAATAAAAGAGTGGTTCAAACTTAGGAAGATAAAGGTAAATTTCAAGGTAACCACAAAGCAAGTTAACAAACCTACTCATCAAAATAAAGAAGGAAAACATAAAGTCTCAGTAAAAACAAAATTTACAAAAAACAAAATAAATAATTAAAAAAAAACACTAACAAAAGGACTTCAGCACAGGAGAGTAAGAGGAACAGAGAAAAAGTCAGCATCACACACACACAAAAAAGCCCTACAAAATGAGAGCAATAAACTCACACCTATCAATAATTACACTGAATGTAAATGACATAAACACACCCATACGACACACTGTATTAAAAAACAGGATCCAGCAATATGCTGTCTAAATGAGATTTACCTTAGAAACAAAGATGTAAATTTATTAAAAATCAAAGGACGGAAGAAACTGTATCAAGGAAACAGCTACCAAATACTAATTTCAGATAAAATAGACTTTAATACAAAACCCAACATAAAAGCAAAGGGCATTATATATTGATTAAAGGGATGATCCATCATGAGGATATAACCATAATAAATATCTACGCACCCAATTACAGGGCTCCAAAATACATAAAACAAACTCTGACAGCATTGAAAAAAAAAGAAATTGAAAGTTCCACAATAATAGTAGACTTCAACGTGCCGCTTTTGGTAAAGGACAGAACATCTAGAAAGAAACTCAACAAAGGTACAGAAGATATAAAGGCCACAATCAGCCAACCTGACCTCATAGACATATATAGAACACTCCACCTAACAGCTACAAAGTACACATTCTTTTCTAACACACATGGATCATTCTCCAGAGTAGACTATATCTTAAGCTACAGAGCAACCCTCAACAAAATTGAAAACATTGAGATAGTACAAAGTATCTTCTCTGACCACAATGCCATCAAGGCAGATATTAACAACAGGAAGAACAAGGAAAAAATTCAATTACATGGAAACTAAATAACACCCTGCTTAAAAACCACTGTGTAATAGAAGAAATCAAAGATGGGATAAAAAAAGTCCTAGAATCAAATGAGAATGAAAACACATCATACCAAAACCTTTGGAACACAGAAAAGGCAGTGCTCAGAGGTCAATTTATAACAATAGATGCACACATCAAAGAAGAAGAAAGGGTCAAAATCAAAACATAAGTCACACAACTTGAAGAAATAGAAAGAGAACAGCAAAAGAAGCCCACAGCCACCAGAAGAAAGGAAATAATAAAAATCAGAGCAGAAATAAGTGAAATAAAAAAAAGAATATAAAAACAATACAAAGAATCAACAAAACCAAAAGTTGGTTCTTTGGAAGGATCAACAAAATCAACAAACCACTGGGCAAACTGACAAAAGAAAAACAAGAGAAGATGCAAATAACCCAAGTAAGAAATGAAATGGGGGGACATTGCAATATACCTAACTGAAGTAAAGAGCATCATAACAGAGTATTATGAAAAACTTTACTCCAACAAATTTGGAAACCTAGAATAAATGGACAAATTTCCACAAACACTTTACCTACCCAAACCAACACAAAATGATGTTGAAAACCTGAACAGGCCCATAAAAAGAGAAGAGATTCCGAAAGTAATTAAAAAAAAAAATCTCCCAACAAAAAAAAGCCCTCGCCCAAATGGCTTCAGTGGAGAATTCTACCAAACATTCTGAGAAGAGCTTATACCAGTACTACTCAAACTATTTCAGAATGTAGAAAAGGAGGGGATACTTCTGAATTCATTCTATGAAGCCAACATAACCCTGATACCAAAACCAGGCAAAGACACCACAAAAAAAGAAAATTACAGACCTCTATCTGTCATGAATATAGATGCAAATATTTTCAACAAAATTCTAGCCAATAGCATTTAGCAACATACCAAAAAAATATGACACCACAGCCAAGTAGGATTCATACCAGCTATGCAAGGACGGTTCAATGTCAGAAAATCTATCAATGTAATCCACCACATCTCAATTGATGCAGAAAAGGCATTTGACAAAAAACAACACCGATTCCTGATAAAAACTCTCAATAAAATAGGCATAGAAGGGAAACTCCTCAACATAGTAAAAAGGCATTTATACAAAACCAACAGCCAAAATCATTCTTAATGGAGAGAGGCCAAAAACATTCCCCTTGAGAACAGGAACAAGACAATGATGCCCTTTATCACTACTCCTGTTTAACATTGTGCTGCAAGTCTTAGCTAGAGCAGTAAGGCAAGAAAAAGAAATAAAGGACATCCAAATTGGTAATGAAGAAGTTAAACTGTCCCTATTTGCAGATGATATGATACTATACATAGAAAATCCAAAAGACTCCATGAAAAAACAACTGGAACTAATAGAAAGATTGAGCACAGTAGCAGGATACAAGATGAACATATAAAAATTAGTTGGATTCCTATATACCAATAAAGAGAACAACAAAAAGAAATCAGGAAGAAAATGCCATTTATAATAGCCCCTAAAAAAATAAAATACTTAGGAATAAATCTAACCAGAGATGTAAAAGACCTACACACAAAGAAAACTACAAAACACTATTTCAAGAAACCAAAAGAAATCTACATAAATGGAGAAACATACCATGCTCATGGAGAGTAGACTCAACATTGTAAAAATGACAATTCTATCCAAAGCAATCTACAAGTACAATGCAATCCCGATCCAAATACCAACGACATACTTTAAAGAGATGGAAAAACTTATCATTAATTTTATGTGAAGAGGGAAGAGGCCCCAGATAAGTAAAGCACTATTGAAGAAGAAGAATAAAGTAGGGAGACTCGCACTACCTGATCTCAGAACCTACGATACAGCTACGGTAATCAAAAACAGCCTGGCACTGGTCCAATGACAGATACACTGACCAGTGGAACAGAATTGAGAACCCAGATGTAAATCCATTCACCTCTGGTCATCTGATGTTTGACAAAGGCCCAAAGTTTATCAAATGGGAAAACACAGTCTTTTTAACAAATGGTGCTGGCAAAACTGGATGTCCATCTGCAAAAAAATGAAACAGAACACATACCTCACACCATACACAAAAACTAATGGATCAAAGACCAAATATAAAACCCAAAACTACAAAGATCATAGAAGAATAAATAGAGTCAACACTAGAGGCCCTAATATATAGCATTAGCAGAATACAAACCATAACTAACAACACACAAACTCCAGGAGATAAGCTAGATAACTGAGATCTTCTAAAAATTAAATGCTTATGCTCACCAAAAAACTTTACCAAAAGAGTAAAAAGAGAACCTACATACGGAAAAGAAAATTTTGGCTATTATAAATCTAACAAAGGTCTAATCTTTAAAATCTACAGGAAAATTCAATACCTCTACAATAAAAAGAAAAAAAATCCAGTTAAAAATTGTGCAAAGGAGTCTGGGGTCTTAAATGCCAACAAGCGGCCATCTAAGATGCATCAATTGGTCTCAACCCACCTGGATTAAAGGAGAATGAAGAACACCAAGGTCACAAGATAATTATGAGCCCAAGAGACAGAAAGGGCCACATGAACTAGAGACTTATATCATCCTGAGACCAGAAGAACTAGATGGTGCCTGGCCACAACCGATGACTGCCCTGACAGGGAACACAACAGAGAACCCCTGAGGGAGCAGGGGAACAGTGGGATGCAGACCCCAAATTCTCATAAAAAGGCCAGACTTAATGGTCTGACTGAGACTAGAAGAATCCAGGCAGCCACGGCCCCCAAACATTCTGTTGGCCCAGGACAGGAACCATTCCCAAAGACAACTCATCAGACATGGAAGGAACTGGACAATGGGTTGGAGAGAGATGCTGATGAAGAGTGAGCTACTTGTATCAGGTGGACACTTGAGACTGTGTTGGCATCTCCTGTCTGGAGGGGAGATGGGAGGGTAGAGAGGGTTAGAAACAGGCAAAACGGTCACGAAAGGAGAGACTGGAAGGAGGGAGCGGGCTGACTCATTAGGGGGAGTGTAAATGGGAGTACGTAGTAAGGTGCATATAAGTTTATACGTGAGAGACTGACTTGATTTGTAAACTTTCACTTAAAGCACAGTGAAAATTATTTTAAAAAAAAGTGGGCAAAGGAAATGAACAGACCCTTCACCAAAGAATACGTTCAAGTGGCTAACAGACAGACACATGAGGAAATGCTCAAGATCACTAGCCATTACTGAAATGCAAATCAAAACCACAATGAGATACCATCTCACCCTGGCATTACTGGCACTAATAAAAAAAACAGGAAATAACAAATGTTGAAGAGGCTTCAGGAAGATGGAACTCTTATGCACTGTTGGTGGGAATGCAAAGTGGTACAACCTATATGGCACTTCCTTAGAAAGCTAGAAATACCATAAAAAACCAAAAAAAAAAAAAAAAAAAAAAAAAGATTCAGCAATTCCACTCCTAGGAATATATCCTAGAGAAATAAAAGCCATCACAGGCACAGACATATGCACACCCATGTTCATTGCAGCACTGTTCACAGTAGCAAAAAGATGGAAACAACCTAGATGCCCAACAACAGATGAATGGATAAACAAACTATGGTACATAAGCACAATGGAGTACTACAAAAAGATAAATAACAGTGATGAATCTGCAAAGCATCGCACAACATCAATGAATCTGGAGGGCATTACGCTGAATGAAATAAGTCAATCACAATAGGACAGATATTGTATGAGACCACTACTATAAGAACTCAAGAGAAGGTTTACATACAAAAAGAAACAATCTTTGTTGGTTAAGAGGAAGTGGGGAGGTGGGGATGGAAAAACACTAGCTAGACAATAGATAAATGGTAACTTTGGTGAAGGATAAGACAGTACTGGGGAACCCAGCACAACTTGTACAAGCAAGGTCACACATCCAAATTCCCTGAGGGACCAAATTACTGGGCTAAGGGCTGTGGGGACCGTGATCTCGGGGAACATCTGGCTCAATTGGCATAATATAGTTAACAAAGAAAATGTTCTACATTCTACTTTGGTGAGTAGTGTCTGGGGTCTTAAAAGCCTGTGAGTGGCCATCTATGATATTGCACTAGTCTCATCCCTTCAGGAGCAAGGAAGAATGAAGAAAACCAGGAAGGAAGGAAGGAAGGGATAAGCTTGTGGTTGGAGGAACCTGGCTTGAGGGTAAAAAAAAACCTAAGTAAAATCCTCTGCCTTTCTTGTCTGTTTCGTTGGGGACCGGAATTTAGCAATGGGGTATTGTGAAGCTGCAAAAAACATAAAAGTTTAGGAAAAAGCTAAGGAAGCTATAGCAGGATGATATTCTAATCTATAGTGCCCACACAGAAACAATGCATGGATGGCCCAGAAATTCTTTCTAGAAAAATTAGCTGTGAAGTTCTGTTTCATTAGCCATGAATACCATATTCAAAGGACAAGTCTGAGCCAAAAGCTGGTGTTGCAAAAGGTAAAAATCTCGAGCTAAGCAAACATGAATCCAAGTATGAGAATTTGAGTTTCAGAGACACTCGGCAATTTGAAAGCTAGTTCTATTATGTGCTTCAATGCTGATAATAAAGTTTATATTAGGTATAACAATAATAAGCAGCTGCCTTAATTAAAAACAGACAAATTTCTATCTGAGTTGTAACTAAAGAGTGATTTAAAGGAATTACTTATAGGTGTATCCATTGGATGGGGGCATTGATTTTACAAAGTCCAGCAAATTCACGTTATTCTTAATAGCCTGCCTTCCTAAGAACACTATACAATGAAACTCAAATACTAACGGACCATAAGTAGTGCCCTACTCAAACTCCTTTTGCCCAGTGTATTTTTACTCAGCTACATGATTCTCTAATGAGTGAGCCTCAAAAAAAAAAAAAAAAAAAAAAAAATGCAGTATTTGCTGAGGGAATTACTGCTTATGAAAACCCCTTGTATAATAAAGGAAAGCTATCAAGTTTGGAAATGTCAAACTCAGACTTGGATTCCAGGTTATTTAATCTCTAAAATCATTCACCATTGTAAAACCTATAAATCGAAGAAAACCTTCCCTCCACTTGTGTCATGTAGGTGCCTGTTGTGTGTTGTCTTCCCTCAAGGCCAGGATCTATCCAGTACACTGTTGTAAATGGGGTAGGACACAGACAATACTGATCAATGGGGCTTCACAGCATACAAGTGAGTATGACAGTGTTCCACTGGGGCTTGATGACTTGTCCTAGATAGGATACTTGATCATTTTCAGTCATACTGAAATTCACCTGCTAGAACTCATACCAGGCACACAAATCAGAGCCTTCAGTACAAAGACACCTCTTTGACATCATTTCTTGATATGGAGATTGCATTGAGAGGTAATCCTTTACAGTACTAAGACTTATACCAGTCCCAGTTGCCATTGAGTTGATTCTAACTGATGGTGACTGCATTTGTGTCAAAGCGGAACTGTGCCCCACAGGGTTTTCAATGGCTAATTTTTAGGAAGTAGATTGCTAGGCCTTTCTTTTGAGGTGCCTCTGAGTGGACTTTTGGTTAGCAGATGAGCACGTTAATGACTGCACTACCCTGGGACTCCACTAGAGATTTAGTACCTGACTAAGGCAGCATAGTCTGGTGGTTACCCACGTGGGATTTTGAGTGACTTATGCTTGGATTCCCATTCTAATACTTGTTAGCTGTGTGACTTTGGGCTCATTTCTTAATTTCTTCAGGCCTCAGTTTCCTCATTTATAAATGGAAATAATAACAGTCTCTTTCTCATAGGGCTACTGTGAAGTTAAGTGAGATAATAAACAAAATGCCTAGCCCAGTGTCTGACACATTAAACCCAATAACCCACCCAATGCTGTCAAGTTGATTCCAACTCAGAGCAACCCTATAGGACAGAGTAGAACTGCCCCATAGAGTTTCCAATGGAGCGCCTGGCGGATTTGAACTGCTGACCTCTTGGTTAGCAGCCGTAGCACTTAACCACTACACCACCAGGGTTTCCCATCTGACACATTAGCATGCAATAAATATTAGATTAAAAATACAGTACTTAATAATGTGTTAGAAATTGCGTGGGAATACTCTCTGCCTGGCAGAAAGTGGGCACTCAATAAATGCTACCTATATTAGTTTAAAAAAAAACAACACAAACCCGTTGCTATTGAGTTGATTCTGACTCATAGCAACCCTATAGGACAGAGTAGAACTGCCCCACAGGGTTTCCAATGAGTGCCTGGTGGATTCAAACCGCCGACTTTTTGGTTAGCAGCTGTGTCTCCTAACCACTAAGCCACCAGGGTTTCCATCTATATTAGTTAAAAAAAAAAAAATATTAGGGTAGGCTAAATTACTGTTATAAATTGACCCCAAAATGCAATCGTTGAAATGAAATAGATGTTTATTTTTCCTTTACCAAGAGTCCAAGGTGGCTGTTTTAAGTCTGCAATAGAGATTGTGCTCTACACAATCATCCAGGGACCCTAGGCGAAAGTGGCAGTGCCATCTCCAGCATGGTGTTGTCATCCTTGTTGACTAGAATGGGGTACAGGAAAGGGCATAAACCTCCTGGGAGGTTTCTTATGGGACAGGTCTGAAAGGGACACACTTCCTCTTGCATTCGATTAGAGAGAACTTAGTTGCATGGCCATATTTAAGTGCAACAGATGGCGGAATATATATATATGTGTGTGTGTGTGTGTATGTGATATGTGTGTATGTGCACGTGTGTGTGTGTGTAAGTGTGGGTGTACATTGAGGAGGGTGTATTTTGGCAGACAGCTAACAATCTCTGAAATACTGTAACTTCTGTGGCAACAACTTAACACTGGCTCATTTGTAAGATTAGATAAACATTTTCTTTGGTTTTAAACTTCTAAAACTTTAAAACCTTAACAAGTTAGAGTCCTCTCTTAGACATCTTCAAGTAAGCCTATACAGATCACATAGTATTTTTAATTTAATTTTTATTTTATAAATCCCATAAGTTCCTAACAAGCAACAGTCATAGAAGGCATACACACTATGTGCCACAACTTTAGCAATTTATTCAGACATTTATTAAAACAACCAATATTTATTGACTACCTAGTTTTCTCCAAGCACTGTGCATTTCCGTGGGCAATTCAGTAACAGATCTTGTCTTCAAAGAGCTCGCAGTCTAGTAGTGAATTGACCATATGTCCAGCACAAGTTATCATAAAGTTGGAAAATGAAAGTGTCATAGAAGAGGGGCAAATAGAGTGCTAGAAACAGATGATGTGAAAACCCAGCTTTAATCAGATCAGAGCTGCCCTTAGATTTCGTTGGCACTTCGAAGTTTCTAAGTGAGTCTCTGCTATTTCTAGCTATACTTTTCTCCCCAAGCCTGTTGCTGGTCAGGGCTTAATTCAATGCTGCCACTCTCCTCCAAAGCTCACGTATACACACGCTTTTAATTTTTTTTTTTTTTTTAATTTTAAGAAGAAAAACGTTTATTTGAAAGGACATTTTCCTGAACCAAAATGAAAGATATCTTTGGGAATTTTATTGGAAACTACTTCTAAGCAAATTACCAGAGCTGCAGAAACAGTTTGTATCCCAGGCTTTAAATTCCTATCTTTTATGCTTTTTTATGGTCTGTTATTTTTAATTTTTTTACTTTTTGCTTTAGAGAGATTATACAATTCCCACTTCTATTTACATAACACTTTACTTTTCAAAAAATATTCTGATAGGAGGAATTCGAGACTATTTCGCTCGTATCTATTTAAAGATAGAGTTGGAAATAAAGACAATTTGTAAATTAATTACAAGGATGTCTCATTAAATCCTTTCAAAAACTAAGGGCGAAATAATTTCCTTTTTCCAAAATGAAATATAAGCTTATTTTGATTATAATTATGTGGTTACTGATTAGTAAAAGAACATATCACAGAACCAAAATTAAACTTTCTGGAAAATATCACTTCCTATTTCAAATAAAAGAACTTTAAACACCATTTGTTCTTTTATAAGACATTTTCTATCCTGGAATTCTTTACACACAGGGTGTGCGTTTGCTGGTTTGAATGAGTGGGGGATGACTTTCTAGATTTTTGTGGGTACATCAGCTACTCTTTGAAGATCTCTTCTAGTACACCACAATACTGAAGGATTTTTCACCGCATCTTATATCTGTTTTTTTTTTATTTCTATTTCCTATATTATAGGCAATGATACAGAAAACAGCTTTGGATACTTAGTGTTTTCTTCTTTTGAAATATTTCCTTTCATTTCTAATGATAAAGGGATGCTTTTTAACTATCACCCAAATTGTTTCACAAAAATGAAACATAATCAAAAGAAGTCATGATCTCAGCATTTCTTCTGATAACATGTGACCTCCATTCTTGCTAGTGTTTTGTTTTGCAGCATCTACCTTGTCTAAGTTAATTAGTGCTGCTGTGCCAGAAATGCCACAAATGAGTGGCTTTAACAAAGAGAAATTTATTTTCGCTTAGCTTAGGAGGTTAGAAGTCTGAATTTAGGGCGCTGGCTCTAGGGGAAGGCTATCTGTCTCTCTTGGTTCTGGGGGAAGGTCCTTGGTGCTTGGCTGCTTAGAGACCTGCAGGTAGCATGGCATCTGTCATCCCGCATCTCTGCTTGCTTCTCTGTTCTAATCTACTCTTTTTAGATCTCAAAGGCAATTGGCTTAAAACATATCCTACACTAATATGGCCTCCTAACATAACAAAGAAAACTCATTCCCAAATGGGATTATAACCACAGGTATAGGGATTGAGATTTACAACATATACTTTGGATGGACACAATTCAATCGACAGCATAAATGTAAAAAATATAGGATTCCTAGTAAAAGCTGCCTTTGCTAAGCTTGTGCCCTTAGACAGGTCATTTCTTCTTAGTTCCTGGTCTCTCAGCTGGAATTTTTCAGCTCCAACAATTGTTTCCTCCACACGGTCATATCCCAGACCAACATTAATAACTATACCACCTTCAAAATGTCTGTTTCAGTCAGTCCACTCTCTTATTCCTCTATTTCACTTACTCTATTAATTCTACCCCACCATTCCACCATTCCTCCAACCTCATCGAGACTTACCGCTTTCTCACTCTTGGGGTCATCAGTGATCTAGCCAGTCAATGGTCACATCTCTGTCTTCATTTTCTAGATCTCTCATATGTATTTGACACAGTGGAATGTCTCTCGATCTTGAAATGATTTCTTCTCTAGGTTTCTGTGACATGATTCTGGATTTCCTTCTACCTTATCTGCCTCTCTTTCTTGTTGTTGTGGTTGTTGTTAGGTCCCATTTATTTGGTTCTGACTCATAGCAACCCTATGTACAACAGAACGAAACACCGTTTCGTCCTGTGCCAACCTCACAATCCTTGTTATATTTGAGCCCATTGTTGCAGTCACTGTGTCAGTCCATCTCATCGAAGGTCTTCCTCTTTTTTGCTGACCCACTGCTTTACCAAGCATCATGTCTTTCTCCAGGGACTGATCTCTCCTGTTAACATGTCCAAAGTAAGTGATATGAAGTCTTGCCATCCTCACTTCTAAGGAGCATTCTGGCTATACTTCTTCAAGACAGATTTTTTTTGTTCTTTTGGCAGTCCGTGGTATATTAAATATTCTTTGCCAACACCGTAATTCAAATGCATCAGTTCTTGTTTGGTTTTCTTTATTCATTGTTCAGCTTTCACATGCATATGAGGCCATTGAAAATACCATGGCTTGAGTCAGGAGAAACTTAGTCTTCAAAGTGACATCTTTGCTTTCCAACACTTTAAAGAGGTCTTTTGCAGCAGATTTTCACAACGCAATACATTGTTTGATTTCTTGACTGCTGCTTCCATGGGCGTTGATTGTGGATCCAAGTAAAATGAAATCCTTGACAACGTCAATCTTTTCTCCATTTATCATGATGTTGCTTGTTGGTTCAGTTGTGAGCGTTTTTGTTTTCTTTATGTTGACAGGTAATCCATACTGAAGGCCGTAGTCTTTGAACTTCGTCAATAATTGCTTGAATTCCTCTTCACTTTCATCAAGCAAGGTTGGAGGGTTGTTAATGAGTTTTCCTCCGATCCCGATGCCCCCTTCTTCTCTTTCTTAGTCTTTGTTTTTGGTTCCTCCTTCACCACAATCAGACCCCTAAGTGCTGGTGACTCTCTGGGCTTAGTCCTTGGCCTTTTTCTTTCCTCTACATTCTCTTCCTAGGTGTTTCCATCTAATACCATGGTTTAAAAAATAAAAAAAATTTATACCTCTTTCCTGGGCTTTAGACTTGTATGTTCATCTCTATTTGAATATCTAATAGACACTTCAAACTAGCAATACCATTGGTTTCCTAGCAATCTTGTGTTCTCAGGCCTCAGAGCATTGCCATCTATATTGTTGTCAGGAAAAAAACCCCTAAAAACAAAAACATGGGATTCAACTCTGACTGTCCCTCACACCACGTTTTCTCTCTGCTAATAAATCCTGTTGACGAAACATTCAAAATGGATCTGCAGTTCAACTGCTTCTCCCTATTTCTGCTATGACCTTAATTTAAGCTTCTATCAAATGTCACCTGGACTATTGAAACAGCCTCCTAACTGTTCTCTCTGCCTCCACTCTTGCCCATCACAGTCTATCCCCCATAAAGCAGTCAGAATGATCTATCTAAACATAATAATGATAGCAAACATTTACTGAGTACTTAAAATTTACCAGGCCCTGTTCTGAGCTATTTACATGTATTTTTTCCTCTAAACCCTTTAAAATTGGTATTACATGTGTTTCTATTTTACAGAAGAGGAAACTGAGGCACAAGGAAGATAAGATACCTGTCCAAGGATATGTTGCTAATATATAAATGACAGAAGCAGGATTTGAACATGGGCAGCTAAATTCTACAACTTGAGCTCTTAAACACAATACTTTATTATCTTCATGTCATTTCTCTGCTCAAAATGTTCTAAAATCTTCTCATTGCAACTAGATTAAACGCAACTCCTTGCCTGAGCTGCAAGGCCCCACATGGCCTGGCCTCAACATCTCTCTTTGATTTACTTTCTGCCCCCCTTCTTCCCTCTCTCTTTTTCTCATTGGCTGTATCCCCCAGCCACAATGACGTCCTATCTGTTGGTCAGACCTGTCAGGATTATTCTTGTTTTAGGCCTTCGAACTTGCTGTTTCTTCTTGGAAGATTCCTTTAAATCTCACCTCAACCATCGCCACTTCTGCAACCACTCTATCCCCAGGTAAAAGTAGCACCTATAGTTCTAGTGTCTGAAAGTGTCTCATTTACATACTTGCATTTGTCATTTTTTTCTATCAGAATATCAATTTCTTTAGGGCAAGACCCTTTCAATGCTTTGAATAGTGCGTTGTACGTTACATGACCAGCCTCATATCCGAAGTGGGGATGATACCCTCCCTCACAGGGTTAATGGGGCAGGTAAGTGAAATTGTGTCCAAGGAATCCTGTTGTAAAGTATAAAGTTCTTAATTTAGAGGAACTATTACTGTTTTTTATTATTTATTTATTTATTTATTTTTTTATTACTGCTTAAAGCTGGAAACACTGATAAAGCAGAGGCCATGCTAAGGTAGGGGTCTACATCTCTAGATTAAAAAGAAGAAAAAAAAAATCAATGAGAAAAGAGGATTAACCCCCCCCCCCCCATGCATATTTTGGCATTGAAACAAGGAACAGGATGCTTATGAAAGATTTATGTCAAATCAAGGTGCTATGAAGTCAAATCCCTGGAAAGTGGTCTTCTGCTGTCTTGGGTGCGTGTGCACCTGGGCCCCTCTATTTGCTGCACTTATACATTTGTAGAGGAGTTTGCTTTTTAGCTGGAGAGTGTAACATGTCTGGACAGGATTATTAGAGCTAATTATTTTCTAGGGCCCCTGCTGCACAGTCAGCAGGAATATTTTTATATTCTCTTTATGAGCTCCTGGAGCTATAAACATCTCCACAGGTTTCAGAGGTCCATTCTGCGGCAATTAGCAACCGTTCAGGAGAGGCGCTGTAAGCAGCGACTACACTGACAAATTTGATCACATAGAAACAGTGTGTTTATGGTGAGGTTTTTTTAGGCACCACTGACTGCAATGTAATCTCAAAAACATTGGTCTACCTAGACCCAAGTTTCAAATTTTAAGCAAAAGACAAGGATTGTGTGCTTTTTCTGTTCTACTCAGCATTCCCATAAGCCCCTTTTGTAATTATCCTGAGGGGTTTTTCATGGCTTTTCTTTGAGATTCTTAGATTTAAAATCATTCCCAGCTTGCAAGGTGTCTTGGAGCTACCAGGTATGCAAGAGATGGGGATACTGAGCCCCAAAGGGGTTAAGGGGAGAGCTTGAGAGAAGACTACCCCTTCCGGAAGGGGGGTAAAGGGGGAAGGATGGTACATTTCCAAGTCTTCTCTTTTCTAGAAATAGCACTGTAAGACCTAGGCTCCAAGTCAGTGGCCCTATCCTGGGGGCAGGAATAGAATGAGCCCCGGAAAAGTCAATGTGGTTATAGACGCACCCTTTGTTGATATCTAGCCTTTAAACTGTCTGTAGGCCTGGGTTTCCATTGCCCCCAGGTAGGGAGCTGGGGACAGTCCTAAACAGAGAGCCTCCTTTTATATTGTTTCATGTAATACTTTGAGCGCTTTGCAACGGGGAGTCAAGAAGAAGCCAGATCCCAGTCTCCTGTGCTCTTAATTGACTTACTAAACTTTGTTACTTTTCATTTCTCCCCTGAAGAAAAACAGATGAATAGAAACTAAATTCAATGAAGCTAATAAACACGAAGTTATCACTCCACCCTCTCGGGTCCACCCTGCTTGGAATAACTCCTCAAATCAGGCTGTGGTGCCTGTCGACAGCCAGGGGCTGTCTAATGATAGATGAAACCCGTTACGGCAATCCTGGTATAAGCTTCCACATCACAAAAGGCCAGCAGCAGCAGCAGCATCTTTTCAAAAGAACACTGAGCCAGATTTTCAGGAGACCTGTTATTGCAGTCACATACCTGCTATTGCATGGGCTTTTGCCTGGATCTTTTAGCTATCTTCTTCTTCAGGGGTCTCTGAGAGTGTGCTCTGTCCTTTGCTCCCTGCACTGAGCTTTCCTGTTGGTGACTGCTTCAGAGAACAGTAGGACTCCCTATAGAATCGGCAACACAGTCTGTCCCTCTCATCAGTGATGCAGGATCTGGTTCTAAGTCCGGATTCTCCACCATCTGTCTCACATGTTGCAGTTAGTCATTTAGAGATGTAATACCCTGATGTGGACAAGCAGTAACAAGGAGACTGAGGAACTAAGACACCCTATCTCTAAAGATGAAACATATCAATAGCAATATATTTACTGAGCACTTATGATGCTCTGGGCACTGGGGATACAAGGATCTGGAGACAGATACGGTGAGCGCCCTCAAAGAGTGGCTATTTTAGTGAAGGGACATGAAAGGTGTGTAAACTGGCAACTAAATGAAGTCTTTATGAATTCAGAGAATGTGCCATGAGAAAAACTACCAATTGGCTTACATAGAGGATGACAGAATTGTGGGAAGAATATGAAAAAAAAAAAAAAAAAAAGCCTATTTTTTTTTTTTCTGTGTCCATTCTGTAACTGTCTCATAGCTAGACGGGATTCTCACTTGCCTTTTCTCTGTGAGTATTTCTCACCAGGATTAAAATCACTTCCAAAGCAGTGACCATAAGTGGTAAAAAATGATCTTGTGAAATCAAATATGCTGCCCTGTTACTTTTGCTCTGAGACTCTGAAAATCAACTTCATTTTCAGAGTAAATTTAACAATCTGACCTCAGGGCTTGCCAAATTCTTTTCACTCCATTTATATGGAATGTTAATACAAGCAGATTTTCAGAGGTTTATCCAGACCCTGGAAGCTAAGAGAAAGGGAAGAAACATGATTTCTTAGCAAATCCCCAGGGACATGTCTGAGAACACACGACAGAATTTACTTACAGGGTGTAAGTGACGCAGGTTGGAACTTCCAGACCCTTACACTAGGCCTGCACAGGTTTTTCTTTGTTTTCTTTTCTGTTTCTTGTTTTTTGGGCACAATTAAAAGAAAATCAGAGCAGAATGGTAACAATGAAGGCACACACAGAACTGGGCCCATCTGCTGCAGCCACAAATAGAAAGCTTGTCACAATTGAGACAATATTAGTTAATCTTTGCCCAGGAAACCGTGGAGTGGCAAGTGCTGGTAGCATGCTTTCCAAAGTAGAAGGATGTTTAGTGGAGACAAGAAGCAACATATTAAGAAAGAACATAGACCTACCTGAAGTGTGGTTTGTAAAGACCTCATTAATTGAATTCTCCTTAATCCTGTTGGTCAATTTTATATGACTTCATGTCTAAGCAGGATTGTGAGATGGACCGCAATTATTTTACTATCGCTTTAAGCACTCACTCCTCCCAGTGATAAACCAGCTGAATGACGGCTCTGCATTTGGCAGTGTGGTCAATGGGAACAAGGAGGTGGTGGGAAACGAAGATAGAATCTGTACCTACTCGCCAGCTACTTGTTTTGCTGCTACAGCTACTGTCAATGTATGACTGAATGTGCACTGAAATGACAGCAGCCAGCAGGAAGTCTTCTCTTTTCTGATGTGGCATTCGATGCCCTTTCTCAAATGTGTAAACTCACCCCATTTCAAGGGCCTATTCTGCCTCATAGATAACCTGGAGATGAGAAAGTTGAGTGCTTTGCTATTTATATCCCTTGTATTGCACTTGGGCTGGGATAAGGAAGCTTTGACAAGATAATACCCAATATCCATTTCAGCTCTAATTCTGGGGAGGGTGATAATTAACTAGATTACAGTTAGGCACCCAAGTGGTGTGCTAGAGTCTAGTATGCTTGTACTGTCTTGCAACTTTGCATTTAGTGATGTCTTGTTGGTAGCTCGGCCATAAAAGGAGTATTTACACCTAGCAAACTGGTCAATGCTACAAATCAGAGCTCTCCCTGCCCCCAATTGGCTTACCAGCACACCATTGAATAAATCTTAGATGTCTTGTAATATTCACAACAGAGACAGGCTTTCATCTCATTTTGTCATGAGAATGTGTGGAAAATCTTGCTAAATGGATAAAGTGAGGGCATTTATTTATGTCCTTTTAGTATTTTGACCTAAGAACAGGAGCAAAGGCAGTATTTAAGTTACAGCAGCCCTGTCACTGTCAACCATCAGAGGGGATGTGGACAAAGGCCTCGCATTATGAGTATCACTTGGGTAGAGAAATTGCTGGTGGCAGCTATCTTTTCAGCTTCCTGGTAAACTAAAACTTTACCCACAATTGTTTACTTGTGTGTGAGTGGAAACTTTTTTCTAAGAATCTACATCTTCCCTCATTTTGAGCAATTTGCTCTAAGTGCCATACAGTTCTTTACTCCAAATTCCTTGCTTCCACTGATGAAGCTATTAAGTTTATTGATTTCTTAAGCATCTTATTTCACAGGTACCTCCCCAGATTTGGAGTCAAAGGAGCCCTGTTTGGGAGGTATACATATGCCAAACTGCCCTTGCCAGAGGAAGACGGTGGGAGTGGGCTGTATTTAACTGGGAGTTACAGTATTTTGTGGAAAAGAGAGAAGGCGATAGGGTGAGAGAAAAAGATGTGGAGCATTAAGAAAATGTTTCTTACTTTGTCAATTTTATTTATCCTCAAGCACACTGTGGCTGGAATTTTGACATGTTATTAGTAAGTCATTCTAATGTCTCTTCTTCATTCCTACCAGAGATTTATTTTGATTCAACTTGACAACTAGCACACATTCTGTTATAAATGGCCAGGTATAGAAAAGCAGAAATGGCATCAAGGGGATGGAAGGAAGAGCTTTCAGTCCATGCCAAGTCGAATTGTGAAGTTGGAAAAGTTTAAATTTCTTGCTTTTTTATCTCTCTTTCTGTAGTTATTATTATTATTTTCAGGATTTTCCTTTCCTTGAAACTCTCAGGGCCTTCGTTACTTTCTCTGAGTAACCCAGTTTTCTACAAAATATAAAGCTTCCTCTAGTCCTGTTCAATTAAATTTGACAAACGTATATTGAGTACCTCCTGTGTACCAGGAGCTATCCTAGGCCCAGGGCATTTGGCAGTGAATAAAGCACGTTCCATGCTCAAAGGGAGTCTCCATTATTTAGTGAGACACACACACTTTATCATCATCCTAAGCCTATTATGAATGTGTGTGTGTGTGTATATACATATACATATACACGTGTGTAAATATATATATAGAGAGAGAGTTCTGTTGATATAAAACAAGTTCTACACGGGCTCTGAGGGATTAAGAAAGGCCTTACAGAGGTTAAAAAAGGGAAGAAGGGAAGAATATTCTAATTACACAAAGAGTTAACAGTTACTGAGCACTTGTGGGTCAGTTGCTTTCCTAAAGACTTTGCATATATTAAACCCATTGCGTCTTCACAAGAACCCTGTGAAGGAGGAACTAGTACTGTTGTCATTATACTACATGTAAACTGAGGCACAGTGGGGCTAAGTTGTCAAACATCCACAATTAGTAAGTGTTAAAGGCACTTGACAGAAGTGGGGAGTACTGTGAGAGGAACAGGTTGTAGAGGACTCAGCAGAGTCCTCATGATTACCACTGGGCTGTATATAAAGATAGCTTTTATTCACTCATCTGTAACTACATACATACGCACTTCAATTAAGTCTACAAACTCTGTGTAAGTCTACAAACTAGCTATAGTTCATACAACGAAAAATTGAAAAGGGTCCATGCCCTCAGACATTTCAGAATCTAATGGAATAATGTGACAATTCCATTTAAAGCAATGTACAAAGGATGATGAAAACACAAATGAGGGGCTCCTACCTGGAGATAGGAATCTTTTACAATCAATATCAGCTTAATTAATTAATTTTGCATGCTATGCTAACTTCCAGAAAATGTTTATTTAAGAGAGCTTTTGTCTTAGGCTGGGTTCTCTAGAGAAGTAAAACCAGTAAAGAGTATGGTGGCATAGTGGTTAAGAACTATGGCTGCCAACCATAATGATCGGCAGTTTGAATCCACTAGGTGCTCCTTGGGAACTCTGTGGGGCAGTTCAACTCTGTACTATAGGGTCGTTATGAGTCGAAACCAACTCGACGGCAATGGGTTTTATATATACATATACACACACACACTCAGAGAAAGAGATTTATATCAAGGAAAAGGCTGACTCAGTTTTTAGAGGCTATAACATCCCAAGTCCATGGGGCAGAAAAGAGGATTCTCCTGATTCACGTAGCCACAGGGGCTGGCCAACCCAAGATCGGCAGGCCGGAGAGCAGGGCTATTGCAGGCTGTGAAGACTGATGAATCTCAAAATTGGCAGGCAAAGCTGCAGGTAAGCTGCCAGCTCAAGTCCCACGAACTGGAGGTCAGATGAACAGGAGCCAGCTGCAGAATCCAGAACAAGCAAAAGCCCCAGCAAGGCTAGGCAGAAAAAGCTAGGCTTCTGAGGGCAAAAAGATGAAGGCTGAGGGGGCTGTGAGCTGCCACAGGCCCCATCCCCACCAGTACTTCAGCAGATCCCATCATGGGGGTGATCACTTATCAAATTTCAACAGGGAAGTGATCACAATGTTACACAACTGCCAAC
Source organism: Elephas maximus indicus (assembly GCF_024166365.1). Classification (NCBI taxonomy): domain Eukaryota; kingdom Metazoa; phylum Chordata; class Mammalia; order Proboscidea; family Elephantidae; genus Elephas; species Elephas maximus. Next base: position 51,737,852 of record NC_064833.1, on the reverse strand, counting down.
ACACTGAGAATCATGGCCCAGTCAAGTTGACACACAGTCTTAACCATCACAGCTTTCAAAGACACAGGAAATATAGCATCAGTCTCTCAACTGGGGCCTTCAATTGATTTATTTTACCTTCTTTTCACTGTCCCTCATCCTCCGCTTGTACTCTTTTCTCCTTTCTTGCCCAGCTCAAATTCCGTGGTCATTGATTCTAAGCACTCCTTCAATCTCAACTCCCCTGTCCTCGCTCAATTAATTGTATTCACTTGGTGAAACCCTAAATCTGCTTGAACCCAACCCTCTGCCTATTTACAGCTGGACTTGCACAGTGGAACTTGGCTGGAGGAAAACATATGTCACAAGCATGGTCAGTAAGATAAAGTGAACCCTTAATGCTACTCAGCAAGTATACTGTATTTCCCTGGTTCATTCACTCTCTCTCTTTAAGCCAGCTATTTCCTATCTTCTCCACTCTTCTAAAGCTTCCAAGACTTTCTTGGGCATTCTCACTTTCAATTCATGACTTTGTGTCCTATTTTGTTGAGAAGATGTATGCAGACAGAGGAGAGCCTCTACAACCTTCTAACAACACATCATCCTCCCACCCACATTAGTGCCTGAGTGCTTTGCCTTTTCCCCTGGGTTACTGTGTATGACCTGGCTCTGCTCCTAGCAAAAGCCAACGCCTGCACTTGAACACTAGATAGCATCCTTTCTTGCATCGCCAATTTTCCCCTCTCTAATGGATCAAATGAACTCTTTTTTTTCCTTCGTATTTTAAAAATATAATCTCTTGGCGTTCCAGCTATTTCTCTCCTCCCTTTTAGAGCAAAACTGCTCAAAGGAGTGGTCTGTACTCACTGTCTCCAAACCTACTTTCTATTGTTTATCTGACCTTCTCCAATCAGGTTTTTTTTTTTTTCTGAAACTAAAGTGTCTAACATAAGTCTCCATTTTTCTAAATCAGATGGTCTATTATCAATCCCCTTCTTTTCGACACCATTAATTCATTCAATCATTCAAAAAAAAAAAACTTATTTCAAAGCTACCATTTCCTGAGTACTGTTCTAGGTGCTGGGGGTAACCAATCTCTTTGTTTTCCTTCTTTTTTGTCAGTTTTTCCTCATATTCTTCTAAACTTTAAATATTGAGTGTCCCAGGGCTCAGCCCATGGACCTCTTCTCTTTTCTAACTATACTTACTTGGTTGGTGATTTCTTTGTTACAGTTTTCGATACTATCTGTCTGTCCAACTGTCTGTTCATCTGTCCATAGTCCATCCATACATCTTAGACCTCTTTGCTGAAGTATATTCAATTGCCTATTTGACATCTTAACTTGGATACCTTATAGATGTTCAAGCTTAATATGTCCAAATTGAACTCCTGCTATTTCTAACCCTCCACAGCCTGTTCCTCTCACAGTATTCGACACTTCAGTTAATAGCTATTCCATTTTTTCCCATTGTTCACACTTAAATCCTTGTCATCTTTTTTTTTTAAAATCGTGCTTTAGAGCTCAAGCTAATGTCTCATTCAAAACCTTATACGTATATTGTTTTGTGACGTTGGCTGCAATCCCCTTTTCTAACCCTGGGTTCCCTGTGTCCATTTGTCCAGTTCCTGTCCCTTCCTGCCTTCTCTTCCTGCTTTTGGACAGGAGCTGCCCATTTGGTCTCGTATATTTGATTGAACTAAAAAGCACATTCCTCACATGTATTAATTTTTTTGTTTTATAGGCCCATCTAGTTTTTCTGAAATGTGAATTTGGGAATGGTTTCATTTCTGGGTTAGCAGAGAGTTCGGGGGCCATAGTTTTAGGGGTTCCTCCAAACTCTGTCAGGCTATTAAGTCTGATCTTTTCACATGAATTTGAATTCTGTTCTACATTTCTCTCCTGCTCTGTCTGGGACTTGCTGTTATGTTCCCTGTCAGGGTGGTTTTTGGTGGTAGCCGGGCACTGTGGAGTTCTTCCAGGGTGGTAGAGTCTCTGGTTCATGTGGTCCTTTAGTCCTTTGGGCTAGTATTTTCCTTGTGTCCTCAGTTTTCTATATTCTCCTTTGCTCCAGGTGGGATGGGACCAATAGATGTATCTTACATGGCCACTCGCAAGCTCTTAAGACCTTAGGCACTACTCACCAAAGTGGGATGTAGAACATTTTCTTTATAAACTATGTCATGCCAACTGAACTAGATGCTCCCTGAGACTATGGTCTTGTCATCTTTCTTGACTCCTCTCTTTATCTGGCAACCCACATTCAATTAATCAGCAAATAAAAACAAACAAAAAAAAGCCATTGCCATCATGTCGATTCCAACTCATATCGACCCTATAGGACAGAGTAGAACTGCCCATAGGGTTTCCAAGGAGCAGTTGGTGGATTCAAACTGCCGACCTTTTGATTACCAGCTGTAGCTCTTAATCACTATGCCACCAGGGGCTTCTAATCAGCAAATAATGCCTTCAAATTGTGTCCAGAGTTTGGTAACTTTACGTCATCTCCACTGCTACCTTCCTGGTCCAAGACACTATCATCTTTTGCCTATATTATGCAATGACCTTCTAACAGGCCAACTTACTTGAACCCTGTCCTCTGAGGTGCTATGTCTTATGATCTAATCTCAACAGAGAAGTAATCCTATTAAAACATGAGTTAGATCATATGAGTCTTTTGCTCAGGAATTTCCAGTCGCTTTCCATCTCCCTCAGAGTAGAAACCAAACTTTAAAAAGTGATCTTCAAGTCTCTGGTCTCTGGCCACCATTAGTTCTCTGAATTTCTATTCACTAGATAACATCAGAGATATCTGCTTCAAGTCTTTAATTAAATCCCACTTTCTTGATGAGTTCTTCTCTATTCGATATTGTAGTTCCCGGTCCTTTCAACCTCTGAAACTTCTATACATTCTTTAGGATGACTTTTCACCTTTGCAATTATCACTACTTTTAGCATACACGAAGATCTCTCAGGAGCAGAAGCTCAAAGAGGCTTCTCCAGAGCTGACAGAGACAGAAAGCCTTCTCCTAGAGCTGGCACCCTGAATTCAGACTCCTAGCCTCCTAAACTGTGAGAAAATAAATTTCTGTTTAAGTCACCCACTTGTGGTATTTCTGTTATACAACACTAGATAACTAAGACACCTCATAAAAAAAAAAAAAAATAAAGACCTTATTATTATTATCAGTTCTGTATTATTCTCAGAAGGATCCCTGGTGATGCAATGGTTAAAGTGCTCAGCTGCTAACCGCAAGCTTGGCTGTTTGAACCCGCCAGCTGCTCTGCGGGAAAAAGATGTGGCAGTCTGCTTCTGCCAAAATTTACAACCTTGGAAACCCTATCAGGCAGTTGTACTCTGTCCTATAGGGTCTCTATAAGTTGGAATCAACTCAATGGCAGTGGGTTTGATTTAGGTTACTATCCTCAGCACCTAGAACAGCTGGCACAGAATATGTGATTTATAATTGTGCCGAATGAACGAACAAAAAAGTTGGAAGGTTGGTGGCTTGAACCCACACAGAGGCACCTCAGGAGACAGACCTGGAGAGCTGCACCCAAAAAGTCACAGCCTTGAAAACCCTACAGAGTAGTTCTACCCTGCACACATGGGATCTCCATGAGTTGGAATCGACTGGACAGCAACTAACAACAATAGTATACAAAAAAAGACATTATCCCTTATGCTACAAAGGTCACAAAACAGCCTTTCTTCCAGGCAAATTTTGAGAACTACAAGGACAGTGGTGATTTTGAATTGTACTTCTTTTCTGGAACCTAGAATACAGCTATTGAGTTGACATTTTAAATATGTGTCTGTGTGTTTAATAATCATTATAACATGGTTGTTAACAGCTTGGGCTTTGGACCCAAGTGGACCTGAGTTCGAGGTTAAGCTTTATCACTTATCACCAACTTGGGCAAGTTTCTTAACCACTGTAAGCTTCAGTTTCTTCATGTAAAAACAAACAAACAAACAAACAAACAAACAAATAAATAAATAAATAAATGGGTATGTTATAAGGACCCATCTTAGGGGCTTGAGAACAGTTACATGGACTAATCTAGCTATTGAAAGCACTTAGCACAGTGCCTGCAATTTTGTAAAAAAAAAAAAACAAACCAAAAAACCAAACCCGTTGCCATTGAGTTGATTCCGACTCATAGCCACTGTACAGGCAGAGTAGATCTGCCCCATAACGTTTCCAAGGAGCAGTTAGTTGGTGGATTCAAACTGCCAACGTTTTGGTTAGCAGCAGTAGCTCTTAACCACTGTGCCATTTTGTGAATGATCAGAAATTTTTAGTTATTTTTAATAATAATATCAGCTGAGCTGTAAAAAACTGAACGGCCTAACAAGGATGTTTGCTTTAGTAGATGGCCACTTCCCTTTCACTTGGAGATGGGGAATGAAATATTGGGAGTATCCCTGGGGGAGTAGGAGGAGATCTCATTTGACAGGCAGGCAGGAAACAGGTCATTTTCTTTACATGCTAAGGAGTTTGTGTTTCAGCTTTAGGGACTGGGAGTTGCAGATGAATTTTAAGTAGAAAAATGACATCGGATTTTGTGTTCTAACTTTATTACACTGTTTATCAGTCAGAGGATGAATTGGAAGTTGAGAAAAAGTTTTTTCTTTTTATTGTGCTTTAAGTGAAAGTTTACAAATCAAGTCAGTCCCTCATACAAAAATTTATATCCCCCTTGCTGTGTACTACTAGTTGCTTTCCTGCTAATGAGACAGCATACTCCTCCTCTCTACCTTGTATTCCCCAAGTCCATTCAGCCAGGTCCTGTACCCCCCTGTCTTCTCATCTCCCCTCCAGATAGGAGCTGCCCACATAGTCTCATGTGTCTGCTTGAGTCAGGAAGCTCACTCCTCAGTAGTATCATTTTCTGTCTTACAGTCCAGTCCAACCCCTGTCTGAAGAGTTGGCTTTGGAAATGGTTGCAGCCTTGGGCTAACAGAAGGTCTGGAGACCATGACCTCTGGAGTTCCTTCTAGTCTCAGTCAGACCATTAAGTCTGGTCTTTTTACGAGAATTTGAGTTCTGTATCCCACTGCTCTCCTGCTCCATCAGGGATTCTCTGTTGTGTTCCCCATCAGGGCAGTTATCGGTTGTAGCTGGGCACCATCTAGTTCTTCTGGTCTCAGGCTGATGTAGTCTCTGGTTTGTGTCCCTTTCTGTCTCTTGGGGTCATAATTGCCTCGTATCTTTGGTGTTCTTCATTATCCTTTGCTCCAGTTGGGTTGAGACCAATTGATGTGTCTTGGAAGTTTAGAAATTTGAAGAGACCAGGGCTAGGGAGAGTAATTAATAGTTGAGATAAAAGATGATGAGAGGTTAAACCAAGGCAGTGGGACCGGGAATAGAAAAGCCAAGGAACCATTTGTAATTATTCTGCCGACTAAACTTCCGTTTTGTATTCCATTCTTTGAGAGCATTGTGGTGTGGCTGGTAGGTTTTCTGCTATTCTAATAGCAGAGAATCTTCCCTATTTCTCTTATGCTCAAGTAAAGCCCTGAATAATTCTGTCACAGTTATCACAGTTGACACTGGCACCTCCTTTCATTCCCTAGCCTGTATTTTAAAAATATTGTAATGCTTCTACATAGCCACAGTGAAGGGGAATTCTTTCATTAAAAGAATTCCATATTACCACAGAAAAGTATTAGATATTTTTGTTTGGTTCTACTTCTGATATTTTTTGCCAGAGTTATCCAAAGTCAAGTAGAAAGCCTTAAAATTTTTTGGCTTAAAAAAAAAATAAGATTTAATCAAAGGCATATCCCACCAGCTCATTACAGCAAAAGGGAGGCGTCGTGGCGTGAGTCACAAGGCTGCAAATATTAGATCGTTAAACCAAGCCCTTCTTTGGTGCTGTTTTTCCAAAGTCCCTTTGTGATAGATGGATCCAGTGGTGGTGAGAGGGAGGATATAATGGAGGGAAGACAGTGTGGGCAGAGACAGTGTAAGGAAAGAAAAAAAATCTTCCTTGACATTTCCTCACTAAGTTCTTATGATGCTGGGAGAAACCTGGTAGGAGAAGCTTTGAGTTGGGTGACTTCTGCTTTATCTTGTCTCTTCCATATATTGCTGGCTCATCCTGCGTGGGTTACTGAACTCTTGTTTTCTCAGATCTCAAATTCATTAAACATTCATTCATTTAACACGTATGTACTGAATGCCAACTCTGTGCTTAACCTTGTTCTAACTAAACATGGGCATTTAACGATGCATAGAACAAACAGACCTTCAGAGAGTTTAATTCTAATGGGGTAGGCAGATATTAAACAATTAAAATGTAAACACATGATATTGATTTGTAATAGATTGTATGTTTATATATAATAAATGCATGCTTTATATATTTGTATTATATTTGATATATATTTGTCATATGTTAATATACAATCTGTTTATAAGTAATTATATATATAAAGCTGTTACATAATAAATGATACACTGAGGATAATAAATATGTAATGAGATGAGAGCAATAGTGTCTTTCTTCAAAACATGAAAAATGGTGTAAGAATAAACCAAACCTGTTCCCGTTGAGCTGATTCCGACTCACAGCAACCCTATAGAGCAGAGTGGAACTGCCCCACAGGGTTTCCAAGGCTATGATTTTTACAGAAGGAGGCTGCCACATCTTTCTTCCACAGAGCAGCTGGTGGTTTGAATCACTGACCTTTGGTTAGCAGTCGAGTGCTAAACATTGTACCACCAGGGCGCCTTGACATAAGAATAGAAATTTATGAAAGTGTTTTGAAAAACACAATGTGCTATGTAAATGTGAAACCCGATTTACTCATTCTAAGGATTATAAGGGTGATGCTGGATTCAATTTCAGGGTTCCTTGTGTCTAATATTTTAAGCCCTGGTTTTAAAATGGCACTGACTTCTTGGGCCCCAGATGTTTAGGTCTTAGATCTGGCTCCTAGGCAGCACTAATGTCCCTCAGTAGTGCTTAGGTCCCTAGGTGGCACAAACAGTTTGCCCTTGACAGCTAAACTAAAGGTTGGCTGTTCAAACCCATCCAGGAGTATGACAGAAGAAAAGTTGGTGATCTGCTTCTGTTACGATTATAGCCAAGAAAACCCTGTGGAGCAGTTCTAATTTGTAACACATTGGGTCGCCATGAGTTGGAACTGACTTGATGGTAACAAACAACAACAATTTTAGGCCCTGGCTGTACAGTGGCACTGACCTCTTTGATCTCATATACTTAGACCCATATCCTCAAAGGGTCTTGGGCACTGCCCATATATTTGAGTTTGGCAATGCAGGCTGAGGCAGACCCTAGCCTGGGAGTTCTGGTTGGCATAACTGCTGTTATCTTGGGGCAGTTTCCTGGCTCACTATGCTTTATGGTATTAGACAATGTCTGCCCTAGTACCCGATATATATTGTACAGCACTAGTTATGCTGTGTACATTTATTTGTTATATCTCCAAGAGGGCATGGAAGATACTGGACATCTTTGTTTCCCTGCTGCCTAGGATAGTCTCTGACCCATGGTGGTGGTCAGTAATGGTTTAAACACTGATTATTTGCTCTCATGGTATCCCTTCTGAGATTGTCGTACATTACACAACTTCCTGAGGTGACTAGGAAATGTTCATGCTCCGGAATGAGGCTCTGTGCTGTCTGCTGCCTTTAGTGTGAACCCTTTTTCTTTTTCAAAGTGACTCAGGGAGAGAAGAAATCCAGCAGAAGTGTGGTTTGGGGCCCGTGGAAGCAATGTTGTCCTTAATAGTTAAATTCTTTTTTGCCCTTTCTTGAGAACACCTTGCCCTGATTTAAAAAGTTTAATTGCGTTTCCTTTTTCCTATTACATTGAAGTTAACAATGCTCTTATTTATTTTATACTAGTTTAAAAAATTCTTTTTATTACCCATGGAGATATCACTCTATGGCTCATAAATTCATAGAAAGGTTGGTGTTATTTTAAACTTATGAAATACTAATAGATGAATCAGGAGGTATTATTTAATCCAGTTTTTAGAATGTCCAGATAAAGTTACCAAAATGAAAATGATCTTAATTACATTACATTAATTACATTACTGTTAATGCCCAGCTTATTTCCAGAGTTTCACAAATCAGTTTTTTCCTCCTAGGAAATTTGGATTTCTAGGCAAAGCTTATGCTGCTCAGCCCAGTGTGTAATTGTACTATTGTTTTTAAGGAATTGTTACTATGGGTCATCTCCGGGTGAGTGCCAACAACTCCAGAATTAGACTTTTGCTATTTCTGTGCCCTGGAATTGCATAAAATTCAGCTGACATCAGCCGTGCAAATGCACATAACTGCCTGTCTTCCAAGAAGATGACTCATTAACATGAGTAACAAAGATAAGTAAGATTATCTCGTCAAATTCCTGGTGAATGCACTCTTTCTCCCCCTCTGTACTCCCATGGGCATATGGAAGAAAGAGCAAAAAGGAATAATCTGAACTCAGTGGTGATGTCGACTGACTTTCCCCAAAGATGTTTGGGAAACAAAATAATTGTCAGAGAACAAAGGAATCCTAAAAATTTGAGTAAAATGAGTTAATATGTAACATAGCCTCTAATTTTCCCCAAAAAAAAAAATTTTTTTTTTTTTTTTTTTAATATAGACTGAGCTTTAACATGATCAAAAGTGCTTGAATTTCTGCTGTTGGTGAGGCCAGCTTTACCTAATTTTGGTGTAGGCTAAGTTTTTAAGAGGGATTAGAGTGGAAATGCAGGTAGGGCTCATTTACCTCCATTTTTGTTCATAAAAGCAGAAGGGATCCAGGAAACAGGAAATGATTCAGGGACCAAGGTAATGGGTATTAATGACCCAGATGCAGATGGAATGTACTTATTGACTTAAATACGGACACATTATAGTCAGGGGATCCATAATTTAAGCTGGTCTTCAAGTACTCTAGCTGCCATATTGCCTGAGAATCATTGGCAGGAAGGAGTTTTGAAATAGGGAAAAGTAAGAAGCAACACAAAAAAAACAGTTTTCCTGGAAAAAAAGAGGGAATTCTGAAACTGTAGTCCATGGAAGGTTCATGGGTGGGCTTTATGTTCTTGAGCCCTTGAAATTATACACAAAGTGTTGGGTGGTTTGTAGATATCATTTTGTAGGGGTTGGGGGAGCTGGGGTAGAAAGGAAATGGCTCACCACTTTTATAAAATTCTCAAAGGGCCTATGGCCTGATGCAGGTTGTGAACCATAGGTAGAAAAGAAATAGCAGCATTCAGCTCTAACACTTCCCTTCTGTGTGATCTTGGCCATGCATTTACCTCCATGAACTCCGTGAAATTTATTCTGTCCTGCTTTCTTTGCAAGTACTGTGAAGAAAATGAGGATCAAATGAAATGTGTGTGAAAATATGAAGCGTTATCACTAACATAGAGAGCACTTAAGTTGTTCCAGGCACATTTTTTAAGGCCTTTATGCATTTTATCTCATTTAATCTTTACAACAACTCTGTGAAATGAAAATTATTTCTCTCCCTAGTACACATGTGAGGAAACCAAACTATGGAGAGTTCAAGTAATTTTCTCAAAGTTGCACGAACAGTAAGTGGTGCCACTAGATGGTCTGATTCCAGAATATGGGCTCCTTAGCACAATGCTATAATGCCGCTCTAAAGGGTATAGAATGTCATTCAAACATGAACTAGTTTATGAATCATGGTAGATGGAAATACAGTGAAGGTTAAAAAGTTCAAACTTACAGTTAATTTTTTTTAAAGGTGGATGATTAGAATGGGTGCTTGGGGACTCCAAGCTGGGGAACCTGGGGTAGCCCTAGGGGAGGCATGAAATTCATGTAGAAAGTCTTCTATTTTTACTTGCTCTCAAAGCTGATACTCCATACTCACGTTATTAAGGCAAACTGGTCTTGAGTTAAACCATAATTAAAAAAACACTTTAGCCAGATCAGCCTCAATGTGATTGCTTAAGCTAATTTAGACAGGGCCTAATGGTCCTCCAGGAAACCCTGGTGCTGTAGTGTTTAAGTGCTATGGCTGCTAACCAAAAGGTCGGCAGTTCAAATTCTCCAGGCACTCCTTGGAAACTCTGTGGGGCAGTTCTACTCTGTCCCATAGGGTCGCTATGAGTTGGACTCAGTGGCAACGGGTTTGGTTTTGGTTAATGGTCCTGTGAAGAGCTGTGGTGGCACAGTAGTTAAGCACTCAGGTGCTAACCAAAAGGTTGGCACTTCCAACCCACCAGCTGCTCTGCAGGAGAAAGATATGGCAGTCTGCTTCCATACAGATTTACAGGATTTACAGCCTTAGAAACCCTATGGGGAAGTTCTATTCTGTCCTATAGGCTTGCTATGAATTGGAATCTACTCAATGGCAGTGGGTTTGATTTGGTTTAATGGCCCTCTCCCTAGTGCTAAAGTGTTTGTTCAGTGTGGCAGCTCCAGCTGATTTCTTTCTGATGAAGGGCATATGGGGTGTGGGTGTGGCCATGGTTCCCTGCTTTCCAAGAGTGGGCCTTGAGGCTTGGAACGTCAGAGAGTTAAAGAAAGTGTTTGCTGGAACAGTAAAGATCTATATTTGTTTTAACAAGAGTTTATTTTCGCCACCCTTTTCCTGCCAGAGCAGCATGCTCTGTTTTAGCTGTGGACTGCTGGTGTCTGCAGGAGATGTGGAGCAGGAAGAATGACAGCTGAGGGGATTCCAGCCTGGTCCCAGAAGTCAGAGATCATTGGAGATAATAGTGCAATACTGAGTACACAGAAGGTTCTTTTCTCCCAAGCATCTCAGAGGATCCTGCAGAATCTTATAGCTGTAAGTAATCTCAAGAGGTCATGCTCTCCAGGGCTTCTTAACCTGAATTCAAAGAGGAGCTTCAGGATCTGTGTGCACATATGCATTTTTCTTAGATCATCTGTAGCTTTCATCAGATTCTCAAAGGGGTCCGTGACTCTGTGATAGTAAAAAACCACAGATTTAGTCTAAAACCCAGACTCAGGGGAAAAAAAAATATATATATATATATATATATATATATAATCCGTTTAGATGACTGCTTTAATAAGCTCTTCAGAAGGAAATGCACTAGCTACAACAACTGTTTTCAGCTAGTCTTGCTTCTGGAAAAAAGTCCTCCGTTTACTTATTCAAAATTTCTAAGGTATTTTGAGTTTATTTACTTCAGTTATAGTCTCTATGGTGATGGATGGAAAATAGCTGGTCAGGAGTGTTTTTAAAGTCAGTTTTGAGGATGGTTACTAAGGAGTTTTCTTATCTCTAGATTAATAGCCCTGGTTCCTTTTATCTCCAACCCTTAGTTCTATTTTTCAATCCTTTAATCATTTTTGTGGCTCTTCTGGGGGCCCTGTCCATACTTGCTAGATCCCTCTCATACTGTGGATTGCAACGCTTCCCTAAGCATCTGAGCAATGTCAGATAGAGTGGATGGGCCACACTTTGCCTCATGAATGTCACATTCAGCTGTTACATTGTCAGCTGCTGGTTGACTATTTGAAATCCCAGCATTACACTGTGGATGCCATGACCTCGCTGCCTGGCTGCAGTGGGCTTTTCTCCGGGATATTCTTCCTAACCTTTCCAAGACATGACTTAGGACATATATTAATGTCACTTTGGTGGGTAACAAGCATGGGGAGGTTAAGTTACTGTACTAGTTTCCTCAAAACTCACTGCTGTCCAGTTGATTCCGACTCATAGCAGCCTTACAGGACAGAGTAGAACTGTCCCATTGGGTTCCCAAGGAGCAGCTGGTGGATTTGAACTGCACAACTTTTGGTCAGCAGCTGAGCTCATAATCAAAGTACCACAAACTGGGTGGCTTAAAACAACAGAAATCTGTTCTCTCATAATTTTGGAGGCTAGAAGTCTGAATTCAGGCTGTCAACAGGAGAAAATCCTTCCTGTGTCTTCCAGTTTCTGCTGCTGCTGTTGTTCTCAGGTGCCATCAAGTTGGTTCTGACTCATAATGGCCCTATATACAACAGAACGAAACACTGCCCGGTCCTGCACAATCCTCACAATTTTGCTGTGTTTGAGCCCATTGTTGCAGTCACTGTGTCAATCCATCTCATGGAGGGTCTTCCTCTTTTTTGCTGACCATCTACTTTACCAAGCATAAAGTCTTCCAGGGACTGATCCCTCCTGAAAGCACACCCAAAGCAAGTGAGATGAAGTCTCACCATCCTTGCTTCTAAGGAGCATTCTGGGTGTACTTCTTCCAAGACAAATTTATTGATTTTTCTAGCAGTCCATGGTATATTCAGTATTCTTCACCAGCACCATAATTCAAAGGCATCAATTCTTCTTTGGTCTTCCTTATTCATTGTCTAGCTTTTGCATGCATATGAGGTGAAAATACCATGGCTTGGGTCAGGTGTACCTTAGTCCTCAAGGTGACATCTTTGACTTTTAACACTTTATGGATGTCTTTTCCAGCAGATTTGCTGAATGCAACACATTGTTTGATTTCTTGACTGCTGCATTCATGGGCATTGAATGTGGAGACAAGTAAAATGAAATCCATGTCAATTTCAATCTTTGTTTATCATGATGTTGCTTATTGGTCCAGTTTTGAAGATTTTTGCTTTTTTTATGTTTTGCTAGCCCCAGGTATTCTTTGGCTTGTGGCAGCATAGTTCCAATCTCTGCCTCCATCATCATATGACATTCTTTCCCATGTGTATCTGTCTGTATCTCTTTGCCATGAGTGGGAATCAACTGGAGGGCAAAAGGTTTGGTTTGGTACTCCAGCATGAGCTTATGCTAACTTAACTAATTATATCTACAGAGATGCTATTTCCAAATAAAATCACATTCACAAGGTCCATGAGTTAGTACTTGAACATATCTTTTTGTTCAGAATTCAATTCAATCCATAACAGACACTAAACCAATGAACAACAGAGCTGAAATTATCTCCTAATTCTTGAATCCCAAGAACTATAATTACATTAAAAAAAAAAAAATTCCCAATCTAGATCTAGAAGTTTTTCTGAAGTTCTTGTGGAACTTCTCATTTCCTTCTATAAACTGGAGATAATATATTTTTCCCCAGGATTGCATTGATTTCTAAAGTCAATACGTTTAAAGAATAGCATAAGACAGATGGTTTTGAGTTTTAGTCCTTATTCTGCCATTGATTTTTCTGTTTTTTTCTTCCCTTATGTAATACAAAATATTCAGATACAAAGCCTCGGATAAAAGCACCCAATTAAAAGGTAGGCCAAAAACAATAGCAAATTTCTATCATGAGAATTCTCAAACCTGGGACTCAATGGTCACACTCATACATTTGAGTTTGGCTAGCATAGAAGTTTATTTGCCAACATTTAAAAATTGAAAGACTGCAAATAACAGTTCAGATTTCTGGCTTCTGTGACTTTGTTTCCTCAGGGCAACAATTGGTTGGTAGAGCTGGTAGCTTGCACCCTAAAATTGAGGACCGAGGTCTCAAATTTACCTCACTCTCCACTCATTGAGTTTTTGACTCCCGGTATCCAAGATTTTTTTTTTTTTTTTATCCAAAATGAAGACACCCAGAACTTGGAAGGACAATATATGTTATGTAGCATAGCTGAAGTACACATTAATAATTAACTGAGCATACTCTCATACTGTGACTGGATAGTTTGAATGTGGTCAGAAAAACCATGTATCTTTTTGTGCCTCTATTTCCTCACTTATAAGGAAGGGACTCAAAGAATGATCACAAGGACAACTTCGAAGAGACTGTGGGGGAATTGTGAGGCTCCTTTGCATTCTGAAGATTGATAGTGAGCTCAAGGTGAGACGAGGATCCAAGAGTGTACAGTTACACACTTAACTGAAATATCTCTGTGATCCAGATTGCATAAAGTGATGACACACAGATGTGTGCTTTCGACCTTGCCCGCTTTATAACTCTAGAGATTTGAGAGGAGCAGTGGCTGGCCAAGTAGCACTGTGCCAGACAATTAGGCGCTACAACCGGAACATCTTTGCCAGATAACATATAAAAGTTATAGAGGCTGTTGAAACCAAGACAGCTGGATGAAGGATTTAATCATCCGCAAGGGTATAAATGTGGTAAAGGGCATTCTGTCTTAACTTGAATGGCCAAAATGATTTTGATAGCTTCCCACATGGCCAAGAGCCTTGTCATGGATTGAATTATGTCCCCCCAAGAATGTGTGTATTGATTTAGCTGGGCCATGATTCCTGGTATTGTGTGATTTTCCTATATGTTGTAAATTCTTCCTCTATGATGTTAATGAGGGAGGATGGGTGGCAGTTGTGTTAGTGAGGCAGGACTCAATCTATAAAATTGGACTGTGTCTTGAGGCAATCTCTTGAGATATAAAAGAAAGAAGTGAGCAGAGAGACAGGGGGGCTTCACACCATCAAAAAAGTAGCACCGGGAGCAGAGCGTGTGCTTTGGACTCGGGGTTCCTGCCCAGAGAAGTTCCTAGTCCGGGGGAAGATTGATGACAAGGACTTTCCTCCAAAGCTGACAGAGAGAGAAAGCCTTCCCCTGGAGCTGTGTTTGGACTTTTAGCCTACTTTACCATGAGGAAATAAATTTCTCTTTGTTAAAGCCATCTGCTTGTGGTATTTCTGTTATAGCAGCACTAGATGACAAAGACAAGACTGAAAGAATAATCTAAGACAGCCTATTGCCAAACCAAGAGTTTGGCAAACCGGTGTTGAAATGCCACTGAAGGGTTCTTTTAAGAAGCATAAATATTTACAGTTATTACCTACTATGAATAATTTATTACCATATGTTCTTAGAAGATCAAACAGGATTTGAATTCTAGCACATCTACTAACTAGTTCTGTGACTTGGGTCAAGTTACATAAACTTCTCTGTGCTTCACTTTCCTCATCTGTAAAATGGGGATAATAATGGCAGTTACTTTAAAAGACTGTTAAGAGGAATAAATGAGTCAATACTCAACAGTACTTCGTGCCCATTAAGTGTGCAGTAAATATTGGGTATTATGATTTTTTATTGTTTTGGGTTGTTTGCTTTTTGGCGATTTTGCTAAATATTTCAAAGCCAAGATTTTAAACATCTAATTTATTATAAATCACTAGTCTATTTATGATCAAATTTTGGAAAGGTTTGATAAAATACCATTATAATACTTATTTCTATAACACCTTTTCTTACCTGTGCTTTAGTTTTGAATTGTATACCCTATATAACTGTCAGGATATATTTATTTGAACAATCTATACTAAGTATCATAGACAATGTCTTCAGCTCTATAAACATGAGAAAATCTTTCCTAGGGATTCTTTAAGATAAATTACTGAACTGTTATCCCTGATTGGAGGGTGAAATTCATGCAAAAGACCTTGATTCTTTAGTCTTTGTTCCACTGGCCTGGTGAGAGATGGATGCTTTTATATGAAGAAAGGCCAACGGACTCACTCAAGGTCAGAGACAGAGTAGCTGAGCTGAGACTAACTTCTAGTTTTTCTGACTTCTAGCTTGATTCTTCTGCTTTTCTTACATGGAAAAAGAATTCTATGACAAGTACCTGGAAAAGAGGCATTTCACCCAAATAACCCACTTCATACAGTAAAAGTAGCCATACCCTTAAATTTATAGCTCTCACTATTACACTTCCTATTCAGAGTATATGGAAGAAAGGAAATGAAATGATGTACTTGTGTGTAAAATTGAATTTCTGCTTGAAATTAGATAACCAGCTGTCTCTCAGAGTAAAGATGATAACCTCTTACCCTAGTCGTTGTTAAGGAACACTTTGTGCAAGGTATACATCACAGGAAGATGGAGCATTCATTACTTGGTGCTGTGACGTTCTCACAGTTCAGCAGGATCCCAAAAAGAAGAGCTCTCAGTAAGCATTAAAAATTCAAACTATGGGTGTCTAGAGCCAAGTTTTCTAGCTTATTAACTTTTTGTTTATAGATCTATGAAAGAGCTTAAGTAGAAACTCTGAGCCTGTGGGGAAATCCTACCTGTGAAACTACTTTCTAAATATGTAAGGATGTATGTATATGTATTTTTTTGTGATTATGCAAAGTTGTGCAAGTTGGTCCAGTTATTTTACTAGGGGCTTTATTAAACTTGCAAAAATGGTAGTTAAATGTGGTCACTGAGAGATGGGCACCTTACTTATAGTAAGGAAGTTACATTAACATATATCAAGTTTACTAGAATTTATAGGTATCATAGCATGTAAATTCCAACCTTCACATTTGATCATTGAGACAAATTATCAAGCACTTCAAGCTCCTCTAGTGTCTATGAGGAGCCCTGGTGATGTAGCGGTCAAGTGCTACGTCTGCTAAACAAAAAGATCGGCAGTTCGAATCCACCAGCTGCTCCTTGGAAACTCTTTGGGACAGTTCTAACTCCATCCTATAGGGTCACTATGAGTTGAAATGGACTTGACCGCAATGGGTTGGTTTGTTTTTATTGTCTTTTTTTTAGCATCTACAAATGATTCCATTTTGCACATCAACAAAACACAAGTTAGTTCCTAACAAAGAGTAGATCAGGCTCCCATCAAGGTGCTCAGTTTGTCTCCACATACTTCAATCACTCTAATTAAATGGCCACTTGCTCAAACAATCAGGTAGCTAGTTACTGATCAACTGGGTTAAAATGGATTGGCGTATAGATATGACTGCTGGTTCTTTAAGTAGTGTGATGTATATATACATACATAGAGAGAGATTATATCAAGGAAATGGCTCATGGAATTGTAGAGGCTTGAAAACCCCAAGTCCATGGGCAGACATCAAACTGGAGGCTTCTCCTGACTCATGTAGTTGCAGGGGCTGATGAACCCAAGATTGGCAGGTAAGTTGGTAAGATGGCTGGTCACTGGCTCAAGTCCCAAGAACTGGAGTTCAGATGATGACGAGCTGAATGCAGGATCCAGAGTAAAGCAAAAGCCAGTGAGCTTTGCCAGAAAGTCTATACGTGTTTTATGCAGGTCATACCCGCAAGGGAACTCCGTTTCAATTGATTGGCTGCTCATAGCAGACCTCATCATGGAGGACATTACATTATTATGTAACTGTCTACATCATAACTGCCAAACCACTGAGAATCATGGCCCAGCCAAGTTGACACATAACTGTAACCGTCACAGTGTCCTAGGAGGTCCCTCTCTGGAATGTGAAAAGTCCTGGTTTTGGGTGAAGGGTGAGGAAGTTTGGGGGAAATGTACAAAATTTACAAGGTGGCCCTAAACCTAGGGGTGGAAGCAACAAGGTTTTTAGAATTAAATGAATGCAGCATATTAACTAACTACCTTTGGTAGTCGCTGTCACTATTTTTTCTTCTGACCCTTCTGCCTGTTTGTTGATCTTGGCAACATGAGTTCTGGTTTCCAGTAAGGGATCGTCCATTGTTGTATCACTCTGAGTGATGTAATTAAATCATGCAACTTAAGTGCTTTGTAATTGTGAGCATTAACACTCTTTTATTGACTCTGCCTGTAGGTAAGCGTTGTTCTTTGAATTGAGGTGGTACTAGTTTAACACTGTGAAATGTTTCTGTTTTTCTAAGAGTGACCATATTTTCAAAGATTTCAGAGCCCATGATTATGATACTAATTCTAGTATGACCCAGACATCACTGAAAAAGCAGTCTAAACCACTGTGCTGTTTTAATGACAGATGGAAGGACACATACAACTGGATTCTAGTAGTCAAAACAGAGGGCTGCACAGTGTGCAGAAAAGGCTTTGGAATTGGGCGTGGTAGAGAAGGGGGTGTGAAAGCATGTATGAAGAATGGATCTCACAAGTCAGGATGAGACAGTCAAGTACTTCTAAATCAATCAAAAGCTTTTTCATATCAGCAAAAGACACAATGCTTCATTGAAAATAGCGACTGAGTTAGTCTGGGCATACTACACAAAACATACATTATTTTATTGGTACCTTGATTGCTCTATGAAATTGAGTGAAGTTACGTTTTCTTATGCAGAGGTTGCAAATAAAATTGTGAGTGAACAAGAGGAGAAATTTTAATAACGGATGTGTTGGCTCCTTCAAACATAGTGCTAATCCTGTCAGATGTTACCAACGACCATGTTTTCTACAGCGTATCAAGTAATACCTGAAATCACAGCACAACTACCACCGAAATATTCATCCTACCTCTTAGGGACTTTAATTTGAAAAGCGGAATTTCAAATCATTTTCTTGGCTTCAATGAAGATTTTAATAAAATCTCAGAAAACATAAAACAAAAGATTGAGATCCTGTCAAAATATGAACTAGACTTGTCTCGTCTACCTGCATATTCATCAGAGAGTGGAAATGTAAATTTTAGCACATTTCATTTAGTGTATAAACTTCTTCCCAAAGAAAATAAAAAAGAACTTACTAGCTAACTATCCTGTACACTTTGTACACAGCATTGCTAAAAAATGTGTGTAATTTGTTTAACTGTGATATCGAAACTTTCATAATGAAAGCTTTTGGTCACTTTTCAGTTTTATTGAAATGTGCAGAAGCTCTTAATAATATTTTTTGACTTTTTAGAAATAGAAAAAGACAGCTTCCTTAGACATATACCTACAAGATGGCTATCATTATTGCTGGCCATAGAAAAGATTTTAAAATGTTGAACTGATGTAAAATCACATTTTCAAAGTGTAAGAAAAGAAGAATAACTTTCTTTACTTTGGAAATATGCTGTGAATGGGAATGAAGAAAAAGATTAAAGTAAAAAAGGAACTTACATGCAGTTTTCCCAAAACTGTTTGATGATCTTTGAAGAGGCCATAAGGAGCCTAGAAAAGAATGAAGTAACTGCACTTAAGTTGTTCAGTGTTATGTTTAGGTTGCAACAACAACTCATACAGCAGCAACAACAACAACAAGACTGATTTTGGGGGAAATAAGACAACTTCAAAAGTCAAAAAAATGTCATCAAAACAGAGTAACTCGGGAGTTTCGGTCAATATGGCACCTCAATATGGCACCTTAGATACAGGTCCTATAATGAGTTACTGACAATAAATACTCAAGAAAGTAAGTAAAACAGATGCTAAAATGCAGAACATCAAACAGAGAGTTCAAGAAACAAACTGGAAGGAGAGGCACAAAGAGGCCAGTGGGAAAACAGAGATTCACAGATCAACCACATCCTGCCTGCTAGCATGGAGCAGTGTGACAATTTTGGGACATCATCAAACAATAACCTGGAGTGAGGAACCCACGAAAGCAACTGCAAAGAGAGCACAAATTTCAGCAGAGATTCTGTGCAAACAACTCCAGAAAGCAACTACAAGGTGAGCAGGATGAGGCCAGCCATGGGGCACCCCTGGAAGAGAGAAGCATGGGAGTGGTATAGCTTTGAAACCAGGAAACCACAGAGAAGTGCCTCTAGACCAAATGAAACAGACTGAGTCATCGGAGTCTTAGAGAAGGGAAAAATGTAGACAGGGAGCCCACATCTGTGAGGGAGTAAGGGAAGGAACAGAGGGGCAGGTGAGAGTTTATCCCTTTGGTAAGTGCAAGAAGGGAGGGAGCTAGGAAGTAGTGCAGGGACTGTCTGTTGGTGGAGATACCTTTTTATTTGGGAGCCATCCAGCAAAAAATCAACCCATAGAATAACAACTAGAGGCCCCCTTCTCCCAGAACTGGCCCAGTGCAAGCAGCTACCCTGCCTGCTATCTGCATTAGCGTGTGCCCTGAGGCACAGGTGGACAAAGCCAAGGTGTGCAAGCCTGGTCATGCCACCATACCTTCCCTGAGGTGCAGGAGTCCAGCACAGATGCTGGTAAACCCAGCCATGCCCACCACCCCCTTCCTGAGATGCAGCAGACCCTAACAAATGGGAGGAAGCCTGGTCATGCCCACCACCCCTCCTTGACATGCAGGAGCCCTGCACCCACTCCACCGACTCTTGCGCTGCCCTGCCTACCTGGCGATCCCTGGCACGTACTCCTGCTGTCAGACTGGCTATGGGAGGCTTGAAACTCCCCTTCCCCTGCCTTGGACACACCGTCTATCTGGTGTCCAGTTGTGCTAGTTCCAGTGTTACCCACCTGGTGCCCCATAACCCGTGCACCCTTGCCTCCACCACCTGGCAACTGATGGTGCATACACACAGCACCCAACCCAGCAACTGATGAGAATGCTCCCTGCACCCATGCCCCAGTGACCAGCTGGACATACACATCACCTCATCAGCAATGCCATTCACATCCTGACAGACACCATTAGCACCTCTGCCAAATGATGATAGGAGATCGTAGTGCCCTTATCCAACGTCTGCCCAGCTACAATGTCACACATCCCAAACCCAACAGTTCCTGCAGGCCTGCATTTGCACTGAAACCCCTTGGTATGTCACCACCTACTGAGATGTGAATTCATGCATGTCCACTGGGCCTACCCCATCCATTTGTGTAGCACTCCCTTTCAGTGGATATGGAGACATCCTACCCTGACCTCCAGAGAACACACTAACTGCTAGCACCAACCTGGAAGGACCCCATAGTCCCACAAGGGCTGTGGAGGGACACTGACCATCTAATACTTACTACCCAATATCAGGAAAGAACCTATTCTCCCACCCCACTCAATCCAGGAAGGGAAGGTGTATGCATGTGGGTGAGACCCACCATACCCACCACTGAGAGGAAATCACAGCCAGCCAACGGACACCACCAAAGTTACACATAGACAAGAATTACAAAAACATAAGCAATGAAAATAATACAAGGAGGAAAAACACTAAATGGAAGGAAAAGAAACATAACTCCAGATACATCAGACAAATTAAAAAAATTAACACAATACAAACATACATAAATAACTCAAAGAAGGACATAGAAGTAGAATTGAATCAATGGAAGAAAGAATCAGCAAAATGAGGAAAAATCCCTCGACACTAATTTGTTTGAGGAACAGTCAGAAAAAAGAATGAAGAAAAATGAAGAAAGCCTGAGTTACGCGTGACACTATCAAGACGAATAATTAATGTGTAATAGGAATTCTAGAACAGGAGGAGGAAAACAAACAGAGAATTTATGAAGATTTATTAGCAAAAAACTTCCCTAATATTATGGCTTCCATCCAAGAAGCTCAATGAACCCCATACAGGATAGACCCCAAAAGAAAGTCACCAAGATATATCATAAACAAACTTTCCAAAACCAAAGACAAAGAAAGAATTCTGAGAGCAGCTCATGAAAAACAAAATATTACCTACGAAGAGGCACCAATAAGGCTAAGCACTGATTTCTTGGCAGAAACCATGCAGGCAAGAAGACAGTGGGATGAAGTATATAAAACCCTGAACGAAAAGAATTGCCAACCAAGAATCATATATACAGCAAAATTGTCTTTCAAATACAATGGGAAAACTAGGACATTCCCAGACCAACAGAAATGAAGGGAATTTGTAAAAACCAGACCAACCTACAGAGAAATATTATGGGAGCCCAGGACAGCTAGATGGTACCCATTTGCCACCATCGATTGCTCTGGGAGGGATCACAATAGAGGGTCCCAGACAGCAGGAGAAAAATGTAGAACAAAATTCAAATTCACACACACACAAAAAAAGACCAGGCTTGCTGATGTGACAGAGACTTGAGAAATCCCGAGAGTATGGCACTCGGACACCCTTTTAACTCAGTAGTGAAGTCACTTCTGAGGTTCACCCTTCAGTCAAAGATTAGACAGGACTATAGGGCAAACGATAACACACATGAGGAGCATGCTTCCTAGTTCAGTCATGTATACGAGACTAATGGGCACACCAATCCAAAAGCAAAGTCAAGAAGGCAGGAAGGGACAGGAAAACTGAATGAATGGAATCGGAACCTGAAGTGTAGAAGAGGAGAATGTTGACACATCAAGAGTTTGGCAACCAATGTCACAAAACAATTTGTGTATTAACTGTTTAATGAAAAACTAATTTGCTCTGTTAATCTTCTTTTCACCTAAAGCACAATATTTATACATATAAAAGTGAGTCTTTCGTACAGAGAACAAATGACATCAGACAAAAATCTGAGATTAAGACACATGACACCATCATTCAGATTCTAACCCCAGTAAAAATTCTTAAAAGTAAAACTGCAAAACTGAAAATGAGGAACCAGAGATGTCAATCTGTAAAAAACACAACTTCAAAACAGAAAAGGGGAATAAGTGGTGTAACTATAAAACACTCATATGGAGAGGAAGTCAAGGCAAGATCACGATAAAATGCACTGGTTTAAGCTTAGGAAGGGAAAGGTAAATTTTAGCTTAACTGAAAAGCAAATTAATAAATCTACTTATGGAACCACCACATATCTGTCAGTTTGTTGTACTGTGGTGGCTTGCATGTTGCTGTGATGCTGGAAGCTATGCCACCAGTATTTCAAATTCCAGCAGGGTCACACCCCTGGAGGACAGGTTTCAGCAGAGCTTCCAGACTAAGACAGACTGGGAAGAAAGACCTGGCAGTCTATTTCTCAAAAAAATTGGCCAATGAAACCTTAGGAATAGCAGCAGAACATTGTCTGATACAGTGCTGGAAGATGAGCTCCTCAGGTTGGAAGATATTCAAAATTTGACTGGGGAAGAGCTGCCTCTTCAAAGTAGAAAAAAAAGACTCTTCAAAGTAGAGTCAACCTTAATGACATAGGTGGAGTAAAGCTTTCAGGACCTTCATTTGCTGATGTGGCACAACTGAAAATGAGAAGTAACAGTCACATACATCCATTAATAATCAGAAAAGGTAGAAGGTACAAAGTATGAATCTAGGGATTTTGGAATTCTCCAGAAATGAAATGGAATGCATAAAGATCAATATTTAGGCATTAGTGAGCTAAAATGGACTGGTATTGGCCATTTTAAATCAGACAATCATACGGTGTACTATGACAGCAATAACAAATTAAAGAGGAATGGTGTCACATTCATTGTATCTTGAAGCACAACCCAGTCAGTGGTAGGATAATATCCATACACCTACAAGGAAGACCAATTAATACAACTATTATTCAAATTTATGTACCAACCACTAATGCAAAAGATGAAGAAATTGAAGATTTTTACTGACTTCTGCAGTCTGAAATTGATCAAACAAGCAAACAAGATGCATTGACAATCACTGGTGATTGGAATGCAAAAGTTGGAAGAAAAGAGGACCTATGGTTGGAAAATATGGCTTTGGTGCCAGAAATGATGCCGGAGAACACATGATAGAATTTTGCAAGACCAAGCACGATTCTTTATTGCAAATATCTTTTTTCAACAACATAAATGTTGACTATGCACATTTTTTTTTATGCACATACACCTCACCAGATGGAAAACAAAGGAATAAAATTGACTACATATGTGGAAAAAGATGATGGAAAACCTCAATAATGAGTCATAGGAAGGCAAGTGGCTGGCTGTGGAACAGATCATCAATTGCTCATATGCAAGTTGAAGTTGAAGAAAATTAAAACAAGTCCACAAGAACCAAAATACGAATTTGAGTATATTCCATCTGAATTTAGAGACCATCTCAAGAATAGATTTGATGCACTGAACACTAATGACCAAAGACTAGATGAGTTGTGGGATGATATCAAGGATATCATGAAGAAAGCAAAAGATCGTTAAAAAGACAAGAAAGAAAGAAACGACCAAAATGGATGTCAGAAGAGACTCTGAAAACTGCTCTTGAACATAGAGTAGCTAAAGTGAGTGGAAGAAACGATAAAGTAAAAGAGCTGAACAAAAGATTTCAAAGGGTGGCTCGGGAAGACAAAGTAGAGTATTACAATGAAATGTGCAAAGACCTGGAGTTAGAAAACCAAAAGGGAAGAACACTCTTGGTATTTCTCAAGCAGGAAGAACTGAAGAAAAATTTCAAGCCTCGAGTTGCAATATCGAAAGATTCTATGGGCAAATATTGAACGACACAGGAAGCATCAAAAGAAGAGGAGGAAATACAGGGTCACTGTACCAAAATGAATTGGTCAATGTTCAGCCGTTTTGGGAAGTAGCGTATGATTGAGAACAAATGATACTGAAGGAAGAAGCCCAAACCACACTGAAGACATTGGCAAAACATGAAGCGCCAAGAATTGACGGAATATCAACTGAGATGTTTCAACAAAGGGATGCAGTGCTGAAGGCACTTACTCATCTGTGCCAAGAAATTTGGAAGACAGCTACCAGGTCAACCTACTGGAAGAGATCCATATTTAGGCCCATTCCAAAGAAAGGCAATCCAACAGAATTGGGAAACTATCAAACAATATCATTAATATCACATGCAAGTAAAATTTTGCTGAGGATCATTCAAAAGCGATTGCAGCAGTACCTTGACAGGGTGCTACCGGAAATTGAAGCCAGATTCAGAGGAGAACATGGGATGAGTGATGTCATTGCTGATGTCAGATGGATCTTGCCTTTAAGCACAGAATATCAGAAAGATATTTACCTGTGTTTTATTGACTATGCAGAAGACATTCAACAGTGTGGATCATAACAAATTATTGAAAACATTGCAAAGAATGGGAATTCCAGAACACTTAACTGTGTTCATGTGCAACCTGTACATAGACCAAGAGGAAGTCACTCTGTGGTTCAAAATCAGATAACATGTGTGTCAGGGTTGTATCTTTCACCATACTTATTCAACCTGTACGCTGAGCAAATAATCTGAAAAGCTGGACTATATGAAGAAGAATGTGGCATCAAGATTGGGGAAAGACTACTTGACAACCTCCAATGTGCAGATGACACAATCTTGCTTGCTGAAAGCGAAGAAGACTTGAAGCATGTACTGATGAAAATCAAGGGCTACAGCCTTCAGTATGGATTACACCTGAAAGTAAAGAAAACAAAACTCCTCACAACTGGACCAATAAGCAACATCATGATAAATTGAGAAAGTATTGCAGTTGTCAAGGATTTTATTTACTTGGATCCACAATCAACACCCACGGAAGCAGCAGTCAAGAAATCAAATGACATGTTGCATTGAGGAAATCTGCTGCAAAAGACCTCCTAAAACTGCTAAAAAGCAGAGATGTTACTTTGAGGACTATGGTGTGCCTAACCCAAGCCAGAATATTTTCAGTCACATCATATGCATATGAAAGCTGGACAATGAATATAAGGAAGAACTGATGCATTACAGTGTTTGCAAAGAACATTGAATATACCGTGGACTGCCAGTAGAACCAACAAATCTGTCTTGGAAGAAGTATAGCCAGAATGCTCCTTAGAAGGGAGCCTGGCGAGACTTCGTCTCACATACTTGGGACATGTCTTTAGGAGGGACTAGTTTCTGGGAAGGACATCAGAGCTGGTAAAGTAGAGGGTCAGTGAAAAATTAGAAGACCCCAAAGGAGATGGATTGACACAGTGGCTGCAACAATGGGCTCAAATATAGCAATGATTGTGAGGATTGTGCAGGACTAGTTGTTATTTCATTCTGTCATGTGTGGGGTCACTATGAGTCACCATCAAGTAGATGGCACCAGACAATAATAACAGTCTAAACACTTTGTGGTTTGGGTCCTGGATATGATTTAGGTTTTGCCAGTGAAACGCACTCATGAACTGTTGGAAGGTGGATTTTATTCTTTACTGTTGTGGTGTGGGCAGAAAGGCAGCTCCTTGCCCCAATGTCAACTCCCTGGATGTGATGATGGCAGCAATGGGAGCCAAGGCAGCAGCCGTTTCCACACCTCAGGATGGAAACAGTTTCCCGTCAGTGAGCTCTGTTTCCGGCACTGTCCTCTGACCGATATACCACTGAACTTGCTTCTCACTGTGTATTTCCTGTCTTGGAGAATGTCACCAATGTCTAGACAACTACTCAAGCCACCCAGTGTGCAGATGGTTCCCACACCCAATCCTCTACCTTTGACTTTTCTGTGTTCCCACATCTCCGTGTTCCTGCTGAACACTTTGACCTATCTTACCCACTTTCTTTCTTATCAAATTTGTAAGGACGCAGAAGCAATGTCTTTAATCTTGGAGGACTCCCATTCCCCAAATTGGAACTACAAAGTATATTTTACCATGAAATTTATATTGAAAATGATAAATTAAAATCCAGGGGTAAATATATTTCAAATGGAATTAGTTTGTTTGTAAAAGCTTAACAACTACTCTATTAACATTATAATAAATGTAAGATTTTATTTTAGTGTAAAGGTGCTGTTATAGAGTATATCACTTTAGGTGAAAGCTTCATGTTAAATGTATTTATTGCCTTAATATTAATAAATGATTGTGTTAATTTCAGTAATACTTTTTGCAGCCAGTTGACTGTTTTATGTCTGACACGTCCCAAATCTTTAAACATTGCTGCACAAAAATATGGGAAGCAAAAATTTGGACCAACATAAAAATATGAGGCTACTGCAATGTTTTCAGGTTATTTTTAGGGTTATATATTGATCAGAAGCGGAATTTTCTGTTGGGCATTTAGAGTAGAGGGGGAAAAAAGATGAGAAATACATTTGTACAGAATGAATTACATAAAGCAGACAGATTAGGAAAAATGAGCTAGACAGGTAGGGCACTTGGGAATCTACAAATGATTTTTATACATCTTTTTGTTACTTCGCAAAGTGGTTAAGTAGCACATTGATCTTCAAAGGACAATAAATTGGGCATACTCTGCTGCCATCTCATCTTTACGCCCGCAGATTGTGTGTTGTGCAGAACTGAATTCTTCAGGAGCCACTTGTTAGGAAGAAGAAAGCCTCAATGTCAGCTTTCTGATACTGACTCGAAATTATATCACATTTGTGCAGGGAAAAAAAAATTCTTACTTTTTTCTTTTGGTATGTTTTTGATTTAGTTATTAAATACTGAGTAACTAAAAAGATTACTAATAATATTTGAGTAAGGTAAAAACAGTGGCAATAAAATAAATACCTTGGTATCACAAACCAGTTTAAGAAATAGAACACGATCAGTACATTTGAAGTTCCCTGTGTACCCTTCCCTGATTCCACACCTGTAGCTATCCTATATGTTTGTATCTCTAATAATATATTGCTTAATTTTCTAAATATTTGAAATTTATATAAATAGACTCATACTGTAGTCATTCTTTTGTAGTTTCCTTTTTTTTTTTGCCTATCGTTATGTACTTTGAGACTAATCTAATGTTTGTGGCTGTAATTCATTCATGTTTACTGCTGGAGAGTATTTCACATAAGAATATTATGTAATTTACTTATTCATTCTACAGTTGATGAATATTTACATAAATTTCAATGTTTTGTATACACTCACACAGTTGATAAATATTTAGATGAGTTTCATTATACACATGAACACAGACATTTACTTCTCTCCTAGTGTATTTGTTTAAAAGTTTCTCTAGGATATGTTCCTGGGAGTAGAATTGTTGGGTAGTAAAATAGGTTCACTATGAGTCAGAATTGACTCAAAGACAATGGGTTTTTGATAAGGTAGGTGGTAAGGTAAGGGGTCCTGGTGGTTCAGTGGTTAAGAACTCAGCTGCTAACCAAAAGATTGGGAGTTCAAACCCACCAGCTTCTCCACAGGCGGAAAATGTGGCAGTCTGCTTTCAGAAAGATTACAGCCTTGGAAACCCCAAGGGGCAGCTCTATTCTGTCCTATAGGGTCGCTATGAGTTGGAATCGATTCAATGGCAATGGGTTAAGGTAGATGCATCTTGAACATGACAACAAGATGCCAAATTGCACTCCCACTTATAATGTGCAAATGCTCCATATCTTTGCCTACTCTTAGTATTCTCTATTAAGTTTTCTGTAATCTTTTGGGCCTAAAACGATAGCTTTAATTTAAAAATTTCCCGTGTGATTAACGAGGTTGAGCATCTATTTTACAGGTTAATTGGACTTTTGCCTTTCTTCTTCAGTAAAGTACCTATTAAAACCTTTTCCCATTTTTAAAATTAATTTATTTTGTCATTAAAAAAATCATATATTCTGGATAATTGCTCTTCTACATATTGTTGTGGTTAGGTGCCATGGAGTCGATTCTGACTCATAAGCGACCCTATGCACGACAGAACGAAACACTGCCTGGTCCTGCGCCATCCTTACAATGTTGTTATGCTTGAGCTCATTGTTGCAGCCACTGTGTCAATCCACCTCGTTGAGGGTCTTTCTCTTTTCCACTGACCCTGTACTCTGACAAGCATGATGTCCTTCTCCAGGGACTCATCCCTCCTGACAACATGTCCAAAGTATGTAAGATGCAGTCTCGTCATCCTTGCCTCTAAGGAGCATTCTGGCTGCACTTCTTCCAAAACAGATTTGTTTCCTCTTTTGACAGTCCATGGCGTATTCAATATTCTTCGCCAACACCACAATTCAAAGGCGTCAACTCTTATTTGGTCTTCCTTATTCATTGTCCAGCTTTCACATGCATATGGTGTGATTGAAAATACCATGGCTTGGGTGAGGTGCACTTTAGTCTTCAGGGTGACATCTTTGCTCTTCAACACTTTGAAGAGGTCCTTTGTAGCAGATTTGCCCAATACAATGTGTCTTTTGATTTTTTGACTGCTGCTTCCATGGCTGTTGATTGCGGATCCTGGTAAAATGAAATCCTTGACAACTTCAGTCTTTTCTCTGTTTATCATGGTATTGCTCATGGGTCCAGTTGTGAGGATTTTTGTTTTCTTTATGCTGAGGTGTAATCCATACTGAAGGCTGTGGTCTTTGATCTTCATTAGTAAGTGCTTCAAGTCCTCTTCACTTTCAGCAAGCAAGGTTGTGTCATCTGCATAACGCAGGTTGTTAATGAGTTTTCCTCCAATCCTGATGCCCTGTTCTTCTTCATATAGCCCAGCTTCTCGGATTATTTGTTCAGCATACAGATTAAATAGGTATGGTGAAAGAATACAACCCTGAAGCACACCTTTCCTGAATTTAAACCAATCAGCATTCCCTTGTTCTGTCCGAACAACTACATCTTGAGCCATGTAAAGTTTCTTCATGAGCACAATTAAGTGTTCTGAAATTCCCATTCTTCGCAGTGTTATCCATAGTTTGTTATGATCCACACAGTCAAATACCTTTGCATAGTCAATAAAACACAGGTAAACATCCTTCTGGTATTCTATGCTTTCAGCCAGGATCCAGCTGACATCAGCAATGATATCCCTGGTTCCACGTCCTCTTCTGAAACCGGCCTGAATTTCTGGCAGTTCCCTGTTGACATACTGCTGCAGCTGTTTTTGAATGATCTTCAGCAAAATTTTGCTTGAGTGTGATATTAATGATATTGTTTTATAATTTCCACATTCGGTTGGATCACCTTTCTTGGGAATGGGCATAAATATGGATCTCTTCCAGTCAGTTGGCCAGGAAGCTGTCTTCCATATTTCTTGGCACAGGCGAGTGAGCACCTCCAGCGCTGCATCTGTTTGTTGAAACATCTGAGTTGATCTTCCATCAATTCCTGGAGCCTTGTTTTTCGCCAATGCCTTCAGAGCAGCTTGGACTTCTTCCTTCAGTACCATCAGTTCCTGATCATGTTCCACCTCTTGAAATGGTTGAATATCG
The DNA here is from genome assembly GCF_024166365.1 of Elephas maximus indicus. Taxonomy (NCBI): domain Eukaryota; kingdom Metazoa; phylum Chordata; class Mammalia; order Proboscidea; family Elephantidae; genus Elephas; species Elephas maximus. Next base: position 51,708,374 of record NC_064833.1, on the reverse strand, counting down.
ACTAATTCTTTTTGGTGTAATGACTCTGTGTATTCCTTCCATCTTCTTTTGATGCTTCCTGTGTCGTTTAATATTTTCCCCATGGAATCCTTCACTATTGCAACTCAAGGCTTGAATTTTTTCTTCAGTTCTTTCACCTTGAGAAACGCCGAACATTTTCTTCTCTTTTGGTTTTCCATCTCCAGCTCTTTGCACATGTCATTATAATACTTTGCCTTCTTGAGCCGCTGTTTGAAATCTTCTGTTCAGTTCCTTTACTTTATCAATTCTTCCTTTTGCTTTAGCTGTTCAGTGCTCAAAAGCAAGTTTCAGAGTCTCCTCTGACATCTATCTTGGTCTTTTCTTTCTTTCCTGTCTTTTTAGTGACCTCTTGCTTTCTTCATGGTTGATGTCCTTGATGTCATTCCACAACTCATCTGGTCTTCGGTCACTAGTATTCAATGCATCAAGTCTATTCTTCAGATGGTCTCTAAATTCAGGTGGGATACACTCAAGGTTATATTTTGGCTCTTGTGGACTTGCTCTGATTTTCTTCAGTTTCAGCTTGAACTTGCGTATGAGCAATTGGTGGTCTGTTCCACAGTCGGCCCCTGGCCTTGTTCTGACTGATGATATTGAGCTTTTCCATCGTCTCTTTCCACAGATGTAGTCAATTTGATTTCTGTGTCTTCCTTCTGGCGAGGTCCATGTGTATAGCCACCATTTATGGTGGTAAAAGAAGGTATTTGCAATGAAGAAGTGGTTGGTCTCACAAAATTTTATGATTCGATCTTTGGCATTGTTTGTATCACCAAGGCCATATTTTCCAACTACTGATCCTTCTTCTTTGTTTCCAACTTTCGCATTCCAATTGCCAGTAATTATCAATGCATCTTTCTTGCATGTTCGATCAATTTCAGACTGCAACAGCTGATAGAAATCTTCTATTTTTTCATCTTTGGCTCTAGTTGTTGATGCGTAAATATGAATAATAGTCGTATTAACTCATCTTACTTGTAGGCGTGTGGATATTATCCTATCACTGAAGTATGACGTATGAATCTAGGAAAATTGGAAATCATCAAAAATGAAATGAAATGCATAAACATGTATATCCTAGGCATTAGTGAGCTGAAATGGACTGGTATTGGCCATTTTGAATCGGACAATCACATAGTCTACTCTGCTGGGAATGACAACTCGAAGAGGAATGGTGTTGCATTCGTCAACAAAAAGAACGTTTCAAGATCTATCCTGAAGTACAACGCTGTCCGTGATAGGATAATATTCATACACCTAAAAGGAAGACCAGTTTGACATATACATATATATATATTTGACATATATAAGTGTGTATATATGTATGTGCATATATATACATATTAAGTATAAATAAATAAATATGCATATATATATTTTATATATATATATGAGTGCTGGAAACCCTGGTATCATAGTGGTTAAGAGTTTGGCTACTAACCAAAATGTTGGCAGTTTGAATTTGCCAAGAGCTCCTTGGAAACTGTATGGGGCAGTTCTACTCTGTCCTATAGGGTTGCTATGAGTTGGAATTGACTTGATGGCAATGGTTTTGGTTTTTTGATTTATATATAGTATCAGAACAAAACACTGCCTGGTCCTGTGCCATCCTCACAAACATTGCTCTGTTTAAGCCAGTTGTTGCAGCCACTGTGTTAATCCATCTCATTGAAGGTCTTTTTCACTGACCCTCTTCTTTACTAAGCATGATGTCCTTTTCTAGGGACCGGTCCCTCCTGATAAGTGTGTGTAAAATTTATTTTCTCACAGTCTAGTAGGTTAAAAGGACATTGCCTCCAGGGGAAGGCTTTCTCTCTCTGTCGGCTCTGGAGGAAGGTCCTTGTCCTCAATCTTCCTCTGGTCAAGGAGTTTCTCAGGCGTAGGGACCCTGTGTCCAAATGACACGCTCCACTTCTGGTGCTGCTTTCTTGGTAGTATGAGGTCCCCAACTCTCTGCTTGTTTCCCTTTCATTTTATTTCTGGAGAGATAAAAGGTGGCTTAGGCCACATCCCAGGGAAACTCCCTTTACCTTGGATCAGGGAAGTGACTGATGGTGTGGTGTTACAATCCCACCCTAATCCTTTTTAACATAAATTACAATCACAAAATGGAAAACAACCACAGAATACTGGGAATCATGGCCTAACCAAGTTAATACATTTTGGGGAGGACATAATTCAATCCATGACACTTACATTTTTGGGAGAAAGCCAATTTGATCATGATGTAGCATCCTTTTTATACATTGCCAAATTCAGATTGCAAATGCTTTATTTTGTATCTTTGGTTATGACTGCAATTTGCCTTTGTTGTACTCTCTTTGTCAAGTTTTTATATAGCAGTTATGTTAGTTTCATAAAATGAATTGACCCAGGTTTCTTTCTTTTCTATTTCTGTAATGATTTTGGAAACCCTGGTGGCGTAGTGGTTAAGTGCTACAGCTGCTAACCAGTTTGAATCTGCCAGGTGCTCCTTGGAAACTCTATGGAGCAGTTCTACTCTGTTCTATAGGGTTGCTATGAGTCAGAATCAACTCGACGACAGTGGGTTTTTTTGGGTAATGACTTTATAATAATTATATGTCCTCACAGAATTTGTTGGTTAGACGATTACAGATGATCATAGAATTTGTTGGTATTCCCTTTGTGAAGCCTTTTGAGTACGATTTTGTTTATCTAATGGCTATAGTATTATTCAAATTTTCTACTTCTTGTATCAGTATTTGGTCAATTACACATTTCTAAGATTATGTCTCATTTTATTTAACTTTTAAATTTATTGATATAAAATTGTTAAATGTTATATACATACGTTTATAATCTCAGTAATATCTGAAATTATGTACACTTTTTCATTATTGTTTATTTAGGTCTTCTCTTTTATAGACTCAGAATTTTATAAATTTTATTAATATTATCAAATAAATATATTTTTCTTTATTGCTATTCTGTATTGTATGAGGGAACCCTGGCAGTGCAATGGTTAAGAGCTCGGCTGCTAACCAGAAAGTTGGCATTTCGAATCTACCACCTGTTCCTTAGAAACCCTATGGGGCAGTTCTACTCTGTCCTATAGGGTCGCTATGAGTTGAAATTGACTCAATGGCAAAGGGTTATTGGATGTATTATCCACCACTCATCTGTCAGCCTGTCGTACTGTGGTGGCTTGCATATTGCTGTGATGTTGAGAGCTGTGCCACCTGTCTTTCAAATATCAGCAAGTTTCACCGGAGCTTCCAGACTAAGACAAACTGGAAAGAAGGACTTGGTGATCTACTTCTGAGAAAACTGTTCAGTGAAAACCTTATGGACAGCAGTGAAACATTGTCTGATATAGTGCTGGAAGATGAGCTCCTCAGGTTGGAAGGCACTCAAAAGACTGGGGAAGAGCTGCCCTCAAAGTAATGGATGGAGTCAAGCTTTCAGGACCTTTATTTGCTTATGTGATAGAACTCAAACTGAGAAACAATGGCTGTAAATATCCATTAATAATTGGATTGTGGAATTTACAGTGTATGAATCTAGGAAAATTGGAAGTCATAAAAAATGAAATGGAATGCTTGAAGGTAGATATCCTAGGCATTAGTGAGTTGAAATAGACTAGTATTGGCCATTTTGAATCAGACAATCATATGGCCTACTATGATGGGAATGATAAATTGAAGAGGAATGGCATCATGTTCATTGTTTAAAAGAACATTTCAAGATCTATCTTGAAATGCGACTCTGTCAGTGGTAGGGTAATACCCATACACCTACAAGGAAGACCAGTTAATATTATTATTCAAATTTACATACCAGCCACTAATGCCAAAACGAAGAAACTGAAGATTTTTACCAACTTCTGCAGTCTGAAATTGATCAAATATACAATCAAGATGCATTAATAATTTCTGGTGATTGGACTGTCAAGGTTGGAAACAAAGAAGGATCAGTAGTTGGAAAATATGAACTTGGTGATAGAAATGACATGGAGAAGGCACAATAGAATTTTGCGAGACGAATGACTCAATCGTTCCAAATACCTTTTTTCAATGACATTAACGGTGACTATACATGCGAACCTCACCAGATGGAAAACACAGGAATCAAATCGAGTAGATCTATGGAGGCAGACAATGAAGAAGCTCAATGTCATCAGTCAGAAGAAAACCAGGGGCCAACTGTGAAACAGACCATCAATTGCTCATATGCAAGTTCAAGTTGAAGCTGAAGAAAATTAAAAGAAGTCCACAAGAGCCAAAGCACAAGGTTGAATATATCCCACCCGAATTTAGAAGCCATCACAAGAATAGATTTGATGCATTGAACACTAACGACCAAAGACCAAACAGGTCTTCAGGATATCGTACAGGAAGAAAGCAAAAGGTCATTAAAAAAAAAAAAAAAAAAAAAGACCTAAATGGATGTCAGAGGAGACCCTGAAACTTGCTCTAGAACATACAGTAGCTAAAGCAAACAGAAGAAATGATGAAGTTAAAGAGCTGAATAGAAGATTTCACAGGGCAGCTTGAAAAGGCAAAGTATTTTAATGAAAGCTGCAAAGACCTGGAATTAGAAAACCAGAAGGGAAGAATATGTTCAACATTTCTCAAGCTGAAGGAACTGAAGAAAAAACTCAAGCCTCATGTTGCAATATTGAAGAGCAAAAAATTAAATGTTGCTGGAAGCATCAAGAGAAGATGAAAGGAATACACAGAATCACTGTACCAAAAAGATTTGGTTCATGTCCAACCATTCCAGGAGGTAGCATGCAATCAAGAACTGAAGGAAGAAGTCTAAGCTGCACCGGAGGCATTGGCGCAAAAAGACTCCAGGAATTGACAAAATACCAATTCAGATGTTTCAAAAAACAGGTGCTATGCTGGAATTTTTCACCCGTCCATTCCAAGACATTTAGAAGGCAAATACCTGGCCAATCAGCTGGGAGAGATCCATATTTGTGCCCATTCCAAAGAAAGGTGATCCAATAAAATACAAAAATTATTGAACAATGTCATTAATATCACATGCAAGTAAAATTGTGCTGAAGATAATTCAAAAGCAAATGCAGCAGTGCACCTAGTGGGGACTGCTAGGAATTGAAGCCAGATTCAGAAAAGGACATGGAAAGAGGGATACCATTGCTAACGTTAGAGGGATCTTGGCCTTAAGCACAGAATACCAGAAAGACAACTACCTGTTTTATTGACTACGAAAAGGCATTTGACTGTGTGGAGCATAGCAAATTATGAATAACATATCCAAGAATAGGAATTCCAGAACAATTAATTGTATTCATGTGGAATCTGTGCATAGACCAAGAGGCAGTTGTTTGAACATAACAAGGGGATACTGCCTGGTTTAAAACCAGGAAAGGTGTGCTTCAGGGTTGTATTCTTTCACCATACTTATTCAATCTGTATGCAGGGCAAATAATCCAAGAAGCTGGACTATATGAAGAAGAACACAGCATCGGGATTGGTGGAAGACTGCTATGGATTGAATTGTGTCCCCCAAATATGTATGCCAATTTAAAATAGCGGGGCCAAGATAGCCAGTATTGTGTGGTCATCCACCATTTTGTCATCTGATGTGATTTTCCTAAGTGTTGTAAATCGTACCTCTATGATGTTAATCGATGGCACTGGGTCTGGGATGATGTTAATGAGGGAGAATTAGAAGCAGTTATGTTAATGAGGCAGGACTCAATACAAGATTAGGTTGTATCTTGAGTCAATGTGAGACAAGGGGACCTCATAACCTAAGAAAGTAGTGTCAAGAATAGAGCTTGTTCTTTGGACCCGGGGTCTCTGTGCTGATAAACTCCTAGACCAGGAGAAGATTGATGACAAGGACCTTCCTTCAGAGCTGACAGATAGAGAAAAAGCCTTTTCCTGGACCTGGTGCCCTGAATTCAGACTTCTAGACTACTGGACTGTGAGAGAATAAACTTCTGTTTGGTAAAGCCATCCACTTGTGATATTTCTGTTATAGCAGCACTAGAAAATTAAGACTCAATAACGAACTGTGATATGCTGATGAGTCAGAAGAACAGCACCTGACAACAAATAACACCTTATTTCTGATGAAGTTTTTTGTGTTAAAACATTAACACAGTAACAACAGCTTTATTTCAGTTAACAGTTACATAGAATACTCGTTCCTTTGTGTCCTTATGTTTTAGCTCTGTCTCCTAAAAACACGCAGAATAAAAATGTTTAGTTTTGATACTCTTTGTTTTGTTAATTGGAATTCATGTTGTTGTTGTTAGGCATGGTCCATTCGGTTTTGACTCATAGTGACCCTATGTACAACAGAACGAAACTGCCTGATTCTGCACTATCCTCATAATCATTGTTATGCTTGAACCCATTGTTGCTGTCACTGTGTCAATCCATCTCACTGAGGGTCTTCCTCTTTTTCTCTGACCCTCTACTTTACCAAGCATGATGCCCTTCTGCAGGGACTGGACCTGTCCAAAGTACGTAAGATGAAGTCTTTTTGCTATCTTTGCTTCTAAGGAGCATTCTGGCTGTACTTCTTCCAAGACAGATTTGTTTGTTCTTTTGGGAGTCCATTGTATATTCCATATTCTTCACCAGTCCCATAATTCAAGTGCGTCAATTCTTCTTTGGTCTTCCTTATTCATTGTCCAGCTTCACATGCACATGAGATGATTGAAAACACCATGGCTTGGTTCAAGTGCACCTTAGACCTTAAAGTGGTATCTTTGCTTTTTAACACTTTAAGAGATCTTTTGCAGCAGCTTTGCCCAATGCAATGCGTCATTTGATTTCTTAACTGCTGTTTCCATGGGCATTGATTGTGGATCTAAGCAAAATGAAATCTTTGACAACAGCAATATTTTCTCTATTTGTCATGATGTTGCTTTATTGGTCCAGTTGTGAGGATTTTTGTTTTCCTTATGTTGAGGTGCAATCCATACTGAAGGCTGTGGTCTTTGATCTTCATCAGTAAGTGCTTCAAGTCCTCTTTACTTTCAGCAAGCAAGGTTGTGTCATTGGCATATCAGAGGTTGTTAATGAGTTTTTCCCCAATCCTGATGCCCTGTTCTTCTTCATATAGTCCAGTTTCCTGGCTTATTTGCTCAGCATACAGATTGAATAAGTGTGGTGAAAGGATTGCCATTATTGATGTATTTTATTTCTGTTACCTTATTATTATTTCACTTTGTCCTTTTTCTGTTTCTTTTTTATTCTTGCCTACTTTTAAATTTATTGATTTCATTCACTGTTAGTTTTAAAGTTATATAGTCTACTTATAATATTTTGGTGGCTACTCTAGAAATTTTAACACATATATTTAAGTAAAAAAAAATCTAAATTTAAACAGTATCTTTACCCTCATCCCCAACAATACAAGGATTAGTAGAACACTCTAAGTCATATCATCCTCCTGCTGACTTACAAGTTATTGTCCAGTTTTTAAGATTTATTTTGGTATGTTATTGCTCTTTTATACATTTAAAGTTTTGATTAGATTTATCCACATGCTTAATGCTTTTTTTGTTGTTGTTTGCTTCTTTTTCTTTTGTGCATCTCAAAATTTCAAATGGGGTTAATTTTCCTTCTGCCTGAGGCTAATTCTTTAGAATATCCTGGGGCAAAGGTTTGTCGATGGTAAATTTTCTTTCTCAATTTTTGTTTGTCTAAGTGATAGATATATAACTGTAAGTTGATTGTGGATTTTTTTTTTTTTGTAGTGGTGGAGTACAATGAATCTAGTATCTTCCCATGTGAGCTAGGAAATTTGTACCCAGGATTATCATGTCCAGCCGAGATATTGTACAAGCATGAATACGATTCGCATGTATACTCAAATATAAAAGAGTTGAAATAATACAGAGCCATTGAGACCATCTTGGGAAACTGTTTGACTGTGAAGTTAAGCCAGAAAATTAGGAATGAATAAATCATGGAAAAATGGCTGGTGATGAGCATTGGATTCATTTAAGTATTGAGGTAAAAGTATACAACTACTGGTATTATACCTACAGAGCACAGTAAGCATGTTATATATGTAGATATTATAATGGCAATAATGGAACTAAAATTTTCTGAGTTTAGAGGATGTATGAGAGTGCTAAAGTCCTGATCTTTCAAAATGGAAGTCGACAGATAATATCTAAAAGGAATGCATATAATTATAAAAGCTGTAAGTGCAACTTCTTAATTTTTTTTTTACAATCCAGTCTATCTTTTAACTTTGGAGGAATCCTTAGGGTATAACATTTCATGTGGTGAAGAAACATTTATTTGTAGTTTGACATTTAATTTTCTTTTTTTATCTATTTAACTTAGACAAAACTAAATTTAATCTTTTATTAAAATGTCTATGTATTACCTTATTTTTATAAAAGCTTTCCTGTCAATCTATTTAGCTCATTATAAAGTTAACATATGTGTCTGTGTATTGAAAATATATACCATATGTATGTAACTTGAAGAATATTTACCAAATATTAATGATGATCATTTCTGTGTAACAAAATTTAGAGTTATATTTTAACTTTCATTTTTTTTCTTTCAGCATTTAGTACTTAAAATGTTTATTTTAAATGCAAATCAATTTTATACAGATAATAATTTCTTTTAAGAGATATAAATATGCCAAATGTTAACAGTAGTTCAGTGTATTACTGTATTTTAAATTTCCAAAAATAAAAAGAAATATTGAAATAATTTTTCCTATAAGCTTTTTGTTTTTTCCATAGAGGCTTAAAGAACAAAGGTGTTGAAATTTTTACAGAAGGATTAGTTAGGTATTGCTTTTTCTCATTTCTAAGAGTATTAAACCTTCTTCGTCTGACTGACATAGGGATATTGATTCATCCTTCAGAGTTTCTCTCCCCCAGGTTTACCTTCTTCCCATAAACTTACATCAGTATTTACAGCTCTTAAACCCCTTTGCAGATTCTTCTCCTGTGTGCCCTTCTATTTACTTTCTAATTCCTTAGGTAGCTCTTTCACTCTCATTCCCAAAGGCATTCTTTTTCTTGGCACCTCTACAGTCTGAATTGCAAAAGCATGAACTCTGGCATTGATTGTAGTCAAGGTTGTAGGAAAATTTGTCTTCCTGTTATTCCCTCATTATTGCATCATCCCGATGAGTTCAAAAGGTGAACAAGGTTTGGTAGTTAATAAAACCAAAAACTAAAAACTATTGCCGTCGAGTCGATTTCAACCCATAGTGACCCTATAGGACAGAGTAGAACTGCCCCATAGTGTTTCCAAGGCTGTAATCTTTATGAAAGCAGTCTGCTGCATTAACGTTTTGGTTGACAGCCAAGCTCTTAATGACTGCGCCACCAAGGCTCTTTGGTAGTTAATAGATGGTTTTAAAATATCTCTATTTCATAATCTGTAATATAGAATGGCTGTTCTTAAAGATCTAAATACGATATAAATCTTTTTGGTTTATGGCTGACTGTAATAGAAAAAGAAATATACATGTTAATGTCAAGACCAATTTGGTTTGATTTCCAGTTCTACTACTTATAAAAGTGTCGGTTTTCTTTTGTTTTGTTTATTTTCTAGTAGGGGTGAGGCGGTACCTCACTGTAGTTTTTTTTTTTTTTTCTGCTACTTTAGATGAAAGTTTACAGAAAAAACTAGCTTCTCATTAAAAATTAGTATACATGTTGTTTTGAGACATTGCTTGCCAACCCCATGACATGTCCACACTCTCCCCTTCCCCACCTTGTGTTCCCTTTTACCAGCTTTCCTATCCCCTCCTGCCTTCTCATTCTTGCCTCCCTGGGCAAGTGTGCTCATTTAATCTTGTTTTGTTTTATGGACCTGCCTAGTCTTTGGTGGCATAGTGGTTAAGAGTTTGGCTGCTAACCAAAAGGTTGGCAGTTCAAATCCACGAGCTGCTCCTTGGAAAACCTATAGGGCAGTTCTACTCTGTCCTATAGGGTCACTATAAGTCATAATCGAGTCGACAGCACCTAACAGCAACAGGAACAATCTTTGACTGAAGGTTGAACCTCAGAGTGACTTCATTACTGAGCTAAAAGGGTGTCCTGGGGCCATACTCTCAGGGTTTCTCCAGTCTCTGTCAGACCAGTAAGTCTGCTTTTTTTTTTTTTTGAGTTAGAATTTTGTTCGACATTTTTCTCTAGCTCTTTCCGGGACCCTCTATTGTGATCCCTGTCAGAGCAGTTGGTGATAGTAGCTGGGCACCATCTAGTTGTGCTAGACTGAGTCTGGTGGAGGCTGTAGTATTTATGGTCCACTAGTCCTTTGGACTAATCCAAAAATGTGGATTTCTTTATTTCTTTGGAACTCATTTTTTTAAAATCTGTAAAGTGAGAATAATGATGCCCAGTTTATAGTGTTGTTTTTGTGAGAATTTAATGAGCTAATACATGGAATGCAAATATTAGACTATAGGACCTTGGACATCTAAAAGTGAATTCATTGGCAAGACTGTCTTTTAATCAAATTTTGATTTTTAGGTTTAGCAGCGAACTCACTAATCTCTCTTATCGTGTGAGTAGATGGAAACGTGTTTTACCATAATGGCTAAACACACAGAACTAGGAGACAGGCTCTGCATAAATTTGAAGGGCTGTTTCTATAGTTACTAGCTTTGTGGCTTTGCACAAATTGCTTAACCTCTCTGTGCCTTGGTTTCTCCGTCTGAAAAATGGAAATAGTATTCTTATTCTATAGATTTGTTTTGAGGATTAATCTTTGTAAAGTGCTTAGAAAAATTTATGAGCTTGTGCTGGGGGGGGGGGGGGAAGAGATATCTCCAAGGAAGGATCTAATATTTGGTTACTTTTTAAAAAATTTTTATTGTGCACTAAGTGAAAGTTTACAAATCAAGTCAGTCTCTCATACAAAAATTTCTATACGCCTTGCTATATACTCCCAGTTGTTCTCCCCTCAATGAGGTAGCATGCTCCTTCTTTCTACTCTCTATTTTCGTGTCCATTTGGCCAGCTTCTGACCCCCTCTGCCCTCTCATCTCCTCTCCAGACAGGAGCTGCCCACGTAGTTTCATGCATCTGCTTGATCCAAGAAGCTCACTCTTCACCAGTATCGTTTTCTATACCATAGTCCAGTCCAATCCTTGTCTGAAGAGTTGGCTTTGGGAATGGTTTCTGTCTTGGGCTAACAGAGGGTCTGGGGACCATGATCTCTGGGGTTCTTCTACTCTCAGTCAGACCATTAAGCCTGGACTTTTTATGAGAATTTGAGGTCTGCATCCCACTGCTCTCCTGCTCCCTCAGGGGCTCTCTGTTGTGTTCCCTGTCAGGGCAGTCATCAGTTGTAGCTGGGCACCATTTGGTTCTTCTGGTCTCGGGCTGATGTAGTCTCTGGTTTATGTGGCCCTTTCTGTCTCTTGGGCTCATAATTACCTTGTGTCTTTGGCGTTCTTCATTCTCCTTTGCTCCAGGTGGATTGAGACCAATTGATGCATCTTAGATGGCCACGTGCTAGCGTTTAAGACCCCAGATGCCACATCTCCCAAGTGGGATGTTTTCTTAACAGATTTTATTATGCCAGTTGACTTTGATGTTCCCTGAAACCATGGTCCCCAAACCCCCGCCCCTGCTACGCCTGCCTTCGAAGCATTCAGTTTATTCAGGAAACTGCTTTTGTTTAGTCCAGTTGTGCTGACCTCTCCTGTATTGTGTGTTGTTTTGCCCTTCACCTAAAATAGTTCTTGTCTACTATCTAATTAGTGAATATCCCTCTCCCTCCCTTCCTCCCCACTCTCGTAACCATCAAAGAATATTTTCTGTTCTGTTTAAACTATTTGTAGAGTTCTTATAATAGTGGTTTCGTACAATATTTGTCCTTTTGCAACTGACTAAATTCACTCAGCATAATGCCTTCCAGATTCCTCCATGTTATGAAATGTTTCACAGAATCATCACTGTTCTTTATCAGTGTGTAGTATTCCATTGTGTGAATATGCCATAATTTATTTATCCATTCATCCATCGATGGGCACCTTGGTTGCTTCCATCATTTTGCTGTTATAAACAGTGCTGCAGTGAACATGGGTATGCATATATCTATTCATGTAAAGGCTCTTGTTTCTCTAGGATATATTCCAAGCAGTAGAACTGCTGCATCCTATGGTAGTTCTTGGTTTTGGGTATGGTAGTTCTATTTCTAGCTTTTTAAGGAAGTGCCAAATTGATTTCCAAAGTGTTTGTACCATTTTACACTCCCACCAGCAGTGTACAAGTGTTCCAGGCTCTCCACAATGTTTGGTTGGTTTGATGTAAACAACAGCACAGAAGACTGGTTACCACCCAGGTGATTGTAACTCACGGTGACCCCATAAGTATCAGAGTAAAACTCTGCTCCACAGGGTGTTTAATAGCTGATTTTTTGCAGATAAATCACTAATCCTTTTTTCCAAGGTGCCTCTGGGTGGACTAAAACGTCCAAACTTTTGCTTAGCACCTGAGTGTGTTAACTGTTTGCAATACCCAGGGACTCTATAAAGGCAAAAAGACCTCTAGGTTTTTTTAGACTTTGTGAACCCCTTCACAATTGCTGTAATTCCTGCCTTGAACAATTTCCTCTCCTGTCTTTGCTTCTCATTCTTCAGGTCTTAGCTTAAATATAATTTTCTTCAGCAAGCCTTCTTGGATCTCACAGGGGTGGTTAGGTGATAAGAGCAGCCTGGAGGTCTATCTTTCCTTCTGACTCGTAAGGTCCATGAAGGCAAGGATTGGACTGACTTGTTCACCACTGAAATCTTGGCTCCTAGCGCTGTGTCCAACAACAGTTGTTGGAGAAGGAAAGAGTAGTTCTCTTACTCCGCAACCAATGGACTGTTCATCTGGAGAGCGAACGATGTAAGTATAGGAAGGTTTTGAATTTTTCTTCTACACTTCCCATGCATCAAAGATACCTGAAATTCCTTGAGTCCCTGTGACTTCTCCTTAACACAGACATGCAAAGAGATTATAGTCCTACTTGCTGTCAACAGCATGAACTCCCATGACTGTTTCCTTCTAGCAAAATTGAATCTTTTTTTTTTTTTCCACTCTAAAAGGAGAAAGGAATCTTTTCCTGACAGGAAAGTAACAGCCTGCTGAACCTTCTTTGATATTTGTAGATGGTTTAAAAACAATCACTTCTCTTTTCAGCTGAGGTTGCCCCTGGCAACCAGCTCTCTCATCAGAATCTGCTTTCTGCTTTCTGATAGAATATCTTTCTGAAGAACTGGAATTCCATCAGAATAAGTATATTAAATCAGAATTTCAGATGGTGGTTAGATATAGACTCATAGTGGTTTCCTCATGGGATTCAAGTGACCTGATTATTTGTAGATATTATTGGCTTTTCCCTTAAAAATGCTATTCAACGTGAACTTCTCTAAAGCTCTTTTCTGTCAACCAGGAAGGAATCTGAGAGGGATGTGAAATGAAATTGATGACATTCAGATAACATGAAAATTAGACATTCTTACACACTTGTGCTCAAATATTTCATCATCACTGAATAAAAAAGATAAATGGGCACTAATAAGCCAGCACCATTTCAAAATATATATGGATGTAAGTATGATCACATAAAGTTATTATTATTCATAATCATGAAGCACCCCCAGTAAAAGATACAGAAATAGAAAAGAAATGGCCTTGGTTATCCCGACGATTAAATTTACAAAGAGAATTATACTTAACCATAGAGACCCACACATATTCCTCTTCAGTAACGCCAAAATACAAAAGGGAAGATCAACCCACAGGAAGAGTCCTGTTAACTCATGGAGGGAAGCAGAGGTCTAAATTTGGCCACATCTTATCCAGGTCAATACTGTGCTTGCCAGCCATAAGCCAATTAAAAAAAAAAAAAGTAAAAAGAAAAAATCCATAACAAAGTTAGAATGTTATTTGGTATTGTTGAGCCACCCTAAAAATAGAAATTCTGCTTAACCTGTGAATGATATAGGATGGCCGTCAGCAATGTGAAAGTCAATTTTATCTGTCTCCTTAATCCTTTTCTCTAAAGATGGTGTCAATTATTTTTGTTGTGTGCTTGTGTGGTGGCTGGTAGCCAGTCAGTCACAGCATTTAATGAGTGTCCACTATGTACTCTGGGGAGTTATAAAAGGAAGCAGCTTCTGTCCTTGAGGAATTTACAACGCAATGAGAGAGAGAAGGTAAACACATGAAAAAATATACAGTGGTTGTTATAGAGTCGAAGGCTAGCTTTCTGATTAAAAAAAAGAAAATCATAAAAGACATTTAGGTTTTCTGATTACTTTTGTTTGAAAGTTCAGAGGAAAATGTCACTTATTTTCAAGGGTATCTAGAGGACTACTTGAACAAATACAAGAATTTATTTGAAACATTTTAGGAAAATTCCTCAGATTTTAAGTCAACATGCATTTAAAACCAAAATCAAACCCATTGCCGTCCAGTTGATTTCGGCTCATTGGACAGAATAGAACTGCCTCGTAGGGTTTCCAAGGCTATAATCTTTACAGAAGCAGACCGCCACATTTTTCTTCTGCGGAGCTCTTGGTGAGTGCAAATAGCTGACCTTTTGGTTAGCAGCCAAAGGCTTTACTCACTGAGCCACCAGAGCTCCTATATATGAGTTTATTGCACTCTTTGGCAGGTTATTTTTGAGTACCACTCATAGATAGGAAATTTTGACTTAAGTTCCTGAGGTTGGAACTGGATGTGGCAACAATATTCTTGCTTTAAACATGTTGATACTTCTGTTTTCACAGTTTTGATCATAAGAGTTAGCTTTTGACTAAATAGCACATTATAAGTGGTGAGAAAGTAAAGCTTTTCTCATTTTTTTTTCCACCCTGAGATGGGTGATGATATAGAATTTTATGATTTCCTGAAGTCCTGATTTCTGAGAAGCTAACTGATTGCTCAGTTTATGAGTAGTTCCTTCCAAAGGCTGCTTTTTTTCGTGCAAGATTTCCAGGTTTGTGCCCAGTGCCTTTCTGTCTGCCATCTGGCCTGCCTTTTCCTTTCCCAGGTGTTTCCTTGTCCCAGTATCGGTCCTTCTAACTTGCCTGAACTCCCCCACCCTTAGGATGTTCTGGTAGTAGGCTGCCTTTCTGAAGGAGTTTCACCCTCTGAATTTTCTCTCACTCCCAATCTTGCCTATTCCCTTAGGTGATGCAAAGTGTCAAATCAATTTACACTAATGTGCTAATGCGGCCCTGGTGGTGCAGTGTTTTAGAGCTCAGCTGCTAACCAAAAAGTCGGCAGTTCGAATCCACCAGCCACTCCTTGGAAACCCTATGGGGCAATTCTACTCTGTCCTATAGGGTCGCTATGAGTCAGAATCGACTCGAAGGCAACGGGTTTGGTTTTGGTTTTGGTTAATGTGCTAATGACTTTAGTAGTTTATTATGATTTTCCAATATTTGCATCATAGTAGGGATTTCTGAAAATGAAATGAATCAGTTTCTATTACTGAAACTTTCAACATTTATGAGGATGCCTGGGAGAAACCTTTCAGGATGGGAGGGCCTCTATGGGTGCTGAGTTATTGCCCTCAGACAAGTTCTCTTCTAACCATGATGTGAGATCAATGTCAAATTTGGGGTGGGAGGAGACTTTGGAACACATCTCACATGTCTTGAGAATTCCAGAGAGATAATCTATCACCCCTTTCTTCGACCCCAATAGTTTGTTATCACACAATCAGCATAAAGTCCAAATTCTTCACTGTGGTCTCAAATTTTACTTCATTTGGCTTCTGTCCCCCCATCTCATCTTTTCCATTCTCCCCTACTTACCTGAGTCACAGACACACTGGCTTCTTCCAGTCTCTTAACCATCCCAGCTTGTTCCTACCCTAGAGACGCCAGACCTTCTCAAGGCTGGCGCCTTCGCAGCAATCTGGTCTCTATAAAATGCTTCTTCTCAGAGAATCCTTCGGAGACATTCCTATCTAAACAAGCCTCTTCCATTTTATTTTCTTTGTAGCACTTCCACTTTCTGGAATAATCAAACTTAACTGTTTCACTGGGTATTGTCTATTCCCTCCTTCTGGAAGCTCTTGAGTGATGGGGCTTTATCCTGTCGCTGCTGTGTCTTCAGGGTCCAGAACTATGCTGGACAAATCATAGATGTTCAATAATACTTGTTAAAACAATGTTGACTGAGTAATGATAGCTATGATGTGTTGAATTCAAGTTCAGGAAAAAAAGGAAAACACATAAAATTACTATGCTTTAAAGACATCTGACCCTAAATTATGGAAGGAATGATTACTCCGAACCTTCCCAAAATGGGTGGAGTGTAAACCCCGCTGCTGTTTGAATATCTCAGTTCTTAAGGGAAGAAACAAATGCTAACTACAAATTGCCTTACAACCACCAGGGAACTGTGTTAGTTTTTCTAACTATTGTCAAGCCTGAAAGCAAAAGATTTTATTAAGAAGAGCTAATAGTGTCTGTTGGGAAGGAGAGTTCCCAGTGGATATAGTCACTACAGGAATGAAACCAAACAGGAGAGTCACTGCTTAGAAGTCTGTTGGAGTGAATGTCTTTCTTGATCTTCCACGTCCCTGGAATCCAGCAGGGATTTTAGGAGTATGATGTAGAAGCTCAATTACACTAAACAACACAAATGTATGAGTAGAAACAAAGACCGATGTCAGAGAAAGCAGAGAGGACCATGGCTGCCTGCTCTAGCTCAGGGTCTGCCGGCAGTTCATTAAGGCAGAGTTACAAGGAAGAAAAATTGCTTCTACTTGCCACGATGATAGCGAGCAACCTATTGGGTAAACCCCAATAAAACATCTTAGAGAGGGCCCTTATTTTTTGTCAACTTCACGATGAGCAGTTTTTTCCTTACAAAGATGATTATACTGGTTCTTTTGAAATTTTTGTAGGTATGTGTGCTTTTGTGGAGATCAAAACAGAAAAGGAGAGAAATGGCAGTGTTTTTCTCTTTTGCTTTAACTGTTATTTGCTTAAGGAGCCCTGGTGGTGTGACGGTTAAGTGCTCAACCGCTAACCAGAAGTTTAGTGGTTAAACCCACCCAGCCAGGAATAAAGACTGGCAATCTGCTTTCATAAAAACTACTGCCTAAAAAAAATGAAAAAAAAAATGAGGCAGTTCTACTCTGTCACATGGGGTCACAATCTTTGTGGGAGTGTATCTCCAGATCTTTCTCCATTGGAGCCACTTGGCGAGTTTGAACCACCAACATTCTGGTTAGCAGCCAAGCACTTGCCTCATCCACCTCCCCACCTCTCTTCAATTTCTTTAAAATCTGTGTCGTTGTAACTTTGTGCTCACTGAGTGTGGTTCAGTGAATTACTTAACATGGCCCTTCTAGCGGTAATCTTTGTGACTCTCACACAACGATTGGGTGGGGTTATGAAAATAAGGTGCTTGTGGTCCACCAAGGGGATTGGATAGCTTGCTGCTAATGCAAATTAGGTGCATGGAACTCTTGTGGGGGTAGAACCATGCAAATAAGGTGTATGGAACCCTAAGGAGAGGATTTTTTTTTTTTTTTTTTTTTTTTTTGCCATCCTGCTAGGCTTAAAATGAGCTATGCTAGAAGTGGAAAGGGGGGGTCTCATTACCATCAAGAAAGAAGAGCTGGGAGTGCAGTGCATCCCTGTGCTGAGAACCTCGTAGACCCAGGAGACAGAGAGCTCTAACACTGGAGATGGTGCCAGACAGCAAGAGGCAGTGGCAAATGCAGAAGAGAGGCAATGGCAGCAGAATCAGGGGACTGGCTCAAGATGGCACAGTGAGCTTCCCAGCTCATGGAATAAGGGGGTTACAGTGGATGTGCTTACTGACAGAGCAAGAGAGCTGAGTGTTTTCAGGCAAGAGGCTTCCTGGCTGAGTGCCTTCAGGCCAACTCTTGCTGGGGTACCCCTGGGCACTTATTAGCAGAGCTAAAGAGCTGTGCAACACTTGGACAAGCAGGGCAGAGGCCAGGCTGGGGGACCAAGAGGCTGAGGGTCACAGAGAGGCCGGCCTGTGGGAATGGCTGAGACGAGGCTGTCCTGATAGAACTCAGTCCCTGGTCCTAGATTGTGAACTGTTACTTCCCTAATAAGCCCCATAATCATGAGTGTTGTCTGTGAGTTCTGTGAGGCCATTGCAATGAATCATCCAACACAGCAGAAGAGTAGAGAGTGCCCTGGGAGGGACAGCTCGTATCAGAATTGGTAAAATGGTTGGAGATAGGAGCTATGTCCAAGCTCTGCCTCATAGGAATCAACCTTGAGCTGTTGATCTTGATTTTCCTTTCCACTTGTGAAGTTAAAGGAGGTCAGATGCCCCTGCCACACCATTTTTACATTGAGTATGATAATTGGAATAAATCTCTGTTAACTTGAAAGGTAAAAAATGGTACCATTTCGTTAATTTGCATTTCTTTGATGACTTGTCATATTGAACACAGGTGTTCAACAATTTATTTCCTGTCTAGAGTATTACCTATTCATGTCTTTTTTCTTCTCTTTTTATTTCTATTGGATATTCTTGTTTTATGTCTTTAATGAAGCTTAATGGTGAAGATCACAGTTTCTTTAGCATTGATTTCCTGAGTTTCACACTGCTCTTTCACTTCATGAAGGACACCAGGGGTAAGTTACAGGGTGGCTGGGTGCTTTAGTTCTTATCTTTAAATTGGGAATGGTAATTATTACCAGGAGAAATCGGGTGATGCAAATGGTTAACAAACTCAGCTGCTAACCAAAAGGATGGAGGTTGGAGGCCACTCAAAGGGCCTTGGAAGAAAGGCTTGATAATCTACTTCCAAAAAGTCAGCCACTGAAGACCCTGTGGAGTACAGCTCTGCTCTGACACACATGGCTTCAGTATAAGTCAGGATCGACTTGACAGCAACTAGTTTTTTTAAAATTATTGCTGTGCCTCAGACTTGTTTGAGGAGTAATGAGATAAAACATGTAAAGTGCTTACAGAAGTATCTAGCACAAAGTAAATGGCCCATAAATGCTAGTTGTTATTATTGTTGTTGTTATTAGGTGCTGTCAAGTCGCTTCCAACTCATAGCGACCCTATGAACAAAAGAAACGCTGTCCAACCTGTGCCATCCCCATAATCGTTCCTATGTTTAAGCTCATTGTTGCAGCCACTGTGGCAATCTGTCTCTTTGAGAGTCTTCCTCTTTTTTGCTGACCCTCTACTTTACCAAGCATGATGTCCTTCTCTAGGGACTGGTCCCTCCTGATAACATGTCCAAAGTACGTAAGGCTAAGTCTCGCCATCCTTGCGTCCAAGGAGCACCCTGGCTATTCTTCTTCTAAGACAGACTTATTTCTTTTTCTGGCAGTCCGTGGTATATTCGGTATTCTTCACCAACACTGTAATTCAAATGCATCAAGTCTACTTTGGTCTTCCTTATTGATTTTCTAACTTTTGCATGTATATGAGGCAACTGAAGTTATACTGGCTTGGGTCAGGTGCACCTTAGTCCTCAAAGTGACATCTTAGCTTTTCAATACTTTAAAGAGCTCTTTCATAGCAGATCTGCCCAATGCAATACATTATTTGATCTCTTGACTGCTGTTTCCATGGGCATTGATTGTGGATCTGAGTAAAATGAAATCCTTGACAATTTCAATATTCTCTCTGCTTATCATGATGTTTATCGGGCCAGTTGAGAGGATTTTTGTTTTCTTTATGCTGAGGTGTAATCCATACTGAAGATTGTAGTCTTTGATCTTCATCAGTAAGTGCTTCAAGTTCTCTTTGCTTTCAACAAGCCAGATTGTGTCATCTGGTTGTTAATGAGTCTTCCACCAAACCTGATGCCTCATTCTTCTTCATATTGTTCAGCTTCCCTGATTATTTGCTCAGCATACATATTGAACAAGTGTGATGAAAGGATACAACCCTGATGCACATTATTGGCTAGCTTTAAATATTAAGGATATTATTCCTTTGCAGGTCAATTTTTCTTCCAAATATTTTCTTCATGTGATATTTTCCTCTTTATTTAATCCAAGGTTTTGATCTTCAAATGTTTTCAATTTTAAGTCATCAGATTTGTTGATATTCAGCTTTGTGTTTTCCTTCAAAGCTTTTAGGCTCAGAAAGTTTTCCTCTACCATAATTTTTGAAAAAATCAATCTCAGCACACTATCTCTAATTTTCACTTCCTGTTTCAACCCCCAAAACCCAAACCCGTTGCTGTTGAGTTGATTCTGACTCATAGCAACCCTATAGAACTGAGAAGAACTGCCTCATAGGGTCTCCAAGGTTGCAATCTTTACAGAAGCTGACTCTCACATCTTTTTGCCAAGGACAGCTGGTGTGTTTGAACTGCTGACCTTTTGGTTAGCAGCTGAACACTTAACCACTGTGCTACCAGGGCACCTCACCTCCTGCTTACTACTCCTTAATCTCCTGCAGTCTGGTTTCAATAGTCTCTCTTCTTTTGAAACTCCTCTGAAATAAACGAAAAGTGGCCTCTTTGTTAAGATATCCAATAGAAATCTTTCAGTTTTTTGTTTTATTGGACTTTGAAACATGGCAGTATGTAATATAGGCTCATTCTTGAAAGTCTCTACTCCCTTAATTTAAGTTTCTTAGTATCATCTCTGTCTCTGACTGTTTCCTCTCAATTTCCTTTCTAGACAACTCTTCCAGTAAAGCCTAAAACATTAGTTGTTCCTCAGCATTCTTTTCTTTTTTGATCCTCTCACTTTCCACTCTACCCAGAATGATCATATGAAGACCTTTATCCAAAACCACTGCCATTGAGTCAACTCATAGCAATCTTATAGGACAGAGTAGAACTGCCCCATAGGGTTTCCAAGGAGCAGGTTGTGGATTCAAACTACTAACCTTTTGGTTAGCAGCCTGAGCTCTTAACCACTGCACCACCAGGGCTCCAAAGAGTAGCCAAGTAGTGAAAATCTCCAAATATATTTTATAAACCTGATACTTCCTGAAGCATCATACTTACAAATGGAGTAAAAACCAAGATAAAGATGACCGTGGACCAGAAATGGAATAGAGAGTCAAAATGGAGACAGAAACTTCTTAAGCCAGCTTGTGTCTATATCTAAATTAAACAGTGGTGGCTGAGAAATGGGGTTATTTTGGGACTGGGGGACTAAATAGACATCATGAAAAGCAAGGTAGTTGGAGTTTGTCTCATTTCCTGAAGCTTGGAACTAAAAAAAAATTTGGGACTAGATGAGGTTTCCCTTCTAGAGTGAAAGAATGCCCAGACCTAAGAAACATGAAGAGTTTCAGATCTAGGGGGGTTAGAAGTCAAATACACAACCTCAAGAACAGACCTTGAGCTTACCAACTGCTTGACCTGTGACTAGAGCTGAAGAATCTCCAATTCACTACAAGGCAGTAGCTCCAGATTGCCAATCTAAGCCTGGTTCTGGATTAGGCATGGAGACTGAAGTGAGGGATACAAGTATTTCTGGGTTAAACCCCAATTTGATAGCATAAAAAAAGATAGCATACAATGGTAAATTTACTTGGATATTAATTATAAAATTATAAAAAATTTTAAGAGTATAAGCAAAAATAACAAGACTATGGAGGGGTTCAGTGGGTTAAAAAAAAAAAAACCCAAAATAACAAGATTATGGAGGGGTTCAGTGGGTAGTTAAAACGTTCTAAGGATATTTTTAGGCTGAAGAAAGAAAACACTGAATAAAAACAACAGTTGTGTTACAAAAAATTACATTTTGAAAATTTTGTAAATGTAGTGTATATCAGTAGTCTTTTCCCTCTTATTGTTGAGTAGTACCTCATTGTACAGATACACCACACTTTGTTTCTTCATTCACCAGTTTGATGTTTGGATTATTACCAGTTTTGGGGTTATATAATTCTGCTGTGAACATTCATGCACAACTCTTTGAGTGGATATATGTTCTTATTTCTCTTGAGTATTTACCTTAGGAGTGAAATTGCTGGGTATATGGTAAATTTATGTTTAACTTTTTAAGAAGTTGCCATTTTACATTCTTCTCAGCCACGCATGAGAGTTTCAGTTCTCTGCATTCTTGCCAATCTTTGTTATTGACTGTCCTTTTGTTTAGGGCCATTTACTGGGCTTAAAGTTGTACCTTTTTGTGGTTTTGATTTTGACTATGCCTTTTTAAACAAGTTAAATCTTTGAGAAACTGATTGTGACTTGTTAGGTCTCTGGTCTCCCAAAGATCTTATCTACAACTTCAATCAGTTCTAAAAAGTATGATGAGGCTGTAATTCATTCTTTGATTTATACATTAATTCATTCATTCAACAAAGATTAATTGAATGCTTACAATAGGTTAGGAATGTTCTAGAAATAAAAAGATGAATTAAAATGATGCTTGCTTTTGCCAACTTGACTTACCTAACTGGAAACATGGATTTAGACACTAAGAATTATAATACAATGTAATAGATGCAAATAAAGCACAAAACATTGCTAAAGTTGTGGCCTAGTTAATTTTAATGTGCTAAGTCTTTCCAGTTGCCATTTTCCTTATCATGAGAACATCTTTCTCACATGCTCAAGGTTGATTTCTATCAGTGAGGAAATTAGGTTGGAATGAGATAGGAGCTGACTTCCAGCAAACAGTACTGTGGGCCTCACATTTCACCTTCCTTTAGTCCATCATCAGGGCTACTATCTAGTTCAGAACTTGATATGCTGAAAACACCCTACTTTCTGTTCTTGCATCTTAAAGTAGAGAGATCAGATTCTATCTCCATTAGCTGTTCACCTAAGTATACCGTATAGGCTATTCCCTTGATAGATTCAGTTTCACCACCATAAACTGAGTTTTTCTTAAGGAGGAAGCAACTGGAATGAATATGGAGTTGAATTCTGAGATTCTGAGGATAATGACATTTGCAAGCAATGTGTAGCAGGTGAAGGAAAGCAGTCCCTAAGAATATCTAAATTTTTGCTCTAATGTATCCTCTTCCCTTGCTACAACCCAATGAATGACTAATTTGTACAATATTCATCCACAGATTTTAAATTTCAGTAAACAGAAGTGATTCCAGTGACTGATACTTCCCCTCACCTTTACTGTTAACTAAATCATCTCAGGCAGCTATTTACAGATTTTATTAAATAATCATAAGATAAAAATTCTATAATTTCTTTGTTCAGAAATCCTGAGGTCTATGATTTAATATGAAATTAATTTGTTATTAATTCTAGCATTTAATGGGCATGGGTGATATGTCAGGCAATATGTTAGTTACTCTGGATACACAGTAGGAAAAATGATTCTCATATTCAAGGAACAGACTCATTGAAAAGGAGGAGTTACCATAAATCAAAACAAACCCATTGCTGTCAAGTTAATTGGACCCCAAGTATTACAGAGTAGAACTGAGCTCCATGGGTTTTTCTTGGCTGTACTCTTTATGGAAGCAGATCACCAGGCCTTTGTTTTGTGGTGCTGCTAGGTAGGCTTGAATGAACTTGACAAACTTTTGGTTAGTAGTTAAGAGCAAACTGTTTGCACCACCTAGGAACCC
Organism: Elephas maximus indicus; assembly: GCF_024166365.1. Taxonomy (NCBI): domain Eukaryota; kingdom Metazoa; phylum Chordata; class Mammalia; order Proboscidea; family Elephantidae; genus Elephas; species Elephas maximus. The sequence goes on along the minus strand of NC_064833.1, from coordinate 51,684,895 downwards.
AGAATTACCATAACCAGTGTCTTAGTTGTCTAGCACTGCTATAACAGAAATACCACAAGTGGATGGCTTTAACAAATAGAAAATTATTCTCTCATAATTTAGAAGGCTACAAGTCTGAATTCAGAGGAAGGCTTTCTCTCTCTGTTGGCTCTGGGGGAAGGTCCTTGTCTCCTTTCAACACCTGTGGGCCTGGTGTTCCTTTGAGATCTACATGTGTCTTGGTACCAGTCTTCTTCTGGGTCTAGGAAGTTCTCAGCCCAGGGACCCCAGGTCCAAAGAATGTGCTCTGCTCCTGACTCCTCTCCCTTTGTGGTGGTGAGGCCCCTCTCTCTGCTAGCTTCTCTCTCCTTGTATCATTTGTACGATAAGAGTGTGACTTAAGTTAGGGCATGACTTAAATAAGGGTGGTAAGGTGGTGACTCAAGATACATCTGATCCTAATCCTGCCTCATGAACATAATGGACAACTCACTCCCAAATGGGAACATAATCACAGGTATAGAGGTTAGGATTTACAACACATCATAAAATGGAGGATAATCAGATCACAAAAAGGCAGACAACCACACAATACTGGGAATCATGGCCTAGCCAAGTTGACACATATTTTTGGGAATCATTATTCAATCTAGGACCCACTGAAAAACACATGGGGAAGAAAAGATAAATTCATCATCAGGGCAGGACTGAGGCAGTTTTAGGGAAGACTTATAAAGGAGGAGGTACCTGAGCGGTGTCTTAAATTTTTGCTACTTAAAGTGTGGTTTCCATTGTCTGCAATCTCCTCTACTCCACCTACCAAATCAGCATCTGTATTTTAATAAGATCCCTTGGTGATTAGTATGACATTAAAGTTTGAGAAGATTTTCCTTAAAGAATGCTTAGGAATTTTTAAGTGGTTATGGAGAAAGGGGAGAATATTCTTCGGAAGATGGAATACCACATGTAAAGGGACTATCTTAGGTTGGATTTCCTCCAGAAGTGGACCCTGAGATAAGGATTTGGGAGGAGGCACTGGTAAGGGAGTGGAAAGTGAGATAAGGAAAGGTGTGTTTTCCAGTACATTGCCTCTGTGAGCCACTAGAGCTCAGTCCATTAGAAAAGCTCTAGAAAACTGTACAACATGCCCTGGAGTTATTCACCACCTCCAGTCAGTCTGTGATTGAGAGATGCTCCCTGGGGACTTTAATTCTCCAGCATTTTCATCTTTCCATAGGGTGGACCAGAGAAAGCCCTCAGGCAAAGAGTTGCAGACTGAAGCCAGCAGTTTTGTGTCCACAGAAATGCTGGGTGCTGACCTTGGTGAGTAGCATCCGGGGTCTTAAAAGCTTGTGGGTGGCCATCTAAGATACTCCACTGGTCTCACAGTATCTGGAGCAAAGGAGAATAAAGAAAATCAAAGACACAAAGGAAAGATTAGTCCAAATGACTGATGGACCACAAGCAGGACTACAGTCTCCACCAGACTGAGTCCAGCACAACTAGTTGGTGCCTGGCTACCACCAGTGATGGCCCTGACAGGGATCACAATAGAGGATCCCGGACAGAGCTAGAGGAAAATCTAGGACAAAATTCCAAGTGAATAAAAAAAAAGGAGAGAGAGAGACCAGTCATATTGGTCTGACAGAGACTGGAGAAACCCCGAGAGTATGGCTCCGGGACACCGTTTTAGCTCAGTAATGAAGTCACCTCTGAGGTTCGCCCTTCAGCCAAAGATTAGACAGCCCCACAAAACAAAATAAGACTAAAGGGGCACACCAGCCCAGGATCAAGAACTAGAAGGTAGGAGGGGACAAGAAAGCTGGTAATAAGGAACACAAGGCAGAGGAGAGTGTTGACATGTCATGGGGTTGGTAACCAATGTCACAAAACAATATGTGTACTAATTGTTTAATGAGAAGCTAGTTTGTTCTGTAAACCTTCACCTAAAGTACAATTAGAAAAAAGAAAAAGAAATGCTGTATGCTGAGGGGATACATGTGGGAACCAACCATGGCTGTTATCAGGACGGAGCCATGAAACAGCACTACAAGGTATACTCAAGGAATTGCTGGTTGTTCACCATTCTGGGAGTACAGCGAGTGAGGCTGTAAGTTTTAGAATCTGGGGCTGCCAAAGAATCAAATCATAAGCAGCCTCGTGAGGAAGATATGCTAAGTAATGTGGGATTTATTGGATGATGCATTAAATATTTTTTAAAAAAATGCAAATCATGATACAAATTCATTTTTAGAAAGATTATTTTGAAGGCAATCTGGAGGATGGATGGAAATAAGTGAGACTGACAGAAAAGAGGCCAGTTAAAAATTACATAAGGTTTGATATAGCTTCTATAGTTAGAACATCACCGTTAGTAGACTAGCTTGATCAATAACTCTATATTGAGTTCTATGCAAAAATAGTGTCTCTACCTTTCCTTGTCTTGAGTCAGTTAAAATAATTGGCTCAAACTGAAGTCTCTTCAATATATTAGTACAATCACTGTCTGTCACCAAGTGTTGATGTGTTGAATTCAGTGCGCATATGTACATTGTACGGGGGTTGAATGCCATAACTAATGCCAAATGTCATTCTTTTTTTTTTTTAAGAGAACAGTAGTTCTTCTCAGGGCACAGGTCATTATTTAAACTAATAATTTTCCTTCCTACTAAACAGAATGAGTAGGTTCCCAATTACTGAGTATATTCATCATTTACCTTGTTCATAGACGTTAGTCAAATTTTATTTGAATATTGCCACATCTCACATAATAGAATTTTGTGATTATTGCTATACTTACTCATATCAAAGTGTTGCCTACCGTGTCTCTTAGCTAAGATAGATAGAATACTTTTCTTTAAACCAGAGGAATAATGGCTCATGTGCTAATCCTTGAAGATTAAAAAAAATCTGTGGGGGTAAACAGGAAAGAAATCCCATCTGTATTGCTTCATATCCCTAATCTTAATTTTACTGTTGCTTGAAAGATATGTGTGCTAAAATGTCCTGTTTCTTAGATTTTGTTTCAATCTCTGTAGTATATTGAAAAGACTCATTCTATGTTCTCCATTACTGACATCATCATAAAGATTTAACGTTGCTTAAAGTAACCATTGACTTTACTAAGCCAAATTTCTTTGTTCACCTCTACATAATTTGTGATTAACTTCACCACCCCCCACCCATTTTCACATTTACATTCTTTGATTGTCTTCTTAGAACTATAAGCTTTCAAATTATCAAAAGGAAGAAGGTTCTAAGATTTGACTAATGTGGTGACTAGATTTGTATTTGATATTAAAGGTAAGGATCCATGGCCTCTAACTTATTCTTTATTTGAACAAAGAGAAAATTTACTGGGGAGACTCAGTCTGAGAAAGTTATCTATATCCAAATCAACAAACAAGATGCTGAAATAGAGTTCAAATCTTCCACAATCACAAAGCTACTTGATAAAAGATTTATCTCCTTTGAGCTGATTCAACTTAAAATAAGTATTAATGAGTCATGACCCAGGCTTTTTGTTCACTTGTCCTCTCATCTGGCTTACTGTAGCAAGGAATCAACGAGTATTGATTAATGTCACATACGTCTTACTCTATATTGGAAGTTTTGCCGCTGTAACAAACGGTTTTGTTTCACACTTTTTCTATGGTGTGTGTTGTGGATTGAATAGTGCTTCCTACCCCAAAAGATATGTTGAAGTCCTAACCCCCAAAACCTGTGAATGTGACCTTGTTTGGAAATAGGGTCTTTGAAGATTTTATCAGTTAACATAAGTTCATACAGGAGTTGGGGGGGTGTTAATCCAATATAATTGGTGTTCTTACAAAAAGAAGAGCAGAGTCACAGAGGAGACAGGGGTGTGAAGACAGAGGCAGAGATTAGAGTGATACACCAAGGATTTCTGGGAACCACCAGAAGCTAAGGAGAGGCAAGGAAGGCTCTTCTCCTAGAGCCTCTGGAGAGAGCATGGCCCTGCTGAAATCTTAAACACGGACTACTAGCCTCTAGAACTGTGAGACAATACATTTCTTTTAAGATACCCAGTTTATAGTACTTTGTTACAGCAGCCTTAGGAAGCCAATACAGTGAATATCATAGAAGGCCAGTTGGAAGTAGTGTTAGCATACAACATATTCACTGGCCTGAAAAGTAAAAGTACTGAAGATTGTGAAAACTGACCTGATGCAATGGGTAAGACCACTGGAGTGTTTAAAAAGTAGAACAAGTTTTAAATCAATTCTTAAAATAATGAAATGGTCTTAAAATGCCTGACTCAATTTCTTTCAGTGTTCTCTTGTAGTGTCTCATCTAATGACACAGCAAACTGACCTGATGAAGAGTGTAAAATTTGGAAACTGGGTTCATATTTGTTAGGTAAGCATGCATTTGTCGAATAACCATAAGGATGTTTACCTGTGTTTTATTGATTATGCAAAGGTATTTGACTGTGTGGATCATACCAAACTATGGATAACACTGCGAAGAATGGGAATTCTAGAACACTTAATTGTGCTCATGAGGAACCTTTACATAGATCAAGAGGCAGTTGTTTGGACAGAACAAGGGGATACCGATTGGTTTAAAGTCAGGAACGGTGTGGGTCAGGGTTGTATTCTTTCACCATACCTATTTAATCTGTATGCTGAACAAATAATACGAGAAGCTGGACTATATGAAGAAGAACAGGGCATCAGGATTGGAGGAAGACTCATTAACAACCTGCGTTATGCAGATGACACAACCTTGCTTGCTGAAAGTGAAGAGGACTTGAAGCACTTACTAATGAAGATCAAAGACCACAGCCTTCAGTATGGATTACACCTCAACATAAAGAAAACAAAAATCCTCACAACTGAACCAAAGAGCAACGTCATGATAAACGGAGCAAAGGTTGAAGCTGTCAAGGGTTTCATTTTACTTGGATCCACAATCAACAGCCATGGAAGCAACAGTCAAGAAATCAAAAGACACATTGCATTGGGCAAATCTGCTGCAAAGGACCTCTTCAAAATGCTGAAGAACAAAGATGTCACCCTGAAGACTAAAGTGCGCCTGATTCAAGCCATGGTATTTTCAATGACATCATATGCATGTGAAAGCTGGACAATGAATAAGGAAGACCGAAGAAGAGTTGACACTTTTGAATTGTGGTGTTGGCGAAGAATATTGAATATACCATGGACTGCCAAAAGAACGAACAAATCTGTCTTAGAAGAAGTACAGCCAGAATGCTCCTTAGAGGCAAGGATGGCGAGACTGTGTCTTACATACTTTGGACATGTTGTCAGGAGGGATCAGTCCCTGGAGAAGGACATCATGCTTGGCAGAGTACAGGGTCAGCAGAAAAGAGGAAGCCCCTCAACGAGGTGGAGTGACACAATGGGTGCAACAATGAGCTCAAGCATAACAACGATTGTAAGGATGGCACAGGACTGGGCATTTTGTTCTGTTGTGCATAGGGTCGCTATGACTAGGAACTGACTCGCTGGTACCTAACAACAACAACAATGAAGTGGCTTACTTTTTCAGGAGCCTCTTTTTTTTTTCTTAATGTGACATAAAACCCAACCCAGTGCCGTCGAGTCGATTCCGACTCATAGTTAATGTGACATAATGAACAATAATGTCTTTATTGTGAGAATGGTGCAAAGTGTTTACTGCAGTTATATTTTCAAAGCTTCACAGATGATAAAAAATCAGATAAATATCTGAGGATAGCTTTGCCTTTTTGAAAATGAAGGAAAAATGGTTTGAATATTGATGAAAGGGCCCCAATTAAAGAGGCTTTCTCTTTTTAATTCCTAATTTCCTGTAACTTTCCACTTTCTTCACTTAACCTCTCCTTTAGTTAGGCAGTGCTTGTGCTGGGGGCATAATGAGTTAACATCACTGCTGTGCATGCTTTTCCATTTAATTTTAAAGTTCCATTCTTCTGTGACATTAAGATTGTTATCAGAATTCTAAGGTCAATGAGTCAAAGAAACTGGAGCATAAAACATTTTTCTTCCACCATTTAAAACATGTTTATTTTGAAAAGACCAGAAAACCCACCTTCCTTTCTCTCTCCTCCCAAAGTTGATCCAATCTGATTTTTCAAATTTTTTTTTACTTTTTTGCACCACAATTATAGTTTGTACCACTTATGGCTAGATCTAAACTGAGGAAAAATGTTTCTCCTTCTTTTTTACCTTTGCTGAAGTGAGTCCTTCCAGGCATCTATAGGTCAGCTGTTACTGGTGAGATGATAATAGTGGAAGCACCTGCACCTTGGAAATGACTCAACTCTAAATGAAAAGAAGTCAAGCAGCAAAAGTCAGGCAGGAACATGAATCCTAATGCTCATAGGAGCCCCAGGCAGGCGTTCTATAGAACCTGAGAAGCCAGATTTTGGGGAGGAACATTGTGTTCTCACCCAGGGACCCTATGCTGCCGATGAGGCCAACACAAACATGCCCTAGTGAAAGTCAGCTGTAGTCTAGGTAAAGAGAGATAGGGATAACGTTTTAGGGTGAAAGTGGAAAAAACATGATAAATGGTATAATTCTGAAATTAAAATTTTTTTTTTTTTTTTTTTTTTGTCAGCAGTGATAAGCTGAAGATGATACATTGAACTGGACACAAAAGGGATTTTTTTGTAGTTACTCCCTTTACTACCTAAATAGAATCTTCATTGAAGCAATTGTTTTTAAAACTCATCTTTTGAGCCCAACATTTTTCTTGTTAAATTTAAACTCCTTAGAGTGATGGCTCTAGAGTGATAGGTGATTAAAGGGAACATAACAGAGAATGTGTTTACAGAATAAAAATATAACACCTTCCTAATGTGGTATTAAAGAAGTATGGATCAGAAACTCTTCAATCAACTTCAGCATTTCTGCTATTTGAATCATAAGGTTGGCATTCAACTGGTGAAGGGATGGGACAATAAAACCTAGACACAGATATCTGAAGACTTGTTCTTCCCTTCACTTAGAAGAATTACCACCAACCAATTATCCCTCTACAAAATGGTATTTATCCCCTCTTCATACATACGTCTCAGAACTAATGTGAGGATGCTATGATTCATGTCTGTGAAAGGATTTTGGTCTCCTGGTTTTAAGGTTGCTCATAAGTGTGGCTATTGTTAGTGATGTCACACCCACAAGGCACCTGAGTTCATTGTTGAGGTCCATTTAGAAGCTTGACATTATTATCTCAGAATTACCCGAAGTGCTTGTTTTGTGAAGCAGGATAATGCAGAATTGAATCCCTGAAGAGCTACACATACTGTGCAAAACATGATTATTCATTTTGAAAACTAATTCAGACTGCTAGCAGCTTTTTTAAAAGTTTGATTTAAAATTAATTTTAATGAAAAAAAAAAAAAACATTAGGAACACTCCTTTCGGCTATTTTGAACCAAGACGTTTCTTTTGGGAACACTATTGGCTCCAAGGTACAAGGTGAAAAATGAGGCACTTGCTGATATGCTTATGGAAGAAATATTATGTTTTCAGAATGAGAACCCAAAGGTAATTACTTCACTTGAGGAGAAAAGGGAGTATGGCACTTTGGCACATTCTACAAAACAATTAAACATTTTAGTAAAACAAGTAACCTCAAAAATACCATTTCTTTACGTGGAATATAAAAGCTCAGATTGCAGAGACAAACCCTATCTGAACTCTTCTCTCTCTGCCACCCTACTTTACCCCAATAAATTTCCCACCTGTAAATAAGAAAATATTCTTTAGAGTATTAGCTTGGTATTAGCACAATGGAAAATCCAGTGAGCCCAGTAATGAGGCAGATACTATGTGTATTAATACTTCCAGAAAGCACAGAGGTACTACCTGGATAGTCAGACCCAACAGCAGTGGCTGGCCTTGGGTGAGTCACCTAGTCATGCTTTACTGCTTTCCTCATCTGTAGGGTGGCAATATACATAATATAGCTCAATGTCGTCAGTCAGAACAAGGCCAGGGGATGACTGTGAAACAGATCATCAATTGCTCATAGGAAAGTTCAAGCTGAAGCTGAAGAAAATTAAAACAAATCCATGACAGCCAACGTACAACCTTGAGTATATCCCATCTCAAGGATAGATTTGACACATTGAACACTAATGACTGACTACCAGAGAAGTTGTGAGATGATATCAAGAACATCATACATAAAGAAATCAAAAGGTCATTAAAAAGACAAGAAAGAAAGAGAAGACCAAAATGGATGTTGGAAGAGACTCTGAAACTTGCCCTTGAACATAGGGTAGCTAAAGTGAACAGGAGAAATGATAAAGTAAAAGAGCTCAAGAAGACAAAGTAAATTATTATAACAAAATGTGTGAAGACCTCAAGTTAGAACACCAGAAGGGAAGAACACATGCATCATTTCTCAAGCTGAAAGAACTGAAGAAAAAATTCAAGCCTTGAGTTGCAATATTGAAAGACTTTACGGGCAAAATATTGAATGACACAGGAAGCATCAAAAAAAGATGAAAGGAATACACAGAGTCACTGTACCAGAAAGAACTGCTCGATGTTCAGCCATTTCAGTAGGCAGCATATGATCAAGGACCAACGGTACTGAGGGAAGGAATCCAAGCTACACTGAAGGCATTGGGGAAAAACAAGGCTCCAGGAATTAACAGAGTACTGATTGATATTTCGACAAACAGATGCAATGCTGGAAGCACTCACTCATCTATACCAAGAAATTTGGAAGGCAACTACCTGGCCAACTGATTGGAAGAGATCCCTATTTGTGTCCATTCCAAAGAAAGGTGATCCAACAGAAAGTGGAAGTTATTGAACAGCATCATTAATATCACATGCAAGTAAAATTGTGCTGAAGATCATTCAAAAGCAGTTGCAGCAGTACATTGACAGGAAACTGCCAGAAATTGAAGATGGATTCAGAAGAGGATGTGGAATGAGGGATATCATTGCTGATGTTAGACGCATCTTGGCTAAAAGCAAAGAATACCAGAATGACATTTTACCTGTGTTTTATTTAGTGTGCAAAGGCCTTTGACTGTGTGGATTATAACAGATTATGGATAACATTGGGAAGAATGGGAAATTCAGAGCACTTAATTGTGCTCATGCAAAACCTGTACATAGACAAACAGACAGTTGTTTGAACAGAACAAGGGGATACTGCCTGGTTTAAAGTCAGGAAAGGTGTGCCTCAGAGTTGTGTCCTTTCACCATACTTATTCAGTATGTATAAAAAAAAAATATGTATGCTCAGTAAATAATCTGAGAAGCTGGACTAGATGAAGAAGAATGTGGCATCAGGATTGGAAGAAGGCTCATTAACAACATATGATATGCAAATGACACAACCTTGTTTTCTGAAAGTGAAGAGGGCTTGAGGCACTTACTGATGAAGATCAAAGACTAAAGCCTTCAGTATGGATTACAACTCAACATAAACAAAAGTTCCCACAACTGGACAAATAAGCAATATCATGATAAATGGAGAAAATATTGCATTGTCAAGGATTTCACTTTATTTGGATCCACAATGAATGCCCATGAAAGCAGCAGTCAAGAAATCAGAGGATGTATTGCATTAGGCAAATTTGCTGCAAAAGACCTCTTTCAAATGTTAATAAGCAAAGATGGCACTTTGAGAACTAAGGTGTGCCTGACCCAAGCCGTGGTATTTTTAATTGACTCATATGTATGTGAAAGCTGGACAATGAATAAGGAAGGCCAAAGAAGAATCGATGATTTGAATTATGGTGTTGGTGAAGAAGACTGAACATACCATAGACTGCCAGAAGAATGAAAAAATCTGTCTTGAAAGAAATACAGCCAGGATGTTCCTTAGAAGGGAGGATGGCTAGGCTTCGTGTCATGTACTTTGGACATGTTATCAGGAGGGACCAGTCCCTGCAGAAGGACATCATTCTTGGTAAAGTAGAGGGTCAGTGAAAAAGAGGAAGACCCTCAAAGAGATAGATTGACACAGTGGGTGCAACAATGGGCTCAAACATAGCAACGATTGTGAGGATGGCGCAGGACCAAGCAGTGTTAGTGTTGTTGTACATAGGGTCTCTATCAGTCTGAACCGGCTCGATGGCAGCTAACAACAACAACAACAGGGAAGAAATGGTGATAATATCTACCTTGCTAGGGTTCTACAAATATTACCAGAATTGTAGTTAGTTAGCACTTTGAAGGGACGTGCTATTGAAAAAAAAAAAAAGCCTATTACCTTCTCTTCAGGGTATAGAACTCTTCGCACAGTCAGGAGCTATTATACCTACTCAAGGTGTCTCTGAAGCTTGAAAAGGGGGAGAATGCAGAATCTAGATGAGAGGTAGGGATCAATTATTTAAGTCATGACTAAGGGATACACTGATTTGTTGGTTGATAAATATCACCTTTGCATCTGGCAATGGGCATTCACAAGTGGGCACTCATAAACAAAACTAAATTTTATTCCCACCACATTCAAATAAAAAAAAAATGAAAACAAGTCCAGAAAAGAGCAGATATGCATATGTGCTGAGGGGAGTGACTAATTATCTCCCTGTTTTTATTATTAGTTTCCTAGGGCTGGCATCACACGATACTACAGAAAGGATGGGTTTAAAAAACAGAAATCGTCTCACAGTCTGCAAGCTGGAAGTTCAAATCAGGAAATCTGCTGTGTTGATTTCTTCTGAGGCTTCTTAGAAACTGTTCTAGGCCACTCTCCTAGCTTCTGTTATTTCCTAACAATTCCTGGCATTCCTTGACTTCTGTCTGCCCCCAAAATCACAAAGCTGTCCTTCTTCTGTGTCTGTTTTCCTCTTTTATAAAACACCGCTTGGATGAGATGAGCACCCACCCTGCTCCAGTATGACTGATAACATCTTCAAAGGCCCGCCTTTCAAACAAGATCACATGCACAGGTATCAGGGGCTAAGACTTCAACATTCCTTTTTGGGGGACAAAATGCAATCCATAACACGATCCCACCCCATAACATGTCCTAATCAATATCTAGACTACCTGGAAGAATATCTAGGTTATTTTCATATGATCTGTTTGTAGCAAGCTCACTCTCATGGCCATCAGATACTCAAGAATTTTCATTAGAAATCACCACGGAAATCAAGAGGTTTCCGGTTTAAATGAAGGATATGAGAAAAAGCTAGAAACTGCTTTATTTCAGCATTAATTTTTTTCCCAAGATGCTGATGTGCTGTTACCTAGCAGTGGTCATTGGGGACATAAAAGAGTCATGATCCAATTTTGTGATCAATCTGTCTGAAATTCTGCAACAATTAAAATAGTAACTTTCTTAGAATCCCACAGTTAAAAAACTCCCTTTCACAAAATTTCTATTCATATAAATAAAACTTTTCTTCTGAAGAATGTGCATCAAAACAGGAAAAATAGGTCAGGGCACTTGAAAATGCATTTGGGTAGGTAGAAAAGATCAGTCAGAGTCATAAATTCCAACCCCCATACGTCATTAATGAGTGCATTTTCATTTAAATGCCATTAATTGTTCATAATCCAGACATATTAAATCTATAAAAGGGAAGGACGGATTTTAGGGCCATCCACCTATGGCAGTTTTAAATAGAGTGAAAACCTTAATTCTATCATTTTCAAGTCTCAAAGACAGCAATGTTCAATCATATAACTATTTGTCTATTTATGGACTCTCAATGAACGGTATGCCTTAGTTTATTGCTGTACTTGTTTGGATGTTAATTAAGTGTGAGAGCAATTAAATAGCAATCCTTATCATTTTGGGGCTTAATGGGAGCTGAGTGAGTTTAAGATTTGAATGTAGACCAGGTTTCCTGAGACAAAATTCTTCCCCTTTCCCTTTAGAGGCATATACATGACTCCTTTAGGAATCTCTAGGTTTGGAAATTCAGTTTGGAGCTCAAAAATGCCACTTTTTAGGAAAAGATTATAGTGTTTTTTTTAATACGGTCAAGTCAGGAGTAAAAAGGCAGCGGTTCAGCAATTTATATCACACTCTTTCACCCACCTCTTCCACCTTATGTTGCACATACAAAAATAACAGGAGTTTATGAACTGAGAAAAATTACACATTTCATATTAAATTCCCCATATAGGCAACTAAGGCTATTATCAGATTCTCAGCCAACTAACAAGTGTGCTCTCTGCTTGGAAGAGTAGAAAGACATACGGTTCTAAAATCGTTTAGCTGTCTGGGTAAATTCAGAAGTCATAGCATTGGGAGTATCAGCCTGGATACCCTAAAATCGATCTCACTGGTTTAGGAGCCTCTCAGGGCTCACAAGTAACTCGTAAGAACTGCTAACTGATGATTCCGTTTGTCTATGTATGTTCTCCCCGTGGTAAAATTGTTGATACCTGGCGGACTTTCTCGGTAAGCCCAGAAAATGGATGTTAAAGCCTTCTGGTGATTCAGTGGTGAGTGTTATTGCTGGGCTAGAAGGATTTGTTTTTATGTATTTGCCTGGATTATTTAATAACTCAACGTATTGGAGTTTATAGAGGTAATTTATTTATGCTTCTCTGTCTATAGCATGAACATATTATTCTGTCAAAATATTGAACCAACCCTGCTTGCTACTGTTATACTTTCAACTTTTATACACCGAATTAGGGGAAATCTTCATACTTAACACACTAAGATATTCTGGCCTTCATTTTATAAGTTAACGTTTAATTTCACACTTAAAAAATCAAACTGCCTCTTTCCACTTTTCCCCCAGAAATCTGAAACAGCCTCCTTCCCCCATGGTAAAATTACACTTAGTACCAAGTCATCCAGCTGTCAGGGCATCTTATCCAATTTACTCCACAGATATAATCCTGTATTTGAATGACTGACGTAAACAGAGTCAATTGCTAGCATAAGGTACTGTCATTGTAACTGTAGGCAGTCATTAAATCAAAGATAATTTAAGGTTCCTATCACCATAACAAGGTGTATGAAACTTTCTGAACTCTGCAATCATAAAGAACTAAAAACATCCTTAAGTCTGAATGTTATTATCTCAAAAATTTTGAGGACTGAGTTGGTGTTGTCTTCTTTCCCAGTCATACTATACTACATAATTATTATGTAAAGAAAGAAAATATATTACAAGGCGTGTAGGCAGAAATCAATGTGAGAAAGCCATAAAATACACCAGTTTCATGAAATGGTGTGTACCTACCCACAGTGCCTAAGGTCCTGTGATACAATTATCATAATGGAACAAAATCCATTTAAAGCATCTATGTGCTTTCCACCACTTGTCTGTCAATTTTTACCACTGTGGTGGCTTGTGTGTTGCTGTGATGCTGGAAGCCATGCCACTGGTATTTCAAATACTAGCTAGGTCACCCACAGTGGACAGTTTTCAGCAGAGCTTCCAGACTAAGACAGGTTAGGAAGAAGGACCTGGCAGTCCACTTTTGAAAAAACTGGCCAGTGAAAACCTTATGAATAGCTGTGGTACATTGTCTGATATAGTATTGGAAGATGAACCCCTCAGGTTGGAAGGCACTCAAGATATAACTGAGGAAGAGCTGCCTCCTCAAAGTAGAGTCAGCCTTAATGATGTGGATGGAGTCAAGCTTTCAGGACCTTCATTTGCTGATGTGGCACTACTCAAAATGAGAAAAAAAAAAAAAAGCTGCAAATATTCAATAATAACCAGAATGTAGAATGTACTAAGTATAAATTTAGGGAAACTGGAAGTCATAAAAAATAAAGTGGAATGCATAATGATCAATATCCTAGGCATTAGTGAGCTGAAATAGATTGGTATTGACCATTTTGAATTGTATAGTCATATGGTCTAAATCTGCCAGGAGCTCCTTGGAAACTCTATGGGGCAGTTCTACTCTGTCCTACAGGGTCACTATGAGTCAGAATTGACTCAATGGCATTGGTTTTTTTTTTTTTGGTTTTTATGGTCTACTACGCTGGGAATGACGAAGAGAAATGGGGTCCAATTCATTGTCAAAAAGAACATTTCAAGATCTATCCTGAAGGACAGTACTGTCAGTCATAAGATAATATTCATACGGCTACAAGAAAGACCAGTTATTACGACTATTATTCAAATTTTGCACCAACCACTAATGCCAGAGATGAAGAAACTTTAATTTAATTTTAAACTTTTGCAGTTTAAAATTGATCAAACATGCAATCGAGAGGCATTGATAATTACTGGTGATTGGAATGCAAAAGTTGGAAGCAAAAAAGAAGAATCAGTATTTGGAAAATATGGCCTTGGTGCCAGAAATGATGCCGGAGAATGCATAATAGAATTTTGCAAGACCAAAGACTTATTCATTGCAAATACCTTTTTTCAACAACATAAACAGAAACTATACATGCAGACCTCACCAAATGGAATACACGGGAATCAAATTGACTACATCTGTGGAAAGAGACTATGGAAAAGCTCTGTATCATCAGTAAGAATAAGGCCAGGGGCCAACTGTGGGATACCATCAATTGTTCATAAGCAAGTTCAAGTTGAAGCCAGAGAAAATTAAAGCGAGTCCATGAGAGCCAAAATATGACTTTGAGTACATTCCATCTGAATTTAGAGACCATCTCAAGAACAGATTTGATGCATTGAACACTAATGACAGAAGACCAGACAAGTTGTGGGATGATATCAAGGACATCATACATGAAGAAAGCAAAAGGTCATTAAAAAGACGGGAAAGAAGAAAAAGACCAAAATAGATGTCAAAAGAGACTCTGAAACTTGCTCTTGAATGTTGAGCAGCTAAAGCGAAGGGAAGAAATGATGAAGTAAAAGAGCTGAACAGAAGATTTCAATTGGTGGCTGAAGCAGACAAAGGAAAGTATTACAATAAAATGTGCAAAGACCTGGAGTTAGAAAACCAAAAAGGAAGCACACGCTCAGCATTTCTCAAGCTGAAAGAACTGAAGAAAAAATTCAAGCCTCGGGTTGTAGTATTGAAGGATTCTATGGGCAAAATATTGAAGGATGCAGGAAGCATCAAAAGAAGACGGAAGGAATACATGGAGTCACTGATCCAAAAATAATTAGTCAATGTTCAACCATTTCAGGAAGTAGTATATGATCAAGAAACGATGGTACTGAAGGAAGAAGTCCAAGCTGCACTGAAGGCATGGAAGAAAAATAATGCTCCTGAAATTAGCGGAACACCAGTTGAAATGTTTCAACAAATGGATGCAGTGCTGGAAGGTGCCCACTTGCCTATGCCAAGAAATTTGGAAGGCAGCTACCTGGCCAACAGACTGGTGGAGATCCATATTTATGCCTATTCCAAAGAAAGGTGATCCAACAGAATGTGGGAATTATTGAACAATATCATTAATATCACATGCAAGTAAAATTGTGCTGAAGATCATTCAAAAGCAGGTGCAGCAGTGCTTCAACAGGAAACTGCCAGAAATTGAAGTCAGATTCAGAAGAGGAACTGGAACGAGGGATATTATTGCTGATGTCAGACTCATCTTCGGTGAAAGCAAAGAATAACAGAAAGATGTTTACCTGTGTTTTATTGACTACGCAGAGGCATTTGACTGTGTGAATCACAACAAATTATGGACAACATTGGGAAGAATGGGTATTCCAGGACACTTAATCGTGCTCATAAGGAGCATACACACTAACCAAGAGGCAGTTGTTTGAACAGAACAAGGAGATACTGTGTGGTTTAAAGTCAGGAAAGGTGTGTGTCAGGGTTGTACCTTTCCCCATACTTATTCAATCTGTATGCTGAACAAATAATCCTAAAAGCCGGACTAGATGAAGAAGAATGTGGCATCAGTCCCCGGAAAAGGACATCATGCTTGGTAAAACAGAGGGTCAGCATAAGAGAGGAAGACCCTCAGTGAGATGAATTGACACAGTGGCTGCAACAATGGGCTCAAGCATGGCAAAGATTGTGAGGATGGTGGTGGACCTGGCAGTGTTTCCTTCTGTTGTACATAGGGTCTCAATGAGTCAGAACTGACTCGAAGTCACCTAACAACCGAACTGACTTGATGTCACCTAACAACAACACCATGTGCTGTGTTAGGTGCCATAAACAACAACAAAACTTTAAATTGACATACTTCTTACCGTGTAAGAATTTAAATTAAAGACAGAATTTAAAATTAAAGCCATGGTTTAGTAATGAGAAAAAGTCCTAAATTGGCAGTCAGAGGACCTGGGTTCTAGTACCATCTCTTCATCACGTTCATTGTGTGATTCCAGCATATCATTACATCTCTTGAACCCCCTGGTCCTCAAGTATGTAATGAACAGGCTGGACTGTACTATCTTCAGCGTGCCTTTCAGTTCTAAGAGTCTTTTGGAAAAAAAAAAAAAAACTTAAAGATAAATTTAGAGATATACAGTGGAGAAAAAGCATTTTTATGTTAAAAAACATTTTTATGTTAAGCAATTTTAGATTTTAGAGCAAGACTTAAATAAAGATAATGTGAATTGTAGTATGGAAGAAGGGAAAAATTATGGTTTAGACAATCCAAGAGATAGAAAGGACTTTAAAAATCAATTCGGTCCATCCCTCTTTATTTATAGATAAGGTAATTAAGGCCTTGAAGAAAGGATGTTGTGCTTTGAAGAAAGAATGTTCACTTACCACCTGCTCTGTGATGCCTGAATCGCAAAGAGCTGGGGTGATTAGTGTGCAGTCACAGGGTGGCTTTGTGGGTTTTACTTTGGGCTGACAGATGCCAATGGGAAAGTGGTGGAGGTTGAGTTGGTTTTTAATTTATTTCTTCAGCCCCTTACCACCTCTCTTGTTCACTAGTTTCTACCCTTCGTGGTTGGAGGAGAGGCAAGGAGAGAAGAGAAAGAAAGAAGTGGTCAGGGTCTAGGGGTTACTGGATCTCGGTGAGCTGGCATCTTGTTTTCTGGGACTGGAGAAGGTTACAGTTGGCTTTCTTTTGTGGAATGCTTTTCTTAGGGTCTACAGAGTATTGATTGCTGGCTCTTATTCTTTCTTCCTGGCAATTATCTCGGCCGGGTTGCTGCATCCTGGTCTGGATGAACTTTGCAGTTCCTTCCATACATGTTCATTTTTAGCCTCTTGCTTCTGTGGCCCTTCTGCAGCTATAGGTTGTGCTATTGGGCAGAGCCCAACATGTATTTATATCTTTGAGGGGAGCACAGATGCCTCTGCAGCCTCCAACAAACTCTGGCAGCACTTTTGATCTCTCCTGGCTCTGCCACCCAAGTATTATTTAGACTATTTCTCACTCTCTGGATTCTCTGAGCAGGCATCAAACCTCAGTCCACAGTGCCTTCCATGTAGGCAGCTGCAGAGTAAAATAATTGGGGTACCCTCCACCTTTCCCAAGGGTGAGAGGAGAGGGCTGAAAGTAGAGCTTTCTTTACAGATCCCTCAACACCTGCTTCTCATAGAATCCTCTCTCCTACACTCTCTCACACCTTTAATATTACAAACCTCATGAACAGGTTCGAGAGATGTGAAAAGTTTCTTGGAAATTTTCTTTGGAAATTAGTACATAGTGACTTGCCAACTCACAATGAATCTCACGTCTTTCATATATTGAAGCATAATTGAAACTTCAAATTTAACACCTAGCAGTTTGGTTAGAGAGTGAAGCACTAAAGACAGGATATACACATAAATACATAATTACAGATTGTGAGAAATACTCTAAAAAAGATCCACATTTGGATTTTCTAAAAATAGCCTGATTGAGATACAATTTACATGCCATAAAATTTACCTTTTTTGAAGTGTACTACTTGGTGGATTTTAGTATATTTACGGTTGTGCAACAATCACAGCTATTTAATTTTATAACATTTTTATCACTCCGAAAAGAAACCCCATATTCATTAGCAGTCACTCCCCATCCCCCCTCCTCTACTTCCCTGGTAAACACTAATCTACTTTCTATCTCTATAGATTTATTTATCCTGGACAATTCATACAATATTTGTCATTTTGTGTATGACTTCATCCACTCTGCACAGTGTTTTCAAGGTTCATCATATTGTAGCATGTCTAAGAACTTCATTCCTTTTTATTGTTGATAATACTCCATTGTATGCCTAAACCACATTTGGTTTATACATTCACCAGTCAGTAGACATTTGGGTTGTTTCCACTTTTTGAGTATTATAAATAATGTGGCTCTGAATATTTGTGTACACATTTATATATGGACATACGTTTTCATTTCTTTAAGGTATATACCTACAAATGGAATTGTAACTCTGTGTTTAACATTTTGAGGATCCCCATGTGGCTATCCAGTTGTCCCAGTTTCCCAGTACCATTTGCTGAAAAGCTATTCTTCATCCATTGGATGACTTTGGAACCCTTGCTGAAAATTAAAAAAAAAAAAAATTACTTAACCATAAATGTAGGAGTTTATTTCTGGAATTTCAGTTCTATTCCATTGATCTATATGACTATCCCTGTGTTAGGTACCACACTGTCTCAATTATCATAGTTTTGTAGTAAATTTTGGAATCAGGAGGCATGAGTTATCCAACTTTGTTCTTCTTTTTTTGAAGTTTTTTTTTTGTCTATTTTGAGTTCCTTTCATTTCCATATGAATTTTAGGATCAGATTCTTATAAAGCCCACAGAGCAAATGTTCCCTTTGAACAGGACCACACTTATATCCAGGTAATCTAGCCCTCATCCTGGCCCTTTCCCACTTCCCATTGAAGTGTGTCTGGCCAACCCCGCTTACAACGCTATATTTATATATAGGAGGCCAGGTGACAAAACCTGGTCCAGGTTTGATGCTTGGCAAGAATGATGGTTAAATTTGGCTAATATTAGTTTCACTTAGGTTTATGCACTGGATGCTCATGAGATTAAAGAAACAGGAAGGTACAGGTCAAGGGGGCCTTTCTGATGCCTCCTTGGTTTCTCTGTGAGCACGTCCAAAGTTTAGAGAAGTAGGAAATCTGCTCCTGGTTAGAAGAGTCCAGAATAGGGGCTTGCTTCTTTTTATACCACTGTAGTCAGGATGAGCAGAAAAGGTACATCCTAGGGTACATCCTATTGCAGTGGAAGGAATTTTTTTTTCCTTCCTTTTGCACACAGTGACATGCACTACTTACTTCTACATTTTATTTCTTGTTGCATCATCAGGCTCACTTAAGGGTTCAATGCAGCAAACCTGGGGATAGCTACAAAAATGAGTTCAGATTATATTCTAAGTGCAATGGAAACCACTGAAGAGTTTTATTCAAGGGGAGTAATATGATCCAATTTCCATTAAAAATAAAAGACTACTCAGGCTTGAGTGGTGAACGAATTTGATTTCAAGGGAAGCGCAAGAGTGGCAGTAGAATGATCAGTTAGGGGATATAGCCCAAAGGACATATGATAAATGTTAAATGTTTGTACTCAGATTATAGCCGTAGAGATGGAAAAAAGTAGATAGCTGTAGAACAGATGGAGAACGAATATATTTTAGAGATAGAATAACGATGATGTGTAAGTAACCTACATTTGATGTAACATAATTACCAAGAATTTACTTTCTATATCTGGTTTTCCCTATGGGTCTTAGAGTATTATTTCAGTTTCTAGTCTCTAAAGGTTTGCAGCAGCAGCTCGAGTGTTTCAGTGGCACCTATGCCTATGAATTAAGTATATCCAGGTATAACTGGTAATAAAGGCACTATATCTGCAAAATTTAAGTATAAAAATAGTTCTTGACTGAGGATTGAACTATATGAAAATAAACCTTTCTTTCTACAGTTAGCTCATTTTTCTTTATTTTTATTTTTGGCAATTATACAAGTTAGTTGACTTTGCATCAAGATGCATTTCCACCACTTGTATGGAATCCAATTTTCTGTCTATATTGACCAGATAAGGCCAAGAAACAAAAATGAATGATTTCATCTGGAAGAAATCACAAAACCAAAAATTGCTCTGAGGTTTTTTTAAAATTTATTTTAAATAAAATACTCTACGACTTTCAAGCATTTCTTATGAGTGGCTAATGGAAAGGCTGACTATCCTAACAAGATCATTTATTTTATGACATCATTAAAATTGCAGATTAAAAAAAATTTTTTTATTTAAGTAATGTAGTGAAACTTAAATGAAAAAAGTACTGGCAAATTCTCTGCTTCAGCAACCTGGTATTAGAGTAATTTATATCGTCATCGATCTGGAAACCTAAGTAAGGAATCAAACTACATTATGTGCCAATTCAGAAAAATATTCTCTACGTGTTTGAATTGTGTGTGACCAAGAATTGAGTTTAGTCACAAATTTGCAGGCATTGCATTAGATCTGCTATAAAGGAATCTCTTATTGTCATGTATGTTGAACTTTCAAACCATTAAGTGATTTATATCTTCAGCTTTGTTTCTTTTTGTGTTACTTCTTTAACTTTTAATTAGAACCCTGGGAGGTAGGAAAGAAAAGAGACAGAATTACTTGTCCCAGTTAGTTCCCTATCATCTTTCATTAGGAGAGAATTAATGAAGACTTAGCCTTCACTTTTTCTGTCCAGATGTATATGGGGTTGTTAAAGTAGACACTAACCACTTGAGACTTACAGAGGGGGATCAGAAGGGTTAGGATACTGTTCCAAATATTGGGGTCATCAAGGTCTGCTGGCAATGAAGGGGCAAGGGATGCTTCAGGAGAGGTAGAAAAAAAGTAGCCAGGAATGGTCAACCCAGAACCCAACCTAGGACAGTTTGTGAACAGAGATATGAAGGAACAGGAAATCTTCCTAAGTTCCCAACACTCTGGGAATAAATCACTGTGCTCAGTAAGGTGAGACTGAATTAGATCAGTCTCTTAATATGAAGTAAATGATTCCATTTCTCTTTAGTATTTTAATGATCAGAAATCAGTGAAATCCTAGTGTCAACGACTGACATCTAGGAGAAGAAGCAGAGGGACTGTGAGATCCATGTATCAAAAAATCAATCATTAAAAATGAAAAATTGAATTTTAGTTTCAAGTGTTAGACTAAAGGCACATTTATCAACTTTTCCTCTCATGACCTAATTATAGCAGTGATGACATTAAAGAGTATTGTTTAACCAAAACAAAGCACTGAAGAAAATTCATCAGTAGATATAATGTTTAAACAAAAGTAGGGAGGTCAGAGCCCCGGTGGAGCAGTGGTTAAGTGTTTGGTTGCTAACTAATCAACTTGACAGCAATGGGTTTTTTGTATGGAAGTCAGAATATAGAGGAAGGGGTGGTGACTGATGCACTGAATGAAGGAAACTATAATCTAAAATACCGTAGAAGGCAGCTGCAGCCAAGGAGGCATCTGATGACCCTGATAGGGCCTCAGAGGTGCTGTCAACTTAGAAGATGGTCTCTCAGAATAATGGCCACCTTTCTTTTCATTCAATTTAAAGCAGTGTGTCAGTCAACAAGCCCAGCAACTCACCTGGAGCACCTAGTCAGCCTTTCTATTGCCTCTTTCTAATATATGTTGGTAAATCCAGCAGAAGGAGTCAATTGGTTGGTCCTTACAAAAGAGGCAATAATTAGGGATTAGTCTTTGAAGAATTTAGCTGTGGAAAAGAGAAGAGACACTTCTTCCAAATATTAGCAAAAGAAAACAGTAGAGTCTGGATACCTTGATGTGAGACCATGGACTTAGAATCAGGTGTGCTAAGATAGGCTAGGGACTTAAGAAGAGTGAGAGAGATTTAAAACAGCTATGAAGGAAATGGGGTCCTGATGGCATAGTGGTTAAGAGATCAGTTGCTAACCAAAAGGTCAGCAGTTCAAATCTACCAGCCACTCCTTGGAAACCCTATGGGGCAGTTCTACTCTGTCCTATAGGGTTGCTATAAGTCAGAATTGACTCGACGGCAATGGGTATAAGGGAAATTATAAAGGAACTGACACAAGAGGAGATATTGCTGAGAAGAGTGAGATCTCAGCTGAGTCCTGAATGGATCCTGATGCACCAAATTACACAGTGATTTTTCCAACCATGCTCAGATGCCATGTAACACAGCAGAGAGTCAAGAGGAGTTACTAGCATGCTTGTGTAGACCCACTGAAATAACTGAACACAGGGGATAGGCAAGGGAAGAGTAATATAAATAAAACCAGAAGAGGTTCATGGATTGGGAGAGACATGAAGGAGAAATGAGGCTGCAAAACAATGACAGTAAAAGGCAGATTAACTAGAACTTGGGCTGTTTAGAGGTCTGGAACACTTAGGGGTCATGATTATAAAGAAAGTACAGGGCCCTAACTCATAAAGACAGTGTTAAGGAGATCCAAGGTATAACCTTAAATATCACTTACGTGGAGCATAGATCCAAAAATCTTCTTAAGCATTTGTTGTGTAACTAAATGTGTACTATTTTCAGACAATAGGAGTTAAAAAGAGTAACGAATGTGTGCCTGTATCCAAAAATGAATCAAAATAATTAAGATAAAAATAGCTAGTGTGAAGATTTGGGGTAAGATGATAGAGAAATAAATATTTCTCTTAAGCCACTTCAGAATAAATGTAAGGAGTTATTTTTGTCTCTCAAAAGTAAATTTTCTAAGAGTGGTACACACGTGGCAGAGCTATTTCCAGAAAAGCAATAAATCGCTTTGAAAAGAGACAAGACATATGCCTCACTAAAGATTACTGGTAAGGATAAATCATTTCTGCATGACCTATGAAGAGCCAAAAGATGCAATAGGTTAGAAATAAGATATTTAGATAAATGGACACTTCAGGGGATAACATGTTAATTCAGATACCTTTAATCCATCACATGGATAAATATATTAAATAGACAGTTTTGTTATTTCTCACTGCATGATAAATTACTCCAAAAATGTAGTGACATTTATTGTCTCTCATAATTTTGTGGATTGACTGGGCTCAGCTGTGTAGTTCTTCAGTTCCACAAAACGTTGTTAGTCAACGACAGTCAACTGAACAGTCAGCTGAACTGGAATGTTCGTAATAATGCACTCACTTGGCTGGCAGTTGGCGCTGTATGTGCCAATTCATTTGCTGGGAGTTCATTTGGGGCTGTTGATTAACATGGCTTTGTTTTCCTCCATGTGGCCTTTCCATACGTTTTGGCCTCCTGACAATATAGTGGCTGGATTCCATCATGGTGTTTGGGTTGTCTCTGACAGGGTCTGAAATTTTATTTTATGCAGCGGTTACTATTGTGTAAACAGTTACTGTTGCATAAATAGTAACAGCTATCAGCTGGATGCTCGTAGAAAACATGAGACTCGTAGGTCAGAGATAAAGGACTTTATTACTGATAGCAAGCAATATGTGCAGCATCATATTTGTGTTGCTTCCCCTTGTCTCCTCAAGTCCCACAGGCACAAGGACAGTCCAGATGAATGCCTGCACGTATAGTGAGTTATGTTACAGGACAGATCACTGAGCTTGGGGAATGCACTGTTTTATAGCAAGCAGTAAACAAGCTTGCTCTTTTGACCTACTCCTTGAAGGTTGTTCACTAAAAACACAGCCTGAGATATGGCTCAGGTAAAGAGCTGTCAAGACCTCGCGTTTTTAGCATATCCAGAAAGATGTGTACAAGCACAAGAGTCCTACCGAGGGATGTCTTCAAAAAGTTTCCATATCTCTTAACCAGGGTTTGGCAAACTTTTTCTCTTAAAGGCTAGACAGTAAAAGTATAGGTTTTGTGGATTATACACAATCTCTGTCACATATTTTCTCTGGCTCAAGGTCACCATGAGTCGGAGCCAACTCCACAGCAACTAGCAACGGTGAATAAAAGCTAAACATTTGCATGTTTTAGAATCCAGGATTTCTACCCCTAGGAATAAACCTCAAAACAATTATGAATAAAAAAACCCCAAAACCAAACCCAGTGCCATCGAGTCGGTTCTGACTCATAGCGATGCTATAGGACAGAGTAGAACTGCCCCATAGAGTTTCCAAGGAGTGCCTGGTGGATTCAAACTGCCAACCCTTTGGTTAGCAGCCATGGCACTTGACCGCTACGCCACCAGGGTTTCCACAATTATGAGTCTGTACAGCAAAAGACATGTACAATAATATTAACAGCAGTAATATTTGTTATAACCCCAAATATCATCAACAGTTGAGAAAGTATTGTATGTTTATACAATGGAATAGTGCATAGCAATGAAAATAAATGAAACACAGCTAAATGCAACCATATGGATTATTTGGACAAACATAATATCGAGAGAAAGAAATGTCACAAAAGAATACCTATCGTATGATTCCATTAATATAGAGTTCAAAAAAAAAATCCAAACTAAACTCTGGTGTTAGAAATCAGGATAATGGTTACCTTTTGAGGGTTGAAACTGGGAGGCAGGAATGGTTAAGTGCTCAGCTACTAGCCAAAGATGTTGATGGTCTGAACCCACCAGCAGCTTTGCAGGAGAAAGATGTGGCAGTCTGCTTCTGTAAGCATTACAGCCTTGGTAACCCCGCGGGAATGTTCTGCTCTGTCCGATAGGGTTGCTATGAGTCAATCTACTCGACTTGATGGCAACTTGTAACTGAGAACAAGTTTGGATGGGCTTCTAGGACACTAGGAGTGTCTTTTTTTTCTTGATCGAGGGTATGGTTACACAGGTGAGCTCACTATGATATAAGCCATTGAGCTGTAAACATTTCTACTTTTCTGTATGTGTCTGTTCCAGTTATCTACTGGTACATAACAAACCATCCTAAATTCAGTGGCTCAAAACAACAAGTGTTTATTCTTTTCCTGAGTCTGTATTTCTGTGCTTATATTTGGCAATCCGTTTTGTTTTTATTAATGGCATGTAGACAATAACGACGTGATGGCCTATTCTTAGAAATCTTATTTGCAGAGTGCAGGCACGTCTTCAGTTGGAGAGCTGGTGTGACCTATTCCGTGGAGTATTTGGGAGTCTTCAGGGTTTAGCGGGGCAGCTTGCCTCTGCTCCTTGCTGTATCAGATGGAGTGACTTGAAGGCTGAGGGTGACTTGATGTTCGACTGGAACCGAGGGAAATTTTACTCCGATTTCTGACAATTAATGATAACTGTAAGTAAAAAAAAAAAAAATTTTTTTTTTTTTTTCGTAGGTAAGGGCCTCATCTGGAACTGTTGACCAGGACACCTATAAATGGTCTTTCAATACATCTGCTTGGCTCTCTCATAGCATGGAGGCAGGGTTCTAAGAATGAGCACACTAATAGGACAAGGCAGATATGCAAGGCATTTTTATCACCTACTGACTTAGCATCACTTCTATCACGCTCCAATGGTCAAGGAAATTACAAAAGTCTATGCAGGTTCAAGAGGAGGGTACATAGTCCCCACTGCTCAGTGGGAGGTTGTCAGTGTTACTGGCAAGAAGAGCATGTGAGATGGGATACATTATTGTGGCCTTCTTTGAAAAATACAACTTGTGGCAATGTATTATAGTTTTTTGTTTGTTTTGTTTTTAAGTCATGCTAAAGACATTGTAAGTTAACAAAAATATAAAATTGTACCCTTTCTGGTGGGTATTTTGAAGTAGAGGGAGTCCGTATGATAAGTGGTAAATCAAAGGGAGAAAGTAGCAACCTGAACATATCAACTCTTACAAATTAACAGCTTCATTTATTTGTCAATTACTCATTGAACATTCTGTGTTTGCCAAGTCCTGGGGGATATAAAAATGAGTAAGACAAAGTATTTGCTCTCAACAAACTCACACGATATGACAAATAACTTCACCATAATTTTAATGTTATTCCTTAACTTTTGGATCATATTTGGTACTGGTACAATAGCTAACTCTTAGAAGAGTTAGTCTCAGATGGAAGGCACTTTACAATATTTCCTATCACGTTGATGCCCTACTCTTCATGTGGCCTATATAGCCAGCGTGTGTTCATTGTCTATTTGAATCTGCCAATCATTCGCTCCTGGCAAGTTCCGTTATTGCTATTCACATTATTATTGACTTAAATAACCATGGCACTTGGCTTCTCAAGGATACCACTTTGGAGGGTATACAAATTTAGCTAGAATTAAAGTAAACTGGGGCAGTGTACTTGGTTACAGAATATAGCAATGTGTCCTACTAAGGGCAACTCTCTGTCAGGGGAAAGCTATATTTAACTCACTCTTTTTTAATTGCTTTTATGTCGTTCTATGAGCATTGAAATTTAATCTCATTGGAAACTTTCCCTTTTTATAAATCCCAGGCCTTTCTCAGTTTTTTTTTTAAATGCATTTATTTCATATTAACAAAGAATGAACACTCTTCATGCAAAAGAATATTAACAAGAAATATATTAGTTTAAAATAATTCATTTTCCACATCTAAATCATGAAATAGATAAGTGAATACATTTTGATAAGCTTAGTGTATTTGTACATGTATACTTCCTTTTTTAGAAACATTTGGAGATAGGACACAAAGCATATTTATGTAAACTTGCCACCTCAGTAGGATGACACAAAAAGTGGGTCATGAAGGTTTTCAGAATATACAGATAGTTTTTGTATTTCTGTGTTTATCTTCATGGCATATAGACAGTGTTCATGGAAATCTCCTTACTTGCAGAGTGCAAGCATCTTCAGTTGGAGAACTGGTGTGACCCGTTCTGTGGCATGTTTGGGAATCTTCGTAAATATGCAGAATAACCTGCTAAAGGGAACAGTCATACAGAATTAGATATTTGAATATAGCCCCGACTTATGATGTACTCGAGTTATGACAAACCACACTTATGACTTTTTTTTTATATGGCTCATTGTTAGTCATACGTACTCACATACAGTGTTGGAAGGTGTAATTTGCTGATGTTATCATTCTCAGACGTTCACTTGCAGATGTCCAATGTTATGATGCACTGTTAAAAACACTGCCGTGGAGTAGGCTATGGCAATAATAATGAAAACTAGAAAAAAAAATGAAGTATTCAATCTATGTCAGAACTGCCTTACCACAGGATCGTCCTAATGGAACCCCATCATACGTCAGGGGCTACCTGTATAGGCTTCCTTCTTCTTATTTCACTTCTTAGATATTGTGTTTTTAAAAATTGAAGGTTTGTGGCAACTCTGCATCAAGGAAGTCTATCGGAGCCATTTTTCCAACAACCTGTTCTTACTTCATGTCTCTGTCACATTTTGGTAATTCTAACAATATTTAAAATTTTTTTCATTATTATTGTATCTGTTATGGTGATCTGTGATCAGGGATTTTTGATGTTACTATTGTAATTGTTTTGGAACACCACAAGCTGTACCCATATAAGGTGGTAAACTTAATAAATATGTGTGTTCTGACTGCTCCACTGACTGGCCATTCCCATGTCTCTACCTCTACTTAGGCCTCCCTATTCCCTGAGACATGACAATATTGAAATTTGGCCAATTAATAACCCTACAGTGGCCTCTAAATGTTCAAGTGAAAGAAATAATTGCATGTCTTTCATTTTAAATGAAAAGCTAGAAATTATTAAGCTTAGTGAGGAAGGCAAGTCAAAAGCCAAGATAAGTTGAAAACTAGGTCTATTGTGCCAAACAGCCAAGGTGTGAATACAAAGGAAAAGTTCTTGAAGGAAAATAAAAGTGCTACTCCTGTGAACACACGAATGGTAAGAAGGTGAAATAGCCTTATTGCTGATATGGAGAAAGTTTCAGTGGTCTGGATAGAAGATCAAACCAGCCAGAACATTCCCTTAAGCCAAAGCCTAACCCAGAGCAAGGTCCTAACTCTCTTCAATTCTGTGGAGGCTGAGAGGGGTGAGGAAGCTGTGGGAGAAAAGTTTGAAGCTAGTGGAGATTGGTCCATGAGGTTTAAGGAAAGAAGTCACCTCCATAGCATAAAAGTGCAAGGTAGAAGCAGCAAATGCTGATGTAGAAGATGCAGCAAGTCATCCAGAAGATGATTGATCAAGGCGGCCACACTAAACAACAGATTTTCACTGTAGATGAAACAGCCTTACACTGGAAGAAGTTGCCATCTAGGACTTCTACAGCTAGAGAAGAGAAGTCAAACCTGGCTTCAAAGCTTCAAAGGACAGGCGGACTCTTATTAGGGGTTAATACAGCTGGTGACTTTAAGTCGAAGCCAATTATCATTTACCATTCCAAAAATCCTAGAGGCCTTAAGAATTATGCTACATCTACTCTGCCTGTGCTCTGTAAATGGAACAACAAAGTCTGGATGACAGCACGTCTGTTTACAACATGGTTTACTGAGTATTTTAAGCTCACTGTTGAGAACTACTGCTCAGAGAAAAAAAGATTCCTTTCAAAATATTACCGCTCATTGACAATGCATCTAGTCCCCCCAGAGCTAAGATGGAGATGTACAAGGAGATTAATATTGTTTTCATGCCTGCTCACACAACATCCATTCTGCAGCCCATGGGTCAAGGAGTAATTTCAACCTTCAATCTTATTATTTGAGAGATACATTTTGTAAAGCTACAACTGCCACAGACAGCGATTCCTCTGATGAATCTGGGCAAAGTAAATTGAAAACCTTCTGGAAAGAAGTCACCATTCTGAAATACCATTAAGAAATTTGTGATTCATGGGAGGAAGTCAAAATATCGACATTAACAGGTGATTCCAACCCTCATGGGTGACTTTGAGAGATTCAGAACTTCAGTGGAGGAAGTAACTGCAAACGTAGTGGAAATAGCGAGAGAACTAGAACTAGAAGTGGAGTCTGAAGATGTGAATGAAATTCCATAATCTCATGATAAAACTTTAATGACGAGGAGTTGCTTCTTATGGATGAGCAAAGAAAACACTTTCTTGAGATGGAATGTACTCCTGGTGAAGATGCTGTGAACATTGTGGAAATTACAACAAAGGATTTAGAATATTACATAAACTTAGTTGATAAAGCAGTGGCAGGGCTTGAGAGAATTGGCTCCAGGTTTGAATGAAGTTCTACTGTGGGTAAAATGCCATCAAACGGCATCACATGCTACAGAGAAATCTTTCTCCGGAAGAATAAATCAATGTGGCAAACTTCATTGTTTTATTTTAAGAAATTGCCACAGCTGCCCCAACCTTCAGCAACTACCATCCTGATCAGTCAGCAGCCATCAACGTTGAGGCAAGACCAGCAAAAAGACTCACTGAAGGCTCAGAGGATGGTTAGCATTTTTTAGCGATAAAGTATTTTTTAATTAAGATATGTACATTGTTTTTTTAGGCATAATGCTATTGCACTCTTAATAGACCACAGTATGGTGTAAACATACATTTTATATGCACTGGGAAACAAAAAAATTCATGTGACTCACTTTATTGCAATACTTGCTTTATTTCGGTGGCCTGGAACCTAACTGATAATATTTCTGAGGTATACCTGTACTTGGGAAAATATATGGTGGTTTCTCCCACCAAAGTAAAGATGTCTTCTAATCTGCTTGAGAGTTTGTAGTGTTAGGGATTTCCCTACGTCACAAAGCACTCCCCAGTCCTTCCCACTGTTAGAAAACTCCTCTCTGATCTGAGCCCAAATCTTCTTATCACTTATTTCTCTTTAGATCTGTAAGCCCAAATCCCTCTTAAAACTTCCAGATTTCCAGATGTTTGAAGACAACTCTCATGTCTACTTATCCAGAGGAAAATATTTCATAGAACGTGTAGGTAGACTCATTACTCCATTTTCAAACAAACAAGTAAGTGCCCAATATATGCTAAGTGGAGCCCTGCTGATGCAGTGGCTAAGAGCTCAGCTGCTAACCAAAACGTCAGTAGTTCGAATCTACCAGCCGCTCCTTGGAAACCCTATGGGGAAGTTCTATGGTGTCCTACAGGGTCACTATGAATTGGAATCAACTCGACAGCAACAGGTTTTTTTTTGTTTTATAATCTATTTGATGGCATGCAACAAAAACAACAATAATGCTAAGTACTTACACAAACATATTTAATTTCATTTTCACAGTAATCTTCTAAGGTATAGATATTGTCAAGTAGGAAATGGAATTGGTGAGGTTATTTGCCAAAAATCACAGAATACTGAGTGGTAGAGCTGTTATTTGCAAGCAGATCATTTAACTTCATCTTCAGTCTTCTCCACTCTTCCACAGTTACCATAGGAACAAATGACCCTCTACAAGGTACTGATTAAAGGACTGGTGTTGTCTAAAGCCTCACTCCCAAACTTCAGTTCATCAGAATAACCTGAAAAAAAAAACAAACCTGAAGGGCATATTAAATCACAGATTGCTGGGCCCATCCCCAGGGTATCTGATTCAGTACATCTGGGATCAGGCCCATGAATTTGGTTTTCTAACAAGTCCCCAGGTGATGCTGACACTGCTGGTCTTTGGAGACATTTTGAAAATGCCGGATTTAGAGTTCCCCAGTGCTTGTCTACAGGACCCTGTAGTCAGCACAGTACTCCAGTGATTAATAGGATTAATAGAAAATAGAAAGCATTGCCTTTTCCAGGGAGCTTATAGTAATGCCCACTCTCCTCCTTCACCAGCTCCCTATTCTCCTCCCCACCATCTCCACATGGTACTACCCTTCTTATAAAATAATCCACAATCTTATGTGTATCTCTATTATTGCCCTTATCACAATGTATGTAAATAATATTTTTCTCTCTTCTTTTCCTAATAGATTGTGGGGTCTTGAGGGCTAAGGCTACTACTATATTTCTCTCTGTTCCCTTGACATCTAGCAAAGTGTCTGGCATTCGGTAGAAACTCAGTAGTTTTATGCATTCTGGAGCCCTGTCATTGGGTGCACAGATATTTATTAAGGTTATGTCTTCTTGGTGGTTTGTCCCTTTAATCATTATATAATGTCCTTCCCTGTCTTTTATGGCTGATTTAGCCTTGACTGTATTTTATCTGATATTGGTATTGCCACTTCTGCCCTTTTTTGGTTACTGTTTACTTGATATATTTATTTCCATCCTTAGATTTTTAATATGTCTTTGTGTCTAAGGTGTGCCTCTTGTGGACAGCATATTGATGGGTCTTTTTTTTTTTTTTTAATCCATTCTTCCACCCCCTGTCTCTTGAGATGTCATATGGCTGTGCCTTTTTTTTTTTTTGTGGCACTGATGTTTTCTTTGTTCCTCTTACTTTCCTGTGCTGAGTTCCTTTTGTTTGTAGATTTTCTTTTCTTTCATTATTATAGATTTTATGTTAACTGAAGCTTTATGTTTTTCTTCTTCTTTATTCTGATGAGTAGGTTTATTACCTTAAAATTTACCCTTATCTTCCTAAGTTTCAACCAGTCTTTTGTTACTTGATAATACCTTGACTTCCTCTCCATTTGAAAGTTCTATACTTACACCATTTATTCTCCCTTTGTTTTGATGTTGTCATCACTTACAGATTGATGTCTCTGTTTCCCTGTTTGAAGTATTTTATCCCTTCATTCGATGCCTATGGTTCCAGGATTGACGTTAGTATCTGTTTTAGTTTTTTGGGTCTTTGCTGCAGAGGGCCAGTATGGTGAGTCTGTCTACAGCACCATGTTGGCTCCACCACCAGAAACTCAACAATTTTAAATGAATGAGGGAATGAATGTGGTACGCTTATTACATTTGTAAGTACCAGAAGGCTATGAAAATAGCTAGTTATGTCTCCGACAACATAAAAATTCAAAAAGGTTTGAAAAATGTGGCTTTAAAGAAAGAGATGAAACATCATTAAGTAAATGCAAATTTTCAAATATAAAGTCAAATGATTAAATACAGAATAGAGATGATCAGTTTTTGTTGCAGTAGATATGAAAAATTCTTAAGGGTTTAGCTCTCAGCTCAGTGTGAATCAACAGCATGGAGTATCTGGTAGAAAGAACTACTAATCAAATCGTAAGCCTCCCATATCAAGGTAGAGTATTTAGAGTTAATACAGGCAGACTATTTGCTATATTTTAGTTGAAAGGTAATAGCAGTGTTTGAAAGAAAAGAGCCTAGTAGGAGACCTGGTTCACTTTGCCACATTACCTCCTTTTTATACCACAGCCAGATTATCTGTGTAGTATATCGTCTTTCATCTTGTCCTATTTTAATTTTACTTTAGGAAGATTTCATTGTTTTATTTTTTAATTCAAAAGTGGCAAACTTTTACCTGTAAGTTCTCTTCTTGTTTTTTTCTCCCTTGGAAGAAGCTGTAGCCAATTTCTTATTATAGCACTCTCCATTGAAAATAGACTTCCATTGTTCATGGCTCTTTTCACCAACTCCTAATATTTTGAAATGAGTCTCTTTTGAACTTAAAGTTCATAAGTTTAGTCTTAGTTCAGATAAGGGAAATATTGAAGAGAAGAATGGTTTAAATGAAAGCCATTTATTTGTTACAGCTATTCACATAGAGCTAATTTCCTATTAGAAAAAAGTACTGCTAAATCTTTTAGGAATTACTGGATTTAAAAGTAAATGACATTTAAAACTGAAAAACAAAACAACTGATTTTTAGTTTAAAACAAAACAAAACAAATACCAGAAATGGTCATCTATTCTCTCTCCGGGTTTTATTTAGTATGATTAAAACAAATGCTGGAGAGAAGTTAACACGCTTTTCCTTTTGATGATAAAATTCTATTATTATTTCCTTATACTTCTCTGACCAGGAATCTCCTGTTTTCTTTGCTGGATATTTATTTAATGGGCTACAAGTCTTCCGTCTTGTAGTTATTCCCAAAGTCTCCCTCCTTGGCTCTCAGCTCTTTCTTTTCTATATTCTTCTTCAGAAAGAATCCTTCTCTATTTTTGCTTTTGTTTTTTTTAATGGCTTTAACTCTCATCTCCATATAGCTTATTCTAATGCATAATATCCAATTCTATTTATCACTTCAGATCCAGTCACATGTTTTTAGCTGTCTACTTAATACCATGTGAATGTTCTACATTATCATAAACTTGCTTTTAAAATGGAATGCATTGCCTTTCTATTCCAATGAGAGCTCCCACTTAAATTTTCTGACTACATCAAAACACCATCTTTCACTTAATCACTTAAATTTAAACTTTTAAATAAAATTTGAGACTTTTTTTCTTTTATCTATCATGTTTAAAAAATAACAACAAAATCAGTTGCCGTTGAGTTGATTCCAGCTCATGGTGACCCCATGTGTGTCAGAGTAGAACTGTGCTTCACAGGGTTTTCAATGACTAATTTTTTGAAAGTAAATCTCCAGGCCTTTCATCTGAGGCACCCCTGGGTGGACTCAAATCTCCAACCTTTTGGGTAGCAGCTGAGTGTGTTAACCTTTTATACCACCCAGGGATTTCTCCTCCTGTGTAGCCAGGAAATCCTATCAGTGTTTCTTTCAAAACCTATCTCTTTTATTTTCCCTTCCTATTGCTGTTGCCGCAAACCCTGGTGGTGTGGTGATTAGCAAGAGGTCAGCAGTTCGATTCTACCAGGCATTTCTTAGAAATTGTATGAGGCAGCTCTACTCTGTCCTGTAGGGTTGTTATGAGTTAGAATCAGCTTGATGGCAACAGGTTTTTTTTTTTTTTTTTTTTTTTTTGGTTATTGCTGTTGCCCAGGGCCAGGCCCTCTTTGCTGGCTATCTCAATTATTGTCTTACTGGTCCCCCTTGGTGCAACCTACTCTACTCCCCAAATCTGGACCCTGCAAAGCTTTGTAGCACCCGCCTCACAGCCCCCTGTCCACAGCTCACTGGAAGATAGACAACTTACTTAAGCCTGCAATTTGGAGTTGGAGTTTTAATAACAGTTAAATGAATAAAAGGCCATATCAGGTTGGGATAGCTGTCTTTGCCCATGTGCATGCAGGTGACCCTGTACCCTATATCCATTGTCACTGAATTGATTATGACTCACAGCAACCATATAGGACAGAGTAGAACTGTCCCATGGGATTTCCAAGGAGCAGCTGGTAGATTCGAACTGCCAATCTTTTGGTTAGCAGTCGTAGCTCATAACCACAGCACCACCAGGGCTCCATGCAGGTGGCCAGGGAGGGCTAAAGGATATGGAGAGAAGCAGGAAGATTAAGCCAGCTAACTGAGAAAGGCTAGGACAAGAGTCAGCAAGGCTCCTTGAGAGATGGTGGAAGGAGCAAATCTTCCAGTCCAGCCTCCAGCTGAGTTGGCCTACTTTCTTTCTTCTCCTGAGATGTTTGTAAGTTTTCAGCTTTTGTTTTGCAGTAGGTCTCCCTTTACTTAAACCAACCAGATTGACTAAATGAACTGGCTTGTTTCTTGTGAACAAACATGACCTAACCCAGATACCACCTTCTAATCACATGTGACTATAGCCATAGCTTCTTAGTTGCCCCATTAATGGGACTTAAATCTCTTCTATATACTCATGCCAAATTAACCTAAGTAAATGTGTCAGACTGCTGTTCAAAGTCCTTACAGTTATAACAGTTATAAAATGAAAGCTACTCTTCCTGCCTGTATAGAGATTAGGCTTCTTTAGACAGCCAATCTAATTTTTTCCTTCTTGCCAATATTAACCCTTTATTCTGTCGGGCTGGTCGGTCACAGAAATACATGCTCATCCTAACTCCACGCCTTGTTTTCTCTTGTAATGCCTTCCTGTTATTTTCTTCCTTTATCCTACCTGTTAGCACCATACCTTCAGCCTATTACAGCCCCTTGCTCCAACAAACCATACTGCATGTGGCCAACTCCTCCTTTAAAACTTAGCTCAGGCGTTATCTGATTCAGAAAGATTTTCCTGATGCTTGTACTTTGATAATCTCCTATTTCTGTTATTGTGTTATTGGCCTAATATTGTATTAATATCTTCTATTTATGTATTTATATTTCACAGAATAACTCTGTGTACCCTGAAGTCAGGGAATAAGCCAACTGGATATCTTCTGAAGTTAACATAATTCTTTGTAATGAGTTGGTTCTTAGTAAATGAATGAATGAATGAATGCCTACCTTTTAGGACTCAGGTTAAGTTCAACCTCCCTGTTGAAGCTTTTTAAAGATTTTTCTCAGAATTTGCTGATCTTTTCTTCAACACAGAGATTTTGCTACACACTTCACTATTCAGTTATATACACGCTTGTGTTCTTTCATTTTGTTTCATATTTTAATTTCTCTGCCTTAACAAGATCAGAAATTGTTGACTGTCATGGAACATTCCATTTTCTCATTCTGTGTTTCCCATAGTGCCTAGCAGGGAAAGAACATGCCGTTGTTTGTATCTGTTGATTGTAGTCGTTCAAAAACTACATCTCTGAAACAATTAGAGATGGTGTCTTACGTACTTTGGCTGGATTTGCTTCCGCAGATACATCCATATTTATCTCAAATAAAGGAAACACTGTTTAAAAAATATTGTTCCTGCCTGAGAAAACACAACGATGTCACATACTTTCTGTATATGATCTCCCCCCACCGCCTTGGTCGGTAATTTTCTAGTAGCAGTCCCTCCCCAAATGCCAGCCTAGGTGGTGAACGTGCTCCTCTGCTTTCTCTGTCATAGTTATGCTCCTGACTTGGTTGAAACACTGTGAAAAAGTAGGAAAGACTTATTTTGATTCATATGGATTTGGAAAGTATTCATGTTTGTCAAAAATCCACCTGCTTTGTAAGGTGCTCATTTTGAAGTTTGAGAAGTTTGGCTAGGAATGGATATGGTACTAATTCGAGAATGATACCAAATGGTAAGAACTAACTTAAAAAACAGAATAAAATATAAAATCCCAAACCAAAACCAAACAGAGCACCTTCACTTTTAATCAACAGTTTTCAATTGTAATTTTATGCTGCTAACTAAAAAAAAAATTTTTTTTTTTTTTTAACTAAAGAGTCAAGGAAAACAAGGAAATATTTATCTCCTAACGAGAAAAACTAACTTGTGATTTATATTAATGAATCAAGCTTAGGCACATTAATCTATTTCTTGGAAAAAAATTGACTTAGTAATATTAAATCAGAAATATTTTAAAAGTTAACAAAAATATTCCTTACATAATTACCTAGTATAATTTTATCTAATATTTTATGAAAATTTCCAGTTAAAAACTATCCATATGGGAGAGAATAATTCATCCTAATTCATATGGGATATGAATTTGCGTTAGAATGAGACTGAAGAAAATTTTGGACCATTTTAATAAACTTCCTCTGTCCTTCTCCCCCTCTCTCCAATATATATATATAGATTAAAGGTGACTGGACACTTATAATCTTCCAGTCTTTCTAAATGAGAGGATGTCAAGGCATTGCCATTTGGATTGCTGTTGCAATGCTACCGTAACTGTAGCAACCGTATGCTGATGAACCAGCTTCTCTCAGGGATGTGCTTTAAAAAATCCCATGAGGCTTCGGTAGCTTGGTAAGCCAAAGGGGAACATGTTTCAAATTAATTGTTCCCATTTTATGTGATAAAAAAACCAGCCAGGCTCCTCTGTGGCAATCCTGCTTTATTGTGTCAGTAATGAAACCGCACATTTGACAAGTGACAGTTCCTTGCTGTTCTGTTTCCTTAGCTATTCGTTATATTACCAGTGGGTATCTGTGGTGCTGAGAATGCCTACGGTGGTAGAGAGAACAGTGTAAATATGGTCGGTTCTCTGTCGTGCACTGAACAGAGGTCCCTTACTTTACCTGATAGCGTTGTTCTTGACTGGTTGTTTAGTATACTGACTTTTAGTTAATTGAATTATATTTTATATGTGCTGAGGAGTTTGCTTTCTAAGGAAATTATGATGTGACCTTTTAGAAAGTAAAGGGTCTTTTTGTATTGCAAATGATTGCTCAGGAGGAAAAGAGAGCAGATTTGGGTATCAGCAGGGAGACACTTGAGGAGAACTAGAAAATCTAGCCAGAGCTCCACCACCATCTACCTTTATCACCTAGGGAAAACACAAACCGAACATGATCAGCTCTCAACGTCTTGCCTTTAATCTCTATGCAAGAGAGCTAACTTGAGACAATCTCATGCTGAGATAATTTATTGCCATTTGACTATGCTAGAGGAAATGTTAAAGAAAGTTCTTCAGTTAGAAGGAACATGATACCAGTCAGAATATGCATCTATAAAAAGAAATGAAGCGTTCCAGAAATTGTAAGAAGGAAGATAAATGTAAAAGATTTTTTTTCTTATTTTTAATTGGTCTTAAAGATAAGTGACTGTCCAAAGAGAAAATAGTAATGTATTGTGGGACTTAACATATGTAAAATTAAAACGTATGACAACAATAAAGGATGGGAGAAAGGAATTATAAGCATATGGTTATAAAGTTACATAAAGTGGTATAATATTATTCGAAGGTAGACTGTAATAAATTAAAGATGTATTTTGCTTAGAGAAGCTACTAAAACAATTAGAAATAGAGGTGTCATTAATAAATCAATAACGAAGATAAGTCATAAATAAAAATACTCAATCCAACAGTAGGCAGAAAAAGAGGAGGAACAACAATAATAAGGAACAGATGGGAAAATAGAAAACAACTAGCAATATGGTAGATTTAAATCCAGCCCTGTCAATAATACATTAAATGATCTAAGCAGCAAAATTAAAAGACAGAGGTTGCCAGATTTGGGGAGTGGGGCAGATTTACTTCAAGAAATCTATCTTATATGTGAAGATATAGGTATGCTAAAAGTAAAAGGATTAAAAAATATATACTATGCAAACATTTATCAAAACAAACTGAAGGGTCTATTTTGATATAAAATACATTAGACTTCAGAGCAAAGACAAGAGAAAGAAGGGATATTATGTAATGATAAAAAGATCAATTCACCGATGACTTCACTGGCAAATTCTAGCAAATATTTAAAGAAGAAATAACATCAATTCTGCATACACTCTTCCAGAAAATGATAGAGTAGGAAACATTTCCCAATTCATTTTTATGAAGCCAGCATTACCCTGAGAGAAAACCTAGTTAAAGACATCTCAAGAAAAATAAAAATACAAATATCTACCATGGACATAGAACAAAAAAAATTCATCAGTAAACTATTAACAAATTGAAATCAGCATATCAAAAAAATTAAAACATCTTGAAAAAATGGGACTTATTCCAGTAATAAAAAGTTGATTCAACATTTGAAAATCTATTGATGTAATTTAAAATATCAACAAACAAAAGAAGAAAAATAGTATGACCATCTCAACAGATGCAGAAGCTTCTAACAAAAGTCAACATACATTCATGATTAAAAACAAAACAAACAAAAACCTCTCAGAAAAACAAAAATAGAAGAGAACTTCTGCAAGCTGATAAAAGGCATCTATAAAGAACCTACAGCTAGCATCATACTTAACGGTGAAAAACTGAACGCTTTCCTCTTAAAATGGAGAATGCTGCAAGGTTGTCTGCTCTCACCTCTCCTTGTCAACACCATGTTTCTATCCAGTGCAATAAGGGAAGAGAACTAAATAGAATATCTGCAGATTGGAAGAGAAGAATTAAAACCGTCTTTATCCATAGTGAAAATCTCAAAGGTCTACAAAAAAAAAAAAAGCTATGAATGAGTTTAGTTCAGAAAACAAGATCAATATATAAAAATCAATTGTATTCCATATACTAACAGTGAAAAATTAGAAATTATATTACACAACACTACCACTTCCAGTAACATCGAAAACACGAAGTATACATATAACAAAAATACGCGCAAGATTTGTATGCTGAAAACATCAAAACACTTAGTAGAGAAACCAAAGAAGACATAAATACATTGTGAGGTTTACTATGCTCATTATTTGGAATATTAAATATTGTTAAGATATCAATTGATCTAGATATTCAGGCATTTTTGATAAAATTACAAATCAATTATAAAACGTATGTAGAAAAACAAATAGCCAAACAATATTGAAAAAGATCAAAGCTGGAGCACTCAAACTACCTGATTTCAAGGCTCACTATAAATGTATATAATCAGGACAGTGTTGTATTGGCGAAAGAATAATTAAATAGATCAATAGAGCAAAATAGAAAGTTGAGAAATAGACTCACAATTGGTTTCCTACAAAGAGGCAAAGGCAATTCAGTTGAGTAATATAATCTTGCCAACAAATGATGCTGGAATAACTGGACATCCATATGCCAAAAAACAAAGAAAAAACAAACCATAAACCTGGATCTCACACTATATTCAAAAAATGGACTAAAAATAAATTATATTATTGAATCAAGATTAGGCACATTCATCTACATGAATAATGTGAAACCTAAAGCTTTAAAACCTCTGTAAAAAGAAACAAAGGAGAAAATATTTGTGACATTGGGCTAGGCAAAGATTTACTTATTGGATAGGGCACAAAAAGCTTGAATTATAAAAAAGGAAAAAAATGACAATTTGAACATCATCAAAGTTAATATATTTCGCTCTTTGTAAGACATGTAAAAATGAAAAGCAAGAGACACATTAAAAGGAAATATTAGTTAAACACCTACCATTAAAGTACTGGTACCTTGAGTATAAGGAGCCCTGGTGGTGCAATAGTTAAGAGCTCATCTGTTAAATGAAAGGTCAGTGATTCGAACCTACCAGCCACTCTGTGGAAGAAAGACTTGGCGATACCCTTCCGTGAAGATTACAACCTAGGAAACCCTATGAAGTAGTTCCATTCTGTTGCACGGGGTCTCTATGAGTCAGAATCAGCTCAGCCAAAAACCAAAACTCATTGCCATCAAATCAATTCCGACTCATAATGACCCTATAGGACAAAGAAGAGCTGCCCCATGGAATTTCCAAGAAGCGCTTGGTTGATTTGAACTGCTGACCTTTCGGTTAGCAGCCAAACTTTTAACAAACCACCAGGGATTCCAATCAGTTCAAAGGTGCACAAAAATAACAACCTTGAATATATAAAGAACCCTCACAACTCAATGATATGAAAATAAGCAACCCAATTTTAAAAATGGTAAAAGATTTGAACTGATACTTCACTGATGAAGATATACAGACAGCAAAATAAAGCAAAACAAAACAAAATCCAAAATCAAAGGGAGGAAAAAACAAAGAAACAAACCATGAGAAGATGCTCAACATCATTAGTCATTAGAGTATTGCACATTGTAACCACAACCCATCTGTCTTAGTTATCTAGTGCTGCTGTAACAGAAATACCACATGTGGATGGCTTTACCAAACAAATTTATTTTCTCACAGTCTAGTAGGCTACAAGTTCAAACTCAGGGTGTCAGCTCCAGAAGGCTTTCTCTGTCAGCTCTGGAGGAAGGTCCTTGTCATCAATGTTCACCTGGACTAGGAGCTTCTCTGTGCAGGAACCTCAGGTCCAAGAACATGCTCTGCTCCCGGCACTGCTCTCTTGGTGGTATGAGGTCCCCCGTCTCTCTGCTTGCTTCTTTAATATCTCAAAAGACATTGGCTTGAGACACAATCCAGTCCTGTAGATTGAGTCCTGCTTCATTAACATCATAGAAGTAGGATTTGCAACAAATAGGAAAATCATATCAGATGACAAAATGGTGGATGACAAAATGGTGGACACGATACTGGAAACCATGGCTTAGCCAAATTGATGCACACATTTTTGGGGGACACAATTCAATCCATGACACTATCTATCCTAATGGCTAAAATAAAACAAAATCTGATAATCCAAAGTGCTTGCAATAATGTGGAGCAAGAGGACCTCCCATACATTGCGGATGCAAATGCAAAACTTTACCACCACTTTGGAAAACAGTTTGACAGTTTCTTTTAAGTTACACACACATTTACTATATATCAGCAGTCTCACTAGTAGTAATTTACTCAAAAGAAATGAAAACCAATGTGTACATAAAACCA
This sequence comes from Elephas maximus indicus, assembly GCF_024166365.1. Taxonomy (NCBI): domain Eukaryota; kingdom Metazoa; phylum Chordata; class Mammalia; order Proboscidea; family Elephantidae; genus Elephas; species Elephas maximus. The sequence goes on along the minus strand of NC_064833.1, from coordinate 51,644,283 downwards.
ATATGCAAATGTTTATAGTAACTTTATTCATAATCTTTATTCAACTGAAAACAACTGAAATGTCCATCAACTGGGGAATGAATAGGCAAATGGAGGTAAACCCATTTAATGGATACTAGAAACCCTGGTGGTGTAGTGGTTAAGTGTTACGGCTGCCAACCAAAGGGTCGGCAGTTCAAATCCACCAGAAGCTCCTTGGAAACTCTATGGGGCAGTTCTACTCTGTCCTATAAGGCCACTATGAGTTGGAATCGACTCGACAGTACTGGTTTTTTTCTGGGTTAGTTAGCAATAAAAAGAACAAAACATTGATGCGTGCAACAATGTTGAAGAATTTCACTTGAATTATGCTAAGAGAAGTAAGTCAGTTTCAAATTGCTACGTATTCCATGATTCTATTTATATGGCATTCAGGAAAAGGCAAAATTCTGAGGATGGAGAAAGATCAGTGGTTGCCAGGCTTTGGGGAAGGGGAAGGAGATTGATTACAAAGGGACAAAAAGAAACTATTTTTAATAGTGATGGGAATATTCTGCATCTTGATTGTGGTGGTGGACATTCAACTGTGTACAGTACATCTAAAAAGTGTCAGTTTTATACTTACAAATTATATCCTGATTCTAAAAAGTTAAAAAAAGGTAAATGTAAATATATAACGGCACATCATTTCTGAGACAAAATTTTCTTATTTCAAAAAATAAATTATTGCCATCTTGGCAGGTATAGCTTTGGCTTATCTTTATTACAAATTTGGTGGAATCCTTATGGATCACTCTGTGTAGCACACTTATATGCTGAATAAAGGTAAAGATTTATCTTCCTGAATTTATCTTCACTTTTTCTGACTTCCTTTCCCTGGCTTTTAAAGCTTACCTTTATGGGAAGAAAAACCTAAAAAACTATTAACAGTCTTTCTTAGCTCTGGAGGTGGGATTAGACGATCCGAGAATTTTGTCTTTATAGAGTTTTGTATTTCAAAATTTCTTATAATTGCCATGCATTATTTTTATAACCAGGGAATTTTATTAAAATAAAAGAGCCCTCAAAATTATCTTAAATCTACTATTTGCAGATATCTGACTTTCTAGAGCTACACACACATACACTCACACACACACACACTCACTAATTTAGGTTACTTCCTAAGGGACTAACAAATGTTGGTCACCAAGCAGCATTGCAACAGAAACGATTACTTAAAGCAGGTTGTGTTGAAAGTAGTGCTTGTTTCTGACTTTCACAGAACATAGCTTCACCTATAATATGCACAATCTGTGTGAAATATGGCCTATCTTATGCTTCAATATATGCACAGGCTTAAGTGCAAATAAACAATGCCCACAAGGCCCAGGTTGCATCTGAGTACTATGTGTGGGCCATTCCTAGCTGAAGCCATTTTTCTCCACCTCACTTACTTTTAAATAGAGTTCATGGAGATGGTAGGGATAATTTTTAAAGAGCATCTCTACTGGAAATCCTGGTGGTGCAGTGGTTAAGTGCCGTGACTGCTAACCAAAAAGGTCAGCAGTTTGAATCCACCAGGTGCTCCTTGGAAACCCTCTGGGGCAGTTCTACTCTGTCCGATAGGGTCACTATGAGTTGGAATTGACTCACAGCAACAGGTACTGAAAGGCAAAATACATAAAATATTTAAAAACTGTCATTTCTATTATGAAAGTATTATAATGAGAATCCAGAAAAACTGCAAAAATGTGGATCTTTATCTCTCCCCATATATATATACATCCATTTATCCCTGAGTCAGAATTCAACACAATGGCACCTTACAAGAACTATATATATATATATGCACACACACACACGTACATACACACACACACGTGCACACACACATGTATATGTTGAAACCCACTCAGCAACACTACAGAAGAAAAGGTCTGGCAATCTACTTCTTTTAAGATTACAGCCAAGAAAACCCTGTAGGACAGTTCTGTGCAACACATGGTGTCACCATGAGTTGAAATCAATTAGACTCCAACAACAACAAGAACAACATACTCTCTCTCATCTACGTGTTGTTGTTAGCTGCCTTCCAGTTGCGAATCCTATATGTGCAGAGTAGCACTGGTCCATAGCGTTTTCAAGGCTGTGACCTTTCAGAAGCAGGTCACTAGGCATGTCATTTCCATTACCTAGGGACCCCTATCATCTTTCTATCTAAATCGCCCAAATCCCTGTTACTCAGAAATAAACTGCTATTAACATTTAGGAGAATTTTCTTTTAGGTATTTCTCTCTATGCATAAGCACTTAAAGCTATTCCATCTTTATATCTTCTCTCTAGTCCTCACATTGGTAAAATTAAAATGCAGCTGTGTCCCACTGCCTACTCAGCTATGAGGGTACATGGAAGCTGAAAATCTCTTCTTATCACTCTTTTCTTATTAGAAATAGTCAATGAATTATACAAACACAGCTTGGTAAGACCATGTACCCTTTCTTTTTATTTTTTTTAAATTTTTGCTTTCCCATCAATTGGCTAATTTTCTCACATTTACCGAGTTTCTTTTCAATCTCTCTCCTTTAGTCTCTTATATGTAGGATTGGAAATAAGAGGCATTTATGTAAACATTTTTCCTGCCTTCAGTGTGACTAATCCCATCTGCAAGTGTTTACTCTTATATTTAAATCAGAATTCTTGGCATCAGATTGTTTCCGTTCCTTCCTAATTGTATTTTATTATTTTTTAGGCAGAGTTTCCTCTCCTTATTTGTCTCTTTTTGTCCTTCTCTTCCTTGGACTCTCTTGATTCTTTTTTCCTTGTTATTAGGTGCTGTAGTGTTGCCTCTGACTCGTAGTGATCCCTTGTACTACAGAACGAAACTCTGCCTTGTTCTTCACCATGCTCACAATCGTTGTTATGCTCAAGCCCATTGTTGCAGCCACTGTGTCAATCCATCTTTTGAGGGTCTTCCTCTTTTTCGCTGACCCTGTACTCTATGAAGCATGATGTCCTTCTCCAGGGACTGATCCCTTCTGAAAACATAACCAAAGTATGTAAGACACAGTCTTGCCATCCTTGCATCTAGGAGCATTCTGGTTGCAAGGTAGTTTTCTCTTTACCTATCTAATATCTATAGGAGTTGATCTAAAGTTTTAGAACTGTTCTGTAGACTGATGTACAATTTCATATTTACTCTACAAAATGGTGGGATTTTTAGATGAAAGAGATCTGCATGTAGGTACTTGTTGCCAGTTGCCATCAAGTTATCTTTTACTCATGGCACCTTTATGTATAACAGAACAAAATGTTGTCCTGTCCTGTGCCATCTGCATGATCTTTGATATGTTTGAGCCCATTGTTGTGGTTATTGTGTCAGTCCATCTCATTGATGGTTTCCCTCATTTTCGCTGACCATCTATATTTACCAAACACGATATCCTTTCCTAGTGATTAGTCTTTTCCTGAAGGTGTGTCCAAGGTAAGCAAGAGAAAGTCTTGCCATCCTTACTTTTAAGGAGCGTTCTGGTTGTATCTATTCTAAGATTGATTTGTTAATTCTTCCAGAAGTCGATGGTATATTCAATATTCTTTGCCAACACCACAATTCAAATGCACATTGGTACTCAGAGGTACAAGCCATTTCTTTTTGCTACAAACTCAAAAGTTTTTCTTATGACTGTGTAATGTCTATCTTAGCTCTTAAGAGTAAAAATGCATTATTCATTAGAAATGAATATCAGTGCACATTGTTGAAAAAATTCCATGTTACTGCTAAATCAAAGCAACATTTACCTTTGCCACTGAGGATAGGCAGAGACCTCACCAATACAATGATTCATTTCATGACCTTCAAAAAGAAAAAGTCAACTGCACTGCCTTGTAATAAACTGTGAATCCAATGAGACAAGTCGTACATACTAACTTGAAGGTCAGCAACCACAATAAAAACAAACAATTTAGTAATGAAAAAGTTACAGGGATAATAGACGTGGAGGTGACAGTGTTAGGAAGAGCCCAGAACAAAAATCGTCAGGCAGAGGCCACGTGAGATCCACAGCATCGCAATCTCCCTACTTCATTGATTGTGTTTTAGTCAGGGTTAAACAGCAGAGAAGCCAATTAAGGAAATCTCTTGCTCCTCTGAATTGTTAGAGATGGATACCTGGAGTATTTAAACATGTTAGAAAAAAATAAACACATTTTACTTAAATTTCAGTCCTTCTAGCAATACAATAACCTGTCCCAGAAGTAAAAGTATCTGCATCTGTTTCTGGGAACTAGTCTTAAGATTTACTTGTGAGTTCAGCTCTAAATTATTATGATTTTCTTAAATTGCAAGGGACAATAACTTTGTTACTACTATTGCCAGGATCAGTGTGAGGTCTGTCTGTTTTCTTGCCTCCGACTTGAGTTTTACTTGTACAAGAGAGTCCAGTCTTCCTGGAAAATGGAGATAACATAGCACTGCTGGTCAATTCCTTAAATGAATTGGAATTAAATACCCTTTTGGACTTGGAAAGATCTGAAGTCTCTTCCATGTGGGGTTTGCTTCCCAGGAGGGCAGGAACTTTACCTGGAGGCTATGTGTCCTGGGATAGTGCTCAGAATTAATATCAGTAAAGAGGGTGAGAGTAAAGTTAGGACCTATTCAGAACGGGTGGTTCAATGAAAGCAGTGGAATGAATGTGTGGAATTAGTTACAAAGGTTTTAAAAGAGCTAACAGGCAAGCAGAGGAAGGTGAGTTTGTAACCCAGATGTTATAACCTGCAGGAAGTCACTGCTATCTCTAGGCTCAAAGGCCAAGGAAGGAAGCAGAGTTTCTGGAGCTGGGGCCACCTGGCCAGAGCTGGGGCTGCAAAGGAACAGCCCAGGAGAAGCTGGGTTCTAGGTGGGGGTAGGGCTGCCTGGTGGGAGCTGGAATCATGGAGGAGGCTTGGCTTCTTACAAAGACGCTGCCTGAAACACTGTGGCTGTTGTTAGCTGCCGTCAAGTGGATTTTGACTCATTGTGACCTCACGTGTGCGGAGTAGAACTGCTCCGTAGGGTTTTCATGGCTGTGACCTTTTGGAAGCAGATTGCGAGACCTGTCTTTCAAATTCCCTCTGGGCTGATTTGAATTGCCAACCTTATGGCTAATAGTTGAGTGCTTAACTGTTTGTTCTACCCAGGGACTTTCCTGGAGCACTAAGAGAGAAAAAAATCATCCTGGCTTCTCAGCCCTTCCATAGTCTTTTGCCAGTGTCTCCCACTGCCTAAACTTAACAGAAAACCATCTGGTAACAAAGCCTGGGAAATGTAGTTTGCAGGATCAAGGCAGAAGACAGGCAGAAAATGGATCTGAAGGCAAAAAGTAAGTGACCAATCCAACATGGCTGTGAATGATATGATGCCAACAGCTCCTAAGCCTAGATTTTAGATTTTGTCCAAAGTTTATCCATAAGATGGAGATAAACCTGAATCCCAAGAATTAATTTCTGGGTTACCAAAAGGCATGAGCCACAAGACTCAGGTTGTTTCAAAACATGACCATCAAAAAAGAGAACTTCTTCCACTTGGGACAAAAGGAATATGGTTTTTAAAGGAACAGATCAAGCTCAGTGGTCTCAAAGGAGCAGCAGGAAGAGAGGAAAGGAGGGACAGCCTCTGCAGCCAGGGCAGCACCTGTAGAATAGAACTGTGGTCTCGTAGCAGGTGGCACTGAGGAGTGAAGGATGAAGGCTACCGAGATGTTAGAGGCTAGTGCTTGGGAAAAGCTCTGCCATAGAGTCTCAAGGCTGGCACAGGAAAAGTAGCAGTGTGCATTCTTTGAAATCCACAGGAAAAGGAAGTTTGACAGCATTACTTGGACCTGCTTATATACTAAATGGTAGTTGTTAGAATGAGCCTTTGGTAATAATCACTGGATAATCACTGAAACCTGAGGAACTGGAGGCTGTTGTTGTCAGTTGCCATCGAGTTGCTCTGATTCATGGTGACTCCATGTATTACAGAACAAACGTTGCTCATCCTCATGATTACCCACAAGCCTGAGTCCATTGTTGCCTTCTAGCCTAGAGAGCTCATCTTCTAGCACTGTATCTAACAACATTCTATATTAATAGAATGCACATTATTTATGTAGGGATAATAAAAATAATTGCTAGCCTGTATTATTTGGTACTTGGAAACCCTGGGGGCGTAGTGGTTAAGTGCTATGACTGCTAACCAAAAAGGCCAGCAGTTCGAATCTACCACGCGGTCCTTGGAAACTCCATGGGGCAGTCCTACTCTGTCCAATAAGTTCTCTATGAGTTGGAATACACTTGATGGTAACGGGTTTTTTTTTTTTTTTTTTTTTTGGTTCTTATGAGCTGGGCACAGTGCTTAGTGCAGTATTTCATTCAATTCTTACAAGGATCTTTTGGAGTAGGTTTTCTTCTTCATTTTACAGACCACAAGACTCAGGCCTACAGCGAGGTCACATAGCTGGTTAGAGGTAGGTTAGAATTAGAGCTTGGGCTGCTTGACTTCAGAGGCTTCTTGTTTCACCATTATACTAGCTCTCCCACTATGTAATCTTTGTGGTGTGGTTATATAATTTCATCAATCTTAATAGTGGCTACACATCTACTTCTTCTTTAAAGAGATAAATCTGGAAGATTTTCTAGGTCATGCACATTAAGGAAAGACGTTGGAGTTTCTTAGGAAGTTTGTGTATTGCCCCCAAAAGATAAGACAGGCGTACATCCAGTAACACCCCCAGAAAGGGTTCTATCTGGCCAGATGCCATGCATGCATCTGGCTGTGCATCCTGCTTGACTTATTCAGTGATTTGACTCATTGAAGTAGCATGCATACAAGCCTACTACTTGGGAGCCCTCTTTAAGAACAGAAATAAAGACTCTGCAGATGTGACCAAGCAGATGAAAAGCAAGGAAGTTTCCAGTTCCAAAGTACTGCCAATCTTTTCTCACAACATCTGAATTGATAAAGCCAGGAAGGGAAACTTTGATGTTGAGTGATAGAATGAGCATTTCTTCCTGAGGAATCCAGTATTCTATAAAATGACTGGGGGATTCCCAGAGATAAGCCTGCAAGACCCAAACTTCATCCCTTGCTTATCTTAATGCGCCAGCGATTTAGAATTTCAGTTTCTGAAGCAAGTCATAATATAACGTCAGCAGCCAAATTTCAGCTGGTAATAGAATGCTCTGGAACCGCTCTCCTTTTATTTTGGGGAACTAGGATTTTCCTACTCTTTATGTCAAAGACGTGTCTGAAAAAATACATAGTTCTTTAGTTCCTCATATGTGCAATTAGGGCTGTCATTTGTCTCAGCCTTGATCTTTTCAGGTAATAAAGCTTCTTAGCTGGGATGCAAAAACATCAATCACAAAACAAAAAAAAAATGATAAATTGGACTTCATCAAAATTAATATCTTTTGTTTTACAAAAAGACACATTTAATCAATAAAAAGCAAAACATACATTGGAAGAAAATATTTGTTAAGCATCTATCTAATAAAAGGCTGGTATCCAGAATACACAAAGAACTCTCACAACTCAATAAGAAAACAAACAACCTGATTAAAAATAATTATAACGGGAAAAATATTTGAACAGACTCTTCAAAGAAGATATGCAGATGGCAAATACACACAAACAAGTGTGCTCCACATCATCAACTCTTAGGGAAATGCTAATTATAACCACAAAGAGATGATAACACACTTATTGGCACAGTGGCTAAAGTGCTCCATTGTTAACCAAAAAGTTGGCAGCTGGAACCCATCAGCTGCTTTGTGGAAGAAAGATGTGGCAGTCTGCTTCCATAAAGATTACAGCCTTATAAACCCTATAGGGCAGTCCTACTCTGTCTTATAGGGTCGCTAGGAGTTGGAATCTACTCGGCAGTGGGTCTTCAGGTTTATTGGAATGGCTAGAAAAAATCTGATAGTCTTAAGTGCTTGCAATAATGTGGAGCAGCAAGCGGAACTTTCATATGTTGCTGGTGCGAATGCAAAATTCTACCACCACTGTGGAAAACAGTTTGCAGTTTATTTTGGAAGTTACTTACCACATGACCTCATATGGTCACTTACCATATGACCTAGCAGTCCCACTCCTAGGACTTTACCACCCCAAATAAAAACTTCATAATAACTTAATGTCTATGACTGGAAAGAAACAAAGCCTACCGTATAATCTAACATGAAGCTATAATTTTGAATCACGTGTCTTCACAACATCTGTTAAAACATGAAAAGTTATTGAAATTTCCCTAGAATTCCACTTCTTTATACACTCATTTACTAATCTAATACAGTCTCTAAGAAAATATACTTCACAACCTTGGCCTGGGCATTCACAGTACAATGGGACTTTTGATCTCAGTGTGACTTAGGGTATAGGATATTGTGATAGGCTGGAGGTGGGGTGGAGGGGTAGGGGATGTGTTGGTGCTTCACCCCCACAGAAAAAGCTTATATTTTATTTACAGAAGATCAACTACTAATCAGCTCCATTCTTCTTCTTTCTTTATGTCACACTATTGATCAAAAATGAGAGGGAAACACAGGTTTTGTTGTAAAGTGTTATAACTGGGCAGAGAAATTACTAGATCACCTCATTGTCGTGGCATCCCTATACTATAATTTGCATTGGAGTTTGACTTATTAATAAGCACTTACTTAGCACATTTAGTGTACAGGTCACTTTACTGACTATTACAGAGAAAGAAATAAAAAAGGATATAAACGACAACTTTAGAATTATCTGGAATTCATAATAATAACTATTGCATGCTGACTGCTCTGGAAAAAAGTGCTGAGGGCTGTACATAGACCATCTCATTTATTCTTCACAAAACCCCTGTTATTTCCATTTAGTAGATGAGAAAACTAAGGCTCAGAACAGATGAGTAACTTTCCCAAAGCCACAGTCAATAAGTGAGAAAGAGGAGTTTGAAACCAAGATCAGTTCATCTCGAATTCTCAAACCCATGCTATTGGCCACAGCGTTTTTGCAGTGGCTGGCTTCACTCTCAATCTTATTTCCTCCAGTGCCAAGCCTTTTAGTTTTTTATTTGCTTAACGCTTGTCTTAGCACTAACATCTAAAAGGAGAAGAAAAACAGAAAACTGAAATATCCACAAAGATAAAGGAACCTATAAAGATAATCATTAAGTAAGTGGTTTTCAATAAAATGGAAAATAAGAAAAAAAGAACCGTATTTAAAAGATGTAATGATGAAAAAATAAAGCTGTTCCTTTAGGCTGATTCTTATATAGTCCTGTTTGACTCCTAGAATGTCAACGTTAGGACAAAGGCTGACATTTGTTTATAGTCAATGTAGTGATGGTGCAAAATGATATAACCTGGGCTATGAGCTGCCAATAGAAGCCTCCCAACTAGTCAGGAAAACAGCCCCTTTCTATCACTCTGATCTAAACCTGAATAGACCTAAGAAAAATAAAATCTAATTGGGCAAACCCCTTCTTATTTTGACTCATTACATTAACATGCTAGCAGAGGCATCTGGCAAGATAATTCAAATGAAAATAATTTTAATTTTAAAATCAAGAAAGTATAAATCAGCTTATTAAAGTCTTTCTCGCCTTCTACCCATCCATTTTATCAGTGAAGAAATCTTGATCTGAGAAGTTGGCGCAGGGGCCATATCTGACACCTCGTGGCATTCCCAGGACACAGCCTGAGACTGGAACTTAAGGCTCTGTGGAGATTTCTTAAACTGCATAGTGTAACAAATGAAGTTTCCAGAGTAAGTTATGGGCAGGCAGAACTTAGACTGGAAACCTCTAGTCTGCTATCTGCTTATAAAAAGGCTTCCAGTTTCATCATTTCATTTTATTTACATGGGTTTACACTTAAGAACAGATAAGTTATTCAGGCAATACTTGTTTTGCTTAGGCAAATCTGTTCATATAATTTCAGAGATGTTGTTAGGTGCTATCTAGTCAGTTCTGACCCACAGCAACCCAATTTACTACAGAAGGAAACACTACCTGGTCCTACGCCATCCTCTTAATTGTTGCTATGTTTGAGTCCATTGTTGCAGCCACTGTGTCAATCCATCTAGTTAAGGGTCTTCCTCTTTTTCGTTGACCCTCTAATTTACTGAGCACGATGTCCGTCTCCGGGGACCGGTTCCTCCCAATAACATGCCCAAAGTACATGAGACGAAGTCTTACCATCCTTGATTCTAAGGAGCATTCTGGCTGTACTTCTTCCAAGACAGAGTTGTTTATTTTTCTGACAGTCCATGGTATATTCAATATTCTTCATCAACATCATAATTCAAAGGCATCAATTCTTTTCAGTCTTCCTTATTCATTGCCAGCTTTTGCAGGTGTGTGAGGTGATTGAAAATACCATGGTTGGGTCAGGCGTACCTTAGTCCTCAAAGTGATATCTTTATTTTTTAACACTTTAAAGAGATCTTTTGCAGCAGATTTACCCAATGCAATACATCCTTTGATTTCTTGACTACTTCTTCCATGGGTGTTGATTATGGATCCAAGTAAAATGAAATCCTTGACAACTGCAACATTTTCTCCATTTATCATGATGTTACTTATTAGTCTAGTTGTGTGTATTTTTGTTTTCTTTGTGTTGAGGTGTAATCCATACTGAAGGCTGTGGTCTTTGATCTTCATCAGTAAGTGCTTCAAGTCCTCTTTGCTTTCAACAAGCAAGGCTGTGTCATCTCTATAACACAGGGTGTTAATGAATCTTCCTCCAATCCTGATGCTGCATTCTTCTTTGTATGTCCAGCTTCTCAGATTATTTGCTCAGTATACAGATTGAATAAAAACTCAACCAAGCTCATTGTCATTGAGACAATTCTGACCCATAGCTACCCTATGGGACTGCCCCATAAACTTTCCAAGGAGTGGCTAGTGGATTTGAACTGCCAACATTTGGTTAGCTGCTGTTGCTCTTAATCACATAAAAGCGGTCCACAGGTTGAATAAGTATGGCGAAAGGATACAACCCTGACACATACCATTCCTGATTTTAAACCCCTTGTTATGTCTGAAATACTGCCTCTTGCTCTATGTACAGGCTCTGCCTGAGCACAATTAAGTGCTCTGGGATTCCCATGCTTCACAATGTTATCCATAATTTGTTATGATCCACACAGTCGAATGCACTTGCATAGTCAATAAAACACAGGTAAACGCCTTTCTGGTATACTCTGCTTTCGGCCAAGACCCAGCTGACATCAGCAATTATAGCCATTGTTCCATGTCCTTTTCTGGATTCAGCTTAAATTTCTGGAAGTTCCCTCTTGAGGATTACTGCAACCATTTTTGAATTATCTTCAAGAAAAATTTTACTTTCATGTGATATTAATGATAATGTTCAATAATTTCCACATTCTGTTGGGTCACCTTTCTTAGGAATGGGTAAAAATATGGATCTTTTCCAGTTGGTTGGCCAGGTAGCTGTCTTCCATATTTCTTGGCATAGATGAGTGAGTGCTTCCAGTGTTGCATCCCTTTGCCGAAACATCTCAGTTGGTATTCCGTCAGTTCCTGGAGACTTGTTTTTCGCCAATGCCCTCAGTGCAGCTCAGACTTCTTCCTTCAGTACCGTTGGCTCTCGATCATACGTTACCTCCTGAAATGGTTGAATATCAACCAATTCTTTTTGGTACAATGACTCGGTGTATTCCTTCCATCTTCTTTTCATGCTTCCTGTGTCATTCAATATTTTGCCCATAGAATCCTTCAATACTGCAACTCAAGTCTTGATTTTTTTCTTCAGATCTTTCAGCTTGAGAAATGCCAAGTATGTTCTTCCCTTTTGTTTTTCTACCTCCAGGTCTTTGCACATTTCATTATAATACTTTATCTACTTGAGCTACCCATTGAAATCTTCTGTTCAGCTCTTATACTTCATTATTTCTTCCCTTTGCATTAGCTAATCTACGTTCAAGAGAAAGTTTCAGAGTCTCTTCTCTTCTTCACTGTCTTTTTAATGACCTTTTGTTTTATTCATGTATGATGTCAACCCACAACTTGTCTGCTTTTCCTTGATTAGTGTTCAATGAATCAAATCCATTCTTTAAAGGTGGTTTCTAAATTCAGGTAGGATATACTCAAGGTCTTGTTTTGGTTCTTGGGGACTTGTTCTAATTTTCTTAAGCTTCAACTTAAACTTGGATATGAGCAATTGATGATCTGTTTTACAGTTGACCCCCAGCCTTGTTCTGACTAATGATATTGAGCTTCTCCATAGTCTGTTTGCACAGGTGTAGTTGATTTGATTCCTGTGTATTCCACTTGGCGAGGTCCACGTGTATAGTTGCTGTTTATGTTGTTGAAAAAGTATTTTCAAAGAATAAGTCATTGGACTTGCAAAATTCTATCATGACATCTCCAGCATCGTTTCTGTCACTAAGCCCATAATTTCCAACTACCGATCCTTCTTTTTTTCCAACTTTCACGGTCCAATTACCAGTAATTATCAATGCATCCTGATTGTGTGTTTGATCAATTTCAGACTGCAGAAGTTGGTAAAAATCTTCAGTTTCTTCATCTTTGGCCTTACTGGTTGGTGTGTAAATTTGAATAATAGTCATATTAACTGACCTTCCTTGTAGATGTATGGATATTATCCTATCACTGACAGCATTGTACTTCAGGATAGATCTTGAAATGTTCTTTTTGATAATGAATGCAATACCATTTCTCTTCAATTTGCCATTCTTGGCACTGTAGACCATATGATTATCTGATTCAAAATGGTGAGTACCAGTCCTTTTCAGCTCACTAAGGCCTAGGATATCAAACTTTATGCATTCTGTTTCATTTTTGATGACTTCCAATTTTCCTAGATTTGGATTTCATGCATTCTATGTTCTGATGATTAATGAATGGTTGCAGCTTTTTTTTTTCTTCTGATTTTGAGTTGTGCCACATCAGCATATGAAGGTCCCAAAAGCTTGACTCCATCCACATCATTCAGGCTGACTTTACTTTGAGGCTACCCCACTTCCCCTATAGTACTTTGAGTTACTTCCTACTTGAGGGGCTTATCTTTGGCACTATATCAGACATTGCCTCTCTGCTATTCATAAGGTTTTCACTGGCCAATTTTTTAGAAGCAGACTGCCGTGTTGTTCTTCCTAGTCTGTCTCAGTCTGGAAACTCTACTGAAACCTGTCCACCATGGGTGACCCTGCTGATATTTGAAACATCAGTGGCATGGAAGCCACCACAGTGCTACAAACTGAAAGAAGAGTGATGGAATTTCAGAGATAGTTATGGTTAAATTAGCATGTCTTCTCTCCCTTCTATGTTTCCATTTATTGAGCACTTATGAGTTGGAATCAACTAGATGGCAACAGGTACTATGTGTCATAGCTAGTACTATGCATTTTAAATAAAATAACTCATCACAATGACTCTTTTATGGAAGAAAAAACTGAGGTTATGGGAAGTTAAGACTATGTAAATAATTACAGAGAGCTTTTTGGTGTTGTTTTTTAATGAGGACAGGTTGGAAATCAAACACAGGTCTGCTTCCTGTACCTAAAGCTCAAAGTACCCGATCAACTTCACCATGAGTTTTTGGGCCTTTTTCTAGACTCTGGGCATCTTATACGCCTTCTGTAATCACTTCCTGTCTTCATGCAAGTCTGCTTACATTGAAAAAAATTAAGTTGTTAATCTTTTAAATGTTAAGGAGTTAGGTGTTGCTGCATTTACTATAGCATATTAATTGAGTATTGCTTCCAGAGTCAGATTACCTGAATTTAAATTCAAACTCCATCATGTACTAGCTATGAAAATTTGTCCAGTTTGCATAACCTTGCTAATTCTTCAATTTCCTCTTTTATAATGTGAGGATGAAAGTATGGCCTCCTTGTTAATACTGAGTGGTCGTGAGAAGAAAATGAGATGAACCATATAAAGCATTTAACTTTTGCCTTTTTTACTCATAGTAAGTGTTCGGTAACATTATTATGTAGTGGGAACTCTTTTGAAATAAATTTTGCATAAGACTTCGGGAATCCAGAAAACCTGAACAAAGATGTACTTGAATTCAAATCTTTGTAATACTCCTTCTTAAATTATTGTAACAATCTTCATAGTCTCCAAACCTTCTCTTTTGTACACATTGTTGCTGACTTAACCTCACCAGGAGCTCACTTGTCTAAAACAAACAAACAAAAAAACTTACCTTTCCTTCTAGAAGACCATGGCAAATAAGGCCCAAGGCCAACCCCCTTAGTGTAACAACCAGGTCTACAATATAACATCAACATAATTTTCCCCCTCTTACTGCTACTTCATTTCATATAACCAAACAAAAACAAAAACAAACCCAAACCCGTTGCCACTGAGCTGATTCAAACTTACAGTGACCCTATAGGACAGAGTAGAACTGCCTCATAGGGTTTCCAAAGAGTAGCTGGTGGATTTGAACTCCCAACATTTTGGTTAGCCACCGAGCTCTTAACCACTGTGCCCCATGTCTAAACCAAAGTGAACCACCTGATATTCCCAATATAAATTATTTGCTTTATCCTTCCCACTCCCCCTCCCCCAGTCACCGCATTTCCAAGTCACGCTTATTTCAAGACTTAGATCAAATGCCACCCCTTTGCAGCCTTCCTTTGGATCTTTAAGTGGGACCCCCTCAGCTGGAAGTGTTTGCTCCTAGAGCAGTTGTTTCTTAATCCTCACTGGGCATCATTAGAACCTGGAGGGCTTGTTACAATATAGATTGCTGGGCCTGAGAATCTGAATTTGTAAGAAGTTCCCGAGTAGTGCTGGTGCTGTGATTCTGGGAACCTTACTTTGAGGCCACTGTCCTAGAGCTTGTTAAAAACAAGCAAAAAGAAACGTTGCCGTCTAGTCGATTCTGACTCACAGCAACCCTATAGGAAAGAGTAGAACTGCCCCATAGGGTTTCCAAGGCTGTAATCTTTAGCGAGCCTCAGGCCACCACATCTTTCTTCTTCAGAGCAGCTGGTGGGTTGGAACCACCTACCTTCCAATTAGCAGCCAAGCTCTTAACCACTGTACTACCAGGGCTCCTTACTGACATTTACCACCGATTGCTTGGCATTTGGGTGGTTTATGTCCATGTCATGCCTCTTCTTAGAAAGCAAACTGCTTGAGAGCAAGATATGAGGCTAATTAATTTTTGTACCTCTTTTCCATAATATTAAAAAATAGGGGGAGCTTTTTTTTTTTTTTTAATAATATTGTTTGACCAAGTAAATGTTAGTGATATGAGAAGTCTTTCCTAGTATTGGATTCCAAAGAAGGTGAAACACCCTAATCCACAAGTGTGGCCTATTTCAGGGTTAGAAGAGAAAGGCAATAATACTAAAATAGAGTGCTTATTTATGGAGAACTTGCTTTTTGCAAGATATTGACTGAACTGTTTCACACGTGTTATCTCAGCTGATCATCATGACAACTCTTTGGGGTCAGCACTATTATTATTCCCATTTTATAGATGAGCAATGGCCCTTGGAGAAAAAGCAATTTCCTCAAGGTCAGCTAGCTAGCAAGCAGCAGAACCGGAATTTAAGCCAGACTGCTTTGGAATCCCACACTCTTCTGCCTCCCACAGAATGACCAGGAGTTGTCATAGCCGTAGGTTTCTACTCATAGCCGTAGGTTTCTACTCATCGCCAGCTGGTAGGAGTGGTCTTCTTTAAAGAGTGGGTAGTAAATAGTTTATTGTTCAGATATATTTACAGATTTGGCTTCAGGTGATTTCTGTCTA
Organism: Elephas maximus indicus; assembly: GCF_024166365.1. NCBI lineage: Eukaryota > Metazoa > Chordata > Mammalia > Proboscidea > Elephantidae > Elephas > Elephas maximus. Next base: position 51,628,569 of record NC_064833.1, on the reverse strand, counting down.
TTATGGCCTAAACTTAAAAATTCATAGAGTTTAATTGAGAATCTTAGGCAGAAACTCAGTTAAATTGATTATATTTATAACAACAACAAAATATATCAGATTATATGTAGGTTAACCTCAGCCTCTCAGGCTCATTAGTCAACACTAAGAATCTCACACATATTTCTGTCAGTTCAAAATTATGATGAAATTAAGCAGCATCCAAGAAACTAAAAATCTGGATTGGCCAAACACAAATACATTGACTGACAGAAACAAACAAACAAAACCAAAAAACGAAAAAAAACAAAAACAAAAAACTTGAGTTAGAAGGAACATTCCATAATTAAAACCATCCGCTTTAAAGTTATTTTAAGATTCTTGATTACTTTTTATATTTCAATTTTAGTTCTTAGATTTAAAAATATAAATGGCCAGGTTCAAAATGATGTATAAGGAGCATCTGTGATAAAATTCCATAATATCGGCATAAAACTGTTTTGAGGTAATATTGGTTGTACTTTTCTAGACACCTTGAAGCGGTTTTAAAGCACCAAGTTTTCTGGCTGCTTGAGTTTTGCCATACTGTTAAGAAAAAAATGTGTATTTTAGAGGAAGAAAGAGATAGTCTCTGCTGCAGCATTTTGGATGAGGGTTTTATGGACATCATCACATGTGGATATGGATCCAAGAAGGTAGGAGTAGCAGAAGGAAAGGTCTAGAAGAGATTTGCAATCTGCAATGAGATCTGAATATTCCTTAGTTAACTCCCTGAGCTGAAGATCATTGCTTGATCATAATTAGCAAAACACCCTGCTGTTAAACAACTGTCAGTCTGCATTCTATTAAGAAGTAAATGAAAATTAGTATTGTACTTGGAGCAATATTTGATTATCCCTCAGAGTTTTTGCACCCAAGATTTCAAAAAATCCTATGCGCTTCCAGGGACTATGCTATTAAACCCCAAATCAAATAAGCTGCTGGTAAGCTTAGAGGATTAATTTTACCCAACTGTTATATGAATACAATGGAAGAATTTATTGTGGTAAAAATGAGGCAATTAATTTTTTTCTTTCTAGTTTACATTTTAAAAAAATCATAATAAATAGCTACAGGGAATAAATTCAAATAAAAAGTGTTTATTAAAATATCAACCCATAAAAAAATTTTTTTTTTTATAAGGGAAATAATAGTTTTTTAAGTGTTGTTGTTGTTAGGTGCTGTTGAGTTGGTTCCTACTCATAGCGACCCTGTGTACAAGAGAACACTGCCCAGCCCTGCACCATCCTCACAATTACTGTTATGCTTGAGCCCATTGTTGTAGCCACTGTGTCAATCGATCTTGTGGAGGGACTGATCCCTCCTGATATCATGTCCACAGTATGTGAGACACAGTTTCGCCATCCCTACTTCTAAGGAGCATTCCAGTTGTACTTATTCCAAGACAGATTTGCTTGTTCTCTTGGAAATCCATGGTATATTCAATATTCTTTGCCAACACCACAATTCAAAGGTGTCAATTCTTCTTCAGTCTTCCTTATTCATCATCCAGCTTTCATATGCATATTATACAATTGAAAACACCATGGATCGGGTCAGGTGCACCTTAGTCTTCAGGGTGACATCTTTGTTTTTCAACAGTTTAATGAGGTCTTTTTAAGTCTTAGAGTTAGGAAACAGCATTTTAGGTGAATTATAAAAATGGAATAATAGATAACTTTAAAATAGCATCCTATTTATGGCAACAAAATAGTAGTATAGTAAGGGGTACAGAAGAATCTCAATATTGCCTAATTAGAGGCCATATTGACTTAAACAGGCATGGGGCATCAGAGATTCAATCCCCCTGAGGAAAATGCTCTGTGGCGCTATATCTTGTTTTCCTTCCTGATGTCTTAGAACACAAAATTTTCTGCACATTCTCCATAAGAAAGCATGTATATTGTGTTAGCCAATGAAGGTGATGCAAAAAATGCCTGTTCAACTAATGGTTATAAGAACCTAAAGGCTTTTTTGTCCCCCCTAGAACTCAGGAATATAGTAATTGGAAATATTTTCTATAAAAATGTATGAATCTCCGTTGGTATCTTTCTTCAATGGCCATGTAAATCTTCTCCTTGGGGACCCTGAGTGAGTGATAGCCAATTATATATTGTTGGTTGAATAAAGGAAATAGCACTTGCAAAGAACAAAAAAGCCAACTGAATGAGGATGTCCTCAAAGAAGGTGGGGAAAGGAGGCTCAGGGAAAAAGGACAATGAGGCTCTTTCCAGATGGAATAGCTACGAGAACAGTTTTTTTCAGCCTAAAGACCAGACAGTCCCCACTCTGTGTTTTTGTCTGGAACCTTGAAGGTTAAGTTCCCTTCCTTCTATCTTCACAGTCTTAGTCTGTGACCTCATGTTTTCCATCAGCATCAGGGTTCCTGGAGAATACCTATGTGTTGCTTCTCATGAAAGATAAATGTGAAGTAAAATCCTAAATGCATTTAGGCATTTTGGAAGCTCCAAACATCCTGAATTTTATTTGCCAGTAAAAAACCAAAATTCAGGCTGGGACAGATGATGCTTTAAAACATATATCTATAGTCCACAAAGATTTTGAGTAAGGACCTATTTCTTTCCCTACGGGTGAAAAAGCATCCAACTAAATCATTAATGCTCAAAGTTATCTACATTAGTCTGACAAATTACAAGTTATTTAAAGGAAGCCATAGGGAATCGGCTCGACTGCAATGGATTTGGTTTGGTTTTATGTATATGGAAAAAGAGAAAAATATATGTATAATATTGCCTTTCTAAAATGTTAACTCATGTCCATCAAAAGGCAACATTGATTAGCCAGTTTAACACATGGCAAGGAATCTGAGAGACATTCTAAAATCTTTGGCTTCACAAACCCAATCTGTGTGCTCTGTTTCCAGTTAATTTTTTGAGAAGTTCCAAAAGGTCAAGTAATTGTCAGTTAATTTTGAAGACAAATGATTACTCCCATTTTATAGTAAACTGAGTCTCAATATAATAAGCTGAAAGAGTAAACACTCAGAGATTGTGGACAGCTAATAAGTGGTGGCCCGGGCTTGAACTCAGGTTATTGTACGCACACCCTGTGAGGCAGTTTCTTTCAGAGGCTTCAAACCCCTCTGATTTCACTCTCCGTGCCCCAACCACACCTCTTCTCTCTCAAAGCTGGAGCAGTGGGACCATCAGTCTCAAAACTTGCTTCCCTCTCTCTTTTCCTTCTGTAGGAATTAGAATCAAGTGTGGTCGGAAACTCTGGTGGAGTAGTGGTTAAGTGCTACAACTGCTAACCAAAGGGTTGGCAATTTGAATCTGCCAGGTGCTCCTTGGAAACTCTATGGGGGCAGTCCTACTCTGTCCTATAGGGTTGCTATGAGTCAGAATCAACTCAACGGCACTTGGTTTGTTTTTTTTTGTTTGGTGGTTGAGAGGCAGAAACCCTGCTGGTGTAGTGGTTAAGTATTATGGCTGCTGACCAAAAAGTCAGCAGTTCAAATCCACTAGGTGCTCCTTGGGAAGTCTATGGAGCAGTTATACTCTGTCCTTAGGTTTGCTTGGAGTCAGAATCAACTTGATGGCAATAGCTTTTTTTTAGTGGTTGGGAGGCAGAAATGGGACTGTGGTAAAGTAAGCTTTCCACCTTCTCCTCTTGCTTTTTTATGAAACTTTCAGGACATCATACCCTCCTGCTTGTGAGATGGCATTTACCTTCTTCATTCCATTGTGCTAAAATGTCAGAACAGCTCAGAAGAACCCAATTTATGGGGGCGGGGGGGAATACACTGGTTTCATAGTTTTGAAGCACCAAGCCTAGTGCCACGTGTGGATAAAGTTGTACATAAGAAATGACAGCTACCATGCTGAAATCAGAACTATGTCTTAGGAAAAGTCAATTTTGAAAGAATAAATGGATGTTCCTGCTTCTAGAAAAGTCTTTGTACAGTGTTACCAAGTTCGCAAACTGCACGAGAGAAAGATACAGAATACACAAAAGATTGTCAAGAGTCTGGGCAGTTTGATTCCGAAATCTCCCATTTCGAAAGCAGAGACTGTGTCCTGGCATACTGCTTTACCAGTCTAATAACCCCCATGCCTGTTTCACTATTCTTTATATATTAACTGACACAATTATGCTATTAAACAACCATTATTAGGATGTATGTTTTGAGGGCTTGTTTGCTGTTTTTCTATTAGTGTTTTACATTTGCACAGAAATTGCTATATGCCTTGCTGATCTTCATAGAGCCTTTAGTTTGCTAATATGTACCAAGAGTTTCCTAGAAAGGGTTAGAGTATCAAACTGTGTGTCAAAAACATTTGATTGTATAACCTTTTTCTTTTTTTTTTTTTGAGGAGGCTTAGAGGGATGGAACCTAGGTCCCATAAGAAAGGTCTAAGTAATTCGTTTTTAATTTATTCACTTTGTTTTGTTCTATTTTATTTTGCAAAGGCAAGAGAAGGGTGAGAGGTTAGTTTTTAATATATAAAGACTTTTAATTAAAAAAAAATTCTAACAGTTTTCCTTCTCAGTGGCAAAAAAAAAAGGAAGAATAGACTTTAAGGAGCAGATGGTTTTCACTTAGAAATAATATCGTAATGGACCTATAAGGAAAACTGTGGAATATGAGTCCCTAGAGATCTTTCAGGTCTTTCATGCGTTTGAACATTAACTTCCTGAAGGCAGGGTGCTATGTCAGAATGAAACTGGAGCTCATTCCTGTTCAGAACTTTGCAGCTGATCCTTCAGATAGTGCTGCTGGAGGAAAACCAGCACCCATTTGGATTAGTGGTGTCAGTGGAGGCTGCCACAACATTCTGAGTGGATGACTGGGCTTTGAGGCGGAAATACCAAGCCTTGATTTCTTCCAAGAGGTCATCAGTGTTGGGCTTGACCAAAACATCTGAGCATTTGCTCAGTGACCTGTGGGCTAACCTATACAAGCACTCTAGTGGTTTTTATAGGTGGGTGACTGCAGCAGCAGCCTCCTGACTGGGAAGCTTCCTAGCTCCCTAGAATTTTCTTTTGGTGATTTTATGGAAATCATCCAATCTAACACAATATACCCAAGTCACATGTGTTCCCAATTACGAGCTTGTCCTTTTCATTGTTTTTGCTTCTTTGACTTTGGGAACTTCACCTTGTGGCACTGCCAAGATTTTTGCATTTCAGGAAAGCTTTTAGGCTGCAGGGAGGTTTACCTAGGAGCCTGCAAGCAAATAACTTTGGCCTAACTGGTAGAGTGACTTGGCAACAAAGACTCATGATCTCTGGATTATTGGCTTGTGAGCACACCTTCAAAGCATAGTCAGGATAACTTACTCAAGGACTTGGAATGACTTTCACAGCCTATTAAAATCAAGTAGTTTCTGAGATGCCTGAAAGTTTATTCTATTGCCATTTTCTTGGCTTGTTTCTGAATTTTCAACTTTGCCTGGATTAAATGGGCTGAAGGAAATGGAGATTTCCTTTATATCGTGATGATAGGAGATGGCAGCTTAAAGTCAGATGTTTCATTGCCAGTGACCTCAGGTTATGAATGAACTTTGCTGGCAAATGAAATATATTTAGAATCAAGGCCTAGAACTCTTATAATCATTCATGAAATAAAACACAAAGAACAGATTAAAATTTTTTTTGTTTAAATCTATGTTTTAAAAATATATTCTTCCACATTGGAATTTTGAAAAACACAAACTTTTGTCCAATTTTATATAACTTCTTTAATAGACATGCTTGTTGTTGTTAGTTGCTATTGAGTCAGTTCTGACTCTTGATGACCCGTGTGGTCATGTGTATACAGTAGCCGGGTTTTGAGTGTTCAAAGTTTGCTTTTATAAAGGCCTCAAAAAATGTTTCAGATGCAAGATGCATTATTAAAATAGTATCAAACAATAATATCTTATTTGTGCAGGGTACTTTTTAGCTTATAAAACATTTGCATATAACTTATTTATTTGATAACTCACGCATATAAATGTTTTTCTTAGGTTCTTTTAATGCATAGTAATAAAAAAGTACATCTTGTGGGCTGTAGGTCATTTTTTAACCTTAGAAAACAAGAGACCTTCTTGGTGTTTTACACAAGATAAAGATTAACTGCAAAATGATGGTAATCTTTTTGGTAACTAACTCAATTTGCAATAATAATTAACTATATTCATTCCTTGGATTCATGTAGCATACTTCCCGAGAAAGGCTCCAAGTTTACAATTTCATATATCAGCTCATTTATCCCCACAATGTTCCCTGGAACATAGGTCAGGTGGATTTTACCACTTCCATTTTATGAATGGAAAAACAGTCCACACTAAGGTCAGTCACCATGCCCAGAGCTGATTGTTCAGCCTGAGTTGCCCCAGTTAACACCACAGAGTTGGGACATGATCCTCTGTTAGGTACTCTGGGCTGTCACATCCCCCCAGTGACTCAGGCTCTTCACTTAGGTGTGCACTTCCAGGTGTTGTCCTGCCACAGAACCATCCTTTCTCCTCAACCTATTCTCTCATCCTCGGACCCCACCATCAATAGTTACAGGGCCATCATCTGTGCTGTCAGTGTCCTTCTAATCCCCAGCTTCAGCTACAAAGCCAATGGTTGTTAGCAGTTTTGTGTTTGACTCCACCATTTGCCTGCAATAACCTCAAGCCCAGTGAGGAAAGGAGGTGCCTGAGGCAAAAGAAGACCTTTTAGAATTCCTTTCTTATAGTATCTTTGTATACAATATTTTTATGCAAATAACACGTGTGTTATATGTTTTTTTGTGCCAACTGCGCAATCCCTCCTTGCTATTTTTGTAAGCGAGCTACGCTGTGCATTTTATGTGTGGGTGTGTTATTTATATGGGCACATTATTTGTGAAAATATGGCAAGTCCAAATCTGACTGATTGCTAGGTCAGTCTCTCATCCTTGGGTGATACCACTTCTCTGTTTATCACATGCTCGTTTTAGTGATAAGCGTTGTAAAAAAAAAAAAACAAAAAACAAACAAACAAAAAAAAACACTCTCCAAAAATGCTTAGCTTTCACTGCCAACCGGGGAGTTGCTGAAAGCCCCTTTTAAGCACTTTATGACTGAGGCTACTGAAGTGACAGGAAGAAGCCTTTTGCAATGGCAACATTTTTTTTTCTGTCCCAGAGGTTTTATTTTGAGCTCACATCTCTGGCTCATGGAGAAATATAAGTAAATGAACACTTTAGATACACTTTCATGCCCAGTAGCCTCCAGAGTCTCACAATTAAAAAGTTCAATTTCCTTTATTCATTAAATGTCAATAAGTACCAAAGAGACAGGCATATTGTAATATTCATGCAAAATCTCTTCCATTAATGAGCTCGGATGTGAAAAATAGGTCATTTTAGTAATTCTGATTTTGATGTACAGATGGCCCAGAATTCCACTTTCTGGTATTTAAATCAGTTTTATAACCTGAGGGTTGTACTATTAAATGCTGTAGAATAAAATACATATTTAAACATTTTGAAAGCGACAAAAGCAGCATCACAATCTGAAGATAAAATATCCAGTTTGTAATATTAATAAGAGAGCTAGGTTTAAGCTCCTTTTCAGATTACTGAAACCTCATTCCAAAGTGTCTCATTTCAAGGAAGCTACCTGTTTGTCCAGAGAAGGAGCTTTCTCATTAGACAGCTTTTAATCCCTTGAGGGGAGGTATGCTCAGGTGTACTAGACACAGATTAATTTAGGTCTGTACTGTGGACTCCAGTCCTTTCCTTACCATGTTCTAAAAGCTGGAACTTGCTATTTTCTCTGCCTGTTTCTTCTTATCCCACCCCTTCCATTTCCTTCAGATATCACCTTCTAGAAAACTCCTGATCACTCTTCGAGACCCAACTCAAAATGAATCTCCTTTGTTAAAACATTTCCACAAGAGCAGTGGTCTTATTCTATATGACCCTGAGTCACGTTCACATCTTGGTCATAATTATATCATCTAAAGTCAACTCCTGGTGACCCTATGTGTTGCAGAGTAGAACTAACTGCTCCATAGGATTTTCAAGGCTGTGACCTTCTGAAAGCAGACTGCTAGACTTTTCTTCTAAGGTGCCTCTGGGTGGGTCAAACTGCCGAACTTCTGGTTACTAGAGCACTTAACCATTTGTGCCAGCCAGCACTCCTTTAATATTTGTAAAGTGCTCACTCAAGGTCATGTCATGTCATGTACTAAGTGCTTTACATGGATTACCTTATTTTATCCTCACATAACCCACTAAGTTACTGTCTCATTGCGTCACAAAGAGTTTCAGAACTTGTCTAAGGTTTTACAGGAAGGAAGGGATGGAGTCAGGATTTGAGCTCAGGTACTCTGGCCCTAAGGCTACTCAAAGCCCCATACTATGTAATACCCAAAAAAACCCAAGTTGAATTCCGACTCTTAGTGACCCTATAGGACAGAGTAGAACTGCCCCATAGGGTTTCCAAGCAGACTGCCACATCCTTCTCCTGTGGAGCAGCTGGTGGGTTCAAACCACTGACCTTTCAATTAGCAGCTGAGCACTTAACGATGGGGCCACCAGGGCTCCTTACGTAAATAATCCAGAAAAACCAAACCCATCGTAGTCGAGTCAATTCCAACTCGTAGAGACCCCAGAGGGTTCCAAGGAGGGGCTGGTGGGCTCAAACTGCCAACTTTTTGGTTAACAGAGGAGCTCTTAAACACTGTGCCAGCAGGGCTCTGTGTGGAGTACTATTATACTTTAGGCACCACATAGAGTGAACTACTGAGCTTAGAGGTATGCTATGTGGGTAATGGGGGTGTGGGTATTAAGATTATACAAATTCGCCCAGTATCACAGCTTATATACTATCTACATGCTGGCTACTCCCAAATTTATAACTTCTCCCTGAAGTCTCTGTTTGTATCATTGCTGGGGGCTCTAATAGATTGAGTGATGATCTTAACATTAATGTGTCTAAAATAAAACTCCTGATCATCTTCTCCCAAAACCAGCCCTTCCACAGTCTTAACTACCTTTGGTAATGACGACTGCATCCACTCACTTTCAAAGTCGTATCCAAGATTTGTCATTACCGATAATTGCAACTTCTCTATAATCCAATTGCATGCATCCCACTTTCTTTTACCATACCTCCAAGCTCAGTAGTTCATTTTATATGATGCCCAAAGTATAACAGTACTTTAGTCCACCACTGATAACCGCTTTTTACTGTCCCTTATCCCTTTGATGGCATCTCCTACTCCTTTCCTGGCTTAAATCCCCTTTCTTTTCTATATGCAATCACTTCCTTAGTGATATCATTTAGTCTCATGGTTTTAAATTACCTTTATTAAAATATGACTTGAAAGATTATAATTTCAGCTTAAATATCTCTTTCCATCTCCAGACTCATATAACCAACTGACCACTCAATATTTTTACATGAATGTCTATCAGATATCTCAAACTCAGTATCCCAACCTGCAGCCTTCTCCACCTCCATTAATGGCAACTCCATTTTCCAGTTGTTCAGGGAAACAAACAAACAAGAAAGCACTTGGAGTCATCTTTACTATCTCTTTTTTTCCCTCGCATCACACATTCATTCACTACCTCAGGAGATCTTACTGCAGTTACCTACAAAATATACCCAGAATCTGACCACTTCTCACTAACTCCACTGCTAATATTCTGCGTGAGCCACTAGCACCATCTAACTGCACCGGTTATTCTCTTTGCCTGGAATACTTTTCCCTTAGCTGGTCACATGGTTCTGGTCTTCACCTGCTTCTGATCTTTCTCAAATATCATCTTTGTATTGAGACTTTGTCTGACTATCCTATCACATTTTCAACCCTACCCCAAGTTCTCTACTTCCTTTTCTTGCTTTATTATTCTTCATCACCATTTAACATACTATATTTTTACTTATTTATCGTGATTATTATCTATTGCCCCACTCCCATTGGAATAAATACCCTAGAAAGCAGAGATTTTTGTTAACTGTATCTCCCATGCACCATGAATAGCACAAAGTAAGTATAAATAGCTCTTGAATGAATAAGTGAAGGCTGGCCTCCCTCAAGGTTGTACCTGGTTCAACACAAGGGCACGAAAGTTTTTTTTTTTTTTTTAATTAAATGATTGAATGAAAATAATTGAATCTTTTCTCTTTTTAAAAAAAATTTTTCTTCTCTACCTAGGTTTGGGATTGCTGGGTAATATGTAGTTCTATGCTCAGTATTTTGAGGAACCGCCAAACTGTTTTCCACAATGGTTGTACCATTTTACAGTCCCACCAGCATGGACGAGGTTCCCACTCTATCTATAACCTTGTCAACACCTGGTGTTTTTCATTTTTTTGATCATTGCTGTTCTAATAAGGGAGAGGTTGTATCTTATTGCAGTTTTTTTTAAATCATTTTATTGTGCTTCAGGTGAAAGTTTACATAGTAAATTAGTTTCCCACTCAATAATCCTTACATAAATTGTTTGGTGATATTGGTTGCAATCCCTGCAGTGTCAGCACTCTCCCCATTGAATTGAATCTTAAGGACATGAAAAATGGTACCAAAAGAGCTCTTAGCCTCATGCTTAAACCAAAACCAAACCTGTCTTTGTCGAGTCAATGCTCATTCATAGCGACCCCATAGAAGAGAGTAGAAGTGCTCCATAGAGTTTCCAAGGCTGTAAATATTTACAGCAGCAGACTGCCACATCTTTCTCCTGTGGAATGGCTGGTGGGTTCGAAATGACAACTTGTCAGTTAGTAGCTGAGTGCGTAACCGCTGGGCTACTGGGGCTCCTCTAAATGAGAAAAGACAGGTGATGTAGGTAGCACGTTTAAAACCATCACAGAATTCACACATGAAATCTCGTTGATCTCTTCCTCATTCTGCAGTTAGTTTAAATTCAGGTAGACTTTATACGGCTGGACCAGGCCTCTATCTATCTTGGCCTCAGGGTGGGTGCACATCTTTTAAGTATGCTAAGAGCCACAGTGCTTCGTGACAGCCCAAATTGCCTTCTGGAAGGAGAACGGGAAGTGGATGGGAGGACTGAAAGCCTGCTTCAGAAAGTGCAAGAACTGGACCTACATGACCTCGTTTTCTATTTCTTATAGGAAAGATACTCCAAAGCAGAAGGATAATCTTCACATGGATGTAGTGTTTGAAACTTGCCGTGACTGGTGTTGGAAACATACCAGTGCTATTTTCATATCCGGACAGACGACACTGCCGTGTCTTTGGTGTTGTCAGAAACTGCAGCATTAAGAGCCCAGGACACATGTTGACTACACCCTTCTACACGATGGTGCCATCTAGGGGTCATGCTGGGTTTTGATTGGTTGTTCCTTTTGGCCCCAGACAAACCTGTGTGATTGAGTTGCCTGGCAGGATATCAGTATGTTTGTGAAGATCCCTTACCTGCAGGCACTGTAATCAATGATGCACTCAGTTATAAGCCATGGTGCCTTTTTGTCCAGCAGAACAACCTGCGTTCATAACAAGTCAATATAAAGCAAGCAAGAGCTTGTTTTACCATGTCCAACATTAGACTAGCCCTTCCTCACCTCATCCCCCCAAAACTGTTGAACTGTAATCTGCACGTTCCTGCCTTACCGTGTCTGACCTGGACTTCTTTTACTTTTAACAAAACCAATGAAATAATTGCACACCAGACTCAACTGACAGATGGCCAAAGAAGTATTTCAATGAGATACTCAAAGGTCAGAAACTTTGTTTAATCACAAGCAATGTCTCCCTCCCAGCCTCCACTCAGAATTGCAGTTTAAATCTAAGAAAGAAAGCCTTTTTTAATTCGAGAGCTTCAGAAGTGTATCTATAACATCCATTATTACCATATTTTAGTAGGTTACAACTCTTAAAATTGTAACTGTTTGCAAATGCCAAATTATAGAAAAACATCATAAGAATAGTTTATTAAGAAAGAAAAGATCTTTCTGTTTAAGCACCTGTCTCTTTTTTTCATATCCTATATACAAAAACTTAACCAAGTATGACCCTTTGTGAAGTAAGTACCTATATCATTTCAGCCATGAATGGAAGCACAGTCAAGGAACATGACTTGCCTTTGTCACCCAGAAGCTCCATGGTGGCATCTACGCAGGTTCTCAGGTGCCCCAGCTATGTTCTAGCTGTCAAAATGGACCACATCTCTATAAATCATTCTATGAGTTGAGGCTTAGCATTGTTGCCTCTACATAGGCTATAAACATTAAAATCCATCTTATGATAGAATATTCCTCTCAGGTCCAGTCTCCGTGGAGAATAATCACACACAAGATCCAAGTATTAAGGTTGAAGAAGGCAGCTGCCATAGACTTGGGAAAGGAGGCGAGTTTAAAATCACATTTTTGAACCCTGGTTCATTGACTTCCCATGTTGAAAACTTCATTTCTCTTCCCACTGTAGGAACTGGAAGCCAGAGTCCACATGTCACTGAGGACATAGGAACTATAGGGATTGGTGACAAAGGAGTCGTACTCAGTCTGTAAGTCACATTCCCACAGGCTCCCTCATTTTTGTCTATTTTCCCATGACAGGCTATCCTATACTTACCACTGGGATACATGTGTAAGTATTTTGTTAGTCAACCCACTTTCTAACTGCTTTGGAAATGGAAAGAGCAGGCAGCTTTCCTTTCTTCATGCTTCCCAGAACTTTCCCTCACTCGATGCAACTATTTTCATCTGTGTCTTTGTTCCAAATACAGAATTTAGTGTATATACAAATAAGAAAGCATACATATTAACATACATACATGTCCTTGGAATGTGTGCTTAAGGTGAGTTTACTTAAAGGGAGATAGATTAATTATATCCCAGCTAGAGGACTGGAATACATTAGTGGTTTTTAAAGAATAAGAAATATTTTGTCAATAAAAGAGTAAATGATTGCTTCCATGCTGGGTTCTGTCTGCCTTCAACTATCATCTTCCAAGTCCTACAGCCTTCTAAGGCATTACTTTTACCTTCACCCTAGCCTGAAATTCCCACCATAGTAATTTCTACTGTTAATATTAACTTTATCATTATCTTTTGTAACAGTAATAACCATGGCATCTATAGAGTTCTTTGTTGCACTGTGACATTGTCCTTACTATTCCACAATGGATGGACATCACCTGAGAAATGAGGGTGAAGCCTCCTCAGCCCACCCTTTTTGGTCCACAGCCGTATTCCATTTAATTAGATGAGCTAAGTGCACATTGATACCCACGAGCAGAGATAATAGTCTGACTCAGAAGAGATGTACTAGGAGAGAACAGAGAGGTTTTCTGAGTGGTTAAGGCTAAGCTGGAATACCAGTAAGTCTTCAGAAATTGAGCCCCAGGGAAACGGCATGGATGAAAAGTTATCAAAACAAGAAGAAAAGCGGTTTAGTGAATATAAACAGCTTCTTCTTCTTCTTCTTCCCCTCCTCTTTTTTATCCTCATCCTTCTTCTTTTGTGGGGATTCTCTGGTGTATTTTAGGAAACCAGGTTTTTTCCAGTCGTCAATTTCTGCACATGTACTCAGGATCTTTTCTCCAAATTTCTCTAGTAGTGTTCTAGTTCCCCATCCTTCTGCATCAGAAGATAGCATGGAGGTGAACCCTGGCTATTGAACTGAGCTGCCACTGGTAAATGAGTCATGGTTACTGTTAAGTCACTCACCCTCATTAACTCTATTTTTTGTGTTAGCCATTTATCTTCTCTCCATTCCCCTTGTCCCTTTCCTATAATTAAGCCAAACTGTAACTGTTCCATAGAAAGTGTAAAAATTTGAAAAATTAGAAGCATAATACTGAACACTCAAAGTAGAGAAAGTTCTTTTATTGGATTAAAAGGTACATGTTGATTTATCACTTGGGATAAAATGACATATATATATATATATGTATACAGTGATGAAAATATACAATGGGATCTTAACAAATTCTTACCAAAGCTGAAATTGAAGATAATGCTAGTGAACTCCACCATACGTGTGAAACGAGACCCTACCTACTGAACTGTTTGTGTTTGGATTCTGACTTTACCGAACTGAAGAAAGCTCTACGGCTTCAGTGGACATACTCATCTTGCCCCTTTCGTCTTGTGTCTGTAAACACGAAACTTTCACTTCTTTCTTCAGATAGGAGTTCTATAGACATGGTGGTGCATAGATGGGAATGAAAATTGGACCCGTGCACTGATCTTCCTAAGCCCTACCAGTGCTTACTGGGCTTCCTGTTTTCACTCAGACTTTCAGCTCGTGGTGCAGCTGGAAAACAGAAGGGGAAAAAAAACCAAAAACCGCATAATTAAGAACTGAGCCTTTACCTTTAATATTCCAATAAGGTAATAATGAAGATCCTTGATATTAAAAATTGACCTATTTCTAATTAGAAAAAAACTTTTTTATATTTGATTTATGTTATTAGAGGGTTGCTCTGTTTTTAACCCATTTTCATATTTGCTGTAATTAACCACTAATTTTTATGGATGTAACAATTTTGTAAAAAATGTTTTCTCATTTTTTTGAACAACTGGTTCTGTAAAACATTGAAAAAAGATCATAGCCTATCTAAGGATTTTCTCAGAGCCTACAGTTAAAAATAGTACACACATAATCAGGGATGATTAAATCCATCCAAAACTATGTTCATTGATTAAAAAAAAATTTAATTGGTAGATATTTCTGAAAATGCTGTGTTTCATCTAAATTAAACTCACAGTTAAATTAAACTCACAGCTAAGGAAGGAAAGGGTCACCAAAGTACACACCAATAAGGAGATACTATATTAACCGTGTTGAGAGAAAAGAGTCTTTTCAGAATCTAGTGAAAATGAGAATGCCAGAGGTTATCATAGCTGTCAGGTTGTAAGTCAATCATGAGCTCTGGCTAGAAAGAAATTTCCCCTGATACAAGATTATGGTTGTTATTGTTAGCTCACATTTACTGAGTTTTAATGTGTTCAGCACCAAGGAACAGAAAGTCTGAACTCATATATGAAATGTAACAGACTGAGGCCTTAAGGAAAAGGGTTAGAGGAAAGTGAGAAAGCTAGGTAGATCACAGTAATGAGTGAGAGATTTTGCTATTTATTGTAGTTGGTCTCTGTCTTCATTCACTGCCTCCCTGGATAGTGTAGATGAAAGTTTAAAGGTATCTGTTTATTGGACAGTTGGAGGGCATTCTGGGATATTGTATTTCTTGATGAACTTTCATCCTCTCTTATAAACAGTAATTTCTAAGAGCACATGTTTTATTTGCTTCCTTCAGGTTTCAGGACCTGGAGGCTAGGCTTCTCCCTTTCTTCCTGGGAGGGCATAAAATTGGATATGAAAAATGGGAAGTATGGGAATTACATGAAGTCAAGATTGAATCCAAGTTCTCCTGCTTAGCTGCTAAGTTTGGGCAAGTACTTAACTTCTAAAACTTAAGTTCCTCATCTAAAAATGTAGTTAATATTACCTTCCCTATAGGATACCATGAGAATAAAAGAAATAAAATATATAAAATAATTAACACCTTGTAAGTACTCAAGTAAAGTTTGTTTCTCCCAAAGGACACACACCTTTCACAAATCTTAGTGTGCCACCACAGGTTCATAAGAACTCTCCAGAGGTTTTGTGGGAAGGAGGCAACTACAGGTGGGGTAGAATTTGAGGAGCTTTGAAAATGTTCCATATTCAAAATGTTTCCTCTGTTCTAAAATATCTACATTTAGGATCATCTTCTTGGGTTAAAAATATTGTAACTTTGAAAGGTAACTGTTTAGAATTCAAAACTGTGAAGTGGAAGGGGGGCCTGAAAGTAGTAT
Source organism: Elephas maximus indicus (assembly GCF_024166365.1). Taxonomy (NCBI): domain Eukaryota; kingdom Metazoa; phylum Chordata; class Mammalia; order Proboscidea; family Elephantidae; genus Elephas; species Elephas maximus. The sequence goes on along the minus strand of NC_064833.1, from coordinate 51,612,799 downwards.
TCATGAAACAGTTGAAAACCATGTCCAAGTTGCCTCAGGGGAGGAGGGGTGAATGAACTTTGTCCAGGGTTGGGCAACTTTGAAGATATTCTTTTCCCTTGAAATATAAAGGTGGTGGTGGTCTGGGGAGTTCTGTTAAAGTCCTTCAATGCTATCCCACTTCAGCAGAGAGAGGCTACCTATCCCCATCCATTCCTCCATGAGCATAATATGTATAAGCATCTGCTCCAAGGCAGCTCCCTGGAGCCAAATCCATGCTCTTCATGCCCAAATAGAGCTTACAGTCAGTGGAGGAGACCAAAAGTAATCAAATACAAACTGTGGTCTGTGCTATGAAGGGAACACTCACGGCACTATAATCGGCAGTCAGGCATTTTTTTTGCACTGTAGTTTTTGGAAAGGAATTGCATTGTACAGCAGTACATTTGTATTAAAAGTAGTTAGAGCTAATAGAAAATAGATGATAATGACTCTACTCATGTCTAGCCTCTGAGCAACTGCATATTAAGAGACTAAAAAATATCTAGGATAATATAAAGACTGGTGTGAACTGTGTGAGACTTGGAGAAGCATGAGAGAAAGAGAAGAAGGAGAAAGGGGCGAGAAGAGAAACAGGGAGGAAAGAAAAGGGATGAGAAAGAAGTAAAAGAGAGGAGGAGGAGGAGGATAATCTGAACATAGGTCCACCTGGCTAAGGTTTGCATCTATTCATTTGTGAGGATGAGTAAATACCCAAACCATACTATTTGTTATTTTTAGGTTTGTGTGTGTCAGGGTTTAATTGCTTGGTAAGTTGTATATGATGCTTTGGACAGCCTGCCAAGATCAGGGCCAACCTCCCTTATCTGGAGTCATCGTGGCTTGCTTAGAGATTCCAGGATTCTACAAGGACACTGGGGGCCTTAAGCAGAGGAGGAATGTCATCGAGTTCAGAGAAGGGAAGAAAGAAAAATTGGCAAGGTACAAAGAAAAAAATTCTTTCCCTTCACAGTTTTGCCTCAAGCCAAAATTTCACATAGTTGAATTTCAGAATTTCTTTTATGCTGCATATAACTTTATGCTGAACTAACTTTGTGTGGAGTACCAGTGTCAGTGTCTGCTTTCATTGAGAGTAATCCCTGGTTCAGAACTTTAAAGAGATCCTTTTAAGAACTCATGTCTTTAGAAGATGCTCAGCTGTCCTCACCTGATCACAGACTGAAGACCTCTGATGAGAAACCACCAATAAGACCACCTTTGTGTCTCCCAAGATCATTTTATTCTTTTTCTTACTTTATTAGGAACAGATTTCTTTTGTGGATTTTTTCCCCTTTTTTATTGTGCTCTAGGTGAAAGTTTACAGAGCAAATTAGATTCTCATTAAACAGTTAATACACAAATTGTTTTGTGACATTGGTTGCCAACCCTGTGATGCGTAAACATTCTCCTCTTCTCCACCTTGGGTTCCCTGTTTCCATTCATCCAGTTTTCCTGTCCCTTACTACCTTCTAGCCTTTGCTTTTGGGCTGGTGCGTCCAGCAGTCTCCTATATATGAATTGAACTACGAAGCACTTTCTTCACGTGTGTTCTTGTTGGCCATATAGGCCTGCCCTTTGGCTGAAGGGTGAACCTCAGGAGTGACTTCAGTACTGAGTTAAAAGGGTATTTGAGGGCCTTACTCTTGGAGTTTCTACAGTCTCTGTCAGACCAGCTAGACTGGTCTTTTTTGTGTGTGTGTGAATTTGGATTTTGTTCTACATTTTTCTCCCACTCTATCTGGGACCGTCTATTGTGATTCCTGCCAGAGTATGCACCATCTAGTTGTTCTGGGTTCGGTCTGGTCAAGTGCTGGTAGTTGGGGTCCATTAGTCCTTTGGACTAATCTTTACCTTATGTCTTTGGTTTTCTCAATTGTCCTTTGCTGTAGCTGAGATGGGACCTGGAGATGTATCTTAGATGGCCATTTGCAGGTTTTTAAGACCCCAGCTGCTACTTACCACAGTTGGATGTCGAACATTTTCTTCATAGACTGTGTTATGCAAATTGTGCTAGATGTCCCTGGATAATTTTTATTCTTGATGATGATGTAAAACTTCTGTCTATTAAATTATCAAGAGTTCCTTTGCTATTCAATTTAGAAGAGACAGCCCCATAAATATAGATGACTATTAAATTTCCAGGTGTTATCTATGTGGTAATTTGTTTATTTTTTAAAAACGTATTTGCATATATCTTTGCAGCGTGATTGTTGTCAATTTCCTATAATTATGATATAATTTTAGAGGTTTGTTAAGTAGAGGGAGTAATGCTTAACATTGATTTTGATGTTGTTTTTGTTGTTTAAACATACGATTTGTGCACCTAAAAAAAACCAAACCCACTGCCGTCGACCCAATTCTGACTCATAGCAACCCTAAAGGGCAGAGTAGAATTGCCTCACAGAGTTTCCAAGAAGTGTCTGGCGGACTTGAACTGCTGACCTTTTCATTAGCAGCCGTAGCATTTAACCACTACACCACCAGGGTTTCCATTGTGCACCTAGAAGTTTGTCATTGTTGTTAGTTGTTGTTGGGTTGACACCAACTCGTGGTGATCTTATGTACAACAGAACAAAATGTTACCCAGACTTGCACCATAGTCATGATCATTGGCATGCTCAAGTTTATTTTTGTGGCCACTGTGTACTTTGAATATCTTCCAACCTAAGGGGCTCATTTTCTAGTATAAACAATATTCTGTTGTGATCCATAAGGTTTTCATTGGCTAATTTTCAGAAGTAGGGTTACCAGGCCTTTCTTGCTAGTCTGTCTTAGCCTGGAAGCTTTGCTGAAACTTGTTCACCATGGATTACTCTGCTGGTATTTGAAATACCAGTGACATAGCTTCCTGTATCATAGCAACACATAAGCCATGACAGTACAACAAACTGAAGGTAGAGGTTTTAAAGTTAAATATTTGGAGAGGATGTTGGTATTTATTGAAACACTATGGGAACCCAAGCAAGTGTATTTCTGACTTTATGAAGTGAATCTTTGGAATATTGGAACAAAGATAAATTAATAAATAATTACAAAAGATTGCATTACCATCTTCAATAAAAAAGGAAAAAAACAACAAAAAAAAGTCAAATGTACTCTTTCAAGCACCTATCCTTAATGGAGGAAATAGTCTGTAAAATATTGTTTGATTACTGATCAAAAAGAAAGCTTACATTTAGCAGGATCTCTTGAAATCTCTTATCCCAAACTCTATTTTTGGGGGAGGAAGAAGATTAAAATATATGTCACTAATTAGAATTAAATGGAAGGTTTAGGACCTCTTTGTTATTATTTGAGCCCTTTCCATGGAAACACCTCCACACCAGCTGAGATTAAGGCATGCAATTCCCACAAATGGTGCCTCTAAGTTATACCTCAACACATTCAAGGGAGTTCATTGATTGCTAAGGTTGGTCACTGGCAGATCTAGAAGGGCAGGCTCTAGAAAGAAATGTGGGACTAGTAGAGGCTGGGCTTTGAAGCCAGCTAACTCTGGGTTTGAATCTTGGCCCCACTATTTACAAACTCAGTGACTCTGGTATTTTCACCTTTGAGCCTTAAACCTTTCATTGGCAAAATGGACACCCAAATGTCAGCCTGGGAAAATTGTAGTCAGGGTCAAACACAGCGGGCTATGTAATTTGTGGGACTACAAAGTAAAAGTTTTGGGCTTCTGTTCAAAAAGCAGAAAAAAAGTGCAGTTATATGTACTAAAAATAGAAGATTTTTCCCCTCTTCCTTGGTCTTTCTTTCCACTGGTCACAGTGTTTTTAATTTGTTAAGTTATACTCCCTGGCATGGAAAAATGCCCTTTTCTGGAAACCCCCCTTTCCATGGGCCTCTGAAGCCAACTGGTGACCCCCAAGGGATTTTAACCTCTGCACTAAGATATGCTTGGTACCTTGATTGGGCATGGGGTGGGCAGAGGCTCGAGACCCAACCACCAAACATGGGTAGCACCGGCAGCCTGAGGTAGGAACGGCTGCTGCCTTGTCCTCCCCGCAGACACTGCAGGGTGTGCACGTAAGCCTGCTCCTCCTTGCATGTGTGTCCAGGCCGCATTTGGGGTGGAGAGCAGCAGCAGTGGCTGGGTCAGCGCCTGGAGAGGGAGGCTGGGCAGTGTCCCAGTGCAAGGGGTGGGGGAAGTATGTGGCCCAGAGCCCAACCCAAGAAGGTGGGAAGTGACCTGAGGTGGGACCACATGTGAGCTGAAGCTCCAAGATTCCCCCATGCATACTCCCTTGTCCCATCAGGCTTCACTTACAAAAAGCAAATTCAAGATAAAAGTTTTAAGGATTTCAAGAAGGCTACTGCAGAGCATTAAACCAGAGGCATGGGACCCTTCTCAGTGGAGGTCCCTGTGTGCCTGCACTGGTTGTGTACCCATAGAGCCCTGGCTTCCTTGAGACAATGCTCTAAAGCCCCTGGTCCAGAGGAGACCTCACTGGGTTACAGTGGTGGCTAGAATATAATACAGAATGTTAAACTGAATTAATTAAAAATTAAACAGTTTACAAAGATAACAGTAAATCTTAAAGATTAAAATGCTTTAAGCCTCATCTGCACCCAAGACCCCTGTACCTCAGCTTTATTCATTAAGGCTTAACTGCTGGACAACCTGAAATGGGAACACTCATTGACCAGTGGACATTGCAGGGAAAAGCATCTCCCAGCATGGTCTCAGGTCTTTGTAGAGTATGCAGGTGGCACCTGTAATGCTAGAACTCTGTTGAAATAATTTTTATGTATGAGTCAGTGGAAAGGCAGGGTAAAAAGATTTTGATTTTGGTGTTGTGGTGTGAATGAGCCATAATTGGGAATTTAATTGAGGGGAGTGGGAGGCAGCATGGGGCTGGATTATAAAGTCCATTTAGGCTTCTGTTGAAGCTGTAAAGGAGTGATTGGCACAAATGCTTAAACAGCCTGTCAAAATTTCTCTGAGGATAAGGATACTCATTTAGTTTAGTTGACATCCATACAAATTTGTCTTAGGGTAGGTAAAGGTGCCAGGCTATTAACAACTGAGTGTGGAATAAGTCATGTCCTCATAATCATTGGAGGCATGTTGGTGGAAATCATAGCTGGGAAAGCTCTTAGGGAATATTTTGATTACATTGTAGTCTCCTGAGTGGCACCCTGCAGTCAGGCTGATCATTTTATATTTTTTTGGTGAAAATATATGTAGCCATACACCATTTCAGGAGCCCTGGTGGCATACTGGTTAAGAGCTTGTCTGCTAACCAAAAGGTCAGCAGTTCGAATCCACCAGCTGCTCCTTGGAAACCTTACGGACAGTTCTACTCTGTCCTATAGGGTCGCTATGAGTAGAAATCAACTCGATGGCAACCGGTATATACCATTTCAATAATCTAGTAACATAGATAACATTCTTCAAGGTATGCAATCATTCTCACCATCCTTCTCCAAATTGTTCCACCACCATTGATTTAAACTCACTGCCCCCTAAGCTTCTCATCTAACCTTTCAAGTTGCTGTTGTCAATTTGATATCACGTAGATAATTCTTTAAAAGAGCACAATGCTCAAGGCAGACATATTTTCTTATTAAGATGAACTTTTTTGGTTCAAAGAAAATTTCAGGGGATAGTTTTGGTTTAAAGTTTAAAGATTATCTCAGGGGCAATAGTTTCAGGGATTCATTCTGACTTAGTGGCTCCATAAAGTCTAGATTACATCAAGAATTTGAAATTCTGTTCTGCGTTCTTCCCTCTTTGGATCAGGATTTTTCTATAGAATCTTTGATGAAAATGATCAGTAATTGTAAAGGCTGGCCTTCTTGAGACATAAATATCTCAGTGTCACTACACTGTTTGGAGTCTGTTGACTTTCATTCACCTGAGAGTAGCCTAAACTCCATAAGTTGCTACAACGCCACTCACAGTCTGGCTTACCTTACCTCGTTGCTCCACTCCACACTCTATACTCTTCTGCTTCTCCCCTTCCCTTCATCTCTTGGCTCCTGCTCCCTTTCTCAGGAACACTTTCTCCTCTCCCACCCTTCCCTTTCCTCATATTCTCCCAATAAATTATCACAAACCCTTTAGTTCTAAACTTAGATGTCTCTTCCTCAGTGAGGGAAGCCTTTCCTTATCCCAGGTAGGGTGAGTGCTCCTCCTTTGTGCTCCAACACTGAAGGTGCCCTATAAGCCTCTGAGTAGAGCACTTGGATGTTATCTCATATGCGTAGGGGAGCAGGGCTCACATTCATCCTGATCATTTTTCTATCCTCACCCTCCAAAGTTTGACACACAGTAGGCACTCAGTCAGTGAATAAATGAAGTGATAATGCTCTTTCTCTATTACCTCATAAGTAAAAGGGAGCCCCTTCATGGTGCAAAGAGTTAAGCACTTGGCTACTGATCAAAACGTTGGTGGTTTGAATCCGCCAAGAGTTTCCTCAGAACAAAGTGCTGGCAATCTACTTCAAAAGTTCACAGCCATTGTAAGCCCAATGGAGCAGTTCTACCCTGAAACACATGAGATCACCATAAGTGGAACTGCGTCAATGGCAACTAGTTGGGTTGCTTTTTTTCTTTTTTTTTTTACACAGCGCTAAAGTAAATATCTATGTGTCAAGCACTGAACTAGGCAGGATGAAGAACTAGTAAAGTATGTTTCGTAGGTATAGAAACAGTCTTTTATCTGGAGCTTGCTGTCACCTGTCCTATACGCCTTGGACCACTCCATCAACCAGGTGTTAGGACTTGGAGTCACAGGTGTGTTTAAAAATATCTGCATAAATTGAATTGCAAAGGAACAGTGCATTTGAATAAAGCATGAGTCAAAAGCCAGAGCAAGAGATAGCTCAACTTGTGCTCAATAAGTGTTTTTGAATGAATGTCTTTTTTTCATGCGTCTTCAGGCTAGTGACAATCTCTAAGGGGTCTGTGTAAACTTCCCATGGAAGGCATTTGGGGTGAGGATTGCAGAGTTAAGGAACTATTCCAATAGATGTGACTCTTAAATCAACATGCCTAACGAGAATGGCATACCCTTGTGTGTGTGGAGGAGGGTAGTGACAAATGAGCGAAGAGGTTAGGTTGGCTCTGATTAGGTCAAGAGTTTCAATTTGATGTGACTTGTTTTCAGAAGGCATTGTAGCACGGAATAATCAAGATGAAAGTCTTTCTACAGTGTCAGACCTTTTTAACTCCAGTGTCTGCATAAGGAATTTAGAGTAGGGATGATATAGAGAACTATTATGAAGAGTTGCAGGTATTTATCAGCGGCCAGGCTTTTATACATTCCACTTCAGAAATCGTGATACAAGTGTTTGAAGACACGCACCTGTGTTATATTATGCCTCTTTGGAGAAATTCTGGAAACTTCCATCAAAAGCCTTATAATAGAGAGCTGCTACTGAGTCTCTATGTGAATGCTGATAATAGCTAATACGATAATCTAACATTTTTTCCTTATTCAACAAATATTCTGTGATTACCCATAATGTGCCAAACCCTATTCTGAATACTGGAAACTCAGCCGTGAATAAGCGAGACACAAACTCTGACTTCACGAACTGTCTAGAGCAACATTGTTCAATAGAACTTCCGGGGATGATAGAGACGTTCTATAATCTGCCCTGCCCAATGAAATAACCTCTAGGAATGTACAGCTATTGCACACTTGAAGTGTGGCTATTGTGACTGAGGAGTTGAATTTAAAATCCCAATCCCATTCAAAACCCCAGACTCCTCAGGATGGCTAATATAAGCCTCGTTTCTCATACCTCGCCCCTTGTATTGTCAATGCTTGTCCTAGCTTCACCATAATATTTGTGGGTTCCTGGAAAGCTTGCCTTTATTTCTCTTCCGAGTATTCACTCATGATTTTCTTTTGCTGAAGATGAACCAATGCCCAGCAACCCCTCTCTCCTTAGACCTCCTTATCTGACTACATCTGTTCCAAGTAGAAGCCTTCCCCACATCCCTCTGTCTGCTTCCATGAAACTCTGTGCATATCTTTATCACAACACTTGTTGTTATTGTTGTTACCTGCTGTTGAGTTGGCCCCAGCGCATGGTGACCTCACATGTGTCAGAATAGAACTGCACTCTGTAGGGTTTTCAGTGGTTGATTTTTTGGAAGTAGATCACTAGGCCTTTCTTCTGAGGTGCTTCTGGGTTGACTCGAACCACCAACCCTTCATTTTTATACTTGAAAGGCAGTGGTGTTCAAGGACACAAGGACTTAGTAATAAGCAATTCATTTTCTCATTTTATAACTAATCAAAGGCATATATAATTGCCAATCACAATGTTAATATAATTCTGGCCAAAAGGCATAGAAACTTAATATTTTAATAGCCTTGATTGTCTCATCAGGCATTAGTGAGTGTTTTCAATGAGTATTTTTGAATTACTGATTATAGCTCAGGACTTCATTGCTGCTCCCAGGAAGCCTTAGCTAATCTAAAGCAAAAAAGATCATAATCTAAATTTGCATTTATTCTAAACTTGTGTTCTTAGAGTTTATAGTCCTAGATAAGTTCAGAAGAAACATTTCCAAAGTAAGCGGCACCAAGGAAGGCCTTCTTGAGTAAATCAATCACCTGGGCAACAGGCACCTGAGTAGCTTTTTCTTTGTTCATTGTAGACCGAATGGAGCTCTTTGTTAGAAGTTTGTCAAGATGCACACTCAGATGGCCCTTGAAAAGTTGGAAAGTCGATGTTGTTCCCTATTACTTCTACTGTAAAATGTAGCATTTGAATTATAGGGTCTGAAGATAGGGAGGGCTGTGAGAGTGTACTATAATACAACTCCCCCCTGTTGCCACAATGCCATCTCCATTACTGCACACAGACAAGAAGAGCTCTTATTTCAAAAGATTTCCTGGGCAGGAAATTGAATCCTTTGCTACCCTCCCCACGGAAAAATGGTCCTTCCTGTCCAACCTAAACCAACACTTTCTGCTGGAGATTTTTAAGCCCATTAACTTTCATTCTGTCCTTTGGAGAGACGGGAGACAGCTCACCATCTTCTTAATAATAACTCTTTAGATTGCTGAGAATCTTATAAGCTACTCGATACTAAGAAGACAGGTTTGGGCCATGCGCAGGTATTTCTGACTTTGTGACTCTCTTCCTGTTGATACCTCAATTAACTTCTATTGTTAGCTTTCCCTGTCTGTAAAAGGTGGACACTGGGGCTTTTCACTTACTTTTCTTTTGAAGATTTTTGAGAAAATCTTTGTATCTGAGGACCTGCTAATACATTAACAACCCACAGCTTCCATCAGTGAGTGCTTTGAAAGTTAGCAAAACCTTTTGGTTTTCAAAATGCATTTCTGGTTGATGACAGCTCCTAGTTATCTAGTGCTGCCATAACAGAAATAGCATAAATGGGTAGTTTAACAAACAGAAATTTATTTTCTCATGGTTTAGGAGGCTAGAATTCTGAATCCTGGGTGTCAGCTCTAGAGGAAGCCTTTTTCACTTGGTTGGCTCTGGAGGAAGGTCCTTGTCTCTTTGAGCTTCTGCTCCTGGGAGATGCCCCATCTTTGCTCTACATCTGTTTAATCTCTTTTATACCTCAAAAGAAATTGGCTCAAGATACACCCTATGCTAATCTTGTCTCATTAACATAACAAAGACAATCCATTCCCAAATGGTGTTATAAACACCGGATTCACAACGCATTTTTTTTTGTGGGACATGATTCAGTCCATAACAACAGCCAGGCATCTTGCAAATCTTCAGCTTAACAATTATTTGGATTCCTATTGATGGAAACCTAAGAAAACTTCTTCAAGTCCAGTAAGAAGACTGTATATTGATAGAGAATAGAGAAGAAAAACTATAAGGGTTTCTATTTACTGTCAGAGCTCTGGGAGGAAAGGTGATTCTCTCTTATTAAGCTGATACGTTCTCAGTCAGTGGAGTTAAGATGGTGGTTTCCTTTTTGATCTAGCTGCTCTGAAGCTGACAACTGAGGTTTTTTTTTTTTTTGGTGCTTTAAACGAAAGTTTACAGCTCAAGTTAGTTTCTCATACAAAAATTTATACACACATTGTTATGTGGCCCTAGTTGCTTTCTTTATAATGTGACAGCACACTCATCCTTTCCACCCCAGATTTCCCGTGTCCATTCAACCAGTTCCTATCCCTTTCTGCCGTCTCATCTTGCCTCCTGACAGGGACTGCTCATTTAGTCTCACGTATCTACTTGAACTAAGAAACACACTCTTCACTAGCATCATTTTATGTCTAATAGTCTAGTCTAGTCTTTGTCTGAAGAGTTGGCTTCAGGAATGGTTTTAGTTCTGGGTTAACAGAAAGTCTGGGGCCATGTATTCTGGGGTTCCACCAGTCTCAGACCATTAACTATGGTCTTTTTACTAGAATTTGAGTTTTGCCCCCTACTTTTCTCCTGCTCCGACAGGGACTCTCTGTTCTGTTCCTTGTCAAGGTGGTCATTGGTGGCTGCTGGGCACTATCTAGTTCTTCTGGTCTCAGGCTGATGGAGTCTCTGATTTATGTGGTCCTTTTTGTCTCTTGGACTAATATTTTCATCGTGTCTTTGGTGTTCTTCATTCTCCTTTGCACTAAGTGGGTTGGGACCAACTGATGCATTTTAGATGGCTGCTTGCTAGCTTTTAAGAGTCCAGTTGTGCTGACTTTCCCTGTATTGTGTGTTGTCCTTCCCTTTATCTAAGATAATTCTTGTCTACTATCAAGTTAATGAGAGAAGTGAATTTTAATTGCTATAGTTTTCCCGAGTTAGAATAACCTAATGTGGTTTCACTACTTCCATCTCCTTTTATTTTTTTTAATCTCTTGCCTGGTGTCTCACATTTTTGAAGTGAATCCTACTGGTGATGTTATCAGAATGTTCCCACAATGTAGCTTGTAAATAGTTGAAGTATAAGTAAATAAGACTCCATTTCCTCTTAGCTGAACTTCATTTGTTTATTTCTGAAGACACATGAAGCTTGCTTACTTTATTATTTTGTGCTAATACTAAGTACAGGAAAACTTCTTCCCTCTTCAATCTGACTGTTTCATGTTGTGTCTTCAAATCATACCTCCATATTGCCACTACTGTTTCAGCTTTGCCATTGTATTTTTATGGTTTAGACATTTTCTTAACTTATCTTAACCTTCTGTGAAAATTCTGTGAATGAGCCAAGGAATCTTGTGACAAACGAAAACTCTTAAAATGAAATGAATAAATATAACAACGCTTGATTTTATAATAGCACACAGAAAAGAAATACAAGAGACATAGCTTTTCAAAGCCAGATGGAATTTATACTCCTTTTCTGAGATAAGAATACCTGGTCCGAGACATTTTAAATGTTAATTCTATTTTGGTAGTAGTGGTCTTGCACAGAGTTAATGGAATACATTTAGAGTTTATAGTGAGGAAACTATAGCTCAAAATTATACTATTTTCACGGCAGTGCCAGTATTACTATACGGTCTTCTGGCTTCCAGTCCAGATATTGGGCCATGTTAAGATTGCTTAGGTGAATTTTGGTATACACTTAGAGAGCATGAAACATGTGCCAACCACTATGTTAATATTTTACATTAATTTATTATTATTTAATTCTTATAGCAACCCCATAAAGTAGGCATCATTATTATAGTCAACACCTCCACTTTATAAAGAGACTAAGGCTCAGAGATTAAGTAAATTGTCCAAGGTCACATTTCTTGCAAGTAGCAGACTTGGATTTGAAACTAGGTAGTATGTGTCCAGAACCTTGGTGACACAGTGGTAAAGAGCTTGGCTGCTAACCAAAAGGTCAGCAGTGCAAATCTACCAGCTGTTCCCTGGAAACCCTATGGGGCAGCTCTACTCTGTCCTATAGGGTCACTATGAGTTGGGATTGATTCGATGGCAACAGGTTTTTTTTTTGGTATAGTATGTATCTAGAGCCTGTGAATTAAACCATTTTATTAAACATAGGGTATGGGATGCCAACAATTGTTGAGGAAGCTGGAGGGTAGTTTGGGACTATGTAGTGAAGGGTGTCATACGCTGATCTAAGACAGTTAGATTTTGCTCTTTGGCAATGGGCATTCATCAGCCCTAATTGAGATTCAGCAAACTAGTTCCTCATTAGCAATGGTCACTGGAGAAGGGGAAGAAGCAGAGACTAGACAGACCTAGGGTTTGAGGAACTAACTGGCTGTGAAGGCTGCATCTTAACTGGGAGCCAATAGTTCAATATGCTGTATTCAAAGGGAGGACATGATACTTCCTGTCATGGTGTGAGTTAGTTCAGGAACTGAGCAGGGCTGAGCTTGCAGGTTTTAAGGATCAGCATCTATAATTGAAAGGTGCTATTTCAGGCAGACCAGAACTGGTGGTTCTGAAACAAATAAGTGGTTTCATTAGGTTTGTGTTTTAAAAGTAAATATAAGATGGTTTAAAAATGGCATCGGGGCACTGTTTGACCTCCTCTAACTTCACAAGGGGGAAGGAGAATCAAGATCAACAGCCCAAGGCTGATCCCTATGACGTGGAGGTCAGACTTGCCTCCTCTCTTCACCATCTTTACCAATTCTAACACCAACTGTCCCTCCCACAGCACTCTCTATTTCTCTGCTGGGTTCCATAACTCATTGCAATGAACACACAGAACTTGCAGACCATACTTATGATTATGCGGTTTATTAGGAAAGTAACAGGTCACAATTCAGGCTCAGGAACACTCAAGAATACAGTTCTTCTATCAAGCCAGCCTCTTCCCAGCTATGTTCACAGGCACAATTCTCCCTGGCCCTAGGCCTCTGCCCAAAGACACTCAGCTTTCAATCTCCATGAGCCAGAAAACCCACCATTTTGTCTCCTGCTACCGAGTCTCTGCTTCCAAGTCTCTCCTGCCACCACTTCTCAACGTCTTCAGGGTTAAGCTCCCTTTCTGTCTCCTGAGTCCAGAAGCTTCTCAGCACAGGGTTCCTGGGTCCAAATGACGTGCTGGCTCCTGGCTGTTCTTCCTTGGTGGTGGTGCGATTCTCTCTTACCCACCTCTGGAGTGGGTCATTTCAAGCTTAGCAGGATGACAAAACTGACCAATCCCTTTGGCGGGCCACAATTACTTTAACACACAGTCTTGCCCAATCACTCAGGTGGGAGTTAAAAGACCATGGCTAGAAAGGCCACACAAAAGTGATTCATCATACTGCAATGGTCAATCAATTTTTCACAAGGATTCTAAGACAATTCAATGGGGGAAAGAACAGTCTTTTCAACAAATGGTGTTATGAAAACTGGGTTTGCACATGCCAAAGAAGGAATTTGAAATTCTACCTCACACTGTATGCAAAAATGAACTCAAAACTGATCATGAATCTAAATGTGAAAGCTACCTCTATAAAACTTACAAAAAAAAAAATACATAGGAGTACATATGTGTGACCTTGGGCTAGGCAATAATTTCTTACATATCATACTTAACACATAAGCAATAAAAGAAAAAGTAAAAATTGGATTTCACAAAAATTACAAACTTTTTTTTCTGCAAATGATGCCAAGAAAAAAAAACCCTCAGGATGGGAGACAAATTTTACAAATCATATATCTGATAAGGGATTCGTATGTAGAATATGCAAAGAACTCTTATGACTCAATATTAAAAAGACAAGTAACCCACTTTAAAAGTGGGCAAAGGCCTTGGAGCAACAGAGGAAGATGAAGAGCCAGGAATAGGAGGAGGATATGGAATGTGTAGATAACCACCTCCATGAACAACTGCTTCCTTGGCCATGAGACCAGAAGAAGTGGTGCCTGGCTATCATTACTGAACATTTGATCAAAGGTTCTATATAAGAATCCTAATCAAGAAGTGGAAAATGCAGAACAGAATTTCAAATTCTCATGGACTTCAGACTTTCTGGAGCCATGATGTTTGGATGAAACCCTAAAAGCTATTGTCTTGAAATAATCTTTAAACCTTATACCAAATATATCCCCCAAAATCTTCAAACCAAAAACGGTTTAGCACAGATAGTAAAAAATGTCTGTCTTGAGCATTATGCTCTTTTAAGATCTATCAGTATGGAATGAAGCTGATAATAGCAACTGGAAAGATTAGATAAGAACCTTAGGGAACAGTGTATTTATGTTAACGGGGGAAGAACAACTCAGAAAATGAGGGTGAGAATGGTTGAACAACTTGAAGAATGTAATCAGTGTCACTAAATGTACATGTAGCAACTGTTGAATTGGTATATGTTTTGCTCTGTATATTCTCAACAACAACAAAAAAATAAATAACATTTTTTAAAAAGTCACAAAAGGGGAAAAAAATGGGCAAAGGAGTTCAAAAGACAGTTTTACAAAGAAGGTACACAAATGACCAGTAAGCACATGAAAAGATGTTCAACATTATTATTAGCCATCAGAGAAACACAAATCAAAACAAGGTGATACCACTTCCCACCCACTTGGCTGACTACAATAAAAAAGACAGACAATAACAAGTGTTGATGCGGACCTGGAGAATTCCTTATATACTTTGAAAAACAGTCTGGCAGTTTCCCAAACAATTAAACATAGATTTACCATATGACCCAGCAATTCCACTCCTAGGTTTATAAAAAAAAAAAAAAGGTTTATACCCAGGAGAAATTAAAACATATGTCTACACAAAAACTTGTACATAGATGTTAATAGCAGTGTTATTTATAATAGCCAAAAAGTAGGAACAATCCAATGCCCATCAATGGGTGAATGAATAAATAAAGTGTAGAATATCCAAACTATAGAATATTATTCATCAGTAAAAAGGAATGAAACACAGATAAATGCTAAAACAGAAATGAACTTTGTAACATTATGTTATGTAAAAGCAACCAGTCACAAAGGAATACATATGGTGGTGAAGGATGAGTTAAATGGAAGATTCAAAGAGTAAAATAAATAGAAAGCAATTGGAAGTGAAAGATAAGGGTGCAGGAAAAGTCAAGGATGAGCTCGATTTTCTAGATTCAGTTACTGATCACATCCCTCTGCTCTAGCTTGTGTTGATGGAAGCCTTTGGATTAACACTTTTCAAGTCTCTTTCATTTAATGCAAATTCTGTTCTACTGGATTTAACAATTCACCCAAAAAACAACAAAACAAAAAACAAGATAGGAGATTATTAGGAGAAACAAGCCTAAGTAGAGGTTGACATTAAAAAATGACAGGTGACCTGTTCCGCAGGAATACCAAAAACGGTCAACTCCTGGGCAATCTCTGTCTTCCACATCATCACCAGAAGCAAACCATAGTACTTGTTATAATAGTTTGAATTTCATTCACATATTTTTTTTCTTTACACTTTTTTTTTTTTTTTTTTACAGTAGATGCCTGTGGGAAAGTGTTCTGGACATGGAATTTGGAGTTCCTGAGAAGCCCAAGAAATGAACAATTTTGAATTTCCTAATTGTCAGACTATAGACTGTTCCTCTGAGAAGTAGAAGCCCACTGAGTTTATAAAGTAACCTGTTGACATAAACAATAGCTGGATGGATGTAAGTGATTTTGCAAGTTTGAGTTCAATGTTTTTTACTGGAACTATCTATCATTCCTGTGCCATTCATTTGAAGCCTTTGCTAACCTTTCTCCTTGATCTACACAAGTAACGAAACATCCTTTTAGAATTTGACCTCCTTCATTACTATTTTGAAGTAATAAATATTTTCACTAATTATGTCTTTCAAAGTATGCTCACTGAGGAAAAACTTCTTATCAAGTGAATGACAAGATTAAGAAGGAAAAATCATAACAGAGTAATGGTTACTCCGCCATGACATTGTCAGTACCTCAATTTGCACATGCCATCTTCCAACCAAAACAGAAGGAAAGGTTAATGAGTATGGGATATTCTCATTATCCACAACTGAATGTCAGGCCCTCCCCCTAAATGTTTCAAGGGTCAAGACCTCAGATTTGAAGTTATTTCCGCTAGCAAGAAAAGTCTTTGACAAATATGTTTTTGTTCATATTCCCTAATTTTTCTCAGGAATATTTAAAAAATAATAATAAAAGTGCTTAGAACAGAGAACTCATTAAGTGATCAAGAATATCTTTTAAACAACCAAAATAGAAATTATAGTTACTTGGGATTTAGAACAATCAAATGATACTGCAGATTAAATGGAAGTCCAAATTCATTTGTGAGTTATTTGTATTCTTGTACTAGTGATGTTCACAACTTTCTGTTGCCAGCTCAGTGTGCCACAGCTAATTCCAAGAGTACAGCTATTAAGGTTCCCACCACCTGTCAGACAAAGCAGAATTTTCAAAGTAAGTATCTTTGTCTTTGCCACTACTGTCTTTACATGTCTAGCGAGACCCATTAGTTGTGGGGCCTGGAAGTGTCTATGGGATTGTCATTGCTAAATGGCAAGGACTCATGGACAGTAATACAATGGACATAGAAGGTTAATGGTAACTGATATGAGCCACAATCCACTAGTCTATGGCAGTCTGCCTAGGCAAGGCAGTCTTCCATTAGAATCATACAGCCTATAGTTTTAGGCCTTAGAACACAAAAGGTTGATCCGATCCTCTTTTCTAGACAATAAAAGTTGATTGTCTTTAATGGGAATCAGTCATTTCAAATACTACCAAACCAAAAAAACCAAATCCATTGCAGCCGATTCAATTCTGACTCATAGTGTCCCTACAGGACAAAGTAGAACTGCTCTATATGGTTTTCAAGGAGCGACTGGTGGATTGGAACTGCTGACCTCTTTGGTCAGCAGCCAAACTTAACCACTGCACCACCAGGGCTCCACTCAAACGCTGCATACCAGTTAATATATTGTTTTTAGGGAGCCCATATCCGCCACACACAAGAAACCTGTCCCCTTCTACACTACAGCAGTGTCACCCCTACCCACAAGTAGTTTAATCTCCAACAAGATGCACTCTTACACCTGAGAAAACTTTCTTCATAGAAACAATAGTATTCAGAATTTGTTTTGTTTCATTATTAGGCTAATAAAATCCATTAAATCTGTAATATATTTGAAGTACCACATAACTAATAGTCTTAAGAAATTTCGCTACTGGAGCATATGACATTTCTATGGGAAAGTGTGCTCAGAACTCCAACCTGGGATTTAAAATATACTTGTCCCCTTGTTATATCACTGAAATGCGGGTAGGACTCCCTCTGGCATCAAAGCCTCTGCCTCCCACTAGCAGAGAATTCCTCCGATTCAAGGCACTGGAGATGTCTCTGATGACGAGCAGAGGTTCAGAGAGGCAAAACCTGGAGAAGGATACAATGAAAACTGGATATATTGGTTCTTGGAGATATGAAGCCTAGGACATGAGGAGCAACATCAGGGCCTCTTGGTCACCAGTATTACTCTTTCCTTAAATACCAAACCAGTTGCCATCCACCCACCAGATGTAGGGCCACCCCACGTGTCAAAGTAGAACTTTGTTCCATACAGTTTTCAATGGCTGATGTTTTGCCAGGCCTTTCTTTTGAGGTACATTTAAGTGGACTTGAACCTCCAACCTTTCATACACTTGCATACCCAAAGACTTCCATTCCTTAAATGCTAGTCCTGATTTTTCTGTACTTGGCCTTCTGCTCATATCATCCAGACTCCCTCAGGGATTGTGCCAGCTGAAGGGTACTTTATATCAGGGGCTCTCAAAGTGAGCCACCTGACTCAAAATTACCTTGGGTCCTTGTTAAAAGTATAGATCACTGGATCCAACTATTGAATCTGAATCTGATGGTGGTGGTGGTGGAGATCCAGGATTTAACTTTTTAAAATTTTTAATGAGCTCCCAAGGTAGTTGTAATGAATACTGAAATTTGCGAACCACTTTGTTAGAAGTAGTAAAAGGAGAGAAGGTGCCTTGATGGACTGTGTCAAGTGACAGAGATTGGCAATGGCAATGATGGATACTGATTGCTCTTATCACACTGCTCTTCAATTGTGTTTATCTGTCTCCCTCACTTGGGTATAAGTTCTTTGAAGGCAAGAACTGAGCCATGTTTACCTTTATATTTCATTCATCTATACCACACTGGAACCCTGGTGGTGCAGTGGTTAAGAGCTTGTCTGCTAACCAAAAAGTCGACAGTTCAAATCTACCAGTGGCTCCTTGCAAACCCTATGGGACAGTTCTAGTCTGTCCTGTGGGGTCACTATGAGTCAGAATCAACTTGATGGCAGTGGGTTTGGTTTTTGGTTTTTAGTACCATACTTACTATGAAGAGATATTCGATAAATATTTCTTGGATAAATGAATGAAAAAATGACATCAACAAATACATCTTGAGATAAGATAATTCTGATTGTTACATTTAAGGAAAGAATAGGCTTCAGATGGAAAGTTTTCTTTAAAGATATTCATTGCAATTTCTGATATTTTCAAATATTTCTATATTTTTAAATTTTATTTTCTTAAAGCTGCTTATTGGTATGCCATAGACCTTTAATTCTTCTCTGCTATCTTTAATGATTTTCTTTAAAGTAATTAAAAAGTAAAATCATTTAAAAAGTGAAAACTAGGTTATATTTTCTACTTGCAGAAAAGTGTCATTGTTGGGTGCTGTCAAGTCAATTCCAACTCATAGTGTCCCCATGTGACAGAGTAGAATTGCTCCACAGGGTTTTCTAGACTGTGATCTTTACGGGAGCAGATTGCCATGTCTTTCTCCTGCAGAGACGTCAGATGGGTTTGAACCATCAGGTTTTAGGTAACAGCCAAGTACTTAACTATTGTGCCACCAGGGCTTCTGTGGATAAGTGAAAAGGTAAACGTAGTGTTTCCTATAGCTCATATAAAAGAAGAATGAATGAAATAAGCAACATCTTGAAAATCAGTGATTCTCAGTTCAGAGTCTGTCTCTAAATTTTGCGTAACCTTTGTCCTGGCACTTATGTTCTCCGTGTTTTATTTTGTTTTTCTGGAAAATGAAAATGATCACAGTGATTTAGCTCATGATTTTTCTTTTTTTTTTTAAGCTTAAACAAGTGGTTTACAGTACCCTGAGATTCAGGACAATAAGGTACTAAAACATTGTAATATTGTACCTTCATTTTCAAAACTCTTGTTTTATTTTAAAGTTATTTTAGCCAATTTAAGTTTTAACCCATTCAGAATCCATGTCTTATAGCATTTTTTATATCAGTTTTCTCACTTAAATAAATTCGGCCTTTTGAAGTATACTGCTTTATCTGAGTTTCTCTGAGCATATCTCACTTCTCTTCTTCTTTTTTCATTTAATTAAGAAAAACATATTTGCTGCCTGAAAGTCTTTCATTCCACCCAAAACAATAATCACATTGGGCTGATTGGTTTGTGGCAGTGATGGTCATTGTCATTGACTTCCCCTCCTCCTACCTCTTCTTCCAAAGTGATTCATTTAAAGGATATTTTTAGCCTTTCTTTAAAAAATAAAAAATGTAATAACCATACCCAGGCTGTTATCAAGACAAAATGGATTTTTGATGGACAAGGAACCATAATGATATTCTCTGAGATCTTAGGTATTTTTTTATTGCTGGTGTTCTTTCAAGTTGTGTTTTACTTAGTTATTTTTCCTCCTTCCAAAGCATATGTTTTGGATTCCTTTGAGTGTATGCCATTATAAAACCAAAAAAACCAATCCCAGTGCTGTGGAGTTGATTCCGACTCATAGTGACCCTATAGGACACAGTAGAACTGCCCCATAGAGTTTCCAAGGAGTGCCTGGCAGATTCAAACTGCTGACCCTTTGGTTAGGAGCCGTTAACACTTAACCACTACACCACCAGGGTTTCCATGCCATTATATTATAAGGCCTTCCAAAATATGTTGATGAAACTAGGGCGTAGCCAATCTACAACAAAAGAATCCCCTGGCTTTAACTAACGGATGGTTTCCTATCACCACGATAAACAGAGTGCCCTCCCCAAATGGAAGAGAGTGACTTCAACAACATAAAGCACACAGGGAATTTACACTCTCAATTGTTGGTTTTTATAAGTGTCTTACCAAAAATATTTTTGAATTTGCTTTGATCCTGATCACATCAGGAGTAGTTAATTTGTATCACAAAAATAAGACTTGAAATGTATATTTCTAAATAATTCATGTTGCTTCATCCACATGACTCCCTTTTTTCTTCTCTCCTCTAACACAGCAGCTGTAAGATATAATTTCTTGTCCCATAATTCCTCAAGTGATCACTGTAAAACTCCTGTCAATTCTCTTCCTACCACAAGTGAATATTTATAGATAATTTATAAATTGCTGAAAACTGAAATTTATAATGGAGAACCTGTCAGGGCCTGAAATGTTTCTGCACTGGGAGGCGTCAATAGAGCAGAAAGACAGGCATTGCCGGATAGAGCGTCTCCTTTCAGATGGGCTCCCACAAAAAGGAAAATAACATGTAGCCTTCTTAGAAGTGGGCTGAAATCACTGAAATAATCATGGACTTCTCAAGAACCTACTGTGTGCTTGTCTGGAGAGCCCTTACACATAAATGGATCTGAAAAGGCATTATGACAGCTTCCCTGTCAAGAGGATGGTTTCTCCTTAAAGTCCCCAGAGCCTGAAGTTTTATTCTGCTGTATGGCTAAACTTGATGGAGTGGTTTCTGTCAGTCTCATGCAATTAAAAGTTTCAGAATGTCTCAGCAACATGCCTATGTTGTGGATGTCTGGGTTTTATGTGGTTGGAGAAGATAATATCTCAAGTTTCAAAGATCCCTTATACTATGAGGACAAGAAAAGCATAGAAATGTTAAATCCATAGATAATTGCAAAACTTCCTGATGTCCAATAGTTTTGCTCTTCTAACTAAATGGGTTCGGTGGAAACAGAAATGGATTGATTTGGGTTTCTCTGCCTCCCTCCCCCTGGTTTGGCCTACACTCAGTTGCGGCTGATAATAGCAGAGCTTTGCCCCAAAGTCAGGCAGCAGTAGTAAGAAGGAATAGAAAAGGGACCACAAAATTTACAAATGAAATTGAAAATCTCTGGATAAATTGAATTGGGGAAAAATAAATTTCAAATGTTTTGCTAATCAAAAGAAAAAAGTCCTTATACCCTATTCTTTGAAGGACTGTTATTGAAACATTGTGGAAATAAGTAAGTACAAGACAAAGCCTCAGAAATACGTGAGGCTGGTTTCATGGGCCAGAAGAAGCCTGCTGTGCGGCTTATAGCCACCATTTCCTCAGCAAGTGCTATGTGCTGTACACTCTTACAAAAGACTGCTGTAAGAGTTTTATTTGTATTTCTTGCATCCTCACCACAGCTGTATAAATTATTGACTAGTTTTAATTCTATTTAAGGGTTTTAATCCTGTTTGAGGAAATGGGGGTATAGAAAGAAATACCCTCACAACAACCTTATAAACTGTTGACTATTATTATCCCTATTTTACAGTTAAGGAAACTGAGATACAGAGAGATTGAGCAATTAGCCCACAATCACACAGTTACTAAGCGAAAGAGCTGAGACTTGAATTTAGGCAGTTCTGGTGCCAAAGGCCACCGATTTAGCCACTTGCTAAGTTAGAAAGATGTTAGTAAGATGTTCAGTCTCTCAAAACTTCTGACAATCATCAGTCTATACTTAATAATTGACATTTATTAGGTATTCTAAATCTTGTATGATAGAGTAAGTTGAGTACTAATTGGGAGAGTGAATGGATGATGCAGGCTTAATGCTGTTATAAAGCCACATGTGGGCAAATATAAGGTCAAATTGGATCAAATTAAATACTTATAAGGAAAATCACAGTGATATGGAAGGGATTACTGGGAAAAGCTTCAATGAGCTTGATTTAATAAGTAATATCTAGTGTGTTAAGCAGAATAATGGCCCTCCAAAAGATATCTGTGTCCTCTTCCACAGAGACTGTGAACTCATTACTTATAAAACAAGAGGGGTTTTGCAGATACGATGAAAATTATGGACTTGGAGATGGGGAGATTATCCTGGATTTCCTGGATCGGCTCAATCTTACCATATGAGTATTTAATAGCAAAGAACTTTTCCCTGCTATGATCAGAGGGAGATGTGACAACTAAAGAAGGATCAGAGAGAAATTCAATGTAGTAGCTTTGAAGATGGAGGGAGGGGCCATAAACCAATAATCCTAGCAGTCTTGATAAACTGGGAAAGAGAAGGAAACAGATTCTCCTCTAAAGTTCCCAGGAAGGAAAGCAGCCCTTGTGTTGATTTTAGCCTAGTGAGACCTGTTGGACAGCTGACGTATATAAAAAAAAATTAGAACAATAAAACAATAAATTCGCATTGTTGAAGCCATTAACTTTGTGGTAATTTGTTACAGCAGCAATAGAAAACTAATACTCCTAGTTCCATTTGTTTGATAGTTCGTAGTTTCCAAGAGACTGTCACAGACACTATTTTTTGTTGTGCCAGTGCAATCTTAAATGTTAGATTAGGTAAACGAGGAAACAGTAGCTCAGAGTGGTTGAGTGACTGTCCCAAGTTTTCTTGGTATCGGATGGCAGAGCCAGGCTTCAAACCCAGGACTTACTCTGTACTTGCAGTAAAGTATATGTGCACAGTAATGCTGAACTGGTAGAATAGTCTGAAGTGTCAGCAAATCCCTTTATTGGATGCTCTACACTACTTCATTGATGCTTTTGAATGCTGATGTAACAGTATACCATAGAGGCTGCAGAGAAATGAGTTTAAGACAGTCCATAGGCCCTTGGTCTGTCTAGATTTTATAGCTATAAATGAAAAACTGGTTATCCTTACAGTATCAGCTCACAGCATCAACATCAACCTCAAAGATTCCTGATTTTTATAAACAATAAAGTCATTTATACTCTAATGAAAAATTGTTTTCTTCAAGATTCATCATGTCAAAATTCACAAGTCTTAATATTAGGTAACAAACCAGTTTGGTAAGTGTCCCTGTGATTTGAGTAAGCTGAGAAATTAGAGTAACTTGCTTTGTGACCTACTCTTACACTGTGAACCTTCTAGTAAATTCATGGTACATTTAGAATTTAAGATGTTCATAAAGATAAAAGAAATGCCTGTTCAATTTAATCTACATCACAGAGACCACAGAGTCCAAGTACGGAGCTACCAAGGCAAGAGTTTCAATAATTTATTATCTGTATTACACAAATGGATAATCAGACGGAAACTGAGGATTTGAATATTGAAAATTATAATTTGCCTGAAGAAATGGAGACTTGGAAGAAAGGATGACTCATGTATTCAATAAACTTCTGCAATTATCAAGGCATCTGATGAAAATGGGTGAGAATGAAAAGTTAATGTGAACTGAATTTCATTGAATCAGAAAGTATTCTTTACAAAAATAAGCTTTACCAAAATCATATTAATTAATATATTCAGTGCTAACTAGATCCATTCACATGCTGTATTTGTTTTAGATGTAATTACTGATGGATGGTTCGGCTCTAATCTGCACAACAGTATAGATTGTGATAAATGATCCCACACTATGCGGCTAATTGGCTGCAACTTGTTTATTTTATTTTATTTTGCCATTTGGGTGCAGGGAATACCTCTCTTCACTAATTCCATTAGAGATTGATGAGCTTTTTATTTATTACCTGTACCCCTCTCTTTTTTTTCTTTCTTTCAATGAACACAAAATATGTATTTAGTTTCTAGTATATGTACCTATTCAAAGAAGAGAAGAGAGGGAATTTCAGGTGAGGTGAACAGCTTGAGCAAATGTAAAGTGAAGTTTAACGAATGTTGAGTATACCAATTTAGCCAAGGCATTCACAGAAATGAATATTGGAGACAAAGTATTGGTGTTGGACATAGAAGAAGAAATGATCAGGCGTTTCAATTGCTGTCTAAAGAACACTTTGAACACAGGTTCTGCTGTGTTCATAGAAATGGTCCTGGTTTATTGAAGGAGATTGCAAAATGTTTGGTCCTCAGCAGAGTTGTTTTCTTCCCTCTGTTCAGTTGATGGTAGATGCTCAACGGTTGTAAACCTCTCACAAGTGTCATCCTGTTTTGGCCTTGCTTCCGAATGTGTATGTTTTTAAGCATTTCAGTGTTTTCCTTGTGGAAGGCAGTTGTCAAGGGTGATTACAAAATGTTCTTTGAAACCTGGTGGGCAGCACATTGAAAGAGGCTGTTTCAGTGGTCTGAACACATGACTGCTTCCTACATTTGGCATCTTCATACCAATAGAACAGGAAGTAGAAAGCGTATCTGTTTAGTCAGGAAACTTGCATCCATTGTTTGTGCTGGCGGCACAGGAGGGCGAGTGGGTATTTACATTGCTGTTCTGATTGCCAGGCACTTTCGGTTCCTCATTAATGGTGTTTGGAGGATTGTGAAAAGAAATATCACAGCACATGGTTATTTTCATAGACTTCCTTGAAAGTAGTATAATTACTACAAATACTGCCTTAATTTCCTACTGAGACAACCAAGACCTAATTTCAGATGGAAGAAAATGCAAGTAAAACAGGACAAAAGACTTTAACCAGCTAATATTTCTATCATATGACATTAGCTAATTTCAAGTAACAGTTTCCATTTAGTTTGGAATTTAAGAATACTCGAAATGAGCTCGTCTTTTCTTCTCACTTCATAATATTCTATTCTACATTTACGTGTGTGTAGATATTCTTTTTGCTCATACTTAAATAATACACAGAAACAATTTAAATGCCCCAGACTTCCTTCCTGGGTACAAAAACTCCTAGAGGATCACATCTTTTCTCCACACCTGCCATATCCCTCATGAATTCATCTGTGGTGCCAAGAGTCTTTAAAACAATTCTGGTGAGAATGGGGCACCAAATGCTTCCTTGCAGTGGAAATTTTTGACATTAATTAGATAAATATTTAATTATGTTAAAAACAGTGTGCCGAAGGCAGGTTTATTTGTTTCTTGGAGAGTCCTTTCTGATTTGTAGAACCATATTTATTTGGACACAACAGATTAGGCATCTGCTATACTGAAGTTTACCTTCAACTCACTGACAATCAGTGAGGTTTTTCGTTTTTTTTGGCCAGGATTCAAAAGCTCCTTTACTTATAAAACCCATTGCCATCAAGTTGATTCTGACTCATGGTGATCCATTGTGTTACAGAGTAGAACTGCCTAATAGGGGTTCCTTGGTTGTAGTTTTCACAAAAGCAGATTGGCAGGCCTTTCCTTCTTGGTCCCACTGAATGGGTTTTAACTGCTAACCTTTAGGTTAGCAAAGGAGTAAAAACTTATAGAGGCCAGGAAATAATGTAGGTCTGAGGAAAGCCACGGTAACACTGTACAGCAATGTGACAACTGTGACAAGCTGAAGAGCACAGCTAGCCCCAAACTGATTGTGTCCATATAAAAATGTGGACCTATAATTGCCTAATATTCAAATTTTTTAAGAGACGCTAGAATGCTGGATTTTGATGTAAAAATTTTCACAATGTAAATTGCACTTTTTTGGCTTCAAAGCATGGCTATGAGGGGGTCTGTGTTTCAGGGTCACCATTAATATCCATTATAAACTGTTATATAAATATAGCAAATATTTCACTTCTTCTAAGATAAAACCAATTAAGTAAGTCTAGGAGCCCTGGGGAAACCCCGGTGGCGTAGTGGTTAAGTTCTACAGCTGCTAACCAAAGGGTCGGTAGTTCGAATCCACCAGGCACTCATTGGGAACTCTATGGGGCAATTCTACTCTGTCCTATAGGGTCACTATGAGTTGGAATCGACTCGAAGGCACTGGTTTTTTTTTTTTTTTTTTTTTTTTTTTAGGAGCTCTGGTGGTACAGTGGTTAAGGGCTCCACTGCTAACCAAAAGGTAGGCAGTTTGAATCCACCAGCTGCTCCTTAGAAACCCTACAGGACAGTTCTGCTCTGTTCCATAGTGTCACTATGAGTTGGAGTTAATTCAATGGCAACAGGTTTTTTTTTAAGTATGTCTAAGATCCACTTAAAAGTACCTGGCGATCTACTTCTAAAAAAAAAAAAATGGGCCAGTGAAAAACTTATGAAAAGCAGTGGAACATTGCCTGATATAGTGCCTAAACATGAGCCCCTCAAGTTGGAAGGCTCTCACAATATAACTGGGAAAGAGCTGCCCCCTCAAAGTAGAGTCAACCTTAATGACATGGATGGAGTCAAGCTTTCAGGACCATCATTTGCTGATGTGGCATGACTCAAAATGAGAAGAAACAGCGGAAATATCCATTAATAATCAGAACATGGAATGTACAAAGTATGAATCTAGGAAAATTGGAAGAATGGTATTGGCCATTTTGAATCAGACAATCATATGGTCTACTATTCTGGGAATGACAGATTGAAGAGGAATGACATTATATCCATGATCAAAAAGAACATTTCAAGATCTATCCTAAAGTACAACGCTGTCAGTAATAGGATAATATCCATACACCTACAAGGATGTCCAGTTAATATGACTATTATTCAAATTTACACACCAACCACTAAGGCCAAAGATGAAAAAATTGAAGATTTTTACCAATTTCTGCAGTCTGAAACTGATCAAGCATGCAATCAAGATGCATTGATAATTATTGGTGATTGGAATGAACAAAGAAGAAAGATCAGTAGTTTGAAAATATGGCCCCAGTGATAGAAATGACATGGGAGACCACATAATAGATTTTGCAAGACCAATGACTTATTCCTTGCAAATACCTTTTTTCAACAACATAAATGGAAACTATAAATGTGGACCTCACTAGTTGAGATATAAAGGAATAAAATCAACTACATCTGTGGAAAGGGGCAAAGGAAAAGCTCAATGTCATCAGTCAGAACAAGGCCAGGGGCTTACTGCAGAACAGACCATCAATTGTTCATACACAAGTTCAAGTTGGAGCTGAAGCAAACTAAAACAAGTCTGCAAGATCCAAAGTATGACGTTTAGTATATATAAACCCCCCCCTGAATTTGAAGACCATCTCAAGAATAGGTTTGTCGCATTGAACACTGATGACTGAGGACCAGATGAGTTGTGGGTTGATATCAAGGACATCATAATGGAGATAGCAAGAAGTCATTAAAAACACAGGAAAGAAAGAAAAAACCAAAATAGATGGCAGAAGAGACTCCGAAAATTGCTGTTGAACATAGAACAGCTAAAGCAGATGGAAGAAAAGAAGTTAAAAGAACTGAGCAGAAGATTTCAAAGCGCACAGCTTGAAAAGACAAAGTAAAATATTATAACAAAATGTGCGAAGACCTGGAGTTAGAACATCAAAAGGGAAGAACGCCCTCAGCATTTCTGAAGCTGGAAGAACTGAAGAGAAAATTCGAACCATGAGTGGCAACATTGAAGGATTCTAGAAGCAAAATTCTGAACAATGCAGGAAGCATTGAAAGAAGATGGAAGGAATATACAGCATCACTGTACCAAAAAGAACTGGCTGATGTTCAGCCATTTCAGGAGGTAGCATATGATCAAGAACCAATGGTACTGAAGGAAGAGATCCAAGCTTCAGTGAAGGCATTGTCAAAAAACAAGGCTTTAGGAATTGACAGAATACCAATTGAGATGTTTCAACAAACTGATGCAATGCTGGAAGCACTCACGCGTCTATGCCAAGGAATTTGGAAGACGGCTATCTGGCCAACTGACTGGAAGAGATGCATATTTATGCCCATTCCAAAGAAAGGTGATCTAATGGAATGCAGAAATTATTGAACAGTGTCATTAAAATCACAGACAAGGAAAATTTTGCTGAAGATAATTCAAAAACAGTTGCAGTAGCACATTGACAGGGAATTGCCAGAAATTTAAGCCAGGTTCAGAACAGGACACGGTACAAGGGATATCCTTGCTGACTGATGTCAGAAGGATCTTGGCTGAAAGGAAAGAATACCAGAAAGATTTTTGTCTGTGTTTTATTGACTGTGCAAAAGCATTTGACTGTGTGGATCATAACAAATTATGAATAACGTTGTGATGGATGGCAATTCCAAAACAATTGTGCTCATGAGGAGCCTGTACATAAACCACGAGGTAGTCATTCAAACAGAAAAAGGGGATACTGTGTGTTTAAAATCTGGAAAGGTGTACATCAGTGTTTCATTCTTTCACCATACCTATTCAATCTGTGTGCTGACCAAATAATCTGAGAAGCTGAACTATATGAAGAAGAATGGGGCATCACGATAGGAGAAAGAGTCATTAACAAGCTGCAATATGTATATGACACAAACTTGCTTGCTGAAAGTGAAGTGGACTTGGAGCCCTTACTGATGAAGATCACAGACTATAGCCTTCAGTATGGATTATACTGATAAAGAAAACAAAAGTTCTTACAACTGGACCATTAAGCATCATCATGATAAACAGAATTTATTACAGTTGTCAAGGATTTCATTTTACGTGAATCGGCAATCAGTGCTCATGGAAGCAGCATTCAAGAAATCAAATGATGTATTGCATTGGGCATATCTGCAAGAGGCCTCTTTAAAGTATTAAAAAATATAGATGTCACTGGAAGAACTAAGGTGCGCCTGACCCAAGTCATGGTATTTTCAGTCATCTCATATGCACAGGAAAGCTAGACAATGAATAAGGAAGACCGAATGCTCCTTAGAAATGAGTATGGCGAGACTTCATCTCATGTACTTTGGACTGGAGGACATCACACTTGGTAAAGTAGAGGGTCTGCCAGAAAGAGGAAGCCCCTCAAAAAGATAAATTGACAAAGTGGCTGCAACAGTGGGCTCAAACAGCAATGATTGTGAGGATGGCACAGGATCAGACAGTGTTTTATTCTATTGTACGTGGGGTCGCTATGAATTGGAACCGACTTGACAGCACCTAACAGGAACGACAAGATCCACTTTGACAGTAGCTGTATGATTTAATACAAAAAGTGTTAGTTACAAATGATTCATATATTTTAAAAATAATTTATCAGTACTTAAAAATTATTGTACCTATATTTCTATCTGTCCATCCACACACATAAACTTATTAGGTTGTGTAGTGTAGTTATTAAGCAGTCTAAGCTCTGAAGTCAAACCGCTGAGGTCCAAATCTTAACAGCCAACTAATAATGATGTGTCCTTGGGAATTTACTTAACTCCTCAGTGCCTCAATTTCTTTATCTGTAAAACCTGGATCATGACAGTTGCTAAAGGAGGACAGAGATTCATTTTGGCCATGCATCTCCAGCAATATTTTTAACCCTTTGGGCATTTTCATGCCTGCTGTTAGGGAACAAAAAAGTGGTCTCATTGAGACCCCACCAAGGTGAGATGGTCAGATGAAAGCAGAAATGATAACAAGAGCCCTTGAACATACACTCTAGTGTAAAGACTTCTTTACAAGGTTTGGGGAAGATGATTTTGTCACAAGTTCTGAGCCACTCATTAGGGTTTTAGTGGGCCCAACATTTTTTTTTTTTTTTTTTAACATTAGGTTGCTTTAAAAATAATTCATACATCTATATAGTTTTCTCAGATGGTGGCTTACAGACTGGTAATACAGGCAGGTCATTCTTTAAATAAATCTGTTATATGACTCTCTGTCTCTGTATTTCTTTTTCTCTCTCCATTATCCATTTGACAAAATGAATTCTTTAAGAGGATTTGGAGAGTGATTGCTATACATAGCAAGCTTTCAGTGCATTCCAAGTATGAATCAATCTGTGAAAAACTGATTTACACACAACTTTACAGGAACATATCTATTGCAAAAAAGTGGTTACAGGACTCGATCCAGCAACCTTTAACAAAAATGGAACTAGTTGCTCATCTAAAAGCAAAATAACGGCTCCTGATCTGCCCCACCCCCATCCTTTCAACACCCCAGCCTTTGTTTAGCCTTTTGAACTGGTATCCAAACTAAGTCAACATTGCAAATAAAATTCCATCATAGTGAATATGCAGCCCAGGTATAGAATTAAACATGCTGGAAGACAGATGGTTCCATTATTGATTGCCTGTCAGTAAAATTAGTTGATGGTTTTCCAAAGCAAAAGGCAAAAATGAAATTCTACATTAGTAAGGGTAATCACTCTGCAAGAACTGCATAACCCTTTTTTTGTTACTGTTTTTGCTGTTTTCTTTTTGGTCCTCAAAGAAAACAAAATTGGAGCCTAAAGCTTTCATCAGCAGGAAATTCTAACAGACCTTCCTGAGAGGCTGCCAAAGTACATTTTAGCCTGCTAACTATAAACCTGTAAATAATACCCTTGTAGCCTGGTAAATACAAAAAAACAAAAATCAAAACACCCTGAACTGCCTTCCCTGAAGTGGACTCTCATTTCCTTCTGCCAGGTCATTCAGGGTCCATTGTACCATTAATTACTCCTGTGCTTCTAGTAGCAAATTTAAGTGTTTAGCTTACTTGCATTGACACATAATTAATACATGGAACTGGATGATAAATTGTACTTTTTCTGTTTTCTCAAAGTTTAGCTGAGGTTCCCAGAGTTGAAGGTAATAGGTGTTAAGTGCCAAAGAGCTCTAAAGAGAGGTGTCAGATCCATCAGCATATGGATTTAAAAAATTAGTAAGAGATAAATTGCTTCTTCGATGCCTCTGTCATTCTGTATGAGCAATAAAAGTTTGAAAATAATTGACCAGATAAATTAAAGAGATTTGGTGCCACCATAGAATTCTTGGGAGAACTAGACTTGTGTCCTCTACGGTGTGTGATGGTTTGTCTCAGAGACTGTGGTGTTTGACCTGGAAAAGTCTAAAGGCAATTTTTAGGTGGAGACTACTGTGAGGGAGAGTGTTATGTTTGGGAGTCCCCAAGACCATCCTTATTTCTGACACAGCCTGCAAGTTTGGGGTCTCCAAGACCACCCTCAGGTTTGATAATTCTCTAGAAGGACTCACAAAACTATGATATGAACTATGCTATTCTCACAGTTATAGTTTATTAAA
The DNA here is from genome assembly GCF_024166365.1 of Elephas maximus indicus. Lineage (NCBI taxonomy): Eukaryota > Metazoa > Chordata > Mammalia > Proboscidea > Elephantidae > Elephas > Elephas maximus. The sequence goes on along the minus strand of NC_064833.1, from coordinate 51,581,941 downwards.
GTGAAAGAATACAGATTAAACCTAGCCGAGGGAAGAAGCACATGGGGTAGGGTCCAGGAGAATTCCAAGCATGGAGCTTCCACTTGTCCTCTCCCCGTGGAATGTGTGAACAGTGCTTACTTCTTCCAGTAATGATATGTGATAAAACACATTGGGAATTGCCAGCCAGGAAAGCTCACCCAAGTTTTTGGTGTCAAGAGATTTTATTGGGGCTCAATCACATAGACTTGGTTGGCTGCCCATGTGGCTTACCTTAGTTTCCAGCCCCCCCGGAAGTCAAGCTGATACTGAGTGGCCCAAGGCCCCCTGCCACAAATCACATTGTTAGAATAGACTATATGTTGTGGTCCAAAGCTCCCACCATGAATTACATTGTTAGCATAAACTATCTGGCATGGCCCAAGGCCCCCAGGTAAACAAAGGCACCCTTATCAAGCAAGATATTGCAGCTATTTAGGTGTTCCCTCCCAGGAGCCAATGGTGAAGGCCAGAGCTTCTTTTTGAGCAGGGTTAATCCTTTACTACATAGAAAGTGAAGAGAAAGGTTTGAGGGAGAAGACTGCACTTCAGAGTTGCAAAGGGCAAGGATGTGCTTTATCTCCTAAACTCTAAAATGGACAAGTAGCTGGGCTTGAGCCATTCTGAAAGTATACTGCAGGACAGAATTGCCTACCAGAGCAAAATGACCATAGAAGAAAGAGCCTAAGTGGGCTGTGCCTTTAGAGGAATTGCCGAGGAGGTGCCAAAAAGCAAGATGGAGAGGACATTGTTTGGGGCAGATAACGTGGCAGGTTCTGTGGCTGTATAAGGACTCTAAACAACTCACAGAAAGATCTCATCTGCCATCAAAACATGAGGCCTGTCCTTTCATTCTCCTCCTTCCCTATTCTGGAGTAACCAAAAGCAGAGAGCCAGTGGAGTAGGAGGTAGAAAAAGAATCAGGAAGCAATAAATCATACCTTCTTTGTCCTCTGTAGGGGAGAATCTTTACATTGGAAGGTAGTTAAAGTTTTGGTTTAGATCCGATTTGATTTGTTAATAACCCGAAATGAGATTGTTCTATTGTCTAAAATTGGGATCTTCCAGAGATTTTTTTAGAGTGAGGGGACGGACATTAGCTAGACTGAGTTTGAAGGACTTTGATGGGGAGAAAAAGAAAGATTTTTCTGATTAGTATGACTTAGTGTGCTTAGTTACCAATATAGTGGAATGAACTAAAAATAGTCTTTTATTAATTAGGAAATAGTAGGCAGAAGAATGTGCACAATTCTCTGAAGTAAAATATCATGAGCATAATGATAAATAGAAATGCTAAGAATCTTATTCAATATTTAATTGCAAAAGAAGTCACTGCCAAAGCTGAGGCTAACTAGTTTATTACTGTTACTCAACCTGTCCCTTCGTGGGCAGGTTTCAGCAGAGCTTCCAGACTAAGACAGACTAGGAAGAAGGACCTGGCAGTCTAATTCTGAAAAAATTGGCTAGGGAAAACCTTATGAATAGCAGCAGAACATTGTCTTATATAGTGCCAGAAGATGAGCCCTTCATGTTGGAAGGCACTCAAAAGATGACTGGGCAAGAGCTGCCTCCTCAAAGTAGAGTGGACCTTAATACGCGGATGGAGTCAAGTTTCCTGGACCTTTATCTGCTAATGTGGCATAACTCAAAATAAGAAGAAACAGCTGTAAACATCCACTAATAATCAGAATGTGGAAGGTATGAAGTATGAACATAGGAAAATTGGAAGTCTTTAAAAATGAAATGGAATGCATAAACAACAATATCCTATACATTACTGAGCTAAAATGGGCTGGTGGTACTGGCCATTTTGAATCAGACAATCAAATGGTCTACTATGCCAGGAATGACAAATTAAAGAGGAATGGCATTGGATTCAACGTCTAAAAGAACATTTCAAGATCTATCCTGACATACAACACTATCACTGATAGGATAATATCCATACATTTACAAATAATCTGAGAAGCTGTACTATATGATGAAGAATGAGGCATCAGGACTGGAGGAAGATTCATTAACAACCTGTGATATACAGATGACACAAGAGGTCATCAAAAAGACAGGAAAGAAAAAAAAGACCAAAGTGGATGTCAGAAGAGACTCTGAAACTTGCTCTTGAATATCGAGTAGCTAAAGCAAATGGAAAAAATGATGAAGTGAAAGAGCTGAATGGAAGGTTTCAATGGGCAGTTCGAGAAGACAAAGTATTATAATAAAATGTGCAAAGACCTGGAGTTAGTAAACCAAAAGGGAAGAACACGCTTGGCATTTCTTAAGCTGAAGGACATGAAGAAAAAATTCAAGCCTCAAGTTGTAGTAGTGAAGGATTCTACGGGGAAAAATGTTAAAATAACAGAGGAAGCATCAAAAGAAGATGAAAGGGACACACAGAGTCACTATACCAAAAAGAAATAGTTGGCTTTCAACCATTTCAGGAGGTAGCATATGATTAAGAACCAATGGTAGGGAAGGATGAAACCCAAGGATGAAAAACAAAGCTCCATGAATTGACAGAATACCAACTGAGGTGTTTCAGCAAACAAATGCAGTGCTGGAAGCTCTCATTCGTCTATACCATGAAATTTGGGAAACAGCTACCTGGCCAACCATCTAGAAGAGATCCATATTTGTACCCATTCCAAATAAAGGTGATCTAACAGAATGTGGAAATTATTGAACATTACCATTAATATCACAGGCAAGTAAAATTTTGCTGAAGGTCATTCAAAAGTGGTTGCAGCCCTTCGTCCACAAGGAACTGCCAGAAATTCAAGCCAGATTCAGAAGAGGATGTGGAACAAGGGATATCATTGCTGATATCAGATGGATCCTGGCTGAAAGCAGAGAATACCAGAAGAATGTTTACCTATGTTTTATTGACTATGCAAAGGCATTCGACTCTGTGGATCATAACAAACTATGGATAACATTGCGAAGAATGGGAATTCCAGAACACTTAATTGTTCTCACGAGGAACCTGTACTTAGGCCAAGAAGCAGTTGTTCAAACAGAACAAGGGGATATTGCATGGTTTAAAGTTAAGAAAGGTATGCATCAGTGTTGTAACCTTTCACCATGCTTAATCAATCTGTGTGCTGAGCAAATAATCCAAGAAGCTGGACCATATGAAGTAGAACAGGGCATCAGGATTGGAGGAAGACTCATTAACACCCTGTGAAATGCAGATGACACAACCTTGCTTGCTGAAAGTGAAGTGGACTTGAAGCACTTACTGATGAAAATCAAAGATCACAGCCTTCATTATGGATTTCACCTGAAAACAAAGAAAACAAAAATCCTCACAACTGGACCAATAAGAAACATCATGATAAACTGAGAAAATGTTGAAGTTGTCAAGCATTTCATTTTGCTTGGATCCACAATCAGCCCCTATGGAAGCAGCAGTCAAGAAATCAAACGATGCATTGCATTAGGCAAATTTGCTGCAAAAGATCTATTTAAAATGTTATAAAGTAAATATGTCACTTAAAGGACTAAGGTGCACCTGACCCAATCCAAGGTGTTTTCAATTGCCTTATATGCATGAAAAACTGGGCAATGAATAAGGAAGACTGAAGAATTGAGGCATTTGCATTATGGTATTGATGAAGAATATTAAATATACCATGTACTGCCAGAAGAACAAACAAGTTTGTCTTGGAAGAAGTACAGCCAGAATGTTCCTTGGAAGCAAGGATGGTGAGACTTTGTCTCACATACTTCGGACGTGTTATCAGGAGGGATCAGTCCCTGGAGAAGGACATCCATGCTTGGTAAAGCGGAGAATCAGATAAAGAGGAAGACTCTGAGGAAGATGGATTGACACAATGGCTGCAACAATAAGCTCAAGGATAACAACAATTGTGAAGATGGTACAGGACCAGGCAGTGTTGCCTTCTGTTGTACATAAGGTTGCTATGAGTTGGAACAACAACAACAACAACCTGTCACTTAAGCCCCACCTTATAAACATGTAGTCTCCTGCTTTCCCTCATTTTCCGTTTAACCAGTCACTAAATCTCATTTCTTGAAAGTAGCTTTCAAATCAATCCCTTTTCCAACCCCATTCATACTGCCCTTGTTCAAGGCCTCATCATCTGTTACCTGGGTAATTGCAATAGTGTCCTCTGTGGTCTCCCTTCCTCCAGTCAGCTTTCCCCATCGAGTCCATCCTTCACGGTATTACCAGGGTAATCTGTCTAAAATGCAAATATGTCACTCTCTTTCTTAGAATCCACCATTAACTTCCCTTGGATGACCACACATCTTCTTAGGCTTTGATCTGGACTCTGCCAAACTTGCCTACTTTATCTTCTACTTGTCTTGCCTTCCCAACAACACTGATTCATTTCCAGAACAGTTTTATGCTTCTTTCTCTTTCCATAAGATTTTCCTGTTCCTGAAGTGCCCTCCCCCTGCCTTGTTTGATTTCCCAACACCTTTGGTTACCTTTTCTGCTATGCCCATCAAGGAGTCTTCTAAGAATCTACTGAACACGTAGACTCATAAGACTTGCTGTCCTAGTTATATAGTGCTGTTGTAAGAGAAATACCACAAGTAGATGGCTGTAACAAAGGGAAATTTATTCTCTCACAGTTTAGGAGGATAGAAGTCCAAATTCAGGGTGCCAGCTCCAGAGAAGGGCTTCCTCTCTCTGTCAGCTCTGGGGGAAGGTCCTTGTCATCAATCTTCCCCTGGTCTAGGAGATTCTCAGCACAGAGACCCCAGGCCCAAAGGACATGCTCCCCTCCTCATTCTTCATTCTTGGTTGTAGGAGATCCTCCATCTCTCTGCACACTTCTCTCTTTTATATCTCAAAAGAGAGTTACTTAAGATACAACTTAATGTTGTAGACTGAGTCCTATCTCATTAACATAATGGCCTCACATCCTGCCTCATTAACATCACAGAGGTAGGGTTTATAATGCATGGGAAAATCACATCAGATAACAAAATGGTGGAAATCACATAACGCTGGGGATCATGGCCTAGCCAAGTAACACACACATTTTTGGGGGACACAATTCAACCCATAACATTAGTCTAGGTTGCATTTGACATCAAGTTACTCAGAAGGTATCACACATGAACCACAGCTTGCCAGCAGGGCAGTGCCAGGTGGTGGCTCATGAAAGTGTCCTTGCAGCAGTTGATGCAGAAATCCATATAGCTGTCCCAGTGGACAGCTCAGGGGCAAGGAGATTTACATCTGGGCAAATGCACATGCTCACCTGGCATGGAAGCAGCCACAGGACCAATATCTCCTGTAAAAGACAGTTCCATAGGCACTGTTTCCAGGGCCCCCATACGGGCTGAGCACGGCACTCAGGAAAGCCCAGAGCTATGGCTTCTCCATCTGATATTTGTACTTCATTTATAGTTCTCCCAGTTTAGATGCAATTTACCAATTAGAAGTACATTTTTTACCATAAGTAAAGTTGTTTAGCAGTATTGTTGGTACATGCCATCTTATCTGACTTCCAAGTTACAGAACCACAGGCGTAACCAAAGGTCGGGTTCTCATGCAAAAGGGAAAGGGTGTGTTAACTCTTTTATCCATGCCTTCCTTCCCTATAAGCCTTCCCTGTCTCTATATCCCACCCCAAATTAGTGAATCCGTTTTCTTTCTACCTCCATATCTTGTACATACTGGTACTTCTGTTGTTGGCACCATGCTAATAAATAGTAATTATTTGTTATATTAAAGTACCTGCCATGTTCAGTGTTATTGGTATGTCTCTGTGTGGGATGGAGAGCAAGAACCATAAATATAAGGTCTCTAACACTGAAAAAAAAAAATTTTTTTTTTTAACACTGATAATCTTTGACCATATTTAGTTGTTGCAACAAAATAACAAGAGTAGACAGTTATTGTCCTAGATATATTTGTTTGGATTTTGACAGTCTTTTCCTCATTCACTGAATGTAAAGGACAAACTATTAGATTAGATAATGTAAGTATGTAAAAAAATCAATTCTTTCAAAAACTACTAGCTAAAATGAAAATATGACTTAAGTTAAATTAGTCCTTTGACAATTTTAATTGAGAAATCGTGACTTTTAAATCAGAACAGCTCATGAATTAAAGATAGTCATTAAGCTATAGACCTGGAGAACCTGTAATTGCTCTACAACCAAGTTCAAGTGATGTCTTCAATCTAGCGCAAATGATGACCTCTGAATTTAGTGCGTATGTTATTAGAAGTTTAATCCCTTAGATTCAGTCCATGAATTTTAAGCCTCTTCAAAATATGTTCAAAATGATTGGAAAAGTGGAGCTGAAGGTAAACAGGAGCAGTTGTTTGCCAGAAAAACTCTATCTGATCCCAGCTGAGGTAACGCAATGGTTTCTGAGAGAACATTATGACTCACTCACCTCTCAGTATTTGCCACAGAATCATAGATTTCACTCTTTTTTATACGCTGCTTTAATCCTACCCTGAGTAGGGAACATCATTATCCTCACTTGGAAACTGACTCAGACGTATACTGAGGTCAGCAGGTTGCAGTTTGCCTGATCCATGTTCAGCATTCTACTCTCCATCCCACGTTCCATGGCTCTGGTGAATCTTGAATGTCCTTATGAGTTCAGCTAAAATCTGAGGCCTGGGCTCCATTAATATCAGAGTTTTATGAAGTAAAAAGAAAGAAAAAGCAATCTCCTTCCCTAGATCCCTAGCTGCTGAAGTGGGAGCGATAAAGAAGAGGCCAAGGAAACATGAAAGGAAAGGATATGTGAGAAGATGTCAAAGGGCTAAGATAGTGAGTTCCTACTGCAGAGAAGGTATAAGGAAATAAATTGCCAATAGAGAATTAGACTATTACTCCCCACAATAACACCCTGAGCAGAAATGCTCAGGTGGGAAGAATGATGGCCAAGACCAACCTTGGCCCCACTCTTGCCTTGCCGTACCAATATTTTAATCTTTTTCAGCTCTTGGAGCTATTGTCTCATATATGTGGAAGGGGAGAAAACACTATTAGTTTTTTATTTTTCCTGAAATGTCTGTGGGGAAATGCTCAAAAACAAATTAGAAAACCAAGTGTTATGTAAACTTGGAGGAGGCTGTAATCAATGTAGGAGTGTGGTGTGTCCCTGAGGAGCTACACAGAAACCAGAGTCTCTTCACAGAGTTTGATTGTTACCTGCTTATTATAGATGAGTGGAAAGTCCATGCAAAAATATTCTCCCCTCGTACATTAATAATTGATGAATGTTGAGAATATTTCAGAATAATACAGAAACAAGTTAGACTAAGATTATTATTTCTTCTGAAATGAAGCCATTCAAGCTGCCTCACCAGATACCTAGAGGAGTCCCTTTGGTCTTAATTATTACAAAGTATGCAAGTAGGGATTTATGTATTTGAATAGCCTGCCTCAAGTTTTTTATGTAGTTATTTTCTTAAGCTGGCTGAACTGAGTGGCAGCAACATGATAAATGATGCTAAGTAGAACTCTCAGGGCAGATTTCTTTTCCAGAAAAGATTTAAAATTGAAGAGTATAAGATGCATTTATTAACTTGTATACTAATTCACCCCCACGTGTCTGTCAGTTTGTCACACTGTGGGGGCTTGCATGTTACTGCGATGCTGGAAGTTATGCCACCAGTATTCAGATACTAGCAGGGTCACCCATGGAGGACAGGTTTCAGGTGAGCTTCCAGACTAAGACAGACTAGGAAGAAGGACCTGGCAGTCTACTTCTGAAAAGCATTAGCCAGTGAAAACCTTATGAATAGCAGCAGAACATTGTCTGATATAATGCTGGAAGATGAGCCCTCCAGGTTGGAAGCCACTCAAAAGATGATTGGGGAAGAGCTGCCTCCTCAAAGTAGAGTCGACCTTAATGACTTGGATGGAGTAAAGCTTCCAGGACCTTCATTTGCTGATGTGGCAAGACTCAAAATGAGAAGAAACAGCTGCAAACATCCATTAATAATCAGAACCTGGAATGTACGAAGTACGAATCTAGGAAAATTGGAAATCGTTAGAAATGAAATGGAACACATAAACATCGATATCTTAGGCATTCGTGGGCTGAAATGGACTGGTATGGGCCATTTTGAATTGGACAATAATATAGTCTACTATGCTGGGAATGACAACTTGAAGAGGATTGGTGTTGCGTTCATCGTCAAAAAGAACGTTTCAAAATCTATCCTGAAGTACAACGCTGTCAGTGATAGGATAATATCCATATGCCTACAAGGAAGACCAGTTAATACGACTATTATTCAAATTTACACACCAACCACTAGGGCCAAAGATGAAGAAATAGAAGATTTTTATCAGTTGCTACAGCCTGAAATTGATCTAACATGCAATCAAGATGCATTGATAATTACTGGCAACTGGAATGCAAAAGTTGGAAACAAAGAAGAAGGATCAGTAGTTGGAAAATATGGCCTTGGTGATAGAAACAATGCCAGAGATCGAATGACAGAATTTTGCAAGACCAATGACTTCTTCATTGCAAATACCCTCTTTCACCAACATAAACGGTGACTATACATATGGACCTCGCCAAATGGAACACACAGAAATCAAATTGACTACATCTGTGGAAAGAGACGATGGAAAACCTCGCCAAATGGAACACACAGAAATCAAATTGACTACATCTGTGGAAAGAGACGATGGAAAAGCTCAATATCATCAGTCAGAACAAGACCAGGGGCCAACTGTGGAACAGACCATCAATTGCTCATATGCAAGTTCAAGCTGAAATTGAAGAAAATCAAAGCAAGTCCACGAGAGCTAAAATATGACCTTGAGTGTATCCCACCTGAATTTAGAGACCATCTCAAGAACAGATTTGACACACTGAACACTAGTGACCGCAGACCAGACGAGTTGTGGAATGACATCAAGGGCATCATCCTTGAAGAAAGCAAGAGGTCATTGAAAACACAGAAAAGAAAGAAAAGACCAAGATGGATGTTAGAGGAGACCCTGAAACTTGCTCTTGAGCGTTGAGCAGCTAAAGCAAAAGGAAGAATTGATGAAGTAAAAGAACTGAACAGAAGATTTCAAAGGGCCTCTCGAGAAGACAAAGTAAAGTATTATAATGACATGTGCAAAGAGCTGGAGATGGAAAACCAAAAGGGAAGAACATGCTCAGCATTTCTCAAGGTGAGAGAACTGAAGAAAAAAATTCAAGCTTCAAATTGCAATAGTGAAGGATTCCATGGGGAAAATATTAAATGATGCAGGATGCATCAAAAGAAGATGGAAGGAATACACAGAGTCGTTATACCAAAAAAGAATTAGTCGATATTCAACCTTTTCAAAAGGTGGCATATGATCAGGAACCGATGGTACTGAAGGAAGAAGTCCAAGCTGCTCTGAAGGCATTGGTAAAAAACAAGGCTCCAGGAACTGATGGAATATCAATTGAGATGTTTCAACAAACAGATGCAGTGCTGGAGGTGCTCACTCGCCTATGCCAAGAAATATGGAAGTCAGCTTCCTGGCCAACTGACTGGAAGAGATCCATATTTATGCCTATTCCCAAGAAAGGTGATCCAACCGAATGTGGAAATTATAGAACAATATCATTAATTTCACACACAAGCAAAATTTTGCTGAAGATCATTCAAAAATGGCTGTAGCGGTATATCAACAGGGAACTGCCAGAAATTCAGACTGGTTTCAGAAGAGGATGTGGAACCAGGAATATCATTGCTGATGTCAGATGGTTCCTGGCTGAAAGCAGAGAATACCGGAAGGATGTTTACCTGTGTTTTATTGACTATGCGAAGGCATTCAACTGTGTGGATCATAACAAACTATGGATAACACTGCAAAGAATGGGAATTCCAGAACACTTAATTGTGCTCATGAGGAAACTTTACATGATCAAGAGGCAGTTGTTCAGAGAGAACAAGGCAATACTGATTGGTTTAAAGTCAGGAAAGGTGTGGGTCAGGGTTGCATTCTTTCACCATACTTATTTAATCTGTATGCAGAACAAATAATACGAGAAGCTGGACTACATGAAGAAGAATGGGGCATCAGGTTTGGAGGAAGGTTCATTAGATGACTCAACCTTGCTTGCTGAAAGTGAAGAGGACTTGAAGCACTTACTAAAGAAGATCAAAGATCACAGCCTTCAGTATGGATTACACCTTAACATAAAGAAAACAAAAATCCTCACAACTGGACCAATGAGCAACATCATGATAAAAGGAGAAAAGATTGAAGTTGTCAAGGATTTCATTTTACTTGAATCCACAATCAGCAGCCACGGAAGCAACAGTCAAGAAATCAAAAGACACATTGCATTGGGCAAATCTGGTGCAAAGGACCTCTTCAAAGTGTTGAAGAGCAAAGATGTCACCCTGAAGACTAAGGTGCACCTGACCCAAGCCATGGTATTTTCAATCACATCACATGCATGTGAAAGCTGGACGATGAATAAGGAATACCAAAGAAGAGTTGATACCTTTGAATTGTGGTGTTGGCGAAGAATATTGAATATACCATGGACTGTCAAAAGAATGAACAAATCTGTCTTAGAAGAAGTGTGGCCAGAATGCTCCTTAGAGGCAAGGATGGCGAGACTGCGTCTTACATACTTTGGACACGTCAGGAGGGATCAGTCCCTGGAGAAGGACATCATGCTTGGCAGAGTACAGGGTCAGCGGAAAAGAGGAAGACTCCCAATGAGGTGGATTGACACAGTGGCTGCAACAATGAGCTCAAGCATAACAACGATTGTAAGGATGGCACAGGACCGGGCAGTGTTTCATTCTGTTGTGCATAGGGTCGCTATGAGTAGGAACCGACTCGAGGACACCTAACAACAACAACATATATATATATATACACACACACACACACACAAACTTGTTTAGTCCTTAAAGGCAATTATGAAGTAGTACAATTTTCAGCTGTTTTATGTGGATGAGAAAGCTGAGTAGGGAGAGGTGAGTTCATGAGAATTATTGTTGCTGGGTGAAACAGCTAGAAAGTAGAGGAATTGGGATTTTAACCTTGAGAGGTTTGCATGCAACTGTGCTGACTTGCCTGCACCCCTTCCTCCACCCAAGGCCCTAGACACCCCAGACTTCCTGCAGTCCTGACTTAACCAAGGTTCTGGAGACTTTTTGAGACTTTGAAGACGACCGTCTCTCTGGTAAGAAATAGTATTAGTCCTCCTCTGCTCTTGGCAAAGATAAAATTTCACTTTTATTGTGAAACAGATGAAGTCTCTGCCTTCTCTGGGTCCCTTTTTGCACTGCCTATATTGATTATAATTTTAATAGTAATTGTTGGCACATCTCCCTCATTGGGCTATAAGCACTTTGGGGTCAGGGACAGGCTTACTTAACATTATTTTTCCCAAAGCATTGACCAATGTGCCTGAGATATACTGGGTGGTTAATAAATATTTGTGAAAGAAACTTAACTCCCAATTGTACACTTATAGAGTTACTTTTGATGTTTGTGGTGGGCTATGTCCAAGATTTCAATTAATAGACCAAAATAAAGTACTTGGCATTTTGGAAATACAAGTTCTTCACTGATTTATTTGTCATTGTCTCCTGATAATACTTATAGATTGGGCTTTCCAAAGCTTTCTTCTCCACTTGTTGTGAACTGGCTTAAGCTAATTTGGTCTTTAAAATTGTCAAGGTATTTTTGGTAGATTTATCAATATCTTCTAGGTTGTTGTTGTTAGGTGTCATCCAGTCAGTTCTGACTTATAGCGACCCTATGTACAATGGAACAAAACACTGCCCGGTCCTGAGCCTTCTTCACAGTCGTTGTTATACTTGAGCCCATTGTTGCAGCCACTGTGTCAGTTCATCTTGTTGAGGGTCTTCCTCTTTTTTGCTGACCCTGTACTTTACCAAGCACGATGTCCTCCAGAGACTGATTCCTCCTAACAACATGCCCAGAACATATGAGACGCAGTCTCGCCATCCTTGCTTCTAAGGAGCATTCTGGTTGTACCACTTCCAAGACAGATTTTTTCATTCTTTTGGCAGTCCACGGTATATTCAACATTCTTCACCAACACCACAATTGGAAGGCATCAATTCTTCGGTCTTTCTTATTCATCGTCCAGTTTTTGCATACACATGAGGTGATTGAAAACACCATGGTTTGGATCAGGCGTATCCTAGTCTTCAAGGTGACGTTTTTGCTTTTCAACACTTTAAAGAGGTCTTTTGCAGCAGATTTGCCCAATGCAATGCGTCTTTTGATTTCTTGACTGCTGTTCCCATGGCTGTTGATTGCGGAACCAAGTAAAATGAAATCCTCAACAACTTCAATATTTTCTCCATTTATGATTATGTTGCTTGTTGGTCCAGTTGTGAGGATTTTTGTTTTTTTAGAAAACAAAAAATCTAGGTAGAATCCTTCAAATGTGAATTAACTGCACCTGGGATATAGATTATCTACATGTATATAAAGCCATTTATATTGAAGTACTTAAGAGAAAATTATAGCTGTATGTGATATTGCCAAACAGTTTCCTCCGGTGATTGTACTAATTTACACTCGCAGAAAGGTATGTTCTCCACATTCTCACCTTCACTTGCTATTGTCAATCTTAAAACTAAAAAAAAATTTCGTCAATCTGATGGATGTGTAGCACTATCTCATTGTGCTTTAAATTTTCATTTCCCTGATAGCCAATGAGTTTCAGCAGATTTTCATATATTTATGGATCATTTAGATGTATTCTTTTGTGAAATATCTGTTCTAGTCTTTTGCCCATTTTCCTATTAAATTGCCTATCTTCTTCTTATTGATCCATGAGAACAGTATATCTGTAATACTTTCAGGACTTGGGGTATAAGGAAATATTTCACTTCGTGAGGGATAAGAATCAGGATCAGCACAAAACTGATTCCTGGGAGACAGAGGTTTAGACATACCTCTCTTCTCCAACTTTTTCACCACTTCTGATGCCAGCTATTCCCCCCATGGCATTCTCTACTTCTCTGCTGAGTTTAATCATTCCTTGCAATGGCCACATAGAAATTACAGACCATACTCGCAGTTGTAGAGTTTATTAGGGAAGTAATGGGCTACAGTTCACAGTCAGGGTCAATTTGGAAGTAATAGGAATGACTCTGGATCAGGATCATGAAGCACATAACCTTGGAAGGCTCCCCTGAGGTGGAAAGCACATCCCTTCCTTCTTCAGGGCAGTACAGCTTCCAACCAGGACAGCTCTCTCAACTTCTCTCGGCTATCCTAGCAGGCCTCTCTGGGCTGTACTAGTAAGCAGACGGCGCTCAGCCATGGAAGCTCCTCTGCCTTTGGCCTCTCCACTGCTAACTGGCCCAACTCATGGACAGTGTAGTAGCCAACTCAGCTCTCTTAGCTGCTTTCCTAGCAGCAGCTTTTCATTGTCCCTGTTGGCTCTGCCACCAAGCCCCTTTCTGGACTCTGCTGGGCCCCTTCTCGGCTCCTCATCGTCTTTGATGGGCAAAGGTTTATTCTCAAATTACGAATTTTCAAAAAAAAAATTTAAATGTTGGATTGTGAATAGATCCAGAGGTCTGTCTATGAGTCATATTCTTGGAACTATGTGTATTGTCTGATTTACCCCAAAGGTAAGGTATCCTAAAGGAGGTAAGATTTGAGAAGATTTTTGAAGGGGTGGATGAGTTGAGAGATTTGAAATTGAGCCTAGGTGAGAAGTAGAAGGTGTTGTAAGGAAAGGCACACAAATTTTAAAAAGAGAGGCTTGAAACAGTGTTCAAACTCCCCTGAAGAAAATGTAATCAAGCCTGTTGATGATGGGCCTTATAAGGCACTTCACTGTAGCTTGCTAAAATAACAGTGTTTGGATATGTTATAAGGGCTGAATATGAGAACTGTGCTTTAATGAGTTCTAATATGGGTTTTTTAATTTTTTTATACTGAAACTATCACTCTTCTTTACATGTGTGCCACGGTCATGGTTTTTTCATCTCAACTGACACTGCACATTACTTTAACCACACCTCATTTCTTTCTCTAAGCTGCAATATTATTTCTAACTATAGCAGCATATTTAATGAATCTTAATTTTCTTATGTTTACATTTCTTGAATTGCTGCATCTTAGTCTTTTTTTTATTTGCTGCAAGCATTTTTTTTTTTTTTTTTTGGCCTCCCTTACTTTTCTCTAGAAACTATCCTCAAGTTATCCCAAGGAATGTTATAACCTTTAATTCAAATCTATTCTAATATTATAACACCTTTTTGAAAGTCCTTTATATCTAGTCAAAATTTATCATGCTGTACTGTAATGGCCTTTCCTTTTCTGGTATATTAGGTAGACACTGAAGTAGTGGAGGTCATTGTGTTGAGTCCTCCATGTCCTTTTCAATGAGTCCACATCTTTTAGTTATTGCACAGAGACTGCCTTTGCTAGCCCCTTAGCAATTTTGGTCTCTTTCCTGACTTGTTTGGCTGCACACCCCATTCCTCTTAGTCATAATACAGTAGCAATAAAAGCTTCTTTTTTTGAGCATATGAGTATTGCCAAGAGCTTTACATAAATTATTTCACGTTATCTGTAGTAAGGAAAGTGATGTCCAGGAAAGTTAAGTGGCTCACCCAAGGTCAAATAGCAGAAGCAGGCTTTGAATTTTGTCTGGCTTTTGTACTCTTAACCACCACACAGACCAATCATTTAATCATTTAAATATTCAGCATGTTCTATGTTCTAGGCTAGTGGAACATAGTAGACTACATGAAACATAGTCTATTTCCTATTTTCAATGTTTATTACTTAAAAGGAAATAATAAAACATGGTCCCTGCCTTCAATGGATTCATAGCTACTTGGTGAGATAGGAATACTACACAGGGAATAATATGAAGATAAATGAGTGTAAAACTATTTGCGTCATACATGAAGCCTCTAAGGTTCAATTGAATTTAATATTGACTTAGTATTGAAGTCGTACATTAGGCACATAGAGCTGGAAGAAGTAGTTGGGTAAGGCTTCTTAGAGGAGATATGACTTGAATTATACTTGCATTTTTTGTCTAACTTTCAATTTTACTTTTCCCAGACAGTTTCTTGAAGATCATCTTATGGCATCTAATTTGGATTCTTTGGGATCACTTATTAATCCACCAAGGTTGTTTGAAACACAGAATCTTTTACCCAAGGTGCTGGGTACCTCCCCTCAAACCAGAGCAACCAGTGAGCATTCCACTAATAAAAAAAAAAAAATGCTCTTTATTATATCACCACTGAAAACACTAAACACTCTGCTGTTACCATTTCCTGTACAACTGTTCAATAGTTGTGCACATGAAACCATACCTTCTAACATACTTCTTCAAGAGTTATGGTTTGAAGGCTAACTCTTTACTGGAATAAAATAATTAATTATCTACCTTCTGTGTAGCACTTTACCATTCTTAAAGCATTTACCACTTTTTGTGAGCATTTGTGACAAAATTCTTCTTCTGCCTCCTAATATCAAGAAATATTCCTGCACCACCACATGTCAAAAGTGAAAGGCAGAATGGAATAAGACAGTAAAGATGATGTGATTTCCTAGTGGTGGGGCATGGAAATTCAACTCCAATAAAACTAAGATGAAGTTTCTCAGCCTGGGTCATTCCCTTTACCAAAAATATAATCCAGAAGCAGGAATTTATTCAAATTTATTTAATTTTATGCTTTAATTTCCATCAATTCTTACTGACATATTTGCTTTGCCCACATTACTCTGTAAGAATTCATTTCATACTATGGCTTGCTTTTTAATTACTAGTACTCACTCATCTGCTTCAATCTTATTTAGGTGATTAGATGTAAATTCAGTCCAAATTCAATAATTTCTTGGTTAAATCTAAAATGATTACTTAGGCCCAGCCAAGTTCCCCTTCTGCTCTTGGCTGGTACTAAAAACTTCACTAGGGACCTTAGATAGCCACAGCCTGGTGGAGGGGTTAGCAGTGGTGGGAAGGGTGGTACATACTTCCTATACCTTCTCTGCTTCTGGCTCCCACACTGTGGTCAGCAACCAAGGTCCTCATGGTCTGTGCTAATAGCCACAGTGGTGGCTTTGGTGGGAGGAACTCTTGATTCCAGCATAGCTCCAGGTATAGAAAATCCCACAGAGATGCATCTTCTCTCCTTCCTCATTCCTGGTGAGTGGTCCAGGTGTTGCTACCAGTGTCATGGATTGAATTATGTCCCCCCAAAAATGTGTGTATCAATTTGGCTGGGCCATGATTCCCAGTATTGTGTGATTTTCCTATAAGTTAAAAATCCTGCCTCTATGATGTTAATGAGGGAAGGTGGGAGGCAGTTGTGTTAGTGAGGCAGGACTCAATCTACAAGACTGGATTTTGTCTTGAGGCAATCTCTTGAGATATAAAAGAAAGAAGCAAGCAGAGAGATGGAAGGACCCCATACTACCAAGAAAACAGCACCAGGAGCAGAGCGCATCCTTTGGACCTGGGGTCCTTAACCTTGAGAAGCTCCTCGACCATGGGAAGATTGAGGTCAAGGACCTTCCTTCCAGAGCCAACAGAGAGAAAAAGCCTTCCCTTGGAGTTAATGCCTTTAATTTGGATTTTTAGCTTACTTTACTGTGAGGAAATAAATTTCTCTTCCTTAAAGCCATCCACCTGTGGTATTTCTGTTATAGCAACACTAGATGACTAAGACAAACAACTTGGCAGCATACCTTTGCTGGAGCTGGCCCTAGATTTCCTCCTCACTTCCCTGCACAGAAAACTTATAAATCACCCCACCTCTTTTTGGCTCTCAATCACTGCAGAAGGGCGTATTTGTTTCCTTGGGCTGCCACAACTAGTTACCACAAACTTAGTGGCTTAAAACAATCGAAATTAATTTTCTCATAGTTCTGGAGGCCAGAAGTTTGAAATCAATTTATCCATAGGGCCATACCACCTCTGAAGACTCTAGCAGCTTCTGGTAGCTTCAGGCATTACTTGTCTGGTGGCTGCATGACTCCAACATCTGTCTTAGTCTTCACATCGCCTTATCCCCTTCTCCATGTCTGTGTTTCCTTTTTTCCTGCCTCTTGTAAGGACACTTGTCATTGGATTAGGGCCCACCCAGGTAATCCAGAGTGATTTCATCCTGAGATCCTTAATTTATAGACCTCCTTTCCAAGAAAAGCTCAGATTCATAGGTTCCAGAAGTTAAGACATGGACAAACCTTTTTGGGACCATCATTCAACCCACTGCAGGGGGTGAGAGTCTCAGACTTTTCTCATGACCATTCGTGCTGTGCTGCCATCTATCTTGCTTTCTACAAACCCAGAAGTGTAGGACCCACATGCAGGACTGTCTCTAAAGGTGCAGACAGAGAACAAGTCTGTCTCCTCTCAAATACTCCCCAAATTTAATGACATGCTGTCTGGGGTATTCTTTCCTTTTTTCATACACACTTTACCCCCATCCCCTTAAAATTCTTCTCTGAGAGATCAGGGGGCATAAACTCTATAGGGGTTCCGATTCTTTATATTAAATGGAATCTTCATTGCCCACTCCCAAGCCAGACCCTTCCTCATTACCACCTCCACCCTCACCCCAGCCAGCTCAAATGCTTCTTACATGTGAGAGTGGGAGTAAAGTATGAACCATCTGTAATCTTTTTGTTTTACATCAAGAATGGAGCTTTTTTGAACTTAGCAATTTATGGTTGGGATCTTTGCTGTTGAGGTGAGCCCTCTTGCCTGCAATGGACACTGTTAGATTTTAGCCTCCAGGTGGAGGAAGAACTAACAGGAATAGGAAGGAGTCCACTCAACGAACACTTCAGATCTCATCCTGCCATTCTTTCAAATTGAGAATTCTCACTCATGTCCACTCAAAAATGCTTTTCTTTTAGCTGCTGTAAGTACCTAGCAGTTGCTTGAAAACCTTAACTTTTTTAAGTAATTTTTCTTCTCCATGTGTGTAGCATCATCAGCCATAAAAACATTTTAATGCAACCCTTCAAATACAAAATAAAGCAATTTGGAGCTGATGGAAACTCAGGGATCATCTCTATTCTTTCAAAATGTAAATGGACCCTTACCTGTCCTTTTTGAGCATTTTAATGGTTCTTGAAAATCACTGCAAGATTGATTTGACTGCAATTTAGCAGAGTTAGTTAAAATGAGTATATCAGATGTACAATCAGGGCCTTAGCATGGGTGGAGCAACTGGAGACTCTTTGCCAGGGCCCCCAAATTTAGAATGATAAACACAAAAATTGATCGTAAAAGATTTATGCTCTCTACATCTCAGAAGATGCCCTTTCCCAGCAGTAGAAATGCGTGGGAAAAGAAGACAGCTGTGGCAAGAAGAGATCCAGTACTAGAGAGAGAAGAGGGCTTAGAGGTGTGAAGGGAGGCAGCCCTGAACCCAGAGGAAGCAGCTATTTGGAGGTGGGAGAGCTAGGCAAAGAGGATTTAAAGGGCTGGGCATGAGGTAGGAGAGTAGGAGGTGGTGTGAACACAATAGGGGGTTCTGATACTCTGTCAGTGGAGGGAACGTACCTATGGAGCTCATCCAAAAGCCTGGCAGTGTGCCTATCCACTTGCCAAATTAGAAATTTAGCAGTTAAATAACACAAATGTATTATCTTAAAATTCTGTAGGTTAGAAGTTCAACACAGCTCTCACTGGGCTAAAATCAAGGTGTCAGCCGGCTGTGTTCCTACCTGGGGGCTGTAAGGGAGAAGCTGTTTCCTTGCCCTTTCCAGCATTCAGAAGTTGCATGTTTCTATCTCTATCTCTCTATCGATCTGTCTATGTTTTTTTGATTCATGGCTTTCTTCCTCCTTCTTCAAAGCCAGCAATGCCGCATCTCTCTGATGCTCCTTTGGTCATCATGTCTCTCTTTGACCATAGCTAGGAAAGATTCTCCACTTTTAAGGACTTGTTTAGAAGCCCTGGTGACGTAGTGATTAAGAGTTCAGCTGCTAATCAAAAGGTTGGCAGTTCGAATCCATCCAATGCTCCTTGGAAACCCTACGGGGCAGTTCTACTCTGTCTTATACAGTCCCTATGAGTCAGAATTGCACTGACGGCAATGGTTTTTTTTTTTTTTTTAATGATTATATTGAGCCCACTTAGATAATCTCAGAAAATCCGCACATATAAAGGTCCTTATTTTGATCACATCTGCAAAGTGCCTCTTGCCATATGAGGTAACATATTCACGGTCTGAAGGGATTAAAATGTGGACATTCTTTTTGGGGGGTGGGAGGGACATTATTCTGCCTACCTCAGATGAAGTGAGTTACCCAGCGTGAGGGGGCCACAGAAGTTCCACCTCACACCCAGGCACCCTACCTGCATCACCTGAGATATTTCACAATCAACATGAAGTAACACATGCATTGGATTTTCCTTGAGCCCTGTTTCTGCATCCTTGCCTTTGTCTCTCAGGGGGAGAAGAGAAGTAGCAGAAGATGAAGACACTCGAGGCACCTTCAGTGTTCACACCAGGGGCATGAATTCAGTCCGTTTCTAAGAGGCAGCTACTTTGCCTGCCTTCCCGAGTCAAGGGCCCAGTTGATAGAGGATTGAAGGCTACCTTTCCTCACACATGTTGCAGGTATGGAGACTGCTAATTATGATTCTGTGTAACGATCTTGTTTGCTAACTAACCATGTAAGTTCAATCCATGTAACATTACAAGTCATATTTGTATAGTTATTTTAACATTTTCAAACTTTTTTTTAATTAACTTTTATTGAGCTTCAAGTGAACGTTTACAAATCAAGTCAGACTGTCACATATAAGTTTATATACACCTTACTTCGTACTCCCACTTGCTCTCCCCCTAATGAGTCAACCCTTCCAGTTTCTCCTTTCGTGACAATTTTGCCAGCTTCCAACTCACTCTATCCTCCCATCCCCCCTCCAGACAGGAGTTGCCAACACAGTCTCAAGTGTCCACCTGATATAATTAGCTCACTCTTCATCAGCATCTCTCTCCTACCCACTGTCCAGTCCCTTTCATGGCTGATGAGTTGTCTTCGGGAATGGTTCCTGTCCTGTGCCAACAAAAGGTTTGGGGACCATGACTGCCGGGATTCCTCTAGTCTCAACCAGACCACTAAGTATGGTCTTTTTATGAGAATTTGGGGTCTGTGTCCCACTGATCTCCTGCTCCCTCAGGGGTTCTCTATTGTGCTCCCTGTCAGGGCAGTCATCGATTGTGGCCGGGCACCAACTAGTTCTTCTGGTCTCAGGATGATGTAGGTCTCTGGTTCATGTGGCCCTTTCTGTCTCTTGGGCTCTTAGTTGTCGTGTGACCTTGGTGTTCTTCATTCTCCTTTGATCCAGGTGGGTTGAGATCAATTGATGCATCTTAGATGGCCGCTTATTAGCATTTAAGACCCCAGACGCCACATTTCACAGTGGGATGCAGAATGTTTTCATAATAGAATTATTTTGCCAATTGACTTAGAAGTCTCCTTAAACCATGGTCCCCAACCCCCCGCCATTGCTCCGCTGACCTTTGAAGCCTTCAGTTTATCCTGGAAACTTCTTTGCTTTTGGTCTAGTCCAGTTGAGCTGACCTTCCATGTATTGAGTATTGTCCTTCCCTTCACATAAAGCAGTTCTTACCTACTAATTAATCAGCAAAAAACCCTCTCCCTCCCTCCCTCCCCTCCTCGTAACCACAAAAGTATGTGTTCTTCTCAGTTTATACTATTTCTCAAGATCTTATAATAGTGGTCTTATACAATATTTGTCCTTTTGCCTCTGACTAATTTCGCTCAGCATAATGCCTTCCAGATTCCTCCATGTTATGAAATGTTTCACAGATTCGTCACTGTTCTTTATCGATGCCTAGTATTCCATTGTGTGAATATACCACAATTTATTTAACCATTCATCCGTTGATGGACACCTTGGTTGCTTCCAGCTTTTTGCTATTGTAAACAGAGCTGCAATAAACATGGGTGTGCATATATCTGTTTGTGTGAAGGCTCTTATTTCTCTAGGGTATATTCCAAGGAGTGGGATTTCTGGGTTGTATGGTAGTTCTATTTCTAACTGTTTAAGATAACGCCAGATAGACTTCCAAAGTGGTTGTACCATTTTACATTCCCACCAGCAGTGTATAAGAGTTCCAATCTCTCCACAGCCTCTCCAACATTTATTATTTTGTGTTTTTTGGATTAATGCCAGTCTTGTTGGAGTGAGATGGAATCTCATCGTAGTTTTAATTTGCATTTCTCTAATGGCTAATGATCGAGGGCATTTTCTCATGTATCTGTTAGCTGCCTGAATATCTTCTTTAGTGAAGTGTGTGTTCATATCCTTTGCCCACTTCTTGATTGGTTTGTCTTTTTGTGGTTGAGTTTTGACAGAACCATATAGATTTTAGAGATCAGGCGCTGGTCGGAGATGTCATAGCTGAAAATTCTTTCCCAGTCTGTAGGTGGTCTTTTTACTCTTTTGGTGAAGTCTTTAGATGAGCACAGGTGTTTGATTTTTAGGAGCTCCCAGTTATCTGGTTTCTCTTCGTCATTTTTGGTAATGTTTTGTATTCTGTTTATGCCTTGTATTAGGGATCCTAAGGTTGTCCCTATTTTTTCTTCCATGATCTTTATCGTTTTAGTCTTTATGTTTAGGTCTTTGATCCACTTGGAGTTAGTTTTTGTGCATGGTGTGAGGTATGGGTCCTGTTTCATTTTTTTGCAAATAGATATCCAGTTATGCCAGCACCATTTGTTAAAAAGACTATCTTTTCCCCAATTAACTGACACTGGGCCTTTGTCAAATATCAGCTGCTCATATGTGGATGGATTTATCTCTGGGTTCTCAATTCTGTTCCATCGGTCTATGTGCCTGTTGTTGTATCAGTACCAGGCTGTTTTGACTACTGTGGCTGTATAATAGGTTCTGAAATCAGGTAGAGTGAGGCCTCCCACTTTCTTCTTCTTTTCCAGTAATGCTTCGCTTATCCGAGGCTTCTTTCCCTTCTATATGAAGTTGGTGATTTCTTTCTCTATCACCTTAAAAAATGACATTGGAATTTGGATCAGAAGTGCATTGTATGTATAGACGACATTTGGTAGAATAGACATTTTTACTATGTTAAGTCTTCCTATCCATGAGCAAGGTATGTTTTTCCACTTAAGTATGTCCTTTTGAATTTCTTGTAGTAGAGCTTTGTAGTTTTCTTTGTATAGGTCTTTTACATCCTTGGTAAGATTTATTCCTAAGTATTTTATCTTCTTGGGGGCTACTGTGAATGGTATTGATTTGTTTATTTCCCCTTCGATGTTCTTTTTGTTGATGTAGAGGATTCCAAGTGATTTTTGTATGTTTATCTTATAACCTGAGACTCTGCCAAACTCTTCTATTAGTTTCAGTAGTTTTCTGGAGGATTCCTTGGGGTTTTCTGTGTATAAGATCATGTCATCTGCAAATAGAGATAATTTTACCTCCTCTTTGCCAATCCGGATGCCCTTTATTTCTTTGTCTAGCCTAATTGCTCTGGCTAGGACTTCTAGCACAATGTTGAATAAGAGCGGTGATAAAGGGCATCCTTGTCTGGTTCCCGTTCTCAAGGGAAATGCTTTCAGGTTCTCTCCATTTAGAAAGATGTTGGCTGTTGGCTTTGCATAGATGCCCTTTATTATGTTGAGGAATTTTCCTTCAATTCTTATTTTGGTGAGAGTTTTTATCATAAATGGGTGTTGGACTTTGTCAAATGCCTTTTCTGCATCAATTGATAAGATCATATGGTTTTTGTCTTTTGTTTTATTTATATGGTGGATTACATTAATGGTTTTTCTAATATTAAACCAGCCTTGTATACCTGGTATAAATCCCACTTGGTCGTGGTGAATTATTTTTTTGATATGTTGTTGCATTCTATTGGCTAGAATTTTGTTGAGGATTTTTGCATCTATGTTCATGAGGGATATAGGTCTGTAATTTTATTTTTTTGTGATGTCTTTACCTGGTTTTGGTATCAGGGAGATGGTGGCTTCATAGAATGAGTTGGGTAGTATTCTGTCATTTTCTATGCTTTGAAATACCTTTAGTAGTAGTGGTGTTATCTCTTCTCTGAAAGTTTGGCAGAACTCTGCAGTATAGCCATCCGGGCCAGGGTTTTTTTTGTTGGGAGTTTTTCGATTACCATTTCAATCTCTTTTTTTGTTATGGATCTATTTAGTTGTTCTCCTTCTGATTGTGTTAGTTTAGGTAGGTAGTGTTTTTCCAGGAATTCATCCATTTCTTCTAGATTTTCAAATTTGTTAGAGTACAATTTTTCATAATAATCTGATATGATTCTTTTAATTTCAATTGGGTCTGTTGTGATGTGGCCCTTCTCATTTCTTAGTCAGGTTATTTGTTTCCTTTCCTGTATTTCTTTAGTCAGTCTAGCCAATGGTTTAACAATTTTGTTAATTTTTTCAAAGAACCAGCTTTTGGCTTTGTTAATTCTTTCAATTGTTTTTCTGTTCTCTAATTCATTTAGTTCAGCTCTAATTTTTATTATTTGTTTTCTTCTGGTGCCTGATGGATTCTTTTGTTGCTCACTTTCTATTTGTTCAAGTTGTAGGGACAGTTCTCTGATTTTGGCTCTTTCTTCTTTTTGTATGTGTGCATTTATTGATATAAATTGGCCTCTGAGCACTGCTTTTGCTGTGTCCCAGAGGTTTTGATAGGAAGACATTTTCAAACTTTTATCTTTACTCCAATTCAAGAGCCAGACCGGACGGGTGCCCATAACAATGCTTTCCAGGCCTAAGCCCAAACCGCAGATCTCCGAAAAAAATGCTGTTTATGCCACCATTACTTCTGAGACTCTCTCAATATTTTAACCATCTTTTCTAGTTTCTCTGATTTTAGCCTCATTTTCTGACTCCCTCAATGGCAGGAGGTTCATTTAATTGATTGGTAAAGGCTGCTTGGATTACATTGTTGAAAAGCACTGGGGAGCTTTCAGGGCTTAATGGGGAGGCATCGTTTTCATTTAGTGATGTCTGCATAGGCTTGGTGTTAGTGACAGGGGCATGTGAGCAATATGCCAGGGATTTCCTGATCCTGAACCTTAAGGTCTATCTGGCCTTGAATTTGGTTTCTGGCAAAGAATATAGCTCAGATCACTCCCCTTAGTGTTATGCATTGAAGTTCTTAAGGAATAGTAATCATAAATAGCTAACATGTATTGAACTTTTATTTTGTGCTAGATGCTGTATTAACCTCTTAATATATATTATTTAATTTAATTTAATCCCTACAACAGTTCTCTTGGTAGGTAATATTACCCCATTTTAGGATTCAATGTTTTTCCCAAAGTCACTAAGATTTACAGGAAGTTCTGTATGGCCTCAAAGCCTTTATTGCACTTAAGCTCCTAGACAGCATCCCCTAGCCTCTGGAGTCTCTTAATTTTCAGCTGGCATCATTCATACCAGACTATGCTTTTATTGCATTTTTTAAAAAATCTACGTTTAGCATGTGTTATTATGTGGAGAGCAGGACATGGGATAGAGCTTTTCATTAATAAGCGAGCCTGCATGCCTCCCTGAATAATACATCTACTTAAAAGGGATATTTATGAACAGAATTGCTAAATGAATAGTAACAACTTCCAATTTTTTAAAAATAATTTTTATTGTGCTTTAAGGGAAAGGTTACAAATCAAGTCAGTCTCTCACACAAAAACCCATATACACCTTGCTACACACTCCCAATTACTCTCCCCCTAATGAGACAGCCTGCTCTCTCCCTCCACTCTCTCTTTTCGTGTCCATTTCTCCAGCTTCTAACCCCCTCCACCCTCTCATCTCCCCTCCAGCCAGGACATGCCAACATAGTCCCAAGCTTCCACTTGATCCAAGAAGCTCACTCCTCACCAGCATCCCTCTCCAACCCATTGTCCAGTCCAATCCATGTCTGAAGAGTTGGCTTCGGGAATGGTTCCTCTCCTGGGCCAACAGAAGGTCTGTGGGCCATGACCACTGGGGTCCCTCTAGTCTCAGTCAGACCATTAAGTCTGGTCTTATGAGAATTTGGGGTCTGCATCCCACTGCTCTCCTGCTCCCTCAGGGGTTCTCTGTTGTGTTCCCTGTCAGGGCAGTCATCGGTTGTAGCCGGGCACCATCTAGTTCTTCTGGTCTCAGGATGATGTCATCTCTGGTTCATGTGGCCCTTTCTGTCTCTTGGGCTCGTAATCACCTTGTGTCCTTGGTGTTCTTCATTCTCCTTTGATGCAGATGGGTTGAGACCAATTGATACATCTTAGATGGCTGCTTGCTAGTGTTTAAGACCCCAGACACCACTCTTCAAAGTGGGATGCAGAATATTTTCTTCATAGATTTTATTATGCCAATTGACTTAAATGTCCCCTGAGACCATGGTTCCCAAACCCCTGCCCCTGCTACACTGGCCTTTGAAGCATTCAGTTTATTCAGGAAATTGCTTTGCTTTTGGTTTAGTCCAATTGTGCTGACCTCCCCTGTATTGTGTGCTGTCTCTCCCTTCTCCTAAAGTAGTTCTTACCTACTATCTAATTAGTGAATACCCCTCTCCCACCCTCCCTCCCTCCCCTCCTCGTAACCACAAAAGAATGTTTTCTTCTCGGTTTAAGCTATTTCTCAAGTTCTTAAAATAGTGGTCTTATACAATATCTGTCCTTTTGCAACTGACTATTTTCACTCAGAATAATGTCTTCCAGGTTCCTCCATGTTATGAAATGTTTCACAGATTCATCACTGTTCTTTATTGATGGTTAGTATTCCATTGTGTGAATATACCATAATTTATTTATCCATTCATCCGTTGATGGGCACCTTGGTTGCTTCCATCTTTTTGCTATAGTAAACAATACTGCAATAAACATGGGTGTGCATATATCTGTTTGTGTGAAGGCTCTTATTTCTCTAGGATATATTCCAAGGAATGGGATTGCTGGATCCTATGGCATTTCTATTTCTAGCTTTTTAAGGAAGCACCAAATTGATTCCCAAAGTGGCTGTACCATTTTACGTTCCCACCAGCAGTGTAGAAGTGTTCCAATCTCTCCACAGCCTCTCCAATGTTTATTATTTAGTGTTTTTTGGATTAATGCCAGCCTTGTTGGAGTGAGATGAAATCTCATTGTAATTTTCATTTGCATTTCTCTAATGGCTAATTATCGTGAACATTTCCTCATACATCTGTTAGCTACCTGAATGTCTTCTTTAGTGAAGTGTCTATTCATATCTTTTGCCCATTTTTTAATTGGGTTATTTGTCTTTTTGTAGTTGAGTTTTTGCAGTATCATGTAGATTTCAGAGATCAGGTGCTGATCGGAAATGTCATAGCTGAAAACAATTTCCCAGTCTGTAGGTAGTCTTTTTACTCTTTTGGTGAAGTCTTTGGATGAACATAAAAAAAAAAAAAAATTTTTTTTTTTTAGCATAGGTGTTTGATTTTTAGGAGCTCCCAGTTATCTAGTTTTTCTTCTACTTTCTTTATAATGTTTTGTATACTGTTTATGCCATGTATTAGGGCTCCTAATGCTGTCCCTATTTTTTCTTCCATGAAGCTTTATCGTTTTAGAGTTTATATTTAGGTCTTCGATCCATTTTGAGCTCGTTTTTGTGCATGGAGTGAGGTATGGGTCTTGTTTCATTTTTTTGCAGATGGATGTCCAGTTATGCCAGCACCATTTGTTAAAAAGACTGTCTTTTCCCCATTTAACTGTTTTGGGGCCTTTGTCAAATATCAACTGCTCATATGTGGATGGATTTATATCTGGATTCTCAATTCTGTTCCACTGGTCTATGTATCTGTTGTTGTACCAGTACCAGGCTGTTTTGACTACTGTGGCGGTATAATAGGTTCTAAAATCAGGTAAAGTAAGGCCTCCCACTTTGTTCTTTTTTCAGTAATGCCTTATTCATCCGGGGCCTCTTTCTCTTCCATATGAAGTTGGTGATTTGTTTCTCCATCTCATTAAATAATGTCCTTGGGATTTGGATCAGAATTGCATTAAATGGATAGATCGCTTTTGGTAGAATAGACATTTTTATAATGTTAAGTCTTCCTATCCATGAGCAAGGTATGTTCTTCCACTTATGTAAGTCTCTTTTGCTTTCTTGCAGAAGTATACTGTAGTTTTCTTTGTACAAGTCTTTTACATTTCTGGTAAGATTTATTCCTAAGTATTTTATCTTCTTGGGGGCTACTGTAAATGGCATTGATTTAGTGATTTCCTCTTCAATGTTCTTTTTGTTGGTGTAGAGGAATCCAACTGATTTTTGTATGTTTATCTTGTATCCTGATACTCTGCTGAACTCCTCTATTAGTTTCAGTAGTTTTTTGGAGGATTCCTTAGGGTTTTCTGTGTATAAGATCATGTCATCTGCAAATAGAGATACTTTGACTTCTTCCTTGCCAATCTGGGTACCCTTTATTTCTTTATCTAGCCTAAATGCTCTGGCTGGGACTTCCAGCACAATGTTGAATAAGAGTGGTGATAAAGGGCATCCTTCTCTGGTTCCCGATCTCTTTGGGAATGTTTTCAGGCTCTTTCCATTTAGGGTGATGTTGGCTGTTGGCTTTGTATAAATGCCCTTTATTACGTTGAGAAATTTTCCTACTGTTCCTATTTTGCTGAGAGTTTTTTATTGTGAATGAGTGTTGAACTTTGTCAAATGCCTTTTCTGCATCATTTGATAAAATCATGTGATTCTTGTCTTTTATTTACGTGGTGGATTACACTAATTGTTTTTCTAATGTTGAACCATCCCTGCATACCTGGTATGAATCCCACTTGGTCATGGTGAATTATTTTTTTGATATGTTGTTCAATTCTATGGGCTCCAATTTTTATTTATAATGTATTCCAGTAAGAAGATTCTCTACTAATACCTTTAATTGAAGCTGAATTTTTTTTTTTTTTTTTAATCAGGATTACTCTTAAATCGCACTGACATGGGTTTTATGTTTTGAGATGTTTTCAGACTCTAATGTGAGACTTTCATGAACTATGATCCTACTCAGAAGCTCTTTTGTCAAAACTGTACCATGTCATATGGTTATAAGCTAACTCTGAACTTGTCTTTCACTATAGCTATGTCCAGCAAAGCTCAAGGATTCTGCACAGAAGGCGTAACATATTTAGGAATTTTGGGCGGAAGATAAAATCTCATTTTGAGTTGATCTATTAAAGTTTCTCCTTTCCCATGATTTGATAGTCAATCAAATAAAAACCAAAAAACCAAACCCATTGCCACTGAGTCGATTCCTCCATCAAATAGATCAGTTATTAATTTATCATAGGAATTAAATCTACCTAAAACTTATGCTGACGAGGCCAACAGAAGATTAGGTAAGAGGATTCAACTGTTTTAGAAGGAGAATACTCCCAACCATGGCCAGTCAGAATGAAGTAGCACAGATAGAAACAGAAAGGAAGTTAGGTTTCAATCTCGGCAAATGACATTTTATACTTGGTGGATCCCGTGCTTCAGGGACAGTCTGAACAAGGTGGCAGTGGGAGACCTTAGTATATCTTTATATGTTACAGTGTGACAGTCTCAGGGGGTGATTTTGTTCCTGTGCAAAGGCACAAACACATAGTAAAAACATTCATAAAGCCTAACTGCTAGACAACAACTCATTTACAATGTGAAAATAAATGGGTCATTTAAACTAGGTTACCAGCAAACCAAAATAAGAATAGGGAATTTATGTGAAAGAAGAAAGCGATAAAGGGAGCAGTGAACCTGTAAGCTCCAGTGTCTGTAAATTTCTGCAAGGCAGTGAGGATTAGTATGTGTTTCTCTGCAAACTTTTGAGTAGACCATGTGTTTGTGGTTTTGCATCTCTCTGGAGGTGTTTTTGTGTCTCTGTGGGAACACACTATTTGGTCAAGATGGCTGATGGCCACTAAGGAAACGAATAAAATTCACATCAAAGGAGATAGCTAGTCAGGGAGAAATGTAGGGCATAAGTCTTTGAATAAATGGCAAAAAGGGAGGCAACATGATACTTAAAGCACCAAAAGAAACGGCACAAAAAGGAGTTTTCACACTTTCAAGAGAACTGTAAGAAAACTTGTGATCTATGATGTTATTTGTAGGAAGACCAAATTTCTAAGAAATCAATACACATATATGTGAAAGGGAACATCTCATTCTACCAAAATGAATTAATATAATTTACATGAACTTTATTATTCAATAAAGTGCTAAATCTATGAGCTGTCTAAAAATGCCACGTTAAAGTATTAATGTAGGAATAACAATTGTACATAGCAGTTTTGATCCATAATAATTTGTAGATATTGATCGTATGTCTTTTATATGCTTCTAACTCTATCCTAATAATTTAAAAGGGGTGGGGGAAGGCCAGGTAGAAAGCATAAAGTGTTCTGCTGCTTTCTATGATTGGAAGAGATAACATTGTTTAGCTGGGAAAATAAACTTATTAATGGCAGTGAATATACAAAACTAAAAAAAAAAGTCACAGAAATCAAAGACAGACTGGTCTTAGAAAAGTATAAGTGGAAGAGAGCACTCTGGGATGAACACATTACTAATCAAAGCTCCAATCTTAAGAATTGGGCCTTGGATGAGTAAGATGTACGTGAAGAACAATACAGTGTTCATGATCCTGAGACAGAGCGGGCATTGAGTCTGAAGAAACACTATGTTCTTGCATGGAACCAGCGTTCTATAAAACCAAAGAAGTCTTTTTTTCATCTTGCTCTGCCCTGTCTCTCTAGAACCCCTATTAACTGCTATTCTAAAATAAGCATTGAGTCATCCTTTTTCTTAGGGTTCAATCAGCTCAGCTGCTTAGATTTCTCTTCAGCCAGGAAGCCTTGCAGGCATTCATCATTTCTGATTCATTCATTCTTTTGTTCTGTATCTTAAAAGCTCAGCAGGTTTGGAACTGATAAGAGAGTGGCAATCCTTTTCAAAAACAGTCAACAAGTTTTTGTTGAGCACCAGCATGATGCAAAGCAGCAGGCTGAGAATATATTGACCACAGGCAGCCCTAAGTGGCTACTAGGTACAGAGCCATCACTGAGGGGTAGAAAAGCAATGGGATACATGGCCCTGGCACTGAGACTCTTAAAGACTCTGATAGAAGCGACTGAGTAGGGCTTCACCGACCAACCAAAAACCCAGAACTGTTGCCGAGTTGCTTTAGACTCATAGCAACGCTAGAGCAACCCTGTAGGACAGAGTAGGACTGCTCCATCCATAGGGTTTCCAAGGAGCGGCTGGTGGATTCGAACTGCCAGTCCTTTGGTTAGCAGCCGAGCTCTTAACCACTGCAACACCAGGGCTCCCATCACTGACCAGTCCCTAAGGAATGAAGGGGAGCGCAAACGCTGACTAGTTTTCTTTCTTGATTGGTCGTTTCTGACATGCATGTTCTGCAACTGCGAAAGTTCTGCCAATTTTGCAGGGTTTCAAACCTCCAAACCCACAAAATCTTTGGCCAATCCAATTGTCCATGGAGGGGATCCTGAGAAACTCCATTTTTAAAACTGAAAAAGGAATAAGGAACCAAAACAGGTTGCTGTGAGTCGATTCAGACTGATAACCATCCCAAACCAGAACTGCCCACAGGGTTTCCAAGGCTGCAGTCTTTACAGAAGCAGACTGCCACATCTTTCTCCAACAGAGTGGCTGGTGGGTTCAAACCGCTGACCTTTTGGTTAGCAGTTACACGCTTTAACCATTGCACCACCAGGACTCCTGAAAAATAACGGCGATATTATATTTTAAAAAATTCATATGTAAGAAGTGAAAAGTAAATTTCTGTCCTCTCTATCTCAGGACTCCCAGGCCCCCCTCCCTCTTCTTCAAAGACAATCACTGTTTCCACATTCTTGTATTTAGAAATAATCTATGGAATATGGAAATATGTATGTATAAATTCCCTGTGAAATGACCATCACAATCAAAATAAAGACATACCCATCTCCCACTCCTTTTCCTTATGGCCTTTGGTACTCCTTTACTTCTACTCAGACCCCGCCTTGTACTCCATACAACCATTGCTGTTTTTTATCACTTTATTAGTTGGCATTTTTGATAATTTTTTTTTTATAAATGGAATAATACAGTAAGTATGTTTTTGACTAGGCCTTCTTTCAGCATAATTATATTGGGCTCGTTCATGTGTTAGCTAGTGTCAGTAGCTTATTCTTTTTTATATTTAAGTAGTAATTCATTGTGTAGATAAACCATAGTTTATCCATTCAACTATTGATACATGTTTGAGTTGTTTCTGGTTTTGGCCATTACAAGTATAGCTGCTATGAACATTTGTGTACAAGACATTGTATAGATGTATACTTACATTTCTTTTGGGTAAATGCCTAAGGATGGAAGGACTGGATCATGTGGTAGGTATATGCTTAACTTTCTGAGAAATTCACAAATCGTTTTCAAAACCGGCTGTACCATTTTACATTTCAACCAGCAGTGTATGAAAATTTCAGTTTCTCTACATCCTTGTGAACAATTAATATGGCCAGGCCTTTTTAATTTGAGTAATTGTAATAAGTGTATAGTGTTATGTCACTGTAATTTTAATTTGCATTTTCTTGGTGACCAATGTTGTTAAGCATCTTTTCATGGGCTTATTTGCCACCCATGTATCTTCTTTGATGAAGTATCTGTTCAAATTCTTTGTCCATTTTTTAATTGACTTGTTCCTTTCTTATTACTGAATTTTGGGAGTTCTTTATATATTCTGATACCAGTACTTCATCAGATACATGCTATGCAAATATTTTCTCCTAGCCTATGGCTTGTTTTTTCATTCTCTTAACAAGATCTTTCGAAGACCAGAAACTTCTAACTTTGATGAGGTCCAATTTATGAATGGTTCTTTTGGTGTTATATCTAAGATATCTATGTCCAATCCAAGGTCATAAGTGTTTTCACATATATTTCTTCCAGAAGGTTCCTAGTTTTAAGTTTTCCATTTAATTTTAGGTGTTCCATTTTTTTTTTTTTGTAAAAAAAATGGTTGTTCAATTTTTATATACGATGAGAGATATGGATCAAAACTTTTTTTTGCATATGGATATCCAATTTTCTATTACCATTTGTTGAAAAGACTTCTGATTTGTTATCGATACACTGTCAAAAATCAGTTGTTCATATACTGTATTTTTATGAAAATAACATGTGCCTTCTATGTTTGTTTGCCAACCATGCCCTCCTCATTCAAGATACTTTCCTAAGTGTCACTATGCCAATTTTTTTACATGACGCTGTAAAAAATTAGCACAGTGCACTTACGAAAACACCTCAAACAAACATAGAAGGTGTGCGTTATTTGTGTGAAAATACAGCATGTGTCAATCAGAAGTCTCTAGTCTGTTCCATTGGTCTATTTTGCTAGTGTCACAGTCTTCAGTACTGTAGCTTTATAATAAGTCTTGAAATCAAGCAGGGTTAGCCCTACAGCTTTCTTCTTCATTTTCAAAATCCCTGGAGCTATTCTAGGCCCTTTTTATTTCCATATGAATTTTAGTATTATTTTGTCAATTTTGACAAAAATTCCCACTGTGATTTGATTAAGTTTGTATTGAATCTATAGATTAATTTGAGAAGTATTGACGTATTAACATCATTGATTCTTACGGCCATGAACATTAGCTGGATATCACTGGTTTTGGGTCCCTCACAAGGTTGTAATAAAGGGGTCATGTGGGAATGCAGGCATCTCAAGGCTTGACTGGGTAAGGATCCATTTTTGAGTTTACCCCTGTGGCTGTTGGCTGGCCTCAGATTCCTGCTGTCTATTAAAGACATCAGTTCCTTTTCACATGGGCCTTTCCACAGAACTTACAACACAGCAGCTGGCTTTCCTCAGAACTAGCGAGACAGTGGAGGCCCTGGTGGTACAGTGTTTAAGTGCTATGGCTGCATACTGAAAGGTCTGCAGTTCGAATCTACTGGGTGCTCCTTGGAAACTCTATGGAACAGTTCTACTTTCCCCTATAGGGTCACTATGAGTCAGAATCAACTCGATGGCAATGGGTTTTATGGGTTAGTGAGACAGTAGGAGAAGGCAAGCCCAAGACAGAAGCCTAGTCTTAATCTGAGAAGTCATATCTCATTACTTCTACCATATTATATTTGCTAGATGTGGGTCAATAAGCTCAACCCGTGTTCATGAGTAAGGAATTCCACAGGGGTGTGAATACCAGGAGACAGATCGGAGAAGGCCATTTTAGAGGCTGCCTACCACTCTCATTTATTAGTTGTAGTAATTATTTTGTTGATTCCATTGGATTTTCTACATAGAAAATTATGTCATCAACGGATAAAAACAGTTTCACTTGGATTTTTCTAATGTTGATGTTTTTTATTTATTTTGCTTGACTGATTGCATTGGCTAGAAAACCCCTGGTACAATGTTGAATAGAAGTGATGAGAATGGATATCCTTGCCTTGTTTTTGATTTTAGGGGAATATATTCCATCTTTCACCATTAAATGTAATATTATCTGTGAGTTTTTCATAAATTATCTTCTCTGGTAGAGAAAGTTCCCTTCTTTTCTTAATTTTCAAAGAATTTTTATTAAAAATAGATATCGAATTTTGTCAAAAAATTTTTTTGCATCTATTGAGATGATCATATTTTTATTTGTGTGTTTTTAAATAATAAGGTAAATTTTATTGATTGATTTTCAAATGTCAACCAACCTTGCATTCCAGGGACAAACTCAGTTTGCCATATTGAACTATCCTTTTTATAAACTGTTGGATTCAATTTGCTAAAAATCTGTTTCAAATTTTTGCATCTATGTTTATGAGTGACATTGGTCTATAGTTATTGGGGTTTTCTTTTCCTTGTAATTACTTTGTTTGATTTTGATATCACATTTATGCTGGCCTGATAGAATGAGTTGGGAAGTAGTCCCTCTTTTTCAATTTTATGGAAAATGTTAAGTATAATTGTATTAAATTTTCCTTAAATGTTTAATAGAATTCTCTACTGAAGCCATTTGGGCCTGGAGCTTTCTTTGTGGGAAGATTTTAATTACAAATTTGACTACATTTAGAGAGCTATTATTGATGGTATATCAGACATTGTGACATCTTCCAGTCTGGCTAGTGGAAATAGGCACTATTACCAGCCCTGTACCAGCACCAAAAACTGTTACATCTAATCCTTTCAGGTGGTTTGTTCCCCAGTCTCAGTTAGTTTCTCCATTGCCTGCTCTGACTATGACTCAGCTAAATACTTACAGAAGAACCTTTGCAGATCTCCCGAGTTCTCTGTGCTGCTGTCTTCACTCCCCTACTTTGTCCTGTGATTTCATACCACTTTGTATTCCCAACACTTCAGCTCCACATCCTTAAGTCAGGGAGTCCACTAGGCTCTGCCTGGCTCTCCACTGTGTGGACTTCAGCCTGGAAACTCAATGCAGTAAGCTGGGGCAATTTTACAGCTCATCTCACTTGGTCCCTTCTGAAAGGGATCACTGTTTTTCACTGCCTGATGCCTTACAAACTGTTGTTTTAAACTTTTACAAAGTAGTTCATTTTACAAATATGCCACATTTTTTTAACCAAATTCAAATTAATTGATATTTTGGTTAATTTGTGGTGGGGGGGGATGTTATTATTGCAGGAATATACTGCAAGGAAGATTCTTGTCTATATCTTTGCTTCATTGTGAATATAATTATATTTTTAGAGGCTAAATTCCTTGATCAAAATGTATATGCATTTAAAATTCTGATGAACATTATCAAATTGACCTTTGAAAGTTTCTATTGATTTTAATCCCTCTAAATATGTTTGAGAGAACCTATTTCTCTAGGGATTGTTTCTGAGATTCATTTCTGTTCTTTACTATCTAAATACTGAGGAAATTGGAAAGGATGTATGAAGAAAGTTTTAGAGTTTCAAAGAATCTTAATGCCTGAATTTTCTCTCATACTTATTATCACTCATTCTATATTCTCCCTCATTTGCCATGTGTGAGTATATCAAAGACACACACACACACACACACACACACACACACACACTCTGCTTATGACATGCACTTCACATATCCCTTAATTTTCACAGCACTATGGAATGGAGATTATTACTCTTCTAATTTTACAGATGAGAAAACTGAGGCACACAGACAGTAGTAACTTATTTAAATTAGTAAAGTTTTATATGGAAAAGCCTAGATTTTATATCTGATAGCTACCATGCCAAAGTCTGGAGTTTTTCTTTTCTTCGGTACTAACTATGGATCTGCCTTCATCTGGACAGAGCCAGGTCTGATTAGAACCCCAGCTTCACTCCTGGTATGTACTACGCCTGCCTCATCCAACCACTGCTGATGTATTTGGAATGGTCTAAGGTTCACCCTATGCCTTAGGCATTGCTGCTTGCACTCTGTCTACCAGTTCTGCCCTCTCGGAAAGTGCTCAGCTTCCTAGAACCTTGTGGACAATGGAAACTTTTTCTCTGGCTTATGCATACATAGTTCACTGGCTTCAGGCCATCTTCCCCTGACCTTGCAGATGCCTCCTTCACCTCTTGCTGGATCTCCTGCTGTTCTTGGCTTCAAGAGAGTCTTCTTGCTTCCCTTTACATTTTTTCACTACTGTAAGTCTTACCTTTTTTTTTTTTCCTGAGCAAATTCTGACCTTTCTTTTCTGATGTAGTTCTTAATCTTGCTGTTATTGCCAGATACTAAGATAGTTTCTACTTATGTGAAGCCAGTTCTCTTATCCTTTTGTCTTACCTGGATCCCCAGCTCTATGCCCCTGTAGAGTACTTGGTCAAGCGTATCATTTTAGCCCTCTGCCCACACTATCAGCATTTCTATTCCGCCACATGGCATCAGTTCCAATTATCACCATAAAGAGCATCACTGTTCTGCCTGTTTAAAATCCTTAAACTCAATCCTGTTTATCTTTTTCCTTCCTTGACAGCTGATCTAGACTGTTTAGATATAACTTACAGTGTCTCTGTGTGAAAAGATGGATTTTTCATAGCTCCACTTTCTTCCCAGATACCAGCAAATGACCTCCCTGGCTTGGGGGTCTCCAGAGCAGTACTTATTAAGGCCAAATTAGTACACTCTTACAGTTCATTGTCTTTAAACATTTGGAATTGAAATAGAAATAATACCCGAGTCTTTTAATACAATGAAACTGGTAATCTTATTTGAAAGGTTAGTATGCAGAGTTAACATGACCAGGCAATTTAGTGCACTGTGAACAGAAAATAATTTAGGTTATTAAATGATAACAGAAGGGGCTTAATTTAGCTCTGAGGAAGAATGCCTTATCTACAACATATTTTGAAGAATGGGATTAACCCTCTTTTAGTCTTCTGCCTTGGGATCATGGGCAACTGCATTGTGGAATAGACAGATTTTGAGAAGTCTGACCCTCTTACATACCCGCTTCTCTGAAAATTATACTCCTCCTGACCTTGGAGGGCACCTGAAGGGTGTTTTGTTCTCTCTGGCATTGGTCATGGGAAGACAACTGACCCAAACTAGGCCAATCAGTTCTCAGTCCTAGGAATGTGTCCTTGGAATTCAGAAAGTTTAGTCTGTTAGCTG
Organism: Elephas maximus indicus; assembly: GCF_024166365.1. Taxonomy (NCBI): domain Eukaryota; kingdom Metazoa; phylum Chordata; class Mammalia; order Proboscidea; family Elephantidae; genus Elephas; species Elephas maximus. Next base: position 51,545,403 of record NC_064833.1, on the reverse strand, counting down.
GTACGCTAGGATGGGAAGTAATCCAACTCTACGGAGGTGGATATCGTTTTCTGTCATGTGCCCTGAGAAGTAGCTAAAGCAAGAGTACAGTCAGAAAATGTCAGCTGAATTAATCAGAAATATAGAAAAGAATGGCCTTGACTCCACAGAAAGGTAGAGAGAGCTACCAATTCTGTTGCAACCAGACTGTACTTATTGACTCAGGTTCCAGACCACTCCCTGGTGTCCTCCCAACACATTCCATTTATTGTATATGCTACTCTGAGTGTGTTTCTATAGCTTGAAATGAAAAGAACTTTGACCAAGACAAAGGTAAATAACAATACCTGGAGTGGCTTAGGAACTATCTAGTCTGAAAGCAGAGAGACTGAATAGCATCAGAACTGTTCTGTTTCTGATCTAATTGTGCACAAAATATTGTTCTTAGCCAAGAGTTAATATTTATGAGTGCACTAATCTTATACAGGATTCTTATTTTGTAAACATTCAAGCAACATTTAAAGTAAGAAGTGCAATATTTTATCATAAATACTATGCCCTAAAAAAACCTGAATAACAATGAAAATAATGCCTACATTCATCAAATGCTTGCTGTATGTTGGGCATCCATTTTCTCAACTGTTTTAACTTCATAACATAAAGATTATTTTTATCCTAATTTTGTTATATGTTTAGGAATGTGAAGTGGGTGCAGAATAAATGGTCTTATTCCTATCTCAGAGAAAGAACAATGGAAAGACCATATGACACGGCCTCTAGACTGTTTGTTCACTTCTGAATAGAATCTGGTTTGGCTGTGGTCCTCTTAAAATAAATGGCTAATTCACACAAAATACATGTAGTCTGACCAAAGTAAATTATAATGAGACCATTGTCTTCCATACTGTACAAAATATACTTGTGGTGGTTAAGGTTATGTGCAAACTTGGCGGGCCCATGATTCTCAGAGGTTTGGCAGTCATGCAGTGATGTAATTTGGCAGACATTTGACTAATTGCTCTTCCATAATGTAAGCACCTCCATGATGAGATCTATTATGTGCAGCCAATCAGTTATAAGAGCAGTTTCCTTGGGGGTGTGGCCTGCATCCAATATATATGGATGTTCTGGCAAAGCTCGCTGGCTTTTGCTCACTCTGGATCCTGCATCTGGCTTGTTATTATCTGACCTTCAATTCTTGGGACTTGAGCTAGCAGCTTATCTGCCTATCTTGGGTTCATCAGTTCCTGGAGCTATGTGAGTCAGGAGAAGCCTCCATCCTCACACCTGACCCACAGAATTGGGATTTGCCAGCCTCTACAGCCCACGTGAGCCATTTCCTTGAGACAAATATCTCTCTCTCTATATGTGTATATATACACTTCACTGGTTTCACTTCTCCAGAGAACCCAGCGTAAGACAATACTTTAATTAATTAATGCATCCATAATTCAGTAAAGATTATTTGAATATCTTCTATGTGGCAGACATGCTACTGGGTGCTAAGGCAGCAAAGACAAATAAGAATTGGTGGTGGAATCATACACACAAACAGAAAAACAGCATGTCAAGTATTATTACAGAGATTAGAGCAAAGAAGTGTGGGCGCACTCTTTCTAAGAAGGAATCCAATGAGTCCTTCCAAAGAAGTAGCTGTTATGGAGGTGTCTAGAAGGACAATAAAGTTTTCAAAGCACTTCAGGCAGAAAGAACAAATAAGTACCAAAGTGTCTTAAGGTCTTTGCAAAACAGCAAGAAACCCTTTGAGACTGTAAAGTAAAGGAGTACAGGAAGAAGTCCTATAGGGAAATGGATCTTGAGTTCGTCTTGTATAACTAAGAAGTCTGATCTCAATCTTATATAACACAATGAGACAAGAAAGTTTTCTAAGTAAAGACTAATGAATGCTTGTTTGTTTATTTCAAGGTTATTCTGGCAGCTGGACTGAAGTCAAGAAAAAGAGAAGGCTGCTGTAGATGTCTAGACTAGAATGAGTGGGGCCTAAAGAAGGCAGTGACAATGGAGTATGGAAAGGAAACAATGTATTCAAGAGATATCTTGAGATAGAATTGGCATGGCTTAGTGATGCATTGGAGCTCTGGTGGTGAAGTGGTGAAGAGCTCAGGCTGCTAACCGAAAGGTTGGCAGTTCGAATCCACCAGCCACTCCTTTGAAACCCTATGGAGCAGTTCTACTCTGTCCTATAGGGTCACTATGAGCCAAAATCTACTTGACAGCACACAACAACAATAATAGTCATGCATTAAATGTGAGGTGTGAAGGAGAGGTCAAATATAATTCCAAGATTCTGAGCTTCAGATACCCTATAGATAGTATACTCTTGGCCAAAGGGACAACACATGAGTCCGGACATGAATGGAGGGAGATAGGAAGATAATGGGCTCAGACTTTGGTAAGCTGGGTTTGAGGGGCGTGTCTGATAAGCAGGTGGAGATATCTAGTAACAGCTGAAAGTACGACCTCAGATTACATTCACTTTGTAAGTAATTGTGACTTTCGTTGGCTTCTGTCAAGATATTTTGCTTCTAGACTTGTTGATGTGCCACAGATTTCAGCTTTTTACTACCCATACATTTGATATTCTGGCAATATTTTGTAACCTAATTGGTTGAAAATGTTGAACAGGATAGGAGCAAGGGCAAATCTACCGTCTTTTGATAAGGCTGCACTGACAGATTGTGTAGTTATTCCATGTTTTGTACCATCCTCTCTGATATGTCTGCACTTCTCTGGTTTGCTTTTTACACCAAGGGATCTGACTTTTATCAATTGCATCAACTGAGTATCCTAGCCCTCTGGCTTCTGGTTAGATCTGCCATGGAAGACATGGGAAGGGGATCTGAGAACGGGAGCAGAGAGGTATTAGGGTATTTCTATCCCTGCTCTCTTCCTTCCTTAGCATTTGAACTCTACCAGAGGCTGTTCTTGCCATACAATCTTCCTTCCTGGGCTCCTACTCTCACTGTGTTCTGGCGATGTCATGTTGTCCCTTTGACACCTCAGGTTCAAGTCCTGGATATTGGGACTCTTTACCCTAACCACACCTCTGAACACAGACTTTTTATTAAATTCTCTTCAAAATCCCAGCTGAACACCTTGTTTTCTGCCATGACCCTGAGTGATGCACTATCATTCAGTGTGACATCTTGATGTCTCTCCTATGTGACTTCGAATGAGACCTAATGAAATTATTACTATAAAGGACATAACATTTCATTTAGATGAAATAATTCTTCTCCCATCTCAGCACTACTTATGACAAGAAGAATGATATGTTATAATGATTTCAAAGAATCTAAGGACAAACGGGATCAGAGAATGCACACATACGCCAAACTTTTTGCTTCCATTAGTCCAAGTTATTTGGTTGTTATTTCCCCCCTGTGAAAATCGTGACTTATGTCAACAGTAGCTCTTTGAATTAGAAATGATACTCCAGCCCATAAATGTCTTATCTAGAGTAATTATTTGTAATTTACTCATATTGGGTCACTCCTTGGGGACAGCTTACTATACAATGAACAACAATGCCCAGGACAAAGTGTTAGGCTACTCTGATCTTAGCTACCATTACCCATCAACTGTGGCCCAGATAAAAGAAAGAAGGCAGAAGTCTAGAGATGTTTACATACTTAGCCTTTGTGTTTGTGCTAACATAGGTAGAAAGAAGAATACATTTAGCCTCAAAAGTTCAAGACCAAGGTTGTCTTTCTCGCCCTAAAGAGTTGAGAAAGGGCTTGGTTTCTTAGACTACAGTAGTAATGTTCAAATATTCAGGGTTCTTGGAAGATTTGAGGTCTTTGCTCTTTAAAGCACATCAGTTCTTATTGTCAGGAGCAAGAGGTTAGGATCTGGGAGCTAGTGGAGGGAATGTCATGATATGAGGTGGGCACATCAATTACCTTTAGAAAATTTCACCATATGCCACTGTTTGTTTTTTTCCGCAGAGACTACGCTATTCTAGTTTTCCAAGCATATAAGTTGCTATTTGTTCACATCAAAAACTCCCAACTGAAAAGCCAAAGGCATTATTAAGTGCCACTATGATGCTAGAAAGCTGAAACATAAAAATGAAGCCACTTCCGCTGAGATCAAACAGTAACTCTTCAGTGGTGGAACAATGTTTAGAAATATGACTGTATCTGTTACTCAGGCGGTAGCATGGTAGGAAAATTCCAATAGGTGATCACCTTTATCTATTCTTAGAGTTGTGAAAACAAAACTGCTTAAACAACGGTGTCTGAAGAGGTCACACTGTGTGGATGGTGTTCGAGGAAAGTGGAAGTGCTTCTTCTGTAAAATTTGATTTTATATTCTCTAAAATGAATTTAGGGTTTTCTCTTTTGAAGATTAAGGCAAAGGGGTATCAAAGCTCCAATATCTTCAAAGTAGTAATTGAAATACATTTATTTCTTGCTCATTTTGGAAATGCTTAGCCTCCATTGTGAATTTGGGTTTATAGGGTCAGTATGAGTTGGAACTGACTTGACAGCAAGGGATTTGGTTTCTTTAGTATTAGTAAATGGATTAGCCTTCTTTTTCTTAAAGCTTAGAAAACACCAAGATTGTTTTTCCAAATCTAGGAACATTAAACCCAAACCAAACCCACTGCTGTTGAGTCGATTCTGACTCATAGCGACCCTATAGGGCACAGTAGAAGTGCTCCAATCGGTTTCCAAGGAGTACCTGGTGGATTTGAACTGCCAACCTTTTGGTTAGCACCTGTAGCTCTTAACCACTATGCCTGCCACCAGAATTTCCCTAGGAATATTAGGTTATATAAATTCCTGATCTTCTGGTATGTTTCTATAAAAAGAAATCATATTTTTCCTGCTGTTTTCCATATTTTTCTAGAATCCCATGAGATATTTTTTCCTTTATTTCTCCCTCTGAGGTTATCTCCTCCACTTTCTCCTTGTTTTTATTAATTTTTTCCTTTAATTGGCTAAAATTGAGAATTGAAATAGAAAATAGATTGCAATTAACACTTATTGAGCACTTATTATATGTCACGTACTGAGCTGACTCCTTTATATACATAGTATGAGAGAATTGGTTATCCCAAGATTTTATGGAAGGACACATTTTATATATATAAAAAAGAAACCTAGGGAATTAACTAACTTGCACAAAATAATATAGCTAATAAGTGTTGAGTTGGGATTTGCTTTCAGGCCACTCTAAATCTGAGAGCAAAGTTTTCTACTTCCTATAAAATTTCTTGTAATTTTTTAATGATGCTTTGTGTTTCTTGCTCAAAGTAATAAAGAATAAATTTTGTGGAATGTTTCATATGTTGCTTTTTTAAAACTAAAATTAATTTACATTTTACTTTTTTGGCCCTTGATAGATAATTTTTCCCCTGAAGTTCAAAATACTTTTCATTTCTCTGACAACAGCTTGAAGTACTTCAAAGCTGAAGATCAAATAGTAGTTTGAGATCCATTTTCTTACTGCTTTTTCATTTAAAACATATTATGTTCTATGTTTACCATCCAAATGTTTTTTACTGAAAAATATTTTTACTAAATTACGATGACCATATAGACCAGCCCAAAATATGATATTTAAAAAATTTATTAAATATCAGTAGAGCAACTGATGCCCTGAATTGTCCAAGTCCCAATAAGCTAATCCTTGAAACTGAGATCTTCCCATTTTTGATGGTTATACACTCAAAGCTAAGAGTTGGTATAAACGAATTTCAGCAAGGAATCTGCTTCTGAAGCGTAAGCAGCTCAGAATTGGTCAGCTCACTGAAAAAGTGAGCTGGTACTTTCATAACCATTTGATTAAACACGTTTCTAACGAATCCTAATTTCTACAGAAAAAGTATTAAGTATCAAGACAATCTACCAAAAGACAATCTAACACAAAATCTATGGCTGTTTCCTAGGAGGAAGTTTGATCTGAGGCATTGAGGGTTTTCCTGTTTAAGGATAGACCCCCTTGACTTGATCAAGAAGGTCTTACATAGAAGCCTTACTTTATATCCGATTTTTGGTATATGGCTCAATTAGGATATAGATTGTGGAGTATATTTTATTCAGATTATTAGAAAAGGCAACAATTTAGTGTGGAGGTTAAAAATGAGGACTTGGTAGTAAAATTGGATTCAAATCGGGTCTACTACTTATAGTTATCTTGGACGAATCCCCCATTTCCTTAATTCAAGTGGAGATGAAGTATATAATATCAAAGAAATTTGGAAGACAGCTACCTGAACTGGAAGAGATCCATAGTTGTGCCCATTCCAAAAATCCAAAAGAATGTGGAAATTATCGAATAATATCATTAATATGATAATATCACACACAAGTAAAATTTGGCTGAAGATAATTCAAAAATGGTTGCAACAGTACATCGACAGGGAAATTCAACCTGGATTCAGAAGGGGATGTGGAATAAGGGATATCATTGCTGATGTCAGACGGATCTTGGCTGAAAGCAAAGAATACCAGAAAGATATTTAGCTGTGTCTTATTGACCATGCAAAAGCATTCAACTGTGTGGATCATAGCAAATTTTAGATAACATTGTGAAGAATGGAAATTCCAGAACACATAATTGTACTCATGAAGACCTGTACCTAGAACAAGATGCAGTTGTTCAAACAGAACAGGAGGATACAGTGTGGTTTAAAGTCAGAAAAGGTGTGTGTCAGGTTTGTATTCTTTCACCACCCTTATTTAATCTGTATGCTGAGCAAATAATCAAGGAAGCTAGACTATATAAAGAAGATTGGATTGGCAGAAGGATCATTAACAACCTGTGACATGCAGATGACACAACCTTGCTTTCTGAAAGTGAAGAGGACTTGAAGCACTTATTGATGAAGATCAAAGACTACAGTCTTCAGTTTAGATTACACTTCAATATAAAGAAAACAAAACTCCTCACAACTGGACCAATAAGCAACATCATGATAAATGAAGAAATTATTGAAGTTGTCAATGATTTCATTTTACTGGGATCCACAATCGATGCCCATTGAAGCAGCAGTCAAGAAATCAAAAGATGCATTGCACTGGGCAAATCTACTGCAAAAGACCTCTTTAAATTGTTAAAAAGCAAAGATATCTTTTTGAGGACTAAGTTGTGCCTGACCCAAGCCATGGTATTTTTAATTGCCTCCCATGCATTTGAAAGCTGGATAATGAGTAAGGAAGATTGAAGAAGAATTGATGCCTTTGAATTATTGTGTTTGCAAAGATTATTGACTATATCATGGACTGCCAGAAGAACGAACAGGTCTGTGTTGGAAGAAGTGCAGCCGGAATGCTGACTTCGTCTCTTTTAACTTGGACACGTTATCAGAAGGGACCAGTCCCTGGAGAAGGGCATCATGCTTGGTAAAGTTGAGGGTCAATGAAAAAGAGCAAGACCCTCAGTGAGATGGATTAACACAGTGGCTGCAACAATGGGGTCAAACTTAGCAAGATTGTGAGGTTAGCACAGGACAGGTCAGTGTTTCTTTCTGTTTTCCATAGCGTTGCTATGAGTCGGAACTGACTCAATGGCACCTAACAACATCAGTAACATACCATAGGGTTGTGAAAGGTCAGAAAATTGTTTGTTGCTCAATACAGTGTCTGTTCTGCTTTACTAAGGTCAGCTTTCACTTGGATATTAAACATAACATCTGTAACTATTAATGTGTGACTCATTAATGCAGTAGATTAGCCCATGGTGCTAACAATGGCGTGGTCATGTAGTCAGTGCCCCATGGAGGCCAATCAGTCTTACTCTGATTCATGGGCTCAGCTTTGTCTTGCAAGGGCATAAGTATATCAGAACAAATCTATACACATTACTGCAGAAAAAAATCGAAATGTCTGCCACAAGGCTGGTCAATCAGTAGGGTCACCTTCAGTTACAAATGACAACATTAAAATTAAGCCCATCTGCTCAAAAATTACACGTGTACCTGCAGTTAACTGATAATTGAGGGAAGTCAATGAATTAACAGATACTTATAAAAGAGCAAAGTTAGATTGAAAAGCAGGTTCACAATATGTAGATACTTGTGTGGTACTATCACAAGAGTGAGTCTACAAGAAGCAGTAAAATATGACTGAAATAATTTGGATCTGATGCCAGTTAACTCTTATTTTTACATGTGATTCTTTACATAACTGGAGATGTGTTCATTATTTTCCCTTCTTGCAAAGAAGCACTCTTGAGTAGAAATCAAAAACAAAACAAAAACATAAACACTCCTTACTGGTGCTTACCCTCCTCCCACCAAATGTTTTATAAATAATGAAAGGGTATTAGTTTCAAATTATCAGCTTGCCAGGGACAGAGCACAGCAAAAAACAAACATCTCCTGGTAATGTGGTTTCCTTTATGATGCATGAAGATAATAGACAGGTGATAATATTCAGAGAATCTATGCATAAAAAGGTTTGATTTTGTTTTGGTTCCAGCTTCTGGCACATTTATTTGACATAAGCAAATGTGAGAGGTCCCTCAATATGAAGTGAGGACAATTCCTCACTGAAGTAGTCTGGTGAAAAAAGGACTCCAAGATATTAAAATTTACTCATCATTTGGGGCTTATCTCAATTTTTGAGCTCTTTACCACCATAAAAACTCATCAGGTTAACTTAAAATCAAATTATCATCTTGCTTGCCTGGAGACAGAGAACAACCACATTCATCATCCATACACAATTTTTTTTTACACCAAAGATGAACAATAAAGGATGATCTTACATGTTTAAAATATTTTATACATATTGGATACTTTCACTTACAGTATCTCTCTGAAGGGCTGTAAGAGGAAGTCGAGGTGGCCATAAGAAATGCCTTCCTAACTAGGAAGAGGAAGAATGAGATGAGAGACCAGAATGAATTAACAGGCGAAACAGTGAAGGGTGGGTTTACTGAAGAGCCAACATCACAGAATCTAGCATCCTCAGGAAGGGCTTGCAGAGAGTTAAACACATTTTCTGTCTGACAGAAAACCATTCAGCCCACTCATGCAACTTGAACTAGTATTTATTCTCATTCATCAAGGCCATCTTTTTCCTTTCTGATCCCTGCCTCTTCCTCTCCTCACCCCCATTTTTTTTTTTTTTTTTAACTCATCCAGGGACTCAGAGAACAGGAGCCTCTCTCTGCCACGGCATCACTGAAAGCGCCTCCATCAATACAGATTTTCATAAATTCCAAATATAAGAGGAACAGGAAAAAAAATAAGATGGTTTTCTTTTTCTCAGGTGGCCGCTTACTGGCTCTTCAGTCATCTTGGGCACATGAGGGTGCTTATTTGTATCAACTCATACCTCATTTCTTCAACCTTTTTGTTCCTTAGCTCTTTCAAACCTTTGCTCAGATTTTAGATTCTCAAAGAGGTCTCCCCTGACTGTCCTTTGAAATGTGCACCCCTCTGTGTATATTGGGGGGGCGGGGGGGGGAGCTGCAGACTCCCTTATCCTGCCCTCATTTTTCTCATCGCCTTCTTTTAAAATATTATAAGATTTTCTTACTTAAATTTGTTGTTTATTATCTGCCTCTCCCTGCTAGAATGTGAGCCCCCTGAGGTCAGGGATATTTGTTTGTTCATTGATGCCTGGCATAAAGCAGGCCTGAAACAAATATCCTTTAAGTGAAAGAATAAACAAGTCATCTTCTTTTCTCCTTATAAGAAACTCAATACTTAACAAGGACCACAACCCAGCCTAGTTCTAAACTTTTAGGAAATGTTCCGTGGAAAAATGTTAACATGTATGTGCTGAAATCAACTGTATTTTGCAGAAAGGTACAGCAGCATATTTGAACAGGGATGTGAAAAAACTGCGGAAGCTCTAAACCTGCATTTACTAATAGCATGTAACAAATTACTGGGTTTTAGAAATTCAATTTAGTTCTCAACATGTGCCGTTTTGCCACCTGCATACACAAGAGTCACACCCACACAGCTCTCCTCGCCAGCAACCCACCTTTTATCCTCCTCCTCGTTAGCTGACACCTAATTACATACTAATTGGCTCAGGGAACACAAGCTTGTTATTGCACTAAAAACACCCAGAGCTCCCCCACAGACAGATTCTCATGAAAACCAAATATAAAAGAAGTTGGCCCAGTGCCTGGTTTTCATTAGGATGAAGCTAGTTTCTTCTAGGTCCTGGTCGCACCGATCAGTGTTTGTTTTCATGTTCCTTCTGCTGTCAGTATTTTGGGGGCATGCTTCAAGACTTAGTACCAACCAAAAGGAACCAGATTTCAATCTCTCCAGCGGACAGCAATCTCAGAAAGTAAGGACTTTTACAATTGTCCTTAGAAATCATGCGAATGGCTCGTTAGGCAAAGAGACAGCAACAGTGCCACAAGGAATATTTCTTCACTCAACTTTCTGTGGTTCCCCTTTTGTGATTCCTGGCCATCAACATGCTCAAACTGTAACTATCTAGGATTAGATAAGCTGATTTTATAAACACTTTGGGAACACAAACATGCAACTTTCTTTGCTAAAACTCATTTTTCTTCCAATGGGAGAAACACAAAACCATTCTTGCCATCACAGCACAGTCAAATGAGCGGTGACTAATGACATTGCAGATTAGGAGTCTGATTTGGGATGCAGTTTTGCAAAGCTGTGGTTTTTCTTCAACTAAATTCTGGTATTGTTACCAGTGAGGATGGGTTCAGCCACCTGGAGAAGACAAAAATATAGAACAGAGTGTCTAAGTGAGGACCACTCGTGGTACATTGAATTGGCTTCAGGCTGCTCTGCCACACTACCCTGGTATGGGGGTGGTGGAGGCGGCACCAGGGAGAAGATGCTTGTCATGTTAGGAAACAGAGTGCCATGCTAGGGCGGAATAGTTAGGAACAAGAGGGGAAAAAAACCCCATCAAGGTACATCTGTCTACTGAACTGAGCCACACACTAACTCCACTTGCATATATAAAGGAGACTCTCATATCTATAGGAGAATCTCACAGAGAGGCCATGTGCAAATTGTTGCTTTGTTTTGATGGTATGACACAGGGGCTGAAATGTGGATTCCCTGTTTGGATAAGTAAAGATACTTAGAGTGTCATCTGATCAATTTTCACTGCCCATGCAGGTATCCCCTACATAGTACCTGTGTTAGATTATTATTCAGCCTCTGAACAACTCCACTGATGCAGAGTTTGATAACTCAGTCCTTTTGGGGAAAAGTTTCATTTTTATGCAGTCTTTTAAGTACCAGAAATATAACAGCTTACAATTGTAGGAGTGTAATGGTGCTTTACACTTAAAAGTGCTTGATAAGTTGCTTTTCGTTTGAACCTTATACAGGTATTGTTATCATTAATATTAAATGGACAATGAAATTATGGATGTAAAAGGATAGCATGCAGTCTCCAGCATATGCTAAAGTCTCAATAACTGTTAGTTAAATACATAAATCCTTTTTCACAAAGACGTAGTGCCAGTCCTGTATGTGCTTAGAACTTCTTCAGTGAGTATATTGGCTAGGGGTCTTAGTTGCAGACCACAGAATCCATATTAGCATGTTTAAGCCAAGAGGGATTTAGGAAGAAGCATACACAGCATGGAATCACTGGTGACCTGCAGACAAAGACTCTGAGCTTAATTTGTAGGAAAGCCCCAAACCATACAACACAATGGGTTGTTACATGAATGACTGCCTTAACTAGGATAAGAGAGTTCAAGATCAGAAAGCCGGCTGCTTGCTTGGAACTATGCTAACTCTGCAAGAATGTCCATGAACTAATTGGATGCCCCTGAACCTGCCTTTCTTCTCACATAACTCAGCTCCATACTGCAATCTAGCAGGGTTGGCAGACTCTAATTACATAAGGAACCTCCTCCAAGGGTACCTAGGAAATGGGATCTTAACTTTTCATCTTCTACAGGTGAAGGGATTTGAGCTGGAAATTCACAGAATCTACCACAGTGGGGGTGGAAGGAAAGGAAGATCTGTGAGCCTGGACCTGAACAATAACTGATAAGGGCAGGGGACTTGGGAAAATTAACTTCTCCCCAGGGCAGCCACAGAATCTGAGCAATCTGAGATGAATCTTGAAAGTTCAAGGGGTTTACAAATTACATGAGCTGTTTTGTCACCTCCCTCTAGCCCCAACACATATATACATCATGATCTGGCCCTGGCCTTCTCCCCTGCCTTCCTCACCTTAAAAGTTATAATCATCAATGCCTTCCTGCTTGAAGTCCACTGCCATATGCCATGATGTTTCTTGCCTACACAATTTTGCTCTTGTCTCTTTTGTGTGAATGCCCTTCTATGGGTTTCCTTGGCTTAAGGTCAGTCTCAGGCATTGCCTCTACTAGGAAGCCTTCCTTAACTTCCCAGTACTGGGTCAGATGTCTCTACTATAGTATCAAGTGAATTCTTTTTGAACTTATAACATTTAATTACTATTGTCTGTGTCTTTCTCCTATTGTACTATGAGCTCTTTGTAGGACAGGTCTATGTATTATTCATCCTAATATCCAAGTACAATGCTTAACAGTGCTGTAAGAGTCAGGGTTGGATAACTCTGCTGAGAAACAATACCAAAATTTCAATGACTTGACTCAATAAATGTCGATTCCTTAGGTACATCATAATTCAGTATGAGTCACTGGGTAGCTCCACTCTACACAGTCATTCAGGGACCCAGATTCCTTCCATCATACTCTGCCATATCCCAGACTTCCATCTTCCTCGACTTTACTCAGGGAAAAGAAAATGAGAGAATGTGAAGAATTATGGAAGAGGTATAATACCTTTTATGTGCCAGGTCTGGTAATGGTGCAAATGACTTCTGCTTACATTCTATGTCCTCACCTAACTGTGAGGGAGGCTGGGAGATAAAGTCTAGCTGTGAGAAGAGAAGGAACAGAAAATGGGGTTTAATTAATACAAACCATGGTTTATGCAACAAGACACAATGCTGGCCATAAAATTTCACTCTTCCTCTGACAAGAGATATAAGTCAGAGTCTCATTCAGTCACTGCATCCAGCCCAGCATCCAGGATCTCTTGGGGAAGCTCAGACCTCTCCATCATGTGGCTCATAATGGTCCCATGATTTATGAAACTAGAAACGTAAGTTTTCTGTCAGTGTTATCCACTCCACCACCACCAATCTCAAACACCCTACATACAATTGTAGAACAAGGACAAAATAACTTTAATATTTCCCCTTTAGAAGAGGGGAAAATGGAAGATGTGACAGTCACACTTGTCCATAGCATTTTGGGGCCCTCTAGGCCAGGGATCAGGAAACTTTTTCTTAAAGTGCTAAATAATATTTTAGGCTTGCAGATCATACACTCTTCTGTACTTACTCAATTACTTTTGTAGCTTGAAAGCAGCCCCAGAGAATCCGTAAAACATGAATATGTTCCAATAAAGCTTTATTTATAAAAAACAGGCCACCTCTCCATAGGCTGTGGTTTGCTGATCCCTGTTCTAGGCAGATATTTTGAAGCTCCCTAAACTGTAGTTGGCAGGAGTTCCTTGATTAAACTCTGATTTTCCCTCTGGGAGAAACTCCATTGTCCATTTTCCCCACAATACGTGTATAGAACCTCTGGGAAGTTTTTCCTCGTCTATTATTCTCCTCGACTGCATCAAAAGTGGGGATTGGAAAGTACGTATTCCTTGAGCATTACACAACTTTCTCAGCTGTTTCCAGCTAGAGCAAGTAAGGGACATAAAGATTGTTTTACACTTCAGACTATTAAAGTCTCAACTTTGGCATACAATTCTCTCAAAAACTCAGTGGGTTTCTGATCTGTTTGATTCCAGTCAGTTCTAAATGTCAGCCACACCCAATGTGCTTTCCTAGCCATAGCTATAAATCATACTTTACTTATTTGTTTCCTTGTCTTCATGTGTTCTTCAAAGTAAAAATTTATCTTAAGATCATCTGAAACAATGAGTGGGAAGCCCATTCATTAATTTGCTCTTTCGTGTAGGACTGAGTTGCTTTGATTATGATTTCCTAGAAGCTTGTTGGTCAAAGTCTTTCAATTTTTTAGCTTAATGACTGGGATCTAAAAGCAGTTAGCTTTCCTAACTCTATGATATTCCATATTTCTGGACTCTGTATCCCTTTTTATTTCTGCTTATTAATCAGCCACTGAAAAACCAATGATAAATAAAATACAGTAACCTTCTAATTGCTGCTATCCACTTCCCCTAGAGCAACAGATTCAGTAGACATATGACCTGCCTTCCAAAATGAGTTTTACCAAATGTTTTTACCCCTGCATAAAATGGGTTGCCATCTTTCCAGCCTCCAGTATAATTTTTCTCACCACCCACTGCCTGATTTCTAACCAACTTCACATATTTTAAGTTCAAGCAACCAATTTCTGTATTATCAGACTAGATTGACTAATAAATCTTTGGATTTATTTATTTATTCATCATTTATTTATTCATTTATAACATATTATTTATTAATCTCTGTGGCATAACCCAATAAAAGTTTATTTTTCACATTACATCTAGTGTGAGTCAGTGGGATGCTGTGCTCCACAAAGTCATTCATGTAACACTGTCATTCTCTGTTCTTGCTCCTCTGTTTTCATAGGATGGAGGAAGAAAAAGAGTATGGATGATCACAGGTCTGGAAGTAGTATACACCACCACTCCCATTCATATTCTACTGGCCAGAAGCCAATTACATAGCCCCACCTACCTAAAGGCAAGACTAAGAACTATAGAAAAGTGTGTGCCCAGGAAAGGGGGAAAAGACAGTCTGCTAAATACCAGCATTGTATTTGCCACAGTGTTTTCAAAAAATACTTGACATATGTTTTGAATAGATTATTTTAAATAAAGTGTAGATTAATGCCAATTCCTAAAAGTTGTTAATACATGTGGCCTTTTTTTTATCACCTGAAGGGATAGGATGGTATGTGCCATCAAGACTTTTGGTCAGTTATGGTACTTTGTTTACATGGGAGTCCGACTGTCAATCTGGAAGATTGTAGGCTCATGTGGCACCACAGCTCAACGAGGACTGGGAATGAGAATCCCACATCTACCAGCTGGGATTCAGGGCTAGATTCCAAAGAAATTAAAATGGAGATGAGGAAATGTAAAAGAGATGAATAAACCAAGTACCAGAAAGGAGGTAGGCAGATAGATCGGATATTATGAAGCTTCAATTTGACTCTAGAATTCTATTTATCTACATCTACTCACACATTGGACTTAGGAGAATCATAAAATGAATTCTGTATTTCTCTGATAATACCCAGCTTCCAGTCTAAATCTTCTCTGGTTTTAAGTCTGTGTGGAGCTGAAAATACAGGTTAATAACTATTCCAGTTGGGCCGTGGTGATCAACTCTTTCCATCATTATGTTTGATAGGTTTTTTCCTTTTAGAGCCTCCTCTTTTTCTATTATGCCAAATAGGTTCAGTCTGCCTTTCATGTAGTCAAGTTTAAGTACTTTTCTACAGCTGTCTTGTCTTCTTGGCCTAATTTTTAGTCCTCATATGGCATGATGTCTGTCTGAATTCCTTACGTGACATGGTTTAACCCTGTCTTAGTTATCTAGTGCTGCTATAACAGAAATACCACAAGTGAATGGCTTTAACAAAGAGAAATTTATTTTCTCACAGCCTAGAAGACTAGAAGTCCAAATTCAGGGTTCTGGATCCAGGGGAAGGCTTTCTCTTTCTGTGGGCTCTGGGGAAGGTCCTTGTCATCAATCTTCCCCGGTCTAGGAGCTTCTCAGTGCAGGGACCCTGGGTCCAAAGGACACGCTTCCTCCTGGTTCTTTATTCTTGGTGGTAGGAGGTCCTCTGTTACTCTGCTTGCCTCTCTTTTTTATATCTCAAAAGAGATTGACTCAAGATACAACCTAATCTTTTAGATTGAGTCCTGTCTCATTAACATAACTGCCTCTAATCCTGCCTCCTTAACATCAAAGAGGTAGGATTTACAACCCACAGGAAAATCATGTCAGATGACAAAATGGTTGACAATGACACAATACAGGGAATCATGGAGTAACCAAGTTGACACACATGGGGGGGGGACTCAATCCATAACATATGGTATCTGTACCCTTGTATCTGTATCTGTCATTCTCTTCAGAACCCACTTAAATTGTTAACCTCTCCCCTGAATATAGAACCTTGAAATTAATCCAGGACTCCATATGTGGCGGGGCTATTGCAGAATATTATACGGGTATTATTTTTGTTAGTCTGTACACAGCATCCCTTTTCATTGTTTTGGTCTCACCCTCAATACATGATTTCTCAAGGGCTGCTGCTTAGAACTCCTTAATCATATTTGTCAACAGGTGCTCAGAGATTTGAAACCTTCTCTCAGGGTTGGTATTACGATGGGCATTAAGGAGACATCATTCCTATCCTTTACCTATCCAGGATGAAAGTTGTAAAATCTGTAGTATATATATATATATATATATATATATATATATATATATATATATATATATATATATATATATATATATATATATATATATTTTAAAAAAAAAAATCTCTTCTGACTGTCCTTTTGTCCTCACACAAAATATCCCTATTGTGCTACCTCTCTTGGTTCTTGTCCTTATAAATGCATTAATAAACATGAAATATTGTTTTCTACTATTAGAGCTAATTCTTTTGAACAAGGAAAACTTCTATTTTTCTTTTCCAAGAATGAGATATATCTTGTCAAATTTCTCAATGATATCTATGTGTTTATACTTTCTTTTTGCGTTAAGGTTTCAGTTTGTTTATTTTCTATATACTTAGTTGTGAGCTGCTTTTTCTCCTGAGTTGTTACTATTACCTGAGAATGACTGGGCATTTTCTTCTAATATGTTATAGGTACAGTCTCCCCTATTGCAGCTTTGGGTTTTTCCTTGGAATTTTTCTTATTTTCTGAGGAAATGTGTGGAGTCTGAAATCTTCTTGACTAAACCGATGAGTAAACTGCTAAACTAATTCTTCATTGAATTAGTATGTTATTCTTCTTTCAACTGAAAAACAGAGAGGAAAACACCATTTGGGGTACAATTTCCTTAGTTTAGAATTTCAAGTTCACACAAATGACAATCCATCTTTGCTCTACTTGTATCATCCACTCAGTAACCACTAAGACTAGGCAATGTTTTGGTGCATATCAGTGAACTCTCCCTCATATCTCAGCCACATGCCCAGGACTTCTTCTCACACTTCACATGGCTACCACTGTACCCTCCTCAGGGAGTCATCTGCTGCTGGAACTGGCAAAAGTGTTTTTTTCCAGCCTGCTTGTAAATATAAATTTTTGCCTCGTGAAATATGGGATACAAATTTCTATAATGTCTGAAGCCATTTTATATAAGAAGAAGTTTGGCTTCTTTTTTTCCATAGCTTAATTGTGATATAATTCACATACCATAGGTCATCCATTTAGGTGTACGTTTCCGTGGTTTTTAGTATGTTAAGAGAGTTATGGTATCATCAAAACCATTGTGATTTTAGAACATTTTCAATCACCTGAAAAGACACCCTAGAAGAAGAGGACTTCCAGTCCAGAAAAGATGGCATAGACCCATTATTTTGTGCCATTCTCTGCTAAGTACAACTGTAAAACCTGAAAATAACACAAGAAGCAACCAAAAAAAAGAACTCCAAAAGGTACTAATAGGAAGGCAAACTGATTAGAAACCCTAGGAAGAGGATGAGGGCAAGCTAAAAATGGGGTGAAATTACTTTCAAACCACACATCCGACAAAAGAACTAGTATCTAGAATATATGTGGAACTTAAAAACTTAATTGGGGAAAAAATAAAACAAAACAAAAAGCAATCCAATTAGAAAATGGTCGTAGGACAGGAACAATTTCATTGAGTAGGACGTACCGATATCAAGTAAGCACATGAAAAAGATGGTCAACATAATTAGGCATTGGGGAATACAAATTCAAATCAGAATGAGATATGGCTAGATCTCTATCAGAATGGGTAAAATAAAAAATAGTAACAACACCAAAGACTGGCAAGAGTGCAGAGCAACTGAATCAATCATGTATTGGTAAAGTGAATGTGAAATGCTGAAGCCACTCTGGAAATCAATTTATAAGTTTCTGAGAAACATCCCAGAGAAATGATAACCTATGTTTACTCAAAAACCTGTATACAAATATTTTTAGCAGCTTTATTCATAATAGCCACAAACTGTAAATAATTCAGACTTCCTTCAGCAAGTGAATGGTTAAACAAATTGTGGTACAAACATAAAATAGATTATTACTCAGCAATAACAAAAGCAAACTAATAATACACACAATTTATATGAATCTCCAGGGAATTATGCTGAGTGGGAAAAATCAATCCTCAAAGGTTACAGTATGCTTCCATTGGGGTAATATTTTTGAAATGACAAATTTTAGAAAGGGAGAAGAGATAGGTGGTTGCCAGGGACTAGGGGCAGAATGATGGAGTTGTGAGTGTGGTAGTAAAAAGGGCAGCAGGAGGGATACTTGTGGTATGGAACAGTTCAGTATCTTGACTGTGGTTTTGGATATACACATCTACATTGCAATGAATTGTATCTAAACACACACACACACGCACACACATCACACAAAAGTGAATACCTGTAAAACCGGGAATCTGAAAAAGTTCAATGGATTGTATCAAAGTCAACACTCTAGCTGTGGTATTGTAATATAATTTTGTAAAATGTTACCATTTTTACTGTATTATTTTTTTACTACTGCATGTGAAATAACAATAATCTCCATAAATATTTCAATTAAAAAAAAATAGGCCTTGTACCCATTAGCAGTCACTCCACATCCCCATACCCCAGCTCCTAATCCTAAGAAAACCATAATATACTTTCTATCTTTATAGATTTGCTACCTTGGGACATTTTATATAAATGGAATCACATAATATGTAATCTTTTGTGAGTAGCTTACTTTACTTAATATAATGCCAGGCGCTCCTTTGAAACTCTATGGGGCAGTTCTACTCTGTCCTATAGGGCCGCTATGAGTCAGAAACAACTTGATGGCACTGGGTTTGGTTTGGTTTTTTTGGAATGTTTTGAAGGTTCAACCATGTTATAGCACGCATCAGTACTTTATAACTTTGTTCCATTGTATGGATATACCACATTTTTAAAATCCATTTTTCAGTTGACAGACATTTGGGTTGTGCCCAAGTATTAACTATTATCAATAATGCAGGTATGAACATTTTGGTACAAATTTTGCATGGAAGTATATTTTTATTTCTCTTGGATTTAGACCTAGGAGTGGAATTATTGGCTTATATAGTAATTCTATGTTGAACATTTAGAAGAAACTGCCAAATGTTTTCCAAAGTGGCTGTATCATTTTATATTCTTATCAGCAATGTGTGAGGATTCCTATTTCTCAACATCCATGCCAATTCTTGTTATTGTCTGTCTTTTTTTTAGTATAGCCATCTTGGTGGGAATGAATTCCTATCAAAATGCCAGTTGACATTTTTGCAGAAATTGGCAAGCTGATCCTAAGACACATATGGAAATGGAAAGGACCCAGAATAGTCAAAACCATTTTGAAAAAGAACAAATTTGGAGGATTCACCCTTCTCAATTTCAAAACTTACTATGAAGCTACAATAATTAATACACTGTAGTGATTGCATAAGGATAGTCATATAATGACTAGAATAGAATTGTGAGTCCAGAAAAAAAACCTTACGTTTTCAGTTGATTGGTTTTAGGAAAGGATGCCAAGACAATTCAATGGGGGGAAAGAGTAGCTTCTTGAAAAAAATAGTACTAAGACAACTGGATATCCACATGTAAAAAAATGGAGTTGAACCTGTACCTCATAAAAAAGTTTAGGTAAAAATGGGTCATAGAGGTTCTAGTTAAGATGGTGACTTATATTTGTACACCTTAAAATCCCCCTGCAAAAAATGGTACAAACAATGACCACAGATCTCTAAACATCAAGTAGAAAGTTGAAGAATTAAATGGAGCACTGATTGGAAAGAGTTAGAACGAAATCAACATTAACATGGAGATTCTCAGAGCATTCACACCCAGCCGGCCACCAGCTTGGCACAGCATGGCCATTTTCAGATGGTAGCAGGCAACATCCCTAAGTGAAGAGCCCAGGAAGGCAACTTCATGGAGAACACAGCTGGAGACAATACACTGAGTAAACAAACATGGAAAGAAATGAGGTAGGCAGGTCACATGCTGGGTCTGAACCAACCTGAGAAGGAGGCACATTGGCATCCCATAGCTTTAAAACTCGGAAAACACAGGGAAGTGCCACTGGAGCAAAGTGAGGTAGACTGAATCATTGGAGCCTCAGGATAGGGGACTGATAAAATAGAGAGTGCACTGCTACAGAAGGATAAGTGCCATCTAAGCATATGTGGATGCTCCAGCCCTTCCTACATCACTAGGACACCAACCCATAATTAAGCAGAGGGCCTGTCTTGCCCACTAGAGTAGTATTGCCTCCCTGAGTCTGTGTAGATGACCTGTCCTGCTCTCCAGAGTTTGCATTAACAGTATGCATCAATGCAGGAGGACCAAGCAACCACACAAGAGCTGTGGAGGAATCCTGACTATATGACACCTGGAGCCCCATAAAAGGGAAGGGACCAGCTTGCATACCTCCATGCAATCCTATAATGTAAGACATACACATTCAATGACAAAGGATACCCATGTGTATGTGGCCCATCATACCCTCCAGTGAAAGATAATTACTCATTGGTGACATCATGGTCATATACAGAACAATTTTATAAAACGTAATCATACACAGATCAATATTACAAAACAACAAAAATTAAAACAATGCAAAAGAAGATAGATGATATATAGAGAAAGGGAAGAAACTAAGATTCAGATATATCGAAACAATACAAAAAAGACAAACAAACATACAATCAATAAAAATATATATAAACAAATAAAATAGGACCTTAATGTCTGGAAGACGGTAGTCAATTACAAATCAAATGAAGAAATAGGATAATAAAGTTTAAGCAAATTAGCAAAATAAAAGAATGGAAAACTTTTCTGAGGAAGAACTGGTAATGGAACTACCTGACAAAGAATTCAAGAAATTAGTATAGGGAATAGTATTAAAAAAATTAGTATAGGAAAATAGAAATTATATAAAAACAACAACTAGAAATTTAAAAGATTAACAATAAATTATCAGGAATAAACAGTTCAGTGGAAGAACACAGAAGTAGAATTGAAACAATGGAAGAAAAAATCAGCAGAAAAGAGAACAAAACCCTTGATACTAACTTATTTGAAGAACAAACAGAAAAAGGATTGAAGAAAAATAGAAAAATCTAAGTGTTATGTGGGACACCATCAAGAGGAATAATATATGCACATTAGGAATTCCAGACCAGGAAGAGACAAAAAAGGGTACAGAGGGAATTTTTGAAGATATAATGGCAGAAAACTTCCAAGACATCATGAAAGATGAGAAGATTTCCATCCAAGAAGCTCAACAAACCCCATACAGGGTAGCTCCCAAAAGAAATTCACCAAGACATATCATAAACTTTCCAGAATCAAAGACAAAGAATTTTGAGAGAAGCTCACGGAAAATGAAATATCACTTACAAAGGAGCCTCAATAAGACTAAATTCTATTTTGTCATAAGAAACCATGCAGGCAAGAAGGCAATGGGTTGACATATACAAAGCCGTGAAAGGAAAGAACCACCAGCCAAGAACTATATATCCAGTAAAACTGTCTTTCAAAAATGAAGGCTAAATTTGGACATTCCTAGATAAGCAGAAATTAAGGGAATTTGTAATTAGCAGACCAGCCCTTTAAGAAATATTAAAGGGAGTCCTTTGGATAGAAAACCAAAGACATCATACAACCTGAGATAAAGACACACAGCAGCATCACCCAGATACCAAGCCAGGTAAACATTTCACGAAAGTAAAATAAAGCTACAGTATTGATTACAGGGACCCAGAGACATAAAGTTGTAAATGATGACAACTTCAAAACAAAAGGGGAAATGAACAGTGTGGTTATAGAACTTCCACGTGGAGATGAAGTTAATCGCAAGATATAACAGACTGCTTTAAATATAGGATGATAAATATAAACTCCAGGGTAACCACAAAGAAAATTAATAAATCTGCTTACCAAAATGAAGAAGAAATTCAAAAAGACTCAGTAAACACAAAAACAACAATAATAAATGAAAGGAGGAGAAAATCCATATACAAAAAGAACTCAGCATAGAAAGTAAAAACAGAACAAAGACACCATTAATACAACAACAAAAAAAAGTACAAAAAAAATGGCAATAGTAAACCCTAACCTATCGATAACCACACTGAATGTAAATGGATTAAATACGCTAGCCAGGAGACAGACAGTAGCAGAAAGCATAAAAAAAAGACCCATCAATATGTTGTCTACAAAAAATATGCCTTAGACACAAAGATGCAAACAGGTTAAAAATAAAAGAATGGAAAAAATATGCCAAGTAAACTAACCAAAAGAGCACTAGTGGTGATATTAATATTTGACAATATAGACTTTAAGTCAAAATCTATTATAACAGACAAAGAGCTGCATTATATAATGATTAAAGGTCAATTAACCAAGAAGACATAACAATTATAAATATTTAGGCACCTAATGCCAGAGCCACAAGGTTAATAAAACTCTAAAAGAATTGAAAAGAGAAATAGATCTACAATAATAGTAGGAGATTTTAACACACCACTTTTGCAAATAGATGGAACAACTAGAAAGAAAATCAGTAAAGATAAAGAAGTGCTGAATAACCATATTAACCAATGGGACCTCACAGACAGGTAGAAGATACCACCCAATAGCAGCACAATACACATTCTTCTCCAATGAGCATGGAACATTCTCCAGAATTGATCATATTTTAGGCCACAAAGAAAGCCTCAATAAATTTAAAAAGATTGTGATTATGCAAGGCATCTTCTCTGAGCATAATGATACGAAACTAGAAGTTTATTAATAGGGAGAACAAGGAAAATAAATGCATGGAAACTAAATAACACACTACTAAAAACTATTGGATCATAGAAGAATTCAAAAGTAAAATAAAAAAAATACTTAGAATCAATTAAGAGTGAAAACACAACATACCAAAACCTTTGGTACTCAGCAAAAGTAATGCATGAAGGGAAATTTATAGTCATAAATGCATACATTAAAAAGAAAAAAGGTTCAAAATCAATACCTTAACCCAACAACTTGAACAAATATGAAAGGAAGAGCAAATAAGAAGAGCAGAAGAAAGGAAATAATAACATTGGGAAGAATGGGAACCCCAGAACACTTAATTGTGCTTATGCAGAACCTGTACATAGACCAAAGGGCAGTCATTTGAACAGAACAACTGGATACTGTGGTTTAAAATCAGAAAAGGTGCATTCCAGAGTTATATCCTTTCACCATACTTATTCAATATGCATGCTGAGCAAATAATTCCAGAAGTTGGGCTGTATGAAGAAGAATGTGGCATCAGAATCAGAAGGATTATTAACTACCCACAATATGCAGATGACACAATCTTGCTTGCTGAA
Source organism: Elephas maximus indicus (assembly GCF_024166365.1). Taxonomy (NCBI): domain Eukaryota; kingdom Metazoa; phylum Chordata; class Mammalia; order Proboscidea; family Elephantidae; genus Elephas; species Elephas maximus. Next base: position 51,521,848 of record NC_064833.1, on the reverse strand, counting down.
AGTGAAGATCAAAGACTACAGCCTTCAGTATGGATTACACCTCAAAATAAAGAAAACAAAAGTTCTTACAAATGGACTAATAAGCAACATTAAGATAAATGGAGAAAAGATTGAAGAAGTTAAAGATTTCATCTTACTTGGCTCCACAATCAACACCCATGGAAGCAGCAGTCAAGAAATCAAATGACGTATTGCATTGGACAAATCTTCTGCACAAGACCTCTTTAAAGTGTTAAAATGCAAAGAAGTCACTTTGAGGATTAAGGTGTGCCTGATCCATGTCATTGTATTTCCAATCACCTGATATGCTTCTGAAAGCTGGATAATGAATAAGGGAAACCATAGAAGAATTGATGCATTTGAGTTATGGTGCTGGCAAAGAATATCAAATGTACCATGGACTACCAGAAGAATGAACTAATGTGTCTTGGAAGAAGTACAGCCAAGATGCTCCTTAGAAGTGAGGATGATGAGACTTCGTCTCACATACTTTGGACATGTTATCGGAAGGGTCCAGTCCCTGGAGAAGCAAAGGGTCAACACAAAAAAGGAAGACCCTCAAGAAGATTGATTGATACAGTGGCTGCAACAATGGGCTCAAACATAGCAATGATTGTGAGGATGGCGCAGTACTGGGCAGTGTCTCATTCTATTGTACATAGCATCACACTGAGTCAGAAGTGACCGAATGGCACCTAACAACTAACAACAGAGCAGATACAAATGGAATAGAAATCAGAAAAACAATAGAAAAAATCAACAAGACTAGAAGCTTGTTCTTTAAAAGGATTAATACAATTGAGAAACCACTGGCCAAATTGACAAAGGAAAAAAATAAGAAAATGCAAATCGCCGTAATGAGAAATGGAATTGGAGACATTACCACAGATCCAAATAAGATAAAGAGGATCTTAACAGAACTAATTTGAAAACCTAGACATAATGGACAAATTCCTAGAAACACACTACCTACCTAAAATAACATGAATAGAAGTAGAAAATCTAAACAGACTCATAACAAAAGAAGAGACTGAATGGGATGCAGACCCCAAATTCTCATAAAAAGACCAGACTTAATGGCCTGACTGAGACTAGAAGAATCCCGGCAGTCATGGTCCCCAAACCTTCTGTTGGCCCAGGACAGGAACCATTCCCGAAGACAACTCATCAGACATGGAAGGGACTGGACAATGGGTTGGAGAGAGATGCTGATGAAGAGTGAGCTACTTGTATCAGGTGGACACTTGAGACTGTGTTGGCATCTCCTGTCTGGAGGGAAGATGGGAGGGTAGAGAGGGTTAGAAACTGGCAAAATGGTCACCAAAGGAGAGACTGGAAGGAGGGAGCGGGCTGACTCATTAGGGGGAGAGTAAATGGGAGTATGTAGTAAGGTGTATATAAGTTTATATGTGAGAGACTGACTTGATTTGTAAACTTTCACTTAAAGCACAATAAAAATTATTAAAAAAAGAGACTGAAGATGTCATTAAAAGAACTCCCAACAACAACAAAAAAGGCCTGGACCAAATGGCTTCATTGGGGAATTTACCAAACATTCAGAAAAGAGTTGACACCAATTCTATTCAAATTTTCCAGAACATAGAAAAGGAAAGAAAACTCCCTAACACATTCCATGAAGCCAGCATCACCCTGATACTAAAGCCAGGTAAAGATATGACAAAAAAAGAAAATTAGAGGTAAACATTCCTCATGAATATGGACAAAAAAATTCTAGGGAACAGAATTCAACAATATATTAAGAAAATCATACACCATGATCATGTATGATTCATACCAGGAATGCATGGGTGGTTCATCATTAGAAAATGAGTCAGTGCAATTCCCACATAAATAAAACAAAGGAAAAGAATCACTTGACCATCTCAATTGATGCAGAAAATGCATTTGATAAAATCCAACACCCTTTCCTGATAAAATCTCTCAGCAAAATAGAAATAGAAGGGAAATTCCTCAACATAATTGTGGGCATATATGCAAAACCAAATTATCCTCAGTGCAAAAAGTTCAGAGCCTTCCCATTGAGAATGGGAATGAGAAAAATGTGCCCATTATTACTACTCTTACTCAATATTGTACTGGAAGTCTTAGCCAAAGCAATAAGGCAAAAAAAGGAAATAGAGGGTATTGAAATTGGAAAAGAAGAAGTAAAACTGTCTCTATTCACAGATGACATGATCTAATACATAGAAAATCCTGGATATTCTACAAGAAAGCTACTGGATCTAATAGGAGAATTCAACAAAGTGGCAGGGTATTTGATCAATGCACAAAATTCAGTTGAGTTCCTTTCCACTAACAAGGACTCCAAAAAAGGAAATCATGGAAGGAAAATACCATTTACAGAAAACAAACCCATTGCTGTGGAGTCGATTCCAAATCACAGTGACCCCACAGGACAGAGTAGAACTGCCCCACAGGGTTTCCAGGAATGACTGGTGGATTCGAACTGCTGACCTTTTGGTTAGCAGCTGAGCTCTTCACCACTGCGCCATCCTTTTACAATAGCCACCAAAATGATAAAATATCTAATAATAAACCTAACCAGGGATGTAAAAGAACTATGCAATGAAAACTATAAAGCATTACTGCAAGAAACATTAGAAGAGACCTATGTAAACAGAAGAACATTCAGTGCTCATGGGTTAGAAGACTTAACTTTGTGAAAATTTCAGTATTACCCAACTGACCTATGGATATAATGCAAGCCTGATCCAAATTCCAAGCTGGTGATGGAAAAACTAATCACCAACTTTATATGGAAAGGAAAGAAGCCTGAATAGCCAAAGCAATACTGAAGATGAAGAACAAATTAGGAGCCTCACACTTCCCAATCTCAAAACATACTATACAGCCAGAGTAATTAAAACAGCCTAGTTACTGGTTCAATAAGTTACGGGTTCAATGACAGACACACAGACCAGTGGAACAGAGTTGAAAACCCAGAAATAAATCCGTTCATCTATGGGCAGCTGATTTTCAACAAGGCGTCAAAGTCCATTCGATGCATGCTATGGATTGGATTGTGTTCCCAAAATTATGTGTTATAAATCCTAACTTCTGTGATGGTGGTTATAATCCCATTTGGGAATGGGTTGTCTTTTTTATGTTAATGAGGCAGGATTAGTGTAGGGTACATCTTAAATCAATCTCTTTTAAAATATAAAAGAGATTAAACAAGCAAGAAAAAGAGGCAGAGATGGGGAAAGAGAGATGCCAAGACTCATGGAGATCTCCATGGAACTAGAAAGCTGAAGCTGAAGAGACAAGGACCTTCATCCAGAGCTGATGGAGAGAGAAAGCCTTCTCCTGGTGCTGGTGCTTTAAATTCAGACTTCTCCTAAACTGTGAGAAAATAAATTTCTGTTTGCTAAAACCATCCTCTTGTGATATTTCTGTTATAGCAGCACTAGATAACTAAGATCATCTCCAAAATGTATAGAAAACTTCAACAATTCAACAACAAAAAGACAAAGAACCCAATTTAAAAATGGGCAAAGGACATGAACAGACAATTCACCAAAGAGGACACTGAAGCAACCAATAAATATATGAAAATATGCTTGTGATCATTAGCCATTAAAAAACCCAGTGCCGTCGAGTCGATTCTGACTCACAGTGACCCTATAGGACAGAGTAGAACTGCCCCACAGGGTTTCCAAGGAGAGGCTGCAGATTCAAACTGCTGACCCTTTGGTTAGCGGCCATAGCACTTAACCACTACGCCACCAGGGTTTCCATTAGCCATTACCCTCAAAAACCCAAATAAAAGCTACAGTGATGAGTCCTCAAAACATAACATGGATGAACCTGGAGGACATTATGCTGAGCAAAATGTCAATCACAAAAGCACAAATATCGTATAATTGTACTTTTATAAGAAGACAAGAATAGATATATCTAGAGACCAACACCCATTGATGATTACCAGGGTTTGGTGAGGGGGAGAGAGGGACGCACTCTCGGGATAGTAGACACTTGTTTTTGATTCTGGAAAACATAGCATCAAATATTGGTGAAATGCACACACTTTGACCAAGGTAAATGATGCCAGTAAGAAGTGCACAAGAGAAAAGGATATTTTTGGTAAAGGATATGAAATTATAATTTTGTAACACCAACAACAACCAAAAAATATGTGTGAAGTTACACAAATATGTATACAGGCATATGTGTGTATGAGTATAAATATGTGGGTACATATGTTTACTCAGATAGATACAGGTATGTACATACGAATTTGTGTATGCATGCATGTATATCCATATACATTATAAACCACATAAAGTACACAGTTATGGATACTTCTAGACATAAGCAAATACTTCTGAAGATTGGTTTTCTGGTTTGAAGGGTTAGAACCACAGTCTCGTAGGACAACTCAGTTAATAGACATAATATAGTTCATAAACTGTATGTTCTACATCCCAAAATGGTGAGTAGAGTCTGGGGTCTTAAAAGCCTGTGAGTGACAATCTAAGATACAACTATTGGTCTCTACTCACCTGGAATAAGAGTTGGAAAAAGAAACCAAAGACTCAGAGAAGAAAGCAGCCTATAGAATTAATAGTCTACACAAACCACAGCCTCATCTACTCTGATACCAGAATTAGATGGAGCTGGCTACCACTACTGACCATTCCTGATCAGGGCTACAATAGACGGATCCCGACAGAATGGGAGAAAAATGTAGAACAGAACTCAAAATCTTAAAAAATCCAGACTTATAGACTGGTTGAGACTGGAGGATTCCCCATGAGTTTCACCCTGAGATACTCTTTAAACTTAAAAACAGAAATTATCCCTAGAGATCACCTTTTAGCTACGTAATAGATTGGCTCATAAAATAAAGAATATCACCCATGAGTAATGAGTTCTTTTTAAAAAAATCATCTATATGAGATCAAATGGTCAAAAATTACACTAGAGCAAAGAAAAGAAGTTAAGGGGATGGGGAAAAAAGACTACTGAGAATGGTACAACCAGAGGAGAATAAATGAGAGCAATGACGCATTGTGAAAAATGTAACCAATATCACTAACTAAATAATTTGTGTATAAACTGTTAAATGGGAACTGAGTTTACTGTGTAAACCTTCAGCTTAAACACAATAAAATGTTATTTAAAAAAAAATGAATCATAGACCCAAATATAGGAGCTAAATAGAATTCCTGAAAGAATACACAGGAGTAAATTTGTGGTCTTAGGTAGGCAATGATTTCTCACATATACCATCAAAAGCACAAACCTCAAAATAAAAAATAGGCAAGGCAGATTTCACCAAAATTACTAATGTTTTATTCTGCAAATGATACCATGAAAAAAATGAACTCGTAGAATGGGAGAAAATATTTACATGTCATATATTAGGGTCTAAAGTACAGAATGTTATCCATAGTTTGTTATGATCCACACAGTCGAATGCTTTTACATAGTCAAAAAAGCACAGGTAAACGTCCTTCTGGTTTTCTCTGCTTTCAGCCAGGAACCACCTGACATCAGCAATGATATCCCTGGTTCCACGTCCTCTTCTGAAACTGGCCTGAATTTCTGGCAGTTCCCTGTCGATATACTGCTACAGCCGTTTTTGAATGATCTTCAGCAAAATTTTGCTTGCCTGCTTCGGTAATATTAATGATATTGTTCTATAATTTCCACATTTGGTTGGATCACCTTTCTCAGCAATAGGCATAAATATAGATCTCTTCTAGTCAGTTGGCCAGGAAGCTGTCTTCCATATTTCTTGGCATAGACCAGTGAGCACCTCCAGTGCTGCATCTGTTTGTTGAAACATCTCAATTGATATTCCCTCAATTCCTGGAGCCTTGCTTTTCGCCAATGCCTTCAGAGCAACTTGAACTTCTTCCTTCAGTACCATCGGTTCCTAATCATATGCTACCTTTTGAAATGGTTGAACATCGACTAATTCTTTTTGGTATAATGACTCTGTGTATTCCCTCCATCTTCTTTTGATGCTTCCTGTGTCATTTAATGTTTTCCCCATATAATACTTCACTATTGCAACTCAAGGCTTAAATTTTTTCTTCAGTTCTTTCAGCTTGAGAAACGCTGATAGTGTTCTTCCCTTTTGGTTTTCCGTTTCCAGCTCTTTGCACATGTCATTATAATACTTTACTTTGTCTTCTCGAGAGGCCCTTTGAAATCTTCAGTTCTTTTACTTCGTCAATTCTTCCTTTTGCTTTAGCTGCTCGACGCTCAAGAGCAAGTTTCAGAGTCTCCTCCAAAATACATCTTTGTCTTTTCTTTCTTTCCTATCTTTTCAATGACCTCTTGCTTTCTTCATGGATGATGTCCTTGATGTCATCCCACAACTCATCTGGTCTGCGGTCATCAGCGTTCAATACATCAAATCTATTCTTGAGATGGTCTCTAAATTCAGGTGGGATACACTCAAGGTCATATTTTGGCTCTCGTGGACTTGCTCTGATTTTCTTCAGTTTCAACTTGAACTTGCATATGAGCAATTGATGGTCTGTTCCACAGTCGGCCCCTGGCCTTGTTCTGACTGATGATATTGAGCTTTTCCATCATCTCTTTTCACAGATGTAGTCAATTTGATTTCTGTGTGTTCCATCTGGTGAGGTCCATACGTATAGTCGCTGCTTATGTTGGCGAAAGAAGGCATTTGCAATGAAGTCGTTGGTCTTGCAAAATTCTATCATTCGATCTCCAGCGTTGTTTCTATCACCAAGCCCATATTTTCCAACTACCGATCCTTCTTTGTTTCCAACTTTTGCATTAAAATCACCTGTAATTATCAATGCATCTTGATTGCATGTTTGATCAATTTCAGACTGCAGCAGCTGGAAAAAATCTTCTATTTCTTCATCTTTGGCCCTAGCGGTTGGTGCATTAATAGTCGTATTAACTGGTCTTGTAGGCGTATAGATATTATCTTATCACTGACAGCATTGTACTCCAGGACAGATCCTGAAATGTTCTTTTTGACAATGAATGCAACACCATTCCTCTTCAAGCTGTCATTCCCAGCATAGTAGACTATATGATTGTCTGATTCAAAATGGCCAATACCAGTCCATTTCAGCTTACTAATGCCCAAGATATAGATGTTTATGCATCCCATTTCGTTTCTGACAATTCCTAGTTTTCCTAGATTCATACTTCGTACATTCCAGGTTCTGATTATTAATGGATGTTTGCAGCTGTCTCTTCTCATTTTGAGTCATGTCACATTAGCAGATAAAGGTCCCGAAAGCTTTACTCCATCCTCATCATTAAGGTTGACTCTACTTTGAGGAGGCAGCTCTTCCCCAGTCATCTTTTGAGTGGCTTCCAACCTGGGAGGCTCATCTTCCAGCACTATAGCACTGAGATGTTCCACTGCTATTCATAAGGTTTTCACTGGCTAATTCTTTTCAGAAGTAGACTGCCGGGTCCTTCTTCCTAGTCTGTCTTAGTCTGGAAGCTCAGCTGAAACTTGTCCTCCATGGGTAACCTTGCTGGTATCTGAATACCGGTGGCATAGCTTCCAGCATCACAGCAACACGCAAGCCCCCACAGTACGACAAACTGACAGACACGTGGGGAAAAACTTTATTTAGAATTAAAAAAAATGCAAAGTATAAAGAATAAAATTAATATTATCCATATCGCTACTACCCGGAAACAACTATTGTTACCTTTATGATGTTACTTCCTTCCAGTGTATTTTCTATACAGACATAGATGCACACTTTTACACCCTGTACACACACAATTTTGAAAGAATATTAATATTAAACTGTGTATACCAATTTTATCTTAATTTATAAAACTTAACACATGCTTGACATTTTCAATCACTGTTGGTCATTGTTTCCACTTGCTGTTTTTTATTAATGAGTTGAACAGAAACATTTTCCATGTGTGAGGAGAATTGCTCCATAAACATTCGTTGAATGATTGTGAATTTCCTCCTTTCTCTTCCTCTCTCTGGCTTCTCTCTATCTTGCCCCTCGTCTAAAATAGTTGTTACACATTTAGATACTTTCATTTCTTGGAAAATGTTTGCCCTCTAGAATTTTTTTTTCCCTGCTATTATGTCTTGGAATCTCTAACTCCTCTAATATGCAGGCGTATAGGAAAGAATTCCTCAAGTCTTTTCATGGTCCACTCTGGAAGGGATATCAGATTGCTATGTAGCATGCAACCTTGATGCCTCTCTAGGACAAAGAGACAAATATAGTTCATACACTGTGGGTCACTGCTACCAATCACCTAGTTTCCATGGTTCATAAACTAGATTAGATTTCTTGCCTCTTTGGTGGCCCAACCCTCTCAGGCAGAGCTGATCATCTCTCTGTGTCAACATTTCGTATTTTGCAAATAATGAGCCTGGGTTTTACCCTGTACTGTGATTATTTTATATCCTTGACCCTCAATTGAAGATGTTTGAAGACAGGACTTATCTCCTACTCATTTCTTTGCCTCTAGTACCTACCGTGGAGTTTGGGATAGAGTTGGTGCCAATAAATACTCTTTAGTCAATAGGTGAGTTAACAAATGAACTGAAAGCTGTTCTTCATAATTATTTGTTTCTGGGCTCTTAGTGGCCTAGATCACCTAGTAATACTGCTTCTATCCAGCCTGACTTCTCCTTATTCACAGCTGTGATTACCTTATAATCTAGGTGTCAAGATTAACCTGTAATGGAGGGTTGGCATAGGTAGCTTCAAGATTTACTTGGTGCAGAAAAAAACATGACCTTTGAAAATTTGCTGAGGTCTCTTGGGATAAGCCAAGAAACCTACTACCAAGTTCTAAAGGGTAAAAGATCCAGGAAAATAAGCAAAGCTCTAGAGGCCTAGGGAGACTGTTGCAGAGCATAAGAACTGGCATCCAGACTCAGATATACAAGGAAAACATGTGGTGAACACCAGGGTGTAAGTCAGTCTCCAGCTTAAAGTCCTTCAGTAGTTCTCCTTTACTATGGTATAAGCTCCAAACCGATGAGCTAACTTTTTAAGATGGCACCTGCTCGCCTCTCCAGCCACATATTCCTCTAATCTCTGACTTTTCAGTGAATGCTTTAGCAGTGTTGAATTAATTTTGAATCCTTCATATCCTGCCCTGTTTGTTGTTGTTTTTTTAACTTTTTATTTTGACAAAAATTACAGACTCACAAGAAGCTGCAAAAATAGCACAGAGAAGTCCAGTGTGCCCATCACTCAGCTTGCCCCAATGATGACATCTTACATAACTATAATACATTTTTGAAAACAGGAATTTGTGCTGTTTTTTGTGTCTGTTTTCACCGCCATACCCATTTTCGACCTGAAGATTTGTGAGTTTCATCAAATCAGGAAAATTTTTCTTCTTATATCCTTAAATATTGCTATACTCCATTTTAGAACAACTTGTATATAAATATCAACCTGTTTTTTTCTCTCCTCCTTGTTACATAACTTCTTACGAATTTTTCCAGTCTTTTGATACGTCTGCCTGCATTATGGGTAATTTCCTCAGAACCACGCTTCAGCTCAGCTCTTTCGTATTGCTAGTAAGAAAGAAAAGACCAAAATGGATGTCAGAAGAGACTATGAAACTGGCTCTTGAACATAAAGTAACTAAAGCGAATGGAAGAAATGATGAAGTCAAAGAGCTACACAGAAGCTTTCAAGGGCAGCTCGAGAAGACAAAGTAAAGTATTATAACGAAATGTACAAAGACCTGGAGATAGACAACCAGCAGGGAAGAACATACTTGGCATTTCTCTAGCTGAAAGAACTGAAGAAAAAATTCAAGTCTTGAGTTGCAATGTTGAAGGATTCCATTAGCAAATTATTGAATGATACAGAAAGTGTCAAAAGAAGATGGAAAGGATACATAGAGTGACTGTACCCAAAAGAATTGGTCAATGTTCAACCATTTCAGGAGGTTGCATATGATCAAGAACTAATGGTATTGAAGGAAGAAGTCTAAGCTTCACTGAAGGCATTGGTGAGAAATAAGGTTCCAAGAATTGACAGAACACCAATCAAGATGTTTCAACAAATGGATGCAGTCCTGGAGGTGCTCACTCATCTATTCCAAGAAATTTGGAAGAAAGCTACCCGGCCAAATGACTGGAAGAGATTCATATTCATGCCTATTCCAAAGAAAAGTGATCCAACAGAATGCAGAAATTATAGAACAATATCATTGATATCACACTTAAGTAAAATTTTGCTGAATATCATTCAATAGTGGTTTCATTGACAGGGAGCTGCCAGAAATTCAAACCAGATTCAGAAAAAAAAAAGTGTGAAATGAGGAATATCATTGCTGACATTAGATGGATCTTGGCTGAAAGCAGGGAATACCAGAAAGATGTTTATCTGTGTTTTATTGACTATGCAAAGTCATTTGACTATGTGGGTCACAACAAATTATGGATAACATTGAGAAGAATGGGTATTCCAGAACACTTAATTGTGCTCATGCAGAATCTGTACATAGGCCAAGAGGTAGTCTTGGGATACTGTATGGTTTAAAATCAGGAAAAGGTATGTGTCAGTGTTGTATCCTTTTACCATACTTATTCAATCTGTATGTTGAGCAAATAATTAAAGAAGCTGGACTACATGAAGAAGAACAGGGCATCAGAATTGGAGGAAGACTTATTAACAACTTGTGATATGCAGATGATACAAACTTGCTTGTGGAAATAGAAGTGGACTTGAAGCACTCACTGAAGATCAAAGACCACAGCCTTCAGTATGAGATTTCATGTCAACATAAAGAAAACAAAAATCCTCACATCTGGACCACTAAGGAACATCATAATATACAGAGAAAATATTGAAGTTGTCAAGGATTTCATTTTACTTAGATACACAATCAACACCCATGGAAGCAGCAGTCAAGAAATCAAATGATGCATTGCGTTAGACAAATCTGCTGCGAAAGACGTCTTTAAAGTGTTAAAAAACAGACATGTAACTTTGAGAAATAAGGTGTGTCTGACCCAAGCAGTGGTGTTTTTAATAGCCTCGTATGCATGAAAAGCCTGGACAATTTTTAATAAGACAAAAGAAGAATTTGTGCCTTTGAATTATGGTGTTGGAGAAGAATATTGAATATACCATGGACTTCCAGAAGAATGAACAAATATGTCTTGGAAGAAGTACAGCCAGAATGCTCCTTAGAAGTGAAGATGGTGAGACTTTGTCTCACATACTTTGGACATGTTATCAGGAGGGACCAGTCTCTGGAAAAGGACATCATGCTTGGTAAAGTAGAGAGTAAGTGAAAGAGAGAAGACCCTCAACAAGCTGGATCCACACAATGGATGTAATGATGGGCCCAAACATAGCAAGGTTTGCGAGGATGGCTTAGGGCAGGACAGTATTTGGTTTTGTTGTATATAGGGTCGTTATGAGTCGGAATTGACTTGATGACACCTACCAACAACAATAAGAATTATGCTGTTTAACTCATCATTATGATTTAACTTTCAAGTACTTTGTTTCCTTTTTGAAGCTCTACTTAGTTTCATTACCCATGGTTTTTATTCTCCCTTTTTATTTCTTTAACCATTTTAAACTTACTTATGATTTTTTTTTTATGATTGTTGTTCTATTGTCTTGAGTTTCTGAGTTCTTAACTTCTATTTATTTTATCTTTGATTTTTTTATTCATGATTGATTGTTGCTTGCATATTTTGTAAATTTTTATTGTGATCTTAGATTCAGCGGGAATTATTTTTACTTTGGGAAATCTTTATGTCTTGAATTATGCAAGTGTTCCTTCTGAGTGGTTTTGTGTCCCTTCTGCCAGTCATTCCATAATCTTTTGTTAGTTTCTTGGCTTGGGGACTCCAGAATTACATGAATAATATAAAATGAGCCTCCAAACTAAAAGACTCACAGACCTGGGCATCAATTTTCCTGAGAGACTCTTTTTTTCCCCCACTGAAAGCCTTGATAGGAATAAGATTCTTAGTCATTTTCCTGAGTGAGTGGGTTTCTGAACATCCGCCTTTCTGCTTCATAAGGCCCAAGGGCCTAGATGTTACCCTCTGACTGCAAGAGCTGAAGCAATATCAGGCTACACTTTTATTACTTTAACTTTCTTTTTTATCTCTATTTCTGGCAACTGTGAACTTCTATTACTCTCTTGCAAACTCAGCTGTGCATTAAAAATGTACTGTATTTTATCTAATATTTCTAGGCTTAGGTAGTGGGAATGTTTCCATGATAATCTTGTGGTTCACGTTGCCAGAGCTCTAAGTCCCTGGTTGTTCTTTAGACCAATTTTCAAGATAAGAGCAAGACTACTGGCTTACAGGTGTCACTCAACTGGATGGATATCCCTCTAAGGTGTGGGGGAAACATCTTTTTATATTCTGTGATGTCATACTATTTGATACAATAATAATAATTAAAAAAAAAATTGCCATCGAGTCAATTCTGACTCCTAGCGACCCTGTAGGACAGAGTAGAACTACCCCATAGAGTTTCCAAGGAGCAGCTGGTGGATTCGAACTGCCGACCTTTTGATTAGCAGCCATAGTTCTTAACCACTACACCACCAGGGTTTCCATTTGATACAATACCTTACACATATGATGTGCTTGATGAATTCTTTTGGGTGGTAAGATGGAAAAATCGGGACTGGAATCATGCTAGAACCAAAAGGGCTTCCAGCCTGCTACATATAATACATGTCTTCACCCCTGTCCCCCTCAGCAGGTACCACCTCCCAGCAGTGTGCCGATTCCAATTCAATACTCAAATTAGAAAAGCAATGTATTCACTGATTTATCCAACTAAAAGCATATCAGTGAAGCACTCTGTTCATTAACTCAATATCCTCAACTCATGATGATCTACTAAATGGTAAGTAAGCCATACCTTCTGTAAGACCTAGTTTCCCGCCTAAAGGAACTTACCTTGGTAGCATGTTGAGCAGGGACTACATATATGAGCATTTGATCTACCATTCTTAAATTAAAAACCTTATGTTGAAATTGTTGGCATGGCAAGTTACAAAGCTCTCCCCCATGTACTAATGAGGGATTTACGAGTATAATAATCACAAGGGTCACTGGGAGTACAACTTTTAATTGCTTGAAATTGAGATCAAGACTTTACACTTAATATCTAATGTCAGTGACAGCCAGAATGAATCGAAAGAGAATCAATTTGATGTGGTCACTCTCCTTAGCAGACATGCTGCTACTTTGGGGACCATCTTTATTTCTCTGATTGGTTTTCCCTAGCTGAGTGAGAGATGGACCACTGGAATTAACTGACAGGTTCATATGTCTTCATATTGAAGGCAGGCATGTAATCATCTAGTCATATGGGAATAACCAAAATTCCTTAGTGGAATCTAGATAATGACAAACAAAAAGAGCCTCTGAGGTTAGGCATGAAGACAGGCAAGTTCTAGATACTCTCTACGAATAATGGCAAATGCCTGATGTAGTAGTGCCAGGCACTCTTCTAACCACTTTATGAATATCAACTTACTTAATTCTCATACAGACCTATTATATAGGAATTACTATCATCTGAGAAAATTAAGACATACAGAGGTTAAATAACATGACCAAGCTTCACTTTGGTGAGGATTGGTGTCAGGATTCAAATCTTGGCCCCGTAATTCCAAAGTTTGTGCTCTTTGCAGAAAGAAAAATTTCTTAACCAGAACACAAAAACACTAGCTATGAAGGAAAATATTTGTAGATTAGATTAGATTAAAATTAGAAACTTTATTCATCCAAAGACAGCACTAAAGGGTGAAACGGCTTGTATTCAACATATATAAAGAACTTTATAAGTTAGTAAGAAAAGACAGATAACCCAATAGGTCAATGAGCAAAAAGACCTGGACATGAACTCTTCAAAAGAGAATATGAAAAAGTACTGACTCTCTTTAAGCATCAGAAAAATTCAAATAAAAATTAAAACAGGAAACCTCTATGCACCCATCAGAATGGTTAAATTTAGAAGTTTGACAGTAACAAGTGCTGACAAGGAGGTGAAGCAAGGGGAAATTTTATACCCTTCTATATTTTATCCAGTGATTATCTTTGGCTTTCCACTGCACATAATGGGGAATTTGTAAAGAGTAATATGTATTTTAAGATTTAGTTCAGTTGTGGTAGGTTGAAACAATAAAGCCACTTCAGAGCAAAAAAAAAAAAATTTCTTACAGGTTTAAGACACCCTTCTATCTACAAGTGAGCCAAACCACCAGGCTCAAGTAACAAACCAGCTCGTTTTGGTGTGCTTACTGTAAAAGTGGGAAAACCTATATTCAATTTCCTAGAAGTATTTTACCCTAATAGGCCCAGTATTCAGCCTTCCTAAGGCTTTAGGAATATACCCTAGATCAGGACGTATTCATATTTACCATTCTAGATAGAACTTCAAATTAAGTATTCTATTTCTGAGGAAAGGAAAACCTTTTTGTCATAAATACCTTTAATCCCAGAACAATGAAAGAAGAATAACCACAGGTAGTCATTTCAACTGATTTTCTCCTTGTTAGAGGTAACATGCATGTGAAAGCTCGACGATGAATAAGGAAGACTGAAGAAGAATTGATGTATGTGAATTATGGTATTGGCAAAGAATATTGAATATACCATGGACTGCCAGAAGAAACAAGCCTGTCTTGGAAGAAGTACAGCCAGAGTGCTTCTTGGAAGCAAGAATGGTGAGACTTCATCTCATGTACTTTAGACATGTTATCAGGAGGGACCAGTCCCTGGAGAAGGACATCGTGCTTGTTAAGTTAGTAAGAAGGCCAGAGCAAAAGAGCAAGATCGTCTAAGAGATGGACTGACACAATCGCTGCGACAATGAGCTCAAATACAGCACTGATTGTAAGGAATGGCACAGGACCAAGTAGTGTTTTGTTCTGTTGTACATAGGGTCGCTATGAACCGGCACTGACCCGATGGCATTTACAATGACAACGGAAGTAGCAAGGTATAAAGATTATTAACCCCAGAATCCATCAGAATCTCCTGGACAGCTCTGTAAATATACACATGTCCAGGACTCTCTGGGAGTTTAGATTCAGGAAGTGTGGAGTGAGGATGGAAGAGCCTTTGTTTTAGAAGTGCCTCCTGGTAATCCTGACCATCCCCCGTTGTAATACTGGCTTGCAGAAGGTCTAGGAGCTAAATTCAGAGAGTTCAGATTTTAAAGGTTTAAAGTTAATGATATATGTATACGTATTAACATATGTATGTAGAAGGAGCCCTGGTGGTGCAGTGGTTAGCCAAAACATTGGCAGTTGGAATCCGCTAGCCATTCTGGGGGAGAAAGATGCAGTAGTCTACTCCCGTAAAGATTAAAGCCTTGGAAACCCTATGGGGAAGCACTGCTCTGTCCTACTGGGTCACTATGAGTTGGAATCAGCTCAAGGACAATGGGTTTTTTGATTTTTATATATGTGTATATAAATAAATAAATAAAAAGAGTTCAAGCTTCTCATCTTGGATCTCTGTTTGAGTAACATCATAGGTAGCATAATTTATTTAAGTCTCATGGCCTGTAGAAGAGCTTTTTATATCTCAGTTTCTGCATCTGTGTAAGAAGATGATGGTAACTTCCCTGTTGGTTTTATAAGCTTGTTAGAGGAATACAGTTGGATAAAAACAAATAAGTACTTTCTTGAACTTGTAAAGCCCTCTAGTAATTTGCCGTGGTAGAATATTCTCTCTTCCAATTTTCTTTATGGCCTGCCTGAAAACTTTTCGTCAGGCCCCAACAAAGTAGATAATTAAGATTCAGGTTTCCTATAAAAAAATCCAGGAGCCCTGGTGGCATAATGGTTAAGAGCTACAGCTGCTAACCAAAAGGTCGGCTGTTTGAATCCACCAGCTGCTACTTGGAAACCCTGTGGGGCAGTTCTACTCTGTCCTGTAGGGTCGCTATGAGTTGGAATTGACTCAATAGCAACAGGTTTGGTTTGGTTTGGTTTATAAAGAACCTAAGGAGCCCTGGCAGTGCAATAGTTAAGCATTTGGCTGCTGAAAGTTTGTTGATTCAAACTCATCCAACTGCTCCATGGGAGAAAGACCTGGCAATCTACTCCTGTGAAGATTACAGTCTAGAAAGCCCTATGAGGGAGTTTTACTCTATCTCATAGAGTTGCCATGAGTCAATATCTACTTGATGGCACTTAACAAAAACAATAGAAAGAGCCCAACAAATGAAAATATCTACTGAGGATTGTAAGAAGAACAGAAGAGAATGTTCTCCCAGTTGAGTTTGAAGCTCCATCCCTGGTTACATGCCCTTCATATACCTTTGACTGGGTTGCACTCAAACACCCAGTCCTCACACAGCAGGGCTTTTCAGATGCCAAGACTGCTTGAGGGTCTTTCTTAACTTAAGAAACAATAGCCAGAGGAATATGTGACTCATCTATGGAGTTAAATAAAAGACTAAATAAATAATCATGCCTTTGGAATGAGTGAAGGAATCCCTCCTACCAAGCATCAATTTTAAATATCCTCACATACTGCTGAAAAGATCACACATTTAGCTCTCAAGTGTTCTGTTGCATAAATAGATAGGGTCAGGTCTGGAGGGGGACAGAGAAGGAGGATCTCAGCAGCCCCAGTCTCTGAGGTCATGACAGGCCAAAGTTGTGAATTCCACAGGGTGCCATAGGTGGAGAGGGTGAATCTCAATGACCACATTAATAAAGTTAGTCTAAATAATACAAAGCCAAGGACAGGCAAAAGATTGGAATAAAATCAGGGGAAAAAAATAAGTGGCTTAGATACCTGTGTCCTCATCCAAGTGAGAAATAAATTATTGAACAGAGTGCAGGACCGCAACACTATGTGACAAACTGCAGCTTGCAGCATCTATTTGCCTTTGAGTCATGCTTCATCATTTCTTCCTCACCTGTGTCAAGTGCTCATAGATCTCCAGCCTATTTTCATATCCTAGACTCTTTTGTATGAACGTAATGTCACTAACCCTACCTCCTGACCAAATCCATCCTTTGCTTTTATTGTTCTGGTTTTCCATGACCTCTCCACAGTACAAATTCTTGATTAAGTGTGTCTCCAGGCCCAGGGCGGTAAGATCCAGCTTTCAGAGACCTCATCTGCCAGGCAGCTCCTCTGACTAGCCAATATCAAATAATGGGCAGGGCTAATTTTTTTTTTAAACTCTTTAAAAATGTTTAAATTATGTTAATTTTTTTGCTTGTTTTCCAACCTTTTAGGCCTCTGTTTGGTGCTGACTGGGCAACTTCTATAAGCAGGTAGAGCATCAAGGAGAATGTAGAGGAAATATTTGTCCCACTCTAGAAAACACATATTCACTCTAGGGCAAATATTGCCATTGAGGCCTAAAATACCATCCAACATTTTTTAAGTCAAAAGCAATGGGATGTTATTTTCTCTGCTACATCTACATTCCTTGTTCCCTTTGCAACAATTTCTGGTGTTCTCTTCTGTGATCGATCCTAATTTTCTAATCAGGGATACGTGTCCCCTGACAACAAAACTAATGAAAAACCATGCCATGTGGAGGAGGGAGACGTCGGATACATTCTCCCCTGATCAGAATTGCTCAGGGGCTAGCCAGGATAAAAACCAACCCGTTGCATCGAGTCAGTTCTGACTGATAGAGACCCTACAGCGACTGGTAAAGACAAAAGAAATTTAAATTTAAAAGGGTACATATTTATAGCTTCTTAGATAGAGGTGTTTTTTGTGGCTTGGTTCTAGCTTTTTTTTTTTCCTAGCTATAGGTTCTTAAATGATCTCATTTTAATTTTATGCTTATTTAAATATTATAAATTATATGAATAAACATGTAATGCCTGGACTCTGGTTCTTCAGAATGGTATAAAAACTTAGGGTGAGTTCAGGTTTGAGCCTTCATTTCTTAATGAGAAAATCAGATGAGCCCTGAGAAATCTGTTTCAGATAGCTCTTATCTGTGCCATTGAGAGCATATTTAGACATAATGTATAAAAAAAAAAATGTATACAGAGTGATTAATCAAAACTTGAAACTATTTTGTATAGGCATTCTCAAACTTTAATGTATGTAATAACCCAGAGATCTTATTAAATGCAGATTCCTAGGCTCCGCTTTTTCAGAGCCCCATTCAGTAGATCTGAGAGAAGTGGAATCTGAGTCTTTTGAAGCCTACCAGGTAGTCCTGATACAAGTTGTCCTGGAAACCCACACTGAGAAACCTAGCTTTGTGATTTGTCAGGAATGGTAAAAATCTTTGGATCAGTAGATCAAAAATAAAGGGTTAAAGGAGAAATTTTAAAGAGAAGACAGGGTTTCAACATTTTATTTGGGCTGTGTTAAGGAATAGCTCTTCCGTAACCTGTTCTCTTTCATTTTAAACGTATTTCTTCTCTTTACTTTCCTCCTTATACATTTTTTGAGAGAAAATGGTCAAGATAATTGAATACTTACTGTGCCCATACTATGGGCTAGCACTTCAAACACACAGCCATTTAATTGTCCCAACAACCTTAGCAAGTAGGTGCTGTGTTTATTTTCATTGTACAAATTCATCAATAGACGAAGGCCATTTGGTCAGAAAGCTAGCAATGGCAGAGCTGGAGTTCCAATATAAGTCTGTGTTCTGAACAAAAATGCTTACCTACTTCTTGGCATGCTATGATGCCTCCCACAAGTTATTTTTTTATTCATTCATCCATGCATGCATTTTCAATAATGCATTAATTTATTAATTAAACAATTATTTATTGACTACCTAATGCACATGCCAGGTTACAAACAGATGCTGGGGTACAACAGTGTTTACGACAGGCAAAAATCCTTGCTCTCGTAGAGTTTACACTCTAGTAGAAGGAGACAGACATTACATAATATAAATAGTAAAATATACATTGTGTCAGGTGGTGGGAGGTACTATGGAGAAAGAACAGGGAAGGG
This sequence comes from Elephas maximus indicus, assembly GCF_024166365.1. Classification (NCBI taxonomy): domain Eukaryota; kingdom Metazoa; phylum Chordata; class Mammalia; order Proboscidea; family Elephantidae; genus Elephas; species Elephas maximus. The sequence goes on along the minus strand of NC_064833.1, from coordinate 51,502,926 downwards.
ATATAGGGACTGCAGGGGGAGAAAATATTTTGTTACCACTTTAAATAGAGGGGGTTGGGGAAGACCTCACTGGGAAGGGGGTGTGAGATCTGAAGGGGTGAAGGAGGGAGTCACGTGCAAGGGAGTGATAGGGTGTGCCGTGAACAGCATGGCTGGAGCAGAGTGAGTAAGGGCAGGAAGGGTAGGAGAGGAAGTGACAGGTCAGGGAGAGGGGCAGTTATGCAAGGTTGTGGATCAGTATAACGCCTTTGGCTTTTGCTCTAAAATGAGAAATCATTAAGGGTTTGGAATGGAAGATTGAAAAGATCTGATTGACAGCTTAAAAGAAGCACTCTGGCTGCTATATTGGAATCAGATTCTAGAAGGGCAAAATATTTGCGCATTTGTTACGATCCATCTAGGTTGCAGTAGTAAGAGGTCCCAAACTGCAGTGGCTTAAACAAGATAGGAGAATTCACAAAGCAGTCCAGAGTGTGATCCAGGATTAGTAAAAAGACTTGACTCCCACTGTGGCTGCATTCTACCTGCAGGAAGGCAGAAAGGGAAATGGAGTGCAAGCTCCTTTGCTCTCAGGGCATGGCCTGCATATTTCCCAAACTTCCTTTTTACTTATAACCCATTGGCTGGAACACAGGCAGGTGGGCACACACAGCTGCAAGGGATGCTGGGAAATGAAGTCTTTGATAGGCATTTACCCAAGTAAAACTGCTGTTACTTTAGAACAGTGTCTCTGGACCAGCAGTATCAGTGTTACCAGGAAACATCTTAAAAATGCAGATTCCCTGGCCCCATACCTAATGGATGAATCAGAAACTCTGGGGGTAGGGTCCAATGATCTCATTTTAGCAAGCCCTTCAGGTGATTCTGATGCATGCTAAGAGAAAGACTAAGGAGAAGGGGAAATGTATATTCAAAGGGAAACTAGTAGGGTCTGGCCCACATTATGTTATTTCTTAAAACTTCTGTCTAAATAGATTTGGAGGGAGTGGTGAATTTAATATCGTAAATACTCTATAGGAACTTGTAATTTAAAGAAATCTTATAAACTTTGTTGTTGTTTAAGCAATAATTTGTTACAGAATTTACCTCACACATTCGTACAGACTTTCAGGCATCCTCCATGTCTAACGTTTCCATCATATAGTGGAGGTTGAGGTTTAGGAGTGACTCGTGGACAGAGTGTGAACTTGTTTTTAGTAGCTCTGCCTTTACCCCAGAGCAGAGTCTGTAGATTTACTTCAGGTACAAATAACTGAGAAAACCAAGATTATTTCATTAGGCTTTATTAAAAAATAAAAACATCAGTGTTTATTTTGCTACTAATGTATATATTAATTTGACTTCTTATATTTGACCTGCAAGACACGCCAGGTAAAGTAACTTTCAAAAGAAATCAATGCTTTAAAAACTATGGATAGTTTTCTAAAATACCTTTTATCTCAGACATTTTTCCTTATGAATGTCCTTCAGTCTGTGCCTATAAAATGAACACCAACTTTTCACTCAAGGCCAAGCTCAAATATTTCCCTGAGAATACTCCCTGATCATGCAAGCTGTGGGTCCTGTGGCCTCTGGCTCTGGTGGGACTTGGAACTCCTCATATGATATTTGCTTCCTGCAGCCTCCTCTGTGGATGCGTGGGGTTGTGGTAGCCGTATGTAGAGGCAGCCTAGGGATAAAGAGTGACAAGACTAATAGACTTCACTTAGAACCAAAAACACCAAACCTACTGTCATTGAGTCATTCTGTCTCATAATGACCATGTAGGACAGAGTAGAACTGCCCCATAGGATTTCCAAGGCTGTGTTCTTTATGGAAGCACACGCCACCATCTTTCTCTGGTGGAGCAGCTGGTAGGTTCAAACCATCAACCTTTCAGTTAGCAGCCAAGCTCCTTTGAGTTAGAACCCGTTGCTCAGAAACCCAAACCTGCTGCTATTGAGTTGACTTTGACTCATAGCAATGCTACGGGACAGAGTAGAACTGTCCTATACGATTTCCAAGGAGCAGATGATGGATTCAAACTGCTGGCCTTTTTGGTCAGCAGCCTTACTCTTAACCACTGCGCCACAGGCCTCCTCTGTGTTAGAACACCTGGTTCAAGTCCCAAGTCTATCCTCACTTTTGTGCAACTCCAGGCACCTTTCTTAACCTCTTTGGACATAAGTTTCTTCATGGGTAAAAAAAATAATAACGCCAATACATCGTTGTTGTTAGGTGCTGTTGAGTTGGTTCTGACTTGTTGCAACCCTATAACTCTATGTACAACAGAATGAAACACTTCCTTGTCCTGCACCGCCCTCACAATTGTTGTTATGCTTGAGCCCACAATCCATCTCATTGAGGGTCTTCCTCTTTTTCACCGACCTTCTACTCTACCAAGTGTGATGTCTTTCTCCAGGGACTGGTCTCTCTTGATAACATGTCCAAAATATGTGAGAGAAAGTCTTGTCATCTTTCCTTCTCATAAGCATTCTGGCTGTGCTTCTTCCAAGACACATTTGTTCCTTCTTCTGGCAGTTCATTGTATATTCAATATTCTTCACCAGCACCGTCATTTAAAGTCATAATTCTTCTGTCTTCCTTATTCATTGTCCAGCTTTCATACGCATGAGAGGTCATTGAAAATATCATGGCTTGGGTCAGGCATGTGTGAGTCCTTAAAGTGATATCTTTTTTTTTTTTTTCTTTTTAGCACTTTAAAGAGATCTTTTGCAGCAGATTTGTCCAATGCAATAAGTCGTTTGATTTTGCTGCTTCCATGGGTGTTGATCCAAGTAAAATAAAATCCTTGAAAACTTCAATATTTTCTCCATTTATCATGATGCTGATTATTGGTCACAAGTGTTCAAGACCCCAGGCACTGCTGACCAAGGTAGAATGTAGAACATTTTCTTTATAAACTATGTTATGCCGATTGAGCTAGATGCTTCCCAAGACCATGATTCCCACAGCCCTGCGCCCAGTAATTCAGTCCCTCACTGAGTTTGAATGTTTCTGTGGAGCTTCCATGACGTTGTCTTGGACAAGTTGTGCTGGTTTCCCCAATATGCTGTACAGTCACTGGCTAATTTTTTTTTCAAAAGTAGATTGACCTCCAGGTCCTTCTTCTTGCCTGTCTTAGTCTGGAAGCTCAGTTGAAACCTATCCACCATGGATGATCCTGCTGGTATTTAAATACTAGGGGAATAGCTTCCAGCATCGCAGCAACACTCAAACACCCACAGTAAAACAAACTGACAGACATGTGGTAGAGTACCAATATAATTGGATTATTATAATTGCTAAGTGAGATAATTTATGGAAAATTGCTGTTATATTGTAAGGCATATGATAATCACTGAATAAATTTCTATTGGCTGAATCTAAATGACATGTCTTCCCTATAAAATTATAAACTTATGAGAGTAGCTCATATTCCTGTTTTTTGATTTCTCAGATCTCAGAGTGCCTAGTTTGTGATAGAACACACACATTTGTTAAAAAATCAAAAGACTTTTTAGGTACATATGGTACATATTGTCACTTTTAAGCAGCTCATGTTATTGTGTGCCATAGCAAAGTGATCCTATTGGACAAAGGAGAACTGTCCATAGGGTTTTCTAGGCTATAATCTTTAATGGAGCATATTACCAGGTCTTTTCTCCTCAGAAGCTAATGGAGCGTTTGAACTGTTAGCAGCCAAGTGCTTAACCACTGTACCACCAAGGCTCCTTAAGCTGCTTATAGCTCCTCTTAAACTTGACTTGTCATATTTCTTCCAGATGAAGGCAATCTCAGGTTATTTGATTGATTCTGGGAGTCTTTTGTTCAGGTTTTATTTAGAATATTGTTAAATATCCCAGCATCCTCTTTCTGCTACTTTCCCTGATCACATAATACTCTTAAATGACTCTCCAATTAACCCCCCGAAAGCCACTCTGCAACTGGTAGACTCCAAACCTTGCCTGCCATTTTTTCCTTGGGCTTTGTGTCTGTTTATGAGATATTGTACGGGGAAATAACAGCATGTTAGCTCTTCTAATTCTCTCATGGAAGTTATGTCCACCATCTAGAACACTGTTTCTTAACTTTCAAAAAATCATAGACACTTCAAACATGTAATTAAATTCATGGATCCTCTCCCTAAAAAACAGCACATAAAATGCACATAGAAACAAATTTCAGATGTAATTTCAGAGAATTTGCTGACTCCATGGAGCCCATCCACGATCCACTAAAAGTCTATGGACCCAGAATGAAGAACCCTTGACCTGAAAGATAATAATAAATGGTTTTTTGAAAAGAGCCAGATTATTATTTCTGCTGTACTGTTTAAAATAAAAGGAAATAAAGCTTTAAACTATTAATTTTTTCTTGCCTCATGTATTGTCTAAAAGTTTTATGAGTCCCGATATAAATAATTAAAGATTTTTAGTCTGAATATTAAGGATGGGATACCAGTATTATTAGTCTTACTCTAGGTTTTGCAATGAGTGTGGTTTTTCTTTTTGATTTCTTTGGTGTTGTGATGGCCTTGGATGCAAAGGATTGTTAAAGTACACTGAAAAAAATTAATTCTATTATATTTTAGGCTGCATTTATTCTTCTGCTTTGTTTGGTTTGGTTTCCATTTCATCCTTGTCAGAAAACTATAGTGTGCTCTCAGAGTTAACTGACATTTCTAAGATGTCTTAAATATCAACCTACCTGAAAGAGCAAAATTTCCGTGTCTGCCTGGAGGAAAAAAAAAAAAACTTCCTAGGAAAATCACTTGAGTTCCTACTATCTGTAAGGAGTGGGATGTCTAGTGCAAATTGCTCAGGAATTAGACTCAAAAAAACAGAGATGAAAGTCTAATCCTAGGTCTACCTGTGTGACTTTGGTCAGGTACCAGAGACTAGCCCAGAATTTGGTCATCAGATTCTCTAGTCTTTATGCATAGGCCCTTTTTCAAATAAAGAGGGGTATTTTGTACTGAAAAAAAAAGACACAATTCATCAGAAATATTATTACAATCATGATCATAGCTTCAAAATACATAAAATAAAAGCTATTATTAAAACGAGAAATTCACAAATTGACAATTATATTGGGAACCTTCAACGTGCATTCCTTGGAATGAAGATCAAGTAGATAAAAAATATGCAATTTGAACAGCACAAATGATAACTTTACGGTCATTCAGAAATCCTGTATCAGAGAATACACTTTATTTTTAGTCACTCAACATGCACAAAATTACCATACACTAAACACAGAAATCAATACGCCCCAATTCAGAGAATACGTATCGTTTTTAATCAATCAACATTTAAAAAATTGATTCTGTGTTAACTATGTAAACAATTCTCAGTTAAGTCCAAGAGGTTATATTCTTTGGTCACAGCATAATAAAAGTAGAAATTAAAATAAAATGGTATTAATAAATTACCTTCTAAGTAATTTTTATGTTAAAAGAGAAAATAAAACTGAAATTATAAACTATTTAGAAATAATCCACAATATCAAAACTTTCTGGCGCAGCCAGAGCAGAACTGGGAAGAATATTTACGGCCTTAAATGTGGTGCTGGGGATGATTTTAAGAACACTTTTGTTATTGTTTATAAAACAAGTAGAGAGATGGAGAATAAATTAGATAAACATTTAAGTAAATAAGTTAAATGTGATTAACGACAACAACAACAAAAAAACCTCAAGCCAATAAAGGAATTAAAAATAAAAATGTAAAAACTAGTTAAATAGAAAATGAAACAGTAGAAAATCACTAAAAGCGAAGAAGAATTCTATGACAGGAAAACACAAATAAAACGGACAAATCTTGGAAAAGTTCAATTAAGGAGAAAAATATGATACAAACAAACTACATTAGGAATGAGAAAGATGACATAATCAGAGGCACAAAAGATATTTTAAAATAAAATTTCAGTAGGACAATTTCAAACAGTTGATTTGGAATATATATTGAACAGATAATTTTCTAGGGAAATGTGGATTACAAAATTTGAATGAAAAAGGAGTATAAAACTCAAATACACTAACAATGATTGAAGATACTAGAAAGATAGTAAAAGGTCTTTTATTAAAAAAAAAAGGAACAGGTCAGTATAAATTTGAAGGAATTATAAATTTTCATGTTTATAAGCTATTCTAGAACATATAGACAGAAAAAAAACCTGGAGAAATTTTTAACTCATTCAATAAGGTTAACATGATACCAATGACTAAATCGCATGAGAGAACACCACTAAAAGAAAGCCGCAGTCCAAAGCTCATTCATACTGATAGACGAAAACAATTCTGAATGAATTACTAGCAAACTGAATACAACAACGTGTTAAAAGTCAAAACATCACAAAGAAGTAGAATTTATCTTGAGAATGAAAGAATTATTTAACATTAGAATAAACACTAAATGTAATCACCTAGATTTGTTAGCACATTAAAGAAAAACTATATAATTGCCTAAACTAATGCAGCAACAATTTAATAAAATTCAATACCCATGCCATAAAAAAAAAAAATATAGCTTTTCAAAATCCAACTATTTTAGCAAGCTAAGGAGGAAAAAAAAAAGAACTTTTTTTTTACACTAAATATCGTAAGTAATGTTGCCACATAGAAAACATTTCCGATAAAATAAGGATTTCTGCTGTAATCACTACTACTCAACCAGAAGTCCTAATAATGCGATAAAAATAAAATAATGGCTCTGAATAGTGTTGTTATTTGCAGACAGTGTAATTGCTTACTTAGAAATGCAAAGAGAATTAACTGAAAAAAAATGATAGGTAAAAATACACTTCAATAAGAAAATCAGTTACAAGTAAGAATTTAAAAAATCCCAATACACCAACAATAGTCAATCAAAATATTTATGATAAAACATAAGGAACCCTGCTGGCACAGCACTTAAGTGCTTGGCTGCTAACCCAAAGGTTGGTGGTTTGAACCCACTGACCACTCCACAGGAGAAGGATGTGTCAGAACTTAACAAAAAAATTTCCAAAGCTTTTATGAGCAATGCTATGAAAGTTTACTGAACAAGGAGAATACATGAATGGAGAAATATGCCATATTTATAAAAGGAAAGATTTAATATATTGATGTTATAAGCTAGTGTCAAATTATCTTTAAATTTAATACAATTCTAACAAAAATTATTAAGTTCAATAAAACTTAACAAAATTATTTTAAACATCTTCTAAAAAAAACTACACAGGAATAGACAACTTTTGGGAAAAAATAAGGAATGATTTTTACCAGATGTGATGAAATATTATAAATCTAGAATGGTTAAATCATTAAGATACAATTTTACAAACAGGTCCATGGAACAGAAGACAGAGTCCTAAAAATATGTAAATATTCATTTGTATCTTGATATTTAGCTTATGGTTAAGGACGCTCGTTCATTCTATCAGTGGGGGAAAAAATAACTAGAACATTCCACAAACGGTGTAGAGATGATCGGCCATGGAAGGGAGAAAAAAGACGGTTCTTAAATCACCGCATGTATGAAAATGAATTCCAGATGTATTAAAGGGACTAAACATTAGAAGGAAATGTAGGGGAATAGAGGTGGGAAGGATGGAGAGGTGGGAAGGATAGAGGGCAAGGATGATGAGACTATATCTCATACACTTTGGACAAGTTGTCAGGAGGGATCAGTCCCTGGCGAAGGACATCATGCTTGGTAAAGTGGAGGGTCAGTGAAAAAGAGGAAGACCCTAAATGAGATGGATTGACACAGTGGCTGCAACAATGGGCTTAAGCATAACAATGATTGTGAGGACGGTGCAGGACCCGGCAGTATTTCATTCTGTTATACATAAAGTCAATATGAGTCGAAATCAATTCGGTGGCACCTAACAACGACAACAAAGAAATGGGAAAGGACTTCTATGCAAGATCTGCAACCTGAAATCTGCAAAGGAAAAGAATGACGCTTTGGCCACATTAAACTTAAAAGCTGCTGAACTGTAAATGACGCCATAAACAAAGTTAAAAAAAATAAAAACAACACACTAAAGGAAACAGTGATAGATCTATATTTATTATTATCTATTTAAAAGATGAAGATTCATATTCACAAAGAATTAGCTTTTCTAAGACCATAGGTAAAAGACAAATAGCCCAATTGAACAAATGAATAAAGAGTATCAACAGGTGAATAAATACAAATGGCCAAAAACAAACAAATAAAACAAAAAACAACCAAATAAAAGATGATCAGGTATTCAGGAAAATGCAAATTAATACAACCCAATTTTCTCTGATCATAGTGGCAAAATAAAAAATATTAATAGAATTTAAAAGATAAATAGAATTCCTTGTTAAAGTAGGTGTAGGGTAACTTCATACTTTCTTTGTGGTAGTATAAATTGGTGTGATATTTTTGGAGGACACATTTCAGAAATTGTGTTTACAGGAAATTACATACAAATATAGGTAGGTTTTACATCAATCTTAACTTCTGGGGAAGAAGGTGGAAGATAAAATTGGAGACGGGAAGGAATATTTTCCATTTCCTTTAAAAAGTTTCATGTTATTGAGTGTTTTGGAGTGAGAACAGATTCATGGACTACTTGCGTATTTAATTATTTTTTAATAAAATAATTAGCATGAGTTAAAATGGGCTGCAAAAATAGAAAAATGCATCCCAGCCTTGAAACCCAAATGTATTCATTAGAGTTCACTTTCATGTCAAATGAGGACACATCCCAGTAGATTCCAGATCCAGAAATCATCTTTCTCATTTGCAAGAAGTCAACAAAGAACGAGGCTTGATCACAATCTCTCTGAAGCTGGTAAAACTTTTCTTATAATCACATTTAGTCATAAAATATTTTACTTGTATAATTTTTTTTTTCTTCTAAATGAACAAAAATTCAACTTCTCTGTTGAGTCCCAGAGGATCCTGGGTTGTTTCCATTGCATGTGCCTTGCTAAATCAGACATCAGCTAATTAAATTTGCTTTATAACTGCTACAATTCTTTTGAGCCATTAGGCATACAGGGATCTATTAAGTATATAATTTTATGATGTCAAATTCAAGAGGAAAATGGGGAGAAATTGTACTTAGGCAAGAGAGTGAACTATTTTGAAGCAAAGTAAGAAAGCCTAGTGTCCGTTCATTATTCCTGCCTTTAATAAGCAAATTGAGAAAACTCCGCTGTCCATTCATTATACTTGTTTGGCAAAACGCCACACCAAGCTCAATCTTAGTATTTATCTCCTTTTTGCCTAAATCTACACTGTTGGGCCCTACTGAAGAGAAGTATAGAAACTTCACAGTCAGCAAATCCAACTGAATTCTTAAAGGTCAGATTTTCTTTCATTCTTTTAAAACCTTATTTTCTTTAAACCTGGACTCCCTTACACAACCTCACCTTCTACTTCACTGAGAAATTAAATACTATCATAGGGGATATCTCTCAACTTTCCACTTCAGAACCCCCTTCTGAACTGTAAGAGACATTCTTCTTCCGGTCTAAGACTATAAGACTCCAAAACTGATCTGGGTCCCAGACCCTATGACACTCTCAAGTACTTCACTCTATTAATGAACCTCTTTCTTTTTTCTTCTACATCTTCCTTTATACTGGCTCCTTTCTATTATTATTTAAACATGGTTATATCTCTCCCCTCTTATAAAAATAAAACTGTTCCTCAAACCTGCTCTCCCTCCAGCTGCCATTGTTGTTGTGTGCCACTGAGTAGATTTCGACTCATAGTGACCCTAGATGATGAAGTAGCACTGCCTCATAGGGTTTCCTAGGTTGCAATCTTTACAGGAGCAAGTTGCCAGGCCTTTTCTCTCACACAGTGGCTGGTGGGTTTGAACTATTGACCTTTTGGTTAGCAGCTGAGGGCTTAACTATTGTGCAACCGGGGCTCCTTCCAGCCACTGTACTCCTTTCTTTAATAGTCACACTTCTGAAAAGCATTGCACCTGTTATATGGTGGGATTGTTTCTTAAGTTATTAATGCCAAATAGCTCTCCCAATACTTCCCACTTCTGTTTCTCACTATCCAAGCAGGTAGTTGTCTCTTCGGTAATTTTCTCAAAAGGATGATTGACCAGGCAGAAAGCACTATGTCTGTGAGTCTTGTTTTTAAATCTATAGTGGAAAAAGATGTTTGGAATGTAAACTAAATGAATGGGAAGAGAGAGAGAAGAATTGCTGTACTTGTCACTCCTCACCCACTCCCAAGAAATATGCCCTTGGGTTGAGAGGAAGAGAGATGCAGGGGAGGTGATGAAGTCAGAACTTCAGAAATGTGATAGTTTCTCAGAGAGATCTATAGATTCAGAGGGCAAAAGTGGCATGTGTCTTTCTCTTTAGTCAGGGCTTTGAGGGAGAGTTCAGGAAGGAATTGTCTACCTGACATACCCAGTCAGTGGGACCATTGATATCTGTGTCCAAAGTATGGCACAGAAACTGAGTGGGAGACTCAGGACTTAAGGGTCCTAGTAGGTATGAACAAAGGATGTCTCAGTGATATCCTGTATGCATCTATAGGTGAGAACCACTTCTCTTCACACTCCCAAGTACTAAGACATCCCCAGAAACTTGACAAGATCCCTGAAGATGGGAGAAGCCTCCAAACGAACTGAGATGAAGTTTGTACTACCCTAAAGGAATATGGGGAAACGCTGGTGGTATAGTGGCTAAGAGCTATGGATGCTCACCAAAAGGTTGGCAGTTCAAATGTACCAGGTGCTCCTTGGAAACCCTATAGGGCAGTCCTACTCTGTCCTTTACGGTGGCTATGAGTCAGAATCAACATGACAGCAACCGGTAATAGAATATGGAATTGCAAAACCATAACTAACTTTACAGATATAGATTTATGCCCATGTAAGCAATTTTGTAAATCCAATTGATCTCTCTAGGACATTTTCTTACTTGACCTTACAGGTGATTCAGTTGACTACTCCCTCATATAAACCCTCTCTTCCCCAAAGCCCATGACATTGAACAATTGTGGCATTCCTACCTTCTTAGCTTTTCCTTAATCCCTTTTGTGGATTATTCTTCTCCCTGTTCTTTAACTGATACTACTCATTCATTCATTAAGCAAATATAATGTCAGCATCCACCAGGTACCTGGCACTGTTCCAGGTATTGGGCATACATAGATGAACAAGGCTGACTTACCCTTCCCCCAAAAGAATTTACAATCTAGTAGAACTGAGCAACTGACTCTGAACAAGGACCTGGATGAGTAGACCCAACTTGAACTCAATCCAGGTTTGGATCACATACTCCCAGCTCCCTCTACGTAAATTCATCAGCACCGATAATTCAACTATCTGCTCTTTAGTGATGATTTCCGTATCTCTTAATCAGGCAACAAACCTGTCTAGAGCTTTGGCCAGATTTAGGCATCTACCTCCTGGATCCTTTATCTTGACTATCCTTTAGCATGTCAAGATCAAGATGTCAAAAAAATTGTCTTGTTTATTTCATCAATACCCATTGCCATCGAGTTGATTCCAACTCATATCGACCCTATAGGACAGAGTAGAACTGCCCCATAGGGTTCCCAAGGAGCAGCTGGTGGATTCAAACTACCGACATTTTGGTTAGCAGCCAATCTCTTAACTACTGTGCCACTAGGGTTAGCACATGAATAAACCAAAAACCAAACCAAACCCACTGCTGTCGAGTTGATTCCGACTCATAGCAACTCTATAGCACATGAATCCAAACCCAAAACCAAACCCAGTGCTGTCGAGTTGATTCCGACTCATAGAGACCCTATAGGACAGGGTAGAACTGCTCCATAGAGTTTCCAAGGAGTGCCTGGCGAATTCGAACTGCAGACCCTTGGGTTAGCAGCCATAACACTTAACCACTATACCACCAGGGTTTCCTACCACATGAATAGCACCCTATTATTCAAACTAAAACCTTGACTTTTGTTCTTTTTTGTTCTTTCTTCTTTTCCTTGGCACTTTCCACCAATCAGTTCCTAAGTCCTACTGTGATATATTCTAACTCTCTCTTGAATTTACACACTACTAGCTCTTTAGCTCTTACCTGAATTAATTTCTGAAATAGGTATCTACTGGTCTCACTGCTTCTAATTTTGTTCAGCCCAAAATCATTCTTCACATTATAGCCAGAGTTATCTTTTAGAACAGCAATTCTTATCAAGACATTCCCCCTGCTTAAAACTCTTTAGTGTTTCCTCCAATAGTTTTGGGAAAAAGTCCACCTGTTTACATGGCCCATTAAGTCCCTGCCTAATCTTACACCCACAGTCCTTCCCATTCTTATTTTTCTGCCACTCCATCTTCACATTCTAATACCATTCCTGTACCATAGAGCACAATTTGGTCATCCATTTTTTTTCCCCCCTTCGGTCATGGCACGAAGCCTCTTGTGTGCAGTTCTTTGTACAAACTGGTTCCTCTCCTAGGAATTTTACATTGTCACCAAGCTTCCCCTCTGTCTTCATTTGGAAAACTAATCATCCTTCAAGACTTGGTTTGGGTTTTATTTCTTCCCTCCAAAATGCTTCCATAATATGTGCTACTCTATCATATCACTAAATCACACTATATTGTAAATGGCTGTTTATTTATTTGTAATCCTCCATCTCCAACGGAAAGCTCCCTGAGGGCTAAGACTATTATTTTCACCATTGCCTTTAACATGTTAGATGTTTCGTATATATTTGTTAAATACATACTTTAAATTCACTTATTGGCACGTAAAATAAAAGAAATAAATGCATTTATATAGTAAAATTTCTAAATGGAGTTAACATTTATAATCAACTAATAAGGACCTTTGAGAGTTCCATTTGACTAAATGCTACTTCAGATGCTGAGAGATCCTGAGCAATGCCCTCTGTTATTAAAAAAAAAAATTAGGTAGATAGAAAACTGTTTCCTGGGTTTCCCTCCAAGGCAGGTTTACTATGAAGCTAACGGAGCTGAAGCTGCAGACCCCCTCAGTTGCACAGGCTCGTCCAAAGTCCCAGGGGCACCCTGAACAATGTGATCACAATCAGATGATCTTTTAAAATTTGGAAAAGGAATCATTTCTTTCTATTCCAACTTCTCTTCTGTCATTTTTATCTTTATATCTGGTAATGCCAGAGTTGCTGCATGCATTTTTGAAATTCAGCCAAGAGGGACCTGAATTCTGAATACATTTAGCTTGGATTTAGTGGAATATACTTGTTTGGTTTGCAGTTTTTTTTTCTGCACAGTTAAGTTGTCGCTAGCTAATTATGAAAACATTACATTATTTTTCTGAATTTTCTGATGTTTGTTGTTTTTAAAGTTTTTATTATTCCTTTTCTTATCATTAGTAATCACTTTTATACTCAATTTCGTATTATTTTTCTTAAAAGCTCCTCTCCCTAATTATATAAACTTCAGGCTCCACATAACCTAGATTCTTCCCTGATTAGCCTAAGTATGACCAAAGCATGTGGAGGAGGGTAGTCTGGGAACTGTGGTTTCTATTCCAATCTGTTTTTTAAATATCTTCTTGGCAAGGTCCAGTGGTCCAGTTAAGAAGATGATATGAATTACAGAGCCAGCCACACTGCTGGCAGAGGCACAGGGAATCTGAAAAGAGGACACTCTATCTCCCAGTCAGTCTTCATAGAGAACACCCCTAATACATAGCTCCTCCTTAGGCCACTGACTAGTCTCTCCAGGCTGGCTCCTTTACCATCATTTATCCTTTAACCAACCCACTGAGGAAGGTTGAAATGGTAGCAGTCTCAGAAACCAAAGCCGATGCTACAGCAGTTATGCCATCTTTTCTTCCACCGATGGTTTTTATCAGACTGCTATCTAATACTGGAGATGATCCCACTCCTCAAGGAGCTCCCAGTCTAGTAAAGATTAAAAAAAGAAAAAAAGTTGTCTTTAAGTCAACTCTGACTCAATCCCATGTGTTGCAGTGTGGAACTGCATTCTCCAGGGTTTTTATGGCTGTGATCTTTCAGAAACATATCAGTGGGTGGGTTTGAACCTTCAAACTTCCATTTAATGACTGGGCACTTAATACTTTGTGCCACCCAGGGACCTGGTAAAGGTACAAATATGTAAGTAGGCAATCACCACATAGTCTCACAAGTACACACAAGTTAATTACCCATATGTATGTCTTTACAATGGTCTTAAATTTTACTTTTATTCAACAAATATTTACTGAACCCTGACTTTGTGCATAGAAATGCATTTCTAAATGAGAGGTAAATAAATAAAATGCTCAACTATATCCTCTGTCAAATATTGTCTTATTTAAATCGGAGCTAATAGATACCAGTGGAACTGTCGGCTGGCAAAGTTCAGGCAAATTTTGCTATAACTTGTTGAAAGCAAAGATGTTAATTTCAGCTTCTGCCAAAAGGCCTTAGTGATAGCAGCATTTAAGCAAGTGAACATGTGTAAAATGATCTAATGTTGAAAATATTCTGCTTCATAATCAAAGAAAATGAAAAAAAGTCTCAGAGGAAATTGAAAATTATGAGCTTCCTGCCAGCTTCACTAGAGCATAAATCTCTTAGCTTCTGACTAGACAATTGGCTATTATTTCCTTATTACATAGCAACACTACTGCTCTTAACAGTGAGTGACTAATTAGCAAGGGATATGGAATAATAACTTATTTTCAGGGAATCTCTGGAAACTGAAGAAATATGCTCTATCTCAGTTACAATTAGCATGTACAATGTGCTAAACTTTCTTTTCCCTTTTGCCTGATATCCCCCATTCCCCACGGAGATGATTGCTTTATAAGTTGAAAGAAAGAAAATTAAGCCTCTGCAGCAGAGGCGCCATTTACGGAGGATCTGTTATTTCTGTGTGTTATCATATTTAATTCTCACAAGAACCCCGCAAGATAAATGTTATTGCCGCCATTTTGCAGATGAGAACCCAACCTCAAAAAAGCTAAGTAACACGCCCGAGTAAGGGCTTGAGTCACAATTTAAACTCAAGCCTTACTGTACCAAGTCATATTCCCTACTACAATGCATGCAAAGGTGTTGAGTCCCTTATATATAACCTTGGGCTTGTGTAGACCATAAAAAAAAAAACCATACAGGACATCATTTCAGGAATGAGGACCTGTCCACATGGGAAGGTGCCTGACTCTGATTGCCATGGGGTTTAAAGTATGCAGATTGGGTAGAGTTGGTTTCCGCTTCTGCCAAACAGCAGTCTTTGCAAGGGATCACCCAGGAGGTATTAGTTAGTTGCTCTGGAAAATATGAGAGAATTGGAAAAAGGGCCCTTTTCCCTTTTACATCTCAGATACTCATTGAGAAAACTAACTCTTTCCTTAAGGTCATCATATAAATAAATCTGAACTCCATGTAAGAAATCTAGCTGGTCAGAAATAAAATCCATCCACCTCCTTCATAGGATTAGAGGCATGCCCTTACATGTTTCAACTCTTGGCTCTCTTTTGGCTACAGGATAAATCCAAACTCCTGAGCGTGGCAGAACTTCAGATAGTTGCTCTTCACCTCAATCCATGACAAAAGGAACAATTCAATATTTTTAAACCTGCCTTGTACTTTCATATTTCTCTCTGCCTTTGTTTACTTTATCCCATCTGCTGGAAATACCTTCCCTACCTACTCCTCTGTTTGGTAAAACTCTTTTGGTTCTTCGAGATGCATCTCAGTTAAGGTGTTTCTGGAAAATTTCCTGACCCCCTAGGCAAAATTAATTTTGCCAGCTTCTGAGCTACAACAATAATTTGTACATGCCTTTCTTAGAGCATTAATCATATTGTAACAAAATGATTTAACTTTTTACATCTCCTAATCCCCTACTGGAGCCCTGGTGGCACAGCAGGTGAGAGCCTGGCTGCTAATCAAAAGGTCAGCAGTTCGAATCCGTCAGCTGCTTTTTGGAAACTCTATGGGGCAGCTCTACCTGTCCAATAGAGCTGCTATGAATTGGAATCAACTCGATGGCATAGGCAATTCCCAACTGGATTATATCTATTTCTTATTCTTTTTTTTTTTAATCTAGAGTCAATAAACAGATGGATAAAGAAAAGTAGGCTGTCTTCTATTTTATTTGAGGTCCTATATTTGTTTTCTTTTTGGTGATATAAATTCAGAGTCTTTGATTCCAGAAAAATGTACGATTATATTCCAGGATCCAAAAAAAAAAAAAAGATGAACAGAAATAGAAGGCGGTAGTTATAGAAATGGAGGTAAATGGAGGCAGAGCTGGTGACAATTTTTACCAGGCTTTCTGCAGAGAGAATCATCTGTTTTTGAACAAGTGCTTTCTTTTGCCTCCTCCTTCAGAGTGGAATTAAACATATCACACTGGAAAGGGAGCTAGGAGAGAATGAATACAGAGGATGACAAAAATGTCTGTTTCTAAACTGTGTAATATTCTTGAGAGAGAACGTGGTTCAACTGAGGTCAGGGGTAAGCATATATTGATGTACTGCTCATTGAACTGAATGCAGCATTGTACAGTTGAAAGAACATGAGGTTTGCAGCTAAACAGTACTAAGGTCACATACCAGTTTGGCCGCTTATTCACAGTGTGTCCTTGGACATGTTATATAACCTCTCTAAACCTTACTTTTACTAACCCCCCCAACATAAGAATAACAACAGCTCCAACTAGCATAAAATACATCAATGTCTGGTTCACAGTAGGTGCTCGTTAATGCTATTTCTCTTTCATTTACTAAAACCAGTGGTACATTTTTACATGAAGAATTAAGAATATCCAGCAATATTCTCAAAATTGTAATGGGTACAATAGAGATTCCCTTAGTTCTTCCTTAGTTTGTGAAATACTATAGAATGTCTGTGGCTATCTGGTTACAACATGTATGAAATGCAATTAGCTATTCCTGGTGGGAAGTACGCAAAGCACTGGGCTAGAATTCTTTTGAATGATTTTCCTTGATCCAGAGAAAGAAAATTAAGATGCATTGCTTGGCTCTTTGGCAGGAATATTCTCAGAGTGAAAACTGTGCATACCTCCCATATTGATAGTATACGTAAGTTCAACCCATAAACCAAGACATTCTACAGACAACACTTTGCATTTTTTCTTAGAGTTTGTCTAGTTGAAAGCTTTCAAACAGTGCTTGTGTGGTTTTCTCTTTTCCCTTTTAAAATAAATACATACATACATAAATAAAGTTGGGGTATCTGGTGGTAAAATAACCCAGATTATAAATAGATGAGCTTATCCCAAACTTTTCAAATTTCTGGATAGTAAATGTCATTGTTGAACGGCAATAACAGCAGAATTTATCCTGAAAAAGTGCTAGCGATGGTGTATTTTGAGTACCAACTCTGTGTATACAGTATTTTAGTAAGGTAACAGGAGCACAGTATGCCATGACTTGGTTTCCTCTGCAATTCTGAAAGGTTAATTGAATTGTTGAGCAATATTTTAATTTATTCTAATTTGCCTTATTGGGATTCATCCTTCTAATAGTTTTGAATATCTTTGCATTCATTAAAGTCTATTAAAGCAAACCTTTTTCACCAAGCATTCATTTGTGGCCACTTTCACCATTTAAAATTTGAACCCTCTTGTTAACCAAATGTCAAATACTTTAGAAATCTTTGCATTAAAGGTCACTTTTCTGATAGTTGAAGTTATCTTATTCACATTATGTCCTGGAAAAGAAAGTGCTTCGTTATTCAAAAGTCTCATTTCTATCTCTTAAACAAGCAGCAGGAAAAGACCTTAGCGCTTTTATGGATGTGGAAATGTTGCCAAATAAATTCCAAGGATTTCATTTTTATAAGGGTAAGCCAGACCTCTCTTTGCATCCTAAGAAGAAAATTTGCTGAACTGCAAGTGTGGAAACAGAAGATCATATTTTAAAGTAGATTATTACTATATGAGGCAGGTGGCGAGGTGCCAACACCATAAGGCATTTTCATTGTTTCTCATTTGCTACAGACTCCATGGTTTTCCCATTGCCGATAAAGATTTTTTTAAGTAAAGAGATAGAGCAACACTTTCAGGATGAGATGTTTTAAGAACATTTTATGCAATTACACCAGAGCGTATTGGTCAAAAATGAATGCTCTAGTTGTGAAAGGGAAGACACTCTCTCTTGGGTTTCTAAAGTCAAATTCATGTCACCAGTCAGTGGGTGTCCTTTGCTGTCTTTTAGGATTATAGATAAGAGGAATCTGCCACAAAATATATTTTCAAAGCGCTAAAGCGTAATTTTCATTAGGGAACATCATCATTCTCAGGCAAATATAAATATTATATGCGCAAAAGGTTTTATTTAACTCATTCATTGATGAAGGAACCAATAAGATGTTATAACTGGTTAAAGAACACCTAAAAAACTAGAATATTAACAGAGATTTAACAAAAAAATGTTAGGATAAGATTGTTCAGTTAATTTAAAAAGACTTCATTACAGCTCAGTGGGCCATAGTCTTTGGCACTGTTTCACTGAATAGAAATTATTTCTATCTCTATTGGACAAAAATATACAAGTTAACAAGTAGCTCCAGTAAATCTAGGTCCTTTAATTAATAGGAAACAATGAGATAAACTAAATACATTCTTCCAGAGAATCCTTGAGTGGTCTTTGCCCTACATGATGTTGCAAGAACATGACCACATTTGTGCCTTTTTTTTTCCGAATTTTGGATAATTTTTCCGACAAAAGTAATGAATTGTGCAGTACAAAAAGTTTTAAAGTACCACTAGTAAACTGATTTATATTTCATCAAAACATTATATTGAGTATTGAATCCTTGTTTTTTTCTCCAGTACAAGAAATTTTATATGAACATATATGAAAGCTGAGTTGCAGTTAAGTAGTGGGTTAGAGTTTTGTTTTATAGACATTAATATGGTTTCATACTTTGAAGCCACTACTGTTTTTTCAGGGCTCATGAATATTTACAGGCCTTTGCAAAGTGGAAAGGACAAAAACACTGCATCTATAGAGTCAAATAGACAAAATGGCTCTTCTCTGATATATATAGTATTACCAGGCGTTTAAGCAGCTTAGGTGGCACAAGCAGTTTGAGACTGGCTGCTAACTTAAAGGTTGGCATTTCAAACCCATCCAGTGGGTCTGCAGAAGAATGACTTAGCGAACTGCTACCATAAAGAGTACAGCCAAGAAAAACCCAAGGAGCAGTTCTACTCTGTAACACATGGGGTTGCCATGAGTTGGGGCTGACTTTACTGCAGTTGACAACACCTCATGGCGTAGGGTTCACATGGCGTTGCTGTGAGTCGGAATTGACTCAATGGCAACTAACAACAAACAATAACAACCAAGAATGATAATTTCTCAAGCTTAGGGAATCATTTTTATAACACACACGTCTATTTGCTATGGCCTAAATATCAAGGCCTTTCATAATTCCCCCAAAATGCTTTCTCTGCTCTTTTCCCATCCTGGTTTAAGTAGTTAAGTGCTCAGGCTGCTAACCAAAAGGTTGGCAGTTCGAATCCACCAGCCGCTCCTTGGAAACCCTATGGGGCAGTTCTCTGTCCTATAGGGTCGCTATGAGTTTGGGTTTTTGGTATGGTTTAGGCACATATCAGGGTAACTCAGTAGACAGCTGTAAGACAGCATAGGCTCTGAAACTGGATTAGTTGCTTGGAGTCCTGATGAAGGCTCTGGACAAATCACTCAACCTCTCCAAGCTTCTCTCCTCATTTCTAAATGGGCCAATAAAATTACCTTCTCCAGAGGATTCCTGTGAGGATTAAATGAGTCAGTTTATGTCACTTGCTTAAGACAGTGTCTGAGACATAGGGAAGAAAATAGGAGTGTACCATAATTGTCAGCTCTTATATGGTCAGCTCAGCCTCCTCATCCTCTGCTCTGTGATTCTTGTCTTTTTTTTTTTTTTATTCCACATTTCTCTCTCTCTCCCCAACTGTAAAATTCTTTCAATCTGAACCATTCTTCAATGCTCTACCACAATCTCTAATTTTGTCAACTTTTAATAGTCTCGTCTTCTAAATAGCCATAGCATTTAATTATGTACTATCTTACAATGTTTGCTACTGCTTTTAGGCATTCTGGCTATTTCTGCTAATAGATATATACATTTTAAAGGTAAACCTGGAAAGTTGGTGACTCGGACATTGGTCCATCAGCTGGACCTTCTCCCTAACAGTGCACTAGAGATACTGCCTCCATCACTCCCTATGCCAGATGCCAAGTCTACTCTTCGTTTCTTTCCTTTCCGGCATCTCATAGCAGCATTTAAGTCAATTCCTCCCATTTGATCTCTAGCCATATCACTCATCACCACTTTCCTGGAGGAATGATGTGGTTTCCCACCAACCACAGTGAAATAGATCTTCCATTGCTCCCCTCCATGATAGCTGTTATTCCTTCCTCCCTCCTCTTCCCTTCAGCAGCTTCATCCCCTCTTCTCATAGTCTCTGTATCCCACCCATTACACTTTTTGAGAAGAATCAACCATTAGCTTTCCAAGAGTTGGCATATTTAAACAGAGCTTTCATATGTTTCATAACTCCTCTGACCCAAGGTTCTTAACACAATGTCTTTTTCTAAATATAAAAGAAAAATGCACCCTCCAAGGATGCCGTATTCAAGTATCTAAGGCCAATTTTTCCTTGACCAAACAGAGTGGGTATTCTTCATTTGGTTTTACCAAATCCTAAATCTGAACATAAAAAACAAGGTTACCTTAAGAATCTTAAGAGTCAAAAAGGAAAAAAAGAAATTGAAGAGCAACCTCAGCTGAAAAACAGTTATTTTTTTATTTGGTTAATGTAAGAATAATCAAATAGTCATAAATCTTTCCAAATATGTTTCTTTGAGGATAAGAGCCAGAATATACATTTGCTTTTCCAAAACACATTTCTGAAAGTTATAAGCTACTGAACATATGAATTGGTAATGAACCCTGCAGGAATCATAATTGTAACTCTGCTGTCGTGACTGAACAATATGCTTAAAAGCAATGTTTGGATACTCTTCGAATATAATTGATAGCTATCCATATGCATTTTAGTGGTGGGTGATAAACACACATAAAAATTTGTATCTTGGACTGGTCTCGCCCCTTCGGGAGCAAAGGAGAATGAAGAAAACTAAAGACACAAGGGAAAGATTAGTCCAAAGGACTAATGGACCACAACTACCATGGCCTCCACCAGACTGAGTCCAGTACAACTAGAGGTGCCCGGCTACTACCACTGACTGCTCTGACAGGGATCACAACAGAGGGCCCTGGACAGAGCTGGAGAAAAATGCAGAACAAAATTCTAACTCACGCTCACACAAAAAAAGCAGACTTACTGGCCTAACAGAGACTGGAGAAACTCTGAAAGTATGGCCCCTGGATACCCTTTTATCTCAGTAGTGAAGTCACTCCTGAGGTTCACCCTTCAGCCAAAGATTAGACACGCCCCTAAAACAAAACGAGACTAAAGGGGCACTCAACCCCATGGCAAGGACTAGAAGGCAGGAGGGGACAGGAAAGCTGGTAATGGGGAACCCAAGGTCAAGAAGGGAGAGCGTTGACACGTTGTGGGGTTGTTAACCAATGTCATAAAACAATATGTGTACTAACTGTTTAATGAGAAGCTAGTTTGTTCTGTAAACCTTCATCTAAAGTACAATTTAAAAAAATGTTCAAAAAATTTTTTTGTTTTGGTATAGGAAGAAAGGAGCCCTGGTGGCATAGTAGTTGAGAGCTCAGCTGCTAACCAAAAGGCTGGCAGTTTGAATCCATCAGCCACTCCTTGGAAATCCTATGGGGCAGTTCTACTCTGTCCTAAATAGTCACTATGAGTCAGAATTGACTTGACAGCAATGGATTTATAGTAAGAAAGAGGCTATGTGAGTACATAAAATGATTATTTTTACAAGAGAAAGAAGCCACCTTTACCTTAGGTACCATAGTACCACACCACCTGTGAGGGAATATAAATCTGTCACATAACTCCCCCACTAATATTCTTAGAACTTTCCCATTGTTCTTCATATAAAGTCTCAAATACTTATTACATCCTAAAAAGCTCCATGTGATCTCACCCAATCGTTCTCACTTAGGGGCAAAGCAATATCTAGAAACATTTCTGACTGTCATAACTGAGAGAGTTGGGGTGCTTCTGGCATCTATTGAGTAGAGGCCAGAGATGCTGTTAAATATCCTACACAGGTCAGCTTCCTGCAGCACATAACTATCTGGACCCCCAAATCTCCATAGTACCAATAGTACCAAAGCTAAGACCCTGGTCCTAGCCTTTCCCTACCTCTCTGGCTTCAACTCATAACCCTGGCTCCCTCCTTGGTTGTGTTTCTGTCACATTGGCCTTCTTTCCATTCCTTGAATAGGCCCTGATCCTTCTTACCTCAGGGACTTTGCCATATTATTCCCTCTGCCAGAAGGTTTTCCCCAAAGGCCTTCTTTCTCTGCATGGTTCAGTTTCCTTCCTTGATATCTCAACTTCAGTGACACTTTTTTAGAGTCCTGCACCCCATTACATCAGACAGCCTCTTACATAGTCTTCTGGCATGCCACCCTTTTCCTTCATAACCGGTAACACAGTTTAAAATTACATATATATGTGCAAGTACTTGATTAATGCCTATATCCTTCATTAGGGCTTCAAGAAAGAAATGGCCCTATCACTCTGAAATCTCCTAATCCAGCATAACACCTTGCAAGTGGAAAGGTCTCAGTGAATATATTTTTGGATGAATGAGTAAACATCCAATAGTCACTCAAGCACATAAGAACAAAGGAAGTATCTTATCAACTAATAAACGTTGCCGACTATTTTATTTACATTGCCACCAGCAATTGTAAGTAAGGTGGGCTCTTAGGGAATGATTGTAACTTTAGAATTTGTGTTACACATTTCCAAGCCTTGTTATAAGGGATGAAGAGAACTAAATTTCTAACTTTATGTTGGAAAGCCTGATGATAATACGGCCTGGACAAATTCATCTCAGGGTCTCAGTTCTTGGGAAATGACATGTCTCAGTATTAAAGATTCTATTGTTGCTGTTGTCAGGTGCCTTCGAGTTGATTTTCGACTCATAGCGACCCCATGTGCCAGAGCAGAAATGCCCCATAGGGTTTTCTAGTCTGTAGATCACTAGGCCTTTCTCCCATGGAGCAGCTGGGTGGGTTCAAACCACCAATCTGTAGGTTAGCAGCTGAGTGCTTATCCCTTGCGCCGTGAGGGCTCCTTAAAAAAAAAAAAAAAAAGATTCTATTACACCGATGCTATTTGGACCACCTCTCTGGTGCCCTGGCTTTAAGCAACCATGTGCTATCCTGCCTAGAATGAGACAAAACCCACTGCTGTTGAGCCAATTCTGACTCATAGCGACCCCATAGGACAGAGTAGAACTGCAGCATAGTTTCCAAGGAGCGCCTGGCGGATTTGAACTGCTGACCTCTTGGTTAGCAGCCGTAGCACTTAACCACTATGCCACCAGGGTTTCCAGAATGAGACAAGAAAGATTAAAAGCTTTCAGCTGGCAAGCTGCAGTTTAAATGCAAGCTACAGTTTTTTGCATATTAAGCACAGCTATTCTGCCTCTTTTGCAGTTGTGGGAAAAAGTAATACATAATACTAATGGCTAACATTTGCTGAATTCTCGCTGTATGTCAGGCACTGTGCTAAATGCTTTATAAGAATTATTTCCCCTTTAAATTGTCCTCACAAAATAGGCAAGGAAATGGAGTCATTGAGAGGCTACATATCTTAGTCAAGATCTTATAGCTTGAAAGTCATAGAGCCAAGATGCCTATTGGGGTTTGTCTGACTCCAAAGACTCCCACTGAAAACGTTTTCAAAAATGGTATGGGAAGCCCATAAATGAATAATTTATTTTATAAGGATCAGCACTCCATCATCTCTGACCTCAACTACTCCTCCTCCCCTCAGTACTTTCCCTCCTATCTTTGGGTTCCGTAATTTGCTACAACATCTCACAGAACTCATGAACTGTAACAAGGAAATAGTTCATGCTGTTGAGAAGGCTAGCAAGTCCTAAATCCATGGGTGAGGTGTAGGCTTCTCCTGACTCACGTGACTGCAGGAGCCGACGTACCCAAATCGGCAGGCCAGACAACAGGCTGCTGGCTCACAAGGCTGTGGAAGCTGGTGGGTTACCTAAGACCACAGGTTGCTGGCCCACACGCCTGCAGAAGCTGGCAAATTCCAGAATTGGCAAGTCAGAGAGCAGGCCATTGGCTCAAATCCCAAGAATCAGAGGTCAGACAATGACAAGCCAGACACAGGATCCAGATCCAGAAAGAGAGAGCCCAGCAGAGCATCCACATATATACACTGGATACAGGCCACATCCCAGGGAAGGGTGTGACTTGAGTAAGGGTGAATCTTGAGTCACATTCTCCTGCAAGGCTGTGACTCAAGATAAAACCCACACTAATCCTGCTTCATTAACATATAGAGGTTAGGATTTACAACACATAAAATGGAAGATAATTATATCAGATCACAAAATGGAGGACAGCCACACAATACTGGGAATCATGGCCTAGCCAGGCTGACATACAACGCTAACCACCATACCTCGTTAGGGTTCCATATACCTTATTTGCATGGTTCCACCCAATCATTGGGTGGGAGTCAGAAAGACTGGATAGAAGGCACATACTAAGTAATTCATTGCACTGTAGCACAGGATGAGGAAACATTTAGTTCTATTATGCATAAGGTCACCCATGTGTTGGAGCCAACTTGACAGCAACTACAACAACAAAATTCTCTCATAACTCAAAAAAAAAAAAAAATGGTATGGGAAGGCTCAGGAAGAAAAGAAAGCAAGAACATAAAGGAAGTTGTCACCTGCTTCTGACAGAGATTTTTTTCTAGTGGTTTTTCTCCCAGAAGTTATTCTCCCTTGACAAAAAAAAAAAAACTTAAGGACTAGACAATCTTATGTTCCTAAGAGAAACTTCCGAGCAAGATGAAATGATGTCACAGGGTGAGTCCAGGTATAACCAGTGGCTCAGGAAGATGAAAAAAATGTGACCCCAGAGATTGTGGGCCTTGCACATGTTTAAGCGGAGTTGTACCCTTCAGAACGTTTGTTTCCAAATCTGACTACTCAACAAAATCTCCTGGGAAACTTTTTAAATTTTCCATGCAAATTCCCACTCGTGACATCTCAGCCAGGATATTGAATGTGGTGTATGAATTCTGTTTGCCAGTCTGCAGGTCAGCATTCATTTGAGAGAAATCTGATGAGAGAGGAAGAGAAGCAGCCCACCAAAGGCTAGCACAGTCCCTAAGGGAAAGGTGATGCTTCAGTAGGACCTGGGAGCAATATGGAGTCTTACCAAGTGTGTAGACTGGCGGGAATATTTGGTCTGTCCAGCAGTTTCCCCAGGTCCCTTACTGGTCATGGTGTCTGCTTTCTAGAGAGAAACTCCTACCCCCTCCACATGGCCCTGGAAGTGCTTTTAACCTCAGTGACCCCTATACCTCATTCTGCCTACTCATGAGAGGGACATATAAACTAGGCCAGGCTACTCATGGTAATCCATCCCTCTTCACAGTGATCAAGCTGGTGTTGAACTCACTGATGCAATTAAGAACCCTCTGTGAGATTGATACACATAGATTGGGAGTGAGACATTTCCTCTCCACTAGACTGTGAAGCCATGAGAATATGAAGGGCCATCTTTCCTAATTGAGTGGAGAAGTCTGTCTAATGTAGAACAGAATGATTCAAGACAGAGAAACAGAACTAAAAATATGGAGAGGAAGATAAAAAGTACTGGTGACATTATTTGAATTATCTCTTTCACTCATAATTACATGAGCCAACACATCCTTGAGAATTTGTCCTTGGGAAGTATGTATACCCAGGAGCACACTTGATTCAGTAGCTTTTCTCTTGATAATCAGAAAATTGAATAGGCTTGTGTTCAGTTCACACTGGGGAATTATCTTGAAGGGAATAGAAATTAAATAGCCCGTGCCCACGCTGGTCTGTGCTGTCATGCTTGGGTGGCCCATGGCTCTTCCAAGTGCCCTGCTGAAGTCCCCTGGACTGACTTAAAGGAATACGCTGCTGTGAGGCTTGGCGGGAGTGGGTGGTTGTGGAACTACTTTGTGGAAATATGTGTGTGGGATGAGAATAGAAATTTTGGGTGGGGGACGGGGAGGGTTTCTTGCCAGATGGATGAGGTTTGTCATAGAAGTTACAAGAGATAAGGCAGAAACATGAAGGCAAAAAACAGAAGCTATATAACATAACATCCTTCTGCTATTCTCTGCTTTCAGCCAGGATCCATCTGACATCAGCAATGATATCCCTGGTTCCGTGTCCTCTTCTGAAACCGGCCTGGATTTCTGGCAGTTCCCTGTCAATATACTGCTACAGCTGCTTTTGAATGATTTTCAGAACAGTTTTGCTTGTGTGTGATATTAATGATATTGTTCTATAATTTCCACATTCGGTTGGATCACCTTTCTTGGGAATAGGCATAAATATGGATGTGGTTTTTTTCCAGTCAGTTGGCCAGGAAGCTGTCTTCCATATTTCTTGGCATAGACAAGTGAGCACCTTCAGCACTGCATCTGTTTGTTGAAACACCTCAATTGATATTACATCAATTTTTGGAGCCTTGTTTTTCGCCAATACCTTCAGTACTTTTTATCTTCCTTCAGTACCATTGGCTTCTGGTCATATGCAACCTCTTGAAATGGTTGAACATCGACTAGTTCTTTTTGGTATAATGGCTCTGCATATTCCTTCCATCTTCTTTTGATGTTTACTGCATCGTTTAGTATTTTCCCCATAGAATCCTTCACTATTGCAACTTGAGGCTTGAATTTTTTCTTCAGTTCTTTCAGCTTAAGAAACACTGAGCATGTTCTTCCCTTTTGGTTTCCCACCTCCAGCTCTTTGCACATGTCATTATAATACTTTACTTTGTCTTCTCGAGAGGCCCTTTGAAATCTGTTCACTTCTTTTACTTCATCAATTCTTCCTTTTGCTTTAGCTGCTCAATGCTCAAGAGCAAGTTTCAGGGTCTCCTGTAACATCCATCTTGGTCTTTTCTTTCTTTTCTGTCTTTTCAATGACCTCTTGCTTTCTTCATGGATGATGTCCTTGATGTCATTCCACAACTTGTCTGGTCTTCTGCCACCAGTGTTCAATGCGTCAAATCTGTTCTTGAGATGGTCTCTAAATTCAGGTGGGATATACTCAAGGTTATATTTTGGCTCTTGTGGACTTGCTCTGATTTTCTTCAGTTTCAGCTTGAGCTTGCTTATGATCAGTTGATGGTCTGTCCCACAGTTGGCCCCTGGTCTTGTTCTGACTGATGATATTGAGCTTTTCCATTGTCTCTTTCCACGGATGTAGTTAATTTGATTTCTGTGTGTTCCATCTGGTGAGGTCCATGTGTATATTCGCCGTTTATGTTGGTGAAAGAAGGTATTTGCAATGAAGAAGTCATTGATCTTGCAAAATTCTATCATTCAATCTCCAGCATTGTTTCTCTCACCAAGGCCATATTTTCCAACTACTGACCCTTCTTCTTTGTTTCCAACTTTCACATCCCAATTGCCAGTACTTTTCAATGCATCTTGATTGCATGTTCGATCAATTTCAGACTGCAACAGCTGATAAAAATCTTCTATTTCTTCATCTTTGGCCCTAGTGGTTGGCGTGTAAATTTGAATAATAGTCGTATTAACTGGTCTTCTTTGTAGGCATATGGATATTATCCTATCACTGACAGTGTTGTACTTCAGGATAGATCTTGAAATGTTCTTTTAATGATGAATGCAACACCATTCCTCTTCAAGCTGTCACTCCCAGCATAGTAGACTATATGATTGTCTGATTCAAAATGGCCAATACCAGTCCATTTCAGCTCACTAATACCTAGGGTATCGATGTTTATGCATTCCATTTAATTTTTGACGATTTCCAATGTGGTTTCCAATGGGAATTCCAGAACACTTAATTGTGCTCATGAGGAACCTTTGCATAGATCAAGAGGCAGTTGTTTGGACAGAACAAGGGAATACCAATTGGTTTAAAGTCAGGAAAGGTGTGCGTCAGGGTTGTATTCTTTCACTATACCTATTTAATCTGTATGCTGAGCAAATAATCCAAGAAGCTGGACTATATGAAGAAGAACAGGGTATCAGGGTTGGAAGAGAACTCATTAACAACCTGTGTTATGCAGATGACACAACCTCGCTTGCTGAAAGTGAAGAGGACTTGAAGCACTTACTAACGAAGATCAAAGATCACAGCCTTCAGTATGGATTGCACCTCAACATAAAGAAAACAAAAATCCTCACAATTGGACCAAGGAACAACATTATTGCAAATGGAGAAAAGAATGAAGTTCTCAAGAATTTCATTTTACTTGGATCCACAATCAACAGCCATGGAAGCAGCAGTCAAGAAATCAAAAGATGCATTGCATTGGATGAATCTGCTGCAAAGGACCTCTTTAAAGTGTTGAAGAACAAAGATGTCACCTTGAAGACTAAGGTGCACCTGACCCAAGCCATAGTACTTTCAATCACACCATATGCGTGTGAAATCTGGACAATGAATAAGGAAGACCAAAGAAGAATTGACGCTTTTGAATTGTGGTGGTGGCGAAGAATATTGAATATACCATGGGCTGCCAAAAGAACGAACAAATCTGTCTTAGAAGAAGTACAACCAGAATGCTCCTTAGAAGTAAGGATGGCGAGAATGCATCTTACATACTTTGGGCATGTTGTCAGGAAGGATCAGTCCCCGGAGAAGAACATCATGCTAGGCAGAGTACAGGGTCAGCAGAAAAGAGGAAGACCCTCAGTGAGGTGGACTGACACAGTGGCTGAAACAATGAGCTCAAGCGTAACAACAATTGTAAGGATGGCTCAGGACCAGGCAGTGTTTCGTTCTGTTGTGCATAGGGTCTCTATGAGTCGGAACCAACTCGATAGTACCTAACAACAACATGACATGACATGACAAGACATGACATGACATGACATGACATGACATGACATGACATGACATGACATGACATGACATGACATATCCCTCATGGAGGATAAAAACCATGGATAATTCCTTCTGGAATATGTGAAAAGTCATATTTAAGTGCACGGCTTTAACATTGCCCCTTCTACGTTGTAATCATCTTAAATGACCCAAAATGTTCAGTCGATTCTAATGTTCCCATACAACCGTGTGTGGTTTGGGAAGTTTACAAAATAAATGAAGGAGGTGGTAAAGGACAGTGTGCCCTGCCTTCGTTAAACCTCTCCCCAAACTTTGGATGGAGGCAAAGTATCCTACAGAAGGGCTGAGCCAGGTAGGCCAAGGTGGTGGCTAGCAGCAAAGGTAGTGGTGGCCTACAAGGGAGCAGGTGGTAGGGGTGAGGAAGCCAAAGTGCTGAGTGGGAAAAAACTCCTTGAGGAATCCACTCACAACCTTCCCCATCTCTGTTCTTCATAAACGGCAGAGAGAGCTGACCCTGGAAACCTGGCTGGGAGAGCAGGAGGCAGAGGGAGGCAAGGAACTCTAACGAGAGGCATGCAGTTGTGTTACAGCTATAATTGGGTTACTTACTAGACTAATTAGAAATCACAGACCCCACCATTCAATATGGAAGTGAACACTTCCAGAACCCTGGTGGCATAGTGGTTAAGTGCTTAGGTTGCTAACCAAAAGATCGGCAGTTTCAATCTACGAGGCACTCCTTGAAAACCCTAAGGGGCAGCTCTACTCTGTCCTATAGGTTCACTATGAGTCAGAATCGACTTGATGATGAGGGGTTTGGTTTTTTCATAGTCCATCCCTACTTTGAGGGCTGGGCTGCTTTGCTTCTTGTTTTTACTTACTCTGGGAAAAACTCATGAGAGAGTAATTTCAAGAGGATTTCCTTAAACTTCTGATTTTGTTGAGGTTTGACTCGAACTCTGGAAACCCACTAATAAAGGCACTTCCTGCTTGCCTCTAGCAGGATTACCAGGAATTGCATGAGGATCTTCAGCAATTTTTCAAAGCTGCAAACATTGAACCAATGGAGAGTGGACAAAGCTGATGTATGGCAGTCATTTGACCTTGCCTCAGGGAACAGATTTCCTCCAAAACCTTTTCCCCCCAACATTTTTATGCTGAATGAGAAAGCACCATGCCACTTAATGAAAGATCACAAGACCAAACAAATAGGACTTACCTAAGTTACAAAATAAAAATTCTTCAGGCATTTTTTTTTTCAAAAGCATATGTTCTATATGTTTTGCACAGTTCACATACATAGGGACCAACGTCCTCATGAAAATCTACATGGGAAAAGTGAATGGTACTTACCAAAAAATCCATCGTCATGAAGTCAATTCTTGCTCTTAACAACCCTATAGGACAGAATAGAACTGCCACGTAGGGTTTCCAAGGAGTGGCTGGTGGATTCCAAATGCAGACCTTTTGGTTAAGAGCCAATCTCTCAACCACTGCACCATTAGGGCTCCGAATGATACATAGAAGCTCTATGATATAAATCCTTGTTCATCATTTGAAATAATGCCATCATGCTCAGGGGAATTAAAATAGTTCTTGCGTAACAGATTTGGCTGGGAAGAGAGGGAAAGCCTGAAATGATATATCAGAGTAAAACAAGATCAATAACCAGAGTTAGAATTAAAATCTGTCATAAGTACCTTTGGAATCACATCTTCTTTATAGCACCCAACCCTCCTTCATGGAATACATTACAGTGAGAAGCACAATATAGATGCTCACGTAAGGAAAAGTGTGTAACTTATGATCCCTGTTTTTTCCAATGTGTGAATCAGTAATGTATGAAGTTACTATTGTGTTCTGTAGCTAACCACACTGAATATTTGGCCTAACTTTCAGACGTAAAAATAGACTTCTGTCAGAAGGTCACACTATGTACTTGTACATAGTAACCATTTAAAAGTGTTCTGACAAATTTCAGAACAAGTTCAATTCTCTAACCCCTAGGAGAGAAGGCAAGCTTGTATTAACCTCAGAAGTGAGGCTCTCTTTCTCTACTTCTTCATTCATTCGATGTGTGTTATTATGTACCAAGCATAAAGTCTGGAAATAAAGCAGTGGTAAGCTCTGGGGACAAAGCAGTGAATAGGTCAGATGTATCCCCAGATATGATCAAGGGGGTAAGGAAGATAGAAATCAGTAACACCATAAAAAACAACAGTCATAACTGATCCAATGGATCTGCTCAAAAGGGATTGTTGGTTACTTTCTAGGGATTTTTTCCTTCTCTGTAATTTGAAGTCACAATCACTCATCCATTTAACAAATAATTACGTTGTGTTTGCTAAGCATCAGGCACTGTGTTTTGTTCTGGGTATTTGGTTAAACTGACGTGGTCCCAACCCTTACGAAAGTGAATCAAATGAATCCTCATCATCCCTGAATGGGCAGAGCAACTCAGTTATTGATGACTATGCTGTCCTTCCATTTCAGTAAGACCTGTGATGGGTAGCAGCTGAGTATGATATCTCTTCCAATTAGATATTCGTTCAAAAACAGTGAATCGGACATGAAATGCCAGTGCCTTAATTTCCCCTAGGCACACCTCATCCTCATGCATAGGTTTTGGGCAGGAATTTTGCAGCCATGAACCCATGGTTTGATGATTTTAGGTGGAAGGGTAGGAAAGGGAGTAAATTGTTTCCCCTTTCTGGGAAGACTGCTCTTGGGTAGCCTCAAGCCAAGCCTCAGAGCCTTTCACAGGACTAGGCTAGAGCTGGCCCAGACAGAGCAATGTCACATTCACTGCAGGGTCAAGGCCTCCAGTGTGCCAGCTTATTTCATATTATCTTTCATATTATGTTGACATTTGCTCTTTAAGCATTGGTCTCAACCACAAAATTATATCTTAGATGTACAGTAAGTACCAAGGAGCCTTGGTGGTGCAGTGGTTAAAGTGCTCAACTGATAATTGAAAGTTGGCAGTTGAACCCACCAGCCACTCCTTGGGAGAAAGGTGTGGCAGTCTGCATCCCTAAAAATTAAAAAAAAAAAAATTACAGCCTTGGAAACCCTGTGGTGCAGTTCTACTCTATCCTATAGGGTCACTATGAGTTGGAATCAACCTGGCGACAATTTTTTTTTTGTTTGTTTTTTGGTATAGTAGCTACCACCTGCTAGGCACTTTTTGTAAGCACTTTACATTCCTTAATCCTAACAAAAATCCTATGAGAAAAATGCATTTTCTCTCTTCATTTTATAGATGTGGAAACTGAGCCATGAGAGGTTAAATAGCTTGTCCAGGTAACACAGCTAATAAGTAAAGGAACTGGTATTCAAACTCAGATGTCACAGCATTGCCTTTTAGTAGCATGAAAAAGGAAGGTGCACAATAAATATTGGTTAAATAGAAAAACAGACAAATGGTCTGGTTTCTCCCTCCTGCTCCCAACTAGTGTCTGCAGGTTTACCCTCCCAAGGGGTAGTCTTGGCCAGTGATTTCCATATGTGATTGTATGTCAGAGCCACCAGAGGGTACTTGAAAGTGTGGATGATGGCGTTTGGCATTTTGTATATGTTTAAAGTGTCTCAGAAGATTCTGAAGTAGCCACACTGGGAACAACTGTACTAGGAAGTGGTGTGAAAATAGCGGAGTTAGCACTTATTTTCTCTGTTTAATGGTTAAGAGCTTGGCTGCTAACCAAAAGACTGGCAGTTCAAATCCACTAGCTGCTCCTTGGAAACCCTATGAGGCAGTTCTACTCTGTCCTATAGGGTCGCTATGAGTCGGAATAGCCTTGACAGCAATGAGTTTAGTTTTGGGGGGGGGGAGTTTTCTCTTTCTAAATCATTTTTATATTAATAGGTGACCCTGCCTCCTTTTAAATATCCCCACTCAGTCTCACTCTCATAGAACCTTAACCTCAGTCAGCCTAAATAACCTTCTTAAGAAGTGTTGGAAGATATGCATCATACTTCCTGGGAATAACTTGGTCTAGGAATCCAGGTATCCTCTTCATCTAAAAGCATACAAACTTAGGCTAGACCTTGAATGTTTGTGTTTTCATTTGTGCAATAAGATGGGATACTGATTCATACCTGAGCTGTCACAAGTGGCTATTTACATTTATAATAATTAAAAATTAAATAAAATTAAAAATTCAGTTCCTCAGTTATACTAGCCACATTTCAAATACTCAGTAGTTGTGTGTGGCTAGTGGACAGCATAGACATAAAACATGTCTGTTATCACACAAAGTTCTATTGGACAGAACTGAGCCTCAGGTCAAGTGAGTTCAGATCTGGAAAGACCTCTTGTCCTCTAATCTCACGAACTTCAAAAACCAGGGTGTGCAAGATACTCAGCCATTTTTATTTTTCCAGCACTTCACTTAATTTGAGCCTTCATCAGCCTTTTGGCTGAAAATGGAAACTTAGTTAATGCCAGGAGAAGAAAATCCTTTCACGTTTAAAAGCAGGTAAATTTGGAATTTTCCTCTTGCTCTGCTTCTCCTTTGGGTATCACATAGGTTCTGGATATTATAAGAATTGGGGGCTGCACCCAGGCCTCAACATCTTCCAGTACAGAGCCATTCATAAGCTCTAAGAACCACTCTGCCCTGGTGGTATCATTTAGGCAGGTTGAGTATGAGAAGGTGTCTTAGGCTGAGTTCTCTAGAGAAGCAAAACGAGTAAAGTGTATAAATATATAGAGAGATTTGTATCAAGGAAATGGCTCACACAGTTATAGAAGCTGAAAGATCCAAGCCCATGTGTCAGACTTCTCCTGATTCTGGTAGCAACAGGGGCTGGAGAACCCAAGATCGGCAGGTCAGACAGCAGGGTTGTTGCTCACAAGCTTCAAAGACTGATGAAACCCAAGATCGGCAGGCAATACAGCAGGTAAACTAGTAGCTCAAGTCCCAAAAACTGGAGGTCAGACAAATAGGAACCAGGGAGAGGATCCAGAGTGAGCA
Organism: Elephas maximus indicus; assembly: GCF_024166365.1. Taxonomy (NCBI): domain Eukaryota; kingdom Metazoa; phylum Chordata; class Mammalia; order Proboscidea; family Elephantidae; genus Elephas; species Elephas maximus. The sequence continues at coordinate 51,468,996 of NC_064833.1, read as the reverse complement.
AAAGCCCATGAGCCTTGCCAGAAAATCCACCTACATTGGACACAGGCCACACCCCCAAGGAAACTCCCTTTCAACTGATTAGCTGCTTACAGCAGATCCCACCATGGAGAGGATCATATTATATCACGGAAGTGATCACGTCATCATATAACTGCCAGACTACATCATAACGGCCGTACCACTGAGAACCATGGCTCAGGCAAGTTGACACACAACCTTAACAATCACAGAAGGTATAGGAGGGAGAGAGAAGATATAGGAATCCAGATAGATGACCTTATTTTGTGCTTCTTGAATGTACCCCATAGACAGTTGCTTACAATAAGTTAGGGAATATATCTGGATTCTGTGCTAATGAGTTCTCAATATCATAAATAAAAAAAAAAAAATGAAACCCAAAAACCATAACTCCACACATATCAATATTAATTAATCCAAATGCCAATGGAAGCTGAACAATCATTTTTGTCAAGCGTCAATTCAAGGTATTTAACAGTAAAAATCAACTTACTGGCTTTGTATAATTTATAACCATTTCTTCATAATGCTAGCCTTCAGTCAGACAATGGTTTCTTTTAAGCCACAAATAATCAGCATTTTCTGGAAATTGACCACAGCGTTTTCTGCTTATGGAGCTGCTTCTTATGATTGGCATTATCACTTCCTTGCTTCCGTTTATTACTCTGTTGGTCAGCAGCCATTGCAGAAGCTGTCATTCCCAAATCCTTCACTGACATTCTTCTCTGGCAAGAGATGAATTGTTCTTTTGTTGTTGCATATTCTGGTTGACATGACTAACATGAATAGGATCTATTGCATCAAGGAAGTGAGACGTGCTTTCTCCTGTCATAATTCCTAAGAGCAGCAGAATCGCTCTCCTGTCTCTGTTAACCACGGAGATGGCCAGACTAGGTGGGGGCAGCCTGAGCGCAGTGGGGGCAGCTTAATAAACACTCATAATCACACTTCGTTTGCTCAGGCAGCCATTCCCTGAAAACCAAAAACCAAACCAAACCTGTTGCCATCGAGTCGATTCCAACTCACAGCGAACCTATAGGACAGAGCAGACTGCCCCATATGGTTTCAAGGAGCAGATGGTGGATTCGAACTGCTGACCTACTAGTTAGCAGCCATAGCTGTTAACCACCATGCCACCAGGGTTTCCATTCCCTGAAACGAGGTAACAATAACAGCCAATTGCCCTTGTGTCAGTTCTGACTCATGGTATCTCCATACGTGTCAGAGTAGAACTGTGCCCCATAGGGTTTTCAGCAGCTGATTTTTCAGCAGTAGATCTCCAGGTCTTTCTTCCGAAGTGCCTCTGGGTGGACTCCTTTCGGTCAGCAGCCAAATGTGTTAGACTTGTACCACCCAGCGACTCTGCAAAGGGGGTAGGCTGATGCTGTAACTCTAAAGTTACCATAGATCCTTCAAGATGGCATTTTCTCTTTTTGCCCTTCTTTTCCCACTTTTTACCATTCTGTAAAATAATGAGAGAACTTTTATGGAGCATCACATAAAACTGCATCTTAAAGAGACAGGTATAAGCTCTAATATTTTTCTCTGACCCCCTAGTTGCTAAATTGTCTTTGCCTAATAGTCTTGGGAAACCAGATATAAGCAAGGCAGTTCTAGAAACTGGTTTTAGGAACCGTGCTGCACTAAGAAACAGCATCTGTGAAGCCATGGGCAAATCAAGTAATCTCTTCAAGCTACTGTGTCCTTACAAGCAAAAAGCTACTTGTTACTATAACAAAAATTTATAGTTACTTGGCAGAGTTCCTGTGAATAATAAATGATAAAATGGGAGTCAGTATGGGAGAATATGAAGAGTTCTTTGGATTCTGGATTCTGATAACACTGGATTTGAGTGCCAGCTCTATTACTGACTAGCTGTGTGACCTCGGACAAATTACATGAATCCTGAGAATTTGATGAGAAACTGCTTACAAACCATTGAGTACAGATCCTGGCACAAAATAAATTCCTAACATTTGGTAGCTGTGTGTTTTAATTACAATCATCATTATAAAAAGCATGTGAAAATATCACACACTCATAACTCACAAATTCCTGTGACATGTTGTTGCCGTTGTTGTTACGCGCTGTCGACTCGGTTCTGACTCATAGCGACCCTATGCACAACAGAACGAAACATTGCCCGGTCCTGCGCCATCCTTAAAATTGTTGTTATGCTTGAGCTCATTGTTGCAGCCACTGTGTCAATCCACCTCGCCAAGGGTCTTCCTCTTTTCCACTGACCCTGTGCTTTGCCAAGCATGATGTCCTTTTCCAGGGACTGATCCCTCCTGACAACATGTCCAGAGTATGTAAGACACAGTCTTGCCGTCCTTGCTGCTAAGCATTCTGGTGGCACTTCTTCCAAGACAGATTTGTTCGTTCTTTTGGCAGCCCATGGTATATTCAATATTCTTCACCAACACCACAATTCAAAGGGGTCAGCTCTTCTTTGGTCTTCCTAATTCATTGTCCAGCGTTTACATGCATATGATGCGATTGAAAATACCATGGCTTGGGTCAGGTGACATCTTTGCTTTTCAACACTTTAAAGAGGTCCTTTGCAGCAGTCCTGTGACATAGGGACACACTACTCTTTTTTCTTTTCCTTTCCTCTTAATAGATATTAATATGTAAATTTTTCTATTAGAAAAAGGTATCAATAGCAAATGTTCTAATTTGATATTTTGAGTGTCTTCTTGTACAGGAAGCCAAAATCAGATTATCAGTCACGCCAGGACAAGGACGAGATACCATTTCCCTGTCACAGCCTTGGAAAAGCACATATACCAGCAAAATAGACATTTTAATAAATGCTAATTTGTGTGTTAATTCTTTTTCATTAAATGCTCCTCATTTCATTCATATATATTCACATATTTCATTCACATATATTTTCTATATTTTTAATGGAAATATTCCAGGCTTTTTAAAACAGGATTTTTCCCTGCAGGGTGGTTAAAGCAATCAATTATGAGGAAAAGTATTATTAGGACTAATTCCAAAGATATGAAAACTTATGCACTTTTGCATGCACACACACACACACAGACAGACAAATGTATACAGGACTCTTCAAAACAACCTAATTCTTAATGGTCAAAACTGGAAAAAACCTAAATGCCAACCAAGAGAAGACTGCACATGTGAATTGTGGTATGTTCATACAATGGAATACTATGCAGCAATAAAGAAGAATGAATTATTGGTAGAAACAGGGATGAATCTCAAAATAATGATATTCACAAAAATTAAAGACAACACAGAAACAAAAGAGTATAGACCCCATGCTTCCATTAAGATGAAGTTCTAATACAGGGAAAACTAATCCATGGTGATAAAAATCAGAAAGTGACTCCCTTTGGGAAGCAGCAGGAGGACTGACTTGAAATGCCCATGAGGAACTTTCTGGGGGTCATGGAAATTCTTTTTATTTTGCTTTGGTGGTAGTTACATAAGTGTACGTAATTGTAAACACCCATTAAACTGCACTCTTAAGAGCTGTGCATTTTATTGTATGTAAATACTTGAAAAAGGGAGAAAACACACACACAAACCCCACAAAGTAACACTGCAAAATATAGGTGCTCTCATAGGAGAAATAGGTATTCTAAATGATTGCTGAAAGAACTGATATTCTTAAGAATAAAAATAAAAGGTCTTATGAGATCCAGGACATTCTGGACATTTAATGGGAAAGAAATGGTCTTTCTATAAATTTCTGGAGAACCGAAGAACTAACTTTAGCTTACTAGGCGTCAACAAAGGTGTAAAAATCAATCCGTGAACTGACCTACATCTTCAAAACTTTTTTATGTTTTCTGCTGCTCTTTGGGACCAGCATTGATTGGATGAAAAATAAATTCTTCAGTTTCCCCTCTACCCTGCTAAGCGTTTCTATTGAAATTCTTTTTTTTTTTTTTTGCTTTGTTTTGTCAAAACTGACTCTAATTTTAAACATATATAGCTAACTTTTCCTTATGTCTTAGATGAGAAGACCAGATCTAAATTTGAATTATAATCTCTTTTCTTGAGATGTTGGTAAAATAGCTTTAATTTTTCTTTCATTAATGAATTCCTCAATTTAGTTTGTACCGTTCAGGAAGCGAGAGAGAGACACAGGTATGATTTGGAAATGGAGTTTATCCTCCTTTCCAAGTGTATTGGTTTTTGTGAGTCTGATTCTGTAGCTGCAAGGTTTGGTAGCTGCCATGTGGTCTCCGAGTTGTCTGACACCACCTACTCTAATTCAGAAGAAGCTGCAGAAAATGGGTCCAGCGTTTTCAGACCAATCATTTCCTTTCTGATTCTGACTTTTAGCTTAATTTTAGACATCAATGAATAATTTCTGACATATTAAAATAAATCCAATATCAGAGGCTAAATTTGAATGACTCTTAGGAAGTAAGTCAACTGTGTTTCCAAATTGCACCTACTCTACCAAATATTGTATTTTAGAAAGAGCTACAGACTTAGAGCCAGGAGACTCAAGTGTGAATTTCACCATCTTCTGGTGTTATAGGCTCAGGCATATCCTGTAAATTCCCTCGACTATGTTTCCTAATTAAAAATATAACATTAATAATGCTGACTTTATGAGATGGCTGTGGAGATCTAATGAGCTAGGGTTGTGGTTGGAGACTTGGACTGACCATGGTAAGTTGGGTAAACTTACTGAGCGACGGCAGTAATATAATACATTGTAAAGCATTCAGCATAGTGCTCAGTAAGGGGTAACTATCCTCCTCTTCAGAGCTATTAAATTATTATGCATAGCAATCAAGTTGCTGTATAGTTATTTCATTGGCATGTTCTATTGTTATTGCTACCTGAGCCAATTCAGTTCATAAATTCGTTGACTAGAATCACTAGTAGTAACAACTGAAGAGAAGTCATCAGGTCCGTACTGCAGAGGCTGCTGTTCAGGGACTGAGATGGGGCAAAATAAGAGTCACTCACTGTTGCACGGATACAAAGTCAGTGCAGACAGTATTACTCACCAATCTGATTTGCTACAATCAAGAGTCAGTGGTGGCTTCCTGGGGCCATCCACCAATGAAAATCAAGGTTGCCCCCTTTCCCCAACCAGGTGCTGCTGCATGTAGCAGCAATAAAGACATTTGGTGGGGATTTTGCAACATAACGTTGTGCTCAATACTTTGAACCTTTTACTGCGCTAGACAAAACATATCACATCTTACCTACTTAAATCAACAGAAAATGTATTCTCTTCACCAGGTATCATAGCACCTACACTGGATAATCATCTATCTCACCAGGAATTTCTATCCTGGGTGAGAGATTGGACCAGCTGGCATGCAAAGATTTTTCTGACAAGATTCTGTGATTCTACAGACATTGAAAGATCTTGAACAATGCCAAGCAAAACTATTGACATAAAACAATCACCAATGACTAAGTCTCTCAGTCACTTTTTTTTTTTTTAATTCTAGAAAGGGAAAAGATGTGGCTGACCCTGATCGTGGGTGCTTGAATGGGTGTCACACACGAATCAATGAACATGAAACGTGGTTTGAAAAAAGCTGATTAGGCTGTATTAGAATTAGATGATTTTTCTCTTGGGTAATACGTTATTGAGAGGTAAAACAAAATCAGAATGTTGAGTCAGGCACCAGATTATTTTTAAAGGACTTTTGACAATCAGGAAACCCTGGTGGCATTGTGGTTAAAAACTACAGCTGTTAACCAAGAGGTCAGCAGTTCGAATCCACCAGGTGCTCCCTGGAAACCGTATGGAGCAGTTCTACTCAGTCCTATAGGGTGGCTATGAGTCGGAATCGACCTGATGGCAATGGGTTTGGTTTTAATTAATTAATTTAATTAATCAATATTTGTCACTACTACTTCACTGGTTTTAAAACACATTAAAAAAACATTTAACCACCATGAATTCAGGATATGTGTTAAAATTGATGTTATCTTAAAATTGGCATCAGCCAGAGGGGAGACATTATATGGTTGTATAAAAAACCTTTTGGTAAAATCAAGAAAATTCTGGCATCAATATATATTAAATTGATTATAGCTGAGGTGGAATGACACAGTGGCTGCAACAATGGGCTCAAGCACAACAGCAATTGTGAGGATGGTACAGGCCCAGGCAGTGCTTTGTTCTGTTGTACATAGGGTCACTGTGAGTCAGAGCCGGCTCGATGGCACCTAACAACAACAACATAGCCAGGCGGGTAACGGGGAATAATGTGAGCACTCTGAAGAATGTTGCACTCTGCTGGCTTATTCCTGGATTGGCTCCATGGACAGTAAAAGAGGTGAGGAAAAATTTAGTGTAGACAAAACACAGCATGCACAGTGGTTAAGGTTGTGGACTTAGAGCCAGACACACTGGGCTGCATTTCCTCTCCTGCCATTCACCAGCACTTCACTTTCAAATACTGCTTCACTTCTCTGCACGTTATTTTCCTCTTTGTAAAATGGAGATGCTAAAAATAGTATATGCCTCATTGGCCTGTTACAAAAATCAAATAAGATTATTCACTTAAGAGTTTAACAATGTCTGATACATAGTAAAAAAAAAAAAACAACTTACCATCAAGTCAATTACTACCCATAACAACCCTATAAAAAAAAAAAATAGGTTTCAATAAATGTAAGTTCCTCTTGTGTTGTTGTTTTTTTTTCCCCAATGTCTTTGTGCTGAAGCCATATTTAGGAAATAAGGGTCAGAGGCTATGTCATCTGGTGCCTACACAGTTAATATTTATGAGTCTGGAAATAAGAATGAAAAGGTAAAAGTAAAATTTGTGCAAAGGCCTGATTGAGTCCGTGACTGAGCAGCCCAGGAAATCATTTCAAGAGCTGATTATTGCTCAGTAAGTGATCTGACTCCAGGAAAGGAATTCTTTCATAAACCCACTGTTAAGTTACAATTATTAGCCAATTTTGAAATTTATGTTCTCCCTATTAAATAACCAAATAACCTGTAATTTTGTACCGGAACTAAATAGCTCAATTTATACAACATCCAGGTACTATGGAAACCCTGGTGGCATAGTGGTTAAATGCTACAGCTGCTAACCAAGAGCTTGGCAGTTCCAATCTGCCAGGTGCTCCTTGGAAACTCTATGGGGCAGTTCTACTCTGTCTTATAGGGTCGCCATGAGTCGGAATTGACTGGACAGCAGTGGGTTTGGTTTGGTTGCTGGTACTATAGCTTGCTTCATATATTCCAGCTGTAGGTCAGGATAGCTAAAAGCTGCTAAAGCAACCAGTGATCTACTGAGTGTTTTGTACAAATTTAAAATCAAATAACTTTAAAAGTACACAATAGAAGCAGTGAGTATCATATGGGGGCATATGATTTATATGGTAATGTTTTAAATGCCAACCTTGAATGTTACATTTTATTCATGAATCATACACAATGGTTGTGTATGATTTGTGAATACTTTTTTGAAAGAGCAGTGATTGGTGAATATTGTCTGATAATGTTGCAGGGTTTCTTTATATGTTGTTGTTAATTGCTGTGGAGTCAATTCCAACTCACGGCAGCTCCACATGTGCAGAGGAGAACCGTTCAATAGGGTTTGCAAGGTTCAGAAGCAGATTATCGGGCTTGCCTTCCGAGGCACCTCGAGGTGGGTTTGAACTGTCGGTCTTCTGGCCAGTAGTCGAGCGTGTAACCACTTTCATCATATACGAAGCATGAAAACAGAGCCTTTCCAAGAGTAACTTCCTGAAACATCAATATGCTTACTTACAGTATGCCTCAAAATGCAACTTTCAAAGAAATGATGACTTTTTAAGATAAGTGAATTTGTAGAAGGGCTGAATTGCTTCGCCACATAGTTTTCACCTAAGCTTCCCATTTAGACAATTTTTTTTTTAAAGGAACTATCTTAACTTTACTGAACACATCATAACCATTTTAAAAAGTCAGACTATTAAGATCAGTAACAAAAATGTAATTTAGGCTATAACAACTTCAACTGGAGAGTACTTTTAACAGTTTGGAAAATTAGAATGCAGGGTGCTTTGCCAAAGATCCAACAGTAGGCAGAACTTGTCGGTTATTGTCTCCAGAATGAGGCCCTTCTCTGGGAGGCTCTTCTAAAAATGCTCGGGCAGAACCGGAAAGCAGTCATACACGGGCGCCTGATTACATGCATTGAAGGAGGCCTTGGTCAGGTCTACACAAAGATACTATTTAATGAATGAGAACTTTCCAAATTTACTCCTTGTTACCCATCAGAAAACAGATTATACTCAATGATGCATGCCTGAACCGTATTTTAAAAGGCAAAAAATTCTACTTTTATATGAAATTCACAGCTTGTTTCATTGTAAGTACTTAGGTGGCTCAAAAACTTAGTTTGCACATATACAGTATCCTAAACCGTGCATGGACATCTAGATTTTTCTGCTTTGAACATAGCAAATGCAGTTTCGTTTTTGAACCTCTGAAGTGTTTTCCACTTGTTTTGTCTTCTAATTGAAGACTTACTGATTGATATTACTATTTTGTTGCTGAAAATCACCATTTACTGAGCTATTACTATAGGTCAAATCCATCTCCAGACTGACTTAGCTCCTGTGGCTCAGGGGAGGCATGGTAGGCACCGAAACGGGAGGCCATGGGCATGCATGGGAGTTCCCCACCCCAGCTGCAGCGATGTCAGAGGGGGCTGAGAGGACAATGGCATGGGGAACTGAGAACATCTATGGCACAAAGCAAATCATTTCCCCCATACACTTGTCACAGTTTATGATGATTCATTTTCTAGTTACTTATTTGTTGCCAGCCCCTCACTAATTTGTGAGCCCCTCAAGGGTGAGAACTTGGACTCTTGTTCATGTGTCTCCTTAGCACCCTGAGCACTTTCCCTGGTGTATAACTGGCACACAGTAAAAGTTGCTGAATGAAAAACGTAATTGCTTGAGGAGTCTCTGCCAATCCCTCCACTTACGCCCACTGTGAGAAGGTGCAGCACATTCTCAGAGGTTTTTTCTCTTCCCAAAGCAAGCTCTTCTTCTCTGTGGGAGCAGCCTTCAGCTCTGAGGGTCTCAGCCTTCTCCGGGTACATCAGGTAACCAACATACAAGACAGGTATGTTTGTCTCTTCTCTGAGAGCATCACCTTCTCTCCTGAGAGTCTCTTACCAGCAGAGGTTTGTTCACTCCTCAGTTTTCAGGAATCACTCATGCAGGAATCAGAACTGGCTTTCTAAAAGTGGCATGTCAATTCCTCACACTGCTTACTCGTGGATGCACTATACAAAATGAAGAACATAGAAGACGGCCAAACAAGACTGCTTGCCATTTTAAATTTCTGGCACATTAATTAGTTCTGAGGGAATCTCATTGTGTTTAAATCTCACTAGACATTAGGCTCTCTGACAATAGGATGACTTACCATCATCTTCCTCCTCCTCAGCTTCCTCACCACCATCACCACCATTTCTGAGCATACACTATGTGCAAGAGACTGTACTAGAACTTAATTCATTTCATTCTTACAACAGCTTTAGAAAATGAGCATCATTCCTTTTTTAAAATGAGAAGATTTTGGCTCTAAGTGAAGTAACTAGTGTGAAGTCACTAAGATAGGTCACTAAGGTATTACGTGAAAGAATCGGGGCTTCACTGGCTTATACCTTTCAGTCCCCCACAGCCGCAGCGAGCACAGTGCCTAGCACACAGCAGGTGCTCATTCTGGAGAAGCTAGGTGGCAGGCTTTGCCATGTCCTGGCGATACAATGGAACTCAAAACAAAGTGCTTACTCTCCAGTCTCTGCTTATAATCAGCTACTTTACCTGTGCACAGGTAAAGGCATATGCTATGCCAGACCTGTTACCCAGATAGAGACATAGCTCTGTTCCTACCTTGTTGCCACCATGGACATATGGCATTGGTGGAATGAGAGGGAGATCAGGAAGTATAGAAAGAGAGAAGAGATGCACAGAAAGAAATAATTAATGATGGGAACTCTTACTCCTCTGTGCTTCCATTCTCCAGAGAGGCCTCCAGACCCTCACAGCATACAAACATTACAGGTCCTTACTTCCCCAAAAGGAGAGTCCAAGATTGAGAAGAATATAAACAGAACAGGGAGAAAAGATATGGAAAGCATTGGGAAATAGAAAAAGGAAAGCTAGCTTAGAACATTCCTTTGGAAGAAGGTTAAAAAGTGCAATGTGGGCAATAGAACACTTCGTAATGTCTGTTGTTGTTTTTAATTGGATTTAAAAAAAAATAGAAGTTTAATTTCATAGATGTTTCTGCCTGTTCTTGTGTGGTTTTAAATCTTTTCTCCTGGTCAGTTCTTTTTAGGTGGTTTGTCTTTCAGAAGATGTAGCTTTGTGAAATAACTAGCTTCATAGTAGATTACTTTTTTTTTCTTTAAGAAATTGCCTTTGATCTTGACTGCATAAGAGTTAGGTGAGGTACTGAAAGAAGTTAAAAACTTCACACCAATTGGAAATGAAAAAAACAAATCAGAAGTTGTAATCATTTTCTTCATCTTTGGAAAGACCCCAGAGAGCTTTCTGTTTAAACTTAACTGGAGGCTATTATTATGACCACTCTAGAAGGAGAATGAGTTTTTATCCAATTCTATCATTTTTCTGATAGGTACATTTTTTTTTTTCAAAGCCCCCTACAAAAAGAAGTGGGTATTTTCAACATAATTCTCAGTTCTAATAGAACAGATAATAAATACTCATTGAATGAATGAACCAATTATTAACAATAAAGCCTGGAAGACAAGAAAATGAAAAGAGGATAATTGAAAAGTCGTTGTATTTGATATTTCTTCATCCATTAACTTATGTAACAGAGTTGTGTGAATCACCTACTCTGTGTCAGACACGGGCAGTGCTGAGGCCAGAAATGACAACTAACACTAATGTAGGTGCCAGACATGTTCTAAGCACTTTACATGTATTAATTTCTTTAATATTCACAACACTGCCAGGTAAGTACTCTTGGCATTTTACAGATGAGAACACCGAGGGACAGAAAGGCTAAGTAATTTGCCCTGGGTCAAGTAGCTCAGCAGTGGCAGCACTGGGATTTGAACTCCAGGTACTCTGGCTACAAAGAACCCTGGTGGTGCAGTGGTTAAGCACTTGGCTGCTAACCAAAAGGTCAGCAGTTTGAATCCACCGTCCACTCCTCGGAAACTCTGTGGGGCAGTTCTACTCTGTACTATAGGGTAGCTATGAGTCGGAATCAACTCGATGGCAATGGGTTTACTCTGGCTAAAAGGTCTGTGCACCTAGCAAACAGTCAATACTGCTTCCAATGAAGCCTAGTGAGTATGTCATGAAAGCAGAAAAGATACCATCTCTGCTCTCAAGGAAATTACATTTTATTGAAAGAGAACTAAATGCATAATTACAATAGAGTGTCATGAGCACTATGAGTGTGGTGAACAGAGGGTCTTGCAGAAGCAGTAAGAAGGGCATGGAACCCTGTCACCAGCAAGGAGGTGAAGGGTAGACAGGAGTTAACAAGGTAAGTAAAGGGGAAGGACTTGTGCTTCAGGTGTGGAAGAGGCATTTGTGAAGATGTTGAAGTAACAGAGCCTCAAGATTCAGGTTAAAAAAAAATTCAGAAGAGGTGCAGTAAAAAGAAGAGGCTGACAGTGCTGATAGCGCTGGAGAATCAGGCAGGTCCCAGGTCAGGAAAAATCTTGTACTCCAGGCTGAGGAGCTTAGGTATTCTCCAGACAGCTGCTGACAGCCTTTGGGGGAATCATATGTAAGGACGTGATTCAAATCGGGTTTTCATGGAAACTTGTAGAGATTCATTTAGAAAAGATCCCTCTGTAGTGTGGAGAACAGATTGGAAAGGGCTGAGTGGGAGACAGAGGAAGACATTAGAAGGTATTTGCAATAATTCTGGGCAAAATGGTGAGGACCTGAATTAAGCTTAGTGTTATGAATTGAATTATGTCCCCCCAAAAATGTGTGTTTCAACTCGGTTAGGCCATGATTCCCGGTATTCTGTGGTTGTTCTCCATTTTGTGATTGTAATTTTATGTTAAAGAGAATTAAGGTGGGATTGTAACACCCTTACCAGGTCACATCCTTGATCCAAAGTAAAGCGATTTTCCCTGGCGTGTAGCCTGTACCACCTTTTATCTCTCAAGAGATGAAAGGGAAGCAAGCAGAGAGCTGGGAACCTCATACCACCATGAAAGCAGTGCCAGGAGCAGAGTACATCCTTTGGACCTGAAGTTCCTGTGCTGAGGTGCTCCTGGACTAAGGGAAGACTGATGACGAGGGCCTTCCTCCAGAGCCGACAGAGAGAAAAAACCTCCCCCTGGAGCCAGGGTCCTGAATTTCGACTTCTAGCCTACTGGACTGTGAGAGAATAAACTTTTCTTTGTTTAAAGCCATTCACTTGTGGTATTTCTGTTACAACAGCACTACATGACTAAGACACTTAGTCTTAAAATTCCTGCCTACTTTTAAGTTGGCTATGGAGAAGTGACCATCCCAAAGTAGAGGCCTATATTTCCTATGTGTTTTTGAATTAAGTTTAATAAGAATTTTCTTTTTATTTTCAGAATAATAAAATTTATTTCAGTAAGTTTTTCTTATAAGTGGGTCAGGAGTAATATGTCGGTGGTAATATGAATATCCAAATATCTATACTTTATTTCATGCTATGCATAAAACATCCCTTTAATTAAGTTAAAGCATGCCTAGAGGCTTTTTTTCACCTAATTAGCATGAAGATTTTAAAAGGGAAGCCTAAAGAGGTAAGACACTCTAAAGTTCAGAAATAATGACCAAATTCTAAACTTTATTGGACTGAATATGAAAAAAAAATCCTGTTTGAGGGCAAGTGGATTGTATCATGGAAGAAAGGCCTGGCGATCGACTTCCACTGAAAGTCCTGTGGAGCACAGCTCTACTCGGACACGTATGGGGTCACCATGAGTCAGAATCAACTCCACAGCAACCGGCTTTGTGTTTTTGCTTTTAAGGTTGTCTCGACACTCCTTCAGATTCAGTTTATCCATTTCTTTTGTATTCCCTTTGTGTTTATAGTGAGCTTCCACCCTTTTGTACTTATATCTTATTTGGGGGAAATATATCTTGCATTTGTATCTTGAAGGCAGAAACTCTATTGGCTAAATTCAGTCAATTTTAGGCAAACACCACACATTTCTCTCTGTGTAAGCGTCCCTGGGTAATACAAATGGTTACGGCTTTTGGCTACTAACTACAAGTTTGGTGGTTTGAGTCCACTCAGGGATGCCTTGAAAGACAGGCCTGGTGATCTAGTTCTAAAAAATCAGGCATTGAAAACCCTGTGGAGTACAGTTCTCCTCTGAAAACCCATGGGGTCTCCACGAGTCAGAGTCTACTTGATAGCAGCTGGGTGGTGGTCCTGCCCCATCCCATGCTGCTCTCTGGGAAGAGGGCAAACTGTATGACTATTACATTCAGAAGAGAATTTCTTAAACTTTTCAAAATAGCAGTTGAAAAATATGTGGAAAAGGCGAATATGAGAGAAAAAAGTTATGCTGATGGTAAATGTAACAATACGTTTTTATATCAAAAATTAAATAACTGATGCCTAGGATCCCTGGTAGACAGTGGTTTAAGCACTTGGCTGCTAACCAAAAGGTTGGCGTTCCACTGCAGAAAGACGTAGCAGTCTGCTTCCATAAAGATGTACAGGCTGGGAAACCCTATGAGGCAGTTTCACTCTGTCCTATAAAAAGAACCAAAAACCAACCCCAGTGCTGTCAAGTTGATTCTGACTCACAGTGACCCTATAGGACAGAGTAGAACTGCCCCATAGAGTTTCCAAGGGGCGCCTGGTGGATTTGAACTGCAGACCCTTTGGTTAGCAGCCATAGCACTTAACCACTATGCCACCAGGGTTTTCATTTTAAATTATAAAATATAATTTTTATGTCTTCATAATTTTCACAGAATAAGTTTACTTAAATCTTTTGGCATCTGTGAGTGCTCCCATTCATTGTCATTCATATTGTATCCTAATATTTTAGATAGTTTATACCACCATAGGGCTGGATTTTAACAAGATCATTCTTGTGAAACTTGAGGTCGGCGGCCAGGCCACTCATTAAGAAATCAGGTCAGAGGAGATGGCGAGTCTGATCACTAGAATCCAAATAACAACCAATCCCTCATGGATAGCATGAGAAAAACAAGTCAGTTTCTTACAAAAGGCCACTGAGCAGTATAAACTAACCTCATATACCTGAATGAGAGAATGAAGTTATACTTTTAATCAAAAGGTTTCATAAGCCCTTCTCCTTCTTGAAATCCTAAAAGAAATGCTATCAGGTCCCCTATCATGACTTCTTCCTGTGCAGAAGAGCCAAAGGTTCTGCGGCCATCCTGACATGGTGCTCCCGTTTTCCCAAGCACGCGTTGTCAATGGCCATCAAACCTGGTGAGATGGCAAATAAGGAGCTCTAACCTCCAGTGCTTTGAGCGCAGTTTCAGCCAGTCCTGACCTCAGTTCATAAGTAGACACCAGGACTGGCCCAAACTGAGGCTCAGCTGGACCCAAACTCCAGAGTAGATTTTAGCAGGGGAGGAAACTGAGCCATCAATTGGTGAATCTGTCCCATTCAAATAATGTTAGTGCCCACTGCTTCCTAAGCTGCCCAGAGGTCTCAGTGGGAAGCCCCCTCTGTCCCGTACTAGGGATGCGGCACCTAACAGAGCTACACTTCAGAATGCTTTCCTCCTGACAGCTCAGCACGGGCCTTTCCCAGAATAATCTCAGATATGCCAAGGGAGCCACTGACCTCCTTTTGGATCCCATAAAGGGCTAATTCACTTTTCTCTCTGGAACCTGTTTCTAAGCAGCATTCAGAGTATAAACCCAAGCGTGGCAATAAAACGAACCCTGATTCTTCATGATTGAAAAGTCGCTCGTGGATTTTAACTTTTGTTTACTTTCAAAACACCCAGTCAAATTTCAAGTTTCAGAAATAAACTCCCACTTGGTATCATTTTTTAATTTTAGCATGGCCTAGTTTATAAATTTTAATTAGGTTACCAGACTTCTATTCTGCACTTCAGGAAGACTGCTTCATGTATCTAACCATACTCAAAATTTAGTAACAATGCCTTAAATTTGTAAAATGTCTAATTCTTTTCAAAGCATCTTTATAAACATTATTTCAAATGATCCCCCTATCTCTCACTTCCTCCCTCGAAAAAGTTAAGCGGGTAAGTCAGGCTTTAGTTTTTCCATCTGGTGCGTGAGAATCCAGGAGTACAGAGAGGTTACCTGATGTACCATATGACTGCAAATGGCAGAGCCAGCCTCGGATTGTAACTGCATGATTCCTACTTCAGTACTCTTCTCTCTAACCCAAATATTATCCTATTTAATATTTTCATCTTCTGTATGTTCTGAAATATGAATCACGTGCATAGGTAGGCTTATTTGTAGGTGGGGCAACTTTTTGTTGTTGTTAAAAGAAGTCAAGTTCTAGGATTCAATTGCTTTTCTTTCGTATCTCTTAAATCCGTAAACTTTCTGAGATATTAATCTGGAAATTCTGAATATGTGTCTAAACTGTCTTCTTATTTCTATTGAAATTTTCTAAGTTACTTTGCTGTAAGATCCCAGTGCTTCTATCGGTAAAATGCACTAGTCGATCCAAGCAATGAAAACGAAAGTGGAGGCAGGTGGCATGCCTGACTAGTTCCATCAGTAAAGGCTGGGACAATCACTCTTTGTTCAGAAAGTTATTCCAGTTCCTTAGTGCCTAATGATTATCGCTCTTTTTGTGTTTACTGCATTTATAAACGGGGCTTCTTTTCTTAGTTTCTGGTTGACGTGTCAAAGGCTCAATTTCTTCCTCTGTAATAGTCTAAGATGTGTTTTATTTCTTGTACGTACAGAAAGTGTTCATATATTTGATCAACCACAAGCTTTGTATTTACATTTTCTTTTTTAATACTTGATAATGTGCATTTTTAGTAGAGTTAACTCTCAAGTTTCCATATGTTTTATAAGTATTGTTATATATTCTACTTAATCCATTACTTACTGATAAAAGCAGTGTTTTTATGTAGCTTGGCATGAGCATGGTGTTGGCGAAGAATATTGAATATTCCATGAACTGTCAGGAGAATGAACAAATCTGTCTGGGAAGAGGTACAGCCAGAATGCTCCTTAGAAGCAAGGATGGGGAGACTTTGTCTCACATACTTTGAACATGTTATCGGGAGGGCCCAGTGCCTGCAGAGGGAAATCATGCTTGGTAAAGTAGATCATCAGCAAAAAAGACGAAGACTGTCAACAAGATGGATAGATAAAGTGGCTGCAACAATGGGCTCAAGCATAACAATGATTGTGAGGATGGCGCAGGACTGGGCAGCTTTTCGTTCTGTTGTACATAGGATTGCTATGAGTCAGAACCGACTTCACAGCACCTGATAACAACAGCAACTGTATTTGAATGATGATAGGTAACATTTTGGGCTAGTCATTCTTTAAATATAAAATTCACATACTAAACTCAAAGTGGCATATTTATATTTCATCCTACTTGGTTCCTGATCTCCCTTTTCCACTGGGAAGAGATTACGTTACTGCTTAAATTGGTTAAGGGGAAAAAAAACCTAGCCTGAAACAGAACTGAACTTTATTTTTATACCTCTTAGTTCACACTCATCTTGAGTAAAAAATCATTCATTTGGCTTAAAAGGCAAAGTTGGGCCCTGGCCTTGTTCTGACTGATTATATTGAGCTTTTCCATCTTCTCTTTCCACAGATGTAGTTGATTTGATTCCTCTGTATTCCAGCTGGTGAGGTCCATGTGTATAGTCTCTGTTTATGTTGTTGAGAAAAGGTATTTGCAATGAAGAAGTTGCTGGTCTTGCAAAATTCTGTCATGCAATCTCTGGTGTTGTTTCTATCACTAAGGCCATATTTTTCAACTACCAATCCTTCTTGTTTCCAACTTTCACGTTCCAATTGCCAGTAATTATCAATGCATCCCAATTGCATGTTTGATCAATTTCAGACTGAAGAAGTTGGTAAAAATCTTCAATTTCTTCATCTTTGGCCTCAGTGGTTGGTGTGTAAATTTGAATAATAGTTTTATTAACTGGTTTTTCTTATAAGCGTAGGGTGTTATCCTGTCACTGACAACGTTGTACTTCAGGATAGATCTTGAAATGTTCTTTTTGAAGATGAGTGGGATGCCATTACTCTTCAAGTTGTTATTTCCAGGAATAGCACACCATGTGATTGTCTGATTCAAGATGGCCACTACCAGTCCATTTCAGCTCACTAATGCCTAGGATATTGAGCTTTATGTATTCCATTTCATTTTTGACAATTTCCCATTTTCCTAGACTTACACTTCGTACATTCTACTTTTGACTATTAGTGGATGTTTGCAGCTTTTTCTTCTCATTTTGATTCCTGCCATATCAGCAAATGATGGGTCCCGAAAGCTTTACTCCATCCACATCATTAAAGTTGACTCTACTTTGAGGAGGCAGCTCTTCCCTAGGGGTATTTTTGAGTGACTTCCAACCTGAGGGGCTCGTCTTCTGGCACTGTATCTGACAATGTTCCACGGCTATTCTTAAAGTTTTCACTGGCCAGTTTTTTCAGAAGTAGACTGCCAGGTCTTTTTTCCTAGTCTGTCTTAGTCTGGAAGCTCAGCTGAAACCTGTCCACCATGAGAGACTCTGCTCATATCTGAAATACCTGCAGCAAATCTTCCAGCATCACAGCGACACGCAAGCCACTGCAGTATGACAAACTGACAGATGTGTGGTGATCAAATACAGTAAGGCCTGTGAAAGCCAGAATCTGTGTAAGGTGGAAACCTGTTGGAGAAGAAAAACTCAAATATTTTCCACTAATAGAGAGCAATATAGAAGTGATTCCTGCACCCTGTCAAAGGGGGAAAACCTGTGAGACCCAGAAAAACAGGGCAGTCCCATTGAGTTCAGGCTCTTACAGGTTTCACTGTATATGAATAATACTTTATAAAAGTAAAAGTCTAATAACAGTGCTTTTGTACTGATGTGACTTTTCATAATATTACCTCTGATCTCCTCCATTAGATGAATAATTTTTCTCTGGTGTAATTTTATAATCTCTACTGTCTGTTTAGCATAGCAATAATTGTTCTATTTTTCTGTTTTGCTCACCATAGTAATAATTATTCATTACTTTCTAACATGTAAGAGCTTTGCTGTTACATGTTAGAAACTAATGAATAATTTATGATTAAATATTTGCATTTGTGCTATATATACCAACAAATTCCTTTCTATTCACTGACAGCTTGGGAAAAGATAGGGGGAACGCACTTGATGGTGCTTTTGGGTTTCTCTAATCTGTGTGGCAATAGATTGCTCAAATTGATGAAAGCCGGGCTCAAGTAAAACTCTATTTTTGTTGTTGTTAGGTGCTGTCCAGTCGATTCTGACTCCTAGTAACCCCATGTGACAGAATACAACTATCCCATAGGGTTTCCTATGTTGTAATCTTTATGGGAGCAGATCACCAGGTCTTTCTCCCGTGGACTTGCTGGATGGGTTTGAATTACCAACCTTTCAGTTAGCAGCTGAGCGCTTATTTGTTGCACCACCAGGGCTTTAAATAGCATTAAATTTGTGAGTTCCTACTTTCCTTGAGGGAGACAGACCATTGTTTCGACTTAGATTTGTCATAGATTTTGCAAACTAAATAAGAATTCTGCTTTTATCATAAAACACCAAGTTAAAGTGACTGCACGATACTACATATCACTTATGGAAACCTGAGTTAACTATTTCAATAAAAAATAGACTTATTAATCATTGAGAAAGGAAATCAGTATAATACTGGCAGTATTTCCTTCCTTAGATCCTTTTTTTCCTACTACCTCACTGTTGGGTAAAAACTCTGGGGAGTCATTTTTCTAACATGCAGGCAAGGGGGTGTGGAGAGGTCACAAACTGTAGGGGCGATTCAGTGCCCAGGAGACCATTCAACACAGGAGGCACAAAAAATGTTGCTTTTGATGATAACCTCAGTAAGGCAGCTCAGTCATTGTTTTTACTGGTTGGGGGGAGCTTATGCTTCTGTACATACCTTTTCTCTAAGGAAAAGTCAAAGTCAAGGACAAAGACATTTTATCCAATTACAGGACTAGGAATAGTGCTTTCATTTTGTTGAGCAAGTCAATTAATTACATTAAGAGTGCATATGGGGTATCTTGTGGTCTCTTTCTTCAGACTTTCCCTTTTATATGTAGTGGTATGTTGAGACAAGCAATGCACTTCCCACTTGTTTATGAAAGTAGTGGAGCCAAAGCTCTCCCTCCCAGCATATTTTCCTCCGTTCATACTCCCTCCTGCTCGATACACATCGTATGTAAGATGCAGGGGTAGGGGCTTTGGGAGTAAGGGGGAAAAGGAAAAGAGGCTTCTGGACCTTCTTTGGTTTTAGGTTACTTAAATATAACTTTGGTCTGCACAAAAGGAGCCCTCCACAGGGTCCAATGTAGTTATAAATCTTCCCTTGCCTTGTTGTGCCTTCTTCTTATATCTCCCGGGAACCTCATGGGCTTATATGTTCCATGGTTCTCAAAGGACAAGTTTCACCTCTCTGTGATCTGTATTGTGTGATACACTTTATAGTGGTCACTTAATGTGATATACTTCATTTTAAAAGGAATGGTACATAATCAAGCTTACGAAGATATACATCATACTGGAAACCACTTGGTCAACAGCTATCTTCCCTACTAGACTTTAATTTTCATGAATGAGGAATCATGTCTGTTTTGTTCTTGGAGGTAGCCTCCAGCATCTAACTCAGTGACCGACAGGTAGTAGAGGTTTGTTATGGATCGATTTGTGTCCCCCCAAAATATGTGTCAACTTGGCTAGTTCATGATTTCAAGTATTTTGTGATTGTCCACCATTTTGTCATCTGATGATTTTCCTACGCATTGTAAATCCTACCTCTATGATGTTAATAAGGCAGGATTAAAGCAGTTAAATTAACTAGGCAGCACTCAGTCTATAAGATTACATTATGTTTAAGGCAATCTCTTTTGAAATATAAAAGAGAGAAGCGAGCAGAAAAGACTTGGGGACCTCATACCACCAAGAAACAAGAGCCAAGAGAATAGCATGTCCTTTGGACCCAGGTTCCCTGTGCCAAAAGACTCCTTGACCAGGGGAAGATTGATGACAAGGACCTTCCTCCAGAGCCTACAGAAGGAGGAAAACCTTCCCCTGGAGCCGATGACCATTCAGGGATTTGCAACCTACTAGGCTGTAAGAGAATAAATTTCTCTTTGTTGGAGCCATCCACTTGTGGTATTTCTGTTATAGCAGCACTAGATGACTAAAACAAGGTTCGATATAATATTTAATGAATGATTAAACAGAAAATGCAGCATTCAAACTCCAAATTTCTTGTTCTTTCCACTCCATCACCCTAACCTACTCTATAAGCCCTTCAGGTTTCTCTTAAATGTCACCTATTCACAGGGTCTTTGCTTGACCTCTTTAAAAGGCACACCTGACCTTAAATACATGAAAATACATGGTTCTTAGTCCCAATAAAAAATACATGACTTCTGCAAATAGAGGAGAGCAGACATGAGTGTTATCTCAGTAATATCTCCCTTTGTGTTTCACTTGTCCTAGTCAATTTGTATTACACTAGGTAGGTAAAAGTAGCCATCTATCTGCATCCAGGAAGAATGCAGTTATGTGAGACCACATGGTATGAGGCTATGATGGACTGTCTTCTACATGACTCATGAACTTTTTTATCTTATATAAAAACAATGTAAATCACCCTACCTCTAACGAGAGAGCAAAGTATCACCAAATGGGTCCTTTTTGTTTTTTGGAACACTATTGTTGTCACTTTAGCATTAATGGTGCCGTAGGTCAGAAACCACTGTTTCAGGAACCCTCCGAGGACTTGCATTTATCTGCCAAACATATCACTTACTCTCTTGCACATCCAATTAATGTTGGCTTGGTTTCCTTTTTGACATGACTTGACACCTTTGACTGTGACAAAAGGATTTTTCTTTGGTCAGATTTTCAGCCCCCTATTTAATTATCCCATCCATACTAATTTTTTTTTGATACTAATAGAGCATTTGAATCGATGATTAATAACTTAAGCCCCTTGAGAAGATTTCAACCATACAATGTTCGAACACCCTGTCAAGTCTACCTTTGAATTTGTCTCCTTTGATTAATAGAAATTTACTGCTGGTTTCATGGTACAATCACGGTGGGAGTTAGAATGTATCACACAGCAATTTCCGTTCATGGTCAGTAGTCATGGCAACACCAGAAGATAAATCTTAAAATAAGGAATAATCTCCAAGGGCAAGAGTTTGCAGCTTGCTGCCAGATGTTTGCAGTTTCTGTTTTGGAAATAAATATGCTATTTGAGCTTTGAAAAGGTTTAAAAATCTATTTTAAAGGTACAGTATTTTTAAAAATTTAGAAGTGGAAACTGCATCATGTTTTCTAAATATCACCATATGCTAAATTGCTTTTACAGCCTTTTAGGTCCTTTGTAAATTTTCCCGTTTGAGAACTACATAGTTTTTTTTTTAATTCATTCACACAGTCAATAAATATTTATTGAACACATACTAAGTGCTAGACATCTTGGTAGATATTGAAAATTCAAAGGTAATTTTCTCTTGTGGACTTTGAATATGGAAGAGGGAGAGTTCTATGCATGCAGATTTAAGAAGCATTAATATTTAATTAAAATTAAAATGTTTAACTGAGAAGCATAATGAAGAGGCAGAATTATTCTTTTTCTATGATACATATAGAATAAGAAGTAAACTGGATATAATTATATTTTTAGTTTACAAAGGGAGACTGAAGTAACCATTGTATTTCCCTATTAACTTACATTATTCTTATGCATTGGTACCTTTGTCCTGGAGGAAAGCACTAGGGTGCCATGCTTACTGAATAATATTGGGGGTTATAAGGACCCAAAGTCGGAGAGGTATGGGTACTTTTACGAGCAGAGCGGAGCTTAGATGTTTCTGTTCTTCTGCTCTTCTATCTTTACCTTCTTCCTTGGAGATCATGTTCCCTGTTTTAACATCAAAGCAAAATTGTTCAGAAGCCCAAACAACTCATTATACCTCCTTTCCAATTCTCATTATACCTCCTCTCCAATTCTCAAGTCTTCTATTTCAAATTTCCTGCTGAGCTTTTCCATTTGGAAGTATTGCCAGATCCCCAAATCAACAAGCCTAAAATTTAACTAATTGACTTGACTATCAAAATAATTTTTTGTTACAGATTGAATTGTGTCCCCCAAGAATATGTGTCAAATTGGCTAGGCCATGATTCCCAGTATCAGTGTGGTTGTCCTCCATCTTTCATCTGATTATCCTACATTTTGTGATATGTTGTAAATCCTAGCCTCTATATGTAAATGAAAGAGCCCTGGTGGTGCAGTGGTTAAAGCACTTGGCTGCTAACTGAAAGGCTGACAATTCAAACCCATCAGCCACTCCACACGGGAAAGATGCGGCAGTCTGCTTCCAAAAAGATTTACAGCCTTGGAAAGTTTACAGGGCAGTTCTACTCTGTCCTGTAGGGTCACTGTGAGTCAGAATCAACTTAATGCCAGTGGATTTGGTTTGGTTTTTGTATGTTAATGAGGCAGTACTAGTGTGGGGTGTATCTTGAGTCATGCCTTTACTCAAGTCACCACCTTACTCAAATCACACCCTTGCTTGAGTCACACCTTTTGTCTTACAAGAGATAAAAGAAGAGAAAAGCAAGCAGAGGAGGAAAGGGACTTCATTACCACCAAGAAAGAATCTCTGGGAGCAGAACAAGTCCTTTGGATCCAGGGTCTCTATGCTGAGAACTTCTTAGACCTAGAGGAAGATTGATGCCAAGACATATGGAGATATCCAAGAACACTGGGCCCACAGATGTTGAAAGGAAACAAGGACCTAACCCCAGAGCTGATGGAGACAGAAAGCCTTCCCCTAGAACAGATGCCCTGAGTTAGGACTTCTAGCCTCCTAAACTGTGAGAAGATAGATTTCTGTTTGTTAAAACAATCTATTCATGGTATTTCTATTATGTCAGCACTAGGTAACTAAGACATTCTCCTTGATCCTCTGTTTCCTAACAGCTCTATTATTTTCTCAGCAGCATATTAAACTCCTTCCTCACTCTATATTCATAATCACTCATCTTTTATACCCATCTTTTCCTTTACATGTTCAGAACCATCCTAGTAGTTATAGACCATATCATTTTATTCTTGTACTATGAACTTTCTAGTGGATTTCCAGCCTTCAGGCTATCATTCTTCTACTCCACCTGTACAGATTGAGATTAATCTTCCTTAGCAAAAAGTCTTGACAGAGTCAATGGGGAGACTGAATGTGTGGAACATGTAGGCTTCTGACTCACTTTCCTGACCAGGAATGTGTATGAGGTCTTTGTTTGGGAAAGAGGTTGGATGAAAAATGAGAGAACAGGTCTTGGGTATGGGTCATAACATAGCATGACTGTTGAAGAAAATTGATCTAGGGTGATTGGAAGATAAGGAGAGTATCCATTCTCTAGCTAGCCTGAGAAACGAAGTCTGTCCCTTATATTAGAGAATCAAGGGAAGAAGCTACTCAGTCCTGTGGGATTTAGGGCATGAGCAGTGTCACTTCACCTCCAAGTGACGAAGTCCCACACAAAGTAAAGGAGAAGATAATTCTCTACCATGGGCCTCTGGATGCTTCATAAGGACTCAGGGAGATCATCAGAAGAGAAAAGCCTAGTCGATAAAACAGCCATAGAGAATACAGCACTGGCTTGAACAGTATCCCCCAGAAGGTCCTAACAGCAGCAAGACTCTTGGGGTGCCTCTTCCCCACTGTTTTATGAGCTGCAAACTTACACAAAAGGCTATAGGGAAAGAGTATGAGCAAATTTGTTGTTAGACATATGCAGTTCATATGTCTGGGACCTCCAGAATTAATCAGACTCAGGCAGTGGTTTTTCAGTTCCTGAAAAAGTGATGGTGGGGCCATACAGTAAAGAAAATCAGGGCAGGGGTTCAACAAATGGAAGACTCGTAGAAAGTGTTTGTAGGATAAATGAAGAAAAAACACTCTATCAAGATATCTAAAATGTTATCAAGAAATGGGGCATTAGACAGTTAAAAGGAAGTAGTTCCAGAACAAAGGAAAAAAAATGATATCCCCCCCCAAGAAATTGGGGGGATGTGAGATCGAAAACAAATTTAACCTACTATATACTTTTATCTGATTAGCTTGACTGAATATTTGTTCCTTTAAAATGCATGTCTATAAGTAGCTTGGAAACCCTGGTGGTATAGTGGTTAAGTGCTACCACTGCTAACCAAAAGGTCGGCAGTTCAAATCCACCAGGTGCTCCTTGGAAACTCTATTGAGTGGTTCTACTCTGTCTATTAGGGTCACTATGAGTTGGAATTGACTCAATGGCAATGGGATTTTGGGTATAAGTAGCTTTATCTTCATCTTCATCAAAGCTCATATTTACATATGCTTAAAAGTTTATAAAGCACTTGCAAGTAAAATTAGCTCTTTTGATATTTCCTACAATTTATAAATGAGAAATTGAACCTTTAGAGAGTCTGAGGTATAGAGAACCTTTAAAATAGCAATGCCTTGTCCAGCATCAGACATTTATTGCCAGGGCTAGACTCAAGACATGTTGATACTTTTCAGGTCAGCAAAGAATCCCGATCTCTCAAAGGATGATGGTAAATTAATCTTTTTATTATCATAAGCTGGAATGAATTTTCTAATTCAACAAATTAGAGAAAAAGCATCCCATTTTGGAAAAGGCAAATTCTCATTTTAGTGGTATCTATGTAAAAAGATATCCCTTCACTTTGAACCTTGGCACTTTCCTTCCTTCTATCTGAACTTGTGCTTTGTTCTATTAGAACCCCAAATCTCTTTCTTCTGGGAGGAATTCAAAGACTAATAATATCTTTAATGCAATCACATCAAGTACTAACCTTTAAAGGTCCACTCCATAAAGTACTGATGTCAACATATATAGAGCAATCCATTTAATTTCCTTGTGTTACAAATCTCTTTTTCCAAAAGAACATTACCAACCAAAGGAATACCACTGAGAGACCCTTTCAAAATTAGTCATTCAGAGTGGCCTGAGTAGCTCAGGGCATTTTTATAGCTATGTGGCCATGCTCTGAGTTCATAAACACTTTACAGGCTTACCATCAAATTTCATTCAATACATAAAATTTATTTTTGCCTTAATTAGGATATACTTACTGTTACGGTGACATCTATCAAGTAAAATGTTGACTCCAGTGCATATTGCAAGTCGTGGGATAAAACTTGCTGTGAGAGGTAAGAGACATAGCAAAACGTGAAGTCAGGACCAAAATACACTCTGGGGCACACTGAAACATATAAGGAAGAACAGACCAGGCAAGAAATAATTGGATTCAATATAACACCGTGCTGAAGTATCAACCCAGGGATTAGTGTCATAATTGTGTATGCTTTTATAGGCACTGTAAGATACTGTAGCTCTGTAACAGCAATTTCATTGCCATTATTGCTGACTTATTCAATGCTGCTATGAGTGCTATATTCCTTCTTGGTCACCACTGAAATTCTAGTATTGAAATGTGTAGTGTATACAAAAAAAAAGTAAAAATTTGTTTTAGGAGCGTGAGAACACTGAGAGGGAACTAGAACACTGGGATCTTTGTAATTCTAGAATCATGGCAGCCTCTAGTATTTCATTTATAAGGTCAAATGGAGAAATGGATGAACTTTGAAATATCTCTCCAGTGACATTAAGTTCCTGTCTAACTCATTGATGGACCCCGTTTTATTGTCCGTGGTATTACTGTTATAACTTTTGTAACATGGCTTCCTAAATTGGAGGTACAACTTGCTATCTGTGCTCCAATTTCCATTTTTACCTTTTCTTTTCATATTTCTTTTCCATTTTCCCAGTTAAAGCATAGAACCCCCTGCATTTTAGCTGGTAATATGGTTACCCAAGCTAGAAACTACATTTCCCAACTTCCATTGCAGCTTGGTGTGGCCATTTGAAAAAAGTTAAGCCAATGGGATATGGGTGGAGATGTGTGCAACTTTTGCCTACCCTGACTCCCTATTTCCCATTTCCCACTGGCAAGAGAATTGCAATGACTAAAGAAACCTGGAAGTCCTCTATTGAAGTTGACAGATCTGCTGCTGCATTGGCTCTGAATCACTGACTTCTGAACTTTTCTATGAAAGAGAAATAAAACTCCATTTAGACCACTAAATAACCATATATCAGCTTTGGCTACACCCTAATACAAGAATGAAGAGTCTGGGATCGTGAGGCTGAACGAATTGAACCAGTCTAGATAAGAACCAAATCTTTGATACTGACTTCATTGACTTTCTTTTCTAAACAAGAAACCCCTAACAGGATCATAGACACAAGACTGGAAGAAAATCAAACCCACTGTGGTTGAGTCGATTCCAACTCATAGGCTGGCAGAGACCCAGTCAAATGACCTACTTCACAAAAGAGAATTTCTGTAAAGATAAGTAACTTTTCTGAGGACACATATCTTCTGCTAAAATTATTGATCCTTTGTTAAAAATAACTTTATAAAACAAAAGTGAAATCACTTTTTAGGGTAAAAAAGTTTGAGAAAATCATTATGACATGGGCCATTCTTTTCAAAGTTTGAGTTTGCAAGAAACTATGTACTGACTTATAATTCAGTTCAGCTTAAGCTACTCCCAACTGGATATTGGAATCTGGATTGTGGCCTTCCACTCGAACAGCCAGACACTGTAGATTTGCTTACTAGAAATATATACACCCACTTGTTTTTTCAATCAATTATTTTTCTGTTTAAAATTAGAACTTTTACCAAAGTATTCCATTATATACATACCAAAAGCACAAAATTTGAGCATATTACTTGGAATGAAAATATTAAAGAAAGGCAAAATTCTAGGCATATTAACAGCCTTAAGACAATATTTCTTAATGATTATGGATCATGGGCTATGTCTTCTTTCCACAGTGACAGAAACTTTTAATTCTCCTCCCTTAGTAAGTGAAGTGTCACTAATCCTTGGCTCCTAAAGTTTATATTCCCTTTGGTTTTCCAGAAAAACAAATAGGCTCCGAGCGTGAAGCTCAGTTCTACCACTTATCTACTATGTGTTTTTCTCGAAGTTTATTTACTAACCCTTTGGTGTCCGTCAGTAAAACTTGGTCTGTTATCAGTTGTTGGTAGTTGCTGTCAAGTCAATTCTGACTCAGGTGACTCAGTGTGTGTCAGAGTGGAACTGTGCTCCATTCAGTTTTCAAAGCTGTGTGACTTTCGGAGCAGATTGCCAGGCCTGTCTTCTAAGATACCTTTGGGTGTGTTCGAACCACCAACATTTTGGCTAGTAGTTGAGTGCTTAATTGTTTGCACCACTCAAGGACTCCTCTTGTATGAGTAAAATTGGGGAAATTATGATGTAAGGCCATCAGGTAAGTCTGTGGTCTTGCTCCGTTAGTCTATTTTCTAGAGGGTTTCTTGTACCCGTTAAACAAGATTCTTTCTCCTCTCAAATGCCTCCACTGGGGTCTCATCTCACTCACAGTAACAGCCAAACTCTTAATAATCTCAAAGGCCCTGGAAGATCTGTAGCCTCCCCCACCTTACTTTATCTTCTAGCACTCTCCTTCTTGCCTGTTCACTTCTACCATACTAGCCACTCTCCTCTTTTTTGAGCATACCAAGAAAATCCTTGCTTCAAAACTGTTGCACTTGCTACTTCCCCATCAAAAAACGTACTTCCCCTAGAAAGATGCTCCTTTAAGTTCTTCAGGTATCTTAAGTCAATTCTGACTCATAGCAACCCTACAGGACAGAGTAGAACTGCCCTATAGGGTTTCGAGCAAGCGCCTAGTGGATTCGAACTGCCAATCTTTTGGTTAGCAACCGAACTCTTGACTACGCCACCAGGGTTTCATTGGGTATCTGCTCTAATGTTAATGTCTCAAAAAGCCTTTCCATTACTGCTTTATATAAATCAGTATACCCTACTTGCCCCCAGCATGCCTCTTATCCTGCTTTATTCTTTTAGATCTTATCACCACTTTACATCATATATGTTTGCTTTTATATTGCTTGTCTTCCTATATCCCACACTTCACCTCCCCCAAACAGAAAGTAAGCTCCAATAAGGGCAAGGACTTTGTTTTGTTTACTGCTGTATCCCCAGTACCTAGAATAGTGTCTGCAGTATTTAAAAAAAAAAAAAACAAAACATTGCTGTCAAGTTGATTCTGGCTCATAGTGACCCTATAGAACACAATGGAACTGCCCTACAGTGTTTCCAAGGAGCCACTGGTGGATTCAAACTGCCGACTTTATGGCTAGCAGCTGAACTCTTAACCACTGTGCCACCAGGGCTCCTCTGCAGTATAGTAGGCACATAATAAACATTTGCTGAGTGAATGTGTTACTGGGAGATTAAATGAGAGTATATAAAGTACATAGGGCATGGGAAAACATAAGGGCTCATTAAACGGTAGATATTATTGTTCTATTTATATCATAACGACAGCTGCTTGCTTTCCTGGACTGTCCCTCACAAATTATTAAAATAATTCCACAGCTGTTTATAATCAATTTTTTTTCATAGCTCAACTTCCTCTGTATATGTAAATTAGTAGAAAACAGAGTACAATTGCTTGGTAGCCTGCCTTCATGATTTTTTTTTTTCCACAGAGTATATATATATATTTTTTTAATTTCAAGGTGATATTCTACCCATGAGATCAAGTAAGTATATATAGTATTTTAATACTCTGATTAAGGACTAAGTACTCAAACTTTCATATAACTGTTCTAATAAATGGACATATTATACAAAATCCTAGCTAATGAAATCTAGCACTAAAAATAGGGCATGGGCTTTCCAGAAAAATCTAAGTTTCTTTACAAATTTGTGCAAGTAAATACCAATTAATTTTTTTTTTTTTTTTAAGTACAACCTACTTTAAAGTTGGGGAAAGTCACTGACATTAAAGTGAATGGAAAAGGATGACAGGGAAGAAAAAAGGAGATACTCAATGAACCTATTAAGTGGATTAATTAATCTAATTCAGTGATTTTTAAATGGGAGCCTACCTGCCTCCCACCAAGAGGACACTGTCTGGAAACATTTTCGGTTGTCATAACAGGATGGGAGGGAGTTTGCTACTGGCATCTGGGAGGTAGAGGCCAGAGATGAGGGATGCTTCTAAACATCTTGCAATGTCCAGGACAGCCCTCATAACAAAGAAGTATCTACCCTAAAATATCAATAGTGCTGCAGCTGAGAAATCCTGATAATCCCATTGTCTTAGGCTGGGTTCTCTAGAGCAGCAAAACCATGCAGTGCATATTTATGCATAAAGGAAATGGTTCACTTGGTTGTAGAGGCTGGAAAGTCCCAAGTTCATGGGTCAGGTTGAAGGCTTCTGACTTATGCAACCATAGGTGCTGGTGAATCCAAAACCAGAAGGTCAGGTAGGTGGCCTCTGGCTCACAGGCTGTGGAGGCCAATGAATTCCAAGATAGGCAGGTAAGACAGCAGGTAAGCTGCTAGCTCAATTCCCAAGAACTGGGGGTCAGATGAACAGGAGCCAGCTGCAGAATCCAGAGTGAGCAAAAGCCAACGAGCCTAGCTAGAAAGTCCACCCATATTGGATGCAGGCCATACCACCAAGGAAACTCCCTTTCAACTGATTCACCTTTCCTATAGATCTCATCATGGAGGTGATAGTATTATATTAGGTCTCATTACGGCGATGACTACATTATTAAAAAGCCAAACTACATCATAACTGCCAAACCACTGAGGACCACGGCTTAGCCAAGTTGACACACAACCTCGACCATCACTCCCACCCTTTCTAGACCTGTAAGCAGATTCAGTCCATTTGCACTATTACAGTACAGCAGCCAGCATCTGTTCTGATTAGCCAGAGCCTCACCAGTTGTTAAATATTTTGAATATCACTGCTGGTCATATGGGTTGAATCGAGGTCACCTAACAGTTTAATGGCAAAAAGGAGACCTATGTCTTTAGCATCCAATCAGTGCTTTTCTGGCCATGATGCTACTTCATGCAACATGTCTGGAGCTCAGAGGTATTTATCATTTGTTTAGTTTGTAGAAAGGTAATAGCTTGCCACTGGCCTCATATGAGGAAGGAAAAAGTCTTGGAAAAGAAATTCATTTTGTTCGTGACAACTTGTTCTCTGGTTTTGCTCTACTGCTGTGTGCTGCACAAAAGCGGAATAAAAGGAAATGAATATTCTTCACTTCTTTGAGCTTCAGCAAAGTCAGAAGTAGGTCTGTTCCTTGAGCTTTTGAGCTACTCTCTGCTTAAATGGCTTGTTTGCTGTAATTGTGCAAAGTAGCTTTCAATGCTGCAATGTGTATTCTTTTCTTGATTTTGACAAGTTGAGGAAATGGGATTTTATGTCTGTGTACCTTGCCATTTACTGGGTAACTCCTGAGTATCGAATTATATTTCATACAAATTAGAAGGTGAATGAATGAAAACCCTCTTGCTGATTAGGTCATCAACTCTGTTAATGATGGTAACTCTTTGGTTCTATCAGCAGCTGTTTATCAGGTTTGAGCGAGAGTACTACTCTTTCCACTTCTTAAGAATCAGATCCTTCTCTAACTTAAAACTGAAAATAAATTTTTAACGCCCAGCTCATCCTCACCTCCTACTCAAAGCACTTGGAAATTTGTTATGATTAGTATTGATGCCCCAAAGTGTCTCACCG
Source organism: Elephas maximus indicus (assembly GCF_024166365.1). Taxonomy (NCBI): domain Eukaryota; kingdom Metazoa; phylum Chordata; class Mammalia; order Proboscidea; family Elephantidae; genus Elephas; species Elephas maximus. The sequence continues at coordinate 51,438,138 of NC_064833.1, read as the reverse complement.
ATAATGGAAAAATACTAAAGCATTTCAAAGAAATAGTGGCAGAGGGAGGTTTAGTAGGGAGAAAAATATAGGGGAGCATCTGACTCTAGCCATCTTTTTCAAATGAATTCATTAGATTAATTTACTATACACATTTTTTTTTTTTCAGTGCGGCTTCAGCCAGCAGTTCTAGATCTGAGAACTAAACCCAATTCTCAAAAAAATTCAGGCTATCAAGTAGCCCTTGTAACAGCTTTTCAATTTCCACTGTCACTGCCTAGCTTGGCCCCATTGCTATTTATCTTCAATGTCTTCATAACATTTCCCCAGTCTGGCATTCAAATTCTCCAACTTTAAACCCCAGTCTAACTTCCAAAATTATCTGTTTGATTTAGGAAGTAATATTGGAGTCATTATTCCCCATTATTAAGCATGGAGAATGTGACCCAGCTGTAGCTGGGCTCATAAGAGCTCACAAGGACACATCAACTGGACCCTGAGGTATAAAGACAAGAGCTAAGATAATCTTGGAAAAAATCTTTTAGGGAACCTTTCACATAAGCCAGAATATAAAAGACTTTCCACTCTTATCTTTTCCTATTAAGATTTAGTGAATAGAAATTTGTTGGACCAATGAAGACCCTCCTGACTGTCAGTACAGAAACCTATACCTATGACTGTTGACAGGACAATTCAAAATGTAGGATCACTGTTTCTAGCAAATCCGTGAAGAGACGAAGCTTTCAATGGTTTTGCCCATTTTGTAATGTTAATATATACTGGTGACTCTAATATTTTTTGGACTTGGGCAGACATAGCTGTGGCAGCGTGCTTGTCCATTTTTCCACTTTTGTCTGTTCTACAATATATCCTTGGACTCGGGCAGACATGGCTCTAGCTGCATGTTGGTCCACTTCCTACTTTTTCCTTTTAGAATATATGCCGAATAAAACTTTCTTTTTGCTTTACAGAACTCTGTGATGTTTTTTCCCTACAACAGTTATATCTGTAAGATCAGTCTCGTAGAAGACACAGTCTTGGTTTTAATTGTTATTGTATTCCTGCTATATTCATCTAGAGAGCCCTGCCATCAGTGGGGACATATTTTTTCCAGTCTCATCTCATCATGGCCCATGTAAAAGAAGCAAAGTTTCGTAGTCAATTAAAAGTACCTCAGTTGTTTTAGTGCTTCTGGGTGGCTTTAACCCCCCCCCCAAAAAAACCCCAAAAACCCATTGCTGCAAATCAATTTCAATTCATAGCGACCTCATAGGGTTTCCAAGACTATAAATCTCTACAGAGGCAGACTGCGGCATCTTTCTCCCTTGGAGCTGCTGGTGGTTTTGAACCGCTGACCTTTCAGTTCGCAGCCAGGTGCTTTAGCCACCATACCACCAAATGCTTTGGACAAGAAAAAAAAAAATTTTTTTTTCTCACAATTTAAGAGGCTAGAAGTCTGAGTTCAGTGTTTGGTTCTAAGGAGAAGCCCTTGTCTATTTGAGCAGCTGGTGGCCAGCAAACTTGGAGTTCCTGGACTTGTAGATTCCTCTGCCTCTGTCTTCATCAGATAGCATCTGTCTTCCCCTAATCTGTTTGCTTTTGTGTCTATTCTGCTCTTTTTATAACTCAGAAGTGATTTGGTTTAGGGCACACCCTACAGTGATAGGGCCCCATTACTGTAACAAAGAAAACTGTTCCAAAACAAGATTACATTCACAGGCACAGGGAATAAGATTCCAATACAATTCAGTCTGTATCACTCAGGAAAGCGCAATATTCCCCAGGCAAAGGAATATTTGATCTTCCAGTCAGCCAGTTGTCCTGGTGTTGAAGGTCATTGCTGTCTTCAGCTGGGGCCTTCCCAGCTGTAACAAACCTTTGCTTTTGGTGCCCTGACCAAATACAATGATGCCTTTTATGCCTTACTCACAGTCTCATACTGGGCGGGTACAAATCCTGAATACAATTCATTCTCATTGTTTAAATTCTAAAACTTACATTGTTAACATAACCACCACAATGCAAAAAAAAAAAAAAAAAAAAAATTCCGTGGCAAAACTCCTCACGGCAATTATTTGCATGGTGCCAAAAAAACAAACCCAGTGCTGTCGAGTCAATTCCGACTCATAGCGACCCTATAGAACACAGTAGAACTGCCCCCACAGGGTTTCCAAGGAGCATCCGGTGGATTCAAAATGTTGACCTTTTGGTCAGCAGCCATAGCTCTTAATCACTATGCCACCAGGGTTTCAAGGTTTCCAATATTACTTCAAGGAAGTGGCCCCAGTTCTTATACATAAGAAGAAAAAATATAAAAATTTAAGTCAGAATCTAATGAGAATTGAATAAGACTAGTAATAATTGTAATCAGTAGATTTCCTTTAAAATATTTTCATTCCCAGAAGCTAGCAAATTAAGAGAAAGCTGAGCATAAGGTGACAATTAAGAAAAAATGCATTTTCTGCCATTTTGTTTAAGATTTATCCATTAAGAAAAGTAGAATGTATAGAGAAAATTGCCTTTCTTTTCTTCTTCCAGAGGGCACATTTTCCCGCCAAATATAGAAGCGATCAAGCCTTGAGTTTGAAGGAACAGAATGGGCATATTCACAGATGTGTTTGCAATGATGTGCCTGAATAGAAGGGTAAGGATTACAGATGAAGGGAAACTAGCTCATAGCTCACTCTTGTTTCAATGAGGAAAATTTAACTGACTGTATAAAAAAAAGGGAGGATAAAAAAGGAAAAAAATGGTTTGGGGAGAAAAATCAAGTGTGTGTGTGTTTGGTTACCTAATACCTGACATTTAACAATCAGCAAAAGTTAAAGTGGCCGCTGGCAGAGTTCTTTCTGCGTTAGTATCCGCGTACACATCTAAAAGGCAATCTAGCTGTAGTGTGTTGGATAGCGCCCAGGTCTGCTTTTCTACATGGCCAGTCAAGTTTTCTTGGAGCAAATCTTCCCTTGATTATTTCAGACTACTCACCTCCTTCTGTGGGTCCTCCAATTAGACAGAAAAAAGTAAGCCTTCAGCTAATATTGTAAAGAAAAAAAAAATACAGTCTTTAGTGATAGCCTCTGTTTCTGCATTTTGATGAAACATAAATTGGTAAAGTCAGTGTAGAAGGTAATTTTTAAAAGACAGGTCTAGAAAAAAATAATGTAAGCAATGACATGAACACTTAAGTATACGTTGTTTTTGTTGTGACGTTGCGACTTTTCCTTAAAGCAAAATGTTCCAAGAAACAATCATGTCAAATTTTTAGTCAACAATTTTTCCTATTAACCTTTTTCTCTATTTCCAACCTCAACTTCAAATATTTCTATCAATAATATTTATTTCAATAGTATTTACAGTGTCTTTCCAACCTATCCTTAACTGGACGCCTTTTTAAACCTACCTACAAGCATGCTGTGTTTTCCTTCTGTAATTAATTAGGCAATGATTCTGTCACTTCCTAACTGGCTCTAGTGAAAATAGCCTATATCTGTTATCTGGTCTTAGGAGAAATTTACTTCTTTTTCCTTCATAACAGCATTGTCTGAAAGCACAGAAAAATCAGCCCCATTTTTCTATTTAATGGAAATGCCTAGTTCATGTAATAAAAGTGACCATGGCAACCTGCAGTTGCAAAAGCAATGTCTGAGAGGTGGCAGCAATTTTCGGCGTTTCAGTACATTTCCACCAGTTTATGTACCTCTGCTCTTTCTGCTTTTTAACCAGTTCATCCCTTAGTATTTCTGTAATGTACCTCTTACTGCCTGCCACTTCCCACTTCTTTCCTCGCATTGTCACTGGAGGCAAAGAAATCCAGGCAGAGTCCCCTCGAGTGGTGTGTGCCTGCCTGTCAGCCTGTCAGTAGCTCCTTGTAGGGACTTGCCCAGACTTTCAGCTATTTGTTTTCTCTTTTACTTCGATTCTCTCTAGTCCTGTGAAACATGATTTCTAGTCTTACTCTGTTGAGTGGTCATCCTTCTTTCCACAGGGGAAGTTTAAGCAATTTTAAATTCTTCCTCAGTTGCTGACATTTTTCTATTTTTATTGAATAAAATTTATCTTTTGTCACACAAACCACTTTTCTGATATATATATATGTATATGTTGTTGTTAGTAGTTGCCATCCAGTCAGTTCCAACTCACAGCAACCCTATGTACAACAGAAAGAAACATTGCCCTGTGCTGAGCCATCCTCACAACTGTTGTTATGCTTCATCCCATTGTTGCAGCCACTGTGTCAATCCATCTTATTGAGGGTCTCCCTCCTTTTCACTAACCTTCTACTTTACCAAGCATGATGTCCTTCTCCAGAGACTGGTCCCTCCTGCTTCTAAGAAACTTTCTGGTTGTACTTCTTCCAAGACAGATTTTTTCATTCTTTTGGCGTTCCATGGTATATTCGATATTCTTCTCCAACTCCATAGTTCAGAGGTATCAATTCTTCTTCACTCTTCCTTATTCATCGTCCAGCTCTTGCATGCATATGAGGCAATTGAAAACACCATGGCTTGAAAGAGTCAGGCACACCCTAAGTGACATCTTTGCTTTTTAACACTTTAAATAGGTCTTTTGCAGCAGATTAGCCCAATACAATGAGTCATTTAATTTCTTGACTGCTGCCTCCGTGGGCATTGATTATGGATCCAAGTAAAATGGAATCCTTGACAACTTCAGTCTTTTCTTCATTTATTATGATGTTTTTTATTGAGTTGTGGAATGGCATCAAGGATATCACGCATGAAGAAAGCAAGAGGTCATTAAAAAAACAGGAGAGAAAGAAAAGACTAATATGGATGTCAGGAGAGACTCTGAAACTTGCTCTCAAACGTAGTTAAAGCAAATGTAAGAAATGATGAAGTAAAAGATCTGAACAGAAGATTTCAAAGGGCTGCTCGAGAAGACTAAGTATTATAATTAAATGTGCAAAGACCTAGAGTTAGAAAACCAAAAGGAAATTTCAGTTCGACATTTCACAAGCTGAATGAACTGAAGAGAATATTCAAGCCTCAAGTTGTGATACTGAAGGACTCTATGGGGGGAAATATCAAACAACACAAGAAGAATCAAAAGAAGATGGAAGGAATACACAGAGTCGCTGTACTGGAAAGAATAGGTCAACGTACAACCGTTTCAGGATTCAGCATTTGATCAAGAACCAATGGCGCTAAAGGAAGAAGTTCAAGCTGCACTGACGGCATTAGTGAGAAACAAGGCTGACAGAATACCAACTGAGATTTTTCAACAAACAGATACAGCACTGGAAGCTCTCACTTGTCTATGCCAAGAAATTTGGAAGACAGCTACTTAGCCAACTGACTGGAAAAGATCCATAGTTGTGCCCATTCCAAAGAAAGGTGATCCAACAGAATGGAGAAATTATTGAGATATATATATATATATATATCTTTTAATATTTTCTGATCTCTATCTATTTCAACTGATATTTTCTAGGATGTGCCAGTAGCCAATTTTCAACAAAGAAAAGTTTAAGGGTTAATTTAAACCTTGGTGGCATCACTATGCCAAAGGAAGTGCCTTTTCCTGCTCTTTATATCTACCAGTAGCTCAAGAATTACTGTGTTAAAAATTTGGCTGTAAAGAGAGAAGTAAATACCACTTACTGGAGACCATGGTTTTATTGACTGAATGAAGTTGCAAAACTCTCTTTTTCTCCGAGGGACAGTATATTATGCACACGCACACATAACACACAGCAAATAAGAGACCAGGTATTTTGTTTGAAAGGAAAGGGACTCACAGACTGTCTGCTAGATCCACCGATCCTACCCAACCTCTAACTTGGTCCCTAAAACACAACCAAGAATCCTAGGATTCCACAAAACACAGTTTAAAAACCATCATTTTCGAGTTATTCTTAAGAACCCTATAGTGAATTTACATTGTAGAAATAACAGACAGAAATAAAAGACTGATAAAACAACTCAGGTGGATTCAAGACACAGTAAGGTCAAAACAACCTCTTTTTTCCTGTGGGTGAGTCCTCACATTTTTCTAACACTCAGGGCAGTGAAAACTGTAAGGAATACGTGGTCCCAAGTGTCATTTTATGCTTGAAACAGGTGCCCGTAGGGTATAAGTGACTTTTTTTGGTGTAAAACAGAACTTTACTTCCTCCAGCTCAGTAGTTCTTCAAGCTGGCTGCACATCAGCACTACCTAGTGAGCTCTTAAAATATAGGTATACCCAGGTCGCACCACTGAACAATTTAATCAGACTCTGGGGATCGGAACTGGACAGCCCTGTTCTTAATACCCATCTGTCTTGGCTATCTAGTGCTGCTTATAAAAGAAATACCACTTGTAGGTGGCTTGAACAAACAGAAATTTATTTTCTCACAGTTTAGGAGGCTAGAAGTCGGAATTCAGGGCACCAGCTCCAGGGGAAGGCCCTCTCTCTCCCAGTGGGTTTTGGGGGGAAGGTCCTTGTCTCTTTTTAGCTTCTGTTCCTTGGCTCCTTGGTGATCTTCATGTCACCTGGCTCCTATCTTCCCCCATCTCTGCCTGCTTCTCTGTGCCTAATCTGCTCTTTTTATACCTCGAATGTACTTGGTTTAAAACACACCCTACACTAAATATAATCTCTTAACATAACAAAGAAACCCACTCCAAAATGGGATTATAACCACAGGTATAAAAAACCAAAACTAAATCAATTGCTGTCAAATCAATTCCGACTCATATTGATCCTATAGGACAGGGTAGAACTGCCCCATAGAGTTTCCAAGGAGCGGAGGTTAGATTCGAACTGCCAACCTTTTGGATAGCAGCTGAGCTCTTAACCACTGTGCCACCAGGTATAGGGGTTAGGATATACAATACATATTTTGGCGGGACACAATTCAATCCATAACACCATCCTCAGGTGATGTTTTATGGAACCAGATTTCAGAGATACTGCAAAGAACTCCTGATATTCTTTCTTCTGCTTTCAAAAGGTCATACATCTTGTCAAAGTTTTGAACTTTCAACTCCCCAAATTGAGTGGTTTTCCTCTAACCATGCACATTATCTCATAGACCTGTAGCCTGTCAGACATTATGGCACACTTAAAAAGTGAAGGAAGCCCTCTAAAGTAAAAAAAAAAAAAAAAACACATATATAAAAAATGGAAATTATAAACCAAACCCACCCACACTATACTTCTTTGAACTACAGGGATTAGTTTCCTTAAAACATCCAGGTTTAGTGCTAGAGGAGAGGAGAAAAAGTATTTTAGGTGGTTAAGCACCTTCTGTAATATGTTTAATTACAAAGGGCCAAACCAAATTATGAAATTCTAGAATGTGATTACATGTTGGGTTAATGCAGTTTTTAAAAGTTTACTTTCTAAAACAGTTACTAAGATTTAAGGGGTTATTTTTCTTATATTTGAAAGCCCTAAAACCATAAAAGAATATTAGGGACAGGAAGGACAGTAAGAGACTCCATCTCTCTATTAGAGTCTGCACAAATTTCCCAAATTCACATATTTGAAAGGACTCATTGCACTCCACAGAGCATATTTAACTAGGGCTTTTCTTTAAAGGTAAAGGATACAATGCATCAAAAGAAAGCAGGCCCTGGGTATTCTTGGGGGTTTGAGAGACATCCCACGAGAAAGCCCCCCAGGGTTTTTATTCACAGGAGGACCTGTCCACACTCTACCTTAGATTTGAACCACCAAGGTGAGGACGAGGAATTCTGCTTTCAGGAAAGTCCAAAGCAGAAGTTTCCAGAGAGTTTTTTTTTTTTTGCTCTAAGTGAAAGTTTACAATTCAAGTCAGTTTCCCATACAAAAACTTATACACACACTGTTGTGTGGCCTTAGTCGCTCTCCCTACAATGTGACAACACACTCCTCTCCACTCGGTGTTTCCCATGTCCATTCAACCAGCTTCTGTCCTCCTCTGCCTTCTCATCTCCTCTCCAAACAGGAGCTGCCCACATAGTCTCATGTGTCTACTTGAGCTAAGAAGCACACTCCTCACCAGTATCATTTTATGTCATATAGTCCAGTCTCATCTTTATCTGAAGAATTGGCCTCGGGAATGGTTTTAGTTTTGGGCTAACTGAGAGTCAGGGGACCTTGACCTCTAGGGTTTCTCCCGTCTCAGACGGACCATTAAGTCTGGTCTTTTTACTAGAATTTGAGATCTGCATCCCACTTTTCTCCTGCTCCATCAGGGATTCTCTGTTCTGTTCCCTGTCAGGGCAGTCTTTGGTGGTAGCTGGGCACCGTCTAGTTCTTCTGGTCTCAGGCTGATGAAGTCTCTGGTTTATGTGGTCTTCTGTCTCTTGGGCTCATATTTTCCTTGTATCTTTGGGGTTCTTCTCCTTTGCTCCAGGTGGATTGAGACCAATTGATGCATCTTAGATGGTGACTTGCTGGCTTTTAAGACCCCAGATGCCACTCACCAAAGTGGGATGCAAAACATTTTCTTAATAAACCTTGTTATGCCAATTGACCTAGATGTCCCGGGGTGGGGGGTGGATTTGTTTGTTTTTTAGCCATATGTCCATATAATCAGGCTAAATTATGCCAATGAAAAGCCATTAATAAGAAAACTGACCATTGGGGTCACCAGGCCAGTTTAGGATTTTAAACAGCACATCTCTTAAATAGCATTGCTGTTATCTTGGCCAAAAGTCAAAAATCAGATATCCAGGCATCCTAGAGATGAATATTGAGCTTTTTCAGTCTAGTTGTCAATCACCTCTATCCTCAACAAGGTCATAACTCATCATAAAAAGTAAAAATAAAACTCAAATTAATACATTTTCAGTAAGGTAGGTTTTGAAAAATTTCCTCTATGCAAAATCTAAACACTTTGTATTACCCCGTTCTGTCCTAACCATTTCTTTACTAATAATGCTTGCCATTCTTCCTCTAATTTCAATTATAGACTTTCCTTCCCAAGCATGTATAATGTTCCTTTATATGACTTTTATGTATAAATATAAACTAAGCACTCTTCCTAAAACTCCCTTGCTTAAAACTCTTCACAGGGGTTCCGTTACCTTTGAGAGAAGGCCAAATCCTTTACAATGAGACTGAAATGTGGGCTTGACCTGGCCTTGCTTCTCCAGTACCTTCTATCCCAGCCTCCCTGAACCAACTGCAGTTTCTCCAGCACTGGGCTATTTCATTTTATGTGTCTTTGCTCATGTCTCAGCAATCTCAAAATTCTCACAGTTTCCTAAACATATCAGGATATATAAAACCCTAAGCCTTTGTATGTGCTGCTTTCTGTCTTGTGAGAAACCCATTTCCCCCAATAGGCAAATTTTATCTTTGCCTAAACAACTGTAGCTCGGGATACATTTCCTCTATATGCCTTTCTGAGAATGCTATCATCCAAAGTCAGGTAGAATAGTACAATCTGTCCTCTCACATTGCTTTAATTATATATTTGTAAATTTATTGGTAGAATGTTTCTTTACCTTGCTAGATTGCAAGCTCCCCACAGATTCATTTATTGAACAGAACAGAAATGAAGATAACATAAATGAACTATTTTGAGTGTATAGTTTTTGCCAGGCACTGCTCTAGGCACTGATGACATAAAAGTGAATAAAGCCAACAAAATCTCTGCCTTTATGAATCTACATTCTAGTGGAAGAAGGAAATTAAAAATAAAAAGTACATATATATCAGATGGTGATAAATGATGCTTAGTAAATATTTGCTGAATGAATGAATGGCCACTCTTTCCTGAGTCTTCCCGCTGTTACTTTTTTGCTAATACCATAAGTGCCTTGAGGGCAGATCCAAGCTCATTAATTCCCCCTGGAACAAACTCAGAGCTTGATTTAAAAGAAAAAAAAAATCATTACCTAAGTCTTCTTCAGCAAAATCAATAAGAGCTGTTCTGACAGTAACTTTTTGTGATAAGAATCAACTACCATCTTTGGAAATGCAATTGACAGAGACCTAAAATAGTTATTCTTGACATGTCTTCATTTAAGACAATAGTATTACCTTCCTTCTAAATAACATTTGACAGTTCACAATGAGCTTTTATATTTTCTGTTTCAATTTTTGGCATTCAATAAGGATGATGCCTCTTAGGGTAACTGTATAGCCCTCTTTCTTTTTAGAATTTTTTCCCCTATTTTCCCCCATCAAGTTCCTGGGGTTTACACATAGGTAGCTGTGTATGTACTAAGTGATTTTGCCACTCAGTCGGTAACCATGAGAAGGACCAGTGGTGGAGTCCTGTCTCAGGTTGGGCCAACTGGATTCTCTGTCCATGGATTTTAAACCTGGAATTGAAGGGCAGCATTTTGTCTTCTGTCTGTGACTACAACTATAGTAAGTAAACCTGGGAGCTGTGGAGTAAGAATGAAATTGAAAAGTTTGAGGTGATTCATCAGATTTACATGGGAAAGAGCACAGAAAAACTAAAGGAAGAGAAACAATTGGATCTGGGAAGTGAGAGGAGAGGGATGGGGCAGGACAGTGCCAGCACAGGGCTTGGGGGATTGGGCAGAAGTGAGAGAAAGGGAGGAGACTTGAAGGGCAGCTGCCATGTGAGAGAGGGAGACAGGAGAGAAGGATTTAAGTTTCACATTGTGTTATAAATGGATTCTGCCTTCAGACTTTTGAGGGACTTCAATAAGTATTTGTACAGCTTTTCAAATTATTTTTCTGTTCAAATATTGGACTGATACTTCTTTGAGATACAGTGCCAGATCCAGTCACAATGACCTAGACTAATGTATTACACATATATTTTTTAGAAATATTACTTACATAAGACTGTCAAGGTGACAATAATACAGTTACAACAGTTCTAGCCACTTTCAAGGCATGGCTTGTACCTACTATTACAAAGTTTGAATCAGACTTTTTAGAGTCTGGTACCAGACCAGCAGCATTGGCAACACCTGGAGCTTGTTATAAAAGACAATTCTCAAACCCCACCCTGTTATGACTGAATCAGAAACTCTGGGGGTGGGGGAGAGTCCAGCAATCTGTGTTTGAACAAGTACTCTAGATGATGCTGATACTCTTGACCAATGCTGTTATCAAATGCAAGGGAAGATCTAGAGTTTCTTGGGATGGTCCATCAAATATACATGTTTGAATCTACCTACTCCTTTGAGAGAATATTGGAGGAATCTTGGTTTTTGACTCTTTCTTCCTCTTCCTTTCCCTGCTGCTACACTCTCCCTACCCTGCATTCAGCCCACTTAAGAACCAGTGGTCTAAATCAAAGCACCTTAGTTTATTGCAGAGCATATGAAAAACCTCAGCATATTTTCCTTCTGAATAGCCCAGTACTGTCATTTTTCTCTGGAAGAATAGGTTAATCTGCTAGGATTTTCCCTAGCAATAGTAGACAGAGTTGAAAGAAAGAGGGAATGAATGTGTACTCACTCATTCGAGGTTCTGCAAATGGATTTTTTATTCCTTTCCCATTATTTTCCTGCTATGAGAATTGAGGTAGTCATATTTTCTTACTTTTTTTTTTTTTTTCAATATCAGGACCTTCTTGTGAATTTCCAAATTGTTTTAGCACTTAATTTATATCCTTGCATGGATTACTTTACGATGTGGGAACTCAGATTCATCGTTTCAAAAATGTGGATGTTAATACCTAGTTCATTGTATTGTTCACCTATTCATCCAACATTTACTGAGTTCGTATGTGTGCCAGGTACTACACTAGTAGCTGGAAATACAGCAGGGTACAAAAAAGACAAGGTCTGTGATATCATGGGGCTTACTTTCCAGTGGGGAAAGAGAGATAACAGAGAAAGGAACAAATACATAGCAAGGTAATTTTAGATAGTGATAACTACTAGAAAGGAAATATGATACTTCCTGGGTCATCTTACTTGAGAGAAAATGATCCCAAAAGTCTTTCCTGAGGAAATGATATTTGAGATAAAAATCTAAAAGGGTACAGTTATAAGAAATCTGAGGAAAGAGAGTTCCAGTTAGAGGAAAGAAAGTATAAAGAGGTACATGTAAAACACCCAGGATGGTGTCAATGGTCTTTCTTTTCAATTCTTCTTGCATAAGGCATTTAATCCTCTGAGCCCCAATTTCTTAGACTGTAGGATGAAGGGTAGAAATACATTAGCTTTAAGATCCCTTTGCAATTTTGCAGTTTATGATTGTATGATTTCAGTGCTTTGGTCTATGGGATCTGAAGATATCTTTTGTACGGACTTTGCTTTCCCTAGTCTGGTTTTGCAATGCTTCCAGCTATATTGAGTGCCTCTAACATTGGGCTACTAGTTGGATAAAGATAAACAAAATATCACTGTTTTTTCTTTTTTTGGTACCTTCTCTAATCACTTTCCACTCATCTAATAAAACAATAATTTTCTTTTATCCTTTTCTTCCAGATAGTCTCAGCAAATTGAATAGAATTTTGAACTAGTTTTGTTCAGTGTGAAGAGCTATGAAATATTAACGTATTGAGGCAATTTTCTTGTCATTCTGGGAACAATATAGGCCAGGTCTATCTGTCAAGGTTAATTGCAGTTTAAAATTGTGTTTATAATTTTCTTGGAAGAGGTGCTTGTAAATTTGGGTAAATGATCTAGAAATAGCATTGTAATTCCTAATTGTGTTAACAATTATGTATTATTTACAAGGTGCCTTTTATTTGAGGCTATTAAAACATATTAATTCATTCAACTCATCTGTAATCTGAATGTGCAAAGTTATTGGACAGGAAGAATTATATTAATAACCCAACAAAAGATATAATAATGACAGAACTTCATATTTATCAGGAAATATGCTCCCATTTCATAGGTGGGAATGATATATTAATATTTATGGTACTGTTTTCCAACTTCTTATTGATTGGAATCCTGGGAACATACAGAATCTTAGAAATTAGTCTGGACCTTTATTTTGTAAATGATAAAATTAAAGTCCAGAGAATTTAAATGGCATGTCTAGGTCACATAGTTACTTTTCTTTGTTGTTTTTATTTGATTAATTTTGTTTTAATTATTTATTTTGACCTCTTCCAGAAAGCATTTGAGCTTGCCAACATAAAACAAAATTGGGAGCAAAATTCAAATTTCACTAATTTTAATCCAAAGTCCTTTGTACATAGACACGTGTCCCATCCCACATCTACTCTTATTATCCAAGGTAAGACCATGCTGCAAAGATTACCTCATTTACCCATGTACAAAAAATGTGATCCTTCATACCTATCCAGAGATGTATTCCTCTAATCTCAAACCCAATCTTTTCATTTCTGAACGTAATCCTATGCTTGCCCATAATTCCAATGATTTTCTTCTCTCTGTCCCAAATCTCTCAGGTCAGGGTACCATTCAGTACTGCAACAGTTAGACTTTGCTTACCCCAGCGGAGGAGGAGGGAGAGCCACTGTCTTCACTTAAATGTTAAGCTGTGGGCAAAATAGATAAACAGAGACCCATAAGAAAGAACTTTTCACAATTTTCTTTTTTTTTTTTGCTGAAATATAGTGAATTTATTGTATAAATAATTAGATTATACAGTGAATTACTAAAGGATTAACATTAACTGATGGCCTAGTAGCAACCAGAAGACAAAAATTAGTAGTATTTCACTTTTTACATTACTTTCACAACCTCAGCATCATTTCTTATTTGTTTGAAGAATTATACAAAACAACCTTCCCTTTCATCTCCATCCATATGCCCTTTAAATTTGGTTGTCTTACACATTTTCTTTAATGAGAACTTGATGCTAATAAATACAAGTTAGGGTCAGTTTCCACACAGGCTTCTTTGCATTTGCTGATTAGAAACCTCCCAAGTTCGATGGAACCAGTCGTCCTGCCACATGCATCTCGGTTGTTGAACAGCACACTCAGTGAGAGAGTGAAAGTTAATAAATCAACATCTATACATCTGTAATCTTAAAAAAAAAAAAAAAGAGACTCAAATCATGTGACATTTTAATGATGATTCAGTGGCAGCATAGAGTATTATGCAAATACAACAGGCAGCATAGGCAAACCCAGTTCCGTCGAGTCAATACCAACTCATAGCGACCCTATAGGACAGAGTAGAACTGCCCCAAAGAGTTTCCAAGGAGCAGCTGGAAGATTCAAACTGCCAACCTTTTGGTTTGCAGCCATAGCACTAACCACTACATCACCATGGGTTCCAGCATAGGCAAATGGAATAAAAATAGGAATGTTATTAAGGTCGGCAAACCTTGGTTTGAAATTTACAAGGACAATTTACAGCTGTAAGAGCTTAAATAAGTGGCCCAAACACTCTGATCCTTGATTTCCTTGTTTTAAAAATGGGCACATCTATCTCTAAAGGATGATGTGTACATTAACTCATATTACATATAAAAGCACCATTTTTTATTGTTGCATATCAAATGTTAATTCCCACAAGCCTCAAGAATCTCTCTTCTAGTCCATCTTTTATCCCACTGAAGTTCTCCTCAAAAAAGTAAAATAAAATAAAGCCACTCTGACGGGACAAAGCATTACCCTAATTTCAGACACCTCACTAATAAGTAGTTAGTTATACATCCTCATTAATCTATACTAAATTTAAAAATAGAGGATGTTTGTCAGGCAGAAGATGAAGAGCACTTCCTCTTAATGAAGGAAGTAAGGAAGAGTGGAAAGAATACTGGACTAGGTATTCTAAAGATCATAAACCTAGCTGGCCTTGACTAAAACACTTCGTTAACTGAAAAACTCAACTATTTCACCAAATAATTGTCTGCATCCAGTAGTGACTGAGATATTCTGGGTGCTGGGCATATATCGCGGAGCAGGAAAAAAATATTTCTGGCTTTCTCCAAGCTTAGAATTTAAAAAGAGTTACAAACAATTAAAGAAGCAATTACAATTAAGCACTAATATTATAAAAGGAGGGGTTATAGTGGAAATGTGTGGGAACCCTGGTGGCACAGTGTTAAGAGTTCGGCTGCTAATCAAAAGGTCGGCAGTTCGAATCCGCTAGGTGCTCCTTGGAAACCATATGGGACAGTTCTACTTTGTCCTACAGGGTTGCTATGAGTAGGAATCTACTTGACAGCAATGGGTTTTGTTTTGTTTTTTGGTATAGTGGAAATGCAAAGGGGGCATGCTCAAGAAGGTCTAGAGACTGGGGTTCAAGGAAGATTTCCCAAGGAAGTGACATCTAATATTTCTTTTCATTCTCTTTCTAGCTCACTATGTTCTGCTCCACAGGCCTTCTTTCTATGTTTTGATAACTCAGGTCTTTTCCTTTCTTGAAAGTTCTTATTCCAGTTCAAACTCATCACTCAAATCTCAATTAATGTCCGCTCATCAGAGGGAACTTCCCGAATTCTTACATATGCAGTCATTAACACGTTACAGTCTTTTATTCTCATCATCACATGTATAGGTGTCTGAAATGATCTTCATTTAGGATTGGCTTAACTATATATTGTCTATGTCATGACACTGGAATAGGAGCTTCAGAAGGACAGAGCCTGTTTAATCTAGTCATGGTTGAATGATTGAAACCTAGAACACTATGAGTAATCAATAATTATTTGTTGAATAAGTGAATCTGCCTTGACTACCCCAGAGAACGTTTAGAGAATCAAATAAAACAATTAACAACAACAGTGGCAAAACTCCCTGATATTTATATACTATGTTTTCAAACTACAAAATCAGTTTATATCTAATTATCTCACTTAAGTCTCCTGTCTACCCTATAAAGGAAGGCTGGCATGACTGAGAAAGGAAGAGCTTAGGTAAATCAAGTGATTTCTTCAAGATCACAAACACACTACAAATACTCGCAAAGCTGAAATGGGACTTCAGATCTTTAAAATACGATATGGCTCTTTTAATATGCTAAATAGAAATAAGAACTTTAAAAACAATCATAAATATTTACCTGTTTCACATTCTTAGAACACAGCTAGGTGTTGGCTGGACTGAATGGAGCATGCCTTAGGGTGGTGTTGACCAAGATACAGGGTTAAACCAACCAGACCGAGTGGAGGATGGGGGCAGTCAACACCAGTGCACCAGTGGTTTAGTCAGACAGGAAGTACTTACTGTACGAAAGATGCAGCACTTCTTAGGAGTTCGTATGAGGTCTTTGTGCACAGTCAGCAACTTCAATGTTATATGTTGGTGATACTGGAGACTTGTGGGAATCTCCAGAAAGAGGTGGGCCTGTGGGCAAAGGGCACTTGGTCACTTTGTGTGAGCACTGGTGGTATCCACACGGGCTGGTGTCTGTACTATAAGGTTCATTTCTGAGGGGACTTGTCCTATCTTGCAACTTTCTGACGCTGGGAGGATCATCATAGGGGGCACTGTTCTATGGTTTCTGGCATGACAGCAAGGGAGGAACAGAACAACTTCCCCCCAAATAATCCACATGGCCACTCAGCAGGATGGAGTCTTTGGCCCACTGACTGCGCAGTGACATCTATCTGTGTGCATGCACACTGTTGTAGATGTGATGGTGACAGGGGTAAGATTAGTCCTCTAGAAGGTAGGAAACAGATTCACATTCATCATAGCAGAAAGCCCATGACTGTTTGCAGGGTTTTGGTATAGGCCAGAGAAGCTGCTTGAAATTGTGCAACTACACACAAATTTTACTTAATCTGAGCATTTACTACCATGATACTAGACATCTGTAGACTTATCCTATATGTTATGTCCTCTTGAGGGGAATCATCATGAGAAGGCATTGTTACATGGTCCTTGACATGGTGAGGAGCTGTACTGATATGGTATTCAGGGATGTTTCTACCTTACGTGAAAAGTTAACATCCCACAAATCAGTTGTTGGAAGTCACAGAAGAAGCAATACAGAATGAATGGTGGTCACATGGGGTCACTATGATTGACAGTAATAAATTTGACCAGAATGTGGAGAAATTGGAAATCTCATACGCTGCAGATGAGCATGTAAGAGGATACAGCCATTTTGAGAACAGTCTGTCAGTTTCCTAAAAAACTGAACATAAATTTATCATACGACCCAGCAATTCCATTCCTAGATATCTCCCAAGAGAAATGAAAACATATGTCAATATAAAGACTTGTACATGAATGTTCAAAGCAACTTTATTCATGATAGCAAAAAAAAAAAAAAAAAAAGGATACCACCCAAATGTCAATCAGTTGGTGAATGGACAAACAAAAGCGGTATACCTATGCAATTTCAGCTATAAAAGGGAACAAAATCCTGATACACCCTACGTCATAAATTAACCTCAAAAACACGTTAAGTGAAGGAAGCCAAACCAAAAAGAAAAACCATGTATTTTATTATTCAATTTATATAAAATATTCAGAAAGACAAATCTATAGAGATTAGTGGATGCCTAGGGCTGGAAGCGAGAAAGAGGAGTGACTCCACTTGGGCATGAGAAATCATGATGATGGTTATACAACTCAGAAAATTTACTTAAAATCATTGAATTAGATGCTTAAAATAAGTGAATTTTATGGTATGGAAGTTATACCTCAATAAAATTCTTTAAAAGATTCTATTCCAAGAACCAACTCAAATGATACTTAGTCATCTAGTACTGCTATAACAGAAATACCACAAGTGTATGGCTTTAACAAAGAGAAATTTATTCTCTCACAGTCTAGTAGGTTACAAGTCCAAATTCAATGCGTCAGCTCTGGAAGAAGGTCTTTGTCCTCAATCTTCCCCTGGTCGAGTAGCTCCTCAGATGCAGGAACCCCAGGTCCAGAAGACTCGCTCTGCTCCTGGTGCTGCTTTCTTGGTGGTATGAGGTCCCCTACTCTCTGCTTGCTTCCCTTTCCTTTCATCTCTTGAGAGATAAAAGGTGGTGCAGGCCACGCCTCAGGGAAACTCCCTTTACCTTGGATCAGGGAGGTGACTTGAGTAAGGGTGGTGTTACAATCCCACCCTAATCCTCTCAAAATAAAATTACAATCCCAAAACGGAGGACAACCACACATGGCCTAACCCAGTTGATACATAGTTTTGGGGGGACACAATTCAATACATGACAGATACCTCCTCTAGGAAGCCTAATCTCTCTTCCCAATTATCTACTGTACCCCAGCTATACCCTTTACCTGTTAGCCGCAGAATCTATCATCATTGCATTCATTATTGTGCATAGTTTATCCTTCCAGATTATAAGGGCAAAGACTACTTTATTTACAGGACCAGTGCCTAGCATAAAGTGAGAAACACAAGTGGCATTTTTTCAGTGTTTGATAAATTTCAGCTACAAAACTAAAACCAAGGCTCTAATTAAACCATGATGAATTTAGCATAATTTAAAGAGTTTGTTTTACTTTTAAGAAAATGCAGTTATTCTATTTATTCTATTCATATTCAACTTTTGGAAGGGAACCATGGTCAAAAGTAGTTTCAGTCGCAAAAGAGTTTTGCTTTTTTTGCTTTTTGTTACAGGATTTCTTTGGCGATAATAGAGATATGTGTAAAAGTATTTCCCAGTAATGGCCACGAAACTTCTCTTTCTTCTCTGATTATGTGAGTTATCTGCCTTTTTACTTTTTCAAATCACTGAGTTTTGTTTTGTCTTTTTTTAATGTAGCTAGATGGGATTTTCTTATCCCTTTATCCCCTTTTCTCAGTGTTCTCCTACCCCTTTCGCTGTGAATGAGAGCTTCTTTAATAAGGAAGTGTAAAAACTATACACCTTTTTTACACAGTAGCCCACTGAAGTTACGCTATGTGTTAAAATCAATATACACAAAAGACAGGTGGTCTTATAGGTGCTCCATCTGAGGGATAGGAAGACCAAGAGCCTCCTTCTTCAATACACAGTCAATTGTTCTCAACGTTGGCCCCCAAATTAGGCACGGCAGTCACCATTCAGAGAGACCCAAGGATCAAGACGTCCTTCCAGGTATAGCCAAGATCCTGAGTGCAGGACAGAAGGTTGAAAAGACAGAGAGAGTACGGTGGAGAAGAGAAGAGGAAACAGGTTCAAGAAAGAAAATGCAGGAAATCCTAGACAACCACTCAAACTGAATTTTATCAGGATTATGCAGTGGACTCATATCATTCTGAGGGAAAATTACATATTTGAGACCAGAGAAGTCATTGCCTGAAGGTAGGACAGAGGATACAGGTCTAGGCTCAATCCATGGAATGCTGCCTTGCCCCAAGATTCTGTCTCTTGAGCAAAGAAAAAGGTATAAATTGAATTCCTTTAGGTGGCACCCACTGGTAGTGATGATGCCATTGGTGTCTCTGAAGCAGACCCTTCCTGGGGCATGATCTTGACTATAGTTCCTACTGCCAGTTCACCCCGGGCTTCTGCTCATTTTCTGAGCTGGATGCTGTAACATCCCTGTAGTTTTGAGAGCTACCCAACAGAACTCCGATAAGGCCTCCTTCTGCTCAAGATAGCTAGAGTTGGTTTCTGTTGCTTACAACCAAGCTTCGTAAGTAATTTAGGCAGAAATGGGACGTGACATAAAATGTAATGTGTTCCCCTGTCACCTGAATTCCCTACATGTGCATGCTTATCTATTAGTAGAATTATTTTCTTTCTAATAATGGACCTGCCTGCTACTGCAAACGTTGTGGGCATAACTGAGAGATGGTGTTACAGAACCAATATCAGAAAGCTTTATTTTTAAAATAAATTGCCTAAAGAATCAGCATCAATAATTAACCTAATTTAACATCACTGTTCCTGTAATACCAGAATCTATATAATGTGAAAACCCTAGAGAGTCACTAATTTTAGTGTACAGTAGTTTTTAAAAAGTACACTTTTCATTTTTCTAAATTAAATTAACTCTTTCATCACTGAATTATTTTATGCTTGTAATTTTTAGTGGTCATATTTTTTCATTAATTCAATGCATACTGAATCACTGAAAGCTGGCAATTTTTTGTTACGTACTATAGATTTTTATAGATACTTGGTGGGACACATATGTTCCTGCGGACTCCAGAGGCAGGATATTTGGAAGTAGGCAGGGAAAAACAGTTTTTTCTTAGAACTTTTATTTTGAATCATGGGGTAACATACAAAGGCATCTTGCGCATGTTGCACGAGATTGTTGGTGGAGCCTGCTTCTTCTTAGTGCTACATTCTCTGTGTTGCCTTCTGGTTGACTTGACAAGTAAATGCTTTCCAACCTGCATGATATGGACATCACAGGTAAATACTTTTCAACCTGTGTGAGCCGGATGTCATCTGGCACCCTGCTGGCTCCTTGCTTGTTCCTGACAAGAGATGAGGGTTTTTCTCTGCCTTTGGTTTCCCAGCCCACACTAAGCTGTCTAATTAGAGTGGCCCTGAAGGACAGTTGGTCGGTCACATCTCTCCCCATGGGTTCAGTTCCACATTGTAAAACTATTTACAATGGCAAGATAAAGAAGGAAATACGGCAACTGATGCCTCCATTTGCCAGAGTGCCTTCTGGTTGCTTACCTTTAGCGCCGCTGGTCAAAGCCGTCCACTCCTCCCACGATTGTGTTGTATTCTGCAACTGCTTTGGGGCAACGGATTACTGAGTAGAAACTGTCTTTGTCTTTTCTTCTGACAGTAGTGATGTCCTTTAGATTGTGGAACATGGCAAAACCGTCACAGATTTATTGCCCTGCTACATTACTGCTGACACACATCTTTTAGTACGAAACAGAGATTCTCCTCGTTTTAATTTATCTTTCAGCCTCATTATTGCTGGTAAGCCCTTTTGACTTGCTCACACTGTGCCTACAGCACACAGTTCCCTGTCATGCATGATTTTCATCAAGGTAAAGGAAGAAAGGAAATTGTCAAAGACAATGAGCCTCTGAGAATGGATGTGTGAGTGGCCAAGTCTAAGTACAACACTGTCACTGAGGGAAATAGATGAGCCATTGTCCATATCTTTTTTTTCTGGTATAGTTTTCAAATTGACTTACAGTGCCAGGGCATGAGTCAGCCAAGCACCAAACTGTGTACCCTCGCTTGACAGGCTTCATTGGCATATATTGCTTTCCTGACGAATGGCCCATGAATGGCACCATGCCTTCATCGACTGATGTGACACTTGATGTCACATATACTTTCTTTAGGTGGCTCTTGAGAGCATCAATAATAGGGCACAATTTGTGAAGCTGGTCATAGCCAAGTTGTCCTATGTGCACGGCTTTTGAATTGTCATTTTAGTGTATGTTCTTGGTTAGTTTATTGAATCTTGTTTTAAATATAAGCTCTGGCACAGTAGTAACAGCAAAGATGAAGTCACTGGACCAATACTGTTTGATCTGTGGCAAGATACATACAGCACAGCAATGAATGTCTTTAGCTCCTCTTTGGTTGTAGGGTGCCAGTCTTTACTTGTCACTCTAATCCCTGCCCTCTACATTGTCTTATGCACTCCTGGGTTGCATACAGATTTGTTTGGTCCTTTATAATTTCCAACATCTCCTCCATAATGACAGACAAAAAATAACCTACTTTGGTTTCCACCTGGGTATGATCCAGGTAAACTGTGGCATCTTGCTGAAGTGAGCTCATTATTTGTTCAAAGTAGGAAACATCTGTGGTGGTTAAGGTTGTGTGTCAACTTGGCTGGGCCATGGTTCTCAGTGTTTTGACAGTTATGATGTAGTTTGGCAGTCATATGATGATGTGATCACTTCCATGATGAGAATTGATATAATGTGATCACCTCCATGATGGGAGCTGCTGTGAGTAGCCAATCAGTTGAAAAGGAGTTTCCTTGGGGGTATTGTCTTTGTCAAATGTAAGTGAACTCTCTGACAAGGCTTGTGGACTTTAGCTACCTGCTGTTCATATAAACTCCGGTTCTTTGTGACTTGAGCTAGCTGTTTACCTACTGTCTTGTCTGCCTATCTCAGAATTTGTTGGTCTTTGCAGCCTGTGAGCAAGAGCCCTGCTATCTGACCTGCTAATCTTGAGTTCACCAGCCACTGTGGCTTCATTAATCAGGACAAGCCTCCAGCCTAACTCATGGATTTGGTACATTCTAGCCTCTACAACTGCCTTAGCCATTTCCTTGATATAAATCTCTCCGTGTAGACATTTACAAGCTTTATTGCTTTTGCTTCTCTAGAGAACCCAGCCTAAGACCACCTCTTCACACCCTTCCCCTTCGTTTTCTTCTGGTTGACCCCTTTCTTCTGCATCATTGACTGATTCATTATCTTCTGATAGCATTTCTCTGTCATAGATGATACCATCACAATGAGCTTCAGATTCCCCAAGACGAGTAAGCTCCTGAGAGGCATCTTTATTACACTTTTTCTCTGAATCTTCCCCAAAGACCTCTGGGACATCTTCGTCGCATTCATCCTCAGAATCATTTTCTTCAGACAGTAGGTAAAATAAATGTCTAGAATGTCTCAGGTGTGTATTTATGCCTGTATTTAGTCATTCCTGACAAAGAGGAGTGTGTCAGGAAAGAGTAATTCCAGGGTCAGCAAAAACATCAGTGATGTAACAATACGTGCTTACATTGTATTTTGCTTGAAAATAAGTCACACACTTGAAAATTGCCTAATTCAGGAAACCGCAGCTTCCCCAAAACACACCAGAAATACTAAATAAACTTACAAGCCTAATTATCTTGTTGTACAGAAGGTCGAGAGGCGAAAAATAAAAATGGTACTTACCTGTACCATTCATTGGGAAAGAAGTATGTCAAGAATGCACATTTATACGCTTGGAGCCATAAAATAATTTAGTCACTTAAATATTGCCTAATCCTGGAAATTGCACCTTCCCAACAACACAGAGGAAATGATAAATAAACTTACAAGATTTACTTTGCTGTTTAGAATGCCAGGAGGTGAAAAATAAAAGTGGCACTTCTCTGTACCTTTGGGAACCAAGTACATCAAGAACACACGTTTACACTTCTTTGAGCCATAAAATTATTTATTTACTTGAATATTGCCTAATCCTGGAAACCACATCTTCCCAACACACAGAAACAGTAAATAAACTTCCAGGCCTTATCTCGCTGTTTAGAATGCTGAAAAGCGAAAATAAAAATGACACTTATCTGTACCACTGGGAATGAAGGACGTCAAGAACTCTCGCTTACACTGCTTTGAGCCAGGAAATAACTCATTCACATGAATATTACTGAATCACAGAAACCATCACAGAAATCGTACCTTCTCACTAACATGCAGGAAATAGTAAATGTACTTACAAGCCTTATCTTGCAGTACAGAAGCCCAAACTCACAAAAGTTTCACAAAATCACTTTTCTAAGATGAACCCCCATACAAAGTCCTCTCAAATCCTTAAATGCGGTGCTACCGACTTCCTGTTTCGTTTTGTTTTTTATGTAGTTACACAATCCCAACCCCTACCAAGAACATATTAAAATGATGCTAACTTCTGGCCACAAACCTCCAGAGATGGGAAATGACAGTACTTATGCATACCATCATTGTTGCTGTTGTGTGATGTCAG
The DNA here is from genome assembly GCF_024166365.1 of Elephas maximus indicus. Taxonomy (NCBI): domain Eukaryota; kingdom Metazoa; phylum Chordata; class Mammalia; order Proboscidea; family Elephantidae; genus Elephas; species Elephas maximus. Next base: position 51,414,771 of record NC_064833.1, on the reverse strand, counting down.
TGGATTCTGACTCATAGCGACCCTATAGGACAGAGTAGAACTACCCTATAGGACAGAGTAGAACTGCCCCATAGGGTTTCCGAAGAGCAACTGTTGGATTCAAACTGCCGGCTTTTTGATTAACAGCCTGAGCTCTTAACCACTTTGCCACCGGGACTCCATATGTACAGGTAGTTACTTAAAATGCAAAATATTTTTTATATTTCATGAATCTTACTTTTTAATTGCTCGATATTTACTGAGAATCAGGTGCTAATTTCTGGTACATAAAATAACACATCTGTTTCAAAGAAATGAAGTTGAGACAAGAATTTTTGCTTTGTCCTAGTCCTTCTCTTCTGAATATATATATATATGTATGTGTGTAGATATATATCCATATGTATATACTTATATGTATATACACATATATGTATCTAATTTTGGCCACAGTCCTATCCTAGTCCTTCTCTTCTGAATATATATATATATATATATGTATATGGTTTGTAGATATATATCCATAATATATACTTATATGTATATTTATATATGTATATACACATATATGTATCTAATTTTGGCCACAGTCTTATGACTAGAATATTTTAAATTCAACTCTTTTTGTTCTCATTACGTTTTTAGTCTAATATTGAAAAAAATAATAAGGACCAATTTTAGGTTAGATAAATACATATTTTTATCTGACATTATGACAAAGTTCTGCAAACTCAGCATCATAAGGCTATCAGAAAAAGAGATGTGAGAAGTAATTGTGTTCATCCAAACTCACTCTTTCCACGCACAAATCCACTTTCCCTGAGGTGACAGTTCTTACTGAATAAAATAAACTTTTGTGTTTTTCAATAATTTTAGCTTCTAGGTCACTGCGTCTATTTATTCTGCTTCTTAGTAACAACTTTATTGTGAAGACAACTTTCTACCCATTTTAGATAAATGCTTCTCAACCTAGGTGCCACGACACATTGGTGACCCATTGTCAATAATGAAGTATTGCGCTTTTCTCCTAATAAGAGTTTAAGTACTGAAATTTGCACATGAGCCCCTTAAAAAATTAGCCATAGCAATTGCAAGGCTATCCCTTTAATATTTTTACTGTCACTCATTTAATATCTATCTAGCTATCTATTTTCTCTTCCCCATAGGAAAGAAAGCACAGAGTATAGCCAGTAGACCAGGAATCATAAAAATAACCCTAATATATGCAAGAGAATGTTTTGGGCACATGACTTCACACATCAAATACTGCAGTAGATAACTATAACCACTGCACTATACCAGTGCTTCTGAACCAGGAGTAAGTTTGCCTCCCAAGGGATGTGTGGCAATGTCTGGAGGCATTTTTGATTGTCATAATGCTACTGGAATACATCTAGTGAGAAGAAGCCAGGGGTGCTGCTAACAAACTACAGTGCACAGCATAGCCCTCACAACGAAGAGTTATGTGACCCAAGATATCAATACTGCTGAGAAACCCTGCTCTAACTACCTCTCCATATACCGTCTGGTTCATTTCACTCTGTGTTTTTCTCTGACAGAGTCACCCCAGGAACGTTTGGGCATCACCCTTAGCTTCTGGTATATAAGGCTTCATGGTTGGTAGGCTAGGAGTTGGGCAGTTGGTAAAGCTGCAGTAGAGGCAGAGTATCAGACAACAATATTTTGTTTGTTAAGGAAAAAATATTCTCCAAACTTGTCTCTATCCATATTTAAAAGTAAGGCTCTATCTATACCTTCAGATGTTTGGCTTTGTTTATGTATGTCTAAAAAGACTGGTAACAGTGGCTTTTATAGAGAGTGGAAATGAAATAGGGGAGTCATATAAGATTTTACATTTTACTTTTCTGTATATCTGAATAGTTAATGACACAGACATATAACATTTTTGTAATAAAAAATAAACATGCTATACAACCATTGTTTAAAAGTTGACATTTCTTAATCAGAACTTAGAAAGTAACACCTGTAATGTTGAGATATATGATTTTTATTAAAATAAAATGCTGCATTATTTCAAAGTAAAACTGTATGGAAACAATACTGTTTATTCAGCAAGCAAATGTGCATTGAGTGCTCATCATGTGTTCATTTATTCACCCAAAGGTATGGAACTGATGGCTATAGTTCCTGACTTCCAGTTGTTTACAGTCTAGCACAGGAGACCGACAAGAAAAGCAGCAAGGAAATTATCTTACTATAATTATTATCTGAACACTGAGAGGAGAACCTGGCTCAACCTGAAAGTACCACAGGAAACTTCTTGAAAGGAGCATCTTAATCTGAGTCTTAAAGAATAAAACAGTAATTAATTAGGTAGAATCAGTAGGAAATAAGACCTGAAGATAAAGCATGTGGTTAGCAGGTACCAAGGAGTGGAGACCTCCTTCCCCTTCCTCCTCCTTATGCTCTGCCTTGTTTTAAAAGTGAAGAGAGACTTGAGTAGTTTACATACCAATCAGCTAATAAAGGGAGAATAACAATACAAAAAGGGCAGTGGTGGTTCAAGGGTAGAATTCTCCCCTTCCATGAGGGAGACCAGGATTCCTAGTCAATGCACCATGTGCACAGCTACCTGGAGTCTGTCATTGGAGGCTTTCTGTTGCTATTACGCTGACTAGGGAGATGTCAGCGGAGCTTTCAGACTAAGATAGACTAGGAAGAAAGGCCTGGTGATCTAAGTCCAAAAATCAGCCAATGAAAGCCCAATAGATCACAAGGGTCTGATCCACAACTAATCATGAGGATGGCACAGGACAAGGCAGCATTTCATTCCATTGTCACAATGACTTGGGGGTGACTCGATGGCAGCTAACAACAACAACACAAAAGGGGGAGAAGGAACACACTGTAAAGAGATGTCTACCGAGAGGAGAGGTGGGAGAGGTTAGGAAATAGTGGAGGCAAAAAAAACACGGGGAGGTGAATTAGCCTTGGATAGAAGGAGGGCCAACACTCCACTAAGATTAAAAAAAAAAGATTAGCGGGTAGATAAAGAGGGGTTTGGATGCACATATATTCAGTAGAATGGCTTGGGGTCAGGGAATAGAAAAAGTTCCTGCCTGATGCTATTTTATTTTTTCTGAAACTGTACTGAGTGAGCTAGATGCTGTGGGACTTACGAAACTGCGTAAGATAAAGTTCCTGTCTTCGTGTAATCTAATAGGAGACAGAAGATGTATATTCCAATAACTATTATAAAAGATAATAAGTGGTAAATGTAATAAGAGAATTAAAATTAAAGTGTGAGGGAGTCCAAGATGGGGATATTATTTCGGGGAAGGATGATATTGCTGATTACTTTATAATTGCCAGATAATAAAGGTGATTGCACATTGGCAATAATTAAGGACTTGAACTAAACATTTGATGACTGGATAAATGAGTCAATCCAAATTAATTGCCACAGTGAAAAATAAAGATGGGCCTCCAACATTTCTTCTAAAACAAAGGGTAACTTTTGCTTTTCAATTATTTATGATAATGGAATGGGCTAAGTTATCTACTAAAAATAGTGTCTTTTGTCTTTCCCTCCCGCTCCACTTCCTCTCTCCTTCTCCTCTTCCTCTCTCTCATCTCTGGAAATCCGTTCAAGTCTTTTTTGATTCCCTGGGCTGATCCTTCTCTGGTGAAAAGCTCCAGTTCTCTCACCAGAAGAAGCCTAACAAGAAAGTTTGGGGGACTGAAAGGAAAATGAAGAAGAGATAATAAAAAGTGATGAGTAGAGAAGAGAAAAAAAGGTGTTACAGTGGAGTTAAGAAGTGGGCAGAGGCAGAATAAACCATACCCTGAATCTCCCAGGAGACCAGGGAAAAATGATACAGAAGATTATTATGAAGCATAAGAACCTGGAAGTAATCCTTTTATTAATTAAAAAAGATAATATATTAGAACACTCAATTGTTTTTTCTTTTCCAGATGATGATGGAGAAATTGGAGAAGGCTCAAAGAAGAACAGTCAACAGATATTTATTAAGGATCTAAAGTGTGCCAGGCACTAGGGTCAGCCATAAGCCATGTGCAAATGAAAGAATAAAACCAAGGACAATTGAGATGAATGGGTACTCACAGCTTAGGACCTTTCCCCTAGCTCAGCGATTCTCAACCAGGAGCTATGTTGCTCTCTAGGGGACATTTAGTAATGTCTGGAGATATTTTGGTAGCTAGAGAGGGCGTGCTAGTAGTGACGCTGCTACACATCCTTTAATGCACAGGACAGCACCCCCCCACCAACCCCACCATGACAAAGAATTATCTAGCCCAAAAGTCAAAAATGCCATGGCTGAGAAACCCTGCTTAGCTGTTCCCTTTGCATGGACAGCTCTTCCTCCTTCTTTCTTCTTGTGTGCTATGGAGTTGCTTTCTACTCATAGTGACCCTATAGGACAGAGTAGAACTGCCCCATAGGGTTTCTTGGGCTGAAATCTTTACAGGAGCAGATCATCAGGTCTTTTCTCCCTCAGAGCAGCTGGTTGGTTTGAACCCTCAAACTTTAGGTTAGCAGCTAAGCACGTAACCATTGTACCACCAGGGTTCCTTCCTTCCATCTTACATATCCTTTAAGTCCATATCTACTTTGTCCTATAGGGTCACTATGAGTCAGAATTGACTCAAGGCCAATGGGTTCTTAGTTGTTTTGTTAAAGAGGCCTGGCCTGACTACCTTCTATTTAAAATTCCTACCCCCTCCCTGTACTTCCCCATCCTTTTCCACAATTTAGTTTTAGTATAGCACTTCCCACTTTCTGCTATACTGTACCATTTTCTCATTATTTTATTGTTTGCCTCTCTTCACTAAAATATAAGTTCCTTGAGGGTGGAATGTTTTTGTTAGGTTGATTGGTTGTTTCTGTTTGTTCATCGCTGCAGGTATCTCTTGTTGTTGTTATTAGGTACTGTTGATTCGGTTCTGGCTCATAGCAACCCTACGTACAACAGAACAAAACAACACTGGGTCCTGCGCCATCCTCATGATCATTGCTATGCAGATAGCCTCAGTTCTCAACAAATATTTGATATTTGGGGGGGCAAAGGAATGGGTTCTGGATTAAGAACACCCTCTGAAGGTTAGTGATGGGGTTCTCCAAAAGGCTAGTGAAAATTCATAGTGTAGAGGTTGGAAGAAAGCAGAGTTTTTCCAGAACTAGTGCCAACTTTGGACAAGGGAGTCTGATTAGGAGCTGGAGTAGGCAGGATCTAACCTGTTGGGTGTGTGGTAGGGTTATATCTCAAAGTATTTTCTGGTTCTATGAAATGTTTCTCTCCCCTTTTATTCTCTCACTGGTGTGGAGAAGACCCTTCCCCCTCTCCAGCTTTTACTCAAGTACTAACAAACATTAAAAGAAATGACTCACCTAAATTCAGGACAAAAATTCTCTTCTTGGAGATGTTTTTACAGGGTCTTTTTAAATATTTCTAGCTATTAGATAAGATTAGCCTAAGGGAAGAGAGATGGTGAAATGAAAATGAATGGAAGGAAGAGGAATTCCTGGGGAGGAAGTTGAGAAGATAAAGCCACAGAGACCTGGAGCATGTGAAAGGGTCTCAGGAGATAAAGAAGTCTTTGAGCATAGACTTCCCCACCCCCAACCTAACCATCACTTAGGAACAACTCCCGTTTAATAGTTTGGACCACTACAGGACCCCTAAGCAGAAGGTGGGGAACTCGAGGTTTGGGGAGGAATGAGGCCTGAAGGGAGAAACTGCGTACCTTGTGTACCCCCTGAACCCATTAGTCTACATCCTGGCAGGAAACAGATAGCCCACTCAGACAGGGTAGATGAAGATAGAGATTATTTAAAAGGTGTGGGAAAGGCTAAGGGAATGGGAAGGTATGTTTGTCAGGGTTCAATCAAGGAAGTAGAATTACAAAAAGAATCATGGAATAAGGAATTTGTTATAGGAATAAGATCTTACACGATTGTGAGAGAAGCTGGAGAGTCAGGGTCCAAAATGAGGGATTTGGGGGGTCAGAGAAAAGTCACTATCCAGTCCTCCTGGACCCAGGCATACTCAGTTGCTGTAGTGGACTACAAACAGAACTGAGGCAAAGCCTAGAGACAGCTGTTTCCTCTGTCTGGTGGTGAGCCTGGGGTTGCTGGTTATCAGGGAGCTATCAAACAAGGAGAGCAAGGACTGGATGGAACTCTCTGGTGTCTCCGAATCTCTCTCTCACCACCTCATATCAAAATGACCTTTGAAGAGAAATAGAGACTGTTTCACTTCTGCCTCCCATGTCTCTCACAAATTACTCTTTGGCCAATGTTAAGCTGAAACCACACAGGAAGGGAATGGGGGGGGGGCACGACATAGGACAAACCACCACGGACTGAAAATTTATATGATCTCATAGAGAGAGGAGCTGTAGGAGGTTTCCCAACAGGAGCTGTAGCCTTTGTAGAAGAAACCGGCCAAAGTGCATCACAGCAAGGAGACAGCAGGGGGTACTAGTAAATCAACCTCACCCACTTTCCACTCTTAGTCTCCTGCCTCTGCTTCCCATTGGGTGAACCCAGCTGAAAGCCAGTGAGCAATGGAGCCCCAGTGATAAGAGGACACAAAAATCAGACTCCTGGAGCACAGAGCTGGGTGGAAGGTGGAGACTGGAACTGGAAGGGCAAATGGAAAATATCCTGCAGGGACCAACCCCATTGCCCATCAGCAATTAGTTGTCCAAATAGAAAAAAGGTGTGTCCACGATACAGGAAACACAAAATCTCAGCAGGTACTTCATTGTTGTGGGATAATGTCAGTTCATTAGTACTCAATATCTCTGCTTTAAGCCTAAGACATCTGCCACCACCAGTGCTCATCTTACAAGGCATTGGTGAAAGGGGTAGAAAAAAATAATACATGAAAAATAAAATTGCTGCAACCCCTACTTATGAAGCTGGTCACAAGGTCAAAGGGGATAAGCATTACCTCCTTCTTTCTCCACCTATTCCATGTTCCCCTAACCCTTAGCTGGGTAGAGTTCTTTATCAGACAATTTATGCATAGTCTAAATCCATGGTGGCCTGTCTTTTGGGGTTGCCATGATTTTTTATTGACCAGGACTACTGGCATAGAGGATACTAAGAGGAACCCCACTGAGTACCCTGGGTTTTAGACAGAGTTACTCTTCCTGCTCTCATTGTACAACAGCAACCCAACTACCCCTTGGCAATCAGGATTAATCACCCAGGCCATTATAGTGATTACCTTCTCTGCCTGTTGGTTCAGTGACATAAAAAGCCCAAAATGGGCCTATGAGAAACTCAGCTTCTAACTTAAAGGAATCATAACTGAGTTTCTTGGTGGGTGTACTTCTTCCTTGAGCAATAAGACATCCATGTATCAAGCTCAGGGTTACTGAGATAGGAAGCAACAATTCTCTCATTAGTTTATCTGGTGTCATAGTGAGAGAAGCCACTTCCACCTCCACCCCTGTGGTTTCTAGACCTGTGAATTCTGGCCACAGGAAAATGAGTACCATATATTGGCTTCTGGTTTAAAGAATATAATAAATTCTGTAGGACAACACTTCAACCTTGCAAAGGATTGATTCTCACTGGCTCTGTGACTGAGTTTGCAGCAAGCATCCCACCATTCTAGTAGACCAGCTGCTTCCAATGGATGGAGCAGTGCTGGAGAAATAATGCCAGGGATTGACTTAGTTCTGGTCCCTCCAGGCAAATAGGTTATCAGTATGCTCCTTAAATACACCAGCAAACCAATTTCAGAATTCCATTTTGAGGACCTGTTTCCTGGGACCATCCCTAGTACCAATTACTACTGTATTTCACCTTGCAGCAGGAAACATAAGGTACACACAAAATGGGTACTTTCAGTGAGTTTAAGGCTGGGATTATTTACCCAGGGGTGGGAAGGATTGAAAAACAAACAAACAAACAAAAAAGAGAAAGAAATGGTGAAGTACTCTGGGGTTACCAAAATCAGAAGGTCATTTTCACTCTTGGACCTAAAGGGCAGGGGGTGGAGTAGTTACTGGAATCTCAAAATACTAGTAGCTGGAGTAGAAAACCAGTTGCCACTGAGTTGAACCTGACTCTGGGACACCCTATGTGTGTCAGAGTGGAACTATGCTCCATAGGGTTTTCGATGGCTGGTTTTTCGGAAGTAGATTATCAGGCCTTTCTTCTGAGGCATAATTTGAGTAGATTTGAACCACTACCTTTCGGTAAGTAATCGAACACTTAACCCCTTGAGTCACCCAGGGACGCCTTCCGCAGTATGGTAAGCACCTAACAAACATTTGCTGAATGAATGTGTTATTGGGAAATCAAATGAGAGCATATAAAGCACTTAGTCAAGGCATAGAACAATATAAGGGCTCACTAAGTGGCAGATATGAATGCTTTATTTCTATCCTAATAGCTGCTTGCTATTCTGGACACTTCCTTGCTTAACTATAAGAATAATTCCACAGAGGTTTTTAATTAAATTTTTTTGCACCACCAGGGACTCTAGCTGGAGTAAAGGGCTGCTCAATAGAAGCTGTACATTCAGTAGAGAAAAGCTGCCTTTGCCACCTATGGCCTGCCTGAAAAAGAGGAGCAGAATAAATACCCCAACCTCTCTGTACCAATGGGAATAAATGTCTTCCATGGTGAAAATCTCACAGGGACAAAGTGACATCTTTGCTTTATAACACTTTTAAGAGGTCTTTTGCACCAAATTTGCTCAATGCAATACTTCGTTTGATTTCTTAACTGTTATTTCCATGGGCATTGATTGTTGATCCAAGAAGAATGAAATCTTTGATAACTTCAATTATTTTGCCATTTATCATGATGCTGTTTACTGGTCCAGTTGTAAGAGTTTTTTTTTTTTAATTGATTTCTGTATGATTTACAGGACCTTAAAGGAAACCATGTCAGTGGAACACAGAGAAGAAGGGAAAACATGGTACTGAATGAAGCTCATGGAGAGAGACACAGATCATTGTAGGGGTTTTTGATTAGTGCTACAAAAAAAAAAAAAAAAAAAGGCAGACCCTGAAAGATTTTAAGCTTGAGCAGGGTGAGGGAACATAATTGGATTTCGCTAAACTGGGACCAGATATAATTCTAGCAATCAGGAGATGTTTAGACTAGAGAGAAGCAAAGCTGATGGATCTTAGGGGCTGAGGAGACAATACGACAAGTCTTGATGGAGGATTTTAATAGATGCAAAGGGAGAGGATGACCAGGTGTTTTGACTTGAGCACAAGATGCAGAGTGGGGCCATCTACTGAGGGAGCACTCTGGGAATATGCTGGCTGCAAACCAGTCTTTATATTGAATTTTGCTTGGGTTAATATTTGACTGTTCTAATTTTTTTATTAGTGTTATTTAATATAGATGCAAATCTCAATACTTTTAATAGAGAAAAACTCTCAGAAACTAGTTTATAAAATCAATAAGACATTAAGAGATAAATGGACACAGAACATAAAAGGAGTTCTTCAAAGAATAAATACAAATGGTTAACAAACATTTAAACATACGGGTTTTTTTTTTTTTTTTCAATCTAGTCATCAAATAAATGTGATGTGAAACTGTTCACTACAGAATAGTAAGAAAGCACACGTAAGCCTGTGCTCACCTTGTTTACCTGGATACTCCATCCTTTTCAGGTATTGTAAATTTGAAAAGAGACTTTGATTCTGTAGTAAGGTGCTGTGGGGTTGGAAGAGAGACAGACACCAGCCTTACCTAGAAGCAGAATCTTTGATGTGGTGTAAAACTATGAAATCGTTCACTACAGATGATCTGGTAAGCAAGGTAAGCATCATGGCTTACCTTGCCTATTGGATAATCCATCCCTAGGCGCAAGTGCTTCTCATTCTCTCCAGTAGGCAGTTTTGATAACAGAGATTGATGACAGTATCATCCAAACAGAAACAGAGCCATAGGTCAGGTACCAGGAATACAACATTGTTACCTCTAATTCCTGTTACTAAGACTGCAATACGTCCAGGGAATAATGGCACATCTTCTCACATAAACATCGGGATTATGTGCTCCTTCCTCAAAGACGCATATTAATGAATGACTGTGGAGTTTTGAAATAAAACTCTCAGAAGGCAATATCAAGGGAACATCTATAAAATGTGTAAAAGTTATCATTAAAGAAAAAAGTACATTAAGTATTATATTCTATTCTGAACACTCTCAGTCCACACTCCAAGCCTTTCTAGCAGAATCAGAGCTCTTTCCTCTCAACTTGGTTTTAGATGACTTTCTTAATGGCGTTCAAGTTCCCCTACCAATGATTCTTCAGAAACAGAGATGAAAATATAATTTTGGATGATGCCATCTAACATATTAATTTAGCTGCATTGTTATCTTTCACTAATTTACATGGCTATGAATTTCATTGCATTTGGTTAGTGCTGCATATTAAATTCCCATCATATCCATTTGAGTAAAGTGAGGTAACACACGTGAAGGAGCTCAGAAAAAGAGCTCTATACAAATTTATAAGGTGTGGTGGTAGTAGTTATTTTTTCCATTAGGGGGATGAGAAAAATTTGGAGAGTTTATCAGGTAACTTTTAAGGACTCCTGAGTAGAGTTAAGAACATGATGAAAATTCACAATTTCTTGGTTGGTAAGATACAGTGAGAGCCCTAGTGGCACAGTGGTTAAGCACCTGGGTGCTAACCAGGATGTTGGCAGTTCAAACCCACCAGCCACTCCACAGGAAAAAGATGTGGCAGTCTGCTTCCAAAAAGATTTACAGCCTTGGAAACCCTATGGGGCAGTTCTACTCTGTCCTACAGGATCACTATGAGTCAGAATTGACTCAATGGCAATGAGTAAGATGCAGTGGGAAAGACTGGACTTTGGAGACAGACAGGCTTTGGTTCAAATACAGGGCGCACCATTTCATCTTGTGAGGCTTTGAGCCTGAATCAGTGTGTTTATCATAAAAATGATATTAATGAAATCTACTGTTGACCCTTATAGGATTAAATAAAATGTGTAAAAGTGCACAGCAGTTTGCACAACTTCATGAGTATACCAAAACACCACTGAATTAACTGTACAGTTAAGAATGGTGAATTTTATGATATGTGAATTGTGTCTCCAAAAGAAATAAAGTACATAGCATAGTGCCTGGCCTAGAGTGTTGTTCAACAAAACTTTTTTTTCCTTTGTTTCACTTTTGTTGTATAGTCCAGTAATCAGAGAAGGGTAACTATGATGTACAAACAGAAGAGTAGTGTAAAATGGAATTTTATGCATTTTGCAGGAAAGTGGTGGGAGCTTTCAGTTGAGTTTAACTATGAAGAGTATGCATTAGACTGGCCTCTGGTAAAAATGTAAGAGTGAACACACAGCTATCTCCATTTCTCCCTCAAATAACACTAATATGGCAATAAAGGAATAAAAAAGATATAAATCCACAAAGACAAAGAGAGCACAAGAAATAACAAACAAGAAATATCTTTCTTTTGAAAGACAGAAAACTGAAATTTTAGCAGCTGCAAGAAAGGATGCCTGGCTTTTGAAGTGCCAGGTAAATTTAGAAGACATTGGGGGAGGAGGGTGGGACTGAATATTAGGAGAACTGATGGGAAATCTGTTTCAAAACATTGGAACCAAAGGTCCTATTCCTCACCCTGTGCATCAAGACAATAAATTCCTCACCTACCCTCACAAGAAAGAGGAAGTTTGTTTTCTAGAGACATTAAATGGCAGAGACTCCAGACTTAATGACTCAAGGCAGAGCAGAGGTAAGGAATGAAAATCTAGGCTGAAACAGGGAGATTAAGGAGACATACAGTAACTACAGAGAGAGAGCTCCAAGCCCCTTTCCCTTTTTTGGTTTCCAGGAAGCTGGAACCCAAGTTTATACCTCTCTGCTCCTCACTGCACCAGGCAGAATATAGGAGAATTCCACTGGAGACACTAATCAACCCAAGGTAAGAGGCATGTAGATATAGCCATATGCCACTCAGTCACCCTCATGGAAAGCCTACACACATCCTCTAAGGACATGTCTCCTTTTTAAAGCCTCACTCTGAAATACAAAAGGGTAGCCAAGGATGTTTGAGGAATTCCTGTAACATGAAAGACAAGACCAAACCAAAAGCCCATGGCAATTAGTGAGGACAGGCTAAGCTATGCTGCAGGACAGAGAACCTCAAAATTTCAGCGGTAAAAAAACAATAGTGGTTTGTTTCTCACTCATGCTAAGTGCTCACCATGGGTGGGTGGGAGGACTCTGCTCATCGTTGTCCCTCAGCCACCTAGGCTCACAGTGCAGCCACCCTCTCAAATCTTGCCAATCACCATTCTAGCCAACTGAAGGATCACAACTCCGGGGGTTCCTTGAATGCGCAGTTAAATTCTCTGGCCTGAAGGTGACATGTGTCCCTCTGCTCACTAACTGGTCTGAAGTAGTCACATGGAACCACTCAAGAGAACAATATTATGGTGCGCTTAGAAATCAGAAGTGTGGAAATATTACTGAATAACACCAGGGACGGTGACAAAGAGGAAACAAATAATTCATGGAGCAGAAACAAAACTGTGCAACCTAACATACAGAAGCAGTATTAACATTAAGGCAGACAAACAGTAGCACAAGAAATGAAATAAATCATAGTATGTTATATGCACAAGAAATGAAATAAATCATCGTATGTTACATGGCTCATATATGAACATTCCATTCACTCTTTCAACAAAACCCTGGTGGCACAGTGGTTAAGAGCTCTGCTGCTAAACAAAAGGTCGGCAGTTCAAATCCACCTGCCACTCCTTGGGAACCCTATGGGGCAGTTCTACTCTGTCCTATAGGGTCACTGTGAGTCAGAATTTACTCGAAGGCAATGTTTTTGTTTTTTTTTTTAAAATATACTAGGCTATGAATCGGAATCAACTTGATGGCGTTGGGTTTAGGTAGTGTTTTAGGTGCTGAGAATAGAGCAGTGAATAAAACAGACAGCATTGTTGCCCTCATGGGGCTTATTAGATTGTGTAAATAAGAACAATAAATATCAAGTAATCACATATCAGAGAAAAATAAAGCAAGGTAAGGAAGAAGAGGTGTACTAAGGGAAAGGAAGTGTATCTTATACAAGGTGTAACATTTGCACTGAGACTTGCCGGAAGTGAAGGATTGAGGCATAAGATATTTGAAGGAAGAGTGTTCCAGAAAAGGAAATAAGTATAAAGGACTTGAGGTGGAAGTACATTTGGCATTTTTGAGAAACAGCATGGCAGCCAGCCTGACCGAAGGATAGTAGTGAGAGTGACAGAAAATGCTGTGGGACTCAAGCTAGGGTGCGTGCAGACAGGGCTTTGTCTGGGCCCTTACTGGCCATTACAAGGGCCTTGGCTTCTACTTTGAATGGATGGAAAGTCATTGGAGGGATTTGAGCAGAGGACTGTCAGGATCTGATCTAAGTGTTATAAGGGGAAATTTTAACAAAGGTGGGCAAGGGCAGAAGCAGGAGACCAGTTCAGTGCAAAAATTGCAAAACTTTGTCAAGATGTGAAGGTGTCTTGGGCCAGAGATGTAACCATAAGAGTGATGAGAAGTAGATAGAATTTTTGGGTATATTTGAAATGGACAGCATTATTATGACTATAAAAAAAAAAAAAAAAACCCAGTGCCATCAAGTCGATTCCGACTCATTGCAACCCTATAGGACAGAGTAGAACTGCCCCATAGAGTTTCCAAGGAGCGCCTGGTGGATTCGAACTGCCGACCCTTTGGTTAGCAGCCACTATGCCACCAGGGTTTCCATTATGACTATAACCACTGCCGTCGAGTCGATTCCGACTCATAGCGACCCTATAGGACAGGGTAGAACTGCCTGATAGAGTTATTATGACTATAGAACAATACAATTCATAAGATAATGTAAACACTGAATGTTGACTTAAACCAAAGTAGCAATACAAAATATATTGGAGAGATGAGAATGATTTCTGTATGTGTATGAGTGTGTGTGTGTGTTTGTTGGGAGTATGTATAAAACCCCCAAACCAAACCCATTACCGTCAAGTCAATTCTGACTCTTTGCGACCTATAGGACAGAGCAGAACTGCCAAGCAGTAGCATGTGGATTCGAACTGTCCTCCTTTTTGTTAGCAACCGAACATTTAACCACTGTACCACTAGAGCACCTGGGAGTATGCATACAATAGATAAACCCTCATATGCCAAAACCAGAAGTAATATCTAAAATTGAATAGGTAATAGGTAATATCTAAAATTGAAAATTCAAGAAATAGCAGTTTAAGCACATTATTTGGAGACACTCAGATAAAGCCAGAGAAAAACAACTAAAAGCGTTAAAAGAATTTACCTTTGGGAGATGGGGCTGGGGAAGGATAGGGAAAAGGGGGAGGCAGAAAACAGTTGTTTTCATAATGAACCTTATAGTATTATTTGACATGTAAGGATATGTATATATGTTACTTTGAAACTTGTAGAAATAAATGTTTTAAAATATGTTTAAATGTTTTAAGAAAATACTTAACACCTGCCATGAATCAACTCAACGGCAGTGGGTTTTTGCCATGTAAAGAACAGAAAGTTGTACAAATGGGAAACTTTGTTCTCAAGGTATTTATGCTCAATTAAATATATGTTATACCCATTCATAATATGGATGATTACAGTCAAAACTGATTTCAATAGAAAAGAGAATCAGGTAAGGCAGGGAGTGAGGAATGCAGCGTGACTCAGGGCTATATCTGACCACTACGGAAGGAAAGCTGGCTGGAGAAGCATCTAGTCTGGAATGAGGTCTGTTAGCTCTGACGTAATTGTGCCTTCATCTTGTGTTTGTTCTGAGTGTTCTCTTTCTTGGCTTTTTGGGAAAGATTTTTATGGTACCGGGCTGAGTTTTGAATCCATGTTCCCATTAACCGATGTTTTTTCTTTTAAAAGTGATGAAATAGTGCTCCCCTGAGTTGAAATGTTCTGGTCCAGCTGTCTATATGGATCAAATAAATTAGGAAATAACCAAGATGTTTTTCATTTTGTACTAAGTGAACACAAACTTAATAAAGACTTGTGAGAAGGGAAGCAAGGAGGGTTAAAAACAAAACAAAACAAAAAATCAAAGCCTTTTAGAATGGAGACAACTTCAGATGTACATAACTGAATAAACACATGCATTTGATGTAAGCGGTTTAAAGGTTTTTCCCTTCTTTTACCAAGTGTTGTTGACCTGGGACCATGAACTGAAACTTACAGCTCTGTGACTGTGGACTTCGAAGTTAACCAAAAGAACAAAAAGGTAACACGCAAGGTGGAAAATTCAGAGCCAAAATTAGGTGGCTCAGTAGTTACAAGCTATGGCTACTAACCAAAAGGTTGGCAGCTCAAATCTACCAGCAGCTCCTTGGAAACCCTATGGGAAAGTTCTACTTTGTCTTATAAGGTCATTATGAATCAGAATCAACTTGACAGCGACAGGTTTGGTCCCCATAAATTCCTCATGTAGTTGATTTCCACTGTTAACAGAAAAAGTTGAAAAGTAAGAATTGAGATGGTTTGCCTTTTACCTAGCTGAACTTCCGCTTTTT
Organism: Elephas maximus indicus; assembly: GCF_024166365.1. Lineage (NCBI taxonomy): Eukaryota > Metazoa > Chordata > Mammalia > Proboscidea > Elephantidae > Elephas > Elephas maximus. The sequence continues at coordinate 51,399,240 of NC_064833.1, read as the reverse complement.
AATATACTTTAAATTTGAATATCATACTTAAGGCAAACAGTACCTTACATATAAAGGTATATATGCAATAAGTATTGACTGACCAAACCAGTGTTCAGTTTTATGTTAAAAGCTTTTTAGAGAAAATAAACACATGTGGATGAAAACTCTAGTGCCTTCCTATATTGGCTAATATGACATAAATTTCCCTACGCAATCCCACAAATCCACTTATGCTGTAGCTCTTTATTTTGCCCTGTAGCTTTTTCATTTTAAAAGCCCTGAGATGTTACTAACTGCAGAACACAGAGCTTTATTGTCCTGATTCCTAATACACTGATGAGAGACTCCTCACTCTCTCCTCTCAGCACCACTCTGCCCAGGTACCCACCTTGGCCAGCTCCACACACAGAGCGCCACAAACCGCTTCTTTGGTCTTTGATGTGTGATAGACTCTGACCCAGATATACGGGACCCTTCAAACTTCCTCACCATGAAAACCTAACAGCTGTTACTGAGCAGAATCTAAAGTGGGAGTGACCTACCTTGTGCTTCTCTAATGCAAAAACCATCTCTGAAACAGAAGGATTTCTTGGCCTATGTAATAATTTTTTCCCATCTCCTTGTTGTGTCTTTTTTTTTTTTTTTTTTTAGGAGTATAATATTCATGTCTTTTTGTTACTTCTAGAAAACATTTATTTTTCAAGTTGTTTCGAGCTGCCGTTGAGTCAGCCCCCAACTCATGCCGACACCATGCACCACGGAACGGAGTGAAACACTGCGTAGTCCTGTGCCGTCCCTGTGACCAGTTGCACACCCGACTGTTGTGATCCATAGGTTTTTATTGGGTGATATTTGGAAGTAGCTCACCAGGGCTTTCTTCCTAGTCTGTCTTAGTCTGAAACCTCCACTGAAACCTGTTCGGAAACATAGCAACAAGCAACCCGCACTAACAGACTGGTGGTGGCTATGCATGATGGGCAGCCAGATTGCTATAGATTAGATCTTAATTCTCTGAAAGTGGAGAATATCAGAAAGATGTTTACCTGTGTTTTATTGACTATGCAAAGGTATTTGACTGTGTGGATCATAACAAAGTGGATAACATTTCAAAGAATGGGAACTCCAGAACACTTAATTGTGTCCATAAGGAACCTGTACATAGATCAAGAGACAGTCATTCGAACAGATCAAAGAGATGCTGCATGGTTTAAAGGCAGGAAAGGTGTGTGTCAGGGTTGTATCCTTTCACCATACCTATTCAATCTGTATGCTGAGCAAATAATCCAAGAAGTTGGACTGTATGAAGAAGAACGGGGACTCAGGATCGGAGGAAGACTCTTTAATAACCTGTGATATGCAGATGACACAGCCTTGCTTGCTAAAAGAATGAAAAAATCTGTCTTGGAAGAAGTGCAACCAGAATGCTACTTAGAAGCAAGGATGGCAAGACTACATCTCACATACTTTGGACATGTTATCAAAGGGATCAGTCCCTGGAGAAGGGCATTATGCTTGGAAAAATAGAGGATCAGCAAAAAAAGAGGAAGACCCTCAACGAGATGAATTGACACAGTGGCTGCAACAATAGGCTCAAGCATAACAACGATTGGGAGGTTGGTGCAGGACCAGGCAGGGTTTTATTCTGTTGTACAGAGGGTCGCTATGGAGCAAGCTACGGTGCCCAACAACAACAACAACAAGATAGGTTAAATGCTGTGCGTGATTTATATAAAAATGAATTTACCTTGTGATAAATTGTTACCACAATTCTCCCAATGAAACACCTCCATGTGTCCATGCCCTGGTGTAACACCCTTCTACACTGGCTCTGCACTTAGCCGTGTCACTTGCTTTGGCCAATAAGATATTGGTCAAATGTGATACAAACAGAGGACTTGAGTCCAATTCCTGATTGACCATGGACCAACTGAGACCCTGCAGAAACCATTTAATGTTTATGAGTCCCAGCTTTCTCGTTCTGAAATAGGTTTGACATCAAAACTTGCAATCCCTGTCTAATGAATTCTCATAAGTATTGATTGACATGTTACATAGGTTACTTATTAACATCTATTCCTAGAAATATATATATATATATATTTTAATATAAACTCATGACCTTAGGCATTATATACCATAACACTAAGATGGAAACATAGGTATTTTTTAAAGCACTATTTATTTAAACACACAGTTGTTACCTGTTCATAAAAAGTCCCTCTTTACGTAAAACAGGATATGTGTTCTGATTTAATCAAGCTCCTCCCTAAACATGTTATCATCCAGAATCCATATTACCTGTAAGCTAGTGATATTCCCCTTTCCTTCACCCTAATATGAGTTGATTTTGTTAATTCTTACTGAAAAAAGCTAACTTGGAAGCATAATGATCTCAATGAGAAGAACCAAATTCAACTTATCAGCTGGGCAAATGAGAATTTCCCAAGTAATGTTTAGGAAGCATTACTTGCACCTTTTGGTTAGCAGCCGAGATCTTAACCACTGTGCCACCAGGGCTCCTTTCTAGACTCCATCAGCAGAGACTAGCTCTGGAACAAAAGATCTGACATCCACAATAATACACAGATCCAATCTCTGTTTTAGAGCTACCAACTGAGTGAATAAAAGTCTTAGTTTGTTAATGTTGCTGTACCAGAAATATTACACATGGGTGGTTTTAAAGAACAGAAATTTATTTTCTCACAAATTAGTGGGCAAGAAGTCCAAATTCAGTATACTGGTTCTGGGGGTAGGCTCTCTCTATGGCATCTCCAGGAGATCGCTTCTGGTTTCCATACACTTGGCTTTCCTTGATGCCTTGGAGACCTTTACATGGTGGGTATCTTCCCCTCCATTTGTGTTTGCTTCTCTGTGCACAATCTGCTCTTTTTATTACCTCAAAAATTATTAGGTTTAAGGTCTCTGGGTGGGTCCTTTTAGTGCTCATCTGGTAACCAAAAGGTTACCAGTTTGAACCCCCTCAGCAGCACCACAGAAGAAACATGCCCAGCAATCTGCTTCCTATGGTAGAGTTCTATTCTGTAACACATGGGGTCTCCTAAATCATAAATCAACAATAAAAACAAAATCAGCAAGTGATTAGGTTTAAGATACACCCTACACTGATATAGTCTCATTAACATATCAAAGAAAGACCTGTTCCCAGATGGGATTACATCCAAAGGTATAGACAGAAGTCAGGACTCCAGTACACATTTTGGGCAACACAACTCAATCCATAACAGGTTCTTCACCTGGAAGTGGTTGCTATTGGCAAAGCACCAGAAAATGGGAATGGCTATTTACTTAGCTCACAGTGCTCCTCCTTTTCCAGAAGCTCCCCGCAAAACTCCAGGGACATGACCCCAGCAGTCATGTTAGTACCATGTTACCCTGTCTCCCCGGAAATGATAGTTTGGTTCAAGGCTGGGTACCTAATAACCCTGAACAAGTCAGATTCATACTTGTAAGAATTGTTCTACACATGTGACTGGACCTTGGGCATGCAATCACAAGAATTATGGAATGGCCAGATTCTGTTATGCAGGTGTGGAAACAAAGAAGGCAAGCTCTCAGAGAAGCAGGAAATGGAGGCAGTAATTGAGAGTCAGGAATGAGAGATAGGGAGAGCGGACTAGTTTTTTGGGGGGGGCGGGGTCCTTGTTTCAGGCCGCATCCCTACCCATGAACCAAACAGGTGAAACGCAAGACAGTGAACACTGGATGGACCTGGAAGATCAAAATAAAATGAAAAGGCCAGTCATTAAATCCATTGATTATGCTCTAAAACTCACATATATGCTGAATATGTTTTTTTTTTTTTTATCAAATATATATTAGTTTTTTTTTAAAAGCAAAATATTCTATTTCTGTTAATGGTCATTTTTGCTCATGTAAATGTGAACCATTATTTAAAAAAGATTCTTGAGGCATGAGCTTTACAGTACACACATGGACTTTGGAAACTGGATCTTATTTTATATGTGCAGGAAAGACTTCAGTGAATGAATCCAGGCACATAAGATTTAGCCCAATTACCACCATTCAGTATTGTTAAGTCATCTAAGCAAGTCATGTAATTTTCATCAGTTTCTTTTTGTGAGTATTCAAGAATATACAATGACAGTAGGAAATACCCATTTCTACAGTATACTAATTAGAGAGAAAAATTCAGTCTGAATTCATCAACTGGTAAACTTTTTTTAAATTAATTATTGATGAATTGCCCATCAGGTGCTCATAAGACTATAGTGACAAGCTCTGTTTTGAATAAACTTAAAAGTGCTTTATTTAACAGTATATCTAAATTATGGATTATATTATAAATAAGATTTCAGAGTCATATATTTTCTTTTGGGGAAGGTTTTTCTTAACCATAACCTGAAAAATTGATCAGTAGTAAATTCAGTGACACTATTTGTCCCCCATAAACTTGTTTTAAAAATTATATAGGGGTTGTTAGACATCTAAGCAAAGGAAAATGGAGAATAGAGCCAAATCTTTCAGGAAAGCATTTGAATGGGGGGAGAGAGTGAGGTGAGTTAAATAAGTTCCAATTCTTACTTTTATTTTGGGTGTGTGTAGGTACAGCTCAATACTAAAGGTCATTCTATGGATGTGAAAAGTTTACAGCCATGTATGTATCATTATTTATCACTATTTTTAGAGTTCTATAAACAAAAACCCCTTCTTTCTATTTATTCCCTCTTTTTAATTTCCTCAAGTTTACTTCACTCCTAAATTTAGAGACTAGATTGGGCATGTGAAACTATTGACAGAAAAAATTTGCCCATGTTTACTTCAGATTCTAACATACTTGAGAAAACAAATTAGATATCCTGGAGGACTAAATAAACACCAGATACGGAGTGGACTCACGATCCATTTGAAACAGAGATAAAAGGTATAGCAATAAACTCTGAAGTTGGAAAGCCTAGGCGACTTCGAAGTAACCTAGGAATAGCCTGAAATTAATCTTCTGTTGTCTGGATTTTATTGGTTTTACATATTTGTACCTTGGTATGGGAAACCCTGGCGGCCTAGTGGCTAAGTGTGCTACAGCTGCTAACCAAGAGGCCGGCAGTTCGAATCTGCCAGGTGCTGCTTGGAAACTCTATAGAGCAGTTCTACTCTGTTCTATAGGATCGCTATGAGTTGGAATCGACTCGAAGGCAGTGGGTTTGGTTTTTGGGTTTTACCTTGGTATGAGTTTTTCCCAAAAGGGTAGATGGTGGTGAGTAAGCTTACTGACCTTAAACTTCTGCAATGATGTCATGAAATATGAATCTACAAATGCTAAATATGACAAAATAAAAACAAATCATTTGGAAAATTACAAGTAAATTTCAAAATACCCTCCATTAGTCCGATCCAACATTCATTATATTTACTTAAAACTGTTTCGGATATTCCTCTAAAATTTTTATAAGGCTATGTTAACAAATAGCAAATTTGTTTGCTATTGTATCATTTATCTTCCCATTCTCAGTACTTATTGGATTTACTGATAAGAGGTACAATCTTTGAGGAAAACTTGACTCATGCATGACCCATCTAACAGTAGATAGTGCAGGAATAAATAGAAAAGCCTCAGGAGTGCCTGCTAAGACTTACCATGCGGTGGCTAGCTCAACCAATGGAGGAGTAATTTCAGTTAGGTTTTGATCTACAAGTTACTCTTGCAGCCAGATGGAGGGTTTATGGTATTCTCCCCATATTCTGTTGCAAATTGGAGGAGATACACAGGAAAGAACAGAGAATTTCACCCATAATTTTCAAAAATATAATTTTTTACAACAGGTAGGCCAAAGCAAACATCTTTATTTATTCATTTGGTAAGCAATTTCTTATATGTGGTTAGATTTCAGGCAGAGAAACTAAGGAATCCTCCGCAATATTTAGAATTTAATATTCTAGTATTAACAATATTAGAATATTTAGATATTTAATACATGTGAAGAATCATTACAGCATGGACTGCCAAGGGAAGAGGTTAGTGTGGCACAGGAAGGAAAGTAGACCACTGACAGAAGGTAGCAGGAGAAGACACAACCACAGACCCAACAGCAAAAGCAACCCTGTAAAACCACCTGCTGAAGGATTTCACCACGCCCTTAGAGAGGAAGTCAGGAAGTTTATAAAAGAATTCCATTAAATTCATTTACAATCCTTTGCTTAGATATTCATTTTTAATTTCCTTGCACAGCAACTGCGTGTAATTCTCGTCTCAGAGTGTGATTAGATTATTCTTGATTTCTTATTTTGATGCCATAAAAAATTAGAATGTTGCTAAAGATAAATGATAGTCAGAATTCCAGAGCCCAGAAAAGGCAAAGCAAATGACAAACAACAGTTTAAAGGAAACTGCTTTTACCAGCCAGGACATTCTACCTGCTTCCCGTGGATCACTTACCAACCAAATGCTCAGGTATTAGAAACGTAAAAGGCACCAGTAACTATAGGAAATACTTGCATGGAACTAAGATGCAGTAGATTTATTTTCTACCTCAGGCTGTTTTCATTCTCTTAATGAAATCTTAAGACCCTCAGGATTGGTCTTCTCTCAAGGTAATTTCTCTCAGGTCCTTGAAGACAGAATCAAAGTAAATCATACCCAACCCCAATGGAAGTGTGACTCAAAATGTGTAGGAAATCTGATGGCTGACCCCTATCCCAGACTAACCGATTCAGAATACCTGGGAGTAGTTAAAGTGATCTGCCTTATAGCAAGCTCATCTTGGTGATTTATTACGTTCAGTAACAGATGAGAATCCCTGCCCTATAGCCCAAAGAAATGTTATGGCTTTTTCTGTTACTGAGCTGTCATCCCAACACATACACAGGCTTTTTTAGAATAAGAGGGAAAGGAAAGGAAGGAGGAGAGTCAACTCTGTCAGTACCTGTCAGTGACAAATGTAACAAGAGTTAGGGCTTGTCTTCTTTAATATTTGCTCAATGACACAGAATGTGGGTACCAAAAACAAAACAAAACAAAAACTCTTGAAATTGGATCTGTTGAGAAGACATTTATTCCAGTTCCATGCAAGGGAGGATAGTACTCTATTTTAGATCTGAAGCCTCCTACTTCACCCTAATGGTATTTGATGGACTTGAAGTTCTTCTCATCTTTCACTGAATCACTTTCCTTGAGGATCACCCATCGACTGACAGACATTAAACATGTTCTTTATTCCACCAATATAATGGTTTTCTTTCCTCATATTTAGTGTGATTTATGGAAAATGAACCGACCAAAATCTGGTTCTGCCTCTATCAGTGAGTACCTATGTCCAGGTGACTAAGTTAATTTCACTTCTCTGTACTGCTCAGTTTTCCCAAACACATAATAAGGGGATTGAATTTAAGATACCCCACAGTCCTGGAATTTGACAAATGAATACATGTCCAGTGCTTTGAAAGCACATTTCACTGCTGAAATTTTTATCCTGGGAAAGGAAGATTTGACATGGATTCCACAGAATGTGATTTATGTCTCCTGGTAGTTAATTAAATCAACCCTGTCTACACCAATACCTAAGTGAGTTCTGCCAACTTCCAGCACTGCATGTTCTGATTTTCTCCAAAGAAATCAGTGAGCATAGAATATCAGATACGCTAAGCCAAACAGACACCCTAGATGAAGGCCGGAATTGTGCCCTCTTTGTCCTTGCAGCCTATCCAGGGGAAACCAGGGGTCCAAAGTCTCATGTCCCAGAAAACATCTGAGGCTGAGTCCTTGATGAGGGCATTACAAGCTAAAAGATGCTTGCTCTCTGGGGCCTCACCAACCACATCGATATCCATTACACAGGAAGAGAAAGCAGGTGAGAGTAGAAGATGTCACCCTGCAGATATTTAGAATCTCCTGCTTTTAAACTGAGAGAACAGTACCAGTGTTTACATAACCTATAAACCATTTAAAAATAGGTAACTGAATTATTATTATTATTATTCTTAATAATTCAAATTTATATAATGTCTTATCAGATGTCAAAACACAGTTTTTCATTTGATGCTTATTGGAATTATATGAACTAGCTGGAAAGGAAGTTAAGGGGATAGAATGAGAAGAGCTTAGCCCAGTGCTCAGAAGACATGGGCTCTGCCACTCCTCAAGGGCTGGGACTTTGGACATGGCTTAGGAGCTCCTTGAGCTTCCTCATGAGCAAAGCAAGGGGGTTGCCTTGATGAATTCTAAAGTTTTTTCTGGAGCTAAATGTCCATGAACATATGGTTTTCACTATTTTACGATTGAGGGAAGTGCTCAAGGTCAGCACAAAGCTAGATTTCAAGTCTGACTTTTTGCCAATCCACAACTCCGTGAATGTATAAGGGCTCAACAGAAGAGAGAATTGGATGTTTGGAGTCATCTAGCCAGTTTAATTACTAATCGGTGGCAGAGAAAAGATGAGAACTCAGCTCTTTTGTTTTCAAGTCCACAGATATTGCCTCTAATGAATAGAGGTCAACATTGACTAGAGGGAAAAGATGTAATAAGTGGGATATAGAAGCACAACTGATAGGTAGATGATCAGTAGAGTAGTTAGAAAAACAAGCAATAATGATTGCATGATAATTGGCTAGCAATTGCTCAAAAAGTGAATGTAAGTGATGAATTAAATAATATTGGTCTCATTAAACAGTATACGTTCTGAACTGGAATAGCTTTTAATTTACTATAAACTCTCCTTTAATCTGATTTCCTCTTATAATTATGTTTGTAGACTTAGTTAGCAAAAATGTTAGAATTAGAGATAGAACTAAAGTGAATATAATTCCTAAATTGTGTTTTAATACCTGATAAAATCTTCAGATACATAGTTCACTATCGTACAACATTATACTCGTTACGCAAATGACTTTCAAAAAATAATCTACTCACAGTCTCATCCATTTACAGGCAATGTATTCTAACACTAAAATGATACAACTGCTACCACCAGTTTGTTTTTTTGCCTTTCAATTTACATTGATTCTCAAAAGAAACCATTATGAGTTTGAATAACAACTCTAGTACTCACAGGCACAGATTAAGAACCTCCTCAGGCACCCTTTTTCTGTCTCCAAGCTCACCCTGCAGCCCAGTTCCTGGCATTTTTGGGGGGCTGAAGGAAGAGGTGATTATGCTTTAGAAGGGATAAGAGAAATGTGAAGTTGAGAAAAAGAACCAATCAGTATTCTGTATCTAATTGTCAGGCAGTGTGCTTGGTGCTTAAGAACATTTTCTCATTTAATTCTCAGAATACCCGTATGAGATAGGTGCTATTATCCCTACCTAACCAAAACCAAACCCAGTGCCATCAAGTTGATTCCAACTCATAGCGACCCTATAGGACGAAGTAGAACTGCCCCATAGAGTTTCCAAGGAGCACCTGGTGGATTCGAACTGCCGACCCTTTGGTTAGCAGCCATAGCACTTAACCACTACACCACCAGGGTTTCCTACCCCTATCTAACAGTGTAAAAAAGAGTGACTAAGAGGTTAAGTCATTTCCTCAAGGTTACAGTTAGAAAGCGACTTGGGAGCCCAGAATTAAGGCTTATAGCTTTCTTAAGTTCTCATCTCATCATAGTTTTATATTTGGAAGATCTAAAAATGTTTTGAAATAAGAGGCATATCTAAGACCAATCACCAATAAATAAATGTCTCAAATTAAGATTGCGATCAATAAGCACACAAATGGTTGAAATTTATTTCAAGCTACGGTCTGATCTAGGCACCGTATGGTCTTCCATTCAGAGCAAGCTGACTTTGCAGGTGTCTAATAATCAGACAGTAATGCAGATGTTATCTTAGAAATGATTATTTACTTGCTTATAAATATCACTGTAATTTGCATAAATACAGACAGAATAGGCAACTAAAAAATCATATCCACATAAAAAGTTTTAGTACAGAGGCTAAGGAACTTCCAGCTGTGACAGCTCAAAACCAACAGATGTGGTTCACTTTGTCAGTAATCATGACAGCATCTCAGAAATACAAGAATATGAGCAAACAGCAAGTCAAAATCATTGTTATTCTCTTTTCAGACTAAGTAACATAAATGATCTGGACAATGACTAATTGTTGCTGTAGCAATAATAGATGCTTTAAACAGGAATAGAGGGACAGTATTAGATATTATAAAAACTCACTAAATTCAGACTGTGTGACAAAAGACTACTTGGGAAGAGTGAAAAAGTGAATAGTAGAGTATTTTTTAAGAAATTAAAATTTCTTACTTCCTGTTTCCTCCGTGTTTATTCATATTTATAATGCATTAAAAAATGAAACGCAGAAAATGTTTAAGGATCATTTATTTAAGAGACTCGTTATCATTTGAGAATTTTTCTGATTCTCTTACCACCCAACATACAGTAATGTTTTTCTTTACTATCTGGCCACGTAATCATATCAAGATTTCCAAAAAGTGGAAATAAAAGAAAACATTTACATTTAGGCCTGCTAAAGGGATGAATAAGTACAACATAACAAATCCTCTAAATCTCCTAACAAAGGGGGATTTGAAATGTAGTGTATTACCTGACTTCTAACTACTTTTCGCCCTATCAAATTAGATCTAATTCAGGAGAATTGAGATAATACTAAGTCAGCAAGATTTTAGGTAATAATTTAGAAAAATCATAGTCCATCGCTAATCATGGAATAGCTAATAAAGCAGGGATTGGCAAAATTTTTCTGTAAACAGCCAGATGTTAACTATTTTAGGTTTCATGGGCCCTATTGTCTCTGATGTTGTAAATGATACATAAGCATGGATGTGACTGCCAATAAAATTTTACTTACAAAAACCAACAATGGGTGGGCTTGGCCCACAGATACCAGTGCTTTGACCTCTGTAATGAAAGAAGGAAGTCTCAGAAGGGCTTTCCTCTTAGAATTTACAGGGTCTTCAGGCATATTAGAATTCAGCTTTAAAGACTGTTTTGTCAGCAGGAAAATATAAGGGTTGATCTTGATTAAGTTTCCCTGATCTAACCAATTTCAATAAAACCTGAAGCTAGCCAGGTGCCATGTCCTTCACTGAGAAATAAGCACAACCAGAAACTATTCCAAATTCTAATTTCATGGTAAAATGTGCTAATATTTCACAATTCAATAGGACATTTTCATAACTTTTCTTTAAGCAGATATTAAGACTATTGGCACAATTGCTAGAAGCTAAAATCACCATGAATGGTCAAGAAAAATTATCATCAGAATTAGCTTAAGCAGAATCAAGCTGTGTGTCAAAAACTCTTCTTCCCTAATGATTAGCATAACTATCACGCCATCCAGTCCCTTCCTAGCATGGAAACAAACCTGTTATCTTCAGTGATAGTCAACAAAGCACCCTTTACCTTTTTTCTCCTTGATTTACATTTACATTTTTTATTCAACTAGCTTGTGAACTCCCCGGAGATGGGAAAAATCTCTTCCATCATATACCAGGCTGAATTATAGGATTTTTGTCTGGAAGCCCTATAGCATGGTTGTTCTACTATGGTGATTCCCCTACTTCTAGCGGTAAACTGCCACATAGGATAGCATCAAGACCTAACCCCAAACCCATTGCCTTGAGTTGATTCTAACTCATAGCGACCGTATGGGACAGGTAGAGCTACTCCACAGGTTTCCGAGGCTGTAAACCTTTACAGAAGCAGGCTGCCACAACTTTCTCCCACAGAGCAACTGGTGGGTGCAAACTACCAACCTCTTGGTTAGCAGCCAAGCACTTTAGCCAGTACCCCACCAGGGCTCCTTAGCATCAAGACACTGCAGTTAAATTTAACCAAATGCTTATAAATCACCTACCATGTGTTTTGGTGACAGGGCAAAAAGATGGGTAAATGGGTGGATGTTCTGGTCTCTTCCAAAACAATGTAGTCTATGCTCATTACACAAATTGGCCAAATTAATCTCATAAACATAGTAGTGAAAAGAGCCAAAGAGGCAATTCTTGATTAGGTTTTTTTTTTTAAGCTGTGATATTTTGGTGAAAATCATTTAGTTCTATTTGGGTATTAGACTATATAAATAGAAACAAATATTCAGACTTCAAAAAGGAAGAAATACAAGATGAAAACCCACTGCTATAAGGCATTTTTCAAAGTGTTCCATGTGTATTTACTACTGTTTTTATCTGAGATCAATTCTGGACTTCTATTCATAGTGAATATAGAAAATAACTTTTGCCAAATATTTTTAACTGTTTTACTTATTTGCAGGAGATTTGCTGTATTTATTAGCTTTAGGATGAAACTGCTGCATATAAAACAACACCTCCAAAAAACATCAGTGGCTGTCAAATTAATGTCTCATACAACGATCTGTGGGTGGGCTGTGGTCGCTCCGCTTCAAGCTGAAGGTCATACTTAGGCGACTTCCTATATCTCCCGTTCTGAGATGAGACCTAGGCTGAAGAGGCACCAACCCCATGTCTCATGCCTGTCTCATGGCAGAAGAAGTAGTGAAAGAGGACAAATCAAATCACAGAAGCCCATGAAAGGCCCCTGCTTGAGCATAGAGTCAATCACATCTAATCTACTCACATTCCAATGCAAGGCACATGGTCAAGTCCAAAGTCAATGGGACAAAACTATTTCTCTTTGAGCTGGGGAAAAAGTGAATATTTACTGAATTACAGTTGCAAAGTCTAAAGTGGAGTTACATATGCAAAAAAGAAATTTTATTTGGAAGTTTCAAAGACACTTTATACATGTAATCATAAGCTTCAGGAAAATCAAGGCTTGCTTCAGAGAAAAAGAAACTGAGTGTTGATATAAAGAACGAATGAGACTAATCTGTTCCAGCATGGGTAGGTTTAATCCCTGCAGAATGCAACTTGAGTTTATCACTAGAGGGAAGGAAATATAATTTTATATAGGACAGGGTATTTTAAAACTATTTCTACTCTAATGGACAATTGAAGATAAGCATTTTCTTGAATTTTTAGGTTTTTTTTTCCCCCCAAGAGAAGCTATGATGATGCTGACAATAACTGTAATTACTGTGCTTACTAACTGGTAAGATCCAGGAAGAATAAAGTCTAAAATGGTTACTGTAAACAAGAAAATATTTTTCCTCTCTATTTTCTGAACAGATTTGGATGACAATAACTGAAATTAAAATGAAGAACTGGAAGCATTTTTTTCTCAGAAGTAAAAGGGAATACAGAACTCCCACCCTGAAATGATGGTTCTACTGTGGGGTATAGGGAAATGGACTCTCTGAGATTAATCTAAGTATATTTGTTCATTTCTAAAGGGCAGTTCAGAACATGAGAGCTGCTAAATTATAAGTTATAGATAATAGCGTAAAGGATTGAACAAAATCAGAATTGGAGTAAACAAAAATTATCCTACAAGTCTCCACTAACAGAATTATATTGCAGAAACTGCAAGAAATGGAAACTCATCCCAAAGCCAAGTCGTGTGTGAAATATCTGTCCGCTTCCTTCTTGGATTAAGAAATTCTATTTTCGAGCTCAGCTCAGTAGGTATCCATTAGCACTGTTCATTGATTTGGCGGACATTTACTGCATGCTTGCTAGGTGTGTGCTTTCTGCTAGTGCAGAGAACGCACAGTATGGATAGAAGCCACCATCCCAGCTCTCAAAAGCACTCCATTCAGGTCAAAAGCAAAAAAATAATTATAAAACACTGGCATAAGTGCTATGGGACACTCTCTTGATTTTATTACCCCAAGAAACAGACATAACACAAGGATTCAAGTAAAAATTTATTTGGAAGGTAAAGGAAATACCAGCAGAGGAGTGGAGATTAAGAAAGGAAAGGGAGGCAGCCAGTAAAGGGTACACTATAAAGCAAGGTACCACTGTTGACCACTGAGCTTAGGACAGCTGGGGAACTCAGGGAGATGGTGCAGAACATAGGACATGAGTCAGGGGGCAGGGTCATGACTGCTGTTCCTCCCTGCTTTGTGAGCAAGCAGAGAGGGAGCCTTCAGGCAAAATGAGGTGGATGCAGGCAATTGGAACTTGACCTGGTGGGCTCATAATGGAAGGCCTGAGGGCATACGAGCATCCATTACAGAGGTATCAGACGTACAATGAATCCTGACAGTACAATGAATCCTGACAGGAATTTACAGTCAGGGATTTCCCTGACTTCTAGTCAGCGAAGGCTTCCTGAAGGAGATGACATTTGAGATGAGATTAGTAAAACGTAAAGACTTATCCAGGTGAAGAAAGAGGAAAAATGGTATTTCTGGCAGAAGGGCAAGCTTGGGGGTATCCCAACCAGAAATTGCATGGCACTTTAAAGAAACTATAAGTTTTATGTGCAATATGGCTAACCCTGGTGGCACAGTGGTTAAGGGCTATGGCTGCTAACCAAAAAGTTGGCAGTTCAAATCCACCAGGCACTCCTTGGAAACCCTATGGGGCAGGTCTACTCTGTCCTGTAGGGTCACTATGAGTTAGAATCAACAGCAAAAAGTTCATTTTTATTTTGGTTTTATGGGGAGAGAGGAGAGAGGAGAACTGTTGAGAAATGAAGCTAGGTGGGTAGGAAGGACACAGTCTTGAATCTCGTGCTACAGATTTGGATTCAGCATCGTATAACCATTTGTGAATTATGTAAAACAGGGATATACTACAAAGGATTAGACCAAAAAACCAGACTCATGTCTGGAAGGTAAATTCCCACTCATAGCAACCCTATAGGACAGAGTAGAACTGAACCACAGGGTTTCCAAGGCTGTAATCTTTACAGAAACAGACTACCACATCTTTCTCCCTTGGAGTGTACCAGTTACTTGTTGCCCTGGAGTCAATTCTGACTCACGGGGACCCTGTGCGTGTCAGAGTAAAACTCCGTTCCACAGGGCTTTCAATAGCTGACTTTTTGGAAGTAAATCAACAGGTCTTTTTTCTGAGGTACCTTTGGGTAAACTCAAATCTCCAACCTTTTGGTTAGCAGATGAGTGTGTTCGTTACCTATTGTACCACTCAGAGACTGTGTCTGAGCAGGGTATTTGCCCACTACTATTCCCTGACAACACCCCTGGGAAGCTGAAAGACCCGAGGGCAACAGGTAACTGGTACTCTGCTCAGGTACCTCATACCTCTTTCCATCCTACCCACCCTAGCCAGGGAACCTGCTTTTCCTTTATGGCCTTGAGAAAGCTCCTGTCTTCTTTCATCTTTTTCCAAGTCTTTCTGCTTCTTCAGAGAAATCTAGTATTTTCTTTGGGTTTGTTTCCTAATTGACCTTAATAGCCCACTAAATAGAAAATCAATAAACAAAAAAACAAGTTTCTTTTTCATGAAAGAATGAAAGGATTTAATACTCTAACCCTCCCAAGAGGCAGAGGGAAGGCGGGAGGGAGATATAGGGATATTTGTATTCCAGTGCAGCAAACAAGGAAAAGCAAAACAGCAATGTTTTCACACTTAAACAATGATGTTCATATTCTGCCACAAAAATAATGTATTTCATAAAATGGTAGTGAGTTAAATGAGAAAATGCATATTACTGGAACAAATTCTGACACATACTAGGTACTCTTTAGTTAAATGAGCTCCTTCCTCCCTTCTCTGCTTTCATTATAAAAGAACTCATTGCCGTTGAGTCGATTCCGACTCATAGCAACCCTATAGGAGAGAGTAGACCTGCCCCATAGAGTTCCTAAGGAGCGCCTGGTGGATTTGAACTGCCGACCTTTAGGTTAGTAGTTGTAGAACTTAACCACTACACCACTAGGGTTTCCACTTCATTACAAAAGGAAGTAGTATTATCTGTATGTTGATAAAGTCTGGAGTGCCTTTTCTCTTCCATTATCTTCCTAAACCCTTTCTTTCTCCCTTTCTCTTCTGAATTTTCAAACTCCAGCCCATGTACTTAAGATATTTTCATAAAATTCAAGAGATGTAAGATCGTTTATCAAATGTCAATGTTTTAGAGAAATAAACAACCATATCACTTTTATTTTATTGTTATCGTAATAAATGTGCTTCCATATTAACACATTAAATAACAAGAGCCAGGGACAGGTCTAATTAGCATCATAATTTTGATGCAATGATAAGGATAAACAATCTTTTGAGATGTCAGCAATGACTGCAATGTGATATGAAAATATCTGTGATTTCTTTTTGTGACAAAGTCATGGGCATTGCTAATACTGCTTTGGTTTGTTGTCGACAGTCACAAGGGAAAGAAATGCTACATTTTGGCTAGAGGTTAGTGATGAGAAAGATGTAATTTATTTTTCTCATCACAGTTTACCAACCCCCTCCGTTAAGATTCCCTGTCACTGATGGTGTTAGACGTAAGGATCACTTTAATTTTTGAGTGGAAAGGCCCTATGAGTCAATCCTATCATTGTTCTTAGGTGCTGTTCAGTAGATTTTGACTCAGTTATTCCATGGAGCCCTGGTGGCACAGTGGTTAATAGTTACAGCTGCTAACCAAAAGGTTGGCAGTTCAAATCCACCAGCTGCTCTTTGGGACCCTCTGGGTCAGTTCTACTCTGTCCTATAGGATTGCTATGAGTCCTATAGGATAGCAATGGGTTTGATTTTTTTGTTTGTTTGTTTTAGTGATCCCATGCGACACAGTAGAACTTCCCCATAGGGTTTTCTTGGCTGTAATCTTTATAGAAGCAGATTGAGAAGTCTTTCTCCATGGAGCCACTAGGTGGATTCAAACTGCCAACCTTTTGGTTAGCAGGCAAGTGCTTAACCGTTGCATCACCAGGGCTCCTTGTCCTATCATTAGTAGGTTCATTTATTACTGGTGAATAACTTGCATGTTAATTCTATGAGTGGCTGTGTGTCACCATGGTTCTGAAGGGGGAAGAAAAAAAGTGGCAGGTGTTGTCACCTGCTGGGGCTCTACCTAAGCTTATTTTTATATCCATGGCCCTACTATTACGTAAAAACCAATTAATTTCTTCCTAAGTTATGGTTAGAAAGTAAATGTGGATATAAAACCCCCAAAACCAAACCCATTGCCGTCGAGTCGATTACGACTCATAGTGACCCTATAGGACAGAGTAAAACTGCCCCATACAGCTTCCAAGGAGCACCTGGTGGATTCGAGCCACTGACCTTTTGGTTAGCAGCCGTAGCTCTTAACCACTATGCTACCAGGGTTTCCAAATGTGGATATAGGAAGTATGAATCCACACAGAAGTTAAAAAAAAAAAAAAATCCCCACAACAATGACCTTACCTTGCCAAGGGCTTAATTTTTCACTTGGGGCACCCAGGAGGATACAGAAGAAGGCACACAGGCCTTTGAATTCTTCTTGGTCCACAGAACCTTCCCATAGCATTATTTCCCTTAATGCATCAATTGTTCGTTTGGTTCTCCTTCCTTTCCCTATTCTGTTTTCACATTCGCCCCTCGCCTGCTGTGCATATTGCATGGCTGATGAGGACTGTGACTCCACTGATCAGGGGGCTGCTCTTGCCCAGTAGGAATCAAAGGCAGCAACAGTGACTGCTGGAATTGCATATTCATTCCGTCACATCCTTCTGGTCTCCATTGCATTGTACAAGCACTATACCACTGAGACCTCACCCAGGCTGCTTCTTCCCATTGTTCTGACTCTGGCTTCTACACCCCCTGCCCTGGGGATGATGAATTATTGAAAGCTGAACATAGGCTTAATTTGGTATGCCTCGTAAGAGACTTTTTATGCTGATTTTGTTTTGTATTCTTTGCGACATCCTGGGCCAGGCTTCAATGTCAGGAATAATCGCTTTATCCCATGTGTAATGCATATGTCAAAAACGAACTGAATACAGAGGAATTCACACATCACCAGGAGTAATGTGGATTTCTGAATAAATGCCAGGAATAATAATTAAGAGAAATTTTATGGCCCTCTGGGGGGGGGGAAAATTTGCTTTCTGGTTATCTTGAAAAGAAATCTTTTCACTTTATAAGGGGATACAAAGCGCCATGTCTAATACTGTCTGCTTTTTGGTCATCTATGAGCATTCACGTGGAGTTCCATTTCCTAGATAACCAATCAGGTTAGAGCCAAATGGAACAAGGTGACACCCTATAGTTTTGTCAGATTACTGCAGCAACATTCTTAATTAAAACCTGAAACATCATCCCAAGCTGATCTATTGGAAAAGCAGGTTGATATACAAAGAGGTGAAAGAACGTTATTATTTATTTTTGTCCAGTTCTGTCATTAACTCAATGTACAGCTTAGGGCTGGGGCATATCAACTCTCTGGATTTCATATTCCTCACATGTTGGGTGACTGTGTAGTTAATGACCCAAATGGGGATATTCTTGACAATGAAGGGGGGCGTGGCTGTTAAAAATTACACTGGGACAAAATTCCCAGACAAACTATAGTTTACGGTTGCTCTGCTTATGTGTCAAAAAAAGGTTGCACCAGCTAATCCCTGAGCCCCCTTCCAGTTGTGTTTGCCTGGCTAACTGTTCATCCACGAGTGAGGTCTTTCTGTAAAATGCAGAAGAGGAAGAACACGGAGCCCTGTGCCTGGATCTTGGTACCACTTACTTTAATCAATGAAAGGAGTAATGATAATAATTTGTAAATTGCCTACATCTGTATTAAATTGGAAGCATTATGCAAGGGAAAACATACACAAGTTAATTCCCACTGGGCCTAATGCCCAGATAATCAGTACTATACAAATACAACAAGGCAGTACCCTAGAAAGACTGCCGATTGGAAACAGAGAATTGATTTAGCCAATAACCCATTGCCTTTGAGTTGATTCTTATAGGACAGAGTAGAACTGCTTCATAGGGTTTCCACGGAGTGGCTAGTGGATTCGAATTGCCGATCTTTTGGTTAGCAGCCGAATGCTTAACCACTGTGCCACCAGGGCTCTAATTTAGCAGATAAAAACAACAACAACAACAACAAAAAACAAAACGAAAAAAATCTTGTTGCCCTGGAGTCAATTTCAACTCATAGCAACCTTATAGGACAGGGTGGAACTGCCCCACAGGGTTTCCAAGGAGGAGCAGGAAGATTTGAACTGCTGATCTTTGGTGAGCAACCGAGCTCTTAACCATTACACCACCAGGGATAAAACCAAAACAAACAAACAAACCCATTGCTGTCAAGTCGATTCCAACTCATGGCAACCCTATATAGTAGGCCTTAATTCTGAGTCCTTAAGAACTGAACATCTACCTTGGGTACCTACCTCCAACCAGCATGGTGCTGAAGACAGTGTGATTTGAGCTAATGAGCCTGGTTTTGTACAAAGAGCACTACCAAGAGATCTTAGATTTTTCATTCATTTATTTATTTAACAAAACTGCAAGAGCTTATTGTATGCCAAATGTGATGCTATAGGCTGAGGAGACAACTGAGAAAAAGACACGGCCCTTACCCTGGAGGACTTGACAAGCTAATCATGACTCTGCCACCAATGTGAAGTGAGGTTTTGGATATGTCACTTAACTTCTGGGTCTCTGTTTCCCTCAAGGTAAAATTAGGGAACTGAACTGTGTGATCACTAAAAATCTATCATTTGGCTAGTTTAATTTCAGGAAATCAAATGTTCTGTCCGAATAAATGTTAACTTTAAACTGGTTTCACTGTATTGGATAATAACGTTAGGAAAGTTTTTAAAACACAACGGGCATGCTACAATTTGTTTGCGTAATATTTGTGCTGAACATGCTTTAATTTCACCAGTTATTTTCCCTTTAAACCAACCTCTCCAGACCATATTTTCCTTGAAGTTGTTAGTCAGCATATCCATATACAGATTTAGGAATACACTGTACCAGTGGTTCCCAGGTGCAGATTTCTGGGCCCCATACCAACAGTTTCTGTTTCAGTAGGTCTGGTGGGGGCAGAGGGGGGAGGCTAGGGTGACCAACTACTGTGAGTTTCCCAATAAAACTGTCCCAGTTCTAGTTAGTACTTTAAGTCCCTTATTCCAAGAAATTCTTCAGTCCCAGGTAGACTGTGATGGTTGGTCCCTCTACATGGAGTATGAGAATTTGCATTTTTAACGGGTTTCCAGGTGATGCTAACGATGCTTGTTGAAGGACCAGAGATTGAAAACTACTGCTTTATACCATTGCTGCCCATTGGAATCACCTGGAGAGTTTAAACTACTGATTCTGATCTAATTTAATTGCTCTCAAGTACAGCCTGGAGAGTGGCCGTGTTAAAATCTCCTCATATTATTCTAAGGTGCAACCAAGGCTAAGAACCACTGCTCAAGATTCATGAAACTAATCACTGAGCACTTCGACTCTGACATGTTTACTGTACTGTGATTGCGTCTTCTCCTCGCCATCTCTCCTGCCACTGCTATAGCTGAACATCTCTTCATTTCCTGCTTTGATTACTACACTAATCTCCTGATGGCCTCCCTGCCTCCAGGTTCCTGACTATCTTCAGTTTATTTCCTACACAGCTGCTAGTGCAATCTTGCTAAAATATAAAGTTGATTATATCACTCCCTTGCTAAAGATCCAAAGGACTTTTTTTGTATTAGTGTAATTCATGTTATCTGCTCTAAAAAAACAGTCACAAATGCCAGAAGCTTACCGCAACAAAGGTTTATTCCTTGCTCAAACCATAGTCTAATGTGGGTTGCTCTCCAGGACAGTTCTTCAAGGAGTGACACGAATTGCTTCTCATCATGAAGCTCTGCCATCCCCTAGGGACTCCTTGGAGTCATTCTATTGGACCATGCCCATTCAGCCAGCTGACAAGTGAATGGAGAGAATGTGGTGTGCTATGCAGGACATTTTAGAGGCTGCGCTCTGAAGTGGTGTACATCATTTCTGCGAATATTCCCTTGGCCAGAACAAGTCTTATGGCCCCAGATTGATGCCGGGGGGCTGGGAAGCATAGTCTTCTTGTGTACCTAGAAAGAAAATGAAATGACAGAGTGAATCCATAGATTGTCTCTGTTACATCTCTTTTCAGAATAACACAAACCACACACATTGTGTGTAATTTCTTTGGTTTCACAGACATCAGTAAATATTTTTCCTCATTGCCTTCAGTCAGTATAAAGCCCCAACTCCTGTGCTTGCCCTACAATGATCTTAAGAAGCTGATACTGCCTAGCTTTCCAAGCTCAGCTGTTGCTCCACCCCCACAAGCATACCCTCCTCCCCATTTTGCAGTTCAACCAATGTCCCATGCTGTCATGCCATTCTCTGGGTCTGGAAAACCTTTTTTCTAGTCTTCATTTACCCCTTTCCTACTTGTTCCTCAGGGCTCAGCTCAAAAACTAACTCTTCAGACTTTCCTGACCCTCCCGCACCTTCTGCCTCCCGATTGGAAGTAGTTTCACCTACTTTCCACTTCAATAGCCCCTGACGTTCCACCTTAGCAGACCTCATCTCACTGTATACTCTGTTCCATAGGCCAAAGCGCCTTGATTGTGAGCATCTTGCAGATAACAACAGCGATCTTATCTGTGTTCCGAATGCAAGCTTGATACCTGGCATATAGCAAAACTTGAATAAATAAGTGCTTGTTTGACTAAATGAATGATGGTGTAAAGATTATAAGCCACCCTGACCTTATACCACTGAGTAGCCAACATAGTTCTCGTTGTGATTTGACGTATGTGAGCAAAGACTCCCCTACTTCCAACATGTCCATGGGTTAAGCCATGGAAGATCTCTGTTTGGGTAACGCAGGCACATAAAACCAGTTAGAAAGTGTTCTTTCTTATTTCATAAAGAGTTAAAGAATTGGTGTTAATTCCTCTTTAAACGTTTGGTAGAATTTATAGTGAAGCTATCTAGTCCAGGACTTTTCTTTGTTGGAAGGTTTTTGATTACCGACTCTATAGTTTTACTTGTTATAGAGCTCTTCAGAGTTTTATTCTTTCTTGAGTCATTTTTATTAGTATGCTTCTAGAAATGTATCCATTTCATCTAGGTTGCTTAATTTGTTGATGTACAATTGGTCATAGTACTCTCTTAAAACCCTTTTAATTTCTGTATAAAAAACACCAAATCAAACCTGTTGCCGTCGAATTGCTTCCGACTCATAGCAACCCTTTAGGACAGAGTAGAACTGTCCCATAGAGTTTCCAAAGAGTACCTCATGGATTTGAACCGCAGACCTTTTGATTAGCAGCTGTACCTCTTAATCACTGCATCACCAGGGTTTCCATGGCAGAAATGTCCATATTTTTAGTAATTTGAGTCTCCCCTCTTTTTTTCTTAGTAACTTTAGCTAAAGTTTTGTCAATTTTATTAAACTTTTCAAAGAACCAATTTCGGTTTTGTTGGTTCTCTCTACTGATTTCTATCCTCTATTTCATTTGTATCTACATTAATTTAATTTCTTCTGTTACTTTTGTGTTTAGTGTGTTATACGTTTTCTAGTAATTTAGTTTATAAAGTTAGATTATTGATTTGAGATCTTTTTTAATGTAGACATTTACAGTTATAAATTTCCCTCTGATCACTATTTTTGCTATACCCCGTTAGTTTTGATATTTGTGTTTTTGTTTTTATTCATTTCAAAATAATTTCTACTCTCCCTTATGATTTCTTCTTTGATGCATTGGCTGTTTAAGAGTTTGTTGTTTAATTTCCATATATTTTTTAATTTTCCAGGTTAACTTCTGATTGGTATCTACTTTCATTCTATTGTGGTTAGAGAATATAATTTGTATGGTTTCAATCGTTTTACATTATTAAGATTTGTTTTGTGGCTTAATGTATGATCTATCATTGAGACTATTTCATGTGCACTTGAGAAAAATGTACACTGTGCTGCTTTGAGGTGGAGTGTTATGGTACATTATTATTGCTATTTTGTCTAAATGTTCAATATACTAGTGAAATTAGGGTATGATATTGAAATCTTCAACTATTATGGTAGAACTCTTTATTTCTTCTTTCAATTCTGTCAATTTTTACTTCATATATTTTGGGGCTCTATTGTTCAGTGCCCCCACTTGTCTGCCAGTTTATTGTACTATGGGGGCTTGAGTGTTGCTGTGATGCTGGAAGCTATGCCACCAGTATTCAGATACCAGCAGGGTCACCCATGGAGGACAGGTTATAGCTGAGCTTCCAAACTAAGACAGACCAGGAAGAAGGACCTGGCAGTCTACTTCTGAAAAGAATTAGCCAGTGAAAACCTTATAAATAGTAGCGGAACATTGTCTGATATAGTGCCAGAAGATGAGCCCTCCAGCTTGGAACGCACTCAAAAGACAACTGGGGAAGAGCTGCCTCCTCAAAGTAGAGTCAACCTTAACGATGTGGATGGAGTAAAGCTTTCAGTACCTTCATTTACTGAAGTGGCCTGACTCAAAATGAGAAGAAACAGCTGCAAACATCCCTTAATAATCAGAACGTGGAATATACGAAGTATGAATTTAGGAAAATTGGAAATCGTCAAAAATGAAATGGAATGTATAAACATCAATATCCTAGGCATAGTGAGCTGAAATGGACTGGTGTTGGCCATTTTGAATCAGATACTCATATAGTCTGCTATGCTGGGAATGACAACTTAAAGAGGAATGGTGTTGCATTCATCATCAAAAAGAGCACTTCAAGATCTGTCCTGAACTACAACGCTGTCAATGATAGGATAATATCCATATGCCTACAAGGAAGACCAGTTAATACGACTATTATTCAAATTTACACACCAACCACTAAGGCCAAAAATGAAGAAATTGAAGATTTCTATCAGCTTCTGCAGTCTGAAATTGATTGAACATGCAATCAAGGTGCATTGATAATTACTGGTGATTGGAATGCAAAAGCTGGAAACAAAGAAGGATCAGTAGTTGGAAAACATGGCCTTGGCAATAGAAACAATGCCAGAGATCGAATGATAGAATTTTGCAAGACCAACAACTTCTTCATTGCAAATATCTTTTCTCACCAACATAAATGGTGACTATACACACGGACTTTGCCAGATGGAGTACACAGGAATCAAATCAACTGCATCTGTGGAAATAGATGATGGAAAATATCAATATCATCAGTCAGAACAAGGCCAGGGGTTGATTGTGGAACAGACAATCAATTGCTCATATACAAGTTCAAGCTGAAACTGAAGAAAATCAGAGCAACTCCACGAGAGCCAAAATACAGCCTTGAGTATATCCCACCTGAATTTAGAGACCATCTGAAGAACAGATTTGATGCATTGAACACCAATGATCAAAGACCAGACGAGTTGTGGAATGACATGGAGGCCATCATACATGAAGAAAGCAAGAGGTCATTAAAAAGACAGGAAAGAAAGAAAAGACCAAGATGGATGTCAGAAGAGACTCTGAAACTTGCTATCTAACGTCGAGCAGCTAAAGCAAAAGGAAGAAATGATAAAGTAAAAGAACTGAAAAGAAGATTTCAAAGTGCAGCTTGAGAAGACAAAGTAAAGTATTATGGCATGTGCAAAGAGCTGGAGAAAAAATTCCAGTCTCAAGTTGCAATAATAAAGGATTCTATGGGGAAAATATTAAACAACACAGAAAGCATCAAAAGAAGATGGAAGGAATACACAGAGTCATTATACCAAAAAGAATTAGTTGATGTCCAACCATTTCAAGAGATACCATATGATCAGGAACCGATGGTACTGAAGGAAGAAGTCCAAGCTGCTCTGAAGGCACTGAACAACAAGGTTCCAGGAACTGATGGAATATCAATTGAGATGTTTCAACAAACGGATGCAGCTCTGGAAGTGCTCGCTCATCTATGCCAGGAAATATGGAAGACAGCTTCCTGGCCAACTGACAGGAAGAGATCCATATTTATGCCTATTCCCAAGAAAGGTGATCTGACTGAATGCAGAAATTATAGAACAATATCATTAATATCACAAGCAAGCAAAATTTTGCTGAAGATCATTCAATAGTAGCTGCAGCAGTATATCAGCAGGGAACTGACAGAAATTCAGGCCAAATTCAGAAAAGGACGTGGAACCAGAGAGATCATTGCTGATGTCAGATGGATCCTGCCTGAAAGCAGAGAATACCAGAAGGATATTTATATTTACCTGTGCTTTATTGACTATGCAAAGGCATTCAACTGTGTGGATCATAACAAATTATGCATAACATTGCAAAGAATGGGAATTCCAGAACACTTAATTGTGGTCATGAGGAACCTGTACATAGATCAAGAGGCAGTTGTTCAGACAGAACAAGAGGATACTGAGTGGTTTAAGGTCAGGAAGGGTATGCTTCAGGGTTGTATCCTTTCACCATACCTTTCAATTTATATGTTGAGCAAATAATCCGAGAAGCTGGACTATATGAAGAAGAACGGGGCATCAGGATTGGAGGAAGACTCATTAACAACCTGCATTATGCAGATGAAACAACCTTGCTTGCTGAAAGTGAAGAGGAATTGAAGCATTTACTAATGGAGATTAAAGACCACAACCTTCAGTATGGATTGCACCTCCACATAAAGAAAACAAAAATCCTCACAACTGGACCAACAAGCAACATCATGATAAAAGGAGAAAAGATTGAAGTTGTCAAGGATTTCATTTTACTTGGATCCACAATCTACACCCACGGAAGCAGCAATCAAGAAATCAAAAGATGCATTGCATTGGGCAAATCTGCTGCAAAGGATCTCTTCAAAGTGCTGAAAAGCAAAGACATCACCTTGAAGACTAAGGTGAGCCAGACCCAAGCCTTGGTATTTTCAATTGCATCATATGCATGTGAAAGCTGGACAATGAATAAGGAAGAGTGAAGAAGAATTGACGCCTTTGAATTGTGGTGTTGGTGAAAAATGTTGAATATACCATGTACTGCCAAAAGAAGGAACAAATCTGTCTTGGAAAAAGTACAGCCAGAATGCTCCTTAGAAGCAAGGATGGTGAGGCTGTGTCTTACATACTTTGGACATGTTGTCAGGAGGGATCAGTCCGTGGAGAAGGACATCATGCTTGGTAAAGTACGGGGTCAGCGGAAAAGAGGAACTCCCTCAACGAGGTGGACTGACACAGTAGCAGCAACAATGAGCTCAAGCATAACAATGATTGTAATGATGGCACAGGACAGGGCAGTGTTTCGTTCTGTCGTGCATAGGGTTGCTATGAGTTGGAACCAACTCGACGGCATCTAACAACAGCAACATTTTTGAGGGAGCATATGTTTATAATTTTGTATTTTCGTGATGCATCAATCCTTTTGTCAATATGTAATATCTTTTGTCTCTTGTAACAGCTTTTGACTTAAAGTCTATTTTGTCTGATACTAGTGTAGCCACCTAGCTCTCTTTTGGTTGCTATCTGCATGGACTATCTCTTTACATCCTCTCACTTTCAGCTTATTTTTGTCTTTGGCTCTAAAGTGAGACTCTTGTAGATAACATACAGTTGGATTATATTTTCTTATACATTCTTCCAATCTCTGCCTTCTAATTGGAGAGTTTAATACATTAACATTTAAATGAATTACTTGTAAGGAAGAACTTCTGCCATTTCACTATTTGTTTTCTGCATTACTTCTGTCTTTTTTGTTCCTTAATTCCTCCATTACTGCCTTCTTTTGTGTTTAATACATATTTTCTAGTGCCCCATTTTGACTATCTTCTCATTTCCCCTTTTGTGTATTTTTAAGTTATTTTCTTAGTAGTTTCCCTAAGGATTATAATTACACATTTTAAGCTTATAACACTCTAGTTTGAATTAATGCCAACTTAGCTTCAATAGTATACAAAAGTCTGCTTCTATACAGCTCTATTCCTCCCCCTTTATGTTGTTATTGTCACAAATTACATGTTTATGGATTACGTGCCCATTAACGTAGATTTATATTGTTTTATGACTTCTTCTTTTAACTCATATAGAAAAAAAGAAGAGCTACAAACCAAAAAAAAATAATAGTAATAATAATAATACAGGCTTTTATATTTACCTGTGTAAATATTGGTGTTCTCTATTTCTTTGTATTGCTTCAAGTTACTATCTAGCATCTTTTTATTTTGGCCTAAAGGACCCCTTTAGCATTTCTCGTAGTACAGGTCTACTAGCAACAAATTCACCCAGCTTTTTAAAAATCTGGGACTGTCTTAATTTCTTCATTTTTGAAGAAGAGCTTTGCCAGATACAAAATTACTGGCTGGCAGCTTTTTTTCTTTCAGTGCTTTAAATATGTATCCCACTGCCTTCTATCCTTCATGGTATCTGATGAGAAGTGGGCTGTTAATCTCATTTAGGATCTCTAGCACATGCCCTTTTGCTTCTCTCTTGCTGCTTTCAAGATTATTTTTTGTCTTTGTTTTGAACTAGCCTGAGACCAATTAATACTGATGGCTGCAAAAGAAAGTATGTAACATTAACTCTTCATATCATTCATGTTTACATATCAAGTACAGACTTTTGTAACATTTACACAAACTATGAAAACATCTGTACTAGATGGAGGAAAGAGTAAAGGGTTTGGAGATGGATAGGCCCATCTCAACTCTGCTTTTTTTCTACCCTGTGACCTTAGACAATACACACAGACTATTTTGGCCTCAGTTTCTTCATGTATAAAGTAGAGAATCTGGAGAAGAATTAAAAGATAAAACATGTGTGAAGGGCCCACTGGGAGACATAATACAGAGGTCTTCAATAGGTGGAAATTTATTTCTCAAATACTTCTATGAAATCAATTAAAATTTATTTTGAGAGAATAAAGTTTGTCTAATATACTGAAATTCCTTTGCAAACACTTTTTTAATGATTTTTATAAGTTCACATTTAATTTTTTAATAAAATTCTTTTATAAAGCGAACATCAACATCTATTTTCTCAACAACAGCTGAAAGATGGAGCTTCTGGGGTAGAATATGCCTGCTTTTAAATGGTATACAGATACAACTTGGCTCAACTTTGAGTAAGAAGTAAAAATATTTCCATCATCTGAATCTATGTGATATATTCAAAAGTCAGGCAGGAAGTTAGTTCCCAAGTGAACACTGAATCATCAATGTACTTGGTAGCTTTTATACTTGTTTTTTATACAACTGGTTACTCATAACTATTTATTATAGCTGAACCATGAATATTATTGAGTATATAGCATTTTGGAAACCCTGGTGACATAGTGGTTAAGTGCTACGGCTGCTAACCTAAAGGTCAGCAGTTCAAATCCACCAGGCACTCCTTGGAAACTCTACGGGGCAGTTCTACTCCGTCCTATAGAGTCGTTATGAGTCGAAATCGACTTGATGGCAACGGGTGGGATATAGCATTTTCAACTTTGCAAATTGTTTTTCGCTTCTCTGGAAATGAAAGACAGTTCTTATGTAACAAGCAATAGGCTTATATGTAATCAGTTTTGTTAAGCAATAGCTTGTGTGCGTGTACACATATATACATAGATAACACATACACCTACTTAATGACTATCTTGTCTGACATTTCGCACTTATGACAATAGTAAAAGATCTACTATCTATTTTGCACATTAAGAATGTATGACTGGCAGTAATGAACACCAAGATGTGAACTGAGAATAACACTGGCTGTGATAATTAAGGTTATAGTCAATTTGGCTGGGCCATTATTTTCAGTGGTTGTGTAATGACGTAGTCATTCTCCATTTTGCAATTTGATGTGGAGTCATCCTCCATTTTCACATAACAGTGATTTTTGCATAACAACCTGGCCTTTGGAACCTAACCATGTTGATAAGTGAGGAGTGGGCATAAACACACACAAACACATATGCAAATATACATACATATTGCCTTAGGCTGGGTTCTCTAAAGAAACAAAACCAGTGAAGCATATATATACATAGAGAGAGAGAGAGGGATTTACCACAAGGAATTGGCTCACAAGGTTGTAGAGGCTGGCAAGTCCCAAATCCATGGCTCAGGTGTCAGGCTGGAGACATCTCCTGACTCACATACTTGCAGGGCTGATGAACCCAAGGTTGGCAGGTCAGATAGCAGGCCATGGGCTCACAAGCTATAGAAGCTGATGATTCCAAGATCAGCAGTGAGATGCCAGGCTGCTGGCTCACAAGTTATGGAGGCTGATAAATCCCAAGAGCAGCAGACAATATAGCAGTCCACTGGTTCAAGTCCCAAGAGCCAGAGGTCAGATGATGACAAACTGGATACAAGATCCAGAGCAAACAAGCAAACTTTGCCAGAACATCCATATATACATACATAGGATGAGCATCCTGCTACTCGATGGCAATGGGTTTTTTTTTTTTTTTATAGGATGCAGGCTACAGCACTGGGGAAACTCTCCTTACAACTGATTGGCTGATCACATCAGATCACATCAATGGAGGATGGCAATATCATTATATAACTGCCAAATTACAGCATTACGTAACTGCCAAATCACTGAGAATGATGGCCCAGTGAAGTGGACACACAACCTTAACCATCCACAAATGCATACACATATCTTTCAAAGGAGTTCTTTAGTATTTAATGCTGACCAATTCATCCATCCATCTATTTCTCATCTATCTATTGATCTATCTATCTATCCATTCCTTTTCTCCTACCCTCAGCCTCTTTCTATTTTCCTCCTTTCATCACCTTCACTCCTTCCTTTCTTTCTTCTCTCCTTCCAATCACCTATTTGGGGTCCTGGTGGCACAGTGGTTAAGAGCTCGGCTGCTAACCAAATGATCAGCAGTTTGAATCCACCAGCTGCTCCTTGGAAACCCTGTTATGGGACAGTTCTACTCTCTCCTATAGGGTCACTATGAGTCAGAATCAACTCGACAACAATAGGTTTGTTTTTTTGGGTTTTTTGTGTTTTTTTTGGTATTATGTGCCAAGCATATTGTTATTGTTGTTGTTAGGTGCCATCAAGTAAATTTTGACTCATAATGACCGCATATGAAGAATAGAACTACCCCTATAGGCTTTTCTAGGCTAATCTTTATAGGTACAGATTGTCAGGTCTTTCTCCTGTGGAGTCATTAGGTGGGTTCAAACTGCCAACCTTTCCATTAGCAGCCAATCGCTTAACTGTTGCACCACCAGGGCTCCTGCCAAGCATATTAGGCACTGGTGATATATGATAAATAAAAGACTGTTGCGTGTCCAAAAAGTCCACAATGTGTTATGGGGACATGATAAAAATATGTAAAATCAAGGGTAACAATGCCAGTCTGTGGGATCAGGCAAGGCTCTCCGAAATAAGTAAGCTCTGAGATGAATTCTTCTCCCCATCCCCCACCCCCACCCATCTGTTTTCTTAAATTATAAAATTCTTTGCCATATTACTTTGAACATTGCCTATATCCCAAAAAATGTTCAAAGTGATAATCCTCTTTATATTTACCTTTGGAATTCCTATTAACGTTTATGTTGAAGCTTTTAAATAGTATTTTCTCTGTTTTATAATTTCACTTTCATATTTTCCATCTCTTTTCCCCACTGTGTTGCATTCAGAGTGATTTTCTCAGATCTAGGCTCTTATTCACAAATTCTTCCTTTAGCTAGGTCTAACCTATTGCTTAATTTATTTATTATGTTAAATTATCATATTTTCCATTCCTAGAATTATTGTTATTAATAAATCTAAATGTCCTTTTCTCCAATATCCTGGTTTTATCTTGTAGATTCAATTCATTCTGTTATCTCCTTGACTATTTTAAATAGTTATTTGAAAAATTCCTTTCATATCATTCTACAATCTGTAGGTTCTTGGCTATGAATTACTACAGTTATTTTGTGTTTTGAATTTCTATTGGTATTGGGCTTCCTTGCATGCTTTATAATATTTGACTGAATTCATTTCTGGTGGAAGTTGTGGGAATATTTTCTGTGCTTTGGATTGGGGGAAGTAAAGAGGTTCTGCCTAGAAAAGTTTTGCATTTGCCACTTCATACGTTTATTTGGTTCCAAACTAGTTTTAACATTAGCTTGCCAGTCAAGTCTTTGCTCTGTGAATGTAGTGTGTATTCACACCCCACCTACAGCTCTGGAGCCACATATGACTAAGTACAACTCTAGATCCTAGAATATATCCTAAAAGCCTGTGAAAAGCTGCCCCTTTCATGTGTAATTCTACATTACCCAGAATATAGTCTACTTTCAATTCAGGCTATATTCTAATAATGATAAGCTAATTGACATTGTCTAATTTATTTTTTTTTTTATTTAATCCTTAGCACAACCTCATTGCAAGGATTATTATTCATGTTATAAGAGTCAATAATTCAGAAAACATTAATTGCATTCCCTCTGTGTTCCAGGCACTGTTCTAGACATGGGGTACAGGGTCAACTCATATAGACAAGGTTAAGCAAGTAGTCCAAGGGCCTTACTGACATCAGGTGCCAGAGTCTGATTATAAACCTAGATCTATCTATTTACAAAAATTTTAACCACCACCCAGTACTTCCTCCCAAATTTTGCAAATGAACCTTTGCGATTGTAGTATTGTGATCACCTTCTTTTATCGCCTCTGTTTTCTATTTGCCCATCTCCTAGTTAGCTCCTCTCTCAGAGCTTCTTTTTCTTCATGAAGGGATTTTTAGTCAGGCACTGGCCTAAATTTTCAACATAAATTTAAAATGATGCAATAAAATAAGTCTACTCAAACCTCAAAGATGACATCATGTATTAAAAAAAAAATTTAGACAAATTAAAAATTCAGAAGATTTAGAGCTTATTTTGACGCCTTTTTTCTAAATACTTTTCCTGACTTCCTCTGCTTTCTTTTCTTCCTTTCACTTCTTTTCAAAATGTCCAGGTTTGTACTTTATTCCTTATCTGAAAATGAAACGCCTTAAAGCTCAACTTTTTGTTCTTATCTTTTCTAGTTATTCGCATCTATTTTTTGCTTTGCTTTCCAAGTTAAATCTTCACATTTCTTCCACTGTTAGTCTCTCCCCATCCTTCAAACACGGTTTCTTTAGTTCTTCAGTTTTTCAAATTCTTTGTTCACTGACAACTCTCCTTTCTTCTAAAATGGTTTGAAGATTTTTCTTTGGAAAGGGAACCAAGACATAAGGGAAACCTTTAAAACTTATGTTCCAGTAGTTTACAAGAGCTTCCTGCTGTACTGAAAAAGGAGAAGAAAAAGCAAACACATTAAGGAGATGTTGTTTCTGATTACAGCTTATGTTGACACATGGTTTCAGGAAGAAAACAGAACATTTTTGCTCATCAATATTTTGCTGTATAAACTTACGATCCATAACTCATATATGGTTGGAAGGACTGGTTTTATGCATTAATAGAGGTTGTGCCAGCATGCCCTCAGTGAGATAGCTCCCCTACCTAAGCACCTATTTATATCACTTAACATTTGGGTAAGGCATCCTTTGACTCCTGGGGGGTGGCGTGGGATAACATCTTTAGTTGTTTTCAGTTATGAATATCTTGGAGAGAATAAGTTAATCAGATGGCACTTCCTGGGGGCAGTTCAAAAAGATAGCACTGACAAGAATGGGAGGAAACTGGATGGGGCACATTGGGGGAGGAAAGAGTGAGGGGAAGGATACAGGGAAAATCTATACATGTAGGGAACCTGAAAGGACCCATGAGAGCCCCTGTACCTGGGCAGTGGAATGGGGAAAAAACAAAAAGTCAACATAAGAAGAGAGCAGTGGCCTGAATAGAAACTTCCAGACTGGAGGGCAAGAGTTGGGAGAAAATATGAGGATTGTTATGAATTGAATTTTGCCCCCACCCCCCATATGTGTTGGAATCCTAACCCCTGTACTTGTGGGTGTAATCCTAGTTGGGAATAGTGTTTTCTTTGTTATATTAATGAGGCCATATCAGTATAGGGTGTGTCCTAAACCTAATCACTTTTGAGTTATAAATAGAGCAGCACAGACACAGAGACGAGCAAGTAAAAACGAAGGAGGATAGATGCCATATGGAGATCACCAAGAAACTGAGGAATGCCAGGGCTAGAGAAGCTGAGACAAGGATTTTCCCCCAGAGTGGACAGACAGAGAGCCTTTCTCTAGAGCTTATGCCCGAATTCAGACTTCTAACCTCCTTAAACTGTGAGAAAATAAATTTGTTCTTTAAAGGCACCCACTTGTGGCATTTTTGTTACAGCAGCACTAAGAAACTAAGACGAGGATCATTAGCACACTGAATCCGTGGAACAAAGAATTACCACATGGGCTGTGGGTGCTAAACGTTCTGACCTTGGATGCCCCATTAGTGTGCCATAGCTTCTGGCAGAATTTTCTCTGTGTGCTGAAGAGAAATGCATTCATTACCTCAACTCTATACACAAAGCCCTTTCTTAGTATCCGTAATATCTTTAGGAGGTTTCATATCTCTCTGAGTTTTCCAACTCAGGGAAAAAAGTAAGCACATTCTATCTACTTTGCTAAGGCTTTAGGACTGAACAGGCAATGAACAGTAAGATCTCTGACGGAAAAATAAGCTGTTCCATGTTTAATACTTTTAAAAAGGAACCTTTGCAAATCATGCTTCATACCTATTTGTGACAAAAACGCTCCGCTGAGCTGCTTCCAGCCAAGACTGACAAATGTGTCAGCGCTCCACTCCCCTCTTCCCAGCAGACACTGCTCCTCGGTCCACACTCTTTCCCACACAGCTAAAACACAGCAGCTTTAGGATCTTCCACACTGTGCTCCAGGAAGCCTTGAAAAGTTAATTGGGATCAGCACCCAAGATGATTCGTTTTGGCCCTGATGACTTAATTCTTAGCATGCACCAGGAGAACCCAGACTAGGCAAAGCTGTGAAGCTGTATACATTTATCATCGTCTTCCCTGATCACTGGCAATTTTATCTCTCTCTCCACATTTCACACCCAGATGGATGTTCAGAGCTTTCCTTTGCTCTCATGGCCACGTTCCTTATCCAAGTAAGAAAGAACTCACATGTTTTCTATTGATTAACTGACTAGTTATATAGGTAACTACAGGTAGTTTGGAAGGATCATCTGGTAGTATCACCACCTGGCCTGTGCTGTGTCCACATTAACAAGCAATGTAAGTGTGTTTCTACTTACGGTAAATCTCTGAAGGGCTGTCTGTTAATTACTACCTATGTGATCTTGTTAGAGAATGGCCAGCATGTCAGTGTAGGCCTGGGGTAAATTCCTTGATCATATTTATTTTCATGTTTAGAAGGCTTCCTGTTTGAATGGTTTTCACCTGTAATGCTTGGTCGGTAAGTGGTTCACTTGTTGAGATCCAAGGCAAGCTAATTTGGTGAAGAATAAGAGCTTGAACAGTTTGAAAGACTCAGAAATTCTGCAGGACCTGATCCAGAATGTGCCACTTTAAGAATTGAAATGACACTTGTTTTCATTTATTCCTGTTGAGGCCTCTTCTGGTTCCCAAATAGGGTACAAATGAGAAGTTTGAGAGTTCCGCACGACTTTGAATGATTCTCTGGGGACCCAACAGAGCCAGCAGAGGGACCCTTTCTCTAGGCTTTGCCTTCAGGGTTACCTGACAACAAGGCAACATAGGCTTGCTCTCTACCTCTCAAAATACCATGCACTTTTCTGATTCAGTCACACTATTCAGTCTCCAACACACACATACACACACACACACACACACACACTCTTAGTAATTTCTTTTTCCTCTTTGCTGCCAATAAAATTCTCCCATCCCTCCAGACTCAAATTTTCCCACACCATTCATAAATGTCTTTTCCCTCCTAAATCCCAAGGCTTATACTCATTCTGTCTTACATTGTTACTTATTTTGGGAAGTAAAGCACATGGCTCCCAATCTCCCTTCTGAAATCTTGGTCCAGATTTCCAGCCTCCTGCTGTTGCCCCACCTGCATGACCTGTAGGCTGCCCACCCCACAGAGCATTAGGAGGAGCAGCTACAAGGACCCATGTGATTCGTCCTCAGCCTAGTATCTGCCTCTGGTAGGTATTCAATTAAAATCTTCCCCCAAACCCAGTGCAGCCCTGGCTCCAAAGGAAGAATAAAGCTCATTCATCAGTATCTTTCTTCTGACATTTAGCATATTGACCACAGTGGAGATTAAAATCTTCCTACCCAGACTGCTGTAGAATCAGTGGTACACAGAGCATTACCACAGGATTTGGAGTTGTCCTTTAGTGTGTGATTCATTTATTCAAAAACATTACTAAACATCTAAAATATACCAGGCACTGTAATAGGTGGTACGGATAAGATGGTGAATAGGGCAGACAAAATCCGTACCCCCTGGGACTCCTGCAAGGGTGTATGTTCTTGGTTAGAGAGTGAATTCACTTGTTGAGATTCCAAGGCAGACAGTACACAAATAAGCCATCAGGTGATAATATGTGCTTTGGGGGGGAATTAAGCAAGGAAAGAGAATAGGGAATGTATTTGGGGTGGGGGTGTGGAAAAGGGGGAGGTGATTTTAAATAGGGTGCTCAAGGAAGTGTAATGTTTGAGCAAGAACTTGAATTGGTAAGGGAGCAAAGAACGGGGGGAAAAAATTCCAGGCATAAAGTCTAGGAAGTGCAAAGGCCCTGAGGCAGGAGTAAGCTTGATGGCTTCAGGAATAATAGGGAGACCAGTGTGGCTGGAGGGAATGTGAGGGGAGAGGAGAATGGAGAAGTAAAAGGCACCAGGTCCCTTAGGCAGTTGTAAGAACTTCTGAAATGAGAACCCAATGGAAGTTTTTGACTAGAAAAGTGGCTTAGAGAACTGACTTAAGTTTTAAAAGCATCACTCTGGCTGGTAGGTTGAGGATAGACCATAAGTGCCAAAGGTAGAATTAGGGGGAATACTTTTGGAGGTTATTTCAAAAATTTAAGTGAGAGTTGATGGTGGCTCCAATGAGGATTGTAGTAGTAAAAAAAAAAAAAAAAAAATAGAGATGGTTAATATATATATATGTGTGTATATATATATATCTCCACTCTTCACTTATAGACATGGCTAGGTTCCAAACACCGGGTCATTATGCAAAAATCGGCATTTTGTGAAAATGGGAGATGACCACATCAGGTTACAAAATGGAGGATGACTATATCCTTACATAACTGCCAAACCGCTGAGACTCGTGGCCCAGCCAAATGGATACATAACCTTAACCTCCGGCCAGCATTACTCTCACCTCAAACGTACATCGTTAATTAACAAAAGAGTCACACAGTAGATTTTTTTACTATCGTCATAAATGTGAAATGTCGAATAATGATATAATTGATAAATGAAGAGTAAGTGTATTTGCTGATTGAATGCCAACAATATTTGCTGATGGGCTGAGTGAAGTGTGAAAGAAAGAGAAAAATCAAGGGTGAACACATGGCATTTGGCCTGAGCAACTGGAAGAATAGAGTTGTTACTTAGTGAAATGAGAAAGACTTAAAAGGAACAGTTATAAAATAGAGCAAGATCAGGAATTTGGTTTTAACATGTTGTGCTTGAAATGTAGAGCCACTGACATGAAGTAGGCAGTTGAATATTTCGAGAATAACTTCAAATATAAGAATCAACATCAAACCAATTCCTATGAGCTGGAGGACAAACATATCCCAGATTTCCACATTCTCCGAGCTGCTGTACCACTCTTTCTCTGACACCAGCCACTCTCCTCCTCAGCACTCTTCCCTCCCCCATTTGGCCTCAGCAATTTACTGCAAAGTCTCACAGAACTCACAAACTGTACTTACCTTTCTGTGGTTTATTAAAGAGCAGGGTACAACTCGGGATCAGGCTCAACAGGCTCCAACTCAAGATCAGGAAGCATGTAGGCAAAGCCTTCTTTCTTCAGTGCAGGGTAGCTCTCTCAGCTCCACTCTACCGTGTGGACTTCTCAGTTCCCTGAGGACAGGCTCCTCTCAGCCCCCTCAGGGCAGGCTCCTCTGCTTAAGGAGGGGGGGCCTCGGGGCAGGTGGCGTGGGGGAGCTCAGAACAGGCTCCTCTCAGCCCTGCTGTCTGTCACCGCTGGGTCCCTTCCAGGCCTCTCCCTGTCTTCAGTGTTTCAGCCCTTGACCAGGTTACAGCTGCTAACCATGTTAGGCTGCTAACCAAAAGGTCAGCAGTTCGAATCCACCAGCCGCTCCTTGGAAATTCTATGGGGCAGTTCTATTCTGTCCCACAGGGTTGCTATGAGTCGAAATGGACTCCAAGTCAACAGGTTTGGTGTTTTTAGGTTTTGTTTTTTGCTTTCCCTGTCCCTCGCTGCTGCTTTTTGTCTGAAAAGCTTTTGTGGAGCTGGCTACATGTAAAAAAAAACAATATGGCGGTGCATCATCTGACCTCCTCTAACTTCACAAGGCGGAAGGGGGATCATTATCAGTGTCAACAGCCAAAGGCTGATTCCTACGAGGTGGAAGTCAGACGTGCCTCTGTCCTCCAAACTTTTTACCAATTCTGACACCGACCAACCGTCCCTCCCAAGCACTCTCTACTCCTCTGCTGGGTGCAATAATTTGTTGCAATGGCCACACAGAACTCAGAGACAATACTCATGATTATGGGGTTTATTAGGGAAGTAACAGGTTACAATTCAGGTTCAGGGACGCTCAGGGTACCCTTCTGGCATCAAAGACACCCTTTCTCAGATGTGCTTGCAGACAGGCCTTTTCCTGGCTCTTGGCCTCTGCTCTGTTCCCGCAAACGTTGCGAAGTTGTTTTAGCTCTGCCTCTAAGTGGCCAGAGGCATCCTATTCCATCAGGAAGACTCCTGCCTCAGCTTTCTCCCTCTGTGAGCTGGGAAGCCCACAGCGCCATCTCCTGCCGATCTCATGGTTCTGCTGCCTCTGCTGCTGCAGCTCTCTCTCTCTCTGTCTCTGGAAAAGAGAGGTTCTCAATGCAGGGATTCCGGGTCCAAAGAAAGCACTCTACTCCTGGATCTCCTTCCTTGGTGGTGGTGAGATCATTCCTTCCTCCCTCTGGGATGGCTCATTTTAAGCCTACTGGGATGGTAAAACTGACCATTCCCCTCATTAGGGTTCCATACACCTTATTTTCATGGTTCCATCCCCATAAGGGTGCCATGCACCGTATTTATATTATTTGCAAGCTATCTGATCCCCTTGGTGGGCCACAAGCACCTTATTTGCATACTCTCAGCCAGCCATTTGGTGGGAATTACAAAAACTATGACTATATATATGACTAGAAGGGCCATATTAAGTAATTCACTGCACTACAAACTCATCTATTTCAAGGCATGACTGTGCCGCCAAGGCCGCAAGCTGACCAAACCCTTTTCCGTAGGCCGCAGACACTTCATTTGCATACTAGGCTACAGACACGTCATTTGCATGGTCAATAGTCACTATGAGTCGGAATCGACTCGATGGCAAGGGATTTTTTTTTTTTATTGACCAGTCCCTGTAAGATGCATACCTATCATGGGGCGGGCTGCAACCCAGGGCCAGACAAAAAGTCAAGTTGTTTACGGCTTGCCCAGGAAATGTCAATCAACCTAGACAAAAGTAACAACCCCTCTGGGGTAGAAACTAGGTCAAAGGTAACTAACTCCTCAGGGCTTAGGGGAAATTTTTCTCAAGCTGTTTTTCCAAAGAACCAGGGCAAAAGGCCACATAAAGGAACTTGTTTCACAGTATACATAAGGCAGGAGTAGGGACCTTGCCTGGGTGGTGTTTGTTGATGATATTTAGTGACATGAGAGTGGAGGTGATCACTAAGGACATGAAAGTAGAGAAGGAAAAAAGCCCAAAGTCTAAGCCTGGGATGTTCCAATACATGTACGTAGGAATTGAAGGAGGAGGCATTGTGACCAGCCCTCCTCTACTGCCATGATGTAGGAGCTTGAGAACCTGCACCCCTTGCTTGATGTTAAGTCCAATATAAAAATTTGCTGATGAAATTCTTTAAGCTCTTTGCAAAGAGCTAGCTGAAGATTCTATTTTTCACATTATTAAATCAATGATTATGATTCATTATTTTGCAATAGTAATAGTTATCATTTATTGAATTCCTACACTGTACCACCACCACCTATCCCTCAGTTTTACACCAAAATGATTTAAAACAGAATTTTTCTTCTGTGAATGAATTTTAAGTGAACTAACACTTTCTAACTTTTTAGGCATGAAATATAATTCTTTCTTTTGGGTAAACAGGAGATTGACCAAAGGAGCACTGGCATTTGCAGGGCCAAAGTGTTCTGTAGGGAGCCTGAAAGGCGAAATCTTGGCTCCCACAGAATAAAGAAGATGAAAGTAGAAGTACTTGTCCTTCTTTTGTTTCTCCTTTCTCTTTTCTCAAATTCCTTGCTCCTCCTCCAAGGAAAAGTGCCCCAAGCAGGCTAATCTCAAATAGGCACTGATCTTATCAAAGGAATGGGCAAAAAAAGAAAAGCATTTATTGTTATCATGTCTACATAATTTAGGTTTTCAAACTGCACTATTTGGTTCAATTTTTTTCTTAAACAAAACTTTCTTTTTTGAGGTACTTAATCATACAATATTTGTGCTAAATATAAAAAAATAAGAAAAATATTAAAACTCTAACCAGCTGGGGACTATAGTCTCAGGGGTCATCTAGGCCAATTGGCATAACATAGTTCGTAAAGAAGATGCTCTACATCCCACTTTGGTGAGTAGCATTTGGAGTCTTAAAAGTTTGCAAGTGATCATCTGAGATCCATCTATTGGTCCCATCTCATCCAGGGCAAAGGAGAAAGAAAAAAAACAAAGACACAAGGAAAATGTTAGCCCAAAGGACTAAAGGACCATGCAAACCAGAGACTTCACCAGCTTGAGACCAGAAGAACTAGATGGTGCCCAGCTACCACCAACGACCGCTCTGACAGGGATCACAACAGAGAGTCCTGGACAGAGTGGGGAAAAAATATAGAGCAGAATTCAAATTCACAGAAAAAGACCAGGATTAGTGGTTTGACAGAGACTGAAGGAACCTCTGAAACTATGGCCCCTGGACACTCTGCTAACCCAGAACTCAAACCATTCCCGAAGCCCACTTTTCAGACAAAAATTGGAGTCCTATAAAACAAAAATAACACATGTGAAGAATGTGCTTCTTAGTTCAACCAAATACATGAGACCAAATGAGCAGCTCCTGTCCAAAAGGAAGACAAGAAAGCAGGAAGGGACACCAACTGGACGAATGGGCACAGGAAGCCCAGGGTGGAAAGGGGGAACATGCTATCACATGTTATTGGGATTGCAACCCATGTCACAAGACGATGTGTATATAAATTTTTCAGTGGGAAATTAACTTGAGCTGTAAACTTTTACCTAAAGCACAATAAAAAAAAAAAAACTCTAGCCAGCTATAGGAGAGATTGTCACAAGGACTAATCCATACACATTGTTGCTCTTAGGTGCCATTGAGTCAGTTCCAACTCACAGCGACCCTATGTACAATAGAACAAAACGCTGCCTGATCCTGCGCTATCCTCACAATCATAGTTATATTTGAGCCCATTGTTGCAGCCACTCTGCCAATCCATCTCACTGAGTGTTTTCCTCTTTTTCACTGACCTTCTACTTTACCAAGCAAGATATCCTTCTCCAGGGACTAGTCCCTCCTGATAATATGTCCAAATCCATACATAGTGCTAGTTTAGCCCAGGATTTTCTGATATCCTATTTAAAGTTAAGCTCGCTTAAGCTTATTTATCCTGACCTTTGGAAGCCCGGTTGAGAAGCTCATTTCTGAATGTCCAAACATCTCACTTTCTGATTCTCAATCGATTCAGGAGCATAGAATCAGCTGGTTTTTTTTTTTTTTTTTTCAGTCTATGTTTTGAAAATGAAAGTAGTGCAACTTCTCACTCTCATCCTTAGGGAAGCACAAAAAATTGAGGATCAATAAACAGGTTTATTGTTTCTTCTGCCTTACCTGGGGGACGGAGCTGTATCCTTCACTAATTAACTGACACAGAAATGGTTCACAGTAATCCAGCCTGCAGGGTTTTAAAATGAGTTCATTTGGTCCAGAAATGCATTACTACTCTTATGAAAATTTGTATGTGCTTTAGCTAATTAAGGAAACCCTGGTGGTGTAGTGGCTAAGTGCTAGGCTGCTAACCAAAAGCTGGCAGTTTGAATCCACCAAGTGCTCCTTGGAAACTCTATGGGGCAGTTCTGCTCTGTCCTATAGGGTCACTATGAGTCGGAATCGACTTGATGGCAGCAGGTTTGGTTAGTAAGTAAAATGTAATCCTGAAATCAAATATTTGATTTGAGCATAAAAAATAATATATAGCTAGTCTTTTAAGCAGCCCCCCGCCATCACCACCAGCAAAAAAAGATTATGAAGAGAAAGCAGCATCAGGGTGTTAGT
This sequence comes from Elephas maximus indicus, assembly GCF_024166365.1. NCBI lineage: Eukaryota > Metazoa > Chordata > Mammalia > Proboscidea > Elephantidae > Elephas > Elephas maximus. The sequence goes on along the minus strand of NC_064833.1, from coordinate 51,358,116 downwards.
GCAACACTGAGTGAAAAGTGTTAGCGTCCTGCCATCCTGTGGTTATGTACAGTACTACAGGGCTCTCTTTTTTGGAATTTCCGTATTTGGGGCGCAGTGGTAAAGAGCTCAGCAGCTAACCAAAAAGTCAGCAGTTGGAATCCACCAGCTGCTCCTTAGAAACCTTATGGGCCAGTTCTATCTGTCTTATAGGGTCGCAATGAGTCGGAATTGACTTGATGGCAAAGGGTTTTTTTCCCCCCCCTCGGCAAAGTGCCAGGAATGCAGTTAGGATTTTAAGAATGAAGTACTTTTATCAAGAACCCAAAATACAAGGAAGCATTCTAAATTTCGCCTTGAAATAAAAACTTTTGATTGAGTTAGGTTCCTGGAAAGACAATGCTGTCATACACACACTGTGTTTTAAATTTTTGATTCTTAACGGAGACTCCCGCACTAAATGGATTCCAACAGTGACAAGCTAACATCTTAATAAACTGAATATTTTCTCTGTTAATGAATAGAAACGTCTTGTCAGACCAAGTCAAAAAAATCTGATTTCAATATTCTTAACATACCATTTACCTTTAACTAAAAATACAAGACTCTGGAAGAACTCTAGGACTATCTCTTGGCTTGGAAAGAGCCTAAAGCCTCTTAATTACCCGAGTCCACCACCCCTCCTCAACCTGACTTACTCATGCCTACCAGTTCACATCAAGTCGATTTCAACTCATGGTGGCCCCACATGTGTCAGAGTAGAGCTGTGCTCTATACGGTTTTCAATGGCTGGTTTTGCAGAAGTAGATTGCCAGGCCTTTCTTTTGAGGCATCTCTGGGTAGACTCGAACCTCCAACCTTTTGGTTAGTAGCCAAGCACATTAACTCTTTGTACCACCTAGGGACTCCTTACTCGTGTGTAAACCAAACTCACTGCCATTGAGTCAATCCTGACTCATAACGACCCAATAGAACAGAGTAGAGCTGCCCCGTAGGGTTTCTAAGAAGCAGCTGGTGGATTTGAACTGCTGACCTTTTTCGTTAGCAGCTGAGCTCTTAACCACTATGCTATCAGGGCTCTAACTCATGTCTGGTGACCCATAACAGGTTTTTACTTTTATAATACAGATTTTATAATAGGATCCTTCTTTTCATTAAACCTACACACTAGAACATCTGTGAAGAACTGATGGGTCAAGATGGTTATTTGAATTTTTATTTAATACTGCTTCACTCCCCTGCCTTTTCCAAATCTAGTGAGAAGTTGCCTTCCATGCTGAACAATTAGAACAGGCCACTGCTGTCACCACCAGTAAGGAGTGCAAAAATCTGAGCAACCATCTACAAGGATCTTTGTAACCCCAGCTGCACTCTTAATAGAAAATTAATAATTCAGTTAAAAACCCTGGCATTTTGTTATGACAATCACCAAACATCAGGATGTTTGGAAATATCTCAAGAGCTGACCGCAGTTTGCTCTCACCCAGGCTTTAAGCAAGCAGCATGCTAATACATACATGCTATAAGACTAGCTCACAGACTCATAGTGACACTATAGTATGGAGTAGAACTGCCCCATAGGGTTTCCTTACAAGAGCAAATCATCAAGTCTTTTCTCTGACAGAGCAGCTGGTGGGTTCCAACCACTGACCTTTTGGTTAGCAGCCAAGCACTTTAACCATTGTACCACCTGGGTCACTCTGAGTCGACATGGACTCGATGGCAAACAACAACTTAAGACTAGCTGCTGAATTTAATTTGCAAATAAAATGTTACCTAAAATTTATATCAAATTATTGATCACTTCAAATCTTTTTTTTTTTTAAATCTGAATAAATAACAGGTTTATGATTTAATCATATGCACATTTACTCTTATTCTGGCTTTTATTTGTATTGTATGGCTCTTTGAGACTTCTTCCTCCTCTCTTCTCAAGCTTTGTTTTCTGCTTTTGGTTGGAGCTCTTCCTACTTGCTCCTCTGGGCATCTTCCATTTCTAGTCCATCACAGCCTGACTTATCTGTTCTGTAACATACTGAATAAGAACAAAAGATTCCAACGTGAGGCGTGGGTGAATTTGCCACAGGTTGGCAGAGATCAGCTCAGCTCTTGAATCTGTTTTCCCTCAGTATTTGCTCTGTGGTGGGAAAAAAACTATCTGCATTTTTGAAGTTAAATTGCCAAACTGGTTTATTGAGGGCAAGGGCCTTCCTTGTGAGGAAACATGTTCAGAGACTAGAATGTAACACTGGGAAAGCAGCATTTTTAAAGTAGTCAAATCAGAAAGGCTGCAAATGTTGATTTAAGGGTTAGAAAAAGAAAGCTCCCTTAAAAAAAAGAAAGAAAACCTCCATGTAGATATAATAGTTAATCGAGTACTTATCTCATGCTCTCCACTTAGTATCTAATCCTCCTGCTGATGCTGCAAGGTTAATGAGATTCCCATTTTTCATAAAACAATGTCAGCCTTTATTGAGCTCACACTACATATCAGACACTGTTCTGGGCATTTTACACGTGGCCTTTTAATCTTTCCAATGACTCTGTGAACTAAACGCTAATATTATGCCCATTTTGCAAATAAAAAGCTGTCACCAAGAGAATTGAAGGAACTTACCCACATGACCTTACTTGAAAGTGACCAGGCTGGGGTGTGAAAGGAAGCAGATGGCCCCTAGAGACCATGCTAACAGGAGGAAACATACTCCTAGAGATCAAATGATGGGCCACAGGAAGATGCTAGTAAGAGAAAGCAGAATTTGAACTCAGATCTTCCAGCCTCCTAGCAGCATCCCGTTCTCTATACACACTCCTCCAAAGGCATATGGCCTCAGTTTCCCTTTCTGCCCTTACTCATGCCACTCCTCTTCCTCCTCTCTCACTCCTGGTCCTCTTTGACCTCTTTTCCATTGTTTTTCAGCGTCTTTTCTCTTTTCGCAACTTGACTTCTCCTTTTCTTCTTGTGTCTGGTTTTCTATTTTATTACAACAACATTGTTACTTCCCTTTTGCTTCAACATGAAAAGTAAAAGTAAACAATAAAATGTAGTGTGATTTAGTCCTTGTCCTAGAATGTGAGCCAGCTAGAGCTGGACTCACAAGGACCCACAAGGACTCTCAAGGACACATGGACTGGGCCCTGAGGTATAAAGACAATAGCTAGGACAATCTTGGAAATTATCTCTGAGGGAAGAAAAATATCTTTTAGGGAAACTTTCACATAAACCATTCAAACAGAACACAAAAGACTTACCACTCTTATCTTTTTCTATTAGCATTTAGTGAACAAAAAATTTGTTGGACCAATGAAGACCCTCCTGACTGTTAAGAAAGGCAAGTGTAAATGTAGGATCACAGCTTCTAGCCAATCTGTGAAAAGATGAAGCTTTCAATGGTTTTGCCCATTTCGTAATGTTAATATACACTGACGATTCTGTAATGTCCTTTGGACTCAGGCAGATGTGGCTGTGGCAGCATGCTTGTCCGTTTTCCCATTCTTGCTTATTCTGTAGTTTCCTTGGATTCAGACAGACTTAGCTCTAGCAGCATGCTGGTCCGTTTGCCCACTTTCATCTGTTCTGTAGCATTTCCTCACATTCTGGTAGACATTAGCTCTGGCACCGTGCTTGTTTGCTTCCCACTTTTGCCTTTTTGAATATATGCTGAATAAAACTTTCTTTTTGCTTTACTAAACTTTGTGATTTTTTTTTTTTTTTAACCCTACAACAAGTGGTTAAGTGGTCCCTAGCTAAGTTTGATCTTTGCTCAACCATTGTCTGGCTGTGTAACTTTGAGCAAGTGTCATGGATTGAATTATATCCCCCCAAAAATGTGTGTATCAACTTGGTTAGGCCATGATTCCCAGTATTCTGTGATTGTCCTCCATTTCGTGATTGTAATTTTATGTTAAAGAGAATTAGGGTGGGATTGTAACTCCTGTATCGGGTCACACCCCAGATCCAAGGTAAAGGGATTTTCCCTAAGGTATGGCCTACATCACCTTTTATCTCTCAAGAGATAAAAGGAAAGGGAAGCTAGCAGAGAGAGGGATCTCATACCATCCTTTGGACCTGGGGTTCTTTCACAGAGAAGCTTATAGTCCAGGGAAAGATTGATGACAAGGACATTCCTCCAGAGCCGACAGAGAGAGAAAGCCTTCCCCTGGAGCTGACACCCTGAATTTGGACTTCTAGCCTACTAGACTGCGAGAAAATAAACTTCTCTTTGTTAAAGCCATCCTCTTGTGGTATTTCTGTTATAGCAGCACTAGATGACTAAGAAGACAGCAAGGTACTGAATCCTAAAGGTCAGGTTCCTGTCTGTAAGTTAAGGTAATAGGACAAAATTGATGAGAGTGGTCAATCTGAAGGTTAAACAGCATGTCATTGTTGTTAGATGCCCTTGAGTTGGTTCCTATTCATAGCAACCCTATGAACAACAGAACGGAACACTGCCCAGTCCTGTGCCATCCTCACAATCGTTGCTATGTTTGAGCCCATTGTTGTAGCCACTGTGTCAATCCATCTACTCGAGGATCTTCCTCTTTTTCACAAAGCATGATGTCCTTCTTCAGGGACTAGTCTCTCCTAACAACATGTCCAAAGTAGGTGAAATGAAGTCTCACCACCCTCGCTTTCAAGGAGCACTCTAGCTGTACTTCTTCCAAGGCAGATTTGTTTGTTCTTCTGGCAGTACATGGTATATTCAGTGTTCTTCGCCAACACCGGAATGCAAATGCATGGATTCTTCTTCAGTCTTCCTTATTCATTGTCCTGCTTTCACATGCATTGAGGCAAATGAAAATACTGTGGCTTGGGTCAGGTGCACTTTAGTCCTCAAGGTGACATCTTTGCTTTTTTAACACTTTAAAGGGGTCTTTTTTAGCAGACTTGCCCAATGCAATACTTCATTTGATTTCTGGCATTGATTATGGATTCAAGTAAAATGAAATCCTTGACAACGTCAATCTTTTCTCTGTTTATTATCATGGTGTTATTTACTGGTCCAGTTTTGAGTGCTTTCATTGTCTTTATGTTGAGGTGTAATCCATGCTGCAGGCTGTGTGGTCTTTGATCTAAAAGACATAACACCTGAAAAATGTCTTGATTAATTGTCTGGCTCATAGTAAGAATTCAGTAAGAGTTAGCAGCTTCCTTTCTCCTCTTGCTTCTCATCCTCATTATTCTAATTCAATGTTATTCATTTCTAAAAATCACTTTTTGGGGGCATAAACAGCAAAATGCCTTTCACACTTAAATTTTCTCTTTTCCTTTTAGATGGCAAATTGCTCCAGGGAGGTGACCTCTCTTTTTGAATGCCAGAGATTACCAAACGTTAAATAGTTGCTATTATAGCCCAATCTCTGCTCTCAGGTGTAAAGTTGCTGAAGTCTAAATTTAGAGTAAATTGTTACAGTAAAGGTCAGTTCCTCTGTGAGGGCAGAACACTTATTGCTTTTGTTTAAAGTGGAACACCAGCTGAAGGACAGGTTTAGGAGCGTCTGGCTGGCCACTGTTCTTGGTGCTTACTAACGTCACCAGGCAGCTCTGGGACACTGTAGAGGGTGGATCTGAAAGAGCTGAGTAATCTGTCCCTTACTCTGCCTTTCTGTTATTCGTGACTTTTCTAACCACTGTTGCTTATCCTAAAACATTCTACCACGTGGGCCTCTCCAAAAGAAATACAGGAAATGGAGGGTCACATGAATTCATGTTTCAAAAAAGTATTTCCTACTCAGCCAAGGCAAAATGAACCAAGTTTGAGGATAAAGAAAAGTAGCAGTAATTACTCACTATAAGGCTTCCTCAGTGAAAAGAATTCTCATTGTTTTTTGAAAAATAAATCATTATGTTCTTGATTTGGCTTAATAAGGAAATATGAACATGAGTTTAAATATTAAATTCCTTCTTACATCTGTGTATCTCTTATAAATGTAAAAGAAAACTCTCGTTTCTGATTTCCATCATAATTTCTAAATTTCCCCTCCTATTTTTTCTCTTTTTAAGCATACTTGGATCTGCTCAGGTGTAAGCAGAACCTTTCAATTTATTCCTGTATATTCCCAGCATATGTGTCTTGCTGCTATTTTCACACACCCCAGCTCCCCACTGTCCCCTCTTCCAATTTAATGATTGAAAAAATGGAGTAAGATTTTTAGGGTTAACCCAGTGCTTGGCACATAGTATGCACACCAAACTACTTAATGACTGTGGCACAGTCTTATGGAAGATATTTAGTCTCAGGAATTCACTGACAGCATGCACATGTAGCTGGCCCCTTCCGTTAGAAGCCACGAAGGAGAAAGTCATCTTGGGAAACCTCCAAAACCCCGTAAAAACATCCTCAGACTGCTGTGTAAATGTCTAATGGAAAGGAGAAGAGGATTCCCTAGGTTTCCTTGCCATTGTTGTTAAATCACACTGCTTCCATTCCCCTGGATTGTTAACCAAATGTCTGTCAGGTGGTATATTATGAATTCAACGTTTAGGTTCCTCATGACATTTCTGTTAGTATTTTTGAATGACTAAATGATTTTCAGGTTTTTAACAACTTGGCTTTCAAAATACAATCATGAATCATTCATAAACCTTCCTTATGCTTTCAGTACCTCCCATTAAAAGACAGTCCACACTGACTTCATTCCCCCCCCCCCCCCCCACCACCACTGCCCTTTTGGCAAATGATAGAATCTCAAAAATTCTTTTGATCAGAAAATTGATTTGCGTGGGGTGAGGTCCTCCAGGTCAGTTCAGAGGCACACCTGTTATAACAGTCGAGTCCCTCTTAGGCTAATAATTAACTTGTCTCTTTTGAAAATCAGTAACATTTCGATAATCAGCCTCCACTGTTTGGACAAAATATATTGAAAGAATCTGGAACTCTTTGTTCCCAAGCAAAACACCAAGATTGCTCCTTATTCTTAGTAAAGAAATCTGCTGAGCTCACAAAGGGAAAATTCGTCTACCCAGGATTCACCTCTTGCTTGGCCTGCTTATGTCTTGTCAGAGGGAATTTTTTTTTTTTGGACAAAATCCTTCAAGACATAGAGCCAGTGGCGTCTTTGGGGTGGAGCACAGTTAAGATTAGCACGCATAGAATTTCTATTCCTGTTTTTAATCTGCAGCTGCTATTGTTGATGGTTGGAACTAAAGAAGAGAATCCTGGGTAAGGTGGAGCTGCCCTGGCTGATTCCCACTTACCAGACACACAGCTCATGAATTCGTTTTTCAGCACACCACAAGCATCTTTGATCTGATTTGTGAGAAATTTACTGCGGCCATCCAACTCTGTTGATGCACAATAATTTGGGCTCACACCTAGTGTCTCCAGTCCCCTGTCTGACTCCTACTCTCCCAGATCCTGCCTCTCTGCAAACACCAGGTTCCAAGCTGGACTAACTAGGTTCACTGCAAACTCACATTTACCTTTGACCTTACTAATTTAGAATTTCCATCTGTCAGAAAAGGACATTGATGGTTCAGTGGTAGAATTTTTGCCTTCCATGCAGGAGACCCGGGTTCGATTCACAGCCAATGCACTTTATGCACAGCCACCACCCATCTGCCATTGGAAGCTTGCTTATTGCTACGATGCTGAAAAGGTTTCAGCAGAGCTTCCAGACTAAGACAGACTAGGAAGAAAGAGCCTGGTGATCTACTTCCAAAAATCAGCCAATGAAAACCCTATGGATCATAACAGCCTGATCCTCAGCTGATGATGGGGATGGTGAAGGACCAGAGAACGTTTCTTTCCATCGTGCATGGGGTTGCCATGAGTCAGGAGCTGACTTGACAGCAGCTAACAACAAAGACATCTATCAGAAAGCAAGTGGTTTCAAGGATGAATTAAAAAAAATTATTAGGTAGCAGCTAAAGATGGTTCCGGGGTAGTAAATAAATCTCTTGATGTCTTTCCAAAATAGAAAAAATGTAGTCCACATTGAAAAATGTAACTTTGCTCAAGAAATACATAATAAACAAGAACAACAATAATTTTAAATCCACAAGAGAATGAAAAGTTTCCTTTTTATGTTACCATGGAAAAAGCTTTTTAAAGTAATGAAAGAGCCTGGGCATAGACCACAGAGAGCTCAAAGATATGTAGTGGGGGAATAGAAAACTCTCATACATCTCTTAATCTTTTATATGTATGTGTGTGTGTCTGTGTGTAAAACCAAACCCATCGCCACTGAGTCAATTCCAACTCATAACGACCCTGTAAGACAAGAGTAGAACTGCCTGATATGGCTTCCAAGGAGCACCTGGTGGATTCGAACTGCTGACTTGTTGGTTAGCAGCCATAGCTCTTAACCACTGCGCCACCAGTGTGCGTGTGGGTGTGTGTGTTATTAGGGAGAAGCAAGAAGAAAAAAATTGCTTTCGTTTGCTCCTTTCCCCAAACAGACGACTTGGAGAAAACCCAGCTACTTAAGGCCAATCCAATGTAGTTTACCCAGGTTTCCTGAAGTCTGTATCATGTGTGATCCAAGCACAACAGAAGGGAACTTTGGTCTTATGGCAGAGTTCTGTGGGCTGGGAAAGAGGAGTGGGGAGGACGAGGAACAGCCACCCTGAGCAGGTGGATGGAGTTATATATAACCTTATGAAATTTTAGAAGGGGGCTTACAAAATTTTGTTAAATCTAAGTCATGGCCTTGATATCAAACAACCAGTAAGTAACAGACCTCCCCTGCCTATCTCTTCACATTGCCCAGGCCCTGCTGCCTCCTGCTGACTCTGTCTTTGCCCTCTCCTGTGTCTGTAATCCCTCCACTGCCTCCTGGTTTCATAAGCCATTTCGAGCTCTCTGACCACACTCAGTTCCCTTGCTACTGTGCAACTTAGTAAAATTGTTTACCTGCTTGTAGCTTAGGTTCCAAATCTCTAAAATAGGGATGACATAACACCTAAGTCAGAGCGACTGTGAGAATCACTTTCTCCCATAGAATAGAGGGCCATGTATAGTGCCTTGCATAAGCATTTTGGAATCCCTCAGCCCCGTTCCTGTCAATCCCAGGGTAAAGCCCACCCTCTGCTTTTACTGTTCCTGCTCATGTTGTCTGCACTGTTGGATAAATCCACACCCTCAGCTCAGTGCCTCTCAAACTTCTCCACAGACATTATTCTAACCCAGGAAGGGAGTGATCAGATACCTGTAGCAGTCCAGGAAATGTTAGGGATTATAATCAAGAGCAATTTACAGCATTTAACGTATTTAAAGTCTCCCATTCTACCTTTAAAGTTTTACCCTGATTTTTCATTTTATTCCACTTTATTAAAACACTTTTTAAAAATAGTTGAGCTTTTGTTCTACTCAATAATCTTTTTATTCATCTTCTATTGGCGTAGTGGTTAAGTGCTACGGCTGCTAACCAAGGGGTCGGCAGTTCTAATCCACCAGGTGCTCCTTGGAAACTCTATAGGGCAGTTCTACTCTGTCCTATAGGGTCCCTGTGAGTTGGAATCAACTTGATGGCAGTGGTTTTTTTGGGCTATTGACTTTTTATCACATTATTCACAAAAATTATCCTAAACCACTGAAACTTTTCAAACTCTAGTCTCCTTTAGATCTTTCTCGCTGAGACAATAGCTGTCATCTGACATCCTTTGACTTTCATCTGACAATATAGCAAAAAATTTCCACTTTTTCCCTTTCTCAATTCCAGGAAGGGACCTGCATTAGTTTTCTATGGCTTCCATAACAAATTATCATAAACTTGGTGACTTATGACAACAAAAATTTATTCCCTCACAATTCTGAAGGCTGAAAGTCAGAAATGAAGGTGTTGATAGGATCATGCCCTCTTCAAAGTCTCTACAGGAGTATCCTTCCTTGCCCCTTCCAAATTCTGGAGGCTCCTGGTATTCTTTGGCTTATGGCAGCAAACTCCAGTCTTCACATGGCCTTCTTCTGTGTGACTCTCTGTGTCCTTTTTCTATAAGAACACAAATCACTGTATTTAAGACCTACCCTAATCCAATATGATCTCATCTCAATCCTTAACAAATTACATCTGTAAAGACCCTATTTCCAAATAAGGTCACATTCCAAATTTCCAGGTGGACATGAATTTTTGAGGGACCCTATTCAACACACTACGGTACACCTCCTCATTACAAATTTAATCTCCCTCGGCCCTCTTATAGAAATCCTGGTGGCATAATGGTTATGAGCTATGACTGCTAACCAAAAGGTCAGTAGTTCAAATCCACCAGGCGCTCGCTGTAAACCCTGTGGGGCAGTTCTACTCTGTCCCATAGGGTCACCATGAGTTGGAATCGACTCTACGACAATGGGTTTAGTTTTTGGTTTTGTTTAGGGCTGTCTTACCTTTACTGACCTTTTGCCACTAACTATCCTCCTTCTTCTTTCATATTTTCAGTTTCTGCTCTGAACTACACTCTTCCTTCCAGCCCACAAGCATTTTCCTCTTAAGTTTTCTAAGTAAGTTTGCCAAAACTCTCTGCCCATTTATTAAGCACCATCACATCTCTGGCCTTTTACTCGGTGTTTGAGACTTCCACATACCTGCTTACGCCTTGACCTGTTGCCACCTGACTTCCATCGTTTGACCCTGCTGAAGCTAAAGTCTTGAAGTAAACTAATAACTTTCTGTTTTCTAATTGAAATGTTTTTCTGCAGGTCCATATCCTTGATGACTTTTCTGTAGCATTTATTACCTCCTACTTAAAATTTTCCTTCCTGAGTCTCTCTGATCTTGTTCTCTGCCAATCTCTATGTTCAATTTATTCAACCATATCAAATATTTATTGAGGGCTTGCTATTTAGCAAGCACTATGCTAAAAACAGAAACTCTGGTGGCGTAGTTGTTAAGTGGTATGGCTGCTAACCAAAGGGTCGGCAGTTCGAATCCACCAGGTGCTCCTTGGAAACTCTATGGGGCAGTTCTACTCTGTCCTATAGGGTTGCTATGAGTCGGAATCGACTTGACGGCACTGGGTTTGGTTTTGGTTTGGTTATGCCAACAACTAGAGATATAGTAGCAAAAAAAAAAAAAAAAAAAAAGACTCCATCTCTTCTTTTACAGAGCCTAGAGCCTAATAAGGAAAACCTGGTGCTGTAGTGGTTAAGAGCTATGGCTGCAAACCAAAAGGTTGGCAAAGTCTAATAATGATCACCTTTTATTAAACCTTGTCTTCCTCCTGATATAGATTCCCTGATGTCCTATCCTTGTGCCTCTTCTTAACCTACTAACTCTCTTTCCCTCTTTTCTTCTTTTACTCACTAGGTGGACAACTGTAGTCTATCCTTGGCTTGTTTTTGAGACTCAGCCCTAAATATCTGGTGACCTGCTTGGCATCTCTACCTGGACTCATCGTTGGTTACTCAAATTCCACACGTTCAAAACTAAGCTCAGCTTTGCATTCAGCCTGTGGATCCACATCATTTCAGGACCCAACTTCAGATCCTTGGTCATCATCTTTGGCCCATCTTGGCTCACACTTCACAAAGTTAACCAACCCACAATGCTCTCATATCAGTCTGCTCGTCTCTTCTCTCACTGTTACTGTCTTCATGACCTCTTGTCTTGACCAGTAAAATAGTCTGTCTTCTTTCTTCCTTATCTCATTTTCCATAACCCTGCAGGATAAATTTTTCTCTAAAAAATGCCAATTATACCAGTCTTCTCCAAAAATCTTTCAATAGCCTCACATTTTCTATTTTTAAAATCTCGGTATTTAGAGGAACCAAACTTGTTCTCCAATTTTGGCCAAATTGTTTCCCATAGTTATTCCATAGTTTCCTAGTTCTTTTACTTTCATTCGCCTGGAATTTTGCCCCAGACTCATATATAAAACTTTTGAAACTCCCTTTTAATGCCACCTCTCTAAAGTCTTCCTTTATGTCCTCATTTGAAAGTAATCGATCCTTCCCCCAGATTGCAATAGTAGTTTCTATATACTCCTGTTACAGTATATCTTTCCTATCTGGCACTAATGACTTTTGGTGGGTGCTTTTGATCACTGAACAAATTGCTACCTATCTAAAGGAAGAAGCTATGCCTTATTAATTATTATAACCTCTAGTGTGCACCCACTGCAGTGGAAAAAGCATGACCTTTGAGAGAAGGGTTGAAAACCCAGTAGTTAATATCTCTATGACCTTGGGCAAATTACTTCTCTGGGACTCAGTTTCCTTGTTTATACAAATGGGGATGATGTCTCACCAAATGGTTATGAAACAATTTATTTTCAGTAGGTAATAAATATTTCTGAAGAGTTTAGATCAAATGTGCTGAACAGTCACAAAATAGTTACTTTACCTTAAAAGTAGCACATTATACGCAATGTGTCTTTAAAAAGAGTGTGTATATATTGTATATATCTTTTATTATTAGTTAAATAGCATATTGAAAACTCCACTAAAAATAATCTTGGCCATAATGAAATATGTTATTGAAGGAAAGATATTTTGTGCTTGAGGCATAGCATTGCCATCAGAAGTGTGAACCACTGAGATTTGAAGTGTGTGCAGACAACGAACTATGAAAAGGCGGCCTCACCACCACCCAGGACATGAACCTCTAAGCCAGTACGAGCTATCCAACTCACACAGTAAAAACGGCACTCGAGTGCCTAAGAAGTATACAGCCGCAATCTTTACCTGATAGCAGTTTCCACTATGACTCAAATCCCATTTGACTGAGCTGTTTCTACTAGGAAGTTTCATATAACTGCAAATATTGATCTAATCATTCTTGAGGAAAACACTTTTAATAGTTTTCAATTGTTAATGTCTGAATTAAGTAGCTCCTGGTCAAAATTGGAAGCCTGGAGTTCTGTGTTTTTAAACCAGGGATACTTGCCACAAAGAACAAAATGGCATTTTGTGCTAAGTCATTTTAAATGAGGCCAGAAAACATCTTTACGTTTCTTTTTCTGAGTGTATTCATCTCCTTGGTGAGTTACTAGCCTCGCTGAGATGAACCAGTGCCTTGGGGCCCACAACTACGTAGATAGTGGCTTTGAGGTAATTTGGCCAAGCCCCAAGCAGGATTAAGAAACCCGAGCAGCAGCAAAACTAGGGCACGAGCCTATGAACCTAAGAAATCGGCCACGCTGATCCACTATCATTAGCTCCTCTCTCGAGAGTGAAATTTGAAAAGGAAAGTAGCCGAATCCAAACATCTTTTGTGAAGTTTAACTGGTTTAAGAGGTTTTGAATATGAATTCCTATAAACCACAGGAAGGTACAAGGGAAATAGTAGTAATATTTTAACTGGTTTACATGGTAAACACAAAAATGTAGTAAAGTATATACATTTATTTGGCATTTTTTGATAATCTTTAATCATATAGGGCTATTTGGTGTTCTTCCAGACCTATCATCATCTGCCCCAGATACCAGAAATAAGCAGTTAGCACAAACTTGGCATGCAGAAAAGAATAACATGAAATCTACACAAATAAATAAATTTGGGGTCTTCAGCCTGCCCCTCAGCACTCAAGGGTGGGTGGAGGGATCTATTCAAGGAAACTCAAGAACGCTTCCTACCATTTCTTGCAAACATTGGGTGCCCAGCTATATTATGTCAACTAAGCAGAGAATATTAAAAGGCAAAATCATGTCCCACATCAACTACAGCATTTCCTGAAAAGAAGAGTTGCATATTTGTTTAAGGGGCACTACTGGGCTGTCAGAGTCCCTGGGTGTGCAAACAGTTAAGCGCTCGACTACGAGCCAAAAGGTTGGCAGTTCAAACCCACCCAGATATGCCTCAGAAGAAAGCCTGATTCCAAAACATCACAGCCTTGAAAACTCTATGGAGCAGTTCAACTCGGCACACATGGGGTCGCCATGAGTCAGAGCAGACTGGATAGCAACCAATGACAACAACAACTAGGCTTCCAGTGAAAACCATTCAGTCCTTATTAGAAAAATGAGCAGAATGTTCTGAAGGGGTTATTTTTTGAAATGCTCAGGTCAGAAGATTCTTGATAAAAAAAGAGATGATGACTTTTTAGACACTTTTATAAATATATTAGCTTCCTATAGCTACTGTAACAAATTAACACAAACTTGGTCACTTAAAACAATATCTATTTATTCTCTTCTAATTCTGGAGGTCAGAAGTCTGAAATCGGTTCCACCAGGCTGAAGTCAAGTTGTTGGCAGGACTGCACTCCCTCTGGAGTTCTGGCAGAGGATCGATGTCTTTGCCTTTCCAGCTTCTAAAGCTGTATCCCTTGCATTCCTTGGCTCATGGCCCCTTCCTCCACCTTCAAAGCCAGCAGCACAACATCTTCAAATCTCTCACTGCTTTCATCTGAAGTCAAATCTCCCTCTGCCTCCCTCTTATAAGGGCCCTTTTGATTATATTTAGGGCCTACACAGATAATCCAGGATAATCTCCTCATCTCAAAATCCTTAATTTAATAACATCTGCAAAGTCCTTTTTGCCACATAGGGCAATATTTACAGGTTTCAGAGATTAGAATATGGACATAAGTGAGGGCCATTACTCAGCCTCCCACAGTGAGTATCATTGTCATTGCATGACTGAAATACTGTAACATAAGCCAAGACAAGACAGAAAACTTGTTGACTAGGTCCATATGCCCCAGGGATGCTAATACCCATCTTTTCATTGTCAGTTGTGTGAGCCCAGAGCTATTAAAAAAAGTCCTGCAAAAAACACGTTCAGACCTAACAAGCTTTGACTCCCAGCCCCCAACTCTGCAAAGTGGCACAGCCAACGGGATCATAGTGGAGACATAGCCAATCATCCTGAGATGCTGAGTGGAAATCAGGAGACATACTTACAGTAAATTTCAAGTGGGCATAATTGTGTACCTTCCCCTAAAAGCCTTTGTATCTAGAGCTAAGCTGCCCTCAGCAGTGCTATGTAGGAAAAGAATATATGACATTAATGAAATGACAAGGATGGCTGGACAGGGAGATGGGGGATTTTGAGGAAACTCTTAAATACCCTCCTGAAAGAGAAAATATCTTATCCCATATTCGGTCTGGAGGTTTCTGAAGAGGGAGTGACAATGATTGGGGTTAGCATTTTGAATAACAGTGGTCATTTCATGAAAAAGCCAGCAGCACAGCATCTTCAAATCTTTCAGTTGACTTAAAGCAAGGTTAAATAATATCTGTTTCACAGGGTCATTGTGAAGGTTAATGAGATCATATATTATCTGAATGCATGGAACACATGGCTGTTCATGTAGCCTTAAGTGCAGATACAGTGGTGGCTGTAGAGAAGGGGGATGACATGGAGCTAATAACAATATACACTCCGCTATATGAGGGATAGTAAACGTCCATCTCTACCTCCATTGCAGGACTGCTGGAGTATAATGGTTGATGTGCCCTGGTACATTGTTGTGATATAATGTGGTGACATTATGATACATTGGTCACCTGGCAGATTACTAAGGTCCGAGAGAATTCTTGAATCCCATGCTACGCTCCCTGTACACCTGGGTCTGTGACATCACTGCCATTGCTTTACAATTCTGGGCTTTTTGTGTCTCTGTCTTAATGGGCATTGGTGCAGGGGTACAACCTGCAGTTTGTATAATCATACTGAAGACCTCATTGATATTAAGTATTGACCAACTTCATTTTGACATCAAGATGCCAGCTTATTTTCAGTTCTGCACCACAATCACCACTGAACTTCCCTGGTTAGGCTTTGAGTACCATTAACCCTTCTCTTTTGACTGCTTGTTTCTTGTTTTTTCTAAGAACCCTCCATCTTGCACCGTCTCTACCCATCTTAATGTTTACATAAAAAGATGTATCTTATATAGACATCACCAACCAATCAAAGAAAGTAGTATTATTGGAGAACTGACAAAACACCATATGGGGAAAATATCTGGGGCTTTGCTACTTTAATTGGTGATTGTACAAGAGTTTCTCATGATCCCAAAGACATAGTTCCCTACCTCTCTGGGGTGTTTTTTTGGAATTAACAGCAGTTCAGAGCTCAAGACAATCCAAAGACTATTCCCTAGCTAACCAGTTGCCATTGAATTGGTTTTAACTCACGGTGACCCCCATATGTGTCAGAGTAGAACTGTGTTCCATAGGGTTTTCAATGGTGGGTTTTGTGAGGGGTAGACCATCAGGCCTTTCTTCTGAGGCACATCTGGGTGGACTCAAATTTCCAAACTTTTGGTTAGCAGCTGGGCACATTAACCATTTATACCACTGGAAGTATAACCATTTATATCACATTAACCATTTATACCACTATACAATGGAGGGACTCCATTGTCTAGTTAATGTTTCTAATTTCTCTGGGAATCTCACAGATCGTAACTAACTTCTAGAGGGTGTGCACTATCATTTATTCGCTTAAGATTTGGGATTGCTTTTTCTTCCATTATTGAAAGGCCTGGAAAACAGCTGATAAATTAAATCAAGATTAGGCATGTAAGTACACAAGAAGAGAGAACATCAAAAGGAAGCAGACAGAGTAGATGTTTTTGGGCACACAAGTTCATTGGACTACAGCTTTTGGAAAATACACTTGCTTCTAAGCATTCTGGATACTAAACTAAAAGGGAAGTAAATTGAGACACATACTTTTAAAAAGGAAAAAAGATATACTTTTAAAGCAAAAGTATTCTTGCAAGTAAACTCAAGTAGGAATTTATTATAATGGACATTATTGTAGTATCTTAACCATAGCATTGCCAAACATACAGGATTATTTACACAGAACATTTTCATATCCATGCTCTGAAGGCATAGGAAAATATATTTAATTCTAAATTACTAAAGACATTTCTGTGAAGCACCAAAACAGTGTGGTTGGTATAAGTATTTTAGTTGCAAATGAGCTGTCCTAACAAACACAGACTTGGAATGTTTAGTTGAATAGAATGTTAGCATTGTCCAGTGTGTTAGCCTTTTCCCAAGTCCTGGATCATATCTAATCATGACCCAACTCTCTATCATCTACCTGTGTGCAGAAAGTGTTTGCTGTTGAAAACCTTGTGAATAAGATTCGCAGTTTGAGGGACAAGCTGGATTACTTTTCTAGTAGTGATGGTTGTGTGGTTATATCTACACTCCATTGAAATTGCAGCACAAAACCTCAAGCTCATTTGCAAGCTTTTTTAACCTACTGAACCTTACCAGATGTCCTAAAAATGTCACCTGGGTGAGTGAAAGAGTATGGTTACATCTATGTATAGTCACCATTGCTAGGAGGAAAAGCACCTCTCCTTCATGACCTACCAACATCATCTTCACATCAAAGACAGGATATTATTGCGGCAGAAGGAAGCTATCAAGTCCTTCCAGCAATTCTAGGATTTGGGGAAGACCACTTGTTTCCTCCCCAAATGTCAGAAGTTAAAAAAAGGTAATGTTTGACTTCTGGAACACTTCTAAAACTAGAAAACATTAACCAGGTAATGGGTAGATAGATAAAACAGGAAAAAAATTCTTCATGATGAAGTACTCAACATCCTGGGAAGCACTATGTTGCAGTGGTTAAAAGCAGGTTGTTGTCAGATTCTAACATTATTTTCACATTTCTGGCTCTATCATAGTCATAACAACTATCATAGCAACATTACGTTCTAATATGCTTTGTTAAAAAGATACGTCTTTTGAGGAATGTTCAGGTAAAGCCAAGTATTCCCTCTGCTTCCCTGTAGCTATATGTCTGGTTAAACCTTCAGGCTTTAAACTTAAATAGACCTGAAATGAGCCCTGTCTCTACCATTTACTAGCTCTGTGACCTTGCATAACTTTAAGTTTCAGTTTCTGCACCTGTAAAATGGTTATAAATAAGGTACCTATCCTGTTAGATTTTTAGCATAGTGCCTGGTACATAGCAAATGTATTGCAGGAACTTTATTATGAACAAGCTGCTTATTTCTAAAACAAAATAAATAAAAAACCCTGTAATTCAATGCTAATTCATGCAGAAGCTGCCACATATTATTGGTAGAGAAATATAGAGGGTACATGTTCATATCAAAATTATTATTTAACTAAAACTTTCTTGGTTCATTCTTAATACCACTCACTTTTAGGCAGCCTAAAACATTCTTATTAACATTAACAACCAGGTAAAAAAAACTGATGCTAAGAAACCAAATCTGTAGAGAATTCTCTATTGGTAGCAAGGGAATATGCTATTCAAACTCATTATGGTAATATCTTACTCTTCAATCAAACGAACAGTAAACAACTTACAGAAATATGTAAAAAAAAAATTAGCAGACGCTAGATTATTACATAGAAAGACAGGTAAATATATAAATAACTTAAAATGCATTCTTTATTTTTATTAATTTTTTATTGTACTTTAGATGAAGGTTTACAGAACAAATTAGCTTCTCATTAAACAGTACACATATCGTTTTATGATGTTGGTTAACAACCCGAAGACATGTCAACACTCTCCCTTCTCGAACTTGGGTTCCCTATCACCAGCTTTCCTGTCCCCTCCTGCCTTCTAGTCCTTGCCCCTGGGCTGGCATGCCCCTTTAGTCTTGTTTTGTCTAATCTTTGGATGAAGGGTGAACCTCAGGAGTGACTTCTTTACTGAGCTAAAAGGGTATCTGGGGGCGATACTCTCGAGGTTTCTCCAGTCTCTGTCAGGGCAGTAAGTCTGGTATTTTTTTGTGAGTTAGAATTTTGTTCTACATTTTTCTCCAGCTCTGTCTGGGACCCTCTATTGTGATCCCTGTCAGAGCAGTCAGTGGTGGTAGCCAGGCACCATCTAGTTGTGCTGGACTCAGTCTGGTGAAGGCTGTGACTGGTGTGTTCCATTAGTCCTTTGGATGCATTCTTTATTTTTTAAATAGGTAGTTCCTTATATTAAAAAAATATTTTCAATGAAGTACCAGAGAGGTAATATCCTGACAATGTATCTAGACTTTATAAGCAATTTAGATATGAGCACAAAACAAAGATGGGCTTGGCTAGGGGATTCTATGCATGGAGGATGTTTCACTTAGAAGAAAATATTTTAATGTGATATTTACTTCCTATCTTTACTGCAGTCATTGGTTTAGGTGGAATCCTGTCATCCAGCAATAATTTGGGTTGAGCGCTAGCTGTGTTAAACCCTGATATGTAGTCTGAAAAAAGAAATGAACACAGTACGTGGAGTATATTGACTTTTCCTTATCTGAGTGAAACTTTCTGAGAGTTTCACAAAAACAGTCTTTTTTTTAACTTCCCTTTTATTACTAATTTTTAGCTCATATGTTCTTTTATTCAATGTCCAAATTACTGAAGCTTGAAAGGAGCCAGCACAAAAGAGAACTCTAAAGCTAATCTTTAATGAGGCATTCTCTTATCATCTAAATTTTTCCTCAGCTTGAAATATTTGACACACTGTCTTATTTTCACATCTTTTATCTAGTTCTATAGCTCTGAGTACGTGGGTTGGTCCCATGGACCTGGTGAAGAATTTGAGGAAAAAAGTGGTCTGACAAAGGCAGGGCAGGGTAAGGGTGAACAAGGAGAGAGGGAATGAGGGTTTTGGAAGGATCCTAACAAGATCATCGCAAAGATTTTTGAAGGATTCAGGATATGATTAGTTAAATACATAAATGCATATGGGACAAGACTTACTATTTCTACTAAGAAGGTTTGAATTTTAAGAATTTTGAAGAAAATGTTGATTCCTTTGGCCCATTTCAAAGTGTATTCCCAGGTTTCAATAGGACATCCATTGGAGTCCCTTGGGAAAAATAATACAGACCATTTTAGATAAGCTTAATCCATTAATATTCCATCTCCTTTTAGCCCTAGCTCCTTTCCACTGGGTAAGAGGGTATTCAGGATAGGAAAAAATAATATTCAAGGAGTTATATAGCTTCACATTAAAAAAAATATTGTTATGGAAAAAAATGCCTGAAATGCTTTTGGAAATATTCCAGATTCTAAAATTCACAAAAAACTTCTGATCCTTCTCAGCATCAAATAGTCATACCAATGACAGGGTAGGAAACTCATTGAACCTAGGGTTATAAAAACTGGAAATTTTATTTAAGAACTGTATTGCAATTGATGATGATATGAGACATAATTGCTTAGCATGAAGTCAATGGGTATCCAAAATAAACCAAATAATTTGGGGAAATTTAATAAAATCTTTCTTTGGCAGTGGCAGAAAGGCAATCATCAGACTTGTATGGCAAAGTGTTTTGTCCACCTTGGGTACACAAAATGGATCAGATGGGTTATAGGCAGAATATTTTACATCTCATTTTAAACTCAGCTGGGCCTATTGGGAGGCAGTGGTGTGAATCGCAACGCAAATTGGCATAAGCATCAGAGGACCTGCATTTAAACTCTGACTTTATCACTTAAGAGTGAATTTGTATGAATTTGTACAACTCATTTAACCTCATTCAACCTCAGTTTCTTCATTAGGAACATAAGGATAACACTAGAGCCTCCCTTTCTGTTTTACAGGACTTTTATGAGGATTACATGAACCCAAGTACAGAAAAGAGCAATGTAAATGATAAAACTCTATAAAATTTTAGTGGTTACTGCTGCTATAATAAGTATTTGGTAGGATTCATTTATCATTTATAAAGAGCTTGATATTTTTTGCCTTTCAATGTAATTCCATTGTTATGTATAAAAAAACACGCTTATCAATTCAAGTTGGTGGTCAATTAATTTTATTAAAATTCCACCTCAATAAAATGCTGAATCATAGTGCAAATATTTCAGATCAAAACCTCTTAATACAATGAATCATTCCTAGCAGAGTAGATACTTTCATTTTCTTCAGAACTTTAAAGCAAGTGCTGCTGTCCCTTGAGAATCTAATGCCAACATCCTAATTTATTTTCAATTAGTGGTTAATTTGCTTTAAAATGTATGTTATCAACACTGCCTAGTCCTGAAAGTTTCCAGGACCAGGAAAGAGTATGGGGAACCCATCTTATTTCCCTTTTGTGGAACATTTATAGGTCACATAAAATCATTGCCTATTCTGAGCAAACTTTCAGAGAGACACAAAAGGCTGCTAAAATCTCAGCATCCATCTATTGCACTCAAATCACAGACATTTTCTTCTCAACATTCCACAGAACCAAAACCCAGTTGCCATCAAGTTGATTCCTACTTATGGCAACCTCATGTGTGTCAGAGTAGAACTGTGCTCCATAAGGTTTTCAGTGGCTGTGATCTTTCAGAAGAAGATCTCCAGGCCTTTCTTCCAAGGTGCCTCTAGGTAGACCCAAACCATCAACATTTGGTTAACAACAGAGCATGTTAACAATTTACACCACCCAGGGGCTTCGTCCTACAGAACAGGGAACTGAAATCATCTGCTTAGAAAAAATTACGTTAGATGAGATAGTGCCCCCCAAAATATTATAAGTAGTAATGGCTTTTCTATATGACAATCACATCCAAGTAATAAGGTGAGTTGGAAAAAAAAAAAAATCTTGGCGGGGTCAAGATGGCTAACAAGGCAGAAGCTTCTGCTGACTCTTGCAACAAAGATAAAAAAAAAAAGTGAATCGATTACATATATGACAATCTACTAACCCTGGCCATCAAACAGAGAACAAAGGAATCGACCTAAGTGGCAGGGGAACAAGAGACTGCTCAGAAGCAGCGAGTTGCCAAGCCTGTGCAGTGCCTCAGCTCTGATTCCTTGGTGCCACTCTTTGGCACGAAAGCAATGGGGCTGATGATAGTTCCTGAGACGTGGCAAGCACAGGATGCAGCCCTAAACCCCTGGGGCAATCTCAGCAGGGACCCAGCCAGTGCACACAGGCTACACGCACCTCTGAAATCTGAGATAAAACAGCACTCTTGACACAAGTTTATAGATGGCTCGGAGACAACAGTTGATATCAAATCACAGAAAGAAGCAGACTGTGATTGCTTCTACAAATTCCCAAAACAGAGAATCAAAATCTGTCCCAGGTGAAGATGTATCCCTGGAATTGCCAGATGTACAATACAAAAGATTAATATACAGAACACTTCAAGACATCAGGGATGGCATCATGAACAAAATCAGGCAATGTACAGAAAAAGCCAAGGAACACACAGATAAAGCAGTTGAAGAAATCAAAAAGATTATTCAAGAACATAATGAAAAATATAATAAGCTGCAAGAATCCATAGAGAGACAGCATTCAGAAATTCAAAAGATTAACAATAAAATTACAGAATTAGACAACTCAATAGGAAGGCAGAGGAGCAGAATTGAGGAATTGGAATGCAGAATTGGGGAGATGGAGGATAAGGCACTTGGCACCAATATGTTTGAAGAAAAATCAGATAAAAGAATTAAAAAAAAATGAAGAAACTCTAAGAGTCATGTGGGACTCTATCAGGAAGAACAACTTGTGTGTGATTGGGATTCCAGAACAGGGAGGGATAACAGAAAATACAGAGAGAATTGTTGAAGATTTGTTGGCAGAAAACTTCCTTGACTTCATGAAACATGAAAGGATATCTACCCAAGATGCTCATCAAAACCCATACAAGGTAGATCCCAAAAGAAAGTCATCAAGACATATTATCATCAAACTTGCCAAAACCAAAAATAAAGAGAAAATGTTAAGAGCAGCCAGGGATAAACAAAAAGTCACATACAAAGGAGAATCAATAAGAATAAGATTGGACTACTCAGCAGAAACCATGCAGGCAAGAAGGCAATGCGATGACATATATGGAGCATTGAAGGAGAAAAATTGTCAGCCAAGAATCATATATCCAGCAAAACTGTCTCTCAAATATGAAGGCAAAATTAAGTCATTTACAGATAAACACAACCTTAGAGAATTTGCAAAAACCAAACCAAAACTACAAGAAATACTAAAGGGAATTCTTTGGTTAGAAAATCAATAATACCAGATATCAACACAAGGGCAGAGAACAGAGCATCTTGATATCAACTCAGACAGGGAAATCACAAAAATAAAATAAATTTTTTTTAAAAAAAGCTCAAAACAGGGAATCACTGATGTCATTATGTAAAAGATGACAATAATCAATAAAGAGGGACTGAATACCGTAGGCAGAGATCTTCCATATGGAGAGGAAATCAAGGTGATATAGGGAGATACAAGTTAGGTTTATACTTAGAAAAATAAGGGTAAATGTTAAGGTAACCACAAAGAAGACTAACAACCCCATACTTCAGAATAAAAACCAAGATAAACATAAAGACTCAGCAAAAACAAATTCAACTACAATGAAAAAGAGGAACACACAATTTACAAAGAAAAACTCAGCACAAAAAAGTAAGTGGAAAATGAAACTGTCAATAATACACAAAAAAGACATCGAAATGACAACATTAAACTCACACCTATCTGTAATTATGCTGAGTGTAAATGGACTAAATGCACCAATAAATAGACGGAGAGTTGCAGATTGGATAAAAAAGCGTAATCCAGCTATGTGCTGCCTACAGGAGACATACCTTAGACTTACAGACACAAACAAACTAAAACTCAAAGGATGGAAAAAAATATATATCAAGCAAACAACAATCAAAAAAGAGCAGGAGTAGCAATATTCATTTCTGACAAAATAGACTTTAAAGTTAAATCTACCATAAAGGATAAAATAGGACATAATATAATGATTAAAGGGAAAATTTACCAGGAATATATAACCATATTAAATATTTATACACCTAATGACAGGGCTGCAAAATACATAAAACAAACTCTAACAGCATTGAAAAGTGAGATAGACAGCTCCATAATTACAGTAGGAGACTTCAACACACCACTTTCAGTGAAGGCCAGGACATCCAGTAAGAAGCTCATTAAAGACACAGAAGATCTAAATGCCACAATCAACCAACTTGACCTCATAGACATATATAGAACACTCCACCCAACAGCTGCAAGGTATACTTTCTTCTCTAGTGCACATGGAACATTCTCTAGAATAGACCACATATTAGGTCATAAAGCAACCCTTCGCAGGATCCAAAACACTGAAATACTATAAAGCATCTTCTCAGACCATAAGGCCATAAAAGTAGAAATCAATAACAGAAAAACCAGGGAAAAGAAATCAGATACTCGGAAACTGAACAATACTCTGCTCAAAAAAGACCAGGTTATGGAAGACATTAAGGATGGAATAAAGAAATTCATAGAATCCAATGAGAATGAAAACACTTCCTATCGGAACCTTTGGGACACAGCAAAAGCAGTGCTCAGAGGTCAATTTATATCAAGAAATGCAGACATCCAAAAAGAAGAAAAGGCCACAATCAAAGAACTGTCCCTACAACTTGAATAAATAGAAAGAGAGCAACAACAACAACAGAAAGCCCTCAGGCACCAGAAGAAAACAAATGATAAAAATTAGAGCAGAATTAAATGGATTAGAGAACAGAAAAATAATGGAAAGAGTTAACAAGACCAAAAGCTGGTTCTTTGAAAAAATTAACGAAATTGATAAACCATTGGCCAGACTGACAAAAGAAAAACAGGAAAGGAAACAAATAATCTGAATAAGAAATGAAAGGGGCGATATCACAACAGACCCAACTGAAATTAAAAGGATCATACCAGATTACTATGAAAAATTGTACTCTAACAAATTTGAAAACCTAGAAGAAATGGATGAATTTCTAGAAACACACTACCTACCTAAAAGATCTTACTTATACCAACCCCAACTATAAAATGTCTGGGAATAAGCTTTAAAACTTTTTCAAATAACATTGAAGAAAATTTGGATTAATGGTGAGACATATATATTCCTGAATCAGAAAACTCAATAAAGATGTCAAATTAATTCAAAAGTTTAGCTAGACAATAGACGCTAAAGTATATGCAAGAATTTATTTAAGAGAATAATAAAAAGGAAGCTTCGCTACTGAATAGAAGAAGGATGCTCGTTTATCGTGGAGTCCCTCGATGGTACAAATGATTAACTCACTAGGCCACTAGCCAAAAGGTTGGAGGTTAGAATCCACCCAGAAGTGTCTAGGGAGAAAGACCCCGTGATCTCCTGAAAAATCAGTCACTGAAAACCCTAGGGACTGTTTATGGTGATGGAAAATTTGGCAATGGTTATGGGTGATGGTTGCAAAACATGATTAATATAATTGATGTCCCTAAACTGGACACCTAATATCCAAAACCAAATCCATTGCTGTTGAGTCGATTACTACCCAAAGCGACCCTATATAACAGAGTAGAACTGCCCCATAGGGTTTCCAAGGAGTGGCTAGTAGATCTGAACAATCAACTTTCTGGTTAGCAGCATATGTTAAATTGGCAAATGTTATATGTACATTTTTACAACAATAAAAAAGAAAGAAAATCCTATGGAGCATAGCTCTACTCTGATGCACATGGGGTTGCCATGAGTCGGACTCGATAATGCCTAATAATACTTTTCAGGTACTCTATTTTTTAGCCAAAACTGAGCTGTTGAATGTTTTCTGAGCATATAATTACAAATTTTCTTCCATTTGTTTAACTTTGTTCTGCCTGAAATGCCAACTCCTCCTCCACCAAGTTGAGGTTCAAAGCCCTAGCCAGCTTTCAAATCTTAGCTCAGATGCCACCTCCTCCACAAAGCCTTCCACCACTCCGGTCAGAGAGCTCTTCTCCCAGCTTCTTTCGTGGTTTGCACGGACCTCTAAAACAGCATATCATCAACTGATTTGTATCAGAGCAATTTAGGCATACGTCTTTTTTCCCCTTCTAAACCTAAGCTCCTTAAGGACAAGCACCTTCATGGGCATACACAGAACTTTACGCATTGTTAAAGTTCAAAAAGTCAATTCGAAAAGCCACGAGACCCACAAGCTGGTGTGAGGCAGAAATGAGGAAGCAGACAGAATGGCTATGCGGAAGATAAGAAAGCAGACCTGGTAGAGAGCTGTTACAAGAACTTGGGCTGCATTAGGGTGCTTGTTCAGGGCGATGGGGGAGAACATCACTGCCTAAGTTCAACACATACACCTGGGGCTTTTTGGCATGATGACGATAAGGGACACCTCCTCTCAATAAAAACAGTGCTGCCGCTGCAGTCAGCTAGGGATTTGGGGCAGCCTGTGAAAAAATTCCAAGTGAAGAATTACTAAAAGGGGCAGCATCTTCAAGAAGGTCAGATATTAAGCTTCTAGGACAGATTGTCAGACTGGCTGTTTGGAGACTTCTGATAGCTGCCTCTGTGGTTAGCAGAGCTTTGGTGGTGTGGAAGAAGAAGCCCTCGTGGTGCAGTGGTTAAGTGCTTGGCTGCTTACCGCATGGTTGGCAGTTCAAACACACCAGCTGCTCTGCAGAAAGAAGATGAGGCAGTCTCCTTCAGTAAAGACTTACAGTTTTGGAAACCCTATGGGGCAGTTCTACTTTGTTGTATAAGGTCGCTACCAGTCAGAATCCACTCGAGAGAAATGGGCTTTGGTGGTGTGGAAATGAATCAGGCCGAAGTAATCAGCCTTGGCTGTTGTGAGTCGTCAAGAGGAAGTGACACCACGCCTTGATAGCTATCAGAGCTTCTTCTTACGGCTGTGACAAGAGGCCACATAAGTAAGTCGCTAGCTAAAGTGAAAGTAGGCCAAACTCACCTGCTGAGGCCATCAACCACACAGTTTACTTCACCCAGGACTAGACTGTAACAGTAAGACATGGCATGTGTTGAAGTATGGATGCCTGGCTCTGAAAGCTGAGAAGCGTACCTCAAAGTAAACAAAGTTCAAACAGGCATCAGTGGAAAAGCTTAGAGGATGACTTGTTGGCACAAGAAGGGTGAACAGGCTGAAAGACAGCCAGGAATCTTTTCATTTATTACTGTTTTCCCATATGTGAAAATCCTATATTCTGAGATTGATCCACATAGCAATAGAAGTTTGGCTTTGGACTTTTCTGAAATAAATCAGGGCAATTAGAACGCATGCCTCCAAAAACCTGCAAGATGGACAGGGACTCAGTTATTTATTTAATGACCTAGCAAATTACTCTCTTGCCACTACAGTAAACCAGAGCTAAACAAATCCAGGACTGGGATTATAAAGGGCAGTTAAAAAATTCATTGAACAGGCAAAAAGCTCATTCTGTGCTCTGAGAGGCCTGACTGCTTCTGGCAGCTCAAGTTGCATCAGAAAGGCCATTAAGAAATGCCTGGAGCTGACCAAGGGAGGGAATGGAATCTGTAGTTGAGAGTGGGAACAAAGGATTTTGAATCAGATAAACAGCCAGCAAAAAAAGGAAAAACATGAAATGTTCTCATGAAAATTATCTTTTCTTTTTTTTCCCCGAAGTCCTCCTTAATGAACCATCCCAGTGCATACCAGCTCTTGCCTGATCGCTCCTTAAAGGGGCTACTTGACACCTAACTGGAACTCCAAAGCCACACTGGTGAGTTCACTACAGATGTGAACATCACCCCACATCTCAGGAGCCCCAGAGTAAATCATTGCATAATTAATACCAAGACAGACGTTGAGTCACTGAGGTTTAATCATGTTTGTTTTTTCTGTAAATAGATAAAGAGATACAAGTGCAATTTGCACACTATATTTGGCTGTAGTGTCATAATTCCATTTTTTTAACAGTTAATATATGTACATGATTCAAAACTGGTATTCCTGTGTCCAAGCGATTCCTTCCAAGAGGCAACCATTGATATCAATTTTTTGTGTATGCTTCCAGGAATTACTTATGCACGTATAAACAATTATATTTTCAGGCCTGTCACACTTAACATTAATAGCGCTTGAAAACGTGCATGAAAATGGTAACCCGGTGCCTAAGCCCTCAGTTGCTAACCAAAAGTTTGTTGGTTTGAACACACCCAACAGCTCCACAGAAGAAAAACCTGGCGATCTGCTCCTGTAAAGATTACAGCCTAGATAACCCCATTGGGCAGTTTTCCTCTATCACATGGGGTCACTATGTGTTGGAATCATCTTGACAGCACACAACAACACAATGTATAAGTTAAAACGCGTCACGTCAATCCCAAATCTCCTAATTTCCTAAATCATATATAAACCACAGTAAAATGCTTACATCTGTAGCATATTACCGTGTTACGATATAAGATTGCTTAAAACATCACTTCTTAACCACCAATTAATAGAATTATTAACAAACTGTTGCTTTGTAGCAAGAATAGAGCATCTTCAGGGGCCAACTGCAAGGAAGCACATGCCTTTGATAACACTTGTGAACATTTCAAAATGTCTGCAAGTGATTCTTATTTTACCAATTATGTTTGCAATGGAACTCGAGGCTTTTGAAATTTTGAATTGAGATTATACATGTGTATGTCCATGTATGTACATATATATATTTATGTACATGTATATATAAAATCAAGAAGTGTACAACAGAAAAACACGGTCAAGGAGAATTTGCATATATATAGTCTTTTTCTCCCATTTTTCACAAATAAATATTCTATACACACTGTTTCTTTTTTCACTTTACACACACACGCACAGTTTTAACTTACGTGAAACACCTCATTCCTCAAGCAAATCAGATAACTAATCTACTATATTCGTGAAAAGATAAACTTACTAATATGTAAATCCAACTCAGCCAGTTCTTAGTCTATAATTATTAAACCTAACCAAACTAAATCTGTTGCTGTTGAGTCGATTCTGACTCATAGCAACCCTATAGGACAGAGTAGAACTGCCCCGTAAGGTTTCAAGGAGCACCTTGTGGATTCAAACTGCCGACTTTTTGGTTAGCAGACGTAGCTCTTAACCACTATGCTACCAGGGTTTCCCTATAATTATTAAAAAAAAAAAAAAAATTACTAGCAGGGCATAATTCTATGTAAACATAGTCTCCCAATCTGTCATTTGTACCCTTAGTGGAAAAAAGTTATTGACAATGGTTATGATAACTCTAATAATATGAGCTTTAGAGAGCTTACTGCACCATGTATTAGACCATTAAAAGGCAAATGATATCCTTAGATAAGAATTTCACACTTTAACTTCCAGTTACTTAAAAGAATTTTCCCTGTCCATAAAAGATCTAAAAGAACACTTTGGACATTAAGAAACCGACAAACTTAATTTGCTGTGCTTTGTAAGGCATAATCTTGAGACGACATTAAACCAACAATAGCACAAAAAAAAAAAAAAATTTTTTTTTTTTTTTTTTAGCACTAGAGGCGATGGAAAATTATGGGAAAAATAAATCTTGTGGATGGAGCCTATTCCAAGGCCATCTGTCTATTTAACACTGGGGAGGGAGGGGAAGAGCAAACCTGTAATTCAGATCCACAAAAGAAATTTTCAACACAAAGAAAACTTAAAACAATTTTCCAATCAATTACCATGAGTAAAACATAAATCTAAATTCATGGCCCAGAAAAATGGCTGAGAAATGGTTATGATACACCATTATTGCAATTAAAGTCAAGGTCTTATTTGAATTAAGACAAACAAAATAGAAGCTCCAATAATTCAGCAATATTTTTGCCTTCATAATCAAATACAATTGTGCTGATGAAATAATTTCTGTCATGCTTGTCCTGGAGTCAAGCAGTTGTAAAGAAAGAGAAAATGCATATTCTTAATTAGAAAATAGAATATTACAAACTAAAAAGGGAAAAACTTATTGCTTTCCCCCACTTAGGGAAAATTTACGATAAAAGTCTGATTGTGGATCTTTTCTTCTCTAAAATCAGCTTGTCCCTTCCTGGTGTTCCTAGTGCATTCTCCTGCTCCCTTCTCAGAAGCAGCACCTATCAGCTGGCTACTCTCCCAATCAGTGTATAAGTTTTTGCTGACGAATCAGTCTTGCTTAGAGGACCAAAATTAATTTCCTGTAGGTTGTAGGTAAATGAAGAAAAGCCAGAAGTATTAGCAGGGCTAATCTTTCAGTCTAGCAACTAGAAAAGAAAAAAGAGAGGAAGAGAAGGCGAACATAAAAAAGGAAAAAAGAATGAGGAAGTAATTGATTTAGGTGACAATACCAAAGCATCAAACAGTCTGCAAAACTGAAACCAACTAATGAGGGAGGGTGTACCGTGCGTTTAACGGTTGGAGGCACTTCTGCATTGCCTGAGTAGGAAGGCTTCAGACACGTCATTGTCCCTCACCTAGACCAGAGTCTAGAGGCTCAGGACCAGGTAGTGCAGTGTGGCTAGATATTCCCCAATCTGTCAGAAATGTGAGAACAAGTACTAAAAATTTAAGACTGGAAGACAGAATCTAAACATAAAACCAAAAACTAAACCAGTTGCCATCAAGTTGATTCTGACTCAGGGCAGCCCCATGTGTGTCACAGTATAACTGTGCTCCATAGGATTTTCCGTGGCCGTGACCTTTCAGAAGTAGATCACCAGACCTCTCTTCTGAGGCACCTCTGGGTGAGTGGACTCGAACCACCAACCTTTCAGTAACCGTTTGCACCACCCAGGGACTCCTGTCTGAACTTTCAATTCAATTAATGTTAAGAGGGGAAAAGAGTACAGGATGACACGGAGCACATGGCGAGGCAACTGAGATGACACCTGAAGGAAGAAAAAATGTTTTAGCTGAGACTGGAAGGATGAGAAGAATTATCAAGGCAAAGAGCAGGGAAAGGTGTTTCTTTCAGACAGAGGAATGGATTCTGCAAAGGCCAAAGGCAAGGACATCATTAGGGGAGAATTGAAAGTTGCACAGACTGAGAGACCAGTGGAGAGCAATGAGGTTGGACTGACAATCGGGATACTGGAAGGTCTTGGAAACTTTATGCAGATCAAAGGGGAGCAGTTGAAAATGTAACCAAATAATTAGGAAAAAAAAAATCACTTAACAATGACTTGCACTATACATAATTTTACTTTTAGACTGGAGACAATTAAGACAATTTAGATTTAAGTATCTTACAAGGCCCCAAGGACACTGTTATGAATTTGAACCATCACTACACATTAATGTAGATGAATCTGGCATATCCTGAGGGTGGTTTTTGACTTTATCACCAGATATATTTACTTATCACTTAGTTCTTTCTTATGATACTTTTTGAAGTCTAGTTATTTGAACTACTAGTTGGTGGATGACAAAGGCTTATTGTATTTTAGAAATGCTGGAAGTTTAATTCTCAAATTTATGAGAATTCCTAATATTTTTTAATTTCAGAAAATGTCTTTCATCAAGAAAATGTTTTTGAACATGTACCTCCTATAAATATACATATACATTTTAAATTATGTATCAATATTAGTATATATATTATAACAATACATGCAAAAATAGACATTTTAAAAGGATGGGCTGAAAAAAAGAATATAAATCAAAGCGATAATAGAAGAAATCAAACTTTCTCTCTAGACTACTTTTGGACCTGCTCTGGAGACCACTGTTAAACCCACAGAAAATCATCTGATAAAGATTCCTTATTTATATATATATATATATATATAAACCAAAAAAACCAAACCCACTGCCGTTGAGTCGATTCCAACTCATAGCGACCCTATATATAGATAATAAATTTTACACATGGCCTGTTTATTTTTGATTTGAAGAAATAAAATGATGTGTACGGAGCACTCCTAGTCCTGGATTCACAGGCACACCTTCACAGGCAATTAATTAAAGGTTCTTACTCTACTGATTAAAAAAGAAACAGCCCATCCACAAGAATCACTGAGGTCACCATTTACTCTCAAATAGGTTCAGAATGTTATGTCTCCACGTCCTTGGCAAGGGATTTCAAACTTGCACAGTTGTATGGCTCTCTCGAAGCCTTATGTTTCTTACTGCAAGGAACAGAGAAAAACAGATGGAATTTAGTATCGAAGAGTAAACAGTAAGGACCTCACTAAAAGGAAAAATATGAGTATACATGTATAAGAGGGGGAAAAAAGTGCAATAAAAAAGGCCATCATTTAAAGCCCTCCAGATGCTTCCCACGTTAAGGGAATAATTTAGTATTACCTTTTCTGGGTAGAGCAATTGCAGTTGAACATACCACTGAATACTCTGGCATGGTGGTGGCCAAACCATGGGGTTCTCAAGACAACCTGGTTTTGACCCAGCTCTGCCATTTGCTGTGCCGTATTAGCCAAGTTACTTAACCTTTCTATGCCTTCATTTCTTTAGCTATAAAATGGGTAAGAATGGCACTACCTCGTAGGATTGTTTAGTGAATTAAATGAAGTGATATATTTGGTGTTTACTTTGGACATGTTGTCAGGAAGGACCAGCCCCTGGAGAACGACATCATGCTTGGCAGAGTAGAGGTTCAGTGAAAAGGAGGAAGACCCTCAACCAGATAGATTGATACATTGGCTGCAACAATGGCATCAAGCATAACAACGACCGTGAGGATGGCGCAGGACCGGTAAGTGTTTCATTCTTTTGGAACCGGGTCACTATGAGTTGGAACCGGGTCACTATGAGTTGGAACCAGCTCCACTGCACCGAACAACAACAACGCAGTCCATGGGCTGTATTAAGCACTCAGTAAACACCAACATGTTTATTAAAAGAAATAAAGTAGACATTCTGAACATAATACCACCTTTTCTGACAAACAGCCCAGAGCTCATTAATATAAAGCATAAATAATTTTTGTTTCTGTTTTGACAGAATTTTTGTTTTTCCTGGTTATCACCCCCCGCCCCTCCCCCAAATCAAACCCACTGCTGTCAAGTGGATTCCAACTCATAGCACGACCCTATAGGACACAGCAGAACTGCCCCCTAGGGTTTCCAAGGCTGTAAATCTTTACGGATGCAGACCACCACATCTTTCTCCCACTGCATGGCTGGTAGGTTTGAACTGCCAATCTTTTGGTTAGCAGCTGAGCACTTTATCCGCTTCATCACCAGGGCTCCTCCGGTTATCACAGTACCCTTTCAGATGTCTGAATCAATGCCATTTCATTTAGATTAAAAGCTGGAGATAGGAGGCTATCAAACTTGCCCTGCAAAGCAGCTGGCAGAGTTTGAGGGCCAAGAGTGTGGATGAGATAAGGATAATTAAATCACAAGGGCAGCGGTTTTTACCCTGCAATTGTAGCTTAAAGACGAGGCAGAGTGCCTGAGGTTAGGCATGATTTGCAAGTGAATCAAGAAATGAAGCGAAATTTCAGCACCCGTAGACAGGAGCAAAAAGCAGTGAGATGGTTGTTGGAAGAGAAATGGAAAGCAGTGACATCCTGGAGGAAGAGGGCTGGAAAAGTAAAGACACACACACATTCATGTACTTCTTTTCTAAGTCTTATATTTACCTATGGATACCCTGGTGGTGTAGTGGGTAAGAGCTACGGCTGCTAACCAAAAGGTCAGGAGTTTGAATCCACTCTGCGCTCCTCGAAAACCCTATAGTGCAGCTCCACCGCGTCCTGTAGGGTTGCTATGAGTCGGAATCAACGTAACGGCAACGGGTTTGGTTTTTGGTTTTATATTTACCCCTATACTTTACTATGTGCCACATGCTGTGCTAGCCATTTTCTCAAGCCATCTTTATCCTTAGATATTGCAGAGGAAATGACAAAGGCTCAGAGAGATTAAATTATTTGCCCCAAAGCAGAAATTGCAGTCAGGGATGGCATTTGTTGGCTGTAGTAACAGTTTCTCATCATCTGTGTCACGGACATCAGAATGATCAGGCAAGAAGAAGCTGAGCTAAGGTGACACAGAACATCCCCAGAATCTTATGTGACAGTCCTAGGACCAGTCTTCTTGAGTGGCAGAGTCACATTTTCTTTGAAAAAGTCATTGGTGTAGAAGAAGTAAAAATCTTAAGCAGTTTCATGTGGGTGATTTGTTGCTACAGAAACAAATTCCTTGGTACTGGTGTTTATAGGCTTAATGATTCTCACTTCGTGTCCACAGGCTGGCATGGTTATATAGAACTGAGGGAATGAAGACTCCTGCGACAGGGAAACGGCTCATTTAACTCATATAAATGATAAAAAGATAAAAAGAAACAGGTTCGTTACTACACATCTGTGAGAGACATTTAAAACACAGAGCTTTTTCTGAATAATAAATCAGATCTTTGTTGTTTTTAATATTCAATATTTATGCCTAGTTGCCATCTATGGTATTTCCTAACTACAAAACTTAGTCACTTTGGGTGAGATGTCACAAGACTGGTCACTAAGAAAATGTGCTATTTATGCACAGAATTGTTAAACTTTTACGCTGTTCAAGTACCCAAGAATTTAAGAGTTACCTTGAAGAGATATTTAAGAACATTTTATAGAGTCTTCTAAAAAAGTTCTGCTTCTGTGATGCTTCCTGAGATGTATTGGGTACCTGACACATGCACTGAGGAGACAGTTTTTTGTTTTTGTTTTCCTACCAAGATTGTGCCTGTATTAGCAGATATTCTTAGGAAGGTTGGAGGAGAAATCGAAGCTGTCAATGATTTCATTCTGTTTGGATCAACAATCATCCTCCATAGGAGCAGCAGTTAAGAAATCAATGACGTATTACATTGGTCAAATCTGCTGCCAAAGACCTCCTTAAAGTTTTAAAAAACAAAGATGTCATTTTGATGACTAAGGTGTCTGACCTAAGCCAGGGTTTTTTCAATTACCTCGTATGTATGCAAAGGTTGGGTAAAGAGCAAGGAAGACAGAAGAATTATCAATGTTTGAACTGTGGTTTTGGTGAAGAATATTGGATATATATCATGGATTGCCAAAAGGCTGAACAAATCAGTCTTAGAAGAAATACAACCAGAATGTTCTTTAGAAGTAAGGATGGTAAGACTTTGGCTCACTTACTTTGGACATGTCATCAGGAAAGACCACCCACTAGAAATGGGCATCATAGTTGGTAAAGTAGAGGGTATTATGGATTGAGTTCTGTCCCCTGAAATCTGCATCAGTTTGGCTAGGCCGTGACTCCCACTACTGTGTGATTACCTACTGTTTTGTCATCAGATATGATTCACCTGTGTGTTGTAAATCCTACCTCTATGACATTAATGCCCCCGCGTGTCTGTCAGTTTGTTGTACTGTGGGAGCTTGTGTGTTGCTGTGATGCTGGAAGCTATGCCACCAGTATTCAGATGCCAGCAGGGTCATCCATGGAGGACAGGTTTCAGCTGAGCCTCCAGA
Organism: Elephas maximus indicus; assembly: GCF_024166365.1. NCBI lineage: Eukaryota > Metazoa > Chordata > Mammalia > Proboscidea > Elephantidae > Elephas > Elephas maximus. The sequence continues at coordinate 51,323,138 of NC_064833.1, read as the reverse complement.
TTAAGACAGACTAGGAAGAAGGACCCGGCAGTCTACTTCTGAAAAGAATGAGCCAGTGAAAACCTTATGAATAGCAGCAGAACATTGTCTGATACAGTGCTGGAAGATGAGCCCCCCAGATTGGAAGGCACTCAAAAGATGACTGGGGAAGAGCTGCCTCCTCAAAGTAGAGTCGGCCTTCATGACATGGATGGAGTCAAGCTTTTAGGACCTTCATTTGCTGATGTGGCACAACACAAAATAAGAATAAACAGCTGCAAACATCCCGTCATAATCAGAACCTAGAATGTACGAAGTATGAATCTAGGAAAATTGTAAATCATCAAAAATGAAATGGAATGCATAAACACCATATACTAGGCATAAATGAGCTGAAATGGACTGATATTGGCCATTTTGAATCAGACAACCATATAGTCTACTATGCTGGGCATGGCAACTTGAAGAGGAATAGTGCTGCATTCATCTCAAAAGGAACATTTCAAGATCTATCCTGAAGTACAACACTGTCAGTGATAGGATAATATCCACACATCTACAAGGAAGACCAGTCAATACGACTATTATTCATATTTATGCACCAACCACTAAGGCCAAAGATGAAGAAGTTGAAGGCTTTTATCAGCTTCTGCCATCTGAAACTGATTGAACATGCAATCAAGATGCATTCATAATTACTGGTGATTGGAATGTGAAAGTTGGAAACAAAGAAGGATCAGTAGTTGGAAAATACGGCCTTGGTGATAGAAACAATGGCAGAGATTGAATAATAGAATTTTGCAAGACCGATGACTTCTTCATTGCAAATACCTTTTTTCACCAACATAAACAGCAACTATACATATTGACCTCGCTAGATGGAATGTGCAGGAATCAAATCCACTATATCTGTGGAAAGAGACAATGGAAAAAGCTCAATATCATCAGTCAGAACAAAGCCAGGGGCCAGAACAGACCATTAATTGTTCATATGCAAGTTCAAGCTGAAACTGAAGAAAATCAAAGCAAGTCCACGAGAGCCAAAATACGACTTTGAATATATCCCACCTGAATTTAGAGACCATCTCAAGAATAGATTTGATGCATTGAACACTAATGACCTAAGACCAGACCAGTAGTGGAAAGACATCAAGGACATCATATATGAAGAAAGTAGGAGGTCAATGAAAAGCCAAGAGTCAAGGAAAAGACCTAAATGGATGTCAGAAAAGACTCTGAAACTTGCTCTTGAATGTCAAGTAGCTAAAGTAAAACATGATGAAGTAAAAGAACTGAACGGAAGATTTCAAATGGCAACTTGAGAAGACAAAGTAAAGTATTATAATGACATGTGCGAAAGGCTGGAGATAGAAAACCAAAAGAGAAGAACATGCTCAGTGTTTCTCAAACTGAAAGAACTGAAGAAAAATTTCAAGACTTGAGTTGCAATAATGAAGGATTCTATTGGGGAAATATTAAACAATGCAGAAAGCATCAAAAGAAGATGGAAGGAATACACAGAGTCATTATACCAAAAAGAATTGGTCGACTTTCAACTATTTCAAGAGGTGGCATATGATCAGGAACCAATGGTACTAAAGGAAGAAGGTCAAGCTGCACTGAAGGCATTGGCAAAATAACAGGAATTGACGGAATACCGATTGAGATGTTTCAACAAACAGATGCAGCGCTGGAAGTGCTCACTTGTCTATGCCAAGAAATTTGGAAGACAGTTACCTGGCCAACCGACAGGAAGAGATGCATATTTCTGCCTATTCTCAAGAAAGGTGATCCAACCGAATGCAGAAATTATTTAACAATATCATTAATATCACATAAAAGCAAAATTTTGCTGAAGATCATTCAAAAGCGGTCAGAGCAGTATATCAACAGGGAACTGCCAGAAATTCAGGCCGAATTCAGAAGGGGATGTGAAACCGGGGATATCATTGCTAATGTCAGATGGATCCTGCCTGAAAGCAGAGAATGCCAGAAAGATGTTTACCTGTGTTTTATTGACTATGCAAAGGCATTTGACTGTGTGGATCATAACAAATTATGGATAACATCACCTAGAATGGGAATTCTAGAACACTTAATTGTGTTCATAAGGAACCTGTACATAGATCAAGAGGCAGTTGTTTGGACAGAACAAGGGAATACTGAGTGGTTTAAAGTCAGGAAAGGTGTGCATCAGGGTTGTATCCTTTCACCATACCTATTCAATCTGTATGCTGAGCAAATAATCCGAGAAGCTAGACTATATGAAGAACAGGGCATCAGGATTGGAGGAAGACTCATTAACAACCTGCGTTATGCAGATGACACAACCTTACTTGCTGAAAGTGAAGAGGATTTGAAGTACTTGCTGATGAAGATCAAAGACCACAGCCTTCAGTATGGATTACACCTCAACATAAAACAAAAATCCTCACAACTGTACCAATAAGCCACATCATGATAAACGGAGACAAGATTGAAGTTGTCAGGAATTTCATTTTACTTTGATCTACAATCAACACCCATGGAAGCAGCAGTCAAGAAATCAAAAGACGCATTGAATTGGGCAAATCTGTTGCAAAGGACCTCTTTAAAGTGTTGAAAAGCAAAGATGTCACCTGGAAGACTAAAGTGCGCCTGACCCATGCCAAGGTATTTTCAATTGCTTCATATGCATGTGAAAGCTGGACAGTGAATAAGGAGGACCAAGAAGAACTGACGCCTTTGAATTGTGGTATTGGCGATGAATATTGAACATACCATTGACTGCCAAAAGAACAAACAAATCTGTCTTGGAAGAAGTATAACCAGAATACTCCTTAAAAGTAAGGGTGGTGAGACTACAACTTACATACTTTGGACATGTTGTCAGTAGGGATCAGTCCCTGGAGAAGGAACCCATGCTTGGCAAAGTACTGGGTCAGCAGAAAAGAAGACCCTCAGCAAGATGGATTGACACGGTGACTGCCACAATGGGCTCAAGCATAACAACTATTTTAAGGATGGCGCAGGACTGGGCAGTGTTTTGTTCTGTGGTACAAAGGGTTGCTGTGAGTCGGAACTGACTTGACGGTACCTAACAACAACAACAACAACATAATGTTAATGAGGCAGGATTAGAGGCAGTTATGTTCATAGAGGCAGGACTCACTCCATCTACAAGGTTGGGCTGTATTTTGAGTCAATCTCTTTTGAGATATAAAAGAGAGAAGGGAGCAGAGAGACAGGGGGGACCTCATCCACCAACAAAGTAGGGCCAGGAGCAGAGCTCATCCTTTGGTTCTGGGGTCCCTGTGCTGAGAAGCTCCTATATCACGGAAAGATTGAATACAAGGACGTTGCTCCAGAGCCGACAGAGAGAAAAAGCCTTCCCCTGAAGCTGATGCCCTGAATTCGGACTTCTAGCCTGCTAGGGTTTCCTACTAGACTGTGAAAGAATAAAATTCTGCTTGTTGAAGTCATCCACTTGTGGTATTTCTGTTATAGCAGCACTAGATAACTAAGACAGAGGACCAACAAAAAGGAAGAAAGCCCTCAATGACATGGATTAACACAGTAGCCACAAAGACGGGCTCAATCATACCAATGATCATAAAGATGGTGCAGGACAGGACAACATTTCATTCTGTTATACATAAGGTTGCCATGAGTCAGAGCCAACCTGACTGCAACTAACAACATCAAGAAGGTGGTGGAATTTAGGTTTATGGATTGAGGCCTATGCGCTACAGTAATCCCAGTAATCAATGACTAAAAAGCCTAGATTTAACTTTTGCTATTAAAAAAAGAAAAAATTCTTATGTCACAGCAATAATGCAAATAATACCTAGGCTGTATTGACTATTGTGCTGAACAAGATCCAGAATGCTTTCCATGCGCTGTCTTATTTAACTCCTGAGGTAGGTATGGAAGAGAGTGAGACACAAAAACTTCAGTCATCTACCTAAGCTTCACATAGATAGCAAATGGCAGAGCAGCCTTTGAACCTGGGCCTATTGCCAAAGCCCATGATATACCTATATTGTTTTATATTTAACACTTTATATTTGTACAGATTTTTAGGGTTTATATCAAACTTTCATAGTTGATTCATATTTTCATATCAACCAAGGGCAAGGTTTAAATAAATAAAAACAGATTCCCCAGCATTCTAATTCTGACAAGTAGCTTTATTGTCAGCAATGTTTTTTTAAACTTGCCCTCATCTACTAAACCTCAAACACACAACAAAGGCAATCTCAGGCCACAGCATCCTTCTATCTGATAGTGGATTGTCATTTTGACAGTGAGATGGAGGAGGAGGAACTTACAATTTACTCTCTCCCCACTGTTCCTCATTATTGGTTTCGGATCACTATTCCACTCTGAGCACTTGATGGCCTCTCTGTTGGTTTCTAGAATGAGTTTACTTCTGTTACTTTGGTTTTGGTTTTGTCGGTATATTATACACTGCTTTCCAAACTGCGCCCCCCCGTCTCTTGTGCAATACGACAAGGGGTCTCACCTCCCTTGGACTCATACAGGTGGATAAGTGACACTAGTAGGGACAGTGTTTTTGGAGGAGCGAATGACTCTCCGGACATTTAGGGAAAGCTTGCCTGAAATGAGGCCCAAACCAAGAAAACCAGAGTTAAGAGATGGAAAGAAAGTCCTGTTGATGTTGTTAAACATTTTCTGGCCTTTGTTCCAGGAATGCCTGGCACATAATGGGTGTTTGATTATGCTCCTTGAAATAAAGTGTCCTCGGGCCAATATATCAGAATGCCAATCCTGATTTCTGAAACATGACCCTGACCACAATCTCTTCTCATTCCACCTCTCCCATGCATGCACTCCTTCAGCGAATATTAATTGTGTAGCAGGCGAGACAAGAACCTAAACAGACAACTATCATGCTATGTGGTGAACGCAGCGTCAGAAGTATATCCAGAGTATTGGGGGAGTACCAAGGAGGCATCTCTTCTCTAACCTCTTTGGGAAGAGTGTTCCAGGCTGGGGCCATGCTTGGTGGGTTCAGAAACATCTAGGAGGCCAATGTGGCATTTATCCTTTGCTGCATAACTTTCTCCTCCTGTGAAGATGGATATCCAGGTGATGTGATGAAATCCTTTAGCTTATCATTATCCTTTATGCCTCGAAGTCTCTTTCACCCTAAAACTCCTAACTTTAAACTTCCAGGCCTAATCTTTCCACAGGCCTCGAGGCATGCATTTCCAATTGCTTTCATGAAATCTCCACTTGATTCTCTTCCTGGTTTTTCCAGAACTATATGCTCCCCAAAGAATTCATCATCCTTCCAGCAACCAACACACCAAACCAGCTCCTCTTCTTGGTAATACTTTTCTTAACAATGGCCCGTTATTATCGTGTCAATGAGGCTCACGGCCTGAGTCTCCTGAATCACCTTTGCTCCCTTTTTTCATGTGTCATCAGGTATCCTGTCCAGATGATGAATTGTCAAAGCCCCAAAGGTGACTCCTGCCGATACTAAGGACGTGTATGAGCGGGCAATCATTCTCTGGCTATTGCAGTCAAGAGCAAATGATTTTTTTTTTCCCTCTTTGGCTCATCTGCAATATGTTTATCTTTATCTGAAGGAAAACCTGGAAAGCCACAAGCCACACTTGCAGACGAGCTTGCTTGATGAGCTTCCATGTGGAATATATTGTGAACAAATTATTTAAACACAGTGAAAACATTTGAGTGCAGGTGTTAATGTCACTACACTTTTATGTAAACCAGTTGGGATCGCCAGTTTGGCAACCCTGAGCTCTTTCTCGGGTGCCCAGGGATTCTAAATATTTTGGTTTTCTTCCAGTGCAGGCACTGAGGTGATGGGGAGTCTCCCAAGTCACTTCAGTGCTACCGAAGGGGTCCGAAACAGCCCAAGTCGTTTCTCATCAAGACAGCATACCCACTCTTTCCATCACGTTGTTTTTTTTTAACTTGCAAGTATCACTGCTTCTTCAGAAAGCTTCCCCTTATTGTAAACCTTGTGCACCCTTATGCTGCATGGCCCCTCACCCTTCAAGTTTAAACACTCACCAATTCTGATTAACTGGGAAATAGGTAGTCGGTACAAACATTTAAAAAGTGGTTTATCAATAATAATTTAAAGAAATTCAGTTTTAATGGTTTAGGAGTTCTGGTAACTCTAACAAGGATAATGAATAGGCAAAATAATTAATATGCAGCAAAACAAAATATCAACGGAAGAAATTATTAACCTTTGCTTGAAAACCATTTTTTCAGATGTAATACTTGGACAAGCGACAAAACGAAGTAAAATTATTTTTGTTATACATATATCCCTTGTCAGAGGGTTGTGAAATCTGAAAATTTCTTTAATATTGTATTATGGCAAAATACATATAACAAAATTTACCGTTTTAACCATTTTTAAATGCACAATTCAGTGGCATTAATTACATTCACAACGTTATGCAACTATCACTAGTATCTATTTCCAGTACTTTTTTAGCACCCCAAACAGAAACTCTATACCCATAAGCAATAACTCCCTACCCCCTCCTGTCCCCACCCCCTGGTAACTTCTAATCTCCTTTCCGTCTCTTGGAAATGTACTGTAACATCATTTACAAATTAGGAAACATTTAACATATTTCTCTCTAAAAGTTTCCTTTGCTCAAGGGTGGCGTGCTTCCCAAACTTTTTCACATCATGAAGCACACAAACAGAAAACGGTGATCTTTGCGCAATGAAACAGCTGTGTCTTCCGAGTCAATTCCTACTCATAGTGACCCATAGGACAGAACAGAACTGCCCAATGGGGTTTCCAAGGCTGTAATCTTTATGGAAGCAGACTGCCACAACTTTCTCTTGCAAAATGGCCAGTGGGTTCAAACCACCAGCCCTTGAGTTAGAAGCCAAGGGTTTAACCACTGGACTACCAGGACTCCTTCTTTATGTAGCACACTGGTGTAAACAGATGAAGCTGCTTACAGCCCTAGGAACAGACCTACAATTCTGTGCTTCAGGTCCTGCTCAGCAACCCCAAGGGCTCCGGGGATCCATATCTGTGCATACTTGTAACCCATTCGCAATTGAGAAGTGCTTGTCTAGACAATGGGGAGGTAATATAGCCTAAGCCAAAAACCAAACTTGTTGCCATCAAGTCGATTCCAACTTATAGTGACCCATAGGACAGAGTAGAACTGCTCCATAGGGTTTCCAAGGAGCAGCTGGTAGATATGAACTGCCGACTTTTTGGTTAGCAGCTGTAACTCTTAACACTGCACCACCAGGGCTCTGTATAGGCTACCAAAACCAAAAAACCACACCCACTGCCATCAAGTTGCTTCCAACTCATAGCAACCCTATAGGACAGAGTAGAACTGCCCCATAGAGTTTTCAAGGAGTACCTGGCAGATTTGGACTGCCAGCCTCTTGGTTAGCAGCTGTAGGACTTAACCACTACGCCACCAGGGTTTCCCCATATAGCCTAAAAAAAAAATTTTTTTTTTTTTTTTTTTTTTTAGAAGTCATAAATTCAGCTCTGGAATCAAACTATGTTCTAAACCAGTTCCTAGCCATGAGAGTTCTCCACCTTTTAGTTACTTCATCTGTAAAGGGGGCTAATACATCCTACCTCATAGTTTTAGCTAATCCCTGTAAAGTGCTTGTAATTATGATTGACATACAGTTGGAGCTTCCCAAAATGTTAGCTGTTACCCTGCACTAAAACCCTGAGACGGCCCAAAAGGCCAGATTATGAGCAAACCTAGATTAGCTGCAGTGGAACAGAGAGGCTCACAGCTTCCCTGGAAGAGTGGGCTGGTCATCTGAGAGTAGGCTGCGTTGTTACTAAGGCAATATCTGTCCTTGGCTCCCAGGAGCAATATCACATCTAAACTATGTTAGCTACTACCCTGTACTAAAACCCTGAAAGGCCAAAAGCAAGATCTTGGTGCCCTGATAAATTGGCCTCAGACATTTTATTTGAAGAAACATAATTGGACGCCCATTGTGTGCCAAGCATTCCTGGAAGGCCAGAAATTTTTTAATAACATGTGAAAAAAACATGGCGTACATTTTTGCAAAGAATAATTCCAGATGCATAATGGAAGTCAATGGGCAAACAGAGTCTAATGTACAGGATTCTGAGTTCTTATTTCAGAAATGACTCTATCTTCTATGCTAACAGAAATGACATTTAAATTATTCCTTATTTTGACCATACCAGTGTTTCTTCATTAATAACCTAAGATAATATGGGTTTTGCAATACATTAAAATAATGTGAAATTTTTATAAATTTAAATGTGGATTTAATGAAGTCTAGAAGAAAGATTTTTGCTTACCTGGAAATGAGTCATAATATATGATTTAAACAGAATACTTACTAATGTGAAAGCAACATTAATACTTGGAGTTTAATTCTCAAGGTTTCTACCTTTACCTTATAAATGCAATTAGCATCATTTGTTTCATTTTATTCACATGTTCTGCAGAAGAAAGGCAATCTTAATTACCACTTTATTTCCCACTAGATAAAATTAGTACATAATACAGTAAGTCCCTGAGTTAAGAACATCTGACTTATGGGCAAATCATACTTAAGAATGGTCTGCCATAAAGCCTATTAATAATTTGAGTTAAATACAATGTTTCATAATAACTCTACTTTGTGATGCTCATGAGGTGTTTCTTAAGTGTTTTATGTGCATAGAAAGATAAAATATATGCTGTATACTAAGACAAACATTTGGCTAACTGATGCTAAATATGAACTATGTGTACCTGTCCCAACTAACCTACAAAGTTGTCTTAAAGGCGGACTTAGGAATGGATCTTGTTTATACTTAACCTAGGGACTACCTGTAATTCAGACCTGAAATCTGCTGAGAGTTGTTTTGAGTTATCTATATTTTCACCTGTGGAGAACTGGCTGCAAAAGGATCTCTTTACACAGTTACAAAATAATGCTACTCTGGGATAATATAAATCTCATGAAGCATAGAAATGAAGAAAACTCAAGGTGGACAAATTTTCAACATTGATTTATAAAGGCACTTGGGCAAAAACATTTGAAGGTTGAAAAAGGGAAGCCAAGATGTCAGATTAGTCAGACACACTGTACCATCCCTCTACAGCAAAGACCAGAAAAGCCAGTGAAACAGATGCAGACAACAATCCTGGAACCCTGAACATCCAAAAGAAATTATAAAGAATTGAGTCAAACACTGACTGGAAGAAAAAATTGAAATGCACTCAGCAAACAAAGAATAACACAGGGCAGAAGGGCTCTGCCAGCCATCCCAGCTTAACATGGCCATCTTGAGACAAATCTAGTAATGACCCCTGGTGAGAAGCACAGGAAAGCAACTTCATGACATTCCCATAAGAGACAGAGAAACTGTATAGACACACGTGGAGAGAAGAAAGACGAGCAACTCATAGTCCAGATCTAAGAAAGGAAAATACAGAAAGGAGGGCAAAAATTCCAGGGATCCTGCTGTCCACAAAGCAGGGAGAGAGCCAGGACCCAGAGTCAGATATATCCACAAGCAATGGTTCTGCACCTCTGGGATGAGTGGCATGCACAAAGTGGTGGAATTGTGGAGTAACGGAGGGATGTTCCCCATATGACCCACTCTTGGCTGCACCCTCTCCTTGTACTTGATCACACTGCTGGCTGTAGTGGACAGGAATTGCCAGGGCACTCCAGTCTGCTAGCTGAAGCAGCAATTACCTTTCCTCCCACCCTCATGATCAGAAGCAGTGGAGGGTCCCATACTCTGACCACGCACCCCATCAGAGACCATAATAGCAGCCCCTCTATCCCCCTTCACCAAGCCCCATCCACTACCCCCTTCTGCCCACTTGAAAAGCAGCAGTAAGTGCGCTCATCTGCCCATCACCCACCTCCCCTCACCTAGCAGGGGCAGCAACTCTGTGACCATATACATGCCTGCCTGCCACCTACCTACTGTCCCAGTCCCAAAGAGGGGTGGCGACTGTGTAACTGCACCCACCTGCCACCCACTCCCTGCCCCCGACTTGGCAAGTGGTGGTAACATGACCGCACACACCCCTGCCCACCACCCACTCTCATTTACTCATATCCCTGACCCAGTGAGTGGCAATGACTGCATGCCCTGGTGCTCACCCATTCATCATTCACCCCTCACCACCACCTCCCACTTGATGAATGGTGGTGACCGAGCTGCCTGCTCCCCCACCACACCACCACTCCTGCTACCCCACTCACCTGACAAATGCTACTGTCCACCTGGCACCACTGTATCAAGGACAGATGGCAGCCAAAGCCCACCCAACTAAAAACCAAAGGATGGAAAAAAAAATACATCGAGGAAACAGTAACCAAAAAAGAGCAGCAGTGGCAATATTAATCTCTGATAAAATAGACTTTAAGGCAAAATCCACCAAAAACAACAAGGAAGAAGGGCATTTTATAATGCTTAAAGGCTCAATTCACCAAAATAATGTAGCCATAATAATTATTTCTGGACCCAATGACAGAGCTCCAAAATATATAAAACAATCTCTAATAGCATTGAAAATAGAAACAGACAGTTCCACAATAATAGTAGGAGACTTTAACACCCCACTTTCAACCAAAGACAGAACAACTAGAAAGAAACTCAACACAGACACAGAAGATCTAAACATCTCAATCAACCAGTTGGACCTCATAGACATATACAGAACACTCCACCTAGCAGTAGCACAGTACACATTCTTATCCAACGTGCACAAATCATTCTCCTGAAGAGACTATACTTTAGGCCACAAAACAAGCATTGATAAATTCAAAGATATCAAAATAGTACAAAGCATCTCCTCTGATCACAACGCTATAAAATAAGAAAACAACAACGGGAAGAACAAAGAAAAAAATCAAACACATGGAAACTGAATAACACTTGGATGTAAAACCACTGGTGATAGATGAAATTAAAAAATTCCTAAATTTTTTTTTTTTTCCAAGAACAAAAGCACAACACACCAAAACCTTTGGGACACAGAAAAGCTGTACTCAGAGGTCAATTTATAGCAATAAATGCACACATCAAAAAAAAAAAAAAAAAAGAGCAAGCCAAAACCAAGACCATAACCATATGACTCCATCACATAAAAAAAAGAGCAGCAAAACAAGCCCACAGCTGCCGGAAGGAAACAATAAAGATTACGGCATTTTCGATCGCCTCATATGCATGTGAAAGTTGGTCAAAGAATAAGGGAGATCGTAGAGGAACTTCTGCCTTTGAATTATGGTGTTGGTGAAGAATACTGAATACACCATGGACTGCTGGAAGAGTGAACGAATCTGACTTAAAAGAACTATACCCAGAATGCTCCTTAGAAGCAAGGATGGCAAGACTTCATCCCATGTACTTTGGACATGTTATTAGAAGAGTCCAGTCCCTAGAGAAGGACATCATGCTTGGTAAAGTAGAGGGAAGTGAAAAAGAGGAAGACCCTCAACAAGATGAATTGACACAGTGGCTGCAACAATGGGCTCAAGCATAACAACGATTATGAGGATGACACATGACTGGGCAGTGTTTCGTTCTGTTGTACATAGGGTCACTGTGAGTCAGAATCAACTCGACAACACCTAACAACAACAACAACAGAGCAGAAACAAATGAATCAGAAAACAAAACAAAAAAATTTGAAAGAAACAGTAAGACTAGAAGTTGGTTCTTTGAAAAGATCAATAAAATTGACAAATCACTGGCCAAATTGACAAAAGAAAAGAAGAACATGCAAATAACCAAGTAAGAAATGAGATGTGTGACATTACAATAGAAACAACTGAAATGAAAAGGATCATAACAGATGATTATGAAAAATTATACTTCAACAAATTTGAAAACCTAGAAGAAATGGACAAATTTCTAGAAATACATTATGTACCCAAAATAACAGAACTAGGTAGAAAGTCTGAACAGATTCATAACAAAAGAAGAAACTGAAGAGGTCATAAACAAGCTCCCCTCCCACACATCAAAAAAAAAATAAAGCCCCAGCCTAGTTGGCTTCACTGGAGAATTCTACCAAACATTCAGAGAAGATATGACACCAATACTACTCAAACTATTCCAGAACATAGAAAAAAGAAGAAATACTCTTGAAGTCATTCTATACAGCCAGTATAATCTTGATACCAAAGCCAGGAAAAGGCCCCTAAAAAAGAAAATTACGGACCAATATCCCTCATGAATACAGACACAAAAATTCTAACAAAATTCTAGCCACTAGAATTCAGCAGCATATCAAAAAAAATAATACATGACTACTGTTTTTTTACTGTCTTAGTTACCTAGTGCTGCTATAACAGAAATACCACAAGTGGATGGCTTTAACAAAGAGAAATTCATTCTCTCACAGTCTAGGAGGCTAGAAGTCTGAACTCAGGGTGCCAGCTCGAGTGGAAGGCTTTCTCTCTCAGCTCTGGGGGAAGGTCCTTGTCATCAATCTTCCCCAGTGGAGAAGTTTCTCAGCACAGGGACTCTGGGTCCAAAGGATGCACTATTCTCCTGGCTCTTGTTTCTTGGTGGTATGAAGTCCCCCTGTCTCTCTGCTTGCTTCTCTCTTTTATATCTCAAAAGAGATTGACTTAAGACACAACCTAATCTTGTAGATTAAGTCCTGCCTCATTAACATAACTGCCTGTAATCCTGCCTCATTAACATCATAACCTACCCACTGCCGTCAAGTCAATTCTGACTCATAGCGACCCTACAGGACAGAGTAGAACTGCCCGGTAGAGTTCCCAAGGAGCACCTGGTGGATTTGAACTGCCGACCTCTTGGTTAGCATTAACATCATAGAGGTAAGATTTACAACACATAGAAAAATCACATCAGGTGACAAAATTGTGGACAATCACACAATACTGGGAATCTTGACCTCACCAAGTTGACACACATTTTGGGGGGATACAATTCAATCCATGACAACTACCAAGTGGGGTTCATACCAGGTATGCAAAAGTGATTTGACATTAGAAAAGCAAAGTAATTCACCGTATAAAGGACAAGAATCACGTGATTATCTCAATCAATGCAGAAAAGACAGTTGATAAAATCCAGCACCATTCCTGATCAAAACTCTCAGAAAAACAGGGATAGAAGGGAAATACTTCAACATAATTAAGGGCATACATACATAAAACCAACAGCCAACATTATTCTCTATAGAGAGACACTGAAAACATTGGAACTAGACAAGTATGCCCTCTAACACCACTCTTATTCAATACTGTACTGAAAGTCCTAGCTAAAGCAATAAAGCAAGAAAGGGAAATAAAGAGCATACGAATTGGTAAGGAAGAGGTAAAACTATCCCTATTTGCAGATGACATGACCATATACCTAAAAATCCCAGACACTCCACAGGAAAGCTACTAGGACTAATAGAAGGATTCAGCAAAGTGCCAGGGTATAAGATTATCATACAAAAATCAGTTGAATTCCTCTATACTAACAAAGAGAGCATCAAAAAGGAAAAAGGAAAAATAATACTGTTTACAAAGCCCCGTGTAGGGTAAAATACTTAGGAATAAATCTAACTAGGGACATAAAAGACTTACACAAAGAAAACTACAAAACGCTACTGCAATAAACCAAAAGAGACTTTCATGAATGGGAAAACATATCATGCTCATGGATGAGAAGACTTAACATTGTAAAAACGTCAATACTACCCAAAGCAATCTACAAATATAATGCAATCCCTAATCCAAATTCCAACAACATTCTTTAATGAGATAGAAAACCCAATTGCCAGCTTTATATGGAAAGGAACAAGGCCCTGGATATGCAAAGCATTATCGAAGGAGAAAAAAGTAGGAGGCCTCATGCTCCCTGATCTCAGAACCTACTATATAGCCACATTAGTGAAACAGCCTGGTACTGACACAATGACAGATAAAATACTTACAAATAAATCTAACAGAATTCTGTACCAATGGTTCAGAATTAAGAACCCAGAAGTAAATCTGTCTACCTATGGGCAGTTGATCTTCAACAAAGAGTCAAAGTCCATTAAATGGGGAAGAGAAAGTCCCTTTAACAAATGGTGCTGGCAAAACTGGATATCCATCTGCAGAAAAATGAAACAGGATCCATGCTTTACACCATAAGTAACTCAAAATGGATCAAAGACTTAAATTCAAAACCTAAAAGTATAAAGATCATGGGAGAAAAAATAGGGACAATGCTAGGGGCCCTAAAATATGGCATAATAAAATACCAAATATAACTAAAAATGCATAGATCCCAGTTATCTATAAGTTAGATAACTGGGATCTCCTAAAAGTTAAATACTTATGCTCACCAAAAGAGTAAAAAGAGAGCCTACAGACTGGGAATAAATTTTTGGCTACAACATACTCAACAAGGATCTAATCTCTGAAATTTATAGAAAACTTAAACACCTCAACGAAAAAAGACAAACAATCCAATTAAAAAATGGGCAAAGGACACAAACAGACACTTTACCAAAAAAGATATTCAGACGACTAATAAAAACATGAAGAGATACTTGTGATCATTAGCCATTACCAAAGGCCCGTTACCGTGGAGTCTATTCCGACTCGTAGCAACCCTATAGCCATTACCCAAAACCCAGTGCCATAGCCATTACAGAGGGATGAAAATCAAAACTACAATGAGATACAATCTCATCCTGGCAATAATGGCACTGATCAGAAACACAGAAAACAACAAATGCTGGTGAGGCTATGGGAGATTGGAACTCTTATACGCTTGGGAGCCCTGGTGGTGCAGTGGTTAAGAGCTATGGCTGTTAACAAAAAGGTCAGCAGTTTGAATTCACCAGTCACTCCTTGGAAACTCTATGTGGCAGGTCTACCCCGTCCCGTAGGATTGCTATGAGTCAGAATCAACTCGACAGCCATGGGTTTGGCTTTTTGGTATACATCGCTGGTGGGAATGTAAAATGGTAAACCACTATGGAAAACGGTACTGCATTTCCTTAAAAAGCTAGAAATAGAAATACTGTATGATCCAGCTATTCTACTCCTAGGTATATATCCTAGAGAAATATGAGCCATAACACAAATAAACATATGCATATCCATGTTCATTGCAGCATTATTCACAATAGCAAAAAGATGGAAACCACCTAAACGTCCATCAATGGATGAGTGAATAAAAAGACTGTGGTACATACACACAATGGAATACTACACAACAATAAAGAATAACAAAGAATCTGTGGAACACTTTACAACATGGATGAATCTGCATATTTCATTATGCTGAATGAAATAATTCAATCACAGAAGGGCAAATATTACATGATACCATTATAATAAAAAGTCAAGAACAGGTTTACACACAGAGACATTCTTTTACGGTTACCAGGGATGGAAGGGAGAATCACTAACTAGATAGTAAAAACAAGTATTAATTCTGGTGAAGGGAAAGGCAATACACCATACGGGGGAAGTAACCACAAGGAGACCAAGGCAAAGGCAGACTCTAAGAGGTACACAAGAATAAAGGGCAACCACAGTAAATGCTACAACATATATAATCCTGCAACAGCAGCAATAGCAAAAAATAATTGGTGAGTAGATACACAGGTAAATAGATACACTAAGTAGGTGAGAGAGGTCGTATAGGAGAGCACCTGTGTACATATATAGTTATGGTTGTGGCTATTTCTATATACGTGCTTATAAATGCTGCAAGTTTATGCTTATATATAATACAGCACATAGAGGCACAGTTAGAGAAACTACTTAGACATCAAGACTGAACCACTGAACTCGAAGGCTAAGGACCATAGTCCTGGGGGTCATCTAGGTCAACTGGCAAAACACAGTTCATAATGTTCTACATCCTAGTCTGGTGAGTAGTGTCTGGGGTCTTAAAACGTCGTGAGCAGCCATCTAAGAAGCAACTATTGGTCCATCACCGTCTGGAGCAAAAAATGAAAAAAGCCAAAGAGTTCAATGAAGCAATTAGTCCAAAGGACTAATGGCCCACATGAACCACAGCCTCGTCCAGTCTGAGACCAGAAGAACTAGATGGTGCCCAGCTACCAGTACCGACCACTCTAACCAGGCCCACAATAGAAGGCCCCAGTTAGAATGGGCAAAAAAATGTGGAACAAAATTCAAATTAAAAAAAAAAAAAAGATGAGATTTACTGTGCTGAAAGAGGCTGGAGGAACCCCTGAAAATATTGCCCTAAGACAACCTTCTGTCTTGAAATTGAAGACACTCCCGGAAGTCGCCTTTCAGCCAAATAATAGACTATAAAATAAACAATAACATCAATGAAAAATGTGGTCCTTAGAACAATCAACTATATGAGACCAAAAGGGCAACATTTGCCCAAAACCAAAGATGAGAAGGCAGGGAGGAACAGGGAAATAGGGTAAATGGAAACAGGGAACCCAGGGAGGTAAAGGGGAGAGTCTAACACCTTGTGGGGATTCCAATCAATGTCACAGAACAACTTGTGTATGAATTATTGACTGAAGAACTAATTTGCTACGGAAACCTTCATCTAAAGCACAATAAAATGTTTTAAAAAATAGTCAGAGGTTACATTTATTGTCATTATTGCTAGTGATAGGAGTAAGTCCACGTATCTGAAACAAGAGATTAAATAGGATGTTAAAAGAGATTAAATTAGATGTTAAATAGGATTTACCCAAATATGCTCTCAGTCACAAACATTTCATTGACTTTCGTTTGTTTATATTGGCTGGATTGTCAATATACTTTCCCAGTGATATGTATAACAATGCCGATAACATTCGGCTCATTTATGGAACATTTTTTCCCCTGGAAACATAAATGCTTTGTACATCTGAGAAGCCATGGTGGCGCAATGGTTAAGCACTTGGCTGCTAACTGAAAGGTAGGTGGTTCGAATCCACTCACAGGAGACAAGACCTGGTGATCTTTTCCCTAAAAGATTACAGTCTAGGAAATCCTGTAGGGCAGTTCTACTCTGTCACACTGGGTCACTGCGTCAAAATCCACTTGACAGCACTCAACAACAACATATTATTACTATGTGCCATTTACACATAACTCAGAAATCTTTTAGATAAATACACTTTTGATTGTTTGGAACCCAGTTCATTAATATGGATTTCTGGGTCCATAAAGAATGCTTGAAGTTTTAAAGTACTATTTTGGGAGATCATATTTCGGTGCCTCTGACTTATTTTCTCCTCATTTCTAAAAATTGTTTGTATCTATACATCTAAAAGGAAACCCTGGTGGTGTAGTAGCTAAGAGCTATGGCTACTAACCAAAAGGTTGGCAGTTTGAACCCACCAGGTGCTCCTTGGAAACCCTAAAGGGCAGTTCTACTCTGACCTATATAGGGTTGCTGTGAGTCAGAATTTACTCAATGGCAATGGGTTTTTTTTTTTTTTTTAATACAAGACCAACAAAACCAAACCCATGCCACCAAGTCGATTCTGACTCATAGCAACCCTACAGGACAGAGTAGAGCTGCCCTATAGAGTTTCCAAGGAGTGCCTGGCAAATTTGAACTGCCGACCCTTTCGTTAGCAGCCGTAGCACTTAACCACTATACTACCAGGGTTTTGTTTTTTAATACATCTAAAATAAATTCCCCTTTTTATGAAATACGAACATATCGAAAATAAAAGCAGATTTTTTTTTATTATGCTTTAAGTGAAAGTTTGCGGTTCAAATCAGTTTCTCATATAAAAGCTTATACACACATTGTTATGTGACCCTAGTTTCTGTCCCTACAATGTGACAGAGAGCACACTCCTTCTGTATTTCCCATGTCCATTCAACTAGCTCCTGTCCCCATCTGCCTTCTCATCTCACCTCCAGACAGGAGCTGCCCACGCAGTCTCATGAGTCTACTTGAGCTAAGAAGCACACTCCTCGCCAGTATCATTTTATGTCTTATAGTCCAGTCTAATCCTCGTCTGAAGAGTTGGCTTCGAGAAAGGTTTCAGTTTTGTGCTAACAGGGAGTCCAGGGGCCATGATCTCTGGAGTCCCTCCAGCCTCAGTCAGACCATTAAGTTTGGTCTTTTTATTAGAATTTGAGGTCTCAATCCCACTTTTCTCCTGCTCCATCAGGGATTCTCTGTTGTGTTCCCTGTCAGGGCAGTCATTGGTGGTAGTCAGACACCATCTAGTTCTTCTGGTCTCAGGTTGATGGAGTCTCTGGTTTATGCGGCCCTTTCTTTCTCTTGGGCTCATATTTTCCTTGTGTCTTTGGTGTTCTTCATTTTCCTTTGCCCCAAGTGGGTTGAGACCAACTGATGCATCTTAGATGGCCACTTGCTAGCTTTTAAGACCCCAGACACCACTCATCAAGGTGGGATGAAGAATGTTTTCTTAATACACTTTTTTATGGCAATTGACCTAGATGTCCCCTGAAACCATGGTCCCCAAACCCTCACCCCTAAAGGCAGATTTTTAAAAATACATATCTGAACTACTTAAAGTGTAATAATCTCTAAATCCTGATGACCATATTTACTATCAATAATATCCTTTAATTAATTTATAAAAATATCCAGGAAGACTGTTAAATTCACAAGGTAGTAAATGCTTTTGTTTTCAGTTTTCCAGACAAAGCAATATTTGTTTGCATAATTGAGTATTAAATTATATTCCCTGGCATTTACATCATATCTGAAAAGTAAGAAATGATTTAGAGTCAATATTTTTGTATATTTATTAAATCCAGTTTAGTGGGTATTGTTCCACTTACACAAAGTTATATTAATTTTGTTGTTGTTGTTGTATGCCATTGAGTGGTTTCCTACTCATAGCGATCCTATACAACAAAGTAGAACTTCTCCATAGGGTTTCCTAGGCTGTAATCTTTTCAGGAACAGATCACCAGGTCTTTTCTCCTGTGGAGCTGCTGAGTGTGTTTAAACCACAAACTTTTGGTTAGCAGCTGAGGGGTTAGCCATTGTGCCACCAGGGCTCATTATATTAATTTCACTGTTAATCAGTTAATATTTATAATGTAGCTACTAGGTGCCAAGCATTTTTCTAGGTGCTAGGGATACAGTGATAATCAAGACCCAATTATTTTCTCCCTTGAATTTTTGGTTGAAACTATGGGTTTTCACTAATGAGGGCATGCTGATTAAAGGACCAATTCAGAATTTTTATGTTATAGATTTTGATACCCATTATTTAGGATCACATGTGTCCCAGTGGACCCTGGATGATGTAAACCCTGTCAGTATAAGTCAATGATAAAATAAATCTTCTGTTGTTGTTGTTAATTTTTTTGAAAATTTGCAAAATGTGAGGTAAAACATGAAGGCACCTGACGGTGACTACACATACATCTCATTTTAGTCTCCTTCTTAGCCTTTTTATTATTTTTCATGAAACTTTTCAAAACTTGGTACAATGCATTCTTCCTTGCTGCCAAAGCAGTACTTACAGCCCAAATAAATAAAGCTGAGGGATTTTTTGTCTCAGAAAAATTACCATTGCAATGCATTTTTCATTACTGCAAAAGCAGTACTTAGGGGCAAAATGTAAAAAGTAAAGGAATTTGACTCTCAGGAAAATTACCACTCCTATGTATTCTTCATTATAACAAAAACAGTCTTAACAGCTAAGAAGCAGAAACAGCTGCCCTGGAATACTGCAGCACTGCTCACAGTGGTGCTACACATGGCAGCAGTGATTGGGCCCTAAGATTGAATGCAGTCTCTTGAAACGTACCACTGCAATGTATTATTCCTTATTGGAGCTCCAGTCTTTTGAAAAGGACCAGTCTCTTGAAAAGTACCACTGCAATGTATTATTTCTTATTGGAAAGGCATTATTTACCTTTCAGAAGCTAGAAAAGATGGAACCCAGTAACACCTGGAAACAATGAATGGCATAAGGGAAAAATGGCCACTATGACTGAATGAAGACTGGCAATAGGTCATTCTTGCAATAAGTACATTATCACAAGAACATAGTAACTGGGAAACATAGTGAGGAGGCTTATCTCACAGAAATAAAGGCAAGCCTGTCAAAAATTTAGAAAACTCCCACATATCTGGGAAGTATCACCTAAGACAATGCTCAGTCTACACAAAAATGGGGCTCCCACTCAGGATTTTTGAGTTTCACATATTTCAAAGGGCTCCCACCTAGAGGCTAAATGTGTTAATATTGGGCTACCTCCTTTCCAAAGAACTCCAGAGGCAGAAAAAGTGGGGGGGATGCCATATGTTCCATGGGTCTTAAAATAGTTGGAGTCTTATCAAATGCCTTTGAGAGGAAGAGGCAGTTGAGGTAAGAGAACAGAGTTTATACTAGTAGACTCGGTGAAACATTTTATTTCCATATATCTGCTTCAGCTGAGCCCTACAGCTTGATTAAAAACTATTTGTTTACTTAGGGTTAATTTGTTGGAGTTTAATCAGGACCCCTGGTCTACTTGAGAAAAGAGAAGAAAAACAATTGTACATAGGCTAGAGATAGGAAGAGAAATTTTCTTCAATTGGCTCCTTTTTTTTTGCTCCCTGTAACAGCTAATGCCATTCAAGTAACTCAATACACTACTTCTACTGATTTCAGTATAAACATTTTGGAGGGTTGGGAGCCAAGAACAAGCTATGCGTTTTTATAACTGCAAGAAGGACAGAGAAGAACACAATCTTTGAGAAAAGTCAGGGCCAGAGTTTTTTTAGTGAAGGTTTTCCCAAGTGAAAGGCAGAGCTGAGATAGAACTCCTTCTGTTAAACCAATAGATCAAGTAAGATTCTTAAAGTCTTTCAAATTCAGCTCTCTTAAGATCTCTTTTAAGAAAATCTTGAGTAGAGGCTCTGTAAAGCATATAACCTACAGGGCATACAAAAAGTTTCCTTGGAGTCACTATGAACATTTGTGACATCTTCCTAGAAATCTCCCACTAAAATGTTATCAAACAGTCAATTTCTATTGCTCCTAGGAAGGGTTGTTTTCATGCCTTAGTTTTGTTTTTGCTTTCCTACCCACCTGCTACTGGTGTACCCAACAAGTCTACCACCTATCCCTGCCTACAGCATGTCAGCTACTTTTATTTAACTTGCGTAACAGCAAATATATCAAATATATAACTTTAATCCACCTATGTCTTTCATCTTTCGGAACCAGATCAGAGTTAAAAATTTGAAAGAGGAATGTTTTGTGATGAAACACTTAAGTAGCCTCGAGGTATATATTGTACTTAAGGTAGCTTTCATTTATAATTACCTTCAATGATCAAGGAGCCCTGGTGGTGCAGTGGTTAAGAGTTCGGCTGCTAACCAAAAGATCAGCAGTTCAAACCCACCAGCCGCTCCTTGGAAACCCTATGGAACTGTTCTACCCTGTCCTGTAGGGTCCCTATGAGACGAAATCGGCTCAACAGCAATGAGTTTTTTTGTTTGTTATAATGATTAAATTGATAGTTCATTGAAAGTGAAAGCGGTCCTCTCTCTTTTATATATCTAGTAAGTTAAATAGTTTCATGTTTGTTAACTCTAGAAAGCTTCTAATGAGTCCCAGGAGAAAGTCTTCATTAGACAAGAAGTAATTCCCAAAGCTTTTATGAGGAATGAGCCTATTGCATGTGCAAATTTAAAATGAGATTTAGAGCTCACTGTAATTTGTTTCAGCCACTATTACAATTGGGGACGATGCTGGCTGGAAGGAGTGGTCAGCCATGTAGTCCAAGGGAAAAATCACAATAGAGAACGCTTCCTGAGAGGAGCTGATAAACCCAGCATTCTGGCAAGCTTTCCTCACAGCCAAACATGTAGAGTCCTATTTTCACTCCATTTTTGAAGTCTGAGGCAAATGAGTAACTATTTAAATCTGCCCTACCATAAGTAGCCTCTTCAGCTGATCTTCTTTCTCTAAGTGATCTCTAAGTATTGGGAGTCATCAGGGCTTAAGTTTCGACTCTCTTCTCTTTAATGTCTACTCCTAGTCTCCAGGTGATCTCATCCATCTCAATGGCTCTATCTGCTAATGACTCCTAAATTCATCTCTCTACTCTATCCCAGACTTCTACTGTAAGTTCTAGGCCCATATAACCAACTGCCTACTAATGTCTCTACTTGGATATCTCATAGGCTTCTCAAACATAGTATGTCCAAAACGGAACTCTTGAATTTCGTCACAAACCTATTGCCCCAGTTTTCCTTATTTCACTTAATGGCCAGCATCCACTTAGTTGCTCGAGACAGAAAGAAGTTATCTTTAATAAGGCTTTTTCTTACCCCCTTATGTTCAACTTATCCATATGCCCTATTAATTCTGTCACCTGAATCTACTTTTAATCTATCTTTGCTTGCCAAATTTGCTGCCCCACTCTTTCTTATCTGGATACCTCTAACCTTCCTAGAAGCCCTGCTGGTATGAAAGTTAAGCCACTACTGCCTGTTGGAACCCACCCAGCTGTTTTGTGGAAGAAAGACCTGGTAATCTGCTTCTATAAAGATTACTGCCAAGAAAACCCTATCAGGCAGTTCTACTCTGTCACATGGGGTTGCTATGAGTTGAAGTTGATT
The DNA here is from genome assembly GCF_024166365.1 of Elephas maximus indicus. Lineage (NCBI taxonomy): Eukaryota > Metazoa > Chordata > Mammalia > Proboscidea > Elephantidae > Elephas > Elephas maximus. The sequence goes on along the minus strand of NC_064833.1, from coordinate 51,300,631 downwards.
GATGGCACCCACAACAACAATAATCTTCTAACTTGTCTCCAGACTTTTCTATGGTCTCTCCTAGTCCATTTTCCATCCTAAGACAAGTTTACTTTTTGGTAAATAAAAATTTCAAACTTACAGGAAAGTTTCAAAAATAGTTCAAAGAAACCTTATTTTTCTGAACCAAGCTCCTTACATGATAACCCATTATCCCTGAATTCTTCAGTATTTTTTCTCCTACCATCAAAACCAGGAAATAAATATTAGCACATTATCATCTAATATAAAGATCCATTTCAAATTTTCTAATTATCTCAATATTGTCCTTTTGAACAAAGATTCAATCCAGGATCATGCACTGCATTTAGTTATTATGTCTCTTTGGGTTCCTTCAGTCTTGAACTGTTCCTCAATCTTTCTTGTATTATCATAGTCTTGACACATTTGGTGGAAACCCTGGTGGCATAGTGGTTAAGCGCTAGGGCTGCTAACCAAAAGGTTGGCAGTTCGAATCCACCAGATGCTCCTTGGAAACTCTATGGGGAAGTTCTACTCTGTCCTATAGGGTTGCTATGAGTCGGAATCGACTCGATGGCACTGGCTTTTTTTTTTTTTGACACATTTGAAGAATGCAGGCCAGTTATGTTACACAATGTTCCTCATATTGGTTTGTCTGGTATTTCCTAATGCATAAGTTCAGCTTATGTGTTTTTGGCATAAATACCACAGAAGTGATGCTATTTCGTTACATCGTATCAGGTTGTGTCAGCTCAAGTCTTTGAATAAGGCAGATGCCTAGAAGAATTAGGCATGAAAGAGATTTATTGGGGGAAATGGCTGTGCAGGACAAAGGGGAAGAAGAAGGAGTAGGCAGGAAGAGCCCTAGACCAAGATACAGGTCTGGCATCTGTGAAAGGAGAGAGAGAAGGAAAGGGAATTGAGTAGGAAGAACTTCAGACTGCAGTGCAATTCTGAGAAAACTTCAGCCAGAGTCATGGGGCATCCCCAAGCAAAAGTTGCCTGTTACAGAAACCCCACATTAGGGAGGAATGGACCAGCACTAGTACCCCCAGCACGCCCAGGGATTAGCTAGGAGCAGTCTAGGGGAAGCACGACCTCAGCATTCATGGGACAGCAGCTGGAAATGTCAGTCATCCATGCTCTCCACAGCACGTTCTCTTGAAGGAGCTCTCAGCAGGCCACTTCCATAGCTGCCACACAGGTGGTACACAAGTTTGAGTATACCATTTCTGGTGATGTTCCCTTCATTAAGGTGGTGTCAGCCCAGTTTCTCCACTGTAACTATGGTAGTTGTTGAGTGTTGGTTTTCTATTTCCATTATTCCTTCTGGGTTTATTAGCTGGCATTCTGCTATGAAGTGGAGCTTTCTCTTTTCCCTATTTATTATCAGTATGGGCTCATGTATTCCTATTAGCGAGTTTCAGTACCAGTTGCTGTTGAGTTGATTCCAACTCATGGCAGCTCCATGTGTGTCAGAGTAGAACTGTACTCTATAGGGTTTCCAATGGCTGAATTTTCAGACAAATTGCCAGGCCTTTCTTCTGGGGTGCTTCTGCATAGACTTGAACCAACCAACCTTTTGGTTATTATCATTATTTGTTTTGGTGTTCAAATTACCCAACAGTTGACCAGTAAGAGTCCCTTCAAGGTAACTCCTGTATTTTTTATGTGTCCTAACATTCTTTGAGCACTTTCTTACTTTTGGCACAAAAAAATAGTTCCAGGATCAGCTTGTACTTTCCCTGCTCAAGCCCTAGGGTTAGCCATTTCCCTAGGAGTAGTAGTTCCTTTTAGTAGAGAATGACATTTTGAAACCAAGATCTGAGCACTAGGTGTTATTATTGGTGTGTCATTGCTCAAAGATTCTCTCAGTGAACAAAGCAAGAAAAAAAACATGAATATTCTATCTACCTATATTTCTCTAGCTAGGTAAATAAGTAGCCATAGCAAATCATGAGATCAAAATTAAAATTCCAACCCAACACAAAGTTCATTCCAAATTTTCTGCTTTCCACATTTGCAACTCTTTTCTCTCACGGTGAGAAACATGGCTTCCATTAGTCTGCATATATTCATTTACTTCTCAATCCCCATGTATAAAACCAATCTCCTGACTTCATCAAGTCACCATCCCAATTTGTTCTCCTTGTTTGGGTGGCCCCTGGTCTTCCTCTGGGACACCGTTGCATCCCAATCCAAAATATTTTAGAAACACCAAGGTCTTTGAAACAATGCATATTGTTGTTGGAATACATAGTCCAACTAATACTACCAAAATTGGATTTAGTATAATAGGAGATAAACTTAAGGAATAAACACAAAATACAGGAAAAAACAAAAGAGAAGAAAAATGCCAGATAAGTTGAAAGACATGAAAGATATTCATTTATGTATTCATTTAGCTAATAATTATATGGCACCTACCATATGCCAAGTGCTGTTCTATGAACATAATATACAGCAATGAAAAAAAACAGATATATACCAATCTGTGAATAATAGAAGTGCTAAATAATTAGGAAAAAAATGAATCGATAATGAGGGGTACAACTAAAGATGTGTTTCAATTTGTATTTTAAATAAGATTAGAATTGAAAGACCTCATCCTGTCAAAAAGGAATAAACAAGCAGAAATCAAGATCAAAACATATCTTAGGAAAGTATTAAATGTCAAGGGAAAAAGAAACCTCAAAGCTTACAAACATCAGAGACAAGTTTCTTTTAAAGGGGTCATCATCAGGATTGTGACAGACATCAAAATTGTAACAATCAGTGTTATAAATGATACAAAAACAAACAAAAAAACGCCATGTATCACTCCTGCTTCTGGGAAGAGGGAGTAGATGCTCTTCTTCCTATTCATTCTTCTAAGTGCAAGTAAAAATCCTGGACATTATATATGAAACAAATACGGAAGTCTCTGCAAGGTGAAGAGAAGAAGGCAGACTGGCTAGGGTCCTCAGTATCTTTGGAATGACAATAGTGGTGAGTTTCCTGGGTGTTCTTGTTGCCACATATCCCAGACTTGATGCTAAAGATGCCAGCAACCCAGAAACACCAGTAAAAACAAAACAAAACATTGCTGTCAAGTCAAAACCCCAGTAGGCACTGACAAAGTCACAGCAAATACCTGCTTTCTTTAGCCAAACAACTGGGGCAGCGTACCAAGACAGAAAACTTTTAGACAATAACCACTCTTCTCCAGCCAAACACCACAGAAAAACTATGGTCCCATGTCCACCCTCTCAGCAAAGGCCGAGTGTAGATCCTGGACTCCCCACTTATCCAATATTCCTCATGAATATAGACATAAAAACTCCTTAGTAAAATATTAGCAAATAGAATTCAGCAATATATTAAAAAAAACTATACACTGTGATGAAGTGAAGTTTATTCCAGGGATATGAGGCAGTTCCAGTATTTGAAAATCAATCAGTGTAATATACCATATTAACAGGCTAAAGGAGAGAAATCACATGATCGACTGATGCAGAAAAAGCATTTGACAAAATTCAGTACCCATTCATGATAAAATATGCTCAGAAAAATAGGAATAGAAGGAAATTCCCTCAGTTGGAGAAAGAACATTCACACACACAAAAAAGCCCACAGTTAACTTTATACTAAGTGGTGAAAGACTGAATGCTTAACCCCTACAAGTAGGAACAAAGCAAGTATGTTCACTCTTACTACCATTATTCAACATAGTGCTGAAAGTTCTAGCCAGTGCAATAAGTCAAGAAAAGGAAATAAAACTCACACAGACTGGAAAGCAAGAAATAACCCTGTTCTTATTTACAGATGACAAGATAGAAATTCCCAAGGAATCTATAAATCTAGAATTAGTGAATTCAGCAAGGCTATTTTTTTTTATAGGATACAAGAAAAATGTACATGAATCAATTGTGTTTCTAAAAAGTTACATATTGTATGACTCCATTTTTATAACATTCTTGAAATGACAAAAATATATAAATGGAGAATAGATTAGTGGTTGCCAGGAATTAGGGGGAGGGAAGGAAGAGAGCAGGTGGGAAACGACTGGGCTATAAAAGGGAAACATGAGGGATCTTTGTGGTGAAAGAAATATTCTGTATCTTGACTGTACCAACATCAATATCCCATTTGTGATATTTTATTTTAGTTTTGCAAGGTGTTACTATTGGGGGAAACTGAGTAAAGAACACATGGGAATTCTATATTATTTGTTACAACTGCCTGTGAATTTATTATAATCATCTCAAAATAAAAAGTTGAATTAGAAAATAAAATGTGTAGCCCAGGATTATTATATTTAATCTAGCTATCCTATGTATGTAGAAGTACAGGAAAATATTTTTAGACCTGGAATATTTAGCACTCAAGTGTATGTTTTCTGTAAAAATCTCTGGAAGACTCAAGAGGACTCAGTGAACAAATATAAAAAGCATCCAAATAGAGGTAGTTAAGTATTTATGGTATTAAGAAGTTGAGAGATGAATAAACAACCTCACAACAAATATAAATTTATGTAATTACTGATATAACATAGTAACTATGGACTTTCTAGAAAGGCAAGGATTAGTGCTAATTATTATGAGTACTGAAATATTAGAATAAAACAAAACCAATAATGACAACAAAAAACACTGTCTTATTTAGCTAATGACGAAGAATGAAGGAATGGAAAAAATTACTAAAGAACATGAAAATAATCTTCTCCCATTAAAATAAAAGATGTAGGATGTTTGATTAACCCAAGAACCCACTGCCGTCGAGTCGATTCTGACTCATAGCGACCCTATAGGACAGAGTAGAACTGCCCAATAGAGTTTCCAAGGAGCATTAGAAAGCTATAAATTGATCATTGCAGTATTATATGAATTGCCTTAACTCTTTTATAAGTAACGTTAAAAACAGGTTGTTTACCTCCAAACACTCTTAAAATATTAACATAAACAGAATGCACATCGTATAAGTAACACCATAATAGAAAAGGAAAAAGAGAGAAATACAAGTTTTTTAATTCTGAACTAAAAATATAACAATATAAGCAAATGGCCGTAATTAATGCATCAAAATAAGTAGTCTCAGGTAAAAATAAAAATAATATATAACAACATATTCTTTAAAAGAAGTAAAGCAGCAAGGTTTTTTTTAAGCATGCAGCCTACAAATTAAGAAAAATTTCTTTTATTACAAATTGATTTCCAATGAAAATCATTGCAGAATTTTTTGTTTTGAATTTGAAAAAAGAGACTACATTATTCTAAAGGTTATCTTATTTCTAAAATATATTGTGTAGTGGAAAGAAATGAAAGACCACATAGTACATATAGTATGTTTCCATTTTTGTCAATGAGACAAAAGCATATGAATATACACATACTTGTATATAAAGAGAAAAAATCCCTAATGGTCTTACACTAAACTGCTAGCTCTAAATTATATACATTTGGGGAAAAAAGGTAAGGTTGTTAAAATAACCACTAAAATGAAAACTAAAAATATTATATAGACCTAATGAATAAGATTGTAATAATATAAATAAACTGGAATACAAAATAGGATAAATGTGCATTTCCCCATTAAACAATATGTATAAGATAATGATGAGAAAAAAATTTAAGTTTTTTAAAAAGGTGAAATTAAAGCTTGGATTGTTTTTCAAGTTAAAAATCTTAAATTTAGCTATACTCCATTCTGTTTGTCGTTGTTGTTAGGTGCTGTTGAGTTTGTTCTGACTCCTAGGGACCCCATGTACAACAGAACAGAACACTGTGCCATCCTCACAGTCGTTGCTATGTTTGAGCCCATTGTTGCAGCCACTGTGTCAATCCATCTCGTTAAAGGTCTTCCTCTTTTTCACTGAAACTCTACTTCGCAAAGGATAATGTCCTTCTCCAGGGACTGGTCCCTCCTGATAACATGTGCAAAGTACGTGAGATGAAGTCTCACCATCCTCACTTCTAAGGAGCATTCTGGCTGTACTTCTTCCAAGACAGACTTGTTCGTTCTTTTTGCAGCTCGTGGTATATATGTTCAATATTCTTCCCCAACACCATGATTCAAAGGCATCAATTCTTCAGTCTTCCTTAATCACTGTCCAGCTTTCGCATGTCTATGAGGTGATTGAAAATAGCATGGATTGGGTCACCTTAGTCCTCAAGGTGTCATCTTTGCTTTTGAACACTTTAAAGAGGTCTCTTTTAGCAGATTTGCCCAATGCAATACTTCGTTTGATTTCTTGACTGCTGTTTCCATGGGCATTGATTGTGGATCCAAGTAAAATGAAATCCTTGACAACTTCAATCTTTTCTCTGTTTGTTATCATGATGTTGCTTATTGGTCCAGTTGTGAGAATTTTTGTTTTCTTTATGTTGAGGTGTAATCCATGCTGAAGGCTGTAGTCTTTGATCTTCATTAGTAAGTGCTTCAAGTTCTCTTCAATTTCAGCAAGCAAGGTTTTTTCATCTGCATAACACAGGTTGTTAATGAGTCTTCCTCCAATCCTGATGCCACATTCTTCATATAGTCCAGTTCCTTGGATTATTTACTCAGCAGACAGACTGAATAAGTATGGTGAAAGGATACAACCCAGATGCCCATCTTTCCTGATTTTAAACCATGCAGAATCCCTTTGTTTTTTTCGAACAACCACCTGTTGGTTTATGGTCAGGTTCCACATGAGCACAATTAAGTGTTCTGGAGTTCCCACTCTTCCCAATGTTATCCATAACACTCTGTGTTCAATATTTCCATTTAAAATATTTAATCCACCTTTATTTTTTCCCAAAAGGTAACTTGTTTCACCAATGCTACTTTCTGATGTTACCTTTTTTACATAATATATTCTTATGTATGCATGGGTATGATCCTATACTTTTTCTTGTGTTCCATTAATCTATTTCTTCTGATATCAGCGACCTTATTAAATTTGGTACAGGCAATCTTCCTTTATCACTTTTATTTTTTAAGAATTTTCCTGGGTATTTTCATACATTTATTATTACAGATTATCTTTGTACCATTTTGTAAAATTTAAAAAAAAGAACAATGCTTTGGAGTATTTATTTTAAGGAGACTTTTTTCAGTTAATAGTACAGTTCGAAAGAACTTGACATGTGGTTCAAGAATGGGATAAAACTGGCCTCCTTCATCTTACAATAGCAGGCACAGTCCTGTTCACTCATTCCCAGCGAAAAGAACCAACATTTAAATATATAACAATCCCTATAAGAAAAACTAGATTATTTATTTCTTTTCATTCTGTGAGGTAATATAAAAGAGAATTTGTCATAATGAGAAAGGTAGTTCTAACTTGTATGTAGTTTTTAAATGCTTTATCAGTGCTGAGATTAAACTTTGCCTCAAATTAAATCACAATAAACAGTTTTCAGCTCATCTGTCAGAAGTATCAAGCCAAGAAATTTAATGTACCCATGAGATCCTAAATGGCAACAGCTGCACCTAAATGGGCTAATTCTTCATTTATGAGCCAAGAGTAACTGATACCCAACAGAGACATAATTTTAAATTACAATTTAAAGTATAATAATTTTAAATTATTTGGTCTAATTCGTAACTTCTGAGCCAAGAGAAACTTTGACACTCAACAGAGACATAATTTGAAATTGTAATTTAAATTATAATAATTTGAAATTATTTGGCCATATGTAGCTTAGCGAAAACATTTGGGCCTCCCTTTTTCGACTGGATCTTCCAGACAGTGCACCCTGCATTGTAAATAAATAAACGCTCCTAAAGTTTAAAGTAGGGGGTGTTGCTTTACATATGCCATCATGTCACAGAGCTTTTGGGGAGATCACAACACAAAAATTGGATCAGAATCCACTCTAAGGTTCATTTACACACCTTCAGAGTTAACCCATTTAACATCCCTTAAACCCAATTCAGAATTTTGGTTAAATGATTTGTAAAAAATAGTTTCTATAAAGATTTCAATTTTTCTGCAGTATCACAACTATAATTTTCCCTTTTGATCTGTTTGAACAAATCCTAATTTGGTTCTCATTTTGTCTATCAAATACTTAAGCACAAAAAGTTTAAAAGCTAAGTGTGAAAAGTTGAGTTGACAGTTTCTGCTTCAGGGTACTTGACGCACATTTTTAACCTTGAAAGCAGTTGATGATCATAAGCAATGCTAGTAACTTTCATTATCATTTCTTAAGATTGAGAACAAAGCTGGAGCAGAAATTATCTTAAAACTGACCTAATGCTCTATTTATACACCTAGGAGATATGACAATGTTTGTTCTGCTACTTAGGAATAATTTTCCTTTGCTTTTAAATTATTTCCTATAAATATCTCTGATTTCTAAGGACGACTTTGCTTCTTTTCCTGTGAGAAAATTATATCTAGTTTGACATATAACAAACTATTTTTCTGAGTGTAACTATCTAAACTAAGTGCCCTAAAATTTATTTTTCTTTGTATCGATGACAAAGATTTAAAACTAAGGGATTAGAATACACACACACGCACAAAAAAACAAAACCAAATCCGTTGCCCTTGAGTCAGTTCCAGGTTACAGTGACCTTACTGGCCAGAGTAGAACTGCCCCAAAGCGTTTCCAAGGAGCTGCCAGTGGATTCAAACTGCTGACCTTTTGCTTAGCAGCTGAACTTTTAACCACTGCATCACCAGGGCTCCACACACACACGTACATACACATATATATCTATTTTATAAGTCTTAAGCTTTATTTGTGGTTATTATAAATGCAATTGTGTAGGACTTGATATTTTCAAAGTGAGTTTAAAATTCAGCCTTAATCAAATTTCTATAAAGTTTAAGTGGATGTGAAATAAAACTTCCATTAAACCAGGGCACTGGTTCCTGGGCCTTGTGCTCTGAACCTTCTATACTGCCAAGGCAACAGGGCTTACGTAGGCCTCCCATCTACGATCGAGTTGACTAGTCTAGAAAGCACAGAATGAGGGATAAGGTACTCTACCACTAACTTTCTCTTTGATCCTAAGGAAATGTTCTCCTTTTTCAAAATGAGAAGTTTGACCTAGATGATTTTTGTCATTCTTTTTACCTTAAAGTATCTTTTTCAAAAATTGAAAAACTAATTTTAAAACAAATCTAACTGCAGAATAAGCATTGACGGTATAGGAGAACACAGAATAAGTTTTCTCTGAGCCCTGTAGTTCTCTAAGGATAGTATTGGATGTGTTTCATCCCATTAACCTTACCCGTTAAAACCCATTAACCTTAGATATTTCTATTTCAGAGGTGAAAGAAAAAGTTAAGGAATCATCCTAAGATTAGAGTTGGAATTATATTTAACTGCAGTTACAGATTAGATGTTTATTCTAGACAGCCGTGACTCTCTTCAAAAAGTAGATGACTTCTTTAAAAAAAAATTCGAAACAGACCTTCAGTGAAGGATCAGCCTCCATATTGTACCCATGTGGAAATTTTTTGACTTGCACAAAATTATATAACTAACTGGTAATAGAAATAAAATGCATTATGTCTCTTAATTCTAAGGCCAATGCTCTGTTTAGTTCTATAATATCAGTCTCTTTGGATATAAGTTAACGGTAATTCATATCAATACACTACTTGTGGTCCCTGGGTTACAGAGATCCGGTCCTGAGTCTTTTAAGTCAAATTTGTAGTTAAATCAGAACAGGTGCATACAGTTCTTATTTAGTGTGACATTAGTGCAGAAAGAGAGACTTGGCGGTACAGTGGTTAAGCGTTTCGCTGCTAAGCAAAAGCCTGGCAGTTTGAATCCACTAGTCACTACTTGGAAACCCTGTGAGGCAGTTCTACTCTGTCCTATAGGGTCCCTAGGAGTCGGAATTGAATCGACTACAATGGGGTTGGTTAGTGCAAGAAAAGACTTGAAGTCTTCTCAGTGATTTAAAAGCTGCTTGTGCAAGTGAACGTGATTGCGATGAAGAATTTGTTGTGAGTAAAAAAAAAAAAAAAATTTTTTTTTTTTTTTTAGGGATTGCTTTAATTCCTTCAAAGTGAGGGCAAATTTACCTAACGTTAAAGGGCAAGTATTAGTTGTCCATAATTCACATGTTCCTAACCCTGGGACTTACTGTAATATAAACTATAGCGGGCTCATTTCCCCCACTATTTAAACAGACTTCAGTCGCTCCCTTTTTAACAGAAAAATCCCTCAGTAGTTTTTCACCCTCACTATGCATCAGAATTACGTGGAGCTCTTAAAAAACATGTCAACACCCAGGCCCTACCTGTACAGATTCTGATTAATTGATGCTCATCTGGGCATCAGTATTTGGGGAAAGTTCCCTAGGTGACTGTAATATAAGAGACCCATAGCCCTACCTCCTATGTCTTCCCCCACTCCCCAGCTACTGCCTGTTCTCTTAAATTCACAGCCAAACTCAAACCAAAACCCATGGCTGTAGAGTCAATTCTGACTCATAGTGATCCTATAGGACAGGGTAGAACTGCCTCATAGAGTTTCCAAGGCTGTAAATCTTTATGGAAGCAGACTACCACATCTTTCTCCCACAGAGCAGCTGGTGGGTTTGAACAGCCAAACTTTCAGTTAGCAGCTGAGCGCTTTAACCACTGTGCCACCAGGGGTCAAATTCACAGCCCAACTTTTAAAAATTTTAAATGACAAAACATAACACTTAATGTACAATAGCTATAAAAGAGATGCAAAATTTAAAGAAAAGGGTAAAGAAATGCAAATCCCTTCGCTAAGCAAGTCCCTTCTTAACTAACCCTCCATGTTTATTGCAATCACTGCACTATTCCATGCTGCCACTTCCATGCTTATTGAGAACAGTTTACACTTAAGGTCTTATTTCCTCATCTCCCATCGCGACATCCTCTGGCATGGCTCTATGATTGCTCATGATTACTGCCACTAAGCCACCAACGACATGCTACTTGTCAAACTCAATAAACACTTTTAAGTCCTTCACTTACTTGGCCTCTCTAATATAAACAGCATCCTATTTCTCTAAACTTCCTCCTTCCACTGCTTATAATACCCTCTCTTAGTTGCTCTTCTCTGGTTTCTCCTTCTTAGTCTCCTTTGAAGGACTCTCTTTCCATGCCTGGTCCCATCTTAGTCACCATCTCTTCTCACTTCGTAAACAAATCCACTCCAAATAATAATATATAATATATATATTAATATAATTTCCAAACCTCAATCTCCATCCCAGGTCTCTTCTTGACTTTCACAAAATTTATCCGCTTGCTTACAGTGACTCTTGATCTCTATACCCCATCATCCACACCAGTAACTAAGGAACCATCACAGATTCTTCCTTTGGCACCTCACACTTAATTACTTACCAAATTTATTTTCTATGCCTCTCAAACATGCCTTTTCCTATATTTATTATTATGTCTTATTTCTGTTCCTCATCACTTTTCCCATGATTAATCTTTAGACTGGTAGTCCGGACCTTCAATTTCTCAAAACTGCTACAACTGTGATTTAAAATGCAGACCCAATTGTCACTTCAATGTCTTCCCATTCATAAATATAAAATCCAAACTTATTAGTATTTATAAACCCATGTTTTTTTTTCACATTATACATACATACATACATTCTCCAAGCTTAGTTCAATAGCACCCCCACACCCTGCAGTACAATGGGTTTCTCTTTAAATATAGCCTTTCTGGCACTGGGTTTATAATTCTGCCAAAAATGATTGGTTGGACCACAGTCTGCCCTGTGATTGGTTTATTTTATGAACCTTGCAGGGATTGGTCAATTTGCTATGCAAATAGTGGTGCATAAAATCACCCAATAGGATTGACTGACTTGTGGTTCACCTTGGGCATTGGTCAGTTTTGTCACCTTGCTAGGCTTACATAAGGGACAATCCCACAGAGGCCGGGAGGTGCGGCGGGACCTCAGTACCATCAAGAATAGTCTGGAGCAGAGTGCATCCTTTGGAGACAGAGTCGCTGAGCTGAGAACCTCCTTGACCCAGGAGAGCTGTAACATTGAGGACGGAGAGACAGTGGGCTGGTCAGCCCCTGGAGGGGTGGTGGCTGTGGTGGGCTTGCCAATCCAGAGAGAGAGCTGAGCACCTTCAGGCACTTGTTGGCAGAGCTAAAAGGAGCTGTAACACTTGACATAGTGAAGGCAGAGACCTAGAGGTACCCAGCAGCGTAACGGTCTGGAAGAGGGGCCTGGCAGTAGCACTGGCAGTTAACAGCGGAAGGCTGCTACTAAAAGGGCAGCAGCCAATAGGGCTGCTACACTGGCCATAAGTCGGGCCAGTCAGGAGTGGAGAGGCCGACAGCAGGGAGGCTAAAGGCAGAGAAGCTGAGAGCTGTCCTGGTTGGAAGCTTCCTGATTGTCAAAGCTGATCCTGTCTCCTGAGTTATATCCTGTTACTTCTAAATTGATCCTGATCCCAAGGTGTAGTCTGTTACTTCCTTAATCAACCACATAACTGTAAGGTCTGTGAGTTTTGTGTGGTCAGTGCAACAAATTATCCAACGCAGCAGAGAAGTAGAGAGAGCTGTTGAGGAGGGTGGGGGGAGGCAGCTATCAGAAACGGTGAAAAAGTTGGAGAGTAGAGGTATGTGTTTTTGTGTTGATCCTGATTCTCGTCCCTTCTTGTGAATCTACACCGGATCTGATGCTAGCTTACACCCCCATTTGTCCTCTATGCTCTAGCTGCCCTTTCATGCTTTTGCCTTTGGAAAGTCTTTCCTCTTCCTCTTCCCTTGGGCAATTGCATTTATCCTTCCAAACTCAACTCAGTTATGACTAATTGTGGGACACTTTCCAACCTGTTCTTTCCTTCCTTCTCCCCAGTCCCCCTCTGTCCCGGACACAACTCCTGTTTATACCTCACCCTCTATTTCTACAGGTTACCCTCATTCTGATCACACTTCGTTGCAACTGTTCCTTTACTTCTTACCTTCACCATTACAGAAGAGTTCCTCTAGTATTGTTCTTCCTCTGTAACCTCAAAGCCTGGAGTGTCTGCATGGTGCAAACGGTGAAGCCAATTGGCTGCTAACTGCAAGGATGGAGGCTCTAGTCCACCTAGAGACACCTCAAAAGAAAGGCCTGGCAATCCTATGGAGCATAGTTCTACTCTGATACACATGGGGTCATCATAAGTCAGAATCAACTCAACAGCAATTGGTTTTAACCCCAAAGCTTACCATAAGACCTAATATTTAGCTGGTTTTCTACTCAATAAATGTCTGACTGAATGGCAATTTAGAAAATACAAATCTTATTTTCTCACTAACTCATAATGTTAGCAGAGAACTATATTGATAAAAGAAAATTGGCATCATAAACTACAAGAATGAAATAATCATAAAATCAAAACTTTATGGGGGAAATAACTTGGATAATTCAGAGAATGCAAATTCAAATAACAGGTCTATTTTTTATGTTAGCTTAAAAAATTAAGAGACCCAGTAGTGGAAGTTGTAGTGAACTAATGGGGCGGGAGCTGGGGAGAAATTTACTAGACTGAAAAATTCATTTCCCCCAAATCCCCTCAGAGGCTAAAGTAGGATACATTCTACAGCTTTCCTTGGCCAAATTTGTTCTCCTAGCTTTTAGAAAGCCACTGGTCCAAAGACACGAACAGATTAAATGAGATTTAGAAATAGTGGAGTCCCAAACATAGCAATGCATCAACACATACTACATAAGGAAAGGAATAAAGTTCCTGTCTACACAACTTTCATCTATTACCTCAATGTTTGTTCATCCTTTTTTGGTCAGAGGTACAGACCTTACCTACAAAAACCACCACCACAAGAAGTTCCAAAACGAGTCTTCTTTAGAAAACTTTCCCTAAATCCCTCCAAATTCAATGATTTCTCTAAGTGCTCTTTTCAGCAGTTACTCAGTTTGTGCTATTGTAATTGATGCATCCTATTTTACCCTGTAAATAGTGTGCAGTTTTTATTTGTGTATATGTTGTCTCTCCAACTTCATTGTGTGCTCTGTAAAGCAAGGAGTTGGGTAAGTCTTTTAATATCCTCCCCCAGCTCTCCTACTACAACCCATAAATGATGTTCCCTAAGTAGTCTGCCAAATACACACTCAAATATTGAAAGTACTTCTCAAATCCTAAAAAAAGGTTGGCTCCCTGTAATAGTAGCTAATGCTTATTGAGAACTTATTCCCTACCAGGTATTACTCTACAACTTTAATTTGCAAAAACCTAATTCTTGCGATTACCCCATAAGATAGGCTAATATCATCCTTATTTTGCAGATGAGGAAACTAAAACACAGAGAGAAATTAAGTAACTGGTCTAAGAACATATACCCAGGATGGGGGAATGGAGGGGAGGTGAGGAGGCGCTGGGATTTGAAATTGGGAAGTTGGCCTCAAGGAGTCCCTGGGTGGTGCAAGCAGTTGAGCAGTTGGCTATTAATCAAAAAGTTGGTAGTTTGAACCCACCCAGAAGTGCCTCAGAAGACCTGGCTCTTTCCAAGAGGTCACAGCCTTGAAAATCCTATGGAGCACAGTTCTACTCTGTAACACATGGGGTTGCCACAAGTTGGACTCAGCGGCAACTGGTTTGGTTTTTTTTAATTGGCCTCAAGAAAGGATAGGCAATATACTGCATTGCATTGCCTCAGGCACTTGAGCTGAATGCCTATCAACTGGGATGTTTTAGTAAGAGGACCAATTCTACCACCTCAATGCAAGAAATGTTAAGTTCATTTTGTTTTTTCAATTTTAGTGTAATTTTCCTCCCTCTTTGGCTTTATTACCGTCACGTCACTCCCTCTCCTCCTCATTCTACCCACATCAGCCCCCACCCAGCTCTCTAGTACCACTAAGGTAAACCATCTAAAACGATTTAATCCTGTAGAGGGAGATACACATATTCACCGGCACACAAACTCATATACATACATGCATGTAAAAAGGAGATAGGGCATTTTCTCGAAAATGGACTGTTATATACTTTTCTGCATCTTCTTTTACAAAACAATAGTTCCTGGAAACCCCTCTAACTCACTGATAAATATCTAATTCATCATTCCTAATAGCTGCTGTCTTCCATGGTGTAGATGTATAATTTATTCAACCACCCCTCTCTAAACTGTGCTCACTTTGTTTCCAGTTGTTTGACACTAAGAACAATGCTGCAATGAATTCCTGGCATCAGAAAATGCCAGTGGGGGAATGAGAAACAGGCACTCTGAGTTTCTTGAAGTTTGCAGGAAGGTTCCTTGTATCTGGTCTTTCAGAATTGTCTCTTCCTCAGGCAGCAGTGAAAACTCAGGCCATTCAGCTCCTTCTCAGCCCCTTGGGGATCAGGGAAAACTGACATATTGTAGTGGGGCCAATACCAAACTTCCCATCAGAAGCCCACAGATTTAAGTCAAGTCTCCCCTAGATCTGCTGCTCTTGTCCTTCCCCCCAGGCTTCAATAGGAGTTTGAGATCATTTGCCAGGTTATGTACTGAAGCCCCTGCCTTGACTTTCTCTGCCAAGTCCCCCACCATAAAGCAACACCTCATCTGTGTGTCCAATAGCATGTAGATCCCAGTAGCCAAGTGGAGAAAGGTGATCTAACGTTCTCAGAATCTATTCCAAGTCCATGTAATAGACAGTTTAATGCACTGCTACGAAGCTTTTTTTTTTATGAAGCTTATCTAGAACACTGATTTCAAGCAAAGCCTGTTATACTGTATATTTAAAATAGAAAGGTGATGATGCAAAACCAGTTAATTAACTTAAAATCAGAGGAATGAACTGAAAAACTTAGTGGAAAACTACGCAGTTCCTGACTTCCCCTCCAAGGTCAACTTAGGACAGGATTCTAAGAGATAATCAGTATTAAATAGGCTCTCCAAAACATTTCTATTGAAAATGACTTCATAACTAACAAAAATTAAAGAATTTCCTCCTGGCTTCTATTACCGTCAGTTTCTAAGATTCCTTTTGGTGGCATGATTTCTACACATTCTAGGATAAATCTACCATTGATTCTAACTATGTAATTGTAAGAAATATTTTGTAATTTTCATTCTTGTTTAAATTCAATACATATTCTTCTCACTCTTTTCTATTCAACATCTCTGCATATTTTGTGAATTTAAAGTCTTTCATACAGCAGGCTACCTATAGAATACTGTCACTTTTAAGACAGTAAACCCCATTGCTGTTGAGTCGATTCCAACTCATAGCAACCCTATAGGATAGAGTAGAGCTGCCCCATCGGGTTTCTAAGGAGTGGCTGGTGGATTTGAGCTGCCGATCTTTTGGTTAGCAGCCGAGCTCTTAACCACTGCACCACCAGGTCTCCTTTAAGACAGTATCAGTAATTATTCAATTTGGATACTCAACTTTGTTGAAACTTGGCAGCATGATTAAATGTTAAATTTACCATATACACATGCCACTAGCATGCATATGATGCCATCCCTAAAAACGTTCAACTACACTTAGCTCACTGTAATACAATATACTATTAATGTATATATTCCCCATGCCGTGAGTGCCCTCAAGCACCCTCAGCCAAGGACAGGGAGCATGGCAGACATTACTGTACAATCCTGGGTAGTAACAAGCACACCATATTGTGATCTCGCTTACTGAAAGCAGTCTGCAGCATGAGGTTACTCCCTTGTGACCTATTTTGTGTTCTAGCAGGCAGTTTTGACCCAAACTGGCTAACAAAATGTGCACAAGCAAAAGTATTGGATCTGCTACAAATAAACAAGTAATATCCTGGGTGCTAAGATGAAAGTTTTATGGCAGCTGGAATGTGCCCTCAAGGAAACAGGGTACAGATCTGTAGGAAATTAGATTGGCCAAAGTCCCCTGACATTATCAAAGGCATCAAAAACATTAATGCAGCCTGAGAAAAATGACTAACCATTACTTGACTAGCAGGTGTATTTCATGTTTAGGATTATTAGGGGAAAAACAAAAACCACTGAAGAACTACTGCCAACATAAGACATCAGAATCATTTCTCCGTAAGGCCTCTGCTATAACCATAAAGCAGCCCACAAGGTTCTATGATCAGCCTTGCGATTTTTTAGGAGCACATCCCTCCTCCCCCAGAATCACTCCCTCCCATGGGACATGTCTATACATCCATTAAATTACAGAGGGAAAGAAAGAGAAATGGAAAATGAAACACTACCTTTTATTTTCTCAGGCACACAAGTGATCTGGGATACCAATTAAGAGATTTTACGAATTCACTTTTAGAATTATATATTTTAAATCTTCAGCCACCTTAGGAAATAGGTTACAGCAATCAGTTCACAATTCAGAAGTATCAGGTTATAATTTAATTTTGGAATAAGTTAAGAGTTTATGTTCAATATGTAAGGGTTATTGGAACTCCTGAGTTTTAAATATCTTGTGAAACAGGTGATTCCTCTCCCTTCTTTAATGGCTTTTAAGAGTGAAGCAGTCGCCTTAAAAAAAAAAAAAAAATCTATTCTAAGGAACATAACAGAAATTGGTAATGTCCAATATAAAAACCAGGCAGTGTTATGCTGACCATCTTTCTGGTACAGTGAGTGGCCTCTGCCTGGAACAAAACTCTTGGGCCAGTGCCATTATTCCTGAGGTCCACATAAACTTCACTGCAAATGCTGTTTGGTAGCAAATGGCATCATTTATCAAGCATCTAAGGATTTACCTGCACCAACGTGGCACATACCTAGTTGACTTTCTCAAGCATTGTAAAGACAGCCCCACGGCTAACAAATACGGACGTATGTGAGCTGTAGCACCTTTCAGAAGAACAGCCCAAATCAGCATTGCACAAACCCGGAAATGCTGGGGCTACGCCTGTAGTTACACCACTTAGTTCAGTTACAGCAAAGGTTAATGAGAGTACCTACCGAACATAACAGCTTCGTAAGGAGAAAAATGTTTTATAAGTCACATACTTGACCTGAAAAAGGGAAAGCCATCTTAGAAAAGTTTGAAGCTGGTTACAAAATGTATCAGAGGAGAGTATGGTTGGCTTCGAACAAACCCACACAGTCACTTCTGAACATAAACTCAACATACACATTCTAATGACAGCATCTTGGTTATATTATTTTCACAAACCAAAGAATACAGATTGCAAACTATTTCACAAAGCAGATGATCTAATGAAAATGAGCATGAAAGCATTTAGTAAATTATATACGTTTTTAGAAAGATGTGTTTTTAAATAATTCACATGATGAAATTTGGCAAAGAATAAACAAAATCATTAACGATAAACCAGAAAATGTGGAAAACGTGGAGAAAAGCCCAAAGCATAAAAATAGAACAGATCTTTCTTCAGATTTGAAAATTAGATGTATTTTACGCTTTTTTAAATGTGTATAAAGCAACTTTAGACTGCATTTAAACAGTTTGAGAAATCCAAAACATTTTATTTTATAAATATACACTGTATATATTTCCGTGGAGAAGGGCATCACGCTCAATAAAGTAGAAGGTCAGTGAAAAAGAGGAAAATCCTCAAGGAGATGGATTGACACAGTGGCTGCAACAATGGGCTTATGCATAACAATGATTGTGAGGGTGGCACAGGACCACGCAGCATAGAGTTTCATTCTGTTGTGCATAGGGTCGCTGTGAGTCGGAACCGACTCGATGGCACCTCACACCATCACCACACTATGTGGTTGGAGGGTAGCACAGAGGGATCTTGTAGAAAGTTGTTGCTACCCTAAAATCTGTGATGGATGGCTAATGATGGAGTGAATATGGCATGATAACACTTTGCACAACTTACAGTGAGCACAACGTAAGAACCGAGCAACCAAAGTCAGCTATCAAATAACATGAGTACAATGGATTGTTGTTTACTTGAGGCTGGAAGTGTTGAAGAAAAGGAAAGCTGCAGCTATAGATTAAGTATTTTAGAAACAGTCAATCCATACTATTTTTCTTTAAGAAAAAATGGATGATTTTATTATACAAAATTGCAGTTGGCAGAATACAGAAAAAATTATTTCATGTTTACCTTTAGGTATTTATTACAAGAACCAAGCAAAGTGTAACAAATGGAAGAACTTATTACAAACTACTAAAAATTATTCATTTGGTGAAATTATTTAAGTTATAAAATGCTAATAAATGCATGTCAAAATACATGAAGTATAAAGCAATATGAGAAAACTAATTATCTTAATGATTCCTTTAATAAAAACTAACCGACAAACAAAAAGCACAAAAAATGTAAAACCAGAAAAGAATAAATCAAATATATTGTTCGATTGGGGTTTTTAAACTAAAATCATTTTTTAAAAAGTACTTAGGACTCAAAAAAAAAAAAATTTCAATACTGTATTTTTTCTACCAATAATACAAGGAAGGGTTTGGAGGCCAATTATGTGCTGCAGACCCAGGTATCTCTCAAAGCGATTACACTGAGGTCTTCCTGATTAAAAAAAAAAAAAAATGCAAACTTCACTGTTACTCCAAGCTAGGAAAACTCACTCATTATGAAGGAAAGAAAACAACGAACAATTACACCTATAATAAGGCAAAGAAACTATACATTAAAATGATCAAATGCATCCCTAGTATAAGATGAGAAATAATCTGCTGCCAAAGAATTATTTTGTACTTTAGTAAATCAGGGCAGAAGTTTTACTCTAACGAAAAAGCAAATTGGGAAGTCTCTGATAAGTTGGAATATTCATAGGGGGAAAAAAACAACTAATCATTAAGTTCACAATTAAACAATTTTAAAAATATAAGGTGATAGGCAAATAAGATATATATGAATCAAATGCCAAATTATTGTATTCTGTACTTATGTACTTATAAGTGCTAGTAATAAATACACTCAATTCATGCTGTAAGAGCTAAAGAATTGAGACACTTAATTTCACATTTCAGAATTCCTGAGTCTTATCAGAGAAAAATAATACCGAAAGAACAAAATAAACCTACTTGATAGTAGGGCGAATAACACAAAGTTGGGCATTAATTAATATTACATTTAAAAAGCTGAAGGCTATGGGGACAAAAATATATGTACTTCAATAGAATTATAAATATGATTTTAAAGCTTGGTTTTTTAAAAAGGCGTTTTGATCAAACAAGGCCACCTGAGTGACATCTTCAAGGACAGTAAATCCACCATTTTAAAGGACTAACATCTTTATTCCAAAGCCTAATTATGAATATAAAAAGGAAGAAAAGCCCATTTTAATAAAAATGTTTTGTAAGATTGCAATGCGACAGCCCTTTGATGAAAGACCTAACGAGGGTAAAGCCAATGTAAAGATTAGAACATGAGTTCTAATTCGAGCTACCACCCATTAAATAATTTCCCTTTTGCTTTGCATATTACACAGTGAAAATAAAAAAGCATCTTAAGAGCACTTCAGTCCCACAATGTAGGATATAAGCCTATGTGAGTATGTGTAAATGGCCCTGCAACAACGTGATGACTTGCGAAAACACATTCAACCAAAAGTTAATGTGTTTTCTAACTAGAAAGGAAAAGGGAAGCAAAGTGGCCCCATGTAAAACAAAAAAACCACTGTTTACCCATCCCGAAAGACTACAAAGCAAAGAACATCCAATAATATTATATGCTTAAAACTGCATACTTTTACTCATATCAAGAAGTAGGAAAGATGCATACAACTATCCATGGATTTTATAAATAAAGATGCTAAGCAGAAAAATATTTGGGTTATTTCTCTGTTCATAAGTGCCCAGAAATAAAACAATTAAAAAACGCTAAAGTGCAGACCTATAGGCCATTACGGGCACAATAAATGATAAAGAGGTGCAGCCAAAATTGCATCGACATATACATTTACATATCCAGAAAATGACTCTTGCTTTACAAAAATTGTGCAATTTAAAAACTCGTCAGTTTTGTTTGTGCCGTAATACAATTAGAACTTTTCTCTCCGCCCACTTGTCAAGTGTCTGCTAGACCTGGGACAAGACACTAGGCTCTGGACAACCATACATTTCATTAGAATCATACAATATCGATGCCACCTCCAGAAAATGTTAGGGTCCTCTTGTTGTAGAATGAAGAGCCACTGGTATTTGGTTGACTGCCTTTAACCAGAGAGGTTTTCAGTTCCATTTCACAAGCTACAATAGCTGCATTCAATTCCACTTGAGCTCGATGAACTACATAAAACATGAGGCCTATGCTTATAATAATCTGTGAACAAAAACAAAACATTACAGTTACCGATATTTTATACAGAGAAAGGGAAGAAATAAACGTAATCAATACTTGACTTAGAAATGTTTTATACAAAAGATGTTTCTCAAACACCGCCAAGTAAATAGTCTATACGCAGTTACCACTTATCCTTTCCTTGGCTGTTTCTCCTGGAAGTGGAGGGCAAGATTCAATAGATGACCATTATCTGGTATCTGGTAACTTAAGGCAAACACATATCCCTTTTGGTCCATATAAATTATGCTTGCTTAAAACAAGTTGCCTCCTTATACCAAAAACTCTCCTTCAAGGAATAAGAAATGTCTACCACAAAAGTAACAGCTGGCGAAACTATTAGTATAATGAATGTAGTATTATATCTGTGCACATATAAACGTCTACAGGCATTTCTAAGCCCGCTCAGAGAAAAGAAAAGTGCTACCATTTGCAAATGAACTACCTGGAGTAGATCAATTGAAGATCGTAAGGACGGCTTAAAGAAATGAAGTGTCAATAAACTTCAAAAGGAAAATGAGTGAGTATGAACAGGAAATTGTACTTAGGAAAAACAAAAACAAATAAAAACATAATCATAAGAAAAGCCTCAAACTGAAACTCAGGCTCTAGTTCTGGTTTAGCCATTGATCAGTGATGTGATTTCCGGAGAATCTCTCAAACCGCTCGGGCCTCAGTTTCTGATCGTCCAGCAGGAAGCTGTGGTTCCTTTGTGCTTTAACATTCTGCAGAGAACTCATCAGAACAAGCAAGCAGTCCACATCTTATAAATGACTTTTACTCAAAGTTCATTTGTAAATCAGTTCTTCAGAGTTTTGAGCAAATACCCTCAGGGAAACAAGGTTGCAGCAAGTATTGGAAAGCTCAGAATAAAATCTTGGGGAACACCGGTTTAAAGGGATGAAAGAGGAGGAGGTGTTGGTAAATCAGACAGAAGCATAAGCCAGGCAAGTAGGAGAAATAAATCAAGACAGTGGTGTCAAAGAAGGTGAGGGAAGAATATGTTTTAATAATAAATGGTCAACAGTCTTTTGTTGCTAAGAGGTCAAGCTAGATGAGAACTGGAAAGTGCATCTGATTATGACAAAGTTAGTGAGGATCTTAAAAAGCATAGCTTGAAGGAAGGACAGGGCAGGGACAGAGAGAAGTTTAGCTCCAGTGAAAAACTTCTTTAGGCTTCCAAGCAAGTCTCTATTAGCTAAACATCTTTACGTGGATTTCACCCAAGCTGAAATCCTGGAGGCTAGTGGTTAAAAGCTACAGGTGCCAACTAAAAGGTCAGCAGTTCAAATCTACCAGGCGCTCCTTGGAAACCCTATGGAGCAGTTCTACTCTGTCCTATAGGGTAGCAATGGGTCGGAATTGACTTAGGTATTTTTTGTTTGTTGGTTTTATCCAAGCGGAACTTCTGGGCCCCAGGGCCTGGCAATTTATATTAGCCATCCCCCGCATATAGGAGGCCTGGAGGTGCAGCAGTCAGGTGCTCCGCTTCTAACTGAAAGGTCAATGGTTGGAACCCATCAGCCACTCTGCAGGAGAAAGACATGGCAATCTGCTTCTATAAAGATTTACAGCCTTAGAAACCCTATGGGGCAGTTCTACTGTGTCCGATAGTGTCGCTATGAGTCTGAATTGACTCGACGGCAATGGGTCCGGTTTTTTATCCCTCTCCTACATGCCTCTCCTTAGCCTAGTGAAGAACAAAAAAGAAAAGAAAATGAAAGAGAGAGGGGTGTTAAAAAAGTTGGAACAATGGAGCACAGGCGTAAGTCACTGTTGGGGCAGTGAAACTATTCTGTATGATACTCTAATGGTGGACACATGACATTATGCATTTGTAAAAACCAGCAGGACTGTAACAACACAAGGAGTGAACCCTGATGTAAACTAGGGGCTTCAGTCAATAACAATGTATCAGTATTGGCTCATCAACTGTAACAAATGTCCAAAAGAATGCAAAATGTTAATAATGGGAGAAACAGCGAGTAGGGGGCAGACAGGGTACATGGGAACTCTCTGTACTTTCTGCACAATTTTTCTGTAAACCTCCAACTGCTCTTAAAAAACAGTCTATTAAAAAAAAGAGGGAATAGTGAGTGTAGACATAGAGTTTTTAAAAATTTCCCTGTTAAAATGAAAATGAAAGAATTGAACACAGGCAGAAGAACATGCCTAAGCAGGCATCTCTTTCACTGTTAACTGGAAAGCAGGCCCAGAGCGAACAGTAGATCTTAGATGGAAACTGAGGGACTTCCATTTGAAGGCTTCTAATTTGTTAAGCAAGACGAGAAGAAATCTGTTAAGAACGAAGACAGAAGCAGAAGAAGGAATCTGAATTGTGAGAGAATGAAGACAGTTTGAGAAGGCAAGGGAAAAGATGGATCGGGGTCAATGTTCAGAAACCAGCTGAAGGTTTATAACCATCGGTGAAATAACATCAACAGGTTGGGTTGTAGGGCTTCCTCAAGAGAACACGCCCAAAGCAAACCAAAGCCTGGATTCACCCAGAAGTGGGGTTTTGGCTGGTGGTTACGTAAGAAAATATAGGGCATGGAAAAGAGTAACTGAATTAACAGATCATGGAACCTAAGTTGGATATCAGTACAAGAAATAATTGGGCTTCCTCTGAACATTTCGTATTGCTTTAATTTTATGGGCATTGTGGGTTCTCCTTGTGACAATTCTCTAACAAATCTAAGGAACCTTATGTATACATGCACTTTAACCTAAGCTTCATCCTTTTTCCCTATGCTGACTTTCCCCTTCACGATGACTTCTCTTCCCCCTCTTCTTCTTCTTCCATATACATTTGTAAGCTGCATTAAATCTTTCTGGAAACAAATGAATCTGGTATGTTGTTGGTGGTGCTGTGTGTCATCCAATCGATTCTAACATCAAACCTAGGCATAAATATCCCTTCATCTTTTTGTTTTTTGTAAATACCTAGGTTAAGAAATATTTGCCCTTTTCCATCTTGTCTTGTATCCTAAACTTAAGTTTGCCAACTCAAAGAAAGGGGTAAGAAATCACTGAAAAAAAAAGGTCCTATATTTTAAGAGGCACCACTGACAAAGGCATGCACTATTTCATTCTAACTCCATTAATTATAGTTGAATAACTTATTAAGACACATCAAAATATAAGGTTTGAAAGAGTAAAAAATCCTCTGAAAGCTACTAATAATGAGGAATGCTAATTACACAAACATAACGTCAAGGAAGAAAAAAGGAGGTTTCAAATGGATTACCTATTTTTAGAAAACTAGAAAAATATAAAACACGCTTATATTTAAACTAAAAAAAAATCTCAGAATGCAGAGGGTATGTCAGAATCTTACAGTACCTCAGGATTATATGTCATGCTGTAGATGTAATTCATAGAAAGCTTACTACTATGTCATTAGCATGCTACATTAAGTGAAAATAAATTAACTGCAACAGTAACTCTAAACCCAGATTCAAGTTTTCCTCTAAAGAAAATATAGCTCCGAAAAAGGCAGTAAAATAAAAAGCTAACTCCCCAAATGTCAAAAATATTAAAAAGTTTTCTTAATGTAAGCCCTTTAATTGACAAGCTTTATTTAAGTAATACCTCAATGTAAATACTCCTGGACTTTATTAAGCTCGTACAGCCTTAAAAAAAAAAAAAAAAATTTTTTTCTGGTTCTATTTTATCATTGTATCATTGAAACAGAGTAACTTCTGAACAATAATGCCTCAAAAACTTGCGAATAAAAGCCACTGACAATTAAAATTTTAATTACAGTACCACATATTCAATAACAAAAATTAAAACTAACAAGGTAAGCGACCAATAGGTAAATTCTGTATGGCTATCTCATTAGTATTATCTGCTCAGCACATTGTAGTATATTGGTTATGAGCATGGTTTCTAGAGCCAACCGCCTTGGTTCAAATACCAGCTCTACCACTTTGGATAAGTTACTGTCCAGTGGTGTCCTGGTAAACCAGCTTGTGAGAGCAGGGGTAGAGGAGCTTGATTTGTAGCACCTGCCAACTTCCATGGTGTAAATATTCCTGCCGTAGCCAATTTCAAGCTACCAGCATGATGTTGCCGAACAGAGTTGGGAAGAGAGGCATATCACTGTCTACCTTTTAGGTTTCCAGTAAGAATTAAATGAGCTTATGTATGTGGCGCATAAAGCACTCAATAAAGGTTAGCTATAAAAAAAAAAAATTTTTTTTTTTTTAATCATCATCATCGCCTTACTAATGCCTCAAAAATTATGGTGATTTGGGGTAAAACTCGGAAATAAGATGTAACACTATTAAACAATTTTTATTTAACTTTTCCTGTATGCAATTTAAAGGCAATGAGTAAATTTGTTCACATAGACGTATACTGCCCTTTTATCAATCTGTTATATGGAACTGTGTGCATCCCACACTATGTTACAATTATAGTAATAATCATCCTTTACATAATCTTACTTGAATTTGCAATGGGATGCTTTAGACATTTTTCATACTCTAAAACAAATTTTTGTACTACATCAAATTACACTAATACTCTAAAAATACTGTTAAAGAAACAAAGCTAAAAAAAAAGTTTTAATAATTTGAAGACAAATTCTCATGCTAAGATAAAAACCCAGTCCCATCAAATCTCACTAAAAATTATCTCAAGAAACTGTATACAACACATCACATAAAGTCGAAATAGGGTATTTAATTCAGCAATGACCTTAAAATGATCACTGGAAAAAGGACTCCGTTTTTGTCATTCCCTTTTTTGGGTTTCTTTGTTTTTGTTTAAGAAAATTTTCAATAAGAATTAGTTCAGCTCTGGACACTTTCATATATCCACACAATCATCTGTCAGGTTTAAAACAGCAATGCAATACCCTCCCCCCCCCCCAAAAAAAGACAACCCTTGGCCTTAAACTTACCTGTAAACAAAAAACAAAATATCCACTAACACTCTGTTCTGCAATGACATCTTCCATTGTCCGCAGGGTGGTACCCAAGTAAGAATTCAGAAGCTGGGTAGGAAGCAGTCCAGCTGAAGACGCCATCAGATAGTTGGGTAATGAGAGATCAGTAATCTAGGAGAGTAGATTAAAGGGAATGGTTCACTACACCAAGTACAATTTCAACTTAATGTAAAACTGTGTATAAGTCTTGCCTGTGGCTTTCCCTTGGGAGTGAAGGGAGCTGAAATACTTTACAAAACATTCTCATTTGTCAAAACAATTATAAATGATTCTACATGCAGAATGTACAATAGTTAGAAAAAAATAAAGAAAAATTCCAATACGGTCACTCTACAATTGAAAGATAATCTTTATGACCATCTTTTATTTTTCTTACATGTAAATAAACCACAGACACAACATAGAGTACAGTGCAAAAACAGTTTTGTAAGTTGTTCTCATGTCATTAAATATTCTTCACAAGCATACTTAAATGGCAAAGTGGTCACTGGGCTCTGAAGCCAGATAACCGTGGGATGACATGGTGAGAGCTCAATGAGCGTGAAAAAGCTACTCTATATCTCTGAGCATCAGGTTTGCCATCTGTAAAATGAGGATATATCCATCACCTTACAAGGTTGTTGTTAAAAACAAAAAACCAAACCCGTTGCCACTGAGTCGATTCTGACTCATAGTGACACTACCAGACGAGTACAACTGACCCATAGGGTTTAAAGGAGCGGCTGGTGGATTTGAACTGCTGACTTTTTGGTCAGCAGCCACAGCTCTTAACCACTGAAAACCAAAGGTTGTTGTTAGGATCAGAAATATTTGTAAAATAGCTAGCAAATGCCTAGATGACAAAAACTCAAAAAAAAGGTAGAAATTATCATTACTACACAAATATACCATGCTTTGGATGTAGCACAATTAAACTACTCCTCAGCTGTGGAATAGTTAAATTCCTTCCTCGTTTATTTCTTTGTGTATTTGTAATTATGTATTTATTTTTTGCTTTTATATTAAAAAAAGATGAAAATCTCTGTATCTTAATCTATAAGTAGGCAGCATCAAAAATATTCCTGATGACCCCACCGCCTGGTATTCATGGCCTTGTATAATCTTTTAGCCTTGAGTGTCGGCTGGACCTAGTGTTTGCCTCTAGCAAATAGAATACAGCAGAACTGAAAGAATGATTAGGTTACAAAAAGACTGAGTCTTCCATTTTACTCACCCCCTCTCAAGCACGCAAGCAAGCTGCCATGTTGTAACTGTGGAGAGGCCCATGTGGCAAGGAACTAAAATCTTTAGCCAACAGCCACACAAGTGAGCTTGGAAGTGGATTTTCCCCAACTCAAGCCTTAAGATGTAGAAGTAGGGGTCAAGGGGCAACTTTGTGGGAGAAAGAGACATTTAAAATGGACATGGAAAGCTAAACATGGGTTTGGCAGGCAAAGGTCTGTGGCAAGACGAAGGCAGGGTGTTCTAAGAAGGCAATGAACAAGGACAATGTGGTAGGGAAAATACAGGGTGTGTTAATGAAGTTGGCAGTCTGGTCTGTATTGTTTATAGGGCCCATGCAAGGGAGTCCTGTAAAACAAAGACAGGATGCAAAGCTTCAGTCCACAGCCTTTAAATGTAATCAAGGTTCCCTGGACAGAACATACATTTGATCTTCACAGATGACATCAGTAATATTCAAATGCTTTAAGAACACATTTCACAAATCTGAAATTACTCTGCTATGTAACTCTTCAAAAAGACAGTTACTGAAGTTTAGCAAACTTTTCACGACCAAATCTCTTCCTTGGTGAAACACCAAGTGTTATTATTTCTACGTTTCTTTTCTGAAAAACCGTGTATCTGAAGAAAGCAAATAATGAATTTCAACTAGTCATTGTAAATAGTTTTGCTGAAGTGTTGAATAATTTAATTAATGAAGCAACACAAGTTTTATAAAAGTATTAATAAACAGGTTCTGAATTATTCTAAAATGGCACTTCCTATAAACAAAGATCTCACTCAAAATTCCATTTAGCTTCTTTTGGTAGGCCTTGACTGGGTTACAGTAAAAGCTTTCTATTCAGACTCCCCCTGTACAGTCTCGTCACCTACACCTAGCCTTTACTCGCCACCTATAATAAATCCTTTTTTAATATTTTTAAAAATGCAAATCTAAACCTGCTGCAACTTCTTCCTACTGCCATGAGAATGGGGTTCAGCTTCTTCAACATGCAAAGGGCTACATAATCTGGCCTCTGTCTCATGCTTCACCTCACACTATGTTCCAGGCACATCAAAATTCCCTCAGTTTCCTGAGCCAAGAAGAACTAGATGGTGCCTGACTTCTACCACCAACAACTCTGACAGGGATCACAATAGAGGATGCCAGACTTGGCGGGAGAAAAACGCAGAACAAAATTCAAATTCACAAAAAAAGACCAGACCTACTGGTCTGACAGAAACTGGAGGAACCCACAAGACTACAGCCCCCAACATCCTGCTAATTTCTAATATGAAGCCACTTCTGAAGTCTACCTTTCAGCCAAAGATTAAAAAACCGTTCCCATCGAGCCGATTCCGACTCACAGCAACCCTATAAGACAGAGTAGAACTGCCCCATAGGGTTTCCAAGGAGCACCTGATGGTTAGACAGGCCTATAAAACAAACAATAACATATGTGAGGAACGCACTTCTTATTCTCAGTGCAATCAAGTACACAAGGCCAAATTGGCAACACCTGTCCATAACCAAAGACAAGAAGGCAGGAAGGGACAGGAAGACTGGACAAATGGACATGGGGAACCTGGGGTAGAAAGGGAGAGGGGGAAAGTGACGATGCATTGAAGGGACTGCAACCTATGTCACAATTCCTGTATAAATTTTTGAATGAGAAACTAATTTGCACTGTAAACATTTATCTAAAGCACGATAAAATTTTAAAAAGTTCAGAATCCAAAACTCCTGAATAATTTGTCATGCTAAATGAAAAAAAAAAAAAAAAATTCCCACCTGTCAGTCAGTTTGTCGTACTGTGGTGGCTTGTGTGTTGTTGTAATGCTGGAAGCTATGCCACCGGTATTCAGATATCAGCAGGGTCACTGATGACAGATTTCAGCTGAGCTTCCAGACTAAGAAAGATAAGGAAGAAGGACCCGGCAGTCTACTTCTGAAAAGCATTAGCCAGTGAAAACCTTACAAATAGCAGCAGAACATTGTCTGATAAAGTGCCAGAAGATGAGCCCCCCAGGTTGGAAGGCACTCAAAAGATGACTGGGGAAGAGCTGCCTTCTCAAAGTAGAGTTGACCTTAATGACGTGGATGGAGTCAAGTTTTGGGGACCTTCATTTGCTGACGTGGCATGACTCAAAATGAGAAGAAACAGCTGCAAACATCCATTAATAATTAGAGCCTAGAATGTAAGAAACATGAACCCAGGAAAATTGGAAGTTGTCAAAAATAAAATGGAATGCATAAAGATTGATACCCTAGGCATTAGTGAGCTGAAATGGATCAGTATTGGCCATTTTGAATCGGACAATCATATGGTCAACTATGCTGGGAACAACAACTTCAAGAGGAATGGCATTGCATTCATCGTCAAAAAGAACATTTCAAGATCTATCTTTAAGTACAACACTGTCAGTGATAGGATAATATCCATCCACCTCTCAAGGAAGACCAGTTAATATGACTATTATTCAAATTTACACACCAACCACTAAGGCCAAAGATGAAGAAACTGAAGATTATTACCAGCTTCTGTAGCCTGAAATTGACTGAACATGCAATCAGGATGCATTGATAATTACTGGTGACTGGAATGCGGAAGGAGCGCCTGGCGGATTCAAACTGCTGACCTTTGGTTAGCAGCCGTAGCACTTAACTATAGGGTCGCTATGAGTTGGAACTGACTCAACAGCACTGGGTTTGGTTTTTGGGTTTGGTTAGAATGTGGAAGTTGGAAACAAAGAAGGATCGGTAGTTGGAAAATATGGCCTTGGTGATAGAAACCAAGCCAGAGATCACATGATTGAATTTTGCAAGACCAATGACTTCTTCATTGCAAATACCTTTTTTCACCAACACAAATGGCGACTCTACACATGGACCTTGCCAGATGAAATACACAGGAATCAAATCGACTACATCTGAGGAAAGAGACAATGGAAAAGCTCAATATCATATCAATGAGAACAAGGCCAGGGGCCAACTGTAGAACTGACCATCAATTGCTCATATGCAAGTTCAGGCTGAAACTGGGGAAAATCAGAAAAAGTTCATGAGAGCCAAAGTATGACCCTGAATATATCCCACCTGAATTTAGAGACCACCTCAAGAACGGATTTGACGCATTGAACACAAATGACCGAAGATCAGACAAGTTGTGGAATGACATCTAGGATTTCATATGTGAAGAAAGCAAGACGTCATTAAAAAGACATGAAAGAAAGAAAAGACCAAAATGGATGTTAGAAGAGACTCTGAAATTGGCTCTTGAATGGCAAGTGGCTAAAGCAAAAGGAAGAAACGATGAAGTAAAAGAAATGAACAGAAGATTTCAAAGGGTGGCTTGAGAGGACAAAGCAAAGTATTATAATGACATGTGCAGGGAGCCGGAGATAGAAAACCAAAAGGGAAGAACACGCTCTGCATTTCTCAGGCTGAAAGAACTGAAAAAATTCAAGCCTCGAGTTGCAATAGTGAAGGATTCTGTAGGGAAAATATTGAACAACGCAGGAAGTATCAAAACAAGGTGGAAGGAATACACAGAGTCATTATACCAAAAATAATCGATTGACGTTCAACTGTTTCAGGAGGTAATACATGATCTGTAACAGATGGTAATGAAGGAAAAAGTCCAAGCCACACTGAAAGCACTGCCAAAAAACAAGGCTCCAGGAACTGACGGAATACCAGCTGAGATGTGTCAACAAAGAGACGCAGTGCTGGAAGTGCTCTCTCGTCTATGCCAAGAAACTTGGAGGACAGCTACCTAGCCTATCAACTGGGAAGATCCATATTTATGCCTACTCCCAAGAAAGGTGATCCAACCAAAGGCAGAAATTATCCAACAATATCATTAATATCACATGCAAGTAAAATTTTGCTGATCATTCAAAAGCAGCTGCAGCAGTATATCAACAGAAAACTGCCAGAAATTCCGGGCAGATTCAGAAGAGGACATGGAACTAGGGATATCATTGCTGATGTCAGATGGATCTTGGCTAAAAACAGAGAATACCAGAAAGATGTTTACCTGTGTTTTACTGACATGCAAAGGTATTTGACTTTGTGGATCATAACTAATTATGGATAACATTGCCAAAAAATGGGAATTCCAGAATACTTAACTGTGGTCATGAGGAACCTATACATAGATCAAGAGGCAGTTGTTTGGACAGAGGTTTAAAGTCAGGAAAGGTGTGTGTCAGAGTTGTATTCTTTCACCATACCTATTTAATCTGTATGCTGAGCAAATAGTCCAACAAGCTGGACTATATGAAGAAGAATGGGGCATCAGGATTGGAGGAAGACTCATTAACAACCTGCATTACACAGATGACACGACCTTGCTTGCCGAAAGTGAAGAGGGCT
Source organism: Elephas maximus indicus (assembly GCF_024166365.1). Lineage (NCBI taxonomy): Eukaryota > Metazoa > Chordata > Mammalia > Proboscidea > Elephantidae > Elephas > Elephas maximus. The sequence continues at coordinate 51,268,949 of NC_064833.1, read as the reverse complement.
TGAGGCACCTACTGATGAAGATCAAAGACCACAGCCTTCGGTATGGATTATACCTCAACATAAAACAAACAAAAATCCTCACAACTGGACCAATAAGCAACATCATGATAAATTGAAAAAGACTGAAGCTGTCAGGGGTTTCATTTTACTTGGATCCACACTCAACACCCATGGTAGCAGCAGGTCAAGAAATCAAAAGATAAATTGCACTGGGCAAATGTGCAGGAAAAGACCTCTTTCAAGTGTTGAAAAGCAAAGATATCACCTGGAAGACTAAGGTGCACCTGAACCAAGCCAAGGTATTTTCAATCACCTCATTTCATATGCATGTGAATGCTGGACAGTGAATAAAGAAAGACACAAGAAGAACTGACGCCTTTAATTGTGGTGTTGACAAAGAACATTGAATATACCATGGACGGCCAAAAGAACGAACAAATTTGTCTTCGATACAGTACAACTGGAATGCTCCTTAGAACCAAGGATGGCGAGACTACGTCTTATATACTGTGGACATGCTGTCAGGAGAGATCGGTCTCTGGAGAAGGACATCATGCTTGGCAAAGTACAGGGTCACAGAAAAAGAGGAAGACCCTCAACGAGATACACTGACACAGTGGCTGCAACAATGGGCTCAAGCATAATGACGATTGTGGGCATGGCACAAGACTGCTCTGTGTTTCATTCTGTTTTACAGAGGGTTGCAATGAGTTGGGACCAACTCGACAGCAACCAACAACACAACAAATCAAAATAAAATTTCTGCTGAACTTAAAAGAAAATTCTCTCAGTTCCTAAAACACTTCTTGTTCTCATTTCCTCCTTGGCCTTTGTACATTGTTCCCTCTGGCAAGGACACACACTCCCTTCCTCCCACTCAGGACTCAGCCATCCATACCTCTAAGAAATCTTCCCTGACCCCTCAAGCCTGCATAAAAACACTATCTGCCCTGTCCTCTTTCACACTAGAGAGTAAATCAAGTTTTCATCATCTGCTGCGCCTCACTTCTTCCCCAGGCTTTAAGTCCTGTGAAGGAAAAGACCCTATCTGTCTTATTCTTCAGCACCTCTTGTTCTTACCATGATGACTACTATATATGAGGTGTGAAACACACGTTGGTTGGATTCTGAATGCATCAACATCAAAACTGAAGTTTTGTTTATAAATCTGAAGGCTAAAAATAGTTGTCAGTTTATAATTACAATTTGTAAGTGGTTGTTCAGAAATTGAACCTTTTCTTTCCCCACAGAAATGTTATAAATGGAAATAACTTTAATATCAGCAAAATTTAAACTGTGACATAGCTAGAATACTATTAGAATGTATTTCTCCAACAGACTGCAAATGCCTTGAGGTATCTCAACATCTAGAACAGCAGCAGGCACATAAAAGGCACACACCAGTTATCTCTAAGTGAATAGTGAATGAATACTAAAAGCATCCCTAGTAAGCTCTGACCTCAACCTCAGAGAAGTGATGCCAACTAAGGCTAGGACCCCCTGGTTAGGCAGCAGCCCTGAGAGTGCTGGGAAGCTCTGCTGTTTGGAGGTAGAAAAAGAGCAAGGCAGGCTCTGAGTGATCCCCTCTAACAATGTGTAAGGGCTTCAGTACAGGGAAGCTTCTACTGATAGAAATGGTACAGTCAGTAAGTCTGTCTTCAATGTAGAGGGGCAGCAGCAATTTTCATATACAGATTTTTTCATTAGTTCAGTGTTCCTAAGTTAGGAACTGCCACTAATGGCTCCTAAATAAATATTTGGGATCACAGGGCAATTTGCAAATTTGATTAAAACACACATATGCACAGAGTGAATATTCTTCCCAGATAAATATACATACTTTATTTTGCATAATTTCTGAAATAACAGTTGAAAAGAGCTCCCTTATACAGTTATGACAAACTATAGGTTTATGGTTTTCACTCAATAAACAAGGATTTATCAGATGCCTATTTTTTACTATATACATAAGGCTCAGCTCTAAGCAGGATCACTGTGTGGTTGGTAAAAATCATGTTGCAGAATAATTAATAACAAAAATTTTCATTATATCAAGTAAAAGAAGGTTACAAAGATCATTTGTAACATTTGCTCACAATGCTATAAAAGAAAAAGCATAAATCAACAAATGCAAACACTGGAAAAATAAATACTAAAGTGTTAACAATTGTTTTCTTCTTTGTATTTACTATACTTTTCAAAATGTTTACAATGAACACTTATTTTGTAGGCAGAAAAAAATATCGGTAAAAATTAGCTTTAATAATACCGTGTCTTGGTCATCTAGTGCTGTTATAACAGAAATACCGCAACTGGGTGGCTTTAACAAAAAGAAATTTATTTTCTCACAGTCTAGTAGGCTAGAAGTCCAAATTTAGGGAGTCAGCTCCGGGGGGAAGGCTTTCTCTCTTTGTTGGCTCTGGAGGAAGGTCCTTTTCATCAATCTTCCCCTGGACTAGAAGCTTCTCCGCACAAGCACACTGGTCCACAGGATGTGCTCTGCTCCCTGTGCTTCTTTCTTGGTGGTATGAGGTCCCCACTCTCTGCTTGCTTCCTTTCATCTCTTGTAAGATAAAAGGAGGTGCAGGCTAAACCCCAGGGAAATTCCCTTTACATTGGATCAGGAATGTGACCTGAGCCAAGGGTGTTACATCCCACCCTAATCCTCTTTCACCACAGGCATAAATTATGATTTATAATACACGGGAAAATCACAAAATGGAGGACAACCACACAATACAGGGAATCTTGGCCTAACCAAGCTGACATATTTTTGGGTGACACAATTCAATCCATGACATACCACTCAGCCTTTAAAGAAATGTTTTGTCTAGGAAGAGGGAACAGGACATTCTGTATATATGTTACTGTGATATAATGAGCTATAGATACAGCTTTCTGAATCATATGCCTGTACATGGCATATGAAAACTACAGAAGCTGATGAGATAAAAGGGCATGAGAAAGTAATGGTCAACTGTACTGGATGGTATTGTGAGGTCGTAGGATGTGGGCTGAGATCACATTCAACATGTCAACTTGGTCATGCTATTTGACCCTCCAGAGTTAGACTCCAAGCTCCTCCAAAGGACACATTGTGTCCCCATCTCTCTATTATGCCTGGGCTGCACTACTAGCAGTGAATCATCGTTAGAAAAAACGCTGGCAAAGTGACAAGTATTATGGCTCATCATCTATACCTAAATCTGTGGCTATATCCACAGCACAGAATAAGAACTTAAGAAGCAAACAATTATTTTTATAAAACACAGTATTGCTGAACTGTTAAAAATAAAAAGTAATGTTAAACTGTTAAGAACATTTGCCTTTTTAAAAGCAAACTCTGAGACCTTGTCCAACTCCCTCATTTTACAGATGAGAAAACCAGAGACAAGACACATTAAATAACATCACCTAGGTCATAAGGAGCTGAGACCCAACTATAAGTCCCCACAGATTCCCTGAGGCTGAGGCTATATAGTATTTGTGGCCCTACAGTCACTAGCCAGTCAAAACTTTTTACTTAGTTGTAACAGATTTCAATTCAATTGTGACCTAAATTTCTGAAAATAATTTCTCTTTCTCACAGTTTTATCTGCTTCAGATTTGTCATTCATCAGCCTTCACTGTCACTATTTCAGTCATGACACTTGTTTCACACCCCCTGCCTTTCCCCCAAACAAACAAAACATCTTTTTGTTGCTGCTTCTAACCTACTATGGGCTTAAAGATATAACCAAAGCAATGAAGAGTTTGGTAACATAATTTTTCAAAGTGGTTCCACTGAGACGTTATCCAGGGTGAGGGGTAAGGACCTGCGATTTTACATTTACTCATTTCTATTTTGATTCCTTTTACTCATGGTACCCATATATTGCTTTTGTTTAAGAAAAAGGAACTTTGTTAATTAACAAGATAAATACGATACACATGACAGCTTAAGGGTCTCAGGCTTTGTGCCTGCCACTCAGCTGCAGTGGCTGCTGGAGTTCTGAAGTAGTCGTCCGCAAACTTCTTCTGTGAAGAGCCAGGCAGTAAACATTTTAGGCTTTACAGGCCTTAGGGTCTCTGTCACAACTACTCAATTCTGCCAACGTTGCTTAAAAGCAGCCACAGACAATGCAAAAACAAATGAGCACTGCTGTGTTCCGATAACACTTTAATTATAGATGCTGGCGTTTGAATTTCATATAATTTTCACATCACAAAACACTTTTCTTCTTTTGATTCTTTTTCCAACTCTTTAAAAATGGAAAAGCAATTCTTTCCTCGTAGGCTATACAATATGAGGTGAGCCAGATCTGGTCCGGGAACCACAGTTTGCTGATTCCTCTTCTGATGTCCTGGGATGTTATCTAATGCAACTGTGTACTCCCAGAAACTCACACAGTGCCTCCACCCCATCTAATACGTGATATGTTCTCGGGCAAGGAGCTTATAACCAAAACCAGATCACTGTGAAATCCAGCTCTTCTTGGACCAACACTAGTACTGCGGGTAGGTTAATGACTCTAACATTCACTAACTGTGACTGTGATGTTGGGCAAGTTACTTCACTTCTCTGCAGCCCAATTGCCTCAGCTGTACAATGAGGATTAGGGTTGAGATGAGCATAAAATAAGTAACGTGTACATGTCAGGAGAACAGTACCTGGCCTGACACTTAGTAAATACCATGTGAGTATTTGTTGTTGTTGCTGGTAGGTGCTGTCAAGTCAATTTTGACTGACAGCAGCCCCATGTAACAAAGCAGAACTGCCCCTGTAGTTTTCTAGGCTGTAATCTTTATGGGAGCAGATCTCCAGGTCTTTCTCCCGTGGTGCTGCAGGATGTGTCTGAATTGCCAGCCTTCTGGTTAGCAGTTGAACACTTAACCATTGTGCCACTGAGTCTTTGTTAAATTAAAACAAAACAAAAAAACTCCTGAGCTTCAATATCCTCATCTTGAAACACAGAGGGTAGAGAGAACGAAAATAGTAAACAATGAGCAAACTATGTATTTTGTCATGCTTTGTGGAAGAAATTATTAAACACATTTTACACCAGAAAGTGTGGCTCCAAAGGCTAACTAACTCAAGATGACACAGTAAATGTCAGAGCCAAGTCTGACTTCAAGTCTGTGATTTTTGGCCTTTACGTAACTCTGCCCCTCAGTCACTGATACCTACTCAAAGGACTGCTGTGAGGATTAAGAGCTATCATGAATACGACAGTGTGCTTTGCAAACTATAAAGTGCCTTACTGCATATGAATGCCATGCTTTTTGCTTTTATTTTAGATTTCCAAGACTTAAGGATAATTGAAACAAAAATCTCCCATGTGGATTAATAAAAAGAAGAAATGCTACCAGTCATTTACTTTGTAACAGAGATTTTTAGGATCTTCTGTAAAACAGTAACAATAACAACAAAATCAGAGCCCTTTAGAAGTATCAAGCACCAATTTGAATACCGTTACTCATAACTACCAATGGTCATGTAAAAATTCTGGATTAAATGTTGCATTTCACAGGAGGTAACTAAACTCTGGAAACCCTGGTGGCGTAGAGGTTAAGAGCTACGGCTGCTAAGCTAACCAAACGGTCGGCAGTTCGAATCCGCCAGGTGCTCCTTGGAAACTCTATGGGGCAGTTCTACTCTGTCCTGTAGGGTCGCTGTAAGTCGGAATTGACTTGACGGCACTGGGTTTGGTTTTTGGTTTTGTTAACTAAACTCTAGAAATTAAGATGTCTCCAAGGGGGCATCTCAGAGCCCACCTTACAAGAATACTTTAATGCTCACTAAATACCGAATGTCATTCTTGTGAATGTTTTCAGTTTTCGACTCTATCAACAAGTTTTTTCTAGATTTCTTTAGAATTCCATCTCCTCCTGCACCTGCATCAACAGCCCTTTTTGATCCATCCTGACTTTCGTTTCCCAGCCGCTGCTGAAAAGGAGTATCTGAAGTTTCAAGATAAACAGACAAGATTTCTTTTGTTACGTCTGAGTTAGAAATATCACATCTACCTTGTAGAGTGCTGAGGATTAAATAAACTAACTCATCAAAGAACATAGTAACTGTGGAATGGCAAGAAAGAGGTTGTAGAGGTAAGCAGTAAAGATCTGAAATTTATCCCAAGGGAAAAGAAAACCCACTTAGAGGGTTTCATTCAGGAGACTATCAAGATTAGATCTGCGCATTAGAAAGATCTTTCTGGATAGAGAAAAGATCACAAGGTCAGAAATTCTAGGCCCAGAAGCAGGGAGACCAGGATGCCCAAACCAGCATAGTGGCAGTAGGTTGGAATGAAGCCCTTAGGGGACAGAATCCACAGGATGTGAGCAATGACTAGGTGAGAGAGAAAGGACAGTTCAGCACTGGAGTCCTTGCCTACCTGGCACACCAATCACTCCTTTGAAGTGAGCCGTGGTCATGTAAGTCATCTGGGCCAGAGAAAAGTGAAATTACTTCCATAAGTAAGATTACATAAAGTAAGAATACTGGATTACTGGCTTTAAAAGGCAGTGTGCAATTCACCAATGCCACAGTAAACAAAACCAAGAAGGTGGCTCTGTTAGCCTGGATCCCAGAATGAAAATGGCATAAGGCAGAGAAGTCCCTCACCCCAAACCAAGCTGGACCTGGACCTGTATCAAGCAGGACAAATAAACCTTTGCTTTCTAACCTGCTGAGATTTGAAGGTTGTTACTGCAGCGTAATTTCCCTATCTTAACTGATAGAGTGAGAAGGCATCTAGTGGTCATCCTAGATACGTGTCTGGATAATAACAGTGCTTAGAAACACATGAACTACAAGTTTAGAGATCTATCTTACTGAGCCACAATACCTATAGATACAAGATTACATAAAGGAAGAACACTGGAAAAGAAAAAAAATTTAAAGTCCTAGCTATTTCTCAACAGAAATGATAAGCACAGTTTTAAAAGAGGGAACCATTTAAATATGTACTTGAAAAATTATATTTCTAATGGCCTAAGAACTATATAAAGTGTTAAGTACATATTTTCAATTTCAGTAGTTTTAAAAGTGGAATATCAGGTTGCTGATCTTTTCTTGGCACACATGGGAGAAGAATTCTGGTTAAGGATAAGAAGCCGTGGAAAGCCCCTTTCTTCCTTCAATATATTCATCTTTTACAATCAGCTCCCGCCTCTAAAAATGCAAATACCACTACCTCCACCACTAATAATAATCATAAGAACAATTATTGAGAACTGACTATGTGCCAGGCAGAATACTTAATTATGCTTTCACAGCACTAGGTCATTTACCATAATCTTCATAAACTCTCTTCCATTTTAAAGAGGAGGGAACATGGAGAAGGCCACACAGCAGACTATTCAAGGACTGTCTGAAGCCAAGCCTGAGCCTCTCATGACCACTATACCTCACTTTCTCTTTGAAGTAAGCCCAGAAAAATGTTTTTAAACATGGGCATCAAGAAAATGATTTTTACCTGGAATGGAAAAAAAAAAAGGAAGTGAGGGGGATAATCTCAAAGATATGAAGGAAAGAAGAAAACACAAAAATATGCCTGGAAAAGGGAGGGCTTTGGACAATCAGAGGAGTGTCAGAATGAAGCTCTAGAAGGGAAAGCTCCTAAAACCAAGATCAGCCGAAACTAAACTTTTTCTCATTCCCTGCGTGAATTCAGAAAATTATTTTAGTTGAAATGGCTATTTATGTGAGCAGACAGATCAGAGTTACAGAAATAAACAAGAGAATAGACCACATCCAATGGCTTCGCAACCCACCCTGCTGATAGCTATTATTAACAATTTTATGGTAAGATGCACCATATCAGCTGAACCTGGGTTCAAGCCTCAGCTCTACCACTTGGTATTTGTATGACCCTAAACAAGTTCCTGAACCACTGAGCCTCTGTTTCTTCTTCGGTAAAATGGGGCCTATAACACCAATTTCAAGAAACCGTTTTTCTTTTTTTCCTTTTTGCTTGACTTTATGTCAGAGTTGCCCCTTGTCAAACTCATTTAACTACCCAAACTCACCCACTGCCATCCAGTCGATCCCACTCATAGTGGCCCTACCTTAAATTATTTCCAAGTACAAAGCACAACTTCTAGTCACGTATTTAACACGTAAAAGAGACATTATCAAAAGAAAGACCTATTTAAAAAAAAAAAATTGCTATACTAGGCACTAAACATACAATGCATAGAGAGCCATGTACTGTTGAGACCCTACCATCAGGCCACAGTTCAAAGTTTAGCATTACCATTTATTTACCACCTATGTGACCTTGGATAACAACAGTAAGGAAGATGAAAGCCAGCATCTGAGTGTTTATTAAACCAGACTCTGTTGCCTGTATTTATCTTACTTAATCCTCTTAATAACTCTATGAAGTAGGAACCACTACTTTCCCCATTTTACAAGTAAGAAACCAAAGCACAGATAAGCAACCTGCCCAAGGTCAGGCATATTCTAAGGCAGAGACAGCAGGACTGCAGAGCACTAGTCCTAGGTTCCTAACCATTTGACAAGGCTGGTTTAAGGATTAGGAAAAAATATGCATAGTAGCTGGCATGTAACAGGTGGAGAAAGGCACAAGGACACAACTATACAGGAGGGCAAAACAAACTAACAGGATCAAACTATGCAGGTTCTTTAGTCCCAAGCCTCTTCCAAAGTCTTGGGACACTTGATTTATTATTACCCAAGGCTGAGTCAAAGATCATGTTTATATTTCTTATGATGAGAGGCTGGGAAAAGGGAAAAACTTAAAGCTGAGACCATGCCAAATCACAGTAAACACCAAGCTTAATCTTTACAGAACATCCCTTATCTTACCTCACTCCTCTACCACCTCCACCAAACATCATTCTATAGTCACAGTTGCTGTTGAATAGAATCAATGGGAGATTTGCAAAAGGTTCTTTAAAAAGAAAAGAAGACACACAAAAAATCTTAATGTCATCACAAAGAGGGAGGCCAGTTAGAATTATTCTTAATGAAGAACAAAGTGAATTTCAAAAGACTAACAATAGTTTCCTGTTGACACACAATGTATCAGCATTGCCAATCATAACAAAACCTATGGTTTTAAACGCTGCATCTTTTCACTATACGGTTTTCTCGAAAGACTGAGTTCCTGGGAATCGTTGCTGATCTCTCTGTAGTTTACAATCACTTAATTCCGGAAACTCAGTAATCTAGTTCAACCCATTCATCTGTGCAAAGAGGAACGTTAAGGCCTAGGCCAGACAGGGTTCGTAATTTGATCCAAAGTCACGAAGACTAGACTTCTTCTAATTGGATGGTCTCCTCACTAGCAGCATTTTTATTCCTAAATCAGTTGCATGAAGATGCACACTAGCTATAGAAACCCAAGTGAAATAAACAGAACGTATCGATACAAGGATGGAAAAGATTCTAAAAAGTGTATATGAACAAGAAAAGTAAACGCTTATTGGGCAAAGAGTTGTATGTCCGATTTTGTTTTATTCACTACCCAATTATTCACTACCAGTAATGTCAAAATGAAATTCTTCCAAAGAAAGACAAACAGGAGTATTTTCTCTTTTGGATCACATTAAAGCAAATAATTGAAGAAGAAAAAGCCTATAACAAATTCCAGGAAACTAAAATCTGGAGTCTACAGATACCCTCTCCACTGATGACCCAAACGCTGCCTTCAGCACCATATAGCTAAAAACTTGGGTTAAAACGCTGTATGCATTTATGCAGGCAAGTGAGAAAACTAGGAATGCAAAGCTGTTATTCCCTGACTTTTGCCAGTAACAACAACTGCAAACCCACAGCCGTCCAGTCGACTCCGACCCTACAGGACAGAGAACTGTCTCAACGGGTTTCCCAGGAGCGGCTGGTGGATTCGAAGTGCCGACCTTTTGGTTAACAGCTGAGCTCTTAACCACTAAAACTCGTTGCCGTCGAGTCGAGGACTTAAACGACAAATGTTAAGAATGGCCATTTCCATTCACCCCCCAACCCCGTCTTTCTGATGAGTTAAAAGACTTCATTTTTAATCAAATTCACATCATCTCAAAAAGGAGGCGTTCTCCTCCGTATCTCCCCTATTGAGGCCCCGATTTAGATTTAGTAATATTTGTGTAATATTTCTCCGAAAGAGATGAAAAGGAATTTTAACTACTATTGTAGATGTCACTTGGGGGCTGGCAGTTATTTAATGGCGCGCCCTCCTAAGGCCGTCACAAGATCGCTCAAAAACAGACTTGTAGAGAGATGAGCCAGCTGGACACCACTTACCGAAAACACTGCATTCTGGAGCCCAAAAGGTATGGGAGTCAGTCTGGCCAGCGCTACCACTTTCAGGCCGCTTCCTCCCTCCACGACGCGAATAACGGCGCTCAGCTTCTCGCTGCTCTGGATCCTGGTGGCCACCCAGGCGGTGAGCAGCCGCTTGCAGACCACATGGGCGATGAAGGTGCCGATGAGGACGCCCACCACCATCAGTCCCATGCCCAGGACGAAGCCGTACAGGTAGCCGGCGGCCACGTTGAGCACGATGTAGCCCCAGCCGCAGGGGAAGGAGACCACGATGAAGCCCACGACGAAGAGCAGCACCCCCAGCAGCGAGTCGAGGGTCTCCACCCAGAGCAGCAGCTGCTGCAGGTAACGGCGGACCAGGGCCAGCGAAGCGAAGCACAGGGCGGCCAGCACGCAGACCAGCACGAGGCTCCGGCACCAACAGGTGCTGCCGAGGCAGCAGCAGCGCCAGCTTCTCACCTCGGCCACGCCGACCACCACGCCGCCGCCGCTCGCGGGGCCGCCAGCCAAGGCCCCGCCCGGCGCAGACAGCTCCGAGGCGGCGGGCGGACTGTGGCGCTCCAGATAGGCGCCGAGCAGGGCGCCCGAGGCAGCGGCCGCCGCCGCCGCCGCGCTCGCCCCGCCCCCGCGGGGGAGGCGGTCCGCCGGCGCGTCCCCGCCCGCCGCCCGTGGCAGGGCCCAGCGGGCCGGCAGCTCGGCGCGGCCCGGGAGGGAGGCGTGCTGCAGGAACCGGGGCAGCGCCTGGAGCAGGCTCCGGCCGGGGCTCCGCATACCTCGGCCCGGCGCAGCCCTCAGCCGGCCAGCCCCTCCACAGCGGCGCCCGAGAGGCGGCAGCCCTTCATGGCGCCCCGCACGCCTGCCTTAGTCCCAGCGTTCGCGCCGGCGGCAGGAGAGAGCCCCACAGAAGAGCCAGGACGCGGCGGCGGAGCGACGGTCCGGGGCGAGAGAGAAAACTCCGGACTCTGCACCGGCCGGGCCCACCCCTTTTCGGCTGGAGGGGGCGGGGCCGGGCGCGCGCGGCGTTCTGGCCCCGCCCCCACGACGCACGGCCTGGCTGGCGGCGGGCGGGGCTGCTGGCCGGGAGCTGGGGCTGGGGGCGGGGCTGAGGGAAGATGCTGTGAGCAGGGCCGGCAAGAGCGGGGAATACCGGCGCCAGGAGCGGGGAATACCGGCGCCGGGGTGGCAGGGGCCCGCAGTGTGGCGGCCACTCGGGCAACGGACGGGGCCCTGGCGCGCTCCCGGGCCCCCCTGGCGGGCGCGCGAGTACCGACACGTCAGTGCGCAAGCTCGCCCGCGCACCGAGGGGACCCTGTTCGCGAACTCCTTGGAGCCTCGCCGGATGCTCTTTGGTCGTTTTCACAGTTACCTCTGGTTGGAGCGGGCCCCTCTCGGTGGCGCTCGCATCCACAGCTTCCCTCACTTGGAGAAACTGGGAGAAGAGTTCTTGGTCTAACTGCTGTTTGTTCTCCACCCCACCTTCCGTTCCTTAGATTTCCCTCCCCGCTTGGTGAGGTCTTCTTGTGGGTTTCAGGAGATTGTTTGATCCATAAGGAGCTGGAGAAATTAAGTATAAAGAGAGGCCCACCCTTGACAAAATGCCCCTTCTAACCCCAGGCAGTGAGCTAGTAGGCTTCTCAAAAAGATTCCCTGAAGGCTGTTTCTTAAGGGTTCACACCACCAAATGGATCTTTCTTAATCTCTTTTGCAGTTTCTTTTCCTGTTTTTGCCTCTTTAAGGTTCGTACTCTCCAGGTCCACTATCCTCCTTCGTCTTGGAGTTCTCTGAGTCATTTCACCCAGGCTCACAGCTTTGATCCCCAGGTCTGTGTGTCTTTGTCCATACTTCTCTTGAGCCCCAGCCTATGGTCACAGCCAATTGGAGTTCTTGTAGACACTTCAAACTCAGCATCCCTTGATGTTAATCAACTTGGGCTCTGGAACAAATTAGTAGCTGTATAACTAGTCAAGTCATTTAATACCTGGATTTAAATAATCTGGTTTTTTTGTTTAACTGCAAGATGAAGATGATACAACTTTACCTCACAAAATTGTTTAGGATTAAATGAAATAATAAAGGTGCTTAGCACAATGCCTAGAATCAGTAAATGTTAACTTTGCAATTGTATCCATAATTAAAATTATCTTCTCCCATAAACCTGCTCTTATAAGTATCTTATCCCAATAGATAACCTTCCACTCAGTTGCCTGCCGAATAACTGACCAGGACTCTTCTGGACCTTACTATTGAGGCTGCTGCTTGCTCCTTCAAGCCGTTTCCCTCAATCCACCTTGAATTGCTGAGTCATGTAGTCACTCAAAGGTGATAGGTACATGCTGCTTCCTTTAACCCTTTCTCACGGCTTTCAGTTTCCTGGGGTTCACAAAGGAGCAGTGCCTACTGCTCCCTCAGAATTTAGCTGATGTTTCACTTCCTTTCTAGAACTTTCCTACGCTACCTTCCCATCACCACCACACCGAATTTCATACTTCCTTTCCATTACCACTCCACCATCTACATAGCTATTGTCACATTTGTTCCGTTGTGTTGTACTTTTTTGTTTACATCACTGTCCCTCCCTTTATACTTTGAATTTATTCAAGTTGTGCCCATTATTTATTTAATCTAAGAAGCAGTAAGCACTCTTCAAATGTTTAGTGAATGAACAAATGGTTGCAGTTTATGAGGAAAGAGATGAAGGCAGGAACACCAGACGGGGCTAATACAATTGTCTGCGTAAGAATCCATGAGGAGCTGAAGTAGAGCTATGGTGGTGGAGTTACTAAGATGGAGATAAATGACAGAGAAGCAACAACAGGCTTGGTAACTGATTAGGTGTTGGAAGAAAGATAGAAAGAGTCAAGGATAACACCAAGGTTTTTCACTTGAGGTAGTGAATAGATAATGGAGCCACTGACCAAAAGAGAGAATACAGGGTGTTCGTGGGAAAAATAATGGGTACAGTATTGGTACCTAAGGCTTGAAATGTCCATGATATGTCCAGGTATAACATTCCAGTTGTTAGTTGCCTTTGAGTTGATTCTGACCATGGTAACCCCATGTGTACAGTGTAGAACTGCTCCATAGGGTTTTTAAGGCTGTCACCTCTTGGAAGCAGATCACCAAGCTTGTCTTCTGAGGTGCTTCTGGGTGGGTTTGAACTGCCAGCCTTTTGGCTAGTAGTTGAGTGTTTAACCATTTGTGCCACTGAGGGACTCCTGGGCATTCCAGTAGGTGGTTAAAAATAGAAATTTTGATTTGAAAGGCATTTGTATATAAACAGAAGCCCTGCTGGCACAATAGTGAAGAACTTCAGCTGCTAACCAAAAGGTCAGCAGTTTGAATCCACCAGCTGCTCCTTGGAAACCCTATGGGGCAGAGCTGCTGTCGTATAGGGTCACTATAAGTTGGAATCAACTCAATGGCAACAGGTTTAGTTTGGTTTTGGTATACAGGCAATAGTTAAAGCCATTGTTATGGATAAGTGAATGGTAGTGGGTGTGACAAATATTTCCTATTTTTCAGATACGTAACAGGATTGTACTAGCCCCCTTGTGGGTGGGTTGGTCCACATGACACGTTTTGTCAATGAATTGTGAGCATAGCATTTAACTGCTGATGCAAGACCTTCCAAAACTCTTCTTCCCTTTGTCATGGCAGTCAACAATGTTCCAGAGAGTAGATGCTCTGTCAGTCTGGGTCTTAGAGAGAAGGTGATGCAGAATGGAGTTCTTAGCCACCTCATGATGGACATGTACTGTGAGTGAGAAGTACTGTGAGTTTTAAGTCACTGAGATTGAAGGGTTTTGTTACCAGAGCGTATCTTTGTCACTCCTGACTGATGTAAATGAGAAGAGAAAATGTCTAAGAATGAAAACTTGGGGACACCAGTGTGCTCATTAAACTCTTTTACTTAAAAAAAAAAAAAAAAAAAGACAGAAACTCAGACCATCTTAATTAAAAGAGCAAGGAGGGAGGAGTATTTATATGGATAAATGAATAGTTATTAAGGAACCTAGACACCTATAAGATTAAGTTAGTCTCATTTTTTTGTCATTGTGTCTTTTCTTCTCTACCTCTTTGATCTAGTCTCATACTACCAACTGGCTAATCTTCTTATCCTCTAGTCTGAATTTCAGAGGAATACAATCCAGTTGCAGAGCTCTTAGCTTTAAGCCACTTCCAGGGCTGCCAACCAGCCAACTATGGGCCATTCTTGGGTCAGGTGCCCATTCTGACCCAAACAGTGCTGTATTTACGCAGAACACCACCTGGCTCCCCTGAACATGGGAGCTGTGGTCAGGGCAATGCAACTTCAAATGGAATGTTACCACTCTTGTCCCTCTGCAATGTGTTTTCCACAGAATTAATGGAAGTTATATTTCACAAATGCAAATCAGATTGTTTCCTAACCCACAAACACACCAATCCCCCAACCCCAGCCTAAGACCTTTATATGGCAATAGGAAAAAACCCAACTCCTTGCCTGACTCACAAAGGCTTTTATGATCTAGCCTTTACCCACCATTCCTACATCATCTCCCCGCATCCTCCCTTTCACACTGCTCCAGCCACACTGGCCTCATGTCTCTCCCTTGGATGAACCAAACTGGTTGCCACTCGGGGTGTTTACACTCTGTCCCTTCTGATCACTCTTGTTTATCACTCTTACCCGGTTTCTTCTTATTCATTTTAATCTCTATCACCATCTTCTCAGAGGTGACTTCTCTGATTACCCTCGTCTAATGTACTGATCTGTCTGAGTTAGGGTTACCATCCTCCTATTTTCTTCATAGCACATGTCATCATCTGAAATAGCCTTGCATGTTTACTCCTTTACTGTCTGCCTTCCCCAGTTAGAATGAAAGCACCATGAATGTGAACATCTTTTCCATCTTGTGAACCCTTCTGCTGTAATTCCCTTGAATAGTCCCTAGCACAATAAATACTTTTTTAATGGATAAAGGAGATGGTGGGTAGTGTGCTCATGTACTGGCTATTTTCTGTTAGTCCTCCATCCAGGTAATTCTTGACCCTTCCCTGCCTTGCTGTGCATCTCAGGAGGTCGGCATCTGTAGACTGCATCACTGAGGTGCCATTGTGCTCTGGTTTGACCAATGAGAGGCACTGGCAGAAGATTAGAGGGTAGTAGGAATGAGAGATGGTCAGGGTAGTTGTCTCTTCTCAAGCTAGCTTTGCTGTGGTTTTGGCAGTGGCTGAATACTTCCATGGCAAAAGTTCCTGTTTAATGTCTCCTTTACTAAATTTCTAGCACTATCCAGGATCTAGTAATGGTTTCTTGATGCTTTGCCATCCCTTGATTAAACTTTCTTTAAAATGGCTTCCATTTCATGGGGTAGGTGAGAGGCTGACATGTTCAGCATAACTAGCAGTTAAGATTGTGTAACTTATCCAAGGCCACACAGAAAAGTGGAGGAATCAGGTTTCAAATTCAAAGTGAATTCAGGGATTAAGAGGAAACCAGGAGAAACTGTCAGGCTAGAAGGCCAAGGAAGAGAGAGCAACGACAAGGGAGGAAGAGTCAGCAGAGCCCAGCCTCAATGTAGCACAACTAAGAGAAGGGCCCACAAATGTCTCTTGGATTAAAGAAAAACCAAACCAGTTGCTGTTAAGTCAATTCCAATGCATAGTGACCTTAAAGGACAGAGTAAAACTGCCCCATAAGTGTTTCCAAGGAGCAGCTGGTAGATTCAAACTGCCAACCTTTTGGTTAACAGCCAAGCTCTTAACCACTGTGCCACCAGGGCTATCTCTTTCAAAATTAGCCAACAGGGCCTTATGGAAACCTAGTTCAGTAGAAGGCAAATTGCAGAAGATTGAGAGGTAATGAAAGGTGAGTATAAAAAATGTGAATTTATATACTCCTCTTGAGAATCTTGAACGTGAGGGATAGAGAGATGACAGCTAGAATGTAATACAGGATGAGGGAGAAGGGGTTATTGTGAGATATTCCAATGTGCTTATAAATTGAGGTCAAGAAGCTTGGGGAAAGGAAAGGGTTAAGGAACAGACGGGAAGGAAATAAGTGACAAAGCAAGGTTTTGAAGGAGATAAGGGAGAATTGGATTAAGACCTGGGGAGAGGATTAGACGCAGGGGAGGCAATGCTTCCTATGAGCTTCAAAGCAAAGATGTAGCTGTGAATGCAAATTTGCCAGTACTTCGGACATAGTTGTAACTGGAGTCTGTCCTTGAGAATTTATTGGAACACAGTTGAGGAGATGCAGATAGTTTTTCTCTGCTCTTTAATAACCTGGGATATGATTTCCATGAATTTCTATGATCAGAAATAAGGGCTGATCTCTCGTCTCAGTTCTTCAGGTGTCAATGACACAATGGGTAGAATTTGTCAGGCTCCTTGTTACAGACTTTCCACTATGCCTCTGCTTTGGTTACCTTACTTTGTTTATACCTCTGAGGACTGGGAATGAAGTACGAGGGGAAACTCAATCATATATTGTTAACTAATTGCATCTTAAATGCAAAATGGAACCAAAAAACCAAACAAACCCACTGTAGCTGAGTTGATTCTGACTCAGAGCAACCCTAAAGTAGAACTGCCCCATAGGCTTTCCAAGGCGAAAATCTTTATGGAAGCAGACTGCCACATCTTTCTCCCTTGGAGTAGCTGGTGGGTTCAAACCACTGACCTTCTGGTTAGCAGTCAAGTGCTTTAACCACTGCGCCACCAGGGCTCCTGCAAAATGGAAAGACACAATTAAATAATTCAGTGGTGAATTACTCTGTAATCTCCAAGTTATCTATTTTATAATTGCATATCCTCATGTACTGTAAAACATTAATATCACTTAAATTTAAGTACATCTGCAATGATAAATAAGTTTTGATATGTGGATATTGAAGCTAATGGTTAAAATTAGTTTGCTGTAATTTATTGTTATTCATCCAATTGTTCTCCACACAAAATTGTTGTTGTTGGTTGCTATTGAGTCAATTCCAACTCATGGCAACCCCATGTGGAATATCTTTTTCTTCTAGGTTTGGTGATCTGTAATTGTCTTTCCCTTTCTGGACTCCCACCTAAGCCTTTGACTGGTGTGTTTTGGGGGAGATTTTAGGGTTCTGAGATCAAAATTAGGAATCTAGCTTAATTTACTAATGGGGTTCCAAACCCAAAACCAAACTCATTGCTCTGGAGTCAATTCCAACTCATATTGATTCTATGTGACAAAGTAGAACTGTTCCATAGGGCTTCCAAGCCTGTAATCTTTATGGAAGAAAACTGCCACATCTTCATCCCATGGAGTGGCTGGTAGGTTTGGACTGCCTACATTTCGGTTAGCAGCTGAGTGCTTTAACCACTGTGCCACCAGGAATCCAATGTGGTTCCAGAAGCCTTGAATTTGTTGTGAAACTCTGTGCCAAATAAACATATATCTGGGCATGCTTCAAAGACTACTCCTGCAGTCAGAGGAAACCGAAGTGGAAGTATACTGCATCAAACGGTGGTATCAAGAGAATAATGCCATTCCTCAGAAGGCGCTCCAGCTGGCAAGGCAAAGAGTTTGGGCACCCTTTTTGAAACACTTTACAGATGAGAAAATGCCTTTTCTTTTCATACTTGCTTAAAATTTCTTTTTCAAATGAGGATATCTGGAGTCAGTATGAAATTTCTATCTCAGTGTTAAGCATCTAGTTCTTTCTAAATGATGTGTATTCATCTTATTTGTTCAACAAGAGTGTATTGATGGTATACACTTTGCTAGACTTCCCTGAGACTATAAAGCTGAATTAAAGTCACTCGTATCATCAAGGAGTACTGTCTAATTATGAAGAAAAGAACAATAACTCCGCTATGAAACATACATGATGTGTTCATCAGAGTAGTGCTAAGAGGTTTAAGATGGCAGAGGCACTGGGAGTGATTCCTGATGGGGTGGGCACATCCAGATAGTAGTTTTAGTTCGGTTTCTTGGCTGTATTTAACTTGACACTTCAAACTGCAGGCTTTCTTGCCACCTTGAGCAAACTGTGGAAGTAACCAGACTTCTTCCACAATTATCCCTATCACATTACAGTTGGGGTAGGGGGTGTTCTAATCTTATCCAGCCCTGATCTGCCATCATTATGCTTACCCACCTGCCCATACTTTACCAAGTACACATCTTCCTGAGGAATATTTCCCAATTCCCTCTCCTCATGCATTACTCTTTGCTACATATTTGACCCAGAAGAAGTGGGTCTTGACCAAAATGACAAGTAAGAATTAGTGGAGAAAGAAGAAGAACCCACTTACACCAGCTAAAGAATTGTTTAGCTAGGCCAGGAACCAATTTCTACTCACGTAAGAAAATAAAAATTAAAAGCTGTTGTTTAGACATATCTTCCTTTCCAGAACAGTCAGAATATTTGGTGTTTCCAGTTTTCATTCATCTTAATTCTGTGGAAAATGGAATTTCAATGTACTAACTATAAAACTGTTATCATCACAAAAAAACCAGTGTATGGCCACATATGTAGGTATATAGGCATATATATGTGTATATATATATATATACAGGTAGGTACAGGTGAGTACATACATGTGCACAGACAGAAGAGTCTACACGTGTACATATAGACGTATGTGTATGCATAGGTATTAGTGGAGGATACAGTATACTTCTCAGACATAATAAAACCCCTTGTGAAAATGGTTTTCTGGGTTTGAGGACTTAGGACCTTAGTCTTGTGGGACAAATCAGTCAACTGGCACCACAAAATTCATGTTTTACATACTAGTGAGGTGAGAAGCATCTGGGGTCTTAAAAGCTTGCAAGCAGCCATCTAAGATATAACTATTGGTCTCGACTTGTCCAGAGCAAAAGAGAAAGAAGAAAACCAAAAACTCAAAGAAGAATCTAGTCTATAGAGCTAATAGCCTACACGAGCCAGGGCCTCATCTACCTTGAGACCAGAAGAACTAGATGATGCCTGGCTACCACTACCAACTGTTCTGATCAGGGCCATAATAGATGGACCTTGATAGAATGGGAGAAAAACACAGAACAAAACTCAAATTCTTAGAAAGTCCAGACTTACTGGACCAGTCGAGACCAGAGAACTCCCTGAGATTATTGCCCTGAGATCCCATTTGAATCCTGAACTGAAACTATCCTCTGAGGTCACCTTTTAGTGAAATAACAGGTTGGCACACAAAGTAAAGGATATTACCTGTGAATACAGTGCTCCATTACAAAAACCACCTACATGAGACCAAAAGGTCAATAAGTACTCTAAGCAAAGATGAGAAGATAAGGGGACAGGGAAACTAGAGTACTGAAAACAGAACAACCATAATGCAATTAAAGAGAATGTTGACACATTGTGAAAAATGTGACTAATACTGCTGAAAATTTTGTGTAGAAATTGACAAAGGGGAAATGAATTTGCTGTGTAAACTTTCACTGAAAGAACACACAATCAAATGTTATTAACAAAACAAAACAAAAGCTGTTGTTCATTCATGACCAAAACCAAACCTATTGCTGCCGAGTCAATTCTGACTCATAGCAGAAGACAGAGTAGAACTGCCCCATAGGGTTTCCGAAGAGTGGCTAGTGGATTTGAATTGCTGACCTTTTTGGTTAACAGCCTGAGCTCTTGACCATTGCGCCTCATTCATAACAGTAGGTTAAAACGCCAAGCCTTGAAGTTATAATTGTTACTACCCATTAATGTACACTCATAGTGCTGCTCAGTGGAGTCACTACATTAATCTTAATATGTAGGATATTAGGGAGAAAAATGAGTATAAAATATTCCCTCTAAATTTTTAAAAAGTGAAAAAAAGAAAAATTCAGAATATTCTATTGCTGCCAGTGAACCCTGCTTTCTGGTAAAGAAAATATGATCAGGGACTGGTATTGATTATTTTCACAGAACAAATCTATTACTTTTTAGCCTCACAGATGTATACAGAATTATGTCTTCTAATATTTATTAAGTACTTATGGTTCTTAAACTCTTCTCACAAATCAAAAATCCATGATTAGAGAAATTTTTGAGAATCTGAATTTGAGTTTACATCAAAAATTATTGGTTTCATTTATTACATATGAGTTAGGGAGAAGAAATTCATTTTGCTGATCTCCAGGCTTAATGATACCAACCTGGTTGGCATTCTTTTCCTCAGCTCTGAATGATATTCCTCCTAAATCCCGTGCGCTCTGTCAAAGAGGAAGAAGAGGGAAACCCTCCCAGAAACAGGAGGATTTGTCCTCAGTTAAAAGAAGGACAAAAAGCACAGGAGTAGATTCGCTTGCCTGCTAAACCACCGAATAAGATCTTATTCAATCATTACCTATTTGGAACAACTACCATTTTCCCAGAAGCCCTGGTGGTACAATGTTTAAGCACTCTGCTGCTAACTGAACTGTTGGCGGTTCTAACCCACTCAGCTGCTCTGCAGGAGAAAGACCTGGGCACGTACTTCCGTAAATATTATAGCCTAGAAAACCCATATGGAGTAGTTCTACTGGGTCACTTGGGGTCTGTATTAGTTGTAATTGACTATACAGCACCCAACAATGATAACAGTATTATAAGGGATGTTCCCAGTATTATAAGGGATACACAGAGGCTGAGACTGCTCTCAAGGATCTGTCTTCCAGTGTGAGAAGGCATAAACAACTACAGCGTGGAGTGTTAAGTACAAGGACAGCACTAAAGAAGGAAACACTAAATCTGTCTGGGAGTTAGAGAAAGTTTTGCAGCAGAGATGATATTTGAGCCGGATCTCGAAGGATGAGTATACACTTATATATATCCCGCTCTTTCCAAAAGGCTTTAAGGTGCCTTGGAGGAGAATTAGGGTTTGATAAGACAGAGGAGGAGTAGAATAGCATTTCAGGAACAGGAAGCACCAAAGCACCCAAGTGTGATAGGGCATGATACGCTTGATACAATGTTCTGAGGGCAGGTGCATAGAGTACCTGCTGGAGCCTAGGGGAAGCAAGCCCAATAGTATCAACCATGTGCCTTGTCCTCTAACAGTGGTTTTCAAGCTAGAGGTGCATGAGGACTAAAAAGCCTTGGAGGGCTTTTCAAAGTACAGGTCACTGGGCCCCAAGAATTTCAGAAGATATTGAAAGAAACACATGAATCAGGCATAGGAAAATAAAAACTTTACCTCTATTACTGATAGAAGGAGAAATGTGGCACAATGGTTAAAGCACTCAGCTGCTAACTGAATGGTGTGTGGTTCGAACCCAC
Source organism: Elephas maximus indicus (assembly GCF_024166365.1). Taxonomy (NCBI): domain Eukaryota; kingdom Metazoa; phylum Chordata; class Mammalia; order Proboscidea; family Elephantidae; genus Elephas; species Elephas maximus. The sequence continues at coordinate 51,247,448 of NC_064833.1, read as the reverse complement.
AATCTGCCTTGCTCTGCAGGAGAAAAGCTCTCGTGATCTGCTCCCATAAAGATTACAGCCTAGGAAACCCTATGGCAGTTTTACTCTTATAGGGCTGCTGTGAGTCAGAATCCACTCAATGACACACAACACAACATTGCTAATGGAGTTCATAAAGAATGCATTTTATCTTAGTGTAAGACTGAATCAATAACCCTCTGCCTCCAGTCTAGTCCTTTGGACAGAGCCGATGGCCTAGGTTAGTGCAATTGCATTGCAGACTCAAACTTTCCTTCATTGGCTCTTACCCACCACCAGGTAGTTCATTCCACCATTGTGTGGAGGAGTAAGGGGTGGAAAGCACGAAGCCAAGACAAATACTTCCTCATGGAAACCACAGGATGAATTACTTGGGACAGATATGTTTTTATAATAGAGTTTTAAGGGGTTATAATAAAATAACAATGACTAACAATAACAGTCCCTAGGCATCTGTCAGTTTGTTGTACTGTTGGGGCTTGCATGTTGCTGTGATGCTGGAAGTTATGCCACCAGTATTCAAATACCAGCAGGGTCACCCAGGGCAGACAGGTTTCAGCTGAACTTCCAGCCTAAGACAGACCAGGAAGAAGGACCCAGAAGTCTACTTCTGAAAAGAATTAGCCAGTGAAAACCTTATGAATAGCAATGGGACACTATCTTATGCTGGAAGATGAGCCCCTCAGGTTGGAAGGCACTCAAAAGATGACTGGGGAAGAGCTGCCTCCTCAAAGTAGAGTTGACCTTAATGACATGGATGGAGTCAAACTTTTGGGACCTTCATTTGCTGATGTGGCATGACTCAAAATGAATAACAACAACAAAAAAAAAGCTGCAAATATCCATTAATAATCAAAATGTGGAATGTACAAAGTATGAATCTAGGAAAATTGGAAAGCATCAAAAATGAAATGGAACACATAAAGATTGATATCCTAGGCATTAATGAGCTGAAATGGACTGGTAGTAGCCATTTTGAATCGGACAATCATATGGTCTACTATGCAGGGAATAACAACTTGAAGAGGAATGCTGTTGCATTCACCATCAAAAAGAACATTTCAAGATCTATCCTGAAGGATAACACTGTCAGTGATCACACAATATCCATACACCTACAAGGAAGACCAGTTAATACAATTATTATTCAAATTTACAAACCAACCACTAAGGTCAAAGATGAAGAAAATGAAGATTTTTACCAACTTCTGCAGTCTGAAATTGATTGAACATGCAGTCAGGATGGTGACTACTGGTGATTAGAATGCAAAAGCTGGAAACAAGTTGGAAAATATGGCCTTGGTGATGGAAACGATGCTGGAGATCGCACGACAGAATTTAGCAAGAACAATGACTTCTTCATTGCAAATAACTTTTCTCACTAACACAAATGGTGACTATACCTGTGGACCTTGTGAGATGGAATACACAGGAATCAAACTGACTACATCTGTAGAAAGAGACGATGGAAACGTGTGATATCATCAGTCAGAACAAGACCAAGGGTCAACTGTGGAACAGACCATCTATTGCTTATTTGCAAGCTCAAAGTGAAACTGAAGAAAATTAGAACAAGTCTATGAGAGCCAAAGTATGAACTTGAGTATATCCCACCTGAATTTAGAGACCATTTCAAGGATAGATGTAATGCATTGAACACTAGTGACCGAAGACCAGACGAGTTGTGGAGTGACATCAAGGACAACATACATGAACAGTGCAAGAGATCATTAAAAAAGACAGAAAAGAAAGAAAAGACCAAAATAGAAGAGACTCTGAAACTTGCTTTTGAACTTAGAGTAGCTAAAGCAAAAGGAAGAAATGATGAGGTAAAAGAGCTGAAGAGAGGATTTCAAAGGGTGGCTCAAGAAGACAAAGTATTATAATGACATGTGCAAAGACCTGAAAGAACTGAAGAAAAAATTCAAGCCTCGAGTTGCAATAGTGAAGGATTCTATGGGCAAAATATTAAATGATGTAGGAAGCATCAAAAGAAGGTGGAAGGAATACACTGAGTCACTGTACCAAAAAGAATTGGTCGCCATTCAACCATTTCAGGAGGCAGCATATGATCAGGAACCTATGATACTGAAGGAAGAGGTCCAAGCTGGACTGAAGGCATTGACAAAAAACAAGGCTCCAGGAGTTTACGGAATACCAATTGAGATGTTTCAACAAATGGATGCAGTGCTGGAAGTGCTCACTCACCTATGTCAAGAAATTTGGGAAAAAGCTACCTGTCCAACCAACTGGAAGAGATCCATATTTATGCCTATTCCCCAGAAAGGGGATCCAATCGAAAGTGGAAATTATCCAACAATATCATTAGTATCATTTAAAAGCAGCGGCAGCAGTATATCAACAGGGAACTACCAGAAATTCAAGCCAGATTCAGAAGAGGACACGGAACCAAGGATTTCATAGCTGTTATCAGTTCGATCCTGGCTGAAAGCAGAGAATTCCCGAAGGATGTTTACCTGTGTTTTACTGACTATGCAAAGGCATTCAGCTGCGTGGATCATAGCAAATTATGGATACATTGCAAAGACTGGGAATTCCAGAATACTTAATTGTGCTCATGAGGAACCTGTACATCAAGAAGCAGTAGTTCGAACAAAATAAGGGGATACTGAGTGGTTTAAAGTCAGGAAAGCTGGGTGTCAGAGTTATATTCTTTTGCCATACCTATTCAATCTGTATGCTGAGCAAATAATCTGAGAAGCTGGACTATATGAAGAAGAATGGGGCATCAGGTTTGGAGGAAGACTCATTAACAACCTGCGTTATGCAGATGACACAACCTTGCTTGCTGAAAGTGAAGAGGACTTGAAGCACTTACTAATGAAGATCAAAGATCACAGCCTTCAGTATGGATTACACCTCAACATAAAGAAAACAAAAGTCCTCACAATTGGACGAATAAGCAACATAATGTATGATAAATGGAGAACAGACTGAACTTGTCAAGGATTTTATTTTACTTAGATTCACAATTAACACCCATGGGAGCAAGCCAAAAAAAAAAAAAAACCATCCCGTTGCTGTCGATTCTGGCTCATAGTGACCCTACAGGGCAAAGTAGAACTGCCCCATGGGGTTTCCAAGGAGCACTTGGTGAATTCAAAGTGCCGGCCTTTTGGTTAGCAGCCTTAGCTCTTTACCACTGTTCCACCAGGGTTTCCCATGTTGTACCAGAGACCCTTAAGGACCTAATGGAACAGAGCTGAAGTGCCAACCTGGCCTGGCCAGATTGTTAACTGAAAAATTAACTTTATTTAGGCTTCTGTAATTTTGAGGCCTATATCCATTTAACATTTATACTGATGAGTACACTTATTTATGTCTGTTACTAAAGATATTTGTTAAAATATTCAATACAATGTGTACGATGAACTACCTAATTAAAAAAAAAAAAGATTTGATAATGAAGACGAAGAAGCTGGACATGGAGAAATAAAAAGAACAATTTCTTGTTTTGTTATGAAATACTGATAGAAGCATAGATCACTGTTATAAAACTGGCCCTTTCATTCATTCCTCAGATATTTTTTGATCAAATCTGTCAGCCACTGGAAGGTACAGTGAATATAAAAATGAAAAAGACACTGTCCCAGCCCTCAATAGGTTCATAGTTTTCTTGCAGAGGAAAGATATACATAGATAACATTGTTTGATTCATTTTAAAAAGTAAACTAAAAGGAAAGAACCTTCATTTCAGAGTTATAGGTTATTCGGCAATGAGAACACCAGCCATTGAGGTTTGGCACAAATAAGTTTGAGCATCTAAGAAAATTAAATATACTACTTTCACCCATGGTGATAATTCTGTCTGGTGAATACGATAAAAAATTTTTTTCCCTTTTAATGATCACTTGTATTTCTATGGGAATTCACTTTATAAAGAATTTCTTTAAATAAAATATCCACTTGTTTAGTCAAATGCTTGTTAAGTCAGCTGATGAGAGAGATGCTAAAAAGAAAAAGGAATTTAAAGCTTAATTCTCAGGAAACTGCAACTTAATGATCACTCAAAATCGGGCTAGATTTTAATATGAGAATAGAAGACAATGACTTAGAAGGGCAAATACTTTGTTTATTCTAGTAACATCTATTCTATGGTTAAGTACCAAAAAAAAATCATACATTTTTAATATTATATTTATTAATTCATCTACAAATAAAAAAAATTTTTTTGCCCTATGAAAATTGGTAAAAAAGGATATGGCTTGAGTTAATTAATAAATAAGCATCAATAAATATAGGAAATATTACTGCTTTGTATAATGAAACTACTTTAATATTGGAAAAGAAATACTCGGTTTAAATATTTTTCCTTGGTTTAAAAAACAACAAAAAAACTGACCAGACTCCTTTTCAGATTTAACACCTGTGAATAAAAGTTAAGATTATTATGGATCTGAATTTCTGTTTTTATATCATTATTGCTTTCAAAGTAGGTTGATAAACTAACATTTACTTTCAACCAGTGAAAATCTCTGAATTTAGAGTAAGTTTTAAAAATCTATTTAATAAAGAGAATTATTCTAGGTGGACATTTTTGCATAATTCCTCCTCATATCCCCAGTTTATAAAATATACATTTTTAATAGTCTACACATTTTCAATAAACAAGGGATTTATTTCAAAATTACATTTGTACTAGAGCCATACCTCAGGTTAAACAAAAAAGAATTGGTTCAGTGAGGCACAGATAGGCTGCTTTGAGCATTATTCCTTGGGCTGCTTTTAGACTTCAGTATGAGTAATCAAAGATTCTCTCCTATATTAGTTTCATACTGGGGCTACAGTGGAAAGAGTACTCTAAAGAATGATTTCCTTCCTGGTATTACAGGCAGACTTTTAAGCAATGTGGTTTCTATTGTCTAAGTTGCCTCTAAACTTTATTTTGGAAACTGAGCTCCGTACCAGGTTTTCTCATAGAGAGGGGCATCTTCCCTAATTACTCCCACTGTCTCAGGATGATACAGATAATATGAAGACCTTACTGCATAAGAAATATATACTGAAAACACATGCATAAAAGTATTAGAAGGAAATACAGCAACATTCTTTCCTTTTGGTGTTAGATTTATGAGTGATTTTTTTTTTCAAAATCTTCTCAGTGTTTTCTATCCTTTCCAATTCTCTACCATAAAACTTTAATAGATTTTGATGTGTGTTTATTTGCAATTCTAAGAATCAGCTTTATTCTACAAAGGTAAATGGGTGAAAAAGAAATTGCAGTGGGGTTTCTATCTCCCCAGTGAAGACAGTTGGGCCCACAGGTGTCTTGCCCAGGATCAGGTAGAGAGGCTAGAGAATACCATCAATCCTTTCTAAGAAAGCCCTACCTTGGTGTGCTTACGAGGCTAAGTACTGGTGAAGAGCCCTCATGCTTCTTAGCAACCCATGATAAACACAGGTAAGGATGAGCCAATGCTCTAAATATTTTAGACAACCCAAATTCAATTTAAGTAAAAAATGTTTACAGTGATGTTGAAAAACTTTTCCCAATGGGAAAAAAATCAAATGGTGTATTGCTGACTTACTCAAAAAGAAATTGCATTTTTGTTTAAGAATGCCATATGGTGGTTACTAATTTATTAGATAGAGGCTTGGAATGCATTTATGTAAATTTGTAGATGCATGGCATTTTAATGAATTGTCTTTTTTTTTTTTTTGCCGTAGAATTCCAAGTATAGCTTATCTCAGTAGCATTGGTTTTTGGTAATGTTTGACAAATTTTTGGAATGGTTAACATGAGATCCATTGTTGTTCTACGACATCAAAGTAGCAAGGAAGCACTTTTTTATTTTAAATATTATTTGGTTAGTGAAAAAAGTAAAATCTGTTTTGTGTTGGTGTTGCTGTTTTTTTCCACTCTGAATCAGATTTTTGTTGGGCTAAAAGCCATTTTTCTTCTTTTCTTGGAGTAAAACTTTTGTATTTTTTCAGCCAAGTTTTTATTTGAGTACTTTCAGACAAAATATAAAGGTGGAGAAATATTAAACTGGTAAGACTGCTTTCTAGGTGTTCAGTTTTAACTTCAAAGCACACAGACACACACACACATACACACAATAAAATGAGGGAAAGAATAACGTTGCACTGAGTTGTTAAGACCTACAGCATTTGTTTTTAATAACACTCATATTCTCAGAACAAATAAAAAATGTTTCCCCTGGTGAAATAATGTTTGCTATTTATTATATGATACATAGTTCAATGAAACGAGAAATAAGGGCAAGAGTAGACAAATCCTAAAGAAAACCTTCATTATGCAAATTTTCTCAGTAATAACCTCAGAAAACATACCTCACCCAGTGTAACTATTTCAGCTGAGTTTACACAAAGATGGTGTTCTATCGAACTCTGCTGGAGTTGGGCATTCACACATTTCTGGCTAGAATAACGTTTCTAAAGATTGCTAAAGCCTCATCTAAAATTTTACATAATTTCTTATCTTAATTATCTTAAGCAGGATTTTCCCCTTTTCATATTCAGTGCTTCTGTTGATCAATGTTTTGAAACACCAATTTCCCCCAAAATAAGAAGATGATCATGGTTTCAATTGTCAGCTATCAGCAGTCATTTTTGCTTTTGCAAGCTGCTTTGAAATTGTTGTTAGCATAACAACAAGTAACCTCATGCCGAGTTTTGGTAATGTCCATATAGGCATTTCATCTGTGGGATGGACATTACATCACGGATGAACACAACAGTAAATTGTAATTATTTGAAGTCTTCTGGTTTTAGCATTTAACTGACTTTGGTGGGGTGGGGGTGAAGAGGGGACTCTTAAAGAACAAAAACAATTTGAAATTAAATACAATCTACATTACTTTTCACAAATTGGGAAAAGACTCCGTAGGGAGTAAACTAAAGCAGTTTTAACACATCAGGTTTGATGAATGTCATCTGTTACTGCCGCCTGCATAATTTGCCTTCTTTGGTTTACTATCTGCAGATCCTGGTGAAGGGCTCTGCCTCCAATACCAGTACAATATGGATCAAGGCGTTTTTTCCAAGGAGTTGCGCAACAAGCAAACGACTATACCATTCAGGACATGGGAGAGAGATTCAGCCTGGAGATATGCATTTAGAAAGCAGCAGCGTTTTAGCCAGTGACTAGCCACTGTTGAGTCAACTCCAACTCATGGTGACTCCATGTGTGTCAGAGTAGAACTGTGCTCAATAGGGCTTTCAGTGCCTGGCTTTTCTGAAGTAGATCACCTGGCCTTTCCTCCATGACAAGTCTGGGTAGACTGCAACCTCCAACCTTCAGTTACTAGCCAAGCCCATTAACCATTTGTACCACCCATTTCAGTAGTGGGTAAAGCCATAATAGGAAACCCTGGTGGTGTAGTGGTTAAGAGCTACAGCTGCTAACCAAAAGGTTGGCAGTTCGAATCCACCAAGTGCTCCTTGGAAACCCTATGGGGAAGTTCTACTCTGTCCTATAGCGTCACTATGAGTCAGAATCAACACGATGGCAACAGGTAACATGTAAAGCCATAACAAGGGATGGAGTCATGTAGGAATAATAAAAGATCAGTCCGTATCAACCCTCTAAAACCCATGTCTTTTTTTTTTTTGGATAAACACAATACCTTTTCACCCTACCCTCACTGAGAATCATAGCTTCAATGCTTAAATCGTTCCAGCTTCAGTTTTTGCAATCTGTATTACAAAACCAAGCTTAGTTTTCAAACTACTATAAAATTTAATATGCATTTTCAGACTCAACATGCAAAACCCCCAATGAATGAGAAGAGCAATGGGCTGAGCTTGGTAACTCTACTAAGAGAATAGCCACGGCTGCCCGGCCCACCTCACAGGGTGGCTGAGAGCAGCAAATGAAGCTAGATAGGGGCTGTTCTTTGAGACTCAGTATACAAAAGTTAGAATTTACACAGCACTCTTGATAGAAACAGATACTATCTATTTCTAAATATATGTGCATTGGGAAATCTTTGTTTTCATACTTGCTTCGGGAGCTCCAGCATGGTATATTACAGCGATTAATAGTTCTATTCATTGCACAATTTCAACCACATGGCTGCAATGTGACTCAGTAGATATATTTTATTACATGCTTTCACATCATTTGCTCCTGTCTTGACGTTTAATAGTTCTCTAAATCCAAACCTAGCAAGGCAAATGGAGTGGCTCATGAATAGGTGTGGGCAGTAGCATAGGTATCTTTTGTTCAACTTGGACAAGCTTGGGCTTACGGTCAAGATTTCGTGGAACTCCATGGATTGGTTTGTCAATACCTTATTGTTCTGTACACTATCCTGCTTACAGTGGTCAGAGTCTTTATTGGCACTAATATCAGTAAAATATATCCTGCAAACAAAAACAGCATTTTTACATTTAAAGAGATTTTTCATATTGATAACAGTTAGAAATTTGAGTGAGCTTGGGGTGTTACTTAATGGTGTTTTGTCAAAGAGAACCAGGAATATGCCTAATGTTGCCTCAACTAATCATTTTCTCCCCCGATTTCTCTGTGAGGCATCTTCTTATAAACCAGATGATTCCAGGAAGAAAATAACCAAACAAAAACAGTAAGAAACATTTTTATTATGGGAATTTGGCTCCAGGCCACAGTGCAAAGTTCTAGTAAACTTGGCTGCCTCTTGAAAGGCTCATTTTTCTTGAGCTAGTTAGGCCTAACTAGCCTCAGGCTAAAGCAGGCTGTTAGCACTGCTCTCCTTTAATGTTCCAAAGGCAGCAGTCCTAAGACTGCGGTGGCCACTAGTGGAAATGGAGTCTCAGAACCAAACAAGAAGACCCCGTTAGCTTTCCTGAGTGTTGCTAAAGTGACCTAGGCTGTGCTCCAGACGTTGGGAAGGGAGAAGGGGAAGAGGACAACACTTCCATTCCCCTATCCCCTTTCCATCTCATCAGCCAGGTGGCTGGGAGCAAGAGAGAGGAGAGAGGCCTGCGGAGACCTGCTATTAAGTGAACTCTGATTCATGGCATCCCCGTGTGTGTCAGGATAGAACTGTGCTCAATAGGGTTTTCAATGGATGATTTTTTCAGAAGTAGATCACCAGGCTTTTCTTCTGAGGTGTCTCTGGGCAGACTTGAATCCCCAGCATTTTGGTCAGCAGCCGGTGCTTTAACTATTTGAACCACCAAGAGTGGTTCACCCGTGGTGACCTGTAACCCTTTGGAAAACTTTGACCCTAGAAAACAGCATCTTAATCAATACGCTGTGATCTTACCAGTGCAATCAACCCTCCTCCCTAAAGTGGTACACAGCATGTGAATGTGAAGTAGAATTGTCCACCAAGGAGCAACACAAATATTTCAAGTATTTGAGTATATTTCCTAAATAAAGTAACATTTTGTAGTCTTCTTGTTTTCTGTGAGGTGGGTCTCTGATAGAAAGAGATTTTATTGGGACCCCAAGTCCCTGAAAAACACATCAGCTATCTTCTGATTCCACAGGGACCACTGAAAAAGTCTAAGCATGCACACATTCTTTATAGTAAGACTCTGGCATGGAACCAAAGCCCTAGTGAGCAAGACTGAGTCATGCAGTCTATAAGGCCTCCTTTTGTGCCATTGGCCTAAAGCCTAGATTAAAAGAAATCAAAGAGGGCTCTTTGGCTTCTTTGCCTGAGACCAGTTGTTGCTGTTGTTGTTATTGTGTGCCATGGAGTTAATTCTAACTCATAAAAAAAAATAATAATTCTAATTTTTGCTTTCAGAGTCTCACCACTTCAATAGTAAGGCAGGAGAGACAAGCTCAAGAAAAACAGCACCTACAGTAAAAGTGTGTTTCTCCTTCATGCTTAGAACTGACTTTACCTAAATAACCAAGTCCTAGCCCACTTGTGTTTTTTTAGCCCACTTGATGAGGCGATGAGACAGTGGTGCTTCAGTGATAGAAGTCTTGCCTTTCATGCAGGAGACCCGGGTTTGACTCCTGCCCAGTGCACCTCAAGCACAGCCACCACCTGTCTCTCAGTGGAGGCTTGAATGTTGCTATGACGAACAAATTTCAGTGGAACTTCCAGATAAAGATGGGCTATGAAGGAAGGCCTGGCAATCTACCTCGAAATTTCAGCCAATGAAAACCCTGTGGAACACAGTGGTCTTATCCACAACCCATCATGGGGATGGCATAGAACTGGGCTGCATTTTGTTCCATTGTGCATGAGGTCACCATAGGTCAGGGGCCCACAAGACAACTCAAGGCTGGTATTTGTGAGTGTGTGTGTGTGTTGGGAGTAAAGAGAATGTTAATACAAAAGGCACATGAAAAAACATACTATATATGATACAAAGAACAAGGAAATTGAGATTCACAATGAACCCTAAAGGTACCAAAGTCACAGCTGTTTACATATCTGTGAAAACCTTCACCCACTGGCTGACTGAATTAGCGCCTTCATTGTATCTACCCCTAGCTCCCTGGGCTTCTCCTGAGACACATCCGTTATTCTTCTATAGCCATTTTCTCCTTAGACTGGAAGCTCCTTGAGGGGCAAGATGTTTCTGTATGTTCTCTAGCATTTAGCAGGCACTCAGTACATTTTTTTCTCATTGAATGGCATTTAATCTTGTCCTTGGCTATAACTTCAATTCAGGGTAGCTATAACCTTGGGTATGGTATTTAAGATGAGGGCTTCTTCACCTTCCCACAAATACAGAGTGTTTAGCCAACATTAATCTTAGGTGTATTGACACTTCAATAACCAATTGTGATGGTTAAGGTTGTGTGTCAATTTAGCTGGGCCATGATTCTCATTGGTTTGGCAGTTATGATGTAGTTTGGCAGTTATGTAATGATGTAGTCATCCTCTATTTTGTGACCTGATGTAACTATCCTCCATTTGGTGATCTGATATAATTATTCTCCATTGTGCGATAGCTCATAATGTAATCACCTCCATGATGTGATCTGATGGGATTAGCCATTCAGTTGCAAGGCAAGTTTCCTCAGGAGTGTGGACTGCACTATATATATATATATATATATATATATATGGATGTTCTTGCAAAAGTTGCTTGCTTACTCTGGATCCTGCATCTGGCTCATCATCATCTGACCTCTGGTTCTTTTTCGTTTTTATTCTTTCACTAAATTTTGAAACCATGGTCCCCAAACCTCTGCCCCCCTACACTGGCCTTTGAAGGAGGGAGGGGTTTTTCACTAATTAGATAGTAGATAAGGACTATTTTAACCAAAGGGAAAGACAATATGCAATACAGGAGAGGTTAGCACAACTGGACTAAACCAAAAGCAAAGAAGTTTCCTGACCTTTGATTCTTGGGCCTTGTGTCAGCAATTTGTCATCTGACCTGCCAACATTGGAATTCGCCAGCTCCACAGCCCTGTGAGCCAGTGGCCTGCCATCTGACCTGCTGATCTTAAGTTTGTCAGCCCCAGCAGCTATGTGAGTCAGGAGCTGCCTCCAGACTGATAGCTCACCCATGGACTTGGGACTTGCCAGCCCCTACAACTGTATGAGCCATTTCCTTGGGATAAATCTCTCATCTCTCTCTCTCTTTCTATATATATATATATATATATATGTAGATGTATTTTTTTATATGCTTCTCTAGACAATGTTTTGCTTCTCCCATAAAGATTTACATCCTAGGAAACCCTGTGGGGCAGTTCTACTCTGTACTATAGGGTCGCTATGAGTCAGAATCAACTTGACAGCACCCAACAAATATATTAAATATGTTTTTAGTTGTTAATCACTCAGACTAGGTTATGGTCCCCTTGTTTAATGTGTTGGTAACCCAGGGGACATCTACCTTTTAAACCTTCCCTTGTAATGCTCTCATAAAACTCTGTATTCCAGTTTGATGATAAACTCCAGTGAGATAGGAGACTAGTTTGTTCACTGCTGGGTTCCCAGGACCCAACGCCCTGTTTAGTATATAAGAGGTGCTTAGTAAGCATTTGCTGAATATGGGAACAAAACACTCAGCAAATTTTTATGTAGACGCTAATAATTAAGTGTAAAGTCACTTTGCTTTACACCTCCAAGTTTTCCTTCAAAGAGTCATTAGAGGACCAATGTGTATGCTGCCTATTGTGATTACTCAGTCATTCATGTTGAAGACAGTTTGTTTCAGCAATTCTTACATTTCATTAGAAAGACAAAAGAAAATGTTACAACATTATAAGTGAAATCAATTTTAGAAGCTATCTGAAATTCAACTCCAAAACATATATCTCTAATCCCTGACATTCCAAAATGGTGCAAAGATCTATATAAATCTTGGCAATATAATACAGTTTTCACTGCACAAAATTTATATATATATGTTTATGTATAAATAACTTTTTAAGTATAAACCAAATTCATTTTTGTAGTTACACACGGCCACAAGTAACTTTTGATTCATGATGGTATTTCTACTCTAGATATTTTCCACAGTTTTGTTTATGTAAGACTCCTTACATAACGCACTTTTTAGTATTTAAATTTGATCTTAGCCAAAAGGCTGGGAAGAGATTTCAGTATTTAACCTAGACATAAAAAAAAACAAAAATTACTCTTAAATTTTTTATTACTGCATTTCCAACTGATTTTACCTAAGATAGCTAAGACTTGTAAAGTAATTATAAAAGCTAGTTGCTGCCTGACACTCTCATACAAAAGTCTCCATTTTTTTAAGGTGAAAGATTAGAGAGAGGGAAACATGGTAGTAAAATCTTCAGTATAGCCTATGTGATTTTTGTTTTTAACTTTTATACATCTTACTTAACATATTTCATGGTAAACACCTTTTAAATTAGCATTGTCAAATTAAGGTCCTCAGAAGTCAAAGCAATCAGAAAGTTTTTCGTTTTGAGAAAAAACTTGTTAATTTAAATACACTATTAATATTTAGGAAACCCTGGTGGCGTAGTGGTTAAGTGCTCTGGCTGCTAACCAAAAGGTCAGCAGTTCGAATCTGCCAGGGACTCCTTGGAAACTCTATGGGGCAGTTCTACTCTGTCCTATAGGGTCGCTATGAGTCGGAATCGACTCGACGGCAGTGGGTTTGGGTTTTTTTTTTTTTTTTTGGTTATTAATATTTAAAAAAAAAAATAGCTCAGGAAAACTCAACTTTATTCAATAAAAAATTTTTTTTAATATAATTTATTTCTATGATAGGAACAGCTGTTGGAGGAGGAATGACAAACAGAGGAGGAGAAAAGGGATAATATACACCAAAAAAAGGGTAAATTTTACACAGAAGTAGAGAAACAGAAGGTGAAAAGCTGAGATATGAGTACTCTTGTCACCTAGTTAGTGATTTGGGCTGTAAGATTTAGCATGTGACACAATTTCCCATGGTTTTGAAGTGGTAATTAAATGAGTAAGTAATCTTAACCTTGACCCTGGAAGCTCCTTGTGCCTCATTATTCACTACTCATTATTTGTACATGGGGCTAAGACTGTTCTACTCCGGAGATACAGAGATGACATGTTGCCTTCAAGAGGTACACAGCCAATTAGGGGAGACAGAGAAGTAGTCAGGAAATGCCAATATAGTTTGAAAAGTACTATGATACTGGAAATGGTATTGTGTGTGTGTGTGTGTGTGTGTGTGTGTGTGTGTGTGGGACAGAGAGAGTACATGCTAGGACAATGTTCCAAAAACTTACTCAGAATGTTATGTCAGGTGCTAGAGTGGTGTTTCAGAGCTTCACCCCCTCCCCCTATTTTTTTTTAAACTGAAGCACATTCTAGTTATAGTAAAATATGCATTCTACCAAACCCATCGTCCTCAAGTCATTAATGACTCATAGCAACCCTATAGGACCAAGTAGAACTGTCTCAGTGGTTTTCTTTATGTTGAGTTGTAATCCTAACAGAAGGCTATGGTCTTTGATATTCATCAGTAAGGGCTTCAAGTCCAGCAATAGTATGACTGAAAATTTATGAGGCTTAGGCCTATAAGGAATGGCAGCAAGATAAAGAATAAGAGGTTGATTTGAGTGTAATTTTTTATAAAGAATTTGATGAGAGGTTTGAAGAAGTGGGAAAAATGAGAAATATTCCCAGGTTCTTGCCTGGGGTGATTGGGAGATGTTAACATCCAAGTTTGCGGTAGAAGATGATGAAGTTAGCTTTGGACATGCCGAATTTGAGGTGCCTCCATAAGAAGCTATCTAGTTGTTGTTGTTGTTAGGTGCCCTCGAGTCAGTTCCGACTCATAGCGACCCTATGCACAACAGAACGAAACACCGCTGGGTCCTGCGCCATCCTTACAATCGTGGTTATGCTTGAGCTCATTGTTGCAGCCACTGTGTCAATCCACCTCGTTGAGGGTCTTCCTCTTTTCTGCTGACCCTGTACTCTGCCAAGCATGATGCGCTCCTCCAGGGACAAATCCCTCCTGACAACATGTCCAAAGTATGTAAGATGCAGTCTCGCCATCCTTGCCTCTAAGGAGCATTCTGGCCGCACTTCTTCCAAGACAGATTTGTTCGTTCTTTTGGCAGTCCACAGTATATTCAATATTCTTCGCCAACACCACAATTCAAAGGTGTCAACGCTTCTTCGGTCTTCTTTATTCATTGTCCAGCTTTCACATGCATATGATGCGATTGAAAATACCATGGCTTGGGTCAGGCGCACCTTAGTCTTCAGGGTGACATCTCTGCTCTTCAACACTTTGCAGAGGGCATTTGCAGCAGATTAACCCAATGCAACACGTCTTTTGATTTCTTGACTGTTGCTTCCATGGCTGTTGACTGTGGATCCAAGTAAAATGAAATCCTTGACCAATTCAATCTTTTCTCCATTTATCATGATGTTCCTCATTGGTCCAGTTGTGAGGATTTTTGTTTTCTTTATGTTGAGGTGTAAACCATACTGAAGGCTGTGGTCTTTGATTTTCATTAGTAAGTGCTTCAAGTCCTCTTCACTTTCAGCAAGCAAGGTTGTGTCATCTGCATAACGCAGGTTGTTAATGAGTCTTCCTCCTATCCTGATGCCCCATTCTTCTTCATATAGTCCAGCTTCCCGTATTATTTGTTCAGCATACAGATTAAATAGGCATGGTGAAAGAATACAACCCTGAAGCACACCTTTCCTGACTTTGAACAAATTAGTATCCCCTTGTTCTGTCTGAACAACTGCCTCTTGATCCATGTAAAGGTTCCTCATGAGCACAATTAAGTGTTCTGGAATTCCCATTCTTCACAGTGTTATCCATGGTTTGCTATGATCCACACAGTCGAATGCCTTTGCATAGTCAATAAAACACAGGTAAACATCCTTCTGGTGTTCTCTGTTTTCCGCCAGGATCCATCTGACATCAGCAATGATATCCCTGGTTCCACGTCCTCTTCTGAAACCAGCCTGAATTTCTGGTAGTTCCCTGTCAATATACTGCTGCAGCCATTTTTGAATGAGAAGAAACAGCTGCAAACATCCGTTAATAATTGGAACCAGGAATGTATGAAGTATGAATTTAGGAAAATTGGAAATTATCAAAAATGAAATGGAACGCATAAACATCAATATCCTAGGCATTAGTGAGCTGAAATGGACTGGTATTGGCCATTTTGAATCAGACAATCATATAGTCTACTATGCTGGGAATGATAACTTGAAGAGGAATGGTGTTGCACTTGTCAAAAAGAATGTTTCAAAATCTATCCTGAAGTACAACTCTGTCAGTGATAGGATAATATCCATATGCCTCCAAGGAAGACCAGTTAATAAAACTATTATTCAAATTTATGCACCAACCACTAGGGCCAAAAATGAGGAAATAGAAGATTTTTATCAGCTGCTATAGTCTGAAATTGATCGAACATGCAATCAAGATGCATTGATAATTGCTGGCGATTGGAATGCAAAAGTTGGAAACAAAGAAGGATCAGTAGTTGGAAAATGTGGCCTTGGTGATAGAAACAATGCCAGCGATCAAATGATAGAATTTTGCAAGACCAACGACTTCTTCATTGCAAATACCTTCTTTCACCAACATAAACGGCGACTATACACATGGACCTCGCCAGATGGAACACACAGAAATAAAATTGACTACATCTGTGGAAAGAGACGATGGAAAAGCTCAATATCATCGGTCAGAACAAGGCCAGGGGCCGACTGTGGAACAGACCATCAATTGCTTCACATGCAAGTTCAAGCCGAAACTGAAGAAAACCAGAGCAAGTCCACGAGAGCCAAAATATGACCTTGAGTATATCCCACCTGAATTTAGAGACCATCTGGAGAATAGATTTGACTCATTGAACACTAATGAACGCAGATCAGACGAGTTGTGGAATGACATCAAGGACATCATACATGAAGAAAGCAAGAGGCCATTGAAAAGACAGGAAAGAAAGAAAAGACCAAGATGGATGTCAGAGAAGACTCTGGAACTTGCTCTTGAGCATTGAGCAGCTAAAGCAAAAGGAAGAATTGCTGAAGTAAAAGAACTGAGCAGAAGATTTCAAAGGGCCTCTCAAAAAGACAAAGTAAAGTATTATAATGACACGTGCAAAGAGCTGGAGATGGACAACTAAAAGGGAAGAACATGCTCGGCGTTTCTCAAGCTGAAAGAACTGAAGAAAAAATTCAAGCCTCGAGTTGCAATAGTGAAGGATTCCATGGAGAAAATATTAAATGACGCAGGAAGCAACAAAAGAAGATGGAAGGAATGCACAGAGTCATTATACCAAAAAGAATTAGTCGATATTCAACCATTTCCAGAGGTGGCATATGACCAGGAACCGATGGTACTGAAGGAAGAAGTCCAAGCTGCTCTGAAGGCATTGGCAAAAAACAAGGCTCCAGGAATTGATGGACTATCAATTCAGATGTTTCAACAAACAGATGCAGTGCTGGAGGTGCTCACTCATCCCTGCCAAGAAATAGGGAAGACAGCTTCCTGGCCAGCTGACTGGAAGAGATCCATATTTATGCCTATTCCAAAGAAAGGTGATCCAACTGAATGTGGAAATTATAGAACAATATCATTAATATCACACGCAAGCAAAATTTTGCTGAAGATCATTTAAGCTATCTAGTAGGTAATTGAATATATAGATAAAGCTAGAATTATAAATCAGGAATCATCAGTATATTAATTTAAATGTTTATCCAAGGAAAATGTGTGTAATGCGGAAAGAGAAGGTTGAGGAGGAACTCCAGGGGAATACCAGTATTTATGGAATAAAACAACAACAACAAAAAAACTCTAATTTTCACGTAACGATCTAGTCTTTGGAACCTAACCATGTCGATAAGTGAGGAGTGACGAAGTGAATCTAGATTGTTCTTAGAAGAGGCTTGGTTATGAAGATAAGAGCAGAGATTACACTGTAACTAGAAGAGAGTTCAGGGTCAAAGAGAGGTTTTCTTTAAGGTGGGAATGATAAGAGCATGTTTATTCGTGGAGAGAAAATCAATGGAGAGGAAAAATTAAAGATCTGAGAGAGGACAAAATTTGCACCACAGAAATGAGTATGAGCAGAGACCCAACAGGGACGAGTGTTGAAGGAATTGCCTTTAGACTGAAGGAGAGGGGCAGTGAAGAATACAAGAGCTTTAGAAATGCATTGAGGGGAAGTGGTGGTACAGGGGTAGAATTCTCACCTCCCATGCAGGAGACCTGGGTTCCATTCCCGGCCAATGCACCTCATGTGCAGCCGCACCCGTCTGTCAGTGGAGGCTTGCGTGTTTCTATGATGCTGAGCTCCCAGACTAAGATGGACTAGGAAAAAAGAACTCCCAATCTATTCAATCTATTTCTGAAAATCAGCCAGTGGAAATCTTATGGCTCACAATGGCAGTGTTTCACTCCAATTTGCATGGGGTCACCACGAGCCTGGGCCAACTCAGCAACAGAATGCACTGATATCCAGTTAGGTTTGATTTCAGTCAGGTGATTGATTGCCTCCCTCTTACTTTTAGGAGAGAATGCACTCGGGCTGTCTACACCCCTTCACTCACACCACCTCAGGTCAGGTAGAGCTAATTTTATATTTAATAAATTTGAGAGGAATAAACTGAGCATGTTTGGCTGAGCTCTAGCCATCCTTCCTTTCGGGAGCAATCTGCCTGCAGAGAACATGTGTTCTCCTGCTCCTCCAAGGACAACCTATACTCCTCACCACAAAGGATGAGTCCCTTAGTCCAATGCTGTCTTGAATGTGGTCAAGTCTGCTTAATTCTGAGATTCAGCATTATCAGGCTCTCATGGCTGGCAGACCTAAAGCCATATCCTCCAAACTGGCCTCTATTAGTAAAGACGATGACATTTTTATATCTGTCTGCTATTCATTTTTTTCTTAATTAGATGAATATTGGGAGGTTATTATCCCAGGTGGCAATTAATCTTTTTCTTATCAAGGGTGCTTTGACTATATGACGTTGCAGACTATTAGTGGTCCCCCAAAATATATGCTCTTTTCTTTTTACTTGGAACATGGCTACCCAGCTAGAGAATATACTTCTCAGCCCCCTTGCAGCTAAGGATGGTCACAGGATTTAGTACTACCATGGAAAGTGATCAGAAATGATGAGAGCAACTTCCACCTTATTTGCTTAAGAGGAAGCTACTTTTCCTCTTTTTAGTTCCTGTGGACTAGACTTTAGATATGCTACAACCTAGTTTGACTAGGCAGAAAAGAACTGAGACTGGTGGGAAGCAGAGCAGCCAGATGGAGGGAATCTGGATCACTGAATAAGCTTGAGGAGTAGACTTGGTCTGCTGGACTAGGCTACACTGTACTATTTATTATGTGACAGAGAAATAAACATTTATCTCAGTTAAGCCATTGTATATTTGGAACTTTTCTTAAAAAAACGTAGTCCACATTTCAGGCAGAAAGGAAGGCAAGTAAAAAAGTCCTAAGCCAGGCATGGACTTGGCATGTTTGAGGGTACAGAAGAGCAGTGTGCTTGGCACAGTGGGTGAGGAAGAAAGCCATAGAAAATGAGCTTGGGCAGATAGACAGGGTCAGATCAGGATAAGGAATTTGGATTTTATTCTAGATGTGTTGGGAAGCCATTATAGACTGTTAAGCAGGTGAATGGCCTGAATAGAACTGCTTTTTGAACAACCGCTCTGTTGAGAATGTATGCAAGGAAAGACGCAGGGAAACTAAAACCAAAAACCAAACCCATTGCCATCAAATAGATTCCAACTCATAGCGACCTTGTAGGAGATAGTACAGTAGTCAAGGCAAGAGATGATTGTGACTGGGACAATGGTTCAAAACTTTCAGACAGTTTTGGGAATTTTGCAAACAAATACAACCATTGCAGCCCTCTTTATCAGTGGCAAAGGAATAAATTTATTATTTGGAACTAAAGAACTCAATAAAATATTGAAGGTTTTGTTTTGTCTGACACTCATGTGGCCAAGCATTCCTTCACTCTCAAGCTTCCATATGCTGCTGGCTGCTCCTGAGGTGCCTTTGCTGGTCAGGGAGTGAATGTCTTGGCTCAGCTCAGCCACCCCAAACAAGAGCCCTTGACTACAGCTGTTTGTTTATGGGAACAGTTCAGCAAAGTGGATGTCTAGATTTCTGTTAATCCAATCAAACACCAGCTAGTACTTTTGGTTTGGTGCTTCCAAAGTAAGCCACTGCCAAGCCCAGTAAGTATTCATTCTAAGCTGTTTTTTAAAGAGGCTTCTGCAGCTGCTTGTCCCTGGTGAGGCTTCTAATGGTAAGGCTATAGACAACTCACAGATGGGAGAGTGTTTGTGTTAGTTGATCCAATGTGCTGGAAGAAACAAAATAGCAAAATTGTCGAGAGATGGGTGCCTTCTGATTGGATACTACTGGCACAGAGATGAGGTGCCAGGAAATTGGAGCAGATGAAGCAGACCTAAAAGAGCATCCTAAAATGGATAGCAGATTGTTCCTTTTTCCCTGAAGAGCTAGTCCCTTCTCTAATCTTTATGTCTGTTGCAAGCTGGACTGATTCCTTTGGATACAGGAGGCTTTCTACTGAGTGGGTGCTCCTGCAGTGCCAGAGGCAGAGCAAGGAGGGAACTGGAGACCCTTCCCCCATGATTCCAAAAACAGATCCTTCCCAAACACAACCAGAAAACTTCAATCTAATGAAAAATAGTTTGTTTTATTTCTATTTTAATGCAGACATTCTTCCAAATGACAAATTGTGTTGGGTGTGTGTGTACAAGGAATTTTAATTTGGTGGTCCCTGTGTGTGTATAGGAAACCCTGGTGGCATAGTGGTTAAGCACTACAGCTGCTAACCAAAAGTTTGCCGGTTCAAATCCACCAGGCACTCCTTGGAAACTCTGTGGGGCAACTGTACTCTGTTCTATAGGGTCACCATGAGTTGGAAATGACTAGATGGCAACAGGTTTGGGGTTTTTTTGGTGTGTGTATGTGTGTGTGTATGACTGAGTGAAATTGGAAGCACAGTCAGCTGTTGAGCATGAGAATGGTAGAAAGGAGGCAAGGATCTGAAAAAAAAACAGTAGACGACTGGAATAGCTACCATAGGCATTCAGAGAGAGAGCTGGCCCAAACATGTGGAAGAATTGCTGAGAGGCCCTGAGGACCCAGGTGGAATGGAAAAAACTTAAGATGTGAGGACACTCCAAGGGCTAAATTCCTCTGGAAAAGTTAAAAACTGCTTGCTTTTATGGAGGATGGAGTTTCAATTTCTCAACTTGTTTTCTTGAAGAAAAATTTCCTTTCTTAATTTTGTTATAGACTGTACTTTCTCAGAGAAAAAAAAATATTTGTTCTTAGGAAAAGAGTTTTCATGTTCTTATTTAAGCACTCTCATCCTAGAGATGAAGAAAAGAGACATGAGAAGTACTGAGGGCAGTGCTTTGAGATATTATTTAATGTATTTTTTCCTTTTTATAATATCTTTTTAATCTGAAACCTCTTGCCCTTAAAACTGGACAGAATATTCACAACTTGTAACCCAAAGAAAGGAGACAAAGGGACATAGAGAAGCAAAAGTATTAGTTGAGTTTATAAATGGATTTTGAAATAGCTTATTGTGAACAGTAGTTTTGAAAGCCTGATTTTCAACTGCAAGATCCAATCCCTTAAATTTTTGGAATTGAAAACTTTTTTTTTTTTTTCACATACCAGGAATTTAGAGCATAGATCTGATGGCCTATGATAAATGCTGTATACTACTTTTTCTTTTTTAAATGAAGAATAGATTGAATGTAAGATGTTGTTGTTAAGAGCTGTTTTCTCACCATACAGAAAGGAGATAAAAACTCTGTATGTCAGCAATAAGCTTAGAGGAGATTCCTAAGAGATATGACCAGGGGAATGATGTTGACTGTGTCCCTGAAAAGAAGTCTAGGGCCCCTGCTCCTGGGTTGTTGCTGGGCAGGAGGTGGGAGGTGTGGTAGGATGACATATGTTGAGGAAATCTAAAAATAGATGTCCAGATTTCAGAAAGTAGTCCTGGAGACTTCAAGTTCAGGAGACAGGAAGCCTGAGTAAAAGGGAAGCAATGGAAAAGGGAATGTGTCTAGGTGAATGGGCCTGGGAATAGCGTCCCTGGGATGGGAGAGGAAAGGGCCTCCAGAATGGTTGAGGATACTGAGTATATAATTAAGATGCCCGGAAGTCATGGCAGAGACCACAGATGTCAGTGATGCTTACCCAGGCATGAAACCCAGAGAAGCAAACTACTCTCCCTTACAATCAGTCAGAGGGCAGAGGATAGTGCGTGAATCAGTCGCCCTTCCCTGTGCCAGGAAAACTCGTAAACCATCTAGGAATGTAAGTCACCTCTAGGGACAAGGCGAGAAGGAGAAAGAGAGGGGGAAGAAGCCTGGATGTGATGGAATATTCAGTCCGAAGACGCCGAGTTCTAATGTGGAAGTGACTAAGTTGCCTTGAATTGGCAAGTTCATTTTTTTTTTTTTTTTTCATAACTGCATAGTATGGGGAGCTCTTGAGTCAAGCTGAATTCATTTACAGGCAAAAAAAAAAAAAAAAGAAAGAAAGAAAATGTACATTTCTGCACGATGATGTTGGTGACTAAGTTTTAAACCTAATACAGTGATTTTCTACCTCAGCCAATCAGAGAATCAGCGGGCCAGACAAGATCTGCCGTCGGGCCCCGCGTATTAGAGTTCCTATATGTAATGACGTTCCAGATGGAATGACTGACTCAGCCTTTGGAAAATCTCTCTCTCAGGTGGTAGAAAGCAGAGAAGCGAATGAGAAGTGAGCACAATAGCAATTTGTCGGGGGACCCTGTGGAAGACATGGGGCTGTGGGTTCTGAGAACACCCATAGCTGGTACCCAATTTGAGTTTCTTTATTGTAATTCCCTCCTCAAACCTTCATTAAATTCTTGTTGCATATGAGGCCCAAATGCAGTGCAGTAATGAAAGAAGAGACCTGTGGTTATGTACAGATCAAAATGATAAAGGAAAAAGCAGTGCCATTCTTCCCCCTCCACTTGAGATCAGCTTTGGTTTAATGGAGGACAGTGGTCCTAACACTAACAAACAGCAAAATAAATGGGGTGGAAAGCAAATGGAATTCTGGCACTAAATGACACAGGAGATGTATGCTGAGGCATGGACGACTCCCTTCCTCTCTTCCCTAAACACTCCTTTCCAAGTCACATGCACTAGGGGAGCAGGAACCTTGAAAACGCAGAGGACTGAGGACCTGTGACAGGATTTGGGGCTGTTAAGTCAACACAATTGGATTTAAAAGATATGGTAAAGAATGACATGCTTATTTATTTCTTTTTTTTAACTTAACAAATTCATTAAGAGATTTTTTAACACACAAAAATGTATTTCTTTATGGTAATGTCATTTATTTTAATTAAACACAATGTCCATCTATCAATGAACACGTAAAGAACATATCTTACCCTTTCAAAATACCTACAACACATATTTTTTTACATCTTTGTATTTATCGAGTATAAACTTTCTTATGTTTTGCTAGTTTTATCTACCACTACATAACTAACAACTCTCAATATTCCTGCAGTCATCTTTTATTTCAGAAGGGTACGTGCTGTTCTGTTATGTTTATGTACCATAATTTATTAAACCACTACCTAATGGCAGACATTGTTTGTTTTTGACAGGGGGGAAAGGGGAGATGCTGCAGTGTAGGGATAGTGTATATAACCTTTTGTTTCTATTTAATGATTTCCCTTATGTTTATTTTACTTTGAACTTGAACTTACTCTGAAGTTGCAGGTGGTTGGCTTGCTTCCATTCCCCACATTCAGCTGACTATTAGAACAGCTGATATTTTAAATGAAAACAAAATATTGAGTCTCAATTTGGACAACAAAATTCTCTATACTCAACAATTTAAAAAATAAAAGAGAACAGAATTTAAGAATAGGACTGCAGCAATGCAAGTTTTGATGTTATTTTAAATGAACTTTCTATTTTAAAATACTTTTAGATTTGCAGAAAACATGTCAAAATAGTACAGAGAGCTCTCATTTACTCCACATCTTCTTTCCTCTATTGTTAACATCTGATGTTAGTATGGCAATCACAAGTAATGAACCAATAATGATGGTGGCACAATGGTTTAAGCACTCAGCTGCTAACAGAAAGGTTGGTTGTTCAAACCCACCAATGGCTTATTGGGAGAAAAGACCCGGCAATCTGCTCCCTTAAAGATTACAGCGTAGAAAAACCAATGAGGGGAGTTCTACTCTGTCACATAGGGTTGCTATGAGTCTGAATCGATACGACAATGACAACAACATACTTTATTCAGATTTCCTACATTTCAAAGTATTTGTTTTAACCATATTACAGCTTGCTTTATACAATAGGTATTTTAAGTGCGTGAAAAATTGATTTTTAAAAATCAATTCAGGCTGGTGCAAATGGACTCTCTGAATTACTCTGGAAGACGTAGAGGGAAAATCCATTCTAACCCATGGCACGGATATGTCTTGTGGATAAAAAAGAAAAGAGAAAACGCCATAACTTTCTCCAATTCCCTACTCCCTTCCTCTTCTACTGGTCCCAGGGCAGGACATTCCAACAGATGGGCATTCTCTGCAGGAATGCAGTGAAAGGCAATTGTTATAATAATAACGACCCTTTCTCAATGCTGCTGTGTTGTTGTTAGTCACCAATTTGACTCTGACTCATAGCTCAAGGCGAGCCCATGTACAACAGAATGAAATATGGCCCGGTTTTATGCCATCATCAAGGTCATTGGTGTGTTCGAGTCCACTGTTGTGGTCACTGTGTATTTTGAAAGCCTTCCAAACTAGGAAGCTAGTCTTCGAGCACTGTATTGGACAATATTCTGTTGTGATCCATGAGGTTTTCATTCGCTTATTTTCAGAAGTTGATTACCAGGCCCTTCTTCCCAATCTAAGTCTGGAAGCTCCACTCAAACTTATCCACCATGGGCATCCCTGCTGGTATTTGAAATACCAGTGACATGGCTTCCAGCATTATAGCAACACTCAATCCACCACAGTACAGCAAATGCTCCTTGGTCCCTTAAATTTCCACTGCATGCCCAAGAGTTTGAGTTAGATCTTAACATATCACTGGTAGAAACAAGCTATGCACACATGAGTGCCGTATGCCAACTGTGGCCAGATCTTCTCAAGTATTATAGCGTATCTCAAGTATTATTGTATTTTTACACAAATAACGTGCACCTTCTACATTTATTTGTCAACGGTGCCCTCCCCCCATGAGGTATTTTCACAAGCATCACAAAGCCATTTTTCTTTTACATGTTGCTAAAAAAAACTAGCATAGCAAGCATATGACAATGCCTTATAGGGGAAGGGCACCGTTGGCAAACAAACATAGAAGACACACGTCATTTGTGTAAAAACAAAGTATATAGTTTATCCTTATAGTTACCTCGCTAGGTTATTCAGGATAGACTTCCTGTAGAAATACAATTACATTATTGTGCAGTTTTGAGTTTTGAATAGGAATGGGAAAACTGACAAAATATATACAAGAGAAAATGATTATACAAAGAACAGTGTGAAAGAAGTCATAATAGAAATAAAAAAGGGGGAAAAAGAACTAAACATTTTGATTAACTTAAATATGCCACGTGAGAGTGGAAGAGGATTGAGTGCTTATTGTCTGGGTAGGTTTTTTGAATGTTGTAGAAAAGGCAATAAGGAATCAATTAAATTCAGTGAGAGGAGATAGAGTAGCCATTGTTGAATGTTTTTATTATTTGGCTACAACTTTTGCACTGATTAGGATGTAGAGAAAAACCAAAAGTAGGAAGCAGAAGATCCAAAGACTGAATAAATGATTTGCCATAGAAACAACGTGGAAAGAAGCCTTTGAGGGGGTATCCAGGGAGAGAAGGCATCATTCTCATTAGAAAACCATTTGGAATACGTAAAGAATAACATAATTAGTTTCTCTTCCTGACTTCTAAGATTTTTTTATATTTTTATTTTTTCCTTTTTGTTGTAAGTTAGAATTACATACTAATTCTTTCCAAATAAGTATGAGAGCTAAGAAATTTTAAATGTAAATATCAATAGCAGGGATAATAAAAAAATCGTGGTCTTTAAATGCATTCAGTGTATTAGGGTACAAGAGGGCAGATAATTCCTTCTATTTTGCTGAAGATAATAAAGAAGTAAGTTTACATTCTCACAAAACACAAAACAGGTAATCAATGATCTGAGAGGAGTTTCAGAAATCTTTGTGTGTCAGGGGGAGGCCAAGCAGAGATTTAAAAATTTCCCCGAAATATAGGAATATGAATTGAATGGCCAATTCTAATGTGGAAGTAAATTAATTTTTTAAAAATGTAGGAAACCTATTCCATTAATAATTACTACTCAAATACAAATTCTACTGGGTAACTTTGACTCCGGAAAATAAATTAAGCTCAAAATGGCTTAAAATGGCAAAAGTTAAAACTGTACAATATTAAAGATTGTAAAGCAAGAATGGATGTAGCAATGACTAAAAAGATTGAGTAAATACTTAACTTAGAAAAAACCTATGTGACTTAATACCAAATTTCTAACTCATGGTGACCCCCTGTGTGTCAGAATAGAACTGTGCTCCATAGCTTTTTTAATGGCTGCTCCCCAGGCCTTTCTTCCTAGGTGTCTCTGGGTGGACTCGAACCACTAACATTTGGGTTAGCAGCGAGTGCATTAACCATTTGCATTGCTGGATAATAGAAGTCTTAAATTAAGCTGCTTTATCTGAGCTGTGTAAATTTTTAATAACTATTGACAAAACTGGGTCACGGACCACAAAGTACTCCATGATTTTTTGTTTGTTTCTTTTATTGTACTTTAGATGAAGGTTTACAGAACAAGCTCGGTTCTCATTAAACAGTACACATATTGCTTTATGACACTGGTTAACAACCCCACGACATACCAACAATCTCCATTCTTGACCTTGGATTTCCTTTTACAGCTTTCCTGTCCCTTCTTGTCCTTGCCCTGGGCTGGCATGTCCTTTTAGTCTTGTTTTGTTGTATGGGCCTGTGTAATCTTTGGATGAAGGGTGAATCTCAGGAGTAACTTCATTACTGAGCTGAAATGATGTCTGAGGGCCATACTCTCATGTTTCTCCAGTTCTGTCAGGCCAGTAAGTCTGGTCTTTTTTTGTGAGTTAGAATTTTGTTCCACATTTTTCTCCAGCTCAGTCTGTGACCCTCTATTGTGATCCCTGTCAGAGCCGTCAGTGGTGGTAGCCAGGCTGGTTGTACTGGACCCAGTCTGGTGGAGGCCATGGTACTTGTGTTCCATTAGTCCTTTGAACTAATCTTTCCCTTGTGTCTTTAGTTTTCTTCCTTCTCCCTTGCACCCGAAGGGGTGAGACCAGTGAAGTATCTTAGATTGCCACTCACAGGCTTTTAAAACACCAATCACTACTCACCAAAGGAGGATGTAGAACATTTTCTTTATAAAATATGCTATGCCAATTGAGCTGGATGTTCCCCGAGTCCATGGTCCCCACAGTCCTCAGCCCAGTAATTTGGTTCCTCAGGGAGTTTGGATGTGTCTATGGAACACACAGAAATCAAATTGACTACATCTGTAGAAAGAGACGATGGAAAAGCTCAAGATCATCAGTCAGAACAAGGCCAGGGGCCGACCGTGGAACATACTATACCATCAATTGCTCATATGCAAGTTCAAGCTGAAACTGAAGAAAATCAGAGCAAGTCCATGAGAGCCAAAATATGACCTTGAGTATATCCCACCTGAATTTAGAGACCATCTGAAGAACAGATTTGACACATTGAACACTAGTGACCACAGACCAGACGAGTTGTGGAATGACATCAAGGACATCATACATGAAGAAAGCAAGAAGCCATTGAAAAGACAGGAAAGAAAGAAAAGACCAAGATGGATGTCAGAGAAGACTCTGGAACTTGCTCTTGAGCGTTGAGCAGCTAAAGCAAAAGGAAGAATTGATGAAGTAAAAGAACTGAACAGAAGATTTCAAAGGGCCTCTCGAGAAGGCAAAGTAAAGTATTGTAATGACATGTGCAAAGACCTGGAGATGGAAAACCAAAAGGGAAGAACATGCTCGGCATTTCTCAAACTGAAAGAACTGAAGAAAAAATTCAAGCCTCGAGTTGCAATAGTGAAGGATTCCATGGGGAAAATATTAAATGATGTAGGAAGCATCAAAAGAAGACGGAAGGAATGCACAGAGTCATTATACCAAAAAGAATTAGTCGATATTCAACCATTTCAAGAGGTGGCATATGATCAGTAACCCATGGTACTGAAGGAGTCCAAGCTTCTCCGAAGGCATTGGCAAAAAACAAGGCTGCAGGGACTGATGGAATATCAATTCAGATGTTTCAACAAACAGATGCAGCACTGGAGGTGCTCACTGGTCTATGCCAAGAAATATGGACGACAGCTTCCTGGCCAGCTGACTGGAAGAGATCCATATTTATGCCTATTCCCAAGAAAGGTGATCCAGCCGAATGTAGAAATTATAGAACAATATCATTAATATCACACGCAAGCAAAATTTTGCTGAAGATCACTCAAAAATGGCTGTAGCAGTATACCGACAGGGAACTGCCAGAAATTCAGGCTGGTTTCAGAAGAGGACATGGAACCAGGGATATCATTGCTGATGTCAGATGGATCCTGGCTGAAAGGGAATACCAGAAAGATGTTTACCTGTGTTTTACTGACTATGCAAAGGCATTCGACTGTGTGGATCATAACAAACTATGGCTAACATTGTGAAGAATGGGAATTCCAGAACACTTAGTTGTACTCATGAGGAACCTTTACATAGATCAAGAGGCAGTTGTTCGGACAGAACAAGGAGATACTTATTGGTTTAAAGTCAGGAAAGGTGTGCGTCTGGGTTGTATTCTTTCACCATACCTATTTAATCTGTATGTTGAGCAAATAATACGAGAAGCTGGACTATATAAAGAAGAACGGGGCATCAGGATTGGAGGAAGACTCGTTAACAACCTGCGTTATGCAGATGACACAACCTTGCTTGCTGAAAGTGAAGGGGACTTGAAGCACTTACTACTGAAGGTCAAAGATCACAGCCTTCAGTATAGATTGCACCTCAACATAAAGGAAACAAAAGTCCTCATAACTGAACCAATGAGCATGATCATGATAAACGGAGAAAAGATTGGAGTTATCAAGGATTTCATTTTACTTGGATTCACAGTCAACAGCCATGGAAGCAGCAGTCAAGAAATCAAAAGACGCATTGCATTGGGTAAATCTGCTGCAAAGGCCCTCTTCAAAGTGTTGAAGAGCAAAGATGTCACCCTGAAGACTAAGGTGCGCCTGGCCCAAGCCATGGCATTTTGCTTGCCTTATTATTCAGGCTAAGACTATCAGAACAATGTTAAATAGGAGTGGTGATAAAGGGCATTCTTATCTTGTTCCTGTTCTCAAGGGGAATGCTTTCAGCCTCTCTCCATTACGAATGATGTTGGCTGTTGCTTTTGCATAAAAAAAAAAAACCCAAAAGCAAACCCGCTGCCATCAAGTCTATTCCGACTCATAGCAACCCTATAGGACAGAGTAGAACTGCCTGATAGAGTTTCCATGGAGCGCCTGGCGGATTCGAACTGCCGACTTCTTGGTTAGTAGCTGTAGCACTTAACCACTAAGCCACTTTTGCGTAGACACCCTTTATTATGTTGGGGAATTTCCCTTTTATACCTACTTTACGGAGAGGTTTATTAAGAATGGGTGTTGGACTTTGTCAAATGCCTTTTTTACATTGATTGAGATGATGGCGTGATTTTTTTCTTTTATTTATGTGGTAGATTACTTTGATTGATTTTCTGATGTTGAACCCTCCTTGCATACTTGGTATGAATCCTACTTGGTCCTGGAGTGTTATTTTTTTGGTATGATGCTGAATTCTGTTGAGAATTTTTGCATCTATATTCATGAGAGATATTGGTCTGTAATTTCCTTTTTTTGTGGTATCTTTTTTCTTTTTTTTTTTTGCCTGGTTTTGGTATCAGGATTATGTTGGCTTCATTGAATGAATTCAGAAGTACGCCTTTCTTTTCTATGTTCTGGAATAGCTCGGATAGTGCTGGTGTAAGCTCTTCTATGAATGTTTGGTAGAATTCTCCACTGAAGCCATCTAGGCCAGGGCTTTTTTTTGTTGGAAGTTTGTTTTTTGTTTTTTACATTTTCAATCTCTTCTCTTGTTATGGGTCAATGAAGAATCCAGAAAACATTTCATAACATGGAGGAATCTGGAAGGCATTATGCTGAGTGAAATTGTCAGTTGCAAAAGGACAAATATTGTATAAGACCACTATTATAAGAAGTGGAGAAATAGTTTAAACAGAGAAGAAAATATTCTTTGATCATTATGAAAGGGGGTGGGAGGGCGGGAGGGAGAGGGGGATTCACCAATTAGATAGTAGACAAGAACTCATTTAGGTGAAGGGAAGGACAACGCACAATACAGGAGAGGTCAGCACAACTGGACTAAACCAAAAGCAAAGAACTTTCGTGAATAAACTGAATGCTTTGAAGGCCAGCGTAGCAGGGGCAGTGGTTTGGGGACCATGGTTTCAGGGGACATCTAAGTCAATTGGCATAATAAAAACTATTAAGAAAACATTCTGCATCCCATTTTGGAGAGTGGTGTCTGGGGTCTTAAACGCTAGCAAGGAGCCATCTAAGATGCAAGAACTGGTCTCAACCCACATGGAGCAAAGGAGAATGAAGAACCCCAAAGACACAAGGTAAGTATGAGCCCAAGAGACTGAATGGGCCACATAAATCAAAGACTACATCAGCATAAGACCAGAAAAATTAGATGGCTATGCCATGACAGGGAGCACAACAGAGAACCCCTGAGGCAGCAGGAGAGCAGTGGGATGCAGACCCCAAATTCTAGTAAAAAGACCAGACTTAATGGTCTCACTGAGACTAGGGGGACCCCCAAGGCCGTGATCCCCAGACCCTCTGTCACCCCAAGACAGGAACCATTCCTGAAGCCAACTCTTCAGACAGGGATTGGACTGGACTATAAGACAGAAAATAATGCTGGTGAGGAGTGGGTTTCTTGCATTAAGTAGACACACGAGACTTTGTGGGCAGCTCCTGTCTGGAGGGGAGATGTGAAAGCTGAGGAGGACAGAAGCGTGCTGAATAGACTTGGAAAAACAGTGTGGAGAGAAGGAGTGTGCTGTCTCATTAGAGGGAGAGCAAATAGGAGTACATAGCAAGGTGCATATAAGGTTTTGTATGAGAGACCAACTTGATTTGTAAACTTCCACTTAAAGCACAATTAAAAAAAAAAAAACCTATTATCACTTTAGCCATGTATTTGAGAGGGCTCAATTTATCACATCACATATTATATAAAAAATAAACTAGCCAAAAGTAAGGTTCATTTTCAAATGCAAGGGACAAGGTGAAGGATTCTCCTTCTTGGTCCTAGTCCTGTGCTGTAATTGCTATTCCTTTCCTAGTGATACTAGTTTCATTTTCAGGGTTTAGCCTTCATGGATATGCACAAGGTCACATACCAGTCCATCTGCAACATTTCTTGCATGGGAAAATATTACACCACCAGCTGAGTCATCTACACAAGAAACATTTTAACAGGTGTTAAGGAAAAACGAGACCCTAAATTTATAGGTCAGAGTTCTAAGTGCTAGTTTAACGAGAAGTCGATGTGTGTACATGCCAGCCTTTTTTATTATTATTTTAAATATTTTCTCAGCTGATACTGAGGAGATACCTCAGCAACACCTCTTAGCAAAGAGTTGAGGATGTTTTGGAAAACTTTGCAATGAGCGGAGTTGTTAGAAATGAAGGTTAGCAGTTCAAGTCCACCAGGCGCTCATTGGAAACTCTATGGGGCAGTTCTACTCTGTCCTATAGGGTCGCTATGAGTTGGAATCGACTCGACGGCAATGGGCTTTTTTTCTTTTTTAGAGGAGTAAAACCAGTGAAGCATACATAGATACATAAAGAGAGAATTTTACTTTAAGGAAATGACTCATGCAATTATGAAGAAGTGGCTGACACAATTGTGGGGGCTGGCAAGCCCCAAATCCATGGGCCAGGCTACAGGCTGAAGACCTCTGCTGACTCAGGTGGTTGCAGAGTCTGAGGAACCCAAAATCTGCAGGTCAGGCAGCAGGTCAGAGACTTCCGTAGGCTCAAGGCCCAAGAGGTGCCTAACATTAACCATTACTCAGGGCCAGCCAATCTGGTACCCATACACCATTATAAATATTGTACACGGTCCCCAAACCCAGGAGTGTGTGTTGGGGGTGGGGAGGACTTAGGCACTATATCTATCTTCCTCTCTGCTCTTCTTGCAGAGCGTTTTCACCTTTAGGTGATGTACATCAGAGGCAGGGGTGGGTTATCCAATAAGCAAGGTGAGCTACAGATTTCAGTACAGATTGGTGATTGTTTATCAAACAATTTCACTACAGATTAGTAAGTAAGCAAAGTAAGCCCAGGCTTACCTTGCTTATTGGGTCATTTGCCCTTGTCAGAGATTATAAATTGAAAAAGAGGCTTTGATTCTGCAGGAAGGTGCTGTGGGTTTGGAGGAGAGACAGATGCCAGCAATGCCTAGAAGCAGAATATTTGATGTGGTGAAAAATTGTGGACTTGTTCACTACAGGTGATCTAGTAATCAGGGAAAGCATTGTGCTTACCTTGTCTGTTGGATAATTCATCCCTGATCACAGGTATAAAAATATCGTTGCATCATATCGAATGCAAAATAAAGAGTTCAACTACAGTTATTATGTTAAGATGGGAAGTAGGATTTTTTTTATGACACTATCGGATGCACTTTACTTAAAAGATATTGTGGATGCTTTATTTTTCACAACAGAAACTTATGAATTTTAGTTAACACCAGTATGTCTGGGAAAATCCTTTCTTGCTCTGATGGTTTAAGATTTGGTCCTATGATAAGCCAACTTGTGCTAGATCTGTAAAGACAATGAAAACAGGAGCTTATTCGCCACATTTTCCACAGTGTCTGAAGAGTCTGGCATGCAACAGTCACAAAAATAAATTAAAAAAAAAAATGATTACATGAGGGTACATCAGAGTTCTAGATCATCCCTGGCCTGAAGGATCTTGTAATGATGTAATGATAACGATGATGATGATAAATTCTAGCTATGATTTATTGAATTCCTCTTTTGTTGTAGGATATGTACTATAAATTTACGTACATTATTTCGTATTTCATTGAATCCTAGGAAGTATGTATTATTATCACCATTTTACCAAAGGAAACACTGAGTTACAGAGTTGGGACTAAACCCCACCCACATCAGTCTCACATCAAAGCCCAATCTTTTTACTGCATTTCTTTGGACAAATACATTCTATCCACACATTTTGAACATAATATCAACTTAAGGACAATGGTTTGAAAGTAATATATCCTCTTGGCTCCTAAGGAGCCAGTAAAATGTATAGAAAAATACTGGAGATGTTGCAGGGCCAATTTACCAGATAATGGCTACAGGAAGTCAGCGCTACAATTTCAAAGAGGAAGAATTTACTATGTCCTGAAGAGCTCAGAAAATACTTCATGGGGAAAGAAAGGTCAGACCGGACTTAGAAAAAATTTCAATAGGGAGAAATGAGGGCCAGGGTTCCAGAGAATGGACACATGTGAACCAGGCTGAGAAGCAGGAATGCACTTCATGCGTGTTGCAGGCAATGAGGAGACTAAGGTAGCTGGAACAGGCTCAGGGGACCGTGTCCATTTAGAGAACAGTTGGTACATACAGTGTTGGACACTGGTGGTAGGTAACTCTAATGCCTACCTAAGAAGTTTGGATATTATCCCATGACAACCAAAATTATTTTGAGATAGTATCCTACTGAGAAACAATTCTTACTTTTTCACTTAAAAGTATTCTATCTCTGTTAATATTTTGATTATCATCCTTGCATCTTATGTGCATGAATATATCCTAGAAATGGAAATCATTTTCTATAAACAGTTTTCAATGGAATGCCTCAGTTAAAATCGAGTCCACAAACCTGGCTACAGAAGCGTCTTTTGTTGTCACACCAAAATGTGGGGGCTGGACACTGGAGCTGGGAGTCCTTGGGTTCACAAGAAAACTCAACATGTGACTCCATGAATTCACTGTCATCTTGGTTTTGGTGAACCTGTTCTCAGAACCCTGGGCCCCTCAGGCCTGGCTCATGGACAGTTGTAGGGTAAGAGGTGGGGCCAGTCAGGAAGGCTCAGAGCCTGCTGTGCTTCTTCCACTACTTCAGCAGCTCCTCTAAATGTTTACTAAACTGGAGTTATGCCTACACTTTCTTTTTTTAATTATGCTTTAAGTGAAAGTTTACAAATCAAGTCAGTCTGTCATACAAAAAGTTATACACATCTTGCTATGTACTCCTAGCTGCTCTCCCCCTAATGAGATGGCACATTCCTCCTCTCCACCCTGTATTCCCCATGTCCGTTCAACCAGCTAATGTCTCCCTCTTCCTTTTCATCTCACCTCCAGACAGGAGTTGCCCACATAGTCTCTTGTGTCTACTTGAGCCAAGAAGCTCACTCCTCACCAGTATCATTATCTATCTTATAGTTCAGTCCAATCCTTGTCTGAAGAGTTGGCTTTGGGAATGGTTCCAGTCTTGGGCTAACAATGGGTCCAGGCACCATGACCTCCAGGTTCCTCTTGTCTCAGTCAGACTATTAAGCCTGGTCTTTTTACAAGAATTTGAGATCTGCTTCCACTGTTCTCCTGTTCCTTCAGGGATTCTCTGTTGCGTTCCCCATCAGGGCAGTGATCGGTATTAGCTGGGCACCAACTAGTTCTTCCGGTCTCAGTCTGACGTAGTCTCTGGTTTATGTGGCCCTTTCCGTCTCTTGACCTCATCTTTACTATACGTCTTTGGTGTTCCCATGCTCCTTTGCTCCAGGTGGGTTGACACCAATTGATTATGCCTACACTTTTATTTGAAAAATAATTTCTGCTAGTAAAATGCATTTGCAATACTTCTGCTCCTTGACAAGCATAGACCCAGGTCATTCATTGTAGCATCTGTGGTGGGAGCATCATGTTTCGGATCACAAATAGAAAATACAGATTTTTTTTTTAATCTTTATTGGTGCATACACTGTATAGAGATTTTTTAAATGCTGTATTTATGCTACATGCTTTCAGTTTGTCATTTGATTTATAACTTCCTTATGATTTTTGCTATCTTGAAGTTTTTTAAATGTTATACAGTCAAATCCAATTCTTCCTTTGTGATTTTTTTTCCATAATTCTTATTTGGAGGAATCTCTCTCATCATCCAGGAGAAAAGCTGCCTGTATTTTTCCTAAGTTTTATATGGTTTCTTTATTTCAAATTTTAACTTTTTAATCCATCTGGAAAATTTTTAGTACATGAAGTAAGGATTTATTAGTTATTTAACAAACAACCATTTTATCAATTCCATTTTTGAACAAAGTTATTCCATTCCTATTAATGTAATTTTTGCACAAGAGAGTTGTTTATGAAGTATCTATTATGTTTCATTAACCTCTTTGTCATTGTTTAGTTTGTTCATGGGGGATATTTGCAGGATCCCACACTGTGCCTGACTCATAGGAAATATCTAGCTGTTCTAGTTTTTTTTTTTTTTTCCCCAGATGAATTTAAGAATAATTTTAGGCTCCTAAATCCCTATCTTTACCCCCACCCAACATCTGCCAAATTGTGTCTTAGAACGATAGTGAGTAGTTTTGGTAATTTCACATAGGATTGATGATTCCTTTCATTGAGGAAAGCCTACAGCAGTGTTCCTCACATTGTTTTCTTTGGGTCACCTTATCAGAATTGCTAAATCAGCACCTCTGTGAGTGGCACAGTGAGAACCCTGGTGGTGCAGTGGTTAAGCACTGGGCTGCTAATTGAAAGGCAGGCTGTTCAAACCTACGAGTTGTGCTGCAGAGAAAGACATGGCAGTCTGTTTGAGTAAAGATTACAGCCTTGGAAACCCTATAGTGGCCATTCTACTCTGTTCTATAGGGTTGCTATGAGTTGGAATTGACTTGAAGGTAACAGGTTATGGGTTGATGGGACCCAGGAATCTGCATTTCAACGGTGCTTTGCACATTTGAGTCACTGGTTACATTAAGGTACACATTAAGACGATAGCACAGTAGTCCAGGCATGAAGTGTCAGGGTCTAAATAAAGGTAGTGGTAGTAATATAAAGAAAACAGGTGTAATCTATTTCAAGGTAAGAGTTGATAGCATTTATTATTGAACCTCTGATTCTATTGATTTAGTTTAGGGCATTAGTAAACAGATATACCACTACTACCCCTTCAAGGGAAAAAGGATTAATCCATTTGTAGACATGTCAAATTTGACATGATGTCAAAATTTCCTGTTGAAAATGTCTAAAATGTAGATAAATGCTTGTAATTTGGCTCAGGTGACAGCACTCTCTGGGCAAGGATGCACAGGTGTGAAAGCATGGGCTTTGGCTGTGGTAACACATCCAGTTTTGCCACTTATTACTTACATAACCTTGGGCAGATTGCTTAACTTCTCCAAGCCTGGATTTTGTGACATACCACATGTTCATGAATGGGAGATAGATTCAGTGATTGTCTACAGAGAGGAGATGATTGTGAAGCTGTCAAACTGGATTGCTTTTCCAATGGGAAGGCTGTAAAAATGGGAAGCAGAGGACATAGGGTTGAATCCTGGGAAGCTACCACATTTAAAGGGTAGTAGGAAGAAAAACAACCAGCAGAGGGTTTGGGAAACTGCAGTTAGGATGAAAAAAAAAAAAAAAAATAGTCTCTACTCCTTAGTCTCCTCCTCACTGTCATCATATCTTTCCACCCCCTTGATCAGATTTCCTTGGCAAGGATTTCCATTTGGTTTTTGTTAGCAGCAGGATTCTTACTTTAAATGACATCTATGGACAAGGTCTAAGAGTTGCTTGTGGATACTAAGTGAAAGATTGGCTGTTCAAATCCACCCAGAGGGGCCTCTGAAGAAAAACCTGGTGACCTACTTCTGAAAGGCCACAGCCGTTGCAAACACTATGGAGCACTTCCGCTCTGTACACATGGGGGCGCCATTAGTTGGAATTGACTAGGCAACTGGTTTTGTTTTGTTTTTTGGACAATATCTGGTATGTAAAACAGGCAAGTGGAGCTGCTCTGGCTGATGCGTGTGTCTTCTCTCTTGGCCTCTTCTGGTCGAGCCCCCAGACACCTCCCTGGAAGCTTAAGGCTCAGACTCCAGGGTGTAGAATACTTGTAGGCTGGAGGACCACACTTCAGTGAACCCTAAAACTACAGGGGAAACCTGGTCTGTGGCATCTCAAAGCATGGGCTAAATACTGCCTGGGGCCTTGAAAAAGACAGGTTTTGGAGTCGTAGCTGTGTGCATTGCAGTGTTGCTGTCCTCTACTTGTACGTCACTGTAATCTCCCAGTAGCCCCAATATTAGTTTTACTTAGTGCATTTGTATCTTTCTTATTTTAAATCATTGTGGATATTTGTGCTATTTAATTAAAAATATTTATTATTCTTCTGCATCCCACTTTGGGGAGTGGTGTCTGCTGTCTTAAACGCTAACAAGCGGCCATCTAAGATGCATCAATGGGTCTCAACCCACCTGGAACAAGGATGAATGAAGAACACCAAAGGCACAAAATAATTATGAGCCTAAGAGACAAAAAGGACCACGTAAACCGGAAACTGCATCAGCCTGAGACCAGAAGAGCTAGATGGTACCTGGCCACAACCGATGACTACCCTGACAGGGAACTCAACAGAGAAACCCTGAGGGAGCAGGAGAGCAGTGGGATGCAGACCCCAAATTCTCATAAAAAGATCAGACTTAAGGGTCAGGCCGGGACCAGAAAAACCCCGGAGGCCATGTTCCCCAGACCTTCTGTTACCCCAGGGCAGGAACCATTCCCAAAGCCAACTTTTCAGACAGGGATTGGACTGGAATAGGGGATGGAAAACGAGACTGGTGAAGAACAAGCTTCTTGGATCAAGTCGACACATGAGACTGTGCTGGCTGGCATCTCCTGTCAGGAGGGGAGATGACAGTGCAGAGGTGTCCAGAAGCTACCCAAATGTTTACAAGGAGAGAGAGGAGAGGGAAGTACTGTGCTGTCTCATCGAAGGGAGAGCAATTGGGACTGTATAGCAAGGTGTATGTAAATATTTGTATGAGAGACTGACCTGATCTGTAAACTTTCACTTAAAGCACAATAAAAAAATAAACAAAATATTTATTATTCTTAATTCATCAGATAGACGATAATAAAGAGAGAGAAGTACAAGGAGAGCAAGTGACTATAGACAGGATACAGGAAGTTCCTGGGAGCTTATCTTTTACGACCCATTATATCTTTTTCCCCTTTATCTGTTGCCTTGCAAATAAATTCAGGATCTGTCTAATGTATATTTTAAACATCTGTCAACATAATATCGATACCCATTTTAAGCATTAAACTTGATTGTTACTTTGCCTCTCTTAAAATCTATTCAATAAACAATTTTCCCTCTGTTGAGAAAGATAACGCAGCCAACTAATTTCTGTTTTAGGAGTGATTCTAGCTGTTATTTTCTGGTCTTTGGGGAAGAGAAATTAGGCCACAAATTACTTTAAATGAGGGACACAAAATTATGCAAGGTAACAGCAACTTCCTGTAATTTCCTGAGATTTAGGGAGCACATCGTAAAGTTGATAATAGAAGTTCAAAGCTTTTTCTGGAAAAGTGAAAGCACTTACAACTTGTAACACTTGGGAAGTATTTTGCCTAAGCACCAAGTTGTAGTTCTCAAATTTTTGTTTGGTTACCAACCACTCAAGTTACTAGTTAAAACATAGCTTCACAGGTTCCAACCCCTGATATTTTGATTTCAGGTTTGGAGTACGGACCAGGGCTCTGCCTTTTAAAGAACAACTCTAGGTGTTTCTGATGCAGGTGATCCATAGGTCACAATTTAAGAAGTGATGGAGTACAGAGTAAATTCATATCCAGGAAATCTTTTGAGGGAAGCACTCGTTAGGCTTCACTGGAGTGGATAAACCATGAAAGAATTTCTTCTTCACCCAGCACCCTTTTATTTACATAGGTGAAGGGCTGAGAATGCCAGGTGGTGAAGAGGTGTAGGTAATCCCATTTAAACCTGGGGATGAGGAAGCAAATGGTCAGCAATGCCTTGATCCCACCATAATTATTCAGACTATACTGCTGCTTTTGTTTAGTCATTCCATAAGCTCCTCTAGTGGTTTCCTAAGTAACTTTGAAGGACACAATCATGTTTCATTTAGTTAGTTATTTATTTTCAAATGAATAACAAGCTCTGGAATCCACCTGTTCAGAAATTATCTTGATAACCACATTTCATATTTTAATCATAGAAATTTCTTTTCACTATCCATTCTTCTCTCAGTATGTTATCACATTAGAATTTCCGACCTAAAGACACCGAAGAAAACATAATCAAGGCATTTGAATTTGAAGCAGTTTCCTGAATTATAAACAAGTTGTCCTTGCATTAAGTCTATAGACTTAATTTGTGGAAAAGTTTCTTTTAAGTGAAATGTTATAAAGAGAATATAATTTTCCCAGGAAATTTGGTCTCAAAATTAGCTGGAAGAGAAAGAAGCCTTATCTTTTCTGTTGGTCTTAAAATGTTAGGGGCTTTAAAAGCTAGTTGTTGATACAAGCAGTGAAGTACTGCTTGAAGAGTAGCAGATGGTGTCAGAAGATGAGACTTGAGGTCTGACTTCAGGGCTTCCCACCCATAAGACCTTAGTGATTTAAATAAATTAAGTTCTGCTTTCTGTTTCCTTATCTATAAATACTTTCTTACCTTTATTAATTTACTCATTCAGTACATTTTACTTTATGTCTGTTGTTGTTGGGTGCAATCGAGTTGATTTTAACTCACAGTTACCCCGTGTGACAGAGTAGAACTGCCCTGTAAGGTTTTCTAGGCTGTAATATTTACCGGAGAAGATCACCAGGTCTTTCTCTCCTGGAGTTGCTGGGTGGGTGGGTTCAACTAGCAGCCCAGTGCTTAACCACTGCGCCACCAAAACTCCTTATTTTACAACTACCTTGTGCCATATTTTGTGTTATGCACTTAACAGGGATGGATTACCCAATAAGCAAGGTATGCATAGGCATAATTGTGCTTACTTACTAATTTGTTGTGTACAAATGTGTACAATTTCACCTGTTTTTCACCACATCTTTGAAACCATGTGAAATTGTGCATGACAGATTAGTAAGTGAGCACAATTAAGCCCAGGCATACCTTGCTTACAGTGAGCCAGTACATACCATGCTTTACTGGCTAATCTGCCCTGGGGCTTGGGATACACCAGTCGTGGTCTAGAAGGGTGATGATGGTTGGAAAGATAGAGAAGAATACATGGTGTCACTGTGTTGTTTTAAGTTTCAAACAAAATAATGGACGCAAACTTTTCAAGATATGAAGTGCTTTGCAAATGTAAATTATTAATATTTTATTTCTCATTTCCTGGTTATGTCTGCCCTTGTAACTCAAGTGTCCTAAGGCAATATTTGAAGAGCCCTGCACATGAACATATTCATTAAACGCTGTAATATTAAAAGACCGTAAATACCCTAAGTGTGAATTTATTATTACTATTATATATTCTATGTACATCCATACACAGGAATATATAACACTAATAACAATAAAATTTTGGGTTAATAACAATAAGTATATTGACTGCTTACTAGGTACCAGGAATGACTCTAAGTGCTTTGCTTATACATTAAATTATTTAAAACTTAATTCTCATAACACCCCTGTAAGAAGGTACAATTATCACCTCCCTTTCACAGACAAGGGAACTGGAGAAGAAAGAGGTTAACTATTTTGCCCAAGATTTCAGGGATAATAAGTGATGAATCTGTATTTTGAACACAAGAGTTTTGGTTCCTAGTCTCTGTACTTAACACTGGTGTTTTTCACAGTTAGAATGCATAAAGCATAAAAAAAAAAAAAAACCAAACCCACTGCCGTCGAGTCGATTCCGACTCATAGCGACCGTATAGGACAGAGTAGAACTGCCCCATAGAGTTTCCAAGGAGCGCCTGGAGGGTTCAAACTGCCAACCTCTTGGTTAGCAGCCCTGGCACTTAACCACTACGCTGCCAGGATAAAGCATATGTAGTGAAAAGAAAAGATCTCCGAGACATACTGGGAAGTGCAAAAGCAATACCATTTCCTGAAAAAAAGGAAATCCATTTAGAAAGCATGAATGTATGTGCATAGAACATCTCTAGAAGGATGCACAAGAAAATTTTAATTGTGAGTGCTTTCTGGAAGGGCTCTGGGCAGCTGGAGAATAGGGATAGAGGGCCTTAGTTTTCACTATAAACCTGCTCTGAGCCTTTTGATTTTTGTACCATGTGCATGTATTACCAATTTTATAAGAGTTTTTTTTTTTTTTTTTTTTTTTACTGTAAATCCATTATAATGAATTCTTGTAAGGCAAAAAACATCTCATAATGTACATTTCATCTCCCCGTTAATTTGTTCTGCAATCCAAGGTTCATATTTGGAGTATCCAGAGGCTCTTACTGGAATCCCTGAGTGGCCCAGACAGTTAAG
Source organism: Elephas maximus indicus (assembly GCF_024166365.1). Lineage (NCBI taxonomy): Eukaryota > Metazoa > Chordata > Mammalia > Proboscidea > Elephantidae > Elephas > Elephas maximus. The sequence goes on along the minus strand of NC_064833.1, from coordinate 51,206,352 downwards.
CTGACCAAAAAGTTTGGCAGCTTGAATTCATCCAGAGATGCCTCAGAAGAAAGGTCTGGCAATCTGAGAATTCAGCCATGAAGACTCTATGGTGCACAGTTCTACACTGCAGCACACATGGGGTCATCATGAGTTGGAACTGGTTTGGGTTTAGAGGCCCTCACTGCAGGATAATGACCTTAGGTGGTGTCTCTACATAGTGCTCTGCCTCCTGCATCAGGGTGGGACTCAAAAGCAAGCAACACTCAAAGGAATTGGCCCCAGTCAGACTGCTTGCTGGCAGGATTTCCCCCAGCCACCCAACCCCAGCTAGTCCAGAAGGTCCTTTCCCTGGGGCCTCTTGCATAAGCCTGGAAAAGCAAAAAGGAAAGGCACATAGGAGCTGTCTCATATAACATTCATTTTTAAATGAATGACCCAAACAGCAAAAAAGAGAAGAATGAAAAAAAAAAAAAAAAAGTAGCTATGTGCCCCATGCCTATGCAATGGCGAGGCTGGTTTTTCACCTATGCTTAGTAACTGGCTCTAAACAGGTTTCAGAATGCTTTGAGAAAGAGCCGTTAGCTTGAAAGTCATCAGTGATATAAAAAGTTCTATTTAATCTTATTTTCCCCCCAGGGGTGAGTAGGTGGGTGTAGATAGGGGAACAGCATATTAACTTTCTGGTCATAACTTGTACCATTTATTCAGTTCATAATAATCTTTGAAAATGATCAAAGCAAAACACAATGTCCTTGTTCAGATTACAATCTTAGATTGGGGCTTGTAGGACCTGAAGTTGACACAGAGAGACTTTCGAGGTTGTGGTTTCAGAATCAGTTTGGCTGCCAGGCTAGACAAGGTTCTAAGGCTCTTTAGCTCATCAAAAGTTGGAAAACACAGAATATGTCAGAATTGCATTCATACATTAAAACTGTCAGAACACAAATTAATTTTCTCATCCTGATGAGATGGCCGTTCAAGAAATCAGAAAGACAACCTACTTTAAAACAGAAAGAATGCAACATAAATTGTATCATTGTTCCCAAATTTTCTCTGACGTCCCTGTAAAAGGATTATAATCCTGTGCATTGCCATTCAATTTGCACTGCATTCCTTATGGTAGGAGGAAACTTCCCATTTCATTTACACAAGATTTACTATGTGACTTGTTTTGGCCAGTGGAATATGATTGCAAGAGACATATGGGATGTCTGAGAGGGTGTTTTAAGGGCTATCATGTAATTCTGCCATAGTTCTCTTTTCCCTCTGTATCAAAAAGGGGCTGCCTCTTCAGCCTGGATCCTGGAATGAAGAAGGCGTTTGGAGCAGACCCTGAGCCAATCCATAGCTGCTTGTAACATAAGCAAAAAATTAAATCTTTGTTGTAAGCATTGAGGTTGGGAATGGGGGGCTCTTTGTTACTGCAGCATAACCTAATGAAAGCTGACTGATATAAAGTGATAACTTGAAAATCCATGCTTGCTGAAGGAAAATTTTAAATGAGAAAGAAAAGGTAATAAAACACAAATTCCTGCACCAGTAGCCCCACTCTCTATGAGTGAGTGCCTGGCAGTGGGACTGGGCCCCAGTGTGGCACGTCTAGGTCAGCAATGGATATATAGCCAACACAGGCATCTCAGCTCCAGGTCAGACTATACTCTTCCCTTGGCCTGTGGGCTTGCATAGATGAAGACCTGGAACTTGGATTATCCATAGCCATTGTGGGGCACGGTTTTGAAAACTGTTATGAGAAAATAACTCAAATTCCAGGAACTTCTGTGTACTAGAAGTAGATATATTAAAGTGGAATGTTAATAGACTTGGTGGGCTTCACAAGAACTGTCTTTCGAAGTACAGAACAGGGACTGCCCACTTTGTGAAAGTGGTGAGCCGTCTGACTTGGAGAACAATTAGGACATTGACATACACTAAAGATCATTCTGCTCTGGATCTAGAGCAGGGACCAGCAAACTTTTTTTGTGAAGTGCTAGAACCAATAAATACTGTAGGTCTTGTGGGCCATATATAGCATTTTTGTTGCAACTACTCACCTCTGGCATTGTAGCATGAAAGTAGCCATAGGCAATATGTAAACAAATAGGTGTGGCTGTGTTTCAATAAAACTTTATTTACAAAACCAGTTAACCAGATTTGGCACCAGCCATAGTTTGTTGACTCCTGATTTAGTGGAAAAGAAAATGGAACTTTGTTCTAGCAGTATCACTCAGAAATTTAGCATCACTTACAGAGGTTGTTGTCCACACCTCATCCAGAGAAACTTCAAATGACCATGCTCACTCAAGAAGCTATTGTTACCTTGAAGGGAATTACCCTGGGGAATGAATTAAAAAGTTTAATGGCATACACTGTATCATCGAACACAATGAAGGGTCCAGATTCCTTGGCGATCAGGAGACTTAATGCAGAGTTTGAGGACCCAGAAGCACCAACCTGTGAGAGAGAATGACGCATGCAGTACACATACATTCAGAAGGCTGAGAGCATGAAAAACATAGAGGTTGAGAAGCAAGTGTCTAAAGGAATTCATTATTCCACCCTGTATTGCTGTGGAATGTATACACTCGTTCTACATTCGGTTTGTCAGAAGGAACATTCCCTCATTGTACATGCCAGGAAGATAATTGTGACTTGATTTAATAAAGGAACACTAGAACAGGGAGTGATTTGCTGCACCTTGGCCTTTTTTGTTACAGTTTTAGGGAGGAAGAAATATTTATGTCCCAAAAAAGATTTTTCGTTTGTTTTCTAAACTAGAAATAAATTTAAATATTTGATATCCTTTCTCCAAAGTTCAAAATATTTAAATATGAATTTTTAGGGAGTTTGATCATTAAGTTTGTTGCAATTATGGATAGAAATATTCCCCTTGGCTTTTTCAGAAAGAATGCTATTCTCAGATGGTCAGAGCTGTGTTTTTCAACTTCAACGCGCTGTTGTCAAGTTGATTCCAACTCGTAGCCACCCGATAGGACAGAGTAGACCTGCTCTACAGGGTTTCCAAGACTATAATCTTCACAGAAGCAGACTGCCACATCTTTCTCCCGAACAGCAGCTCCTGGGTTCGAACACTGACCTTCCAGTTAGCAGCCAAGCCCTTAACCACTGCACCACTTTAGAAAGACTAAAAACGATCTGGAAAATTTTTAGCTTTTGAAAACTGCAAATTTCTGGGCTTCAGGAATTCCTTTAGGTCTGGGATGGGGCTCTGTTGTTTGCACTTTTAACCAATTAGTGCAGGTGATTGTGGCGCAAGTGGTCATCAGATTGCATGGTGGGAACACTGGGGTGCTGCTTCCTTGCGTCTGAATACTAAGTTCAGATGGATTCTTCATCGTGTTGCTGCTGCTGCCCAGTGCTTAAGTTTCCCGTGGCCATCGAGTTGAGAGTTGATTGCGACACATAGCGACCCTATAGGACAGAACAGAAGAACTGCCCCATATGGTTCCCAAGGAGCGGCTGGTGGCTTCAAGCTGCTGACCTTTTGGTTAGTAGCCAAGCTCTTAACCACTGCACCACCAGGGCTCCACGCTGAAGTTTAAGTTCTACAAATGCCACAACCACTTTATAGGTCTCCCTAATTTATGCACTGGATTTTATTATCAGTTACTGACCAGAAGTCTTAGATTAATTTAGGAGCTGTGTTTTTAATTATATAGTAACAAGAAACACAACATACACCTATTTTAGGTTGGTTTCTGAGTAGGAAATAGTATATATTTTTTTTAATTTGTGTTGCAAGCAAACTAAACATTTTTGTTGTTTCAGGGGAAATGCCGAGGACTCCTGAGGAAACAAGTTATTTGCAATGTCATGGCTTTGCCTGAGGTTTTATTTTATGCTTTAATTTTTTTCTTTTTGCCAAAAGCATAGAGATGAAGCAAATTCTGCTGCCCTTCCTTTTTTTTGTACTATTTTTATTTACTTTAATAATTTATATTGCTGTTGTTGAGAATCTGCTGCCTTTTCTTAAAGTTCTTAATTTCTAATGTTACCTCTTTGCTAGTGCCGCCTTGACTTTGAGTACAGCAAAAACAAAGAGTTTAGATAATGGAATATAATGCTCTAAATCTTAATAGATTACGAAAGAATGTGACCTGGGGGATCATATAATTCAAATAAAATTATGTTTAAGTTAAGAGTGATTTCTATATACATAAGAAAGCTGTATATGGTATGGTGTCCTAATACCTAATTTATAGTGAATTAATGATGCTGCAAGCTAGTTATATAAAAGTTGTATCTCTTGTTAAGGAATGTAAAATCCAGTTATACCAGTATTTCTAGGAGAATGTCGGTTATACTTGGAGGCATAGCAAAAAGGTTAGGAGGTTTGGAATTGGGTCTGCTTGTTAGTCACTGAATATGTAACTTTTCTCAGGTTCCCTGGCCTCTCTGAGCTTCCTCCTTTTTCATACAGTGGGAAGAAAAATATCCAGCTGAAAGTTGTAAGAATTAAATGAGGCGATGTTAATAAAATACCCAGCCCTCAGTGGGCACTGAGAAAATGTCAGTCCCAAGCTCCTTACACAATTTCACTGAGAGCATTCTTGAACCCTGAGCAGGAACATGTTGTTTTGTTTTTCTGTGAGGATTTAATTATTTTATATTCCTTTTACATTATTTTTCTCTGCAATGTGCATTTGTTTTCTGATAAAGTCATTTGTTTCTTATGGAGAAAGAAGAAAAGTCATATTCATTAAATAAGGTTTTCTTTCTAATTCAAGTCTTAATATTGTAATGATAAGCATTGCGTTTGCTTTGGGTCACCAAGCATTGAACCCAAATTAGTTTGTGTTTTCATATTATGTTTAAAAGTTCATTTTTAATGTCACTTTGCTTTCTTAAGCCCTGGAAACAAAAAAAGCAGGATTTCATCTTGTATCCTGCAGCATAAGCACCATCCAAGCACACACTTTTTTTTTTTTTAACTTTGATCATTTTCTGTTACATTAAGTACTGTGTGTTTATCGTAGACGAATTAGAAAATACAGATCAAAAAAAGGGAAAAAAAACTATTCATAAATCCATGAATCAGAGTGTAGAGCCTTTGAGATATTTTCTATCCATATTTAACATAATATACAGATTATAAGCCTTTTGTTACTCTAAATAAATTATGACCATCTTTCCAGGCAAATATACTTCTAGAATATAAAGTTTTGGCTGCAGTAACTTGAATATGCTGTACTATGCGTGACACGTCCAAATTTTTGAGCATTTAAATTATTTCAGTTGCTTTTCTTACTATACAACTACTGTTGTTAATACCAATCTTTGTAAAACGGTTTCTTTAGTTTAAATTCTTACACGTAGAATTATTGCCTGAATCCAAGCATGTTTAAAATTCATCATAAATTTTTCTATGGACTCAGATGTGCTATCTCCAACAGAGGTTTGTTTCTTTCTCTGCTCCCAGAAAGCCTCCTATTTAGGAAGTTAACCCACTGTAGCTAGCGTTGTGGAAACTCTGGTGGCCTAGTGGTTAAGAGCTACGGCTGTTACCCAAGAGGTCGGCAGTTCAAAGCCACCAGGCGCTCCTTGGAAACTCTGTGGAGCAGTTCTACTCTGTCCTATAGGGTTGCTAGGAGTCGGAATTGACTCCATGGCAATGGGTTTTTTTTTTTTTTTTTTTTAGAGCCAGCATTGCAGACATGCAGGCATAAAACTCTTTTATCTCTTGAGGTTTTATGACACCCTACCTCTAATTAATTCTATCAGGGTTCTTGTTTTTTTCTTTTTACAAGCAATAAAACTCTTGTTTTTGTTGTTAGTTCCCTTCGAGTCAGCCCCGACTGACCGTGACTCTATGCACAACAGACTGAAGAGCTGCCTGGTCCTGTGCCATCTCCATGACAGGTTGTGGGTTGGACTGTTGTGATTCACAGGGTTTTCACTGGCTGATTTTTGGAAGTAGGTCACCAGGGCTTTCTTTCTGGTCTGTCTTCAGCATCCTACTCTGTCTTCAGCATCAAGCCTTCGCTGACATACAGGTGGTGGCTGACTTGAGGTGTGTGGGTCAAGAATTGAACCTAGGTCTCCTACCTGGGTGAGAATCCTACCACTGAATCACCACTTCCTCCAGGGAGTGAATGTGTCAGTAGCAGATTTATGGAGTAAGATGACGGATTCAACCTTGGACACATTGAGTTTGGGGTGTTTGCAAGTTATCTAAGAAAAGATGTTCCATGGATGGTAGAAAATAAGGATTAAAGGTTGGTCATTGAAATTGTGTAAGAGGCTTTTAGGGTGACAGGAGAAAAGATGCTGGAACATAACTCTGAGGCATGAGCTAAGAAAGGAAGAATCAAAAGGAGACTACAGAGAATTATTTTGCTCTATAGGTTGGCTTGCAGATATTTTTTCTGATCTAAAAATGTAACAGAATGTCCATTAGGCCCTAACTTCTGAGGAATTGACATCAGTGATTTAAACTTTATCATCACTCAAGTTTCAAAAGGTATAGAAATTTACAGTTTTGCAGAGCTATGAATTTTGAATAACTTACACTTCTAGTGTGCACAAGTAGCTCCCCTGGGTAGTGAGTAGGGCTGATGTTCACTTTCCAGACAGGCTTTGTGGCTCTTTGTTTGCCATTAACTAGAGGGAGGTGGTAGAAATGTTCCTTTATGCAAAATAGTCCTGGAAAGGAAGCCTTCTGCTGGTGTGGCTAATACAAAAGAAGAAAGAATATATAGAGCTGTGAAATTTATGATTCATAGCCACATAATACAAATTGTGGCTAAATTAAGAGACAGATGTCAAATTTAGTTATATCTTTCATCTTTGATGTAAATGAATCATAGAAAGAGAATAAAAAGTGGTTCACAATATTATTTCTGTATCTAGTTCAGCAAGAAATCACATTAATATCTATACAAGACACCATGGTCTTATATTTATAGAATAGCCAGAGCTCTGAAGTGTCACTAGGTTTCAGTTATGTTTTATTGCATTTTTGTGAGACATATTGTGGTATAATCATAAATCCAGAAATTTTTGGAAGCATCTAAATGTATCTCTTGAGACAATTATCTGATACACAGAGTGGAGTATATTTGGCTATGAATTTTTTAATATACATATTCATGTTTACACGATTGTAATGCTAATTGCTGAATCACAGACCACTTACTATGTGTTAGGCACTTTATTGCTTCTCATGGGTAGAATGGTTTAATACACGTAGAACACTTAGAACAGTGCTTGACGCATATTAAGTACCAAATAAGTATTTGCTTTTGTTATTATCCCTATAACAAACCTGAGGTTTATAGGTGAGAGAACTGAGTCCTTGAAGTTAATTAACTAGCCTAAATAGTAGAGCTAGGATTTGAACTCAAGCAGATCCATTCTAGAGCCCCCTATTTTGTATCTACTTTAAACATTTTCACTTCGTGGTAAAAAAATTCGTGGTAGCTATATGAAAATTCTTTTGTCAGTTATGCTTCTTATCGCGAATGCTGGAAATGGAAATTTTCCATGAATCTTTATTAACTATGATTGGCGGTGAAAATCAAACAACTCAATATGAGATAATAAAATGAGAAAAATGATTAGTGCTGAAGTTTTCAAATAATATGTTATTTCAACTCATACTTTAAAATTGTGATTCCCAGACGCATCATGTCAGACATACCTTCTATCCGAAGTCATATAATCATGGAGCGTTGGAGCCTGATGGGTTTTTAGGAATCACTAAATTCAGTGGTTGCCAGATCTGGTTGATGGTTATTATCATACAGGAAGTTATTTTTTTAAATACAGATTCTAGTGCCCCACACCCAGAACTTTTTTCTAAAGAGCCAATGTGGGACATGGAATCTCTTTTTATAAAGCTCACAGATGATTTAGAAGTTCTGCTAAATTTGGAATTCATTAATCTAACTTCACTTTTTCATGTTGTAAACGAGAAAACTCAAATCTAGAGAGTATCAGTACTGTAATATGTATACTTTATTTTTAAAGGTGGGTTAATCTATTTAATTTGTAACACTGATATCTATGGCCCCAAATATGTAATATTAATGTGTTTACTGCAATATTGTTGTATTTACTGGTGTTTTTCTATGTGGTCTTCTCCTTGTTAATATCTCTTGATATTTAGAAGGTTTGCGTTTTTTTTTTCTAATTGTTATCTTTATACTAACACCTTATATGATGTTCTCAGTCTATCTTTCTTTACATAGGTTTCTACTGTCTTAGACGTGGCTTTAAATTTTATCCTCTGACTCTCCACATCTTTAAAAAAATTTTTTTTCTTTAAGCAGCAATAAATGTGCTTAATTTACATTTTCCTTTCTTTCTTCCTCTTCCCAATTTTTATTTATTTATTTCTACTTTGGAAGAACATATAACACTTATATACTATTTCTTCCACTCTTCTACCATCTTTGCTTTTGTCTTGGATCTGTAATTATATTGCTAACCAGCAGCCACAAGTTCCCTTGGGTCTTTTACTGAAGTTTCCCAGTTGCCTCTTCATTAGATGAAGCTTATCATCTAGTACTGGGGTTGGCACACTATGGCCTATGAGGCAAATTTGGCTAGCTACCTGCTTTTATAAATAAAGTTTTATTGGAACATAGTCACACTCATTCATTTACATATTGCCTATGGTTGTTTTTGCACTACAATGGCCAAGTTGAATAGTTGTGACAGATTCATACGGTCCACAAGGACTAAAATGTTCACTATCTGACACTTTATAGAAAAAATTTGTAGACCCCTGCTCTAGCACCTTACTCAGAAAGAAGGCATGAATTCTTAAAAGTTAAAAATATTTTTTTATAGTCATTATACTTGAAAAACAACTTGGCTGAATATAGAATAATTGGCTCATACCTTTTCCCCTTGAGTTTTTTTTTTTGCTTTTGTTTTTTAAGTTGCTCCATTGTTGTCTTGCTTTGTATTACTACATGATATCAATAAGATTTATTTCTATTGTAAGTTGGTTTCTGTTGCCTGGTGGCTCAGAGGATTTTATTTCTTATCATTTAAGTCTAATAGTTCTACTAGTATATGTCTCAAAGGTGACCATTCTGACTCAATTTGTCCATGTACCTGGTAAGATCTCTTTCTGTATATAGACTCAGGTATTTTTTATATCCAGAAAGTTTTCTTGGATTTCTTTTAAATACTAGGTCTGTTGTAATTTTTTCATCTTTAGAAGCTCTGCATACATTCAATTTTCTTGCCCATTTTGTATAGCAACATTTTTTGGAACTTTTTACTTCTTTATTTCTTTTCTTACTCTAGGCTATTTTTGTTACTCTCTTCATTGTCTTTTTAAAAATATTTTGGCGGGTTTTTCTTTTTTTGTTTTTGTAGTCCATTTGATTTCACTGGAACATTTTAAAGCAGAAATGAGGATGATCAATGTGAGAAGGTATACTTGGGTGTGAGGTATGATGATTTTCCAAATGGCATCTTGTAAGCTAGTCTTTTCTACCAAGGATCGTAGAGCAAATATATTATCCCTGCCATTTCACAAAGAGAAATCCAACCCTAAAAAAGTTGTTTCTTATTTAGACAAAAAGTGATGTTACTGCCAAAATGTAAGAAGATTTATGTTGTTATTCAGAGCCTTCCAATTCAACGTGAGTTGGGACATCCCTAAAGCTACCCACAGATCTGATGATTTGCTAGAACTCCACACAAGACTCAACATACAGTTGTACTGATGGCTATGATTTATTATAGCAAAGAATACAGAGTAAGACCAGCGTAGGGAATAACTGCATGGAGCAAAGGTGCAAACTTCCAAAGTTCTCTCCCAGTGGAGTCACACAAGACACATTTAATTCACTCAGCAATGAGTTATGACAACATGTATGAAATATTGTCAACCAGGGAAGCTCATTAGAGACGCAGTGTCAAGGGTTTTTATTGGTGGCTGATCATACAGGTTCCTCTTACCTACCACATACCCAAATTCCACACTCCCAGAAGGAAAGCATAAGTTTATAAGCCCAGGAGGTATCCAGTATAAATCATACTGTTTGTGCAAATAGTTTACAGACAGTGAGCCACTCTTTATCAGTTAACAGTGTGAATCCTTCCAAAATCTAAGCTCCCAGATGCCACCAAGGGTCAACCTCGTAAGGTTAGTTTGTTGACTTCTCTGAACACAATGAGAAAGAGGAAGAAATATAAAGCAAGATAGTAACTACAGCAGCAGCTGTAGGGATGAGTAATTCCCAGGCAAGGGTAGAAGTCTTTGTCCTACAATAATCAGTCACTGAATGATGCACCCATAATTTCTGAGTTTCTGAACCACATAAAGCTCAAAAGAGATGAGAAAAGCTCTGGAGAGAAGAGAACAATGCAAAATAGAACACTGAGAAGGGCTGGGAAGCCAATTAAAGTCACTCAGCTCTTGGGGGACATCACTTAGATATCCTGATGATTATCTAAAACATTGTTAACCAAACCTATATTGCTACCCAGTCTGACATTTGATTTTTTTTTTTTTCTGACACCTCAGTAAAAAACTCTATTCAGATATTGTGGAAAAGAAGTTACTAAATCTGAATGGTCTAGAGCCCTGGTACCATGTATGGCACATAAACCAGCAACATCGTCATCACTGGGGAGATTTTCAGTCCTGTCCCTTTCCATATCAACTAACTGAATCAGAATTGGCATTTTAACAAAATCTTCATATGTTTCATATGCACTTTAAAATTTGAGATGGACTGGCTAGAAATTATTGTTCTGGTGCCCTGTCAAGGACTTCATCTGTAGAACTGCCTATTATTTTAACTTCTATAAAGTGTTTGGGTCCATGTAATATTATTAGTTGATAATAACATCAACTAGTCTATCATCTATCTTCTGTATTTGCCTCTTAAAAATAACAAGCAGTACAAGAAATTTAAATGAATTAAGTCATTTTTTTTTACTGTTCAGCAAATCATTAATAAAGATCTATATCATTTTGGGGAATATAAATAACAAAGTAGTTCAAGGTATAATTGTATTTTTAAAAAAATCTAATTTAGAAATTATACCTTACAGGAAAACACTAGAAAACAAATGTGTGACATGAATGTTCAAACCATTTTCCGGCCTCTGGAGCCAGGACCACTGAATGGCCACAGAGGTATTTCATGGGGTCTTAACAATTTACTTATCAATGGGCACCGTTATTTTCTCAATCAAGGTATACTAGAATCACAGCTGTTATCATGTAGTTCCTAATAAGCTTTTCACTGTTAAAAAGCATTCATATTGGTAACAATTAGCTTAGGTTATACCCTGGTGGTGAAATGGTTAAGTGCCCAGCTAATAACTGAAAAATTGGAGGTTCAGACCCACCAGCTGCTCTGGGGGGGAAAAAAGACCTGGCAATCAGCTGCTGTAAGATTACAGCCTAGGAAACCTATTGGGCAGTTCTGCTCAGCCATATGTGGTCTCAATAAGTCATAAATGACTCAACGGCATACAACAGTAATGTACAAGTTGTTAACAAAGTGGAATTATGAGATGATAGAAAAGAGTTTAGAAGGATGTGAGTACCCTGGGAATTGAAGAAAATGAAAGATACTGAGTGTATGGAGGGCATTCCCAACAGGAGAAAACAACACACACAAATGTGTGAGTCAATGAAGTGAGTAGAGAATGGCAAGGAACATCATCTTGTAGAGGCGAAGGGTGTAAAATAAGTCAGGGAGTGATGAGGGACTAATCAGATAGATAAAGATAGGGTAAATAATTAAAAAATTTATGCTATTTTTATTTTTTATTTACCCTGTGCCTTACTCTCTTTTCTCCAAATATTGGCAGGACATCTCATAGCTGGAGCAACACACTTGCCAAGAGTCCTTAAATTAGAAGGTCACAGCTGTGATGTTCAATCTTGTAGAGGGACTTAAGTTTCAAAAAATATCTTCTTTCCGGGTGAAGTGATGGTTTCTTTTTAGAATTAGATTTCTTTTCTTATTTTTTCCTATGGCACAGCAGCTTTGTTTTGTGAACTTACAGTCTTTCAAAAATGGTTCTTTATGCAAGTAGAAAGTAAATTAAAGCCACAAGTTGCTGGCAATTCCTTTACATTTATTCTTGTCCAAATTTCGAAAGGGAAGCTGCGTTAGGATGTGGTAGATGAAACTGTCACATTTTTAAAAAGAAGGCTGTACATGCATGAAAGTTACATTGTGTTTCATGGTAATTATAAGTAATTTCTTCACTGTCTGTCTTAATTATGAATCCATACAAAGGCACCCTTATCTAACGATAACTTTAAACCGAAGAACACTTTGTTCTACCTTGATGTCAAAGAAAAATAAGTCGTTTTAACTTTCTTTTTATTTTAAAGAATCAAAGCAATTGCAAGAAGTCATAATATGTTGAAAATGTATTTAAAAATCTATGATTATTATGTAGGCTTTAATAAAATTGAAAGGTAATACCTTTATCTTAAATAAGTCCTACACTTAAAAAAAAATACAAAAAAAGGAATGACTATATCAGAAGTCAGTAAACTATGGCCAGATCTAGGCCACTGCCTATTTCTGTAAATAAAGTTTTATTGGAACACAATCATGCCCATTTTTTAATGAATTGTCTATGAATGCTGTCAACTACAATGGCATAATTGAAGAGTTATGAGAAACCATACAGCCCACAAAGCCTAAAATATTTACTACGAGTCCTTTTAAGAAAAAGGAATGAAAACTAAATCCGTTGACTTCTGAAGCAATTTGTTAGTGGTAGGAAATAAAATTAGCATTTCCAGCTACCATGTTAGTATTAGATTTTCAAGAAATACCCATGTCTTGGTCCCTGAATGAGTCTCCTTTGCAGGCCAGGATTAAGCTAATTCTTCAGCCTTCTTCTACTCATTGCTGGTTCACCTTCCCGCAGATGATTCAAAGAAGGCTGCTTGCCACCAGCTATTACACTACAGCTTTTAACTGTTTGTACTATTGCAAAATCAATATGGCCAAAATTTCCTGGGGTATGCATTGGCAGCCTTTGTGAAAAAGGTAAAATTAATGTCACTCCTAAAGAAGGGATCTTTGTCATGGAAGCTCAGCCGCTGGAATTTCACCAGCAACAGCAGTTGTCCAAGGGGGCTGCCTGTTTTCATCAGGGTGATTGAAAAGCATCAGATAAGCTTTAAAAAAAAAAAACAGTTTAATCTTCTCTGTTCTGCAGTTCAGAAGGTGGGAAGTTGGGCACATCTTTGTTGTAGAGTACATCATGAAGATTAAAAAAAAAAAAACTCTTTTGGGCCCAGCTATAATAATAATGGACAATATTTAGTAAGTGCTTACAAATATAATATACCAGAGCCTTGGTGGAACAGTGGTTAAGCCTTTGGCTGCCAACCAAAGGCCACCAGCCACACCTTGGAAACCCTATGGGGTAGTTCTTTGTGTAGTTTGAGGGGAAGGCATTCAAAATACACAAAGGCCTCAGCAGTGGATTTGAGCATAAAGGTGTAGAACCAGACATTTCATTCTGTTGTAAGTGGGATCACCATGAGTTGGAGCCAAGGCAACAACAACAAACAATAACAACAAGGATTAAAACCTGGGAAATCTTTCCTCAGAACCCACATTGTTACTTAACCTCTGTGCTATGCTCCCTTTCATCTGGGACATAAAGTAACACTAGTCTAAATCAACAGCTTACTGGATAAGATATTGGTCTTAACCATCTTCAATGACTCAGCATACTTTAATGGCTCCTATATGCCCACATGGGGCCCTAGTGGCCCAGTGGTTAAGAGAGCAGCTATTAAACAAAAGGTCAGCAGTTCCCAATCCACCAGCCACTCCTTGCAAACCCTATGGGACAGTTCTACTCTGTATAGGGTCTTGATGTGTAGAAATCGACTTGATGGCAACAGGTTTGGTTTTTGTGGTTTGATATATGCCCACATATCTCTTTTGCAACTCTTATTTAAATGACACTATAAAACCTGAGTGGCGTAAATGGTTAAGCTCTCAGCTACTAACCAAAATGTTGGTGGTTTGAATCCACCTGGAGGTGCCCTGGAAGAAAGTCCTGGGGATCTACTTCTGAAAGTTCTTAGCCATTGAAAACCCTATGGAGCGCAGTTCAACTCCGAAACACATGAGGTCATCATGAGTTGGAATTGACTCAACAGCAACTTCTTTTTTTCATAAACATGTTTAATTGTACTGAGCATCTGTGTTTAGCAAAGCGTTACTGTTCTTTTTCACTGATGCTATGAAGTGCTAAAATATTAATGTCATTCTCCACAACAGTTATTATTTTTTAAAAAATTCATATTATGATAATATTGCAGTTTTCATGAAGAAAAATATGCTACAAACCTAAAAGGTTCAGAAAATTGTTATAGATAGCATCACTGCCATTTCAGTAATTTTAAAAACTGTCACCCCATTTGGATAAATATTACTCTGTCTCTATCTTTTGATGTCTTTTTTATAGCAACTAAACTGAAATGCTGGGTACTGGTAAACTGAAATGAAAGGAATAAAAACTAAAAATAAAGACCTCAGCCTTGCTGTAAGTGACAAAAAACTAGCTGAAGATAAAACTCTTTAGTCTAATTTTTTCTTTCTTGCCTTCTCTCTATGAACCTTTCAAGTGAACCACTGACTCCACTTGCTAGTACTGCCTTTGATTCTTGCCTTGGGCTCTTTTATCAAGCTGCAACGGTACTCAGGTTCACTGAATAGCTTGCTGAATTGTTCTGCCAACTTGGTACTGGTACCTGGAAAGTTCTTGTGCCCCTGGCTCCCATTTCTTCCCAGCTTCTGGGCTTGCCTATATAAAATAAGACTGAGTAGTAGATACAGAAGGTCCTTTGCTCACTCACCTTTGAGATCCATGAAAGTTTTGTTTAGTCAGAATTGAAATGAAAGACTTAAAAGAATTAGGAAAAGGTTAACAACCACCAGAAACTAGAAACATTGTTTTGTACAACATCTTTGAGCTTCTCAGTCAGGAGGAAGAGGCTTTCTAGTTAGCAACATAGAAAATAAAAGTCAAAAAAGTCATCAGTGGTCTGGTATAATAATACTACCCTTTAAGTAGAGGGAATTTTAAAAGAGCATTCATTAAGTTATGAAAAAGGTTTCTATTTTTCTCTGCAAATAGAGATTATTAACTGTGAGGAACTAATACCACGAAGATTTGGTGTCTCTAAAATTTATTTGGGTGATGTAATTTTATAGACATTAAACAAACCTGAGCAGTGCATATAAACAACTGTCCAACTTGAGACTCCAAATACCTACTCCTAACCCTATTACCTAGGTGCTATACTTAGGAAAAGAATAGGCAGTCACCACTCAATAGCATGGGAATAGTCTTCAGAAAAATCTAAAACTAGAGCCAGACTCTTGCCCTATTCTTACCACACTTTCCTTCAGTGTCTTTCTTTCAGTATTCAGTTGAGTTCACGACTCCCAGTACACACGTCATGGGAGTGAGATTAGGAAGAATGATGAGAGCACATAGCAATCTAGGATATGTAGTTACCAAAATAAAAGTTATTAGCAAGAGCAGAGATAGGAAAATACTGGAAGGTATACTGGGAATGTAATCTGTCATGTACCCAACCATGCAAAGACAACAACATGGTAATGAAACAGAATGGACTGAGCTCGGCACTGCAATCTGAGGTAGGGCCATGCTGGTTTTCTCAACAATTAACCTCCGATGGAAGAGGGCAGAGCTGCCAGCACCCAACTGGGCAGCTAGGAAGACTAAAGACACTCCATCCCCTTTGCTTGTTGGCAACCAGGCTGAATGTATATATATATCAATCTAAAGATCAGTTAAAAAAAAAAAAAAAAGAACGTAACCACATACACTATGAGATATAGGAAAAGATGCTTCTTTTGATAAGTTTAAGACTAATACAGGTTACTTTCCAAAAGAAAGAAAACTTAGGAGATATTTTCAGGTTGGCTTCAAATTATTTCAAGAGAACATAGCATCTATAAAATAGGAACCTGGGACAATGAGATGAAAACAGCTTGAACAAAGACAGAAATGCAGGTAGAACTGGCTGGGGAAAAAAAAAACTCATGTTGAAAAAAAATTAAAATCTGCATCGCAGGCAATAGAAAAGCTTGCCTTTCTGTTAAAAAATTTTTAATTAATAAAAAGTCAATTAATCATGTGGAAGATAAACTTGAAACCCTGATAAAACGCAGAGAAAAAGGAGAAAGGGAAGAAAAAGGAAGAATGACCATCATCTCTCACCAAAGTTGACTGCAATGCCTGGTCTCCCACCTTCCAGTCTTATTCCTCGTTAAGTGTTCTCCCCACCCCATCCATTCTCCATTTAGTGGGCTGAGAGATATTTTTAAAATGTAAATCAGATTATGTACTACCCAGCTCGAAACCCTCCAAAGGCTTTCTTTACTTCACACTGAGAATAATCTCCAGGGTCTTTTCCTTGGTTCTTAGAGACTTCAAGATCTCTGTCCTTACTTGGTCTGGACCCCAGCTCATGCCACTGTTTCTCTTGTGCACAGCCTTCCGGCCCCACTGACCTTCTTTCATTTGCTCCACCACACCAAGCACCTCTGTTCCTTAGGGTTTTGCACCCACTGCTCCCTCTTTCCAGAAAGCTCTTCCCCAGAGCTGTGCTTATCATCTAGTTGTCACCTGAAAAGTTATCTCCCTGCAGAGTAATTCTCTGACCACCTAACCTAAATGAGCCACCCTGTCATCTCTAATGTATCACCGTATTTAAAGTCTCTGTGCCACATTTATCAGTAATTTGCTTTCCTTGTTTAATTATTTTGAAATTGTTTAATATTGTTCTCCATTTCCCAGCAGTAGGTGCTGGATAAATATGTGTGGAATGAATTAATCAAATTAATGAATGAATGAATAAATCTCCACGACAGGCTCTCAGTGAGTGACGATTTTCTTTCTACCTCATTGCAATTTAAAGGTATAGATGTCACCATGGTGACTATAGTGCTGGGTGGCCTTGTTTATTTGTGTGGCACCACCAGAGGTACACTGATGCCCACAGAGGCTGCTAAGCCTGTTAGACCTGTAGGTCACCCTTAGCATTCCAACACCACAGATTGGTGCTTTTTCTAACAGCAGCTAATAGTCTGTCAGGAACGGGACCATCAAAGTTGCATTTCTTTTCTCTATGAAATGCTGTGCTTCTCTAACTGGTGTTTCATTTTCTCTGCCCTGCTCACGGCCATCTGTCTTCACCGTTAGTGCTTACAGATGTCACTCACTCTCCAGTTCCATTTGATTTCAGCTTTGTGTGTGTCTCTTCGGTTCATTATCTTCTTCCCTATTCTTCTCAGATTTTTTTTCTCACTTGTTTTCCCTGCACTTTTTGTTTTTCTCCCTGGGGCTCTTGAGAGATGTTGGAGGTTCGGGTTAGTCTAGCTAATTGTCAGGTCAATATCTAGTGACTGAGAAGAGGGTTGAGCAGGGCCAGGTCTAGAGTGAGACAAGAGAGAAAAACTTTAAAGAGATGCCAAAAAAACTCAGTAATCAAGATAAATGATATTTAATATAAAATTTAGAAAATACAAATAAATGCAAAAAAAAAAATCCACGGCAAACAAAATATCAGAATTTTAAATAAAGACAGGACCAGGTTGGGTTGTAAGGAGAGGCTGGAGTGGAGCGTTTTCATTTGAGGCAATGGGGGATTCTAGAACAAGGGGTAAACAAAGCATACCACAGTCCACAGGTGAAAGCAGAGGCCTAGTTAGCAGCAGGAAGTAAATGCTACTGAACAGATAAACTAGGATTCTCTCGTTTGGAGCAGACACAGAGCTGGGTGCTGTCAGCTTTTGTACTTGCAGGGTGTGGCTTTGAAAGGCGTCTCCAGGAAAAGAGAAGGATCTTTTATTCCAATTAGTGAATCTAAGCACACATATTATGTCTTCTGAGGTATCCACATCCCTCTTTCAATAAACTTTAGCCCTCAGTCTGTGATTATTCATCATATGTGCTGGAGAAGAGCTGTTATTTTACTAACTCTCATCACTTGTTCCCCAGCCCATGCACCCCAAACCCAGTGCCGTCGAGTCGATTCCGACTCATAGCGACCCTATGGGACAGAGTAGAACTGTCTCATAGAGTTTCCAAGGAGGGCCTGGCGGATTTGAAGTACTGACCATTTGGTTAGCAGCTGTAGCACTTAACCACTACGCCACCAGGGTTTCCAGCCCATGCACAGAAGTAGCATATTATTATTTTTTTTCTAGAATATAAAATCTAGGATATTCTGCAATGCTGAACAGCTACTTTTTCCATCCTGGAAAGATAATGGTTTATCTTTTTCTGAAGCAAAAATCTCATTATATAATATGATACATCTCTTTCTTGAGTGCACAGCCAGCAATAATACTGATCTATAGGAAGTGAGTTAAAAAATAAAGAAGGGGAAAGTTTAGAGGCAGCTAAGAAAGGTAGCTTTATCTTCATTTAGCAGGAATGAAATTGAGTAAGCGAGGAGTTAAGTGAGTTTCTAAAGATTATGTAATAAGTCAGTGGTAGGGATGGTTTTCAAACCCAGGTGGGGTAGGGGTTTTTGTTTCATTTTCTTTTACTCCAAATTCTATGCTTTCTTGAAGTATCTAAATCAGTATTTAGAACTACATTAATATTGTATTTTAGGTTTACATACAAATGTATTTATTTTGATCTCTCTTTTAAGTCACGTTTTGACAGGGTTTTCTAATGTTCCCTTCCTGCTTCACTAAAACTTGCTTTCGTTTATTGTACATTTTTAAGTTGCTGACACAGTTTTATACCGATATACAAACAAATACGTGCTTAAATCACAAACTGAGTGAATAGTTTCTGAAATAGCGTTAAGATACTCCCAAATAGTTGAACTCCATTTAGGCCAGAAGATGGCATAATAGCTATAGCAATGGGAAACTGCACTTACCAGGCCGTGGACTGCCTTAAAAGATGGCATTATAAACCAGTTTCTACATATCACTTTCTTTTTTTCTGGTATAAGGAAGTATGCTTTTCCCTGTGCTAATTTCTCCTCCAGTTTTAACTTACACAATGATTGCAAAAAAATATGTAACAAACAAAGAATCAAAATTAAAATGAAAGCCACTTAAATCTCATCATCCAGAGACAACTTCACCAACATCTAGGTGCCTCGCACCCATCCTTCCTCCCACGGGTTCTCCTATGCAAACTGCTATACCAACTGCCACCGCCACTCACCAATGTGTAAGGAGCATTGTTTAGGCTGATATTGCTCTGAAGAATCGTTTCAATGGCTGCATACTCTTTCCTTGCATGTACCATAACGCATTGCACCACTTCTTTACTGTTAGATCAGTAAGTTTTTTCCAGTATTTTGCTAAAATGCCTAATTCTGTCATAAACATCCTTCATATGCATACATATTTGCTCACCTGTCTATTTCCTCAGCAAAAATACCTAGACTTTATACTCAAAGCAGAACTACTGGACAAAAGGTTGGAATTTTTAAAGGCTTTTCTACCCATTGTCAAATGGCCCTCTCAAAAGGCTGTACTAAATTTTACTCCTTGGAAGTGTAGAAAAGCCCCCTTTCCCTACACCTACATCAGCCATGCATGTTATCATGATGTCAATTTCTAAGAAGAATTTATCATAAAATTTCTTGTGAGTCATACCTATATATAAGATATATATATATATAAGAATACATACATATATATGGATAAATATGTTCTCATTAAAGCTTATTAAAAACTTCATTTGTACAAGTGAATTAAGGATTTTTACTGTTTAATAAAAAACAACAAAAATTTGCTGGAATTCCATGTATGTTAAATTAAACATTTTCTGAAGGAAGAAATAAATGAATGAAAGGAGTAGTAGCAGCAATGGTTCAGCGGCAGGATTCTTGCCTTCCATGTGGGACGCCTGGGTTCGGTTCCCAGCCAGTACATCTCAAGTGTGGCCACGACTTGTCTGTCAATGGAGGCTTGTGTGTTGCTATGATGCGGAAAAGGTTTCAGAGGAGCTGCCAGACTAAGGGAGTTTAGGAAGAAAGGCCTGAAGATCTACCGCCAAAAATAAGCCAGTGAAAGAAAACTCTATGGATGACATCAGTTTGATCCTGTCGTGCATGGGGTCGCATGAGCTAAAAAAAAAAAGGGGGTAATTAAATGGCAACTAACAACAACAGTATTGGCAATAACATTTTTCAAGTGTTTACTCTGGACCAGGCATTCTTCTAAAAGCATTATAAGAATTAACCTATTTAATTCTCATCAGGCACTTAGTAACAGAAAACATTTTCTAAAAAATACAAAATTTTACCGATTTATATTGTATATATCTATATGTATGCATATATGTATGCATCTATATATTTATTGATCTATTGATACCTTGTCTTTTCTCCTCTTACAACCACATCTCACCTTATATTTTATTTTATACTCCCCTGTCAGAATCCCTTCTCTTGTCAGTAAGAATCCAAAACGTACTTAGGTATTTTCCTTGCAATACATAATCTAATATAGATTTAGCCAATCATCACACCTGAAAGGTGAGGTTCCATGCCTGGAAGCTACTACTCATGGAAGGGACTTTTTAATATATCAGAGCCCTCTTCTCTTGCCTTTAAGGACAGACTTCAAACTTGGAAGACAATATTCTGTGCCTGAAGGGGCAGTATCCAATATTTAATGGGGAATTCTGTGACTGAAAAAACAGATTCCATGCATGGAGTGCAAGTTTCTGTGCCTGGAAGAGCATGGTCCAGCTCTTGGAGAGTCCATTTTAATGACTAAAATTCCAGGTTCCATGTTTGGAATGCCAGGTTCCACATTTGTAGGGCTAAGTTCCATGCCTGGAGGTTGAGAATCCACACATGAATTGCCAGTTTCCATGCCTGGAGGCATAGTTCTATAAGTGAAGGGCCAAGTTATTGCCTGGAGGAAAGCCAGGTTTTACTTATAGATGGTCAAGTTCCAGATGTGAAGAGCCAGATTCTACAGCTAAAGAGATGTAACTTGCAAGGCTTTGTTTCACGCTAGGAAGTCTACATTAAATACTTGGAAAGCCAGATATCAGGCCTATATGGCTAGGATTCAGATTTGTTGCAACAGATGACATGCCTTGAAGTTTAGGTTCAACACAAGAAGTCTAGGTTCCAAGCTTTGAGAGAGAGTCTTCACACAGCTAGTAACCCATGGCATGACTGAAAGGCCTAATTCAATGTCTAGAGTGACAGGAACTACACAAAGAAGCCAGGTTCCAAGCCTAGATGGACAGACTCTATACCTGGAGAGGGAAAGTTGACATCTGGGGAGACTTTCCAGATTTCATACTTGGATGGCCAGGATGCATATGAAGGGCCATATTCAACAGCTGGCAGACCACTGTTTATGCTTAGAGGGTTGGGTTTTATGGCTTGAGGTCCAATTTCCATGCCTATGTGGCCAAGTGTAAGGTGGAGGACCACATTTTTTGCCTTGTTGTTAGGTGTCGTTGAGTCAGCTCCGATTCACAGCAACCTTATGTATGATAAAATGAAACATTGCCAAGCCCTGCACCATCCTCACAATCATTGCTATGTTTGAGTCCATTGTTGTGTCAATTCATCTCATTGAGGGTCTCCCTCTTTTTCGCCAATCCTCTACTTTATCAAGCATAAAGTCTTTCTCCAGTGATTGGTATCTCCTGCTGATGTATCCAAAGTAAGCAAGACAAAGTCTTGCCATCCTCGCTTCTAAGGAGCATTCTGGCTAAACTTCCTCTAGGACAGATTTGTTTGTTCTTCTGGCAGTCCATGGTATATTCAATATTCTTTGCCAACACCACAATTCAAATGTGTCAAATATTTTACACTTACAAAGGCAGAATTTATACCTAGAAGATCTAAATCAGTGCTTAAAAGTCCAGAGTTCATATATGGAGTTCCAAGTTTGATGTCAGGAGGGCCAGCCAGGTTCCATGTTTAGAGATTGAGATCCCATACACGGCGTGCCTGGTTCTAAGCTTAGAGATTAAGATCCCACACATGAAAGTCTAGTTTCCATGCTTATGGGTCTTGTTCCAGGTTTGGAGATTGAGATTTCAGACATGAATTGCTTGGGACCATGCTTGTAGAAAGGAGGCCTGGATGCACATTTGTTAAGCACTCAACCGCTAACTGAAAGGTCCCCAGCTTGAACCCACCAGTGGCTCTACACTAGAAAAGACCTGGTCATCTGCACCCATAAAGATTATGGCCTAGAAAATCCTATGTGGAAGTTTTACTCTGTCATATAGGGTCGCTATGAGTCAGAATCAACTTGATGGCACACAATGACAATATGCTTGGAGAGCCATGTTCCATGTCTTCGAGCATCAAACTTTATGACTGAAATGCCAGATACTGTATCTGAACTGCCAGATCCCACACTTGTTAGACCATGATCCATACCTGGAGATTGAAATTACACAGATGAGATGCTAGGTTCCATGCCTGGAAGACCAGGCTCGATGTCTTGGAGACCCAGCTTCTATGATTGAAATGTCAGTTTCTTGTCTTGATTGCCACACTTATTAGGCCATATTCCTTGCTTGAAATCTGTGCTTCCACAAATGAAGTGCTATATTCCATGCTTGGGATAACTCATTCCATGAATGGAAAAGTCAGCTTCAATGACTGAAACACCAGGTTCTGTCCCTGGAGGGTCAGCTTGTAAAGCCATATTTCACACCTGGAGATTGTTTCCACACATATAGTGCCAGATTCCATTTATGCAAGACTAGGTTCTATGCTGGGAGAAAGAGTTTACACAATGAAGTCCCATGCTCCCTGCCTGTAGGGAAAGTTTACACGCTTGGAGAATGAAATTATGAACATGGGGTGCTAAATTCCATGCTCGAAGATTGAGATTACACATGTGGAATGTCATGCCCCATACTTGTATGCTCCCATAGTTTTAGACTGAGATTCCACACATAGAATGGCTGATTCCTAGACAGCCAGGTTCCATACCTGTTGCCCACATAATAAGCCTTAAGTTTCAAGATCCAACAGCAGGAGACCAGATTCTAAACTCGCAAAGAGAGATTTCACATAGTTAATAACTCATGGCATGCCTAGAAGTCTTAATTCTATGCCAAAGGGCCACAATTTAAACATGGTAGTCCAGGTTCCACACATAAAGAGCCAGAATCTATATCTGGAGATGCAAGATTCAGATGTCGGGGACTTTTCACTTCTGGAAAATCAGGTTCCGTAGCTGACAGACCAGATTCTAGATCTGAAGAGCAACACCTATAGGGCCCATTTCCATGTTTAGAGGGCTAAATTGCTCACAGGGTAGTACAATTCCAATCCTGCAGGCCAGTTCTAATGAGGAGAAAGAGATTTTATTTCTGGAAAGACAGAATTTACATATAGATGACCTAAATCAAAACTTGAGTGTCCTGATTTCATACAAGAATTTCTACTTTCCATGCTTGTAAATCTACCTTACATGCTTGGATATAGAGATTCCATACACTGAGTTCCAGGATCTATGCTTATATGGCAAGGTTCCATGACGGGAAACTGAGATGTCATATACAGAATGCCGGGTTCCATGCCTGGGAGGCCAGATTCCATGTTTTGGAAACCCAGCTTCTATGGCTGAAACACCAGGTCCCATGTCTGTAGTACCAGGTCCCACACTTAACAGCCATGCTTGTAGATTGAGATTCCACACAAGGAGCACCAGGGTATATTCTTATAGTGCCAGGTTCAAAACTTGGAAACTGAGATTCCATTCATGGAGTTCCAGGTTCTATGCTTACAGGTATTCATACTTTGGCATTGAAGTTACACACGTGGAGGGACAATTTATATGCCTATAGGCACAGTTCTATGAATGGAAATTCAAGTTCAGTCCTGAAGATTTACTTTTCCACACTGCGAAAGCAAAGTTTTACCCGTAGGTGTCCGACTTCCAAATATAGAGAGTCAGAATCCAATCCCCTGTGTCAGGTTTCATGGCTCCAGGACCTCCTTTCATGTCTAGAATTTCAGTTTTAAAACTTGGAAGGCCAATTCCAGGGCTATTTAATTGGGATCCATACTTGGTGGTCTAGGTTCCATCTCCAAAGCACCAGGTTCCATTCCCAGAGAGATTTCACACAAGAAGTAACATATGGCATTCCTGAAAAGCCTACTTCCATGTCTAGAAGGCAGGATCAACTCATAGGAGTCCATGTTCCAGCCTAGAGGAACAGGTTCTGTGTGTGAAAAGGTGGGATTTATATTTGGAAGCATTTTCTATGCCTAGAAAGTCAGAATCCACCTTGGATTGTTACATTAAATGTGTAAAAGGCCACATTCTATACATACAGTGTCTGTTATTTTAGATAAAAGATACATTTCCATGCCTGGAAGCCCAAGTTCCTTGTTTGTATCACTGAGTCTCATGTGGAGAAGATTATATACTTGTCATTGTTGTTGTTAGGTGTCGTCTAGTCAGTTCTGACTCATAGCGGCCCTATAGGACACAGTAGAAATTCCCCATAGGGTTTCTAAGTAGCGGCTGGTGGATTTGAACTGCTGACCTTTTGGTTAGCAGCCAAGCTCTTAACCACCATGCCACCAGGGTTCCATTGTATACCTAGAAAGGCAGTATTCAAATTTAGAAGGCCTAAATGAATTTATTTCTAAAAGTTCATTTTCATATATGAAATTCTAGGTTACACATTTGTTGGGCCAGTTCACATGAGTGGAAATTGATATTCAATCTGTAGAATATAATGTTCAATGCATACAGGGCCAGGTTTAATGTTTGGAGATTGCGATTCCATGCATGGAATGTCAGGTTCCATGCATTAGAACCAGCTTCCATGCATAAAGATTGAGATTCCACACATAACTTGCAAGTTTTCTTGCCTGGTAGACCAAGTTCCATGTCTTGGAGAGCCAACGTAACATCAGAGACTAGACTACCAGGTCTCATGTTGGGAATGCCAAGATCTAAACTTGTTAGGCCATGTTCCATGCTTGGAGATTGAGATTTAAAATATGAGATGAGAAGTTCCATCCTTGTAGGGCCAGATTCCATGCTTAAGGATTTAGACCTCTATGCATGGAATGTCAGGTTGCATGCGAGTAGGACCAGGCTCCATATCTTGGAGAGCCAAATTCTATGACTGAATCACCAATTCTCATGTATGTTTTCTAGGTTCCACACTTGTAAGGTCATGTTACACGGCTGGAGATGGAGATTCCACCCATGAATCTTCAATTTCCAACCATATAGGGCCAGTTTTGGATTAGACATATAGATTCAGCATACGGATTCCCATGTTCCAGGTCTTCAGGGTTCCATGGTTGGAAACTGCAATTCTACATGTGGTACTTCCATGCTTAGAAGCACTGTATGATAAATAGAGGGTCAAGGTCAATTCCTGTAGAGCTACATATCTAAAACTGGAAAGCCAAGTTTTAACCAGAGATGGCCATGTTGGTTTGCCAGGGGAGTTAGATTCTATGTCTACAAGTAATGTAACATGTAAAACCTTGTATCATGCATAGAAATCCAGATCTGATACTTGGAAGGCCAGATTATATGCCAAGATGGCCAGATTTCACAACTCTTTAGTCAGATAACATGCCTTGAAGTTCAGGTTCTACCCAAATACACCAGTTTTCAAGCTGAGAGGAAGAGATTTGACACAGTAGTAATTTGTGGCATGCCTGAAAGCCCTAATTCCAGTCCTAGAGGGCCATAATCTAGATGCCCAGTTTCAAAATCTAGGCTGGATTCTCTAGAGTTAAGCACATGTGTAGAGAGAGAGAGAAATCCATTTCGAGGAAATAGCTCATGCAGTTGTAGAGGCTGGCAAGTCCCAAATCCATGGGTCAGGCGTCAGGCTGGAGGTTTCTCCTGACTCATGTGGCTGTGGGGGCTGATGCACTCAAAATCAACAGGTAAGCTGCCAGGCTGCTGGCTTACAGGGCTGTAGTCCCTGTCTGAAGTGCTAGGCTCCACACTTGTGGGTTATGTTCCATCCTTGGAGATTGAAATTTCAAACACGGAGTGCCAGTTTCCATGCCTGGGGGGACCAGGTTCCACCTCTTAAAGATCCAACTTCTATGACATAAATATCCAGTCCCATATCTAGAGTACCAGGTTCCACACATATAATGCCATGTTTCATGGTTGGATATTGAGATATCGAACACGGAGTGCCAGCTTCTATGCTTGAACGGCCAGTATCCATGCATGGAAATTGAGTTCCCACACATGGAGTGCCTGGTTCTATTCCTGAGAGTGAAGGTTTAATGTCTTGGATAGCTGGATTAGATTTCTGGAGGCTCATATTCCACACCTGGAGTGCAAAATCCCTTGCTTGTAGGGGCAAATTCCATATTAAGCTGGTAGGTTCTATGCCTTAAGTGTGAGGTTCCATTCCTTGACAGCCATGATTCACAACATGATTATATGTGTGGAACCTGGTACCCTAGATATGGGACTGGATATTTATGTCATAGAAGTCGGATCTTTAAGAGATGGAACCTGGTCCCCCAGTCATGCTTCATGACTAGAAGGCTGAATTACCTGTCTGGAAATCCAGGCTTGATGGCTGTACTGCCAGGTTCCAGGCATGGAGTACTAGTTTCTATGTCTAAAGTACAGGTAGTCCCTGACTTACAACAGGGTCCTGTTCTGACGAGTCTGACTTAAGGCTGTTCTGACGTAAGTCAAATACTTTTTCTCTTTTTTAGTTTTCATTATTATTGCCTTTTTATTACCAGCATCTTCATAAATCTGGCAGCATTCTAAAAATAAATCATAAAATTGAATATCTGTGAGTGAATGTCTGAGAATGATAACATCAGCAAACTATGTGCTGCAACATATTACTAATGATAAAATGTGCCAAAAAAAGGAAAACAAGGACGATCCTAAGTGTGGTTTGTTGTAACTCAGGTACGTCATAAATCAGGGACTACTCGTATGAGTTTTATGCTTGGAGATAGATTTTGATTCCTTGAGTGCCAGCTTCCATGTCCAAAATCCAAGCTCTATGATAAGTGGTGTCCCAGGTTCTATATATGGCATACCAAATTCCACACTCAGAATGTGTTGTTGTTAAATGCCTTCCAGTGGATTCCGATTCATAGTGACCCTATGTACAAGAGAACAAAATTTTGCCTGGTCTACAGTGGCTGCAACAATGGGCTCAAACACAGTAACAATTGGGAGAGTGCTTAGAATATAAAGTTCCGTAAGTGGTGGTCCAATTTCCATGCCTGAAGTATCTGATTTCACATTGGAGGGTCACATTTCATTTATGGGGGTTCGGAGCAAGTTGCCTAAAGTGCCTCACTCCAAATTTGTAGGCCTGAATACATATTTGCACAGCCAGTTTCCAGGTTTGGAAAGCCAGGTTCAAATCCTGGAGGGTGAGGTTCCATATCTTAGGGGCTAATAATCTGCCTTCAGAGCAAGGGTTACACCTGAAGTACCAGATTTCAGACCTACATTGCCAGGATCCATGTTTGCTGAGCCAAGTTCTATGCCTACAAAACTAGGTCATGCTGGAAAAGCCAGGTTCCCTGGCTGGAGGCCTCAGCTCTGTGGTTGATGGCTTAGATTCTATGCTTAGAGTAGTGGTTCTCAACCAGGGACAATTACCACCCCCTTCCCCGGAGAACATCTGGAAATATCTGGAGACATTTTTTACTTTCATGATTGGGGGCTGCTTCTAGCATCTGGTGGCTAGAGACTAGGGCTACTGCTAAATATACTACAGCGCACCCGACGGCACCCTACAACAAAGAATTATCCAGCCCAAAATGTCAGCATTGCCACAGTTGAGAAAACCTGGCTTAGAGGGATAGTTTTAAAGTTTGAATGGCCATTCTGCACACCCTGAAGGTCAGGTTCCTACACAGGGAGCCATACTCCCTGTGTAGGCAACACCTTCCATGTCTGAAGGACTAAATCCCATACTTGAAGTCCTTGTTCTGTTCCTTGACGTACGCATTCCATTACTGAAGAACAAAGTTCCGTATGTGGGGACCTCCATGCCTAGAGGTCAAACTTCCATATCTAGAAAGACCAGTTTCTTGCATAAAGGGTCAGGTTCTAGGCCTGGACTACCAGATTCCACTTTTGGAGATCCAGGTTTTATGTTCAAGAAATCTATAAATCATTTGCACAGGCATCCCTTTCAGTCTCTGCTAATGGGGAGCTGGCCCTAAGACCCTAGGCACAAACCTCATTTTCAAAGAGTGTTACTACTTCAGTGCTGGACTAACATTAGAGGTGATCAGATACTAAACCTCAGATTTTTAGTCTAGGGATGCCTAATTCTTTTCAGACTGTAGTGGATATTAGTGCTATGAACTGTGATAAGGCTAAGGGTGATTGGGGAAGTGTGGCAGCGGGAAGTGTCACTAGCTATGATGAGAAGAGAAATGCAAAGACTGGGGGTTACACTACAAGTTGAAAGCTGTTACTGTTCTCTAGCCAAGCCAGAAATTACCTCTGAGGGTTAGAAAACATGAGCTGATGAAAAAAGAAGCCTCTGCACTTGGGGTGAGCTGCTCTCATGAGATCAATTCTGTATTTGGGCCAAAAAGTTCAAGTGGCAATGTTGTCTTATCCAAAGATATTATCCCACCTTCATAACCTCCACTGCATTCAGCCAGGCAGACAACATCATACCGCCTGAGGACATCAACCGTATGGTTATAGATTTCTAGTAATGACACTAAATAAACATTGGCTTTCTGAATGAATGAATCCTAATATTCTCAAAGTCAGCTTGTGTGTATCTGAAGTGCCTGGAGTCTGCTTATCACTATATATAATATTCATAAAGCATTTGGAGCCCCACGACAGAGGCTCTTTGCAGTCGGGGTACAGTTATCTCTCTCTAAAGGATACGGTGAAGATTAAGTAGTTAATCTCATAAAATGCTTCAAGGATGAAAATTGCTTTATGAGAACTAATCATGAATATCATACTGTGTGCATGCCATGAATTCATACCTCTGAAGTTGAATGGAATTTGCTTTCTTATTGCTGTAAGGAATATTTATTGCAGTTGATACACTATTTCTTTCTTACACTATTGAAGATTATTTTGCAGTTCAAAATCTGGGTTGCATGTATTACACCACAGAGGCGGCTGATTCTGGTTGCAGAGCCAGGAAATTGGCACTAACTATTGCTCATTCTGGGCTCATTCAAGACTTCAAGAACAACCTATCATCATTTAAAATGCATTAAATGCAGTAGAGCTCACGTTCTTCTCTACTCTATACGAGTTAGGAGACTTTGGGAAACTCAGTAAAATTGTCTGTGACACAGCTTTCTCATCTATCAAATAGTAGGATGTAGTCCATGGAACTAAATGATGCAGAGCAGACGCCCACTGAGTATAGCACCTGAATCAATGTTAGCACTCAGTAATCCCATGGAATATAGGGTCCCATGTTTTTTTTTTAGTCCATGGAACTAAATGATGCAGAGCAGACGCCCACTGAGTATAGCACCTGAATCAATGTTAGCACTCAGTAATCCCATGGAATATAGGGTCCCATGAAAAGAAATCTGGTACTCTGTGTACCCTTAGGTGATGGTACTGGTTGAGACAATTTGAGAAGGAAAGGTGATTTCTACCACTACCTCAAAATTAATTGCTGTTCTTATTGCGGTAGAAGGGATCACGTAATAAATTTGCCACCAAGTACGTGACTGATCTCCTTGAGGAAGGATACCATATCAGGGGTTCAGCATTGTTTTTTCCTACTGGAAGGTCAGATATTTAGCAGTAGTAGCAACTACATCAGTGAGTTGCACACACAGGTTGCCTTAAAGGCTGTCTCAGGATCTCAAGTAGCCATCAGACTACTAGGATGGTAATTCCACCCAGTGGCACCAACCATTCCATGGGTGTTACATCCATCTAGTCTGATCCAGCTGTACACATCAGACACTTGCACAGTGTTGGCAAAGTGAAATCCATTATCACTTATAGAAAGACTGGTTTACCCTTCTCAGGAACTGGTGCCATTCTTATGTCACTGAGTGGATATGCCCTGGTTCAGGTGTCAACAGGTGAAACGCAGTTCAGGTGGTGGGTTTATGTCACCATTTTAGGTATTGGTAGGTGCTGGTGGCTGCTCCCTCTCTTTTTTCTCTCTCTCTCTGTTTGTCTGTCTCTCTGCAACTCTTCTTGGCTAGCCTTGCCCCTCGCTGACTGATTCAGCTCTCAGCCAGTAGCCTTGGGACAGTCCTGGCCAGCCCCAGCTCTAGGTCAGCATTACAACACAATTCTCAAAGAGAACTACTCTGCAGGCAGATCCCTGCGTAGAATTTCCCAAGCCTCTGCGGGACTTACCACCTCCCTGCTCTGCTCTGCTCTGCTCTGCTCTGCTGTTGGGTGCCGCTGGGTCCGCTCTAGACTGTGGTGGTCTTCAGTGTTGTTGGCTCAGTGCTACAGCCTTTTACCCACACCTAGCTCTTTACTAGGTCTCGAACGTCTTTAGCACAGGGCCCTGTGTCTCAAAAGATGTGCTTCTCTCCTAGCTCTTGTCGAGTTCCCCAAAATCTTCTGTGGGATTGGCTGTTCATATAGAAAAACTTGCCAGTTTCAAGGTGGCACTTTCCTAGCAGGATCACAGCCCTCCAAATTCTCTTAGGTGGATTGCAAATCTATGAATCTTCTTAAGTAGATTGCAAAGCCAGGGCCAGGAAGGCCACATAAGGGAACCCATTATACCCCAGTTAACCTTGGTGAAAGAGATTCTATGCCTCTTGGCCTGTATATAGCCTCCATTTTTGTAACCATGGCTACTCTGTAGATGAGCCCATTGTGCAAGCACCAGGATGAACAAGGACTGAAGCCAACAGGCAAGTCATCCTCTCCACTAGGCTGTTTAGTGCTTCTTAGGCACAGGACTTTAATGTATAATACAAAGATACTCATATTTTGTGTCCTCTCCCTTAGGTACACCCCCATTTCTCTTTCCTTGACCTCCTTGTCCCCCGTCTTCTAATCTTACTCCTTTCAGGCCCATGATCAATCAGCCAAGCCAGTCACTACTGCCCACGAGTCTGTGTATATTCTTAAATCAGGCCATTTTTCTTTCCACACAAATGGATGCCAAGGTTGCCTGTCCAAAACTCTGCCCTTTGGAAGGATCTCACTTCACCACTTCTTTCAGTGCTACCTTGAGTGAAGGCGTAGTACAGAATAAGTCCACTTTCAACTTGCAGAACATACAGCAGAGCTAATCCATCTGTGAACCAAGCCTGGGTTTTTTCATTCTTCCATCAGCTGATCATAGGAAACCCCAGAGACCACAGTATGAGCTGAGACAGAGGTGCTGGTGTAACACTGCTGGGTAATATTGGGGGCTGAACTACCTGTTCTTGTAGATTACTCTTGCTTTCTGGAAATGCTTGAGAGCAGTCCCAGCTATTCCAATTACACTTTATGATAAACGGGTGCTAAGCCCTGCTGATCTTTTGACATAAGTCTGACAGAATTCAGCTCACAATGGTCAGTTCTGAATCCAGGTCACCTAACAGTTAGAAGCTCAGTCTTCAATAGGGTCCATGTAGCATGCTAGGAGATGCTTTTCAATTATTTATATAGTTCTCTGCTAGAGATAGCTTGGCCTGCCACCAGAACACTAAGTGTCTCTACTGTGATTCTCTCATTAGGGCTTGCTAGAAGCTCCACATAGATAGCTATAGTATATCTGTAGTATATACTATGCTATACATAACTATAGTGTCATGGAATACACTGGGTCGTACGGCCCAAAGGGAAGAGTTTCTTGTACTACAGCCTCGACCTACTGTGGAATCCTTTCTTGCTCTGAATCCGACTTAAAACTGATGTTTTCCACATAACCTGACGAATAGATTGAAGCAGTATTCCCAAAAGCAATATATGCTGCTTAAAAAACCCAAAGAGGCCTCCCTAGTATTGTAGTGTTGTCGTTTTCTCTTAGTAGTAGGAGGGGCAAGGTGCAATAACTGGTTCTTTACCTTAAAGGAGATAATAGCAAAACCCCAGAATACTTAACCTCTAAAAGTTATCCAAGGTACTCAAAATGACAGAGGGGGAATATTCTCTCCCTCTCTGAGCACATGTGTTTTACCTGGGCATCTAGACTATTTGCTGTTTCCTGCTCATTATAATTCAATTAAAATGATGTCAGCAATAAAATAGACCAACGGTTTGTTCTGGGGACTATCCAGATGACCCATGCTGCTTTGAGCAATATTGCAACAGATATCAGCAGAATTCACCAGCACTGGAGCAAAACCATGAATACATATTCATGTCCATCCCATGTGAATGTGAACAGTTTCTTCTCTTCCTTCTTAATGGCTGGAGAAGGATACATTCCTCAGATCCACAGCCACATACCACATACTAGAGGCTGTATTGATCTCTTTCAGTAAAGACAACATACCTGGTGCAGGAATTGCAATGGGGGGAGGGGGACTATCATTTGGCTAAATTTTCCATCTCCGTTGTTATCTACCATAATATATTCCATTCTTTCAGGGGGCAGAATAGCGAAATTTTTTTTTTAATGATGGAGTCCAGTCCACCATTCCCGCATCCTTTAAGTCTTTGAGGTTGCCACTAATTCCTACCATTCCATCCACAATGTGGTATTATTTTGGACTTATTATTTTGGCTCAAAAAAAGTAAGCTTCCAGGAATTCCACTTCTGACTCCAGTAGCTCTTCTTCCAGAGGTCAAGGAACTGATACCAAGATTCAACCGGCTGCTAAATATGATCCTTCATATTTTACATTTAGGAACCAGGGAAATGACCACTGTGTGGGCCTACGCACCCAGTGGAGCAACTGTGAGATCTACCCTAGATAATTCTTTACTAATTATCTTACTACCATGCACCATTGCTGTAATGGGAGGTCATTTTGACACTTTGAGCCTCCATATATCAGTGTCAGTTCAGACTCTGTATCCAACAACTTTCAAAAGATCTAGGTTTCCTTCAAAGCCATGAGCAACAGAACTTAGCCACAAAAACTTGAGTATGCTCTAAATATTTCAAAGGGCAACCATTATGTTATTTCATTATTCCTACATTACAAATTACATACACTGGGTTAAAAAAATAGACTTAAGAATCAATAGAAAAGAATAAGAACCTGACACTCCCCTAATTCATCATAGTTTAAAATCAATAGCAACTAAATCACAGATGAACACCCGAAAGTCTCCCCAGATAAAGAGAGATGTATCCTTTCTAGAAGTTGTAGGAAAGCACCCAACACAGAACCTCAGACCTGGTAAGAGAAGGCACTCCAATCACACTTCCCTTCTGCACATAACACTGTTACTAAAATCTAAGTAAAGGCACAGGCTATATTATTTGCATGACTCTTGACCAGATAAAAGAAGAAAATATTTAATATTTGTCTGATTTGGAAATACGTGGCTTACAAAAAGCAAGAGCTCATTATTCAAACCAAAAATACATCCACATCCAAATAAATTTGTATATTCAAACCCTGAGACGCTACGGCTGTCCAACAAGAGATGCAGTTAAAATCTAAAGGAACTTTGATAGAGGTAAGCTTTCTTTTTTTTTGGTATTACGTAGCTTTAGAAGTTTTTGCATGATTAATGACTACAGCCATAATTTTGCCCTAGAATATTTTGGGCAACAAAGAGTTTGTAGTTAAAATCCAAAGAAAACAAAGCTTAGGGGACTCTGAGCTTCTAAGGGTGATGGAAAAATTCAAGAACAGTTAATGGTGATGGTTGGACAACATGATGAACATAACTAATGTCACTGGACTGTATTTAAAAAAAAAATCTGGGTTTCCCTTTTCCCCAGTGTACCATTCCCCAGTAAATATCTGTAGGTCCCATTGGGAAGGACTGGGAGAATTACTACTGTGTACACTTGCTATGATTTTGCAGAGTTCTTCATTCAAGAGGACCTGGGCTCTCTTTTAACCGATAGACACGGGACTGAGTTGGCGGGTGTGAAACGTAAAGCTGAATTGGGGAGAATTTGTCAATATGAGGGAACCCTCTCATCAGTCAGGCAAAGGTCCCTGGCTAGGGTCCCTGGAGCTAGTCATAATATGCTTCTGGGATGCTCTTAGAAGCTTGGACAAAACAGCAGCCCACATGAAATCCAGTAGAGGTGGCACAGCCACGGTGGTTCCAGAGTCATCTATTTGGTATTAAGCCTACTGCAAGCTGTATGACCTTGAGCTTTCTTTCCTTCTGAGGCTCATTTTCCATGTACATAAAATGGGATATCAATAATATCTACCTCATAGAGTATGGCTATTAAATGAGTTAACTAGAGATGTTAGAATGGCATCTGGCACAGTAACCTCTTTTGGAAACATAAATTATTGTTGTTTTCTTCACTACTGCCTCTTCCCAGATTCCCCACTGCTTTGCTCAAGCTGCATATTGGATACCAATGCTCTCCTACTCTGACCATACTTGATATTGGTCCTCTCTGTCATGAGCTGCTTGTCATACTTCCTAGATACTAGGTTCTGCCTGTTGGCCTGGGTTTCCTCCCAGTCTTTACTCCCAGTAAGTGGGCAGGTCTAATTCTAAATCCCATCCCTTCTCATCTGCCTCTCACTTTGACTCAGTTTGCATTGGCAAGACGTGGCCCTGCTCTTGGGAGGAGAACAATGAAGTGTACTATGCTCTCTCTGTGCTTTAAAACTAGTAGCTTGATGAAACCAGAAATAGTCCCAGGTTGTAAAAATCTTCAAAACCCCTGTCATTTGATTTCTTCAACTTCAAAGCTTTCAGATATATTTTTATTGCTTGACTGTTTCATTTTGCAGCTGAGCATTGTTTTCAAGCATGATTGGTTCCTGCCATGTGAAATGAAAAATTTGTACATTTGGAATTGTAAATCTAGTTATTAATGCTTTTGGTAAGCAAATTAAAGTTTTTTCTCTGGGATTATTGAAAACATTGAATATTATGAAAGCTACTGAGATATTGAAGAAGGGACTTGGATTTTAAAAATTACAGAATGTTGCAAAATGGGTTTTACAGAAGCACTGGCACATGAGCTGGAACTTGAAGGATGATTTCAAGTGTCCCAGGTGGTATATGGGATGGAATGGGGTGGAAGACCATAGGATATACTGAAAAAAGATGGAGTGAGCAAGGGTGTGAAAATGGGAAAGGCTAATGGAAGGAATGTGGTCATCCAGTTTGACTGGAACACAGGCAAAATAAATGACTATAAAGGTAGCGTGTGGAAGGCAAGTTGATAGAAGCCTTTGAATGGTGAACTTCCGATATATCTATCCTTGGGCCTTGTTGCTTCTAGGTTAAATCTTCATTAAATAAACCCATGTACAATAACAATGCCATAGGTGATGTTTTAGGGACACACATACCAAACCTTTTGAACCTGGAGTCATAGTGGATTTACCAGAGCATGGCAGAACCAGAATGAAAATTTTTCTGTTCGCATTTATAATAAATGCCATGGTACCATTATTTAAACACTTCTTTTAATGTAAAATGTTTTAAAAGTATAGAAAACTTTACAATATTTTAATGATAAAAATAGTGCAAAACCATTGTAATTCTTTTTAAATACAGGAAAATGTTAATAAAAAACTAAAAAAAATCATTTGCAATATTATCATCCAGATAAAATGGTTACTAATATTTTGGCTACTTTTCTTCCCAATATCTCTGTAGGCTTACACACACACACACTTTACACAATTTCATGCATTATATCATGCTTGAAACATTCTTTTTAACTGGAAGTTGATGCAACTTGAATATATAAAAATTTATTAAATGAATCCCCATCTTAATCATCTAGTGCTGTTATAACAGAAATACCACAAATGGATGCCTTCAACAAAGAGAAATTCATTCTCTCACAGTCTGGGAGGCTACAAGTCCAAATTCAGGGTGTCAGCTCCAGGGGAAGGTCCCTGTCATCAATCCTCCCTCGGCCTAAGAGCTTCTGCATGCAGGAACCTCAGGTCCAAAGGACATGCACTGCTCCCGGTACTGCTTTCTTGGTGGTATGAGGGCCCCATGTCTCTCTGCTCACTTCTCTCTTTTATATCTCAAAAGATATTGACTCAAGACACTATCTAATCTTGTAGATCTCATCAATATAACTGTTGCTAATCCATCTCATTAACATCATAGTGATAGGATTTACAACACACAGGAAAATCACATCAGATGACAAAATGGTAGACAATCATAGAACACTGGGAATCATGACCTAGCCAAGTTGACAGATATTTTGGAGGGACACAGTTCAATCCACGACAATCCACTATTCATGCCAATTCGGGTTGTCTAAAAATTTGGGGGCTACAAACCATGTTACTGTGAATATAATGTACCTACATCTGTATTGGATTGAATTTATATTTACCCCCAAATTTACCTCATCTGGCCTGCTTGCCAGGCCCTCAGCTATTTGCTCCATGGAGTCACTTCTGCACTTGCCCCATCTCCTAAAGCTTGGGGGCTGTCTCAGTCTCCCCAAAGCTGAGAGTCACAGGGGGAAAGCCTTGGCAGTTGAGAGTGAGGTCAGATTCAGGGGCACCCATGCAGGTTCTGACTCCTCTCATCCATCAGTTCCCAACTTAGAGGAGCAGAGTGCTGGAGGGAGTGGCTGTAAAAGGGGTGGGGATAATTAAGGGTCTGGCTTCTTCAGGCTGCCTGGATAAACCAAGTAACACAATCTGGAAATAACACAATCTGGAAGTGTAGGAGTAGTTAATACTGTGGGTGAAAAACTGACTAGAGAAGAACAGGCAAGGGAAGGAGATGATGGATCAATTCTTCCCTCCTCCCAACCTTGGAGAGTGGCTAGGTGTAGTCTTTTTCACCCAACAGGACCAGAGAAGTCTGGCTTGACCCAGTGACCTGTTATATTTATTCGTGAAACTGTGGCCACCACGATGTGTTTTTTTTTTTTTTTTTTTTTTCTTCCCTGCCTGGCCTCCCTTTTCCATTACTTTCCTGTCCTAGGATCGTACCTCCCAGTAAAGCTTTACCACATGAACTTTGCCCCAGGCTCTATTTTCTAAGCAACCAAGGCTAAAACCTCGACTTTGTGATGCTGTCAGTTTATCCCCTTAGAGAGTAGAGCCTAGAACTAAAACTACTGGGCCAAAGGGCATAAACGTTTTAACTATAATACAAGATGCCACACTGCCTTCCATACGGGTTGAGTTAGTTTGCTTCTCTATCAACCAAATGCTAATTTTTTTTTTTTTGAGGCAGAAAATGATGAGCTGTGAAACGGATTGTTCTTTCTCACCTTTAGTCTTTTTTGTCTTTTGCTAAAATTAAGACTGAACTCATCCTGTTTCTGAAAAAGAAGTTCAAGAGCTCACTACAGCTCAGCCTAGGCAAAAGTGTTAAACGATACATCGTAACATTTTGTCTACAAGATTGTTCTCATGCTTTGTCCCTGTTAAACTAATATATAACTCTTTCATTTTAAATCATCCCTTTTTATATGAGATACTGAAATTTAAATTTCAAGAGAACAGTATGAACATGCAAATTAACTATATAACAGATTTTTATTTAACAATACTTATTAAGCCACTGGAGCCCTGGTGGCACAGTGGTTAAGAGCTCAGCTGCTAACCAAAATCTCGGCAGTTTGAATCCATCAGCTGCTCCTTAGAAACCCTACGAGGCAGTTGTACTTTGTCCTATAGGGTCGCTATAAATCGGAATTGACTCCACAACAACTGTTTTAGTTTTCTGGTTTTTTATTAAGCCACTGGGGGCCCTGGTGGCGCAGTGGTTAAGCACTCAGCTGCGAACCGAAAGGTCAGCAGTTCGAAACCACTAGGTGCTCCACAGGAGAAAGATGTGGCAATCTGCTTCCGTAAAGATTTACAGCCTTGGAAACCATATGAGGAAGTTCTACTCTGTTCTATAGGGTTGCTATGAGATGGAATCTACTCAACAGCTACGGGTTTATTAAGCCACTACCGCACACTAGGCATGGTGTTAGGTGCTTCACACAGAGCGGAAAAAAAGCAAGGTAGAGTAGACTGACCTTTTTGAATTTGCAGTGGACAGACACGTCAACAGGCAATTGCACAGTTTAAGTGTTTTGATTGCAAAAGTGAGAGCCATGGAAGTGAGCTTTAAACTGGGACCTGAAGAATGAATACGAGCTGGGGTGCAAAATCACAGAGGTGATAAACCAGAATAAATTCAGAAAGTCCGTAGTCCACAGTGAGTGTGGACGTGTGCATGCGTGTGTATGCCTGGAAGCTGGGCTTATGGAGAGACAAGGCTGGATTTTGCAGGGTCTTGAAACATTTGGAACAAATCTCAAGACCAGTGGTGGCCACTGAACATTTTTGAGTTCAGTGAAAAAACTGGCAATCAGGTTTTAAGTCAACTGCCAATATTTGAGCAGAGAAAAACAGAAACAAAACCCCCACAGAATCAGCCTGTATTTTCAGGATAATTGCTCTGAGTGTGGAGTGCAGCATTAATAGGGAAGGGAAGGTGAGAGGGAGAGAGGCCCAGGAAGAAGCTTTAGCAGTGCTCCAGGGGCAAGGTGGGGCAGAAATGCAGACAAGTGGATGGCTATGAGTTCCAGAGCTATTTATGTGTCGGAATTCCTAGACCTGGTAGAGCTGTGATGAGTGAGAGGAGTCAGGGTGATTCTTCCTGTTTTAAAAACAAAAGATTAAAATGTTCCATCAAAGCATGTTCTGTTCTCTGGCTCATATTCACAGGGAACAACGAAGTGATTTACGTAGCTGCTTGTTATATAAATTAATAACTTTTATTGGGCACTTTGAGTCAAACATGGAATATCTCATTTAATCCTCACAACAATCTATGAGTTAAGTACTATTATCAGCCCATCCCCCCACCCCCCATTTTTTAAAATATCACTTTAGGTGAAAGCTTGCTCTGTAAACTTAGTTTCTCAATCAATAATTTGTACAAAAAGTATTTCATGACCTTGGTTTGATTCCCCACAATGTGTCAGCACTCTCCCCATTTCCGCCTGGGTTTCCTCATTTCCTTTAGTCCTGATTTCTACCCCTTCCTGCCTTCTCAGCTTTGCTTTGGGGCAGATATTGCCCTTTTGATCTTTAGGTTAATTGTTCTAAGGAGTACATTCCTCTCGAGCGTTACTGCTTATCTTATGGGCT
This sequence comes from Elephas maximus indicus, assembly GCF_024166365.1. Lineage (NCBI taxonomy): Eukaryota > Metazoa > Chordata > Mammalia > Proboscidea > Elephantidae > Elephas > Elephas maximus. Next base: position 51,167,213 of record NC_064833.1, on the reverse strand, counting down.
TGTCTGTTGTTTGACTAGGAGGTGGTCTCTGGGAATGGTTTCAGTTTTAGATCAGAAGGTGTTTTAGGGCCTTAGTCTCAAGGGTTCCTCCAGTCTCTGTCAGACCAGTAAGCCTTGTCTTTTTTGTGAATTTGAGTTTTTGTTCTGCAATTTTTCTCCCTCACTGTCCGGGACCCTCTGTTGTGATTCCAGCTGGAGCAATCGATAGTAGTATATGGACACCATCTAGTTCTCCTGGTCTCAGGGTCATGTAGGCTATGGCTATTGTGGTCCATTAGTCCTTTGGACTAATTTCTCCCTTGAATCTTTGGTTTTCTTAAATTTCCTTTGCTCTGGGCAGTAAGAGACCAACAGCTACATCTTAGATGGTCGCTTGCAAGCTTTTAAGAGCCTAGATGCTACTCACCAAAGTAGGGTATCATTCTCATTTTCATATGGAGAAACTGAGTCACAAATAGGTTAAAGGATTTACCTGAGTCACACAGTTCAAAAGTGCAATAGCCCTACTATACAGTCTCTCTTCTCTGACTTTTCTCTCTTTCTGTCTCTCAATATTTCACATTATCACGATGACGTTTGTTAGCAAAAATGAAAGCGAACCCCGTGAAGTTAGGGAATTCTTTTACATCTAAAGCATTGAAAGATGGCTAATTGATTTAAAAGAATAAACCAAAAAGGCCAACTTCTTAGAAATTAGCAGTCAGTTAAAGCTAGTAAGGCAGAACCTCACACTATTTATTATCAATTTTCATTTCCTGGCTTTTTAAAATTGGTTGTTAGATGATATGTCTTTAAATCAAAACCTCTCCCTTCCATTTTTTTCTAACAGACAAATTTGAAGCTGGGGAGGAAACTGGAAGGAGGAAGTCATTACTGTTGTTAAGCTGTGAGAATTTTCCCAAGTGTAATTCAGTCTGTAAACTGCTTTTGTAAATTAGACTCTTGAAAACTTCCTCTAAGATGTAGATAAAATGGTGTGTTTTATATTGTACTTACACAGGATTGAATCTCCTTACCTCAAGGGTATATTATGGCCCAAAAAGTTTTCTTCATAAAAAAATGTTAAAAGAGGTTTATGTTGAGGGTTCTAAAATGTCTACTGGAAGGACAGTTGTATGGTTAGAATTTGGTTTCCAACTTTTCTGCAGTGAAAAATAGCTTATAAGTCTAATAAAAAATACATCATTTTTGAACAATTGTTTCAAATAACCTTAGTTCACCTACAAACTAGGTAACATATTTCAGCTTTTGGGGGCTCTGGCTATGAGTCGGAATAGACTTGAAGGCAATGGGTTTCGTTTGGTTTTTTTTTTTGTTTTTGGGGAAAGTGCTAAATGGTCAGTCTGTTATATATTTTGTAATTAGAAGCTAATTTGCACTTGTAAAGTGAAATGGCAAATGCATGACTGAAGTAACTAAGGGGGGAAATGCTAAGCAGGGTGAACATGGGTATATTTTGCCCTCTACGTAATTGCTACGGAAGTGCTTGCTAAGGTGAAGAGTTAAGCACACTCACAACGTTCGTATTGCTGTGTATCTGCTCCTCTTCTCCCTATACCTCTTGGACGTTAGTAGTTTAGAATGTTGCACAGGTTACTGTGCGTGCTGGTTATTAATTTACTCCGTCAGTGTTCACTGAGAACTCGTTTCCCTTCTAGAGCAGCACTTAATGCCAGAGGCACAGTAATGAACAAAACAGAGCCTGTCTAGAAAGTGCTCACAGGCATCTTTACATCCATTCTCATCAATCCCAGGAAAACCTTAAAAAGTGGATTCTATTATCTCATCCTTAAAAACGAAGGCTCACACAGGTGAGGTGACTTGCTCACGTCTCCATTGCTGGTAAGTGGCAAATCTGGGTTTGTTTCCCAAGTCCCTTCTTTGCTGCTTTCCTTCCCCAGGTTCCCTGCATTTAGTGACACATCCACAGGAATTTATTGTTGATCCCTAAATTTCCACATTCCCATGAAGAGGCCAAGCCAGAAAGGAATAAAGCCTGTTTCCAGGGCCTGGTTAAGACTCTTGGGGATTCCACACACAATTGCCAGAGCTCCTCTCTCATCTCCCTGAAATCCTGAATTTTTAAAAATGTAGATGCATATTGAAATGATGATACCTATTTCCGGCAGTTTCTGAGGAGTTCCTGGGTAGTGTAAACGGTTAAACACCTGGCTGCTAACCGAAGCGCTGGAGGTTCAGGTCCACCCAGAGGTGTCTGAGAAGAAAGGCCCAGCTATCTACTTCCCCTAAATCCGCCACTGAAACCCTATGGAGCACAGTCCAACTCTAACACGTGTGAAGTTGCCGTGAGTCAGGATCGACTCGAAGGCAAGTGGCTCGGTTGGTATATTTTCTAAAAATGATATCTAAGTTCATCAAAGTCTTTTTCTCTTTTGGAGGGGATAAGGGTACCCCTGCCAAACTTCCATAAGCAGACACCGAGGCAGCCATCCGGTAACCCAGCTCTGCCCATCTCTAGCAGCCTATGCTTACAAATGTCACTTCAGATCGTGAGGAACCTCTACTTTGTATCTTTTGATTATCAATTCATGTGATTGGACATTATGACAAAGAAGCAGCTAATATAATATTCTCTTACTCTGATTCTTATATTCAGGATAACAGTTATTTAGTCTTTCCGTCTCATGTTTACTCATTCCACGCTTATTGAATGCCTACCACGTGTCCGGTGGTGCAATGGTGAAGAGCTCAGGCTGCTAGCCAAAAGGTCAGCAGTTCAAATCCACCAGCCACTCCTTGGAAACCCTATGGGGTAGTTCTACTCTGTCCTATAAGGTCACCATGAGTCGAGGTTGACTGTGGCAATGGGTTTGCTTTTTTGGTTGGACTATGTGTCTAGCAATTTACCAGGCACAAAATATAAATGAAAAAATATATTTCCTATGCGCTAGCATCTCAGAGTTTAGGCAGGCAGAGAAGATGCTAAAAAGTTTCATTTTTTTTTTGTTTTTTATATGATTAGGGACATGAAAGGAATATGCATACAGTGCTGTGGAAACAAGGAGGACGGGCAAACACCCAGTACTGGGGATTGGTGGCAGGGAGGTGCAGGGAAGGCTTTATGGGATAGGAAAAGACATCCGAGTTGATTCTTAGAACCCAGCTAAGTGCTGGGCAGGCTGATTAAGGAAGAACGTGAATTCTAGGCAAAGACTGCCAAGGGCAAGAGCCCAGGAGCCTGGGAGCCCAATGGATATCCAGGAATCTGCAAGTAATGATAAATAGCTCACGATTTGTGTGCCATTATTTTTGTTCAGGGTCTGTGTTATGTGTTTTGCATGCATTATTTAACTGAACCCTCATCTAAACCCTGTGCAGTAGGTGGCATTCTTATTTGTTTTTGAGAGTTGAGAAAAATAGAGGTTAAATAACATGCCCAAAGTCACCAAAATAATAAGAAGCTAGGCTGGGATTTGAGCCCAGGTCTTTGGAATATCAGAATCTGTCTGCTTGACCACTCCATTCCACTCCAGTGATACTGTATGGGTGGAGAGTAATAGGGTGGAACGTTTGAGGCTGGAAGGGTGGTGGGGGAGAGACTCCGCTGGCTTTGTAGCCACTGGACACTGTACTGCTTTTGCCACTGTCATTAATAAACTTTAAGTGTCCGCTTCTTTTTGTGTCCCTCGATCCAGAATAAATCCCAATGACACAACGGTAAAGGTGATTTTATTTTGAAGGCTCTGACGAACCTTTGAGGGGTTTTAAGTAGGTATGTGCTGTGCTTAGATGTACATATTGGAAGGTTTATGTTTCAGCCTGGCTGGCACACATCTGCTCATGGGCATTTCCTAGGCATGGAAAGTGCAAAGCATGGATTAGACAGGGCCAGAATACAGGCAAGGAAATCAGGCCAGAGACTGTGGCATAGATCCAGGTGAGAGGCGACAATGATCTGGTCTCCTGTACAGCAATGAGAATGGAGAGGAGACGATGGATTCAAAAATAGCTCTTTGAAATTGGCTGGATGGAACTCAGGATAGGATAGAGACAGGGTGGGGAACAGGCAGGGAAAGAATCTAAAATTATTCCTGGGTTTCTGTTCAGATGACTCATGGATGGTGACATTATTCACCAAGATATGGAATACAGGATACCTTAGGGAAAATGATGATGAATTCATTTTTAGACACGTTCAATTTGAGATGCCTAGGAAATATCCATGAGGACATGGGCACCAACCAGGCCGAAACTTAAATCTATAGGTGGGGTGAGGTGGGCTGGTTACACAGTCATCAGTCTATGGAAAAAAAAGTTGCCATTGAGTTGATTGTGATTCAAAGCAACCCCATGTGTGTCAGAGTAGAACTGTACTCCACAGGGTGTTTGATGGCTGATTTTTCTGGAGGTAGGTCATCCGGCCTCCCTTCTGAAGTGTGGCTGGGTGGGCTCAGACCAACCATTTGGTAGCAGTCTAGCACATTAACCATCTGCACTGCCCAGGGACTCCCATCAGCCTGTAGGCCACAGTGGAAACTGGAATTGGGTAATGTCATGGGAAGCTAGGGTCACCATTTAGGAAATATTAACATTTAAAAGGCCAGAAGAATTAGAAAATCCCATGAAGATTAAGGAAGAGCATGTGCAGAAGGCAACTTATTAGAAACCAGGATAAGAGGCTTAAGAAGGAGGGAACAATAATAATGCAGGGCTGTACAGCACCTCGCAGTGGTTAAGAGGTCTGTTCGGCTGCTAACCAAAAGGTCAGCAGTTCAAATCCACCAGCAGCTCCTTGGAAACACTATGGGGCAGTTCTACTCTGCTCTGTGGGTCACTATGAGTTGGAATTGGCTTGATGGCAATGGGTTTGGGTTTGGTTTAGTTTACACAGCAACTTTTTTTTGGCTCACAGTAGTAGTGGCCACACCTGCTTACAGAACTCTCACCTGCCAGACCCTGCACCATGGCTGCAAGGCCATGGTACTGGTGGGGATAACACCTACTAGCCTTTGTTGAGCATTCTCTCTGTGCCTAGCATTTGCTAAGCCCTCTGCACACCATACCTTATCTTTGTTTTTACAGATCAGAAAGCTTGCCCATGAGAAAGACAAAGATGGGGTACAGTACCTTAGCAAAGCACAGGGTTAAGAGAGGCTATAGGGTACTTGAGGTTTGCTTGCTTTTTCAAGATGGAAGAGCTTTAATTTGAACCAAGCCAGCAGACAGGAGTTTTATTTTACTCACACAGTGACATGACATAAAAATTTTATCTTCAGGGAAAAATACCTCATAGGAATATAGCCATTATTAGTTAAAAAAAAAAAAAAATGTAGCCCATGGCACTTACTATTCCTGAGTCCTAATTTTGCCATCTGCTGTTACATAAATGGTCATGCAGAGAAGACACTAATGGGGAGAAGTCCTCTGTCCTCCCTCAGCACTCACTGCAAATCTCAGGCATTACGATGTCTCCCTGTATTAAAATTGTCTATGAAAATAGTGTTTCCTTAAGTGGCGTGTGTTCCACCAGGCCAAGGACCAGTCTTTTCGTTATCCTCCAGCTCTGCCTTTCTGTTGCTTGAACACTCAACAAATATTTGAACAGAATTAACTTTTTTAACCAGTTATTTTTTTATCCTTTAACAAATGGCTCTCTTTAATAAGAGAAATTTTGACCACTGACTGAAAAATTGGCAGTTCTAGTCCACCCCGCAGTACTGCATAAGAAAGGCCTGGTAATCCACTTCTGTTACAACTGCAGCCATTGAAAACTCATGGGTTGCCATGAGCCAGAAGTGGCTGAACAGCAACATATTAATAGGGGAAATTTAAGTTGAAATTTTCAGTCAGAGTTCTCGGTTTGAGTAACAAAAACCAACTCTGACTAACATAAAATAGAGAAGTTACTGGAAGGATCCTGGGTCACTCAGGAAGTCCATAGGAAGGCTGAAGATGAAACTTGGAAGATGGGGCGACAGAAATCACAGCTAAGGATCACTTATCAGATGGGTTAAGCTGCTTCCAGTGGGAAAGTACCAGTGGCTTCACTGGCTTTTTAGCCACTGGGCACGATAATGCCTTTGCCCACTGCCATTAATAAACTTTAAGCGTTTCCCTCCTTGATCCAGAAGTCCCAAATGGAGCATCCTATTGTCTGGACCCCTAGCCATCCAGTTGATTTTGACTCATAGAGACCCTACAGAACAGAGTAGAATTGCCCCATAGGATTTCCAAGGCTGTAAATCTTTCTGGGAGCAGACTGCCTCATCTTTTTCCTAAACAGTTCATTCTGGTTCAACCCCTGCTGAGAATTTGCATTTCTAACAAATTCTCAGGCGATGCTAAAACTGCTGGGTAGGGACCAATTCTGAGAACCACTACTACAGCAGTGGTTCTCAAAATTTATTATACATAAGAATCACCTGGGAATCTTGTTAAAATATGTATTGTGATTCAGTATATCTGGGGTAGAAATGCAAATTCTCAGCAGAGGTTTGAACCGGAATGAACCTGTTTGAATCTCTGGTTCAAACCCACCTGCGGCTTCAAGGGAGAAAGGCGTGGCAGCCTGCTTCCTTAGAGATTACAGCCTTGGAGACCCTGTGGAGGCAGTTCTACTCTGTCGTATAGGGTCACTATGAGTTGAAATTTACTTGATGGCAACAGGTTTGTATTTTTTTTTTTTAATCTGGTCTGGACTACAGTTTCTGTCCCAGCCACCAGGGGGCGGGGAGAAAGATTATTTTTCTCCCAAGGAAGAGAGTTTGAACCCTGAGCAGCATTGACAATGTCTACTACACTGACTAAAAGCATTCTAAGTCACTGATCTAAAGAATAGCCTTCCCTAGAATTTTGAAAATATAAATAAGATGGATTCCTGGTTGTCTGAAATGGTTTAGATAATAGTTCCTCCATGAGGCAGAGACGGGTTGAAACGCAATACATTCCTACAAGGCTGTCATCTGCTGAAATGCTAGAAATACCATCATGTTAAAGTCTTATTATAAGAAGCCTGATAGCTGGAATTTAGAATTACATTTCTTTCTTTCTTTTTTAGGCTTTTGCAACAAAGAAGTTGGTGAGAAGATGTATTTCTTCCCTCAAGTCTGCTGTCTCACGTTTGTGACTGATATTAGGTAGAGCAGAGTGGCATCTGTGTTTCAGGAAAATAATGTGTGAAAACAGTTTTCAAAAAATGCACGCTGTCTACATAAAAAGAAAACTAAAAATGTGTCTGGTTACCACTTTGTAGAATCTATTGACTTTGGCTGTGAATGGGAACCTAATTGCTCCCCATTTCTGCCGAGCCATCCACTAATATTACATTTCCATTAAAAAGGGAAGTCAACTATAACATCATGGTTTTCAAACAGAAGTCAAAAAATAAAAAAAATAAAATCATGACCAGTTGGTTGTTTAATAATTTATATTTCTTCTTGCCACGGACTATATCAAGCCACAAGTACAGAAAATATCATTTGTCATTGGTAAAGTTAAAAGGAACATTTTTACTGAAGTGTTACAAACAGCTCCTTGATTTTGAATGCTGACTACTGATTATTTTCCTGTTCTTCATTTATAATCACAGAAAGTCTTCTTCATCACCTGCTCCTGTTACCATGGGATTGGCATAAAAATATTGCTTCTTGCAAGGCTGAATTTAAGGAATCAGGGAACCACAGAACGTGGGTTAGGGGGGCCGGACTTAAACCATGCACTTGTAGAAAAACCTACTCAATCCTCCATTCAATGGCAGGTACAAATAATATTTTATTTTTTGCAAACTTGGTAACTTTGATGTGTATGGTTAACATTCCTCCCCCTCCTTTTCATGTGTTTTTTTTTTTCTTTAGTGGTTTGAATTGTCACTATCCATTTAATGAGTTGGCCAGTCTATTATTTTGTTTCTGTTTGTTTTTTGAATGAACTACTGTTAAAGGAAAGGAGCTATTCTCGCATTTCAAATAACACCGTTTACAGTTAATATGGTAATAGGACACAAAGCTGCCAGAATAATCTTTCGAAAACACAGCTCCACCTCCAATCAATAACACCCCCTGATTAAGTCTAATGTCTCTTTAACTCCCTACATAATTGAGTCCAGGGTTCTGCCCCTGGAATTCAAGGGTCTTCAACCTATGAAGACCTATCTTCTTATATTTTATTCTGCTTTTTCTCTGTATGTACAGCACAGAGGAGTTCGTGGTTCTTAATTCCGGCTGCACATATAGAATCACATGGGAAGCTTTTAAAAAGAAAACAAGTTGTAAACAACACACTGATGCCCACGGCTCTCCCTATGCCAACTGAATATGAATCTCTGGGGATGGTGCCCAGGCATCAGTTTCTGTTTTTTTTTTTTTTTTTTAAGCTCTTTATTTTGGTTATCAATTGCTACAAAATGTATTTGTGTAAAACAGCAACCATTTTATTATGCTCCCCAACTCACAGCGCTGATAGCATGTTTCTGCTCTATGATGTCTGGAGACCCCATTGGGATAACTCAAATGGCTAGAGACATCTCGCACAGCTGGGGGCTGGAATCATCTGGAGGCTTCTTTAGTTACATGTCTGTTGCTGAGGCTGGAGTGACGCAAAGGATGGATTTAGCTGGGACTGTCAGCCAGGGTGCCTACACATGCCTCTCCATATAGCTTGGGCTTTCCAGAAGCAAGGCCGCTCAAGGTAGTCAAATTTCCTATATGGAGGTGCAGGGCTCCAGTAGCAAATACTTCACCAACTGCAAGGCCTTTTATGCACCTAGATTCAGAAGGCACATAGTATCACCTCTGCTGGGTTTACTGGCCGAAGCAGTCACAAGCCCGCAGATTCAAGGGAAGGAGACCCACTTTTTAGAGAGGTCAATTAGTGGCCACCTTGAAAAACTGCCACCCACCTCAGGTGATTCTAATGTACTGTCAGGGTTAACAACTGGGTTCATTTCTTTCAAACACGGATCTGCGGAGCAGGGCTGGGACTTGAGTGAGGTCAATGAGGGTACAAAATTTATGGAAGGTCCTGCAAGTGCAGGGTAGATCCGGACAGCAAGTGTCTCTTAGGTTTCTGTGCCCTAGCCTCACTTTGCCCGACTCTATTCCTGGCCCTGCTACAGAGTGACTGCATGTGAATCACTTGGGGAGCTCTGATTCTTGGCTTCACACTGCGATATTCCAGTTCACAAAGCCTGGGGTGGGGACCAGGACTCTGTATCCTTACAGAGATTCCCAGAAGACCAAGTACAGATTCCTTGCGATTCCCTGCTGCTGTGCCTTTGCTCACCTCTTCCTTCTGCCTGGAATGTTTCTTTTTCCTTCTTTCAACTGTGGACTATCTAGAAAGACCTGGCCGCCTACTTCTGAAAATCAGCCAATGAAATCCTCTGGATCACAACGGTCTGATCCACAACCACCTATGGGGATGGCACAGGCCCAGGCAGCAACTAGTTCTGTCGTGCATGGGGCCGCCATGAGTGTGTGTGGGGTAGCACTCCAGGGCAGCTAACAAAAACAAGGTGGACTATTGACCCATTTTAAGAACCACTTAAATATCACCTCTTTAATTTTATCCTGTCCCTCCTAAGTAATCCATAATATCTTTTACCTGCCTTGAGGTGCTCACAGTTTGTCCTGTATTCTGGTTGTTCAAGGACGTCTCTTATAGAAAGAACATGTCCTCTTTTCTTGGGAGACCACACAGTGGACATCTGGAACCACGCCATCAGTTGTCACAGGCAGTCTTCTTTGGACAAAGTGCTGTTCTCTCTGCCTCATCTTGATCACTGACTGTTCGACTCTGTAACCCACACAGCAACTAGCAAGTGCCTTACACATTTTAGATGCCCAATAAATAGTGCATATCTCTCCTATAAGAAGTGTAGTCAAATTACCATTTTTCACAACTCTCACTTAAGCCCTCAAGTACCCAGCGAATTATCCTACTGAATAATTAATTACCTTAGTTTAGTCTTAAACACAGGCAGGAATTGCATCTTCAGCTTAACTCTGACTTTCGGAAAACTTCCTGTTTGAACATCACCCAGCAACTCATTCCCTAAAATGAACGTTTTTGATGCTTACTCTGTGTCTGACCTTTGTCAGTGGCATTGTCACATTCAAGCCTTGGAACCCTTTGAGGTAAGTACCATCATTGTGACCGTTTTACTGATGAAGAAAATTGAGGCTTTAAGCCTCAATCTTTAAGATTTATGAACTTGCTAGATCGCACAATAACAAAATAAGAAAGGCTGGATTCAAACCTAGGTCTGAAAAACCAACCAAACCCATTGCGGTCAAATTGATTCCGACTCATAGTGACCCTGTCGAACAGAACAGAACTGCCCCATAGGGTTTCCGAGGAGCGCCTAGCTGGATTCGAACTGCTGACCTTTTTGTTTCGCAGCCCTAGCTCTTAACCACGACGCCACCAGTTTTTCCAACCTAGGCCTAGCAGACTTCAAAACCAGAATGGCTTAAGCCCTACACTGGTCTCTCATTGCTGGGCGGTATCCATAAACAGTCTTCAAGGAGGACGGGCAGAAGGGCCTGCTTGTGTGAAATGCAAAGGCCCTTTCGAATCCTTCCCGATTCCTTGACGGCTTCCACCACGGGAGGAGCTAGGGTCGTGCTTACTTCGCGCTAGGGATGCTCAGGACAAACGCCCTCCCGTTTGTTTCCATCTCCTCTGTCGGGGTTACCTCCTCCCTTCCCGGCACGTGGAGCCGTCGCGGGCTGGGCAGGGTCCCTCAGGGTCATCTCCGGCGGTGGCCAATGGCCGTGCCCGGGGGCAGAGCCCGTCCCCCGAGTGGGGAGCAGCGTGTTGCTAAGTGCAGGGAAGAGACCGATCCCGCGGCGTCAGCAAAGGGAGGGGGGAGGCGAGAGTTAGAGCGGGTGGGGCGGGGGCGGAGGGAGGGAGTGTGGGAAGCCCGAGCCCGCGCCGGAGGGAGGTGCGCCAGAGCGCACACCCACTCGGATCCCGAGCCTGGGCGGCGCGCGGAGCTCGGAGCCGCCGGCAGAGCTGCGGCCGCGCCCGAGCCCGAGCCCCAACCCGAGCCCGAGCCCGAGCTCCAACCCGAGCCCGAGCCCGAGCCCGAGCCCGAGCCCGAGCGCGCGCCTGCTTCCAGCCCGGCTCCTACTGCCGGTCGGCGGGACTCGGGGGGATGGAAGATTCCCAGGAGACGTCTCCGTCCTCCAACAACTCCTCGGAAGAGCTTAGCTCTGCCCTGCAGTTGTCTAAGGGGATGTCGATCTTCCTCGACGTAAGTAGCGATGGAATGAGTTCGGTTGGTGGGCCCCCGACACCTTCACCTGTCTTCTTCCCTCTGTGTGTATGTGTGAGTGTGTGTGTGTGTGTATGTGTGAGTGTGTGTGTGTGTGTGTGTGTGTGTGAGTTGAGGGGACTTCTGTCCAGGTGCTCATCAGCCGGGGTTTTGCTCCCAGAGCATGGGTGAAAACTACCTCCTATCCCCTCGCACCACCCCTCAAGTAAAAAACCCACAGAGGTAGATGCTGGAGAAAGACTGCCACTCAACTTGTAAAAAGGCTGTCTGTCCCAGATCTCCAACTTGGGACTAAAGAACCCTTAACGAAATCTCAAAAGTTAAATTAACCAACAGCCTGGGTTTCGATAGAGACTGGATTGTAAATACAACAGTCTCCATTTGAATGAATTGGACGTTTTAAGGGAACTAAGGGAGGAAAGGCGTTGTCTCAACTGACCTTTAATGTGCCCGATTTGCAAACCCCAGCCTCGCTAATGCTCTAAGGGGACAGGGAAGCAGCAGAGATTGCGATGACCCTATCCTCCGCCAGCCCCTTGGAAAACAATTACTTTGAACACATTTATTTTTCTTTTTGCAGACGTGGCCAAGATCTCTTTCATGATTGATTCTTTTTTTCAATGCCACCTCGTATTTTTCCTTTTTTCTTCATGCCTTTCACCTTTCCTGTATCTCTCCAAGTTGTAATTACTATTATTATCTTCATCAATCCTAGCTTTTGGACTAGACGTCTTCCCTTTGGTTCTATCCCTCGCATTTGGTATTGACTCCCTTCCTCCATTTCTCTGATGGAATGGTCTTTCTTTCCCCTTCTCAGCTATTTTTCTGCCCTCACGCTGTGGTTTTTATTTTTACAGTAGTTTTATTTATTTATTTCTCAGTTTTGCTTCGCTCTCCCTGTCTGCTGTTTTTGTATTCTATATTTTTCACCCCGTTGCCCAGCTCTTTTCTCTGCCCTTGGGTTTCGTGGTTTTCCTATGCCTCAGTTGCCTCCTGGGATTCTGACTCTCTAAGCCCCTCACTTGTCACGCTCACGCTGTCCCCCAGGTTGCCTCTGGCTCACTGGGGACAATTCCAGTCTCTTGTTTAGGCATGATAGAAAATGGACAGAGGGCATGGAGGTGGGCTGAGTGCTATTTGCTTTACTCTTCTCTGAGTTATCGTTTCTTATTAAAATCAAAACGAGTGGGAGATAGGTCAGATGCTAAATACATTTCTTTGTGCGAGGGATGAAAATATGAGGAAAGCCAATTATCAGTATCATAATGATGAGAGGCAGATAATGAAGATATTGGGGGAGAGGCTAGAAGCTGGCTCGAGTTTATTTTGAATGAATTAGCTGGACTTTATTTAATTGGGAGAGAAATTCCTATCAATAATTTAAGGTAATCTGCAGCAAATGATATAGATAAGTTCACTCATGTCTCCTAGCAGCCTTCCCCCGCCCCCCGCCCCCATTTCATGCTGTTCCAATCTGGGATCCAGGCATTCCCTACTGGCCATCTTCTTCCCACCAAAGCATGTATCTGATTCCTATTTATTTACTCAGTAAGCCCACTCATTGCGGTCTAGTTGATTCTGACTCGTAGTAACCCCATAGGACAGAGTAGAACTGCCCCATAGAGTTTCCAAGGAGCACCTGGTGGATTTGAACTGCCAGCCTTTTGGTTAGCAGATGTAGCTCTTAACCACTACGCCACCAGGGTTTCCCATTTACCCAGCAAGACTGTTTAAGTAGCTATTCTTCAAGAGCACTCAGCTCTGCTGGTTGGGGTCAACCATATGATGTTATTGATGCTAATGGTTTAACTGGCCGATGATATTCTTTCAGGTCCCGCCATTCAGGGCCATAAAGCTCTTGAGGAACTGAGCTGGGAGAAGGGGAGAGGGTACCCCAGCACAATTGTGAGGAAAATCTTCAGGCACAGGAGAAACTCAGGGCCCCTGAAAATCATGTTAGTTATGAAGCTGATGGCTAAATTACGATTAAGTTGATTTATAGAGGACAGGAGGGGCCTCCATTCATTCTGACCCAGTCTTCGTTCTGTCCCCCAAGAATATCAACTGCCTGATAAGTCACCCTGTCCCTTTTTTTTTTTTTTTTTGTTAAAAGCAGTTTATCAAGTCCTGGTGATAGGATGGAGATGAATTGGATTGAAGCTATATAAATGGAAAGTCATCCTCCCAGACATACAAACCAACCTTGGATGGAGCGCTCAATCTACTGCCTTTAAAATGAGAGAGAGAAAATTTAATCTTCTTTATCATTAAACATACATGATTATTTCCAAGTTCTATAAGTAAATAGTATCAGATCCTTGCCCTAAAGGAACTTGTGGTCTGTGAGTAGGGTACACCTGCCTTCTTCTATCTCTTATTTCTAGACATTTAGAAATAAAAACATAAAACTGATTTCATATGAGAGGTGTTGACATGCTTGTTTTCTAGTAAAATGGTAGAGTCTACAAGAAATAACTGCCTTTGGATTTTATCTCAAAAAGAAGAGATTTTGTTTATACTTTTTTATGAGATAGTTTGTGAAAAATCTGACACTCTGGTGAAATATGTCACATAAAAAAGGATTTGTTACTTAGGGAGTTTTGAATTATTCATTTCTGATCGTATTGCTTTTAGCAAAATAAAATATGAAATATAAATTCATCCATTCATTTGATTAGTTTTAAGATATTCTGCTAGCACTATTAGGAAGGGTTACATTTTGATGTAGATCGTAATAAATGGTAGACTTTTTGTATTTCAAAGAGGAACAAATGAAATTGATTGTAGGCTTCTGCATCACCCAGAATAATTTCCAAATTTAAGCAAAACTTTGATTTCAAGTCTTTACATTCTAGTGCCATTGGAGTAATCAATCTTCTAAGAAGTTATTTAAACTGCTTTTCAGAATATTGCAAAATAACTTGACATATTTAACTGATTAGAAACAAGAGACAGATGTTTAACAAGAAAATCAGAAAGAGATTTCCTTCACCTGTTGGTTTTTTGCTTCATTTTCTGATCACCAAATCAGAAATAATAATGAGTATGATACTTATCAAGGTGGTTGTATTAAATAAGAATCCATGGGATAGGAAACAGAAAAAAATGAAATATGCTGTATAAATTTGGAATATTATTGCTACATCAGTGTTCCATGTTGAATGCATAAAGAACAGTAGCTAAATCCACAAACTACAACGGTGATTTCTTTATGAATATGGTTTATATGATTTTCTTTCTAAAAAATTATGTAAATTAACTATTAGTTTATCATACGTATTCTTGAACACCTGTCAGGGCTTTGAAAACCTAGCACTGGTACCACCCTAAGCCAGCACACTAAGGCTGGTGCCATGCATTCCCACAGAGGGCATCTACCATCCAAAGGAGAAGAGTTGAACTGGGTCCAGTGTGCAACTCCACTGAAGGGCCAGGAGGATAACAATCATGTCCCTTCTTACACTAGAGCACTGTCCTTTCCCAGGTTGCTGCATTCCAGACCAGAAAATGAACTCTTTAATTTACAATCTAGCCCAAGTGTCTTGTGGACCCTCTTTTGAACCACTACATTAATCAATGCTACTGTACAATGACAGAAAAATAAACTTTCATTCATTCCCGAAAGGGAGATCAATCCCAAATGGAGTTGATTGCAACCCCACCCACTGGATGCTACTCTCCTCCCCAGCAGTTCTCTGATTTTTAACTGAGGGAAGGGCATGGCTTTTTTCTACTTCATTGGTGAGGTAGAAGTAGGCACTGAAGGTTGGGAAGAAGAGAGGTACCTTTACTGTTTGTCCTTCTACCACCTAAGCATACACACCCAGCTACACCCTGAACACAAGGCACAGTGTCTGGATAGTCAGGGACTTCATGGGAATGAGTATTCATTTTCCTCACAAATATACTTAAGTCCCAAACTCTGTTTGAGACGTGAGATGGATAGAGGCCTATAACCACTTTTCAGGTATGATAGTTCTGTGACTGAATTCTGTTACAACCACACACTTCCTGTTTGCCTAGTGACACAAGCACAGTTGACACAGTTGATTATTTCAGGGGGGCTCAGGGGTAGAATTCTCACCTTCCATGCAGAAAACCGGGGTTCGATTCCTAGCCAATGCACCTCCTCCTGTGCCCTACCACCTGTCCATCAGTGAGGGCTTGTGTGTTGCTATGGCGCTGTACAGGTTTCAGCAGAGCTTCTAGACCAAAATGGACTAGGAAGAAATTCAGCCAAAGAAAACTCTATGGATCACAGTGATTTGATCCTCAGCAGATCATGGGGCTAGCACAAGACTGGACAGTGCTTCGTTCCATTGTGCATGAGGTCACTATGAGTAGGGGCCAACTCGACAGCTAACAACAACAAAGTCCATTTGAGAGAATGGCAGTTAACTCCATCGTCTGCTCTCATTGGCAAGGTATATGTCATTCAACTAATTTTAGAAACTAGCAGAAAGAGCTCAGGTGCTAACTGAAAGTTCGGTAGTTCAAGTCCACCAGCAGCTCCGTAGAAGAAAGATGTGGCAGTCTACTCCTGTAAAGGTTACAGCCTTGGAAACTCATGGGCCAGTCTACTCTGTCCTGTAGGGTCGCTATGAGTTAGAATTGACTCAATGGCAATGGAATGGAATTTCACTGTTCGTATACACTAAATATTGTTTTCATACACAGGGCTTACCCTAAGCAAAATTGGGAATGTGCTCATTCCCTTTTCTCCATCCACCTTTCAGTGCCCACTTCCCTCCATTCTGTCTCATGGTGACTAGTGGCCTGGTAGCAACACTACCTTCTGGATGTCCAGGCCCACTCAGCATGATTCACCAACTAGGTCTTCTCTTCTAGGTGGTCCTCCATGTTCTGGGTGGGTCCAGAGCCCTTCTCTAAATCCACATTGCTCAGGAGTCCATTAAGTGACTGACTAGCTCATTTTATCTAATTTTAACCTGGATAGGGTAGGAAAGGACCGCTGGTGGTGCAGTGGTTAAAGTGATCATCTGCTAATCAAAAAGTCAGCGGTTCAAACCCACCAGCCACTCTGCAGGAGACAGATGTGGCAGTCTGCTTCTGTAAAGATTACAGCTTTGGAAACCCTGTGGGGCAGTTCTGTTCTGTTCTATAGGGTTGCTACCAGTCGTGATCCACTCTACAGCAGTGGGTTTGGGTATAGGGTAGGAACCACTTAAGAAATAGTAGTTCAGTGAATGACTGTTACTGTGTTAATTTGTTATGCCTCCAAGATAAGGTGCCTTTTAACACCTCCCTTCAATAATTTGAAGTGAGGATTGAGGAATTTTAGGTAAGGGCATCAAATAATGTATTTTTAAGATAAAGGATTCAATTTGATAATCCTTAAATTATAGCAAAAGCATAATAACACCTGCATTTAGACTTCAGTCTGACCTTAATATTCAAACTTATTTATCCTTCATCTAGTTTTATGAATCGGTGAGGTTAACTGGCCCAGATTACTGTAGTAACATACCATAATAAATTCAGTTCTTATCTGTGGTACATTTTTATTGGTCTGTGGGCTCAGGGGCAAAATTTGCAGCAGAGACAATTCTGTTCATATTTAATCACAAAGAACTGTCTTAATACCACAATCTACTGTCTTAATTTCATCCTCAAGAGGCTGAATCCTATTTACGATTGCTCTTTCTGAGATGAAATGACAGGGGTCTTAGGGTCCAGATCTTTGGTGTGTAGTTATTCCTCTCCAGGAGACAGTCTAGTCACTTGGAACCGGTGAGACACGATAGAGCATGAAGTAGAACCTTAGAGTGTATCAGAGGTAAGACATAGGCTGCTTTTTGCATTTCTCTAAACCTCAGCTGGGGTTCCCAGGTGCCAGGGGAGGGAGAGAAAAGTAAATTGTGATGGTGAGATGGGTCCTCAAAATCACTGTTGGAAATCGCCTCTGTGAAGTAAAGAGTTTGTGTCTCATTCAGCTGTAACTATAAAAGCTCCTATTATGGAAGCAGTCTTCCGGCAATAATTACATAAAAAAGAATTTTCGTACACTTAGCAAAAAGCACACACTTCTTAAAAACAGGGCGATGCATATCTGTTGCTAGAAAAGTTCCATGAGTGAGGTTATTTACTTAATAATGTTAATATTTGATAATAAAGCCCACTGTAGTAATGACTAGATTTATCTATACCTCATCTCCATGAAGTCAGCAGAAGGAAAGGAGGATAACGTTTCTTATAGTAAAAAAAAACCAAACCCAGTACCATCGAGTCGATTCCAACTCATAGTGGCCCTATAGGACAGAGTAGAACTGCCCCATAGAGTTTCCAAGGAGCACCTGGCAGATTCAAACTGTTGACCCTTTGGTTAGCAGCGGTAGCACTTAACCACTACGCCACGAGGGTTTCCACTTCTTACAGTAGAAGGCAGTAAAACAGACAACTTTGGGAATAAGAATAATTGTTCGTGCTTCATGCTGGCTACCCAGAAGTGATGATCTATTTAACCATAACTTCAAGTTTCCCAGAAAAAAAAAAATTCTCAAGTACCCCTTCTAAAATTTGTCTTTGCAATATGGTAGAGGAACTTTTGGGGGGCAGTATAACAGGTTATTGTTGTTGTGTGCCGTCAAGTGGATTTTGATTCATAGTGACTCTATATGACACAGTAGAACTGCCCCATAGGGTTCCCTAGGCTGTAATCTTTATAGGAGCCGATCACCAGGTCTTTTCTTTCACAGAGCAGCCTGCAGGTTTGAACTATCAACCAAGTGCTTAATCATTGCTCTACCAGGGATCCTTATATATAACATAGCTGTGTGTTATATGGATTTTCTTCTATAACTATACAGTATCAGTTAGGGCTAATTTGATTTCAGGTAACAGAAAAAAAAAAACAAAAAACTTTTAAGATTTAAAAAATCTGAGATCACCTGGTCAGGATGACTTGATCAGGGGCTGAGAGAGCGTTACTAGGGTTCAGTCTCTGTCAGCCTCTGGACTCTGCTTTTCTGAGTGTTGCTTATTTCCAGCTTATGTATGTTAACAAAATGACTAAGCAGCTCCTTATCTATGAACATTCCAGGTTCAAAGCCAACAGAAAGGAAAGTGTGTCTCCCAGAATCTCAAGCAAAACTGTGGCCTGTCATTCCCCGGCCCCAGTGTGATCATGCCTGAATAGTCATTGTGGCAGGAGGGATGTGACCCTCTGTTTTCCAGGCTTAAGTCCTTTGCCCAGCCATGCAAAAGACCGTAGTTGGAGCAAAGATTGGTTTTCCAGAAGAAAATTGAAAGTCATTATCAAAGAGTAGTATATACTGGGTGTCCAGAGTTTATATTCACTAAAGATATATCAGAATAGGTCCAAGATAATATAATTAACTCATAGAAGTAAAGAAAGATATACCTTAGATGTGAATTTCTATTTATTAACACTTAATTTCTTCTTAATTTTTTTCTCCTAGCTTTATTGATGTATAATTGACTTACCCTAAACTGCACATACTTGAAGTATAAATTTGAAGAGTTTTATATATACACGTGATGAAACCATTACTACGATTAAGATAATAAAGATATATGTCACCTCCAAAAGTTCCCTCATGCCCAATGTCATGGATTGAATTGTGTGTCCGCAAAATGTGTGTCAACTTGGCTAGGCTATGATTCCCAGTATTGTGTGGTTGTCCACCATTTTGTGATCTGATGTGACTATTCTATGTGTTGTAAATCCTAACCTCTATGATGTTAATGAGGCAGGATTAGAGGCAGTTATGTTAATGAGGCAGGATTCAATCTACAGAATTAAGTTATATCTTGAATCAATCTCTTTTGAGACATGAGACAGAAGTGAGCAGAGAGGATGGGGACCTGATGCCACCAAGAAAGAAGAGCCAAGAGCAGAGTTCTTCCTTTGGACCCAGGGTCCCTGTGCCAAGAAACTCCTAGATGAGGGAAAGATTGATGACAAGGTCTTTCCCTGAGAGCTGACACAGAGAGAAAGCCTTCCCCTGGAGCTGGTGCCTGAATCCAGACTTTTAGGCTCCTAGACTGTGAGAGAATAAATTTCTGTTTGTTAAGGCCATCTGCTTGTGCTATTTCTGTTACAGCAGCAGTAGATAACTAAAACACTCTCTTATAATCCATCCGTTCTTGCCCTACCCATTCCTGGGCTACCCTTAATCTACTTTCTGTCACTATAGATTGGTTTACATCTTCTAGAATTTTATAAAAATGGAATCATACAGTAAAAAAAAATTTTTTTTTTTTCATACAGTAGGTACTTCTTTTTGTCTAGGCTTTTTACTCAGCACAATTATTTTGAGACCCATCCACATTCTTGCATGTATCAATAGTTTATTCCTTCTTATTGCTCAGTAGTACTCCATTGTATTGATACACCATAGTTTGTTTATTCTTTTATCTGTTGATGAACATTTGGGTTGTTTTTGGTTTTTGGCTATTACAAATAAGATCTCAATTGGGAAGCCTTCGTTTAAAATTGAATTAGTTTTATTCAATAATGCTTGAATTGTATATGAGTATAATGTTCACTGCAATACTTTAAAAAAAAGGTGATACATTTTTTTTTCTTTTTTTCCATTCCAGATACTGAGGAGAGCAGATAAAAATGGTAAGACCAAAAATCTGTAGTTTTCTACTTATTAATCTCTTACCTTTTAGGCCACTTTATAAAGAATACTGTGGAAGAAAAGCACTAGAAATTGACAAAAAAAAGTGTCAATGTCTTGGACTAGTAACAGTTTTAGGCAAGTAAACAGTTCCATATATTCATGAGAAAGATTTACATTTGACTGGAAGATGGAATTTATGTCCTTGAGTGAGGGGCACTTTCATATTTGGGCTCTGGCTCTTTCCTTTTATGTTTTAAATTAGCTTTAAAGTAATAAAGACTTGTATTTATTGAGTGTCTACTGTGTGCCAGGTGTTATGCGGGCATTATGTCTTAGAGTTGTTAAGATACAGAGCTAGGACTCTGTCTGTGTGACATCAAAGTCTAGGCTGTCCACACTGACCTTAATAGTTGCCACAGGGCTGCTTCACTGTAAGAAGATTGCCTAGAAGTTGCATTGCCAGATTTATCTCCACCCCATACACTTTTCAGAGTGTGTTTACTGAGAGTGATAATTCAGAGAATTGGGCGATGGCGAGTCAGAAGGGAGAAAGTGCTATGTCAAAGGAACTAGAGTTTAAATGACACCTGCATGAAGTCTAATTATAAGTGGTCATAAGCAATATCTTTTGACTGCCTTTATTCCATTAGAAATTTTGTTTCATAGAATATCAAATTAGAGCTTATTAAGTTTATGCTGCTGCTATAGTATAAGTGCTATAATAGAGGTATATTCTTGACAAGAGTTTCTTGACAAATCTAGGATACAGAGGGTCCTTTCCCTTTCTTGAAATCCCGATTCTTCTCTGTGGGGAGAGATTACAGTCAGAGCCTAGATCTGACAGTTTAAAGACAGACCTTGTAGTCTAGTTACCCACTTAGTTACCATACAATATAAAAAATAATACCCTAAGGAGCAATAAAATAGTGTCCCAAGTCTTGCTAATATTTAACTGTGCTGTCCATCAAAGTGTTTTCTCTAATTATGTTGTGGTGCTTTATATATTATCAATTCAAAGAGGCTTCTCTTTTCACTTGAAGCTCTCAATTTTCAGGACAAGCAGTGATGCCATCTTCCCATCTTCTAGTTCCCGCCCTATGGCCTGGTACCAGATGTCCAGCCCCAGTGACGCCTAATGCACAATTGAATAGCCCATCAGGCTCCATGCCACCTGCATCTCATTTCAGCCACCATCTTCAGCTCAGAAATGCTTTATCTCCCTCTCTTCCCAAGGTCCTGGATCTCTCAGGCCATCTGTTCATTTCCTGGACTACAAGGCTCCAATTTAGGGAAATACTATTATCTGTGTATCTATCACTCTTCAATTTAGGGAAGTACTATTATCTTTGTATCTATCACTCTTCTTTCCATCAAAAGTTACTTCCTTGATGGGCCATTGTTATACTCCATTAAAAAAAAAAAAAGTTGCCATCAAATTCACTCTGACTCATGTTAACTCCAAATTGTGAGAGTAGAACTGCCCTCCATAGGATTTTCAATGGCAGATTTTTTGGAAGTAGATCACCAGACCTTTCTTTCAAGATCCCAACCTTTGTGTTAACAACTGAGCGTGTTAACATTTACACCACACAGGGACTCCTTATAATGCATAACCCGTTGCCGTCGAGCCAGTCTTGATTCATAGTGACCCTATTAAAAAAAATAGGACAGAGTAAAACTGACCTATTGTGTTTCCAAGTCTTTAAATCTTTATGGAAGCAGACTCCCCACATCTTTCTCCTGTGGAGCACCTGGTATGTTTGAACTGCTGACCTTTAGGCTAACAGCTGAGTATTTTAACCACTGCACCACAGAGCTCCTTTATTTAAAAGGCACTTAATAAACCAATTCACAAGACTTAATGGCTGATGATAACCTCATATGCTGTGCTGCACAGAGAGTGGTCATTTGTGCTGGCAGCCCCGTGTGATCCAGCTCAGTCCCATATTTCCTAACATGTGATACCTCTTCCCTCTTTGCTCCATTTCCTCATGCCAGATTCTAATGTGCTGTCACAGCTACCTGTTCTCGTGCTCTTATCCCCCACAATCCTCACCACGCATCCCCCTCTACAGCCCATGGAAGCACTCAGGATTCCCTGAGCACCCCTCGGTCTTCCAGGCCTCTGTGATGTGGCCTCCACTTTCACCTCTGCCTGCTCTAACCTTTCGACCCTTACCTGGCTATAGAACTCTCAGGTATTGTTAGGCTCCTGCTCTAAGGCCCTTTATCTGGGAAGCCTTCTCCAGTTGCCCTGGTAGAGCCCTGACGCCACTGTGCTCTTATGCTGGAGCCCTTATGGTGGAGGACTGCAGCTATTTTCTGGAGAATTCTCCTTCTCTATGCCCACTGTGCCTCTCTGGGAAAAGAACTTGTCTTATGACTAGACACTATGGCTGGCGAGTACTAGATGCTCACTGGATATTTGTTTAATCAATTAAAAATGACTGAGGATGCTGCACTCCATTACCCATCTCCCTTCTGACTGTTCACTCTTCCTCTGCCTTTCATCCCTCCTTCCTCTTTTCCCCTGTTCTCAGTAAAAGTCAGGGGAGGGTGGATCAGGCAGGCTTGGGTTTCAATCACGACTATGCCATCTAGTAGCTTTGTGGCTTTGGCTGACTTAAGCTCTGCACCATTAGCTTTGACATCTATAAAGTAGAGAAGATGACATCTACCTCTGTCATAGTGCTATTATAGAAAATAAATGAGGTATTGTGTGTAAATTCCCCGGTGCAGTACCTGGCACACAGTAAGAACTTAATACATGATTATTGTGTATTTATGGTTATGGTTACCATTATCACTTCTGCTATTGAATGCTTGAGTTGTTATCCGTGCTGTGGTGTCTTGGTTATCTGAAATACTTGGTGACATTCCAGTCATTTCTATTTCAGTGGAGTTTAGTGAAAAAAAGTAAAAAATAAGGCTATTTATCATGCATGTAGAATTGAAAAAGGGAAAAAGGATGGTGGATAATCTAACGTAAATGAGAAGATACTGGCACAAAAGTAACCATTTTTCTCTACCATGTGTTCGTCACATTCTGTATTTGCAAATAAACAGCTGTTAGATATATTTGATCCCTTGGTAACAGAACCTCGTATAATAGAGTCCCTTGCGGACGGCATAATTGGTGATGGAATAATGAAGGGAATGAGAAGTGGTAAGCACTATGATAGTTATCTAGCCAGAGTACAGATTTAGCTTTTGGAATGTATTTGACATAGAAGAGAAGCTGCTGAAGAAGTGGAAAAAACAAAAACAAAACTTGATTAGTGATTAGCTATAATAATAGGTCTTAGAGAGTTTTTTTTTTTTTTTTCTGGTCGTTGTTTTTAAATCATAGGCTAGGATCCTAGATATAAAGATAGGCTTCAAAATAGGATTGCTTTGGAAAGACACAAGGACTTTGGTCTAAAAAGATGAGGATTAAATTTAGAAATGCAAACCTCAAGAAAGCTTACTTATATGCAGGTTGAATGAAATGGAAATATGTGAGTATTTGTAAAACTTGAAAAAAAGATTCTTTTTAACCTTAGAAAAAGGCTAAAGAAAAAGGCTCATAGTAATGAATAATATCATCAAATTACTCTTGTTGGTTTGTACTTGCTAAGATTCTCTGCCATTTTTTAAATGTAGTTAATATATACATGTTTTTTTTCTTAAATAATATTTTATTGAGTTTTTGGTGTAAGTTTACACAGCAAGCCAGGTTCTCATTTAACAATTTTCATACAAATTGTTCAGTGACATTAGTTACATTTATCACAATGTGTCAATATGCTCTTTAATTGTGTTTTGTTTTTTTCCTTTCCAGTGCTTTAGTTTCCCTGCCCCTTTATCTAGTAGGGCACCGATCTTACGGGTAATATCCTTTATTTTGTATGCTACTCTGCTATCGTACTAAAAGGTGATCCCAGAGGGTAGGCTCAGTTCTAGGTTTAAAGAGTGTCTCAGGGTGATAGTCGCAGGGAGTCCTCTGTCCTCCACTGGTCCAGTTTGTCTGGATGATTAGTGGTGAGAGCCGGGTACCATCTAGTTACCCTGGTCCCAGGTGGTTGACCTTGTAGCTCCTGTAGATTTGATTCTACTGCAAACTTTTGTTTACCTACTTACTGTTTTGCTCCTGTTGAGCAGAGACCCACAGTTTTGTCTTAGATGGCTGCTCCCCAGCTTTTAAGACCCAGGTGCTACTCACTTCACTAGTATGCAATTGTGATTTTTCTGGATTATGTTATATCAGTTGACTAAGTTGTCCCATGAAGCTATAGTCCTAAGCCTTCAAACCCAGAAAACCAGTCTTGGAAGGTGTTTGGTTGTGTCTGAAGAGTATCTTTCTGTCTTCAGTGAATATATGTGCCTGCACCCACGTGTTTGTATTTACACACACTGAGAGAGAGTCACTGTAGGGTTACTATAGGGCGGAATTGACTCAACAGCAATGGGTTTGGCTTTTTTGGTTTAGATACTTCTGTCTTTCTCACCTATGTACACACCTGTATTTATCCACGTACCAGTTTGCCTATACTCATCCATATGTGCTCAAACACTCAATTTTACTTGGGTTGTGCTGTGCTAACTACATTCCCATTTGATACCACTTTTCTCATCACCCAAAATAACAAGTCTGTATGGTCTAAAGTGTACTTTCCCCTCCCCCCGGTAACCACCAATGAACATTAGTCTCTAATTATTTATCTATTCTTGTCTTCTTATAAAAGAGGGATTGTACAATGTTTGTCTTTATATGTTTGACTTATTTCATTTAGCATTATGCCCTCCAGGCATTATTTATATGTAAAACAAAATATTTGCCCTCTCAACATTTTCTTACAGGTACAATTCAGTGGCATAGTTATGTTTGTGGATCCATGCCATTCTTGATCAGCAAATAGATAGTTTGTATGGGTGGCACTTTTTATCCCAATTTAATGACAGCTACCTTTTAAAAAAAAAAAATTTTTTTTTTTTTTTATCTTTAAGAGCTGCTTATAGTTTTTCTCTATGACATTTTGACCAGTCCAGCAGCCTGTACATTTTAAATCTGCAAGGGCAGAGATGGTGACTGTTTTACACACCACCACTCCATAGTGGTGAGGAAAATGCCAGTTACATCATAAAAAAAAGAAAGAAAAATCTTTTTTTTTTTTGCTCAATAAATATTTGTGAATCGCTTTGTAAGGAGTGCTTAACCAACAGCTTGACCTTGAAAACTGAAGGAACACAACTAAATATGTCATTAAAAAAAATAATAATAAGACTAAATACTGTTGTCGCTTATGTGCTATTTATTAATTGACAGTATTAGCTACAATTTATTGGAGGTATATTTTGGGATGGGCACTATTTTAGGTGTTTTGTATACATTATCTTCAATCATTATGAAAAGTCCACAGAATAGTCAATAATATAGCAAGTGGTAGGAATATAGACTTTTAGGTCAGATGAACCCCAGTGTCCTGGTTCTGCCTCTTTCTGGCTTTATGACTGTGAGCAACTTTCTCAACTTCCTTATGTTTTAGTTGGCTCGTCTGAAAAAGGGGGATAATAATATTACTTCTCTCAGAAGTTTGGCTTGAGAATTAAACAAGAATATGCCTGTAAAACACGTAGTCCTGATCTCGCACATAGTAATTACTCAGTATTTTTAGCTATTTTTATTATTATCCCTATATTTTTTTTAAGGGAAGTAATGAAATTTGTTGTTAGTTGCTGTCATGTCAATTCTGACTCATGGTGATTCCATGTGTGCAGAATAGAATTGTTCCATAGAGTTTTTAAGGCTGTGACCTTTTGGAAGCAGATCACCAGGCCTGTCTTCTGAGGTGCCTCTGGGTGAGCTTGAACCACTAACTTTTTGGCTAGTAGTCAATCGCTTAACTGTTTGTGCCAGTCATGGAGGTTAAGTTACTTTCTCCAGGCTGCATAGCATGTAAACAGCAGAACCAAGATTCTTGAACTCAGGTCTCTCCAACTTCAAATTTGGTGATCTTCTCACTTTTTTATATATGGTTGTATTTCAGTCTGCACACATATGTGTAGTTATAACCCTGAATTTGCAAAGATCTTGACTATAATCCCTCATTTCTCCAATACACACTAGTTTAATTGATTTAATACCCTCAATGCTTCCTTGTGATCTGAAATAATTATGAATGGTCTTTCTGTGAAAGACTAATCCACTTCAAGAAAATAACTTTAGCAATAAAAAAAGAAAAAATCCAATCTAAGAACAGTTAATGTAGTACTTGTGTGTTGGGAATATTTTGAAGACTTTGTTAGATCATTATATAGCCAGTATTAATAGATTGTATGAGAATTGTTAACAGCCTTTCAATTTGGTCGCCCAAAGTTTGGTTTATTCAACTAACTAAAAAAAACTAACATCTAATAATATGACCCTAGATGGAGGGGTGAACCAAGGATTCATTGTTGTTGTTGTTGGTTTTTCTGTTGAGTCAGTTCCGACTCATATGACCACATATGACAACATAGAACTGCCCATAGGGTTGTCTTGACTATAGTCTTTTTTGCAAGCAGATTACTAGGTCTAAGTGGGAGTATTTTTTCTGTAGGCAGAGGCATGGACTAGCAAACTTTCAGAGTGCCACTCAGAGCTCTGTGATTCTGGGTCTCCTTCAACCTGACAACAAGGCATCCTGAGCCAACTTTGATGTCAACTTCTGAGTCAGGCATCTCCACCACCAGTGGGCTGTCTAGCCCCACACATCTCTTCATCAGGACACGTAATCCCAAATGAGATGGAAAGTTTAAGGACGGGGTCCTGGAAATAAAGATTATTGGTGTAAGGCTGATCTTGTTTTTACCATTCTTCACTGTTTTCTCCAACTGTTGAGTAAAATTAGTGAAACTCAAAATCAGATAGCTTTTTATAGACCAAATTTGCAGCAGAGTGCTGAGAGCCCGATATTCATGTTTACTCTCAGACATATGCAAACTCTTCAGCTACACTTCTCCTAGCTTGAAAGTCAAAGCAAAGTCTAGTAAGAATGAGTCATTAAAAAAATCTCATGCCCTAACAGTGACCCTATTGAAAGAAGTGGTTCATCAAGCAGTACAAAATATAGGAGAAATCCAACAGTACAAGTTTTGACTGTAATGATTTTTTTTAAACAAAATAAGGGAAAACAGATTTTTTATTTCCATAGTATGATTTTTTTTCTAAGCTGCAAAGGAGTTTCACACTCATAAATGTGTTGCTTTTCTGCCAAAAGCAGAAACTATGAAAATTCTTATCTTTACATAGCTGGGCTTATCAGCTGTCACAGAAACAAATGGAAAATTCAGATCCAAATTACTGAGCCCACGAGGATGTTCATGGGCTGCCAAAGTTTCAGAAGCCAGGCCCTGTTCCAATACTAGATCCTAGAGCATGTAGACAGTACACCTAATCGGAGCCCTGGTGGTACAATGGTTAAACACTCAGCTGCTAACCTACTGGTTGGTGTTTAAACCCATCCCGTGACTCTGTGGGAGAAATACCTGGTGATCTGCTCCTGTAAAGATTACACCCTAGAAAACCCTATGAGGCAGTTTTACTCTGTCACATGGGATTGCTGTGAGTTGAAAGTTGAATCTGTAGCACCTAACAACCTTCCCTACAATATGACTTCTACTGTAAGTGCTTCCTGTATTGGAGAGCTATAGGACGGCAGTCCACAATTCCTTTCCCTTTCCGTTCATGCAATTTAATCGTCTTTTCTACTTCATCTACATCTGAGAAGCATGTGGCTTTATGCTTATGACTTTGCCATCAGATTAAAAACAAAAAAACAAAAAACAGTTGCGGTGGAGCCAGTTCTGACTCATGGCAACCCCATGTGTTGCAGACTAGAACTGTTGTCCATAGGGTTTTCATGGCTGCGGCCTTTTGGAAACAGCTGCAGGCTTCCTTCCAACGCACCTCTGGGTGGGTTTGAACTACCAGCCTTTTGGTTAGCAGCCAAGTGCTTATCCATTTGCACAATCCAGGAAGCCACCATCAAATTACGTGAGTTTCAATCCCTGCTGCAGTTACTAATTGTGACCTGGGCAAACTACTTAAGTTCCTTATCTGTGAAAAAAAATGAAAACAGTGCATTTCTCTCAAACTTGTTGAAAGATTAAATGAGATAATATGCATGAACTTCTTAGAGCAATGCCTGGTCCAGGGGAGGTTCTTTATAAATGTTTCCAAATTTTGTTGTAATTCTTATTTTTATTTGGTGGAACTATCAATCACAATGGCCTTCCCACCCTCCTATTGGCTAAGAGATGTCCAAGCGATACACAGTGGAACAGCCATACTCTCTCTCCCAGTGGAAGGAAGTTGATTGGTGTTGAATTGTTCATGTGTCTGTGCCCAAAGGTTCTGCTCATGGTTACCTTACTAAGTAAGACCCCAGAGTTGTCCTGGTGCTTGTCCTGACCTTTCCCTGGTCATTCAGCTTTTCCTGCTTAAGCTACCTACAGCTGAGTCCTAATATAATTTCTTATGTGTCCTTAGAGTTGGCTCTTTATGCCGAAGACAAACTTTGGTTTCTTTGTACCACACTGAAAATTAAGGAACCTGAATTCATCGTATTCATGATTTCTAATTAAAAAGAATCAAAGAAATGCAAAAAAAAAAAAAAAGAAAGAAATGTGTGTGATATGTTTTATATTTGTCTCTCCTTGATTGTAGAAATATTGTGACACTGGCTTATGTTGGCTGTGTCTTCATGATGTCATAATAACCAGTGGATCAATGTAGTCCTCTAAAAGTAGCAATATTTTTATTTTTTTCACAACAATGATTCAATTGGTCATTAAACAGCTCCTTTTTAAGTATTTCATTAAGACTAATGAGAATTATGCATAGAAATGACAGTGTAAGGCTTTGAGATGGAAGATCTTAAGCTCTAGTCTCAACCTTCTCTTTCTTCCTCCATCCTTATTTACTTCATTCATTCAAGTGCTACTATGAATTGTTCCTATTTGCCAAACCCTGTGTTAGGCATTGAAGATACAAA
Source organism: Elephas maximus indicus (assembly GCF_024166365.1). NCBI lineage: Eukaryota > Metazoa > Chordata > Mammalia > Proboscidea > Elephantidae > Elephas > Elephas maximus. The sequence goes on along the minus strand of NC_064833.1, from coordinate 51,138,354 downwards.
AAATACACAGGGCTAAATTAAAGTTGGTATTCCATACACACACACACACACACACACACACACAGAGTAGATAATACGATGGAGGTTAATTAAATTAATGTTCACATTACAGTGGGGTATATACACATTAATTAGAAAATTATTATACACCATAACAAATACTGTGATAAAAATATACACTAGGTGGTTTATTGGAGTAATTTTTCTTAAATGTAAATCTGATCTTAACACTTTTCTGTTCAAAACCCTGCATTTGCTACTTATTGCCCATGGGATAAAATCCAGACTCCTTAGCATGGCTTTATCTTTCCAGCCTCCTCTCCACTCATAATCCCTTAAGGACACTGAGCTCCAGTCCTTCTAGCCTGCTGGGTATGACCGTCATCCTTCTGATTCTGAAGACTTCTGAACTTGGTGTGACATACAGCAGGCTTAGGAGTCAGAGGCTGAATTGTAAACTAGTTCTGTCATGTACAAGCTATGAAAATTTGAGTGTTACTTAAACCCTCAAGCTTGACTTATAGGTCTTCTGTGTTATGGTTGTTGTTTTAAGGTGCCATCGAGTCAGTTCCTACTCATAGCAATCCTACATACAACAGAACGAAACACTGCCTGGTCCTGCACCATCCTCACAACCATTGCCATATTTGAGCCCATTGTTACAGCCACTGTGTCAAATGAAATACCACAAGTAAAATACCATGCATGTAACATGGTAGACACTAAATAAATACTAGTGCCTTTGCCTGACTGTCCACCATTCTTTCCTCTATATTCTCATAGAATCTTGTATATTATATTGTATGCCTAGTGGTGGGTATACCTTTATACACTCAGTGATTGATACAATGCAGGATTCATGGTTAGTATTTCATAAATATACTAACTTGCTATGGAGCCATGGAGGTGGGCTTTCTTACCAGGGATGGCAAACCAACTCCGAGCATGCATCCTACCAGTGCAGCAAGTCAGAATAAAGAGAGTTTGATTTACTCTTGAAAAAAATCACCAGCCCTCTGAGTCCAAGTATTTTAGGTGGGACTTCATGCACCCCTATGAGCCCTGGTGGTGCAATGCAAAATGTTGACAGTTTGAATCCATCATCAATTCTACGGGAGAAAAATGTGGCAGTCTGCTTCCATTTACAGGTTTAAAAAAAAAAAAATTTTTTTTTTTTTTTTTATACAGGTTACAGCCCTGGAAACCATTTGGGGGCAATTCTACTCTGTCTTGCAGGGTTGCTATGCGTCAGAACCAACTTGACAGCAGTGGGTTTGGTTTTTTGGTTTCATACACCCCACCCCACTCCAGGGGTGGGTATGTACTCTATATTCTAAGTCTGGAAGTCAGTTCATTCAATCTCTGTTATTATTTCAAGGATAATCATGTGGCTCTATTGTGTTTTTACGCAAATAACACATGCCTTCTGCATTTGTTTGCAGGCCACACCCTCCCCCTGCCGAGGTATTTTCATAAATGTGCTAAGCTAATTTTATTATCTTGACATGTGGAAGAGGATTGGAATGGTAGTACTTATGAGGGTGTCTTGAAGAGGGTACATGTTATTTTCATAAAAATACAGTAGCTGGCCGATCAGAGAAAATCTTGAGATTCTTGCTAAAATTTTTATTTTGGGGGGGGGACACAATTCAATCCATAACACCTGGCAACCAGTTTCCCCTATTATGACCATGAATACATTAGTATATCTGTTAAAATTAATGAACCAATATCGATACATTATTACTAACCAAAGTTCATATTTTATTGAGGTTTCCTTCGTTTTTACCTAGTGTCCCTTCTCTGTTTCAGGATCCATCCACCATACCACATTATATTTAGTAGTCATGTCTCCTTAGGCTACTCTTGACAGTGACAGTTTCTCACACTTTCCTTGTTTTTGATGATCTTGACAGTTTTGAGGAATACTGGCCACATATTTATAGACTGTCACTCAGTTGGGATTTGTCTGATGTTTTTCTTTCTCATGATTAGATTGGGGTTATGGGCTTGGGGGAGGAAGCTCACACGGGTAGAGTGCCATCACATATTACTAAGGATTCATACTATCAACATGACTTATCTCTGTTGATGTTGTTCTTATTCATCTGGATGAGGTTGTGTTTGTCTGGTTTCTCCACTGTAAAGTTACTCTTTTTCCCCATTTCTATACTGTACTCTTTGGAAGGCAATCACTAGGCACAGCCCTCACTTCAGGAGGGGAGAGTTATGCTTCACCTTCTTGAAGACTGAGTATCTGCATGAATTATTTAGAATTCATCTGCTTGGGAGACTTTTCTGTTCTTTGTCATTTCTCTGGTGGGTCCAAGAAAAGTCACTGGTTTTCAGTTTGTTTAGCTTTTTCTTGGAAAAAAAAAATTTTTTTTTTTTTTTTTAAGGATGCGAGTGACAACTCGCAAGCTCTTTACATGCGAGAGTTGAAACTGGAAGAACTTCTTAAAAAAAAAAAAAACTTTTCTGTGGAGTTGATTATGGCTCATAGTGACCCTATAGGACAGATTAGAACTGCCCCATAGGGTTTCCAAGGAGCGGCTGGTGGATTCGAACTACTGACCTTTTGGTTAGCAGCCGAACGCTTAACCACTGTGCCAGCAGGGCTCCAGAAGAGCTTCTAGTATATTCTTATTTATATACTGTTAGTAAATTGTTTGGAAAAAAAGAAGTATATAACATTAGAAGGTTGGAAAAGGAGGGGATTTCATTTAGAGATAAGAAAGTTAATGCATAGTGATAGCACATGAGCTGTACAAGGTAAATTTATGTTTAAGATAAAGTGTTTAATCTATTAAATTTAACAATATATTATTTATTGTTTTTCTGATTTTATATGTGAGACCTTCATTTCAGAAACAAAGTTGCATTTTTAATTTCAGCCTCAAAAATGTGCATACATATGCAAAGTATATGCTGTCCTTTATTTATTAAACTCACTGATGCTTTCCAGGTGTTTGTTTTATACCAGGGGGCTGTTGTTATTATTTAAGATGATACCATTTTGATGTTTTGATCTCGAAAAGCTGCAATATTTAAAGTGTTCAAAAATGTTAAAGTAATACATGGAAAAAAAAAAAGGCAGTGTTTTGAAAGGCTTATCATTTAAAATGCTCACAAAAACTAGATTAAAATTGCCATGGAGGACTGAGAAGGGAAACACCAAGTTTAGAGCTCTAGCTGTAAATGAGTGTTTAAAGATCCTTATGGGGGGAAAAAAAAGCAGCACCAGTTTTGGGACGTACAAATCCTGATTACCCAAGAAAATTAATTTAAATTTTTATCATTAAGCAAGTCTATCAAATAGCCGCTTTTTGTCTGTACTCAGAAAGTATTTTTCAAGGAAGAGTTGAAAGTGGTAAGAAAAAACGTAAATGATCTTCATCTAGCACGACTGAACTAGTGAAAAAAAAACCTATCTGAAAATCCTGTCTACCATTTGTTGAATTCTTACTATGTGCTAGGTACTGGGCTAACTTCTTTCCATATATCCTCTCACTTAATCTGTGAAATAGCCCAACACTCAGTATCTGAAATTTAAAGAATTTGGTTGCCATTTCCATAGTCTGTCCTGAGCCCTTTTCTTTCTCATTGTAGACATCCTCTGGGAGAACTCATCCACTTCTAGGACCTCAATCACTGTGTGCTGATAGGTCCCATGCATACATCTCAAGCCCACCCTTCTCTCTTGAGCTTTCTGGACTCATGTGGTACTCCTGATTACTAGCTGCCTTCACTTATTCCACAGCCTCCTCTAATTTCAACATGTCAAAAGGAGCACTCTTCACACCATGCTTTTTTCCCATGTTCTCTCTTGCAGTGAATGGTGATACAATGCATCTGGTTGCTCAGTCCTGGAAAGCAAGTGTTGTCCTGGAATAATCACTCCTTCAAGAGCTACCATTGCTAACCAAAAGGTTGGCAGTTTGAATCCACCATCTGTTCCTTGGAAACTCTATGGGGCAATTCTACTCTTGCTATGAGTTGGAATCGACTCAATGGCAATGAGTTTGGGTTCTCACTCACCACTTCCAACTGATCACCAATTCCTGTTCAGTCTGTTTCTCAGATTATAAATCTATCTACTTCTCTTTGTTCTCACTGCCACCACCAAAATTCCCCCAGTGCAGTGGATTACTGCCCTGTCTTCTTAACAGGCCCTCTCGTCTAGCAGATACCTCACTACTCAATTCTACTTCTTGCAGCCACAGTAAGCTTTCTAAAATTTACATCTGATTCTGTCACTGCCTTGAGAAAATTACCAATGACTCCTGAGTTCTCTTAAGATAAAATCAAAACTCTTTACTGTGACTTTCAAGCTTTTTTTCATGATGTTGCCTCTGAGTATCTAATCCTCTGGCCTCTCTTCCTTTCCTCTCAAAACATGCTTTTCAAAACATGCTTTTGACTGGGCATTACTGATTTTTTATTTCAGCTCCCCAATTCATACTCACTCTTGCCTCTTGGCTTTGTAGTTGGCAATCCCTCTACCTGGAATACGCCTCTTTGCAGATATTTGTTCGTTAGCCTCTATTTTTCATTTGTGTCTCAGCTACAGTATCACTTCTTCTGGGAATCCTTCCCTTCACCCTTAAATTTGGCTTAGTTTTTGTTTCTGTGTGCTCCTATCACCACTGTCTCCTAGAATTACCCTTATCACATTGCACATGGCTGTTCATTTCCTATACCCAATCAAACCCACTGCTGTCCAGTTGATTCCGACTCATAGTGACCCCCAAAGGTTTCCAAAGCTGTAAATCTCTATGGAAGCAACTGCCACATCTTTCTCCTGTGGAGCCTTTGGTGGTTTCTAACCACAGACCTTCTGGTTAGCAGTTGATCACTTTAACCACTGCGCCACCACTGCTGCTTTCATTTCCTATATCCTCTATCATAATTGTAAGATCCATAGGGCTTGTCTACCTGTATTCTTAGCACAAAGCACAGTGTTTGGCACATAGCACCCAAAACCCATTGCCATCGAATTGATTCCGACTCATATTTTTTTCATAGTGACCCTACAGGGCAGAGTAGAACTGCCCCACGAGTTTCCAAGGAGCATCTGGTGGATTTGAACTGCTGAACTTTTGGTTAGCAGCCATAGCTCTTAATCAGTATGCCACCAGGGCTTCCATGGTACATATTAGGATCTTGATAAATATTTGATGAAAGAATTGATGAAAGTGCCGTACTAGCAAATGAAAAATCCATTTTCAAAAGTCAAATTTTTCTTTATTCTAAGACTGTTCTCTAAGCAACTGCATTTTTCTTTTGCCTTCATCTCAAAAAATTAGTAGCATTTGGAGTAGAAGGCCAGAAAATTTTAAAATAGAGTAGAGAGGGGCCAACTATGCTCAGGACAAACTCAGGCAAAGCATCAATTCAAACAAAAAAAGCTGAAAAACCTGTGCCCTTTGGTGGTGAAAGTTAAAATTTATTACCATAGGATATCAGACTTCACAAGATTCGACAATTCTGAGAGCCAAGCCAGTGTAAATCAAGGCTTAGCTCTGTTGTTCCATTTCAAAAGAAAAGATCCGCAGGAAAATTGAAGTTAAAATATTTTTAATAAAAAATTTACAATTGACTCATTAATGCAGAACCACCCTAGAGGGATATTTTTTCTCTCTTGAAATATTCTAGTAACTCCGTGCAACTGCTCATTTAAAAGCATGGCAGCCTGGAGTGAAAACTTTCAGGAGTCCTGCATGTGGTAAAAGTAGGCTTTCAAAACACGCTTTACATTCTCCCAGCCGGCAGGACTGTAATTCAATGCCTTCTTTTCTTTTTTTTTTTATTGAGAGCTTAAAAAAAAAAAAGCCTTCAGTCCCAGAGAATCAGGAGGGTGCTTGTTAGTCAATGCTTCTATTTAATAGTAGGTACATTGTTTATTTAAGATCACTTACTTACAATAATTATAAAGAGGTATTACAGAGGCCCACCCCATCCACAGGGTGCACAGGCAAGCAGCGTTCTCTAATACCCTGCTTCAGCTCACCTAAGAACCATTAAATGTTCACCAAAGAAAACATGTCATCGTGAATATGTATTTATTACATTCACTGCAGACCACAGAGGTAGAGATGGAAATGGTGGAATGGTTTCTCTTTTTCTGTCTTTGAAAAAAAAATAGATGAAAAAGTCTCTCTTTCTCTCTTTGACCTAGACCTAGACCTGATTTGTGTCCAGTTCCCTAACGTGGCAATATATTGTTCATCAGAGTAGAGGAGATGCACAGTAGAAATACTATACTAAGTCTAACCTGGGATATACATTTCCCACTAATGGGACGTGGAATCATGAGGTTACATGAGGCTAAATTTAAAAATAATCATTTGAAACATGACACTAAAATAACCCGTGCAAAAACAGAAATGCACAATTGGACAATTGGTGAGCTTGGTGGACTAAACTTTGTTTTGTGATAGGTCATCATGGTGTTGGAAAGGCTGGGCTGGGCCGGGGATCAGGAATTCATTCTATGCTTCATCAAGGTCTGGATTTGCTACCACCGCGAAGGCTGTGTCTGTCTGCCCAGTTAACTGTTGACAAGGTTAATTGGAAGATTGATTTAATGTACCTATTAAGTTAAAAAGCAGAATGAAACAAAATTTTAAAACTCTTAAGAATCAATTATGGTGGCTCAGTAGTTAAGAGTTCGGCGGCAAACCAAAAGTTTGGCAGTTCAAATCCACCAGCTTCTTGGAAACCCTATGGGGCAGTTCTACCCTGTCCCATAGGGTCGCTATGAGTCGGAATTGACTCTTTGGCAACAGGTCTTAGGGATTGTTATATTTGTATTTTGCAGTAAAGATTTTTTAAAATGTTACAGATTTTAGTGCCTTCTCTGAAAAAATTAAGTAATTCAGTGATTAGGCCTATCCTGTCCTCTGTAGTAATACTTCTCAAACCTTAGTGTAAGGAGGAAGTGCACCGGTTGTGAAAAATCCAGACTTTTTGCCTGCCTACCCTTCCTAACCCTCTATTATGAGATTCTGATTCGCTGGTGGTTGTGTGACATCAAGTCAATTTCGACTCAGCGTCCCCAAGTGACAGAGTAGAGCTGCCCCCAAAGGGTTTTCTAGTCTGTAATCTTTACAGGAGCGGGTCACCAGATCTTTCTCCCGTGGAGCCACTAGGTGGGTTCAAACTGCCAACCTTTTGGTTAGCAACTGAGCACTTAACTGTTGCACCACCAGGGCTTCTCGATTCTCTGGTAGGGCCCAGGAATCTGTATTTTTACAGAATTCTAGGTGGTCTGTGGGCTCTCTGATTTTTTTTAAATGCTGTAAATGAGGCTTGAAGAGTCAGTCCTGTTGAACAACACTTTCTTCTACTCAAAGGCAAACTCAGCTATGTTCAGTAGAGTGTTGTTGGGTAGAAACAGACTACAGGAGCTTTGTGATCCTGGGACTGTTCCTTCCTCCTTTAGACCTCAGTTTCCCCATTGTAAAGGAGACAGTTGTATCCAGCACTCCCAGTCATTGGGAAGCTCACTGAGATCACTGACAAACCGGCTCCTGGCACAGCGAGGGTGCTTTCTTCTGCCTCCTGTCCACTCATTCCTCTAGATTTGCTGGTTTGTGTCTTGAACCAAACTCTTTTGCCTGTTGTTAATATGTTTCTTCCATTTATACTTATCCAGATTACACCTATTATTCAAAGACTGGCTCAAATGCTACTAAAACCTCTCATACCCCAAATGAAAGGAATCTTGCCACAACCCCCATACATTTCAAGCTGTGCATCTTACTGCATTTACTGTGCTGCGCTGTGCAGCATACTTATGCCTGTGTCTGTACACCTTATCCTTTTTATTAAGACTCCCTGATTGTGTTTCAGTTTGCCATCCCATAATAAGTAGACTGTGTTTGGTTTAAAAAGTGCTTATTTGTTTAAAGAGTAAAGAAATGAATGCAGTTTGTTGGACTGTAATAACACTTCTGATATCCACACGTGAGCATTCTTTCAATCGATATATATATTTTAAACATCTAGTCTTTGTCCTTTAATTTGCTAGGTCCTGTATATGTCTGGCACCATGAAGGCAAAATATAATTGACTCTGTGTTGGGTTCTTTTTTGGTTGAGTGAATATCTTTTTGAGTTGACCAGTGCTTGTTAAATATTTTGTCTAGTAAATAAGTGAACACCTAAGTGCCTAAAACCGCATAGATTTATATTTCATCAGGGCGCATATGTCTGCATTCTGCATACTACAGAGATGTAATGGATTATTTCCTTTTTGCACCTTGTTCTTGCTTTCCGAGTATCTGTGTGTGCATGCACAGATACACAGGCACAAGCATTTGGGCAAGGTTTTACAATGGAAAGACCAATGTAAAAAGTTGAAATGATTTGCTTCTCTTCTGTTTCTTCTTACCATTTCAGATGATGGAAAATTGTCCTTTGAGGAATTCAAAGCGTATTTTGCAGATGGAGTGTTGAGTGGAGAAGAATTACATGAGCTCTTCCATACCATCGATACGCATAACACCAAGTAGGAATTTCTTTATCACTGGGTTCTGTAAATGAGGTAGAGAGTGAGCACACAAGAGTGCGTATGCTGAAGGAGAAAAGGAGGAAAGATACAGAGTGTACACCTTATAATGCTCAGCTATATTTAATTCTGACACCTTCTCTAATAAGTGAAATGCTCTGAAAAACTGAACTTTGAATTGGAAAACAATGATCTGTTTTTCCTCAAGTAGTTTTGGACTGTGCCTTTCTGCAGAATGTATAACAATTGTAGATTGTAAATAATTCAAATTCTATCATTAATAAGAAAGTAGATTGTTGACTTGTTGCTTAGGCATCATATGAATTTGCTTCATTTAAAAATTGTTCTTAGGCCATTCTTATATTGTTATTAGGTGCCGTTGAGTCAGTTCTGACTCAGAGCGACCCTATATAGAACAGAACAAAGTATATATTCTTATATTAGCAGAATGAGATGGGGAATTACAGCAGTTATCTGGACAATTCAGATGCGCTGAACTCCAAATCACTGTACCTGAGAGATACAGGTAATGCAGAAGGACACAGAATTTTACTCTGAATAATCAGGGTATGCAGCATCCATCTATTTTATTTAACCTACATAGATCTATCTTTTGCATTAGTATGGCATTTACGATGACTATTTATATTCTCGTGTGCTTGAAAATACAAAATAATGAGATATTTAGCATATAGAACAACAGAAATGTGCTGCTTGATTTGGGTAATTGAGCCAAATCCATTATTTGTGACAGTTGTGATTACAGAAAATATGATGTGAAAGCATCATTGTAACCATGCTCTAAGACCCATCTGTCAGTCTGCTGCTTGGAACAATTGCTATCTTGCTTTAGGCAAAGTGTTGCAATGTTTCAGGCAGTGAGTCGCGCCAAGTAAATGCTCTTGGGCTACGCCAATGTACAGATATTTTGTTAAGGCAAACTAATACGAAAAATTAAAAGATTAAATTTACTTTACTCAAGCAGCCGAATATTTTGAAAACAATTGGTTTTGTAAGTTTCTTGACTTCCATTGGAGTTTCAAATTCCCTTTGAAATGGCTTAAGTTTTTTGTTGTTAGAAAGAGTATTGGCGGGTCACTGGATCAGTTTGATTCTTTTCAACAAATACAGCATACTATCAAGCCCGTAGTACTTATTGGTGATACAACATAGAACCTGCTTGTAGTTTAGGGGACAAATAGACCTAGTCGCTGATAATTTCAATACAGTATCATACATGTTATGGTTGAGACATGTATGAAATACTCTGGAATCACAAGGGAGGGAATCTTCACTCAGTTTGCTGGGTTCAGGGAATGTTCTCATGATTGTGTGGCCAGGAGCTAAGTCTTTATGGGAGAGTAGAAAGGGATAGAATATTACAGTCAGAGGGAACAGTATGAGAAAAAGCCTGAAGGTACGGTGTACCATGAGTAAATAAGAGTGACAAATATTTTTGTGTGACCAAAGTGTCAACTGTAAGGTGGGGAGTAGGGAAGATGAAACTGGAGAAGAAAAATGGGACAAACAAGAAGGAATTTGCATTCTGAGATTTCAAAAGTGCCTCATCTTTACCCTGTAGGTTGGTGAGTATTATTAAAGAACTTTAGGGAGGAAATGACAGCTTTGTAGGTCATTGTGACTCCTGTGTGTCAGCAACAATACGTGTTTTCTGATCATAATGCTGTTTGACTTAATTTGGGGCTAAAGATAGAAACTTCTTAACGATATTCATAAAATTCCTGTCCGAAAAAAATTAAAAGGATGTCAATGGTCAATGAATTAAAAAAGGTTAATCCAATCATTGGAACAGAAATTTTCAAGCTATATCTCAAGCAAGTGATGACTTTTATATGATCCAAATTTTAATTATTTTAGCAATTGTCACTATATATGCCTATTAATTTTTCCCCTTCCACACACCTTCTAAGAACATCTACTCTTCTCCCAAATGCTGCCATGGCCCAACATCCCCAACCCCTTTAGTGCAGTCATAGGTAGAAGCTTGATTGCAGGAGCCAATCCATAGCCTGGACTAAGCCAGTCAGACTCACTGTCTTCAGTTAATAGCCGACCATGACAGTCAGAGTCCACAGACATCTGTTGTGGAGGCCCCTAGGGCTGCTTGGAAACCTGGCCATTCAACCTCATCTTGGATTCCATTAAATCAAAAACCAGTTGTCATTGAGTCAGTTCCCACTCATGGCGACCCCATATGTGTCAGAGGAGAACGTGCGCCACAGGGTTTTCAGTGGTTGATTTTTCTAAAGTAGACTGCCTTTCTTCCAAGGCACCTCTGGCTGGACTAACCAAACTTTTTGGTTAGCAGCCAAGTATGCTAATCTTCTGCACCACCCAGGGACTATTCCATTAAATAAGTGTTTGATTGTTACAGTGAATTTTCTGGAGCTGATTTGAGATTCTGTTTCTTGGGACAGAGTGTTCTAAGATAGTATTAACTCAGTTTATCCCTACTATTTCTTGAAATCCAAGTCTTTTTGCTACAAACATTATATTTTACTGTGTTTGAAAAGCGACATACATATTCACTTCAAAAATATTTAGAGAAAAAAGGAAAATACTGAAAACAGATCTTGCTGGTTAGATTTTCCCCTTTTGTCTCATGAAGAATATTCTTAAAATATCATGCTCTATCATAAGAAACAAATATCGTTTGGAAATTTAATTAGAGCTTGTGCCTTTAGTGAAACATAATTAAGATGGTTTTAAATGTAAAAATTAACTAAATTGTTCTTTGTGAAATGACCTAAAAAATTCAGAGAAACCTACAGACTTTCAGAAGTCATGTTTTATAGGCAGCTTTTAAATGAACAAACTATAAATGTAGAGCTGTGCAATGATTTAAAAAAAAAAGTTTCAACAAATAAAATATCAATCTATCTGTCTGTATATCTATGTACCTATCTTTCTACCTATCCAGCTTCCTACCTATCTGTCTATATCTAAGGAGCCCAGTGGTTAAGCGCTCAGCTGCTAACTGAAAGGTCAGCAGTTTGAAGGCACCAGTCACTCTGCGGGAGAAAAGATGTGGTAGTCCGCTTCTGCAAAGATTACAGCCTTGGAAACCCTGTGGAGCAGTTCTTCTCAGTCCTGTAGGGTCACTATGAGTTAGCATCAACTTGACAGCAGTAAATTTTGTTTGTTTCTTTGATCGCTCTCTCTCTCTCCGTCTATCTGTCTATCCCCATCTGTCTATCTATATCGACCCCTCCATGCACATTTAGGTAGAAGTCTTAATTTCCAAAACTAATATTCCTGCTTTTTTCCTTCATTTATTTCTTTTATTTTTCATTCATTCATTTATTTACTCTTTCATTTTTTAAAAAAATCAATATGTTCATTTCTTTCCCACTGAGAAATTATCTTGAGGACTTCACTGCAGTTCTTACTGTGCCCTGGAGTCACTTCGATCTTTACAGTCAAATGGCTTCTAATGGGTGCAGATGAACGCTAACAAATAAACAAATCCCAAAAACATCCAATTTCATAAGAATTTACACTTTTGAAACTATGCACAGGTTTCTGTCATGAATACTACTAAGGTTGGAAGTATTTCAGGTCTGAATCATAGAAAATATTTTTGTTGTATTTCTAACCTAAACCATTAACCACATCTCCCTCCACGTTAATGAAGAGATCTAAGGAGGTATGAGCGCCTGTCACTGCGCAGGCACAAGGTTAAAGTCAAAGCTAGGTATAATCTCATTCTAATGTTAATTTCATGAATCATTTTGCTTGTTGGATACCATGTGATAATTCTTTACAGCTGGAAGATTTCATTGGGTGCAAAGACTTTGAAAGTGAAAAGAACCCTGAGTAAGAGTAGTGGACATTTAAAGGCATAGGAAGCCTAACTTTCCATCACCCTTTTTTTTTTTTTTTTTAAATCTTTTCTCATTATATTTGGAAAGTTTTCATGAGTTCTTCTTTGATAGAGTAACTGATTGAGTGTGGAACAATTAATAGGTTTGTTTCTGTGGTGGGTACTTGGGGCATGGATATGGCGAAGAGAAGAAGACCAAAGTGAATTTTTTTTTTTTTTACAACAGAGCAAAATATTGTTGAAAAATTTCACACTCTGAAGCTTTAAGGGAAGTGCAAACAAACTCATAATCATTCTGAAGAATGTCATGTCCGCCTTACTAAGACTTTCCTGATTTCATAGATCTCTGTTAAGCCTCGTTTTAACTGTCTTCTTTCTGGGTCAAATATACCTAATCTTTGTTTTCCTTTTGTGCTGTTAATCTCTCAGTAATTTTAGCTCACCTTAATGCATCTCTTCCTGCTGCAGTAAAACTTTTTTAAGCACATTTTTCCCTCAAATTTTGTAAATGTTAATGTTCAAAACAGGATACTTAAATCCCTTAAAGATTAAACTTGGAAAAAATATATAAGCGAAAGCTAATCTGCAGCTTTGTTAGCTCACAAATTGGGACCACCACACCAATTAAAGAACAGGAATAGGTAGAAGAAAGATCACTAGGTCAAGAGGAAAGTTCCATGTTATTGAAAGTACTCTTCATTCATCAGAAATCCAGCTTGCCTGTGTTTCGTAGTCAGAGGAAAACATGAAAAGTTAGCATAAATCCTTGCAGTGCTGACCACAACACACAAACCAAATCCTTTGCCGTTGAGTTGATTTTGACTCATAGTGACCTATGTGTATAGAGTAGAACTGCATTCCACAGGGTTTCCAAGGCTGCCACCTTTTAGAAGCAAATTGCCAGGCATTTTTTCCAAGCTCCCCTGGGTGGGTTCAAAGGGCCCATCTTTTAGTTAGTAGACAAGCACTTAATCATTTGTGCCACCCAAGGACTTTTGAACCACAGCAGGCTCCTCTGGAGACCACAGACAGCTCTGCTAGTATACTGCACTTTGGAGTCTCAGACTGTCAGGGTAGACCAAATTGTACACTAGATGGAAGCTTGATTCCTGGGACAGAGAGTGAACATACAGAAAAGATTCTTAGGGCCCTCAGACAGGGACCTTTGACTAAGGATGAATGGCTCATGTCTTTAGAGCAAGTGTTTCCTATTACAGGCTCAGGGAATTTTTGGGCATCGAGCACTGGAACTTCCATACACACACACACACACACACACAAAATTGCCGTCGAGTTGATTCTGACTTGTTAAATCACTGAAGCACACCCAAAGTGACAGGACTATCACCACCCACTAAAAGAGCATGGTCCTGAGCTGAAATTTCTCCCTCTAATCTTCCACTGACTTTTCTTAGTTCTGCTCCTTAGGTCCATGGAGAATCAGAATATTTTTTTTATCTGTATGACAAGTCTTCCTAACATTTGAATACAGTTCTTGTGCAGTACTGATGAGCTAAACTTCCATAATAATTGGAGAGTAATGATATCAACAGGTCCGTTCCAGGTGGAAGAATTTTGCCACTTCTGGAACTGAAAAACTTGCTCATCCATTTTGTGCATGACAGTGAAATTCTAAAGCTGGATGAGGTGGTTGATGAAGCCACTTTCCCTGGGGTTATCATCACACTGCTTAAGCAGACACATTTTACAGGCAGTTGATAAAGAAGGGTGTCCCAGGGTGGTACAAACAGTTAACGCCCTACACTGCTAGGTGAAAGATTGGAGGTATGAGTCTACTTAGAGGTGCCTTGGAAGAGAGGCCTGGTGATCTACTTCTGAAAAATCAACGATTGAAAACCTTATGGAGCACAGTTCTACTCTGACACACATGGGTTCACCATGAGTTGGAGTCAACTGGACAGCAACTGATAAGGTCAAGAAGGCAAGATCAATACCCACGGAAAAACCAGGGTTTGATCTGAAGAGCATATAGCTCACCCTGAACTGCATTGTGACCTAGAAAGTTCATTGCAATTCCAGGAGTGGGCAAAAGTGATCTCACTCCCTATTATTAAAATATCCTGTATCATTTTCAACTAGAAGTGAAGGCTTAAAAAGCAGCAACAACTTAAGTGTCTGCAAAACAGGGCAAAAAACCCGGGTTTTAGGCTAAGCAATCATGGCATGACTGAGAGAGGTGCACAGGCGAGAGATTAGAGAAGAGAGAGATGGTATAGCTATATGTCAAGACAACAATGTGAAAGTCCAAGTCCAGAGAATATCAGGCTACAATGGAATAGGCAGCCTAGATGTGGCAGTGTTGGGGTTCAGCAAAACAGCTGGGGCAAAGGAACCCTGGCAGAAATTTTAGGGATTTATAAGGGAGGGAATTTCAAGGAGATTTTTTCCAAGAGTCATGGAAATGGCTTATCCTTAGTTACAATTTGTGAAAAATTTGGTTGCAATTTTCTTTGACAAAGACTGTATTCAAGTCATATTTTGTGTGAAGGCAGAAAGTGTTTAATTTCTAGATGAAATATTTAGTTCCTAAAGGAAACATTTAATTTCTAAAGGAAAAGGGAAATTCATCTATTGAATGACTGTGTACCAGGTACCTACTAGTAGCATCTTATTCATCTTCACAAAAGCTAAGTAAGAGAGTATTATTATTATTCATATCCTATGCTTAAGGAATCTGAGATACAGAAGGTTCAGTAACTTGCCCAAGGTTACACAGATAGTATGTGTCAGGGGCTGGGATTGTCTTAGCCTAAAAAACGAAAACTCAGATTTTCCATTCTGTCATGCCACCTCAGTAAATTTTCAGATTTTTAGCTGTCTATTTTGCATATTGCATATTTCAAGTCAGTTTTTCAGATCACGTTCAGGTATTTTATTCTTGATGGTTGATTCTCTCTAGCAGTGGAATATATTTGGATATAGAGTATCGTTGAGTTAATTGCTTTAATTGCTGCCTTTACCTCTTCCTTTTTTATATCCATTATGTTGGCTTTTTAGTGTGGGAGTTGCTACACTCTAGAAATGTTATTCTTTTATTCTGTGGGCGTTATTTCTATTCTTTGCGCAATTTCCCTCTCTCCATCCTACCCTGATATCTGGAATTCATCTCCTACTTTTGGACTTTACCTTACCTGTCTCCATTCCATCGCTTTGCACTTGCCTTATTTTCTCCATTGTTCTTCAGAGTGCCCACGCAACTTGACTGTTTCCTTTAATCATTTGTACGCAAGGCCTGTGCTTTCAAACCTTTTATAGATCTTTTAATTTTTTAAATCTTATCTGGCAAATTACTTTCCTCCCAATAAAGAGCTTGGATTCTCTTTTAATTTTAATGGTGCTCTCTTTTCCCATCAGCATGATACAGTTGCCAGTAGTTAAGTAAAATCAATTACTGCTCAAAATAAAAATTGTCTAGGAATGTATATGAATTATTTATTCATGTAACTGCAGTATTCTATTTTACCTCATCGTTATCCACCAAATGGATAAAATCTATTCAGTAAAACTATAACCCTAACATTTTTTAAATACTTGGTGCTCGCTCCTTGATAGTTTTCTCTCTCTCATTCTCCATACCCAAAACCTAAAAAAAAAAAAAAAACCAAACTATTGCGTCAAGTCGATTCCGACTCGTAGTGACTCTATAGGACAGAGTAGAACTGACTGATGGATTCAAACTGCTGATCTTTTGGTTAGCAGCCATAGCACTTAACCACTACGCCACCAGGGTTTCCCTCCATACCCAAAGCACCAACCAATTTGTCCTTCTTTTTTTTTTCTACTTTATATCCTATAAATCCATCTAGTTCTCTTCATCTTCACCACCACTACCCATGTACGAGCTTTCCTTCTTTTACAATGCCATTGTTCTTAAGAATGGTTGAATTGGTGGAATAGATACAATTGTTCTTTATGACCCCTCAAGATTTCAGAATTCCGAAGGTCAATGACCCGAAAGTCATTACTTCTTTTAAAGGAATCTGTTTCAAGAACAATTTCCTGAAGCAAATACTTCTCCCACAATAAAAATTATATAAATCATACATGCTTGTGATAAGAATTTAAACAATATAGAAAATAATAAGAATGAACGTAAAAATACCTGAAACCCTACCACCTTGAGATAACCACCAGTAGCATTTGATTACCATACTTGTAATATATATATTCTGTTTTAATCAGAGAACTTTTCTGCTTGTTTATTTTCTTTGCTTCCACTGTTCACCCCATCCCACCTCCCATAACAAATCTTAACCACCTAATGTGTGATCTGCTGTATTTTTTCCATGCTTATATAATAATTCCATGCTTACATAATCATGAAAGCCTTCCTTGACCTCCTTATTAGGTTGAATTTCCCATTATGTGTGCTCGCTCTAACATGCACCCCTTCTCTACAGCACTTATGTCAGCTAAAATTTTATATTTGTCATGTGTTTATTATTTATTATTATTATTATTAATGTTCTGCTCACCTGGTCTGAAGGAGTACCTGGATGGCACAATCGGTTAACTGCTCAACTGCTAGCAGAAACGTTGGCCATTCAAACCCACCCAGAGGTACCTGGAAAGGTAGGTCTACTGATCTGCTTCCAAAAGGTCACAGCCTTGAAAATTCTATGAAGTAGTTGTACTCTGCACACATGGACCCCCATGAGTCAAGATTGACTTGAAGGCAACTAACAACAACCCCTTCTCTGAACTTCATGCAGGCAGTGGCTATGGCTGTTGTGTTTTCCCTTGATTCAAAGGACCCAGCATATTCTCTAGCACATATTGCAAACTCCATAAATATTTGAGGAAAGAAGAGATAAATTCCTGCTTCCATATCTCTCCTCATGCTATGGTTTTTACCTGAATAGCTCTGCCCCTCTCTTCTGCCTAGTAAAGTCAGGGTCCACCCACCCCATGAAAGGCAGTGTTGAAGTGTAGAAAAAAACTCAGCAATAAAATCTTTCTGCTAGCTAGTTATGAGGATGTCAGATGTCAACGTCTCTTCATTGAACTTTAATTTGATAGGCTGTAAAATGAAGCCAATGTAAAAACCCATTTTGCAAAGTTTAGCAGTGATAAAAGTCTCAGCCACATAATAATAATACCTATTATTATTAAGATGTGCTCACTAACCTTTTCTTCTTTCTTGGATTGTCTTCTTTCTCCAGATTTCTATGATTATAGTTTATGGTTTTGTAAGGTACCATTTCATTATGTGGTATCTTTTGTTATTTTTTGCTAATTGTTTCATTAGCATGTTAATATTGTCTCCAAATATAAATTGTAAATTCCTTTGAGTCAAGGATCATTGTTCTCCACTACTTCCAGCAATTGCTGTAATACATTCAAAAGTACATGGTTAGTTGATGGATTGCTATAGAAAGGATGTATTGATTAGATGTAAGAAAGGCAATGCAAACAGGGATGGATTACCCAATAAGCAAGGTGGTGAAAAACAGGTAAATAGTGTACTACAGATTAGTTAGTAAACACAATTAAGCCCCTGTGTACCTTGCTTTACTGGTTAATGGTCCCCTGAACGCAAAGGTACATCATTGGTGACTTTGGGAGTCTAGACCCTGGCCGATTGACTTTAGAAAGGGTGATGCCAGCCATTGACTGGTCCTGTCAAATAAAGGAGAGTTGACTCTTTTTGCACAGGGACAGAGTAAATTAAAATTTGCCTTGGAATGTCAATTAAACTCAAGCAGTTTCAGAGGGTACTTTTCTAAAACAGTAATCTACTTCCATGAACTAGAATTCTTCAAATATAATTTTAATATGTAAATGTGGATTATTTCCATATTTTAACAAACACAAAACATATTCAAGTTAAAAATTTTTCTTTCTCCTCACATATTGGTTAATGGATCGCACTTAAATAAATTAAAAAAAAAAGTTTCCAATGCTTAAAATGAAGTTCCGACCACATACAGTATTATATTCTCTTTTCTGGTGTTCAAAGGGCTTCTCAGTGGGGAAAAAATAATCCAAATAGCAACAGCTTTTAGTAGTTAACTCAGAATATAATAGGGAAGAAAGCAAAGCATGACTATCAGCTGCAATTTATTGTTCTTGACTCAGTTGCTAATCATTATTGGGCTTTAATGGCTTGATTTTATTTTTAAGTTTTTCTGACAATCTATTTTTAATCAACTTTAGATTAAAAGCAATGATTCAGAATAATTAGAAATCTACCTGTGGAGGGCCATTGGGTTTTGATATTTGCATAACTAATTCTCTTTCCATCTTCCCATCCTTACTGCTGTCAGGATGAAATTAATGAATATAGACTTGAGACTGGCACAAAGAGGGTTTTTGTTTTTTTGTTTTTAAATTGTGAATAGTCTCCAAGTGAAAATTCAGATTGTCAAACTTGACAACAGTTATTCCAGATGAGTTTGCAGCTCCCAAGAAATTAGTCATTTATTTCTACTTATTTATTTATTTATTCAGCAAGTATTTATTAATCATCTACTTCATGGACCATGTATTATGCATAAATGAGCAAGTATTACTTCATATTTTGGGCAGCTGACTTATTGATGGATGGAAAATTGTTTTCCAGACATCTCATGGACGGCTAATTTTGGGGGGAAAGTGGGGTCAATGGCTCCTACTTATTATGATTTGAGGAGCAAGACACTTAATTTTTCCATCTCTGTGCCTGTCTTTAACCCAGAATCTTTACAGGAGCTAATGCTTGGTGATTAAACATAATTTCATATGCTTATGCTACTACTTTCTTACAAAGAATCATTAAGTTTGAACAGCCTATTTTAACAAAAGTTAGGCTGTCTGAGAGTTATTACTGGGATACTAACTTTAAAAATAGTTTCAAAAAGCCAGAGACTCCTGGGTAATATGCTAATAATCTCAGGGAAGTTGCCCGCCTTACTTTGGTCAAAGGTCACCCATTTAAGAAAAGAATATAGGCAAGGGAAATGAAATTGCATTACTTGAGAAAAATTGATCAGGCTTGTCCTGTGGGTTTGTCAAGAATCAAATAAGGAGAATTACTACTTAACTCTTATTTTAATAATATTAGTGGTGTTAATAGAATTGTGTCTAGTGTCTCTGAGTTCCTGCCCATCTGACCTCTCACTCGCTCTTACTCTTGCTCTGATCCTTCTCCAAGCTTAATGTTGAAAATTTACTATGTCTAAACACCAAAACAAAAACAAAAACCCAAACCCATTGCTTTTGAGCCAATTCTGACTCATAGCGACCCTATAGGACAGAGTAGAACTGCCCCATAGGGCTTCCAAGGCTGTAAATCTTTATGGAAGCAGACTACAACATCTTTCTCCAGTGGAACAGCTGGTGGGTTCAAACCACTGACCTTTTGGTTAGCAGCCAAGCACTTTAACAACTGTGCCACCAGGATGTCTTCTATATATCACTGAAATTAGAATCAACTCTAAGAGATCCCCAGTCTTTTGAATTTTTGTTTTGCTATTCATTCTAATTGTCTCTTTTCATCATATTTTGTGTTTTGTATTATCTTGTGTTTTGAATGCCTAATCCCAGATTTTTGCTCTTAATGTTTTACATTTCAAAATCTCTTTACTGTCCGTGGAACTACATGTGTTTATGTCTTGGTTGGTTCATGAAAATTCAAAGGGATTCTTTCTATAAAACAGAGTATATTTATATAGACATTTCAATAGAAGCATCAGAGTGTGCTTTTTTATTTTGTTGCATGTCTGAAAAATTATTATCTTCATTGTATTTGATTGATACTATTCTTTAGGATGAAAAAAAGCAATTTAAATTTCAAAGCCCATAACAAAAATGCCCCTTGCACAGTCACAGACTACAACAAGAAATTTCTGTCCTTGATGTATTATCTGAAGTCTTTGGTACAGATTTTCTTAACCTAGGGGACAAAAATTCCTGGAAATTTAATATAAAATGTTAGATGAATTGCATGTTTTGATTTTGGTGGAATGAGAGGAGGGATGATTGACACATTATATCAGATTTTTAACGTTCTGGGCCCAAACAGCAAAGAACAACGACTGGAAACTCATATTCCCTTGTAACGTCTAAATCAAGTAAGTCACCAGCCTTTTTTGAATAATTTTCTATCAACCTTGTTATAGAAAAAAAAAAAATTTAAATGTTTTAGGGGGTCACCGCAAAAGCCCATTTAGAGCTCCTGGGAATTCCAGGGGAGAGAATCCAGAACATCAGGGAGAAAATGAGGCTATTAGAACAGAATTCTGAAGTCAGCCCATTTCTAAGATTCTGGCTTGCCCATACAAACTTTTTCATCCATTCAACAATGACTTAGTATTTACTCTGGACCAGATGTTGTGTTAAGTACTGGGAATACAGTGGTGAACAAGGGCTTGATAGTTTAGTAGAGAAAGTAGACAAATAATAATAACCTGATTAATTATGGTAGAGGAATACAGAGTGTTTGCATGGGCAGAGAAGTGACTTTTAAGCTGAGTCATCAGGTATTATCGAGGAAAGGTGTGGGTGTGGGTAGGGTTAGATATGAGAGAAGTTTGCAGTCAGAGAGAATAACGTGGAAGCCTTTAGGTGTGAAAAAGGGTGGCAGGTTTGAGAAACTGAAAGATATTCAACATGTCCTGAGTATCGAGTTCAGGAAGGTGATAGTTAGAGAGGGTAGAGAGGCAGAGACCTCACTATGACAGGCCTTGTGAACCACTACAGGGTTTGGATTTCTATCCTCAGATCAGAGGGGAGTCATTAAAAGATTTTAAACACAGAAGAGACTGGATTAGTTTTTTGTTTTAGAAAAAAGAATCTCCCCAACATGAGGAAAGTTGATGGCAAGTGACAAGCCTAGAGACGGGAGGACCAGTTAAGAGGCTTTCGTAGCTGTGCTTGACTAAATATTGGTCTGGAGCATCATTTTGAAGCGTTTGTACCTCTAGTTGTTCTGAGTTGGCTTAAGTCTTTGTGATACAGAAAGCTTTTGGAAGATAATTACTCTGATATTGCAGAGTAATAAAAATAGCTAACATTTATGGATTATTAACCATGTGCCAGATTCTGATTTAAGCACTTTTCATTCATTAACTCACATAATCTTCACTATACAACTTTAATTGGCCTCATTTTGCACATGAGAAAATCAAGATACAGAGACATTGAGTTACTTTCCCAACGTCACACAGAGAATAAGTCATGCTGGACAGTCTGGCTTACAACCATTATTCTCTCAGTCTCCCATTAGCTCCATCTTTGCTCACTGCCTTGGAGTCTGGCAAGGCAGTAGTCTTCATTCTGTTTCTGAAGGCCCTGACCAAGGAAATTTTTCAGTGCTTTACTATCTTTGAATATTAAGTGGAGCTAATAATATTTTCTGGCAGGAAATTTGTGAAAACTTATGAAACAAATATGAAGAAACAGTTTAGTCTGCCAGGCAAGCAAGGCGCTGTATAAATATGTGATACTTGTTTGACTCAGATTAGCAGTGCGCGTGAGTGCAGAACCTTTTGGAGCACAAACCCATGGCTCCCTGCTGCTCCTGGGTTCAGAACAGGGGAAAGATAGCTGAGATTCTGAAGCCATCCCATTCGTTAAGATCTCTGCACGATGTTCTAGCTCTTATTTGGGGGCTGTTGCTAGGATTTGTGGTAGGGGTGCCAGCATCTTCAATCAATAGAAATCTAATATTTCAAGAGACGTTACCAAGGAAGAACAAAATGGTAGTGATGAACCTATCAATTTAGGGACCAAGTGTTGATTGGAAAATAGTGTGGAGGATGACCTTTCTTGGGCAGAGCACCCATGAGGTTAATGTCTCCTTACCTGAAGAGCCTTAGAATTGTGAACTCCAGTAGGCATGAATCGCTTTTTCCTAATCATGTCTTTAGGATGCAGTAGTGACTTGAAACATGAACTTTTTTTTGGAAAAAGAGATCAGCATAATATAGAGGTTATTAGGGGCCGAAAGGACCTTCACTTCAATAATAATAGGAGAATAGTGGATGCCATTTAAGCTTCTGGGTGTCACCTAAGAACTACAATGGATATTGAGTGTTCCCTCGCTCTCTAACTTCCCAGTATTTGGTTTAGCAACATCAAGGACAGTAAGGAAAGAGGGCAACTGAAATACTGGGTTTCAGCCTGCAGTAAACCTTGAGTGAAAAAAAAACCCTATTGGTGGATAATGGACTATAGGTGCTCAGAGGATTAAAGGAAAGCAAGCTGAATCCTGGCAGAAATTATTAGAGAAAAGGTTATGGGGCGGAAGCTCAGGCCTGGGAAGTAATTTAGGAGATTTAGCAGTAGTCCATTTAGTTCTCTTAAAGGTGACCAGTTGCCATTAAATCGATTCCAGCTCATTGTGACCCCATGTGTGTGAGAGTAGAACTGTGCTCCATAGGATTTTCAATGGCAGATTTTTTGGAGGTAGATCACCAGGCTTTTCTTCCAAGGTGCCTCTGGGTAGACTCGAAACTCCAACCTTTTGGCTAGCAGTCAAGCATGTTAACCATTTATACCACCCAGGGACTCCCTCTAAAAGGCAGAAACTAGAAAATTTCACAAGGTAGGCCACAATGAACACCCTAAAAGTTTTCCCTACCTCACAGATCAACTCATGTTCTTGGTCTGAAAGTTATAAAAATCTGTATGTCTAACAAATAAATGTGATGTTACTTTTTTTCCTGAATTTTTCCATTGTTTCTCACCCCTTGAAGTTAAGTGCTGGCTTATATGAAATATTTAGAAGAGACAAATGCATGTAGATAAAAGTAGACTAGTGGTTATTGGGCTGGGGGGAGGAGGAGGGGGAGTTATTGCATAAGGGGTCTGCGTTTCTGTTTGGGATGATGAAAACTGTTGGAAATATATAGTGATGATTGCATAATATGGTGGATGTAATTAATGTCACTCCATTGTATTCTTTAAAATGGCAATTTTTTTGTTTTATATATATATTTCTTTTTTTTTTTAACCACACATACACAGACAAAGATAAGTGCTGGGTAAGAGGGAGGGTTGTTAAGATGCATCTGACATTGTAGAAGCTGTGTGCAAAGGAAAATCCTTCTCGGCCCCCAAGGCCCTGGCTGTGTGGGTGGGCTTGGTGGCTGTTTGCTGTTTGCCTTATATGAGTTGGAATAGCTTGTTTGCTACAGCTCTTTGTTTTTCAAATGAGTCCTGGACCATCTAGCCCTGTACAATGCACCACCAGGGATTTTTAACCATACTCAGAGGCTTTTCCAACATAGGACATTCTCTCGAAGGCCACAGAGTGACAAGACACTACCACTGTTTAGATGGCTAGAGGATTTTTCCTTTGTTGTCTTTCTCGGTGGATCTCAGCACATTACACACAACTTTTTTGGTGTGTGCTTTGAATTTTTGCTCAAGTTGCTAAGACCTTTAGGGGCAGTGTAAATGGTATGTGATTGGAAGTACTAGAAAAGTTGCTTCAGAATAGGGCAGATGAAGATAGCTGGAAACGTGATAAAGTTTCTTCACCTGTTCTGTGGCTCTTCCAGCATTATCCCTTTGGTGGAATGGGTAATCACTGGTCTTTTTTCCCTTTCAAATCCAAGAGAGTTATGGATAAACATTTTACCTTGCAAAGGAAGGCTAGAAGAATATTCTTATCCTTTTTCCCTCTGTTCATTTTCTTTAATTATAAAGCTACTATGCTTTGCATTGTGTTGAGCAGGTCTTCAATGTTTGCATAACACATGTCAAAGAAATGAACCTGATGACTTCATTGGCCACATTTTTTATTGTAGAGAGAACTATTACAAGCCTACCAACCAGAAAAGCGAGACATAAGTGACAAGACCCCAAGGATAATTTCAACGTTGAACTCTGGGATTTGTTTCATTTCACGTAAACAGATATTAATGGAGCACTGGGTATGGGATAGACACTACACTAAATGCTAGCATAAAGTTTGGACAGCAGAACTTCCTGCTGAGTTAGATGTGCCCCTTTGTATTTTTAGAGCACTGACAATGTATATCCACGAAAAGGAAAAATCTTGCCTCTAACCTGTTGATTTTACATCTGAAGAAACCAAGGGCAAAGAGACTAAGTGACTTCCCAAAGTTATAGCGACTATTTAGGCTGGGCCTAGAACAAAGTCCTCTGAACCCATTCTGCTCTCTTTCCTCTATTCCTCACTGCCTCCCTATTTACAGGTATAGTAGACCATGAAACGCAGGTGGGTGAGTGGGAAATGTAACTTTGTTTATCTATAACTTAATTTCTCTTTTGAGCCTTCATTTTGCTGGGTGGTGGAAACTTGATCTCCATCAATCCAGGGTCATTCTTCTGTAATCTCCAGGGTTCTGTATAAGTCTGGACTCTTACCTAGTACAAAATCATAGAAGTCAGGTATTTCTTTCTCTGTGTTCAGCTCTTCATGATGCTTCTGCAGTGGGGTCTTCATTTCCACATGGTCTTTGGTCATTGGTCCAGGCAGATCTCTGGGTATCCTCCTTTGTTCGCAGTCTCTAACCGTATTCATGTCTGCCAGCTAGCTCCCTGTGACGTTCCTCTGGTACTCTCAGATCCTAGGCACTGTAGTGCTCCCAAATTAGTGTCTAGTGTAAGTGATCCTGTGATGTTATCTCAGGTCCTTCTACCCAGACATATCATGCAGATGTGTTTGCTGTACCCCACTACACCAATTAAGGGGAGCACAGAGCCTTGTCATCTGCAGATAGATCACAGATACTCTTTGTTGTCAGATCTCAGAACTTCCCTAGGGTAATACCAACACCACCGCCACCTCAACCACCATTTCCATCATGCAGAGTTTATCTTGAGGGGAAGACAGAGTAGATGACACCTTCTCAGGGAGGCACCTGAATCTAAGTTCTCTTCACTTTACTTTTTTCTTGTTTCCTTTTTTTCTCTAGGGAATCTCTAGTTGAGAGAGACTGGGCTATTAGTGACTGGTATTCTTCTAAATTTTTTTCCTTATACCTTGGTCTAGACTTTGGATGTGACCCCTCTCTTGGCTGTGCTTTACCTTATATTACTTCTCCAAAGCATTAGTAGATTAACCATGAGAAGGATCTAATGATGGGTGATGTGAAGGCAAAAGAGGTGAGAAGACTGTGCGTCATATTTTTTTTAAAAACTCACCATGCATAATTATAGTATTTATATATTTATTCTGTTATAAATTAGAAGTTTTCAATGAGCTGCTCCATAAGTACATCTGAGTTTTTGCAAGTATTTATCTTTGGTCTTCCAAAATAAATGAAGCTTCTTGAAACCAGGCATTGAATAAAGTGTTTTGTTCAAAGAGGTAATTGATAAATTCCACTAATGGAAAGGATTTATTTTTTTTAAACCACAAGGTACAGTACTACATATTTATGTAAATCTATGAGACTTTTAAATAGTATTTGTCACTAGGAAAACATTTGAAGTCTATAACTGCTTTTATTTGACTTGATTTTTAAAAACTTTTCTTGAGATCTGCTTTTTTTTTTTTTTTACTTTATACAAATTCAAAAGGCACTGGTCCGATAAAGTTTTAGACAAAATTTTCCAAAGTGAGCAACAGTTATTGCTCCAAACAGCAGGGTGGTTTTCTTTTTTGAGGGGCATCTATATTCTTAATTTTTTAAATAGATTTTCTCTGAGTGATTTTTGAAAGCCAGCGAAGTGATGCTTACATCTTCCTTTGAGTTGCTGGGAGACCACAGGTTTTCTAGCACAAAGTGCCACGTGGTATACCCTAAATTCTGTGAAGCACAGATCAAGCTGGGCTAAATGAACAAAAAGTGGCATATCGTTAATTACCACAAAATGATGCCAAATTACCTTCATGCCTACTTGGATCTAGCACTGAACATAGCTGAGATGATATTTAATTTTAATGAGAGTTAGATAACCTTTCAGAAGTGGAGCTACTCCACCAATTTTGCTGACTTGCAAAGATATCCCTTGATTATGGCTGTCCACATTTTTGGCCAATGACTTCTAATGTTTTTCTAGGCTTGTTATTATAATAAAAAGAGTTTTTGATTTAATATTGAAATTGCAGGAGCCGTTATTTCACTCTAAGTGTGCTTAAAATTGCTCTTTATACTTGAAAAAGAAATAGAAAATAACAGATATTTTATTGTCATCAAAATGGAAAGTGCAATAATCGTGTCATAATAGATTTAATCTGTGAACTTTGTTTGATCTCTGTTTAGCAGAAACCTGCTATAGTTCTAGAAGCCTCAAAATGCCTCAATAAGTGTTTTAGAGCTTTCTTTTTATAAGGCATAAGCTATGACTGGTCTTCCTGTCTTTTACAGCAAGCCTTAGACAGGAAATTTTAGTTTCGAGTATATTCAGTAATGGGAATGCGTCAATCAAGTATTTTTCTGTTTTTGTTCTTTTTTTTACTTATTAATTTATTCTGCAGTTATTTATTGAATACCTACTACAGGCCAGACTTTTCAGACTAGACTCGACCTTTGGTCTAAAATAATAGAAGATTTTGGATTGGTATTTTTCAGATTTAATATTTTTTATGGCAAAACATTTTAAAAAATAAGTTTTCTATTTAAAATAATTTCCAGTATTCTTAATTTTTGAGACAACTATCAGCAAAACATCTCTAGTTGAGCATTGCATTTCATTGTAATTTCCAGTTTTGCACTTTAATAAAATTATCTGCTTTTGCTTTTGTGCTTAAATTCTCTAAAGCACAGTGAGATGGGACACTGATCTAGCATTAATTTAATATGCCAAAAATTAAAAGAGGAAAGAATAATTTAATAACCTTGTCAAGCAAAGTAGTTGCCGATTAACTTCAAATCATTGAAATTTCCTCTACAAGCTATCAGCAAGGAACAGAGAGAGGAAGATCAAAATGGAGATGTGGAAAAAGAGAAATTAGAGAGGCAAACGATAAGTAAATAAAGCAGGAGTAGGAAAAGAAAATTACTTGTTTGATTTTGAGGTCCATTTTCTCGAATGCATAAATAATTTAATATGATCAATGAACTTACTCTGTAAGGAAAAAAAAGTTATCCTCTCTTATGGTAATTCCCCTTGATAGTCATTTCAATAACTTAAAATGGCTTTGTTCACAAAGCAGTACATTTCTCCAAAGAGCATATTATGTAAAGAATCAAGAAAATTAATGAAGAATGGAAAGAAGATTTATGCTTGGAGAGGTCTGGCATAATGTCAGAAAGGCCTGGCAAACTAGCAGGTGGAACGGAGAGCCAACCCAGGAGGGATGGGGGAGATGAATCATGTAATGCATGTTTGTCATAAATACAGAGAGCTGATAAATATGCAACACATAAGACATAAACACTGTAAAAATCCCAAACCATGCTCGATTGGACAGCTCAGAGAAAAGAGTGCTGGATTAGGAGATAAGAGATTTAGGGGTTTGGTACTTTGTTCTATACCCTATTAGTGGGGCTCAGGTCTCCTTTTCCCTATTGAAATTATTACATTACCATTTGTTTTTTAATTATGCTTATTTCTTTACTTTCTTAGTATGTAGGGTCCAGTGTCACCTATACTAAAATGAGTTAATGCTTTTTTGTTGTTTAGTTTTGTTGGGGCCGGGTATTGTTTTAGGAGAAATGCATCAATAACAATCTTTCCCTGATGTCTTAAAACTCACTCCCTTTGAGAAATACCTAATTTCACCTTAAAAGAATCTTCATCAAGAAGAGTGCAAGCTAAAGTCTGCTGAATTCCTCATTTGTACAAAGCACTGCTCTAAACATTTTATACGGGCTGCTAACCTAAAGGCTGGTGATTGGAATCCACCCAGGAGCTCTGTGGAAGAAAGGCCTGGCAATCTACTTCCGTACAGATTACAGCCAAGAAAACCCTATGGAGCGGTTCTACTCTGTAACAGATAGGCTTACCATGAGTTGGAATTGACTGTACGACAACAGGTTTGCCTTGGGTTTTGGTTACCAAGGCCTAGAAAATGTCATTAACTTACCCAAGTTCATATAATGAGTAAAGAATGGATCAGGGAATAAAAACGAGAACTCTGTGACTTCAGAGTTTGTATTTTTCCATCATAACATGCCGTCTACCCATGGAAGCTCCACTGGTACATCCAAACTCCCTGAGAGACCAGATTGCTGGGCTGAGGGCTGTGGAGACCATGGTTCCAGGGAAAATCTACCTCAATTGGCATAACAGAGTTTATAAAGAAAATGTTCTACGTTTTACTTTGGTGAGTAGTGTCTGGGGTCTTAAAAGCCTGTGAGCGACTGTCTAGGATACTCCACTGGTCTCCCCTCTTTGGGAGCAAGGAAGAATGAAGAAAACTAAAGACATAATGGAGATTAGTCCAAAGGACTAATGGACCACATCTACCATGGCCTCCATCAGAGTGAGTCCAGTACAACTAGATGATGCCTGGCTACCACCACTGACTGCTCTGACACAGATCACAAAAGAGGGTCCCAGACAGAGCTGGAGAAAAATATAGAACAAAATTCTAACTCAAAAAGAGAGACCAGACTCGCCAGCCTGACAGAAACTGGAGAAACTCTGATAGTATGGTCCTGGACACCCTTTCACCTCAGTAATGAAGTCACTCCTGAGGTTCACCCTTCAGCCAAAGATTGGACAGGCCCATAAAACAAAACAATACTAAAGGGGCACACCAGCCCTGGGACAAGGACTGGAAGGCAGGAGGGGACAGGAAAGCTGGTAATAGGGAGCCCAAAGCTGAGAAGGGAGTGTGTTGACGTGTTGTGGGGTTGTCATAAAACAATATGTATACTAACTGTTTAATGAGAAACTATTTTGTTCTTTAAACCTTTATCTAAAGTACAATAAAAAATAAATAACTTAAAAAAAATGCTGTCTACATACTGGTGTTGTACCAAAAAATAAGTGGAAGACAGACTGACTGGATTTGTAAACGTTCACTTGAAACTCAGTAAAAGTTAATAAAAAAAAAAATAAGTGGAACATTGGCTGGTTGCTGTGAATTGATTCTAATTCATGCAGCCCCATGTGTTTCAGAGTAAACTGTGCTCCATAGAGATTACAATGGCTGCAATCTTACGAAAGTAGATTGCCCGGCCTTTCTTCTGCAGCATTGCTGGATGGATTTGAACCATCAACCTTTGGGTTAATAGTAGAGTACAAACCATTTGCACCATGCAGGGACTTGAGTGGAATGTTAGAAAGTATATAATGCTTACTTATTTTGAGTGCTTTACATGTTTTTCCACCCGTCATAAACTTGTTGTTGTTAGGTGCTGTCCAGTAGGTTCCAACTCATAGTGACCCTGTTTACAACAGAATGAAGCACTGCCCAGTCCTGTACCATCCTCACAATCGTTGTTATGCTTGAGCCATTGTCGCACCACTGTGTCGGTCTATCTTATGGAGGATCTTCCTCTTTTCCGCTGACCCTGTGCTTTGCCAAGCATGATATCCTTCTCCTGGGATTGATCCCTATTGATAACATGTCCAAAGTATGTAAGACATAGTCTTGCCATCCTTGCTTCTAAGGAGCATTCTGTTTGTACTTCTTCCAAGACTAATTTGTTCTTTCCGCTATAGTATAGTGCTTTTGAGCTGCCATGGTATATTCAATATTCCTCTCCAGCACCACAATTCAAAGGCATTACTTCTTCTTCGGGCTTCCTTATTCACTGTCCAGCTTTCATATGCATGTGAGGTGATTGAAAACACCATGGCTTGGGTAAGGCTCATCTTAGTCTTCAAGGTGACATCTTTGCTTTTCAACACTTTAAAGAGGTCTTTTGCAGCAGATTTGCCCAATGCAACGCATCTTTTGATTTCTTGACTCCTGCTTCCATGAGTATTGATTGTGGATCCAAGTAAAGTGAAATCCTTGGCAGCTTCAGTCATTTCCCAGTTTATCATGATGTTGCTCATTGGTCCAGTTGTGAGGATTTTTGTTTTCTTTCTGTTGAGGTGTAATCCATACTGAAGGCTGTGGCCTTTGATCTTCATCAGTAAGTGCTTCAAGTCCTCTTCACTTTCAACAAACAAGATTGTGTCATCTGCATAACGCAGGTTGTTAATGAGTCTTCTTTCAATCCTGATGCCCCATTCTTCTTCATATAGTACAGATTGTTGGATTATTTGTTCAACATACAGATTGAATAGGTACGGTGAAAGGCTACAACCCTGATACACACCTTTCCTGACTTTAAACCACACACTATTCCCTGTTCTATTCAAATGACTGCCTCTTGATCTGTGTACAGGTTCCTCATGAGCAGGGTCACTCTAAGTCAGAATGCAACTCTACAACTATTTTTTTTTTTTTTATCATAAACTTAAATGTCTCCATTTTAAATAGAAGAACCTAAGATTGAGAATGATTAATTTGCCTAAGCCATTTTGTTTTGGCTATATCTGCTCACTGATACTTCTTAAGAGTATTTGTTTTTAGGCTTTTTTGAGGACGCAGGGATGGATTACACAATAAGCAAGGCATGCATGGGTTTACTAGTGCTTACTTACTAATCTATGGTGTATAACTTCACCTGTTTTTCACCATATCTTTGGTTTACCCATGTAAAGTTGTGCACTGCAGATTAGTTAAGTAAACACGATTAGGCTCATGCCGTACTTTGCTTACTGTAAGCCCGTGCATACCTTGCTTACTGGTTAATTCACTCCTGGGGGAGGGTACAGGATTAAAATCCAGATTTATTTTTTTTTCTTTCTATTTCATCTTTATAGAAAGTTATTAGGAAACTATTACTAGTCTCCCAATGGAAAGAGAGCTCTCGATTTTTTCTGATACTAAGCATATGTTTAATATAACATGACTTCCCCTTTTCAAATTTGTAAAGGAGACAATCTAAAATAAAGATAGAACTACGAGAGTAAGTCAGAAAGCATTGCTACTAGGGTTCCAGTTCATATATCCATGGGTTTATTCCAAACAAAACGTGTTTAAACATGTCTCTGTGATCAGTGGCTGGCTGTGGACAAGTTCTCTCATTAATAACACTTGTCTTTGTCTCGTTAGGGTGGTTTCAAAAAAAAAAAAAGGATACTTTTTGTGCTATGGGGGGATAAAAATTTTTTGAGGTCAGGGCTAATATCAAATTTTTTAGCAAAACTCAAGTGCACATCTTTCCATGTCATTGGAGCTTTGCAACAAGCTTATGGGAATGCTGCCCCACGTAAAATAACAGTTTTTAGATGGATCAAGTATCTTAAGGAAGATCAGGAAGACCTCAAAGATGAGCCAAGAGAGGGAAGACCACTCAGAAGGCAATGGTGACTGTTTCGGGGGATTCCAAAGGGTTAATGTTGATAGATTTTTCTCAAAGGACACAGGACAATCACAGGGGCTTATTATGAAGATATTTTTAAGAAAATTGAAAACTGCATTGGTGAGAAAGAGGTCAGAAAAGTTGCACCAAGGAAGTTTTTTCCATCACGACAATGCACCTGCTCATTCTTCGAGGGTAGCAAGGGCTGTCCTTTGGGAGTTTCATTGGGAAACCTTACCCCATCCACTCTACAGCCTTGGTCTTGACCCTTCAGACTTCTTTTTGTTCCCAAAGCTCAAAGACGTTTAAAAGGAACACTATTGGAGTCAGTTGAGGATGTCAAAACTGCCATTTTGACCTGGTGTAACTCAAAGAGTGAGAATTCTTTGGCAGAAGAGTTAGAGAGGTGGAAACACCGCCTTCAGAAGTGTATAGAGGGTGGACATGTCAAGAAACAATAGGTTCACATTTTGATATTTTTGTTTAATAAAGATTGCTATGATTTTTAGCAATACTTTTTGACATAGCCTCATATTTGAAGCTGAAAAAAATATTGTTATTACATGGATTATTATTGCACAAAAATGTTCCCAGGAAAATCATCTCCCCTGAAGCCAAACTCCCACAGCAAAACCTTTAAATAAAAATCTCAGAAGAGTGTTTGTGCTCTGTGAAATAGAACTGCCCCACAGAGTTTCCAAAGAGTGCCTGGTGGATTCAAACTGCTGACCTTTTGGTTACCAGCCGTAGCACTTAACTACACCACCAGGGTTTACATGTATTCATGGTCAAGTACATTTGGTAGTAACATGGAGTCAAGGATGTCAACCCATAGACACTGTATTACTATGCATATTTACACTTCCTTCACTTTGTATTATTGCCATTGGCTACACCTAGGAACGAGATCATATGAGCAGCTGGGCTATAGCACAAAAGCATGGCGACAACTCCCTGAGACTAATGGGAGAAGGTCATTGATAATGAAATGATACTCACATGTGTTGGTTTATGAGGACAAGGCATTTAGACATTTAGGGTCAGGATGGTATATCGTATTGCCTGTGCATGGGTGCATTTGTTACTTAAAGTAACAGTCGCAGCCAATATTTATTGAGTGCTTGCTTACTCTTTGCCCAGCATGTCAGTCGTTTCATGATTTAGCTCCTTTAATCCTCACAACAACGTATAAGATTAAATTTATCATTATCCTTAATTTACAGTCGAGGAAACTGAACCTCAGAGCAATTAAGAAATTTACATAAGTAAAAAGTGGCAGAGTTGAGAGTCCAACCTACTGTTAGACTCCTTTAGATACCCCACCACTGGTTTCTCAACCTTACCTGCATAATAGAATCACCTGGGGAGCTTTTTAAAAAAAAATTACAAAGCTCAGGATGCATCCCAGACCAACTAAATGAGAACTCTGAGGTGAGGCCCTGGCATCAGTATTTTTAAGCTCTCCAGCTGATTCTAATGGGCAACAAACGCTGAGAATCATGGCACAATGATGCACTGCTACTCTTGGTAAACCACTAACTCCTGAAGTGGCTTTATTTAAGAGATATTTAGAGCACTGAGAATGACACAAATAGATTATGCAAATTATTACTCCTGTGCTCGAGAATTTGCTAACCCAGAAGGAAGATAGCACATGTGCACATTTGTCAGGTAATTAGCAATACAAGGCACTGCCAAGCTAGTTGATTTGGACAAAAATACTCCAGAAGCTAGAATTTCAAGAATAAATAGCATTTATCTTGGCACCACACAATAACCTCCCTCCTCCTTCACTTAAAATGAATATTTTGCTTCTTTCTTCAATTTAGTCTAATGTTTGATTTTTTTTGCAGCCTCTGCCTTTTCCAGTAATGTCAATATATGTAAACCTTGGAAGAATTGATGTTCCCTTAATGTTCATCTCAAGTGCTTGAAAAGCACTTGAATGGATTTTGTTGAAAACACTATACTGATTTTTTTTTTTTTAAGAAAGAATTTATTTCTCAATCTAAAGCTATCTTTCATAATTGTATTGAACACTTTTCTGGAATGTTTCTATTTGCCTTTCCTGTACTGTCTGCCTGATGACAAAGATTGAATCCTCAAAGGTATAATTATGTTTGAAAGAAGCCCACAAAATTGAATTTTAGAAATATTAGTAAAAAGATTGAGTATTTTATGAGTAATGCCAGATTCAGAATTTTGCTTAACAGCTTTTCATCACATGAAAAGAAACATATAAAAACACTCCAAAACCCATTATCTTTTTCCTGCTCTCCATAGTAATCTTTTTATTTCTCTAAGTTCTTTTAATTTCTCGAAAAGATTTACACATTCCTAGACATGTCAAACTTTCTTAAATCAGAACAATTTCCTGATAAATAACACACAAAAATGTGTGTGAGTTTTTCTGAAACTTAACTCTTAATATTTTCCCCAAACTTACCCATCTTGTGGACCTACTTTATTAGTGAAGTCATTTTATATGCTGCCAAAACAGAACTATTCTATATAGAAATTTCATTAAATAACAGATAATAAATGAAAGAGTTTTAATATGTTCTATCCATTACCATTTAATAGTTTCTGGATATTATTTTCTAATCTTTAAGACTTAGAATGATAGATTCTTTTTGTGACTTAGGATTGAACTTTTCTAAAATCCAATTATTTAAAGAGATTAGACAACGAAGACCCAACTTACTCATGGCAGAGCTAGAAGTAGAACCCTGGTTTTCATTTCATGTTTTGCTGTTGCTTCTGATACAAATCTCATTTCTTAAAATAACTCCTGAAAATTAAAACAGAGGTATTAAAACAATTGGAACTATAACACTATCCAATTGGTGCTACTTAAAGTGAAGGCCATGGGCCAGTGCAGGTTCACAGATAGTTTTTTGTCTACATTGAGATAAGTAGAAAACTTGAGAGTATGTATAAACTTTTAAAGCAATTTGACATTGTCACATGATCTAGCAATCTAGTTCTACAAAAATCTCAGTTTGGTGGAGATGGGAAATTTGAAAATCTAATCCTTCATTGCAGAGACTTGGAGAAACACAGCTCTAGAGAACATTTCTGAGACTCCTTATAATCTTCAGCTGGACAATGAGCTAGATTAGAAAAAAACAGTCTGGTAGGAGAGAGAAAGGAAGAGAGGGAGGGACTTAGGCTACTCAGCAAATGACACCTTTGAGCAAAGCAAAAGACCCCAAAGTTACCTCATATGAAGGGAAGATTAATTTGCCCCTTGCTAGGAGTGTTCTCATTGGTGGTTAGCCACATGGGACGGAATCCCAGTTCGAACTATCTTGTCAAAAAAAGAGCCTTCATTGACTTGCATAACTGGACATTCCAGACATGAAGCTTGTCATGGGAGTTCTAGAGATCTGGGATCATCATTCTTATTTGTTCCTGCTGCCATACTCCTTTTCCCACCACATTTCTCTCTCAGGATTGTCCTTTTCTGTTCTACCACACATGGGATTCTACCATGTGATATGGGAGGAGAGACATATTAGCTTGAAATAACTCAAGGCTTATATTATCTTACCTTAGCCATTTCAGAGGTGAGAGGGAGCTCTCCTAGAGACCGAACATAAAACTCTGAGGAAGCACTCTGAATGGCCCCGCATTTGTGATGTGCCCAGTCTTGGACCATTTAACATCATCATCACCAAAGGGAGAGGAGAATACTCTGATGAACATCCTTGTGACCAGGATGGATTGGGGTGTGGTAGGGTGGAAATGGGTACTATGATTGGAAGCCACACCAGAAACACATAGCTGAAGGCAAGTTCCCCCAAAAAGGGGGTGGGGGAGGGTCAATGTTATGGAAGAATGAAAGAAGAGATGAGCAGAACAAACAAAAGATGTTCACTGCATTTTAAAGATTAGTCTTTTCATGTGAAAAACCCAAAGGTATGAGAAAAGTAGCTGGAGGTAGAAAGGTAAGAAAACAATCTGAAAGAAGAGATCCCAGTAGCTATTGGAAACTCTGATGGAGAGGAGAGTGGTTGAGCAGCAGTGAGACAAAACAGAAGGAGAAATTGGAGAGGTGGAGAGTCCTTATGTATTACATCGTCCTCTGAGGACATCAGCCACAGGACAGCTCCTCAGTTCTAGAAACAGTGGGACGTCAGTCAGCCAATTAGAACTCAGTTAATGTTAACAATTCAGTGCCAAACCACAGCAACTGTTTGACAGTTATGTTATGCTTAGGCAGTTATAAAACACAGTATAATTAAAACAGCGTCTGGTAATTGATTGTTTCTTCCTGCCCCCTCTCCAGCATTACCTTATTGATACAACTGTGAAGTCAGAGCAGTTTTGTTATTTTTTTTTTCTGAATATGAAATACAGCTACAAAACAATCTCAGTAAAGGAGAAATCCATTCTACTGGCCCCAGGCACAAGTTTCATACCTGATATAACATTCGAGATGCAATTTTAGCATTGTCTGTGGCGAGAAATGTATTCAAAATCAAAGCATTAGAGAAAATTGTGATTTGATCACGTGAAACTCTTCTAAGGGTCGGCTCTGGAGTCACTCTACTCACAAACACCTGAAGTAATCAGGGATGATCCTCTCTTACATGCCATGAACAAGTCGGTGGGAGTAAGGCAGGGGCAGTGCAGGCTGCTGGATGGTGCTTGTGGTCCGTGATGATGGACCAAGGAAGAAGAGGCTGAGCTCAGAACATAGTGAGGTCTCAGTCACTGCTATTTAAAATGTGGAGTCCCTGAACCAGCAGTGTCAGCATCACCTGGAAACTTAGAGAGGTGTAAATTCCTGGGGCTCACATCATGCTGGGGAATCTCACGGGGCAGGGGTCAGGAATCTGTAATAAGCTCTCCAGACAATTTCTTATGTACACTAACATTTGATGTAAATAGTAGCAGAATATTCAAGCAGAAAAGGCCAAAAAGTAGTTGCAGAAATCAGACTGAAGTTTTGGTAAGAAGACAGGGCTAGAGATAAAAGGAATGACAGTAGCAGCATTTGATAATTAAAGCTATGAGGATAATGAGGTCTGAGAGAAGAGATTCAAAGAGGCCTGAAATGTGACTCAGGAGAATTTTTACTAAAACCAGCCTTCTCTGTTAAGCATCACACTTTGCTTAAGAGAGAGCAATGTCAGATTTCTTTTTTCATGGGAGACTGACCTTTTGTATAAGCAGGATTTTTTTTTCTACAGTATGTAATTCAGATCTCTAAAGAGTCAAACACTTAACAGAGGATATTATTGTGTATGTAATTATTGAGATTAGTACTATTAACATTGAGTATATAATTACAATAAATTTAAGCTGCCACTTTACGATGCCGCTGATATTTCTTGCAGGTTACATTTCATTTCTAAGAAATATTTATTTAGTTGCTTTGAGAGAGAGTCTGTTGAGGGAGTATTGAGAGCGGTTGACTGTGAACATCACCCTGGGAACTTCTTTAAATAACAGATTCCTCTCTTATGCACTGCTGGTGGGAATGCAAAATGATACAGCCATTTTGGAAAATGATATGGCACTTCCTTAGAAAGCTAGAAATAGAAATACCATATGATCCAGCAATCCTACTCCTAGGAATATATCCTAGAGAAATAAGAGCCATCACATGAATAGACATAGCAGACCCATGTTCATTGCCAAAACCAAACCAAACCCAGTGCCATCGGGTAGATTCCGACTCATTGCAGCATTGATCAAAAAGATGGAAATGACCAAGGTGCCCTTCAACATATGAACGGGTAAACAAACTGTGCTACATACACACAATGGAGTATTACATACGCAACGATAAAGAAGAACGATGAATCTGTGAAGCATCTCATAACATGATGAATCCGGAGGGCATTATGCTGAGTGAAATAAGTCAGTCACAAAAGGACAAGTATTGTATGAGACCACTACTGTAAAAACTCATGAAAAGGTTTATACACAAAAAGAAACAGTCTTTGATGGTTATGAGGCAGTTCTACTCTGTCTTATATGGTTGTTCTGAGTCAGAATTGACTCAATGGCACACAACAACAATATTAGAGAGGTTCAGACACTTGCTGGTGGGCCCTGCTATAGACTGAAGCTTAGAGGAGACCCCAACTGTAGAGGCTATGCTGATCACTATACACTCTAGAGTCTACACTTCCAACCAGCTGGGTACCAAAATGCTGCTTGATACCAGTCTCTGTAATCCACATCTACATACATTTGGGCTATCAATCTTGTGATTACAAGCTCTGACGCACTCTGAGTTCTAGGAATAATTATGGTCTTTGACATAAGAAATTTAAAGGGCTCTTACCAGCCCCTAGGTGGTATAAACAACACGCTCAGCTACTGACCGAAAGGTTGGAGGTTCATGGCCACCCAGAGGCATCCTATGGAGCACAGCTCAATTCTGATACATACGGGGTCGTCATGAGTCATAATCAACTCGATAACAGGCAACTGGTTACCAGTGTTAACTGAATATTCTGGGACTCAACATCATGCCACTTATGTTGATAGCTTGGCCTTATGTAGTGCATTGCTTCTGAAAACTGAATATTTGTCTGGATTATAAGAACCAATCTCTACTTCCAACCTGGTTCTGGTTTTCTCGGCTCATTGGTTCAAGCCTCTGTTTGATAACCCATGTAGTATCCCCATTCCTGTAGGATCAGAGACCTGAGTTCATGCTAAGCCCTAGTGCTCTGCTACAGGCTCATGACTCCGGTGCCTAAAAAACTGGCTGCTGACTGCTAGAATATCTGAATAGCATCTGTCCCTGCAATTGCTTTGGTCATGATCTATTCTGTCACTCTTTCCTCTAGGTTGAACTCCGAGCTCACCTCAGCTTAGTTTGTCTTCTGTAGCATCTGTTCCATCCCAAGACGCACATCCATTTCTAGGTCACAGTCTTTCCCACAATCTGCTCTGTCCCCCTGCAGTTAACCAGACTCTTGTATGACCAAGTACAAATATAGTTCATGGGGTTAAATATTACCCAAAAATATTTGCAAGGTCAGGTACTTTGTCATTCTTCTGTCCTCCCAATATCATGTCTGTTCAATTTTGTTAATGCGATTTTGTTTGGCATGTTAGAGCTAGCTCAACAGATTTGCTCTGATGATAATGGAAAGATATTTTGCTCAGATAATCCTTAGTGAATTGGAAGATCATAACATTACTCTGTAAAATGAAAAACACAATGATGGCTGAGCATATTTGTTACTAAGCCAGTCTGCTATCTGCCAATAAACCAATGTGCGCTTCACTACACCACTTCCATCACGGAGTTACTAAGCGTGTTACTCATGGACTCAGATTCTCCTTGCCTCAAATACTTTATAGAAGTAAATAGCATTATAAGCCAAAATTAACTCCTTCAGTCTATTAAGGATTTTAACCGTGTTTAGCAAACCGTTTTGCCAAGTGGAAAAATAAATACGCCATTTGCACTGGTGATGTCTAGACTGGTGGGTGATTGAAAAGAAGCTTGGCACAGCGTGAGCTAGAATCCGAAATTTAAAGATTCCTCCTAAGATCCACAGTGTGTGGAAATTTTAGTTTCCAGGAAGAGGGAGCTAAAAATAACTTTGAACATAATCAGGAGAAGCAAAAGAGGAGTTTGGAATGGTGGCTTTCAGTAAGAGATTCACAATCCTTTATTCTTATTTATAATAATATGTTAAAACAATCAAGGAAGCTAAGTCTGTAGAAAAATGCTTCAGAGAGATAACGAAGAATATTAACCTGCATATGAAATTGTTTTGAGGTAGTACTCTCACACTGAGAGCTGACATATAAAAAGGAATATTAGAAAGATTCTGAATTCCAGGCAGAAATCACACTCTGCACATCCAAAATATTCTTTTTTTCCTGAGCAGTAAACACACCTTTCCTCAGGCAGTGTGTTAGTTGCCTAGGGGTGCCCTAACTAATTCCCACAAATTGGGTGATTTAAAGCAATGGAAATGTATTGTCTCCCAGTTCTGAAGGCTTGCTGTTGTTGTTAGTTGCTGTGAATTTGATGCTGACTCATGGTGATGCCATGCATGCAGTGTAAATCTGCTCCATAGGGTTTTCAAGGCTGTGACCTTTTGGAAGCAAATTGCCAGGCCTGTCTTCTGAGGCACGTCAAACAATTTGTGTCCAAAATCAAGATGATGACAGGATCATGCTCTCTTTGAAGGCTCTAGGGGAGAATCTGTTCCATCTGTCCTCTTAGCTTCTGGTGGTTGCTGGCAATCCTTGGCATCCCTTGGGTTGTAGAAGAATCACTCCAGTCTCTACCTTTGGTGCCACATGGCATTCTCCCTGTGTGTCTCTGTCTATAAGGACATCCTGATGGCGTAGTGGTTAAGTTCTGTGGCTGATAACTAAAAGATTGGCAGTTCAAATCTACCAGGCATTCCTTGGAAACTCTATGGGGCGGTTCTACTCTGCCCTATAGGGTTGCTATGAGTTGGAATCGACTCTATGGCAACGGGTGTAAGGACATCAGTTATATTGGATTTAGGGCCCATCTTACTCCAAGATGACCCCATCTTAACTTAATTACATCTGCAAAGACCTTATTTCCAAATAAGGTCACGTTCACAGGTTCCAGGTAGACATGAATTTTGAGTGGACACTATTCAACCCAGTACGGGCAGGGTAGCAGTTTGGCCGTCAGAATTCAGAGTGCTCAACAAAGATGGGTAAAGTCAAAACTGCCCCTAGGAATTGTAAGTGAATGGTGTTAAATTGTCTAGGTTGTGTCACTTTTATAGTTTAGGAATGTCAAAATGGTACATTTTGCTAAATTGAGTGACAAGTCCAAATTCATAGATCTAAGACAGTTTCTATAAAATTAGGTTCATAGGAAGGAGCCCTGGTGGCAAAATGGTTAAACGCTTGGCTGCTAATCGAAAGGTTGGAGGTTTGAACCCACCCAGCTGCTCCCCAGAGAAAGACCTGGGGATCCACTTTCATAAAGATTACTGCCTAGAAAACCCTAGGAGGCAGTTCTACTCTGTTACATGGGTTTGCTTTGAGTTGAAGTAGACTTGACGGTTAAATAATATGGACAGAATAACTGAGCCTTATCTTTGATGCTTAACACCTCTTACTTTTCCTATCTTCTGTTTTTAATTGTCAAGTTTATTTTTTCCATTATAGATGAAATCTACTAATGATTAAAGGAAACAAAAGTTTGAAAAATTATTAAAAAGGAAAATGCAAACCTACTCAGGGTCCTAAGAACCCAAAACAATCGGACCTACTGTTGACATTGTTGCTCATTTTCCTCCAAGCCTTTCACATATGCAT
This sequence comes from Elephas maximus indicus, assembly GCF_024166365.1. NCBI lineage: Eukaryota > Metazoa > Chordata > Mammalia > Proboscidea > Elephantidae > Elephas > Elephas maximus. Next base: position 51,097,479 of record NC_064833.1, on the reverse strand, counting down.
TTTTTGATCATATAGTTTCATACGTGGTTTGATATTTTTACGTAACTTTTAATGTAAGTATTTGTCCAAGCTATTGAAAATCCTTAAATACATTTTTAATGATTGTATAATGATACGGAATATACTTAGTGATTCATCTAATGAACCACTAGGTTGTTTCCTTTTTTTTTTTTTCACTGTTAATGAAGCTGCAATAAACACCTCTGTTCTTCACCACTCTTTGATACCTAACTGAGAATGCATTCTTGTAGCAACAACCGCCAGGACTATTTCAATGCAAGTATGTTTACTTTGTAACTAGCCTTCATTCTCTCCATTTTGCCTTTTTTTTTTTTTTTTTTAATTTGATAGCATAGCTAAAAGATGATAGGGTTTCTTGCTAGAACATGAAAGGAAACAGGAAAATATTTCATGCTGCCAGACATACTTAAGGCTTGTCTATGGCTTAATATTCCTTTAAAATCCAGTGTCTCTACAAGATAGAGATATATCTCAGTAAGAAATCAGTTCTACCAGGATTCACCCATGTGAGCCTGTAAACAACACCCATGTAAACCTGTAAAAATCACAGTTTTATTTGCCACTATAAACAACATAGAACAAAAAGCAGTTGAATAAAGGAATCTATAAGGCCACACACAAAGAAGTGTTTTACAAAGTCTTTTATTAAAGAATATGGAGAGCTAATGTCATCCTAATTATTCTGAACTGCTATGTTTTATAATATATTCCAGGGAATTTATTTTTCAAGGGTGGATCAGGGCTGTTCATTCTTTTGGAAATTAAAAATAAATCTCTTTATGAACCTGTGAACAGTTCCGAAGAAAACAAATAAAAATCAAAATGACCTTTAAAGTCCTTTGTAAACCTGAAGTTATATGAAAACACTAAGGCTCTGAACCGTGGGTTTTAATGACCAAAATGTTTGAAATGGTATTATTAAAAATTTGTAACTATCCCGAATCCAATAAATTTCAAAATCTTACTGGGTTTACCTCAAAACCTTTCAGATCTCTTCTTTTTTCTCCCTTTCCCTGTCCCTGCCTATCATTGCTCCAAATTATTCTTGTTCAAGCTCCCTAATTGGGAAATGCTTTTTAGGCTGCAATTCCAATATAGATATTTAGATTTATTTGTTTATAACTTATGTCCATGTACCACTGTAGTCATAATCGTGCTGTTGTTGTTAGGTGCTGTAGTCAGTTCCACATAGCGACCCTATGCAGAACAGAAGGAAACACCGCCCGGTTCTGCACCATCCTCACAATCGTTGTTAGGCTTGAGCCCATTGTTGTGGCCACCATGTCGATCCATCTCATTGAGGGTGTTCTTTTTCCCTGACCCTCTACTTTACCAAGATTGATGTCCTTCTCCAGGGACTGCTTCCTCCTGATAACACGTTCAAAGTATATGAGACAAAGTCTCACTGTCCTCGCTTCCAAGGAGCACTCTGGCTGTACTGCTTCCAAGACAGGCTTGTTCATTCTTCTGGCAGTTCAAGGTGTATTCGATATTCTCTGCCAACACTTTAATTCAAAGGCATTGATTCTTCTTCCATCTTCCTTATTCATTGTCCAGCTTTCACATGCATATGAGGCAATTGAAAATATCATGGCTTGGGCCAGGCTCACCTTAGTCATCAAGGTGACGTCTTTGATTTTTCACTCTTTAAAGAGGTCTTTTGCAGCAGATTTGCCCAGTGCAATACATCATATGATTTCATGACTCCTGCTTCCATGGGTGTTGATTATGGATCCAATTAAAATAAAATTCTTTTACAACTTCAATATTTTCTCCATTTATCATGATATTACTTATTGGTCCAGTTGTGAGGATTTATTGTTTTCTTTATGCTGAGGTGTAATCCATACTGAAGCTGTCATTCTTGATCTTCATCAGGAAGCACTTCAAGTCCTTTTTGCTTTCAGCAAGCAAGGTTTTGTCATCTGCATATCACAGGTTGTTAATGAATCGCCCACCAACCCTGATGCCACATTCTTCTTCATATAGTCCAGCTTCTTGGATTATTTGCTCAGCATACAGATTGAGTAAGTATGGTAAAAAGATGCCACCCTGACACACACCTTTCCTGACTTTAAACTGCGCAGTATCCCCTTGTTCTGTTCGAATGACTGCTTTTTGGTCTATGTACAGGTTCTGTATTAGGACAATTAAGCATTCTGGAATTCCCATTCTTCAGACTGTTATCCATAATTTGTTGTGATACGCACAGTCAAATACCTTTACTTAGTCAATAAAACACAGGTCATCATTTTTCTGGTATTCTCTGCTTTCAGCCAAGATCCATCTGACATCAACGATGATATCCCCCATTTCACGTCCACTTCTGAATCCAGCTTGAATTTCTGGCAGTTCCCTGTCGATGTACTGCTGCAACCACTTTTTTTTTTTTTTTACGCTGAGTTTTTTCATTTATTTTATGTATCACACATGGTCATAAACTTTTAATACCTCCTGATACATTTTGCACTGAACATTATTTTAGCTGATCCCTCATGAACTATAAACTCTTTACAGTTTTTCTTCACACAGGCTTTTCTTCCCAGTGGGATTCTCGCAGATAATTTTTCACAATCAGCTCTTTTTCATTTGTTCTGTGTGACGTTATCTTGAATAATAAATAGCCACATGGACTCAAGGCACGTACATTTTAAAGACAATATTTCACCCTTTCTTAGCTTTGTAAAAATAAAATAAAAAGTCCCGAGCCCATAAACTTGTTTAGTATTGAAAATAATTTAAATGCAGTTGTTAAAACCACCAAGTAGGCAGATCAGTTTATACTTTTCTCAACATGGTATTCATTCACTTGTCATCTATTTTTTGGCTTTTGTCTTTGTGGCTCTTTTTACCCTTCTCCTCCCCAGTTTTCCCTCAACTCTTGGCAGCTGTAGGAACCAGCAACAAGACCTGGTGAGGGTGGTGTCAGTGGGTGGCAGGTCTCAGGAAATCCACCAAGGGTTAATATTGCCTTAGAAAAAGGCTGGGAAACCCTGGCTGCAACCACTTTTGAATGATCTTCAGCAAGATGTTACTTGTGTGTCATACTAATGATATTGTTCAGTAAAGTTGGTTTCTTTGCTTCCTTTTTCACTCCCCTTCTGTTCATTCTCACCCCATCTGTCAGTGCCCTTTTTAAAGGGAAATCTGACCATGTCAGTCACCTACTTAAAGTTTATCTGTAATTCCAAATTGACTGAAAGAGAAAGTGGAAACTTCTTACATTATAACATAAAGCCTTTCATTGTTTAGCCCCTTTATCATTTTTAGGAAGTTTACCTCTATTCTTATTTAACTTTTAAATTTTTAAAATTAGGAATGACTGCTGAATTTTATTAAAGTCCTTTTTGGCACTTGTAAATATGATGATTTTTCTCCTTCAGTTATGATATAATAAGTTATGTTGATTTATTTCCTGATATTGAACTATCCTTATATTCCTATACCATACATTCTTTGGTCAAAGACATTATTCTTCTGATAGTAATGTATTTGCTAACATTTTATCTACTTTTTTTTTCAGCTTTCTTAATAAGATTAATGGGTGTATCTATTGTTTACATGTAAATATTGAGCTGTGTAGCTCTTTATTACGTTTTCAAAATCATTTGAAAAAAGCAGTGATTCAAATTTTCCACAGAGTTTAATTTAGGTAACTTTGGAAGCTCTAGGAGTTCTAAGCCAGGAATCAAGATAGCTAACCTTTATTAAGAGCTTACTTTGTGCCAGTTAATCTTTTAAGTGCTTTATATATATTAACTCAGTTCAATCTCATGGCATCCTGATGAAGTAGAAATTATTATTATCCTCATTTTGATGCTGAGGACCTGAGACAGAGAAGGGACACGGTAGCATAAATGGGAAGTGGTAGAATCAGGATTTGAATTCAGATTTCTGGCACCGGCCCCTATATTCTTCACCATCGTGCTATGTTGCCAAGAAGATATACAGCGGAAGCATAAATCCCAAGAATTATTTGCTCAAAGACAGAACCTGACATAAGCATTGTTAATAACTTATGACTATTTATACATCATGGAAATTGCAGAAATACCATAGCTATATGGCGTCTATTGGTATAATGATATGGATTGGAGAATAATGGTATTTAACTATAAAAAAAATTTGAATTAAAAATACTGACATAGTAGTAATACTGTTTTCTTCATCTTTTCAGCAATCTTGACACAGAAGAACTATGTGGTAAGTTTCTTTAAGACCAACTAAACCCATTATTTATTTTAGAATGAAAAATATTGTCTGATATATTTCTGCATATTTTGGGGTGAATTTCATAGATAAGGAATTCTGGAATTCAGTAAAAGATAAATTGAGGTCTCAAGAAATTGATCTTTTACCCATGAATTTTTGCTCAAATATCTCATCTGTTCCACTGCCTCACTCCAGAAAGAATTGTGCCTCATTAATTTGTTCCTGGGAGGAGAATTGTTATTGAAATTGTAAATTAGTTTCACATGAGCAAATTCTCCATGAGTTTAGATATATTTTTAAATCAGTGTTTAATACAACTTTATTATTCTCTTCACAATATATCGTACAGCGCCTTTTGTTACTGTTGGGCAAAGCTGTCTCCTTGAATTGTAAAAATAGCTCTGTTCCATACCTGCCTACGCCATTTCAGAATTTTAAATGTCACTTGCAAAATGCATGATATGATGAGAAAAGATAAATCTCTATCTTTAATGCGATAAGATAAATGCCTGGTTTGATAATCCCTTTATTTATTTTCTTTGTCTTTGTGGTTGGAAACAAAAATCAAAGACTAGGAAAGTGAAAAGCTAAATATTTCTGAAATGTACTTTTTGATATAAAAAATATGGAGTAGTATGAGACTATTAAATTTGAAACAGCCATATTTCTCTAAATACTAGATGTGTAGAGATAATACATAGCTGTCATCAAGTCGACTGCAACTGCTGGCAACCTTACGTACAGCAGAACAAAACTTTACCCAGTCCTGCATCATCCTCATGATCACCAACCTGTTTGAATCCATCGTTGTGATTATTGTGCCAATCCATCTCACTGAGGGTCTCCCTCCCTTTTGCTGGCCCTCTAGTTCATCAAACATGATGTCTTCCTCCAGCAATTGATCCCTCCTGATGACATATCCAAAGCAAGCAATGTTTTCTTGTGATCCATAAGGTTTTCATTGGTTAATTTTCAGAAGTAGATCACCAGGCCTCTCTTCCTAGTTAGAAGCTCTGCTTAAAACTGTTCACCATGAATGACCCTACTGGTATTTGAAATACTGGTCACATAGCTTCCAGCATCACAGCAACACTCAAGCCACCACAGTACAACAAACTGACAGATACATGGTGGCTCTGTAGGTTTTAAGTTTTATGTTTTAAAGTAAAGTTTTAGGGTGTAGTAAGTTTTATTGTCTAGGCTTTTTCAAATAATTCTGATGGCAATCGGTATGCTGAGCAAATAATCCGAGAAGCTGGACTGTATGAAGAAGAATGGGGCATCAGGATTGGAGTAAGACTTATTAACAACCTGCGTTATGCAGATTATACCACCTTGCTTGCTGAAAGTGAAGAGGACTTGAAACACTTAGTGATGAAGATCAAAGACCACACCCTTCAATAGGGGTTACACCTCAACATAAAACAAAAATCCTCACAACTGGACCAATGAGCAACATCATAATAAACGGAGAAAAGATTGAAGTTGTCAAGGACTTCATTTTACTTGGATCCACAATCAACCCCCATGGAAGCAGCAGTCAAGAAATCAAAAGACACATTGCCTTGGGCAGATCTGCTGTACAGGACCTTGTTAAAGAGTTGAAAAGCAAAGATGTCACCTTGAAGACTAAGGTGCACCTGACCCAAGCCATGGTATTTTCAATCGTGTCACATGCATGTGAAAGCTGGATGATGAATAAGGAAGACCGAAGAAAAATTGAGACCTTCGAATTGTGGTGTTGGGGAAGAAGATTGAATATGCCGTGGACTGCCAAAAGAATGAACAAATCTGTCTTGGAAGCAGAACAACCAGAATGCTCCTTAGAAGCAAGGATGGCGAAACTGTGTCTTACATACTTTGGACATGTTGTCAGGAGGAATCAGTCCCTGGAGAAGGACATCATGCTTGGTAAAGTACGGGGTCCGCGGAAAAGAGGAAGACCCTCAGCAAGATGAACTGACACAGTGGCTGCAACAGTGGGGTCAAGCATAACAACGACTGTAAGGATGGCCCAGGACCAGGCAGTGTTTCGTTCTGTTGTGCGTAGGGTCGCTATGAGTTGGAACCAACTCGACAGAACCTAACAACAACAACAAAGGCGAGTTTCTCTGAAAACTCCTAATTAAAGCCACAAGCACTCACTGAATATCTTATAATTCTTACAGATTTCTAGTTTACCAAAGCTATCAAAAAGGCTATTTTATGATATGCAAGAATAGTTGTCTTCCATTTAATTAGAATGGTAGAACAACACCAAGAGATGTCATACAGGGCAAATATCTAAATAAAGGGTTTCAAGGCAATAACTCTGAACAAAACTAATACGATAATCATCAACCATGAGCCTTCAAATTCTCCGGTGGTTATAAATATACTTCTGTTCCTACATAGTGTCCATCCCAGGCTCAGGAAGAAGAATCCTACTGAAAAACAAGATTTTTTTAAATGCAGAAGCAAGGTGTTTTGATACCAAAGCAAATCATGCTTTTGTTATTTATAAAACACCAACAGAGAATCACGGGGAAAATCCTTACGTGCTTTCACATACAGTCAGGCCACAGCATCATGTAGGCATAGGTATTCAATCATACTAAGGGGCCAAAAGGGCCCATGTGGACCATGACCTCCAGGCTTGATGATGAATAAAGCTCAGGTCATGGTCCGCTACTACAATGCTGTGTGCCAACAGTCCCTGCCATGAAGTGGAGAGCTAGAGTGGAGACCTGAGAAGATTATTTTGATAATTCCAAGAGGGATAATTCCATTTACCTCAAAGGTATAAATATCTTAGTTCAGAGTAACATTTTCCTCAAATCACTCAGATAATTCTTTTTGTTCTCCACTGAACTTTGCCTGGGTAGGCATGGCTCACGAGAAAGCAATCTGTTATAAGGGCTTTTAAGAACAAAATATTCAGAAGCTCTACTTTATTTGCTTTATCTGCTACTGTTATTAAGGAATGTTGAGGTCCCTGGATGGCACAAGCGGTTTGTGATCGGCTGGTAACCTAAAGGTTGACGGTTTGAACCTATCCAGCAGCTCAGCTGAAGTAAGGCCCAACAAACTGCTTCCGTAAAGATTACACCCAAGAAAACCCTGTGGAGCAGTTCTACTCTGTGACACAAGGGCTGGCCATGAGTCAGAATTGACTCAGTGGTAACAGGTTTTTTTGTTTGTTTGTTTTTGGTATTAAGGAATATTATATTATCCTGTAGCCTGCCCTTAAAAATACTTTAAATTTTAAAGTGTGATAGTGTATCTCCATGGTATCCTCTACAAAAAAAAATTTTTTTGAGGCTGTTTTTCTCATATAATAAGCGAAATAGATTAGGAACCTACGCTAAGAGTAGGAACTTATAGAAAACATGTTGACTATGACTTTTCCCCCAATAGTTTTAGTTAGAGACTAGTATTTGGGGTTGTAATCCCACAGACTTGCTCTATATTCTTTAATCCAGTGATTGTACTCCCAATCATGTTCTATAATCCTTCCAGTCTCTATTCGAGAGTATGCGTTTTAATTTTCAGAGTGTAGTTTTATTTCTCATTATTTTGTGAATATAAAGTAAATATTTAATTTGGATTCTAATCAAAGCCACATGCTTCAGGGCTAGCAAGTGAATTATGTCAGTTCACACCCAATACACATTCTCTCTTGGGAGGGGCAGAGCTTGGTTGGTGTAGAAGGCAGATTTTGGATTTTCATGTACTCTCTGGTAAAAACTAATTAAAATTTTGAAGCATCTGAAAGTTTCCTTCTGTTGCTCTGACTTAACTCATTAGTTTACAGAATTATGGACCTAGAATTCAAATCTTTAAGTATTTTTTTTAAAAGATTATAATTTTAATTATGAAAGTAGTAGTTGTTGTCATTGTCGTTAGGCATCATTGAGTCAGTTCTGACTCATAGCATTCCTATGTACAACAGAACGAAACACTGCCTGGTCCCGCACCATCCTCACAATCATTGCTATACTTGAGCCCATCTTTGCAGCCACTGTGTCAATCCATCACATTGACCCTCTACTTTACCAAGCATGATGTCCTTCTCCAGGGGCTGGTCCTCCCTGATAACATGTCTAAAGTACATAAGAAATCTTGCAGTCCTCATGTCTGCTGACTACTCTGGCTGTGCTTCTTACAAGACAGATGAGTTTGTTCTTCTGGCAGTCATATATCCTTCGTCAACACAATAATTCAAAGGCATCAATTCTTCTTTGGTCTCCCTTATTCATTGTCCAGCTTTTGCATGCATATGAAGCGATTGAAAATATAGGCATACCTAATTTTATTGCACTTTGCTTTATTGTGCTTCACAGATATTGCTTTTTTTTTTTTTGCAAATTAAAGATTTGTCGCAGCCCTGCATCAAGCAAGCCTGTCAGTGCCATTTTTCCAACAGTGTGTGCTCACTTCATGTCATTTAGGTAATTCTTGCAGTATTTCAAAATTTTTATTATTATTTTATCTGTTATGGTGATCTGTGATTAGTGATCTTTAATGTTACTATTTGTTTTGAGGCACCACGAACCACGTCCACATAAGACAGTGAACTTAATTGATAAATGTGTATGTTCTGACTGCTCCACTGACTGACCATTCCCGATCTCTCTCCCTCTCCTCGGGCCTCTCTATTCCCTGAGACATGACAATATTGAAATTAAGCCAATTAATTACCCTACAATGGCCTCTAAGTGTTCAAGTGAAAGGAAGAGTCGCATGCCTCTTTAAAGCAAATGCTAGAAATAATTAAACTTAGTGATGAAGGCATGTCAAAAGCCAAGATAGACTGAAAGCTAGGCCTCTTGCACTAAACATTAAGCCAAGTTGTGAATGCAAAAGAAAAGTTCTGGAAGGAAATTAAAAGCGCTACTCCAGTGAACACATGAATCATAAGAAAGTGAAACAGCCTTTATTGCTGATACGGAGAAAGTTTTTGTGGTCTGGATAGAAGATCATACCAGCCACAACATTCCTTTAAGCCAAAACCTAATCCAGAGCAAGGCCCTAACTCTCTTCAAATCTATGAAAGCTGAGAGAGTTGAGGAAGCTAAGAGAGGTTGGTTCATGAGGTTTAAGAAGCCATCTCCATAACATAAAAGTGCAAGGTGAAGTAGCAGGTGCTGATGTAGAAGCTACAGCAAGTTCTCCAGAAGGTCTAGCTGAGATAACTGACGAAGGTGGCCACACTGAACGACAGATTTTCAGTGTAGACAAAACAGCCTTATCTGCGAAGAAGATGCCATCTAGGGCTTTCACAGCTAGAGAGAAGTCAATGCCTGGCTTCAAAGCTTCAAAGGACAGGCTGACTCTCTTCTTGTTAAGGGCTAATGCAGCTTGTGAAGCCAATGCTCATTTCCCATTCCAAAAATCCTAGGGCCCTTAAGAATTACGCTAAATCTACTCTGCCTGTTCTCTGTGTATGAAACAACAAAGCCTGGATGACAGCACATCTGTTTACAACATGGTTTACTGAATATTTTAAGCTCACCGTTGAGACCTACTGCTCAGAAAAAGATTCCTTTCAAGATATTACTGCTCATGGACAATGCACCTGGTCACTCAAGAGCTCTGATAGAGCTGTGCAAGGAGATTAATGCTGTTTTCACGCCTGTTCACGCCTGCTAACACAGCATCCATTCTGCAGCCCATGGATCAAGGAGTAATTTCAACTTTCAAGTCTTATTATTTAAGAAATATATTTCATAAGGCTATAACTGCCATAGGTGGTGATTCCACTGATGGGTCTGGACGGAGTAAATTGAAGACCTTCTGGAAAGGATTCAGCATTCTAGATACCATTAAGAACATTTGTGATTCATGGGAGGAGGTCAAAATATCAACATTAACAGTTTGGAAGAAGTTGATTCCAACCCTTATGGCTGACTTTGAGGGATTTAAGACTTCAGTGGAGGAAGTAGCTGTAGATGTGGTAGGAATAGCAAGAGAACTGGAATTAGAAATGGAGCCTGAAGATGTGACTGAATTGCTACAATCTCATGATAAAATTTTAACAGATGAGGAGTTGCTTCTTATGGATGAGCAAAGACAAGTGGTTTCTAGAGACAGTGTCTATGCCTGGTGAAGATGCTGTGAACATTGTTGAAACAACAACAAATGATTTAGAATATTATGTAAGCTTAGTTGATAAAGCATGGGCAGGGCTTGAGAGAACTGACTTCAATTTTGAAAGAAGTTATACTGTGGGTAAAATGCTATCAAACAGCATTGCATGCTACAGAGAAATCTTTCATGGAAGCCAGAAGCATCGGTGCGGCAAACTTCATCGTTGTCTTATTTTAAGAAATTGCCACAGCTGCCCCAGCCTTCAGCAACCACCACCCTAATCAGTCAGCAGCCATCAACATAGAGGCAAGACCTTCTGCCAACAAAAAGGTTATGATTCACTGAAGGCTGAGATGATGGTTAGCATATTTTAACAACAAAGTATTTTTTTTAGACAAATGCTATTGCACACTTAATAGACTATAGTATAGTGTAAACATAACTTTTATATGCACTGTGAAACCAAAAAAATTTGTGTGACTCCTTTTAATACAATATTCACTCTATTGAAGTGGTCTGGAACTAAACCCGCAATATGTTAGACATATGCCTGTACCATGGCTTGGGGTGAGGCACACCTTAGGCACATCTTTGCTCTTTAACACTTTAAAGAGGCCTTTCAAAGCAGACTTGCCCAATGCAATACGTTCTTTGACTTCATGACTGTTGCTTCCATGGGCGTTGATTGTGGATCCAAGTAAAATGAAATCCTCGACAACTTCAACCTCTTCTCTGCTTATCGTGGTGTTGCTTATTGGTCCACTTGTGAGAATTTTTGTTTTCTTTATGTTGAGGTGTAATCCATACTGAAAGCTGTAGTCTTTGATCTTTGTCAGTGTTTCGAGTCCTCTTTGCTTTCAGCAAGCAAGATTGTGTCATCTGCATATTGCAAGTTGTTCATGAGTCTTCGTCCAATCCTCATGCCACATTCTTCTTCATATAGTCTAACTTCTCTGATTATTTGCTGAGCATACAGATTGAATAAGTATGGTGAAAGAATACACACCTTTCCTGATTTTTAACTAATCCCCTTGTTCTGCTGGAACAACTGCCTCTTGATCTGTATACAAGTTCTGCATGAGCACAATTAAATGTTTTGGAATTCCCATTCTTTGCAATGTTATCCATAATTTGTTATGATCCACACCGTCGAATGCCTTTGGATAGTCAGTGTAACACAGGTAGGTAAACATCTTTCTGCTAGTCTCTACTTTCAACCAAGATCCATCTTATGTCAGCAGTGATATCTCTTGTGCTCTTCTGAATCCAACTTGAATTTCTGACAGTTCCCAGTTGATATATTGCTGCAACACTTTTTGAATGATTTTCAGCAAAATTTTACTTGCATGTGATATTAATGATAATGTTCAATAATTTCTGCATTCTGTTGGATCACCTTTCTTTGGAATGGGCACAAATATGTGTCTCTTCTAGTGGGTTGTCCCGGTAGCTATCTTCCTAGTTTCTTGCCACAGACAAGTGATTGTCTGATTCAAAATGGCCAATAACAGTCTATTTCTGCTCACTGTTGTTGTTCCAAAAAAAAAAAAAACAACACCAAGCCCATTGCCATCAAGTTGATTCCAACTTGTAGCAACCTTATATGACAGAGTAAAACTACCCTGTAGAGTCTCCAAGGAGCGCCTGATGGATTCCAACTGCCAACGTTTTGGTTAGCAGCCATAACTTTTAACCACCATGCCACCAGGGTTTCCCTGTTGTAGTTAGGTGCCATCAAGTTGGTTCTGACTCACAGCAACCCTATGTACAACAGAATGAAATACTGCCCAGTCCTGCATCATCCTCACAATCATTGTTATGCTTAAGCCCATTGTTGCAGCCACTGTGTCAATCCATCTCATTGAGGGCCTTCCTCTTTTTCACTGAATTTCTGTTAAGCATGATGTCCTTCAGGGACTGATCCCTCCTGATAACATGTCCAAAGTGTGTGAGATGTAGTCTTGCCATCCTTGGTTCTAAGGAGCATTCTGGTTGTACTTCTTCCAAGACAGATTTGTTCATTCTTTTGGCAGTCCATGGTATATTCAAATATTCTTCTCTAACACCACAATTGAAAGGCACCAATTCTTCTTCAGTCTTCTTTATTCATCACCCAGCTTTCACATGCATATGGGGTGATGGGAAACACCATGGCTTGGGTCAGGCGCACCTTAGCCTGCAAGGTGATATCTTTGCCTTTCAACACTTTCAAGAGGTCTTTTACAGCAGATTTGCCCAATGCAATGTGTCATTTGATTTTTTGACTGCTGCTTCCATAGGTATTGATTGTGGATCCAGGTAAAATGAAATCCTTGACAACTTTAATGTTTTCTCCATTTATCATGATATTGCTTATTGGTCCAGTTGTGAGGTTTTTTGTTTTCTTTATGCTGAGGTGTAATCCATACTGAAGGATGTGGTCTTTGAGGATATCGATCTTTACCCATTCCATTTCATTTTGACCACTTCCAGTTTTCTTAGATTCATACTTCGTACATTCCATGTTTTGGTTATTAATGGATTGTTGCAGCCATTTTTTCTCGTTTTGAGTTGTGCCACATCAGAATATGAAGGTCTGGAAAGCTTGACTCCATTCACATCATTCAGGTTGACTCTACTTTGAGGAGGCAGCTTTTCTCAAGTGGTATTTTCAATGCCATCCATCTTGAGGTGCTTATCTCCCAGCACTATACCAGAGAATGTTCCTCTGCTATTCATGAGGTTTTCACTGGCCAATTTTTTAAGAAGTAGATCACCTGGTCCTTCTTTGTAGTTTGTCTCAGTCTGGAATCTCTGCCAAAACCTGTCCACCATGGCTGACCCTCCTCATATTTGAAATACCGATGTCATTGCTTCCAGCATCACGACATGCAAGCCACCACAGTATGACAGACAAGTGATGGATGAAAGTAGCACTTACCTATTATTTTTAAAAATGTGGCAATACAGAAGTATGTTGACGTATCAAGTAAACTGTCAATGCCTGTCTCTCATTCACCTCTCTCTCCCCCGATACTCGCCTCCACTGTCACTGCTTGGAACATATCCTTCCAGACATTTTGTGCATATATTGATATATTTGAGCTTATATTGTTTTTTCCAACAATAAATCATACTATATATATTCTGGATATATTTCATCTAACTGCATACTATTATGCCTCATTTTCTTAATCTGTGTGATGTTCCATTGTACTTTAATTTATTCAACCAAGTCCCTTTTAATGGACTTAGGTTGCTTCTGACTTTCCATTAGGGCAAATAGGATGGAAGTAAATAATCTTGTAGGTATTATCTTTGCACTCTTAATACAAATATTTCTGTATGGTAGAGTCTTAAGAGAGTAATTACTGGGTCAGAAGTTCTTCCAGTGTACACATCTACCAGCAGCATATAAAAAAAAATATATATATATATAGGAGTGCCAAAACTATTCACTCTTCACAAAGAATTGTGAAGGCCTTCCTACTTAGCAGCATTAGGCCATATCTTTTTCCTAGCAGTCTATACATAATTCAATTTTAATTAATTAAACATGTTTGAACTCTAGCACTGAGGCTTTGGTTTTATATTTGAGTCATCTTTAGCTCTGATCTAAAACCCATTGGACTGTTATTATTACTTTCTTGACCCTACCCAAGTCTATAAGTGGTTTCATAACCTAACTAACAGAAACCTTTTGTAAATCTTGAACCTAGTACCTAAGTATTTTGAGATATTTTTAGATGGGTGAAGAATAATTGCAGTGAAAGCTCATGTATCTAAGTGCTTGATCTGAAAGCATATCTATAAGAAAGCTTTGTGAGCAAGGTTAAATATATTTAATAGTCTAAATTCTAATCTACTTAAATGTTGTCTGCCAATATTGAACTATTGTAAAAGATAAAGTCTCTAAGTAGGATTGATAAATATTTAGGGACAAAAAACTCCAAGAAAAAAAGGATTATTAGGGCCTTGCAAGGTTTCTTTTGGAAGCCCTGGTTGCATGGTGGCTAAGAGCTACAGCTGCTAACCAAAAGGTCAGCAATTCACATCCACCAGGCGCTCCTTGGAAACTCTATGGGGCAGTTCTACTCTGTCCTATAGGGTCACTATGGGTTGGAATCGACTCAATGGCAATGGGTTTGGTTTGTTTTTTTCTAGGCACCACTGGTCAGCCTGCAGGGCAGCACCAGCTTGCATTGCCAGAGCATGGGCAGTGCTGAGGGACAAGTCTGGATCCTAGAAAATCAGAGGATGATACCGTCCTCTTCCAGGCCATTGAAACTGTGGCTACCTGGCACGTGTCCCTTGGTGATTGCATTGTAGGACAACTGGAGTTACATTGATCTGCACCTCCTCTAATAACCCGTATTCTAATCTAATAGAAGAGTTCAGCAGAGTATCAGGATACAAGATAAACATAGAAAAATCAGTTGGATTCCTCTACATCAACAGAAAGAACATTGAAGAGGAAATCACCAGATCAGTACCATATACAGTAGCCCCCAAGAAGACAAAATACTTAGGAATAAATCTTACCAGAGATGTAAAAGACTTATACGAAGAAAACTACAAGGCACTACTGCAAGAAACCAAAAGACACCTACATGAGTGGAAAAACATACCTTGCTTGTGGAAGACTTAACATTGTAAAAATGTCTGTTCTACCAAAAGCCATCTGTAGATAGAATGCAATTCCAATCCAAATTCCAATGACATTTTTTAATGATATGGAGAAACAAATCACCAACTTCATATAGAAGAGAAAGAGGCCCCGGATAAGTAAAGCATTACTGAAAAAGAAGAACAAAGTGGGAGGCCACACTCTACCTGATTTTAGAACCTATTGTACCGCCACAGTAGTTAAAACAGCCTGGTACTGGTATAACAACAGATACATAGACCAATGGGACAGAGTTGAGAATCCAGACATAAATCCATGCACATAGGAGCAGCTGATACTTGACAAAGGCCCCAAAACAGTTAAAAGGGGGAAAGACAGTCTCTTTAACAAACGGTGCTGGCATAACTGGATATCCATTTGCAAAAAAATGAAACAAGACCCATACCTCACACCATGCAGAAAAATGAACTCAAAATGGATCAAAGACCTAAATATAAAATTTAAAACGATAAAGATCATGGAAGAAAAAATAGGGACAATGCTAGGAACCTTAATACATGGCATAAACAGTATACAAAACATTACTAATGATGCAGAAGAGGAACTAGATAGCTGGGAGCTCCTAAAATCAAACACCTATGCTCATCTAAAGACTTCACAAAAAGGGTAAAAAGACTGGAAAAAGTTTTTAGCTATGACATTTCCGATCAGCGTTTGATCTCTAAAACCTACATGATACTGCAAAAACTCAACAACAAAAAGACAAATAACCCAATTAAAAAATGGGCAAAGGATATGAACAGGCACTTTACTACAGAAGACATTCAGGTAGCTAACAGATACATGAAGAAATGCTCACGATCATTAGCCATTAGAGAAATGGAAATCAAAACTACAATGAGATTCCATCTCACTCCAACAAGGCTGGCATTAATCCAAAAAACACAAAATAATAAATGTTGGAGAGGTTGTGGAGAGACTGGAACTCTTATACACTGCTGGTGGGAATGTAAAATGGTACAAACACTGGAAATCTAACAACCATACGATCCAGCAATCCCACTTCTTGGAATATATCCTAGAGAAATAAGAGCCTTTACACGAACAGACTTATGCACACCCATGTTCATTGCAGCATTGTTTACAATAGCAAGAAGATGGAAGCAACCAAGGTGCCATCTAAGATGCATCAATTGGCCTCAACCCACCTGGACCGAAGGAGAATGAAGAACACTGAAGACACAAGGTAATTATGTGCCCAAGAGACAGAAAGGGCCAGCCACATAAACCAGAGACTACATTAGCCTGAGACTGGAAGAACTAGGTGTTTCCTGGCTACAACTGATGACTGCCCTGACAGGGAACACAATAGAGAACCCCTGAGGGAGCAGGAGAGCAGTGGGATGCAGACCCTGAATTCTTGTAAAAAGACCAGACTTAATAGTCTGACTGAGACTAGAAGGACCCCAGAGATCATGGTCCCCAGACCCTCTGTTAGCCCAAGATAGTAACCATGCCCAAAGCCAACTCTTCAGACAGGGATTGGACTGGACTATGGGATAGAAAATGATACTGGTGAAGAGTGAGCTTCTTGGATCAAGTAGACACATGAGACTATGTGGGCAGCTCCTGTCTGGAGAAGAGATAAGAGGGCAGAGGGGGTCAGAAGCTGGCCAAATGGACAAGAAAATAGATAGTGGAGGGATGGAGTGTGTTGTCTCGTTAGAGGGAGAGCAACTAGGAGTATATAGCAAGGAGTGTATAAGTTTTTGTATAAGAGACTGACTTGGTTTGTAAATTTTTACTTAAAGCACAATTAAAAAATTTTTAAAAACCTATGTCCTTAGATTCCCAACTGGTGCCCCTATTCAGAGTGTGGGTATTCTAACTCTCTTCCATCTCAGTTATTATCTCTCCTATTTAGAATACTCCCAAGGGGATTATAGCAAGGTACATACTGTGGGACTCACCTAAATTCAAGAGGTTGCTTTGTGAGGCCAGTGACCAAGTGCAGTCTTTGTGGCAGCTATGGGTCCTCTGGTTCTGACTTGGAATTCTTAGACCAGACCTTAAAACAACTTGGAGGACTGAGATGCAGAATAGAAAAAACTCGGTAGTTTATTGATGCTACAGTATCAATTAGGTGCAGTAGGAAAGGAAGAAACTGACCTCTGCTTAGCACTTTGTTAGAGATGTTGCCAGTATCTCTGTCACATTTGGTTAGTGGGTGGGATCCATGAGTAGATTGTTGCTTTCTGTTAGAAAACTTTTTTAATTCATCTGTTTTTAAGTCGTTTCCTATTCTTTTGTTAGACCCAATGTCCAACCTCTTTTTACTTCTCAAAGTTTCTCTTTTTTTAACAAATGTTAACAGTTTATTTCCTTCAGCTTTTTTCGCATGTTTTATTGTAAAATTATAGATAACACAAACATTTGCCAATTCAATATTTTTCATGTATATAATTCAGTCAAAGCTTCTTCACTTAAATTGATGAGGGTTGATTCTCTCCCATTTCCATGCCAACTGCACAACTCTGTTTTACATATGCCCAAGCAACCCGCAGGCAGATTTCAATAAAAGTAGATCTTTTCTCCAGGAAGTTACTCTCTTTGAAAAAATAAGGGTCTCGAGGAAGCAATATTTGATCTGAATCCTTCTCTCTCTCTCTCTCTAAGACAATTTAAGGACAAAACACACTTGCCCAGCTCACACTGGCATTGAGGTTCAAATGAGAAACATGAGTCACAGTAACAGGAATGAAGCAGTAGTCCCAGCTCAGTCACTACCAAGGGCATCACTGGCCTTCCTTCCCTTCTTGCCACATCTTGAGGCTTGCAGATATATATCATCAAAGATAGCTTAAATGCTAGGTCCCTATAAATATCGCCTTTAACCTCAAAGCTTTGGTATGACCTCCATCTTTTATACCGATGGGCTTAGCATGTTGCCCTTGTATCTGCAATTAAATCACCCCCAGCAATTGATGCTGTCTTTGTTTTTCCTCATTGCAATATTCCCCAAACTTTCCACCCTGCATCCAAGATCATCTTTGTAATAGACAAATTTGAGGATGTCAGTCTCCGTTTCAAAATCATCTCTGACTTTCCATTGCCCATAGTGGCTCTCAACATTTAATCCGTATCAGAATCTCCTAGGGAGCCTGTAAGAAATGATGACTCCTGGGCCTCATTCCCTCCTGGGAATCTCATTTAACAGGTCTGGAACTTTTTTAATAATGTGCATTTTTAACAAGTTCCCTAGAGAAATACTTCTCAATCTTTAATGTGCATACAAATCACCTGGGATCTTATTAAAATGCAGATTTTGATTCAGTAAGTCTGGTGGGCCCGAGCTGCTATGTTCTAGCAAGTTCCTAGGTGATGGTGATACTGCTGGTCCACAGACCACATGTTGAGTGGTGGGACCTGAGAGGATTCTGATGCAGATGGAGAAAAAAACACTGACCTGGACACAAGTATAAAATTGAGAGATCCTAGAAAGGAATGCTTCCAATGCACCCAGCATCTCTTACCACTGAAATCAGCATCCTGCTTCCTTGCTGCCTCCTGTCCTCAATTATCTTTAATTCCTGTCCTTTATGCCCTAGCAGAGCTGAGTTACACATATTCTCCAGCCATGACAAGATATTGCCTTCTCCATGACTTTATTCACAGGGGTTATCCTCCCTTTGGTTAAGGCTATTCATCAGGTAAGTCAGCCCTCGTTGGGGACCCCTCTATGAAGTTCTCCCTGACTTGCCCTAGGCCTGCTCGGGCATTCCTTGCCCGGAATTTTAGTTGCACCTTGTCTGTCATAACAATGATCTTGTGTATTGCAGTTGCTTGCTGGAATATCTATATCTTCTTCATGATGTGTTGCTGGTAGGTGCTGTTGGGTTGATTCCAACTCATAGTGACCCCATATGACAGAGTAGAACTGCCCCAAAGAGTTTCCTAGGCTGTAATCTTTATGGACCTCTTTAAAGTGCTGAAAAGCAAAGATGTCAGCTTGAAGATTAAGGTGTGCCTGACCCAAGCCATGGTATTTTCAATCGCATCACATGCATGTGAAAGCTGGACGATGAATAAGGAAGACCGAAGAAGAATTGACGCCTTTGACTCGCGGTGTTGGCAAAGAATATTGAATATACCATGGACTGCCAAAAGAATGAACAAATCTGTCTTAGAAGTACAACCAGAACGCTCCTTAGAAGCAAAGATGGGGAGACTGCATCTTACATTCTTTGGACATGTTGTCAGGAGGGATCAGTCTCTGGAGAAGGACATCATGCTTGGCAAAGTGCCGTGTGAGCAGAAAAGAGGAAGACCCTCAACGAGGTGGACTGACACAGTGGTTGCAACAATGAGCTCAAGCATAACAACGATTGTAAGGATGGCTCAGGACCGGGCAGTGTTTCGTTCTGTTGTGCATAGGATTGTTATGAGTCAGAACCAACTCGATGGCACCTAACAACAACAACAATCTTTATGGGAGTAGATTTCTAGGTCTTTTCTCCTGTGGAGCCACCGAGTCAATTCCATGTTTGTCGGAGTTGACCTGTGCATCATAGGGTTTTCAGTGGCTGATTTTTCCGAAGTAGATTGCCAGGCCTTTCTTTGAAGCACCTCTGGCTTGACTGGAACCACGAAGCTTTTGGTTAACAGCCAAGCATGTTCACCTTTTGCACCACCCGGAGACTCCTACCTGGCACATAAACCCACTGCCATCAAGTTGATTCCGACTCATAGTGACTCTACAGGACAGAGTAGACCTGTCCCATAGGGTTTCCAAGTAGCAGCTGGTGGATTTGAACCACTGACCTTTTGGTTAGCAGCTGAACTCTTAACCAGTGCGCCACTAAATAAACATGCGTTAAGTAGTGGAATGAGTAAATGGATACTGACCATGACAAAGTAGAGGGGAATTATCTTCTTTTATATGCCTTATATGTCTCTGGCTCTTTCATCTAACTTCCATTGCCTGGCTTCCAGACATATGTCCCTTGTTGATTAAGTTTTATAACAATTTGAGTGACAGTGAACTGCACCGCTTTAAAATAAGCCTTACCCTTATAATCTCAACTTAACTTCCTATCAAGGACTTATAATTCTCTCTTTTCTCAGAGTAATTTCCTTTACCGTCTAGTATAATACTAGGGGAGTGGTTGTTTTTTCCTAACTACTTGGACAGTTGGAATGGACAAATGGATGAGTGAATGAATGAAGGCTAGATAGGTGTCAGCTCCAAAGCCTGTATTACTGTCTTTCTCATATGCTTCATTCAGCATGTGCCTACATGTGTATGCTTACATCCACTTCAGGGTAGAAAGTTTGCTTAAATTCTCTCCAGGGACCCTCACTGATTGAGCAATATATAAATATTTTATTAAAAGGTGGCTTTAATTGTCCATTTGAACCCACAGTCTCCATGCCTCCCCGTTTGTCTTTGGCTCAGCCTAAGCTCCTGAATACTACTTTCCCAGTAGTTTTTATTTAAATAAATAACTCTTGAAGTGTGTTGAGACTTGGGAAAAAAAAAAGGTGGCTTTACTTCTTGTTTTGTTTTTTCATAACCCTGCTTTTTAGCACCATTTTTTTTTCTGTCTGCTTGCATTTAAAACCCCCATCACAGTCTTCCTTAAGGCTTTTGTATGTATTAAAATAAAAATGCTTAATTATGCATGACTTCAGATTTGTGCATTTTTTTATACTTTCTGCTTGTTTCAACTTAGTATGAACTGTATTCTCATATTTATTATTTTCCTAACTTAAGAACATTTTACAGTCCTGTCAACTGCTTCCTGGTTCATGAACTTTTGTTTTTTTTTTTCTTAACTGAGACTGTTTACTACAAGTAATTGCATAGACCAGGTCAGACATCTTTGTCAGCACTATCAGAAAGTCAACATGGTAACCAAGAGCTAAAATGTTATTTTGAAGCATTCATCAATGTTATTTGAAGCATTTCTTATTTATCTTTCAACTAATCCCTTCCTATAAAAACCTTTATATGATGTGATTCACACCACACAGTATTGTTAAGGAATGCATAACCAGGAATACATTTTGCTTTTTTTCACAAACATGTTGTTTGTATTTAATCTATGTGGAAGCAGACTGTATTTTGATAGCCTTAGTCTAGAACTGATTTATTGCTCACCTGTGTTTTCTTTCTTCTCTAAAGAAGTCTGTTCATTACCTAATAAATCAGACAATGGCACTTTACATTTGTCATTAATATCAATGTGAACAAATAGTTCCATATGGAGAATTATATAAATTAATCAAGGCAGTTTCAGTCAAACATGCTGAAATTTATCCCAGTGATTTTAAGGGGCTTATATGTGATTAAAAGGAGCCCTGGTGACAGCTAACCAAAAGGTCAGCCCTTCCAGTCCATCAGCTACTTCACAGAAGAAAGATGTGGCAGTCGACTTCCATAAAGATTTACAACCTTGGAAACCCTATGAGGCTGTTGTACTCTGTCCTACAGGGTCACTAGGAGTCAAAATCGACTCAACAGCATTGGGTTATATGTGATTATATTTACCATTTTAATTTAATTCCACAAGTACTTATGGCACCTTAACAAAGGACAGTTTGTCTCTTCACGAGGTCTCAGTAATGGTGAGGGCTATTGATTTTCTAGTAACTGAAAGCTATAGATCTTTTCAATGTATGGATTTCTGTTATGCCAGATTTTTCGTATTTTAGGAACATATAATTGATTTTTGTAAGTAAATTCAAGCTTTTGCATTTATCTGTATTATATTTCAACTTAACTAATTTGGAATCAGTGTGTGTTTCCATCCTTTCCATTTTGTTTGGGACATCTAGTATATTACTTATTCCTACCTACTGAAAAATGGGATGAACGTATTTTTTTCTCCACTAAAATTGTTGAAAAAAATTAGATCATGACAGGGACAGTTGCATAGAAGGTGCCACAGGAGACTTCCCTCTTGCTTTTTACAGTATCACTGATTCTTCGACTTGAAAAGAGCTTACCTGCCTGAAATGTCTCCCAGGAGAAAAAATAAAATGCAGCTGATTTTTTTTTTTTTTCTAAAATTGCTATCCCGGTGAGATCTATAATAACATGCTATTGAGAACTGTTTTTTTTTTTTTTCTTATTGAAACTGTCTTGTCAATACATCTGGATTCATTTTTTTCCTAGTTGTAGGAAAGAATATAATGGTAACCTCCTGGTTTGTTTTCATTGAATAAAATGAGTGCATTGGCTCCTCAGTTAGTCTTATTTTAAACCTTCCAGTTTTCATTTATAGCTGACTTTTTAAATTTGTTTTAGTCTTCATGGAGTAAATCATCAGTTGATTTTTTTGTTTGATGATTACTTAAATTCAAGACATGTATTTATTTCAATATTTTCACTTTTCAGAATATTTTTCTCAGCACTTGGGTGAATATGAGAATGTACTAGCAGCCCTTGAAGACCTAAATCTTTCCATCCTGAAGGCAATGGGCAAAACAAAGAAAGTAAGGAAATGTTGAAGTTTATTTTCTATAACATCTTTTCTTTGAAAAATATTTTTCTTGAAGATTACATCTGTTTCCTGATTTATCATAAAAGCATTGATGTCTTTCATTACTGATAATTTGTTTTTTCTTGCTATTAAATGAGCTGTTTTATTTATTTGCGATATAATTACAAAGCACTTACTCTGTGTCAGATACTGTGTTTTGTCTGGAGGATACAAAGATAAATTTCCCTTGCTCTAAGCAGCTCATGGTCTGGTGAGGAGACAAGTGTATAAATAAGTAATTACAGTATATCATGACAGAGAGAAAAACATGATGCAGCACCTGTTTCATACTGGAGGAGATAGCACCCGAGCACTTAGAGAGAAAAGGAAGTGGTTATACAGAACAGGGGAGAAATAGACACAGGGAAGATCATGTGCAAAGGCCCTGTGCCAGGAGGGCCATGGGGCATTCAAGGAAATGAAAACTAACAATGAGGCTGAAGTGCAGAGAGACAGAGGGTGCCATGATGTGAGATGAAACTGGCATGGTGGGGAGGGGCCATACCTTTCATGACATTGTCAGCAAAGCTAAAGGTTTAGTCCTATATCCTAAAAGCAAATAAATCAGGGACTGTTTTAAGCAGAGGTATGAAGACTCATGCAGTTTTTTTAAAAAAGGCAATACTAGAATTAGCTTGAGATAGGGGTAGAGAATATGGGAGGATAGAATCAGGAAGATGTGTACTTGCATAGTGACCCTACCAAGATAGAAAACATTAGAAGAGGACCTGGTTTGAGGGAGTAGCATCACAGGTTCTCTTTAGATGTATTGAATCTAAGCTTCTTTTGGGACATCTAAGGAGAGTTGAATAAGCCATTGGACATACAGGATACACAGGTCTAGATCTCAGAGGCAAGGTCCAGACTGGAATTATCTGCATGAAGCAAAGAAGAAAATGAAGAAATGCCTTCAAAATTCTGAAGTAAAGTGATTTTCACTCTAAAATTCATTCTATTCAAGGTCAAAGCATCAATTCAATGTGAGGGTAAAGACATTTTCTGACACACGTGCATGTGGTTTCTCAGGAAACTACCTGAACAAGGTAATAAGCTAAGGAAGACTTGGGACCCAGAACAAAGGGAATCAAATTTAGGAGAGAGGCAAAGGGAGTCCCGTGAATGATTGTGAGGCAACAGTCCAGGCTGACATCCGTGCACCAAATGGAGAGAACAACCAGCCCAGATTGGAGCAGGTCAGAGGACTCAGAGATTCTCCAAAAGGCGTAATTGATGAGATTCCTGATGTGTTTAAATGTTCTAAAGAAATTTAAAGAAAGTTATATCGCCATCATCCATAGTGGAAAATCAACAGATTATATCTACAGTGCAAATCCAGGAAGCGGCACTATTGACATGATTTTAAAAACAGATCCGGAGGTAATTACCAAAAGAGGTGCTCTAAAGAATTGACAAGAATCGCCTCTAGAGAACAGAATATAGGAAGTGAATGGGCAAAAGGCTGCTGTCTTCATAAGGGCTCTTTAAGCTGTGTACCTTTGTGGCTTTGATAATTTAAAAAAACAAATTATGAAGCATATTAAAACAAACAGTTGCCTTGAAGTCCATTCCAACTCATGGCGACCTCATGTGTGTCACAGTAGAACTGTGCTCCATAGGGTTTTCAATGGCTGATTTTTTGGAAGTAGGTCACCAGCCCTTTTTTCCAGGGTGCCTTTGGGTGCACTCTAACCTCCAGCCATGCGGTTAGCAGCTGATCTCTTAAACATTTGCAACACCCAGGGACTCACTCTGTAAAGGATATACATAACAGGAAAATTTTTATTTAATATTGACATACCATGCCAGTTAAATGGATGTTATATCTTGGCTTTGATCAAAAACATCTTGGATTATCTGAAAATAATGTTACATGAACTGTAAGTATTTAATAACATAAGCACAATAACCGTATTTTGCCTATTAATTCTTACACCAAAAATCAGAATTTCTATAGTCATTCATTTCTTTAAAAATGAAACAAATTCAATAATCAAAATAATATTTCTATTTACCAAGAAATTCCCATTGTTCTACAGATGTGATAGAACACGATCAGTTATTATCAAGATTGTTAAAACATCTGCAGGAAATTATGGGCTGAATATCACAATCATACTTCAGAAAAAATCTGTCAGTATCATCTGCTTGTTCTTGCTATACATCTCTTTCAGTTTTCTGTTTCAGTCTATGTATGTGAAATATCTCCTGCTTAGTAGCTCAGTAATCAATGACCTGTGTTCAAATATATGTATGTGTTCAATATTTAAAAACAGGTCCATATGTATGTACATATATATGTGTATATATGGAGCCCTGGTGGCATAGTCATTAAGAGCTCAGCTGTTAACCAAATGTTGGCAGTTTGAATCCACCAGCTGCTCCTTGGAAACCCTATGGGGCAGTTCTACTCTGTCCTGTACGGTCACTATGAGTTGGAATCAACTCAACCGCAACAAGTTTTTTTTGGTTTATGTGTATATACACACACACATATATATATACATTATAAAAATACATGTATTTCACTTATATGCATGTGTGTAATTTTTAACAATATGAAAGAGTATCTGACAGATTCATTTTATTCTTTCCATTATAATCAGAGCTACCCTGTATATGGATTGGGTTTCTCTCAATAGGTCATATGTGTTCGCTACATGCTTGCCACAGCAAAGATTTCATTAGTTGTAATAAACTGACTTCTTAATGGATCATCATTGTTGAAAATCCCCTTACAACAATTCTATTGTTCAAATTCTGTGGGTACTTAACCTTGTAAATAAACAAACTTTGGCTGTGTTTATTTAATGAATTTGTCTATTAAATAAGTTTTTGGACTTATTCTAAAATCAAAATAAGATCATTAGTTTAGCTAGTTGGATTTCAGTTTTTTTTAGTATGGTATGGTATGGGGGGAAGACAATTAATAGAAATAAAATCTTTTGGGAATAATTGTTCTGACACAATTTATTGTTCTTCAACCGCTGTTAGCAAAGTTCTCTGGGCAACCCCCTTTTGACAGAGACAGCCACGGCAACTTTTCAGTGGTAAAATTGTACTCCAAGTTTTAGAACTGTAGCTATTGGATGCTTGTCTCAAGCAACTAGAATCTGAAAACATTTTCTCTTGACTTTCTCGGGTGTTATTTGGAAACTGCATAATAACTTTGTCACTTGGAGACTTTCCTTCAGAAATGGTAGTTTTTAAAGCACCCACTTGATGTGGCTGGCTTCCCTTCTTATTCATTAGGTCTCATCCTAAATGCTATATAGCCTCAGAAAGATCTCTGACCACTCTCTCTAAAGTAGGTCATCTCTATTACAGCTTCTCTTTTGTTTCTTGCTGGCAATCAGAATGAATAGCTATAAATTTTGTTCGTTTGCTTATTTATTGTCTATGAGGAGGGAGGAGACTCAGGTCTGTTTTGTTCACCACTGTATATGCAGAGCCTAGCATAAAAAATAGGGCTTTACAAATAAAATACACCCAATAAATATTTGTTGATTCAATGGGTATTCATACCCCTCTAAAAGCTAAATACTTTCGCTCCTGAAAGGAAAATTGCTCCAAGTCCATTTAAGAAGCATTCAGATTTTCTTTAATAGTGAGGGAAAACAACTAGACGATCTCCTTATTTTCTCACAGTCATGCACGAAAATCGTGTTCTTTTCTTTGCATTAATACAATGAAGCTTTGTGGGGTTTAAATCGAGGTCAGTCTTTTACTTTGGTCTCTTGGGTACAAAATGTTTTCCTTGGCAGTGACCATTAAAAATATTTGGTCCATATCATCTTACTGCTTCATTAATCGAGGATAAATACATGTCCTTGTTTAAAAAAAAGAAATGAAGAAACTGTCAAAAATAAAATTAGAAGCTCCTTTATGCGGCAGCTGAAAGATGAGTGAAAGGCAGGGGTTTCAGCGTTTTTCCTGCCACTGTTGAACTGACATCTTCTCCATACTGTCTGGCATGGTGAAACCTTCTCAGTGAGGAATCTTTTGAAAATCTCAATATATATTTTTACCCTGCTGAAAAGTCCTGTCTCAGTAGGAAGAGCTGACTATTTTCGACTTTTTTGAAAAATGAAATGCAAGCCGTTTGTGGTCTATCTTGAGTGGCATATACATCTGTTTGCTGTGTCAGAGAATGGCTAAAATGGATTTTAACCACTTACCTGAAGCTCTGGGAGGTGCCTTGGGACAGATATAGTCTGTCATCGCTATTTCCCTGTCCTCCTGCTTGCCCCTTATCCCTAGACCTTTGACAGATCCCCAAGGGCTACACGGATTGTTTTATTTTGCTTATTTTTCTAGAACAAAACATCAAATTCCAAATGGTCAGTTGAATGCCCTGAAGGTACCTAAAACCAGAACTTTCTAGCTGACTTTGGAATTTCCTCACAAAGCATTATGTTTGTTCATTATTTTGTCTTCCCTCTACAAGTAGTTGATAAGGTAACTTATATCCTATTTATGTGATGTGGTTGTTACCGCAAAGCAAAAGTAGAATTTTGATGCTGAAGTTAAAATCCATAGTGTGCTTCATTATGTAAACATAAATGACATTCTGTGTTTCTTGGTAAGGATTAACAGGAGATTATGATAAGCTAAAGTGAAGAACAGTGTTCTTAGAATAGTGTATTTTTACTCAAATAATTCGTGCCTTCTACATTTGTTTGCCAACCACACCTTCCCTCCCCTACCCCAGAGGTATTTTCATAAGTGCCACTATGCCATTTTTTTTACATGTTTCTGTAAAAGATTAGCATAGTGCACTTACAGATGGGCGATTAATTCAGTCAAAATTCATCCATAAGCTGGAGGCTACGAAGATAAAACACAGAAGCTCGTCGTGAAATCTGGGCAGACTCAGGATTTGGACAGGCACCCACCTGGCAACTGTGTCATTAGCTTTGTTCTAGCCGTTGCTGCAGCCCTGCCAAACTCCTGGTAGTCCCTGAGCCAAGTTACCAGGCAAAACCCAGTGACTCTCCTTTCCTACAAGCTTAGAGCTTGAGTGGCTGTGAAGAAAAAAAGGATGAGGAATAACAATAAATGCCAGCCACATTTATATAGTGCCTTAAAAGTTTTCAACCTCCTTTTTTTAAAAAATAATATTTTATTGTGGTTTCAATGAAAGTCTACACAGTGAGATTTAAACCAAATTATTCTCATTTGAATTTTTTAATTTAAGGTTTAC
Source organism: Elephas maximus indicus (assembly GCF_024166365.1). Lineage (NCBI taxonomy): Eukaryota > Metazoa > Chordata > Mammalia > Proboscidea > Elephantidae > Elephas > Elephas maximus. Next base: position 51,069,827 of record NC_064833.1, on the reverse strand, counting down.
GTGGCTCCATATCAAACGTATTACCAATATGCAATCCTAGGTTGTATCACAACATAAAAAATTTCTAGTGTTTGATACATTTGGTCTTTAAACCAATTAAACTCTTCAGAGTTCAGCTGTAGACCAGAAAGGGTATGAATACTTCCAATTTCTGTAATAGGGTTTTTTCAGTTTTGTTTTAGACAAGAAGAAATAAGGCAAATGAACAAATAGATATCCAGAGCTCAGTGTAGCATGTGAACACCATGAGAAAGAAATTATAAGCAGAAGCAGATAATAATTAAATGGTAAAATTATAGTTAATGAAGAGTATGCAAAGTTCTAGGCAAGGAAGTTCAAACATTTTTAAATACATAGTTTGTTATCCTTAGAGAGATAGAAAAAAAAAGGGAGGGGGCCTTTAATTAGAAAACAAGGAGAGTTATATGCCATACCAAACAAAAGGGGCTCTTACTTACGAAGACAAAACCAAACCAGTTGCCATTGAGTAGATTCCAGCTCATGGTGACCCTATATGTGTGAGGGTAGAACTGCAATAGGATTTCTAATGCCCCCACCCCTTTTTTAAATAAATTACCAGGACTTCCGTCAGAAGCCCCTCTGATGTACTTGAACCAGACTTTTTGGTTAGCAGCGGAAGGCATTAATCATTTGCACCCCCCAGAGACTCCTTTTTACTTACTAGAAGAGTGAAACATATCGAAAAGAAAAGCTAATATTCTTCGGAGCAATAAGCAAAAATATTGGTGGCCTTCTTACCTGTGGGTGAAATGATAAGGGGTTGAAAAGAATCCAACTTAATTTTTTCCAAATAGCTAACTCTTCCAGCACTATTTCTTGAGTAATGCATTCTTTATCTGTTCACTTAAGAGGCCACATTTACGATTTGCTAAATACTTATAATGTGGTTTTTGTTGGGGGCCATCAAGTCAGTTCCGACTCATAGCTACCCTGTGCACAACAGAACAAAACACTGCCTGGTCCTGTGCCATCCTCACAATCTTTGTTATGTCTGAGCCCATTGTTGTAGTCACTGTGTCAGTGCATCTCATTGAGGGCCTTTCTCTTTTTCACTGACCCTCTACTTTACCAAGCATGATGTCCTTTTTCATAGACTGGTCCCTCCTGATAACATGTCCAAGGTACATGAGACGACCTCTTGCCATCTTCGCTTCCAAAGAGCACTCTGACTGTACTTCTTCCAAGACAAACCTATTTGCTTTTCTGGCAGTCCATGGTATATTCAATATTTTCCATCAACACTATAATTTAAATGCACCAGTTCTTCTTCAGTCTCCCTTATTCATTGTCCAGCTTTTTCTCACATATGAGGTGATTGAAAATACCATGGCTTGGGGTCAGGCTCACCGTAGTCCTCAAGGTGACGTCTTTGCTTTTTAGCACTTAAAAGAGCTCATTTGCAGCAGATTTGCCCAATGCAATACCTTGTTTGCTTTCCTGACTACTGCTTCCATGGGTGTTGATTGTGAATTCAGGTAAAATCCTTGATGTTGCTTATTGGTCCAGTTGTGAAGACTTTTGTTTTCTTTATGTTGAAGTGTAATCCATACTGAATGCTGTAATCTTTGATCTTCATCATTAAGTGCTTCAAGTTGTCTTTGCTTTCAGCAAGCAAGATTGTGTCCTCTGCGTATGACAGGTTGTTAATGAGCCTTCCTCCAGTGCTGATGCGGAGTTCTTCTTCATGTAGTCCAGCTTCTTTGATTATTTGCTCAGCGTAAAGACTGAATAAATATAGTGAAAAGATACAACCCTGACACACACCTTTCCTTATTTCAAACCATGCAGTATCCCCTTGTTCTGTTTGAATGACTGCCTCTTGATCTATGTATGGGTTCCTCATGAGCACAATGAAGTGTTCTGGAATTCCAATTCTTTGCAAGGTTATCCATAATTTCTTATGATCCACACAGTTGAATGCCTTTGCGTAGTCAATAAAACACAAGCAAACATCTTTCTGGTATTCTCTGCTCTCAACCAAGATCCATCTGACTTCATCAGTGATATCATTCATTCTACTTATAACATGCTTGCCTATACTTCAGAACCTACTACCCTGTTCCACTGATAGAGCTGTCTTTTCTAGTATCATTAACAAATTGTTTTAATTATTGAATACTTAGATATAATTGGAAACGTGAAAGTACACATCTATCCTGATTGCTCTTCTTTTCCAAAAAGGTTTCTTTTTTTTTTCCTACTTTGACAGTTTTAGATGAATTTTTAATTTTTTTCCACTTCTAAAGAAAAATTCCATTGGGATTTTTATTAGATTTGTATTAAATTTGTGAAGCAGCTTTGGAGAAATTGTCATCTTAGTAATACTATGCCTTCTCTTGAGGTGCATACGTATTTCTCCACTTTTTCTCTTTTTAGTCAAGTTTTCTTTAAGTCCCATTAAACTGCTTTTAGGTACTTCATATATTCTAAACATTTCTTGTTTAATCAATTTCTAGATATTTCATATTTTTATTGCTTTTAAAAATGGCCTCCCTCTTCGTATCCCTAACTTAATATCAGTGGTATACTCAAAAATGATTGATTTTTGTATATAGGTTTGGTAACTAGGTTAGCTACCACCTTGAGTAGCTGCTCTTATCTATGACATGCCATTTATCTTTCTTTGCTGGTAATACAGGCTTGGACATTTAGATCCATTTCCACTTACTGTAAGAACTGACCCATCTCATCTCTCTTCCAGAAAAATCCATCTAAACATAATCTTTAGCTACCTGGCCCACTATCTACCATTTTTCTGACCTGAGCTTTGAAACAGTATTTTATGCCTTTTGTTGTTACATAAGGTTTAAATGCTACTTCATTGCCACAAGGCAAAAACAAATTGTGACTTTACATTTTATAATCTGATATCTTAGAGGAATAAGATTATTTTGCCACAATACCAAATATAGCTTTTAAACGGTTAATTCACAAAATACTACAATCAGAAGCGTGCCAAATCACAAACTTTACGTGTTTTTATCAGAAGAAAAAAGACACAAAAACAATCGAATAGTGAATAAACTAATGTATTTAAGTAATTGCCAATACATTGATATAGACCATAGCTAAACCTGGTATTCAAAAAATGGAGAGACCCATATTAACTGAATAAAAAAAAAAAAAAAAAAAATTTTTTTTTGCCTGGTAAAATTAAAGAAGGGGAAACCCAAAAGCAAGCCTCAGAGAATGGTTAGGACTTTATTAGGAAAAGAAGATGATACAAGAGCCAGCAGGTCATGACCCTTCTTTGACCTTTTAAGCAAGTATATCTGAGGCCTCATTCTGCCAGAGGCTCTCCTGGTATAGGAGAGGCTGTGGTTGATGGATGGACGGGGTCAGGGCGTGCTGACTGTGGATTACCACACATCACCTGTTTACTGTTTCTTGAGTTAGTGTTTAAACCCCGAGCAGGGACCTTGTAAGTCTTGCAAATAGCCTTGAGTAGAGAAGACTTAAACACTCAACAGATTTCTAGAGCCATGATAGTACCAGGCTCAGGTGAATCCCTGGTATTCCCCGAAGCCACAGGGGATCATATTAATATTTTTTTCCCATGTTCAGTTTCTGTTTTCAGACAATCATACCAATTCTCCAAACCTTACATTCCCTCTACCACAACCAGAAATAAGATAAGATGAGAAATTATTTTTATTTGCTGCCATGTACCTTTGATTTTGGATAACTGTTTCTGTCCTTTGTAGGAATTTGTTACAATTTCTCTTCCTTTATTCAGTGGTTGGAACACTTCTGTTCTTGGTAGAAATTGGGAGCTAATTTTCTGCCTAATGAAGTGATGGATACAAAGTACATTACTTTTGTTAAACAAAAAGCTGGTTTCTTTTGCCTAAGACTATCATTCTGAACTAAAGTTGCCTTGATGAAGTTTATTTTCCTTTTGTAGCCCTATTTCTGAAGAACTGATCTTTGAAACGTTAAAAGCTAGATAAGGGAGAAAGATGTGAATATGAACATTTATGGGGGGGATACACAGTGCAACATATGATTATTTCTATCATAAGAATCAAATTTAATGTGACTTATTTCTTATTGCCATAGGAAACAAGAAATACTAAGTATTATTTGAGGATTCATTAGTTTTGCCAGAGTTCTTCTTTTAATAGTATAGAATGAAAAAAAAGAAAATGAATATATGCGAAAATCTATTCTAGGTGCTTCCTGCATGGCTACAGAACAAAAGAGCACATGGCCACTTAATGCTGAGTGATGTTTGTTCCCTTTGGAATGACTTATTCAGTGATCCGATGTGTATGCAGTAGCATGTGGCCGAAGCTGTAACAGGGTTATTGTTGATCTGGGACCTCTGGCATTGTTCAAAAGTGACAGAGACTCTTCGAGTTTCTTTGAGTTTTAATGAACTTCAGCTTGGGTTTCTGTTTTGGATCATCTTTACTTTTTAAGACTACTAACTGCCCTATGGGGCCCTGGTGGCGCCGTGGTTAAGAGCTTGGTTGCCAACTAAAAGGTCAGCAGTTTGGACCCATCAGCTACTCCTTGGAAACCCTAAGGGGCAGTTCTGCTCTGTCCTATGAGATCACTATGAGTCAGAATCGACTCGATGGCAATCGGTTTGGTTTTTGGTAATTGCCCTACAGTTGGCTGCCTTCTGATGGTATGAGAAGGAGATGTTTTCATTAGTTGTTTTTTAGGTGTCAGAATACTAGCTGTATACAGTTACTCTGTGAGCCTGAATTTCTACCCAGGCGAACACTTACCTTTTTTTTTTTTAACCATAATAATATTGTAATAATATAGCTCTCACATTTATTGGCACCCTGGTGGTACAATAGTTAAGTGCGCAGCTGCTAACCAAAAGGTTGAAGGTTTGTGGCTCCAGTCTACCCTGCAGCTCTGCGTGAGAAAGACCTGGGAATCTGCTCCTTTAAATATTACAGCCCAGAAAACCCTACTCTACTCTGTCACATGGACTTGATAGAAGTCAAAAACTGATATATTGCATTGGGCAAATCTGCTGCAAAAAAAAAAAAAAAAAAAAAAACCTTTTTAAAATATTAAAAAGGGCTAATATAAATAATACAAATAATATAAATGTAAATAATATAAATATTAAGGACTAAGGTACGCCTGACCCAAACCATGGTATTTTCAATCACCTCATATGCATGTGAAAGCTGGACAATGAGTAAGAAACACCAAAGAAGAATTGATACCTTCGAATTGTGTTGGCAAAGAATATTGAATATACCATGGACTGCCAAAAGAACGAACAAATCTGTCTAGGAAGAAATACGGCCAGAATGCTCCTTAGAAGCAAGGATGGTAAGACATCATATCATGTACTTTGTACGTGTTATCAGGAGGGACCAGTCCCTGAAGAAGGACATCATGCTTGGTAGAGGGTCATCGAAAAAGAGGAAGACCCTCAATGAGATGGATTGACGTAGTGACCGCAACAATGGGCTCAAACATAGCAACCATTGTGAGGATGGCGCAGGACCAGGCAATGTTTCCTTCTGTTGTGCATAGGGTCACTATGAGTAGGAACCTACTCAATGGCACCTAACAACAACCATTTACCAAACACTATGCTAGACACTTTTCTTTTGGTATTTTATTTAACCTTAATAGTGTATTAGATAAATTCTGTTAATATTCCTATTAGTCTATAAAGAAACTGAAACAAAAGCATTAGGTAACTCATTGAAGGTCACACAGCTAAGATCTAAGATGTGGAAGAGCCAGGATTCGAAACCATGCCATCTGTTGCCAAAGCCCATGCTCTTAATCACAACACTCAGCTATCTAACAAGTTGATCTCTCTGTCATCATCATCACAACAAGAGGGAGTGGGCAGCAATCTCAAACTGATCTTCGTGAATTGATTCCTGGCCCTTCTTGGCTTGAAGCTACCACAGTTTCTAGTTAATTTCTTGAAAGGATAATAAAAATGATGGCTAGGTAGACAGAATAGAAAAAATATTTTAGGACTTGTTAGTTGTATTCGTTATCTATTGCTGCACAACCAATTTTCCCCCAAATGTAACAGCTTCAAACAACAAACATTTATTATCTCCTGCAGTTTCTGAGGGTCAGGGATCCAGGAGTGGCTTAGCTGGGTGTCCCGGCCTCAGGGTTTATTTTGAGGTTGCAGTCAAGTTGTGAGTTGGGGCTGCAGTCATCTGAATGGGATAGAGGATCCACTTCCAGGCTCACTCATGTGGCTATTGGCAGGAGGAGCTTAGCCTCTCAACATGTGGGAAAGCTGCTCCATAAGGCTGCTCACGTAATGTGGCAGCTGGCTTTCTCCAGAGATATAAAAAGAAAGAGAGGCAGTCAGAGACAGAGAGACTAATATGAATGTAATTTTTTTAAATATAATTTTGGTGGGAAGATTAGCGGGCAGTGAGTTTAAGGTAATGGTGGTAGAATAATTTGGAAAAGGATAACAAGGATGGTAGCACAACTTGAAGAATGTAATTGATGCCACTGAATTGGACATGTGGAGATTGTTGAAATGGTGTATCTTTGGCTATGCATACTTCCACCAAAATTAAAAAAAAATTATAAATAAAAAAGGAGATTAGGCACAGAAGCAAGGAAGCACAAAGTGGGAAAGACTGATGCCATGTGGCGATTACCAAGGAACTGAGAAAGAGAAGCTGAAAGAGACAAGGATTTTCCCCCAGAGCAAAAAGAGAGAGAATTCTCCTAGAGCTTGTGCCCTGAATTTGGATGTCTAACCTCCTAAACTGGGAAAAAATAAATTTCTGTTTGCTAAAGCCACCCACTTGTGGTATTTCTGTTACAGCAGCATTAAGAAACTAAGACAGAATTTGGTACCAGAGTTTGGGGAGCTGCTATAACGAAAAAAAAAAAAAAAAAAATTTTTTTTTTTACAGATACCCAAAATGTGGAAGTGGGTTTGCATTTGAGACATGGTTCGATTCTGGAGTAATTCTGGGGGGGTGGGGGGACATATATATGAACCCATTGCTGTCGAGTCTATTCTGATCCATTGGGACCCTATAGGACACAGTAGAACTGCTCTATAGGGTTTACAAGGAGCAGCTAGTGGATTTGAACTGCTGACTTTTTGGTTAGCAACTGTATCATTTAAACATATATAAAATCTTGGAAGTAATATCCCACTGCTTCTGGCATATTCTGTTTATTAAGAGCAAGTCAGTAAGTCTAGCCCACACTCAAGAGGAGGGAAATCAAGCACTATTTCTTGAGGGGAAAAGCATCAAATGATCTGTGGACATTTCTTTAAAACTACCATACTAGTCAACTTCTAACTGCCATCTGTGTGTGTGTTGATATGGAATGGTGGAAGGGAATCTTTATTTTGTTTTGTTTTGCTTTTCCTCCTGTAATATCTGTTTCTATTAAAGGAAATTAATTGAATTTTAAAAATCTAAGATGCGTATCTGTTCCTGCATTAGTTGAATATTACTAATGCTGAAAGATAGTGATAATGAACTATATGTTTTATCTTTAGAACTATGCCTGAAGCCACATATATGAATGTATGTATGATGACATGTCAATAGAGCCAAAACATGTATAACAAAAATAAATTTTTCTGTATTTGAGCTAAATTAATATTAAAGAAAACTATTCTAAAACCACCTTTTAAAGAAGTTCTTCCAAGTATTCGGCTTTCAAAGAGGGTTCCAGTATTTTAATGGCTGAAAACTCATGTCATCTAAGAATGTCTCAGTTCACTCCTTGATTCAGCAGAAATTCTATGTTTGGAACTGGAGAAGAGTCTAAGTGTAACACAGTACCCTCGAGAGGCTCACCAAGGAGTAGGATGGATAATGCAGGACCATCTGCAATACAAGGTTTTAAGTATATGTAATATGAATGACTCAAATAATGTGTGAATCATAATGTATGATTTTGACTCACAGCAACCCTGTAGGACAGGCTAGAACTGTCCCATAGAGTTTCTGACCAGTGCCTGGTGGATTCGAACTGCTGACCTTTTGGTTAGCTTAACCACTACGCCACCAGGGTTTCCTGGTGTGTGATAGGAGTATAAAATAGGAAAGCATCACCTTGTCTAACTAATCTGAAAAGTTATCGTGGAGTAGATGATGTTTAAGCTGAACTTCCGAGGATGAAGAGGAAGTCCATAGGTAAAGATTACAGGGATGCGGTGGGAATAAAAATCACTTTAAGGAAAAGAAGTAACAAGCAAAAATATGAGAAACACAGTCATTTTTGTGGAAATTCCAAGAATACAGTGTGTTTCGAGAACGGAGTTATTTTGGACAGTAGTGGGTGTTCAGGCTGAAGAGTAAATTAGCTGAGAAATTTGGATTTTAGTCATTAAGCAGTGGATGAACATTGAAAATTCTTGAACAGAGGGAATAGAGAGAGTCATGTGAGGGTAAGTTAAGTAAGCTCTTACTTCTCTCGTGTTGGGTTTATTTGCTTCCCTGACTAAAAAAAAAAAGACTGTCACCTACAAAATGAGGATAGTGTTTACTCTGGTAATACCATGGATCTGTATTCTTTGAAAGAAAAGGTTTTGTGCATATTTATGGGCATGCTATTCTAGGTAATTTTTTATGAATTCTAGAAAGTTTTACATGATTTTCAATAAGTATTTCTTATTACCACATAGAAACAATATAATGGAATTATGGTTTGTTTGTTTTTTTTTTTTCTCATTTTAAAAAATGTCATTCTTGATCTGATCCTTTTTTGGTTGTTAATAGTCACAATTGAATTACCAAACACAAAGCCAAGGTTGCCAGTACTGAATGTGTTCCTATCTGAGTATATTTTTACTTTATCCAAATGTAGTAGGTGAGGTCAAGAAATTTTGACTTGTACCAACCTACAAAAAAGCAGTTATGAAAAATATTCAGAAAATATTTATGAAGGCTTTTTCTTGGTTTTCTCAGAAGCATCAAAATAGATAGCTTGTCACGCTTTCTTCCTCACATCATCGTTTAGTTCTATATTAAATGAAGTTGGGTAAATGAGAGAGTTAGCTCACAGGTGTTTTATCTGTTGTGGGCGAGAAACGTGTTTTGATTTACCTTGAAAGCAATAATTATAGTAAACATTTGACGGCATCATTATTTCTATCTTTAAAAAAAAATTAGATCACTAAATGTTACATTTATCAGATTTTATTTGTAATATGTACACTATTTTTAAAATATTACAACAATAAAGAAATATTTTAAATGAAAAAAAAAAATCCATATGGCCATCACCCAAATAAAAGGCCATTTTCATGTTCATTTCCCTTTTAGATCTTTGTCATCTTCTGTTGCTGTTGCTGTTGTTGGGTGTTGTCGAGTCGATTCCAACTCATAGCCACCCCATGTGACAGAGTAGAACTGTCCAATAGGGTTTTCTTTTCTGTAACTTTTATGGGGGCAGATTGCCAGGTCTTTCTCCTGCAGAGGTGCTGGGTGAGTTCGAACCACAAACCTTTCTACTCTTCCCTTTATACCTCACCGTCTAATCTGTCACCCAATCCTAAAGATTTCAGCTCTTTAATATTGCTCATATCCATTCTCTTTTCTCTCAGTTCCCCACCTGGGCCATGTTAGGCAGACTCGCTGTGACTCTTACTGGAATTCCAGCCACAGACACCTAACTCATTATTCTGCTTCTAGTGTTGCCTACAGACCATTCTCCGATCTGCAGCTGAGGAATCTGTCCAAAAATAAGACTTTCCTTCATCTGCCTAAAACGTGTCAATGGCTCCCCATTGCCTTTAGAAAAGAGTGCAAACTCTTTGACCAGGGCATACAAGGCCCAGAAAAATCTGGTCCCTTCCTGCTGTCTTGTACCACTGCCCATTTCTTTTAGTCCCACCGGAAGAAAAAAAAAAAAAAAAATTTCATCTGAACCTTGCCATATAGCAGTCCTTCTGTATGGATTTCATGCCTCTCTCTGCCACAGGTCCTTCCTTAATTCTCCAGTTATCCACTTGCTCTTTATCTTGCTAGTTCAGTAATATTCCTGGTGATGCTACAAGACTCAGCTAAACTGTACCTTCCTGTGGGAATCCATCCTTGACCCCCAAGGAGGGTTGGATGCTCTCAAAGCGCCTTGTGCATATTCTCATGATAGCTCTTACCACTGTTTACTTCTCTGTCGTTTCACCTGTCTTTGGTATCTTGTATAACATTGCGCCACAAGAACCACTGCTAGGGCTAGCGAGTTAAACCTCTCAGTATTTATTTTTTTTTTAGCATATATTGGCTCCCTGGAGAGCTGAGGATATACTGCCAATCTCTGCTGATCATGGATCAGCCTGAAGTGAAGAAGGGCTCAGTGACTGCATTCCAATTCTGGACAGTCTTGGGAGCCAAGGCAGGTGTCCCTTCCAAGGAAACTAGGCAGAAGGTGAGAAGGAAGCAGAGTCACAGAATTTCCACCCAAAACTGTTACTAAAATTTGAAATGATTGCTTACCCAGAGCAGTAAAATTCTCTTTCTGAATTCCCAAATTCCTGGGGAGAGAGCTGCCTATCTCTAGCTCAGCAGGGTTCCAAAGATGCTGGAGGCAGTCAGGGCCCCCTGCAAGGGGCCAGATGTATTTCGTGTTCAGCTGGGAATGTCTGGAAAGAAGGAAGGGATTAGAAGTTCTAATCATTGTGTTCATGCAATTTTGTGTTTTGTAAAACATGCTATTTACAAAAAATCTAGTTCAGCATCAAGTTTTCTCACAGTTGGGTTTTTCCCTTAGTTCATTATGTTGAACTTGCCTTTAAAACGGTTTCTCAATGACACATCTTCAGTTCATGATCTTCTTTTCTGACATTTCGACAACTGTAACCAAGATTATAATGTGGCAGAACATGGTAGGTGCAGGTGAATAAATTTTAGAATTTCTTAGAAACTGAAGCCTCATTTTCATGCTAACAATTAAAAGAGCAAGAAGGAGAAAGAAAGATATAAGCATAAATATCGCATACATTGGGCTGACAACATATTTCGTTGTATGCTCTTAACAGTTCTGAACATTTTTTTTCCCCCATATAAGTATTTTAATAATGATGACGATAAGCAGTCTGGTTGTCTCTTATTATGTAAGGAAATGTGTGCTTCTAGAAAAGAAACCTACTTCTATTTCCTTATCAGTTCTGCCTTTGAGTTCTACATAGGCCACTCCTAACAAAAATACGGAAACCATCTCCTGCCTCCCAGCTGTGAAAGTTGGGATATGTGCAGAAATGTCTCTGGAAAGAAAAATTTCAGAACTAGCTAAACCCTGAATCCCAGTTCTACCGCCTACTGGCATATGCCCAAATTAACCTCTGAGCCTCCGTTTTTTCATTTGTCAGATGTGAATAACTGTACTTCCTTTTCAAGGATGTTGGGAGGGTGAAATGAGATTATACAGGAGTCTAGCACTGTCCCTGACCTATGTAGGGAATTAAGAGAGACCAGTTATCTAATGACCAGGGTCATTCCCAAGTTTCATCCCTTGTTGTTCACAAAAATCCTCATACATGTGGCTTGGTGCTTTATGCAAATATGATGCATTATTTCTTAGAACAACCACCAAAACATTTTTCTTACCACGTAGAAAGAAAATTCAACACTGCAGCTAACTAATAATCTAAATAAGAGTTTGGAATTTTGATGCTGCAGAGAAAAATTTTAACTTTAAGTCAGAAACATACCATCCTGGTTGTTAAAATATATATATATATAATAAATGTGAGTGCTTCCTGAACATTCTCTCCTTGTAAGGATCCACATTTCAGCTGACCTATGAAAATCAATCAGCAGTTGAAGCAAAATGGGCTTGTTCTTGGGAGAACTTCAGCATGTCTGATGGATGGGTAGAAATGCGGGTATACCCAGTCCCCCAGTGCTCTGAATAATTGACCAAGCTTCCACCTACGGGTAGAGACACGTAAGGTGATGTAGAGGTACAAATGTAATTAATTCATAAAAATATGGAGCAACAAGGAAAAAGAAAGCGCAGCTCTTAGTCAGCCATCTCCTCATTAATATGATCAAAACAGATCGTCTGCAGTGACAGCACATAGACTCCTACGGCCTCCTTGGAAGCACAGAGGAGGTATGTGGGATCTGACTACCCAGGAGCGGAATCCAACGCCTCAGAATCCCAGAGAGAAAACAGAAGAGGTAGCCTCAAGACAGAGGAAGCACAGGCTTCTTTTGAAAAGCAATAAAAGAGCAAATACAAGGTGTGTGGGGCATTTTCAATCCAATTTACGAAACACATGTGGAGCACCTCCCACGTTCAAGATATTGCCAGATGCTAGGCACCAAGAGGAATGCAATAGGGAACAACAAGCTGGCCCCTGTCTCCCAATGAAAAGATAATAAAAATGTTTTTATTAGTGGCTACTCTAAGGTCTTCCTCATTTTGTTGCAGGTTTTGCTTTAAGATGATAGAAACTTATCAATTTGATACAGAGAAACAGAAAAGGCAATTATGTGAGCCTCGTTCCCCAGCACACACGTGAAATAGTCATATTTTTCATCCAGCTTGCTGAGTCCCTGGGTGGTGCAAATGGTTAATGTACTCGGCTGCTGACCAGAAGTTTGGAGATTTGAGGCACCTTGGAAGAAAGGCCTGGAGATTACCTTCTTCCAAAAAAGCAGCCATTGAAAACTCTGTGGAGCACAGTTCTGCCCACACATGAGGTCGCCATGAATCGGAGTCAACTAGAAGGCAACTGGTTTTCACCCTCCTTGCAAGGAGAGGTCCACTGTGTGGGAATGACCTGGAACATGCCTTGTGATGGTGGGGAAAGAGCAGTAGCTGGAAAGGGCCATTTTTCTTCCTTTAATTCTTACTTACTCTCCACTCCATTTTATATTTTCTCATGCAAATCAGAGGCACATTTAAGGCTCAAGGAGTTAATAACCAGTAAAGGGACAACTCCTCCAAGTTATTCATTTTAGACAAAGCATTAGATAGAACATCTGTCTTTTATACAGCATAAGAGGCATTTGGAACCCCCGGTGGTATAGTGGTTAAGAGCTATGGCTGCTAACCAAAAGGTTGGCAGTTCAAACCCACCACGTACTTCTTGGAAACCATATGGGGCAGTTCAACTCTGTGCTATAGGGTCGCTGTGAGTCAGAATCAGAATCGACTCATTGGCAACAGGTTTGGTTTAAGACGCATTTTGTAAATGAGTCTTGTTATGGATTGAATTATTTCCCCCCCAAATATGTGCTATAAATCCTAACCTCCATGCCTGTGGTTATAATCCTATTTGGAAATGGGTTGTCTTTGTTATGTTAATGAGGAAGGATTAGTGTAGGGAGTGTGTAGAGTTAATCTCTTTTGAGATTTAAAGGAGATAAAACAAGCAAGCGAAAGAAGGAGAGATGAGGTAAGATAGATGCCAAGATACATGGAGATCCCTGAGGAACCAGGAAGCTGAAGCTGAAGAGACAAGGACCTTCCTCCAGATAGAGGAAACCTTCCCCTGGAGCCAGTGCTCTGAATTTGGACTTCTAGCCTCTTAAACTGAGAGAAAATCAATTTGTTTGTTAAAGGCATCCACTTCTGGTATTTCTGTTGTAGCAGCACTAGATGACTAAGACAAGTCTTAAGGAACAGCAGGTAGAAAGCAGCAGTAGAACTCCCCTATTTCAAATTCAACCTGAATTCCAGGCAAGTCTTTCTTTTCTGTTTCCACAGTTCTTGTGAGGATTGTTTAGGGAGTAAAAGGGGAGATGGGATGTAAATTAACTGTAGGTCTACCTACCACTCCTTATGTGTAATTATAAACTCTGAAATTCTGAAAACTGAAAGGGTTTTTTGTTTGTTTTTGTGGGGAGAGGAGGGATGGGGGTTGGAAGAGGTAAGCTTAGCACCAGAATCCATTGGTAGCAAACCTAATTTAATATTCACAGTTTTGCTACAGAAATGTCAGTATGTTCATGACAGGGTGCTTCCCCAGGCCTTGCTGGGAGTATTACATAGTATATAGTATCTGTTGGGGATTACCCCTCTAGATTCTGAAAACTTCTGGATTTCAAAACATGTCTAGCCCCAAGGGTCCTCTTAAAACATTGTGTTAAGATGGCTATCTCCTTGTATGTAGCTTCATAATAGATCTTTTAATTACTCTTTCAGAACATCAGATTATATGACTGATTAAGGCTGAAATGCAATACTCTCAAGTTAAAGTAAGAGCGAAACTACCAATTCTTTGAAAAGTTCATTGGATTTCAAAGAGCAGCAGAACTGCATCTACAAATGAAAATTGACCCTTAGTCAGTGGGGGAAAATGTGGACAGATTTATTGACCTTTCAAAACTCTTAGGAGATTGGCTTAAACATGTTTGTGGCCAGTGTACTGGCATGTAATGCTTTAGGAGCCCTTTGATGTGTAGACTTAATTTCCTAACAGGAATCAGTCTCTGCCTCCTGTCAGCCACTGCTGAAAAATGGTTTATTTGTGGACTTTGAGAATAACCAGTTGGTTTAAAGAATAATTCTTTTTTATACTTATTATTCTACAGAATGAGATGAATTATTTCTGACTACAAGCTCTCTATCCTATGTGATTTTTCTGGGGGAGGTTTTCTGGTTACAGTTTACATCTATCTTAGGAGGTAAAGAGTGTGGCTTCCAAATTGTGTGTCTTCTATATATTGGGAAAGTCTCTTTAATCAAAGTACAGTTAAGAAAAACCCATAATTGCTTACTATGGGCTTGCATTTTGAGCAGATGGAAAGGTAACTGCCAGGCCTGGGTGCTGATCTCTGTGAAAATACGTACAGATTTGAAGGAAGTCGCCTCACCCCAAGAGCCCTGTCTTTTTTCACCTCGCCTCTCCCAGCCCACCTCCACTCAGTTTCCTAAGTCCAAATTTAAAGATGTAGCCTTGTCTTCTGGCGTGGAATATGACAAGTTATGGATCACTATTAATATTCCCCCATTTCACTGAGATCAGACGTTATAAAAACCATATGGGACCCTTTAAAACCACATAGCCCCCCAAAAAGGACCAATTAACTCTTTAGGGGCCATCTCAGGCTGAAAGTCCTCAGAAGGCCTAAAACCTCAACGGAAGAAGCAGCTGCCAAGGAGTTCGTCTTATTTGAACCAAGATGACTGAGCCCAACTTAACTGCTTGGACCATGCTTGGACTTTCTGACTTCTCTTGCTTGGTTCTTTGCATTTTCTGTGACTTTCAGTTTCTTATGCCCACCTGACCTTTTCATACACACCCGTTGCCGTCAAGCGATTCCGACTCATAGCGACCCTATAGGACAGAGTAAAACTGCCCCATAGGGCTTCCAAGGAGCATCTGGTGGATTTGAATTGCCTACCTTTTTACCTTTTGGTTAGCAGCCTCAGCTTTTAAGCACTGCACTACCAGGGCTCCTTTCTTGCATTAAAAAAAAAAAAATTGTTTTAAATAGGAATAAGTAAAAAAAAAGCCCAAACCTGTTGCCATCAAGTCAATTCTGGCTCATGGCAAACCCATGTGCTACAGAATGGAACTGTTTATAGGTTTTTCTTGGTTGTAATCTCTGTGAAGGAAAATTGCCAGGCCTTTCTACAGCACCACTGGGTAGATTTGAATCACCAGCCTTTATGTTAAAAGCAAACCATTTGTGCCACCCAGGAATAACTACTGTTTACTGAGCATTTAATATGTATTAGTCATTTTTTTTTTTAAGTCATTTCAGAAGCCCTGGTGGTATAGTGGTTAAGCACTGGACTGCTAACCAAAAGGTCGATAATTCGAACCCACCAGCCACTGTACAGGAAAAAGATGTAGCAGTCTACTTCCATAAAGATCACAGTCTTGGAAACCCTATGGGGCAGTTCTACTCTGTCCTGTAGGGTCACTATGAGTCAGAATTAACTCTACAGCAGTGGGTTTAGTCATTTCAGATATCAGTTTTATAATGAGATTAAAAATTTAGGGTGCCTAGAATGTTCTGAAAACATCCTGAAACCCACAATGGAGAGTGCATGAGAAGGGAATCCTCCATTCTGCCCTAGAGTCAGATACACTAAGTGAGAATAATCAGCGTGCTAAAGAAACACTTAGTACCCAACGGGGAGCTTTGAAGACTACATTAGTGTTTACCGCAGTGCTGGAAAGGCACCCTCCCTGATCAGAAGAACCAAAGCTTCCTCCTGCCAGTTCTCTGCGAATCTATTTGGTGTTTCCATTATTAGAATCATTTTTGTCTTTTCATTAAGGAGTAAATAGGTGCCGAACTGTGAAGCAGCTGACCTCAGTCCTTGTATGCTGCAATGGGAAGGTGGAAGGATCCTGTGATTTGTCAGGATGTATGTACCCAATCTCCATAATTCTGTGTGCACTATACCTTCCCACACAGATCTTTTTTGAAGTCATATAGCAAGAAGAGAGGGTTAGAGTGGACATGACAGAATCGCTTCACCTATGGAAAGAACAGGGAAAAAGTATTCTTTTCTTTGCCCCCACCTCTAGGTGACCCCCCAAAAAACCAAATCCATTGCTATCAAATGGATTCCAACCCACAGTGATGCTAGATGACCCAGTGAACATGTATTTTAGTCTATTCTGGAATGGATGCTGAGTCCAATGTTCTTATTTCATGCATTTGAGGAAACAAGCATAAGGAGGTTAATGACTTGCTTCAAGTCACCTATAAGTTAATGGCCAAGCCTGTCACCCAGCATAGAATCTTACCCTTCAGGAGGGTCAAAAAATAATATGCAGAATTGAGTAGAAATAGCTAATTAGTTCCTTTCAGTCTAATCACTAAACTATTAATACAAGACCTTCTCAAGCCCTTCTCTGAGCATAAAGAAGATTATCACTATAACCTTCCAGGAACAGGATTCTATGTTGCCATGGCAAAGGAGCAAATCTAAGTCTCTGATTAAAAGGAATCCATTTGTAAGAAATCATCAAGCTCCCTAACAGGGTTTCATCACTGTCTTAAGAGTTTTTTTTGTTTTCCGTAGTACCCCAAGCCTGGAGCTCAAAGTAGAAAAAAAAACTTTTTTTTTTTTTCTACTTTAGCTACTTGAAATTCGCTTTTTGTGGTTTATATCATAACTAAATTAATTTTGCTCCGTCAGTTTCTTGATTTTTTTTTGCAGTAACATAAATGGACTTTAATCATTCTAAATATTTGAATGTTTTGATTTCAGTGGTAAAAAATAGATTGATGGATATTGAAGCCGTAACATATTTGCTTCTGCTAGAATCTGAATTCTACCTTTCAACCTCAGTGTTGGAAAGGGCGTCACTTAATACAGAAGACAGCAAATCCATCTCAAATATGAACGAGAGATATAAAACAATAAATGAAATAACTGGCAGCCTGGAAATATTCAGTCCGGAATAGACTTTGTGTAAATCTTTACCTGAATGCAGTAAACTCTGCCAAGAAAAACCTTCTGAGGCTGATACGATTTAAAGTCTCTTTGCTCAAGAAACACTGGTTTTTAGAAATGATGCCACATTTTTGATCCTCTCAGCCTACATAGAAATTCACCTACAATTTAGGAGACTTTTCTTTCCCCCTTTTTGACTTGCTGGCGTTTGGGCACTGAAAAGCTTTCCTTGCAAGGCTAGCTTGCAGCAGTGCCCTCAAGGGTATGGTTTTATAATCAATGGAGGGTCTCTGCCCCTTGTAGCCTCAGAGGCTTTGTGACTGGAGCCTACTGCTTCTCTCCGGGAACGCTTAACACAGACACAGGAAAGATGAAGTTGCTTTTTGTATTTTAGACACTTCTGCTAGGAAGCAGCAGGCGGAGAACTCCTGTTTTCTGGTCTAGTCTAAGAGAGCTGTGTGGTCTTGAGCAAGTATTCTTAAACTATCCAGACCTCATTTTGGAAATGAGAAGCTTGGATTCAATAGTTCTTCCAGTCCTGTAATGCGTGGTCTTCGTTGATTTGCTAATTGCCTGTGAAATTCATTGATTTTCTCACACCGCATTTTTTTTCCAGTTTATATATACTTTGTTCTTGTCGTAAACTAAACAAATTTCTCTCCCACACCCACTTTTTTTTTTTTTGCAAGTTTAATGTAGGAATGATAATGTTCACTAGTTAGTAAACCTTTTCTGTATTCAGTGTTGGGCTAAAACTTCATTTGCACTCCCTTATATGTGTGTGTTAATATGTTTGTTGAATGACAACATTTTAATCTATACAACTGCAAAGATAGGCTGTGTTACTTTGTTTCCCTCTTTAATGAGACTTGCACAGTTAAATTTACAAAAGGACATTCATAATAGAGATATTAATCTATACATTTTATTCTTTCTCTTAAGAATAAGAAAATAGAGGCTCTGATTGATTCCACAGCTTATCCTCTTCCCAGAATACCACAATCCCTATTTCTTGAAGCTCCCCAGGCTGTTCTCCTACAAAACATTACCGTGGATTTACATATGTTGAAAAGGAGTAAATTTAACTATGTTATGCTTACAAAATCAAAGGGGATCTCTTTCTGTCCATGTGTGATATATATATGTGTACAGATATACATATAAATATCGATATAGATATATATCATGCACACATATTACAGTTTATATCCTAAAAATGTGTAAGTTTATAAGTAGTCAAATAAATATAAAATGAAATTGGCAGTAAAATATACTTTTTTCCATAAAAGACAATTATTTTAAAATAGTAATGCCCATTGTTCTTAAAAACAGAGGAAAATGAAGACTCTCAAACATGATAATGGGTCTTTAAATTAGCACTATCTATTGGAGGGCAAATTTAGTGGAATGCATCTAACACTTTTCAAGTGTACATATCATTCCACCTATTACTTCCACTTCTAGAAATTTACTTAAAGCAATAATTTAGTATGTGTGCAAGGATTGTTTATCATATAATTGTTTAATGCAGAAAAATTAGAAACTATAAATGTCTAGCAATATGGGACTGGATAAATAAATTATGAATGCAATAGAATATAATGTTCAACCATATGGAAAGATGCGTGGGTTTTTAAATGCAAATAGCTGATTTAAAATGTATGTAGTTGTTTTGGGAAAACAAACAAGCTTAAACATAGAGCAGCTAAAGTCAGTGGAAGAAATAGTGAAGTAAAAGAGCTGAACAGAAGTTTTCAAAGGGCGACTCGAGAAGATAAAGTAAAGTATTATAATGAAATATGCAAAGATTTAGAGTTAGAAAACCAAAATGGAAGAACACTCAAGCCAAAAGAACTGAAGAAAAATTAAGTCTTGAGTTGCAATATTGAAAGATTCTATGGGCAAGATATTGAACTACACATGAAGCATCAAAAGAGGATGGAAGGAATATACAGAGTCACTGTACCAAATAGAATTGGTCGATGTTCAACCATTTCAGGAGGTAGCATAGGATCAAGAACTGAAGGTACTGAAGGAAGAAATCCAAGCTGCACTGAAGGCATTGGCAAAAAACAAGGCTCCAGGAATTGACGGAATACCAATTGAGATGTATCAACAAACAGATGCAGTGCTCACTCGTCTATACCAAGAAATTTGGAAGTCAGCTACCTGGCATTATTTATGCCTGTTCCCAAGAAAGGTGATAAAACCGAATGTGAAAATTATCGAACAACATCATTGATATCACGTGAAAGCAAAATTTTGCAGAAGATTATTCAAAAGCAGCTGCAGCAGTATATTGACGGGGAACTGCCAGAAATTCAAGCTGGATTTAGGAGAGGATGTGGAACCAGGGATATCATTCCTGATGTCAGATGGATCCTGGCTGAAAACAGAGACTACCAAAAAGATGTTTACCTGTGTTTTATTGACTATGCAAAGGCATTTGACTGTGTGGATCACAACCAATTATGGATAACATTGGGGAGAATGGGAATTCCAGAACACTTAGTTGTGCTTATAAGGGATCCGTACATGGATGAAGAGGCAGGATAAGGGAATAATGCATGGTTTAAAGTCAGGAAAGGTGTGCGTCAGGGGTGTATCCTTTCACCGTACCTATTCAATCTGTATGCTGAGCAAATAATCTGAGAAGCTAGACTATATGAAGAAGAACGTGGCATCAGGATTGGAAGAAGACTCATTACAACCTGGAATACGCAGATGACACAACCTTGCTTGCTGAAAGCAAAGTTGAAACACTTACTGATAAAGTTCAAAGACTACAGCCTTCGTTATGGATTACATACACTTCAACATAAAGAAAACTGAAATCCTCACAAGTGGAAAATAATCAACATCCTGATAAATGGAGAAAATATTCAAGTTGTCAAGGATTTCATTTTATTTGAATTCACAATCAACACCCATGGAAACAGTTGTCAAGAAATCAAACGGGCAAATCTGCTCCAAAAGACCTCTTTAAAGTGTTCAAAAAGAAAGATGTCACCTTGAAGACTAAGGTGAGTCTGAACCCAGCCATGGTATTTTCAGTTGCCTCATATGCATGTGAAAGCTGGATAATAAATAAGGAAGACCAAAGAAGAATCGATGCCTTTGGATTGTGGTGTTGATGAAGAATATTGAATTTACTGCCTGAAGAAAGAGTAAATCTGTCTTGTAAGAAGTCAAAGTGCCCCCCAGAAGTGAGGATGGTCAGACTTCATTTCATGTACTCTGTACATGTTATCAGGAGGGACCGGTCCCTGGAGAAGGACATCATGCTTGGTAAATAGAGGGTCAGCAAAAGAGAGGAGGACCCTCAATGAGATGAATTGACCCAGTGGCTACAAGGATGGACTCATGCATAGCAACAATTGTGAGGATGGTGCAGGTCCTGGCAGTGTTTCGTTCTGTTTTACTTAGGGTTGCTATGAATTGGAACCAATTTGATGGCATCTAGCAACAATTTTTTTTTTTTTTAGCAACAAATAGGTGTTAATGGCTGTATTGAAGAAAATCTACATACCATAAAACTCACTCATTGTAAGTGTACAATTAAATGATATCAGTAAATTTATACACCCACCACCACAACCTAGTATTGTACTTTTTATATTTTATGTTTGCTCCTCTGTATTTTCTATTGTATAATGACCAAATCATTAGTTTTAGAGTAAAAGTTACTTTTTATTTTAAAATTTTAATTTAGGTGTATATGCAGAAAACTATAACATATCTTTTCAGTTCCTTTAGTCTGTAGCTCTTTCATGATAAAAATCAGCAAAGTTGTTAGTTTCTAAAAACAAGGTTGGTTTTTATTTATTAATTTTTTCTGTGGCTCCTTTATTCCTGACTCATGAACAAAAATGTCAAAACTTGTCTATTGGCTTTATGACCTTAGGCAAGTTACTTAATCTTTTATGCCAAGGTTTTGAGTCTCAAATAAAGTGATCCATGACAAACACAGCAATCTCTGTTTTCAGCCACTTGAGGGAATAGATTCCTTGACAATCCTCTTGTTGAAACCAACTAAAAATTATGGATAAAATATATTTTAAAAATCCATAAGTGCTTAAGTTACCTGGCAAGAAATTAGAGACTCCTCAGAGGCCAAACTGTAAGTGAATGAGGAAACCCAAAGGAATAAGGATTGCATGGAAGCTGGCTTCAATCCAGTGACCTTGAACTGTAGTTTTTAAGTCTTTTAGGACACCAGAGACAAGAGCAAAAGCCTAACCATTACTCCTTAATGTAAGGAGTCTTTAAGAGATCTCCTACATCAACTTTGCACCAAAGTTCTTTTTATTTCAGAGAACAGCAAGGAAAATTATCCCTAGTGATCCTGAGAATCAAATAAATGAAAAGGGAAAAAGAGTCGGCCCTGACAATTTGTAAATACAAGTTGGCTCTCATTAATTTGCAAGTCAAATTTGAACTTCCTGGGTGGTTGGGAAAGCCTCAAAATTATTCTGCACAGCAATGACACCAGGCACCTGACAAAAGCAAAACCACATTTTTAAATCTAGATCTGAAATAATTCTCACAGACTAATCTTGCAAGGAATATCAGGTAATATTTAAAAAATAGCAAAAAGTCTCAAAACACACATGGAAACAAGGTGCCATGAGTTAGAATCAAGAGAAACAACAGAATGTACAATCAAACATTCAAAGACTTTATATTGGAATTATCAGCTAGAGAATAAGTATGTTAATAGGTTTCAGTAACCACATGACAGAATTAAAAACATGAGAAAGGGGCAAGAAAATATAAAAAAGACCTAGCAAATCTGAGAAAGAATCAGAAAAAAATTTTTTTTTTTTTTTTGTAAATGAAAAAAAAATGAGTAATTCATGTTAAAACCTCAGGAGACCAGATTAACAGTATTACATGCAGCCAAAGAGAGAATAAGTAAACTGGAAGATATCTCACCTCTGAAGGTATTATACAGAATGCAGCTCAGAGAGACAAAGTTCTAGAAAATATAAAAGAGGTTAAGAAACATAGAGGATTGAGTGAGAAGATCCAACCTACCTTTAATCAATGATCAAGAAGATGGCACTGGACCGGGCAATGTTTAGTACTGTTAAACATAAGGTTGCCATGAGTCAGAGCCAACTCAACAGTAACTAACAAGAGCAACAACACTTTCATAGAAGCCCTACTGTGCATAATAAAATAATATTTGTCAAATTTTATGTATCATTTCTAGGGCATTTTGTAGAAGTATCATTTTTTAGGATTTTTAACTAACCCTATTGCCAAAAGTGAAACTTCCAGGAATCTTAATGTGAATATTACCTTCCAATTTATCTATTTGCTAGTAAGATATTCAGAATGTTAAATAGTATGTATAATCATCCAGATGACTTTTTTAAGAAAGATATAGACAGTTTTTTTATTATCTATTTTTAATTGTAATAAAAATTTTATATGAAATATATAGTATACAAAATTTGACGTTTTACCTTTTTAAGTGTACATTTCACTGATATTAGTTACACACATAGACTTTAATAATCCATTTTTCTCTCACATATTTTCCATATGTATTTTTAATCATCTGGGACATTGGTGGCCTTTACTTCTTGAAATCCACCCAGGTGTGTGTGTTGTGTGTGTGTGTGTGTGTGTGTGTGTCAGCAGCCTGCATTATTGTAGCTAGGCAACACAATAGGATCCTTTCCTTCATAAACCCTTGACTGCTTCTTAAGAATTCTCTTGAAGTCTTCAAGTAGCTTCTAAGCCTAGGCTTATCTATATATTCCTAAAGCAAGCAAGAACACCTGACACAGACCCAATTTTAAGAAAGGCAAGCCCATTATGTAATTTCAGTCTAGAGCCAGTCTCTTCTTATGCTGACCAGTCGTTTTCTTGGTCATTTGGGGAAATGGTGAGTTCCATCTCTCAGTATAAAATTCCAGACTTTCAAATGTGGGAGTCAGAACTCTATGAAATTAAAGACACAAAGAGATTATACAGACCCCTTGCTATCTGATATGACCATATTGAAATGTGGCAATCTACCATATTTCATCAATTCTATAATGTGTATTTTTTCCCCTTTTAACATTTATGAAATTGGTATGCATCTTGTCATTGATGTTGTTGTTGTTGTTAGGTGTTGTCCAGTCAGTTCCAACTCAGAGCGACCCTGTGTACAATAGAACAAAACACTGCCCAGTCCTGTGCCATCCTCACAGTGCTTGCTATGTTTGAGCCCATCGCTGAAGCCTCTGTGTCAATCCATCTCATAGAGGGCCTTCCTTTTTTTCGCCGACCCCCGCCCCCTCCCTTTACCAAGCATGATGTCCTTTTCCAGGGACTGGTCTCTCCTCATGACATGTACAAAGTACGTGAGGTGAAGTTTCACTATTCTTACTTCCCAGGAGCATTCTGGCTGTAGTTCTTTCAAGACAGACTTGTTTGTTCTTCCTGGCAGTCCGTGGTATATTCAGTACTCTTCATCAACACCATAATTCAAATGCATCAATTCTTATTTGTTTTTCCTTATTTGTTGTCCAACTTTCTCATGCTTATGAGGAAATTAAAAATACCATGGCTTGGGTCAGGCACACCTTAGTCCTTAAAGTGACATCTTTGCTTTTGAACACTTCACAGAGGCCTTTTGCAGCACATTTGCCCAGTGCAATACATCGTTTGCTTTCCTGATTGCTGCTTCCATGGGTGTTTATTGTGGATCTGAATAAAACTAAATCCTTGAGAACTTCAGTATTTTCTCCATTTATCATGATGTTGCTTTATCTATCCAGGTGTGGGAATTTCTGTTTTCTTTGTGTTGAGGTATAATCCATAATGAGGGCTGCAGTCTTTGATCTTCGTCAGTAAGTGCTTCAAGTTTTCTTCACTTTCAGCAAGCATGGTTGTATCATCTGCATATCACAGATTGTAATTAGTCTTCCACCAATCCTGAAGCCACGTTCTTCTTCATGTAATCCAGTTTCTCAGCATACAGATTGAATAATTATGGTGTAAGGATACAGCTCTGACAAACACCTTTCCTGATTTGGAACCAACCAGTGTCCCATTGCACTGTTGGAACCACTGCTTCTTGGTTTATGTACAGGTTCCCAATGAGCACCATTAAGTATTCCGGAATTCCCGTTCTTTGCAATGTTTATCCATAATTTGTTATGATTCACACAGTCGAATGTCTTTGCACAGTCAATAAAACACAGGTGAACATCTTTCTGGTATTCTCTGTCTTCAGCCAGGATCCATCTGACATCAGTGATGATATTCCTTGTTCCACTTCCTGTTCTGAATCTGGCTTTAATTTCTGGCAGTTTCCTGTCGATGTACTGCTACAACCGCTTTTGAATTATCTTTAGCAAAATTTTACTTTTATGTGATATTAATGATATTGTTGGATAATGTCCTCATTATCTTGGGTTACCTTTCTTTGGAATTGTCACAATTACAGATCTCTTGCAGCTGATTGGCAAGGTAGCTGTCTTTCAAATTTCTCGGCATAGACAAGTGAGCACCTCCTGGGCTGCATCTGTTTGCTGAAACATCCCAATTGGTATTCCATCAATTCCTACAGCCTTGTTTTTTGCCAATGCCTTCAGTGCAGCTTGGACCCCTTCCTTCAGCACCATCAGTTCTTGATCATATGCTACCTCCTGAAATAGTTGAACATCGACCAATTCTTTTTGATACAGTGACTCTGTGTATTCCTTCCATCTGCTTTTGATGCTTCCTGGGTCATCCAATACTTTGCCCATAGAATCTTTCAAAATTGCAACTCGAGGCTTGAATTTTTTCATCAGTTCCTTCAGCTTGAGAAATCTGAACGTGTTCTATTCTTTTGTTTTTCTAACTCCAGGTCTTTGCACATTTCATTATAATACTTTACTTTGTCTTCTCGAACCGCCCATTGGTATATTCTGCTCAGCTATTTTACTCTATCATTTCTTCCATTTATTCTGCATTCAAGAGCAAGTTTCAGAGTCTTTTCTGACATCCATTTTGGTCTTTCCTTTTTTTTCCTGTCTTTTTAATGACCTTTGGCTTTATTCATGTGTGATGTCCTTGATGTCATCCCACAACTCATCTGGTCTTTGGTCATTAGTGTTCAATGTATCCTGATTGCATGTTTGATTAATTTCAAACTGCAGGAATTGATAAAAATCTTCGATTTCCTCTTCTTTGGCATTCATGGTTGGTGGGTAAATTTGAATAATAGTCATATTAATTGGTCTTCCTTGTAGGTGTATGGATATACTCATATCATTGAAAGTGTTGCACTTCAGGATAGATGTTGAAATGTTCTTTTTGATGATGACTGTGACCCCATTCCTCTTTAATTTGTCATTCCTGGCATAGTAGGCCATATGATTATCTGATTCAGAACGGCCAATACCAGTCCATTGCAGCTCACTGATGCCTAGGATATCAACCTTTATGCATCCCGTTTCAATTTTGATGACTTCCAATTTTTCTGGATTCCTATTTCATACATTCCATGTTCCAATTATTAATGGATGTTTGCAGCTGTTGCTTCTCATTTTGAGTAGTGCCACATCAGCAAATGAAGGTACCAAAAGCTCTACTTCTTTCATGTCATTAAGTTTGACTCTACTTTGAGGAGGCAGCTCTTCCCCAGTTATATTTTTAGTATCTTTGAACCTAAGGGAGCCATTTTCTGGTACTATATCAGGCAGTGTTCCACTGCCATTCAAAAAGTTTTCACTGGCCATTTTTTTTCAGAAGTATACCAACCACTAGTTCCTTCTTCCTAGTCTGTCTTAGTCTAGAAGTCCCACTGAAACCTGTCCACCATGGGTGACCCTGCTTGTGTTTGAAATACTGATGACACAGCTTCCAGCATCACAGCAGCAAGCAAACCACCATAGTACAACAAACTGACAGATGTGTGGAGTGTAATTGATGGTATATAGTAATTTAATTGGCAGTATTTTTATTTTTAAAAGTATGCAAAATACCAAAATAAAGGTACATCTTACAATAAATAACATGTTATATTTTATAGAGTGTTTTGAGGCTTTTCAACAGTTTTATAGGAAAACAATTCTTTGCCTATTATTCTGAAGAAGTTATCTACTCTTAGAGTTATTTTTTCCTGAATAAAAAATTACAGGAATATATTGGCATTCTATTCATAAATGGGTCACAAAGGCAAATTAAATCCAAAAATGTGTCAGGGAACATATATTTATTAAGCTATCTACTATTTTTCATGCACTATATTGTTTGGAAATGCTTATGATATTTTAATACCCAATTACTCCTATTGTACCAGCGTTTTTTTATACCAAAGACAAGGATAATCTATCTTTGAAAGGAGAGAGATCTTATATGACATTTTGAGACTGTGTTTGTCCCTGACAAATTCAGTAACTTAAGGCATATTAACATATTATAGAGCTGTGGTTAAAATAGAACTGTCCCTCTGACACTATTTAACTCTGACACTATTTGACACTATTTAGGAGGAGTCAAATTACAAGTGACTGCTACCCTTGGGATAGCATTTACTTCAACTCTTGTTTTTTTTATCTATTCCATGAGCTTAAAATGATATTCAAAGAAAAGTGTGTGATATTTGATAAGGTGGAAGGCAGCGTATTTATGGGGAAGAAATTTTGTGATTTTTTTATCAACATCAACAAACATAAATTGAGCCCAATTTGGATAAATATAGTTCTGTGCTCTTCAGACTGAAAAGTGTAACAGTTGGTTCTGTGTTACACTCAAGAGAAATGCAGGCTAGCAGCTGAGGAGATAGCATATGGGAGGTGATAAAAATTACTAATTTGGAAGCGTTTACAGATTTTCTTTTCCTACTCCCTGCCAAAGACTCCCGTATTTTATAGCTCATATCTCTCTACTAGCACAACTTCTTAACATATGAGGAGAGTATATATCCCCCAGGCTGGTTCCTACATGTATCTTAATCTTTTCATTGTAAAATAAAACACAGATTAAGAAAGCTGCCTGTTATGGATTGAATTTGTCCCCCCAAAATGTGTGAATTTGGCTAGTCCATGATTCCCAGTATTGTGTGATTGTCCACATTTTGTCATCTAATGTGATTTTCCTATGTATTATATATCCTACCTCTATAATGTTAATGAGATAGGATTAGTGGCAGTTGTGTTAATGAGGCAGGACTCAATATACAAGATTAGGTTGTGTTTTAAGTCAATCTCTTTTGGAATAGCAAAGAGAGAAGCGAGCAGGGAGACATGGGGACCTCTTACCACCAAGAAACAAGAGCCAGGAAAGTAGTGTGTCCTTTAGACCTGGGGTCCCTGCACTGAGAAGCCACTCCACCAGGCAAGACTGATGACAAGGACATTCTCCCAGAGGCAACAGAGAGAAGAAAGCCTTCCCCTGGAGCTGGCACCCAGAATTCAGATTTCTAGCCTCCTAGACTATGAGAGAATAAATTTCTCTTTGTTAAAGCCATCCACTTGAGGTATTTCTGTTATAGCAGCACTATATAACTAAGACACCACTCAAATAAAATATTATAAGGCAAATACTCTTGAAACCACCACCCAAATAAGAAACCAAACTTGCCAGTCCCTCTAGAAGTCCCTCTGTGTGCCCCGTCTCAATCATAATCCCATCCTTCCCTGGAAAACAACCACTGAACTGACCCCTCTACTAGTCACCTCCTTGCATTTCTGTATGGTTTTATCATCCACATGTGTAACTCTACAGACTGTAGTTTAGTTCTACCCATTTTTATATGTTGTTATATCTCTTACTTTACAGATTCTTTTGCAATCTTCTTATTTACTTATTTTTACGATTTATCTGTTGCAGAATCCAGAGTTACCCACTGTCTAGACTTTGCCTATTTTCCTACTTACGGTACAGTTCAGCATATTCTTCTAAACTCTGTTTTTACTGCAAATTGTAAACTGAGGCCAGAGGCTTGTTTGAAAGACTATACTAATGGTGCATTCTCTCACAGGAAGCACATAATATCTGGTTGTCTCTCTTTTTATGATGCTGGCAGCTATTGATGGTCGACGCCTAGATCAGGGGTGAGCAGCTCCAGGCAAGGGCCAAACGCTGCCAACCACCTGTTTGATATGGCCTGTGAACACAGCCAGGCATATTTGTTTAAGGATTTCCTATTTTTTTTTTTTATGGCTGCTTTCATGCTACAATGGCAGGATATGTGACTGCACCTCACAAAGTCTAAAATATTTATTCTCTTGGCCTCTAAAGTAACGTGTGCCAGTATCTGATCAAGATCATCAATCTTTATGTCAAAGTCTCTGTAGTCATTTTGGTTGTCAGAAGCTCATCCGCTCATAGATTCCTTAGGAAGAGCTTATGGAAACAATATTACCTGAGTTTTTTGCATGTTGATAACAGTTCTTTGTGCACTTTATGCTTAAAAGTCAATTTTTACTGATATAAAATCCTTGGATCCATTTTCTTACTTTGCACATCTTAAATATGTTGCTTTATTTTCTTCTGGGATGAAAATGTTGCTGTTGGCAAGTCTCATGATAGTATAATTTTCTTGCCTTTCCAAGTCATTGCTCTTTATATCTAGGTGCACAAAGGATTTTTGCTTTGTCTTTTAAAGTCCAATAATTTTACCAAAATATACCTTGATATTGTTTGTTCTGAGTTGATATTCTCAGATATGTGATGTACTTTTAAAATATAATTTCAAATGTTTTTATTTCAGAAAAGCATTTTTGAATGATACATTTCAGTATTTTATTCCTTTGCTATGGTTTTCATCCTCAGGAATTCCTACTGTCAGTATATTAGATATTCTTTGCCTAACTCCAATATTTGTCACTTCCTCTTTAATCCCACTATATGCCAAATACCAGCCACACATTTATCCAAGCAATAATTCTGAGATGAACTATTACCTCAGAGTTCAAACACAGGTACTTTGAATTTTGAGCCAATAATCTATCCATTGCACTTTGTAATATCCTTCTTACAAAAGATTAATAACAATAATGAACATTTGTCAAAAACTATGAGCTACACACTGCATGATGTGCTTTACGTGCTATATTTTATTTAATCCTCACAACAAGCTTGTGAGATTTAGATTTTATCCACAGATAAGGAAATAGAGACTTAGAAAGGCTGAATACTTTCCCAAGTTTCCTCAAGTGTTGAGGGACACCAGAATGGATTAGAATTTAAGTGTGAGTTATCTTCAGACCCAGATTCTTAACCAGCACTCTATCTTGTTATATAAATATGAATGTGACCTTTGTCTTCCTCTGTTAGCTATGAATCTCCAGGTTTAGTCTGACTCTGTAAATGTCCCTGTGTTCATGTACATTTTCCTAAAATTCCACTTGGATGAAGAGGACTACTCCCCAGAATAATGGGATTGTTCTTTCGGCAGACCGCGAGGGGACATGTGTTCTTGTTAGGGTCACCCGGTGTGAGACAGGGAAATAGAACAAGAAGAAAGAAGCCTGAAGAAAATAAGCACTTGACAGCTCCAGGATGAGCCCTTGGCAAACAAACGGGGTTTGCCAAGGGAAGATCTTAAACAATACAACTTGTCTCTAAAATATTTTCTGATTTTAAGTTATAGAACATCTAGTTAAGATAAGGCTTAGAAATTGTGTCAATGTTTTGATTGTTTAGCAGTATTTTTTCCCAAAATTTGATCCTGGTACCCCCTCTTTTACTAACTTGCAAATCTATAATTTCCTAATCCTTGGGAATCTACAGTTTGAAAATGTTTTCATTTCTTGTTTTGCCATCTAAGATTTCCAAAGACCATCCTGCAATTAATCTCATTAATCTCATTCCATATTTAAGGCTCTTAATTAAGAACCAGTGCTTTTTTTTTTTTTTAAGGCTTAAATTTGATTTCAAAAACGGCATCACTTAAAAGCCTAGGGATTTTTAAAAGAAATTGGACATAGATGATGTAGTATAAGCCAGTTAGTATGAAAAAGCTAACGTTTTTGGGAAAGTGGAAAAAGAGAAAAAGGCAACCTTATCTTGGTAAGAGTGATTTCTTTTTCTGTTATAGAAAGCTGGCGCAGACGTTTCACACAAGAATGAGAAGAGCTACAGGGGCTTAGCTCAAAAGGCAGACGGAACAGTACCCCCTGCTAAATGTGATTGTATCTGGCCTCATAAGCAAGGAGACGCTGAGACTGGATGCCACTGACGTGATTAATTTTCAAATAGGACAAATACAAACAGGGCAGACTGATGCTCTGATTTTCCTAATTAACTCAGATGATTCATAGTGGGTTAATAGCTAAGATTTCCACTCTCCCATCATACAGCTGGACAAGGGCTTCTTAGTGAGAAATGATCTGACAATTAAGAGGCACAGGCAAACCCCTAAGAAACCTGAATTTCAAAGCACTATGCTTTTAACGCTAGGATTATACTGTTAAATGAATGCTAGCCCTGTTCTAGCTCCACACATAGGAAGTACACAATTGAAATATTTATGTTCCTGCTTTCCAAAGGCAAAAATGGAAATGTTAATTCTGTTTTGTTAACAACTTCCACTTAATTATTCACTTAACTGACAATTATCGATGACCTGAACGTTACTGGGATCTGAGAAATATAAATATACTATTAGCTTTCATTTGTCCATATCCTGTCTAACAGACATGAAGGATTAAACTGTGTTTGAAAAAAAAAAAAAGAAAGGCAGCATCTGGATATCAGGTATCATCTGTACATTTTTTTTTTTTTTTTCATTCCTTTATCAGATCAGTAGAAGTTCTTTCTGCTAACCGCTCAAATACTGGATTTTGTTCAGAAGAACATGTGCCTGAAACCAGCATATCTGTCTTCTGGGGAGCTAGGAATGCAAAGATCCCTTTTCGTACCTTCAGAACTAACACTTTTGTTGAGAAGAAAAAGGGCCAGGCTTTGACATTTTCCAGCTTGTTATCTATTTAATTTTCCATCTGCCTCTTTGCTACTGCCTTCCAAAGGAACATCTGCTGCATATCTGAGAGAAGGGAAGGAAGATTGGATCTATGCCACCTGGGTCTGCAGTCCCCAACCTGGGCATCCAGAATAAGGGAAGGGAAGAAGATAAGCAAATGATACAAAAAATGAAATGAGGGCAGTCTGTTGAGAACAATGCTGTGTTTCCCTTTGTTGCAAAGCCCACCCTGACCTGGTAAGCTGGACGGCAGTGTTCCAACCACAAGTCTAGTATTTCCTAATTTAGACTTAATAGAGGCAGAGAGTATTTTTGAGTTGCAATGTATGCTAGAGTTTCTCTGCCTGATTTGTAAGTGAGAAAGCTGAGACCAAAGTAAACAGTTAAATAACTAAGTCTTGAAATGGACACGAAAAGAGAGAGTGGAGGGAGAAAGCAGACTGTCTTATTAGGCGGAGAGTAATTGGGAGTGTGTAGCAAGGTGTATATGGGTTTTTGTGTGAGAGACTTACTTGATTCGTAAGCTTTCACTTAAAGCACAATAAAAATTATATAAAAAAAATAACTAAATCTAGTTTGTTTGGGTTTACTGCCACATTCTAAGATTCCCTAGTGCACCTTGACTATGGCATTATCTCGTCACCATCATTCCTCTCAGTTTTGTACAACCATAAAAAAAAATTTGGGGGACAGAGCCAAATAAATCCTTTCCTTGGATGAACTTGTATCCACTACTCTTGCCTAAGACTCTAGAAAATTGGATATAGCTGGCTAGTCCCACGACCTGAAACAGTAGGTTGGCACCATTTCATTTCGTGGTAATCTGATTTTCTTTCTTAGTTCTTCCTGAGATGTTAGAGGACAAGGGCAGTAAGTAGTACCATCCATAGCCCACTAGCCTACCTAGATTAAGCTTCACAAGTACATCTGTGATGTGTGCATTGCCCTCTGTGTACATGGGTCTGTCTGAATGAATGTGCTTTTGTGGCTGAGGTGTGCTAGAGGTTAAACGCAAATGAGTTTCAGGTAAAGTAACTGTGGGAGGGGCATACACAGAGTTAGTAAACTGTTTATATATTCCAGGCCTAACCTTTTCTGTAATTCGAGACAACTACACATAATTTCCTTTGGCTTCAGAATAATACAGACATCAGGCATAATAAATACATCAAGAGGGAACTAAGCCAATTGCTGAAACGTGACTGCATTTAGGTGGTAAGGGAGAAACTACATGGTGGCATGGTCATCCATTCAAATGAAACACAACAAACCCTGAGTTAGTCACTTTCCAATTTTTTTGTCTCAGATAATTTTTTTTCCTTTCATACATATGTCTATTCAATAATTCTGCTGGGTTTTGTCTTTTTTTTTTTTAAATCTTGAGGTAGGATATTCCAGTCTTTTCTGCAGAACTTTCATTCAGCTTCTTCAGGTTGGTGGATACAGCAGTGCTGCCAGCTCCGGGGTTTCAACATGGTAGAGAACTCATCTCTTTGTTCTTCTTGTCTCTCCCTCTCTAGGATCAACCTGAGAATGACAGGCACATGGGGAAAATGATCCCTTAGTATTTTTCCAAGCCCTATTTCTAATTGCTTTATTTTTTCACCCTTAGGACTACCAAGATGCCTCTAATTTGGAACAATTTGTAACTCGATTTTTATTGAAGGAGACCTTAAATCAGCTGCAGTCTCTACAAAATTCCCTTGAATGTGCTATGGAAACTACTGAGGAGCAAACCCGTCAAGAAAGGCAAGTTACATATTTTCATATGATGTCTCTTTAGTGACTCTGTGTGTATGAACAGCCAGTTGATATACTTGGTACTTAAACTAGTGAAAACTAAAAATGAGAATTAATAGATTTCAAAAGAGTGGTACTGACCTACACTGGTACTTGAAATTATATTTGCCTCTGGAAAGACCATTCCGCTTTTTCTGTTATTGTCCATCATTCATTCAACACATTTTAATTGAGAATTCAGTAGATAGAAAAGACTTTAAAAGACACAGGGGATGGTATAAATATATTTTACATAATCTCTATTCTTAAAGAGGCTAAAACCCATTACACAAATAAGACATGAACACTAAAACTATAAAGCAAGGCGAAAAGTGATAAATACCATAGAAAAAGGGAAATAAATTTCCAAGAGATTTTTTCAGAAGAGTAAAAGATTACATATGGATAGAGAGATGAAAGTTGCTTTTATGGAGTTTCCCTATAACATTTGAGCTCATCTTGCAAACGGGTATACTTCGAAAATGTGTAAATGATGGGAAAGAGCCTTGCAGGCTAAGTGAATCTGAATATATTGGGGAGACTTGAGAATTAAGTAAGCCTAATTATTTAAGATAATAAAGAAAAACGAATGATGGGGAAAGATTTCAAAATTCAATTAGTACCCTTGAGAAGACAAGTAATAATATTATAATAGCTATTTTTTTATATATAACTAAAGGTACTATTGCCAGAGGGAAACCTAAATTAGAAATGTGTAAAGGAAACATCAAAATAATTCCAACCAACAGTTGACACTTTCTTGAGTTATCATTGTTTATACTTTGCAAACTAGAGAAGGGCTTGGCAAAACTCTTGCTTGTGCTACCAGGTTTTGTTGGCTGATTCATATATATCTATTAACCTAGAGATACGACTTATTATCTCTTCCATATAAAATTAAGGAGAACCACACAGTAAGTTTTCTGAACAGGCTAATAATAGACTACTCTGTAGGCCAATTTTTCTAAACAAACATACGGATACATTAGTCTAATGCCATCTCAAGAAAATTAGTATAAGGACATCTCAGCCGTGTGTTTACAATGTCAAAATGAGTGAGCGCCATCAAACTCTAACAAAAAAGCCAGTAATTCCAGGGCTAATGAGCTCGTGCAGCCAATGCACACAGGGGTGCATTCTTCAATAGATTTACGCATCATTCTTCACATTATAGACTTCCTATTTCCCCTGCATTGTGTGATTCCATATCAAACGGCAAAGCGTAACAATTATCTTTAGAAAAGCAACAGCCCAGCTCCTCAAATTTGAGCAGAGAAAAGTAGAATGTCTTGAAACACAATGAAATTGATTTCACGTTCTTAATGAGAAAATAAGGCCTGTTGTTTCTTTTCATTAGGTTTTCTGGAACTAAAGTGGATTCTCCCTTTTTAGAATCCGTCATTTGCCACCTAAGAGGCTGTGGGAGGGCTCTGTTCAGCTTCTTCACGCGTGCTTTTGTTTCTTTCTCTAGTGGCCTCCTGCAAACTTGTGTTCCTCATTCACCACCACATAGTGAATTTTTAATGAAAAACTGTTCTTTGGTTAGGTCACCAGCTGGCCCTGAACTCTTGTGATTGCTGCCAACAACTGCCACAGCTGTGTTTTTTGGGAAGGAGCATGATAATACAGAGTGTAAGGAAAGTGGGAGGCACCAGAGGATTGCTGAATCTTCTATTCCCAGGCTTCTGGCTCAAAAATAGTTTGGAAAAATGGGAAATATTACATGTCTCAGGTCAGTTTGGGGAATGCTATTGTGTAGCACCCAGGGAGGCCCCAATATTGCCCCAAATCACTGATACAACTCCCTGAAAGCTTTCTGAAGAAAATACACAGACAAGGACATAGAACATAAGGTAGCACTATGGGTTTATACCCTTAATGTCCAGTGTGGAGTCTCTAGCAAGCAGACTGACACACGTGACATAGGCCCAAACCTAAAGAGGCTGCGTCTCCTCTCCCAAGGCTTGTCTTACCATCAGGTGGACTCCAGAACCCAAGTCAGGAGAGCTCCAGGCCCCTCACCAGTGGAGAAAAGTCAGGGAGAAAAAAAAATGGCTGAACTTGCTTTCACCAGGCTTACCCTTGAATCAGGCCCTGAGTCAGCCATTCCTTTGCTCAACTGGAGAAAGAAAGAAGAACTTAGAGTGTATTACAGATTCCTAGAGCTGCTGTAACAAATTACCTCAAACCTCGTGACTTAAAACAACAGAAATTTATTTTCTCACAGTTCTGGAAGCTGGGCATCCTAATTCAGGGTGTTGGGTGGAGGCAGGGGGAGGCATGTTCTCTCTGCAGGCTTTAGTGAAGGATCCCTCCTTGCCTGTTCTAGCTTCTGGTGGTCCTAGGCGTTCCTTGGCTTGTGGCTCATAGCAGCATTATTCAAAAACTAAAAACTACCCGAATTCCTGTCAATGAGAAAATGGATAAATATGTCATGACATATTCAAGCACTGGAGTACTATTCAGCAGTGACAATAAGCCTTCTACAGTTGCACACAACTAGATGAATGAATGTCATACCCCAAAAACATATTGAGTAAAAGAAGCCAGACACGTAATAAAATGTATTGTTTGTATCCATTTACTATAAAGCACAAAAATAGGCAAAACTAATCTATGCTGTTCTAAGCAGGATAAAGATGATCCTCAGTGAATAATGACTAGAAGGGAGCACGAGGGGAGTGCCTAGAGTGACCCCTCATGGTGTTCTTTTTCTTGACCTGGGTGCTGGCTGCCTTGGTGTGTGTTGTTTATAAACATTCATTGAGCAGTGCAATTCTGATATGTGTATATGTATGTTCATATACAGTGATTACTATAAGTCTGTACAAATTGTTAAAGATATCATTTGCTTAAAAACATCCCACTGAAGTAAACCACAGAGGTTGTATCCCCATTTTACAGATGAAACGGAAAAGTTAAATTTCAGTACTTGCCCTGGGTCACTCAGCCACTCAGTAAAAGACATTCTGTAAAAGCAAATCTTCTAACCATAACTACAGTCTCTTTCTCATGACATTAAACAAGAGATCAGTGAGGAAGCCTCATGGAGGACAAGACTTGAACTGAACCTTTAGAGCGGATTCGGATAGCAGAAGGATATTCTCTGGAAGGAGAGAATATCCTTTCAGATATATATCCTGACTCACCCTACATACTCATGCCTTCTTATCTGGCTAACTCCCTTTAGTTAATTTGGTCACCGTTTGGACATTACTTTCTCTGGGAAGCTTTCCCTGCTCCCAAAACAGGATTAGATACCTCTGACTCCATCACCACATATTCCTATAGTAAACCAGTTGCCATCAAGTCAGCTCCAACTTGTGGCAACCTCATGTGTGTCAGAGTAAAACTGTGCTCCATAAAGTTGTCAATGGCTGATTTTTCAGAAATAGATCCCGAGGACTTTCTTCCAAGGCACCTCTGGGGACTTCCATCCTTTTGGTTGTCAGCTGAGCACATTAACTATTTGAACTCCATAGGAACTCCAACTCCTATACTAAAAAAAAAAAAAAAACTACCCTCTACTTAATATCTATTTACAATTTCAGCCCTTTTTTATAACCTCATTAGACTTTGAATTCTTGATGACAGGAACTTTGCTTTATTCGCTTCTACATGGCACAACTACATATTAAAAATATAAGATTGAATGAATGAAAGGGAATTCCAGGAATCCCTATCAGGGAGCTGGGGGTGAGGACTTGGGATAGTGAGGAGAACAGCCTAACTGACATCTGGAATTGTGAAAGGTCTTAAAACCTGCACAGATGGCTTTAGACTTAAACCTATCAAAGTTTTTCATTGGTGGTTGCAAATAGGGGAGCAACATAAAGCAAAGAAAGTTTAAGGAAAATTAGCCAAACAAAGGTATGCAGTACAGATTTAGGGAAGGGGAGAGTAAGCTCAGCAAGGAAAGGTCAAATCAGTGTATCCAAAAATCTCATCAGATTTTTATAAAGAAAGAGTACATGATGCCGTACATAGTCAAGAGTTACAACCCACAGATATCATTAAAATTCCCAGGCTTGTAATAATTTACTTCTCCTTTGGCATCAACATTACTTTGGAGTTTAATATTCGTGAAACCTGGGGATACAGAAGTTCCTCAGAATGTAACAAATTTTCAGAAGTCATCTATTCCATTTATCAACCCCAGGGTAGAATTGCACAGTGTCATTCATCCTGCAGTAATGAATTAGACACGCCATGTTGGGCAAAATGTCTGTGTTTATTCATGTGAAAATGGCCATTTCAGAGAGAAGGGATGCATACAACTGGAGTGCCACACAGGTGAGATTTTCAGATGGCATCCTACAACACTCTGTATCTGCCCCGGCAAACTGGCTGAATGGAAGCCACTTTAATTCCATGTCTAATGAAAGTACCTAATAGCCAATGACAAGAATAATCATTTCTTTATACTAAAGACTCCTTCTCTAGGACCCATGTCCTCTTACATAAACCTCTTTTCCTCACAAACCAGATTTCAGGGAATGTAGTTTAATTATACATGGATTTCATTTTTATAATGGAGTCTTCAAATTTGCTGTTATTTTGCAATGTTCTTCTATATCCAGGGATATGACTGATTCCTCCTGGGCTTAAAACTTACTTTCTTGTTTTCATAATTGTTCATTATAGCAGTAAGGAAAAGCTTTAATTTTGCCTACAAGTGATTATAAAAGTTCAGACAGTTTATAATTCCTTAGCTTAAACATAGAGAAGGATAGCTTTAATGACCTAGACCTGTGACCACCAAAGCTTCTTGAAAGTTAATTTTTTTTAAAATGTGTATTTTGTCGATATCGGTGAAAATATACACAGCAAAAATCACCAAGGCAGCTGTTTTACATGTACAATTCAGTTACATTGATTACATTCTTCGAGTTGTGCAACCATTCTCACCCTCCTTTTCTGAGTTTTCCCTCCTTAATAGACTCACTGCCCGCTAAGGTTCCTATCTAATCTTTCGAGTTGCTGTTGTCACTTTGATCCCACATAGATAGTTCTTAAAAAAGCATAATGCTCAAGGTAGACAT
The DNA here is from genome assembly GCF_024166365.1 of Elephas maximus indicus. NCBI lineage: Eukaryota > Metazoa > Chordata > Mammalia > Proboscidea > Elephantidae > Elephas > Elephas maximus. Next base: position 51,031,763 of record NC_064833.1, on the reverse strand, counting down.
TTTTTACTAGTCAAGCTACACTATTATTTGGGTTTAAGAAGACTCGAGGGGATATTTTTGGTTTAAGGTTTAAAGATTCTCTTAGGGCAGTAGTTTCAGGGGTTCATCCAGCCTCCATTGCTTCAGAAAGTCTGGAATCAGTGAGAATTGGAAATTCTGTTCTGCATTTTCCCCTTTTTGATCAGGATTCTTCTGTAGAATCTTTGATCAAAATGTTCAGTATGTAAAGTTAACTTTTTGATACTATAAGAAAATTCCTGGGGAGGTCTAATTAAAGATTGGAGATTAAACCTGTGATTTCTTCTGCTGTCTCCCTAAACCCTTCAAAACTGACAATACAAGTGCCTAAGTAAAAGAAAGCACAAACTCACAAAGATAAGAAGGATGGAGGAAGACTCAACAGGAACAAAAACTTGGAACCTGGAAAGAATGTGGATCTAGTGGCATTTAGAAGATCTAAGAAAGATTTGATTTAGACGATCTAAGAAAACTAAAACTTAAGCAGGCAATGTAGGAAGCCAAGGCACAATCTATTTGGTATCATACAGATCTCAAAAAGGGTCAGGAAATTGCCTGTACAATGTGTAACTGATAGTGGGAATGAAGGTAATTGAAAGATGTTTAGAAAGTGTTAAGTCCCCAGAGCCCCTGGCCCGCCCAATGCAGCATTGTGACTGCCCCTCCTCTATACTTGGGGAGGTCTACAGTATACTCTCTGGAGAAAATGAACAGAGGTACTATGGCTGGGGTATACCTGGCATAACTGGGGTGAGGGTGCCATACTGAAAAAGGAGAAGTTAAATGAAGGTCACTATATGTGACAGTGAGATTTGATACACCCTTTGCAACAGTCTAAGGAGCCCTGGTGATAGAGCAGTTAAGCACTCACCTGCTAACTGGAAGGTCAGCAGTTTGAACCCACCAGCCGTTTCATGGGAGAAAGATATGGTAGTCTGCCTTCGTAAAGATCACAGCCTTGGAAACCCTATGGGCCAGCCCTAATCTGTCCTATGGGGTTTCTAGGAGTCGGAATCAACTCAATGGCAATGGGTTTTGGTTTTGCAGCACTCTGCTCCCAGAGCACTGGCAGCCAGCCTTATACCATAGTGTTGGGCGATGCTTCTCTGAGGGATATTATAAGGCCAAGAGAAAAGACTTAAAGATACCAATAGTTGAGGTCCCCCAGTGATCAGGCCCAGCTATTCCACTCTACAATGGAGGCTGTGAGTTGACAATCCCCACCATACACACAGAGGTTTGATTCAGCTTTGTACTTCCTCCCTCTGAAATACAAGGGCCAAACAAAGACCACCAGGTATTTGAGAAAAGCCTCTAACGTGAGAGGCAGAGAACAAATCACACAGAACAAAAGAAATAAATGACCCAGGGAGTAGAAGAAAGTTTCCAAAAGAAAATCATCAGTAACTTCAGAAAGCTAAGAAAAGGTATTGCATTTATGAATAAAGCACAGGGTGCTATTTAAAAATTCAAAGCACACAAAAAGCTCTTAGAGATTACAAGCATGACTGCAGAAATAAAAACTTCTGATAAAAATTTGGAGATAAAAGCATGATGAAATTGTCACAAACAGATAAAGATGAAAAATAGGGAAGAAAAAATAAGAAAACTAGAGGATCAGTTCCAGGGATTCAATAATTGAAAAAACAGCTCTGAAAAGAGAAAAAAGGGGATAATTATAAAAGCAATAATTCAAGAAAATTGAAGGACATGGATTTCCAGATTTATAGAACAGACCAAGAGCCCATTGCAATGAATAATGAAAGCCCAACACCAAGGCATGCCAGCATAAAATTAAAAAATACTGGTGACGAAGAGAAGTAACTAAAATCTTCCAGCAAGAAGATACAAAGGATCAAGAAAAAACACTGGATTTTTTCAATAGCGACACTGAAAGCTAGAAGTCAATGGTGGAATTCCTTCAAAATTCTGAAAGAAAATGATTTGCAACCTAGAATTCTTTACAAAACCATCAGTTGAGATAGGAGGATAAAATAAAGATGTGTTGATACGGCTTCGATATCTCACGAATTTTAAACTTCTCATGGTGCACCATTTCTTATGAAGCAATTAGTCCCTGGGTGGCACAAATGGCTAAGCACTCAGCTGCTAATCAAAAGGTTGGAGGTTCAATATCACCCAGAGGCACCTTGTGAGAAAGTCCTGGTGACATATTTCCAAAAGATCACAGCCACTGAAAACCCTATGGAACACAGTTCTCCTCTGCTATACATGGCGACCCCATGAGTCAAAGTCAACTCAATGGCAACTGATTTGGTTTTCCACCAAGACAAAGGAGTAAGCTAAGAGAAAAATGGAATCCAGTTAAAAAGAAGAGATCCAACACAGGCGGGAATGCTGATAATAAAGGAAGTTTTTTGATAAGTAAATTAATACTAGATTCAGCTGCGTATAAGAAAAAACAAGTAACAATGGATTAAACACATAAGGGTTTATTATCTCCTACTAAAGAAGTCTGGTGGTGGCCAGTCTAAAGCAAGTATGACTGCTCTACAAATTTATCATGGACCTTTTGTCTTCTTCACATCTTAAGTGCATGTGTCTATTCTCAAGGTAACTTCATAGTCCAAGATGGTTATTGGAATTCCAGCTATCAGGTTCGCTTTCCAACCAAGAAAAAATAAATAAATAGAGACAAAGGACTTGGCTCCAGCTGAATCAGGTCATTTTGAACAGCCTTCCTGGGCCTTCTTTATAGCACACACTTTTATCATTGGCCTGAGCTTTCCATATTGGGAAGTTAATAGACAAGGCATAGAACTGAAAAGTAAAGAAATAGCAATTTCAGCATGTTATAACAAATATGAACGTAAATACCAAAATAAATACCTGTTAAAAAGTGTTTTCTCTACTCAAATTCTTAGAAAGTCCAGACTTACTGGACCGGTTGAGACTGGAGTATGCACTGAGATACCCTTTAAACCTTGAACCAAAACTATACCCTGCGGCCACTTTTTAGCTAGATAACAGATTGGCTCATAAAATAAAGAATATCACCCATGAGTATTCTGCTCCATTTAAAAAACCATCTTGATGAGACCAAACAATCAATTACTGTAAAGCAAAGATGGAAGGGTAAGGAGGCAGGGAAACTAGATTATTGGAAATGCAACAGCCAGAACAAAAATAATGAGAGCATTGACACATTGTGAAAAATGTAACCAACGGCAGGAGATCAGTGGGATGCAGACCCCAAGTTCTCATAAAAAGACCAGACTTAATGGTCTGACTGAGACTAGAGGAATCCCGGCGGTCATGGTCCCCAAACCTTCTGTTGGCCCAGGACAGGAACCATTCCCAAAGACAACTCATCAGACATGGAAGGGACTGGACAATGGGTAGGAGAGAGATGCTGATGAAGAGTGAGCTACTTGTATCAGATGGACACTTGAGACTGTGTTGGCATCTCCTGTCTGGAGGGGAGATAGGAGGGTAGAGAGGGTTAGAAACTGGCAAAATTGTCACGAAAGGAGAGACTGGAAGGAGGGAGCGGGCTGACTCGTTAGGGGGAGAGTAAGTGGGAGTATGGAGTAAGGTGTATATAAGCTTATATGTGACAGACTGACTAGATTTGTAAACGTTCACTTAAGGCTCAGTAAAAAATATTTAAAAAAATGTAACCAATGTCACTGAACAATTTGTGTAGAAATTGTTAAATGGGAATCTAATATACTGTGTGAACTTTCACCAAAAACACAGTAAAATATTATTAAAAAAAAAAAAGTATTCCCTATGTGGGTGATGGGAGGGAGGCATGGCATGGTATGGGGGTAGAGGGGAGGGATTCCCTGTTTGTTGAAATAAACTTTCTGTAAATATTATTTTTAGAATTTTAAAAAAATATATGAATGTATAGCTTTGATTTTTCAAATTGAATTAAAAAGAAAACTTCACAGGTGTTCTCAAACTAAACAAAACAGCGGCATACACATAAATGTTTTTTCCATTGGTAGTTTCCAACAAAAGGAGGATGTTTTCCTTATAATACAGGCTAAGGTACAGTTTTTAGTCTGACTTGTTAATTTTAAGAAAAAAGAAAGCCCACGATTCTCTTCCTCATATTCACAGAGTTCCCAATTCACTAAGGGCTTTGGGGCATATTTGCAAGCAGCTGTAACTCCCATAGTTTTCTTTCCACTGCACTAGAAAATATTTGTGACTGAAGCTTGAAGAGCTGTTCCTTAAGGCAATAGACTGAAGCCCTGACATTGAGGTTAAATGCTATCTCTTTTGTTCAAGGCAAGGGCCAACCAAGCCGGAAGTCCTGTCTATTCAATGGCCTGGAAAACGATCGAGCCGCCGAGTCCAGAGACACAACAGCTTCTCCCCCAACAGCCCTCAGTTTAATATCAGTGGTCCAGGTAATTTGTATTTTCATTCTGATTTATTTAAAAACAAAAAAAAAGCATAGCACCTAAAGCAGCAGTAGTAACAGAATGAAACTGAAGCTGTAAAGAACACAAGGTCTTAAGTGCTGGGGTGATAATCCTGTCCGTCAGTTCTGCCAGAACCCTTGCAGTTGTGCAGGGTGAAGAGGAAGAAAGTGTCTCTATTAGCAAATACGTGAAAGATAGGCCGTGTGGAAATCCCGTTCTTAGGAAAGCAAAAGCTTTACCTTATTATGCTCTAGATCCCTAGTTCTATTTAGGAAAAGAATCCCTGTTTCCTTTCACGATTGGATTAAAGTCATAGCTGAGGTTTTTAAAGTATGTCATGAAACATAGAGGAGCCCGTTCGGCGCAGTGGGTAAGCACTGGACTGCTAACCTAGAGGTTGGTGGTTCAAACCCACCAGCCACCAGAGAGAAAGATGTGGCAATCTGCTTCCGTAAAGATTACAGCTTGGAGAGCCTATGGGGCAGTTCTGTTCTGTCCTATAGGGGTCGCTATGTGTTGGAATCAACTCTGTAACCACAGGTTTGGTTTTCTGGTTAATGTAACATAAGATATGTTGAACTTAACCTTTACTAATAATTCTTAGGTTATTAAATTTTTAACCATTATCACTTATAATAATTATTTTAAAATAAATTTGAAATATGCAAACTCATATTGCTAAATATCAGTCTCTTTATAAAGTATACATATATATGTGCATGCATATATATAGCTATATCACTTGAGCATGTCATTTTAGCACAAATGAATCTTTAAATATGCAACATTTAAGAATATCAAAATACTAACTATAGCCTGTATTTACATAGACTGTACTTGCAAGATTTCAAAGTACTTTCTTGAACACTGTCTTATTTTATCACAACAGCTGATAAAATGGTGGCATAGTGCTTAAGAGCTACTAACCAAAAGATCAGCAGTTCCAATCCACCGGCTGTTCTTTAAAAACCCTATGGGGCAGTTCTGCTCTGTCCTGTAGGGTCACTATGAGTCAGAATTGACTTAACAGCAACAAGTTTTTTTTTTTTTTTCATGTCCCACTGAAGACCAGAACAGTGATTTGTCCACACTATTTGTCCACTTTTATTGTGAAACACATAACCTCAGATCTTAGAGGCTTAAAACTACAAACATTCTCTCTATCTCTCTCGTGGGTCTATGGTTGATTGCGATTGAGTGATCTCAGCTAAACTTGGTTCAGGCTGTTGGTTGGGTTCAGATCTACTCCTGCATATCCTGCTTGTGGGATCACTGACCACAGAAGCATTTACTCCTCCTAGCGGGGTAGTGGGTGTCAGAAGCACAACCCAAATCACACAAGCACGTTTAAATCCACTGCATGCATCTCCTCTGCTCACTTTCTAATGGCCAGATGAGTCACATGGTCAAACCCAGTAACAATGGGGAGAGGAAATGTACTCCACCCTCTGTAGTAGGGGGTACTGCAAAGTCACAGGGGAAGAAGCGTCTACATATGATTCTATAACAGGAAGAAAGTGAAGAATTGGGAACAATAATACAGTCTACCACATGTGACTAGAAAATGACAATGCTAGGCTCCTGAAGCAAAATCTAGAGTGTTCTTTCTACTCTAATCAGTTAGAAACAATATTCAATCCCAAATATCCTTCCAAGGGCCTTTGATGTGACCAAAACAAACAAAAAACCCACTGCCATCAAGTTGAGTATGACTCATAGCAACCCTGTAGGACAGAGTAGAACTGCCCCAGAGGGTTTCCAAGGAGTGCCTGGTGGATTCCAACTACTGACCTTTTTTGGTTAACAGTTGTAGCTCTTAACCACTGCACCGCCAGGGCTGCTTTGATGTGTCTTTGATGTGATCCTTTGATCCTTTGATAGCCACCTTAAATCCTTTAAGGAACAACCAGAATCAAAATATGTTAACTAATTTGTGAATTAAAAAATGTGCATAAATTTGTTTATACAGGTAGCCCAGACTTAGGATGGGCTTCTGTTCCAAGGACTAGTCATAAATTGGTTTTTTTAATTTTCATTATTACTGCCTTTTATTATCAGTATCTTTATACATCTGATCTTTGTTTTCTGTGGTTGGAAACATTACATATAAATATCACTAGTTACATGCCACAGCATTGTATGTAATACATATTACTGATAAACCCAAACCCACTGCCATCGAGTCAATCTCAACTCATAGTGACCCTATAGGAAAGAGTAGAATTGCCCCATAGGGTTTCCAAGGAGCACCTAGTAGATTCGAACTGCTGGCCTTTTGGTTAGCAGCCAAACTCTTAACTACTATACCATCAGGGTTTCCTATATTACTAATAATAAATGTAAAAAAAAAAAACTACGGCCCTAAGTGTGGTTTGTCGTAACTCAAATATTTTGTACATCAGGGACTACCTGTACATTTATAATATATTTTCCTAAAGCAGCCCGTTTCTCCTTTTTTGCAGTCACTTCTTTGTGGCTGTTTGCATCATAATTCATTTGGTGAGTTTTGAGAGGTGCTTGCCCCCAAAAGGCAGGTGGAGAAGTGAATTCTGATGTAAAGCACTACTCACTGTGATTTAAGTTTTGCCTTCATTGCACTGAAAGGTAAAGCAAGGCTTTGTAGTCTTGAATTCAATCACATCACCATAACAAGAAATATTAAGTCATATTATTTCAGCGAATGCCTGTTGAAAGCATTTTGGGTAAGCTGCAGTGAGGATTCACAAGGATGCCAGGATGTTTGTTCAGGGGCTCAGCCCACAACTCTTCTGTTTGCACTTTTGCCTGATAATAACACCGACAATAATAGCAGGAGAATTTATATAGCGTTTAATATGGTGGTAGGCACCGCTGTGTGTCTATATATATTTATGTTTACACTTGTATTTATATTCTCATTTAATTTATATTTGTTTTATATATAAATGTATGTTGTTGTTATTGTGTGCCATTGATCAATTCTGACTCATAATGGCCCTATAGGACAGAGTAGAACTGCCTCATAGGGTTCCCTAGGCTGTAATCTTTACAGAAGCAGATCTCTGGGTTTTTTCTCCCTTGGAGCAGCTGGGTGGGTTCCAAACTTTCAGTTAGCAGCCTAGTGATTAACCATTCCGTCACCAGGGCTCCTTTATACACATGTACCACCCTCAAGGGGTGGTAAAAATAGCTCAGCAGAATCTGTTCTTTTGAATAGCAAAGGCCAGTACAGGCAACAGCATAAAACACAGGCTTGTGAAAATGAACCTGCTGGGATGGGTGTATGGAAATCAGTACTTAGAAAGTATTCATGTGAATATGTTTTAAAAAATGTGTGAACTAGACAATGACACTGTACTCTTCCTTCAGGGTAAGAGGAGAGCTCTGAGATATCTAACATGTCTGCTCTGTCTAGAGTTAACATATCACCCTCATAATTTTCTGTCCTACAAGGTTTATTAGAAGAAGACAACCAGTGGATGACCCAGATAAATAGACTCCAGAAATTAATTGATAGGCTGGAGAAGAAGGTGGGTGCTTCCTTTTCTTTTCTCTCTGATGTTTCAACAGTTTCTGGCCCTATATTCCTCATTGCCCCAATATCCATGAATGTTGCATGGATACAGTAACAGCCAGGATCCCAGCTATCCTGCAGATGGCTGCTTGGCAGTTATGTGATTTTGTTTGTTAAAGTGCATATAGAAAGAAGCTCATGTTAGTTCTCCCCTCCCCTCTCAGTTATGTTTAAAATAAGATGTGGGATTGAAAGTTAAACACATCTACTGTGCTGCCTGACCCTTAGGTTGTCAGTGGCCTAGGTGGCAGTGTGCTTGAATGATGCTAATGACAGCTCTTAGGGACAACCTGGTTGAAGTCTTGGAAATACTCCAAACTGTTTCTGGGAAGTGGCTGTGTGATATTCTAAAATATGAGATTGCATTCTCAACTTTTAGAAATTAGCATATTAACATGATTTTTGCCATTAAAGCTCCTCGGTGAATGAGCATGTTGGGATGTGAAGAAAAGTTCTTCAAAACTCTATTTTATGTTTCTAGTCATTTTCTGTGTATTTTTATTGAGTAAATCAATCAGTAGCAAATACTCCTGTTATTATAGTGATATTCCCCCTGTACAGCTTTGATATTAGGGGCAGCCTTTGCCAATCAACAAAAAATATGTTTTTTCTACATGCCAAGGAAGGCACATTTATGTTTGAGATGGTGTCACTGACTTTGTAGAACTTAGAGTCTACCTTTAAAGATAAAGTATATTTCTTTTTTTTTTTTTTAATTTATTAACATATTTTTGAAAATGTGGTCTCATGGAACCGGGTTCATTCTTTATGCTCTGTAAATCCTTGCTGACTGACTGAGACATGCCAAAGGAGTGGAACAGGTGCTAGAATCTATAGATGTTCACTTGAGGGAGTGATCACTGTGAGCAGGGGTGCTCAGTAAGGACCTCATGTGAGCAGGGGTGGTCAGTAAGGACCTCATGTGAGCAAGGGTGCTCAGTAAGGACCTCATGTGGCAGGAAAAGCATAAGCTGAGCCTTAAAAATGATGACTTAATTAGAAATTTTCAATGTGCAAGCAACCAAAATTATCTCTATAATTTAATCAAAAAAGAGTCTCTCTCTGGAAGAATATGGGAGTGTTTACAGTATCATCAGACAGTCTGGAGAACTGGATTAAGGAATGGGAAGAAGATAGATAACTCCAGAGATCTAGGTAGCAAGAAATACTTGGCCATCTCTCAGGTTGCCTCGCCTGGAGTAAATGAGTTCCAACCATTTCCAGTGTATTGGCATTCTGCTGAAAATTCTACTTCCCAGGAGGGAGAGCCTGGTTAGACTAGCTAGGGTCACAGCTAGGGGAGGAGAAAACACCTTGATTAATAATTCCAGAGGACTGTATCAAAAGGAGAAGAGACACTTCCCGGAAAGGAAAATGTAATGTCATGAACATTGAAATAAATGCTGGTCAGGTAATGAACGAATATATGCCATGGAAAAGTAAAATTTGAGTATGCAAAGAGCAGCTGGAGAGGACTTTGGCTGGAGTAAAGGTTAAGTAGACCAGCCTGGTGAGAAGCTCTTATTTAGGGAAGTACCAAAAAATAAGATTATACAGACAGATGGGGGCCAGGTTAAGGGACAAAGGGATTTGGACTTGTCTTCAGAGACAACAAGAGGCATTTATTATTTTTCAACAGGTAAGTGACATAATTAAAGAGATCTATTTTTTTTTATTAAACAGGGCAGCAGGAATGCAAAATGGATCCAAATAAGAGTAGGCTCAGAGTCACCAAAGCCAGTTCAGAAAAAGGCATTAAAAGATCATATTTATAGACCTGAACCTACTGGGATCAGGTATTGCAACCGATGGGCCTGGACTAATGAGTGAGAAGAAAATGGCTGATTTGAAAAGACTTGAAGCAAAAGTCAACAGGCCCACTGAATTGGTATAGTGGGTGAAGGACAAGGGAAACTCACATAGGAGTTGAATTATATATAGTATACATACAGGAAAGAGAGTGACGATTTGTGAGGTGAGGTGAGAAAATGAACTGCTGTTGTAGATGTCTGAGTTTCAAGGTACAATAGGACCCTTAGGCAGCAATATCCAGTCAGATTTTAGCAGAAGAGATGCCTGGCCAACCAATTAAGGTCTTAAGAGCCATCTTCAGAAAGATAAAACCTCAGGTCCGGAGAATGGGTAAGGTCTCTGAAAAGGAGATTCTGTAGAAAGAAGAACCAAGTCCAAAGGAAGCAACCTTGAAGAGTTTCGGTTCCTCTGCCATCGAGACTTCATTTGTTAAATTTACGCTGACCACATGCAGGGGCAAATACTTAACAAAAAGCTTGCTGAAAATCAGCTTTCCTCCTTCCTTATTTTATTAATACATAATCTGAGACTAGAAAGATTTTGCATAGGCAAAATTGTGGCTATGGAAATTAGTTTTTCAGTGTTGGAAGGCCTCAAAATGAAAATCTATATGAAAATCAAACTTTGTTAAAACATAAGGATTTAGTCATTAAGTTTAGATTGAACCTCTTTTAAAAATGGTTTTGGAGCTCTTGGCAGACCTGTCTTTATTTGGTGTCTTAAATTTATATAGTTATTTTTAAAGGAATGGCTCAAACTTAGGTGAAACATTTTTTCCAACTTCACATCAAATAAAGCATCATCATGTCTCTTTATTTCCTAGACTTTTTTCTCCCTTCCTATGAAAGGGTTTAATTTTGAGGACAGTGTCTAAGGGGTTTGCTGAAAGCACAATGTGATGGTTTTCAGCATGAGCTCCAGCTGTGTGTGGCTCAGCATGAACTGTCTAAATGAATGGAAGAACAGTGCAAGTTCAGTTTTCTTCTACAACTTATTCTATATTGTGCTGAATTGGGTTTTTAGAGAAAAACTACCCAATTACTAAACAGTGGCTAAGTGCGTGTCATCTCACCGCTTACTACCTTGTCTCCTGCAGTTGTTAGCACTGGATTTGATCTTCCCATTAAAAGGAAGTGCACCTGGGGTGAAACATATGTTATCCTTGCTCTCCATTAAGTATGTATGCTAAATCCTGGCTGCACTGTAAATCAAAGCCCAATATTAGTCATGTGGGGTGGGGGGAGATTACATGTGCAATTTCTGCAAGTTTCTTCAGGCATTCTTTTTTTTCTAGGTGTGTATTGAGGTTACATCTCATGTTTTCCTTGACCTCTGCAGAAAAAACCTTAATTTTTAAAACAAAACAACAACAACATGAAAAACCTCTTCATTCTTCACCAAGCTCTCAGTGTGTCATCAGCTCATAGAACATCCTCACTCCAAGGAATGTAATTAAGGACATCACACTCCTACAATTTGTTTTATATTTTCTCACCTTAGATCAGAGAAGGTAGGACTGAGAGTGTACCTGAGTTGGTGTCAGGGAAGGAATAGTCAAGGGGGTTACTACTGTTAACAGTTTTTATTTGTGGAGTACCTTTTGATTTTCAATTTACATCTGTAAGCATTGTATCATTTTGCCTCTACAGAAAAGCTGTTATTTAGATGGGGCATTCACCCAGCTGTTCATTTACTCAGTTAACATTTATTGTGTATTTCTGTGCCAGGTACTATTCTGGCAGTGGGAATACAGCAGTTGGCTTTTGGAGAGACAGACCAAAAAAAAAAAAAAAAAAAAAAATCCATGAAACAAGATAATTTCAGGTAGTGAAAACTGCTATGAAGAAAAAGTAGAGTAATATGATATAGGGGTATGGATAGATAGGTGGTTGGTCTGGGAAGGTCTCTTTAACAAGATTCTTTAAGGAGGTGATATTTGAGTTGATGTGTGAAAGACAAGAAAGAGCCAGCAAAGTAAAGACCTGGGGACAGAGAACTTAAAGCAAGAGAACACTGACTTTGAAGCCCAGAGAAGTTCCACCACAAGAGGACAGCACAATAGATCTATATAGATCTGTTATTAGCAGCTTGAAGTTGTTTCAGATAGTCTGACTTTCTCTGACTCTCAATTTATTATCTATTTGAAGGAATTATTGTAAATATTCCTCACCTAGCAGAAATGCTAGGATTTATATTCACAGAATGGAGTCCTTGGAGATTACGTAATTGATTTCACTGGGGACATTAGAATTATCTGTTGGTCATCACAGAAAGTTCTAGGGACTGTTTAAGAGCCCTTCATATTTTCTGAATATCAGTAGTGGAGTTTTCAGTTACTTTCTAATTCATGTTCTTTTGGCTATACATTATGGCAGTGTCACTAATGTCTGTCATAATCTCCCAAGAAATGTAGACTTGTGGCAATACCCACAGCAAAGAAAATCAACCTGTTAAGCCTAGTTGTTCTAACTTTTATTTTTACCTCCCTTTCCTTCCCCTCTGTGCTTTGGTATGAGCCTTTCTTCACTTGACTTTGCTCTGTTTTAATGGTACCAGTGAAGTAAATGTAAAGCAATAACAAATAGAACACATCTGAAATGGCTTCTTACAACTGATAAATGGGTACCAAGAGTCTCTAGTGGGAGAGCACCATGAGAAAAATCAGAATTCTTTCATCTCCTTTTAAATAATGACATTCCTTTGGTTCAAAGTGTGCCATAAAAGAGCTACCATTCAAATATGCAGTGTTTCTTTTAATTAGCTAATTTCTGGTTTTCCCCACATTTCTTCTTCTAAACAAAGGATCTCAAACTTGAACCACTGGAAGAAGAAGTTATTGAAGGGAATACTAAATCTGTAAGTACTTTTTCTAGGTCAAATTTTTAGAAATATACTTTAAAAACATGATTTCATTTTTTCACATGAATTACAATCTCAATGAGAAAAATGAAACAGTGAGTAATACATGGCATGATTCATTTTTGCATGGGTAAGTAGGATTTTCTAAATTGTGATTTGTGGAAACTGAGTACCCATTTCACAGGGTTTTTGTGAAGGCACCTAGCATGTAATGGGAAAAAAATGAAAAGTTTATACATGTGTAAATCAGTGAGTTTTAGAATAGTTGAACAAATATGACTGGCAGAGAAGAGCAGCATTCCAAATGTATCATAAACACACCTTGTAGACCCCACTGGGCTGAAGGTTGCACCTGAGCTGAAAGCATTCAGCCCAGAGCCAGGCACCATGTAGATACTCAGAAATCATTTTTCAAAGAATAAATTGATGTCTAGAGAAAAGGGAATATTTACATCCCTATGGAAAAAAAGTTCATCCAGAGCAGTGCTGATGTACAGAGATTGAAAACAAGATGGACAGAGTGATCCTAATAGGTACCTCAAGATGCAGCAAGTTGAACCTAGTGAAAAAATTAACTAATTGAAAAACAGTACACACTTTATTATTTTACTTTATTTATAGTGTCTTCTGTAAATTGGATGTTTGCAATTACATTTAGGTGAATTTGGACTTAAAAATCTTAAAAATTTAGATTTAAAAATCTATGGAAACTCATTTTTTTCTTAATATTTTAATACCTTAACTGTGTATTTCATAGATTGTGGAGGATCACTCACATTGGCATGAAACAAAAATAGGAAATAACTTTTATTTCTGTATCGAGCACATACTTCACAGGCACTGACTATATGATAGGAGGTGAGACCTGCCCTGTGTGTCAGGCCCTGCCCACCTGTCCAAACTCGAAGCACAAAGGAGTCTTAGAGAGGAAGCTGTGGGAGATTCTTGGATAAAGCTTAGTAAGGGCCGTTAAAATTAGAATTCTATAAATACGATATAAGCCATATTTTCACTACATGTTCAGTGCTTTTATTCCTCCAAAGACAAGGATGTGGTCTGTGTTAATTCATCAGAATTCCAGAATTTTAAAGTGGTAGATTTTGGTAGGAAGGTGGAGGAGGGGGTTGTGGAGCATACTGTGATCTTGCATCTGTGTCATCTCCTGTGCCAAAACCAAACCCCTTGCCGTTGAGTGGATTTGGATTCCTGGCAACCCTATAGGACAGAGTAGAACTGCCCCATGTGGTTTCCAAGGAATGCCTGGTGGATTTGAACTGCAGACCTTTTGGTTAGCAGCTGTAGCTCTTAATCACTACACCACCAGGGTTTCTATATCATCTCCTAGGTTTATGTTAACGGGAAAATTGTACTACAGCCCAGAAAAGTGATCATAGCTTCTCTAATATTGGGATCCAATTGTCTGCCCTTACGTAATTTCCTAACGTAAGACTATTATCTTCCTCCAGCCATGAGGGAGAAAAACTATCTAAGGATTGTTTATGAAAGGTGGCAAACAGCTCCATTCTCTGGTCCCAGACAGGGGAGAGTAACCAGTGTCAATTTTCAAAGATCTATCAACACACACAAAATTACTAATTCCGGAGCACGTAGAAGTACTAACTAGGAGTGGGCAAGGTGCTTTAGTGGTCAATATTATTTTAAAACACGAATCAGGAAAGGATATTCCTTAAGTATTTTTAACCATGAGTAAAAGTAAAATAATTATGCTCTTTGGAAATAGACATATGGTAATAAATTTGAACTATTTTATTTCTTCAGATATACCAATAAAATATTTGTCATTAAAAGTAGTATTTTTTCATTAGTGGTAGTACATGCATTCCTAGAAAACATCCTACATTCAGAATAACCAAAACAATATTCCACTGTCATTTCATAGCACTCATACAAGCTAGCACTTGACACCCCTCTCCTCTCACCTTCCCACCAAAATCTACTACTTTAAAATGCTGGATTCCTGATGAATTAACACAGACCACATTCCTGTCTTTAGAGGAATACTATGTGTTCAGTGATTTATCCTGGTAACCAAAACCAGTTTCAGAATCCATTGACTCTAGAGGCATTTTTCTTTTCCTATTTCCATTAGTGACTGCATAATAGATTTGAAAAATAAATTCCATAGCAAGAAGCAAAGAATATATTTTGATTATTTCTGTTTTTCAAAAGTTAACCTTTACTGAGCCCTTGGTATATGCCAAGCGTTGTGCTAAGCACACATACATATAACTCATTTGATCCTTACAATAGCCCCAGAGGTGGTACCATCATTAGCTCCATTTTACAGGTGAATAAAAAAGTCCTGAATTCTGGAGGCTGCCATACCTAGATTTTTCTGGGCCATGAGCCATTGCATAATGATGAAATGATGAGTCTAGGATGTGATTTCTTTTTCTTTCTTTTTTTTATTTAATCTTTTTTTTTCCCAGACTGGAGTAAGAGAAGTAGTATTTATTGAGTACTTATCACACAAGATCTTTACATACATTATTCCATTTAGTTCCCCCAGCTCTATCATATAAATAGTGGTTAAGAGCTCGGCTGCTAACCAAAAAGTCAGCAGTTTGAATCCACCAGCCACTCCGTGGAAACCCTATGGGGCAGTTCTACTCTATCCTATAGGATTGCCAAGAGTTGGAATTGACTCGATGTCCACAGGTTTGGTTTCATTCTAATTTTATGTATCAAAAGACTTAAGATGAGAAAGATTAAGTAACTTGTTCAGGGCCACATATATGGTAAGAGTGAAGTCAATTATTTTTCATTTATACCCCTTGATATTGAAGGAGATGCTTGGTAAATTAGAGGATCATTGAAAAAGAGGAAGACCTTCAAAGAGATGGATTGACACAGTGGCTGCAAAAATGGGCTCAAACAACGATTGAGAGGATGGTGTAGGACCAGGTTGTGTTTTGTCCTGCTGTATATAGGATCACTTTGAGTTCAGAACAACTCAGTAACACCTAAAAACAACAAATTGAAGGAGAAAGAAGGAAGGAAAGGACAGGATGGATGATGGAGATAGATAAAAGAACATCTAACAATTGTGCAGCACTGTAGAGATTTGCAAAGCCATCTCAAATCCTTTTCAGGAATAAACAGAATATAAATAAATTTTACTAAAGGGAGTTTAAGTAGAGCCAATAGCTAAAAACAGAAACGTCTTTCATTTGTTTGCTTTACAAGTAACTCCTGATCACCTACTATGGGCTAGGGCCTGAGAGAGGAGCTGGAGATAAAGTGGTGAACATGACAGGCTAGAAGACAGACTAGAAGAAAACACGGGCAACAAAACAAAGTTTACAATAAAATGTGATGAGGATTATAATAAGGGAAGTACAAATTTGCATGGTAAAGAGAAAAAAAATTTTTTTTTTTTTAAAGAGATTGAGCCTAATTTAGGGGTCCAGGGAAGGCTTGCAGAAGGACAAAATATTTAAGCTGAAACCAGAAAAAATAAGTAGGAGTTTTAAAAAATAATATTTATCTATATTTTAATATATTGAATTGTTCTAACTCTATACTGAAAGAACAGTTATAAATAAGGAGCTACGATGAATATTAAAATGTTCCAAATGATTTATAACAAGCAACTATAAAGACATAGCAGGCTGAGGAATCCCCGGTTTGATCTTGCTAAAATAAAATGGAAGATAAATGTACACCAGAGATAAGCCAGAGCTAAAGTCCAACACTCATGAACACAGTATTTGGGGGATAATTTGTTGTCTTCCAGCTGTCAAATACCACAAAGTGGATATGAAATATGAAAGGCCAATCTGATTTTTTAAAGGAATTGCCGCAACCAGACCACACATTGGATCCGGCCAGGTATATCGATCCACTCAAATCCTTTTTGCCTGGAGCCATTGTATGCCTTGTGTGGCGCTTCTTATCACAAGACTGCTGGAAAAAGATGATCATTTTCCAGATATGTTCTGCAGTCAGAAGGGGTTTTTTAAAAGTCAAGGTAATTTTAAAAGGTTTGAGCACATTCTTCAGCTTTTCAAAAACGGAACTTTTTTTCACCACGTTATTTTGCATAGAGTAGAATTGCTTATCATACAATTACAATCTGTAAATCTAATACTGCTTTCTGCCTCTCCTCTCCCCACCACCCGCCGCCAAACCTATGAATAACATTTTATGAAGTAAGTCAGTTCTTCCATACGCTCTTAAGAGTTTTGGGGGCTGTTGCCAACTACTATGTCAGGGACTATTAAAACATAATATTGCTTTGCAGTAACTTTTCAGAGATTTAATTAGAGCACACCAGAAATGCTTATGATGTCTCTGAAGATATACTTGGAACACGGTTATAAATGTAGTAAATAGAACCAGATAACATGAAAAAAATATGTTGCATTTAAAACATGTCTCTGAGGTTAAAAAAAGTGAACCGTATATTAGAAATATTCTATGACAAATGTAACCCCAGGTAATGTTGCCGGCCAATATTATTCTGTAAACCTGGATTAGCTCTTCACAGTTACACAGCACTTTCCGCCTAAGAAATTCTGAATATTACACTATAATTCCATTATAACAACATTTCAACCAGAGAAACAAAAACAGAGCACTATGACCTTCTACCATGAAAGAATACTCTGGGCTGGCTATCCAGATTTCAGGCTGTATACCTGACACAAGAGACATATAGAAATTTCATTAAGATGTGAGGACTCCTTCACCTCTTCTCCAAAATCCCAAACTCATGACTTGCCTTCACTTGGGCAGCACAGAAAATTGAAGGATTTTCTCTGCATCTCAAAAGGTCTATCTTCAATTACCCATGATTCTAAAAGCTCCACTTGTCAGAAGAGTCATCAAATTTAGGCAGAATATCTGGGCCTCATAAACTGATTTCTTTGTGTAATGCCTGAGGAAAAGAGGGGAAAGACATGTTTTGTTTGGATTGCAAAGTAAAATCTGGAAGCCAAGAGTTTAATTTTTCCAAATCAATTCACATCTCGGTATATAAGTGGATGAATCAGTTAGCTATTGCTGTGTAACAAACCTCCCCAAAATTTCTGGTTTAAAACAATAACCACAATTCTGCAGGTAGCCACTTCAGGCTGGGATCAACTAGGAGGTTCTTCTGGTCTCAGCTGGCCTCTCTTAGGCATCTCTATTCAGCTTCACGTCAGCCTTGCTGATCCTGGCTGTTCTTGTAAGGTGCCATCTAGTCTGTTCTGACTCATAGCTACCATATGCACAACAGAATGAAACACTGCCCGATCCTGTGCCATCCTCATGATCATTGTTATGTTTGAACCCATTGTTGCAGCCACTGTGTCACTCCATCTAGTTGAGGGTCTTCCTCTTTTTCGCTGACCCTCTACTTCACCAAGCATGATGTCCTTCTCCAGGGACTGGTCTCTCCTGATAACATGTCCAAAGTATGTGTGACGAAGTCTCACCATTAAGGAGCACTCGGGCTATACTTCTTGCAAAACAGATTTGTTCATTCTTTTGGCAGTTCACAGTATATTCAATGCTCTTTGCCAACACCACAATTCAAAGGCATCAATTCCTTTTCAGTCTTCCTTATTCACTGTCCACCTTTCGTATGCATATGAGATGATTGAAAACACTATGGTTTACATTATTTAATTTCTTGACTGCTGCTTCCATGGGTGTTGATTTTGAATCCAAGTAAAATGAAATCCTTGACAATTTCTATATTTTCTGTGTTTATCATGATTTTGCTTATTGGTCCAATTGTGAGGATATTTGTTTTCTTTATGTTGAGGTGAAATCCATACTGAAGGCTGTAGTCTTTGATCTTTGTCAGCAAGTGCTTCAAGTCCTCTTCACTTTCAGCAAGCAAGGTCGTGTCATCTGCATATTGCAGGTTGTTAATGAGTCTTCCTCCAATCCTGATGCACCCATGCATCTGTCAGTTTGTCATACCGTGGGGGCTTGCGTGTTGCTGTGATGCTGGATACTATGCCATCGGTATTCAAATACCAGCAGGGTCACCCACAGTGGACAAGTTTCAGTTGAGCTTCCAGACAAAGACAGACTAGGAAGAAGGATCTGGCAGTCTACTTCTAAAAAAATCAGCCAGTGAAAACCTTATGAATAGCAGCAGATCTTGGCTGGACTTACTTATATGTCTGGGGCCTCAACTGGGCTGAATCTGCTGATTCAGCTCTGCACTCTGTGGTCTTTCATCCTCTAGCACCAGGAAAGGAAAACTACAGCCTGCTGCTTGTTTTTGTATATAAAGATATTTTGGAATATGGCCACACCCGTTTGTTATGTATTGTCTATGGCTGCTTTCACATTGTGACAGCAAAGTTGAGGACTGACAGGAACCTTATAGCTCACAAAGCCTAAAATATTTACTATCGTACTCTTTACAGAAAAAGTTTACTGATCCCTTATGGTCATTGTTGAAGTCTATAGTATTGAATCACATAAGAATGACCTTCAGACTAAAGAATTATGGTGGCAAAATAAAACAAAACCAGAATTCATGGGGTCAATTCCAACTCATGGCAACTCCATGAGTGTCAGAGTAGAATTGTGCTCCATAGGGTTTTTAATGGCTGATTTTTTCTGGAAGTAGATTTCCAGGCCTTTCTTCGAAGGCATTTCTGGATGGACTGAAACCACCAACTTTTCAGTTAGCAGCCAAGTATGTACCCCCTAGAAACTCCATGGAGCCCTGGTGGCACAGTGGTTAAGAGCTTATCTGCTAATCAAAAGAACAGCTGTTTGAATCCACCAGCAACTCCTTAGAAACCCAATGGGGCGGTTCTCCTCTGTCCTATAGGGTTGGTGTCAGAATCGACTCCAAGGCAAAGAGTTTAAGGGACACCATGGTGGAATGCTGTTGTTGTTAGGTGCTGTCGAGTTGGTTCTGAGTCACAGTGACCCTATGTACAACAGAACAAAACATTGCCCGGTCCTGTGCCATCTTACAATCGTTGCTATGTTTGAGCCCATTGTTGCAGCCACTGTGTCAATCCATCTCATTGAGGGTCATCTTCTTTTTCGCTGACCCTCTACCAAGCATAAGGTCCTTCTGCAGGGACTGGTCCCTCTTGATAATATGTCCAGAGTTTGTGAGATGAAGTCTCGCCATGCTTGCCTAAGGAGGATTCTGCTTGTACTTCTTCCAAGACAGATTTGTTCATTCCTCTAGCAGTCCATGGCAAATTCAATATTCTTTGCTAACACAAAAATTCAAATGCATCAATTCATCTTTGATCTTCCTTATTCATTGTCCAGCTTTTTTATGCATAAGAGGTGATTGAAAATACCGTGGCTTGGTTCAGGTGCACCTTAGTCCTCAAAGTGACATCTTTGCTTTTTAACACTTTAAGGAGGTATTATGCAACAGATTTGTCCAATGCAATACTTCATTTGATTTCTTGACTGCTGCTTCTGTGGACATTGATTGTGGATCCAAGTGAACTGAAATTCTTGACAATTTCAATACTTTCTCCATTTATCATGATGTTGCTTATTGGTCCAGTTGTGAGGATTTGTGTTTTCTTTATGTTGATGTATAATCCACACTGAAGGCTGTAGTCCTTGATCTTCATCAGTAAGTACTTCAAATCCTCTTCACTTTCAGTAAGCAAGGTTGTGTCATCTGCATAACACAGGCTATTAATGAGTCTTCCACCAATCCTGATACCCCGTTCTTCTTCATATAGTCCAGTTTCTTGGATTATTTGCTCAGCATACAGATTGAATAAGTATGGTGAAAGGATACAACCCTGATGCACACCTTTCATGATTTTAAACCACTCAGTATCCCCTTGTTCTATTCAAACAACTGCCTCTTGGTCTATGTACAGCTTCCGCATGAGCACAATGAAGTGTTCTGGAATTCCCATTTTTTGCAGTGTTACCTATAATTTGTTATGATCCACACAGTCAAATGCCTTTGCATAGTCAATAAAACACAGGTAAACATCTTTCTGGTATTCTCTGCTTTCAGCTAAGATCCATCTGACATCAGCAATGATATTCCTTGTTCCATCTCCTCTTCTGAATCTAGCTTGAATTTCTGGCAGTTCCCTGTCAACTTACTGCTGCAACTGTTTTTGAAATATCTTCAGCAAAACTTAACTTGTGTGTGATATTAATGATATTGTTTGATAATTTCCACATTCTATTGGATCACCTTTCTCTGGAATGGGCACAAATATGGATCTCTTCTGTCCATTGGCCAGGTATCTCTCTTCCAATTTTTTTGGCATAGATGATGAGTGCTTCTGGTCTTACCTCCATTGGTTGAAATCTCAATTGGTATTCCATCAATTCCAGGGGCCTTGTTTTTCACCAGTGCCTTCAGTGCAGCTTGGACTTCTTGCTTCAATACCATCAGTTCTTGATCATATGCTACCTGCTGAAATGGCTGAATGTCGACCAATCCTTTTTGATACGGTGACACTGCATATTTCTTCCATCTTCTTTTGATGCTTCCTGGGTCGTTCAATATTTTGCCTGTAGAATCCTTCAGTATTGCAACTTGAGACTTGGATTTTTTCATCAGTTCTTTCAGCTTGTAAAGTGCTGAGCATGTTCTTCCCTTTTGATTTTCTAACTCCAGGCCTTTGCACATTTCATTGTAAGACTTTACTTTGTCTTCTCAAGCCACCCTTTGAAATCTGTTCAATTCTTTTACTTCATCATTTCTTCCATTTGCTTTAGCTACTCTATGTTCAAGAGAAAGTTTCAGAGTCTCTTCTGACATCCATTTTGGTCTTTTCTTGCTTTCCTGTCTTTTTAATGACCTTTTGCTTTCTTCATGTATGATGTCTTTGATGTCATCCCACAACTTCTCTGATCTTTGGTCATTAGTATTCAGTGCATCAAATCTGTTCTTGAGATGGTTTGTAAATTCAGGCAGGATATACTCAGTGTTGTACTTTGGCTCATGTGGACTTGTTTTAATTTTCTTCAGCGTCAACTTGAACTTGCATTTGAAAATTAATGGTCTGTTCCAAAGTGGGCCCCTGGCCTTGTTTTGACTTATGATATTGGGCTTCTCCATGTCTCTTTCCACAAATATAGTCAGTTTGATTCCTGTGTATTCCATCTAATGAGGTCCATATGTATAGTCACTGTTTATGTTGTTGAAAAAAAGTATTTACAACGGATAAGTTGTTGGTCTTGCAAAATTCTATCGTGTGATTCTGGAGTCATTTTTATCACTAAGGCCATGTTTTCCAACTACCAATCTTTCTCCTTTGTTTCCACCTTTCACATTCTAATTGGCAGTAATTATCAATGGTGGAATAGGTTAATATATTTATATATCTCATCATGAAAAACCATGAGAATCGTATGAGTCATTGTTAGTTATATATACCTGACCAAGTAATCTCTGCAGATTGTGAAAAGAACATGTCTACAGTTATTTCAGCAGAAATTAAATTTAATTCTACTTAGTTTTTAGTTATTGATATTAGAACCAGGACTCTAGGAGAGCCACAAAGGAGGTTGATTGTTCTGTCACAGAACCTTAGAATAACAGTTATGGGCTTGTATCTACTGACTCTTGATCTCTGGCCTGAAGGGAAATAAAAGAACTCTCAGTTAAAATTGTTGAGCTCATTAGGGTATGTAGGCTATACCCAAAATGTATAGTAATTCTAACACAATGAATTATGTCCCTTGCCTAGTAAACAGTTCACGTAGTTATTCAGGGACACAGGATCCTGTCATCTTGTAGCTCTGCCAATCCTAATGGAGGTCTTCATCCTACCAACAGAATAGGAAGTGAAAGAGAATGTGGAAGCTAACCTCCTTTTTTAGTCTTGACTTAAAAGTGTTACAGAGCACTTCTGCTCATATTCTACTGGTAAGAACTTATCAATACACAGTTAGCTGTGTACCTAAAAGAAGAGAGAATGATTTTGGTGAACACATTGGAGTCTCTGCCACAGTCCACTTTCTGGTCATCAAGTATTCATTGGTACCCCTTCTTCCATATATAAAATACACTTAGACTCTTCTACCAGGGAAACCACCCAAAGATTCCTTCAATTACTGCTTGTTGCTCAAAATCCAGGTGATGCTCAGTCCTTTTTGTAAGGTCAGGCTGTAGTCCCTTGAGATGTGACAAACATATGAACAAAAAGTTCAGTTATCTGCCTCATCTCACTATACACACACACATACTGCAAGTATACAGTGATAAAACTGGGCCAGGATAACTGCCATAAAGACTGCTATTCAGAAAAGGGACTAATGGGAAACACACAGCATTCACGGGTCCACTGCAGTGATGAATTCATGCTGAGAAGGTATTTTTCAAAGGAGAAAGTTCCTTGATTAGACACTGGATCTCCATTCCAGAAGGAACTCTGCTGTCCACTGTTCTTTTGAAAGGTTCTTCCTGGTGCATTATCCCCTATGGCCACATCTGAAATAGCCCATTCGGGAGTATTACCTTCCTTGGGTGCTACATAGTAGTCACTGTTTCCTGCTCATATAAATTTGGAGTGCTAAATATTATCTTAAGGCTTAAACAATCAAAGAATTTTAAGACTGGGCTCAAGATTTCTTTGGCAGTACAGTTCCCTATAATATTTAGTAGATTTTTTTTTACATATATAGTCAGTTTTACATGTCAGTAACCATACCCAAAGTTACTTCCTAGACATAGTTCTCATGCCTGATTTATTTCCTCACTAAAACCCATGAGGGCAAGAATTCTGTCTTGATCCATCACTATACCCAGAACCTAGTACCTAGTGTTTACCTGGCACAAAGTAGGAGTGTTTGTTAAATACATACAAAGTGCCTAAAGTAAAAAAAAATAGTGCCCGCAAAATAATTGGTATTTAACAAACAGTAATTTTTCACATGAAATGGGAAATTCATTGGAATAGGAGCCAGCAGATCAGAATTTTAATTTAATTCTAGCTCTACTAGCTGGGAAATATTGTCCAAGTTATTTTTCTCACATTCTAGATGGTCCTTACTTTGTTTTTCTGCACTTTCATGATCCACTCCCAATCCTGGCTTTTTTTTTTTTTTTTTTTGACTTGTGTAATTCACTCCCAATCCTTGAAGAGAAAAGGACTAATCTTGAGATAACAAATCCATGAGAAGCCTACAGGAAGCTCTTTATGAGAGTCTTCAAACTATAGCATTAATCCACAATGGTAATAGGATTTTTTACAGGAAGCAATTGGTGTCCAACCTGATGTGATCCATTAAACATAGGCTCCATCTAATACCATAAGATTTTGAAAGTGACCAGTTGTAAGTGATTAATGTGTTTGAAAACCCTGTAATGACTAATGTAACTTTGGAAATGCATCAACGAATACACACTTTTTGAAATTTGGATGTTTGTAATGAGTCTTACGCTACATATTAGATGGAATATACAAGGAAGTATTTGGAGATCACAAAATGCCCAAGGAGCAGTTGGAGGTGTGCACAGAGCAGAATAGAGCTATAAACTTCTCTTTAAAATGTAGTAAATTACTTCAAGGCATTGATCGCAACCCTGGCTGCACATTATAATCACTTTGTGAGGTTTTAAAAACACCGGTGATTAAGCCCTACTCCCAGAGATTCTAATATAAAAGATCTTGGAATTTTACAGCCCCCCAGTGATTCTAATGAAAAATTCTAATTCAGAATCACTGCTTTAAAGGGGGGAAACTCATTGTAAAAGACACCTTCCTTGCCCTTCTGGTACCAGAAAATTACCCTGTCTATATTACTGCATCATACAATTTCATTGCTTGGAATAGCCATGGTTTTCACTGTCATATTTTTAAACAAGAATCATTTGTTTGTGCGGAGGGGTGGAACGAGCGGTAGATGCTCTGGCTCGGGTGAGGTTCCGTGGCCGCCGGTGCAGTAACGCTGGCCCCTTTCTCACCAGCACATCATGCTCGTGCAGCGTCAGATGTCTGTGATAGAAGAGGACTTGGAGGAATTCCAACTTGCTCTGAAACACTATGTGGAGAGCGCTTCCTCCCAAAATGGATGCTTGCGGTAAGTGGCCCTGTGTACACGGCTCAGCTGGGGCAGGTGGGGGAGAAGGCATTTCCTACCATCTCAGGTGAGGGTGAGGTCTGAAAGACTGACATTTTGAGAATGCTCATGTTAAATCACACCCACCACTCCAGCCCTGTGTGTCATGCAGTTTGCAGAGTTTAACTGGATGTTTTCTTTTTTGTACTTGGACTCTGTGTCAATTTCATCATTAGGGTCACTGAGGGAAATAAAATGGAGAGAACAATTTGGATGAGAAGAGGCGTTTGAAACAGACTGAAATTCCCCTTTGGCATCCAGGCAGGTCCACAGACTGATTTAAAATCATCTCTTGTAGATGAGGCCCTGACTCCATCCAGTGCATCTCGTTCTGATTGCTCCCTTGGCAGGCTACCCTGTGGCATAATAACCATTTCAACCATTATGAACTTGCACAGATCTCTGAAGTCATGATTTCAGAATTCAAACATAAAAGAAAAATCAACAGCTCTTTCCTTTCCTCATTCCACGGCCACTCCAGCTGAGGCTTCTATTGTTGCAGTCTACTAAAATACACCATTCCTCATCTTTAATTTCTTCACTACAACCCTCCTGATAAACAGCTCCTGGAAAAATCTTCCAGAAACAATTATCAAAGAATTCCCTTAGTTAGGAACCTATGGCACACTCTAATAAGTATCATACCAAGTGCTAGATGCATAAACTGTTAAGGGCTCAACTACTAGACAACAGATGAGTGGCTCCAACTCACCCGGAAGCGCCTTGGAAGGCAGGCCTGGCTATCTGCTTCTGAAAGGTCACAGCCTGGAAAACCCTACAGAGCACAGTTCTACGCAGCGCACATGGGGTTGCCGTGAGTTAGAGTCGACTGGACGGCAAACTAAGAACATTTATCTTACCAACAGACCTCAGGAATCCATATCATTGTTACCATTTGTTCCCCCTCACCTGAACACTCTGCCCCAGCATTGCACCGCTGCCTATTGACTTTCCAGCAAGATCTGTTAACTCCTATCATTGTGCTTTAGACCTGGCCGTTCTCCCCTCCAGAAACGTGTGTTCAGCTGCAGGTCTCTGGCAGCCCATACCTTGCCCCAAGTCCAAAGCCCAGCTTCAAATTCACCTGCTTCTGGAAAACTTCCACAACCAATTATCTCCCTACCTTGTGTGCTTGTTTAAACTGCATTTCATAATACTGTCCAAATATTGTTTTGGGAAAGTGTTTTAGTAGGGGCACGTGTGTGTGTGTGTGTGTGTGTGTGTGTGTGTGTGTGTGTGGGAACACTTTATGTCTCTGATTGCTTTGGTGTTCCTTCCAGTAATTAATTTCATTTTATTCAGCAGAATGCCTCCCCAGCTGAGAAGTCTGGTTCTAGAATTTAGCATGGGATTTTACTAGTTTTGTGCCTTTGGGAAAGGCTCTCACTGGCCTGAGGCCTCTGAAATAATCCTTGTGAAGTGCTTAGTGCAGGGCCTCACATCCACTGAGGGCCCATCGCAGGTGAACTGGGGTTACTATTGTATTTAGATACCTTCCTCATTGTCCGGCGGCTGATCTCCTCTCTGGAGTGCCAGAGTACTTGCTCAGAGCCAGTGATGCCGAACAGCTCGTGATCTTCCTAGTGCAGCCTTTGTAACAGAAAGACAGGAACTACCGTGTTTCCATTATTTTTTTATTCTCCTTCATACCAGACTGAGAAGAATGCAAATTAGAACCCCATTTTAGTGCTTTTAATTCAGTGACTCAAGAGAGAATGAGGAGCAGCATATATTTGCCAAAGTGGAGTATCTGTAGTTTAAAAAAATATACTCATTTAAAAATAAAAAATTTAGGCCCATAAAACAAAATGAGACTAAAAGGCACTCCAGCCCAGGGGCAGGGACCAAGAAGTAGGAGGGAATAGGAAAGCTGGTAATAGGGAACCCAAGGTTGAAAAGGGAGAGTGTTAACATGTCCTGGGGTCGTTAACCAATGTCATAGAACAATGTGTGTACTGACTGTTTAATGAGAAACTAGTTTGTTCTGTAAACCTTCATCTAAAGTACAATAAAAAATTTAAATAAATAAAATTTAATTTTTAGAATATACAAAAAACATATATATACTTTCTATAGTATATGCTGTAGAAAGTAGAGTTCAGTAAAATCTTTTTTTGATCAGTGAGCAGATAAAGAGGATACAGTCTGTTTTGGTGTATCATAGCCTCCAGGGATGTGTTAGATCTTTTACATTTATTAAGGGACAACAAAGTTTTTTGTTTTGTTTCGTTTTGTTTAAGGTTCAGAAACACCGCTTTAGTGTGTATTGGGAAAATAGCCTGAAGTGACTAGAACAGCTCCAGGAAGCAGGAAGTAGGCAGTAGGAGAGTAAAAGAAGCCAGTGGGTAGGATGGTGCTGCCTGCTGCAAACTCTGCTCTGTCAGTAACCCTGGCAGATTGCCCCTCAGCTCCTGCTGAGAGGCAGAGGGGAAGAGAGCATACTTGGCCTGTAATTTAAGCGTCTTTTCCTTTCCAAGACTGGCCTGTTTCTTAAGGGTTCTTCACTCACTTCTTGTTGCTGATTTTTCAGCGATTTTCTTTCTTGTACTGAAATGATCAAAAAGCAGACTTTATGAAATGGGATGAGCATCAGAGAATGACTACACACGGATGGGCTATATGTGGAAGAGATGTTGTGCTAGAGTGCCTGTCTAAATTCAATTTTTCACTTACACCAGTTAATTAATCAAACTCAATTTTCTATCCATACCAATTGATGAATAATGAAATGGGCCACTCATGCCATCAGCTGTAATTCGATACAATTGCTGACTGCTTGATGGCGACATAGGGTTCTATGAATTATCCAACTTTTGCAGTTTATTTTTCGCAATTCCTTTTTGGCTCAGCATGCATAGGTAGTCAGGAAATGCTACCGTAAAATAAAATAAAAATTGTTGAGAACTTACTGGATAAGGCATTTTGTAGCCATTTTCTTACTTAACCTTTATAGCAATCATCTAAAGCATGTATGGTACCTGGTTTAGGAGGAAATTGAAGCTCAGATGAATTCAATAACTTGCCCAAGTGACTCTAAAGCCCATGTATAATCCTTGAATTAGATTTTCCTGGACTTTATGTGATTAACCCAGGGTAGAATAGACAAGATCCTTCCTATTCCAATTACGAGGTCCTACTTTCTTCAATTCAGGCTACTGAATTAGAGAAGCTTTGTCCTCTAGGTTTTTTGACTAGGAGACTCAGAGGGTTGGGGACTGACAAAGGCTTTGTCATAGCAGTCAGTCAATTGAGTTTTAAAAATGAGTTACTGAAAAACTTAGGCATATGAATTGTGTGGACCCATGAATAAAACACACACACACACAGTGTGGTACTGTTGTTCACTTATTATAATCATGAAGGTTCATTAACTCCTATGTTTGCAGAGGGTAAGAACTGAATATATGTGGTGTACATAGTGTGTTCTCAGCCGTGGTGGCCACCAGAGAAAGAGTTTCTGCCTTCAAGGAACTTAGAATCTAGTTGTGAGAATAGAATACACATTCATGAAGATAGAGAGCAATTAAAGCCATATTCTTGAACTAAGGTTTCACAGCTGTTAAGATAGAAATGGTTTCTGACGTGATTCTCAGATATAAAATTCTAGAATTTCAATGTGTTCTAAACTCCATGTCAAAGGCCAAGGGAACATGATAGGTTTTTATTATAAAAAGCAACCTCGAGGCTGGCTCATGGCCAGAGAAACCTCCTTAAGAACTAATGGTGCCCTGTGTCACACTGAACTATTAATCATTTATCAGTGTTTTTATATAAATTAAATAAATTGGTGGCCAGAGCTTGATATGAAGAAACGTGGGGACTGTCCCTTCTGTTGTGCCTTGTCTCTCATAGCGAGGCTCTTTGGCTTAAAGTAGGGGATGTGGGGAAAGAAGGAAGCTTAGAGGAAGAGGGAGTCCTGTCCATTATGGGCTGCTTGCCTCTGCTAAGATCTTTAACCCCAGCTTTCCCTGAGCTACATCCTTTTCTCTGAGAAGTCATTTCACTGACTCACTTTCTAACTATTCAAGGTCTCCTGAAGGTCAGTGCTGAAGCTCTTAGTGACTACACCCAGGGACAGCTTAGCCAGAGAACTCTTGCGTCAGCAAGTAGGTGTTAAGTGTCACAGGACATATATAAACACATCAAGGAGGAAGACAATGAACATTCTAGGTTAGTAAAATCATATAAGGGACAGCTCAGATATGGGCCATATGATTTCGCTTGCCAGTAATTGAAAGCTAATCATTTAATTCCTAAACCTTTTTATTTTAACAGATGCTAGTAGAAATCTTTCCCAAAATTATTTCATAATTAGTCTTTTCCTGCTGTCTCCATGCCATCATCACATACATGTCATTATCTGTATTGTATAGTCTCAAGTAGCAATGTCTTTAAATGTCATTGCCATCTAGTGGTCAGTTTGGCCCTTTAAGACAGCACCCAGTCTGTAGAGGAATTCTGGTTAGTTTTTAACCCAAGTCCCGTTGAGACAAAATCTGTATTTGGTTGTTACTTCATCTGCTTCTTATCACCCTTTTTAGGTTTCCTACTTTTTTTTCCTGTACCGTAGAGTGGCTAAGAGGCAGCCCTTGGAGTAGAAATGTCTAGATTCCAACCCGTTTCATCACTACTAACTGTATGACCTCGGTTATTTAATCCTTCTGTACCTCAGTTTCCTTATCTGTAAAATGGAGAAAACAATTGCACCTACCTGTATCAGATAGGAGTGTTTTCAACTACAATTTAGAGAAAGCACAACAATAGTAGGTTAGATCCTAAATACTTTTTTTTTTTTCCTCAATAAGAAGTCTGGAGGTAGAAGCCTCAAGGCTACATCTACAGCTTAATGCTACCTTTAAAGATTCAAAGTATTTCTTTCAGCACCATCATCCTTCTTTCAGTTCTACCATATGGCTCTCAACCAGATGGCCTACAAGGCAGAAAGAAGGGAGCAATAATAGCAAACTCTCAAAGTCTGGTCCTAAGGATGCAGGTGTTTTCCATAGGAGCCCCTGCCTCTCAGCATTCTTCCCTTTGCAACTTATTGGCCAGAACTCAAACCGCATGGCCACTCCTGGCTACTGGGGAGGCTAAAGCAAGTATCTAGCAAAGAAGAGTGAGATTCGTGACTGTCTCAGTCCAGTACTGACTGGTGTAACCTGAACAATGTCAGGGTTCTGTTAGCAAGAGGAGAGTAATGGTTGGGTAGGCAGCTGACAGTGCCTGCCATATGATCCCAGTGTGACTGTGAAGGCAAAATGACTTAATCCATGCAAAATGCTTAGGGTCTGGAACAGAGCAATTCATGTAAGCAATCATCGACATCGCCATTATTATTAATACTTAGACTACTACTATTATTATGATTATTATTATTGACTAGAGCTTCTCATTGTCACGTTTTCCTGTTTACTTTGTGGTCTGTTTTTCTCCATCCTTTTTACTTCTGACCTTCTCAGCTTTGACACCACTAAGGCTTAGCTTTCATAGGCACTTTCTTTTTTGGCTATTGAGCTAACAACTAATTAAACACACACACACATACTGTATGCCAAGAACTAGGCTAAGCATTCTACATGAAGCACCTTATTTAATCATCATAGTGCTATAGTTGTCAACATTTTAAAGATGAGAAAACTGAGGTTAAGAAATGGGCCCAAGGTCACCTTGCTAATAAGTGACTGGGCCATACTTCAAACTACTACTTTATCACACTGTATGCTCTTCAGTCCTCGGAAAGAGTCAGTATTATTCTAAGATTTTGCAAATTTTATATAATCTTGTGCCTAGTCTGGAAAATGGAAAGTTCAAACAGCAGTATAAGTGGGTTTTTTAGTGTAAATAAGTAATATGAATGAATGAGTTTGCAGGAAGTTGTTCATGAAGAGCCTGAAATGCTAGGCTAAGTATTTTAAAGCTTCCCCAAAAGAAAGTAGACTTGAATTGAAATTTGCCCATTATGTTGTCAGGTTCCCTGTGCAGATTTTTGATTTGGAAAACATCTTCACCAGACATATAAATACAAAGATATTTAACAGGAAATGAAACCTGTAATCATATGAGACATGCACTTTTTTGAACACAAATAAGTATTCTGGAGTAGAGTTAGAATTTACCAGAATTCTTAAACTTATGGATCACAGTCCTATGATCACCAATGAGAGAATTAAGGAAAATTGAAAGCAGTCTTCCTCTAAATGTGGTCTCTAAGTGGATTAGCCACATCAGAATTACCTAGGGGCTTGTAAAACTGCAGATTCCAGGCTGACACTAGACAATGCATCTGTGAGGGTGGATCCAGGGAATCTGCATTTTTTATAAGCATCCTAGGTTTTTCTTATGCACACAAAATGTAGAATCATTATCTTTAGAGGAAAGAGGTTTCTTTTTCAAAAAGAAAAATGGAGAACAAAGCTTAGTCACTCTTCAACAAAAAGTTTTATTTAAAAAACAAAAAGAACTTGAACTAGAAGTCAGGAAACGTGTGCTCTGCAACTAATTTATTATATGATCTTGTGTAACCCATTTAGTTATTCTAGGCCTTGGCTTCCCTGCCCACGGTTGAACTACCCTTTAGCCCATTCATAAACATTTGAGGATTGTAAACCTAGAAAATCTCCAATTTCATTTCTCAATGCCTTTGATTCTATGATAAACCTTTCCCCAGAAAATATGAATTTGAATAATAATATACTTGCCTCTTTATATCTTAACGAACCAAGCTAGATAACAACCTATGAAAAACACTGAACTATTTACACAAAAACCCAGAGATTAAAAAAAAAAGAAAACTTTTTTAAATTTCTGTGTTTAGCTACTGCCACCTGCAGGTCACATTTAGGTAAATACAAAATCTACATTAATCTTTATTTTCTGAGTCAGAGTCGACTAGATGGCAATGGATTTGAGTTTTTGTTTTCATATTTTCCTAATATGTTCTGTTATGTTTATTCAATCTTTGTTTCTCTAGCCTCAAATTTGGCTTTATAGTCTGAATATTTTGTGAAACATTAGGCTGAACAAACTAGACTTGTGGAATTAATTTTTTTTAAGGCATCTTTATTTTTGTCTCCCATTCTCCTTTGAGTTTATGGATCTGTCCCTTCCTTTTTATTGCTTTGTTTCTACCTTAGATTTCAGGAAGGGTTATAGAGGTGAAAGCTGACCTACCAAAAATGAGTTCGAACCCATGTGGGTACTAGCCCATTGGATCTTAAATCTAGCACCTTAACCACTTGGCCAGCCCGGTAGTGTCTTAGTTTCAGTCTTTACCATCTCCCACCTAACTACCTCACTAGTCTCTAGGTTCTCTTCAAGCTTTGTATGACTGCCCTCCGTACCATACCCCATACTGCCATCAGAAGGATCTTTTAAAACATAGCCTTAACCATGTCGTTCTCACTGCTTTAGCCCCTGCAGTGGCAAGGAGCCCTGGTGGCACAATGTTCAGTGCTTGGCTGCCAACTAAAAGGTTGGCAGTTTGAACACACCCGGAGACTCTGTGGGAGAAGGACCCAGTGATCTGCTTCCGTAGAGATTACAGCCAAGAAAACCCTATGAGACAGTTTCTCCTCTGTCACATGGGGTTGCTATGAGTTGGAATCCACTCACCGCACCCAACAACAATAGAGTGAAGATAAAAATAATAACTATATCTTTAGGAATTAAAAAGCACCAGATTAAAAAAAGTAAAAAAAAAAACCTTTAATGGCTCTTCATTGCTACTGGGTTAAATACACAAGTCTTTTTAGCCACCCCTCTCTTCACTTCTTCAAAACATATCATATAGGCTTTTAGCCACATTCAGGCTAGTTGGAGAAGCAGAAGTAACAAGTCTGTCTTCCCCAATTAGAAAAGGAATAAAAGGTAAAAATTATGGCAGGAACATGGACTCTCAAACTTAATCTGGACTGAGACAGAGTCGAGGGGATAGTGCGCGCGCGTGTGTGTGTGTGTAAAAGTTGTATAGCAGCAGTGTGGTCCAGGTGACTCAAATGGCTTAGAGCCGGACCCCAGACAAAAGCTGTCCATGCAGGGACATAAGGGTAAGGCCAAGAGTTATGGAAGTTGACAGGACTCAATACAAAGAACTACCCTTGAGGACAAGGACAATGGCATGCACTCATATGTTTCTGAACCCTGGTACAACAGATGCTCAATAAATGCTTTTAAATGAATGAAATTTTACAAAAGTTGTATATCTATACTCTACTGAGATAGTTGTGATGCCACACAAGAAAAGTGAAAAATTTTTATGCCAAACAAAGATATATTGAATTAATCAATTCTGGACCAAACTGTTCAGTTCTCACGCAGGTACCCTAAATCGTTCCCTATACCAAAGGATAAGATTTGTGTCATGCCACATATAGAGACAATTACCAAAATTAGCTTGCTTCTTGTCTTTAAATTTCCTGTGGCTAATTATGCTTTTTTTTTCCCCCCCAGTATTTCTATTCAGAAGCTTTCAAATGAATCTCGCTACATCATTTATGAGTTCTGGGAGAATAGCAGTGTATGGAATAGGTAAGTTATGAGTTAGATGATTTTTTGTGAAGCCACATAGGTAATGATATACATGATGTAATTTTTTAACTTGTAGGGAAAACTCTATTCCCTTTACCTCCCCTTAATACCTGTCCCATTTACTCATTATCCTGAATCACACATGTTTAGGAATTTCTTTCATGGATTAGAAACCACTTACTTCTTGAAGGACAAATACTTTTGGTCATATCCCACTTCAAATCGTAACCATTTCACTGATGTTTTTAGGTGAGGTTTAGGTAGAGGCCATGGGTGTCTAAAGCAAGGGGTGAGACAAAGGATGTATGTAGAAAAGGAAGAGCCAGAAAAAAAATCTTTACCTACTAAATTCCCGAAGGATAAGCTCTGTGGTTTTTATTTTACAAATAAAGCTAGATATGATGGTTAAGATCATCAAGACCTAACAACTTTGCTAAGTGTCTTTAACCACTGCAAATAAAGAGGAAATTTAGGACCTTGCTTGGCAAAGATAAAATGAATCAATTTCCCTAAAATTAAAATAATTACTAATAAATAACAAAATAAATAATTAGAAAAATGGGATGAAGGACATTTTATGCTATCTTAAAATTATAGAAAACAGTTCCAGTTGGTTTTAAATAGCACAAATATAGCTCTTCAATAAATCCATGTTTAGGTGGGTGTTAAATATGGTGACGGATGTGAAGAATGCCTGAAAATTCAGTTGATACATATTTCACCAAAAAAGTTTGATTTTTGTGACTATTTTGAAGGCACTTTGTTGTATCATTAAGGCATATTGAGTCTACAGAGTTTCAGGCACGGAAGAGAACATTAAAGTTATTTAATTCAGTGTTTCCAGGCCTATACTTCAAGATGGGTGATTTTTATTTCTTTTTATTTTCTAGAGATGTAGGTTATCTACAGTCCCTTTCTTAGCTATCCGAGTTTTTAAAACACTGTGACAGCCAAGATAGTCTATTTTGTGTTTATATATCCTGCTGCAATTAAAGTCTACCTCCGATTGTTTTATCTTCTGTGGAGAATTAATGTCCTTTTTTAAAAATCTTGTTTCTGATGACAGTTGTTAAATTAGCCTCTGAATCTTTTTTTAGGCTGTATAACCATTTTTAAAAAGACTATATTTGGGCACTTAATCCAAACCATTCAAAACCTTGCCATCTTGATTGAATTTGATCCCTGCTTCATTCTACTTAGAAAGACTGTAAATAAAAATCACAGCCTTAACCTGTAATTATTTATACAGCCATCTTCAGACGAATTACAGCAAGACATTCCAAAGAAGTAACGTCGATTTCTTGGAAACTCCAGAACTCACATCCACTATGCTTGTTCCTGGTAATTATAGCTTCTATGCGCTTTTGTATTATCTTTTTCCTTTTAAAAGGTAACCCTGGTGGTGTAGTGGTTAAGTGCTACGGCTGCTAACCAAAGGGTCGGCAGTTTGAATCCACCAGGCGCTCCTTGGAAACTCTACGGGGCAGTTCTACTCTGTCTTATAGGGTTGCTATGAGTCGGAATTGACTTGATGGCACTGGGTTTGGTTTGGCTTCGGTATGTCGTTTCCCCCTCACATTTTATAAATGGTGCTCTTTTTTTTTTTTGTATTTTAGATGAGGGTTTACAGAGCAAATTAGCTCTCATTAAACAATTAACACACATATTGTTTTGTGACATTACTTGCATCCCCTGGACATGTCAACAGTCTCCCCTTCTCAACCTTGAGTTCCCTATTACCAGCTTTTCTGTCCCCTCCTCCTGCCTTCTCATCCTTGCACCTGAGCTGGTGTGCCCATTTAGTCTTGTTTTGTTTCATGGACCTGTCTAATCTTTGGCTGAAGGGTGAACCTTAGGAGTGATTTCAGTACCGAGTTAAAAGGGAGTCCAGGGGCCATACTCTTGGGGGTTTCTCCAGTCTCTGTCAGACCAGTAAGTCTGGTCTTTCTTTGTGAGTTTGGATTTTGTTCTACATTTTTGTCCAGCTCTGTCTGGAACCCTTTATTGGGATCCCTGTCAGAGCAGTAAGTGGTGGTAGCCCACCACCATCAAGTTGTGCTGGACTTAGTTTTTTCATTCTCTCTTGCTCTAGATGGGGTGAGACCAGTGGAGTATCTTAGATGGCCACTCAAGCTTTTAAGACCCCAGAAACTAGTCACCAAAGTATAATGTAGAACATTTTCTTTATAAACTATGTTGTGCCAACTGAGCTAGATGTTCCCAGAGACCATGGTCCCCAGGACTCAGCCCAATAATTCGGTCCCTCAGGGAGTTTGGACGTGGCTGTGGAGCTTCCATGACCTTGCCTTGGACAAGTTGTGCTGGTTCCCCCAGTATTGTGTACTGTCTTACCCTTCACCATAGTTATCACTTATCTATTGTCTACTTAGTGTTTTTCCTTCCCCACCTCTCCCCTCCCTCATAACTATGAAAGATTGATTCTTTTTGTGTGTAAACCTGTTCATGAGTTCTTATAGTGGTCTCATACAGTTTGTCTTTTTGTGATTGACTTATTTCACTCAACATAATGCTCTCCAGATTCATCCATGTTGTGAGATGTTTCACAGATTCACCATTGTTCTTTATTGTTGTGTAGTGTTCCATTGTGTGTATATATCAGTTTGTTTATCCATTCATCTATCAGTGGGCATCTAGGTTGTTTCTATTTTTCTGCTATTGTGAATAATGCTGCAGTGAACACGGGTGTGCATATGTGTATTCGTTTGACAGCTCCTGTTTCTCTAGAATATATTCCTAGAAGTGGAATTGCTGGATCATATGGTATTTCTATTTCTAGCTTTTTAAGGAAGTGCCATATCATTTTCCAAAATGGTTGTACCATTTTGCATTCCCACCAGCAGTGCATAACAGTTCCAATCTCCCTGCAGCCTCTCTAACATTTGTTATTTTCTGTTTTTTTTTTTTTTGATTCTTGCCAGTAATGTCAGGGTGAGATTGTATCTCATTGTAGTTTTGATTTCCATTTCTCTAATGGCTCGTTGTCTCAAGCATTCCCTCATGTGCCTGTTAGCCGCCTGAATGTCTTCTTTGGTGAAGTGTCTGTTCATATCCTTTGCCCATTTTTTAAATTTGATTATTTGTCTTTTTGTTGTAGAGGTGCTGGATTTTCCTTTAGATTTTAGAGTTTAGCCCTTTGTCAGATATGCCATAGCCAAAAATTTTTTCCAAGTCTGTAGGTTCTCTTTTTACTCTTTTGGTGAAGTATTTTGATGAGCCAAAACCAAACCCACTGCCTTCAAGTTGATTCCAACTCATAGCAACTCTATAGGACAGAGCAGAACTGCCCCATAGTTTCCATGAAGCACCTGGTGGATTTGAACTGACGTCCTTTCAGTTAGCAGCCATAGCACTTAACCACTACGCCACCAGGGTTTCCCTTTTTTGATGAGCGTGTTTTAATTTTTAGAAGATTCCAGTTATCTAGATCATCTTCTCGTGTTTGTATATTGTTATGGTTTGTATCCTGTTTATGCTGCTGTGTATTAGGGCCTCTAGCATTGACCCTGTTTTTCTTCTATGATCTTTATTGTTTTTGGTTTTATATTTAGGTCTTTGATCCATTTTCAATTTGTGTATGGTGTGATGTATGGGTCCTGTTTCATTTTTTTGCAGATAGCCAGCCAGTTTTGCTAGTACCATTTGTTACAAAGACTGTCTTATCCCCATTTGATGGACTTTGGGCCTTCACTGAAGATCAGGTGACCAGAGGTGGATGGATTTACGTCTAGGTTCTCAACTCTGTTCCATTGGTCAATATGTCTGTCGTTGTACCAGTACCAGGCTGTTTTAACTACTGTACCTGTATAGTAGGTTCTGAGGTCAGGTAGTGCAAGTCCTCCTACTTTATTCTTCAATAGTGCTTTACTTATCTGGGGCCTCTTCCCTTTCCATATCAAGTTATCCAGCACCTACTGGTACTAGATATATTAAAAACTACAATATGATTTTATTTTTAGGGCATTTATAATCTTATTGCCAAAACAAGTTCTATTCAAATAAAACAGAATTTTAGTTAGATTACAACCAAGTGCCAAAAGAAATGGTACTACTAACAATCAAATAGGAAGGGCTCAATCTTGGTTCAGATAGTCAGGAAATGGTGACTAGAAAGATAAGCAATTATGTAGACAAAAGGTGGGGGGAAATGGTCTCTTTAAGAATGGTACGTTCCTTGAATTTACTTGGCTCTGAATTTCTATGTCAAAAAAAGAGGGGAGGGCATATTAGCAGAGAAAAAAATTTAAATGAACATGTAGGTTGCAGTTATTTTCATTATTTAAAAAAATATGTTTTTCTCTTTGCAGCTTCATGGTGGATCCTGAACAACAACTAGATGTTCGTAGACATTTTCTTTATGGTTCCAAGTATAAAACAATTGTTCTTAAAATGTGAATTAGAAAATTCTCCATGGTGGTTAATCTACTGTATACTTTTGTTTGATAAATTTACTCTGAGATGTGACTTGTAAAATGTATCCTGTAATTTTATTATTTGTGTGAATTTTAGCTCAATTTTCAATGTTCACTATTATCCTCAGTATTTGATGCTAATTGTTTTGCTACTTAAAACACTTTAATGGCAAAATCTAATATGTAGGGGAAAAAAGTACTGGTAAAGGAATAAAATTTTGCAAAAGAAATTCTTATAATGAAGGAAAAACACTTAAAGTGGGAATTTTTGGAGGATTAATTTATAAGACAGATTTTGTAGACTGTCAGCTATTAAAAAAAATTATAAAGGGTTAATAGGTGTTTTGTGATTTTATGTAGCTGATTTTCTGTGAGTGAAGTTTATTCTGCAATAATGCCTGTTCCATTCCGAATACTCCTAATCCCATGAGTATTCACTTTATATTACTTAAGAAGATAATGCATAGGCATAAAAAAAAAAAAAAAACCCTTGAATATAAAGAATCTCTATCCATTTGTCAGGTTATAAACTAGTTTTTCACAGTAAGTGAACAATTTTGTGGTAAGTTAGGATACCATTTAGTAACACTGTATCATTTATTAGCACCATAATTACCAGAATATGAGTTAGACATAACAAGAGAAAAGTTTTATTTTGGGAGAATCTGGCTCAAATTTTATGGCACATAGGTTTGGTATGTGATCTAGAAAGTTAACTTTTCTTATGAAAAATTGACATTTTCATGAAGGGTAAGACAGTACACAGTACTGGGGAAGCCAACACAACTTGTCCAAGGCAAGGTCAACGGAAGCTCCAGACACATCCAAACTCCCTGAAGGACCGAATTATTGGGCTGAAGGCTGTGGGGACCATGGTCTCGGGGAACATGTAGCTCAGTTGATATAACACAGTTTATACAGAAAATGTTCTACATTTGACTTTCGTGAGTAGCGTCTAGTGTCTTAAAAGCTTGTGAGCGGCCATCTATGATACTCCACTGGTCTCACCCCTTTAGGAGCAAGGGAGAATGCAAGAAAACCAAAGACACATGGGAAAGATTTGTCCAAAGGACTAATGGATCACAACTATGACAGCCTCCAGCAGACAGTCCAGCACACCTAGATGGTGCCTGGCTACCACCACTGACTGCTTTGACAGGGATCATAATAAAGGGTTCCAGACAGAGCTGGAGAAAAATGTAGAACAAAATTCTAACTCACAGAAAAAGACCAGACTTACTGACCTGACAGAGACTGGAGAAACCCCAAGAGTATGGTCCCCAGATACCCTTTTAGCTCAGTAATGAAGTTACTCCCTGAAGTTCATCCTTCAGCCAATGATTAGAGAGGCCCATAAAACAAAAGAGACTAAATAGGCACACCAGCCTAAGGGCATGGACTAGAAGGCAGGAAGGGACAGGAAAGCTTGTAATAGGGAACCCAAGGTCGAGAAGGGGAGAGTGTTGACATGTTGTGGGATTGGTAACCAATGTCACAGAACAGTATGTGTACTAATTGTTTAATGAGAAGCTAGTTTGTTCTGTTAACCTTCATATAAAGTACGATTTTAAAAAATTGTTTTAAAAAAATTGGCATTTTCACTTAAATAAGGATTTAAAAATACTTTAAAAACATTTTTTAGCCTAACTGAATAAAGAAGAAATATAAAGTACATACAAAGCTTTAGGGAAGTCATACAATAGACTGGACAGAAGATATATGTTTTCCAGTTACAACACTAGAATAACTAGAGCTCTAAAACTAGATATACTCTGCTATCAAAACTCATAAATTAAATATCTTAAGTAATAAAATCTCTTCTGATTATAAACCCTCCTAATGAAAACATAAAGCACATAGAAATTAATCGCCATGCTATTCTTTAGTCCAAATTCCTTTGAGACCACAACTCTTGTGGGAAAAAATAATAAGTAATTTTTTTTTTTTTTTACTGTTGGAAAACTCTGAGGGGAAAAAAAAGGTTGAACTAAAATTTTATTTTTCAATTATAAAATTGATGCTAAAATATTTTCTCAAATTAATCTGAAGAGTAGTAACTTTTACCATATACTATTGCATGATCTTAGTCCTCTCATCTGATCTAATTTTTTTTTCTTGTAGAATTTTTTCTACTAGACAGAGACAGTAAAATTTGACATATGCATGTATCTGTCTCTAATTTTTTTTTCAGAGACAGATACATGCATATGTCAAATCTAAAAGATAACAAATACTATGAAACAAGATATAGTGCAACTCTTTATATTCAAAGCAAAGAACATTAATGAAGATGTACAATGATTATTCAAACAAGCTATACATATGTACAAAGGCAAATAGCAGTCTTTGCAGTCTCACTCCGATTATATACAGTAAGAAAGGATCAACTTACTTTGAAACCTAGGAAACATTTAACATACAACCTCTTCTTAAAAACATTGGTTATAAATGCTTACAATAAACACGAACAAATCATAACCAATCAAAACATTGCTCTGGCTGGTCCAATTCAGTGTCAGATTCGGAAAAGCACATCAAGTCTTTGGAGTACTAGGTAGTTTCCAAAGTAACATGGGAGCATGATTTTAAAGGATTCTGCCTTCAGTAACAGTGGTGATTAAGTGGAAGGGCTCTCTAGTTTTCAAACTGGAATAGGTTCTGTCATATTTTTTTAAGCTAGAATCAAAAGATCCTAAGAATAGGTAAATTATAGAGCAAACCAATTTAATTATATGTAATTCTGACCTAAGCTCTCATACAAATTATACATGTATTTGTGTGTATATGTGTATGAAAGAGTATGTATGAATGTGTGTGTGTATTAATATGCACATATGTATATTTGGACCTACAGTAGAAAGAGAGTCATAAAAAAAGCAAATAAAAAAAAACTTGGCCCTATGTACAAATGTCTCATTTTAAATTAACCAATAAACCTATAGTTAATGAAGACTTTTCTTTTACAAAAGGATCCATTTTTCTGGGAAAGAAAGTAATATAAAAATGAGGTAGTGAAAGACCAAGATGGGAAACCTACCTGGACTAAAGCATGAATCTGGGTAACAAGCTCAAAATCCAGTGAGAGAAAGGTACTGGTTTTAGGAGTTCAGGATTCAGTGCAAGATAAAACATTCCATCAAATGATGGCCTTTCACTCCTTGCCAATAGACCTTGGATCTGAGAGATCAGATAGGCAAAGAATTTATACTTACCTTTTTAACAGCCTTTTTTTTTTTTTTTTTGGTGACACGGTGTTGGAAGAAACTTTTTTTTTTTTCTAACAATGATAACATGCAGAGTGACAAACTGCAGGAAATTTAATGTATAACCTAAGAGTTAAAAGTTGAAAGCCAAAAATTCTTCATCCATTTATGTCCTTGACATAGCAATTACCAAATTGAAATGTAATGCACCTGAACTGTTTGCAAATATCAATTTTTTTTCCTTTTTGGCAATAAAGTATCAGTTCTATTTTTGCAGTTGCTCAACTTCTACCCTTCATATGGTCTGATTATAGTGACATGAGTAGTAGTTATTTTTCAATGTCACTTTCATTCACTGCTACAGCTCCCAAACTGTAAATCTCTGCTAGTAATCATGACTCTAAGACAATGTTACTGTGAAAAACTACAGATCAATCACATATTTGATCAGAAATGGCTATTAAAAAATTCTCCTTCCCACCACCAATGATAATTATGTATTGAACATTTTAAATCATTCTAAGTCTCTGGAGAGATTAACATTATTTCAAGCCCTGGTATGAAATGAGTGGGAAACAGAACAAAGACAACTTTCAAAGCGACAAAAAATTATATACCACATACATACATCGTAGCAAATACTTTATATTTGAGAATCTTTACAGCTTGCATTTCCATTCCATTATTACAAGTGATGAAAAACAAAAAACTGCAAGTAGCATGCAAATTACAGTCTTCCCACTTCACTAACCAGATTTCTACTTTCCAGTGTCACTTGCCAATTTATGCAGGTAACTGCCTGCAAAGCTGAACTGATTAGAAAATTCTTTATAGTTTAAAATATCTTTCTCATTTTTGGAAAAACCAAATAGCCAACCATCAAAATTAAAAATAAATTGAATTGTCAGTCCATTGCAGTTATCTGTTACTAAATCCACTTCATTTTTAGGTGTCCAAAATATAAAACAAATAATTCTTTATCTTCAAATTCATCTGTTCTTAAAATGCTACTTAAAACTTTGGTTGTTTTCCTGTAATATAGAAGAGAAAGTATTTTATCAATTAGATTGAATAAATATGGTTTTTACTAGTTTATCAAACCAGATACTGTGAACCTACTGTTTACTCATCTAAATGCATGTTACTAGAGAAACTATTAAAGTAACTGTAATTTGTAAAATAACAAAACAGTTCTTCTGTGTTTAATACGGCATATGTAATTCATTTCAAATATATTAAATTCTATTTCAAACTTGTTATTAATGCATAAATCAAAAGCAAAGTCAATATACAAGGTTTGTTCAAAACAATGTGTATGTCAAACTTTTAATTACAAAATAAAATGTTATTTAAGATGTGAAGTCTACAAATGGAAAAGTGATTTTTATATTGCATTAAAGTTTAAATTTGTTCTTACAGACTAAGGATTGTATGTCCCTAGAAACAGGTCTTGACTTTGAACAGCTGGGAAAATTCAAACATCAAATATTCCTGCTTTCATGAATTAAAAAAAAAAAGATGACTGGAGGTCTGTAAATTAGGGAGTTTAAATTTAGAAACATATACATTATGAACAAGATAAATTTCAAAAAAACTATAAGGGGAAAAAAAAAAAAGCTACAGACACCAAAAGAGTTAGAATCCCCAAAACACAGGAGGTAATCTATATTTCACATTTGAGCCATTCCCAGCATACCTATATTTGCTGAGTCTTATACCATCTGACTTGCTTTTGCCTATATAAAATAGTGTATGAAGACTCTAAATACAAAACAAATTCTGGTCAAAATGGAAGTAGAGACCATGCCAAAAATAAAAGCCAAACCCGTTGTCAAGCTCTTAACCACTGTACCACCAGAGCTCCTAACCACTGTACCTCCAGAGCTCCTAAAAGGTGGAAATTAACATTTACTGAGTACATAATAAAAGACAGGTACCATATTAAGCATTTTCATACATTATTTCATTTACTCCTAACAACCAAGTCTATGAGAAAGAGTTTATCACTTATTGTATGCAGTTGCAAAAGCTGAGACTAAAGGAGGGTAAGTGACTTGTCCAAGTTTGAACTAACAGTATATAGAGTGGAGATCCAATTTGAACCCATCTGATACTAAAAACCATGTGCTTTCCAATCAATATCCTAAAAGATTATGAATTTATTTATTGTATTTATTTTGATGGAATTTTATGAGCTGATCCAGAAATATCAAGGGCTGAAAATAGCAAAAACACTTTGAAGAATTTATGGGATGACTTCTTTTACCATTCTGAATTATATATTACAGGGAGAACAGTTAAAAAATCTAAAATAGACTCAAATGAAAATGTTAAAGACAATTATTTCAGATTTACAATAATATAAAATTAGAAAACTCCTTACTGGTTTTTGAAGTACAATGGGATGATCAGGCAGAAAGTCTGGTTTTTTCCTGCAGATGGAAACACTTGAAAGCTTCAACAGGAAATCTCTGCTGTATTTAATTCTTTCTGTAGATATTGAACATCAATTGTAATGTTATAAAACATATTACTCTCCTACATCACTTTTTGGCTCATTTCTTTCTGAATGTACCTTAACTGTCCATTGTTTCATAAAATGATGAGTACTTCCCATGCAAAAGAGTAGGGGAGGGGAAGCTTTGGAAAACTGGAAGAAAGACAGCTGTTGAAGAAAATAGGTACTTCATGGCTTCTTTCATCTGGTTATTCAAGTCTAGTAAAGTCATCTGGTATTATATATACCAGAATATAAAAACAGTAACATCTATTCAGCAATTCAGATCCTACCAAAATGGAACTTTGATGAGCCTATTTGTTTTTATATTAAGTTACTAAACATTTGATACAATCAAATTAAAATAAATTTGATTCAAGAAACATTTATTGTATGCTCAGTATACTATGCTAGGTACTGGATGAGCAAGATCCAGGATAGGGCTTCTATCTTCAAAGGGAACAATGATTCAAATATCTGCAGATTTCTCATCAGAAACCACACCAGAAACTACCACCAAGATAGACTATATGTTGGGCTAGAAGACAATGAAACAATGTCTTTAAAGTGCTAAAAGGAAGGAACCAGCAACTCAATTTCATATCCAGTGAAAATATCTTTTAGGAATGAACACTAGGCAAAGACCTTTTCAGATGAGGGAGAAAAATTTGTAGCAAAAAACTTGCTCTCTGAGAAATGCTAATAGAATTTCTTCATGCTGGAGGGTAATAATAATTTAAAATTTCATCTTCAGGAATAAAGAACGAGCAACAGAAATGGTAAATAGCTGGGTAAATAGACTACTATTTTTTCTCTAAGTTTTGTAAAAATATGTGTAATTGTTTAAAGCAAAAATTCTAACATTGGTGGGGTTTTCAAGGTATGGAGATATCATGCATATAATAACTAAAGCAAAAAGGTCAATGCAGTGGTGGGGAGGAGGACCTACAAGTGGTTGCGAGGTTTCACTATAACCATTCATTACAGACAAACTGGGAACAACCCAACTGTCCATCAAGTGATGAGTGGATAAACAAATCTGGTATACCTATACAATGAAATACTAGTCATCCATAAAAAGGAATTAAGTATTGATACATGCTACAAAGTGGATGGACCTCAAAAATATTATGCAAAATGAAAGAAGCAAAATACTAAAGGCCACATATTGTATGATTCAATTTATATCAAATATCCAAAATAGGCAAATCCATAGAGACAGAAAGCAGATTAGTGGTTGCCAAGGGCTGGCTGGAGGAGGGAATGGGGAGTGACTGTTTTATGGGTACAGAGTTTCCTTTTGAGGTGATGAGAATGTTCTTGAAATAGATACTGGTGATGTTGCACATCAGAAATAAAAAGAATTATAAGGCAATACTAGAAACAGTTGTACACCAAAAAATTAGATAACTTCGAGGAAATGGA
The DNA here is from genome assembly GCF_024166365.1 of Elephas maximus indicus. Lineage (NCBI taxonomy): Eukaryota > Metazoa > Chordata > Mammalia > Proboscidea > Elephantidae > Elephas > Elephas maximus. Next base: position 50,987,001 of record NC_064833.1, on the reverse strand, counting down.
CAAATTTTTAAACATACAAACTCTCTACATTGACTCGACAAGAAATAGTGGGTATCAACAGACACATAACAAGTGAAGAGCTTGAATCAGTAATCAAAAACCTCCCAACAACGAAAAGCCCTGGACCAGACACCTTCACTGGGGAATTCTATCATTTATAGAAGAAGTAACTCTAATCCTGTTCAAATTTTTCTAAAAAAAAAATAGAAGAGGAGGAAACACTACCCAACTCATTCTATGAGACCAACATTACCTTTATACCAAAACCAGACACAGGAAAACTACAGACCAATATCCCTAACGAATATAGGCACAAAAATAATCAACAAAATACTAGCAAACCAAATCCAAAAATATACTAAAAGGATTATACACCATTATCAAGTGGGATTTACCCAGGAATGTGAGGGTGGTTCAACATCAGAAAATCAATCAATATTATATAACGCATTACTACAACAAAAGAAAAGAACCACACAAGTATCTCAATCAATGCAAAAAAGGTTATTTGACAAAATCCAACCTTCTTTAATCATAAAAAACATTCAACAAGCTGGGAATAGAATGGAAATTCCTCAATAAAATAAAGGGCATTTATGAAAAACCCACAGCTAATCTCATACTCAATGGAGCAAGGCTAAGAGGTTTCTCATTAAGATCAGGAATAACTCTTACCTTTGCTATTCCACTTTTTTTTTCTTTTTTTTTGCTATTCCACATTGTTCTGGAAGTCCTAGCCAGAACAATTAGGCTAGAAAAAAATTAAATAAATAAAAGGTATCCAAATTGGCAAGGAGGAAGTAAAACTATCCCTTTTTGCAGGTGACATGATCCTATACATAGAAAACCTCAAGGAGTCCACAAGAAAGCTATTAGAATTTAATTTTGAATTCTAATTTTTTTATTAGAATTTAATTTTGCCATGTAATTGAGGAAAGTGGCAGCTACAAGGTCAACATACACACAATAAAAACTTCTATTTTGTTTAAGCCATTGTTATTCTGGTCTCCGCCTTAAAAGTAGTAAAACCTGTAGCCTGACCAGCATAGGCAGAAATCAACCTAAAAGAAAATAATAAAATTTCTTACATACATTTACATTCATAAAGTTTTCAACCAAGCAGCAAATATTAACGTTTACATGAATGCTAAGACATTCGCTAATGAAATTAGGGAATTGTGGTAAAAGTTTACCTTTTTTAACTGGAGACTGATGCTGCTGTTTTTCATTAAGACCTTGAGGAAAAGCTTGCATTCCATTTGTCTTACACTGTTGAACAAAAAGAAAATACACTTTTTATCTCAAGTTTAAAATTTTACATAACACAGAGGAGGGCCAAGATGGTGGCTTAAGCAGTTCCACACTCCCATCCCCTCACAGAAACACCATAAAGGCAAGAAGAAACTGGTAGAACCAACTTTGTCAGAACTATGGAAGCTAGTCAAAGGATTACAACAAGTAAGAAAACAATGAATCAAGAAAAATGTGACTTGAAAATGGAAGATTTGGTTTTTTATGAGTCTATGCCGTACCCTTCCAGCCCACCCCCAGGCTCAGAGACTGTCTTAAAGCTGGGACAGCCTGTATTCCGAGGACCCTAGTCTCTAGCTCTAGAGGGAGAAGAACAGGTTTTATTTGCAAATTATTATGTGTGTCTAAGTCAAGGGGCTGAGAGACTGAAGCCAGGTGCCTGTCTCTGGCCTACCTTCAACAAAATACTAGCAAACCAAATTCAAAAGCATATTAAAAGGATTATACCTCATAATCAAGTGGGATTTATTCCAGGAATGCAACAGCTGTTCAACATTAGCAAATCAATATAACATACCACAGGAACAGAACAAAGGAAAAGAACCACATGATCATCTCAATCAATAGAGTGAAGGCTCTTGATAAAATCCAACACCCTTTCATGATAAAAACACTCAACAAACTAGGAATGAAGGGAAATTAATCAAGCTATTTATGAAAAACCCACAGCTAAGCTAATATACAATAAAGAAAGACTGAGAGCTTCCCCCTTAAGATCAGAAACAGTACAAGGATGCCCACTCTCATCATAGCTATTCAATATAGTACTCTTAAGTTCTAGCCAGAAAATTAGGCAAGAAAAATAAAAGGTATCCAAATTGGGAAGGGAGAAATAAAACTATCCCTTTTAGAAGATAACATAATCTTATACATAACCCATTGCCGTGGAGTCAATTCCAACTCATAGCGACCCTATAGGACACAGTAGAACGACCCCATAGAGTTTCCAAGGAGCGCCTGGTGGATTCGAACTGCTGACTTTTTGGTTAGCAGCCATAGCTCTTAATCACTACGCCACCAGGGTTTCATCCTATACACAGAGGATCCCAAAGAGTCCACAAGAAAACTCTGAGAGCTAATAAATTAACTCAGAAAAGTGGCAGGATACAAGGTCAGCACATTAAAAAGTCAGGTTTTTTATATACTAGCAATGAGCAATCTGAAAAGGATATTAAGGCAACAATTCCATTTGGAACGTCATCTAAAAGAATAGTCTACCTAGGAATCAATGTAACCAGGAAAGTGAAAGACTTATACACTGAAAACTATAAGATACAATGAAAGAAATTAAAGATCTAAATAAATGGGTTTAAAAAAGTGACAGGATACAAGGTCAGCACATAAAAAAGTCAGGTTTTTATACACTAGCAATGAGCAATCTAAAAAGGAAATTAAGGCAACAATTCCATTTATAATATCATCTAAAAGAATAGTCTACCTAGGAATCAATGTAACCAGGAAGGTAAAAGACCCGTACACTGAGAACTGTAAAATACTACTGAAAGAAATTAAAGATCTAAATAAATGGAAGGAAATTCCATGCTCCTAAATCAAAAGGCTTACTATTGTTATCACCACTACCTAAAGAAATCTATAAATTCAATGCAATACTCATCCTTGTTGAAGAACAATTGACCATAGATAATATGACCTATTATGAAAACCTGACTTTTTTATGTGCTGACCTTGTATCCTGTCACTTTTTTAAACCCATTTATTTAGATCTTTAATTTCTTTCATTGTATCTTATAGTTTTCAGTGTATAAGTCTTTCACCTTCCTGGTTACATTGATTCCTAGGTAGACTATTCTTTTAGATGATGTTCCAAATGGAATTGTTGCCTTAATATCCTTTTCAGAAATGGAAAAGCCAATCCTCAAACTTATATGGAACTGAAAGGCACCCTAAATAGCCAAAGGAACCTTGAAAATGAAGAACAAAGTAGGATGACTCACACTTCCCAAACATACCATCAACCTACAGCAATCAAAACAGTGTGGTACTGGTAATAATACAGACATATAGACCAATGGAATAGAATTGAGAGTCCAGAAATAAAACCATATTATCTATGGTCAATTGTTCTTCAACAAGGATGTTAAATCCATCCAATAGGGAATGAAAAGTCTCTTTAATAAATGATTCTAGAACAACTGGATTTCCACAAACAGAAGGAACATGGACCCATACCTCCCACCATATAAAAAACTAACTCAAAATGGATCAAAGATCAAAAGATAGAAAACTCTTAGAAGAAAACAAAAGGGATAATACTTTAGGATCTAGCTTTTAACAATAGATTCTTGGATATGGCACCAAAAGCATATGCAACAGATGACAAAATAGATAATGGAACCCCATCAAAATTTAAGAATATATATGTATTTTTTTAATCAAAAGACTTTATCAACAAAGTGAAGAGACAATTTACAGATTGGAAGAAAATCTGGGGGAGCCACACCTCTGTTACAGGCTTGATATCCAGAATATATAATGAACTTTTACAACTTAACAACAAAAAAGAGCAATAACTGGAATCCAGACTATAGTACTCTCAAAGTCATACAAGTCAAGAAGAATATTACAAGTCCCCCCAAAATGCACAAGGATGTGAACTGGCAATTCACAGAAGAGGAAATCCAAATGGCCAAGTTAAAGACACGAAATGCTGCTCTACTTCACAAGTAACGGAAAATTGGGAATTAAAAACAACAAAAAGATATGTGTTCTCACTTACTGGACAACAAAAAAAATGTTAAAGTCTGACAATAACAAGGTAAGGACGTGGAAAAATCAGAGTCTTCGCGCACTATTATTTTTCTGTATCAGCACACACAGAACTACTTTATTCACTGTAACAGTTGTCTAGTATTCAATTTATTAATATACTTACGATTATTCATGCATAGTCTCTACAAGTATCTAGCTAAGATACAATGATTACTTTTGGTGAAAAGAAATGGGTGATGGGGGGTCAGAGATTGGAGGGGAATTTTTCTCTAGATACCATTTTGTATATTTTAAATTTCAAACTTTGTGGCTATTTAGTCAAAAAATTTAAAATTATAAACAATGAGAAAGGGAAAAATTACAGAAACATGTGGGTATGATACTATTTATATAAAATTATAAAACACTTAAAGCAATTTCTATTATTGTAGCTAAAGTTCAAATACATTCAGAGAAAAAAATAAATTGAGGATAGTTTTTTCTAAGAAAGTTGGGAAGGAAAAGGGATTATATAGGAATATACAAGGGATTTTCAACTATATCTGTCACATTTTTCTTTAAATTTTTAAAAACAAATATGAAAAAATGTTTAGATTTGAAAATGCTGTGTGATAGGTATATAAATATTATGTTCTCTTTAATATATGCTTGAAATATGTCTTTAAAAACAAAAAGCGTACAAAGCATTTAGTATAGTGCCTGGTACACAACAGCCATCTAACAAATATTACTTTCCAGTCTGTAAATAAATGCTTCATCTTATTATAATTTCTAAGACTTACTCTGCCAACTCCACTTTGTAAGCACTGAGTGTTGTACGAATATTCATTTTGAAAGTTGAAGGGAAACACTACTCCTATAAAGAGAGAAAAGAGGAAACGATTTTAGATATCCATGACTTCGGTAAATGATATGGTACCACCTATAAAACTTAAGTGTCCAGAATATTCTAGGTACTATCTTGAAATTTTCTGATAGTTCTATTATTCAACAGACATTTATTCCACCCTATTAAATGTAAGCCACTGTGTCAGCAGATGGGTATACAAACATGAAGACAGTTCAGAGATAAAAGAGTTCATAGTCTCTTTTTAAAAATAATTTATTTTATTCTGTTGTTAATATACACAGCAGAACATACACCAATTCAACAGCTTCTACAAGTACAATTCAGTGACTCTGATTACAGTTGTCAAGTTGTGCAACCATTCTCACTCTCCTTTTCTGAGTTGTTCCTCCCTTGTTAACACAAACTCACTGCTCCCTAAGGTTCTTATCTAATCTTTCCAGTTGCTGTTGCCAAATTAATTGAATATAGACAGATCTTAAAAAACCATAACGCGCAAGGCAGGTATCCTTTACTAGTGAAGCTAAACAAACTACTGTTTGGTTTTAAGAGTATTTCAGGCGATGTTTTTGGCTTAAATTTAAAGATTATCTCAGGGCAATAGTTTCCAGAGTTTATTCAGCCTCCAGGGATTCATGGATTCCACGAAAATTTGAAATTCTGTTTTGCATTTCATCATCTATTTTAAAAGACAAGCTCATAAATTATTGTGATAAAATTTGATGTGTAAGCGAGAGGTGTGTATATGTGTATATGAGAGGTATGTTGATGTGTATGTAAAAGGTACAGAAAAGATGCTAGGGGAGAGATCAATAGGTTTTGGCATTTCAAGGAAAGCTCTACAAGAGGAAGTAATCCAATCTGAATCTTGAAGAAAAAACTAGAAGATTCCTTTGGGAATTTGAATTGGGCAAGGGTATATGTGGGAGGAGCCCTGCTGGCGCAGTGGTTAAAGCAATTGACTGCTAATCAAAAGGTCGGCAGTTCGAAACCACCAGTGGCTCTGAGGTAGAAAGATGTGGCAATTGATTTCCACAGAGATTTACAGCCTTTGGAAATCCTATGGGGTCGCTATGACTCAGCACTGACTCGATAGTAATGGTTTTGTTTTTGTTTTTTTTGGTTATTGGAGGAGGAGCTTGAAAAAGGCCAAAATTACATGTTTTTATACACTAAATTTTCTGCCTAAAACCAAAAAACCCAATCCCTCTGTCTGGATCTTAGGAAGGTGTAAGCAAATGAGAGAGAAGGGCTACCTGCCCACCCCATTTGCCCATGGAATAACCCTGGAATAAAGTGATCAGTGAAAAACTGGGTCTGCACAGATGAAGGGAAGGAAGGGCACTGTAAAAGCGTTAGTCACAGAATGAAGCTGCTGCCAATGGCTTTATAACTTTCCTTTAGGATAAAATCTGAGGCTTGACACTATACAACTTCTCCAGTACACCAAAGGATATGGGATCAGTGTTGCTAAGTTATGGTCCAGGGGGAGCCATTAATTTCATTTGTCTGTCCTGAGTCACATCCAACTTCAGACGAATCATGACAAAACTAAGAACCAAGCATGGGAGAGTGGAAGGCTGAGGAATTAGTACCACCGCTATCTTGTCTGCTTCATCTTTGCACCTTTTAAAAGGGCTTTTTCTTCCCTTGTATAATTAACAAGTATAAAGAGCTCTTAATTCAAGTAAACACATAGGCTAAAAAGAATTTAACAGGTTATACATATATCACCAAAACAACAATAAGTAGAATAAAAATGTTAATATTCCAATTTAGGAGTTAAATATGAATTACTCCAAGAAGGTGTTCAAAAGAATAGTCTTATGGACTAAAATAATCATTTAATTTTAGAATTTATCTATTATTGTTGTTTAAATTTCCAGAAGTTAGATTCTATGTTCTAACTTAAGTATAGCCTTAATCTCTATGGGAGTAAAACTGTAATATCACAACTACTACAGAATCTCCAACTGTTGTTTTGTGCAATCACTTTTTTTTTAATTACTGCATTTAGGTATGTTTTTTAAAAGGCGAATTCTCTCTCTAGCATGGTTGTTCTATAGTGATCATAATCACAGGGCACAATTTGCACTGGAGGTACTACTCTGAGCAAGAACCAGTTAACTATTAAAATAAGATATGAAAACTATAAAGTTACTTTTCCTTGAGGACCATATCTTCCTACCTTTGCTGGTCTGGGAGACTATGGACTGATAGATTATTAAGAAATCTTGTCTTTTGGTAATACTTTCAAACTCTTCAGAGAAGGACATTAGTTTTCGTTATTTCTTTAAATATCCACCACAAACAATTACTTTATGAATTATTTAGCCTTTCAAACACCAATTCCAAAACCAAACCAGTTGCTGTCAAGTCAATTCCAACTTATGGTGACCCCATGTTTGTCAGAGTAGAACTGTGCTCCATAGGGTTTCCAATGGCTGATTTTCAAAAGCTGATCAAAATACTAATTAGCCACAAATTAATATCTAAAGATATGTACCCTAGATTACTCACCAGGAGGAGAAGTCAGATGACGAACAGGTCTTGCTGGTTGAAGCGGTTTACCAATTAATTTTTTGGTTTCCATTATCACAAAGACCTTGAGGTTCCATACTTTAGGAGGGAAAAAATACATTTTTATTTTTTGGACAAAATAACCATAACATTCATTTAAGGATACCTATTTTGTAAGTTCAGGTAGAAAACACAAACACAAAAGAAGCATTTAAAATAAATACAATAACCTTATCAAAGTAAAACCAAACCTATTGCTGTCGAGTTGATTCTGACTCACAGCGACCCTATAGGACAGAGGAAAACTGCCCCATAGGTTTTCCAAGGCTGTAAATCTTTACAGAAGCAGACTGCAACATCCTTCTCCCGAGGAGCAGGTGGTGGTTTTGAATGGTTAACCTTTCAGTTAGCAGCCGAGCACCAGGACTCCTAACAATAACCTTAGACCTCTTTATATAAGTTATGACTGTTGGCCACTTCCTCTTTAAAACATTTTCTTCCCTGATTCTATTCTTTTGGTTTGTTTCCTATTTCTTTGATTACTAACTTCCTTAGCTGATTGTTCTGCCTCTGTTCTCCAATTAAATGTAGAGATTCTGCCAAACATGACTTTGGCCCTCTTAGCCAACCTCATCAACTCTCAAGCTGCAACTATCCATCTATATGATAAATATGCCCTAATTTGTACTCCCACTATCCACCTCTCTTTTAAATTCCCATTCTATTTTTTAATTGCCTAAAGATATTTTAATTTATATAATATCACCAAACTCGTTGCCATCAAGTTGATTCCGATTCATAGCAACCCCACAGGACAGGGTAGAACTGCCCCACAGGATTTCCAATGAGTGGCTGGTTGATTTGAATTGCCAACCTTTTGGTTAGCAGCCAAGCTCTTAACTGCTGTACCACCAGGGCTCCATATAATATCACCCACCCAAAAACCACTGCCGTTGGGTTGATTCCGACTCATAGCAACCTTACAGAACAGAGTGGAACTCCCCCACAGAGTCTCCAAGGAGCACCTGGTGGATTCAACTGCTGACCTTTTGGTCAGCAGCTGTAGCTCTTAACCACTATGCCACCAGGATTTCCATATACTATAACACGCAAGTCAGGCACCTTAAATTCACCATGTCCAAAATTAAATTAATTACTTTGACCCCACAGGCACCTTTCCTTCAATATTCCTTAAAGCTATCATCAACTCCCTTGTACCAGCCTTGATCAAAGGCTCCTTCAATTCAATGGTCTAAATTAGAACCTCCCATTCCATAATCAGTCTCTAAATCCTGTCCATTCTACTTCCAAAATCTCTCTCAAATCTTTTTTCTTCATTCCCACTACCACTCTCTCAGTTCCACACCAGTTCTTAGTTCATCTCCCTGATCACCCAGTCTGATTTAAATGCCTTCCTCTATGCTCCTGGGACAGTGTAAATAAACCTGTCACATCATTGCATTTAGAGAACACCATCTATCATTCTAGACAAAAGTGAAGAAAAGATTCTCCTTAAAGGAAGGGCCAATATCTTTAATCACTTTTGGGTCTCCTGCAACTAACACAGAACCTGGACTGGATTCCAAGTAGGTGTAAAACAAGCATTCTGAACATATGAATGAACACAATTTCTTTTCTCTGTATACTATGAGAATCGGCTGACCACAAAGAGAAACACTTTCTGTTGAAGTACCCTGATTCTTCCACCTCATGTCCCCCTCCCCCACAGAGTTACCGCTAGTTCTTCTTACCCATCTCCAAAGTCTAAAAAGAGGCAGTGGTGGTCCAGTGGTAGAACTCTCACCTTCCACGTGAGAGACCTGAGTTTAATTCCTGACCAGTGCAATTCAGGCACAGCCACCACCTGTATGTCAGTGGAGGCTTACGTGTTGCCATTATGCTGAACAGGTTTCAATGGAGCTTCCAGACTAAGACAAACTCGAAAGGAAGATGTGGCAATCTACTTCCGAAAATCAGCCACCAAAAACCCTACAAACCACAACGGTATTATCTGCAACCAATCATGGGGATGGCGCAGGAACAAGCAGTACTTCATTTTTTTGTGCATGGGGTCGCCATGAGTCAGGGGCCAACTTAAAGGCAGCTTACAACAATAACAATGAAGAAAAACTTTCTTCTATTTTGAGGTGCTTTAAGATTTCTGAGATCAGAGTATTCTCCCTATTGCAACAGTCCTTTAGAATAATCTCTCCTTATCAAAATTTGAAATTGTTATTATTCGTTACCCTCTATACATTCTCTCCACCAATTGTCTGTTAGTTTGTCATACTGTGGTGGCTTGTGTGTTGTTACCATGCTGGTAGCTATGTCACTGGTATTTCAAATGCCAGCACAATTTTCCAAATTGTGATGCCTATCAAACAGACTCAAAAGTATAACCACACCGAACTGTTAATTCATAACAAGGAAACCCTGGTGGCGTAGTGGTTAAGAGCTACGGCTGCTAACCAAAAGGTTGGCAGAACAGGTAGAAACAGCTTCCAGGCTAAAACAGACTTGGAAGAAAGACCTGGTGATCTACTTCCAAAAATTAACCAATGAAAACCCTAGAGATCACAACAGAATATTCTTGAATTTAGTGCTAAAAGATGAGCTCCTTAGGTCGAAGGCATCCAAAATACACACTGACTGCAAAAATGGACTCGAGCATGCCAATGATCCCGAAGATGGCACAGGACTGGGCGATGTTTCATTCTGTTGTACATGGGGCCACCATGAGTCAGAACCAACTCAACTGCAGCTAAAAACAATACACACTCCTGCTTTAAAAACTTCAGTTCCCCATCATCTCCAGAATTATTAATAATAGAAACAGGAGCCAGTATCCATGTGTCATGCATAATAAACCATTTACCTATACATTTATATTATGTAATATTCATAGCAATTCTATAAATTAGGTACTATTTGTAGTTAGACTTCAGGTCTCAGGTCAGCCTACCTGGGTTTATCTCATGGCTCCACTATCTAGTTATATAACTGTACAGTTAACAATAGCAAATATCTCACAGGTTTGATGTGAAATCTAAATAATCTATATAAAGCACTTAGCACAATGCCTGGTACATAGTAACTGTTCACTAAATGTTAGCTATTATTATCCTGTCTGTTTTATAGACGAGGCTTAGAGAAATTAGGTTAACTTTCCCAAGGTCATGAGCCTAGAAAATGATGGGTATACCCACGCATCTGGGCTACACTCTACAATCTAACTAGCCCCAACTTCTCTTTCCACCTCACAGCCAGACAGAATTGCCCAATTTGTGGCTAAGTATCCTTCTTATGTGATCACAAAGCACCTCTCTATCCTTCTCCAAAGTGGTACTTATTGCACTAGTTCCAATTACCTGCTTTCTGTCTGTATTCTTAACCAGACTATTAAATTACAGCTCTATCACTCAGGTGTCTCTCCAATGTTTAGCACTGTTATCTAGTACACAGTGGCTGTTCACTAAAAGTTGTTGAATTGTGATTTTGTTTCACCGTATATCCATATATTTAGGTGCTCTGTCCGGAGTTCCCTCATTCTCCTCATTGCTCCCTTTCCAAATTTCTATTCATCTTTCAACACTAAGACCAAGCTCTTGATAAAAATACTTCCTTGAAAATATCCTTGTCTCAACAGGTGAAGTTAAATGAACTGGCTCACATAAAGTTCTCTAGCTCCTAAAAAATAGATGCTATTAAAAAAAATAATCATTATTCCTTTTTTATTTTTCTTCTCCACTGGTATCTACTGTACTATGTCTATTCATTTTTCTAAAATGTATCATAGTAAATATATTACATGCCTATTTGATTAGATTATAAGCTGAGGTTAAAATAAAAAGTAGACCTTATTTATCTTTGTACCCTAGTATCTACAACGCAATTATTCTTATATAAACTCTATAAATTTAAATACTAAAGACATAACTAAAATCTTTTGAAACCTGCATGGGACATAATCTTTCCAAATTGTGATGCCTATCAAGAAAAAGTCAAAAGTAAAACCACACCTGACTTTAAGCCTGCTCATTCAGAAACAATATGATCTTAACCGTATGATCTTAAATAAATCATAAATTTAAGTGACTGTTTCCCTAACTATAAAACAGAATTAATAACTCCTTTTTAGGTCCAAAGAAATGCTCTGGTCTATTTTAAAACGTCTTTGGACATATACCATATTTCTACGTAAATAACGCATGTGTTACATGCTCTTTTGCCAGCTGTGCAACCTCTTTACACATTATTTTCCTAGGTGTGTTATGTGCATTGTATGTCTGTGTGCGTTATTAATGTACATGTCTTATTTGTGAAAAATACAGTATAATTCAAATGTTAAAATTATAAACAATCCCTCAAAATTAGCTATTATAATTCAGGACAAAAAAGTTACTTTTTCCTGAAATTTGGAGAAAAGCCAGGCAGTACTCCAAATTAACAAGTACCTACGTTTGTAATGCTATCTCTTTGCCAGTATTTCAACATAGTTATTAACAACCTTCTAAACAAAACTAATCCTGTCTGTAATTGTTGGCAATACAACTTTGATATAAAAGGAAGCAAAAAAAAAAAAAGGATATAAACACAAGAAGCAAAAAAAAAAAAAACTATATATATATATATTTCAAAGAAATATTTGTTGAATATTTTTTACATGGAAGAGAATATTTAAAATAAGAACCAAAAAAGCAATCTAGTATGCATTGCTTTATTTTATCTTTATACTAGCCATTTTAATGGGGACTCTAATACTAGTATGCAGTAGCTTTCCATCCTGCTTCCCATTTGAAACTAGTGAATCCGAATACAATAGAATACTTTGGCACACATTTCCTTGTTTTCCATTGCTCAGCTGAAACTGAGCTGGTAGGTTGTAAAGTGTTTTCCAGTTGCTAAGCAAAGCAAATCCACAGTATTCAAACTAGGGAATTTCAAGAGTTTGGGAGTTAATACTATATTATATAACTTTGCGATACAAGCAAATAAACAAAAAAATAAAAGCTTTTTTAGTGCCACCTACCCTTTCAATTTGTAGTAGTAAAGATAGAGCAAGGGCTCCAGATACATAAATTCCCATTAATGAAGGAGATTAGAAAAGATAGTGTCATAACAGTACTGTTTACTACTGATTTTTTTCAAGCGTAGACTATGCCTGCACACATAAACTGATATTATGAGGAATGAATTTTGAATTATTATGCATATTATTCTGTGTACTGCCATCATGTCTTCAACAGTGTTATTAACGGAAAAAGTATTTGCAAGAAGTAATCATTCCTATATAACTGATGCACAAGATCATAATTGAAACAAGACATCACAAATCAAAACCTAACTCTCAGTCGAGATTAAAAAAAGAATAAGGACTTAACTACAGTTAGATACAAAATAACTTCTAATAAAAACAAATTGTAATGCCTGCTTCATTCACTGAATATAAAGATGAAAAAGTTTCCTTGAAGCAAATGGCATTTCCTAGAGTAGGCTTCACCATGTCAATAGTTACAAAGGACAACAGCTGGGAAGGAAATAGAATTCTATCTACAACATCGGGTAGCAAGTTGTAGGCCTATTATAAAGCTATATTTTAAAACCTAAATACATAGTTTTGTGGCATAAGTGTTTTTTAAAGAAAATTTTGATTCAATATTCATTTTATTAATTAAAAAAAAAAAAAAAACCCAAACCTGTTGCTGTTGAGTCGATTCTGACTCACAGCGACCCTATGGGACAGAGTAGAACTGCCCCACAGGGTTTCCAAGGAGTGGCTGGTGGATTTGAACTACCGACCTTTTGGTTAGTAAACAAGTTCTTAACATACATGTTGTGACATTGTTGCTGAGTAAAGCATTTGTTTTTCATACTCACACATATTTAACAAATCATCTTTGAAAAGGCCAATGATATGAGTAAGTACTGGTCTGGAAATCAAGAAATTTAAGTTGTAGTTGCAATTCTATACCTAGCAATACTAACTATATCTTAGCTTCCTTTTCTGCTAAACAAAGAAGGGAGGAAGGGATGGGGGGAAGTAAAGGAAGCGGAAGGCAAAGTGGGGCAGGGAAAGGGGAAAGAAAGGGATAAAGATGAATTCTAGGGACCCACTGGATGATCAGGGGTTGTTCTCTCTAGCAAATTCCATGTTCTACTGACATTAATTTGTGCCAAACCAGTCCAGAGAAATCTCAGCTTCACTTCCCTGGTCAGTTCAGACCCGATGCTCCTTCATCCCCATTCACCCAGGGTTAGGTCAGCGGGCACCAGCCCCTTCTCTGTTTCTTAGGTCCTATAATCTGTTGCAAGACTCACAACCCTGGCAAAGCTTCCAAGTTCCTAGGGGATGTTCCACGTGGATGTTTCATGTTCCCAAGAGGAGCTAAAGCTCCCTTAAGCCTCCGTCTTCCAAAGTCTTTATTGGCCTCACCAAGCAGCCATGATAGATTACCTAATGCCTCCTGAGGCTTAGGCTACATCAGGCCTTCAGGTGCTCCCTCTTGGTTGAGTAGACCCCCCCACTCATTGGCTTCAGGTGTGGTCCTGCTCTCAGGAACCAGGACAAAATGCCAATATTGTTTACTGCAAAGGAGTTCCACACCTCACACCTACCAGCTCTGAAATTTTAATCAACCTAGAATTTTCTAAGATTCACTTATTACAGAGATAATAAGTACATATACTGACCAATTTGGGTACAATCTTATTACCCAGATATCTATTCTTTTACTTTTAAAAATTCCAGTTTTTGAGGTCTTAGTTATTGTTGTCAGTTGCTGTCAAGTCAATGCCAACTGATGGTGACCCAATATACTACAGAGCAGAACTGCTCCATGGAGTTTTATTGGCTGGAATCTTAACAAAAGCAAACGACCAGGCCTTTTCTTCCGTGGTACTGTGGGTGAGTTCAAACCACCAACAGTTAGGGTAGCAGTCAAGTGCAAACTGTTTTCACTACCTAGGGACCTTTTGAGGTCTCACCTCATGCTAAATATTTTACAGATCTCATTTAATTTTTGTGCCATATATTAAATGTTGAAGAAAATTATTAGTCCCATTTTACAGAAAAGAAACCTAAGGTTCAGAAAAAAAGAGATGTGCTGAAGTTCACACAGCAAATAAGTGCTAGAAATGAGGATTTGAGTACAAAATTCAGGTACTAACTCTCAATTCATCTTTTTAGTAATTTTAAAGAATATTGGAAAAAAATTGCCCACTATTCCAATTCTTTCCATTAATCAGATGGGAATGCTGTAGGTTTGCATGCATATATGAATAAAGAAATTAATTATGAGAAGGCACATTTATGGAAAGAAAGCCTTGCTGAACAACTCGGAATATGCCAGTAATTTTCATTTCCTCAGGTTATAATCTTTCCTAGCATACTAACTAAATTATGGGATTACTATGCTTTCCTCATTTTGTAGACATGATACACTGTCATATGAATCACAGATCACAGCATATTAAACGTATTTACGTACTGTTTTTAGAAGCTGGGAATTTCCCATTTAAATTATAGACTTCTTTAGTAAGTGCTGATGGTTGTGCTGTAATTAAGACATGATTATATAAAAAACAGTGAAACCTGTGAGAGCCAGAACTCAACAAGACTGCCTTGTCTTTCCAGGTCTCAAAAAATTTCCACCTTTGACAGGGTACAGCCTTACAACTTTTCTAGCACCCTTTACAAGTAGAAAATATTAGAGTTTTTCTTTTCTGACAGGTTTCTGCCTTACATGGGTTCCAGGCTTTACTGTATCATGAAAGAAATAGCTGAGTGAAGAAATGATAAGACCACATTTTCATCTACCTTGTCTATATTTTCCATATGATAACCAGATGAGATTTAATATCAATTTCCAACTTCAAAATATTACTTTTACAAAGTTAGTATTTCTGGAAGCTAAATGCAACTTGCCTGTAAGTAAACACTAGGTACTGATAAACTGATAGATGAGAAGTAACATAAAGGAAGTACAGGGGAGTAAGAGAAAAGCCAGTTATGACTCTGGGAATGAGTCATTTTACATTTCACAAATCTGGTTGCACTATTCAAACGAAAAAAGCCAAAATAAATAACACAAAGTTATAAACCATCATATCTTTCATTTCATGTCTTCTTGTTACAACTGACTAAAAAGAAAAGAGTCTATTTGACATGTTTTTCAATACAAACACCATTTAATATTTACATGGGATAAAACTGCCCAGGTTATAGGTGTTTCTAATTCTCCTAACATAAGTGCCCTTCCTGTAGCTTTGATAAAACACCAGCAAAGAAAAACTTTTGCCATAAATTTGGCAAAGATGGTGCCAGGGCATGGGGAAGTCTTCACACCATCTCAGCACCCAGCACCGGCTCCGGGGCACCGAGGGCGCCCTGTATTTACTTACTTTTTTTTTTTTTTTTCCCCAGCAGTTTCACTCTCCCTGGTCCACCTGTCCCTCTGCCCGCTGTTTCCTCAACAGCCACAACCCCTTCCTTCTTTCTAGCCGATTTGCTCGCTCCCATCCCAGGCTATAACCCGCCTTGGGGACCCTATGGAGGCCCTGAAGTAATCTGTCCCGATCGACCCCAGAGCTTCTCTCCTTCGCCTCAACTTTCCGGGTGTCCGTTCCCTGAGACGAAGCCCCACCTGCCTCCTCCCCGCCTCGGGCCCCGACTTTTGCCCCCCAAAGTTGCTTACCCTGCCCTGACACCTACCGCCTCAAGATCCAGGAGGATTTCGGGCAGCAGCGTCGCCGCGCTCAGCACAGACGCGAAGGCCGAGCGCCCCGCTGCCCGTCGGGGAACGGCTTCTGCCGCGCGTCTGCTGGCGGCCCCGGGTGGCGACGGCTGGGGGCGGGGGCCGGAGCGGGCCGGGGGCGGCTCCCCAGGGCGCGAGGCGGGGCCTCGGACGCCGGGGCCCCGAGGACGGCCGCGCCCCGGCTATGCCAGAACCGTTATAGCCGCTGCAGGCGCCTCCGGGAGCCTCGGGTCCTGCGGGGAAGCCGCTAGTGGCCTCTCCGAGGTGCTGACAGGCTCGTCCTGGACAGAGCGCGCCCGCATGCACAGCCTTCGCAGAGGCGCGAGGCGAGCCCCCCACGCCAGGCCGGGCGGCGGGCTCCAGGCAGCCACTGTGAGGGAGGCTGTTTCCCCTTCTGTGAGGGAGGCTGCCTCTGTGAGGGAGGCTCCTTCGCCTTCTGTGAGGGAGGCCGCCTCTGTGAGGGAGGCTCCTTCGCCTTCTGTGAGGGAGGCCGCCTCTGTGAGGGAAGCTGCTTCCCCTTCTGTGAGGGAGGCCGCTTCCCCTTCTGTGAGGGAGGCCGCCTCTGTGAGGGAGGCCGCCTCTGTGAGGGAGGGAGGCCGCCCGCGCTGATGACAGAGGCCAGCTCCAGCCCTCAGGTTGCTAGCCGCTTTCTTCCTGATGAGTCTAGTCCGTGCTACAGTTGGGGTTGTCAGGGCGTAACATGCTTAAGAAATGGTTTACAACAGGCACATTATCTCACACGGATTGCTGTCCTAGATGGAGGCACCCAGTGCCGTCGAGTCTATTCCGACAAGACAAGTTAAAACCAAAATTTTCTCCACCCAGATCCAAATCTTTCATTTTCAGTGTTCACCTGTATTCTTTCATTCGTATTTTCATCCAGTTATCTTTTGAATTTCTCTGGATGCCAAGCACTGTGCTGGGGGGTGAGGGGTGGGGGCGGGGGGTAATAGGACAGTTATCTGGGGGTTCACAGGAGCCCTGGTAGCACAGTGGTTAAGAGCTCAGGCTACTAACCAAAAGGTCTGCAACTGAAATTCACCAGCCTCTCCTTGGAAACCCTATGGGGCAGTTGTACTCTGTTCCACAGAGTCACTATGAGTCGGCTGGCCATGGTTTTTTTGGTTTTCTGGGGGTTCCTGGTCTGGTGCCGCACATGGGCTAGTGCTAAGTGCTGTGATGAAGGAACCCAAGAGTTAGGTTGGGAGCACAATACAAGGAATATCTAACTTGATCCTTAAACCTTAACCAAAAAACAAACTCTTGCTATGGAGTCTATTTCAACTAATAGTAAAATCATGTGTTAAAGGGCAAAACCGCTCCATACGGTTTTCTTGACTGTAATCTTTACAGATCGCCAAGACTTTCTTCCAGGTGAGCTGGTTGGGTTTGAACCGCCAAACTTTAGGTTAGCAGTTAAGTGCAAACCATTTGCTCCACCCAGGGATCTTTTCCTTAGACCTAGGAGGTCAGAAAAGTTTTTAGAGCAGCTGATGTTTAGTTTGTTACAGTTAACTGCAGGAAAGGAGAGGAACGGTGCAAAGAAAGAATGGCTAGTATGAGGTAGCTGGGGTTAGGGAAACAATAGTGGGGAAATGAAACAGGAGAGGTGACATGAATCAGATTCTGAATCTTTTAGTTTGTCTTTTAAATGAGGCAACTTCTTTGAAGGATTTTAGACAAGTTTTTGACTTGGTCAAAAGTGAATATCTGAAAGATCATTCTGACAGGTGTGAGGAGGGTGAGTCTTCTTTAGGGGGTGGAATAAGTAGGAAAATTAAACTAGTAACAGGGAGACTTCTTTGAAGGTGTTTGCAATAACTCCAGTAAGAAATGATGTCTGAACTCAGATACTAGTGAAGAAGGGATAGATCTGAGGGATGTTGCTGAGGTGAAATCAACAGAGTTTAGCAACAAACTGGATGTGAGGGGTGAAGGAAAAGAGAATCTAGTGTGACTCTTGGGTTTCTGATTTGGGTGGACAGGTGAGTGGGTACTGGTGACAAGGCAGGGAATATAAGAGGCAGAGCGGATCTGAGGAAGGAAATAATGAGTTAAGATTGGGACTTATAAATATTATAATGGATTATTTAAGTTGAGGTTTCCAAAAAGCTATTTTGTATATACACACATTCCTGGTGGTGCAGTGGTTAAGAGCTTGGCTGCTAGCCAAAAGGTTGGCAGTTCGAATCCACCAGCCACTCCTTGGAAACTCCATGGGGCAGCACTACTTTGTCCTATAGGGTCACTATGAGTTGGAATCAACACCAACAGGTTTGGTTTGGTTTGTTCTTATACACACAAAATATAACTCATTTAACAAAGACATACTCATTACTCATAGTATATATATGCATATATAACATGTCAAAGAATGGGAATTCCAGAACACTTAATTGTGCTCATGAGGAACCTTTACATAGATCAAGAGGCAGTTGTTCGGACAGAACAAGGGGATACTGATTGGTTTAAAGTCAGGAAAGGTGTGCATCAGGGTTGTATTCTTTCATCCTACCTATTCAATCTATATGCTGAGCAAATAATCCAAGAAACTGGACTATATGAAGAAGAACGGGACATCAGGATTGGAGAAAGACTTATTAACAACCTGTGTTATGCAGATGACACAACCTTGCTTGCTGAAAGTGAAGAGGACTTGAAGCACTTACTAATGAAGATCAAAGACCACAGCCTTCAATATGGATTCAGTATATATTTTATCACAATAAAAAAATTTTTTTTAAAGATATTTGAGTTCTCTGAGGAGGAATGAGGGAATGGCATCTAGAATGTAGGTGGAGGGAAGAGACAAAAAAGTAGGTGAAATAAGAAATCATCTGCTATAAGAGAAAGGCAGTCTACTGCAGAAAGGGTGATAAAGGGCTTTAGGACTTTGAAGTGTAGCACAAAAGTTTGCGATCAACTGTTAACCTAAAGGTTGGCAGTTCGAAACCATCCAGTGGTATTATGGAAGAAAAGACCTGACAATCTGCTTCCATTAAGATTACAGCTCCCCCCACCCCCCCTCAGAAAAGAAAAAAACCTATGGAGCAATTCTACTCTGTAACACGTGGCGTCACTATGAGTTGGAATCAATTCGACGGCAACCAACAAGCGAATTTGCAGAGAGAGCTGAAGACGATTAAGCAATGTTGAGGAGCCAGTTGAAGGTGAAGATCAGGAATTCAGAATGGCATCAATCTGTGTGGTCGTGGGATTCACTGGTAAGTACAGAAAGGATGATAGGTTGGGAGAATAATGAAGAAACTAGAAGTCTTGAAGCTGATATTCAGGAATATGGGTACAGACAAAGAATGTTTTAAGGATAGAGGACTTACGTGTTCTGAAAGTGGGACACCTGAGTTTGTTTAGAGATGGAGCAGTTCTCTGTACAACCACCAGCGTGCAGCTTCAGAGATGAATTGTAGGAGTGGAATGGAGATAAATTTCATTACAGTGAAGGGAATCAAAGGACTTGAAGTTCAGACTAGAGTGTTAGATAGTCATTCTTTCACATTGACAAATCAATGGTATCTGATAAGAATGGAAACTAGGAGCTGAAGTCTACACTGATTATGGGGGAGAAAAAGGACACTTGAAGGGTGACAGACAGTAGGTAGAGAAGAACTTTTAAAGGTAGGTATAACGTAGGCATGTAGGAAGAACCAGAAAAAAAAAAAAAATGGCATTACCTAAGCCAAAGAATTCTCCACAAATCTTATAAATTTACTCTTGCTAAAAGCTTAATAACTAATAAAAAAGGTAATGCAAGATTATTTAAATATTTAATATCTTTAGCCAAAGGACAATTGATGTGGAAATACCAGACACTGTGGCAGAGTATTTCAGAAAAACTTATTTGAACACTGGGAACTTTCGGTAGCTCTCTACACACAACCGTTAGCACCTGCGCATATGGATATGTGCCACTTGGGATATTAAAAATACCTGAGTAGAGCAATGTGTGTGATCACTTCCTATTTAGGAAGTTATTTTAAATCACTTTTAGTTAAAATGACAAAAGTATAAAGATTACTTCTTGGGTATTTCAAAGACTCTCACTTGTTAAATTATAAACCATAATCACCTCTTAGACTTTTGGCCTTATCTGATAACTTATTCTGTGAGGCATTCCCCAAAAGAACATAAGATCTTTATTTTTCTGCTTTTCACATAATATTTCACCTCAAGTCAAACAGAGGCACATTTACCAAAACATAAAGAGCCTAGCACAGTAATATCTATGTAAGGTAGAAACCTGTCAGAGAAGGAAAACGCAAAAATATTTTCCACTCAATAGACAGTGTCAAAGGAGGAAAACTTGTGAGGCCCAGAAAAAAACAAGGTAATCCTGTTAAGTTCCAGCTCTCACAGGTTTCACTGTATTTTTTTAAATTTGTAACTGAGCATCTAAAATGAGTTAAACAATTAAAAGCCTTACAAAAATTTTTAGCATTGTGTACTATTTATTAATCATTTAAATAAATATTGATACAACTTTAAAAAGAAAATGAAGCAAATTATTATATTAATTAAATAAAACTCATTGCCCATTTCTTCATATTTGATATGTGATATTGCTACTCAGTCTTCCTCTGGTTTTTGTAATTATGAATAGATGCATGTAATAAGATTTTGTGAACATAAGTTAAAATGCTCTAAAATCAGTGTTGTAGGATACACTATCAAATTCATAAAAATATTCTTTTAAATGTATTCTTATTCTATTCTTTGTGAAACAAATACTTAGGCCAAAGGTTTTTCCATTATCTTTCCACAGATGAGCTACAGGGAATGAACAGCAGGGGGCACAAAAACTCAAAAGTTATAAAGCAGAGCACGGTAAAATCCTATGTAGTATTGGAAAGCAGATAAATTTTAGAGGTAGATTGGATTTTATGTCAGCTGACTCAGTCACATATAAGCTGGATGACTTTTATCTAGTTATTTAACTTCTCTGAGCTTCCACAATGGTAGAATCATGATAACCATGTTAAAAGGTAAGGCAGCTTAATAACATTAGGATTTTTTTTTTTTGATTGATATACATACGTGTGTGTGCGGGCGTGTGTAGGCACTGAAAGCATTATTTAATAATAAATGCAAACTTAGATTTTATAGCAATGTGTGCAGACCATGAACATGGAAATGGCTGTGAAGTTTTATGATGACATATAAGCACAAATACGTTGTTGTTAGGTGCTGTCGAGTTGGTTCCGACTCACAGTGAGGCGATGTACAACAGCACAAATATAGCTTTATTAAAACAAAACAAACGCTAAACAAAATAAAGGTGTTATTCACCCAAATGCAATCAAAGCTTTTTCTATATAAGAAAATGTGAATGTCAGAGTAACTGGATTTGAACACGTGTGTGTATATTTTCATCATTTCATAGTGCAGTGTTTATATCAGAATATGACCCAGGAAATGATCTCCAACAGAACCATCAACAAGTGCTTGTTCTGAAGGTAGATCCTATCCAACTTTTTCTGATCAATATATGGGTGTGGAACCTCAATTTTCTCTAGTAAAACAGAAACAAGAATACTTGCTTAGTAGGGTTCCTGTGAACATTGAACAGCACTGCTGTGAAGGTAGCGTAGTACCTGACATATGTAATTATTAGGGCTTTTTCTTCTAAAATCACATTGATATTCTGTATGTGTAATTGAAAGCAAAGGAGCCCTGGTGGTGCAGTGGTTAAGGGCTCAGGTCCTAACTGAAAGGTTGATAGAACCCAGCAGCGGCTCTGCAGGGGTGAAAAGACTTGGAGATCTGCTCCTGTAAAGACCGTAGCCTAGGAAACCCTCTGGGGCAGTTCTACTCTGTCCTACAGGGTCACTATGAGTTGGAATCGACTTGAAGGCACACAACAACAATTAAAAACAGGAACTCAAACAGATTATTTCTACTCTTAGTATTCATAGCAGCACTATTCACAATAGCCAAAGGGTAGAAACAATCCAAGTGTCTGTCAACAGATGAATGGATAAACAAATTATAATACATATATACAATGGAATATTTTTCAGCCATAAAAAAGGAATAAAGTTCTGATGTATACTATAACACAGATGAACCTTAAAAACATTATGCCAGGTGAAATAACCCAGACACAAAAGAACAAATATTGTATGATTCCATTTATATTAAATATCTAGAATAGGCAAAGTCATAGAGACAGAAAGGAGATTAGCGGTTACCAGGACCTGGAAAGAGAGACTGGGGAGTTATTGCTTAATGGGTACAGAGCTTCTGTTTTGGGTGATGAATAGTTTCAGAAATAGAAAGTGGTGATAGTTATAAAACACTGTGAATATAATTAATGCCACTGAATTGTATGCTTAAAAATGGTTAAAATGGAAATTTTATGTTTTAACACAATAAAAAACAGTAAATAAAACCACGAAAATACTAGAAAAAATAAATGAATATTATATAATTCTTAAAGATGAGAACATTCCTTTAGAATAAGATATCTAGGTAATTTTTGAAATGATATTTAAAAAATGGACTAGAACAAGGTAATTTTTGAACAATAATCTTTATTAGTGTATTTTCAAAGGTACATATAATCCTGAGCTACTGCATTTTTACATTTATCATTCTTTGAAGTTTACATTTATTTTGTTACAAACTCTCTGATAAGTATATTTTTTATACAAACCAGGAACATAAATAATTTAATTATTCTTAGCCCTGGAATAGCCAATTAATTTACTCAGAGTATCTCATTATCTAATTCTATTACATTATAGACTTTAGAGCATTATTTCTCAATTAAGCAATTTCTTTTTCAAAACGGCAAAGATGGGCAGTGCGAGAGCTGAGTCCTTAAGTCCTAGTGAAATCTTAGAAAACTAGGTTGCTTTTTGTTTCTGATCTGTTTTTTTTCTTTTCTTTTTTAATAAAGAGGGTAATTATCTGACCAGCTATATTTGAGAAGAATGGTCAAAAACCTCTAGTCTCAACATTTTAGCTAATGTAAACGGTCATAAGCTCCCATCACACATAAGGAGTACATAATTATCCCAATAAGAAACATGTATCATAGTCTAATGAAAAGAAGACAACCCAATATAAGTATACCTTTGTTTAAATGGTCGAGTATTATAAAACATGTTGTATGAAATACCTCTCCCAGGTTTTATAAAGGAATACATACAGTTGATCAACATTAAATTCCATGACTCCAGACCAGAACTTTATAACTGGTGAGTAAAACAGACAAAAACGAAAGACAAAAAGTTCTGTGATCTTTGAAAAAAGACATTTATCCAACATCTCTAACTGTGGACAAATAAATATTTTCACTCTTTTATTTTAACTTACTACCAAAATATTTATCTCTCTACAAACAACAAAAAGCAAGTATACAGTGTCTAGAAATGGTTTTTCTCTAACAACAGTGTCAAGTCTTTGAAGATACACTCAAAGCTTCTTCCTGAATAAGGTCACTATGATCTTAGGATAAAGTTACAGTAAGCAGTTTAAGCAAAATGCATATTGCTTAGATTTTAAAGCAAGCAATTTTGATATTGTCTAATTAAAATGTAAGTCTAAATGTTAAGCTATTATAGAAACATTTATAAATACTTTTTGGGAATACTCACAAATTAGCAAGTAATGGAGCAACTGATTTTAAAATGATAAACGGGTGAGGTTACACGCAATGATGGGAGGAAAATCAAAAAATACTTTTAAGAAATGTAAAAGAACATGAAAACACAGCTTTATTATTATTCAGAGCTTGAAAACCTAGCAGCAAAATGAACTATTTGCATATAATGTAGTGCAATCAACATTTGTTCATAAAGGACTAAGTCTCAAAACTATTATACACAAACAGAATGGAATCCATTGGGATACATGATTTAAAGATGTCCAGAGTATCTTATCAAGAGCTGCTAGACACTCTCACCTTCATCGCTGGAGCATAAATAAGCAAGCTTATGCAAAACTGTGTTCTGGATAACTGACTCTAATGGCTCCCCAATAACAAGCTCGGATAAGGCAGATCAAACCTAAGAGATAAGCAATTGCCCAAGAAACATAGGTTGCATGAAATCGCCTGGAAAAATCTTGGGTGCCAACCTAAAATACAAAGCAATATAAAACAAAGGTTAGAAATTTTAAGAAGGTATCTGCTTAGAGAACTTCTGTTGGGTTACATATGAGTTTTATGAAATATATCCCTAGACCGTATCTGTTGACTGTAATGGCAGACTAAAATTTAATAAGACAGTGCTGCTACTTAAGTATGAATTTTATGAAGTAAACAAACAAATCCACTAAAAATATGTTATCTCCAAAAGGAATTTAATCAACATACCTCCTTAGTCTCGTGTGACAAAGTAGAATATTGTTACAATTATGGGACCAGGTATACTAACTGAGGAACAAAGAAGCATGGAAACCAAGTGGCAGAAAAACAGATCAGTTTCTTCCTCTTCTGGCGTAATCCCCTTGCCAACTGCTTAGCTTCAGTCTCCTCTAAAAATAAACCATCCTATATTGGTACTAAATCTCTGCTTAGCTTGGATTGAAGGAAGAATGGTTTTTTAGACTACAGCTAAATAAGGACTGGCTCAGATACAAGAAACCCCACGGCAACACAAAATTGGTCCTGGCACCAAACAGACTTTAGCTAAATGCACGATAAACTCCCCAATATCAGAACTTTCAGAGGGGTCCCTGATACCACTACACCTGGCTGAGCAAGCTCTGCTGAAAATTGGACCATGAATTTGGCTTCAGATTGCCCACAGTCATTTAGAAGTATCTGGGCCTGGCATGCAAGGGAGGCAGGCCTCCAAGGATCATCCCTGGCTGTCCCAGGCCTCACCATTTATTACAGAGCTAAAACTGAGAGGAGAGAATTCTAACAGTTCAGCAATACTTACAGTTAATCCAATGCCGATGAAAATACATATCATTCCAATGGTAATATATGCACAGCAGCGTCTTCGTGGAAGCGCACTACCCACTGAGGAGCTGCAAGTTCATGACAGCAAAAGAGAACATTAAATATTTCATGAAGATGATCCATTTCATCTTTGTGAGCACTCATCTATAGTTCTAGCAGAATTGTTTATATATTTTTATTTATTCACCTTGATATATTAGAACACACATAAAATAATAATTTTCAATGAGTAACTATTATGGATTGAACTGTGTCCCCCCAGAATGTATGTCAACTTGACTAGGCTATGATTCCTAGTAATGTCTGGTTGTTCTCCATTTTGTGATCTGATGTATTTATGGTATGTGTTGTAAATCCTAACTTCTATGATGTTAATGAGGCAGGATTAGGGGCAGTTAGGTTAATGAGGCAAGACAATCTACAAGATTAGGTTGCATCTTGGGTCAATCTCTTTTGAGATATAAAAGAAGAGAACAGAGAGAAGAGGGACCTCCTATCATCATGAGCCAGGAGCAGAGTGCATCCTTTGGACCCGCGGTCCCTGCACTGAGAAGTTCCTAGACCAGGGGAAGATTGGTGATGAGGACCTTTCCCCAGAGACCAACAGAGAGAAAAAGCCTTCCCCTACAGCTGGCATCCTGAATTTGGACTTCTAGCCTCCTAAACTGTGGGAGAATGAATTTTTGTTTGTTAAAGCCATCCACTTGTGGTATTTCTGTTACAGCAGCACTAAATAACTAAGACTGTAACCAAAATAAGAAATGGTGAATTTGTGATATTTTAATATGGATTTAAATAAACTGCAAGCCTTGGTCATTCACAATATCTACAAATAACCATAAAATCATAAAACTCACTAATGATTTTACTCGACAAAAATCTATTTCCAAAAAATCTATTCCAGAATGGAAAATCAGTGCTATCTTGTAAACATTTGATTTTTTTCTGGTTTTAACAATTAACCTATGTTTACTGTAGAATATTTGGAAAATAGAGTAAAATATAAAGAGGAAAGGAATATTATCTATAATTCCATTACCATAACATAGTCACTCAACATTATGGCATATTTCTCTCCAGTTGTTTCTTTTTCTTTTTTTGAATTTACCAACATATCATGAATATTTTCCTAAGTCATTAAGTATTCTCAAACTGAAATTCTGGTAGATGAATATAAAACCCAAGTATCTGATTATAACATAACCAATTCCCTACTACTGGACACAAAGTATTTTTGTTATTCTAAATAATGCCAGATAAACAACACTTAAAAGCACTGAACTTTTTTTCATCATTTTCTTAAAATAAATTCCTAGAATTAGGATGATAAATTTAAAGTGATTAAACTTTTTAAAGTCTTTTAATAAGACTTTAAATACATACTGTAAAGAGGCAGCTAAGAAATTCATAAAAGTATATAATGCTACCGTTGCTACTTGCTATTATGTCAATTTCAAATCCTGGTGACCCCACGTATACAGGGTAGAGCTGCTCCATGGGGTTTCAAGGCTGTGACTTAAAAAAAAATTTATTGGTAAAGACAGCACATGGGTTCCATTATGCTGGATTCTGATGTCTTTTACAGTTATGGTACCCAAAAAGTTAATCCAGTTTAAATAAATTTGAGAGAGGAGTTCCAAGTCAGCTTTCTTGTGAACCCCTCCTTTTTCTCCTCCCTTCAACAAGCCTGATTACACATACATAATAATTACATGTACCCCCCTCCAACAAAAAAAAAAATCAAACATGTTGCCATCGCCGTCGAGTCAATTCTGACTCATAGTAACCCTATAGGACAGAGTAGAACTACTCCATAGGATTTCCAAAGAGCAGCTGTGGATTCAAACTGCTGACCTTTTGGTTAGCAGCCGAGTTTTTAACCACTGTGCCACCAAAACAAAACCTGTCATCTAATTAAAAGAAAAACAAAACTCATCATCTTCAAGCTGATTCCTACTCATGGTGACCCATGTGTGTCAGAGTACAAGTGTGTTCCACAGGATTTTCTTATTTTTTATTGTACTTTAGATGAAGGTTTACAGAGCAAATTAGTTTCTCATCAAACAATACACATATTGGTTTGTGTCACCGTTTGCCAAACCACAACTCATCAACATTGTCCCCTTCTCAGCTTTGGGTTCCCTGTTATCAGGTTTCCTGTCCCCTTCTGCCTTCTTGTCCTTGCCCTTGGGCTGGTGTGCCCTTTTAGTCGCCTTTTGTTTTATGGACCTGTCAAATCATTGGCTGAAGGGTGAACCTCAGAAGTGACTTCAATACTGAGATAAAAGGATGTCCAGGGGGCCATACTCTTGGAGTTTCTCCAGTGTATGTCAGACCAGTAAATCTGGTGTTTTTTTGTGAGTTAGAATTTTGTTCTACATTTCTTTCCAACTCTGTCCAGGACCCTTTATTGTGATCCTTGTCAGAGCAGTCAGTGGTGGTAGCTGGGCACCATCTAGTTGTGCTGGACTCAGTCTGGTGGAGGCTGTGGTAGTTATGGTCCATTAGTCCTTGGGACTAATCTTTCCCTTGCGTCTTTGGTTTTCATTTTCCCTTGAGCCAGATGGGGTGAGACCAGTGGAGTATCTTAGATGGCCACTTGTAAGCTTTTAAGATCCCAGATGCTACTCATCAAAGTAGGATGTAGAACATTTCCTTTATGAACTGTTATGACAATTCAGGTACATGTCCCCCGAGACCATGGTTGCCATAGCCCTCAGCCCAGTAATTCAGTCCCTCAGGGAATTTGAATATGTCTATGAAGCTTCCACGACCTTACCTTGGGGCTGTGACCTTTTGGAAGCAAATCACCAGGCCTGGCTTCTGGGTAGGTTCAAACTACCAACCTTTTGGCTAGTAGTCAAGTGCTTAACTGTTTACACCATCCAGAGATGGCTAGCACTTCTCAATTAAAATTTCAAGTCCAATAGTACTTAGCTCTCTCCACTTCTAATTTTGATAATTTTCAAAAATGAAAAGTATAGCTGAGATCAAACAGCCAATTTAGGACTTTCTTCTCAGGCTAATCATACATGTATTTATTAACACACACTGTATGCCAAACACTGTGTTAGTGAATGACATAATGAAGTGTTTTTATTACCTTTGTGTGCCCAATTTCAAGATCATCATGCCTAGCACACAGTAATTGCTCAAGAAATGTTTGCTGAATAAGTGAAATACAGACATGCACCACCAGGCATTATTTAGAATTGTGCCATTCCACAGAGGCTAATTTTTTTAATTATAGAAAAATTATTTCCTTTAAGTCCAAATCTTTTAAAAAATGGATGAGTATTGTAAATATATATCATAAACTTTCCTATATACGTGAGTCCAGACAAACTGTTTGAATGGCCTGAGGGTTATCATTAACCACTATAGTGTGCCATATTCCAACTTGCTACCAGGAGTTCACTGCCCTTATGCTATATTTAGCCTTAATATATATGGTTTTAATTCCTATGTGTGCATTTAGTGGTTTTTCCTGCCTTATACCTCACATCTGGCTGATGTTTCCCTTTATTACCTGTGTATCTTCCTCTAGCAGTCCCTAATCTATCATGGAAACCAACTAAGCTTATTAGAATTATTTACTGAAAAAAGCAAAAAAGTTCTAGGTAAATATTAGAGCTGCTTTTCTGTGATCCAAGAGAATATACTCTAGTACGTTAATTTCAGCGTGTGAACTCTATTTAGACTATTCATGCCCATTTTTTATCATTCAGTTACTACACCTCTGGAAAATATTTCCAGAGAAGAAATAACTTATTACTACCCCACAACCCAAGTGTCATCTTATCATAGCAATAAGGCAATGACCAAAAAGCACCCGTTGCATGGATAATAATGTCTTCTTATACATTTTTTTTTTATACATTTAATACATATGTGGTCCCTGTATGGAGTCCTGGTAGCACAGAGGTTAAGGGGTTGGGTGTTAACCAGAAGGTTGGTGGTTTGAACCTACCAGCTGTTCAACAGAAGAAAGATGTGGCAATTGGCTTCCATAAAGATTTTTAGCCTTAGAAACCCTATGTGGCAGTTCTACTCTGTCCTATAGGGTTGCTTAGAATTGGAATCAACTCAATGGCAATGGGTTTTTGGGTGATATCTGTATGCAATATATGATATTCTTTGCATGTGTTAAAACTTTATGTGCAGGCGTGTTAAATGGTATGCTTCCATGACTTGCTTTTTTTGCTCAATACTCTACAAAAGGCTCTTTGATACTGACATACTGAGATCTAATTCATTCATTTTCACAACTATGTTCCATTACATGAACATACGAATGGAACATATCTGTTCTCCCTGTGGATGGGCATTCAGGGCTTTTTTTCTCCCTAATTTTGATGTTATAACAATGTTGCTTTGAATACTTCTGTATGTTTCCTTATGTACATATACAGTAATCTCTCAAACGTACAACTAGGAATAGAATTGCTGGGTTGTATTGTGCACATATTTTCAACTTTAATGGATACCAAATTTCCATCCTCACTAACACTGAGCACCCCGCCTCTGCCCCGTGGATACCAAAATCCAAGAATGCTCAAGTCCTTTATATAAAACGATGCAGTATTTACATATAACCCTCCCACAGCCTCCTGTATCCTTTAAATTGTCTCCAGATTACTAACACCTGATGCAACACTAATACTATGTTAATAGTTGTTAATGTTTACACTTAATGCTTTCTCAGTCTTTGCAAGCACTTTATCACAAATCAGGGAGACCATTTTTGATGCAGTAGGGGCAGCATTAACACAAATTTCAGCTTCTTTCTGCTTTATTGTTCAAATGTTCAATTTCTTTCTTACCAACCTTACGGCCCACTTCAGCAAGCCACAGGCCACTTTTCAAAAGGCCTAAGATTTTTATTTTCTCTTCAAGAGATAGCACTTTACACTCCCTTTTAGCCTTTGAGGGATTGGTTTGACCATTTCATTGGTTTTTAGCATCCACTGTTTCACAGAAACAAAGGGTGCACACAACACAAGCCTAACCAAGGAGACGCCTGGTGAACAATGTTCAAACAAGGAATGCTGAAGAGAGACTGAGGATCTGTGGATCTGAGAGGCTACAGCAGAGGGTGCCCACACATCACTTCATTTACATGGACTCAACGTAGTGCATGTTTTGCTTTCTGGAACTTTTTCTTTTTCCCTGAATATTTTCAATCTAGGGTTGGTTGAATCCAAGGATACACGCAGATACAGAAGGCCAACTATGTATATCTCCTTGATTTCCAGCAAGGTTGAACATCTTTTCAAATGTTAGTGGCTATTGGTTTACTTTTGCCTATTTATTGCTTGTTCATGTTTATTGCCCCTTTGTACTGAGCTGTCTTTTGCTTACTGATTCACAGATATTTACATAATCTGGATACTATTTCAGGCAGCTATCTACACTGCATATATCTTCTTATATCTTTTCAGCATACTTAATCTGTATGCTGAGCAAATAATCTGAATAGCTGGGGTATATGAAGAACAGTGAATCAGGATTGGAGGAAGACCCATTAACAACCTGCATTATGCAGATGACACAACCTTGCTTGCTGAAAGTAAAGAGGACTTGAAGCACTTACTGTTGAAGATCAAAGATTACAGCCTTCAGTATGGAGTACAACTCAACATAAAGAAAACACAAATCCTCACAACTGGACGAATAAACAATATCATGAAAAGCGGAGAAAAATTAAAGTTGTCAAGGATGGCATTTTACTTGGATCCATAATCAACACCGATGGAAGCAGCTATCAAGAAATCAAAGGACGTATCACATTGGGCAAATCAGCTGCCAAAGACTTCTTTAAAGTGTTAAACAGCAATGATGTCACTTTGAAGACTAAGATGTGCCTGAACCAAGCCAAGGTGTTTTCAATTGCCTTATATGTATGTGAAGGCTGGACAATGAATAAGGTGGGCAAAAGAAAAACTGATGCCTCTGAATTACAGTGTTGGTGAAGAATATTGAATATACCATGAACTGCCAGGAGAATGAACAAATCTGTCTTGGAAGAAGTACAGCCAGAATGCTCCTTAGAGGCAAAGGTGGCAAGACTCACATACTTCAGACTTGTTATTAGGAAGGATCAGTCCCTGGAGAGAGACATCAAGCATGGTAAAGTAGAAGGTCAGTGAAAAAGAGGAAGACCCTCGAGATGGAATGACACGGTGGCTACAACAATGGGCTCAAGCATAGCAATGATTGTGAGGATGGTGCAGGATCGGGCAGTGTTTCGTTCTGTTGTGCATAGGGTCACTATGAGTAGGTACCGACTCGATGGCACCTAACAATAACAGAAACTATTTTTTAATTCATTTTAAAAAACATCTTTTTTTTTTATTAACTTTTATTGAGCTTCAAGTGAACGTTTACAAATCAAGTCAGACTGTCACATATAAGTTTATATACACCTTACTCCGTTCTGCTACTTGCTCTCCCCCTAATGAGTCAGCCCTTCCAGTCTCTCCTTTCGTGACAATTTTGCCAGCTTCCAACTCACTCTATCCTCCCATCCCCCCTCCAGACAGGAGATGCCAACACAGTCTCAAGTGTCCACCTGATATCATTAGCTCACTCTTCATCAGCATCTCTCTCCTACCCACTGTCCAGTCCCTTTCATGTCTGCTGAGTTGTCTTCGGGAATAGTTCCTGTCCTGGGCCAACAGAAGGTTTGGGGACCATGACCGCCGGGATTCCTCTAGTCTCAGTCAGACCATTAAGTATGGTCTTTTTGTGAGAAATTTGGGATCTGCATCCCACTGATCTCCTGCTCCCTCAGGGGTTCTCTGATGTGCTCCCTGCCAGGGCAGTCATCGGTTGTAGCCGGGCACCATGTAGTTCTGGTCTCAGGATGATGTAAGTCTCTAGTTCATGTGGCCTTTCTGTCTCTTGGGCTCTTAGTTATCGTGTGACCTTGGTGTTCTTCTTTCTCCTTTGATCCAGGAGGGTTGAGACCAATTGATGTATCTTAGATGGCCGCTTGTTAGCATTTAAGACCCCAGACGCCACATTTCAAAGTGGGATGCAGAATGTTTTCATAATAGAATTATTTTGCCAATTGACTTAGAAGTCCCCTTAAGCCATAGTCCCCAAACCCCCGCCCTTGCTCCGCTGACCTTTGAAGTGTTCAGTTTATCCCGGAAACTTCTTTGCTTTTGGTCCAGTCCAGTCCAGTTGAGCTGACCTTCCACGTATTGAGTATTGTCCTTCCCTTCACATAAAGCAGTTCTTATCTACTAATTAATCAATAAAAAACCCTCTCCCACCCTCCCTCCCTCCCCACCTCGTAACCACAAAAGTATGTGTTCTTCTCAGTTTATACTATTTCTCAAGATCTTATAATAGTGGTCTTATACAATATTTGTCCTTTTGCCTCTGACTCATTTCGCTCAGCATAATGCCTTCCAGGTTCCTCCATGTTATGAAATGTTTCACAGATTCGTCACTGTTCTTTATCGATGCGCAGTATTCCATTGTGTGAATATACCACAATTTATTTAACCATTCATCCGTTGATGGACACCTTGGTTGCTTTCAGCTTTTTGCTATTGTAAACAGAGCTGCAATAAACATGGGTGCGCATATATCTGTTCGTGTGAAGGCTCTTATTTCTCTAGGGTATATTCCGAGGAGTGGGATTTCTGGGTTGTATGGTAGTTCTATTTCTAACTGTTTAAGATAACGCCAAATAGATTTCCTAAAAAACATCTTTTGATGAAAAGTTTTTACTACTGAAATCAACGTAATGTAATGTAATCCTTATACGGTCAAAATTATCAGTCTTTTAAGCTTTGTGCTTTATGACTTGTCTAGAAAATTCTCACCTACCTCTATATAATAAAAACAACATTCTATCTTTTCTTCTAAGGTATTAGTTTTGATTTTTTATTTATGTCATGTGTCCACCACCAGTCAACATACAGAACAGGTCCATCACCACAGGATCATGTTATAACCACTTACCTCCCTCCTGCTTCCCCACTGCCCTCACCACACTATCCGTAACCCCTGGCAATCACTAATATGTCCGTTGCTTTTAAAATATTACATGAATGAAATCATAGTGTAGGTAACATTTTGACATTAACTTTTTTTCACTCAGCATAAGCCCCTCAAGATTTATCTAAGTGGTTGTATCAGTAGCTCATTCCTTTTTATTGCTATTTCATGGCGTAGTTATATTATAATTTGTTGACCATTCATCCACTTTGAAGGAGTGGTGTTGGTGAAGAATACTGAGTATACCATGGACTGCCAAAAGAACGAACAAATCTGTCTTGGAAGAAGTACACCCAGAATGCTCCTTACAGGCAAGGGTGTTTTCAGTTTTTGGCTATTATGAATAAAGTTGCTGTGAACATTAGTATCCTGGTTTTTGTGCGTGTGTTGTCATTTTTTATAGTCTCTTATCTCTTACTTTTAAAAACATTTTTACGTGATTACAACATATTCTTATCTAATAATTTTAGTATCTGAAGCCCTTGGAGTCTATTTCTGCTGCTTTTTATCCATGCTGATTCTAGCTCATGATATCTTATTTCCACATGTGTTTGGTTCACTTTTTATTGAAAATTTATTTTGGCAGATCTTAGTCTAAGAAATTCTGGCAGGCATGGTTTAGCATTGCCTTTATTCACTGAGAATTGTAATTTGATTCTTCCAGGCTCGGAAAACCTATGGGACAGTTCTAGTCTACCCTATAGGGTCACTATGAGTCGGAATTGACTCAATGGCAATGGGTTTGGTTTTGGGTTTAGACTCAACTATATGAAGAAGAATGGGGCATCAGGATTGGAGGAAGACCCATTAACAACCAGTGATATGCAGACGACACAATCTTGCTTGCTGAAAGTGAAGAGGACTTGAAGTACTTACTGATGAAGATCAAAGATTACAGCCTTCAGTATGGAGTACAATTCAACATAAAGAAAACAAAAACCCTCACAACTAGACCAACAGGCAACATCATGATAAACAGAGAAAAGATTGCGGTTGTCAAGGATTTCATTTTACTGGGATGCACAATCAATGCTCATGGAAACAGCAGTCAAGAAATCTAATAATGTATTGCATTGGGCAAATGTGCTGCAAAAGATCTCTTTAAAGTGTTAAAAAGCAAAGATGTCACCTTGAGCACTAAGGTGTGCCTGACCCAAGCCATGGTATTTTCAATCATTTCATATGCGTGTGCAAACTGGACAATGAATAAGGAAGACCGAAGAAGAATTGATGCATTTGAATTATAGTGTTGTTGAAGAATACTGAATATACCATGGACTGCCAGAAGAACGAACAAATCTGTCTTGCAAGAAATACAACCAGAATGCTCCTTAGAAGCAAGGACAGCAAGACTTTGTCTCACATACTTTGGACGTGTTATCAGGAGGGACCAGTCCCTGGAGAGGAACTTCATGCTTGGTAAAGCAGAACCCAAACCAAACCCAGTGCTGTAGAGTTGATTCCAACTCACAGCGACCCTATAGGACAGGGTAGAACTGCCCCATAGAGTTTCCAAGGAGCACCTGGTGGATTCAAACTGCCGACCCTTTAGGTTAGCAGCTGTAGCACTTAACCACTATGCCACCAGGGTTTCCAGAGGGTCAGTGAAAAAGAGGAAGACTGTTAATGATATAGATTGACACGGTGGCTGCAACAATGGGCTCAAACATGCAGCAATCATTAGGATGACACAGGACCAGGCAGTGTATCATCCTGTAGGCTCGCTGTGAGTTGGAAACAACTGGACGACACCTAACAACAAACAACAGGCTCCCTTGAATAATACCAACCTTCAACCACTTTAATTTCCAGACTGTGTTTTCCTCCACGATACAAACGATAAATAAATACAAGCCTCAAACTCACTATTCTTATAAACTCTCAGGAGAGACCTTCTATCCCCTCCATTTTGTAACCTTTACTGATGAATTATTTTTCCCCTGACTCTCCTCATGGAAGATAGCCCTTTGAGTACTTTTTGCGGGGAGAGAGGGCTTTATTCCAACTCTTTCCTCTTCTGCAGGGTGAAGGCTTCTCTCCTGTTCTTCACATGAATAAACATTGAAATCCAAGGCTCGTGTCTCTAGTATTGACAAACATCCTCAGGATACTCCTGGGTATCAGTTCCTCATGAATTTCTCAACTTTCATATGAGCCGAGCTATGCATTTCAAAGGATGTTCGTTATAGTTAACTAATCTTCCATATTCCTCGATGTGAAAGTCAAGAGTCCGTAACGTACAAAAATGTGGTTATTGAATCTTCAAGAGGAGAGAGTCATGCAATGTTTCTCAACTACCTAACTACTCAACCTTTGATTTATTCACCTTGTCCTTTAGAACTATGAACATCCTTTAGAACTCTTGGATTGTGTGGGACACCTGGGAAATGCTAGTGTAGTTAGAGCTACGGAAATTCAGAGGGGAAAAAAGAACCCAAAAAACCAAACTCATTGCTCTTGAGTAGCTTCTGACTCATAGTTATCCTACAGGAACAGAGCAGAACTGCCCCCAAAGAGTTTCCAAGGCTGTAATCTTTACGGAAGCAGGCTGCCACATCTTTTTCCCATGGAGCAGTTGGTAGTTCGAACCACCAACCTTTCAGTTAGCAGCTGAGCACTAAACCACAGTACCACCAGAGCTAAAAAAGGAACCAACCAAAACTAAACAAACCCAGTGCCGTCGAGTCGATTCTGACTCATAGCGACCAGGCAATGTTATTTACAATAACATTTCCAGTGGTGACCAGAGAAGACTTTATTAAGTAGTGCTTAAGAATAGGATAAGATTAGAACAGGAGAGTGAGTAAGTAAATCACTGTAGCAGATGACAGCAGCATTGCTCAGGTATGGAAAAATAAGAATTTTGTTCCAGGAACAAGATAGCAGAATAAAATTGACTTTCCCAATAGTCTAGGTCCATTATAACATTTGTATGGAAACACATTATAAATTCTATTTCAGAATACTAGGACCACATCTCCTGCCCTATGGTGGTCACAAGTGGCCCAAATAAAAGAGAAACTTCATCTTCAGCTACAACAGCCCCAGTTACTGCATGAAAAAAAAAGTGAGTTAAGAAAATGCTTCTAGGCAGCTTTCCCCATGTGGTTTGTGAGATAAACACATGATAGGCTTTGTTTTACAGTAATGATTTAGTAATTCTTCTAATGTAAAAATAATTTTAGGATATTTGGGATTTGTGTTTAAAGAAATAAAATTGTACCTAAGAATTTTATTTCACCAGATGATCCATAATTTTGTTATGAAGAATATTCAAAAGGAAAAGAGATCTAGACACCAGCCATGAATGTTCATGTGGTAACAGCATCCTTGCTCAAATAAGTAATGGACGCCCTGAGAAGTAATGAATGCCCTGAGCGCTCCCACATTTACCACGTGGATTCAGTTCTATAGACATTCTTCGTATAATGGTGTTTAAGCTGACTGATTCCATGTGAATTTCTATGCAAGCTGTTCCCTAAGTAATTCGTGCAGATTCTTATTCACAGGAAATACACTGTCTTGTGATAGTTTAACAAATCATAGACTATCTAGAATTCAATACTTCTTTATTATTATAAAATATCACCATTGTTCTAAAATAATTAACCAAGTAAGTCACTTGAGAAAAATTCTTAGCCTCCCTAACAGTTCCTCATCTATAAGATGAATATTCTCTGGATTCCAAGTTGTTGTAAAGATTACAGCTAGAATATGTGTTTAATATAAAGCAACTATTACCCTGCCTAGCACATAGCTTGCTTTGCTAATAAGTCTCTGCTTTTTATTTTCCACAAGATTTTTTAAATCCAATTTATTGTTATCAGTGAAGATATTTACAATTTAATTTCATTCACTTTTATGGAAATACATATAATACATAGAAGTATGTATCATTCACACACACACACAGACACACATACTTTTAATAATTTCATTTTCTTAGAAACCGATTTCCTTCAGAGAATGATAATCAAGCCCAATCGTTTTAATTTCAAAATGGAATATATGAATTAATGTAAAGATGTCTTTTTTTTAAAGTCTTGAACAGCATAAATATATTTAGCATGCATTCATCCCACAGAATGTCTTAAAATCAGAACTGCCTTAAATGAGAATTCTGAATTCTTTAAATTGGTCTCAAGTGCTTCTAAAAAGTATCTGCAATGGTAAACAACTTACATTTTTTTGCAGTGTGGGCATTTTGCCAGAGTGTTGAACCTCAATTCCATCCACTGTAAAATAAATAAAGAGAGGAATTGAAAAGAAAAACAACTGAAAAATGTCCAATCTGATAAGATGTTTCTTTTAGTTTAAATATCATTAGGGTTCACAGCAGAAACCATCACTTTCTCATGGTTACAGAGCTTTTGGCCACCAACTCTTCTTCCCCTCCTTAAATTAAAAAAGGTTAGGATTCGCCTCTGAAATGTTCCCATGACTTTTCCAAGGCTCTGACGCAACCCAGGTTTGCTTGCAAAGAAGGCTGAATGTCATGCCATAATTAGGGTCATTTCTTTCAGCTTTATGTCTCAGTTCACTCTCAGGGAATAAACACATATTTCATGAGCAACTTGAAAGATCAGATAGGAAACTTAGAGGGATGTGAGTTTACATTAATGGAGGAGGAGCAATTCAGAGAAGGAGGGTGAGAATGGTTGCACGACTTGAATAATGTAATCAATGTCACTGAATTGTACGTGTAAAAACTAATGAATTGGTGTATGTTCTGCTGTGTACATTCTCAACAACAAAATATTTTTTAAAATTTCAAGTACTTTCAAAGTTGTTTTTCCTTTTAATCTTGAGGGTCAGCCTTTTAAATACATGACTATTTAGACAAAAGACTAAACTACAACTATTCATTCTGCAAATCTGCAAAGAAAATAAAGAAATGAGATAGAGGCAGAACTAAAGCCAGGACATTTTTCTTCCTGTTATGTCATTGCTTACACTATGTAACAAAAACACACTACTTCTATCACACAAATTTCTCTTTCAATTTTCATCCTTGTAAATAAATGTAGATTAAAAAAATGTGCCACCTACCTCATATGAAAGTTATTCAGATACTTGAAATGACTTAACAGTAGTAGGTTAATGTCTTTGAGGGAATGTGCACTATAAATTCAAGGTAAATCTTTAGCACATATATTAAAAAAAATACATTTCTCACTTTCTATCTCCTCTACCTTTATATATAACTTCTTGTAAAGGGTTAACTTCCTTTATACTTTTTGGGGTAATTCTTTAATTACTTCAGCAGTTTTATCTTCAAAGCAACTTTTTCTTTATTAAAATTAATCTTTGTTTACTCATTCCCCTTTTCATTGTTAGATACTGTTGTGGATTGAATTCTGCCCCCTAAAAATGTATGTCAACTTGGCTAGGCCATGACTTCCAGTATTGTGTGACTGTCCACCATTTTGTGATCTAATGTGATTACCCTACGTGCTGTAAATTCTAACCTCTATGATGTAATAAGGCAGGATTAGAGGAAGTTATGTTAAGGAGGCAGGACTCAATCTATAGGATTAGGTTTTATCTTCAGCCAATCTCTTTTGAGTTATAAAAGAGAGAAGTGAGCAGAGAATATTGGGACCTCACACTATGAATGAAGAACCAGGAGAGGAGTGCGACCTTTGGACTCGGCATACCTGTGCTGAGAAGCTCGTAGACCAGGGCAATATCGATGACGAGGACCTTCCCCCAGAGGTGACACAGAGAGAAAGCCTTCTCCTAGAGCTTGCACCCTGAATTAGAACTTCTAGCCTCCTAAACTATGAGTGAATAAATTTTTCTTTGCTAAAGCCATCCACTTGTGGTATTTCTGTTATAGCAGCCCTAGATGACTAAGACAGGTACCATCAAGTCAATTCTGACTCACAGCAACCCCACGTGACAGAGCAGAACTGCCCCACAGGGTTTTCTAAGCTGTAATCTGTACAGAAGCAGATCACCAGATCTTTCCTCCATGGAGCAATTCGGTGGGTTTGAACTCCCAACATCTTTGTTAGCAGCTGAGCACTTAACCATTGTGTCATCGGGGCTCCATATTAAAAGAAAAAAAAAAATTTTTTTTTTTGGAACTCTCAAATTCTAAGTTTGGTGGGGCTTTAATAAGCTATGCGTATTCAGGTTTTCCACACAATGGAAGATAATTTTTACAAAGTATTTAATGCATTTTTGTTTTTGGCCTTCATTTAGCTTTAGAAAAAGAAGCAAACAAAACTAGATCTACCTGGACTCCTTTTTCTTCATTTTTATTTCAAACCTTATTAAAGCTAGTTAACCCTGATATGATCTCTTTCAGTCACCGTAGGAACACATAGTCCCAAGATAAATAAACTAAAAAAAAAAAAAAAACTTTACATAAGTGTTCATTCTCTTTTCAAAATTATTATTTTTTAATATCCAAGAATGCCAAAATAAGGCTGTATTTTTTCAGGTACCATTAAACCTTTTTCTCATAATACATAAGAAAAAGTAATTTATTCCAAATTTTACTCTTAATAGTAAAAATTCTAGAATATGCTAGAAGGAGTTATATAGATTTCTACAGAAATTTATACAACACATTAAAAAGAGTACAAAAATCATATTGAGTACTTTATCTTTTTGTTATTAATTTTAGGATAGTTTCTGAACTTGTAATGCCACATCAAATTTTATTTATAAATAATAAATTTAAGGAGCAGAAGAGGCAATTAAGGAAGACTTGAGTTGAGAGTGACTCAAAATTCAAACCTGACAGCTAACATGCTGGTATCGTTATCTTTTGACACCACCCAGTAGGTTCCACCTCATAGGCACAATAGAACAAAACAATACCCAGTCCTGTGCCATCCTCTCAATCGTTGCTGTGTTTGAGCCCACTGCTGCAGACACTGTCTCAATCCATCTCATTGAGGGCCTTCCTTTTTTTCACTGACCCTCTACTTTACCAACCACGATGTCCTTCTCCAGGGCCTGGTCCCTCCTAATAAAATGTCCAAAGTATAAGAGATGAAGTTTTGCCATCCTTGCTTCTAAAGAGCATTCTGGCTGTACTTCTTGCAAGACACATTTGTTTGTTCTTCTGGCAGTCCATGGTACATTCAATATTCATTGCCAACATCATAGTTCAAAGGCATCAATTCTTCATCGGTCTTCCTTATTCATTGTACCGCTTTTGCATGCATATGAGACCACTGTAAATTCCAATGCTTGGGTCAGGCAGATCTTAGTCCTTAAGGTGACATCATTGCTGTTTATCACTTTAAAGAGGTCTTTTGCAGCAGATTTGCCCAATGCAATACATCTTTTGATTACTGCTGATTCTATGGGCATTGATTGTGGATTCAAGTAGAAAGAAATCTTTGACAATTACAATATTTTCTCCCCTTATCATCATGTTGGAGCCCTGGTAGCACAGTGGTTAAGAGCTCAACTGCCGGGAGTTTGAATCCACCAGCTGCTCCTTGGAAACCCTATGTGGCAGTTCTACTCTGTCCTATAGGGTCACTATGAGCTGGAATCAACTCGAGGGCAATGGGTTATCGTGATGTTGCTTATTGATCCAGTTGTGAGGACTTTTGTTTTCTTTACATTGAGATGTAATCCATACCGAAGGCTGTAGTCTTTGATTTTCATCAGTAAGTGCTTCAAGTCCTTTTCACTTTAAGCAAGAAAGGTTGTGTCATCTGCATATCACAGGTTGTTAATGAGTCTTCCTCTAATCCTGAAGCCATGCTCTTCTTCATATACTCCAGCTTCTTAGATTATTTGCTCAGCATATAGATTGAATAAGTACGGTGAAATGATACAACCCTGATGCACATTTTTCCCAATTTTAAACCTCAAGGTATCCTCTTGTTCTATTTGAATGACTGCCTCTTTGTCTACAGGTTCCACATGAGCACAGTTAAGTGTTCTGGAATTCCTTCTGTAATGTTATCCATAATCAGTTACGATGCACACAGCTGACTGTCATTGCATAGTCAATAAAACACAAGTAAACATCTTTTTGGTATTCCCTGCTTTCAGCCAAGATCCATCTGACATCGGCAATAATGACTCTTTTCCACATCCTTTTCTAAATTCAGCTTGAATTTCTGGCAGTTCCTCGTTGGTGTACTGCTGCAACTATTTTTGAATTGTCTTCTACAAAATTTTTCTTGTCTGTGATATTAATGCTCTCGTTCGATAATTTCCACATTCTTTTGGATCGCCTTTCTTTGGAATGGGCACAAATATGGATCCCCTCCAGTTGGTTGGCTCAATAGCTGTCTTCCAAATTTCTTGGCATCGATGAGTGAGAACTTCCAGCATGCATGTTTGTTGAATCATCTTAATTGATATTCCATCAATTCCTGGAGCCTTGTTTTGTGACAATGCCTTCAGTGCAGCTTGGACTTCTATTCCTTCAATACCATCGGTTCTTGATCATGTCTACCTCCTGAAATGTTTGAACATCAACCAATTCTTTTTGGTACAGTGACTCTATTCCTTCCATCTTCTTTTGATGTTTCCTGTATCATTCAATATTATATCTGTAGAATCCTTCAATATTGCAACTCAAGGCTTGAATTTTTTCTTCAGTTCTTTCAGTTTGAGAAATACTAGATGTGTCCTTTCCTTCTGGTTTTCTAACTCCAGGTATTTGCACATATCATTATAATAACTTATTTTGTCTTCTTGAGCCCCCTTTGAAATCTTCTGTTTAGCTCTTTTACTTCATTGTTTCTTCCATTCACTTTAGCTACTCTGCATTCAAGAGCAAACTTCAGAGTCTCTTCTGACATCCATTTTGGTCTTTTCTTTCTTTCCTGTCTTTTTGATGACCTCTTGCTTTCTTAATGCATGATGTCCTTGATGGCATTCCAAACTTGTCTGGTCTTTGGCCATTAGTGTTCAATGCATAAAATCTATTCTTGTAATGGTTTCTAAATTCAGGTGGGATATACTCAAGGTCATACTTTGGACTTGTGTTAATTTTCTTCAGTTTCAACTTGAACTTGCATATGAGTAACTGATGGTCTGTTCCGCAGTCGGCCGCTGGCCTTGTCTTGACTGATGATATTGAGCTTTTCCATCATCTCTTTCCACAGATGTAGTTTATTTGATTCCTGTGTATTCCATCTGGCAAGGTCCACATGTACAGTCACTGTTTATGTTGTTGAAAAAAGGTATTTGCAATGGATAAGTTGTTGTTACTACAAAATTCTATCCTGTGATCTCCAATGTCGTTTCAATCACCAAGGTCATATTGTCCAACTACTGCTTCTTCTTTTTTTCTAATTTTTGAATTCTAATCACCAGCAATTATCAATGCATCTTGAATGCATGTTTGATCATTTTCACACTGCGAAGTTGGTAAAAATGCTTGATTTCTTCATTTACAGCGTTGGTGGTTGGTGCATAAATTTGATAATATTTTCATTAACTGGTCTTCTCTGTAGGCATATGGATATTATTCTATCACTGACAGCGTTATGCTTCAGGATAGATCTTGAAATACTCTTTTTGAAGATGAAAGGTACACCATTCCTTTTCAATTTCTCATTCTTACCATAGTACACCATCTCATTGTCCAATTCTAAATGGCCAATACCAATCCATTTCATCTCACTAATGCCTCACTAATTTCAACTAACTGAGAGAGTCATATTTGTGCCCATTCCAAAGAAAGGTGATCCAACAGAATGGGAAAACTATAGCGCAATATCATTAATATCACATGCAAGTAAAATTTACCGAAGATTATTCAAAAGCAGTTGCAGCAGTACAACAGGGAACTGCCAGAAATTCAAGCCAGATTCAGAAGAGGATGTGGAACTAGAGATATCACTGTTGATATCAGATGGGTCTTGGTTGAAAGCAGAGAACATCAGAAAGATATTTACCTGTGTTTTATTGACTATGCAATGGCAGTCAATTTGTTAACCATAACAAATTATGGACAACATTTTGAAGAATGGGAATTCCAGAACACTTAATCATGCTCGTACAGAACTTATACATAGACTAAGAGGCATTTGTTCAAACAGAACAAGGGGGTATCATGTGGTTTAAAAACAGGAAATGTGTGCGTCAGGGTTATATCCTTTCACCATACTTTTTCAATCTGTATGTTTAGCAAATAATCTGAGACACTGGGTTACATGATGAGCGGGGCATCAGGATTGGAGGAAGACTCATTATCAATCTGTGATGTGCCGATGCTTGCTGAAAGCAAAGAGGACTTAAAGCACTTACTGACAAAGATCAAAGACTAC
This sequence comes from Elephas maximus indicus, assembly GCF_024166365.1. Classification (NCBI taxonomy): domain Eukaryota; kingdom Metazoa; phylum Chordata; class Mammalia; order Proboscidea; family Elephantidae; genus Elephas; species Elephas maximus. The sequence goes on along the minus strand of NC_064833.1, from coordinate 50,943,642 downwards.
AGCCTTCAGTATCAATTACACCTCAACATGAAGAAAACAAAAATCCTCACAAATGGACCAATAAGCAACATTATGATAAATGGAGAAAAGATTGAAGTTGTCAAGGATTTCATCTTCTTGAATCCACAATCAATGCCAATGGAAGCAGCAGTCAAGAAATCAAAAGACATATTGCATTGGGCAAATCTGTGCAAAAGACCTTTTTAAAGGGTTGAAGAGCAACAATGTCACTTTGAAGACTAACTCCATGATATTTTCAATGGCCTCATATGCATACAAAGGCTGAAACTGAATAAGGAAGACCAAAGAAAAATTGATGCTTTTGAATTATGGTGTTGGTGAAGAATATTGAATAAACCATGGACTGCCAGAAGAACAAACAAGTCAGCACGAATTGAGGATAGTGAGACTTTGCCTCACGTACTTTGGACATATTATCAGGAGGGGCCAGTTCCTGGAGAAGGACACCATGCTTCGTAAAATAGAGGGTAAGCAAAAAAGAGGAAAACACTCTAAGAGATGAACTGACAGTGGCTGCAACAATAAGCTTAATCATAACGATTGTGAGGATGGCACAGGACCAGGAAGTGTTTCATTCTGTGGTACACACAGTTGCTATGAGTTGCAACCAACTTGATGACACCTAACAACAATAACAGTGTCTATTTTTTATCTATGATAGCAATCTTTATTTGTTTCATTTCATTTTTCAAGATTTCCAATTTTCCTAGATTTATACTTCGTATATTCAATTTTTTGATTATTAATGAATGTTTCCAACTTTTCTCGTTTTGAGTCATGCCAAATCAGCAAATGAAGGTCCTGAAAGCCTTACTTCCTCCAAGTCATTAAGGTCGACTCTACTTTGAGGAGGCAGCTCTTTCCCAGTTGTATTTGAGAGCATTCCCACCTGAGGGGCTCATCTTCTGGCACTATGTCAGACAGTGTACTGTTGCTATTCATAAGTTTTCACTGGTCAGTTTGTTTAGAAGTAGATCGCAGGTCCTCCTTCCTAGTCTGTCTTAGTCTTGAAGCTCTGCTGAAGCCTGTACACTATGGGTGACCCTGCTGATATTTGAAATACCAATGGCATAGCTACCAGAATCATAGCAATGCACAAGCCACCACACTACAACAAGCTGACAGACGATGATATATAGGAATTTTAGAATTTTAGATAACCAACCTAAGGATATTATTTAGTCAAATATTATCATTTCATAACATTCTTCCTCTTAACATAGATTAAACGAAAAAACCTGTTGCTGTGGAGTTGATTCCAACTCACAGCTGATTCCAACTGATAGTGACCCTATAGGTCAGAGCAGAACTGCCCCATGGGGTTTCCAAGGAGCAGCTGGTGGATTTGAACTGAGGATTTTTTGGTTAGCAGATGAGCTCTTAACTACTGTGCCACCAGGGCTCCTGGCATAGATTATGCATGGTAAATACAATTATAATTGACAAACAGCTGAGAATTTGTGAAATTAGTAAGTTACACAGCCAGCAACCTAACACATCTGATTTTGTTGCTGTCCCGAAGTACTCACTTAAAGGCAGCAAACTAAGAACTGAAAAACATCTATTTTTAGAAATAATTTCAGCATAATTTATTGAAACAAATGCAAATATCTGTGCTTTTAAATGAAGGCAACTTACTACTGTTCTGTTACCTAAAATGCAGCCTCTGTGCTCTTAAAATTTTACTGCCAGAACCTGGAAGTTTCAACAGATAAATAATCTTATCTAATTGCTATCAGAAAGATTAAGAGCAATTGCTCTAAAATCCAGTAATTTTTAGGTGAGATCTTCCAATATCTAATTGACTTACTTTTCACCATTCTAGGTGACAGATGAACTTATTTTCCCCAAGATATATTTTGCAACCTATCTTAGAAGGTTGATAAGAAAATTATACTTAAAGAAATTATACAGTTATTACTAAAACTGGTAACTCTATTGCACTTTATTGTAATTTTTTAAAAATAGATATGATAGGCAATTGGTAACTCTTACTCTGAAGTATGTCCAAGTTAAAACTAGTATCACTCTTGGCCATGGCTCCAAACCATTTGTGCCACTGTCCAGGTGAAGAAAATCTGACCCTACGTGAAAATACCATATTGGCCCACTTCAGGGCAAAGTTTGAACCATTTTCTCTGATTCCAGCACATATTGTGGGTTGTGTTAGTTTTTGTTGGAGAAGATCAATCTTGCAGTCTGTTTATCAATTAGAAAAGCATCTGGATCTGCCTTTCATCAATAACAGAGAACACCTTCCCCCATAGAATGTACTATCAAACTCTCTGATACATGGTTGTCTTAAGAAACATCTTTATATTCACGGATAATTAGCTGAAAGCTATATATATTGTCTCTATTCTTCTATAAAATTGTTTTCTAACAATGCCCCTCAAAACACTACTGTGGTTATATGATTCCCTCAAAAAGAGTCTGGAGGCTAAAAAATACCTGGAAATGTTACATAAAGCTTCTAGTAGCTGCCATAATCCTTGGTGCCCTGGGCTTGTAGATGCATCTGTCCTGGGTGTTGTCTTCGGATGGCATCTTCCCCCTGTGTGTCTCTATTTTGCTCTTTTAACTCAGAAATGATTAGATTTAGGACCCACCCTATTATGGTATTACCTTATTAGCCTAACAAAAGAAAAGCCGTATTTCTAAACAGTATCACATCCATAGGTTCAGGGACGAGGATGTTAATACATAGTTGGGGGGGACACAATTCAATCCATGAGAGATGTCTATACGTAGACAGAGATTTATTTTGAGGTATTGGCTCATGTGATCATGGCAGTGGATCGGTTCAAACTCCATCTGTCAGGTGATACAATGAAGATTCTGGCAGCCTATGCCCCAAAATCAGTAGGGCAGGCACTGGAGGTGAGAGGGAATTCCGGCAAGACATCTATTTGTGGTCTGGAGGAAACCTCTTTTTTGCTCTTAAGGCCTTCAACTGATTGGATGAGGTCCACCCACTTTATGGATGGTAATTTGCTTTACTTAGACCAATGTTCAACTTTTTTTATCCTAGAAATTCCCAATGACCATGCAACTCTTTACTCACACAAACCAAAAACCAAACCACTTGCCATCGAGTTAATTCTGACTCATGGCAACACCATATGTGCAGAGTAGAAGTGCTCCATAGGGTTTTCAAGGCTGTGAGACCTTTCAGAAGTTGAAGGCCAGCCCTTCCTTCTGAGCTGCCTCTGAGTGGGTTCAAATTGGCAATCTTTCAGTTAGTGGTCGAGTGCTTAATCATTTGCACCATCCAGGGATTCATTACTCATACAGTACCTATTATTATCCTATGAAATGAGTGTTCCATTGAATACACTTCAGGAAAAACGAGCTAGCTACTCTAAATTGTGTTCACAGTTCCAGCTAGGCTGTCAAAATTAATAAAATGAGTAATGTGAATTACTAGCAAATTTAACTTAAGCATTATAATACTAATATATTAAAAAGTGTTATTATAAACAGACAGATGATGTTGAGAACACTGTCCATTACACTGTTTTTTGTTGTTGTTGGTTTGGTTTTTTTGTTTTGTTTTTTAATCTTAATCCACGGGAAATAGCTCTCTGAGGTCTCAGTATTCTAATATTCTCCTAAGTAACCTTTAAAAAAAAAATCATAAATATCTTATATCAAGATTTCCTGTTTTCATTGACTGCTGGAAACCACAGCACTAAAATTCACCCCAATTTTATCAACTGTGCATGACTAAACCCTATATGCGTGCTTATATTTTTATCTTATCCATGACTTCATCACATTTTTCTGGCCTGTTTTTCATTCTTCTTGATTTTCTCAAATTTATCTTTTAATCCTATTGAATTTAATGTGTCTTTGTGACTCAGTTGCTTTTGGACCTTTAAACCAAGGCTGAAACAAGGTAAGGAATAAATAAATGAATTGCCCTAATAATAAAAAGTCTGAAGGGCAAAGAACATACTACAAAGGATATAAGATTATTCATGATAGCATAATAATAAGGATAAGGCTGAGTTCTCAAGCCAGAATCAAGAGCTTTGCAGTCAGTGTATTCTTCATGGTACTGAGTATCTCTCATTAATCCGAAACTCTTAAAACAATACCCATCCTACAGGCATGGAACCCAAGGAACCAAAGTATTGTTTTCCAGGAACTTTAAAATCCTGTACTTATCTTTACATACCATATATGAATTCAAAACACCCTTTCCTGCTAAAGAATTAAGGTTCTAATCATAATTATTATGTTAATGTATTATTATTTACTAATATGATGTTATTATTTACAATGAATATTAAGTAAGAAAGAGCCAGTTTTTAAAATAAATTGTTAAGTATTAAATTATAAGCATTAAATATTAATTAAGAAAAAGCATATTATCTTAGCAATTTTAAGCTGGGAAGTAAAAGTATCTAAATGCATAAATTATTTTTAAAAATAGTAAAAGACCATGTCACATACATATCTACCTAACCTCTCAATTTGCATCATTCCCTAGAATTCACTGCCAGATTCCAAAAAACTAAATACAAACCTTTGAACAGGTATCTGATTCTTCTTTTCTCACTCCCTTATCCATCCTAGTACTGTCAATTCTCTCAAATTCTTTATGCTATTCCCAACCACAGTCATCATTTTTTTTTGCTTATGTATTTTTTTAACCTTTTTTAAATTGTGTTTTAAGTGAAAGTTTACAAACCAAGTCAGTCTCTTATACAAAAACTTATATACACCTTGCTACATAGTCCTAGTTGCTCTCCCTCTAATGAGACAGCACACTCCTCCCCTCTACTCTCTCTTTTCATGTCCATTTCGCCAGCTTCTAAGCCCCTCTACCTGCTCATCTCCCCTCCAGGAAGAAAATGCCAACATAGTCTCAAGTGTCCACCTGATCTAAGAAGCTCACTCCTCACCAGTATCCCTCTCCATCCCATTGCTCAGTTCAATCCCTATCTGAAGAGTTGGCTTTGGGAATGGTTCTGTCTTGGGCTAACAGAAGGTCTGAGGACCATGACCTCTGGGGTCCTTCTAGTCTCAATCAGAACATTAAGTCTGGTCTTTTTACAAGAATTTGGGGTCTGCATCCCACTGCTCTCCTACTCTCTAAGGGGTTCTCTGTTGTGTTCTCTGTCAGGGCAGTCATTGACTGTAGCCAGGCACCATCTAGTTTTTCTGGTCTCAGGCTGATGTAGTCTCTGCTTTATATGGCCCTTTCCATCTTTTGGGCTAATAATTACTTTGCATCTTTGGTGTTCCTCACTCTCCTTCGCTCCAGGTGGGTTGAGACCAATTGATGCATCTTGGATGGCCGCTTGCTATCGTTTAAGACAGTCATCATTTTTTGAATGATAAAAGCCAAACATCTAGTCTCCTTGCCCCTCCAAGTTTGTTTCTCTGCAATCCAATCCAGTCTATACAAAGCAACCACGTGTACACAATTAAGCATAAAGCTCTACTATGATTCTCCATTACTCTTTGGATAATGTCACTTCCTCCAGGAAAAAGAAGTCTAGGCAAGGAGCTACTATCCACATGCTAAGAGCACTCCACACTTTCCCTACTGTAGTCCAAATGCATTTCATTATAATTGCTCATTTTAATTGTCTTTGCTCTCCTATTAGATTAGAAAACTCCATGAGGGCAGGGACCGTGTCTTCCTGTGCATCACTGTTTGCCCAGCACTAGACCAGTGCCTTGTACACATTCAACATACATTGTTGAATAAATAAAATTATCTCATTTGTTATGTGGCTACAATGATTATCAATGGCAAAGATTTGGAATATAAAACATAGCTGCTCAAAATGCAAGGCAATTGTGGAAAAGGGGATCCTCCCTGTAGTAGGTTGAAAGGAAATCTATTTGGAAGATTTTTAAATGGTATCTCTTTCAAGATACAATTTGTTTACATAAAAGGATAATAAATATGTTTAATATATATTTAGTCAATTCTTTTATTATTTATCAGTCACTAGAGTGTATTGTCTTATATTAAATAGTATATAGTTTTTTTTTTAAAGAAATTGGGTACCTAGCCTCTTCAAGTATATTTTTTAATTTATGCATTTGATCACAGATTTACTCAACATGAATACAAATGCAAGGGAGGTAATTTACCTTGCCTTACTATTGCATCAGAAAAATCCTAGCACTTCTGGTTGCATGTGTTAAATTGAGTAGATGAATGTATTTCCATTTCCTCCCTCAAATACTAATATTACACTAAATGAAGTTAAAAATATATAATGCAATAAGGACAAAGAGACCAGAAAGGAGACAGCATCTAATTTTTGGACAATGGAAAGCTGGTAGAGACTTTGTAATTGACTTAATGAAAGGGAGAATGCTAAAACTTACCTGCCTGCAAAGGGATATGCCAAAGAAAAGCAGGTGGCTCATGCTGAAGAATCTCAAAATGGCTCAGATATTGAAGCCCCCAGGTATTTCCAAATGTGGGGTTTGGGGTACAGATAAAAACAGGAGTATGGATTCTAAACATTCCCTCCACAGCCCACAAACAGAAAACCACCCCTCCCAACATATGCAAGAGAAAAGTAATTTATTCTGAAGAGGAACTGGACTTAAAGCCTGTAGACTAGGAACACCAGGCACAGCAGAAGGCAAGAATAAAAACTATTCTAAAAACAAAAGAATTAGGTTATAGTCTACAGTCTGAACAGTAGATGAGAGCTTCATTCCAGTTACCTTTCTCAACTCCTAAAACGCTGCCCCCCAGGCTCACCCCTCCCAACTGTTCTTCTCCAGAGAAAATGGCTCTAAAAAAAAACTTATGGGTACTAATACATAAAAAGTCTTAAAAAAAAGAAAAAGTAGATGGAAAAAAAAATTCTACCTCTTGCCTGTATGCATACAGATTCTAATCAGTGACTTACTCTCAAATATAAATGAACTTATAAAAAAGCTTTTATTATAAAAGAAAAACAAACAGAAAAGAAGTAGGGGAGAAAACAGAGACAAAGTGGGGAGAAAACAGATATGAGGCATAGAGAAGATTATAACTTCAGAAAAAATATAATTAATAGCTTCAGAAAGATGCCATGAAGAGGATGCTATAAAAATGGAAAACTCAATCAGAGGATAAAGGAAAGCTCTTGATAATTAAGCTAAAATTTTTCATTTCAGGTGATCTAAATAATTAAGTTCCAAGTTAGATCACCTGAAATGAAAAATTTTAGTGCAGTTTAGAAGATAAAGTTGACTACCTAGAAAGTAAAACAAAAAGAGACAGAGAAATAGAAAGAATGTTCAACTGGTCTAATAGAAGGAGTTCTAGAAAAACAGAACTAAGAAAACTGAGCAGAGAAATAACCAAAGAAATAGTATAAGAAAATTTACCAAAACTTAAGTTTATGAATACACTTTAAGAGGGCCCACTGACTAAGCAGACAAAGACCATAAAAAACCCCGAACAAAGCATAACCTCATGAAATTTCAGAATACTGGAGAAAATAAAAGCACAAAAAGAAATACAACGGAGAATAAAGAGGAAAAAGTAAAACCACATAGAAAGGATCAGAGTCCGATTAGCAGTTGAACTTCGCATCAGCAATGGAGCAAAGTCTTCAAATTTCTGAGAGGAAACAACTAGCAACGTAGGATTCTACATTTGAACAAATTATAAAGTGAATATGAGATTAGGTTAAGAACATTTTCGGAAATAAAAATGTTCAAATTTATTTTCCCTTCATCTTTTCTCAGAAAGTAAACGAGAAGGTGCTCCACCAAAATAATGGAGTAAACCAAGAACCATGAGGATGGTATGGGATCCAACACTAGAAAGTGGTAAAAGGAATTCCTAGGATGATGGTGAAGGGAAATCTCAGGATGGCAGATATGTAGCAGAATGCCTGAATAAAAGATTCCCTGATGTGTTTGACTATAATGACAGAGCTTCTATAAAATAATATGGGGAGAACTACTGATTTGTGCATAGAAGATTAAATAAATCCAAAAGGAAGAGGGGCAATTATTTTAAAATTCAAGAAAATTTAAAGTTATACAGGAGAGAAAATGTAGTATATTACTTGGCTTAGCTATGAACATTATTTGACTAATCATAAAAAATGTAAACACTAAGAGTTTTTGTTGCCAATTCTGTTTTTGTTGTTGATTTGTGACTTTAGAGAGACCCCATCTACTACAGAGTAGAACTGTCCCACAAGATTTTCTTGGTTGTAATCTTTACAGAAGCAGATTGCCAGGCCTTTTTTTCCATGGTATGTGGGCGAGTTTGAACTATCAACCTTTTGGTTACCAGCCGAGTGCACAGCATTTATGCCACTCAGGGACCTTAAAAATGTAAACACTAAGTACTAACTGAACAAAAAATTATAATTATATTGGGAGTATCGGAATGGGAAAGGAAGATGGGTGGTACGAGTGCTAAATCATGACTTGCGTTTTACAAGTTAGTGGGTAATGTCTAAAAGTGATTACTCTATTCTTAAGCAAATGAGGTGCATGTTCTATGTTTGTTTGCCAACCACGCCCTCCCACCTTGAGGTATTCTCCTAAACTGGCACCTTGCTTGGGGAGGGTGCAGTTGGCAAACAAACATAGATTACCGTAAAAATACAGTAATTAAAAGGAAAGAGTATGAGCAAATAATTTAAACACATGGACATAAATACCAGAAGAGCAGCTTAAAGTTGAAAGTATTTGGGGGATGAGAATTTGGGTGGAGATAGATAAGGAGATGACCACCATTTTTCCCTATAAGCTTTATAGTTCTATTGGATATTTGAAACTATGCATATGAATTGATGTAATAAAAATAAAAAATTAGAAGAAAAAAATAAAAAGGCAAATCACTACTCTTTCTTAATTTGTTCATCCCTTAGTGACAGAAGGTGGTTTTAGACCACTGCTAGCTCAGCCTTTCCCATTCCTACAGCTTGGAAGTTTCCTTTAATATTCAGATTTTATGGAAAATCTCTTTTCCCCTATGAAGTTTGGGCAACAAAAGAAAATCTGTTCTTAGCATTCCTGATGGAGTCAGTTATTATACATTTCACTTTTTAAAAATCAAACTTTAGGTTGAAGTTAGAAGTAGTAAAAAAAAAAAAAAAAAACTATAACTCTTGCTGATATCAAATTACTTAGGCCTTTTTACTTTCTATGCAATGGTTTAGTTAACTATCGACGTCAGAATTTATCTTTACTCCAAGTACAGTTTAAAAAAAAATCAGAAAATACTGGATAAATTACAATAAGAATTTTTCCTGAATCTAAAAGCCATAAAACAGTGACATTGTATGAGATTGTGCAACCTGTGCTCTGCTGAGGAGGTGAGAGTGAGGCTAAGATTCAGTTGCTCACCAAGCCAACGCAGCCCCGGCCTACGCCTGGATAAAAGGATGGCTTCTCATTGGTTCACCCAAAGAGGCTCCTTTTTGCAATTGGACGAACCAGAGGAGGCACCTATTTAATTCACAAAACATGCTGTATATACCAACTGCAGCTCTGATTCACTGCCTTCTCCTAAAAAGGCTGTATTTTAATCTTTTGACCAATTTTTACTTGGACGACACTATGGGAATAAAAGCAGTTGTCAGTTCCATGTGATCATGACTTATATTTACAGGTTGATGTCTCTACTTACCAGGAATGTGTTTCCACAGTGCCCGCACACGACTCTTGTACCTTCTGGTTGCACTGGCAATGCAGGTTGAGCTGGTTGTTCTTCAGAAACAAGCATTACTGGACCAAGGTTAATTATGCGTCTACTATGGAAAGAGACAGGAAATAATTTCATTATCCCACAGATAAACTGAGGGCAAAACCTACAATATATGGCCTAAGACATGGAATATATCATTGAAAACACATCATACTTGTTTTATAAATCAAATGTCAAGCTCTGGAGTCAAGATAATGCAAAGTGGTAATATCCAGTTTTTCAAAAGCGAAAACATGAGGGTATTTTTATACTTGGGATAAAAAAACAAAAACCAAACCCAGTGGCGTCAAGTTGATTCTGACTCATAGCGATCCTATAGAACAGAGTAGAACTGCCCCACAGAGTTTTCAAGGAGCGCCTGGCAGATTCGAACTGCCAGCTCTTTGGTTAGCAGCCCTGGCACTTAACCACTACACCACCAGGGTTTCCATACCTGGGATAGGAACCATATATTAAGATGTCCTAATCAATGCCCTTGGGAACCATTTAACTGCCATTTCCAAGCTTTAATATGTTTAAATCAGAAAACAATTCCAGTATGATAATTTGTACTTGATAGAAGACTAAATAAAAATATACTAATCAAAAAGAAAGAGGATAAGCAAATAATTTAAACACATGGACAAAAATACCAAAACAGCAAAGAAAGTTGTAATATTTTATGTTAAAATATTACAACATAAACATATATGTATGTGCCATGAAGGTACCAGGATGCTGAGTTATCAAATTTCTCTGAGTTGTCTGGTATTCCTTGACGCCTATTTAATCAAGGTCTGAAAGAAAACAAAATGGGAACTTCTTTTCCTTCCTATTCTCCAGTCCACCATGAAATGTAAAGGTCGAAAAGAAATAAATCACAGAAGAAAAGCATAGTTAAGGACCTGGTATACTTGTATCTGTGCATATCCATAATGGTACCTGGCATTTGCAAATTATTCAAGAATTTATTAGATACATTCAGTAGAGACTAGTTAGCATACAATGAGGTATATAATGACAAAACACTAATTGATTATTTTTAAATAAGTTCAATGAGTCACTAAAAACGCACTGCTCATTTGAGAATATTATGTTTTACGAATACCTACGACCATTAAGTTCAAACTAAGCATATCATTCCTTGAATAAAGAAAAAAAATTATGTAGATCCTGTAATTAATTTGAGGACAAAGATTCTGTGTAGAATAAAGCCTGGCACATAATAAGCCTTTAATAAATACTTGTTGAGTGAACAAATGGATGAATGGATTAATGAATGAATCTGCCTCTTACCAGTTAGGTCTTGGACATCCTATTCGCCGAGATGTGTCCTTACAAATGAGGAGACAATTACAAGGGCATCTAACATATTTCTTCCCTGTTGGAGGGTTTTTGATTGGCTAGATAAGGAAAGAAAATCCAAACATAGCATATTAACCCAAGTATGGATTGCCAAAGCTTTTTTATGCTTAAAAATGAAACGATTCCTTTAAAACTAAGGTTTCTCATAGTGCCACTAAAGCACAGTTTAAGGAAAAGTGGTTTCAGACAGCACAAACATTGGCAAGCAGTCTGTGATGTTTTGGGGACTATAGAGATTTAATTACCAAGGGGACATTTCAAAACTAGTTCTTACCAGCCTTTCAATATGGGAGGAATAATGAGTGCACACAAAAAGTTGTTTTCTCTTTAAAGTTAACAAGACATCTCTCCAGCCAGATGCAAACATTTACGGAAGGTGAGCAAGTGCCATAAAAATAGTCTTAAACTATATTATTATTATTAGAATGCAAGACATGATTAATTTTACGGCATCTTGGAGCCCTGGTGGCCCAAAGGTTAAGAGCTCGGCTGCTAACCAAAAGGTTGCAATTTGAATCCATTAGCGGCTCCTTGGAAACCCTATGGGGCAGTTCTACCCTGTCCTATAGTGTCTCTATGATTCAAAATTGACTCTACAGCGAAGGTTTTTTTTTTTTCTCTTTTTTTAGCTTTAAAAAAAAGAAAAACTTGTCATAGTTCTTAACACTAACATTTTTTTAAAACTTAAAAGCAAGTCCACCACCAAAAACACCTTTCAATGCTATGATTTAAGCTTGTACTCAGAGGAACAGAATGTCACCCCTGTTCCAACTCTGCCAAAAATGTGTAACTTGAGACTCATCATGAGGGACCATCAGACAAACTCAAACTGAGGCACATTCTACAAACTTTCTTGCCTGCAGTCTTCAAAAATGCCAGGGTAATAAAAGACAAAAACAGACCAAGTTTCATTTGAAGGGAGGCTAAAATAACATGCCAACCAAATGTCTCACGTGATTTTTTTTTTCTTTTGCATAGAGGACATTAGTGAGACAATTGGGAAACATGAATTAGGTCAGCAGATTTGATAACAGTATTATATCAATGTTAATAGCTTCCTGCTTTTGGTAACTGTGCTGTGATTGTGTAAGTCAATGTCCTTGTTTTTAGGAAACCCACTCTGAAGTATATAGGGGTATAAGAACACCACATCAGCAATTACCCTCAAGTGGCTCAGAAAAAAACAGAAGGCACTTTTTTAGAGAAAGTAAATGTGATAAAATATTAACATTTGAAGAATCTGGGTGAAGGGCATATGGGGATTCTTTGTACTATTATTTTTATAACTTTTCTGTATGTCTACAATTATTTTGAGATAAAAAGATAAAAACATTTTAAGTAATAATTGTAGAAATATATAAAAATTGTCATCTAACTTTTTATTAATCTGCAAGTATTAATTTATTAAGCTATATCTCTGAAAATGTGAATATTTAAGATTTACAGACATCAAGCTGGATAGCTATAGCATCTAAAGTATCAAGAAAAATAAAATTTGAGTTAAGTTTTATCATTCTGAACTTCACCAGTAACTAAATATCTGTTTGGCAAATAACAAAATTTTTTTTGTAATTTGTTCCCACCTTGCTTCTAGACCCTAGTCCCCTCATGAAACAAGATGGCTGAACTAGATCTCAAGCACTGGTCCTCAGTGCCAGTCCATGTTGTTCCTGGTCTGCAGCGAAATGATAGGAAAAAACAAAAAAGGATATTGTCCTTATGCATATGTTTTAATAGTCTTATTTGAAAAAGTATACTTGCATGTGCCAGGCACTGTGCTGGGCACTCTACGCCTGTAATTCCAACAGTAACCCTCTGAGGTAGGTATTATCATTATATCTTTTTTTTTTTTTAATTTTTATTGTGCTTTAAGTGAAAGTTTACAGATCAAGTCAGTCTCTCACACAAAAACTTACATACACCTTGCTACATACTCCCAATTGCTCTCCCCCTAACGAGACAGCCTGTTCCCTCCCTCCACTCTCTCTTTTCGCGTCCATTTTGCCAGCTTCTAACCCCCTCTACCCTCTCATTATATCATTTTGTATGAGCAAATTGCAGTTTAAGACAAGTCCTGTCCTCAAGGAAATATTGCTACTAAACGACAGAACTGGGACTTGAAGCCCAGCCTATCACCCTCCAAAACATAGTCTCATAATCAGTTACACAGCCAAGCACTCTTTCTCCAGAACTTTTTAAGTTTTCCATTATCTTGTCTGAGAAATTCTTCTCCCTTAATCTTAAATTCTGTATTCTCAAAACCTTCCTGACATTTCCATCTTTTCTGACAACAACAAAACAAAACACAAATCTTAGCTTTCCTCCCAATTCTACCTATTAAAATAAAGACAACTTTTATTGGCCTTTTTTTTTTTTTTCCCTTAATTAATTTCCACAGAGATATCAGATTCCTATTGAAGGTGGCTGCTCAGGAGGGTAGACACACTGATACCCTGGTTTCGGTGACATGAGGAGAGTGAATCACAGTAAAACTGAACGGGGTACAATGATAGTGAAAACAGGGACCCTGGTCCATTATACCAGTTCTTTCCTATCTAGAACTTTCCCAGAGACTGTCCTAGTTGTCTAACACCTCTTAAATAGATAACTTTAAGATTATATTTTAAACATTAGCCAGTCATTATCTGTTAAACCAAACCAAAACCAAACCCAGTGCCGTGGAGTCAATTCCGACTCATAGTGGCCCTATAAAGCCCTCCTCAAATAATTTTTCATTGTTCTCCTCTTCTGTAACGTTATCAATTCCACACATGGCAATATGATTAGATACTATTCACTTTCTGTAGAATCCTCACAGTTATTTATATTTCTTTATTCTTCACAAAAGCAGTAATATGAAAATTTCAGCATAACTTGGAAATAGTTTATTTGTAGCCAAACCCCTGTATGAACACGTACATTAACCCTACATGAACTCATCACTTCTAAGTAGTCAGATTGACCCTGTTGACTAAATCCACAGGGATTTTGAGACTACTGCATAAAAGTCCTAGTCTGTCCCCACTGAATTGCTCAAATGGTTAAGCACTCAACTACAAACCGAAGGGCTGGTGGTTCGGATGCACCCAGAGGCACCTCAGCAGAAAGGAAGATCATAGTCATCGAAAATCCTGTGGTACACAGTTGTACTCTGAAACATATGGGGTTGCCATGAGTTGGAATCAACTCAACGACAACTGGCCTTTTGTCTCGGCTTACTTCCAAGTGTAAACATAAAGCCTTAAAATTCCTTTTTTTTCTATTCATTGAAGAACAGAAGTTGCTATGGGTAGAGGAATATGTGAAGAAATTAGCACCACTATGAAACTCAAAGAAACCTTTAAGGTATTGGTATTTTTTTAATTGCTATTTATGTCTAACAACTCTTTATCTCTTGCCAATTGTGCAAAGAGCACTGAGAGAGTTAATGCTAACTGAATTTACTAGAGAGCGTTCAACTTAAAAATAGCTGATCTTGTGGGGATCACCTATTTATACAATAAAGTTCTTCTATAAATGATGTCCTTTAAGGAAGAAAATATTCATAATGAAATACATTGTTTGACGACTTAAGGTTTTAATTTATGACTTTCCTGTAAAACACATAAAGCCCATATCTAGAATAGGCAAATGTATAGAGATCAAAGTTTATTAGTGGTTACCAGGAGTGGGAGAGAGGGTGAAAAGGGGCATCATTGTTTAAGGGGCAGTGAGTTTCTATCAGTGGTGGTGGAATAATTTGGAAACAGAGCGGTGATGCTGCACAACATAATGAATGTAATCAATGTTACTGAACCGTACATCAAAAAATGTTGAATTGGCAAATGTTTTGTTATACTTTTATCACAATAAAACAATTAAAAAATATATAAAGCCCAATATTCACATTAATGATTCTTAAAAAAACCCACTGCCATTGAGTCGATTCCAACTCATAGCGATCCTACAGGACAGAGTAGAACTGCCCCAAAGAGCTTCCAAGGAGCGCCTGGTGAATTTGAACTGCTGACCTTTTGGTTAGCAGCTGTAGCACTTAACCACTACGGCACCAGGGCTTCCTTATGGTTCTTAGAGATATAACAATTGCTAGCTGTTTTTTAGATTTTCTAAAGAAAAGAAAATACAAATGCCAAAAATTAAATCACCGTATAATTGCAGAATTTGAGAGGGACTGAAATTTTAAAAATAAAGCGTAACCATGAAAGTAGAAATGTATTTCATCTTACACAGTCCATTCTTGACCAGTTTATTACTTGAAATGTAAACAGTTGGTTTAAAATTTAATTTCTCTTTCCAAGGTGTTATGGTATAAGGTCGGTAGAAAATGTGCCCTTTAAATTTTTTTGAACATTTTAGTAAATTATTACAAAGTAATTGGAATCAAATAGCAAGCTATTTGTGAATAGCCTACCACAGATATCAGTAATAAATGCATAAATCACAAAAGCCAGAAAAAACAAAATGACATTCTAAAAGTGTAAAAAACTTTAAATAATGTTCCACATACTAAGGACAAAGTCTACATTTTTACTGAAATGTGATACATTTTTATTTTAGTGAGAATCAGAATAAACTTATTTATGATGTGGACAGACACTGAAGATAACTATAAATAACTGCCCATTATCAGTTGTCCCATTTTAGAAAATAAAGAACCAAACAACATTATGTTTAAATTCACCATGAAATTTTTCTTAAAGACAAAAAGAGAGAGAGAAGAAGGAAAGGATAAAAAAAGACCTCTACATTTGTATCCAGCCCACATCTACTTTTAAGTAACATTATTGAAGTACTTTGGATAAGGGATAAGACATTGAATAACAATTTATGCTTTTATTAATGGAAAACTCCACTTACTGTAGCTTCATTGCACACCGTGCACTTAACCACATGCTGGTGAAGCTTGCCATCCAAATTGATTAGAGACTGGCACACACGGCAGTTTATTACTGGAATACCACCGGCATCTGGACTGGCAATGGCTGTATATGGAGGTGGGAGTTCCGCTGAAAAGACATTAGTTACTGAGTCAGACTCTCAGAGATATTATAGTTATATTATGTGACATATAAACAATAAAGGTAAAGTAGAAACCATCAAAGTTTTCTCATGTTCTTTTGTTTATATTTTTTAAATTAGCCAATTTATCCCAGTTTTTCAGCATAAACAAACTTGAGACCGTCTTGTGCTTGTGAAGTAAGATAATTCTTTTTTTTTTTTTTTTAAACGTTTTATTGTGTTTTTGGCAAAGGTTTCCACAGCAGTTTAGGTTCCCATTCAACAATTTCTAAGCAAGTTGTTAAGGACATTGGTTATATTCTTCACAAAATGTGAGCTTCTCATTGTTTCCATTCTGGTTATTTCGTTCCCATTAATCTAGTTTCTTTTCTTTGTTTTAAAGAAGTTGTTGACTTTTTGGTCTCAGGTGATTTTTTAAAGGAGCACAGTACTCATGGGTAGTATCATTTTTTGAGCCAATTTATTACTTAGCTACAAGGTGACCTCAGGCGTTAGTTTCAAGGTTTGAAGAGTATCTCAGGACAATAGTCTTGAGAGTCCTCTAGTCTCAACCAATCCCGTAAGTCTGGGGTTTTTTGTTTGTTCGTTTTTAGGAATTTGAGGTTAGTGAAGTAATTCTTAATTCTGACAAAATCTAAATCATGTTGGCCTAGGCCTACCTCAAGGACCCAGTTACCTTTTACTAACCCAATTACTAATTTATTATTATTAATCAATTGATTATTAATACTCAAAATATTAATACTCCACTACAATGTAGAAATTCATAAAGCCTATATTAGGAAAGTGGTGATTTATGCCCAACGTAATAACCTTGCACTAATGCTCTGACTATCAAGAACTAAAAATAATGAATGTAAAATTTTAAAATTATTTACACGTACTATGGATTGTGTAGCTGTCATATTCTCTGTTAATACTGGAATCAGTATAATGACTGCTGCTATGGCAGAAACAAAATAGACTTTTGGGGGCAGTCAAGGAAAGACGAGATTGAGCATGGGGAAACAAAATTTATCTGTGTATTACAAAGATGGGACTCATGCTACTTTCAGCTACAGAAGAGAAAAAAATTAATTTAACATTTTTTAGTTTCATGTTTTACTTAAAATTCAAAATCTAAGAAATGCATTAAAATACTTGTGGGTGAAAAACATGATGTCTGGGATTTACTTTAAATACTCCAAGGGGGAAAAAAAAGTGGGAAACAGATGAGACAAGAGTAGGAAAATGTTAATAACCGATGAATATAATGACATGGAAGTTCATATTAGTCTTACAACTTTTGTATATGTTTAATAATTCTCATAATACAAAGATAAACATATACACACTGGTTTTTGAGTTCATTTGTCAACTAATGCAGTAGGTAAAGGGTAGAGGCCCAGTTTCAGAATCATGGGTATACCCAGTGCCGTCAAGTCGATTCTGACTCATAGGGACCCTACAGGACAGAGTAGAACTGCCCCATAGAGTTTCCAAGGAGCACCTGGCGGATTTAAGTGCTGACCTTTTGGTTAGCAGTCGTAGCACTTAACCACTACGCCACCAGGGTTTCCAGTGTGTGTGTCTGTGTGTGTGTCTGTGTGTGTGTGTGTGTGTGTGTGTGTGTGTGTATATCTAGTTCCTAAGTTTGAGAAATGAATTCCGATATAATGCTCTGGAATGGGATTTCTAAAGGAGACTGCGTATTGCCTTTGGAAGCTATTTCAATTATAGGCCTAGAAGGCCTTTTCAAGATAAAGTATTGTTTTAGGATATCTAGAAAAGGCTATATCCCAACACATGACCTAAGCACTAATCAAAAGAACTGATATCTCAAGGATTTTTGTGACACTATAAAATTTTTTTTTTATACAATCACAATAGCTAATCATGACAGGAGCTATTTTTGGAATAGAGATTTTCTGTCAACTAGATTAGATTCTGAACTCTAACATTTTAAAATGACTTAGAGTACAGCACATTATGGTATGTTTAGAATCCATATACTACCACTTGGCATCCTCAGGGTTAATCGTGTAGATTTTTTTTTTTTTTTTCAGACGATATAGAACAAGTACTATTCATTCAAATGACTCATAATAAGATGAATTTCTGCAGCAGTCAAGGCTCTGAAAAAGGCAAAATTGAAATCACAATACGCTCGCATTTCTGGGAGGCTTATACCAGAACAAGGAGCCTGGGTGTGCAGTGGTTAAGCGACTGGCTAACAGAAAGTTTGGCGGTTGGAACCCACCAGCTGCTCTGCAGTAGAAAGAAGTGCCAGCCTGCTTCCGTAAAGATTTACAGACTTGGAAATTCTGTGGCACGGTTCTACTCTGCCCTGTAGGGTCGCTATGAGTCAGAATTGACCCCACGGCAGCGGGTTTGGTTTTGGGTTTGGTATACCAGAACACTGACAAACAGTGAGCTTGAAAAAAAGTTAGAGATGTCTTAAGTTATAAAAATAGCTTTAAATCCTTGAAAGAATTTGAAGCTGATCCAGACTGGACTGTAGAGCATTAATCAAAGACAAGGACAAGTTAAAGGAACATGGAGTCAACAATATATTTTGAGTGCTTGCAATTTTCAGATTACCTTATCAGATCTCAATTGCAGTATCCTGGAAACTAATATACCTCACTAGAAATTTAACACATCTCAAGAGGAATAAACAAGCTACCTGCAGAGAAGCTAGCACACTGCTTGATATATAATAATACAGTGAAACCTGTGAGAGCTGGAACTAGTCAAGACTCCCTTGTTTTTCCAGGTCTCACAAATTTCCTGCCTTTGACAGGGTACCATCTTAATCACTTTTCTATAGCTTGTTCTAGTGGCAAATATTTGTGCTTTCCTTCTGTGACAGGTTTCTGCCTTACATTCGTTCCAACTTTCACAGGTTTTACTATAAATAGTTTTGAATAATTGTTAGCAAAGCATTATTAATAAATGTTAGTTTCCTCTCTTGCCTTTTGTGTTATAAAGTAACTTGAAGTATTTCTCCTATAAGCCTAGGTCTCCACCTTACTCTATAATAGAAAAGAAACTGAAAGGCGAGACAACTTCATAAATAAAGAAAATATATTGGTGGTGAGGGGAGGTGGCAATACACTGCAAACACATAAAAAAGACAGTGAAACTTTCCTACTCTAACAAGCAAAAGTTTTATGCAAAGGAACCGCCTAAGAAAATGTCAATGGGTGGTCTTAAGAAGCATTTGAAGTGTAGCAGAGCCAACAATACCCTGTGAAATTTTCCTCTAATATTTATACCACATAATTTTTGAGTCTGTCAAAAAAGAAAAGCCTCTGATGACAAAAACATGTTTTAATCTACTCTTTTAGGGGCTAGGGAAGTGTAGGGCAGGCAGAAGAACTTCTATGGATAGAACTCGAAGATGAGAGAGGTCATAAACTCCATAAAGCCAGGGTTATGTCTGGTTTGTTCATGACTGATTCATTAGCACTTGATGTAGTGTCTGGTCCATTAAAGATGCTCAATAAATACTGACGGACTGAATGAATGAATGAATTTGTAAATCACTAAAATTTATCAAATACATCTGTCTCTCTTGCAAAAATAACACTAAGTATATTATCTCTACTCTCCTCCCAGGGATGCTAGGTCCCAGCAGGCGAGTACAACTTAACTGAAAAAAAGGCTCTCTTCTATCTAGAAGAACGTCCTCTCCAAATCGTGCCTGGAGGGAGACGACGTAGTCAGGGGACACCAGATAAATGGAATCAATCCAAGAGATCAATAGAACGACAGATGCTGTAGCCTAATTACTCCAAGAAACAGTGCTTTCAGGTCCTTCATTTCCATTTTCTGCCCATTACTTCGGCCCTATGCTGAGTTAGAAATATTTCTTGTACTTTTGACCTCTCCCTATCGCTCAGATTGGGAAACCCTCGTGGCGTAGTGGTCAAGTGCTATGGCTGCTGACCAAAAGGTCTGCAGTTGAAATCCACCAGGCGCTCCTTGGAAACTCTATGGGGAAGTTCTACTCTGTCCTACAGGGTTGCTTTGAGTTGGAATCGACTTGACAGCAATGGGTTTGGTTTTTTTTTTAATCACTCACATTTACCTCAAGGAAACCTTCACTATAGCTTCATCTCCTCTTGCAAGAGACTTGTAATTCTGGACACTTGTTCCACAGTTAGTAAAACTAGAGTAAGTAGTAACTGAGATTTGTTCACTTTATCTCTTTTAACTTTAAAATATTCAGCAGCTCACTGCTATCATATCATACATATTTTAAATGTCTGCCTTGGATAAAGGCATACCATAATCTAACATAATCTTGGAACTCAGGAACATTAGATATTAAGAGTAAGAATAACAAAAATTCTTTTGTGTAAGAGTCTTAGATTACTCGTCATTAAATAATGGCCATTTTCTCTATGGGTTTAGCCTAAATGAAAAATCTTTTTACCTCCACGTGAGCCAGTAGTGTTTAATTCTGAAAAACTGTCTCAAAGTTTCAGAATTGCCGAATGTGTTTGAAATTCAACCAGTCTTAAAAATCATACAGTCTAATTTCTTCATTTTACAGAGAAGAAAACCAAAGCCCAAAGATTCTGACATTTTAAGGGTTTTTTTTTTTTTTTTTTTTTTATAGCCCTGGTGGTGAAGTGGTTAAGCATTCGGCTGCCAACCAAAAGGTCCGCAGTTCAAATCCACCAGCCGCTCCTTGGAGACCCTATGGGGCAGTTCTACTCTGTCCTATAGGGTTGCTATGTGTAGGAATAGACTCGATAGTAATGGGTTTGGTTTGGGATTTACAGAATTTCTTCAGTAATCACGGGAACTAACTTCTGTCCCAGAGACCTCTCCACAATACCGGCTCCCTCCCTTAGTGAATGATGACTCAATATAGGAAAGAGAGGTAAGGACCAATGAGGACATTCTATACAAACATCTAAGCAAGAATCTGACAATGAAGATTTCTGGAGAATCGGATCTGGGTTGAAGGGGATTGGGAGGAAAAGGAAGAGTTGGGAAAATAAAGAATAGAAGAGAGTATGAAAAAAAGTCACTTCATGATAATTAAAACGTCATAGACAAACTGAGTAATAAAAGACACAGGATAAAAGCAAATGGATCAAAGATATACATAATCCTCTCTCTAAAACACTCAAAGAGAGCCATTATTATTCTGTTAAGCCTACAAGTCACCAAATTGCATTTTCCCATCACAAACATCGGCCTAATTTATCTATTTCATGCCAAAGAACCCCTCTGTCCTGCTAATTCATTCTGGTGTATTAATACATACTTTTTTTTTTTTTTTTCAGATACATTCTCCAGGACTTTAAAGGTTGAAATTATTTTGCTGTGTTGTGCTAACCTTTATTATCTCAGTTATGCCTTTATAAATATCTTCAATGGCAATATTTTTCAGTTTAATTCACTTACTTCACTAACATACTCTATATTCAGCCCTTCAGGCCCTGGACAAAGATGCCAATCAAATTTGAAAAGTGACATCATTAAAATTAAAGATATTTTAGGATATTATGAATTTAGGATGAATAAGAAAAGTATAAAGGAGGAGTCTGTGAGGAAAGCCCTGGCTTTTTCTCCCCCTGCTTTTACTGGAGGGGCTTGTTTTCTCTTAGGATCTTTGTGGGAAGTGTGGGTTATGAACAGAGTGACCTTGGCTGCTATGGAACACCTGCTTGTAGTGTAAAAGTTCTCCAGTCTAATGTAACCCAGAGAAAGGGCAAACCACTTCCTGTTCCTCCCCTTCTTTGAAGCCAAGGGAATAAAACTATTCCAGGAAACTCTTGGGTTCTTCCAGAATTATGTCACCCTCATTAAGGATCCCTCTGGCTCAAGTCAGATTGTCAGGTAAATGTCATAGGTATTAGGTTACAGAGTCTCAGCTCCAAATCCAACCTCTTCTACACTGCTTTGTGATGCTGGAACTGGCACTCTGCCAATCTCATTTCTGCTTTGCCAGCTTGCTCCAGGTTATGTTTGGTTAAGAGGAGGTGATAGAGGGAGCCTGCAGGGTTGAAGGAGGAAGAAGAGGCTTGCTCCTTCTTGTTTGTCACCTGTTTGCTTTCTGCAGGCTCCCTACCTGCTTGTTGTCTCTCAGAGCATCACCCCAGGAATGCTTCTTCACTGTGGCCGCAGTTTCTTCTCATAGCAACAAGTGAATCCAGTTTGCAGTTTTCAACACTTGCCAGAGCCAGCTTTATTGTGTTTCCCCTCACAGAAGACCTGAGCACTAGCTAGCCAGTGCCTCTCTCTCCCCAGGTGGACAGGAGCCTTCCCCCAAGCTCAGAGAAACCAGCACCAGCTGGCTGCTACCTCTTTCTCAGATACCGTGTTTCAGCTCTGCATAACACTTCCTCTCAGTTTCTAAGTTTTAATAACTCCAACCCCCTCCCTTTTTTCCCTCAACCCTACAGGCCATAGTTGCTTCCTTCATTGTTGTTGTTGTTAGGTGCTGTCGAGTCAGTTCCGACTCATAGTGACCTTATGTACAACAGAATGAAACACTGCCTGGTCCTGCACCATCCTCACAATCATTGTTATGCTTGAGCCCACTGTTGCAGTCACTGTGTCAA
Organism: Elephas maximus indicus; assembly: GCF_024166365.1. NCBI lineage: Eukaryota > Metazoa > Chordata > Mammalia > Proboscidea > Elephantidae > Elephas > Elephas maximus. Next base: position 50,920,998 of record NC_064833.1, on the reverse strand, counting down.
TCCATCTCATTGAGGGTCTTCCTCTTTTTCACTGGCCCTCTACTTTACCAAGCATGAAGTCCTTCTCCAGGGACTGGTCCCTCCTGCTTTCTGCATTACAGTTATATATATATAAACTATATATATATAACCTAGTTAACAACTTTATACCTAGATAACAATTTTTTTATACTAAGTTCTATTGTGTGATTTTGTCTTCTGTTCAGGCCCTGATTGAAACAGAAACTCATATCAGGAATAGTCCTAGGAAACAGACCCTCAAAGATGGGATTGGAGGATTAATTTGGTCATGTGTTGGGCTTGAATGCAGTGCTGAGCTCCTTACCAACAGGAAATGGGATAAAAGTAATCGATGGCATGCAACGGCATCCTGATGAATCAAATAATCACCTGTAGTTGATTGTGATATTTGTGGCTCCTTTACCTGATCATTACGGCAGGAATAATTACGATATGAACTGTGGTATGGGATGGATACTTCTGAATGTACTGGAGCACTTATAGAAAGAAAATGAGAAGTTCAGGTCTTTAAACTCTTAGCTCATGAACAGGGTCAGAAAATCAGAGCTTCCATGGCAGCCCCAAAGTATCACTTATTTCTAATTGTCACAGGGTTTATATTGGTAGAAATCAAACACAAAGTTTGTGTGGACTGCAAAATTATAATGTCAGCTAAATCCACAGTCTTACCAAATCTCTCATGTGAAAGTTAGGGCAAAAGAGTGGGACTTTGAAACTTAGAATGGGTCATCTGGTTGTACTCAAACAGAGCTGAGAATCTTAAACCCCTGAGTCACTCTGAGCCTCCCTTGACAGTGGGAAGCAGTTTGTGTTTGAGTAGACTTGCCTTCTTGAAAGCCCTGTAATAACCTCAGCCTTAGAACCCCTGGTTAACACTAGACCCATAACCAGGGTGGACCTTAGCAGGCTCTCAGGAGGATAAGAACAAAATCTCACCCAGGAAGAAGCAGCTTATACACTAAAATATTGCAAACTTTTGAGAATATATATAGTCAGAAACCTGGACAATATGTATAGGAGTGGATGTTGTGGGTGTTAAGCCAAAGAGGATGGAATATAACATTGGATTGAATCAAATTTAATGATATGGAGGCACTTGTCAAATCTAGATGCAATATGTTTGATTATAAAGATGGAAGTGGTTCTAACAGATTACTTGTTGGCTGATGTAACTTGGCCTTACATTTAATGAGGTTGAGATACCAGAACATCCTAGCATAACATAGAGGAAGCAATCTAAAATCTTCAGGAGTTAGGAATGTTGGAGTGGATTTATCATGGAAGACCTGTATACCCACAGCCCCCTACATCCCCTGAGAGGGCTCAGAGGACACTCCCTTCACTCAGGCATCAATAAACACATTATTTAAAGGAGCACATGCATTCTGCACTGACAGCTCTTCTATGAAGGCCGAGCATCCCAGTGTGAGATGACTCCATTGAGATGAGCAGCCTGATTTCAGTGGGAGTGATGTGATTCCAGAGTAACAGAGACCAACAGCAGCACTTAATGTCCAAGACAAGGCAGATTCATTACTGTAAAGAGAAGTAGTGGCTATTAGAATATTTTGATCCATAAGGATCTTTGGCAATGGCTAATTTAAATTAGCCTGGGATTGAAACAGATGTGTAACCTGCAAAAATATTACTTGATGCATATAAATAAAAAACTCCCAGGAGGTGGAGCCAAGATGGCGGAATAGACAAACGCTTCCGGTGAGCCCTCTTTACAACAAAGACCCAAAAAAACAAGTGAAACGAGTATATTTGTGACAAGCTGGGAGCTCTGAGCATCAAAGGCACTCTTAGACAACGAACTGAGGGGCAGAGGGAGGAAGAAACTGTTCAGAAGTGGAGAGGAGTTACCAGACCTGAATCGCAGGGAGCCCTCAGGGACCACTCCCGGAGCGGTGGTGGCAGTGGGCTGGTACTAGCGTTCGGCCGCAGTTTCCTCAGGGAGAAGTAGCCAGCCACACAGCCTACTCACACCTCCGGAACCTGAGGAGAATGGTGCTTTCAGCAAAAGCTAAGTACTTGCGTGTATTTTACCTTGCCCCCCGCCCCCCACCTCCAAGCTGGCTTCAGCGGCTGAATCCCTGGGCCTGAGATATGCCCTTTTGAGCACCTATGGCCATCCTCCCAGCCTTGGAGAAGGAAAAAATTTGCAACTGGGGGGAAAAGATAATTTTTTTTTTTTATTATTAACCGGGGGAGCTCAGGACAGTAGCGGCTCCTGTCCAGGCATAAACTGTCCGTGGACCTTGAGCACCTTTCCCTTCTCCATGGACCTGTGTGGGCCTATTTCAGGAGAATAGGCCCTTGTTGGCAAACTCCAACCATTTCAGCTGTGCAGTGGAGAGGTGGGTATTTGACGTTTGACATTGCTTTGCCTATTAAACAAGGTCCTCACCTACCCACGTCAGGGACCTAAGGACTGGTAGCTACACTCAGGTCACCCAGCCACCCATGACAGGGGTCCAAAGATAACTGGTACCTCCCAGTCCTTACAACCAAAAACTTTGGGTGCCCATGGTCTCTCTGTAGAACCCACCCACCTGCATGCTCTAGGGAACAGGGACGCGTATTCCTCAGAGACACTCAGGGGTTGGTTCTCAGCCTCCTGCCTTCTTTAGAGCATGACTCCCTGCTGCAATCAGATACCGGTATGTATGCCAATCACCCCTGCCCCTCTAAGACTGTAGGACAGAGTCTGTACCACACACTTGATGATCAGCTACCTGGAAACCTGAGCTGAGTTCATACAAGAAAACAGAATGGGCTCCTAGACTGATATACCCGATATCAGCTCTAGCCAGCTGGGGACAGGACATCAGAGCTCCAAAGGTGAAAATAATCAAACTAGCTCACTCAAGCAACCCATAAGGGTATAACAAAACAAAGCAAGCAGCTACAACACAGTAATGAAGCATAAACTAATACAATAACTTATAGATGGCTCGGAGACAATAGTCACTATCAAGTCACATAAAGAAACAGACCATGATCACCTCAACAGACTCTCAAAACAAAGAACCCAGGGATCTTCTAGATGAAAGCGCATTCCTGGAATTACCAGAGCAAGAATACAAAAGTTTAATATACAGAACCGTTCAAGACATCATGAAGGAAATGAGGCAATATGCAGAACAAGCCAAGGAACACACAGGTAAAGCAATTGAAGAAATTAAAAAGATTAATCAGAAACATAACGAAAAATTTAATAAGTTGGAAAAATCCATAGACAGACAGCAATCAGAAATTCAGAAGATCAACAATAAAATTACAGAATTAGACAACTCCGTAGAAAGTCAGAGGAGCAGAACTGAGCAAATAGAAGCTAGAATTTCTGAACTCAAAGATAAATCACTTGGCACTAATATATTTGAAGAAAAATCAGATAAAAGAATTAAAAAAAAATGAAGAAATCTTAAGAATCATGTGGGACTCTATCAAGAGAAATAACCTACGAGTGATTGGAGTACCAGAACAGGGAGGGATAACAGAAAATACACAGAAAATTGTTGAAGATTTGTTGGCAGAAAACTTCCCTGATATTGTGAAAGATGAGAAGATATCTATCCAAGATGCTCATTGAACTCCACATAAGGTAGACGTAAAAGAAAGTCACCAAGACATATTATAATCAAACTTCCCAAAACCAAAGATAAAGAGAGAATTATAAGAGCAGTGAGGGATAAACGAAAAGTCATCTACAAAGGAAAGCCAATAATAATAAGCTCGGACTACTCTGCAGAAACCATGCAGGCGAGAAGGCAATGGGATGACATATCTAAAAAACTGAAGGAAAAAAATTGCCTACCAAGAATCATATATCCAACAAAACTGCCTTTTAAATATGAAGGTGAAATTAAGACATTTCCAGATAAACACAAGCTGAGGGAATTCGTGAAAACCAAACCAAAACTACAAGAAATACTAAAGGGAGTTCTTTGGTTAAAAAATCAATAATATCAGGTATCGACCCAAGACTAGAACACTGGGCAGGGCAACCAGAGGTCAACCCAGACAGGGAAATCCAAAAAAACAAAGCAAGATTGTAAAAAAAAAAAAAAAAACCTCAAAACAGGGTAACAGTGGTGTTATTATATAAAAGAAGACAACATTAAAATAATAAAGAGGGACTAAGAAAGGTAATCATACACCTTCCATATGGAGAGGAAGATACTGTGATACAAAGAAATAAAAGTTAGTTTTAAATTTAGAAAAACGGGGGTAAATAATAACGTAACCACAAAGGAGACAAACTATCCTACTCATCAAAATAAAATACAAGGGAAAAATACAGATTCAGCAGAAACAAAATCAACAACAACAAATATGAGGAAAGGACAAAATATAAAGGAAATCTACTCAGCACATAAAATTAAGTGGGAAAAAGAAAGTGTCAATAACACACAAAAAAAGACATCAAAATGATAGCACTAAATTCATACCTATCCATAATCGTGCTGAATGTAAATGGACTAAATGCACCAATAAAGAGACAGAGTGGCATAATGGATTAAAAAACAAGCTCTGTTTATATGCTGCCTACAAGAGACACACCTTAGACTTACAGATACAAACAAACTAAAACTCAAAGGATGGAAAAAATGTATATCAAGCAAACAACAATCAAAAAAGAGCAGGAGTGGCAATATTAATTTCTGACAAAATAGACTTTAAAGTTAAATCCATCATAAAGGATAAGGAAGGACACTATATAATGATTAAAAGGACAATACATCCAGAAGATATAACCATATTAAATATTTATGCACCCAATGACAGGGCTGCAAGATACATAAAATAAACTCTATCAGCATTGAAAAGTGAGATAGCTCCACAATCACACCAGGAGACTTCAACACACCACTTTCGGTGAAGGACAGGAAATCCAGAAAGAAGCTCAATAAAGACACGGAAGATCTAAATGCCACAATCAACCACCTTGACCTTGTAGACATATACAGTACCCCTCACCCAACAGCAATCAACTATACTTTCTTTTCTAGAGCACGTGGAACATTCTCTAGAATAGACCACATATTAGGTCATAAAGCAAGCCTTAGCAGAATTCAAAACACTGAAATATTACAAAGCATCTTCTCTGACCATAATGCCATAAAAGTGGAAATCAATAACAGAAAAAGCAGGAAAAAGAAATCAAACACTTGGAAACTGAACAATGCCCTGCTCAAAAAAGACTGGATTATAGAAGACATTAAGGATGGAATAAAGAAATTCATAGAATCCAATGAGAATCAAAACACTTCCTATCAGAACCTTTGGGACACGGCAAAAGTGGTGCTCAGAGGCCAATTTATAGCAATAAATGCACACATCCAAAAAGAAGAAAGGGCCAAAATCAAAGAATTATCCCTACAACTTGAACAAATAGAAAGAGAGCAACAAAAGAAACCCACAGGCATCAAAAGAAAACAAATAATAAAAATGAGAGCTGAACTAAATGAAACAGAAAAACAAGTGAAAGAATTAACAAGACCAAAAGCTGGTTTTTTGAAAAATCAACAAAATTGATAAACCACTGGCCAAACGGACAAAAGAAAAAGAGGAGAGGGAGCAAATAACCCCAATAAGAAATGAGACTACCTACAGATTGGGAAAAAGTTTTTAGCTATGACATTTCTGATCAGCACTTGATCTCTTAAATCTACATAAACTATAAAAAGACAAATAACCCAATTGAAAAACAGGCAAAAGATATGAACAGACACTTCACTAAAGAAGACATTCAGGTAGCTAACACATACATGAGGTAATGTTCACGATCATTAGCCATTAGAGAAATGCAGATCAAAACTACAATGAGATTTCATCTCACTCCAACAAGGCTGGCATTAATCCAAAAAACACAAAATAATAAATGCTGGAGAGGTTGTGGAGAGATTGGAACACTTACACACTGCTGGTGGGAATCCCAAATGGTACAACCACTTTGGAAATCGATTTGGTGCTTCCTTAAAAAGCTAGAAATAGAACTACCACATGATCCAGCAATCCCACTCCTTGGAATATATCCTAGAGAAATAAGAGCCTTTACACAAACAGATATATGCACACCCATGTTTACTGCAGCACTGTTTACAACAGCAAAAAGATGGAAGCAACCAAGGTGCCCCTCAACTGATGAATGGATACATAAATTATGGTATATTCACACAATGGAATACTACGCATCGATATAGAACAGTGAGGAATCTGTGAAACATTTCATAACATGGAGGAACCTGGAAGACATTATGCTGAGTGAAGTTAGTCAGTTGCAAAAGGACAAATATTGTATAAGACCACTATTATAAGAACTTGAGAAATAGTTTAAACTGAGAAGAAAACATTCTTTTGTGGTTATGAGAGCGGGGAGGGAGGGAAAGTGGGAGAGTGGCATTCACTAATTAGATAGTAGATAAGAACTACTTTAGGTGAAGGGAAAGACAGCACACAATACAGGCGAGGTCAGCACAATTAGACTAAACCAAAAGCAAAGAAGTTTCCTGAATAAACTGAATACTTTGAAGGCCAGCGTAGCAGGGGCAGGGGTCTGGGGACCATGGTTTCAGGGGACATCTAAGTCAACTGGCATAATAAAATCTATTAAGAAAACATCCTGCATCCCAATTTGAAGAGTGGCACCTGGGGTCTTAAACGCGAGCAAGCAGCCGTCTTAGATGCATCAATTGGTCTCAACCCACCTGGATCAAAGGAGAATGAAGGACACCAAGGACACAAGGAGATTACAAGCCCAAGAGACAGAAAGGGCCACATGAACCAGAGACTATATCAGCCTGAGACCAGAAGAACTAGATGGTACCTGGCTACAACCGGTGACTGCCCTGACAGGGAACACAACAGAGAACCCCTGAGGGAGCAGGAGAGCAATGGGATGCAGACCCCAAATTCTCATAAGGCCAGACTTAATGTCTGACTGTGACTAGAAGGACCACGGTGGTCATGGCACCCAGACCTTCTGTTGGCCCAGTTCAGGAACCATTCCCAAAGCCAACTCTTCAGACAGGGATTGGACTGGACAATGGATTGGTGAGGGATGCTGGTAAGGAGTGAGCTTCTTGGATCAGGTGGACACTTGACACTATGCTGGCATCTCCTGCCTGGAGGGGAGATGAGAGGGTGGAGGGGTTAGAAGCTGGCGAAATGGACATGAAAAGAGAGAGTGGAAGGAGGTAGTGGTTGTCTCTTTGGGGGGAGAGTAATTGGGAGTGTGTAGCAAGGTGTATATGGGTATTTGTGTTAGACTGACTTGATTCATAAACTTTCACTTAAAGCACAATAAAAATTATAAAAAAAATAAAAATAAAAAACTCCCAGCCTTGTGACCAGCATCTAGACTTCAGTAGCCACAGTGGAGAGTCACAGCATTTCCAACCTGTTCTAACAAACGGCAGTTTACAGACTCAGAGCCCCTTGACTGAAGAGGGGTCCTTGCAGAAGGATCCAGCAGCACTGCCACAAGTATATGCTGTGAATCCTCCTCCAAGCCTTCCCCAAAGACACCTGAGGCCATTCACGAGAGTGATTGTTCACTGGGGAAAAGGAAATACACGGGGCCTAGAAACTGGCTCTGAAATGGTGCTAATTCCAGAGGACTCAAAATTCCACTGTGGTCTACCAGTCAAGGAAAAGGCTTATGACCATCAGGTGACTGATGGAGTCTTGGCCCGGGTTCAACTCACAGTTGATCTGTGGACCTGCCCTGTAGTTATTTTTCCAGTTCCTGAATATATAATTGGAATAGACATTCTTAGCAACAGCAAAATATCCAAATCGGCTCTCCGGTCCACAGATTAAGGGCCATTTGGCAAGAAGGGCCAAGTAGAGGCCCCTACAACTTCTCTTTCCAAAAGCAACATCACATTCCTGGGGGGTACTGCAGAGATTAGTGCCACTATCAAAGTCTCGAAAGATGCAGGGGTGGTGATACCTGTTACATCTTCATTTAACTTGCCTGTTTTCTAAGTATGACTGCCGCTCCAGGGCAATTTTAGTTTCTTAATTGAAGAGGTGAGATAAGGCCTCTTTATGAGCTCTGATGCCAGAGAGGGTTGAGGCCTTTAGCTATAGTTATGTGAAAAGCAGCACTCTGCCAGGCACTCTATGGATGCTCAGGAGTTAGCATTTGGTCAGTCACAGGTATTGAGCAACTACTCTGTACCAGGCGCTGTGCTAGTGCCTGTCAGGGATGCCATGGAGAATGAGGTGTGCTCCCATGGTTCAAAACCTCACGTCCATAAAATGTAGAAGTGCGATAAAACTGCCAGTGTGGTAAGCGCTCTGATAGGGACATGCACACAGTAGACAGCATCTACTTCTGTGGTCTACTAGATTTGACTTGAAGGTAGGGTGTGTGTGTGGGGGGGGGGCACTGCGGGGGAGGGGGGTGACACAAAGTTATCTAGCAAAATCCTGCATTTCCTCTAGTGCTATAACCTTTCTACATATTTTTATCATTAATGCCTTTCTCCAAACAGAAGCTCTAGAAAAACAACCATACCTTATCCAGTGTCATTGTAATATTGGCTGAGAACCAATTATCAACCTACACTCTGGCACCATACTTCTAGTGGGAGCTTATGTGGGTCCACAGCAGGCTCTGAGGCAACAAACAAGCAGGTATTCTTACACAGCAGGTGATGATGAATACTGAATTCCACTACGAGCTATTCAATGACTACCTTTCCCCAGGCATTTGAGTTCTGCCAAGAAGCTGCCATATAACTGGAGATAACCCGACCCAGTGCCGTAGAGTCGATTCCGACTCATAGCGACCCTATAGGACAGAGTAGAACTACCCCATAGAGCTTCCAAGGAGCGCCTGGCGGATTCGAACTGCCGACGCTTTGGTTAGCAGCCATAGCACTTGACCACTACACCACTAGGGTTTCCAATACTGGAGATGCTGGCTGGAAATACTCCATGACCTGGCAATAACAATTTCTAGATAACAATGGCTCCTGCTCTCACTTCCATATTTCTCATATAATACCTCTACCTCATTCTAATAGTGCATTTTACCTGTGGCATTAATGCCATTTCCAATTATTGACAGTAAGTTATATATTCTCTCACTTTATAAACTTCTGTGTATATTTCTATTTCAAAAAATGCAAATTTTTCTATCATGATTTGTATGAAATCATATCACTTATCTGCACGGCTCCATTCTTAGTTTGCTGTTTACAACATTGTTTTCCAGAAAGCATGTGTTTCAAGATAGATAGAGAGATCCTCATTATTTTTATAGAAAAAAAAATTCTTCCAGAACAAAAAATTTATTAGTCTATAAATGAAGAAGCTCCTGCCGTAGTCTGAGTAAGTAAAGAACACCTATTCTGTCACTCTTACTGGACAGCTCGTTTTCACAAAGTATCACAGGCTGTGTGCATTTTCTAAGAGAAAGCAAGAAACTTCTCTATACGTAACTAGATGTACTCATTAACTGATAACTTACAGCTTACGAGTATTCTTAAATCACAGTTATAATATGTACTTAAATATAACTGGACAGAAAACATTTAAGATAAGAGAAATATGAGGGAGGAAAAGTGATCTGAGTATATGGGGGTGGGGGATTCAAACTGGGTTTGTAGGGTTTCATTTGCTTAAATATATGAACCAGTATGTAACAACACTACGGTCCAACAGGGTTAGATGGTAAAACCAGTTGCCATTGGGTTGGCTGACTCACGGCAACCCCACGTGTGTCAGAGTAGAACTGTGCTCCACAGGGTTTTTCAACGGCTGATTTTTAAAAAGTAGATCCCCAGGACTTTCTTCTGAGGCAGCTCCGGGTAGACTCGAACCTCCGATCTTTTGGTTAGCAGCCAAGTGCATTACCCATTTGCACCTCAGGGGCTCCACTATGTGAATAATTATACCCTGTACTTCTCCACATTTGAAATATTTCACCTGGCTTTTAAAATGGCCTAGACATTAATAGATTCTGAGTAAAAGTCAACAATATAGTAATTTTGGAATTTGGAACATATTCACTACAAATCTAAGCAAAAATTAGGTACATACATGTGGTCTGGTGAACCTCTTGGAACCAATATTTTTATGCATACCAAAAAAACCAAACCAAATCCATCGCCATTGAGTCAACTCGGACTCATAATGACCCTATAAGACAGAGCAGAACAGCCCCACAGAGTTTCCAAGGCTGTAAATGTTACAGAAGTAGACATCTTTTTCTAGTGGAGTGATTGGTGGGTTTGAATCACTGACCTTTTGGTTAGCAGATGAGTGCTAAACTACTGTGCCACCATGGCTCTTTCAGGTAATAACACATACACATATTCTCATTTTTCTCCATCTTTCTTCAAAATTGAGTATGCCTTATACACTGTTTTTATCTTGCTCTTTTCACTTTACAAAATATTCTGGAAATCCTTCCAGAAAGTTTCCTCATTTTTTCCCCAGCTGCCTAGTATTCCATTTCATATCTATGTCATTGCTTACTATAGTGGCTTTATGACATGGCCACAGATTCTTTGACACCTCTCCTATCAAAAGGTGAATTTGATGTTCCCACACCTTCAATCTGGATGGTTTGTAACTGCTTTGGCCAACAGTTCATGGCAGAAATGACTAGTATCTGACTTTTATCTGACTTTTTAGACTATGTCATAAAAAAACTACACGGTTTCCACCTTGTTCTATAAGAACATTTGCTTTTAGTACCCTGAACTGCCATACAAGAAGCCCAATTACTCTGGGGCCTCAATGCTGGTAAGGCTACATGGAGAAATTACATGGAGAGGCCCTAAGGCTACATGGTGAGAGAAAAATGCCTGGCGAACTGCAGCGGTTCCAGCCTCCAGTCATCTGAGTCCTCCTAGCTGAGGCCCCTGACATTTACAGCAGAGATAAGTCCTCACCAAGCCCTGCCTAAATATTAGATTTGTAAGCAAAATAAATGGTTGTTGTTGTTTTAAGCTACTGAATTCAGGATAATTTTTTACATAACAATAGATAAGCACAATACTTATCAATTGTGTCCATTCTTTTGTTATTACAGTGTAGCAATAAATAACCTTGTACAAACATCAATCCATTCTTGTACATATATATCTGAAGGAATAAATTCTTAGAACTTGATAAATGAGTAAAGGCATTAATAAGTTTAACATACTGAAATCATTTTAGATTGTAGTAATAAGAATATTGTACCTTCATTGTGGGAGGTGATAATGGTAGTGATATTTAGAGAATAGTGACAGTACTGATAAAGTCAAAACCAGGTTGAAAGGAGGATGGGTTTAAAGAACTATTGGTATTTAGACTAAAAAGAAGAAACTTCGGAAAAAGGATGAGAGCTGTCCTCAAATACCTGAAGGGCTGTCATGTGGAAGAGAAATCAGACTGTAATAGGTAACACTAATAGATACTGGCATCTGAAACTTAAAAAAAAAAAAAGCCAAACCCATTGCTGTCAGGTTGATTTCAACTCATAGCAATCCTATAGAGCAAAACCTAGAACTGCCTCACAGGGTTTCCAAGGCTGTAATCTTTATAGGAGCAGACTGCCACATCTTTTCTCCCACAGAGCCACTGGTGGGTTTAAATGGCTGACCTTTCAGTTAGCGGCCAAGTGCTTAACTGCTGCACCACCAGGGCTCCTCGAAACTTAAAATATCCTTACTATATCCGAGAACTCACACATATACACAAATTCACATACCAAAACACCATCAGCAATACTATGAGTTAGGTTGATGATTATTATTATCATCCCCATTTTACGACAGGCAAACATGCATAGGGAGATTTTATAACTTTTCCAAAGCCACAAAGTTCATAGGAGACAGAACCAGGATTCAAACTTAGGCAGTTGGGGCCCGAATTCCATGCGCTTAACCTTTGTACTGTTTTCTTCCCTAGATTCAAGGAGCTGAATTTTAACTCAACAGCATAGATAAATCTCTAGAAAAAAGAGGTATACAAAGACATAATGAGTAGTCCCAGGAAGAAGTAAGGTGCCATTTACGAAAAGCAGTTATATATACAATAGGCAGTCATTCAGATGGAGTGCTACAGAGACTATTCAACCATTAGGAGTAAGGTTGGACCGGATGATCTGTGGGGCCATTTGTAATCCTGAAATTCTATTACTCTAAAACTGCTAAGTATAAAAGATGAAATTCAGCCAATTATTACAGTAATCTCCAAAAGCTTTACCAACTTTAATAAGATTTTTGTTTCAGAGCATCCCCTAAAGCATTTAGCTTTTTATTTTCTTTTGTAACAATCTTTTTTTTTTTTTTAATCTTCTGAATCACTCAAACTAACTGGCCTCTTTTCTCTAAAAGATTTTCAGAGTTTGTTATTCTACCTTAGTCTGAAGGAGCCACCATAATTTACAGAAATAATTCAGAGGTAGAACTGAGAGCCATTTTCTAGTCCCGGCCCTGAAAGTAACCAGCTTGTGGTTTGGGGCAAATAACTCATTCTCTCTAGTCCTCTCATTGCTCCTTCTTAAACTGACCATTCCCTCTTCCTTTGGTGTTCCTGATACCTCTGTTACAAGCTGCTATGCATAGTCATCTAAGTTGCTGCTCTTACTGCAAATTCCTTGAAAGCAAAGACCTTCCATGTCAGACACATCTTAGATCCCCCAAGCCCTTGGTACAACGTCTTAGTAAGCAATCGGTGAATTTGACCTCAGTTTTCTTGCCTGTTAAACAGGGAGGCTAGATCTAAAAATTATTCCTCGCTCTGCCATGAATAGCTGAATACCCTTGCCCACGTTACTTAGCCCTTTTGCTAGAGATTGCCTCAACTATAAAGATAGCTGATCTCTATGACCCGTTTTAGCATAATAGTCTATAATTCTATAGACAATGAAAGCAAAAAGTCCAATAAGTTGGACATGTAGTAACTTGGAAAGATTTTCCCCAATGCTTATTTTTCAAAAGAATTACCTTATATATTAGCTTTACGACATATCTCATATTAGGAGATGCTGGCTCAGTTAAAAAAAAAAAAGACTCCCTGGGTGGTACAAATGGTTAGCATACTTAGCTGCTAACCCAGACGTTGGAGGTTCAAGTCCACCTGGAGGCACCTCAGAAGAAAGGTCTGGTGGTCTGCTTCCAAAAAATCAGTCACTAAAAACCCTATGGAGTACAGTGCACTCTGACGCACCTGTGGTCACCATGCGCTAGAGTTGACTTAATGGGAACTGGAAAAAAGAAAGATATATTAACCTGAAACAAGCTCAATCAATTCATGTTTTAGATGCTTATAAAAAGACAACCTGACAGAATTAAAAACAAAACAAAAAAGAGAAGAAATTGAATACATATGTAGCACTTTCCACTAGAGATATGACCCCACAATTTAATTATGTGTTATCAACAAGTCTTAAAAAAACAAAACAAAACAAAACTTAATACTATATCAGTTATGAATAACACCTATGGGATGAAATTTAAGTGATGTCATAAAGTTATGCAACTGGGCACTTCTACCTTAAGACAAAATTATTACTGATTATACTATACACAGATTTTAAAAGTGACTTATCTCTAATTTAATAAGAAAAAAGGGACTGTGCTATGCCTCAGAAAACTAGTTGAGACTTAGAAATTAACTTTACCGATAATAGAGACAGAAATATCATTGATACATATGAAGAGTTTGAATAAATTTTCATAAAATGTGAGGGGGAAGAAAAGCAACATTTTGTTTTACTTAATTGATTTTTGCTTATGTATAACTATATTGGAAACCCTGGTGGTGTCATGGTTAAGTGCTATGCCTGATAACCAAAGGGTTGGCAGTTCAAATCTACCAGGCGCTCCCTGGAAAGTCTATGGCGCAGTTCTGCTCTGTCCTATAGGGTCACTATGAGTCGGAATCGACTCGACGGCACTGGGTTTGGTTTTTGGTTTTATAACTACATTAATAAATTAAAATTTTAAGGAGGTAATTAATACCTTAATGTATATCACCAAAAGTATACTAATTCAAACTGGCAAAAAAAATCTCTTGGGAACTGGGGAACCTCTTTATATTTTGGCTCATCTTACATGCAGGCATATATGATAGTTTGGAAACCCTGGTGGCGTAGTGGTGAAGAGCTATGGCTGCTAACCAAAAGGCTGGCAGTTCGAATCCAGCAGGTGCTCCTTGGAAACCGTATGGAGCAGTGCTACTCTGTCCTATAGGGTCACTATGAGTTGGAATCGACTCGAAGGCAACGGTTTTTTGGTATGTCATCATTAAGGGTGGGTAGCAAATCCAAATATTACTTTCATTGAGCCTGGAAAAGCATTCTACATAGGGAATCAGAATCACATGCCTGAATTAGGTATATTTGGAAAACGCTTTTTTAATAAACTGTTAAAGTAATGTTTTGCTAGTTGGTAGAATCTATATTGTTGTTGTTTGTCATTGAGTCAGTGCCAACATGCGGTGACTCGTGTGCAGAGCAGAAGTGCTCCATAGGTTTTCAAGGCTGTGAGCTTTCAGAAGCAGATCTCCAGATCTGTCTTCTAAGGTGCCTCTGGGTGGGTTCTTTTCAGCTAGTAGTTGAGTGCTTAAACGTTTATGGCACCCAGAAATGCAGGTCAGTAGAAATCAATGTTTATTTGGGAAATAACCTAATATCTAACATTAATAACAACTCAGTGGTCTGTGAAAGTCTTCTCACCTTAAATTTGCTTACTATCACCAATGGAAACCTTGGTGGCATAGTGGTTAAGAGCCATGGCTGCTAACCAAAAAGCTGGCAGTTTGAATCCACCAGGCACTCCTTGGAAACCCAATGGGACAGTTCTACTCTGTCCTATAGGGTTGCTATGAGTTGGAATTGACTCAATGGCAACAGTTTTGTTTTGTTTTTTGTTTGTTTGTTTATCACCAATACCATGTATTGCTTCTCCTCAAGCTGGTGAATCTCATCACTTAATCTCTGAACCCATAAACTTTTACCTTGTAACATACCTTCACCCAAAGTCTCCCTCAGTAAAAATTTACATATTTTAACATTAACAATTAAGGACTTTCTTGTACAGTATTTTAAAATCCATATTATAAATCTACTAAGCTTAAATATTTCAAATTCACAAAATATGGGAGGGAGAAAGATTTTGCCATTACCTTTACAAATACATGCTCAGACCTCAGCCTCAAAACATACTATACAGCTACAGTAATCAAAGCAGTCTGGTACTGGTTCAATGATAGACACATAGACCAGTGGAATAGAATTGAGAACCCAGAAATAAATGCTTCCGTCTACAGATAACTGATTTCAACAAGGGGTCAAAGTCCATTCAACAGGGAAGGAACAGTCTCTTCAACAAACGGTGCTGGCAAAATTGGGTATCTGCATGCAGTGAAATGAAACAGGACCCATACCTCACACTATACACAAAACTAACTAAAAATGGATCAAGGACCTAAACATTAAAGCTAAAACCACAAAGTTCTTGGAAGAAAACATAAGGGCAAAACTATGGGACCTAGTTTTTTTCTTAATGATAGATTATCAAACACAACTATAGATGTGAGAGCAGCAGAAGACAAAATAGATAACTGGGGCCTCATAAAAATTAAATATTTATGTTCATCAAAAGACTTTATCAAAGAGTAAAAAACCTACAGACTTGGAAAAAAATGCCATATCCTATGAGAGTCTAATCCCTAAAATATACAGAAAACTTAAACAACTCAACAACAAAAAGACAAACAACCCAATTAAAAAATAGGCAAAGAAGGAGGGAGCGGGCTGACTCATTAGGGGGAGAGTAAATGGGAGTATGTACTAAGGTATATAGAAGCTTATATGTGACAGACTGACTTGATTTGTAAACTTTCACTTAAAGCACAATAAAAATTATTAAAAAAAAAATAGGCAAAGGACATGAACAGACAGTTCACCAAAGAGGACATTCAACCAGCCAACAAAAACATGAAAAGATGTTTGTGATCAATAGCCATTAGAGAGATGCAAATCAAAACTACAAAGAGATATCATCTCACTCCTCTAAAATGGCACCGATCAGAAAAACAGAAAACAACAAATGTTTCAAGGATGTGGGGAGATTTGAACCCTTATCCAATGCTGATGGAATTGTATAATGGTACAACCACTATGGAAAAGAATACAGTGATTCCTCAAAAAACTGGAAATAGAACTACCTTATTATCCAGCGATCCCACTTCTAGGTACGTATACTAGAGATCTAATAGTAAAGACACAAACAGACATATGCACACCTATGTTCATTGCAGCATGATTCACAATAGCAAAAAGATGGAAACAACCTAAGTGCCCAACAATGGATGAATGGATAAACAAAATAGAGTGGAATACTACACAGCCATAAAGAATAATGATGTTTTGAAATATATACCATGGATGAATCTAGAGGATATTATGCTGAGTGAAATAAGGACAAATATTGTGTGATCTCACTTTTATAAGAAGACAAGAATAGGTATAAAACAGAGACCAACATTCATTGGTAGTTATCAGTTATGGGGTGGGGGGAATCATTCTCCTGATAGTAGACACCTGTTATATATTCACACACACACACACACACATATATATATATATATGTCTTGGGCTGTTCTCTGGAGAAGCAAATCCAGTGAAGCATGTACATATAGAGAGAGAGACACAGAGGTTTATCTCAAGGAGAGGGATCATGCAGTTGTAGAGGTTAGCAAGTCCCAAGTCCATGGGCCCAGTGTCAGGCTGGAGGCTTCTCCTGACTCACGTAGCTGCGTGGGGTGACGAACCCAATATTGGTAGGCCCACCGGCTCAAGTCCCAAGAACTGAAGATGAGATGACGATGAGCCAAATGCAGGATTCAAAGCAAGCAAGCAAACTCTGCCAGAACGCCCATAAATATATTGGACACAGGCTACACCCTTGAGGAAACTCCCCTTATAACTGACTGGTTGATCCCATCAGGTCACATCATGGAGGATGACTACATCATCTGATACCTGCCAAATAACATCATTACATAACTGTGAAACCATTAAGAATCATGACCCAGCCAAGCTGACACACAACCTTAACCATCAATATATATGTATATATATTTTTTGGTAATTGGACAAGTAGCACCAAATGTGGGTGAAGAGCACAGAGCTTGACCAAAGTAAATGATATCACTAAGAAGCACACAAGAGAAAAGGGCATTTTTGATAAAGGATATGACATATGTACTGGTACAACACCAGCAACAACAACCAAAAAATATGTGTGGTTACATACGTACGTACATATGAATATATCGGTATGGGTATGTATGCTTTTTAACATGTGTGCACATATAGATGTATCTGTATGTATGTGTATATACTTCTATGTGTGTGCATGTATGTACATCCATATATATAATAAACACAGTTTGGATACTTCTTAGACAAAACCAAACACCTCATGAGATTGGTTTTCTGCATTTGAAGGCTTAGGACCACAGTCTTGTGGGACAACTCACTCAGTTGGCATAATACAGTTCATAAAGTTTATGTTGTACATTCGAGTTTGATGAATAGTATCTGGGGTCTTAAAAGCTTTCAAGCACCCATCTAAGACACAAGTGTCGATCTTTACTCATCCAGATCATAAAAGAAAGAAAGAAACCAAAGGCTCAAAGAAGATAGTCTACAGGACTAACAGTTTGCATGAACAACAGCCTCATCTATCCTAAGACCAGAAGAACAAGATGGTGCTCAGTTACCACTGATGATTGCTCTTAGCAGGGTCACAATAGATGGATCCAGACAAAACAGAAGAAAAATGTGCAACAGAACTCAAATTCTTAAAAAATCCACACCTACTGAACTAGTTGAGAATAGAGGACTCCCTGAGACTATCGCCCTGAGATGCTCTAAATCTTGAACTGAAAGTATCCCTTGAGGTCACCTTTTAGCTAAATAACAGATTGGCTCATAAGATAAAGAATATCACCAGTGAGTACTGCACACCTTTAAAAAATCTATATGAGACCAAAGGGTTAACAATTACTCTACAGCAAAGATGGAAGGGTAAGGGGACAAGAAAACCAGATTTCCGGAAACGGGAATACCCAGAACAGAATTAATGAGAATGTTGATACACTGAAAAATGTATCAATGTCACCGAACAATTTTTGTAGTGATTGTTAAATGGGAACCTAATTTGCTATGTAAACTTTCACCAAAAATACAGCATTATTTAAAAAAAGAAGTGATTAAATTTTTAGAATTTAACCGACTTGAATATGATCTAATTAACATAACAAAGAAAACCCTATTTCCTAAAAGGATTCTATCCACAGGTATAGGGGTTAGGATTCCAACACATTTGGGGAGGGGGCACAATTTAATCCATAACATTTTGTTTTGTTTATTGCTGCTGGTTAGTATTTAAGCAAGAATAAACTGTAAAGAGACACAAAAAAAAAAAGAAATGCAAGCTCAGAACAAAATTCCATATCTAGCCATGAGGTACAAGCAAATATATTATTCTATAGGGGGAAAAAACATTATGTGCTAATTGGGCTTCTGATGTGTAACATTCTCTGATGGTAAATAAGAGTTTTTCCCCAAGATACTGCAAGAAATAGGAATTTAAGTGAAAGAGGGACATTGGAAGTAAAAGAATGATGTAAGCCAGAATAATAAACATGCACATTTTAAAGTGATAGATACATTCTCATAGGTGTGTCTTCACAAAGAACAACTGTTACAGAAGATAAAAGCAAAAGGAGACATAATAGATAGTTGAGTTCAAGCCACTTCTTCTATAAATGTGGAAACTGAGGCCCAGAGATATAAAGTAACTATTCCAAGATCAAATAGCTAGTAGCTGTCAGAGATGAGAAAGACCTCAAGCCTCAAGTCTTCCAGGCCAACATTCTTTACACTGACCAAACCACAAGCTGGTGGCAGATGATCTCTGAGACCACAAAGGAATTAGCCGCATAGTGCTTGGGAAACGCACCTGAAGTCCAAGAAAAGAAGCCATGCTTTCCACTTATTATTCACTTTTTTTTTAATTCTAACAGAAAAAAAGAAACTCACTTTCCAACGGCAGTTAGGCAAAAGAAAAAGTCTAGAAATATGTCAAAGCAACACAAAGTCCTATGGGGGAAAAAAAGCAGAGAAGCCCTCTCTAAAGAACAGAAAGCAGCAGAAATAATTTATTCCTCTTTAGGAGGCATTGAAGGGATATCATTCTCAGTTTATTCAATACCTCGTAGTCATTATAAAAATGAAACAAAAACAGCTGAGCACAAAACTGTATGCACAGGATTGTCTGCCTTTCTCCAAAGTGGAAGGATTAGGTTTCCAACTGGATCATTTCCCACACAGTTACTTACTACCCTCAAAGACAGTTATAAACATCCATCCTCCTAACTCCTCTTTAACATCTGCATCCATCTGGCACATCTGCCAAGTTTTTATCAGAATGCTCTGCCTTAAAAGTTTGGTATTCTGAAAAGAGTTCATATACTCCTTGGAAATAAATGGGTGTTGGTATCTTCATCTCTCAACACGATGAAGTATTATTATGCATTTAATAAATAACTGTTGAATGAAATTTGCTCTCCAGCCCCAATGCCTCCTTAGACTTCATATTTATACATTCAGCGGCCTAATAGACATCTCAACTGAATAATGACTAATAGATATTTTAAACTCAACATGTCTAAACTCAACACGGATTTCCACTGTCCTTCCCCCCGCCCCCACATACACGCCCAACCAACTACTCTACCTATTTCTCCTTCTCAGATAATTTTTAAAAAACAACAACAAAAAACAGTTGCCATTGAGTCGATTCCAACTCACGGCAACCCTGTGTGTTACAGAGTAGGGCTGTGCTCTCAAGAGTTTTCAAGGCTGTAAACTTTCGGGAGCAGAACAGATCACCAGGTCTTTCTTCCGAAGCACCTCTGGGTGAGTTTGAACCGCCAATCTTTTGATTAGTAGTCAAGTGCTTAACCATTTGCACCATGCAGGGGCTCCTCACAGATAACTGCGCAACCTTAAACCTAGTTGGTTAGGTCATTTTTGGAGACTTTTTTACTCCTTTCTTTCCACTGATCCAATACATCAACAAATCCTGCTGTTCCATTTTCAAAATATGTCCTGCTTGTCCCACTACTTCCATCACCTCTACCGTAGTCCAGACAGCCATCACTTTTTGCCTATTCTGTTCTAATAGCCTCCTTATTAGTCTTAATGTTTTCTTTTTCCTCTAATAATTCATTCTCCACACACCAACTACAATGATCTTCTTAAAAAGTAAAACATTTCACATTTCTTCTTTGCTCCAAACCCTTCATGGCTTCCTATCATTCTTAGAATGCAACTTCATCTCCTTATTGTGACCTGCAAAGCTCTCTTGGTCTTTCCTGGTTTAGTTCTTTTACGTCTTCTACACATGCCCCTTAAGTCACTATGCTCTAACCCACTGTCCTCCTTGCTGTCTGAACAACAGTCTTTCCACTTGGTGTTCCTGCTACCTGGCACGTTCTTCCCCTAAATCTTCAAATCGTTGACTCTTCCTAATTTTTCAGGTCTCTGAGCAATTGTTCAGGTCTCTGAGATGCCTTTCCTGAACATTCCCCACCCCAGGCAGTTTCTCTCTATCATCACACCCTGTTTTGTTTTCTTCACCCTCTGAAATTACTAGTGTATGCATCTTTTACTGGAATGTATAAATTTTATTTATTTAAGCTCTCCAATATCTGCAACAATATAATGGGCACTTACATATATGAAAGAACAACTGAATGAATGAACTATTTCTTGAATAATGATTCTAAAGATGATGGGTCTAGAAGGAGGAAAAGTGGGCACTATAAAATAGAATAAGAGAATCACAGAAGGCTTGTAGAATAATGGAAAAGAATTATAACAGGAGGTAGATACACTTCGGTGGGCTCTTTTTTCCCTTCATGAGGATGTGGTCTCAGAGAAGCAGATTTTGATTCAAGAACCACTTTGAACACATTCCCTTAAATGGAGCATTAATAAGCACAAAATCAAGTTTCTCATCTTCAGCAAGCCCCTGCCTTATTCAATATCACAGCAGGTATGCACCCCTACTAGGGCTTGGGGGGAGCCTCAGGAAGCTACTCTCAAATGTGCTGCATCTTTTCAGCATATTGTGACAATGTGACTTCCAGGATCTTTGGGAAATAAAGTTAGAATTTAATCTAATCTTACAGTGACATGTGTAGTACGAGTCTGTGGGTCTGTATTATCCTTTCCTGCTAATCCACAGCCAACCTTAAACTCTGCAAGGATATTCAGAAATAAAAAAGACCACCAAAATGTATTCAAGGACTCTAATTCAGTAAAAGTCTAGTCTAGTGTAGGATATAGTTCTAAATAACCTAATTTATCCTACTTTTAACAAAGGCACAATCTCTAAACTGAGATTTCTCCAGGTATAGAACATAAGAGGGTCGTTAAAAATATACCTTATTTTGATGAAAAATTTAGCAATGGTTATGGGCGATGGTTGTGTAAAAAAAAAAAATTTTTTTTTTTTTTTTACAATATGGTTAATATAATTGACATCACTAAATTGTACACATAAAATAATGTTGAATTAGCAAATGTTGTGTTTTATATATATATATATATATATATATATTTAATTGTACTTTAGATTAAAGTTTACAGAACAAACTAGCTTGCCATTAAACAGTACACATTGTTTTCTGACACTGGTTACCCACTCCATGACATGTCAACATTCTCCCCTTCCTGACCTTGGGTTCCCTATTACCAGCTTTCCTGTCTTCTCCTGCGTTCTAGTCCTTGCCCCCGGGCTGGTGAGCCCCTTTAGTCTCATTTTGTTTTATGGGCCTGTCATATCTTTGGCTGAAGGGTGAACCTCAGAAGTGACTTCATTACTGAGCTAAAGAGGGTGTCTGGAGGTCTTACTCTTGGGGTTTCTCTAGTCTCTGTCAGACCTGTAAGTCTGGTCTTTTTTTGTGAGTTAGAACTTTGCTGTACATTTTTCCCCAGCTCTGTCTGGGACCCTCTATTGTGATCCCTATCAGAGCCGTTGGTGGTGGTAGTTGTGTTATACATTTTTATAAAAAGTATATACATACCTTATTTACTGAAAGATTTCTAAGTAAGAAGAGTACATATTATTTACCAAACAGTAGTTGATTTATTCTGTTATTGTTTTAATTTATTTTTCTAGTCATTGGAAATATTTCCTCAAGCAATTTCAAATTTACACGTTTTTAAAAAGTGAAACAAAGGTGAAAACGAAATGGTAATGCTTTCTAAAACCTGAAAGTGTTTCAGAACAAAGGAATATTAATATCTTACTACAGTTGAGTTGCTTCAAGGTAATTTTGCAATTAAAATAAAAGTACATTAAAATAGTGCATTTGATGGAAATGAACAATTCTTCAATTCTTTAAAAAGAACCTCAATATAAGCATATATAAACAACTGTCACTAATGTCACCAGTGACCTCCATGATACTAAGTTCAATAGACATTTATAAGTCTTTATCTTATTTGCTCTTTCTTATAGCTTTTTACATGTTTGACCACTCCCTATTTTTTTAAGTATTTTCTTCCCCTTGATTCTGTGATATTTTACTTTCCTAGTTTTCCTTCTACTTTGCTGGCAACTACTTATCAGTCTTTTTGTAGGTTCGTCTTCCTCTAATTCTTCATTAGATGTGGGAATATCTCAAAGCTTTGTCCTAAGCTCCCTTCTCTTCTTACTTTATTCTACCTGTCTAGGTGATCTCATATGAAGCAACTCAAACTTGCTCACATTGTGGTACACAAGGAAAATGACAATATTTGTATGACTCCTCAGTGTTGGAGGCTACTGGCTTAGGGGCTTCAGCTGCCCCAAGGGCTGAAGGCAGTCAATATCTGGTTGTTGTTGTTGCTGTGTGCCATTGAATCAGTATCTTAGCACACATGTATTCCATTCTTGGCACATCCCATGGTACATCGGTGGGGCATTGGGAAGATCTGAATCCACACTCACGTATTTAGCTACCATCTGTATGCAAAAAATTCACAATTTTATATTTTCAGCGCAGGCCTCATTTCTTAGCCTGATATCTATAGACGGAGTCCCTGGGTGGCACAAATGGTTAAGGGCTGAATCACTAACCAAAATGTTGGCAGCTCAAACCAACCCAGAGATGCCTCAGAAGTGAGGCCTGGCGATATGCTTCTGAAAGGTCACAGCCTTGAAAACCCAGTGGAGTAGCTCCACTCTGTAACACATGGAGTCACCATGAGTCGGAATCATCTCGATGTAACTAACAATACCACCACTGTAGATCAACTTGTGTACTAACATCTCTGATATCTGAAAAGCATCTTAAATATATCATGTCTAAAACTAAGCTAATGATCTCATCTTCTGCTGTTTTGTATCTCATTGTAGGCAATCACACCATTTAGTTGTGCAAGCTAGAATTCTAAAGATATCCTCATCACCTCCTTCTCACTCCCATGTCCATGCCCTGTTAAATTTACCTCCTTAACATCATCTCATTTCCTTCTATCTCCACTACCACCTGAGTCCAAGCTACCATCACAGTTCACCAGATTTATCTGAATTATTACAGTAGCTACTCAAATCATCTATCCTCACCTACTCTAGTCTCCCCTCTAAATCATTATCTAATCTATAAATAGAGTGATATATATATATATATATTTTTTTTTGTAACACAGATCTAATAAGGTCATACCTTTGCTTAAGGCAAAATTCCTTAATGTGACTGTCATGGATTGAGTTATGTCCCCCCAAAAAATGTGTGTATCAATTTGGTTGGGTCATGATTCACGTTACTGTGTGATTTTCCTATGTTGTAAATCCTGGCTCTATGATGTTAATGAGGGAGGATGAGTGGCAGTTGTGTTAGTGAGGCAGGACTCAATCTACAAGATTGGATTGTGCCTTGAGGCAATCTCTTGAGATATAAAAGAGAGAAGAGAGCAGAGAGACGGGGGACCTCATACCACCAAGAATGCAGTGCCAGGAGCAGGGTGCATCCTTTGGACCTGGGGTCCCTGCGGGAGAAGCTCTTAATCCAGGGGAAGACTGATGAGAAGGTCAACAGCGAGAGAAAGCCTTCCTCTGGAGGTGACACCCTGAATTTGGGCTTTTAGCCTACTTTAGTATGAAGAAAATAAATTTCTCTTTGTTAAAGCCATCCACTCGTGGTATTTCTGTTATAGCAGCACTAGATAACCAAGACAGTGACCAACAACTACCTGAGTCAAATCTATTGTTCTGTTCATTTGGGTCAAATCATCAAAAACTTAGTAGCTTAGAACAACAATTTAATATTATCTCTCATGAGTCTGGAAACCCTGGTGGCATAGTGGTTAAGTGCTACAGCTGTTAACCAAAAGGTTGGCAGTTCGAATCCTCCAGGCGCTCCTTGGAAACTCTATAGGGCAGTTCTACCCTGTCCTATAGGGTCACTATGAGTCGGGATCGACTCGACGGCACTGGGTTTGGTTTTTTTGGTCTCACGAGTCTGTGGATTAACCAGCTTCAGCTGGGTGGTTTTGACACAGAGACTCTTATGCAGTTGCAATAAGAAGTTGGTGAGGGCCTGAATGATCTGAAGGTTCAACTGGGCTGGGCATTCAAGATGGCTTTTCACTCCTATCTCTGAATAACTCTCTTTCCATGTAGTCTCTCCTCGTGGATAGTTGGGGATTCCTCAAAAGCATGGCAGTCTCAGATATGCAGATTCTTACATGGCAAGTGATGTTCTCCAGAGTGCACTTTACAAGAGACCAGGGCAGAAGCTGTAAGATCT
Organism: Elephas maximus indicus; assembly: GCF_024166365.1. NCBI lineage: Eukaryota > Metazoa > Chordata > Mammalia > Proboscidea > Elephantidae > Elephas > Elephas maximus. Next base: position 50,896,146 of record NC_064833.1, on the reverse strand, counting down.
CTTCTGACCTAGCCTCAAAAGTCATTCTGCATCTCTTCTACTTTATTCTATAGGTCAAAAGAGAGACAAAGGTCAGCCTAGATTCAAGTTGGGGGGAGGTACCTAAGGACTCGAATATCAGGAAGCATTGCTGGTGGAGGGGGATGATATTTGGAGACTATCAACCATACTACCTCTTCAATCCCATTTTCCAGCACTTTCCCTATTGCTGTTTCCACTTTAGCCACATTGCCCTTCTTTCTGTTCCTTGTACCTGTCATGCTCTATCCTGCTAAAGAAAATACAGTTTTCTTTGCCTAGAATGTTCTAGCAATCCCCCTGCCCCCACCCCAGCCTTTGTCATGTTAATGCCTGTTCAACTTTCAGACCTCAGTCAAGCCTCGTTCCTTCAGGAAAGCTTCTCTGACTTCCCGAACCGCATTAAGTCTTCCCACTACATATTCTCATGTCATTGGATACATTTCCAGCACTGTCCTCATCCCCACTGCATTTTGCATTTTTTTGTGTGATTATTTGATTTATATCTCTAGTTTCTCCAACAGACTAGAATAAGAGTCGTGTCTGTTTGTACCCTCCTACCAAGTAAATGAAATTATCTGCCACCTTACAACAAATGACTTTTTTCCCTTTATGAAATATAGTGAAGTATATAATCTCAAAATACATTGCTATATTTAATACCGACAATTAAAGGATCCAAAGTATAAACCATTTTTCACAGATAAAATCTCATAAAGGTCATTTTTTTTTGCTAGATTCTACCTATAAAACCAGCAAATGTATAAATCAATTAATTAAATACATCCAAATTATGTGAGTGTTGTGGTATTTTTTTCCAATCTCCTTTGAAATGAGCCTAGAACTGTCCTCGATTTCAATTTCTAAGCCTTGGCAGAAGCTGACAAGTGTACCAAACGGAGCATTGTAACTGCAGTCCAGTACTGACAGTAGCGACTACCAGAAGCATTCCACTTAAAAACCCAGGCGGACTGTCACACAGACACCGCATGACCCCCCTCGTGCTCAAACCAGATGCTAAATACAGCTAGGGAGGCAGCGGTAGTTCAACGGCAGAGTCCTCTTCTTCGCGAAACCCAAGTTTCGTTCCCAGTCAATGCACTGCAGGTGCAGCCCCAGCCCGTCTGTCACTGGAGGCTTGAGTGCGGCAGTGACACTGAACAGGTTCCAACAGAGCTTCCACACTAAGACTGAGAAGAAGGGCCTGGAGCCAATGAAAACCCTGTGGATCACAATGTTGTGCCTGGGGGTCACATGAGTTGGGGGGCTAACTCGATGGCAGCTACCAACAACTATTGCTAATAATACTGCTTCCCACTAAATTATTAATAACCTATCTAGAAAAAACATTCCACTAACTTTCAACCTGACATGGAATGTTGTATTTTGGGATGGGTGCTCACGTTGCTGTTCTTAGATGGTGACACAAAGAGCAAAGGGTTGGAATGGAGAAAATATTCCCTAGTTACGGCTCTTCCTTAAAAAAAAAAAAAAAAATTCTGGGTAATTATAAATGGTATCATAAACCAAAGTTCATTATCAAAAAGTACATTCTATTTCTGTTCTTTTGAATCTCAACATTCAGCTCTAATTGCTTTCAACTACTAAAAACATCTGCTGTAGTGACAGAATTTCTCTTACTACCTGAAATAACTAAGTCATATATATATATATTTTTTATATATTTACTTCTTCTCCCTCCCCCCTCCCCCGTCCCCACCCCCACTACAACATCTGCTCCACCAGGGCCTGGGTCTGGTCAATCTTTAATTTTTTTTTTTGTTCATCTAGAGCAGCGCCTGGCACATTGTGGTGTCCAATAAATTACTAAATGAATGAACAGCACCAGTCTTCTAAAGTTAAACCTTCGATATGAACTAAGACTATTTTGATTCAATCAATATGAAACAGTATTAAAAAATAAACTTTATGAAGATGCTTATTTGTTATTTATTATGAAAAGATATTCTGCCCAAATGCAAAATACTTGTCTAGGATTTATAACCCTCATTTATAGGTCTTGCCTCATAGGTACTACACCATAGGAAAATCACCTCCCTGATGATCTAATCTCACACGTTAGAAAAATTCTATTTTACCTTAAGGCAGAATGGCCTTTTTGCTAAATCATTAAATTTCTATGGTTGCTAAAAATTTTCTAGAATGAAACTAATTTTCCTCCACTGCCAAACTGGAACTTGTACCTTATTGTATAGTTTGAGGAATTTTATCAGCTTCAATCAATGTATGGTAAATGATACAATCAGGTCAATGACTATGATCATTTTTTGGAATAATTTAGCTACTAGGTAGCTAAAAATACAACAACAGCAACAAAAAGAATCAAAGACAAAGGATAGTCTATAGGACAGTGACTTATATCCAAACTCTCTCTCTTAATAAATTGTGAAATATTTTGTCTTAAAAGAGTGACTTGATGAAGTTGAAACATTCACTGATGAATATTTAAACCTATTCTAGACAATATAACTTAAATAACAGTAAAATCCCAGTATTATTATTATTATTATTAATATCAAATTTTCCATTAAAGGAAATTCCTCCATTTGGAGTCCTCTAACAGAAGTTTAATGTTGACCAACCAACATGACTTCTGGGTTTTCTGTGAGTTGAGTCTCGGTTCCATTTTGCGCTTTATTTCATACTCATCCATCACACCGAATTATTCCCAGGTAAACTTTTCTTTTTTCTTTGTCCTGCTTCTTTTAAGTATGGATAAAGATTTAGGTTGCTGCTTTTCAAGTTATAATGTGTTGAATGGGAATTTTAAATGCTAGACAAGTTGAACCTGCTCTACAGCTGCTCCAATTCCAGGCTTGAACTCAGAAGAAGTTTTGTTACAAGAAACATGACCTGCTCGTATTTTTAAAAGCATTAACTTTTTGTCTCCTTGGGTTTTTAAACTTTCTTCACAACCAGCTAAAAAGGAGAGAGATGTTCTTAAAGCTAAATTTCCAAGGGCCATATGTGGCCAACCTTTTCACAACCCTACCTGGGGCCCTGGTGGTGCAATGGTTAAGTGTTTCGCTACTAACCAAAGGTCCGCAGTTGGAACCCACCAGCCACTCCCTGAAAACCCTGCGGGGCAATTCTGTTCTGTCCTATAGGGTTGCTATGAGTCAGAATCGACTCAATGGCAACGGGTTTGGATTTTGGTTTTTCACTACCCTAAGTGGTTTCTTAAAGTCTTGTCCTCCATTTTCTGTAACTCCCTGACCCCTCTTTATTTCTACTATAGGAATCAGCTGAAAGGCTTAGAACAAAGATAGATCTTTGAATAGGTTGAACAGTTTGTTAAATAGATTACCTTTTCTTTCTCTAGACCCCAATGCCATCAAATCCTTTTTAATTCTATCTTGAGAAGAACAATAAATAGAAACGTATGCTGTATTATTTTGGATTACTTTTTAGAAGTTCATTTCAACCTCACCCAGATACGCATCAAAAATATCCCATTTTTCTTTCTATCAAAAGTTAGATTCTTCCTCCCCATTCACAACTAAAAGCCAACACATACTCCCTACAAATAGGAGCAATAAGGAAGGGTGAGATTTTCACACACAATAGGAATGTTGTTCAACTAAATTCATTGTGGTAAATAAAGTACTTCCCTGACTGAACAGAGCCCTGGTGGATGAACGTTAGGGGATGCATATTCTACAAGCTGAAGCCCTTTCAAGGACAGATACCAAGGTGAGCAATATTCCCAGTTTCTCAGGAACCCGAAAGGATTTGTGAATGATTGTGAAAGATTTGCACCACCTCCCAGCTGCACTTACGGGTTGCTCTAAAAAGAGGAGCAAAGCCCAGCTCGTGAAATTCATGGCACATCCTTTACCCCTGGTCAAGAAGTAATGAAACACACACACCATACAATACACACACAACACACACACACACACACACACACGCACGCACAGAGAGAAGCCCTGCGGAGAAGCTATTAGGCAGGAAGGTTCTCCTTCAGAAGGCAGTCGGCATTCCCTCTCCCCCAGTCCAAGTGAGATTCTCGCCTTCGCCTCTGAGCTTGAGCATCCCTGGTCTTTTAGATTCTAGGCTTTTCCTTGCAAAAGTAGAAAGGTCTAGGCTGGCCTTACCTCTGGGGCTGCTTTCTTGTAAGTACGGTGGGGCCGTGGGAGTGACATTGCCCGAGTGAGATGCTGACAGCAGGGGCGAGCGTTCGTCCACCCCATCAGCAGCCATGACTGCAGCAGCAGCGAGGCCAGAGGGAGGCTGAGCCGGGGTTGCGGCTTTGGTGGAGGTGGCGTCTAATGCTAATACTGCCGCTGCTGCCGCTGCCGCTGCTGCCGCCTCCAAGAGGGCCCAGGATGTGTCACAAGGCAGAAGGCTGGGGGATGGGAAGATGCGGGAACAGGAGGCGGGGGAGGGGAAGCGCGCCGGGAAGCATGACTAGAGGAGGTGGAGAGAAGAAAGAAAGGGACTGGGAGAGGAGGAGGGGAAGAAAGGGAGGAGCAGGAGCCAAGCCCCACAGAGAAAAAAGGAACACATTAGGACGGACTGGGAAATGTGGGAAAAGGAAGGTGCGAAGTAACCAAAAAAGGGGCGGAGTAGATGGAGAGGGGGCTATACAACTCTTCTTTTCTTTGTATTTTGCATTTTCTTAAGTAAGGAAAAGGAGGGGAAAGGGCAACCTGAAAACGGGCTGTGACTTGATTACAGGAAAACTAGAGCAAACACAGATATCAAGTTTAGTCCCTCTGGGGAGGAAGAGGGACTCTTTGCTATCAAACTTTGCAGCAATTATATGAAAAAAGTTTATTCCTAGGGTTGTCAATTCTTTTTTGAGAGGTTCATCTTTTGTCATGCAAAAGCTTTTCAACATCTCCAGTCTAAGAGGAAGTATACATTTTTGAATGTGTTGGCATACCCTGCTTTCTCTTACTGCATTTTTTAATACCTGTTTGGCACTCTAGTAATAAGTACCTAATTAAAGCCGTACATAGTGCGTTGGCTTCTTTAAGTCTCATTTTACGAAATAGGTTGCTATCTTACACACACAGGCAGCCCCAGGTTACGAATGTCCGACTTTCATACAACTCACTACAACTAACCAACATCCCCCCCACCCCCCGCAAAGCCTAGTATATTAAAATTTTGTGGTACATACAATGGTTCCTAAAAACAAATGGGTGCCTCACATCAAGCATTATTATTAGTGGGGAGGGTTGGGGAGGGGGAAATCACTAATTAGATAATAGACAAGTGTCAATTTTGGTGCTGAGAAAGACAACACACAATATATGGGAAGTCAGCACAACTTGACCAAGGCAAAGTCATAGAAGCTTCTAGACATACCCAAATACCATGAGGGACTGAGTTGCTGGGGCTGGGAACTGTACTGTCATGGGACTTCTAGATCAATAATTCATAAAGAAAATGTTCTACATCCTACTTTGATGAGTAGTGCCTGGGGCCTTAAAAGCTCGTGAGCAGCCACCTATTGGTCCCATCCCAGCTGGAGCAAATGAGAATGAAGAAAGCCAAAGACACAAGGAAAATATTAGCCCAAAGGACTAAAGAACCACATGAATCAGAGCCTCTACCAGCCTGAGCCCAGAAGAACTACATGGTGCCCAGCTACCACCACTGACCTTAGATAAAGATATTTGAGTATCTGGAAGTGTTTCTTTAATTTTTTTTATGCATAGAAAGATGCACTATATAAATAAAAAATAAAAAAAAAATACTATATACTAAAACAAACATTTGACTAACTGACAGTTAGATATCAACCATAACTAACTATTCCAACTTACCACAATTTGACTTTTAATGACAGATTAGGAACAGAACCCATTCCTAATCCGGAGACTGCCTGTACAGTAATGAAGTTTAAAAATAACGTAGGACAATTAAAAACAAGTTTCTTGAGATAATTAATATTTTAAAATAAACTTTTACATGTAAATGAGTAAACAAATATAAGTACATTTCTTGCTTTCTGTGTATATTTTTATTTTTTGATTGCCATATTATCCTAGGGAGTGATTTGCATAAAATACAAAAACAAATCAAAGTTTTGAACATGCCCAGATAATAATATTACAGGAAAATAGTAACGGTCTCCAATGATAATTTTCCTGCAATGAGTCTTTGAGTCATTCAACAAACATTTATTGCATTTACTGGGTCTACAGAGATGATGAATAGGGCATGGTCCCTGTCCTCAAGATGCCTAAAAGATCACACAGTCAGAAAAGAAACCAAAGATGAAGCTGGTAGTCCTAGATGTAGTTTTAAAGGAGCATGAGGAAAAGCAGACTTTAGACATTTGAAACTACTTTTCACATTACATTAAGAATGGTCTTGGTTTTGCTCTCTGAAGACACACTGTACTCTTTCTTCCAGAAAATCCACTTAGGCATCAGCTAGAAATCCTAAGGGGAAATAAAAGAATGGTATTTTCTATTTTGTGGCAGCTTTTGTGGGTCAGTAAAATCAGGATACAATATAAGGATCCCCATGTAATATAATCCAAGGACATTTATTGGTGCAGTGATTAAGCGTTCAGGTGCAAACCACAAGGTCAGCAGTTCAAAACCACCAGCCGCTCCTTGGAAACCCTATGGGGCAGTTCTACTCTGTCCTATAGGATCACTAAGAGTCAGAATCTACTTGATGGCAATGAGTTTGGTTTGGTTTTTTGGAGGAACCTGGAAGGGGAGGGGTCAAGATGTAGCCCTCCCTGCCAAAGTGCCTGACATTTACAAAACAAACAGCCTTGTTACAATAGCAGTCTGGGTGCTATCAAGTTAAAGAAAACTTTTTAATAAGAGTCACTAAAATCCTGTTACTATGTTTTTTTTTTTTTATTTATAGTGTCCTATCATGTCACTTGGAGGAGCCCTGGTGGTGCAGTGGTTAAGCACACTGCTGCTAACTAAAAGGACAGCAGTTGGAACCCACCAGGTGCTCCTCAGAAGGATGTAGTAGCAATCTGCTTCTCTTCTGTAAACATTTACAACATTGAAAACACTGTGGGGCAGTTCTACTCTGTCCTATATGGTCACTATGAGTCAGAATCAGCATGATGGCAACAGGTTATCGTATCACTTAGCACATTCTTTTGTTTACTTCCCATTACCCACCCTCCACTCCCAACTGATTTTGTGAGGTCAGAAGCCATATATATCTCATTCACTATTATATCTCCGGTATCTAGCACAGTTCCTGGCATGTAGTAAAATAGGCACTCAATATTTGCCAGAGAGAGGAATGAGTGAAAAAATAAATTCTCCACAGTCCCAGAAGCTTACTAGAACAAATTATTTCACAAGAAAATTAGGAGAAATTCTCAGCTTTTTGATGATGACAGTTTTGCCATCTGACTGCCCAGTGTTTTTGTTTTCTAGTATATCTCTATAACTAGGGTTTCTATATTGCCCACATCATGTTCAGTAGAAGAGGTTTTTTTTTGTTGTTGTTGCCTTCTTCCATTACATAGATTCTCAAAAATTCATTTGAGAGTGACAGCTAATGACAATTACTCTTCTTGCAATATTTAAAAAGGTAGTAGGTATACTGAGATTTTATTTGCAGCAATGTTGTTTCACAGAAAGCAAAAAAACTTGTATTAGATGAGTATCATTTCATTCTAGTTTAAAGAGAATACAGAATTTTAGGGTTGCTCAGTAAATGTTAACTAATATTCATCAGTCAAAGGCATTTTTATGATTGTGGCACTTTGCCATTTCTACTGATGAGATGAACTGATGTGTATGTTGGAATAAAAGGTGCTATATAAACAGATAATTTATGAGGGAGTAGGAAATGTACTGTGCTTAAGCTAGTGTTCCAGTTACCTACCGCTGAGTAACAAATCACACCAAAGACCAGTGCCTTAAAACAATGTGATTTATTATTTCTTATGATTCTGTAGGTTGATTGGGTGGTTATTCTGTCAACCTCGCTTGGGCTTACTCATGCAGGTATGTTCAGCTGGCAGGTGGGCTGGGAGCTGGGCTTGGTTGCAACAGCTGGGATGGCCGGGTATAGTCTTTCATTACAGGCTTCTTCATGTCTGTTAGTCTCAAAGCAGTTTCTATGAGGGCAAGGTGGAAGCCATGAGGCCTCTTAAGGTCTAGGCTCTGGTTCTCAAACAAATTCACTTCCACCACATTCTATTGGTCAAAGGAAGTCTCTTCATCTGCAATGTCACATTGCAAAGGGGCATGGAACACATGAAGTCGTGATTCATCGAAAACCATTATATAACTATGTATCAATCTTCCCTCTGCCTACAATGATTCATGTCTGTCCTACAAGCAAACTACACTTTTCTATTCCCAAGACCCCAACATTTCATTTAATCACCGAAGTCCAGGATTATGTCATCCAAATTAAGTCCAGATGCAGACAAGGCTCCATGTGTTTGGTTCCACAGGTACATTATCTGTTGATTCACAGGCCTGTAAACTAAAAAAACAAATTGTAAGCCCTCCTTATTGCTCTTACCCCAACATATAACAATGAAACTGGGTCAGAATAATAGCAATAAACTCTCCCATAAGGATGGGGGAGGGGAAGGAGAAGATGGGGTTTGGACTGGAAGGTACATAAGCATGTTTTTGTTGTTAAAAACCCACAAACCCACTGCTCGGACTCATAGCGACCCTATAGCACAGAGTAGAACTGCCCCCATAGAGTTTCCAAGGAGTGCCTGGCAGATTCAAACTGCCAGCCTTTTGGTTAGCAGCCATAGCACTTAACCACTACGCCACCAGGGTTTTTGTTGTTAGGTGCCATCAAGTCACTTCTGACTCATAGTGACTCTCTGTACAACAGAATGAAACACTGTCAGGTCCTGCACCATCCTCACAATTGTTGCTATGTTTGAGCCCATTGTTGCAGCCACTGGACCATATAATTCTGAAATCCAGGTCAGTTCCTTTGATCCCAGAGGCAGGAAATTCCCATTTATTCAGGCATAGTTCCGCTCCTGGTTCTATTCAGCTTCTTCGTCTATTACTGTCCTTGGCTCTTGGCTCTGTCCGCTGAGTTCTCCTTTCTTTTCCTGGTTGCAGCTGAGTTGCTTTCTCAGCCTGTCTCCTGCTCAAAGACTGTTGGGAGCCCAGAAGCCTCTTTTCATTTTGAACAGTCTCTGCCTCTTTTAATCCAAGTTGATACAAATCCTTTAAATGTTTTGTGGGATTCCTATGAGTTTGATTTGGATTTATATCCTTTCCCAAACCACAATCATAATCCTTTTTGAGACATGTATCTCTCTATGTTGGGCCTCATTTGAGGCTCTTCGGATTCTTAGATGCCCCATTTGTCTAAGGCATCTCCTAGCCATTGCACTGAATTAGAGGTCTTAACAAGGGGTTACAGCTACACTCTTGATTTGAATTTTATCCTGAGGGCATTTCTTAGAGAATCTTTTGCCAGATGGAAAAATCGTCCTGGGCCCTCTATTGTTATTAGTTGCCACTGAGTTGATTCCAACTCACAGGGACCCCGACCCCATGTGTGCAGAGTAGAACTGCTCCATAGGATTTTCAAGACTGTGACCTTTTGGAAGCAGATTGTCAGCCCTGTCCTCTGAGGCCCCTCTGGGTGGGTTTGAACCACTACCTTTCAGCTAGTAGTCAAGTGCGTAACTGTTTGTGCCACCCAGGGACTCATATAATTCCTCTAAATTGTGTTGCAAACTGAAAGCTCCTTCTTTAGTTTGCTTGTGTAGTAGGCTCCTTCTATAGTTCACATGGTCCCCCAAAGATGTCCACACCCTAATTCCCAGAACCTGTAAATGTGTTACCTCACATGGCAAATTTGCACTTGTGATAAAGGGTAAGGATCTTGAAATGCGGAGAGTAGCCTAGATTATCCAGGTGAACTCAATCTAATCATACGGCCAGACAGCCACGGTCAGATTCATGGGAGAAGGAGGAGGAATTCAAAGCAAAAGAGGGGCTCCACTTGCCATTGCTGGCTTTGAAGATGGAGGAATGGGGCTATGACCCAAGGAGTGTGGATGGCCTCTAGATGCTGGGAATGACCCTCACCTAACAGTAGCAAGGAATCAGGGATCTCAGTCTTGCTATAACAAGGAACTGGATTCTGCATGCAACTTGAATGTGCAAGGAAATGGATCTTCCTCTATAGCCTACAGGAAGGAACACAGTCCTGTTGACACCTCTATTTTAGGCTGGGGAGGCCATGTTGAAATTCTAACCCACAAATCTGTAAGATAATAAATTTGGGTTGTTTAAGCCACAAAAATTGTGGTAATTTTTTATGGCAGCAATAGAAAATGCAACCTCTCTTGCAATACCTTATCAAACACAGTTAAAAATGTTCATTGCCATTCTCAACATTCTGCATGGAAATTATTTTGGTGAAATCAACAAGTTCATTAAGTATATTTTCTACATTCAGAATTACCACAGACAACAGTTAATTGTTCCATCTCTGTTCTCTAGTCTCCAATAACAATTTCCTTCCTGCTCTTCTAGTTTCCATTAAGTCTCCACCCGTTTTAGCATCCACCTGCTGCCTGACCCTAAGACCAATGCCACATATTTTGGGTTTTGTTAGAGCAGTACCAATTTCTGTTACATTTATCTGTGCTTTCAGCATCAATTTCTGTTGGATTTATCTGTTGCTTTGTACTTCCCGTAGCACTTTCTGTTACATTTATTGACGGCTTTGCAAAAATCTCCATCGTACTCTAATGTAAAATTGAGAGATTTGTTGAAAGAAAAGAGACTGCTTGAGCTGGGAATAGAGTGAACTCCATGCAGTCCAATCCAGTAATTCAAAATGTCAACTTGCAGAGATGTTTTATAGGAGGAGAACAATGGATATGAAACATGTTACCTGATTGGTATTTACAAGCTTAGATCACCACTACTCGATAGGTACAGATAGCAGAGCTTCTGGTGGCAGGAACTCATTAAGACAAAGCTTTCTGAGTCGGGAACTCATTAAACATGGATTTCTGTAGGGGAACTTGTAAGGAGGACTTCCTGTGCCAAGCTCTGTAAGGCGATTGGCTTAAAAGGGTATATGTCTTTTTCTTAGATTGGTTACAATATGGCAATCACAGGGGTTGAGACACGGAGGGGCTGCAGTGTAGTTAAATCATCATTACCAGATATTTCTGTCTTAGAAACAGTACAGAACATGGCTGCTGCTAGGGTGAAAACAGAACCAGCAAACAAGGAATCACACCCAATTCTCAAACTGGCCATTTCAGATCTTATTAGGTACCTCAATTTTAATTTTTAAATTCCTTTACTCATCCTAAAACTTTCCTTACAGTTATTACACTATTTGGTAGTACTTCAGTGCGTAGTCTACGTGCTTATCACAAAAATTCTTAGGTGCTTCAGCATGCCAGAGAGGGTTATATTTAAGCATAAGGGTTGCTAGGTCTTTTCGGAATGCCCATTAAGGGGACACTGAGGCACACTGTCAGGTCCAAGGAAACAGGGATGTAGATGTCACATTACAGACAAAATATGAATGCCTCTTCATTATATTCACATCCTGGAAAGGCAGGAAGCTGGTTCTTTGGTAAGGGAAACTTGAAGGATGGGTGCTCTACTTTTAAAAAAAGAGCCCAGGGTAAATAGCTTAATCCTCAGCTCCAAGGGATTTTGTTTACTTCTCTAGCAGACAGTTATAATCTTGAGAATTTTTTGATGATGTGGTATCTGCTACATACAGGAGGCAAGTGGGAAGGAATTTAAAGTGGTCCTGTTAGGGGCAGTATTTGGGGAAAACTTTTAACTATTTCATATTCATACTTTGCCAAGTTGAGTTTGTTTAATAACATGTTGAAATAGATAAATGGATGGATAGATAGGAATATATATATATATATTTAATTGTTGCCTGAGAATTCATACTTTCATTGATTCAAACATTTTAAACTAATAAATGTAAGTTTTTGGTATTAAATGCTGGGGTTACCACAATGAGAAGACAATATCGACACTATTCCTTGCTATGATGGAGGTAAATACAACTGCAAGAGGATGGGAAGATTGCCGATGTGTTAAAAATGTGACCCCTTGTGCTAGTCACCAATGTAACAAGTTATTTTGCTCAAAAATACTTTTGCCTTAGGTATGGATAAAGTCATCTTAACATGGTAATATCATGGCATTTTAATTTATAATGATTTTTCAGTACTTTGAACTGCTTGATCTGTTGTGGAATTAGGTATTATAACTGCTGCCTTGAAGAACTCCTATCAACTACATTTCATTCTCTCAAACAAATTTATCTGAGATATTAGTGTGTTTGTGTCTTAGGTTTAAAAGAGGGCTTCCAACTGGTTCATTCTGGTTCAACCCCCTGCTGAGAATTTGCATTTCTGCCCCAGATATACTGAATCAGAATCTACAAATTAACAAGATCCCCAGGCAATTTGCATCTCCACCCCAGAAATACTGAATCACAGTCTACATTTTCAGAGATCCTCAAGTGACTTGGAAATGCAAATTCTCAGCAGGGGGTGGAACTGGAATGAATCAGTTGAAAGCCTTGGTTTAACAGGGTTTTTCTTTTTTTTTTAATGTAATCTTATTCTTTGTTGAAGCATTTTACTTTACTATGAAAACTGCATTTTCTTACTAACAAAATTTAGTTTTGATGTATTATTAACAGTTAGACTCTACTAGAATTGTTTCTAAATTAATGATTCTCAAATAGAATAATATGCAATAAATAATTTTATCCTCAGAATCCTTAGCAAAATCTTGAGAAGACAGCCCAGAAAAATGCAACATTAAAGTGATGGAATGCAGGTTTTTGTTTTTTTTTTACAAGAAGGGTAAATGCATCTTCAAAGAATAAGATTACTTTGTAAAAATCCTTTTAACCCCGGAGTCACACACACATACACACATGTTACAGAGAAACTTATTTGAGACCATGGAAGCAGTTGGTAAATGTAAAAACTGCATTTTAGGATAAGAAACTTCCTTTTTCTATGGTTTTGGAGACAACTTGTATAAGAATATGACTGTTAACCTCTTTAGAAATTGGTACTCCCAGTACTTCCTCCTGTGAGATACAGAACCACATTCTATTTTCTGCACCTCTAGGCTTTTGGCTGATGGTCTGTTCCACAACTGGTCCCTGGCCTTGTTCTGACAGATGATATTGAGCTCTTTCCTCGTCTCTTTCTACAGATGTAGTCGATTTGACTCCTGTGTATTCCATCTGGTGAGGTCCACGTGTATAGTCGTGTTTATGTTGGTGAAAAAGGTATTTGCAATGAAGAAGTCATTGGTCTTGCAAAATTCTATCATTTGATCTCTAGCATCATTCCTATCACCAAGGCCATATTCTCCAACTACTGATACTTCGTTTTCAGCTTTCAATTCCAGTCACCAGTAAGACCAAAGACCAGATGAGTCGTGGAATGACATCAAGGACATCATACATGAAGGAAGCAAGAGGTCATTAAAAAGACAAGAAAGAAAAGAGCAAAATGGATGTCAGAAGAGACTCTGAAACTTGCTCTTGAACATCAAGTAGCTAAAGCAAAAGGAAGAAATGATGAAGTAAAAGAACTGAACAGATGATTTCAAAGGGCTGATTGAAAGACAAAATAAGGTATTATAATGACATGTGCGAAGAGCTGGGGATAGAAAACCAAAAGGGAAGAATGTGCTTGGCATTTCTCAAGTTGAAAGAACTGAAGAAAAAATTCAAACCTTGAGTTGCAATAGTGAAGGATTCCATGGGGAAAATATTAAACAACACAGGAAGCATCAAAAGAAGATGGAAAGAATAGAGTCATTATACCAAAAAGAGTTGGTCAATGTTCAACCATTTCAAGAGGTAGCATACGATCAGGAACTGATGGTACTGAAAGAAGTCCAAGCTGCACTCAAGGCACTGATGAAAAACAAGGCTCCAGGAATCGACGGAATATCAATTGAGATGTTTCAACAAATTTAGCGCCGGAAGTACTCACTCGCCTATGCCAGGAGATTTGGAAGACAGCTACCGGCCAACTGACTGGGAGAGATCCATATTTATTCCTGTTCCCAAGAAAGGTGATCCAAGCAAATGCAGAAATTATCAAACAATATCATTAATATCACACGCGAGCAAAATTTTGCTACAGATCATTCAAAAGCAGCTGCTGCAGTATATCCACAGGCAACTGCTAGAAATCCAGGCCGGACTGAAAAGAGGATGTGGAACCAGGGATATCATTGCTGATGTCAGATGGATCCTGGCTGAAAGCAGAGAATACAAGAAAGATGCTTACCTGTGTTTTAGTGACTATGCAAAGGTATTTGACTTTGTGGATCATAACAAATTATGGATAACATTGTGAAGAATGGGAATTCCAGAACACATAATTGTGCTCATGAGGAACCTGTGCATAGATCAAGAGGCAGTTGTTTGAACAGAACAAAGGGATACTGCATAGTTTAAAGGCAGGAAAGGTGTGTGTCAGGGTTGTATCCTTTCACTATACCTATTCAATGTGTATGTTGAGCAATAATTGCAGAAGCTGGACAGTACAAAGAAGAAGGGGGCATCAGGATTGGAGAAAGACTCATTAACAACCTGCGTTATACAGATAATACAACCTTACTTGCTGAAAGTGGACTTGAAGCACATACTGATACCTTAAGATTGAAGTTGTCAAGGATTTCATTTTACTTGGATCCACAATCAATACCCATGGAAGCAGCAGTCAGAAAATCAAGAGTTGCATCGTGTTGGGCAAATCTGCTGTGAAAGACCGCTTTAAAGTATTGAAAAACAAAAATGCCACCTTGAAGACTAAGGTGCACCTGACCCAAGCCATGGTATTTTCAATCACATCATATGCATGTGAAAACTGGACAATAAGGAAGACAGAAGAAGAAATCAATGCCTTTGAATTGTAGTATTGGTGAAGAATATTGAATATACCACGGACTGCCAAAAGAATGAACAAATCTGTCTCGGAAAAAGTACAACCAGAATGCTCCTTAGAAGCAAGGATGGTGAGACTAAGTCTTACATATCTGGACACGTTATCAGGAGGGATCAGTTCCTGGAGAAGGACATCCTGCTTGGCAAAGTACAGGGTCAGTGCAAAAGGCGAAGAACTTCAACAAGATGGATTGACACAGTGGCTGCAACAATGGGCTCAACCATAATGATTGTGCGCATGGCACAGGACCCGGCAGTGTTTCATTCTGTAGTACATACAGTTGCTATGAGTTGGAACCGACTCAACAGCACCGAACAATAACAGGCTTTTGATACCATCTTGTCTGACCATCTGGGCCCTTAAGGACATCATTCCAGTTTATTTAGTTATTTATTTCTGAGTGATTCAGGGTATTTGCAGAATTTTACTCTTCATTCATTCATCAAATATATTGAGTAATTTCTACGTGCTAGGTATTGTTCTAAGTGACACAAAATCCCTGACCTCATTGTAACAAAGGAAACAGTCAACACTCAGTTTAACAAGGATATGTATCAGATGGTGATAAATGTTATGTAGAGAAATAAAGTAGAGTAAGAAATAAAGCAGAGGGAGCAATTAGGGCAGGCTTCACTGAAATTTGAGTGGAAACATAGACAAGGCGAACAAGGCCCAGAGGAAAGAATGTGCTTGATATACACAGAACGGAAAGGAAGCCTGTGTAGCCTGAGCAAAGTGAGCTAGAGGATGGGGTGTGCAAAATGAGGAGAGGTTTGCTGCGGGGTGGGGTGAAGTAGATCATATGGAGCCTTGCGGGCCAGTAAAAGGATTTTGTTTTTTCCTTTGAGAATCCCTTGGAGACTTTTGAGTACAGAAATGACTTAAATAGGACTTTTTATATATATATATATACATATATATATAGGTAAGTTCAGCAGCAGTGAATGTCGAAAGAAGGGGTCAGATTCTAGATATACTGTGAAGATCCAATATGATTTGCTAATGGATTTGATAATATGAAAGACAAAAATCAAGAAAAACTCGTCTTTACACACTTTTATTTATTCCTTTTTGAATTGGAAGCTGGGTCAAAGACTATGCACATTTTAAAATCTTTGGATTTATATTACCAAATTGCCCTCTAGATCATGGGAACCATTTCTTACTTTCACTTGTGGTACCTTGGAAAATAACATGATAATCTTTATTAATATCCAACAGTTTAATAGGAAGTGTTTTTGTTTTATTGGCGGGACAACATGTACTTTATTGATGGTACATGACAAGGTATGACTCTCTAAGTCCTTCCCCTTCTTCAGAGGGTCTGAGATAGAAATTGTGTTAACGGTGAGACTTCTTAGTGTGTTGGGGGATCGAGTTGGGTAAGTACTCACTCCTCAGCAGCTGAGGACTTCTCTATTCCTCTCGTGCTATTACTGGGGCTGGTTGTCCAGGGGCTTTTACTCCTTTGAGGCCTTGTGGACCATAAGGTCTACCACCCTGTTGCTGTAGCCAAATTCACTGTCATACCAGGAAAAGACATTGACAAAGTGGTCGTTGAAGGCAATGCCAACATCGGCACCAAAGGTAGAAGAGTGGGTGTCACTGTTAAAATTCTAGGAGACAACCTGGTCCTCAGTATAGCCCAGGATGCTCTTTAGGTTTTTTTTTTTTTAAAAACGCCTGATTCACCACCTTCTTGATGTTACCATATTTGGCAGCTTTCTCTAGTTGGCAGATAAGATTCAAGACTGACACGCTGGGGATGGGGATATGGAAGGCCATGCCAGTGAGATTCCCATTCAGCTACGGGATGACTTTGCCCACTTTGCCTACGGGCCTTGGCAGTGCCAGTAGATGCAGAAATAATGTTTCGGTAAGCCCCAAGACTGTCACACCAGTTTCCCAGAAGGGCCATCCAGTCTTCTGGGTGACACTGATGGCATGGATCGTGGGCATGAGTCCCTCCACGATGCCAAAGTTGTCATGGACCGCCTTGGCCAGGGAGGCTAGGCAGCAGGACACACTGCTGACAATCTTGAGGGATTTGTCATACTTCTCCCATGCCCATCACAGGCACGGGGTATCAGTAGAAGGGCAGAGATAATTACTCTTCTGGCAACCACCTTTCAAGTGAGCCCCAGCCTTCTCTGAGGCAGTAAAGACACCAGTGGACTACACATGTTCGGCATCGCCATCACCCCATTTGATGGTGGCAGGATCTCATTCATTCCTGGAAGTTAGAGATGGGCTTCCCATGGATGACAAGCTTTCTATTCTCAGCCTTGATGGTGCCATTGAACTTGGCATGAATGGACTCATACTAGAACATGTCGAGCATGTAGTTTAGGTCAATGAAGAGGTTATTAATGGTGACAATTTCTACTTTACCAGAGTTAAAAGCAGCCCAGGTGGCCAGGTGCCCAATATAGCCAAATCCATTTACTCTGGGCTTTACCACCATGTCTAAGGGATACAGCTAAAGTGTACGAGAAGAAGCGGCTATCTGTGGAATGGGGAAGAGCAGAGAGTAGAAAAAAGTGTTTTTTGTAGTATGTTGTCGTTAATGATAATAAATACTAGTTAATATTTCCACCAGTCATTACTATTATTTCCTTTGTGAATTGCTTGTTCTCATCCTTTGGCCATTTTTCCACTGGGGAGTTCATATTTTGTAAATTTAAAATTTTGATAAAGATATTGTGGCTGAGAATAATCAATATAAACACATTCTATTTTCTTCCTGGGAACCCAACTAAACTAATTCCCCAGCTACCCCTGCAGTTAAGTATGATCATGTGACCAAACTGTGGCTAATAGAAGGTAGGTGGAAGTGATGTAAACTTCTATGCCTGGCCATAAAAACTTCCTTCAGATGATCCTCCATGCTCTTTTTCCTTCTAAGATAGATGGCAGGAGACAATACCCAGGAAGCTATGGGAGCTACACAATAAAATGACATAAGAGGGAAAGATTTTGGGACCCTAAATCACTACTTATACAAGAGTTGCCCAATTGGTTTGGTAGTGTTTTGTGAGCAAGAAATATACTTTATTGTGTTAAGCTACTGAGATTTCAAGGTTTATCTATTAGAGCAGGAGGTGCTTTCTCTACTAATAAAGACATATACAGTTATAATTTCGTATACTAAGTATATTGACCCTTTTCCTGTGTGGAGAAATGTAAAAATTTCTTCTCTAAATTTACTCTGACCCCCTTGCTCCCCTTATACCAAGAGACTAACCCACTTTCTCTAAATTCCTTCTTTAACTATTCCAAGAACAGGACATAATAGGCTGAGACAGGCTGAAACACACACACATCCACACACACACAATTTTCTGAATGACTGCAATGCTTGCCTGAACAAAGCCAACTAAGCTTGTATCTGGCACTCAGCCACTTTTGTTTCTTTACCTCTTTTTTTCCCGTTTTTAAAGGAGACACACTCCCTTTGGACATTTCCCATTTCAATAGCCTAAATAAAGTATCCATTCCCTTAAATCTCTGAGAATTTTTGGAAGTTAGACACCTGTAATAAGTAAAGCAATTATTTGTCTTTCAATTTTGCTGTGGTGAAAATATTTTTAATGGCTGTCTATAATTTTTCACTATATGCTGTCTCTTTACATGATTTTTCTTTATATTCTCTGTCACTCATAGCCCATGGAAGATTAAACTATCTTCCATGGCTGACAGAACTCCTGTCCTTTTCTCATTTCATGGTAAGCCCAGTATACGCGGTATAATAGTGAGTGGAGTACCATTTTCCACCTGGCCCCCTCTCGTGCTTTATTGAGCATCCACTCTCAGGGATTCTCTTTTGTTCATCTGACTCTTAAGGATACGCCTCAGGTCACTCAGTCTTTCTAAGACATCTCACCTTGCTCACCTGGTCAGTTTGTCACTGGTTTCACTGATCACCCTGGCTACACTAGTCAACACTACACAGTCAGACTAGCTAAACTGATCACATACACTGGTCTGCATGATGGGCGGGGCTCTTCTATTTACCAATATTACAGGTAGAACAACCCAAAGAAAGTATATTGGTTTCCTGTTGTGGCTGTAATGAATTACCACAAACTTAGAGACTTGAAACAGCCTAAGTTTATTATATAGTTCTGGAAGTCAGAAACCTGAAATGGGTCTCACTAGGCTAAAATCAAGTTATTCTCTAGGGGAAAATCCCTTTTCTGACCTTCCCAAGCTTCAAGAGGCTATCTATATTCCTTGGCTCATGGTCCCTTCTTCCATCTTGAAAGCCAGGAATGCAGCATCATCAAACCTCTGACTCTGACACTCCTGCCTCCCTCTTTCACTTATAAGGATCCTTATTACTGCTATATCTCAAGACACTTAAACTAATCGTATCTGCAAAGTCCTTTTTGACAAGTAAGGTAGCATAAACACTGGTTCTGGGGATTAGGATATGGACATATTTGGGGGACATTATCCTGCCTATTGAAAGACTTTCACACAACATGTTTGTGTGTCCCTTGGTGGTACAAACAGTTTGTGCTTGGCTGCTAATCTAAAAGGTGGCAGTTAAAACCCATGCAGTGGTGCCATGGAAGAAAGGCCTGGGGATCTGCTTCCATAAAGATTACAGCCAGGAAAACTCTGCAGTGCAGTTCTACTCTGTAACACACTGGGTCATTACGAGCAGGGATCAACTTGAAGGCAACTAGTGCAACTAGTTTGGGTTTTTCTTGGATGTATATATAAATATTTTTGTTTTCTTTCCCCTCTTATGCCATTACTTATCATAAAACATAACATGTATTAACTTTGCATCCTCTTTGGAAAAGGGTGTTTTCATTTAGTGCCATTTTGGTTGTATGCAGGATAGTTACATCATGTTAGGCAGAAATATGACTTTTATTTTCTTTACTTGGAGATTAAGTATGGCTTAAAGAGACATGTATGGCTGCCATGTTCAGAAAGGGTATACTGTGATGGTTAATTTTATGTCAACTTGGCTAGGCTATGGTGCCCAGCTGCTTGGTCAAACACTAGTTAGACTCATGGGATTAAGTCAGTTAGTCGGTTTTAAGTAGATTATGCTCCATAACATAGGTGGGCGTCATCCAACCAGTTAAGGCCTTAAAAGTAAAGAAAGGAATTACGTGCTAAGCTGCTAACCTGAAGGCTGGTGATTCAACACCATCCAGTGGCTCTGTGGGAGAAAGACCTGGCAATCTGCTCTAGCAAAGATTACAGCATAGGAAGCCCTATGAGGCAGTTCTACTGTCACATGGAGTTGGTATGAGTCGAAATTGCCTAGATGGCACCTAACAACAATAACAAGAGCAAAGACAAGTTTTTCCCTATGGGATATTCTGCCTCCAGACTACAGACACTTTGCCAGAACTCCCTCACTCTTCATAATCAGACCTACAGATTTTGGCACATAAGGCAAAAGGAACTCCAGCCTATGGCCTGACCTACAGATTTCAGGATGAGACTATAGAAATCTCCAGCCTGTCATCTGGTTGTGTTTCTCTAGAGAACCCTAAGACAATGATAAAGGATATTTATGAAAAAAGTTAACATCACACTCAATCAAGAAAGACTGAGAGCTTTCCCCTTAAAAGAACAAAACAGGGATGCCTGCTCTCACCACTGTTATTCAATATCGTACTAGAAGTCCTAGTCACAGCAATTAGGCAAGAAAAAGATATAAAAGGCATCCAAATCAAAAGGAAGAAGTAAAACTATCTCTGTTCACAGCTAACATGATCCTATACAGAGAAAATCTCAAAGAATCTACAAGAAAGCTACTAGAGCTAAGAAATGAATTCAGCAGAGTTGCAGGGTACACGGTCAACACACAAAAATCAGTTAGGATTCTATACACCAGCAATGAGCAGCAATCTGAAAAGGAAATAAGGAAAACAATTCAAATTACAATAGCATCTAGAAGAATAAAATACCTCAGAATAAATTCAACCAAAGAAGTGAAAGATTTGTATACTGAAAACCATAAAACACTGCTGAAAGAAATTAAAGACCTAAATAAATAGGAAAACATTCTATGTTTATGATTGGAAGACTTAATATTGTTAATATATCAATACTACTTAAAATGATCTAGAGTCAACATAATCCCTATCACAATTCCAACAACTTTCTTTGCAGAACTAGAAAGGCCAATCCTCAAATTTATAAAGAATTGCAACGGGCCCCAGACAGCCAAAGCAATCTTGAGAAAGAAGAAAAAAGTAGGAGTACTCACACTTTCTGATTTCACAATATACCCATTGCTTTCAAGTTGGTTCAGGCTCGTGGAAACCCCAGGAGCTATAGAGTAGAACTGCTCCATAGAGTTTTTGGGCTGTAATCTTTATGGAAGCAGATTATCAGGCCTTTCTTTCACAGTGCAGGTGGGTGGGCTCAAACCACCAACCTTTAGGTTAGTAGATGAGCACAAGCCATTTGTGCCACCCAAAACCTTATGAATTATTAAAACCAAAAAAACCCAAACCCACTGCAGTTGAGTCGATTCCAACTCATAGCGACCCTACAGGACAGAGAACTGCCCGAAAGAGTTTCCAAGGAGCGCCTGGCGGATTTGAACTGCCCATCTCTTGGTTAGCTGCTGTAGCACTTAACCGCTACACCACCAGGGTTTCCTATGAATTATTAAGCTACCATTAAAAAAAAAAAAAAAAAACAACCTTGTATCAGTTTATGCTTCTACTGGCTATGAGAAAATCCATTTTGCCACAGGTTTTTTTTTTTTTTTTCCCATCTTCAAAATAATTAATCTCATTGGTATTTACGCCTTTGATTAATATTATACCCGTGATGCCTTTTGGGGATTCTTTGCCCTCAGAGAGCTAAGTATAAATTGCTTTAGGACTTCATCATAAGCAGGGGTAATGCTTTTCTGGGCCAAGCCTACTCTGGCTTTTTAAACATTGAGCAATATATTCATAATTTCTGAATTCCAAGAAACAGAAACCAACTATGAAGCTATTGTCTTTGCATTTTATTCAAGGTAATGCTAAGTAACATTACACAGTACTCACAGTGCTTCGCAGCCCCTTCAAAGAATTTACTTAAAGTCCAAATAATCTAACCCTATCTCCCCCTACCCATCCCCACACCAATCTGGGTATCTCACTTCATTTAGGGGTCACAGATATTCCTTTGTAACCTTCAATCTAATTTTGCTGGTTTACCTATACGACTACTTGAAAAGGGAAACTATAGTTTTTTTTGTTTGTTTGTTTAATATTACCTTTTTTTTTAGGGCAGAAATGATGGGTGATGGTAACTTTCAATACAATTCCATTATATTACTTGATACAGCTCTCTTTCGTTCTTTCATAGCATCATTAAAACAAAAAGCATAATTTCTGGACAAAGATGTCTTATATTAATTTTGAAAACACTATATATTTGTTGCAATACGTAAACCCTAAACGTTACTTAGAAGGCTGTGGACGTTTAGAACCTTCTCTCTGGATTTTCAACCAAATCCCAAGAACCTTTTTTTCTCAAGGGCCTCTCTGCTGCTACTTTGTGATTCAGTGTATGCTGCTGTTACATTTCATCACACGAATCCAGACATGAAATTCAACCCCAGGCTGCTAACTGAAAGGTGCTAAATGAAAGGCCAGTGGTTCCAACCCACCAGAAGCAACTAGGAAGAAGAGACCTGGTGATCTGCTTCTATATAGATTACAGTTTAGGAAACCCTACTTTGGAAACCCTGGTGGTGTAGTGCTTAAGAGCTACGTCTGCTAACTAAAAAGTCAGCAGTTCGAATCTACCAGGCACTGCTTAGAAACTCTATGGGGCTGTTGTACTTTGTCTATAGGGTTGCTATGAGTTGGAATTGACTCAATGGCAACAGGTTTGGTTTTTTTGGTTTTTATGGGGCAGTCCCACTGTCACATGGGGTCTCTGAGTCAGAACTGACTCGGTAGCACACAATAGAGTTCTCCAAAAAGATTCCACCATATAAAACATCAATCAGAGTGTTATTGTATTGAGGATTTCATAGTGGAGGCAGAATTTACGTCACAGCAATACTGGCTACAGATAAAATAGATAAAACCCATATGATATAATAGATATCATTCATAAAATAACCATTTGCTTCTCCACCACTGTGTCAGTCACCGAAGTCTACAACAAATCTCAGCCTCCCCTTGAAGGCTACTCTTGCCTTCCACTCTACCTCCTCCTCTTTATTCCTTGAAGCCCCCAAACTCCTTACCTCATGTGGAGCAACTTGGAATTTCTAATATATCCCTTTGGGGCAGTTCTACTCTGTCCTAAGGGTCACTATGTGTCGGAATTGATTCGATGGCAGTGGGTTTGGTTTTTTTGTTTCTTTCTTTTTTTTTTACTATTTTCTTCACCTCATCATACTATTTAGGTAAGACATTTTATACATGTCTTGATTATTTATATGGTGCATATCAATATTTTTGCCAATCTGCTGTCTCTAAATGGCAAAATAAATCATTATTTTTTTCCTTTGTGGTATTTTATCTATCTTTTATAATAAGAAAAAACTATACAACATTTATCTAGCATGCAGTTCTTTAAATAAAACATGAAGTTTTCTACACAAAGAACAGAGGTTAAATTTTATAAAATGAAGTTGACTCCTGTCTCTGAATACATGAAAAGTGTAACTTTAAGCCAGGGGTAAGTAAATTGCTGGTACAGTCTGCCAGCTAAAATTGGTTTTAACATTTTTAAAAGGCTGTTTAAAAAAATAATATGTGACAGAGTCTGTTCACGGCCTGCAAACCCTAAAATATTTACTACCTAGGTCTTTCTGTACAGAAAAGTTTGCCAAACCCTTACTTAAGCCATTCTCCAGATTAATTTCATATAACTTTTTGTTTTTTTAAAAAATGTACCCTCTAGAACTGTTCCCTATACTTAGCATAAATGGTCAATAAGTTATTCACACTAAATTGAATTTATTGATCATTTCTTAGATGCTATACTGTTTGCTCCTAAGAAAAAGTACTAAACAATCACTGAACAAACGCATACATATCCTACAGATGTGCAGTAATGAACTAGATTAGAACCTACAAAGAAATAATGTATGCGCCATAATGTGTAAGTTTGCTAATTATAAATTTAAAAAAAAAAAAAAAAAACTTGCTCCAAGGTAAGTATCCCACGCTCCTTATAACCCACTCATAGCACAGAGTTGATTGCAATGCGTTATTTCTGATGTTTAATTCAACTGGGACTATAAACCTAGATCTTTTATTCACCTTTAATGCCTGCCCATTAAGTATAGGTGCTTCTTAATGCTTATATTCCTTCCCTATTTTCTTCTATTTCCTATCATACTTTTCAGGGTGGTTTCTCATGGTCTCAAGTACTACCTTTAATGAGAAAACTCAAACTTAAATTACTAATTACTAATCTCAACATCAAAGAAGCCCTGATGGTGTAATGGTTAAGCTAACGGCTGCCAACCGAAAGTTTGGCTGTTCGAGCATACTCAGTAGCTCTGTGGGAGGAAAGACTTGGTGATCTGCTCCCATAAAGATTACAGCCTAGAAAACCCTATGGGGCAATTCTGCTCTATCACATGGGGTCATTATGAGTCAAAACTGACTCAAAAGCACCTAACAATAACAATTTTGACATCAGGAGTTCAAGTTGCACAAGTGGTTTGTGATCAGTTGCTACCCTCAAAGTTGGCAGCTTTGTGGAAGAAAAGGCCTGGCGATCTGATTCTGTCAAGATTACAGTCAGCATTCTGCATCCCACTTGGTGAGTGGCGTCTGGGGTCTTAAAAGTTTGTGCGCGGCCATGTAAGATGCATCAATTGTCCCAACCCACTGGGAGCAAAGGAGAATGAAGAACACCAAAGACACAAGGAAAATATTAGCCCAAGAGACTAAAGGTCCACATAAACCAGACCCTCCGCCAGCCTGATGGTGCCCAGCTACCACCAATGTCCGCCCGGACAGTGAACACAATGAAGAGACCAGATGGAGCTGGGAGAAAGGACAGAGCAGAACTCAACTTCACAAAAAAAGTCCAGACTTAATAGTCTGACAGACACTGGAGGAACCCCTGAAACTATGGGACCCAGACACTCTGTTAACCCAGAATTGAAACCATTCCCAAAGCCCACTCTTCAGACATAGACAGGACTATAAAACAAAAATTACACATGTGAGAAGTGTGCTTCTTAGTTCAGATACCTGAGACCACATAGGCAGCTCCTGTCCGGAGGCAGGATGAGATGGCAGGAAGGGACAGGAACTGGCTGAACGGACACAGGGAATCTGGGGCGGAAAGGGGGAGTGTGTTGTCACATTGTAGGCATTACAATTAATGTCACAAAACAATGTGTAAAATTTTTGTATGAGAAATTAACTTGAGCTGTAAATGTTCATCTAAAGCACACACATAAGAAGAGATGACCGCCAAGAAAATCCTATGGAGCAGTTCTGCTCTGTCACACATGGGGTCGTCATAAGTTGGGGGCTGACTTAAAGACAGCTAACAACAATCTCGACATGTCTTCTGGCTCTGGACTTGAATTTCCAAATACCTCTCTGACTTATCTATAGATGTCTCCTTCACAAATCATGTTGAACATGTTACAAATAAAATTCATCTTTCCCCTCTATGACACAGTCTTTTTGCTTATGTACCTTATCTGATGTAATGAGCTTTCTGCCTTGGCATACAAATAAGAAATTACTTCACTTTGTCCTTACAATGAAGGCGTTAAGAGTTCAGAGGTAGAATTCTCACCTTCCGTCGGGGAGACCAGCTTGTTTCTTGGCCAGTGCACATCATGTGCAGCCACCGCTTGTCTGTCAGTGGAGGCTTGAGTGTTGTTATGATGCTGAACATGTTTCAGCAGACCTTCCAGACTAGGAAGAAAGACCTGGTGATCTACTTCTGAAACCCAACCAGTGAAAACCCTCTGGCTCTGTAATCCACCATGGGGATGGCGCAGGACCAGGCAGCATTCTGTTCTGTTACGTATGGCGTCACCGTGAGTTGGGAATGACATGACACCAGCTAACAACTACTACCTCTGAACTTATCATTTACTTGATTTATCAAAGACCACATGTGCTGAAGTCAGAATGTCTTCTCTTTTGTTGAAGGATTATTCAATGAATTTTAAGTGCAAAAAATGCACTGATTTTAAGTATACAACGATTTATCTTTACTTCAGTAAAACCAACTCCCAAATCAAGATATGGAACATATATTTTATATATGAATGTCATGTTATTTACCATAAAGTCTCTTAAACGTTACACCCTGTACCTTTTTATGAATATAACTTATTAAATCCTTCAATTTTGTCTAATAAAAGTGTTGTTCCTCAGATATATGCACACTCATGTTCACTGCAGCACTGTTTACAACAGCAAAAAGATGAAAGCAACCAAGGTACCCATCAATGGATGAATGGATAAATAAATTACAGTACAGTCTCACAATGGAATACTGTGTATCGACAGAGCAGTGCTAAATCTGTGAAACATTTCATAACACAGAGGAATCTGGAAGGCATTATGCTGAGTGTAATTAGTCAGTTGCAAAAGGACAAATATTGTATAAGACCACTATTATAAGAACTTGAGAAATATTTTAAACAGAGAAGAAAATATTCTTTATCGGTTACGAGAGGGGGTAGAGAAGGAGGATGGCAGAGGGGTATTCACTGGATAGTGCATAAGAACTACTTTAGGTGATGGGAAAGACAACACACAATACAGGCAAGGTCAGCACAACTGGACTAAACCAAAAGCAAAGAAGTTTCCTGAATAAACTGAATGCTTCGAAGGCCAGCGTAGCAGGGGCGGGGGTTTGTGGACCATGGTTTCAGGGGACATCTAAGTCAATTGACATAACAAAGTCTATTAAGAAAACACTCTGCATCCCACTTTGGAGAGTGGTGTCTGGGGTCTTAAATGGTAGCAAGTGGCCATCTAAGATGCATCAACTGGTCTCAACCCACCTGGATCAAAGGAGAATGAAGAACACCAAGGACACAAGGCGATTACAAGCCCAAGAGACAGAAAGGGCCACATGAACCAGAGACTACATCAGCCTGAGACCAGAAGAACTAGATGGTGCCCAGATAACAACTGATGACTGCCCTTACAGGCAACACAGCAGAGAACCCCTGAGGGAGCAGGAGAGCAGTGGGATGCAGACCTCAAATTCTCATAAAAAGACCAGACTTAACGGTCTGACTGAAACTAGAAGGACCCAGGTGGTCATCGCCCCCAGACCTTCTGTTGGCCCAGGACAGGAACCATTCCCAAAGCCAACTCTTCAGACAGGGATTGGACTGGACAAGGGGATGTAGAGGGATGTTAGTGAGGAGTGAGCTTCTTGTATCAGGTGGACACTTGCGACTATGTTGGCATCTCCTGCCTGGAGGGGAGATGAGAGGGTAGAGGTGGTTAGAAGCTGGCAAAATGGACATGAAAAGAGAGAGTGGAGGGAGGGAGTGGGCTGTCTCATTAGGGGGAGAGCAATTGGGAGTATGTAGCAAGGTGCATGTAAGTTTTTGTGTGAGAGACTAACTTGATTAGTAAACTTTCACTTAAAGCACAATAATAATAATAATAATAATAATAAAAAAGTTGTTCCCTATTTCTATTTCTCTAGTTTATGGTCTCCGTTACTTTAAAATTCTTATATACTTTGTTTAATACAAATGTGTGTATCTGGGGTTCAAGACTGATTTTTGACCTAAGTGGAATTTTTTTAATGTAGGTATTTAATCAATTCATGAGTGTGACGACTCATCTGTTTTCTGTCAGTTTATTTTATGCTAATTTTAATGCTTCTTTGTTTTTCTTGTGCTGTTTCCTTCATTTGAAAAATTAGAATGTATAGATTCTATTTTTGTCTGTAACACTTACCTGTAAAATTTACTTATAAGGAACTCCCAAATGGAGCAGTAACTGTTGAATTCTCATAGGCAAGATGTACACAAAACAAGATTTTTCTACCCGTCCCCAACCAGTGGTTTGGAAAGTTTTTACACTATCAGTTTTAACATAAAGGCAAACTTATTTTTCTGTATAATTAAAAATAGGGAAATGAAACTATATCTAAAACTACTGCTGTCTTATTGTTAAATTAATATTTTTATGTTACTTGTCCTGTCTATAATGACAAAGCCCATTTATTTTACTTATGTTTAGCTCAAGAACTTGTATATCTTTATCTACAGTATTACATACTAAAAACAAACCCTATTTATTTGTCCTATATACTGAACATTTAGCATGCCCCTTTCACAGCTTAAAATGATATAAACTGAAATTTTAGACCCAGCTTACATATCTGATTGCACTATTTTAAATCTTACATATAACAATTTAAAGGCCTGGTGATCTGCTTCTATAAAGATTACAGCCAAAAAAACCCTACGGAGTAGTGCTACTCAGTAATAATGGGGTCGCCCTAAGTCTGAACTGACTCCACTACAACAGACAGACTTAACGGCACTTAACTAGTTTTAATGCTTACCGTTAATTCTTTCATACAATTGTCTCTCTACTCTTGAGTTATTTTAATTCATGCTCTCTCCTGGCTGCAGTATATCTTCCAGCAAATTTTTCAGGGACAGTACCTGAGTGGTAAACTTTCTTCACCGCTGCTTATCTGAAATGTCTTCCTGTTGCCTTTGTACAGAAATAATTTTGCAGGGTCACATAATTCCTGGCTAAAAATCATTTTCCCTTAAAACTCTGTAGCTTTTATTCCATTATCTTCAACATTTGGTGTGGCCTGAGGAAACTCTAAGGTCAGCCTGATTTTTGCTCCTTTACAGGTAATGTGTTTTCTCTGCATACATAACATTTTTTCTTTATCCTTCAAATTTAAAAACGTCACCAGAATATTTTTGCATGCTTTCTTTTCATTAACTCTAAAGGTATCCCGTGAGTTTTTTCCATTTGCATGTTTAGTTCGTTTTTCAACTCGGGAAAATTTTCTTCCATCACTTCCTTAATTAGTGCAGCAGTTCCATTTGCTTTGTCTTGTTTCAGGTATTCCTACTGTGCACAGATTGCATCTCCTGAATCGGCCCTCCAGGTCTCTCTTCTGTTTCCTTATCTAAATTTCTTATCCCTTTTTCTCCGCATTCTGTGAGAATTTGTTTCATGTCCACTTTAGTAATTAAATTTTGCGCCCCAGCCAACTTGCTCATTCTTATAGTCTCCTTCATAATTTTCATTTCAAGAATCTTATCAGTTATAACTTTCAACTTCATGACATTTTTCGTGTGCTTTGTTTCCTCTGTATCACTGCCCATTCCTCTTTAAGGTCGTATACTGCAAGAAACATTCTTAAAACCTCGGTTTTCAGTGCTATATCCATTTCATGAGACGGTATTTTCTCAATTACTTAGCTTTGTTCGTTTCTTCAGAACTGTGGTATTACGACCTTGAAAACAGTAATAACCAGAACTTAATTTGCTGCAGTTTGATTAATTGTATTTTTGTCTGTAACACTTATCTCTATGTAAAACTTACTGATAACGAGCTGCTATTAATAATTATAGACAGTTTTATTAAAATGTTTTTTTTTCTTTCTTACCTTTTCAATAGGTCTACGTAGCAACGGGGGCCCAGCACCAAGATTAAACTAACTCTTCTAAAGCACGGAAGGAAATACAGCGGACTTCAAAAAGGATTCCTTTTACGTCATCTCTACGCGCCCCGCTTCAGGGCCAATAGCTTGGCGTGTAGCTTTATTGCTCAGGGGACTCTAGCGCGCCAGGCAATCGCGAGGCTGCGAACTCCAGCCTGCCGAGTCCGTACCCACACGCGGCGTCGCGCTCCTTTCCCGCCACCCCGCCCCACCAGAGCTCGGGGGCAGGGTCACGGTATTGCGCATGCACAGCAGCCTGCTCTCCTTTCTACTCCTTCCCAATGGCGCGGTTTAGATCGGTACCGCCTTAAAGGCGGGACTGGGTCAAGCCGTGGCCAATGGTACCCAGGGTGAGGGTTGAGGGGGTGGGGTGAAAGGTGCCTCCTAATTCGTGGTGCAGGTTTCTTCCAGCGCGTGTACTGGGCTATCTGGTCGTCATGGAGGCAGTCTTGACGGAGGAGCTTGATGAGGAGGAGCAGCTGGTGAGAAGGCATCGCAAAGAGAAGAAGGAGTTGCAAGGTGAAGGGGAAGTGGGGACCTAGAAGTTGCCGGGTCCAGGGAAAGCGCGTGGCGGGTCGGTTCTGGGCAATCTTGAAGGGCGACTGGTCTGGATCCTCCTAGATATCCCCGGAGTAGCACGTGGCTTTTCTTCTGCCTTCCCTGCCCGGGCAGCCCTTTAATCCCCACTCATTCAGAGGCTCCCTCTCCTCAGGCCCGCCCCGCACCCCTATCTACGGCCCCGCCCGAAATTACCATCTTGGACCCAGATCTTCCTCCCTCTCCCAGCCCCCGTGCGTTTCCAGCCCCAGTTACCGACGCTTGACCCTAAAGGGGTGCTTTTAAGATGACTCACCTTGGTTTGGGGGGTTCAGAAGAGATACGTCAAAGATTGGAAACTTGTTTCAGTTAGGTTTTCCTCTTGACACTGGTGGCGAATTGGTTAAGAGCTTGGCTGCTGTCCAAAAAGGTCAGCAGTTTGACTCCACCAGCCGCTCCTTGGAAACCCTGTGGGACAGTTCTCTGTCTTATAGGGTCGCTGTGAGTAGTAATCGACTCGAAGGCAATGGGTTTGGTTTTTTGGTCTTGACCTACCAGACGATTCAAACAAACTCACAGTTATGTCAATGAGATTTTTTTTTCTCTGTCTTAGCTTTATCTGGGCGCTTCTCTGTAGCTGTCTAACGAGTCTAATATAAGGACTCTTCTTGCTTCCATAAATACCTTTTTTATACCTTTTCCCCCTACCATTGCTTTATTCTTATTTCTCATTTTTTCTTACTCCTGGGTCTTTGATTTGAATTTGGTGGCTTTTCAGCTAAAATTCAGGGTATGAAGAATGCTGTTCCCAAGAATGATAAAAAGAGGAGGAAGCAACTGATAGAAGATGTGGCCAAGTTGGAAGCAGAAATGGAACAGAAACAGAGAGAGGAACTGGAGCAATTGAAGCTGACTTCTAAGGAAAATAAGGTATGTGAAATAATCTTTGTCTGGCTTGGCCTACAGCATTTGAAAACTATTATGCACTTCTATGAAATGGTTTACTGCATAAAACCATAAAATTGGTAGGGAAATGAAATCAGTTATGTTTAGGCATCACATTTCATTAATATTTTTGACTAGGTGTACATGGTAGTGTGTTTTTGCAAAGAATGTACACTTCTTTACCTACTTACTTGCCCAAAAGAGGAACAGATTAGTAAAGGGGACTGGGGGAATCATCACCAAATGAAATTTGGAAGAGCAGACTTTTACTCCCAGAATTGCCACAGAGCAGGATTGTAACCCTGGCAAAGTTACTTATCTTCCTGAGTACAAACATCCTTACATATAATATGATGATACAAATATTGCGGCACAGATTCTTGGAGGTATCAAATGAGACAGCAAATGTGAAATCTTTTTTAAATTATAAAAGCACAAATGGTTATAATGAATGAATTTTTCCCTCATGTTTCTTGGGTAAATTGGAGCATGGGAACTACTAGCTATTTTATCTTTGTAGCTAATATGCGTTACGTGCTAGGCATTTTAACATGTCGCATGTTTTATCTCATTTAATCCTGAGTACCTCACTTATGAGATATTCTTTATGATGTTTAAGTGTAGGTAATTCCATTTTTCAAATGAGAAAATAGGCTTAGAAAGATTAAAAAGTTTGTCCCAAAGTTAAACTATTAAGTGCCAAAGCCAGAATTCAGAATTGAAGCTGGATTCTGCTTTATCTTTATAGCGTGGTGGTTTATTGTGTGAGTTTTGGATGTCTAGGACCATAGACTCTATAGCCTCACTCCACTTTGGATAGAAAGTTCTTAAGGCTATGCCAAATCTTAGCTACTATAATTACATTTTATTTATTTGGTTGTTGGTTCATTGTTGACAAGGAAAAAACTAGTCTATACTGATACACAGTTTTACATAGTTGAAATTGACTTGACAGCAATGAGTTTGGTTTGGCTGTAGGGGAAGGCTTTCTCTCTCTGTTGGCTCAGGAGGAATGTTCTTGTCTCTTCGGCTTCCTGGTTCCTTGGAGATTTCCATATGTCTTCGCATCTGTCTTACCCCATCTCTCCTCTGCTAGCTTGTTTAATCTCTTTAATATCTCAAAAGAGATTGGCTGAAGATACTCCCTACACTAATCCTGCCTCATTAACATAAGACAGCCCATTCCGAAATGAGATTAAAGTCACAATCTGATTTTCATGTTTTGATGATTAGGGACACAGCCTTGAAGACTTCTTACTGTTGTGTTAGAGGCCTTAAAATGCTTTACATGTAACCACTGCCCTTGAGTTGATTCTGACTCAGTGACTGATTCCGACTCAGTGATGCTATAGAACAGAATGGAACTGCCCCGTAAGGCTTCCAAGGAGTGGCTGGTAGATTTCAACTGCTGACCTCTTGGTTAGCAGCTGTACTCTTAACCACTGTGCCACCAGGGCTCCACTTTATATCTGTATCATACTAAAAACAAGCTTAATTTTATATCAGTAATTGTAGTGATAAAAGACTAGTTAAACCTGTAAAACCCATTGTCGTCAAGTCAATTCCGACTCATAGCGACCCTATAGAACAGAGTAGAACTGTCCCATAGAGTTTCCAAGGAGCACCTGGTAGTTTCGAACTCCTGACCTTTTGGTTAGCAGCCATAGCACTTAACCACTACACCACCAGGGTTTCCTAAAAGGCTAATTACTACTACAGTTATAAATTTATAATAGTTATAGATTTATAAGACTACAACTATGACTACTAAAAGATTAGTTACAAGTCTTTATGCCAGACAGTTATAAATCTGGCATCTTTTGTTTTCTTACTTGGCAAACACATGATAACCATTTGAATATTAGGATCAGTTGTAATTTCTAATGGGATTATAAATTAAATACATTTTCAGCCTATAATTATCATTTTGTAGAGGGGAAAGGATAGGAAAAGTTTAACTTCCTAAAGTCAAGGAACAGTGTTCATCAGGTTCTGACTAAACAGAAGGGAGACAGGGTTATGGTGCTACATTTGAGGTTAGGAAGGTAGTACAGAACTGGCCAGCACAGGATCTTATACATCCTCTAAACATTATCAACATTCAGGGAAGGGAAGAGTATGATGGTAATATGTATTGTGTGCTAAGCACTTCAGCACGTTGCATGAGTTATTTAATCCTCATAGTGGTACAGTATAAGGTATTTTTCATGAGGTAAGTGTATATAATCCCATTTTTCAAATGAGAAAACAGGCTTAGAACTAGATTAAGAATTTCTCCCAAAGTCAAACTATTAAGTGCCAAAGCCAGAATTCAAAATCAGAGCTGCATTACTGAAGACGTGAATACCGAATTCTGCTGTGTCTTACAGGAAACCTGTGGGAAACACAGTATTTAGATTAATGGAGCAGGCAAAGAAAGAAAGCATGAGTGTATCTCTTTGAAGAGCTGTCAGGAAACTGCTTGGAAATCTGAAAACTCTCTGAAAAATGGGAAAAGAATACAAAACTATGTTATCTAATATGGTGTCTTATTTCTGTTACTCAAATTTGAAATTTTGCATTAGACATATTTGTGATTTTCAATAATAATATAATAATTTCAATATTAATTTAAAAGTATTTTTCATTAACTTGGTAATTTTTTTTTTTTTTTTTCTTCAGATAGATTCTGTCACCGTTAACATTTCAAACTTGGTTCTTGAGAATCAGCAGCCTCGGATATCAAAAGCACAAAAAAGACGGGTATGAAAGTCATGTCACCAAGTATTTTAGTTAGTGACGTGTGTGCAATACTATGTTAGGTTGTATTGGAAGGTAATAGGGAAAAAAAATGATTGAGTTCATGTACAGGCACCCAAACTAATCTGCATTAAGCAGCTGCTATTGCCAAATATTATGCCAGGTTGCTTATGTGAATCATCATTTAGTCCTGGCAATAATTCTATGAAATAGGATCTCTTATCCCTATTTTTTGGTAGGAAAATAGCCCTAAGGCAATACAATAACATACCCAGGTTGCAGTTCTCACTGTAGGGTCAGACTGGGAAGAGGTGTTCAAAGGTTATTTTTTACAAATATATTTGTCTAGGCTTCTATAACCTGGACAACCTATGGAGCTCAGTTCTAGTTTGTAACACGTGGGGTCACCGTGAGTTGGAATCAACTTGATGGCAGTGGGTTTGTTTTTTTTTTTATTTTTGGTTTTCATCCCAGGTTAAAAATTCAGAATTTTCAGTGTGTAGAATCTGGTGCACAGCCATGGTTAAGAAACCATGGTATTAAGTGGTGAAACAAGTCAAGTGTTGAGGTAGTTTGGAAAACAAGATATATAGGCATACAAATTTCTAAGAGAATTGTGTACCTAAATGATGGTTAATTACTATGAAAATTCAGAGCACAGAAAGTTATACTTTATGCTAAATATTAAATAGTGGGTTGGAGTTTGAAGGAAGTGTAGTTATATTTAGATAGGACATTCCAAATAGGAGAAACAGCGTGCACAAAAACAAATGTAAGAATGAAGTTTGGAGTCAGACAGATGTGGATTTTAATCCCCCTGACTGTTGTGACTTTTGGGTAAGATTATAAACCTTCTTCAAGCCTCAGTATCATATTTTTAAAATGCGGGAAGATGATACCTACTTCATAGAGTTGTGAATATTAAATAATATACTGTTTCCAAAGCCCTCATATGAGGCCTGGAGAATTAATGACTCAACAAATCAGTTTACTTTATTAAATACTGCATAGTGTGCCTCTTAAAAATTTCAACCTAAGAGCAATGTCATTTTTGTCTGAAAAAATTTTTTTGTCTGAAGGTAGATTAAATTATAAATATCTAAACATTTCTCATACTTGTATAAAATTTCATTCTTGAGTAAACATTATGGTTGTGAATTTCATAGAATCTTGAAATTTAGGTTTCAAGGTATCTTGGAGGTATCTAGTTCAGCTCGCTACTTAAGATATACATTCTTTTTGTGACAGTCTTACAATTTGTCATCTAGTTTCTGTAGATCAAAAGTGAAGGACAGAATCTTTGCTTGACAGTGGTTTAAAAAAATATTTGTTAGAATTGCCTGTACTTAGGAATTGACTTGACGGCAATGGGTTTTATAGTAGCTTATATAATTCTGGAAAACACTCAAAGGTACACCTCCTTCCTGTCTTCATTAAAACTTGTTCATTCCCATTTGGACCCTTAGTCAACAAAACAAACTCCCCTACTTTTCTCAAAATTTTGGTATTTTTCTCTTAAAATACCACATAGCCAAAGTTAATAGCTTCTTCAGATATACCCTCAGAAGATGTAGTGTATTCCCTGCTTAGCTGCTTAAACACTGGGCAGACAAAATACCTGGAAATTAATGTCCATAGTTTCTTATTACCTTGTTATGTAAAAGGAATTCTGAAACAGAAAAACACTGAAAGTTTATAATACTTAAAATAATGGAACCTGAAATCAGGGTGGGCAGTTGAGTATTAGACTATTTTTTGGATCTCTTTTTGTCAAAAGCGCCAAGAAGTAAAAAGGCAACTATAATGGTGTTTATGTTTGGGAAAGGTACAACTCTCTGGGTGAAAATTTAATGTGGAAGAGTTTTTCTTGTGAAATAACATACGCACATATTTTTAATCTAGAAAAGCATAGGAGTATTGAATTTAATTCAGAGAACTTTAGTAGAAGCTCTTTGGTATGGTAGAAAGAGCCCGAAGTAGAACTTACAAGAACTGGTCTCCAAAAATATGAAATTTGAGAGTTGGAATGGAATCTAGTTCGTTTCATTATTTTACAAATGAGAAAGCTGAGTCCCAGATCAGTTCAATGGCATACTGAAAGTGGCATACAAATCCAGGACTAGCACCCAGCTCTCTAAAGATTCTTCTTCAGAATTATTTTTGTTATATTACCCTGACTCTAGTTTTACCGACAATGTATTTGTTATGTGCTATTTTCATCTTGCATATGTTTTCATTAAACTTTATTGGTGTCATTCCATCTTCAGTACTGTGGTTGTAGAAGTGACGGTGGTCTAGTGCCACTGGGAAACTATACCTTGCTGGGAAAAGAATCTTAGGGATTTTCCACCTAGTGCCCTAAAGACAAAACTCATTTGCTTCATAATATTGAAGCAAAGCCTGAGGAAAACGGAAAGGATTAGATTAGGATTTAGAGGCTTAAACTGTTTTACAGTTAGAATAAAGTTCCACTCTTCCAGTAAGTAGTACATGACATCATTAACTCTAGCTCCCATCTGCCCCAACTTTTATTCTGATTCAGGTGCCTGGATAGAAGGAGCTCTCTGTGTTGTCCTTGGTCCCTGCTCTGCTTCTAACCAGCTGTATGACCTTTGGAAATCTTTCTGCGTGCTGTTTCCTCAGAAGAGGAAAATGAGGGGTTTTGGATTAGATGATATCTAAGGTGCTTATCTTCCCTCTCCCCTCTAAAATGGTTTTTAGTTTTCCTTTACAAAGTTTTTTTTTTTTTTTTTTTACAAAGTAATAGTGCCATCTCGTGTTTTAAGATTTTGTGCCTCTGTGATTCCCAGTTGCAGGTATGCCGTGAAATAAATACACTCATGGAATTGGCAGGAAAAAAACTTAAATAGGCTTATGTTTTATTTTGGTTTTGGTTCAGATAAACCCACTCCTCACTTACTGATATGGTTAGGTTCCAAAGACCAGGTCATTAAGCGAATATCGGCATTATGTGAAAATAGAGGATGGCCACATCGGATCACAAAATGCAGGATGACTACATCATTACATAACTGCCAAATTACATCATTATGTAACTGCCAAACCATTGAAAATCATGGCCCGGCCAAGTTGACACATAACCTTAACCTCCATAGCCGGTGTTATTCTTGCCTCACACCTTGGCATTCGTTACTGCTAGATGTATGTCATTAATGCACAAAATAGTAGGGTAGTAGATTTTTTACTATTGTTATAAATGCAAAATGTCCGATAACAAAATAGTTGATAAGTGAGGAGTAGGTGTAACTTAGAAATCACTTTGGGTTTATTTAGCATGGCACATAAGAAGGCATGTAGTACAAGTATGTGTCATTAAATTTAATTGAAACCTGCCTTCCCATTCACTTCTCTTGCTCCAAGGAGAAGTTGGAGGTGGGACATGAAAAATCTTTACCTTTCCCACCCTTTTTCTTGGTTTACCAAATCCTTTACTGTAATTTGCTACTGATAGCAAGGCTTGTAGAATTTAGTTTAACTATTTTCATTCTCTGACATTAAAAAGCAACTCCCCTCAAAAGAAAAGAAATCCCCCCCCTCGCCCAAGTATACAAGTAAAATGTGCTCATGGTAGAGAATTAGAAAGATGCAAAAAAGCACAAAGAAAAAAAAATTATCCATAATCCTACCGTCCAGAGAAAAGCACTATGAATATTTTAAATGTATCCTTCTAGTTTTTTTTTTTAAATTATGCCTAGACTTCATACATACTAACTATATACCTTTCTTTTTTATCCCCAATCTCATCTCTAGACACTTTTCTCTGGTTTTCTAGTTATGTGAACGATTTCAGCTATGAAATACATCATACTTTCTGGCTTTTGAGTATTGCTAGTTCAATTTTTTTTTTTTTTTTTAATTCTTTCTTTCCCAGCCTTCCCACATCCTATCCATCCTTTCGGTTCAAATCTACCCAGCAGCTCCACAGGAGAAAGACCTTGCAGTCTACTCATAAAGATTATAGCCTAGAAAACCTTAGGGGGCAGTTCTACTGTGTCCTATAGGGTTGCTCTGAGTTTGAATTGACTCAATTGGCACCTAACCACAACATCCATCCTTTATGCCACAGATCTCTCCTTTACCTTTCTCCACCCCATCCCTACATATGTTGCTGTAGGAATATCTCTTAAGACATTTGAATAAGGAAAGCAAGTTGCACAATGTAATGTATGATATGATTTTTGTTAAAAAAAAAGATTTTCTATGAGTATATCTAATTTATGAAAATGTATAGAAAAAAAAAATCTAGAAGGATATAGATACGAAAATGCCCTCTGGAGAGGGCACTGGAATTGGCAGTAGTCTTTAAGGGGAACTTTAGCCTATATTTAATATTTAATTTTTTATTAGGGAGAATGTTTTCATGTATTTCATTAAATGAGTGTGTGTGTATACTTTTATTTTTAAGCAGGTAAAAGGTGTGTCTCTTGCCTCATAAGAGCTTTAGCATAGTAATGCCTCATAGGTAGAGTGATGAGTTAAGAAGCTTGGGTTAGCCTGAGTTTGAATATGGTGATGATATGCTTTAAGGCTTAGGACAATGCAGTCTTAAGATGGTAATTTAAAATGAGTAAGTAAAGTTTTTTTAAAAGCTTAGCATGTAGCTTTTAAATAGACTTCGGAGAAAATTTTAAGGGCTTTCTTGCATCTCAGTACAATGCTAGGTGCTGGGAACATACAGAAGAGTAAGATGGTTTGCCCTTAAAGGAATTCACAGTGTAAAACTTTGTATAGCGTTCAGATGATCAATATGATAGTCCTTGTGGGAGAATGGAGAAAAATAGCCAAAACATTTGAGAGTCCTAAACATCTCTATTCCTTTAATAAATGAGAATCAGTCCTAATTATCTGAATTCACTTTCCTACATTCTCAATCTTTTCTTAGGACAAAAAAGCTGCCTTGGAAAAGGAGCGGGAAGAAAGGATAGCTGAAGCGGAAATTGAGAACTTATCTGGAGCCAGACACATAGAAAGTCAAAAACTTGCTCAGATATTGGCAGCCAGACAGTTGGAAATTAAACAGATTCCATCGGATGGCCACTGCATGTATCGAGCCATTGAAGACCAACTGCAGGAACAGGATTGCCCTGTTACTGTGTCTGCGTTAAGAAGACAGACTGCTGAATATATGCAAAGCCACGTGGAAGACTTTCTGCCATTTTTAACAAACCCTAATACAGGAAATACATATACTCTAGGTAATTTATTTTTCTTTACTATGTTTTGTTGCTTTTAAATAAAGTGTTTCCTGGGATCAAGCGTGAGAAAAACTCATATGGTCCTATGAAGAAAAAACATCACAGCATTTAGGCAGAATTATTTTCTATACAGGTAGTCCCCGATTTATAATGTTACGATGTATTCCAGTTAAGGAGAACCGCAGTACTTAAAACCATCCTCCCCCCCTTTTTTGGTACATCTTCTCCAAAGTAATATGTTGCAGTCCATAATTTGCTGATGTTACTCTCAGATATTCACTTGCAAATGTTCAGTTTTATGATTTACTGTTCAAAACACTGCCAGACTTATAAAGATATTGATAATAAAAAGCAGTAATAATGAAAACGTAAAAAAAAAGGATTTAACTTATGTCAGAATGACTTACAGCAGAGTTGTCAGAACAAAACCCTGTTGTAAGTCAGGGACTACCTATAATTTTAATAGATACTGGCACTTGGTTAGTATATGTTGGGAAGCCCCGGTGGCGTAGTAGTTAAGTGCTACGTCTGCTAACCAAAAGGTAGGCAGTTCGAATCCACCAGGCGCTCCTTGGAAAATCAGTGGGAGAGTTCTCTGTCCTGTAGGGTCACTATGAGTTAGAATCGACTCGATGGCAATGGGTTTTTTTTTTTTTTTTTTAGTATATGTTGTTTTATTAAATCAGTTGCCTTCAAGTTGACTTTGACTCATGGTGATCCCATCTGTGTCTAAGTAGAATTGTGTTGTGCTTTGTAGGGTTTTCAGTGGCTGATTTCTCAGAAGTAGATCTCCAGGTCTTTCTTCCATAGTGCCTCTGGGTAGACCTTCTAACCATTTGCACTACCCAGGGACTCCAGCTGGTTTATTAAGATGCTTTAATTTTAAGTACTTAACCATTTTACAGGTAAACTATATTAATCATTTTATCTAAGAAAAAAATAGGAATAGGATTCATCGTTATTACAAAAAATGTGTTGATTAGTGAATATTTAACAAAATGCTAAGCATAGAGGGGGTTAAGCTTTGACTAGTCTCTGGAAATAAAGGGCCTAAAGATCATAAGCAGAGAATG
The DNA here is from genome assembly GCF_024166365.1 of Elephas maximus indicus. Taxonomy (NCBI): domain Eukaryota; kingdom Metazoa; phylum Chordata; class Mammalia; order Proboscidea; family Elephantidae; genus Elephas; species Elephas maximus. The sequence goes on along the minus strand of NC_064833.1, from coordinate 50,856,046 downwards.
ATTAGGAAAACTAATTCCTTCTTTTGTAGTGTATTTTGGAAGAAGATTTAGTATAAAATAGCAAAAAAGGAGATATTGTCCCCTTAGACATGGAGATTAGAGTCTCTATAGTTAATCACAATTTCATCTTTTAGTTCACGTTCCTCTTTTCACTTTAGACCAGTGGTTCTCGGTGGCTGCACTTTGGAATCCTTGGGAAGCTTTTAAACATACTAATTCTTGGGTTCCTGAAAATTCTGATTTTTTTATCAATTTTTTTTCTTTATGTTACAGTTTGCAGCCAGATTTAAGAACCACTTCTCAATGGTCCCAGACCAGCAGCCTAAGTGTCACCTGGGAACTTGTAGAAATGCAAATTTTGGGGCCCCACCTCAGACCTACTAAATAGGAAATTTCAGAGGTTAGTCTAAGGGTCTGTGTCTTCATTACAAGCCTCCTAAGTGCTTCTGTTGCTTGCTGGAGTTTGAGGACCACTGTTTAAGATAGACTCTGTAGCTGATCTCATTTCTTCCCTCAAACCTGTATCTTCTGTATTGCTTAGGCTTGGTTCTTATACCTGCTAGAAACCTCTTGTAGAATGAAACTATACTCATTTCAAATTTAGCTTGTCTCAAGTTGAAGGAATATACTTCAGGTAGTTCAAAAACAAACACTCGAAATACAATCCAGTTTCTTCTTTATATTATTCTCTCTCATGGCCTGTGGTACCTACCCAGTCCCCTAAGGTAAAAGCTTTCAGCAGCATTATTTCTTACCCTCAACCTTAGTCCCTATATTCAGTTAATCTCCAGTCCATTTCCTCCCTACTTTGCTTTCTTGAGGGATAATATAGCCATTGCTGTTGAGTTGAATCTGACTTGCAGTGACCCCAGAGGACAGAATAGAGCTGCCCCATAGGGTTTCCAAGGCTAGAATCCTTACAAAAGCAGACTACCACATCTTTTTCCCACGGAGTGGCTAGTGGATTTGAACCACCAACTTTCCATTAGCAGCCGAGCACTTAAACATTGCGCCACAAAGACTCCTTGAGTAATATAGTATAACATAATAATGAAGAGCACAGACTTTGGAGTTCAAATTATGGCTTTAATAATTATGTGACAAACTATTTCCTGATATTCTTTGTGCCTGTTATATCTTCTTGCTAAAGCTAATGATTCTTGGCCTCAAAAAATGTTTACGAGGATTAAATGAGAAGATATACAGAACATACACTAGTATACTATCTCTATGGTATAAGCATTATTAAGATGGAAGGTTTTGTTATTATGAAAGTAATATCCTGATAAAAAGGGGATAATATAATTGTCAAGAAAATATAAACCACTTCTAATCTTAGAGAGGACCATATTTTTTTTTTCTTAACACAAATTTGGGAGTATATTGTGTGGTTTTACATTTTTACTTTATTTTATTGCATATACATTTCCAGTGTCATTAACATTACTATTTTTAATAATTATATAATTTTCACCTTACAACTGTACCATAATTTAACTATTTTTCTGTTATTTCTAGCTATTGCTTTTTATTTTTATAAATTGTGCTTTAGAGATTAGTTCTGAAAATCTCTGACAATACCTTTAATTACTTCTGTTATGTTTCTAGGAGTGGAATTACTGGTCCAAAATGAACTTCAGAAGATTTGACCCTTTTTACCAAATAATACCCCAGGGAATTTTACCAATTTATACTCATTTTTCTTCTTTTTTTAAAATAATATTGTGCTTTTGGTGAATATTTACCCAGCAAATTAGCTTCCCTTATACATATTGTTCAGTGACACTGGTTACATTTTTTATAGCGTGTCAATGTTCTCACTATTTTCGTTCTGGTTCCATTTTCATTAATCTAGTTTTCCTACCCCACTACCCTCCCCCCGCCCCGGTCTCTTTGCTGTTGACCATTTGATCTCACATAGGTGATTTTTTTTAATAGGATCACAGTACTCATGGATGATATTGTTTATTTCATGAGCCAATCTGTGACTTAAATCAAATGACCTTTGGTGGTGGTTTCGGTTCAAAATTTAGAGAGTATCTCAGGAAGATAGTCTTGGGGGTTCCTCTAGTCTCAACCAGTCCAGTCAGTCTGGGCTTTTAAAGATTTATTCATTTTTCTTAATTTTTTTTCTGAATAATATCTTCAATGTCATTGCTCTAGTCTAAGATTAGGCCCTTATCTGTTACCTGAAGAATTACATTCAGTTTTGGAAAACATTTTTTTCTCTCTACTTTTCTGTAATATAATCTACCTCAGACGTCATTCTGTGGATATATCTAAGCTTTTTTTTTTTTTTTTTAATTGTAATCATGCTATATGTGTAGTTTTATATTCTGCATTTTTCACTTCCCGTGATATCATAAGCATTTTTCGTGTTATGATTTGCTTCTTTGATGGTATTGTATGATTGCATAAGTTTCCATGAAATGACTGTATTCCATGGTTTACTAACTATATGTTAACATTCAGTGTTTTAGGTTATTGCCTGTTTTTTACCATTATCTAAAAGTTTTTGACACTTAAATGTAAGCTGGTTATACATTTGCCATTGAGTCATGGCGACCCCGTGTGTGTCACAGTAGAATTGTGCTCCAGAGGATTTTCAGTAGATGACTTTTTGGTAGTAGATCCTCAGGCCTTTCTTCTGAGGTGTGTCTGGGTGGAGTCGAACCTATAACCTTTCAGATAGCAGGTGAGCGCATTAACCATTTGTACCGTACGCATGTATATATACTTGACACTTGTTATCAAATGCTTTTCTCAAAAAATAGTTAACAGCGCAAGAGGGTGCCTGATTTATTACACTTACCAGTATTGAATTTTATCATTAAAAAATGCAGAAGTGATTTAATTATTTCATTTGTAATTTCTTTTACTTTTCGTTAGGTAGAAAATTTCACTAGGTGTTTGCTAACTGCAGACCTGTTTTCCATTTTGTGAACTGTACTTTTGTGGCGTTTATTTTATTTATCTTTTAAATCATAGCATAATGAGCTTATTTAAAATAATGAACTCATTTTAAAAGCAAAAAATTAAATTTACAAATTAAATATCAACAAAACAGCAAACCAGTAAAATAAAAAATTAACCATAATGTAACCAATTATACTTAACTGAAACTAAATAACATTTAAAATAGGAATAGTGTTGACAGCTACAGAGTAGGTTTTTTTTTTTTTTTAATTTCTACTGTGCTTTAAGTGAAAGTTTATAAACCAAGTCAGTCTCTCATATATTACATACACTTTGCTGTATACTCCTAGTTGCTCTTCCTCTAATGAGACAGCACACTCCTTCCCTCCACTCCATATTTTTGTGTCCATTTGCCCAGCTTCTGGCCCCCACTGCCCTCTTATCTCTTCTCCATATAGGAGCTGCCTGCATAGTCTCATGTGTCTACTTGATCCAAGGAGCTCAGTCTTCACCAGTATCATTTTCTATCCCATAGTCCAGTCCAATCCCTGTCTGAAGAGTTGGCTTTGGAAATCGTTCCTGTCTCGGGCTAACAGAAGGTCTGGGGACCATGACCTCTGGGGTCCTTCTAGTCTCAGTCAGACCATTAAGTCTGGTCTTTTTACAAGAGTTTGGGGTCTGCATCCCACTGCTCTCCTGCTCCCTCAGGGATTCTCTGTTGTGTTCTCTGTCAGGGCAGTCATTGATTATAGCCAGGCACCATCTAGTTCTTCTGGTCTCAGGCTGATGTAGTTTCTACTTTATGTGGCCCTTTCTGTCTCTTGGGTTCATAATTACCTTGTATCTTTGGTGTTCTTCATTCTCCTTTGCTCCAGGTGGGTTGAGACCAATTGATGCATCTTAGATGGCCTCTTGCTAGCATTTAAGACCCCAGATACCACTCTCCAAAGTGGGAGGCAGAATGTTTTCTTAATAGATTTTACTGTACCAATTGACTTAGATATCTCCTGAAACCATGGTCCCCAAACCCCTGCCATTCAGTTTTTTCAGGAAACTTCTTTGCTTTTGGTTTAGTCCAGTTGTGCTGACCTCTCCTATATTGTGTGTTGTCTTTCCTTTCACCTAAAATAGTTCTTATCTGCTATCTGAGTAGTGAAAACCCCTCTTCCTCCTCCCTCCCCACTCTCGTAACTATCAAAGAATATTTTCTTCTCTGTTTAAACTATGTTTCGAGTTCTTATAATAGTGATCTCATACAATATTTGTCCTTTTTCCACTAATTTCAATCAGCATAATGCCTTCCAGATTCCTTCGTGTTATGAAATGTTTCACGGATTCATCATTGTTCTTTATCGATGGGTAGTATTCTATTGTGTGAATATACCATAATATATTTATGCATTCATCTCTTGATGGGCACCTTGGTTGCATCCATCTTTTTGCTATTGTAAACAATGCTGCAGTGAATATGGGTGTACAGATATCTATTAGTGTAAAGGCCCTTATTTCTCTACGGAGTGGGATTGCTGGATCATATGATAGTTCTATTTCTAGCTTTTTAAGGAAGCGCCAAATTGATTTCCAAAGTGGTTGTATGATTTTACATTCCCACCAGCAGTGTGTAAGTGTTCTAGTTTCTCCACAACCTCTCCAACATTTATTATTTTGTGTTTTTTGGATTAATTCCAGCCTTGTTGGGGTGAAGTGGAATCTCATTGTAGTTTTGATTTGCATTTCTCCAATGGCTAATGATCATTAGCATTTCCTCATATATCTGTTAGCTACCTGAATGTCTTCTTTAGTGAAGTATCTGTTCATATCCTTTGCCCATTTTTTAACTGGGTTATTTGTCTTTTTATAGTTGAGTTTTTGCAGTTTCATGTAGCTTTTAGAGATCAGACACTGATCAGAAATGTCATAGCTAAAAACTTTTTCCCAGTCTATAGGTAACCTTTTTACTCTCTTGGTGAAGTCTTTGGATAAGCATAGGTATTTGATTTTTAGGAGCTCCCAGTTATCTAGTTTCTATTCTGCATTGTTAGTAATATTTTATACACTGTTTATGCCATGTATTAGGGCTCCTAATGTTGTTTCTATTTTTTATTCCATGATCTTTATCATTTTAGGTTTTATATTTAGGTCTTTGATCCATTTTGAGTTAGTTTTTGTACATGGTGTGAAGTATAGGTCTTGTTTCATTTTTTTTTGCAGATGGATATCCAGTTATGCCTGCACCATTTGTTAAAAAGACTGTCTTTTCCCTATTTAACTGTTTTGGGGCCTTTGTCAAATATCAATTGCTCATATGTAGATGGCTTTATGTCTGTATTCTCAATTCTGTTCCATTGGTCCATGTATCTGTTGTTGTACCAGTACCAGGCTGTTTTGACTACTGTGGCGGTATAATAGGTTCTAAAGTCAGGTAGAGTGAGGCCTCCCACTTTGTTCTTCTTTTTCAGTAATGCTTTACTTACCCGGGGCCTCTTTCCCTTCTTTATGAAATTGGTGATTTGTTTCTCATCTCATTAAAAAATGTTGGAATTTACATCGAAATTGCATTGTATCTATAGATCGTTTTTGGTCAAATAGACATTTTTACAGTGTTAAGTCTTCCTATCCATGAGCAAGACATGTTTTTCCACTTACGCAAGTCTCTTTTAGTTTCTCGCAGTAGTGTCTTGTAGTTTTCTATGTATAGGTCTTTTACATCTCTGGTAAGATTTATTCATAAGTATTTATCTTCTTGGGGGCTACTGTAAATGGTATTGATTTGGTGATTTCCTCCTCAATGTTCTTTTTGTTGGTGTAAAGAAATCCAACTGATTTTTGTATGCTTATCTTGTATCCTGATGCTCTGCTGAACTCTTCTGTTAGTTTCAGTGGTTTTCTTGAGGATTGTTTAGGATGGAGTAGGGTTTTTTTGAGTTCTTCATTTTTATATTATTTTGTGCTGTCTGCTACTAATCTTTTGCCATTAGCCAAAACCATTAAAGAAATGTTACTTAGCACCAATGAAACTGATTGTAAACACTGGCATAGATTTAAAATGACGTATAGTATGTTTATGCAGAAACCGTGGTGGCATAGTGGTTAAGCGCTATGGCTGCTAACCAAAGGATCGGCATTTCGAATCTGCCAGGCACTCCTTGGAAACTCTATAGGGCAGTTCTACTCTGTCCTCAAGGGTTTGCTATGAGTCGGAATCAACTCGATGACACTGGGTTTGGTTTTTGGTTTTATAGTATGTTCATATGTATTAGTCTTTTAGACTTTGATATGAAAACTAGTATATAATTATTCTAGAGTACTTGCAGAATCCTCAAGCTTGTTTCCAAAACTGCATTTGAATAAACAATCACCCTAACAGCCCAAGCACATTCATACCTTTTGTCCTTGCTGGTATTATTCATGGTACCTGGATTTTGTCTATATCTTGTAAAGCTGGTCAGTTCCTAGTCACCTTTCAAAGTTGGGTGCTAACGTAACATCTGTGAAATCTTGGCAAACTTGAAATACTGTCGTAACTACCACCTCTTAGCTCTCATTCCTAGCTCTTTCTGTGGTGTTTGCCACATGTGTTTGAATATTTGTTACAGATTGTCATGCTTATATTTGACCTACCCAGACTAAGTTAAACGTAGTCTTCTGACACCTAGTGCTGAATGACGTGAATGAGCTCAGTAGGATAAGTACTTTTAGAGTGCCCGGTTCCTAAAAGGAATTGATATAGTTATTGGCTAAATGAATAAAGAGTATAAAAGTAATTAATATAGTTATTGGCTAAATGAATAAAGAGCAAAGAGAAAAAATTTTTTTCAGGTTGTTCAACAAAATAAATAGGTTCAAGGGAGTGAAGTATGTCTTCTTTTATTAGATAAGATCTCTATGAATTATTTTCATTTTTACTAGGTTAACATGTTTAGTGTTAAATTTCATGTTCAGTAGTTTCCCTTAAAATGACTCGTTTTAATGGCCTTTAATTATAACATAGATCTCCTTTTACCCTTTTTTCTCTCTTCTCAGAACACAAAAATAGACCAACATGTAAAATCATTAAGAAAAAAAAAATAGCTACTATTGATTGGCTGTTGATCATGTCCCAGGCAGGCTCTTGTTTAAAACATATCTGTATTTCTCTAGCTGAATTGGGAAGGTAGCTTTAATTTCCATTTTTCAGTAAGAAAACTAAGGTACACAGATTTAAAACACAAAATCAGGACTCTGACAGCTGCAAACCTCTGGCACTTTTCACTGTGCTTCTCAGTAGAAAGAAAAGCATGCCTCCTCTTAGTTCTTATTATCCCCAGACCATGAATGTTTTATGTTCTTGAGTAGAGGAATTGATTTACTAATTCGTGTGGATCTTTTGTTCCAGAATGGAACATAAGTTTGCTTTGGGAAAAAGTATGTACGTACTGTAATACCATAGTGATACAAACTAACACATTTATATCACATTTACTGACATTTTTATAAATATCTTTTGTTGTTATCCCTCAATTTCTTTTCTGAAAGTAGGCACAGTACAGTAAATGTGTGGGATTAAAGTACTATATTATAGAAAGAGATTTCCAACTTGGATGGATGGATGAGCTTTATTTGGCTGGCTTCAGTCTGAACTTCTGGAAATTGTATGGAAAATTGTGTGTGTGTGTGTGTTATAGTTTGATCATGGGTGGGTGGAGAAGAAAGGGGGAGAATATCCACAGCTTTCATAAAAGACTTCAAAAGCATTCATGGGCACCTTTAAGTCACTGCTCAAATTGTATTTATGAATATCGGAATTCTCTTCCAAAAGTATCAAACAGATGTATTTCTCAAAAAATGCAAGTGTTCATAAAAAGGTTCAACGTATTGTAATATGAGCATCACACATAAATTTGATAGAGGCAGATAGCCTGGGCTTAATGTAATGAATGAGCAAATGAAAATCTGAAAGGGTTTTGAGGGAGTGCGGGATAGAGTAAAGTTAATACTAGAGAGAAGATGGCAGGTACAGCCAGGATGAGCTGAGGAGAGGAAGGTTAAGGTTGACTTTTCCTTTAATGGAGTCTGCGCTCAGTGGAAGATTGGTAAAGCACGATACAGAATGGATAAGAATGAGCACTGTCAGTGAGTTAGGTCACCTTAGGCCATAGCCTAAGCTATCTGTTGATCTCAGGTATGACTGTGGACCTGTCTAATTCTGGAGCCAACTAACTTCCCATTTATGTCATATAAGACAGGTTAACGCATCTTTGCTGTTTAAATTTCATTGTCATTTTCTAAATAGGCAGAATTTGTTATGGCACATGAAACATTTTTCTATATACCTTATACATGTAGAAGTAACATGATAAATTAATCTTCTGTGTCTCTAGGAGGAAGTATTAAATCTTTGAAACTTTCCAACTCTGCTAATTGTAGAACAGTCAAGTGGAGGTGGCAGCTCAGCACGCTGAGTCAGAGTAAGATAAGAATTACCTTCATTGAGTCAGTCAGTGTTTATTGAAGGTGACTGTGCCAGGGAAGATTCTAGCCACTGTTCTGATCACTGGAGATATATCAGTGAGTGAGACAAACACAGTTCATACTCTCATGGGTCATTTTTTCTCATAAATGCCCATAATTCCTCCTCCTTCTCTAAATCGGAGCCCCTGGGTGGCACAAATGGTTAAGCAGTCAACCATCACCTGAAAGGTTAGTGGTTCAAACTCACCCAGAGGTGCCTCAGAAGACAGGCTCACAATCTGCTTCCTGAAGGTCACAGCCTTGAAAACCCTGTGGAGTAGTTCTGCTCTGCACACGTATTGCCATGAGTGAGAATCAACTCAATGGCAACTAACAACAGCCCCTAAACAAGAATGCTGTTTGTTGCTTATTTTAACTTGCTATACAAAAATACGTATACACAAGATATGCCCATTGTCAACTCCATGATTAGGTCTTCAGCCTCTTGTCTCAGGCATGGTCTAGGAAGCCCTTTCCAAGCCTAGAACTAACTGATGCAAATGAGGTAAATGCTTCCAAAATAACAGGTAAAGGCACTGATGCTGTCTCTGGGGCAGAAGTTTAGACTCATATGCACTTTTGCCTTGATTGTCCTCTCACATGTCTTACAGGGTCTTAAAATGAACCTTATAATGAGTCACCTTTTTTAGTCTTTTACTGTATTCTTTGGGAAACATATGGCAAGACAGTGAAGTATAGTGGCAATTTTGGGGATGATTACTCGGGATAAAGAGAGGGAAGCAGGTTTGTTTTGTAGTTAAGATCCCTGGATGTCAGGCTGAGGGAGAAGCAGAAGGGGATTCTTTTGCTTTTGACTGGAAAGGTAATGGAAAGTTGGGATAAGTTAAGCTTGAATCTGGGAAATGGATTGAATTCTGCAAGGTACTGGTAGAGGAGGAGGACGTTCATAACTTGGGCAGTTTCATCAGAAATTGCAGAAGTTACAAAAGGAATATTGTAACATGATTTATGAAAATTAAGTGCTATATTCTGATCTATTCGCTTTACAGAAGAGTTTGGAAAGTACTGTGATGATGTTGTAAACACAGCTGCATGGGGAGGTCAGCTTGAGGTAAGTTTGTAGTTATTCATAATGGCTGTGGATTATTAAATTACTTCTAAATCCAATCTGTAGTTTTCAGACATTTTTTAAATGATCCCAATTACTTTTTTTTTTTAATGTATTTGCTATGTATTTACCGACAAAGCATTGAGATAGGGAGTTAACATTCTTAGGCTGTTGAATAAAGTATGTACTTTCCAGAAGTGAAGCACTATTCCATTTTAAATAGTGCAGTGGTAGATCCTTGTGTTGGCTAGACTGGTATTGCAGCTGTGTAAATCTTTCCATTTATGATGCTGCTCCTGGCAATATGTTTGATTTTCTAGATCTGTGAAAGTGAAGATTTTACTCAAGTACAGCAAAATCTACTCCAGTGGCTCAAGCTGCTGAAGATTACTACTGAAAAAGGAACTTCTCCGTTATGTCAGAAATAGAGAACAGTGTTTTTTTGAAAATACAAGTCAAATCGTACTACAACACATCTATTAGAATTGTGTTTTGAATTCCTAGTTTATAGTGACTGACTGACTTGAAAGCAGTATTTGACAAATTAAAATTCAAATGCAAGAAAACAGTATGTTCAGCCACTTGTAAGGGCTTAGGAATTTCTCTTTAGCTCTAAATATTTATCTTACTGTTATATTTATTTTATTAAAACAAAATAAACAAACCACCTAGATAGTCCAGGTGGTGATGACACAGCCTGATGATGTATGGAAAGACAAAGGATAAGAGAGAGAGGGCAAGTCTCAGGTTTACATCCTAGCTTTTGTGTCAACTTCTTAGTTTTGTGACCTTGGGAAAGTCAGTAAACCTCTTAATTATTGAATGGGGCCAGTAAAACATCTGTGTGCACTCTGTAGGGTGTTTGTGAACCTTAAATAAGGCAGGGAGTACATTCATGGGAGTTTGTAAGCTAAGGAGGTGCCAGATGGATGAATCGATCATGATTATTACTATTAATGGTATTGTATAGTAATGATTGGTCATCTTGAATAGTTTTTGGCTCTGAGTATTTCATTTCAACAACTGTTTTTTGAAGCTGCAACATGAATGCTTTCTTAGAAATTTTTTTTCTCAGAAGTGCTCTATCTGTACCTCTTCTGAGCCACCAGGGGGGACTGTGTCCATATATTTTTGTATGTCTCTCCTGGGTCTTTCAAACTGTCAGGAAGTTTTCATAGTAGCTTTATCACTGAGTACGTTAGGAGTGAAGATACTTGAACTTTTTTGTAAGTATCACAAATTAATATAAATGTTAGCAACGTAAGCAATTTTTTTTTTTAAGACAAGGCTTTTAAAACATCTTTTGAAGGACATTTACTCAAATTGCTCAAATGTGAATTCAGTTGAAATAAAAGTTGCTGTCTTTACAATTATTTAAATTGTTTATTAAAGAGAAGGTCTTCATATAATTTCTGAAGGCTTAGAAGGGCTATTAAGATTCCCAGAGCTCGCTTAACAGCCTACATACCATGCTAGCTTTTTAAAAATGTTCTTCAGGTCTAAAAAAAAAGGTGCCACTTTTTCTTCTTTCTCTATTGTTTCTTCTCCAAAGGAACATTTTACGAGAGGGAGTGTGGAATTAACTTGCTGTCACGTCGTGTAGAACTTTTTACAAGAGAAAGTGTGGAATTAACTTGCTGTCACGTCGTGTAGAACTTTTTACGAGAGAGAGTGTGGAATTAAACTTGCTGTCACGTCGTGTAGAACTCTTTCAATATGCCTGATGTAATTTCTTATGTTCTTTTAAGACTTCCTAAAAGAATCATTGTCTAGACAAAATGTTCTTATAATGGGGCAAATACATAGATCAGGGCACTATGATTAAAGACTGATAGTGATTAATTCGGTTATGAACTTGGGCTCTAGAGTCAGATTTCCTCAATTCAGATGTGGGTCATTTTATCTCCTACTGCTTGACTCTGGGCAAGCCTCTTAAGCCTTCTCTGCTTCAGATTCTGGATCTTTGAAATGATCAAACAGTAGTACTTATCCCATAGAGTTACTGTGAAGATTGAATGAATTCATAAAGTGCTTAGAGTGCTTGGTCATAAATGTAAACTATGTTATTATCAGCATTATTAAACATTCATTAGGCTTTAAGCTCTGGTTTTATATTGTGTGAAATTACTTGAAATTATGTTAATCAGATAGAACTTCTTGGAGGTATCGTACATTTCATGTGCATACCTATTCTGCTAATGCTTGGAAAATTTTAGAGCAGAGGTTTTCAGCCTTGACTGTACATAAGAGTTATTTAAAAAGCTTTTTTTTTGAAAAGTCAATACCTTCTGTTGTACACTCTCCTTCCCCTCCAAATTGTAATTTATTTGGTGTGGTGCTTGATTAATGGTATATATAAAAACTTTTTATTATGGAAAATTTCAAGCATATTTATAAGTAGAAAGACTATTATAATGAACCCACTCTGTCGATCACCCCACTTCAATAATAACGGCACTGATATTTCTTAAAAGCTGTTGTGCAGTCTGTGCTTGAGAAACATGCGATCTAATAAACATTTTATTTATTTGTTTATTCAACCAAAAAACAAAACCCATTGCCGTCGGGTTGATTCCAACTCATAGCGACCCTATAGGACAGAGTAGAACTGCCCCATAGAGTTTCCAAGGAGCACCTGGTGGGTTTGAACTGCCAACCTAATGGTTAGCAGCCATAGCTTTTAACCACTCTGCCACCAGGGTTTCAGGTATTTATAAGTGCCCACTGCATGCCAGGCTCTCGGTGTTCGGTGATGAACAGAGCACAGCTCTTGCTGACTGGTTGCCCTGTCGATGCTTGCTTAAATAGTTTGTGAGTGAATAAGAGAAACGTTTTTCTTTTCCTTACTAATACATTTTTCTTTTCCCTGAAGCTAAGAGCACTATCTCACATTTTAGAAACACCAATAGAAGTAATACAAGCAGATGCTCCTCCTATTGTAGTTGGTGAAGAGTATCCAAAAAACCCATTAATACTAGTGTAAGTACCTAGAAATCTTATTTTATTTTTCATAATTAATGCACAAAAGAATAGAAAAAATACGTTGATTAATCAAAAAACTGTCTTTAACTTAGTTATGCTTATTTTAAAGGTAACTCTAGAACTAGAAAAAAAGTAAAAAAACTTAAGCATTGTCAAAATATGTGGTTTAGATGTTTGAACATCAAGTGATTTATTCTTAAATATGAATAAAGAATAAATTCATTTTAAAGATAACAGAATTTTAGGGCTCGTGTGCATGTTGTCGAAGTTTGATACTAATAATGCTAGTTTGATACTAATAATGCTAAAAGCTTCAATAAGTTTAAAAGTTGAAATGTGTTTATGTTCCTTGATTCTTTATTATCCTTAGAGATTATTTTCTTCATATTGTGAAAATACTTTATATGATCAGAGCTCTTCTCTGAAATACAGTATGGAGGGCTTGCTACCTGCTTTAGTGTTTATTAGTTAAACCAAAAAAAAAAAAAAAAAGGAGGTGTTAATGGCTTGGATTTAGGTAAAAATGTAAGCTTATTGAGCATTTAGCATCTCAGCCTTTCCTAATTTCCCTACAATGAGTGTGTCTTACCTGATTTAAATTCAACAGACATGATTATTAGAATCAGTTATTGCCAACTGCTGGTACTTTTCCAGTGGTGGTGATATTTTAAAGAATATGTTGATGTAGTCTATTGAATGATAACCCTGTGGAGTGATTTATTCAGAGTGCTTGGTGTTATATACATTATAAATACTTATATACATTTTAAACATTTATATACAATGAATTACTTTTCACCAAAACAGTTCATTTCTGCTCTTTTCATTTCAGGTATATGAGACACGCATATGGCTTAGGAGAACATTACAATTCTGTTACACCGTTGATGAATGCAGCTACTGAAAATTGCAGCTAGTTTACAAAATGTTGTGCAATTATGTTTAAATACAGTGTATGCATCTGAGTATTCATACCAAGTGCTGAATTGTTCTAAATGTTACTGAAAAACACAACTACCTTAAATGAGCTTTATGGCAAAGCTACTAACAAGTTTTTCAGAAATGTGTCAGAGATAAACCAATATCCCTTTGGTGATATTTTAAAAACTGTAAAATCCATTGTGAAGAACATCGTTCATAGACCAAGATAGCACCCTGTTCACTGATATTTTCATTGATATAAGACCTTGGACAATCTGTTCTGTGTTGGAGTAAATTTTAAGTATTTTTCATGTTGCTAAAAGCTTTCAGTAACTATTTCATTGTAACTTTTCTTGAAGAAGTGAATTGACTCAGTCTCTTTGTCCTTCCAATATATGGAGGATGATGATAGCAGATTTAACTAATGCTTATAAATGAACTTGATTATTATAGTAACCTTGGTATTAATGGAGCTAATGCCTTGAAACTTTTTATTTAACCCCATCAAGGTGCAACTTAAGAAGCTTGTTTTAATATTTAAGAATTTCTAAATACTCAGTTGGGAATCAGTTGTCGAGTTGAAAGAAGTAAGAAAAATTCAAAGGCAACTAGGTTTCTGTATCAGATAAAAACCTCTAAAGAACTAGAGATTAGCTTTTTATTTTTATGTAACTTAAAAAACAAAACAAGAACACAGCAGATTACTGTATCTTTCTAATTTATTATTTATTCCTTGCTGCTCCTTAAACTCTGGAATTAGTACCATCATCTCTTATTATCTTCATGACTACACATTTTTATATTCTCTCTGTGTTTTCCTGTCACTACTTAGCTGGTTTGCTTTCCTTGCAGTCTTTTCTACTAAGAAACAGTTGAGGTGTCTCTCATCCTCTACCTTGTACAAGTTGAGGGAGTAGCAATGTTAGAGGATCCAAGGTCAGTCACGTTTGCTTCATATTCTTCTTTTCCAGTTTGCCTTACAAGCTCTCATCTTTTTTGCTTCATTCTCTAGGATTTGAAGAAAATCTTTGTTCTTTGTTATTTTGTTAGGCTTACTAATATCACCTTCCCTTTAATTCAGATATTTGAGAATGTTTATATTGCATGTATGGATAAAGTTGAAAGCCGCGGTCTGGAAGTCAAGATTTGTATAGTAAAATCAGTACGCAGTAGTGTTAGGGGTCAGAGATTTATCTAGCTCCAGTTTCAGGTTACTCACAACGGTATTCCTTCTGTAAAGATAGTAGCCATATGTACAAACGTGTCTGGTCATTTGCTATGTAAGGAAGTATTTGTGAAAATGAGCCCTTTTTGGTTTGATCTATTTTTCCCAGATTAGAAATACTAAGTAGGTAGATTTATCATCAAATTTATAATATTTCATTTTTGTTTCTCCATAAGTGCAACTCCTTTTTGTAAGTAAACATTGTGTCTATAATATTTAAAACGGGACGTCAGTCTCACATGCCCTGCAGGTAACAGATGTGAGACTCCAGCAGAGACTGGTAATCTAGTGCAAGTAAGGCTACCCTTAAGGCATCCTGATTGCAAAGTTTAAAAAGCATTCTGCCTGCCAAACAAAATATATTCTGAAGGCTGCTTGTCTTGTAATCTTGATTTGAATGTTTTTGGGTCTCAAATTTATAAAAGAATGAAATGGTAAAATACTAAACATCTTGGCTTTATTTTAAAGTAATATGTTACTTTAAAATTAAAATACAAACAAGATATTATGAAACCTAGGTACTACGAATTCCATCTACATCTGAAGTATTCTAAAATAACTTATTGGTACTTTTTTTTCTTTTAACAACAAGCTAAGTAGTTTTCTTGATTATAGATTTTTTTTAATTTTTATTATTATTAAAAAGATTAAATAGCCAATATGGTTATAAACGGAAACTCTGGTGGCGTAATGGTTAAGAGCTATGGCTACTAATCAAAAGGTCAGCAGTTTGAATCTACCAGGTGCTCCTTAGAAACCATAGGGGGCAGTTCTACTCTGTCTTACAGGGTCTCTATGAGTTGAAATCAACTTGATGGTAACAGGTTTTTTATGGTTATAAACAAAGTGGGTATGACTGGCTTCTGTTTTGTGATAAGACTTCAGGTAAACATCATTTTAGCTGTAGCCTAAACGTGAA
Source organism: Elephas maximus indicus (assembly GCF_024166365.1). NCBI lineage: Eukaryota > Metazoa > Chordata > Mammalia > Proboscidea > Elephantidae > Elephas > Elephas maximus. The sequence continues at coordinate 50,840,524 of NC_064833.1, read as the reverse complement.
ATCTTTGAAAATGGAAGATGTTAATTTAAAAGCTGCATATAGTAATTTAGTTTGCTAAATGGTGATGGTCTAATGAAAGGTTTATGAGCTTTCTTTTGTCCTAACTCAGAAAAGTATATTTCAGAGTTCTGTAGTATGTCTTTAGCCAAAAATTTTATCCACTGTAATGTTTACAATTTGTACAAAGCAAAAAAAGTGTGTAATTATAGTGAGCAATATAGTTTTGCTGGTGTTATCTGATGTTTGCCAAAAAAGAATAAAAGATGAATGAATTAAATCAACACGTTTGTTCAAATTGTCATTCTTTAATGATTTTAAAACTTAGAAACGGAAAACTTATTTTGCTTCAGAATTTTGTCTAGCCTTTGTTTTGTCCTGACACACAATTGAGAATAATACAATCACAAATTCTTGCATTTAAGGGCTTTAAAATAAATATAAGAGCCTTGCATTATGCCCAGATAAAATAGAGGGAGATAGTAAAATAATAGCTGTTTAAACCATGGCTCTTAAATATCGGGTAGAAGCTTTAGAACCTTTTAGAATAACGAAGGTTAATTTAGAGAAAACGTATTGGAAGAATATTCTAAGACTTGTAGGTATTAAAAAAGAAACGTTTGCAAAAATGTGAAACAGAAAGGAAGTTTGTGCAAATTAATATCATAGAATTGTTAACATATCATCTTGGCGTAGTGTGGGTTGTGATGAACTAGCTAAAGGGCAGTTCAACTGATTCCTTAAAGGTTTAATTGGTAACTTAATACTGTTTAATACTTTCATTGAACAAATGAGTTGTTTTTTTTCACTGTCTCCTATGTCTTCTGATACGTTGATTCTTCTATCTTAAATCTTGTTTAAAATAACCTTTCTCCATCTTGCAGGCCAAAGGGGCGGGAAACAAAAACAAGCCTCATGGGGTTTCTAATTCTTTTAAAAAATTAAGAGTAGATTTTCAGAAACATCAATTCTTGTCCATTAACCCTCCATTGTTTTCGTGTATATCAGAACCTTCGAATTACCATGCTTGGTAGTTGGAATACGTAGTACTTGGTTGGAATGCTTCATTCAGCCTACTTTACCCAGCTTACTTCTGGCTTCAGCTAAAATAGCACCTACCTAGGCAAACCTCCCTTGACCCCCCTGACCTGGGCTGTGTGGAGTACTCTGGTTAATGAATTTCTTTGTAGTACCTACACATTTGTAATTAGTTATATTTAGTTGTTTATTATCTATTTTTCACCTAGTCTTTAAGTGCGAAGCAGGAATTAAATGTGGACTATTCTCACAGTATCTCACACGTTGCCTGGCTTATTTTAGGTGCTTAGTAAATGTATGTTGGCAGTCTCAAAATGCCAATTGAAATGATAGGATATATGACCAGGGAGTTGCAGTTAGGCTATGAGACCACTGGGAACAGAGAGACTTAGAATTATGCTTGCTCACAAAAGGCCTGTTTTGCAGTTTACCTTCTCCATGGGTGAATTCTTCAGGTCTTTTTGTTGATTGAAGAGAAGAAGTAAGCCTAATCTAAAATAAGGAAAATCAGTTCAGGGAAATATTAAAAACTTAGTATACTGACCAGAGGGGTGTTTATAGTTGTCTTATTTCAGTATGATCAGTATGGCTATTATACCTTACTGAAACAAATTACTGCCTTTCTACAAGGCTGCTGAATTTATCAGGTCTCTGATCTTTTTTTTTTTTCTGATCAGGGATGGTTGGTAATCTATCTCCTGATTTTTCTTTTCTGGGTCACCCTTGTCTTGACAAAAGGAAAGTTCTATATATTGTATATAATTTCAACCAATCCACTGTTAGCATGGGAATTATACCAAAAACTTCAATGCTAGAGTGATGAGCAAAATTAATGACCTCATTAAAAAATAAATAAATTGCTATTTTTGAATTGGGCATACTTTTTTTTTTCTTTCTTGAAATTGGAAAGGTTATATACCAGATCAGGATTTCCCGACTGTGGCACTATTAATATTTTCAGCTGGATAATTATTTATTGAGAGGGACTGGCCTTTGCATTGTGAGATGTTTAGGAGCATCCCTGATTTCTACTTACTAAATGCCAATTACATCTCAACATAAAGAAATAAAAAATCCTCACAACTGGACTAAGAGCATTGAGGTTGTCAAGAATTTCATTGTACTTGGATCCACAGTCAACATCCATGGAAGCAGCAGTCCAGAAATCAAAAGATGCATTGCATTGGGCAAATCTGCAGCAAAAGACCTCTTTAAAGTATTGAAAAGCAAAGATGTCACCCTGAGGACTAAGGTGAGCCTGACCCAAGCCATGGTGTTTTTAATTGCCTCATATGCATGTGAAAGCTGAACAATGAATAAGGAAGACTGAAGAATTGACACCTTTGAATTGTGGTGTTGGTGAAGAGTATTAAATATACCATGAACTGCCAAAAGAATGAGCAAATCTATCTTGGAAGAAGTACAACCAGGATGCTCCTTAGAAGCAAGGATGGCGAGACTACGTCTCACATACTTTGGGCATCTTATCAGGAGGGATCAGTCCCTGGAGAAGGACATCATGCTTGGTAAAGTAGATGGTCAGCAAAAAAGAGGGAGACCCTCAACGAGATGGATTGATACAGTGGCTGCAACAATGGGCTCAAGCATAGCAACGATTGTGAGGGTGGCACAGGACCGGGCAGTGTTTCATTCTGTTGTGCACATGGTCACTACAAGTTGGAACCGACTTAATGGCACCTAACAACAACAAATGGCAGTAGTACCCCCCTCTTGAGTTGTGACAACAAAAAATGTTTTGAGGCATTGCTAAATGTCTCTTTGGGGACAAAATTGTCCCCAGCTGAAAATTAGTTGAGAACTTGAGAAGTTCCAATGAAACCTTTTAGAACAAAAATTAGGCACTAGGTAGGGTTATCATCCGCCTTTTGTGACCATGGCAGCTGCCGAATGCCAGACTTTACGTGAACTCTCTTTGGAAGTCGGTGAACCTTAACTCTCTTTTTCCTTCTCTCTTCATGTTGTATCCATACCTACTGAGATGTGTTTATTTGACTTGTGGTAGTAGTCATAAGAGACTTGGTTATCCTGTGGTAATGAAGATTTTGGTGGCTCCCAAAAAAGGAATATTTCTTGTATGTGCTACTTTTCTATTGCAAGTTGACTGGGGGCTCTGCTCCATGTCTACACTCTGAAATCAACATTATTGGAGTTATCACCTTCTTAAATTTTGCTAGGAGAGAGCAATCTAGAGGGTCTCCCTCCAGCAAATGAACACTATGGCCTGGAAGAGACACATCTCATTTCAATTCATTGGCCAGATTTAGTCACGTGGCCTCCCATATTACCCAAAGAGGAGAGTGGCCAGAGTGCAGTCCTACCAGGTGTCCTGATGGCAGGGAGCTAGGATATTTGGTGAAGACAATTAAGGATCGCTGCACGCGAACTGCAAATACTGACATTTGAGGTTAGACCTAGACTTGAAAACTTGACCCCTAGCACTTATTTGCTATTTAAACTCATTACCCCCAAGTCAATTCAGACTCAGAGCAACCCTGTAGGACAGAGTAGAACTGCCCCATAGGGTTTCCAAGGAGCGGCTGGTGGAGTCGAACTGCCAACCTTTGGTTAGCAGCTGAGCTCTTAACCATTGCACCACCAGGGCTCCTACTGGCTATTTAAGTTCATGCAATTATATTTAACCTCTCAGAGCTCCCGTTTGTTCCTTATAAAATAGGAATAATAATAATTACCTTATAATAGAACTGTAAAGATAAACGGGAAGGTTTAGATAATGCATCTCTCATTTTAGCATATGCCATATAATTTATGGTGAATATGAGATTAATGGTTATTATTTTGCTGTTTTGTCATCTACGTGTGACCTGGAGGCAGAGCCATGATGGAAAGGGTATTGATCTCCTTTGGAAAAGTAAGATTGTCAAGGTGGTTCACACGCAGAGCTTCGGGATGATAGAATGAGTGGAGGTTTCACCGTTGCCCTTGCTGCTCAGCGTACAGGAATTTTAAGTAGCTTGTAGGCCATTTAGAGAGAAGGGAAACTTCTGAGATAAGTTAAAAATCCTTCTAGTATTTCTGTCTTGCTTCCTGCCTGATATCTCCAAATTTGACATTTATATTCTGTTTAGAATTTAGCTCTTGAGATTTTGATCATCACAGAGCTCATCACGTTTGGTTCTTGCACGTATCCTTAACCTTATTTGATATTGTGGGTGAATTAAAAAAACGTATCTTTCCTCAGTTCCACAAAGAATACCCAAGAGCTTTTTAGAAATATTTTGTGTGTGTTGTAATATATCTATAAATCTTTTAAAAATTATTGCTGAATAATGACATCACTTGGCTGGTGAATTCAAACTGCAGACCTTTTGGTTAGCAGCCTGAGCACTTAACTGCTGCGCCACCAGGACTCCAGTGATACCACTTGACTTTGTGAGTTCGAATTATAAATATATATTAATATTTTGGGATTTTTTTTAAACCAATACTGTGCTTAATGGTATTTCTCATATTCTTCAGCCCACAACAGCCTGAGTTTAGCCTCTTCTGTTCCTCTGAAAACCACTCCCTCCTGAATTCTCTTTCCTTAACACTGTTCTTTCCTGGTTCCTTCTTCTGGGCTCTTTTATGTGCTGCATCTGTTTCTCTGATCATCCTTTGGAGTGTTATGCCTAACCCTCTTTATCTCATGCTACCCATAAGCTTTCAAACTGGTAGACTGAATGGGGCTCAGAGATGTATTTTGTTTGGCCTGTGTAGTGATTTAAAAAAAGTGAATTAGTTGGTAGCATTTAAAAACCAAAAAAATCACTTAAAATCCATATTTTCAGCTCCTCAAAAAATTAACTAGAGGAGGTGGCTACACTGAGACAGCATTTCCTCAGGGCAGTGGTCCGTGGAAGCTGAGTAGTGGCTGTCAGCTTTTGACAGGGCATTTATTATTTCAGTTTGCCCATCACCGTCCCTGCCTGGTCTGCCAACTTATAGTTCTTGTTTCAAGCAAGAATACCAGTTCCCAGTTGGCATAACATAGTTCCTAAAGAAAATATTCTACACCCTACTTTGGTGAGTAGCGTCTGGGGTCTTAAAAGCTTGCAAGAGGCCACCTAAGTTATGGAGCCCTGGTGGCACAGTGGTTAAGAGCTCAGCTGCTAACCGAAAGGTTGGCAGTTTGAATCTGCCGGCTGCTCCTTGGAAACCCTATGGGACAGTTCTACTCTGTCCTGTAGGGTTACTATGAGTCACAATCAACTCGAAGGCAACAGGTAGGTATGTGTATGTATCTAAGATATATCTATTGGTCCCAACCTGTCTGGAACAAAGGAGAATGAAGAAGAACCAAAGATACAAGGAAAATATATTAGTCGAAAAGACTAATGGACCACATGACCAGAGCCTCCACCAGCCTGAGCCCAGAACTAGATGGTGCCTAGCTACCACCACCAACTGCTCTGACAGGGATTGCAACAGAAGGTCCTGGACAGAGCGGGAGAAAAATATAGGACAAAATTCAAATTCACAAAAGACCAGACTTACTGGTCTGACAGAGACTGGAAGAACCCCCAAGACTATGGCCCACGCACACCCTGCTAACTCAGAACTGAAGCCACTCCTGAAGCCCACTTTTCAGCCAAAGATTAGATGGGCCTATAAAACAAACAATAACACACGTGAGAAATGTGCTTCTTAGTTCAATCAAGTATATGAGACCAAATGGGTAGCATCTGCCCAAAAGCAAAGACGAGAGGGCAGGAAGGGACAGGAAATCTGGATGAATGGACAGGGGGAACCTGGGGTAGAAAAGTGGAGACTGCTGATACATTGCAGAGATTGCAGCCAATGTCACAAAACAACTTGTGTATAAATTTTTGAATGAGAAAGTAATTTGCTCTATAAACTTTCACCTAAAACACAATAAAATTAAAAAAGAATGCCCAGTTCCCAAGCCAAAAGTCTGAGCATTAAAACATTCCCTTTTATGTTTCCCTTTTTGGTTCTTTTATTCCCTCCTTGGTTAGATTTGTAGGTGTTTAGATATTTTATTGGGTTTGGTTTTATTTCAGTGTTCTCTTTTCGAATCTGCTTTTTATTTTGATTGGTTACTTTATTCTGTTTTTGCATGTTTAATTTTTCATAGAGGGTTCTGTGTGTGTGTTTAGTAGAATCCAACTTAGTGGTAATTCAATGTTGGCATGTAAGCTGATGCCATTAGCAAAATAAAATTTAGTATAAGAGATTGAGTTTTTCATAAAACAAATTTATTCAATTTAAGGAAATTTATAGATTCTTTTAGAAGAGGGGTTCCTGTCCCTTCCTGCCCTCTTGTCCTTGCTTTTGGGCTGATGTTGCCAATTTGATCACGTATACTTGACTGAACAAAGAAGCACATTCCTTATGTGTATTATTGTTTGTTTTATAGGCCTATCTAATCTTTGGCTGAAAGGTGGGCTTCAGGACTGGCTTCAGTTTTGAGTTAGGGTGTTCGGGGGCCATAGCCTTGGGGGTTCTTCTAGTCTCTATCAGACCAGTAATTCTGGTCTTTTTTTGTGAATTTGAATTTTGTTCTACATTTTTCTCCTGCTCTGTCTGGGACCTTCTATTGCAATCTCTGTCAGAGTGGTCAGTTGTGGTAGCAAAGCACCATCTAGTTCTGGGCCCAGGCTGGTGAAGGCTTTGGCTCATGTGATCCTTTAGTCCTTTGCACCAATACTTTCCTTGTATCTTTGGTTTCCTCCATTCTCCCTTGCTCCAGATGAGTTGGGATTGATAGATGAATCTTAGATGTCCACTTGCAAGCTTTTAAGACCCCAGATGCTACTACCAAAGTAGAATGTAGGACATTTTTTTTATGAAATATGTTATGCGTTTGACCTAGATGTCCTCTAAGACTATGGTCCCTAGCCCTCAGCCCCAGTAAGTCCCTTAAAGTGTCTGGATGTGCCCAGAAGCTTCCATGACTTTGCCTTGGTCAAGTTGTGCTGAGTTCCCCAATATTGTATATTGTTTTTTCCTTCACCAGAGTTAACATTTGTCTACTATCTAGTTAGTGATTTCCCCTCCTTTGTAACCATCAAAGATTTTTTTTTCTGTATATAAACTTTTTCTAGAGTTTTCTTAATAGTGACCTCATACAATATTTGTCATTTTGTGATTGACTTATTTCACTCAACATAATGCCCTCCAGATTCATCCATGTGAGGTGTTTTGCAAATTCATTATTGATCTTTATTATGAGAATGAATTTTTTAAAAAGTGACCTTACTTGGCATATTAAGAGTTGATAACTCTATATTACTCATAACTCATTTCCTCTTTTAAAGTCCGTGAATCACTAATGCATTCCCAGCCTCATAACCAATGTGAGAGTTATTTGCACAGCCTCTCTGACAGAACCTCACCTTGTCCCTTATTTGAACCCTTCTAATGAGAGCATGCTCAGATATGTAAGTGAGAAGTTGAAGTAGTGATGGGTAAAGAAGAAGGTACTAGAGCACAGGTGGCAGCAGGGAGACAGGTCCTTGGTACAATAGGCATATGTCAGCACCTCATATCAGTTCTGAGAGTGGTGGTTTGCACATTTGAGATTTGTTAACTAAAAGATGGAGAACTTGATTTGAATGTGCAAGCTGTGAGGTTGTACAAAACAAAACATAGCTATCTTTTTTTGAGTACTTACTATGTGCCAATCAGTGTATAAATATATACGTGAGCTTATTTAATTCTCACAGGAAGACGGGTTGGTTTTTTGTTCCTATTTTTTAGATAATGGAAATAAGACTTGAAGAGTTGGACAATGAATAACTTGCTTAAGCCACACAGCTAGTAAGTGGCAAGGCTGACCCTAGAAGGCAAGTCTTTGAGACTCCAAAGCCCTTTTAATCAAAACTTCCATTTCCATATTTAAAAAGAAAATGAAATCAAGAGAAACCCAATACCTTTTGTTATTACAGGAGAGCAGGAATTTCTGCAGCGGATCTAGAGTACATGAAGCATCTACTCATGTTAGAAAACTTTGCTCCTGAACATGTTTTGTTCACAAAATAAACTCGCCAAAACAAACCAAGTAAGGGCATGGGCTTCTGCCATAACCTGTGTTTAAAAACTCCTGCTTTTCATGAATTTTTCCAGCTTTCACAATTTTTGAAATTGTCATGGGGGCCCCTGTCATAGTAGGAATTAGGTATGTTCATTTGTGTTATGGAGTGTTAAAAAATGCAACAAACTCTGTGTCATAAAATTAATGATTGTTTTTACTTTAAGGTCCTTGGAAGGATCTTGAAGAGGCTATTAGCAGAAGCCTGATATCCCCCCAAGAGGCTGTTGATGAAGGTTTAAACGAAGGTGAGAAAAGTATTATTTGAAGCTGGAAGAGAGGTGGCTTCTGTTACACAGTGGCAAAAAGTTTAGCAACACTACCAGCAGCATTAAAGAGGAAAATAAAAATATCTTGTAAATGAATGCTCTAATTAAGGAAATTTCTAGTCAGCCTGTTGAAGGTGCTGTCTGGATTCTTCTAGCTGCCTGTAGTAAAATCCAAGAGGAGAAAGACAAGCAAAAAGAAGAACTGTTCGATATAAAGGAGCCAGGACTTTCCGGGTTTGAAAAATAAAACCATTTCTCATTCTTCACCTCTCCAGATAAGAAATGATGCTTAATTAATGGGCTTCCAACACAGAGCAAATCCAGGGAACTGTCAAGAAAATGTGGTCTAAAGATGAAGCCAAGAGCACGGCTATAAAGCCCTTTCCAAAACTTGAGGAGAGTTTAACATATTGTCACACAGATCCTTTCAATAGATGTTATGGCTTCTAAAAATATTAAGGTTATTGTCCACAGCAGTTTCACGTGGCAACCCAAGTTAGAGAAGGGCTATCTCAGAGACTTGTGGGTGTGGCCTTTGTCCGATAAAGTGAATTATAAACTGATTCAAAAGAAACCCACAAGATTTTTAAAGGGATTATATTAGCTTGGACTGAAAGGAACTAAAAAAAAATGAAAAGATGAACCCCCATACACTGTTCTTAGGAATGTAAAATGGAATGTGAAAAACAAAAGGTTACACAGAGAGTTACCAAATGACCCAGCAATTTGACTCTTAGCTGTATGCCCAAAAGAAATAAAAACATATGTTCACACAAAAATTGTAACAGCATTACAATAGCCAAAATGTAAAAATAAACTAAATGTCCTTCAACTGATGAATGGATAAATAAAATGTGATATAGCCATATGATGGATTTTTTTTTTTTTTTACAGTAAAAAAGAATGAAGTACTGGTACATAGTACAACACGGATGGACTGTAAAAACATTATACTAAGTGGAAGAAGCCAGTCACATAAAACCAAATACTATATGATTCCATCTGTATAAAATGTCTGAAATAGGCAAATCTATAGACATGGAAATGGGTTATGTGCTGCCTATGGCTGGGGTGGAGGATAGGTAACTGCTAAAAGGTATGAGGTTTCTTTTGAGGGTAATAAAAGTGTTCTAAAATTTATTGTGATGATTGCATAAGTCTGTAAAAAAATGAGGATACTAAAAACAATGAAGTAGTTTAAATGGGTTTGTGAATTATATAGAAAAACTGTGGGGTATGAGTATTATAACTCAACTGTTACCAAAAAAAAAAAAAAAATGGTGGGTGTGTGGGGGGCTTTTGGGCCATTTGACTTCTATGGATAGGACGCAGGCTAAGAAAAGCACTCAGCTGTCATAGGCTGTATTTTATAGAAAGGAAAGATAATTTAGACCGAGGAGCCAAGGACCTGTCCCACGAGGTTGAACTGAACCCTATCAAGCAACTGGTGGCATGTGCTTAGCTGGATTTTGAAATTGCTATGAACCAGTGACTACTTTGTGTCTCTCATTTTCCCCTTTTTTGAATTGGAAAATCTATTGTATTGGGTCCCATCATCATATTTTGGGTAATTGGGGACAGGAAATTTGTGTCTTTAGTTCATAGGTCTTCAGATCGATATGAGCTGTACTTGATCTGGACTCAAGGAACTAACTGCCACTGAGGAGCTACATCTACCCTTGGACCTAATCTAGATGGCAAGAATCTTGTATCTCAAGCCTGAGCCTGGTGCTGTAAATAGGTGATGAGACTTTTGGGAAATGAAGGGTTTTGGGAGAGGTTCTGTGTTCTGTGTGGGAAGAATATAAATAACTCATGGCTAGAAGGCAGACTGTGGTGAGTTTTGAAATATCCACAGTTTAAATTTTTTTTTTTTAATTTTGTCACCATTAAGAGGCAAAGCCTAATTCCTCTACTTTTGATCATGGGCTGGCCCCAGTGACTTGTGTTTCTAATGACTAGAATGTGGCAGAAGTGAAGCTGCATGAATTCTGAAGCTAAGTCATAAAAGACAACATGGTTTCCACTCTGCTTTCTGTCTTAGAACACTCACCCTTAGAACCACACCACCATGCTCAGAGGAAGCTCAAGCCACACTGAGAGGCTACATGTAGATGTTATGACTGACTTCCCCAACTAAGGTCCCAGCCGACAACCATTATTTACCAGCCAACATGGAAGAGTGAGCCTTTCCATGATTTTTGCCCCCATCACCACACGTGATGACGAGAGGAATGTAGACAAACTGTCCCCACTGAGCCCTGCTTAAATTGTAGACTTATTAACAACCTGGAATATGCAGATGACACAACCTTGCTTGCTGCAAATGAAGAGGACTTGAAGCACTTACTGATGAAAATCAAAGACTACAGCCTTCACTGTAGATTACATTTTCAACATAAAGAAAACAGAGATCCTCACAAGTGGACCAATAAGCAACATTATAATAAATGGAGAAAATATTGAAGTTGTAAAGGATCTCATTTTAATTGGATCCATAATCAACGCCCATAGAAGCAGCAGTCAAGAAATCAAGTGATGCATTGCATTGGGCAAATCTGCTGTGAAAGATCTCTTTAAAGTCTTAAAAAGCAAAGATGTCACTTTAAAGACTAAGGTGTGCCTGACCAAAGCCATAGTGTTTTCAATCACCTCACATGCATGTGAAAGCTGGGCAATGAATAAGGAAGACTGAAGAATTGATGCCTTTGGATTATGGTGCTGGTGAAGAATATGGAATATACCACAAGCTGCCAGAAGAATGAATATGTCTTCTAAGAAGTACAGCCCAAATGCTTCTTAGAAGCAATGTTGGTGAGACTTCATCTCACATACTTTGTACATGTTATTAGGAGGAACCAGTCCCTGAAAAGGACATCATACTTCGTAAAGTAGAGGATTAGTGAAAAAGAGGAAGACCCTCAACGAGATGGATTGACACAGTGGCTGGAACAATGTGCTTAAGCATAACAATGATTGCGAGGATGGTGCAGGACCAGGCAGTGTTTTGTACTTTGTACACAGGGTCGGGATGAGTCGGAACTGACTTGATGGCACCTAACAATAACAACATATAGTAGAGTACACAGGAGGGACAGTTATGAAAACTTCCTAGCCATAACCAAATACCTCAAGGGACAGAGTCACTGGGCTTGAGGGCTTAGGACCATAGTCTCAGGGGACATCTACGTCAATTGGTGTAACGTAGTCCAGAAAGGCAATGTTCTACATCCTACTTTGGTGAGTAGTGACTGGGGTCTTAAAAGCTTGCATGCAACCACCTAATATACAACTATTGGTCTCTTTTCATCTAGAACAAAGAAGAGCGAAGGAATTCACAGTCTGAAAGAGACAATCCAAAGGAGTAATGAACCACAGGAACATTATACTCCAGTAGCTTGAGATCAGAAGAACTAAACGGTACCCAGCTACCAATACTGACTGCCCTGATCAGGATCACAGTAGAAGGTCCTGAACAGAGGGGGAGAAAAATGTAGAACAAAATTCCAAATTATAAAAAAGACCAGACTTACTGGTCTGATAGAGAATGGTGGAGCCCCTGAGACTATGGCCTTTAAGACACCCTTCAAACCTGGAACTGAACCTATTCCCGGAGAACAATAACACCTGTGAGGAAAGCGCTCCTTAGAACAACCAACTGTACCAGACCAAAAGGCAGCATTGCTCAAAAACTAAGTTCAGAAGGCAGGAAGGAGCAGGAAAGATGGGCAAACGTAGAGAACTCAGGGAGTGGGTAGAGTCCTGTCACATTGAGAGGATTACAGTTGATGTCACAAAACAAAATGTATGTAAATTGTGGAATGGGAAACTAATTTGCTCTGTAAACTTTCACACAAACCGCAATAAAAAATTAAAAAAAAAAACAAACACAGAAAAACCCCACTGCCACTGTGCTCTTATCACACATAACAGAATTATCAATAATTCCTAACTAATATCTATTCCGTGAGCACATTTCCAGTTACCTCCAAGACATTTTTATTCAAATCAGAATCCAAGCAAGGTCTACCCATTGTGTTTGGTTATTTGGTTGTTTCATTTATTCCATAACAGTCTTTTTTTAATCTCTCTCTCCTCCATTGATTTGTTGGTGAAACTTTGTGTCATGTGCTCTGTAAAATGCCCACATTCTAGATTTGGTTGACTTCTTCCCAGAGATTAATTTAACTTGCTCTCTATTCCTGATATTTTCTGTAAACTGTACTTAGATCTACAAACATGATTAGATTGATTCCATTTTTAGGCAAGAATATTTCATAGGTGGTGCTATGCACTTTTTATTGCATTACATCTTGAGGTTTATAGCATGTGATTGTCTCATTTTTTTAAAAATTTTTATTGTGCTTTAAGTGAAAGTTTACAAATCAAGTTAGTCTCTCACACAAAAATTTATATACACATTGCTACATACTCCCAATTGCTCTCCCCCTAATGAGACAGCCTGCTTCCTCCATCCACTCTCTCTTTTCATGTCCATTCTGCCAGCTTCTAACTCCCTCTACCCTATCATCTCCCCTCCAGGCAGGAGATGCCAGCATAGTCTAAAGTGTCCACCTGATCCAAGAAGCTCACTCCTCACCAGCATCCCTCTCCATCCCATTGTCCAGTCCAATCCCTGTCTGAAGAATTGGCTTTAGAAATGGTTCCAGCCTTGGGCCAACAGAAGGCCTGGAGGCCATGATCACCGGGGTCCTTCTAGTCTCAGTCAGACCATTAAGTCTGGTCTTTTTATGAGAATTTAGAGTCTGCATCCCACTGCTCTCCTGCTCCCTCAGGGGTTCTCTGTTGTGTTACCTGTCAGGGCAGTCATCAGTTGTAGCTGGGTACCATCTAGTTCTGGTCTCAGGCTGTTGTAGTCTCTGCTTTATGTGGCCCTTTCTGTCTCTTGGGCTCGTAATTACCTTGTGTCCTTCATTTTCCTTTGGTCCAGGTGGGTTGAGACCAGTTGATGCATCTTGGATGGCCACTTGCTAGCGTTTAAGACCCCAGGATTGTCTCAATTTTAATGATACTAAAATTGATTAGCAGGTTATTAGCCTGATCCTTTACTGATAGTTTCTCATCAGCCTTTCACCTCATGGTTTTGCCAATCCAATTATGCTCTTTGTGAAGATCTATTATTTTATTAAAAAAAAAAAAAAAAAACCCACTGTCATCACATTGATTCTGACTGATAGTGACCCTGTAGGACAAAGTAAAACTGCCCCATACGGTTTCCAAGGCTGGAATTTTTGTGGAAACAGACTGCCACATCTTTCTCCCTGGTGGATTTGAACCACTGACCTTTCAGTTAGCAGCTGAGTGCTTAACCATTGTGCCATCAGGGCTCCTATTTGCATTAGAATTTGCAAAAATCGTGATTTTTCTAAATCTATTTCTCCTTCCTCATTTATCAGTTTCACTTCTGTAAGAACTTCATTGACTATGTGATTTCTCTGAGTTGTAGAACTGAACTCGTTGCTGTTGAGTAAATTCCAACTCATAGCGACCCTATAGGAGAGAGCAGAACTGCCCCCTAGGGTTTCCAAGGGTGTAAATCTTTTTGGAAACTGACTGCCACATCTTTCTCCCACAGAGTGGCTGGGAGGTTCAAACAGCCAACCTTTTGGTTAGCAACTGAGTGCTTAACCATTGTGCTACCAGGGCCCCTTTTAACACTGAATTGTAGTTTGTACTGGAAAGGCAGAACAAACGCTTGGTTTTTTCCCTTTATCGATTTTCAGATTAATGAACTGGTGCCTTAGCAACCTCCAATGTGATCAAATTGGTTTATTTCTGTAAGAAAATGCTATTAAGAACTTTTAGATTTTACTATCTTTTGATATGTTTCAGTGCATTATAAGTAAGTTTTTTTTTTTTTTTTTCTAATCCTCAAAATTTCCCATCCTAGACCAGTGGGAGCCCCTAGAGGTTGGCTTCTGTATCCTTTTGATGCGACCTCATTAGCCTTTGATATTTTTCATGCCTCTGGAACAAGATATCCTAGGCTCATCTTGTACATTTCCTGCCCCAAACCTGGAATCACCTACCTTCTTACACCAAAAGCCATCTCATGCTGCCTACCTTCAACATCATAGATCTCAGAATGTTTTTGCTTCCATGACACACCAGTTCTAAGAACTCTAATCCCTAATGGTTACCCTCTCTATTATCTACTTTCTTTGAAGCCCATGGCTGAGAGATTATTAGTAGGAGCATTGAAGGGTGGTAAAAACACTAAAATTGTTACCCTGAATGGAAAGAAAATTACAAAGATGCCCTCAGCATTAGAAAAACTGTCTGGCCTTAAAATTCTAGCCTTGCAAAATAACCTAATCCCCAAAGTGTGCCCAGAGATAAGCGCCTTGACCCAGGTGAGAAACAGCGTATGTTTATGAATTGAGGATGGAGAATAGGAAAAGAGGAGGTAAGAGACCGAACAAGTAATACATAGGTGCTTAGCTCTATGGAGACTTAATGTCAAGTGCAGTGGGAGAGGTATCAGAAGGCTTTCTCCCCTAGGGAATTACATCTGGTAGAAGGAGAAGATGTTTCAACTTATTCCTGTGCCCTTTGGCCCCTGTCTGGAGTCAGAGGATTAGGTCTCTGCCACACTCATCTTTCTGGAGGCTATCATCTGGAAAAGGATCAGATGTCTGGACCTTCTTGTCTACCTTGGAGGCTTACATCTGGAAGTGGGTTTGAGGATCCCGGATATGCCTGTCACTCTGGGGACTGTCCTGAAGCTTTTTCATATGAAATGCAGAGAAGTTTCTGGTGTAGGGAGGAGATTCTTTTTCAATTTCCTAGAACAGGCTGAACTTTGAAATAGAGTATTGGCAGGGAATGGGAAGGAGGGAACATTCATTTCTTCTGAAGTAGGCTTTAAATGAAGGTTAATATTTTAAATAAAGAATATCCTTCTTAAAGAGCAACAGTTGACATGAATGAATCCCAGATGCTTGTGTTAAACATTTCTGCCTAACAATATGAAACTCCAGCTGCTAAAAATCTTGAGGTTGAGAGAAGGCAAGGGATATTAATTTAGTAATTTTCTCTTTTGTTCACTTCTAAACTGTCATTAGCATGAAAAGAAACTAAGTGGCTCAGTCATTGTAGCTCACTAGTTTTTAGTTGAGTTATAAAAAAAATAAAGTCTCTATTTTCTTATCCTGACCTACCTTTTTTCCTTTCAGGGTTAAGAAATTATTTGAGCTTGCAATCTGTATCCCCGTCTTTGCAAGAAATAGGATAATACTCTCAAATTCCTCCCTTTAACAAAACCTACTGTCATCAAACCGATTCTGACTCACAGCGACCCCATAGGGTTTCCGAGGCTATAAATCTCTGTGGAAGCAGACTGTCACATCTTTCTCCCACAGAGCTGCTGGTGGTTTTGAACCGCCAACCTTTCGATTAGCAGCTATGTGCTTAACCATTTGTACTGCTAGGGCTCTTTATATCAAACATAAATATCCAAATCCTTGCCTGCTTCTGTAAAGATTACTGCTAAGAAAATCCTGAGCTAGTTCTACTCTGTCACACAGCGTCACCATGAGTTGGAGTTGACTCGATGGAACCTAACAAGGACAATTTGACATAGAAGATAATATGCCAAATAATTTAGGATTTGGCTGAGCCATGAGCCCATTCTCTCCCTCTATTTTTACAGTTTTTTTTTCCATCAAAGTATTAGAGCACATTGTTTTTTAGAAAATGAAGTTACAAGATCCTTATGATAAAAAGTAATTATCTCCTGCCACACTTGCTGTCACCCCCAATGCTGATCTCCATGTATAACCACTTCTAAGTCTTGTTTCCTTGATTTGTTCATTTTAGACGCGACTCCCGTTCATTCTCCCGATAATTACATCACTATGTTTAGCTTCTCTATCTTTTAAACTTAACAATATCACACTTTTTTTTCTTCTTTATCAACTACAGACTGTTTTTACCCACCACTTTGTAAAATGACAATATTAGCATCTGTAGTCCACTTTCAACTCTCTTCTCCTATTCCATCTCACAGATGCCAAACTGCTTACTTTTACAAGATTTTTAACATTTACATTCTGGTCATTTATAACCATGATTAAGCCTTATTTGCTTTGCCTGTTGGAAAATTCTAACATTGATATAGTTAATAAATAAATATATTCACACAGTGTCAATTAATGTACTGTAATTATATTTTCTTCTTTATGTAGCTTTTTTGTCCCCTTTGAGTTTCATATTGCCCTTCTTTATGTAGCTTTTTTGTCCCCTTTGAGTTTCATATTGCTTTTTGCTTTTATTACAGCCTAATTTTCTTTCAAATTCAACCTTATTCTGTCAAATGTGTGTCTTTTGTTTTTTTCTTGAGAGACTTCCCTCCAGGGGACTCCCATCCTCTTGCCCAATCTAAGCTGATTGCTATCAAGGTTTCCTGGATACTGTCATCCTAGGACATCCTTTTGCAGCTCTCCTGAAATGGATTCACTATTTTTGGCATCTCATATTATCCCCCTTTTTAGTTTACTCCTTTATTTTGCGGGAGTATGTCTCCAGATATCAGCCTAGTCAGGGTATGTGGCAGAGAAGTTTTTTGAGCCCTTGCAGGTTTGAAAAATGTCTATATTCTTTCCTCAAAGATTATCAAGTGTATGTCCTGGGGGAGGGGAGTGTCTGAGACTCTATCACCCCTTTGTCTTCTTGTGGTATCTTCCCTTACTTTCCTCCTCACTCTACTTATTCAAGGGTGGTCCTAAATTTTGACTTCTGTTTGCTGTCTCTCAACATTCTTAATAGGGAGCTGGCTCAACTCAGCTCTTATTTCTAAAGAAGAAATCACACTACCAGGAATTCAACTGTTTGAAACTAGGTTTCTTGTGGTTTGTTGCTAAAGCACTTTATGAGTTGGATGCAGGCCACTGGCATGATGTTGTTTAGCTGTTCGTGAAGTAGCAATTTTTCTCTTATATAGTCTCCAAGGTTGTGGAATTAAAAAAAAAAAAAACAAAAACTATTTCTCCCATATAATAGTGAAAGTTCTAGAATCAGCTCCAATAAATGTACTCGAAACCTTCAAAGAATGGATTTAGTTTCCTCACACAGTTCAGAAATACTGCTCAGTCATTCTTATAGTTGCTAATAGAAAGATCTAACAAAGGTTTCAGAAAACAGAGAGAGCTGAAAAGAACCCTAGAAGACAATTTGGAGGTCCTGATGCCCTACATGGATCAGGCACTTGCCAGCTAAATGAAGTTTTAACCTCTCTAGGCCTCCATTTCTGCCTTCATTCATTCAATCCACAAATAAATATTGAGCACCATCTATGTTACTGATGGTTGGACGGTGAACAGGACAGGTGAAAATCCCTGTCTTCATGGAGTTTGCATTCTAGTCAGAAGAAATGTAAGAAACAAATTAACAAAATAAACAACATTAGGTGATGATTAGTGCAAAGATAAAAAATAAAGCAGAGAAAGGAGACAGGACATGTGGCATTCAGTTGAAATGTCGATGAAGGACTTATGCTATACAGTGCTTGTGGCCTTTATACTTTGGCACTGTGTATTTCATGGAGCCTGGTGGCACAGTAGTTAAGAGCTCGGCTGCTAACCCAAAAGTCTGCAGTTCGAATCCACCAGCTGCTCGTTGGAAACCATATGGGGCAGTTCCACTCTGTCCTATAGGGTTGCTATGAGTCAAAATTGACTCGACAGCAATGGGTCTTTCTTCTGAGTATATGTCATAGTTCAAAGATAATTCTTATTCTAACAGCTTTCTATAAAATTTCCAAATGTATTTCTCAAGAGTTAGCTTGAACTTTTTCTTATGTTGCTATACTTTATATCCTTTACTAATAATGAGGATACAGGTGTGAACAAAATGTGACCCTTGCCTTCGTATTTGGAGATTTAATTTAATATTTATATATATATAAAGTTTCAATCCTGGCACATAAAAATTTTTCAATAAATTGTATTTGCTATTATGGTTAGTATTACCATTATTGTGTAACTGGCAACAATGACAAAATAGGGGGAGGGAGATTTCTTCAGAGAATACAGATCTCTCTTCTCTCTCTCCTTGCTAATTTGACTACTGAAGCTCTGGAATATTTAATTTCTAATGACATGAAAAGAAATGGGTAAATGTCCTGTAATTTATGGTGACTGCATTTGGCCTGTGATTGATGACGTGCTGGCACGTCAACAATTTTCAAAGAAGCACTTTAAAACTCTTGAGGGCAGAGACCATATCTTGTCCCTAGGACCTGGTACCTAGTAAGCCATTTAATATAGGCTTTAGTGGAATGTGAAGGAAGCAGTTGTCAAAGCCCAGCTTAACCAAATACAATGCTGTGATTATGGAGTCATAGGTCCCTCATAGGTAGAGCAGCCACAGTTTTGGAATCCCAAAAGAAACAAAAATCCATCATCTCTAATTATGTGTGGCATTGTTGACATGCATCACAAGGTTCAATGACAGTGCGGCAATGCTCCTCTTAAGCTGCTCATGTGGGTGGTTGCCAAGACGAATATATGTTCTGACATAGTTTTTTTATTTGACCATAAACAATTGACAGTAAATAAGGCCCACTCTACGCAGAGTTTGTAAATCTGTTACTGTATCCCTAGTTTCTCCTTTTTATGCTTTTCCTGTCCTTGTTGATGACCCCTAACACAATCAACTCCCTTTATTGATTGATTGATTGATTCATTCATATATTCAGCAGGTAGTTAATATGTGCCTGAAATGGACTAGGCACTCCATCATTTGCTCATACAAAAAGGAACAAAAATAACCATGTGTCTCACTTCTCAGGTTTACTGGGTGATGTTAAACACGCAAATAGATGTAAAATTATAATTGTGAAAAGGTGCTACAAAGGAGAATTATATTGTGCTGAGTTGGAATTGACTTGATGGCAGTGGGTTTGGTTTTGGTATGTGAGCCTCTAGTCGGAGAAGTCAGAGAGAGCGTTCCTGAGGAAGTACAAGTGAGCCAAGATCTGAAGGATAAGAGTTACCTAGAGGCACACAAGAGGAACAAGCATGAGCTGAATCTACCCCAGTCTCCCTCCTTGTGCATTCTGGGTCTTACTCTCTACCTCTAGCAGCTCAGAAAGGATCTAATGTCATCTGTACTGGTCGTCAAGCCTTTCCTTTCTCCTGTCTCCACCTATTGGGAATCTGTTTTTCCTCTATCAAGTAGGAAATACCCCCTCTTTTGTAAGCCTGTGTTTTTTTTTTTTTTTCAATCAAAACAAAGATTCTTTATCCATTCTTATTTATCTCATGCTGTCTTGGCACAGGGACACCTAGCATGTTCCCTCTCTCCAAGCTCGCTTCACTTCTCTTTTGCCCCCCCGTCTTTTCCCAAGCCTGAATTAAGACTCCTGCACCTCCACTGGAACTTCAGCTTCCTCAGCAGTCTGGTCTAGAATATACCCAACCTTCCTCTTTCACTTGCCATCTGGATAATGTGAAATAACTTACATAATGGGCTCATCTGCAAAAAGGTCCTAATTGTTCTTAGCTCTTAAGGTTGCTGTCAGCATTAACTCATATAGAATGCCTTATCCATATTAGTTACTCAGAAAGTTTTAGCCCTTACCCTCATTCAAAAGGAGCCCCTGGAGTGCAATGGGTAAGCACTGGGTTGCTAACTGAAAGGATGGCTGTTCAAACCCACCCAGTGGCTCTGCAAGAGAAAGACCTGTTGATCTGCTCCTGTACAGATTACAGCCTAATCAATTAATTACAGCAGTTCTACTCTGTCACATGGGATCACTGAATTGAAACAGACTCGGCGGCACCTAACAACAATACTCACCCACACATGCAAATGCTTAGTTCTTCCAAACACGTAAGGTTTTGCAGTCTAGCTGAATGTCAATTTTGTGTTGTAATTCCCCTTTTCTGGCAGTTTTGAACTCTTGTCCTTGCTTCTTGTTTATTCTTTATTTATGAAGCTTCTGACAGGAAGATAAAAGGAAATGCATTGTTATTGACTTAGCCTGTGCGTGGCCAAGATACGTGTGAGAGGTCAGCATTATGGCTTTTGGAGGTCACAATTAATGCTTTTACTATGAATGCCAATCACAGATTCCCTGTTAGATTGAATGAGCAGGATGTGCCAATTCCACGACACCGAGTTTAACTTTGGACTCTACGTGGCCAGAGTTTAGAGGTTGTATGGGTTTCAGTAAAATGCCTAGTGATTAGACGCCATGCTGGGCCTTGGCAATGTCCCCTCAAATTCCAGTGAAGTTGTAATTGTTTCGAGGGTGAGAAATTTGACACTATTTGTTAGGAAGTGACTGAAAAATTAAATGATAATTTTAAAATTGGCCTAAGTTGTTCAAATAAACAAATTCCTTCTGGGACAGTGGGACTCAGAAGCAACATTTGGAATATGTATTGAACTGTGGTATTAAATATGCCACAGACTCCTAACAAACACCATTTGTAAGAACTAGCAGAGTGAGCCATAATGCTGAGCTCCCATATACACCTTGCCATAGAATTGCTAATCCAGAAATGTAAACACTATGTTATTCTTCTCTCATTAATTTAATTCAATTATTTTTATTAAATAGTTTATAGAACCTGACACTATATTCTGTACTATTTGGGTATAAACAACAACAACAAAACACTTTGGTGACTCATAAGGAATGGGAATATTCACTATCTTTAAGAAATTTAAAGATTAATACTTCAAATACTAGCTCAAGCACATTTATACATATTATAAGCAAATGATCTAGTAGTTTGCTTCAAAACCATATCGCCAGGCCGTGATTTAAATCCAGACAGAAAAATGTGAACATTTGGGCAGTTTTCTCTCTTCACACTTAAAAAAAAAAAAAAAGTCCACAAAAGTCAGGGTATAGTTTAAAAAAAAAAAAAAATTAATTGGAAGCCTTATAGTAAATAGAATGGAGTTTTTGGGTAGTAATTAACAGTAGCACAGCAAATTTAAATGTTAGGAGAGGTGTCTGGTTCAAGTTCTAGGTTTTCATATGATAGGTACTATCACTGAATAGAATGCAGGGGTTAGTGAGGATGAGCAGAAGACTAAAATAAAGAGAACAGAATAGAAGGATCTGGATCAAGCTGCACAGTTTGAAACAGACTGAGGTCAATAAATACTTGATTTTGAAATAATTGCTGTGGAGCCATAATGAGTATTTCACAATTTTTTTTTTTTTTTAAAGAAGGTAGCATTCAACAAACATTTATTGAGCATCTATTATATTCCAGACACTGTTCTTTGAATGCAAGATTAACCACATAGAGACCCTATCACTGCAAAATTTCCAACATAATAGTGTAGATAGAATATGTACATGAATCTTTGTAATACAAAGAAGGTAATAATTGGTCATAGGAAGTACATGAGTATGCAAATACAAAAGGAGGATATAAAGCAAGGGAGAGCATTAAACGTGGAAATCCTTTATCATAATTGGAGAACCAAGGCATAATGATTTTTTAATGGAAATGGAATCCCAAAACACATTATCATTGTGGAAACAATAATTTTTTCCCCAGAAAAATTAATAAATTAACAGAAAGTGGCTAACTATTTTTTTTTATGGCTAACATTTTCATTTTTCCTGAAAATATTATTCAAATGTGGCTGTAAATTTAGAAATCACTGAAAAAATGATTTAGAAATCATTAAGAAAACAAGCAGATTTCAAATCTGAAAACCAACGAGTGTGGGGAGCTAGGGAGAGGGGTATTCACTAATTAGATAGTAGACAAGAACTATTTTAGGTGAAGGAAAAGACAACACACAATACAGGAGAGGTCAGCACAACTGGACTAAACCAAAGAGCAAAGAAGCTTCCTAAATACAACCGAACACTTTGAAGGCTAGAGTAGCAGAGGTAGACGTCTGGGGATCATGATTTCAGGGGACATCTAGGTAAATTGGCATAACAAAATGTGTTAAGAAAATGTTCTGCATCCCACTTTGGTGAGTGGCATCTGGGGTCTTAAACACTAGCAAATGGCCATCTAAGATGCATCAATTGATCTCAAACCACCTGGATCAAAGGAGAATGAAGAACACCAAAGACAGAAGTTAAATATGAGCCCAAGAGACAGAAAGGGCCATATAACCAGAGACTACCTCAGCCTGAGACAAGAAGAACTAGATGGTGCCCGTCTACAACCAATGACTGCCCTGACAGGGAACACAACAGAGAATCCCTGATGGAGCCGGAGAACAGTGAGATGCAGACCTCAAATTCTCATAAAAAGACCAGACTTAATGGTCTGACTGAGACTAGAGGGACCTCGGAGGTCATGGTCCCTGGACCTTCAGTTAGCCCAAGACTGGAACCATTCCCAAAGCCAACTCTTCAGACAGGGATAGAAAATGATATTGGTGAGGAGTGAGCTTTTTGGCTCAAGTAGACGCATGAGACTATGTGGGCAGCTCCTGTCTGGAGGGGAGACGAGAAGGCAGAGGGGGACAGGAGCTGGCAGAGGGGAATACAGGGTGGCGAGGAAGAGTGTGCTGTCTCATTAGAGGGAGAGCAGCCAGGAGTACATAGCAAGGTATATATAAATTTTTATATGAGAGACTGACTTGATATGTAAACTTTCACTTAAAGCACAATTAAAAAAAAAAAAATCTGAAAGCCAGGCAGAATTGTCAACATATATATATAAAGCACCTACTGTATCTCTAGCACTTTGTAAGTCTAACATTTTATCCCATGAACTTCTCCTGGGCCCAAATTACAGTTACCATTACATAACAGCTGCTGTTTGCCAGGTACTTTATTGTATTGTCTCTGATTCTTCAGATAGCCCTGAGAAGTCAATGCTAGTATCCTCATTTTAAGAAAGGAAACAGACTCTTAGGAATTTAAGTGACTTGTCTGAGATCACATAGCTAGTAAATTACATAACAGATGGACTAAAAAGTCTGTGCACAATACTGACTAAAGTGTGCACAACAACAGAACAAGGATAGTTAACATGGATTCTATGTCTTACATGCAAGACAATTCTGCATATATATAATGTACATATATATGGTAATTCTTGTTGTTGTTGTTAGGTGCTTTCAAGTTGGTTCCAACACACAGTGACCTCATGTATAACAGAAAAAAATGTCCCCTGGTTCGCACTGTACTTAAAATCGTTGCTATGTTTGAGCCTATGTTGCAGCCACTGTATCAATCCATCTCCTTGAGGGTCTTCATCCCTTCTGTTCACCCTCTACTTTACAAAGCATGATGTCCTTCTCCAGGGACTGGTCTCCCCTGATAACATGTCTAAAGTAAGTCTTGCCATCCTTGCTTTAAGGAGCATTCCAGCTGCTTCTTCCAAGACAGATTTCTTCGTTCTTCTGGCAGTCCATGGTATGGACTTCATGAACACTATAATTCAAATGTAATTCTTCTTTGATCTTCTTTTTTATTGTCCAGCTTTCCTGTGCATATGAGGCGATTGAAAATACCATGGCTTGGGTCAGGCAAACCTTAGTCCTCAAAGTGATGTCTTTGCTTTTTAACATTCTAAAGAGGTCTTTTGCAGCAGATTTGTCCAATACAATATGTTGTTTGAGTTCTTGATTGCGGCTTCTGTGGGTGCTGATTATTGATCCAAGATGAATGAAATCTTTGACAACTTCAATTTCTTTGCCATTTATCATGTTCTAAGATTTTCTTTTTCTTTATGTTGAGGTGTAAACCCATACTGAAGTCTTTTACCTTCATCAGTAAGTGCTTCAAGTTGTCTTCACTTTCAGCAAACAAGCTAGTGTCAACTGCATATCGCAGGTTGTTAATGAAACTTCCTCCAGTCCTGATGCCTTGTTCTTCATATAGTCCAGGTTCTCAGATTATTTGTTCAGCATATAGATTGAATAAGTAAAAGAATGCAACCCTGAACACACCTTTTCCAATTTTGAACCATGCAGTATCTCCTTGTTAGCCATAGTCAATTTAAAAAAGAAGTAGGTAACATATTATGTAGACAGTGTAGTGCAAAGTTAGGAGTATAGGCCATAGAGTTTCATTATAAATCATAGCCTGGATCACAGAACCTTTTCTGTAAAATTGGGTTTATTGTGAGGTCTATGTGAGGCAATGTACAAGATGGTTTAGTATAGTGTTTGGCACATATTAAATTCTATTTAAATGGCAGCCACTTATATTGTCATTAATACATTAATCATTATATTCTCTACTCAAGTTCCTTATTCACTTCTCTCCTACATAGGCAAAGACTGCCTATATATAATCCAAAGTCATCAATGGACATTGAGATGCTTATCTCATATCCAAGATATAAGAGGAAACACAAACATCTATTTCAAGACAGGCCACAGATAAGTTATCACTGAGAAGTGCGAGTGGGCCAATGTGATCAAATAAATCAAATCAAATTTAGAAAGAATTGAGTTAGACAAATGTTTGGGGTGCGTGTACAAAGATATAGGAAAAATGATAGGAAGTTTGCAAACATTTAGGACTTATTGGGTAGGAAATTCCTCAAGGATTGATTATTTGGGCAATGAGTTTAGATGTAATCTAGTAGGATTGGATGAAAAAAACTTAGGCAGTAACGCATCCCATTTTTACATCCTTTTACTAATTAACGATATGTTGTTGTTAGTTGCCATCAAGTCAGCTTGGGTTCATGGCAACCTAATGTATAACTGAACAAAACTTTGCCCAGTCTTGTGCCATCTTCATGATCATTGATACGTTTGAGTTCATTTTTGTGGCTATTGTGTCATTCCGTCTCATTGAGGGTTTCCCTCTTTTACCAAATATAATGGCCTTTTCTAGCAGTTGGTCTTTCCTGATCACATGTTCAAGAAAGAGAGCTGAAGTCTTGCCATCATCATTTTAAGGAGCATTCTGGTTGTATTCTAAGACTGATTTGTTCATTCTTTTGGGAGTCCATGGTAATGATATAGGCAGGCGGTAATGAAGACTAGTACTAGGGTGATTGCAATTGGAATAGAGGTTAAAAAAAAAAAAAAGATACATCTGAAAGGAATTTTGAGAATATGACTTAGCAATATTGAATTTAGGTGGTGGGTGAGAAAGAAGTTCTAGGTGACTTCAAAATTTGGCCACCCTATGATTTTATGATTATGAGAATGAAGAGTACATTACCAAAATGGGCAAGGTGAAAAAATAAACCTGGTTTTTTTCAGTGACATCGTTCAGTTTTACACTTAGAATTTAGAGGAGCAACATCACATCCACTGGAGATGTCTGAGCCAAGACCAACAAGATGCAATTTTTACAGGGATAAATGTAAATTCCTACATTTAGGTTAAGAAAAGAATTCAGTTGCACAAGCCCAGGATGTGGGTTATCTGCTTGTCAGTTAACTTAGGAGTTTTCTTTGGCCACAAACAAAATTAATTATGCACCAAAAATGTGCCCTGCTGCGGAAAGAGTGAATGCTATGTTAGGCTGCATTAGTAGAAGTGTAGTGATCTGCCCAAGGGAGATCCAGTGGTCCCACCAGCATATCTGCTAGTCAGCTCACATTTCTTGTCTCACCCTAGGCACCGTGGTTTTAGAGAGGTACTCACAAAAATTAGAGAGTGACCAGGAGAGCTGAGGGCTCTGGAAATTATATCCTAAGGGAAGTGGGTAAGGAAAAAAATGGAGTAAATTCAAGGGGAATATGATAGCAGCCTTCAAGAATTTGAAAGATGGTTATATGAGAGAGGGGAGAGGGAATAAAACTATTTTTTATAATTGCTGTGGGAAGAATTGAGTAGAAGTTACAGAAAGCCTATAAATACAGAACTTTCCAAAAAGATAAAAGAGCTCGTCGTTACTAGGTGTGTTCTTGAGGAAGGTATATAATTGCCCACCTGCATCTTATAAGACTTAAAAAAAAACAAAAAAACCTGTTGCCACTGAGTAGACTCCAACTTGTAGCGATTCTATAGGACAGAGTCGTACCGTCCCATAGGGTTTCCAAGGAGCAGCTGGTGGATTCAAACTGCCAACCTTTAGGTTAACAGCTGAACGCTTAACCACTGCACCATTAGGGCTCCTGCATATATTAGGCTATGTGACTTATAAAAATTCTAATTGTAATTCTCTGGGTCATGGATCCACAAAAAACCAGTTAGTAGCAATGGCATTTTTGAATCTATGGCAACATGCCAATTTCCAAGGTTCGGGCAGAGTTACTCTCTGAGAAGGTCAAGAAAACTTCATTCGATATATAATTATTGAGGAATGCAAGTTTTATAATTAACAAGTAGTTGTTTCTTGTATGACTAAAGCCTTCCTTCAGGAATTACCCAGAACCATGGAGAGTGTCAGCAAAAACCAGCGAAACCCTCAATGAGATGGACTGACATTGACAATGAATTCAGGCAAGCTAATGACCACGAAGACGGCCCAGAACTAGGCAATGTTTCTTTTTGTTATACATAAGGTTTCTATGATTTGGAGTTGACTTGATGGCAACCAACAATAACATGGAGAATGTTGCTAACAAAACGCTGCTTGCACTCCTTCTGAAAGCCTTTGCTGTTAAAACATCATTTGGAACAAGCTTGTCAAGGTATCTCAGATACTTTGTCTTTATAATACAACAAGACAACCAAAACTGTAGATACATTGTCCTTT
This sequence comes from Elephas maximus indicus, assembly GCF_024166365.1. NCBI lineage: Eukaryota > Metazoa > Chordata > Mammalia > Proboscidea > Elephantidae > Elephas > Elephas maximus. The sequence continues at coordinate 50,813,523 of NC_064833.1, read as the reverse complement.
TTTTAATAAAAAAAATAGGATAATGGTAATTCTCACAAGATGAGCTCGTATGGATGCGAAATCTTCAGCATAAATTCTAAGGATGAGGAACTTAATAGTAAATATATCTATGTCTACTTCTTTATATTGATTTAAAGCATTAACATACCTGCATACCAAATACATACAATTGAAGCCAGCAAGATATTTAACTATAAATCCTAAATTGCCTAAATTTAATCTTTAATTATTTTTCTTTTATGTAATTTCATTAGTTGGTCAAAACTCCCATTATTCCTTTTCTTTTACCTTTAATGTTAAAATTCTGAAATATGGAATTGGTAATGAAATCCGAATGATAAATGATGTTGGGGAATAAAAGAAAAGACCCCCCCCCCGCTTTTGTTTAATCTTGGAAGGTACAATTAGATTTCAAAAGAAAGAAAAACACTGAGATTTAGGGAACAATACCACATCATTGACAGAACGGATTAGAGTTAGAAGATCAAGAAGGAATTTCTAATTCCTCTTATGTGCCGTTCTTCTTATATCTGATGAATCATTAGTAGGACAGGCATACATAGGACAGATCTTTCCTACTCTACCATTTCAGTAGTCTCATTTGTGAGCAGCAGACATAGAGTGACATCAAAGTTAAAGTTCCCCCAACTGTATCTGTGGTATATAGCAGTTTTATTGGCCTAAACAGGATAGCTCAGTTAGGAGTAATATGACTTGAGGACCTCAGATCTTTGGCTCAATTTCTGTCTTCTGGAAATTAGCCCCTTTGATGAATTCTAATGGTTTTGATTTTATAGGTTGAAATGTTGGGAGATGCTTGGGTTTCTCAAGTGAGCTATTAACAGATTATTAATTGTGCTTTTAAATAACCCTGGAAAGGTTTTTAGTACAATATTAATGACATTTAATTGAAAATTAAATTGTGCTTTAATTAACAAAGTGTTTGAGTATGAAACTCACATGAACTATATTAAAGAGAATTTTAGGTGCCTGTGAAATAACTATTTAAGGTTATGTTAAAATTTTCTTAAACCACGTAGATCCGAGCAAAGGTGCTTCATTTTTCTTTTTCTTATTCAAAGTAGATAATTGTGAGTCCATTAAACACCTATATGCTTGCAGTTGACCACACTAAATCTGGGAAACAATCTTTTAGAAGAAGTTCCAGAAGAGCTGAAATACCTTACATCCCTGAAGAAACTGCATTTATTTAGAAATAGGATTCGTAGATTTGTACCAGAAGCATGTGGTAAGTTAGTCAAAGGAATGCAGCATTGTAGTTTCAAATTTAATTTCCCGTATTTAATAATATAGGACTAAAGTAAGAAAAGAATCTTACATGGTTTAATCTTTTTTGTTGGAGATATTTATACACTACTCTTGAAATTAAGAAATATTAAAAGTAACACTTTTTTTTTCCAACTATTATATCATGTATTTCTTTACATGTAGAATTATAAAAATAAGCAAGCGTAGTATTAGTGAATTTTCCCCTTTTCAGAATCAGTGTACTTTCAGGCTTTTGAATCTGAGGCCCATTTTTCTGAGCCAAAGAGAAAACTAGTTGAAAAATCAAATCGAGTGAAGTTCTCCACACCTTTCATTGTTCTTTTCAATTTTTACTCTGTCTGAGGTACAAAATCACAATCTTTAATCTAGATGAAAAAAAAAAAATTTTTTTTTTTTATCTGAGTTTAAATCAGTTTGTTGAAATTTTTTTTGGGGGGGGAGAATGTAAAGATGCCTTTATTTCGTTGTGCAAGGAAGGAAGTAATTGGGGCTGTTGCCACCAATAATGCTTCAAGAGGAATTTGTGGAGAATTTTAAAGAAAAGATATTAAATCCAGTAAATGAAATCCTTGTCTTTGTGTTTCTCCTAAACTAATAATTCCTCCAATCAAAATGACAATTTCCTATTGTAATATAGGCAGAGTTGGCTTAAGGACAGAATTTATGACAAAGAGATCCAGGTGATTTTTATAGTTTAACTGACTTGCGTAAGGCACCTCACCACTTTATGCTTTGGTTCTTGATAGTAGAAATAGGGATATATTATGGAAATTATACAATTCTGTGAGCTTTTGAGTCATGGGTGATATATATATAGTCATTTTCAAGCATAATCTTCATTATTAAAAGCATGATTACTTATGACACTAAATTAGAGGTTATATTTGGCAAATAGAGGCCTGGTGGTACAGTGGTTAAAGAGCTTGGCTGCTAACTAAATGGTTGGAAGTTCAAATCCACCAGCTGCTTCTTGGAAACACTATAGGGCAGTTCTACTCTGTCTTGTAGGGTTACTATGAGGCAGAATCAACTTGATGGCAATGGGTATGGTTTTTGGTTTGTATTATTTGGCAAATAGCACAAATAGGCTCTAGTACCATCTCTTCAAATTTAAAATCACTGACCGTGTATCTTGGAGAAATACCCTTTCTCAAGTTGATCATTGTAACAAAGACTTACTGATGTTTATGCACAATATATATACAAAGCCATAGATTCAGGGCCCAATTGTAGTTTATTTAGGCTTAGGAAAAAAATAGTTTACATATGAGAAATAATTAAGAGCATTTGAACAAATAGATAATATTGTATGAACTACATTAAATATGAATGAATTAAACATTAATATGTTAAAATACATAACAAATATATTTTAAAATATAGAAATATATGGTATATATGTAATCTGTGTATAAAAAAATATAGAAATATATGGTATATATGTAATCTGTGTATAGCACCCCTTAATGTCTTTAATTTCTACATGTCTTGATTTTGGGGTGTTGATCTCTGAAAAGCTGATATCATTGATATGAATTATGTTCTATGTCAGGTCCTGATTAACTAGGGGCAGAAAGTAGCTTGGTGTCAGGGTGCTGAACACCTTAGTCAGCATGAATCTAGATAGTTTCATTGTATTAGGTTACCCTGTCCCTTGAGCAGAGAGGATAGGACGAGGGCTAGACATGTGTCCCAAGCCAGGTCTGTCAGATTCTCTTTTTAGGGGATTGTAATAGAGTCCAAAACAATTTCATTGGTTTAAGCTAATCACATGAACTAAGGCAGAGGTTGCATAGGCCAAATCTGGCTCACAGATAGATTGGTTCTGTTTTTTGTCTGCCTTTTTAAATGCTGGAATTAGGTGCCAGTATTTGAAAATGAGGAGAGTTCACATGAAAATCTGGATCTTTGGCTCTTTTTGTTTGTTTTAAAAATGAAAGATTGGCCAACAGTGAGTCGCATTCCATGACACAATGAACAGGAGCTGGCTGAAACAAGGCACGTGCTCTCCAGTTCAACACAGCTCTCACCAGACTCACTGCATCTATCTGGGTTATCTGCTTGATTCTCGTAGGCATTTGAGTTTGAGAACGCTATGTTTCCAGTCTGTGAACATTCAGACTCAGAAGCCATGATTGCATGGGAAAATGGAGAAATTCTGCTCAACAGAAACAGAATAAGGGAGGAAGGAAAGGAGATCGTGAGACAGAGAGAATGAAAATGAAGTTGTGGGAGAAGCTGTGAGGAGACATTAAACTGCATGTTCTGCAGAGTTATCCAGAGGATAAACTTCTCGGTTCTGGGTGTCTTTTAGCTTCCAGTTCCAATTCGTGGTGAGCCTGCCTGTACCCTTTGCTGAATGTACCATGGCGTAGTGATAAGCCATGACTTTGTGATAAATTTCCCATTTTTGCTTAAGCTAGTTTAAGAGGATATCTATTACCTGCAACCAAAGAGCCATGGCCAAGGCAAGAAACCAGAAGGAAAACAAAGGTGTATAGAAAGGTGACTGAAAATTATCATTTAACAGATGGCTGAAGTGACTAAAATTATTTTCTAACAGATGGTTTACAAAATTTGGTCCTGCTTAATCTGAACAACAATCTGCTGACAAGCCTTCCTCAAGAAATCGGCAGGTAATTTTGTTTATAGTGAGATATGGAGACTCACTACAGGAGTCTCCACCTCCTCCTGCTCCCTGACCCACCCTGGTCATCTGAACACATTATGCCTACCATCTAGTATGTGCAGGGATTATACATAGCACAGAGGAGTCTGAAGGGCTGAGGCCAGCCACTAATATTAAACAGATGATTTCTTAAGCGCTTCAGAGAAACGAAACACAGCGTGCGTGATCTGGTAGTCAGAGGGTTGAAACAAAGTTCTAGAGCTGATTGTGTTATTGGTTTCTCAACTCTGGGGTTCTTGGAGCTTGCTCTGCTACAGATTTGGAGACATTAAATTTTATTTCTCATGAGTGTTGCAAACCACGTTGAACTTGATGGAAAAGGTAGTATAAAAGCAAAGGATTTTAAAACCAAGTTGTCATTTTCTTTAAAAAAAAAAAAAAAACACCCCATTTTATTATCATTAACAATAGTAAAGAGTGTCATTTTCCCTTATCCTGCATAGCTGCACAGACAGGCTGCCATTACAGTGCCTTTCTGGAACCAGCTGAGGGCCTTGTCCTTCTGCAGGCAAAACGCCCTCTTGGGCTTTTCCTCTGACAGATGGAAAGAGAGCCCTGCTCAGGTTTACTTTGGAGACTTTCTTTATTGCCTGTTGAACAGAAACAGATGTATTACACAGTAAGAACGTCCAGACTTTTAAAAGAGGATTCAGAACTATGAACAGAGCTTTCTACAGCACCGAAAATCAATTCCAATTCGCTTGTCTATACCCCTAGCCAATGTATTATGTTTCCTCAAAAGATTTTTACAGGGAAAGTAATATTTTAAGTCTGAGCAACTAGAAAAGAATATGAACCAATCTAATTTCTGTAGAGGAGGGATATTTATAGCAACAAAAATGCCAATAGTTTTCTTTTGTATGTTTGCTTTTTCACTTATTCAACTCGCTTATCAGTTGACTTATGTATATAAATGATGCTATAATGAGAAAACCACACTTGGGAAGATCTGAAGAACTAGGTTTAGGTCATATATTTCTGTAGCTAGTTTTACGACCTTGGGCAAGTAATTTAATTGCTCTGGACTTCAGCTTTCTCATCTCTAAAGGAAAAATTTTGAGTAGATGAACTTCAAAGGCCTTATAGCTGTAACACGTCATTATTTCACAATTTAGTTAGCTTATCTCTTCTTGGAGTCCAAAGGAATTGTATAATTATATAATCTAAGGCATTCAATTGTCAAAATATGTCAGAAAAATGAACGAAAGCTTTCACCAAAAAAATAGGATTGCAGAGTATGTAGGTCCAAGCTGTTACACAGCTGATTCTAGTTGCCCCTGTTCTGGCTGTGTGAACTGACACTCTATTACAGTTTCAGCAAACCAATAAAACTTCTCCTGTTGCCTGAATTTTACAAGTTCTATTATTATTAAGGATTAGGTTTAAAATGTCAGCTTTTCAAAAAAGCTTTTATATACTTCAGGTATTTTCTGCTACTGTATCTGCAATTGTTGTTTTTGTTATTAGGTGCCATCAAGACAGTTCCTACTCATAGTAACCCTTTGCACAATACTGCCCAGTCCTGTACCATCCTCACAATTGTTGCTGTGTTTGAGCCCCTTGCTGCAGCCACTGTGTCAGTCCATCTCATTGAGGGTCTTCCTCTGTTTGCTGATCCTCTACTTTACCAAGTATGATGTCCTTCTCCAGGGACTGGTCCTTCCTGATAACCTGTCCAAAGTATGGGAGACAATGTCTTGCCATTGTCCCTTCTAAGGAGCGTTTTGCAATACACAACTCCAATATCTTTAATCTTTCTCTCTCTATTTATGGCATTTTCTGTCTTAATTTTGTGGTTGTATCTAATACCTCCTTGTAGACTAAGATATCCATAAGGGTAGAATTTGTGGCTGATCCATTTTTTCATCTTTCACAGCAACTAAGTGATATTCACATGTATTTGTTACTGGGTAAATATAAGTATAGATAGAGATGGAGACAGAGATATGCATGCACTCACACATGTATATGTTTATAGAATGAAAATAAAATTTTCTTAATTTTAATACTAGGTTTTGATTACATAAAATATTCTTAAAATAAGCTATCTGATTATAGATCCATTGAAACCCATTGCTGACTCAGAGCGACCCTATAGGACAGACTAGAACTGCCGCATATGGTTTCCAAGGAGTGGCTGGTGGGTTCGAACTGCTAACCTTTTGATTAGCAGCCAAACTCTTAACCACTACGCCACCAGGCTCAGGTCTTAAGAAATTAAATTTTAATTTGTATGGTCACAGTAGTTGTGACACTTGATTTAGATGAGCTTCAAAAAAATGAATTGATACATGGCTTCTGATAAGTGGTGTCTTCTGTACAATGGACTTATTCTTGTGTTTCATTCATATATTTTGTTTTTTAGATTACGTAGTCTTTTGTATTTGACCATGAATTATAACCAACTAGCCAGCATTCCTAAAGAACTTTGTTTACTTGAGAATCTCTCTGAACTTCACCTTAACTACAATCAGCTCATTTGCATACCTGGAGAGATTAAGTTCTTGAAGAAGCTCCAGAAGCTCCTTCTGGCCAGGAACAACATTGAAGGTTTGCCAGAGGTAAGCAAAACATAGACCCAAAGTTTCTTTTGTTGGGGAGAAACTGATTAAAAAATGATGGGCATAGTTGTAGAATAGATTCGGGTGCCTGAGTTAAAGCCTTTGAGTACCCAGGACTTGATTTCCCTCAGATTATATGTAGTCAATTCCCAAATTCTTTTGAGAAAGGAGGATTATAACTTGTATTGTTCTACATAGCTAGGCCTGCCAGGTTTAGCAAATAAAAGTACAGGATACTCACTTAAATATGAATTTCAGATAACAATTATATCCCAAATATTAATTGGGACATACTTCTACAAAAGAGTATTTATCGTTTATCTGAAATCTAAATTTGAGTGTCTTGTATTTTATCTGACAACTCTTTATACAGCATAAAATAGATGTGCATTTTGGCTTTGGAATATGTGCTAGATATTTTCCATTTTTCCTCCGTATCTACTCTCCATCTTACTCCAACTTGCTCTGTGCCCAGGAGACTGACATCAGTGAGTTCCTCTGTCCTCTGACTTCCTCTTTGACATGGTCAATGGAAGGCACTAGCAGGAAGTGAAAGGGCAAGAGAGGAGTCATTATCAGATGGTGTTCCCTGATACCCTCCCTGGCAGGATGTTGAGGGATGGCTGCATGTCTTTCTTAAAGGCCACAACTAATGTCAGGTGGTTCTCTTATGGACAATTCCTCCCTCCCCTTGCCTTTTTAGACCAAGGCAGAAACAACATCCTGCTGTTCCTAGCTTCTAGTAACCTAGTGGATTTAGGGAATCTTACCCTGCCACACTTTTATAAATAGTGCCTTTATTAAACTCTCCTCAAATTTTCTAGTTTGAGTATACTGTTTCCTGCTCAGAACCTGTCTGGTTTAACTTCCTTCTTCATGCAAATTAAATTCATTAGATAGAAGGGAAAGCATGTGTCTTAGTTATCTAATGCTGCTATAACAGAAATACCACAAGTGCGTGGCTTTAACAAAGAGAAATTTATTCTCTCACAGTCTAGTAGGTCACAAGTCCAAATTCAGGGTGTCAGATCCAGGGGAAGGCTTCCTGTCCCTGTTGGCTCTGGAGGAAGGTCCTTGTCCTCAATCTTCCCATGGTCAAGGAGCTTCTTAGGCACAGGGACCCCAGGTCCAAAGGACAGTCTCTGTTCCCAGTGCTGCTTTCTTGGTGGTATGAGGTCCCTAACTCTCTGCTTGCTTCCGTTTTATCTCGTGAGAGACAAAAGATGGTGCAGACCACACCCCAGAGAGGTGACCTGAGTAACGGTGGTGTTACAATCCCACCTTAATCCTCTCAGCATAAAATTACATTCACAAAATGGAGGACAGCCACACAATACTGGGAATCATGGCCTAACCAAGTTGATACACACATTTTTGGGGGGGCATAATTCAATCCATGACAGCATGCCATAAAGTAAATTGAGGAATAAAAAAAGAAGCAAACTGATATTAGTAGCCATACGAATGGGGGAAAAATGACTTGGAATATCTCTAGTGTTTCATTTTTCTCTCAAAAAAATGTCTTAATATCTGGATACTGTGAGAAGAAAATGTACTGGGAGTCTGAAAGTCTCTGTAGCTGACTCAATACTAGGAAGAGTCAGTAAAAGACCACATGGGTTATAAGAAGAGGATACATGTGTAAGTCCCCTTCAAGGACTTACTGCCTGGTTGTAGGGAATGCTGGAGGCAGTCAGCCTCCACTGTTAGCTCTTTTAGGGTCTGCCTCAGCTGTCAATAGCCTCCTTCCTTGCCCAAGGTCACACTTTCCCTAGAGCATTCCATATCCTGTGACTGAACAAGGCAAGGATATAAAGGACTGGCCATTTCTCTGTAATGCAAGACAACCTGGATGGGCAAGTCCCATTCCAGAGCTCCCCACTCTACTGGGTCTGCATCACATGTCAAATTTACCTTCTGCCCAATCCTGCTTCATGGCTCTCCCTTTCATAGGATTGGATCTCTTATTAACGTCCAGTACCCCAATTAGATAAAGGCAGCCTTGGTAGGTTTTATCTCTTTTACAAGGAAAGGATTTTGTTAGCACAGTGCTAAGTATGAGATAGATGAATAATAAATGCTCATGGAATTGTCAATACAGACAACTTTTCAGGGTTACATCTGTTTTCTGTTGCTGAAAGTTCTTACTATTTTAGATAGTGCAGTGGTTAAGCACTGGGCTGCTAACCAAAATGTTGGGTGTTCAAACCTACCAGCGCATCATGGAAGAAAGATGTGACAGTCTGCTTCCCAAAAGATTACAGCCTTGGAAACAGTATGGGGCAGTTCCACTCTGTTCTATAGGGTTGCTATGAGTAGGAATCAACTCGAAGGCGAAGGATTTTTAATATCTATTGAGTGCTCACTAAGTATTAGCTCCTAGTAAGCACTTTCCAGTTAGTAACTCGTTTAATCTATTCAACAACCTTATGAAGTAGGGGCTTCTATTAACAATTCATTTTACAAATGGGGAAATTAAAGTAGAAAGAGATAAAGAAATTTTCCCATAACTACATAGCTCACGTCAGAAGTGGGATTTGAGCCCAGAAGTAGTCTAACTCTGAGCCATCATATTATATGGGAGTGGTCAGAGGAAATGTAGAATTCAAAGAATCTGATAATCCTGGATATAGCAATCTCCTTGGGGAAGATGCATTGAGGATGATCAGGTAATTAAAAAAGCTGGTCGCCTCCATCAAGTTTGCACTTAAAAGGAACATTTATGATTCTAAGTATTAGATTTTAAAAAATACCTCTGTTTCTTTTGTTTTCTGACATAGGGAATTTGTGATCTTACAAGTCTAAGAATCCTAGACATAGCTGGAAATATTGTTCAGATTTTTCCACCTCAAGTAAGTAGAGTCAATTTTCTCTTACAATTGAAAAATAATTTTGTTTATGCCATTGGGAATAGAAATATGGGAAACCAGAAAAACCCGTAATAATTGAAACCTTGAATTATAGAAATGGCTAAAAAATTTGCTTTGTTCTGGAATTCCAAAACCTGCTCTTCCCCATTTGTCCCCTTGTGTTCTTGTTTGAACTAAGTGAACTCTGATTTGCTATCACAATACTTTAATATAGCAGTTATGATTAATTTTTTTTTGTTACACGCTGCTTTTGGTCACCTCAGACTTCTGGCAAATACTATTTTCCAGAGCACAAAATTTTATTCCTTGTAATGAATGCAAAGATAACACTTCTGTTAGTTGTTTTTAAGCCATAAGCATTGAAAAACATACTTCTTTGACTTTGCTTAATTTCAAATAACTGAGAAGCAGCTGGTCTTGGCAAAGTCTGATTTTTTGGGAAAGACATGACAGTTTTTCATGTTGGATCTTAAAATCTGAGCGAGTATGTTTGTACCAGGGCTTTGACCTGGTTAGTGTGGTTTGAACCCCTGCTGAGAATTTGCATTTCTAACAAGTTCCCAGGTGATGCTAATGCTGCTGGGAAGGGACCAATTCTGAGAACCACTAGTACAGCCCAAGCAAAAAAACCAAACCCGTTGCCTTTGAGTTGATTCTGACTCATAGTGACTCCATAGGACAGAGCAGAACTACCCCATAGGGTTTCCAAGGAGAGGCTGATGGACCTGAACTGCTGACCTTTTCGTTAGCAGCTGAGCTGTTAACCACTGTGCCATCAAGGCTCCACTAGTAAAGCAGTGATTTTCAAAATTTATTATACATAAGAATCACCTGGGAATCTTGTGAAAGTGTAGATTCAGTATATCTGGGGGTGGAAATGCAATTTCTCAGCAGGGGTTTGAACCAGAATGAAGTCTGTTTTGTACATGCGAAGTGGTAATTAAAAGCCTATCAATCCAGAAGATAATAAATGGTTGCTGATACATTATTTTTTTCTGTTCTGTGACTTCTAAATTAAGGTTTCAGATATTTTGATCCACTAGAACAAGATTTTATATCGATGATGGTTCAAACATGAAAGCTGAGTGTAATGTCTGTGTTTTAGAAAAAGTATATCATTTTGAAAATTTAGTAACAATTGGGTGTTGTTAATACTGGCCTGGTAAACTCTACAAGATTATAGTCATCTTGTACATCTTAGTTTAACCCTTTTTGCCTGGTGATTCCTTCCCTGACCTTCAAAGCAGCCTTCAGATCCCACCTCTTCCATGATAACATTGTGCCAAACACTGGAGTAATTCTTTCCACATTTGTCTTGTCACTGGACTGCAAGATTCCAAAGACAAGGAATATTCTTTTTGCCCCCATTCCTGAAGTATCTTGAATTTCAACTCAATAAACACTTGTTAAAATGAATAAATCTAAATAATGCTTTTCAATTACATTTAATATCCACGTTGGCAGCACCATTAATAAACTGTGTCTTCTACAAAGTGATCCTGTACTTACAATTTTGATAAAACACCATTACTTCAGGTATATGAATTTAGGTTAACTTTGACAGGATCTGAAGTAGTTTGCCTTTGTAGTATTTATTTCAAAAGTCTCTAATAAACAGCCTGACATAGCATATTCTATGAACTCATCATAGCTTTAGTCCAGTTGGTTCAATTAATTTTTTTGCATGTTTGATAGTTGGGGCAACTGATGGGGCAAGTGATGAGCATAGAGAATAAAACTCTGACCCCAGGTCATGCTCAGATTATCAGTAATAGAGAGTAAGTTTCAAAGTAATGGTAGTGAACTTTAAAACCAACCAACTAGGCCATGCTTTCTAGGAAGAAGAATAGCATAGAAATGAAAAACATGAACTTCAGGGTTATAGACACATAAATTTAAAATCCTCGTTTTCTTGTTTACTAACTTTGTAATCTCGAGTAAGTTTCTTAACTTTTCAGTCTCTGTTTCCTCATCTGTAAATAGGGGACATTACTGCCATTAACCTCATAAGGTTGTTAAATCAGATAATGATTATAAAGCAATTTGTATAGTCAATGTTCAGTGAATGGAAACTATTATTATTATATGTTTTTATATAGTATATGTCAATAAAAACCAAGCCCACTGTCATCCAGTTGATTCTGACTCACAGCAACCCTATAGGACAGAGTAGAACTGCCCCATAGGGTTTCCAGGGAGAGCCTGGTGGACCCAAACTGGAACTGCCAGTCCTTTGGTTAGCAGCCACGCTCTTGACCACTGAGCCACCAGAGCTCCGATATACTAACAGCACTACATAATTATAGTGATCATCCACTGTCTACTGGGGTTACATGTTTTCAAAACTTCTTATGAAAAATTTCAATCATATATAAAAATAAAGGACAGACTAAAATGCAACTGTATGTACCCATTATCCAGAAGTATACTCTTAATCAAATATTTTAAATTGTATTCTGTGAAAGTATCTTGAATTAGTTTATTTTATTGCCTCATGGGTACTCTTTTTTTTTTTTTTTAGTAGTCTTTATTTAAGAGTGTGTTGTTATTTTATGGCCTGCAATTTTGTGTGCTATTTGGAAAATGCAGTATTTCACAGTAGTATATTTTTTATTATTCACGTAGATTTTGAATATTTTTAACTGAAATTTTGCCAGGATTTTTGTTTAATAATATACATTAAGTGGAAATGTGCAGTAAGACAATGGAATTATTATAAATATTTGTCATATGCATTGAATCAGAAGAGTTTCTGAATTATTTGATTAGTAAGAAAAATGTCATGATGATTATAAAGTGAATTAGTTGTTTTAGAAATGCATTGATTCTTTTATTATCATGTAGTCAGATCTTAAATTGGGATTTTACTGTCTTATGTATTTTTTTCCTTGAACTTAAACTTTTAATTTATAAAAAATATACAAATTATACATTCTGCTTGCAATTTCAAGCAATATAGAAATGCAGAATAAAAGTAAAGTCGCCATTCAAAAGCTTCTCCATCTGTGTCTTTTAAAAATGTCTATTAAAACATTTTTCACACTGTATCTAGATTGGTTTCATTTCCTTCATTCTATTTAACTTCCCAGTAAGAGGTTTTTAAAAATTTTCTTTAAGGAATTATTATCCAGGTATTCAGGAAGTGTCATCAATAGTAGAAAGATTAGTAGAGAGGAAGCAAAATCCTGGGGCTGACCTCTTGATCTGATATATCTTTACACAATTCTAGTACATTCTCAGTGCCTCAGATAAAATTATTTGGAATCAAATTTCTAAGACATGCCTTTTTTTTTTTTTTCATTTTAACAGCTTGCAAAATGTCCTGTGCTTCTTGGATGAGTAGTTAAAATTTATTTTAAGATAACTTTTAACTTTCCATTCATTTAACTCTCTTGTCTTTATATATCCTTTTGTAAATGCCATTTTTCTGATTATAGAAGTAAATCATTCATTGTGGAGAATCTTGGAAATAAGTCAATATTTTGCTGTTGTTAGGTGCCATTGAGTCCGTTCGACTCATTAAAAAAAAAACAGAACGAAACACTGCCCGGTCCTGTGTCATCCTCATAATCGTTGCAGCCTCTGTGTCAATCCTTCTCTTTGTGGGTCTTCCTCTTTTTTGCTGACCCTCTGCTTTACCAAACAATAATATCCTTCTCCAGGGATTGATCTCTCCTGATAACATGTCCAAATTATGTGAAACATAGCCTCGCCATCCTTGCTTCTAAGGAGCACTCTGACTTACTTCTTCTGAGACAGATTTGTTTGTTCTTTTGGCAGTCCATGGTATGTATAATCAATATTCTTCTCCAACACCACAATTCAAGGGCATCAATTCTTCTTCTGTCTTCCTTATTCATCGCCCAGCTTTCACATGCATATGAGGGATTGAAAACACCATGGCTTTGGTCAGGTGCACCTTAGTCTTCAAGGTGACATCTTTGCTTTTGAACACTTTAAAGAGACCTTTTGCAGCGGATTTGCCCAATGCAATGTGTCTTTTGATTTCTTGACTGCTGTTCCGTTGGGTGTTGTTTGTAGATCCAACTAAAATGAAATCCTTGACAACTTCAATCTTTTCTCCATTTATCATGATGTTGCTTATTGATCCAGTTGAGAGGATTTTTCTTTCTTTATGTTGAGGTGCAATCCATACTGAAGGCTGTGGTCTTTGATCTTCATCAGTGAGTGCTTCAAGTCCTCTTCACTTTCAGCAAGCAAGATTGTGTCATCTGCATAACGCATGTTGTTAATGAGCCTTCCTGTAATCCTGATGCCCCGTTCTTCTTCATATAGTCTAGCTTCTCTTATTATTTGCTCAACATACAGATTGAATAGGTATATGAAGGAATACAATCCTGATGCACATCTTTCTTGACTTTAAATCACCTAGTATTCCTTTGTTCTGTTTGAATGACTGCCTCTTGATCTATGTACAGATTCCTTATGAGCACTCTTCCCATTCTTCGAAATGTTATTCATAATATGTTATGCTCCATACAGTCAAATGCCTTTGCATAGTCAACAAAACACAGGTAAACATCTTTCAGGTATTCTCTGCTTTCAGCCAGGGTCCATCTGACTTCAGCAATGATATCCCTTGTTCCATGTTGTCTTCTGAATCTGGCTTGAATTTCTGGCAGTTCCCTGTCCATATACTGCTGCAGCCACTTTTGAATGACCTTCTGCAAAATTTTACTTGCGTGTGATATTAATGATATTGTTCGATAATTTCTGCATTGGGTTGAATCGACTTTCTCTGGAATAGGCATAAATATGCATCTCTTCCAGTCAGTTGGCCAGGTAGCTGTCTTCCAAATTTCTTGGCATAGACAAGTGAGCCCTTCCAGTGCTGCATCCATTTGTTGAAAACTCTCAATTGATATTCCATTAAAAAAAAATAGTGTTTGTCTCTGGATAGTAAACTTAAAGGCGTCTTACATTTTGCTAAGTCAATATAGACAAAACAAAATGTAAGGCGCCTTTAAGTTTACTACCCAGAGATGAACACCATCTTTTTTTTTCTTTAAACATCTCATATTTATATTCACACTTTCAAAATGACAAAATTGATAGTGTACAGTATATAGAAGTATGAATCTTTTCTTTTAACATTATATTTTGAACATTATTCGTTAAACAAATACTCTTCAAACAGGTAATTTTTTAAAAAATTATTTATTGTGCTTTAGGTGAAAGTTTACAGCTCAAATTAATTTCTCCTACCAAAATGTGTACATACATTGTTATGTGACCCTAGTTGCAATACCTATAATGTGACAGCACACTCCCCCTTTCCACCCCGGGTTTCCTGTGTCCATCCAAGAACTCCTGTCCCTTTCTGCCTTCTCATCTTGCCTCCAGACAGGAGCTGCCCATTTAGTCTCATGTATCTACTTGAACTAAGAAGGACACTCTTCACGGATATTACTTTATCAAATGTAATTTTTAATGACTGGATGTTCTTCTACCTTTTCTTTATCATCTGTTTACTTTTTCTTACATTTTTGTTTATTGCTGCCATTGAACTTGGGTTTTTGAATAAATAAGTCTCTGAGGAAAAGGATGATCTGAAATGAAATGACTTTTATTTGAATCTTTTTGGGAGAGTTACCATTTTTGAAATATCCCCTGTGGTAGACAGTGGACAATGTATGGAAACACTGCCAGCTGTTCAGGTAGTACAGAAAATCATGAGACTTGAGTAGAACAATGAGCTTTAGTACCTCCCTGTAAAATAAATGTAATTTTTTATGTGATGCATACATCACATTTAAATTCAATAAACATTTATCGAGTGCCTTCTCTGTGCCAAGTTCTCTTCTAAGTGCTGGGCATGAAGATTTGAAGAATTCCTTCCCTCAGGGAATACTGAGAAGGCAGTTAAACAAATATAGATACTGCCCTGCAGAAACTTCGGAGTTCCTGTTTGGAGAGAGCTGTAGAAATTGAAATGGACCCTGCAGAGATCATAAGAAAGATAAATAAAGATATTTAAATTTAAGAAATATAAAGAAACTCATTAATTAGATTGGAAAGAGAAGGGAAGGGTCTGATAGATGGTAATTTTATTGTCACATTTTAAATATGAAGGGGGAAAGTGACCAGTTGCTTTCATAACCTTTGATGATGAGAAAACAACATGTTGGTGTTATTTGCTACAGAAGAGCTTTAGATAAGATAACATAGCGGGCTTTTAGGTGGGAAAAGTTTACCGACATTTTTCGGTAGATTCTAAAAGAAACAGTAGAAAACTCAGCCTCTGAAGTAGTTATGACTCAGTTGTTTTAACAGGGAGAGAAGTAAATTATGAATTTTTTAGTTCCCTTGAAAAAAAATTTTTTTTTTTTTTAACTTTTAAGCAGCAGTCTTCTTTCTCTTGTTCCTCTTTCCCTCAGGCATCCAGTTATTTTTCAAAGTGTAATCATTTGAAGAAAGAGTTGAGTTGACAAAAGTGAGAAAAAGTTTTAATGATTATCACCAGGGGGCATCATGAGGTTTGTCTTTGATGTGAAATTTATAACAAAATACCATATATAAGACATTGCAGCTGTAACAGAAAACTTCATGTTTCTGTAACACTCTTGGTCAGAATCCTTCATTAGAAATACACCTAACAACCTGAACTATCACGACTGCTTTACAGATTGAGAAATGTTATTAAAAGTTAGCTTTCTGAAGTAATACTTTGCGGTTATTTAGTAATTTTCAAGCTTGCAAAGCAATTTTGTGTGTTATGAAATTTGTTTAATATTCAATAGTCCTTTGAAGAAGACAGACTGGGTATCATTATTCCTGTTTTGAGCTGAGGCTACTGAGACTCTGGGGAAGTTATTTGCCTAAAGCAGCTGTTCTCAAACTTGAGTGTGCATCAGAATCACATGGAGGGCTTGTTAAAGCCCAGGCTGTTGAATCCCACACCGAGAATTTCAGATGCGGAGGTTGGGAAGCACAGAAATTTGCATTTCTGTTACAACCTCAAGTGATGCTATTCCTGTATGTCCAGGGTCCACGTTTGTAAGAGCCACTGGCCTGAAGTATCAAGCAGGGCTAGAGCTTGAACTTGCACTCAAGGCTTTTGGCTACAAGTCCAGGCTTCCTCCCATATTATCACACTGCTTCTGAGAGAAAAAATAACTAAAGAATCCATTCTTTGTCTCCAGAGTGATAGGCAGGGGCAGTCACTGTTATGCTATACAAATAAGTAAGATTTCATTTATCTTACTGGGAGTTTGGGTTCTGAGAATTTAACTGTGTCCTTGACAAAAAATGATACTCAAGGAACATTCCTTGAACAATAGAGTTCTTGTGTACTCTGAAAAATACTTCACACAGAAACTAGGATTATGGTATACATACACAAGGGCTACCTATAAAGTTGCAGTCTGAGTTTTGTATGTGGCTTAACCAAGTTAGTCTTAATTTTCTTTGGTCATGTTCTGTATGTACCTGATGCAATAAGCCATTGGTATAACTTCTTAAACATGTATTCAACAGCCAATGTACACACTGGAGACATTTTTAGCATTTTATTTTGGAGAAAGTTTGTGGAGGACAAATCTTCGCCATATTGCTTCTTATTGTGTCTGAGCTTTGTCTTCATAAAACTCCTCATTTACGTTGAGCAGTTGTAGTTTGGATGTGAAACCGAAATTTTGTTAAAACATTTCCAAGGACACAAATAAGAGAATGTAACTGGAATAAATGTGATAGCATGTGGGAAAGTGCTTTGCTGAGAGTAGGCACTCAAAAGAAGTGTGCTTAAAAAGATGTAAATCATAGCCAATGCTACATTTTCCACAGTTGCTGCTTTCTTTCAGTTTCAAATTCACTCATTTGAGTCTGTAGACTCCATAAACAGATTCTGTGTCAGAGTTAAGAATCCTAAGTATTTGTATCTCCCTAAGGTTTGTAGGCATATAATGTTTTCATAAGAAAAAAAATAGAAGGGAAAATAGCCTCATGCAATAGTAGAGTCATGAGAAAATTTATGCTTGGATTATTTATGGAGGGATAATAGTTATAGCACCTATTCTATCTCATCAATGTCCCCTTTTTTTCCTTCAGAAATTCTCGAGATTTATCATAATTCAGATTTGAGAAAAGTGAAAGCACTTTCCCTTTTTACAGTATCGGAAACATAGGAGAAACCTCCCCCCCACACACAAGTGACTTTCTCAGAGGCACACATCATTTGTATAGTGAAGAGAAGCTTTGAATCCACTGTTGCCCCCCTTCCAAAAAAAAAATTAATTTGCCTAGTTAATAATTTACCAGTTGTGTGACCTGGGTCACGTAACTTAATTACTCTATGCCTTTTTTTTTTTCCCTTCTGTAATTTGGGGATATTAATAACACTTTGTTCATAATATTGTTGGGAAAGTATCTAACACAAAAGTTGGTGCTTAGCAATTATACAGTAAACCAAAGATTAAATGAGATAATGTTTACAATCCTTTACTAGCGCTCGGCTGCAACAATCGGCTCAAACATACCAGTGATCGTGAGGACGGCACAGAACAGGGCAATGTTTTGTGCTGTTAAACATAAAGTTGCTATGAGCTGGAGCCAACTCTACGGCAACTAACGACAACAACTAGTGCTTTGGAATGATTGATATTAAACGTTATTTTCTGTTTATTTTAAAGTTTGGTTGGATTTACCTGCCACTCAATCCATCCCAAATGTAGGGAGGTCTTTGCAGGCTTTCAAAGTCTTTAGAGCCCCTGAGTGATTCTGTCAGCCATCAGGGTAATACTCAACTGTGTCCATGTGTGTCCAAGGGTAGCATGGTCTCTGTTAGGGGCATACTGTTTCCTGTTCCCACATACTCTTTGCTCTAATAGCTGTTCAAAGTTATTTCCCTCTGTAGTCTCACTTACATTCTCCTGGCCTGCTTCGGTCAAGCAATAAAGCAAAACGAACAAACTGTCTCCCTGAATCTTTCCCTAATCTATTTCTGTCTCCTCCTTTCCCCCACCTCTTGGATCACCTAGTTTATGAAAATAGGACCCCTTGTTACTGAACTCCCGTTTTCTTAGACCCTGTACTCGATTCGTTGCCCACTACTTATCCTGATGTCCCTTCTTTATGTTTTTAGTTTTAAATGACTTCTGTATTCACAGCCAGGCTGACTATGGGTATTCATATTTTGGGTATTCATAGCCAGGCTGCCTGACTTTGATCCACTGCAGCCTAAGCATGTTTTGCTATGATGTCCTTGGCTTCAGCTACTTGACATTTAGCAGGGTATAGACCCTGGCTTGTTGTCACTGTGTTCTTATACTTGTCAAATTCATAAAGCCTAAATATTTCACAAATGATGCCAGTGTTTTTTCATTATTTTGAAGAAAGATGTGTTTTTTTTTTTTATGACACCATTTCCAAATGAGCTCACCTGTCTTCAATAGAATGATTTCCATATATAAGCAATTACACACAAATATGTATACATGTACACATGTAATCCTTGGGAGATTATTAAATTTTGGGTTAAGAAATATTTCTGTAAAATTGATTGAACACTTGGAGAACAGTTATTTCAAATTTCAACATGTCCATTATCAAAATATCCTTATGTGATCTAGAAAGTGCAATACAATTGTGGGAAAGGAACTCCTTGGGAAAGTAAAAATGTGATGTTTGCTTTGTAGCAGTATCAAAACTTCTATCAAAACTTTTGAAACTCTTTTGTAAGACGGTTAGAAAATAGCATAAAATTTAAAATGATAGGCAGGGATATTTCCATAAAGCAAGGACATGCTCAAATATTGCTACAATCTAGTGATTTGTTTTGAAGTATCCACTTTACTCAAATATCCATGAGAAATCCTAGTTGTCTACCTCCTTCCTTTGCTTCTTTGCCTTTTTTGAATAGCAACAGTAGGGACCCCCTTTGTTCTTGTCTCCATATCTATATTTTCTGTCTCTGTTGACTATAAAGGAAAACTATCCTTGAAGTTCATTAAACACCACTCCAAAATTTGGCCTTGACTTAAAAGTAGTACATTTTTCTTTGGTTGTCAAAGCTGCCTTCAGTGGCTCAGTTTATTAGAAGACATACATTTAAAACAACATTCAGTGACCTTTAAAAAAATGGGACACAAGCCAATGCTTTTCTAATGGAAACCCCCTGGTGGGCTCTGTGGTTTTATGTAAGTGATGTAAACTTAGGCAATATAGAATTAGTGAGTTCCAAAACTTGACTAAATGCCTAGCCTGTCACTACTTTTATGAGAATGAGATCATGTTTTCTGCTGTTTCTTTTATGGGGGGTGGACAAGGAGGAGGGTGTTGAATTATATGTTATTGATTCTTTCACCACTCTAATTCTAAAATTTCATTTTGAAATGAAAAGCACAGAGAAAATTCATAAAATATTACCTTGAATGCAATTATGTTTTGTTAAAACTCTGGTTCAAAAATTGAGATCCTGATTAACTGAGGGGGTATAACTTTTCCCTGGTTAGTTAAATGAAATAATCTGAGTTCTGACTTTCGGCTTTTATGTGTGCTCTTATCAGAATGAAAGATGGACTGGTTCTAGATGCATGAAAAATTTAAGTGCTGCAAAGGACTCTATTCCACATGGTATGGGAATTGATGAACAGTGTTTGTCTATCACTAGTTACCCTTAGAGATTTTATTCTTTTAGCCAAATAGCTAAAGAGTATGGTTTGGGAGATAAAGAGGGTGCCTTGCTTACCTTCAAAACAGAGATTCTAGAATTTAAGTAACATCCACCTCACTCCTTGAGAGGTAAGAAGGATAAGGCTATTTGCTCATGAAGTCAGAGAGTCAATGCTGCTGTTTTTTTCTGTCCTGTGATAGAAGCTTAGATGATTTCAAAATCAGAACTAGTATTTTCCAGGGAGTAAATCTAATTAAAAAAAAAAAAAATGAAGATTTTAAAGAGAGGCTTTGAGTGAAATTCAGTAATGTAGTCCTTGTGCAGCATCTTCAGGCATTAATTTTCATTAGATGACCAGTCCTCTGCCATGCCCCCTTCCTTCCCATTTAAGCTCTCTGAAGGCAGAGATTTTTGTTTCTTCTTCACTGATGTATTCCAAACACCTGGCACAAAGCAGGCACCCATAAATACTTGTTGGATGGATGGATGGATGGATGGATGGATGGATGGATGGATGGATGGATGGATGGATGGATGGATGGATGGATGGATGGATGGATGGATGGATGGGTGGGTGGGCGGGTGGATGAATGGATGAATATGGATTTTACCTAACAAAGATGGTTGCTTAGCTCTGCCTGAAAAGTCAAAACTTATTTGAAAGATTAATAATAAAAAATTAGTCTAAGGCAGAGGTTTTCAACCAAGGAGGATTTTGTCCCCCCGCCCCCCGCCCCAGGACATTTGGCAATGTCTGGACACATTTTTAGTTGTCACACTGAGGAGTGGAGGTGACACTACTGGCATCTAGTGTGTATCTATTAAACATTCTGCAATGCACAGGACAGTCCCGCATAACAAAGTATTATCTGGATCAAAATGTCAATAGTGTCAAGGTCAAGAAACCCTGATCTAAGAGATTTGCTAACTGTTTATTCCCCTATGTTTTTCAGGCCTTCATCCTTATAAAATATATCCTTAGAGTGAATAAGAATCAGTAGTGGGCTTGTTAAAATTTTGATGTCTTGGCCTTATGTCCAGATTTTCTGAATTACTCCTAACAATGATTTTGCTTTAATGTTTAATTTTTCTGGTATTAATTTAGCTATATCAACTTTATTTTGTTTACTGCTTATGTGGTATATCTATTTCCATCCCTTACTTTTGGCCTCTCTATATACTTATGGTTTATACATATTTCTTATAAAAATCATGGGACTATTGATTTTTGAAAATCCAATGTGATAATCTTTCTTTTAATTGCAGCATTTAGTTCATGTAAATTTAATATAATTGCAGTTTAATTGGGGTGAAATCTAACATCTTACCATGTATTTTTTGTTTCACTTGTTCTATGTTTTTTTCTTGCTTTCCTTTGAAATGAGTAGATATTTTTATGATTCTGTTTTGTAAGTCTTAGGAAGTTTTATATAATTTTACTATTTCTAGCTGGTTACATTAAAAATCAAAAATATTGCTTGTTTTATGAAAGTATAATAATAATTAGTACTTATTCCCTCTTCTTGGACAATGCGCAAATGTTAAGACATTTAAAATCTATTCACCCATCTCCATTTTTAGATGACATTTTTGTATTTTAAACAGTTTTATTATTATTTTACACAGATAGTGTTATTTTAAATTTATCTGCATGTTTGCTATTTTTGTTGCTGTTAGTTTGTTCTTTTCTCTCTGACCCTGCATTTGGGATTACATATTTGCTCCTGCTCAAAAGACTTTCTTTAGTGTGAGTCTGTTTGTTATTCATTGTCCTGGAGTCTGTTTGATATAAACTAGACTTGTTTTTTTTTTATACTTGTTTTAGCATTATTCTTGAAGAATATTTTTTTACTGAGTGTAGAATGCTAGGATGGCAATATTATATTTCAACACATTCTGAATTTCATTCCACTGTCTTACTGCCTTCCATTGTTTCTATCTTGAGGTCTGCTGACACAATCACTGTTGGTCCTTTTCAGGTAATGTGTTTTCTTTTGCTGGCAGGTTTTAAGATTTTTTTCTCATTGTCTTTGACTTTCTGCATTTTAATTATGATGTGTTTAGATGTACATTTTATTTTATTTATACTTCCTTGAATTTTCTGGGCTTTCTTAAATATATGAGTTGATGCCTTTCACTATTTTGGAAAATGTTTTAGCCCTTTTCTTTTCCAATCCAAAAAAAAAAAAAAAAAAAAAGGCCAGTGAAAACCTTACGAATAGTAGTGGAACATTGTCTGATATAGTGTCAGAAGATGAGTCTCTCAGGTTGGAAGGTACCCCAAATTCAACTGAGGAAGAGCTGCCTCCTCAAAGTAGAGTTGGCCTTAATGATGTGGATGGAGTCAAACTTTTGGGACCTTCATTTGCTGATGTGGTATGACTGAGAATGAGAGCAAAGACCTGAAAATATCCATTAACAACTGGAACAAGGAACGTACAAAGTATGGATCTAGGAAAATTGGAAGTCTTCAAAAATGAAATGGAAAGTATAAAGATTGATATCCTAGGCATTAGTGAGCTGGAATGGACTGGTAATAGAGCCTGGAATGGACTGGTAATGGCCATTTTTAATTGGAGGGTCTTATGATCTATTTTGCCAGGAGTGACAAATTGAAGAGGAGTGGTGTCACGTTCATCATTAAGACGAATATTTCAGGATCTACTCTGAAGTACAACACTGTCACCAATAGGATAATATCCATATGCCTACAAGGAAGAACAGTTACTATGACTATTATTCTAATTTATGTACCAACCACTAATACCAAAGATGAAGAAATTGAAGCTTTTACCAAGTTATGCAGTCTGGAATTGATCAAACATGCAATGAAGATTTTGATTATTGGGGATTAGAATGTGAAAGTTAGAAACAAAGAAGGATAGGTAGCTGGAAAATATGGCCTTGGTGATAGGAATGACACTGGAGATTGCATGACAGAATTTTGCAAGACCAATGACTTATTCATTACAAATAGTTTTTTTCAACAACATACACAGTAACTATACACGTGGACCTCACCGGTTGGAATACACAGGAACCTGTGGAAAGAGATGATGGAGAAGCTCAATATCATCAGTCAGAACAAGGCCAGGAGCCGACTGTGGACAAAACCATCAATTGCTCATATGCAAGTTCAAATTGAAGCTGAAGAAAATTAAAACAAGTCCATAAAAACCAAAGTAAGACCTTGAGTATATCCCACCTGAATTTAGAGACCATCTTAAGAATAGACTTGACGCATTCAACACTAATGACTGAGACCAGACAAGTTGTGGAATGACATCGAGGACATCATACATGAAGAAAGCAAAAGGTCATTAAAGACAGGAAAGCAAAAAAGATGAAAATGGATGTCAGAAGACACTCTGAAACTTGCTCTTGAATGTAGAGTGGCTAAAGAGAACAGAAGAAATGATCAAGTAAAAAAGCTGAGCAGAAGATTTCAAAGGGTGGCTCAAAAAGAAAAAATAAAGTATTAAAATGAAATGTACAAAGACCTGGAGTTAGAAAACCAAAAGAGAAGAACACATTTGGTATTACTCAAGCTGAAAGAACTGAAGAAAAAAATTCAAGCCTCGAGTTGCAATACTGAAGGATTCCATGGGCAAAATATTGAATGATGCAGGAAGCATCAAAAGAAGATGGAAGGAATACACAGAGACACTGTACCAAAAAGATTTGGTCAAAGTTCAACCATTTTAGCAGGTACCATATGATCAAGAACTGATGGTATTGAAGGAAGGAGGCCAAACTGCATTGAAGGCATTAGGGAAAAACAAGGCTTCAGGAACTGACAGAATATCAATTGAGATGTTTCAACAAATGGACGCAGCACTGGAAGCGCTCGGTCATCGATGCCAAGAAATTTGGCAACTTACTATAAGATATGGGTGTATTTGTACCTATTCCAAAAAAAAAAAAAAAGTGATCCAACGGAATGCAGAAATTATTGAACAATGTCATTAATACCACACTTAAGTAAAATTTTGCTGAAGATAATTAAAAAATGGTTGCAGCAGTACATTGACAGGAAACTGCCAGATATTCAAGCTGGATTCAGAGAGGACATGGAACAAGGGATATCATTGCTGATGTAAGATGGATCTTGGCTAAAAGCAGAACTACCAGAAAGATTTTTACCTGTGTTTTATTGACTATGCAAAGGCATTTGACTGTGTAGATTATAACAAATTATGGGTAACATTGCAAAGAATGGGAATTCCAGAACACTTAATTGTGCTCATGTGGTACTTGTACATAGACCTAGAGGAAGTCATTTGAATAGAACAAAGGGATACTGCATGATTTAAAATCAGGAGAGGTGTGCATCAGGGCTGTATCATTTCACCATACCTATTCAATCTGTATGCTGAACAAATAATCCAAGAAGCTGACTGTATGAAGAAGCACACCACATCAGGATTAGAGAGAGACTCATTAACAGCCTGAGATATACAGGTGATACAATCTTGCTTGCTGAAAGCAAAGAGGACTTGAAGCACTTACTGATTAAGATCAAAGACTACAGCCTTCAGTGTGGATTATGCCTCAACACAAAGAAAACAAAAGTCCTCACAACTGGACCAATGAGCAACATCATAAACGGCAAAAAGATTGAGGTTATCAAGGATTTCATTTTACTTGGATCCACAATATCCATGGAAGCAGCAGTCAAAAAAATCAAAGGACGTATTTGCATTGGGCAAATCTGCAGCAAAAGATCTCTTTAAAGTATTAAAAAGCAACAATGTCACTTTGAGGATTAAGATGTGCCCGACTCAAGGCATGGTATTTTCAATAACCTCATACACATACAGAAGCTGGACAACGAATAAGGAAGACTGAAGGAGAATTGATGCCTTTGAATTATGAGGTTCATGAAGGATATTGAATATACCATGGACTACCAGAAGAATGAACAAATCTTTCTTGGAAGAAGTACAGCCAGCATGCGCCTTAGAAGTGAGAATGGAGAGACTGCCTCACGTACTTTGGACACATTATCAGGAGGGACCAGCCTGGAGAAGGGTATCATGCTTGGTAAAGTAGATAACTATCAGAAAAGAGAAAGGCCCTCAAGGAGATGGATTGAAACAGTGACTGCAACCATGGGCTCCAGCATAGCAATTGTTGTGAGAACGGCGCAGGGCAGTGTTCATTCTGCTGAACATATGATCTCTATGAATCGGAACTCACTGGATGGCACCTTAATAACTACAACCTAGGTGAAAACTCCTTCTTGATCTCAGCACAGAGCATGAAGTCGTTTAATCCTTTTTCAGATAACCAAAAGTGGCAAAAACGGTTCCAAATGCAGGCTCAAAAAGACAAAGTAAAGCATTGTAATGAAATGTGCAAAGACCTGGAGTTAGAAAACCAAAAGAGAAGAACAGATCTGGTATTTCTCCTGGTGATTCCTGAGTGTCTTATTAGCTCTTGCATTCCTTTATGAAGGTTTTTATGTCTTTTTGCTTATGATCAGTATAAGACTTTTCTCTGAATCACATCATTTTCCATGTGATTTTTTTATTAATTTCATTAAGATGCTACGAAAATTTGACTTCATTCTGAAAAACCTGCTTACCTCAACTCAGACATAAATTTCTTAGAAAAGCCTTCCTTTACTATTCAATAAATGTAAAAATTAAATTTTAATTTACTGTCCAATAAATGTAGCCCCGTCTTAATTCTATTACATTATTTTATTTTCGTCATTGTACTTGCAACTGTTATAAAATATTTGTTTGTTTCCTTGCTTATTGTTTATCTTTATCCATCCTCCCTCCTTCTATCCACAACAGAATGGAAGTTCCCATGAGAGCAGGTCACTGGACTGTGTATTTATTGCTACATTCTCAGTGCTTAGAGCAGTTCTTAACAGATAGTAAACACACAGTATATATTTGTTGAATGAATGAAAGTATGATTGAGTGGCCTGACCAGATTCATTGCCTGCCTGATTTGTTCTTCTTCTGATGCCCACGTTTCACAAGCATTGCGAGGGGCTCAAGAATCTTCTTTGATCTTGATGTTGATGTGAAAACTTGTCTCCATCTTGTGCCTACCGCTCCCAACTTTTACTCTATTTGCTTGATCATATATTGCTTCTGTGCTTTACTGGTCCTTCAGAGAACTTTATTTCTCTCAACCTTCCAAGTCCACTCTAAGTTAAATCTCTTACAATAGCTGCATTACATTTTTTTTATAGCTATGTTTCATTTTGAATGTTATCACACAATTAAAATTATATATGGACACTTTAATTTTATTTTTGCCTTGCCTGCCAAGAAGTTAAGAACAATATTAAGAGCTTACAGTTTTAGAATCATCATCTTTTCCTATGTATGATTTTAATCTCTAATTTTATTGGTCACAATTTATATGTCTTCTATTATAAACCATCTAAATTCCTTCTTGGAAGAAAATAGAGTATATATTAAAATTCATACCAAACCAAAACAGAGCAAAAAATCTAGGCCCTGACTGAGAAAGCATCCCAGGAGACTTTGAAAACCTTCTATATAAAATTATAGGGTATTTCAGAACATTTGATTTGTAATCAGCAATAAGGGTGTGAGGAAGAGGAATCAATTTTCTCATTATTCCTAGGATCTTTATGACGTGAGGATCAAATAGTTCATAGCAAACTTCCTGCTATTTTATAAATGTTAGCTTTCTCTTCATTTTTACCTCTAAGTGCCCAGATGTAGAAAATTAGACTGTAGCTTGTGGATAATGTAAGTGGTGTGATGGATGCGGTAATTAGTGCCGGTAAAGACTGAAGGTTCTAACCAGTTGACACACCCTAGGAGCCCCGGTTGCATAGTGGTTAAGACCTCAACTGCTAACCAAAATCTTGGCAGTTCAAATCCACCAGCTGATCCTTGGAAACCCAATGGGGCAGTTCTACTCTGCCCTATAAGGTCTCTATGAGTCAGAATCCACTCAAAGGCAATGGGTTTGGTTTTTGGTTTTAGAACATACTGAAGGGAAAAAAAATCACCTCTGTGTCAGAAAGACAACTACTCAGATGTGATCAGGAATTAGGCCCAGCAATCATCCTTTCTCCTGTTAGAGCCAGGGCAACTTTCCCTTAGGAAATTCCAGGCAGAAAATTCTCTGAATTAGGAGTCTGATGATTAGGAGTAGAACCATTAAGTGATGGCCAAAGGCCATAGTAGGAGGAATGCTCTTCAGTCTGTAATTTATTCAGGATGCTTAGTGAGGGTTTCATCTATCAGGTCTCGGATGCCTGCTGAAAACAGTAATATGTCAAGAGAGGTTAGGTAAAAGTTACTATCTAATAGCAAAAATGGCGACTAACATTCTTTGAAAACTGTGTGGTTAATTCTAGCAGATCACAGCACATTGCAAAAGATCCTTGAGTTGAACATAGCAGAAGGCAGGTTTTTCTTGGTGGATGTACAAATTAGCTTCCCAAGGGAAATCTGGTGAGACAAGATTCTGGTAGTGACTTCTTTTTTAAGTCTTAATAGAATGAAGAAAAGCTGGTGTGCTATCTTCATGGGAGGCAGCCTTGTATAACCGAAGGCACAGGGAAGTTCATGGACGGTATATGAATTTCAGTTTTGCAACTAGTTGTGTAACTATGGTTTTGGTTTTAGAACAAAAGAACTTCAGTTTCTTTAAGGAAAAAAAAGAGTAATAATGCAAACTAGCTGCTGTGAGAATGGACTGAGCTAACAAATATAAATCATCAGAAATATAGTAAGAGCTTTATATGTTATGTGGTAGTCCCTAAGTAGTGCAAACAGTTAACGTCCTTAGCTGCTAGCTGAAAGCCTGAAGGGTCAAGTCTTCCCAGAGGTGTCTCAGAAGAAAGGCCTGAGAACCTTCTTCCAAAAAATCAACCATTGAAAACCCTATGGAGAACAGCTCTACTCTGACACACCTGGGGTCTCCATGAGTTGGAACTGACTTGAC
Organism: Elephas maximus indicus; assembly: GCF_024166365.1. Classification (NCBI taxonomy): domain Eukaryota; kingdom Metazoa; phylum Chordata; class Mammalia; order Proboscidea; family Elephantidae; genus Elephas; species Elephas maximus. Next base: position 50,785,536 of record NC_064833.1, on the reverse strand, counting down.
GACAACTGGTTTTAACTGGTTTTGTGTATTGTGTTAGTCTGAATTTCTATCTTTCCCTATCACCATTAAAGCACAAACATGCTCCTTTACCCGCTACACACAATTACAGAGGCATGGGAATGCCACCTATGATGTCAGGACCTTAGATAAGTTGTACTAGAACGTCTAGTTACTGCATCCTGCCTCCTGTTTTCTTTTCTTTAGGTTCTATCTTGCATGGCATGTCTGGAGCCCCCTGGGGTAACCTGAAAAAGACTCTGAGAGGATGAATTGGAGGGATAAGAAATGGAAAAAAAAAATTGTGCATATCTGAGGAGATCCATTTGTTGTAAATCTAATTAATTTTGGTATGGTTTAATTTTTTTTAACTTTATGACAGGAGAGGCATTATAATTTCTGTTCCTGTGTCAAAGATATACTCTGTAAAGCAAGAACATAACAAAGTAAAATGAGCATATAGCTTGTGTTTAATATTATGGTGGAAGAGGTGGTTTTATGAAGTTATTGCAGAACACTCCATGTAATTTGTATTCAGGTATTCACTATTTTAGTGTACAAGGTCCACTGAATGTCCCCTGGGGAATAACCAGTAGAGCCTGTCCAGCACTACCTGTCCTCATATAAAAAAGAACAAGGGGATTTATGCCTCCATGGGGTAAGACAAGGACTGCCAACCAAGTGCTGTCTTTCAATAAAGGTTCAGTACTGCCCATTTTCATAGAAACACAGCTGGTTGTAAATTCTGTTGTTCCCTTTCCCCACCTACAGCCTTATGATGTTGCCTGATTTGCTTGCTAAAAAGTCACAGTGGTTTTTTCTGTTTGTTTGTTTGTTACTGTTTTGCCCCACACTTTCTTCCCCATTAAGCTGTGATACTTGTTCAAAGATTTAGAGAGTAGAGAAAGGAAGAGGAGGACACCAGGCTGAAAACTCAGTGAGTCCCACAGAAGCAGCAAAATAAGACCTGCTTCCAGGGTGCCTGGATATCTCATGTAAGTGCTTTTGGCATTAATATAGGCAAGGAAGTGGGGATGGGAAATGCTCAGCGCTTTCCTGGTAAATGTTTGACAAACAGCACTCTGTGGTGGAAAGCTCTGATTTGTAGCATTTGCTGGCTTCCATGACTTTGTTTTCCACCATGACTTTTTTCAAGCTACCAAGGTGATGGCTCTGAAAGTGATGTTGGAAAGCAATAGTCAGAATCGGTTTTTCTGAGCCAGTACCAGTCAGCTCCAGCCCACCAGCAGAGGTATCCTTTTTGAGCTGACATAGATTAAGCAATAAATAAATAAATAAATAAATAAATAATTCCATGGAGTCAATTCCAACTCATAGTGACCCTATAGGGCAGAGTAGAACTGCCCCACAGGGTTTCCAAGGAGTGACTGGTGGATTCGAACTCCCAGTCTTTTGGGTAGCAGCCAAATGTTTAACCACTTGTGCCACCAGGGCTCCTGAGATAGATTACCTCTTATATTCATAAGGGATAATATCTTAGACGGCTTCAGATTTTTGAAATATTAGCCCTGCCAGTTACTAGCTGTATGCCCTTGGGTAACCAAAAATAAACCAGTTGTCAAATCATTTCCAACTCATCGCCAACCTCACGTGTTGGGTAAAGGCAAAAACCAAGCCTGCTGCTGTGGAGTCAATTCTGACTCATAGCGCCCTATAGGACAGAGTAGAATTGCCCCATAGGGTTTCCAAGGAGTGCCTGGTGGTTTCGAACTGCCGACCTTTTGGTTAGCAGCCATAGCACTTAACCACTACACCATCAGGTTTTCCTTAAATTCCCCAAGTTTTGATTTCTTTATTTATTAATTCATTTCTTCAATATAATTTTATTGAATGTCTTTTGTATGACAAGAACTGTTCTAGGCATTCTGGAAAAAAAAAAAAAAAAACAGGCAAGCTCCTACCCTCTTGGAGTTTATGTTTTAGTGGGGAAAACTAGTAATAAGCAAATAAAAAATACATAATTTTTGATAGTGCTGTGATGAAAACAAATAGGGCACTATAATCCCTGGAGGGGAGATTTTGTCTGTTTTAAGGAGCCTTGGTGGTGCAGTAGTTAAGTGCTCAGCTGCTAACTGAAAGGTTGGCGGTTTGAACCCACCAGCTACTTCAAGGGAGAAGGATGTGACAGTCTGCTTCTGTAAATATTACAGCGTAGGAAAACCTATGGGGGCAGTTCTCTGTACTATAAAGTCGCTATGAGTTGAAGTCAACTTGTGCACAACCTCGGAAGGGAGATATTGTCTGTTTTTTGTACTGCTCTATCCTCAGTGCTTACAACAGTGCAATGAAGGAATCATAGTATAAGGGAGGGGTCTGCTCCCTGAAGTAGCGCGGTCAAGAAAGGATCTCTAGGGGCCAGCACGTGATCAGAGATACTTGAATGATACCAAAGAGCAAATGCAGCAGGCCCTGTTGTGTCACTAACTTAAGCCCCTCTCTGCAGCCCTCCTTTTCTGAGCTACTTTATGTGGGAGCGATTATGTGTCTCAGTTCTGATTAGAGAAAAATAAGTGGAAAAATTTTGGGTGGGATTTCTAGGAAAACTTGTTTTCCCGATAAAATTGTGCATTATCTGGCTCCTCGCAATGCCTTTACCTCTTACCCCTTGGTCCTTCCTTCATTTTGTTGTCTGGACTTGATTGAGGATTGGCGGCCATTTTGAGATCATGACCAACATGCAAAGCACAATGGACTGAAAGCTGAGTGTCTGGCAGGATTATTGCATGGCGGTACTACCCCCTGGACTGCTTATCCCTAGACACATATTGCATGAGATAAATGATACTATGTGTTGTCTGTTACTTTTCAACTAATACAGCAAGCCAGGCAAATGTATGAAAGAAGAAAGTTATAAGCAGAATGATGATTAAATAAATCATATAATACACTTGGCAGAATTTAAGAAACAGTGGTAAAAAAAATGTTGCTCTTAATATTTTAAAGGATTTGATAATAAAGAATAGTTAACAAATATTTTTTGAGCTTCTAGTCTGTGCTTTGTAAAGGACTCATAATGTAAGTGACTCCAGAGTCAAATAAAAAAAGCTGTGAGTCTAAAATCTTGGGCCTAATGTTAGTAGCTATCAGTGCCCACTTTACCAAAGCACTCAACATGTATATTTGAAAATGAGAAGTATCACTTTAGAAGAAATTCAGGACTTTACACAATACACTTTTTGATATAGAAATTTCACTATAGAAGCAAGTTATTGAAGAATTAGCTGGTAGAGTTTTCTGAGGCAAAGGAACATATATAAGTGTGTATACGTGTGTGTGTTTCTAAGTAAAGTTGTGAATGCCGGAGCTCTGAGTAAACTAACCAAAAGACAGGATTCTGGTTTTATGTTCCTAAAGATGGACCAGAATTTCTCACCCTTCTTTTTATTATTTTCCACCCAATCCAGGAGCCTCTTTAGACATTTTCTCCCTAGTAACATCTTTCCCCAAGAAATTTTAGTACCATAGATACACTGTATATCTGTTTATATGATAAGATAGGGTTGAATGAGCTTTGAGGGGGCCACAAACCATTACAATATCTGAGACTTTTTTTTTCTATATCCTGCATAAACCAATTTTTACCTCCTTGAGGGTGATATCACCCCTCCCCAGACTGAAATGTATGAGTTGAACCAGCACAGAGCATGAAAAACATTTTTTACATTTATACCTCATGGGCTAGATACGTGGGAGAGTTTTCAGACTCCTGAGAAAACCTTAGACTCAGACAGATGTTGATATAGCTTTCCTGAAACCTTTGAAATATTTTTAGCCCTGGGAAAATTTTGTCTACTTTGGGAAGCTGTATTTTCAGTCTTTCAACCCCGTACAAGAGGAATTACCTCTTATTGCTCCTATTCCCAAATTTGTCTTCTGGAAGTTTGCAGGTTGGTAATCAGAATGAGGGTGATATAAATTTAATCATTCCCAAAAAAAAAAAAAAAAAACTTTATCTCCGCTGTGGATTGTTTGAAAAGAAGAAATGCAAAATTACCTACGGTCTGACCACGCAGGGAAAAAAAAACCCAACATTGTCAACATATTTTTTAAACATATGTGTATATGAGTGTGTACATATAGCATTTTTTAAAAAAATGGAATATTCACCCATGTTAATGTGTTAGTATTATTCGTGCACATTAGTGTATTATTAATACATACATGTTTTATAAGACACCTTTAAAAATATTTTTATTACAACTATTTCCTAATGACTTAAAGTACTTTACTACATCACTTTATTTCATGGCTGCATAGCATTGATATATGCATATATTTAACCAGTCCCTACTTTTTTCGCAGATGGGATATTTCAAACCTTTTGCCATTAAAAAAAGGCCTCAATTATAGCTAATTTTTGTACATACCATTAATTATTCCATTAGAATAAATGTCTAGAAATGTAATTCCTGGATCAAAAACTATGTATATGTTTACTGATTACGTAAATGTAAGTTTTGCTTCAGAAAGGTTATATGAATTGACATTCCTAAGATTTTAATTGGTTTTTTTAATCTCACTTCTTATTCTTGCTTTGTGAAAGCGACATTTAACGTATCTCTCTGAAATCATTAACTATATTAAGTGTTTTAGAGTCTTGTTCTATTACCTCTATTTCCTCTGGTATAAATTCTTCCATATGTTGCCTCTCAGTGTTGGTACTTAATGATTATCAGATTATTTCATTTTTAAACTTTAAGTTAATTTTTCATTGAGATACTTGAGATTTCCTCAAAGACTGGCAGCTATCTTTGCAGTTTATGGGAGAGTAAAAAGTGCTGACAGCAGCTTGTGTTGGTCAGTGAGAGTGCGGAAATTGTTCAAATACACCAGCAGGTATAATGTATTCTGACAGCTACTCATTCTTCCTAATGTTGCCAGCCACCCAGGACTCCATCCTACTTTCTCTATTTAAAGCTTTTCCCTGCCAGACTATAGGTATGTGGGATTTATGTGGGATTTGGGGAGGTGGAGGTGTAGAGATAAAAGATAGGGTGTGGCTGTGAGGATAAAGAGTAGGTGGGTGGGCACACAATGTCTGCCTGCTCCTGGGAGGATCCCGTTGCCATCAAGTCTATTTCAACACATAGCAACCTTATAGGACAGAGTAGAATTGCCCCCATAGTGTTCCCAAGGTTCTAAATCTTTACGGAAGCAGCGCAGAGTGGTTGGTGGGGCCAAACCACCAAGTCGAGCGCTTAACTACTGCTGCACCAGGGCTCCTTCCTGAGAGAGTGCCGTAAGTAATCTCCTTGTCTGTTGCCCCTTGATTCTGTTCTTCTCTGGAGACTCCTACTGTCTCTAGGTACTGAGTTCCCTCAGTTTTATGTCCGTTATTTGTGGGAGCTCTTCTTTGGGCTTCAGTATTCATCCTGGTTTGATGCTTTCCTCTTTGTTCTAATGCTGTCTACTCATGGTCTCTGTTTCTGTGAGAATTTATCTTCCTATTTTTAAGTGGCTATTTGTTATTATTTTAATATCCTTCTAATGTTTCTAGGACTTGACATGGGAGAGCAAGACTGTTAAATGTGCCTAGTTTACCTTCTTGAAACTGAAAGTACTTGTATCAATTTGCTTACACACTTTCATTACATGAAAGCATCATCCTTGTCTGGTAGAGCTTAACTGAAGCAAAATAATGAAATAAAAAGGAAGAAAAAATGATGGCTGATCCTAATAAGGCTTTTCTATTCAAACAAAAATACAAAATATGACTTGCCTACTTTAGTTAAACAATGGGCTACATGGTGGTATGGTACCTTATTTTTCCAGAATGCGTAAAGTTTACCAAGTGTTTTCAACAACCTTCATTTAATCTTCACAATTCAGTGAGATGGATATTATTACTTCTGTTTATAGATGAGAAATAGGCTCCAAAACTTCAAATGACCTGTATCTAAAGCTTGTGTGGAAGAACTGGGATTTGACCCTGTCCCCTGACTTTAAATCTAGTGCTTTCTCTATTCTACTTTTGAATATAGATAGCTTTAAAAAGTGTGTTGTGGTTAAAACATAAGCGAGGAACTTAAGAGAAAAGTAAAGAAAAGCATGCAGAATCATTGAAATATTGATATCTTGTCTGAATAAAGAAGAACAAAGGCATACTAAGTGGAAATAAAAATGTTGTGCCATCGTGAGGCTTTATTTAAAATCGCATTGGGACTTGTGTGGAAACCAAGGCAGAAGCTAAAAGCTGACATTCTTTCTGCGGTTCCCACCATGAAGCTGGCCACTCAAGTTTTAATTTCCTGTCAGGATAAGAAAAATGGAAGACTGCAGATCCCACAATTAGTTTTCAAACCATAAACAGCCTTCATCACAAAATCTTTGAATATCTTTCTTAGAGTTCACTGCTCTGAATTGTTGCCTCATCTGAATAAATTTTAAAATGGAAATTTCTAGCTTACATTGTAGAGTATCACAGGTAGAGGTTGAGAACTTTCATTTTTTTGGTATTCCCTGAGGAAAATGCCTTTTATAGAATTTGGTTATTGTTTATTCCTGGTTTTCCTTGTGACCAGGTCCGTGAGGTTTAGAAACATGGATAAAAGAGCATCTTTAGGTATACGACTCACCTACTAAGCACTTATTATCTCACGGGGGTCCCTGGGTGGTGGAAATGGTTAATGGACTCGACTGCTAACCAAAAGGGAAAAGGTTTGAGTCCACCCAGGAGTTCCTCAGAAGAAAGGCGTGGTGATCTACTTCTGAAAAATCAGCCATTAAAAATCCTAAGGAGCACAGTTCTACTCTTACCCACGGAGGGTTGCCATAAGTTGAAGTTGACTTGATGGCAACTGGTTTTTAAATTATCTAACTGGTTTTCAACCTGAAAAGAAGACTGTTCCTGAAAAGTGAGTGACTAAGGACTGAGATGTTTAGCTAGATCTAGAAAAGGAAGAGGTAAACGTTTTACATTTTTGGAAGGAGGATTTGCAAAAAAGCACCCATAAAGATTAGTTGGAGCAGTTCAGGGACATTAGAGAGACTTGCCTATCTGCTGAAGGTAGGGTGAGAGAATTACATGACATGCAGGAATTGGTGTGCATAGCTTTGCTTGGTTTTTGGTTTCAACACAAATGGAGTTTAGTTAAAGTTACCTAGGGAGGAGTAAGGAGGATCTCACAAGGATTCAAAGAAGAGATAAGGTATAAGACTGGATAGAGCTCAAGAGTACTGGAGCAAGTGTGGGTTCTAGGAACCTCAGTTGCATGAATGTGTAGGTCAACACACTTGCTACATTATTGCTATGCCTTAGCCATATTCCATATGTTCCTCTGCTTGTACCTTGTTCCTGCTTCCTGGTAAGTTCAACATACACATGGTCTACTGTGGACTTTCTAGCCCTTTGACATAAAAACTGTTCTATTTCAGCTTCCAGAACTAAATGTTAAAATTTTTTCCACCTTTCTTGGCTGAAATTCCCAGAAGAGTTTCTGGTTAGGCCAGGCTTTCTGATTCTGGATGACTGTATCAAAGCTTGTGGTCAGCTTATGATTGACTTTCTTTAGTTCAAGGTCAGGCTTTTGTTCAATCAGATCAATGTCTAAGTGGTAGAATCATAAAACATGTAGGTGGCAGGGGTCCCGAGTGGGTGATTTTACTTAGAAGGGGTGTAATCAGCAGAATAGGAAAGGTTTGGCAGCTCTGGTACCAATACTATCATTGAATAATGTTATCCTAATGAAATTTTTAAGCATCTTGAGAGTCAGGGCTCTTTTTCAAATGAAATGTGAAGCCACTGGAGTCTTTTGAGCTGAGGAGCAACATCACCTGACTTGTGAGCATCCAGTCTAGAGGCTGTCTGGAGATGGCCACTATTCACTCATTGACGTATTTCCTTCTTGGTTAGCTCAGTGACATCTTTCACGATATCGTCTCTGATCCCTTACATGTGATTACTTATACCTCTTTTACAACATTTATCTCATCATATACATATGTTTTTTAATCTGCCAGCTGCCATCACCTTTGTACTACCTCTTTCCTCAGTGGTTTCTTTGGCTACCAGTTTCAGACACCATCCTTCTCCATCATATCTCCTAAATAATAGATAAGTTTAAATATATTTGATATATTATTATTTGCTTTATTTAACTGGTTTACTTATGTTTATAGTTAGCTAACTATATGGTCACTTTAATAAAACTTGGGTACTGTATCCTTGGTTAGAAACCTACTCTTTCATTTTTTGGGAAAAATCAGATCTGAATTACTTTGTTTCCAATTATAATATCTTTTAATTAAGCACTGACTGACTTGCACACAGAATGTACAGTTGAGTAGCATGGATGGCAATTTTCAATGGATAGTATGAAAACTGACACGGTACATGTTTATGTACAATATGGCCATTAATTTATCCAGGAATAGCCTTAATTCTAAAAAGGGTAAATTTTAGCAGATTTTTAAAGGAAGCTTTTGATAACCTTTATTATTTGTGAAGGTAGTATATGAAATGGCTGATAATTAATTCTTCTTCTTTTCCATTTCATCTGATCCTTAGATATGTTCTTGGGCAAATACTATACTTTACAGTACTAAAAAAAAAAAAAAAAAATTTTTTTTTTATAGTACTAGAAGGTGTAATCTTTGATTATAATAAATTTATTTCATTTTATTTGCATTGAATTATAACAAGAACCAACCACATTTATCTAAATACAGACAGTCCCCGGGTTATGAAAGTCTGACTTATGGACAACTCGTACTTGCCTTTTAATATTACTTGAATTTGCCCTCACTTTGAAATGATTGAACCAACTCCTAAAAAAAAAAAAAAAAAAAAAACCGTTGCCGTCGAGTTGATTCCAACTCGTAGCCAACCTACAGGAGAGTAGAACTGCCCCATAGGGTTTCCAAGGAACAGCTGGTGGATGGAACTGCCGACCTTTTGGTTAACAGCTGTAGCTTGCCATAGCTCTTAACCACTGTGCCACCAGGGCTCCAAACCAACCCCTACTCGCAATAAATTCTTCATCACGGTCACCTTCACTTGCTGCAAGTACAGCTTTTAAATTATTGAAAAGTCTTTGAGCCTTTTCTCCACTAAAAAACCCAAACCCATTGCCGTTGAATCGATTACGCCTCATAGTGACCCTGTAGGGCGGAGTAGAATTACCCCGTAGGGTTTCCAAGGCTGTAATCTTTGTGAAAGCAGACTGCCATATTTTTCTCCCATGCAGCGGCTGGTGAGTTTGAACCACTGACCTGGTTAGCAGCCATAGCTCTCAACCATTGTGCCACCAGGGCTCCAGTACTCCTAAAATAAGGCTAAATAAGAACCGACTTACCTACAAAATGTACTAAAAGACACAGGAACTGATCTTGTTTGTAACTGGGGAGCTGCCTGTACACTTAATAAGAATCAGGGTTCAAGATATTTACTTAAGGATTATTATGTTACATTCATTTTAGCACAATAAGCAAAAATAGCTCTTTTAATGCCAGTAGTATCAGTCCCCTGTACAGATTTGTATAATCACTGTTTGAAACATCACAGGGCATATTACTCAACAAACAATAAATAATCCAGTTGGAATGTGGAAAATTGGTTTTCAAAAGCCAACTGTAAGGGAAGAATGAGGAATGGAACTGATCTGTGACTTTGGAGGAGCAAGGGGCTGTAATATCTAGCAGACGAATTGTAGGGTTAAAAATCTATATTGCTATCTCTTTCAATCTTTGCCTCTCTCCAATTTTCCTAGGTTATAATAACTTATAACACACAGGATTTTTGTCTTCCCACTTCCTATTCTTGTACCATGGGTTCACCAAGTTTCTCTGATGCATAAGGCGGAATGGGCTGGAAACAGCTCAGGATTGGAGGCTTATTTCATTTCTTTTTGTAATAGCCGAAAGGTTGTGTGGTACAATTGACATGACCCCTCCTCTTCCTGGTTCACTTGGAGCAACAGCCTTGACAATCACTAAGTAGTTGCATCTGAATAATATTTTATTCTTGGTAATTAATTTAGATGACTCCCTCTGTAATGGGAGTTGGGGGAGATGGAACAATTCAACAAGAAGGCAAGTGTTCCTGAACTTCCAGACTCTGTATAATTGATATATGAAAGTGAGGCGAATATTTTGGTAAGCAAGGAAATACCTTTTTGTTTTTATCTTCCCGTTTCTCTCTATTACTTATGAGCAAATATTAGGACTCTATAAGCCAGGGTTAGGAATTTACCTTTTGTTTTGAGATAGGAAAGCATTGAAGGGTTTTGATCATAGGAATAAATATGATCTGATTTACATTGTAAAAAGATCACACTGTAGTGGGTAGGAGATGCAAGGTAGAGTAGAAGTAGAGACATTTTCAGCCTACTAGTTCTTAGGTAGTTCAAATCAGACATGAGGCCTAAAGCTGGTGTGGGAGGGCAAGCCCTCCCAGATCAGCTGTTCTTTCAACCAAACTAGTTGCTGTTGACTCCAATTCGTGGTGACCCCATGTATGTCAAAATAGAAGTATACTCCATAGGGTTTTCAATGGCTGATTTTTCAGAAACAGATCACCAGGACTTTCTTCTAAGGTCTGTTTGGGTGGATTCAAACCTCCAATGGAATGCGTTAACCATTTGGAGTATCCAGGGACTCCTATTCTTTCTTCCAAAAGATCCCTGCCGTTGAGCCAATTTCGATTCATAGCGACCCTATAGGATAGAGTAGAACTGTCCCACAGGGCTTTCAAGGCTGTAAATTTTTAAGGAGACAGACTGCCACATCTTTCTCCCATGGAGTGGTTGAAGGCATTAACCACTGTGCCACCAGGGCTCTTTCTACTGAAAAAACAAACCCATTGCTGTTGAGTCGATTACAACTCATAGCAACCCTATAGGACAGAGCAGAACTGCCCCATAGGGTTTCCAAGGAGCAGCTGGTGGATTTGATCTGCCAACATTTTGGTTAGCAACCAAGCTCTTAACCACTGCATCACCAGGGCTCCATTCTTTCTGTAAACAAAAAACCCAAACACATTGCTGTCAAGTTGATTCCAACTCATAGCTGTCAAGTTGATTCCAACTCATAGCGACCCTATAGGACAGAGTAGAACTGCGCCACAGGGTTTCCGAGGAGCACCTGGTGAATTCAAACTTTTAACCACTATACCACCAGGATTTCCATTCTTTCTATACCAAAAACAAAAAAAAGAAAAGAAAACCAAACCCATTGCTGTCGAGTTGATTCTGACTCATAGAGACCCTATAGGACAGAGTAGAACTGCCCCATAGACTTTCCTAGGAGCGCCTGGTGGATTCAAACTGCCAACCTTTTGGTTAGCAGCCATAGCACTTAACCACTACGCCACCAGGGTTTATCAAGAGGTCTGAAGAGGGTGGCAGAGCCACTCTCCCTTCAGCTGTAAGGCCCAGGGTTTGAGGGCAGGAAGGGCTTGGACTTTGGGTCCTTCAGCTCCTTCTCACCCATCAGAACGAGGAAGGTGGTGTGTGTGTGTGTGTTTACAGCCTGGGAGTTTAAAGTTCAGTTATCTCCTTCCATCCTTGCTTCATTCTTTGCCTCCTCTCTTCAACTCCCTCGAGAGGTCCTCTTTTGGGAAAAGTGTTCAGCAGGATTCTGATTCTAATCACTTTCTCCCTTTTTTCCCTACCACTCAGGCAGGGTATGTTAAAATGAGCTCTCAGCGCAGTTTTTTTTTTTGGCTTTCATGTGTTCAAATGATGTAATCAGCCTGATTACGCCACAATTTTGATTAAATATGGAGGTTTATCATACATTTTCTTGGATTTCCTAGTGGTCACAAGTCATCCCTACCCTTTTTAGAATTGTTAGTTTACCGTATTTTATGGATGCCATAGCTCTCACGCTTAAATCTTATTCTCTTTGCAAGTCAGTCTTCGGTTCATTTAAAAATCCCAATTCTTTGTAAAGGGTGACCCTGTGAGCTTTGAGGTGGTCTGAAGGATACCCAGTAATTTACTGCAACCTACTTATCAGTTGTATTTTTGCATCCAGGTGAAACTTTGTCCTCCTTTTCCCCTGTTTACAGTTACACCGCTCTGGCTAAACTAGCCACCTTCCTAATTACTTCAGGTTAGTCTGAAGCATTTTTTCCCAACTTGCTGATCTCTTATCTTGCAAAGTAGAATGGCTCCACAGGGGTATCAAGGCTGTAAACTTTCAGAAGCAAGTTGCCAGGCCTGTCTTCTGTTGGAATCACCAATCTCTGGCTGGTAGCCAAGCATGTAACAATTTCCCTCACCCAAGAATCTGGAAGAAAGGATAGATTCCAGAAATTTTAAGAAGGTACAATTGACAGGACATATGGAGCTCTGGTGGCACAGGGGTTAAGCACTCGGCTGCTAACCTACAGGTTAGCTGTGTGAACCCTCCAGCCACTTCATGAGAGAAAGATGTGGCAGCCTGTCTGTAAAGATTACAGGTTGGGAAACCTATGGGCAATTCTACTCTGTCCTGTAGGGTTGCTATGTTTTAGACTTGACCCGATGGTGACAGATTTGTGAGAGATTCGATATGCGTAATGAGGAAAAGGGTAGAGCAAAATTTGGGGAGGACATAGAGGGTTCCATTTTGGAATGTTAGAGTTCAAGATACTCGTGGGGCTTCCAGCTGGAGGTGTTCAGTAGGCAGCCAGATATTAGAGACCAGAGCTCAGGAAGTTGGTTTGTAAAGTTGGTCCATATAAACAATTTAGCCTCAAACTTCCTTGAACTGTTGATTTTAATGAGCTTCCCAGACTTTTCTTCAGCCAACCATCTCCACAGTCATGTCCAGGATCTTGACATCATCTTCACCTGCTCCAAACTTGAAGAATTAGAGTGTTGTATAGCAATCTGTGGACTCAGACATACCAATGATCATGAAGATGACACAGGACTGGGCAACATTTTTGTTATTATACATAAGGTCACCAACTCAACGGCAACTAACAGCAACAACAACGTAGCACTCTCCTGTATTCCAGCTCTCATACTGTTTATATCCATGATTATCTTTTTCTTTACTTCCTTGAGACTTCATATCCTGTACTTCTACTTTTGCTCCTAGTCTATCAGAGCTTTGTACCATTTATTTCTCTACCCAGACTAGACCACGAAGGGCCAGTCCAACCATTCACTTTTTTTTTAAATAATTTTTATTGTGCTTTAAGAGAAAGTTTACAAATCAAGTCAGTCTCTCATACAAAAACCCATATACACCTTGCTGCACACTCCCAATTACCACCCCCAATGAGACAGCCCGCTCTCTCCCTCCGCTCTCTCTTTCCGTGTCCTTTTTGCCAGCTTCTAAACCCCTCCACCCTCTCATCTTCCCTCCAGGCAGGAGATGCAAACATAGTCTCAAGTGTCCACCAGATCCAAGAAGCTCACTCCTCACCAGCATTCCTGTCCAACACATTGTCCAGTCCAATCCATGTCTGAAGAGTTGGCTTCGGGAATGGTTCCTGTCCTGGGGCATCAGAAGGTCTGGGGGCCATGATCACCGGGGTCCTTCCAGTCTCAGTCAGACCATTAAGTCTGGTCTTATGAGAATTTGGGGTCTGCATCCCACTGCTCTCCTGCTCCCTCCGGGATTCTCTGTTGTGTTCCCTGTCAGGGCCGTCATCAGTTGTAGCCAGGCACCGTCTAGTTCTTCTGGTCGCAGGATGATGTAGTAGCTGGTTCATGTGGCCTTTTCTGAACCATTCACTTTTGAGTACATACAGCATGCTTATTCCCTTACTTTCTGACATACCTATTGTGCAGATTCTCAGTCTTGGATTTGGGCTGCTGAGCGCTAAAGGGAAGCATAGCATTATGGTGGATGGGGCCACCATAAATGTGTGGATTCCAGTGAGTCCCTCAGATCTTCTGTATAATATTTGCTATCACTGATCAAGTTCCTTTCCCAAAAACTATAGCATATTCCAAACCGTCTTCACTTTCTTTGTGCCTTCTTTCACACTGATGCCTTTTTCATAACTCATTTGGCAAATGGTCTTATTGTTTATGTCAAAGATACAGTTGGAGGGATCATGTCCAACTCCTTCAGCCATCCACTTCCACACCTGAGGGCTTACCCAAGGGTGAAACTACATATCCTTTCCTCCTGCCACAAAGGAGAAAATAATTCAAAGATATTAACATTCAAGGATCATTCTGTGTTCTTCACATGATCATTACTTTTTCAATTGTTTATTTTTTCCACCTCTGTATTAAATCGCTCCATATTGGCTCCTACCTTCTACATGTTCAAGTCTCCTTCATCTGAAAAAAAAAAAAAACCCGCACCTGAACTTTCATCTCCCTCCAGCTGCCAACCCCTCTTCCAGATAAGAGGGCTCAGTGCCTTTTTATGCTCTTGTGCCGTTAAACCTGGATTTCACAACCTCAGCTTTATCGACATTTTGGGCTTTGTTGTGGAGGCTATTCTATATGCCGTAGGATGTTTAGTAGCATCCTGGCCTCTATCCCTTAGATGCCAGTAGCACCTCGTTTCTAATTGAGAAAGCCAAAAATGTCTCCAGACATTGCCAAATGTCTCCGTGGGTGGGTAGGCATAATTGTCCCAGTTGAGAACCACTGCTCTAAGCCCATAGCACTGGTTGTTTGAATAGGTATGGCAAAGTGACTCAAAAAAGACCCTAGCAATATTTTATTATTACAGGAGAACGTAGCTGATCATACTGCAGGAGTGATCATGTTAGCAAAGAATGCTCTTCTCTTGGAGCCACGGGAAACCCAGTAGTGCATGTAGAAACAGGGTGTGCAAAGGTGTTGCCCTGGGGAATACTCAGAAGACAGAGATTGTGAGACTTTAGGTTATTGAAATTTACCTGCTACAAAACACGTGGTATTGAATTTTCTTTCCGTTTAAGATAATGTATTTCTGATATATTATGGGTAACGAGTTAGCATGCTGGGGAATGTTTTACCATGTTTAATGTAAGAATACTGACAGGATTGTGGTATCGACTTGACACATAAGAAACATGACTCCTGAAATGAAATGCATCTCCTTTTAGCGATGGTCATTTTGTTTTCTTTTTTAATAATTCTTTATTTTTTAGAGCAGTTTTAGGTGTGCATAAAAATTGTGCAGGAAGTACAGATAACTCCCACATACCCCCTTTCCCTCCTGTGCTCTGGTTCTCCTATTATTAACTTTTCTTTTATTATTAACATCTCCTATTCTGTGGTATATTTGTTACAACTGCTAAACCAATATTGATACATTATTATTTACTAAAGCCCATTTTTTTTTTTTATAGTTTATAGTACATTTGTGTTCTACAGTCCTATGGGTTTTGAAGAATGCGTAAGGGCATATATCCACCATTACAATATTGTCTAGGCTAGTTTCACTGTCCTAAAAATGCCCTGTGCTTCACCTGTTTATCCCTCTACTCCTCCCTCTGAAGCCTTGACAATCACTGATCTTTTTATTGTATCTATGGTTTCGCCTTTTCAAGAATGTCATGTAGTTGGAATCATACAATTTGTAGCCTTTTCAGGAATGTCATATACTACATTTTTATGCAAAATAGCACACCCCCTCACACATTATTTTCCTATGTGCATCATGTGTGGGAGTGTTATTTATGTGGGCATGTTATTTGGAATCATACAGTTTGTAGCCTTTTTCGGACTGGCTTCTTTCACTTAGAAATATGTATTTAAGGTTCCTCCTTGTCTCGGTTCTCCAACAAATACAGTATTTGCAAAATGTTCCCAGCATTTGAGTAATTAACTCCTGTTATTTTACTAACCAGTTCAATGACCCTAAACAGGTTTTCTTAGCTGTCCAGTGTTTGGGATGCCATTGCCATTCATGCCAGCATGAAGATTGTTAAGTGTCTAATACTACAGTGTGCCCTACTCCTAAAATATTTGATGTGGAATGTAAGTCCTAATGGAAGTAATTTTACTCTAATTTTTATTGAAGACGTAGCCTTGGGATAAAGTTTGTTATTTTGTCAGGAAATAAAGTTTTCCTTTTGTTTTAAAAGTTTCAGAACCTGAAGCTGAAAGAATTCTACTGTGAAGAGAACCCACTGCTCCTGAGGCAGCCAGTTCATGCTGTGATACAGGATGAGGTCTGGAGTTTACAGGTGAAGGCTGAGATCATCCTCACAACTCTTCAGATTCAAGCCACAGTTTCAGTTTTCAAGAGATTTCTATTTAAAGCACTTCAGCCAAGCCAGCAAATGATTGAGGAAACCCCAGTCCGCTGGCAATATGGATCCCAGACATAACCTTTTTGTCTTGCTTATAAAATTCAATTTAATCCTATCTGATTTCCACAGTGACTAAATTCGGAGATATAGAAACTTTTTTTGGATGAAAGGAAAAGACAGGAATGTGTTTTCTCTTTAGCCTTCCAAGTATTTTTTAGTATTTTCTAAGGATGTATTTGCTTTGTTACTAGTGGGGCCCTTGCCTCCTGCATTTCCTCTTCACTTGTTCCCTTCTCTGGCGGATGAATGATTAGGATCCAGAAATCAGGTTCACAAGTTGATGATATTAAAAGAAGTAACAGGAAAGAATATTAGAGGACCCTCCTTGTGTGCCTTCTCATGGTGCAGGAATCAAAAATTGCAGATCATTTCACAACCAAGTATGATTGTACATCGTAAATTTGGACTTTACAGATCCATTTGGGTCTATAGCTGAACATGAAGGATTGCCTTAAGAATTTCTGAAATTGTGTAAGGATTTGGGTTTCCTGGCTAGAGGAAACAACTAACCTTGGTCAATGGTTTAGTGTATTTTAAAATAAATTTCCCCCCTTTTAACAAGTAATACATGTTCATTATAAAAAATTAGAAAACTAGCAAGGAAGAAAAGAAAATAGTTAGAGTACCATACTGAATTTTAAAAACTTTCTAAACTCATTCAGAGAAATTAGAAAATAAAAGTAAGCTAAGTTACTAAATTCTCAGAAATCCAGTACCCAGAGATAGAATCACTATTCTCTCCTTGACATTTATTCTTCCAGAACTTTCTATGTGTCCATAATATTTTCAAATTAAAGATGAGTTCAAACTATATACGCTCCGTAGGAACTTGTTTTTCACTCAAAATATTGTTATTGTATTTCTATGTGTGAAAATCAGTATACGTCTTTTTAAATGAATATATGATATTCTATTACATGATTACACCACAATTTGGTTAACTATTTCCCTACCGTTGGACGTTAGATAAGTAACAATTTTCTGACCATTTAGCCTTTATAAACAAGGCTACCATGACCATCCTCGTAGTGAATTTCTGGCTCACACCCATGTTATTCCTACAAAAACTGGCATTTTTAAGAAACTACTGTTAAATACCCTTTCAGAGAATCAATCTATATTTCCAGAAACAGCAATATTTGCTACTCTTGTGTGGAAAAAAAAAAATTCATTTGAAATTGAATTGTAAATTATTTAAAAACTGCAGTATTTAATTTTTTTAATCCATTATAATTTATTTGTTCTTGCAGCAACCATTTCAGAATAACAAAAATAGCTAGCACTTATTTCTAAGCTTACTATGGGCAAAGTTACATTCTAAGCACTTAATAAGAATTAACTAATCTAGTCCTCCAATGCCCCTAAAAAAGGTAATGTCTTAGCTTCCTAGTGCTGCCCTAACAAAAGATACCACAAAGCAGGTGGCTTTAAAGAATGAGAATTTATTGTCTCACAGATTTGGGGGCTAGAAGTCCAAATCAGGGCATCAGTTTTCATGGAGGGTTCTTCCTTGTTGTGGCCTCAGGATCTTTGGCGTTCCTTTGCTGCTTGCAGATGTATCTTCACACGACATCTGTCTCTCCCACCCATTTGTTTGCGTGTATTCTGCTCTTTTTATAAGACACCACTCAGAAGGGATTAGATTTAGGACCTACTGAAACCCTGGTGGCATAGTGATTAAGAGTTCAGCTGCTAACCAAAAGGTTGGCAGTCAGAATCCACTAGGAGCTCCCTGGAAATTCTGTGGGGCAGTTCTACTCTGCCCTATAGGTTTACTATGAGTTGGAATCGACTTGATGGCAACGAGTTTGGTTTTTATTATTTTAGTTCTACTTTGGTATGACCTAATTAGCATAACAAAAGAAAAGCCCTATTTCCAAACAGGGTCATATTTTCAGGTACAGGGATCAGGACTTCAACATAAATTTTAGAGTGGAGGGGGGAGCACAATTCAATCCATAACAGTTAGGCAGTATTGTTGTTAACTTCTTATAGATAAAGAAATGGAGACCCAGAGAAAGGCAAAGTTCACAGAGCTGGTAAGAGTTGAGGCAATAAAGCCAACCTAAGCCAGATTTCGGAAACACTGGTGGCGTAGTGGTTAAGTGCTATGGCTGCTAACCAAAGGGTTGGCAGTTCGAATCCGCCAGGAGCTTCTTGGAAACTCTATGGGACAGTTCTACTCTGTCCTATAGGGTCGCTATGAGTCAGAATTGACTTGATGGCACTGGGTTTGGTTTTTTTGGGTTAAGCCAGATTTCATGCTGCAATATTACCTCAGAAAGGGGGTGCTAGAAGGTGGGGGGGAATGGAGACAGAGGTACTCCCAGATGGAAGAGGTTCTGGTTTGTGGAGGAGGTTGGATGAGCAGTTAACTCAATGTGGTGGCAGGGGGCTGAGTTGAGTATTTTTTGAAAGTATCTCCATGAATTTTTTCTTAGAGAGGTAACTTAAATTGATTATGCGTTTCATATTTGTACTTAAAGAAAAAGTCATTTGCACTAGACCTTTGGTCAAAATTACTGGTTAAACTACTTGAAGTGTCAAAGAATTATAGGGTTTTAATTTAGGCTGTTGTTGTGTTAGATGCTGTCAAGTCAGTTCCAACTCATAACAACCCTATGTACAATAGAATGAAACACTGCCCAGTCCTGTGCTACCATCACAATCATTGTTATGTTTGAGACCATTGTTAAACCACTGTGTCAATCCATCTCATCCAGGTCTTCATTTTTTTCATTGACCCTCTATTTTACCAAGCATGATGTCCTTCTTCAAGGACTGGTTCCTCCTGATAACGTGTCTAAAGTACATGAGACGAAGTTTTGCAGCCCTTGCTTCTAAGGAACACTCTGGCTGTATTTCTTCCAAGACAAACTTGTTCATTCTTCTGGCAGTCCATGGTATATTCAATTATTCTTTGTCAACACCATAATTCAAAGGCATCAATTCTTCTTTAGTCTTCCTTATCATTGTCCAGCTTTTGCATGCCTATGAGGTGATTCAAATATCATGGCTTGGGTCAGGCACACCTTAGCTCTCAAAGTGACACCTTTACTTTTTAACACTTTAAAGAGGTCTTTTGCAGCAGATTTGCCCAGTGCAATACATTTTTTGATTTCTTGACTGCTGCTTCCATGGATATTGACTATGGGATCCAAGGAAAATGAAATCCTTGACAGTGTCAATCTTTTCTCCATTTTCATGATGTGGCTTATTGGTTCAGTTGTGAGGATTTTTTTTTCATGTTCAGGTATAATCCACACTGAAGGCTATAGTCTTTGATCTTCAACAGTAAGTGCTTCAAGTCCTCTTCATTTTCTGCAAGCAAGGTTGTCTCATCTGCATACTGCAGGTTGTTAATGAGTCTTCCACCAATCCTGATGCCATGTTCTTCTTCATATAGCCCAGCTTCTCAAATTTATTTGTTCAGCATAGAGATTGAATAAGTATGGTGAAAGGATGCAACCGTCACGCACACATTTCTTGATTTGAAACCATGCAGTATCCCTTTGTTCTGTTCAAACAGCTGCCTCTTGGTCTATGTACAGGTTCCTCATGAGCACAATTAAGTGTTCTGGAATCCCCATTCATCGCAATATTATCCATAATCTGTTATGATCCACACAGTCAAAGGCCTTTGCATAGTCAATAAAACACAGGTAAATATCTTTCTGGTATTTGCTGCTTTCAGCCAAGATCCATCTAACACCAGCAATGATATCCCTCATTCCAAGTCTTCTTCTGAATCTGTCTTGGATTTTTGGCAGTTCCCTGTTGATGCACTGCTGCAACCACTTTTGAATGATCTTCAGCAAAATTTTACTTGCGTGTGATATCAATGATATTATTCAATAATTTCCACATTTGGTTGCATCATTTTTCTTTGGAATGGGCACAACTGTAGATCTCTTCCAGTCGATTGGCCAGGTAGCTGTCTTCCAAATTTCTTGGCATAAACAAATGAGCACTTCCAGTGCTGCATCTGTTTGTTGAAACATCTCAATTGGTAGTCTATCAATTCCTGGAGCCTTGTTTTTCACCAATGTCTTCAGTGTAGCTTGGACTTCTTCCTTCAGTACTGTTGGTTCTTGATCATATGCTACCTCCTGAAATGGCTGAATATCCACCAGTTCTTTTTGGTACAGTGACTCTGTATTCCTTCTACCTGCTTTTGATGCTTCCTGCCTCATTCTATATTTTGCCCATAGAACACTTCAAAACCACAACTCGAGGCTTGACTTTTTTCTTTAGTTCTTTCAGCTTAAGAAATGCCAAACATGTTATTCTCTTTTGGTTTTCTAACTCCAGGTCTTTGCAGATGTCATTATAATATCTTACTCGGTCTTCTCAAGCTGCCCTTTGAAATCTTCTGTTCAGTTCACTTTAGATATTCTACATTTAAGAACAAGCTTCAGTCTCTTCTAGCATCATTTTGGTCTTTTCTTTCTTTCCTGTCTTTTTAATGACATTTTTCTTTCTTCATATGTGATGTCCTTGATGTCTTCCCACAACTTGTCTGGTCTTTGGTCATTAGTGTCAATGAGTCAAATCTATTCTTGAGATAGTCTCCAAATTCAGGTAGGATATACTCGAGGTTGTATTTTGGCTCTCATGGATTCGTTTTAATTTTCTTCATCTTCAAATTAAATTTGCATTTGAGGAACTGATGGTCTGTTCCCCACTTGGCCCCTGGCCTTGTTCTGACTGATAATGTTGAGCTTTTTCGTAGTTTCTTTCCACAGATGTAGTTGATTTGATTCCTCTGTTTTCCATCTTGTGAAGTCCATGTGCATAATCACTGTTTATATTGTTGAAAAAAGGTATTTGCAATGAAGAAGTCATTCGTCTTGCAAAATTCTATCATGTGATCTCCGGTGTCATTTCTATCACCAAGACCATATTTTCCAATTACCAGCCCCTTCTTTGTTTCTGATTTTCACATTCTAATCACCAGCAATTATCAGTGCATCCTGATTGCATGTTTGATCAATTTCAGACTGCAGAAGTTGATAAAAATCTTCAGTTTTCTCATCTTTGGCATTAGTGGTTGGTACGTAAATTTGAATAATAGTTGTGTTAACTGGTCTTCCTTGTAGGTGTGTGGATATTATCCTATCACTGACAGCCTTGTACTTCAGGATAGATCTTGAAATGTTCTCTTTGTCAATGAGTGCAGTGTCATTCCTCTTCAATTTGTCATTCCCAGCATAGTAGACCGTATGATTGTCTGATTCAAAATGGCCAATAACAGTCAACTTCAGCTGACTAATGCCTAGGATATCGATCTTCATGTGTTTCATTTCATTTTTGACTTCTAATTTTCTTAGATTCATACTTCCTACATTCCATGTTCTGATTATTAATGGATGCTTGCTGCTGTTTTTTCTCATTTTGAGTCATGCAACATCAGCAAATAAAGGTCTCAAAAGCTTGACTCCACCCATGTCATTAAGGCCAACTCTACTTTGAGGAGGCAGCTCTGCCTCTGTCATCTTTCAAGTGCCTTCCAACCTGAGGGGCTCATCTTCTGGCACTATATCAGACAGTGTTCTGCTGCTATTCATAAGGTTTTCACTGCTAATTTTTTCAGAAGTAGACTTCCAGGTCCTTTATTCTAGTCTGTCTTAGTCTGGAAGCTCTGCTTACACAGGTCCACCAAGGTGACCCTACTGGTATTTGATATATCGGTTTCAAAACTTCTAGTATCACAGCAATATGCAAGCCACCACAGTGTGACAAACTGACAGACGCATGGTAGTAATTTAGGCTATACCTAGGTAAAGATGTTTTTTAAACTTTTTTCCACTTCAGGGACTTATGGGATAAAATTGAATATTATTGCCTGAGTTACAAAAAAAATAATAGGTACTAAAAAACAACAGTTACCAATCTGCATTAGTAGATGCCAGGCTCAGTGTTCTACCACACACACACACACACACACACACACACACACACCAGTTGCTGTCGAGTCGATTCTGACTCTTAGCCACCCTATAGGACAGAGCAGAACTGCCCCATAGGGTTTCCAAGGAGCAGCTGGTGGATTCGAACTGCCAACCTTTTGGTTAGAGGCTGAGCTCTTTACCGTTCTGCCACCAGGGCTCCTGGTGTTTTACCAATGTTATCTAATTTAATTCTGTGTCATAGTATTGGCCAAAATCTTCATTTTACAGATAAGATATTCGAGTTCAGATAGTTTTAAGTGACTTGTCTAAACAAGATCACATAGCTAATAAGTCATGGAGCCAAGAGTGAACTTAGGCGTCTATGTAGGTATCTATTGGGTGGATGTCTTTGAACTTGATGCTGTGTTTTACTGTGTTTCGCACACGTAGTAATAATTCACTATGCAATGTTTTTGAAGTGTATACATCCTTCTAAGGATTTATGTTGGTTTGACATTTTATAATTCAAATAATATAAATTAAATAATCATATGCAAGGAAAAATAAAAAAATACACCTGAAACATTTCATTTTATGATGGATTAAAAATAGAAATAATCTTTGACCTATTTCTCATTGCCTAACAAATATTCCAACATAATTTAATATGAACTCTTCAAAAGGAACAATTAATTTTTCCATAAATGATTTATTGACTTATATAACAGTGGAATTAGACCATCATTACATTGTATATCTTCAAGAATTGGGAGGGATATTCTAAAAGAATGGTCACACTATTGCTTTATATATATACACACGTTTCAAAGTAATAACTTCACTTTATATTTTAGTGGTATATGTTACCCTTCCAAAGTAACACATTGGCAGCAAGTAAGTGAAGAATATAAATAATGGGTGATGTAAATGTAGTCAAGAGACACACTGAGTGCAGCAAATACGTTTGATTCCAGCAATCACAAATAGAAAAAGTGAACTGTATGTAACTGTGACCTATTTATTGGTCCCATGTAATTGAGCAAATTCTTCCACCATCTGTTATTTCAGGGACTGAATCTTTGTATGTGAGTGTTCTGCAGCTTTATAGGGGGACTTAATAGGGGGACTTAACCATTGAATTCATGTAGCTAAAAAAGTACCTCTAAAATCAGTATCTGATTCAGAATCACAAGCTATGCTCTGCATGGGTAGTCAGAAAAAATGTGACCGTAGACACACAACTTAGAAGTAGCGGTAATATTAGTGTGAAAGGGCAATTCTTTCAGAAAGGATGACCTCAGTTTTGTAACCGTCCTGGAGAATGAGCTTAAGTGGGTAGGAGGTTGTGCTGTTGAAGGATCAGGCATTTAAGGAACCCACGCCCAGGATGGTTTGCTGGATAAAGGCCATTTTCCCAGACTTATGTTAACTGGGAGGGTTAGAGTAATAGGGAACAGGGATGCAGCAATCTACAGGATTTTGTTGTTATTTTTAAAATTCTTTAAGATTTTAACTGGAGTGAATGAGTGAAAGATTATATATGTACATGTTTATCCCCGAAGTTTCCTAGCAGAGCCTGATGTGGAATACTTTAATACCACTGGGAAACCTTTAACATTGGCAAGGAAAAAGTCCCCAGCACATCAACCCTACACACTATTAAAATTTCATGCAGTATTTGTGTAACATTTATACAGGACTTCTATGCCACTGGCATAAAAAATGGAGGGCATTCAGTGAAGTGAGGCTAATGTTTATTTTGTTTGCTTCGTCAGTGAAGACTTAATTTTATATACTGCATTTTTTTTCCACTTTAAGATAATGTTGTTGATGGTCATGGTGAAAGGCATGTTCCATGTCCTCACTTTCCCTTTTATTTTTAATATGGGATTATAAAGGTATTATTGCACAGAGTCAAGATTCTGGACATATCTGTTTGGATAGGGTTAATAAGAATTGAGTTAAAAACTTTGGTTCATAGAAGTCATTAATTTTTACAAAGATAGCTGTATTCAGGTACTCAGTGCAGCAAATAATTTAGACCAGCACTTATCAAATTTTAAGGTGTACAGTTTACCTGGGAACCTCATTAAATTACAAATTCTAATTCAGTAGGTCTGAGGTGGGTGTGAAAGTCTGCATTTCTGAAAAGCTACAGGTGATGCAGATTCTATCGGTCCACGAACCACACTCTAAGTAGCGAGGATTTAGATCCTAGTCAATATGACGGACTCAATTTTCGAGTCCTCCAGTCTAAACTTTTGCAGGACCCTTGCTTATTGTAATGATAGGAACCAAATTTGAACCTAAACATAACTAATTTTATAAAATATGTGGTATAAATGTATTACGACTTGGGTTTCTATATGTAAGAGGCACAGATATAATGTAAGTAGCTTGCTTTCCTTATATTAATGAAAACTGAACTTATAACGTCAATCATTTATAATATAATGTATTATATATAATATATACTTCAGAATCTTAATTTGACAGAAACTCTGAAGAATAAGCCAAAAATATGAATTTGGGAAATGTGAATCAATTAATGTCAAAGAGTTATTTTGAAAACAATCCGAGGAGTCATATTCTTCTTTTTTAATCTAGGAAATAGCATCAAGATTTGTAATGAATCAGCTAGCAGAAAATAATCCTTTACTAATGCAAGCCGTGGAACACTACCCACAGATCAAGGATATAATCTCGCGTGGAAAAGAATGTGCGATATGTGGAAAGTCCTTTGTAACCACATGGCTGGAATGTGTTGAGTTTGTTCCTCCATCAAAGGTAAATGGTGCTTTTTGTGTGAATATGAGTATAAGACCTCCTCCTATCCTTTGTCTTTATCAAAATCAACCAATCCTAACTAGACTGGTATCCAAGAATTGACTTCTATGATAGTATGATGTTAAGTTTTGATAGATAAATTTGGATGAGTGTCTGTAATAATCATCGTCACCCACACCATTTACATTTATCAGGACACGTATATTGTAGCAAAATTCCATGGACATTGAAAGTTTTAAATAAGAAAATTGAATATTTTCATCAACCTTATCAATCAAACAAGAGCTATGTTCCACTAGAAAGAATTGTTCGGTAGTGTGATGTGAAACTTTTGCTCTCACAATGATTGTTCTAGCACACTGAGCATGCACTGAGGTACACCCACAACATTATGTCTCCCAGGAGTTTTGCACCCCGGGCGGTTCACATAGACCATGAAGCCTGTTCCAAGCCAGGGGTCAACAAATTTTCCTGTAAAGAGGCAGATAGTAAATAGTTTAGGCTTTGTGGACCATAGGAGTTCCTGGGTGGTGCAAATGGTTAAGCGCTTGACTGCTAACTGAAAGGTTGGTGGTTCAAACCCACCTACAGGCACTTCAGAAGAAATTCCTGGTAATCTGCTTCTGAAAGGTCATAGCCTTGAACACCCTATGGAGCACAGTTCTACTTTGTAACATAAGGGGTAGCTATGAATTGAAATCGACCTGACTCCAAGGCAACTGGTTTTTTGTTTTTGGTTTTGTGGACCATAAGGTTACTGTTGCGACTACTAGGCTCTGCCTTTGTCACCTAATAGTAGCCTTAGACAATATGAATGAGCATAACTGTGTTCCCGAAAAATGTATTTGTGGACTCTGGTATTTGAATTTCCTATAATGTTCACGTCATGAAATATTTTTATTTTGAGTTTTTTCCAACGATTTAAAAGTGTGAAAATCATTCTTAGCCTTCAAGCCATATGAAATAGGGCAACAATTTGCTTACTCCTGTTCTAGATCATCCATCATTAGTTCCTGGCACCAGAACTTCCTTTCTCCTCTTGGTGAGCACTTAGCCTCTTTTGGGTCTGCAGTGCCTCGTCCACACCTGAGCCATCTGCTAAAGTCATACCTGCTGCACACAGATCCCTTGTTTCCATGACTCTGGGAATTGAAACCCTACTGGCCTGCAATATCATGGCTTCCCTGATAATTCTTTTCAGGACTTCAAACAGGTTCATCCTGGCTCAGACAGAGAAACTGGCATTTCTCAGCAGGGGCTTGAGTCGGAATGAACCTGTTTGAAGTTCTGATTCTTTTGCATCAAGCTTTTGGTCAGTAAAGCATTTTCATTTTCTTCTTAGTCAATGCCATGTATATGTGGTTTTCTTAAAATGAAGACAACTGGTGGGAATGTAAAATGGTATAACCACTTTGGAAACCAATTTGGCGCTTCATTAAAAAGCTAGAAATAGAACTACCATACGATCCAGCAATCCCACTGCTTGGTATATATCCTAGAGAAAGAAGAACCTTTACACTAACAGATACACACACACCCATGTTCATTGCAACACTGTTTACAATAGCAAAAAGATGGAAGCAACCAAGGTGTCCATCAACAGATGAATGGATAAATAAATTATGGTATATTCACATGATGGAATACTACGCATTGATAAAGAACAATGATGAATCCGTGAAACACTTCATAACATGGAGGAATCTGGAAGGCATTATGCTGAGTGAAATTAGTCAGTTGCTAAAAGGCAACTATTGTATAATATCACTATTATAAGAACTCGAGAAACAGTTTAAACAGAGAAGAATATATTCTTTGACGGTAACAAGAGGGAGGGAGGGATGGAGAGGGATATTCACTAATTAGATAGTAGATAAGAACTACTTTAGGTGAAACGAAAGACAACACACAATACAGGGGAGGTCAGCACAACTGGACCAAACCAAAAGCAAAGAAGTTTCCTGAATAAACTGAATGCTTCAAAGGTCAGTGTAGCAGGGGCAGGGGTTTGGGGACCATGGTCTTAGGGGACGTCTAAGTCAATTGGCATAACAAAATCTATTAAGAAAACATTCTGCATCCCACTTTGGACAGTGGCATCTGGGGTCTTAAATGCTAGCAAGTGGCCATCCAAGATGCATCAATTGGTTTCAACCTACCGGGAGCAAAGAAGAATGAAGAACACCAAAGACACAAAGTAATTATGAGCCCAAGAGACAGAAAGGGCCACATAAAGCAGAGACTACATCAGCCTGAGACCAGAAGAACTAGATGGTGCCCGGCTATAACTGATGACTGCCCTGACAGGGATCACAACAGAGAACCCCTGAGGGAGCAGGAGAGCAGTGGGATGCAGACCCTAAATTCTCGTAAAAAGACCAGACTTAATGGTCCGACTGAGATTAGAAGGACCCCAGTGGTGATGGCCCCCAGACCTTCTGTTAGCCTGAGACAGGAACCATTCTCAAAGCCAACTCTACAGACAGAGATTGAACTGGACAGTGGGATAGAAAATGATGCTGGTGAAGAATGAGCTTCTTGGATCAACTAGACACATGAGACTGTGCTGGCATCTCCTATCTGGAGGGGAGAGGAGAGGGCAGAGGGGGTCAGAAGCTGGTGGAATGGACACAAAAAGAGAGAGTGGAGGGAAGGAGTGTGCTGTCTCATTGGGGGAGAGCAATTAGGAGTATAGTGTAAGGTGTATATAAATTTTTGTGTGAGAGACTGACTTGATTTGTAAACTTTTCACTTGAAGCACAACAAAAATTAAAAAAAAGAAAATGAAGATGACTAACCATACACTGTGTTGTTTTAGGGTAGATTCCTACCTAGTTTCTTAGATAATGCTGGAGAATCTAGGATTTAGTGCTAGGGGTGAGTATGTGTCTTACAAATTTTGATAGGGAGCTAGATCTATAACCTCTAAAGTCATATGTATCTGTAGAGAGTCTCTGGTTCTAACTCCTGTAGTTAAAGTGATTTAAGGTGTCATTAGACCAGAGTAGTTTTGTGTCAATAAGGGACCTGAGTCAAAGAGTCTATAGACACTTATCTCAGTGACCACTCACCAAATTTACCTATACCAAAACCAAATAAAACCCGTTGCTGTCGAGTTGATTCCTACTCATAGAGACCCTATAGGGCAGAGTAGAACTGCCCCATAGGGTTTCCAAGGAGTGGCTGGTGGATAACTCACATCAGACCTCCTAAGCCAGAATCCATGGGTATAGGGTCTGGAGTATCCAAAGTTTATAAATTTTCCCAGTTGACTTTTACATGCAGTCAAGACTGGGAATCTCTGCACTATCTGTTTAGGGCTGTCCCAGTACCATAGGATGTGACACCTTAGTAAGCAAGGCCTAGCTTGGTGGCTTTCACATAGCGAAAAGTAAGACTCATTGCTTGAATATATGAATTAATAATTTGTCTTTAGTGATAGGAATGTAGTTCTTTTATAATGAGATATATATGGATAATAGTAAAAAACAAAGCAGGAGGGTAAATCACCATGAAGTACTACTGGCAAACACTTTAATGTGGCCTCCACTCGGGGACCTGAGTGAGTCCTTTAGATGGCTGCTTTAGGGCACATTGTGCAGCTTACTCCCAGTTAGTCTGCTTCTTGGAATCTGTATGCGGAAAAGCTTTGAATTTATCCTGCCTGAAGCAGAACAAAGGCTCCTGAACACAAATATGCTGTGTTCCTCATTATCTGTGGAGCCCTGACTAGGCCTCTCACAGTCTTGTCTTCCCTAAGGGCAGTTGATGACCTTATGTGATTGCGGATAACATATTAGTTGTTGTTTCATAGGCTTATATTTCATAAATTTCATCAACAGCTGGATGAGATCAGCACTATTTATATTTCAGAACTACATTATCTTTCTCCAAGTACAGTTGTGGAAGTTTCTTCTGTATATGTGGATTTCATGAACAAGTCCAGTATGAACCACTTTTTTTCCACCAACTTTTTATTTTGAACAATTTAAAAACAAAAGACTTGAAAAAATAGTACAATGAACATACATATACCCTTTATCTATAGTCACCAATTTTTAATATTTTCTCCAGTTGGCATTATCCTTTATTATTTTTTGGTTTTAAGGACATATGTTCTCCAAAACAAATTTGATATTCACATGAACCAAGAAAATGAGAGAGTATATCTCTTTCTAAGCGAAAAATAAAAGAGTAGTTTCTAATTACAAAAAATATAAATAAATAAACTAAAAATATGTCCTTGATACCAGGTAGAAAGTTTTTGCCAAGGGTGTTTATGGGTCAGAAAATATGTAAGCTATTTTAGATATGGTGGCACAATGGTTAAGCACTCAGCTGCTAAGCAAAAGTTTGGTGGTTTGAACCCACCCAGCGGCTCTGTGGGGCAAAGATCTGGTGATCTGCTTCTGTAAAGAGTACAGCCAAAAACCCTATGGGTCAGTTCTGCTCTGTCACGTGGGGTCACTATGAGTCGGAATTGACTCCACAGCACCCAACAACAACAACAACAACTTATGCTTAGGAAAAAAAAAAAAATGCTTAGAAGGTCTCATTAATGCTCTGTTTGTAACTTCTAGGAAACAGAGCACAGTTTTAATAAGAGCCATTTAGAGTAGGTAATTTATAATCATGCAAAATGAAATCAGGGAACTACAACTGGAGTTCATATTAGCTGGTATCAGCTGTTTACACAAGAGTATTTACTCTCCAGGAGACTATGAAGATCCCCAGAGCAAGTAATGAGTAAAAGATGTAAGTTTGTTATAGTTGTGATATAGAACCACTAATTATTTTCTCACAATACCCTTTGCCAAAGTTTTTGAGATCATCAAGCATTTTTAATTGTTATATGTGATGACCTAGCTGGTGTCACTTCTTCATGGATAAACTTGCACTCTTCACAAAGTAATGATGCTAAAATAATTAAGAAAGAATATGGCTCTCACTCCTGATGTGAATTATTTCCAAGAAATTCATACCATCAACATAATCCAGCTGTAGATGGCTGGCATAAGATTTGCAAAATATTTTTGGAGGCATTGGAAAACTAAAGGATAAGCTGGACATTTTTGTCTCTTGATCTAGTCATGTAAAAATCGTAGTTGCACTAGATATTTCTTCTTTGTGCTTATAAAAACAATTAAAAAAAGGAGCCATCTAATCAGAGAAAGCGTCCTGAACAGGACACATGTGTATGGCGGGCTCCACTATAAGGGCTGCATATAAAAGTCATCTGTGAATAAGAAGCAGCTTTCCTGTTGTTCAGTCTTTCATAACTTGATGCTCTTGTTATGGAAACATCATTGTAATAGTTGAGCCAGTATTTCTATCCGAGAGATTAGGAGTCTTCATGTAACTCAGCACAATTTGAAATTACTTACTTACCTGGTGTTGCATTTGTTTGATGTCCATCTCTACCATTGAACCCCAAGCTCAAGAAATTCAAGAACCATTTGATTTTGTTCCCCATTGTATATGTAGAGCCTAGCACAGTGCCTGATACATATTTTATTTCCGTGGAATTGCTGACGAATCAGAAGATCTGGATTTGAATACCAGCTTCTCTGTTTTTTTTTTTAGATTACTAACATATTACATCAAATGTATCATAGTGAGAAACTGACAGAGCTGCTGCCAAGGACAGCTCTTGTCAAGGTGTAAAAAAAACCCTTGGGACTAGAGTTAGCCATGTAGCCCAAGAGAACTTTCACATAATAGTTGGGGAGAAATTTAAAAACAAAAACAAAAAAAGTTTGATATAAAATACCAAGAAAAAAAAAGAGATTGTAAGTGGGAAAACAAGGATAGAAATGTCCATTGTTCCTCCAGCTGGGAGTATGTACAATCTTGGTCACATGTGTAGCATATCTGTGAATTGCTCACATTATCTTCTGGAGTGGGTCGTTATATTCAAGAGACATTCAATGAGTATAGCACGTGCCAGATTATGTGGCAAAACTTGCCACAATTTCCTGTTTTCTGCTGGGTAGGATCTGAACACTTTGAACAAGTTGCCATGTTCATTTTTAAAAAATGATCCCAGGAAAGACTCTCACAGATTCCCTCCCAAAATCACCTGATGAGCTGATAGTCTCATTTCATTTCTGCCCGGCAGAAATTGCAGCCTAGTGATATTAATCATAGCCAATACTTACTTGATACTAAGTGTGTGCCTGGCATCATATTAAGCATATCACCTGGAATACTTCACTTAATTTTCACAATAGCCCAGTGACACACATAAGAAAACCAAGGTACAGAGAAGTCAAGTAATTTGACTAAGATCACAAAGCTGCCAAGTAGAGGCTCCAGGGAGGAAACCACACATGGGAGTATCTTCCTCTTAATCAGACATGCTGGACCATCTCCTATGCTTTCCAACCAGTTATCCTTCATTTGCTTCAGCTCAAGGCATTTATGGTAAAAAGCCTTATACTTACATAATTTATTTATTTATTTTTAATAGGCTTTATGTTTTAGAGCACTTTTAGGTTTACGGAAAAATTGTGCAGAAAGTATAGAGAGTTCCCACATGCCTTTTCTGCCCCTTGCACTCTGTTTCTCCAAGTATTAACATCTTGCATTCCTCATTTATCTTTTTCCTACTATGTATCAGGCCTTTTGCCAGGGACTGGGAATACAGAGCTCTGGCTCTCAAGGAACTCACATGCTCCCAGAGGAAGCAGTAAATAAGGTAATTGGAATCAGACAAGTTAGGCTTGATGACCAGCCTGCAACTTTCCACATGTATTACCTTAACTTCCTCTTGGAAGCTAAGCCTCCTCATTGTAAAACGGTAAAATAGGGCTATGGTGAGAAATAAATGAGGTAATGCATAGAAAGTGAAAGTATTTAACCCAGCAGATGTTTAATAAAGGTTGTTGTTGTTAGGCGCTGTCGGGCTGGTTCTGACTCACAGCAACCCTATGTACAACAGAACAAAACACTGCCCGGTCCTGAGCCATTCTCACAAAGGTTGTTATGTTACAGCCCATTGTAGCAGCCACGGTGTCAATCCACCTCCTTGAAGGTTTTACTCTTTTTTGATGATACTTTACCAAGCATGATGTCCTTTTCCAGGGACTGGTCCCTCTTGATAACATGTCCAAAGTATGTGAGACAAAGTCCCACCATCCTTGCTTCTAACGAGCATTCTGGCTGTATTTCTTCTAAGACGGATTTGTTTGCTCTTCTGGTAGTCCACGCTATATGCGGTGTTCTTCTCCAACACATAATTAAAATGCATCAATCCTTCTTCTGTTTTCCTTATGCATTGTCCAGCTTTTGTATGCATATGAAGAGATTGAAAATACCATGGCTTGGGCCAGGTGCTCCTTAGTCCTAAAAGTAACATCTTTGTTTTTTAACACTTTAAAGAGGTCTTTTGCAGTAGATTTTCCCAATGCAGTACGTTGTTAGATTTCTTGACTGCCCTTTCCGTGGTTGTTGAATGTGGATCTAAGTAAAATGAAATCCTTTACAACTTCAATATTTGCTCTGTTTATCATGATGTTGCTTATTGGTTCGGTTGTGAGGATTTTTGTTTTCTTTATGTTGAGATGTAATCCATACTGAAGGCTGTAGTCTTTGATCTTCACCAGTAAGTGCTTCAAATCCTTTTCACTTTAAGCAAGCAAGTTGTGTCATCTGCACATTGCAGGTTGTAAATGAGTTGTAACAACCTCCACTCCTGATACCATGTTCGTCTTCATATTGTCCAGGTTCTCAGATCATTTGCTCAGCATACAGATTGAGTAAGTATGGTAAAAGGATATAATCCTGACACATACCTTTTATGATTTTAAACCACACAGTATCCCCTCGTTCTGTTCGAATGACTGCCTCTTGATCTATGTACACAGTACATGAGCACAAATAGGTGTTCTGAAATTCCATTCTTGGCATTGGTACCCGTAATTTGTTATGATTTATGCAGTCGAATGCCTTTACATAGTCAATTAAACACAGGTAAACATATTTCTGGTATTCTCTGCTATCAGAAAGATCCATCTGACATCAGCAATGATATCCCTCGTTCCACGTGCTCTTCTGAATCCGGCTCAAATTTCTGGCAGTTCCCTGTCAATGTACCGCTGCAACCGTTTTTGAATTGTCTTCATCAAAATTTTACTTCTGTATAATATTAGTGATATTGTTCGATAATTTTCAAATTCTTTTGGATCACCTTTCTTTGAAATGGGCACAAATATGGATTCCTTCTAGCTGGTTGGCCAGATAGCTCTTTTCCAAGTTTCTTGGCATAGGTGAATGAGCACCTCCAGTGCAGCATCCATTTGTTGAAACATCTCACTTGGTATTCTGTCAGTTCCTGGAGACTTGTTTTTTGTCAGTGCCTTCAAAGCAGCTTAAACGTCTTCCTTCAATACCATTGGTTCTTGATCATATGCTACTTCCTGAAGTAGTTGAACATTGACCAAATCTTTTTGGTACAGTGACTCTGTGTATCCTTTCTATCTCCTTTTGATGCTTCCTGCATCTTTCAATATTCTGCCCATAGAATCCTTCAATATTGCAGCTCGAGGTTTGAATTTTTTCTTCAGTTCTTTTGACTTGAGAAATCCCGAGCACATTCTTCCTTTTTGGTTTTCCAACTCCAGACCTTTGCACATTTCATTATACTTTGTCTTCTTGAGCTATCCTTTGAAATCTTCTGTTCAGCTCTTTTACTTCATCATTTCTTCCATTCACTTTAGCTAATCTACATTTAAGAGCAAGTTTCAGAGTGTCTTCTGGCATCCATTTTGGTCTTTTCTGTCTTTCCTGCCTTTTTAACGAGCTTTCGCTTTCTTCATGTATAATGTCTTTGATGTCATCCCACAACTCAGCTTGTCTTCGGTCATCAGTGTTCAGTGCATCCAATCTATTCTTAAGATGGTGTCTGAATTCAGGTGGGATTTACTTAAGGTCATCTTTTGGCTCTCATAGAATTATTTTAATTTTCCTCAGCTTCAACTTGAACTTGCATAGGAGCAATTGGTGGTCTGTTCTGCAGTCGGCCCTTGACCTTGTTCTGATTGATGATATTGAACTTTTCCATCATCTCATTCCATAGATGTAGCTGATGTGATTCCTGTATATTCCATCTGGTGAGGTCCATGTGTGTGTCGCCGTATCAAAAAAAAGCATATATGTTGTTGAAGAAAAGATATTTAATAAAAGGTATTTATTTATTTGAATAAATAAAGGTGCTTTGTGAAGATAAATTTTTTTTTTTTTTTTAATTAAGGTCTTCCAACAAGAAGGTCCCTGAGTGGCACATGTGATTTGCACTCAACTGTTAACAAAAAAGTTTGTGGTTTGAACCCACCCAGTGTCACCATGGAAGAAAGGCCTGGTGATCTGCTTCCATATATTCTTTCTGCTCTGTAACATGGGGGTCGCCATGAGTCAGAATTGTCACAACAGCAATGAGAATTCAGAAGACAAAGACTGATTACATTCTGGTGATAAATACTATGATGGAGGTGTGCACAGGGGGCTACTAGAGGAAGACATCTCAATTAATTGGGCACAGTTTCCTGGTCTATCCACAAGTGCTTGTGCGTGATACTTGCAGAATATATAATACAGTTAAAAAATATCTTAAGAGGCATTGCTTGGCAATGTGCTTTGAAGGATGAGTTGGAGTTAGATTAGAAAATAATTCAGGTGAGGAAACTGCCCATACAAATGTAACATGATGCAAATAAATTGCACAGTAAGTATAGAGAACTCACTAAGGGGAAGGGTGGAAGACGAGGTCAGAGAGGATTGCAGGTGTGAGATCAGGGTGACTGTCATGTGTGAAGTTGGAATTGAATTTTCAAAGATATGGACAGTTGTTGAAGCAATGGAATGATGAGATGAGATTTTTGTTTGACGAAGAGAAGCTGGAATTGGTGATATGGATTTAAGAATTGTTTATACAAATGTGACACTTGAAGCCACGGAATTGAAGACTGCCTAAGGAGACTTACACAGTGAACTGAGAAGACCAAACTACTGAATGGCTGAGGACAGCAATATTAAAGGGGTGGGCAAAGGTAGGAATTAGCAAAAGGAGAATGACTAAGAGCAATCAAAGAATGAGCGGCAAAATGAGGCAGAGTGAACAGAAATTTTCCAGCCATAAAATATAAATATGCAAGAAAGAGAACTTTCTTACTTTTTCTTCTACTAAATTAGTTTCTACCTTAGCTTCCATTGTACTGGAAAATGTTTTCTAGAAGGTTCCAGGTTCATGTGAGTATTTTAGGAAGTTCTCAGTCATTTCAGATTTAACCTTGGATGTTTCATATTTCCTTTTTCTCCTTTCCCCCCCTTTTCTCCCTATAACGTCCAACTTTTGGAGCCATTAAGTAGTGTTACAGCATTATGAAGTGGGAGCAACGGTTCTGTCATGTTCTATGTTCTATGTATGCATCCTCTGGGGTGTACAGTTGTCCTGCCTAGGCCTCACATGTGCTCATATCTTTGTGTTGGTGTCTGTTAGATGTCCACTTCCCATGATCTCTGTTTATCTGCCCGGCAACCCAGCGTCTTCTTGTTCTGACCTTGAAGTCCCTTTGGTCTACTGGTCCTTTTTATAACCATGTCCACATCATATTCTGGGCATGAGAAAATTTGGATTCTCTCTCACCCCAACATACATTCAAGAATGAGCTGATTAAAGATGCCAATTTGAGAGATATAAGGCTGAGAAGAAGAAGCTGGGCTGCAAAATTGGAGGAAAAGATGGTGACTTTTGTGTCATTAGGGTGGCAGGGCTGGAAGCAGGCTGCTTCAATCAGAAGTCTTGTTTGATCTTCTGAAATGTGGAGGCAAAATGTGGGAGAACTATAGGATGTTATTTGGAGGCTGAAATAGGTCTTCGGGAAGTGTTTTAAGGATGTGGAAATATGTTTGTGATTGTAGGCTGTGGAATGAGCTAGTAGAGGAGGAAGTTTAAAATTACTCCATGCTGTATGCCACTTCAGGAAGGTTTTAATGTTCTGATTATGTTATTGTCTACTTTTAGTAATTAATAGAGCTAGAATTTGGTTACAATGTGATGATCCCTGTCTATTACATCACCTGAAGGGGTTGAATAGACCAAAAAGAAAAGATAGGAATGTTTTTAAATAACTAGAAAATGGGTAATAAGCATTATAATATGAAGTTACTTATCCACGCTAAGGAATCACAGATGGAGTAAACAAGTGCTTAGGAAGCTTCAGAGAAACTTTTCTGATGAGGTGAAATTCAAACAACCTGAGTTCACGATCCTCATATTAATCTTGTAACTTCGTTTTCAGTGCAATAATCGATGCCAGAAAACGATGGTATAGTATCTTCAAAGCACTAAGGGGAAATAACTGAAAATCCAGAATTTCGCGCTTAGTTACATTGCAAAAGAAATGCGAGTGTTGGAAAATTGTGAGGAGAAACAATTTGAAGGGGAAAAACGTTTTGCTTTGAACAACCTAATCTTATTAAAATAATAGAAGAAGTAAAACTAGTAACATTTAGTAAGTATATTACAGTGAATAAAGTATATGACATTGGATTACGATAAGTGTAGAGTGTGAATTCATAAATCATGGTAAACAAATTAGAAGCTATTTAAAATGGTTAAAATTTGGATCAAGAAAATTTATATTTGGATATATATTACCAGGTTGGCACTTGAAACATGTTATGATAGACTGTTTAAATCCCTGTTTCTAGAGAGAAAACAGAATTTCAGACCAGTTGCCGTTGAATTGGAAACCCTGGTGGCGTACCAAAGGGTCGGCAGTTCAAATCTGCCAGATGCTCCCTGGAAACTCTATGGGGCAGTTCTACTCTGTCCTGTAGGGTCGCTATGAGTCAGAATCGACTTGACAGCACTGTTTTTTTTAGAGCCGTTTAATTGACTTCAACTCATGGTAACTCCAGGCATGCCACAGTAGAACTATGCTCCACAGGCTTTTCAATGGCTGACGTTTTCAGAAGTAGATCATCAGGCCTTTCTTCCAAGGCACTTCTGAATGAACTCTAGCCTCCGACCTTTTGGTTAGCAGCTGAGCGCATTAATCATTTGCACCCCCTGGGAACTCTGAAAACAGAATTACATGCACAAAATTCATGGAAATGATAATCAAATTAATCACATCGGTAAACAGTTCCTTCTATATTTATTCAGAGTTTTATGCTACTTTATTGTAGAGAAGAGATTATACAAGCAAAAACTAGTTTGCCTAGAATCCTCCCTTCTGCTTCACAAAATACCTCAATATCTCAAGTATCTCTTCAGGAACTAAGTTTAGTGATTGCTGACTTTTACAGTAAATATTGTAAAGGGAGAATCCCACTTAATACTGCCAACACCTGGTTGCCCTTGTTTTGTTTACAGAGTGTTCTATCCGTAATGTGGTTTGCCATCTGAAGGCACTGTTGCAGGAGCGAAACACTTGACAATAAATGGGTCTTTATTCTCAACATAAAACAACTAGAAACAACCAAATATCAAATTGTATTTGCTTCTATTCAAGTGGATGTGAAATTACGTCATAGTTATTTTATGAAATAGTGAGATGAGGATTGGAAAATTGCCCATGAAAAATTTTATTCATCTCTCAAATATTAACCTTTACCATAAGTTATCCAGATGCTTTACCTTTTTCCAGATGTTATAGCCTTTGCCATCTGAGTTCAGTTATTCCTTAGCAATTACAGAATTATCAGTAATTCCAACATAATAGATATTTCAGCATTATCTACTAATAACATAAACCTTTGAAACAGCAACAAAAATTAATCCTTTTTAGTCACTACCAGCATGGGCCGGCCATATTTGAACTAGTGACTTAGAGGCAACCTAAATAGTCTCATAAAATCCTTTCCAAACTCTTGAGTGATTCTGTGCCCAAGATATGCATTTGATAGTTTTCATTTCTTATAGTTACGTTAGTTGAACTTAACGTTTCCCCAGATTCCTTTAAAGTTGAGGAGTTTAGGGAGGGAACGGTTTGGAACATAAACTTTCAACCCTGTATTGAATGATGTAATGTAATTAAAACTACCCTCAAAAGAGATTAGGCTGAGTAGGTTTCACGACAAATGAGTGAAAACACTGATCTACTCTGTGAAAATAAATGAAAATTTGTAACCTTAATTCCTTTTTTATGACAAGCTGCCAGTAATGAAACATAAGATTACATTTTAATAATTTTACTCATTACGTACAGAGCAAAATCTTACTTTGCAGTAAAAGTTCTTGCTGTTTAGATACCACTGACATTCATTAATGAAACTGATCATTTCGACCAGTCAACTGGGAAAATGAATGTAGGTTTTAAAACATTTATGCGGTGGTTAGTCAATTTAATGCACATTAAGAACATCAGAAGACATTGCATTTCTAATTCTAAACAGTTATGAGAGTAATATGTACTTCTTGTTCAGAAGAATTGAAATGGTATCTAGTGTTCCTTGTTATTTTATTTAGAATATAGTACAACAATTACCGTATAAATGAATACCAGTACGCATACTGTGTCTTGATTAATTCTTCTCCCATGGGAACTCATGAAATCTGCTTTTCCCTTCAGAGAACTTTCCCCTTTGTTCTTAAACTTCTCGATAGAGTTGCTGATGTATCCAGTATCTATTATTATTTTTCTTCTTCTAAAGAATCTTGAATTATACTCAACTTCATTTATCTGGAAGTGTGCATCACCAAAATGTTCTGAACTCCTACAAGAAATTCAAAGAGCATTGATTATGCAAGGGGTATTTGGACATGTTATCAGGAGGGGCCGGTCCCTGGAGGACATCAAACCTGGTAAAGCAGAGGGTTGTCGGAAAAGAGGAAGACCCTCAACGAGATGGAATTGACACAGTGGCTGCCACAGTGAGCTCAAGCATAACAATTGTGAGTAAGGCACAGGACCAGACAGTGTTTCGTTCTGTTGTACATAAGTTTGCTATGAGTCAGAATGAACTCAATGGCCGCTAACAACAACAGCAACAACAGTGTTGGGGTGTAGGATCACTCTGTAGAGAGGAGGAAGCCACTTAGCTGGATGGCTAGCTGGAACATAAGCAGGATTTTCTTTCTGGTTTCTGTCCTTGCCGTAGTCCAAAATGCCCTAAGGGTAGAATGACCATATAATCTATTATGCAAGCCAAGATGCTTTTAAGAGTGAAAGGGGGCATTATTAATAGCTGGGAAAACTGCAGGAAACCAGCACTGTGCTGAGCAAATCAGGATGTGTTACTGCCCTTCCTAAATGGAGCAGTTAACTTCAGATCAGTTACCTTCATTGCTGGTGCTGATAGCTAACCGGCTTGGAGGAGTTGTCCTCCTGAATGTTCAATTTGGATTTTTAAAATTATTTTTAGTCGTTCCATTAATATTTGAGGTCCTTCTTTAAGCAGGAAACTGGGTGCTAAGTCAATGCAAATAAGTAGGGGAACTAGTCTCTTTGAAATGGTTTCAAGTCTAAGAGTTTAAAATCTAAAGATGTGAAATGCACTAGGGATAAGAGCTAAATGCTAAATAAGTCCTGTTGTTGTTGTTGTCATCTAGTCTATTCCGACTCATAGTGACTCTATAGGACAGAGTAGAACTGACCAAAGGGTTTTTAAGGCTGGAAACCTTTTACGGGGCCTAGACATAGGTAGAAATCAGATACATGGAGAAGGGAGCAGAAAGGATATTTCAGGAGAAGAGATTGGTATGGAGGAGAATGAGTTATGCTCCTAGGGCAGTGAATGAATTAAGTTGATTTGTGAATGGGAATAGGAGGAGGAGAAATTATTTTAAAAAACTGAGATCAAGCTCTATGAACCTCAAATGATAGACTAAGGAGTTTGTACTTGATCCTGTTTGGAAATGGAGCCCTACTGAATGTGCAGGTGCAAGTCAATGATATAAAGAAAGCAGTGATTTAGAAAAAGTCATTTGACAGTAGTTTGCTGGGTTAATTGAAGGTTGAAGAGAAGAGAAACTGCAAAAAAAGAGAAAGATAAGAAGTAGTTATCTAGCTGTCTAGTGCAGGTGTAAAGTGCAGCAGCGGAAGTGCAAAGAAGAGAGGCAACATAAGGAAGGAATAAAACAGAGCTTATTGATCGAGTATAGGAAACCTCTGGGAGGTATGAAGGAGAAAAACAGGAAAATCCAGAGAGAAAATGACTTGGAAGGCAAGACCCCAAGCTTTATTTTAGACTTGTTGAGTTTCAGCACAGCTAACTAATGTACTTCTCTACATTATTTGAAATCACGTGTACTTTTACAAAAATTCTTCGTTCTTCCCCACAGTTCTTCAATGATTATCAAACTGTAATCAAAGCCTCAGATTAGTGAAAGAGGCTGGAAGCATGCTAGAACTAACTGATCTAGAATTTAGTCAGCTGGAATTCTAGTTTTGTATCTTTCTTTAATAATGAGGCCTGAGGTAAGTCACCGACTTCCTCACTATATATGAACTTAGTGTCCTCATCTAGAAAAGGAAGGATTGGACCAAAGTCTCTCCAGGATTGAAAGAGGGAGGAGCTGTGGTAGTCATACTTTTTCACGTTCCTGCTGATTTGGAAAATGATACCTGTATTAGTTTTTTATTGCCACAGGTTTACCAGATAGAATAGATGCCAGAGATCATATGACTGAATTTTGCACAAGACCAATGATTTACTGGTTGCACATACCTTTTTTTCAACAACATAAATGGTGACTATACAAGTGGTCCTCACCCGATGGAAAACACAGGAATCAAATCAACTACATCTATGGAAAGAGACAATGGGGAAGCTCAATATCATCAGCCAGGACAAGGCCAGGGACCGAAAAAACCATTAATTGCTCATATGAAAGTTCAAATTGAGCTGAAGAAAATGAAAACAAGTCTATAAGAACCAAAGTACGATCTTGAGTATATCCCATCTTAAGACTAGATTTGATGCATTGAACACTAATGACTGAAGACCAGATGAGTTGTGAGATGACATCAAGGACATGATACATGAAGAAAGAAAAAGGTCATTAAAAAGACAGTAAAAAGACCAAAATGGATGTCAGAAGAGGCTCTAAAACATGCTCTTGAACATAGGGTAGCTAAAGCAAGTGGAAGAAATGAGAAAGTGAAAGAGCTGAACAGAAGATTTTAAAGGGGATCCCAAGACGACAAAGTAAAGTATTATAATAAAATGTGCAAAGATCCGGAGTTAGAAAACCAAGAGGGAAGAACACACCTGGCGTTTCTCAAGTTAAAAGAACTAAAGAAAAAATTAAAGCCTCGAATTGTAATATTGAAGGAGTCTGTGGGCAAAATACTGAACGATGCAGGAAGCATCAAAAGAAGGTGAAAGGAATACAGAGTCATTGTACCAAAAACAATTGGTTGATGTTCAACCATGTCAGGAGGTAGCATATGATCAAGAACTGACGGTATTGAAGAAAGAAGTCCAAGTTGCACTGAAGGCATTGGTTAAAAAAACAGGGCTCCAGGAATTGATGGAATACCAATTGAAATATTTCAACAAATGAATGAAATACTAGAAGTGCTCACTCGTCTATGCTAAGAAATTTGGAAGACAGCTACCCAGCCAAATGACCATAATATACGGGCATATTTTTGCCCATTCCAAGAAGAGGTGATCCAACAGAATGCAGAAATTATCGAACAATGTCATTAATATCACACAAAGTAAAATTTTGCTGAAGATAATTCAAAAATGGTTGCAGCAGTACACTGACAGGAAACTGCCAGATATTCAAGCCAGATTCAGAAGAGAATGGGCAACGAGGAATATCATTGGTGATGTCAGATGGATCTTGGGTAAAAGCAGAGAATACCAGAAAGATGTTTACCTGTGTTTTTTTGACTATGCAAAGACATTTGACTGAGTGGATCATAACAAATTGTGGGTAACATTGCAAAGAATGGGAATTCCAAGAACACTTAATTGTGCTTACCCAGTACCTGTACATAGACCAAGAGGCAGTCATTGGGGTAGAAGAAGGGGTTACTGCATGGTTTAAAATCAGGAAAGGTGTGCATCAGGGTTGTATCCGTTCACCATACTTATTCAATCTGTATGCTGAGCACATAATCCAAGAAGCTGGACTATATGAAAAAGCACACTGCATCAGGATTGGAGGAAGACTCGTTAACAACCTGCAATTTGCAGAAGACACAACCTTGCTTTCTAAAAGTGAAGAAAGCTTGGAGCACTTACTGATGAAGAACAAAGACTACAGCCTTCAGTATGGATACTCAACATAGTGAAAACAAAATCCTCACAACTGGACCAATAAGCAACATCATGATGTTGTTGTTGTTAGATGCCGTCCAGTTAGTTCAAACTTATAGTGACCCTGTGTACAACAGAACAAAACACTGCCTAGTCCTGTGCCATCCTCACAATCATTGCTATGTTTGAGCCTATTGTTGCAGCCACTGTGTCATTCCATCTCATTGAAGGTCTTCCTCTTTTTTGCTGAAGTTGTCAAGGATTTCACTTTACTTGGGTCCATGATCAATGCCCACGGAAGCAGCAGTCAAGAAATCAAATGACATATCGCATGGGCAAATCTGCTGCAAAAGACCTCCTTAAAGTGTTAAACAGCAAAGATGTCACTTGAGGACCAAGGTGCACTGGACCTAAGCCATGGTATACTCAATCACCTCATGTATGTAAAAGCTGGACAATGAATAAGGAAAACTGAAGAAGAATCGATGGCTTTGAAGTATGTGTTGGTGAAGAATATTGAATATACCATGGGCTGTCAGAAGAACGAACAAATCTGTCTTGGAAGAAATACAGCCAGAATGCTTCATATAAGTGAGGATGGCAAGACTGTCTCTCGTACTTTGGACTTGTAATCAGGAGGGACCAGTCCCTGAAGAAGGGCATTGTGTTTGGTAAACTAATGGGTCAGTAAAAAAAAAGGAAGACCCTCAACGGGATGGACTGACAGAGTGGCTGCAACAATGGGCTCAAACATAGCAATGATTGTGAGGGTGGTACAGGACTGGGCAATGTTTTGTTACATCATACAGAGTTGCTATGAGACAGAACTGACTTGATAGTACCAACTAACAACATGATATTTTACTTTTTAGAGCTTTTAGCTAAAATGGTATTTTAAAAAAATAAAAACCTGTGCAATCATAGACTGAATCCTGTTTTTCTGACTTGAAAAAAAAAAGTATATTTCTTTCAATGTTTGTATTTCTAACTGTAAACAAGATTCAAAGCAGTAATTATCTTTGACAGGATCATGAAGTTTGGTTAATTGATGTTCATGAAGACATGTCCTCCGTAACAGGAGTGTCATTATTCCTTTGTAATATGCTCATCATTTCAAATGAACTTGTATGTCACACCAGTAGCAATTGCGATGTCACAAATGGAAACAGCAATTTAAAGGAAAATTTCTTCTGTCATGTAACCATTACTGAGGATAATGACTTTAGATGGAAATGTGTGTTATCAAGGAATTTTGTAGGGTCAATTTTTTCCCAGTAAAATTTCTAAGAAACAATTCAAAGCATCAAGAAATATTTTATCAGAAGTAGAAATTAATAAGCTAGAGAATAATTACCAGCAAAGCTTGGTATTCCATACAAAACTGATAATGGCCTTTGGCAAAATAATCTCCTAAAAAGTGAAACAAAACATTTATTTTAGCTAACTAAACAATAATACCCCCAAGAAGGGGAAAGAGGGACACAAACACTTTGCATTCCTGCTTGCAACAAGGGCCAATCCAAACTCTGCGTGTGCAATTTCTTAGTGACACAGGGGAAATGGCTAAAACCACAGTGGAAGTAGAAAATGCCTTTAATAGTTTCTATTATAAACTTTTTTCCTTACGAAGAAACTGGCAAAAGCAAATCATATAACTGTATGACCCCAGTTGCTTCCTTGGTTTATGTTTGTCTTTTTTCCTTTAACCTCTTTCTCTCACTTCACAGCACTGCTCTCTGTCCTGGTTTCTTAAACAGGAGCTGAGTGGACTGCATGTACTGTGGTTTATTTCTGTTAGCCCT
This sequence comes from Elephas maximus indicus, assembly GCF_024166365.1. NCBI lineage: Eukaryota > Metazoa > Chordata > Mammalia > Proboscidea > Elephantidae > Elephas > Elephas maximus. The sequence goes on along the minus strand of NC_064833.1, from coordinate 50,741,626 downwards.
TTAGATTAGTTGAGATATGTTCCAAAAGCAGGCAGGAAGAGCTGGTTGGACGAGAGGGGTGTCTACTACATGGAAACGGAAAAGATCATTAAATGTGATCTTTTGACATTTGTCATTTTCTCAAAGCACAATTTCAACATTTAGCCACTATAATCTACTTAGATAATCAACATTATCTTATATAAGGTAGATTTTAAATATTATTCAAAATATGACTGATTAGAGAAACACAGATTCTTTTTTTTATTGTACTTCAGATGAAGGTTTACAGAGCAAATTAGTTTCTTGTTAAACAATCAATACACATATTGTTCTGTGATATGAGTTGCCAACCTCAGGACATGTTAACATTCTCCCCCTCTTGACCTTGGTTTCCCCATTACCAGCTTTCCTGTCCCCTCCTGCCTTCTTGTCCTTGCCCCTGAGCTGGTGTGCCCATTTAGTCTCGTTTTATTTTATAGGTCTGTCTAATCTTTGGCTGAAGAGTGAATCTCAGGAGTGACTTCAGTAACTGAGTTAAAAGGGTGTTGAGGGGCCATACTCTGGGTTCTCTCCAGTCTGTCAGACCAGTAAGTCTGGTCTTTTTTGTTCGTTAGAATTTTGTTATACACTTTTCTCCAGCTCTGTCTGCGACCCTCTATTGTGATCCCTGTCAGAGCAGTCAGTTGTGGTAGCTGGGCACCATCTAGTTGTGCTGGACTCAGTCTGGTAGAGTCCTTTGGACTAATCTTTCCCACGTGTCTTTGGTTTTCTTCATCCTCCCTTGCTCCAGACAGGGTGGGACCAGTGGAGTATCTTAGGTGGCAGCCCACAAACTTTTAAGACCCCAGACACTACTCACCAAAGTAGGATGCAGAACATTTACTCTGTAAACTATGTTATGCCAGTTGAGCTAGATGTCCCTCGAGACCATGGTCTCCAGCCCTCAGCCCAGTAATTCGGTCCCTCAGGAAGTTTGGATGTGTCTATGAAGCTTCCATGACCTTGACTTGGTCAAGTTGTGCTGACTTCCCCAATATTGAGTACTGTCTTACTCTTCGCCAAAGTTACTACTCACCTATTGCCTAGTTGGTGTTTTTCCCTCTTCACTCCTCCCTTTCTTAGTAACCATTAAAGATTGTTTCTTTCTGTGTATAAACCTATTCATGAGTTTTTGTATAGTCTCTAACAGTGTTTGTTATTTTTTATTTATGATTTATTTCACTCAGCATAAAGCCCTCCAGACTCATCCATGTTGTGAGATGTTTCTCAGATTCATCATTGTTCTTCATCATTGTGTAGTATTTCATTGTGTGTATGTACCATAGTTTGTTTATCCATTCATCTGTAGATGGGCACTTAAGTTGTTTCCATCTTTTTGTTGCGGTGAACGTAAGTTTCAACCCATTTGGGTAAATACCTAGGAGCGTGATACTAGATCATATGGTAAGCCTATGTTTAGCTTTATAAGAAGCTACCAGACTGTCAATTCTGTGCCATTTTTTTACCTTCATTCCAAATACTTCATGGTTAGACTACATAATAATAAATACCTTTGGTTGTAGATAGTCGTTTATCATTTGAATTTTGGTTAGTGATGAGTATGCCTTCCTCGGCTAGTTAAATTTATTTGTGTTGTGGAAAAAGAGCAACTCAAGCATAAATAGAATTTGTGTCTTTTACAAATCAGTCTTCTGAAATCTCTGAGAGAGCTAATATTTATTTGATACAAAAATATACATTGAACACTGCCTTGTTAATTTTATTTTTAAACTTTACTTCTTAGAACTGGAAGATAAGCAGAAATTTACAGCTGATACCTCTTCAAATGTTAATTTGTTCTTACAAATGTTTCAATCACCGTGGCCCTGACCTCTTTGGAATTGCTCAGGTGTAGAGCAGGTAAGAAGCTCATTCAGAGCCTCACTTGATTTTCCCGGTCTGCTCTGTGTACTGTCAGGTTATGCCCCACTTATGCCACCGTGCTCTGTTTGTTCTCTTTGTAAATGAATTGAGCAAAGGAAGAAAATTAATTTCATCATAATACCCCCTGCTTATACACTACAATCTACTTATAAACTGTTTAGATTCTGCATGTGCTGCCCTGTGGCTTAAAAATAAAATAAATGGAAAAAAGATACATATGTGAAAAATGAGTGTTATTTTTTAATCTCTCGTTTAATGACTGCCACCTTCCTGTTGTAAATATTAAGAGGCTTTGTCTGAGAAAAGCATTTATTTTATGAATGTTTTGTAACTGAAAGAGAATTACTTTTCAGTGTTAGAAGTTGTGTTACACTTGTATGATTCCAGTTGAGCTTTTATTTTTAACAGGCACTAACATATTAATAACTAAGATAAACCCCTCATTCCACTTAAAAATGAATTGTCGTTAATTAGCCGTTGTCAAGTCAGCCCCCAACCTGATGTGTTACAGAATAGAACTGCTCAGTAGAGTTTTCTTGGCTGTAATCTTTACAGAAAAGCAGTTTGCTGGGCTGCTGGGTAGGTTTGAACTGTCAACCTTTAGGTTAGCAGTTGATTGCAAACTGCTTGCAAATGAGTAAAAGGCTGGAATCCTAGGCTTGACTACTCCTAACATCACCTTGTTACTGCTTTTAAAATTTAATTTTTTTTTTTACACAAGAGAATCTGACAGAAGCCTGGACAGTAATGCTAAAATGAGAATTGGGCTCATTTTCTCTCAAGGACATCAGAAAACCAGGGAAAGAAGTAGGGTCACTTTGAGCTGAAATCGACTCATGGCAATGGGTTTGGTTTTTGGTTGTATAGACCAGTGGTTCTTGGCAGTGTAGTGTTGAGCGGCACCCACATTACTAGAGAACTTGTTGGATATGCAAACTATCTGGCTCCATCCCAGATCTACTGACTCAGCAATGGGAGCAGAGGCAGGTACAGCAAGCCTGCAGGCGATTTTGATGCACATTCTAGTGTGAGAGCCACAGGGATAGACTAAGATGAATAAAGTTGCTGTGGGTTCAGAAAAGCAAGCAATTACCCATATTTTTATATTTACACCCCATTAGAAATATATTTCTTCACATATCTATTTGGTGGCCCTTCTGCTGGAAAACAGAGTTGATTCTCAACTTCCATATAGTTTATTATCACGTTACCTTCCTAACTAGGCTTTTTAGGAGTTCACATTAGGACATATTCCTTTATGCGTCAGTGTTGCCTGTGACATACCTGGGAAGCAAGATCAATGGAGCATAGCTGAGAGGCCCTCGATTCTGAGAATACTAGGTCCAGGCACCACTGAGACAGATATGGGGCCTCAAGGTAACTTTCTAAAGGCACTGTTAACCAGGAATGTATTTTAAACAAAAATAAAAACAAAGTACAAATGAAAGACATTGGAACTTATTTAAAATGAGTTACAGGAAAAACTATGCATATTTATTGAGGGACAACTGCTCACTACATTGATTTTAATTAGTGAAATAATTTTATACACTTATGCTGTTGAAAAAATGTTTGCTTTGCCATTTTTAATCCCATATCCTCAGCAACAATTCATGTGCCCTCTTGGTTGGGAGGGGGGCTTAATCTATTCATGTAGCTATTCACCTTTCTATCCACTCACTGAGTCAACAAATATTTCAGGTAGTCAGTCCCTTTAAGATCAGGAAACACAAGAGACTCTTGTCTCTCTACTTCCACCCCCAGCTCCATCACCTTCGTATTTCAAAGTACTGCAAGCTGGTTTCTGCCTCACTATTCACTACAACTGCTCTTTCAAAGGTCATTAGCGACTTTCCACCAGGGCTTCAAACCGGTGCATTTCCACCCCACATACACTGTAACGAACCTACATTTTTAACAGGATACCCTGTCGATTCTTACGTATAATAAATTTTGAGAACCACTGCTCTACTAGTAGTTGTCAGAATTGCTCCCTAACCAGTAGCATTAACATTCCTGGGAACTTGTTAGAAATGCAAATTTTCAGCAGGGGTTGGAACTGTAACAAACCATTTGGAAGCCCTGTTTCATACAACCCATCTGCTTCTTTTCTAGCTGGTCCTCTCTTGCAGATTTCAGTTCTATTGACCAACTTCTGCTCCTGAAACTGCACTAGGTTCATTTCCTTAATTCTCTGATGGCCTCTTTCTAATTCGTTTGACTTCTGTATCTTTCTTCTCAAAATAAGTATCCTGTGAGATTGTCTACTCACTCCCATTGTCTTCTCTCTTGGCACTTTTTCTTTGCCTGAATGAACTCATCTTCTCCCACCAGTTTATTTATCTTTATTTATCACACCTGAGTGGGTAATTCTCAAATTTCTTTCTCCATTTTGAACCCGTATTTCCAGTTCCTCAGCTTCAACATATCTATAATAGAAGCAATTCTCTTCTTTGTAAATTGTTCTTTTCCCACTTATTCATTATTAAACAGATATTTATTGATCATCTATATCTACCAGGCACTGTTTTCTGTTCTAGAGATACAGGAGCAAAATGGGTAAGGCCCCTGTATTCAGAAAGCTTACATTCTAGTGGGGGAGACAAATGATAAAAAAATAGACAATAATATGATAAGTACTTTGAGAGAAGTAAAATAGGATTTGGGAGACAGAGAATGATGGGAATAATTTTTATATAGGGCAGTCTGAGTCTGATAGGGTAATATTCGATCCAAGATCTGAAGCAAGTAAGGCAGTGAGCCCTACAGACTTATGGGGAAAGGGCACTGCAGGTAGGGGAATCCTTTGCAAAGTCCTGAGGCAAGACATTGCTTAACTTGCTCCTAGAAAGCCAAGAAGTCTAGTACAGCTGGTTAAAGATTTAGAAGTTTCTGATATTTTTTCAGGTATATTTGATGACATTTTCAGATATTTAATTGACTTGGAAGTTTAGATTGGTACAAGCTGGTGGAAAAGGGGAACTTTATGTATAGGCCATCAAAAAAAAATTAAGAAACTGCAATTTAACACTATAAAAAAAAAATAGTTGCCTTATAAAAGATAATTATACTAGTGCCCACAGAAATGATCAACTGTGAGAAGAAAGGATTTGTGTGTGTGTGTGTGTGTGTGTGTGTGTGTGAAGCAGGTCAATCCTTTAACTTAATTTAATCATTTTCTTAATTTAATCATAAGATACTTCAAATTTAGTAGATTGAAGGATAGGTGGTATCTCAAAAACAGAGGAAAATTGATGAGTAAGTTCTTATTTTAGAGCAAGCCAAAAGGGTATAATAAAGATAGGTTGAAACTATCACTTGGTGCTCTTTTAATAAACATACAACTTTCTACTGCCTTAAGTGGCTGACAGCCTCTATGCCTTACCACTGTGTGCATAGTCTTCTTGTGGAACAGTGAAAGGTTCATTTCAGAGTGCTACAATTCTAATCTCTTCCAGTATCAGCAGTGATATCTCTGGTTCCACGTCCTGTTCTGAATCCAGCTTGAATTTCTGAAAGATCCCTGTTGATGTACTGCTGCAATGGTTTTTGAATGATCTTCAGCAGAATTGGAAACCCTGGTGGTGTAGTGGTTAAGTGCTATGGCTGCTAACCAAGAGGGCAGCAGTTCGAATCCACCAGGCACTCCTTGGAAACTCTATGGGGCAGTTCTACTCTGTTCTATAGGGTCGCTATGAGTTGGAATCGACTCGGCAGCAGTGGTTTTGGTTTTTTGGTTTTGGTTCAGTAGAATTTTACTTGCGTGTGATAGTAATAATATGGCTTAGTAGTTTCCACATTCCGTTGGATACCTTTCTTTGGAATGGGCACAAATATGGATCTCTTTCAGTTGGTTGGCTAGTTGTCTTCCAAATTTCTTGATATAGACAAGTGAGCACTTTCAGTGTTGCTTTTGTTTGTTAAAATATCTCTATTGGTATTCTACTAATTCCTGTCGCCTTTTTTTGCGCCAATGCTTTCAGTGCAGTTTGTACTTCTTCCTTTAATACTATTGATTCTTGATCATATGCTACCTCCTAAAATGATTGAACATCAATCAATTCTTTTTGGTACAATGACTGTATTCCTTCTATCTTCTTTTGATGCTTCCTGCATAGGTCAATATTTTGCCCATAGAATCCTTCAATATTGCAACTTGGGCCTTGAATTTTTTTTTCGGTTCTTTCTGCTTGAGAAATGCTGAGTGCGTTCTTGTCTTTTCGTTTTCTAACTCCAGGTCTTTGCACATTTCATTATAATACTTTGTTCTTGAGCTGCCCTTTGAAATCTTCTGTTCAGCTCTTTTACTTCATAATTTCTTCCATTAACTTTAGCTACTCAACATTCAAGAGCAAGTTTCAGAGTCTACGAAGGACATCATACATGAAGAAAGGAAAAAGATCTAAAAAGACAGGAAAGAAAGAAAAGACCAAAATGGATGTCAGAAGAAACTTTGAAAATGTTGATATTACTTTTCTATAGTCAAAGATATAAACCATTAAGGATATTTTCTCTTTTTGATCTCCAAGTTAAAAAAAAAAATTATGTTTTCCTTACACTAACATATTTCCTAACGGGGATTGGTGAGAAAGTTTCAATTGAAGGTAAGTTTAATTTATTTTCACCTGATAAAACTTCTAAAAGCTTCAAAATAACACCTGGAATTCTCATGATTATTTTTTAAATAAAATATCTCTTTGCATATTCCTTGTTGCCTAGGTTATTTTCCAGGCTGCAGCTGTAAGAAAAAAATGGCTGGTAGTTACTTGCTTTTGATAAAGAATTGTTTTGCTCCTTAGTGCAGAGAAAGTCCCTGGGCAGCTTAATCTGCAAACCTCCTGCTGATTTTCTGCAGGCCACAGGGCTCCAATTCCCATGAAGGCTCCTGAACAGCAGGAAGAGTTCAGAAGGGATCTTGAGAGTCATAGACCAGTCTTGGTGCACCGGGATTGTTGTTGTCAGGTGCCGTCGAGTCGATTCTGATTCACAGAGACCCTATATGACAGAGTAGAACTGCCCCATAGTGTTTCCTTGGCTATAATCTTTATGGAAGCAGATTGCTAGACCTTTCTCCTGAGGAGGTTCTGGGTGGGTTTAGACAGTTAGCAGCTGAACGCTTAACCATTGTGCCACTAGGGCTTCTTGCACCACGATCAATGAGGGCAATTTTAAATAGTTCTCTTCTCAGTAGTGTGGGTGCCCTGAGGAGCCAGAGAAGCACCTGGGGTGGAAAGGAGTTCAGACATGAGCCCAGTTTCTAGGTCAGGGCTGGAGTTGGTGAGGATCACTAACAAGGCAGCATTATATATAAATGTGGGGTTGAGGGGCAGGTGAGAGGCTAAGCTATTAAACCCGAAGCTGCAAGGCTGCTTTAGGAGGTGGGATGTTGTTGTTGTTCTTGGGTGCCACCTAGTTGGCTCCGACTCATAGCAACCCTACATATAACAGAACGAAACACTGCCCAGCCCTGCCCCACCCTCACAATCATAATGCTTGAGACCGTTGTTGCAGCCACTGTGTCAATCCATCTTGTTTAGGGTTTTCCTCTTTTTTGCTGACTCTCTACTTTATCAAGCATCATGTACTTTTCCAGGGACTGATCCTCCCTGATAACACATCCAAAGCATGTGAGATGCAGTCTCACCATCCTTGCTTCTAAGGAGCATTCTGGCCGTACTACTTCCAAGACAGATTTGTTCATTATTTTGACAGTCCATGGTATATTCAATATTCTTTGCCAATACCACAATTCAAACAGTTCAATCCTTCTTTGGTCTTCCTTGTTCATTGTCCAGCTTTCACAAGTATATAAGGCAATTTGAAAACACCATGCCTTGGGTCAGGAGCACCTTAGTCTTCAAGGTGACATCTTTGCTTTTCAGTACTTTAAAGGGGTCTTTTGCAACAGATTTGCCCAATGCAATGCATTGTTTGATTTCTTAACTGCTGCTTCCATGGGGGTTGATTGTGCATCCAAGGAAAATGAAATTCTTGACAGCTTCAGTCTTTTCTCCCTTTATCATTATGTTGCTTATTGGTCCAGTTGTGAGGATTTTTGTTTTCTTTATGTTGAGGTGCAATCCATACTGAAGGCTGTAGTCTTTGCTCTTCATCAGTAAGTGCTTCACGTCCTCTTCACTTTTGGCAAGCAAGGCTGTGTCATCTGCACAATGAAGGTTGTTAACCAGTCTTCCTTCAAACTTGATGTCCCATTCTTCTTCTTATAGTCCAACTTCTCAGATTATTTGCTCAGCATCCAGATTGGATAGGTATGATGAAAGGATACAACCCTGACGCACAACTGTCCTGACTTTAAGCCACTCAGTATCCCATTGTTCTGTTCTAACAACTGCCTCTTGATCTATATACAGGTTCCTCATGAGCACAATTAAGTGCTCCGTAATTCTCATTTGCAGCAATGTTATCCGTAATTTGTTATGATCCACACAGTCAAATGCCTTTGCGTAGTCAATAAAACACAGGTAAACATCTTTCTGGTATTCCCTGCTTTCAGCCAGAATCCATCTGACATCAGCAATAATATCCCTGGTTCTACCTCCTCTTCTGAATCTGGCTTGAATTTCTGGCGGTTCCCTGTCGACACACTGCTGCAGCAAAATTTTGCTTCCATGTGATATTAATGATACTATTTGATAATTTCCACATTCGGGTGGATTACCTTTCTTTGGAATAAGCATAAATGCGGATCTCTTCCAGTCAGTTGATCCAGTAGCTGTCTTCCAAATGTCTTGGCATAGATAAGTGAGCACTTCCAGTGCTACGTCTGTTTGTTGAAACATCTCAATGGGTATTCCGTCCATTCCTGGAGCCTTGTTTTTTGCCAATGCCTTCAGTGCAGCTTGGATATCTTCCTTTAGTACCATTGGTTCCTGATCATATGCTATTTCCTGAAATGGTTGAACATCGACCAATTCTTTTTGGCATAGTGACTCTGTATATTCCTTCCAACTTCTTTTGATGCTTCCTGAGTCATTTACTATTTTTTCTGTAGAATCTTTCACTATTACAACTCGAGGCTTGAATTTTTTCTTTAGTTCTTTCAGCTTGAGAAATGCCAAGTGTTTTCTTCCCTTTTGGTTTTCTACCTCCAGCTCTTCACACATGGCATTGTAATACTTTACTTTGTCTTCTAGAGTGGCACTTTGAAATCTTCTGTTCCACTTCATCATTTCTTCCTGTTGCTTTAGCTTCTCGACATTCAAGAGCAGGTTTCAGTGTCTTCTTTGACATCCATTTTTGTCTTTTCTTTCTTTTTAATGACTTCTTGCTTTCTTCAGATGTGATGTCCTTCCACAACTTGTCTGGTGTTCAGTCACTAGTGTTTAATACGTCAAATCTATTCTTGAGATGGTCTCTAAATTCAGGTGGGATATGCTAAAGGTCATACTTTGGCTCTCTTGGACTTGTTCTAATTTTCGTCAGTTTTAAGTTGAACTTGTATATGAGCTATCGATGGTCTCTTTCACAGTCGGCCCCTAGCCTTTTTCTAACTGATGATATTGAGCTTTTGCATTGTCTATTTCAACAGAAGAAGTAGTCGATTTGAATCCTGTGTATTTCATCTGGTGAGGTCCATGAGTATAGTCACCGTTTATGTTGGTGAAAAAAGGTATTTGCAATGAAGAAATCATTGGTCTTGCAAAATTCTATCATACAATCTTTGGCATGGCTTTTATCACCAAGGTTGTATTTTCCAACTGCTGGTCCTTATTCTTTGTTACCGGTTTTTGCAGTCCAATCACCAGTAATTATCAATGCATCCTGATTGCATGTTTGATCAATTTCAGACTGCAGAATTTGGTAAAAATCTTCAATTTCTTCATTTGTGGCCTTACCAGTTGGTGCGTAAATTTGAATAATAGTCGGATTAACTGGTCTTCCTTGTTGGGGTATGGATATTATCCCATCAATGGCAGCATTGTACTTCTGGATAGATCTTGAAATGTTCTTTTTGACCATGAATGCAACACCATTCCTCTTCAAGTAGTCATTCCCAGCACTGTAGACCGTATGATTGTCTGATTTAAAATGGCCAACACCAGTCCGTTTCAGCTCACTAATGCCTAGGATATTGATGTTTATGTGTTCCATTTCATTTTTGACAATTTCCAATTTTCCTAGATTCATACTTTGTATATTCCGTGTTCTGATTATTAATGGATGTTTGTGGCTGTTTCTTCTCATTTTGAGTCATGACACATCAGCAAATGAAGGTCTCAAAAGCTTGACTCCAACCATTTCATTAAGGTTGACTCTACTTTGAGGAGGCAGCTCTTCCCCAGTAGTATTTTGAGTGCCTTCCAACCTCAGGGGTTCAACTTCCAGCACTATATCAGACAATGTTCTGCTGTTATTCATAAAGTTTTCACTGGCTAATTCTTTTCAGAAGTAGACTGCTGGGTCCTTCTTCCTAGTGCGTCTTATTCTGGAAGCTCAGCTAAAACCTTTCCCACCATACGTAACCCTGCTGGTATTTGAATACTGGTGGCATAGCTTCCAGCATCACAGCAACACACAAGCCTACACTGTACGACAAACTGACAAGCGAGTGGGGGAGGAGGTGGGATAGAAAGGACAAAGGAAATACAGTGAAACCTGGGAGAGTCAGAACTCAATGGCACTGCCTTGTTTTTCTGGGTCTCACAAGTTTTTGGCCTCTGACAGTGTACAGTCTTACCACTTTCCCATTGACTTCTATAAGTGGAAAATATTTAAATTTTCCTTCTGTTATAGGTTTCTACCTTAAACAGGTTTTGGCTTTTGCAGGTTTTACTGTATAATCTTGTGGAGGTCAGGCTATCCAAGGGCAGTTGAGAGAGACCTGACATTCAAGGGCAAGTGTTTGGGCCTTAAGAGGAGCAAATAGGATCATTCAGCTTCCTGGAGACTCAAGACAAACGGGCTGGTTGGTATTAAGCCAGGACCAAGGAGCTGGTCAGTATTAAGCTTGGACCAAGGAGCTGGTCAGTGTTAACTCTGGACCAAGGATCACAGGCAGACAGCGTGGGGTAGGGACATTCCAGGGGCCACGTTATGGGAAATCAGCACCTTTTACTCCCTTAAGTATCTTTAAGGAGGATGAGGAAGCTGGATGTAGGGGGTGATCATAGATAATCACCCATCATCCCCTACATCCTTCAAGGAGTACCTCCTGACCATCCTATTTTAAATTGTGAGTCTCTCCCCCACCAAATCAAACCAAACCCAGTGCTGTCGAGTAGATTCCGACTCCTAGCAACCTCATAGGACAGAATAGAACTGCCCCATAGAGTTTCCAAAGAATGCCTGGTGTATTTGAACTGCTGACCCTATGGTTAGCAGCTGTAGCACTTAACCACTAAGCCACCAGGGTTTCCGTCTCTCCCCCAGCATTCCCTAACCCACTTCCCTTATGTTTCTCTAGTCCTATAACCTTCTATTTCACTCTATTATTTATTGCTAAGTTTTTTATATTGTCTGTCTCCTTCCATTATAATGTAAACTTCAGGAGGGTAGGGCAGGATTTTTTCTCCTAACATTTTATGAAAATTTCCAACCATGCAGAAAAGTTGGAGGAATTCTATAATAAATACCTATATGCCGACTACCTAAATTCTACAATTAACTCTTTATTTGCTTTGTTATATATCTATTCATCCCTCTATTCAGCCATTAATCTATCTCATTTCTTGATGCATTTGAAAAGAAGTTACAGACATTAGTGCATTCTGACTTAATACTTCAGCGTGCATATCACTAACTGGAATTTAATTCTTATTTAAGACATTTTTTTCTTTTGAGGTAAAATTTACATGTACAAATTTACATGAGCCCAACAAATGCATTCCAAAACTCTTATCAAGATATAGAGAATTACCAATATTCCAGAAAGTTTTCTCTTGTCCCTCTCCCCTAGGGACTTCAGCTAAATGATGAGTACATTTTTAATACAATTATGTTCCAGATATTGCACGGGACATACATATACTAAAAATAACCTTTTGTTGTTATCTGAAACTCAAATTTAAGTGAGCACCCTGCATTTTATTGGTATCCTACTTCCCAGTATATTCTTGCTCCACACCTCAGAGGAACCATTGTTCTGATTTTTTTCCAGCATAGATTTTGCCTATTTTAGAGCTTCATATAAAAGGAACTGTACAATATGAATTCTTTTCTGTAATTTTTTTGACTCAGCATCATGGTTTCAAGATTCATCCATATTGTCACATATGTCACTAGCTTGTTCCTTTTTTTTTTTTTTTTGCTGAATAGTATTTCATATTATAGATGTAATACATTTTATTCATTTATTCCCCATGTTGGGCTTTTTCAAGTTTTTGTCTTATGAATAAGCTGCTCTGAACCAAAGGATGTTTAGAAACATTCAATTGCTGTCAGTTAAGTTCAAGATAAAGTCTAAACTCCATAATATGCCTCACAGCCCCTTTGTCATATAGCTTTTCTTACCTCTTCCCTGGTCTCACTTCTTGCCAGTCTTTTTTAAAGCCCACTAATCTCCAGCAATATCCCTTTCAGTATCCCAAAAGTTTCATGCTACTTCCACCTTTGGGCCTTTTATATGCAATTCCCTCTGATTGGAACACTATTTCTTCCTACTCATTGCCTGGCACACATTGCGCATGCTTCTCTACTTACTGGCAGTGTGGCTATCAACAAGTTTCCTAACCTCTCTGGGCCTTAGTTTTCTTACCTGTAACATGGGATAGTAATAGTTCCTTCCTCAGTGGTTATTATGAGGATTAAATGAATTGATATATGGAAAACACTTAGCCTTCTATGCTAGTAAGTGTCCAGTCAATGTTTGTAAGTAATGTTGTAGAGGACCTTGAATTTCTAGAAGCTTATAATTTAAGTATTGTTGTTGTTAGTTGCCATCAAGTTGGCTGAGACTCATAGAGACCCTATGTATAACAGAACAAAATGTGCCCAGTCCTGTGTCATCTTCATGGTCATTGGTAGATTTGAGTCCATTGCTGTCCATGGTGTAAGTCTATCTCATTGAGGGTTTCTCTCACCTTTGATGGCTCTCCACTTTACCAAACATGATGTCCTTCTCCAGGGAACAGTCTCTCCTGATGACATGTCCCAAGTAAATGAGTCAAAGTCTTGGGCAATATTTTGTGATATTCTGGGTTTTCACTGGCTAGTTTTTAGAAGTAGATCAACAGGCCTTCTCTTTCTAGTCAGTCTTAGTCTGGGGGAAAAAAATGTATATTAAAAAAGTATACTTTAAATATATTGCATACTAAAGAATAGAGAATGATTGAAGGAATTTGCAACAGAGTGAAAGATGAATTAAGGGGGTTCAAGGAAGCAGCAGAGGGGAGGGGGAAGACTAGATCAAAATCTATAGTAATAGTCCCCATGAGTGGACAGAAAGAGAGTTGAGCTAAAAAAAAAAAAAAAAAATGGCAGTAAAAGAATTGAAAATGGGAGTTAGATTTAGAAGGCATTTAGATTTAGATTTAAAAGACCTTTATTTTATGGAAATCCTGGTGGCATAGTGGTTAAGTGCTACAGCTGCTAAGCAAAAGGTTGGCAGTTTGAATCCACCAGGCGCTCCTTGGAAACTCTATGGGGCAGTTCTACTCTGTCCTATAGGGTCACTGTGAGTCAAAATTGACTTGACAGCAATGGGTTATTTTAGAGACAGAACCAACTGACAGAATGTCAAAGAGTAAAGAAGAAGGTGGAGACATATATATCTCTGAGGTTTCAGTCTTGACTGTCATCAAGAATGCTGGTGCCAAAAAGCAAGATAAAGAGATTCAGAAAGAGGGGGGATCAATTCTGACTCCTGTTAGCCGCGTGTGTGCAGAGAAGAACTGCTCCATAAGGTCTTCATGGTTGTGACCTTTCAGAGGCAGATTGCTAGTCCTGTCTTCCGAGACGCCTCTGGGTGGGTTTGAATTGCCAACCTTTGTGACTAACCATTTGTGCCATCCAGGTACTCCTGAGTTTGATTTTAGACGTGGTAAATTAAGGATGTTAACTGGACATTGGTGGAAATGTCCAGCAGGCCAATGGAAAGGAAATTAAATCAAAGGATTGGATTCTGGTGAGGGATGAATTATTTTCTTTTATCATCTGATGATTATACTTTCAAGGAAGAGAAGTTGATGCTTTCATTACTGTTTTCCTACAAATCTAGTCCTCTTTTAGGCTAGCCCTGGGTGAGTAACAAATAACTCTTCTCCTTACACATTAGAGTCTCAGCAAAGATTCAGAAGACATGTTCAGAAGCTTCTATTGATGCAGAGAAAGCCAAAAGGCATACACGAGAAGCTTGTTTAAAAGTCAGAAGTACTATTTGAAGGAGACCACTTTATAAGGTCTAGCTGTAGCTGCAATGGAATGCCTTTCTTTCTTTTTTTTCCTGAAGGTTTAAGACTCTGGCACTTTGAATCACTTCGTTCCAATTTGCAGCTTAAAACCAAATCAAACCCGTAGCTGTTGAGTCAATTCTGACTCAGTGACCCTGTAGAATAGAGTAGAACTGCCCCATAGACTTTCTAAGGAGTGCCTGGTGGATTCAGATTCTGACCCACAGCCACCCTTTAAAACAGAGTAGAACTGCCCCGTAGAGTTTCCAAGGAGCGCCTGGTGGATTCAAACTGCCAACCTTTGGTTAGCAGCCATAGTATTTAACCACTATGCCACCAGGGTTTCCAATTTGCAATTTAGGGGGGATTATTTTAAATCTTAAAAGAGTAAGGAAAAAAGGTGGAGGCCAGTAGTAGCCGTTAGGTTCCCAATTTCAAGACAAGAGGCAAGTATGATATGACTATGTGTGTGGGTGTTTGTGTGTGTGTGGTTGTGTGGTCCTCCTTCCTTATGTGGATTCTTTCCCACTGCAAGTCAGGAACCAGAGATCAGAGTAGCATCTGACGTTGCTACTATGGCCTTGATCTGATCTAATAAAGTCACCCTAGTCACAGTGGGAGTCATAGTGTTGGGGCTTTGTATCATCTTTTAGAAAATGAGGTGTATATAATGTTCATTTATTATGCTGTATAATTTTGTTAAAGTCCAATGTAACAAAAGTTACCCAAAATTTCCAAGATGACATGTCTCTTAAGGAATAGAATTACCCATGAAGAAAAAAATATGTTTTTCTGAAGTTGCCATTTTCCTCTGGATGTATTTAAAAAGGACATAGGCAATAAATAAAGTGCAACCTTCATGATACAAATAGTTGTGGAATTAAATTCTTTTAATATAAAAATTTTCAGAGGTTATTTATTTCTAACCAAATAAATCTGTTCACAATATGTGATCTGTGGTTTTGTTTATGTAGAGGGTATGTATTATGAACCAGAATTCACATACATTAGGTTTTCAGCAGGGTGTTTGGAGAAACTGAGAGAATTAGTCACGAAACAGGTATTTTACTGCTGATTCCAAACTTCTGTTTTCATGAAAGGGATTATTTATTGTTAGAAAATGTCATAGATTGAATTTTGTCCCCCCCCCCCAAAATATCTATTGACTTGGCTAGGTCCTGACTCCTGTCTACTGCTTTGTCATCTGGTCTGATTTCCCTATGTGTTATATATCCTATCACTATGACACTAATGAGATGGATTAGCAGCAGTTATATTGATGAGGTCTACAAGATTAGATAGTGTCTTAAGCCAATCTCTTTTGAGATTTAAAAGAGAGAATCGAACAGAGAGACACGGGGACCTCATACAACCAAGAAAGCAGCGCTAGGAGCAGAGCGTGTCCTTTGGACCTGAGGTTCCTGTGCCGAGACGCTCCCAGACCAAGGGAAGACTGATGCATCACAAGGACATGCCTCCAGAGCTGACAGAGAAAGCTTTCCCCTGGAGTTGACACCCTGAATTTGGGCTTGTATCCTACTAGACTGTGAGAGAATAAAATTCTCTTTGTTAAAGCCATCTACTCTTGGTATTTCTGTTATGGCAGCATTAGATGGTCAAGACTGAAAAGTACTTTTCCTCTGCACTGTTTCTCGTAGTGCTAAAAGTATTCCGGTTTAGTTAATACCAATAGATTTCCCAGAGCACATTTCCCATAATCATTTCTTCTGGTTCATGTTGAACACATCTTATCAAATTTCAGAAGCGTCAAAGAAATTCATAGTGGCTTGGCTTGAGGAAATCAGGGTGGCACAATGCTTGAGTAAGTGACAAGGAAAGGAAAAAACTAGTGAAGATGTTGCCAGGCATCCTGAAGTGGCCTGACTCATGGCACTAGTGCTTGTTGACAGAACATTCATAGTGCTGTAGGTATATTGGATAAAAGATCAGGCACTGTATAATATACCTCTATGATGATTCAGTTGATTTTTTTCTAAGGAAAAAAAAAAAGTTTAGAGAATCTAGATGATTGAATGTGGTGCTCTCTTGGGGTTCTTTCTAATCCTGTGATTCCAAGAAAGGCCATCCATTTCTGAAAGCTGGTGATTACTGAAAAATTAAGGCCTGACAATTCTAGCCAAGAATGCTGCTCTGTGTTCATTGGAAGAATTGAAGTAGAGTGGGAATATTTCCAAGTTGGTGGAGAATGCCCTGGGTTTGCAAGATGCTTCTATGATCTTGCCTGATTATACCTAAATTTTGTTTTTTTTGGTATTCTTTTGGGACTCTGATGAAGAAGAAACCCTGGAGCAGAAGGATGATTATTTCATCCTGGTGAAGACTCATTAGCTTGACCTTGATGATAATGTAAAACAGGCTGAGCCAGGAAGGGGAGAAGAGAAAATGTGCAGAGAAAAAGCTATGAAGAGGTTGATCACTGAAAAGACTTCCTGAAAATTTTCCCTGAGAAAATGTGCAAGGAGCCTTAACCTAACTCCCTTACTTTTCAGACAAATATGTTTCTGAAACTCAAAAGGGTAAAGCGGCTTGCCCAAAATCACACAGAGTGTCAGTGGCAAAGCCTAAACTTCCTGTTTAGTGCAGCGTGCTTCATTTCAGATACATCCTCCTCGCCGCTACGCAAGTGCTGTTCTGTAGACACTTATAAACAGCTACTGCCTTCCAGCCCTCAGCACTGTCACTGTCCTTCACTCCGCTCTTTGGCTTTTCTCTTCTCCTACATTCTTAAGAGTGATATTCTAGATTCGGGATTTCAGAAACATCTGCTTATTCCCAACAGATCAGATGGCAGATGTGGAAGGCTAAGACGAGATGAAGAATGAATTAAGTATTTGCTCGCTGTGAATCTGGAATTCATTTTCATCTTTAATTTAGCTTCATTTCTTTTCAACTAGCATAATCCTTAATTCTCTGAAAGTTCTGGTATCTGTTTCTTGTTCTTCAAAGCATGATTACTATCCCTCTGGGTGTGGAGTGGTAGTCAAGAATACATCTTGGAGCTCACTAGCTGTAAACATAATTGGCTTTAGTTTGTTGATCATATCATAAACTTTCCTTTTTAATTCTTGCAAAGGCAAGTTAAACCCATTAATTTTCAGTGTAGCCACTAAAATAATAGTTTTATGTACATATACAGTTGTTCTTGCATTAATTACTTGCAAAAGTACTGATGAGTTGTAATTACTGTATATTTAATGATGTAATGCCTTCTGGGAAACCCTGGTGGCGTAGTGGTTAAGTGCTATGGCTGCTAACCAAAGGGTCGGCAGTTCAAATCCACCAGGCACTCCTTGGAAACTCTTTGGGGCAGTTATACTCTGTCCTATAGGGTCGCTATGAGTCAGAATCAGCTTGACGGCACTGGGTTTGGTTTGGTTTGGAATGCCTTCTGAGGAAACCCTGGTGGTGTAGTGGTTAAGTGCTATGGCTGCTAACCAAAGGGTCGGCAGTTCCAATCCACCAGGCGCTCCTTGGAAACTCTATGGGGCAGTTCTACTCTGTCCTATAGGGTCTCTATAAGTTGGAATTGACTCGAGGGCACTGGGTTTGGTTTGGTTTTTTTTTAATGCCTTCTGAATGTATATGCTGTGTCGAATATCAACAGAAAAAATTGGGTGGCCTCTCTGTTACTTTTTATGAAAATGCTGCAGAAAGACTTGGCAGTGAAGGATACCTGTCTTTGGCTTCCTCTCAGTTTCGGAAAATACCTGGTGCTTTTTCTCATTTCTTCTGAGGGGAAGTTGAGGAACTAAATGCTTAAGTATTTGGTGTTCTTAAATTAAACAGCTAAACCTGAGTAAGAACCCAATATTTTTTTTCAGATGGGAAATGATCATGACTGAAAACAATCTTCCCCTTCAATAAATGGGCATGTTCTATTGTTAAACAGTCATTGTGTTCCTATTTGATTTTCTCAGGCATATTCAGGTAAGCAATATGCTTAAGGAAGAGCATGTAACTCTTCTCATCTGACTCACACAGGTGAATTCAGGGAACTGTAGAATATCTTCTATTCAAGTTTAGCTTCTCTTCTAATAACGGTCATTGGTGTTCTGCAGATAGATATAATCTGAATTAGTGAGTTGGTTTCCCAGGCGTGCCGGAGGTGGACAGCCTTATGGGAAAAAGGTGGGCCTGAACATTCTGCAGGGTAGACTTATGCCTAAACTGCTTACCTCTGGTCATTGAGGGTTTAGTCCCTAAGTCCTAAAAATAAGTATCAAGAAGAGAAAGAACAACCAGAGGAGCTGGAAAGAAATATTACAGGAGACAGATTCTCAATCGTATTTAGGAATGGCTTTAAATATTCTGACGTGCACTTTCTAATAAATTATCCACACTCATATCTGTACTTATTCCTGTCAGGAGAAAATGAGAAAATCAGAATTCCCATCAGCCTAGGAATGTTGTGAAACAATGCCAGCCATGAACTATTTATAAAGGATTTTGGGTAAAGGGAAGTCTGGGAAGAAAAATCTGTGAAAGGCCTGAGAGCCACAGAAAGATTTTGGTAATTGAGGGTCTTTTGTCTGGGGATTTCTGAAATATATATAAAAAGAGACTGGTTCCTTAAAAAGCCTGATTCCTAACTGGTGTTTGAAATACAAATTTCTCACAAACTCAGGAAATACATCTCACAGTCATTGATTAATAATCCCCCAGCCATGTCTGGGTTGACATATATGACCACTTCTAATGCCAAGTGTACTTAAACTAACTATCTGCTGACCACTAAGCCATGGGATTCTAGTTTAGGATGTTTATGATAGTCACATATCAAAAACCCAACAAACTTGTTGTCGTCGAG
Organism: Elephas maximus indicus; assembly: GCF_024166365.1. Lineage (NCBI taxonomy): Eukaryota > Metazoa > Chordata > Mammalia > Proboscidea > Elephantidae > Elephas > Elephas maximus. Next base: position 50,722,546 of record NC_064833.1, on the reverse strand, counting down.
TCTATTCCGACTGACAGCTACCCCATAGCACAGAGTACAACTGTCCCATAAGGTTTCCAAGGCTGTAAATCTTTACGGAAGCAGTGTCACATCTTTCTCCCATGGAGCGGCTGGTAAGTTTGAACCTCTGAACTTTTGGTTAGCAGTTGAGTGCTAAACCACTGTGCCACCAAGAAATAGATTAAATAAGGTCAGAGGAAAATCTTCCCCAAAGACTACTTTGAATTCTTAACTAATTTCTCTTGACATTTATGGAAGTGAACATAAACTACAGTATTCATTACTTTTGGGAAATTTTACTTAAAGGTGTAACCTCACAAGCTATAAATCTCACATCTTTGAGAAGATCTCAGGACAAAACCAACGTAGTATGACTGGAGTAGACACTGGGTCCCAATTAATACAGGAACAAAATTTGCAAGCATATATGTATGTCTTAATTCAGATTTTGGGAAAATAAGCGTATTTTCTTTTCCAAAAAAAGACAATGATCAACTTGACTGCATGAGAAAGAAAATAGAAACCTCTAAGCTAAATAGAAAAAAAAAAAAGCAATGAAGCCTATAATTGAGTAAGGCATGAGCTTCATATTTCCAACTTTCCATAAGCCCCTTTCCCATCTGCCATGAGTTTTATGGAATAGTAGAGCTAGAAACTTGCTCTTGAGCATTGAGCAGCTAAAGCAAAAGGAAGAATTGATAAAGTAAAAGAACTGAACAGAAGATTTCAAAGGGCCTCTCGAGAAGACAAAGTATTATAATGACATGTGCAAAGAGCTGGAGATGGAAAACCAAAAGGGAAGAACACACTTGCTGTTTCTCAAGCTGAAAGAACTGAAGAAAAAATTCAAGCCTCGAGTTGCAATAGTGAAGGATTCCATGGGGAAAATATTAAACGACACAGGAAGCATCAAAAGAAGATGGAAGGAATACAGAGTCATTATACCAAAAAGAATTAGTCGATATTCAACCATTTCAAGAGGTGGCATATGATCAGGAACCGATGGTACTGAAGGAAGAAGTCCAAGCTGCTCTGAAGGCATTGGCGAAAAACAAGGCTGCAGGAATTGATGGAATATCAATTCAGATGTTTCAACAAACAGATGCAGCGCTGAAGGTGCTCCCTGGTCTATGCCAAGAAATATGGAAGACAGCTTTCTGGCCAACTGACTGGAAGAGATCCATATTTATGTCTATTCCCAAGAAAAGTGATCCAACCAAATGTGGAAATTATAGAACAATATCATTAATATCACACGCAAGCAAAATTTTGCTGATGATCATTCGAAAACGGCTGTAGCAGTATTCCAACAGGGAATTGCCAGAAATTCAGGCAAGTTTCAGAAGAGGACATGGAACCAGGAATATCATTGCTGATGTCAGATGGATCCTGGCTGAAAGCAGAGAATACCAGAAGGATGTTTACCTGTGTTTTATTGATTATGCAAAGGCATTCGACTGTGTGGATCATAACAAACTATGGATAACATTGCAAAGAATGGCAATTCCAGAACACTTAATTGTGCTCATGAGGAACCTTTACATAGATCAAGAGGCAGCTGTTCGGACAGAACAAGGGGATACTGATTGGTTTAAAGTCAGGAAAGGTGTGCATCAGGGTTGTATTCTTTCACCATACCTATTTAATCTGTATGCTGAACAAATAATACGGGAAGCTGGACTATATGAAGAAGAACGGGGCATTAAGATTGGAGGAAGACTCATTAACAACCTGCATTATGCAGATGACACAACCTTGCTTGCTGAAAGTGAAGAGGACTTGAAGCACTTACTAATGAAGATCAAAGACCACAGCCTTCGGTATGGATTACACCTCAACATAAAGAAAACAAAAATCCTCACAACTGGACCAATGAGCAACATCATGATAAAAGGAGAAAAGATTGAAGTTGTCAAGGATTTCATTTTACTTGGATCCACAATGAACAGCCATGGAAGCAGCAGTCAAGAAATCAAAAGATGCATTGCATTGGGCAACTCTGCTGCAAAGGACCTCTTCAAAGTGTTGAAGAGCGAAGATGTCACCCTGAAGACTAAGGTGTGCCTGACCCAAGCCATGATAGTTTCAGCCACATCATGTGCATGTGAAAGCTGGACTATGAATATGGAAGACCGAAGAAGAGTTGACGCCTTTGAACTGTGGTGTTGGCGAAGATTATTGACTATACCATGGACTGCCAAAAGAATGAACAAATCTGTCTTGGAAGAAGTGGGGCCAGAATGCTCCTTAGAGGCAAGGATGGCTAGACTGTGTCTTACATACTTGGGACATGTTGTCAGGAGGGATCAGTCCCTGGAGAAGGACATCATGCTTGGCAGAGTACGGAGTTGGAGGAAAAGAGGAAGACCCTCAAGGAGGTGGTTTGACACAGCGGCTGTGACAATGAGCTCAAGCATAACAACGATTTTGAGGATGGCTCAAGACCGGGCAGTGTTTCGTTCTGTTGTGCTTTGTTCTGTTGTGCATAGGGTCGATATGAGTCGGAACCGACTCGACGGCACCTAACAACAACAACAACAGAGTTAGAACAGAGCTCAGAACGGATTTGAACCCCTGCTGAGAATTTGCATTTCTGACAAGGACCAATTCTGAAGACCACTAGTGGAGCAATGGTTCCCAAAATTTATTATACGTAAGAATCACCTAAGGATTTGTTAAAATGTAGATTAAAAAAAAAAAAAAAAAAAAAAACCCCACTGCTGTTGAGTCGATTCCGACTCATAGCGACCCTATAGGACAGAGTAGAACTGCACCATAGAGTTTACAAGGAGTGCCTGGCAGATTCAAACTGCTGACCTCTTGGTTAGCAGCTGTGGCACTTAACCACTACGCCATCAGGGTTTCCAAAAGGTAGGTTATGATTCAGTATATCTGGCGTGGAAGTGCAAATTGTCAGCAGGGGTTGGAAATGGAATGAACCAGTTCAAAGCCCTGAGTTATAAGAAGCTGTGAGAAGTCCAAAATCCGTCTGAGTAATTTCACAATTAAGACCTCCTGGGCAATGACAGGAAACCCTGGCGGTGTAGTGGTTAAGAGCTACAGCTGCTAACCAAAAGTCCTGCAGTTTGAAGCCACCTGGCACTCCTTGGAAACTCTATGGGGCAGTTCTGCTCTGTCCTATAGGGTCACTATGAGTCGGAAATAACTCGACGGCGATGGGTTTTTTTTTTTGTTGTTTTTTTGTTTTGGGCAATTAGAGTTTGTTTCTTTGACAATGTTTGTTAGACTGTCACGTGAAGGTAGTGAAGGTAACATATACAATATTCTCATCTGGAGAGATGGTGCATCATTTTAATGAGACCAAGTGAGATGAGTTGGTGTAATATATTACTGAAAATATTACTCACCAGCAGTATTTATCATTACTGTAAATTTGGTAAGTTTTGTGCAGATACCAAGCTCTAGCACCCTTTATCCGGGGGTTCTTGATTGTTCGTTGTTGGTTTGACAACCACTAGGTGACGCTGTTGCTTCACAGAGTTAGTGCAGGAAGCGCCTTTAACCATGTAAAAGTTAAACAGGAAGCACTCTTGTTGGATCGTTTAAATATGAAAGTCTGATTTACCAGCTTGAAATCGAGCTAATACTGGTTGTCAATATTATTACAGACTTTTCTGACAATGCCATTTATCTATATAAAATTTACACATGCTTTTAGAATAAAACAAACTGCTGTTGCTGCTACTCCTGTCAGCGTTTACCATCACACCAGTGTCTAATATTTATTAACTGCTTACTCTGTGCTTAGTGCTTTAGGTGAATTACTTCATTTGATCCTTCTATCAACCAAAATTGCTGAAGATAACAAAGCTAAGACGTGGTGGAACTAGGATTCAAACCCTATCTGACTGCTATGCCAGCCCTTTCTTTAATAGATGTGGCCACTGGTCACACAGCAGGTTCCTGGTAGGGCATGACCTGAGCCCTGCCATGACATTTGAATTCAGTTCATTACACCCAAAGAGGGCCTAAGGAAAAATAGTGGAGCTGGCTTAACATAAGCACAATACAGTTTTCTTTCCATTGCTATTAAAAGGTGTTCTTGGGAACTCATATTTGTGGAAGAATCAGTCTATTTGAGATACATACTAACATTCCTGTTCTCAGCATATGACTTTAATCTAGGCTTGTTAGATTTAATACAGAATGCTGGGTTAAATCTGTGTTTCCAGTAAACAAAAATAATTTTTTATCATAAGTATGTCCCACGTAAAAATTTGAATATCAGATAAACCCAATAAAAAAATTTTTTTTTGGTGTAAGCATGTTCTAAATATTATGTGAGATATACCTACACTAAAAAAAAATTCCTTGTTTATCTGAGATTCATACTTTATTAAGTATCCTGTGTTTTTATTTGTTAAATCTGGTAATCCCACCTTTACTATCACTGTAGTTAATTTGGTGCAAGCTCACTCAATTTCTTCCCTCTCTGTCTCAGATTCTATCTCTCTCCCTCCATGCCTGTCTGAGAAATATGTATTTGTACGTTTAGAGGATGACCCTGTAATCTGTGCCTTTTATTCTTTATCCTCATGTTTCCTGCCTCTTTCCAGACTTGCTCTGTCTGGTATCTTTACGCTTGCCTCATTTTCACCATGTCTTTTTCCTGTCTATAAAAGTTATTCTAATCTTTAATGGACCTCAAACTTACTCTGCATTCTATCTGGCCATACTTCTTGAAAAAATGGTCTCTTGACTTGAAGCTCCTGCTTTCTTATAACCTTTTTGCCCTTCAATGAACTGCAATGCGGTATCTGCCCCCACTCTTCTCCCAAAGGTCACTCGACAACTTTCTAATTGCTAAATTCCATACTTTTCTAAGCCCTCATCTTTCTTTTTTTCTCTGTGCTTGACGAGGTTCCATCTCTAATCTCTTATTTCATCCTTTCTGTTGTTTCCCGTCATTTAACCATCGCCTTTTTGTGGTGGATTGTCAGGTTCCTAATCTGTATTTCTATATTATTAATGGTATTACCGTAAGCCCAGCCATATGAAAACATCCCTTTTTTTTAACATTCTTTGGCCCCTGATTTTTTGCTCCCTTTACCACATTCTTGTATCTATCCATTCCTTTGGATTTCCAATCTGATTATTTTATCAACAAAAGGAAGAGGATTCTTCAAAAAAGAATTTAAGATTTAACAGGAAAGGAACTATTTTCCATCTCCCCCATCTCACTCTCCTTAACTGATGTTTATCCTGTGACTAACAGGAATATAAGGCATATTGTGGTGGTGGGATTCTTTATTTTTCTGAACTTATGGATAAATTAATAAGCTCCCTGCTTTCAACTGGTTGCTATTGACAGTGATCTTCTGGCGCATGAGAATGGAGGTGGGATATGAACATATTTTTCTCATGCTACACATGAGGTGGAAACCCTGGTGGCATAGTGATTAAGTGCTACAGCTATAACTGAGAGGTCAGCAGTTTGAATCAACCAGGCAGTTCTACTCTGTCCGGTAAGGTCACTATGAGTTGGAATCGACTTGATGGCAACAGGTTTAGCTTTGGTTTTGGTATACATGAGGTGGGTCAGCATGTTCAATTGTTTTATGACGGTGATGTAGTCACTTTCGTCACACTTGGTTTCCCAACCATCATCTGTTCAAGATGTTGAGCAGAATTATGGGAAAGATCATATATACATTCTTTCTTATTCCTAATCTCAACAGTCAGTTCCAGAGGAGAGTGGAGACCTTGAACTCTGAAGTCTTTTGTTCTTGGTCTTAAAGTTTCTTACAATCCCAATTATGTTAATTCTCCTGATGTATAACTCTTCCTCATTCTTGGGACTCTCTAGGGACGGGTAGTCCATGGAGATGTGTCAGAAAACATTCTGATCATCCTGCATAATGTTTAAAGCAAACCATTAAAACAGTAATTTCAAATAACAAGAATGTCTTGGGATAGGAGGCTTTGGAAGTTTGTATTTAATTAGTGGAGATTTTCTTTTAAGTACAGGTTAGTTGTGTGTCTACCGAAAACAATTCCTTCTTTATAGACAGCTAAAAAATTGATAGGCATAAATGCTGTGTGCTACTAGGCATATTCATTACTTATTACACTGAAATTAGTTTTAAGTTTCTAACTATAATAGAGGTAGTCCTCAACTTACGATGGAGTTCCATTCCAATGACTCCATTGTAAGTTGGTTCTGATGTAAGTGGAATACGTCTTCTTTTTTTGTTGTTTTCATAGCCTGCTGTATGGCAGTGTTTTGAAGAGTAAATCATAACATTGAACATCTGCAAGTGGGCAACTGAGAATGATAACATCAGCAAATTACACACTGCAACATTGTATACAGTACATATTACTAATGATAAGATGTATCAAAAAAAAAAAAGGTCATAAGTGTGGCTTGTCATAACTCAAATATGCCCTAAGTCGGGGACTACCTGTAAAATGTTTTTACAGATTGGATTGAGACTCACAGTCAATTGGTTAAAAATGATTTCTAAGTGAAAATATTTCTCCTAGCTCTTTCAAGGGATCCACCTTAGGTCGGAACTCCTAGAGCATTAATGGTAAATTCATGCTGTGTGTGTGGCCCCTCTCTCCCATGCCCACGGCAGACATCACTAACAGGTCTATGCAGACTTTCCCACAGAGCATGGATGCGTTGTTTTAGAATTCTTATCAACCCCACATTTCAATATTTCAGTGAAGAACTGATTCTTTTGTATTGACAGAGAATATGGAGGACCTGTTTCTTAACCCACTGACAAAAAGTAGAGGATAAATACAGAAGATAAAATCAGGTTCAGAGTTTAGAAATTTCAGGACCGTGGTAAGAACATGACAAAATTAGAGTCTGAGCAGGGAGACTGGGTTTGTCATGACCATGATTGGAGGATAAGTAATGTTGTTGTAGTCCAAATCAGAATTTGGGGTTCGAGTGAGGCAGAAGGTAATAGATTTGGGTTATTGTTTCATTTGGGGCCAAGTAAACAGGTCTGTGGAGGTCCCTGAATGGTGCAAGAGGTTTGTGATTGGCTGCTAAACCAAAGGATGGCGGTTCAAACCCACACAGCACCTCTGAAGAAGAAAGGCCTGGTGAACTGTGTCCATAAAGATTACCACACAAGAAAACCCCATGGAGCATTTCTACTTTGTAACACATGGGGTCACCATGAATTGAAATTGACTCAGCAGCAACGAGTTTGGTTTTTGGTTTAAACAAGTCCATAAAAATTGACCAACTGGGTAAAATTATCCATCTTAGGAAAAGAAGAAAACATTTAATTCTAATTGAATAATGATGAAATGCAAGGCACTTAGGGTGTTCTTCCTTTACACTTTTAATGTTTTAAGGCATATTAAAAACTCAATTTAAAACTGTTGGAAGATTCATAAGCATTGTTCAGATTGTCCCAGTAACTAATTAAATAAATGTATGCGAGCTAACAGCTAACATTCATCAGTGCCTTTCCTATACGGCAGGCATTGTCCTTGGTACTCCACTTATCTAAACACTCCCCTTAAGGACCTTGAAAAGTTGGCATTGAATTTAAGCTTTGCTTGCCAATATGCTGGGTGGTTGTCTGGCTCCATAGTACACTTAATTTTTTTTTTTTTTCCTGTTGTGTTCCTTTTGACATGAATGAAAAGTAATGTTTCTTGGGGGTTGGTTTATCTGCTCTAGTACATGTATTTTCCATTGCCAATGATATGATGAATATGATACAAAATATCATTGCAATCTATGTACAATATAAACCTTGCAACTTCTAGAGTAAATTTTTGTTATGCCACAAATTACTGGGGAGAATAAGAACTCCAGTGCTATTCCCAAATATGCTACTTCTTCAAGTGAAGGAAATGCTGTATGAAGGGCCTAAAAAGTCCCTCAAAATTATAAAATAGTTTGAGCACCTCTCTACATTTTTTAATAAATGATAAATCTGTAATTGATCTGTCCCTTTTTCTATTACTTTGACCCCACTGACTGAGTTATACTTAGCCACCCAATATGACTTCCTGAGGCCAAATAAGTGTGAGCACTGAGAATTTTTTCTGAATATTATTATGTGCTTTTTGGGAGCAAGACATTAGTGGTAGCTCATACCTGAATTATGTTTTTCAGTTGTGGAATGTAAATCAACAAGTAAAAACTAGCTCCAAAGAAAAATATACTCCATGGCCTTAAGGTTCCAGGGAAGTCTAAACATGAAAAAAAAAAAAAAAAAAATTTAAGTGGAAAGTCAATTGATCCAGAAATCAGACATCAGTAAGTGTTGTGGAAGTCAACACGTGATGGTGTTGGAGAACATCCTAATAAGACCACTCAAAACATGAGTTTATTATGGATTTAGACTAGTGTGAAAATGTTGACTCAGAAAAATCTTGTTAGAGCATGGGAAAAATATTCACCAATAAAAATAACATCATTAGTAATGGTTCTTTGCCGTTTGGACCTTACTTTTAAGGAAATAATCAGAAATCTGGATAAAGATTTATGACCATAGATGTTTACATTGTGTTATAGACAGTGTTGTCTGTAATAACGAAAAAAAAGTTGGAAGCAGCTAATGTGTCTACTCTTAGGGAAATGGGTATGTAAACTATGCTATATTCCTAGAAAGGAAAATTTCACAGTTATTTAAAAAGAATCTAAGAGTTTCGATAATATGACATAAAGGCTTATCATACAATGCTCAGAGAAAGAAAATGTTTATAGTAATGCTTCAACTATATAAAGAAAAATATTTCATAGAAAAAAAAAAAACTAGAACAAACTATACCAAAATATGAAACAAATTTTTTTTAACACTTTTTTATGCTTTGCAGAATTTTATATTCTATAATAGTAATTTGGTTATTTAATAACCAGAAAACGTATTGGGAAAAAATGGCTTCTGAATTCTTATCATGGTAAAAGTGCTACATTTTGCCCTATTGATTCTTGACATGAGAAATACAGGGCCATAAAACTTGACCACGGAAAAAAAGAGCAATGGAATGAGTAGAAACTTAAATTTTAATTTTTGACATTGTAATACTTGTATATGAGAACAATCTGGTTATTTTTCAACTTTGTAAGCTTACTCATATTTCCACATATACAATAACTGTCTTTTGTGATATAAGGAAGTGAGAACACTAAAAGTAATTAGAAGTTCTGAATCTTAGAATAATCCTGTATTTCATGCATGAAAGTGACCAACCTTCGGGAATGCTTTGAAAATGATTTCCACCCTGCTCAAATCCTTTCTATTTTGTGATAACCTCTAAGTACAATTTCAACTTTAAGACTTAAGGTTTAATGAGGCTAACAGTTCAAGATTCATGCTAGCCTTGAATTCCCCCGAAAAGAGTAATGTCATAAATCAAAAACTGTATGATAATGTTGGAGAAATTTGGTTTTTGGAGCTGATCTCTTAGGAACAATATAGGCTGCATGTTGTATTTTAGGCATTTTCCTTTGAGTAATACAACTGTTCCAAAGAGTCCATTTTTTCTCTGATATTATCATCTCTTCCAGATGGGGACTCCGGGAGAATTTAATGTGGTGGTCAGACAAACTCCATTATCTCTTTTAATAGCAGTGCTAGATTGAAAAGTTACATGATGGCTGCAGACATAATATGATTTCAGTAATAAGTTTGATATCAGCTTTTAAGATACCTTTGTGGACAAAATGGAAAAATTCCTATTTGAATGACTTATCAAATAATTCTGACTAAAAAATGCATTTCAATCTGAAGGACAGGGTCTAGTGTGTGTCTGTTTTGTATTATTTATAAATGATCTGAATAAGGACTTATACAGCATGCTTAACCAAATTGTGTGTGACTTGATGTTTGGAGAAATAGTTAAAATGTAGTTAAGAGCATAATTATTAGTATTAGTGATGACTGGATAAAAATCAGAAAGATAGTGCCATGATGAATTAGTTGATTATATTTAATACATCAGAATTTAGTAGATTTAATATAAAACTTTATATTGTACTTTTATTTATATTGGTAAAAACTTTTTAAATAAACTCATATTTATTTAAAAGCCTGTATTATAATAAAAGATGGAGAATATATGATTTAAAAATAGTGGATGTGGAAAAGTTAGACTTTAATTAAATGGTGCCACTTACAATTTTTAAGTCAGACCACAGCTAAGCCCTGCATTAAATCTTGGTATCACATTCTAAAAGGGGAATTGGCCAACTGTAGCAAATCGTGAGGAAGGCGATCATAATAGTGGATTGTTTGAAAGCCATATCATATGATGGCTGACTTCTATTTCCAGCCAGCATGCAGTAATCAGGAACTAGATTCACCCTCCTGACTGACAAAAATTAAAAAAAAAAACCTTGACAAAATATGTGAAACATTGATGTCAGGGTTCTGGACATCAGGCAACACAGGACAGTGATCTGGGAGAGAAGGAAAGCAAACAAAACAAACCCTATTATTGTTCCAGTTCACTGCTAGGAGAGAGTTTCCAGGCCATGGTGCAGCAGCAGACTATGGGGGGTGGTGGAGAATTCAGAGGAGGCTCGTATTTTCCTTTGGTTGAAGAGAAGGAGCTGACAGTCTGGAGAGGCCAAAGCAGCTAGTTTTTGCATGGCAGAGTACCAGAGAGAAGAGAGCTACACAAACCAAACCCATTGCCGTCAAGTGGATTCCAACTCATAGTGACCCTATAAGATAGGGTAGAACTGCTCCACGGGGTTCCAAGGAACAGCTGGTAGATTTCAACTGCCTACCTTTTCGTTAGCAGCCGTAGCTCACCCTAGCTCGTAACCACTGCACCATCAGGGCTCCTGTGCAGGGAGAGCACCCTGGAAATCTGCACATGTAGAGTGCACAGCTAAAGAAAAATCAGCACATGAGTGTGAGGAAACTAGCAGACACTGGAGAGATGATTAGAAGGAGCAATCCTGGGAACTCACAAAGGGCCAGAAATTGTTCATATTTCCATCAACTAGAGTAGAAAATTGTAATCTATAGGTCATTGGGTACAGTACTTAGCACGGTTTTGCCTCAGTAGTGGGAATAAATGTTGCTTTGATCCCACCTATCAAAGCTTAATAGCAAGATTCAAAGGACTATACTGTTTCTGAGTAACTTAACCACATCCCATAAAGAAGCTCAAAAATATTGGTAAGAATATAAAAATATTCCAGCACCCAAAAAGGTAAATTCATAGCATCCACTCAAAAATCACCAGCTATGTAGAGCCCCTGTGGAAAACAGTATGACGATTCCTCAAAAAGCTAAACATTGAATTACCATATGACCCAGCAATTCCACTCCTAGGTATATACCCAAAAGAACTGAAAGCAGGGACTCAAATAGATACTTGTACATCAACGTTCACAGCAGCAATATTCACAATAGCTAAAAGGTGAAAACAACCCCAATGTCCATCAACAGATGAATGAATAAATAAAATAGGGCATATACTTAGAATCTTACTCAGCCATTAGGGGGAATGAAGTTCTGATACGTGCTATGACACGGATGAGCCTCGAAAACATTAAGCTGAGTGAAGTAACTCAGACGCGAAAGGACAAATACTGTATGATCTCACTTATGTTAAATAACCAGAATAGGCAAATACGCAGAGCCACAGTTTATTAATGTGGTATAAGAGGTGGTAATAATGAGGTATTGATTAAGAGGTACTGATTTCTTATTAAGGGTGATGACAAAATTCATAAGCAAATAATGGGATGGTTGTACAATGGGGAAATGTAATTAATGTCACTGAATTGTACACGTAAAATTGTTAAAAAGGCACTTTATATATATTCTACCACAATTAACAAAAAACTATGAAAGATATAAGAAACTCAAAACTACAATGTCTTAGATAAAAAATACACTAGATGGGGTTAACAGAAGATTAGACATTATAGAATAAATACTACAATAAATACAACTAAACATGAAGATATAGTATTAGAAGCTATACAAAATGCAATCAAACAAAGACTGAAAAAAAAATGAGCAAAGCTTAAGTACAGTGTGGGGCAATTTCAAGTGGCTTAATGTATGTTTATTTGGAGTCTGTAAAGGGTAGGACAGGAAAACATATGTAAATACATAATTGCTGGAAAATTTCCAAATGCAATGGAAACTGTAAACTCACAGATCCAAAAAGGTTTATCAACACCAGGCATAAGAGACATGAGCAAAACTATACCATGGTACATCATAAAGAAATTGCTTAAAGCCAGTGATAGAGAGAGAGAGAGAAAAAAACGAAATCTAGAGAAAAATAGACACAGTAGGTACAGAAGAATGGTAAGAATGAAAACAAAGGCCTTAGTGGAAACAATGCAAGCTAGAAGACAGTGGCGTCATGTCTCTAAAGTACTAAAACCGAACACAAAACAAACAAAAGTATCTACTAGAACTCTACAACCAATGAAAAAAATTTCAAAAATGAAAACAAAATAAAGGTATTTCCAGACATGTGAACCTGAAACAATTCATCACCAGCAGACCTGCACTAGAAGAAATGTTAAAGGAAGTCCTTTGGGCAGAAGAAGACTAATATCAGATGGAAATCTGTCACTATCCCAAGGAAAAAATAAAGAGCAACTGAAATGCTAACTACATGGGTAAATATAAAGTACTTTTATTGTTATTATTACTTAAATCTCTTTAAAAGTTAAGTGACTGTTTAAAGCAAAAATAATAGCAATGAATTTTGAGTTTATAACACATGTAGAAGCAAAAGCAAGACTCATCTATATGCCGCCTACAAGAAACCCATTTTATATATCAACTGTTGGTTAGAAATGAGAAGGGGCTTTCACTAGTCTTTAATTAACTGCTATTATTATTATTTTTTAAACCATTTCCTTTAAAGTGCCTTGGATCATTATAAAATGTGCATTTAAATATATATGTGATTCTTTCCCTAAGCATTTTTGATTTCTCTACAGCTATCTCTCCTTGGCCCCTATTTTGGGTCAAAACTAACCACAGAATATAAAATCGCGGCACAAAGGGAAACCGTGGTAAAGAAACAGACTGGAAAGGGTTGTGCTAGTTGATCAAAGAAAGCACGTTAGAAGTCATTGCTGAGAAAATAGGATTTCGCTCATTCTGTTTCACTGGCTGGCCTGTCATGAGAAAAACATTAACTGCACTATTCAGGTCTGTAATTGACTCATATGTGTCTACGTTTAAGTGCAATGGTATTTTTAACTGAAAAGCACCATTAAAAAAAAAATCAGCACTCTTTTTGGGTAGCACTAAGTGAGTTATGCCTGAAGATAAAGGGTTGTTATGTGCCGTACGGGTTAGAATATAAACTGAAGAGTAAACATTTTAAGTAGAAGATCTTGGCTCAGTAATTGGGGAAAATGTTCCAACAATTAGAATGTCTGAAAATTGGAATGGGTTAACCATGTTAGTTTCAGTCATTTGAAAAATTAAAATAGAGGTTGGATTCAGGGCTGTGCTAACCTATAGGGAACTTTCAGTAAATAAGAAAAAGGGACCCTTTCTGGTGGATGACTTAATAAAAGTTGCTGCCCCTGTGTAGCTATATGCCCAGCCTGGTTACCTGGCTTAGAAAGCAGTCAATGGCATAGTTTCAGCTCCACCTTCCCCCTCAGAAAGCAGCCTTTGTGCAGTGTCCTCTTGCTAGAAATGTTGTAGATAAACTTCTCGAGATAGACATGATTTGGAGTTGATACCTTTCCAAGGTTGATAAGTCTGTATTCCTGAGTGTTACCTGGGTATAAATCAGTGCTTTAGGTGTCCCAGTATCCAACAGATCACATTCAAAGAAGCACAATGCAGCAATCGTAAGCAGTTTAAGAAGAATTTTAGTCTTTACTAAACCACCCTAGTGCCTCTCAAAATCCATTACATGAGATCCAATTTATAACCTGCATTCTATTTCCCAAAAGACTCTTGCCTCACTCGAGCCTGGCTCAAGTCCTTCACACTTCATAATTTCTTCAGAGGCTCTCACGTGCCAACCCCCTAAAAGCCTCTCTGAAACTCCAGTCCATGAGCCTTCTCTCTTTCCTCACTTTCTCTTGCATCTCCCATCTAGTTTTTCCTGTGTCTATTCTCCAGACTCTATATTAAGAAAAAGGAAATGTGTTGGCAAAGATAGAACTTTCCTTAGTTTGGGCGAGAATGGGGAGAAGTTGAACAAACAAAAGTAAAATTTCTCAGGAGAAGTGTGTTGTTTTGCTCTCCTTATCCCCTCTCCCCAGCCCTTTTGTTGTTAGGTGCCATTGAGTCAATTCCAACTCAAAGCAGCCCTATGCACAACCAAACAGAACACTGCTTGGCCCTATGGCATTCTCACAATTGTTGCTATGGTTCAGCCCATGTTTGCAGCCACTGAGTCAATCCATCTCGTTGAGGACCTTCCTCTTTTTCGCCCATTCTCTACCAAGCATGATGATCTTCTCTAGGGACTGGAAACATGTGCAAAGTATGTGAGACGAAGTCTCACCATCTTCGCTTCTAAGCAGCATTCTGGCTGTACTTCTTCAAAACAGATTTGTTTGTTCTTCTGGCAGTCCATGGTATATTTACTATTCTTCACTAATACCATAATTCAAAAACGTCAGTTCTTTGGCCTTCCATATTCATTGTTCAGCTTTTGCATGCATATGAGGCAATTGAAAACACCATGGCTTGGGTCAGGCACACCTCAGTCCACAAAGTGGCATCTTTGCTTTTCAACACTTTAAGGAGGTTTTTTTGCAGCAGATTTGGCCAATGCAATGAGGTTTGATTTCTTGACTGCTGCTTCCATGAGAGTTGATTGTGAATCCAAGTAAAATGAAATCTTTGTCTACTTCAATTTTTTCTCCGTTTATCATGATGTTGCTCATTGGTCCAGTTGTGAGGAGTTTTGTTTTCTTTATGTTGAGGCGTAATCCACACTGAAGACTGTAGTCTTTGATCTTCATCAGTAAGTACTTCAACTCCTCTTCACTTTCAGCAAGCAAGGTTGTGTCATCTGCATATCGCAGGTTGTTAATAAGTCTTCAATCCTGATGCCTAGATCTTCGTATAGTTTGGCTTCTTGAATTATTTGCTCAGTATTCGGTTTGAATAAGTGTGGTGAAAGGATACTATCCTGGTGCACACTTTTTCTGATTTTAAATGACTTTGTTCTGTTGGAACAAATCCTCTTGATCTATGTACAGGTTCCTTATGAGCAAAATTAAGTGTTCTGGAATTTCCATTCTTGGCAATGTTGTCTATGATTTGTTACGGTCCACACAGTCGAATGCCTTTGGATAGTCAATAAAAGATGGGTAAACATCTTTCTCGTATTCTCTGCTTTCAGCCAAGATCCATCTGACATCAGCAATGATATTCTTTGTACCATGTCTTCTTCCGAATCCAGCTTGTTCCTCCTAGCATCTCTAATTTTCTCTCTCCACCTAGTTTCCTGATTCTTTAACACCATAGTTTGCATTCCAGCCTGAAATATGCTAAATAATCCTTGGGTAATTTCAGGAGGAGGAACATTCACATGTTGATAATTATTGCATGGACACTGTTTCCACAGATTCCTCACTAGATACTAAGAAAAGAGGTAAAGCAAGTTCTGTGAAAAATCCTACTCACAAAGAATTTACAGTCTTATGAGCCAGACCAGATAAAGTCACATGAAATAAATATAAAGGAAGCAAATCAACAGACAGTGAAAATGAATACAACTTCACATCCACGACTGGCCTTAGAGTTAGTTACCTGGATGTTGAACGCACAATATGCGCAGAACTTTGAGTCAGAGAGAGAAAGCTTCATGGAAAAGGTAAGAGTTGAGTAAATGTTTAAAAGAGGAAAAAGAAAATGTAGCTAGAGAAATTAGTATAGAAATAGATAGAAGAGTCAAAGTAATATGCAGCAGATAGTGAACACACCTACTGGAACAGGTGGTCCAGGTAGAGTGGGAACGGTGAGAATGCAACTCCCTGTTCTCTGAGCTCCATGACACTTGTTCTGTGCCTTGAGTTATGGTTATACTTTTTTGTATTTTCTTCAGTAATTAGTAACTTCTAGAAAATAGAGACAGAGTCTTTTACTTCTCTGGCCCGTCTATAGCACCTCACACATGGTCTAGCAAATTTTGGTTGTTAATATGTATTTGGTGAATTAAAGAGAGTTGATGGTTCTTAAAAGAGCTTGACGCGCAAGGCAGATATTTTTTACTAGTTAACCTAAACTATTGTTTTGGTTTAAGAAGATGTCTGCCTTGAGCATTATGCTTTTTTAAGAACTATCTATATGGGGTCAAACTGACAACAGCAACTTGAAAGATTAGCTAGGAAGTTTAGGGGGCAGTGAGTTTATGTTAATGGGGGAAGAACAACTCAGAAACGGAGGATGAGAATGGTTACACAACTCGAAAAATGTAATCCATGTCACTAAATGATACAAGTAGATACTGTTGAATTGCTGTATGTTTTGCATGTATATTCTCAAAACAACAAAATAAAATTATATAAAACAAATGGAGTTGATGGGAGGCTAGTCAGAGGTGCGTAGAAGAGTGGAAAAGGGTCACATTGCTTATGCTAATGAATTTATTTGCCCTTGGAGATAACTGGCCGTTCAAACATTTAAGTGATGTGATCAAAATGATGAAGAAGAATTTCTCTGATGTTCCACGTGTGGGACAGAAGATGATAAGTTTTTTTTTTTTTTTTTTTTGGTTTGTGTAGGGGCTACCTGGACATTTGGGAAGAGAGGTCCCCTATAGATGATACATAATACTTAACTTTAGTCATTGAAACTTTTGAATAAGAATATTTAGCCTCCTTGAATTATATGAACTGGTCAAATTAGTCTGAGAATTTCATGTGTATAAATACATTTCTTCATAAAGTTTTTGGTTTTGCTGATTAAACCACAGAGTATGTGATATTATGCACTAGAGTAAGATTTTGGCATATTTTATTGATGTGTCAGTCTGTTTCCATAAAGGTTACAGCCTTAGAACTACCCTCTGGGGGTAGTTCTCCTCTGTCCTATAGTGTCATTATACCAGTCAGAATCAACTGGATGGCAACAGGGTATACAGATTCATCTTCTGAAAATCCTGTTCATGGGAATTCTTTGTTGCTAACGTTTAGTATAATTGTTTTGTTTTTTGATGATTGAAACTGCACAGATAATAGCTGTCTGTTGATTAGGGATTTCAGTCAAACTTTCATTTTCTCATTTTGTCAGTATATAAGTTTATGACTTAGATGTGTTTTGAAAAATATCTTTTTTGTTGTGCTTTAGGTGAAAGTTTCTCATTAAACAATTACTATAGAAACTGTTTGGTGACATTGGTTGCCAAACCTGCGATGTATGAACACTCTTGCCTTCTTAGCCTTGAGTTCCCCATTTCTATTCATCCAGTTTTCCTGTTCCTTCCTGCCTTCTCATCTTTGCTTTTGGGCTGGTGTGTGCCTTTAGTTTTACACATATATGGTTGAACTACTTGTGTTATTGTTTGTTTTACAGGCCTGTCTAATCTTTGGCTGAAGGGTGAACCTCAGGAGTGACTTCAGTACTGAACTAAAAGGGTACCTGGGGCCATACTCTCTAGGTTTCTCCAGTCTCCATCAGATCAGTAAGTTCGGTCTTTTTTTTTTTTTTTGAGTTTGAATTTTGTTCTACGTTTTTCTTCCGTTCTGTCTGGGAACCTCTATTGTGATCCCTGTTAGAGCAGTAGGTGGTGGTAGCCAGGTACCATCTGGTTGTGCTGGAATCATTCTGGTGGAGGCTGTGGTAGTTGTGGTCCATTAGTCCTTTGGACTGATCTTTCCCTTATGTCTTCGGTTTTCTTCATTCTCCTTTGTTCCAGACGGGGTGGAACCAGCAGATGTATCTTAAGCGGCCACAAACAAGCTTTTAAGACCCCAGGCACTACTCACCAAAGTAGGATGTAGAACATTATAAACTATGTTATGCCAGTTGAGCTAGAGGTCCCCCGAGACCATGGTCCCTACCCCTCGGCCCAATAACTCAGTCCCTCAGGGAGCTTGTATGTGTCTATGAAGCTTCTGTGACTTTGTCTGGTCAGCTTGTCCTGACTTCCCCGGTATTGTGTGCTGTCTTATCCTGCACCAAAGTTACCACTTATCTATTGTCAGTATTTTTCCCTCCTCATCCCTCCCCTCCCTTATAACCATCAAAGATTGTTTCTTTCTGTGTGTAAACCTTTTCATTATGAAAATTATCTTTATTTATTTATTTTTATAAAATAAAAGATAGAGACAGTCCTCCCCTGGATTATGAAAGTCCGACCTTTGGACAACTGCCCTAAAGCCTATTATGTTAAAAATTGGAGTTAAATGGAATAGTTTATAACAACAAAAGCATGCACTACTTTGTCTACTTTGTGATGCTCATGAAAACATCACTCAGTTTGGAAACATTTCTAAGTATTTTACATGCATGGGAAGGTAAAATATATACTATATACTAAGACAAACATTTGACTGATGCTAAATAAGAACCGTATGTACCTGTTCTGACTTACTTACAAATTGGACTTAAAGACAGACTTAGGAACAGATCTTGTTTGTAACCCAGGACTGCCTGTTCTCATTATAAAATCCACACACTTATGGTATGTATATAAAACAAAATTAGATTGCTGTTTGTGAAGGAAAAGCAACATAGCATTTTTATTAAAAGTGGATTTGCATTTATCTGGTGCTTCTACCTTTCAAACTAAGAGAAAGGGTTAAAATGATACAACAGTCACTAAATGGGGTTCTATCTATAAGGGTGAGGCCTTCCTTGGGTGATCCAAACAGTTAAGCACTTGGCTACTGACTGAAAGGTTGGTGGTTGGGCCCCCCCTAGAGGCACTTCAGAAGAAAGACCTGGTGATCTGCTTTCAAAAGGTCACAGCCCTGAAAACCCACATAGGGCTGCCTTGAGTTGAAATCAACTAGTTGCCCCAAACCTGAATTATCAGATAGTTTGGAAACTTAACATAATGTAAGCAATTGGAAAAATACAAAACAAATTCTATTCTGTAGACAAAAATAAAGAGTACATAAAAAACCAAACCAAACCCATTGCCGAACAGTGGATTCCGATTCAGACTCATAGTAACCCCATAGAACAGAGTAGAGCTTCCCTACAGGGCACTGGTCGCAGTAGTTAAGCATTCCAAGGCTAGCCAAAAGGTGGGCATCTCCAGTCTACCAGCCACTCCTTGGAAACCCTGTGGGGAAGTTTCACTCTGTCCTACAGTGTTGCTATGAGTCAGAATCGACAGCAATGGGTTAATGAGTACATAGATATCTACATATAGATAGTTAGGATTTATTTATTTTAAAAATAAGGTATTTTCGCACAGGTCGAAACCAGTGGTATCGTCTTTGGAAGGCTGTGAGTACCTGTTCACCTAATTTAAAAACAAAGGGAAAAGGTATGGCAGGGACTCTTAAAAGTAGCCAAGAGATCCTAGCACTTTGTTATTCTAAAGGCTTCCAGAAATCAGATTTCAACTCTCTGGACAAATGGGCATTAAAAGGGGGTGTAACTATATATATGGTATTCTTTTTCCTGGTTTCATGTTTTTACTTAATAAATTGAATTTTTGGTTTAATTCCAATAGCATAGCTCATAAATGCAGGCTTTTTCTTCTGGGTTGAAAAAATAACAAAGCAAGAATCTTTGGCAACCTATCTGTTCTATTGTAAACTGTAACACCCTTTCTAAAAAAGAGAAACTCCCCAAAGTTATGTGAAAGGAAGCTAGCCCCTCCCCCCCACCAAAAAAGGTTGAGGACACCTCAAACAGTAGTTTGAACCTTTCTGAACCATTCACTTACAAGAGCCTGAGTGTATGGATTACATGACTTAGAGAAACTCAGAGAAAATTGAATGAGCAGTTTCAGAAACAAGGAAGAACTTTAGCCACAAGTATTTGCTTATTGTGATGCTTATTTTCCTAGCCCATGAGCTGAAATTTCAGTTTCTTTACAAGAATTGGCTATGTCTTTCCCAGACCAGGCAGTACGCTATCCGAATGTCTCTGTATGAATGAAAACCTCATTCATCAGGGAATAAAAATGATAAGAACTTTTAGCAATGCCCTGCCATATTTCTGGGTTTTGTAGAACTGACAGTTATCTGATACATTGAAAATATGTACTTCTCAAAGAAGGCTGGCTTTTCTGACTATATTTTGCATGGCAGACCCCTCTGGCAGTTTTATGTGTTTGCAGAGCTTGTAGGGGGAGACTGGACTCCCTGAGTGCTTCCTGCTTCATTAGCATAACCCCGCCCACTTCCAACACACGCCCAGAACTACCTCATTAACCATTTGGGATTGGAGCCAAAAACATAAGACTACAGAGAATATAAGGGGGAATTACCGGCGAAAGAGCTCTAGACCAATTTAAGACTAAATCCATGACTTTTCCAAGATCAGAAAATATTGCGATAACAGGAAACATTTCTCCATTTCATTCAGATGAGACTCCAAGGTTTTCATCTAAAAAAATTTTTTTTAATCTAGAATAATTAACTACACTATAACGAGACACACAGCCCAGCTGCATATATTTAAGTTCTTTTGTTAATCTCTCTCCCTCTCTCTCTTATTTATTTCCTGGGTAGCTTTGACATTGTAAACCGCAGAAGAGTTGGAGACTGGCATTGAAAGGAGGTGTTGGGCAAAGGTTTTTTTCTCTTTTAAAGAAGTTTACTTCAACGAGAGGAAATCTGACAAAATGACAGGGGCAAAGAGGAAAAAGAAAAGCCTGCCCTGGAGCAAGATGCATGTCCCTCATTGTGAAGACATTACGAGGTGGTGTAGAAGGCGGCTACCTGTTTTGGAGTGGGCGCCGCAATACAATCTGAAAGAAAACTTGCTTCCAGACACCGTGTCTGGATTAATGTTGGCAGTTCAACAGGTGACACAAGGTAAGGTACTGCGTTTCCTTTACCTGTTTTCTTCAGAATAGATGTCACTCTGCTTTCATGGAAGTGTATTGTGATCTAGGATCAGCAATTTAGCGAATGAAATGAATATTTAACTGGAGAAATAAGCACACTGAATATGTATGTATGAAAGTTTTCCTAATTATTATTATTTTTTTTTTGCTATTTTGATAGCTATTAAGCATTGAATGAATTTTTGAATGGCATTACATATTTGCAACTTTAAAATTCATGCTGTATAAAAGAGTAATCGCAGGAGAATGAATTTCTATAGCTTGACCTTGCTGATATAGTTTGCAACATTTGCTGAATCAAGCTATAAAATATCTCCTGGCTTGAGCACAGTCTTTTGTAAGCCTAATTAGCAGCACACAGTTACATGTTGTAGCCTTGAGAGTTGCTATAAGCAAGAACAGAGCTTTGTGTACATAAAGGAGGCTCTTTGCCAAGATCATTATTTGCAAAGAGAATCCTGTATGTCCTTAGAGCTTGTGTTTTACTGGACATGCTGATTTACTTCTGTATCACTTTACCTACTGCATCTATTTCTTAACAAAAATTTGAACTGGTGAGGACTCAGATTTTAAAGCATGTTCTTTCTCAAAGCATATTCCAAACAATATTCTGGATTAGATAGGTGTTTCCCTTGGTGAAAGCTAGCTAACTGGTGTGCGTGTTTACGTGTTTTCCTTAAAGGCATAGTCACTGTAGTTTTGACTGATTCAGGTAACAATTTTCTGCTCAGAGTAAGGAGAGGAATGGATTTCTCACCCTTGAGAATTAGAGCAGTTTCCTTGGCACAGACTCTGTAGGTTTATATTTCTTTGCAGTTTCACTGCTTCTCTGGTTTTAACTCTTATTCATATTGTTAACTTATAAGCACCCTTTTAATTGAATTATTCTGTAGCTGGAACCAACTGGTTTGTGTATTTGTGTTTTTATTATAATTAGGAACATCTGCACTAGTGGCTTTACTTTAGGATCCATGATACTGTCATGCTTTATGGGATTCCATTTCACTGAATAGTCTCGTATTACATTTTTAATGACCATTTTGCTAATAACAATGTATAGTAATCTTTCAGAAAAATGTGAAGTAAATAATGGGTACCAAGCCAAAAAAAAAAAAAAACAAAAACCCATTGCCTTCAAGTTGATTCCGACTCATAGTGACCCTACAGGACAGAGTACAACTGCCCCATAGGCTTTCCAAGGAGCAGCTGGTGGATTCAAACTGCTAACCTTTTGGTTAGCAGCCGAGCTCTTAATCACGAGCCACCTTATTTTTTAAGTCTTATTTTTATTTAATTTTAAATTTAAAATTAAATACCATAAGTGCTTCAAAAACTTAGGTGATGAATTTGAAAGGGATTTTTTTGCCAAATAGTTTCAACCTATGTTTTAAAATTGTTTTGCTTTACTGTAATATAAAATGAACACGAATCATGTATTTTAAAAATGATGTTTCTGCATCTTTGAACATATCAGATTAAGAAGGAAATTTAAGATGTGAGAAAGTTACCTGTGATACATCATTAGTGGTGTCATTCATGTTTAAGTCTTTGGTAGTTAAATGTGTGGCTTTTATTTGGGTTTTCATTTTGAAACATTTTGTTTTATGAGTCATGTATTTCATTGGTTATAAAGAAACACAATCGCCAGCCCCTGAACGATGAGAAGCAAAATGCTTACACAGTCCTTCTGTCTTGGGAAGGCATAGATTTAGCTGCTGGTCCTCTTGGAAGGCCTAGTAGTATATGGACAAGACTAAGACTTTTTGTTGGCTTATGAAAAGATGAACCTTAGAAGTACCTACTCTTTTAAAAACAATCCTCTCAAGTTTTCTCATACCCATCTGTTATGGAGAATTAAAAAGTGAAATATCATCAGCTACCATTTGTTGTAAGGGCACTGTGCGCAACCCCTTAAATACATTAGCTTACCCTGTTGTTTTTCGTTGTTGTCCAGTCGATTCTGACTCATGGTGACCCCATGTGTGCAGGGTAGAACTGCTTCTTAGGATTTTCAGAGCTTGGCCTTTCAGAAGCAGATTGCCAGGCCTGTCTTCTGAGGCATCTCTGGATGGGTGGCCTCAAACAACCAACTTTTCGTCTAGTAGTTGAGCACTTCATCATTTACACCACCAAGGTAAGTTGTATCCTGACACAATTCTGAGAGACAGTAGTCACATCTCCATTTTACATGAGAGAAAACGAAGGCTAGAAGAGTAAGTCATTTCCCCTGGACCTCATACCTGATAAGAGATAGAGTCAGAACTTGATTCCAAAGCCAACACAGTTAATATTTTATACTTCTACACTGCCAAAATAACCAACCTTTTCATAATACCAATGTTATTAGTAATAGAAGACATTTCTTTGGACAGGTACAATATCCTTTTTTTCAAATTACTTTTGCATTCAGGTTTCATCCCTGCAGTTTTTAAACTCAAAGGCAAAGTAACAAGAAAAGTAACTACAGTAGGATATAGAGTAAGGAAAGCATTTAGATATCATTAGCTGCTATTTGTGTGACTATAATATCTGCAATCATTATCCGTGGCATTTCTTTAGGAAAATTAGAATAAAGAAGGGATAATTTTTACCTTTGCATCATGACACAAAAGGAACGAATACCTTTTTTTCACTCTACTGATTTTTTGGAGAGCTTTTCAGGTACTCAGCCTAGTTAAATTATATTAAATTGTTGAATTCAATGTGTTTTTGACCTACACATATGGCAAGTTTATATGGTCCAATCTAGTATGGAAAACAATCCAAACTTGTTTTCCATCCTTCTCTTTCTAGAAATGAATTTAAAACTAAGGAGGACAATGGAAATAACAATTGAGTGTTTTCTATATGCCAGATACTTAGCACTTAAAATTACTTTATTATGGATTTCCTAATTGTTAAATAAAATAGATGCTTTTCTTTTTTTTTCAGTTCTCATACCTGACATATCTATAGCATTTTTTGTGCTGTCTATGTCCTTTCTAAAACTCTTCCTCCTCTTAGTTTTTATTTACTGCTCTTTTGTTTTTCTCATACTACTCTCTGGCCTTCTCTTCTTACGAGCCTCTACAGATTTGCCTCCTACTCTGTCTACTGATTAAACATCAGTGTCCTGGAGACTCTAACCCTGGCCTCCTTCTCCAGAAATTCTATGGGCAATTTCATCTGCATACAAGGCTGTAACAACCATTACTGTGCTAATAAAACTTTCTTCTCAACCCCAGATCCACATATTCAATTAGTCAAACCTAGAACATTCTACAAGCCCTTCAAATGCAATATTTAGACTTCAAAGCCAAACAAAGTGAATGGCCCCACCATCTTAAAAAACAGAATTGTAATAATTAATAATAATAACTGTTATTATTAGGCACAAATATAAATGCTATTCTAAGATCACTTGATGTGTATACAAAACTGAAGCTCAGTGATGATAAATAACTTGCCTAAAGTCACATAGCAACTTAGTGGAAGAGGTAGAATTTGAATTCAATGGGTCTGGCTCCAGAGACTATGCTTTTGCCTTTATACTAGACTAACTCTCATAGAACGTTCTGAGAGTCATCGCCAAGTTTTCCCTGTCTTTTACTATCCTACTCACTTCCACTAGCAAATAATCAGCCACCAGGTTCTGTTGTTTCTACTTCCTAAATATCTTCCCAGCCAACTAGTCCTGCTTCATGTTCCTGATGCTGCCCTAGTTCACCCTCTGAACTATTGAAATCATCTAGTGGATCTTCATCCTCTGCTCTGTCTCCCCCTGTAGGCCATATTCCATACTGCAGCCAGAGTGGTCAGAAATCTAAACACATTGCTTTCCTGTTCAGAATTCTTCAGTGACCCTTTATTTCCTCTAGGATACATCCCAATTATTCCGCATAGCCTATTAGATCATTAATAATGTGGGCCCCTTCTACTCAAAGAGATATCTCCTCTGAGAATCCTGCCGAACTCTCCTGGGAAGACTTATATCTCCTCCCCTCCTACTTCCTTTGTACTTTTTACATTATCGCTATTAGGCCTTAGCACAATGTATCATAATCTTTTGGCACAACTCTTTCCACTGTGGTCTGTAGGCTTTGGGAACAAATATAATGTCTTAATCTTTACTCTTGTAGCAACTTCTCTATTGCCTGGCACATAGAAGTAGGTTTTCAATATGTTTGTTAGAAGAATGAGAAACAATTCAGCTCCGAAAGTTAACTTGCTCTATTGAACTATGCTGCTGCCCGAGGTAGGAAATTAAATGAAAATATTATTGTTTTCGAAATAAACTTAAGATGCTGGTAGTAAACAATACATTAAAAATAAGAGTACCAAAAAACCAAACCAAACCCATTGCCATTGAGTGGATTCCAACTCATAGTGACTCTATAGGACAGAGTAAAACTGCCCCACAGGGTTTCTAAGGATTGCCTGGTGGATTCAAACTGGTGACCTTTTGGTTAGCAGCCGAACTCTTAACCACTGTGCCACCAGGGTTTCCAAAAATACGAGTACTATAATTAATTTCTTCCAACCCCTCCTACTTTCCTGAAGTTACAAACTTGCAACCTTGCAGACAAATCTGGTAAAAGACATGTTTCTTTTGTCCCAAAGAGTGTTAGCTTTTCCTTTAGCCAATGTAGATATTTCATATAAAAATCAGATGCCTGGCTTCTTTTGGAAAAGGAGGAGTTACGGCCATATGGGACCCACATTCCTATGAAGAAAAAATCTGCTGGACCTTTATAGAGGCTGCCGCCTTCAGACAGGGCATGACTTTTTCATTTTGCCCAATCCCCACTGTGCACGTATGCACTGATAACTCCCTTCCTGCTGGTATTCCCATTACCTGCCTAGTCCTACAGACTATGAACCTATGGGTGTTTGAATTTATTTCCCCTGCCAAGACACTTTCTTACATATGTTGTTGAAGTGCCTTCGATGCACCTTTGCATAAAATCTTTAAAGCGAAATTACGTAAGATTACATCCTTAACCTAGATCCATGGAACTTTCAGGGTCTGTTAACTTGTACTAACGCATTCTTTTATAGTCCTATGTATTTTATGTTACTTATTAAAAAAGGATTCTGGGAAGGTGTCCATAGGCTTCACAGACTGCCAAAGTCATTGCCCTCTCCCCAAAGTAACTAACTATCAGTGCAGATGTGTTCATTTCAAATTAATATAAAACAAGCTTTAGGCCATTCTGTCACTTTGTTCAAATATTTCTTAAAGGAATTTTTATATAGTTTTGGATATTTTAAAAAATTGGGAAGCTCTCATTACTAGCACAGAGGTAAGAACTGTTATAGCTAACATTTTCCACAGTTATACTTTTTAACTGATATTTCATAGCACTTTATTACAAATTTGTTTTTTTTTTTTGTAAATGAGCAAGTATTCATAGAGAATGTTATTGACTTAAAACATGTCACCAATATGGTTGGCAAGCTAAGTAGTAAAAGACTTTGGTCTCTAGAGTGTTTAGTTCACATTCTAGCCTGGATGACCACTTGGGGAGAAATAATTACTTTGTTTCCAAGCTGATAACTCAAGTGTTGAGACAAGATGGGCGCCTAAGATGCATGACTTGCCATGTAAGACCTAATCCCCTGAGGAAGAAGATGAGAAGGTTTTGCTTTGCATTCCAGGGGATCACCTAGGATTTTTATTCCTAAACCATGAAAATTTTAAGCTGCCATAGGGTTGCCTGATGTTCAAACCACAACGTTTTGAACCACAGGCACAAGATGGATGTTCCTTATAATTATGCAGAATGTGTGGCATTACTGGCACCAAAACATATGTGTGGAAGCTGAGCCTCACTGGGTTCCTGAGGGGGGCTTAGCGACATGTGGAACAATAAGTGGAAATTCCTGAAGCATACGGCATTCCAAGGATTAAAGGCTTGCCTGGGAATTTCTCCCTGCATGGTCACAGCCTGGGGAATACAGCACCCTAATATTAGCTAGGAAACCCCAGTGGCATAGTGGTTAAGTGCTACAGCTGCTAACTAAAGGGTCAGCAGTTCGAATCCACCAGGTGCTCCTTGGAAACTCTATGGGGCAGTTCTACTCTGTCCTATAGGGTCGCTATGAGTCGGAATAGACTCGATGGCACTGGGTTTTTTTTTTTTTTTTGGCTTTAGTATTAGCTATGTATCTGTAACCCAGCCCCCTTAATCACTATATCTTCCTGCTATTAACATTTTTTTTTTTTTCCTCCAGGAACAATGTCAGCTAAATATTGTACTTGCCCTGACCCCATAAACAATACATCCAGGAGCTAGTAACACTTCACTGGCTTTTCTCTTCTCCATTTCCCCTCATCCCTCCTCAGCATAGCTCCAGGCTCCAATCAGCACTTCTGATTGATTTCTTTATTTTTCCGAAATGTAAACGGACAGTGATTTGATCTAAGAGGCCCCATTTATATATTTCTTCACTTAGGATAACACTCCTTATAATATTTAGAACTGTCCACATGGAAGAGCCCCTGGGTAGTGCAAATGGTTAATGTGCTCAGGTACTAACCAAAAGGTTGGAGGTTCGAGTTCACCCAGAGGTGCCTTGGAAGAAAGCCCTCGTGACTTAGTGCCACAAAAATCAGCCACTGAAAATCCCACGGAGCACAGTTCTACCGTGACACGCATGGGGTCACCATAAATTAGATTTGACTTGATCGTAACTGTTTTTTTCCACGTGAATGGAAAATTGGAATAAAGTTCTTGATCTTCTCTTTTAGGGTGTTGAGAACTTGACAATGTTTGCAAGAAAATAGATTGGCAGTGAGTGTGAGGATGAGGTGTGTGCACTCCATAGTAGTAGACTTCTGTTTTTGCCACCTCATAGCCACCCCTGCTTCTTTTAGTAACTGCAACTCAAATTTATATTGGAGAACAAACCCTCATCCACTTTTAGTACATGTGGTTTGGGTGGGATTCTACTTCTGGCTTTAGTCCAGGCTGCCCAGTGGACTGAGTCCTCCTAGACCAGGATTCTCAGTGTTGGCTACTCATTGGAACCACATCAGAGCTTAAAAAACACTGGTACCTGGGTCCCATCCTATATAATTAAATCAGACTTTCTGGGAGTAGGGCCCAGGCACTGAGGCATTGTTTCTTCTTTTTCTTTTTTAAAGTGTTTCAGATTCTAATGTGTGGCAGGATTGAGAGCCTGGTCCAGGCAAAGTTATTGGTCCGACTGAATTCCTGTGGCCCAAGTCTTGATAATTAGCACAATTCCATACACCCACCAGTGATTTCTTTCTTTTCTTTTTTTTTTTTGGAGGGATGAGCTCAGCCTCCTAGGCACAACAGGCCAGTTATTTCTTATGTTAAAATGGTAATGGAAGTACAAATGACTCCAGCAGTCCAATCAGTCTGGATTCCAGTATATGTGTGGTACCTTTTATGCAGACATTTTTCTTAGTGCTGGGTCAGCTGGCAGTAAGGACAATGTGACGCTATAGCTTCCCAGGGTTTCTGCAGCCTGAGAATGAAGCTAAATATCAAAAGGCATAGCAGAGAGAAACCAAATCCTAATGACAACTAGAATACATTTTTTCTTTTTTATATAGGCTTAAGTTGGATTACTTGTAATCACTTTATACATATGAGTGCTATTGCAAGTTAAAGGTATTACACAAATTGGGTCTAATCTTACAAAAGCTAGAAAGATAGATATCATTCAAATTTATATTTCCATGAGATGAGGAGTTTGAGGCTCAGAATATTAGGTGACTTGTCCCCAATTCTGCTACTGCTAGGAGGGATGTACAAACCTAAGTCATCCAGGCTTAATTGCTCACCCCTCAGAGCCTTCTGTTTTCCTATTTGCTTCTAGCATAATGGACATAATCTAAGTGGGACTAGGGCTGAACTCCTGAGACTCCTTCCACCTCAACCTCTCAGGCTGCCCCCTCCCCATGACATGTCACCTTCCTTAATCAAATAAAATTCAGTCTCTTTTTGAAATCAGAAGAGGGTTCCACTGGTGGGAAGAAGTACCTGTACCATGCATGGGCAATTGTTCTTGCCCTTGAGGGTCTTTCATTGCCCCCCTGCTAGGCTGGTTTAGGATGGGAAAGGGAAGAGAGACATACTTTGGCTTTGGTCCTACATGTAGCAGAGTCGAGATGAGATAAATGTTCAGTTGAGATTTCGCTTGTTGTTAGGTGTCTTCCAGTAGGTTCCAACTCATAGCAACCCTATGTACAACAGAACAAAACACTGCCTGGTACTGCTTCATCCTCACAATCGTCACTATGTTTGAGCCCACTGTTGCAGCCACTGTGTCAATCCACCTCCTTCATGCCCTTCCTCTTTTTTGCTGACCCTCTACTTTACCAAGCATGATGTCCTTCTCCAGGAACTGGTCCCTGAACAGCATGTCCAAAGTAAGTGAGACGAAGCCTCACCATCCTCCCTTCTAAGGAGAATTCTGACTGTACTTCTTCTAAGACAGAGTATTCATTCTCCTGGAAGTCCATAGTATATTCAATATTCACCAACAGCATAGCTCAAATGCATCAATTCTTATTACTAAAGGCTAGGGAGCAATAAAAGGCGAAAATAGAGTACGGTGAACCCATAACCAGCCTTACTCATCTTTCTTCATTTGGACCATTTCATCTCAGTTTTGACTCTCTATCAGAGCAGATGCCATCTCTCACCCTTACCAGTCCCAGCCCAGACCACCATTGTAGACATTACTCTCTCGCATTATGAATCCAAGAGAAGAAGGCTTGTCTTGGGCTCTCCCCACCTTTTTGACACTGGAGATGACCGCCCACCAGGCAAGAATCCACTCTTGTTCATGGCCTTGAGCCTCATCAGGATGATTCCATCTCAGTACAACACAATACCCACTTATATGAAATATCTAGAATAGGCAAAGTATATAGAGACCAAAGTAGATAATAATGGTTGCCAGGCATATGCTGGAGGGAGAGGAAAAGGTAAAACTCATTGCTTAGGGGATACTGAGCTTCTGTTAAGGGTGATGAAAAATTCTGGAAATGGATAAGTGTGATGGCTGAACAACTTGATGAACATAATTGATTTCACTGAATTGAACATGTGAAGAGTGCTGAGATGGAAAACGTTTTGTTACACATATATTTACCACAATAAAATACAACAGCAGCAATAAAAAACCACAATGGCCTTTTTTCTCCAGTCTTTGTTTTTAATCATCTTTTCTTTTCCCTATATACATGTTTTTTATGAGTTAATCCATTTCTATGCCATCAATTGCCACTTCTCTGCAGGTGTATTGTAAAAATTTATTTCCAGCCAAGTTTTCTTTTCCTAGCTAGATATAAATATTCAGTTGCCTATTGGGCACCATCTCAATGTCTCTTGGGGACGTATTTAAAATTGGAGACATCATTTTCCCTCCCCCAAACCACTCCTTATCCTGTATCCCTTGTTATATGGACATGCTTGTTCTTAGAATTCCTTGAGCCACACCATTGCAAATGGCTTTATGTCTTTATCGCTCTACATAGTTCCCTTGCTTCTCACCATTTTGTAGGCCCTTTTCATTTTCTCTTCTACCTTCCTTCTTGTGCCTTCCCTCATGGCTCACTCCTCAAACTTCAAATGCTTCCCCGGAATTGAATCCCACCACAGGCGTGTTTTGATTGTCTTGTATAATGCTAGAAGCCAAGATTTAAATATTGCAATATTTCATTTTAATATTGAGGGATTTTTTTTTTCTTCATTTTAAATCTAAACATCTAACAACATTGGACCCATATTTCCAAATGGCAACAATAAGCTTGACTGGTTGACTGGTGCCTGCCCCCTTTCTATGGGCGCAGACTTTCCAGTTTGTCATGGTCTCCAAAACTTTATATTCTTTTGTCATCAGTACTGCTTCTGTCCTGTTGTTCATCCTGCTTTATCTAAAGGCAGGATGATCTCAAACCCAGCTAATCTCCCTGAGCCTGGCCCCTCAAACCAGGGGCCTATCTATGGAAAATAGTGCCTATAGCAATTCGTGTTAAATTGCTGAATGATCTCTCACAGCTGGGGATGGACACTGAGATGGCCAATAGAAACTGCTCATTAGCATCCCACCTCAAGTGGCAACTAGGGTACCACCCTACCTTCCATACCTTAGTTAGACCTCTGCCTCAGACCTACCTTCTCAAATGTCTTGATTCTGTCTACTTCTTTCTATATACAGTGCCACAATCTAAGTCCCATCTTCCACATCCCCATCCATGAGAAAGAGCTACACTTGGAGGGGTTATAGTTGAATACTCTGGAGGGGTCATAGTTGAATACTCTGAAAAGGACATGTTGCCTGGTAGGAGAAAACCATGCCTAAGTGTGTATATATTTTTTCTCTTCTATTAATTCTTATCCATGCTACCAGCATGATAATAAGGTCAGGCTGGCCTGAAGTTGATCTCTGATATGTTTCTCTCCCTTTCCGCAATCAAATCCAAACCTTAGCTTTATAAATAAGAAGGAAGCCCCACTTAGATCTCAGGTCTAAATTCTGCTGTGCCATTCCAACTTTGCTAGAGCTCTGCTTTACTCACTAAGTCAGCTAATATAGTAGGACTTTTATTGACGTTCCCTAAATGCTACCTGTGTATATAGTTCCCTTGAGATCCTCTCCAGGGAAAGGGTAATTAGCAGGACTTGATTTATTGAAGTGCCATTTTATGTAATGCCATATGTCTGTAGCGAATCAAATCTTTCTAGCTTCTTAAGACTGCCACTTTGTTCTCGATATTGATCCACTTTTTTTTTTTATTACCGAATATTCATTTCATGGTATGCTATGTAGATGGGATTTTACTGCTTCTTCATGCTCCTAAATAGAAGCATAAAAATTTTTGGTGGCTCTCTAGCTTATACAACCTACTGGAAGCATAAAGTATCTGAAAGCAATACTCTCTTTAAACTTCCAGTAATAAAATTTTCCCACCCTTAGATACCCACACCAGAATGAGATCTTCAAGGCTGAAATAACAAGATCATGTTCTCATTTACTTTTGTACAAATTTCTAACATAGAGCACAGAAAAAATAATAAGCTCCTTGTGGGCTGGGTTGTTGTCTTATACTTCTCCATCTCTTTCCAAGAACATAGCAGAGGTCTGTATTCTTTCAAATATTTTTAGAATAGAAGTGGATAAAGAACCATACCAAGATAGAATAGCATTCTTGAAAACAAAATAATTAGATAGGGGTAGGTGCTTCCAAGAACTACACATAAGAAATCAAACCCAAACTGTGTGGGTAATGATGAAGGGATATTTCCCTCTGGTGATTGGTTGGCAGTGGTCTTCAGTGTTGTTATTAGCAAACCGCATTATAATCAGCTGCCTGGTTCACAGATCAGCATGCTCAGGGTTAAAAGGTACTACAAGCAGGTCTCCCAGGGTAAATATACATATATTCAAGAGCCACAATTGTGTGAAAACAAAATTCCTACAGAATCAAAGAAGGTCAGCGGTTCTAAACACATTGGGGATTGAGGCAAATCACAACATGTGGGTCCTTTCATCTTATAGTTTGTTATACAAGTGAAATCTCAAACTTGAAACCTGCTCCTCACTGGAAAAGTCTTTGCCTGCCCAGCAGGGACGGATTACCCAGCAAACAAGGTATGCAGGGTTTGCTTGTGTTTATTTACTAATCTGTAGTGCACAGTTTCACCTGTTTTTCACCACCTCAAAAATATATAAAGAAAAACATATGCAATGATAATAAGAAAGAAAGAATATGGTTTATTTAAATACTTGCTAGTTTGAAGCAAAGGAGCCCTGGTGGCGCAATGCTGAAGCGCTCGGCTGGGAAAAGTCAGCGGTTCCAACCCGTCGGCAACTTTGAAGGTGAAAAGACTGGCAGTCTGTTCCGGTAAAGATTACAGCCTGGGAAACTCTATAGGGGCAGTTCTACTCTGTCCTGTAGGGTTGTTAGGAGTTGGAATTGACTCAGTGGCACACAACACACACATGCAATTTGAAGGGAGTTGAAATAGGAGTGCTTAGCAGAGTCTAGGTGTTAAAAAGCTTGTATAACATACACAGTGTTTGAACTTATTTTTGAAGGTGATGGAGAGCCATTGGCAGCTTTAAGGAGTGACATAAGTTTTATGTTTTAGAATGATCCCTCTGGCAGCATCTTGCATTGCATGTTTGAAAGAGGCAAAGGACTAGTTAGGAGAGGCTGGTTAGGAGAAACTCTTATTCAAGAAAGAGAGCATTGTGGTCTGAACAGAGAACAATGGAAGAAATGACAGTAGGAATAGAGAGAAGAAGACATAGTCCACCAGTGTTAGGTAGAATAGATAAGGTTTCGTTGGTGCCCCACATGATGTGAGGGTAAAGAGAAAAACATATTTTTGATGACTTCTAGATTTCTGAATTGGGTGACAGAATGGGTGTTGATGCCATTTTCTGAGACAGGCCATAAATAAACAAGGAACATTAGTGCTTGTTTTTGTTTTGTTTAGAACACTTGTTGTTTTGTTGTCATGGAGGGGTTGGTGGTGGAAGGGACCAAAATAAACACTTCCCATTTTAGCCTTGTCTTTTTAATTGAGATATCTTCAGTTGATGTCCATTTGGGTATGGGGCTCAGAAGGGAGATCATTAAGATGTAGTATATTTAGTGGTTATGATCATGGGATTGGATAATTCATGGATAGTTTGTAGAACAAAAGGAACAATCAGGATGGAAGGAACCTTGGGGAACACTGATATTTAAGAGTGGTAAGTGGCTGAGGAGCCAGCAGAGGGGAATGAGAAGACGTAATCTACAAACATTATGGTGTTCTGAGAGCCAAGGGGTAAAATTTTTAAGAAAGTTGTGGTTGATATTAGCAATTTGAGAAAAATATGTATATGAAGCATAGAGGTCCCAGGACAAAAATAGTAATGCTTAGAAATTAAAAGAACTCAATAAGAAGAGGGCCCTGGAAAATAAGCCAATAACAAAACCAGATGCACTAAAACAAACAAACAAAAAACATTTGTGGTAGAGTTGATTCCAACTTGTGGCAGCCCCATGTGTTACAGAATAGAACTGCCCCATAGGGTTTTCTTGGCTGTAATCTTTACAGGAGCAGATTGCCAGGCCTTTCTTATGCAGGACCTCTGGGTAGATTTGGGCCACCAATATTTAGTTTGTTAGTCAGCTGCAAACTCATTGAGCCACCTAAGTACCAAAACAAATGCTTCACAATTCTTTAGGAACCTGGGCAACTTTTGGAAAGGCCATTCATTTATGAAAATTGTGTTCCTCCTTCAACCTTCACTTCAAGTCTTACCTTCCAATAAACTTCCTGTGATTATGTCTTCCATCATTTCTCTACCTTCTCTGAACTTTGACTGCACTGACTAGCCTATAAATTGCATGTGTAATTGTTCAGTGCTGGACAATGTTTTGTTTCAGGCAAAAACATTATAGTTCATATTTTGTGTGCTTTTTTTCTCTCATGGCATTTACTGTGGATTTGGGTACATAATAAGAGCTTTATAAGTGCTTGTAGAATACTTATAAGACCTCAGTTTTGAGTTCCAGCTGCATCACTTGGGCATTTTTTCTAAGTTTTCCTGTATGTAAAATAGAGCCCTGGTGGCACAGTGGTTAAGAGTTCACCAGCTAACCAAAAAGTTCATCAGTTCAAATCCAGCAACCACTCCTTAGAAACTCTGTGGAGCAGTTCTACTTTGTCCTATAGGGTTGCTATGAGTCAGAATCAACTGGACAGCAAGAGGTTTGGTTTTCGTTCTTTTATATGTAAAATGGGGATAATAATACCTGATACATAGAGTTACTTTGGAGATGAAATGAGAGAATGTATAGTGCTCGGGGCAGAATCCAGTACAAAAGAAGTGTCTAATAAATGGTTAATAGTTTTATTTTTCTTTTCTCCTCCCTGGTCAGAATATAAACTCCACAAGGACCGGGATTTTTACCTGGGCTATTAATTGTTATATATCAAGTGGCTGGCAAGTAGTGAGTGCTTAATTCTAGGTAAATGTTTTTCTACCTGTAGGTTTTAGTTTTGCTACTTGACGGTAAGAAGGTAAGAAGAGGGAGAATATCAGCTTTGCAAGACATTTTCCAAAGCATTAAAGTTTAAGAAATTCTAGGCATCTTGCAAGATGTTAAGGACAACCCTCGAATTTGCCAAGAATGAGTACTTCAAACTTTACTTGTAGCTTATTATTGATATTAGCTGCTAGATATATAGCACTTAACATCTGCAGGTACTCTGTACATGACTGTGCACCTATTTTATTTCTCTTCCATTTCCCTTTCCTCCCCTCTCACCCAGTTGAAAAATAGAAAAGAAAACAAATCCAAAGGGGACTGGGGGAGAGATGCTGAATAGCCTAATTAGCCTTTTAGGCTCATTGCATCTTTCTATTTGGGTCTCTAGGCATGTGAGCCAACACTATGTACATGACTGGGTAAAAGAACATTTTAATGACTATCAATATCCCATGGGTCCATGATCACTCTCCTGCATAAACTGTTTGGAATATCACTGGAGAACAGTACTGTGCAGAGAATGTCATCATGATTGCTCTGGCCGGGTTTCATGTGGCTAAGCTGCCGCCTCTTCTAAGGCAGCATTGTGTGAGACGGGAGTGCCAGCCTGGACGTCAGCTCCTCCGCTCTGACAATTGCTCCTCAGTGTTGTTCAGCGTCAGAGATTAGCAATGTGTGTCTTTCCCCCTGCTGCACACTGATCCACTTGAAGCTGGTGAGCTAAGTAATCCTCTCTGGAAGTAACTGGCTTATCTCTACGTAGTAAATTAACCCTTTCAGAGTCTGATGGCTGTACTTAATCCATTTTTGAAGTCATTTAAAGCATCACAGCCTGCAGAATAATGTTATCTCACATGCTGGTCTAATGTGGACTTTATTATGTAATTTGTTCACTAAGGCTAAGGGATTCCTTCTTTTGATCCCCTGAACATTCTGATTTTGAATGTAGTTAAGTAACATCATTTTTATTAAAAATATTACAAGGTGGGAGTGACATAGAAAGTCCTACAATTTTTATTAGTGAGCCAAAAAAAAAAAAAAGAAGAAAAAAATTATGGGGTTTCAAATTCCAGTTTGAGAAAATAAATTCCCTACTAATTTGCATTTGAGTATTATTATTACCACTACTTTCAATTCACATGACATATTTTACTTTTCAAGGGTGTAAATGATCCTTAATATAATACTTACAGGCCCCGCTCCTATCCATAAATCCATAGCTATAGTGAAGATTCCAGCAGATACAAAGAGTAAAGACTAGGGTTTGCTATGTAGGATTTTACATCTTAGAAAATTAATAGACACTGAGGTTTGACATGCATAAACCTGTTTAGTTTATAGCAAGGTAGTCATGGCAAGGCACATAAGTAAGACCTCACAACATTCATTTAGAACTGAAGAATTTGAATTAACAATTACAATGTTAGTAACAGTTGCTAATGTTTAATGGTTAGAGTCCAAATCTTTAGACTTCAGGGTTTTACCTTTAAGGAGAGGTCTTCGGAGGAAGGCTTAACCATGGCTCAAACTTGGTAGAGGTTCCTCGTAGCTTGAGTCCAAGGTCAGCTCTGGTAGACAGACTGTTACATTGCTCACTTTTCTCAGTGAGTGAGCAGAAATTGAGGGTTTATGTGTGGATTTATTACCTTGGCTCCACACGACAAGGGCCAGTGTGATGTCAAAGACTAGTTTGTTGGGTCTTTTACTTCAGGATTAGAGAGTAGCCAAATGACATATCTTCAAGTGTAGAAATCCGGGAGGTTGTTTAGATTTATGTCTCAATGGTAGTTTACAAAGATGAATTATGTTATATCTTCTTTATCACAGCATGTCAGGTCAAAGTCAACTTAAAGGTTGTTTATGTTCTTTACATACTGCATGTTTCTATGTTTCTACGCTTAAGTTCAGAAAGTTCCCAAATAACTTCCTTACAACTTACAGTTTCTGGTGACTTATAGTTAATATTAGAGAGCATCACAAAGGTAGATGTATTTCTAAGTTCATATTATGAGTCCTTATAGATATGTACTTTGAAAGCATAATTGTGCCTTATCCTTATGACATTTGAGGTCATTATAGAAACATACAGAACAAGGTCCATCATAATTCTTCTCCAAAATCAGGTCTCCTTGTTGCCATGACCACTTCTTCCTCTGAGGCTTACCTTTGGACCTGAACCAACCATCCTTCTCCCCCTTCCTGCAATCACTGGGCCTTTCAGAAGTTAGAAGTTTATGTGAGCAAAGGTTACTCTAATCAGAATTCAAACTCACATGTCCCTCTTTTTACTTTGGTTAAATTTTGCTGAAGCAAAACAATTTTTTCCCAACAATCTATTTAAAGCTTTCAGCCAAGGACATGAAATGCTGATTTTTTTTTTTTTTAATGCAGTATCTCTTATCATCCACTCCTTTCTACATCCCACTTACTTTTTTTTTTTAATTTTATTTTGTTTTTAAGAATATACACAGCAAAACACACACCAATTTCTACAGTTTCTACATGTACATTTCCGTGACCTTGCTTTCATTCTTGAGTTGTGCAACCATTCTTTATTTCTGTTGTACTTTAGATGAAGGTTTACTCAACCAACTAGCTTCTCATTGAACAATTAGTACACGTATTGTTTTGTGACATTGGTTACCAACCCCGTGGCATGTCAACACTCTCCACTACTCGACCTTGAGTTCCCTATCACCAGCCTTCCTGTCTCCTCCTGTGTTCTAGTCCTTGCTTTTGGGCTGGTATACCCCTTTAGTCTTGTTTTGTTTTAAGGGCTTATCTAATATTTGGCTGAAGGGTGAACCTCAGGAATGACTTCATTACTGAACTAAAAGGGTGTCCAGGGACCATTCTCTCTGGGTTTCTCCAGTCTCTGTCATGCTAGTAAGTCTGGTCTTTTTTTTTGTGAGTTAGAGTTT
Organism: Elephas maximus indicus; assembly: GCF_024166365.1. Taxonomy (NCBI): domain Eukaryota; kingdom Metazoa; phylum Chordata; class Mammalia; order Proboscidea; family Elephantidae; genus Elephas; species Elephas maximus. The sequence goes on along the minus strand of NC_064833.1, from coordinate 50,684,677 downwards.
TGTTCTACATTTTTCTCCAGTTCAGTCCTGGACCGTCTATTGTGATCCCTGTCAGAGCAGTTGGTGGTGGTAGCTAGGTACCACCTAGTTGTGTTGGACTCAGTCTGGTAGAGGCTATGGTAGTTGTGGTCCATTAGTCCTTTGGACTAATCTTTCCCTTGTGTCTTTGGTTTTCTTCATTCTCCCTTGCTCCAGATGGAGCCTCACTCTCCTTTTCTGAGTTGTTCCTGCCCTATTAACTTAACCTCACTGCCCCTAAGACTCCTATCTAATCTTTCCAGTTGCTGTTGTCACTTTGATCCCATATAGATAGTTCTTAAAAGAGCATAATGCTCAAGGCAGACATCTTTTACTAGTTAAGCTAACTAATGTTTGGTTTTAAGAAGACTCCAGGGGATATTTTCAGTTTAAGGTTTAAAAATTATCTCAGGGCAATAGTTTCAGGAGTTTATCCAGCCCTCTTGCCTCCATAAAGCCCATAAGTCCATGAGAATTTTAAATTCTGTTCTGCATTTCCCCCCTTTTGATCAGGATTCTTCTATAGAATCTTTGAAAAAAATGTTCGGTGACGGTAGCTGGGCATCATCCAGTTCTTCTGATCTCGTGGCAAAGGAGGCAGCTGTTCACAGACACAATTAGCCACACATTCCATGTCCTCCTCCTGTTCCTGACTCTTCTTCTTCCTTTTCTGCCCTAGGAAAATAGAGACCAATTGTTGTGCCCTGGATGGCTGTTTGTAGGCTTTTTTTTAAGACCCCAGATACAACACAACAAACTAGGAGGCAAAACAGAAGCACTAAACACATTACTAGGCCAACTAACTAGGTACATCCCACTTACTTTTGGTTTGTTTCACATGTAGAATATGAAAACCACTATTATAGGCTCATTCTTTTCTTCTCTAGAGGCTTTCAGATTCTGAAGTAAATATGGTAAGAAGAAAAAGGAAATGGCATATTTCATGAACATTTGAATTCATACTGCACACATGCCTCTTGTTCTTGTCATTCATGGTCACCACCTGATATTTAAGTCCTTTCTTTTCTTTCTCTTACCTTCCTTCTAATACTGCATTGTGTATCCTCCTCCTTGCCTTGTACAATGGTATCTTCCTTGCTAGCCTTTACCCCAGTATACACTCAGAAGCCCCTCTTCCTTACTGAATACATCCTACACATTCAACCTGTTCACAACATACTCTTTTTACCTGTTTGCCTTAAAATATGGCTCTCTCCTACAAGGGCATTATCTCCCAGACCTCCCTTTTAAGTAGAAGTTAATCATTCTTCCACAAGCCTTGGCAATTCACGTATATAAACACATTATACTTACATTTGCGTGCTCAATATGTGCACTATTCAATAATGCATCCACATTTGCATGTGCCCCTTCCAAGGCTAACTTTATCACATGGTCAGATATTTTTGTAAAATTTGCAAAAGTAAGATTTTATAACAGAAATTGATTAAGAACACTGTATTCAACTCAGCTTCTCTTGGGTCATTATTCCTATGTCTGGAGGTATTGGAATGGCTGCAGATATTTCGGAATCTGTCTAAAAGGAAGTTGCCACAAAATCCTGACATTGATAGAGATAAAATAAAAGGCATAATATGGCACTATAACAGGGGCATTGTCAAGAAACCGGTTAATCGATGTCTGTAATTCAAATAATATTTAGGTTTCTGCAAAAGAAAACTTGAAATGCTCTGAAGTCTTAGAGCTATCAAGGATCTTGATAGAGGTTTTCCCAAATTGACAGTTTAAGCTTTATATGATGTTATTAACTAATCACAAAGCAAAAATAAGTTTTTCTAAGTGTTAATGTTAAAAAATAAACTTAACAATGCTCTCTCAGCTTGATTCCCCTAGAAATTAGAAACTGAATCAGAGGGCTTATGTGTTACTATGTTATCAGGGTGTGCAAACTCAGAGAGCAATAGTGAGGAACTAGGGAAGTGAGAAGGGAGGGAAAGACAGTAAGAGGATGCCTGCTATGGATCTGGCCACCCCTAAAGATAACTGATTGCTCTATCAATAGGACCTTACCCCTAAGAAGCTATTACCTGCATCTCTAGATGCCCTCTCAGTGGGGAGAAAAAGGGAAACATTTATTCACTAGCTTACTCTTTCATTAGTCAAAGATTTTACCTCATGGGTCTACTTCTGAGTTGTCATGCATGAGCCTGGGCATTAACAGATCCCAGAGAGGTGCCAACAGGGAAGCCTTGGGGTTTGAGAAAAGAGAGACTGTCACATGAAGCCAGAGAGATCCCCAGGGACAGGTGAGGCCAAGAGTACCTGAAATGATGCATAGGAATACACAAGAGGGAAAGCCAAGATTATTTTTCTATTCTTTCTAGTGAAGATATTGCAAAAATCATTGTCATATGAAGAAATATTCAGAGACTATATAGCCTAAAATTTTAGGAAAAAAAAAATAGTTATAGAGACAGTTAATTAATAAAAATACCTTTTTTTTTTTTGGTGGATATTTGACCATGGAATTTGCCAGCTTTTTAAAATTTGTAATTTGGTGTGATTTCTCATTCTAAATAAGTATTCAATTTTGTAACTAATTTCATGCTTGTAATTTTATCTTCATTTTTCTAGAAAGGGCTCCCAAATTGTATCAAATTTAGGATTCATAAAACTTTTATCTGCTTATGAGCTTACATTTATCCTATCTGAAAACTAATAAGGAAATAAACAAACTTAATTTTTTCTTGATCGCATATCCCCATTTGGCATCAAGCCTGTTTCTCTCCTCTCTTCACTAACATAAGTTTTGAAAGATTAGCCCATATTTCCTGCCTCTTCTCCCTACACTCATACCCATGCCTTGACCTGCTCACACTTGGCTCCTAAGCCCTCCACTACCCAGGAAATACTCTTTCTAAGATCACCACTGTTCTTTCTATAGCCTAGTTCAATGGGCGTTTCTGCTACAGACTCTTTTTTTTTTTTTTTTTCTCAGCCCTGGCTTCCGTCTACCTTTTTCTTCCAGTTATTTTCTATGTGTCTGGCAACTGTGTTCACTTTCCAAGTTTTGGTGTTGACCAGGCCTCTGTCTTCAACCTTCTGTTCATCTTACTCTTACCAGACCAATTTCTTTGGGTGACCAAATCAGGGTTTTAGCTGTCATTTAGAATATTTGTGATATGTCCTGCATCTTTGGCCCTGTAACACTTCTATGAAGAAGGTGGTCTGTGCTAAAACCGTAGATCATGGAATTGATTTGTGTGTTTTGTTTTGGTGTGTGTGTATAATACTATTTTTGTATGATAGAACTAGATTTCTTTGGGAAATGCTGTCTCCTTCTCTACTGCCTCTACCTGGATATCTGCAATAGATTCCTAACTGATCATCTTCCTGTCAGTCTTGTGCATCTCCCATATAACTGCCTCAATGATCATCTCAAAAAGAAGCCTTATCACGTTGCCCCCATTAGAAGAATCTTCTGGTGGCTCCCATGAAACTCAAGATAATGCTTATATTGATTTCAAAAGTCTCCATCAAAAATGGCAAGTTGCATAGGTTTTATGCACTCATTAAAAAAATCCATTAAACCCACTGCTGTCAAGTCAATTTTGACTCAGAACAACCCTATAGGACAGAGTAGAACTGCCCCATAGAGCTTCCAAGGAGCACCTGGTGGATTTGAATTGCCGACCTTTTGGTTAGCAGGTGTACCTCTTAACCACTACACCACCAGGGTTTCCTATGTACTCATTGTATAAGGTGAAAAAAGTTTCAGAGATACTTTTTAAAAAAATACCATGCAAAATATATAAGTATGCAATTTGTTTGTCACACGTAACAATAGTGAACATGAGTAGTTAAAGCAAAAGGAAGAAATGATGAAGTAAAAGGGTTGAACAGAAGATTTCAAAAGACAGCTCAGGAAAACAAAGCAAAGTATTATAATGACATATGCAAAGACCTGGAGATAGAGAACCAAAAGGCAAGAACACGCTCGGCATTTCTCAAGCTGAAATTACTAGAAAAAAAGTTCAAGCCTCGAATTGCAATGTTGAAGGATTCTACAGGGAAAATATTAAACAATGCAGGAAGCATCAAAAGAAGATGGAAGGAATACGGTCACTATACCAAAAATAATTGGTTGATGTGCAACCATTTCAGGAGGTAGCATATGATCAGGAACCGATGGTACTGAAGGAAGAAGTCCAAGCTGCACTGAAGGCATCGTCAAAAAACAAGCCTCCAGGAATGGATGGAATACCAATTGAGATGTTTCAACAAACAGATGCCGCACTGGAAGTGCTCACTGGTCTATGCCAAGAAATTTGGAAGCCAGCTACCTGGCCAATCGACTGGAAGAGATCCACTTTTGTGCCCATTCCAAAGAAAGGTGATTCAATCAAATGCAGAAATTATCAAACAATATCATTAATATCATATGCAAGTAAAATTTTGCTGAAGATTATTCAAAAGTGGCTGGAGCAGTGTATTGATAGCGCACTGCCAAAAATTCAAGCTGGATTCAGAAGAGGACGTGGAACAAGGGATATCATTGCTGATGTCAGATGGATCCTGGCTGAAAGCAGAGACTACCGGAAAGAAAGATGTGTACCTGTGTTTTATTGACTATGCAAAGGCATTGGACTGTGTGGATCATAACAAATTATGGATAACACTGCGAAGAACGGGAATTCCAGAACACTTAATTGTGCTCATGTGGAACCTGTACATAGAATAAGAGGCAGTCACTTGAACAGAACAATGGGATACTGTGTGGTTTAAAGTCAGAAAAGGTGTGCGTCAGGGTTAAGTTCTTTCACCACACCTATTCAATCTGTATGCTGAGGAAGTAATCCAAGAAGTTGGACTATATGAAGAAGAATGGGGCATCAGGATTGAAGGAAGACATAATTATCCTGCATTATGCAGATGACACAACCTTGCTTGCTGAAAGTGAAGAGGACTTGAAGCACTTACCAATGCAGATCAAAGACCACAGCCTTCAGTGTGGATTATACCTCAACATAAAGAAAACAAAAATCCTCACAACTGGACCAAGTTGTCAATGATTTCATTTTACTTGGGTTCACTTTGAACACCTGTAGAAGCAGCTGTCAAGAAATGAAAAGATGCATTGTATTGGACAAATCTACTGTGAAAGGCCTCTTTAAAGTGTTGAAAAGCAAAGATGTCACCTTGATGACTAAGGTACACCCGACCCAAGCTATGGTGTTTTCAGTCGTCTCATATGCATGTGAAAGGTAGACGATTAAGAAGGAAGACTGAAGAAGAATTGACGCCTTTGAACTGTAATGTTGGGGAAGAATATGGAATATACCACGGAGTGCCAAAAGAAAGAACAAATCTGTCTTGGAAGAAGTACAACCAGAATGCTTCTTGGAAGCAAAGATGGCGAGACTGCGTCTTACATACTTTGGACATGTTGTCAGGAGGAATCAGGCCCTGGAGAAGGACATCATGCTTGATAAAGTAGAGGGTGAGAAAAAGAGAAAGACCCTCAGTGGGATGGATTGACAGGGTGGCTGCAACAATGGGCTCAAGCATAACAGTGATTGTGAGGATGGCGCAGGACTGAGCAGTGTTTTGTTCTGTTGTACCTAGGGTTGCTCTGAGTCAGAACCAGCTCGAGGGTACCTATCAGCAACAACAATTTAAGTATCATATTTTTCATTCAATTTCTCCTCTTTCAAAGCCATTAGTTTTCCTTTTTGTAGCCACCTCTTGTGTTTAATTTGATCTTCCTCCCTAGGAACACTGAGACCTCTTAAATTGGTTCTAATGGGATTTTATGTCCTCCCAGCCCACATACAAATTTGGCTGTTAGGGTTTTTCAGACAGGAACAAACAAGTACCAGTGGAAGCCACAGAAGCTTCTGTCCTTGTCAGCAAAGATAAATCATTTAAGACACAGGAAGATCTTCCCAGGACTGAGTAGAATAAATCTTCTCTTTTTATTTATTTATGTTTTATTGTGTTTTAAGTGAAAGTTTACAAATCAAATCAGTTTCTCATACAAAAACTTATACACACCTTGCTATGTAACCTTAGCTGCTCTCCCCATAATGTGACAGCACACTCATCCTCTCCACCCTGTATTCCCTGTGTCCATTCAACCAGCTCCTGTACCCCTCTGCCTTCTCATCTTACCTCCAGACAGGAGCTGCCCTCATAGTCTCGTGTGTTTACTTGAGCCAAGAAGTTCACTCCTCATCAGTATCATTTTCTGTCTTATAGTCCAGTCCAATACCTATCTGAAGTATTGGTTTTGGGAACCATTCCAGTCCTTGGGCTAACAGAGGGTCCGGGGGCCATGACCCCTGGGGTCCCTCCAGTCTCGGTCCAACCATTAAGTCTGGTCTTTTTACTAGAATTTGAGGTTTGCATCCCACTGTTCTCCCACTCCATCAGGGATTCTCTGTTGTGTTCCCTGTAAGGGCAGTCATTGGTGATAGCTGGGCACCCTCTCATTCTTCTGGTCTCGGGCTGATGTAGTCTCTGGTTTATGTGGTCCTTTCTGTTTCTTGGGCTCATATTTACCTTGTGTCTTTGGTGTTCTTCATTCTCCCTTGCTCCAGGTGAGTTGAGACCAACTGATGCCTCTTAGATGGCCGCTTGCTAGCGTTTAAGACCCCAGAGTAAGTCCTTTCTTAACTCTGGGATTTCTTTACACTGTTCCAATACTTCTTCAGATCCACATGGTCAGTAGGATAGAGCAGACCTTCCAGAGTCACGGTCACAAGGATGGGACAGCTGTTCTCTGAGGAGCCTCATAAGATTCTGCTGGCCAAAAGCCTCCTCTTCTTCCCAAAGCAATGGTAGAATCCAGCTTTTTACTCTAGGTTTCAAGGAGATGCAAGTGCATTTCTCTGCCATTCATTTCTTGGATCTCATCTGCCACCAAAGAGAATACAGTTGAGTACATGTGATGGTAGAATACACTCTGACTCAGATGCTCCCTCCTAGTCCTGCCAATTTGCCTAATCCAATTTTTGTATTATACTAGAGAAAAAATTGGGGGAAGAGAAAGTCTGCTATTCTGAATCTTAGATAAGTTTCCACCACTTAGATAAGTTTTTACATCTAATTTTATCTCCTGGAACTCTCTCAAATGAATTCCCTTTGCTAGCCATACCAAGTGACTTGTCATTTTGGGTAAAAATCAAACTTTTTTAGAAATCTGTTCCTCTGCACATGTACCTTCTACCTAGAATGATCTCAACCCCTCTCCTCAGACATATACTCTTCATACTTTTTCACCCATCTATTACTCATCCCTCAATACTCAGTGCAAGTATTTTCTCGTTTGAAATCTCGGGATCCATCCATTCAATTCCTGTCTTAATGTTTAGTTACCTTTAGTAGCAGTGAATCGAAATATGTATTATTTAAGTCTCCTTGAAACTCTAAGTGTGAGGTAAACATTCTAGAACTTTTTGTTTGAGGGAAACTCAGTTTTAGAAAGATATCAGTTAGGAATCTATCATTACATGTGATAGAAAACACAAGCTGATGTGGCATAAGTGAAGAGGGGGCTAACTGGATATGTAAATGGAAGTTCTGGGGTAAGACTGGAGTGTCAGGGATGGTTTGCCATAGAGGAACAAACAGTGTCTTCAGGATCCCAGCTTTCATTCTTTCATTGTGACTCCACCCTCAGAGTCTCTCGCATCATGGAGGGCAAATAGTGACTCTAAACTTACATCTTCTTGGTTAAAGCTAATTGAGAAAAGAACATTCTTCTCATTCCAGTGAAAGTGTATTGGCTTTTCATAGGCTGTGCGTGAATCTTGTGCCCTTCTCTAAGCCAATTGCTTTGGTGAGGGGAATAGCAAGCTGTAACTGGCTAGGCTGAACCAAGTGTGTATATTCCTATGCTCTGCCCATGTGCTTCCAGTGGAAGGAGTGATTTCCTGGAGGAAACTGAGAGCAGCTTCTACCAATAGTAGGGAGAATGGAGTCTGGGTGGCTAAAAACAACAAACGTCCTACACAGGAGCTAACTGGCCTGTATAGCCAGGAGGCAGGCAAGTGATGTTATCCCTGTGTTCTAGACAGGGATTTCATCCTATGGGAGAAGAGAAGGAACAAAAACACTTTCTGGGGCTTTGAAGTGTTACACGCATGTCTCCTTATCACTGAAAGATGATTTAAGAAAAATTCAGCCAGCCTGTTGGGGGCAGTCTTTGATTAACTTGGAGCAGGAGCTTGCCATTTTGTGTGCCATATGAAGGTTATATTCTGTATCTAGAACTGAGAAGTGAATATTCTGAGCTATATGTGGGAGTTAATAGCAACTTACCAAGTATTTAAAATTCTAAAGACAACTGAAAACAGCTTTCCCTATTATCTAGCTGTTAACCTAGAAAAATGCCTCAAGTTCACCTTGCCATTCATTTCCTTTGGAGATTGCTCCAAATAGAATTAATACATGACGTGAGGTTATTTGTGTGACATACAGAATCCATCTTGTCCAGTTTGCCAGTAGCCTGCACAGAAGCATTCTATGGACTGTATGAGTCCAGACTTTATGTGTGTGTGTGTGCCCATATGCCTGCAACTAGCTTGCATTATTAGACTTATAAATGCACGAATTCTGCTTCTATTCCTGTGACAAATGATGCTTCATTTGAAGAGGAAATGAAGTGAAATGTTTAGCTGATAGGCCATGTGTAGTGACTGTAAAACTGATTCTTATCTTCCCATTATCCTGATGTTAAGCGATTTCATATATTTCCGCTACCCCCTTAGGAATTCAAGAAAAGCTTTCAAACAGGAAAAGAGGGAGAGGAAGAAGGAGATGAGAAGGATGGGATAAAAGAAGGGAGGGAGGGAAAGGGAAAGAGGGAGAGAGAGAGAACACAGAATTGCATAACGCGGTCATATTTGATTCAGTAGCTATCCCTACTTTCTAGCTGTTAACCTAGAAAAGTACCTCAAGTTCACCTTGCCTTTAGTTTCCTTTGTTCATACAAGCTGCCCATTCATTTTCATTGAAAAGGCTTCTCATAAGAACCTTAAGTCCTGATTAAGGAATGCAGCACAGGATTGAAACTTTCGTTTCCTTTCTTTGGGTCGTGTAAGAATTTTCTCCAAATTCTAAACTCTTTTTCTTTCCTTCATGGAATTATTGGTGCTTAGCCCTTATTCCTTGGAATGAGAATTTTAAAATGCTACTATATTTAGCAATTCTAGGCATTAATAGGAGTCCTGGTGGTGCAGTGGTTAAGTTCTCAGCTGCTAACCAAAGGTCAGTGGTTTGAACCCACCAGCTGATCCGTGGAGAAAGATATGGCAGTCTGCTTCCTTAAAGATTACAGCTTTGGAAAATTTATGGGCAGTTCTACTCTGTCCTGTAGGGTTGCTATGAGTTGGTATCGACTCGACAGCAATGAGTCAAAAGGTTAGGCTTGAATAAATACCAAAATGTATACAAATACCTCTGATGCTCAGTATTCAAGAAGTCACTCTGCCACCACTATCCTGAATCCCCAGGCATTTATAAGAAGTAATTAAGCTTTTGTCATGGGTTAGCTTTTACTCTTATCAAGTATCTTTACTTAAAAAACTTAGGGGGTGTTATTTGGATAGTGGTATAATTTATCAGGTAGTGTGACTTATTAGGATAAGAATCTCAGCATTGGTTTAAAATAAATACCTCAAATCCTAGTGTTGCTTTTCTACCATAGCCAAAGGCAATAATTGTTCTGTGAGTGCAGCGTTTAGTACTGAAAGCATTTTTCTTTTTCGGTTTTGGTTTGGTGAATTAAAAGAAAAAATTGAATATAGTGCTTTAACATGATATTGAGAAATGAAAATGTTTATTAATTACCAAAGTGAAAGTTTTCCATTTTTGCAGAAGATAGGGAAAAGCTGTCAATGGTTTTCTGCGTGGTAGTTCCTCAATTACTGGTCACAGGTAAGGCAGGTTAGGTGTCGCAGGAAGGGATGACTTTTTCTCATTTGCACAAGGGTGCTCGATGTTCTAACAGCAGCTCTGGATAGACGCAGCTTGGGCGCAGAGGCCAGGAGCCTTCGAAGGGCTTTGCTGGAGCAGAGCAGCCTGGGTTCACCCTTCTTGATATTTTTGTGTAGAATTTCTTCCTTGTGTACCAGAAACTGAAGATGCTAACGGAACAATTAAATTATATGACTTCTTTATACTTCTTTTTTTTTTTTTGGTAAAAATTTTTGTGGACACATTGTTCTACAAAGCTTTACAAGACCGACCACACTTCTGGATGTGGTTGACTCATCTTTTAAAGTTACAGGCGTTGAATCCTAAGAACATTTGTCCTTGAGAAGTCTGCAAATATAATTTCTAGTGATGGTAGATGGGCTTAACTTTTACACCTGAGTTTTGAGCCAGCAGTTCTTCAAAAGACCATATTTTACATTTAGCAACTTAATCTTTAGAGACTTATCATTTGGGGACTAAATTGGCTAGATACTACTTTTTTTTTTTTTAGATACTATTTTTGACAACTCAAAATATAAAACTTAAATTATATTGTGTTGATTTAGGGATTTTGAATTAGAAGTACAAAGGATATGATATCATTTAATATTCATTAAGAATAAATATTTTGTTCCTGTTCAGAATATGAGATTGAACTCTTCAGTATTAAATGATCTTTTAATTTCTGTCTCCTCCTGCTCCCTCTAGAAATTGACACCTAATGGTGTTTTGCGAGAAGGATTAACATACTAGAAGGAGTTAATTTTACTGGAACGGTTTTCCCATTGAGCAGTGGTAGCTTTTGTGTTCTGGGTAGCATTGGAAGCTCCTTAACTAAAGGTGGAAACTCTTTTGGTATAGTGGTTAAGTGCTACAGCTGCTAACCAAAAGGTTGGCAGTTCAAGTCTACCAGGCACCACTTGGAAACTCTATGGGGCAGTTCTACTCTGTCCTATAGGGTTGCTATAGTTGAAATCAACTCGATGGCAATGGGTTTTTTTTTTTTTTTTGTAACTAAAGGCTAATGACTGTAAATTATTGTTGTTCTTGTATTCATGCCTGAGGGAAGTAAGACCAATGCTTCTGGGTCCTAGCTGCTTGACCTCACAACGAAGAGGTATAGCAACTCAGCCCACAAAATGTCCAGTTCCCAACAGGGTGGCTCCCTATATGTAATTCCAGCTCCCATTTTGCAACTTTGGATACATCACTCAATTTCTAGGCTCAGTCTTTCACAGTTCCAAAACTGGATTTTTCTGAGTAAGTGTTATTACCTGGATACAGATAAAACTAGTCTGACTGAAATAAAAATACGTATGTTAAAATATAAAACATCGTCTTCTCTGTGATAACAGTTCTCTTTATCTCCGATAGTGATTGAATCACCTCTTAGTAATCTCAGCCAAGAGATTAGAGTTGTAGCAGAGGGGGAATCGGAACTACCTATCTCCTTCATGGAAACTCTGGTGGTGTAGTGGTTGGGTGCTACAGCTGCTAATCAAAAGGTCGTCAGTTTGAATCCACCAGGCGCTCCTTGGGAACTCTGTGGGGCAGTTCTACTCTGTCCTGTAGGGTCAGTGCATTTGTTGGTCAGGGGTCAGACAGTGTGCCTAAGAAAGCTATGCTTCCTTCAGCTTGGGTGGGAGGTAGAGGAGGGTGCTCATGGTCAATGTTCAGCTTGGCACTCAGGGATGCTTAGCAGTGCCACGAGCCCTGAAAATGTTAGTGATTTTGATATGGGAATGTAGAGTCTGTACTTTTCTACTGTAAAAACCATTGCTACATTTACTAAACCTATTTTGTCTTTAAAAAACTGCATCTTTAAAGACTTCTAGTGACCATTGTTTTGTGGTTGTATCCACCATAAATCTTCAATATGTGATTTTTGATCTTTAAAAAGAATCGTCCAGATGATCTCAAGTTTTACACATTCCCTCTCTTTTCCTCTTTCTCTGTCCCCCAGGCCCTTTTGGTGCCCTTTGGCCTAATAGCCATTTTGTTTTTAATTCTTTGACACTTCTGTTGTGTTGCTTTTCTCTTACCTAAGATTAGGTAATAGACTTATAAGGCTATATATTAGATTATATTAAAAAAAAAAAAGTTACCATTGAGTCTATTCCAACTCATGGCAACCCTATAGGACAAAGTAGAACTGCCCCATAGAGTTTCCAAGGAGCGTCTCATGGATTTGAACTGCTGACCTTTTGGTTAGCAGCCATAGCATTTAACCACTATACCACCAGGGTTTCCTAGATTATATTAGATTAGGTAATAGAGATATCTAGTAGCATTTTCAACAATTTGTTTTTTCTAAATAGTTGAGTTGGAGAGTTTTAACTCTGCTCTTATTTGAATTGAATATCATGTTTTATTAACCACTGAGAAGAGTGTAGATAATTCTACTAATTTCTAACTAATTAATATTTTCACCATTTTTGAAAGATTGAATGTATTTTAGCTTGTGTCTGTGTATGAAAATATGTATGCAGGTTATCTTATGAACCAGAATAGAAGTTAATCAGAAAAAGACAACTTTGTACTGCCTCCTCTCCTTTTGAGATGTGTATGTGGGGTGGGGAACGCAGGAAGGGTCTTGTAGTTATAATTTGCGGAAGAAGTTTTAAAGTACTATATATCCGACTTAGTCCATTCTTCCTTTATTTTGCGCCATTGTTCATTTCCATTTAGTAGGGAAATAGATTCCCACTGAGGGTGAATGACACTGTTACTTAAAGTGAAAGTTCAGAATCAGTGTAACATGAGATAAAGGAAGCATCTACATGGTTTCTGGTACTCGGAGTATCCACTGAACTGATATTTTGCATTTAATTTAAAGGTCTGGAGGCTTTCTTAAAGATTGAGAGTCTACATGTTTTACATGATTATTCCCATTTTAACTTGATATGAATATGAGGTTTAGAGAGATGCAGTTTTTCAGCTAATTTTGTTGTGGATTTTATTTGAGATAGAGAGAGAGGTCAGTGTTATTATAATAAAGCCAGCAGATAAACCAAACAAACAAAAAAAAAAACAAACCCACTGCCATCGAGTCAATTCTGATTCATAGCAGCCCTATAGAACAGGGTAGAACTGCCCCATAGAGTTTCCAAGAAGCGCCTGGCAGATTTAAACTGCCAACTCTTTGGTTAGCAGTCATAGCACTTAACCACTACGCCCCCAGTGTTTCCAGGAAGATAAACAGGAGGTACCTATTCAAAGGGAGGGCAAACCATTTAGTTTGTATTTCAGTTGCCTGGTGCAGGCAGAGTAACAATGTGGCCAATGAGTCTACCTCATGCCAGTTCCAGTCTATGGGTATTGATTACATTGATCAAAATTTAGTGCCCAGATAAATCATCCAAAATGCTTTGTTAGTTATGTTTTATGCCCCTCCCCACCATTGATTCGGTACATCTGGGAGATCTTCTGATAGGTGAACCTTATTTTCTCTTACTGTAAAACTCCCCATTTCTGTCTCTTAACAGGGGTTTTTTGTTAGGTAACTCATTCTGAATATGGATGAAAAAAAGTTTTCTAGCTTTCTATATGACTGGTGTAATGCACACCACCCACCCCTACCTGGTTGCTGTCCAGTTAATTCCGACTCACAATAGTTTTTTTTTACAAAGTTGCTCACACTATAAATGCCCAGGGGTTCTTGTTGGTAGAAGTGGGAAAATTTAGTCTTCCTGTGCACACCTGGCGTCAAGACTCATCGCTTAACACCATCCTTCCAATCAACCATATTGCTGCCTCCAGCCCTGCCCATGCCATATTCTAGAGCAGCCTCTGCTACAGTCTGTTCCTTCTTTAGTCACTATTTATTTTCACCAAATATTTAGAAACAGATTATCAGTAAGCAGCTACACAGATAGTTTAAAAAAATAAAGGAAAGAATGATCATTTATAGACCTTTCATGTGTTTTAACTATAGCTAAAATCTTTTTTTATTGTGCTTTAAGTAAAAGTTTACGAATTAAGTTGGACTCTCAACAAAAATATATAAACACCCTGCTATATACTCCTAATTGCTCTCCCCTCTAATGAGACCACACACTCCTTCCCTCCACTCTCTCTTTTCGTGTCCATTTGGCCAGCTTCTGACCCTCTGGACCTTCTCATCTACCCTTCAGACAGGAGATGCCAACATAGTTTCATGTGTCTACTTGATCCCAGAAGCTCATTCTTCACCAGTATCATTGTCTATCTCATAGTCCAGTCCAATCCCTGTCTGAAGAGTTAGCTTTAGGAATGGTCCCTGTCTTGGGCTAACAGAGGGTCTGGGGACTATGACCTCTGGGGTCATTCTAGTCTCAGTCAGATCATTAAGTCTGGTCTCTTTTTGAGAAATTGGGGTCTGCATCCCACTGCTCTCCTGCTCCCTCAGGGGTTCTCTGTTGTGTTCCCTGTCAGAGCAATCATCAGTTATAGCCGGGCACCATCTAGTTCTTCTGGTCTCAGGCTGATGTAGTCTCTGGTAGATGTGGCCCCTTCTGTCTCTTGGGCTCACAATTACCCTGTGTCTTTGGTGTTCTTCATTCTCCTTTGCTCCAGGTGGATAGAAACCAATTGATGCATCTTAGATAGCTGCTTACTAGCATTTAAGACCCTAGATGCCACTCTCCAAAGTGGGATGCAGAATGTTTTCTTAATAGATTTTACTATGCCAATTGACTTAGGTGCAGCCTGAAATCATGGTCCCCAAACCCCTGTCCCTACTACGCTGGCCTTTGAAGCGTTCAGTTTATTCAGGAAACTTCTTTGGTTTTGGTTTAGTCCAGTTATGCTGACCTTGCCTGTATTGTGTGTTGTCTTTTCCTTCACATAAAATAGTTCTTATCTACTGCCTAATTAGTGAAAACCCGTCTCCCTCCCTCCCCACTCTCATAACCATCAAAGAATATTCTCTTCTTTATTTAAACTATTTCTCGAGTTCTAATAATTATGGTCTTATACAATATTTGTCCTTTTGCAACTGACTAATTTCACTCAGCATAATGCCTTCCAGATTCCTCCATGTCATGAAATGTTTCACGGATTCATCATTGTTCTTTATCCATGCATAATATTCCATTGTGTGAATATACCATAATTTATTTATCCATTCGTCCATTGATGGGCACCTTGGCTGCTTCCATCTTTTTGCTATTGTAAGCAGTGCTGCAATGAACATAGGTGTGTATATATCTGTTTGTGTAAAGGCTCTTATTTCTCTAGGATATATTCCAAGGAGTGGGATTGCTGGATTGTGTGGTAGTTCTATTTCTAGTTTTTTAAGGAAGCACCACGTCAAAAAAATCTCTTGTATTTCTTGAAAAGTATTTAATGCATAGCTACAAAGTCTATGTACTAAAAGAGGAATTAAACTTCATTTAAAAAATGGTAAAAGTTAAACAGTAAAAATTATTGAAATTGGATCCAGGCTCCATAGTGTGCATAATCAATTGGCCTAAAATTCAAGGGATCCAGATTTTAACACCATCTCCCTTCCTCAAGATTCTGTAACTTTCAAAGTTCCTTGTGCCTGATTAAAAACCTATAATTAAATTGATAGACTTGAATGTATGTGTCTGAACCTATCTTAACTAGCCATTTAATGCTAATGAACAACCATAAACAAGATCATTTTGATGAACTACTTCTCATGCATATTTTGGTCATGTTAAATCACCTGTGCTCATTTAGACAGGCTTAGAAAAATTTTCTATGTGCATATAACATATAAACTACCTAGGCTGTAGGCTGCACAAGGAATAAAAATGAGCAGTTATGAGTTATTTCTTACTTTTTGTATTTAAAAAAGTTGATTTTTTCAGTTCACCATTAGAAAACATACCTGGTATATACAGATTAGGGTCCAATGAGTGGAAAACAAATGGGTCCATACATTGGCCCTGCACAGTGTCAGTTTGACTGAGCAACCAGCCAACTTTGAATCTGTGTCCTTTTTGTTCCAACCTCAGTCACCTTTCCATGTCAGCCTTCTCATCTGCCAGTGGTACCTGGTCCCACCCACCTCACAGACCCTGTTGGGCAAATAAAATGAAACATGTAAAAATGCTTCTAAAATCTAGGTATATGTACATATATTTTGCTGTGATAATATCCAACTTACCTTTGTATGGAAGACCTGAACCACCACTACCTTGTAGATGTCTCCGCAATCAAGGGAAAACATAGTAATCCCAATAATGGTTTTTGGAATCGAAATATAAACACAGCTAATGAGTGAAATTTCTGTTATTTAGGACAGTAACACTAGACTGTTGTTGAGCAAGAGGAATAATTAAATTATGGTTCATTTTGTCCTTTAAGAAACCAGTATCCATTCTATTGTGTTATGGATTGTCTTGGGGTTGTAAGATGTTCCTAATTACCCTGGTCTTCTTACAGGGTTGGCCTTTGCTGTTCTCTCATCTGTGCACCCTGTGTTTGGTTTATATGGGTCTCTGTTTCCTGCTGTCATTTATGCCATATTTGGAATGGGACGTCATGTTTGCACAGGTAATCATTTCTATGCTTTTGCTTTTCATGTTATTAATGAAGGGGATGTAGAAGTGACCGTTACTGATTTTATTTCCAAAGCAGTTCTTGCCTCACTGTTAAAAACGTCAGCAAATATTAGAGTAAGACGTTTAACTTTCTGTGTCTCAGATACTCAATACATACTGTGATTTATTGCTATATAACTATTTTTTTAACTATGTAACCAAAATTATTAAGAACTCCTTGTATTTTTAGGCTGCAAAAAAAGACCATAAAAGAAAGGGGGATATTCTGAATTTAAAATGAAATGAGAGATGGTAAGCATTTTTAGGAAGATAAGACTAGAAATTTCCTATACTTTAGGTTATTCAAATAGTGAAAAATATTTTAAATGTACTTGGCATTTGGACTAATGATCTTTTAGGTTTCCTCCAATCTAGATTCCATAATGCCGTTTGATTAGTATAGTTCTTGCCTTGCCTAGCTCTGTGTTACCAAGTAAAATGGTGAACTGTTACAAATATTCTGATAATAGAGCAGGCTGGTTAAAAACAAAACTTGGGTTTTGGAGTTAGGTAGATCTGAGTGTATGTCTCTTTTCATTGTTTGAGACTTACATGACCTTGGGCAAGTTTTTTACTATTTGCTTAATTGTAAAATCGCAAATAAATAAAGCAAAATAAAACAAAAAACCTCTTATGACTGTAAAAGACTGTAGTGAGAATTAAATGAAATAATTGAGGTACAGTGTCTAGCTTAGCACTTAGTATGTAACTTAATTAGTTGTATAGTAAGATTCAATAAAAATTAGATATTATTATTCTAAAATAATACCTTAATAAATGTTATGAAAGTCATAACAATGGAAGTATTTTTAAACTGAAGTTATCCCTAGAGACATTTTTGTTTATTTTGTGTATGTAAGATCTCAGCCTCTAAGTAATTCCTACTTCTATTTCTTCAGTGATCAGTTTGTGTTATTGAATGTCTTAGTTTCCTATTGCTGCTATAAGGAATTACCACAAGCATGGTGGCTAAAAGCAACACAATGTATTGTCTTAAAGTTTGGAACATCAGAAGTCTGAAATGGGTCTCACTGGGCTAAAATTTAGGTGTCAGCTGGTGTTCCTTTCTGAAGGGTGTAGGAAAGAATCTTTTTTCTTACCTTTTCCCAATTCTAGGGGCCACCTGTGTTCCTTAACTCAGAGCCACTTACTTCATCTTCAAAATCAGCCTTATAGCATCTTCACGTGTCTTTCTGACTCTGATTTTCTGCTTCCCTCTTCCACATTTAACAGGCCCTTGTGATTTTTGTGTGTGTGTGTGTGTGTGATTACAAGAGCCCTGGTGGAACAGTGGTGAAAGAGCTCAGCTGCTTAACCGAAAGGTCGGCAGTTTGAATCCACCAGCTGCAGCTTGGAAACCCTACGGGCAGTTCTACTCTGTCCTATAGGGTCATTTACAATACTGCTACCTGAAGTGTGGTCCATGGGCCTACAACATTAACATTATCTGGGAGCTTGTTGGAAATGCAAAAGCTTGGCTCCCATCCCAGATCTACAGAATCAGGATCCGCATTTTCACAAGATATTCAGTTTATTTATCACTTTATTAAGTGCCTCATTATTTTTTTTTGTCCTAACATAGCCCTCCCAAATGGACATTATAATGTACATATTTAGGTGAAAATAAAGGCCCCAAATTCAGAAAGGTTCTGTGAGATCACAGATTAAACTCGCTTGTACATGGATTACAACCCACATGCAGCCAAATTTAAAGCCCAAGCTTTTTTCTTTGTTAACAGTCTGCTCAAGAATGAACTTTTGTGTTGATGAAAACAGAGAAAAGCACAACAATGAATTAAGAATCCTTGAAGCCTATTATTTCTGAATTATCCTGCTTCCTCATTTCCTAACAAGTTAGTTTTATTTTTCAAAACATTTGAATATGTCATCAGCAGGAACAAAAAAAGATTGTTTCCTCTGTTAAACAAATGATAAAAGAAAAAGGCAAAACTAATTTGCCCAATAGGCCATAATTACTGTAAAATGTCAAAAATACATGATTTGATATGTGCCTAAATGTACATTTACATAAACCGTGTTATCTCCTAAGGAATCATTGTAGACATTTTACTGGTTGCCTGGTTTTGAAATTGCCATGTGTATAAGACTCTGTTTTTAACATGTCTTATTAGCTTCTATAGGAACCTTGTAGTCTACTAGTTAAATAATATGGATGAAAAATACATATAATTTACAGACCAAGTATAATCAATATATCACACTTTTTTAAAAAGAGGTTATGATTTTTTAATTGTAAGTATATATAAAAAATTTGCTGTTACAACATTTTTTACATGTATAATTTGGTGACATTAATTACATTCATCATGTTGTGAAGCCATCACCACTGTCTGTGTCCTCATTTTTTCATCACCCTTAACTCATCGCAACCTTATAGGACAGAGTAGGACTGCCCCATAGGGTTTCCAAGGAGTGGCTGGTGGATTCAAACTGCTGGCCTTTTGGTTAGCAGTAGAGCTCTTAACCATTATGCCACCAGGGCTCCTAATAAAACCTCCAAAACCAAATCCAGACCCATTGCCGTGGAGTTGATTCCAACTCATAGTGACCCTATAGAACAGAGTAGAACTGCCCCATAGGGTTTCCAAGGAGCACCTGGTGGATTCAAACTGCCGATGTTTTGGTTAGCACCCTTAACTCTTAACCATTGTGCCACCAGGGTTTCCAATAAAAGCTTAGTGCTCCCTTAACAATGACTCCTTCCTTCCCCCTCCTTCCTACCACTGGTAACCATTAATAAACTTGGTTTCTATAAATTTGCCTATTCTTGATAGTTCATGTAGATGAGATCATACAATATTTGTTCTTTTATGACTGACTTATTTCACTCAGCATGTTCGCAAGGTTCATCCATGTTGGAGCATGTATCAGGACTTCTTCTCTCTTTCTGCCTGAGTAATATTCCATTTTATGTGTATACCACATTTTGTTTATTCATTCATCTTTTGATGGACATTTAGGTTGTTTCAAAGTTTTGGCTATTGTGAATAGTGGTGCAATGAACGTCGGTGTACATTTCTCTGTTTGTGTTCCTGCTTTCAATTTTTGGGGGTATATGCCTAGAAGTGGAATAAAAAATGAATCAAAAATCACTTTATCTTGGATTTACCTTCAACTTGGGCAAAATACAATACCAAATCACTAAATGCAATAATGAATTATGTTAGAGGCATCCTAAACAGCAAATAATTCATAAAGTCAAAGTATAAAAGCACAAATTAGCTATTTTACTCAATAATGTGAATTTTCTTCTTTTTATTTAAGACACTACAAATTTTTAAAAAGGGAATAAATTAGTTTATTCTCATGTCTTGCAAAGAATATGTCTTAGAATAAAAAGGAAAAGGACAGAAGCTAGGGTGTAAATTAGAGATTTTTTAAAAAAATAACTATGTTTAGCAATTTGGAGAAAATATTAGGGAGACTATCAAGGGTACTTGTCAGAAGAAAAAAAAATAAACAGCGTGATAGGTCTTAATGCTAGATGATGCTATATGTGACTTTTCATTTAATCATTCCCTATATTTTATAACTAGATATCTTATCATCATCTTGCAAATAAGGAAACTGAGAAAAGTTATGTATGTGACCAAGATCACAAGTTACTATCCAGAACTGGGATTTGAACTTAAAAAAAAAAGTTTGTTTAACTCTGAGGCCCGTATTTGTTTCCCATTAGACCCCTTATACCCATAGAACTCTTTTTTTTTCCTCCATAGAACCCTTAAACTACTAAATGAGTATTATTTAAGGATACCACTACTAGACTTTATAAGCCAACCAGGGAAAAAAGCTGAGAAGGTGAGGGAAAGACTAGAGAAGCAGCGGGGAGGTGACACAGACAAGGAGAGACCTGTGAGGTGGGGCAGGTAGAATGTCATCCACAGCATCCGCACCTGTTCTGTGGGAGCTCCGACGTTCTGGATTTCACTCACTCCTCGGAAACAGCAAAGTAGCATCATTGCTGAAGGGGCCACCACCACTACCACCAGTTGCCATAGGCTCAGTTCCGATTCACGGCCACCCTATGTGCGTCTGAGTAGAATCCTGTGCCACAGGGTTTTCAATGGCTGTTTTTTCAGAAGCAGACCACCAGGCCTTTCTCTGAGGTGTCTCTGGGTGGACTCGAACCACCAACCTTTTGGTTAGCAGCTAAACATGTTAACCATTTGCACCACCTGGGGACTCCTGCTGAAGGGCAGTACCCCCATATCCATGTTGGCACAGCTACTGCTGGGAAAGTCTCTCTCTGGAGATGTTCTTGAGATATCACTCACACACTGGTGAGGCTCATTCTCCTTCCTCCAACAATGCCTCCTTTTAAAAAGTCCTTTCTCTCCTACCATTCAGTTCCCTCCTATTCTCCCCTACATTCCAGGAAAGATAGACCTTAAGTCAAAAATTAACCATGATATCTTCATTTTCAATTCCACAGTTGCTTTTATTTATTTATTTATTTATATTGTGAAAATATGCACAGCAAAATTCAGTTGCCTTGGTATAAAACCTTTTACTCTGTGCTCTAGGAGATTTAAAGATCTTTAGACACACATTTCTACCCTCAAGTGTATCAGACTTTGAGAAGTCCTTTTGTGACATACCCTGAAAGAACTGTTTTACTAAGACCAGCTTCCAAGGTGACTGTTCCTTACTTGGTGTTGCTCGTATTGGCCATTAGTATCTTGCCTCTAATTCTCAGATTAATTCCTTGATGAGTTCTTAGTTTAATACTTTATGATGAAGACAATGAGATTATTGTTAGTATTTTTGAGAATGACTTAGCTCACACAGAGAACTGTAATTGATTTACACTATATATTCTGTACCACTAACTCTCTGGAAAAGAAGAACAGAATAACAGAACATAATAGAACATTCTGATCTTAGTCTTATTAAGATAATAACTATCATTTATCAGATGCTGAGGACATGACATACATTGTGCTATGTACTATATTACATTATCTCATTTAAGCCTCATAGCAACCCCATGGGGTGAGGAATATTATCTGTTTATAAACAAGGAGATTGAGGTGGCAGTGCTGGGATTTTAGGCCAGGAAAGGGGCCACGACCACCATGCTGTTCTAAATCCACAGCACAGACTACCATTCATATCCAGCAAGACAAGAGGATCGTCTGTGTTGGATTTCCACAGGGGCCTGTTTCTGATTGACTCTTGTCTCTCTCATCCTATGCTGCTGAATACTTTGTGTTGGGGTGTCTGCATCTTGCCTTAGGCCATTTTTCATGAAGTCTCACATATGAACCGGAACAAAGCAAGATCTTTAATGGGCCAGGGGGAAGGTTATGCAATATTACAGTTTCTCTTGTTAACCCCGTCTGTGGGAATCAGCATTTCCCTGTCCTTGCAACCGCATTCTCAGGCATATTGTGCAGATATGAGAGGCATCAAGGCTCTTGGCAGGAAGAAGAGAACAAACCGAAAGGAATTTTGCGTTTGTGCTAGGCCGTGACTATTCCTGGGAAGTACCCGTCTAATGACAGCAGACAGAAACGGTATGTTTAGTCAATTTAAGTGCCTCAGCGTGTTTTTACACTATAATAAAGGTGTACTGTGCAATGCTACACACTGTCCCTGGGTGGCCCAAATGGCTTGCGCTCAACTACTAACCTAAAAGATTGGCGGTTTGAACTCACCCAGCAGCCCTGCAGAAGAAAGTCCTGATGATCTGCTACTGTAAAGATCACAGCCCAGAAAACCCTATGGTGCAGTTCTACTCTGTAACACATGGGGTCGCCATGAGTTGGAATCAAATAGAAGACAATGAGTTTTTATGCTGTTTTTTAAATCACAGAGGGTAGGAAGGTTAAGTCTGGCTGGGAAGATCTGGGCTGGATCCTTGGTGGACATGGAACTTGAGCCAGATCTTGAAAGGCAGGTAGGGTTTGCACAGGTAGGTTGGAGGAGCTCGTACTCCAGGTAAAGAGCTCTGTATACTTAGCCACTGAACTTACTGAGGTCTTTATATTTATCAGCTCATTTCTATTCCTTTAAAACTCTGCCATGTAGGTGTTATCATCCCCATCCTGTGGATGGGGCAGTTTAGACTCAGAATAATGTACGTTAGATTACATCTTAGATAAATGGATGAATTGGATTCAAATCCAGACCATGATCTCTTAACTGATCTACTAAGGGCACTCTATGCCGATCTGCACAGAGATGGAACATATATGGCCCAAAGGGGCATAGCAAGGAGATGGGTGTGGCTGTGTGTTGAATGGAATTATGTACATGTAGGCAGGTTTCTGTTTATTGGTGGAATGTGGTATAGAGTAGGGATGTGGGGGAGATTATTTCTAATACATCTATTTGGTTTGACAACATGGATTCAACTTAAATGATGGATTCAACTTAAATGATGGATTCCAACATTTTTTATTGTTTTTTTTTTTCCTAACAAGACCCCGTGCTCACTTTTTTAGGCACCTTTGCTTTAACGTCCTTAATATCAGCCAATGCAGTGGAACGGCTTGTCCCTCAGAGCAGCCAGAACCTCACCACACAGAGCAACACCAGTGTCCTGGGCTTATCTGAATTTGAGATGCGAAGGATTGGTGTGGCTGCAGCAGTTTCCTTCTTGGGAGGAGTGATTCAGGTAAGTAACATTGAGACTTGAGAATAAACAAAGCGGGAACAACAGCACAGCGGAAGCAATTTAGTGCTTTATTTTGATTCTTCTTCGTGCATTTGTCTCTCCAGATGGGTAAAGTGCTGATGTGTTTTACCTTTATGGAAACACTGTCTACTGCATAGAGTAGTTACTCTCTAAATATTGGTTGAGTGAATGAACGAGTACCAAATTTTGAAGTTATAAGGAAACAGTGTTTGACTCTATAAGAATGGGCTTCCGTATAAGGCACTGAGGCAGTCCTTGTGCTTACAGTGACCAGACAGTCACTTCGCAATGTTTCAGGAGAAATCCCTACACGGGAAGATGTGACTAGATTTCTAGAATCCTAACCAATTTTAGGAGCCTCTGGATGGTACAAACGGTTAATGTGCTTGGCTGCTAATTGAAAAGCTGGAGGTTTGAGTTCACCCAGATGGACTCAAAGAAAGGTCTAATGATTCACTTCCATCAAATCAGCCATTGAAAACCCTATGGAGTACAGTTCTACTCTGACACGCGTGGCGTTGCCATGAGTCAGAATTGATGCTACGGCAACTGCTTAACCAATTTTAAGATTTTATGACTTTACTGCCAACATCAGTAACAGGTGGCTCTTAGCTTGTCCCATAAACTTGCTGGCCTTTGCTCCTTCCAGCATCAGGCATGTATGTTGTTGACAGGTTCACTGTAGTCTTGCTAGTTCTTTAAAATGTCAAAATTTCTAATTTGCTGTTTTAAAACATTTGTCACTTTAAAAATTAGATAACTGAGAAGTAAGTATAAAAGTAACAAAGGTCTAAATATTCGAGCACGAATTTGAGTCTTTGATCACATTTTTGCTTACTTCCTCATTTTAAGCTGAATTAAGTGTAAGTATCTTTCCTGAATGTCAGTGTTCTGAATCGGTTGATGCTCTATTTTATAGCGTACCGTTATTTATAAGGTCAAAGATCGCATAAACTCCAAGAAGGGAGAAAATAATTGATGACTGCCTGGAATTGAAGAGTAGGAAGAAATGATGTGGCCTAAAAGGAAGATAGCATTAAAGTCTCTAGAGTTACACTGCCTTCCAGCTATGTATAAAAGAATGAAGAATTAAGGATGTCAGCACAAAATAAGAATAACTCAAGTCTTCATGGTTCTTTAGAAAACTAGTCTGATTGGCAGCTTTGCCTAATAAATTGATTAACCTTGAAGATCTAGCAGGTAGTTGCTATGGCTGATGGCTTTCATGAAATAGAAACTAGTGTTCTGAGTATCTTGTTACCTTTGCTATATTTTTTAAAGCACGGATGAAGTCGGCGTATTCTGAGTCTTACACGGACAAGCTCAGCACCATTTTCTTCCTCCTTTGGCTTGTGTGGAAACCCTGGTGGTGCAGTGGTTAAGTGCTACAGCTGCTAACCAAAAGATCGGCAGTTCGAATCCGCCACGCCCTGCTTGGAAACTCTATGGGGCAGTTCTACTCTGTCTTGTAGGGTCGCTATGAGTCGGAACCACTTGAGGGCACTGGGTTTGATTTTTTTTTTTTTTTTTTTGGTTTTTGTTTGTGTGACACCCTCTAAGAGATCTGGTGTTTGTCTCCATCTCAGAAATAATCTACCATGTGAACTGGTATTCAGACAGGGATATGTTACGTTGGATTTGGTGTGCGTTTTCAGAAAAATCCCTGTACTAACACAGCAAAGACAATATTGCTACTCCCTCTGTTTCAGTTATATTCCATTCACACCCCTCTTTGAATTTACAATTTTTATTAGTTTTGGACTTTCTATTTTCTTTAAAGCATGGGACAAATAGTTTTAGGTATACATCATAACGACCCTATAGCATAGAGTAGAACTGCCCCATAGGTTTTCCAGCGAGCAGCTGGTGTGTTCGAATTGCCAATCTTTTGACTAGCAGCCGAACTCCATTAATTAACATGCTAGCCTATCTAAACGTTGAAGTTTATATATTTTATCATGTTAAGAAAGTATTCATTATTTTCTCTTTTTGTGAATTTTTTAGTAGAAATTAGAAAAGTGTTAAGTATTGCTGAAGGCTTTTTCAGCATTATAGAAAAAGTAATGTGATTTTTTTCCCTTTTAAATCTATTACATGGTACATTATATTAATGGGCCTCTTAATATTGAGCCAGCGTTAAATTCCTGGACAAAATCTTACTCGGTCATGGCGTATTTTATTCTTAATGTGGTATTGGATTCTGCTTATTATTTTTTTATTTACTACTTTGACATCGTTATTCTTTCGTGGTATTGGACTGTAGTTTTTTCTACTCTCTTTGCAAGGTTTAGGTATCAATGTTTTACCTGCTTCTTAACCTTCATTTCTAACGCTTTGGAGCAATGGATAGCATATTCGGACAATCTAGTCTTTGAAGATTTTGTAGAATTTTACTTTGAAGTAATTTGTTGGCAGGTACTTGGTCAAATTTTATAATATGTGTTTCCCTAGAAAATTTTCATTTCTATCTAGATTTTCAAACTTACTTGCATATAGGTCTTCAAAATGATCTTATGATTTTTTTTAAAAAACCTTACATTTCAAAATATTTTTCCCCTTTGATATTTCTTATTTTTATTTGTACATAAATTTCTTTCCTTGATGAAATTAACTAGTGGTTTGTCTATTTTGTTAATTCTTTTTTAAAAAACCCAGTATTTTGAAATATTAAGTCTACTTTTTTTCTGTTCGCTTTCTCTGTTTTTTTTTTTTTCCCTATTTTATATTTACTTTTTTTTTTGGTTTTTGAAATGGGAATTCAATTAATCTATTAGCATTTTTTATTTTTATTGATGAGAGTATTTTTATGTTAAAATTTTTTCTTATGCTTATTGCTTGAAATATTTTATAGATTCTTATATATAGTTTTTCATTATCAATATTCTTAAGAAATTCTGTGATTTTAGTTTATATTT
Organism: Elephas maximus indicus; assembly: GCF_024166365.1. Classification (NCBI taxonomy): domain Eukaryota; kingdom Metazoa; phylum Chordata; class Mammalia; order Proboscidea; family Elephantidae; genus Elephas; species Elephas maximus. The sequence continues at coordinate 50,658,590 of NC_064833.1, read as the reverse complement.
TCCCTTCTGCCCAATAATTGTTTAATGGAATGGTTTTTAATTTCCAGGTAGATAGGCCTTTTTGATTTTCAATTTTGTTAATAATTTCTAGTTTTATTGCATTGTGGTCAGAGAGTATTATTTATAATATTTCTATATTACCTAATTTATTAATGCTTTTCTTGTGACCTAACATGTGATCAGTTTTTATGAATTTATTATGAACATTTTGGGAAGGGAAAGTATATTCTCTATTATCAGTGTGTAAAGATCAATATATAGCCATAAATTCTACATTATTGATTATGTTGTTAAGTCTTCAATAGTCTTACTCATCTTTTGTCTACTTGATTTTTCTTGTACTAAGGATGGTGCATTCATTATTGTAGGCTGCCTTCACCAAAATAAGCAGATCTTACTTTCTAATGATTTGCTTACCTTTTAGGTAAGCTGTAGTATGTGTGTGTCATAAACATAGATGTATGCAAATGTCTCTCACTCATCATCATTTAGGCAAAATAAATTATTTATGTTTCTAGTATAAATAAAGCGCACTTACATAACTGCAATAATGTGATGTGATATGTTTCTGTGGTGCACATTGGATTATGGTTCATTTTAAACAGCTTTATTGAGGTATAACTGACATACAATAAATTGCAGATATTTAGAGCAGTCCCTGGGTGTCGCAAATGGCTAGTTAGGTACTCAACTACTAGCCAAAATTTGGCAGCTTTAACCCACCCAGAGGCTACTTGAAGATAGGCCTGGAGATCTGCTTCTGAAAGATCACATCCTTGAAAACCCTATGGAGTAATTCTACTCCACACAGGAGGGGTTGCCATGAAATGAAATCAACTCAGTGGCAACTAACAACAAGCACATACAATATGATAGGTTTTGGCATATATAAATGTATATATACACACATACATACATACACACCAAAAGATGCATTGAAAGAAGATGGAAGGAATGCATAGTCATTGTACCAAAAAGAAATGATTGACTTTCAACCATTTCAGGAGGTAGAATATGATCAAGAAATAATGGTACTGAAGTAAGAGGTCCAAGCTGCACTGAAGGCATTTGTGAAAAACAAAGCTCCAGGAATTGAAGGAATAGCAATTGAGATGTTTTAACAAACGGATGCAGAACTGGAAGTGCTCAGTGGTCTATGCCAAATAATTTGGAAGACAGCTACCTGGCCAACGGACTGGAAGAGATCCATATTAGTGCCCATTTCAAAGAAAATTGATCTGACAAAATGTGGAAATTAACAAACAATATCATTAATATGACATGCAAGTAGAATTTCGCTGAATATCGTACGAAAGCGGCTGCAGCAGTGTATCTACAGGGAACTGCCAGAAGTTCAAGCTGGATTCAGAAGAGGACATGGAACAAGGGTTATCACTGCTGATGCCAGATGGATCTTGGCTGAAAGCAGAGAATACCAGAAAGATGTTTAACTGTGTTTTATTGACTATGCAAAGGCATTTGACTGTGTGGATCATAACAACTTATGGGTAACATTATGAATAATGGGAGTTCCAGAACACTTAATTGTACTCATGAGGAACCTGTACATAGATGAAGAGGCGGTTATATGAACAGAACAAGGGGATACCGCATGGTTCAAAATCAGGAAGGGTGTGTGTCAGGGTTGTACCTTTTCCACATACTTATTCAAGTTGTATGCTGAGCAAATAATCTGAGAAGCTGGACTATACAAAGAAGAACTCAGCATCAGAAGTGGAGGGAAACTCATTAATAACTTGAGATATGCCGATGACACAACCTTGCTTACCGACAATGAAAAGGATATGAAGCACTTACTTATGAAGATCAAAGAGCATAGCCTTCAGTATGGATTACACCTTACTTAAAGAAAACAAAAACCCTCACCAATGGGCCAATAAGCAACATTACGATAAACAGGGAAAAGACTGAAATTTTCAAAGATTTCATTTTACATGGATCCATAATTAACACCTATGGAAGTAGCAGTCAAGAAATCAAAGGACACATTGCATTAGGCAAATCTGCTGCAAAAGACCTCTTTAAAGTGTTAAAAAGCAAAGATGTCACTTTAAGGACTAAATGCACCTGGCCCAAGCCTTGGTGCTTTCAATTGCCCCTTATGCATGTGAAAGCTGAACAATGCATACAGAAGACCAAAGAAGAATTGATGCCTTGGAATTATGGTGTTGGCAAAGAATATTGACTATACTATGGAATGCCAGAATGGACAAATCTGTCTTGGAAGAAGTACAGCTAGAATCCTCCTTAGAAGCAAGGATGGCAAGACTTTGTCTCACATACTTTGGGTGTGTTATCAGGTGGGACCAGCCCTGAAAAAGGACATCATGCTTGGTAAAATAGAGGGTCACTGAAAAACAGAAAGACTCTCAACAAGATGGATTTACCTAGTGGATGCAGCATATGGGCTCAATCATAACAACAATTGTGAGGATAATACAGAACCAGGCAGTGTTTCCTTCTATTGTACATAGGGTCACAATGAGTTGGAACCAGCTAGATGGCACCTAACAACTACAACATACACACATGAAATTATTACTACAATCAAGATAATGAAATATCCATCACTCACCCAAATTTTTCCTTGCCCATTTGGAATCCCTTCCCCCACCCTCTTGCTCTCCCCAACTTCCATCCTGAATACCAGGCAACCACTGATCTGCTTTCTGTCACTATAGATTAGTTTGCATTTTCTAGTGTTTTATATAAATGAATTCACTGTACTGGTTTCTTTCACTAAGCATAACATTATTGTTATTTTCTAGTTCACTGTAATAGTTTTGTAACATGTCCAAACCAACCACCCAACCACCCAACCAAACACCCAAACACCCAACCAACCACCCAACCACCCATCCAACCACCCACCCACCCAACCAACCAACCAAAACAACCAAACCAACCAAACCAACCAAACCAACCAACCAACCACCATACAAACCAGTTGCCATGGAGTCAATTCCGACTCAGAGGAACGCTAGAGGGCAGAATATAACTGCCCCATAGGGTTTTGGTTAGCAGCTGAGCTCTTAACCACTGTGCCACTAGGGCCCCTGTAAGATGGTAGGAACCCCTATCACTAGAACTCATGTAATTTCTGATTGCTGCTAATACAGTAACTAAACAGACTGGTCTGGGGATTTTTTTTTGTTTTTATTCTTATCTATTTCTAAGGCAATTTAATTCCTTCATTTTGCAGAGAAAATCTTTCAAATGTAACTGATGCAATTTTTTGCTATCGGTGTTACTTTTCAAAAAGGAAGTTCTCTAGCTTAGCTAAAACGCAGTAGCAGCCAAGATAGGAACTGCTTTCTCATTCAGGGCAATGAGGTGTTAATTTCAAGGCAAAGTGGAACCATTTAAAATGCCAGTATCAATAAGCCTTTCTCTGAGTGTATGGGGTGAGGAAGGGACCACTCAATAAGAGTCAAGACATTTAAAACCATTGTTCTCTTCTCCCTGCAGTTTTTATTATTCTCCATGACAGGCTCTTTGCCCATTCCCTTTTCCAAGAATTCAACAGGGTCTCAGGTTGTCTCCTGCCCATTTCCATGTGTAAGTTTCCCAAGATCTACTTTTATGAAAAAGTAGACAAGATTTCTGCCCTGGAGGACAAGGGGGTATACAGCCCCTTTGTCTGATTCTTAGACAAGCTTGGGGTGACACAGGGGGGTAGGGTATCGAGTGACAAAGCCTCGTATTATTGTTCTGATGCATTCTGAAAATACAGTGTTATTTCTTCAGGGAAGATAAAAACTAGACTTAAATAAGAAAGTCTCCATTTATTTTTAGTTTCGTAGTAAATAAATTTTTGAAAGTATTAAATAATAGAATAATGAATACAAAAAGGACTTAAAATGTAGACTAGTTTACTCTGCCTGTTCAACATGTAATACTTATCCTTTCCAGAAAGAAAAGTCATTGACTTCATTCTTTTGAAATGCGGAAGGGCAGTCTAAAATCTCTTATGATAATGTTTCACTATCTTACAACTATTATAATCAGGAAGTCATTACTCTGCCAAATCTAAATTTTTCCATGGATAGTTTGTACCTGGTAGATTTTTATTTAGAAGTTAAGAATAAATGTAATAAAATTAGAAGTATAACATTCTTAAAATTATAAAAATGAAAATTTCTCATTAAAAACAATAATATTTTTGTCCCATTATATGCCAAGCTTTGTTCTAAGTTCACTACATGTATTAATGCATTCAATCCTCATCAGCATTTTATGAAATATATATATAGATGAAAAAAAAAAAGAAGACAAAAATCAGTTGCCATCAAGCTGACTGTAACTCATGGAGATGCCATGTATGTTAGAATTTGGACATAAGTGACTCTTTCCACGTGCTCCTATAGGACATTGTTCATGACCTGACCTTAGAAGGCTTCTCAGTCTACCAGGGAATATATTTTTTTTTTTTTACCTAGTTGTCTCCCTCTAGATAGTGAGTCTATATAGAAAAGAGACTTTATATAGTTCCAGCAGCTGGTGCTTAGTAAATGGGAGTTGAATAAATTGAACAGGAAAAAGTTAGTTAAATGTTAGTGTATCGCTGTATTAAATAACTGAAATTAAGTTTTTTTTTTTTTAACCTTTTCAGATTTACCACTTTCTTCCCTACTCCCTCCCCTTCAAACTAGGATGTAGGAAATGTGTCTATAGCTGTTTAAATTGTAACACAATTCCTAATGAAAAAGGAGTAAGAAAATTACAATTTTCTAATTTGATCATGGATTTTGTCAGATTTTATCCAACTCAAGGAAACACTGGTGGCTTAGTAGTTAAGTGCTACAGCTGCTAACCAAAAAGTCTGCAGTTTGAATCCACCAGGCACTCCTTGTAAAGTCTATGGGGCAGTTCTGTTCTGTTCTATAGGGTCGCTTTGAGTTGGAATCGACTCAGCGGCAATGGGTTTGGTTTTTTCAGTATCCAGCTCAAATGTGGAGTGACCCAATCAATGAACTTGTCCACATTTTCCCACAAGTGCCACACTTCATTAAACCTAAAAATGTAACTACTCCTTCACTCCCAACTTCCCTATGTCTTTTAATAAGGCGGAAGGGCCAAATTGTTGTCTAATCCAGAAGGCTTGACTCTCACTTTCTCTTGATTCAGGGCTAGTTTTTGACTTGAAATGTCTAGAAACTGAAAAGATTATGGTGCCTCCTTCAACCACATAATTCCTAGTAAAAACAATTCTTAAGGCCAGTGAATTTCTGACATATTACACATGAAAAAAAAAAAATCAAATTAGAAATCATGTTTGTTTTTGAAGCAGATGATTAGTTTGCCTACTGTAGGTAATCCAACATAGCACACCTCTCTGCCCTCCATCCCTGTTGTCTAGTTTAGGTTCTTTTGTCCTTTTTCTTTTAGCTACTCCTTGAATAATAACCTTTTAAATGACCATTTGTTCCACAGTCTATTTTCAGATAAATCCTGCCATGCTCAGCTCTGATTTTTTGTGCCAATGTGCAGCATATTTCTTGGCAAAATCAGGTGTTTAATAAATGTATAGGCGAGTACTGTCACTCACTCCTGCAAAGCTTCCTATTCACTGGTTTTGAGGTGGTCCATATTCTGATTTCAAAATTTCTTGCTTTATTTCTGTTATTCCCTTTTGGGTAGTTGTGTTCCTTTTAAGCTAACAACTCTGTATGCTCTGAAAATATCCCATGTGTTCCTGATTGATACTAATACTCATCCTCTTTCTGGAATGTTTTCTAGTAATTTCTCTCTCTAGAATTCCTCTGTAAGTATCAAGGCAAAATATTAAGCCTATCCAGCAGTATTCCCTTCTCCCTCTGATATCTAGTAGTATTTTTCCTATTCTTTATGTTTTCACTAGTGCCATACCTCTGAAACCCAACAGTCTGCTGTCCTATGTACAGACCCTCTTTTTCCCCCATATCCATGCACAAAGAACTCAGGTACTCTTTGTGGACACCACACATGTTAGGCTTACCTGAGGATTCTGTTGGAGAGGTGGAGGAGTTTTTCTTTTCTTTTTTTTAATTTAATGAGAATTTTTATTTTAGAATAATTTTAGATTTACAGAAAAATTGTGAAGATAGCACAGATTATATCCATAAACTCCACACCCAATTTCCCCTATTATGAACATCTTACATTAGTATGAAGTATTTGTCACAATTAGTGAACCAGAACTAAAGCCCATACTTTATACTCAGAGCTCCTTAATTTTTACTTTATTATTATTATTTTTTCTGTTCCAGAGTCCAATCTGGAATCTCACATTACATTAAGTTTCATGTCTCCTTGAGCTCTTCTTGGCTGTGACAACTTTTTAGACATTCCTTGTTTTTGATGATTTTGACAGTTTTGAGGCATTTTGGTCAAGTATTTTGTAAAATGTCCCTCTGTTGGGATTTGTCTGATATTTTCCCGATGATTAGACAGGATTTTTGAGGAGCTCACAGAGGTAATGTGACGTTCTTACCACATCACATCAAGATTACAGACTATCAGCATGACTTATCACTGTCGATGTTAACATTGACTGTGAAGTTCAGGTAGTATTTGTCAAGTTTCTCTAATGTAAAATCCCTCTATTGCTCCCATTTTAATACTGTACTCTTTGGAAGGAAGCCACTATGTACAACCCACACTTCAGGAATGGGGGTTATGTGCCGTCTCTTTGAGGGTGGAGTTCTACATGTTACTGGAATTCTTCTTCACGGGAGATTTTCCTATTCTCCCCTTTAATTAATTAATCTATTTAATCATGTATTTAATATCAGTATGAACTCAAAGCTACTTATTTCATATTTTGGGTTGTAATCCAGTACTACTTGTCTTAGTTGTCTAGTGCTGCTATAATAGAAATATTACAAGTAGGTGGCTTAAAAAAAAAAAAAAAGTATTTTCTTCCAGTTCAGGAGGCTAGAAGTCCAAATTCAGGGTGCCGGCTGTAGGGTAAGGCTTTCTTTCTCTGTTGGTGCTGGAGGAAAGTCTTGTCTCTTCTGAGTTTCTGCTCCTGGGTAATCTTCATGTGGCATAGCTTTTCTCTTCCTCCATTTCTGGTTGATAGCTTTTACTCTTTTTTATATCTCAAAAGACATTGACACAAGATACATGTACATTAATCCTGTCTCATTAACATAACAGATACAATCCATTCCCAAATGGGGATTACAACCCCAGGCATAGAGGTTAGGATTTACAACACACATTTTGGGGGAACACATTTCAACCCATAACATTAAACCCCTTGGTCCCCCCAAATTTATATCCTTCCTGCATCCACCCCATCACATCATACCAAAACTCTTAAATCAACTCTAAGTTCAAAATCTCATCTTCTGAATTATCTAAATCAAATATGGGTGAGAATTTAGGTGTATTCCATCCTGGGGCAAAATTCGTCTTCATCTGTGAAATCTAGACTGTAAGTTATCTGTTTTCAAAGCACAATGGTGGAACAGGTACAAAGTAGACATTTCCATTACAAATAGGAGGAATTGAAGGAAAAGAAGAGAAAACCAGCACCAAGCAGGTCCAAACAGGAGAACACATTACATTAGCTCTCAAGGCTTAAAATAATCCTCTGTTCTCTGAGACCATCTGAGCAAAGGCCCTGCCCTCCATACACTGAGTTTTGGCCATGCTCTTTGGATTCTGGGTGGAGACCCCTTGGTCTTGAGTTTCAGCCCCACCCTCCAGGCTCCCTGGGATGGAAACTCTGTTCCCTTGGCTTTGGGTGGCCCCATTCTCCTTGTCCATCTGAGTGGCAAGCCTGTATCCTTGGCACTGGCAGGCCCTGTCCTTCTGTACCTTGTGCACGGAAGCCCCACACTCTCAGCTTTGGGCAGTGGCCCCATCACCCTAGCACACCTTAACAGCAGGCCTATACTCTGGAACCGAACTGGCAAAGATTGGACTCTTCAAAACCTATGATGCTGTGGCCCCCATCCTTTGAGATCCAAGAGACCGTGGTTCCACCTTGTGAAATTGAGAAGTCCCTGCTTGCCATGTTCCTTCCAACAGTTCTGCTGATCTCTAAGCTGCTCCAAGGATGGTCCTTTTCTTTTCTTGGAGGACAACAGACATAGCTCCTTTGGCCTGTTTCCTGCCTGTAGAATTCCAAGAGGCAGACAGCATTCTTTCCTTTCATTCTTCTCTGTCCCATTCAGTCTAAGCTGATAGGGTTTTTGACTATGGTAGCTGGTTAGATCCATCAGTCACAGGCTTAATCTCTTTAACAAAAGATTGTGTAGCCACATCCTTGGTGAACATTCTAAGACACGTGTTCTTAATTTGCACAACAGAATTTTCCAAATCTTTAAGTTTTGTTTTTATTTTGCAAAGTTCATTTTTAGGTCCATCTCTTTCCTCTCACATTTTACTATAAATGGCAAGGAGAAACCACATGGCCCATTTAAGATCTCGCTTAGAAGTCTCCTCAGCCAGCTATTCAAGTTGACCACTTACAAGTTCTACCTTCCACCAAACATTTGAACTTAATTCAGACAAGTTCTTTGCCACTGTGTACAAAAAAAAAAAAAAAAAAAATTTGCCCTTCTTCCGTTGTCCAATCACCTGTTCTTCATTTTCTTTTAAAGCTGCACCAGAAGCACATTTAACATCCACATTTCTAGCAACATTCTTGCTGGCACCATATTATTCTCTAAGAGGTAGAGACTTTCCTCTGTATTTCTCTTCACTTCCTTCTGAGCCCTCACCCATAATATTGACACCCATAATTCCACAATAGTCAGTGCAAGGCAATCTAGGATTTTACTGTTAGGCACTTTAAAACTCTTCCAACCTCTACCGATTACTTCCACATTTTAGGTTATCTATTAGCGCAGCGGAAACCCTGGTGGTGTAGTGGTTAAGTGCTATGGCTGCTAACCAAAAGGTCAGCAGTGCAAATCCACCAGGCACTCCTTGTGAACTCTATGAGGCAGTTCTACACTGTCCTATAGGGTTGCTATGAGTTGGAATTGACTTGACAGCAATGGGTTTGATTTGGTTTATTAGGGCAGCACCCCACTCTCAGTACCAAATTCTGTCTTAGTTGCCTAGTGTTGTTATAAATGAAATATCACAAGTGGGTGGCCTTAAGAAACAGAAATTTATTTTCTCCCAGTTCAGGAGGCTAGAAGCCTGAATTCTGGGTGCCAGTTCTAGGGGAAGGCTTTCTCTCTCTGTTGGCTCTGGAGGAAAGTCCTTGTCTCTTCTGAGTTTCTCTTCCAGGGCAATATTCATGTTGCTTGACATCTCTCTTCCCCATCTCTGCTTGCTAGCTTGCTTTTACTCTCTTTTATATCAAAAACATTGACTCAAGATACACCCTACACTAATTCTGTCTCATTTACATAACAGAGATGGTCCATTCCCAAATGGGATTATAACCCCAGGCATAGAGGATAGGATTTACAACACATATTTTTTGGGGGGACAAAGTTCTGTCCAAAATACTACTTTATTTTTTTTTTGGCTAATATGTTCCAGCTTTTGCCATTGGGAGTGCTTTCAGTTTGTTCTGTATTCATTTGACTTATACCCACCATTGTGTTTTCTTTTTCGAGCACTTCCTTCTTTTCTGGTACTACAAACCGTCCAGGCTCATAGATATTTTTCTTGCCCAGTAGAGCCTCACCTGTTTCTCTAAGGAGCTCTGGTTCCTTTTGTTGGAAAATGGTATTAGAAGCCATGATCTAGGTGTGCTCATTGCAACTGGGGCGTTGTTGCTCCTAAGCCCTGTTTATTCTCCTTTATGCTTCTGTTTAACACCCCTCCCATCATCATTTAAACTCTTTGTATAAGCTCTTTTAAAGGATTAAATGTATCTTTACCTTAGTATTTGATAGTAACCTGTGCTTAGCCTCCAGTAGGTGTTCAATAAACACTGATTGAATGGATGAATAAATAATTTGGTATAATGTAAGAGCCAGATTTTAGGCAAATCCATGTACCAGGAAATATATGCTGTGTTCTATTCGTTTAGGTAATATAGTTGTTTCTTCTGCATGCTCTTCTTTTTTCAGTATTTGAAGGCCGCTTGAAAAAAACAAAATGAAATCTGAAATACATTCAATTTATATAGAACACATGGTGTTTATACAAGCATTACCAAAAAGTATCATGTTAGTGAACCTTACTAATGTGTGTCAGAGGTTTTCAGCATTAGCCCAGAACATCAGCATTACTACAAACAGCTGAAATATATTGTACAAAACACAGTTTCTTATAAAGTGTTGCAAGGCCAAGTTTTGAGAGTAGGCTGGCCAGATTAGAGTTATTATCACCCATATTATTAGTAAAAGGATATGATGTGGGTTGTTTATTAAGTCATTAACTTAAAAAAATTCCTTAACAATGGTATAAAATTTAAATACTGGTCCTTTAAGCAAAAAACTCTAGAAGGACTCCCATTTTATATATTTAAGTTTCACATTAAACATACTTACATCTGTGTACCCCTTTTGCAAAACTTTGTTTTTTGATTACTTGCGACCCTCAAGCTGTGTACATCAGCCTTTGCATGGTAGATTCTAACCTCAGTGTGAATAACTTTTGGAATTTCAGTGATGGGGAAAGGGAAGTTTTTCGATTTATTTTCTTTCTTTCTTTTTTTAGTTTCTGTCTTTGTCTTGGGTTATGGAGAATGTTGTCATCCAGCAGAGAGTAATTTCTCCTCAGTTAAATCTCCCATGTTTGCAATCATGCTTCACATGCCCAATGGTTTGTATCAGGTATGAGATCTTAAGGGACTTGTTGATTTTCAGAGCCAAGAACTCTCCATTTTAGAGATTTATACCATGCTGGGAGAATTTTTTAAAGCATAAAAAACTGTACAAATAGAATATTACAATAATATTTTGAGTCGATAATTTTTAAAAGAGGATACTCCATCATTTTTGATTTCTGTGTTTCTATATTTTCAGCAGCTTGAAATGATTGAACTCTTTTTATATCTTGTACTTTTTCTGGACCCTTCCATTTTTAATATTCAAGTTGTAGAAATGACAAAGAAGCTGCTACTTGAGGATAATGGTTTAGCTGGAAGTGGCAAACCAGTTCAGGTTTGGTAAACATTGGTTCTCAGGCACAGCAAATCATTAACCCCTCTAAGTAGGAGCTGGAATTTAGGAAACAATCAAAAAAAGAAGGTAAAATGGTGATCTAAACAAAACAAAAAAAAAAACAAACCCAGCGCCATCGTGTCAATTCCAACTCATAGCGACCAGACCTCCTAAATTAGTTTGATTCTCAAAATAGATGAGATATTACCTGACCTGCAGATGAGAACTTTCCAACATTCCATGTGTGCATAAAATTTCATATACGTAAACAGGCTTAGGAAGGTCAAAGCTTTGGATTGCTTGTATGCTGCATTTAATTGAAATGGAAATCCAACCCTGGTGTTCATTTTACCCTCATCACCTGTAAGAGTTAATGTCATAAGTCAAAAGTAAAGAGATACTTGGGAAAATAGGTTCAGTATTTTTATTAACTGATTGTGTTCTCAGGATGAAAAACAGACTATAAATTAAAGGTTACCAAGAAGATCAGCATGTTCCACTTGTATCCACACCATTGGCTGCTTGTGTAATACTCTCAGAATATTTCTACCATGACAAACTGACACATAGTTTGTAAAAAATGCTAGTAGCAAAGTCTGCTGCTTTGGCATTCTATGTTGGCAGTAACGGATTGTTGGATTTCTACTTTGGCAACCCATATTATTTTCTTTACTACATATTGAATAAAGGGTGGCTGGTAAACTGCAGGAAACCCTGGTGGCATAGTGGTTAAGTGCTATGGCTGCTAACCAACAGGTTGGCAGTTCAAATCCACCAGGTGCTCCTTTGAAATTCTATGGGGCAGTTCTACTCTGTCCTATAGGGTCGTTATGAGTCAGAATTGACTCGATGGCAGTGGGTTTGGGTTTTGGTTTTTGGGTAAACTGCAAGCAATTCAAATAAAGTTCTTTCTGCACTGTGATGGTTAAGGTCTTGTGTCAACTTCGTTGGGCCACAATTCTCAGTGGTTTGGCAGTTATGTAATGATGTAGTTTGGCAGTTGTGAAATGATGTAATTTGGCAGTTATGTAATGATATAGTTATTCTCCATTTTGTGATATAATGTAATCACCTCCATGATGTGATCAGCCAATCAATTGTAAGGGGGGTTTCCACGGGGATGTGGCCTACCTCCAATATGGATGGATAGTCTGGCAAAGCTCATTGATTTTTGCTAGCTCTGGATCCTGCAAGTGGCTCATCATTATCCAACCTCTGGTTCTTGGGACTTGAGCCAGCAGCCTGCTGTGTTGCCTGCTGATCTTGGAATTCATTGGGCTTTACAACCTGTGAGCCAGCAGCCTGCTGGTCTTGGATTTATTAGCCTCCATAGTCCGTGAGCCAGCAGCCTGACATCTGACCTGCTGATCTTGGGTTCATCAGTCCCTGCAGCTACGTGAGTCAGAAGAAGTCTCCAGCCTGATGCCTGACTCATGGACTTGGGACTTACTAGCCTCTACAACTCTTGAGCCATTTCCTTGATATAAATCTCTCTGTCTCTCCCTATTTATATATACGCTTCACTGGTTTTGCTTTTCTAGAGAACCCAGCCTAAGATGTGCACTGCTAATTTCTTCCAAGTTTTCTACATTTGGAGAATGTGGTACGCTCCCTTGCTCATTTTCAAAACTGGTGGCTGATTTCCCAGGTTGGGTAAAATTCATATGACACATCCTGGTGTTCCTGGTGCATCACACATGCTGCACAGTTCATAGGTTTCAAAGTTCTTTCATATACTACTTCACATTCACCTTACAACAACTCTGTAAGATAGTTAGGACAAAAATCACTCTAACAACTTGTAGATGATGATGAGTCTTGGAGAATTTCAATATGTCTTCTATAGTCACAAAGCTAGAACTTGGTGGAGCCAGGATTCAAACCTAGGCTTTCAAATTTGAATCTAGGTAACTCCAATACACTCTAATACAAGTTTGGAGCTTTATTGCTTTTGTCCAAGGAACATTGTTATAAGATGATAATGTGGAAGTGGTATATTCTACAAATTATGTTCTGCTGGCAACAGATAACTTTTTATACATCTATTTTCATCGCTGTGAACTCTTTGATAACAACCTCATTGCTCTTCTTCCCTCCGATTCCTTTAATAGTTAATCTTATTTTCCAGCAAAAATTTTAAAACCTGACGTAAATATTATAATTAACATACCGAGAGGCTATGTCAGCAAGCTATGTCAGCACAACCTACTTTATTTTCCTTTTTCCAGTGTGGATACTCATGATTGTAATTTAAAGTTACTTTTAAAAGAGTAACATTTACTTTTTATAGTTTCCATGACCAAGTTCACACAGCAGTACTAAGTAAAAGAGTGGGTCATCTTCTAAAACTGTCTACTTATCAATGGAAAGACGTGAGTGATGAAAAGATTTTTGGTTTTTCTTTTTGCCTTTTGCCCAGCAGGGCTCAATGCACAGCTTCTACTCAGGAGTTAATGATTTTGTCTGGGCATGAAATGGTTTGGGAATGAAGGGTAATGCTAGGAGCAGTGAGGGAATGTTCATGGAAAATGATTTTTCTACTGATTCCTGAGCTTCCTAAGACATGTCTCTTTCCTCTATCTCTGTCATTTGCTCTTTCCCATATGCAAGTAACTCCTGACATGTAAATACTTAATACTGGTGCTGAAGAGCTGGTTAACAGTGTATCTGATCAAACAGTATGTTCTCATTTCTCAGAACCTGGGAGAAAATGAAGGATTGGCTTTCTTTCCTCAGTGATTTTGAGGTTTTAAGCCTACTGGGTGTAGTGAATTGTTTCTTTCTTTCTTTTTTTTTAATTCAAGTTACAGATATGATAATGCAAATTTGATTTCTCCTCTGCAGAGCCCCATATATTAAATGACTTGAGTATATTTCCCTTTCTCATAACACATGTGAATAGAAAAAAAGAATTAATAATAAAACTAATTTTGCTAACAATTTTAAATGAACCACTTATTATACCTAATACTATTTGGAAAGTCTTGGAACCTAGTAATATTCTCAAGAAAACCTAAGGTATTGTGTATATAAAGTTAGGAAACCCGTTTCATATCAGTTCTCTGTGTCTGTGTAAAGTGAAAACGAAAAATGCTCAGATATTAATTCCCCTAGGAGCTTTGATGAGTTTCATCTGAAAGTATCCTCTACCTCTTTCTTTGTCCCCTTAGTTGGCCATGTTTGTGCTACAACTGGGCAGTGCCACCTTCCTGCTTACAGAGCCTGTCATCAGTGCGATGACAACTGGGGCTGCTACCCATGTCGTGACTTCTCAAGTCAAGTATCTCTTGGGAATGAAAATGCCATACATATCCGGACCACTTGGATTCTTCTATGTGAGTTTTCCATATGTCTTTGTTCATATATTGTGTGTGTGTGTTTTACAAAGTAGAATTTGTTTAATTACAATACTGAGATTTTTTTTAAATAGTAAAGCAATTTTGGTATTGAAATAAAATCTTTTAGGATTTTTAAATATGATTTCAGGTGTGAAACTAGTCTAACGGAGTGATATCTACTAATTTTGGAAACAATTCCTTATATGAATAATTGAGTATGATTTAAGACAGGGCATGATTAGAAAAAAATAACTTGAATTTTTTTGTGCGCCAGATATATTTCCAGTTACTAACGGAAGACATCTACTGTGATTGCAGCCCATTTTAACAACAGAATACTCTACCACGTTTTATCAGTATAGTGAACCTGGTATGGAATCCAGTCAGAGACCTGGTCAAAGCTGGTGACTGGAGCTCCAATAGCAGAAAATCAGTTATTAAAAGCCAACCTGACCTAAGAGAAGGAGGCTTGGTGGTGCAGTGGTTAAATCACTTGGTTGCTAACCAAAAGGTTGGCAGTTCTAACCCGCCAACCACTCCGTGGGAGAAGGATGCGACAGTCTGCTTCCATAAAAATTCACAGCCTTCGAAACCCTGTGGAGCAGGGTTGCTATGAGTCAGAATCAGCTCATCAGCACTGGGTTTGGTTTTGAGTTTTAACCTGAGAGAGGAATGTGTGGCCAGTTTCAACATATTATTCTAACAATACTCCATTGTTCTCGGTCTCCTCTTGAAGTTTCTTCTTAGGAACTCCTATTGGTGCTTTATAAGAGAATGATTTTCTTACTAATTAGCTCCTTGAGGGCAACCCAACTTCATTTTATTTAGTGTGATGCTATATAAAAATAACATTGATGCTGTTGATATTACATAAAAGTGAGAGTATTTCCATCCTTCAACAACCTTCTTGAATCTTACTAGCTCAATAGTAGTTCAGTATGTGGATGTATGATAACTTATTTATCTACTTCCTTGTTACTGAGATTGTTTCTTGTATTTTATGATTATAAATGGCCCTGTAGGGGAACTTCTTTAGGCATATTATTATTGTCTTCATTGCTTATTTCATTAGGATAAATTCCTAGCAATGGAATTACTGAGTCCATATATAACAATTTTGTCAAATTTCAGCTTTGAAAAATTGTGTCAGTTGATGTTATATTCTCACCTCATCAGTTCCAACTCTGGTTATTACTGTTTTTTAAAATCGTCACTTTAATATGGTTAAATGTGTGTTTCTCTGATTATTGGATGATGTCGTTAATAAAGATAGCCATTGGCAGCACAGACCTATAAGCTTGTTTCGAATTCTTGTGATTTAGGATGAATGAATATCCTGCTCAGTGATTCATTCATTATAAGGAAGCTTTAAACCAAAACAGAACACTGGAATCTGGACTTGGAAGCAACGTAATTCCAAGCTCCGGGTCAAACAAAAGCAGACCAAGGTAGCTTCAAGTTGTTAAGTGATTAGCTAAGACATTTGGTTACCAAAGGTCTACATGGCTGAACCAAATACGTGATAGATTCTGCCTTAATGACCTCTTGGCTGGGAACTGGGGTACCCTGGACTACTACTGTCTCTACTTTCGTTGATTGTGTTAGAAGCAAGGTAGGCTAATGCAGGGCCGACATTTGGCCTTTCAGGCGTGTTTCTCTGCTGGCAATATGCATAAAATGCTATGTTAAAGTCTTTTTGTATAGGACTTTTTTTTTTCTTTCTTCATTTTGTGTTCTTGTGAGGTAAACTGCTAGCTACTTTATCTCAGTCTTAGGTCAAGCACTGTGAGTTTAATAAAGGGACCCTTGTGAGGTCTTACATTAGAATGGTGTGAGATAAAAACATAGACATAGTTTTAGATCGTTGGTTTTAAATTCATACTACTCAGTTGGTGGAAGCTATGCTTTGTGTTGAGGAAAAAGGAAGAAAAGTTTCTCTTCAGTGTCACAGAGTTCTGAGCTGTTAGTCTGTAAAGTAGAAAAGGTGCTTTTGTTCTTTGCTGACGCTGCAACTTCAAATATTCTGGTGATCTGAGCATTAGATTAAGGAATAAATTTGCATCATGTATAGGTTACACTAGAACATTTGGAAAGTCTGCTTTGGTGCTGTTGCCATTAAAACCAAACCAAACCCATCACCGTTGAGTTGATTCTGACTCATAGAAACCCTATAAGACAGAGTAGAACTGCCCTATAGGGTTTCCAAGGCTGTAAATATTTATGGAAACAGACTGCCACATCTTTCTCCTACAGAGCAGCTGGTAGGCTTGAGCCACCAACCTTCCCATTAGCAACTGAAAGCTTCAGCCACTGTGCCACCAGGCCTTAGATAATCTGACGATGATAATAATAAATCAAAAAAAAACAAACCCAGTGCCGTCGAGTCGATTCCGACTCATAGCGACCCTATAATGGAAATCTGAATTTGCCCCTGGATCATTTCTCTGGTATGTGAAGGAGCAGAGCTGGAGGCATTAGCCTTGGTCATCAGGTCAAAGACCTACAGGAGAGTAAATTAACACATTCTTGGGATTTTTCATTCTTTGCCTATGCTCCCTGTTTAAGAGCTTTCAGCCACTGATAGATCCGTTTTGAAAGCTGCTCAGGCTGATGGGAGGTAAAGAACATATTATGAATATTCCTTGGTACATAAATTAGCATCTACATCATGCCCCTGTGCATGACCCAGTCACCGCTCCTAATAGTCTCAGGTGGATCACCCACTTTTATCAACAGAATTTAGGTCAGCCAATCAAAATGTACATTAATTAATTTTGGTAGTGGCAAGCCCTGGTGGCACATTGGTTAATATCTAAGGCTGCTAACTGAAATGTTGGCAGTTCAAATTCACCAGCCACTCCAATCCACCAGCTGCTCCTTGAAAACCCTGTGGGCCAGTTCCACTCTGTCCTATAGGGTCACTATGAGTTGGAATTGACTCGAAGGCAACAGGTTTTAGCAACCCTTAGTGTTCACTTTAAGAGATAACAGCCTTCTGCCTTGACCCTGTTCTTAGGTGACTATAGCTTGGCTTCTCTTCCTTTTGCTGCTATAATTGTTTCCACAGCGTCTTCTTATTGGGGCATGCCTGATTCTGTGCTACTAAGAATACAATTCTCTACTGCAAATAGCTAAAATCTCCACTCAGTTCTTGCATTAGTGGAACGATTTTAGGGAACAATTTGAATCAGATACAGGAAACTGTATGTGTCCAGCTATGACTCCTCAAATTATAGAACAAACCACCAGTGGGCTTGGCCAGAGGAATCTCCCCTAAACATGGTATAATACTTTTTCCTTCTCTGCATCTGCTATGTAGAGCCCATGCCTACCAGTGCCAACAAGCTTAGAGTGATTAGGCTGCTCTGTTCTCTTCTAGTTGAATGCAGTTAACCAGCTTTCTCAGGAGAGGGGTTCTCTCAGAAGTGTCAAGCCCTACCAGGCTTTCCTCTGGTTTTTGGAGCACCCTCCCAGAATTCCTGGGGTTCACGTATGCAAAGGAACCCTCCGGAATACTGTCTTGACTCTCCTGTTTCCCTGGGAAGAGTTGGATATAAAACCAAAAACCAAACCTGTTGCCATTGAATTAATTCTGACTCATAATGACCCTATAGAACAGAGTAGAACTACTTCCATAGGGTTTCCAAGGAGCGGCTGGTAGATATGAACTGCCGACCTTTTGTCTTTTAACTACTGTGCTACTAGTGCTCCATTTTTCTTTTAGTTTTATATTTATATTTACAGATTTTTTTTTTTTTTTTTGAGTTAACTTCTATTTCTGGTGTTTTTATCAGGGCCCATAGAATCATGGTGTAGTCCCTGGGTGGTACAAATTGTTAATGAGCTCAGCTACTAACTGAAAGTTTGGAGGTTTGAGTCCACCTAGAGATTCCTCAGAAGAAAGGCCTGGTGATCTGCTTTTGAAATATCAGCCATTGAAAATCCTATGGAGCACAGTCTACTCTGACTCACATAGGGTGGCCAAGAGTTGGAATCAACTTGAGGGCAACTGGTTTTAAAAAACAAACAAACATAATCATGTAGATATTAATTAATCTGTCCTTTTTCCTTAAAGGGAAGCAAGAAAAATAGGGGAAAGAATTTTAGAATCAGAAAGGTTGGGATTCAAATCTTAGCTTTAGCCTTGACCTTGAGCAAATGACTGACTTCCAGTTGCTTGTTTTGTAAATTGGTGGTAATAACACCTGTTAGCCATTCACAAAATGAGATGCTGGGAACATAGTAGGTATTCATTAAATGGAAGCCATTATCTTTCTTCTTACTAGTAATGAATTCTTAGATATACCGAATTATAGATTTTAAAATGTGCTACTTAAGTAAAAATTAGAGCCCTGGTGGCACAGTGGTTAACATCTCAGCTGCTAACCCAAATGTTGTCAGTTTGAGTGTACCAGCTGCTCCTTGGAAATCCTATGGGGCAGTTCTACTCTGTCCTATAGGGTCGCTATGAGTCAGAATTGACTCAGTGACAATGGGTTTTACTTAAGTAATAGATACTAATGCTTTTTGTCTATCCAAAACCCATTGCTATTGGGTCAATTACAACTCAAAGCAACCCTATAGGACAGAGAAGAACTGTCCCCTAGAGTTTCCAGGAAAGGCCTGGTGGATTCAAACTGTCAGCCTTTTGGTTAGCAGCTGTAGCACTTGATCACTATGCCACCAGGGTTTCCTTTCTGTCTATAGAGGATTCTTAATCAGATATACAAAACTAAATAATGAAGCAAAGTTGTATCTCTTTTTACAACTTGTCAGTAAAAATCACTTGAAAATTTATAGAACTTAAAAAGTAAATCCATCTGCTTAATTAATGAGTCATCAGAAATGTGGAAATGTTATATTTTTTAGTTTATTTTTATTAAAAAATATTTCCATCTATTTAACTCCCCCCCCCCCCAGTTATAAGTACATCTAATAAAGTATAAACAGGGCTGCAATATATTTAAAAATAAGCAAAAGCAATTGTGTTATGAAGACCACTTTTGTCTTGGGACCCTGACTCACCAGTTAAATTGTTCTGTTCTTGCCTTCTTTAAGATTCAAATAATTGACAGCTTGGTTCCTCACACAGATTAAGACGGAAAAGTTAAATACTTCCTGTCGAGTTAAAAAAAAAAAAAAGCATTTTTTTTAAATTGAGAAATGATGAAGTATCATTTCATTAGAAAGGATGTTTTTTCCCAAAAGGCACAATAAAAATCACAAAAATTCCTAGTTTGTATTAGCACATGTGGATTTCTTTGAGATGGTGCCAGTGTCTCAGCCTGTAGCAGCCTATGATAAATTTGTCAAAGCTGGTTTCACTGGCATAGCTTTATATAGATACTGTTCTAAATAATTATGTACAATTCCATACATTAAACCCAAGAGCAAAAGGCAAGCTTGGCAGTCTAGTCAACTACCCTTCTTGGAAGTTTTTATTTCCTTCTTTAAAAATGAAGAATTTTGGAGCAGGAAAACAGTTTCATTCCCACCCCTATGCCTGAAGTATAAGTGAAGCACTTTCCCAGTTTAGATACCCCTCCAGGCTGCAAAGCAATAATCAAGGATGTTAATAAAGTGGTAGAGAAATGTCAGAAGGAAATTGGAGCCAATGAAATGTTTTCTTTTACAGGGAATGAGATCACAGTTAAATATGTACAAATGAAGTTTATATGTGGAGAACAAATCTACTTTGAAAACATAGGGCCTCTGGGATTCCTGAATCAAGAACATGCTTTGGTGGTTTGTGAAAGCCCACATTTTCTCTGCAGTTATGTGACAGTTCTATTGGGAATTGCAGGGATGTTCAATATACCCTGAAAAATGGACAGAAAAAGTTAGTTGAAGGGGAAAGAAAAGGGGTATCCATCTGCAGCTTGATTCAATCAGTGATGCCAAGGATAGAAAATGTGGCAGGTTTAATTTGGATACGGAACAATTCTATGGAAATCTGTAACAAAGGTTCCTTTAAAAATCTAAATCAGAGGGCAAATATTTTTGCAACTCAACCGTCTTGGGCTAAGCACTCTCCATCCCCCACTGAAAAATGCATCACCACAAAATCCAGTGTTCAAGTAATTCAAATTAAACTTATTTTTCTAAACAAGGGATGGCTGGATGCCACTGGGGCCTTGGCACACTTGGTTGTGCCTTTGGTCCAAAAGAGTATCATGTACCCATGTTGTCTCTGGCTGTTTAACATACCATGCTTCTCCTACATCACATTTTAATCTGAGACTTAATTTATCCCTTGAAGCAATAACACATGGATTTATTCCCAGTATGGGATGCATTTATTGATCAGAAATTTGGAAATAATGATGTAAAAATGGATGGAATGTTGGATTTTTCTTCCTTTTTTTGTGTGCGTGCTAATGAGAATGCAGCCTTAAGTCAAGATTCAGCTTAACATTTTTCTTGTTTTTTCCACGGTGTGTACTGTTTTAAGAAGAAGAGGGAATTGGAGAACTTGATCTTAATGATACTCATTCTAAAATGTTTAATGATTTAATGATATGTAGGCGAAGACATGAGTCAGAATCAGCTTCACAGCTACGGGTTTGGTTTGGTTTTTTGGTTAGGCAAAGGCAAAGTTTATAGGAGACATCAAACTCTTACAAACAGAGAGTAGCAACATCAATTTGGGGAGGTTCAGAGATGGCGTTATAGATCCCTGATCAGTACTTTAGATCTGCTCAGAGGTGGGGTTCAAATACAATCAAGTGGAAAGCAAGTTGGGGCTGGGGAAAGAGCACACCTGGGCAAAGTGGCTCTTGTGTACAGGCTTTAGCTGCTTCAAAGAGCAAAGGCTTGGGCTGAGAGCTGACTTTGGTTTCCTTACCTGCAGAGTGGGAGAGTTGGACTGAATATGAAGCTTCAAACCCTGAAGTGTTCAACAGAATAATCTGTGAGCATTTACAATTTACACATGGCTAAGTCTGCTTCTAGCCTTGCTGTTTCAGAATCTCTAGCAGGTTGAGTATGAGGCACCCTTGATGAAAGAGCCACTGAAATAGATTTGCTCAAATATTTATTGACCGCCTAACGGTCACTGAGAATGCACTTGAGAAACAATACCCCTGTTCCCATGGGGTTTTATGAAAGTACTGAGGAGGAATGTGGAATAGGGCAGGAGAAGTTAGACAAACAGTGGTGAACAAGATAGTCTCAGAGAGCGTTAATGAAGGAAACAGGATGCTGTGAGTGAGGCGGATAATGGAATAGAGTGAAGGGCGTGGGTCTGTTTGGATGAGATGGTCACAAAGACTGTTCTGAGAACAGACCTTTGAGTGGAGACCAGAATGATGAAAGAGACCCAGCCGTGGAAAGAGACCCAGCCATGGGTTAAGAGTGTTCTTGGGATAGGAAACAGTAAGTGCAAAGCCCCTAAGGCAAATACAAGCTTGGCATGTTGGAGGGACAGAGAGAATAGTTTCGGTCTTAAGAGACTTCCCAGTGGAATTTCAGAAATTCTGTAACTGTATTCCATTAACTCCTGAGGTTTGGCTATGAGATCAGACCTTACTTGTGTTTTATAGACGTTAACAGGGAAGACATGGGTTTTACGATGAGACAAACCAAGCACTGCCGCCCAGCTCCACTGCTTTAGTCTTAGTGAGCTTTAAGCAGTTTGGGGGTCCCTGGGTGGCGCAGTGAGTTAAGGACTTGACTGCTAAATGAAAGGGTGACAATTCAGACTCACCCAGAGGTGCCTTGGAAGAAGGGCCTGGAGATTTTCTTCCAAAAGGTTACAGCCTTTAAAACAGTTCTACTCGGAAGCAAATGGGGTTGCCATGAGCTGGAATCTACTTGATGGCAACTGGTTTGGTGTTTTGGTTTTAAGCAATTTGCCTAATCTCTCTGAACCTTATTTTTCTCATATGCTAAATGGCAATAATAATGCTCACCTTGTACTGAGATTTTAAATGAGTCACTGCAAATAAGATGGCTAGTATAAAAAAAGAAAAATATAGTGCCTGGGAATATTAGCTCTCACATTCTTCTTGAGAGTGATGAAGTTTAAAGTCTCTCCATTGTTTTTACCCTCAACTGTCTTCTCCCTAAAGGCTTGTGATACAGAAAATATGAAAATTTCTCCAAGTGCAGAGTAGAGAGAAGGAATTTGGGTGAATTCAGTATATAGATATAAGTAGACTTTCACCAAATATGTGTATATTAAGAGAAGCAGTCATGGTCCCTGTACTCACAGCTTTTAGACTCAGGTGGGAAAGTGTTATTGCTTCCTTTGTACTAACATGATTCTGCTGCCAGTGTTGAAGGCCCGACAAGGCCACTGGTTTGGAAGAGCTGCTATTCGTGACATGCAGCAAAGTGTCATCAAATCCCACCACTAACAATCCTAACCCGAGACTCCATACTCCATGGTAGTCTCCAGTTCAAAGGCTGACATCTCCCTACCACATCCTGAGGAAAAAGGAAGCAGCAGGCCATCTTCAAAATGTTATTCACTGGACTAAAAGAAAAGAACAGTGAGAGAGGCTTTGGTAAAAAGGTAAAAGTGTTGGTCTAGGGTTCAGGAGACCTGTGTCCAGTCCTGACTCTCTGACTCATAAGACAAATCACCTAGGGCAATTCACTAGCCTTTGCAGCATTGGTTTCTACATCTATAAAATTATAGTGCAGAACTGGTTGATTTCTAAGGTCTTTTCAAACTCAAACAAGTCTCTTCTAAAATCTTGCCCTGGTTAGGTACTGTTAAGAATTGAAATGTGTCCCTCTCAAAGATGTGTATCAACTTGGCTTGTCCATGATTCCCAGGGTCGTGTGATTGTCCACTGTTTTGTCATCTGATGTGATTTTCCTATGTATAGTAAATCCTACCTCTATGATGTTAATGAGGTGGGATTAACAGCAGTTGTGTTAATGAGGCAAGACTCAATCTACAAGATTAGGTTGTGTCTTTAGTCAATCTCTTTTGAGATATAAAAGAGAGAAGTGACCAGAGAGACATGGGGACCTCATACCATGAAGAAAAAAGAGCTAGGAGAGTAGTGTGTCCTTTAGACCTGGGGTCCCTGTGCTCAGAAGCTCCTCAATGAGGGAAGATTGATGGCAAGGACCTTCCTTCAGAGCTGACAGAGAGAGAAAGCCTTTCCTTGGAGCCAGCACCCTGAATTTGGACTTCTAGCCTACAAGACTGTGAGAGAATAAATTTCCCTTTGTTGAAGCCATTTACTTGTGGTATTTCTGCTACAGCAGCAGTAGATAACTAAGACAGGCACTTGGGGTGAAATCTTTACCACGGCTACCCACCATGCCTACTTATCTATGATAGAGGCTCAGTTAGTTGGCGTTCTCTCTTAATGGATAGTAAAACTTTCTGTTTAGTGTTATTCTGCTTAAAAATACTTCTATCCTGGTTAACTTGAAAAGGAGGGGATTTTCTATGGTACATGTAATTCAGAGGGTGAAATCTCAAGTCCCCTTTTCCCTCTTTGAGTTTATTCCCATAAGTAAGAAATATTTGATTTGGTAACTGTATTAGTTTTCCTGTGACTGCTGTAACAAATTACCACGAACCTGGTGGCTTAAAACAACAGGAATTTATTCTTACATTTCTGGAGGTCAGGGGTCCACATTCAAGGTGCTGATAAGGCCTCATTAGTAGTTTATACCTATTGTAGAGTGCTGATAGATTTATTAGAGCTTGCTGATAGGGCTATCGTTCCGCTGTTTCTCAAGTGAAACACAAACCTATTTATGACAGATCCTGAATAAAAAGATAGTACAGGAATGGTAAATAGTGATGTTAAAGGGTCCACATGTTCTTCTTGGTACAGAAATACCTATTAGAATGTTCATTGTGGTCCCTTTACAGATAGTTCAAATATATGCTCATCGTTGCTACTGAACAATTATCATCAAGGATACACTAATACCCTTAAAATGGTAAAATCATTTTTTCTTTCAGATAGATTTTGTCACAGCAAAACCTAGACCAACCAGCATGCTAGGGGAAAGGATATTTCAATTGATAGAATTCTCTGGTTAATTGAGGACTGAGCAGAAAATTCATTTAGTTTGTAACACTAGTTAATATTTTCTAAACATTCGAGTTCTTTTTATGTGTCTCACGAAGTTCAAGAGTGAACACACTTTAGATTTTTATTCTTGCCTCGGGGTTCAGGGCCAGTTGTACAATGAGAAACTGTTGAATAGATATGATCCCCATGCAGGCCTTGGGGGTCATGTATTTGCTTAGTTTTTTCCTAACTGAATATTAACTGCAAACTTTTTCAGCCTTGGGTTTTCCTTCAGTTTTATAAAAGTAGAGTAATTAAGAACCTAATTATTTGGATTGGATTAATTATATCAAAGATGGATTATTTAAAATTTTACTGTAGTATTACCTTAATATTTAGCTCAATGCCTTGCACATACTAGAATTTTAATAAACATGTTGAATGTATAAATACATGATAATTACAAATCCCCCCAAATTTATGATATAGACTATCTTGGTATTGAGAAAGGAAGACTCTGGTTCTTTCCTCTCCTTGTTGCACTGCTTATCCAATGTAAAAGCTACCCCTATTTATGATTTATTGTTAGCCCAGAGTATTCATTACCATGTTAGACCAGAGTATTCATTCATTCATTTATTTAACAATGTTTATTGAATACATACTGTCTGCCAGAACCTGATCTAGGAATTCATCAATGAAAAGAAAAATCAGGTTATACAGATGACCAAATAAAAATCCATTAAATAAATTGTGTGTGTGTGTGTGTAAAATCCGTTAGGTGTTTCAGAAAAGCTTATGCTCTAAAAAACAGAATAGGGAATAAGATATATACACTGAATATTTTATTCTTTGAAACATCTCAAAATGGGTTTGTGTATGCACACAAATATTTTATGTTTTATGTCAAATTTTAATTTAAACGGTCAATTTAAAGAACTAATATTTTGGTATCAAAATGAGCTAAACTCCTGTTTTATTAAATAGATTTGTAGATTCTGATAAAAAAAAACTTATCCATATACATATAAACATTATTTTTGCTTCTCTGAGATCTGGGAAGCAAATGATCCTCCCCAATAGGATTTTTTATCTACTGGAATCTCCAGTGTGTGACAGCACACTCAGACGACAGGATTTATGCCAGAAATGGGAAATTTAATGTTACCTAGAATGTCTGGACCTATATTAAATGAGCAAATGTGAATATGTATGTGTGTCTATCCCTTTATCTGCCCTATTTGGGTCTCCATATGCCATCCATCTCTTCCGGTCTGCTGTGACTTGTCTACATGGGTCCACATGACAGTCGTTAGAGCCACACTCCTCACAGCCTGCTTTTCTATTGTGTTCTGATGCTGGTTGTAATGAGCCTCTGCCCACCCCTCATGTTCTTCTCGAGCATCTTGTGAGACATGCTTCGCTCTACAAGTTATAGTTTAATCCAGACAGACAATAAACCACAGGGGGGTTTCTCATTCCTTTCATTCTGGGGTGGTCATTTTTATTACTACAAACACATGTTCTTGAAATGCACATGACAGCAAATTTGGTATGGCTTAAGGGTTTTGCATGTTTCCTCCCTTTCTTGTGGAGGCAAGAAAGTCATAGCATACTTTCAGTGTCATGGGCTGGGGGTGGGGGACAGAAGGAATAATCCTCTAAATGGTTTAAATTATCAGGATGTTTAGCTTGTTTTCGTCAAATCATCTGAATAATATCCTCTATTTTATCCTTGGGTCTTGATAAACCAACAGAAAGCCATATATTTGGATAAAATTTTCTCGATTTCCTCTTTGCCCCATCCCTTGTAGAGTGTATCTCACTGAGAGCATTTTGGGGTTTTGTCCTGGGCTCTGAGTGAGGAGTAACTATGGAAAATGGAATCTGTTCATTTGCGGAAGGAATGCTATGGACAATTACTATCCAAAACATGGAGAGATAGAAAAATATCATCTGGATCTTAGGTAGCTATGATACTGTAGTACCTAACTTTCCCCCCAGTAGTATGGAATAAAATAGAACACTGTGAAAATATAACATGAAAAGCTATTTGATTCCTAATTTATTCCTTAATGTATCTAATATACAACAGGTGTTTTAACTATGTAGCCATAGGAGATTCTGGGTTACTGGGATTATTCTAAACTGTTTCCCCCAGTGAGACTTCACTTTTAACTGAGTACATGTAAGAAACACCATTACTTACATCAAAGACTCATTATAATCATCAAATGGGATAATGCATTTAAAACTCTTGGAATACTGCCTTGTATTTAGTAATTACCCAATTAAAGTGAGCTCTGAGTATATTTTCTTTGTTTCAAAGAGTTACAGTGCTAATGATAACATAGAATAGAATTGAGATTCAAATAGCTTGATATTACATCAGATATTATCCCGATCCCTGCACCAGATGGGTTGAATTCTTTGATTAGGAAAACGTACTAAACAGAATTTTAAGAAATACTAAGGCAAATAGTCTCTGTAAGTTCTTTTAGTCATTTTTAATGTTTTCAGTCATAGTCAAATTATATTTCAGATGCTAAGGAGAAGGGCAAACAATACCAAAATGTTGGGCTATTATCTGAATAGCCTGTATGATAAAAACTAGTTTTATCACCTAAAACTGGACTTGAGAAATCTGCTGTGGACTAATAAAAATAAAGGTGTAAAAAGCAGATTCCGCATCTTCTACAGAAGGAGGTGTTAAGAGACATGTCAGAGATAAGCATTTTGTTGTGTGCCTTTGAGTCAATACGAACTCATAGCAACCCTATAGGACAGAGTAGAGCTGCCTTATAGGGTTTCCTAGGCTGTAATCTTTACTGGAGTAGATCTCCAGGTCTTTTCTCCTGTGGTGGGTTCGAACTGCTGACCTTTTGGTTAGCACCAAGGGCTTAAGTATTGTCAGAAGGACTCCTATAAGTATTGTAGGTCTGTTAATAAAATCTTTGAAATTACACAAATGATACATCTTTATGAGAGGATATGAAATATTTAGACAAGCACTAACATCTCCTTACTCAGAGCTATTAACATTCCAGTTATATCTACAGAAAGTATGAAATTTCATTTTATTTTCCAACAATGTGGTATCAAACCATACATATTTATTTGAAATCTGCTTTTCCCACTTAGCACTGTAACACTAAGGCCTTTCCATGTCAATGAATTTATTTTCCAAAATAGCCAGTTTAACGGTTATACCCACCAAAACCAAACCCAGTGCCGTCGAGTCGATTCCAACTCATAGCGACCCTATAGGACAGAGTAGAACTGCCCCATAGAGTTTCCAAGAAGTGCCTGGCTGATTCGAACTGCCCACCCTTTGGTTAGCAGCCGTAGCTCTTAACCACTATGCCACCATAGACTGTTATAATTGTGTGTATGTAACCTAGTGAATTCAACCTGTTTCCTTGTTACTTTCCTCTTTGAAGTGTTTCAGTTTCTTTTGCTGTTTTAAACAACGCTTTAGCGAATATCTTCCTCACCTTGTAAAGCAAATTAAGGCCTTTTCATATGACCGTAGTTGTACCCGTAGCTTAATTTCTTGAAGTGGAGTTGCTAAGGCAAAGAATAAGCACATTTCAGAGGTTTGATAAGTTTTATCAGATCACCAAAAAAAAAAAAAAATTGTGCCAATATATGAGCATGTGAACGCATGAATATAGGGGCAGTAGAGGAGGGTTCCCATTGCTTCCCCCAAATGTCATAACTGATTATAACACTGATTATTATCATTTAAAAATAATTTGTAATGTGATAAAAGAAAAATCATTTCTAATTGTCTTAATTTACATTTCTTTAGTTACTGCTGTGGTTGAGGTCTTTGTTCTTATGTTTGCTGGCCATTCAAAATTTTATTTTTTGTTAATTGTATATTTATTTCTGTTTTCTGTCCATTTTTTATTAATGTGTACATTTTTTACGGCTTCAATGTTTACATTTAACTCTTTTTTTTTCCCAGAATTCATTTTATTTTGCTTAATATTTGTCCAAACATTGTATACTGAATAATCTTTTCTATAATGCAGCTGCTATGTTTTTGGCTTTCTTTGGTTTCTATTTTTTCGTGGACACTTTATACTACATAGTATCATATTGTTTCAATTGATTTTACATTATTATACACACACACATATATACATGTACATATACAAGACTCCTGGTGGTGCAGTGGTTAACAGCTATAGCGAGCTTCGTCTGCTAACCAAAAGGTCAGCAGTTTGAATCCACCATCCGCTCCTTGAAAATCCTATGGGGCAGTTCTACTCTGTCCTATAGGGTTGCTATGAGTTAGAATCGACTCAATAGCAACGGGTTTGGATACATATACAGGCAGTCCCTGGATTACGAATGAGTTCCGTTCCTAAATCTGTCTTTAAGTTGAATGTGTATGTAAGGCAGAACAGTTAAGTACGGTTCATATTTAAAGTCAGGTAGTCAAGTGTTTGTCTAGTATATAGTATACCTTTCTATGCATTAAAAATATTAACGAAACACTTCCAGATACACTAAAACATCTTTAACATAATAATACAGTAATAATAATGTTTTGATATGTGTCATAAAGTAGCACCCATTTGTTATTATGAACCATTCTATGTCCCTTGAATTTTTAATATAATACACTTTATGGGCGTTGGTTTGTAACTATGGGTTGTATATAAGTTGGACATTTGTAACCTGGGGACTGCCTGTGTGTGTGTGTATATATATATATATATATATATATACACACACATATATATATTTTTATGTTTTGTGGTATAAACCCATCATAATTTTTGTGTTTCAAAATTATCTTAGTTATTGTTGTACATTTAATATTCTGTATGACTTTGAGAAGCAATGTGTTAATTTTCCCCACAACAAAATTCTAACTGGATTTCTTTATATCAAATGTACATGTATAAATAGGAATGAATTTAGGCTAGTTATTATTTTTCCCCTGTAGCACTTACATTAGTTGCCTGGTGCTGCCATAACAAATTACCACAAACTGGGTGGCTTAAAAGAACAGAAATTTATTCTCTCACATTTCTGGGGGCTAGAAGTCTAAAATCAAGATATTGGCAGGACATGATCCCTCTGCGGGCTTTGAGGGAGAAGCTGTCCTGTGTATGTATTCTAGCTTCTGGTGGCTGCCAGTAATTACTGGCATTCCTTGGATTGGGGCAGCGTTATCTCCAATCTCTGCCCCTATCTTCACATGCCTTCTTGTGTGTGTTTATGTGTGTGTCTACATGGCCTTCTTATAAAGACACCAAGCATTGGATTTAGGATCCACCTTAATCCAGTATTATTTTAGCTAATTATATCTGCAAAGAGCCCATTTCCAAATTTGTTCATATTCTGAGGTATTGGGTGGACACAAATTTTGGGGGGATACTATTCAACCTAGTACAGCATTCAATTTAGGGTTCTTTAAAGTCTTAGCCTATCTTTTTAATGATAGAACAGATGGTTATATAATTATCAACAGTATCCTAAATATTACTGGCATGCAGTTGAATAAATATAGGCTTTAGTTTTAGAAAAGGCTTTGATTTTATTCCTTTTCTTTGATATTACTCATATATTTATCCTTCTTTTCTGCCAAGGTGGATTATCCCAAGTTACCAATATTGACTGTCTGATAAATTGTATCTTCTTCCTAGAGAGTCCCTGGGTGGCACAAATTGTTAAACACTTGACTACTAACCGAAAAATTGGTGGTTTGAAACTACCTAGAGGTGCCTTGGAAGACAGGCCTGGCGATCTGCTTCTGAAATGAATCTCAACTGCAGACCTTTTGGTTAGCAGCTGAACCCTTAACAAATACACCACCAGGGTTTCCTCTGAAATGTCACAGCCTTGAATACCCTATAGAGCAGTTCTACTTTGCACATATGGGGCTGCCATGAGTCCAAATCAACTCGACAGCAACTAACAATAGCAAAAACCTTCTTCCTAGTTTCAAGCAAATTCTTCAATGTGAATATACATTCAGCTAGGCTTTCTTACTTTTCAAGATAGATAATTCCATTGATTTCTTGACAATATTTTTCTTTAAATCATACACACCTCCCATCATAATCTATGCTTTAAAGTTTTACAAGTATCATCTTTAGGCAGAACATTTTTCCCAACCCCTTTCCCTCACCTCCCCTCTATCCATAGCCTGGATAATTTCTATTTATCTTTTTTTGGGGAGGGCTCCCCTGACCACCACCACCTCTAAGATACTTATACTTTAGGTGCCCCTTCCACATCCATAGCACCATACTGCACTAATCTATTGCTTTACTTAGCAATTCCTCCACTAGACTGAAAGTACCATTCCTGAATACTGGCAGTGCAGCTATATTGTTCACCACTGTAGATCTAGCACTGGGCATAGTGTTTGACATAAAGTGTGTGGCAATAAACTGATAAATACTGAATGATTGAGAACATGGTTGTGTTTTACATTAAGTCACATATATGATGTCAGTCAAATACCAACTCTTAA
Source organism: Elephas maximus indicus (assembly GCF_024166365.1). Lineage (NCBI taxonomy): Eukaryota > Metazoa > Chordata > Mammalia > Proboscidea > Elephantidae > Elephas > Elephas maximus. Next base: position 50,627,686 of record NC_064833.1, on the reverse strand, counting down.
CTCCTTTGGGTACAGTTTGCATGTGTATTTGTTTAGGTGGCTCAGTGTAGAATTTTCACCTTCCATGTGAGAGACTGTCTTAGTCATCTAGTGCTGCTATAACAGAAATACCACAAGTAGATGTCTTTAACAAACAGAAGTTTATTTCCTCATGGTAAAGTAGGCTAAAAGCCCAAATTCAGGACATCAGCTCTAGGGTAAAGCTTCCTCGTACTGCTGGCCTTCTCATCAGTCTTCCCCTGGACTAGATTTTCCTCGCAGGGACCCCAGATCCAAAGGATGCACTCTGCTCCCAGCACTGCTTTCTTGGTGATAGGAGGTCCCCTATTTCTCTGCTCACTTCTCTCTTTTATATCTCAAAAGAGATTGCCTCAAGACACAATCCAATCTTGTAGATTGAGTCCTGACTCACTAACACAACTGCTGCCCATCCTCCCTCATTAACATCATAGAGGCAGGATTTACAATAGATAGGAAAATCACCCAGTACCAGGAATCATGGCCCAATCAAATTGATGCACACAGTTTTGGAGGACGTAGTTCAGTCCGTGACAGACCCAGGTTCAGTTCTGGCCCACGTACTCCATGTACACCCACCACCCATCTGTCAGTGAAATCCGCATGTTTCTGTGATGCCGAACAGGTTTCAGCAGAGCTTCTAGACTAAGACAAAGTAGGAAGAAAGGCCTGGAACTCTACTTCCAAAAATCAGCCAATGAAAACTCTATGGATCACAATGGTCCTCTCCACAACCAGTCACGGAGATGGTGCAGAACCTGGCAACATTTCCTTCCTTCGTGCATGGGATCACCATGAGTTGGAAGCTAACTAGATAGCAGCTAACAACAACAACAGCATTTGTGGAATAGTGGTGGGGGTGCCTATAGTTTCTTTTCTGCTCTTAGTGATGATTATGCATGGAACTATTTACTAAACTAATGAGTTATAACATCTCTGTCCATTGAAGTGTCTAGGAAGGAACCAGAGAAGTCAGTTTCTCCAGTACTTTCTCTGTATAGGAAGGTGCAAACCCTGAGTTTGATGGAAAATTTAAGAGCAAAGCAATTTTGTACATGGAGTTGAATATGTAGATATGTTCTTCATCATCACTGACCTCCATTCCTGCAGTCATTTAAATCGTTTTGTAAACCATCGCTGAGTTTATTTGGGGCCAGACTTGGATGTTGGTATATTGTGGATGATCCTGAATTATGTTTGTATTTTCCCTATAGATTTATGCATATGTCTTTGAAAACATCAAGTCTGTCCAACTGGAAGCGTTGCTCTTATCCTTGGTGAGCATCGTGGTGCTTGTTCTTGTTAAGGAGCTGAATGAACAGTTTAAAAGGAAAATTAAAGTTGTTCTTCCTGTCGATTTAGTTTTGGTAAGTATGAAATCAACATTTAGACATTCTGCAATGCACCATTTGCCAGTTGTTGGGGTTATGTGCAAATGCTCACTATATTGTCTACGGCAACTCACAGCTACTCCTGTCTCTCATTAAAGTAGGGCTAATTTGCGTAGCTATACATTAATGTAAGGACAGGAAACATTTTGAATCAATAATTAAAAAAAGAAGGCACACATGTTTCAATTTATACAGCATTTCTCATACGCTCACAATTTCATACATAAATAAGAAAACATATAGCTTAAGATTTTAAATAAGGAGATGTTTCTATGGGTGAGACTCAGGTGATCTCCGCCATGATCTTCTGGAAAACAATAAAAGGCTCTATCACATCCTATTTGTGTGGCACAACCGTAATATACCTAAAAATATTATCAGTTGACAAGTGTCCATTTATGATTGGCAGATTTGTTGACGTTTTTGTTACTGATCCAATTTTACTAATATTGAAATGATACTCATTGTTTTCATTGGCCAGGGCTGGCTCTCCAATTTTTTTTTTGTTGTTGTTGACTCTGGCAAAGAAATAAATTATACTTTACTCTCAAAGCTTAGTACATTAAAAAATATATATATCCTTTTGAAATTTTAAGATCCGCTAAAGGGAACTCTCGACTAAACCAAGAGTTAAATTGAAAATGAAATATTAACACAACCACAGTCTACTAACTTGTCATTAATAGGCTTTGGTTTTTTAATGGTCTTTTGAGTTAAACATGTAATATGTCAAGTGGTGTTTAAATAAATTCCTATATTGTAATATCCTTTCAGACAGTTAAAATGATATAGGTTCGTGTAAATTTATGCTAGCACCTTGGAAAATATCTCTGAAGGATAAGACTGATGCCTATAACACTAAGAAATGGTTGACATTTCCCCACATCTAAGCCACGTATAATTCTATACTCTTGGTTATTTGCTGCAATACATGTAACGTGTGATCTGTGTGATGTGTATGTTTGTGTGTGTGTATTTCAAATAAGCCATTAAATTATAGGATGCTATGATTATTAATTTTAAAGCAACAACTATGAAACTTACCATCGTATTCCAAACACCTATAAAACCCCATTGCCATTAAGTTGATTCCAACTGATAGCAACCCTATAGGACAGAGTAGGACTGCTCCATTTGGTTTCCAAGGAACAGCTGGTGGATTTGAATTCCTGAGTTTTTAGTTAGCAGCCATGCATTTAACCATGGAGCCACCAGGGCTCCATGACTTATAGATATTAAGAAATGCTTATTATATCTCGGGAAGCATTATTACATAGTTTCATGAAACCAAAAAAATAAAAATAATCTTAGGGAAGAAGGTCCTTGGGCTAGTAATAGAATAGTTGTTTATTCCCCACAATAATAATAAAAATTCTCCTTATAATAAAATAGAAGATAATCTATACAGTCCTACTTCTAACATTTGCAAGGTCCAAGGCAAAGTACCAATGTAGGCCAACATACTTAAAAATTATAGATCAAAATGGTAAATGACATAGGCTCTGTAGCTCTGTTTTTTTATCTTTACTAATGTACCTTAGTGATGACCTTGAAGGCCAGGTTCAAATAGAGGATTCTCCTTTTCCTTGACATTCTGCCAGAACGTGGGAACATGGAGAGAGCCAGCCTCTGGACCTGTCCCTTCTCCTTCCACTCCAGGTCTGTTCACCTACAAGGGGATTCATATGTACAGATGTGGATACCCCTACCCTATGTCCAAGCTCTAAACATATCCCCCCTCCATGACCACTTCCACTGTCCTTTGACCTCCCCTTGGGCCATTCTGGAAGGATAGGCTTGGAGAAGTGACCTGCAAGCAGGATTGGGGCCATTTGGGGGAGAATTGCAGATCCCTGAGTACACATAGGGTGGCCCATATAGAGGGATATAGGTTTAATTTGGGCATATTTCCCTGCCCCCACAAAGCTTCCATCTTATGGGAAGGTCTACAGTTGGAGATGGGCCAGATTGGGACCCTCTAAAGCACTGGGCCCACTCAGGGCAGGATACTCTCTTACCTAGGTGCCACCCTTGTACACACTTATGATAATGAAATAATATTGAAGAACTGATAGCTAGACTGATAAAAGAAGTTTAATTATGTTAATGACATATAGTGGGGAGGTAAGAAACTGCCTGAGAGACTAAGCCAGTGACTTGGGTTACTTAATTTTCACGTTAGTTTTGTGTATTGAGCATCACGCACTCTTGCATTTTCAATAAGGATCCAGTATCTTGGGGCTATGGTATTTTTTAAAAAATTTTTTTTTTATGGTATGTTTTCTTTTATAGTTTACAATATTTTATGACCTGGTCTGAATGTTTCATCACAATTTATTTATTGGCTTAGGAATTTGAATTTTTTAATATGCCAATACTTCTGATTCTAACCTAATGGCTTATATCTTTAGCTACTGGTGTCTTTAGAAAATACTCTAAGTATATCATAACATTTACAACGTTTTTTTTTTTTTTTTAACAGTATAGCCTGAGTAGTTGTGTTCTTCTTTTTAATCTTAAAGGCTATTCTTCTTTTTGAGCCCATTGGATTTTAAAACCTTTGTAAGTTTGGCTAAGTATTATCATTGTAAACAGAAATACACATACAGAAAAAATTCTGCTAATTGGTATTATTGGACATTGTTAGATATTCCTTATTTTGTTAGTGTGATTTCCTTGTACTTTTTTCTGGCCACGTATATGATAAATTTATACTATAAATGGTTAATTGGTATGTCCTGTTTAACAAGAAAAGTGTGATATATAAAGAGTTCCAAACTGAAGTCATAGCCTTGTGAAATTTTCAGTACCGATTAAAATTATGAGAAGAATGAAAGGAGAATCTGAAAATAGCTTGAAAGCATTAGGGTGGCATGGCTTGTACAACACAGGCTAATCTGGGCTCTGATATCCACTTTAAAGATGTTTGTAGTGCAGGCAGAGAACATCTTACCTTCCTTGCTATCTCTCCAGAACAGAAGCCCAGGGCGCCTTGAGACTCCAGGATGGCAATATTGAAAGCGTTGAGCACAACAGGGTATCATCTTGTATGTTTTACTTCAGGAAATAATAAAAGCTCAAAATTCAAAAATATTCAAGGAGATTGTAGATCATCATTGATCATTAGGAATATTTATGCAATGTCTTAAACTCTTGAGAAGACGCTGTCGTGAAGAGAAAATGTGCTGTCTTACATAAGAGACACATTTCAGGTTGGATTGGGATGTCTGCCTACAGACCACACCTATATTCTGTGCTTTGCTTTCCTTCAATATTAGACATAATTGGGTTGATACAGGGTAGCCTATTAAAAAGTTCATCTTATGAGATGCCATTTGATTTTTGAGACTGTGAATTAAGTACTCTCAACACTCAAAGGATTTTTTAGATTAAAAAAAACTTAATTTTTGAAATCTGTGTAACTGCTGCGTTAGTCTTGACAGTCAGGGGAAGCATAACAATGTTTACTTTTAAGCCTACTTTTAAGGTGTTTCAGAGGTCAGTAATACAGTTTTCTCCTTTTTTTTACACGGAATCACATAGATTGTTGCTGCATCATTTGCTTGTTATTGTACCAACATGGAACACGCATATGGATTAGCAGTAGTTGGCCATATTCCAAAAGGGTAATGTAGTTTCTCTTGTATTCTTTGTTTGTTCATTTTTGATGGAGAAAGGGAATGGGTGGGGTTGGGTATGGATTTCACTTTTTCAAAGGCCTTGTATGGGACAGGAAGCCCTGGTGGTGCAGTGGTTAAGGCTTTTGGCTGCCAGCCAAAAAAAAACAGGTCAGCTGTTCGAACCCACCAGCCATTCTGTGGGAAAGACATGCGGCGGTCTGCTTCTGTAAAAATGTGTAGCCTTGGAAACCCTCTGGGGCAGTTCTACCCTATGCTATAGGGTCACTATGAGTTGGAGTTGACTCGGTGGCAGTGGGCTTGAGGGTTTGGGTATGGGGCAAATTTCTAATTCCTCTCTATTTTAAAATGAAATAAATAAAGAACTACAAGTATAGAAAAAGAGTAAATTCCTAGACTGTTCACCTATTACTAAGGAAGCTGATAACTGTTTTGTACAGCATTGTTTCAGGTAAAAAAAAATTGGAAATTATTTGAAAAATAAATGGAGGGTATTGTATTTGGAAATTAAAGTCATGCCAGGGATTTAGCCTGCCATATTCCCCGCCATCCCACATATTCTTATGACGCTTTTTACTTTACTTAAGACATAATAAAGGTAGGCAGGTGTCATCTGAAATAGCAAACCCTCAGGCCTGGGTAGGTATAATGCCAAGAGAGAGGATGGAAGTAGAAAAGAAAAGAGAACATGTGGACATTAAGAGGACATTTAATGGAGGCAGAGGTGTTCACGTTAATAGGGTGGTTCCAAATATAAACTGAAGAAAAAAAAATGAGGCGATCTGGGAAAGGGGCAGTGTCATATTCTCTTTTAATAGGATGTATACACAACAACATTTATAAAAGTGGGGCGAAGGTACAGATGCTGGCTCTTCTAAATTTTTATCCTTCAGTCCCAAATTTCGGTTTCTAACTACATTAAAATGCAGGAACAGTAGAAAAATTCTCAGCGATTAAAAAGACACATAAAAAAAAAAAAAATCCTCTCTTTATCCTATGTAGGCTAATGGTGATTACCTGAATCAACTTGAATTTTCAAAAGGGTTCTCTGCTTTTCCACTTTTGAAATGTTTCTAGAACAGTTAATTGGTTTTAATAATTAGGCAAGCTCAATTTTCATGAAACAAAATTTTTCTGTTTTGAGATGAGCAGTTTTATACTGCATATATCTTAAAGCCTGAAATGATACAAATCAATTTGTCTTAGGGATAAATTTTAGTAAGTAGGTTAAAAAAAAAAAAAGATACGTTTTTCTTCCATTCTTTTTAATTCTCCTTTATTTTGAGGGACCTCTCCATAGCCTGAGGAGCCCTGGTAGTGCAGTGGTTAAGCACTTGGCTGGTAACCAAAAGGCTGAACCTACCAGCTGCTCCATGGGAAAAAGATGTGGCAGTCTGCTTCCATAAAGATTTACAGCCTCGGAAACCCTATGGGCAGTTCTCTGTCCTATCAGGTCACTTTGAGTTGGAATCAACTCGGTGGCAGTGGGTTTGTTTTTTGTTTTTGTTTTCTTCCCCCAGACTCAACCTCTTAAGAAATCATGAAAAGAGATGGAGATGATATCGAATCCCAGCTCTGCCATTTACTTTGTGACTTTAGATAAGTTTCCTAATCTTTCTCAAAATTTTCCTCCTCCATACAGTGGGTATGATGATACTCAGTCTGGGAGGGTTGTTGGGAAAATGAAGTGAAATAGCTAATGTGAAACAGCCAAACTTTCTACTTGTAGGGCATTTACAAGGTGTGAAATTAAAATGAATTCTCTTACCTTTTTTTTTTTCCTACTTTGCCCCTGAGGAATTTATTTCTTTGGTAAGTCTCCAAAGTAGTGTCAGGGATAAATAAATGATGATATTTTGGCTCAAATTATTTTCAGAAGACAATAAGACAATGGTTATTATTTGAGGGAAATATTTTAAACAGCTCCTTGAAACTGTGGGGCTGCTGCTGTAGATCCATATTTTGCTGCAGAGGGTAGATGGAGCCTTTAAAAATATGTTTCCTAACATACTTAATGCATAACTAAACGAACTGTGGAAGAGTGGAGGTAAAAACATATTTAAGATCATGAACTCAATGAGTAAATTTCGGGACTAACTCACAAATTGTAGCTTATAGTAAACTAGTGTTTGCATACAGTTCTGTAGAGTTTACGGGGGGAAATACAGTCTCTAAGGCCAGCCAAATAAATATTTGGAAAGGTTCAAATGAAAAAAATGGTCCAGATTTACTTGTGTCCTGATACAGAATCAAGAAATTTTTGTTGAGTCAGGGTTACTGCGGTGTAACCTGAATTCCTAGGGAGTAAGTGCCATTTAAGATGTTTGGAGCTGTCCCTGTGGTATTCCTTGTGATTTTGCTTTTCTGCTAAATAATGTTGAAAACAAAGGGCTTCTAAGAGCATGGCTGCTTGGCTTTTCCCATGGGCATTTCACTTATTCTATATAAACTTCAGAGTCATTACCACAGTTGAATTCATTGCAAGTTGTTACAGAAATTACATGAAGGTTGATGACTTCAATATGGTCTTTCTTTTCACAGAATCCCTCCACCTAGAGCTCCCCCCATGAACATCCTCTCTGCAGTAATCACTGAAGCTTTTGGAGTGGCACTTGTAGGCTATGTGGCCTCATTGACTCTTGCTCAAGGATCTGCCAAAAAATTCAAATATTCAGTTGATGACAACCAGGTGGAGTATGCCCCCACACCCTCTCCACTCGCATTGTATCATTGTCATGTGTGCTCCCAGATCCCGAACATGTTGGATTTATGAAAAATATAACTTTCCTAAATGTATAAAAAGAATGAGTAGAAAACCAAATAAAATAAAAATCTCTAAATTATTTGTAAAGAGCAGAAAATCCAACCTTCATGGGTTGGTTAACAATATAATTTTTCTTTTTTTCGAGAAGCATACTTGATATTCTCTTTGGTTTGTTTTTCGAAGGGAATCATAATCTAAAGGAACATTTGTAATTGCAGGCTAACTTTAAAAATTAGGGATTTCAAAGTACAAATAAGTAAGCATAACACGAATATTATTTATTCTTCTTAGTAAAAAACTAAAAGAAGGGAGGATGTATCCTTTGAATACCAAATGATACAGATTACATTGGTTGTATTTCTGAATACTCTTCTGCCGGTGTCTTGTTTCAAGTCCAGTGGCTTCACAGAGGTGTACATTCTGCAGAGACAGTGTGGTGGTCACAAACGCTGAATGGCTCCAGTGGCTTCACAGAGGTGTACATTCTGCAGAGACAGTGTGGTGGTCACACACGCTGAATGGCTCCAGTGGCTTTACAGAGGTGTACATTCTGCAGAGACAGTGTGGTGGTCACACACGCTGAATGGCTCCAGTGGCTTTACAGAGGTGTACATTCTGCAGAGACAGTGTGGTGGTCACACACGCTGAATGGCTCCAGTGCTCTCATGTACTAATTGCTGTAGAGTCAATCCCGATTCGTGGCGACCCCACATACGTCACAGTAGAACTGTTTCATAGGGTTTTCAGTGACTGATTCTTTTGAAGGCAGAATGCCAGACCTTTCACCTGAGGTGCCTCTGGGTGGACTCAAACCTCCAACCTTTTGTTAGCAGCCAAGTACATTGACTGTTTGTACAACCCAGGTACTCCCGCCCTGACACTCAGTGGTTCTTCAGTTTCCTCATGTATAAAAAGTAGATGTATTTATTCAACAGAGGTTTATTGAACTCTATTATGTACTGGGGCCCTCGTGGTACAGTGGTTGAGAGCTCAGCTGCTAACCAAAAGGTCAGCAGTTCAAATCCACCAGCCACTTCTTGGAAACTCTATGAGGCAGTTCTACTCTGTCGTATAGGGTTGCTACGAGTTGGAATCAACTCAATTGGAACAGGTTTGGTTTTGGTTTACTAGATACTAGTCACTGTTCTAGGTACAAGGGATACATGGGTGAACAACAGACATCATGTCCTTCCTTTGCTCAAAAGCTCACTGAGGTTTCCCATCACACTCAGAATTAAAGCCAGGCTTCTCAGCACAGTTTACAACAGCCAATGTGATATACCACCACCCCTTTTTCCTCTCTGAGATCTTATCCCTTTTTCATTCTGTTCTAGCCACATTTACCTCTTGCTTTTCCTTGAATCCACCAGTCATGGCCTAGGACATTTGCACTTACTGCTCCCTTTTCCAGGAACTCTGTCCCCAGTTATTCAAATATTCACTTCTTGGTGAGGACTCCCTGGGTAATTGAAAATCATAAACTCCAGATCTTCCAATCCCCTTCTTTGCTTTATTTTCCTTGTGTATCCTGTCTACTGTTAGCATTCCCTCACCAGAGTGCCATCTCCATGAGGGTAAGGATATTCATGTTGTTGACTGGCAACAAAAGAGGCAGGGAAAAGCATTTGTAGGCTTTTGGAATATTCCAGTGAAATATGATGACTTGAAACAGGATGTAGAGTCGGAAGATAAGGAGCAGACAGATTCTGGATTGGATGTGGATGAGGGGGAGGAGTCAAGAATAACTCAAAGCTTTTTCGACCTGAGCAACTGGAACTTGAAACGGGGAAGAGTGTGGGAGGATCAGGTTGGAGGTGGTAGAGAGCAATTGCCCTGTTTATCACGTTTGAGACGTCCAGTGGAGATGGTGAGTAGCACATTGGCTATGTGAGTCTGAAGTTTAGAAGAGTGGTCCAGGCTGGAGATGCAAAACTGGAAGTTGTCAATGTGTATTTTGTATTTGAGTAGCTAAGGTATAGATAGAGAAGAGAAGTGGTCCAACATTTGACATTGGTTAGATAAGAAGATACCACAAAGGAAATTGAGAAGTGGTGGCCAGGGAGGTAAGAAGAAACCAGGATAGTGTCTCATCCTAGAAGCCAAATGAAGAAGTCTTTAAGGAAGAGGCAGTGAGCAACTGGTTCAAATGCTGCTTTTAGATCAAGTAAGCTAAGATTAACCATTGGATTTAGCCTTGTGGAGATCGTTAATGCAAAGTCTGATTATAATGACTTAAAAATATAGATGCAAAACAGTATAAATAAATACTATATAATTCCCTATAGAATTGTTATGAGTAAACTTCTTAGAACAGTTTCTGGCTCATTGTAAACACTCAGTAACTTAGCTATTTTTATCATTCTTTAATTTCAACTGGTGTGGCCAACAGGAGTTGAATATAAATAAGACTCATTCTTCGACAAGTTGTGCCTGTGGTCTCTGAAAGTCTGTTGTGATTAAGAAATGATATGTTCTCCTGTTATCAATCTTACAGGAATTCTTGGCGCATGGCCTCAGCAATGTGATTCCTTCGTTTTTCTTCTGCATACCAAGTGCTGCAGCCATGGGAAGGACTGCTGGCCTCTACAGCACTGGGGCAAAGACACAGGTAACTTAATGGTTCAGCAGAGATAAAAGGATGCCTGAAATGCATCGAGACAAAAGTTTATTAGGGGTTACCAGCAGCTTAGGGGAGGGAGAAATGAGAAGTTATTACTTAAGGGGTATTAAGTTTCTGTTTCGCCATACCAAACCCATTGCCGTGGAGTCAATTCTGACTCATAGCGACCCTGTAAGACAGAGTGGAGCTGCCCCGTGGGGTTTCCAAGGAGCGTCTGGTGGATTTGAACTGCCAACCTTTTGGTTAGCAGCCAAACTCAACCACTGTGCCACCATGGCTCCAAGTTTCTGTTTAGGGTGATGAAAAACATTTGAAAATGGATAGTGCTGTTGGTTGCACAACCTGGTGAGTGTAATTAATGTCACTGAATTGGACACTTAAAAATGGTTAAAAAGGCAAATGTATTGTTATGTATATTTTATCACAATAAAATTAAAAAAAAAGAATTGCCTGGCCTTCACTTCTGTTCTTGGAGAACAGGGAAAGCATGCTTCCCTTTCAAGTCCTGAAAAATATTTGCATTTCTTCATATTTTTTCTAAGTAGTTTCAAGGACGTTTCTGTCTTCACTTTCTTAGGAATGGTGCTTCTTGAAGCTGAGTGATTCAAAGAGCAAACTAAAAAATCCCCAGTACAAATGGCAGCTTTATTATTAGTGACCTTAGAAACCAAAGCTCCCTCTAGTGGTGTCTCTAATATTGATTTTTGCTGATCTGAACATCAAACCCAAGCCAAACCCATGGTCATACAGTGAGTGGGCTCAGACTGATAGTGACTCTATAGGACGGAGACGAACTGCCCTATAGGGTTTCCAAGGCTGTAATCTTTAATTAAGGAAGCAGAGTGCCACATCTTTTTGCCGTGGAGCGGAGCGGCTGGTAGGTTCAAACTGCTGACCTTTTGGTTAGCAGCTGTGTGCTTAACCACTAAACTACCAGGGCTTCTTGATCTAACCATACTAATTTGAAAATTTGCCATTTTTGCTCACTTTCTTTAAATAAAATGAAATCGGCTAGGCAAAAGCAGTCCTTGGTACAGAAATTTCTTCCTATGGAAACATACAAGTATGTAAATGTGGAATTAGATATCTACGCATTTTAGATTAAAGAAACAATTACTGTATTTTGTTAGGAATTCAAGCTAATTCAACGTATATTGAGAAACTGCTGTATATCAGGTGTTTTGCTGGCTACTGGTGAGAAAATTATGATGATGAAGGTGATGGTGATGATGATAACAGAGGAGGTGGAGGAGATGGTGGTACTGGCGGTGGTGGTGATAGTAGCATTACATTCCGGGCATCATGTGTAATACTTTTTAAATGAATTAACTTATTTAGCCCTTCAGGCCACCCTATTATATTATTATCCTGAGTTTCCAGATGAGAGAGTTGAAGAAAATAGAATTGAAGTAACGTATCAGGTCACAAAGCTAGTGAGCGTCAGAGGTGGGATTCGAACCCAGATAGCTTTACTCTAAATCTTGCACTTATAACCACTGTTTCATACAAGGAAATCCATGTATGTCTCAATATCAGAAATTCCCATGAACAGCTAATTATTACTAAAACAATTCATGTTTATTTAATGAGAATTTATAAAACGTTTAATGGACTCATTCAAACATTTATTAGGAATCTGCCTCATATTAAGTTCTATTTTTTTGTTCTGGGAGAATAAAGATGAATAAGATATGGTTCTTGTCCTTAGGGGCAAGTGGTAAGAGGACAATGATGAAAAAGGTATTAGAATATAGCATAAAACTGACTAATACAATTATTGTCAATGTACCATGGAGCAGAAAGGAAGCAATGACAAATTTTGAGTATATTGTAATTGGACAAATAACTTCCATAAGTCCAGCAGAAAAGTGAAAACCTCAAACAACTTTGGTTTTCATGACACCAAGCAATTTAATTGATTTTTATGCAGTTAGATTTCAAATGCTGGTTTAACATTTGCAAACTGTATCTCAAAAGTTTTTGACCTGAATTTGAGTGTTTAATACAGTGTACTTACTTACACATCATCCCTTACTCTGAGAACACTTTTATTTGTAAAATTCTAGGATTCCGCAGTGGTCTGCACATGGTTTCTGATGAGCGTACATTGAATTTCCTTTCTTCACATTCAGGTTAGATAAGCTAGTGAGTGGTTAAGGATGTGGGTCCAGAGCCTAGGCTTGTATCCTGGCTGCACTGCTAGTGGTGACTTTGGACGAGAAACTTTCCTTCTTTAGCCTAAGTGGACTTGGCTGTTAAAGTAGGATTATGTGAGGATTAAATAAATCATGTTTATTTAGCACAATGCCTGAGTATCAAGCAAATACTCAATGAATGTTGACTCTTATCCCTGATTTCATTAATATTATTATAACATTTTTCTAATAAAAGATTTTCAGAACATTTTCTTTAATATTGAATATTAAAACATATTGTTTTGGTGGAGATGAAGTAAGGCAGTTTTTTCTTGTCCAAGTTGCCATTTCAACTTGCTGGGGGATCTTGGGCAGATGAGTGTCTTTATCTGTCACATGGGCAAGGAAGGTTGACATAGAATCTCTGAGGTGTCTTTCACCTTGAACTCTGTTGCACATCTGTAGCTTCCTTAGGCATTTATTTACCTGCTTTCCTAACTACCATTTTAATAATATCATCTGAATAATCTTTGTAGTTTTCAACATGTAATGTCTAAAAGATAATACTTTCAAGAAACTCGTACTTATTTTGAAATCTTGGCATTGTCTTCATTTGAGTTGGGCAGGAATTTGTTTGACTTAGAGGGTAGGGGTGGAGGGGTCCGCATTCACTTTTCTATTCTAGAGGCTACAAACTTGAATAATTAGGCCAACAGAACTTTTCTAAGGACTTTTCCAGATATTTTCTGCATGTTATTCTACTCATCAGACTTCAGAAGAAATGATAGAAGTCTAACAAAACACGAGTTCAGGGAAGCAAAGCTCAGTAGCAGAGTATTTCCATACTGCTCTGCTTGTTGAGATGGTTGCTGATCTTCCCAACAATTCCCATTAAGTTGCATAGAGAAAGAATCTGATTTAATGTGCATGCCCAAATTGAAGATGCTTTCCCATGGTAGTCATTTTAGACCTTTAACATCCACAACTGTTAAGTTTATGTGGGTATAACTGATAACTGACGTGGTTTGAAGAAGGCACTGGGCAAGCCAAGTCTTAAAAGTTTTGTTCTAAATAGGCTATTTATGAGGCCAGTTTTCTATGTGACAAGACTTCACAAAAAAAAACCCAAAACAACCCTTTAAATGGCTCTCTCTCTTAGGGACTAGACTTAAATCCAGTAAATTAACCTAGAAAACATTAAAGCCCTTTGCCTTCTAGGCTAATGACAACCAATCAAAGGACCAGTGGGAACCACTTTACAACTTGTTAATTACCGATTGACTCTTACTCAGAAACATTTGTACAGTACTTCTGGAAAAAATTATCTTTTAAAATACATATGTGATTATATTACTTCCTGCTCAAAGCTCACAAACAGCTTTGTATAGGTCTTAGAATGCAGACCTTTATGTGGCCTACAAAGCTCTGAGTGTTTCCTTTTACAGAATCATCTTCAGCTGTTCTCTACAGCTTTAACTTTCAGGTTACATGGTCCTGCTTTGGTTCCTTGAAGGAACTATGTTTTTTGTCGTTGTTGCCAGCCAAAAGGCTATTGCACATGTTGTGGACTCTAGTGTCTGTTGTTCCCTTTGTCTTTGCAGCTCTCTTCCTCCTTCCAAGTTAACTCTTCTCATCCTTCAGATATCACTGCCATGTCTAAATCAACTCTGTTCATTTTCCTCAGAGTCCTTAACTCTGTTTGACATGAAATGTTCATGAGTGTGATTTTGGTATCACTGGGTGGTACAAATCGTTAAAGCATTGACAGCTAACTGAAAGGTTGGAACTTCGAGTCCATCCAGAGGCACCTTGGAAGAAGGGTCTGATGATCTACTTCTAAAAATCAGCCATTGAAAACCCTACAGAACACAGTTCTACTCTGACACATGGGGTCACCATGTGTCACAGTCAACTCAGCGGCAACTGATTTTTTTTTAAAATGTGATTATATGATTGATATCTGCTTTCCTCTCTTGACTGAAAGCTCCCTGAAAACAGGGGCTCGTATCTGCCTTTCTTCACTGTATTCCCTGTGACCATGGCACAGGGTAGGTTTTCAATAACTCTTTAGAAAGAATGGATGAGAAATGAAAGTACCCAGTAATTATAAAACTAGTCAGTTTTGCTGGCATGCTAAGGGACAGTACAATTCATGCAATTTTTATTGTTACTTAATATGGTACATTAAAAGTCAGGAAAATTCTACTTGAAACCAGGCTTAGGATCATAGACTTTAGGGAAGTGCTGTCCAACAGAAATATTACATGGGCCACACAGGTAACTTTAAATTTTCTAATAGCCACATTAAAAGAATAGAAAGAAACTGATAAAATTAATTTTATTAATATATTTTAATTAAGCCAATATATTAAAATATGATTTCAACATGGAATCTATCTAAAAATTACCTATGCTGTATTTTATATTCTTTTTTTTGGTAGCAAGATTTGGAAATCTAGTGTTTACTTTCTACTTATAATGTATCTTAATATGAACTAGCCACATGTCAAGTGCTTTAGAGCCACAAGTGTGGCTGTATTGGACAGCAAATTTAGGATCATTTTACATACAAGTGGCCTTCTGTAGATAACATGGTGAGTAGATGGTAAAGCCTTTGAATGCTTTAGAAAATCAAATTAAAATGTATGGAATTAAAAGAACAGAAGATACTGATCACTTAATACCAAGTACACTGGTCGAAGGCCCAAACCGATTCCTACCCTCCACATGTAGAAAACAGTTTTACAGTGATATTCTCTTTAGATGCAACATCCAGAGCGTGAGTGCCTAAGAAAGGCCTTTAGGAGATGCAAGCACACAAACTGATATCAGAGTCTTTGTGCTGCCTAGATGAATAGCACAAAAACATGTTGAAGTCTTCCTTCTATCTTTACTTCAAAAGACCGCTAATTAATGAAGTGAGCACAGTAGCCCCGGCCCTCTTCCCTGCATGCTTCTCTTTGTTTCCAATGAATACATATGGTGGTGCTCCCCTGCGGATGGAGACTAGTCACAGCAAAAAGTGACAGAAGACATTGGCATGTTTTTCTGCAACACTGAAATTGCCTCTGGCCAATTTTGCCAAACTATGTTCCTTTATCTCTTCAGGATTTGGCCAATTTCTTTAAAGCCTTCTTAATCTAGCCTTACCATTGCCCATTGTTGTTGAGTCGATTCTGACTCGTAGTGACCTTTTTGGACTTAGGGTTTCCAAGGAACAGCTGGTGGATTCAAACTGTTGACCTTTTGTTTAGCAGCTACACCTTTTAACACAGTTACCTAATATCATCTCTCTATATATCTTTCTGCCTTTTCCCACCTTTTCCACCAACCCAATATGTTCTACAAGCCTGTTCATATAGTGAGCCCTCTTGATCTATTCTCCATTTTTTGACAAATGCTTAGTGAGGAAACAACTGGCATTTCACTCATCTTCCAACCATATACAAGTATGCGTAACACTAATGCCTGCAGAGTAGTCTTTGTAAGCAATGGACAAAATATATAATATTTGTGTGAGAATATAACAAGGAGAAAATACAGGCTACTTCATTTTCCTTTACGCAAAATTAACTCTTAGATAAACCCTCTGAAGCAGTTCTGCTCTGTACACATGGAGTGGACATGACTGACTCACTGGTAAGTAACAACAAAACAAAGTTTCTTTTATGAGTAATATTTAGCCCTGGTGATGCAGTGGTTAAGGCACTTGGCTGCTAACCAAAACGTTGGTCATTTCAAACCCACCAGCCACTCTGTGGGAGAGATGTGGGAGAGATGTGGCAGTCTACTTCTGTAAAGATTTACAGCTTTGAAAGCCCTATGGGGCAGTTCCGCTCTGCCCTATAGGATCGCTATGAGTCAGAATCAACTCGATGGCAGTAGGTTTGGTTTTTTTTGTGTTTTGTTTTTATTTAGTCCCCTAATGACAGATTTCCCATGGAGGAATTATTTTCCCCTTCATATGCTGAAGAGTGCTGGCAGTGAGTTCCGTTGTATATTGGAAGAGAGAATAGAACTCCCTCAGCCTCTGCCAGCAAGGAAGACTTGTTCTTATGTCCATTTGAAAGACTGCTTTCTTACTTGAAAAGTTTCAGCTGTTCCCACTCTACTGCCCAGGCCCCCCACATACACCAGGTTCAGGACAAGTCCGATGCAGGACTGACTCGGGCTGTATGCAAGTATGTAAGCAATTGTTACAGACCCCTTCCACTTTCCCAATGCCTTTTTATTTTTAAGTCAGATTTACAGAGATATAATTTAGACACAGCACAATTTATCCTTTGTAGGTGTACAGTTCAATGTATTTTTAAAAAATGGACAGTTATGTATCCACCAGCACAATTAAGATATGGAATATTCCCATTAGTAGTCTGTTGTATGGATGTCCCACAATTTGTTTATCCACTCACCAACTGATGGACATTTGAGGTATAGCTTTGGTGTTTATGAGTAAAGCTGCTACAAATATTTACCTACAAGTATTCATTTGGACTTTTGTTTTCATTTCACTTTAGTAGAAATTTAAGAAATTATCAAACTGTTGTCAAAGAAGCTGTAGCATACTGCATTCCCACCAGTAGCCTTGGAAATTTCCAGTTGCTCCAAGTCTTTGTTAGCATTTGGTTTTGATTACTTGTTTGTTTATTTTTAATTTTACCCATTCCAATCAGTCCTGATTTCCTTCCGTATCTCCATAATGTTGTTCTCGGCATCTTTGTGGGCTTTTGACAGCCCTCTTTACTCTTGTTAGAATGACGGTTTGACCAAACATTTTTATGTCACGAACATTTGCTTATGTGAAGTAGGATTTCCCATCAAGTTGAGCATAGCTGTAACCAAAAACCCAGCCCATTGCCATCAAGTCATTTCTTGACTCATAGTAACCCTATGGGAGCCCAAACCAAAAAAAAACAAACCTACTGCCTTTGAGTCGATTCCGGCTCATAGCGACCCTATAGGACAGAGTAGAACTGGCCCACAGAGTTTCCAAGGAGCGCCTGGTGGATTTGAACTGCCAACCTCTTGGTTAGCAGGCCCAGCACTTAACCACTGCCACCAGGGTTTCCCCTATAAAAAAAAGGGGGCCAGGTATTCTGAATTGCCTTTTGTCAGTGGGCTGAGTAGGTTAGAATATGATACTGATGACTTCTTAGGTTGAGTAAAATTACGTCAGCTTCACTGCCTGAGGCTGCTTCCGCAATCCCATAGGAACACTTCATAACTAGAGTCCATACTGAGAAATAACTTTTAAAGATGAGAGTAAATTCTTCGCTGGAATTTTATCGTCAGCACAGAAGAATCCCAAGCTGCGTTTTTCAATTACTCAAGCAACCCCCTATGAAAAGAAGGAATTTCAGGTTTTGAGGAAGAAACAATAGACTAAAGAACTTTTAATTGAAATGTCACTTTCACTATTAAACAAAAAAGCCATTCCTGTGACTGTGTGATAAAAGTTGATGGTGTCCTATTTCTTTGCGTGGAATTGCTTTTCTCTCATCACTGACTTAATTTGATTGCACCAGTTTGTCAGCTGTCACGTTTGGCTTCCCTCAGCTGCAAAATGTAGATAATGACAGCCTATGCAATTTAACAATCATGTGCCAACATTTTGTTTCTCCTAATCAAGATGAACTAGAATTATCTTTTGTCCCCCTATAACTTTGAAATAATAAAAAAAGCTCAAGGCTTTTCTTTTTTCTCTGTGTTCTATTTTACAGGTGGCTTGTCTAATATCTTGCGTTTTCATCCTTATAGTCATCTATGCAATAGGACCTTTACTTTATTGGCTGCCCATGGTACAGTAATGCTTTTTCATCATTTACTTTTAATAGGAATGATTGTATATTAACAATTTCTTAGAAGACTAACAATCCCAATCATCCTAAATCTGGAAACCATGTTATGTAATCAATGGTTGAATGGGAAGAGGTGGAAAGATGCCACATTTGATGTGGGTGGGATGGAAGGATATCATGGTGGTCTTCTAATCTTAGACATATCAAAATAGCTTTGTGGAATTGGATTTATTCTGTACTCATTTGGAGGGCGTAACTAGGCTCACTCTGGTATAAAAAGTAGACATTGGAAAAAATTTATCAGAACGGTTAAATGAAAGGGCTGCCTTTTGATAATGGTGAGTTTCTCATCACTGGGTGGTTTTCAATAGAGTTAAGAATGTCACTTGTTGAAGATATTTTAGAGGAAATTTTTGACCTAAAGGGTTACATCCTGACTCTGAAATTCCATGATTCTATATACATGAGTGCTAGAGCAGAACGCTAGTACCAGTGGCTCATAGGCCTGGGTGCCAAAGTGACACAAGTAAGACATTGGCTTTAAAAAAGCCAGAGACAATGTTGGTCCTTTCTGTCTCTAATTCTACATTTGTTTAATGGGAATAAATTGTTCCCACTGGAGGATCTTCCAATAATCAAGTTCATTTTTGGACATTATAAAGCTTTGCAGGTGAAACCCCATAATTAATGCTCAGGGCAATTATAAGGGCATATTTGCTATAAAACACTCAACTTTTTGCAACAAATTTCAAATAAAAGACAGTAACTAGTATTATAAAGTTAAAGGAACATTCAGCCTTATAACATTCAAGCTTATCATTCACAAATTTTCTTTTCTTTTTTTGAATAGCATAAAATTTGCACTGCAATTTTCTTGAATTGATGTTATATTCCTCCAGTACAATAGTAGATTAGTTCTGAACAAAAGGAAATATCTCATTATTGCTTCAGTCTTCTAAACGATGATTGCTTTTCTCTAGGAAGTACTTTAAAAACCAAGAAAAAATACCTTAGTTCTTTTGAATTGGGATTAAAGTCTTCATCTTGCTTCTTCATCAGCTGATCTTTCATTTGTAGTGTGTTCTTGCGAGTATTATTGTTGTGGGACTGAAGGGAATGCTGATGCACGTCCGGGATTTAAAAAAATATTGGAAAGTGGATAAAATTGATTGGGTAAGTAGAAATTTGACCTGAAATTTCCCCCTTTATTTTAAGTACATGTTACCCAAATAAGCTTTATTACTTTCATTTGCCAAAAATGGATTTTGTCATTTGATACTTGCCTACATCACACTCTCAGTTATTATTTTTTAGACTCTTAATAAAAGCATGGAAGTGTAAAATGTGTTTATAAGAAACAAATGGAATTTTTCAGATCTTGATGGCTCTGTATTTGAGAATGTATAAAGGAATGCTAGTTATTTGAGTGGATTGGGGATGCTCAATTTATGTTAGGATTATGAATAAATTTTGGAAGTGAGGCTCATTAAGGAAGTACACACTAACAGACATATAAGCATTTATAATGTGTGAAAGACTAGCATTAATTGCTAAGAAGTAGGCTATATTAATACAGGGGGAATCTTCAAATAGTGACCATATTTATTCTAAATACCAAAATACCTTATAATTGTCTTTTAAATGGATTACATCAAAAGTTAATAGGATATTGCAGGAACAGATTTAAATTATAATACTGGGTAATGATAAACTGTGGCTTCTACTACCAGAATTGTTTAGCACATTGACTCTAGAAAAGTAGATTCACGCAAGAACATTCAAAATTCTTCCCCCTTCCAAGATGGGTGAAGTGGCCCTGCCATGTATTTCATGGGTACCTCCCTCTTTTTACCTCTATTATGGCATTCACTACATTGCAATATAATGACCTATTTATTCCCGCTCCTTCATACCCTTTGCTCTGAGAGACTTTGGGGGATTATTCATGCTGATGCCCACATTCATAATACTCTTCCTGAGGGTCAGCGTTACTGAGCTCCCACCAAAGCACAATGCTGGGTGCCATGGGGAGTGTAGGGTGAATAAAGAACGACTGGTCCTCTCCAGACTCTAATCATTTGTGCCTGGAGCAGACATGGAAACACTAATTTATTATACAAGGCATTATGCAATATGACCTAGACTTAAAAGTATAAGCTTAGTGCTGGCGAAGAAAAAAATGAAGACAGGAGCGTTTAATTTGGACCGAATTAATAAGAAAGTCTCCCACAAAGGGCTAAAATATGAAAGAGCATTGTTTGGTAGGCTAACAAAAAGCCAAAATTCACCAGGCTGAGAGAGGATCATGGCTTTTTAAGGTGATATGTGTAAAGTAGCACATGGAAACAGAGAGATGAAAACTTATCTAACAAGCAACTTGATAACCCTATGATGAAGTCATTTCTAAGGAATTCATTAGTCACATAGGAGAGGGCACATTATCGTATTGGAAGGGGAAGAATATGATGTCAGGAAAGGCTTCTTGTAGGGAGTGATTTCTGAGTTGAGAATTGAAGAATGAAGACATTGTCTGGGGAAGAAAGAAAAAGAACTACATATGCAAAGACACAGAGATGAGTGTGAACATATTTGACTGAAAAAACAAGGAATTCAGCGTGGGTAGAACAGATAGTGTGCAGGTGGGGGTAGTAAGATAAGGTCAGAAAATTTAAGAATGGCCACATATGCCTTTCGATTTAGATAAGTGGTCTGCAGTGAATGGAGAAGAGGGGATGGAGAAGATGGAGATGCAGGGAATGGAGAAGAGAGATTTTTGATTAATAATTCATAGAACTTGGGAAGGGTGGTACAAATGGTAAAGCGTTCAACTACTAGCCGAAAGATTGATTGTTCAAACCCATTTAGAAGTGTCTGGGAAGACACGGTCCTGACTGTAGTGTCTTGAATATTGAAGGAAGGAGAACATTGGAGGAGAAGAAGATTTTTGGGTGAAATTAATGAGTTTTCATTTGGACATGTTGAAAATATCTGGTAGACAGTTTGAAAACTGGTTCAGTAGCTCAGATTGGTAGTCTTATGGATGACAGTTAACAACTTGGAGAAGTTAAATAGTATAGTGCTGTATGAAAAAATGGATTACAGGATCTAAACTATTTCAGACCCAGTCTAATTATTAAGGTAAAATGACATCCTTTACATCCTTTCAGCTCGGTAATGAAGTCACTCCTGAGGTTCACCCTTCAGCCAAAGACTAGACAGGCCCATAAAAAGAAAAGGAGACTAAAGGAGCACACCAGCTCAGGGGCAAAGACTAGAAGCCAGGAGGAGACAGGAAAGCTGGTAAAGGGAACCCAAGGTTGAAAAGGGAGGGTGTTGACATGTGGTGGGGTTGTTAACCAATGTCATAGAACAATGTGTATACTGACTGTTTCATGAGAAACTAGTTTGTTCTCTAAACCTTCATCTAAAGTACAGTAAAAAAAAAAAAAAAAAAGACATCCTTTTTGTTTCTTTATTGTTATAGAGTGATGAGGAAATTATTTAATTTTCTATTTTCCTTAATTCTAGAGCAAAGACTGTGAGTATAAAAAGAGAAAGTTTGAGATCAGTGGTGTGGATATAGCAGGTGCATGATGATTCTCTGGGACACTGGGTTTATCTTGACAATGACCTTGTGTTGCTGACGTGGACAGGTGTCTCTTAGCAGCTAAGGGCCTACACAATGAAAGCCATGGATTTTTGGAATATGATCCTGTCATAGTGTTGAGAGTGAGAACACTGCACAGACTTTTGTAGGTATAGAATAGATTAATCAATGGACAGAGCATGCCTAGAATATGAAGAAGGTCACCAAAGATGTGTGTATGTGCAAAATAATTTGGAGGTTGAAAATTTTTAAAAATGTAAGTAGTTATTCCACAAAAATTTAAAACTTTTTTTTATTTCTTTAATTTTTTTGTAGTAAAGAATTTTACTTTGATTTGTAGGTCAAAATCCTTTTTGAAGTAATGAGGAAATAGGACTCTGAGCCTGACTCACAGTCTCAGAACTGGATTTGAGTACCTGAACAGCAAGGACAGAATTCAGATGGACAGAAATTTAATAATATGAATCAGTCACCAAAACTGTTAGGGTAACAAGGGGGGCAGGAAGAGGTGAGGTGACTCAGTAACTGCTGAACTGTGCTTTACACTGATGCATTTTCTCTAAGGAGCAAAGACTTGTGTTACCTACTTGAGGCCAGCTTTGGGGTTAGCTTGTAGTTGGAGCTGTGAGTGCAAACAGGTAAGGAAGTAAATAGGAAAATACAATATAAAAACACAGGCCCCAGAGCTAACCAGTTCCTGTTAACTGTGACCACTAGCATTTGGATCTTTATCAGGAGTTAGTACAGAATAGTATCAGGAGTTATTCTAACCAGTGGAACTATTTACTGATAAATGTCATTAATTTCCAGTGGATATCTTTTTTTTTGAAGCCACAAATGTATCCTTAGGAAAAAGCTAAGCACTTGGTGAGCCTGGCTTACAATAGATGGCAGTGTGGGAAAGTAAATATGCTTTAAAAATAGAACCAGGTGTTAGCAAAATTTTTGGTTGCTCTAGTGAATCATGGCCTCCAGGTCTGCAGTTCTTTAGATGGTTAGGACCAGGCTTCACCATTCCCTATGCTGTATTGAATCATGGAGGCCCACCAGTAGGAACTGGACTTAAAGCTTTAAACAAAACTAACACTGAACTTGTTGCCATCGAGTCAATTCCAACTCACAGCAACCCTACAGGACAGAGTAGAACTGACCCATAGAGTTTCCAAGGAGAGGTGGATCCGAACTGCCAACCTTTTGGTTAGCAGCAGTGTGAGGTCTTATCCTGCCACACTCACACAGATTCAGTCAGCACTGGGGGACCAGTAAAGCTCAGAGCAATTGCAGAAAGTTGAGATAATGATAAAAAACTTAAGGTTACTTTGTATATGATCACATGCAGGTGTTACATTAGAGGGAAAAAGAAACCGCCCTGTGTGCAAATAGAAGATTTGACAGTCTACTCAACTGAATAAAGGCAAACGTCTCAATGTCCTAGAGGACAACAGACTATAAATGATAGGCTAATAAATACTTACTTAACATTATATTTGTACATGATGGATCTTAATGTCAGAATCATTTAAAATATATTTTATCTTTTACTCCATAATATTTGTTTCATCTATATCAAGAGAAATTTTATAGACAAAACTCCCTTGATTTGCTTCCAAGGACTCAGCTTTTCAAAATACCCCATCATTACAAACCACTCAAGCTCAGTGCAGATAAATAATACAGACAAAAGAGAAGCATTTTAAGTCAAAAATACCCTTTAGAAACATTGGTTTCAAACCTGCCTGGAAAAAAACAAAAACAACAAAAGAAAACTGTAGCATCCCAAGAGTCTATGCTATTATTAGATTATAGAGGAGTTTCTAACTCTTTCATTTGTTGTTGAAGATATTTTAAAGCGATAATTCAGCTATTGGGACAGAAAGGAATCAATTTAGAATTGTCTGTATAAGCAGAGTGATGTTGGCAATTTGGGCGGGGAGGAGAATTTGAAAATTCCATTGGTGTGCTATTTGATAAATGTAGGATTTCATGTTTAGAAAAGATAACCTTCTAGATTTCAGAAATTATTTTGCTTCTAAAGATAATTTTCACCAGCAATAAGCTTTGAATTGCCAACTATAATAAAATATCTTGTTGCAATTTATAATTTCAGGTGGTGGACAAAACTACAGTAACTTTGGAAGTCCAACTAAAAGAGAAATAGAGTTTCTTACAATCTTTTGAAATGTTCCTGAAAACTAAACTGGCCCTGATTTTTCATTTTCACCACAGATGGCCCCTTGTGAATAAATTTATAATAACCTTTATAGTGGTTGGTCAAAAAGTGGCATTGACACTGATCGATTCAGCCGTTTATTTTAACGTTAGGCTTAAACTACATTATTTATTTATTTATTTAGCAACCTTCCTGGTGGCATAGTGGTTAAGTGCTACAGCTGCTAACCAAGAGGTCGGCAGTTTAAATCCGCCAGGCTGTCCTTGGAAACTCTATGGGGCAGTTCTATTCTGTCCTATAGGGTCACTATGCGTTGGAACCGACTTGACGGCAGTGGGGTTTTTGAACCATGACCATCAGCTTTTTTGTTTTGTTTTGTTTATAGTTTTTATTGATGATTGAACTAAAGGTGTTGGTAGTGTCTAGAAATAAAAGATGAAACTTTTCCCCGCCTGTGCCACTGAGAGTCGGGAGCCAGGATTTGATTCTATATTCCTGGGTTCTGTTTGCCACTTCTTAAATGATACATACATTCTTGCTGATAGGTTTGGTGAAAGGAATATTGTAAATAAGATTATAAGGAATTTAGCAGTCATGAGAAAGATTGGAATACCAAAGGACCTGTATGTATTTTCTGCTTCTCTTTCAGGGCATATGGGTCAGTACATATATATTTACAATATGTTTTGCTGCCAATGTAGGATTGCTGTTTGGTGTTGTCTGTACCATAGCTATAGTGATTGGACGCTTCCCAAGGTAAGATCTTATTTAAATGCTGTTTATTCTGACGGAGCAGCAGAGTATATGATGTTGTTAGTTACTTTTAATTCTTGTGATTAAAGTACAAGTGAAACATGAGTACTACAATGTCATGTTTTACTTAGTATTAGACCATTAGAGATGAATAGGTAAGAAAACGTTCTATCTACATATGATACATAGCTATGTTGTTCTTTGAAGAGAAATATCTTGTCATTACTATTAAATTGAATATATACCCTGTTTGCCTTGGTTGCACAACAGTTTAGTGCTTGGCTGCTAACCTGAAGTTGGTGGTTTGAATCCATCCAGCGGCTCCTCAGGAGAAACACCTGGCAATCTGCTCTCATAAAAATTACAGCTTAGAAAACCCTAGGGGACAGTTCTGCTCTGTCACATGAGGTTCCTAGGAGTCAGAATCGACTCGATGGCACCTGACAACAACAATTAAAGTAAATACATTAGCTCAATGGCCATATACTATATCCCATGGCTCTACATTTTTGCCTTAAGTGAAGGAATGCAGTAATCAATGTCAGTGATACACAAACCATATAGTAATAGAATTATTTGGAAAATTAAATAATCTAAGCAAGTTTTATTTTTCAGGAACCAGATTAATCCTTAATAAAAATATTTCTAGGTAATGTTTCGAGGAGCGCATTTTCTCTTTCATCTCTTTACTAAGCACCTGAAACTGTTTCTCTGTTTTGACCAATTTTCTCCCTTTGTTCCCAGTGCTCATCATCTGACAGTGCTGTACTCGCGTCTCATCCTTCCCTTGGGATTCTTTGTGAAATAATATATTCTTAAAATTTTTAAGTTTTATCTGTATAGGCTCTATCTTTAGATAATCTATATAGATTCATCATTATTAGTTTCTAGTTTTAATGTAATAGCTCTGATTCCACCTTTATTTCCTTTTCCCTAAAAAAACAGTTTGTTAAACATGTATACTTTCTAGGCTTCTTCTCTCTTACAAGTCTTCTTTACTAATCTACTGTTTGTTGCTGGAGATACGGGATCCTGGGAACTCAATGAGGTAAATTACATTTGTTAATCTCTGCTTAGATGCCTCCTTTGTTTCACTCTATCCCTGAGCATCTATAGATTTACCAGTGCTTTATGAACAAACGGATTACAGGATCTAAAGCATTTCAGACACGATATAATTGTTAAGGTAAAATGACATCCTTTTGGTGTCTTCCTTGTTATATAGTACTTAGGAAGTGACTTACTTTATTTTCCTCAATTGTAGAGCAAAGACTGTGAGCATGAAAAATATGAAAGAAATGGAGTTTAAAGTGAAGACAGAAATGGATGGTGTAAGCTTAGCTTCCTTTTTCTTTTGTACAATTATTGATATTTTTATGAGTCGGATAGTTTTAAGTTATCATAAGAAGGCAAATTATGACACTTAAAGGCAGGATAATTCTGTTTCTAATGAGGTGTGAACTTTTAAGGGTATATATGAGATACCACACATATGGTGATCAACATGCAAGAAATAAAAAATCAAGAAAAAAAAATATGTCATATTAGCATTCAGACAAGATGGTATCATTGTTCATAGAACTACAGTTCACAGTAGGAGCATGGCCCAGACAGGACTGGACATTTGGAAACGTCCTTTCTATTACTGAGTTGCATGAAACAGGTAAACTAAACTATCTGTCTGAATTATATGATGGAGGAAGATAGGGAATAGGGAAGGGGATAAAACAAAGCAGGTTTGTGATATTGCTTTTATTTATTTTTTTAACCTCAGTCAACAAGACTGTATTAGCAGAGGGTCATTAAGTCCATGTTTATGGAATGCCAATAGGAACAGTTTCTTGCAAGTGGATACCTTTTTAAGGAAACAACTTACATAAATTATCTCATCATGCCTATGCCTAGGCAGGGCAATTGATTATGTTTGAGTTTAGTTTCTTGTTCCAAGAGATAACCAAAACAGTTTGAAGTGAGGGGGGAAAAAAAAATGTTGATTTGAATTTTTTCCCAATTTCTAAAAATTGGCCTCACTTTGAACCTGCTTCGTAAATGTTTGGTTAACCTTTTTTTCTTTGTTTTTCACATTCACTTGTTTCAGTATCTCATTGTTCTCCTCAGAACAGAAAGAACTGACCTCCACTAGAATGATGAATAAATATCAAGGTATTTCCAAGTAGACTAGAAGTAGGAAGTAGCATTAGGAGTCCTGTGATATTCAGGGCTTATGGAAAAGAATTATCTGGTTTTTAATAAGTATGGAAAGGTTTGCTTCCTAGAGAGCTATTTGAGCTCAGAGCTCCTAGCTGAAGTTTCCACCAATGATATCTTTCTTTCCTTTCCTATACCTTTCTTTTCTTTCCTTAAATTCTCCATGGAATTTAGTGCTCATGCAAAGTCCCAGACTGATATTCTGGGCCCCCAAGTCCTCTGTGTATCCACATCACAGGTAGAGCTATGTGCGTTAGCCTTGACATTCTTAGCTTTTATGTGGAATTGGACTTTGGGTTCAACTGTCCTAAAGCTTAAACATCACTAGTTCATGAATTCTATCTAATCCTTACCTTCACCTTGAGCTAAACCTGTGAGGAAGTGAATGAGGGATTTTGTAGGAAGTTGAAAATGCTGAAAATTTCTCTATATCTCCAAACTTTGATTGGTTACATTCTACTCACTTGCCTGAATAAAAAATAAGTGTGTCTCATGAAAATCTTGATTTTACTAGACTACTACACCTCGCCATTTAATGGTTTTGTATCAGAAATAAGAGGGAAGCACACCCTAAGATAGAACAAGATTTGAACATGAGCTTGTAGGTGGAACTAACTTAAAGAAAACAAAGTATGGTCATGTTCTGTTACTTCTTCCCTCCATTCATGCACTCTTCCACCACTTCTTCACATGAAATATCCTTTCCTGGTTTGGGAAATCTCTTCACACTCAGTGAATTCAACCCCATTGAGAATTTCTTTTCTGAAACTATTTATATCTGTATCCTTTAATGACACTGGAGATTGCATGATAGAATTTGGTAAGACTAACAGAAATACCACAAGTGGATGGCTTTAACAAACAAATTTATTCTCACGAAGTCTTGGAGGCTAGAAGTCCAAATTCAGAGTGCCAGGTACAGGGGAAAGCTTTCCTTCTCTTTCTCTCTCTTCTGGGGGAAGGTCTTTGTTACCAGTCTTCCCCTGGCCTAGGAGCTTCTCAGCACAGGAACCCCAGGTCCAAAGGACTCACTCTGCTCCTCTCTGCTCCCTTCTCTCTTATATATCTCAAAAGAGATTGACTCAAGATACAGCATAATCCTGTAGATTGAGTCTTGCCTCATTAACATAACTGCCTCTAATTCTGCCTCATTAACATCATAAGCCAAGCCAGTGTCATCGAGTTGATGATGTCATTAACATCATAGAGGTTAGAAATCACAACACATAGGGTAATCACATCAGATCACAAAACGGTGGGCAACCACACAATGCATGGCCTAGCCAAGTTGATATACATTTTTCTGGGACACAATTCAACCAATAACAGACATATTCATTGCAAATACCATTTTTCCACAACATAAACAGCAACTATAAATGTGAACCTCTTCAGATGGAATACACTGGAATCAAATTGACTATATCTGGGAAAAGAGATGATGGAGAAGCTCAATATCATCAGTCAGAACAAGGCCAGGGGCTAAAAGTGGAATAGGCCAACAACTGTTCATTTGCAAGTTCAAGCTGAAGCTGAAGAAAATTAAAACAAGTCCATGAGAGCCAAAATATGACCTTGAGTATGTCACACCTGAATTTAGAGACCATCTCCACAATAGATTTGATGCATTGAACGCTAATGCCTGAAGACCAGACAAGTTGTGAGATGACATCAAGGACATCATACATGAAAAAAGCAAAAGGTCATTAAGAAAGAAAAGACTAAAATGAATGTCAGAGGAGACTCTGAACCTTGCCCTTAAATGTAGAGTACCTAAAATGAATGGAAGAAATAATGATGTAAAAGAGCTGAACAGGAGATTTCAAAGGTCAGCTTGAGAAGACAAGTATTGTAATGAAACGTGCAAAGACCTGGTGTTAGAAAACCAAAAGGGAAGACACGATCAGCATTTCTCAAGCTTAATGAACTGAAGAAAAAAATCCAAGCCTCGAGTTGTAATGCTGAAGGATTCTAACGTCAAAATATTGAACGACACAGGAAGTATCAAAAGCAGATGAAAGGAATACGCAACAAAGTTGCCGTACCAAAAATAATTGGATGATGTTCAGACATTTCAGGAGGTAGCATATGATCAGGAACCAATGGTACAAAAAGAAGAAACTCAAGCTGCACTAAAGATATTGTGAAAAAGCAAGGCTCCAGGAATTGACTGAATACCAATTGAGATGTTTCAAAAAATGGATGCAGTGCTGTAAGTGCTCACTGATCTATGCCAAGAAATTTGGAAGACAGCTACCTGGCCAACTGACAGGATGAGATTCACATTTGTGCCCATTCCAAAGAAAGGTGATCCAACAGAATGCAGAAATTATTGAACAATTTCATTCGTATCACATGTAAGTAAAATTTTGGTGAAGATAATTCAAAAACAGCAGTACATTGACAGGTAATTGCCAGAAATTCAAGCTGGATTCAGAAGAGGGTGTGGAATGAGGGATATCATTGCTGATGTCAGATGAATCTTGGCTGAAAGCAGAGAATACAAGAAAGATACTTACCTATGTTTTATTGACAATGTAGAGGTGTTGACTGTGTGGATCATAACACATTATGGATAACGTTGTGAAGAATAGGAATTCCAGAACACTTAATTGTGCTCATGTGGAGCCTGCACATAAACCGAGACAGTCGTTCCAACATAACAAGGGAGTACTGTGTGGTTTAAAGTCAAGAAAGGTGTGAGTCGGTGTTGTATTCTTTCACCATACTTATTCAACCTGTATGCTGAGTAAATAATTGGAGAACCTGGACTGTATGAGGATGAATGTGGCATCAGAATTAGAGGAAGACTCATTAACAACTTGCGTTATGCAGATAACACAACCTTGCTTGCTGAAAGTAAAGACGACTTGAAGCAATTTCTGATGAAGATCAAAGACTACAGCCTTCAGTAAGGATTACACTTTGACGTAAAGAAAACAAAAATCCTCACAACTTGACCAAGAAGCAACATTATGATAAATGGAGAAAATATTGAAGTTGTCAAGGATTTCATTTCATTTTACTTGTATCCACAATCAACACCCATGGAAGCAGCAGTTAAGAAATCAAAGGACACGCTGTATTGGGCAAATCTGCTGCAAAAGACCTCTTTAAAATGTTAAAAAGCAAAGGCGCCACTTTAAGGACTAAAGTGTGCCTGACCCAAGCTGTGGTATTTTCAGTCTCCTCATCCAAAAGCTTGACAATGAATAAGGAAGACTGAAGAGGAATTGATGTCTTTGAATTATGGTGTTGGTGAAGAATATCGAATACACATGGACTGCCAGAGTGGTGAATGAACAAATCTGTCTTGAGAGAAGTATAGCCAGAATACTCCCAGGAAGCAAGGATAGTGAGACTGAACATGTTATCAGAAGGGACCAGTCCCTGGTTAAGGACATAATGCTTGGTAAATCAGCCGGTCAGTGAAAAAGAGGAAGACCCTCAGTGAGATTGATTGACACAGTTGCTGCAACATTGGGCTGAAGCATAGCAACGGTTGTGAAGATATTTTTTTCTGTTGCACATAAGGTTGTTATGAGTTGGAACCTACTTGACAGCACTTAACAGTAACAACAACACCAATTCTTTAACAAACATATGTTTTCCTTATTGTCTTAAAACAACATGTTGGCATAGTCATATGGTGTGATTATTGGGGCAATATAAGACTTGAGTTTTGTGATAATGACAGGCCCAAGGGTTTATGTTTAATTTTTGGTTTGTAGGAGGTTTACTCTTGATTAAAAGTCAGGTTGGCAACTTAAAGTTTTTTTTTTTTTCTTCCTTGAGTTGTTTATTTTTAGCAAATCCCCTTACCTTCTAGAGTTCAGTAAGTTTTGTAGAATGAAAACTTTTTGATATTTTCTGGTTTAAACATCTACCTTTTTTTAAAGACAAGTTTTGTAGAATGAAAACTTTTTGATATTTTCTGGTTTAAACATCTACCTTTTTTTAAAGACAAGGAAACAGGTTAAATGAATTGTCCAAATTCACATATCTAACATTTTCTCTCTCTTGCCTTTCTTTCCTCTACCTACTTGCATTGTTCTTTTCTGTTTCTTCTCTTTAATGTGAGCGCTAAAGCTTGGGGACTATTGCTTTATTTAGTTGGTGAGGCGTCATCATTTCTTGGAGTTTACTGTCATCTCAATTTCTAGGTCAGACAACTGTCCCAAAGGTTGTAGACTTCAGTTGCACATGAAGACCTGGGACAACATGGCAAAAGTAGATACCTTTGTGCTGAAACTCTTCCTTGTCTCTTTCTGCATCACTGTTCTACCTCCTGGCAATCCAGTGTAACCTAGACCTGCCCAAAGCAAAATTATATTCCTGATTCTACCTCTCTTTATTGTTCTCCCCGTTAGGACTCTCAGTCCCTGGAAAGCTAAAGGAAAGCTATGTCACTGTGAAGCAAACGACTGACAGTCGACCCTTTAGGACATATTTTCATCTTTTAAATGTACTGTTGCTTAAGTAAATTACCTTTTAATTGGTAGGTTGGGAGGATAGGTCTTCCTGGTACTCTGTGAATATTCTAAGCTGCTGCTCCCCAGAAACCATACTGTAGGGACAGGGGCTACTTTCTGAAAAGCTTCAGACCTGTCTCATGCCTATGGATGTTTCTTACCCACTATGGATGTTTCCTAGTGAAGAGCAAGTACTTGTTTTCCCGAAGAAGCATGATAGTAGATTAAATTCTCTAAATAAATTTTAATAATGAAAATCTTAGCTAAGAGATTGCTGCCACAATCAAGTGGCATTTGGACTTGTTAGATTTAGACATGTTAGATATAATTGTCCTCTTTTTTTTTTAACTCCAAGCTCTGAATGTATCCCTTTTCTCATCCAAAAGGACACCTTGCAGCAGATGAAAATTTTCTCAATAAACAACCCTCTTGTTTTCCTGAATGCAAAGAAGTTTCACACTGATCTAATGAACTTACTCCAAAAGGAAAGTGCCAGCAACCAACCACTTGATGATATTAGCAAGGTAGGATCAGCTGTTGCAGGATTAGAAAACCATGCTAGAGGTAACCTTACTATTTTATGATACTGAAAAATGTGTACCATAAATATGATTGATCATAAGTGTTTGGAGACCTCTTACCCCAGCAAAATCTAATACTGTATTATATTTTTATTGGGTTCTTGGCAGTTATCATTTAGATAATCATTGTCTTGTTTGTAAATTCATTTACCCAACATATATCTAATGAACATGTGTACCACATACTGTAACTCTGAGAAGAGTAAGACATAGCACTTAGTTTAATGGACATTTTACAGAGAGAGAAAATGGACATAGAGAATTATAAAGGAGATAGTATATGATAAATGACTTCAGAGAAGCACACGCAATTGCCATTATTATGACATTATTATAAAATGCCAACATTCTGTATCTCTGTATGTTTTTTCCAGTTAACAGAAATAGTGAATCAAATACGTATCAGTATGATTTAACATCAATGAGCCATCAGTGATCACTTGAATCCTTAAGCTCTCTGCAATGTAGTGTGGTATTTAAGAGCATTGACTTTGGAGCTAAGCTGCTGGGTTTGCCATTTGCTACTTGTGGGTCCTTTGTCGAGTTATTGAGTTTTTTGTGCTTCAGGTTCCTCAGGTGTAATCAAGATAATTAAATGAGTTAATACGTGCAAAGCACTTAGAATAATGCCTAGCACTTAGTCAATACTATTAAATATTAGCTAATATTATTATTAGGAGCCCTGGGGGTACAGTAGTTAAGAGCTATGGCTGTTAACCAAAAGGTCAGTAATTCAAATCCACCAGCTACTCCTTGGAAATCCTACAGGGCAGTTTCTACTCTGTCCTGTAGGGTCACCTATGAGTCAGAATCAGCAACAGGTTTAGTAATATTATTACGGTTGAGTGCAAGCTTTATCCTTTCCATGAAGCTCACCTTGACTATTCCAGATCACTGAGATTTCTTCTTTCTCTTGTATCCTTGAACATATAATGTCTCCCAGTGACTCAGGGAAATGGGAGCTCTTGGCCCTCCCATCTCTGGTGCCTCAGGAGCTGTCGTGCACCACATTCGTGTCCCTCACTACTTCATGCTTATGCCCCTGGGCCTCACCCTGATCCATACCATAGAGGCTCACATGGAATTGGACATGGAATTTATGGGGCCCAGTATAAAATCAAAGTGTGGAATCTCCTGTAAAAAAAAAAAAAAAAAAATCAAGAATCTCCAGACGGTGGCAGCAGAACATTAAACCAAACGTGAGACCCTTTTAAGCATGGGGCACTGTGAACTGTGCAGGTCACATGCCTGCAAAGCCGGTCCTGCCTGTGTAACACCAGACCTGTGCTTACCCTCACTGTGCTCTCCAGGATTTTACTTTCATCAGGATGTTAGGAACCATCACCAGCGGTTTACAGCTGAAGAGAACTTGCTTTCATGCTGAAGGGGAAAATGTATTTCTACGTCTACTTCTTTTACAAAGCCATGTTACATCTCATGGCAGTGTTCAGCTAGCTGTATTATGACATTAGCTTAGTGGGAAAATTTGTCCTGAGCTCCAAATAACCTAACCCAAAAGAAGTTTTTGGTTTTATTTTTTCCAGAGTTTGAATTTATGGAGTGCCTGATAGAAGTGAAAATTCTTATAACTGATTATTTATTGACTGATCAGCCAATAGCATTTTCTATAGAATATTATCCTGCAACACTAAGTTTGCTCCAATTTGCTTTCAGAAATGAAAAGTTGGCATGTGATTATCCTGTAGCATGTCTGCTAAAAAACAAACCTCATTAACATAGCCCCTTTGTGGGAGTACCACATATATGATTTTACCTTCTTACCACTTCAGAAATTTGAGTCTAGTAATCAAATAGAGTCCCTTGGATTCAAGTCACTGCAGGTAATGACACCCAAAGGAATTCTTTAAACTCAGAAGTTTATGGTGGTGAGAAAGGCTTTGTTGAGAGAGCCCCGCCATAATCAGAACGATGCAAATATTGTATCTATTTACTTATTGTGAATTTTTAAAGAATTTACCAAGGGTTGAGATAGCAATCTCAAAGTCATGCTCTCTGAGGAACTGAGGATCAACCTTAGAATGGTTAGATGGGTGGTCTGGTGTAGATGGGTATTCTTTTGGGTATCCTCTATTATCCCTGACATACTGTCTCTGTGTAGGATATTTACTTCTTTTTTCAAGGATTATGTACTCATTCAAAGTTCATTTTAAATTAATAAGGCTGCATCAGTTGATCTCTAGTGCAGTTTTGCCTCCTTGTGTCACGCTTAGCACAGTGGTTTTCAGTTGTCTGGCTCCAGTGCCTCTGTCTTCCCTTCTCTGGGAGCTGTGTTTTCAACAGACAGAGGCGATGGAAGGGCCATTCGGAACACCCTAGGGCAGGAAGAATCATAATCTATTCAAAACAAACACTGAAAATGGATCCCTTGTTTTGTTATACCATGGCCCTTCCTGAATATCATCATTAATTATCTTCCTGGGTGCAGAAGCTTAGCGAGGACCTCAGTGGTGCTAGTGTTTGATGAATTCATGTGCAGTATTGTATAGGATACACATAATAATATTAACCACTATTTTTGGCTTTGCTTTTCAAGAGAAATTTTAATCTGTTGTTTATCCAAAATTTACTTTTGCTCAGACAGGGCTTTTTTTTTTTTAAGTAGAAATTATTTTTAGAACATTTTTAGATTTATAGAAAAATTGAGAAGGTAGTATAGAGAGTTTTCATATACCCTTTACCACATTCAGGTTCCCCTATCATTAATGTCTTACATTAAAATGGTACTTTTTTTTTTTTTAATAATAATTGTACCAGTGTTGATATATGATCATGTACTAAAATCCATACTTTATTGAGATTTTTTAAGTTTTTACCTACTGTCTTTTTCCTGTTCTCAGATTCCATTTAGAATACCACTCCACATTTAGTCATCACATCTCCTTAGGCTCCTTTTGCTATGACAGTTTCTCAGACAGTTTCTAGACATTTCTTGTCGAGTCTGAATGGTAGTGATCAGGTATTTCGTAGAATGCTTCTTTACTGGAATGTATATGAAGTCTTTCTCATGGTTAGACTGGGCTTTTGGGGGGTTTTGGGGAGGGAGGCCACAAGCGTAAAGTGTCCTTTTCATCAAATCATATCATATCAAGGGAATATCAAGTTGATTTATTACTGTTGATACTGACCTTGATCACTTGGATGAGATAGTGTTTGTCAGGTTTCTCTACCATGAAGTTATTCTTTTCTCCTCCTTTCCATACTGTACTCTTTCAAAGGAAGTCACTATGTACAGCCCAAACTTTATTTTTCATGAAAGGTTGATTTCATGGGGAAAGCAGTAGTGGTTAGGAACATGAAGCTTTTGGAATTAGAAAAACATAAACTTTCATTTTAACCTAGGCTCTTACCAGCTTTGTGACTTTGTTCAATTACTTTAACCTTTCCCAGTTTTAGCTCCTGCATATGAAAAATTGGATGAGAAACATCATAGGATGGTTCTGAGAATTCAATGATCAAAGTCTTTGACATATATTATTATAGAACTATCAATCATCATCATTGTCATCATCAATAATACTTATTTGAATAATACTTATTTGAAAAGTAGATAGCAAGTTATCTCATTAGATGTATCAATTATTGGCAATTTTCAAGCAAGTTTAACTATTAGAAACAGAGTCATTATATTCTCCAGCATTTCTATAATTCAAGACTGTTTCTCAGGCATATTTTCATACATCTACAAATGAGCAGTTAACTTTTGTATATATGTAATCAGCGGCTTTCCCTCACAAAATGCTGTCTTACTTTTTGTTAATGAAAATGAAGTTGACTTCTGATTGGATAGCCTACATGAAAAACACATGTAAATGTTAAATTTCTGATAAAAAATAAAAGCAAACCTAATCTTGTAGAAAATATTCCAGATGGACTTGACAACATAAATTACCTACTCAGCTGATACTTAGAACTGATTTTGATTTTATTATTTTAAAGTTTTTTGTATTTATCGTTCTCAAAAAAGCTAATGAGAAATAGTTTTGGAGACCATCTTTTTGTTATTCTTTATGAATAAAAGAATGATGTGCTTTTTTCAGGAACAAAAATGAATTTTTATAACATTATTCTTTTTTTTAACATTTGTTTTCATTTCAGTGTGAACAGAATATGCTTCTCAATTCTCTATCCAATGGTAACTGCAATGGTGAGTTAGCTATCAAAAAAAAAGTTTTTTATGTGTTCTGACTTGAAAATAACCAGAAAATTGAATCTCTTCCTCATCTACTCTCTCCTGCCTCCTCCACTGCCTTCTCCTCTCTTCCTACATCTTCTCCTCTTACTCCTTCTCTTCCTCCTTTCTACTTTTCTTCTTCCTCCTCCTCTCATCTCCACCTCCTCTATCTTTTTTCCCCTTTTCCTCCCCAATCCTATTCCATTGTTGTATTCTCAAGTGGACAGATGAGAGAGACTGTGGAACTCTTGCTGTCTCTTTAGTGACCATACATTAGGCCATAATGCAAGTTTCTCAAATAAGGAATGTTATGTAGAATAGGTTTCTGACCACCATACAATTAGGTAGAAAATTGTATAAGAAAGAAATTTGCGAAAAAGATAACTTGAAAGTTTTCATATGTTTAGAAGTTAAGAAATACTTTTTCAAGTTACCCACTGGTCAAAAAAGAAATCATATTGAAAATTAGAAAAAAAAATAACTAAATCATAAGGAAAATACTGCATCTCAAAACTTTCAAGAAATAGCTAAAGCAGTGTTAAAAGGGAAATTTATATACTAAACTACATAGCATACATCAGAAAAGAAGGCTAAAAATTAATGACTTAAGGGTTTTACATTTATACCAAGAGGTTAAAAACATAAAATGAACATAATGAAAATAGAAGGGAGGAAATAATAAAGATAGAAGTAGAAATTAATGACATAGGAAAAAAAATATAATTAAGAGAATCAAGAAAGCACAAATCTGGTTCTTTGAAGAAAATAATAAAGTCATTAATGACCAGATAAGACTGATAGGGAAGAAGAGATAAGGCACAAGTAATAAATATCAGGAACAACAACAACAAAAAAAGAATATTACTACAGATCTGTTATGGATTGAATTTGTTCCCCCAAAATACGTGTTGGAATTTTAACTGCCACGCCCGTGGATGTACTAGTAACGGTTACCGTTGAGTCGACTCAGACTAACGTTGAATTTAATCTTCCCTGGCTCTGGGCCTGACTAGGATTCTCCTGACTAGAACATTTTCCATTTTCTGCCATCCAAGTCTTACACTTTCTTTGAATCTTAATAGAGAAGTAAGAAAATTGAAGAAACACACTCCTTGCAATCTTGTTGGGTAGAAAATTATGCAAACAAGAAGTCAGTCAGCCCATACAGAGTAATATACAGTCAAGTACAGCCTGGAATTCAGTATCTTCAGCTGTAAAATGGAAATCATGGTAATAGTAAAACAGGGAGATTACCACATGCTTCACTTGATCACATATTGCCTTGTACGTTTATAGAGTTGTTTTATTTGTGTATATATTTTTTCTAACTAGATTCTTAAGGCAAGGAATAGATTTTCAATTTCTATTGCTTTATCCTTCTTTGCCTAATGAACACTTAGCCAATTAATGAAAATTATAATAAATATTTGTATAGCAGTTCACAGTTTTCAAAGGGCATTCTTCTCCTTAACCCCGAAATAGGTAATGAATACTGTACACTTTGTCTTAGTTACCTAGTTCTGTTCTAACAGAAATATCACAAGTGGGTGGCTCTAACAAGCAGAAATTTATTTTCTCACAGTTTAGGAGGCTAGAAGTCTGAATTCAGGGCATTGGCTCTAGGGCAAGACTTTCTATCTCTTGTCTCTGAGGGAAGGTCCTTGCTCTTTTCAGCTTCTGTTTCTTGGTTCCTTGGAGATCTCATGTGGTGCGGCATCTAACTTCCCCATCTGTGCTTGCTTGCTTTGTTATTTGCTCAGTCTGCTCTTTTTGTATCTCAAAAGAGATTAATTTAAGATACACCCTACATTAATATTGCCTTATTAACATAAAAAAGAAAATCCATTCCCAAATGGGATTATAACCACAGACATAGGGGTTAGATTTACAACACATAATTTTGGGGGACACAATTCAATCCATAACACCTTC
The DNA here is from genome assembly GCF_024166365.1 of Elephas maximus indicus. Lineage (NCBI taxonomy): Eukaryota > Metazoa > Chordata > Mammalia > Proboscidea > Elephantidae > Elephas > Elephas maximus. The sequence continues at coordinate 50,589,407 of NC_064833.1, read as the reverse complement.
CATTTAAAAAATAGGTAATAGCATACCCTGGAAAGAAGCTGAGGTCCATAGGCGATCACCAACTCATTCTGGATTATGCAGTTAGTTAGAGACAGAGGCAGGACTAGAGTCTTCTGTTGAGGGCAGGCACACATACAGGAAAAACTGCTTAAATTGGGGTTTGAGAGTATCGCTCTGAATGCAGTCTGCAGGGAGGAAGAACGAAGGGTAAGGCGGTGAAAATCCAGATGAGGAGGGAAAGGCTCCATTGGCCTCTGCTTGGTCACATGGCAATAGAAATGGAAAAATGAGAGGATGGAATCAAAAGAGAGTTCAGAAGTGTCATGAACATAATCTGATACTGTTTAGGTGTTGGGAGAAGGGAGAAGGGAATAATACAAAATGATTTCAAGTTTTGAAGCACTAAATTGGAATGAAGAGGCAATCCAGGAAAAAGAAACCCAGGAGAGCAGCTAAAAGGGAAGATGAATTTAGCTTGAGGGAGATTTTTGAATCGTTGAGCACATGATAGAATGATCAAAATAGATGAAACTGGCTACATAAATTAAAGATGGAAATTCCTGTATTATTTCTTGCACGGTAATTAAATTTGCTCACTTTTGGAGGAATCTTCCACTACCATATGTAGTAGTCTGTGTCTCAAAAACACTTTAGTCATGCTATGCCAATGCCAACAGACACCCTGGTGAGGTCTCTGTTAACATTATGGCTTGGCAGGCTGTCTTAGTCATCTAGTGCTGCTGTAACAGAAATAACACAAGTGGGTGGCTTTAACAAAGAGAAATTTATTTTCTCACAGTGTAGTAGGCTAGAAGTCCAAATTCAGGGCACCAGCTCCAGGAGAAGGCTTTCTCTCTGTTGGCCCTGGAGGAAGGTCCTTTTCATCAATCTTCCCCTGGACTAGGAGCTTCTCAGCACAGGAACCCCAGGTCCAAAGAATGTGCACTGCTCCTGCCACTGCTTTCTTGGTGGTGAGAGGTCCCCCCCTCTCTGCTAGCTTCCTATTCCTTTTATTTCTTGTAAGATAAAAGGTGGTACAGGCCACATCCCAGGGAAACTCCCTTTAGATCAGGGATGTGAGGTTAGGGTATTACAATACCACCCTAATCCCCTTTAACATAAAATTACAATTGCAAAATGGAAGATAATCACAAAATACTGGGACTCATGGCCCAGCCAAACTGATACACATATTTTTTTGGAGGATGTAATTCAATCTATGACACAGGCCCACCTCCATCACCTCTGACTCTGACCCTCTTGACTTCCTCTCATAAAGACCCTTGTGATTACCTTGGGCCCACCCAGATAATCCAGGACAACCTCCCCATCTCAACAACAACAACAACCAGTTGCTGAATTGATTCCGACTTGAATGTGACCATATATGTTTCAAAGTAGAAAGGCACTGTATGAGGTCTTTATGGCTGTGACCTTTTGGAAGCAGATTACCACATCTTTCTTTCAAGGCATTTCTGGGTGTATTTGAATTGTCAACCTCTCTGTTAGTAGCCCAGTTGTTAACCCTGCCACCCAGGCACTCCCCATCTCAAGTGCCTTAATTTAAGCACATTTGCAAAGTCCCTTTTGCTATTTAAATTAACATAGTCACAGGTTCTGGAGATTAAGATATGGACATCTTAAACAAAACAAAACAAAACAAAAAAACACAAACCCATTACCGTCAAGTCATTTCTGACTCACAGTGACCCTATAGGACAGAATAGAACTGCTCCATAGGGTTTCCAAGGAGCAGCTGGTGGATTTGAACTGCTGACCTTTTGGTCAGCAGCTGAGCTCTTAACCACTATGCCACCAGGGCTGCATGGACATCTTTAAAACCCATTGCCACTGAGTTGATTGCAACTCAAAGCAGGGTTTAGAACAGAGAGGAACTGCCCTGTGGCTGCATCAAGTCACTGCTAGACCTCCTTACACCAAGTCACTGCTGCTAGACCTCCTTATCACTTTCTGCACATCTTTTCCTGTCCTCATAACACTTCAAATTACTGGTTGAAATGACTCGTTTCTCTGCTTGAATGTGAGCCTGTTGATGGAGAGCAAGCTACACCATCTCTTTTGTTCACCTCTCTATTTGCATTTTTTTTTTTTTTAGGATAGTGCTTAGAGTAAGTAAGCATTCCATACATCTACATTGACTAACTGCTTAAATGAATGAATAAATGAGATGAACAAGTAATATGTGCACGTTTTCCACAACTAGTGTTGCAGTTTGTCATAAATGTTTTGTATCTCTTTATTTTCTTGAGAAATTAAAGACCTATATCTGCTTCTGAGTAATTAATGGATATCAGTAGAAAATGCCTTCTTTTAAAAAATTATGAGTGACTCACAGACTGTCAAGAACTTTTTGAAGTAGATAGAAAGTGCTCCTAAATTATGCAGATATGAATACTTTTTAATTAAAGGCGTTAATGAATTTTCCACAGGAAAGAGCTGGCTTCCACAGTCTGGAGTTAATTGCCTTCCCACACCTGATGGTTAATTTCTTTCTGAAATGTTGTTTTTTGTAGATAAATCCCATCATTTACCGCATCCCACATGGGTAGAGATTCCGAGTTTACCTCCTTTTGCCTTAGGCAGGATATTAGCTGTGCGTTCACTTTAGTCTTGTAGGTTTATGTGATTTTTATTGCACTGGTTGATTTACTTAGAAGCTTAGAACACAAGGTTATTGCTGTAAAATCTGTACAATAGAAGAGCTGAGAGGATACCACGTAAAAGAAGACTTCACTTCTTGCAAAGATTTCAGAAATGTCCGTTGTATTTAAATTTTCATTTGAGTGAATTAGTAACTTCACCAATAAGGATGTCTTTTTTATCTAGAAAAGCCATCATGAATTGCTTCTACCAAGATGGCTTATTTAAATTATCATCCACAACTACATGGCATAATTTTTTTGTTTTGCTTTATTTTATTTTGTTTTTGATGGTTTGAAAGCCTACACATATTTTTGCACATTTATTTTTACAGTGGAGTGTAAAAATAAAAGGCAAAGCCAGCAATGGAATGAACACACTGTGTGGATATTGAAAGGGAAATTTTTGTATCACTATTGATAAAGCCCAAACATTTTCATAGTTAATAATCTATTACCATTTAAATTTTGAAATAAAGAGAATGGCAATTACAATTTTTTGTTTATTGTGCTTTAAATGAAGTTTTGCAGAGCAAATTAGTTTCTCATTAAACAATTAATACACATATTATTTTATGACATTGGTTGCCAACCCCATGACATGTTAACACTCTCCCTTCTCGAACTTGGATTCCCCATTATCAGTTTTCCTGTCCTCTCCTGCTTTCTTGTCCTTGCCCCTGAGCTGGTGTGCACATTTAATCTTGTTTTGTTTTACAGACCTGTCTAATCTTTGTCTGAAGGGTGAACTTTAGAAGTGACTTCAGCACTGAGTTAAAAGGTTGTCCGGGGGCCAAGCTCTCGGGGTTTCTCTGTCAGACCAGTAAGTCTGGTCTTTTTTTTTTTTTTTTGTGAGTTAGAATTTTGTTCTGTATTTTCTCCAGTTCTGTTCAGAACCTTCTATTGTGATCTCTGTCAGAGCAGTCCATGATGGTAGCCAGGCACCATCTAGTTGTGCTGGACTCAGTCTAGTGGAGGCTGTGGTAGTTGTGGTCCATTAATGCTTTGGACTAATCTTTCCCTTGTGTCTTTGATTTTCTTCATTCTCCCTTGCTCCAGATGGGGTGAGACCAGTGGAATATCTTAGATGGCCACTCACAAACTTTTAAGACCCCAGATGCTACTCACCCAAGTAGGGTGTAGAAGATTTTCTTTATAAACTATGTTATGGCAATTAAAATTTAGAAGTGAAATAATGTGGTAGGAGGAAAAAAAAATAAAACTGCTTCTTAAAGAATGTTCCATACCTTTTTACTACTATTTATATCCAGAGATTAATCTCTCTGGAATATATGCAGATTGTTTTTCACTATAGTATTTTAAAATTCAGATTGACAAATAAGTTTTTGATCAACTAACAGTGGCTTCCTAAAGTACTGAGTTAACAAAATTCTAAGGCCTTTTTTGGCCTCAGTGTAAAAAAGTACCATGATTGATTAGCCATGCCTACCCTGGAGATGGAAAGGGGATGATAGAGCTCATACAATATGGTCATGGATAATAACTTATGTAGCCTATTTCAAGGAAAAGCAATGGATTGACATCTTTTCTAAATACAATAATTGCCAACATTCTTTCAGATTACAGCTTCTTTTTACCACAACTGTTCTTGTAGGTATACCTAAGACAGGTCTCTTATTTTTTCTAGTAAATAAACAGTAAGACTTAGAAATCTCAGGAAAACTCATAATTTCAATTTTTTTACTGTTCTATATCAATACTAATAATTTTTCTATAGGAAATTTAAGCAGAGAATTTTACATTGTGGCTTAAATTGAAATATGCACTATTTTGTAAAAGGTGTGTCATTTAGTTAGATCAATGGTGGATAAGTGAATAGAAAAAAGAGCTTTATGGAATATCAAATTATGTCATCATGTCATTTTAAGATCTATTGTGGAGGAAGATGTCAGTGGTTTATTTAATCAAAGCCATTGGATTTGTTCGTTTATGTTTAATAAGAGTACTCATCTTAAGCAACGATGTCCTAGTTATTGTTTGAACAATCAGCTCTCAGGGGAGTGGGGCAGAAGCCCTACTTACAGTGTTTAATAATTTCTGTGGTGTAAATACTTCCACAATGGATGGTTTCTAGCATAACATGCTGTCATTATATGTGGGGTTAGGAAGAGATGTACATAGTTGACATTAAAGAACCAGTGTGAGCTGGTGCCAATCTACCATTGCCTTCAAATATTGTTTTCTAAAACAGATAAGTTCAAAATGTTTTATCTAGGACACCTTCAGTGTTTATTTTGTACTTTCTGTTCACCTGTTTTTACTTCTAAGCAGCATTTTTTTTAAAAATGTACTATTTCCCTCATAATTCCCTCTAACACTAATTGAGAGACAACCATATCCCCCACTTTTCGGTAGCCACTACAGGGGAAAAATTGGGGCATATTAAATGGCAAAACAATTCCAATTAAGAGTTTATATATTTGGAGAATCTCATAATAATGAATGAACTGGCATTTAGTTGATAGAATTTGCCTACCAGTGGTAGAGGAAACAGCCTACGTGAAGCTCTGAGAGCCACATTGCTCTTTAGATGGACCCCAGGTGTGGCCTATCATTGTAATATTATCACCTCATCTCGTGGCCCCAAGAATGCCCACAAGAAAGAGATTATGAACTCTACTCAGTGAAATCATTTTTTCCCCTAACAGCTACATTCAGAGGCAGATTTAATATTAACTAAATTAAGCTTAAGTTTTAGCGTCCCTCACCCAAGCCCCTTCCAAAAGTATGGGTCTTCTGCTTAATGTGTGACTCCAAAATTCTAGAAAGTCAGGCATCACAAAACAGAGGAAACAGTGTGGTATTTTGAAAGGACTACAGAAGGTTTAGAAACTATGGTTCTAGTCTCTGCTTAGCAAAATCATTTAAACTCTTTGAACCTCAGTTTGTTTATGAAATGAGACTGGTAATTAATATATTCTGTATTCTTCTCTAAATCATATCATACTAACTGAAATAACATTCTAATAATACAAAATCAAAGCTTTCAGAAATAATCTGTAGTTAACTGAAAAGTGTTCAGAATTTGTTAAACATGACGCTGTTATTTTCCCACCATTCAGGAAAGTCATCAGCAGAAATCTCTGAGAGTTCTTCCTAACTCATGTCTCTGTCTCTCCTACAGACGAGGTCTCACAGCCCTGCCCGAATGAGAAGTGTTGTTTAATCCTGGATTGCTGTGGATTGACCTTTTTTGACTATACTGGAGTCTCCATGCTTGTTGAGGTATTTGCATAGCTTATGTCAGATGGATTCCTTCCCTTCACAGAAGTGATGGGTTTTCACCATCCACTGTCTCAGCTCCAGGGTCTTGAGCCTGCTCATTTCAGTGCTCACCTCTTCCTATTTTCCCCAAAGGACACTAGACTTTATGCCTCCCATCACTCCAGATTTGTTTTCAGGAGACTCTTCAAGCTTCTAGGTGTGTGTACATTTGGAGGTATTCACATGGGATAGGCTGGCAGGACAGAACATAGACTTGAGATGTAGCTAGGCATAGACCCTGCTGGAGAGTCAGCTTAGGAAGCTTATAGAAAGAAGGAAAAAGTCCCTTCCAGGTCATAGGCTGCATGAAAAAGTGGCCTTGGTGATAAGATAAAAAAAAAAAAAAAAAGGTAGGAGGATATAAAATCTAACAAGATACCATTCCTGTTCTCCCAAACGGTGCCTGATACAAAGGCTGTTTTCTCTGTGTTTCCTTGGGCCATGGTGCCTACTTCTCTACCACATTACCTCCACAGGACTTTAAAACTGACTTAGCTTACAATCTTCCATTTTCACAGATGAAAGAACGCCTAACTTTGCCAATTCAAGGAATACCCTGGACACTTGGGATTTTTCTTAGTTATTTTGAATAAATACTAAGTCAAAAAGGAATTCATCCCCTTTCTTATTTCCTCCTGTTCTCTCCACCAATCCCTAAAATTGGGGGTAAGGGCTCTTGAGGGTGGGGCAATACCTGTTCCTCAACTGTCCTCAGTCTTCTAATGTCTTCTGTTGCATGTAGCTCGGCTCATGCCATCTTTGGGTGTTGCTCCCCAGTATTTGTTCTTTCCCCAGGAGATTTTTTTTCCGCTGGCTTTAGAGAGTCTCACCCTATGTATGTGTGGCTTTGTATTCATCCAAAGGCTTGCTCAAAACTTTAAGAAAATTTTTGGAACTCTTTCTCTGCATATCACCCTCCTTTCCATTACTTGATCCCTCAATTTTTATCAGCCCAGTAAGCTGCTGCAGTTTGTTTGGATTTTTCTCATCATGGTGTGGCCCAGATAGGGCTTGGTAGCAGAAAGTTGGAGTGATTGCAGGGCTCACCTCATTTACTTTCCTTCTCTCAGTGAACTCAGTTCTGTGCAGCCTATTGCCCAATGCCTGAAAACAGTTGTTCATATATTTTTGTCTTGTTTCCTACTTATTTGTAGAGGTTAGGATAGTCTTTCATCAGTTACTTGTCATGGCCAGAAGTGAAAATCTGACTTATACTTCCCCCCCCTTCATACACCTGCAACATTTTAAAAGGTAGTTATGAAAGATGATGCCAGAAAATATTTTCTTGTGAGCATCTTAACGACCACGGACAATGGCTTTTAAAGAGTTAAGATCAGTAGTCAGTCAAGGCCTCATGTTGTGGACTTTGATTGCTTTCTTGTGGTGGTGCATAACTTGTGCCTCTACTCATTTATATTTTGAATTTGATTTGAAATTTCCAATGTTTCAAACTCAAGATAGTACAGAGGCAAACTTCAGTATAGCTTCCTATGAAGGTAAGGGTGGGCATATGTGGAGGGGAAGCTGTGTAGTATGTGAAAGTCTAGAGGTGTGATCTCAGCTCTACCTCACTGATTGTGAAGTATGGGAAAATCATCTAACCTGTCTGTCTGAATCTCAGTTTATTCATTTAGTAAAAATGAGGGATTTGCACTAAGTGACCTCCCTGGGTTGTCTGGTTACCTTCTGGTGACATAATTCTAACAGAATTAGCAGATATTCAGAAATTAAGTAAGTTATTGCAAAATAATTGATTTTTTTTTTTTTAAGATCCCGGACCTTAAATCTAGTGGCTACTTTTGGCTAGTCACCCTTTTCCCCACATAATGTGCTTTTATTTTCTTATTGTTCCATATAAAACCTTTGCATCGTTTTGGCCTAGGTTTCAACCTGAATATATTTTTTTCCATCTAAATCTGGATTGTAACCAGAGGGTTCCTCTTCATTTGTGGAATCTTGTGTCTGAAATTTTTATTCTGTGTTGCCATGGTCTAGACGAGCACTCAGTCTTTGATGTGTATAGATCATCAGAGGTGTTCATTGAAAATGCAGCCTTCTGGGTCTTGGTTCTGATCCAGGAATCTTCATTTTAAACAATAATAGATGATTCTGAAGCAGGTGATCTAAGGATTGTATTTTGAGAAACATGAGACTAGGATTGCTCTTTTAATATAAAGGCCAGTATGTATATTTTTTTTTGATCAATTGTATTTTAAGTTCTTTTCTGAATATGCTGTAATATTTATTGGCTGCTCTTTCTAAATATTGAAAATCAGGACTCAGGATTAGTGAAGAGGGGAAAATGGGTTTCTATTCCTATTGAACTTAGGGTCTAATTCAGAGAAGCCCAAACAATCTGGATACTGGACATGTGGGAGACAGAGCTTTATCTTTTTATTCATTTTAATGGTCTTTGTATTCTATATAATGGTATATATGCATAGAACGATGGCATAAATCAACTGATGCGGTTTATTTTTAAATTGGCAGAAAATGCTATTTACCCTTGGCCAGGTGTTTCTCAGTCACATATACAAATCCAGCAGTTTTGTATTGACTTACCCTTTTAATTGATTCATTATTATTTGGCTTATTTTATCATAGTTACAATAACATTAAGGAGCCCTGGTGATGAAGTGGTTAAGCACTTGGGTGCTAACCAAAAGGATGGTGGTTCGAATCCACCCAGTGGCTCCCCAGGAAAAAGACCTGGAGATCTGTTTCTGTAATGGCAGCTCTACTCTATCACACAGCCTCGCTATGAGTTGCAATGAACTCGACGGCACTCAAGAGCAAGATAACATTGCGATATATGTTAATTAATTGCAGCTTTAGAGATAGACAAGTCCTGGGTTTCAATATTAGCGTATACCAGTTCTATGATCTTGGCCAAAGTATTTGTTTGCTTTTCTGTAAAGTGGAAGTAGAAATAACATTTTATTAAGCTGTTATGAGGCTCAGAAGTGATACATTGCATATAAAGCACGTAACAAAGTATCTGGGAGTTTTAGTACGTACTCAGCAATGCCAATGTTGTTAAGTGCCATCTAGTCAGTTCCAACTTATAGCGACCCTATGTACAACAGAATGAAGCACTGCTGGGCCCTGCACCATCCTCACAGTCATTGCTATGTTTGAGCCCATTGTTGCGGCCACCGTGTCAGTCTGTCTCACCGAGGGTCTTCCTCTTTTTTTGCTGACCCTCTACCTTACCAAGCACGATGTCCTTTTTCAGGGACTGGTCCCCTCTGACAACATGTCCAAAGTATGTGAGACGAAGTCTTGCCATCCTCACTTCTAAGGAGCATTCTGTGGCTGTACTTCATCTAAGACAGATTTGTTCTTTCTTCTGGTAGTCCGTGGTATATTCAATGTTCTTCACCAACATCATAATTCAAAGTCATCAATTCTTCTTTGGTCTTCCTTATTCAATGTCCGGCTTTCAAATGCATGTGAGGTGACTGAAAATATCATGGCTTGGGTCAGGTTCACCTTAGTTCTCAAGTGACATCTTTGCTTTTTAACACCTTTTAAAGGGTCTTTTGCAGCAGATTTGCCCAATGCAATACATCATTTGATTTCTTGACTGCTGCTTCCATGGGCATTGATGGATCCAAGTGAAATGAAATCCTTGACAACTTCAATCTTTTCTGTTTATCATGATGCTGCTTATTGGTCCAGTTGTAAGGATTTTTCTTTTCTTTATGTTGCGGTGTAATCCATACTGAAGGCTGTAGTCTTTGATCTTCATCAGTAAGTGCTTCAAGTCCTCTTCACTCTCAGCAAGCAAAGTTGTGTCATCTGCATATAGAAGGCTGTTAATAAGTCTTTCTCCAATCGTGGTGCTGCATTCTTCTTCATATAGTATGGTTTCTCAGATTATTTGCTCAGCATCGGTTAATTATGGTAAAAGAATACAACCCTGACGCACACCTTTTCTGCTTTTAATTCCCTCATTCTGTTTGAACGGCTGTGTCTTGGTCTGTGTACAGATTCCACATGAGCACAACTTAAGTTTTCGGGAATTCCTATTCTTCTCAATGTTATCCATAATTTGTTATCACCCAGGCAGTTGAATACTTTTGCAAGGCCAATAAAACTCAGGTAAATATCTTTCTGGTATTCTCTGCTTTCAGCCAAGATCCATCTGACTTCAGCAATGATATCCCTAGTTCCATGTCCTCTTCTGAATCTAACTAATTTCTGGCAGTTCCCTGTCAATAATGGTAGCTGCTTTTTCTTATTTTACAGAAGTCATTTCTTAAAATGCAAATAGTATCACTGCAGCTAATATTCTTCCTTAGTTCCAGCCACCCTTAAAGAGGGACAAGAGTAAAGAGCCACAGGGTTTCTTTAGCCACAGGTGTCCTCATGTCTTGCTGCTTTCTAACAACACTGCTTGGATTGTTTTCTTAGTTGCTTTAGTTTAAGGACTGTAGGGACTGGGGGTTGTAGGTTGAAGGAAATGGGGTGACCTCTATTTATTCCTGTACTTGGCACACTGAGATGTCAGTGAACTGGAGATTATGTTTATCAGCGTCAACAAACCACCCGTAGCAATGTGCTTGTGCTTCACTGAGCTTAAGAAAAAGTCAAACACTGGTGGGTCACCTTGAACTAATCATTTTAACTTACAGAAACAAGAGCTATTTATTCAATGGTAGAGTCTCATTCTATGTATGTGGGTATGTATGTAAGTATCTATATATCAATCTACCTACTTACCCACCTACTTTTTTATACATTTATGCTTAGAGTAATGCATCTCGTATTGTTTCTCATTTCTCTACCTGTAGGGAGAACTTGTTATTGCTAGAAGGATATGAGGGAAGTATTTTATATATTATGAACACTCTTAGAATGTGTTGCGAATGCATCTTTCTATATTTTATACACAAGATACATCATTATTATATAATTAAATCCATCCTCCTGTTACTAAAATGTCGAGATTAACTTTCACTCAGTTTCATGGACTGAGTTGGATCTGGATAAATTGCAGATTGGGGCTGTCAATAAATTGTTCTTAAATGAGATTTTCTATGACTTAAGGCAGACTGTAAGGTATTCCAAGCAAATTAGTTAGGATCTCTTATCTTGACCTTTAAAAACAGAAGTTGGGAAGTCATGCTTGGCTTGGATTATAATGGGGTTTTCAATTCACCACCCATTTAGTGCACCCATGAATCTGCCAAAGTTAATGTAATGTATTACTATGAGAAGTAGAGCTGAAGCTCTCATCGCTTTCCTAAAGGGGTCCTTGGCTTCCAATAAAAGAAGCTTGAGAACAATTTGGTATTTTCATTATAGGGAAAGAAATGTAATGTTATTATTTTTATTAAATGAAGAGGAAGATGTAAGCAGACAAGTTTAGTTGCAGTAAAAGGCGATGTCCTGCTGTATCAATTTCACTTTGCTAGAACGAGTCTCTTTTAGAAGCTTACCAGGTTATGCCTGAGTGTGTTACAATGCCTCCCTCTGGTGGTCTGACTTCATAAATTTTTTTTTTTTTTAAACTAGAAATTTTCAAGTTTCTTTTGAAACCTGTCTCGTTCCTTCCTGACAACTATCCTGAATTAATTGTGGGTATACAATTTCAATTCCTGCAGGTTTACATGGAATGTAAGAACAGAAACATGGACATAGCATTAGCCCATTGCACAGGTATGAGAGTGTCCTTGGCTAACATTGAACATGATCATTCTGCTACTCCAGGTATCCTTATCGCCTGTGCTTTGTCGTAGATTCCTTGATAAAAGCAATGCAGTACTGTGGAAACCTAGACTCAGAGAAACCGATATTTTTTGAATCCGTATCTGCTGCAATAAGTACCATCCATTCAAATAAGGTGAGCCAAACAAGTTAGCATGTAAGCGTTGTAAGAAAATTTAGAACGCAGAGTCAAAGACTTTGCATTAAGTTAGCGTATCACCCCATTGGCATCTAAATTTTACTTAAAAATTCCCCTCCTCAGAGTCTTTTGTTACAAGTAAAGGAGTATTCTTGTTTCTTTTTGGGGTGACCAGTTATGTGAACAATTGCTGAATAATTTGGATCACCCAACAGTATCACTGCTTACAGGATTTGGCGATCACCTATTAAGTGCAAACCACTTGCTTATAAAATACATGCTTCTGTCAGGGTCCACTACCTGGCACTTAAAAAAAAAAATAAGCCACCTGTCAAATGGAAAAACTCTAAATATAGCCTCTTAGTTTTTTTCTTACTTTGATACACTTGCCTCTAGGCTTGTATTGCCATCGTTGGAAACAGTATTTGCAGAGCCCAGCACTCATTTGATCTGAAATGTCAAAGTTAGTTTCCAAAAACTGGGCTTTATAGTTTAGTTTTAGAGCTGTTCTAGAACTTTTGTTTCCTGCAATTTTTCTTTGACTTTTGAATCGTGCTGCCTTTCCTTATTCCTAGAACAGCATTTGGTGCCTCCCAGAGTCATCCCTATTAGATTCAATCAGAACAGTATGTATTTACAGAATAATAATAATAACATTATTATTATTATATAAATAACATTTTTTGAGCACTTAGTATATTCCAGGAATATTCTAAGGGCTTTACCTATACTGGAGCCCTGGTGGCACAGTGGTTAAGAGCTCGGCTGCTAACCAAAAGGTTGGCAGTTTGAATCCACCAGCTGCTCATCGAAAACCCTATGGGGCAGTTCTACTCTGTCCTGTGGGGTCACTATGAGTCGGAATAGACTCGACAACAATAAGAGGTTACCTGTATTAATTTGCTGAATTTGTCATAACCTTATGAGGTCAATATTATTATCATATAACCATTTTTAGAATGAGGAAACCGAGGCCTAGGGAAATTACAATAGTTGTAAGTGGTCAAGCTGGTTTCAAAGCCAGCAGTCTGACCTTGGACCTGGAGCTTTAAAGCTCTATACTCTGCTTCCTTATAGAAAGTCTACTTTCTTTGCTTGACTGACAGCTTGCTTCAGTGATGGCTTTTTTTTTTTTTTTTTCTTACTATGGTGCCGATTTAAGAGTGAGATCGGTAGCACATGCTTATTTCTTCTATTTCAGAATGTGGGCAAACTTGGCGACCACAGTGAAGTCTGAGGCCCTTTTGCTGAAGTATAGCGCTTGTCTGGCCGCAGCCTGGAGGAGGCCATAGTCTGGCATTCTGCACATTGCTTTCGTTGTTACTGTTTAGATCCTACTACAATAAGTCTACTGAGACTTAGTAATCATAAAGCCACTTGTCAAGGATTGCCAACAATTTTTAAAATCTTTGTTAGTAAGAAGATTCACTTAATAGGTTATTGTATAGTTTTTTATATAAGAAAATCAGTAAGCATTTAGTTTTAGTTTACTAAAAGTTAACATGACTTTTTTCCCTTTTACCATAGTATTTTGTGGTGTTATATTTCTGTTTTCTTGTTGATTTGTAAAACTGAGAAACACCTTAGTCACATGATAAAAGATTTGGGACATTTGCAAGCCATTTGTAAAAACCTAGGATAGTCTAACTAATACATAAAAACAAGTTAGCAAATGTGCCATTTTTCCCTTCAAAAAAAAAAGCCACTAAACATCAGTAGGTTAAATATTAATTTATACAATAATGCAGTAAACCCACTGCTGTTGAGTTGATTCTGACTCATAGCGACCCCATAGGACAGAGTGGAACTGCCCCAGAGAGTTTCCAAGAAGGGCCTGTTGGATTCAAACTGCCGACCTTTTGGTTAGTAGCTGTAACACTTAACCACTACGCCACCAGGGTTTCCATACAATAGGATATCAAATTCACAGAAAATAAATCAAATGAAAGCAAACAACAAACTAGAAACCATTGTTCTCCATACCCCATGGGAGAATTCAGGAATGTTTTCATATTTGGGAGATAACTGGCAAGTCAGTGAAACCCAGTTCTTAACATTAGTCCATTTTGTTGTGAATATTGGAAAAAATACTTAATATCTTCAGACCCACTAGCTCTAATCACCACATTCCCATCCCTCTAAGAGGCTCCATTTTCTGCTTAATTTTTGTTGAAGCCAGAAAATGTGGAAGTTGCACGTTTTATATATTTTCACCAGTATGATTTTTAGATGAGAAATCACCACCAGTAGAATAGTGTTATACTATTTCAGTATAAAATTAAATGTAATAATTTGGAACTTCTGTATTTCACACAGGCAGTCAATATAATATAATCCAATAATCTATCTATATTCATATAGATACATAGATCTCAATAGCATGTTTTTCTTTTTTGGTTAGAGGAGAGCTTGGATGTATGTTTATATGTAAGGCCACCAAACCGGCAGTATAATTGCCAAATAAATACCATAATCCAGCTTGAACCAATACGTTATTGTTTTCATGCATGTGCATATATTTTCAATCACATTCAAGTACAGGTTTCACAATTTTCTCTAGCAAATTGATTTACCTAAGAAGAAAACTCATTTTCAAAAATAAGTGCAGATACAGTTATACTTCAGTTTTATGTCATTCTCACAGTTCTAGAAATTAATAGTGTAAGAAGAAGTCGGAAACTTTAAAGTGAGTTTGAGAAGCAGTTTGGAAAGACTAGTCATATATGTGCTTTTATAGGCATCTCTGTAAGAGTAAATTCTAGTGACTGTCAAATGATGCATCACAAGGGTCCCTAGCAAATGTGTGATAAAGTTCATATGATTCTTTCTTTTAACATTAATTACTAGGTAGAAAAACATAATAAAATGAAAGGAGAATAGTAAAAGTATGTTTTCAATTCTCATAACTTATACAGCTATAACAACTTTGATTGAAATGAAGTACAAAAAATTGTCCTTTGTCCCAATGGTAGTCTCAATCCCTTAATCACTGATTTGGAGTAAAATGTGTAAAGCCAGTTGTTAATTCCCATCAAACATTGTTTCAGGGAAAGGTGGAATAGTTCAAGGTAAAATTTCCTTAGAGACAAGAATTTTACTCCGCTTTATGCAATTGAATTATTCTAGTAGTGAATGGTGGTAATATTCACCATCACAATCCATTGGTTACCGACAGATAAGCATGAGTCAAGAAAAGTAAAGAAATTATACTTGCTATGAATGGCACTGTTTTTTTTTTAATGTATAAATTGGAGCCCTGGTAGTGCAGTGGTTAAGCATTCAACTGCTAACTAAAAGGTCAGCAGTTCAAATCTACCACTTGCTCCTTGGAAACCCCGTGGGGCAGTTCTACTATGTCCTATAGGGTCACTATGAGTCGTAATTGGCTGGAGGGCAATGTGTTTTTTTTTTTTTTTAAATGTATAAATTGGAGCCCTGGTGGTGCAGTGGTTAGATGCCATGGGTACTAACAGAAAGGTCGGCAGTTCAAATCCAACAGCTGCTCCTTGGAAACCCTGTGGGGCAGTTCTACTCTGTCCTATAGGGTCGCTATGAGTTGGGATCGATTTGATAGCACTGAGCTTATACATAAATTAGGAGCCCTGGTGGCACAGTGGCTAAGTGCTAGCCAAAAGGTCAGCAGTTCAAACCCACCAGCTGCTCTACATGAGAAAGAAGTGGCAATTTGCTTCTGTAAAGATTTATAATCTTGAAAACCCAAGAGGGCAGTTCTACTCTATCCTGTATGGTCTATGAGTCAGAATTGACTCGATGACAGTGCGTTGGATGTATAAATTGATATTTTGCTATGCAACTATAGCCCATAATTGAATTCATGCACTATAGAAATTTTCTGATTTGTTAGAGATTATGGACCATGATGACACTAAAATCATATGGTTAATTGATGGGTGATGTGTTCTATTTTATTGTTGAAGGTAACACAGAAATGTCTGAACAGTTGTATTTGAATGTGTTTCAGTGTCTGTAGTACAAGTTCAATGGATGAAACTTTAAAGCCAGTACCTTGGGTGTCAAATGTTAATGTTATATCCTAAGTTAAAAAAGAGCAAACCACGTGCCATGTAAGCCTCTTGTCCTAAAGCTCCTCCTGGACACTAAGGCCACAAAGACTGATGACCTGGAGGAACTCCCTGGAATTGAATTCTGAGACTCCAACAGTTGCATATGAGCTGTAGCCACACACGATTCTAAAATATAAATGTTTATTCCAAAGTGGGCCTTGACAGCACAAGAACTATAACGTGGCCAGGATGCTGGAGTGTTTCTGCAGTCAACAGAGTTATTTTTATGAGGTCGTGTTATTTTTATATATGATAAACTACTTCCATATTACTTATTGTGGTAAAATAAAATTGGAAAAAAATTAAAAATGACCTACAAGAGTGCTCAAAACCTAATGACATATGTAAATTAAGGGTAAAATATATAACCAGGAAAAGGTGCTTAACATTACATTTGTGCAAATTAAATGCCCTTAAATTTCACCATTTGTCTTTCATTTTAAAGGTTATTTGCCTCCCGATTATATGATTCAAGTGTTTTAAGATCTAGCTTGAACTACTTTGCAGTAATTTATTTGACAGATCTCTATTCTATAAATACATAATGTAATGAAGAAAGAGATCTTTCTTTTTTAATGAAAACATGAATGTGTTAATATCCTGTATGGATAGTGTTTGACATTTAGTGGCTACCAAAGTATATTAGCATGTCATTGAACTTAGAAAGGTACATGCTGTATGCCATGGGTGATGATCCAATTCTATATAGAACGTGCTTTTTGGCAGTGAGTTTGTTGCCAGATTTCAAATAGGGAGTTAAGTGGTGCTTTCACAGTCCAAAGACTTTTAGTTAGAAATCATTTAGTTTAATATGCTGCACTTATTTTTTTATATTTTACAATGCATAATTATCTTTTTTATAATTCTTTGTACTAACTCAGCATGTAACAACCAATTTACATGGAAATAAATTGAAATATGATAGCTATTATGTTTAAATGAATTGTGTCCATTATTTTCAGTGTATTTCCACTCCTGCAAAGCAAATAATACATATTGCTTTCTTAGACTGACCAGAGTATTATGTGTTGAAAATTCCTGAGAGAATCCATGACTCTTGGTAATTTGTTCTTATAAAATTTCAACCTGCAACTGTGAGGCATTATGCCTTAATTTATGGATTGCTGATAAGAATACTTTATACTACATGGCTACATTTACATAATCTTTCTTTACCAGGTTTTATATCCTTTTTGTTCTTATTTTAACAAATGTGTACATCTGTATTTTTTATTTGTTTAAGTTCTTCATTTACACACTGTTGTTTGTTTTTCCTGAGTTCCTAGGCTGAGATCAATATTCTAAACAGCATTTTAAAGGTTACATACAGCATTTTAAAGATTAAACAACAACAACAAAAAAAACCTGTTACCTTTGAGTCCGTTTTGACTCATAGTGACTCTACAGGACAGAATAGAACTGTCCCATAGAGTTTCCAAAGAGTGCCTGGTGGATTTGAACTGCTGACCTTTTGGTTAGCAGCTGTAGGTCTTCACAACACTGTACTACCAGGGTTTTCATTTTAAAGATAAGGTGTTGGAAATATAACAGTGAATAAAACAGAAAAAAACAAAACAAAAACCCTGCCCTCATGGAGCTTACATTCTAATAAGGGAAAGACAGACAATAACCAGGGTAGACTAAAGTACATTTATTGTAAGATAGATGGTAACGTGTGCTAAGAAGAAGAATAAATTAAAGAAAGAAGAGGCACGGCAGAGGGAGGGTGTCCCTTCCCTAGATAGGGTGAGAGGAACAGTGACTAAAAGGAGTTATAAATTTCCTGAACAGTTTTTATTTCTTTTTTTATGTATGAAAAACAGATGCACTAGAATTTTATGTATGTCTAATATAATGTGATGTTTTCACATTCAAAAACATCATAAATAATCATGAACTGGTTGGTTAAAACATTCTGCTGCTAGAGACGATAGATGAGCATTGATATGACAAACTCTACCTGGACATTACCTGGCTACTCAGATTAGGTTACTGCCATGAAACAGAGTAGAGTTAAGTGGTCAATGATGGGTTTGCAATATACCGATGGGTATTCAAAAGCTAAAGAGCCCTGTGGCCCAGTGGTTAAGTGCTTGGCTGCTAACTGAAAGGTCAGTGGTTCTAACCCACCAGCTGCCCCTTGGGATGAAGACATGGCATTCTTTGTCAGTAAAGATTACAGCCTTGGAAACCCTATGGGGTAGTTCTGTTCTGTCCTATAGGGTCACTACGAGTTGGAATCAACTTGACAGCAATGAATGGTGGGATTCAGAAGCTGAGACATACTATATTCTGGTAATGGTTCTCAATGATTAGCCATCCTATTAAAGAAGATAGAAATGAATTAGCTCGTTTTCTTTAGGCCATTATATTGTTTCAAAGAAAATAACAGCAGGTTCCAACAACTGTGGAATCTTAATTCCACTAATTGTTCCGACAACAGGCTGCAGAACAGAATTCCTCTGCTAACTGCAGTGACCCACTTTTTTTTTTTTTTTTTTAAGGGTGCTCAGTTACTGCAAATAATCTCTTTCAAAGTACTCATTATATAAAAATCTTCACTCATCTTCTATGGACTCAGCAATAAGAAGGTTATTTTGGTCAAATTCATCTCTTTCCTGTCCTAAATAAAGACCACTCTCTCTAGTAAGTGTTGGAAGCTTTCTAGTTTGTTTTTCCTATTTGGAGCTTATTGTTTCTATGACAACTTTTAGATAAAAAGTCCGGTAAGAATCCATGCTTGTCAAGAACAGTTGCTCCGTTAAAAAAATAAGTTTTTTCAATAATGAAATAAATACAAATAATACTCCAATCTTTATTTCCTTTGGTGCTAGAGCTGGGTTTTTTTCTTTCTTAGATTTGAAGCAAATTTCTAGTTTGTGAGTCCAGAAAAGCGAGGAAAGACAGGGCCTCTTTTAGATTGCAATATTTCTTCCAAGTTGACTTCCACATTTTATTCCCCTGCTCCTACACTTCCATATGTCATGATTTTATATCCCACATGGCTCCCAAGTTTTCATACTCCCTATTAAATTTGTGGTAAGAAGTTCTTCAGTACTCACTCAGAGTTCTCCAGTTCTCACACAGTTGTGGGGCTGACAAGTCTGAAATCTGTAGGGCAGGATGACAGGTTGGAAACTTAAGTGAGATTTCTATGTTACAGTCTTGAGGCAGTCCTTCTCCAGGAAACCTATTTTTGCTCTTAAGTTCTTCATCTGATTGCGTGAGGCCCACCCACAATGTCAAGACTAATCTCTTTCACTTAAAGTCAACTGGTTGTAAATGTTAACCACAGGTAAATACCTTCACTTCAACCTTTGGACTAGTGTTTGACTGAATACTCAGGAACCATAGCCTACCCAAGCTGACACATAAAATTGACCATCACAGGAAACAATTATTTAAATGAAGTTGGCTTTACTTAGGCTAAGTCTGAGAGTGCAGTGAATGCAGTGCCCGGGCAATGGATGGAATTTGGGGGTAAAACAAAGACTTAGGATAGGGTAGGTTTACAGAAGGTAGTGGGTGTATCAATAGCAGGTTGATTGGTATGGCCAACCTTATATGGTATGATTTCAGATGTATCTAAGTGTCCCCTGAGTCCAAATACTGACTTCCCCAGTTTTCAAGGGGCCTGAAGTAGTTGTTCATTTAAAATAAACCAAACCTAGTACCATTAAGCCAATTCTGACTTGTAGCCACCCAGTAAATATTATAAGAGGAAAGACACCCGTAAGCCATTGACACACCTTACATTAGCCTTAGGAAGACATTAGCCTTACAAGACATGTCACCAAAGGCCTGAGAGAACAAAGCACAGAATACATTTTGATGAGGAAGGATGGTTAGAAATGTCTTTAGGAGCTTTGGGTGCTGCTGAGGATGAGGGAGTGGTATTGGGAGGCAGGCTGGGAAGGTAGAGGAGGCAGGGGGTGGGATGATATTGGGGAGACATACTTAGTGCTGTTAACTCAGGCCATGTTGAATGACCAGGGTCATCCTTCTACCCCCCAGCCCTGGTTACATAGATTGGGTGGGACTGGAGTTCATGAAGTCAAGCACAGTTCTTCCCACTTAGTATTTTTTCCCTGGGCTTAGACCCATGTCCTTTGCATTGACTCTGGAATAAGAATTTGAGAATAGCAGTGTGGTTGCCAAAATCAGAACCCGACATACAATTCTTTTTTGATGTAAACCTTTTTTTTTTTTTTAAATTGCTATCTTCACAATGCCGATGAAAACACTGAAGTAGTAAGGGCCTAATTTAGCAGAGTAGAGGCTTAAATCAATGAAAAGCAATCAAATTATAGTTCCACTTCCTCTTAAATCTTTGTTGAAACGTGATAAAATCTGCACCAGAATCATCATGGGGATTTGCTAAGTATGCAGATTCAAACACCCTACACAAGTCCCGGCGCATCAGAGTTTCCTTGAGGTGGGCTTGTGAAAATGGGATTTTACACAGTTATGTCTAGTTTTCTACCCTAAAGTTTTAGATTCACAGACATAAAGGCTTTCTTTAGCCTGTCATCTGAAAGAAGCCCAGCACACTGATTCTTACACACCTATCATTTCATCACTTGCTTGGTTTGAGCTCGCACATTAGTGGCAATGTAGGGTGGATATAGAGTATATCCACAGTGCTCTTCTTAGGGAGCAAGAATTAGGTGTATAGTTACGTCACATTGCAAAGGACCATGTCAAATTCACCATAGTTGATTTATTTTTTTTAATAAACATTCACTCTTTTAAAATTACTTCTAAATTACACAATAAAACATTAATATATTACTTAAGCGAAAAAACAAAACACAGATCAGGCTAAAGTACCCTTTGATAATCTTTATCCTGTTACCACAAATTTTTTTAATTGTTGTAAAAATAGATATAACACGACACTTTCCACTTCAACATTTTTCATGTGTGCAGTTCAATGACACCAATTACACCGCATCCAGGAACCATCACTAATATCCATTGTCAATCTTTCCATCACCACAAACAAAAACTCAATGTAGGTTTTTGATTGATCTGAGTTTTGTTAGGGTCAGTAATGTATCTGAAACAGATTATCCTTAACCATATATTCTTGAAAGAATTTCAATAGATTTCTTATTCAGTATCTTCTATCATGGAAAAGCTAAGTTTCCACCATTTCTCACAAATTTGTACTGCTCCCAACAGATATTGATGCAGTCATATAAGAAAATGGTCCCATCTTCCAGGCTGCTCCACACACATATCCATTAGACATACACCATAAAAGAGAAAGAGAGATTTTTCCTTCCCGCCTAAGGCTCCATGGGTAATTATTTCCTTTCAACAGCTTCATTGAAATTCCCTGTGTAATGCTACCAGAATGAATTAGAGTTAAACCTTCTATTTTGCACATATGGAGCTGGGATAAAGGGAAGGAGCCAGCAATATTACTCAGCTACTTTCAGTTTGGGGATTGAGGCTGATATAAACCATCATAACTCAAGAGAAAATTATATTCAATTATGAATCACTGCCAGATGTGTGAATGTATGTCTTCAGGTTTCATTTTCTGGACTATGCTTACTGTATTATATTTCTTAATCGCTTTTTAAGTGATTCTTTTCCTACGGGTAATGGATTCAGTTACGTTAAATATTCAGAAGATCCAAAAATTAATAAAACATATATTTGGACTCCATCTCACAGTCCAAAAGCTAAATCTGCAATGGTTATAAAGTGAATATTCTGTAACAGTGTTTTGCAGCCCTAGGCGTGCACCAGGGGCCCTCACTCTGCCTCTTCGCATGCCACGCTTCCCCAGGGTAAGCATTCAGGCTAAAGCCAATGTGAGGGAGAAAGAGAATAAAATAATGCAGGAAGTAATAATTGTTAGAAAAATTACTTGTGATCTGGGGTAAAAATGGACAGGGTAGCCGAGATGTGTGGCATAGAGATCTTGGATCCCATCTTGTAGTATATGCCAAAATCAAATCAAAACTGTTGCTGTCGAGTCAGTTCAGAGTCATAGCAACTCTGTAGGACAGAGTAGAACTGCCCCACAGGGTTTCCAAGGAGTGGCTGGTGAATTTGAACTGCTGATCTTTTGGTTGGCAGCTGAGCTCTTAACCAGTGCACCACCAGGGCTCCCAGATTGTTTGGTATCCAAACGAGGTGACTAGAAGATGATCACATTTCTTCAGATTGCTGTCCCTGAAAATCTCTGGTTTCCGCCTGAGATGAGACTTCAGTGCTACCTGTCAGTGTTCTCACTTGTGCTCACTGACTCTACCATTTCTATTTTCAAGTATTCTGGACCGTTGCCACACCCTCAGTCCCCCTTCTTAACTCCTTTCCTAGGGCTCTTCCACAGCTGACCTTGGACCACCTTCCGAAAGCCTTTATGCATTTCTCCCTAAATTTCCTGCTGCTCCCCTGGCCACCTAAAGGTATTTGCCTCCAAATCCACGTGCACTTGTATTGTGTGAGCAGCATTGGTTGAGATGTCCTTTCTCCTATTCAAGGTCAAATCTGCTACCTAGAGGTTTTTGCATTCCCCTTTCCCCCCTTGTTTTGCTGGTTTACTTTATTTTTTAAAAATAAAAACTGCCATCTTTTTCTTCCAGCCGCTGATCTATCAATGATTCTCTCTTTTTTCTAGTATCTTTAACCTCTTTTACTTGACTGGATGTAGATGTTATGCTTAATATTTGTTTGTTGGGTGGATCAATGAAATGATCAAGCAATCAAAATAAAAACCATATAAAAAACACTGAAAACCTAAGAAATGACTAAGGTGAATAAATTGGCATCTTTAAACCACTGAGAAGGCCAGTGTGGTTAGGACAGGGTGAGCAGGGCCAGGGAAAGTTTACCCAATAAGTAAGGTACACACGGGCTTACTTGTGCTTACTTACCAATCTGTTGTGTACAACTTCACATAGTTTTCCCCACGTCATGTGCACAACAGATTCGTAAATAAGCATGAGCAAGCCTGCGCGTACCTGGTTTACTGGTCAATCCACCTGTGATTAGGGCAGCAGCTTCAGGTAAGTCTGCAGAGGTAAATCTGAAAAATCTGCTGTCTGTACTGAACACTTTAAACCTAGTAGCTTTTAATCACACTTACACTGCTGTTTTCTTACCTTCAATCCTAGAAATCTAATCTCAGCTTTCAGATGAAGTAATCAAGTGCCACTAAGATGCCGTCTGAGAGGGACTCAGAAGCTTCAGTTACCCAAATATCTTGCCAGTTTGTGACAACTCTCAGAATTTCTACTGATAAAACTCCCTTTTGTAGTAAAGCGTTAATGCCATGTTTGCAGTTAAAACACTGCAATATGATAAGGAGAAATCAAGGTATTAGCTCACGCTTACAATTTACTATATTTTATTGACTACGAAAAGCCCTGACTTGGGTGATGGAATTTATAGGAAAGTGGATTTTGGATCAATGGAAAGATGACCTCTGTAGCAGTCAACTGCGCTGTGTTAATTATCTACTGCTTCTTAACAGACTGCTCCAAAACTTAAAAAAACAAAAAAAACCTGTTGCCATTGAGTCACTTCTGACACATAGCGACCCTATAGGACAGAGTAGAACTGCTCCATAGGGTTTCCAAGGAACAGCCAGTGGATTCAAACTGTCAACCTTTTGGTTAGCGGCAAAGCTCTTAACCTCTGCACCGTGAGGGCTCCAAAATTTAGTGCTTTATTATTCCTCGTGATTCTGTGGATTGTGGTCTCCCAGGCTCAGTGGCTGCTGTGTTCAGCTGGTGAGTTGACTGCGGGCTGGGCTCATCTGTTGTTGCTGTTAGGTGCTGCTGAGTCGATTCCAGCCCATGTACGGCCGAAGAAAACACTGCCCAGTCCTGCAACATCCTTCCAATCTTTGTTACGCTTAAGCCCATTGTTGCCACTGCTGCGTCAATCCATCTCATGGAGGATTTTCTTTTTCGCTGATGCTCTGTTTTGCCAAGCAGGATGTCCTTCCTCTGGGAGTGATTACACCTGATAACATGTCCAAAGTATGTGAGATGTAGTCTCGCCATCCTTCTTTCTAGAGAGCATTCTCTTTGTACCTCTTCCAAGACAGATTTGTTTCCTCTTTTGGCTGTCCATGGTGTATTTATATTCTTCTCCAACACCACAATTCAAAGGCATCAATTCTTCTTCTGTCTTCCTTATTCATTGCCCAGCTTTCACATGTGTATGAGGCGATTGCAAAAGCCATGCCTTGGGTAAGGCGCACCTTAGTCCTCAAGGTGACGTCTTCGCTTTTCAACACTTTAAAGAGAACTTTTGCAGCTGATTTGCCAAATGCAATGCATCATTTGATTTCTTTACTGCTGCTTCTATGGGTGTTGATTGTGGATCCAAGTAAAATGAAATCCTTGACAACTTCAATCATTTCTCCATTTATCATGATGTTGCTTATTGGTCAAGTTGTGAGGATTTTTGTTTTCTTTATGTTGAGGTGTAATCCATATTGAAGGCTGAGGTGTTTGACTATATCAGTAAGTGTTTCAAGTTCTCTACACTTTCAGCAAGCAAGGTTGTGTCAACTGCATAACACAGGTTGTTAATGAGTCTTTTTCCAATCCTGATATGCCCTGTTCTTCTTCATATAGTCCAGCTTCTCAGATTATTTGCTCAGCATACAGATTGAATAGATACGGTGAAAAGATAAAACCCTGATGTATACCTTTCCTGACTTTAAACCATGCAGTATTCCCTTGTTCTGTCTGAATGACTGCCTCTTGATCTATGCACAGGTTCCTGGTAAGCACAATTAAGTGTTCTGGAATTCCCAGTCTTCGCTATGCTATCCATAATTTGTTATGATCCACACAGTCAAATGCCTTTGCATAGTCAATAAAACACAGGTAAACATCCTTCTGGTATTCTCTTCTTTCAGCCAGGATCCACCTGACATCAGCAATGATATCCCTGGTTCCACATCCTCTTCTGAATCCAGCTTGAATTTCTGGCAGTTCCCTGTCAATATACTGCTCCAGCCACTTTTGAATGATCTTCGGCAAAATTTTGCTTGCGTGTGTTATCAATGATATTGTTCAACAATTTCCACATTTGGTTGGATCACCTTTCTTGGGAATAGGCATAATTATGGATCTGTTCCAGTTGGTTGACCAAGTAGCTGTCTTCCATACTTCTGGGCATAGACAAGTGAGTGCTTCCAATGCTGCATCAATTTGTTGAAACATATCAATAGGTATTCCATCAATTCCTGGAGCTTTATTTTTTGCCAATGTCTTCAGTATAGCTTGGACTTCTTCCTTCAGTACCATTGGCTCCTGATCATATGCTACCTCCTAAAATGATTGAATACTGACCAATTCTTTTTGGTATAGTGACTCTGTATTCTTTCCATCTTCTTTTGATGCTTACTGCATTGTTTAATGTTTTCCCTGTAGAATCTTTCAATATTGCAATTGAGGTTTGAATTTTTTCTTCAGTTCTTTCAGCCTGAGAAATGCAGAACATGTTCTTCCCTTTTGGCGTTCTATCTCCAGCTCTTTGCACTTGTCATTATAATACTTTACTTTCTCTTCTTGAGCCACCCTTTGAAATATTCTGTTCAGCTCTTTTACTTCATCGTTTATTCCTTTTGCTGTAGCTACTCAATGTTCAAGAGCAAGTTACAGAGTCTCTTCTGACATCCGTTTTGGTCTTTTATTTCTTTCCTGTCTTTTTAATGATCTCTTGCTTTCTTCATGTATGATGTCCTAGCACAACTCATCTGGACTTTGGTCATTAGTGTTCGACGTATCAAATCTATTATTTTTTTTTTTGAAAGTTTACAAATCAAGTCAGTTTCTCATGCAAAAACTTATATACACCTTGTTACATACTCTCAATTGCTATCCCCCTGATGAGACAGGTTACTCCCTCCCTCCTCTCTCTTTTCATGTCCATATCGCCAGCTTCTCACCCCCTCTACTCTCTCATCTCCCCTCCAGGCAGGAGATGCCAACATAGTCTCAAGTGCCCACCTGATCCAAGAAGCTCAGTCCTCACCAGAATCCCTCTCCAACCCATTGCCTGGTCCAAACCCTGTCTGAAGAGTTGGCTTTGGGAATGGTTCCTGTCCTGGCCCAACAGAAGGTCTGGGGGCCACAACCACTGGGGTCCTTCTAGTCTCAGTCAGACCATTAAGTCTGGCCTTTTTATGAGAGTTTGGGGTCTGTATTCCACTGCTCTCCTGCTCCCTCAGGGGTTCTCTTTTGTGTTCCCTGTTGGGGCAGTCATCGGTTGTAGCCAGGCACCATCTAGTTCTTCTGGTCTCAGGCTGATGTAGTCTCTGGTTTATGTGGCCCTTTTTGTCTCTTAGGCTCATAATTACCTTGTGTTCTTGGTATTCTTCATTCTCCTTTGATCCAGGTGTGTTGAGACCAATTGATGCATCTTAGATGGACGCTTGCTAGTGTTTAAGACCCCAGATGCCACCCTCCAAAGTGAGATGCAGATTGTTTTCTTAATAAATTTTATTATGCCAATTGACTTAGATGTCCCCTGAAACCATGGTCCCCAAACCCCTGTCCCTGCTACTCTGGCCTTCGAAGCATTCAGTTTATTCAGGAAACTTCTTTGCTTTTGGTTTAGTCCAGCTGTGCTGACCTCGCCTATATTGTGTGTCGTCTTTCCCATCACCTAAAGTAGTTCTTATCTACTATCTAATTAGTTAATATCCCTCTCCTACCCTTCCTCCCTCCCCCCTCTCGTAACCATCAGAGAATATTTTCTTTTCTGTTTAAACTATTTCTTGAGTTCTTAAAATAGTGGTCTTATACGATATTTGTCCTTTTGCAACTAATTTCACTCAGCATAATGCCTTCCAGATTTCTCCATGTTATGAAATGTGTCACAGATTCATCACTGTTCTTTATCAATACGTAGTATTCCACTGTGTGAATATACCATAATTTATTTATCCATTCATCCATTGATTGGTTGCTTCCATCTTCTTGCTATTGTAAATAGTGCTACAATGAACATGGGTGTGCATATATCTGTTCTTGTAAAGGCTTTTATTTCCCTAGGATATATTGCAAGGAGTGGGATTGCTGGATTGTATAGTAGTGCTATTTCTAGCTTTTTAACGAAGCACCAAATCGATTTCCAAAGTGGTTGTACCGTTTTACATTCCCACCAGCAGTGTGTAAGTGTTCCAATCTCTTCACAGACTCTCCAACATTTATTATCAAATCTATTCTTGAGATAGCCTCTAAATTCAGGTGGGATATACTCAAGGTTGTACTTCAACTCTCGTGGACTTGTTCTAATTTTCTTCAGTTTCAGTGTGGACTTGCGTCTGAGTAATTGATGGTCTGATTTGCAGTTGGCTCCTGGCCTTGTTCTGACTGATGATATTAAGCTTTTCTATTGTGTTTTTCCACAGATGTAGTCGATTTGATTTCTGTGTATTCCATCTGGCAAGGTCCACATGTATAGTCTCTGTTTATGCTAGTGAAAAAAAGGTATTTTCAATGAAGAAGCAGTTGGTCTTGCAAAATTCCATCATGCCGTCTCCGGCATCATTTCTATCACCAAGGCCATGTTTTCCAACTACCAATCCTTCTTCTTTGTTTCCAGCTTTCACATTCCAATCACCAGTAATTATCAATGCATCCTGATGGCATGCTTCGTCAATTTGCAGACTGCAGAAGTTGGTAAAAATCTTTAGTTTCTTCATCTTTGGCCTTAGTGGTTGGTGTGTAAATTTGAATAAAGTCATATTAACTGGTCTTCCTTGTAGGCTTATGATATTATCCTATCACTGACAGCGTTGTACTTCAGGATAGATCTCGAAATGTTCTTTTCAATGACGAATGCAGTGCCATTCCTCTTCAATTTGTCATTCCTGGTATAGTAGAGTATATGCTTGTCTGATTCAAGGTGGCCAATACCAGTCCGTTTCAGCTCACTAATGCCTAGGATATCAATGTTTATGTATTCCATTTCATTTTTGATGATTTTCCGAGATTCATACTTCGTACATTCCAGGTCCCGATTATTAATGGATGTTTGCAGCTGTGTCTTCTCCTTTTGAGTGACACCACATCAGCAAACGAAGGTCCCAAAAGCTTGACTCCATCCATGTCATTAAGGTCAACTCTACTTTGAGGAAGCAACTCTTTCCCAGTCATATTTTGAGTGTCTTCCAACCTGAGGGGCTCATCTTCTGGCACTGTATCAGACAATGTTCCGCTGCTATTCATAAGGTTTTCAATGGCTAATTATTTTCAGAAGTAGACCTCTGGTTTCTTCCTAGTCTGTCTTAGTCTGGAAGCTTGGCTGAAACCTGTCCTCTATGGGTGACCCTGCTAGTATTTGAATACTGGTGGCATAGCTTCCAGCATCACAGCAATACACAAGCCACCACAGTATGACAAACTGACAGACACGTGGGGGCCACACATCTGTGGGCCTATCTGCGACACCTCATGGTTGGGGCTTTTTATCCACATGCTTTTTTAAATTGGGCTTCTTCACAAACCTGGTAGTTTCAGGATTCCAAGGGAATGAGGCAGAGGCTGCAAGGCCTCTTGAGACCAAAGCTCAGGAACTCACAAAACACCACTTCCACCACTTTCCTTCTACCACAGGCTAGCTCAGTTTCAAGGGGGTGGAGAGATGGACTCCAGTTCTGGATGGAGGAAGCAGGAAAGTCACTTTGCAAAGGAATGTGAGTAATGTTGAAGCCATTAAACAATCTACCTCAATCCAGCCTCTGGTGACAAATTATTCATATTCCTACAACGTGCAAAATACGTTCAGCCCCATTTCAGGATTCCAAAGTCTCACTCCAATTATAGCATAAGGCTTGAAGTCCAAGACCTCATGATAAGAACCTGGTTTGGAATGAATGAGACTCCATTGGTCCAGTTCCTTGAGTGCATATTTTCTTGATGCTAAGACATGTGAATTAAAATATAAGTGAACTTCTAGCCACACATTCAACATACAATGGTAAGACAGGGACACAATAACCAAAATAGACATTCGTGTTCAAAAAAGTATGAATGGAGAAATAAGCTCATCTGGCATCCAGATCTTGGTTTCTAATACCATTATCCAATAGAGAGGACCAGAATCCCTTGAAGAAATGGCTGATCTAGGCCTGGAACAGTATAACCCTAAGAAAAACATCAGACATACCCAAATTGAATGACATTCTTCAAAATACCTTATGAGTACTCCTCAAAACTGTTATGGTCATCAAAAACAAAGAAAGGCTGAGATACTGTCACAGAACAGAGGAAGCTAAGGAGACACGGTGACTAAATGTATTATTGTATCCTTCAAGTTATCCTGAAACAGAAGAAGAACATTAGGGAAAAACTAGTGAAATCTGACCAAACTGTGGAATTTAGTTAATAGTAATGAACCAATGTTGGTTTCTTAGTTATGACAAACGTACCATGTTTACGTAACAATAGGGGAAAGTGGGTGAGGAATATATGAGGATGCTCTGTATTACCTTTGCAACTTTTCTGTAAATATGAAACAACTCTAAAATAAAAAGGATATTTAAATTTAAAAAATGAGTATGGGGATGGGAAGCACACAGTATTCATAATTCTGTAGCAATGCTTAGCAACAGCCAGGCACATGTCACCAGTTTCCCTTCCTCTTGGGACAAGATGTTCCTTGATTAGGCTCCAATTCTGCTCCCTGGGAGTGATTCTCAAATTCGTTGTTTTCCTTGGATCTTCTCTCCACCCTCTAGCCTTTTGATTCTGGTTTCCAAGATGTCTTCCCCTTTGATCAAAAATAGGTTGTGCTTACAACTGAGAAAGACTACTTCTTTTTAATAGAAATTTGAAGGTTCATAGGCTTTTTTGTTGTTGTTGTTGTTACTTTGAACTGTTTCTGTTCCTTTTGGTCCAAGAAGTCAGTATTTGTGTCAGTAAAACTTTCTTAAAATTATGAATCTCACCCAGGCCAAGCGCAGAAAGCAATGTCCATAATTCTTCTTGGGATAGATCTCTCTCTACTTTGGCATGTAAACTGATGTTGGGCAACACCCTTATGATTCTTAGTGGCATTTTAACTGATTGCAGGTCTACTAACCCACTGCCATCGTGTCATTTCTGACTCATAACCATCCTATAGGATAAAGGAAAACTGCCCCATAGGGTTTCCAAGGAGCAGCTGGTGGATTCAAGCTGCCGACCTTTTGGTTAGCAGCTGTAGCTCTTAACGACTGCTCAACCCTACTAGGCACCACCTTAAACCTTTCCAAGCTCTTAATGAAGGATTTTACAACTACCTATTTGAATATTTATCTTAGGATCATTTCTTGCCTTGACAATCTTCTACAGGATAAAACTGAATCAGCTTTATTTTTCGACCCAGAAATTTCTAGCTCCTCTATATTTAATTCTGCTTTCAAACAGAACAATTCTCTAGGTAGCTCATCTCTCTCTTCCCTCATTTAATTAGATGTGGCTAAAAGAAACCAAGTGGCACTTTCAACATTCTTCCTGACACACTCATTAGCCAGATTCACGAATTCATTTTCTATATTCCAAGTTGCTGCAGGCAATAGTTTTGCCCGTTATTCTGTCACTGTATACCTGAGTTTCCCTTTTTCTAGCATCCAACAGCAGTTTCCCCTCTGTGCTTCCAGGCTCCACTAATAAATCACCTTTCAGTTTCTGCCTGCCTCCCAATCCCAAAACCAATGCCATATTGTTTTTAGTTCTTGCTATGTCAGCCCCCAATACCTGATACCCACATCTGTATCACTTATCTATTGCTGCTTAACGAAGAACCCTCAAAATTAGTGGCTTGAAATAGTAACAATTTATTATTTCTTAACATTCTGTGGGTTGGTGGAGTAGGTTTCTGTGATACTTCCTGTGCTCATTCTCGCAGGCGTGCACAGCTAGGGGGCTGTCTGGAATTGGGCTCAGCTGGGATGGCTGAGGTGGCTGGGACTTTTCTCTCTACGTAGCTGCCATGGGTTCTTCTCTTTGTAGTGCTACCTGGGGGTAGTCCAGACATTTGACTGCTAAATAAAAGGTCGGCAGTTCAAATCCACCAGGCGCTCCTTGGAAGCTCTATGGGGCAGTTCTACTCTGTCCTATACGGTCGCTATGATTTGGATTTGACTCAAGGGCAACGGCTTTGGTTTGGTTTTGGTGTTTAGGGTCGTTATGAGTTGGAATGGACTTGAAGGCAATGGTTTTTTTTTGTTTCTTTTGTTAGTAGCAGTGCTATTTTCTGAAAAATAGCTTACACTCCTTTTGATAATGCTCTTTCCCACCTCTGTTTCTGTCACAGTCTCCACAACTCTCCCAGTCGCTTTTATTCATCTTACCCTCAGAGCACTGGTATTAAGCTGTTGTTCTCTAGGTATTCCACACATGGTTGGTGGCCCCTTGGGAATTGTTTGTTTCTTGAATACATTCACGTCATTTACTCCAACCAGTTATTTACTTCTTGTTTGTTTTATTTACTAAAATATTTTATAAAGAGATATAATTAAACAAAATAATTTCAAAATTTGGTTAGTTCACAAAATCCCACAGTAAGATTTATAGTGATTTTCAGAAAAAAAAAAAACACACATTTATATAAGCGTCTTGCCACAGTGAGTGGGATTCGAGAACCCCAAAAGTTACTGCCTTTCCTCAAACTACCAAGAATGATTGATTAGAGATTCTGGACCCTTTCGAGCTTCTTCCAAGTGAACAAAAGACAGTCATGCTCAGAGTCTTGGTGGCATTTAGTCAGCCCTTTTATGCGAGTCTAATGGTTGGTGTGTGCGTGAGAATTAACAGTAAATTCATTATGAAAACCTATTTACCACAGGGTTGACACCAGCAAAAGCCTGAGGCAGCTAGGGGAATTCTGGGATACAACATCTGTTTCAGCAAACATAACTCAGACATTCCGAATCCGTGCTCGCTCATTGGTGCTTAATAGCTTCTTGAACAGCTCTTTTTCTCCTCAGGACATACACATTCAGACACAGAAAACCATAAAGGCCAAATGTCTTCTTTCATTCTCCCAGGCTTAGCTAGCTAAAAGGAAACTGTCAAGAGCCATAACAATTGGCTATGTGAAAAGGAAATAATAATAATAACAATAATAACAAAAAGAAAGAAAGGAAAAAAAATTGATTTGCAGATCTGATTCGTTGAAAATATTTTTCTCCCTTTTACTCCTTTTGTGTCAGATTTTTATGTATATTTTTAGAAGTGTGTATAATTTGAGCTTACCTACTTTGTTAT
This sequence comes from Elephas maximus indicus, assembly GCF_024166365.1. Lineage (NCBI taxonomy): Eukaryota > Metazoa > Chordata > Mammalia > Proboscidea > Elephantidae > Elephas > Elephas maximus. The sequence goes on along the minus strand of NC_064833.1, from coordinate 50,557,288 downwards.
GATTTACTGGCAATAACTTTGCTGAAGTGTAAATGGCCTCACATACTAATTGGGTGTGCTTCCTGTGACATATGCAAACTGACTTGGAAACTAACATATGCTGTTAATACTCATAATAGATCAGCTTTGTCTGAAATATTTGTGCCCCAAATTACCATTTGGCGTGTCTTCAAATTCAAATCCACCTTCTGCCCTGAGATGAAATTCAAGGGTTTGTTTTCTGTTTTATATATTTTGAGAGGCTGCTTTCACTGTTACAATACGGAGTTTTCAGTGTTTACATTATAGTGACTATTTATGGGGGTTTAATATGTTGCTTGTTGCAAATCACATCCGACGGAAACTTGGCAGAGTGGCATAGAGATGTGGGACCACATTCAACTATATTTAACATCGTATCAGGCGGCTGATCTTCTGAAAATCTATGGTGTTAAATGGTATTTAGCATAATCTTACTCTTTTTATCTTTTGCTTTGTAGAAATAAAAATTGGTGTTGAGTCCTATAGTAACTTTGCAGAAAAATTGTGTTTTCTGGTTGTCAACAATTTACTAAGTGATGGGACAGAGAGGCAAACTAAAATCAGCCTACTTGTTTTTGAATTGCTAATACTTTGTGGATTGTTACTGGGTTTTTGGTCTTATTATCTGTTAACACATCCTCCTGTGGCTGAGTAGAAGAAGGAGGCAGAAACTGAAACAAAACAAAACAAAAAAACATATGGAGATGTTAAGCAGTAGCAAAGTAGCCAAAAGGAAATGTTTGGCTTGTACTTGCAAGAGTGCTTTTTATTAATTCTATTCCTGTTTGAAATATTGAACTAAATTTTCAAGTCTAATTAGATAGATACTTCTGGATAGGTGGGAGGGGAAGAAGTAAGTCCTTCACCATTTCGGCAACTTAAATTTTTAGACGTTAAATACTTTAGGTTTTGGGAGAGTCATGATCACTGTGGGGACATTGTTGGTTCAGTGGTAGGCTTCTTGCCTTCCGTGTAGGAGACCAGGGTTCGATCCCCAGCCAATGCACCTCCTGTGCAGCCACCACCCACCTATCAGTGAAAGCGTGTGTGTTGCTATAGTGCTGAATAGGCTTCATGGAGCTTCCAGACTAAGATGGACTAAGAAGAAAGGCCTGGCAATCTGTGCCTGAAAATCAGCCAGTGAAAACCTTATGGATCACAATGCTCCAATCCCCTGCTGATCATGAGGACTGTGACTGAATAGCGTTTCATCCATTTGTGCATGGGGTTCTCATGAGTTGGGGCCACCACGAATTGGAGCAACTTGACGGCAGATAACAACAACAACACAGTCACTGTAATGATTCAGAATCAGATTGTGTGCATACTAGCACCTTCAGTTGGACTTTACCTTCAAAGGAAAAGTTTTGTTTGTTGAAAAAACACTGTCGGAGGAAGCAGTTTGCCATAGATCCTCAACATTCCTGCACATTTTGCTGAGGGTGCGAACTTTAAGGTATATTAGTTCCCTGATAATATGCAGTCTCTGTAACTAGTCACATGGGCCACTGAGCAGGTCAGGACACCACAACGTGACGGTGTATAACTGCTCACTCCCCCACGGAGGAGACTGGCTTGTTTGCTGCTTGCTCAGTAAGTACCGGCCCCTTGGCTCTGGGCTCCTCAGCTGCAGTACAACCCACTGCCTTTGTAGTATCCATCTGGGCTTGTAGTGTCACCCTTGGGACTTGGGGACCCAGGATCAGGTGGCACTATGCTGATGCACCTGCTGTTTGTTGTCCTGTCTTGTTTGCCCTTGGCATCTATGGAATGATGCTAAGTTTATTCCTTTCCTTCCTCTGTGAGGCTGGGGTTCCTCTCTGACAAATATATTTTGAAAGATCCTCAGGAAAATTGAATTGAATCCTAATCACTTAAAAACAGTGTATTGGGAAACAAAAAAGAATACACAATGGAAGGTATTTTACATACATAGCAATAGAGACACTATCCTTACTTTTAAAAAATCATCGCCGAACTCTTGCTACAATCAGATTAAAAATATTTCCCATTTATTGTTGCTTAATATGCACATTTGTCTCTTTTATTGTCTCAACAGCCTTATGAGATGAGTGTTATCACACACCATTTTCACACACGAAGTAAGTTAGGCTTAGCTAGTTTAATAACCTGCCCAAATCAAATGGCTTTTGGACCCAGGTCTGTCTGACTCCAAAGCCAGTGCTCCCAATGTCTAAATTAAGCTGTTGTAAGGCCGATGACTGCTTTATGTATTTTCCATTTAGTTCTATTCTCTGATATCTGTTTTATATGCCACAACATTTATTATTTTTTTTTAAATTGTGCTTTAGATGAAAGTTTACAGAGCAAATTAGTTTCTCATTTAGCTATTTATACATAAATTGTTTTATGACATTGGTTGCAATTCTCTCAATGTGTCAAGACTCCTGCCCTCCCCGTGGGTTCCCTATTTCCATCTGTCCATTTTTCCTGTCCCTTCTTGCCTTCTTGTCATTGCTTTTGGGCAGGTGTTGCCTATTTGGTCTCTTATACATCACTAAGAAGGAAGCACATTCCTCACATGTGTTATTGTTTGTTTTATAGACCTGTCTAATCTTTGGCTGAAGGGAGAACTACGGGAGTGGCTTCAGTTCCAAGTTAAAAGAGTGTCCAGGAGCCATAGTCTAGGGGGTCCCTCCAGTCTCTGTCAGACCAGTAAGTCTGGCCTTTTTGTGTGTGTCTATGTGTGTGAATTTGAATTTTGTTCTTCATTTTTTCCCCGCTCTGTCTGGGACCCCCTATTGTGATCACTGTCAGAGTCACTGGTGGTGGTAGCCAGGTACTATACAGTTATTTGGGGCTCGGGCTGGTGGGGGCTGTGGTACTTGTGGTCCATTAGTCCTGTGGACTAATATTGCTTCTTGGTTTTCTTCATTATTCTTTGCTCTGGACAGGATGAGATCAGTAGATACATCTTAGATGGCTGCTTGCAAGCTGTTAAGACCCCAGGCGCTACTCACCAAAGTTGGATGTAGAACATTTTCTTTATGAACTATGTTATGCCAATTGACCTGGATGACCCCCGTGACCATGGTCCCCAGCCCTCAGCCCTAGTAACTCAGTCCCTCAGGGCATTTACAACATTTAGTCTTGAAAGCACAGTCTTCTGCGTCCAGATGTGGCTCTTCGGCTCTTTTCACCTTACAACATTGTTTTTTTTGAAATCATAGGCCATACATTTGGGATAAAATCAGGATTTTAAGTCATATTTGAGCCTTACTTAAATGTCATGGAATCTGGGCTGTTTCTAATCAATAACGTAGGATATTTAAAATAAAGTTGATTTTTCTTACCAGTAAATAACTAGATGTCCCAATAAACATTGAAATTACTTTAAATAAACAAACGCAGGGCGTATGGCATATTTAATTTGATCCATTTTGTATACAATAGAATCTAGTTTTGCCAGATTACTTGACACTATAGATACAGGAGTAGAATCTGTGTTAAACGAAGGACCAGACAGCCTGAGGTGGATGGAGTGGAGTAATCCTGTTGGACACATTTGATCTCTTATGTTTAGGGTTTTTTTTTTTTTTTTTTTTTATGCTGCTGGCTGGATCCATTACAATAACATAACTACAATAACGCAAAAACAGCTGATTCTAATAAGTCAGTCTGATTAAATTTAAAAACTTTACGTATTGCCAAACTTCTAAATGTATGTGGATAATTACCACATAATTGAACATCTATTGGAGCTCTGTAGTATTTAGGCCAAAACTTTACAAAATAAAAACAGACCCTAAAAGGTACAGTGGGAAATAGCAGAAGTGGATTCCTCTATACTTGCAAGCGTTGCTTTGGAGAATCTTTATCTTCTATGCTTAACATTGGAAACTTTTGAGCAGTTTCAATTGCTAAGCTAGTGCCTAACAAAGTTAAATGGCACTTCTAGCTTTGTTGTTGTTGTTAGGTGCCGTCGAGCCGGTTCCGACTCATATAGACCCTATGCACAACAGAACGAAACACTCTGGTCCTGCGCCATCCTTACAATTGTTGTTATGCTTGAGCTCGTTGTTGCAGACACTGTGTCAATCCACCTCATTGAGGGTCTTCCTCTTTTCCACTGACCCTGTATTCTGCCAAGCATGATGTCCTTCTCCAGGGACTGATCCCTCCTGACAACGTGTCCAAAGTATGTAAGATGCAGTCTCGCCATCCTTGCTTCTAAGGAGCATTCTGGTTGTACTTCTTCTAAGACACATTTGTTCATTCTTTCGGCAGTCCATGGTATATGCAATATTCTTCGCCAACACCACTATTCAAAGGCGTCAACTCTTCTTCGGTCTTCCTTATTCATTGTCCAGCTTTCACATACATGTGATGTGATTGAAAATACCATGGCTTGGGTCAGGCACACCTTAGTCTTCAGGGTGACATCTTTGCTCTTCGACCCTTTGAAGAGGTCCTTTGTAGCAGATTTGCCCAATGCAATGCATCTTTTGATTTCTTGACTTCTGCTTCCATGGCTGTTGATTGTGGATCCAAGTAAAATGAAATCCTTGACAACTTCAATCTTTTCTCCGTTTATCATGATGTTGCTCATTGGTCCAGTTGTGAGGATTTTTGTTTTCTTTATGTTGAGGTGTAATCCATACTGAAGGCTGTGGTCTTTGATCTTCATTAGTAAGTGTTTCAAGTCCTCTTCACTTTCAGCAAGCAAGGTGGTATAATCTGCATAACGCAGGTTGTTAATGAGTCTTCCTCCAATCCTGATGCCCCGTTCTTCTTCATATAGTCCAGCTTCTCGTATTATTTGTTCAGCATGCAGATTAAATAGGTATGGTGAAAGAATACAACCCTGATGCACAACTTTCCTGGCTTTAAACCAATCAATATCCCCTTGTTCTGTCCGGACAACTGCCTCTTGAGCAATGTAAAGGTTCCTCATGAGCACAATTAAGTGTTCTGGAATTCCCATTCTTTGCAGTGTTATCCATAATTTGTTATGATCCACACAGTCAAATGCCTTTGCATAATCAATAAAACACAGATAAACATCCTCCTGGTATTCTCTGCTTTCAGCCAGGATCCATCTGACATCAGCAATGATATTCCTGGAACCAGTGATATCACTTCTAGCTGTATAAGATGAATTATGACTCCGTCCGTACAGAGGGAGCCCAGGCAGGCCTGGTGGATTAAATCTAATTGTTCAGGTGTAGAGTATGGGGAGAGGAGAAAGACGTTCAGGTTGTGGGGCCTGGAGCTTATGCCATTTAGCAGGCTTTTTAAATTATTAAAAAAATATATACATGAAATTTGGTATGAAAAGAAATATTTACAATGAGAAAAGAAATAAAGCAAATTATATTTTAAAAAGTGGACACCACCACAAAATCCCAAAAAATTACATTTTGAATTAATTAACTTCTGGATTCACTTCTGTAATACTTTTTTTTACATTTTTTTCTGCATATTTTTTGATCACCTCTTCACACAGAAGTAACTATTTAATATTTTTTATAGACAGAATAGAAAGAAAATTCAATATTTCCTTTAGCATCGTTGATTAAAATTTGTATTTTGATATTGATAGTTTGGAAAATCTTTCAGATTCACAATTTGTTACTAGTAATGTCATATAAACATTTAGGGTAATTGTCAAAGTTGTAGGAACCTCTACCCAAATTTCTTTCACTTATCAGCTGTACCTTTTTTGGGTATTTCAAGTTTTCTTATGCAAAGACTACTCTTAAGTGGTCTTTACATTGACAATTAGCATTAACAAGTTTGTTAATGGAAACCCTGGTGGCATAGTGGTTAAGAGTTTGGCTAATAACCAAAAGGTTAGCAGTTCAAATCCACTGGGTGCTCCTTGGAAGCCCTATGGGGCAGTTCTACCCTGTCCTTTAGGGTCGCTATGAGTAGGAATGGATTGGACAGCAATTTTTTTTTTTTTTTTTAGTTTGTTGATGACGCTCTCTGTTAGTGTAGAATTCTGAGTATTTTATTATCTTTGCTACTGTCGATATTGGTCAAATAGCAGATAATTTAAATCTTTTATTCCAATATGTTAGTATGATTTCTCCTCTTCATTAACTGGGTTTTTAAACAAGCCAAGAGCCTATTCATTACTTCTATTTGGCAGTGATTTCTCCCTCTTAAAGAATTACTACTTCTGGTATGATATGAGTTTTTGTTGTGATGCAATTCATTTCTCATTATAGAATCATTTTATTGATCTCATCTTTTTTTTATTCTATTTCCTATTCCATTATTTCTTTTTTTTACCTAACTCTTAACTTATTTAATATATACATTTTTAAATAGACAAAATATACAGCCAAATCAGTATTCTGTAATTTCCATTTGTTTTATCGAAACTTTCCAAAACATCCTTCCAAATTTCATTTAATATAGCATATTACCAAACTCTCTTTAGCCAGATTCCAAAAAATAGCCACAGTCTTGCTAAGACAATGGCTGTAAAGTAAAGTGTGAAAAAGGAGTAGTTGGAGTAGAAACAGATACCAGTCTTAACCAATTGAGGTTACAATGTCTTACTTCTGGTAAGTGTCAAAAATATATTCAATCATGTAAGCACATTTCTAAAATCTTTCCCATGCCTTTTGAAAGGACTCACACAGGTATGAGGCCTGAAGCTTAAAGCTTTGTTAGCTTCTGATGCAGTTGTTAAGGTCTTGCTGTTAACCTAAAGGTTGGAGGTTCTAACCCACCCAACAGCTCTGCTGGAGAAAGACCTGGGAACATGCTTTCATAAAGATTACAGCCTAGAAAACCCTACTCTGTCATATGGAGTCATCAAGAGTTGAAATAAACTCAATGGCATCTAACAACAACAACAACAAGATTCATGGGAAAAAGGCCTCTGCTGCCCACTTGAGGAGGAGACCAACCAGGGACAATCCCTAGAGCGTGTAGTCTCTGAATCTCCAAATGGCTTCCCTGGTAAAACTTTCTAGAACCTTAGCCTTGCAGGGACAGAAAAGAACTAGGAAGGATGAGCTGGGCCATCACCCAGGACAGGTTCGGATTTGGACACTAGTAAGAGTGATAACTTGGGTTCAACTTTCTCTTCTGTTCTTTACTGAATAAGCAAACCACCAATGTAAAGAAATAAAAGATACAAGTGAATAAATTACTCCCCCAAAGTTCCTCTAGTTCCTTACACAGGCAGCCTAAAGTTTACTACTCAAAGCAGTTTCAGAATTGGGTAACTCTCAAGGTCAGAGGGGTAAAAGTCTCTAATTTTACCAAGATTATATACACTAGGAGAGGAGCCATTTCAGTTCTCCAAGGTCTGCTGGTACACCAAAACTGTGGCAGGCCTAGTCAAGTAGCACCACAGAGAAGAAGGCTTTAACACAGGCCGGGATGATCAACAGCTCTCATTTGCCCAAGACTGAGGGTTTTCCTAGAATGTGGTTCTCAGACTAAAACTGGGAGAGCCCCAGGTGAACCTGGATAGTTTGTCACCCTAAATCAGAAAGCTTGATCCCCTAAATGTAATCCAATATCACAATGTTTCCTAGCGGTCATAACATGAGCTTTGGAGCAAGCTAAGTTGAGTTTGAATCTAATCACTAATAACAGATCTTGGGTAAATGGCTTAGGCTGAGTCTCATTTTCCTCACTTGTAAATTTGAGGTGATAATGCCTGTATTATAGACCTTTAGTGAGGCGTAAATGACCCACCGAATGTCAAGATTCTAGTACAGAGTCTGATACCCATCAGCATTTCAAAAATGGTAGCTGTCATGTATATTATTGAGGACCAATATCAGCCTAGTAAAGCTTAGAGATCGTGGGGCATTCCTGGAGCCTAGGGACAAGTAAACCAATTACCCAGGTGCTTTAGTGCCATGTTGTAGAGGGATATCCCTTAGTCAATTTATGTGGGCTCATTTGTTTTGTATTGCTATTCTGGATGCCAAAGTGTCTGGGATTTTCCCCCAAAGCAGCACACTGGGATAAAGCAGTGATCAGTTGAGCTAGAAGATCTAAATGGAAGCTCCAACCCCAAGGTATATGAGAGGGGAAAGGAGCAAGGGCAGTGGTAGGTAACACAGCAGGGGCTGAGCTACAGGCTGCAACTATCTCAAGGGCAGAAGTTTTGATTTCTCTTTATCACAATAATGGCAGGTCCATCAAAAGAGAGCAATAGTCTCTGTTGCTGGTGGTAGTGGTGTAAATTGGAAGGTTGGCAAATATCTTTTAGAAGCTGGGAAAAGGAGAAGGTTCCACTTTTGTTGGTTAGATTGTTGGCTTCACGGGATAATCAAATACAGTAAATATTCAGTATAAATATTCAGTATAAAACAAATTCTATAAATTTGTTTAGAAAAGGGAAATGTTTTTTGTTCAGCTGCAGGAGCTATTCTGGAATCTGGTAGGGCAATTGGGTGAGCAACAATCGAATAATGATGTTGTTGTTGTTGTTGTTAGTTGCCGTTGAGTCAGCTTCGACTCATAGCAACCTTATGTATAACAGAACAAAATGTTGCCTGGTCCTCTGTCGTCTTCATGATCATTGGTATGCTTGAGTCCATTTTTGCAGCTATTGTGTAACGGCTTCTAATCTAGGAGGCTTATCTTCCATCACTATATCAAACAATATTCTGTTATGATCCATAAGGTTTTTATTGGTTAATTTCTGGAAGTAGATTGCCAGACCTTTCTTCCTAGTCTGTCTTAGTCTGGAAGTTCCACTGAAACCTGTCCACCATGGTTGAGCCTGCTGATTCGAAATACCAGTAGCAAGGGAATTACCTACTAGTTCAAAAAGCAGACAGTATGTTTTAATTGCCGTAAATTAGTATTCTTAGATGAAAGAATTATTTAACTCAATGAAACAGTTGTCGACAACTGTTGCATAGATTGGGAGCTCAGTAGTGTTTCGCTTGAATTCTTTTTGGCTGATCCTGGGAAGCCTTGTGTCCCGCACAATGAAGAAGAGGTAGCTGGTGTGTTGGTGCATAAATGAGAGCAGAAAGGGTGGGTGGCATACAGGGGTGGGGGTGGCAGAAGTTTAAAATGCAAAACTTTGCTCACGGTTTTGCAGCTTTTTCAAAATGGTTGCATTTTGAAACTTTAAGAGTGAAGAGAAGCTTTGCTCTGTGCAACTTCATGATTGTCTCATATAAGGGCTCTAAAGGAATATATCTTCTCCCTTAGAGAAAGAAGTAATCTTTCTAAATTAATATAAGCTATCAGCTTTGGCACATCACGTGGCAAATCTCATGCTAAAAATCTGCATACGTTGCAGTAGTAGAGCCCATAAAATCCTCTTGGAGGGAAAAAACAAAACAAAAACTGAAACATCCCGAGGCATAACATGCAAAACCACTTTTCGATAATCAAAGAATCATTGCGAATTTGGCTGACAATCCTGTAATAAATGGCTTTCATTGTTGCTCAGAAACTATACGCTATGTGAGTACAGCACATTCCACATTATCTAAAACTCAGCCTGGGAGGTTGAGGTTGTTTTCAGTCCAAGAAGGGAATGAAGGATGGCTTTTTACTTAATTCCCATGCCCTGAAACATGCCCCTAGCAAAATAGTTGACCTTTCTATGTTACGTTCATGGAACTGAAACGCTAACCTGATTAATAAGGATGCTAAAAGATTAGCTTCCGCCTGTGATTGCTTCAAATGCCACTAAACCAGAGAAATCTAGATAGCCTGGTCCGTATATTTCATTTCATTCCAATTGACCATGATTTCCAAAATAAGTGTGCACTTGATTTTTTCCCTAAATAGTTGGAAAACCCACCCATAACTGCTTTTACATTAAGATGGAAGATATTAAATAGATGAGGCCACTATGAAACCATTGTTTTCTATTGTTATTTTTAAGAACCTCTCTTGTCTATGATCGTGATACCTAGGAAAGCTCACACAGTAAATGAGACATCATTTTATGTACTCAAAAATGTCACTTGTGCGGGACACAAGGCTTCCCAGGATCAGCCAAAAGGAATTCAAGCGAAACACTACTGAGCTCCCAATCTATGCAACAGTTGTCAACAACTATTTCATTGAGTTAAATAATTCTTTCATCTAAGAATACTAATTTATGGCAATTAAAATATACTGTCTGCTTTTTGAACAAGTAAGTAATTCCCTTGCTACTGGTATTTCGAATCAGCAGGCTCAACCATGGTGGACAGGTTTCAGTGGAACTTCCAGACTAAGATAGACTAGGAAGAAAGGTCTGGCAATCTACTTCCAAAATGTTTTGAAGGTCCAGGCAAAGTATTCTTTTTTTATTAATGTGGTAAAAATATGCATACCAAACATTCATCTCCACATTCTTCATGTTGTGCCACCATTATCGTTATCCTTTCCCCAAATATTCCACACCACTAACATAAACTCAGTGCCCTCCAGACAAAAACTCCCTTTTCCCCCTACTTTGACCCTCATAACAGTAATAGTCTTCGGTTTCTATATATTTGCTTTTTTCATGTAAGTGAGGTCATATAGTATTTGTTCTTTAGCCAATGACTTATTTTGTTCAGCATAATGTTTTCAAGGCTCATCTATGTCATGGCGTGCATCAGAACTTTATTTTTCTTTATGGCTGAATATTTGATTGTATGTATGTTGCACGTTTTATTTATCCATACATCTGTTGATGGACATTTCAGCTGTTTCCACCTTTTGACTATTGCAAAAGTGGAAATGAACATTGGTGTATAGGTTTCTGCTTGTGTTCCTGCCTTCAGTTCTTCTGTGTATATACCTAGGATTGGGAATGGGTCATATGATAGATCCATGGAATTTTGCTGCACCTGAAACCCCCCACCTCCTCATTTACAGATTTTCTTTGGATGGCTTATTATTTCCATGAAATTATTATTTCTAGGACATTCCAACATCCTGATGAACAGTCCATCTAATATCCCAGTCTCAAAGATTCTCCTGCTTTCACTGTGCCTCCAGCCTTGTCTTGGTTTAACCTTTTGTCTTCTCTGTCTTATCGATAGAGTTAGCAGAGAAAAATCACAGTCTTGTATATTGGTGTTATTATGGAGTGGATTCACCAAATCCAGCCTAGTCTCAGAGCCATTCACAAAATCCTTCATTTTCCCTGGTCAGCTCCTTCCAATGACTGTCTCATACAAGGGCTCTAAAGGAATGTATTTTCTCCCTTAAAGAAAGAAGTAATCTTTCTAAATGGCTATCCCACACCCTCATCACTTTCTTCAATTCTTCTACCACATCCCTTCCAACTCTTTTTCATTTGATATTCTTGCATGTTACTTGAAAGAAGAAGAAGAAAAAAAAATACTGGGCCACCTGGCTTCCGTTCACTGTCTAAAATTTTCTTTCATTGGAAAAGGTAAAGATGTTTTTCCCTTGTCTTGCCTGTCCCCCTGGTCCCATCCTATGCCATTTTCCCAGGAATTTTAGCCACTAGTCATTCTATTTGCATGTCTTCAATTTCATTCCCACTCTTGTCTCCTTTCTGATTGCTTTAAAACATGCTCAACTTTCTCTCATTTTTTTTTTAACCTTTCTGTTTGCATTGTACTTGAATAATGAGAAATAAACAAAAGTATCCTAGGACAACCATGAAACCACTTCTTATTCCAGCCTGTCTTCAAAATCAAACTCTTTGAAAGATTGGTGTATATTCATCTTCCTTCTCCTCATTTCCCATTTAAGCCACTTCTGTCAGAATTCCTTCCCTATTGCTTCTCTGACATCATTTGAACAAATGCTACCCATAATCATAATTGCTAAATTCCATGGACAGTCTTAATATTATCTCTTAGAGAAGTTCCCCGGAGTATTTGACTGTTAAATTTCTTGGATGGTCTCCTTTGGATTTTAGGATCCTATGCTTCTCCTCCATCACTGACCATCACTCCTTCAAGGTCTGCCTTGTGTCTTCTCTTCCTTTTCCACTGTACTAGTCAGGGTTCAACCACAGCAGGAGATATACATAGTAAGAGATTTATTTATTACAGGGAAATGGCTTATGCAACCATAGGGGGCTGGCTGAAGAGTCTCTACATTTAATGCTGAAATGCAAAGTTCACAGGCAGGCAGTCAGGAAAGGAAGATTATAAACAGATTGGAACCATGAACATGAACAGGAATCCCACTAGGACATGCTGAAATTGGTATCTATTCTTGTTGCCTCTGACCTTAGTGATGAAGGTATCCTGCAGAAACTGGGACCCTTTATCACAGAGCTGAACACACACACACACACACACACACACACACACGGATCTGGTGAGAGAAACTAAAGGAAAATCCAGGGAGAAGGGCGAGCAATTGTAGGCCTAGCTGCTTCTTCCTGCCACTGAGGTGAGCTAGAAGATCAGTAATCACAAGTATTTGTTAAAAATACTGTAGCTGTGTCCTCCCTTTCAACCTCTAACTCTAGCAAGAAAATCTCCAGCACACCCTAACTGAAAGCACACAAGAAAAGGGAACTCTGGGAAATATAGTTCAGTCTAACCAAGTTGGCACATTACAAGGCCATCCAGACCAGCTGCTGCAGAGTCAATTCTGATTCGTGGCAATCCCATGTGCGTCAGCGTAGAACTATATCCCATAGGATTTTCAATGGCTGATTTTTTAGAAGCAAGTCTCTTGGCCTTTCTTCTGAGGAGCCTCTGAGTGGACTCAAACCTCTAAACTTTTGGTTAGCAGGCAAGCTCACTAACTGTTGGTACCACCCTGGGACTCCACACACATTTTCTGGCCACTTGAACCCTTTCCATGACTTCAATTACTATCTTTCTGCAGATGATCCCCAACTCTATATACCCAGCTCAACTAACTTCTCTCCTGAGCTACAGACATAGATATCTAATGACCTGCTGGACAACATCTTGATATTTCACATGACTTTCAACTTGTCCAAAAGGTATGAGTTCTCATCTCTGTGTTCTTTGTATATTTCTCATTTTGGTTAATGGTACCTTTATTTACTTTAGTTGCCTACACCAGAAACCTTGGAGTCATTCTATGTAATTTTCCCTATCACACCTATAACCAAAAAAAAAAAAAAAAAAAAACCCTAAACCAAACCTACTGCTATCGCATTGATTCCAACTCATAGTGATCCTATAGGACAGAGCAGAACTGCCTGGTAAGGTTTCCAAAGAGCAGCCCGTCTATTCGAACTGCGACCTTTTGGTTAGCAGCTGAGCTCTTAACCATTGTACCACCAGGGCTCCAACTTATAACCAGTAAATACTAATTCCTACTGAGTTTGTTTCTAGTCTATATCTCAAACCCACTCTTACCACTGCTATTATCCTAGTTCAGGGCATTATCATCTCACATATAGGTCACTGTAATTGCCCCCTAACTGTCACTCTGCCCCCTCTCCCCTTGCCCCATTGTCCTCTGTGCTCTAAGTATAAAAATCTGATCATAATACTTCCTGTTTAAACCCTCCACTGGCCCGAACGGTGTGAAATCCAAACTCCTTTGTGTATCATGTATGATTCTCAGTGATTTTGACCTTAACCTACTTTTGCAACTATGTTACCTGTTATCCTGTGTAATGAGTATATTTTCTCCTTTTTACAAGCTGGGCCTATTTTAGTATTAGTCCTTCTCTAAAAGTTCTCATTGTGTATCTAGAGGAAAAGAACTGTTTCTTCTCTAGTGGTAGACTGGTTAGGATGGGAGTCCCTATGTGAAGAAAGAACTAATGAATGTTATTGTTTCTATTTCACGGAAGGTATAAACAAGGCAGTATATTGTCCTTTACTAAGTTGCCTTCTCCACCCTGTGGAGAAAGCCTATGAGCAGGAAAATGAAAAAGCCATAGATGCAAATGAAAGCAGAGGTAAGAGTCAAATGGAGAGAAAGATGGAGAAACAGAGTCCTAATAAATGTTCTATCTCTGGATTCCATTGTCCCTTTTTTATAGTTTGATTGTTTAAACCAAGGAAACTCCAGCGGCTTTAGTGGTTAAGAGCTACAGCTGTTAACCAAAAGGTCAGCAGTCTGAATCCGCCAGGCACTCCTTGGAAACCCTATGGGGCAGTTCTACTCTGTCTAATAGGGTCGCTAGGAGTCAGATTTGACTCGACGGCAACGAGTATTTAAACCAACAGATTTCCCTTTTATGTTTATGCTCACCTGAGCTGCATTTTCTGCTAATTTGCAACTGAAGGAGCACTGACTTGTAGAGTCCCCACACATGCATTCAACGTTTAGCCACCCCACACCCCGTTCAGAGCCCTCCATGCGCTGTGTTGTGTCACTGTGCCTCTGCACACAGCGTCCCTCCTCATATTTTGATTGATGAGCTGGTGAGCTCATGCTTCAAGACTCAATTTAAGCATCATTTCTTACCACAGTCTTTCTTGATGCCTTCAGATTAAGATGGCCATTGGGTTTTGGAGGCCACACCATAGCTGCAGCATTAACCACTTTGTATTTATTTATCTATTTTTCTTACTACGTGGTAAAATTTTTTAGAAAAGGGGCCTTGCCTTATGCATTTCCTATAAGTCATCTATCACAGTGTCTCACATAGAGAAAGTGTTCTATTAATTCTTGCTAAACAATAAACGATCTTGCAGTTCATGCTTACTTTTTTGGAGAGGGTTATTTTTGTGCTTGGAGGGAAGCCTTGTTTATTAGTTTTTGGAAATACTTGGTGGAACTCTCCATATAATTACTTCATTATACCCTGTGTGAAGAAACAAATGTTATTGTTTCTTTTGACGGAAGATATAAATAAGACAGTTTATTGCATCCATCAAACATATAATTTAATAAAATATATGGGAATAGAACTGGGAAGGGAAGCTCCTTCAGAACTTAGATTTATGGGCATTACGAAGAGAGGTAGATAGTAACATGAAGTAATCTATAGGGTCGATATGAGTTGGAATTGACTCGACAACAGTAGGTTTTTTTTTTTTTTTTTTATTAATCCAGGGGAGACTGAGAGAAATCTTGTGACACAGTTTTCAGCATTAAATACTCTTGTGATTATCAGCTTCAAATTGAGTCTGTGTTATTGTCTAAGAGTTAAGCTCCATGTTCATTTTTTACAGATTAACAATAATTAATTTACTTATGTTTAATTGTTCAGAGAAAGCTCTACAGAGTCCCAAGTTAGATCAGTCTCTCCTAATATTCAAAACAAAGACTCTCAAAATTAGTCTGTAAAATTACATGAGAGACAGTTGTTGTGTTTCATTTTCAAATTCTGTTATATTGTTCACTATCAACCCAAGGAAATAATTTTAGTCATTTAATGCTATTTTATTTTACTTGAAATTAATTAATCTCCTAATTGATAAATAAAACAAACAAAAAAATAGCTGCTGTGAAATTGATTCAGATTCATGGTGATCCCACCTATGTCAAGGTAGAACTGTGCTCTGCTGAGTTTTCAATGACTGATTTTTCAGAAGTAGTGTGCCAGGACTTTATTCCAAGATACCTCTGGGTAGATTCAAATCGCCAACTGTTTGTGCCACCCAAGAATCCTAAACTGACATATAGCTATATCTATATGTGACTGTTTTATATATGAAGAAAGACTTTTTCCTTCTTAATCTTCCTTATCTCCAACTGAAATTTCTCAAAAAAGAACTTTAACATAACTGTTCTTTTACTTTTTAACTGTGCTACCACTACTCAGAGGTGGCTTTTTTCTTTTCCTTTCTTTCTCTCGTTTCTTTTCTGTCTTTCCTTTTTTAAAATGCATGTCAAATGTCAGTGAGCTAAAAAGAGTTAAGTAAGCAAAAGAATGTAAGCACAACTTCTTTCTAACTTGATATCCTTGCCTTTAGCCAACCACTTCTATTCTTTTTCAGCGAGCCAAGTTTAAGAGCCCTCAAAAAGAAACTGAGACCAGGTCTCTTCCCGCCCTTAATATCTTCCAGCAGTGGTGGGACCACATGAGAGAAGCATAGATATTAATAATAATTTGCTGTCAGTGGTGGTCATGACACACGGCAGGAAAAAAAATCACACAAATACTACGCTTGTCAGTCATGCAAATTGGATTTACAGTGTATAAGGGCAATCAGGTCTTCAAAAAATCTGTAAACAGGAAAAAAAAAGTGTTTATATATGTGTGTGTGTGTACATATATATATATATATATATATATAGTAACCAGTGGACTCAAGTATGGCAATAATCATGATGATGGCATAGGATTGGGTAACGTTTTGTTCTGTTGCACATGGGGTCACCATGAGTCAGGGCCAACTCGACAACTAACAACAACAACAAAAACTGGACCGACCCTAAGTGACAAGAGTGAGTCATTGCCAATGGATCGCAGGTCTACATGGCTCAGATGAAGCCCACCATGTAGCACTGATTCATGACAACAAAATAACAACCTACCACTTTTTGAAAGCTGTACAATACCAAATTGGCAAACACTGAAAATGTGCTTGAAGTAAATAGTCTATGGATTGAAAGAAATTTTTGTTTATCTAATCAAATGTTCTTAAACTTTAGTGAAAGAGAGACAGTGAGAGGGATGGGAGGAGTCCTGGTGCCACAGTGGTTAAAGTGGTTGACCGCTAACTGGAGTGTCAGAGGCTCAAACCCACCAACCGCTGCTTAGGAGAAAGATGTGGCAGTCTGCTTCCATAAATATTTACAGCCTTGGAAACCCTATGGGGCAGTTCTGCTCTGTCCTGTAGGGTCATTTTGAGTTGGAATCAACTCAAACTCAGTGGGGTTTTTGTTGTTTTTTTTTTATGAGAGGGATAGGATGTGGTCCACAGATAACGTTAATACATTTTAAGGTGGAATCATAGGAGCAGTCAAGACATTAATTTAAATGAGGTATTTTGTTTCAAAGCAGTCTATATTGATCTTCTGTTATAACAATTTTATTCCAACTGCATCAAATGACGGATGGAGACGCAGTTATCGTGTCTGATGGATGTGGTCCCGTGCAAAGGTGCAATGCTCTGTGCTTCCTTATTGAATAATTGAGCTTACACTTTTTCCCACAGAACTACTTTATGCTGCATTTTCAACTAAGCTTTAAAATTTCTATTCAGTGGGAAATACAGTCTTGATCTTTATTTTATCAAGTGAGAAGTAATTTTGCAAGATTGAGAACATAAAAATTGTTGGATATAATTAGGTTATCAATTTGTTTATGATAATGGTGCTATGGAGTGGTTTGTGAAGATACATAGGGTCTAACAGGATATCAGCTTCAGAGTGTTGGTTACAGCTTCAGCTCTTCTGAATTTCCCTACGTGACTTGTTGTGGACCCCTCAAAAAGATATTTATCTAGGTACTTCTTGATCTTTATTTTCTGATGGTACTATCTTTGAGTTAGCAAGTTCCATTTTTGCTACCCACTTTTAAAACAAAATTACCTTTTTTTTCCACCTTAAATTTTCCTCTCTCCACCTCCAGTGGTGGCCCTAGTTATAGTATTAAATGTTTATGGTTTTATGGGCTTTATACAGGGAGAACATCAAAACTGAGAGGAACTAATTTTGAAGATCACTTAGTTGAATTTTGTATTACAGAGTTGTAAACTAAGTCATGGAAAGGGTTAAGTGCTTTTTCTTAAAAACAAAACAAAAACAATGTATGGCAAAGAAGAAGAAGGAAAAAAAACCCTTAACTCCCATATCTTTTTGCTTTCTGTTTGATCTTTCTCAGGCAGAGTATTGTAGGGCAAAAAAGGAATGAGATTTGAAGTCCGAAGACCTGGGTTTAAGATCGGTTTTGTCAATATGTGATTTCAGTCACTCTTCTGCAACTCAGAAAAAACTTCCTCTGAACCTCAGCTTACTTAAGAGCAAAATGGAGATAATAATGATATTTCTCTTGCTGGGTTTTAAGATTCAAGTAAAATATTTTGTGGGGAAGATTTTGTAAACTATAAACGCTATTTTGCTATTAGTTATTACCTTTCCCAGGTTATCATTTCTATATAGGGGTTACATTCTGAATACTTATAATTGTCATTGTATGGAAGTCAGTTTTTCAACCCTTGGGTTACTTTGATCCATACAGAGGTGTGGGGCTGGGGTTTCAGGGTAGGGTCCAGGTCAGTTGGAAACCAGGGAGATACTAACAGGCTAGAAGAAGCTATTTATGAGTCAGTATTATAGAGTATTTCAGAAGTCCCTGGGTGGAGCAAGTGGTTAAAATTTTGGCTACTAACTAAAAGGTTGGTGGTTTGAATCCACCAAAAGATGCCTCGGAGGAAAGGCCTGGCCATCTACTTCCAAATGATCACAGCCATTGAAAGCCTTCTGGAGCTCAGTTCTACTCTAAAACAAATGGGGTTGCCAAGAGTTGGAATTGACTTGATGGCAACTGGTTTTTTTTTTTTTTTTTTTTTTTTTTATAAAATGTTTCAACATTTTAATAACTAGTAAAATCATACTAATGGTATCAGCTAAATATCAGTAACCTTCTTAGTGTATTATGTCCTACTTGAAAAAGTTACACATAAATAAACTTACCTATGGGGCAAAAATAATGACATCTTTGCATAAAAGACGGCATACATATTTAGCTTACTCTTTGGATAGACTGGGTTTCTCTCTTTTGCCATGAGAGAGGCTGGTCATGCTTTCTAAAGATAATAAACAGTACATTAAAATTGCTTACTGAAACCCTTTACCGTCAAGTCAATTCTGACTCATAGCCACCCTCTAGGACAGAGTAGAATTGCCCAGTGGGGTTTCCAAGGAGCACCTGGTGGATTCAAACTGCTGACCTTTTGGTTTGCAGCCAAACTCTTAACCATTAAGCCACCAGGGTTTCCTTACTGAAGTGACTCTCAAATCTCAGGGCTAGATTTCTAATCATTTACCTGTGAAAGTTGATTTGATAGTGTATTTTCTCTTTTGGTGACCAGTTACCTACCCTTAAAAGTTAATAACTAGAATTGCAGCACAACTGCCTTAATTTCATTTGTTACACGTCTCCAGCCAATGGTTTTCTTTTGATGATGTGTACTGCTTTCATAAATTTTCTTATTTATAATATTATTCTAAATGTGACCATAATTATGTAGCTTTATGACATCCTCATTGAGACATAATTCATATACTATAAAGTTTGCCCTTTTAAAGTATACAGTTCAGAGGCTTTATCTTCACAGAGTTGTGCAACCATCAGCAGTACCTTATTTCCAGAATATTTTTATCACTTTAAAAAGAAAGAAGCCCCAATAACCATTAGCAATCATTTCCCTTTCCTTTTCTCCCTAGACCCTAGCAACCACTAATCTACTTTCTGTCTCTATAGATTTGCTTATTCTAGATATTTCATATAAATGGCAACAGATGATATGTTGTCTTTTTTGACTGGCTTCTTTTGCTTTGCATAATGTTTTCAAGGTTCATGTATGTTGTAGCATGTATCAATACTTCATTGCTTTTTATTGCCAAATAATATTCCACTGTATAGATGCACCACATTTTGTTCATCCATTTATCAGTTGATGGACATTTGGGTTATTTCCGCTTCTTGGCTATTATGAATAATGTTGCTATGAACATGTATGTACAAGTTTCTGTGTGGACATATGTTTTCATTTCTCTTACATATACACTTAGGCACAGAAATCCTAGATCAGGCAGCAGACATGTGTTTTCAAACTTGCCCAACTTAACTAACTTTCTGCATACAAAACCCAAACCCGTTGCCATTGAGTTGGTTCCAAATACAACTGCCTCATAGGGTTTCCAAGGCTGTAATCTTTATGGAATCAGACTGCCACACCTCTCTTTTTAGGGGTGGCTGGTGGGTGCAAACCATTGTCCTTTCAGTTAGCAGCTGAGCACTTCACCACCGCACCACCAGGGATCCTTACTTTCTGCATAGTTAATATAAATGTTGGGGATTTTTTCAGTGTGTATGTATGTGTGCCTTTACATTTATATGTGTATATGTTTATCTATCTGTCTATGTATTTCTTAATAAATGAAATGAGCCCTGGTGGTGCAAGGGTTAAGAGCTTGGCTGTTAACAAGGTTGGAGTATAGAACCCATCCAGTGGCTCTGCAGGAAAAGGACCTGGCAATGTGCTCCTGTAAAGATTAAAAAAAAAAAAAAAACAGCCTATAAAACCCTACAGGGAAGTTCTACTGTATCACATGGGGTCCCTGTAAGTTGAAATCAACTTAGGAGCACCTAAAACGAAAATAAAATAAACCCAGTGCCGTCGAGTCGATTCCGACTCATACCGACCCTATGGGACAGAGTAGAACTGCCCCATAGAGTTTCCAAGAAGCGCCTGGCAGATTTGAACTGCCAACCCTTTGGTTAGCAGCCGTAGCACTTAACCACTACACCATCAGGGTTTCCTAAGGGCACCTAACAACAAAAAAACAAAAATCAAACTCTTTGCCGTTGAGTCTATTTTGACGCACAGCAACCCTATAAGACAGAGTAGAACTGCCTTATAGGGTTTCCAAGGAGCAGCTGGTGGATTTGAACTGCAGACCTTTTAGTTAGCAGCCAAACCCTTAACGACTGTGCCAACAGGGCTCCAATCAATAAAAACATTTATTTATGAAAATTTCAGCTTTTGAAAGGGTATGAATCTTTGATGGTTACAAGGGAGGGGAAGGGTGGGGATAGAAAAACACTTAATAAACAATAGATTAGTGGAAACTTTGGCTACCACCACTGACTGCTCTGACAGGGATCACGATAGAGGGTCCTGGACAGAGCTGGAGAAAAATGTTGAACAAAGTTCTAACTCAAAAGGGAAGACCAGACTTGCTGGCGTGACAGGCACCGGAGAAACCCTGAGAGTATGGCCCCCAGGCACCATTTCAGCTCAGTAATGTGGTCACTCCTGAGGTTCACACTTTAGCTAAAGACTGAACAGGTCCACAGAACAAAACAAGACTAAACGGGCACACCAGCCCTGGGGCAGGGACTGGAAGGTAGGAGGGAACAGGAAAGCTAGTGATAGGGAACCCAGGGTTGAGAAGGGAGAGTTTTGACACGTCACAGGGTTGTTAACCAATGTCATAGAAAAATGTTTGTACTAACAGTTTGATGAGAACTAGTTTGTTCTATGAACCTTCATCTAAAATACAACAAAAGAGAAAAAAAAGGGTATAAAAATATCACCTGAAAAAATTACTGAAATAAGTATTTAGATATCCCATTGGGACAACAACAATGCCATCTATAGAATATGCTAAAAGCCTGAATATGGAGAATTAACTTGGACATTTATGATAACTTCATGTTGCCCATTGGCTACCATAGTTGGAGTCGTCATCTCTAAAAGGCAACGATTAAGATGGGTTCAATTAAATGAAATACTGACTGTAAAGAACTTCAGTGTGCCTGAAAATTTTTAAGCTTTGATTACATGGCATCTACTCTATGTTTTCATATATTTAAGTCTCATTCCTTATTTTCTTCTTTTGTAGTGAAATTTTGTATAAATTAGGCATCTAGCAGTTGGTATTCAGTTTAAATGGCATAATTATCAAAGGCATTCCATTCAATCAGCTATTAAAGCAGCTAATTCTAATCCGTATTATGTGATGTGCAAAGAGGCAATAAAGACAAAAATAACCTGATGTCTATTGTAAACTTCATTCCAAGTATCAATTGCAATCAATGCCAGTTAATAGTGTTGATATGTAAATTTGATTCTTTATATTTTTGAGAATATCAAAATGTCCTTTCATGTTCATAAATTAGGCTACCCCTCAAAATGCAGTTTTTATTGTGCTTTTCAAAGTTAGAACAATCTTTTATATCATATTTTAAAGCAAAATTTAAAAAAGTCCTACTTAAAAATATCAAAGTCAGATCTAAATGTTAACTGAATATCTTTGAATCATTCTCCCTCAAAATTTATATATAAAACCTGGCTTGCTTGCAAATGGGCTATTACTTTTTCTCTTCTGATAATCATGATAAAACAAATAAAAAAGCCTTTAAATATTCACCTAATGCTTCCATTTGTTGCTGTGTGGTTTAGCCAACTACCACCATTTTGTACTTAATGAGTCTCTGCCCATCCATGCTTGGGCAGGTGTTATTTCTGAAAAGGCTTAATTGTACTTCCAAATCATCCATGATTCATAGTTGGTATTCTATGGGGGCCTGCAATAAAGCCAACACATAGTCGACATACGTTAAGCAGCAGGGCCATGTCGATGGCTAACACTTATACCTCTCTTTCTTTCACTAAAGGGGGATAGACTTTATGAGGATAACATAGAAAGTACCCATAGAATTTTTAAGAAATTAATGTAATAGAGCATGACTTTGGAGGCAGAGCGTAAATAGAAAGTTATTTCCTTTTGGCAATTTTATTCTGTAACTCCTCTCCCTAACTCCCCAGTGACATTGCTCAGAGGGATAATGCCATGCTTTCTGTAAGCCACAGAGACAGGCAAATTCTCAGTACAAGCATGGAAGTTCTAGCACTGCAGAAACTTACGGAAACAAACAGCTGGAGCAGTTTAAATTCTGCTGTGGAAGATGTGCCATTAAGAGTTCTTACTTTAACAATTTCAGGTAGATATTGAAGTGTATTCCTAGTTTCTAAATTTATCCTGATATAATGAACGATGGGGAACAGAAACAGATGGAGGCTTGGACTGGAGTTGGCCCAAGGGGCACTTAGTGACTAGTATAGTATTTGATTGTTATGAGTCAGAATCGACTTAACAGCAAGTGGCTTGGTTTTTTGTTTTTACAGTGCTTGACGAATTCAGGAGGAGACTCAGGTGAGACTCTGGATAGATCCATTCTCTCAGTCACTCCTGCCTGAGGGTTTCATCCTTGCCCTAGCCAGACGGGACTGAATTAACCAGACTGTAGTTAGGTCTGTAAATGATTTTAAAACAGCAGAGAGTAGTAGTGAAGAACACAAGTTCAAATTCTGGCTCTAAAACATACTAATATGAGCAAGAAACTAAGTGTTGTAGTGCCTTGGGTTTCAGTAAAATGGAGATGATAACATTACTTCATCAGTAATGTTATGTCATCAGGAACTCTTTGGTCCCATCAGTTTCTACACGTATCTCTGCAATGCTAGAACTCCCATGCTTATTCTTAGAAATTATTTACTCTAGTGGCTTGCAGAGTCAGACTTGACCTTTTCTTTCTGGGCAGTGTCAGTGACAGATTAGGAAGAAGAGTTATAAGACGTCCTGGCACATAGACAAAAGGAAGCAAAATAATAATGACAATACATCACGGTGTCAAAATTACATTAGATTTTGTTTAAAGCACATAGAACAAAGCTAGCATACAGTAATTAATAAATGATAGTGATCATATTTGTTTGTTTCTGTATTTGATTACTATTTAGGAAACTTAATAAAGTTTATTGAATGATGGGGGTTTATTCCTAACGAATCTCAGCAAATCATGTTTTTATAAAGTTCTGACCTAAATCTCCACTTCAGATATTAGCAAGAGACGATAGTCAAATTGCTGGTTCCAAGCTGGTAATTGTCCTCAACATTATTGTGCTTCCGGGACTGACTCGGTGAGCAAAAAACCAAAACCAAGCCCATTGCTGTTGAGTTGATTCCAACTCATAGCAACCCTATTGAACAGAGAAGGTCTATCCCACAGGGTTTCCAAAGAGCAACTGGTGAATCTGAACTGCCAACCTTTCGCATATCAGCCATCCTCTCAACCACTGCGTCACCAGGACTCCGACTGGTTGAGCAGTGCCTCTTAAATCCATGTGCAGTTAGACTTTTTCCTTCCTGGTTGAGCTACATGTTTCCCCGGCAGGAGCCCTGGGATTGAGATTCATGTTCCTTGCCTGGGAGTGGCACTTCTATTATGTATGCTTCTCCTTTTATGGCCATCAATTTAGCTTTCAATCTCCACAATATAGCGTTGGTGAGAAATTCTTTTTTTGGTTTCTAGAATGCTGTAAGTTTACAGGCTCTGCATTCAACATTTCACTCATCCATGCTAGGCTTTCATTTCTTCCAGGATTGACTATTTTAATTTGTTCCTGGTGGCATTCCAGATTGTTTGCTAAACTGGCTGCAGATGGTTTTGAATGCTGCTGCTGCCAGCGTTGTTACTAGTACTTGATCTATAGATCATATTTCTCCCATCTTACAATCTCTATCTTAGCTGACTCTTAGACAGCATATGGCTTTTAAAATCCTTTTAATGACCTATAAAGCTCTCCATGGCCCTGATTCTGTTTACTTTTCTGACCTTTTTACTTTTTTACACTCCAACACAGACTCTTTAGTCATCCAATGTGATGTCGTCTCAAAGTGCATAACCGATACAAGTGGGCTAGTAATTGAGTTAGAGTGCAGGCTGCTCTCAGCCTGTCCCAGGCACCAGACCAGAATGCTCTGGAGAGCGCATTGAGGGCAGCTTTGTGGCTAACAGCTTTAGATATATTTAAGGAATAAGCAATTTTCCTTAATACTTACCTTCCCTCAATGAGTTATCTTTAGTTATTTCTTGATTGTTTTTCTTATCTTCTGGCTGAAGAAGTTAAAGAATGCCAAGTCCTTTCAAGTGGGTGCTTGACCGGTGAGGTTTAGAGCCATCATTCAGTGGAAGTGCTAGAAGGAGATGCTGCTCTGTAATGACCCTAGTTGTCTGGGGAAATAACACAATGGAAGACACTTATCTGAAGGGCCCACTAGCTGTATCAAGGCATCTTCTGGGTACCATTTGACTTACTAGTAGTGATCATCAGGATAGTCTCTGAACAGCAGAGGAGTAAATGGGTATAACTCGTCCTCCTTTCCATCTAAATTACATAACTAGCAGGCAGGATTTATGTTTTCCTGCATTGTTGTCTCTCTCTTTTCATAATTCTTCATATAAATTTAACCAGGAATTAAATAGAATAGTATTTTTCAGTGCATGCTGTGAGAGTTTTCTTTTTGGGGGGCAGGTTGGGTAGGATAGGTAATTCTGTTCTTTTATCAGTTTAGGAAGCAAATTGAGAAATAAGACTCAGAAACAGAGCTGCAGGTCAAACGTAAACTTTATTACAGATAAATCTGATTGAAGAGCATGACTCTAGTTTTGGAGTCAAATAGACCTTATAATACTATCTCTCCTTCTAAACCTAGATTTTAAAATAGTCCATCCGAGGGAGAGTTTGGTCTTCATAGTAGTCACACTCACCCAGAGTTACTGTTTCATGTTGGCTCAGAACAGAGAAGGAAGAAGAGAAAAATACTCCTTTCCACTATAATTTCAACTTTTTAAGAAATTGGTTTGAAAGAATTTTGTCCCTGGAAATGGTGGGCTAGATTATTTGGATTACCTTTTCTTGCTGAAAACAATAAGAAATAGTGGAAAAAATGCATAACTATGTCTATATCTTTATATCATAATGGGAAACTTCCAGACCAAATATTAAATATTTCAGAAAAGCTCAAACCTAGAGGAGTAAGCTACTAATTTAAATATTTAGCATTAAATATGATTAAATGGTAACAAGGGATAACCTACTAGAAGAGGTGAAGGAGAACTCTAAAAAACATATAAATAATAGATATAGGGGCAACCTAGAGCTAAGAAAGCGTCCTGTTTGCAACCCGTCATGAGGATGGTGCAGGACTGGACATGTTTCCTTCCCTTGTGTGTGGGGTCACCATGAGTGGGGGGCTGATTTGAAGGCAGCTAACAACAGTAACAACAGCTGGGAGAGAGAGCATTCAAGGAAGAAAAAACTTAGACCAGTGTTCACTATGAGAAAACGTCTTAACTCTCCCGGAATCCAGATTTCTGAGTCCAGGGAGTTGGGTGATCTACCTGGGCCATTTGCCCTTAAGTGTTCTTTTGCACCTTGAGCCTTGAAGCTCACTTTTGACTCAATGGTCTAGATAAACTTGTAAGACCATTTTGCCTTGGGCATTATGGTTTTTTGAAGAATTCAATTAGTTTCGGGAAACAGACTCTAAAGGTCAGGCTGGCAATTATGTTTTAAGGGTAAACTGGTAATTATTTTAACTGTTCTTCAAGACAATGCCGGATGAAATTCTTCCTAACCACAAGTTGTTTATCAGTCCTGTTCTGGATCTTTTTCTAAGGTAAAGCCTTTAGGATTTGGTGTAAGAATTTTAGAAGTTCTCATCGTCAGAACATTTTTGACTCTCTAGTCAAATGTTACCCCAATTTGCAAATCATATTATTAAATAAACTTCAATCAATTTCTATTAATAGCTTAATATAATTTTTGTTTTAACAACTATAAGGATGGGATTCAGACCTCATTGGAAAAGGTATAGCTGTGGCCCTCTGGATGTCTGAGAAATTTGCTAAGGTGATATAGCCCAGGACTGGCAAACAGGAAACTACCCTCAGGGGTGCCAGTGAAACTCACTAGAAAGCCACATGACAGAATGCTATAAGATTTGCTTGGAAACAGCCATCTGGAGTGCTTGAAACTTTCTGAGAATCTGCCCTTAGAGGTGCTGGCAAAGAAGAACCCGCTCTTTGGTTTGTGGATGATTCTCTCTGGAAAGTCATCCACTGAGGTGCTGCTGAGACTCATTGGAGGGTGAGTGCCACTGAATGTCCTTTGTGTTGCTGGCAGCTGTATAACTCGGGAGCAAGAAAAAGAAAACACGCTGGAACCAGGAAGAAAAGCCTCTTCTTCCTGCAGTGTCCCTCCAGCTCTCTCTACTGACAAAGTTAACATGGCGCTAGCAGGAAAAGGAGAAATATTTACAAGGTCCAGCTCCAGTATCACAAAGCTAGAAGGAGGAAGGGTGAGAGAGACAATATATTGATAACTGGTACAAAAGAGAATATTGTATAACAAAAGTAAACAGTTGTAGTTACCTGCAACATCTTTCAAATATAATGTGATCTTAAAGAAGCAAAACCCGGAAAAATGTGTAAACTGTGATTCTATTATACACAAAGTTGAAAATAACAGTGGTAAATTTATAAAGTATAGCAAGAACATGATGGCCATAAAGTCACTGTAGTGTCTCAAGTGCGGAGAGAAACGGTTGTGATCTGTAAGAGATACCCAGTGGTTTTGGTAATTCATTTTGCTGGAAAGTGTCAAAAACCATCTACAGTCAGTTGAGCTGTAATTTTTACCTCATGAAACCTGGAACTCTAGAAATGTTGCGAATTTCAGATATAACTGCATCCTGGAAATCAGATATCATTAGGATTCCCTATTGTTTTATTTTACTGTTCTTCTTGTCTCCACTTGGCTTCATTCTTAAGGCAGATCCTCTCTACGAGATAGTCAAGATGGCTTCCTGCAGCTACAAACACACATCCTCTTAGAGTTAATGCTATCTCCAGTGGAAAGCCTTATTGGATACTCTGGAATCATGGGACCACATTGAGATGGCCAGGCATCTATATGAGTCATATTCCCTACTGTCTTTCTTTAGGGGAAGGTATTGTAGTTTGAATGAAAGCCCACCAAGACACAAGGAATGAGAGACAGGTTATTCTCCAAAGGAAAAACAAATCTATAAAGCAAAGGAGGGGAATTAGGAGACAAGTGAAGACAGAAACCATAGCTCTAATAATCCATTATGAGATCAAGATTGTTGTTGTTGGGTACCCTTGATTTTGACTTATAGAGATGCCATGTGACACAGTAGAACTGCCCTATAGGGTTTTCTTGGTTGTATTCTTTACAGGAACAGATCACCAGGTCTTTCTCCTGCAGAGCCTCTGGATGGGTTCCAACCACCAACTTTCGGTTAGCAGCTGAGCACTTAATCATTACACCACGAGGGGCCCTTTATGGGATCAAGGTTGTTGTTGTTATGTTGTTAGGTGCTGTCTAGTTGGTTCCGACTCACAGCGATCCTATGCAGAACAGAAGGAACTACTGCCTGGTCCTGCACCATTCTCACGATTGTGCTAAGCTTGAGCCTATTACTACAGCCACTGCGTCAATCCATCTCATTGAGGGTCTTCCTATTTTTTGCCGACCCTCTACTTTACCAAGTATGATATCCTTCTCCAGGGACTGATCCCTCCTGACAACATGTCCAAAGTATGTGAGATGCAGTCTTGCCATCCTTGCTTCCAAGGAGCATTCTGGTTGTACTTCTTCCAAGACAGATTTGTTCGTTCTTTTGGCAGTCCACGGTATATTCAATATTTTTTACAAACGCAATTCAAAGGCATCAATTCTCCTATGGTCTTCCTTATTCATTGTCCAGCTTTCTCATGCATATGAAGCGATTGAAAATACCATGGCTTCGGTCAGGTTTATCTTAGTCCTCATGGTGACATCTTTGCTTTTTAACCCTCTAAAGAGCTGTCTTGCAACTGATTTGCCCAATGCAATGCATCTTTTGATTTCTTGATGTTCACATTCAAAACACCAGTGATTATCAGTGCATCCTGATTACATGCTCAATCAATTTCAGACTGCAGAAGTTGGTAAAAATCTTCCATTTCTTCATCTTTCACCTAAGTGATTGGTGTGTAAATTTGAATAATATTTGTATTAACTGGTCTTCCTTGTAACCATATGGATATTATCCTATTACTGATAGAGTTGTACTTCAGAATAGATTTTGAAATGTTCTTTTTGACAATGAATGCAACACATTCCTCTACAAGTTGTCATTCCTGGCATAGTAGACCACATGATGGTCCCATTCAAACTGACCAATACCAGTCCATTTCAGCTCACTAATGCCCAGGATATCATTGTTTATTCATTCCATTTCATTTTTTGACGATTTCCAATTTTCCTAGATTCATACTTCGTACATTCCAGGTTCTGATTATTAATGGATATTTGCAGCTGTTTCTTCTCACTTTGAGTCATGCCACATCAGCACATGAAGGTCCCGAAAGCTTGACTCCATCCACAACATCAAGGTCAACACTACTTCGAAGAGGCAGCTCTTCCCCAGTTGTATTTTGAGTGCCTTTGAACCTGAGGGGTTCATCTTCCGGCACTATAACAGACAATGTTCTGCTGCTATTCATAAGGTTTTCACTGGCTAATTCTTTTCAGAAGTAGATTGCTGGGTCCTTCTTCCTAGTCTTTCTTAGTCTGGAAGCTCAGCTGAAACCTGTCTGCCATAGATGACTCTGCTGGCATTTGAATACTATAGCTTCCAGCCTCACAGCAACACACAAGCCCCCACAGTATGATAAAATGACAGACATGTGGGGGGATCAAGGTTACTATATTAAAAAAACATTTGTCTTATCATAGTGTTGCTGGATATCATGTAAAGAAATGTACAAAAAATATTGTTAAAAACTGACTAGAAAAATTGTATACTCTTTGATTTCTAAGATGTTTAATGTTGTATACAATGTTCTGGAAAAATCTTGGCCTCCTAAGGTACTCTTAGAAATTTCTGATGGAAATTTAAATTGGTATTTTTGGAAAACATTTTGTCATTGTGTAACCAAGAGATTTAACGAACTAATACAATTTGACTTAATAGCTCTGCCTCTAGGAATTTATCCTGAGGAAATAATCAGAGATGAAGAAAAAGAACATGTATAAGAATGTCAGCCGTATGGGTATTAGAATTGACAAAAATTAGAAACAGATTAAATGTGCTACAATAGAAGAATGATTTAACAATTATGGCATATCTAAAGAATGAAATATTATGCATCCGTTAAAACTTTAACAAAGTGAAAAGTGCTCAGGTAAAGAAATAACTTTAAAAATTATGTATGTATTATGATTCATACTTTATTCTGGTAAATAGTTATAGTTATTCAGAGTCACACAAAAACATCAATAGCTTTTTTTTTTTTTCCTGGGGAGTAGGATTACATGTGATTTTACATTAATTTTTTTTAATCTAAATAGATATCTATTGTAACCATACAATCATTAGAAAATCTTTGTCTCCTGAAAAGTGTATCCTAGTTAACTTGAATAATATTATTGTTATGCTGTTGAGTCGATTCTGACTCATAGCAACCCTATATGACAGAATAGAACTGCCCTGTAGGGTTTGCAAGGAGTGGCTGGTGGATTTGAACTGTCAACTCTTGGTTAGCAGCCAAACTTTTAACCACTGCACCACCAGGGCTCCCTAGAACTGTTCCATAGGGTTTCCTAACCTGTAATCTTTATGGTAGCAGATCACCAGGTCTTTGAACTGCTCACCATTTGGTTAGCAGCCCAGTGCTTAACCAGTGAGCCACCAGGGTTTCTTGATGATATTACCTTAATGGTATTATTTAAAAAAAAAAAAAAAAAAAAAACCTGTTGCCATTGAGTCAATTCCAACTCACAGTGACCCTACAGGACAGGGTAGAATTGCCCCATAGAGGTTCCAAGGAAAGCTTGATGGGTTCAAGCTGCCGACCTTTTGGTTGGCAGCCATAGCTCTTAACCACTACACCATGAGGATTTCCAGTATTAGACATTATCAATTTGGGGTTCCAGGTGTCTTGTCAATAGTTGCGTGGCAATGACAATATAACTAATGCATTTCCACAGAGCCCAATGTAAAACAGGGCAGCTAAGAACTCAGTTCAGAGATCTCTTACTACATCAGGGTGTTTGTAACCAAAGGGAAGAAAGCCGCTGTGAAGGCTGGAGTGAGTTAATAGGCAATCAAAAGATTAAAGAGATAGTCTCTGTTATTCCTAAGTGGTGCTAGAGGATGTCAGCTTCCTAAGGCCACTTCCTCAGCATCAGCTGTGCCCTGCAGGGTGTCTGGCACATAGTAGATGCTCACTAAATATTGATCAAATATATCGTTTTCTCATCCACTAATATAACAACTCAACTAACTCTATCAGAGAGCTATGACAGCATCTCCTCACTCACCACCTCCATCTTTGAAATGTTTCAGCTTTGGCAGGGATGAAGAAAGGCTTGTCAGTTGGCATTTATGGAGAAAGGAATCAAGCAATGTGTGGCCTGGATGAACTCCAGGTGATTCCTGCCCTCTCTGACAGGACGTGCTCTGTGGTGATTGTCATGCAAATGACCCTGGAACAATCACTGAACAACAGAAACATCAAACAAAAGCAGCCTCTGGATTTTCTGACAAACCAGGGATAATCTGCAGGTGCATACTGCTGCTGGCATTTGTAAGTTCTTACATTTGGCGGTAAATATTGGGAGGGCTCTGTCGGCAGGTTAAACCTGGGTTATTTGATTTATGGTGTTCCAAATCGGAACAGAAATTTAAACCTGGGTTATTTGATTTATGGTGTTCCAAATCGGAACAGAAACTCATTCCTTGCCTGACACGCAGGGATTCTTGGCAATAGACATAGACTGAATGGAGCTCACCTAAACCTGTTTTCCATTGACTTTTACCCTTGTATTTGCTTCTGCTAAGAAATTGAAAATGCCGAAAGGCAGCAAATAAAACCTGTGGCCAGGATATAGCTTTGCAGTGGTTTGGCAAACGCTAGGCACACTGAGTGAAGAGCAAAAGGAAAACAACTTGGGAATCCACAGACTGAAAAGGTTGAAACGCATTTGTTACAGCATGTAGCCACATGCCTCCTGGTAGAGCCATTACAGTGCATGAGGTGAGTGCCATAGGGATATTTTGTGTCTCTGACAAATAAGGGAAATGTCACCAAAACCTGCTTGGGCTGAAGTCCAAAACACATTCTCTGTATTTAACAGATTCTCAGTCGGCACAGGCGAGTTGAGATGTCTCAGCCATTGTGTGCCAGCAAAGCATCACCTAGAGGTTTGGATCGTAACCGAGAGTGGAATCATTTGAAATCCACGGGGTTTGAGGAAAGCAGAGTACCATAGCTCCTGGTGGCACACTGCTCATTGCATGACCCACATTTAAACAGCAGCAGCCTGCTGAAGTCAGGCCATAAAGGGGATGCCTGGAGGAGTCCTGATCAGGAGGGGAGGGAAGACAGGGAAGATGAATGCATAATATCTGGAGTCCACAAAATTTATTTTCTCCCAAGGTTTACAATTATGGGGCAGAGGGAAGAAGGCTGAAGACAAAGGTGGAAGTTACTTTGCAGGTCATGAGTCAGATGGGGAAATAAAGTGTCATGCCTCTCCTACAGGAATGCTGAAACCTGAAAGGATCCCTGAGGACATGTGGTACACACTGAGGCCCCTGTAGCATTTGCCACTGAAGAGATACTTGAACAATGACAGCCAAGCAGGCAGAATGGGGAAAGTGAACCAGCAAGTGCACTCAGCCCAGTGTTGTCTGTGAGTTGTCCTTGCTTGGCTCTGAACCAGTTATCTTGTTTGAGAGATGCCCACCTTGGAAAATCTGAGTGGTCCTTAATAGCAGTGGTTCTTAAAAGTTAGGAGTTTTTGGGTGGTCCAGTCAACTCGCTTGGTGGCTAACTGAAAGTTCGGCAGTTGGAGTCCTTCCAGAGGCTCCTTGGGAGACAGTTCTGGTGATCTACATCTGAAATATCACCCGTGGGGTCACCATGAGTTAGAATCAACTCAGCCGCAATGGGTTTGGTTCTTAAAAATTAAGCATGTACCAGAATCTCCTGGAGGGCTTGTTCATACACACACTTCTGGGCCCTGTTCCTAAAGTTTTTGATTAAATAGGTGGGGGATGGGATGTAAGACCTGCATTTCTAACAAGTTCCCAGGTGATGCTGTTGCTGCTGGTCCGGGCTACAAAGTTTGAGAACAATTGCTTTGCAGTATGCAATGGCCTGGGACGTCTTTATAGGTGGTTCTGGTTCTTGGTGGTTCTGATTCAGGAGAGATGTGGTTTGTTGCCTTAGTTTCCCAAACTATCAATTTCAGAGCTAATAGGAAAAAGTAGAAAGTAAACATGTTAATGTTTAATAATTCCTTGGAGTGTGGCAACTGGGAGTATTGTGTGTCATGTATTTTGTTTTTCTGTTTCATTCATCCATGGGGAATATGGATGTAGCTATTCTGCTTGTCGCCTTTTCCTCCCGACTTAAAAAGCAGTACCAGCTTATAACATTTGGTTGTGACGTCAAGCCTCAAAACTTCCTTGTAGCCACCAGGGCAGCAAGGCAAATTCAAAGTGAACGACTGGCAAAGATTAAACATTTCTCGGGAGACTCTGCTGCCTTTTTTGCACAACCAGCTTAATTAAGAATCTGTGGCAATATATTAACCACAAGCTTATGGTTCTCAATATGCCAATCAAACATAATGAGATAAATGCAAATGTCAAAGCACAGACTCTTTGCCTAGGAATATCTGAGGGCTTAAAGCTGTATCCTCAGTTGCTAGAAAGCAATGGGAATAGCTGGGCCTGGGGAGGATGGGGTTTGCCCACTGCAATTTAATAAAGCTGTGGTGTGACCTCTAGGACTGAGATATTCTACATCCAGGTAAGATCTGAGGCTCTGAAAATAAGGCTAAAAATCTTTGGTGTACAACATCACATTGATGATATTATTATTATTATTAATAACGTATCCCAAAACGCTTGCCTGCTTCTAGCGAGTCGAGCTAGAAGTCAGGAGTCAACAACCAACGTTCTACATCCTACTTCAGTGAGTAGTATTTGGGGTCTTAAAAGTCTGCAAGCGGCCATCTAAGGTACAACTATTGATCTCTTTCTGCAAAAGAGATCAAAAGAAAGTGAAGAAAACCAAGATGCAAGGAAACGATTAGTCCAAAGGACTAGTGGACGACAGGAACCGCAATCTCCACTACTCTGAGACCGAAGAACTAGATGGTGCCTGGCAGCCACTACTGACCGCTCTGACCAGGATCACGATAAAAGGTCCCAGTTAGAGTGAGAAAAAAATATAGAACAACATTCAAATTCATAAAAAAAAACCAGATTTACTGGCCCAAGAGAGACTGGAGGAGCCCCCGAGACTACGGCCCATAGATACCCTCCTAACTTGGAAATGAAGCCATTCCTGGAGATCACCTTTCAGCCAAATAATAGACAAGCCTATAAAATAAACAATAACAGCTGTGAAGAAAGTGCTTCTTAGAACAATTATCTATATAAGAACAAAAGAGCAACATCTGGTCAAAAGAAGAAAAGACAGGAAGCGGCAGAAAAGCACGTTACGGATTGAATTGTGTCCCCTCAAAATGTGTGTCACCTTGGCTACACCATGATTCCCAGTATTGTGTGGTTGTCCTCCATTTTGTAATCTGATGTAATTTTACTATGTTTTGTAAATCCTAACTCTACCCGTGGTTAAGAGGCAAGATTAGGTTATGTTAAAGAGGATTAGGGTGGGATGCAGCACCCTTACTCAGGTCACATCCCTGATTCAATGTACGGGGAGTTTCCTTGGGGTGTGGCCTGCCTCACCTTTTAACTTACAAGACATAAAAGGAGAAGGAAGTGAGTGAGCAGAGAGATGGGGACTTCCTACCACCAAGGGGCCCGGGATCTCTGCACTGAGAAACTCCTAGACCTGGGGAAGATTGATGATAAGGACCTTCCCCCAGAACCAACAGAGAGAGAAAGCTTTCCCCCAGAGCCGGTGCCCTGAATTCGGAATTCTAGACTGTGAGAGAATAAATTTGTTTGCTAAAGCCATCCATTTGTGGTATTTCTGTTATAGCAAGACTCTACATCTAAGACAACTGGAAAAATGGAAATGGGGGACTCGGGGTGGTAACGGGAAGAGTGCTGACACAATTGCAGGGATTGCAACCAATGTCATGGAACAATCTGTGTATAAACTGTTGAATAGGAAACTAATTTGTTCTGTAAACCTTCACCTAAAGCACAATAAAAAACAAACAAACAAAAAATGAAAGCCTGCATCCCAGGTCTGTCACTCTAAGATCTTAGACAGGTCAAATGACATCTCTTTTTCTGAATATCTTGTTAAGTAGGAATGCTAGAAAGGAGCCCCGGTGGCAGAGGGGTTAAGTGCTCTGCTGCTAACCGGAAGGTCAGTGGTTTGAACCCACCAGCTGCTCGGTGGGAGAAAGATGTGGCAGTTTGCTTCCATAAAGATTATAGCCTTGGAAACCTGATAGGGGAGTTGTACTCTATCCTATAGGGTTGCTATGAGCTGGCTTTGACTTGATGGCAACTGGTTAGATAGTAGCTGACTTTGTTTCACAATAATGCATATAAGAAAAGAGAGTAAGATATTTAATTACGTTAATTTATCTTTTCAATGATTGTGCTAAAAATGTTTAAAACAGAGGACTGTCATCAACTTGGTGAATTTGGCCCTCAGGCAGATTTGGCACATTTATAACTGGCTGAACAGCTTGCAACTTAAACAGATGGTTGTTACCTGGAAATGCATATTCTGGTGATGTGCTGAGGGGCTTACCTTGCTGAAAGGCTTGGTGGTGTTCACCATTTTTACTTAAGACCTGAATAAAAGTCAGTTGTCAATTTCATGAGTGTCACAAATTTGGAAGTGGTAGCTAATATCATCTGTGAATAAATCAAGCCAAATATTTTTTTTCCAGTTTGACTATAGGGTGATTATAATGTCACCATTTAATAAACATAAAAGTAGATGTTCCAACAAGATTAATTTTTTTTTCTTTAAATGAACAGAGTAGAACTGCCTTATAGGGTTTTCTTGGTTGTAATCTTTATGGAAGCAAATCACCAAGCCTTTTCTTCCATGGAGCCACTGGGTGGTAGGTTTGAACAGCCAACCTTCTGGTTTGCAATAGAACACTTGACTGTTGTACCACCAGGCAGGGCTCCTTACCTAGGGGATAAAACTTAAAATCATATGTGTGGAAAGCACCTTTAGGTTTCAATATGAGGCATCAGTGTGGAGTCTAAGGAAGTTAATGTAATTTTTGTTGCCTTGAATGGATTCTAGTATTCAGAATGAGATAAATGACTGTATTGCACAAAATTAGCCAGACTACGTCCAGTATCACCACTGTATTGATTGCAGAGAAAAGCAGTCAGATAAGTGAAGGGAGTAACTTCATATGAGGTGTGGTTGAATGAACTGGGGAGATTTTAGCCCAAATAAATGAAAAATAAAGGAAGAACATAAGCTCTGATTTAAAGTTCTTGAAGGATAGCAATGTGAAGAGAAGTTATAATTAATATTTTATTTAAAGCCTTGGGACTATAATTAGAATCAGGATTTAGGGAGGTAGATGTTAGGTCAGCATAAGAAAAACATTTCTTAAAAAAAAAAAAATATCAAAGTAATAGTGTACACAGTTTACAGAAGCAAAGGATGCTACAAAGCAAATAATTAAAAACCACAGTTATCTTCACCTTCCCGCCCTCATCTTTGTCCCCAGAGGCAACCTCTAAGAACTATTTTCACTTATTCTTCTGGCATTCCCTCTTCTTTCTAAATACAATATATGTTCTACTTTAAAAATAAAATTTAATAACTTCTACTATGTCGTCATTGTTGTGTGCTCTCCATTTGATCCGGACTCCTAGTGACCCTATATGACAGAGTAAAACTGCCCCGTAGGGTTTCCTAGGCCGTAAACTTTACAGGAGCAGATTGCCAGGTCTTTTCTCCTTCAGAGCTGCTGGTAGGTTTGAACTGCCAATATTTCAGTGAGCATCCAAGCACTTAACCGTAGCACAACCAGGGCTCCTGACTTTGGTTCTCTATCACCCTACCTTCCCCTTCCCCATTCTCTCAATATAATTAAATAACTGTTTCCAGTTAAATCAATATTTAGATGGCACATTACGAAGATAGGTATGTCTGAGCCACTTAATGTATTATGGTTACGTTTTCCTCAGAATTAATGTTTGTCTTATTTTTTGTTTGCTTGGTCCATCCTCCCCATGAGGTACTATTCATCGATTCATCCCTGTCTTAGTCTTCTAGTGCTGCTATAACAGAAATACCACAAGTTGGTGGCTTTAACAAAGCAATTTATTTTCTCACACTTTAAGAGGTTAGAATTCCAAATTTAGGATGCCAGCTCTAGGGGGAGGCTTTCTCTCTCTGTCAGCTCTGGGAGAAGGTCCTTGTCTCTTTTCAGCCTCTGTTCCTTGGTTCCTTGGTAATCTACATGTGGCATGGCATCTATCTTCCCCCATCTCCACTTACTTGCTTGCTTAATCTGCTCTTTTATATCTCAAAAGAGAGTGACTTAAAACACTTCTTTTACTAATATTTCCTTATTAACATAATAAAGAAAACCCATTCCCAGAAGGGATTATAACCATAGGCATACCAAAACCCATCACTGTGGAGTCAATTCTGACTCATAGCAACCCTGTAGGATAGAGTAGAACTGCCCCATAGGGTTTCCAAGAAGTGGCTGATGGATTTGAACTGCCAAGCCGAGTTCTTAACCTCTGCACCACCAGGGCTCCAACCACAAGTATAGGAGTTAGGACTTAACAACACATATTTTGAGAGGACACAATTCAATCCATAACAGTGTGGAAATTTTTATATTCATTGTGCTTTGGAAACTCTTCGCTTTTAGTTCTGAAAAATTTTCTCATGTTCTTTCTCTTTTTTTTTAAACAAATTTTGTCCCTTCACTTTTTGTTTTCTTTCTGGAACTTCTATTAGTCAACTGTTGTATATTCTGAAGTTTCTAATTTTCTCGTGTTGTCTCTCTGTTTCTCCATCTCTTTTTATTTAACTTTATATTCTGGAGAATTCCACTATTTTATCTTTCAATAAGTGTATCAACTTTTTGTTTTCATTGCATTATTTTGAATTCCCAGGTAGTTCCTACTTGTTCTCTGAAAGTTCTGTTCTTATAGAATCCTGTTTTAATTTTATGAATGCAGTATCTTATCTCTTTGAGAATCTTTTAGTATTAATTTTTTCTGCATTATCTGTCTCCTCCAAGCCTCTCTTCCCCTTATTTTTTCTGTGCAATGGTTTGGCCTCAGCCTTTCATATTAAGGGCTTTCCTAAAAAATAAATGTTGGGATAGCCAGTCATATTCTAGAGGAAACATGTTAGATTGGGTTCCCTGGGAAATAAACCCTGTGAGGCAAGTTTACTGTGAATTCCCTTAGGATCAATACCTGAGAGGGAGAGGGGGGAACTGAATGAGAATATTGTTACAATCTGTCCTCAGGCAATCCATATAGGAAGCTTCGAGATTGAGATGACTGTTCAGTTGTTGCTGTTAGCTGCAGTCCAGTTGGTCCTCAGCTCATGGAGATTCCATGCACAGTAGAAGAAAACACTGCCTGGTTCTGTGCTATCCCCATGATCGGTTATAGATCTGACTGTTGTGATCCATAAGGTTTTTCATTGGCTGATTTTTGAAGTAGATTGCCAGGCCTTTTCTCCTAGCCCATCTTAGTCTGGAAGTTCCATTTAAACCTGTTTAGCATCATAACAACATGCAAGCCTCCACTGATAAATGGGTGGTGGCTGGACATGAGTTATATAGACTGGGAATTGAACCAAGGTCCCCTCAGGGAAGGTGAGATTCCACCACTGAACCACAAATGCCCTCAACTCTCTCTTCAGAGAGGTACCAAATTGAAGCAAGAGGGCTGGGCCTATTTACCCCACATCTATAAGTCATTGGATGTGGGCTGTTCCCCAAGAAATGGGTGTGATTTGGGGCAAGACAGCTTTCTACATTTGAGAGCAATTTGCTGAGTGGGAATCTGCTCTGAGTCATAAGCAAGTAACACTTCCAGCAGTTGGGAGTACCACCTTGATCCTGAGGGAAATATTTGGGTAACCTGCTTCAGCATTCACTACAGCAAAGTACTAAAATGCTGTGATGTGGATGAAGTTAGGCAAATGGTAAACCTTACAACAAGATAATCTTTTTGTCCATTTTTTAGGGAAAGTCTCAAATGTTAGTATCAGTGGTATTTCTCCTGAGCTTGTAAATTTCTACAGAGAGGAAATTGGGGAAAGTTTTGGGTGGTAGCCAGTGATCTCAAAAGCTAGACAAAGAACTCAGCATTCAATGGGATTATATCTAATCCCATTATTTTTAGGAAGCATTTAGCCTTCACCATTTAATGTGTCAGAAACCCTGATGGCATAGTGGTTAAGAGTTTGGCTGCTAACCAAAAGGTCAGCAGTTCAAATCTACCAGATGCTCCTTGGAAACCCTATTGGGGAGTTCTACTCTTTCCTATAGGGTCACTATGAGTTGGAATCGACTCGATGGCAACGTTTTTTTTTTTTTTAATTTACTGTGTCCGGTGTCCAAGTGTCGATTATCTTTATGGCTCAACATCTTTAGAAAGCAAACCAATATGCATCTGTCTGGGTAGGAGAGAGGATAATTTCCTGGCTTTATGGGATGAGGGGAGGATCTGGGTGCCTGACTCTTCTTATATACCCTTTCAGCAAATTCTCCCATTTTTAACCCCATATCCCATCTCAGATATACCTGATACACCAAGTTCCGGAGCCTTTCATCGGCCTTATCTTCTTCTTTGCAGGCTTGAGTTTAAAGTTCCTCTATTCCGTCCAATAAGCTTCTAAAATTGTGTGGATATTCCTGGCTCTTTGTTCTTGTGGGAACTTTAAGTTATTTTCTTGTTTCACTTGGATTTTGGAGATGAAGATAAGAGATAAATGTGTTGTTCAGTCTTCCATGTTTGACTTTAAATTCCAGTAATTACTTTCTAAAAGGCAGAATATGCTGTCTCAAGAGGTGATGAATTCTCAGTCACTGAAGGTGTTCAAGCAAAGAATGGACAATCACTCAAGGGGCATGTTGACAGGATTCCTGCCTCAGATTGAAGCTAAGAGCTAGCTTCATCCAGTCCTGAGATTTGATAGCTTTATATGATATGGAAGAAAGGGCTTTGTGTCCATGAAAGGAAATGCTACATGAAAATCAGAGAACTGGAGCCCATCTACCGCAACCTCCTCATCTGATGAACGTATGTAATATTTGGGTCCTTTTTTGATCTGACACTCTTCTACTACTCAAGTCTCAATTCACACTACTCCCCAACACACCCTTGAATTCCTTTGTACAACATTCTGTGAACAGAATTCCTGGCAGTTTCTCATATGCATCATGCTAGTTCAAGTTCCAACGTCTTCAAGCATACTGCTCACACTTGGGGTGCTCGTCCCACTTTTTTGTCCAGCCTACACCTATTCTTCCTCCAAAAACTTAGCCCAAGATTTCTTCCTTCCTAAAACCTTCCCTCAGTGCCTGCCTCAGTCTTATTCAGTTGCTTCTTTTCTGTTTCTCCCACTAAACTGTACATTCCTTGGAGGCAGGGATAACATCATTTGCAGTTTTGTGCCTAGCACAGTACTTAGTGAATGGTAAGAGCTCCATAAATCTCTGTTGATTAGATTTATAAATGAATAAGGACGCCATCTGAAAAAGCTCAAGTAACTGACCAAGGACACATGGGAGATCAATGGCAGAGTTAGCTGGGAACATAAAAGCGTTTTTAAATTTCCAGTAAATTTTTCTGCCACACAAACTTATGTTTTCCTACTTGCATATTTTCACGCTATTCTGTTGTAAGATGACCAGTCTT
This sequence comes from Elephas maximus indicus, assembly GCF_024166365.1. NCBI lineage: Eukaryota > Metazoa > Chordata > Mammalia > Proboscidea > Elephantidae > Elephas > Elephas maximus. Next base: position 50,516,998 of record NC_064833.1, on the reverse strand, counting down.
TCTTTCTTTCCCATTTCCTTCTTTTTTTTTTTTTATTCTCTATTCCATTCAACAGTGATTAAGTGACCTCCTTTTGTTAAGTTTGGAAAATACAAATACGAATTCTGTTCATCAACTCTAATTCCATTTTTCTGTTACATATGTCCAGTCTTTCTCAAAGCTACACCTAACGTTCCTAGAAACCCCTGAGGTTATCTCACATTTACTCAGATCAAGGCCTTTTGATTATTACTGTTTATTTCCATTTTTATCCTCTCTGCTGTCTATCCCTTCAGGGGGGTTCCTTGCTGAGTCTCCATTGCTTTTAAAGCCATTCCATCACTTACTATTGCTGATGCTCCAGGCTCGCAGGAGAATTCTGATGTCTGTTAGAAGTATCTACGGATGCTTCTCCTTTCTTTGAGTTACATGTCATCCCGCTGGCTCTAACACAGAGTTCCTTGAATCCAATTGTCTTACAAAGTTTATAAATATTACTGGCCACCCATCCTCCTTCCTAGGATTTAAACATAAATCATACAAGCCCATAAGGAGTAAACCAGGGGCAAATTCAAGTGATGGTGACTTAACTGCCCTGTCCAAGACCTCAGGCTTTGTCATTGGGCAAATCTGTCCTGTGCAAATTTCTCTTCCCTTAGTATAAGCTATTTCCCTCAAAACTTTTCAATTCCTCACCCAAATAAGCTCAAGCTGGGCCTGCTCTTCCAGTCTGCTGGAAATGCTCAATCATGTCTGGATTCCAGCAATGAACATATTTTAGGCTCAAGCTGAGACCACCTCTAGAAGAAGAACACAATGAATTACATATTCTAGCTGAGTGTATGGATTCACGAATGGATAAGCAAGACAAAGGATCAGTGCCCACGAAGCAAGTAAATACTCTGATTATCTCTTCTGTCCTGTCTGCACTTTGGGGGTCAAACTTAGGTCAACTTCCCCACATTTATTCCCCAAAATTATTTGGATGAGAAGGCAGAACATTCATTTGTCTTCTATGTTATTACATTTAAGATATTGCAATACTAAGATCTTGCATTAATAGAAATCTTACCTTATGGCGGGCAGTGTTCTAAGAGCTTTACATGAATTAACACATTTAATCCTCATAATAAAACCCTATGAAATAAGGTAATGTTTTATCTCCATTTTATAAATGATGAAACTGGATCACAGAGAAATTAAGTACCTAGCCCAAGATAACACAGCAAGTGGCAGAGCCAGGATTTAAACAGATTCTGATCTGGCTCTAGACTCTAAGCTCTCAAATGCCGTGTGGCTCTGATCTTTCTTATTAATGTAAGATAATATCCTCCAAGTGATCTGTATGCAACAATAAACTTCACAATAAGTGACACAGAAAGTGAATAACAGAATAACCATTACCTATGACTGATGAACACTATTTTCTAGGCACTCTGTTAAAATGTCTTACCTATATTATTCACTCAATATTTACAACAACTCTGTGTTTTTTTGTTCCTGTTTTAGTGATGGAATACTAAGACACAGAGCAGTTAAGTAACCTTCCTAGTTTTACACAGCTAATAAGTGGTGGAACCAGGATTCTAAGCCAGGTCTTTGGGAATACAAGTCTAATATCGGAACAGCCTCTCAAGACTGCCATCCATGTAATTTAGAGGAGGCTCTAGGCTTTATTTGACTTAGTGTTTGAAGTTCACTATCGTTGCAAGTGTCACATAGTCCAGGACATGTAGTACAGTTAGTAATCATGGAAGCATCAACACTTTGTAGTTGCTGGGGGGCTGCCAGGCCATCCTGCCCTTCAATACTTGTAATTTCTCGTCACTTTGCAGCTCACTATTCATATTCATACATAATTTCACTTTTAAAATTCTATGCCACACAAGCCTTTCAAGATTTGGAAATTCATGAAAGCCTGGGGTAATCCCTTTTGACCATTATGAGACCAAGTTGCACTTTCTTGCATGTTGACTATTCTCATAAGTTATGTTTCTATATATACATGAGTTTGTTTATATACCTCTGTATATAGCGCATTGCTTACTATCTTAAGATTGCACTATTTAAGCAATTGCAGAGTGGTGGAAGACTCAAATTCTTTGTAATCATTATTGCTTTTCTAGATGTATTGTTCTGGACATCTGAGAGATCTCCATATTTTTACTTAAAAAAAAAAAGGAATCATTAACTGTTATTAGCACCATAAAGTAACATCATGATATATAGCAGGTACTAGTTCTATCGTAAAGGCACATTTGTTCTCCAGTGTTTTTTAAACAATTATTTTGAGAAAGTGGGAATTATAATAACTATATCTTAGAGATAAAATTGGGTTATTCCACAAGATGTCACTATTTCCCTTTTAGTGGAAATAGTTTGCCATCAGATTGTTTCTAAGATATTTTAAATTAATAAAATGAAGTAAATAATTTCTTTTTGCACGGAAGAGTCAACCAACACAACATACTGTTTATAAAGGGACACCTTTTAATATTCAACCAACCCAGCACTATAAGCTACCTTTGAGCTGGGCACAGTACAGCCTTCTTAGCAAGGAGCCTGATCAGTATAGTACTGACATATTTTTAAGAGAAGGATTCAAGTCCAGTTCAATGGTCTGGTTAGCTCTAAAGAAAAATGTGGGTAAAAAAATTTCTTCTTAAAAAGCAAGAGTTTCAATTATAGTCTACAAAACTTCACAGCCACCGTATACTTGCTCCTCTCTTCTTGGGAGTTATTGAACCTTCCCAATTTTATTGACTCAGTATAGAAGATTATAGAAGATTAAGTTCTAAAAACACTAGAAAACAGAATGAGAGAAATACACAAAGTGTCTATGTCCTGTCGTTGGGAGCTTTAGATTTATTTATTAGTATTGTTTTCCTGAGGGACAATATGCAATCCATTTCAATAACCAGATCAAATACAGAGGGCTCAATTTGATTTTGCATGGAATAAGTGTAAAGGCCATTTTTAACTCACATTATTTTTGTAACTCATGCCATGTTTTATTTTCCTGTCTAAAATGTCTTAGCCATGAGTCTTTGAGAACAGATAAACAGATTGGTGAGGAAGCCCAGATAAAACATTGACAACAGCTTTTGATTTTTTATAGCCTGTATTATCTTGTTTCTATTATGCACATTTTAAGAAATCTACCTGCCAACTCAACAAAAAAGCAGTTTGATGACTTGGTGGGAATGGACAATATAGATGAATTCATTCAGCAAACATTTATTGAGCTTTTGCTGTGTTTCTATTGTTTTGACGTGGTGGTGACGGCACAGACATGAAAGATAAGGTTCTAGTCCTCAATCAACTTCCAGTCTAATGAGGAAGATAGACAAGCCAGGAGGTGTAATACACTCTTAGGGCAGTGGCAGCTGTACTCATAGGAGGTAAGCACCATAGGCTGACAGATTAAAATAGGGGAGCCTGCAGCTCATGTTCCAGAAACCGTAGCAGCCCATTAAGTCAGCAGTTTTACTTGAGACCATCCACCCAACGTTAGACCATGAAAAAAACACCCAATTCAGGGTACATCTGAAGTAAAGAAACAAAGCATCAGGCCTGCTTTTTCTAGATTAGCACATGCAAGATGTTTATTTTCAAAATAATGTTTTATTCAAGCAAGAATGAAAATAAATTTATTTTTAAATGTTCCCTAATAGAATCTTAGGCTTAAAATGATCCTGTCAGATTGAGTTTGGAAACACAAGCTTTTATGTTCTCTATACTAAGTAATCTGTTTATTTCAATAACAGAAATCTGAATGTTTCACTGGAAAAACACATTGTGGGAAAAGAGATTATGTCAAGGCTTCTTTTTCATTGTAGAAGCCCAATAGGTCTTAACATAAAATAGAGTGGGAATTATTGGTTATATCATTGAGCTATTGATCTGGGAGATAATTGCATAGATTGGTAGCATTTTAACCAAAATAAACAGTTATTTTTCTTCACAGAATAGTATTGTTTTAATTCTTGGCCAAAGAGAGGACATTTTTTATTCTTGTTTTTCGTAGTTGATATATGTAGATTAGTGTTTTCTCTTGTTCCCCTTTGAAGTTTTGGTATTTTTAAAAACCAATAGAAAATATCAGAAAACTTCTGGGTTGGTTACAAAAGTGTATGAATGGGGAAGAGAGAGAAAGCCAAATATCCAGCAATTGATTCTTGCTAATAAAAGTTACGGGATATACATAGAATGGAATACTATGCTATCATTAAAAATAGTTCTGTAGGAGAATAGTTAATGGTAAATAAATACATTCATGATATGTTTTAAATGAGAAAGCATATTACAAAACTTGGTACGGTATAACTCAAATTCGTATTTAAAAAACTGTACTGTTTTGCTGGTGTGTACTTAATTTTACAAAAGGAATTTATAATCCATTTGTAAAAAAGAATTTTAAAAAAGCAATAGAGGTTGTATATGTGTCTTCTTTTTTTGATTTTTAAGAAAAAAAACTGCTCTTCAGTCTTATTTTTTTATTCTGTTGTTATTTCGAATGGATACAAACTATCCCATAAATTTGTACTTAGATATCTAGTAAGTACTTTTAAGGTATTTATTAGTTTTTTTTTTTGTTTGTTTAAGTGATAATAATTGTTGAGTATGTCTTTGCAGGAAAGAAATGACTGAGGCCTCAAGTTATAGCATTTACAATTACTTGGATTTCCAGGGAATATATGCAAAGACTACATTACATATAAAAGTACATTGTTCATCTTAATGTTTGGCCCCAAATCTCCAACCAAGTGAAATTCCTTGGGCCTTATCTGCTTCCCAAAGGCTCATAATTTAGTGCTCTTTAAACACTAAATTACCTCCTCCTGGCATTCTTCTCCCTAGGCCTTAGCTGGGTTACTACTTGGACTTCTAAAGGCAGAGATTTCTCCTCACAGGTGGGAGAAGTTTCCTGGTCAGCTCACCTACTGGGGCCATGTCTTAGTTACCTAGTGCTGCTGTAACATAAAAACCACCAGTGAGTGTCCTTAAAGAACAGAAATTTATTTTCTCACAGTTCTGGAGGCTAAAACTCCAAATCAGGGCCTCTGCAATTTCTCCTTGGTGGTAGTCTCAGGTGTTCCTTGATTTCCTGGCTTGTAGGCAATCCTCACATGGCATCAGTTTTCCCCAGTGTGAGTGTCTCTGTGTCTAATCTGATCTTTTCATAACTGAGAGTTGACTATCTTTAGAACCCACTCTATGTGAGAATGAGCTAATTAATAAACAAAGAAAACCCTATATCCAAACAGGGTTACATATGCTTTGAGAAAATACAACTTTATCCATAACAGGCAGCATGAGATTGAAAGTCTCAAAAAATAAAAATAAAGTAATCCAAGTCTCCACCTCATGGAACAGAATAAGCATAGATTATTCTCGCCCGTGCAACTCCATTTGTAAAGCCTTTACTTTCACTAAGAGCTATACTTTCACTGTAATGACTTTGATGTTAAAGTTCATTGTGTATCCTTCTGGAGGGTGGAGGTTTGAGCTCTCCTACAAGGTTTGATTGTACAAGGTCAACAGGGATGGCTGATTAGCTTCCCTGGCTAACTTTCTCTAATCTCATATCTCATGGTTATGGAATGGTAGAAGGCTACAAAAAAAAAAAAAATCCATTGCTGTCGGGTTGAAGCCAATTCATAGTGACCTTATAGGACAGAGTAAAACTATTCCACAAGGTTTACAACACTGTAAATCTTTGAGAAAGCAGGTTGCCACATCTTTCTCCCATGAAGTGGTTGGTGGTTCAAATCATTGAACTTTCAGTTAGCAGCTGAAAGCTTAACCACTGCACCAGTAGGGCTCTTAGAAGACTACAAAGGCAGACAGCACATAGGACATGATTAATAAGAAAAACATAAGCAGCAATACAACCTCCATGTGAAACACACACACACACACACACACCACTACTAAGAAAAGCAGTTCATCTGATACAATATAGAAGTGGATTGGAAAATATCCTAAATAAATCCTTGTTTTGTTTCCTGGCTTTCACTGTTCAAATTTCAGAGGACAATTATTATTGTCTTCAAATGACTTTTATGATTCTATTATTTGACTAGAGCTCAGATTGTCTTCTCTAGCTTAGTGAACCTCAGCTCAGATCTCTGTTGGCTGGTCTGGCTAATTTGATGTGGAATGTGATCGTACCATTCATTTCCTGACTTGATGATGGTACACATTATCTTCATTAACCACCACTCCTCTGTGAGTTTGTCATACTATGGTGGCTTGCATGCTGCTGTGATGCTTGAAGCTATGTCACCAATATTTCAAATAACAGCAGGATCACCTATAGTGAACAGGTATCAGCAGAGCTTCCAGATTAAGACAGATTAGGGAGAAGGACCTGGCAATCTACTTCTAAAAAAAAAAAAAATTACCAGTGGAAACCCCGTGAATAGCTGTGGAACGTTATCTGATATAATACCAGAATTTGAGCCCCTCAGGTTAGAAGGCGCTCAAAATACAGTTGGGGAAGAGCTGCCTCCTCAAAGTAGAGTCGACCTCAATGACATAGTTGGAGTCAAACTTTCAGGGCCTTCATTTGCTGATGTGGCACTACTCAAAATGAGAAGAAACTGCTGCAAACATCAATTAATAATCAGAAAATGGAATGTACAAAGTATGAATCTAGGAAAATCGGAAAAATGAAATGGAACACATAAAGATGGATATTGTAGGCATTAGCGAGCTGAAATGGACTGGTACTGGCCATTTTGACTCAGACAATTATATGGTCTACTATGTCAAGAATGACAAATTGAAGAGGAATGGCATCGCATTCATCTTCAAAAAGAACATTTCAAAATATCTCCTGAAGTATAACACTGTCAGTGATAGGATAATATTCATACCCCTACAAGGAGGGCCAGTTAATATGACTAGTATTCATACTTATGCACCAACCACTAAGGCCAAAGATGAAGAAATTGAACATTTTTGCCAGCTTCTGCAGTCTGAAATTGATCAAAAGTGCAATCAAGATGCACTGATATTTACTGGTGATTAGGACGCGAAAGTTGGAAACAGAGAAAAAGCATCAGTGGTTGGAAAATATGGCCTTGGTGATAGAAATGACCTCAGAGACTATGTGATAGGATTTTGCAAGACCAACAACTTATTCACTGCAAATATCTTTTTTTCAACAACATAAATGGCGACTACACACATGGCCCTCACCAGATGGAATACACAGGAATCAAATCGACTACATCCATTGAAAGAGACAATGTACAAGTTCAACAGTATCAGTCAAGAACAAGGCCAGGGGCAGACTATGGAATACACCTTCAATTGTTCTTGTGCAAGTTCAAGATGAAGCTGAAGAAAATTTTAAAAAGTCAAAAAGGGGCAAAGTATGACCTTGACTACATCCCACCTGAATTTAGAGACTATTTCAAGAATAGATTTAACACATGAAACACTAATGACCAAAGACTAGAGAGCTGTGGGAGAACATTGTGAATGAAGAAAGTAAAATGTCATTAAAAAGATAGGAAAGAAAGAATAGACCAAAATGGATGTCAGAAGAGACTCTGAAACTTGATCTTGAAAGTAGAGTAGCTAAAGTGAATGGAGGAAATGATGAAGTAAAAGAGATGAACAGAAGATTTCAAAGGGTGGCTTGAAAAGACAAAGTAAAGTATTATAATGAAATGTGAAAAGACCTGGAGTTAGAAAACCAAGAGGACACAACACGCTCAGTGTTTCTCAAGCTGAAAGAACTGAAGAAAGAATTCAGTCCTCCAGTTGCAACACTGACGAATTCTATTGGCAAAATACTGAACAGTGCAGGAAGCATTAAAAGAAGATGGAAGAAACACACACAGTCACTGTAAAAAGAATTGGCTGATGTTCAACTATTTCAGGAGGTAACATGATAAAGAACCAACAGCACTGAAGGAAGAAATTCAAACTTCACTGAAGGCATTCAAGAAAACAAGGTTCCAGAACTGAAGGAATACCAATTGAGATGTTTCAGCAAACTGGTGCAATGTTAGAAGTGCTCACTTGTCTATGTCAAGAAATTTGAAAGACAGCTACCTTGCCAACCTACTGAACAGATGGATATTTGTGCTCACTACAAAGATAGGCGATCAAACAGAATGAGGAAGTTATCAAACAATATCATTAATATCACAAATAAAATTTTGCTGAAGATCATTCTAAAGCTGTTGCAGCAGTACTTTGACAGGGAACTGCCAGAAATTCATGCCGGATTCAGAAGAGGACATGCAATGAGGGATATCATCGCTGATGTCAGATGGATTTGGGCTGAAAATAGAGAATACCAGGAAGATGTTCACCTGTGTTTTACTGACTATGCAAGGGCATTCGACTGTGTGGATTATAAAAACTATGGATAACTTTGCCAAGAATGGGAATTCCAGAAAACTTAATTGTGCTCATGAGGAAGCTGTACTTAGACCAAGAGTCAATTGTTTGAACAGAACAAGGGGATGCTGCGTGGTTTAAAATTAGGAAAGGTGTGCATCAGGGTTGTGTTCTTTCACCATACTTATTCAATCTGTATGCCAAGCACATAATCTGAGAAATTGAACTATATGAAGAAGAACATGGAATCAGGTTTGGAGGAAAACTTATCAACAACCTGTGATACTCAGATGACACAACCTTGCTTGCTGAAAGGGAAGAAGACTTGAAGCATTTACCAATGAAGATCAAAGACTGTAGCCTTCAGTATAGATTACACCTCAACATAAAGAAAACAAAAATCCTCACAACTGGACCAATAAACAACTTCATGATAAACAGAGAAAATATTGATGTGGTTAAGGATTCGTTTTGCTTGGATCCACAATAAACACCCACAGAAATACCTGCTGAGAAATCAAATGACGTATTGAATTGGGCCAATCTGCTGCAAAAAAAAAAAAAAAAAAAAAAACCTCTTTAAAAGTGTTGAAAAGCAAAGATGTCACTTTGAGGGCTAAAGTGTGCCTGACCCAAGCCATGATGTTTTCAATTGCCCCATATGCATGCAAAAGCTAGACTACGAATAAAGAAGACCAAAGAAAAATCAATGCCTTTGAATTACGGTGTTGGCTAAGAATATTGAATGCACCATGGACTGCCAGAAGAACAAAAAAGTCCATCTTGGAAGAAGTATAGCTGGAGTGCTTTTTGGAAGCAAAGATGGCAAGACTTCGTCTCAAATACTTTGGGCACGTTATGGAGAGGATTTGGTCCCTGGAGACTCTTCTGGTGTTTGGTCATTAGTGTTCCATATGTCAAATCCACTCGAGATGGTCTCCAAATTCGGGTGGATTATATTCAAGGCCATATTTTGGTTCTCATAGACTTTTTAAAAATTTTCTCTAACTTCAACTTGTACATGAGCAATTGATGGTCTGTTCTGCAGTCGGCCCCTGGCCTCATTCTGACTAATGATATTGAGCTTTTCCATTGTCTCTTTCCATAGATGTAGTCAATTTGATTCCTGTGTATTCTGTCTGATGAGGTCCACGTGTATAGTCGCCATTTATGTTGTCGAAAAAAGGTATTTGCAATGAAGTCATTAGTCTTGCAGAATTCTCTCATGTGATCTCTGGTATTGTTTCTGTCACCCAGGCCCTGTTTTCCAACTACTGATCCTTCTATTTTTTTCCAACTTTAGCATTCCAATCATCAGTAATTATCAATGCTGTTTGATTGCATGTTTGATCAATTTCAGGCTGCAAAAGTTGGTAAAAAGTGTTCAATTTCTTCATCTTTGGCATTAGTGGTTGGTGCTCACATTTGAATATTAGTCATATTAACTGGTCTTCCTTGTAGGCATATGGATATTATCCTGTTACTGACAGCCTTATGCTTCAGGATAGATCTTGGAATGTTCTTTTGACAATGAATGTGACTCCATCCCTTTCTGATATGTCATTCCCAGCATAGTAGACCATTTGATTGTCTGATTCAGAGTGGCCCATACCAGTCCATTTCAGCTCACTAATGCTTGGATTATCAATCTTTATGCAGTTCATTCCATTTTTGAGGACTTCCAATTTTCTTACATTCATACTTCATACATTCCATGCTCTGATTATTAATGAATGTTTACCAGCTGTCTCTTCTCATTTTGAGTCATGCCACAACAACAAATGAAGGTCCCAGAAGGTTGACTCCATCCATGTCATTAAGGTTGACTCTACTTTGAGGAGGCAGCTCTCCCTCAGTCATATTTGAGTGTCTTCCAACTTGAGGGGCTCATCGCTGGCACTGTATCAGACAATGTTTAGCTACTATTCATAAGGTTTTCACTGGGCAATTTTTTCAGAAATAGGCTGCCAAGTCCTTCTTCCTAGTCTGTTTTAGACGGGAATCTCCACTGCACTGTGTCTACCATGGATGTCCCTGCTGGTATTTGAAATACCGGTGGCATAGCTTCCATCTTCACAGTAACACACAAGCCATCACAGTAAGACAAACTGACAGATGAGTCAGTATGCCACACAGAATTTTTATCAGTTTGTGAAATGCGATATGGTCTCCTCCGTCCTTGCCAAGCTGTTCCCTCATCCTGGAAAATTTTCTCTACTGTTCACTTTGGCCCCACTAACTCATACTCCAGGCTTAAGTATTTATCCTTTGTTAAATATGTCTCTTCCCTCTCCCCTTCCAATTACTGTCTCTTCACAATACATAATATTGACTTGGGCACTTGTAAAAAGTGTTTCTCTAGATCCGGACCAGGAATCTAGCCTCTTTCTCGTCTTGCTGATGGATGCAGTGGTGACTGCCCAATGGTGGAGGTGGGGGAGAGAGAGGAACATTCTTCCATTATCCCCCTCCTTCACACTCCAGCACTAACAAGAAAGCCCTTTCCTACCCAGGAAAAAATTATTAGAAAAAAGACACTTTCCAAGTAGCTTCTTCACAAATTTCTAACCTGATTATCTTAGAAATGCAAGGTAAATTTCTCTCAACTGCAAATTACTGCTATTTCAAAATAACTTCTTCTTATTTTTGCATTTTTGATTCCTTCCCCAGCATATTCATCATCAAACTATTAATTTCTCTCTGAAGCACCCCTTCTCCTCCATTCCCCAAATTAGTGACTTAAAATAGCCTGCACTTTTTTTTTTTCTCAAAAGAAGTTGCTACTCCTTACCCAGTTCTGAAATTTCACAAAGATGCACATTAATGAGATTTCCTTTTCACCTGCTGTACTGGGCCCCAGACGGGCTCTTTCTTTTGCTGTATTCACGTACATTCACTCTTGGAAATAAGGAGCCTTCATGGTTTAGTGGTTTGGCACTAGGCTACTAACCAAAAGGTCAATGGTTCGAAACCACCAGCCACTCCACAAAAGTAAGATATGTCAGTATGCTTCTGGAAAGATTACAGCCTTAGAAGCCCCACAGGGCAGTTCTACTCTGTCTTATAGGGTCGCTATGAGTCAGAATCAACTTGAAGTGCTTTTATTAGGAATTTTATTTAATGATTAGGAGTGAGTGTTCTGGAGTTCTGAAGCAAATTGTTTTACATTATGCAATTTAAAAAATCTTTCTCTGGTCCTCAGTAAAAAACCCCATTGCCGGGGTGTCAGTTTTGACTCACAGCAACCTTATAACCCTCAGTATTCTTATCTAAAAATTGGGATAATAATTTAACCTACCCCCTAGTGTTCCTATGAGGATTAAATAAGAGTGAACATGTAAAGCTTTTAGAACAATGCCTGATACCCAGTTTTATTTTACACTTGGGTTTGAACAAAATGGATTTGTGTGGAAGATATTATTGTTCACTAAAGAAAGATTAAACATCAAAGAGAAATTTTAATAGGGAATTTGGTTAAGGAAATGATGAAGCCATTGCAGTTTTTAATTTCCTGGGCTTTATTACAAAGTACAATGGATGAGATTAACCAATATTCGCTAAGTAGAGAAACCTACACTTTCAAATTCAGTCTCTTTTCTCAAATAATTTTTCAGAAACTAATGGAGCAGTGGTTAAGAGCTAGGCTGCTAATCAAAAGGTCAGTAGTTCAAATCCACCAACTGCTCTTTGGAAACTCTATGGGGCAGTTCTACTCTGTCCTACAGGGTAGCTATGATTCAGAATCCACTTGATGGCAAAGATTTTTTTGTTTTTGTTTTTTTGTTGTTGTTAGTAAGGAAACAGGAGGCAATTGGATTCAGTGGTAGAAATCTCACCTTCCTTGTGGGAGACACAGGTTCAATTCCCGGCAATGTACTTCAAGTGCAGCCACCACCCGTCTGTCAGTGGAGGCTTGCGTGTGGCTATGATGCTGAATAAGTTTCAGCAGTTTCAAGGCTAACACAGTTGAGGAGGAAAAGCTTGGAGGTCTACTTCAGAAAAACCAGTCAGTGAAAACCCTATGGATCACAACAGTCCGATCCCATTGTATATGGGGCTGTCACTCGTGAGGGGCAGCTACAGTGCAGCTAAGAACAACAGTAAGAAAACAATAGACTTCTGTTCTTGTTTATCTCGTTCTGTTCTGTTTATCCGAAGCTATATTTACCCCTCTGCCTTTTACTACCTTGCCTTTCACAATCATTGGAGTTGGGCAGAAATATTCCCAGGCAGTCTCTTGAAACTTTTTTATGGAAGACTCTTTCAATGCTTGACCAAAGAGGAACCCACATTCTGCATTAGGATTTTACACAACTCCTGGACATGCCTGAGAAAGAACATAAAATTCATCACTCAGGGACATCATTTGGATTTGTGACTCTCTCTAGAGGCCAGTGTACCCATAAAACAATGAATGGATTAGATCCACTCAAACGTGGGTTTTTTTTTTTTGTTTGTGACAGATGTAATATTGATAATATCCTTAATTTAATAAGTCACCCAAATATAATTCAGTGCACATTTCTAGTATAAATTACTAGCCATATTCATCTTTCTTGACTGTTAATAACACCAGAAGAGTGAGCACAACTGCATAAAAATTCCATGTTGAAATTTAGAAGGAGGGCTGCTTTTGTAGCAGGACTTGCTGATCCTCCTTGGAGAAGTGTCTCGAGTGCAGCCTCTTACAGAAAGCCAGCTCATGCAAGCCAAGCTCGGTCTTACTGTGAATAATTTGTAGCCAGGCAGGTAACAGTGGGGAAAGGAAAAAATTCCTTAAAAAGCTCTATCAAATCTGGCCTCTTTCCTTTATCGCTACACAGTTCTTTCCCCGTCTTCTCCTGTAATGGATTTCTGCCTGTTCTGAGTCACGGGGATTTAGAACATAGACAGCAATGTCTGTTCTTTTTGGAGCACATAGACGCCTCTGTACTAACGGGTGACCTGAAAATAGCTGGGGAAATCAGACAGCATGGGATACAAATTTACATAAAATGAATATTTCGACTGGAGTGTCAAATGTAGAGCTATAGATTATATGCCCTTCTGATAGTATAATATGGCAGCAAATGAAGAAAAAAATACATGTGAAAGTTAGGTTTAAACCCGCTGACCTTATTTCATGCCCCTATCTCTATTTAAGTCCTACAAACTGGCTCAGCGTTACTAACAGAACTCCATCCTTTAAGAACGCTGTGCTATTGCAATGACAAAATATATTTTATCACAATTCTAGCTTGACCTCTATGTTGCATTTGACCTGAGTAATCAAATCTATTTTCTTCAAATATCTCCTTCCTTGGTTTCTAAAATATTCTACACTTTTAAAACCTGACATTTCTAAATCTTCTAGTTTTCCGAGTTTCCTTTTCCCCCCATTATTAAGTCTTTCTTCTGGGTAGGGTCTTTTGTGGGTGTGGGTGCTAAAGACCTTGTATTTCTCCCTACAATATTGTTTTATTACTTGATCACAACCTTAGAACAACCCCATATCCTTCTTAAAGTGCCTGTGATCACCTCTATATGAATGATTAAAAAATCCATATGTCCAAACCTATTTTGGAAGTGTCTGATTCTTCCCTCTCCTTTCAGGCCTCATATGCAGTTAGTCATTGAGTCGTACTGATTATTCCTCTAAAATATCTCTAGGGATCAGAATAATAGGTGAGATCATCGTTGAGAGGACGACATTGGAAGACAGGCTATTTCTCCAGCACTTGTGCTCCTGCTCAGCTTCCCCGGTTTAATCAGTGATATCACTTCGCCTGTTTCCTCACCTGAAATCTCAGCGTGTGTGCCATTTTCTCACTTCGATACTCCATATGAATTGCTTTTAATAGTCATCCCCTCTTCTTTGGGGCCACCTTCCTAGTTCAAGCCCATCACCCCAAATTACTCCATTTTTCTATGCCCATTATCTCACCAGGGTGCCAGATTTATTTCCCAATTATCAGATTTTCATCTCTGAATCTGCATTTAATTATCTAGAAAAAAGAAGTGTTAGATAAAATGATCTCTATTCATCTTTCCAATACTTGAAATTCTACATGTTGTTACTTAAGCTCTATGATTCTATATTACTGTGTACTTTTCCCCAAAGTCTTAATGTCTACTGATTGCCCACCAAAGAAATATCACATTAACTTTCCCAGCTTTCAAGACATACTCTGGTCATATTCTGATATGGCTGCACCTTACTGAGTAACCAACTGCATTTTCCCTTAGACCATTGTCCTCCCTGTCATCTAGACAGTACAGTGTGTTCTGGCACGTGCTCCCTTCCATTGTTCATACACTTGTCCTCATTGTTAATTAGCTTTTTTATCTTTTTGCTGCCTATTCTTTAGTACCAGGGAGAGTATAAAGTAAGACTGATGTGTGATAGATACAGATGAGAAAATAAAATATAACATTGGGCTGGGTCTCTTGCTATGGTCTCTGACAATTTCTCTCTAACGATACTCTTCTTATAAAGGGCATAATAGCTGTTGGCAACCCTCTATTTACACCCTTCAAGCTCATTAACTCTCATGGAGGACTTTGACCCAGATTGGGCCATTTATTGCTATCGGAGGAATGTTCCACCCTGAATGAATAGGCCTGGAAAACATGTTCTCCAGTTGCTGGCAAACAGTGGTTTTTGTGGCAAGGAGTGGATGTGGCATCAGCTCTAGCCAAACCACAAAGAATGTGTTAACAGAGGTGAGAAGGAATGTTGAATAAATCAAAATAACTGGTGTTCGCTATACTCTGTATAAAAAAAATATAGGCTCAGTTAACATAATATGAACCTAAATATGTGAACTTGTATGTAAACATATTCATTTATTCAATAACTGTAATATAATTTTGTCTACCTGAAGTCAAATGTGCAGCGATTGGGAATTTGGCAGACACATCCAGCTGTCTAGTAAATATCCATGCTCCCCTGCCACAAAAGAGAGTATTTGCTAAGAAGCTAATGCCCAGATGACTACATTTCCCACTCTGCTTACATCTGGGTGGTGCCATGAGATTAGCTCTTTTAAAAGGAATATGACAGATGTTTCGATTCCAAGCCAAACTGATTAAGCAGCAGGTGTGCCTTCTCTCTCTCCTTTCTGTTTCCCTGACTGGAACCTTTAAAGTATGGTGGAGCCACCATATGGAGAAATTCTGGATCCTGAGTCACCACAATGAGGTTACATGCCAAGCATTCTCACTAATTGTTGTGTGAGCAAGAAATACTATTTGATTACATCAAATCACTGAAATTTGGGGATTTATCTATTGTAGCAGCTAGTGTTACCCTAACTAAACAGGAAACAGCCGAACTTGACATCATTACCAAAAAAAAAAAAAAGATTGATTGTATTAAATTGACCTAACATTGGTTCCCTTCATTAATGCGTAACAAAAACTCCTTGAGGACAGGGATTTTCCCCTGTCTTGTTCAGTACTGTATCCCAAATAGTACTATGAGTACTGACACGTAGTAGATGATCAGTAAATGTTTGTTGATTAAGGGTGTATTTGTTGTCTTGTGCTGCATAACAAATTATCATGAACTACTCGCTTACATAACATACATGTAGTATCTCCCAGTTTTCATGGGTCAGGAGTCTGGGCATGGCTTAACCAGCCCTTCTTCTTAGGAACTCAAAATGCTGCACCTAGGTGTTGGCCAAAACTGGGTTCTCATTTGAGACCCCAGGTCCCTTTTCAAACTGATGCAGTTGTTGGCAGAATTCATTATTTTGGGCAGCAGTAGAACTCTTATCAGTTTGTTTTATCAAAACCAGGAGGAGAGAGGTTCTGATCTCTAGGCCCTCTAGGTCCTGGACATGACACCAGGGATATCACTGCTGATGCTAGACAGGTCCTGGGCTGAAAGCAGAGAATACCAGGAAGATGGTTACCTGTGTTTTATTGACTATGCAAAGGCATTCAACTATGTGGATCATAACAAATTACAGATAACATTGCAAAGAATGGGAATTCCAGAATAGTTAATTGTGCTCATGATGAACCTTTACGTAGATCAAGAGGCAGTAGTTTGAACAGAACAAGAGGATACTGTGTGGTTTCATCAGGAAAGCTGTGCGTCTGGTGTTGTGTACTTTCACCGTACTTATTCGATCTCTAGGCTGAGCAAATAATTCGAGAATCTGGACTATATGAAGAAGCATGGAGCATCAGAATTGGAGAAAGACTCATTAACAACTTGTGTTATGCAGATCACACAACCTTGCTTGGTGACAGTGAAGAGGACTTGAAGCACTTACTGATGAAGATCAAAGACCACAGCCTTCCATATGGATTATACCTCAACATGAAGAAAACAAAAATCCTCACAATTGGACCAATAAGCAACATTATGATAAAAGGAGAGAAGATTGAAGTTGTCAAGGATTTCATTTTACTTGGATCCACAATCAACAGCCATGGAAGCAGCAGTCAAGAAATCAAAAGGTGCATTGCCCTGGGCAAATCTGCAGGAAAAACCTCTAAAGTGTTGAAAAGCAAAGATGCCACCTTGAAGACTAAAGTGCACCTGACCCTAGCATGGTGTTTTCAATCACCTCATACGCATGCAATAGCTGGGCAATGAATACGGAAGCCTGAAAAAGAATTGATGCCTTTGAATTGTGGTTTTGGCAAAGACTATTGACTATTCCATGGGCTGCCAAAAGAAGGAACAAATCTGTCTTGGAAGAAGTACAACCAGAATGCTCCTTAGAAACAAGGAGGGCAAGACTACATCTGACATACTTTGAACATGTTATCAGAAGGGATTAGTCCCTGGAGAAGAGCATCATGCTTGGTAAAGCAGTGGATCAGTGAAAAACAGGAAGACCCTCAACGAGATGGATTGACACAGTGACTGCAACAATGAGCTCAAGCATAACAATTGTGAGGATGGTGCAGGACCGGCAGTGTTTCGTTCTGTTGTACATGGAGTTGCTATGAGTTGGAACCGACTTGAGCACACCTAACAACAACAACAGCAACAGGCCCTCTTTCAAAGAGCTCAGTTGATTAGGCTAGGCTTATCCAATACAATCTCCCTTTTGATTAATTTGCAGCCAACTGATTACTAACCTTAATTACATCTGAAAAATCCCTCCACCTTTGCCATAAAATGTAACCTAATCGAGAGAATGACTGTCCCATCATCTTTGTCATATTCTATTGGTTAGAAGCAAGTTATAAGTCTTGCCCAAACTCAAGGGGGAGCATATTATACAGGGGCATTATTCATTGGGGGTCATCACGGAATTATGCCTACCACAAAAGACAAAAGCTATTGAAAAATTGCTCATTTTAAATGACAAGTACAGATCATTATTTTAAAATAAAGTTGGAGACTACTTGAAAGTTTGCTATAACATAAATTCAGCATTTTTAAAGATTTTAAATTTAGATAATACTTTTTTAAAATTAGTAAAACTTTGATGAGACGGTGAAATAAATATTATATTGCCTTGCATTCTTTATAGACCTTGAGTAAGCATAATATAACATACATGCTTATTTATGTCACTTTAGAAAAATTATAACAAGGTAAAACTTTTACCAAATGATAGTTAATAATCTATTTTGAGAGATAGTCTTACATTACACTAGTAAT
Source organism: Elephas maximus indicus (assembly GCF_024166365.1). Classification (NCBI taxonomy): domain Eukaryota; kingdom Metazoa; phylum Chordata; class Mammalia; order Proboscidea; family Elephantidae; genus Elephas; species Elephas maximus. The sequence continues at coordinate 50,499,048 of NC_064833.1, read as the reverse complement.
TAAAAGAATAATGAGGACAAAGTATTCTGTTTATGTAAGATTGGTATTAATTTGGCAGATATAATAATTATTGCATGATGTATGTTGTGCTGTTGTTAAACCTGGAGGACCTATCATCTAAAAAGTTAGTAGAAATGTATTTCTGCTTTTCAAGGTGGAGACTTCTCTTCTCCCCTTTGTGATAATCCCCATCTTTACTCTGGAGAGGTCTACCTTTGTGAGTTTTTAAAAGTGATTCAGATATACAGAAAAGGTACCTATGTTTTCTTCTGAGAAAGTCTTGAAATCAGTAAAGTAACCCATGTTTAAGACTGAGATAGTAAATATTCTAATTGGTAATATGATTTTGATTTATAATATCCTGTGTTGACTATCTGTTCTTCACTTGTTCTTAGGGAAAGTATGTGTTTGTGAGTTTTCCTGTATGATCAGGGAGCTGGTGCCTAGATTTTTGTTATTTCTTTTCTTCTGGTAGCTTTAGACTTAGTTTGCTCTTCTTTTTCTAGTTATTCAAGTTGTAAAGTTAGGTTATTGATTTGTGCTTTTTCTTCTTTTTTTAATATAAGCATTTTGCCTCTATAAACTTTTCTATGAGCCCCCTGATGGTGCAGTGGTTAAGGGTTCAGCTGATAACCAAATGTTTGCAGTTTAAATCCACCAGCCACTCCTTAGAAACCCTATGGGGCAGTTCTACTCTGTCCTATAGGGTCGCTATGAGTTGGAATCGACTTGATGGAAATGGGTTTTTTGGGGGGGGGGCGGTTTACTTCCTCTCCTGTATCCAATATATTTTGGTATGCTGTGCTTTTATTTTCATTTGACTCTAAGTATTTTCTGATTTCTCTGTTGATCTCTTCCTTGATGCATTGGTTCTGCCGTGCCAAAAAGGAGAGAGATGGGGACAGTAGAAAAAGTTTTCTTACTACTTAAAAGTAGCCTTTTACTTGTTTCAGTGTGTAGTTAGTTGCTGTTGTCTCAGAGTTTTTATAGAGTTGAGATAACAGATTTCTAGTTGCTTTTCTTGGTGCTTGTGTGGAAAGCTTTGGAGCTTAGGCCTGCTGCTCACACTGTTCCCAGCTATCTCTCTTTCTTCTTTTAGTAAAGTCTTGTTAAACACTTAATCCAGTTTTAGTTGTGCTTTAGAGAATCGAGGCATGAGCCTACCGCTCTGTTTGGAGTGAAGCTAAAGAAGGCAAAGTGCCAGGTATGCAGGGATGGTTCAACAAAAAAATCAATGTAATCCATCACATAAATAAAACAAAAGACAAGAATCCCATGAACTTATCAATTAATGCAAAAAAAGGCATTTAACAAAGTCTATCACTTATTTATGACAAATATTCTCAGCAAAATAGGAATAGAAGGGAAATTTCTCAACATAAGAAAGGGCATTTATACAAAGCCAACAGCCAAAATCATCCTAAATGGCGAGAGTCTGAAAGCATTCCCCTTAAGAACAGGAACAAGACAAGGATGTGTTTTATCACCACTTTTATTCAGCATTGTGCTGGAAGTCCTAGCCAAAGCAATTAGGCTAGAAAAAGAAACAAAGGGCATCCAAATTGGAAGGAAGAAGTAAAAGTATCCCTATTTGCAGATGATATGATCTTATACACAGAAAACCCCAAAGACTCCATAAGAAAACTACTGAATCTAATAAAATATTTCAGCAAAGATCAGGATACAAAATAAACATACAAAAATCAGTTGGATTCCTCTACACCAACAAAGAGTACATCAAAGAGGAAATCACCAAATCAATACCATTTACAATAGCCCCCAAGAAGATAAAATATTTAGGAATAAATCTAACCAGAGATGTAAAAGACCTATACAAAGTAAACTACAAGATGCTACCGCAAGAAACCAAAAGAGAACTACATAAGTGGAAAAACATACCTTGCCCATGAATAGGAAGATTCAACATCGTGAAAATGCCACTTCTACCCAAAGAGATCTATAGATACAATGCAATCCTGATCCAAATTCCAATGACATTTTTCAGTGAGATGGAGAAACAAATCACCAACTTCATATGGAAAGGGAAGAGGCCTCAGATAAGTAAAGCATTACTGAAGAAAAAGAACAAAGAGGGAGGCCTCATACTACCTGATTTTAGAATGTATTATACTGCCATGGTAGTCAAAACAGCCTGGTACTGGTACAACAACAAATACATAGGCCAGTGGAACAGAATTGAGAATCCAGATGTAAATTCATCCAAAAATGAACAGCTGATATTTGACAAAGACCCAAAGTCTGTTAAATGGGAAGGAGACAGTCTTTTTAACAAATGATGATGGCATAACTGGATATTCATACACAAAAAAATGAAACAAGACCCTTGCCTCACACCATGCACAAAAACTAACTTCAAATGGGTGAAAGACCTAAATATAAAATCTAAAATGATAAAGATCATTGAAGAAAAGATAGGGACAACTCTAGGAGCCCAAATACATGGAATAGAGAGAATACAAAACATGACTAACAATGCACAAACACCAGAAAAAATACTAGAAAACTGGGAGCTCCTAAAAATCAAATGTTTGTGCTCATCAAAAGACTTCACCAAAAGAGTAAAAAGACAGCCTACAGACTGGGAAAGAATTTTTGGCTACAACATGACCAATTTGGGTCTAATCTCTAATATTTACAAGATACTGCAAAACTTCAAAAACATAAAGACAAATAACCCAATTAAAAAATGGGCAAAGGATATGAACAGGCACTTCACCAAAGAAGACATTCAGGTGGCTAGCAGATACATGAGGAAATGATTAGCCATTAGAGAAATGCAAATTAAAACTACAATGAGATACCTTCTTACCCCAACAAGGCTAGCATTAATCCAAAAAACACAAAATAATAAACGTTTTAAGCAGTCATGGAGATACAGGAACACTCATACACTGCTGGTGGGAATGTAAAATGGCACAACCACTTTGGAAATTGATTTGGCGCTTCCTTTAAAAGCTAGGAATAGAACTACTATACAATTGGTATCCAGCAATCACACTCCTTGGACTATATCCTAGAGAAATAAGAGCCATCACACAAGTAAATTTATGCACACCCATGTTCATTGCAGCCTTCTTCATAATAGTAAAAAGAAACAACCCAGGTTTGCAACAACAGAAGAACGGAAACAAATTATGGTACATTCACACAATGGAATACTACACAATGATAAAGAACAATAACAAATCTGCAAAACATCTCATAATATGGATGAATCTGGAAGGTGTTACGCTAAGTGAAATTAGTCAGTCGCAAAATTACAAACATTGTAAGAGACCACTATTATAAGAATCCAAGAAAAGTTTAAACACAGAAGAAAACATTCTTTGATGGTTATGAGGGTTGGGAGGGAGGGTGAGAGGAATTCACTAAATAGACAGCAGACAAGAATTATCTTAGGTGAAGGAAAGGACAACACATGATACAGGGGAAGACCACACAACTGGACTAAACCAAAAGCCAAGAAGTTGCTTGAACACAAGCAAATATTTTGAGGGACAGTGTAGCAGGGGCAGGAGTCTGGGGACAATGGTTTTAGGGGACATCTAGGTCAATTGGCATAACAAAGTTTATTAAGAAAATGTTCTGCATCCCACTTTGGTGAGTGGTGTCTAGGGTCTTAAAAGCTAAGGAGTCCCTTCTAAGATGCATCAATTGGTCCCAACCCACCTGGAGTGAAGGAGAATGAAGAACACTAAAGACACAAGGAAAATATTAGCCCAAGAGACAAAAGGGGCCACATAAACCAGAGACTCCATCAGCCTGAGACTAGAAGAACTAGATGGTGCCCAGCTACCACCAATGACCACCCTGACGGGGACCACAACAGAGAGTCCCTGATGGAGCAGAAGAAAAGTGGGGCACAGAACTCAAATTCTAGTAAAAAGGCCAGACTTAATGGTCTGACTGAGACTGGAGGAACCCCAGAAGACAAGGCCCCCAGACTCTCTGTTAACCCAGAACTAAAACAATTCCTGAAGCCAACTCTTCAAACAAAGAATAAACTGGACTATAGGGTCACCACAGGGCTGCTATAGGGTCTATAGGGTTGCTATGAGTTGGAATCAACTCGCCGGCAGTGGGTTTTTTATAAGACATAAAATGATATTCTTGAAGAGTATCACTTATAAATGGTACTCTTGAAGAGTGTGCTTCTTAGTTTACGTAGATACATGAGACTAAATGGGAAGCTCCTGTCTGGAGGTGAGATAAGAAGGCAGAAAGGCATAGGAGCTAGTTGAATGAAGAAGGGAAATTCAGGATGGAAAGGTGGAACGTGCAGTCATATTATGGGGATGGGAACTAGGGTCACACAACAATGTGTGTCTAAATTTTTGTATGAGAAATTAACTCAAGCTGTAAACTTTCACCTAAAGCACAATTTTTAAAAAAATAGCAGGTGAAGGACCCTTCTCCCCACCCTTAGACAAACATAAAAAGAAGCTCAACTCAGAATTGGGGGACAGTGTCCAGAAGCCCTGGTGTCCCAGTAGTTGAGAGCTCAGGCTGCTAACCAAAAAGTTCTCGGTTCAAATCTACCAGCCGCTCCTTGGAAACCCCATAGGGCAATTCTACTCCATTTTATAGGCTCGCTGTGAGTCAGAATTTACTTGATGGCAATAGATGTGTGTGTGTGTATGTGTGCGGTGGGTCCATAATCATTTCTTGGCTGTTTGAAGTGGCTAGTGAGAACCAGAATAGATTTAGACAGCATCTAACAAATGACCTCAGGATACTCAGAGGCACTTGGGAGATTAAAACCTAACAAAATACTAGGCTGCCTTATGTTAAACAGGATGAGTACTCGTACTAATATGAATTATTTAAAAAAAAAAATTAGTACTTAATTTGATGTCACACTCTTGTGAGGCCTTAAAACAGTTTTTTTGACTTTTTACTCTTTCTGTTCTTTATCCAGTTCTGGACAAAACAAATATGTTACACTTCTCAACTGTAGGTAGAATTTACAGTTTTAACTTTCTTTTAAAGGCCTTGATTACATCTAAAAAAAATAAAGGCTACAGGACAACAGGAAGAACAGTGGTGTTAGAGCACTTAAAGAATAAAAAAATAGTAACTTAAAATGAAAATATATTAATTTTATAAGTTAATTCCTGAACATAAATTTATATATGCATTAACTTTATATGTAAAACAAACCAAACTCCACATATGATTACTAATCAGAATCTTAGTAAACACAGTTGGAAAATACCCAGTATATTTAAACTGTCAAAATATCTACTTAAAAAAACCCTACATTTCATTTAAAAATTTGGTAGAGGGATATAATCACAAACAGAATGAAATGTATTTGATTTAGGATTTGGTAAGATTCATTAGCTTGAGATAGATTTTGAAAATATTTGGTATTTTAAGTCAAGTAAATAGCAGACAAAAGAGCTTGTTTTTATGCCACACCCTCCTTCCATCTGTAAGAGATTTTCTGATTTGTCATGCCAAGAGCTGACATTATAAAATTTGTGACTCCTCCCAGAAAATAGCAAGAAAGAATCTGAAAAAAAAAAAAAAAGTCATGCCATTAAGAATGGCTGAGACCAGCAGACACACACACAGCTATGCCTGTTGTGTGCTGACTCATAGCGACCCTATGTGACATAGTAGAACTGCCCCATAGGGTTTCCTAGGCTGTAATCTTTATGGGAGCAGATCACCACGTCTTCCCCCTCCCCCACCGAGGAGCAGCTAGCGGGTTTGAACTGGCAAACTTTCCAATATCAGCTGAAGATTTAATTAACTGTTGCTCCACCAGGGCTTCTTTATAGCTATAGAATGGAGAAGAAAATTCCTGAGTGGAGAGATGTAATACCTGTCTTCATATTTTTGAAGGACTACCAAAGAAATAATGAGGGTTTTTTTTTGTATGTTTTGAAAAGAATGACAGAGTTTGGAATAATAGAAGTTTTGGAAAGTAGAGATAGACATAATCCAAGGATGAGCTTTCTATCAATGGCTGTTCAGAAATGAAACATGTTGCTTCACAAAATAGGCAGTTACCATTACCACATATGAGAAAATGACCTAGCTGGTCAGAGACATTGTAGAAGGAATTTTCTCATGAGATGGGAGACGGAAGGTTAGACTTCTAAGCTCCCTTCCACCTCTAAGATTCTATGATTTTGACAATCTTGTTCACCATTTCATTTTGAATTAAAGGTTTATTTAATTAAATTTATTTAATTTATTAAATTAAATAAATTCATTAAATTAAATTGTTTATTTTTTTTTGCTTGGTACCCGTTGTTTCTTACGCATTTTCTTTTGGCCTATCTTTTGATTGACCAAATGCAAATACATCTCTACAGATTCTGCCTACACCTCACTAACATTTAAAAAAAAAAAAATGAAAAATTGAATCAATTATGTAGATGCTTTATCTAACTTGACACTAAGCATGCACAAGAGAGTGGGATACGAAGCATCATCTTTTTAGGGCACACTGACTGAGTTGTTAATGTTACTTCTGAGCTGAATATACGAAAGAACATGGTAGCTTTACATTCCAGCCTAGTGATACATATTACAACAAAGAAATCAGTGATCTGGGCTGCTATTTCTTTTTTTTTTCTTTTTCCTTTGGCTTTTCATAGTTTACAATGGAGCCCTGGTGGCATTGTGGTTAAGAGCGCGGCTGTTAACCAAAATGTCAGTGGTGTGAACCTACCAGCCACTCTGTGGGAGAAAGAGGTGACAGTCTGTTTCTGCAAAGATTTACAGCTTTGGAAACCCTGTGGGGCAGTTCTACTTTGTCTCCTAGGGTCACTGAGTCAGAATTGACTCAAGGGCAATAGGTTTGGTATTTTTTGGCTTAGGGTTTACAAGAATATTTCTATCCCTTATTTCATTTAATCTCACCACAGGTGGGTAAAGCTGGTATTAGTAATCTCATTTTATAGATGAGAGAATTGAGATTGAGGGACTTAAAGCAGCCAGCCCAAGGGAATATACCTAGTAAATGCTAAAACAGAACTGCTTAATGATGAAGTAGGGTCTTGAATCCAAGCCTTCTGTCTCCAAGATTTATTTCCCTTTAGCATCAGAGGCTGGTTTTACTTCAGAAACTTTTCTGGAAAATAGGTTTTAGAATTTACAATTTAATGTTCTTACACCTCAGTGGAGACTGTCAGAATCTGAATACATTATCAAATGCAAGGAAAAAAATTATGGTGCAATTAAAATATGGCAGAACATAATTTATGATTACATAACTTAATTCCATTTTCTCTACCTTTAGTTAAGGAAGAATGCTGAGTGGTGGCCTTTTCTGATCTAAAAGCAGTCTATTTCCTCCTCTGAATTACATTACCACACGTTTAGTATCACAGCAATTTTCAGCTGAGATTTTATTTGTAAAAGTAGAATCTACTTGATACAATTTCTTTTTATGACTGATAAAGCCTTTTCCTCTTCTCCTCAGTGGACTGCTTCCAGACCTGATATTTGTAAATGTGGCTCCGTCAAGCCATGGAGTCTTCTGTAGGTTCTAACCCATACCCATTGCCGTCAGGTTGATTCCAAACCATAGCAGCCCTATAGTAACCCTATAGGACAGAGTACAACTGCCTAGTAGGGTTTTCAAGGCTGTAAGTCTTTATGAAAGCAGACTGCTATATCTTTCCCCCGAGGAGTTGCTGGTGGGTTTGAACCACCAAACATTTGGTTGATAGCCGGGTGCTTAACCACTGTGCCACCAGGGCTCATTTGTTATGAAATTAGTCACATACGATCCTGTAGCGCATAGCAACTGCACCACAAGGGGATAAATTGCCTCTTGGTAGAAATAAAATATATACTCCTGTTCTTCCCCATATTTTGCTAGGCTAAATTTCTGAGGGACTAGGACATAAACCTCCAAAATATCATTGGATATGGGTGTTTCCGTAAAAAAAAAACAAAAAGCAGTTGAATCAGTTGGTTAACAAATACACAAAAGAAATCTTATTTTTTTTCCCCTGCATGTCAGCTGGCAGTTATGGTAAATTTTTTGGTATTGCGTAGACATCAGCATTGTCTACATGATGCCAGAACAGCTTGTTGATGAAAGAAAAATGCAAACAAATGAGTTACATAATGTTATGCAGCTACAACTTCAATTTTCTTGATTAACTATTCTGTGTTTTTTCTGAAGTGGTAAAATTATATTATGCTTCATAAATTCTTTCTTATGGATATAAAGTCAGGGAGTAGTTTTCTTGATTTTGAAATAAAATTGTTAAGAACCTATTTATTAGTTTAGGCAATGAATCTAAAAATAGAACTGCCTTTCAAGGACTTCAACTTAAAATGACCAGTTCTAAATGAGATCATGTTTTATTGACTACGGTAAAGAAATAAGAAAAAATATGTATAATACACACACACATATAATTTTATATGCCACATAATGAATTAGTAGTAGAATTTTGGCTTAGAATATTTTATCTATGAGTAAAATCAGTAATGGATTTAAATAATAATAAGGGTAATATAATTAGGTATTTATTTAGGAGTCACTAGAACGCATAAGCACAATCAAAGATGATCACTCAGAAAATACTTAACAGAGGCTTGAAGGGACATTGTTTGGGCCAAGGAAAAATAACATTTATTAAACGATGTTGAAATATGTATAAGAAAATTTAAGTGCTAAATTGTACATTTGATAATTGTTTAGGTATTTCAAGGAATAAAAGATTGATGAAGACCGTGTTAGAGAGGAGGTGCTCCAGCTGAGCCTTAAAGCAAAGGTCAAGTTTGAATTGATAGAGGTGAGAAAGGAAAACATTCCAGATGAGAAGGGCAACTTGAGGGAAATCCTAAAGGTAAAAGCAAGCAGGGTTTACATTTTCATTTTATTTGTGAAAATATAATAATGCGAATGTCTTAATGTAAATGGCTTAGGTCTAAGACTAGAAAATGTCTTGAATTTCCATCTCCTTTCTGATTTTGTAGACTTTGTCATTGTTGACCTGTTAGTGGCAATGTTTATTAGACAATAATACAAATAATAAGGGAACTATCTCAGTAATCCACTTATTTTTCTAATGTGCACTCATAGTGTTCAGCTCAACATATATCAATAAACAACCATTCTCATATGCAGTTCTCCAAATCCATTATTTACCATTAAAATGGCAATTTACAAGGAATATGATGAAGAGAACATGACCTTCTGGGATTTGGAATAATGATGTCATTCAGCTAGACTTCAGGGCAGGGCCTGAGCTAGGGCAAGAGTGCAAGACTGTGTCAAGTGCTGTTATCATCACTGGCTCCTGTACTAATGTTCCTTGGGCGGTTTTTTTTTTTTTTTTTTAAAGTTTCCCTTAGTTTTCTTAAAATAAGACAAAATGTTTTTTTTTCCAACACCTAGTGGGAAACTGATAACCCTTAAATATTTATGTGAAATGTGTGAGATGTGCCAAGTGGTATTTTATCTAAAGTCAGATGTCATTATAGACATTCAGAGTTTCACAGTTATGGAAAGAACCAGAGGAGAGGTAGAAATGACCAGAGAAAGGAGATAATTCCTCAGGAGAGTTAAGTAAGACCTTCTGGGAAATCCTTCCTAAATATGTTGTATTTCTTAAAGTGTGGCAAGTGAGACAGTTTTTGGTAGTTCACAAAACAACACTTTGATTTCAATAACTACGTATTGACTATCCACTAGTGAATTAGGAAAAAAAAAAAAAAAGCATATACGGCATAAAACCACAATTTAATGTTGTGGTCTTAAAGTGTGGTTCCCAGACCAGCAGTACCAGCAGCATCTGGGAAATTGTTAAAAAATGCAGATTATCAAACTCCACTTAGACCTGCACAACTCTGAGGATGAGGTCAAGCAATTTGTGTTTTAACAAGCCCTCCAGGTGATTTTGATATGTGTTAATTTTTTAGAACCTCTAATTTGATGAGTGTCCCTGAGTGGTACAAATGGTTAAGCACTGGACTACTAACCAAAAGGTTGGCAGTTCAAATCTACCCAAAGACTCCTTGGAATTAAGGTCTGGCTATTTGCTTCTGAAAGGTAACAGCCTTGAAAATCCTATGAAACAGTTCTGCTCTGCACAAATGGAGTCTCCAGGAGTTGGAATCGACTCATCTAATAACAGTTTGATGAATTATTTAGAATAAGATTAAGTAAAATACAGTTTATACAGTTTACTTACATTAAAATTTAAGTTTAATGAAAATAAATTTCAGTATAAGGAGCATGTGGATAAGACAAATGTCATGAAAGTAGTATTTGAATTAGTGAAGTTTAAGACTAGTGCTCTCCTGTGTAGGATTGTAAGGACTGTGGTTTGGCAAGAATTCACAGAAGGCACAAATGAGAAAAAAAGGAAAGGCCAATGTAAACTAACATGTGTCAGTAAAGACCATTTAGAAGATCTACTAACAAAATCAGTAAATCATAATTTGTGACTATCTTGCCTAATATTGAATATATGAACCCAATTTTTACAAATAATCTAGATAAGAACAGCAGTACGGTAAGATCCTTGACTTTATGGCTCAAACACACAAGCACTTCCCAGAAGGCCTGAATTAGTGGACGTTGTGTTTGTTAAGACAGAAAATGTTAAAAGCAAATTAGAGTCATCTGGGTCAGAAACCCTGCCCTCAGTTTTCCTTCTTTTTGGCAGTAGCCCAGATTGGACATTCCTTGTACCACTCTCTATAACCCAGAAATTGTGCATATATCAAGGGATACATATTCTCTTTCACAGAGAAGGCCAAAGGCAGTTTATTTCAGCCTCCTATACAAACAAATGTATAATCCTACTTTTTTTCAGGACTTTAATGTGTGTGTGTATGTGTGTGTGTATATATATATATATATATATATATATATATATACATACATAGATATATAATGCAGAAAAAAAAGAAAATGGCCCGTTGTCGAAAAAGTAGTCAGCAGAAATACAAATGGGTATGTCCCAGATTTTGAAATCATCACGTAGAAACTTTAAAATAACTATGATTAGTATATTAAATAATCAAGTGGAAAATGTAGACAACACACATGAACAGGTGGGAATTTCAGTAGAAGGATGAAAAGTATGAAAGAGAGTCAATTGAGAATACCAGGCATGAAAAATATATCAGAAATGAATAATTCTTTTGATGCACTTATCAACAGACTATACACAGCAGAGAAAACCGTCAATGAACTTGAAGATAAGTCAACTGAAATGATCCAACATGAAATACAAAGAGGAAAAAAAAAAGAGAGAGAGAGAAGAAAACAGAATAGAGCATCCAGAACCTTGGGACAATATTGCAGTACATAAAATACCTGGAAATGGAGTCCCAGAAGAAAGGGACACAATAAAATAAGTAGGGATGTTAATCAAGAATTCTTCAAAATAGACGAAAGCCAAAACACAACAGTTCCAAGAATTTCAAAGAACCCCATGTGGGATAAATACACCTAGGCACATCATAGATAAACTGCTGAAAACAAAAATTAAAGAGAAAAGCTTGAAACAGCCAGATTATACAGAGAAGAACAAAGCTAAAAATGACAGACTTCTCACTAGAAAGTAAGTAAGCCAGAAGAAAATGAAGTGACATTTTTACTAGGTAAAGGAAGAAAACAAAACAACTTGTCAGCTAAGAATTCTAAAAAAAAAATAAGAATTCTATATACAGACAAATAACCCAAAATCCCCCAGAAATTATTTTTAAAGTTATTGAATACATTGACAACTCTATCAACCAAGTTGACCTAATTAAACTCTACAGAACAATCCACCCAACAACAACAGAATACCATCTTTTTTTCCCAAGGGCACATGGAACAAGAAAGGCCGTATTTAGGGCCATAGAACATCAACACATTTAAAAATATTGAAATCATACAAGATATATGTTCTCTCACCACAATGAAATTAAGAAACTAATAACAAAAAAGATATCTGGAAAATCCTTACATATCTGGAAATTAAAAGAAAAAAAAAAAACTTCAAAATCACTTATGGGTTGCGGAAGAAACCACAAAGGAAATAATGAAACGTTTTGAACTGAATGAAATCAAATTCACAACCTATCAAAATTTATGGGATGTAGCTAACATAGTGCCTAGCGAGAAATTTATGGCATTAAATGCCTATATTAGAAAAAAAAAAAAGATTGTAGATTTTACACAAGTGCTTTCAATTTTGTACACATTCTTAAAAAAAAAATAAAAGAGACATAACAATTTCCAACTCACTGATAAGGTCTGCATTACACTGATACCAAAGCCAGACAAAAATATTACAAGAAAATTATAGATCAACAACTTTCTATGAATATAGATGAATAGACATTTCTCCAAAGAAGATATGCAAGTGGCCAACAAGCTAATAAAAATTCAATATGATTATTTTTCAGGACAACACAAATTAAAACCATGAGGAGATACCAATACAAACACACTAAAATGATTAAAATTTGTTAAAATTAACAAAAAGACTAACAATATGAAGCACTGGCAAGAATGTGGGGCAACTGGAATTCTTATATACTGCTGGCAGGAATGCAAAATGGTACAGCCACTTTGGAAAACAACCGGGCAGTCTTTTTATTAAATTAAGCATATGCATATGACCCAGCAATTCCACTTTTTGGTATTTACCCAAGATGAATGAACATACACAAAGACCTGTAGAAAAATCTTAGGAGCTTTATCTCTAATAACCAAGTACTAGAAACTACCCAGATATCTGGCAACTGATAAAGGGTAAACAAGTTGTGGTATATCCATACAACTGAATACTACTCAGTGCGTGCGTGCACGCGCACACACGCACACATGCACACACGCTGTTCATATTTACACATGCAACAAAATGATGGATATCAAAATCATTAAGTTAAATGAAAAAAGCAACTCCACGAAAGATTTAATACTATATGATTCCATTTATATGAAATGTTTTAAAAGGCAAAACTGAAGAGATAAAAGAAATATTAGTGATGGTCAAGAGTCAAAGGTAGAGGGAGGGAATTTCTGAAAGCTGCGTTGGGGAACTCTTGCGTTAGAAATGTTTTATATGTTGATTTTGGTGAAGGCTACTTGGCTATACAAAGGAGCCCTGGTGGCACAATGGTTGAGGGCTTGGTTGCAAGCAGACAGGTTAATGGTTTGAACCCACCCAGGAGCTCTGCAGGGGAGACCTAGCAATTCACTCCTGTAAAGATTAGAAAACAAAACAAAACCCGTTGCCATTAGTCGATTCCAATTCATAGCTACTCTATAGGACAGGGTAGAACTGCCCCATAGGATTTCCAAGGAGTGGCTGATAGGTTAGAAATGCTGACTTTTTGATTAGCAGTCAAGCTCTCAACCACTGCACCACAGCCTAGAAAACCCAATGGAGTAGTTCTACTCTGAGTCAAAATCGACTAGATGGTACCTAACAACAACAACATGACTATATATAGTAGACAAACCTCATTGAATCGAGCAGTTTAAATGGGTGAATTTTATTGTATGCAAATTACCTATAAAAAATGGAATGATTCACATAAAAATTTTGCATTTCCAGCACTTAAAAATTTCAAATGTCTGACACTATTTGGCCCACACATTCTGGAAGAGCAAAAATTGGTTGGAGCTAATTAGCAACCACCGACTTTGGGAAGTTCAAGTGCTCTCCAGTTTGCCACCGTTCCCAGTAATTCCTGTTCACAATACTGAGGCCAAGTGTCAGAGAACTATTTCTCTATACCTATGTATTTATCAAAAGTGAAATAAATAAAAGATAGTCTGAGAAGGCTTTGTGTTTTTATTTATGTAAATGAAGGCTATTCATATGTGTTAATATGTACCCTGTTTCATTCATCCATTTATACTTTCAGTTTGGGCCTTTTAGGTATTTGAATATGCCAGCCACACAAACAAACTAGCTCGTTAAATGTATTTCTTTTTCTTTAAAATAATCCAACAGTATGTATTCAGATATCTTTAAGATTGTAGATTTTTATCTTGCCAGAAGAAAGAGTTAATATTCAGACTTGAATAGATCCTTTCTGTACATAAAAGAATGTCTCCAAGTCAAAATGATTCATTGTGATTATTGCTTGTAGTCGTTGGTAGTGGAGAAGTCCACAGTCTTTAAGCCTTCTGTTAAACATTCTGAATCTCCACCAATCCACTCTTTCTCTTTTCCGTAGCAGCCCATGTTTATTGAATCCTATGGATTCTTGAGTCCCTGGGTAGTGCGAATGGTTAGCAGCTGAGAGGTTAGAAGTTTGAGTCCATCTAGAGTAACCTTGGAAGAAAAGCCTGGTCAACTATTTTTGGAAAATCAGCCATTGAAAATCCTGAGTACTGTTCTACTCTGACACGCATGGGGTCGTCCTGAGTTTTTTTTTTAAATGGATTCTTAGTTTCTATGTATTTGCTACCCTTGATGGATGAAGAGGTTCTTGGAATCAGGGACCATTTGTCATTCTTGCCTGGAAGACAGTACCCAGCAGAGTGACTGGCACATAGCAATATTGAATTAGTGAATAGAAACATGCTCAGTAGATGGACATTCTTTCAGAGAGCTTAGAAAGCTGATTCAAGTAGAAATATTATCCCTCGGGTATTCTGGGTTCTTGCTCAGAATCCCAATGAGCCTTTTAATGTTGAGCCCCTTTTTTGATTCTGGCACTCAGGATTTCCGTATTGATTTGAGAATTGGAACACTCTCATAACCCACTTCTCTATTTTTAATGAAGTATCAGGAAATTCCTGGGTTATGAACCACTGACTTAAATACAACTCATAATTACAAACCAACCCACAGAAGCCTATTATATTAAATATTTGAGGTATACTACATGGTTTGTAATAACAAATATGTACACTTTGTGACACTCGCCAAAATGCTATTATCATTACCGTATTATTATGTTAAAGATGTTTTAGTATACCTGGAAGTGTTTCTTTAATGCCTTTTATGTATAGAAAGGTACGCTATACACTAAAACAAAACATCTAACTAACCGACATTAGATACGAACTGTACCCAGAGGTGTAACTAAGGTATAGCAGGTAGGTGCTGCTTGTGGTGTGCCAAGGAGCAGTTTCTGTTGGCCATCACAGTTTACATTACCAGCTGTGAGAGATCATTCAGTAATTTAACTCTAATTGTCCCAGATGCTATTTATTTATTTATTTTTTTTGTAGACAGGCCCCTGATCTAATTGTTCTAATTTACGTACAAATTTGGCTTAAAGACAGATTTAGGAATGGGAATTATTTGTAATCTGGGGACTGCCTGTATTTCTATGTTTCCTTTAGCCCAAGAATTTCCAGCAATGGTTTCAAGTCATCACTGACTTCATGATAGAAAATATTAGCATATCACGTAGATGATTTCATAGACGTGGACATGGGTTTGAACACGAGAGTCATGTATAGGAATCTTGTGATTTAAAAATACTGCTCTTCCTCCTATTTTTCTTCCTTCTCTTTCTTTCCCATTTATCCACCTGCTTCTCCCTTGTTTCCATCACATTCCTATTCGGAATCAGCCTGACAGCAATGCATTTTTGGTTTGATTATAAGAATGGAAACACTGGTGGCATAGTGGTTAAGAGCTACGGCTGCTAACCAAAAGGTTGGCAGTTCAAATCCACCAGGCACTCCTTGGAAACCTTATGGGGCAGTTCTACAGCTATGAGTTAGAATAGACTCAATGGCAATGGATTTGGTTTGGTTTATTATAAGAATAAGAAGAAAGCAAGATATAATATATTAGAAAGAATACAAAGTAGAATAAAAATAATTAAATGCAAGAAATAAAATATGTAGCTGGATAGAGCTCTGGAAACATAATGATAAATCTTTCAAGGAAGAGTGAAATCCAAATAAAATTGTTAAAAGCTCCATCTGTGAGCGTACAAGCTAGCCAGAGGGTGGGAGCGAGGTCAGAAGTATTTGTGTTTTTAGAGTCTTCCTTTCAATGGAACAATGTACAAAGTAAATTGAAGTATGTCGTTAAAAAGACATTGCTAAGTGTCATTCAAAGTTACCTCCTATGAAAAATGGTTTTTCCTCCAAACAACTTTATAGGTAATAAAATTCCAATCTAAAATCTAGAAAAGCCTTTCCAAGTTCTAAAGATTTTCATAGAAGCTCAACCATCTTCAATTCTCCCTACTGAGGATGTTGCATATTTTTGGAAATGATTCAGAGAACAGCTAAGCACCATCTGTGCACCATTTACAGGAGAAAATAAAGTATCTTTAAATTATTTAAATTCTGAGATTTGTTATTCTTGTTGGACAAAGTGGAATCAGTTTTGCTTTTAAGAAGCAAGTTACCCTTACTCAATGTATACTAAAGAAATAAATATCTGAAAGAAAAAAATCTTGCTGAAGAAAATATCATGACAAACACAGACATGCACTAAAGATACGTTCAAGACAATTTTTCAAGCTGCAGGAAAAAGATTTCAGATAGAAACACATAACTATGCAAAGGAAGGAACGGTTCATGACATGGTGAAAATGTGGGTAAATGTAAAAGCTTGTCATAAAAAAGTCAATGTGTAAAATTGGAAGCTATCTGGTAAGTTGTATGAACCTAACCAATAGGCTGGAGTGATCCTTAACCTATTGGCGATTAATGGAAACTAATTCACAGGCTTTCTCTATAGTATATGGAGTATTTAATTGTTTTTCAAATGGTTTTAGTGATTCAGACATGCCAACCAATTTGTACAAATTTTATGCCTTTCAGTGAGGGAATCACAGTCTATCCAACTGAGAGAAATTAAAAATAAAAACAATAACTTAATTCATTAAACAAAGTAGTTTAAGATTGCAAATACAGTCTCAGCCTTGAATTATTATTATTATGAATATTTTATAATTAAAATATATTTTAGCAGTAGGTAATGTTTCTTCTAATTTTTTAAAAATTTTTTAAGCAGATGATCTTTTTAATGAGCCATAAACTATGATAACTACACACACGTAGATGAACTCTTTAATCAAATAATACTTATAGAATAGATAATTGATATATTTAATGATATGTATATTACCATTGTATTGAATATCAAGTAGAAATATGATAAGAAACATATATAAATGATTTCAATTAGTCTTATTTATATAGCAAACCAAAACCCAAACTCACTGCCATCAAGTTTATTCTGACTCTGCCACCCCACAGGACAGAGTAGAATTGCCCCAAAGGGTTTCCAAGACTGTAAATCTTTACAGAAGCTGACTGTCCCATCTTTCTCCCACGGAGTGGCTGGTGGGTTCCAACTGCCGATCTTTCAGCTAGCGGTCAGGCGCTTTAACTACTGCACCACCAGGGCTCCTTTATTTACATAGAAACCAAAAACACTAAACCCGTTGCACTGAGTCAATTCCGACTAATGGATGTCCTGTAAAAAAAGAAAAACCAAACCCAGTGCGGTAAAGTCGATTCCAACTCATAGTGTCACTGTAGGACAGAGTAGAACTGCCCCATAGAGTTTCCAAGGAACGCCTGGTGGATTCGAACTGCTGACCTTTTGGTTAGCAACCAGGACTCTTAACCACTACACCATCACAGCAACCCTGTAAGATACAGTAAAACTGCCCAATAGGGTTTCCAAGGAGCAGCTGGTAGACTCGAACTGCAGGTCTTTCGGTTAGCAGCCGAGGGAGCTCTTAACCGCTATGCCACCAGGGCTCCTATTTATATATAACCAAAACCCAAAAACCAAACCCAGTGCCGTCGAGTCGATTCCAACTCATAGCGACCCTATATATAAAATCTAAAATTTTCCCTTTCAGTTTGCTAGTTCTTCAGTGACATTCCTTTAATATCAATGACTATAGTTTTCCCTTATGTCAGCATTTATTCATCCTCATTATTATCATCATCTTAAACAATTCAAGCACATATACACAATATTATTTGCTTACATTGAAGCCCAGGTCCTTCTCAATGGTTTAGGATTCTTTATTACCAATGCTTCCCCCACCACCTCGTACTGGATATTGGGTATACATTCTAAACATGTTATGAACGTTCATAGCAGCATTATCTATAATAGCCAAGAAGTGGAAACAATCCAAATATCCATAAACTGATGAATTAATAAATAAAATACTGTATATCATTACAATGGAATATTATTTGGCAAAAAAAGAAATGAGGTACTCACAGGTACTGGAATAATCTTGCAAATATTAGGCTAAGTGGAAGAAATTAATCACAAAGAAACACATATTGTATGATTCCGTTTATATGAAATGTCAATAATATTACAGAAACAGGAAGCAGATTAGTGGTTTCCTTGGGCTGGAGAGGCTGGGGGGTTTGAAGAGGTGATGGCTAAGGGGTGCAGTGTTTCTTTTGGGAGTAATGAAAATGTTTTGAAATTGATCATGATGATGAATATACAACTCTTTGAATACACTAAGAGCAATTTTATTGTGCACTTTAAATGTGTAAATTCTATGATATGTGAATTATAGCTCAGTAAAGCTGTTAAAAACTGTATTAATATTTTATAATAATTTTCACCCTCATTCTTTCACAAACATAGGTGCTACAGTATGGGTAATTATGTCTTTATAATAATGGTTAATGGAATGTATGCTTGTGTGTTCTCTAGAATTTTCTAAGGTAATAGCTTTATAGCTTTAGGATATAAATATGCATATTTTCAGAAAGGAACTCAATTTATTCTCAGTATTTCTACTGTGCTCTTCCTAGCTATTTTCCATTATACCTGCTATAATCTATAGAACCTCAGTATCATCCAATAAATTATCATTTTGTAATTTCAAAGTTCGACTTGCACTCATACAGAAACAAAACAAGAAGTACAATTGGTTGCCTTATTTCCAGGAATAATTTTTAATTTGGGGGAAATTTTTTACATATTTTAAATTTAATCTAATATTATTTTAAAATTTAATAATGTTTATGGTAAAATGAAAACATTTAAATATGTTTATATTTAAAATGTATTTGTATATTATGTTGAGTAAAAATATTTTAGGGTTTGCAGGACACATATGATCTCTGCCACTTAATTCTCTTTGCTTTGTGGTGGTGCACTTGTGTTTTGTTTTGCTTGCAACCCTTTAAAAGTATGCAAACCATTCTTAGCTCATGCACCATACAAAAATGGTCCCATGGGCTGTAGTTTCTGACTTCTTATATAGAGTTATGAAATTGGCAAATAAGGAATTTAAATATACATGTGTATGTGTAGATATATATATTCCGAACTGTCCTAGTTATCTAGTGCTGCTATAACAGAAATACTACAAGTGGGTGGCTTTAACGAAGAGAAATTTATTCTCTCATAGTCTAGGAGGCTATAAATTCAAATTCAAGGTTCCGGTTCCAGGGGGAGGCTTTCTCTCTCTGCCAGCTCTGGAGAAGAGTCCTTGTAATTAATCTTCCCTGGATGAGGAGCTTCTCAACACAGGGACCCAAGGTCCAAAGGACGTGCTATTCTCCTGGCTCTTGTTTCTTGGAGTTTCCTTGTATCTGTGCTTGCTTCTCTCTTATATCTCAAAAAAGATTGGCTCAAGATACAACCTAATATTTTGGATTGAGTCCTGTCTCACTAAGATAGCTGCCTCTAATCCTACCTCATTCACATCATACAGGCAGGATTTACAACACATAGGAAAATCGCATCAGATAAGAAAATGGTGGGCAATCACACAATACTGGGAATCATGGTCTAGCCAAATTGATACTCATTTTTGGGGGACACACTTAAATTCATAACACAAACTAAACCCATTGTCTTTGAGTTGATTTGGACTCATAGCAGCCACGTAGAACAGAGTAGAACTGAAACCTTACTTAGGGTTTTCAAGACTGAAATCTCTTTACAGAAATGTACTGCCAGATCTTTCTCTCATGGAGTGGAAGTGAAAGGGGTTCAAACCGCTGACCTTTTGGTTAGCAACCAGGTGCTTTAAGCACTGTAACAACCAGGCATCTATATATATGTAGATGTAGGTATCTTTGTATGTGTGTGTATGTATATCCATATATATATACGGATATGGATGTATATATATAGGTGGATATATATATCCACCACTTGCCCGTCAGTTTGTAGTACTGTGGTGGCTTATTGATGCTGGAAACTATGCCACTATTATTTCAAATACCAGCAGGGTAACCCATGGTGGACAGGTTTCAGTGGAGCTTCCAGACTAAGATAAACTGAGAAGAAGAACCTGGCACTCTGCTTCTAGAAAAAGTAGCCAGTGAAAACTTATGAATAGCAGGGGAATATTGTAGGATATAATGATAGAAGATAAGTCCCTCAGGTTGGAAGGAACTCAAAATACAACTGAGGAAGAGTTTCTTCCTAAAAGTAGAGTCTACATTAATGACAGGGATGGAGTAAAGCTTTTGAGACCTTCATTTGTGGATATGGCAAGAATCAAAATTAGAAGAAAAATCTGCAAACATCCATTAATATTTGAAATGTGGAATGTACAAAATAGGAATCTAGGAAAATTGAAAGTTGCCAAAAGTGGAATGTAATGCATATATATGGATATTCTGAGCTAAAAAAGACTGGTATTGGCCATTTTGATTTGGACAATCGTATTCTTCTACCATGCCAAGAATGACAAATTAAAAAGGAATGGTGTCACATTCATTGTCAAAAAGTACATTTCAAGATCTATCCTGAAGTACGATGCTGTCAGTGACAGGAAAATATCCATACACCTACAAGGAAGATCAGCTAATACAACTATTATTCGAATTTATGCAGCAACCATTAAGGTCAAAGACGAAGAAACTGAAGTTTTTTTTTTTTTAACCAACTTCTCAAGTCTGAAATTGATCAAACAAGCAATCAAGATACACTGATAATTACTGGTTATTGGAAGGTGAAAGTTGTGAACAAAGAAGAAGGATCAGTAGTTGGAAAATATGGCCTTGGTAATAGACAAGATGCTAGAGATTGTGCGATAGAATTTTGTAAGACCAATGACTTATTCATTGCAAATACCATTTTTCAACAACATAAACAGCTACTGTACATGTGAATCTAACCAGAAGGAATACATAGGAATCAAGTCAACTAACCCCACTACCGTTGAGTTGATTCCGACTCAACTACATCTGTGATAAGAGACGATGGAGAAGCTCAGTATCATCAGTCAGAACAAGGCCAGGGGCCAACTGTAGAACAGACCATCAATTGCTCATAAACAACTCCAAGCTGAAGCTGAAGAAAATTAAAACAAGTCCATAAGAGCCAAAGTATGAGCTTGAGCATATTCTACCTGAATTTAGAGACTGTTTCAAGAAAAGATTTTACGCATTGAATACTTATGACTAAAGACCAGATGAGTTCTGGAATGACATCAAGGACATCATACTTGAAGAAAGCAAGAGGTCTTTAAAAAGAAAGGAAAGAAAGAAAAGACCAAAATGGATGTCAGAAGAGACTCTGAAACTTGTTCTTGAACATAGAGTAGCTGAAGCAAATGGAAGAAATGAAATAAAAGAGCTCAACAGAAGATTCCAAAGGTTGGCCTAGGAAGGCAAAGTATTATAATGACATGGACAAAGAGCTGGAGACAGAAAACCAAAAGGGAAGAACATGTTCAGCATTTCTCAAGCTGAAAGAACTGAATTAAAAATTCAAGCCTGGAGTTGAAATATTGAAGAATTCTATGGGCAAAACAGTGAACCACGCAGGAAGCATCAAAAGAAGATGGAAGGAATACAGAGAATCACTGTACCAAAAAGAATTGCTCGTCATTCAATCATTTCAGGAGGTAGTATATGATCAAGAATCAATGGTACCTAAGGAAGAAGTCCAAGGTGCACTGAAGGCATTGACAAAAAACAAGGCTCCAGGAATTGATGGGATACCAATTGAGACGTTTCAATAAACTGAAGCAGCTATAAGTGCTCGCTCATCTGTGCCAGGAAATTTGGAAGACAGCTACCTGACCAAATGACTGCTTATGCCTGTTACAAAGAGAGGTGATACTACCAAATGCAGAAATTATTTAACAATATCATTAATATCACATGCAAATAAAATTTTGCTGAACATAATTCAAAAACGGTTGCAGCACTACATCGACAGGAAACTGCCAGAAATTCAAGCTAGATTCAGAAGAGGATGCAGAACCAAGGATGTCATTGCTGATGTCAGATGTATCCTGGCTAAGAGCAAAGAATACCAGAAAGACGTTTACCTGTGTTTTATTGACTATGCAAATGCATTGAACTGTGTAGATCACAACAAATTTTGGATAACACTGTAAAGAATGGAAATTTCAGGCACTTAATTGTACTTTTGCTGAACCCGTACTTAGACCAAGAGGCAGTCATTTGCACAGAACAAGGGGATGCTGCATGGTTTAAAGTCAGGAAAGGTGTGTGTTAGGGTTTTATGCTTTCACTATCCTTATTCGATCTGTATGTTGAACAAATAATTTGAGACCAAAAACCAAACTCATTGCAGTCAAGTTGATTCTGACTCATAGCGACCCTATAGGACAGAGTAGAACTGCCCCATAGAGTTCCCAAGGAGCACCTGATGGGTTCAAACTGTCAACCTTTTGGTTAGCAGATATAGCCCTTAACCACTACGTCACCAGGTTTTCTAATAATCCCAAGAGGCTTGAGTATAGGAAGAAGAGAATGGCATCAGGATTGGAGGAAGACTCAATAACAAATTGCACTATGCAGATGACACAATCTTGCTTGCTGAAAGTGAAGAGGACTTGAAGCACTTACTGATGAAGATTGAAGACCACAGCCTTCAGTATAAATTACACCTCAACATAAAGAAAACAAAAAACCCTCACAATTGGACCAATAAGCAACATCACGATAAACTGAGAAAAGATTGAAGTTGTCAGGGATTTAATTTTACCTGGATCCACATCAACCCATGGAAGCAGCAGTCAAGAAATCAAAAGACGCATTGCATTGGGCAAATCAGCCGTAAAAGTCCTCTTTAAAGTATAAAAAAGCAAAGATGTCACTTAAAGGACTAAGGTGTGCCTGACCCAAGCCATGGTGTTTTTAATTACCTCTTCTGCATGCAAAAACTGGACAATGAATAAGGAAGACTGAAAAAGAATTGATGCCTTCGAATTATGGTGTTGGTGAAGAATATCGACTATACCATGGACTGCCAAAAGAACAAACAAATCTGTCTTGGAAGAAGTACAGCTAGAATGCTTCTTAAAAGCAAGGGTGGTGAGACAAAGTCTACCTTGGACATGTTATCAGGAAGGACCAGTCCCTGTTGAAGGACAGCATGCTTGGTAAGTGGAGGTTCAGTGAAAAAAAACCTCAATGAGATGGATTGAAACAATGGCTGCAACAATGGGCTTAAGCATAACAAAGATTGTGAGGATGGCGTAACATCAGGCAGGGTTTCATTCTGTTGTACATGGGTCACTTGAGTCAGAACCTAACAACAATAATAAAAAAAAATACATATATATGTATATATACATATACACACATATGTGTATACTTATATGTATATATATAATTTAAAAGAAAATATGAACATATTTGGGAGAAAAATTAAACCCATCAAGAAACTATCAACTGGAACTTCTTGAGACAAAAATAAGAATATATCGGGTAATAAAGTCACTGGATACATTTAATAGCATATTATATCTCAAACAAAAGAGACAAAAACAAAGCCATTTCTGCCGAATCTATTCCAAATCATAGCAAACCTACAGAACCAAGTAGATTTGCCCCATAGGGTTTCCAAAGAGTGACTGGTGGCTTTGAAGTGCTGATATTTTCGTTAGCAGCCAAGCTCTTAACCACTGTGCAACCAGGGCTCCATATTATATCTAATATGTAGAAAATGTATACAGCGGCAGCAGTAATAGAAAATGTTCAGTGACTATGAATCAGGGCAATTGGCAAAACTGAAGCACACAGAGAAAAAAAATATTGAAAACTTAACAGTGATTTAGTGACCTGTTTGACAATAATGAGTCTTTTTTTTAATGCGTAGTGATTAAGAGCTACGGCTGCTAACCCAAGGGTTGGCAGTACACATCCACCAGGCACTCCTTGGAAACTCTGTAGAGCAGTTCTACTCTGTTTTATAGGGTCACTATGAATTGGAATCGACTTGATGGCAATGAGTTTGGTTTTTGGTTTTAACACACACATAATCGAAGTCCTTATTGGGAAGAAGGTCAGGGAATACAAAGTTTTCTTTGAAGAAATAAGATAGAAAATGTCCTAAATTAGGTGAAAGATACAACTTTATAGACTCAAGATCTCAGTGAAAACAAAACTGGATACATATGAATAAAGCCACACTTAAAGCCAAAACCATTGCCTTTGATTTGATTCTGACTCATAGGGACCATTTAATCCAACTACTAAAAACCAATGATGAAGAGACAATTCTTGAAAGTAGTCAGAGGAAAATAATACATTATATGTAATGTAATATATAATACATTACATGTAAGGGGACCGAAATAAGAAATACAACTAAATTCCCATGAGATATAATGCAAGACAGAAGACAAGAGTAAATTCTTAGAGGATTGAAAGAAAAAAATATTACCTGGGATTCTATGTTGTTGTTGTTGTTAGGTGCTATTGAGTTGGTTCTGACTCATAGCAACCCTATGTACCATAGAGCGAAACATTGCCCAGCCCTGCGCCATGCTAAGAATCGTTCGCTTGAGCCCATTGTTGCAGCCACTGTATCAACTCATCTTTTTGAGGATCTTCCTCTTTTCCACTGACCCTGTGCTTTACCAAGCATGATGTCCTTCTCTAGGAACTGGCCTCTCCTGATAACATGTCCAAAGTATGTAAGACGCAGTCTTGCCGTCCTTGCTTCTAAGGAGCATTCTGGTTGTACTTCTTCCAAGATAGGCCTGTTTGTTCTTTTGGCAGTCTGTGGTATATTCAATTTTCTTCATCAACATCACAATTCAAAGGCATCACTTCTTCTTTGGTCTTCCTTATTCATTGTCCAGCTTTTGCATGCATGTGATGCAATTGAAAATACCCTGGCTTGGCTCAGGTGCACCTTAATCTTCAAGGTGACATTTTTGTTTTTCAACACTTTAAAGAGGCCTTTTGCAGCTTATTTGCCCAATACAATGTGTCTTTTGATTTCCTGACTGCTGCTTCCATGGGTGTTGATTGTGGATTCAAGCAAAATGAAATCCTTGACAAACTTCAATCTTTTCTCTGTTTATCGTGATGTTACTTATTGGTCCACTTGTGAGGATTTTTGTTTTCTTCATGTTGAGGTATAATCCATATGGAAGGCTGTGGTCTTTGATCTTCATCAGTAAATTCTTCAAGACCTCTTCACTTCCAGCAAGCAAGGTTGTTTCATCTGCATAGTGCACGTTATTGAGTCTTCCTCCAATTCTGATGCCCCATTCTTCTTCATATAGTACAGCTTCTCAGATTATTTGTTCAGCATACAGATTGAATAGATATGGTGAAAGGATACAACCCTGACACATACCTTTCCTGACTTTAAACCATGCAGTATCCTCTTGTTCTGTTCCAACAACTGCCTCTTGATCTGTGTACAGGTTCCTCATGAGCACAATTAAGTGTTCTGGAATTCCCATTCTTCAACATATTATCCATAATTTGTTATGATTCACACAGTTGAATGCCTTTGATAGTCCATAAAACACAGTAAACATCTTTCTGGTATTCTCTGCTTTCAGCCAGGATCCATCTTACATCAGCAATGACATCCCTGGTTCCATGTCCTCTTCTGAATCAGGCCCGAATTTTTGGCAGTTCCTTGTTGATATACTGATGGAGCCACTTTTGAATGATCTTCAGCAAAATTTTGCTTGCATGTGGTATTAATGATACTGTTAGATACTTTCCACATTCTACTGAATCGCTTTTCTTGGGAATAAATATGGATCTCTTCCAGTTGGTTGGCCAGGTCTTCCAAATTTCTTGGCATAGAAGAGTACTTCCAGTGCTGCACCCGTTTGTTGAAACATCTCCATTGATATCCCGTCAATTCCTGTAGCCTTGTTTTTTGCCGATGCCTTCAGGGCAGCTTGGATTTCTTTCTTCATTACCATTGGTTCCTGATCATATGCTACCTCTTGAAATGATTGAATGTTAACCAATTCTTTTTGATATAATGTATCTGTGTATTTGTTTCATCTTCTTTTTATGCTTCCTGTGTTTTCCCCATAGAATCCTTCCCTATTGCAACTAGAGGCTTGAGTTTTTTTTTCAGTTCTTTCAGCCTGAGAAATGCAAAGTGTGTTTTTCCCTTTTGGTTTTCTATCTCCAGCTCTTTGCACATGTCATTGTAATACTTTGTCTTCTTGAGATGCCCTTTGAAATCTTCCATTCAGTTTCTTTACTTCATCATTTCTTCCTTTTGCTTTAGCTACTTGACATTCAAGAGCAAGTTTCAGAGTCTCTTCTGACATCCATTTTGGTATTTTCCTTTCTTTTTAATGACCTCTTGCTTTCTTCATGTATGATGTCCTTGATGTCATTCCACAGCTCGTCTGGTCTTCAATCATTAGTGTTCAACGTGTCAAATCTATTCTTGAGATGGTCTCTAAATTCAGGTGGGATGTACTCAAGGTCGTACTTTGGCTCTTGTCAACTTGCTATAATTTTCTTCAGTTGGAATTGGCTTGATGGCAACAAAATTCTATAGCCAGCAAAAATATCCTTCAAAATGAAGATAAAAATACATACTTATAGAATTAAAAAAAAAAGCTGAGTGAATTTTTCACTTGCAGGCCTGCATTGAAAATACATTCAGTAAAGTTCTTCAGGATGAGAAAGATTTCAGATAGAAACTCGTATCTGTACAAAGGAAGACACAGCGTCTGAAATAGTAAACGTGGGGAAATATGAAAGATTACTTATCTTAAAATTGTATTTGAATATATTTTACAATATTAATAATATATATGGAAGTAAAACAAATGACACGAAGAACACAAAAGGCAGGAAGGCTGAAATTGAAGTATGTTGTTTTAATGTTCTTACATTATACTTGAGTCCACAGTATCCCAAAGAAGTAATTCTAGAAAAATGCATCTAAATGGGCATATCTAAAAATGTATTATGATTTAGAAGTATTCTATTTGAAAGTTTTCTTAGTCCCTGTATTTCCAGAAGAAGGCACTGTAGGAAATCTGGATCATACCTTGGTTTGCCATTTGCCAAACACCAAATTAAGTTTGATTATGAAATGCATGCAGGGGGAAAGAACATAAGTATATTATTCTTCTTGCTTGTGATGGATAACAATAAGCAGATATGCTGGCTTTGACTGAAACACACCTGGGGAAAAACTTTTGCTGAATCTGGACATTTGACTCATAGTAATATAATATTTGAATGCTGAAAAGGAAGTCGAAGTTTGCATTTTCCCACACTTAACACAAGTGGGGAGAATAGGATTCTATCAGTGTGATGAATGCCAGGAAGGTGTCATAAACAAGTAAGGAGTGTATGTGTAACTAAGAATTTCCAGGGGAAGGAGAATAATAAGA
Source organism: Elephas maximus indicus (assembly GCF_024166365.1). Classification (NCBI taxonomy): domain Eukaryota; kingdom Metazoa; phylum Chordata; class Mammalia; order Proboscidea; family Elephantidae; genus Elephas; species Elephas maximus. Next base: position 50,471,517 of record NC_064833.1, on the reverse strand, counting down.
AAGTTTTCTTGAATTTTCTTATGAGAAAATCACGCATGTTTTATAGAATTTTTTTTTTTTATTAATAATAGTGTAAAGTTCTTTCACATGTTTTTATCCCCTTGACCTTCTGGATAGCTTTGGAAAATTCTTCCAAAAGAAGGTGGGATTTCACAGAACACGTATCTCCACAAGGAGATGTCTGTGCATTTGCTTTGTTCGATTGTAGTAATAAATGATAGAATTGGCCTTAAGTGAAGTGTGTTAAGTGTATGTTGAAACCTTGAATTATCCAAGGACCATAACTTTGGAGTAGAATCAATCTCTGTTAAATCTTAATGTCCACCAAAATAAGATACCATGTAAAAATCATAGGTACAATATATTTACCTCATATCCATAAGCCTGATGCATACATATTGCTGCTAAAAAATTTGGCAAGTTAACAAAGGTGTAAGACTTAATTTAATAGCATTCAAGCACAAGTATTGAGTTGTATAGCTGTCCACAATCACAGACAGGAAATTGAACAAATGTTTTAAGACTGAGAGGTGTTTTATGAGCATAATTTTACCAGCAAAGAAGTTAATAGTTTGAAGAAAAGAAATTCAGCACTAGCAAATAAATGGCAAGAGATTACATGCTTGTCTCTTTGCCAAAGTAGCAGGCTTGTTTTTAAAGCTTATATAATCATTTATATTTTAAGAAGGTTTTTGGAGAAATTGAAAGACAGCTTGGGAAGCTGACACTTCTCTCTTCAAAACAGAGAAACTTTTAAAATTACTTTTTACTGTGAAGTCAGTAAAGCATGTTCCCAAGTCAACAGTATGAGGCATAATAAACTCACTGACTCAGAAATGTTGGTGAAGGACCTACTATATACTTTCCTAGGCACTGAAGGTTCTTCAGAGAATAAAACAATTTCTCTGCTCCCAAGAGATGTACATCCTTGTGGAAAGAGACAGGCAAGAACAAATAAATCCGTATCATGTCAGTGCTATGAAGTGTTACTAGTAAAATAAGCAAGGTAAAGAAACATGGACAGACACTGGCTGGGTGTGATTTTTCAGAATGCTCAGAGGCCTCTATTTTAAGACAAAATTTAAGCATAAACAAATTAAATGATGCAGTGATATTTACCTGCCTATAGCACCAAAAAAAAAAAAACAAAAACAAATGGCACAGTGGTTAAGCATTTGGCTGCTAACAAAAAAGGTTGGCAGTTTGAATCTACTGGCTGCTCCTTGGAAACCCTGTAGGGCAGTTCTACTCTGTCCTATAGGGTCACTATGAGTCAGAATCAACTCAGTGACAATGGGTTTGGTTTTTTGTTTATTGTACATATAGGCCTAGGTAGTGCTCCAGGCAAAGGGATTAGTAATTGTAGAGGTCCTGAGGTGGGAGTATCCTTGGAATATTCTAGGACCAACAAGAAGGAGAATACAGGGATGTAGCTGAGTAAAGAGAGTAATCAGAAGGAGTGGTAGAAGATAAGGCCAGAGAAATGGATAAGGACAAGATCCCATAGACTCTTATAAGCAATAATAACTTGGAAATTCATTCCAAATAAGATGGAATGTCATGGGAAATATTATAGCTGAAGAGTTCTAATCAGGGCTTTGGCATGAAGGGAAGCGAGGGTAATTGTGGGCTACTGAGATAGCCAGGAAAAATATAACGGTGGCTTGGTTGAGGACTAATGGTGGTATTGATGAGAAATGGTTGGATCCTGGAAATATTTTGAAGTTAGAACAATGGAATTTGTTTATGGATCAGATCTGGTGTATGAAAGAAAAAGAGGGAACAAGGATGACTTCAACATTATTGTCCTGAACAGTTGGAAGAATGGGATTGCTATTTATTGAAATAGGGCAAATGAGGGAGGAGAACACTTAAGGGGAGAAGAATCGAGTTTAGTTTTATAAAAGTTAATTCTGAGATGCCTTTTAAACCTCTAAAAGTTGATGCTGAAATGAGAATAAGATATGAATATACAGTTGGATATATTTCAAGGAGATATCAAGGTAGAATTATAAACCTGTGACTCAACATGATAAAGAGAATATTTAAAACCATGGGATGAGATGAGATTACCAAGAATTTGTGAGTATATAGGGAAAAGAAGTGATCCCAGGACTCAGCCCTAAGACATTCTGGTGTTTAGAGGTTCAAAAGAGAAGGCGGAGTAAGGATAAAAAGATGAGAACAATGAGGTAGGAAGAGAATCTACAGAGTAGGGTTAAATGAAAAATTTAGTTTAAGAAGAGTGGAGTGGTCAGGTATGTCAAATGCTGCTGATTATTCAACATTCGTTGGCCTAATACATGATAATCTGTAATTTACCCAGAAGTTGCTTTTTCTTGTTGGTTCACCCTTACAGCCTATTGCTGTAAAACTGGAACCTCCATCCTGTATGACAGTACCAAATGGTCAAAATCTGCAGTTATTCAAGGCTTTAGGGTCACAGGGGATAAAAGCTAAGATATAAAAAATGATGAATAATACTCCCACACCAAAAACAATGAACCTCATGGTTCCACCAAACTCTTATCTCCCCAAAAGAAGGAAAGAATCATTAGGGAAAGAAAAAGCGACATTGTGTGGTATCAAAGGATCTAGAAATATGGCAAGGGTTCCTCTTGGGAGAGCATTGCTGCTTTATCATTAGTCCAAGGCCTTAGACCAATTAACCTAGTGGAGATGTAAATCATTCTAATCATGAACTTTAACATGGCTTAGGGGGGCTAAGTGTTAAATTAAAATTGTGACTTTTAAATATATAGGCTCCCCTTAACTAAGATTTATATCTCTGTCTTCTCCACTAACATAAAACAATCAAGAAATTATTATGTATTTGGGTAAACATATTTCATATGTGCCCTACTCTAACAATAATTTTAACCTTTTGTGTCTGTAACTAGATGAATGCAATATTTTAACATAACATCAGGCTGAGGTACTTTGATTTAATGCATTTGAACATGATACCATAATCATTAAATATGACTTTCCATAATGACAAAGAATCTGACACACATAAATTCAATTTTCATATCATTGGTATAAAGCCTACGAAATCAAATGAAGAGTTTGATGGCACAATGTATTTAAATTTAAAGTAAAATCAAATATTTGAGGATCTTTATTTTATAAAATTAAAATAAATCACATTGGAAAATCAAGAACAAGGGCCCAGCTAAAAGAAATTCCTTGCTCACTAGGTAAACTATAGAACAAGAAAGATGGGTTCCATTGAGTAGTCTTTTCTTGAGAAGGTGTCCAGATGGTAAATAGAATTTGAGTTGGACTTGGGACTATGGAAGCATGCATAAGACTCAGCCAAGGACAGCCCTTTTAAAACCTCAGGCAAAGAAAAATTACAGGCTACTGTTTTCCTAAGGCAAAGAAAAATTATAGGCTAGTGTGACTCTGGGTCCCACTAATGGATTCTTTACGGGGTCTTAGCAATATGTGTATGGGAAGGCGGAGCATGGACTGGTTTCCCACAGTAATTTGATGCCACAAGCAATTCTCCTCTAATGGAGTTATAATAGACTCTTTACTTCAAACAAACATTGATATTGGTGGACGTTAATTTTCATGGTGTTTTCCTCTGAGAAAGGAGGAATTTTGTTCAGGATGATAAAACCCTGTTTCAATTTATGAGATGAAAGTTTTTAGGGGGCAGAGGAAGAGGAGTCTATGTTTTTATGCTTTATCTGGGATTTTTCTCAACTCTTTTCTGCTTATTCCTCTGGCCATATCTATGTTCATGATTCACTGCAAAACATTGATGACGTTGCCAAATGGCTGTGCATTGTGGTCTTTACAATTGTTGAAATAACCACATTGTTGGTCAATATGATAGAGTCACTAAAAGCTGTCTAAAACCAAACCGAAACAAAAAATACCATGTTCATTGGATGTTGTGGTGATCTTTTTTTTTTTTTTTTAACTCTATGCATTTACTATAAAATGTCCCATCAAATAACATATATTGGGTTGTGGATTGTTTCGGAATTGAGCATCTATGAACATCACTGGAAGCAAATATCCAGGACTTGATATATGAGGTTTAGGGTTCTCTTTGCCTTCTTGTTTTTCAAAAGATTGAGATTTTTATGGTAGCAGTGGCCAATCTCAAGCTCTGATCCTGGACTTAATCACTAGCCTGTAGCTTGATATCTACTCCTGACTCAGAAACAATTTCCTTTGAGGAAATAGTGCTTATGATTTAGAAGTGTCATTTTTTGTCAGTTTGTAAACTCATACCCATGCATACCAAAAAGTCTTAGTTTTCAACAGGTATGTTAAAATTTGTCAGCTTTTCATTATGTTTCGTGAAACATACTTGCCATACAGACTATGCACTCTAAAATGTTCTAGTATTTTCCCTGAAATTCCATATCCATTTAAAGGTGATCTATGCTAACTGTAAATCAATCTGCATGTTGCTGCTGCTTAAGACTCTTCAGTGGTTTTCCATTACCAATGTGGTAAGATCCAAACTCCTTAATATGGTATATAAAGCCTTTCTCGATCTGCCCATTTGCTCTTGGAAAAACATCTTGCAATTTACCACACTATATTGTTTCTTACCTGTGTGTCTTTATCAATGCTGTATCCTGTGCTTAGAAAGACTTCCCCTTTTCCTGTTTCTCCAGTCACCAGTCTTATGCACAGAAACAGACTTTACTCCCTAGGAAGACTTTCCTCATCACTCAGGTCAAGCTATCGGCTCCTCCTCTGTGTTCTGTCTCTGGCACATTTCTATCATTGTGTTGCCCCCTTAAATTATCATCTTGTCTATTTTTGTCTCTGTATTCCCCAAGATTCTGTGGTCTCCCTGAGAGCGGGAATATCAAACTTTAATTCCTTGTCAAAAGCAGCGCATAGCTAAACAGTGAGTAATCACTGAATGAATGTTTGTCAAGTGAATGAATGAATGGATGGTGAGGAAGAATCGTTAATATCGGACACTATCAGTTTTAGTGTGTTTATTTTACTGATGTCGTTTCATCCAGCCTCTCCTAAATACCTAGAAACAACTGCACCTTGAAGGATGCACCACACATTGCGTTATGATTTAGTTCAGAAGGAATTTGATATGCTACAACAACCGAAGGCATTGGTGAGCCCTGAGAGACAGCGTGTTCATGCCGAAGCAGAGTTGTAATCTTCCTGAAGGAAGGGAACTCCAGCTTGTGATTTATTGCTTGAAAGTTTCCAGCGTGAGTACAATTAGCGCACTCTTAGAATGGCTCCAAATGATGAAGGATTTAATTACATCGAGGAGCTCTACCTCCAGTGCTAGAGACATAGACATAAATTTGTGTTTCTATTTAATTTGCTTGAAAGAGTTTTGATTTTAGCCACAAATTTGAATTTAAATGAATATAACTGGAAGCTATAGTTAAAGTCCATTATTCCTGGGAATCCAATGATTTGAGATAAAAATGTTTACATTTGTTTACTGTAAACCCAATTCTCAAACTAAACAACAAAGTTCACTTTTTCTTTCTTTTCAGGCAGCTGCTAAAAGACGGGTTTTCAAGTTACCTAATGATACTTTTAATGATACAGTTCCTTGCCTTTAATGGGGAAAATCCTAGATTTTGCACATTTGAGAATTATATCATTTGTTTTAGTCATGGAAATTTAAATATATAAGCTTAATGTATTTAATATTTACTATAGCAGCCTAATTCTTATACTTTAGAATATTTCTAAATATAAATATTTGATATACTTTGCTTAGTAAATTTTTAAAATTGAGATAAAATTCACATAACATAAAATTCCATTTTAACTATTTAAAGTATAAAATTCAGTGGTTTTGCTTTATTCACAGTGTTGTGCAACATCACCACTGTCTAAGTCCAGAACATCTTCATCACGCCAAAAAGAAACATCAAACCCATTAAGCAGTCACTCTCCTTCCCCTTGCCCACCGCTCCTGGAAACCCACTAATGTAGTTTATGTCTATGGATTTTCCTATTCGGGACATTTCATATGAAAGGAGTTATACAATACAGGGCCTTTTGTATCTGGCTTCTTTAACTTAACATAATATTTTTAAGGTTAATCCATGTTGTAGCATGTATCATTCTTCATTCCTTTTTATGGCTAAATAATATTCCATTATATGGCTATACCGTATTAAGTTTATCCAGTCATCTGTTGATAGGCATTTGGGTTGTTTGCACTTTTTGGCAATTATGAATAATACTGCTACATTCATATATAAGTTTTTCTGTAGACATATGTTTTCAATTCTCTTGGATATCTCCTTAGGCATGGAATTGGTGGGTCCTCTGGTAATTCTAGGTTTAACTTCTTAAGAAAACTGCCAAATTCTTTTCCATGAAGGTTTCATCATTTTACACTCTTGCCAGGAATATGTGAAGGTTGTGGTTTCTCCACATCCTTGCTAACACTTGTTGTTTTCCATTTTTTTTTTTATTATACCCATCCTAGTAGGTGTGACTAAGATGTGTCCAGCCCAAGTCATGATCTTTTCAGTTGCCTCACATGCATGAAAAAGTCAGATAATAAAAAAGGAAGACAAAAGAATTGATGTGTTTGAATTGTGGTGTTGGTAAAGGATATTGAATATACCCTGGACTGCCAAAAGAATGAACAAATGTCTGAGAAGAAATACGAACTGAATTCTCTTTAGAAGTGAAGAATGTGATACTTCAACTCACTTACTTTGGGCACATCAGCAGGGAAGACCTATTGCTTGAAAAGATTTCATGTTTAGTAAAATAGAGGGCCGATGAGAGCGAAGAAAACACTCAGTGAGATGAAATGACACAATAGCGACGACAATGGATTCAAATATACCAGCGATCATGAGGATGGTGCAGGACCAAGCGACACTGCCCCGGCTAGAACTTCTAGTGCAATACTGAATACAAGAGCAAGTGCAGACATCCTTGTCTTATCCTTGATCTTAGGGGGAAAGCTTTCAATTACTCACCATTAAGTATGATATTTTGTCAGGTTTTTTTTTTAATGGGTGTCCTTTATCAGTCTGAGGAAGTTCCTTTCTATGCATAATTTACTTAATGTCTTTTACGATGAAACCTGTTAGGTTTTGTCAAATGTTTTATCTGCATCTATTGAGATGATCCCAAATTGTCCTCCCGCCCTGATTCTGGTAGTATGATATATTACATTGATTGGTTTTTGTATGTTGACTCACCATTACATTACTGGAATAAATACTACTTAGTCATGGTGTGTTTTTTGAATATTATACTGAATGTGGTTTGCTAGTATTTATTAGGGATTGAATTTTTACACCTATATTCATAAAGGATATTGTTTGGTAGCATTCCTGTCTTGGGATGTCATTGTCTCACTTTATCAGGGTAACACGGGCTTCATAGAATGAGTTTGGATGTGTTCCCTCCTCTTTTTTTTTTTTTTGGAAGAGTTTGAGAAGGATTGGTGTAAATGCTTCTTTAAATGTTTGCTAGAATTCACTGGTGAAGTCATCTGGCCCAGAGTTTTTCTTTGTTGGAAGTTTTTTGGTTACTGTTTCAATCTCTTTACTAAAGATCTATTCATATTTTCTATTTCTTCTTGAGTCAGTTTTAGTAGTTTGCATGCTTCTAAGAGTTTGTCCATTTCACCTTGGTTATATGATTTGTTGGTATATGCTTTTTAATTACTATTTTCTTATAATCCTTTTTAGTTGTATAATGTTAATAGTAATGTTCCCTCTTTCGTCCCTGATTTTTGTAATTTTATTCTTTTCTCTTTTTCACTTAGTCTAGCTGCAGATTTGTCATATTTATTGTTGTTTTAGAACCACCTTTTGCGTTTGTTGATTTCCTTTATTGCTTTCCTATTCTGTATTTTGTTTATCTATATTCTTTTCTTCTTCTTGTTTTGGATTTAGTTTGCTCTTATCTTTCTAGTTTCTTAAGATGAAAGATTAAGTTATCTATCTGAGATTTTTCTTTTTCTCAATGTAGACATTTAAAGCTACATATTTTCCTCTGAGCACTGCTTTCACTCCACCTCAAAAGTTTTGGTGTGTTGTTTTTCATTTTTGTTAATCTCAAAGTATTTTATAATCTCTTTTTTGATTTCTTCTTTGACTCATTTGTTATTTTGAAGTAAGTTGTTTAATTTCCATATGCTCTTTAATTTTCCCAATTATATTCTGTTAATGATCCCTCATTTTATCCCATTGTGCTAGGAGAACATACTTTGTTTGACTTTAGTATTTTTAAATTTATTGAGACTTGCTTTGTGGGCAACATATATCCTATCCTGAAGAATGTTCCATGTGCACTGGGGAAGAACTTTATAGTCTGCAATTGTTGGGTGGAATGTTGTATATATATGTTAGGTTTAGTTGTTTATAGCTTTTTTTTAATCTTATATTTCCCTGCTGTCTTTGTTATCTAGTGCTGCTATAGCAGAAACACCACAAGTGGATGGCTTTAACACACACAGATTTATTTTCTCACAATTTAGCAGACTGGAAGTCCAAATTCAGGGCCCTGGCTCTAGGGAAAGGCTTTCTGTCTGTCAGTTCTGTAGGAAACCTCTTATCTCTTTAACTCCTGTTCCCTCGTTCCTTGGATATCTCCATGTAGCTTGACATCTATCTTCCCCATCTCTGCTTCTTTAATCTGTTCCTTTTATATCTTGTAAGAGATTGACTCAAGACACACCCTACACCCCACAAAGAAAAATCATTCCCAAATGGGATTGTAACCATAGGAATAGAGATTAGGATCTACAATACATATTTTGGGGGACACAATTCAATTCATAACACCTACTGTTCTTTGTCTAGTTATTCTATTCATTTTTGAAAGTAGAGTATTAAAGTCTCCAACTATTGTTTTGTAGTTGTTGTTAGGTACCATCAAGTCGGTTCTGACTCGTAGCAACCCTATAAGTCAGAATAGAACTGCTCCATAAGTTTTCGAACGAGTGACTTGCGGATTTGAACTACCGACATTTTGATTAGCAGCCAAACTCTTAACCACTACACCACCAGGGCTCCACTATTGTTTTAGAACTGTTTATTTTCTCTTCAACTCTGTCAGTATTCGCCTCATGTATTTTGAGGCTCTTCTCTTGGGTGTATATATGTTTATAATTGTTAAACTTCTTGATGGATTGGAGCTTTTATCATTATATAATGTCCTTCTTTGGCTCTTTTAAGATTTTTTGTCTTAAAGTCTGTTTTATCTGATGTTAGTATCAACACTTTCACTCTATTTTGATTATTGCTTATATAGAATTTTTTTTTCTGATCATTTTACTTTCAAGCTATGCCTTTGAATCTAAAGGCACATTTTGTATAATATCGTGGGCAGCATAGTTCCAGCATAGTACGCTTATGCGGGGAGGGCATGGTTGGTAAAAAAATGTAGAAAGTGTATGTTATTTACATAAAAATATGGTAATTACATCTTTATATATTTTGCACCCATCAACATAGATTTATAATTTTTGTTTCATATAGTTGTGTTTTAAATCAAATAGAAAAAGAGGTTTTGCAAACAAGACATGCATTAATTCTGACTTTATATTTATTTATATAATTAACTTTATCAGTGTTCTTATTTCTTCATGTGGATTTGAGTCACTGTATAGCATCCTTTCATTTTAGCCTGAAGGACTTCTTTCAGCACACCAGAAGGGCAGATCTACTAGCAACACTCTCTCAGTTTTTGTTTTTCTTCTAATTTTTGAAGGATAACATTGATGAATATAGAACTCTTGGTTGATAGTATTTCTTTCAACATTTTAAGTATGTCATTCCACTCCCATCTTGTGTCCATGGTTTATGATGGAAAATTGGCTGTTAATTTTATTAAGAATTCTTATATGTGATGAATTTCTTCTCGGCAGCTTTTTTCAAGATTATCTCTTTCTTGGGCTTTTGACTGTTTGATTATAATGTGTTTCAGTGTGGATTTCTTTGAGTTTATCTTGCTTGGAGTTCATTGAGCTTCTGGAATCTGTAGATTGATTTTTTACCAAATTTGGGAAATTTTCAGCCATTATTTCTTTAAACATTCTTTATGTCCCTTTCTTTCACTCTCTTCTCTTTCTAGGACTCCCATTATGTGTATTTTGGTATGTTTGATGGTGTCTCAGAGTTCCCTTAGGCTCTGTTCATTTTTCTTTATTCCTTTTTCTTTCTGCTTCTCAGATTGTGTTGTGGATTAAATTGTGTCCCCCAAAAATATGTGGTGTAAATCCTAACTTCTGGTTTGTGGTTATAATCCCATTTGGGAATGAGTTGTCTTTGTTATGTTAATCAGGAAGGGTTAGTGTGGGATGTGTCTTGAGTCAGTCTCTTTTGAGATATTAAAGAGATTAAACAAGCAAGTGAGCAAGCTGAGACAAGGGAAGATAGTTGCCAAGCCACATGGAGATCTCCAGGGAACCAGGGAACAATCTGAAGAGACAAAGATCTTTCCCAGAGCCAACAGAGAGAGAAAGCTTTCCCCTAGGCCCAGTATCCTGAATGCGGACTTCTAGCCTCCTAAACTGTGAGAACACAAAATTCTGTTTGCTAAAGCCACCCATTTGTGGTATTCCTGTTACAGTAGAACTAGATGACCAAGACAGACTGGATAGTCTAAACTGACCTAGCTTCAAGTTTGTTGATTCTCTGTTCAAGTCAGCTTTTGAGGTCCTCTGATAAAATTTTCACGCGTTTATTGTAATTTCAGCTCCAGAATTTCTATTTGATTCATTTTTATTATTTCTTCCTCTTTATTATACTGTATATTTGGTGCAACATTCTCCTGGTTTTCTTCAGTTCTTTATTCATGTTTTAAATAACTGATTTACGATTTTTGTCTGTTAAGTCCAATGCCTGGGCTCACTCAGGGAAAGTTTCTGTTAATTTCCTTTTTTCCTCTGAATGGGCTGTAATTTGTTGTTTCTGTGTATACCTCATAGTTTTTTGTTAAAAACTGAACATTTTTAATATTATAATGTGACAAGCCTGTAAATCAGGTTTTCCCTATTTTCTGAGACTTGTGAGTTGTTGATTGTTTAGTGAATTTTCTGAACCAGTTTTGTAAAGTCTATATTCTTTTCATGTGTGAACACCGAAGTCTTTGTTGTATTAACTTACTGGTCGGTTAGTGATTAGACTAAGATTTCCTTAAGCAACAAAAATATCTTCTAGTCTTTGTAGTTAGGCTCTGTGTGTATGTATTGGGGCACACTTTCAACACTCAGCTAGTCAGTTTGCACTAGCTTTACCTTTCACTCCCTACTTGCACCAAGACTGAAAGTGAGCCAAAGAGATTAGAACTTTATCTGGTCTTTTCTAAACATGCACTTAACCTTACACAAGCACATGGCCTTCTAGATCCCAAGGAATATGTTAGAAATTTTCAAAGCCCTGACTCCCCAAACCATCTCATTCCCCAGCCTTTTTCTCAAACTTTTGTTTAGTGTATTGTTTGCTCCAGCTGCATTGTCCCAGGTAACAGCAATCTGATTTCAACAAATGCCCCCTGGGTAGCTGTCTCAGCACTGGGTGAGTTCTGATTTATGTAAGATAAGGTCAAGCCCTCTGAACTGGTCCTCTAGGGAGTCACTAGGCAGGTCAAAACAAACACCACAATTCTTTGCGAATAAATTGTGGCAATACTTCTACTAGATATGCAGGCTGTTTGCTTCCCAGCCCCTGCCAAGCTGGAGAGTAAAAGATCAGACCAGGCTAAGTTAAAACACCACAAAGCTTGTAGATTTTATTAAGTTCCAGCTGGTTATTCTGGATTCAGGTTTTTGGTTAGTTTCCAAAGTTCTAAAAAAAAAAAGCTAATTGTGGCAGTTATCACCAGATTTTTTTTGTTGCTTTTATGGAGTGATGGACTTTTGCAGTTCTTTACTTTGCCATGTTTGTTGACATCATTCTTCAATAAAATTTTTAAAGCCTTTATTGCTTGTTTGTAATCTAACAGTTAAGTTTGGAGTTAAAATATCAAAGAGAGATAGGTATTAGGATAAATGTGGAAAATTCTTAAGAAAAAAAAAATTTTAAGATAGCTTTTAGAGAAAGACTTACAAGCAGTGAACTGGATTATTTTCAGAGTTTTTCCATTCCATAAATAAGAACAGGGTGACATAGAATTGAAGTGTTAAATTTGGTCATAATCAAAATAGATGTACTCCCCAATTTGTAAACAACTTGGTTTACAAATGCAATACAAATACAGAATGACCAAGATCTGTCCACCGTTTTCCCTTTTTCTCCCACTCAAATAATGATTTAAAAAGTAATGAATGAGAAGCAGTAATTTTTTGTCCATAGTGATGAGAAAACTGGCATTGATTAAAGGTAATGGATATACAACTTGACTATTGTAGCTGTTACCACTAAACTGCACACCAGAAAAAAGAGAAAAAAGGAAAATAAAGTGTTTTATATAATTTTATGACTACAACAGCAGCCTCCTACCCTTCCAAAGAAAGGGTGCCCCTGTTGATACTACTTAGACACAACTGAACACTTCATGGGGTTAGTTTTCTTGGATCTAAGGTTTAGGGTCATGGCTTTGTGGGTCTATGTGGTCAATTGGCCTAAAGTTGTTTTTAGAGTTCTGTTTTACCCACTATTTCAGTGACTAGCACCTGGGGTCTTAAAAACTTGTGAGTGGCCACCTAAAATACAACAATTGGCCTCAATTTGTTTTTAACTGCAGTGGAAGGAGACCCAGGAATCAGAGAAGGAAGTGAACTGTAGGTTTAATTGCTTCCATGAACTGCAACCTCTTCTGCCATAAGACTAGAAGAAATGGGTAGTACCTGGCTACCATTACTGAACATCTTGATCAAGGACCCAATAGATGGATCCTGATAAAAGGAAGAATATTGTGGAACATAGCTTCAAAATCGTATGGAAACCAAACTTACCAGATCCATTGAGACTGGGGGGAAGGGGGGGACCCCTGAATCTATTACCCAGAAATAATACTTAAACCTTTAACTAAAACTATCCCATGGAACCATCATTAAGCTAAGCAACAGTTTAGCTTAATTAAGAAAAAATGTTTGCCTTGAGCACTGCACTTTTCTAAAGAATTATCTGTATGAGTCCAAACAGACAATAAAAAAACCAAACCTAGTGCCGTCGAGTTGATTCCAACTCATAGTGACTCTATAGGACAGAGTAGAACTGCTCCATAGAGTTTCCAAGGAGGGCCTGGCAGATTTAAACTGCCAACCCTTTGGTTAGCAGCTGTAACACTTAACCACTATGCCATCAGGGCTTCGAAACAGACAATAGTTAATCTAAAGTACAGATGAGATCTTTAAGGGACCTAAACCTAGTGCTGTCTAGTCATTTCCAACTCAGAAAGCCTAAAATTAGTGGTGATGTAACAATATGGGTAGAGATAATGAGAATGGTGACACATTGTGGAGTATGTAACCAATGTCCTTGAACTGCACATGTAGAAGTTTTGAACAGAAAAAAAAGAAGAGACTATTTTATTAAACCTGAAAATTTAATAAAAAACTAATTAATGAAAAATAAAGAACTTATTGTTAATTCCAAATATTGTGATACAGAAATTATATTCTGTCTATGTCTTTCGAAAGTGCCCTGCAAACTCAGCCTCAGTGTCTGTAGTCAGGATGGAAAGAACATATAGGCAACACATGTGATGGAATGATATGAAAGGGAGGGAAGATGTGATGTAGCCAGATTATTTAAAGCAGTTTAAGATAATTTTGCTTTTGCCAATCTTCTCCCTCAATCCTTAACTCTCATGTTTTTTTGTTCTTTGTTTTCCCCAGCAATCACACTGATCTGATACAGCCACTGATTGGTTTCAGGACTCAGGTTGATCTGGGCGGGACTGCTGGAAGACTTTGCCTAAGAGCTACTAGATCCCAAATGGCATGTTTAGCCCAAACAATGTTCTACAGGCATAACAGTATTGTCCAAGACAATATTTATTGCAAAATTTTAATATTTTTATCTACGTGGGTTAAATGGACAACTGTGGGTTGCCTTTGGAATTTATTTTATACATGTCTGTATATAGAAAGGGCAACTGGTGGCATAATGGTTACGTGCTGCCGCTGCTAACCAAAAGGTCAGCATTTTGAACCCACCCGGTGCTCCTTGGAAGCCCTATGGAGCAGTTCCACTCTGTCATATAGGGTCACTATGAGTCAGAATGAACTCAACGGCAACGAGTTTAGTTTTTTTGTTATTTTATATATAGAGAGAGGGATATAGAAATTTAGATAGTTCCTGTGAGGAACACAACATTCATGTAACAGACTCATAAATGAACTTTTGGAAACCAGCTTATTCGTAAATCAGGGAGCCTCCATTTATCAAACACCTTTTGTGTACTACAATAGATTCTCTCTTATTGTAGCCATGAGACGACCAGTTCTGTTTTGGTTCCAGTCAGGTTCATGCAAGTATTTTCTAACACTGCTTAGCCTCAGGCCATCCATGAAGACCTCTCTTGACACAGCTGCTGGGGTGGAGCAACTCTTCAAATGATCACTCAGGTGTAACCTGGAAGTCCTCAGAAGGGCAGGCCTTTGAGTGATGGGAGGCAAGAGCATGTGGATAGACGCCTCCTCCTCTTCTTACTCTGTAGACATTTCTAAAATGTGCTTCACAATGTTCCACAAGAGGTTTTGCAGGATTGAACTAACATTGCACCATAGCAGCAGCCAACTTGGGGAGGCATATTTGTATTAATTCTCTCTCCTTCCTTGCTTTACTCCTCAACTCTCATTTCTATTCTTGGATCACATCTCCTAATAAAGTACTTCTACTTAAGGCTTTGTTTGAAGCTCTGGTTTCTAAGGAACCCAGGGAAAGATATCCTGCCCTTAAAATGATCCTTATATTGATATAAATTAGGGGTTAGAAAATGCAAACAATCAAACAAAAAAAACAGATTCTGCCCCCATTTGTTTAGCTCAGTACGTATAAGCAAATATATGTTGGAAGGCACACACATACATACAAACATTCACCCCTTTATTTCATCTGACGAAAGAATTGAAATTCAAGAATATGGTGTTATTGAAAAAAAACAATTTTCGATGGTTATGAGAGAGGGTAGGAGTGAGAATGGAAAAACACTAAATAGACAATGGATAAGTGGTAACTTTGGTGAAGGGGAAGACAGTACACGATACTGGGAAAGCCAACACAACTTGTACAAGGCAAGGTCATGGAAGCTCCATAGACACATCCAAACTCCCTGAGGGACCAAATCGCTGGGCTGAGGGCTGTGGGGACCATGGTCTCAGGGAACATCTAGCTAAATTGGAATATCATAGCTTATAAAGAAAATGTTCTACATTCTACTTTGGTGAGCAGCATCTGGGGTCTTTAAAGCCTGTGAGCAGTCATCTAAGATACTCTACTGGTCTTACCCTTTCAGGAGCAAGGAAGAATGAAGAAAAATAAACATAAAAGGGAAAGATTAGTCCAAAGGACTAATGGACCACATCTAGCATGGCCTCCACCAGACTGAGTCCAGTACAGCTAGATGATCCCCGGCTACCACCACTGACTGCTCTGACAGGGATCACAATAGAGCACAGAGCTGGAAAAAATGTAGAACAAAATTCTAACTCACAAAAAAAGACCATATTTACCGGCCTGACAGAGCCTGGAGAAACCCCGAGAGTATGGCCCCTGGGGCCATACTTTTAGCTCAGTAATGAAGTCACTTTTGAGGTTCATCTTTTAGCCAAAGATTAGACAGGTGCATAAAACGAAATGAGACTAAAAGGGCACAACAGCCCAGGGGCAAGGACTAGAAAGCAGGAGGGAACAAGAAAGCTGGTAAAAGGAAACCCAAGGTCGAGAATGGAGAGTGTTGACACATCATGTTAACCAATGTCGTAAAACAATATGAGTACTAACTGTTTAATGAGAAGCTAGTTTGTTCTGTAAAGCTTCATCTAAAGTACAATAAAAAAAATGCAACGAACAAAAAAATAAATAAATAAATCAAGACTTCCCCGGGGGAAAAAACATACGGTGCTACAGACGAGATGTGTAATTCTCAGGCTCAGTGCTCTTGACTGGACAGTGGAAAGAAAAGGTTCTCTGTGCAAATTATGATTCCCTGGGTGGTGCAAAGGGTTAATGTGCTTGGCTGTTAATTGAAAGGTTGGTGGTTGAAGTCCACTCAGAGGTTCAAGACTGCCTTGGAAGAAAGGTCTGGCAATCTACTTCTGAAAAATCAGCTATGTGCCCTATGAAGCAGAGTTCTACTCTGAGACAGTTGGGGCCACCATGAGTCAGGATCAACTCGATGACATTTGGAAAAAAAAAACCTCCAAAATTATAATATTGACTGGGGGCTCAACAGGCTACACTCTTTAGCTTAAAGATGAGAACAAATGAGTTCTCTACCTTGGAGGTACAGAGTATACTGTTAAGTATACAGTGATTCCTTTAAGTCTTTCCTGATGGGAAGATGAAGAGTCTTCAGTTTTAAAGTGCAGAACCAACTATCACAAAACAACTGTGAACAAAATCTCGTCATCAGTAGATGCAGAACTGAAAGCTTTGTTTAATGTGTCAAGTAAGAATATGATGTAGGCTCATTCTGATAGGCGCTATCACATTTTCTTCACACGACACCACATGTTCACACCGACTTATCTAAAATCCATGCACTTAAGTGCTTTGGCCGGCTCTCCCCGAAGATCACACATGCTTCATTCATAGACTGAATGCTCCATATGTGTCTTTTAAGAGTCCAATGCAAGAATGTGCAATGAAGGTTCTGTCACTCCATGTCATCATTGGTCCTACTTTGGCTAAGCTTAGACACTTTGTTTTTTCTGCTGGAGGAGAATCCTGAGAAAACTACTGAGTGGCAGTTATGGGATCCACAGATACCACTTGGCATCCCTAATTTGTCCAAATCATGCTCCAGGCTTGAGTTTTAAATATTGATTTCCTGTGGGTTTTTCTGATTTAATACTCTCTGAATGGCATACAGTAGACTTTATGTCGAAAGAGGGAATTATCAGAAAGCTTATATGTCTCTGATAACACAAGCAGGTTATGTTACCAGGACTGATCAATTGTAGGCAGAAGAAATGTCCGCCTTTCTGATTTTGCAAGAACTGGAAAAGCTTCCAAATGTCTTCCTCAGAGCAAAATGCATACCTGAGCTTTCAACATTACCTGTGTGTATAACAGTAAACGTGGAGTTAGAAGACGTGGCATTTGAGAAATGACTATGGCTCTTGCTCATTATATGGTTCTGATAGTGAGATAATCTCATTTACTCTTACTTTTACCACCTGTGAAATATGGACAAAAACACCTACATGACTACTTCACAGAGCTGTTGGGAGGAGCAAATTAGAAAATAAAAATAAAAAAGTATTTCAAACTATATACAGCCATAATGGTTTGCTTTTATTACTGTTAATAACTTCTCTTTATTACTAATAGCATGCCAAAAAAATCAAACCAGTTATTGTTGAAGCAGTTCCTACTTAAGGCGACCCCTGTGTGCAGATAGAACTACACTCCATAGGGCTTTCAAGGCTGTGATCTTTCTGAAGCAGATTGCCAGGCCTTTTTTGCAAGGTACTTCAGGGTGGGTTTAAACTGCCAACCTTTCAGTTAGTACAGTTAGTAGTCAAAGCACTTAACCATTTATTCCACCCAGGGACTCCTACTAATGACATAAATTTATGTAGTATCAGTCATCCATATCTTTATGTGAATTTGAGGATCTAAAAGTACACTTCAATAGGTTATACTCCAGGATTTCTGAACAAGGTGATAGAAAGAGGGTGCTAAGTAAGAGTGAGAAGATCCAGGAAGAATAGTCTCAAGTTTTGAAAATAAATTTGCCTGCTTTTAATAAGGTCAAGAGCTGATTTTGATTAAAATGATCTGGCCTGTTCCTCCCAGTCGATCAGGATAATGGGCAGTATACTAGGTGGGCTCACGGCTATATTTATTTGTACCCTGTTCTTCAGTGGAGGAAGTGGGGCAAAGCTAATTTTCTTTCATTATAAAACAGGTATGACTCACGCCTAGGAATATTTCTGCATCTTAAAGATAGTCTGAGCACTATATTCTTGAAGGATAATGGGGCTGATGGTTTAAATGAATGAAAACCAACGTAGCAATTTCCCTAACCCACCTAGTCCAGAACAATGCAGTCACTCCCTCTCTGAACCTGCATAGCACTTCAGATGTCTCTTCTTGCATTCACTGCATTCTGATGGCATTATTTCATTTAGTTTCTCTTTCTCTTTAACTCCATTTAGATCTCAAGATTTCTGAGGACAGAAACAATGTCCTCCTCATGTTTATATTGTCTGCAGGTAATTGTAGCATGATGCCTTCTAGGAGTTGATGGTTAATGAAGGAAAAAAGAATGAATGCAAAATACAGACAACATTACTAATGCGTAAAACTAAAACAAAAAACCCACTGCCTTTGAGTTGAATCCAACTTGTAGTGATCTTATAGGACAGAGAACTGCCCCATGGGGTTTCCAAGGCTGTAATTTCAATGGAAGCAGACTGCCACATCTTTCTCCTGTGAGCTGCTAGTGAGTTTAACCCACCGGCTTTTAGGTTAGCAGCAGAGCGCTTTAACCACTACACCACCAGGGCTTTTTATTAGTGCATATTGCTCTGATATTATAATATCTTTTCTGCTAATAAATTGAAGAGATATGCCTTGGTTATTTGAGTAAAAATTGAAAATGGGTTTCTACTTAGTAGTTAAGCCAGCCTGTAATTACTTAAGAAACAAAAAAATTTCCTTTCTGTAATTTCAGAATAAATACACCGACTCAAACTTTGCTTCCAATCAAGAATAAGTCCAATCCAATACAAAGCCATGTGTGAATGAGGAAAATCCTAGCAGACTTTCTATTTTTTAAGTGAAAAAGTGTTAAAAAGGAATACAACCTGAAATTTTTGTAACAAAATAAGAAAAATGATTTGGAATTTCCAATGCATAAAGGATTAACATATCTCAAGGCTTTTCTTATAAAGAGAGGACACTACTCCAACAATGCAGTGTTTTTTCTTTTTTTCCCCATGGATTTCCCTGAAGAGGATAGAACTGTGACTTAGATAAAGGGAAGAAGAAAAAAGTCTAATAGCAAAAATGTGGTATTTCTACCGGGGAAGGGCAATCTGTAGTGAAACCATTAGTCTACAGATGAAATTTCTCTGAGAAAGCTATTTTGGAGAAATATAGAGAGGCCTCATACTGTGTGGAGCACAATGGTACTACTAGTAGGAGAGCCAGTGTATGACAGTGAAGTACAGAGTGGCCTGCTGTGTAATTAAAGAGGGATGTTAGGAAGATTGAGAAACCCCATACTGTGTCCACAGAGGATGCAGATACTTCTAGGGAGATGTGATGGAGTTATACAACTAGTCACCAGGCTTTCAAAATAAATTATGGGGTGCCTGTTAAGCTTTAGAGGTAGATGACACTGATTTTTCTTTGCAAACTGAAAGTGCTGATCCATTACTGATTGTCTACTAGGCCCATTTTTGATATTTCTTTGTCTTTTTTCCTGTTTCCTAAAGCTGTATAAGTTTGGGAAAAGTGACAGTTTATGCAGGGAGAGCTATGGGTATTGTCTTATAATAAAGTTTCCTCAAAAGATTTCAACCCAAAGTATGCCATGAAATAATACAAATGTTCAGGCGAAATACACAGCAAAAGGAGACATCGAGCTCTTAACGCACGCAGTCTGTGGCCACCATGCCAAATCAGCGTCCTCTCACTGAATTGTCTCTTCCTTCCTCTTCTCCATGAAGGCCAATGAAATTCATTTTATTAACTTCCTCTAGGCTCTGAAGAGAAGAAGACATATACTAGTTTGGGGTTCCTGGGGAGTTAAAATCTATCGTAGATGTGGTTTCTCTCCATTTGCATACGTCCTTTTAGTATTGTATTTCTTAACCGTAAAAAAAAAACAAAACCGTAAGCTTTACAAAAACAGGCCTTTCTTGCTCCATCCCACCTCCAGATTCTGATTCAGTGGCTCTGGAGTGGCACCTAAGAATCCTATTTTTAAATCCCTTTTTCCCCATTTGATTCTGAAACACAGCCAAATTTGAGAACCGCTTTTTATGAGCCCTGAGGTTTTACGGGCATTTAACATATACTTGGAGCCCTGGTGGTGAAGTGGTTAAGAACTCGGCTGCCAACCAAAAGGTCAGCAGTTGTAATCCACCAGTTGCTCCCTGGAAACCCTACAGGGCAGTTCTATTCTGTCTTATAGGGTCACTATGAGTCATAATCTACTCTGCAGCGATGGGTTTGGTTTTTGGGTTCTTAACTTACACCGAAAGGATCAGTTGAGATTTGGCTGTACATTGTGTGATCTCCTGGATGTAGAAAATACTGTTTAATTGTTCAGGTTCACCCTAGCTTCTCTTTCCCTGGAAAATAGGAGTAAATATGTATGAACTGAAGTTCTATCACTGAACTAGGGAATTAGAGCTATCAAAAAGATTGTTCTTTGAAGAGCAAAAACCTATTCAAGACAGCGTGTCTTAACAGTGTCATGACCAAAGGTATTGAAGGAATCTAAGAGTGAAATGGTGATGAGATTGTATATAAATACCAGGTTCAAGTGTCTATAAGCAGAATAGAGGTTGCAGGGCAGAAGAATCTCCAGCAAGTAGTGAATGTCTGTAAAAGACCAGGATGGGAGCAAGTGAAGAGGTTCAGGAAAATTTCTGAAATGGCCTTGGGCTGTCTCTGACACCGTTCATTGGCCAGCAGGTAGAGAGGAGTAGTGATTTGGAGGCTGCCTTAAAAGACAAAGAACAAGCGTTCTCTGTTTGTGGTTTTGCTTTTGCTCATATCCTTGGTACCTGTGCTTGGCACAGAGTAGCTTTTCAACAAATGTTTATTGAATGTATTCATTAACATGAAGAAGAATAATTTCCACCAGACAGTAAGTACTTAACTATCTTTCCTTCATTTCATGACAGATTTTATACTTGACAGTTCAGTCAATGACATGTCCCAATTTTCCCTAAAAGGCTGAACTTGACCTATAGGACTGATAGCATTAGGCCAGTGGATCTCAATCTTGCCTAAAAATTTTCATCTAAAAAAAAGAATCACCTAAAAATTGTTCAAACAATGATGCCTGAAACCAACCTCCAGATATTCTTTTAAATTGGTTTGGAATACAGTCTATGCTTTGGTATATTTTAAAAAAACACCAAACTAAGCCAAACAAAAACACCTCTCCAGGTGAATCTAATGTGTAGCCAAGGAATTGGATCTTCATAGATATGCTTAAAATCTATCAATCGTTTTTACTGCTTGGCTTCATACCACATTTATTTTAACACAAGCTAGGTCACTTCACTTTAAGATTTCTTGTAGCTTTGATTTCTGACTATGTTCATGATGAATACAAAAACAACCTAATGATTTGAGGGAAATAAAACAAAGAAACCAAAAATAGTTGCTGGTGAGTGGACTCCAGTCATGGCGACCTCATATGCATCAGAGTAGAGCTGTGCTCACTCAGATTTTTAATGGCTGATTTTTGAAAGTAGATCAACAGGCCTTTCTTCTGAGGCATATTTGGGTGGACTTGAACCTCTAACCTTTTGGTTAGCAGCCGAGTATGTTAACCATTCGTACCACTTGGGTGCTTTAGGAGAAATACTAGCTATAGTTTAAGCTGCTAAAATATGCCAGGAGTATCAGTATATGCCTAATATGTATGGTCATTCTGTCTTAACAATTCTAGCCTCCTGGTCCACTCACCCTTAGAGTCCTAAAAATAAATTATTAATATCCACATGTACTGGATCAATTATTTTGGAAACTTTCATATTTACTCCTATTCTTCTCATGATACGAGCCCATCTTCACCCAGTATGAATTTTTGATTGAGTGACAACAAATAGAATTTTCCACTCTACACTCTGTGTCTG
Organism: Elephas maximus indicus; assembly: GCF_024166365.1. NCBI lineage: Eukaryota > Metazoa > Chordata > Mammalia > Proboscidea > Elephantidae > Elephas > Elephas maximus. The sequence continues at coordinate 50,449,580 of NC_064833.1, read as the reverse complement.
TTAGCATTTGGACTTGGTCATGTTACTGTTGAAACCTTGACACTGCCCAGTGAATTTTATCTATGACTGACTTTTTAACAACTCATCTACAATAGGGATCCTCCATGCCAATTTCAGATCCAACTCCACTCAAATGAGATTCTAGACCATAGCTAGTAACCCTCCTCTCCATCACAACTCACACACAAGGAAAGGATTAGAATACCATAAGAGATGAGCCAGGCAAATGGAAATAAGAGGACATCATAGAATTATTACATATTAATTATTACATACTGAGCTTAATGTAAAGTCTTACATTTCAAGCTAGAGTTGAGTCTACTGATGTACGTTTATAAAATAAAAACCAAACAGAAATCCACATTCAGCCTCTAGGAACATTTTCTGTGTAGACACATTTCCTGAGCCCCAAAAGTCTGCGGGAAATGAATGTCCACTGTAGATGTTTACCTCTGTGACTAAAAATGGGACACTCCTGTGAATTGCACTGACATCTGATGAACGAAGTTTTGAGAGGATGGGATTTCTATGGGTTCACCTTTCTAATGACCCTTCCTACTATAGCCAGGACAAAATGGGTCTTTCATCTGTTTCTCTTTTAGTTCTTTCTTCTTTTTCTTCTCTTCTCTTATGATTTATTTGTGATGAGTCATGTGTTCCCTGGACAAAGCGATTTTTTAAACTGAAAAAGAAGTGTGCATTACTCTGCTCATTTAATTTTAATACATCACATTTGACTTTTAGAAATGCATCCAAGGTGCATTTAGTGTATCTGTGAGATTGCCGCTTACTCTCATCAAATCTGTTACATTCCTTAGCCTTTATAGTGTGCAGCTCCATTCACCTACAAAAACAGGCATTGTGTCAAGCTCTATGAGAGCCTGTAATTTCTATATGAGCCTTTCACCATTTGGTTATTTCTTCCAAAAAGCAAAATGTAACAATTCCTGGCTAGGTATTCAGAGGATCACAGAGAAAGAGGGTGGATGAAATCTTGTATCTCTGATTTGGGTCCAAATTTCAGCATGTTTCAGTAAGTCCTAGTTAGCACTGCTGGTAATAAGCATAAAGGTTGAATATCTGTAGGCGTCAAGAAATATGTGCATACAGGGGAGGTCAGCACAACTGGGCTAAACCAAAAGCAAAGAAGTTTCCTGAATAAACTGAATGCTTCGAAGGTCAGTGTAGCAGGGGCAGGGGTTTGGGGACCATGGTTTCAGGGACTATCTAGGTCATTTGTCATGATAAACTCTATTAAGAAAACATTCTGCATCCCACTTTGAACAGTGGCATCTGGGGTCTTAAATGCTAGCAAGCAGCCGTCTAAGATGCATCAATTGGTCTTAACCCACCTGGATCAAAGGAAAATGAAGAACACCAAGGACACAAGGTAATTACAAGCCCAAGAGACAGAAAAGACCGCATGAACCAGCGACTACATCATCCTGAGACCAGAAGAACTAGATGGTGCCCGGCTACAACCGATGACTGCCCTGAAAGGGAACACAACAGGGAACCCTTGAGGGAGCAGGAGAGCCGTGAGATGCAGACCCCATATTCTCATAAAAAGCCTAGGCTTAATGGTCTGACTGAGACTAGAGGGACCCCAGTGGTCATGGTCTCCAGACCTTCTGTTGGCCCAGGGCAACAACCATTCCGAAGCCAACTCTTCATACATGGATTGGACTGGACAATGGGTTGGAGAGGGCTGCTGGTGAGGAATGAGCTTCTTGGATCAGGTGGACACTTGAGACTATGTTGGCATCTCCTGCCTGGAGGGGAGGTGAGAGGGTAGAGGGGGTTAGAAGCTGGTGAAATGGACACAAAAAGAGAGAGTGGAGGGACAGAGCGGGCTGTCTCATTAAGGGGAGAGTAATTGGGAGTATGCAGCAAAGTGTATATAAGTTTTTGTGTGAGAGACTGACTTGATTTGTAAACTTTCACTTAAAGCACAATAAAAACTATAAAAAGAAAAAAAGAAGAAGAAATATGGGCAGCAGGCTGGAGAATCAAGAGACACTAGACCAATAAGTAGCCACATTTGTCAAGATTCATGTATGAGATGAAAAATGTTCTGTCTAGCAGCAATGCTGCTATTCTCTGCATAACAGTGTCTCCATCTCCCTGTGACCCTGCCTCAGGCAGGAGCAGAAAGATGGCTCATAAAAGGACAATGCATAAAAGCAGGAGGGGTTGAAAGGAATTAATTCTCAGAGAGGTTGATTTCCATACCTTTTCCATGTCTTTGTAGATACATACATGATTTTTTTTTTTTTAAAGAACTCAGATTCTCTCTGTTATTTATTGATATTGTGGAGGAAACAAAGTAAATTCCGTAAGATGAGTAAGTTTCCAAGATGTGTTTTCAACACAATAACATTCAGATGAATCATGAGTAATCTCTTTCAACCAATTCCTGCCTTTATTTTAAATAAGAATTGGCAACTCATTGCTACTAATTTGGAAAAGATTTCAAGCAAGTTAAATCATGCTTCAGCCCATATTTCTAGCTTATAGGATGCCAACCACATTGGTTATAATCACAACAAATTGTAGCACCATTGCATGCATTTAACCAAGCATAAATGAAAATAATTCTCCATAGTGTCCAAGCACAAATACTCACCTAATCCTTTGTAATTATAGTCTTAAGCACAGATTCTTTTAATTTAATTCTCCTTTTATGAAAGGTTTGTTTTACTGTATTTTTACTGCAGATTATGATTACCGTATACCAAAACATAATTAAAAAATGAAAACAGACTCACAATTGCAAATCTCTAGTCAATCCTAGTTTTTTGCATGCAGCAATTTGCTGTGTCTCCTATAATAGGAAGCATTAAACTTGACATTTCCTTGGAGCTATAAAAATTTAGAGCTCACCTACAAACAGCTATTTATGGGAAAAAATGACATCTGAAGTTCTTTTTTGATGTAATTTTGGAAGGTCTCAGACCTCTCTTATTTCTTTTTTTTCACTCAGGCCCACTCTTTCTATCCTTGCTCACTCCCCCTATTCTCAAATCTTAATTCTCACACTCTCTGCTTCCCATTCACAACACATGTCAGGGTTCTGACAGTGCAAGCCAGGCCACATGGCTTATTGGACCAATCTAAGTTAAAAAGCAGCACTGTGTCTGATTCACGTCCATGTCCCCAGGACCTAGCATGGTACCTGCAGCATAAAAGAAATTCAGTGAACACGTATGAATAAATGAAGCCACATTAAACCAGAGAAAGAACATAAACTATAATTTAGAAATTCCTCAGAACCAGCCCCAAATCAAGAAACATTTGTTTTGTGAGAAATTCTTATTCTCCTCCAGAATAACGGTTTCCAATGTTGATTTTAAAATAAAATTAGATTATGCTTCATGATGCCTTACTATGATTCGTGCATTTCCACAGGCAGAATTGAAGAAAAGATATGATGTAGAAGGGTTGAGCTGGTAAATAAAATAAATGATCATGTGTTAGCTCTACGCCAGCTAGGTTGATGAGCATATTTTTATTTCATATCATTACCTAGTAAAAGATACACCTTTCACAAATAAATAGAAATGGAATGACTCTAGGCAGTAAATGAAAATGTGTATAATTCCCTATTGTGAACCCATGAGCATAATCTTTTTTCTAAGGGAAGGATTCTGATGTCCAGTTGAGGTCAAACTTATCAAGACTTATCAATGAAGAATTTCCAATATTTTAGAAACTCTGTTCACTCACTGTGACGCTTAGTGTTATGGATAAAATATTGTCCCCCCCCAAAGCATATGTTGGCATTCTTTTCCTGTACCTGCACGTGCGAACTTGCTTGGGGAAATAGGGTTTTTCTTTGCAGATATTATCAGTTAAGTTAAATGAAGTCATACCTGAGCAGGGTGGGTCCTAATCCCAATCCCTTTTGAGTGGTATCTTATAAAAGGTAAGGATAGGTACGATACAGTCACATGCAAAACTGTGAAAAAATAAATTTCTGTTCTTTAAAGCCACTCACTTTGTGGTATTTTGTTATGGCATCCTTAGAAGACTAAGATATCTACATTTTACTCAATTCCTAATATACACCTTTCTCTATTTTAATATCTAGTGGGCCATGTAAATATTCTAGATAAATATTATAATTAAGGAGATCTGCAGTAGCCTGCTCTTGAGTCTTTGAATTTTGCCATGAGATGGTCCAATGATGTTCCTTTTGACATCTTACCCCAGGCATTTGTGAGAAAAAATAATTTAACACTCCTAAGGCACAGCAACAAAAAACAAGACTCACTAATCACTAATTAAGTGAAACCCCAGTAGTTTGACATTAAGTCACTAATTAAATATTATTTTATCCATCACAGCTAGAGAGTATAGTACCCACCATATATAATGTGCTTTAGAATTTTCCTAAGGATTCTCCCTTCCATTATCTTATTTGATCCTCACAGTACTAAAGTTGTTTGACATAAACAGGGTAGATTTCACTTTTATAGATTCTTAAGTGATTGAATCAGGATTTGCATCTACATCTTCAGACTCTGTATCTGGTGTTCTAAGTAGAGGTAGAATGGGTATCTGTTGAATGTAGAGTCTTGTATGTTCTCACCATACATTCACTAGACTAATTGTAGGCCATTATTATTTCTTCCTTTGGGTAAGGATCTCTTATAAGCTAGTATGACTTCCACTGGGTTTAAGGCATAAAACTTCAGCATGTTGCAAGTCAATGACTGTTTCGGACATTGGAGGACTGTGTTTCATATAATGGAGTAGGCCTTTTATCCCACTGGCAGGGACATAATTTAGAAACTTGTCAATGTCCCTCAGGCTCGCAGAATATTTGGGCATGAGTTTAGAGTAGCCTTTACTTTCAAAATTCAGGGATTAAGCATGGAGAGAAAGAGATCTTTTCCTCTTCAGTCTCGCTGTGAAGTCTTGGCTTTAACACCACTTTTTTCCATATAAACCAACTGGTTGCTGTCCCTTTGATTCTGACTCATGGCAACCCCATGTGTGTCAGTGTAGAACTCTGCTCCATAAGGTCTTCAGTGGCTATTTTTTATGAGTAGATCACCAAGGCTTACTTCCAAGTCATCTTTAGGTGGATTTAAACCTCCAAATTGCAGTTAGCAGCTGAGTGTGTTAACCATTTGTATTATACAAGGACATCTTTTTTAGGCTTATGGGTTACCCATGTACCTGCCTAACTCCGCTGTTGTATTTTAAGAATAATAAGAATGAAAATGTATTGAGCACGTAATATTCTCAGTCCCCTGTAAGTGGCTTTTTACATGTATTATCTCATTGATCCTTAGGAATCATTGAGGTCAGTGTTTTTAAATTCCATTTTATTGATAAAGGACCTGAGTGTCAAATAACTACAGAGCTACTAAGTAACATAGCAAAAATTCAAATCTAGGACTATGTGGCCACCAAGGCCCTATTCTTTTCATTTTGCCTTTGTATTTGACCTTTCTTGAGGTTAATTTTGTGGTTATTCTATTGCTCCCAAATTCCCACCATTTAGATGTCAAAAGTTGCTGCTATCAACCATGCTTAGGTTGGAGTGACTAGGGAGTTAATGACTTCATTTTACAAGATGACACCAAATCAGTATTGTTTAAGTAAATGATCTTTGAAAGACACACTAAAACAGGAAGAATTAGTATGAATTAGGACCAGAAAAAAACATTTAAAATTGTTGGAGTTTTACACCCATTATACAGCAAAGAGAAGGAAGAGAAAAAGACTATAAAAAAAGTTATGATTCAATTTCTCTGGTTGGTGAACATTCCGTTTTAAATGCTTGCATTGAAACACAAATAAAATGAGTAGCATTACTACCTGTATAGCAACCACAGTAAGTGGAGAAAGAGCCCTCCATTTGGCTGCACTTTGGAAGCCACACATCCAGCACATGTGACAAACCGCACTGTGCAAGTTACTGGTTGTCTGCAAGAGCTGAGCACAGAACTGCATCAATCAAAACGAGTTCCCTGGGCTCAAAGTGCTGGAGATATCACAATCATTAAACAGTAATGCAAATAAAAAAGCAATATCTCACCTCATTAGTACTAAATATGTTGTTTATTCTTTCCCCAAGTAAAATGTTTAGAAGCCTGCATAATGAGGGTCTCATTGACAGAGGTGTGGAATTATGAAGCTGCTAAATCCAGCGCGAAGACAGAGTGATAAAATAGATTGGATTTTGCAATAGCTGTGCTCAAAGCAAACTTGGTGGCTGGATTCCACATTAACACATTGTTTTGACATTCATGCACTCAGAGACTCTATTTCATGGTGACGGGGGATGTGACATGTGGGTAGAGAAGAGAGTGTTCAGGCTGAAGTTGAAAGCCATAGGCTAGGGACAGGGAAGGAAACTCGATCAGTTCTTGGTGTGATACCTCATTTTCTAATGGTATTTGCAGACAAAAGACCATGCAAAGGTCTAGAGACTTAATTAAAGCTGACAGAGTACAGAGACCAAATTACAGTTGGGAATGTTTGCCTTGTTCAAAATAGCCCTTGTACTAATACTTAATAATAATAAAAGTCTATCCCTTTAATTCTATTCTGCAGTGTAAACCAGCACCTAGAAGGCACTTTAATGCTTGTAGTGAAATGTGCTGCTGTTCGTGAGTGATTCGTTATATGACAATGTGCTGGAGCTAAGGAATCTATTTTGCATGAGTTTGTGAGTCTTCCATGTCTTATCAGAATTAGAATCCTGTCATTTCTTTCACAGAATTAGTGGCCCTAGTTCATAATGTTGATCCCACCTTGAAATTGCCAATTCAGCCAGTGGAATGTGTGAATAAGAAAAAGAGCGTAAAATACCACCAGACTGCAGGGACAGGTGGGGGGCGGGGGCGGGGAGAGGGATTTATTGCTTTAGGGCCACCAAGTTTCTATTAAGGGTGATAGAAAAATTTAGAATGGGTAGTGGCGATGGTTGTACAGCATGGCGAACATAATTAATGCCACTGAGACGTACATGTGAAAACAGTTGAAGTGGTAGATGTTTGGTTATAGCTACTTTATCATCGTCATAATAATAAATGCCCACCAGCCTGTAAGGTCCTTGAGTGAAGCAACTTTGCCCAGTTCTTCTTTGTATTCCCCCACATTGGCATGGGATCTGGCCCCTAGCAAGTATTCAAACAAGTGTTGAATGCCTGAATGAAAGAGGACACATTGTAGTTCTCCATTTCTACTGTGAAAATCCCAGGCTGCCAACTGGGAATTTGGGACATTGTCTGAAAAGACTCCTGATGACTATTGTAGGAAAGCAAGCTTGTGAAGCTTTCATCTGCTCAACCAGGTTTCACCCTGTGATCCCTACCCCAGATTCCAACACCACTCACAGAGCCGTGAAGGTTATATTAGTGAGAGAAAGAAATAGCAGCCACGGTAGCATTATGTATAATCTGTTTATTTCCAAAGATCATTTTCATTTTTACGTTATACCACATTTTACTGATGGACACTTCTTCCCACTCTGGTTCTTTGAGGAGGAGTAAGGAGATTGTTGAGGCAGAATTTGTTTGTATGGACTATTTGGTCTTTGAAGTTTTTCTAATGGAAAATTCTCCTAGCCTGGGGTGCTGAGCTTCTTAGCCACAAGGACAACTGATCCCCTACTAGCACAAGTCTTTTATGTACACTAGAGGGCAGTGACTCCTTGGAATGTATGCAAGGGGTCTAAAAAACATTTGGACAAGTGTATCGGTAAAGACAAGATGCCATTATAATAAAAGGTAGATTCAGAGCAAAATGGATGAAAGTATATTAGAAAAAAGCTGAACTTGTTTATCTTCAGTTGGTTAAAGAGGCAGTGTATAGTGTGGGAGGGTTTGGAGTGAGACAAAATTATGTGCCACTTATTTGTTCTGTGGTTTTAAAAAGATTCATTAACCCCACTGAGCCTCATTTTCTGCCTTTTTAAAATGGCATTCATACTCATCATTAGGTTGTTACGAGAATTCTATGAGCACCAAAATCCTTAGCATATTAACAACTATTATTACCATTTAGTTCATTTTCCCTGAATACTCAAACTGCTTGATGTGTGTATTCGGTGCCACATTTTTTTTTACCTGTTTTGAATTTATAAGGTGATTCAACCTCCAAGGCCTCTGATCGTGTGTCCATAACAAATAGTGTTCTAAAAATAGAGAAAACTAGTATGCTGTTTCATGCATTTTAATACATTGGTATTCCAAGTTTCTTTCTAATGAAGCAAATATGTATAGATATGTTGTTGTTGTTGCTAGGTGCCGTCGAGTCAGTTCTAACTCATAGTGACACTATGCACAACAGAAAGAAACACTGCCTGGTCCTGAGCCATCCTTACAATTGTTGTTACGCTTGAGCTTACTGTTGCAGCCACCGTGTCAATCCACCTCGTTGAAGGGCTTCATCTTTTCCTCTTACCCTGTACTCTGCCAAGCATGGTGTCCTTCTCCAGGGACTGATCCCGCCTGACAACATGTCCAAAGTATGTAAGTCTCACCATCCTTGCTCCCAAGGAGCATTCTGGTTGTATTTCTTCCAAAACAGGTTTGTTCATTCTTTTGGCAGCCCACAGTATATTCAATATTCTTTGCCAACACCACAATTCAAAGGCATCAATTCTTCTTTGGTCTCCCTTATTCATTGTCCAGCTTTCACATGCATATGATGCGATTGAAAATACTGTGGCTTGGGTCAGAATACAACCCTGACGCACACTTTTCCTGACTTTAAACCAATCAGTATCCTTCACATGTCTGTCAGTTTGTCATACTGTGGGGGCTTGCATGTTGCTGTGATGCTGGATACCAGCAGGGTCGCCTGTGGCAAACAAGTTTCAGCTGAGCTTCCAGACTAAGACAGACTAGGAAGAAGGACCCGGCAGTCTACTTCTGAAAAGCATTAGCCAGTCAAAACCTTATGAATAGCAGCGGAACATTGTCTGATATAGCCCTGGAAGATGAGCCCCCAGGTTGGAAGGCACTCAAAAGATGACTGGGGAAGAGCTGCCTCCTCAAAGTAGAGTCAACCTTAATGATGTGGATGGCGTAAAGCTTTCAGGACCTTCTTTTGCTGATGTGGCACAACTCAAAATGAGAATAAACAATTGCAAACACCCATTAATAATTGGAATCTGGAATGTACAAAGTATGAATCTAGGAAAATTGGGAATCGTCAAAAATGAAATGGAATGCATAAACATTGATATCCTAGGCATTAGTGAGCTGAAATGGACTGGTATTGGCCATTTTGAATCAGATAATCAAATAGTCTACTGTGCTGGGAATGACAACTTGAAGAGGAATGGTGTTGCATTCATTGTCAAAAAGAACGTTTCAAGATCTACCCTGAAGTACAATGCTGTCCGTGATAGGATAATATCCATATGCCTACAAGGAAGACCAGTTAATACAACTATTATTCAAATTTACACACCAACCACTAGGGCCAAAGATGAAGAAATAGGAGATTTTTATCAGCTGCTGCAGTCTGAAATTGATCGAACATGCAATCAACATGCATTGATAATTACTGACGATTGGAATGCAGAAGTTGGAAACAAAGAAGAAGGGTCAGTAGTTGGAAAATATAGCCTTGGTGATAGACACAATACCGGAGATCGAATGACAGAGTTTTGCAAGACCAACGACTTCTTCATTGCAAATACCTTCTTTCATCAACATAAACAGCGCCTATACGCATGGACCTCACCAGATGGAACACACAGAAATCAAATTGACTACATCTGTGGAAAGAGATGATGGAGAAGTTCAATATCATCAGTCAGAACAAGGCCAGGGGCCAACTGTGGAACGGACCATCAATTGCTCACATGCAAGCTCAAGCTGAAATTGAAGAAAACTAGAGCAAGTCCACGAGAGCCAAAATATGACCTTGAGTACATCCCACCTGAATTTAGAGACCATATGAAGAATAGGTTCGATGCATTGAATACTAGTGACCGAAGACCAGACGAGTTGTGGAATGACATCAAGGGTATCATCCATGAAGAAAGCAAGAGGTCATTGAAAAGACAGGAAAGAAAGAAAAGACCAAGATGGATGTCAGAGGAGACTCTGAAACTTGCTCTCAAATGTCGAGCAGCTAAAGCAAAAGGAAGAAATGATGAAGTAAAAGAACTGAACAGGAAATTTCAAAGGGCGGCTCGAGAAGACAAAGTAAAGTATTATAATGACATGTGCAAAGAGCTGGAGATGGAAAACCAAAAGGAAAGAACACACTTGGTGTTTCTCAAGCTGAAAGAACTGAAGAAGGAATTCAAACCTCGAGTTGCAATAGTGAAGGATTCTATGGCGAAAATATTAAATGACACAGGAAGCATCAAAAGAAGATGGGAGGAATACACACAGTCATTATACCAAAAAGAATTAGTCGATGTCCAACCATTTCAAGAGGTCGTATATGATCAGGAACCGATGGTACTGAAGGAAGAAATCCAAGGTGCTCTGAAGGCATTGGCGAAAAACAAGGCTCCAGGAATTGAACTGAACAGAAGATTTCAAAGGGCAGCTCGAGATGACAAAGTAAAGTATTATAATGAAATGTGCAAAGACCTGGAGTTAGAAAACCAAAAGGGAAGAACACACTTGGCATTTCTCAAGCTGAAAGAAATGAAGAAAAAATTAAAGGCTCAAGTTGCAATATTGAAGGATCTACAGGGAAAATATTAAATGACGCAGGAAGCGTCAAAAGAAGATGGAAGCAAAATACAGAATCACTATATCAAAAAGAATTGGTCAATGTTCAATCATTTAAGGAGGTAGCATATGATCAGAAACTGATGGCAATGAAGGAAGAGGTTTAACTGCATTGAAGACACTGGCAAAAAACAAAGCTCCAGGAATTGACAGAATACCCATTGATATGTTTTAACAAACGAATGCAGTGCTGGAAGTGCTCACTGGTCTATGCCAAGAAATCTGGAAGACTGGTCAACCCACTGGAAGAGATCCATATTTGTGCCCATTCCAAAGAAAGGAATCCAACAGAATGAGGAAATTTTTGAACACATATTGTTGAACTCACACACAAGTAAAGTTTTGCTGAAGATCATTCAAAAGCAGTTACAGAGGTACAGATGGACAAGGGCTGCCAGAAATTCAAGCCAGATTCAGAAGAGGATGTGGAAGCAGGTATATCATTGCTGATGTCAGATGGATCCTTGCTAAAGCAGAGAATACCAGAAAGATGTTTACCTGTGTTTTATTGACTATGCAAAGGTTATTTGACTGTGTGGATCATAACACATTGTATGTAACATTGCGAAGAATGCGAATTCCAGAATACTTATTTGTGCTCATGAGGAACATGTGTTTAGACCAAAAGGCAGTCTTTCAAACAGAACAAAGGAATACTGCATCACTTAAAGTTAGGAAAGATGTGTGTCAGGACTGTATCCTTTCACCATACTTATTCAGTCTGTATGCTGAGCAAATAATCTAAGAAACTGGACTGTATGAAGAAGCAGGAGGCATCAGGATTGGAGGAAGACTCGTTAACAACCTATGATATGCAGATGACACAACCTTGCTTGCTGTAAGTGAAGAGGACTTGAAGCACTTGCTGATGAAGATCAAAGACCATAGCCTTCAGTATGGATTACATTTAAACAAAGAAAATAGAAGTTTCACAACTGGACCCGTAAGCAACATCATGATAAACAGAGGAAAGATTGAAGTTGTCAAGGATTTCATTTTACTAGATCTACAATTAAGCCCATGGAAGCAGTAGTCAAGAGATAAAAGGACGCATTACACTGAGCAAATTTTCTTCAAAACACCTCTTTAAAATGTTAAAAAAAAAAAAAAAAAGAGAGAGAGAGGAAGGAGAGAAAGAGAGAAGAGAAGAGAGAGGGAGAGAGAGAAAGCAAGAAAGGAAGAAAGAAAGAAAGAAAGATGTCACTGTGAGAACTAAGGTGCTTCTGACCCAAGTCTTGGTGTTTTCAGTATGTACGCTAAAGCCGGACAGTGTTTAAGGACAACCGAAGGAGAATTGACGCCTTCAAATCATGGTGTTGGCAAAGAATGCTGAATATACCATGGACTGCCAGAAGAACAAAAAATCTGTCTTGGAAGAAGTATAGCCAGAATGCTCCTTAGAAGCCAGGATAGCAAGCCTTTGTCTCATGTACTTTGGACACGTTATCAGGAGGGACTAGTCCCTGGAAAAGGAGCTCATCCTTGGTAAATCAGAGGTTAGCAAAAAAGAGGAATACTCTTAATGAGAGGGATTGACACAGTGGCTACAACAATGGGCTTAAGTATAAGAAGGATTGTGAGGATGGAGTAGGACTGGACAGTGCTTGGTTCTGTTGTACATGAGGTTGTTATGAGTCAGAATGGACTCGAAGGCACCTAACAACAACTCTTAATTGTCAGAAATTAAATGTTTCTGCTACCAGGCTGAATGGGGCTCAAGTTGGAAATTAAGTGCAATTAAATGAATAAAGTTACTTTTTTGAGAAGCGTACTCGAGATTATGATCTGAGTGTTAGTCTCTAATACATATATAACTGAAGTCCCTGGGTGGTGCTCTTGACTGCTAACCAAAATGTCGGTGGTTTGAGAACACCTAGAGACACCTCAGAAGAAAGGCCTGGCAATCGACTTTGAAAAATTGGCCATTGAAAATCCTACGGAGCATAGTTCTACTCTAACACACATGAGTAGGAATTGGCTTGACAACTGTTATTTATTTATTTATTTTACACATATATAATAAATTCCCTTAGTTTGCATACACCCCGAGCAATTTTAAAATTTAATTTTCTTTCCAGGCTCTTGTGAGTACAGTACTGATGGCACATACTTATGTTTATATTTTTATGTAGTAATAATTATATTTACATTTTTCTGTGTTAGCTTGTTAACTAATTAAACACATTTTTAATTGAGTGCCTACTAAGGGCAAGTTGCTGTTCTGGATTCTGAGGATGCAGAACTGAGCAAAAGAGACAGAAATCCTTGCCCTCGTGGAATTTACCTTCTAATAAATAAGCAGAATATCTATTCTAATAATTTAACAAGATAAAAAAAATAAATTTAAATTTGGTCAGGTGGTGATAAGGGCTATGGAAAAAGAGAAGCAGAGAGAGGGAGGGAAGGGTGGGAACGCAGTGAAGTTGGATTTTTAACAGGGACTCAAATTAAAGCCTTTCTGAGAAGCTGACATTTGCAAAATGACTCAAAAGAGTTAGGGGAGCAAGCTATAAAGATAATTAAGGAAAAGAGGTCTGGGTGACCCAAGCAGAGCAGACAAAGGGAAGGGTAGGAACAGGGGAGCTCAGAGAAGTAATGGCAAGCAGTGCAGATCAGGTAGAGTTTTGCTGGCCGTCGAAGAGAATAAACGAACTTTAGGGTTATACGGATAAGGTCCATGAACTTGACTAATGGGAATTTACCCCAGAAAACATTTCTTCTCAAGGTGCTGCCAAAATCAGGCTTTCGAAGCTACAAGGCTCTCGGGAGTTTTGGAACGTGGTAATTTTTGCACAGTGATGTCAGACTCCTGGGCGACCATTCTCTCCCTTTGACGGACAGCATGCCTAAGGAAATGAGTCTTCCATATGATCTGAAAAAACAAAACAAACAAAAAAACACATAAGGCCCAAATACATACACATAAAAGATTTGTCACCACCCTTACCAAAGCAATGGGATGGAACAGTTTCTGTACCCTTTGGCATAGAGCTCTCATGATACCCTTTTGTCACGTCTTTCCCCTTAGTTTTTCCCTTGATCTCATCTTGAACTGATTTAAAAAAAAAAAAAAAAAAAAAGTACTAGGGGAAGTAGAAAGGAAAAGGAAGTCCATAGGGTGATTTGTGACTCTATCCAGATATCCTGGCCTGGACTCGACACCTTGCAGAGAGGTCCAGACATGTAGCCACACCCACAGCTTCCCAGTCCTCCCCAGCAGCCTGTCTGATTCCTGCTCTCCCCACACTCACAGCACTCACAATGCACAGGTCCAACCGAACACCCAGGACCACACCCCAGAGCTGTGCTAGGCATAGACCAGCAGGTAGATTTTCTTCTAGCCCTCAGATCTAAGAAACTGAGTATATTTTATTACTGGATTCTATTGCTTTTCTCATAAGTTTGCCAACAACTTATATGGAATAAATGTTTCCATTTTTAACTATGTTGTTTTTTCATCCTCAATCTGTTGTTATTTTTTATCTTCCATCTAGAATATTCACACTCATGATTTTAGCACCTGTGGAATAATCAGGGTTATTTAACATCATGCACTGTAGATCAAATCATTAACCTGTTCATCTCTTATTTTATTTGTTGATCATATTCAATAAAAACCCTTAATCAAGCATATCAGCTTTTGGCTTAGAGATATCCCAATACATGGAGCAATGTGGTAATAACTTGGAAGAATTTTGTTTTCATGTTCGTAACATTTTTAAAGATTATGCTTCCCACACAACAATGAGGAATAGAGAATAATGACACCTTTCTTAATATAAGGAGCCCTGGTGGTGTAGTGGTTAAGAGATCAGCTGCTAACCAAAATCTCAGCAGTTTGAATTCACCAGGCGCTCCTTGGAAACCCTCCGGGGCTGTTCTACTCTGTTCTGTAGGGTCACTATGAGTTGGAATCGACTCGACAGCAATGAGTTCTTAATATAAAGCTAACAATTGATGTTGAGCTTGTCTGTGCTGTCACAGTGAACTAAAGTAAGTGACGTTATAATTTTCATATAGCATAGAGCAGAGCCCTGAAGACAGATAGCCTAAGGGTTAAATCCTCGCTTTCCTATTTAGAAGCATCATAATTTCTATACTGAATACTGCATTTCTAAAATGGGTGCAAAATATACTTGATAAAAAAGATCCGAATACAGATTGCATTTCCAAAAATTCTTTATAGTATTCTAATGTAGGATGCAATCCAGTTATCTCATCAATATTAATGTAGTCCACCCCTTGATGTGTTTGATAAAACTGTGTAAGCTGGGATGAGTCCTTAAACTTCTATTTACTTTGTAGGCTAAATCTTACCACATAAAGGACTGTCTCTTTTCTGAACTAATGTGCCAAATCAACTTGGATCTGCTTGATGGTTCTCACACCTTTATTGCTCATAAGACAACATTTTTATGTCACCAGATGTAACCCAGATGGTATGTATTTATTTATATATGGATACTAGAAAAATATATAGTTTCCATCTGAAGTCTTTTACATACGATTTTTAAATTGATGTGAACATTGCCTTTTTTTTTCCCCCAACTTGCACCATAATGCAGTCAAAATATGGCTCCCAGGTGAATGAATACTTACCTGTCTCATGTGTATTTCTCTGTATTTCTGAGCTATGACTTCTGAATGAATGTGTCTTTTCAGGGTTGGTTTCCACTGGCTGAAAACCAATGTGATAGTGTCAAGTAACTATCATTATGTTGAAAGGCAGTGCTGATAAGATAAATTTAGAACATCTTTCATCTCATTTTCAATATTAACAACTCTTCTGTAGTCTTGCCAGCAGGCACAAATGTGTGATAAAGTTTAGACATTGTAATCCTTTAGTCTCTACTGTTTTGATAAATACCAGACGTAAGGTGGTACTTGAAACACTATCCCCAAATCTCCAGGTTTTCAGAGAAAATGGTCCATCATAAGCTCATTATAAAACTATTTACAAAAGAAATTATAGGGCCAATTCAGTAGGCAAATATGAGATCACTGTCCCCTGTTGCCCTCTCTTTTCTCCCATGAAGAGTTTGAGGTACATTGCTCAAAAACAAACAACAAAAACTGTACAAACATTTGTAATGGCCCTTGGAAGAATAGAGACGTAATTTTTAGAAGATATTTGGTAAAGATTATTAAAGAAAAAGATGCTTCTTTTACATTTCCCTCCTTCTGCTTCCACGTCTTCCTTTTCTCTGTTTTATGTTCTGCTTTACCTTTTTTTACCTTATTGTTACATGATGGACAGCAACACTGACATCTTCATTGTGTATTTAGCACGTGCATGGGCGCTTTGGCGGCCATAAAATTGCTCACACAATTTAGAATTTATATGCTGACATATCTACTTACTATTCCAAAATAATGTAAGAATATCACAAGCCCTGTTAACTAGTATCTTTGAGGTAGGATAGAGGGTCAGGTTAGCACCCCCACCATCTGCTGTAAAACTTGGAGCATTAATTTATATTTGGCTTTCTTTATTATTTTTACACACAAATTAGAATGCTTAAAGGTTCCAGTGAACTTGGTCACTGAGTCAAAGGAAGACAGGAAGATGAGAAAATAGAGGAACTGCTAAACGATGCATATAAAATTCTTAAAATAATTAAGCATTTGGCTATTTATCTAGTATGCCCAAAGCTGCTCAAGTGAACTGGAGGGTCATCCATTTCTGTAACTAACCTCTAACACTGCCTTTTACAGTTGTGCAGAAGCCCAAGGACGCAAGCTTTGAGGATACCCAGAAATTCAAACTCTTGAAGCAGCAAAGTTCCACTAAGTTCTTACTATGAAGAACACAGATTCTGTGAGGACAAAACCATGCCGTGTTGCATGCAGAAAAGAAGAACACACACTTTGCCCCTACTCAGTGTCACACACTGGCACATAGCAGAGAAAGCCACACCTCTCAGGTTTCTCTGAATCCTTCCAGATGGAAACAATTCCTCTGACTTCCGCCTGGGGAGGCTCTCACCACAGAACTTGGGCACAGGTCCAGAGACCACTATCCAGGTAAGGCACACAGCTTTCATACGATCCCAGTCCTGCTGTCCTCAACCACTTTAAGGCAGGTAGATTCTAAGATGGCCCCAAATCATCCCCACCTCCTGGTACTCATGCCATTGTATAATGCCCTCCTCTTGAGTATAGGCCAGTTATAGCAACTTGCTTCCAGCGAACAGAACACAGCAAAGATAATATGATATCACTTCCATGGTTAGACTACAAAAGATTGTAATCCTGTCTTGTTAGCAGACTATTGTTTTCTTGGCTTGCATGCACTGATGAAGCAAGTTGCCATTTGGAGAGGACCACATGGCAGGAAACTGGACCTCTGGGTAACAGCCAGTGAGGAACTAAGACCTCAGTCTGACAACCTTGAAGAACAGAATCCTACCAACAACCATGTGGTCTTGAAAACAGATTTTTCTTTCCTCTGTTGAGCCTGGGATGAAATCTCAACCCTGACTGACATCATGTTTTCAGCCTTGTGAGACACCCTGAAATAGAGGGCCTAGCTAAACTGTACCCAAATTCCTGGCCCACAGAAACTATGAGATAATAAACTCATGTGTTTTTTAAGCCACTAAATAAGGAGCCCCGGTGACAAAATGGTTAAGCACTTGGGTGCTATCTGAAAGGTTGGTGTTTTGAACCCACTCAGGCAGAAGAAAGACGTGGTGATCTTCCTCCATAAAGATTACAGCCAAGAAGATCCTATGAGGAAGTTCTGCTGTGTCATGGGGGGTCACTATGAGTCAGAATCAAGTCAATGGCACCTGACAACAACAAATTTGTGATAATTTGTTGTGTAGCAATAGATAGATAATACACATTCCAACAGAGTACTTTCTAAATCCCTGTCCTGCATGTGAATCAAGTCCTGGAAGCCTGACCCACCAGTTTAGCACAGCCTGGTTCAGGTACATGCATAACTTTACAACAATCCGTCTATCAGCTTCCTCCCTAGAGGCAGGACAATGGAAGGTGTTTTTGGATTATCTGTGGGTATCATTTATTCCTAGCCTTCCATTCTCAAGGAGAACTGAGAGTTAACTTAAGCAATTGTCTTTTATTTTTAATTTGCGTGAGAAGTGTAGTCACAAATTTGAAAGTATGAAGTCACAGGATAAAGAAATTGCATTAAAGCCCAGATGTTGCCCTTCTCAAAGCTACTTTATTTTACGTTCATTTCCTCTCTGGATTTTCACTTAAGTGGCATCTTTAACCTAGTGATTTAAAGATACTCACAAAGACAAATTAACTAATTACCTTGCCATCCCTGGTGAAACTCAATGGCTATGCTTGCACTGGTACAATGTGCCCTGCTATTAAAACTGGACAGCCTGTACATCGGATGTAATTGAAGTTGTTTTTTTTCCCCTCTACATCCTCTAAGGTGCATTTTTTTTTTCAATGCCAAAATTGATTTCTGGGGTCCGGCATAAGCCTCCATGGCTAATTCTGTTGACAGCAATAGAAAATCCACCACTGATTTTAGCACTGTAGAGATGGCTACTGCCAGGAAGAATAACTGAGTGCTGGGAGGCCAGGTAAGCACCTGGGGTAAAGTGTATGCAGCTTTAAGTCAGATCCTCGATCTCTCCTCTGCCTTCAATGTGCCGCGTCCCGGTAGAATGGTTGTGCAATAGCTAAGGCAACAGCTTACCAGGAGTATTGAAAACTCTGTCTATTATATTACTTTTTCCCTTTTCCCACAAAGTAGAAAATATGCCTGGCAGTTTTGCTGACAGTTCAATAATGCAGTTGATTTTGCTGGTATTCTCAATGGCTTTCTCAGTTTCTGGTTTAGTAAATCAAAGCCAAAATAAAACTTAGAGGTAAAGAGATTTTAATTGAGTCTTTGTGATATTAAGTATCTGGGAATTTGACAAAAAAATGAAGAAATTGAGGTAATTTTGAGAGTCTTATTTTTTGTTGTTTGAGCATTTCATTGAGTATTACAACAGCTTTTTGATGGAACAACAAACATGTAAGAAGTCTTCCTTATGGACTTTCTGCAACTTGGAAGATTTGGGGGAAGCTACTGCCAGTGCTTTTTGTTTCTCCTAATGGAACTTACCTATGATTTTCTTGATAAAAATTGAGAATTTGGTGGCTCAAAATTACTAACACATTGCTAACTTACCAATTAATGAAATTGCTTCTTTTGATAACTGCATGGGATTTGTTGTTTGTCAAAAGAGCTTTTATTCAACCAATGGTTAAAACAAGCTGTTGAGTCAGCGCTGACTCATGGTGACCCCACGTGTGTCCGAGTAGAGTTAGGCTCCTTAAGGGCTGATTCTTCAGAAGTAAAATAGCAGGCCTTTCTTCTGAGGCACCTCTAAAAAAATAACTCATTGCTGTCAAGTCAATGCTAACTCAGAGCAACCCTCTAGGACAGAGTAGAACAGCCCCATAGGGTTTCCAAGGCTGTCATCTTTACAGAAGCACACTGCCACAATTTTCTCCCTCCAAGTGGCTGGTGGGTTAGAACCACAGACCTTCTGGTTAGCAACTGAGCACTTTAACCACCGTGCCACTAGGGCTTCCCCTGGGTGGACTAACCTCTAGTTTTTCAGTTAGCAGCCTAGCGTGCTAACCGTGTGCACCACCTAGGGACTCTAAATGGTTAGAACACTATCACGAATATTACTCATTTTTATCATACCCAAGAAGTAGGTACTCTAGCCCCTATTTAGTGTCCTCATTTCGTGAAAAGTAAAAGGGCATAAATGGGAGAGATGTTTAACAAATGGATATTAAATGTAAAGGATGTTTTTATAAAGCAAATAGCCTTGATGAAAGTACTATATTTTTTTTTCCCATGAGCAATGTTCATTCTAAATGTGTTGCCACAATTCACGGCAACAACAACAACAAAAGGCATGCTTTAGTTGTCCCTCTTCTCCCTGTCTTATAGTGCAATAAAGATATTGTGCATCTTTACCCAAGAGGCCAAGAGTTCCTGAGTGGCACAAATACTTAAGCACTTGACTACTTGCCAAAAGGTTGGCAGTTCGAACCCACTCAGAGGCAACTGGTGACAGGCCTGGTGATCTTCTGAAAGGTCACAGCTTTGAAAACCCTACTGAGCAGTTCTACTCTGCACACGGTGAGTCATAGAAGACTTGATGGCAACTAACAGCTAAGCCATTACCTGAGGGACAAATATATGAGCTTAGAAACTAAATTCAGTGTTAAGTTTTAATTCCTTTGTTATTTTGAGAAATTGATAGAAATTGTGAAAATATGCCTGATGTCTTGTAAAAAGTTTTTCTGAAAGAAAAAAAGATGGAATAGAAATGTATGTTAAGTGGAGAATTTTATTATTCTGGCAGATTTTATATTCCCCAAATGGCCACAATAATATCTCTGATCTGACAAGTTTTCCTTGCAATGTGACAGTGTCATACCTCCCAATAAGAGGTTGGTTTTTGTGCACACCCCCCCCCACTTTGTCTGGATAGCTTCTGACTATGGTAGAGGTTATGATATTAGCCCTGGTGGCACAGTGGTTAAATGCTCGGCTGTTTACCAAAAGGTCAGTGGTGTGAACCCACTAGCCACTCTGAGGGAGAAAGATGTGGCATCTGCTTCCTTAAAGATGACAGCCTCAGAAAGCCTGTGGAGGCACTTATACTCCATCGTATTATGGAGTCATTACAAGCCAGAATCAACTCAACTGTGAGAGCTTTTTTTTTTTTTTTTTTAAGGCAGGCCATAGTAGAGTATATATCTTCTGCATATTTTTCTGGAAGCGTTTACTCTTGGAACATGGCCTCCATGCTATGAGGAAGCTCAAGCATACTTGGAGAGAGGGACCAAGCCCATGTGGAGAGGATCCAGATGTGCACAGTTCATAGGCCCCACAGAGGTTCCAGCAACCACCAAAGATGAGTGGTGAGCCTCCAGATGATTCCAGTCCCTCAATTCTCAAGTCACCTTCACCTCCTATTCACTCCATCTAATGCTGCATGGAGCTTTCCCCCCTGAATCCTGCCTAAGTTACAGATCTCTAAACAAAACTGTTAAAAAGCAAAGATGTCACTTTGAGGACTAAGGTGCGCCTGACTCAAGCCATGGTGTATGTTCAACCGCCTCATATGCATGTGAAAGCTGTACAAGGAACAAGACTGAAGAAGAATTGATGCATTTGAATTATGGTGTTGGTGAAGAATATTGAATGTATCAAGGACTGCCAGAAGAACCAACAAAACTGTATTGGAGGAAGTACAGACAGAATGCTCCTTCAAAGCAAGGATGGCAAGACTTGGTCACACATACCTTGGACATGTTCTCAGGAGGGAAGAGTCCCTGGAGAAGGACATCATGCTTGGTAAGGCAGAGAGTCAGAGAAAAAAGAGGAAGACCTTCAATGAGATGGTTAGACACGTGGCCGCCAGAACGAGCTCAAACATAGCAATGATTGTGAGGATGGCACAGGACCAGCCAGTGTTTAGTTCTATTGTATATAGGGTCACTCTGAGTCAGAACCAATTCGACGGCACCTAACAACAACAATAACAAGCAAAATTAATGCCTGTAGTTATTTTTAGTTATAAATTTTGGGGTTATTTTTTCACAGCAAAAAGTAACACAATTCTTAACTCATTTTTGCATATGAGGCAACTAAAGTCATGTTGGATAAGGGATTTAACTAATGAAACAGAGCTAGTAATCTGTAGACCTTGACTCCACAGCCCGCCCACTTTCTATATTACAAAGTGGTTGTTTCTAAAAGCAGACCATCAGTGGTAATTGTTGTCTCTCATACTCACCTACAGATCTACAATTACTATGTCTCTATTGGGAATTTACAAGTTTATGGGTCAGATGTTTTCGTGGCTTTTAGAATAAGGAAAATACTTTCAGACCACCCTGATGCTGAGGTGATTTCTGTTTCCTAATTCCAAACCATTTACAAATTCATCTGGTCCAGATCTGTTACCCTCGTTCCCTAGAAAATATGCTTGAATTATGGTGGCACTGAGTTCAAAAATAAATACTGAACACCTGATCAAGTAAATATGCTGCCGTTAGAAGGAAACAGTGGGAACACAAATTAAAAAAAAAAAAAAGGAACTACTTAGCATCTCATTTGCATTCTCCTTATACACATTGATTCCACTTCTATTTGATTTCTTTTCTAATACTATTCAAATTGCAAAATGTAACCTTCCTGAACATTTACAGCTGTGCCTCATTCTTTGTCTAATCATCTCAGGTGTTCTCACAGGAGAGCAGGGAGTGCTATTGAAGTGTTTCCCCCAGGATTTAAAGAAAGATGGAGGGTAAATGTCATCTTAGGAACTTACAAAGGCAAGAATTCCATTCCCCACACCCTCTCCAACCTCCCACCGCCAGATTGCTCACAAGCATTACACACAGAAATCATTTTTTTTAAGTCCTTTATTGCGTATCTTCTTCCATTTCCTCTTATGTGTCAACCAATAATTATTTAATACCTATTTAGTACATGGAGCTGGGCTGCTAACTAAAAGGCTGGCAGTTCAAATCAACAGCTGCTCCTTGGAAACCCTATGGGGCAACTCTACTCTGTCTTATAGGGTCGCGAAGAGTCAGAATCGACTCTACAGCAACGGGTTTGGTTTTGGGTTTTATTTGGTGTATAGAATTATAGTAAAAACAAGGGTATAATCAAAAGCCCCTATCGGATTACGAATAAGACAGACGCAAAAAGCAAGTGATGGAAGCTTGTCATACCAAATTAAAATACGAAATATAAATTCTCTTTCAGTTGCTAGCGGTGCCTCTGTTGGAACGTTGAGAAGCCATCTTACATTGCCCCAGACCTTTGCCTGAAAACGCGTGTTTAGAGAGTTTGAGCAACTTTAGGATAATACTGTCAAGTTGTTTTGTAAGATTGGGCAATGTAACCAATGCAAAAAAAAAGAACCTTTTATTTGCAACATCTTCTATTAAGTACCACGTACCATGAAACATTAAGTATCATTATTTGTCATCTCTAAATGCTAATTTAGAGCTGAGTGTATGTGGTCATTCAGTGGTAGAATTACCCCTTCCATGTGGGACACCCAGATTTGATTCCCTGCCACTGCACCTCAAGTACAGCAACCATGTATCTGTCAGTGGAAGCTTGCATGTTGCCATGACGTGAAACAGTTTTCAGTGGAGTTTTCAGGCTAAGACAGATGAGGGAGAAAGATCTGATGATCTATTTCCGAAAATCAGCCAGTGAAAACCTTACGGATCACAATAGTCTGATGTGCATGGCAACCCCATACGTCAGGGGCCAACTCAACGGCTTCTAAGAACAAGAGCATCCTGAATCTAAAACATGTGGGTCAATGAAGAAGATAAAAGAACAGACAGTTGTTACTGAGTGTCTATTATGTATAAGGCACTTGCTACATATTTTCTCATTTAATTCTCACTAAAGCTCAGTGACATAGATTTTATTGTCCTTTTATAGCCAAGGAAACTGAAGCTGCAAAAGTTAAATAACTAATCCACTGGCTACAATGTAGCAAAGGTAGGATTCTAAACTCTACAATTTCAAGATGCGAGCTTTTGCCACCAGACCAAAACGTCCCTAAATAGACATGTACCTGGAAGCATGGTGTCAACTGAAAATGTACATTTAAACATCTTTAGTCCCCCACCACTGACTCTGTATCAGTTGTGTGACCTTCTACTTTCTGAACATTAGTTTCCCAATCTCTGAGATGGAATAGTGTCTGTCACAGATTTAGAGATTACAGAATGCTTTGCAGAGGATCTAATACATGTGTGGTGAGCTGCTATTATTTCAGGAAATGAGGAATTTAACTTCTCAACTTGCTCCCAATAGCTCATGGGAGGCAAAGAAAGAACAGAGTTATTTATGTTTTAATCACCATGGCACTGGTGTTTTCATAAAACAATGCTTTTTTTTTTTTTTAAGATAGTCTCACCCCTTTAGCTATTTCTTCAAAACACCTGACAAACAGGAGTCAATTCATTTCTCTTTTTTCTTCTTATTATTTTTCACTGCCCTTCTTGTCAAGATCACTTTAATAATTATCAGTTATGCCTGATCAGGCCTGCCAGGCTGACAGAGCGAAGCTCTAAAAAAGAAGAGGAACAGATGTCAAAAATGTATGGTTTTCTCTTTTTTGCCAAATGCCAGGCAAAGAATGGCATCATTCTGCTTGCCTGCCCATTCTACTGATGAATAGATCAAAATGGTTCACATAACAGCTCCTTTTGTAAAGACCTGTTAGCATTGCCCACCTATGTCCAGACTTCATCACACACAACCACAAATACCTGTAGGACTGAAAGTGAACAAACTCCCCCAGGATGACCGACCCAGTGTTGTTTTGTTTCAGTGGCTGGACAAATGGCACAGGAATGGTAACATTGACTGGAACAGAGATTTAGTCTCCTTTTGATTCTGTTTTCAGAAGATTCTTTTTCCCATACAAATTGGCCGCCATTTTAAGGACACATCACTGAAGATAAAAATGCAATGCCCTCAACAGTGGGAAGGATGAGAGGAATAGTTCATTACAGAAAATGCCCTACTGTTAGACAACCAAGCCCACATAAAGAGCTCAGAGAACACAGCAGAAGAATCATTTACTCCCACTCCCCACCCCCACCCCAGAATGCCCGTAGATCCTTATTCGATTAACTTCAGGGCATAAAGAATTCCTTCCTTATGATATCCATCTGTCTTCTCTATCAGCACCATCCTCTCCTAAAGCTCCAGACTGCTCTGCCTCTCTGTTATTATCCCACATTTGCCTTCTCTTGGCTTTTAAAATGTGTGCTCCTTCCTTTGGTTGTGTACAGTTTCCCCTGTAGTGGAACTCAGGTGCGTGGAGTGGAAAAATCATATCAGAGATTGTACCTATAAGGAGAGGACGAGGAAACGTTACCCTTCTGAAGCATGTATAAGACAAGATGTTTTCCTCATTAAGTTAGAGCACCACTGAACGTATCTTAGGTGTTTGTAGTTAAGTCTTCACATGTGTTTTAGTTTAGTCTGGGCCCTACCCCTAAAAGGGGCATGGGCCTACCCCATAATTCTGGAGAATAGAAGACAAATTCTGTCATACCACAAAGAAAATAGAAATGATGATTTGAAGTTTGCTGGTATACCTCTTCCTGCCAGAGTATCTGTCTCTAGATTTATTCTACAGTGGCAGGTCAAGATAGACACATGGATGAACATCATGAAATAGCATTTGTATGACAGTCAATGAATATTATATTGTAGAGCTGAGGTCACAACCATTTTTCTGTAAAGGTGCAAATATTAAATATTTTCAGCTTTGCAGGCTGTATGATCTCTGTCTCAACTACTCAACTTTGCCATTGTAGTATTAAAGCAACTACAGACAAAAATCCTTATTTACAAAAATAGGTGGCAGATGGCATTTGACCAGTGAGTGATAATTTTCCAACCTTGTGTAGAGGGTAGAAATAAATCTATATTCCAAACCTTTTCTTTCCTCGGTGGCCCAGTGAGGAATATGTTACTTTCCCCGCTTTCTAAACACTTTCTTCAGTGACTAGAATCTTGACTTCTTTCTACTTCTTTTTGTTCTCTCTCTTTTGGCAATAAACACTAAAGAGTGAAAAAAAAGTCAGTCATAAAAGGACAAAAATAAAATGATCCCGCTTATATGAAATATTCAGAATAACAAATGTATAAACCAAAAAAACCCAAACCCAGTGCTGCCGAGTCAATTCTGACTCATAGTGACCCTATAGGACAGAGTAGAACTTCCCCATAGAGTTTCCAAGGAGCTCCTGGTGGATTTGAACCACCAAATCTTTGGTTAGCAGCCGTAGCACTTAATCACTACGCCACCAGAGTTTCTGAACAAATATATAGAGACCAAAATTTATTGGTGGTTACCAAGAGTGGGATAAAGTAGAGAAAAGGGAGTCATTGCTTAGGGGGTACTGAGCTTTGGTTAAGGGTGGCAGAAAAATCTGGAAATGAATAGTGGTAGTGGTTGCACACCACTGTGATATAAGTAATGCCACTAGATTTTGAATATAGAAAATGTTGAAATGGAAAATTCTTTGTTACATGTGTATACTTACCACAATTAAAAAAAAAAAAGAAAAGAACAAAGACCAAGCTATCAACCTTACCTTTCAGGAATGAAATATGTGTTATTATAGGACAAAGTAGAAATATGGAGGAGGGAAGAGTTTATTCTACCTAACAGATAGGAAAGACTTCATAGAGGAGGTGACAGAACTGAATCTTGAAAGTACAGTTGATATTTTCTAGATTAGGCATCATGGGGGTGATATTCTAGGCAGAAGGAGGGCTGCGAATAAATGAAAAGAGACATGGAAAAGCGAGACCCATTGGGGAAAGGCAACTTGTTCTATGTAGCTTTACTGAAAGGTGAAATGAGGTTACAATGTAAGATAGGAGACAAGGTTAGATTACAGTAGCCACTGCATACCGTGCTAAGGAGGATTAGGTTTGGCTTATCCTTTGTTCACTGATATGGAGAAGAAAGGAATAAAATTATTTGCAGAGATCCCAGTTAGGACAGCACAGTGTGGAAGCTTAGCCTCTAATTCTGAAGCAGGCTGTCTGGGCTTGCTTTTTCACTCTATCCCTCTTGTGTGGCATTGCTCAGCCTCTCTGTGCTTCAGTTCCTTTACTAAATAAGAGAGAAATGAAAATAAATATAATGCTTATCTCATAGGGTTGTTCTGAGAATTAAATTATTTAATATTTGGAGAGCCTTTAGAACAAGTTCTGCAAAATTAAAAAAAAAAGTTGCCTTTAGGTCATCTCTGATTCATATTGATCCCATGTGTGTCGTAGAAGAACTGGGCTCCACAGGGTTTTCAATGGCTGGTTTTTCAGAAGTTGTTCACCAGGCCTTTCTCCTGAATCACCTCTGGGTAAACCTCCAATCTTTCAGTTAGTTCTGAGTACATTAACCATTTGTACCACCCAGCCACTCCCCGGTAACATAGTAAGTGCTAAAGAACTACTTGTTAAATAAAAAGAAATATACCCACTCCTCACTTATTGACATGATTAGGTTTCATAAACTAGGTTGCTGTGCAAAATTGGCATGATGCAAAAATGGAGTATGACCACATCAGATCACAAAATGGAGGATGACTACATCATTACACAAATGCCAAATTACATCA
The DNA here is from genome assembly GCF_024166365.1 of Elephas maximus indicus. Lineage (NCBI taxonomy): Eukaryota > Metazoa > Chordata > Mammalia > Proboscidea > Elephantidae > Elephas > Elephas maximus. The sequence goes on along the minus strand of NC_064833.1, from coordinate 50,422,680 downwards.
CTATGCAACTGCCAAACCACTGAGAATCATGGCTCAATCGAGTTGATGCATAACCTTGACCATCACAGCAGCATTACTCTCACCTTACATCTTGGCATTTGTTATTGCCTGGCGTAAGTTGTTAATGTGCAAAATAATCAGATAGTAGATTGTTTACTCTTGCCATAAATGCAAAATGTCAGATAAAGAGGTAGTTGATGAGAGAAATAGGTGTATAAATAATATGGAGTTCCTGGAGAGAGGATGTGAGCTCAAATGTTAACACAGAATGGAAAAGGGGAGGTAGTTATGAGATACAATAAAGACCTGTATCTAAAAGAAGAGTAGGTTTCCAAATAAATGCAGGTGACTTAGGTGTCCTTAGAGAGAACTGAAAATAGCTGAGAATACTTTTATGGTTTGGTCAGCTGCATTAATGAAGGTAAAGTTTCTGGGCTAGGGAATCACAGTGAAAAAGCAGAATTGGAGAAGGTTACTGGATATGCTAATCATTGCCTCCTCACTCGCCTTCTTTTATTGGAAAGTAACACCTCTTTCCACAGCCTCTGCAAGGAGCAGCCTTGTGCCTTGGGTGAACATCTAATGTATCCTCTAAATCGGAAAACTTCAGAGAGTGAAATAGGGAGTTGTAATAATGACTCCAGAACAATAGGTATTAAACAGTACTGTCCAGAGCAAAGTAGGATGTATGGACACAGTACCTTTAAACCAACCGAGCTCCCAGGCCATAGTTGATTGGACGATGGACAAACACCTAACCCATTTTAGCCAATAAGATCCTTTCTTCCTAGATTTTGGGATTGAGAAATTGAGAAATTCTTTCATTTAGTCAGAAAATACACACTTATCATTAGTGATGTGCCAGAAAATGTTCCAAGCACTGTTGATATAGCAATGAAAAAAACAGTGAAAATTCCTGCCTAATTGGAGTCAAATTCTGGTAGAAAACCAGATTAAAAAAACAAATGTATATATAATGTCAGAAAGTGAAAAGCACTATGAAGAGAAATGAAGCAGAGGAAGGAGATAGAAAATGGCAGAATGCTGTCTTTAGATAGGGTGATCAAGGATAGATAAGTGCCTGAGGAGACAACATTGGCACAGAGAGCTGAATGAAGTCAGAAACAGGCACAAAGGCCCGTGGGAGAGATGGAAATTTGTTTGAAGTGCTTGAGGAGGAGGATGACTTAAGTACTGTGAAAGAGGAGGCAAATGATGGGAAACAAAGACATAGATGGTCAGGGTCCAGATGGTAACTACAGGGTGGTCATTCAGAGCTGGGACTAATGCATTGACTGTCACTGTTGGTTACCTACTCAATAACCCATCCATCTAATGCCTTCCCATTGTCCTCCAATCAGGGGGACATATTGGCAAATCTAGTTCCTCTATGGGCAATGTGACTTAGTTTCCTAGTACTGCTGTAAGAGAAACACCACAAGTCAGTAACCAAAATTTGCTTTATCATTTTATCCTGGAGGATAAAAGTTCAAATCAGGGTTTCAACCATGTAAATTCCTTCCTTGTCAATAGCTGTGGGGCATTCCTTGGTTCCTTAACTTGCAGACAATCCTCACATGGCTTCTGTCTTTCTCAGTGTGTGCTTGCAAAGCTGTGACCATGTTGATCTTTATATAACTCAGAAGTGATTAAGTTTAGGATCCACCCTATACTGATATGACCTCAACTGATTGATTATGTTACATTAGATAACATTATGGAATGCGATTGCATTACATTAGATTAGATTATGTGCACAGATTTAATTAAAAAAAAAAAAAGCCCCTTGCTATGGAGCCCATTCTGACTCCTAGTGACCCTATAGGACAAGGTAGAACTGCCCCATAGAGTTTCCAAGACTGTATTCCTTATGGACCACTTCTCATCTATCAGTTTGTTGTAATGTGGTAGCTTGTGTGTTGCTGGGATGCTGGACACTATGCCATCGGTATTTCAAATGCCAGCAGGGTCACCCATGGTGGCCAAGTTTCAGAGGAGTTTCCAGACTAAGAAAGACTAGGAAGAAGGACCTGGCAAACTAGTTCTAAAAAAATTGTTGTTGTTAGGCACTGTCGAGTCAGCTCCAACTCCTGTGCACAACAGAACGAAACACTGCCCGGTCCTGCGCCATCCTCACAATTGTTGCTATGCTTGAACTCATCATTGCAGCCACTGTGTCAATCCATCTTGTTGAGGGTCTTCCTATTTTTTGCTAACCCTCTACCAAGCATGATGTCCTTCTCCAGGGACTGATCCCTCCTGGTAACATGTCCAAAGTATGTGAGATGTAGTTTCGCCACCCTTGCTTCCAAGGAACATTCTGGTTGTACTTCTTCCAAGACAGGTTTGTTCTTTTTTTTTGGCAGTCCATGGTATATTCAATGTTCATCTTCAACACCACAATTCAAAGGTGCGAATTTGGTCTTCCTTATTCATTGTCCAGCTTTTGCATGCATATGAAGCGATTGAAAACACCATGGCTTGAGTCAGGCGCACCTCAGTCCTCAAGGTGACATCCTTTCTTTTCAACACCTTAAAGAGATCTTTTGCAGCTGATTTGCCCAATGCAATGTGTTTTTTGATTGCTTGACTGCTGCTTCTATAGCTGTTGATCGTGTATCCAAGTAAAATGAAATCCTGGACAACCTCAATCTCCTCTGCTTTTATCATGATTTTGCTTATTGGTCCAGTTGTGAGGATTTTTGTTTTATGTTGAGGTGCAATCCATACTGAAGGCTGTGGTCTTTGATCTTCATCAGTAAGTGCTTCAAGTCCTCTTTACTTTTGACAAGCAAGGTTGTGTCATTTGCATAACACAGGATGTAAATGAGCCTTCCTCCAATCCTGATGCCCCATTCTTCTTCATATAGTCCAGCTTCTCAGATTATATGCTCAGCATACAGATTGAATAGTTATGGTGAAAGGATACAATCCTGAGGCACACCTTTCCTGACTTTAAAAAAATAGGCCAGTGAAACCCTTATTAAAAGCAGCAGAATGTTGTCTGATGTAATCCTGGAAGATGAACCCCTCAGGCTGGATGTTGTCAAAAAAGAAATGGAATGTTCGAAGATAGATATTCTAGGCATCTGTGAGCTGAATGGACTGGTATTGGCCATTTTGAATCAGACAGGTCTACTACGCCAGGGATGAAAAATGAAGAGGAATGGTGTCATATTCATTGTCAAAAAGAATATTTTAAGATCCATCCTGCAGTGCAATGCTCTCTGTGATAGCATAATATTTATGTCTACATGAAAGACCACTTAGTACAACTTTTATTCAAATTTACACACCTAACAACAACAACCTTTATGGAAGCAGACTGCCACATCTTTCTCCTGCAGAGTAGTTGGTGTGTTTGAACTGCTGACCTTTCATTTAGCAGCTGAGTGCTTCATCACTGTGCCACCAGGGCTCCTATGCACAGGTGTAGGGGTTGGTATCCCAACAGATATATTGTGGTAACATGATCCAGTTCAGAACAGCATAGAACCCAATCTGCCCAAATGTGTCATGAAGTTTCCTTGAGGTCTTCTCTAGAAGCTTTCTTCAATTTTGAAAAGAAATAAGGTAAACTAATCTCTCTTCTTTCACAGGATGCCTGGAATTGCAGCAGCATCTTGTGACTAAGGAGGGATCTAGCCTAAGGATAAAGGTTGACATGGCAAGGATGGCTGAGCTAGAAGATGGAAATAACATGGGCTTGTAATGAGGTCACTGGGCGGCTGAATTAATCAACCCTGCTTTGTCACATCTTGTAACATAAAATAACAATTTTTCTCATACAGTGTAAGCCATATTGAGTTGATGTTTTTTATTACAGCCAAAAGCATCTTAAAAATGCACACAAAAAATCAATACCAAGTGCAGCATAAAGTTGTAATGTAACTGAGAATCCAAGAGTAAACAGAGAAAGAAGGCATGAGACTGGACAGCAATGCAGAATGATAGCCATCCAGGGAGGGGCCTGGTTCCAGACTTTCCAGTCCTGTCCCCACCTGGCTGGACTCTACTTAGTGTTTGTTCCTGGACGCCCATGTGTTTGCTTGTTGTATCTGTTTAGTAAATCCCTTTTCACTTGAATTAATTTGAGTAGGCTTATACTCCTACCACCGAACCAAAACCCGTTGCTGTTGGATAGATTCCAACTCACTGTGACCCAGTAGGACAGAGTAGAACTGCCCCATAGGGTTTCTAAGGCTGCAATCTTTATGGAAGCAGACTGCCACATTCTTCTCCTACAGAGCTGTTGGTGGGTTCAAACTGCCAACCTTTCAGTTCACAGCCAAGTACTTAATCATTACACCATTAGGACTCCTTCCACCCACCCCAAAAAAACCCACTGCTCTCAAGTTGATTCTGACTCATAGCGACCCCATGGGATTTCCAAGGCTGTAAATCTCTGTGGAAGCAGACTGCCACATCTTCCTCCCAAGGAGCCACTGGTTAGCAGTCAATTGCTTTAACCACTGAGCAACCAGGGCTCTTCTTCTTCTGCTGAGGGTCTTAATTTCCCTCCTGAATGTGTTGTATTTGAGGTGCCTGTGTGTCTATCAAAGACGTGATGCCTAATTTGAAGTTAAATATTCACATCTGAGTTGGAGATGGTCTTAAGAGAATCATCAACATGTTTGGCCATAGGAATTGATGGAATCACCTAGTTAGGATGTGATACATAAAAGGAAAAAGGGCTAGGAACAGACCTGAACACTGGGGCTTATGGCAACATTTGAATGGACAGTACTCAAAGAGGTGGAATGAGGGGGTGGGATTGAGAATCACCTGTAGGAACTTCAAAAGTACATGCTGCAACCCACTTGGCATTCTGACTTGCTCCCGGCATGAGGAAAGTCGGCACTGCAATTGATGAGCAAAAGAAAAAAATCAATAAAGGATACTGATAAGAAAAAACCAGAAAGTAGAAGATGCCCATCTCTCTCTTTCTCTCTCTCCCTTAGTCCTCTCATTTGAAGCAGAGAATTTCTCATAGTTTATGGATACTTATTGTAATAAGTCTGTCAGTTTGCCATACTGTGTTGGCTTGTGTATTGCTATGATACTAGAACCTTGCCACCAGTATTTCAAATACCAGCAAGGTGACTTATGGTGGACAGGTTTCAGTGGATGCAAGACAGCCTAGGAAGAAGGGCCTGACAACCTATTTCCAAAAATTAGTCAGTGAAAACCCTATGGATCACAACAGAATATTGTCCGATATAGTGCTGGGGTTGGAGGCACTCAAAATACACAGTGGCTACAACAATGGACTCAAGCAGGCCAATGATTGTGAAGATGACGCAGGACTGGGCAATGTTTTGGTGTGCTGTACATGGGGTCACCACAGTGAGCCAAGGCGATGGCAACCAACAACAATGGTTCTAATTTGGCTTGATAAGTTCTGTGGTGGGTGGAAGTCCACACAGAATGAACCTTGGAGATTGTTCCCTGCGCAGACTTACCTATTCAGCACAGACACTGGAGAGCTCCTTCTGTCAGTTGCTGGGGCCATGCTCACAACACCTGCGTACAGGCTCAAGTCTCTCATCTCAAGAGTTAGTGGTGGGACTATATTAGGAAGAGATGTATTTTTAAATCCCTTGGAAAATAGCACTGAAAGTAATTGGCTCTTGGATCTCAGTAAAGCTTACTGGTCTGATCTATAAAAATCTCTTTCCTCTTTCCCTACCCCATTGCCTCATTTTCTCTTCATGTTGGGAAATGATTTTTCATTTCACTTCCTGCTTTGTTCTGTGAAGGCCTGCACTGATTTCATAAATAGAAAAGAAAAGAAAAATCCCTATATTTGTTTTCTTGCTGCTGCTGAAATATTGATCTTTAGAAATTTATGAAGGATTGCCTTAGGCCTCCTAGGAAGTATGACTCAATTGGAATTGTGACTTCTTCTGGCTGTTTTGTATTAGTCATCAGGAATAAGTATTTGCATTATTTTTGATGATTGTTTTTCAAATAACACTAGTTCTTTTCTTGGGGTTTAATTTATTGTTATAGAAGATGTCACCGCAGCTTATAAAGCTCCCTGGCAGTCATTACTGTATCTAAGGGTTTGACAGAAGTTTTGTGCAAATCCAGCTCTTCCAGTATATTCAGCGTACAATTATTACAACAAATTTCTAAATGTCCAAGTTAATACAGAACTCTTAAGTACATGTTTTCTCCACCTATATGCATTGCCATGGAGTTGGTTCCAACTCATAGCAACCCTACAGGACAGGGTAGAACTGCCCCTCACCCCCACCCCATAGGGTTTCCAAGGGGTGGCTGGTGGATTTGAACTGCTGACTTTTTGGTTAGCAGCCAAGATCTTAATCACTGAGCCACCAGGGCTCCATTTTCTCCACAATTGTTTATAAAAGTCCTATAGGATTCTAGAAAGCTTATGTAAGAAGCTCCTTCTTGACCATGATTACAGAAGGAAAATCAACTTCTGTAGAGAGAGGCTCTGTTTCTAAAGAAAATTCTGAGTTAGTAACTTCAGGTTGAAGTTCAGTCTGTGAGGAAAAATAAGAACTTTTATAGTCTCATTTCTTTTTTTTTCTATTTTAGTTTCTTTTAGAAATGAAATGCTGATATTGTTATGATACATAGAATATTGATGTTGATATAAAACAATATTGTTTTTAAAAAAGGGCTAAATAAAACAAAATGCCTGCAAGTTCACAGGCAGTGAGGGCATTGGGGAGATGAACGCATTCAGGGGTTAGTGAAAAATCAGTGGCAGTTGAAAAGATTGAACATATTCGCCATTGAGCCTGCATTCTCAGGACCATGGAGAGATGCTTATGCTAAGCAAGGGAGTGTTGGCAATTTGGAAGGTTAGTTAGGGTTACCTTTAAATTTCTAAAGGGTAAAAAGTCCACAGTATTCAAGGGGCAGTTCACCTCAGTAATGAAGGGGATAAAACCTTTGCTCTCAGATAATGAGGTGCCAAGACTAATGTTTACGTGGTTTGGGGTATGGATTTTCTGTTGTTCTAACCTTTCTAATAAATATTCTGTATTATGCTCAATGTAAGGGGTTAAGCATTTGGCTGCTAAGAGATCAGCAGTTTGAACACATCAGTGGAATCTGTGGGGAAAAAAGGCCTGGTGATCTACACCAGTAAAGATCACAACCTAGGAAACTGTGTAGGGTCGCTGTGAGTTGAAATTGACTCCGTGGCACACAACAACATGCTTAGTATCTGTGTAATTTACTACTTTCTCTCTCTGCTGGAAGGACTTATAATCGATTTGGAAGATGGCAAAACTGGTAGAAGAGGGAGGTGTATTTGATGGGTAGCTGATTCTTTATATGAGTTAGATTTTCAATTCCATCCTGGCTTACTTCTTACTGATTTCTACATTCTGCAGAGGTTAGAAATTGAAAAACAACCATTCAACCTACCTTGAAAGTGAAACAAAGTTTATAACAGAGTATTATTGAATATTTTTAAATTAACCATTCATGAAATGTTAACTGTATGAAACAATGCAATACAAACTACAGAGGTGAACTAGTATTATTTGCTGGTTTGTTTGTTTGGAGATGAGGCCCTTTGTTCAGCTTTCTCTTATATCTAAGAATATTCTCCTTTTCCGTGCCTTTGAGCTATAAGACTGTTCTTTAAAATTTCATTGTAAATGAATGGTTTTAGTTAGCCTGTTCTTTTTTTTTTTTTTTTCTGTGACCCTTAGAGTTAAAAAAAAAAAAACTCTTGTAGGCCAATTCAAACTAATCCCCTTCTTTGTGGAAGTGAAAATAGCTCTAGAACCAACTCCAGGTAAACGTGGCTTTTTAAACAAAGATGTTTAGTAGAAGAGAATAAGAAATCAGGAAGAAGGTGCATCAGATATAAAAATGCGATGTTTAGGTATAAAATTTAAGGAAAGGAGGCCATGATACCTCACGGATTGCCCTTCTATTTGTATTGCTATTATTATGTTTTGAAAAATCTCTCTCTGAGTCTTAGAGTGAAACAGTCAAACTGGAAGTCGGAACCCTTAGGCTTTAATCCTGATTTAGTTACGAGCACATTTGGTCTCCATGTGCTTCTTTCTTTGCTGAAAAAACAGGGGTGTGAATTGCTCAGTGCTTTACAGGAACATCAAGAGGATAAAATGAGATAACTTGTTAAGTGCTAAGGAAGATTCTCTAGAAACTCAAGCTATTATAGTTACTTAATATGAGTCTCTCCTCTGGAGGCTGTCATCCTAGATCGTTTGCCAGCACAGCCTTAAAAATGGCAGGCATCACAGAAAGGGAAACCTATAAATGAGAAAGTTGGCTGCAGTCAGTCCCAGGGGCCCCCTGGCACCGGCACTGTGGGGACTCGCCGTTTAATCAGTTAAACCTGTGTAGAGAACGTCAGCTACCCCTCTGCTGCACCAGCCAGTGTCACAGAGGTCTTGAGCAGCAAGCCAACACCTCCTACTGAGCAGCAAAACATTTGTGCTTTCTGCCATCCTGGGGAAAACAGTCATGTTGCTGAAGAGCATAATCGATGGAGAGGGAGCTGGGTCACTTCTCCCATCTCGCCCTCCTTCCACCCGGGAATATACGCAACAACTATTGAGCCATCAGAGTAAACATCTTGTATAACCTGGCAGTGCTCCAGATACATAGAATGGCCTGCAGCATTACAGCTTTCCGAAAGATGGTTGATTTTGTTGTATGTGTAATAAGAAAATGTGAACCCGGTTTATATTTTATGTTAACTCTGTCTCTCATGCTCTCTCACTTTTGTTCTCTTACGCATATTCAACAAACACTCATTGTCAGAGATGTTCCAGGCATTGTTCTAGATAATATAAGAAATGAGAATTGAATCAGAAGTAGCCCTTTCTCTCAAGGAGTTTACTATCTGGTTAAGGGAAAGAAGACAAGTATGATATAAGGTAAAAGCAATACAAAGTAGGTATGTCTATTTGCATATTTATATACACATGTGAAAATGAATAAAACCCTGTGGTTTTTGTACTGTGGTGGTTTGCATGTTGCTATGATGCTGAAAGCTATACCACCAATGTTTCAAGTACCAATAGAGTCACCCGTGGTGGGTGGGTTTCAGCAAAGCTTAAGACTAGACAGACTAGGAAGAAAGACCTGGATATCTTCTTCTGAAAATTAGCCAATGGAAGCCCTATGGATCACAACAGAATATTGTCCAGTATAGTGCTGGAAAAGGAGTGCTTCAGGTTGGAAGGCACTCAAATATACCAGTGATCAGGAAGATGGCCCAGGATTGGGCAACGCTCTGTTCTATGGTACATAATGTCACCGTGAGTCAGAGCCAACTCAATGGCAACTAAACTATGAAACATGAAGGGAAGGGACTATTAATTAAGATTGACGAACAACTCAATAGAAGGCAATAACAATCCTCAGTTGTTCCTAAAAACACTTTTTCAATGTAATGATCTATCAGATACTGTCTCAGTCACTATTATAGCAGCTGAGGATACCACAGTGAAGAAAACTGGCAAAAATTCATGCCCTCCTGAAGCTTGAACACTAGATGGCTTCAGAGAAGAGAGGAGAAAAGTAACAAATGGGTCCGATGGGTCTGGAGTGGTACACAGAGAATATTCAGTCCAACCTGTTAAGTGCTTGTAAGAATTTTGGCTTTGGTCTTGAGTAAAATAGAAGTCATCGGTCCTTCCCGTCTTTTTCTGACAAAGAAACAAATGTAGAGACTAGAGTAACAGGAACTGTAGAAAGGTGACAGAGACTGGAATTGAAACAAATGATGGTACCTGGAAAATTGTTTTTGAAGAATATCAGGCTTTCAAGCTTCTTTAAATTTTGAATGAGTGTGGGGCTCTCAGAAATCATGAAGAAAGAGCTCTAAACAAAACTTCTGATTGTATCATCCTGTTGAGTAATTAGAATTACTCAACATTGCTCAGAAGTTGTTCCAAAAGATAATCCTTTTTCACTGGTTTATGTAAACTACATGTATTACCAAAAGACATAAGCATCCATATAGTTTTTCATCAAATGGCACTTACGGTTTTTACTCCCTATAATCTCCAAGGATAAACTATAAGACATGTACATTAGTCCATACGAATATTTTAATAGACAAAAGATGATATGTAATGATGTACAGAGAGGAACCACAGCACCTCTATCTGGATTAGGATGGGTCATAAATATTTCTCTGAAGTGTCCCTTAAGGACCCATAATGAGCTATGAAAACCATGTGTGATATCTGATCACCGGCAAGCTAATGAGCAAGGGTATGGGAAGAAAGGATATTATGGATTGAATTATGTCCCCCAAAAGTTATGCTGAAGTGCTACCCCTGTACCTGTAAATATGATCCTGTTTGGAAATGGGGTTTTTCATTTGTTATATTAATGATGTCATACTGGAGCAGCGTGGGTCCTAAACTCTATCCATTCTGAGTGGTGTTTTATAAAAAGAGCAGAATAGATGTAGACAGACCTGCAGGAGAGAGGTCATGTGACAATGGAGGCCAATCATCTATAAGCAGCAGGTGAACACCAAAGATTGCTGGTGTCACCAGAAACTAGAGAGAGACCCACAGAGGAACTGACATGGCAAAAACCTTGATTTGTACTTTTAAACTCCAGAACTGTGAGAAAATAAATTTCTGTTGACTAAAGCCATCCATTTGTGATATTTGTGTTAAGCAGCACTAGGAAACTAAGACACAGCTCATCTGCCTCATGGAGAGTCCAGGAACTAGAACATGCTTTCTCCTGCCGGAGGGTTGTTGTCCATAGAGGTCTCTGTGCTGAAACTCTCCTTCCTCCATCTCTTCTTTTGGATGGTTTTGCCTTATTCTTGAGTTTTCAGTTGATATGTTCCTTTCTCTGGAAGGCTTTCCTGATAAGGCTTCTCCCTTCAGACTACTATGGGTCTTCCTCTTATAAGTCTGGCAGCGATGTTGTTGAATGAAGACCTGTCTCTCCTGTCAGACTCTGAGAGAAAGACTAGCTTCCACCACCTTTGTGTACTGCCTGACATGTAGTGGTGCTACTTGTAAAAGTTCTGATTGACCACAAGCTTCCTGTTACAGGCATTTCACTGCCTTCTAGGAAAGGTAAAAACAAGGCACCATTGAATTGATTCCAACTCATGGTGACCCCATGAGTGTCAGAGTAGAACTGTGCTCCGTAGGGTTTTCAATGGTTGATTTTTTTGGAAGTAGATAGCCAGGCCTTTCTTTCAAGGAGTCTCTGGTTGGATTTGAAACTTCAGTCTTTAATTAGCCGCTGAGTCCATTAGCCATTTGCACAACCCAGAGACTCTTCTAAGAAAGGTAAAAAAAAAAAAAAAAAATTTTTTTTTTTTTAGATCCCGGTAATTGAAGGACCATTGACCAGGGTGTGCTTTAGAGTGGGTGTGAAAGTGTAAATCTGAGATAGGAGCTGGATAGTGCTAAATGGTTTTGTGTAAGAAAAGTGGGGGGCATATGGGAAGAAGAGAGGAAATAGCAAATGTGAGTACTATGGTGAGGTGAGAAATGGGAGACCAAGAACCCCTGTTTGCAGCATGATAGGAAAGAAAAATGATTTCACGAAGTTTGCAAAGGTGTTTTCAACATAAATCCTCTTTACTATCTCCCCTGTGAAATCATCAGTAAATTCTAAATTGCTAAATTTCTCACTTACCCTTTTAGAGAGTCCATTACTTATGGCATGGATTATACCTTCAGTATGGATTATACCTCAACATAAAGAAAACAAAAATCCTCACAACTGGACCAAAAAGCAACATCATGGTAAACAGAAAAAAGACTGAAGTTGTCAGGGATTTCATTTTACCTGGATCCACAATCAACACCCATGGAAGCTGCAGTCCAGAACTCAAATGACGCATTGCATGGAGTAAATCTGCTGCAAAAGATCTTTTTAAAGTGTTAAAAAACAAAGATGTCACCTTGAAGACTAAGGTGCACCTGACCCAAGTCATGATGTTTTCAATTGCCTCATATGCACGCAAAAGCTGGGCAATGAATAAGGAAGGCCGAAGAATTGAAGCCTTTGAATTATGTTGTTGGGGAAGAATATTGAATATACCTCAGGCTTCCAAAAGTACAAGCAAATCTGCCTTGGAAGAAGTACAACCAGAATACTCCTTAGAAGCTCCTTCAGAAGTCGCACATACTTTGGACATGCTGTCAGGAGGGACCAGTCCCTGTAGAAGGACATCAAGCTTAGTAAATTAGAGTCTGCAAAAAAGAGGAAGACCCTCAACAAAATGGACTGAAACAGTGGCTGCAACAATGGGTTCAAGCATAGCAACGGTTGTGAGGATGGCACAGGACTGGGCAATGTTTTGCTCTGTTGTACATAAGATTTCTATGAGTCAGAACTGACTCAATGGCACCTAACAACAACAACATTATTATTTATGGTGATCCAGAGAGGGGCTAAGCTCTGCAGCCAGATTGTTTCAGTCAAGAATGGAAATTAATATGCCTATATGGTTTTTTTTTTATATGGGGACAAGACAGTGACAATCCCTTGAGAGGAAGAAGGAAAATAGAGGTGGGGAGAGAGAGAGAGTCTGGGGCCTTGGAGAAAGGGTGATACCAGGACTTTCCTTTCATTCTCTCTCTCCTTTATGTCCTCTAATTCCTAAAACAGAAAAAAATTCAACAGCCAGAGAAATAAGACCTGGTTATCATCTGTGTCTGTAATTTGTTGAGTCTTGTTCTGTGTTTGTGAGAGAATTACTAGGCTCTTCCATCTTGAGATGTTGACTAATATCAAAGTATCATAGCTTGGTGAGCAATTAGGAGAGTGACCATGCAAGGAACTGAACTGGGAGCTATGCTTTGCTCAGTCTAACCCGGATCCCTGTTCCCCACATTGAAGGGCTCACTCCCAGCCTCACTCACAGCCATTGAGGTCAACCAAGCCTAAGTCCAAATCTTGGACCTGCCATGTTTGTAGCATGAGGCTATTCACTTAACTCATGTTCCTTGGCTTCCTCACCCATAAAGTGAGGGTGACTACATAAATCCTATAGAGCTGTTGAGAAAATTAAAGGTGATAATGTTTGATATCTGGGACAAAATCAGTGTTCAGCACATGCAATTTTCCTTCCCTTTCTGAGAAAAGTTGATAATGTGCCTTTTGAACTTTCTCTCTTGTAGTGTCACAACCGGTAATAATTCTGCTCTGCTTTTCATCTAGCTCTCAGGTCCCCTAGCTATAAAATGAGATAATCTCTCGAAATCAGTCAGACTCCACTATTCTTTGATAATAATTCCAACATTTTTTGAATGCTAGGTTATGCCAGGCACTGTGGTAAGTGCTTTACTTGTGTAAACTCATTTAAGGCTCAAAAAAACCCTATATAGTAGATATTATTATTATCATCATTATTTTACAGATGAGACACAAAAATGGTAGAAAACTTGCCCAGGGTCATGCAGGTAGTAAGTAGCAAAAGTGGAACTGAGCTCAGAAAGTCTGTCTTAAAACCCAGCTCTCTAACACCAAATAATATGTCGTGTTACTTCTCTATGAGGAGAAAGAAACATGCCTGTGATTAATTTAAAAAAAAAAATTAAACTGCTATCTGCTTATATTTGGAAAGAGTACTACCTATTCTATTTAATATAAAACAGCATATCTGAGTAGGACCAGGTCTTATTTCTTCAATTCACTAAGGCAGGAAACTTCTCTTTGCTACTTCAAGTGTGATTCATGGACCAGCAGCATCGGTAGCACCTGGTAGCTTATTAGAAATGTAAAATCATGGCCCTTCTCTAGACCTATTAGATCAGAATGCTCATTTTAACAAGATCTCTAGCTGGTTGTTATTAACATTAAAGTTTGGGAAGGTGATTTATACAAACACTAAAGTTTGGGAGGCATTCCTTTTGCTTCTCTAGACATCAGTGTCCTCATCTGTGCGATGGAAGCCATTCTTCATGGGAGCCCAGAAAACAATTGCAAACCCTTCTTATTTTGCTCAATTGAACATCGAACGGCCTCTTCAACTGGTTTGATCATTGCATGAATTTTTTTTTTTTCTTTCAGTTTCAGCAGACTACTCAATCCTTGCTTCATACTTTTCATTGGGAGTATATGCTTTTTTTGTTTTGTTTTGTTTTAAGCTAAATAGGTAGCTGCCGAAGTCGGTTTGGCTTTATTGAGGATATTTTAGCACATTTTTCCTTCAAGAGAGGGTACAAACAGTGGCCCTTTTACCTTTACCTTCTTCACAATACCTAGGAAGGGTCTGTTTATAACCTGTTCTTCAGATGCCGTTTTGTTACTTTTCCTTGATCTACTTGTTGGCTTCTAAGTGGACAATTAGAAAGAGAAAAGAAAAAGAAAACTGTGTGTTTTATTTCAACAATATGAAATGAGCTAAGACATCTTTTTTCAAAATTTCCCTAACTTCCCTTGGCACACTGGAAGAATTTTGATTGGCAACCACTTAGAGGAAACTTCTGCTAAACTACTAGACAGGAAAAGGATGACTATACATGACTTGAAACAGCTTTAGGAACTGGACTCATGAATGACCTGTGCCAAATGGGCTGGGTCCACATAGTTTTGATACGTAGATCTAGATAGATCAATCAGTAGATGAACAGATCAATAGACAAGTGGTGTGTCTTCGGCAGCAACCTCCAAGTAGCTCTACCTGGGAGCCATCACTGTATTCAGTGCCCTTGGCTTTGCAGACCCTACGACACAGGAAGACACAGCTGGGTATAGTCCCGTCACTTTTGCTGACCACAATAAGCACAGATTTCTGAGCTGCAGAGGCAGTGGTGACACTCTGACCTCACTTTATATTGTTTTTTACAGAAGAAGTGCATATCTACGAGTCCTTTTGTTCTTTGGATCTTTCAGTGTGTGACTTTTTATTTTGAGAAATGATTGTCAGGTAATTTCATATATTCTGTAATTATCTTGTCATAAGGAAATACATAAAAAGAACTTAAAATTTTAATCAATTACTCAAAAACCAGTGGTTATGACATTTTTATAAAAACATTTTTTAGTACTTTTAGAGTTTTATAGCTCCTTTATAGCTCTGATATTGCCAGTGAATGGGGAGTATATTTATAATCGATGTCTTAAAATCTACACTCCTCACCCTCAGGCCTTGCATCTCAAGTAAGTGAGCCACACAGTCTTTTTCTCTTTTCCCTCTTATTTCCAGTGACAGGATGTTTGTATAAAATTGCCTGAAAATCAGCTCGAGGCTATTGTACAGTTGGAGAAATGGTCAACTTAACCCTGAAATCTCCAAACTCCTGCTCTGGGGCTGGCTGGCTTATATCTGGGTCTTCTCATCTCTCTACATAGAAAACATTTTAGATAGTTTTGGATATGACCTCTCAGGATTTTTGATTTTTTGACCTAAATCACGTAATCTATGCTTTTAATGAAATAATCACAGGACTGAAAAGGACCTCAATATCCAGAACTACGACTTCACTGAGAGCCTGCATTTCACACAGACTGCCAGAAAGTGGGCAGTCAGTTTAGGTCTTTTCAATTAACTTTCCCCCAAGGCTACTGATTTCATCTTTGAACATGAGAGATTGTTTGTTTGTTTGTTTTCCCCCCTTGGCGGTGTAGCAAATGGTGATATAAAACAGATGGTCTTCAGCTCTCACCTAAGCACTTTGCAGGCTGCAAATATCCTCTAGCCATTATTTCAGAAGATAGGCTTATGCTAGGCATTATATTAATTCAAAAATACATATATATTTCTAGAAAAGTTGGAAAGGTCAAATATCGCCTTATTTATTTGGCAACTACCCTGCAGATATTCAAAGGTAGATTCGTGGTCACCCAGAACCCTTGGGCCAGAACCCACTACTCTGGCCTCCTTGGGAATCGTTCCAGCCACCAGATCAGTCTGTCTTTCTGGGGCTTCTTTTTATGCTTGTTGTGAATATTAAAAGCTTCTTCCCAAAGTCGGTCTTCTCCCACTGCCGTAGTCAAGTGTCTGTGAGCAGAGCTTTGGGAGGCGGGGCCACAAGAGCCACACGTTCTTCATCAGCCAAGGCTTGATTTGGAATCTGGAGACTTCACTCCTGGTGGGGATAACAGCAACCTTTCCCCCATAATTAATTTCTGTAAGCTGGAGTTTGTCAGAGAGAAGAATGACAGCCTCCAGACGCTGATGCTGGCTTGTGTGCGACTCCAAAGTTCTATCCCCTTATTTAAAGGTGGAGTCAGCCATTAGTGGTAATAATAATTCAAACATCTTTTAATATCAACAGCAACTCGACCACCTTAAAATAATTCTAGTTGTGAGCAAACTAAGCAATTTAAAGGCAGCTCATGTTCTCTTGAAATTTTTCATGGCTGCTACTGGGAATACTTGATAATTTATGAAGGCTTATACCATCAAATTAATTACATTTTCCGGATGCCACATGCCTTTTTTTTTTTTTTTTTTAATACCAGCTAGCTCTGAATTATAAGTAATGACACTGTAGCTATTCACTCCTCCAGTTTGTGAAAAATAATACTTGAACTATCTTAGAAATGCCATTATTCCAGGCACAGTTAAAGACGTGTCAGCAATTTTTTACTCTTCATTCTATGTAATTTTGGCTAAAAATTAGAAGACAGTATTCCAGATGGGAAGACATTTTTTCAACACAGTGTGAAAAAAAAATTATTAGTCTTTTGCAACTAATCTGAGGAAAAAAAAGAAACCAGGTGGTGGGGCATTTGAATTTCTAGCTTATGAATGTGAATAGGCTTAGGGCTGACCAGCTCTAGAAAGTCACATGCATTAGTATACAGTCAGAGCCTAAAGCAAATGAAAGCAAACCAAGGTGAGGTTGCTACAAATGAGAATCCAAATAATAGAGAATAGAGTTCATAGTCTGGCATCTGTTTCTCTTCAGTTAACAGCTGCTCTTTCCTATTGAATATTGACTTGATACCCCACTTAACGAGTGGACGGGGGGTGGTGAAAATGTCCCAGTCTGATCCTTTTTTTCATTATATTTTAAATTCAGTTTAGACTAGGAGTCAGAAGCCTCAACTCTGTGCTGACTTAATAAAGTCTGACTATGTTTTCTATTGTAAAACGAATATAATCATAGAATTTTTCATTTATTCAACACATACTTATGGAGCCCTATTGAGTAAGGCAGTTAGAAGTGATCTAGAATAGTGGTTTAAGGAAAGAGGTATTTTGGAGTCAGACAGACCTGGGGTTAAAATTTCACTCTGAGATGGACAAAAAAAAAATAACCATCTTCATATGGAAAGGGAAGAGGCCCCAGATAAGTAAAGCATTGTTGAAGAAGAACAAAGTAGAAGGCCTCATACTACCTGATTTTAGAACCTATTATACTGCCACGGTAGTCAAAACAGTCTGGTACTGATACAGCAACAGATACATAGATCAATGGAACAGAATTGAGAATCCAGGCATAAATTCATCCACCTATAAGCAGCTGATATTTGACAAAGGCCCGAAGTCCCTTAACTGGGGAACAGACAATCTTTTTAACAAATGGTGTTCACATAACTAGGTATCCATCTGCAAAAAAAGAAAGAAGACCCGTACCTCACACCATGCACAAAAACTAACTCAAAATTGATCAAAGACCTAAATATAACATCTAAAATGATAAAGATCATGGAAGAAAAAATAGGGACAATGCTAGGAGCCCTAGTACATGACACAAACAGTATACAAAATATTACTGACAATGCACAGACACCAGAAGAGAAACTAGATAACTGGGAACTCCTAAAAATCCAGCACTTACGCTCATCAAAAGACTTCACCAAAAGGGTAAAAAGACAAACTACAGACTAGGGAAAAATTTTTGGCTACAGCAAATCTGATCAGCTTCTAATTTCTAAAATCTGCAAGATATTGCAAAACCCCAACAACAAAAAGACAAATAACCCAATTAAAAAACGGGCAAAGGATATGAACAGGCACATCCCCAAAGAAGACATTCAGGCAGATAACAGATATATGAGGAAATGCTCAGGATCATTAACCATTAGAGAAATGCAAATCAAAACTACACTGAGATACCATCTCACCCAACAAGAACAGAAGCACATGGCGGTCAAATCAATTATTGACTCATAGCTACCCTAAAGGACAGAGTAGAACTGCCCCATAGAGCTTCCGAGGAGCTCCTGGTAGATTCAAACTGTTGAGCTTTTAGTTAGCAGGTGTAGCACTTAACCAACAAAGCTAGCATTAATCCAAAAAACACAAAATAATAAATGTTGGAGAGGTTGTGGAGAGACTGGAACACTTATACACTGCTGGTGGGAATGTAAAATGGTACAACCACTTTGGAAATCAATCTGGCACTTCCTTAAACAGCTAGAAATTGTACCATATGATCCAGCAATCCCACCCCTTGGAATATATCCTGGAACAATAAGAGCCATCACTCGAATAGATATATGTACACCCATGTTCATTGCAGCACTGTTCACAATAGCAAAAAGATGGAAACAACCTAGGTGCCCATCAGCGGACGAATAGATAAACAAATTATTGTATATTCACACAAAGGAATACTACACAACAATAAAGAACAACAATGAATCTGTAAAACATCTCATAATACGGGTGAATCTGGAAGGCATTATGCTGAGTGAAATTAGTCAGTTGCAAAAGAACAAATATTGTATGAAATCACTATTATAAGAACTTAAGAAAACGTTTAAACACAGAAGAAAACATTCCTTGATGGTTACCAGGGTGGGGAAGGAGGAAGAGGAGTATTCACTAACAAGACAGTAGATAAGAATTATCTCAGGTGAAGGGAAGGACAACACAGTACAGGGAAGTCAGCACAACTGGACGAAATAAACCCAAAGCTAAGAAGTTTCCTGAATACAGCCAAACACTTTGAGGGGCAGAGTAGCAGGGGCAGGGGTCTGGGGGCCATGGCTTCAGGGGTATCTAGGTCAATTGGCATAAGAAATTTTATTAAGAAAATGTTCCGCATCCCATTTTGGTGAGTGGCGTCTAGGGTCTTAAAAACTAGTGAGCAGCCACCTAAGATGCATCAATTGGTCCCTACCCACCCGGAGCAAAGGAGAGTGAAGAACACCAAAGACCCAAGGAAAATATTAACCCAAGAGATGGAAAGGGCCAGGTAAACCAGAGTCTTCATCAGCCTGAGACCAGAAGAACTAGATGGTACCTGGCTACCATCAATGACTGCCCTGACAGGGAACACAACAGAGAGTCCCTGATGGAGCAAGAGAAAAGTGGGATGCAGAACTCAAATTCTAGTAAAAAGACCAGATTTAGTGGTTTGGCTGAGACTGGAGGGACCCCGGAAGACATGGCCCCCAGACTGTTTGTTAGCCCAGAACCGAAACATTTCCCGAAGCCAACTCTTCAAAGATTAGACTGGACCATAAGACGTAAAATGATGCTCATGAAGAGACAGTTTCTTAGCTCAGGTAACATGAGACTAAATGGGCAGCTTCTGTCCAGAGGCGAGATGAGAAGGCAAAAAGAGACAGGAACTGGTTGAATGGACATGGGAAATTCGGGGTGGAAAGGAGGAGTGTGCTGTCACATTATAGGGAGAGCAACTAGGGTCACATAGCAATGTGAGTATAAATTTTTGTATGAGAAACTAACTTAAACTTACACTTAAAGCATGATAATAATAAATAAAAAAAACTCACTCTGCCTTTTGTGAGCTGTATGACCTTGAGCAAATTATTTAACCACAATAAGCATTAGTGTCATCATCTCGAGCAGGGGCTGCCTGTTTTTCTAGACAAAGTTTTATTGGAATGAAGCCATGCATGTCCAGTCATTTACATAGCATCTATGACTGCTTTTATACTACAATAGTAGGGTTGAGTGGTTGCAACATACACTGTATGGCCCACAAAGCTGAAAATATTACTACCTGGTCCTTAACAGGAGAAGCTGACCTTTGATGCAGTAAACTGAAATAACGATATAAGGTGGCTGTGACAATTACATAAGATACTGTGTACGTATTGCTTAGGACATTGTCTGGCACATGGTAAATTTTCACTAACTGTTAGGTATCATTACTTGTTATGCTGCCCAGCATTAGAGCTGGTACTGGAGGCACCGTGATGAATAAGACACAGCCCTGTCTTCAAAGAGCTTAAACTCACAATACAGGGTCATATGGTGACAGGGTAGAGCCAGATGCTCTATGGGGATATAGAAGTCATATGTAATATATATATTACTTTATGATATTATGGCATGTATGATATGTAAAATGATGTTTAGTGGATTTTTTTCCCAAACATACAAAATTTTTTATAGATGACTTTTGGTGATTAATTTTGTAGGCTTTCTTCCCCCCGCCCCAACTGATATAACTGATGGATATTGTGATTGTAAATGGAAGCATAAACACCCATTGCCATCGAGTCAATTCTGACTCAAGAAACCTTATAGGACAGCATAGAGCTACCCCATAGGGTTTCCAAGGAGTGGCTGGTGGATTCAAACTGCCAACCCTTTTGGTTAGCAGCTGAGCTCTTAACCATTGTGCCCCCAGGACTCCCATGGAGGCATGGGGCAGATAACTAAAGAATTGGAATAAGCCTGTGGATTCACTTTTCTGGATATGTAATCAATTGTGCAGTGTAAGGTGTTTCAAGGATTTAACTTGGCTCAACGTGCACCATGTTGGAAAATCTTGGACCTAGTATAACCCAACACTTACAAAGAGCCTTGGCATCTTTACATTTGTGTCTAAAAGAAAAGGGCTAGAAATCACTTAATCATAACAAAGGTGCAGAAGGAACAGTGCTGCTACTTCTGATTTCATCCAAAACAGCACAAAAAATATGTGAAATGATCCTATGTGGAGCAGGCGCTCAGCTGGTCCCTGCTGAACAAGCACCGCGTTCAAACTGTTTGCCTGTTGCAACAACACATTTTTATGGGAGGATGTGTTATGACTAATATCTTGGACTGATTAGACAGCTGATGGCACCATTAATTAGTATATTAACCAAAAAGTGCTTAAATAATACAAGAAAAAAAAATCTTACTTTGGATTTTTATCCTCGCTTTCCTTCTAAGTTTTTTTTTTTCATAATTTACCATGATTTTTAGTAAATTAATAGTCAAACAAAGGCATCGTAATCCAGTTTCAGTTCTTTTACGTCACCCCCCCAAATTTCCCTTGTGCTCATTTGCAGTTAATCCACACTCCTGTGCCCAGTCTTAGCCACTGATCCTATTTCTGTCTCTATAAGTTTGCCTTTTGTGGACATTTTGTATGACTGAACTCGCTCAATATGTAGCTTGGTGTGACTGGGTGTTTTCACTTAAAATAATGTTTTTAAGGCTTACCTATATAGTAGCATGTATCAGTAATTCATTCCTTTATATTGCTGAAGAGTATTCCATATGTATGGATTTTGTTTATACACTCACCAGTTGTTAGACATTTGTATTATTTTCAAGTTTGGGGCTATTATGAATAACACAATAACAGCTATGGACAGTGGCAGTGGATATATGTTTTAATTTCTTTTGGGTAGATTCCTAAGAGTGAAATTTCTAGGTTGTATATATATTTATATTTAACTTTTTGAAAACCTATTGAATGATTTTCTCAACTAACTGTACCATTTTACATTTTCAAAAGGAATCATCTCCACTTATCTTTTCTTGTTAAATAAAACCATTCTGATGAATGTCTAGTAAAATGTCTATTTGCATCTTCTACACAATTTTTTTATGAGTTGTTTGTCTTCTTTATTGATTTGTAAGAGTTCTTTAGATACTCGGCGTACAAATCCTCTAACAGATAGTTGATTGGCAAATATTTTCTCCCAGTCTATGGCTTGCAGTTTTATTTTCCTAATGGTGTTGTTGGAAGCCCAAAAGCCTTTAATTCTGATAAACTCCCACCTATTTCTTTTTTTTTTTTTTTTCTAATGGGTTGTGCTTTTGGTGTCGTATCTAAGAACTCGTTGCTTAACCTGAAGTTACAAAGATTTTCTCAAATGGCTTATTTCAGAAGTTTTATATTTTTAGCTCTTATATTTAGGCCTATGATCAAATTTTGAGTAAATTTTTGTTTATGGTTTAAGGTAAAGATTTCTTTTATTGCATGTAGCTATCTCATAGTCCTGATAGCATTTGTTGAAAAGGACTATCCTTTGCCCTTTTTAATTGTCTAAGCATCTTTGTTGAAAATCAATTGGCCATAAATGTAAGAATTTATTTATTACTGACTCTCAGTTCTGTTCCAGTGATCTCTATGACTTTCCTTATGTGAATACCACATTGTCTTTATTATTGTAGCTTTATACTAAGTTTTAAAATCAGTAGCATAAGTTTTCCAGCTTCAATCTCCTTTCTAAAATTATTTTGGAAATTCTAGGTCCTTTACATTTCTGCATAAATTTCTAGAAAAATAAAAAAGACAGCTGGGATTTTGATAATAATGTCATTGACTAATAGATCAATTTGGGGGAGAATTGCCATTTTGACAATATTGAGACTTCTGGTCCATGAATGTAGGCTCTCTCTTCATGTATTTATATCTTTTAAAATTTTTCTCAGCCATGTTTTAATTTTCGGTGGACAAGTTTTATATGTCTTTTGTTAACATTTTCTTAAATACATTATTCTTTTTTGATGCTACCGTGAGAAAAATTGCTATTATTTTTTTATTTCATTTTCAGATGGTTGCTGGCATGTTGTTTTTGTTGTTGTGTGCCATCGAGCTGATTCCAACTCGCAGGAAACCTATATGATAGAATAGAACTAGGTTTCCTAGGCTGTACTCTTTACTAGAGCAAAGCACCACTTTTTTTTTTTTTTTTTGCAGAGCTGCTGGTGGGTTCGAACTGACACCTTTTGGGAGCAGCTGAGTGCTTAACCATTGCACTACCAGGGCTCCTTTGTTACTGGCATATAAAAATAAAATTGGTTTTCTATATTGTGTTCTGTGACCTTACTAAATTCAGTTTTAATAGAGTTTCTGCGATTTGTTGGAATTTTCTATACACAGGATCCTGTCATCTGCTAATAAAGATAGTTTTACATTTTTCTTTCTGATCTGTGTGGCTTTTCCTTCTTTTTTTCCCTTTTTTTTTCTGCACTGCACTGGTTAGAACCCTCCGTATAATGCTGAACAGAAGTGGCAAGCTCAGACACCTTTGTTTTGTTCCCAATCAGGTGGAAAGCATTCACACTCAGTTTTTCACAATTAAGTGTGATGTTAGGTGTGAGTTTTTTGTAGACTACATTTATTGGAAGGATGGAATTCCTTTCTATTCTTAGCTTGATGAGAGTGTAAAAAATAAACAACATAACTGGGTGATAGGTTTTTGTCAAAAGCTTTATCTCCATCTATTGAGATGACCGTATGGTTTTTGGCCTCTATGAATGTGATGTCTTGCACTAACTGATTTTTGAATGTTAAATAAATTTTGCGTTCCCAGGAAAAAGCCCACTTGGTCATTTCTTTTTGAATCAGTGTACGCAATCCGTATCTTTCGGAATTTCTCCATTTCATTTAAGTTGTCCAATGTATTAGCATAAAATTGTTCATAATATTCTCTTATAATCCTTTTAATTTATATATGATTGGTTTCTGTTCCTCATTCATGCCTCATTTGGGTGATATGTGCCATAACTCATTTTTCTAGGTCAGTCTTGTAGGTTTGTCAATTTTGTTGATCTTCCCAATGAACCAACATTTAGTTTCATTGATTTTTAAAATTGTTTTTGTCTTGTATTTCATTGATTTCTACACTAATCTTTATTATTTCTTCTGTTTACTTTGGGTTTAGTTCTTTTTCTTTATCTTAACGTAGAATTTTAGATTATTGATAGGAGATCTTTCTTCTTTTTTGATACAGGCATTTATATTCATTTCCTAGGATTGCCATAACAAAGTACCACAAGCTGGACCGCTTATAACAACACAAATCTATTGTCTCACAAATCTGGGGGCTAAAAGTATGAATTCAGGGTATCATCAGGGCCATGCTCTCCTTGAGTGCTCTAGGGGAAGATCCTTTCTTGTCTCTTCCAGCCTTTGGAAGCCCAGGCATTCCTTGACTTGTGGCACCCCAACTCTTATCTTTGCTTCTGTTGTCACATGGCGTTCTTCCCTGTGTGTCTCTCTGTGTCTTTTCTCCTGTTTTTATAAGGACACCAAACAGAGAGAGATACAAAGTAAGATTCATGAACCAGCAATATTGACATCATCTGGGAACTTGTTAGAAATGTAGAATCTCAGACACACTGAATCAGAGCGTGCGTTCTACCAAAATCTCCAGATGATTCCCATGCACATTGATGTGGGGAACCATAGGACTAGATGCTCCTAATGGAGCTTCCAGCTTTAAAATTTATATCATTATAAAACTGTGTCGTAACCAATGAAATTAGAAACATTACAAAAATATTCTGATTAGAAACAGGAAGTATAACATGGATTTGAAGGGTCAAGAGGAAGAAAAGGGATCTAAGCAGATATAATCACATATTCTTATTGGCATTTAGGATTTGTGGCTACTGCAACTGGAATATTGAACAAGCAAAACTCATAGAGTGTTTTCATAAAATAACTGTTTTATTTTCTCATTGTCCTTATAGCTTTGCTTAGTGGGGTCTTCCATGGCTCTGAACAAAAATTGGGTCAGGGACTTTCTAGCCTCTTCAGGTCATAAAGCAGAATCTCAGTTTAGAAATTACAATGTTCAGACCCTTCGATCACAAACATGGCTTCTTTCCCATCCCACGACTAGGATGGGCTCTTAGAGTGAGCTCTTATTCTTTCCTCTGTATTTTGCTTACCTCCTCGCCTGCCTTGGTAGCTATTAACTTTTGTTTTGCTTTTTTTTTTTGAAGGGGAGTAGTGGTGGTGAGAGGTTATTTGGAAAGAGGATGTTATGGATTGAATTGTGACCCCCAAAATGTATCAATGTGGCTAGGCCATGATTCCCAGTATTGTGTGGTTGTTCTTCATTTTGTGATCACATGTAATTTTCCTATGTTTTGTAAATCCTAACCTCTATGAAATTAATGAGGCAGGATTAAAGGCAGTTATGTTAATGAAGCAGGACACAATCTATAAGATTAAGCTATATCTTGAATCAATCTCTTTCAAGATGTAAAAGAGAGAATCGAGCAGAGAAGAGAGGAACCTCATACCACCAAGAAGGAAGCACTGGGAGTAGTGCGTGTCCTTTGAAGCTGGGGTCCCTCTGCTAAGAAGCTCCTAGACCAGGGAAAAATTGATGACAAGGACCTTCCCCCAGAGCCAACAGAGAGAGAAAGGCTTCCCATACAACTGGTGCCCTGAATTTGGACTTCTAGCCTCCTAAACTGTGAGAGAATAAATTTCTCTTTGTTAAAGCCATCCACTTGTGGTATTTCTGTTATAGCAGGGCTAGATAACTAATAGAGCCCTGGTGGCACAGTGGTTAAGAGCTACAGCTGCTAACCAAAATGTCAGCAGTTTGAATCCACCATCTGCTCCTTGGAAACACTGTGGGGCAGTTCTACTCTGTCCTATAGGGTCAACTATGAGTTGGATTTGACTGAGGGCAACATGTTAGATAACTAAGACAGAGGGCAAACAAGAAAGGAGGAAAGTTTTTAGTTCATTGGTTCCAACTTAGCCTGTTATGAGCCTTCCCAGGTTGACCAAACATTAAAGCAAAATTTTTATTTTAGAGGGAACTTCTGCTAGTTGTCTGGAGACTGTCCATCCCAGGGGAACTTTCACCTGCAGTTCAATTGTTGCAGGTGATGCACTCTCCTCTGACTGTATGTTCTTCCGCAGCCCCTGGGAACTTGATGGAAACTTCAGCTACTAGATGCTGAGGCCTATTTGTCCCTCCAGGGTGCTCCTCTTGGACATAGCCTCTTTCTACCTCGTGTGGTCTGAAAAACACTGCCTCAACAAATCATAGGAACGCAAGCCAAATCTGGCCCTGCAATAACTTCTCAATCTTGGAGTAACTAGCCAAACTCTGCACATTTATGTTTAACAGGCAAAATTTGAAATGCATCTGCTATAAATATTCTAGGTCTAGGAGACACAAATCAAGTTCTTTTGAGAGGTCCCGGGAAGACCTTCTCACTAGACGTCAACTGAGGGAAAGGAATCTCCAAGCTTCTCACCTGAAAGAGTGGGGTTCATAGCATACCATGATTATTTCTAAAGAATTCCTTTCTAAAATTCCTCCCTTGGAATTTGTCTGATCATGCAATCTGACCCAAATTCAATTTACAAGAGAAGATAATAGACATAAAACCAATTTCAATTTTTTTGCAAATTTAAATCTTGATCTGGTACCAGTTTTAGGAAAGCAAATCTGTTGAATATTACTGCCCCATTGAAACATCCAATTTAAAAATTTGTGTAAGTTTTAAGGGAATTTATCGAATATATGTACCACCCATCTGTTAGGTTTTGTACTGTGGTGGCTTGTGTGTTGCTTCGATGCCAGAAGCTATGTCACCAGTATTTCAAATACCAGCAAGGTCACCCATGATGGCAGGTTTAAGCAGAGCTTCCAGAGTAAGATAGACTATGAATAAAAGACTGGTGATCTACTTCCAAAAATTAGCCAATGAAAATCTTATGAATCACAGAATATTGTCTGAGACTTTGCATTATTTACTTTGGATGTTTCATCAGGAAGGAGCAATCACTGGAAAGGACACTACATTTGGTAAAGTGGAACACCAGCTAAAGGTGAGATAAGCCTCTGTGAGATAGATTGACACAAGGGTCACAACAATGGACTCAACCATACTATGATCATGAAGGTGGTACAGGGACTGGGCACTATTTCCTTCTGTTATACATAATGTTGCCATGAATCAGAGCCTACTTAACAGCAACTAACAACAATAACAATCATATGTATTGCCTTGATATGTCTGGTGCATAGATGGGAGACCCACAAGAGAAAACCATTCTCTTGTGCAGGGGTTCTTTGGTAAATCTGGAGCTCTGGAGGGATGACCTAAAAAAAGTCCAGGAGGGCTGAGGAGTCTCTTGAAGGAAAGAAGGTTGATGAGCTTGATGGATATAAAAAGTAGGTATTTGGAGGACAGCATGGATTTTGATCACACTATCTGTCTGTCACATGAATGTATTTCTAGTTTCCAGTTTCAGTTCACTGGGACATCTGAAACCTAGAGAATGCTGTAAATAAAACTAAATGGGCACTTTCACTAAAACTCATATGCCCCTGGGCCCAGGCAACTCTATTTTAGGAGTGCTCCCAACAGTATTTGGCACAGAGAGGAACAGACCATCTACCCCACTCTGCCACAGAAAAGGACTCAGAAAAGACAGAGGCAAAAAATCTTTCAGTGCTAGTGGGAGGAGGGTGGCTCAAGGATTTGGTTAGAGCATATGTGCCCAACAGAGCAGCACTGTCCACAGGTGAGGACTCTCCTGCTTCCACAGGAATCCAGAGAGACTGTGTTATCTTACAAAGCAGCGAGTTGGCTAGAGCACCAGAGCTACCACGTGAGTGGACTTGCTTGAGAACCCATGTGACCTCCTTCCCAGGAACACCTGGAGGTCTGGTGGAGCAGGGGATGCTGGGATGGCTGGAGTTCTGTCAAAGCAGATGGGGATTATGGACTAAAGACATTTCAGCGCAAATGTTTGTGTGATCTCATTTGTTTTCTACAGAATAATAAGGCCTAAGAAAATTTGAGTTATATAAACAGAAAAGTCAGTCTCCTCGATATCGAAGTGGAGTTGTGAACACTGAGAAGAAACCTGCAAAAACAGGATTCAAAGTCATGCAGAATAGAGTCAGACTTGCTAAGGAATCATAAAACCTCATGAAAGAGCCAAAACCCAAAAAACCAAACCCATTGCCCTGGAGTTGATTCCAACTCATAGTGACCCTATAGGACAGGTTAGGACTGCCCCTTAGGGCTTCCAAGGAGTGGCTGGTGGATTTGAACTGCCAAATGTGCTCATTTTTCTCTACATTTTATTTCATTCTGACTGCAGGAAGCACTAAAACAATTATTTTAGTTATAATCCCCTGACATATGGTTAGCACAATGCAGAGAAGCTAGCCATAACCTCCTCATTCTCCAGAGCTGGGCCCAGCTATTTCAGTGGAATTAGCATTAACGCATATGTGCCTTACAAATTTCTGTTAACAACACTAACCACTTTGACTGTGACATCCCTTTCTACATCCATCAACACCGTTTCTGAATTCTCACATTTTGCCCTGCCAATTTTCAAAAATTCTCCATCTTCTTCCATTCTTTGCAATTCCTTTCTCACCTCACTCATTTTTCAAGATGAAGAGGAAGGAATATTTATGTAACAAAACACACACTTTCCTAAAATGCTTTTCCAAGTGGCAAATATGACTTTTATTTTACCTTTTGCATTTGAGTTCTTGATTACATAGAGGCTCAATCTCAAGTAGGTACTTTGTGTTCAGTTTCATGTTTCAATATCTGACTATCTGAATAGGAAGCCTGGGAAGATGAGGAAGGTACCAACAGAGATTTTGGGTGTTAGGCCGAAGAAGAGAGTCAGACCGCCACGTGAAACAAGACTCATAACTTAGAGCAGGGCTCAGCTGCAAAACATATGCTTGGGGAAGAAAAGCACTTTTCTTCTTTGTAGAAGCCTTACCTTTGATTCATCCCCCATTTGGCAGTCTTGACTAATAAAGCGTACTTAAAGAAAGCAACCCTATGAAATTTTGGATCTTCATCCTTCCATGTTTTAAATTCATCAGACTCAGCAGTGCCCTTTTCAGAACATTAAGGTCAGTGGTCTTTAACAGAGATTTGTAAGGCACATATGCGCTGATGTTAAATCAGGTGAAACAGACTTAAGTGTTTCTGGAGGATGGAGAGGTTGAGGTTAACGTCTGTCTATTTGACTAACTGTATGTCACGGGAGCATGACTAAAATAAATGGAGCACAAGAGTCTGATCCTTAGTCAGACAGCTTGGTTCAGTTTATTACCAAGGCAAAAGCAAAGACCGACTACCATGCGGGGTGATCACACTGCCTGCTGCATTTGTGTTGCGCCTCTGAACTAAGGAGCTAGGTCATTCTCATACTGCGCTAGACAAAGGATGGAAGTCGTTGTTGGCCTTGCAGGTAGCAACATCTGGGTGACACTTCACAGCACACAAAGGGCCTCAAGGAACTGAGCCTCAAGTAGTTGTGCATCTGTTTCAGGTTTGAAAATATGGCGTTCTCCTTGTGAGCACGTCCTTGAAGATTTCTTAGTTGCTGATGGCAAACTTCATCATTTTCCTGAAGTATTGAAATAATGCGGCAAACATATTTTGTGAGCAATGTCGTAAGGGCTGTGTGCTTCTCAGAGGGAGTACGTTTTGGCAACAGCTCAGGCAGTCCTCTGATTTAAAATGCATGCCTTTGAAATTTGGTGTCTATGTTTCATAAGTACTCAATGAGCAAGATCAGTCATAGCATTTTCCAGTTTCTGAAGTGAGAATAATTAGCATGTTGTTCTCCTTCACCCCTCTTCCCCCCATTTGGTTTTGGTTCGATAGCTCCTGGAAGTTTTTTGACTAAAAAAAAAAAAAAAGAGTAAATTATTAATTAAGTAATTGGCTTGGTGACAGTTAAATGAAAGACTACACCATAAATGTTCTATTGATACACTCAGAAAACTCGGTGTCCACTGGGACTGAGTCAGATGTGGGACTGGAGGTTAAACACCTGCCTTATTAATGAGTCTTTGGAAGAGCAGCTACTTAAAAATGAAATAATTCATCTGGTGAGTTAACTGAGCCTCAAGCCAGCCTCCCAAATGCTAGGTTTATGCTAGCTGTCCAAATTAATTACCTCCAAATGATCGCCTGGAATTGGACAATCACTAGTATTCAGGCTTGTTTCTACTTGGGCAAGATGGACAGAAACCAAAAAAAGCAGAGCAGCCAAGTGAAGAAAGAGAAAAATGAATAGTTCTGATACAATGACTGCAAAACAAAGCCAAAAGTCTCTGGGTGCCATGACTACAACTCATGTTCTATTTCTCTACAGATCCATGTATCTATACAGAGAGTATGTAGTGCTGTTGTAGAAATTTTAAAGGAAGTTGAGAGGACTTAGCTGTACAGCGCCCTTCACTGTGATATGTGTATGATATAGGTTTTCCAGAGTTAAAATGAAAATCATGCATTTATTTTTTCCGATTTGATTCATAAGACACGGATGTTGTGACAAAAAGAAATGTCAAGTAGTCAGAACATGGTGGATAAGAATGCCATGGGATAGAGCATCAAAAATTCCTTATAAATGAATGAATGGTTTGTTGATAAGTAGAACAACTCTGGTACGAAGAATGGAGCATCAGCTACAGATTCAGACCAGGCAGGAGGATGGAGATAACAAAAAGGGAGCACCAGCCATAGGGCTGAGATTCAGGACCAGGATACATTCATGCAGAGGAATCAAGGTGAGGGCTCTGGGGTTGGTTGGCTCAACCTCTGCAAATTGACTCTGTAGCTTCCCTAGGAGTCCCTGGTGGTACAAACAGTTATTGTACCCAGCTGCTAACGAAGAAGTTGGAGGTTTGAATCCACCCAAAGACACCTATTTCCAAAAAATCAGCCATAGAAAACCTTCTGGAGCACAGTTCTACTCTGACACACGTGGGGTCAGCATGAGTCAGAGTCTACTGGACAGAAACTAGAAAAACAGCTCCCCTAATCTTCAGCTTACTCATTAACCATTATATGACCTCTTTCTCACAGTCAACCTATGATAACACCACTTCCATTATTCCTAGTTTATACATTAGAGAAGTTGGGCCCAGAGAGCTTACATATGCTGCTCGGGGTAACACAGTGTGAGTAAGAAAGGACTGAATGGGAAACAGAACCAGGCAGTCTGAACCCAGTACCCTTGCTCTTAGCAGCTGTTCTCCACAGCCTCTCAGTGATGTCAATCATTAATAGCACACTCAAAAGTGTCAACAATTCCAATGAATTTCAATGTTGCAATTCCAAGATGTATAGAACGGCATCTGTGACTAATAAGCTTAACAATTCAGATTTGACTAAAGCTCTACTCAACCCCCTAACTATGCAGTAGATTTGATTTTCAGATGAAAAGATTTTAGATGGAATTATAATTTTAGTTTTCAGTCTCTTTTCTTGTATTTAATGGTATTATTTGGATTATTAAAGTGATAAAGGCTCACTTTACAAACTGGAGTAAGGCAAGAAATATTGAGACAAAATCCTGTGTAATAGAGGTAACTCTTTTTAACATTTTATTGGATTATCCTATTATGTGTGTGTGTTACCTCTAAGTGGAGGCATATGAGCGTTGTGAATTGAATTGTGCCCTACTAAAATTTAATATGTTGAAGTTCTAACCCCTGGTACCTGTGAACATGATCTACTTGGCAATAGAGTCTTTGAAGGTGTTTATCAGTTGATATGAGGTCATATCAGACCCCATGGGTCCTATTTCAATCTGAGTTGTGTCCCATAAAAAGGAAAAGAGATACAGAGAACCCTAGGGAAGATAATCATATGAATGTGGAATTATGCTGTGACTGGAAGCCAAAGAACACCAGGGCTACCAGAAGATGGAAGAAGAAAGAGAGGATCTTCCACTAGAGGCTTCAGACAGAACTTGGTCCTGTGACACTCTGAATTTGGGCTACCAGCCTCCAGAAGAGTGATATAATAAATTTATGTTCTTATAAGCCACCCAATTTGTGATATTTGGTTTTGGCAGCCACAGGGAACTAACGCAGTGGTTGTATATATGCAGACGTCATAAAGAACCTTGCCCACCATCAAGGACGGATTACCCAATAAGCAAGGTATGCACTGGTTTACTTGTGCTTACTTACTAATCTTTAGTGCACAGTTTCACCTGTTTTTCACAACTCTGTTCAATGTAAACCTCGGCTCCCTTACTTACTGGTTAATCTGCCCCTTCCCAAGATAACACAAAACTAAACAGCATATCCAGGATTTGAAACCAGTTCTTTCTGATGTCACTACTCAAGACAACCATAGTTTTATCTGACCAACTTTGCTAGTCTGTAGCTTTGGCTTAGTGGGATAGGAGTTTGAATCAGAACTCTGGGCAACCATTGCAGGTGACAAAGCATGACCCAAAACATCACGTTATGGCCAGTGCAAATGAGCCACAATGGCACCTTGCTCTTTGTCCTGAAGGTGTTCCATTGTTTTGGTGGGATTCACATTTCCCCAGTGTCTAGTGCTTGGCCTACTTTCAATTCTAGTTATTCACTTTCTGATTTCAGGCCTGTCAGCCACGTTTTCCAAGGTGTCCTCCTTCTGCTTCTAGTACTCTTTCAGTATTGGATACTTAAACAATGTTACTCAACTAGCTGTCTTGCCCAGAAGTTCAAAATTATAGTATGCACGTTTAAAAAAATTAAATTGTAATTTACAGGCTTGGGTGTCAGCTATGTGCCTTTTGGCAAATTATTTAACTTTCCTAAGCTTTGGTTTCCCAATCCGTAAACTGAAGAAAACTACTTTCTTCTCTGCAGGGCTGCTGCAAGGCTACTGTGAGCTTCTGAGGCACTGCCAGTCCATGGCAAAGGTCTGCACTCCACAGTGGCATGACCTCCTACAGAGCCAGATTCCTAGTAGAATCCTCTCAAAACAAGCCACAGACCCCCCACTCCCAATTAACATACATTTTCTTCCTCTGTGCTTAGCCTGTGTGATACTTTTGTATTTTCCACAGGTCTTAGTCAACACTTGCTCTTAGCATGTTCTCAATAAATAAAAATTAGCATGGCAGACCTAATTTTGGGTGTTTTTTGGGATTTAATGCATCGTTCTCCAAGGTAATTTCCCAAATCCTATTTTCAAATCAGCATTTTCCCCATACCCGTTTTCATCAAGTCAATTCCGACTCATAGCAACCCTATAGAACAGAGTAGAAATGCCCCACTAGGTTTCCAAGGATTGCCTGGTGGATTCAAACTGCCAATCTTTGGTTAGCAGCCATAGCTCTTAACCACTATGCCACCAGGGTTTCCATTTTCCCCATGGATGCACTTTAAAAGAAAAAAAAAAAAAAAAGATCACAGGCAATGAAAGCTGAAGAGTCAGAGAACATTGCTGGTCATGAACACAATGGTAAGAACAGGCAGCTCTGCTCGTCACCATCATTTCTTGCACATACGTGCCTCAGTCCTTGGGAGATGATAGCAGTGTTGTCCTTTCGTGAGCACTGGGCATTAATCCCTGTCCTAAACAGCCTACGAAATGAGAGGCAGGAGAAGTAAAAGGTGGGCTTAATGAAAACGCTTCTGTCACCAAACACTTTTGGTTGCCTCTCTGCCGTATCCTGTCAGTCCTCAGCCATATGGTGTTAAAAACACTCCCTAAAATGTGATTTTTTAGAGCTACTTTGCAGTTATAATGGGTAATTGTGATCTGCTTCACAGCTAGCAATGAATGAATGTGGCTCCTATGATATCACCAAACTTCAAAATGCATTAGAGGAACTGGAAGGAGGAAGGAAGGAAGCTGATCTCTCTATAAATCACAGTGGTAACCTCTAATAGTTTCAGTCAGAAGGGAGCACTAGTGCGGTTGCTTCTAGTCATTATTAGTCCACCAGACTCCTGAGCTGCACTTTTATAAGTATCCTCCTCCATGGCTCCTTACTCCAACTTTAAAGATGAGTCTCTGTGTCTAGACTTCAGGGCATCTTAACTTCCTTCCAACCATAAAGCCTATCTGCAGCTGCAACTGGGGATTGCAAGAGGCTGCCTCCGGTGGGCACTCCAGCCCTGTCAATTAGGTAGGAAATAGCTAACCCTAGCTAGAGCAGTTCGAGTTTGATTAACTGATATTCTACATTAAGCAAAAAAAAAAAAATTAGGAGACACTACCCTAATTGGCTGGGCTATCTACATGCTTGAACATCCTGTGACATATTTCTCTATCACTCCAGTAGTTATGGGATCACCTAACCAAATAACTCCCATTGACTCCGTGGCCTAAGAAGACACATTATCTAATGTTTAGAGATTGCTATCAGAACCTGGACTACATCCACCCACTCATCTGTCCTAGAATCAAAGATGTAAGGATGCCAGAGGGCAGTGTTTACAAAACACTGTCACTCATTGCTGCTGATCCCAAGTCACACAGCTAGTTGAGTTCAGATTCCTCATCTTTCAAATGAAAGTAAAGGACCAGAAGCCCTTCAAAGTCTCTTCTAGCGTTGACATTTTATGATTCAATAGCAAGCTAATTTGCTCCAACAGTGCTTTGTATACTACCTGCCATCTTTCTAGGTCCCAATACAATGTTAGTACAAGGCACAGCTAGAAAAATTACAAAATCCCTTTACCCTAACATTTTAAAGGGAAAGCTCGGACTAAGATCAGCCTCAGCCTCAGGGTATAGAGGAAGTTTTTACCCTCAGACCTGAGTTTCACCCTCCTTTCAGTTTCTGTCTCTAATCAGCCCAATAACAACGGGGAATGCTACTTCAAATGTTTGAACTGGTTTCCTCATTTTTAACGTTGATGACTGGTTTGTTGCAAAGTTAAGAATTCATGTATGAAAAATGCCCAGGACGTTGTTGGCTCCCAGTAAATGGTGGGTGTCAGCTCTGTGACACTGAGCCATGCACATCCCCTCTGCTCCCCGTTTCTTTGCCTTTCACAAGTGGTTTAAGAGACAGATGAGCTTAGGACCAGCCTGATCCCCAGATTCTCAGATCATTGCCCAGCCCTTGAAGACAGCTCCCACAAAATATGTTCTGTTTATTTGACACATTTCAGTCTCATTTCCTCAATTTGGGTTCTCCTGCAGTTTTACTTTCTAAAACAGTTTGTTCTGTGACAAAAGGTTTGCAAAAAAATACAGGACTAATTGCTGAAGTTTCTCTCTTTTTGACAGTAATTCAATGCCTTTAACAAAATTTATAATCCTTTTGTACCTAAATGTTTATATGTGTTGTTAAACCATAACGCAAAAGTATATAAACATTTTCACATGTTCTACAAGATCAAATATGGTACGTATGATAATAATTAGAACCACCAACCTAACATATTGTGAAAAACGCCACATATGCATGTAATTATAGTTTCTGATTTTCAAGCATGCATTCAGGGAAAGGAGGAAGTGGCTTTCTATTTAACTTCTTCGCTGCTAACAGAACATGCATGTGTTCTGGCAAGTTTCCTAGGGAACATCTGTCTAAAAGGGAACATTGGGAAGATAATCAACATCCCCCGAGCCCGGGCAACTGCTGTATGGCCCATGCTGTCTCCATTAAACTTCTTAACTGTGTCTCCTTTAAGCAGAGTCACAAAACACACTATTGATTCAGCTCTTGGAATAAAAAAGCAAAACTGAAACTGATTTATTTACAGAATAGCTTTATGAAGTTGGTAAATAATGTAGCCTCTTTTTTCCAAAAGAATTATTTGTAGAAGAAGCCAAGCCAGAGTGGGGGGTAAGATATAGGGAGGGTGTTGCGAATGGTTTGTGGGATATGTTTCCAATGGTTCATACCAAAGAAATGAATGGAAACAGGCTCTTTAGAATTGGATGGGGCTGGAGAGAACTATGGACAGGATGAAGGGTGAAAGAAACTAGCATTTTGACATTGCCTCAGTTATGGTTGGAAGAAACATGATGAAGGATTTGAAAAATAATAAATAGCCCAACAATTTAGAAGGGATGGCTGGACAAATATAAATAGAATGGGATTAAGTCTTTCCTTTTTAGCTGGGTTTGACAAGGAATGTGCTGATGGTTCACAGATGAAGACAGATTCAAAGCAATAGAATGAATTGTTCTGGGTTAGCGGAAATGGTAACATTTGAACTCAATGTCCTGCTCAAATCCTGATACTAACTTTTTTGTTGTTTTGTTTAACTACAGGTAAAGACTTTGGTAATATGTAAAGGGTTGCAATAAAATACAAAACCACAGTTAAAGTTTAATTTCAGATAAACAAAGAATAATTTTTATTTCTTGTATCTGGCAACTCTGGTCAGACAGTAAAATATATAAACAGCAGCAAAGCCACAACACAGAATCAGGTAAGCAGACTGAAACAGGACCGGTACGAGAAACAAAGCCAAAGAGAGAATCACGTAGATGGATACCAACAGGAAAACACAAATTCTGAGGGAAGAAAAAAGTGCTGAGGGGTAGGGGATGGTTGATAAATAAGAGTCAGGAACAGGAAGATTTGCAGACCAAGAAGAAGGAGGCCAAGGAGCTTTGATAAATCACATGCTAGGGCAACATGGCCAAAGCAATGTTATGCTTTTTGTTATACAGTTGATTTCAACTCAGTTTAATCTATAGACACTTATAACTACTTAATACAGGTGATTTATGTAGCAGGTGTTGGAGAAACCAGAATGAATAGGGCATGATTCCTGTCCACAAATATACTATGTAGCGGGGAAGTCAGGCCCATATACAAGTATACTGGCTTTGGAGATAAACAGATCTAGGCCAAATCCTGGCTCATCCACTTACTGGCTAAGTGAGCTTGGACAGCTTTCTTATCTGATAAAGAGGCATAATCATATCTACTTGGTAATCTCTAGAATTAATACGGATATCAAACCCAGTTCCTGGTGCATAATAGTAGTTATTACTATTATAAACAAAGGATTCAGAAAACACATAGGGAGATAATTGTTTTAAGTGGGGGAATTTAGATGGCTTCCCCCAAAAAGTTGACATTAAAGCTAAGCCTTACAACACTGGGAGGATTTTGCCAGGTGGAGAAAGGGACTAGATCATATCACAGTTGTGAAACCACGAGAGGCATGTGCGTATTCTGGTATGTTTGGAGCAGGGCAAGGCTGATGTGGGTGACAGGAAACAGGGCAAGAAAAGAGCGTTGATGCCACATTAAGAAGGTTCTTGAGTATCATGCTAAAATATCTGAAGTTTGTGCTATAGGCAAAGGAGAACATTGGTGTTTTTGTGTAGTTTTGTTTGTTGTTTTTGGGTGTTTATTGGTTTTTATTCTTTTGACAGAGGGCAAACTGCTTTTCAAAGGTGGTATTTGGGAGTGCCTGACTATAACAGGAATGAAAGAATGCTGACAAAAAAAAATATATCTCCCATCAAAAGTAGAGTCTAACCAATTCCGTAATAATAACTAAATCCAAACCAATAGCCAACAAGTCAGTTCCAACTCATGGCAGCCTCTTGTGTGTCAGAGTAGAACTGTGCTCCGTGGAGTTTTCACTGAATGGTTTTTTGAGAAATAGATCAGAAGGCCTTTTTTCCGAGGTGTCTCTGGGTGGATTTGAACTCCAACCTTTTGGTTAGCAGCTGAATGTGTTAACCATTTGCACCACCCAGGGACTCCAACTGGGTAATAGGAGAATCTAAGAGATTATATCTGTTCATTATTTACTATCAATGTTTAAAATGGTTGTTTTTGTTTGTACAATGACTAAACGCAAACAAAACCTCTTTAGCCCCTGCCCTTCCTTAATACACTTGGTTCATAAAGATGCTCAGGTCTCTCAAATTTCTACTTTGTTGGTCCATCTTCTCTTTGTCTACCAGTTGGCTTTTTTTTTTTTTTTATTGATGTTGTTGTCGTTGTAAAGAAATATTTATTTGTTCCTTATTACCAAGCGATTGTTTATTGCAGATGAATTAGAAAATACAAAGAAACTAAGGAAAAAAAAAAAGCTAACTTCCTCTAACCGCCCAAAGGTATCTTTGTCCTCTTCATGGGTACATACACAATAGGGGATCGGACTATAGGTTCTGCTTTTTGATGTACTTTTTTTGAAAGACTTCTTTTTTTTTTGAATAATTTTTATTGTGCTTTAAGTGAAAGTTTACAAATCATGTCAGTCTCTCACATGTAAACTTATATACACTTTACTATATACTCCCATTTACTCT
The DNA here is from genome assembly GCF_024166365.1 of Elephas maximus indicus. NCBI lineage: Eukaryota > Metazoa > Chordata > Mammalia > Proboscidea > Elephantidae > Elephas > Elephas maximus. The sequence continues at coordinate 50,384,792 of NC_064833.1, read as the reverse complement.
CCCCCTAATGAGTCAGCCCGCTCCCTCCTTCTGGTCTCTCCTTTCATGACCATTTTTCCAGTTTCTAACCCTCTCTACCCTCCCATCTCCCCTCAAGACAGGAGATGCCAACACAGTCTCAAGTGTCCACCTGATACAAGTAGCTCACTCCTCATCAGCATCTCTCTCTAACCCATTCTACAGTCCAATCCATGTCTGATGAGTTGCCTTCGGGAATGGTTCCTGTCCTGGGCCAACAGAAGATTTGGGGACCATGACCGCCGGGATTCTTCTAGTCTCAGTCAGACCATTAAGTCTGGTCTTTTTATGAGAATTTGGGGTCTGCATCAAAAAAAAAAAAAAGAGAATTTTTTTTTTTCTTTTTTTTTTTATCCCACTGTTCTCCTGCTCCCTCAGGGGTTCTCTGTTGTGCTCCCTGTCAGGGCAGTCATCGGTTGTGGCCAGGCACCATCTAGTTCTTCTGGTCTCAGGATGATGTAAGTCTCTAGTTCATGTGGCCCTTTCTGTCTCTTGGGCTTATAATTATCATGTGACCTTGGTGTTCTTCATTCTCCTTTGATCCAGGTGGATTGAGACCAATTGATGCACCTTAGATGGCCGCTTGTTAACATTTAAGACCCCAGATGCCAAACTTCAAAGTGGGATGCAGAATGTTTTCTTAATAGAATTTATTTTGCCAGTTGACTTAGATGTCCCCAAACCCCCACCCTTGCACCGCTGACCTTTGAAGCATTCAGTTTATCCCGGAAACTTCTTTGCTTTTGGTCCAGTCCAGTTGAGCTGACTTTCCCTGTATTGAGTATTGTCCTTCCCTTCACCTAAAGTAGTTCTTATCTGCTATCTAATCAGCAAATAACCCCCTCCCACCTTCCCTCCCTCCCCCCTCTCGTAACCACAAAAGAACGTGTTCTCAGTTTGAACTATTTCTCAAGATCTCATAATAGTGGTCTTATACAATATTTGTCCTTTTGCCTCTGACTAATTTCTCTCAGCATAATGCCTTCCAGGTTCCTCCATGTTATGAAATGTTTCACAGATTCATCACTGTTCTTTATCGATGCGTAGTATTCCATCGTGTGAATATACCATAATTTATTTATCCATTCATCTGTTGATGAACACCTTGGTTGCTTCCAGCCTTTTGCTATTGTAAACAGTGCTGCAGTAAACATGGGTGTGCATATATCTGTTCGTGTAAAGGCTCTTATTTCTCTAGGGTATATTCCGAGGAGTGGGATTTCTGGGTTGTATGGTCGTTCTATTTCTAACTTTTTAAGGAAACGCCAGATAGATTTCCAAAGTGGTTGTACCATTTTACATTCCCACCAGCAGTGTGTAAGAGTTCCAATCTCTCCACAGCCTCTCCAACATTTATTATTTTGTGTTTTTTGGATTAATGACAGCCTTGTTGGAATGAGATGGAATCTCATCGTAGTTTTAATTTGCATTTCTCTAATGGCTAATGATCAAGAGCATTTTCTCATGTATCTGTTAGCTGTCTGAATATCTTCTTTAGTGAAGTGGTGTTCATATCCTTTGCCCAATTTTTAATTGGGTTGTTTGTCTTTTTGCAGTTAAGTTTTAACAGAATCATACAGATTTAGAGATTTGAAAGACTTTTTATTGAAGAAAAATATGTATACAGGAAACCGTACAGCTAAGTGTTACCAACCCCCATCAAGAAATAAAGTATCCCCAGCTCCTCAATAGCCCCCCTCTTCCCCAAGGTAACCAGTCTTCTGGCTTCTAACATAATAGAATTCTTTTGCCTGTTTTCTAACTCTATAAATAGGGTACATACAGTATGTACTCTTTCCCACTGGCTTCTTTCACTTCACAACACATCTATACCATTCATCCATTTTGTTGTGTATAAAAAAACCCCATTGCCATCAAGTCTATTCTGACTCACAGTGACGCTATAGGACAGAGTAGAACTGCCCCATTAGGTTTCCAAGGAGCGGATGGTGAATTCGAACTCCTGACCACGTTCTTAACCACTGTGCCACCAAGGCTCAGATGTTGTATATAGCAGTTGTTTATGCATTTTTCATTGCTGTATAATATTTTACTGTATGAATCCACCACAATTTACCCATTCTACTGGCCATGAACATTTATGTTGTTTTCTGTTTTGGGCTATTGTGAATAGTGTTGGAGTAAATATTACTGTATACATATATTGGAGAGTGTTTGTATACATTTCTATTAGGCATGTATTCAGGAGTGGAATTGCTGGGGTAGAGAGTATGAAAATGGTTTTCAAAACTGATTATTTTGGTTGACATTCCCTACACCCATATGTAAGGTTCTAATTGCTTCATGTCCCCACTAACACTTGGTATATCAGTCTTCTCAATTTTAGGCATTCAAGTGGTATGGAGTGGTAGCTCATGCTGCTTTTTTATTTGTACCTCCTTGACTATGAATGAACCGACCACCTTTTCATATGTTTATTGGTTAACAGGATATTCCCTTTTGTGAAGTGCTTGCTTGAGTCTCTTGCCCATTTTTTCTATTCTCTTCACTGCCTTTCCATCATAATTTGTAAGTGTTCTTTATATATTCAGTTATCTGTCCATTTGCACTGACATATAACTTTGCCAGTTACATGTATTGTGAATATCTTCTCTCACTTTGTGGCTTGCTTTATTTTAAAATCTCTTAATGACATCTTTATGAATGAAGTTTCTTAATTCTAAGGAAGTTCAATTTATCAATCTTTTTTTTTTTTGTCCAGTGAGTCCTATTTATGAAATCATTGCCTATTTCACTTTTATATCAAAATGACCCAATATCATTTATTGAAAAGACCGTCCATTTCTCACTCTGCAGTGTCCTCCAAACACATCAAGTAACCATGAGCGTGGGGGCCTCTTCATGAATTTTTACTTCTCTTTTTGTAAATCCACATTTGCATGTGGCTATTTAAATTTACTTTTAAATTCAATAACGTTACAAATTCAGTTCTTCTGTCATACTAGCCAAGCTTCAAGTGCTCAGTAGCCACATGTGGCTAATGGCTACCTATTAGATGGTGCGGATATAGATCATTTTCACAATCCAGGAAGTTCTGTTGGACAGTGCTACTCCAGACCACGGCTGTCTCATTTCCCTCATAGCTCTTACCACTATCTGAAGCAACTCCTTTTTATTGCTTATTGTCTTTCAGCACTATTAAAATATAAGCTGTATGAGTACAGGAACATGGTCAGTTCACTGTCATATCTACAGTGTCCAGAACAGTTCCTGGCACTTAATACTTATCAAATGAACGAATAAAATTCTGCTGAGGTCTGTGAAGCCTGGAGCTGCTTTATGAACCTTTTATACAAGCTTAGTGAGCTTGCCCTACATTCAGAGCAGGGAAGCATGTCTTGTCATTTTAGAAACTGTCTCAAATCTAATACTTATAACAATTATTGATAAAGACATTGTTGCTCCTAGAGACATATATAATATTGATAAAAGCTAACTTTTTTTGAGTATTTACTTTGTACTACACACTGCTCCAAAAATTTGCATTCTTTACCTTATTTAACTCTTAGAACTCAATGAAGTAGATACTGTTATTATCCTCATCCTATAGATGAGGAAAATCAGGAGACAAGATTTCAGTGACTTGTCCAAGGTCACACCACAAGTGAAAGGAGGCACATGGATTTGAACCCAGGTGTCTGCTGCAGAACCGAGTTCTTAACTACTGCACATTAGAGCTTCTCAAGATAATCATGATGTCATTGCTGTTAGCTGCCAGTGAGTTGGTTGCTGACTCATGGCGAGCCAGTTTCATGCCATCCCCATAATAACTGAATTGCTGCTCAATGCAACATAGTGTCTTCAGCTATGTATTTATTGCTTTTTGGCATCTCTGTTCTCTCTTCAAAGTACAGACCATATTTTGATTGGTTTATAAACTCAGTTCTGATGATTTCTTTAGATATCCTCACTGTCATAGGTTGGGTTCCCAAGAAGAAGAGCCTGAGGCAGGGATTTGGGCGCATCAGGAAGTACTCTTAAGAGAAGAGAGTGAAGGAAGCAGGATAGGACTGGGGAGAGGCCTAAACAAGAATGTGGCCCCAGTTGGTGTCCAGCTTCAGGCTGATCCCACGAGGGGAGCTCTGGGGCATGAATTGCCCTACAGTCAAGGGGACTAGCCCTTGTGCTCCCACGATAGACAGTTATTGGCAGGGAGTTGCCCTGGAATGTGTGTAAGGTAACATGCTGGGAGAACACATGGGTTCAGTTCATCTTAGGGCAATTCCCTGGAGAAGGTGGCAATTGGAAGCATTATCACCAACATTCACCAAGGTGGGGGCAGGGGGATGGGTAAGCTGGCCAGGAAAAGGGGATCTTGGTGGAGCATTGATAGCACCACTGCACTCACCCTCCCTTAGAAGGTTCCAGGTTTCTTACTATTTAAGATGAGTGTAAAACAGTGTTCAGCATTTTCATGCAGTTGAGTGGTTTTGTGTGATTTCACAAAACACTTTCACAGCCCTGATTGTTCCGAGTGGCTGCTTCAGGAGAAAATACACGTGTAGCCCGCATTTAAAAATTTCCAAATGGAATGAGATCAGAATGAAATAAGAAAGCCCTACAAGCTATTGTAAATAACAACTAGTAAATAAAAAACATCTGGTGGATGATTAAGATCCCCATAGTGAACCTCAGCAAAGAAAACGCCATGTACCTTTAAGGCGACGCTACACATTAGCAGCTTTTTTCAGTGACTTTAGGTGTCTAAGGGAAGCTCAGGAAATGCAGGTGGGAGGACGTGGAGTCATTCGGAGAACTCGGTGGGATGAGAGGGCACAGAGCATGTCTCCTCCTGTTTTATTGATCTTTATACTGTGTTCTGTTTATGCCCTTTAGAAGAGTAGTTATGAAAACCCAGATATTACACTCATTGGCTGTGAATGTGACACCGACATCTGCTTGCCTTGGCGTGATGCCTCTGGTAGGAACCACCGGGAGTGCCTTAGCCCACACCTTCTCTTTGGAAACAACAAGAAAAAAAGAAAAGCTTCAAAAGCCCGAGACACCTGTGTAACCTTTTCTATGCCATAGAACGACCAGGTAAACGGCTTCTGCAAATCAAGCCCTTTGCTTCCTGCTTCACTTGGAAGATGCTACAAAGCAGTGGCCCTGCAAGTTCCTGAATGCCTGCGAAGTTCTCATCTCCTGTCTCTTTCTGTCGAGATGTCAGAAGTGGTAGAAGAAGAAAAAATACACTTAGGGCTTCTACACTCAAGGCAAGCCAGGAACCGGAATGTTGAGCACTAAGTGGTGTCATCTCCCTGTCCTCACTGCAGCTTCCCTTCAAAAGTGAAAGCAAATAAAACCTTTTGGTACCATTTTAGTAATAGAGATCTTAGAACCAGCCCTGCTGAGTCTTTATGACTTTATACTCAGTTTTCCAAAATGAGATATAACTTGTTTCAATTGCTTTAAACAGAGCAGCAAACCACGTATGATGATGCATTCTGTTGGGAATCAAATTCCTTCATCATTTTATTAGATTGAACGCCCTGAACTGGAGATTATTATTATTTTTCCATTGTGTTCTTGCAAAACTGCCCACCCTTGGAGCTTTGTAGCTATGTGCTCCTGAATAGTTTTATTGTTTTTCTCTTCTACTTTTGTGGCTACCAGTACTTAACACTTTCCTCTCCTTTTGAGTAGCAGGGTAGCACCACTTGGAAGGTAGAATAAACAGGATGATTAAACAACCTGCGTGCAGCAAGGGGGCAATATTTCAATAGCAAATATTGCTACCCATATACCTCAACAGAATGTGCTAAAGTAAACAAAATGATAGCATAATTATAGCAGTTCCAATTATGTTAATTAGACTGCATACACGCTTCATTGATAAGCAACTGTGCTGCAAGGAAATGCTGTAAGCCTGGTACTTCATCCTTTCACAGCTTTGTGGCACATACGCTACTATATTCCAGGGTAACATTTAGCCTCTCACAATTTTTTTCTCTGTTTTATAATTTTTTTTTTCAAAAATAAAGTAAAAATTAAGTGTCTCACCCCACATTTCTAGAGATTACAGAATCTCGATTGGATTGAGTGCCTGGTGTATTCCATGATGTTTTGGTTCCTTTCTCCTTGAACCCCAGATGAAAACACATTAACATGTCCCATTTGACTAATTAAAATCCAGCCTAAGAAAATGGGATTTGCCTTTCAGTCTACTCCAAATCGCAACCTCTGCTTTGATATCACCCATAAAAAAACAAAAACAAAACCATAAGGGAAGTGACCACAGAAAGCTGTTGTTCACCCAGTAGGTTGCATTTGGGGGGAACTAAAAGTTGGAAGAATCTGAGACCATTGGTATGAATAATTTGGTGGGTTTATGGGACACTTGATTATTTAAAAAAAAAAAAAGATCATGAAGGGAAAAAAAAGGGAAGATTTTTAAAAAATCAGGAAAAAAGCCTGGAAATGCTCAGAAAGGAAAAATTACATTTCCAAGCTAATTAGAACCATTTATATGTTAAAGCTAAATGCTAATATAATTAAAATAATACAATAATTCAAATATGGAATAGTTAAAAAAAAAAACTCATAAACAAAATAAAAAAAATCCCTTGCTTGGTTTAAATCCTAAACCAAACAAGGGATTTGAGAAGAAAAAAGATTGCCTACATGCTTCATTGGTAAGCAACTGTGAGTCCAGATATAATCTAAGAGATGTTGTCATGAAAGAGTAGTAAATAATTATGTCCAGAAAAAATAAGTAGTTTTCTCAAAACACTTCCGGAAATTAGCAAGCCAAACAAACAGTTTATAAACTCCGAGAAGAAAATGAGAAGCTAATGCAGTCAGAGCAACACAGCAGAATTTTGCTTATTAAAAAGTAATCTGGGCCAAGTAAATATAAGATTCCACTTTTGCACCTCATCCATCACCTCCTGTCTCTTTTAGGAGCTTACTTCATCAGTTACCCATTTTCTCACTTTCCCTCCTTTGTTTCTTATTTTCTACCTGTTCTTTTGCCACGAGCTATAGCCTCTCCACTCCAAAAGGGTTTCGCCTTAGCCTTATTTCCTTTTCGAGGTTCACAGCTTTCTCCCATTGCCAGGTCTCTTGAAAGAATGGACCACAATCACCCTATCCACTTCCTCACCTTCACTGTTAGTTATTAGTCCTAAGTCAAAATTGCAGTGATTAGATTGTGAACAAAGCAGCAGTCACTTATGAAAACCATGCTAAATTATCTTTCATGCTGCTGTAGTTCTCAATGCAATGAAGCGGACTTTTAGAACCAACCAAAAGCTAAAACCAAACCCATTGCCGCCGAGTCAATTCCGACTCATAGTGGCCCTACAGGACAGAGTAGAACTGTATAATAGGGTTTCCCAGGAACAGCTAGTGGATCCAAACTGCCAGCTTTTTGGTTAGCAGCTGAGCTTTTAACCACTACACCGTCAGGGCGATAGCTAGTTATCTACTGTTTGAAAATGTTAGTGTTTATTTTTGCAACGTGCATGAAATCTGTTTTCTATCACATTGCACATTGAGCAACAACAAAACCAACTAAGAAAAATAAACGTATACTGAGAACATTCTTAACAAATGATAACCTATAAAATGATCAAAGAACAAATATATATGTCCTGTGGGGAAAGGTTAAAAAAAAGGCTGTGATGATTTTGTGTAGACAAGAAAAGCTCAGGGTTTGTAATTGATCATCTGTAATTATGAGAAAGATTATTAGAAAGGAGGATGTTGCCAGCTGCTCTTCTCTCTGCTGAGTGTAGAAGGATGGGATTAAATTATAACCAGGGAGATTGTGTTAGACATAACAACACTGTAGCTTTGGGGGGGTGATGTTCCCTAAAGTGGATTATCAAGGGACAGAGTAAAATCCTTGGTATTAAAACACAAAAAGCTTAAAAATAGGACAAACTACTCTTTGTCTCAGATAGTTTAGGATATTTCTTTTAGGTACAATGAGTATTCACTTAAAAAATAGTTACTAGCTGATTCTTCACTTATGAAATACACCTAAAGATATGAGAATTGTAGATAAGATGAAAGACAATGTTGTAGCTTTGGATAAATATTTTATTTGCCCAGAGGACAGTTTCCTTTATTCTTCCTGGCTTCCATCTGAAGGTCCCCTGTGATTTTTTGCTGTTTGTTTAAGTACAAATGCCTCCAGGTGGAAAGATTGATTAAATCACCTCTTCAGATTCTTTCTAAGCTTTATTTTCTAAATTTTAGGTTTCCACAGTAAGATGAGAGAATAATAGAAAATGTCTGTTCTTTGTCCTTCTAATTATCAAGGGATTATGAAGACATTTGTTCAGACCCTATCCTCTGCTGTAAAAAAAAACACACATGACACCATCAAGGTTAATATGTCTTCTCAGAAATGCCTGTCTTTGGAAGTAAGTCTATGAGTGGGCAAATCTCTTTCAGAGACAGTGAAAAGATGTGAGAAATCTCTACATTTACTTTTGGAATAAGTAGGCAAAAGATGATGTATGCCATGATAGTAAACTAGCACATGACGTATCTGGCTGCCTTTTACCTAAAATACTCAGCAATAGAGAAATCACTGAAGAAGCTGTAAAAATATTCTGTGAGTAACCCTCAAAGAAGTCACAAATGAACCTGCTAGTGTTCAGGGATTTTACTCACAAAAGTGCTTCTCAGGTAATCATATCCCCTCTCCCCCACTATTTATTCTTCTTTATATCAATTTGAAGTGCCATTCTCCATGGGCCACAACAAGAAAGAAGACATAGCTATGAAATTGAGCTAGGCAAATTTAAAATGCCTGATGTCAGGGGACAAAGACACCGAAACAATTTCAAAGGCATTGCTTAAGCCTGCATTCAGTCAGCAAACGTTTATTAGGGCCCTACTATGTGCCAGGTGCTGAGAATAAAATGGTGAGAAAAAGGGACTTGTTCCTTGCCCTTCTAAAGTTTACAGTCTAGGGCAGAAGGTCTATTATAATGTAATAATCACACAAAAATTGTATTGTGAAAGATAGTAGGAAGGAAAAATATGGGGTTAAAATGTAAAAACCTAGATTAGTCTGGTGATGCAGTGGTTAATAGCCCAGCTACTAAGCAAATCGTTGGGCAATTCAAATCCACCACCTGCTCCTTGGAAAACCTATGGGGCAGTTCTACTTTGTCCTGTAGAATCGCTACGAGTCAGAGTCGACTTGATGGCAACCAGTTTGTTGTTTTTTTTTTATTTGGGTAGGCTAGTCTGGAGAATCAGGAAATGGCTTCCTGAGGAAGGAGATTTTTATCAGAGATTTAAGGATAAGTTGTTTTTGTTATGTGCTGTCAAGTGAGTTCCAACTCACAGCAATTTGCCCAATGCAATACGTTTGATTTCTTGACTGGTGCTTCCATGGGTGTTTATTGTGGATTGAAGTAAAATGAAATCCTTGAAAACGTCAATATTTTCTCCGCTTATCATGGTATTGATTACTGTTCCAGTCATGAGGATTTTTGTTTTATTTATGAAGGATGAGTAGATGGTAAATAATGTTTTGAAAGATAAGGTGTAGATGTTGGGGGCAGGGGAGGTGGTTATAAAATGTTCCTTGCAGAGGGCATAGCTTGTGCAAAGACAGTGAGGTTGCGGGAAGCTGAGGAAATGAAAGAATCTCCCTGTAGGGAGAAGAATAAGATGAGATAAACTGGAGAAGTAGGCCGGGGTTAGATTGTGCAGAGGATTATGGGACTAGTGTCCTAGCAGACACTGGGAAGCTGTTGAAGAATTTTCAGGATGGGAGTAAAATAACCAAACCTGTGTTATGAAAGTATCACTCTGGCTGCAGTGTAAACACAGAATCTACTTGGGCAAGATTGGCTGCAGGAAAACGAGTGAGAGGCTATCACAGTAGTATAATTGAAGATGATGGTTGGTTGACCTAGAATGCTGTTGGTAGAAATGGAGTAAAACAAAAAAATTCAAAAGGTAAAGAAGGTAAATATCTAGAAAGTAAATAGGAGATATTTAGAAGGAATTTCTTGTGGATTATATATGAGGGTGTGGGAAAAGAAATGATCAAAAATGACTTCTAGGGACCATCCAGTATCTCCTGTTGTTAGGTGCTGTCGATTTGGTTCCAACTCATAGCAACCCTATGTACAATAGAACAAAATGCTGCCCAGTCCTGCACCATCCTCACAATCCTTGCTAAGTTTGATTTGCTATATTTGAGCCCGTTGTAGCAGCCACTATGTCATCCTATCTTGTTGACGCTCTTTTCACCGACCCTCTACTTTACTAGGCATCGTGTCTTCCTCCAGACTGGTTCCTCCTGATAGCATGTCCAAAGTATGTGAGATGAAGTCTCGTCATCCTCGTTTCAAAGGAGCATTCTGGCTGTACTTCTTCCAAGACAGATTTGTTTGTTCTTCTGGCAGTCCATGATATATTCAATATTATTTGCCAACACCATAATTCAAAGGCATCAGTTTTTCTTCAGTCTTCCTTATTCATTGTCCAGGTTTCCCATGCATACCAGGTGACTGAAAATACCAAGGCTTGGATCAGGCGTACCTTAGTCCTCATAAAGTGACATCTTTGCTTTTTAAAGAGATCTTTTGCAGCAGAATTGCCCAGTGCAATCCAGAATCTCAGAGAACTAGCTGTGAGGTCAGGGGTTGACAAACTTTTTCTATTAAGGGCCAGAAAGTAAATATTTTGTGATTTGGTGGTGGGAGGCATACAGTCTCTGTTGCAGACATTCAGTTCTGCTGATATAGAGTGAGAGTAACCATAAACAACATACAAATGAATGGGCTCAATAGTGTCCCCATGCAACTTTTATAAATAAAACTTTATTTATAAAACAGATTGTGGGCTAGATTTTGTCCTGAGGCATAGTTTGCCCACCCCTGTTTTAGATGATAAACGCTATGTTTACACAAACTCTTAATTACATCGGTAGCCCTGGATCATCAAAAATAAATCTCAATTTTGTTCAGGATTTCTGCTGAATGAAAGGCATGAATATTTGAAATAACTTTGAGAAAATCTAGAGAAAATTACTGAAGTCAGTTTTGATGCTTAAGGCCTCAACCGAATTTTTCAGAAAACTAAAACAAATATGGAATACTTTCCTTCCTGAAAACACAGGATGAAATGGAGTTTCGATATTAATGTTGTTAACTCAGCTTCAGAAAGATCAACTTTGAGGCAGGCTGAGTTACATTCATCTCATTCCAGAGAACTGAGGCCACAACACATATTTTCATTACAAAGTAAATCTAAATTCCACTGTAATATCACCTTGCCAGTGAATGACATGTCACCTGAGTTGTTAGAATTGTAGAAAGAAAAGACATTCCTTCACAGAATTTGTGATAACCTCTCTAAAGCTTTTACTTTGGCAAGGTGTGTTTGGGTAGATTTTCTGAACATAAACAAGAACATGCTATGAGTCGGAAGCGACTCAACGGCACTGGGTTTGGTTTTTTTTTTTTTAAACAAGAACAAATACCTCTATCCAAATTCCAAGAAGACTCTGACACAGTATCCCTTACTTAATTTTTTTAAAAAAAAATCCTACATAATGAATATGGAAAAATTTAAAAAGTTGTTTTGAAAATGTCTATTTGAATTGCAATTTCTTCTTCAAACATCACATTATATTGCATAAAGTCCACTAGGTACCTTTAACCACATATATGTCCAGATTCCAAGCCATATATTTCTGATACCTGTACTATAGACTCTTAGAAAGCTTAAAATCATGGAGCTCAAGTCCATGACAATATGATTTTATTTTTACAAAGATTAGAAATTATATGAATTTTCCCTTATTTAATATCTAACCTCATCTCAAACTCATATACACACATACTTTTAATATTTTAAATTCCAGAAAGATACATCTTTTGTGAACTTCATAATCTAACTCAAAATACGTAATTCAGTATAATTCTGTCTTTGTATTTGAACCATTTACTTAGTCCCTGCAGACTGACAATTGAGACTGTTTTAGTTTATTAGGGCTGCCATAACAAAATACCACAAAGTAGATGGCCTTAAAGAACAGAAATTTACTTTCTCACAGTTCTGGAGGCTAGGAGTCTGAATTTAGAGAGGAGAAAGGGCGATACTTTCTCCATAGGTTCTAGGAGAAAATCCTGACTTGTGTCTTTTACCTTCTGCTGCCCTAAGCATTTCTTGGAGTTCCTTGACTTGTAGAAAGATCATCACATACTGTCTTCCTCCTGTTTGACTCCCTTTTTATAAAATATCACTCAAAAGGGATTAGGAACCACCCTGTTGCTATTGTTGTTGTGTGCCATGGAGTTGATTCCAACTCATAGCTACCCTATGTGACAGAGTAGAACCGCTCCATAGGGTTTCTTAAGTTGTAATCTTTACTGGAACGAATCACTAAGTCGTCCAACTGTGACCATTCAGTTGACAGCTGAGTGTTTATCCATTGTGCCTCCAGGGCTCCTTATAGGAACCATCCTACTCCTCTATGATTTCATTAACTGATAAAATCTGCAACAGAAAACCCGATTTTCCCAAACAAGGTCAACTTCACTGGTGCAGGAGTTAGGACTTCAACATATCTTTTTGAAGGACATGATTCTATCCATAACAGAGACCATATGAAAAAAAGCATGTGTCTGTTTTACAAAGCCCATTAAAAATCCATGAGTAAAAACAATGAGTTCAAGGCTGGCTCTGTGAATTGCCAGTTGAGAAGGTTGGCCAAATTAACTGTTTTCTCCTCTGTAAGGTTCATATGGTGTTAAAACTTACTTTAAGGTTTAGCGTAAGTTCCAGTCAGGTAAATATCTATAAATCGTAAAGTATTGTTTAAATGATAGCTCTCACTTAGGGATCCAGGAAGTAGCAATAAACACGCATAACCTCTGGTGCTAAAGAGATCTGTGTCTAGATCCACTCCCACCACCAATTTTAAGCTCCCAATGACTATTTCCTCAACAGAAAAAATAGAGCTATATACCTACTTTCTGGGGGTTTTGAGGACAAAATGAGCTCTCCTTGGTCAAATACTTTAGATAATGCCTATCTTAAATGCCTAACAGATAGTAAGCACGTAATGAATGATGAAGGTTTTTATGCAAAACTTTAAAACAGATATATTAGAAAGCCATTTTTCAAGGAATCGTTTGTTTTATAAATCGATCAGCCAGAATTTCTTTAAAAGAAAAGAAAATGTTTCTTTTAAAAATCTTGACTCTTAAATATAAAACCCAGATCAATGGGTCCTTACAGCAACTAATCTCCTGGAGAGCAGGTGTGGAAACACTTCTCTGGAGTAGCTGACCTAACAGGTTCATTCCTTGTCTATACGATTTATGAAGTAGGTCACAGGCATCTCTCTTGGAACCAGCCATGCCAGATGAGCAGGAGAGGTTTTCTGATACTCCAGTGTTCCACAAGAAAACAACAACCTGAAAAGAAAACAAACCCAGATGACACCTATTTAAAGCCCTGTGAACCAGGCTAATATGCTTTCATTATTAGGTTATTATTAAAATGTTATAACACTTTTCACCTGCAGCCGTTCAAAAGCATACCTAATCATTAACTCTCAAATATTCACCTCCAATGTCCTAGCGAGAGCCCTGGTGCTGCAGTGGTTAAGCACTCAGCTGCTAACTCTAAAGGTTGGCAGTTTAAACCCACCAGCCCACTCCGCAGGAGAAAGCTGTGGCAAATCTTCTTCTGTAAAGATTTACAGCCTTGGAAATCCTATGGGGCAGTTCTACCCTCTTCTATAGGGTCGCTATGAGTCGGAATTGACTTGACTGTAATGGGTTTGGTTTTAGTTTTAATGTCCTGGCAAGGAGCCCTCGTGGTGCAATGGTTAAGCATGCTTGGCTGCTAACCAAAAGTTCAAACTCACCCTACAGCTCCAAGGAAGAAAAAAGCTGTCAATCTGCTCCCATAAAGATTAACTAAAAAAGCAAAACACAAAACAAAGAAAACCCAAAACTGTTGCTGCCAAGTTGATTCCAACTCATAGTGATCCTATAAGACAGACTAGAACTGCCCCATATGGTTTCCAAGGAGCAGCTGGTGGATTTGGACTGCCAACCTTTTGGTTAACCAAGCTCTTAACCACCCAGCAAAAATTACAGCCTAGGAAACTCTATGGGGCAGTTCTACTCTGTCACACTGGGTCACTACGAGTCGACTATGGGTGGAAATTGACTTGATAGCACACAACAGCAACAACGACAGTGTCCTAGCCAAGAAGTAATTACTGCTAGTTATATATCAATTGGTTTCTCATTTATTGATTAAATGGAAATTTTGTGCTTTCTATGTTCATATTATGAGATTATTTACAAGAGAAGAGAGATTTTGAAAGTGTGAGACACAAACCTTGCTCCTGAAGTAACCAAGAAAAGGGGATGTAAATCAAGAGGTAATTAATGATGAATGGGAATGTATGGTAAATAAATAAAAAAAGAAAAAACGGTTCAGCTGGAGAAGTTAAAGTGTTCAAAGAACAAACTGCTTTGGGATGGCAAGGGAGTATTTCAGAGGATGGAGAATTGAGCTCCATCTTAAAGGGTGGATAGGATTTAGGAAAGATGATAGTCAAGGAGGCAGGTATTCCATGTAAAATATATAAGCAAATGCTCACAGTCAGGAATAAGCATGGCAGGCTTAGGGGACTATAAAGGGAGCATACCCAATGGGGCAGGATTTATTTGCATAGCAGTGAAAAAATAATTGTATAGCTTTAATGGCTCATCAATAGAGGGATTTGGACTTGTTCCCATGGTAACTTCAAAGAATTAAGCAGTGGGCAGGAAGAGTCAGTGAAATAAAGAAAGAAGGACTAAGAGAGAAATCAAAAGGAAATGGTGCCACAAAACCCTAGAGAGAAGAGAGTTTTAAAAAGTAGAAAGGAATCAACAATGTTAAACACCAATTGGAGAAGAGCAAACTAATGCACGTTCTGATGATTAGTCGGTCAACGGTGATGTTAGTAGACTATGAAGTTGGAAACTTGACTGAAGAAATTGAGACTGTGGGCACAAGTCTGGAGATTGCAGTGTCTAGATACAGGCAGTTGACTTGGCCCATGTTTTATCTCCTCTCACATTCAACATCTCATTGAAATGCCAGGAAAGATATTTAAAAGAATAAATGTATAACAATACTAGGAAATGTGAAAGGGCACCACTAGCAGACAAAAGGAATTTGAGGTATATGAGGAAAAGTAGATGGCTTTATATGTATTAAGCGCTAGAACCATAACACAAATCAGTCACAGAATCATTCTACATAATACGAAGCCATTTATCCCAATGAAGCTCCTTAACAATGCAAATCTCACAATCAGTAAGTACAAAAAGCAGGATTGAGCCAAATGTTTCCTCAAGTGAGAGAACTATTGTGGAGACAGACCACACAACTTCAGAGAAAACACAACCCAGATAATTAAACCAATTAACCTGCTCCTTCGCCTATCAGGTAACAGAAAACAAAGATCACTGAACCTCCAAGAAATACAATATGAAAGAGGAAGAATAAGATGAATAATAAGAATAAACAGATAACACAGAAAATGGAAGAGAACATAAAAATTATTGTCAGTGATTTCACGGAGGTTCAAGAAGACATTGATTTCATTAAACGGTAAAAAGAGGCAATGAAAAATAGCAATCACACAAATAAATAATTTTTAGAAATAAAGCATGGTTATCAAAATTAAAAAAAAAAAATCAGCAAAAGGGCTGAGTAAGTGAGTGAACTTTGGACCAGTCCCTGGGGAAGGACATTATGCTTAGTAAAGCAGAGTAGAGGGTCAGTGAAAAAGAGCAAAACCCTTAGCGAGATGGATTGACAAAGTGGCTGCAACTATGGGCTCAAACATAGCAATGATTGTGAGAATGGCACAGGACCAAGCAATGCTTCATTTTGTTACATATAGGTTGGCTATGTGTCAGAACCAACTCAAGGATACCTAAAAACAACAAGAACATCAGAGTAAAAGAAATGAAAACTATGAAGAAAACCATTTAGGAGATACGGAGAAGAGATCCACTGTATCCAATATTCATATTCTAGGAGATAAGAGGAATGAGGAAAGGAAACAACAAAAAAAATCAATAATAGTTAAAAATCAAAAAAGGATTTACTGAAAAAGATTCATATCTTCGGATTGAAAAGCCTACTGGATACCTAGTAGTAAAATGATGTACAAAGAAAAATATATTCACTCAAGTATTCTTTATTTTTTTTTTTCAGTATCTATTTTTTTTTGTTTTTATTACATACTAGTCACTGTTCTAGGCATTAGAGACACAGCCATAAACAGGAGAGACAGATTCTCTCTTCATGGGTCTTATATTCTAAAGAGAAGAGATAAAATAAATACACTAACAAATAAATACAGAAAAAAATAAAAAGCAATAAATTCTCTGAAGAAAGTAATGCAGGGAAATGAGAATAACTGCCTGAAGCTGCTTTAGATTGGGTGGTCAGTGAAGTTGTCTTTGAGGAGCTGACATTTGCTTTAAGATCTGAATAGAAAGAAAGTGCTACCCATGATAAGAGCTGAGAAAAGAGTGTACCAAGCAGAGGGAATATCAATACATGCCCCAGTAAAATTTCCAAATGTTGAGGCCTAAAAATATATATATATAAATGTATGGAGAGAGAGAGAGAAAACATATCAACAACCTTGGAGTAAGAATAACACTGGAATCAGCACTCTTATCTGCAAAACTGGATGTTAGGAAAACAAGAGAGAAAATAATTTTGGGTCTAGAATTTCATACAGAGTCAAACTATTATTCCAGTATTTTTCAGATATGCAAGAACACAAAGTCCATTCTTGGGAAAACAAAACAAAACCCCCAAAACTTTAGCATGTATCCCAGCAGAATGAAAAAATAACATAAGAAAAGGGATATCATGGCACATGAACAAGCCAATATAATATATACCTAAACCCACTGCCGTTGAGTCGATTCTGACTCATAGTAACCCTATAGGACAGAGTAGAACTGCCTCACAGGGTTTCCAAGGAGTGGCTGGTGGATTTGAACTGCCAACTTTTTGGTTAGCAGCCAAGCACTTAACCATAATATATACCAAACCAAAAAACCAAACCCGTTGCCGTCGAGTAGATTCCGACTCATAGTGACCCTATTGGACAGAGTAGAACTGCCCCATAGAGCTTCCAAGGAGTGCCTGGCAGATTTGAACTGCAGACTTTTTGGTTAGCAGCTGTAGCACTTCACCACTACGCCACCAGAGTTTCCATAATATATACAGTTACATATAAATAAGTATTGATAATATGGAAAGTATAACTCATATGTTGTGTTTTGATTACAACTCTGAAACAACCACTCCAAACTTACTGGTGTAAAACAACAATAATCATTTATTATTTTTATCTATACCAGTTGTGGGAGTTGACTGACTTCAGCTAGATGGTTCTCACTTGGGATCTCTCATGAGGTGGCAGTCTGGTGATGGCAGGAGGTAGCATCATCAGGAAGTCTTCCTCACTCATATTCGGAAGTTGATGCTGGCTAACAACTGGAACACCCTCATGTAGCTTCTGTGGCCTAGGCCTCCTCACACATGGCACCTAGATTCCAGGACCAAATATCCCAAGAAAAAGAGAACCAGGTGGAAGCTGTATCTCCTTTTATGACTTGGTCTCAGAAAGCATGCAGTAATCACGGTTATAATCAATCATACGGGCTAAATTCCTCAAATTCTCCCTCAATTCAAGAATTCCCCTACATTCAAATTTGTTGACCTTGCACACACATCAACGTATCTTATCTTTCTTCTTTAACAATGAAGCCAATCTCCCCACCACCACTTTTGAGCTCTGTCTCTTTTGTCTTCTATGAGAATAAGTTCTTTCTCTTCAGGTATCTCCATGCTAGTCCTTTCCTCTTCTGCCAATAAACATTTCCTGGTCTCTCCTATCCTAAGAAAAGCACCAGATCTCGCATTCCTCTCAAGCTAACATTCAATCTTTCTTCTTCCAGGGTACTTGAAAGAGTAATGTGTACCGGTACAGTCTCCTCAACATTACCTCCGATTTACAGTTCCAAGGACTACAATCTGTATTTCACTCCACTCCATTGAAATTTTTTTTATTAAAATCATGAATGACCTCAGAATTGCAATCTAAAGAATATTTTCCTATGGATGCCACTAAATTTGGCTACATTTGATTCTATTGATCACTTCACTTCTTTTGACACTGGACTCTTCAGATTCTTCTATTCTTCCTTAAGTCCTTTTGGAACGAGTCTTCTACATTTTGAATGCTGATGGTCTACCAACTTCTGTCCTAAGCCCACAGCTCTTCTCACACTTTATACTCTCCCCAGGTGATTGCGTTGCCTTCCATAATTTCAAATTACTCCTGTGCATTAATGATATCCCAGCTTAATTTTCCAGTCTGAATCTCTCCTTTGAGCATCAGGGTAACATAAAACTACCTATGAAATGACTCCTTGTTTTTTTCAGTCAAAAATGAAATTCACCTTCTTCTGTTCTCCTTGAAGTTCTTCTAAATTCTCTCTCAATTTATGACATCATCTAACTGGTCAGCCAAGCAGGTTATGAACATGAGTCATCCTTGACTCTTCTTTCACTTTCCACATCCATTCAACCATTAAGTCAGATCTATTTTATCCCTTACATATTTCAGAAATGTGTTTTCTCCTCTTCATTCCAATAACCCTAGCCAGATTCAGAAATTTTACATCACTTCCTGAAATTCTCAAAGAGACTCCAAAGTCAACTCAGTCCCCAGTTTTGAAAGCCATCTTCCTCTATGTGTACTACTGAAAAATGAGCAACCATTACTTAATAAAGACTTAATGGAAGCAAACGTTCTCTGGGGAAAGCAGGGTTTCTGTTAAATTGAGGCTGTGGAAATACACCCATAGTTTAAGAGCACGGGACCTGGAATCAAACTGCCTACTTAGTTTAGGTTCATTTGGCAATATCTACTACTATAGCTGTGTGATCTTGGGGAAATTTTTTTACCTCTCACTCCCTCAGGTTCCTCACCTGAAAAATGGAGACAATTACAATATTACCTAGCTGATGTGAGGAATGAGTGAGATAATGCCCTAAGATGCTTTACACCATGCCTGGTCCGTAGAGAGGGCTGAATAAGTGCTGCTGTTGTAGTGGTAGTGGCAATGGTAGTGGTGGAGGTGGTTGCTATTTTCCAAGATTTCTCTGAACAGACTGTGATAGAGCAGTGGTTGCAACGGACACACGTTAAAGGGGCGGGGACACTTTCTTGCCTCATATTCTTGCCTCTGCCTCAGGTTTTGTCCTCTCCTTTGAAAATTCCAAAACTACTATTCTTGGCATTTCATACCAGGGGGGAAAAAAGAGATCAGTTATTTCAAAAAAATTTTTTTGTATGTACTGGCTTGGCTGCTAATCAATGTTGGCAGTTCGAACCCACCAGCTGCTCCTTGGAAACCCTGTGGGGCAGTTTTACTCTGTCCTATAGGGTCACTATGAGTCAGAATTGACTGGCAATGGTTTTGGTCTGGTTTTGGTTTAGTGGCTAGGAGTTGGTTTGAAATGAGATCTTTCACTAAGATAAATTCTAGATGGAGAAAAGACTTAGTTGTAAAAAAAATCATAAAAGCATTTGAAGGACACATGGGACAATTCATTTTTTATCTCTGGTCGATAAAGCTTTATAAAGAAACAATGACAAAATAAAAAGTCAGAAAAAAAATGATTAATGTGACCAAGTAAAATATTTTAAATTCTGCATGGTAAAAATATTTTATACAATGTCAAAAGACAGATGATAAACTGGGAAAATATTGTCAGCACATATGGCAAAAGTCTAATTTCCCTGTACTAAAATAACATTAATTAAATATAATTTAAACATATTAAGTTTTAAAAAGGGCAAAGGGAAAATCCTTGTATATATGATGCTTCCACTTATGTACAAAGAAAAAGAGGGAATATGTACAAGTGTTTGCCCACACTTTGAATATCTGGAAGCGTTTACAGGAACTGGCAAAAACAAGTGCTTCTAGGAAGGCGATCTTGAACCTTAATTTCATTGCATATCTTTTTTTGCTCTGACTGTGTACACACACATAATTATCTTATCATCACAAAGTTGAAACTCTTTCTAGTAAACTTTTACTGAAATCCTGAATAGGAAGAAAAGAAATAAAGGAGAACAGAGGGAGGCAGGGAGACAGGGAGGGAGGGAGGAAGGAAGGAAGGAAGAGGGTGGGAAAGAAAGAAAGCAAAAGGAAGAAAGGAGGGAAGGAGGAAAATCTCTGTCCAATCTTTGAACTTTTATAGTAATTAATTTTTTTAACCATTTATTATTTAAAAAAAAAATTTTTTTTTTCATCTATTCTGCTAGAACATACTGTCTGCCAGTTTGTTTGTACTGCGGTGGCTTGGGTATTGCTATGGTGTTGGAAGTAATGCCACTGGTATTTCAAATAGCAGCCAGGTCACCCAGGGTAGAGAGATTTCAGTGGAACTTCCAGAAAAAGACAGACTAGGAAGAAAGGCTTGGCGATGTACATCTAAAATTAGTCAATGGAAATCTTCTGGATGACAACAGAATATTGAGCGGGAAGATGGCGCAGGACTGGGCAATGTTCTGCTCTCTTCTACATAAGGTCACCATGAGTTGGAGCCAACTTGATGGCAACTAACGACTAGAATCTAAGCCATTCAGGGCAAAAAAATATGTCCTGATCGTTTTAGTCTCTTGTAATGTGCCAAGCATTTAATAGATACTTTTTTTTTAATGTATGCATTAAAACGAGTTAACATTTGAATGGTATTTCATAGTTCATTTATGTGTGGTTGTTTTATTTTGCGAAATTTTCCTCCTATTACTTCCTGTGCTCCCGGAATGTTGCACGTATCTTCCAGAATTTTGTAAAATGCAAAATGAATATTGTATAGTAGCTAACATTTTCTCTCCAAAGGGGAGTTTTGTATCATTGGCATTTAGCCAGAGAAGTCCCAGTACCCTGGCATCTTGTATAAATCCTTCTCTTTCTTAAAAAACAATACTACTTAAGAACATGAAATCTTTAAATGTGAATATTCTTCAAGAGGGTCCCACTATATGAAAGTGGGCAAATTTCCATCGTAATTGTTAATATTATATATTTGTAATAAGCTTACCAGAAATGATTGGTATGCATTTTTTTTGGTAATTTGAGGCTTTACACTGTATGTAATTCAGCCAGAATTGATTGACTAATTCTTAGCTGCCTTATAATCAAATTTCTTCAGTTCAGTGCTACATGTTAAATCATATTCCCAAAATGTGGTTCTAGTAATGAGAATCCATTAACATTCTTGAGTGGTATTACATATAACAAAATTATGACCATATGAAAATAAAGACAGTCTTCAGCAAAGAATTGTGTGAAACTAAAATTGGGCCCAGCTTTTTAACAGCAGGGCCAGCATCCACCCAAGTCCCTTTATGGGTTGAGGCCTGATCATAGAGCAACTAAAGAATGTGATTCGTTTGTTTCTTGAGTCCACATCTGAGAATAGCGTTAAAACTTTGTTTACTCACCAACCTCTGTAATTTCTCCAGATGTTTTTTGATCAAAGATCCATCTCCAAGTTAATTCTACTCTCTTTGCCAGGAAATTGCACACAGATTTCATCCAAGAAGAGAAAGGCTTTGTCACTAAGACCTTTGAGTGGCAATAAGCAACATATTTAGTCAGAAAATTTGGCCAGAGCTCAGGGTTGGAACATCACGTTAAAAGGCTTTTATAGTAATGTACTTTACATATCACATTTGTTCAATGATGTATTTACTGTGTACTTGTGATGTAAAAATACATTTTAGTTAAAGCGTCACATTTGCCTGCACAGGCTCAAAGGTATCTATTCTCAGCTCTCCAGTGTGTCCCTGAAGTGGGCTTCCTATAAGTATAAAATGTATCCCAGATCATGCCATACAACTGTTTATATTTTGAATCTACAAGAGTCTTCTTTTCCAAATCCCAAATGGATTTCTTTCTTTCATCATGCCCTTAGAATTCACAACCACATATGTGTACTCCTATGTGTGTTTATTGGCTCCAATCCATCTACATGAGTGTAAGGAATCATTCCAAGAGATGGATTGGGAAGAGGCAGGCCCAATTTTCTGTGGTCATGTTGAAAGGCAGATCTGGGCAAAAGCCTGTAGAGGGTAGTGACCAAATGTGCTAGTTTGTCTGGGACTAAGGGATTTCCCAAAATGTGGAAGTTTCAGTGCTAAATCTGGGACAGTTCTGGACTAACTAGAATGGGTTTGTTGCCTAAGAAGGTTAGTTGTCATTAACTGGCTTATGTAGCTCTAGTTGGAGATTCTGATATAGTTGCTCTGTCCACCATTATTGCAGATCTTGATCACTGAGGTTATTGCAATCCAGCACGTCTCACAGAGGGAGCTTCCTGGCAAGGCCTAATGTGGAAAGAACTGGGGAGAGAATGGCATCTAACATTTTTTGCAGAACCAAGGCTTCTATCTTGTTTTTTCCTGGAACATTCTCATCCTTTAATCCCTCCCTTTTCCATTCGAGAACTCACCATGTGTGAGGGCAGGGAGCACCTATGATTGTATCCATAATTGTGCTGTCTTAAGACCCATGATTATATTAACTCTAAGCCTGTCATGATTAAGTACACTCTATTTTTGTGGGTTTATTTGTATATTTTGATCATAGTTTGCTCAATATTTCTTTGGAAGTATTCATTGGCTTGAATTTGTACTGTTCCAAATAGCCTGTGAATCTTAGTAAAACTTGAAAGCCTCTGAAATTGGAAGTCCCTGGCCTTTCCCTATGACACAGACACATATTATCAGAGACATACCACCAGCAGCGTTTTAAAATGAAAGAGAGGAATTTTATCTGATTTTGAAGAATAAGACCAGTTCATTTTATACTTTTATAATAAAAAATGTACTGGGAAAGCAGAAAATACGAAAAATGATGATAACAACCTAGAAAAGATTCTGTGCTTTACCAAGAAGGTTAAGAGCTAGCATGTGTTAGGCATTTGCCTCTTGCCAGGCATTTGCTAACTTCTTTACTAGGGTTATCTCATTTAATCCTCACAGCTACTCTCTAAAATAGATATTATCATCCTCATTTTACAGATGAGGATCCTGAACTCAGAATAGTTAAGCCATTTGCTTAAAGGCTTAATTAACTTTAGTAGAGTGAGACGATCTACATAGTTCCTCTGTCTCAAAGGTGTGTCCTTAGCCACTCTGCTGCAATGCCTCTCTGTTCAGTCAAGCCTCACCCATTCATTCATCAAACACTGATGGTCCCTGAAGGTTAGGTCTGTGCAAGGCAGAAAAAGTACAGCAGGCAACAAGACAGATTTGGTTTCTGCCTTTACGATGCTGAATGCTTAGTACAAGTAGTCATTTGTGCATCATGTGTGTGTAGAATGTTTAAAAATATCAAACTTAAATCTTAGAAGGTGCTTTCTTCCCAGAGAAACAAAAGTAAGAAAATTCTTTAACTTTGCTTTCTAAACACAATATGGACAACACCGTTTTAGCATCCATCTATATTTGTTTTTGTACGTACCTTTCATAATACACACTTAATGAGTATTTGATAGAAATTAAATTTAATTTCCTTGATCTTTGGACCAGAATTTTAATAGAATTATTATCTTTTAGGGCGGGGAGAATTTTACTGGATTAAAAATAAACCTAAGCAATGAAAAAAATTGCATATTGCTTTTAAGTTGGGGAACTCAATACCCCCACTCACCCATTGTACTTCACTGAATATAGGCCAGAACATAATACAATTCATCTAATTTTCCTCTAAGTCACCACTACTTTAAGGGGGCCATAGTGTGTCCTATTAAGTATGAGAATTAATGGTGTCTCTAGTATAATTTATATGGCATTCACCCAAGGTCATAATTAAATGTTGACTTGTATATTCACATGCTTTCTTCAATCTTCCAAAATTGCACTGGGATAAGCAACAATAAAAACTTAAATAAATACTTCATGGAAAACAAATAAATCATAGTGATCTTAAAAGGCTAATCCAATAAACTAATCTGATCAAACAATTGGTCTTGTAAAATCAATCACGTTTGTCTTCAAACAAAAGACGTAGAAAAATCTCATAAATGAAATACGTTTTCCATAGGGACTCAACCACAGATTGATTTATGAAAATAGTCCCTAAGAGAAAGACTAACTTCATTCTTAAAGAATTTCCACTAAAAAACAATGACAATTCTTTTTTTTTTTTTTCTTTATTACTTAAGCAACTGGGTGGGTACGTATAAACCTTGCTGAAACAGGTTTACGGTGATATGTATTTTGTCCTTAGTGTATATGTGGACAATGGCGATAATCCCTATCCCCCAGAAAGCCTGAGCTAGAGAAGTCTTTAAAGTAAATCCTGCTCAGAAGCTCAGACTGGGCTTTCCATGAGAGCAATGATGATTCTGCCATCACAGTTTATTTTCAGTAATAATGTAGGAAAGAATGTCTGCAATTCATATTTATCTCAGATTTCTAATTGCGAAGGTATTGCTACATTAATTGCCATGTCGCATATATTCTATCTGACTAAATTGCAAAACAATCACCCAAAACAATCCATGAGAGCATTTGTTTTGCATCTGGGAGAAATGTTGAAGAAGTTGTCTTTCAATTGCCTTCCACTACTATAAAACATATAATGCATTGATTAAATGCAAGAAGTTAACTATTTAGAGTCATAGCCTGGATGGATCCTCACAGTGCTTTTCAATGTTTTAGCAAAATTCTTTATTTCGAATCCAACTTGATGAGAAGCCCCACTCTCTGAAATGATCAGAAGTAGCATTTCCACAGATAAATGAATTTTACACATTCAAAGTAGTGCATTTAGATATTACTGGGTTCCATCAATATGGTAAAATATGAATGTATGAAACAGTTATATTAGCATGCTTTTCTACTACATTTTAAAATATATATTTTATAAAAGACTAAATTTAGTCCCATCCTGTTATGGATTGAATTATGTTCCCCAAAAATATGTGTTGTAAATCGTAACCTCTATGCCTGTAGTTATAATCCCATTTGGTAATGGGTTGTCTTTGCTATTTAAACAGGCAGGGTTAGTGTAGGGTGTATCTTCAGTCAATCTCTTTTGAGATATAAAAGAGATTAAACAAGCCAGCAAAGCGGAGACAGGAAGCGAAAGGTAAAGCCAGATGAAGATTTCCTGGACCACAAGCTTAGAAGAGACAAGGACCTTCCTCCAAAGCTGAAAGAGAGAGAAAGCCTTCCCCATCAGCCAACATAAACAGTAAGAAAATAAATTGCTGTTTGTTAAAACCATCTACTTGTGGTATTTCTGTTATAGTAGCACTAGATAACTAAGACAATATTTGGTACTGATATTGGGGTGCTGCTTAAACAGATACCTAAAATGTGGAAGTGTTTTTGAAATTGGGTAATGAGTAGAGGCTGGATGAGTTTTAAGGTGACTGATAGTAAAAGAATGAGAATGTTGGAAACAAAGCAGAAGAATTGGTAGATGGAAAATATGGCCCTGGTGATAGAAAATACGCCAGAGTTCACCTGATAGAACTTTGCAAGACCAGTGACTTCTGTATTGCGAATACCATTTTCCAACAACATAAATGGAAACACACACATGGACCTCACTGGATGAATACACAGGAATCAAATCGACCACATCTGTGAAAGAGAACATGGAGAAGCACAATGCCATCAGTCAGAACAAGGCCAGGGGCTGACTGCAGAACAGACCATCAATTGTTCCTACGCAAGTTCAAATTGAAGCAGAACAAAATTAAAACAAATCTATGAGAGTCAAAGTATGACTTTGAGTATATCCCACCTGAATTTAGAGACCACCTCAAGAATAGATTTGATGCACTGAACATTAATGACCAAAGACCAGATAAGTTGTGGGATGACATCCAGGACATCATACGTGAGGAAAGCAAAAAGTCATTTAAAAGACAAGAAATAAAGAAAAGACCAAAAGGGATGGCAGAAGAGACTCTGAAATCTGCTCTTGAACATAGCTAAAGTGAATGGAAGAAATGGTGACGTAAAAGAGCTGAATAAAATGTTTTAAAGGGTGGCTCAAGAAGAAAAAGTAAAATATATACAGTGAAAATTATTATGATAAAGTATGTAAAGAAAACCAAAAGGGGAGAACACGCTCAGCATTTCTCAAGCTGAAAGAACCGAAGAAAAAATTAAAGCTTCAGGTTGCAATATTGAAGGATTCTATGGGGAAAATAGTGAAAGATACAGGAAGCATCAAAATAAGATGGAAGAAATACAGAGTTACTGTACCAAAAAGAATTGGTTGGTGTTTAACCATTTCAGGAGGTAGCATATGATCAAGAGCCGATGGTACTGAAGACTGAAGTCCAAGCTGCACAGAAGACATTAGTGAAAAACAAAGCTCCAGGAATTTACGGAATATCAATTGAGATGTTTTAATAAATGGATGCAGTGCTGGAGGCACTCACTCATCTATGCTAAGAAATTTGGAAGACATTTACTTGGCCAACAGACTGAAAGAGATCCATATTTGTGCCCATTCCAAAGAAAGGTGATCTAACAGAATGCAGGAATTATTGAACAGTGTCATTAATGTCACATGTGCTGAAGATATTTCATAAGCGGTTGCAGCAGTACAGTTACGGAACTTCCAGAAGTTCAAGTTTGACTCAGAAGAGGATGTGTAATGAGGGATATCATTGCTGGTGTCAGATGGATCTTGGCTGAAAGCAGAGATACCAGGAAGATGTTTACCTGTGTTTTATTAACTATGCAAAGGCATTTGACTGTGAGGATCATAACAAAATATAGATAACATTGCAAAGAATGGGAAGTCCAGAACACTGAATTGTGCTCCTGAGGAACCTGTACATAGACCAAGAGGCAATCATTCAAGTATAATAAGGGGATACCGAGTGGTTTAAAAATAGGAAAGTTGTTCGCTAAGATTGTATCTTTTCACCGTGTTCATTCAATCTGTAGGCAGAGCAAATAATCTGAGAAAAAAAATAATAATCTGAGAAGCTGAACTATATGAAGAACATAACAGGATTGGAGAAAGAAGACTCCTTAACAACTGTGACATGCAGACGATACAATCTTGCTTTTAGAAAGCGAAGAGGACTTGAAGTACCTACTAATGAAGATGGAAGACTATAACCTTCAGTATGGATTTCACCTCAACATAAAGAAAACAAAAATTCTCATTACTGAACCAATAATCAACATCATGATAAATGGAGAAAATATCGAAGGTATCAAGGATTTCATTTTACCTGGATCCACAATCAACCCCCATGGAAGTAGTAGTCAAGAAATCAAAGGATGTGTTGCAGAGGGCCAATCTGCTGTAAGAGACCTCTTAAAGTGTTAGAAAGCAAAGATGTCACTTTGAGGACTAAGGTGCACCTGATCCAAGCCATGGTATTTTCAATCGCCTAATTTGTATGTGAATAAGGAGGACCAAAAAGAAGACTTGATACCCTTGAGTTATGGTGTTGGCAAAGAATGTTGAATATACCCTGGACTGCCAGAAGAACGAACAAATCTGTCTTGGAAGAAGTATGGCTAGAATGTTCTTTAGAAGGGAGGATGGCATAACTTTGTCTCATGTGCTTTGGACATGTTTTCAGGAGGGCCCAGTCTCTGGGGGACTACACTATGCTTGTTAAAATAGAGGGGCAGTGAAAGAGAAGAAGACCCTTGAAGAAATGGATTGACCCAGTGAATACAACTATGGGCTCAAGCATAGCAAGGATCATGAGGATGGCTCAGGACTGAGCAGTGGTCCTCTGACTTATAGGATCACTGTGAATTGGAAATGATTCAATGACACTTAACAACAACTAAGAACAATAAGAGTAAAGGCTTAGATTGCTTGAAGAAACCTTTGGTATAATTATGGACATCAAGGGAAATTCTGGGGAGGGCTCAGACAGAAGTGAGGGGAGCTATAGAGAAAGTATTGTCTTAGAGAATACATATGGCACCAGCAATGGAATTTGCTAGAAGTGTAGACAATGAATGTGCTTCTGGTGAGACTTTAAAAGAAAATGATGAACATGTGATTGGACAATGCAGAAAGGGCAATGTTTTTATGCAGTGGCAAAGAAGTTGTCTGAATTATGCTCAAATGTTTGGTGGAGGTAGAACTAGTAAGTGATGAAGTCGAATATTTGGCTGAGGAGATTTCTATGCAAGATCTTAAAGAGGCCATGTGGTTTCTCCTTTCCAGTTATAGTAAAATGCAAGAGGAAAGAGATGGACTTAAAAATGAACTGTGAAAAATGAAAACAGAACTTAAAGATTTGGAAAATTCTGTTGTAAAAACTAAGGACACTTATCTTAGAACGTTCACCAATGACATGGCTACACAAACTTGTGTTAAAGAGACTAAGCCTGTGACTGATGAATCTAACCAACTACCACAGCTTAGACTGAAGGGATCAGAGACAGAATGAAAGGAAAGAAAACTCTCCACCTGTTGGAATTTTACATGCAGGAAGAAGGCTAAAGGAGCTACATCTGTTGTCCTCCAAGAAAAGAAAAGGGTCATCCCTGGAGCAGATAGGAGGTCGGTAGAACTGTTAGAAGGAGCATGGGAAGCAGGGCCTTCTTGGTTTAAAACGGTGGGGCCACAGTCTCTTGGGTCTTAAAGGATGGGGCCACAGGCTCTTAGGTTTCAAAGAGTCCAATCTTTGCTGACTTGGTTGTGGAGTGTGGGACTGCTGGTAAGATGTGCCAAGGCGATGGGCCCACCACCCAAAGCTGAGGGAACAGGGCTGCCATGCCCAAAGGGCAGTGGAACAGGGCCTGCCATGGTTGACGGGTTGGGGTCGCCACTTAGATGGATTAGGAGAATGGGGCCACCTAAAGCCAAGGGAGCAGAGTTGCCATCACAGAGGTCCTGGAAAGTGGAGCTAAAGCCCAGGGCCAAGGCACCTCTATCTAGAATTCAGAGGGCATGGCCAGCCAACACCCAGGGTCTGGAGGGTGGGACCATTGACCAGATGGTCTCTGAGAACAAAGGATTATTGTCAAGCTTTGACAGATAATGTAGATCGTTCTGCTGAGATTTGGACTTGCTTAGTACTTGTTATCCCTTTTTTCCCTCCAATTTCTCCCATTTGTAATGGAAATATCTACATTATGTCTATTCTACAATTGAACTTTGGAAACAGATATTGTAGCCTAGACTTCACAGGTTCACAGATGAAAAGGAATTTTGCCTCAGGATGAAATATTTCTACAGACTCACCATATTTGGTTTAGATGATTCAGAAGATGAGATTTTGGACTTGGAGTTGATTAAAGACTTTTGAGATGATGTAGTAGGATGAATGTGTTTTGCATGTGGCAAGGGAATCAATTTCTGGGGGCAAAAGGGTGGAATGTTATGGATTGAATTACGTCCCCCCAAAATATGTGTTATAAATCCTAACTTCTATGCCTGTGGTTATAATCCCATTTGGGACTGGATTATCTTTGTTGTGTAAATGAGGCAGGATTAGTGCAGGGAGTATCTTGAGTCAATTTGTTTTGAGATATAAAATAGATTGACCAAATCAGCAGAACAAAGACTGGGAAGAGACATGCCAAGCTCCATGAAGATTACCCAGGAGCAGAAACTCAGAATAGACAAGAACCTTCCTCCAGAGTCGACAGGAGAGAAAGCCTTCCCCTAGAGCCAGCATCTTCAATTTGGACTTCTAGCCTCCTAAACTGTGGGAAAACAAATTTCTGTTTGCTAAAACTTTCTGCTTGGGGTATTTCTGTTTTAGCAGAACTGGATAACTAATACGCACCCTCTGAGACATTTTGTGGAATATGACAGTTCCTTAAAACAAAGTTTGAAAGCTCTAATCTAGCTTCAAGGAGATCTAGTGGTCCAAAGGTTAAGTGCTCAGATGCTAACCAAAGGTCAGTTGTTTGAATGCACCAGAAGTTCTGGAGGAGAAAAGACCTGCTCCTATGAAGATTTCAGCCTAGGAGTCCCTGTGGGACAGTACTACTCTGTCATATAGGGTCACTCTGGGTCTAAATCTACTCAATGGCACAGAACAACAACAATCCAGCTTCACCGTCTCATTTTGTGGATGAGGAAAATGACGTCTGGAAGTGAAAATGTGTTGTTGCTCAAAAGTACACAGTGGCAAAACCAAAGCTGAAATATATATAGGGAAGGTGTATTTTGTTTGCGTGCATTGAGAAACCACTCTGTGCTAGACAGTTAACTTATTTAGGCCTTATAACAACATATAGGGAATTAGTGCTAGAATCCCCATTTTTACAGATGTGGACATTTAGAGAGGTTAAGTAATGGCCCACACTAAAGGGTACAGATGGTTTGCACTCAACTGGCAACATAAGGGCACCTTGGAAAAAAGCCTTAGTGATCTGCTTCCATTAAGATTACAGCCAAGGAAATCCTATGGAGCAGTTCTACTCTGTCACACATGGGTCACCATGAGTCAGAATCAACCGGACAGCAACTAACAACAACAACAACAAATAAGACAAATAAAAGTCAGAGCTTTTTTCCAAGCCAATTTGATTTGACACCAACATTCGAGTTCACCTCTCTAAACTGTGTTGTATCCCTAATATTTAAATATATGGTCTAGACTAGCCAGATTTAGAGTAGGATGAATCAGAGGCTAGAAACTCCTTGTCTCTATCCCTGGATCCTCTTGGGTATGCTTTCAGCTAGGTAGGTCCAGGAAGTTCCTGCCTTTCAAATTCTATTCAGTGTATTACTGGATCTCCCTAAACACTCTAAGCTCCTGTACAAGAGCCAGCCTTGCTGCTGGCTATGCCTAGAATTGCTGCCAAGTCAGACCAGACACATTTTTATTATTATTAAAAAAAGGTTGTAGATTTGGACAGAACTGGGTCAATCTCTACAGTGGCATAATTGGTCATAATAAGGAGAAAATATTTCTGGCCTGATATAAATATGACAATTGAGAAGGAAGGGCTTTGTAGCTTTCTTTTTGTGCCAAAACCTTGTGTGTTTAAATCCATTAAATCTACTGAGTTTCATTCTTGCTCTTACTTAATATCCATCATAAATCAAAATGCTCTCAATTTTATCAAAGCATTGATTACATGTAGTAATTAGCATTTAAAATCATTATCTGGAAGCCCTCAGGGAAATTTTGTAGGTGAGATGACCTAACTTGGGTCTCCAGCTGACTGCAGGTCAGAAGCGCCAAATCACCCTCTATAATTGTACCCAACTGGTAATCTCATCTCAGCTCATGAAAGGCTCAAGACAAATTAGACTGAATTACCTATTACTTCTCAGGAATACATTTCAGCCCAGCACAGGTCAAATTGCATGGCCTGACCTGTGATTACCCAGAAGGCTGGCTTTGCTAGAAACACAGCAGAGAATGGAGGTGTGGCAGTGAGAAGTGCCCTTAGTCCTGGGGGAACTGCAACTTGACTCTGAATTATCTTCGGCCAGTTTTTAAAGATGGTACTGAGATTTCTATTTAACATTTAAATTCCCCAACAGAGAAAGAAAACAAATGACCTGAATGCTGTGCGTGGGCATGAAAGATAGGAAGGTGAAATGATGAAATGTTGAACGTGATTGTAAGCATCAAATACCATGCAGGAAGCACTGAGCATGTAGTAGGCACTCAATTAATTATTGCTTGTTTCTCATACTTGTATCTTCTCCTCTGAAACTTTGTCTTTTTGCACAAAACAGTCACATATTAGCCTGTATTTGTACATATGAGATTTCAGCTGTGGAGTAGCCCAGTGCTAAATGCCAAAAATAAAATGATTTGGTGTAATTATGTGTGGTTATTTATGTGGCATTTATTGGCTCTAGGCAGTTTTTTTTTTTTTTTTTTTTTAGGCAGTACTACTGAGGACACTTCATTTTAGTAATTAGCAGTGGGTGTGGTTAGACATTTGTATAACAAGCAGGATGCATTGGAATGCACTGTGATGCTCTGAGTTAAGTACTCTGTCTCATCACTAGCTAACATAACAATAGTACTGTTCATTGCACACATTTACTGCATTGGAAAGTCACTATTTCCAATGGAAACAACTGGTGGGCCACCGATATACATTGTGGGAAATTGCAGGGAATCTCCTGTAATTAACAAGAGCCACTGGTGCACAAAGTAAATAAGCAACACAAGCATGATTTTCCCAACTGTAAACAGGTACTAGGGATTTTCCTTTGATGTGTTTTGCTTTGGACTTGGCTCCTTGCCACACTCTAGCTCTCTATTCCCACCTAACTTCTAGATTTTTGTACTTTTCTAATGCCATAGTGTTATCATCGGATGCTGTCTGAGTTGGAGGATGGAAAAAAGAACCTTTGCATATGGGAGCCAAGCTTTAGCAGCTATACAAAGGAAAAAGTTGTGTTTGATAGCTATGGCTGCTAACCAAAAGGTGAGCAGTTTGAGTCTACCAGCTGCTCTTTGGAGACCCTACGGGGCAGTTCTACTCTGTCCTATAGGGTTGTTATGAGTTGGAATTGACTCGATGGCAACGGGTTTGGTTTTGGTTCTGCATGATTGCAGGAGTGGGATGCATGATGATGTGGCCAGTGCAAACCAATGGCACACACTGATCTCTAAGCTCACAATTCTTTCTCTCTGTGAAATAAACCAAACCCATTGCCATCGAATCAATTCCAACTCATGGTGACCCCATGTGGTACAGAGTAGAACTCTTCCTTAGGGTTTTCTTGGCAGTAACCTTTATGGAAGCAGATCGCTGGGTCTTTCTTCCATAGTGCCACGGGGGAAGTGGTTTAAACCACCAAACTTTAGGTTAGTAGTCAAGCACAAACAGGGACCTCTGTGAAATAAAAGAGGAAAACAATTGATAAACAGGCTTTGAGGATAAGGCAACTGTTTGTAGAAGAGGCAATTGAGAATAAGAAACTTAGTGGTAGTATGATAGAGTGGAAAAGGGGGACTTAAAACTCACTGTATGGCTTATAGCAAGTCTGTTAACCTTTATGGTTGTGTTTCCTCTTCAGGAAAAGGAGAGTTAACTATTCCATAGAGTATAGAGAGGATTAAAAGAGGTAATGTTTATAAAACACTTTGCCTGATGCCTGGTATATATTAAATATTCAATAAATGTTAGTATGATTACTTTCTATTGATAGGCATTTTCACAAAGAACATTTATCTTCTTTGGTTTTATTAACTTCCCAGAGGGGTAGATGAGCTCAAGTACTATAGTAAGATAGTAAACAGAGAATAAAGTATAAGGGGATGGGAAAATAAATCTCTAAGGAGATAGTTTGGGAAAAGCCATTCTCAGTCTATTAAATCAGTTACAGCCTAAGATGGCTCAGTTTATCCAACCACATAGCTCATTCTGTCCAATTCAATTTAACAACCAGTTTTTAATGGGGCACTACACACTAGCCGCTGGAGCTCTAGGAAGTTGAATTAGATGGGCCAAATTTTTAGTATAATGACAACGTAAGCACAAGCTTTTCATTCCCTTTTATTCATCATAATCCTCTCTTCAACTCACATGTACACACATACTCTCGATCTCTCACAAACACACACACCCCGTCAGATTTCCATAGATATTACCATTGGAATATAAAAGTCGTGAGAAAACTGCATTAGTTCTGGAACCTATAACATGTCATAAATATGAAGGGATTTCCACCAGTTAGAGTGGGGACAGGTCCTGAGCGAAAGGAGGCCTGGAGGGCAGTATCATAAAAAAAAAAAAAAAAAAAAAGAACCCTCTAAAAGGGCAGTGTCTTTATGAATTAGGTGGAAGAGTCCCTGAACAGCTCTATGGAAAGAGTTTCTTAATTCAAAAAGGGCACGAGCAGACCACGGCTCACAGGAAGTGTTGCCAGATAAGATAGAGGATGCCCAGTTAAATTTGACTTTCAGATAAACAACGGATAATTCTTTTGTGTAAGCATATCCATTCCAAACCCATTGCTGTTGAGTTGGTTCTGACTCATGGTGACCCCATGGGTTACAGAGTAAAGATGAGCTTCATATGGTTTTGTTGGCTATAATCTTTACGGAAGCAGATCACCAGGCCTTTCTTCCATGGCACCATGGAGTGGGTTTGAATTGCCATCCTTTTGGTTAATAGTCGAGTGCAAACCTTTTGAACCACCTAGGGACTTTTATATAAATATATCTCATGTAATATTTGTGAAATACTTATATGAAAAAAAATATTTGTTGTTTATCTAAAAGTCACATTTAACTGGGCCTCTTATATTTTTGTAGAGGATCGGCAAAAGAGATGAAGACTCCCAATGAGATGGACTGACACAGTGGCTGCAACGATGGGCTCAAGCATAGCAAAGATTGTGAGGAAGGCTCAGGGCTGGGCAGTGTTTCATTCTATTTTACATAGGGTTGCCATGAGTCAGCCGACTAGATGCCACCTAACAACAACAGTAACAAAGATTGCTTGTGTATGTTATGACCCGAGGATTCTATCCCCAGTGGTTCATGTAATAAAGGCAGCAGAAAGATATTCTCAGACATGAAAGGGCTCAGAAAGTGTATCACCCACATACTCCTGCTCAAACAGTTAATTGAAGATGATTCCAGCTGACTAACAGAAGAAAAAAGAAAAACTAAAAAATATGGGACAGTTATTACATGAAGTTAAAAGTGAGCAGTGAAACTAGATAAAGATGTTCTTGTTAGGTGCCGTTGAGTTAATTTTTGACTCATGTCGACCGCATGTGACAGAGTGGAACTGTTTCATAGAGTTTTCTTGGCTGTAATCTTTACAGGAGAAGATTGCCAGGTCTTTCTTCCTCAGAGCCACTAGGCAGGTTCAAACCGCCAACCTTTCACTTAGCAATTGATTGCTTAACTGTTACGTCTGCACACCTCAGAGTTAAATCTCAACCACTATTTCTAATGTGGGATTAAAACTCAATGCAAATAAAAGGCATTAGTCTAGAAAAGACAATAACCCAACCAAACCCATTGTTGTTGAGTTGATTCCGACTCAGAGCAGCCCTATAGGACAGCGTAGAACTGCCCCATAGTTTTTCCAAGCTGAAATCTTTACGGAAGCAGACTGCCGCATCTTTCTTCCAGGGAGTAGCTGATGGATCCGAACTGCGACCTTTTGGTTAGCAGCTCAGCGCTTTACCACGGCGTCATCAGGACTCTTTAGAAAAGACAATACATAGTATTAAATCATTAATTTTATAATCGATCTAGATCTAAATAAAATACTTTATAAATAAAAACAGAATTGGTGGGTGTAGGGAAAAGCGATGGAGATAAAATTTCTCATCTCACACAGAGTAGAAGCATAATTTGTTAAAATTGTAGAAATGGCTTAAAATTTTTCAAATCAAATGTACCCATAAAATAGAATATATATTAAAATTTTTCAAATCAAATGTACCCATAAAACAGAATATATATTCCAAGTTGGTAAAATGAATATTAAATACAGAAAAAAATATTTAAAGGAAATACATTGTCAGGATATTAATGATATTTATCACTAGACATTACTTATGTAATCTGAAAAAAAAAATCTCAAAAAAATTACTAATAATCCAGAATCTGATTAGAATAAGCCACAAACAGCCTTGGTGGCCCTTAACTGGTTATCTTATGAATGTCTAGATTCTTGCTAAAAAGATTATAGATTCAGGAGCTGTTTAGACACAAAAAACCAAAACTAAATTGGTTGCAGTCGAGTTGATTCCAACTTATAGTGACCCTATAGGACAGAATTGCCCCATATGTTTCCAAGGAGCAGCTGGTAGATTCAAACTGCCAACCTTTTCGTTAGCAGCCGAACACTTAACTACTGCACCACCACGGCTGTTTAGACGCAGGCATGATTAACCCTCTTCTCTGTATATCACGCTGGCAGACATTTCAATGATTGCAAATCTAATTGACACCATCTGTATGGAAGACATCAGCCTCTTGGCACTAGTGCCTTCATTTTCCCAGTTTAAAACAACACTGGTGCCTTCCTGCAGAGTGGTGGACATTTTCAAGAAAAGATTCTGCTGTGCCACCACCCAATCCATCAGCTCTGAAGATAAGACACAGCAGCGAGCACAGCATGCTGGGACATGTCGTGCGAAGATCCTTTTGAAGATGGCCACTCAGTAAAATCTTCATTATGTAAAGCACCCTTCATTTTGACCTTGGCAGCAGATTTGTAGCCTGGGAGAACAGCCATGGCTGATCACAAACAATTCCTTTTATATTAAACAAGCACTAAATTCCATACCAGTTCTTAACAGCAAGGGACTCTCAAAGGGCAAAAGACTGAATAAACTTAAACTTCAGCAAACAGCAAGCTCTTACTTGCAGCAATCAATAGGCTTTTACTATGGAAAGCAACAAAACCTTTTTGGCTTCCTGATTGCAAGTCAACGCTCCCATCGCCATTCTAACCATCATTCATTTTCAGGGCACTTTGATTCTGTGACTCTCATGTGGAGGAAGCAAGGTGCTGGCCCCTGTTTGAACTCAAGTCCTGTGGAGAAAAAGATTCCCCAACAGAGAAAATAAATACCTCCCAACTTCTTTGTTTGTCTTCCAGGCTCCCAGCGGGCACAGCACTCCTGCTCCCTCTGGGTAGCACTCTTCAGCTCTCCCTGCTAATTAACCTCTCCTACAGGGTTGCCAAATGAGCTGCTGACAACCAGCCCTGAGCAACTAGAAAACACCAGGACAACAGACTGGATTGTTAAATTCTTCCATTAAGTCTAGGAGCAGAGAGCTCCTTGGGAGTTTTGCTTGGATGCAGTAGTGGTTGGTTGACCTCACAGTGAGAAAAGGGAAAGAACTGGTACCAGACTAGCTCTCTAGCTACAGTCAGGATTCCATTTTTGGATACTTTTCCAGAGGGAGATGGAGGTAAAAAAAAAAAAAAAAAAAAAAATAGTGCTAAGTGAATTTGAGACTCTCAAAATACTTTGTGTGTTTTCACAATGGGCAATCAAAATAATTCTGAGAAATGTTGAGGGTGTCTTGGACTCCCAATCTTCCTAAATTTTCTCTTCCCCAATATAAATGGATCCCAAATAAAGTAGCCATATTTGTGTTTTAGCCAAGAGATGATGGTGACAAACACATGCCTGATGAGCCCTGGGGCTCAGTAAATATTTAAGAAACAATAACATATGATAAAGCATAGCATCATATCATAATTTGGGGAATACCATAATTTATAGAATTAACAGAAACAAAAAAAAAATCAAAGAATTTGAAGTAAATAGTTATTTAAAAGTAAATCTTTAGTGGAACCAATTGAGAAATAGATTTTTTTTTTTTTTAATGTACATCAATCTCCAGACCTATGTATGGCCAGATGGATCAGATGGATGAGTAAATTTTGGTGACCTTCAAAATTAATGCAGCCTTAAGGCAGGAGCATGCCAGCATTTCCACTGGACCGAGTATCAGAGGGCAATGGGGCCAGTACATGGCCATATGCATTTTTGGAAATTCACATCTTTGATGCT
Organism: Elephas maximus indicus; assembly: GCF_024166365.1. Classification (NCBI taxonomy): domain Eukaryota; kingdom Metazoa; phylum Chordata; class Mammalia; order Proboscidea; family Elephantidae; genus Elephas; species Elephas maximus. The sequence continues at coordinate 50,347,218 of NC_064833.1, read as the reverse complement.
TGTTTTCTTTAGAGCATAAGATTCTGCTTTCTGCCCCTCCTCTGCCTGTTTCACCTCTTTCAGTTACATACACCTTTACTCTGATTTTTCTAATTTTTCCCTTATTTCACTTCTCTTTCTGTTTTCGGTATTCATAAAACACTTTTAGCTCAGACAGTGTTTCAAGGTTCATTTTTACCATAAACACGGCAGTTGACCAAACTTATTTTTCACACTCATAATAATTTCTCCTTCACCACCACCTTAAAGTTTCACTTCATTGATATTGATTTGAAGAACTGTGCCCAGAACATACTTCCCTAACTAATTTCTGAAATTCTTCTTTTGGATTAATGTGTCTGCTCATGTTTTCTCTTTATTTGGTATGTTACCCTTAATGGTATAGTAAGACTACAGATGCATACTATCTCCCCTACCAAGGCCCATTAATCAGTATTGATGACATAGAATTGTAAAGAATTCCAGGGAGGAGTTTAGGAGGAATGTTGGCTGTGATTGATTAGCGATGCCTGCCATGGACACAAGACGGGGAAGTGGTGATAAAGGTGATGCACATTTGCCAACTACATCTGCTGAGCCCTTTGTATGAATGTATTGGTCAGCCATCTTTACTTTCTTAATGTCAGGACATTTGAGTACTTTCTGAATTTCAGGATATTTGAGTACTTAAAGTGGAGAAAAATTTGTAAAGGAGGAAAATCTCAAAGCAGAAGGGACTCTAAACACAAATTTCTGATGTGCCTTGGTTTTCCATTTTTGTGCCCAGAGCTGTCTCTGAATACCTAGCTCAAAACACTTACTCAGATGCAATCTTTTCTTTCAAAAGAGAAATTAAAAATGCCAAAATAGTCATTAAAAAAAAAAAAAAACTGTTACTGTTGAGTCAATTCCAACTCATAGGACCCTATAGGACAGAGTAGAACTGCCCCATCGAGTTTCCAAGAAGCGCCTCGTGGATTTGAGCTCCCAACCTTTTGGTTAGCAGCCCTAGTACTTAATAGTCAGTACTTATTTGCCAGAACATCATCAATTGCAAGAAACTAAAAATATATGGGCTCAGTCTACAGAGAATTTTCAGTTTATATTTGGAGTGGTCATATTGTTAAAAAATTTGAAAGCCAAAATAAGTATATTGTAGTAAATTAAATAAATGAGTGCAGAGAACTAAAGTTTTCTGAAGAGGACTGGGCCATGAACAGAACTCTCTCACTGTTCCTCTGATTCTTTTACAGGTTCTTTTTCCTCCTTAATTTCCCTAAATATTGATAATATTTGAAGTCCTCAGCCCATTTTTCTTCTCTCTTAAATGACTCCTAATCTAAGACTTCACACTTGCTCCCTTAAAAATTGTACCTATGTAACTAGTTGAATGGTAAAAATCTGACTTCTGGACTATTCTACATAAACCTTTAAAACATCCCACGTTGAATTAATCATTTGTACACAAATTATCTTTTTTCCTACCTAACTTTTTTATGTTACTGGAACAACTACAACCAGGCCCATCAATAAACCTTGTTGATTTTACTTCCAATTTTCTCTTCTTTCCATCCCTAATGCACAGAGACTATTTCACATTCTCAGTTCTTTGGAGATGTTTATTTCTTCTCAATCTGTATTAAATACCACTATTTGGAAACCCTGGTGGTGTAGTGGTTAAGTGCTACAGCTGCTAACCAAGGGTTGGCAGTTCAAATCTACCAGGCACTCCTTGGAAACTCTATGGGGCAGTTCTACTCTGTCCTATGGGGTCGCTATGAGTCAGAATCGACTTGACAGCACTGGATTTGGATTACCATAGTAAGGAGTCCTGGTGGGGCAAGAGTTAAATGCTTGGCTGCTAACCAAAACATTGGCAGCTGGAACCAACCCAGTGGCTCCACAGAAGACCTGGTGATCTCCTCCCATAAAGATTACAGCCAAGAAAGCCCTATGGGACAGTTCTTCTCTGTCACTCGGGGTCACTAGGAATCAGAATTGACTTGATGGCACTTCTTTTGGTCATCTAGTTCTGCTATACAGAAATACCACAAGTGGATGGCTTTAACAAAAAGAAATTTATTCTTTGACAGTCTAGTAGGCTACAAGTCCGAATTCAGGAAGTTAGCTCCAGGGGAAGGCTTTGTCTCTCTGTTGGCTCTGGAGGAAGGTCCTTGCCATCAATCTTCCCTTGGTCTGGAAGCATCTCAGCATAGAAGCCTCAGGTCCAACAGACGAGTTCTGTTCCCGGCCCTGTTTTCTTGGTGGTATGGGGTCCCCATGTGTCTCTGCTTGCTTCTGTCTTTTATATCGCAAAAGAGGATGGCTTAAGACACTATCTAATCTTGTAGATCTCATCAATATATCTGCCACTAATCCATCTCATTACATCATAGTAATAGGATTCACAACAAGTAGGGAAATCACATCAGATGACAAAATGGTAGACAATCATACAATACTGGGAATCATGATCTAGCCAAGTTGACAGATATTTTGGGGGGACACAACTCAATCTATGACAGCCCTCAACAACAACAATAATCAGCATAGTTCTAATCTTATTTTCCTGTTCAGTAACCTGTTCTACAATCCAATGCAAGCCTAACTATCCATCCATCCATCCATCCAACCATCCTCCATCCATCCGTCCATCCCACCCTTCCTTCTTCCTTTCCTTCCATTTTTGGCTCATGCTTTTTTTTTTTCCTTTCTTACATTCTCCCACGAGCACTCATTGAATGATTATTAGACGTCCAGAACTGTGCTAGGCCTGTGGAATACTAAGCGAAATAATACACAGCTGCTGCCCTCAGGCAGCCTAGTAAAATTAAACATGTATACATAAAATCACAATAGGGTGCTGGGATTCCTATGGCAGAGGTAAGGACAAAGTAACATGAGAACACAAAGGAAGAAGCAACTGATTCTCCTAGGATAAGGGAGCAGGATTGTTCAGGTAACAGCTCATGTAAAATGGGACACTAGCTTTGAGTATTAAAGGATGGAAAAGAGTCTCTTAGGACATACCTCTCATTGTGTTGTTACATTTTCTGCATTTTTCAGACAGTCCACATGACACTCTTCTCTGCGAACATATCACTAAAGTGTAGTGATTAGTTAGGGATCTCAAGATGAAGTCGTCCTGAATTTTGTGTGGACCCTAAATCCAAAGAATGGAGTCCTTATTAGGAGAGGACACAGAGAGACACACAGAGGAGAATGCCATGTGAAAACTGAGGCAGAGGCTGGAGTAATGCATCTTAAAGCCAAGGAACACCAAGGCTTGCTAGCAACAACAAAGAGCTAAAAGAGAGATATGAAGAGACTTCCTTCAGAGAATCCAGAAGTAACCGATTTGCTGGCACTTTGATTTTGGACTTCTGGCCATCTGGACTATGAGAGAGTAAGTTTCTGTTCTCCTAAGCCACTCAGTTTTTGGCAATTTGTTATGGCAGGCTTAGGAAACTAATACATAATTTTAGCCTCCTTGCTATTATATCCAGTGATTAAAATTCCCTCAAATGCTACTTTTTCCATCAGAATTCATCCTACTGCTTCTTCCCCACTAACAAAATGGTTGATATAAATGATCTCCCCTTTTCTTGACCTTTAATCGTGATTCTTCTGGAATATCACATTTTACCTGGCATCTGCCTTTTTTTGTGTGTCCTTCCTTGTTTACCAGGCCGCCAACTTTTTGACTGTGTTAATATAATTTATTCATCCTCATATCTCTTATTTAGAACAGTTTCTAGCACTTTCTTAATCTAGGTTCCACCAAAAACAGAGTCTGAGGGAAAAAAAGTATGTGTGAGTAGTTTTAGCGATGTGGTACACAAGAACACTCAATAAAAATATATAGAAAATGCTAAACTCCTAATAGATACAATCCTCTAAATTGCTATACATTTGATCATAATGTAAAAAATCAAATTAAGATATGTATCAAATTGTCATATATAACTGATTAACTCTATGGATAAAATTCAAAATTCATTGCTAACCTACTATGTTTACTCAAAATCCTGACTTACATATTTTAGGAGACGAAATTGAGACCTCAAGGTCACTGAGGTAGAAAATAGCAGAGCAGAACTTAAAATTAGATTTACCTGGTTCCAAAGCTCACACTGTTTTCACTACACCAAGCTGACTTGGCTTCAAATCACTTGACTTTTCCTGACCTCAAAATCCCCCACTCACCGGCTCAAGTTGATTCCTCCATTTTTACCATCCTGCTAGCTTTGAATTGTTTCTAGGCTTCTCATCTCCTTGTGATAGGAATGCCACCCACTTATGCTGTGCTGACCTCCGTCTGGTCCTCGTCAATGTGATTTTACCTTCATCATCTCTTCAGGGCACTTGCCCTTTCTATGCCACCTTCCAACACCATATGGCACATTCTTATGCCACATGGCGTCCATACATCCTGCCTCCTTATGCTCTCCATTCCCCTAATTCCCTTCATACACACTTTGACAATTTCTCCTTGCTCTTGGATTTCTGATCCCTACTTTCATCCTAGGTTTCATTACCGTGCCCTGTTCTTTCTCATTTCATGGCAGCCTATACAGTTATGATTACAACATATGTCTATAATTCCTTCACAGTATTTGGAACATCCATCACTCTGCTGACACCACATAAATTCTGTGCATACATTAGAGGAAGGGAGGACACTTCCAGCCAAAATGGGCTGACATTGCTTCACAAGTTGGTCTGGGGGCCCACCAACTCCCTACCTAGTAGCATCAGATGAGCATACAAAGGTTCCTGAGACAAAAGATTTTTATTTAATTTCTGGAGAATGAATAATACATGTATACACAAAGAAAATCACACATATAGAACACATATGCCATTTTTTCTTTTGTTTCTAAATTTGTCTTACAATGTGTACATTTTTTTTAAAATACTGGAATGCTTTAAATGAACAATGAACACCCATATGTCCAATATCTAAATCCAATCGTCGTTAACTTTTGCTACATTTGCTTAATGTGGTTATAAATGTGTATGTTTCTTTGTGTTTTTTTAATGAACCGTTTGAAAGTCAGTGGAAGGCATCAAATGTCTCCTAAGAACAAGGACATTTTCATTTTATAACCATAGTATGTTGTTGTTGTTTGGCATCAAGTTGATTCCAACTCATGGCAACAGACAGGAACTTCAAAACTGTGACCTTATGGAAGCAGATCGCCAGGCCTGTCTTCTGAGCAGCTGCTGGGTGGATGTAAACAGCCAATCTTTCAGCTAGTAGTTGGTCACTTAATGATTTGCACCACACAGGGACTCCTAGCAATAATATACTATTATCATATCTAAGAAATTAACCATAATTTCATAACATCATCTAAATAAGTGTTCATATTTAAAAATTTCCCAAATGTTACTATACTTTCCCCAGTCTATTTTATAGCTTTTTTTTAAAAAAAAAAAAAAAACCCAGAATCAATGAAGTTTCATATGGGGCATTTGGGCATCTTGTCTGCTTGGTCTCTTTTTATTTAGAATAACTGTCCTCCCACCAGGTCATTATGTCTCCACATGACAAAACCAGACTGGTGGTTGAATAGAATGTTCCACATTTTGGATTTGTGTGTGTTGTCACTAACTTTGTTTGTTCATCCCCCCCTTCCTGTTTTTTTAATTGTAAACTGTAAGCTCTGCTTTAAGAATTGATTGTGTTTTGGTTAAACATGTTTGAGATAAAGCTTCATGGATGACATTGTGTACTTCAAATGGCCTCACATCAGGAGGCATACAGTATCAGGTCTGTCCCACTATTTGAGCTCTTGGTTAGGGTAGAGAAAGCCAGAGGTCTCTACTGTAAAGGTACATTTTTCCCTTTGCAACTGGCAAGTAGTCTGTGAGCTGACAGTTTGGCAGGATGCGAATGACCTATTTCCAACTGCCTTTCACGGAATGATTTTAGCACATAATGATTTTAATTCAGAATCCTTTCCTGAATTAATTATTTTATGGGGGGTTGCAAAATGTTGATTTGTCTAATTCTATCACTCCTACATGGAATTATTACCTGGAATTATTCAGTGAAGAAAAACCTCCCCTCATCAACTAGGAATGAACTATGTTTCCCAAATGCAGGATAAATAGTTGATACTTTCTCTTGAATTACCAGTTTTCAAAGTAAGAGATTGTTATAATTGTCACCTCCAACAGAGGCAAATTATTATTTTTTTCTCCCTTTTCTTTTTGCTGTGTGGGTTTTTATTTACTCTATTATTATTAAAGTATGATTCTTATTTACACTCCAATAATCCTAATTTTGGCATAGGAGTCCCTTCAAACTGGCTGCTTCCTTTTGACACAGCTGCAAGGTTTTCCAGCACGAGATGGTCTAGACTTAACTAATTTTTAAGTTTAGATGTAAAGGGGCTGGGGGGGCGTGGTTAGGACACTGTACCCGTAATTTGTGCCAGGTCATTCTTTTAACCATGCTTTTAATGTAATGCAGATACATAAATCACAGAAATTAAGTCCAACAATCGGAACATCTATGTTCAGAACCATAGCCTAACTTTATGTTTCACTCCACAGATGAGAAATCAGCACTCAAGGAAGGGAAACGCCACCTGACTCTAGGGCCATACCCAAAGGGCCATACACCGTGGTGATATGCACAGTTAGAGGAAGAGTAGAGAAACACTCTCACCACTACAAACAAAGATGCTCAAATTACAGGAAAACATTAAATATCACATTGTTGCATTAATAGAACAGGCTACAAAAGTCATACTAGAAAAGAATTTTTTGTTTTTACTTTACCAAAATGCTATAATTTGATATTTAAAGAAAATAGTAGTAACGCCAGCTGAATGGTTTAGTGGTAGTGTAAATTGTATGGAAGCAATCAAATAACAATCTGACACGCCAAACCATGGTGAAGTAGAATTCTACTATTATGCATAATACCTAGCGTTATATATAATATCATACCTGTGGTCCTAATAATCTGTGCATTGAAAATAAATATTATCTACAACTGAGCACCAACAGTTAGGTTTCCAGAATTTGTAATTAACGTCAGAGACTATGATAAAAAAAATAGAGCTCGTACAGGCACAGTCTTTCGTAAGATATAAAGCGTCAATGAGAATCTTGATAACATTTGAGTCTGTTTATCATACTCGGACTTCCGCATTAAAAAAAGCCTTTCAAAAGAGCACAAGCATCCTACAAAGGTTAAGTGAACTGAAGGAATTTATAATGAAAACATTTAGACATTCCCGGAACCAAATAAAGTTAATGGATCGTTCCTGTGGCTGGAATTCGGCGCAGCAGAGCTCAATCATCTCTAAACAGATGTTAATAAGGATAATGCAAAAGAGGAAGTGTGCCAGCTTCTTTTTCAAGGGCAAAAACAGTGGTATTTTGGTCAGCTGAAACCACAGCTTTGTTGTGTTGTACACTGACAGATTAACTAAGGCGGTGCTTTTTTTTTTTTTTTTTGGTTAATTCTTGAGGTAAGTTGGACAGTATCTACCTCATTTACATACAGATTTATTCTTTTAGGCACATACATGTTGTCCCACATCAATTTTAACAAAGAATACCAGGAAAAAAGATTTGTCAGTTGTCATCTCCGAAACAGCAACCACGTCTGCCAGCAGGAGTTCCATGGGGGGTTTAAGAACACCAGCTGGAGGGAAAGTGGCTTATAGCTACGGAGCCGAGCACACGTTTTTTTTCACAACATCTAGGTTTTGCCATTAAGTTAAGGACCTTTTTTTTACATAAAACATTCAAGATGCTTTGACAACCACACTCTTGCTTTCTTCTGTGTTTGAGGCAGGAAAGAGCAAGGCCCCACACACTCTTTCCTCTCTGCTAATGGTTCTGAAACTTTCAGGGATCAAGATCCCTTTGATACCTAATAAAAGCAATGGACTCTCCCCCTCCCGAAGGTATACAATATTTCCATGCAATTTTGGGAAGTTTACCAATCCCTTGAAGCTAATCCTTAGGCAGCTATGGACTTCATGAACCCCAAGAAGAAAGTCTGCACATACACAGCCAGGTCTAAGAATAAAAAAGAACTGAGAACTCCATTCCACTCAATTTTCGCCTAAGGGAACGCATGTGTGTGGCACTCATACATTACTGATAAAATTCTTAGCTCTTTGAAAATTCACATACAGAGCCAAAGATAAGTCGACAATGAAAACTGTGGCAATTCTAGACATTTCCACACAGCTTCCAAAATAGTGTGGTCATAGAGTTAAAAAAAAAAAAACTGATGATGAGAAATTACAGCCTGGTAGAGACAGTGGCATAAATCAGATTTCTTAAAACCCACCACATTTCCCACAGAGTTCTAATTAGTAATGGGTTCAAAGCAATTACTTATGATAATATAAAATCTTGGTTGCTTCCCTAGCAGTTGTTTATTTTACTGGTGTGGTCCAGGTAGATGTTATTCCATGCAACTGCTCATATTATTAGTTTTTAAATTAAAAAATGTTTCATACACATTTGCAAAATTGCATGACTGCTGTTCATGCCTAAAAGTAATCTCTCCTCTAGAGTTAAAATAATTGATAGTCATTTAGTGTATAGTTCAGGAGCTCACTTATTTTTAATCCCAGATTATTTTATGGATTGATTTTGTTGTGCTTGGACACTTATGATGAGTCAAAAAAAAAAACTTGCCAGTCAACCTTCTCTCCCGAGGGTCCTAGCTGATGAATCCTTCATAGTGCGTCTACCATGGCCTACAAGACCTTTGCAATCTGACTCAAACTCTTACCAATTTTATCTCTTATGATCACCCATCTTGGCCTCCGAAGTGTGACTCACTTATCCTTTCTGCAGGGCCTAGCATTCATGCCTTTTGCCATGTTGTGCCAGTTGCCTGGGATGGGTGCCATTTTGTGCTCCTTTACCAACTGCTTTTCAAAACCCAGTTCAGCTCCTCTCTCCATTCAGAAGCCTCTCACTTCCCCCACAATAGCCCTTTACCAAATGGAGGGAAGGAAGGAAGATAGGGAGGGAGTATTTTGTATTACAAATAAGATAAATCAAGTTTATCTCCATTCAATTCTTGCCTCACAGAAAGTCAGAGAGGCCTATAGTGAAACCCCTTAAGTAATATGCTCTCTGGCTTTCACTGCTTTCTCCCATGCCTTTATTTACCTCCTGCAGACATCTATTTTTTTATTGGCGGGGCCGGGGAGGGGGGGAGGCTAGGATGTTATATAATCCATCATAGAAAGAAAGATAGATTGGTATCATTTGTGATTTCATCCTATCTCTCCTGATAATCTATTCTATCAACTTGATAATTACAGGAACATCTACCCCCTTTTCTATGATCTACCTAAAAACCTCCATTTCATTATTTTAATCAAAGGTTTAATACACAGCCTTTTCAGGACTTAGACACTTCGTTTTAAGAACTCTCTTTCTCCCTAAAGTCTGAGGAAGCATATTTCAATTTTCAGTATGATTTCTTTCTTTTTTGGTCGGCGGGGGGGAGACCAAGTTTCATAGTATTTGACAAATAATCTTCACATTTTGTATTCTAGGTTATATTCTTTTTCATTAATAATGAAATTTCCCTTTCCTTTCTTCCTTCCTCCCTCCCTCCTTCTCTGTCTCTGTCTCTCTCTCTTCCTGCTGTTTTAAGTGAAGTTTCAAAGGATAGAAATAGAGAAAATACAACATTCTATAAAAAAAGAGAAGCCCATATTTGAAATACTACTCATTTGGTAGTCTTCTTTGAATTTACTCTTCATGGAAGCTATTACGCTAAAAACATAAAGAGTGATATATCGAAGTGTTATCTCATATCTCATCTTCCTACTAAAAAAAAAAATTTTTTTTATTTATTTTTTTTTTTAGTTTGGAAATATTAAAAAATATTTACTTTCTTCCACTTTTACTTCTATTTCCCATCCTAGCTTATAGCCTGGAGAAGTCATCCCACTGCAGTTAACAACCAATAACCTCTCCCCTGCTTGACTTCTCCTCGTATGTCCTATTATTGATTGCCTTTCAATCTGTTGGCCAGTATCATACTTGAGTGGCAAGAGCATTTTTCAAGATTTTAAAATTTCCAGATTTTTCAAGATTCAGTTGAAACATCACGTCTTCTATTAAGATCTTCCTGATTCTCTCCTCTAACCATGCCACCCAGGAAAAATCAGCCATCAACCATTCCCTCCAAGATGCACCCATTATACCCCTAACACCCTCGTTCCATACCACCTCTGACACCTTGGTACACAGAAACTTATATATATCTTTCTCCTTCAACTAAGGGGACTCATCAAAGACAAGGAAATGTTTTACTCTAGAGCCCACACATTGTCTTATAAACAAGATAATACATTCTCATTCATAAACACACATACGGTGTCTAGATTCTTTGTATTTCCATACAGATTGTAGAATCGGGTTGTCAATTTCTACAGAAAAACCTGCAGGGATTTTGATTGGAAAGGCTTTAAATCTATAGATGATTTGAGGGGAATAGACATCTTATGTTGTCTTCTCATCCATAAGCATGGCATACCTCTTCAATTATTTAGGTATTACTTAATAACAAAAGAGTCATTTTTTGACTTCTTTGTACCTTACTTTTCATCACCACAGTTTCTTGTACAAAATAGGTGCTCAGAAAATAGTTATTGATATAATCAGTGCCCCCAAACCAAAACATCTATTCAGAAAACAGTATCTAGAGGTAGAGATGAGGATAAGAATAAGATATGCCAAAGCTGCAGGCAAATAATTTTTTCCAACATCAATTTAAATTTTAAAGGTCCATTTTCTCACAGAATTGAAAGTTTGAAAGACCATTTTATTTTACTTAGCAAGCAAAGCTCCCCACTAGAATCACATAACTTGTCTCTACTACACATATAATTATTACTGAATAAATATTTGTTGAAGAAATAGCCTTCCCACTTTATCCTTCAGTATCTGTCTCATGCTCTTGCGACGTGGAAATCTGATTTGTATTCAATTGGGAAGCAGATCTGCCGCAAATACTTGTTTAAATTCCCACATGAAACACTGCACTGCAAATATCTCCGTAAAAATGTTGTTGTTATTGTTAGGTGCCGTCAAGTCCTTTCCGACTTATAGCGACCCTATGTACCAAAGAATGAAACACTGCCCGGTCCTGCACCATGCTCACAATCATTGTTGTGCTGATGCCCATTGCTGCAGACACATTTCAATTCATCTTCTGGAAGGTCTTCCTCTTCTTCGCTGACCCTGTACTTTATCAAGCATGATGTTCTTCTCCAGGAACTGATCCCTCCTGATAACATGTCCAAAATATGTAAGAGGCAGTCTCGACATCCTTGCTTCTAAGGAGCATTCTGGTTGTATTTCTTCCAAGACAGATTTGTTCTTTCATTTGGCAGTCCATGGTATATTCAATATTCTTCACCAACACCACAATTCAAAGATGTCAATTCTGCATATGATGTGATTGAAAATACCATGGCTTGGGTCAGGCACACCATAGTTTTCAGGGTGACATCTTTGCTTTTCAACATTTTAAAGAGGACTTCCACAGCAGATTTGTCCAACCCAATGCGTCTCTTGATTTCTTCACTGCTGCTTCCAGGGGTATTGATTGTGGATCCAAGCAAAATGAAATCCTTGACGACTTCAATCTTTTCTCCATTTATCATGATGTTGCTTACTGGTCCAGTTGTGAGGGTTTTTGTTTTCTTTATATTGAGGTGTAATCCATACTGAAGGCTGTGGTCTTTGATCCAGTAAGTGCTTCAAGTCCTCTTCACTTCCAGCAAGCAAGGTTGTGTCATCTGCATAGTGCAGGTTGTTAATTAGTCTTCCTCCAATCCTGGTGTCCCGTTCTTCTTCATACAGTCCAGCTTCTCAAATTATTTGCTCAGCATACAGATTGAATAGATATGATGAAAGGACACAACCCTGACACACACCTTTCCTGACTTTAAAACAATCAGTATCCCCTTGTTCTGTACCAACAACTGCCTCTTTATATATGTACAGGTTCCTCATGAGCACAATCTGGAATTCCCATTCTTCGCACTGTTATCCATAATTTGTTATGATCCACACAGTTAAATACCTTTGCATAGTCAATAAAACACAGGTAAACATCTTTCTGGTATTCTCTGCTTTCAGCCAGGATCCATTTGACATCAGCAATGATAATATCCCTAGTTCCAAGTCCTCTTCTGAATCTGCCCTGAATTTCTGGCAGTTCCTTGTCTATATGCTGCTGCAGGCAGTTTGAATGATGTTCAGCAAAATTTTATTTGCTTGTGATATTAAGGATATTGTTCAAAAATTTCCACATGCAGTTGGATCACCTTTCTTGGGTATAGGCATAAATATGAATCTCTTCCTGTCGGTTGGCCATGTAGCTGTCTTCGAAATCTCCTGGCATAGACAAGAGAGCACTTCCAGCACTGCATCTGTTTGCTGATGCATCTCAATTGATATCCCATTAATTCCTGGAGCCCTGTTTTTCACCAGTGCCTTCAGTACAGTTTGGATTTCTTCCTTCAGTACCATTAGTTCCTGATCATATGCTACCTCTTGAAATGGTTGAACGCCAACCCATTCTTTTTGGTAGAAAGACTCTGTATATTCTTTCCATCTTCTTTTGATGTTTCCTGCATCATTTAATATTTTCCCCATAGAATCCTTCACTACTGCAACTCGAGGCTTGAATTTTTTCTTTAGTTCTTTCAGATTGAGAAATGCCGAGCTTGTTCTTCCCTTTTGGTTTTCTATCTTCCGCTCTTTGCACATGTAATTATAGTACTTTGTCTTCTTGAGCTACCCTTTGAAATCTTCTGTTCAGTCCTTTTACTTCATCATTTCTTCCTTTTGCTTTAGCTACTCGACATTCAAGGGCAAGTTTCAGAGTCTCTTCTGACAACCATTTTGGTCTTTTCTTTATTTCCTGTCTTTTTAATGACCTTTTGCTTTCTTCATGGATGATGTCCTCGATGTCATTCCAAAGCTTGTCTGGTCTTCAGCTATCAGTGTTCAGTGCATCAAATCTACTATTGAGATGGTCTCTAAATTCAGGTGGGATATACTCAAGGCAGTACTTTGGCTCTCATTGACTTGTTCTAATTTTCTTCAGCTTCAACTTGAACTTGCATATGAGCAATTGATGGTCTGTTCCACACTTGGCCCCTGGCCTTGTTCTGACTGATGATATTGAGTTTTTTCATCATCTCTTTCTACAGATGTAGTCGGTTTGATTCCTGTGTATTCCATCTGGCAAAATCCATGCTATAGTCACCGTTTATGTTGGTATTTGCAATGAAGAAGTCACTAGTCTTGCAAAATTCTATCATGTGATCTCTGGCATGGTTTCTTTCACCAAGGGCATATTTTCCAACTATGGATCCTTCTTCTTTGTTTCCAACACTCGTATTTCAATCCCCAGTAATTATCAATCCATCCTGATTGCATGTTTGATCAATTTCAGACTGCAGAGGGGGGACTGCTGAAGCTGGTAAAAATCTTCCATTTCTTCATCTGTGGCCTTAGTGGTTGGTGTGTAAATTTGAATAATAGTCATATTAACTGGTCTTCCTTGTAGGCATATGGATATTGTCCTATCACTTACAGCCTTGTACTTCAGGATAGATCTTGAAATGTTCTTTTTGACGATGAATGCAACACCATTCCCCTTCAAGTTATTATTCTGGGCATAGTAGACCATAGGATTGTCTGATTCAAAATGGCCAATACCAGTCCAATTCAGCTCACTAATAATGCCTAGGATATCAATCTTTATGTGTTCCATTTCCTTTTTTACAATTTCTAATTTTTCTAGATTCGTACTTTGTATAGTCCACGTTCCAATTATTAATGGGTGCTTGCAGCTGTTTCTTCTCATTTTGAGTCATGGCACATCAGCAAATATAGGTTCCAAAACTTTCACTCCATCCATGTCATTAAGGTTGACGCTACTTTGAGGAGGCAGCTCTTCCCCTGTTGTCTTTTGAGTGTCTTCCCACCTGGGGGGCTTCCATCACTGTATCAGACAATATTCTGCTGCTATTCATAAGGTTTTCACTGGTTAATGACTTTCAGAAGTAGACTGATTGGTCCTTCTTCCTAGTCTTAGTCTGGAAGCTCAGCTGAGACCCGTTTGCCATGGGTGACCCTATTGGTATCTGAATGCTGGTAGCATAGCTTCCAGCATCACAGCAACACACAAGCTCCCACAATACCACAAACTGACAGACACATGGAGGAGGAAAAGCATTATGAAAATGTTAATCAAATAACGTAACATTTTAACACAGAATCCCTGCTATGAAGACCTGAAAAGTTCATGAAACTATGGCTGAGCCATACAAAATAATCATTATGTAACTAAACTACTTCTTTGAAAAGAAAGGATTGGGAAACAGGCAGGTGAAAGTTTCTGGGCATTTGAGAGGTAATGGAATGCATGGTGGTGAGCATAAGTAGTTAGAAGGCAAATACATTTGGAGAACCACTGATTGAATTAATTGAACTATTGGAAAATTCTTCCATACGTGTCATGGTGAACTAATCAAGATATTAACAAAAGGACATTGCTCTGGTTTTCCTGGACATTCAATCCAGGATGTCCTTACATCCAGCTGGTGTGCTTTTCTGAAATGACTAGTGTTAAGAACACTGTCCTTTATGTTGGGAGAGAGCATCTCTCACATGGACATGTATGGAACACTAACCCATTGACTTAATCATCCCTGACTAAATTATTAATGTTACAATATAATTGCTGTTGAAGTCATTGTTATTTAAAAAAATGAGCAAACAATATTGGTATTTCAAGAATAATGAGTATCTCACTCACAACAGGCAAGAGGGTTCAACAGATCCGCTGGACTGATCTGGTGTGAAATAATTGCATTGATAACTTTCTTCAGGTTGTTATCACCAAATATTGCCTGGCAATTATTTTGAACAGCTGGCTGCTGTTATTGTGCATCTATTTATAAAGCTGTCCTCTTCAACAAAGCTGAGGTCTTATAAGCATCTGTCTACAGCCAGTTTTTGTGTCTCATGGAAAGATGATATTTTGCAGACCTTAGTTTTTGTCACGCCCTCCCCCTCCAAATATTCAACATCCTTTTCTGGATCTTCTTTATTTATACATTGTTTCTATTAACAGATCTGTCCCATCCAACCAAAATGAAGACAACCCTGAATTAATTAAGCCATGACTGGCTTCTGTCATATCGTAAAACAAATGAGATTATGTCTTATCCTTGTTCTTACAATGTCTACTTCCAAATGCCTATGGGATGACAGCCATAGTTCTTCTTCGGCTTTTGATTTCCTCTTGTAGAACTTCATGATTTTATGCTGTGCTTTATAGATGCAATTAAACTGAAAAGAAATAGTAGGAGTCATATAAAAACTGCTTCAAGTTAAAGGATAACATTTCTGAAAGAGCTGCAGTAGAATATTTCAGCTTGAAAAAAACACTTCTTAGGTGCACATCCTAAGAAAAATTAAACAAATACTAGGAGAAGGCGACAGTTTAGTGGCAACATGTTTACTCAAAGGACATGCCAGCATCTGTTCAAAGTTTGGTCATTTGCTGATACTATTTGAAAGGTGAAGCTAGGGAAATAAACATCCCCTGAAAAATGTCCCGAAATATATAAGGGATGAGGACTACTCTAAATCAGCACTATCTAATAGAACTTCCTGCAATGATATCAACGCCCACCTAATTTGGCAGCCCCATGGAGCTACTGAGTACTTGAAATAGGACTACTGTAACTGAGGAACTGAACATTTACAATTTAACTTTAATTAATTTAAATATTAAAAGCCATATGTGGCTAGTGGCTACTGCATTTCCAGCTCTAATTAATAAACTCCAATCCCCTGGACAATTGTAAACCTTATTTGTGTAAATAGGCCAAATATGTACATTGGCCTTTTCGTATGAAAACATCATTGAAGAAGCTTGTATTTGACTCATAATAAAGTATGTTCCAGGTATATCTGTTTTTTCTGTACTATTACTTCATTGATATTTTTCTTAATTTCATGAATGTTGTAGTTAACAGAATATGGAGGTTGAATGAAACCAAGAAGTAACTTGGTCCAATTTCGTTTTATAAACACAGCCTTGAAAATTCTATGGAGCAGTTGTGTTCTGCTCACATGGAGTTGCTATGAGTCGGAAGAGACTCTACGGCCACTAACAACAACAACAACAAGAAAATGACTTCCAGAGAGTTTTGAAATGACTGCCCTGAGATCGCTTGGGTCTATCAGAAGAAAAGTTTAAACAGTATCTTCGAACCGCTGTCCAACATTCTTTCCTTCCCGGAGCTAAGCTTTACAATGGCTGTACCAAAAACCAAAAACCAAACCCAGTGCTGTCGAGTTGATTCCGACTCATAGCGACCCTGTATAAAAAAAAAAAAAAAGTACAATAATTAAATACTCTGTTCTTGTATCATGGCTATTCTGCTTGAAATCACATATATTACTACTACTAACAATAATAATAGTACAATTCTGATCAGTGAACATTAAAATGGGCCCAACACTGTTCAAAACACCTTGCATATATTATTTAATTAAATCATCACAATAGACCTTTGAGGATAAGGCACAGGGAGGTTAGATTATTTTCCCAAAGTCACAAACCTAGGAAGTAACACGATAGGTATTTGTAACTAACTGGGGGCCATGTGCTGATAATTACTATTATTTAGACTAATTCCTCAGTTGTGCAGACACTGTCCCCTGCAATCTGGTCTTACTCTTCCCGACCTAGCTCTGTCACCTGCTGCAAAACAACACTTTCACAGACATTGAACAGACAGGCCAGCACTACATCGTTCAAAAGATATCTCTTTCGCATTCCAGGCTTTGTTCTCTCGTACTTCCTCCCTTCCCATTCACTCATCAGTCAGCTATAGTGAGGCTTCGGCCCTGCTCTTGACCAAAGTTGCTCTTGTCAAGATACAAATGAACCTCGTGTTAATAAACCCGATGAACACTTTCTATCCACCCTTTATTAGCTGTGTCACAAACGCTCAATGGTGTTGATCACTCCCTTCTACCTCAAATAGTTGAACCTCTGTTTTTTGTGATAGCATTAACTTCTAGTTCTCTACTGATACCTTTGACTTCTCCTTGTAAACACTGTTTACTGGTTTTTCCTGCTCTATCCAACCTTTAGATATTGTTATTTATTAGGGCCCTTTCTCATACTGGTTTGTGCTTGACTTCTAAAGGTTGTAGGTTTGGACTCACCCAGCAGCACCACAGGAGAAAGACCTGGTGATCTGCTTCTGTAAAGATTGGAGCCAAGAAAACCCTATGAAGCAGCTCTACTCTGTAATGCATGGTGGGGTCACCAGAGTCACAATTTACTCAGTGGCAACAGATTTGTTTTGATTTTGGTTAGACAATCTCTTCCATTCCCATTGCTTTAGATACCAGCCTTATACTCCTGATTCCCAAATTGAAATTGTGAACGAAGTCTTCTCTAGTCTTTTGGATACAACTCTCTACCCAACATTTCAGTTTGGTTGTTACCAAACATCTCAAATTTAACAGACTGAAAACAATTTTGGGGTGGAGGGGGGAAGGTGGCAGGATTCCTCTCAACCAAATTTTCCCTAGTCCTTCCCATCACACTGTTTGGTGCCACCTGAGAGGACTCTCAGCCTAAAAAATCTTGTTAGAGTCAGTATTTCTGCCCCCTGTCCATTCCAAATTGTGCCCATCATACCTAAAATATGTTCAAACTCATCTTTTTTCTCTACCCTGTTCTAAGCTGCAATCAAACCTCTCCTGGAACTATTACAATAACATCACAGAAGAGCCTCCCTATGCCTTTTTCAGGAATCCCTGGGTGGTGTAAACAGTTAACATGCTTGGCTGCTAACCCAGAGGTTGAAGGTTCAAGTCCGCCCAGAATACCTTGGAAGAAAGGCCTGGAAGTCTTACTTCTGAACAATTAGCCATTGAAAACCCCATAGAGCACAGTTCTCCTCTGGCACACATGGGTCGGCATGAGTTCCTGTCGACTTGATGGCACTGGTTATGCCTTATCTTATTCTCCTAAATCTATTCTCTACAGAGAAATCATAGTGATACCATGTCATTTTCCTTGCTTAAAGAACTTAAATGGTATTCTTTAACTTTTAAAATGAATTCAGAATGTACTTTTGTCTGGTTTTAACCCTGTTTTTCATATTATCATGTACCACTCTTTCCCTCACTCATGCAGGTCCAGCCCCACAGTCTTTCTTTCTATTTCCTCAAATATTCTAAGAGACTTCCCATGTTGGGGCATTTGCTTGTACCGTTCTCTATACCTGAAATGTGTTTGCCTTCCTTCTTCACAGGGCTAACTCCTTTTCCTCTTTTGGATCTCAGATTAAAGACTTCTGTCTTGATGAGGCCTTCCCGGAATATCCTAACTAAATGGACCAACCTTATTATTCTCTATCACAATACTCGGGAATGGATTACCCAGTAAACAAGGGCATCAACAAAACAGGGACACCAGTTGTCAAAATAAAAGACTCACAGATGCCAAGCAGACGGAACACAAGGAAAAGTGAATGCCACAGTGACAGGGAGCTGTCAGGGCACTAAATGAAACTGATACCAGCTCCCCTCAAAAAAAAAAAAAAAAAAAAATCCCGTTACTATGGAATCGATTCTGACTCATAGTGACCCTATAGGATAGAATAGAATTGTTTGTAGGTTTCTAAGGAGTGGCTGGTGGATTCAAACTGCCAACCTTTTGGTTAGCAGTCTGAGCTATTAACCACTGCACCACCAGGGCTGTGCCAGCTGGAAATAAAGTTTGTGCAGGGTCACGAGGGTGCCCATGTGCAAGGTCATTTAAGCTGTGAGTCCCCTATCACTTCAACACTTTCATCGACCTCTGTTTCCTACAGTCCCCTTCTATGTAACTGAAACTCTTTATCTCAGTTGGTCTCTTTGGAATATACTGTTCCTTTGCAATAAAAAGAAGTAGGAGTGGGCTGTTGAGTCTAACTCTTGCTAAATTTACGCAATATGCAACTGGATCCAACATGAGCAGTTTCCGGGCAAGGATAGATTATATGGATAGAAAACAGGTCTCTAATCCATTTTGAGAGAACCGTCTTGTACACCCATGTCTGCTGATTCAGCAACTCCAGCAAAGAGAGTCAGCAATGCTCTTGGCCATGATACAAACACAAGGGTATGCTCTTGCACACATCCTGGTAAACAACCCATGGGCACTCCAGTCCCGGATGACATATAAAATGGAGGAAACCTGAATAAGCCGACCGTTGCAATGAATTCAATCAAGTTACTTTTTAACTGTATAGCATTAACATACAGTATTATGTCTTAAGTTTTGTAGATAATATTTATAAGTTTAACTTCAAAATATGTTTAGCATACACATAGATGCAATCTAGCATGTACTTAATATAATATTAACATGAGTAATAATTTAATATAATACTAACAGATAATAATTTAATACTAGCAGAACAAACATCCAAAAATACTGGAAATACTAATATTTATCTAAAATGAAAAGTTTTAATTTATGTAATAAGTGAGTTTCATTTTTTATTGTCTGTTGCATGGGACACAGTGCTTGATATTATTCTATATATGCTAATAAATGAGCACATTAAGAGAACACAAAATTCAATATCTACTTATCATGCAAAAGACGTTTCTGTTTTGCAGCAATGAGTGTGTTTCAAATTCGTTTTCCAAAAAAGCAACGAAAGGTATTTATGAGAACATTACATTTATAGGTTATCAGCATATTTATGTATTTCCATGTAAGTAAATTGAACAATTCCTCAAGGAAATAAATGAATATTTAGATAATAAAAAAATTACATAAATATATTGTATTTTCCATTTCCCTTCAGACTGACTTTCTTGTAAGAAATTGATTGATGTTGTTATGACTTGTAAAACAAACATGCTACTTGAGAAGCAGTGCTATTGGTATATCAATTATGTATGTATCTCCAGATATGAGAGTTGAACAATTCCACAAAGAAATGAAATGTATATTTTATAATTTTGAATACAATAACAAATATATTTTCCTTTTCATTTCAGACCAATCAGGTATAACCTGACATTCAGCTCTGTCTCCTCCACCACACAAGAACACACAGGAGGCACTCTAGTCACGTGACTCGTGACGTATCTGGTCCTGTCCTGCACAAAGCGAACCAAAACTTGTCTTCAGATTGAGCATACCCTTGTATTTGTATTCTGATCTTTGCAAGCTCTCTCACCCTTGTCAGTATCACCAGTAGTCCAATGCACTGTGAAGACACAGCATCAAAGGACAGAAAATGAGTGCGCAAGTTTTTAAGTATTATTTCACGAAGAAAAACACTCTTGGAGATCTGTGAAGGGCTCACCAACAAACATCGTAGGACAGACAAACGAATGAAATTAGTTCCCACTGCCTTGTAAGTACTATTTTCTTTTGGCTCTCTCAGACTTGAAGAACAAAATAACATGTTCTTAATTTTTTTACTTACGAATTTTCGATTATAAATTTTGGGGTAAACATCGAAATTCGAATGTAAAGTTTATTTTATAAATTTTACTTGCTTTATAAATTTTTAGTTGTTTGTTATGTTATAAGCAAATTTAAAAAGTGACAATTTTATATTCAGGTAAAATGAAATGGCAACAACTAAATGGAGTGCAAAAACAAAGCTCACAGAAGATAAAAAGAAAATGATTTGTGAATCCCTAACGATGATCCCAAGATCAACTTCCTTTTTAAAACGTAATGCATCAGTACAGACTTCTTCCATTGAAAGCTCAACATTAATGGATGCAAAGTGTGTACTAGTACTGCTAGTGTCAAAATTACTAATAGCAATATGAATATAACAGAATTTGTTCCAAATTCTGCATCCATTCCTTGCTGTAGTAAAAAAAATTAATAATGGTGTAGAAAGTGAAACCATTTTAGAATATGAAATTGTCACATCTGCAGACCCCATAAATAACAGAAATGAAGACCCTGCTTTGTGGAATAATTTTTCTTCTAATGATGTAAATTATTGGATTGAAAGAGGACCAAGTAGCTTGCAACATCACAGTGAACCATTTGAAAATTCATGTCTGAAATTTCTGGATAGTAAACAAAGTTTTGTAGCCAGTATGTATTTCTAGGGTACAAAATTAATGGCTAAAATTATAAGAAGTCGTGGCTACTGTATTCTCCATCAGCCAGCCCTATATATTGTTTTGTTTGCAAACTATTCAGTCCTGAATCATTTTATTCTTGAATGGATTTAGCAATTGGTACAACTGATTACGATTGATAAACATGGAAACAGTTCAATTCGGAGAGATTGTATGTTGTCATATTTAAACTGAACACATGGTTTTGGCTTAACTCATTACTGGAAACACAAATTAATGAAGATGTCAGTATTGGAAAGCCATTTTGCAACACGTTGTTGCTGTCACTGTAACAATCACTGAACGTGGACTGTCTTTTCAAGGAAGAAATGAAGTGTTTGGGTTCCTACAAAATGGAAATTTGGGGGGCTTACTTGAACCTGTTGCTCAGTTTGAACCATTTTTAGCTGGTCATCTCTCAAAATAAATTCATACAGGAAAGGGCAACTCATTGTATATGTCTAAAACAAAGTGTGAAGAATTAATTAACTTAATAAGTGATAAAGTTTGATCGACTATTTTCAGTGAAATAAGTATAGCCAGTGGGTATTAGAAAGATATTTTAATACTCGGTCATACTTAGAAAATATTGGTGAAGACCAGGCAGAAAAAGGAGATACCAAAAGAGAAGCTGAAAACATCACCAACAAAATGCAAACACAAGAGCATGGATTTATGTTGGTTATGCGAATAATATATTGTAGCATTTTCATTAGATGAGTCAAGATCTCCAAGATTCAGAAGTAAATTTAAAGACATGGACAGATCTCTACCATTCATTAACAGCGTATTTACATAATTTAAGACAAGATTTTAAAAATTTTGGAAACACAACCAAACAAATACTACCAAATACTCTCAAGCAGTTCACCATTGCAGGAGAATTAGAAAGAAACACGTAAATAATGGAAATGCTGCAGTATTGTGTGCCAGAGATCAATTTTAAGTGCCCACATACTACCCCAGCACTGACACACTTGAAGGAATGCAAGCATGAAAAGAAGGGCAAAAGTGTGTATAGTTCTTTCAAATCGATTTTCCTTCTGAAACAATGTGGCTGCACCTGGTGAAGAATGCATGAAGGCATCCAAAAAATTAGTGCAGGTTTACCCCAATGACTTAAATACAAACCTTTACGGAGAAGCACAACAATTTCATTCTTAGATGAGATCTAAGTTTACAGATTCCGGAAAGACAAATCTTACTCGTGTAGGCATGTATGATTCCATGACAGAAAATAAAATACAATGCAAATTTCCCAATGTTGAAATTGCTTTACACATATTCCTAACTGTAATGATCACAAACTGCACAACAAAATGCTCATTTTCAACCCCAAAGAGACTCAAAAACTCTCAGTGTACAACAATGATTCAAGAAAAACTCGATTTCTTGTTCATATTGTGTAAAAAAGTAGATTTTGTTCGTCATCTTACTTGCAACAAAATTACTGAAGAGTTTGTAAAAGCAAAGAACAGAAAGAAATATTTTAAATTATAATACGTTAGAGATGAAAGAGCTATCTGAAAATGTAGTAATTTGTTGTAACATTTGTTTTCTGATCATTAAATTTTCTTGTATGACATCTTTTCACATGTTAGTTTATAATTATAGAATTTGTATTATGAAACAAGCATCAAAATTGAAGCATGAGCCGTTTAAAGGAAAATTGGTGAAAGTCAAATTTTCGTTGTGGGAGATCAACAGAATTTACACTGATTGCTGAAACAACTAAGTTCACTGACTCATTTTCATTGCTGTAAAATATGTGGAATATTCTTTTTGTGTAAAATGTTGTTGTTGTTGTTAAGTGCCATTGAGTCGGTTCCAACTCATAGCAATCCTATGTACAATAGAACAAAACACTGCCCAGTCCTGCGCCATCCTCATAATCATTGTTATGCTTGAGCCCATTGTTGTAGTCACTGTGTCAATCCATCTCATTGAGGATTTTCCTCTTTTTTGTCGACCCTTTACCAAGCATGATGTCATTCTCTAGGGATGCTGTCTCCTGATAACATGTCCAAAACGTGGACTTCTAAGGAGCATGTAGAAAATGCGAACATAATAAACACCTTAGTACCCTGCATTTGCTAAAAATTTTATAATCCAGTTCATCTCATTCCACTAAAATGGCATAAGCCACTTTTGCATATATATATAAAACCCACATACCCCATTCAAATGTGTGAGTAAACAGAGGAGGAGGCACCACAGATTATCAGTGTTTAGGGCCCTCACATGCCTTAATCCACCCCTACCAATATCCTATTTTTTCACTCATAGCTTTTTGCATTTTCTAATTACGTATTTACGTGTTTGTAAATAACAAGCCTCAAAGAAAGCAGAGACTGTGTTTTATTTTATTCTCCCCTGTATACCCAGCCCCTAGGTCCCTGCATGGCAGAGAGTAAGTGCTCAGGAAACAATTACTGAATAAATAATTGGGTAAATAAAATAAATCACATAAAATAGCAGAGATATTTCAGGCATTTAAGTTTGGGCACCATTGCACCACTTATTAGGGGTTAGTCATTTTTGGGGAGGAGGAGAGTGTGTGAATAATATCAAAACTATAGGACTTTTTGGCCCCTTATATCCTTCAGGGAAACTCTGGTGGCATAGTGGTTAAGTGCTATGGCTGCTAACCGAAAGGTCGGCAGTTTGAATCCATCAGGGCTCCTTGGAAACTCTTTGGGGCAGTTCTACTCTGTCCTAGGGGGTTGCTATGAGTCAGAATCAGCTCCATGGCAAGGGGTTTATTTATTTATTTATATCCTCCAGAGTGCTTGCATAGTAAATGCACACTAAGTATTTAACTAAATTGAAATACTTAGAATAGTTTTTGGAAAGAGTTTTTTGGAGCAGCATTGAGGGAGTTCCTTGAATTATGTATATGCATGGCTGGAAGGGTCACCAGTTTAAGCACATACCTTAGTTAAAGCTCGTTAGTGCTTGTAAGAGGCCTTTGTACCTTCCCCCTCTCTGACTGATGGTTAAAGCACATGGGTCTGCCTTCTCTCAATACCACAGAATACCTGCACTCTAAACCCTGGCCAAAACTTACCACTTTAAACTCTCAGGTATAGTTTCCCCTTTTTACAAAATATGCTGCCTGGAAGAATGGCCCAGTTTGCCTTGTTTCTCACTGTTTCCAGCATCTCACAAAGAACCTGACACATAGTAGGTACTCAGCAGTGTTCAGCAGCTGTTAAATGAAAGAATGAATGCTGCTTGATTCTTATAAAAATGCATTTGTTAGAGAAATACAATGAAAATTGGCCTGATACACCTTTTATTTGTTTCTCCAGAGTCTGCAATCTTGAAATTCTAGATATTCCTGCAAAGACTGAAACTATACATTATATAAATATGTATAGTTTTAAATAAATATTATATAAATAAAGATAAATTATACATTAACAAAGTCAGGCCATTAAAGAACTCTAGCCTTAAAATAGTTTGTGTTTACTTCCTTATATAAATGTCTTTAATGAAGGTGTCTAAAGAATGTTTTCAGCTTAAATATTATAACCTGGCAAGATTACTTACTAATATACAATTGAACTGAGCATCTACTTTTTTATTAGATGGGGAATTCCCTCTCTTCCTTCAGAATAAGTTTGCTGACCCTGTTAATTTATAATTTCACTTTGAATGCACATTAAAATATTTTTTTAAAAAAGAAACAAATGAACAATTCAATGCACACAAGTTGATCTTACAAACGCATTCTAAATCCTTATTCTGGGATTCTATGAGAGCTTTATATCTAAACTACATAAGTATGGCCTCCTATTTCTATTAATTTAAATCTGGTTTATGCAAGGTTATGTCTGAAGATACATGAAACCATGCATAAATTTGTTTTATCTTCCTGAATATATTTATTCACTAGTGAGTAATTTAAAGCATTATTTTAATATTAAATCCAGCGCATATACATTATAAAGTAGAATACAAAATTCACATGAATTCTTAAGATAAAATACAGAGATTTCAAAGAAACTCTGTAGCTAGAGAAAGCAGCTCTGAACTATCCTTTTGGGACTCCCTCAAGTACACATTCTCCTCCTCTGAAGTCTGGAATTCTTTGGTGGAAAAGTTTGAGATTCATTGAACCTGTTTTGAAAAAGGAGTCATCTCAGAACTAAAAAGGATCCTTCTAAGGTTACAGAACTAAAGGAAGGCTTTAGAAAGTGAAGAGCCCAGGATTCTTCAAGAAGTAGGTAAGAGGAAAACAGTAAGTGAGGGTAAGAACTAAGGAAAAGTGTAAGGAACCATGATCAATCCCAAGAGCCCGTTGTAATAATTCAGAGAGACAGATCTCTGAACACAGAATGGAGCTCATTATATAGAAGGATTGAATTCCTCTTCTGCCCAGATGTGGGATTCTCTAAGCCAAAACACATAGCATGGAGTCTCCACTAGCTACAGTATGAGAGGAGGCTGGAGGACCAAACTGAGGAGAAACCCACATCAGGCACGTGATTGCCCACCATGAGGAGTAGAGTGAGGAAGGGCAGCTGTGGTAGACTAGGATGCTCAGATCTCCTTTCAGAAAGGACTTCCTGTCTGGGTGTGGGAAGTGCAGTCAGCATGTTGCCCCAGCTGTCAGCTCCTTTACAAACTGCCTTAGCTACAGAGAGCTACCTCACCTCAAGTCATCCCCTTTCCATGGCAGCCCTCACCTGGAGATGCAGCTAAAAGCCCTGCCATTCTGGCCAAACAAGGGACAACTCTGATGAGCAACACTCCCTCCAGAGCCTCACACTAAGTTGGCAAAGGCTTTGTTGGACCCGCACACAGTTCAGTTTCTCCTGTCCAATCCTTTTTCCACCTCCTTCTGTCACAGGTGTTGATCCCTAGTAAACTGTGTCTCAACATATTCTTCTGAAGGACCATGTGAGATGACATCTCATCCCGGCAGGACCAGAGGTAGTGGTTGGTATTGGAGTGCAGAGGCTGGGATCAAGCAAAGGAAGGAGAGGGAATATGTGGGAAAGGGTGTCCCTGGTGAATGGCTTAGAATTTAAGCTTAATGTCGAGGTTGGCATTTGTGGGTCAGCAAAAGTACACCAGGCTTTTACATGGCCAGAGGTAGGATAAACATAATCTTATCCTGCTCCCTTTAGTGCCTCTTCCCTAAGTAGGATAAGCCCAGTGATCCCAAGTTTTGACTCCATGGTTGTGATTTTGGTAGAAGATTTCCATGACTGTTTTTTGGCCCTGTACTTCCAATTTTCCCTGCTGCTGGAGCTAACTTTCATGCTAATGGGAATCCAATATTCCCCCAACTCCACATTCTCACCCTCTTTCACTGGTTATCAAGGCTGAATACAGGCCTGGGAAGTGAAGTGTGGGGCTTCAGTGAGCCACGCATGGTGGGCAGCAAAAGAAGAAAAGGTGGGCACATGGATAGACACAGTTGATCGGTTGATGATTCCTCTGACCTTAAATGACCCAAAGGAGCAGTCATGCACTATTTTGAGCAAGAGCAGATGGTCTGTATAGATAGGAGTAGGAACAGATGGTATCTCACTGTCAGCTTTTCCCTCCTGAGACCTGGTGCCTGTCGTCCTATGCTTTATTCTACTCTTTGGCATGCCGGAGGGAGTCTTTAAGAGCTCCTTGAATAGCCAATGCCTCTCCCAGGAACTTGCTGGCCTTCTGCTAGGGAGGGACGAGGTGGTTTGGGCAAGTGATATGAGTAAAAGCCATAGTTGTAATGCAAGGGTGCATTCCAGTGGAAGGAGCATAGTAAGCAATAAGCAAATTCCCATGTGGTGAGTTAAATAAACCCATGCTGTCGTCTGTCGGATGTGCAGCAGTGACATAATTTCGCGGAAGTGGTTAAGTGTGCAGATTCTGGGGCTCCACTCCCATCAATTTCACCGCTAACGTGTACCCTGGGCAATTTACTTAGCTTTTCTGTGTCTCAGTCTCCTCGTTTGAAAAGTGGAGGTAACAACATAGCACCTACTTCTTTGAGTTTTGTGAAGATCAAATGAGTTAATACACACAATATGCTTGCCACATGATAAACCAGTTGCTGGCAAGTTGATTCCAACTCATGTTGACCCTATTTGTTTCAGAGTAGAACTGCCTTCCACAGGGCTTTCAATGGCTTTTGGAAGTAAATCATCAAGTCTTTCTTCCAAATGCCTCTGGGTGGATTCAAACCACTAGACATTCAGTTAGTAGTCAAGTGCTTAACCATTTGCGCTAGGCAGGGACTCAGTAAATGTTAACTACTACTATTATTATCACTGATTCATTCTATCTGGCTATTCAATTGAGAACACAGAAGTAGATAAGTGAATCCAGGGTAGATGGCTTAAGTACTGCTTTCTAGAATTTGGTCATCACCCAGTGGCAAGCTGAGAGATGCTGTAGATGAATAACGTGAATTCTGAAAGTATTTTTGGTCAGCAGAAGTTGGGGGCTTGCTGATAGATTGCCAGAAAGGGATGAATTGTGCCTTGTGACAGCAGACATCATTGTCACTATAGGGGTCATTTTCACAGCAGGCGTTGGTAATAAGTCATTGTGTAGAGTCCCATGAGCATTTGTGGGTTGGGATTTGGTATAGAAGTTTTTCAAGCCTCCTGAATGTGCCCTTGGCCTGAACATGTGTCCCAAGTGCTTATGTACTAGAGAGCATCATGCAGGGACATCAGAAGTCAGGCGGCAGGACTGAGTGCTGAATTTCCCCACAGGGAGAAACAGCTGGCCCTGTTGGTAAAAGGATGCTCTCCATCCCCCATCTCTACCCTTGCTTTCTCCTCTCACATTCCACAGCCCCCAGATCCACCCTGGACACCCAAATCAGATAATAGACACAACTTCGTTTAGGCTTCTACCCTGTCTCTTGCCAGATTGCCTCAATCCCGTGCAATTTATACTGGATAACAAGAGAGTTGTCAGGGAGAAATTTCTTGGGAAAAGTGGTTGCTTTCACCCTCCTGATGTTATGGCATACATGACAAAACATTGGATAATTGGTTTTGGCTGCTCAGTACATTCATTCATTTATCTAGGCCTTACGATAAAATAAGAATAAGATATATATATATATATATATATATATATAAATCAGAACCAAAGGAGAAAGCAACAGAATAGTATAAACTTGATTTTACAAAATGTATATTGTAAGGCCAAGAAAATTGAGTGGATTACAAATTTAGCCAAATCAGTAATAAAAACAATGCTTTTGGAGCTTGACGGCATATTATGATTATCTAGGGTTCTTTGAAGTTGTTGTTTATTTGTTGGGCTGTTTGTTTTTACAGAATTCCAGTACCTGGTCTCCACACGCAGTGCTTCTGATTTAATTGAACTGGGGTGGGGGTCAGCTATTGTAGGTTCTAAAAGCTTTTAAGATAAGGCTGATGTGCAGCCAGAATTTCAAACCACTGAAAGCTAGGAGAGAAATAATTAGTTGATCAAGAAAATCAACAGGACTTTCCCTTGAAATTTCTGATTCCATATATCATAAATCTATTGACCAAGGAATCCAGGTGATTCTAATAATTAAGAATTTTTGAGAAAAGAGGCAGGGCCAAGATGGGGAAATAGATGCTTCCGGTGAGCCCTCTTACAATAAAGACCAAAAAATACAAGTAAAATGAGTATATTTATGACAAGCTAGGAACCCTGAACATCAACGGCAAAGTTAGAAAATGAACTGAGAGGCCGGGGAAGGAAGAGATGGTTCAGAAGCAGAGAGGAGTTACTGGACCTGAATCGCCGAAAGCCCTCAGGCACCATTCCCAGGAGTGGCTGTGGTGGGCTAGTACTAACCTTTAGCTGCAGTTTCCTCAGGGAGGAGCAGCCAGCTGCACAGCCTACTCACACCTCCAGAACCAGGGAAGAGCAGCGCTCTCGGCAAAAGCTAAGTACTTGCGTATATTTTAACGTGCCCCCGCTCCCAAGCTAGCTTCAGCAGCTGCTGATTCCCTAGGCCGCAGATAGGCCCTGTTGAGTGCCTAGAACCATCCTCCTGGCCTTGGAGAAGGAATAATTCACAGTTGAGGGAAAAGATATTTTGCTAGCTCCACTAACGCAGGAAGCTCAGGACAGAAACAGCTCCTGTCCAGGCATAAATGGCCCATGAACTCTGAGTACCTTCCCCCCATCCCCATGGACCTGTGTGGGCCTATTTCAGGAGAATAGGCCATTGTTGGCAGACTCCAGCTGTTACAGATAAGCTGTGGAGAGGTGGGTATTTGATGTTAGACACTGCTTTGCCTATTAAACAGGGTCCTCACCTACCCACATCAGGGGCCTAAGGACTGGTAGCTCAACTCAGGTCACCCAGCCACCAATGACAAGGGTCCAAGGATAACTGGTACTTCCCAGTCTCTACAACCAATAACTTTCAGTGCCCATGGTCTGTCTGCAGAACCCACTCCCCTGTATGCTCTAGGGAACAGGGACGTGCTTTCCTCAGAGACACTTGGGTGATGATTCTCAGCCCCCTGCCTTGTGCAGAGTGTGACCCCCTGCTGCAACCAGATATCGGTACCTACACCAATCACCCCTGCCCTCTAAGACTGTAGGACAGAGCCTGTAACACACACTTGATGAGCAGCTACCTGGACACCTGAGCTCAATACATACAAGAAAAGTGAAAGGACTCCTAGATTGATATACCTGATAATAGCTCTAGCCATCTGGTGACAGGACATCAGAGCTCCAAAGGTGAAAATAATCAAGCTACTTCACTCAAGGAACCCCTTTGGGCATAATAAAACAAAGCAAAGCAAGAACCTAGGATACAGTAAGCAAACATAAAATAAACTAATACAATAACTTATAGATGGCTTGGAGACAACAGTCAATATCAAATCACATAAAGAAACACACCATGATCACTTCAACAAGCTCTCAAAACAAAGAATCTGGGGATCTTCTAGATGAAAGTGCATTCCTGGAATTACCGTATGCAGAACAAAAGATTAATATACAGAACACTTCAAGACATCGGGAAGGAAATCGGGCAACAAGTAGAACAAGCCAAGGAACAAACAGATAAAGCAGTTCAAGAAATTAAAATATTATTCAGGAACATAACGAAAAATTTAATAAGCTGGAAAAAGCCATAGACAGACAGCAATCAGAAATTCAGAAGATTAAAAATAAAATTACAGAATTAGACAACTCAATAGAAAGTCAGAGGTGCAGAACTGAGCAAGCGGAAGGCAGAATTTCTGAACTTGAAAATAAAGCACTTGGCACCAATATATTAGAAGAAAAATCAGATAAAAAATTAAAAAAAAAATGAAGAAACCTTAAGAATCATGTGGGGCTCTATCAAGAGAAATAACCTGCGAGTGATTAGAGTGCCAGAACAGGGAGGGAAAACAGAAAATACAGAGGGAATTGTTGAAGATTTGTTGGCAGAAAACTTCCCTGATATGGTGAAAGATGAGAAGATATCTATCCAAGATGCTCATTGAACTGCACATAAGACAGATTTTAAAAGAAAGTCACCAAGGCATATTATAATCAAACTTGCCAAAACCAAAGATAAAGAGAGAGTTTTAAGAGCAGCTAGGGATAAATGAAAAGTCACACACAAAGGAGAGCCAATAAGAATAAGCTTGGACTACTTGGCAGAAACCATGCATGCAAGAAGGCAATGGGATGACTTACATAAAAACTTGAAGGAAAAAAATTGCCATCCAAGAATCACGTATCCAGTAAAACTGTCAAATATGAAAGTGAAATTAGGACATTTCTAGATAAACACAAGTTTAGGGAATTCGTAAAAAGCAAACCAAAACTACAAGAAATACTAAAGGGAGTTCTTTGGTTAGAAAATCAATAATATCAGGTATCAACCCAAGACTAGAACACTGGGCAGAGCAATCAGAAGTCAACCCCGGCAAGGAAATTAAAAAAAAAAAAAATGCACAAAACAGCGTAACAGCAATGTTATTGTGTAAAAGAAGACAATATTAAAACAATAAAGAGGGACTAAAAAATGTAGCCATAGATCTTCCATGTGGAGAGGAAGATAAGACAATCCAAAGAAATAAAAGTTAGGTTTAAATTTAGAAAAATAGGGGTAAATGATAAGGTAATCACAAAGGAGACAAACTATTCTACACATCGAAGTAAAATACAAAAAAAAAAAAAAAAAATAGAGACTCAGCAGAAACAAAATCAAAACAACACATAAGAGGAAAAGACAATATATTAGGATAAACTACTCAGCACAAAAAATTAAGTGGGAGAAAGAAACTGTCAACAGCTCACAAAAAAAAAAAAAGACATCAAAATGATAGCACTGGATTCATACCTATCCATAATTATGCTGAATGTAAATGGACTAAATGCACCAATAAACAGACAGAGAGTGGCAGAATGGATTAAAAAACAAGATCCATCTATATGCCGCCTACAAGAGACACACCTTAGATTTAGAGACACAAACAAACTAAAACTCAAGGGATGGAAAAAAATATATCAAGCAAACAACAATCAAAAAGGAGCAGGAGTGGCAATATTAATTTCTGACAAAATAGACATTAAAATTAAATCCATCATAAAGGATAAGGAAGGACACTATATAATGATTAAAGAGACAATATACCAAGAAGATACAACCATATTAAATATTTATGTACCCAATGACAGGGCTGCAAGATACATAAAACAAACTCTATCAGTGTTGAAAAGTGAGGTAGCTCAACAATAATAGTAGGAGACTCAACCACACCACTTTCGGTGAAAGACAGGACATCCAGAAAGAAGCTCAATGAAGACACAGAAAATCTAAATGCCACAATCAACCAACTTGATCTTGTAGATATATACTGAACCCTCCACCCAACAGCACCCAAGTATACTTTCTTTTCTAGTGCACATGGAACATGCTCTAGAATAGACCACATATTAGGTCATAAAGAAAGCCTTAGCAGAAGCCAAAACATTGAAATATTACAAAGCATCTTCTCTGACCATAAGGCCATGAAAGTGGAAATCAGTAACAGGAAAAGCAGGGAAAAGAAACCAAACACTTGGAAACTGAACAATACCCTGCTCAAAAAAGACTGGATTATAGAAGACATTAAGGAGGGAATAAAGAAATTCATAGAATCCAATGAGAATGAAAATACT
The DNA here is from genome assembly GCF_024166365.1 of Elephas maximus indicus. Lineage (NCBI taxonomy): Eukaryota > Metazoa > Chordata > Mammalia > Proboscidea > Elephantidae > Elephas > Elephas maximus. Next base: position 50,314,905 of record NC_064833.1, on the reverse strand, counting down.
TCCTATCAGAACCTTTGGGTCACAGTGAAAGCAGTGCTCAGAGGTAATTTATATCAGTAAATGCACACATACAAAAAGAAGAAAGGGCCAAAATCAAAGAATTATCCCTACAACTTGAACAAATAGAAATAAAGCAACTAAAGAAACCCTCAGGCACCAGAAAAAAACAATAAAAATTAGAGCAGAACTAAATGAAATAGAAAACAGAAAAACAATTAAAGAATTAACAAGGCCAAAAGCTGGTTCTCTGAAAAAAATCAACAAAATTGATAAACCACTGGCCAAACTGACAAAACAAAAACAGGAGAGGAAGCAAATAACCCAAATAAGAAATGAGATGGGCAATATTACAACAGATCCAACTGAAATTAAAAGAATCATATCAGGTTACTATGAAAAACTATACCCTATCAAATTTGAAAACCTAGAAGAAATGGATGAATTTCTAGAAATACACTACCTACCTAAACTAACACAAATGGAGGTAGAACAACTAAATAGGCCCATAACAAAAAAAGAGATCGAAAAGGAAATAAAAAAACTCCCAATCTAAAAAAGCCTTGCCAAGGATGGCTTCACTGCAGAGTTTCACCAAACCTTCAGAGAAGATTTAACACCACTACTACTAAAGGTATTTCAGAGCATAGAAAAAAACGGAATACACCCAAACTCATTCTATGAAGCCAGCATATCCCTGATACCAACAGCAGGTAAAAACACCACAAAAAAAGAAAATTACAAACCTATATCCCTCATGAATTGAGGTGTGAAAATCCTCAACAAAATTCTAGCCAATAGATTTCAGCAACATATAAAAAAATAATTCACCATGACCAAGTGGGATTCATACCAGGTATGCAGGGATGATTCAACATTAGAGAAACAATTAATGTAATCCATCATATAAATAAAAGAGAAGAATCACATGACTTTATCAAATGATGCAGAAAAGACATTTGGCAAAGTTCGACAACGATTCATGATAAAAACTTTCAGCAAAATAGAAATAGAAGGAAAATTCCTCAACATAATAAAGGGCATTTATACAAAGCCAATAGCCAACATCATCCTAAATGGAGAATCTGAAAGCATTCCCCTTGAGATCGGGAACCAGACAAGGATGCCCTTTACTGCCACTCTTATTCAACATTGTGCTGGACGTCCTAGCCAGAGCAATTAGGCTAGATAAAGAAATAAAAGGCATCCAGATTGGCAAAGAAGAAGTAAAAGTATCTCTATGTGCAGATGACATGATCTCATACACAGAAAACCCTAAAGAATTCTCAAGAAAACTACTGAAACTAAGAGTTCAGCAGAGTATCAGGATACAAGATAAACATACAAAAATCAGTTGGACTCCTCCACACCAACAAAAAGAACATCGAAGAGGAAATCACCAAATCAATTCCATTCACAGTAGCCCCCAAGAAGATAAAATATTTAGGAATAAATCTTACCAGAGATGTAAAAGACTTACACAAAGAAAACTACAAAACACTAAGACAAGAAACCAAAAGAGACCTGCATAAGTGGAAAAACATACCTTGCTCATGGATAGGAAGAATGACATTGTAAATATATCCAGTCTACCAAAAGCCATCTGTAGACACAAAGCAATTCCTATCCAAATACCAAGGACATTTTTTAATGAGATGAAGAAACAAATCAACAACTTCATATGGAAGGGAAAGAGGCCCTGGATAAGTAAAGCATTACTGAAAAAGAAGAACAAAGTGGGAGGCCTTACTCTACCTGATTTTAAAACCTGTTATACCACCACAGCAGTCAAAACTGCCTGGTACTGTTACAACAACAGATACATAGACCAATGGAACAGAATTGAGAATCCAGACATAAATCCATCTACATATGAGCAGCTGATATTTGACAAAGGCCCAAAGTCAGTTAAATGGGGGAAAAGACAGTCTTTTTAACATATGGTGCTGGCATAACTGGATATCCATCTGCAAAAAAATGAAATGAGGCCCATACCTCACACCATTCACAAAAACTAACTCAAAATGGATCAAAGAACTAAACATAAAATCTAAAACAATAAAGATTATGGAAGAAAAAATAGAGACAACGTTAGGAGCCCTAATACGTGGCATAAACAGTATACAAAACATTACTAACAATGGAGAAGAGAAACTAGATAACTGGGAGCTCCTAAAAATCAAACATCTATGCTCGTCCAAAGACTTCACCAAAAGAGTAAAAAGATTACCTACAGAGTGGGAAGAAGTTTTTAGCTATGACATTTCCGATCAGCTCCTGATCTCTAAAATCTACATGACATTGCAAAAACTCAACTACAAAAAGACAAATAACCCAATTAAAAAATGGGAAAAAAATACAAACAGGCACTTCACCAAAGAAGACATTCAGGTGGTGAATAGGTACATGAGGAAATGCTCACGATCATTAGTCATTAGAGAAATGCAAATCAAAACTACAATGAGATTCCATCTCACCCCAACAAGGCTGGCATTAATCCAAAAAACACAAAATAATGAATGTTGGAGAGGTTGTGGAGAGACTGGAGCACTTATACACTGCTGGTGGGAATATAAAATGGTACAACCACTTTGGAAATCGATTTGGCGCTTCCTTAAAAAGCTAGAATTAGAACTACCATGCAATCCAGCAGTCCCATTCCTTGGAATATATCCTAGAGAAAAAAGAGCCTTTACACGAACAGATACGTGCACCCCCACGTTCATTCCAGCACTGTTTACAATAGCAAAAAGATGGAAGCAACCAAGGTGCCCATCAATGGATGAATGGATAAATAAATTATGGTACATTCACACAATGGAATACTACACATCGATAAAGAACAGTGATGAATCTGTGAAACATTTCATAAAATGGAGGAACCTGGAAGGCATTATGCTGAGTGAAATTAGTCGCAAAAGGACAAATATTGTGTAAGACCACTATTATAAGAACTTCAGAAATAGTTTAAACAGAGAAGAAAATATTCTTTGATGGTTACGAGAGGGGGAAGGGAGGCAGGGTGGGAAAGGGGTATTCACTAATTAGATAGTAGATAAGAACTACTTTAGGTGACAGGAAAGACAACACACAACACAGGTGAGGTCAGCACAACTGGACTAAACCAAAAACAAAGAAGTTTCCTGAATAAACTGAATGCTTCAAAGCCTAGCATAGCAGGGTTGAGGGTTTGGGGACCGTGGTTTTAGGGGACATCTAAGTCAATTGGCATAATAAAATCTATTCAGAAAACATTCTAATCCCACTTTGGAGAGTGGTGTCTGGGGTCTTAAATGCTAGCAAGTGGCCATCTAAGACGCATCAATTGGTCTCAACCCACCTGGACCAAAGAAGAATGAAGACCACCAAGGACACAAGGTAATTACGAGCCCAAGAGACAAAAAGGGCCACATAAACCAGAGGCTACATCAGCCTGAGACCAAAAGAACTAGATGGTGCCTGGCTACAACTGATGACTGCCCTGACGGGGAACACAACAGAGAACCCCTTGGGAAGTAGGAGAGCAGTGGGATGCAGACCCCAAATTTTCGTAAAAAGACCAGACTTAATGGTCTGACTGAGAGTAGATGGACCCCGATGGTCACAGCCCCCAGACCTTCTGTTGGCCCAGAACGGGAGCCATTCCCAAAGCCAGTTCTTAAGATAGGAATTGGACTGGACAATGGGTTGGAGAGGTATGCTGGTAAGGAGTAAGCTTTTTGGATCAGGTGGGCACTTGAGACTATGTTGGCATCTCCTGCCTGGAGGGGAGATGAGAGGGTAGAGGAGGTTAGAAGCTGGTGAAATGAACACAAAAAAAGAGTGGAAGGAGGGAGCAGGCTGTCTCATTAGGGGGGGAGCAATTGGGAGTATATGGCAAGATGTGTATAAGTTTTTGTGTGAGAGACTGACTTGATTTTTAAACTTTAAACTTTCACTTTCACTTAAAGCACAATAAAAATTAAAAAAAAAAAAAACATTTTAGGTGAAGGGAAAGTCAACAGACAGTACAGGAGAGGTCAGCAGAACTGGACCAAACTGGAAACAAAGTTTTCTGAATAAACTGAAGGTTTTGAAGGTCAGAGTAGCAGGGTAGGGGGTTGGGGATCATGGTTTCGGGGAACATCTAAGTCAATTGGCATAATAAAATCTATTAAAAAAACATTCTGCATCACACTTTGGAGAGTGGCATCTAGGTTTTTAAATGCTAACAAGCGGCCATCTAAGATGCATCAATTGGTCTCAACCCACCTGGAGCAAAGGAGAATGAAGAACACCAAAGATGCAATGTAATTATGAGCCTAAGAGACAAAAGGGCCACATAAACCAGAAACTACATCAGCCTGAGACCAGAAGAGCTAGATGGTGCCCGGCTACAACCGATGACTGCCCTACAACAGAAAACCCCTGAGGGAGTAGGAGAGCAGCAGGATGCAGACCCCAAATTCTCGTAAAAAGACCAGGCTTAATGGTCTGACTGAGAGTAGAAGCACCCCTGTAGTCATGGTTCCCAGACCTTTTGTTAGCCCAAGACAGGAACCATTCCCAAAGCCAACTCTTCAGACAGGGATTGGACTAGACAATGGGATAGAAAATGATACTAGTAAAGAATGAGTTTCTTAAATCAAGTAGACACACGAGACTATGTTGGCACCTCCTGTCTGGAGGGAAGATGAGGGGGCAGAGGGGGTCAGAAGCTGACTGAATGAACATGAAAGAGAAAGTGGGGGGAAGGAGTATACTGTCTCGTTAGGGGGAAAGCAGTTAGGAGTATATAGCAAGGCATATATAAATTTTTGTATGAGAGACAGACTTAATTTGTAAACTTTCACTTAAAGCACAATAAAAATACAATAAAATAAAATGAATAGAATTTTTGAGAAAGCATTGTTTTCAAGAACCACATTTTTATTTGAATGGAAAACACTGGTTCTCAGGAGAAGTTTAGTTTTTATTGGCACTAAGGCATTAGAGAAATTTTCCAATGGGTCCTCAGAAGGGCGATACTATGAGATTCATGAAGAATATCCTCAAAAACATCCTGTCAAAAACAATAGTAAATGTCATGCAGCTGCTCCTGATTTACCTCTCAGTGTAGGAGGACACAACATCAAAACACAATACATTTAAAAAAACAAAAATTATTCTCTAAATATAAAGGACCAAAACAATGTGGTCTAAATTCACAGCTCTCGGGTTTCAAGCGGGCATATATTTTTAAATAACCTGTTTGTTTAAAAAAAAAAAATTTACTGATTATAAAAGTAGTATGTGCACACTGAAGCAAATTTAGAAATGCTGGAGGTGCATTTGAAAGAAAATAAAAATAATCTCTGTATCACTTAGGACTTTCTCAATGGCAAGAAGTAGAAATTGACTTTATCTTAAGCAAAAAGGAAGATTATTGGAAGGATATCAATAACTCACAAAGTGACAATGCTTATAATAAGGGCCAGGAAGAAGGAAACCCAATACTCTTTTTAGCTGAAATAGCCTGGCCAGATGTTGCTGCCCTGCTGCAGGACACCATGAATGTAGGGCTGCTCGACCTTTAGTGTTTATTCAAATCACCTGGGGATCTTGTTAAATGTCAGGTTCTAATTCAGTAAGGCTGGTGTGGGGCCATGGAGTCTGCATTTCTGACAGGCTTCCAGGTGATGCTGATGCTGCCAGTCTGTAGACTTTGAGCAGCAAGGCAGGGGAAAGAATGCTAACAGTCCCTTTAACATTGGCTCTCCTGTTCTAGATTTAAATTCCCAGAAGATATCATTCCATTGTGTAGGTTCCAAGTCATAAGCTTAAGCGTAGAGATACCCAAGAGCAAGAAGAAAGAAAATCAAGTCCCTTCCATTAGTGGGAGGAAGTAGGGAAGAGAAAACAGTAAAGGATACATCTGAAGTAAGAAAAGAGGATTGGATGACAGCTGAGCCAAAAAGAACCAGACAAATAAATGCTACAACTTTTAATTCCAGATCTAGAGATAACCACTGTCAATATAACGTTCAAGGTTATTCCATAAACATTATTTTATGATTTTTTTTTCTGAGACAAGAACATTAGATAGCCTTGAGATTATGTTCTCTGACAAAAATCTGAAATAATGATTGTCTATTTTATAACTTTTCCGAAGAAAGATGATGCAACAGAATGCAGAAACTATCTAACAATATCATTAATATCACCCACAAGTAAAGTTTTGCTGAAGATCATTCAAAAGCAACGGCAGCAGTGCATTGATGGGGAACTGCCAGAAATTCAAGCTGGATTCAGAAGAGGATGTGGAACAAGGGATATCAATGTTGACGTCAGATGGATCATGGCTGGAAGCAGAGAATACCAGAAAGATGGTTAACTGTGTTTTATTGACTGTGCAAAGGCATTCGACTGTGTGGGTCATGACACATCATGGATAACATTTCAAAAAATAGGTATTCCAGAGTGCTTAATTGTGCTCATGAGGAATCTGTACCTAGACCAAGAGGTAGTCTTTTGAACAGAACAAGGGGGCACTGTGTGGTTTAAAGTCAGGAAAGGCGGGTGTCAGGGTTGTATCCTTTCACTAATTCAATCTGTATGCTGAACAATAATCTGGAAAGCTGGACTATATGAAGAAATATGCAGCATTAGGATTGGAGGAAGACTCATTAACAACCAGTGATATGCTAAAAGTGAAGAGGACTTGAAGTACTGATGAAGATAAAAGACCACAGCCTTCAGTATGGATTACACCTCAACATCAACGTAAAGAAAACAAAATTCCTCACAACTGGACCAACAAGCAACATCACAATAAAGGGAGAAAATGTTGAAGTTGTCAAGGATTTCATTTTACTTGGGTCCATAATCAATGCCCATAGAAGCAGCAGTCAAGAAATCAAATGACACACTGCTTTGGATAAATCTGCTGCAACAGACCTCTTTAAAGTGTTTAAAACAACAACAAAAAAGTCACTTTAAGGACTAAGGTTAAGCCTCACCCAAACCAGGGTGTTTTCAATCGCCTCATATACAGGTGAATGAAAGCTGTACAATTAATAAGGAACACGGAAGAAGAATTGACACTTTTGAACTGTGGTGTTGGAGAAGAATATTGAATATACCCTGGACTGCCAGAAGAACAAACTAGTTTGTTTTTGGAAGAAATATAGCCAGAATTTTCATTAGAAGCAAGGATGGCAAGACTTCATCTCACATACTTTGGACATGTTAGTAGAAGGGATCAGTCCCTGGAGAAAGACATCATGCTTGGGAGAGTAGAGGGTCAGCGAAAAAGAGGAAGACCCTCAATGAGATGGATTGACACAGTGGCTGCAATAATGGGCTCAAGCATAACAATTGTGAGGATGGTGCAGGACTGGGCAGTGTTTTGGTCTATTGTATACAGGGTCACTATGAATTGGAACTGACTGGATGGCACCTAACAACAACAACATTCTATAGTAACAACAGATTCATATGTTTCAATAATCAATAAAACAAGAAGTTTCCATGCTTTAATTAAAATTCAGAATCTGAACCAGTATTTGTCCCTAAATAAAAGCCAGACTGAGGTTCACCAAGGCAATATCTGCAGAATGAGCAATTTTTTCTTTAGAAAAGAGTTCTGGGTTTGCTCCAAAACCTTTTTTTTCTTATATGGTCCACTGAGACCCCACATTTCTAGATTTTGCAGTGTGAACGTGATCATTTTAATCCAGAATATATGGCAATCAGTTATCACCGATTTCCCACCACAACGAAAACAAAATCCCAATTACATGGCCATGAGACATCTAATTTTAAGCAATGTTACTTCCTGGTGAACCCTCCAGGATAAATTAGTTGTAAAATGAACCCTTAAGTAACAACACGGGCTGACCTGCACTGTAGAATTGTTTAACATAAGCCAATTAAATGTGGGAGGATGTCTGCCAAAAATGATGATTTGAGTCTTAGAATAGTTTAGCTTAAGCCATTCGTTCTGATAGTAACTAGATAGTAGGACCAGTTAATCTGTTGAGGTTACTCTTAGTTCATGACAAGTAACTGTTATTGGAACAGATAAAAAAGTTCTTATTGGGAGACATACATTTAACTTATTCTTCAAGAGTAGTTTCAAATCATTAAGGTAAAGTAAAAAAAAAAAAAAAGTTAAAAACAATTCCCTTTTTACTCATTTGATTATGTTAGGTGATACGTGAAAAATGTTTCTTATCAACCCTGTCTTCCTCTAGGAATCTATAAGGTAGGCTCTAACCATTAAGAGATAGGACAACAGAGCTCAGAACCATTCCCTGTTAATAGAAATGGGAACGATTTTAATATTGTTTTTTATTAATTAAAATCGACTCAATGGCAGTGGGTTTTATTAATTGCTTGATAAAATGAATCATTATTTTTAAAAAGGCAGAATGTAAGAGCTAGTGCCCCAATACTAATTGTTTCCCATTTAAAATATTGGACTGTAAAATCAACTTGAAGTTTTCAAGGAAGATTATGGCAAAAGTCTTGGATGAAATGTCCGGGAAATGAAATGCATAAATCTAGTATTAGGTGATATAAGCTTTTGTTTATCCAGCCAGTATCGTTCTCATTATGGGGTTCTGTGTGTGTGTGTGTAACAGTACCAGTTGCCGTCAAGTCAATTCCAACTCATGGTGACCCTCTGTGTGTCAGAGTAGAACTGTGCTCCACAGAGTTTTCAGTGGCCGATTTTTTGGAAATAGCTCACCCGTTCTTTTTTCTGAGGCATCTTTGGGTGGACTCAAGCCTCAGACCTCCAGGTGAGCATATTAACTGTTCGTACCATTCGTGATTCCATAGATGTACACACACACACATACACACACACACAGGTAGAATTTTCATGTCATGCATACACACACACACATATTTATATATATAGGTATACATCACAACACAGCATTAAGATCAGACATTAAATAGCCTCATTGAAAGAGTCTTCACCTCAAGCTTTGCTGTTGTTGTAAATTGGTTCATTACTCAGTCATATGATATGAGAAGGAAACCCTGGTGGTGTAGTGGTTAAGAGCTACCAAAAAGTTGGCAGTTCGGTTCCACTAGGTGTTCCTTGGAAACAGTATAGGGCAGTTCTACTCTGTCCTATAGGGTCACTATGGGTTCGAATCGACTCAACAGCAATGGATTTGGATTTTTTGTTTTGGTTTATAACATGAGATGCCATCACCAGTACCAAATCAAAAAGGGTGAAGAGTAAAAAAAATCAGTGTTTTCTGTGGGGTTATAACTAAGAAAATCCTGCTGGTTTACTTCTATGTCCGTATCACAAGTGATCACATTCTAGAATAAGTCCTCGGTCCCAACTCTAACAGCTAAACTCTTATCTTACTATGGGAATATACAACACTTTATAAGATTTGTCACTTGACCATAGTCTGGCTGAAGACTCTCCTGTTTGACTATTCCTATATAACTCTATTTTTCAGAGCAAAATTGCATGGCTCCTCTTCAAAGACAAATTAAGGGGTAACATCTAGAAGACTGCCTTCCTAGTGGCAACATCATGCATGATTGTGTAGCTGCTGTTTGCACATTCTTCCCTCAATTCAATGGCTCTTTATAAGGTACCCAAAAGTGCATGGGCTAAAAATTCCATGATTGCAGTATTTTCAGTGGGTAAAGAATGAGACTAAGATAGTTGGTACCACAAGTGGCTCTAAAAAGCAGTCTCTCAGCTCGAGATTTACCAGCTAGATAACTCTCCATCAGGCAGACATAAAGACAATCTTCCTGGGTGACATGGTGGAAGTAGCACGGCAAAAGTCTCAATTATTATGACTGTCACAGAGGTGGATTGAGATAAGGTTCAGGAGAAGTGTTAGGTTATTCAATAGCTAGATACCTTGAATATATGGGAGTTTATGGTAATCAAAAGGGTTTTGGAGATGGCAGATCTTTGTTATTTGCTTTTGAAGAGTTGAAAAAAAATGGCACACTCAGGTCAATCAACTATTAACTCAAGGCACTCTGTGAAAGGCAAGGGCCTCTATGATAGCATTTAAGAACGTATATGTCTTCTACAACAATGGAAGTAATTGTGCTGAAAAGCAGTCCCAAAACCTAATTGTGAGCTACAAGGGAGAGTGAGTGCACAACCACAGTGAGTCTTCTGTGTCAAAGTCAGTGTCATGATAAGAAAAGAGTGGGACCTTGAGGGCGAGATGAGGATGTTTCGGTGGATGGGCTTTAGAATCTTTAAACTCTACCATTTCCCTAGGTCGAAAGAGACATTCCTCTTCTTACTAGGGAAGACCTTGAGAAGACCTTACCAGAGGCAGATACCTCACATGATGATGCTTATGCTTGTCACAATCCACCCCCACTACCTGTTTTCACCTGTTGTTGCTGTTATTAGGTGCCATCGAGTTGGTTCTGACTCACAGTGACCCTATGCACAGCAGAGCGAAACACTGCCAGGTCCTGCACCATCCTTACAATTATTGTTATGCTTGAGCCCATTGTTGCAGCCACTGTGTTAATCCATCTAGTTGAAGGTCTTCCTCTTTTCCACTGACCCAGTACTTTACCAAGCATGATGTCCTTCTCCAGGGACTGATCCCTCCTGACAACATGTCCAAAGTATATAAGACGCAGTCTTGTCATTCTTGCTTCTAAGGATCATTCTGGTTGTACTTCTTTCAAGACAGATTTGTTCGTTCTTTTGGCAGTCCATGGTATATTCAACATTCTTTGCCAACACCACAATTCAAAGGTGCAATTCCTCTTCAGTCTTCTTTATTCATTGTCCAGCCTTCACAAGCATATGATCTGATTGAAAATACCATGGCTTGGTTCAGGTGCACCTTAGTCTTCAAGGTGACATCTTTGCTTTTTAACACTTTAAAGAGGTCCTTTGCAGCAGATTTGCCCAGTGCAATGTGTCTTTTTATTTCTTGACTGCTACTTCCATGGCTGTTGATTGTAAATCCAAGTAAAATGAAATTCTTGACAACTTCAATATTTTCCCCGTTTATCATGATGTTGCTTATTGGCTCAGTCATGAGGATTTTTGTTTTCTTTATGCTGAGGCGTAATCCATACTGAAGGCTTTGCTCTTTGATCTTCGTTAGTAAATGCTTCAAGTTCTCTTCACTTTCACCAAGCAAGGTTGTGTTCTCTGCATAACACAGGTTATTAATGAGTCTTCTTCTAATCCTGATGCCTAATTCTTCATCACATAGTTCAGCTTCTCAGATTTTTTGCTCAGCATACAGATTGAATAGGTGCGGTGAAAGGATACAGCCCTGAAGAACAACTTTTCACCTACAGGCTGATAACCAGGGTCTCGGAAAAGTCCAAAAAGGAAAAAAAATCATTCCTCATTCCAGGAGTCGATAACTTACTCCTAAAGGAATTGTAGGATTTGTTAATACCTATCAGGGAACCCAGGGGACACATTTGGGAGTGGATCTTGAGACTGTTGAATTGAGGTGGGGGCTAAAATATAAAGCTAGATAAGAAACAATTTATTGACATGGGAACATTCACCCATTAGTTAGAGTCCAATGTCTTGCTGCCCTGCCAAGATTTCTGAAGGTGATCGTAATACTCGTGTTGGCTCCTTCAGGCATGAACTTAGTGCTAATAGTTAGGGAGGTAGACCTGCCAGAACTACTTTGGCAGAGCATTGACAAAGAGATATGAAGGTTCAAGAAGATACGAATATTAGAATGGATATATCAGATAGCCCCTATCTGACCTCTATTTCCCAGAAAGGACCCAATCCCTTCTCTATAGCAGTAAGACATACCTTGTGGGGGCTGTATCCGTATTCCAAGAATCCTTGTGATTAGGTGCAACTCTATACTTTGATTAGTTTACTCAATTCAGTAAATGTTCATTGAACTTCTACTCAGTACAGAAACTGTGCTAGGTATCAAGGGAGGGGGTACAAACACAGACATGAACCCAGCCCCTGAGGAACTTTCTACCCCATGTAGTTGGGTTCTAGGGATTTCTAACTTCACACCAGAAAGCAGTCTAATCTTGAAGGAGATATTTAGAATCTAGTCTTCTCATTCCTAGTCCAACATTTTCACAGTAAACCCTGAAGTCTCTCAGTCTATAAACCATTTGAGATACCTTCCTATAACATGACTACTTTTGACAATTTCATTTCATAAATAAACATATAGCCCATCTGGTTTTACTTCATTGTTGTTGTTAAATGCTGTGGTGTTGGTTCCGACTCATGGCGACCCTATGTACAACAGAACAAAAAACTGCCTGGTCCTGAGCCATCCTCAAAATCGTTGTTATGCTTGAGCCCGTTTTTGCAGCCACTGTGTCAGTCCATCTCACTGAGGGTCTTCCTCTTTTTTGCTGACCAAACAAGATGTCCTCTAGGGACTGATCCCTCCTGGTAATAGTCCAAATTGTGTGAGACGCAGTCTTACCATCCTTGCTTCTAAGGAGCATTCTGGTAGTACTGCTTCCAAGACAGATTTGTTTGTTCTTTTGGCAGTCCAAGATCTATTCAGTATTCTTTGTCAACACCACAATTCAAACATTTTACTTTGGGGAAGTGTAAATTTTTTGTCTCAAAGTTATTTTAAAGATTGGGACAAGGGAAAACTTCTAATCTGAGATGCATTTTTGTTTGGGTAATGAGTATTACCCCTCAGTTTGTGTGTCTTTTTTATTGACTTTACTAAAGTACACTGAGGTTAAGATTTGGCATACTCAAGGTCCAATTTTCTGTCCAGAAGCCACACCCCCACCAGAAGTTGAATTTGTTTTTTCTTAAAACCTGCTTTTAATACCCAAGAAACTTGAGTGCTGAAGCAGGCATTCTGTAGAAAAAGCAGTTTTCCTAAGTCTAAATTAAGCCTATTTCATTACTAATTCAATGAATTCATAAAATATAGGAATAATTTTACCCTTGCTTTAATTCGAATCAGAAAATGTTTTCCTAGGAGGTTGATTAATTAATTTTCTCTCTCATTTCACCATTATCTGAAAGGAAGGAAAAGAGAAGGGTAAGGCTGAAACCTGTTCACTGAGGGAGAACTCACAGGTTTTCCCATGAGATCTGAGGCTTCCAAAGGCCTGTCTGTATTCTTACAGATTCCCATCTTGCTTCAGAAAAAATCATTGTATCACCAGAAGGTTACTGATAAAACACGAACATGGTAATGCTAAAAACGAAAATGCATGCTTAATTTTAAATGGTATTTTCCATAGTGGTAGTAAGTAGATAGCTTCATGCTTTTATTTATAAAAAAAAAAAAAAAAAAAAAACTGTTGCCGCTGACTCATGGTGACTACATACTACACTACACGGTAGAACTGTCCTCCACAGGGTTTTCAAAGGCTGATTTTTTTGCAAGTATGTCACCAGGCCTTTCTACAAACACGTCTCTATGTGGACTTGAACCACCAATCTTTTGGTTAGCTGAGAGTGTTAACCATTTGCACCACTCACTCAGGGACTCTGCTTTATTTTCAAGAGGGAATAAATTTTAGACAAGTCTCTATGGTATAGCAGCACAAAATATGGCTCATATTAATACCTTAGAAATTAAATATAAGAAACACATTATTGATGCCATTTCTAAGTCACCATTTTGATAGAATAAAATTGCTGGACAACTGAGTACATACAGAAGACCTCAGGTCACCTCCCCACCCCTTACATGACCCCTCTTCAAGCTCCATATTCACAGTGGAGGTGAGGAGAAGCTGTGCCCTGAATCCAAGTGATTAGATGTATGATTTTTCTTTTCACACATTTCAGCAGGGAGTAATTGTGTTGCCAGTAAGAGGCAATGGTGCTTAAAATCAATTATAAGAACAAAGAGCCTTCCAGCTGGCTGAGATGTCCAGAGAAGTTGTTCCTTAGTGAACTTAGCCCGTGTCAAGCATCCTCCTGCTTAGCCAGGGAACAAGTCAAAGCAGTGAGAAGTAACAAAGATCGCTGCCTGAGGATTCAAGGTCTCCTTTGGAAAATGTTAGTCATTGTTGATTACATATACTTTGTGTGTGGTGTTTCTGGTTGTGTTCTGAGTGTGTGTGTTTTTGTGTGCATGTGTTGAAAGAGAACAAAGAGGGGCAGAGAGAAGGACAAAGAAAGGCAGAATGAGTTGGGGGGCAATGAGAGAGAAGAGGAGAAGAAGAAAGAAGACAGAGAACGAAGGAAGAAAGAAATATTACTCAAAACGTCAGCTTTGTGTGACACATTGAGTGGCATATTTGAGCCATACTGAGTCCACAGTGGCATGAAAATTCCTGAATGATTTTCCTACAAGTTCTTAGGCCATAGAGAAAGTTCCCCTCCTTGGACCATCTCTTTCTTCTTTTCACTCAGGGCCTATTTAACATTCCTCTCTCCTTCCTGTCTCCACATCCCAGTGGGATATCTTATCTTCTTAGGCTCAACTTTCAGTATGCCAGTCTTTGTAGTACTCTGGTTGAAGACTAATTTCCTAGTTTCAACAGTGGAATTGAGAACTGGTTATATTCTGTATAAGCAGATGGTCCTTTTCTCAGAAAACACAAGTCAACAAGTAGTAATAATAAAGAATATGCTAGTCTAAATTTGACCTACCACATTTCCTAGACTCCCTCCCCTCCACTGAAAAGTACAGTGTTTCAGGTCTTACTTCCCCAGGCTGGAGGGCCTGCTGACACCAGGGAGAGTGAGTAGACATTATCCCAGCTCCTGCCTGTCTCTGAGAGTGTGACATCCATCTCCTTCAGGGAAGAAAGGAACATAATTCTTCCAGCAGGTACCAGCAGGTCTAAGAGCAAGAAAAGAAGCTGGAGTGGTGTGTTCTGTTACCTCCAGCTGCCATGGGTTCTTCTCTTTGTAGTGCTACCTGGGAGTAGTCCAGACATTTGGCTGCTAAACAAAAGGTCGGCGGTTCAAATCCACCAGCCCCTCCTGGAAATCGTATGGAGCACTTCTACTCTGTCCTATAAGGTCACTATGAGTAGGAATCGAATTGACAGCAATGGGTTTGGTTTTTTGGGTTTTTTATCCAGGCATCCAGACAGCCTTCCAGTTCTTTATACTTGTGTGTTGCTAAAAGTCAAACCCTCTTTATTTCTGACATTGTATTATTATTGTGTTATGAAGAGACTGCATCATTATTCTTCAAATTCTAACAGATTTTATTTAATTTAGGTCACAACTTGTGAGCAAAGTGAGGAAGAATTTTACCAAATAGCTATTGCTTGAGGGGCTTTTAAAGGGGATTGTCTTGGAAACCCTAAACAATATGGCCATTTTATTTCTGTGGGCTTCCACCCTGGATGGGGTTCCAGAAGCTGAGAGTAATAGAGAAAAGGGGGAAAGAGCACTCAGCATAGGCTGGTCACCTGTTGGATTACGTAAAAGAAAACCGAACCTTTAATACTGCCAAGATTAGCCTCCTCCTAGTGTGTCTTCTGTATCCTTTTGTGAAAAAGAAGTTTTCTTTTCTACTCTGATTGGTTTTAACCTAGATAAATGCCAGGGACCAGGAAGGGAGGGAAGCTTTATCTACCCTGCGATGCATACGTTATCTCATCTAATCCTCAAAACACCTGTATAAAGTAGTTATTATTACCTTCCTCATTTTACAGATGAGGAAACTGAGACTTACAGAGTTTAAGGAATTTGCCTTAACACGTATGATTAATCACTGGCAGAACCCTGATTAAAAACTGGATCTCTTCACTACAAAGCCAGGGCTCTTACTCACTGAAATATAGTGTCTTCTAGATCCCAGCAAACTGATATTGTGTCCGTGCATTCATTCTGTCATTCATTCAGTGAACAACCTTTTCTTAGTGCCATACTACATGCCAGTCAGTGTGACATTTTTGGAAAGCGATGGTCACTACCCTCCTGAAACTCAGAGCACTTCTAGGGCACGGGGAACTCTTCTGGGGCTCCCTAAATCCAGCGAAAGCCCTTCAACAAATTTGCTTGTTGGCAAAGTCCTTCAACCCTCCAGGAGACTACCGCCTCCTGCTCACTTAATCAGTTTGCCCCAGATTAGACTAAAGATCACACACTAGAAAAATGAGTTTATGTACAATTTCACTTTTCCCTACACTTAAAGCATGCAACTGTTAAGAGCTGGTGTCTGTACCAGAGTCAGAAAAAGGGCTCTTGGGGGAATTCAGGGCCACGCAGGTGGAGACTCTCACTGCTGCTTCCCACCCCGTCACCTGGCATCTGAGTCCCATAAGCAACAAGTTCAGGAAAGATAAATTGAAGAGGAATGTTTCTGTTCTCCACGTCCAGGTGTGGAACAGCTGGTAAAGGCCAGGAGACCCCAAAGCTGTAAGCAATAAATTCTGCTGAAGCTCTGGCCACTTCACATTACTCCGGATTTCTCACATTAATAATCACTGCCCTGAGCAAAATGGAAGCTCAGGTGTGTTCTGTCACTTTGCTTTCCAACATATCCACATAGTCACCTGGTTTGTATTCACAGTGGAGGCTTGAAGAATGTCAGGCAGAAAGCTGTGATTTATACAGTGAGTGGGTAATTAAGGCAAACTGACTAGAAGGGAAGCCTCAGTTAGAATTGTTTCACAATGTTGATTAGAAACCCTCAAAGTCCAAAGAGTCAACTTGAGAATATCCTGAAAGTGCATGTATATATGTGCACATAAACACACACAGCTAAATATATGTGTTGATCGAACTGTTTAGGCTACAGACATTAACTTAGGATATTATGAGGTTATCAGCTATGACTTAGGATTACATGATTCTTATGAAAGTTTTACAGGCAAAAAGAAGAGAATGGAAAAAATGCAATTTATACAAGATAATGTGGCAATTTAACTGCACTGAAAATTAGGCTGGCCTGTATGTGCAATTTTTTTTTTTTTTTTTTTTTTTTACTTCAAGTGTCTCTCCCATGGAAAATTCTTTTGCTGTATTTTGATCTCTTTAGTTACATGCATCTTTGCATGTGATTACAAGGATAAAAAGGCCATATATCAAGTGTAGATTTTTTTTGTGTGGTTTATGGTGAGAGTGTATATGCTTAACCTCTTCAACAATAGACTGTATGGCCACTTCCACTGTTCTGTGTTACTTGTAATCAGCTGACTCATAGCCAGAAGGTGACAATGGGACCGAGCAGATTTTCTAGGTTTTTCTTAGTATTATTTTTCTACTTCATATATTCAGGAGAGATGAGAAATTCACTAATGAAACTGTTCCTTAGAAGTGAATGATAAACATAAGCAACGCTAGATTTGCATCGATAAGTCCTGGTTGCTCCATGGTTAAGCATTCAGCTACTAATTGAAAGGTTGGTGGTTACAACCCACTCAGCGGCTCTGTGGGAGAAAGATCTGATGATCTACTTTTGTAAAGATTATAGCCAAGAAAACCCTCTGGGACAGTTCTGCTCTATCACCTGGGGTCGGTACGAGTCAGAATCTCCTTGGAATCTACTTGCCTGCACGTAACAACAATAGATTTCCAGCAACTGTGTGTCCTTTGAGTAAACAGGTCATTGATGAAAGATGGATTAGTGTGTAGTGGAACCATGGTTTGAGCTCAGGTGATATGACTCTAATAAATGTTGCTCCTTTCTGCTGCCTGGGACATATCTAGTTCTTCAGAACTAGAAAGCTCTTTTCCTTCTCTGTGCACTCACAGGCTGTCATTTCATTCAGCCTTAAAGGGATATCATAGTTATTTGGTGTTGTTCCATAGCCCCTATTATTTTTATATTGTATATGTTATATATTGTGAAGTATTTGATGTCAGGATCAATCTCTAACAACTCTAATAACCAATCTTATTTGCTTACTCCACTCCAGAATGGGGAATGGTGAATGGTGAATAATTTTTGTCGTTAAATTCTTGGCACAAAAATTTAGTCAGGGCAGTAACAGACAATGTGAAAAATTCCTTGAATATTTTTAAAAGTTCCCTTTGTCAAGATTAGCAGATCCCTATGAAAACTAGAAATGGAATAAAAAGAAGGTTAACATTAATGAGATATTCTTGGGATTAGAAATATGCTATAGTTATTCTTGGCTCTAATCACAGAAATTGTGGATGACTTCACTGTGATAATTTGGGATGGTCATCAGTGGAAATCAATGAACTTGTTAGATCATTGGACCATCATGGTGACCTGTGCATGTTGCAAAACTGTCCAACTGGATGCAAGACCGACATTAATACTGAATTATATTGTGACCTGATGTATTGAAAAGTTTACCAGCTTACTTCACCTAAAGCCGTTGGTTTGAGAATGGATTAAAATAAAGATAACCCATTGCTGTGGAGTTGATTCCAAATCATAGAGACCCTATAGAACAGAGTAGAACTTCCCCATAGGCTTTCCAAGACTGTAAATATTTACAGTCTGCTACTGCATCTTTTTCCCATGGAGTGGCTTGTACGTTCCAACCTCTGACCTTTTGGTTAGCAGCCAAGTGCTTAACTATTGCACCACCAGGGCCCCTTAAAATAAAGATATAAAGGATAAATCTTCATGGACATATGAGCACATAATAGTTATTATTCTAGATGATTTTTAAGGATATGGTAAATTATTAAATACAGATAATCGAGGAATTAACCTAGGGGTAAACTTTAAAAGAAATCTGAGGACTCTTAATTTTTTTGAAATAACAATAAGTAAATTAAAAAGGGAAAAATATTCCTAAATTCTTCTTTAGATCAGAAAAGAAAATAAAAGATAGTGCTATTCTATTAATGTAACACTATTTTATGGAACATGGTTGAACTAAAGGCACCCAGCCTCCTTTCAATTATGACTAAGAAAGCAAAAAAAAAAGTCAAATAATTGAGTGGGAAATTAACAAAGAAATGAAAGAGCTTATCCCAAAAACTTCGCTGAGAAAATATCAGTATGTCAAGAGCCATGTTTTAGAACTAACAGTGAAAATAGCATGATAACGTCTACCCATCAGGAATCAGAACCCTCCAAAAAACCCAGGTGATCTGACAAAGCATGCTAAGTGATTTTTAATAGTCATTCATTTATTATATTTATTTGTCCATTATGCACACATTTAGATTAACATTTACTGAGCACATTTGCACCCTCTGCTAGCTACTGGAAATGCAATGCTTCTAACCAGGTCACTGCTCTCAGGGTAGATCACAATTTAGTGGGGGTTCTAGGCATATAACCAACTAACTATAACACACAATTGCTGTTTCTTTAATTGTTTAATGTACCTAGTGCTGTAGGAGGGAAGTGAATAACTTTGCCTGAGGGAATCAGGAAAAGCTTTTCAAAGAATTGACATCTCAGCTAGGCCCTGACAATTAAAGGGGTTAACCAGATGGAGTAGGTTAGAGGGAAGGGTACCTCAGGCAGAGTATAAAACAGCATGAAGTGCTTGAAAAATAGCAGCCTGGCTATTTGGAGTGACAGAAGAGAAGGTTAGAAGATTAGTTTGGAAATGGTTTTTAAGGGTCTTGCCTACCAGGGTAAGGTTGTTGCTTAAGCAAAATAATCAATTTTTTTTAAAAGAAAGAAAATCATAAGCATATCCTTGTCCTAAAAAAAACTGTAGCTGAAATGTGGAGGCTGAATTTGAGTTAAAAAGACTGGAGAAAGAGAAAATTACTATATCCAGTAATGGAAAAAAAGAAGAGATATCAAATAATCTATGAACATGATATATATGCAATGCAGTGGCTATTTCTTCAAGTTCTTTCTTGACTACTGGTTTTAATGACTCATATCATTTGAAAGTTTAAAATTATCTGATTAGAAGTTCAAAATTAATTAATAAAAGGCAATAAATTAAAGATTATAACAATTACAAGGAAAAAATCTTTAGACAAAAATACATTGAACTTACAGATATAATGCAATACTGATCCAAGTTCCAACAGTATTCTTTAATGAGCTGGAAAAACTAATCACCAACTTTATATGGAAAGGAAAGAAGCCCTGGATAAGTAAAGTTTATTGAAGAAGAAGATCAAAGTAGGAGGCTTCACACTGCCTGATCTCTAAACTACTATTCAGCTACAGTAGTCAAAGCAGCCTGGTACTGGGACAACAACAGACACATACACCAGTGGAACAGAACTGAGAACTCAGACATAAATGCATCCACACGGACAGCTGATCTTCAACAAGGTGACAAAGTCCATTAGATGGGGAAGAGACAGTCTGTTACAATAAGTGATACGGGCAAAACAGGGTATCTATCTGTAAAAAAAAAAATGAAACAGGACCCAACCTCACACTATACACACACACACAAAAAAAAAAAGAACTCAAAATAGATCAAAGACTTAAAAATAAAACCTAAAAAGATAAAGATCGTAGAGGAAAAAATAAGGTAAATGCTTTGGGCCCTAATATTCAGCATAAATAGAATAACAAACATAACCAAAAATGTACACATAGCAGAAAACGAACTAAATAAATGGTAACTCCTAAAAATTAAACACTTATACTCAACAAAAGACTTCTCCTAAAAAGTAAAAAGAGAACCTACAGATTGGGAAAAAAAAAAAAATTGGCTACAACATATCTGACAAGGGTCCAATCTCTAAAATTTATAGAAAACTTCAACACCTCAACAATAAAAAGGCAAACAATCCCAATTTAAAAAATGGACAAAGGATATGAATAGAAATTCACCAAAGAAAACATTCAGATGGCTAACAAACATATGCAGAAATGCTTCCAATCATTACCAATTAGAGAGATGCAAATCAAAACTACAATGAGGTACCATTTGACCCAAAATTACTGGCACTAACCAGAAAGCAATAAATGTTGGTGAGGTTATGAGGAGACTGGGACACTTATGGAAACCCTGGTGGCATAGAGTCGCTATGAGTTGGAATTGACTCGATGGCACTGGGTACTGGGTTTTGGGACACTTATATACTGCTGGAGGGAATGTAAAAGGGGAGTGTCTAATAGCATAGACAATTCTGCAACAATAGTATTAAAAAAACAGTAACTTACAAATGGATATAGCTCAAAAACAAAAATCCCCTGCCATCGAGTTGACTCCAACTCACAGCGGCCGTATAGGACAGAGTAGAACTGCCCCATAGGATTTCCAAGGCTATAAGTCTTTACGGAAGCAGGGTGCCACATCTTTCTCTCACAGAGTGGCTGGTGGGTTCAGGTAGATAGATATCCCAAAAAGTGTGTGACAGTGTAAGGGAGCACACCCATTGGCAGATACAGGTTTGGTGGAGGATATTTCTCCTTACATGACTATGTGTGGTCCTCATGTAGTAATATAGAAAACAGAGCACACAAGGGGCAGAGGCAGGGAAACCTCTGACACATAACCAAACACTTTGGGGATGAAGTTCCTAGGCTCAAAGGCAAAGGACCATAGACTCAGGAGACATCATCATTAATTGGCACAACATAATTCATACAGACTATGTTCTACATCCCATTTTGGGGAGCAGTGTCTAGGGTCTTAAAAACTTGCGTGTGGCTTCTAAGACACAACTACTGGCCTCTTCCAGTCTGGAGCAAAGGAGAATGAAGAAAACAAAAGACTCAAGGAAGCAGTTAGTCCAAAGAACTAATGAACCACATGATCCACAGACTACATGACCCCAATACAAGAACTAAATTGTGCCCAGCTACCACTACCTACAACTCTGACTGGGATCACAACAGAGGGTCCTGGACAGAGCAGGAGAAAAATTTAGAACAAAAAATCAAACTCAGAAAAAAAAACTAGACTTACTGGTCTAATAGAGGCTGGGGGAACCCCTGAGACTATGGCCATAAGAAGACATCCTCTGACCTGGAAGTGAAGCCATCTCCACAGATCACCTTCCGGCCAAATAGACAAGACCATACAATAAACAGTAACACCAGAGAGGAACGTGTTCTTTAGAACAGTCAATTATACAAGATCAAAGGGTAAATATTTATCCAAAAACAAAGATGAGAAGGTAGGGTTGGGTAGAAAATCAAGACAAAAGGAAATAGGAACTCAGAGCAGAAATGAGAAGAGTGCTAACACATTGTGGGAAATGAAGCCGAGGCCATGAAACACTTTAAGCACAAACTATTGAATCAGAAACTAATTTGCTCTGTAAACTTTCATCTAAAGCACAATTAGAAAAAAAAAGGTGAATTGCACTATAACCATTAAGTAAGTGAAAAGGTGGTAGATAATAACAAAATGTTTCATTTTTGCAGGAAGAAACTCAATTAAAGTAGTATGTTCTATTGACTCTTAGCTGACTAACTTATCTGTTTGCTTCCTTGTTCATTTGAAACTTTATATGTTTCATAAACTAGAAGTGGAAAAATATTTACATAAACTGTAAAAACTACTGTATTTAAGGAGAACAAGTTTAAAGAAAGAAAGAGAACTCTTAAGTTATCGTCTTTGGAGTGCTTTAGTGGGAAATGGATTCACTGTTGTTGTTGTTGTTGTTAGGTGCCATCAAGTTGGTTCTGACTCACAGGGATGCTATGTACAACAGAACGAAACACTGCCTGGTCCTGCACCATCTTCACAGTTATTTTTATGCTTCAGCCCATTGTTGCAGCCACTGTGGCAATTCATCCTGTTGAAGGTCTTCCTCTTTTTTGCTGACCCTGAACTTTACCAACCATGATGTCCTTCTCCAGGAACTGGTCCCTCCTGATACCATGTCCAAAATATGTGAGATGAAGTCTAGCCATCCTTGCTTCTAAGGAGCATTCTGGCTGTACTTCTTCCAGGATAGATTTGTTTCTTCTTCTGACAGTCCATGGTATATTCAATTTTCTTCTCCAACATCATAATTCAAAGTTGTCAATTCTTCTTTGGTCTTCCTTATTCACATGCATATGAGGCAATTGAAAACACCATGACTTGGGTCAGGCTCACCTTAGTCCTCAAACTGACGTCTTTGCTTTCTAACACTTTAAAGTGTCTTTTGTAGCAGGTTTTCCCAATGCAATGTGTCCCTTGATTTCTTGACTGCTGTATCCATGGGTGTGGATTGTGGACCCAAGTAAAATGAAATCCTTGATAAGTTCAATCTTTTTTCCATTTATCATGATGTTGCTTATTGGTCCAGTAGTGAGGATTTTTGTTTTCTTTATGTTGACAGTGAGGTGTAATCCACACTGAAGGCTGTGGTCTTTGATCTTCACCAGTAAGTGCTTCAAGTCCTCTTCACTTTCAGCAAGGAAGGTTGTGTCATCTGCATATTGCAGGTCGTTAATGAGTCTTCTTCCAATCCTGATGCCCCGTTCTTCATACAGTCCAAATTTTCAGAATAATTGTTCAGCATACAAACTAAATAAATATGGTGAAAGGACACAACCCTGGAATACACCTTTCCTGAGTTTAAACCATGCAGTATCCCCTTTTTCTGTTCAAACAACTGCCTCTTGGTCTATGTACGGGTTCCTCATGAGCACAGTTAAGTGTTCTGGAATTCTCATTCTTCACAATATTACTCATAATTTGAGTTCATAGATTCTACTAATCTAGGAAAATTTCTCAGTCTCTGAATACTAGGTAAGGGGTAGTAATGACTTAGGAAGCGCAATCAGTTGTCTAAGCTAAGTCAATCAGATTCTCTTGAGTAGGAATTTGAATTGTTATACAGGGACACTAGTCAGTTAATCTGAAGTGCAAAAGCTGAGAGGACAAGTTAAGAGACTGGGTTGTCTTTGTGTCCTAACTATATGACAAAGGGGAGAAAGTCAGTCCAAAAGAGAGGGAAAATGAAAACAGGCATTCAGAAAAAAAAAAAAAAAAAAAGCAAAAGACCCAAGATATCATATCATGGGATGACAGAAAGAAAAGGAAAAAAAAACAGAAAGAGTAATTACCTTTGCTACTATTTTCTCTATCCTGGTCCCATGTCTGTTTCCCTCCGGATTATATCATATTTTCTCACATTTTTGCAATATATTATTAATTTTTGTTCAACATAGTTTAAATAGATCTCTCTTTTCTACAGTCAAACAATTCCTAGCCAAGACATATACGTTTTGTGTATTAACAAAAACAAAATTATTTGCTTGGGCAAGAGATTAGTCTGAGACTAAATACACCAACGTATTAAAAATGATGGTTCCTCACCCATTCAGCTGTACTCCTAATGTTTATAAACTTTATTCCTAGAATGATTTAGCTGTAGGGAGGAGTGTCTCAAATTTTAATTCCATGGCATCTTAAAGAAATCCTGAGGGGACTTTCCCAAGCTGCTTCTAGATTTCCCAACGTAGTGCCAAAACTTGCTTTGCTGAATGAGAAAAGCTGCTGAATATCTGGATCTAATCAGGACTTACTTTTCTAGAGCAGAAATGGGCCCTGTCCTTAGTAGACCTCACTTTATTTGCTTCAGGATCTTTTCTATGCAGATCTATGCCTAGACTCCTAGAGGGTAAATTTTTTGAACAGAGAGACAAAGATTAAAGGTAGACGTGCAAATGGGCCATTTTGCTGTCGTCAAGAGAACCTCCTCTGCCCTTGTGATTCACTTAATAGCACCTGCATCATTTCATCCTCACAGTGGGCAGTATGGAGACCTGGTTACACAGTGATTAAGCATTTGGCTGTTAACCAAAGGGTCAGCAGTTCAAATATACCACCTGCTCCTTGGAAGCCCTACGAGGCAGTTCTACTCTGTCCTATAGAGTTTCTATGAGTAGGAATCGACTGGACAGCAACAGGTTTGTTTCGTTTTTTTGTTTTACTTTATGACTGGTATCTCAGAAAGGCATCAGTGCTCCTCTTTGATTCATTCGATCAAAAGATGCAGTAGGAAAATCCAAGATTTTTGTTTGTTTGAGAAACAGCATTTAATACAGTGTAAGTTTGAGTCATTATTTTGTAATCAGGAAAAGGTCCCATAGAACCTTTTAAAGTATCTGGGAAACCAAGTTGACAACTTTTAAATAGGTTTTCTGTTCAATGGTGGATAGCCACTGGGTTCCAGTCTTGATAACAAACACTATGTAAATTCTTTTGGAGAGGGCATAATCAATTTCCTAGCATCCATGGAAACTCTTCATCTGACTTTTCTAAGATTAAATCCTTAATAATAAATCAATAGTCATCCATATGTTTATGTTCTTTTGCCTGCCATGCAATGTATGAGTCTAAGCAGAAGGATAGATATATTATCTCCAACAGAGGATGGATATATTATAGCTACACACAAGATACTATAACCAAAACTAGTAGAGTATGGTATTATCTCCCACCAAAATGTAAGAATTATTACATGCATTTTCATATACCCTGTTCCTAGAAAAAATTCCTGGAACATAGTAGATGCCCAATAGTTACTTGTTAGATGAATGAATAAATAAAATAATAAATGAGTCATTAATCTGCAAGCTCCACAAAAGCAGGAGATGTCTGTCCGGTTCATCACTGTAGCCTCAGTTTCTAGTATCTAGAACTATGTATGCCTCGCACAATGCCTCACATGTAATAGATATAAATAAATGAATGAATAAGTGAGTGAATAAATGAATGAAGCCTTAGGCTCCTGAAGGACAGACACTGTATTTAACCTATACATACATACTTAATGCAGCTTGTTGAATATATGGAAGGTTTAACTACCATCCACAAAAGCTTAAAAATTTCCACTCGGAAGATTAGGCCAAAGGACTAATGGACCACATCTACCATGGCCTCCACCAGACTGAGTCCGGTACAACTAGATGGTGCCTGGCTACCACTGACTGCTCTGAAAGGGATCATAGTAGAGGTTCCCAGACAGAGCTGGAGAAAAATGTAGGACAAAATTCTAACTCAAAAAGAAAGACCAGGCATGGTGGCCTGACAGACTAGAGAAACCCTGAGAGCATGACCCCTGGACACCCTTTCACCTCAGTAATGAGGTCACTTCTGAGGTTCACCCTTCATCTAAAGATTGAACAGGCCCATGGAACAAAACAAGACTAAAGGGGTGCACCAGCCCCGGAGGAGGGACTGGAAGGCAGGAGGGAACAGGAAAGCTGGTCATAGGGAACCCAGAGTTGAGACGGGAGAGTGTTGACATGTTGTGTGGTTGTTAACCAATGTCATACAATAATATCTGTAGTGTTTGATGAGAAACTAGTTTGTAAACCTTCATCTAAAGTTCAATAAAAAATAAAAATCTCCCTTCACCCCACTCTGCCATATAAAGCTGCAGCCAATCACTTCACTCCTAGCCTTGAGCCTCCGAAGGCAGAATTGCCCTCAGCCATTCAGAATAGAAAGCAACCCATCTCCTGCATGTAACTGCAGGGAGAAGATGAGCAGCCAGAAATAAACCAAATATGCGCGATGAAGAACTGTCTTCTTCAATCAGTCCTAACAGAGATTTGTATTTATTGCTTGTTATAAAAACTTTATTACCCTTTTTACAACTCTAGCTGTCCAGTGTTTGATTTAACCAGAAAACATGCTGGTAATTTGCTCTTCACTGCATACATATTTTTTGAGATCTAGAAGTTATGTTCACGGCCTTGCTATTCAGTCTTTTTTTTTAACAAGAATCAGTACTTCACATTCATAAGTACTGACCAGATACAACGTACTGAGGAAGAGCCTCTGTCTGGTGAGAAAGCGTACTGTTAGGTTAATTTTAGACAGCTGGCCCTGAGAAACTTATCCAAGCTGAAGATAAAATAGGTTGCAGTTTTCTACCTGCAAAATCACTAGGAGCTATGGAAGTCATATGGAAGAACGTGCAATCTATTTAAATAAAAATTTTGTGGATCCTAGAGCTGTTGATTTTGTGGCATGATTGGAAGAATTTGCATGACTGAGTTCATGTAGACAGATCTGTACAAGAAGAAATTCCATCTACCCTTTCTTATTTCTAGTTTTATGTCCATCCACTAGACCATATATCTCCCTGAGGCTTGAAATCTCTGAAGATTTCACTTTGCCTTTGATTTAGAAATGATATTGAGGCATGTGTTTTATTAGGTGCTACTGCATGTTTGTATTCCTAAATAAGGGCTTCATTTTGTACTGCTCCAGAAGAATATTAATTATTCATAATTGTGGAATTCAATTCACTCTGGGAGAAGAAATAAGAGCATTTAAATATAGTAGAAAAATAAGCAATATAGGCTCTGCTGTGGGTTTCTCTCCCCAATTTTATCTAAAACTGAAATATTAATAAAAACATTCCTATCCTTAAAAAACACCCACCATTCCACACGTGATTAAATTACCTGTGTGCTCTGTAAGTGTGCGGCTGCTTGGGAAACCCTTTGGAGTCTGGGGAGGAGACTAATGGGAAGCTATAAAGCTCTTGGAATAAACAGAAGTGTAAATCATTCATGGGTTCAGTCAGTTTTAACCCCAAGAATGTACAGGCTTGGGAAAGGATTATCCAAACAATATTTCTTTTCCAGGCTGCTCTTTGGAGAAAACAGCTGGCTTGGATTAAAATAAATGGATTTCAAAAGGAACTAAATAGAAATGTTTTGAGCACCTTACCAGATTCAGGTAAGAGAGAGGAAGAAGGAATACATTTCAACATGTCCGTTTATTTCTTCCCCCTTTGCTTTCCTGGAGGAAAGAGGACAGGAAAAGTATTACTTAGGTCGCCTTAGCTATTGAATTACAGGTTTTTAGTCCAATAATACATGACAGATTTACAAGACCCTACTGAATGATAAAGCTACACTTCTCTTATCCAACCATTCTGAAATCATGGTTTGTATAGAAAAGGCACACAAAACAAGTAATATGATAAGATTATGCCAAAATATCAATTTGTACCTAGGCAGACCCCATTTATTTATTACGTATTGAATCCATCTGGGAAAGTGTTGAGCCAAATAACAGGCTTTTCCGAAGCCCCTGTTTGGTGCCCTTTATGCAGGGGATGGTTAGAACTATCAACCGGTGAACAGAGCTACTAGTTTAAACTATGGTTGCATAAGTTTAAAACTCAGGAAAAGGTAGAGGAGGTGAAAAGTGGTAAAGCAAAAACATCTGCTTTAACAACCTGGAAGAATTTATAACAACCGACAAGATCTAATTCCTCCACACCTTCGGACGCCTTGAGGCAATACTGCAGTTAGAAGTCATTGTGTTTGGAATGTAAGGAGATTATTTTTAGATGGCTTTTCAAAAGCAAGGGTAATGCCAAACCTTTGCATGCCTGCAACTTAGAAGTGATGCAATTTCAGAATCTGGACACTGCATGTAGCTCTGGTATCTTTTTCAGACTGTCTTCTCAGGCATTCAAGGCCACATCGTTAATAGCACTTCCTCTCTTCTGCTTTCAATTAACATGAGTTACTGGGCTGATGTTCCTGGGAAGAGACACCTTGTTAAATATAATGTAGCTGCAGCTGCAGTTCTTCGTAAAGCCACTAATAAGTCTGCTGTATGGTGATAATCTGAGATGTTTTGAAAGAAATTTAGCTTCCTACCATGTCTGTAACTATTAATAACTTTAACACAGGTCCCAGTGAATACATTTTAAGAGGTTCAAGCCATTTCTTGCTTCCATGGCAGCCAAGGACACATCCCAGTTCCACCTCTTTGCACCTAACCAAAAAAAAAAAAAAAAAGATACTTGAGATTTAAGCCATGGATTTACAATGCACTGATGTTTGCTGTACCTATTAATGACAAAGCTGTGTGATTTAATACATAATGGTAAAAGATGTAATTTTGTGAACCCAGTTGAAATTTTGCTTCTAAAACTAATATGATAGGTGGATCCTTGCCTGAGAGCTAAGAGAAAGCTAAGCGCTGTGTAGAGATAATTGTTCTGCACTGAATTAGCAGGTGTCCTTCAGTTGTTTCCAGTCCTCTTTGTCTCTAACAACCCAGCAGCACAAACCAAATCTACTTCATTTATCAAAGTGCTCATCAAAAACAAATACCAGAAAAGAGAAGAAGAAAAGGGACAGTGTATATGCATTTCTTTGCTGAAAAATTCCCGGGTGAACATTGTATCTACCTAGAAAATAAATTCTGCCTTTGAATAGACATACTTCAAATTCCAGGAGAGCTTGACCCAAACTCACCAACTCATAATCAGTAAGGCTGTGCTTCTTAACCAGTGGAGCACATCAAAATTATTCATTGGACTTCTAAAATCATATCTCCCCTCAACCCACCCGAGAGGTTGTGGCCTTGGTGTCTAATTGTTGTTGTGCATTTATAAGTGATTCAGAAGTGCCCAACTGTTCATTTGTTTATACAGAGGTTCTGTAGACAGCAATTGGGATTTTTAACAATATATTCACATTAACATCTTGCTATTGGCCTTAACACTGGGCCCAATTCTTTTCCAGACCTAACTCAGCCAAGCATGGGCCTGTAGAAATATTTGCAGAGGAAACTCAGGGCAAGGCAAATCTGTCATGGTAAAAACAACAAGCAGCTCAGTGCTGTGTCACAGTACTTGCTATCATATATTCCAATTGTCATCAAATCAACCTGACTCATGGCAACCCCATGTGTATCACAGTGGAACTGTGTTCCATAGGGTTTTCAACGGCTGAATTTTTTGGTAGTAGATTGCCAAGCCTTTCTTCTGACACATCTCTGGGTGGACTAGAACTTTTAGCCTTTCAGTTAGCAGCTGATCATGTTAACTGATTGCACCACCCAGGGTCTCCACAGTACTTGATAAAATTCATGAACAGAGCAACTCTAAGCGGGAAGACCTCAGGCTGAGTGAATTCAGCACCAAGGACAGCGCCAAGTGATCCTTGGCTTCCACCCGGCTGCTATTCAAATTTAATGAGCCAGGCCTGACTCTTCGCTACAATTCTGCAGACGTTGGTGCTTCCAAGACAGTAGTATTTACCACATGTGCAGCTTTTTTCAACCAATTCAGATATTCCCCCTCAAATCCACTAAATCAAAAATCGGGGGCAGATACATGTACACATTTTAAAAATCTTTACAGAAGCGTTTGTTGTGATTCGGAAACTTGAGCAAGAAAATCACCCAGAGAACTTGTTAAACTTGGGCTTCTGGGCACCACACCCAAAGTTTCTGATTTAGAGTTTGTAGGGTGAGGCCCAAGAATTTGCATTTCTAATAAGTTCCTAGGTGATACTGCTGGTGTGGAGAACACACTTTGTGAACCACTGATTTAAATTATAAGGATAGGTTAATGGATGCCCAGGTCTAAGTTGAATAATCGGGAGATCTTTGCTAGGGATCCGAAGGTGAAATCATGTTACAGTGAAACCTGTAAGAGCCTGAACTTGATGAAACTGCCTTGTTTTTCTGGGTCTCACAAGTTTTCTGCCTTTGACTGGGTGCGTCTCATTCCTTTTGTATCACTCATTTTAGTGGAAAATATTGGAGTTATCCTTCTCTGACAGGTTTCTGCCTTACACAGTTTCTGGCTTTTGTAGGTTTTACTGTATCTAGATAGCTTCGTGATGTATCTGGAAGAACCCTGGTCCTCATAGGGCTCAAACTTTTTTAGTCTTGTGATCCTGCCAGCTTCAGGGGACAGATGTGACAATCAGGTAGTGCATGCAAATCCTGCACATCAATAAGGTTTTTATAAGGGGATTTTCCTTTATTGTTCAGATAAAAAAAGATATGAGCCCATATTTCATCTGGTATTTTTGTTTTTCTTTCATTTTCTATTCCTTTTAGCACTGCCTCATTATAGAGCTAAATCAGCAAAGACATATTTGTGTAGTGCTTTACAGAGTATAAATATTCTCATGATATCTCATTCAATATTTGTAATCAAGTGAGGATATTTTGGTAGTATGCCTATTTAACAGATGAGAAAATGAGGCTCATCAAAGTTGAGTGAATTGACATACATCATAAAAAATTAGTTATGCTGCAGATATAAGACTCAGAAACCTATACTCATTACCCTCTATCACCTTTTACTGTTGCAATTATTTTGCAAAAATAAGAAATTTTCAAAAGAAGACAGTGCTTGTCCTTACAGTGCAAGTAACATCCAAACCAAAAACCGAACCAAACCCATTGCCATCGAGTCAATTCTGACTCATAGTGACCCTACAGGACAGAGTAGAACTGCTCCATAGAGTTTCTAAGGAGTGCCTGGTGGATTTGAACTGCTGACCTTTGGGTTAGCAGCTGTAGCACTTAACCACTATGTCACTAGGGTTTCTGCAAGTAACATCATAAACTATTAATTTTATAATGTCCAGTTTGAGTCAAAAAGTCTGCATACCTCCATTGAAAGTGGTGTGTGTATGCAGTCAGATAAACATGAATTCACATCTCACCTTTGCTACTAATTATGTATGTAACTCTAAAGAAGTTAAGTAACCTAGCTGTGCCCAAGTTTCTTCACTCTAAAAAGGGGAGACATTAATAAATATCATATAGGACTGTTGGGAGACATAAATGACATAGCATACATAAAGGTCATAGCAGAGGCTTTACAGGGAGATATTCAATGAATGTTAGTTGATTCTTTTTTTCAGTTGCCTTGGATACATTGAATGCTACCAAAGTAAAAAAAAAAAAAAAAGCGGGGTTTCTGATCACATGATTAGGAGGCAAAAATTGATCTTCATATCTGAGCAAGTCGGCATTGACTATTGATTAAAATCCTGCAGTTTACACAAGAAAAATCCTAGGTCACTTTCGTTTTATATCCTTTGAGGCTATGTGGGACCAGGCATGAACTAGAGAAACTTGTTTCTACCTTTGTATTTGGAAACATTTATCATTTGTTTGTTATTTGGCCAGAAACATATATTCTCTTCCTCAATCTGGAACACACAAAGGTAGCAGACCAGAGGTTAGTATTATGACCACATGGATTATTCCTGGGTCCTTGTACTACAGAGAAATCATTGGGAGTGATTGCTCCATGGTGCTGACCCACAGTGCAGTGTTAAGAAAAACCTGAGGTCAGGAAAATCGACATCACCTATATCCAGAATCAGGCCATCATTGTGACCCCAGCCACAGTGGAGCCTGATGTCACAGACCATAAACCCTGTGCTTCATTCTGTAAAGTTCTACCAGTGATCAGAACACTAACCTCTTAATATTTAAAGACAATATTTGTTTGCACAATGAGGTTCTTTGATAGTAGGAGGAGGGGCATTAAAATTTCAACAAACCGAGCTGGTGCACTAAATTTTTAAAATAAATTATTGTATGTGAATTTTATACTGCCAAACATTTTTTTTTTCCTATTGGGAATGTTCAGAATATAAGAGATTAGGAGATATCATTATACATTTGGTGGCATGCTTACGGATGCAGAGCGGGGTATGAAGAATTTAAAAATAAAATGCAAAGTGTCAGGGACTAGTGCTCTGTAGATGAAAGGATATCCTTTAAGCACAGTGACGATTGGGATGCTTACAAGGGGGGAAGATACAATTTGGGAGACAAAATTAAAAAAAAATGAAGAAAGTAAATAGGCTTAATTTTATGTACTGCTCCCAAAGAGTCTCCCATGCAAATTCAATGTAGAGAAAACAGGATTTAGGTACTGTACCTAGCAAAAGGAAAAAAAGTGAAATCCATAGTTCATAAATGGTGCATCATATTTATCACATTATTTATTACATGTTTAGGTTATTTTTTAAGATAAAATTCAAATTTGTCATCTCTTTCCTAAGTCTCATCCTCTCTTTAACAATGTCAGCTACTTTTTCTCAGTAAGTTATTCCAGTTTATAAAAAATATTTATTCACCATATTCATTGATCAGTGCAATATAATTGCTCATTGAAAACAGTTTTTCAAGTAATAAACATTGCTTATTGCAAAAATTTGGGAAATAGATATAAGTATAAAGAAAAAATAATTAAATTCATCCCTAATCCACGACTTCCAGGTAAGAACTATTAACATGTACTTGAATTTCTTTGGAACTATGCTGCAGCCTGAGGCTCTTTCTTCCCTAATCATCCTTCTTGCTAGTTCTCCTTTCATAGGCATCAAACCGGAATCATGTCTTGATGGCTTTTCTTAAATTCTCCTACTCCTTCTCCTTCCGTCATTCTCAGGCATTCCTTCTCACATCAAATCCCATCTTAGTGCGTGCTCCTCAGTGGACCTGAACTAACATGGATGACAAAGAATGTAAGGTTCTGTTGGATCCATTCATTAGCTGGGGCTGCCTTTGCATAGAACTAAGTAGATGTCACTTAATTACTTAAAAAGGAAAAAAAAAAAGACCCAGAGCTGGTAGGATGTTCTCAACATTGACCCGTGAACTAGGTTTAATGATCCAGAAAAATTTTTACATAGGTCAGTTTCTTTGTTGTTGTTACTAATTACCAAAAAAAAAATCCACCAAACCCATTGCTATGGAGTCAATTCCAACTCATAGCGACCCTATAGAACTGCCCGATAAGGTTTCCAAAGCTGTAAATCTTAATGGGAGCAGACTGCCACATCTTTCTCTGGCAGAGCGGCTAGTGCGTTGAAACTGCAGACCTATCAGTTAGCAGTGGAGTTCTTAACCACTGTGCTGTGAAGGCTCTTTCACTGTGGCACCAAGGCTCCTGTTGTTAATTAGGAATCCTTTATTCCCAAGGGAGCCCTGGTGGTGCAGTTGTTAAAAGTGATGGCTGCTAGCCAAAAGGTCAGCAGTTCAAATCCACCAGCCACTCCCTGGAAACCCTAGGGGGCAGTTCTATTCTGTCCTATAGGATCACTATGAGTTGGAATTGACTCAACAGCAATGGGTTTGTTTGTTTTTTATTCCCAAGACTACTTGGCAGTATTCACTATGGTATGTCTACTCTTACTCTCAAAAGGGACAAGTATTTGTGTGTTTAATTTAAGTACCTCTAATTAAACCCTAGATGTATTTAGTTGTACCCTAATCAGAAATCTAGAGGTGGCTACAAAAAGTACTTCAAGTATTTATATCTAAATCTGCAGCAGAGAGTCTGTCAATTAACATAAGTGATGTTAGACATAACTTTTCATTGACAAAATAAATGTTCTCTTTTAAAGATACAGACTTGACTAGATTTTACAAGGTCTACTCTCTTTGAATGGACCTTCGGGGCAGAGCACCAGATGTGACAGCTTTACTTGTCTGTACATGCACAAACGCGCACGCACGCACACACACACACTCAACCTGGGGCTCCGTAGCAGCCTAACTGAACAGAAGACTGGCTGATCCAAACATCAGCATATAACCAGCCTCAGAGCAAACGTTTCTTTCAATGTGCTTGTCTGAGAGAGAAAAAGTACAGAAGTAACTGAAAGTATCTGATCGGTTTAAGTATATGTGGTGGGGCTGGGGGGTGCTCACACATGCCTTGCTACTAAATATTTGTGGCAAAATTTAAGAGATGATAATGAGGTTGTGGGGAAGTCCCAACCTAGCTCTGGTTGGGACTTATTAGAACTTGACAATTGTTTAATGATCACATACTTAAGTCAATTGACAATAATGAGGGTTGTTTTATGCTAGATGTCTAAACGTTCAGATATGCGTGAATTACGGGATGAGTGGATGGGGAATTCTTGAGTTTCTTTCATATGTTACCTCTCCCAAGTTCTCCTTTAAGAGTCCCTCAGTATTTGTACTCAGGGACTCGTAGAGTTTTGTGACATGCAGGAGCTCCAGTTTGGCCATAAAATGAATGGGGCAGGAATTATTCTGACTGAGCTACCACAGCATGAAAAGGAAAAAGAAAGTTTTGGCTTTTTACATGTTTTTGTTTGTTTGTTTGTTTGTTTTTAATTTAACTCACTCAAAATCTAACTGAATCAGTGGGATATATTTCACACCACCTTTTTTTTTTAATTTGGTTCTTTGCCGGAATACTACATCATCATTCTTTCCCACCCATGGTAGTGTTAAACCCAACTTAACTTTCCTATTCTCCAGAGAACCTACCGCATAGCAGAGAAATATTGGTTAAATCCTTTTACAGCAGTGCCTTTTTGGGGAGAAGCATAGAGGAGTGAAGTAATGGAAGGCCCACATTTTTAGTCAATATATTTTCTCACCTGGGCAGCCTTAAATTGTATGGGAGGAAATGTAACAAACTGGAATCAAACAAAGCTTTATTGCAAGATTGTAAAATTATCCCAAGATTGCTCTTATAAAAACACCATAAAAACAAATACCAATGGCCCATGTTAGTTGGTATTATTGATAAACTGAAGTACTTCGGCTAGGACTGGAGAGAGGACAAATTAAATTACAATAGAATAGTGATAGAAAAAAGTTGTTTGTCTTACTATTAACAGGAGAGCTAAAAATCAGCATAAAATAGCGACTGGAAGGAAATGTTTTGGTGTTGAAAAGAAAACAAATAAGGAAATAGATTCGTAGCTTAAGAAACTAGGTGAATAAATACCTTAGCGATTTAATTCTCAGTGGTCAGAGAATTTTTTTCTCTAATGTCCAGAGAGTAAATATTTTAGGCTTTGCGGGCTGTATGGAATCTGTTATAATTACTCAGTTCTAAATAATATATAAATGAGTAGGCATGGTTGTGTTCCATTAAAATCTATTTACAAAAATAGGGAGTGGACCAGATTTGACCCATGGGCAACAAATCATAGAAAGAACTGGGAACACACTATAATCTTCGATTCCTGTAACAGGGATCCATTCAATACGCAAAGCTCTGACATATATGCTTCCCACAGTTGCCTTACCATTGCGCAATCACTCGGAAGAGAGCCAAACACTATGCTACATCTTCATTCCCTATTTTAGTAACTTATTTTTACTAATATATAGACTGTTTCAAATAACTTTATGCACAGTACTCTAATAGGAGGACCATTTTGCTTGAGACAATTGAATGTTTTTTAGATAACAATGAAGCAAAATTTAATGTGGATAATAGGGAAATTATAGCATCAGATAGAATTATCTAGTATGAAGCTTAGAGTTTGAATGCCTCAGTTTTAATAAATATGCATGTGTATGTGTACATACATAACACTATTTCATCGAATCGAAGACATCATCTATTATAAGACGTACTATCGTTTCATGTTTAACTAGGGAAAAAACAAAACTTCTCCAATTATAATTGTAAGACAGTATCAATTATAAGATACACCTTGATTTAAAAAATGTTAATATATGAATTGATGAAATATAGCATATATCACATTTGTGCAAAGTCAAAATACAGAAAAGAACATTTTGTAACCTCTGACTTCTTTCATTACCTTAAGACTTTTTATACAAATATTAGTCATGGAAAGCCACTCATATTTTCACTATGTAAACATGCATAGAAGAAAACAATGGCAGCCACATCATCTCTGAACAGAGAGGACAAGTTGCTCAGTTTAGAAGAGCAGAATAATGAAGTCCATGCAATGGAGCATTGAACAAATGAAGGATGTATGGCTCAGAGATAAGGTCCCAGTAATTACGTGATTCCAAGAACTCCATATGAATGGAAAAGCTGGGTGCTGTTTTGTTTCATTGTGACATACATATGAAATATTAGGCCAAGTAGGAATAATCATAATAATATTAATGATAATAACATAGGCCCAGAACCCCTTATATGCAATTCAAAATCCAAATGGCATGAAAACTGAAAAAAAAGTTCATGCATCATTTGACGGCAAAACATGTTCTGAACTGAACAAAGACGCCATCTTTGTTATCATGTAAATATGCATCTATTTTGTGGTAATAATATTACTGTGTTTGACTACAGATTGCTACCCCAGACGCTGTTGGGTGTTTTATAAATGGTGTATACACTTTAATCACCTCTCTAAAACTTGAAATGTTTTGAATTCCGAAATGAATCTGTCCCCAAGGTTTTGGATAAGAGATTATTATTATTTTTTTTTTTCTAAAACTTGAAATGTTTTGAATTCCGAAATGAATCTGTCCCCAAGGTTTTGGATAAGAGATTATTGGCCTGTAATAAAAACATGTGCCAGGCACTATTCAAAATATTTTATATATGTTATCTCACTTTTTCCACGTGACAGACCTGGGAGAAAGACTCATATTTTATCACCAATTTAAATTCAGGGTAACTGAGGCACAGAGACATTAGGTAACTTGCCTAAAGTTACATAGCTAATAAGTGGTAGAGTCGTATGTGCCAGAGTCCAGACTCTGAAACACTGTGCTGCCTGGTCTTCTATTAACTTTATTAACTAGAATAGCTAAAATTAAAAAGACTGACAGTACAAAGCGTTGTAGAGGATATAAAGAAACTGGAACTCCCATGCATTGTTGATGGCTGCGTAAAATGGTACAACAGTTTTGGAAAACAATTTGGCAGTTCCTTAAACGTGAACTTACATGCAACTCACACGAACGTATTTACCCACAAGAAACCAAAACATACATCTACACAAAGGGTTTTGGGTTTGCTTCTGTAGCACATGGTGTAGAGTTACGTTTACAAAGTGTATTAAAATGTTGATAGCAGCTACATTTGTAGTAACCAAAAACTGGAAATAAATGTCCATCAACAGATGAAACAGTGAACAAATTGTAGCATATCTATTCAACAGAATCCAGGCAAATAAAAAAGTGCTTTCTATATTATTCCATATTTATGAAATGCTATAAAGGGAAGTCTAAGCTGCAATGACAGGAAACAAATCAGTTATTGCCAGGGGCCAAGTGCAGAGAGAGGGACCAGCTGCAAAAAGGCCTAAGGAAAGTATGTTGAGTGATACAAACACCGTATGCTTTGATTGTGGTTGGTGGTTATACAAGTACACACATTTGTCAAAACTCATTGAACTATACACTTAAAATGGGTGCATTTGATTGAATTAAATTATGTTTAAATAAAGTTTATTAAAAATAAAATTTAAAAATCAAAGAAGAAATCTTTAAGTGAAAAATATAATAGCAAAAAAACTAGGAAAAGTCTGATGTCAGATTATATTATAAAAATTATAACATTGTCTAAACATCCTGGTTTCCAGGTCTTCCACTTTAGTTCTTCCTAACATTTATATTTTCCAAAAAGATGAATAGAGAAGTATGAGGATAAAGTACAAATTCTAATATGTATTGCAATAGTTAGAGGACCAGCTTATGTTTGATTTTATAAAAATTCAGAGGGGGGAAAAGGTGTATATTAAAATCAGCGTGAATCTGATAACATGCGTAAGAAGTGTGGCTGATTTAATTATCTAAGGACTCAAAGCTCTCTATCACAAATACACCTGTCATTCTTTTTGACAACGTATGGAAGGCAAAGAAGTTTCCAGAAACTGGCAAAAAGCTATTGTATTTCTCATCTTTTAGAAAGAGTTCAAAAGTATAGATACCATTTACAGCATTTTGACTTTAACTCCAGGGACTTCTGCCTTCTCTGTGGTCTGAAATGTCACATTTTGGGGTTCTTCTCTTTAATTTTAAAATCAAGTTTGATTGTGACCAGGTATTTCCGAGAAACACATATACTTACAGGTGAGAATAAGGTAGATGGATAATTTTGGAGTCCCATCCTAGCACTGATCGTAATAAAATATATAGATTTTTAACAGGGTTCCAAATTAGACTCATTTAATTTCCATCTACGATAGACTGGCCTATGTTCCTATCTATGATGGATGAGGATACACGAAAGAGAAAATACCGCATTATATTACTTTAAGTGTATATGAATATCTAGAGGATTGAGTCTGTGTTGAAAGAAAATGTACTTTCTGACATCCTAGAACAAGTATTGAGTAATCTTTCCTCCTCATGTCTAAAATAAAGGATGTGATATACTCCGCAAGTTTTGTTTTATTTGCAGAAATACCATGGTAATTCAAAATTATTTGACAAAATAGACAGATTTCACAAAAGAATGGGTTTATTTTAAATAAGATAAAGTTAAATAGTATATATAATTTCATTAGTTTATTTATTCGCAGTCTTAAATTCCATGCATAGTATGGAAGCCATTAGGAATATAAAATGGTAAAATATCAAATATTTGTTTTGTTTGGAGAGTCAACTAGGTGACAACTAAAACATACATAAGCAAACATTTTTAAAAAATGCAAAATGCATAGGTACAATGTTGTTGTTAAGTGCCATCGAGCCAGTTCTGACCCACAGCGAACCTATTTACAACAGAACAAAACCCTGCCTGGTCCTGTGCCACCCTCATAATCCTTGTTATGCTTGAGCCCATTGTTGCAGCCACTGTGTGAATCCATCTTGAGGGTCCTCCTCTTCGTTGCTGACCCTCTATTTTACCAAGCTTGATGTCCTTCTCCAGGGACTAGTCCCTCTTGATAATGTGCCTGAAGCATGTGAGATGAAGTTTCACCATCCTTTCTTCTAAGGAGCATTTTGGTTTCCAAGACAGATTTGTTTGTACTTCTGGCAATCCATGGCATATTCAATGTTCTTTTCCAACACCATAATTCCAAGGTGTCAATTCTTCTTCGAACTTCTTTATTCATTGTCCAGCTTTCACATGCTTATGATGCTATCGAAAATACCATAGCTTGGGTCAGGCATGTCAGTCCTTAAAGTGACATCTTTGCTTTTTAACACTTTAAAGACGTCCTTTGCCGCAGATTTGCCCAATGCAATGTGTCATTTGATTTCTTGACTGCAGCTTCCATGGTTGTTGATTGTGGATCCAAGTAAAATGAAATCCTTGATCTTCTTCAGTAAGTGTTTCAAGTCCTCTTCACTTTCAGCAAGCAAGATTGTGTCATCTTGTAACACAATTTGCTAACGAGTCTTCTTCCAATCCTGATGCCCCATTCTTCTTTATATAGTCCAGCTTCTTGGATTATTTGCTCAGCATACAGATTGAATAGGTATGGTGAAATGATATAACCCTGATGCACATCTTTCCTGATTTTAAACCACACAGTATCCTCTTGTTTTGTTTGAAAAACTGCCCCTTTGTCTATGTACAGGCTCCTCATGATCACAGTTTAGTGTTCTAGAGTTCCCATTCTTCGCAATGTTGTCCATAATATGTTATGATCCACACAGTCAAATTCCTTTGCATAGCCAATAAAACACAGGTAAACATCTTTCTGGTATTCTCTGCTTTCAGTTAGGATCCATCTGACATCAGCAGTGATACCCCTCGTTTCATGTCCTCTTCTGAATCTGGCTTGAATTTCTGCCAGTTCCCTATTAGTGTAATACTGCAGCTGTTTTTGAATGATCTTTGGCAAAATTTTACTTATGTGTGATATCAATGATATTGTTCAATAATTTCCATGTTCTGTTGGATCAACTTTCTTTGGAATGGGCAAAAATATAAATCTCTCCCAGTCACTTGGCCAGGTAGCTGTCTTCCAAATTTTTTGGTATAGATGAATGAACACTTCCAGCAGTGCATCCATTTGTTGAAGCATGTCAACTGGTATTCCATCAATTCTTGGAGCCTTATTTTAGCCAATACCTTCAGTGCAGCTTGGGCTTCTTCCTTCAGTACCCTCAGTTCTTACTCATATGCTACCTCTTGAAATGATTAAATGTCAACCAATACTTTCTGGTACAGTGACTCTGTGTATTCCTTCAAAATTTTGCCTATAGAATCCTTCAATATTTCAACTGGAGACTTGAATTTTTTCTCAGTTCTTTCAGCTTGGGAAATGCCAATCATGTTTTTCCCTTTTGGTTTTGTAACTCCAGGTCTTTGCACATGTCATTATAATATTTCATTTTATCTTCTAGCGTCACCCTTTGAAATCTTCCAGTTAGCTTTTTTTACGTAATCATTTCTTCCGTTCACTTCAGTTACTCAACATTTAAGAGCAAGCATCAGCGCCTCTTTTGACATCCATTTTGGTCTTTTCTTTCTTTCTTGTCTACCTTGAGCACCCTCCATGTGTCTGTTAGTTTATCGTACTGTGGTAGCTTGCATGTTGCTGGAAGCTATGCTACCAGTATTCAAATATTAGCAGGGTCACCCATGGTGGACAGGTTTCAGCTGAGCTTCCAGACTAAAGCAGACTAGGAAGAAGGACCCGGAAGCCTACTTCTGAAAAGCAGTAGCCAGTGAAAACCTTGTGAATAGCAGCAGAACATTGCCTGATATAGTGATGGAAGATGAGCCCCCCAGGTTGGAAGGCACTCAAAAGATGACTGGGGAAGAGCTGCTTCCTCAAAGTAGAGCCGACCTTAATGACATGGATGGAGTCAAGCTTTTGAGACCTTCATTTGCTGACATCAGAGAGATATGACCAGAATTCTACCAATATGACACACATACACTTATATATAACCCCAAAACCAAACCCATTGCTATTGAGTCGATTCCAACTGATAACAATCCCGTAGGACAGAGTAGAACTGCCCCATATGGTTTCAAGGAGTGGCTAGTGGTTTCAAACTGCCAACATTTTAGTTAGCAGCCTGAGCTCTTAACTACTGTCCCACCAGGCTCCATATCATGTATATATATATATACACACATGTGCACACACACACATACATATATACATATACATACATAAATATATATATATATATATATATAAAAGAATCCTGGGGCCTTTAGCAATTATTTGTATCTCTTGGGGAATAAAAATCCTGGCAAATGGCTTCAAAGCTGCAATTATAATGCCTCTACACGAGACAAAGGATGGCAGATTGGAGTGTGAAAGTTGCTTGGGAGATCTCCTGTCAATCTACTCTTGATAATGCTCTGGCAAGAATCTTTCTCAACTGGCTGCTTCCTCCTGTGCTAAGATGCACTTCTACCAGTGAGCCTGCAGGGCTGCAGAGGAGGAAGTGTTGCCTCGAACTTGATCTTTCCTCTCCATAAGCTCCAGGAAGAGGCATGTGAGAAGTGCCATCTGTGGTATGTGGCTCTTCCTGATCTTATGCAGGCCTTTGGCAATATTAATAGCAGCGCGTTGCAGCAACTTCTCAGAAAATACAGCTGTCCAAAATCGTGCAGGGCCCCTCTTTTTAAATCCCCTCTTGCCATCTCTAGAAGAATTGAACAGGTTGGAGTCCAGTATTATCTTTCCCAGGTTATATCATATGTAAAAAGGAGGGGAGTAGCAGATGAACAGCAAGAAAATGCTGAGTCTTGTTGGCCTTTCCTAGTGTCCTATCTGATCTTTGGAGATGTTACTATTGAAACCATTCAGAGGCCTCCAGACACATCTTTTGCTCTACTTTTTTTTTTTTTTTTTGACGGGATGAAAGAGCAGTGGGGGTGAAGGGAATTACTAGACCTGAGTCCACAGATTTGTGTACCTTCTTTGGACAGGCAATTTTTGACTGTGTCAGGAATGCAACAGTTTACTAAAGAGCCATTTTATCTAAATTAAACATCATGACAGACCAATAATTAATTGGGCATTCAAATTACATTCTGCCAGGACAATAGCTGTAGCATTTATGCTCCTACCTGTCTGCTACCAATTAGGGATTAACAAGAGAGTAAGGAAGAAAATAAATGTAATGTGAATTCATTGGTCATTTTTCCTTGACTATAGTTTATTTGTTCCACCTGGCAGTTTAGGCCCCTAATTGCTGAACTATTTATTTTCTAAGAGATCCCAGACACATTTCCAATTCTATGGCAATACAAGTTCTTGAGAATTCACGTAGTGACATTTCGTTAGCAGGGCTTTTCAGAGAAACTTAAAAACAAACAAGATATATGGAAAAGCATAATAATGAAGTGCTAATGAGAAGTCTGGGACAATAACACCCTAGAATGTGGCATGTGGGATAATGAGGAAATAAACTTGTTAACCAAGTTTCACTGCTAAAAAAGTCCCCCACATCCTATCTGTGTGTGAGATAGCCTCCCATGCTTTTCAATTCATTGGATACTCAGGGTTTTTCTTGGAGTGGGAGGAAGGCAGAGCAAGGAGGTAAATATGAACTCAAAGGGAATACTTATACACTAATTGCCCAAGGAAAAACATTAAAAAAGAATATATAATGAGCAAATGTCTTGGCTGGAGAGGTGAGAAATCCATAGAACATTCTTTTAAAAGAAATCAAATAAGTAACTTTCTCAAATGGGTTCTCAAAGTTTAATGAAAATGGAATTCTCCGAGAGTTATTCTAGTTCTAGTTAATCTAGCCAATAATTTCACTGTGATTCTTGGTCAATCACATTTGTCAAGACCAAGAAAAAACTCAAAACGTTTTTGAAAACACAAACGAACTGAATCCCTTTTCAATTTTTCAAGACAACTATGTTTGTCTTCGTACTTATTAAGGAGATCAGGAGAGTAGATTAGCAGGACTCCTAATCCTTTCCAGTAGTTATTCAAGTACAGAGCAATGTCTGACTGCATATACATCCACAGGCCCATAAGTTTATAACAGAGTTCAGGAATCCCAATCAGAGAATGGGATGTAGCGGAGGTGACCATGTGTAACGAAGGCAATAACTTCCCGCACACAACATGTGTATCTCATATATCTCTTGTATACAAAGCGATTGTGTTGCCAGGTATATAATGGTATAGTACATATACAACCTATAATATATACTTCTTGGTAGTCATAATAAACGTCGTTGTTACTGGCTTCGTATGTACTGTACTTTCTGTGTACAGTACTGTACAGTATTAACCTACTTAGACTTGCCATATACACTAGCTGAAATATACCACCACCAT
Organism: Elephas maximus indicus; assembly: GCF_024166365.1. Classification (NCBI taxonomy): domain Eukaryota; kingdom Metazoa; phylum Chordata; class Mammalia; order Proboscidea; family Elephantidae; genus Elephas; species Elephas maximus. The sequence continues at coordinate 50,271,457 of NC_064833.1, read as the reverse complement.
ATGTGCATATTTGGAGCCCAAGTGGTGCAGTAGGTTAAAAGATTGGATGCTAACCAAAAGATGAGCAGTTCGAATCCAGCAGCTGCTCTTTGGAAACCCTATGGGGCAGTTGGTGGTGGGTTTTTTTTTTTTTTTGTATATACAGTATCTTGGCTATTTAGTCAATACAGGTACATATAGCTTTGCTAAGTATGTAATATGGTGTTCGCACAACATTCAAATCCCGTAACGTCCTATTTTACAGAATGTATCCTGGACTTTAAGCAACGCGTAACTGTAGTTATTATTATTTTTTTATAAACTTTTATTGAGCTTCAAGTGAACATTTACAAATCAAGTCAGACTGTCACATATAAGTTTATATACACCTTACTCCGTGCTCCCACTTGCTCTCCCCCTAATGAGTCAGCCCTTCCAGTCTCTCCTTTCGTGACAATTTTGCCAGCTTCCAACTCTCTCTATCCTCCCATCCCCCCTCCAGACAGGAGATGCCAACACAGTCTCAAGTGACCACTTGATATAATTAGCTCACTCTTTATCAGCATCTCTCACCTACCCACTGTCCAGTCCCTTTCATGTCAGATGAGTTGTCTTCGGGGATGGTTCCTGTCCTGTGTCAACAGAAGGTTTGGGGACCACGGCAGCCGGGATTCCTCTAGTCTCAGTCAGACCATTAAGTATGGTATTTTTAAGAGAATTTGGGGTCTGCATCCTACTGATCTCCTGCTCCCTCAGGGGTTCTCTGTTGCGCTCCCTGTCAGGGCAGTCGTCGATTGTGGCCGGGCACCAACTAGTTCTTCTGGTCTCAGGATGATGTAGGTCTCTGGTTCATGTGGCCCTTTCTGTCTCTTGGGCTCTTAGTTGTCGTGTGACCTTGGTGTTCTTCATTCTCCTTTGCTCCAGGTGGGTTGAGACCAATTGATGCATCTTAGATGGCCACTTGTTAGCATTTAAGACCCCAAACGTCACATTTCAAAGTGGGATGCAGAATGTTTTCATAATAGAATTATTTTGCCAATTGACTTAGAAGTCCCCTTAAACCATGGTCCCCAAACCCCCGCCCTTACTCCGCTGACCTTTGAAGCATTCATTTTATCCCGGAAACATCTTTGCTTTTTGTCCAGTCCAGTTGAGCTGACCTTCCATGTATTGAGTATTGTCCTTCCCTTCACCTAAAGCAGTTCTTATCTACTAATTAATCAGTAAAAAACCCTCTCCCACCCCTCCCTCCCTCCCCGCCTCGTAACCACAGAAATATGTGTTCTTCTCAGTTTATACTGTTTCTCAAGATCTTATAATAGTGGTCTTATACAATATTTGTCCTTTTGCCTCTGACTAATTTCGCTCAGCATAATGCCTTCCAGGTCCCTCCATGTTATGAAATGTTTCAGAGATTCGTCACTGTTCTTTATCGATGCGTGGTATTCAATTGTGTGAATATACCACAATTTATTTAGCCATTCATCCGTTGATGGGCACCTTGGTTGCTTCCAGCTTTTTGCTATTGTAAACAGAGCTGCAATAAACATGGGTGTGCATATATCTGTTTGTGTGAAGGCTCTTATTTCTCTAGGGTATATTCCGAGGAGTGGGATTTCTGGGTTGTATGGTAGTTCTATTTCTAACTGTTTAAGATATCGCCAGATAGATTTCCAAAGTGGTTGTACCATTTTACATTCCCACCAGCAGTGTATAAGAGTTCCAATCTCTCCGCAGCCTCTCCAACATTTATTATTTTCTGTTTTTTGGATTAATGCCAGCCTTGTTGGAGTAAGATGGAATCTCATCGTGGTTTTAATTTGCATTTCTCTAATGGCTAATGATCGAGAGCATTTTCTCATGTATCTGTTAGCTGCCTGAATATCTTCCTTAGTGAAGTGTGTGTTCATATCCTTTGCCCACTTCTTGACTGGGTTGTTTGTCTTTTTGTGGTTGAGTTTTGACAGAATCATATAGATTTTAGAGATCAGGCGCTGGTCGGAGATGTCATAGCTGAATATTCTTTCCCAGTCTGTAGGTGGTCTTTTTACTCTTTTGGTGAAGTCTTTAGACGAGCATAGGTGTTTGATTTTTAGGAGCTCCCAGTTATCTGGTTTCTCTTCGTCATTTTTGGTAATGTTTTGTATTCTGTGTATGCCTTGTGTTAGGGCTCCTAACGTTCTCCCTATTTTTTCTTCCATGATGTTTATCATTTTAGTCTTTATGTTTAGGTCTTTGATGGGGTTAGTTTTTGTGCTTGGTGTGAGGTATGGGTCCTGTTTCATTTTTTTGCAAATGGATATCCAGTTATGCCAGCACCATTTGTTAAAAAGACTATCTTTTCCCCAATTAACTGACACTGGGCCTTTGTCAAATATCAGCTGCTCATATGTGGATGGATTTATATCTGGGTTCTCAATTCTGTTCCACTGGTCTATGTGCCTGTTGTTGTACCAATACCAGGCTGTTTTGACTACTGTGGCTGTATAATAGCTTCTGAAATCAGGTAGAGTGAGGCCTCCCACTTTCTTCTTCTTTTTCAGTAATGCTTTGCTTATCCGGGGCTTCTTTCCCTTCTATATGAAGTTGGTGATCTGTTTCTCTATCACCTTAAAAAATGACATTGGAATTTGGATCGGAAGTGCATTGTATGTATAGATGGCTCTTGGTAGAATAGACATTTTTACTATGTTAAGTCTTCCTATCCATGAGCAAGGTATGTTTTTCCACTTAAGTATGTCCTTTTGAATTTCTTGTAGTAGAGCTTTGTAGTTTTCTTTGTATAGGTCTTTTACATCCTTGGTAAGATTTATTCCTAAGTATTTTATCTTCTTGAGGGCTACTGTGAATGGTATTGATTTGGTTATTTCCTCTTCGATGTTCTTTTTGTTGACGTAGAGGAATCCAAGTGATTTTTGTATGTTTATCTTATAACCTGAGACTCTGCCAAACACTTCTATTAGTTTCAGTAGTTTTATGGAGGGTTCCTTAGGGTTTTCTGTGTATAAGATCATGTCATCTGCAAATAGAGATAATTTTACTTCCTCCTTGCCAATCTGGATGCCCTTTCTTTCTTTGTCTAGCCTAATTGCCCTGGCTAGGACTTCTAGCACAATGTTGAATAAGAGCAGTGATAAAGGGCATCCTTGTCTGTTTCCCGTTCTCAAGGGAAATGCTTTCAGGTTCTCTCCATTTAGAGTGATGTTGGCTGTTGGCTTTGTATAGATGCCCTTTATTATGTTGAGGAATTTTCCTTCAATTCCTATTTTGGTGAGAGTTTTTATCATGAATGGGTGTTGGACTTTGTCAAATGCCTTTTCTGCATCAATTGATAAGATCATGTGGTTTTTGTCTTTTGTTTTATTTATGTGGTGGATTACATTAATGGTTTTTCTAATATTAAACCAGCCTTGCATACCTGGTATAAATCCCACTTGGTCGGGGTGAATTATTTTTTTGATATGTTGTTGAATTCTATTGGCTAGAATTTTGTTGAGGATTTTTGCATCTATGTTCATGAGGGATATAGGTCTGTAATTTTCTTTTTTTGTAATGTCTTTACCTGGTTTTGGTGTCAGGGAGATGGTGGCTTCATAGAATGAGTTGGGTAGTATTCCTTCATTTTCTATGCTTTGAAATACCTTTAGTAGTAGTGGTGTTAACTCTTCTCTGAAAGTTTGGTAGAACTCTGCTGTGAAGCCGTCCGGGCCAAGGCTTTTTTTTGTTGGAAGTTTTTTGATTACTGTTTCAATCTCTTTTTTTTGTTATGGGTCTATTTAGTTGTTCTACTTCTGAATGTGTTAGTTTAGGTAGGTAGTGTTTTTCCAGGAATTCATCCATTTCTTCTGGGTTTGCAAATTTGTTAGAGTACAATTTTTCGTAATAATCTGATATGATTCTTTTAATTTCAGTTGGGTCTGTTGTGATGTGGCCCATCTTGTTTCTTATTCGGGTTGTTTCCTTTCCTGTATTTCTTTAGTCAGTCTAGCCAACGGTTTATCAATTTTGTTAATTTTTTCAAAGAACCAGCTTTTGGCTTTGTTAATTCTTTCAATTGTTTTTCTGTTCTCTAATTCATTTAGTTCAGCTCTAATTTTTATTATTTGTTTTCTTCTGGTGTCTGATGGATTCTTTTGTTGCTCACTTTCTATTTGTTCAAGTTGTAGGGACAGTTCTCTGATTTTGACTCTTTCTTCTTTTCGTATGTGTGCATTTATCGATATAAATTGGCCTCTGAGCACTGCTTTTGTTATGTCCCAGAGGTTTTGATAGGAAGTATTTTCATTCTCTTTGCATTCTATGAATTTCCTTATTCCCTCCTTGATGTCTTCTATAACCCAGTCTTTTTTCAGGAGGGTATTGTTCAGTTTCCAAGTATTTGATTTCTTTTCCCTGGTTTTTCTGTTATTGATTTCTAGTTTTATTGCCTTGTGGTCTGAGAAGATGCTTTGTAATACTTCGATGTTTTGGATTCTGCAAAGGTTTGTTTTATGACCTAATATGTGGTCTATTCTACAGAATGTTCCATGTGCGCTAGAAAAAAAAGTATACTTTGCAGCAGTTGGGTGGAGAGTTCTGTATAAGTCAATGAGGTCAAGTTGGTTGATTGTTGTAATTAGGTCTTCCGTGTCTCTATTGAGTTTCTTACTGGATGTCCTGTCCTTCTTCGAAAGTGGTGTGTTGAAGTCTCCTACTATGATTGTGGAGGTGTCTATCTCACTTTTCAGTTCTGTTAAAATTTGTTTTATGTATCTTGCAGCCCTGTCATTCGGTGCATAAATATTTAATGTGGTTATATCTTCCTGATCAATTGTCCCTTTTATCATTATGTAGTGTCCTTCTTTATCCTTTGTGGTGGATTTAAGTCTAAAGTCTATTTTGTCAGAAATTAATATTGCTACTCCTCTTCTTTTTTGCTTATTGTTTGCTTGATATATTTTTTTCCATCCTTTGAGTTTTAGTTTGTTTGTGTCTCCAAGTCTAAGGTGTGTCTCTTGTAGGCAGCATATAGACGGATCGTGTTTCTTTATCCAGTCTGTGACTCTCTGTCTCTTTATTGGTGCATTTAGTCCATTTACATTCAGTGTAATTATAGATAAATAAGTATTTAGTGTTGTCATTTGGATGCCTTTTTGTGTGTGTTGTTGACAATTTCATTTTTCCACTTACTTTTTTTTGTGCTGAGACTTTTTCTTAGTAAATTGTGAGATCCTCATTTTCATAGTGTTTGACTTTATGTTTGTTGAGTCGTTACGTTTTTCTTGGCTTCTATCTTGAGTTACGGAGTTGTTATACCTCTTTGTGGTTACCTTAATATTTACCCCTATTTTTCTAAGTAAAAACCTAACTTGCATTGTTCTATATCGCCTTGTATCACTCTCCATATGGAAGTTCTATGCCACCTATATTTAGTCCCTCTTTTTGATTATTGTGATCTTTTACGTATTGACTTCAATGATTCCCTGTTAAGAGCATTTTTTTTTTTTTAATTAATCTTAATTTGTTTTTGTGATTTCCCTATTTGAGTTGATATCAGGATGTTCTGTTTTGTGACCTTGTGTTGTGCTGGTATCTGATATTATTGGTTTTCTGACCAAACAATATCCTTTAGTATTTCTTGTAGTTTTGGTTTGGTTTTTGCAAATTCTCTAAACTTGTGTTTATCTGTAAATATCTTAATTTCGCCTTCATATTTAAGAGAGAGTTTTGCTGGATATATGATCCTTGGCTGGCAGTTTTTCTTCTTCAGTGCTCTGTATATGTCATCCCATTGCCTTCTTGCCTGCGTGGTTTCTGCTGAGTAGTCTGAACTTACTCTTATTGATTTTCCCTTGAAGGAGACCTTTCTTTTCTCCCTGGCTGCTTTTAAAATTTTCTCTTTATCTTTGGTTTTGGCAAGTTTGATGGTAAAATGTCTTGGTGTTTTTCTTTTTGGATCAATCTTAAATGGGGTTCGATGAGCATCTTGGATAGATATCCTTTCGTCTTTCATGATGTCAGGGAAGTTTTCTGTCAGCAGATCTTCAACTATTTTCTCTGTGTTTTCTGTCCTCCCTCCCTGTTCTGGGACTCCAATCACACACAAGTTATCCTTCTTGATAGAGTCCCACATGATTCTTAGGGTTTCTTCATTTTTTTTATCTGATTTTTTTTCAGCTATGTTGGTGTTAATTCCCTGGTCCTCCAGATTTCCCAGTCTGCATTCTAATTGCTCGAGTCTGCTCCTCTGACTTCCTATTGTGTCGTCTAATTCTGTAATTTTATTGTTAATCTTTTGGATTTCTATATGCTGTCTCTCTATGGATTCTTGCAACTTATTAATTTTTCCACTATGTTCTTGAATAATCGTTTTGAGTTCTTCAACTGTTTTATCAGTGTGTTCCTTGGCTTTTTCTGCAGTTTGCCTTATTTCGTTTCTGAGGCCATCCCTGATGTCTTGAAGCATTCTGTAAATTAGTTTTTTATATTCTGTATCTGATAATTCCAGGATTATATCTTCATTTGGGAAAGATTTTGATTCTTTTGTTTGGGGGGTTGTAGAAGCTGTCATGGTCTGCTTCTTTATGTGGTTTGATATCGACTGCTGTCTCTGAGCCATCACTAAGATATAAAAAAAAAAAAATTTTTTTTGGAAAAAAAAAAGATATAGTAGTGGTTTATTCTGTAATTGCTCACTGAGTCTTACCTTGTTTTGTTTTCTTTCAATATACGTGGATGGGCTACTAGATTGTGCTGTCTTGTTTGTTGTGGCCCTTGACTTACTTATGACCTAAATTACCAGTTGGTTTGGGCTGTTGCCAGATATATATGCCTGAGTCTACTCACTATTCTTGAGTAGAATCTGATTTTGGGTCATCAAGTGTGTGCTGCACCCTAACACCTATCCACCTCGAGAGGTAATGGTGATAGTTGTGTGCACCAGATTCTATTAGCAGCTGGGGTTCACCCTCCAGGGGGGGCAAGATGCTGACAGGCTTCCCCCAAGTGTCGGTGAGGTAGGTGTGTCTCTATTCCTGTAGCACCTTCGTGGGAGGGCACTGCAGCTGTACCTTAGGCCCCCAATGCAAGTACCTCTACTGATTGGTAGGTGTCACCCTCCTTAGACCCCTAAGGCAAGAGGCTAGGTGGTCTGGGGGGAGCTTCAGCCCTCAGTTCCCTGTTGTGGGTCAGTTAGGGCTCTGTTGAATAAGCAGAGATATCAGACCTGGGAAACTTGTTTTTCCAGAAAATCCGCTAAAAAAAAATGCAGTCAGATCCCTATCAGAACTGCCTTTGGATTATAACTGCCACCTTGTTCCCTGTAAGGATGAAAGTCCGAGATTTGGATCATATATGCTTGGCTGTAGCTGTTTCTGTGTTTTTAGTCCATTTAGGGATGGATTTTTGGTCCCTGGGTTTTTTGTGGTTGCTTCTCTCAGGCCGGAAGAATGGTTTAGGAAAAGACCAAACAAAAAAAAAAAAAAAAGGGAAAAGCAAAGCCTCTGTGGAGCCGGAGCCGTTCTCCCTCTGGCTCAGGAAATTCCAATGTTAATGAAGCCGCCTGGGAACGGTGGGGGAGGGTTCAGAGAAACAGGAGCATAGCACCCTGGAATATTGCTTATCTTGCTTGGAATGACTATTTTATCTGAGATTCCTGAGGGGTGTGTCGCCTATGCGTGCTGGCTGTGAGGAGATTGTCCCCGGGGGTCTGGCCCGCTGAAGCCACGGTCAGATCCTCCGCTGCCAGTCCAAAGCCCACCGTCAAGGTTCCCCTGCTGAGACGCTGCACTCCCGGCTCCAAAATCAGTCACTGCCTCCCAGGAAGTTCTCGTCCCACCAGCCGCGTCACTGCGCCGCCCCCACGGACTGGCTGGGCCCCGTCCCAGGGTTAGTTCAGGGGAGTAAGGCTGTGCCCCCTGCTTGGGCCGTGACAAAGCCCAGTCAAAAGCTCAGCGCCAAGGTTCCCTGGCTGGGACACTGCACTCCCGGCTCCAAAACCAGTCACTGCCTCCGGGGGACTTCTCCCACCAGCCACGTCACCATGCCGCCTGCACGGACCGGCTGGGCCCCCTCCCGGGGTCAGTTTAGGGGGGTAGGGCTGCACCCCTTGTTTGAGCTGTCAGGAGATTTTGAGATCAGCTCCCCTGGGCCCAGACCTAAACCCGGCGCCAAGGTTACCTGACTGGGACGCTGGCTCCAGTCTCCGAAAACAGTCACTGTTTCCCCATATTTGTTCGTTCTCCGTCTCTAAGTCTGTGTTTGTTGTTCAGGGTTCGTAGATTGTTATGTATGTGATTGATTCACTTGTTTTTCCAAGTCTTTGTTGCAAGAGGGATCCGAGGTAGTGTCTACCTAGTCCGCCATCTTGGCCCCGCCTCCTGTAGTTATTTTTGAAGGAGAGAGCAGATTGATAAATTCTGATTAGGCACATACAGTTCTTTTGTTATCTTTTGACTGTTTTTTTTTAAAATGTGTACCTTCATCATTTTTACCATCAATTTGTAAATCCTTTGAGAAGAAAGCCCATTAAATAGCTTCTAAGACAGATAAGCAGTCTTAACTAGATTAGGTAATCTGAAATGTATGTGTTCTGTCCCCCCATAATACTAGCTTTGTGACCCACTGTCAAACCACTTGTTATTGTTGCTGTTGTTAGGTGCCATTGAGTCCATTCTGACTCACAGTGACCCAGTGCACAACAGAATGAAACGTTGCCCAGTCCTGCACCATCCTTACAATCATTGTAATGCTTGAGCTCATTGTTGTGGCCACTGTGTCAATCCACCTTGTTGAGGGTTTTCCTCTTTTCCACTGACCCTGTACTTTGCCAAGCATGATGTCTTTCTCTAGGGACTGATCCTTCCTGACAACATGTCCAAAATATGTAAGATGCAGTTGCATCATCCTTGGTTCTAAGGAGCATTCTGGTTGCAATTCCCAAGACAGATTTGTTCATTCTTTTGTCAGTCCGTGGTATATTCAATATTCTTTGCTAACACCACAATTCAAAGGCATCAACTCTTCTTCAGTCTTCCTTATTCCTTGTCCAGCTTTCACATGCATATGATCTGATTGAAAATACCATGGCTTAGGTCAGGCACACCTTAGTCTTCAAGGTGACGTCTTTGGTTTTCAACACTTAAAGGAGGTCCTTTGCAGTAGATTTACCCAATGCAACGTGTCATTTGATTTCTTGACTGCTGCTTCCATGGCTGTTGATTATGGATCCAAGTAAAATGAAATCCTTGACAACTTCAATCTTTTCTCCATTTATCATGACGTTGCTCATTGGTCCATTTGTGAGGATTTTTGTTTTCTTTATCTTGAGGTGCAATTCATACCGAAGGCTGTGGTTTTTGATCTTCATTAGTAAGTGCTTCAAGTCCTTTTTACTTTCAGCAAGCAAGGTTGTGTCATCTGCATGAAACAATTTGTTAATGAGTCTTCTTCCAATCCTGATGCCCCGTTCTTCTTCATATAGTCCAGCTTCTCTGATTATTTGCTCAGCAAACAGATTGAATAGGTATGCTGAAATGATACAACACTGACACAGACCTTTCCTGACTTTAAACCACTCAGTATCCCCTGGTTCTGTCCAAACAACTGCCTTTTGATCTATGTAAAGATTCCTCATGTGCGTAATTAAGTGCTCTGGAATTCCCATTCTTTGCAATGCTATCCATAATTTGTTGTGATCCACAGAGCTGAATGCCTTTGCATAGTCAATAAAACACAGGTAAATATTCTTCTGGAATTCTCCACTTTCAGCCAGGATCCATCTGACATCAGCAGTGATATCCCTGGTTCCACATCCTCTTCTGAAACCAGCCTGAATTTCTGGCAGTTCCCTGTTGATATATTGTTGCAGCCATTTTTGAATCATCTTCTGCAAAATTTTGCTTGCATGTGTATTAATGATATTGTATCTTATAATTTCTGTGTTTGTTTGGATCACCTTTCTTGGGAATAGGCATAAATACGGATCTTTTCCAGTCCCCCACATGTCTGTCAGTTTGCCATACTGTGGGGGCTTGCATGTTGCTGGAAGCTATGCTACCGTCATTCAGATACCAGCACGGTTACCAACGGAGGGCAGGTTTCAGCTGAGCTTCCAAACTAAGACAGACTAGGAAGAAGGACCAGGCAGTCTACTTCTGAAAAGCAGCAGCCAGTGAAAACCTTATGAATAGCAGTGGAACATTGTCTGATATAACACTGGAAGATGAGCCCCCAGGGTTGGAAGGCACTTAAAAGACGACTGGGGAAGAGCTGCCTCCTCAAAGTAGAGTCATCCTTAATGATGTGGATGGAGTAAAGCTTTCAGGACCTTCATTTGCTGATGTGGCATGACTCAAAATGAGAAGAAACAGCTGCAAACATCCATTAATAATCAGAACCTGGAATGTATGAAGTATGAATCTAGGAAAATTGGAAATCAACAAAAATGAAATGGAATGCTTAAACATCAATATCCTAGGCATTAGTGAGCTGAAATGGACTGGTATTGGCCATTTTGAATTGGACAATCATATAGTCTACCATGCTCGCAATGACAACTTGAAGAGGGATGGTATTGCATTCATCATCAAAAAGAACATTTCAAGATCTATCCTGGAGTACCACGTTGTCAGCAATAGGATAATATGCACACACCTACAAGGAAGACCAGTTAATATGACTATTATTCAAATTTACGCACCAACCACTAAGGCCAAAGATGAAGAAATAGAAGATTTTTATCAGCTGCTGCAGTCTGAAATTGATCGAACATGCAATCAAGATGCATTGATAATTACTGGTGATTGGAATGTGAAAGTTGGAAACAAAGAAGAAGGATCGGTAGTTGGAAAATATGGTCTTGGTGACAGAAACAATGCCGGAGGTCGAATGATAGAATTTTGCAAGACCAACGACTTCATTGCAAATACCTTCTTTCATCAACATAAACGGTGATTATACTCATGGATCTTGCCAGATGCAACACAGAGAAATCAAATTAACTACATCTGTGGAAAGAGACAATGGAAAAGCTCAATATCATCAGTCAGAACAAGGCAAGGGGCTGACTGTGGAACAGACCATCAACTGCCCATATGCAAGTTCAAGCTGAAACTGAAGAAAATCAGAACAAGTCCATGAGAGCCAAAATACAGCCTTGAGTATATCCCACCTGAATTTAGAGACCATCTCAAGAATAGATTTGATGCATTGAACATTAGTGACCAGAAGAGTTGTGGAAAGACATCATACATGAAAAAAGGAAGAGGTCATTGAAAAGACAGGAATGAAAGAAAAGACCAAGACGGATGTCAGAGGAGACTCTGAAACTTGCTCACGAACATCAAGCAGCTAAAGCAAAAGGAAGAAATGATGAAATAAAAGAACTGAACAGAAGACTTCAAAGGGCGGCTCAAGAAGACAAAGTAACATGTTATAATGACATGTACAAAGAGTTGGAGATAGAAAATCTAAATGAAAGAACACACTCGGCATTTCTCAAGCTTAAGAACTAAAGAAAAAATTCAAGCCTCGAGTTGCAATAGTGAAGGATTCTATGGGGGAAAATATTAAATGACTCAGGAAGCATCAAAAGAAGATGGAAGGAATACACAGTCATTATACCAAACCCCTTAAGGTCATGAAATTTCATCTCCCCATTTGTAAAATGAAGCTGTAGTGAGAATTAAGCAAGGCTTTGAACCTTTTTTGAACCAGCCAGGTAGGATTCGAAATTGTGCTGAGAATTTGCCTTTCTAACAAATTCCCAGATGATGCTAATACTGCTGGTTAAGGACCAATTCTGAGTACCGCTAGTAGAGCAATGGTTCTCAAAATTTATGATACATAAGAATCACCTGGGGATCTTGTTAAATTTTAGATTCAGATTCAGCATATCTGGGTCCCCACCGTGATGCCACTGAGTCGATTCTGACTCATACCAACGCTATAGAACAGAGTAGAATGGCCCCATAGGGTTTCCAAGGAGCACCTGGTAGATTCGAACTACAGACTTTTTGGTTAGCAGCCAAACTCTTAACCACTAGGCAACCAGGGTTTCCATATCTGGGGTAAAAATGCAAATTCTCAGCAGGGGTTGGAACCAGAACAGGTTTGAAGCCCTGGGACTAAGTGTGTAGCAGAGTGCCTGTTATAGAGAGCACAGTTCTTGGTAGTAGCTTCCTTTCCCCCTTTCTCTTTCCCCCTTTTTAACTACAGTAAATCCTTTTATAAAACATCCCTCTAAATTCCAACTTGTCATGCTCTGGAACATAAATTAAATACCACCTTTCTATTCTTATTGCAACTTTCTAAATAATTTCTGACATCAAGAATCTCTTCACCCCAATGATTCTCTGTGTTTTAGCTCTCACCTGAGAAAAGCTCTCTACTGCCTACATTTGTTAATTGTTCGCTCTCTCCCTATGCAATTTTAACATTTAACTCAGCAGATGTATTTAACTCCAAAGTTATTAGGGATAGAGCATGGGTTTGCATTGATAATTAAATTTAGATTGTCACACATGACAAGAACCTAATTTACAAGAAAGGTTTATTCTTCTCTTTAAAGTGTGGTCCATATTAGTGTGTGTTTCATGGTAGATTTAGGAACATTGCATAGGTGGAACAGTGCAAGAAAAAACAGGATTCTAAGGTCAAAGCAAAGGTATATATATATATATACATGTACGTATGTATGTATAAACATGTGTTCACTTTGAAGCTATGTATTTGAAGCTATTTGAATGTTGTGGGTTAATTTGTGTCCCCAAAAATATGTGTTATAAATTCTAACCCCTAAATCTGTAAATATAACCCTCTTTGGGAATAGAGTTTTCTTTATGTTAGTGAAGCCATTTTCAGTGGAGGGTGCGGTTTAGAGCAGATTAAGCTCTGAAGAAAGCAAGCACAAATGGGGAAAGATTGACGCCATGTGGAGATCACCAAGGAACCAAGGAAGAGAAGCTGAAAGAGACAAGGATCTTTCCCCAGAGCCAATGGGGACTTTCACTAGAGCCAGCACCCTGAATTCAGATTTCTAGCGTCCTAAAATATGAGAAAATTAATTTGTTTGTTAAGGCTACTCACTTGTGTTATTTCTGTTATGGGAACACTAAGAAAATAAGACATTTAGTTAATGCGACAAGGAATGAAGATAATTTTCACTTGTTTCTACTACAGTAACATTAGGTTTAGTAGACATTGTCTTTTAGAATGCCCAGAAAGGAATTTAAGTAAATAATTTAAGTCACTGGGTTGCATGGGGAGAGCACTGGCAGAACCACTCTACCAGATGACAAAAAAGACTAACGTGATGTGCTAATACATTTCCTCTAGTTGAAAAGGGATAATTAACTCAGTAAAACAGAAGTGAAATTGTATGTATTTACTTTTCTCTTGAGTACCAAACCAAAAAACCCACGCTGTTGTGTCCATTCTGATCTTATAGGACAAAGTAGAACTGCCCCATAAGCTTTCCAAGGCTGTAAATCTTTACGGAAGCAGACTGCCACATCTTTCTCCCACACAGTGGCTGGTGGGTTCAAACTGCTGACCTTTCAGTTAGCAGCCGAGTGCTTTAACCACTGCACCACCAGGGTTCCTTCCTTTTACGTACAGTTGCGCTGAATTCATGGTATTATATACTATCTAGTCCTTTTCAAAATATATGTCTAAAAAGTAAGAATAAAAAGCAAATACATTAAATTTATGCAAACTTTTTGAAAATATTATTCATAACTCTCCAGGATGAGAAGTCTGTATTATATAAGTTGGATAAACATTCAAATAGCTATAGAGCAGAGTGAAGTGCTCTAGAAAAATTGAGTGAAATGATATATCATCACCTTTAAAAAATAGAAACATCTCATTCATCGCTGGTGAGAATGCAAAATGGTACAGCCATTTCGGAAGACAGTTTGACAGGTTTTCACAAAGTTAAACACAGGCTTACCATTCAATCTAGCAATCATGCTTCTAGGTATGTAGATGAAAACATGCATCCACATAAAAACCTGCACATAAATGCATATAGCAGCTTTATTTATAATTGCCGAAAACTAGAAACAACCAAGGTGTTCTTCAGTAGGTGAATGATAAATTGTGGTACATCCATACAATGGAATATTATTCAGTGATAAAAGGAAATGAGCCATCAAGTCTTAAAAAAACATGGAGGAGCCTTAAACACATATTGCCAAGTGAAAGAAGCCAGTCCAGAAAAAATTCACACCATATGCTTCCAACTATATGACATTCTGGAAAAGAAAAAACTATGTTGTTGATGTGTGTATTGTCCAGTAGATTCCCATTCATAGGGATCCTATGGCGTAGAATAGAACTGCCCCGTAGGGTTTCCTAGACTGTAATCTTTATGGGAGAAGATTCCCAGGTCTTTTTTCCCGCAGAGCCAACTGCACCACCAGGGGCTCAAAGGAAAAAAGGAGGGCCTGAATAAGAGAACAAAGGACATTTTTAGGGCAATGAAACTATTCTGTATGATACTGTAATGGTGGCTCCATGACATTAAGCATTTGTCAAAATGTATAGGACTATATAAATTTAGGAGATGAATTGTACATGCCTGTCTCATTCAGCCCTTCCGGCCCACTTTTTACTTGGGCAATAGCTGCCCACAGGAAGTAAGCTTTCTCTTCTACACCTCCATCCCATAAGGAACACAGGAGCAAGCCCACTTTTGAAGACACCACCCAAAGTCAATGCTGCCTGGAACAAGGAGACTGTGATAATTTGCACTAGGAAGACTCTTTTGCCACGAAATAAAGTCACATTCTCCGGTATGAGCTTTATGGGTGATAATGGCTCTCCATCTGATATTCTTTTATATTATCTCTCAATTGATTTAGAAAGGAGGCAGAAAGAAAGGGTTTATAATTTACTTGTCACCTTTCAATTTTCACCGCTTCTGAACCCCCAAACCATTTTTATTTACTTCACAGTTGCTTCAGCAGGAGGGGAGAGGCACTCAAAGAATTTCTTTTTTTTTTTCTTGTCCAAGTGGATTAAGAAATTTTTGGATTAGGAGTGCCATAAAGATGGAAAAAGAATAGAAATTCACTTTTAGCATCAAATTTATTAGGGTCCTCAAATTTGATTTTAAGACTTTAGTGCCTTTACTGAATGAATCAATAAAGAAGCATTTATTAAACAAACTCTATGCACTGCTCTGTTTGCAAGATAAGTCAATTCCCTCTTTAAGTACTTGGGCTCCAAACATATTTGGTAAATCCTATTTTTACTTCAATAGCTGCAATAATGACTCAAACATGCCAGCAATCATGAAGATGGCCCAGGACCAGGTGGTGTTTCATTCTGTTATGCATAAGGTTGCCATGAGTCAGAGCCGACCCAATGGCAACTCAAAAGGACATTTTTACTAGAAATTCATTGTCTCCTTTAAAAATGTCTGCCAAATATCAATTTATCAATTAAGCATCTACTGGTTATCAATTTTTCATAAAACCCACTAGGAAAATTAACATTTTTTTAAACAAGAAAATTTATTTGGGTTCCAAAAGCTGCAAGATGAGTCCTTTCTTGGATGCAATGAACTCAGGAACTTGACTTGAAAGGCCAGGAGGAGTGACAGAGGGAGACAGCCAACCATTCTGTGTATATTTATGGACTTGTTGTTCTTGTGGCAAAGTACTCTCCTGACAGCCAGTGCTAAATCTAATCAATCATCGCTTAAATACATTGTAGTATAGATTCACCTCACTCCTTCATTAGCATTCATTAGCAATTAATCAACGCTGCAGGAGTCTCCAGAAAGTTCAACAATCCATAAGGTACATTTACATGAAAGATGAGCGAACATGAGGAGAGATAAAAAGAAACAGGAGATGAGCAGTTTCAAATCTGTGGAAGAAAACGAAAGCTTGATTTGCTCCTCCAAAAAGTAAAAATCAACAGAATTTGGTTTTTCAGCCTAAGACTTAAACTCTTGATTAACAAGCAGTAGCCTGCGTAACTCTATTACAGTTGTCAACGACAGATTTATGCTCCCATCAGGCTGCTGAACACATTGGTTCCACTTCAAGTAAGCCCTATGTATTGTCATTATATCTTCAAAAGGAACAAAAAGATGTTGCATCCAATCTTTTGCAATTGTGGGCAATAGCTTAATTCAGTCCTTAACTGTGTTTTTCTGAGAGCTGAGGGTTATAATGGAAGCCTATTTCCCTGCAGGATGAAATGGAGTCCTGCTGTGGAGTATAATACCCTGGACCCATGCATGAGAGCTGTATTGTGCCCACTGAAGTTGTCTCTCTGCAAAATGAGAGAAAGGAGGAGGTGTCCTTCACTGGGCTTAGAACTGGAGTCCTGGAGCCCTCTCCTGCCTAATCTCACTGAATTCCTCTGAGCTCCATGCCAGCCTAGCAGATCCGGTTTTCCCAAAAGGAGAAAACAATCCCAGGAGTTATTTCTCCAGGGTGAATTTTTTAATAATGTGAAAGACCTCAAATTCTTTCAAAAGCATTCTGCATGTAAATTAATTACATTAATACTTTAATTATTCCAACTTACCACCTGATTCAAATGTAATTCAAAATTACTGTGCTCACTAGAGAAATGTACAACAGTTGTATGATTTCAAAGCTTCAAAATAATACTGACTCACAGAAATGTAAAGCAGCGACCCCTGAAGCCATCAGAGGTGATATAAATAATACCAACTAGGAATATAAACGCTAAATTATAGCTGATAGATCTTAAGCAAGCACTACATTTACTTTTAGACTTACACAAGTGTGCACATGCTTATAACAGGGTTACAAACAATATTCACTTACTCCACACATATTAAAGGCTTTGACCCAGACCATGTATTGAAACCATTCCCTGCCCCCCCACCCCCCCCGCCCCGAAATCTCAAACTTCACTGTAATCTAAATACCCTGAATCGGCAAACTTATCTCAGCAAGGAAGAGTGCCGAATTGCTACCATCAGGACTGCTTTATTTTGCAAGTAGTAAATGGCCCTGAAAGATTTTGGTCTCATACTGCAGTAGAAAGAAAAACCTAGATTTTGTTTTTTTTCCTCCTTTAAAGAAAACTTTGCAAATGTCACAGTTTGTTGGATTGGTCCAGTCTGGTTCACCACGGTTATAATTCAAAATCAGAGCTAAGTAGCTGGCAGCACAGCATGGCTCATCATTTAAGTTTCAGAATAGACCTCCAGACTGTTCTGAACCATTGCCACCTCTCTTCTTGTTGAGTTGTTCTAGATGTATGCTAAAGGTACACTATATTCTCGATTTATTTGGAGAGAAAAATCGTCTTTCACAGTTCATTTCTGGTGCCCATTTGAGAAACTGGTAAGGTTATGTTTATAAGTGCTTTTTCTTATCCTGTTTCTCCATTCTATCCCAGCTCTCCACCACACTGAAGTAGAACATACTGTCTGGATTGTAAACTGAAATCGCTGATAAAAGCATTAAATTAGAGACATGTTAAAGATATCACTAGGCCATACTCTACAGTGCTTTACTTCAGTCCAGTAGCAACTCAGTTGTTCACCACCAGAGCCCCTGACTGCAGTCATCAGCAGTGACTGACAGGTTCACATCAAGAGGCATCAAACCTTCATACATTTTTAAATACCCCAAATGATCCTAATGGAGAATTTAAAACAAATTGGGAATTCAATATTAGGGAAATGCATTCAAATGCAAGATCAGACAAACATGTTAGCCAATACTCAAAGTATTAATGGACCTTAGAACTAAATCTGTCCAGTTGAAGGTAATTCATAAGGCCTTCTGGACACCGGGAATGGTCTTTAGGGTGGGGGTGGGGAGAACACGTTCAGGAAATGGGGATAAAAGGCGAACTAGATGGGGAGAGGGGATCAAGGTCAGCGCCACTGTAATAGATGCAGACAGAGAAGTAAGTGATTGGTTTTTTAATCTTCTATTTTTCAGACAGACTGAATCATGCATTATACCACTTTCCAGCCATTCTATTAGATGTTAGCATTTTCAGTCTCATGAATTCATGAGGTCAAAAAAGAAAAGATTTCACGTGGTCACTAGAAGCTGCCATATTTCTTCAGAGATGAATATTTCTAAAGGACAGAAGAGAGCTGTTGCTCATTCCCATTTTTCTGAAATTTGTGGAAGAGAAAAAGCCAAACTACATAGACTGTTATGATTTTAGGCCCCTTTCTTACTGTCTTTGCTTCAGTTTTCTCATTTATAGAGCAAAGATAATGATAATACCAAGCTTTCTGGATTGTTCTGAGAGTTACATAATTCAATTTTTAAAAAGGACTTAAAGAGGGGCTGGTATAATACGCAGTGGTTAAATGCTCAGCTGCAAATTGAAAGATCAGCAGTTCAAACCCACCGGCTGCTCCATGGAAGAATGATGTGGCAGTCTGCTTCCATAAAGATTACAACCTTGGAAACCCTATGGGGCAGTTCTACTCTGTCCTGTAAGGTCGCTCTGAATTGGAATCAACTCCACAGCAACAGATATATATGTACTGATGTTATTGTTGCCCTTCTTCTTATTAATATCATTAAAGTCTCAAGCTTGGAATTTCTAAAGTATAATATAATAAAAATATTTTCCAGAAAAAGTGGGTAGAACATATTGTAGAGTCTTAAAAATATTTGGACACAAGTTATTTTTCTTTTTGGATTGTTGACACATTCTTAGGTGAAGACAGGATAATAGTCCCCTATTGTCCTATGACCTGCTTTCCTGTGAGGCACAGAGA
Source organism: Elephas maximus indicus (assembly GCF_024166365.1). NCBI lineage: Eukaryota > Metazoa > Chordata > Mammalia > Proboscidea > Elephantidae > Elephas > Elephas maximus. The sequence continues at coordinate 50,252,757 of NC_064833.1, read as the reverse complement.
GGAGTTATGAAATATAAAACTGAGGAAGTTAATTCAGTCCTCATGGAAACTTCACCCCCTATGAAAGCCATTCACAAGTTTCTTCATAAAATACTCATGAAAGCAAATGATCTGGCATAGTGGAAAGAATATGGATACGAGTTCCTGTGACTGCTGTTAACACTGTCTAGTTTCTATGACTTTGGGGAAGCTACTCATCCTCTCTCAAAATTAGCTTACTTACATTAGAAGACTGTTGTTGCAAGAATTATATAATATATATACCTCCTGGCTTAATGCCTTGTTCATTACATGCCAGTTATTAATGTATTATCATTGTTGTTACTAAAAATAGATTAGGTAAAGGAACTAGAGACAAAATTCAAGAATAAAATTCAGGAACACCTTGACAAACTCTTATTCTGTTGCCCTGTATGTATGAATACTTCCAGTTGTTTATTTGATAAAAGAAAGAAGGAATACTCCTTACTTTCATGATTTCCATGTTTTAAAAATAGACAGATGATATCAAATCAATAGGCAACATGGTCTAGCCACCCCAAGTTTCTGGATCGTCTAATACATTCACAAGAGGATTTTGGAAGAGTGCAATTCATGTCACAGGTAAAATATGATTATGTCAGAAATAAAGATATAAATTTTTATTATTTATTATTATATATTTAAATCTTGTGAAGATTACAATAGACTACCTGGAGTTCTCTGGACCACACACCATCACTCAAAAGTGAGGAATCTCTCCACCATGTATTGATTCATCACATGATACAGGTAGAAAGAATGAATAGAACAACTATCTTTGCTTTTTCCTTTTTTGGGGGGTAAGGTCGTAACTGATACTGGGGAATGATGGAGAAGAGACCATTCTTCAAAATGGGGGCTCTTAAAATGCAAATAAGTTCTTTTTTTTTTTTTTAGGGTACATCAGGTACATATGGGTGTGAGTTCAAGCACTGGCAACAAAATGGGACAAAGATTAGGCATCACCATCAGAAAATGTCATAAACTTCATGGGAAATCTAAGCTGGTAAAAAATATAGGGAGTTAAGGTAATTCAAATAATCAATGGATGCCCCAAAATTAGGAGGAGTACCAGAGAGCAGATGACCAATGTCAAATTGAAGAGTGATGTGGAACCTGAAATTCAGGGGCAGGATGCAGTCACCAGAAGCAAGAGAGATTAGATAGCCTTCAGTTAATGCACCAACAAAAAGGACAAGGAAGAAAAAGAGAAGAACCAAGTCACCGGCAAACCAGAGTACAAGGTAGGAATGCTGCTACCACAGAGGTGGAGCATAATGCAGGAGGGCTCAGTCAAGAGAAATTTGCAGATAACACAAGGTTGAATTTTCAGAGAACAGGATACCAATGTCACGTTAGGAGTAGTGACCATACCAACTCAATCCTTTAGTCACCTATCCGGAGCTCCTTCTATTCCGTGCCTTAGAGTGGAAGCAAGACCAGTTCCAGAGTCTTAGGGAAGAATCTCATGGATGATTAAATGATCCCAAGTGTTAAGATTAAGGATGTAGAGCCAGACAGAACTCTCCATTCCCTGGACAATCTGGAAGTCTCAGTTCAGCTAATTTCTGTGTTACTTTTACATCTTGGTACCTGGCAATGAACTACGGCCCTCTTTCTTCTCACGATACATTTTTGCAGTAAAGGTTCTGGGTTCGGTGAAATGCTACAATAATGTTTAAAATGAAAAAGAAGTCAGGAACTTATCCATTTTCACAGAAGCAGATGTACGGCTGCTTTGGAGTGAAGTGCCCTCAGTACTGACACTCCACATGCTTAAGTGCCCTGGAAATTCTCAGTGGTCAAAGGTAAAAACAAAAACAAAAGAAGTATAAGGTATTCGGTTGATACTCGTTCTTTAACAGAAAAAAAAAAAAAAAACTCTGTAGATAAAATCTTAAAAAATGGTTTGTGGGTCAGTAAATCTTTTTCTGAATCACATGCAAGTTAGAAATGAGAAAAGAATAGCCCTTCCAGCCAAGAATTATCCAGGGAATAGGACCTTGGCAAATAAAGGAAAGCCCTATGAAAAGGAAATAAAAGAGGGACTGAGAGCTTTCTGTGCCTCTGGTTTTGTTCATTTTACTTGTTAAATTTCAAAAAGGTAAAATCTTGACAGGCAAATGTTAGATGAACAAATGTCAAAGGTTCTATTTAATATATTAATTCATAAGGGAGCCAGGTAGATGTGATTGCTGGCCCAAAACCTTTTTTTGAGAAGCTAGTATATGTAAGCAATTTAAGAGAGAAATGTTAGGATAAATTGCTATATTAGGTACAAAACTAATAAAAATGAGTGCCCAAAACTATAACATTTGAGGTTGTCTCTTTCAGTGGACAGACATGATTTGCATCTGTACTGGAAAAAGGCCTAAGGGCTAGCTAGCATCTGCCCTAACAGGGCTGAAAATTGCCCAGCCAACAGAAAGCCAAGCCCACTGAAGGAGACCCAGGAGTCTTATTTGCATATTTCTAACTTTTGAATAATTTTGTGACACTATTATCACTATATTACATACATGCTTTCTTTAAAAAAAGAAAATCCATGCACATTTTAACCAGATGTTTTTACTAAGTGCACAACAATAACTTATTTGCTGTCAGTGTGAAGACATAAATATGGTGTTCTGTTCATACGGCATATCCATTTTCCTTAAAATTCTCAGTCATTGTTTTCTTGAAAACACTAGGATTTTGCTAAGCAGTTTATCTGGAAAACAAATCAATTGGTAGTGGGCTTCGTGAAATGGTATTTTGCCCGTAATCAAAGGTTGTTCTCAACTAATTCAAAACTAAAAAAAAAAAAAAAAGAAGAAGCTAGACATCTCACAGTAATAATCACAGTTTAGTTTAAGTATGAATTTATGTGTTGATTACAGTTATATGCACCTAAATTTGTAGGCTAAAGCTGGAGCCCTGCTTTGTAAAGGAAGAGATATCAAAATTAAAATATTTGTGGTCATTAATGATCTTGAAATACACAGAACATAGTATCATGAGAAATGAATAATATATCTGCTGAGAATGTAAAGCTTCTCTATTATTAACGTCAGTCACATAATGGAATTATTAAACAGAAAGGTTTGATCTTAGTTCTGTCTTATGAAGGGTAACTAAGAAATCGGTTAACAAGTCATTGCTGAGTGTCAAAACTGTTTGAAATGTTTCTAATTTTTTTTTTAATAAGACCAGGTTACCATGGACGAACATCAGTCAGAGTCATCTAGCTAATTTTGACATAATCCAGCCCCAAATACACAGAGATTTGCCTGATTTTAGTTCAGAGAATCCAGGAATCAGGCTTGAAGCATATAGCATGTAGCAATAATTTGGGAAGGTTGTGTGCTAAAAGTAACCGTAGCACTAGCTGGCTATTCTCAAATAGGGAAATGAAATTAGCCCTGACACAGTCACAAAAAGGAGCTCAAAACTAAAATTAGGAGCAACTGCCTTCACACGGGCCATCTGATACCTATTTGCCTGTGTAGCTCTCACTACGCAGATGATAGCGTTACAAAAATTGTGAAGGGGGTGGTGATTGTACTCGTTAAGAGATTTCTTTGGATAGCAAACTTCCCTAAGATTTGCAAATTGTGATTCGATTTATAAAGTTCAATTTACCCACAATTATCAGTTAACCCATTTATTGCTCATTACCCTATCAGTATGTTTGAGTAGATACAAATTAATACATAAATTATAAATAAATAATAAACTAGTCCTAATCAACTTCAGTGGAAATCCTGGTGGCATAGTGGTTAAGTGCTACCGCTGCTAACCAAGAGGTCAGCAGTTCGAATCTGCCAGGCACTCCTTGGAAACTTTATGGGGCAGTTCTACTCTGTCCTATAGGGTAGCTATGAGTCAGACTCGATGGCAGTGGGTTTTGTTTTGTTTTTAATCAACTTCAGAGGTAATCTAACATCGAGGCTCAAGTCACAGCGAAATTAATTTTTAACGTCTCTGATTCGACTAAAAATGAATCTACAAGAAGTGTTTTGCTTTTTAATCTCATGGAATTATCCTTATTAATTTAGTTTTAGCTGTGTAAAGACTTTGGAAAATACCCATTTTTCAGCTTCTTGATTGGCTCTTCATTATAAGCCCGAAATGAAGCTTTTCTCCACACTTTATACTTGGTCTGACAAATTGCTTCACTTTTGCATAAGAATTCCTGTGCACTCTTTCACACCCTTGGTTATTCATTAGCTGTAGGACCAAACATTCAAATAAGCCCAGAACCCTTGTGTACTCTGTGGTTGCCTCAACGAATTGTTTGCCACTATCTCCTGTATTGGAATTTAGTGTTTGAACAAGAGTCCAGCAAGGAAATCATCATGGCATACTCTCTTTTGCTATATGTCAGTTTTTTAGAAAGGCCCCTTATAATAGTTCATATATTTCATACTGGGCACAAGAAAAAGAAAACTCCCAATTTCAAGGGGGATACATCTGGTATGTAGTCTTCAACTTTGTGATCAAGTGTGTGTTTTCAACTGTATCAGTTCCAGATTTTCTGGTTTGCTAGAAGTTGCATGAAAAGTTAAATTGCATAGTCCCCTGAAACTACAAATAAATGCCGACTCTGAATATGGGTCAGCAGAGGGAAAAAAGCCACAATAATCTATCTTTTCCGTTCTCGACATTAGCCATGTAACCATCATTAGGTTTGGCCCTCTTCCTCAAAGATCCAATTAGGATAGAACCAACCCCCTTGCAAGACAATCGCAGTTATCCCGAGCATGTGTACTAATGATTCTCAGGTCTGACAATGAGTCCCAAGGCTTTTGACTTCCTGGGTATGGTGTTCTAGTACAGGCCTAAAAATGGGCAAAGGGTGTGAGAAATAATAATCCTCCCTGCAATCCTTGTGCCTGCTCTTTGATATGAGCTCTCCCAATTAATGACGGGATTCCATCCAACATAATTGGTTGCAGCATACCTGGGGGTTCAGGCATAGTGTATTACAGAGGCATAGAGTTCCTGGCTTTGCACTCAAATCATTTTGGTTGATCATCATTTTTTTTTTTTTTAATATTTCAGACCTTAGAACATTATGTTGCACACATAAGCATTCAATAAATGATTACTGAGTGAATGAATGAATGAATTAGACAAGACACATGGAGCAATTGAGAAACAAGAAGAGCCAGTTTAAAAAATGTTTCTGGGCTGAATATAGTCTATGAGTTAATAAACATGCGCGCGCGCACACACACACATACACACAACAGCAGAGAAAATCAGCATTGGCTATAGTTAAAGGAAAAGGCTTAATGAAGAAGGTGTGATTTGCAATAGATTTGGCTGGCAGAATTGATTCAGCAGAAAAAAATAAAAAGATACCCTTGAGTCCAAGTGGCTCTATGGAACAAACTGACCGCACTTATACTTATTGAACTTAGTTTTATAAAAACCCCATGGAATTCAACTACTGTAATGCCAGAAATTCAATAAGGAGAAATCTTATTCTGGGAATGCTCACTTTGTTTTCACTGAAATACTTGTCATTATTATTTCTCATGGTATTTTGTTTATGAATTCATCCAATTAAACATTCATTAGATGCCTAAATAAGTTTTTTTTTTTTTTTTAAAAGCCAAAGATACAAACAAAACCCCATCCCTCTTCTTTAATGTCTCTCAGTCTAGTGAGGATGACTGACAAGTGAGTAGAATATTATACAATGTAGTAAACAATACGAGAACACTCTGAGGCCATATCTCCTCACTCCTCATAAATGCCAACAACATCTCTTTTCTTTTATGACATCAATTTATATGTGAGTTAATGTGCACCTTATTTTATTAAAGAAAGAATGTTTAGGCAGTAAATAAAATTTTCTTTTTCCTCCTTTTCTGAAATTGCAGCTAACACTGTGCTGTTAATTCAACAGACTAACATAGTCAAGGCACACGAAGAGATAGGTGAGTACTGAAGGCCATTTATCCATGGGTTAGTTTCCTTTTTCATAAACTTCATAAACTTGTACTGTTTGATGTTCACGAGGCCTAGCCATCTCAGTTCCATCTAAATGTCTCTGGCTGGGCAGGGCTGTTAAATTATGATTATCACGAGAGAATCTAACTTTTCAAGAGCAATTAGACATCGAGCTGTTGCTTTTCCATGTTCTTAAAGTTTCTTAAAGTCTCTATGCCAATGTTTCTTCTTTAGTTAAGCCCATTTGTACAGATTGGAGGTAATGAATGCAAAACACCTGGCTCACAGGTAGACATCAATTTAAGTTAAATACTATTAAGTATGGTATTCCCCACTCAGAACTTAACTGCTTTGCTCTGGTAGAAGGGCAGATGTGAGGAGGGATTGATCATAGACTGCCTCTTGCCACAACTTCAAGAACAGGTGGTAGACGAAACACAGCTATCATTTAACGAACAGTTCGTGCCAAGCTCATTACATACATTATCTCCTTTAATCTCCAAATAACACCTTAAGGTAGGAATTATTATGCCTACTTTAGTAATAATGAAATAGAGACTTATAGAGGTTAATTAACTTGCCACAGACCTCAGAGCTAGTAATCAACAAAACTGGGTTCAAACCCAAGTCCTCCATGCTCCTAAGTCCTGCATAATACTGTTTGCCAAATCTCTGAAAGGTTGGGAACAAGCTCAGCCCATTTCTACAGACTGTCTGGGTAAATAGGGAAGTATAACTCATGTTTTGTTGTTGCTGTTTTCCTATGTAATTTGAGCCCCCATCAATATCGATGCATTGTAGGTACAGAGGTCTTCTGTAGGTACAGGGGTTTCATTTTAGAAGGATAAGAAAGCCAGTTCAAATTCTATGCAGTCAGAGATCGTTGCCATCATCTGGTGCATGAGCTCTTTGTTTCTCAGGATGCAAACTCAGAAGGATGACTTGCTGACTCTTATATTGAGATTGCGGTGTAAGAAATGATGATGCTTCACTAGGCCAATGAGTGACTAAAGAGTCAGCGAAAGAGCTAATGGTGTTGGATAGTTTCTAAGTATCTTGGGGGCCAAGATCATATAGAACTTACATGATTGAGATGCCAGACACCTTGTGGCAGACTCTCCTTGCTGCCATCCCAAATCTGTGCTTCTTCTTACTTTATTAACTAAACCTCAATTTTATTCAGAGTGTTAAAATATTCATCTCACTGGTCTTCTTTGCAGCTTGGGAGGTGGAAACAGAAGGCTACTGGGCAGAGCTTTGAGAAACGCCATTATTTTCCTGATGAAAATTGGCAGGCTCAGCTACACTTCTTTTACCCTTTTGCCCTTTCCTCTTTCTGTCTGGAATGCAGATGTGACACCTAGAGGAAGAGTTGTTATCTTGTGGCTTTGAGTACCAAGTCCTCTTAGTAAAGGTGACGGATTGGAAAGTTAGAAGAAGCCTGGGTCCTTATTTAATTAGTACTTGAGCAGATGCACCAGCCTGGAGTTGCCTATCTCCGAAAGTAAAAAGCCAGCACTCATATAGACAACTATAATAATGTTTATATTATATGCATTTTTAAACTACATAGGCCTTGATCATAATCTGACTTTAATACCTTTATTTATTGCCAGTGTTCATCTAGAGAAAGTGAGTTAAAACAGCCTCCATTAGAGTAAATGTTAGCTGTAGTGTTCACCTTTGAACACACGTACCTATGAATCTCTAGCTTCCTCTTCAATGTCACATTGGCATGACTTTGGATAAATAAGACTTTTTATTCAATTTCCCTTCTGTTTAGAATGGAATTAGTCATTCTTACATGTAGTCCACTGCAAAGCCTCGTGTGGCAATGAGATAAAAATATGTAAAGCTATATTCGAAGAATAGAACTATTTGCATATAAAATACAATCATTAGTAATGCATTAATAGTTTTCTCTGATTACTGCCTGCTATTTTAAATTTGTTAAAGGTTCTTCAAATATGTTATGAAAAGTTTTAATGAATTATGAGTGAAATTCCCTCAGAACATGGTACTTTTTTTTTTTTAATGAATATGAATGCAATCAATGGCTTTTTGTAGGCTTCAAAATTAAGCAGAATTAGGAAAAATCAAGTCTATAAATGAGATAAAATAGAAAGACAATAAAAGTGAGAAAAGAGAGAAACAGAGTCATAGGGCAGTCTAGGAGGCCTAAAAATGAGTTTTCCCAAATAAAGGAATTACTGAAATGATTTTTAAAAATAGATTTAGTTAAAATGTAAATAAAATAATCACCCTATGAATGATGTGATCATAAATATGATGCCAACACTTGAATAATCATCACAATAAACTATTTTAAAGCCATTAAGCATCTTTTTTGCAAAGAGAAATTTAAACAAGAAAATGAGTATGAAAACAATAAAGGTGTATAACTTAGCTATGAATTCAACTAGAATTTCATCAAATTCCAGCTCTCATTTATCTGAATTCAGACTCACATATTTTGCATATAGATGCTCAGTAAATAGTTTCCTATCCCAATGAAAAAATAACACACTTGATTCAAGTCACTGGGAAATTGCAAAATATGACTCTTAATGATAATAACAAAGATTAGTAATACGAACATGCTACATAAATGCTTTCTAACCACGGATTCGTAAATATTATGCCGCAAAGTTAGAGCGTTTTTAAATATAACTTCTATACAAAAGGAAAGAATGAGTCAAAAGCTACATTGCTGGCCTTAAAATTTGAGATACAACTTGAGATTTTGTTTTTGAATGACCAGTAGGTTTGAAGAAAATGTGATCCCATGAAAGTCAGTTTGACAAAATGGCCATAAATAAAAGGTGATGATAAATGGCAGTGCTCAGGGCGTGCAGTGATCTCTTGAGGGGGTTCCACAGGGGTCGGCCTGAAGCTCTTGTCTTCTCTAACATCTGGATTATTGATGGTTAGCATTAATGATCTGAAAGACAGAGCACACAGCATGTTAATAAAATTTGCAGATGTTACAAATTTGGAAGCTGTTGCACACACCAGGAGACCAAGAATTAATACAAATGGATCTAATGAGATTACAAATACGAGGAGAAAAGAGGAAAATTAGATTCCATTTAGGAAAGTGCAACTAATCAATCTGGGGGGAGGTAATCAGAAACATGTTCACTCAGCAGGTCTGAGGACAAACCTGGGAAGTAATCAATTTAAACAAAAATACAAAGCACAGTAATATGGCTGTTGGGATCAGAGAAGGGGTATTGCTTTGAGATCACTCAGCAGAGCCATACGTGAGCCTTACTTAACCTGGAACTGCCCGAGGAGGAAATAGAGCTGAGGGTGAGGCCTGAATGCAGGGGACTATGAGGATGGTGGTTAGAAGTGAGCCATTCCTGGTTCAAGGGCAGCATGAATTGCCACTTCTGAGTTCTAGGTTGGGCAGCCATGTGAACACTAACTTGCTGAGCATTAAAAGAGTGGGCGCTGAAAATGTCATCAACACAACTCCCTTAGCCTAGACCATTTCAGGTTTGTGGTCCAGTGAAGCTACTCTTCTGGTGCCAAAATAATGAGGACTTCAGGAAATGGGGTAGGGCTTCAAAATAGTTTAACTCTTGCTCAAACGTATAAATATAGCCTAGTGGGAAGTAGACCAGCATAAAGATAAAGAACTCAGGCCTTTGATGTCAGCTGCACCAGCTTTAAGCTATATAACTTTGCAAAAATGATTTACCTTGCTCTAAGTTATTTCGCTGCTATAAGATTTTTAATTGCTCTGAGCCTCAGTTCACTCATTTGGAAAATGAGGATAGTAATACTTTTCAAAATTGTTGAAGGGTAAGGGGTAATGTTTGTAAAGTGATTAGCACAGTCAGTACTAATGATTATTGTCAGTATGAATTATTTTATGCAGTGATTCTCCTAAAGGGATTTATTGTTACTCTGTGAAGGCCTTTGAAGTCAAAAGGCCAATCATATCTCCAGAAGTCCTTGATCAGTTGTTTTGAGAACAGTATAGATTAAAATTTAATTCTCAGAACCCATATGCAGATGGGCTTAGACTAGAAACTGTCATAGGCAGACTAGAGACTGTCACCAGGCAGTATAATAGACAGTGGTGCAATGATGCAATGATTAAACTGACAATTAGAAACCAAATAAGCCAGGCCAGCATGCCCTTGGAAAGGAAGAAGGAAAATAAATGACAGTGTGGTACTGGCCACTGTAAAAAAATCAAGGCCAATCAGGTGGCGGTGATTGGATTCTGAAGCCAACTCTGCAGTCTGCACGTGTGGACTGCAGGAACAGACATTAGTCTTCAACAATTCAGGAGTGGTGTTCAAAACGAAATTGGAAACATAAGGCAAGATCTGGAGCAGTGAGGCCCCAGAAGGTGATTCATCTGTCCTCACTGAGGAAGTGATTTGTATCAAAGGCCTTTTGGGGTGGGTCAGAAGAAAGGGCAGATAACAGCAGGAGCCTCAAGAATTTGGCATCTAGAAAAATTGAATGTAGTCACTGATAGCAGAGTGAGCAGAGGCCAAAGTTAAAGGGTACAAGGTGCTCCAACATGAGCACGGCATGAAATAGCTTCCAAAGAAGCAGAGACAGTGATGCCGGTGATGGGCTGGGAAGGTGGGCAAAGATGCAGGCTGTGTATCGAGGCTCAGGAAATAATAACTGGTGACAGAATCCAAAGAACCATCCTGCCAAATTCATACAAGCTAAGAGACCTAGAAATCATACTCAACAAATCCTTCTCCATCATCCCCCATATTGAATCCTTCTCTTGGCCCTGTTGATTTTACCTCGGACCTAACTCTCTAAGGTGTCCATTATTTTCCATTTACACTGATAATACCAAAGTTCAAGCCAACCAATATCTTTCATCAGAACCATGCCTTAGGCTTCCAAATGACCCCTCCATATCCATTCTTCTTCCTCCTGTTGACATACCCTTCCCAAACCATTCTCCTCTCTGTAGCAAGAGTGATCTTTAGTGACGACATACTGAGTTTGGAATAAAGGTTAAAGTGGTGAATGCAGAGGTCGGGCCCTGTACTGTCTGGCCCTGCCTTTTTCTCTAACTTCATCTTGGACCTTCTCCTCACATGTTCTGTCCTTCCACCACATGACTTTTTTTTCTGTTTAACCCTATGTCTGCCTTTGCCAGGGCTGTTAGTATCCTCCAATTCGCCTTTTTTCCTTTCCATCTAACTTAGCATCCTCATTACATCTAAGCTCATCAATACTTCCTCAGAGAACCCTTTTCCAAGTGAGGCACTGCTCCTTCTTATAGACACCATATACCTCATCACTGTAACATTTATCACAATTAATACATCTTATGTGTAATTTTGTGATTACAGTCTGTTCCTCCCATGCTTCTTTATGCTACCCAAAGCACCCATCGCTAGTGCAAGTCAGTATTTAGAAATCTCTTAGTTTTCTGTCTTAGTTATCTAATGCTACTATAACAAAAACACCACAAGTGGATGGCTTTAACAAACAGAAATTTATTTTCTCACAGTTTAGGAGACTAGAAGTTCGAATTCAAGGTACCAGCTCTAGGGGAAGGTTTTCTCTTTCTGTTGGCTCTGGGGGAAGATCTTTGCCTCCTTTTGACATCTGTGGACCCATTGTACCTTGAAGATCCCCACATGTCTTGGCATCCATCTTCCCTTGGGTCTAGGAGGTTCTCAGCTCAGGGACCCTGGGTCCAAAGGACATGTTCTGCTCCCGACTCTTCTTTCTTGGTGTTGGGAGGTTGGAGCTTTCAGCCAGAGTTTCTGTATCTTTCACCAGTTTTCTTGGTGGAAATTTATTTTTTCTCTTCAATGAGATCCATATTGAGAGACTGGCGTGTTATGCAGAATAATGGTCCCCAAAGATGTCCACGTCTTAATCCCCAGAACTCCCAATATGTTAGATTTCATGTCAGAGGCTAGTTAAGGTTTCAGATGAAATTGAAGAACTTAAAATAAGCATTATCTTGGATTATTCAGGTGAACAAAGGTCTTATAAGTGAAGGAGGGAGGCAAAAAGGTCAGCGTCGGAAGATATGGTTACAGAAGGTCAATGATGCTATATAAAGATTTGATCCATCATTACTGGTTTTGAAGATGGCGGAAGGGTACGAGGAGCCAAGGAATGCAGTCAGTCTGTAGAATCTGGAAAAGACAAAGACAAGGATTTCCTCCTAGCACCTCCAAAAGGGAACATAGCCCTGCTGACACCTTGATTTTAGCCCAGTAAGACCTTAGTCAGACTTCTAACCTGCGTAAATATAACATAATAAATTTGTGTTGTTTTCAGCCACTATGCTTGTGGTAACTTGTTGCAGCAGTAGCAACAAAAGCTAATTCAACCAAAAATATCTACCCTCTCTCAAATGTAAATGAACCTTCATGGCCAGTTACATGGTCCTAAAAAGATAGTTATTTTAAGATGGTTGAAATGACTGGACATGTTGGCCTTATCTGGATGGTCTAACTCCCATTCCCACTGCCTAATTCTAACAATGAAGCATCTGTTGGTAGATTCCCAGTAACTGTTCCTATGGGGTGTTTTCACCAGGCTGCTTTCCTTGGAGGTAGATGCAGCTTCTTGGGGTGATAGCAGCTTCCTACAACAAATACTAAAGGTCCTTTCTGCTCCAGCTCCTGTCAGCAGAGTTCTCTGGCTGATGTTACAGAGACTTCTGGTATTGGCAGTTCCCAATGTTATGCCTATTAGCGCCTCTCTTAGGGTCTTTATTGTCCCAAATCTTCTCAACTTCAGTCATATTCCACAGTGACCAGATATATCAGGATTACTTCTTCCAGGAAGGTGGCTCACACCAGGATACCTGCTGTGTTTTCATTGATCTCAATGGCCCACAAAGTTCATTTTATTTTCAACTTTTCCTCTCTGTTATGAAAGACACAAGGCTGTGAAGCACTAGACAGCAGAGCTCCACACAGCAGCCTCTCCTAACTTTCACTTTGTACTTTATCCTGCTGTTTCCTGAGGTGAACAAGGGAGTACTAACTCTCTGCTGGTCTAGGGTTAGAGATATAATGTAATAACTGCCAGAAGAATCCACCATTCAAGTACCTAGAAATCATGACATCACCCCAATTCCTCAATATGTCTATCCATAGATCCCTGGGAGAACAAATGCAAATCTAGCCCCAGAACATTTGATAGATACACAAAGTGAACTCATAATTATTTGGTTACCCACACAACTGAAAAGTGACACATTGTGAGAAACTTTTGAACTTCAGGCACAAAGTCAACTTCCAAAATCTAAGAGAGTGGAATATAATGAAAGAGCGGAAGTACAGCACACTGGGTAGAGTGCAGCCCGTTAAATGGCAGGTACACTAAGGTCAGGATTATCTGGCTTCAAATACTATCTCTGCCATTTGTCAAAGTTGTGTGACTTTGGAAAACTACTTAAACGCTCAGAGCCTCAGTTTTCTTAGCTGTAAAAAAGAGATGATACTACTTCATGGTTGTAAGGATTAAGTAAGACAAAAGAAAACAAACCTGTTGCCATTAAGTCAATTCTGACTCACAGTGACGCTATGTGGTACAGAGTAGAACTGAGCCCTATAGGGTTTTCTTGGCTGTAATTGTCATAGAGGCGATTTCCAGGCATTTTTTCAATGACACCGCTGGGTAGGTTTGAAGCACCAACCTTTAGGTTAGTAGTTGGTTGCAAACTATTTGCGCCACCCATTAACCCACTGCCGTCAAGTCAATATTGACTCATAGTGAGCCTATAGGACAGAGTAGACGTGTCTGATAAGATTTCCAACCAGGGCTCCAGTTAAATAAGACAATAGTTGTAACATATTTAGCACTATAGCTGACAAAATTCAGCATTCAGAAAATGAGTAGTCATTGATCCTGAAATAATAATGTTTTGTTAGTGAATTCTTCCTAAACTATTAGTAAAAATAATTCTCACTACCATAAATGGAAGTCACCGGGTGGTACAAACAGTTAAGCTCAAACACTCAAGAAAGTTTTGTGGTTCAAACACACCCAAAGGCTTCTTGAAAATAAGGCCTGGAGATCTGCTTAAAGGTCACAGCCTTGAAAACCCTACAGAGTGCAGTTTTACTCTGCATGCCTGGGGTTGCCATGAGTAGAATCGACTCAAAGGCAAACAACAACTGCAACCATAAATGACATACTAGTTGGGAAGATTAAACTTATTTTCAGCGTCCCTCAATTTGTCCTATTCCCATACCACTTCAGGGCCATCTGTCTCCTTTTTCTTTTATCCCTGACCAGATACAATTAAAAAGTGCCAAGTCCCCCTGGGCCAAGTCATCACCCATTCTGAGGTTTTACCAGGCCTTTTTCCTTCTGATTAATTTATCTGGTCATGATGTTAATGTGATTACATCTGTCTGATGACGTAGGCTCAGTGAAGTACTTAGACCACAACCCAGCTCTTATCCAGTATGACCACCTTACACACAGTACTGCACACCCTATACATTAAGTAACTCAAAGTTACTACGGACACCAGAGAGCTTAGTATACACTGACTACAATGTACTAAACACAGTGTTCTTCCTTAAGCCTCACTATAACCGTTCAGTCAAATAATAATTAAAACTAGCATTTACTGGGTATTTTCTCTGTGGCAAGCACTATGGGATGTATCACCTCATCTAACGCTCATCCTAACCATATGAGTTAAATACATATTACCTCCATTTTATAGATGAGAAGAATAAGGTACAGAATGTTTAAGCAACATGACCAAGTTACTTCAGAAACGCCACCTGTTTATTGTTTACCCAAACTTCCAGTTTTCAAATGATTCACATAGATTTCCTTAGTTTATAAATCTGTGATGCAAGTGAATTTAAAGCAATTTCTTCTAATAACACCTTAAAACAGAATCACTCTTTTCATTTTAATCAGGACCTTAAACTCTACAAGCAAAATGAAAACTATAACAAACTAAAGACTGCAGCAGCTATTATCACAATGGTAAAGCGTTAAGCATTTCATATTTTCATATTTTAACTACTATATTTACTTTACTTTTACTTTATTTTATTTACTTTCACTTTTAACTACTATATTTACTTTTTATTTAAACACTGAAATGTGTCAATATAAATCCTTGCTATGTGCAATGAACTGGCAGGAGTGATTTAACTCATAAAAATCCTAAGGAAAAGGACTATTTTTACATTTGTAGAAACTTTGATGGACTATCTTA
Source organism: Elephas maximus indicus (assembly GCF_024166365.1). NCBI lineage: Eukaryota > Metazoa > Chordata > Mammalia > Proboscidea > Elephantidae > Elephas > Elephas maximus. The sequence continues at coordinate 50,237,591 of NC_064833.1, read as the reverse complement.
CCGAGTGACAGTCAATGGAAGCAGACAAGCACCGCAACGTGATTAGACAACTACCAACATACGGAGCTGTTGGATTTCTCAACCCCACGGGCAACAGAAATGGCAGAGCAGATTTTTGGGAAATTTTACACATTAGTACGTAAACAGTCTGTCAAAAAATCACACTTTTCAGATGTCTACCTCCTACAGTCTTCAAGACATTACAAACTATCACAAATGTGATTTGCAAGGGGAACATTTCCTAGCCTCAATATAAATGATTGTCATCACTGACAAAGTCCAGGAATATCAAGTGAAAAATAATAATTTAAAAGATTGACCCAGCAGTGGGTTGTACACCATTACATCTAATGAATAACTGAATAAAGTCATTCTCGGAGATTTAATATATTGCCAGTAAGAGCAGATTTGAACTATGTTGAGTTGGAAACCAGATTTGTAAAAGGATATACTGAAATAAAGTACACTGTAAAGCATCCTCGAACGTATATAGAAGGGAAAAAAAAAAGCTCTTGGAGACAGTTTGCAAAAGGGAATGAATCAGAAGCCAATTAAGAGATCACAATATATGGAGCCAATATCATAAAAGTGGGGGGGGGGGCAATATAGGCAGCTTGCAAGCTAATTAGAATGGAGAGGTGATAATTGTATGCACTGGGGGAAGGCAAACTGTAGAGTGTAGAATGGAAATGAGGCAAAGATTGAGAAGGAAAAAAATTCAAACACTTCTGCAGTGTGGGAGTAAATAGTTAAAAACAAAAATGGGAGGAATGAACCCCTTGGTGAGAGGAAGAAACCTCTTTCCATCTTTACTCTTTGGTTCATGGTTGAATAGACTCCACAAAGACCATGTTTCCTTGGAAAAAGAAATTGTGGGCATACTTCTTTACCCCACTGAAAAGAGGATGCTCTCCAGTCATTTGCGTTCCCCCTCTTTTTCTTTTAGAGTGGGTTTGAGGGTGTCTGAAGATTGGGGATTAGAGATCAAGCTCCACTTCAGTTTCTAAACTGTTTCCCTAGGCTGTGTGCCAACTTTTTTTTTTTTTTCTTTTTTGCTTATCCAGCCCCATGGCCGTTTTTTTTCCCCGGTAAAGTTTGATGCCAGCCAGCATTTTGCTGTTCAGCTTTTCTACACATTATTAGATTCCCTGAACTCTTGTTCATCTCTCCATCTCTAGGGCTGACTTGTTTGGTCAGAATGCCTGTAGAGTTTTACCCCAGATGGCAAATGGACCAAAATAACGCCTTTCTTTTTATGAAGTTACTGACAACCCTCAAACTATGGCTAAAAATGCCTCAAGGTTTGGTGAAACTTGCAAATTCCCTTGTTCTCTTGTACACTAGCAATCAGCTTCCCATGGCTTCTGTCAAAGCAACAATATGCTTACATAAATATTCCTATGGACCAACATTTCCAAAGTGCTTCACCAAATTCTTTCTCTTTATAAAGTAATTAGAAGGTTGGTTGCTTCAAGCCAAAAATTGACTTACTTCTTCTTTGTTTTTTTGCCAGTAAAATAGTATTATTTATGAACATCTGAAAGTATTATTCAAAAGAAGCATAATAAAACCACATCATGCAATTTTTTTAAATGGATGTGTCACAAATCTACCAAAAAAGAAGTATACAAAAGAAAGGAAACACAGGGTAACCTGTTTTGATCAAGTCAATTCCAACTCATAGCGACCCTATAGGACGGAGTAGAAGTGCCCCATAGGGTTTCCAAGGAACAACTGATGGATTTGAACTGCCAACTTTTTGGTTAGCAGCAAAGGTCTTAACCACTGCACCACCAGGGCTGGGTAGCATATATATATATATATATATATATATATATATATATATATATATATATATATATATATATATAATGACTTGTAAATAAAAAAAATAATTTAATACATTGAACTAATAAGATTTGAAATACCCAGTGCCGTCAAGTCAATTCTGACTCATAGCAACCCTATAGGACAGAGGAGAACTGCCCCATAGAGTTTCCAAGGAGCACCTGGCAGATTCAAACTGCCGACCCTTTGGTTAGCAGCTGTAGCACTTAACCACTACGCCACCAGGGTTTCCAATATTTGAAATAGACTCAGAAATTACGTTAGTGATAGACTGCAAAGAAATAAAACATAATGGATTGAATTATTTTCTCCAAATAATTAATTCCTTTGGAGGATAGTGAACTTTTTTTTTTTAATTGCACTTTACATGAAGGTTTACAGAACAAATTAGCTTCTCATTAAACAGTTAGTACACATATTGTTTTATCACATTGGTTAACAACCCCATGACATGTCAACACTTTCCTTTCTTGACTTTGGGTTCCCTATTACCCACTTTTCTGTCCCCTCTTGCCTTCTAGTCCTTGCCCCTGGGCTGATGTGCCCCTTTAGTCTCATTTTGTTTTATGGGCCTGTCTAATCTTTGGCTAAAGGGTGAACCTCAGGAATGACTTCATTACTGAGCTAAAAGGGTGTCCGGGAGCCAAAGAGACAACTTTTAACCACCCTAGAAAACTTTAGAATTCTCTACTCCTCTTAAAGTTAAGAATCATTCACCTCTAGCAAATATTGATTCTAATTACTGTCTTAGTATATTATTTTTAAAAAGTAAACACAAAATCAAAATGAAACACAAATCAGAATCACATTGCTGTCTTCCACTTTCAGTCAAGATGGAGTTACAGGAAATAGGTTTATCCTCTCACTTAAAACAACTGAAAAAACAGAAAAAATATTAAAGAGTTTTTAAACTATTGAACGTCAAGCAACAAAAGACAGTAATCCATGAGAGAATAGAAACAAAAGAGTTGATCTCTATCATTTACCCTGATTACTGCCTTGAGAGAGTTTAGAGGATGTAGCACAGGAAACAGGAACCCATGTGGAAACTGATAGACTGCTTGAGTTAAGGAGACAAAGCTGAGAGTCCAAGGAAATCAAGGAACCTAATGTTCACAGGGCAAAGTACTAGAAAGAGAGTTGCGCCCAGAGAAAACCCTAGAGATCTGTAGAGACTCCTCTTATGTACTCATTGAAATATTGATCAACATATGCATCTGAGGAAACCACTCAAGGCAGGAGAAAGGACCATCTAAAAGAATTAGAGGTACAGTGCTTAAAGCTCACTCAGGGCTGGAAACAGTGAACCTAGCCCCCTAGCCAGAGTGAAAAATTCATGGGCATTGGGTAGAATACTCAGAAAGGTTGTGTCTTAATAGTAGGAAAAATAGACAAAACACAGCTCTGGTTTCACCTAACAAATCTTCTAAGCAAAATCTGAAAGACTTAATCTTATTATGAATAACTTAACTGTATCCCATGCAAAACTCAAGAATATTTACAGAAATATCTAGTATCTAACGAAGTAAAATTCAAAATGTCTGATAACCAAACAAGACTACCTAACATGCAAAGAAACAAGAGAATATGACCTAAGATGAGAACAAAAACCAGTTAATCAAAACTGATGTGAAACTGACATAGATAATAGCACTAGTGGATAGGACATTAAAAGTCTTAACAAAACTATTTTACATTATGTTCAAAAAGATATAACTCTTTCATTACTGTAGTATGATTGGTTACTTTGGTGTGGTCTTTCTAGCCATGGCCTTGTAGCTCCCACCCAGGTAACTGGGCGAAACTCTTTGTTAGGGTAATCCAAGGGGATTGGTCAGTTTTGCCTTAAAAGAGAGCCAATTTCAGAGCAGAGGGGAGAAGCCCACCACCACTAAGGAAGGAGAGACCAGTAGGAGAGACCCAGCAGCAAAGACCCAGCAGCAGGAGATGGTGCAATGGGCTTCCTGGCCCTTGGAGTGAGAAAGCTGAGTGCCTTTGGACAGAGGCCTAGGGCCAGGGAGAGGTGTGCCTGAGAGCATGGCTGGGGAGAGTCTGGCCTGATAAAAGAACTGTATCCTCAGTGTTCCTGGGCCTGAACTGTAATGGTTACTTCCCTTATAAAAAAAATAATAAATAAACCCCATAATCATGAGTATGGTCTTTGAGTTCTGTGTGGCCACTGCAATGAATTATTGAACCCAGCAGAGAAGTAGAGAATGCTGTGTGAGGGAAGGCTGGTGTCAGAATTAGTAAAGATGGCAGAGTGGAGGCATGTCTGACCTCTACCCCATGGGAGTCAACCTTGTGCTGTTGCTCTTGGTTCTCCTTCCCCCTTGTGTAGTTGGAGGAGGTCAGACACTGCCCCCAAGCAGTTTTTACAATTACCATGGGTTAACAGTATACCACCCACTTTTTGTGCCTCTGGACCTCAGAGGTAAAACTTTATTCAGATTCTAACACATTTATTGTCAAGGTGGGTCCCTTTTGAAATGCTTGAAGCTCCGCAGACTAGAATTGGAGCTTCATTGTTGTATAGGTTGAGCATTCTATTAGGTGATGCTTCCTGGATGTGTCAATTTTGTTAATCTTTACATTTTTCCCTTTATTTCTGTGAGATGAGGCTTGCGAGCATAATTACGACTTTTCTGTATGATAGCTAAGGAGCCCTGATAGATTTGTTTTGTTTTTTCTGTGTCATAATTGGAAAACCAGAGGTTCCTCATGTAACTTAATGGAAAGGCATCCAAAATAAATTATTTATATACCCATCATTGGTATATTGTCTTACCGGAGATTGATGATGCCACAGTGCCACTTGCCTCACTAGTGGCTTGTGTTACCCGATCATATTTCTCAAAATCCATATTACCAACCAAAGATTTAAACACAGTAAATTAGTAACCATGCATTCCAATACTGAGAAGAAAAAAATGTAGTAACAAAATGGATAAAAAGATTGAATATATTGAGTAGACTTATGGAAGATATTTTAAAAGATCCAAATTGAACTTCTAAAGATGTAAACCATAATATCTGAGATAAGGAAATACAGTGGATGGGATTAGAAGCAGATTACACATTGAAGAAGAAAATGTAAATGAACATGAAAACATAACAGTACTAAACATACAGAGAAAAAAAAAAGTCACACAAAACAAAACAGAGCGTGGGGACAATGTCCAATGGATATATATATATATCCAAAGTGTTTAGGAGTCCCTGATTTAGCAGCTGGGGGAACAGAAAAAATATTTGAAGAAATACTGCCTTATTTTTTTTTTAATTAGATGAGAGCTATAGACCTGCAAGAAACATGAAGAAAACTACACCAACGTGCATATTTATTAAACTCTTCAAAATCAGTGAAAAAGAAAATCTTTTAAGGATCCAGGCAAAAATGGCATATAATGAACAGGAGAACAAAGATAGGGACTAATGCAGATTCCTTACCGGAAAAAAAAAAAATCATGTGAAAAGATAATAAAGCAATATCTTCAAAGTACTGAAAGGGAAAATAACTGCCAATCTAGAATTCCATAACCAAAACAAACCTGAAGTAAAGACTTTTTATACACACAAAAGTTGAATTCATTACCAGCAGACTTGCGCTACAAGAAATGTTTAAAAAGGCAGACAGAAAATGATAACATATGGAAGGAAATCTGCTCTACACAATGGAATGAAGAACACAAGAAATGTGAACTATGCTCTTACCACATTCATATGGCAAGTGTGATAAAGATGGCTAACTGGACACCACAGTTCTTTGTCTCCTTCTATGGTGGAGAGTCACTCCTGGAAATCTGCCTTTAGCCAAGGACTACATTTCCCAGCCCCCTTGGCATCCAGGTGTGGCTGTGTGACTAGACCCACCAATGAAATGGGAGATGATTGATATGTGATACTTCTGGGTACCTTCTCCTCCCTTTCTTCTGTCGCAACCTTGGGAGCCACATGCTGAAGATGGCAGAGACACAGGATGAAAGGAACCTATGTCCTGAAGCACCACATAGAAAGCTGTGAGCTTTCCTGTATTGAACTATTACGTGAATCAGAAGCAAACATGTTTAATCAAGCCACGGAGTTGGGGGCGGGGGGCGGTTACCTGTTATAGCAGCTATTGTTATCCTAACTGCATTACAGGTAGCTATCTGTTCCTTTCAGGTTTTTTTCAGGTCAACTCCTCAGTGAGGCTTTTCCTCACTGTCTAAAATTTCAGTTACCTCTTCTAACACTTAATAGCCCCTTCAATGTTTTACTGTTCCCCCTTAGCACTTATTACCATAGCAGGTCGTATATTTTATCATTTATCTTCTTTCTTATCTGCCTCCCCTAGTAGAATGTAAGCTCCACAAAGGCAGAGGTTTACATCTGTTTTGTTTGCAGCTGTATCTGTTGTGTTGGCGTATAGCGACTGTTCAATAAGTATTAGTAAAATAAATGTATAAATCAATATGTAGAATGGATCAGATGGGGGGGGAAGGATGCAATAAGAACAACTCAGAGAAATTATTATATATAGCCATAATCTAAGGGAGAGGAAATAAAACCTTTAAACAAGGCTAGTAAAGAAAGGAATTGAAAGAAAATGGTAAATTTCAAGTCATTTAGAGAGAGAAACAACAGGGCTCAGAGTCTATTGGGGGAAGAGATGAAGAAGATAACAATGAAATCTTTGTCTTCAACACCCACGGTGACTGGGGAGATTAGGAAGCAGCTAGCAATATTAGGGAAGCCAGGAAACAAATCTAGTTTAGAAACAATGATAAGCTTAGTTTTGGACATGACATTTAAATGTCTTCCGAGATCACAAAATAGTCAAGAATGCTGTGGTCCTGAGTATAATGAACAGGAGTTTGAGGTGGAGGGGTAGTAGGGGAAATTTGTAAATTAAACAGCAATATCACAGGTTTATGCCAATGAGATACATTATCTATCTCTTTGTGGAATAAAAAAGTTGTTAAAGCAAACAGTTTCAATTCAGGTTTAGTTTTTTTCTCTTTTTAGTTTGTGTCTGTTGGAGACCCACAAGTGAACAGTTGGAGAGAATTAGAACGCTATAGAAGCTATTATATTAGAAAATTTCAGGCATGGAAATTCATTTATTATAGACCACGGGGATATTTACTGTCTTCAGCATCTTCAAATCCCTTGAGAATTGAATGGATCTTATCTTTATGGCTGAAAATAAACCTAGAGTACTTCATTATTGCTCTTTAATAACAAAGCTCTTTTGCAAACAAGCAGGCCTTGAGCAGAACTTAAGATGAGTAATCACATCCAAAGAGTTTAGACGATCAATCATCTTATATATGCATAAAATATTAAACATAATGAACATGTTAGGGAGCTATTGATCTATTCCAGTCAAAGTCACAACAAAACACGAATGGTTTCTTAGTGATTGAGAGCATTTATTATACCCTGGGGTTTATACATGTGAACGAAGAAGAGGCCTTCAATGCATGACTTCCAGTAGAGACTGGGCAGCTGAATTCCTATCTCACCGACTATCAGAGCAAGCTGGTGTTACTGAATTAATATGGAAAGGCTATTCTATAATAGGCCACATATTTGTAACTATCCCTACTTGCAGTGTCAATTTTATAACCTCAAGTTTTATTCCATGTGGAAAGTAAGAGTATCCTACTTTCATGGATAGTCCATCTGCCTGGTTTCTATTCTAGAAATCAGTCCACATAATCCAGCTTCTTTGCTCAACTTCCTTGCTGTTCTCTTTTCACCCTTATCTTTTTCTTCACCCACCTTGCCCCCATCCCTCCACGTCCCTCAGGGTTCTGTGGTTCACTGTCTTTACCATTTGTTTCTTCATGTTCTATCCTATTCCCACCACCTGGGATGCCCTTCCATCTAAACTCAGAGAACTCCTACCATCTGTTAAGGAAGAGCTTCTCCAAGCATGGTCAGACTAACCCAAGGCACTTGCAACAAAATCATCTGGGAAAAGTGTAGATTCTAACCTTGAATTTTTATTTTTAACAAGATCCTTTAGATCTTCTCTGGGCTTGTGTTGATCTGTTCCTTTCTGGCACTTTGTTGCAGCAGATAAGCAGTTGCTCATGTCCACACACTGGTTTCGGAGACATACTGCAGTCTAACTGGATGTGTGACACATGGGATGTGGACTTACTGCTCCATCCAGGTTGACAGGCCTGACAACAACAGAGTCTGAAGCCTTATTGTTAATTATCCCAGAGTTTGAGGAGGGAAACACAAGTGTCTGAGAATTGTTTGGGTCTCCTCAAGCCTGGTAGGGCCCACATAGGTAGCTGACAATTGCTGATACCTCCATTTGTCTCCACAAACAATTAAAGGAAGCATGAGGAAGCTGCCCTGACTCAACTGGGTTCTTAATTTGGAGTTTATCCCTTGCACTGTTCTCATGTGGATTCCATAGTCAAACATGATAGCAATAACTTTCACTAGGACTTACTCATCATTTCTGTCAATACTCAAACCCAGATGAGTCTGGCAAATCAGTACTCCTGGCGATTCTTAAGCATGAAAAATTCAAGAACTTTTCGAAGGCCTTGGTAAACTGTTGCAGTTGTTTTTAGGTGCTGTCGAGTTGGTTCCGACTCATAGCGACCGTATGCACGACAGAGGGAAACACTGCCCGATCCTGAGCCATCCTTACAATCGTTGTTATCCTTGAGCTCATTGTTGCAGCCACTGTGTCAATCCACCTTGTTGAGGGTCTTCCTCTTTTCCGCTGACCCTGAATTCTGCCAAGCATGATGTCCTTCTCCAGGGACTGATCCCTCCTGACAACGTGTCCAAAGTATGTAAGACGCAGTCTCGCCATCCTTGCCTCTAAGGAGCATTATGGCTGCGCTTCTTCCAAGACAGATTTGTTCGTTCTTTTGGCAGTCCATGGCATATTCAATTTTCTTCGCCAACACCACAATTCAAAGGCATCAGTTCTTCTTCGGTCTTCCTTATTCATTGTCCAGCTTTCACATGCATATGATGTGATTGAAAATACCATGGCTTGGGTCAGGCACACCTTAGTCTTCAAGGTGACATCTTTGCTCTTCAACACTTTGAAGAGGTCCTTTGCAGCACATTTACCCAACGCAAATGCGTCTTCTGATTTCTTGACTGCTGCTTCCGTGGCTGTTGATTGTGGATCCAAGTAGAATGAAACCCTCAACAACTTCAATCTTTTCTCCGTTTATCATGATGTTGCTCGTTGGTCCAGTTGTGAGCATTTTTGTTTTCTTTATGTTGAGGTATAATCCATACTGAAGGCTGTGGTCTTTGATCTTCACTAGTAAGTGCTTCAAGTCCTCTTCACTTTCAGCAAGCAAGGTTGTGTCATCTGCATAATGCAGGTTGTTAATGAGTCTTCCTCCAACCCTTCATATAGTCCAGCTTCTCGTATTATTTGTGCAGCATACAGATTGAATAGGTATGATGAAAGAATACAACCCTGACGCACACCTTTCCTGACTTTAAGCCAATCAGTATCCCCTTGTTCTGTTTGAACAACTGCCTCTTGATCTAGGTAAATACTCCTCATGAACGCAATTAAGTGTTCTGGAATTCCCATTTTTCGCAGTGTTATCCATAGTTTGTTATGATCCACACAGTCAAATGCCTTTGCATAGTCAATAAAACACAGGTAAACATCCTTCTGGTATTCTCTGCTTTCAGCCAGGATCCATCTCACATCAGCGATGATATCCCTGGTTCCACGTCCTCTCCTGAAACTGGCCTGAATTTCTGGCAGTTTCCTGTCGATACACTGCTGCAGCTGTTTTTGAATGATCTTCAGCAAAATTTTGCTTCCGTGTGATATTAATGATATTGTTCTATAATTTCCACATTCGGTTGGACCACCTTTCTTGGGAATAGGCACAAATATGGATCTCTTCCAGTCAGTTGGCCAGGAAGCTGTCTTCCATATTTCTTGGCATAGATGAGTAAGCACCTCCAGCGCTGCATCTCTTTGTTAAAACATCTCAATTGATATTCCATCAGCCCCTCTTGTTTGTCACCAATGCCTTCAGAGCAGCTTGGACTCCTTCCTTCAGTACCATCAGTTCCTGATCATATGCAACCTCTTGAAATGGTTGAATATCGACTAATTCTTTTTGATATAATGACTCTGTGTATTCCTTCCATCTTCTTTTGATGCTTCCTGCGTCTTTTAGTATTTTCCCCATGGAATCCTTCACTGTTGCAACTTGAGGCTTGAATTTTTTCTTCAGTTCTTTCAGCTTGAGAAACACCAAACGTGTTCTTCCTTTTTGGTTGTCCATCTCTAGCTCTTTGCACATGTCATTATAATACTTTACTTTGTCTTCTTGAGCTGCCCTTTGAAATCTTCTGTTCAGTTCTTTTACTTCATCAATTTTTCCTTTTGCTTTAGCTGCTCGATGCTCAAGAGCAAGTTTCAGAGTCTCCTTTGACATCCATCTTGGTCTATTCTTTCTTTCCTGTATTTTCAGTGACCTCTTGCTTTCTTCATGGATGATGTCCTTGATATCATTCCACAACTTGTCTGGTGTTCGGTCACTAGTGTTCAATGTGTCAAATCTATTCTTCAGATGGTCTCTAAATTCAGGTGGGATATACTCAAGGTCATATTTCGGCTCTCATGGACTTGCTCAGATTTTCTTCAGTTTCAGCTTGAACTTGCATATGAGCAATTGATGGCCTGTTCCACAGTCGGCCCCTGGCCTTGTTCTGACTGATGATATTGAGTTTTTCCATTGTCTCTTTCCACAGATGTAGTCAATTTGATTTCTGTGTGTTCCATCTGGCAAGATCCATGTGTATAGTCGCCGTTTTTGTTGCAGTAATGGGCCCCAATTCGTTCACACCTCTCTATATGCGTGTCCCTTTGCCTTGTGACTTTGCCATTTCTCCCATAAAAAGTGGAGTCTCTTTCTCCATTCCTTGAAGCTGGCCTTGGCTATGTGACTTACTTTAGCCCATGAGGCAATAGCAAGTGCAACACACACGTACACACAAAACCATACCCATTGCAGTTGAGCCAATTCTGACTCATAGCAACCCTATAGGACACAGTAGAACTGCGACACAAGCAGGGCCTTAATAAGTGCTTGTGCGTTGAGTCATGTCCTCTCTTGCTGCCGGAAACCCTTTCCCCATGTAAGCTCGCCCAGCACATTAGAGGCCACTTGAGAAAGGTTCCAGCCAATCCAGCTGTCCCAGCTGCCCATGTCATCTCAAACAAGACCCAAGACATAAGAGGGAGGTCATTTCTAGACTATCTGTGTCTAGCTGATGTAGCCCAAACTAGAAGAACTGCCTCTCCGTTCCTCAGACTTGTGAAATACAGTATGCATTTGTTGCTATAAGCCACTAAGTTTTGGGATGATTTGTGTTATAGCAAAAAGCAAAGACTAATTGATACAAAGGCTTGCTTCAAAAGACCATGTTTCCTCACCTTCCTCCACCCCAGAGCATACTCAGCCTGACTCCTCTGTTCTCCCACAGCGCAGTATTCACTATAAACAAGACAATCACTGTTCTGACTGTGTATTAAATGTCAGGCACTGCACTAATGCTTATCATATCTGCACAAAAGAGAAATCGTACCCCCATTTTACAGACATATGAACTGAGACTTAAAGAATTCATGTAAGTTGTTCAGGGCCACACAGTTAGTGATAGTGGTGGAGGCAGTATTTGAGTCCTGGTCCGATGGATTACAAAGCACATGTGTTTAGTCACAACAGTGTACAGAATTGGAGCACTATTTAATACAACTTGAATGTAAGTTTGCCTCCACTGTTAATTTTAGTTACTTTGAGATTCAAGACAATTTTTCATTTGTCTTTTCATTCCAGATACTGAGTACAATGTCTGGTACAACACAGTTTTTTAATAAATAACTTGTGTATAGAACTGAATTAAACTTTAACCTTAATCTTTCCTTCCCCAAGCCCTGCTCCTAAGTTTTATCTGTTTTGTTCGTCTTTTTACCCACTATCCCACCAAAAGAAGCAGAAAAAAGAAAGAAAGAAATGACATTTTCATGTTTCCAAGTATGCTGAACTATATAACATCATAAAAAAAAAAAAAAATAGCACCCTCTAAAATGGCTTTCACAGGTCGATGACGCGTTTAATTTTTGACCTTGGTTTTCTGCCCTTCCTGTTCTAGCCACATTGTAATGCAGTTTGGATCACCACATTTTTCCATGACTCATTTAGTTACAAAGAGCTTGGAATCTATCAAAAAAGAAACATTTCAAGAACAAGATCCAGGCAGGAACTCTAAAGACCAGTTTCTTGCCTTATGTGAATATGATTTACTCAATTTTTAATCCTGGTTCAATTTTTTTAGGTCCACATCAACCAAACCAATCACTTTGAAAGCATCCATGTCTTGTTGTGATTCCATTTAAATGAAGTCTGTGGCACTATGCCTGTCTTAAGTATAGTACATTCAAGACTGAATTTTTTTTTTCTCTGCACTTATGCTGCTGACAAGTGTTATGCAGTTAATTCTCACAATGTCTTGTGTGTGTGTGTGTGTGTGTGTGTGTGTGTGTGTGTGTGTAGGAAAAAGAACAAGTGACGTCACTCATGTGAGAGATAAAGAAACAATAGCCTAGAAGGGTTTTCAGGTTTTCCTGGTGGAATATGAGCAACAAAATAGGACATAAGTCACAACTCCCTTGAACTAAGTCTTAATTTTCCTCCAGGCAGCCCTGGCCTTGATTTAAAGATTGTCAAGACCTTCAAACATTTTCTCAAGCATTGGGAGTTTTAAAACAAAAAATAAAATAAAATAAATGGATTTTGCTTCCAGGCAGTTTTCCCTCCATTTTTGGAAAAATTTAAAACAAATCCAGTATTTCTTATTCATGTAAGCTTAGATCATTAAAAAAAAAATTAAAACATACTCAATACCCAAAAGTGTTTAAGAATTTTAATCTGCCTTTTGTCCCCTTCCTCAGAATTACTTTTCAAATGGTTTGGATTTAGCCAAACCTAAAATAGACTTTTGCCAAGAGTCTTTTCCCCTTAATTTTTAAACCCATGTGTATTTTAAGGGAAATTTAATACATATGCTTCTAATTCATGTGCACTTAACTCATCAGAATGTTGTTTTGTAAGACCTGTTTGAAGTTTAAAAAGTCTTTCTGGAACCTCCCTTTAATAAGTCTTTTCAAGCCTTTATTCTTAGAAGCAGGAAGTCACATTTTGCCAGGAGTAAATGAATTTCAACCCCCAAAGGTTCACATTTCATCCAAAACTGACGGCCAAGACACTTCATGAGTAACTTGCAAAAATGAGTTTGTTTGTCCGAAGGATAAAATTATTTTATTTTTGAAGCCCCAAACTCAGAAAACGTAGAATTGCTTTTAGCTGTCTTATTTGAACATATGAAAGTTGTCAGCGATATATGTGAAAGAACATAACTTTAACATAATTATCACTTTAAACGCAGTCTAAAATTCCTAAAGATTTGCTAATAGTTTTTTGCTCCTAAGCTGATAAGATTGTCTCTTCAAAATAAAAGGCACAAAAAGTAGTAGAGATTGAGCCAGAAGTAAACGATAATGGAGAAAGAAAGGGAGATAGGGTGAGATGTCATTTTCAGAGTAACAGAGGACAACAGCTCAGTGGGTATCGATACAGCATAAGCAGGACTTGGATGAGTTTTTATCACAGGTCGATGTGTCAGAGAATCTGACATATGAAATGTGAGGATTAAAGAACAAAGGGGCTCAAGACAAGTTGCTGAACAAAATGCCATTAATGAATTATGAAGACAAGAAAGACAACAGAGAAATCTCAGTGTTAAAAAAAAAAAAAAAATTACTTGGGCTAGTATATCCCATCAGGTTTATTTTTCACTCCCTGCTGATGGCAGGAGCTGTTCTTTTGGGTTTTCTACCTCATTGAAGACTCTGACTTCTGGAGCTGACACCCAACAAGAAGACTAGTCCTGTGCCAGGCTGCTCAGGAGAAAAGCTGGTGAGAATACAGAGAAATGAAAATGACAGTCACCTCAGTTCCTTTATAATGAATAATCTGTACCTGCCAAACAAAATTAAAATAAGGAAAGCTCATTATTGTTAGCATAATAATCAAATTGCATTTTTTTGTCTTCTTTTTTTTTCTTTGCTTCCTAGTGACTCAAACTATGTGCAACCCAGAGCCTATCATTATGCCAGATAGCATGTATGCTTATCTGATCTTAAAGAATAATCAGAGGTTAAAAACTATTTGCTCATAAAAAGGTATATTTGTGTGAAAAACATTTTGCTGTTGAAGCACAGGGTATTTTTAGGACGGTGAGACTATTCTGTATGGTGCTACAATGGTGGACATATGACATTATGCATTTGTCAAAACTCATAAGGCACCTGGGTGGTGCAAACAGTTTGCAACTGGCTGATAATAGAAGGGCTGGCCATTCTAACTCACCCAGCGGCTCTGAGGAAAGAGCAATCTGCTTCTGTAAAGATTGCAGCCAAAAAACCCTATGGAGCAGTTCTCCTCTGTAACACACGGGTTTGCCGTGAGTTGAGAGCCAACTTGACAGCAGCTAATAACAACCACATAGGGCTGTTCAACACAAAGACTGTATCCTAATGTAAACTTTGGACTTTACCAAACCAAAACCAAACCCATTGCCATCGAGTTGATTCCAACTCATAGCAGCCCTATAGGACAGAGTGGAACTGCCTAATAGGGTTTCCCAGGGTGTAATCTTTATGGGAGCAGATCACCAAGTATTTTCTCTCACAGAGTCACTGGGTGGGTTCGAACCACTGATCTTTTGGTGAGTAGCTGAGTGCTTAACCATCACACGGCCAGGGCTCCTTCCACATCCATGCAAGATGTTAATAATACGGGAAACTGGAAACTGTGAGCAGGAGGGAAGGGAGTTATTTGGGAACTCTCTGTACTTTCTGCTCAATTTTTCTGTAAACCTAAAACTGCTTTTAAAAATAGCCTATTAACTTTAAAAAAAGATTTTGCCCCACTTGGAGGATGTTCTCCTTCCATGTCTCATTAAGAAAGCAGAAAGAGTGATGTGGCCCTACAGTGAACAGGAGTGGACCTGCCAGAGACAGAACCCATCTGGAATACTCCGCACTGCGACATTCTGGAAGGAGGGTCCTACATCAACAAACCTTCTCATCTTGCTCTTTTCTGACTTAGGAAACAAGGCCCTGGGTGGAAACCCAAATGTTAATGAATTGTATTTGTCCCTCTTTTGCCCTGCATTTTCTCTTTTTGTTTTTCATTATCTCCCTCTGGTTTTATCTAATTCTTTTCTCGTGTTGTGCCATTTTTTTTGGTCTTTTTTTTCCTCCTACCCTTGCCTTACTACTCCGATTCCTCAGTTGCTTCATCCCGTCTGTATTTCTCACAAATCTGTTTCTCTGTGCCCTCATCACATTCCATCTGTTCTTTGTCCCCAGGTTCACCTCTTTCCCTGCTCTTGACTGGTCTGGCCTGCTTTTTCTCTGTGCCTGGGAGCACAAAGGCAGCTGCTCCACTTTTTTTTTCTCTTTTTTGCTTTTCCTAAAATCCCCTCCATCCCAAGCCTCAGATCTGTACAGAAAATTGGCAATGGCAGTAGAGAAACACATTAACTCTTGCCTGACAACAGGAAAGAAAGGCAGAAATGTACACAGTCATTAGAAATTGGCCCGGTGTGTAGTCACAGATGTACATGACAAGCGAGTGAGCTGATTGTGACATTAACCATTAAGTTCTCACCTAATAATTATGCCCTTTTCCCACTGAGGCGTCTAACCATCACATCAAGAAGGAAACGACACAGCAGGTCACCTAACCTAGTTTCTCACCCAATGCAGGGATTAGGTTTCTAACGTTCTGACAGTGGTCACGCCACCTCTGAATACTTCCAGTGATGCCCTTACTATTTCTGGGGTCCCCATTCTGTTGTTTAAAAAGCAAAAATCAAATGCCTTGCTGTCAAGTCAATTCCAACTGATAGCAACCCTATAGGACAGAGCAGAACTGTCCAATAGGATTTCCAAGGAGCGGCTGGTGGATTTGAACTGCTGACCTTTTGGTTAGCTGCTGAGCCCTTAACCACTGCACCATCAATGCTCCATTCTGGTGTTAGAAAACACTTATTTTTAAAAAGCTTCCTTTTATTAAGCTCAAAATGGCCTTACTGTAATTCTACTCATTGATCCCAAATCTCATATCTTGAATATCAGAGTAGAAATCTCTTTAACGTAAGAGTAACTCTCTTACAGTCCTAAGTTCCTAAGTTTTCTCCAGCCCAGATATCACTGGCTTTCCTCATCACACTATAAGCTGTGAGGGCCGGTACAGTGTCTCTTGCTCACTTTAGTGTTCCCAACCCTCAACAAGGAGCCTAGCATATAAATAAATAAAATAACACATCCGAGAGACAAGAGTCCCTAGCTGGTCTAAATAGTTAACATTCTTCATCTGCTAACCTAAAGACTGGAGGCTGGTGTCCACCCAGAGGCAGCTTGGAAGAAAGGCCTGGCTATCTACTTCTGAAAAATCAGCTGTTGAAAACCCTATGGAACACAGTTCTACTCTGACACACACAGTGTCACTGTGAGTCAGAACCGACTCAATGGCAATTGATAAATGGTAAAGAAGAGACAACTGAGGCTTAGAAAGTTTAGGTAACTAGCTCAATTGGAAGGTGGGGGGCCCAGATACACACCCGTCTTGTTCTCCCAGACCCACTGGCCTCGCATTTAGCCTCTACACTATTTTGCTTACATTTTTCTGCGTACAGTTGAGATAGTCAAAAGAGCTATGGGGATGCTAAGACACTAGTGGACCAGAAAAGGCCTAAAGTTGGGAACAATGGCCACAGGGAGTACCTCTCAATTGGAGACTATGGCAGGGACAGTGCAGCCAGTATCCATACAATATCCAAAATAGCTAAGGGGGCTAGTCTCAACCTGATGAACATCAGGGCAGGGTACTCACAGCTGAAACACAACCAACCACACCACACACATTGGAAGTGGACAGTGGCCAAAGGAAAACATGTGAACCAGAAGCCTTCTCCTAAATCCATTAGCATATGCAAATCACAAGGTTCCCAGACACCATCTTGAGAAGGAAGAGAGAAGAGAAAGCAAACACTCTTACTACTCAGCTTGAAGTTTGACTTGAGTGAATATTAACCCAAATGAGAGCAACCTAACTTGAAAGAAACTGCCAAGATTTGTGTTTTCTCCCATTCTCTTAGAAATAGGAATGGGGCTTCCAAGGCAAGATCAGATGATTTTCATCTGGCACATCATTTTTTTTTAAAAAACTTCAATCCTTTGTGAGGTTATTCAAAATGTTATGACAACTTATTAATGCCCATAAGAACACAAAAATATTTCATAATATTGTTAAATCCCTTTCTATATATATATATATGAAGCTTTTCTATATATTATATATATTTCTAAAATATATAAAATATAGAGGATTCTTTCATCTAATGCTTTCTTCCTCTTCCCCTGTTTTTTTTTTAATAGTTCTTTCCCATTCTACCCTGTCCTATAGGGTCACTATGAGTCGGAATCGACTCGATGGCACTGGGTTTTTTTTTTTCCCATGACAGTCTTATAAACTATGTAATATTTGTATCTAGATGTTCATCACCTTCCACATAAATCTATTTTTATTTGAATGATTAAATGTCTACTGACATTCATTTGCCTGCTCCTGGGTATTATAAAAAAAAAAAAAAACTAGTATAGATTATATTAATAATTGTTCAGAAGATTTAAAACTGATGGGGTAGTTCTACTCTGTCCTATACAGTCACCATAAGTTGGAATCTACTCCATGGCACACAAAAACAAAAACAAAGTAGAACCTTGTTATAAATAAAATAAATAAGTTATACAAAAATAATTTTATAGGATATTAAAAATTCAAGCTATGAAAAAAATCAAAGTAGAAAAAAAGGATAAAAAATGCCAGAATATGGGTAGAGATTGCAATTTCAAATAGGGTAGTTGGGGAAGCCCCCCCCCACCAAAAAAAAAAAAAAAGATTTAAAACCATGTCTTTAGTTTAGTTTCTTTAATTACAGATTCAAATAGGTGTCATTATTTTAATTAACATAAAAATACTAACAATTGCCAACAAGTCGATTCTGACTGATAGTAGCCCTACAGGACAGAGTAAAAAAAAAAAAAAAAATCCAGATCAAACAAGTCTTCTGTCTTAGTCATCTAATGCTGCTATAACAGAAATACCACAAATGGATGGCTTTAACAAACAAAAGTTTATTCTCTTACAGTCTAGTAGGCTAGAAGTCTGAATTCAGGGTATCAGCTCCAGGGGAAGGCTTTCTTTCCCTGCTGGCTCTGAAGGAAGGTCCTTGTCATCAATCTTCTTCTGGTTGAGGAGGAGTTTCTCAGCAAAGGGACTCCAGGTCCAAAGGATGCGCTATTCTTCTGGCTCTTGTTTCTTAGTAATATAAGGTCCTAGTGTCTCTCTGCTCTCTTTTCTTTCTTTTATATCTCAAAAGAGATTGGCTTGTAGATTGAATCCTACATAACTGCCACTAATCCCATCTCATTAACATCATAGAGGTAGGATTTACAACATGTAGGAAAATCACATCAGTTGACAAAATGGTGGACAATCACGCAATATTGGGAATCATAGCCTAGCCAAATGGATACACATATTTTGGGGGGACAGAATCCAATCCATGACATCCTCCTAGAGTTACAACTAACAGAGGTTTGATATCTGGGGTTCCTCATTACAAATGAGGGATGGAAAATGCATCTTCTCTTCATGCCTTCCTGTGGAACCTCAATCATACTCACATACTTCATATTTAAATGTTTCCAAGAATCTGTGGGAGCAACTACCTTGCTCCTCAGTAGCCCAAGTATTTAATTTTATATGAACAGAAATTTAAGTATGAGATTCTTCATCTACCTGGGGAGTCTCAGAAACTTCTCCAGACTTTCATTGGCCTCATATAACTTTTTCAAATATTTTTGTTTATAAATGGCCCACCAAGTTCCAAAAGCACCTGAAGGTCTTTTTACCTACACATAAACATATTAAAGAAGCCCTGGTGGAGCAGCAATTAAAGTGATTGACTGCTAACTGAAAGGTCGATAGTAGGAAACCATCAGTGGCTCCATGGGAGAAAGGTGTGGCAGTCCTATTCCATAGAGATTTGTAGCCTTGGAAACCCAAAGGGGCTGCTATGAATATGAATCAACTCAGCAGCGATGAGTAAACATATTGAAAACAAGTTGCTATTGAGTCAGATCCAACTCACAGCAACGCCAGGTGTGTCAGAGTAGAACAATGCTCCATAGGGTTCTTAGTGGCTGATTTTTTGGAAGCAGATCACCAGGGCTTTCTTCCAAGGTACCTCAATACACTCAAACTGCCAATCTTTCAGTTAGCAGCCAAGCACATAAGCTATTTACCCTTAGGAGCTATTTATCAAGAATGATGGAGCCCTATTTAAAAACAAAACAAAACTCATTTCTACCTTCTACAAGTGCTGCCCAGTATTCTTTGTTGCCCTCAACTATATAGCTTTGCAAATTCTTTCTTCTTCCTGTATTAAGTAGCAACCAGGAGTCCCTGGGCGGCACAAATAGTTAAGCACTGACTACTAGCCGAAAGGTTGGCAGTTTGAACCCACCTAGAGGTGCCTCAGAAGATAGGCCTAGGGATCTGCTTCTGAAGGTCACAGTCTTGAAAACTCTACGGAGCACTTCTACTCTGACACACACGGGGTCACCAGGAGTCAGAATCAACTTGATGGCAACTAACGACAACAGAATTTTATTGGTAGTCCAGAGGTAGAAATTTTGCCTTCCATGCAGGTGGCCTAGGTTGGATTCCTGGTAAATTCACCTCATGCGAAGTTACCAGCCATCTGGGGGCTTGCAGCTTGTGATGATGCTGAGCAAATTTCAGGGAAACTTCCTAAGATGGACTAGGAAGAAAAGGCTGGTGATTTACTTCCAAAAATCAGACAAAGAAAACCCTACAGATCATGATGACCCGATCCGCAACCAATCATGGGAATGGCAAAGAACCAGGCAGCGTTTTGTTCCATTGTGTGGAGGATTGCCATGAGTTGGGACCAACTTGACAGCAGCTAACAAAAACAACAACCTCATGGTAGTAACTAGCTTTTGTTTAGCACTTCGCGATTTACAATGCACTATCATCTACATTGGAAACCCTGGTGGTGTAATGGTTAAGTACTACGGCTGCTAACCAAAGGGTCAGCAGTTCTACATCCACCAGGCGCTCCTTGGAAACTCTATGGGGCAGTTCTACCCTGTCCTATAGGGTCACTATGAGTCGGGATCGACTCGACTGCACTGGGTTTGGTTTTTTTTATGTTTTATCATCTACATTACCTCATCTGAGCATCAAAAGAAGAGCAAGAGGTGGGTGGGAGGGTGTTATTGCTTCCCCTTAACATAAGATGAAAGAGTGATGAGGAGACTTGCCTACAATCACACAGAAAGCAGTGGCTACATTAAGATTTGAACACAGAATTTCTGACAACAAATATCATTATATTTGCATCTCACTACCTTCAGCATGATGGGAAAGACAAAATATTTTGTGTGAATTTTCTTTCTTCTCTAATATATATTTTTATAAGTTGTTTTATTATTTAATCTCTAGTGTGGTTTATGAAACAAGACTTTTCATATTGTTAGAGTAACTGTCACAGTATTTGATATTCATATTATAGCATTTGAGTATTTGTCACAAACAAATAAATACTCAGCCAGTTTTCAATTTTCATAACAGCCGGAGGCAGTCATAGTTGATTTAGGAGACAAGGGAGACAGAAAAAAAGGTTTTGAAGATAGTGCAAAACTCTAGAAAAATTGCAAAGGCCAGGAAATGAATATTGAAAAAATTTTTTTTCTTCAAAACTCCCTGTATTCTAGTGAAATATCCTTTGACATTCAAGTACAATGCTGGAAGTAGTTTGCTACCAACTCCAAGAGTCAATTGTTAAATACTCAGAAGTTTTGTGAGCTGGCTTAAAATTGGTCGTAACGTATTTATAACACAGATATCAGCAAACACAACAAATCAGGACTTTTTCCCCCCTCAGAGCGGGTTTATCAACACACCACTGGAGGTTGCCCACAATGAAAACCAGAAATGAATTTTTAACGAAATATATTGCAAAGGCAATTGAACAAAAACAATAAAGTTAAGAATAATTTTTCTTACATTTTTGTAAGATCTTATGCTTTCACATATATTATCTCATGTAATCATCATAAAAAGCCTGTGAAGGCAGTAGAGAAAGTATTCTTTATTATCCCCAATCTACAGGTGAGAAAACTGAGGCTCAGGATAACACAGCTGGTGGTCCTGAGGCTAGAATCAAAATTTCTGTGTCCTTATCCAATGTCCTTTTTTTTTTTTTTAACTTTTTTTTTGTGATTTAGGTGAAAGTTTACAGAGCACATTATTTTCTCATTCAAAAGTTTATACAGAAATTATTTTCTGACATTGGTTGCAATCCCTGTAGTGTGTAATGTACTCTCTGTTCCACCCCGGGTTTCCAGTTTCCATTCATCCAGTTTTTCTGCCCCTTCATGCCTTCTCACCTTTGCTTTTGGGCTCATATACTTGACTGATCTAAGGAGTACGTTCCTCATGGATGTTGTTTGTTCTATAGGCCTGTCTATATTTGGCTAAAATGTAAACTTCGGAAGCAGCTTCAGTTCGGAAATAGAAAGATGTCTGAGGGCCATAGTCTCCAGGGTTCCTCCGGTCTCTGTCAGACCAATGAGTCTAGTCTTTTTTGTGAATTTGAATTTTGTTCTACATTTTTCTCCCAGTCTGTCTGGAACCCTCTATTATTGTGATCTCAGTCAGTGTGGTCAGTGGTGGCAGTCAGGCCACCTAGTCCTTCTGGGCTCAGGCTGGTGGAGGCTGTGGTTCATGTGGTCCATTAGTAACTTGGCCTAATATTTTCCTTGTGCCTTTGGTTTTCTTCATTATCCTTTGCTCCGGATGAGACCAATAGAGGTATCTTAGATGTTCTGTCATAAGATTTTAAGACCCCAGACACTACTCACCATGTTTTCTTTATGAACTATGTTATGCCAATTGGCCTAGATGTCCCCTAAGACCCCAACCCCCAGTCCCAGTAACTCGGTCCCTCAGGGTGTTCAGTTGAGTCTAGGAAGCTTCTATGACTGTGCTCCCTTTGTGCTCTATTATATGTATATATATACATGTTGTACATACAAATATGTATGTAAAAATATCCACAGCCTAACCTATATATGTGGAGCCCTGGTGGCACAGTGGTTAAGAGTTCCGCTGCTAACCAAAAGGTCAGCAGTTCAATTTGGCCAGCTGTTCTGTGGAAACCCTATAAGGCAGTTCCACTCTGTCCTTTAAGGGCTCTATAAGTCAGAATCCACTCAAAGACAGCGGACTTTCAAGTATACTCCTATATGCCCCCTTTTTCCTATTCATTATATGTATCTACCTATGCATCCTCTTTTAAATTATTGTTTGTTTTTACTGTTTTTGTAGGGTTGTATATATATATATATATATATATATTTTTTTTTAATACGTTATATTATTTACCATGGTTGCCTTTTTTGTTTCCTTGGGTTCCTCTCAGTGTCTTACTTTGCCTTGGTCAAGTTGTGCTGACTTCCCGTATATTGTACACTACCACAGCCTGGTTAAGGCCTGCTTACTGGGAGTGATTTAGGGGGTAACATTCTGTGCTTTGCAGGGACATGGCAGAAGCACACGTTTTGTGCAGGCTTTGCCATACTTGGAAATGATGGGAATTCTGTTTTGGTTTTTCCACTGAAAATCTGTGGAATCTGGAATGCTTTTTCTGAAAAAAAAAAAAAAGAATCCACATGATCATGTGCTAATGCGAGTTTTTTTAGCCCTGGTTCACCACAACCCTCTGTTTGTTTTCTCTTCAATGTTAATTTCTAATTTGAAAAACCTGCTCAGAGAATAAACACTGAACTCTTCAAGACTATTTTTAAATATCTTCTTGGTTGCTTGCTTAATTTGAGCATGTATATGCTGGATTGACAGTTCTAAAGATTGAAGTCAGTTATTTATCCCTGGTTTAGAAATAGTACTGAAAACAGTTTTTTTCAGACATGCCCAGGCAGCCTCTTGGGGTGCCTCACATGTATTATGGTGGTTACGTTGTTGGAACAAAGAAAATGGTGCATTTGTCTATAGCCACCTATAGACTTTTTTTTAATTTCATGTCCACAAAAGTGAAACACATACATATGACTTTCGTGGTGTTCCCTGACTGTTGAATTTTGTGCCATGTATCGAACAGAGAAGGTGTCAGTGCCCTATAAAAGCACAACTGTCTTAGGCTGGGTTCTCTAAAAGAAGCAAAACCAGGAAAGCATATGAATATATATATAGAGAGAGAGATTTATATCAAGGAAACAGCTCACATGACTGTAGAGGCTGGAACACCCTAATTCTGTGGATCAGGTTAGAGGTTCCTACTGATTCACATGGCTGCGGGGGCGGCGAACCC
This sequence comes from Elephas maximus indicus, assembly GCF_024166365.1. Taxonomy (NCBI): domain Eukaryota; kingdom Metazoa; phylum Chordata; class Mammalia; order Proboscidea; family Elephantidae; genus Elephas; species Elephas maximus. Next base: position 50,214,188 of record NC_064833.1, on the reverse strand, counting down.
AAGATGGGCAGGTTGGAGAACTGGGCTCTTGTCCACAGGCTGTGAAGATTGACAAATCCCAAGATCAGCAGGCAAGACTGCAAGACCTCTCCTGATTCACGTAGCTGCAGGAGCTGGCGAAGCCAAGATAGGCAGGTTGGAGAGCAGGACTCTTGCTCATAGGCTATGAAGATTGAAGAATATAAAGGTCGGCAGATAAGCTGCTAGTTTAAGTTCCAAGAACCGGAGGTCAGAAGAGCAGGAGGCAACTTCAGGATCCAGAGAAGGCAAAAGCCAGAATGTCCATTTATATTCTGATGCAGACTACATGCCCAAGGAAACTCCCTTTCAACTGATTGGCTACTCACAGCAGACCCCATTATAGAGGTGATCACATATAAACACTGAGAATCATGACCCAGCCAAGTTGACACACAATCTTAACCATTACAATAACCTTTGCTTAATAATAATAAAAAAAAGCAAATTTGCACTGATCCAACCTTATTCTTCCACCATGTTTCCTTCCACTGCCATGTTTACCCCCCGCCCCAAGTTTGACAAGCATAATGCCATTCATTGAACCACCATGGGTTTATTACAGTCATACTCTGTGACCTCATTTTATATTCAAAGCTATATTAAGAGGTATGTATGGAATGACCAATCCCCTTTTGTTATCACAATGTCAAGAGAAAACTGTGATCTAAGAGAGTCATCATAGGGTGTTTGTTGAGAAACTATGTGTTGTAGAAACATTCATATCTTAGTATCAGAAAACGTGTATTCTAGCACCAAGAAAAGTACTATTTGAATAAGTCAACAAGTAAATAAATGATTTGATATCTTACTTTACGGCTCAATAAATGAATAGTATTAGGTCAGTCATCTCGAAACTTCAGACATGGAGTATGATAATACATTAGTTGTTGTGCTAAGTATTAACTAAAATAATGTACATGAGAGCTCTTTATAAACTGGTATTAGTTATTTTATCTGAGTATGTTTTCATACCTAAATAACAGGATGATGTTTAAATCATCATGGATAAATATTCCTGATCTATCATTTCTCAGATAACTCACCCCCATTGCCATTAAGTCGATCCCAACCCAGCAACCCTATAGGACAGAGTAGAACTGCCCTATTGTTTCCAAGGCTGTAATCTTTACAGGAGCAGACTGTCAAATCTTTCTCCCATGGGGTGGTTGCTGCGTTCAAACCACAGACCTTTCCGTGAGCAGCAGAGCACTTTAACCACTGTGCCACCGGGGCTCCTTATTTCTCAGCTAGGTCATATGTATTTAATGCGTGGTGGCTAATTTCTAAAAAACAGCAACCCCTAATAACCATTTGACTACTTTTATAAAAAATAATCAGTTTTGTCACCACTGGTAATTGGTGTCTAGTATATTTGCACATTAAGATGAATTTAAAAGTAGAGCCATGTCACTAAACATCTAATGGATTGCATTGGATTGCGTAAATTCTTTTCTTTTCCTTTAATTCCCTAAAGTGGCAATGATTAATTTATAGTGTATATGTGTTTTTAGCATCTGTGAAGTTCTCCTGTGGGTTGCTCCGTGGAGAATAAAGCTTTACAAGCTGAAATGTGAATGAAGTAAAGCAGTTGTTAAGAAGAGATGGAAAACATTATGTCCTTAATTATGTTTCCACACCTGCATTTATGAATTCCATTTTTTGGAGGGAGAGGGAGATGTGGAGGCAATTAATGGAGTTGCTGTATGGACCCTATTGGCGATGAATCATTCCAGAGTTCACAGGGGCATTATAGCATTGAAGGAAATTCAAGGGCCTAGAGAGAGAGAGAGAAAAGCACCAAGGACTTAATTACTGGTTGTGGTGTCAGAGTTAAAATAAAATCATGGCATTAAGTTAATAAAGTCCACATTAATATTGCTGCTGATAGACACGCTCTTATACATGAAAAACTGTTTATGTAAAGAAATGATACAATTTTGTTATTTTTAAAATAGTAATTTTGGTTTCAGCTAAATGCATTATGAAGTAGTATAAAGACTGTTATGAGGTTATATTTCAAAAGTGGAACTTATTTCATTAGCCTTCACATGTCACCAACATTTCTCTAAGCTCAGGCAGCAAATATTCATGCAATATCTATTTACTGAGGACCTACTGTGTGCTATGACCAGTGTGGCACTGATGGTTTAACACTTTATCCTAGGGGAAGAGCTATTTCTTTCAGGCATTTGCTCTCCAATTGAAATAGCTGAAAAACCAATCTGCCTTCTGACTCCGGGCTCCTATTACATGCTCCTAGAGCAGATGCCAGCTCGCTGTGTAACACTGTTTGCACAAAGGCTGTTTAGCACTAGGCCTGCTAAGTCCCCAGGGCTCTGGTCCATACAGCAATGAATGAGTTTCAGGCAAGAGAGAAAGAATGTTGTGATTCTTTTGTGAAAGACAGAACTGTCCTCTCAGCACTCTCAATAAAAACCTTTTTTGATAGTGCTTACCAAAACAAGACTCGGATGTGAGCACAGGAAATAAAAGACCATCCACAGCATTCCGCCATTCCCATTAAACTGAAGACGTGTTAACACGGGCATTCTGGACCCGGGGTCATTCTGTTAAAAAATGCATAGAACTTACAGGTTTTACTTCCTCCGCATTTTAAATATTTTCATATATGGCATTTAAATTATTTTTCTTTCACTACAAAAATGAGTGATAGGAAACACTGTAAGACAGATGGTTAGGTCCCATTTTGATGTCATTAAAAGAAAATTGCACATATTTTGCTCAATGCAATAATACGAGAGATCATTTAGTGAAAAGTACATTTACTAAATAAACACTTTCTGTGGAATGTGTTTGGGCGTAAATATTTTCACTGTAATTGAATTTCTCTGCTATTTATGATGTTCACATTTTTCAAAACCAACTAGCCCACCTTGGTATCTACGTAGCTTTTATTGTTAAAATCATCTAAACTACCTAACAGTTTTACTGGTACTAATCACAGGCCATAAATTTCTTTTTAGTGCATTTGACTCTTTTCGTGATCCTAAGAAATCATACCTTATCTTTACTTTAATGACCATCTTACCGTCAAATTTGCCTAAACTAGTATACATGGTGAGCTTGTGTCTTAACTTTGTTAACTCTTAGTTAAAATGCATGGCTTCATTAGTTTTACATTTAAGTAAAATTTAAAAGCTTTCTGATTATTTATAACACTTTAGATGACTGTATACCAAACAATTAAGCTCAAACTTATTAGTGGAACGCTTCTCTTGATTTTTCTTTTACTGCCAGCCTCTGACTATGACAGTCTGAATCTCATGGCTCAGTTGACATGTGTGTGTCTTTGCCAGTGCCGGAGATAGTAGTCATTCACATTTTTTTTTTCCTGTGCATATTAATTTCTAACTCCCTGGACTTGGACAAGTTATTTAATCCATCTGAGCCACAATTTCTCCATCCAATAAAAACAGAACTTACCTCATAGGATTGTGATAAGGATTAAATAAAATAAGCCATATCTAACGCTTGGTAGGAAACCCTGGTGGTGTAGCGGTTAAGAGTTTGGCTGCTAACCAAAAGGTCAGCAGCTCAAATCCACCAGGCCCTCCATGGAAACCCTATGGGGCAGTTCTACTCTGTCTTATAGGGTTTCTGGTTGCTGGTTGCTGTGAGTCGGAATTGACGGCAACAGGTTGTTTTTTTTTTTTTGGTTTTAATTCTTGGTAGAGTGCCTGACATATTGTAACTTCTCAATAAATGCTCGTTTAATACATACACATACACACACTCCAGAATATGGTAATGCCGTTTAGCTTCAGATAAACAAGACCTCCTCAATGGGATTTTAGGAGGCTGTAAATTGTTTACTGGGCAAAGCACATTGACATTAGTTCTTTACTTTTCAGTTCTCCCTGACTCATCAATCAAATATTTGTTGACTCCCTACAATATGTGCAGAACTCTTCTGGGTGCTTAGAAAAAAGCCAAGTGGTATAAAATCATTCTTTTCTTTCAAGAAATTGCAATCTAGGCACAAAGATACCACTTACACACAAGATAAAGGAATTACATTCAGACCAATTGCAATTGGTTTCTTTCTCTTAAGTCCTGTTATAATAATGGACCTATGCTCTCAATCAACATGAAAAAAATCAATTATAGCTCTCAAATTCTGAAAACTTTCATCCATTGATTTGTATTTCAAAAACTATAAAAATTAACTTTTCTCTTACTAAATAGAATTCAAGTTCTAGGCCTTCTCAGTGAACCAAAAGTTAGAAGATCTTGAATCTATTTTTGCCACACAGCCACTATTCAGCTCTGTGACCATGAATAAGTCACTCTACCTTGCTGAACCTATTTTCTTGTTTTTAAAATCAAGAGATCAAAAAAGAAAAAGGTTACGAAGCTCTTTTGTAGCTGTAGCCGATAACAGCAACATTGCTGTCCGGGATGGAATTTCTTTGAGAAAATTATCTTCCATCTTTGCTATTATGGTACAACCATTTTAATTTTGCAGTAATACATATCTAAAAACTATCCATTTAAGCTTAACATAATCTTAAGAAACATCACATGGGAGGCCATGGCCAAGTTGTTAAAATCATGAGTTTTTTTTTTTTCTTTTTTTAAACAGAAGTAGATAGTAGGTAGAGCGTGGATAGTGGTTCAATAAAACCCATTGCCACTGAGTCAATTCCAACTCATAGCGGCCCTATAGGACAGAGTAGAACTGCCCCATAGAGTTTCCAAGGAGCGCCTGGCGGGTTTGAACTGCCAGCCTTTTGGCTAGCAACCGTAGCACTTAACCATTATGCCACCAGGGTTTCCAAATAGGAAACAACCAGTGATTCAACAGGCTCACACGTTTCCTAGTGTCAGTATTGGAGCCGTTCTATCTGTTCGGAAAACCAAAACATGCTATTTATGTTTAAGTGAAAGCACGAGTGCATCATCCTGAAAATTTTTTTATCTATCCAGGGTAGAGAACGTACTCTTATAAATATGGTAGCCAACACCTTAAAAGATATAAATATAGGGAGAACTAGTAATCTTTGAAGTTCTTGATAAACAGCTATTGAACTTTTTCTGCATGAGTAATTTGAAACAACTATTTGAACCATCAAGTAGTAAAAGTTTCATCTTCTACTGTGCTAGACAAACTCAGTGAAAAAACAATTATCCCTTGTTACCCACAAAGAACCAGTAAATTATCCTTATCCATGCATATTAACTTCTAAAACAATGTCAGTCACATTTTAAAATCAATTTTCACTACACTGGCTGCCAATGGATCTAAATAAAAATTAATTTGAAGAAGTGAAAAGATAACTTCTAAATATATACTACCCTTCTGGACCCCAGATTTTTCTTATCAGGAACTCATGACCCAGGCAAGAATCCAGTAACCCTACTAAGATAGTGAAGTACTGGGAGCATTATTGTGGAGAGTCAACAATTCATTTTCTTGCTGAGAAGCTCTTCCGATGGACCATCAGAGTTTTGGCAACAGTAAACAATTAGAAAAACCACAAACCCATTGCTTAAGTTCTCTAAGCCACAAGTGTGGCTAGCACATGGGAGAGGGTGAACACAAGCATAGTAGCTTATCATGTGCTGACCTTGTATAAGAATTACAAGACTATGTTCTTGAGCACAATAGCCCTCCCCCTCCAAACTCCAAAAGACAATTCCATTAATGGTGTCCACCATAATGGAAGATCTCTTAAGATAAACGGGCAACTGTATCCCTTGGGTCCTGATCCTCAGAATTTTGTTTGGCCTTTGATTTTAACTCTTAGTTGCCCCTCACTAGCAAGTTCTAGCATCTCATATTTCTCTGGGAAACAAAATCACTGAAATCTTATTTCCAGCTCAAAATCAACATTAGCTGAAGGGCTCAGTTCCCACCGTCGACCTATTTCCCCTTGCACTATGAACTGGAGCCATGTGTATGTTGGATGACAGTCACTCACGAAGTACCTGACCTTCCTACATTTAAGGTTTAGCTATGCCTTCTGTTGATGAAGCATCCCTTATCTACCTAGGCTCATCTTCTGCCTCTGAAATAATCAATATTAAGCTTTAGGATGTCTGAGAACTAGACTCAGGCCCATGACTACTCTACCTCCTCAGCCACAAGCATCATGCATCAGTTTAAAATCTGCCTGCCTTTAATTTCTGAGTTAAATATTGGTACATGTAGATTAAGAGGAATCATCTAAAGGGTTCATACATGAGTGAAGGAGCCCTGTGGAGCAACAGTTAGATGCTTAGCTGCTAATGGAAAGTTGGTTGTTTCAATTCACCCAGTGGCTCTGCACGAGAAAGACCTGACAATCTGCTTTGGTAAAGATTATAGCCAAGAAAACCCTATGGGGCAGTTCTATTCTGTCACGTGAGGTTGCTATGCATCGGTATCTACTTGAGGGCCCACAAAACAACATGCATTAGTGAAAGCAGGATAGAAAGAAAATGCGAACACTGACGACAGAACTGCTAGGAAACTAATATTTAGCTGATAGTAATAGTAGCAATGCTGATAGTAATAATAATAAATTAATAAAATAAAGAATATCTACCTTTTAGGCACTGTGCTAAGTACGAGTCTGACTCACGTTGATCCCATGTGGTGCAGAACAGAACTACGGTCCAGAGGGTTTTCAAGGCTATGGCCAGGTTTTCCTTCTGAGGCACCTCCGAATAGGTCCAAACTACCAGCCTTTTATTTAGTAATTGAGAGCTTAACTCTTTGCACCACCCAGTAATTCCATGTTAAGCGTGCCATATGCATTAAAACACTTAATCTTCAGAACAATCCTATGAGGAGATAAAAAAAAAAAAAAATCCCAAATTTACATGAAGTTATGTTCATGATAGTGGGGCTGGATACGTAGGATTAGACAAGCAGAGCTTTTTTTAATAAAACCTTAGGGGGAAAAATGAAGTAAAAATTTATCTGTTGAGTTGTATCTGGCAACTGGCTAATGTCCAAGAATAATCAGCAAATTAGTAAATCTTTTCCATGCCAACCAACCTAATGTGTGTTTCCTGGGGAATGGTTTACGTGTTTCCGTGGTGATGTCTTCATCAGAGCCAACTGCTACACTAAAACAGGCCTTGCGATTCCACGGAATTGAGTAAGAACTGCCAATTCTGCACAATTGTGACTCCTGGGGGACAGTGACCATAAACTATTTACATTTATGTCTCTTGTGGTGCTTTAAATTGACCTTTATTCGGTGCAAGTTCAATAAGTTCAATCCAGGCTGAGGTTTAGTGCACACACCATAAAAGACCCTAATGAATCCAACAGCCTCAGGAGTCACAAAATGTTGTTGTTGTTAGGTGCCATCCAGTCGATTCTGACTCATAAAAACACTATGTAGAACAGAACAAAACGCCACCCAGTTCTGTGCCATCCTCACAATCACTGCTATGCTTGAGCCCACTGTTGTTGCTACTGTATGAGTCCATCTTGTTGACCCTCTACTTTACCAAGCATGATGTCCTTCTCCAGAGACTGGTCCCTCCTGATAACATGTCCAAAGTATGTGAGATGAAGTCTCGCCATCCTTGCTTCTAATGAGCATTCTGACATTCCAAACATTCCAAGACAAACTCGTTCTTTCTCTGGCAGCCCACAGTATATTCAATATTCTTCCCCAACTCTATAATTCAAAGGTGTCAATTCTTCTTTGGTCTTCCTTATTTGTTGTCCAGTTTTCAAGCGCATATGAGAGGATTCAAAACACTATGGCTTGGCTCAGGCACATCTTAGTCCTTAAAGCGACATCTATGCTTTTTAACACTTTAAAGAGACCTTTGCAGCAGATTTGCTCAATGCAATGTGTTGTTTGATTTCTTGACTGCCGCTTCCACAAGAGTTGATTGTGGATCCATATAAAATGAAATCCTTGACAACTTCAATCTTTTTTCTATTTAGCATGATGTTGCTTATTGGTCCAGTTGTGAGGATTTTTGTTTTCTTTATGTTGAGGTGCAGTCCATACTGAAGGCTGTGGTCTCTGAACTTCATCAGTAAGTGGTTCAAGTCCTCTTCACTTTCAGCAAGCAAGGCTGTCTCATCTGCATAATGCAGGTTGTTAATGAGTTTTCCTCCAATCCTGATGCCATGTTCTTCTTTACATAGTTCAGTTTCTCAGAGGATTTGCTCAGGCTACAGATTGAATAAGTATGGTGAAACGATACAGCCCTGACGCACACCTTTCCCAACTTTAAACCATGCAGTAGCCACTTGTTCTGTTCCAACAAAAATCCTCTTGGTCTAAGTACAGGTTCATCATGAGCACAATTAAAACCTGTCCACCAAGGATGATCCTGCTGGTATTTGAAATACTGGTAGCAGCGCTTCCAGTATCACTGCAACACACAAACCACCACAGTATGACAAACTGACAGACACATGGAGGGTGATAAATTGAGGGCCATTCAATTCCCAAACCTGGAAAGTTGGGGAACTCTGACAAGGCTTTGACATTTCTTGATCACGATTTGGTAAACTGAAATTTTTTCCTTTTTTTTTTTTTCACTTTTTGGAGAACTAAGTTTCTGCCAGGAAAGGTATATTTATAGACAAAAGAGCCTAGAAGGTCAAATATGATTTTTTAGTTGACAATCTACTGGAAATGATAGAATGTTGTTTCACTTTTATCCCCTGGGATGGTAGTATCCCTTTTGCCCCACCAGATCTCTCCACCCTCATCACGGGCTCTCAGCCGGGGAGACATATCTATAGAGACCACATCATCTGATTTTCTGTGATCTCTGGTTTCTGGTTGAAGAAGCCCAAGGGGGAGTACAATTAGGAAGCCAGGGTGAGAGAGGAGAGTGAGGATGGGTATTTATTCCTTTGGCTCTCTTCAGGCAGCAAGAGTGTCTTGGGCTGGCCATATCCCTCACTGAAGGTCTCAATTCCTTCCAGATTTGGGCAATTGGACTCCTTCTCCCTCATTCCTTCACGTCCAGGAATAGAATAGGTAAGTGACTTTACCAGGCTACTGCATTTTCCCTTGAGGTAGCCCTATATTCACACCTTTGAAAAGAACCCATTATAAAGAAACTTCATGGAATTATCCATTTTGAGTACACCATCCGTTTTCTGTTGGAGCAGTGACTAACAGAACCGTTGTCACATCTTCAAACAAAGCCGTCATAGATTTATTGTGTGTCTGTCTTGTCCACCAGCCTCCTTTAAAAGAGTAAAAAGAAAAAAAAAATTAAAATTCTTAGATTAAATACCTTGATATTTACCTTTCTGCCCTTACTTTTTCTCATCTTTCAAAAGGCTGTGCTTACCTTTTCTTTTATCCATTGCTTAATGTTAGCTTCAAACCATGTCATTTCTTCTCGTTATTTTCATAGCCTACTTTTCTAAACATAAAAATCTACTACAGCCAAATGGATTATGAAGACTCAAAATCCCCTATGAGCATAAGCTGTAAATGACATAAATGACTTTTGTTAGTTGCAAATGACCTTGATAATATGAGTAGTGCTATACGCAAATGAATGGGAATGTCAAAATGATTTTGTCACTTGAGGCTAATGTGCTTTAGGTGAAAAAAATGTTTAATGGTACAGATATTTCTGGTAGTTCTTATCTATGTCAGTTGCGATGAACCTCTTAAATGAACATGGAGGAGTCATGGCAATAGCCTTTGCCTCTACAGAACATAAAAAGAAACCTTCAAAGTTAAAGAGAAGTGTTCATCTATTGATTCACTTGTCAAACATGTATTCAGTGTCTGCTATATGTCAGACACTATGTTTGATTTTATAGATTTCAGAAGTGTACAGGACACAATCTCTGCCTTCAAGAAATTTGTGACTAGGTGGCTATGGGTAGAGTCAGAAACACAAGCAAAAACAGAAAAAAAATAGTCCCTGGGTGGGGCAAACAATTTGTGCTCAACTACTAACCTAAAGATTGGCAATTTGAACCCACCTGGTGGCACTGGAAGAAAGGCTTCGTGATCTGCTTCTGTGAAGATTACAGCCAGGAAAACCCTGTGGAGCAGTTCTACTCTGTAATACAGTGTTGCCATGAGTCAAAATAGACTAGAAGGCAATGGGTTTGGTTTGGGTTTAGTAAGAGCGATAATAGAAAAACAAACTATTCCAGGAGCAGAAAGAAGGGATAACTAACTTCCCTTGGGTGATTACCCTCAGAAGGCTTACTGAGGAGACAGCTCCCAAACTAAATAACAGGAGTGCACGTGTGCAATTGCCTGCTGGACATGTCCTCCTGAATTTCCTGTAGAACCTTAAAACTCAACAGGGTCAAAAGTAAACACATCACCACTTACCTTAAACATGCTTCTCCTGTATTTCTCTCTTAATTTCAGGTGCCATTTAGACATCTTAGCTACAAACCAGGGCATCAGCCATATCCAATCAATCAATTACAAAATTCTGTCAATTTATCTTCCTGAAAGGAATGGAAAGAGAGGGCTGACCAAGTACAAGAGTTGAGATTGATTAGAACATTGAGAACTCAGCTGTGGCTGGAGACTCAGATGGACTAATCCCTATGTTTAGAGATATTCTTTCAATAATATCTAAACCTTTAGTGAAAAAAAGAGCAAAGCTTATCATCGAATATTTGGGATTTCATTTTTGCACTAGTACCCTTGGAAATTTAGATATTTTCCATTGAAACGAACACATAAAAACAAACTCACTGCTGTTGAATCCGACTCATGGAGGCCCCACGTGTTACAGAGTAGAACTGTCCCGTAGGGTTTTCTTGGCTGTAATCTTTACAGAAGCAGATTGCCAGGCCTTTCGTCTGTGAAGCCACTGGTGAGGTTGAACCACCAACATTTAGGTTAGTAGTCAGAGAAAACTGCACCACCCAGGGGCCTTCCCTCACATATACCAGTTGAGAATTACTGCTTTTCCTGAGATGTGTTACCTATTATACTATGTTTTACATATGAATGCTGTTGAAGCCAAAAAAAAAAAAAAGCTGTGAGTCACTGAGCAAGGCTGAGAGAGTAGGAGGAAATAGTGTCTCTGGGCATCTATTGCTGATCATGGTACCCATCTGTATCTCAAGAGAGAGGAGACTATTTCCCTTAAAATTCTAGTTTTATTATAAACTCTGTTTTAAGATCTGGGTAAACATCATACATAATGTAATTTCATTTAAAACAGATTGTTATCAAGACCAAACATTTATTGAAATGCCTACAAAACAGTAAGGGAGAGCCTATTTGGAAATGTCAATTTAAAAAATCAATCCATCAAGAGTATCATATCTAACTGTGATGGGAAGGTAATGCAATTTGAATACAGAACTAGGGTAAAATAAATCAAATTCACAGATCACTTAGAATACAGCCCAGAATTTTGATGTTGAATGAAACTGAATGATATTATTGCTCTTAAATTTTTATTCATTTTGCTGAGTAACTAAAGCCAAATGTGAACTTTCTAAAAGTGCTTATGTTAAATGAAATGCATTCTGCTTTCCTTTCACATCAGCAGCAAGTGTTTAGTAATTATTGCAGTTGCTGGGATGTTATACTGCATCGATCCAGGCATTGAACTCTGATGATGTCAATGTGTGCCTAAAGCCTGAATAGAGTCTACTGCACAGTCCCATAGTCCCAGGAGTATATGCTCCTTGCTCTGTATGCGCCCACTCTCCCAAGGAAATCCCACAGTAAGTAGGAAACTGAGTAGATCATGACATAATATAAAAACCAAAAACCAAATCTGTTGCCGTCGGGTTGATTCCAACTCATAGCGACACTAAAGACCCTAAAGGACAGAGCAGAACTGCCCCATAGGGTTTACAAGGAGCACCTGGTGGATTCAAACTGTCAACCTTTTGGTTAGCAGCCGTAGCTCTTAACCACTATACCACCAGGGTTTTCCTTGACATAATATAGTTTAGTTTAATATATAATAATGCCTTACTTATAAAAATTTTTTTTCTTAAGTACCAGTAAAGAGCTCACTGAAATATATTCATCTTAAACACACCCAGGGGGTCAAGCCTGATCTTAATTCTTCAGCTAAAAGCTTTTGAAGCATAGAAATAAAGAATTGTCTAAGATCACACGCACACGAAAAATAGAATCCCTTTAAAAAAAATTATTTGGCTGTCCTCTTAAATTGACACAGGAAGCACAGGCCAATTGTTTGGCTTCAGTGCTCAGCTTGTCCTGTATCTGTCTGAGTATCTCTAAGGCAGTGACTACAGTGGATGTGGGGCGAATGTCAAGTCATTAATACTTTTACTTCAGCCTACATCAAAAGGTGTTTTCCAAATGCGGATAGCTACCAGCCATTTCCTCTGGATAGCATTAGAATAAGAGAATCTTTATCTTACAAAAGTAATGGAGACACGTCATTCTGGTGTGGTGCGTGGTTTATAATACAGGTGGAAATGAAGTCAGGGAAAGTGGTGTGCTGGTCTACAGTAAAGTGACAAAAAACTACCAGACCTTCAGGAAAACAATTCATGTCTGGGCAAAAATTATTTTGGCTTGGTGCCATCCTAAATCAGTATAGTATGCATCATCATAAATGCAAGAAATCCTGCAACACTTCCAAGCATATATAAAATCTCCCTGCCAGTAGAATTTTTTAAAAAACATTGTTAGCGATGGGTTTAGTGTATATATAAGTATACATATGTAAGAAACCCTGGTTAAAATTTTTCCAGTTGCTATAATGAATGTCCTTTATGATTTTTTTTTTTTTTTCCAGCCTAGGGATCTACTCGGAGGGCAATACTACATTTAGTTCTTGTGTCTTTGTCTTTCATAGACTAAACTAACTTTACTCCCAAAGAAAACCCTCTGATAATGACAGCTGAACTGGTTCCAGTGCCTAACTTACACCTGGAAACCCTGGTGGCGTACTGGTTACGTGCTACGGCTGCTAACCAAAGGGTCAGCAGTTCAAATCCACCAGGTGCTCCTTGGAAACTCTATGGGGCAGTTCTACTCTGTCCTTTAGGGTCACCATGACTCAGAATCTGCTTGACAGCACTGGGTTTGGGTTTTGGTTTTAAGTTACACCCTGCTAGGAAGCCATCCATACAGGATAATATATCATTTCTGTTTTTTGGGCAGTGGAATGCCAATGGCTACATATTTTCATTTTAGGTGCAAAATGTCCTAATGAAACAAGAGCTTAGAAGGAGGGCAACCTGAGTTCCAAATCTGGCTGTTCCAAATGCAGACCATGTCAGCTTTTCATAAGTTTATTTAAGTCCTGGTTTTCTCTCCTGTAAAATGGGTATAAATATTGTATATATGTCAGGACTGTCGAAAGGTTTAACTGACTGAACACCTATAAGGTCTTTATCACAGTGTGTGGTATTTAACTGCTGTTGTTGAGTGCCATTCAAGTCAATTGCCACTCACGACAACCCCATGTGACAGAGTGGAAGTGCCCTATAGATTTTCTAGGCCATAATCTTTAGGGAAGCAGATCTCCAGGCCTTTATCTTGCAGAGCCATTGGGTAAGTTCATACTGCTTGCTTTTTGGTTAACAGCCAAGTGCTTAACCATTGCAACATCAGGGCTTCTTGGTATTTAATTAATATTCAATAAATGTTGGCTATTTTTCCATATACAGGAATGTAAATTGATATATCAGGGCAATCTCATGGTCTATATAGTTCAATCTCTTTGGGCCAAGGTTACAAAGTTGAATATGGGAAAAAAGGAAGATCTAACTTCATTATCTGTTTATTTACCTTGATTTTCATAAGATCTGATGTCTCTTATACATATTCATACATTTAGGCATTGAAACCTTAAAAGTGGTTTTAATATGAGTCAATTGAGTTATATCCATATTCCTTTGCTGCCTCTTTCTGATACCACCATTGGTCCCCTAGTTTCAAGACAAAACAAAAGAAAATTGAAATGAGGTGGGGTCACAGCAGCCTGCCTTCCCTCCCTCCCCAGGGTAGAAAGACAAAGGTTTTGTTATTTGTAAGGAGATAGAGATAGCATCAACACAGCCTGAAGCAGCACTGTCAGCACCAGCCTCCTGATGCCAGAGAATTGCTGGGAGTGCCGTTGTGCTGGTGCCAATTTGCTGCCTGGGCTCCTTCAAAATCCACATCAAAGTATCTGCCAGTTTCTAAACTTTCACTATGGGCTTGTGAGAGTGATACAGGAACTACTGGATGGGATCAAATGTGTGATGCTCCACATTACTCTTTCCACCTCACTGACTGCAAACTTAAGCGAACCTCTCTGTTTCTCTGTCTGTAGGACTGTTTGCTGCATATAAAATAGTATTCATAATAATATTTGGAACCTATGATAATTTGTGAGAAACATCCAATAAATTATCTAAAATACACTTTGCACTTTTTAGCAAGAATTGACTATATTTATGGAGGCTCCATAATAAACTTCCAAGGATTCAAATGTACATCTGGGAGTGTGCAAGGAACGCTATTATTGGAGGGGACTAGTGATAAAAGGAAGAGAGAAACCCAATAAATGCTATGTTGTTAAGTACCATAGTGAGCAAATAGAGCTTAATCCCAGAACACTATGCAACAAAGTAGAACACAAGCCAGACAAGGGGTAAGGATACTGTGCTATTAACACACCAACTGCCTCCAATCATTGGCTGAGAGCTGAGCCCAGCACAGGTCAAACCTCAGCATTTCCAGGCCGTTCATGCACAAGCAGAGCATCCTTCCGCAGTTCTGGAAAAAGCTTTCAGGAACAGAAAGGAAGATGCTGGTGATTGAAAGTCACTTGGAGCATACCCATGTGATGGGGTCTATCCCTTGTACCTCTCAGATACACTTGCACACCACATTAAATGTAGTCAGCCTTATCCTGCTTGTTCAAGCTGGTAGATGATCACAATTTCAAAAAAAAAAAAAGATAATAAAATATTTAGTGGCTAAAACTAAATCCATGTTGTTACAGTTGGTCCCTTCTCCACTATCCTTTCTATATTTCTTCTCCCTCAGCCAGCACTTCTTGGTTGCTTACCTGATGAGGTAGCATGAGTCCCTAGTTACCAGGCCTTTGCTTTGCCAGGCTGTGGCTGATGCTATTACCCATTTATGGGTCCCCTCAGACATGGTGCCACCAGTATTTCAAATACCAGCAAGATCATCCATGTTAAAGGTTTCACCAGAGCCTCCAGACTAAGACAGACTGGAAGGAATGACCTGGTGATCTACTTTTAAAAATACTGACCAGTGAAAATCTTATAAATAGCAGCAGAATATTTTCTGATATAGTGACATAAGATGAGACTTTTAGGTTAGAAAGCACTTTAAATACGACTAGAGAAGAGCTGCCTCCTCAAGATAGAGTCTACTTTAATGAGGTAGGAGGAGTAAAGTTTTTGGGCCCTTCATTTGCTGATGTAGCATGAATCAAAATGAGAAGAAATGGCTGCAAACGTTCATTAATAACAGGAACATGGAATATACAAAGTATGAATCCAGGAAAATTGGAATTTGTCAAAAGTGAAATGGAACATTGGAAGATCACTATACTAGACATTAGTAAGCTGAAATGGACTGGTATTAGCCATTTTGAATCGGACAATCATGTGGTCTACTATACCAGCAATGACAAATTTAAGAACAACAGCATGGCATTCATTGTCAAAAAGAATATTTAAAGATCTATCCCGAAGTACAACACTGTCAGTGTTAGGATAATATCCATATGCCAACAAAGAAGATCAGTTAATACGACTATTATTCAAGTTTAAACATCAACCACTTAAGCCAAAGATGAAGATTTTTATCAACTCCTGCAGTCTGAAATTGATGGAACATGCAATCAAGAAACGATGATAATTACTGGTGATAGGAATGCGAAAGTTGGAAATAAAGAAGGATCAGTAGTTGGAAGATATGACCTTTGTGACAGAAATGACATTGGATACGACTTGATAGTATTTTGCAACACCAACAATCTGTTCATTGGAAACACCTTTTTCAACAATATAAACGGCGACTATACACATTGACCTTGCCAGATAGAATACAGGGGAATCAAATCAACTACATCTATGGAGAGAGAAGATAGAGAAGCTCTGTGTAATAAGTCCAAACAAGACCAGGGGCCTATTGATTGCTGATATGTGAGTTCAAGTTGAAGCTGAAGAAAATTAAAATGAGTCCACAAGAGCCAATATATGACCTTGAGTATATCCCACCTGATTTTAGAGACCATCTCAAGAATAGATTTGATGCACTGAACATAAGATGCGTTGTGGGATGACATCAAGGACATCATACTTGAAAAAAGCAAAAGGTCATTTACAAGACAGGAAAAAAAGAAAAGACAAAAATGGATGTCAGAAGAGACTCTGAAACTTGCTCTTGAGTGTAGAGTAGCTAAAGTGAATGGAAGAAATGATGAAGTAAAAGAGCTGAACAGAAGATTTCAAAGGGTGACTTGAGAAGACAAAGTCAATTATTATAATGAAATGTGCAGAAGTCCAGAGTTAGAAAACCAAAAGGGAAGAACACACTCAACGTTTCTCAGTCTGAAAGAACTGAAGAAAGCATTCAAGTCTCGAGTTGCAGTATTGAAGAATTCTATGGGCCAAATATTGAATGACACAGAAAGCATCAAAAGAAGACGTAAGGAATACACACAGTCACTATACCAAAAAAGAATTGGTCAACATTCAACCATTTCAGGAGGTAGCCTATGATCAAGAACCCATAGTACCGAAGGAAGAGGCCCATGCTGCACTGAATGAATTGACGACAAACAAGGCTCCAGGAATAGACAGAATTCCAATCGAGATGTTTTAACAAACAGGATCCAATGCTGGAAGCACTCACCTCTCTGTGCCAAGAAATTTGGAAGACAGATACTTGGCCAACCAACTGGAAGAGATACATATTTGTGTCCATACCAAAGAAAGGTGATCCAACTGAATTCAGAAATTATCAAACAATATCATTAATATCACACACAAGTAAAATATCTGAACCTTACGAGAAGACTGTAATTTTCCACTAAGTCACCTTGACTTTGTGCTGAATGCAGAAATGGGCTGGAATTGGGTATCATCCTCCTTGGGGAAGGGCATATTGTTGTGAAGGAAGAAGAGTGAAACAAATGCATTGTGGTGAGAAGGGTAGACTCTGGAAGACACTGGCTACATGCTCATCGATTTCATTTCATCTTCCTGGGAGTGCAGGAAGATTATATCTCCCATCCTCCCTTGCAGTTAGGCTGGGGCCATGGGATTAGGCTCTAATCAATAAAATGTACACCTCTCCCTGGCCCAGGTGTTAAATTTGTCACATGATCCTCCCTATTCTCTCTTTGCTAGTCAGCCAGGTGAATGCAGACTATCCAGGAAGGTCTCTGAGAAAGCCCTAAGAGATGATAATGCTACAACGTGGAAGGAGCTGAAATCTCTGTCGTGATGAGAACAGTGACATAAGCAGTGAATAAACTTTTATTGTGCTAATCTGTTGAAATTTGGAAGAGGATATGTGTTGTAGCAGCAGCTGATATTAATTATATGAATAAACCCTCTTTTGGAATATATTTATTACTTGGCTGACTGAAATTCTCCATCTAATAGTTTGTTCAAGGAATTTTAATTGAAGTATTACTTGTGTTCTGCATATTTGAAAATGTTTACTGTTGCCTTCTCACTTAACTAATAGTTTTCTTGGGTATAAAACTTTTCGTTTATACTTTCTTTCCCAGAGAACTTTGTAGGTAATTCAAAAAATGTCTCTGGCATTTATTGGAGAAGTGTGAAGACAGTCTGAATTTTTATGCATTCATGGGTGAATTTTGTTTGTTTGCTTTAATCTGTGGGCAGATTTTTTTTTTTTAAGTCAAGTAATATTTCTAGGATATATCTCAATTTTTATCATTCTGTGTTTCTTTTTAAGGACAGTGCTTACTTTCAATCTATATATGTAATTCTTTTTTTTATTTTAGAGAAGTTTTCTGTAGTTACATTTTTGTAATAGGTGGTATTCTAAAAATAGTCCCAAAGATTCCACAACCTAGTTGCCAGAACCTGTGATCATGAAGAATTATTATTCTCTGGATTATGTTATATTATATGGCAGAGATAATCTTAAAATAGGGAATTTATCGGGGCAGGCAAAATCTGATCACATGAGCCATTTTAAAAGAAATGAGTTTTATCAGGTTGATAGCAGAAGAGGAAGTCAGAGGGACTAGAAATGAAAAAAATTTGATGCACTTTTTCTGGCTTTTAAGATGGAGGGGCCACATGACAAGAAATATGGGCAGCCTCTAGAAGATGAAAACAATCCTTGGATAACAGCCAGCAAACAGGGACCACAGTTCAACAGCTGTAAGGAACTGAATTTTGTCCATAACCTGAATGAGTTTGGAAGGAGATTGCTCCCCAGATCCTTCAGATACGAGCACAGTTGCTCACACCCTGATTTTGGCCCTGAGAGGTTCTCAGCAGAGAACCAAACTGAAACATACTGTACCTCCAGGAATTGTGAGATAATAAATGAGTACTGTTTTAAGCTGCTCAATTTGTGACAAGTTGTTACACAATAATAGAAAATGAATAAAATTAAAAAATATTTCTCCCATTCTAGTTTTTCTTCTATTCTCTTCTTCAAAGACATGTATTAGACTTGTGTTGGATATTCCTCGGGCTTAATATCTAGCTTTCTTGGTATTTTTACTATTTGTTCATTGCCACTTAATTTTGAATGACTTTTTTTAATCCTGTTCTTCTTATCCCTTGTGCTACTAACAAAATGGAATTCATATCTTCTTATCTTTCCTTCCTGAGATACGGCTGCTTCTGTTTATCTCCTTTGGTTGCCAACATATTTACCCTGTTGTTGTTGTTAAGTGCTGTTGAGTTGGTTCATACTCATAGTGACCCTACATACAATAGAATGAAACACCACACAGTTCACCACCATCCTCAGAATCATTGCTCTATTTGAGCCTTTGTTGCAGCCACTGTGTCAGTCCACCATGTTGAGGGCCTTCATCTTTTTCGCTGAGCCTCTGCTTTACCAAGGATGCTATGTATTTCTTCAGGAACTGGTCCTTCCTGATAACATGTCCAAAGTACATGAGACAAAGTCTCATCATCCTTGCTTCTAAAGAGCATTCTGGCTGTACGTCTTCCAAGACAGACTTTTCTGGCAGTCCACGGTATATCCAATATTCTTTGTCAACACCATAATTCAAATGTATCAATTCTTCTTTGGCCTTCCTTATACACGCTCCAGCTTTCACATGCATATGAGGCGATTGGAGATACCATGGCTTGGGTCAGGCACATTTTAGTCCTCAAACTGACATCTTTGCTTTTTAACATTTTAAAGAGGTCTTTTGCAGCAGATTTGCCCAAAGTAATAACACCTCATTTGATTTCTTGACTGCTGCTTCCACAGGCATTGATTGTGGATCCAAGTAAAATGAAATCCTTGACAACTGCAATATTTTCTCTGTTTATCATGATGCTGCTTATTGGACCCGTTGTGAGGATTTTGGTTTTCTTTATGTTGTGATGTAATCCATACTGAATGCTGAAGTCTTTGATCTTCATTAGCAAGTGCTTCAAATCCTCTTTACTTTCAGCAAGCAATGTTTTCTCATCTGTATATTGCAAATTGTTAATGAGTCTTCCTGGAATCCTGATGCCACATCTTCTTCATATAGTTCACCTTCTTGGATTAATTGCTCAGCATATATTCAGATTGAATAAATATGGTGAAAGGATACAATCTTGAAGCACACCTTTTCTGATTTTAAACCACGCGGTATTCGCTTTTTCTGTTTGAATGACTGCCTCTTAGTTCAGGCACAGTTTTTGCATGAACACAATTAAGTGTTCTAGAATTCCCATTCTTGGCAACGCTATCCATAATTTGTTATGATCTGCACAGTCAAATGCCTCTGCATAGTCGATAAAACACAGATAAACATCTTTCTGGAATTCTCTGCTTTCAGCCAAGATCCTTCTGACATCAGCAATGATAGCCCTCGTTCCACATCTTCTTCTGAGTCTAGCTTGGATTTCTGGCAGTTCCCTGCCGATGTTCTCCTGCAACTGTTTTTTAAATATCTTCAGCAAAATTTTACTTGTGTGTGATATTAATGATACTGTTTGATAATTTCTGCATTCAGTTGGATCACATTTTTTTTGGAATGGGCACAAATATGGATCTCTTCCATTGGTTGGCCAGGTAGCTGTCTTCCAAATTTCTTAGCATAGAGGGTGAGCACTTCCAGCAATGCATCCTGTTTGTTGAAACATCTCAATTGAAATTCCATCAATTCTTTTGCCAATGCCTTCAGTGCAGCTGGGACCTCTTCCTGCAGTACCATGGGTTCTTGATCATAGGCTACCTCATGAGATGGCTGAACATTGACCAATTCTTTCTAGAGCAGTGACTCTTTATTCCTTCCATTTTCTTTTGATGCTTCCTGCTATGTTCCATTTTTTGCCCATAGAATCCTTCAATACTGCAACTCAAGACTGGAATTTTTTTCTTTAGTTTTTCTGGTTGAGAAATGCCAAGTGTGTTCTTCCCTTTTGATTTCCTAACTCCAGGTCTTTGCACATTTCATTATAAAACTAGGCTTTATCTTCTCAAGTCAGCCTTTGAAATCTTCTGTTCAGCTCTTTTACTTCATCATTTCTTCCATTTGCTTTAGCTACTCTACGTTCAAGAGCAAGTGTCTTTTCTGACATCACTTTGGTGTTTTCTTTCTTTCCTATATTCTTTATGACCTTCTTCTTAATTCATATATGATGTACTTGATATCATTCCACAACTCGTCTGGTCATTAGTGTTCAATGTGTCAAATCTTTTCTTGAGATGGTATCTAAATTCAGGTGGGATATACTCAAGGTTGTACTTTTGTTCTCATGGACTTGTTTTATTTTTCTGCAGCTTCAACTTGAACTTACGTATGAGCAATTAATGGTCTTTTCATCATTCAGCCCCTGGCCTTATTCTGGCTGATGATATTGAGCCTCTCTATTGTCTCTTTCCACAGATGTAGTCGATTTAATTCCTATGTATTCCATTTGGTGACATCTATATGTACAGTCGTCATTTATGCTGTCGAAAAAAGGCATTTCCAATGAATAGGTCATTGGTCTTACAAAATTCTGTCACGAAACCTCTGGTGTCATTTCTTTCACCAAGTCCATATTTTCTAACTATTGATCCTTCTTTGTTTCCAACTTTCACATTCCAATCTCTGCAATTATCAATGCATCTTGATTGCATGTTTGATCAATTTCAGACTGGAGAATTTAGTAAAAATCTTCAATTTCTCCATCTTTAGCATTAGTGTTTGGTGTGTAAACTTGAATAATAGTCATATTAATTGCCCTTCCTTACAGGCATATGGATATTATTCTATCAGTGGCAGCATTGTACTTCAGGATAAATCTTAAAACATTCTTTTTGATAATGAATGTAACACCATTCCTTTTAAATTTGTCATTCCCAGCGTAGTAGACCATATGATTATCTGGTTCAGGATGGCCAGTACAAGTCCATTTCAGCTCACTAATCCGTAGGATATTGGTGTTTATGCATTCTATTTCACTTTTGATGACTTCCAAAATTTTCCTAGATTTGTACTTTGTAAATTTCACATTCCAATTACTAATGGATGTTTGCAGCTGTTTCTTCTCATTTCAAGTTATGCCACATCATCAGATGAAGATCCTGAAAGCTTTATTCCATCCATGTCATTTAGTTTGACTCTACTTTGAGGAGGCAGCTCATATTTTGAGTGCCTCTCAACCTGAGGGGCTCATCTTTTGGCACTATATCAGACAATGCTGTGCTGTTATTCATAAAGTTTTCACTAGTCAATCTTTTTAGCTCACCAGGTCCTTCTCAGTCTATCTTAGTCTGGAAGCTCAGCTGAAAACTGTCCCCCATGGATGACCTTGTAGGCATTTGAAATACTAGTGGCATAGCTTCCAGCATCACAGCAACACGCAACTCACCACTGTAAGACAAGTTGACAGACGAGTGGTAGATATCATCCCTACATTCCCAAATTTCTACTTTGGAGTCTTACTTTTAAAAGATAAATATTGTGTTTTAAGTTCCAGCAGTAAGCTTGGTTTAATTTTTTATCTAATTCTTAGTGATATCTTTCTAGTGAATATTCTTCATCTATCATTTGTTTTCCCTGTTTCTTTCAACCTTTTTTCTTATAGTATTTTTGTATATATCCTGTACTTTTATCTTTTTATTATCGCTCAAATATGAATGATGATAGTTCTCCCTGGACCAGCAATTTGGAAGAGATCTGTGTAGAGGGAGACACCAGTTCAGAGTTCCAGGCCAGCCTATATTCTCCTGGCACATACTGAAGTTTCTCAGAATAAAAGACTGTGCATGAGAGGAAATTGTTTTATTTTTTATACCTCCGCAGCAAACATGATTGTCTGTGTAGGGTTGCTGCCAGTCCAAATATTTCCTCTCCCACTCTGTGTTAACTACAATTTTTCTGCAAAGATGAATGTCTGTAGATTTCCTAACCATCCTCACTGCATTGTCTTCACCCCCTGACTCTATCGTCTCATCCAAAAAGGATGAAAGCTGTATACTGTGTTTCCATTGTTCCAAATACAATTGTTTCTTTCTTCTGTCAGGTTGTGTTTCCTGCTTTGAAAAATTGTTCCCAACTGGTTTGTTTGAGATCTATACCTTCAGGCATTCTTTCAAGGTATTTTTCTAAGCCTAATTCAATTTTAGCTCTATTCAGCAGTTCTTAGTCACATTCTGTGCTTTGAGCCAAGCCTGGAAATGGAGGGGGTGGGGGTGGGGAGAGGCTTTGACCAGATAAAGTCCACTTCAGACTATTAGAATTTCGTGGAAAACTCATATCCAACAGAGGATAAGCAGGAGAGGAATAACAGGAAGAAAAACAGCTCAAAATGGGGCATAAAACCATCAGAAGAACAATTGAAAAATGAACCACAACATTTAGACAGAATCTGTTGGCAAAAATTATGTGTTCTCTAAAATATTCCCATAACTATTATAATAATTATTTTTGAATGTTAGTTTCAGAAATACCAGTATAACAGAAGTAATAAAATTGAACTTATCTGGACTGATTGAAATCCCTGAAAAGCTCCAAATATCATTTTACCCAATAGTTCTTAATGCCACCAAACCCTGTATTATAGCAAAGAGCCAAATAACTGGTTTCTTTCCCTTTTCTGCATAAAGGTAAGTTAACCATTGGAAAGGGAAAATAAAATCATGCCAATCTCTACAACCAAAAACTTCCAAATGTATCCTATCTCTTGGCCTAGAATAAGAACGCTGAATCACACGGTCAAGAGAAGAATGGTTGTTAAACACCTTCACTAGTTACCAGTAAGATCTTCCCTTGGGAACTTTAGAAACAAAATGCTTTAAAACCTCAATTGCCTGTATTATTTACACCAAAACGCCCTCTGCACGGTTGCCTCCAGCGATCACGTTGATCCACTTGCCGGCAGCATGGAAGCTATTTGAAAAATCATTTTTTACTTTTCTATCCTTTTTCATTTTGCTATTTTTTTAAAAGTTTAACTGTTCACTATAGGCTACCCAGATGTTCTTTAGACTATCTATAAGCTCATTTTAGAATTAAGTCTTAAAAGTGCTTTTCTTTTTGCTTTTATTTCTTTCTCTAACCAAATGATCTTCTCCTCTTTTCTCTCTCTCAGTTTTTGTCTTGAATGAATACATCAGTAATAATCTCATTCTTAGTCTCATAAGCAGCAGAATTTATGAAATAATCCTTTGGGAAGCTTCCAATGGCTTCCCACAGCCTTAGAAATAGTATTCTCCCTGCCGCATCTGCTTTAATCAATTTTTTTTTTTTTCTCCATGAGTGCAACGCAATGTAACTGATTAAGTCAGGAGATAGTAAGAACTAAAGGAATGTGATGATTTTTAGCTGAGAAGGGCGAAGAGAGCTGGAGAGGAGGGAGTGGAAGAAAGAGTAAATAAATGCATGTCAATTATGCAAATGAAGATTAATCTACTCCCTGTCCTTCAGGAAACAGTCCTTTCTTGTTTATTCAGGACTGGAATCAAAGCAACCAGGAGTGTATAAACTCAGGCCTAAATGAAACGACACAGAAAATTCTAGAATAAGGCTCATCCTTTGTTTAGTGGTGTGCCTTACTGATTTCGCTTTCTCTTCTCAGAAGCCCTTTTAAAAGTTAACAACAGCAGAGTAATCACAACAGAGAGCCTATAAATGCTACCTACAATGGGGTCCTCGATCTGCATACACTTTTATTCCCAAAGCCGGACTCGGGATCTTGCCCAGGAGAAGCATGTTCAGCAGTGGGGAAGGAGTGTGCAGAGCCTGCTGGAGTGCTGAGCCCACAGCAATCACTTGTTGTTGTTAGGTGCCTTGAAGTCAATGTCAACTCATAGAGACCCCACGCGACTGAGTAGAACTGCCTCATACGGTTTTCTAGGCTGTAATCTTTACAGGAGTAGATTGCTGGGTCTTTCTCTTTCTAAGCCACTGGGTGGGTTCGAGCCACCAACCTTTCAGTTAGCAGCTGAGGGCTTAACCATTGCACCATCAGGATTCCTTTGGTAACCATTGCCCTTCACAAATCACTTTTGCTATGGACCAGGCACACATGAGAAACACCCATACGGCAGAGCTTTAGCAGGACAGTATAGGTCATGGATTTTTTTTCCCTTAATAAATTTATTAGGACTTTTTGGTTCATGCTATACCATTAATTACTTATTTTGGTATCCTCTTGCATTTTTCCAGTTGTTTCATGTGCCTTTGACTTCTCCATACACAAATGATTTTCAAATATTAGACTAGCCTTGCATAAAAAAAAAAATAATTAAAATTTCCCTTGGTTGTGGTGTATAATTCTTTTATACACTCTTGGATTTGATTTGCTATTTTGTTGAGGATTGTTGTATCTATGGTCATGAGAGATATTGGTCTATAATTTTCCTTCCTAGTAATGTCTTTGTCTGGTTTCAGTATTAATGTAATGCTTGCTTCATGGAATGACTTAGGAAGTACTCTCCTCTCTGCTACTGTATGCAAGACTTTGAGAGGAATGGGTGTTAATTCTTCCTTAAATATTTGGTAGAATTTACTACTGAAACCATCTGGGCCTGGTGCCTTCCATTTTGTAAGGTTTTTAATTATTGATTCAATTTCTTTAGTAAATATAGGCCTATTCAGATTATCTATTTCTTATGTGAGTTTTGGTAGACTTTGCCTTGTTTCATTTCATCTGTTGCCATATTTGTGGCCAGACAGTTGTTCTTAGTATTTCTTTTTTATCCTTTTTATGCCCATGGCATCAGCTATGATGATCCCTTTTTCATTTCTAATATTAGTAACTTGTGTTTTCTCTTTTTTCCTTGGTTAGCCTGACTACAGGTTTATCAGTTTTACTGATTTTTTCCAAATTTTTTTTTAGTACACATTTTCTGGTACTTTTTAGATAAAGTACCCAAAAACCCAACTTCTACTAACATTTCAAAATAAGACCTTCAAAGTTACTCCCAAAATACTCAGAAAAAAAAAGAAAGGAATGCTTTTCTTCCAAATAGCTTAGAATTTGGAGAAGAGAACTTTAAGTCAGTTCCCTTCAATATGTATTTGAACATCCCCTATGCCTAATACAGTCGTAGGCCCCTTGGACATGTCTTATGATTATCTCTTTCCTAGAAAACACTTATTTACATAAAACAATCCAAAAGCACTATATGAAATACAAAACAATATAAAATGTAATACAATGATAGAAGTGAAGGTTCTGAAAACTCATGGCAGTGAACCTAGAAAAGGAAAGAATCATCTGGGCTAGGACCCTCAGAGCAGGTCATATAGGGAATGCGATGTGCCTGCCAGGTTCCAGGGGATGAAGGAGGGGTATACTACCCGTCAGATAAAGGGCAGGAGGCTGGAAAGCTATTTTTTTTTTTTCCTTTTTGGGGGAAACAGAGGTTTGTGCAGGTTTTGGAACTCTGGGTTTGAGTAGCTCATCATGGTCATGAAAAAAAAAAGGGGGGGTGTCAATGCAGAGTGGTGGGAAGGGTACTGAACTGGTTGCAGAAAATCTGGGTCCTAGAGTCCACACTCACTAATGCACTGCTTGACTCTAGTCAGGTGACTTAACCACTGGGGATCACAGTTTTCTCATCTGTAAAATAAAGGTGTAGAGCTAGAACCAAAAACCAAACCAAACCCGCTGCCCTCAAGTCGCTTCCAACTCATAGCGACCCTACAGGACAGAGTAGAACTGCCCCATAGAGTTTCCAAGGAGCGCCTGGAGGATTCCAACTGCTGACATTTTGGTTAGCAGCCTTAGCATTTAATCACTAGGCCACCAGGGTTTCTGTTTATAGAGCTAGATCGATATGAGGAACTTCTTCTCCCCTGGAATTCTGCTTCTGAGAGAGCTTGCTCTCTGAGCTAATTTAAGGCTCAGCTGCAATAATCATTTCATACTAGGTTCCTCTGATTTATGCTGACACCTGAATGCCAAATTTATGCAGAGTGGGTGAAAAATAGCTGGTGGTCCTCTGAACAGATTTCAAATAGATTTATATATTCATTCTCCATGATTCTGAAAAACACAGGAGGCTGCTGTTTCTTCTGAAATTCTCGAATTGCCTTACGCATATCATAGAACTATCCATGCACTTTTATCTATCTGGTTATGAATCTACTTCTCAGTAGATTATGAGATCCATGATGGTGGGAGCTATGTTTTTTGTGTTTTTGTGTCTCTATTATCTAGCTCAGGGTTTGGCATATAGTCAAAGTTAATAATCACCATCATTGTGATTATTAATACTATATGCCTAAATATTTTGAGTTATTAATATGTTCCAGACATTTTTAAGGCATTATTCCATTTAATCCTCCCCCAAGCCCTGTAACATAGGTATTGTAATTATCCCCATTTCACAGATGAGGAAACTGGAGCATGTAAAGGTTAAGCAAATTGCCCGAGGTCACACAATACCAAGTCAGGCAGAGAAAACTTAAAACTCAGGGCATCTGACTCTGGTGTTCATCTCTTTACGTACTTGAAGGTTCTTGGTAAATGCATGTTGGAAAAATGAATGCAGTGTATTTATTACTACTGAAGCAGAGGGGAAAGACACCTGACCCCAGGATGGGAGGAGGTGGAGTGGGGGTGGCAGCTGGAAGAAAGATTATGTCAGTCAGATGAGGATGCTATAAATGAAGGAGTAAAGGAAAGCAACTGCCCTGTGTTAGGAAGAAGCAACAAGCCTTCTGCTGTTGTTGGAAAAGAATGGGAGAGGAAGAAGGTTGTTGCTGAAGAGGTAAGCAGGGGCCATCTCACAAAAGGGCCATTATGCCTTGTGAATAGTCTGGGCAACTGGAACCATGGACAAATCTGATAAATATAAGTATCCTGATGAAGACAATGAAACAAAATATTTGAGAATAGGGCTGTTCTAAAAAATCCTGGCTTCATCCAAGTAGAAGCCCATGAAGCTCTGTAAAACCCCACCCCTGGCTTTGTGTCTTTGTCGTTTCCTTTGCCTGTAGCATCCTCTTTCTCCCTCTTACTCTTTTTCCTTACTCATTACTCTTGGGTCTTAATACAAATCTCAAATGTCACCTACCTCCTTCAAGAAATTTCTTTTCTCTTGTATTCTCCAATATGTGCCCTATTTTTTTTTTTTTTTTTTGAATTGCTGTTGAGTAGATTTTGACTCGTGGTAACCCTATGTGTTTCAGAGTAGAACTGTGCTCCATGGGATCTCAAAGGCTGTGGTATTTCAGAAGTAGATCACCAGGCTTTTCTTCTGAGGCATCTTTCGATGAATTTGAACTGCCAACCTTTTGTTTAGTTGCCAAGTGCATAGTTGTTTGCATCACCCAGGGACACCTATGCCCTATGTTGCACTCTGTTATAATAGTTATGGCACTTTATTGTAGTCAATAATAATCGACACGAGGCCGATCCTTAAAATGTGGAGATAACTCACACCATGATTTCCCACTTCTCCATCTCTCACACTAACCATCCTTGTGGTGTTTTCTCTTTCTCTTTGTCCCTAACCACCCGGAGTTAGATCTTTTATAAAACGACTCCTTGCACAACCTTCTTCTCTCCATCAGCCACCCAAGGCTGGGATCGTCACAAATTAGGATTCTGTCCTTTTAATCAACTGCCAAATAGGCAGACTGTAGGCTCTGCTGGCTCTCACTGCCCCAGCTGCATTCAGATATTTGCTAGAATGTCTCTCAGAACTCACTGAGAGGGTTATATTCACTATAACTTTTTTTAACACAACCAAAAAAGGATATATACAGAGAGACATACAGGGGGAGATTTGGGAGGAGTTTTGGGCATGGAGCTTCAGGTCCCCAGAGCTGTGCTGGTCCTCCCTCCTGCATCATCAATCCAGAAGCTCAAAAGGAAGCTCCAAGGCCCGGGGTGATTTATAATAGTTAATTGGGGCCTCAGCATATATGCAAGACTAGGGTCTTAGTGCATACTTAAAAAAAAAAGAATTTTTTTTTTTTTTTTTTTTACAATTGATTAAATCACTGAATATGCATGACTGATACCATCATCCCCTCTCCCCGCTTTTTTCTGAAGTTAGTTCCCTAGGTACGGTCTTTCGGCCTCCCACCTTTTTTATACACTTTTAAGTGTTGCCTGGCTGTTTTAGAAAAACAAAGACACCTTGGATTGCTGGAGAATTCCAGGGGCTATTTTCAGAAACCAAAGACAAAAGGCCAAATCTGGTTCTTTGTCTCATACAAATCTCTTCACTTGCTTTTTCTGTCTTCTCTCCCAAGCTATTGACACTTTGCCAATCACAACATCTTTCGTTCTCTTATTTACCAGTTTTTGGAACATGATAAACCAAAAAAAAAAAAAAGCCAAATCTATTGTCATTGAGTCGAGTCCTACTCATAGCGACCCTATAGGACAGAGTAGAACTGCCCCATAGTGTTTCCAAGTAGCACCTGGTGGATTCAAACTGCCAACCTTTGGTTAGCAGCCATAGCTCCTAGCCACTGTACCACGGTTTCCTGGAACATGATAGGGTCTAAATAAATACTATTTAATCAATTAATTGTTAATCTGAATTATACTATAGTTGCTTTATTATAGGAGCCCTGGTAGCACAGTGGTTAAAGCATTCGGCTGTTAAGTGAAAGGACAACAGTTCAAATCCACTAGCCCTTCCACAGGAGAAAGAGGTGGCAGCCCACTTCCATAGAATTTACAGCCTTGGAAATCTTATGGAGTGTTTCTACTCTGTCCTATAGGGTCGCTATGAGTCAGAATTGACTCAAAGGCAGTGGGTTTGGTTTTTGTTTGTTTTTTCTTCACTATTGCACTGGTGGCACAGAGATTAAGAGATCAGCTGCTAACCGAAAGGTCAGCAGTTCGAATTCATCAGCTTCTCCTTGGAAAGCCTATGGTACAGTTCTAATCTGTCCTATAGGGTCTCTATGAGTCAGAATCAACTTGACGGCAACGGGTTTGGTTTTTGGTTTATCGTATCGGTATATAGCCTTGTTATAAGACATTAAAAATACCTTCTCTACATTATGTCTACCTCAAGTCTACCACATATGGTATCAAAATGTCCATATAATACCAAATAAAGTGTAGAGGTTGACAACTATCTGGAAAATCTGTAGTACATCCAAATGAATTTGAACAATCTAGCACAAAATAAATAGTGTGCTCAGCCACCTATTTCTTCTTTCTCCTTTTCCAGTGAAGGCTTATTTCCTGTCAACACGCTGCAGTTTAAAAACTATCAACTACCCTGTGCTTCTTTCTTTATTCAGCTCCCGATGGAATCTGCCACCCAATTCTCCTGAGCTCAGTTAGTGAGAAGTGTCTCCAGTGAACTGAGCATCTCAATGCATTCCCTGTAGCCCTGATGATCTTCCTGTGGTCATTCCCAACAATCCCTCCAGGTGGCTGTTTATTTACACCTCAGTCATTCAGTGAGGTGTACTCAATACATACATCATTCAATATTACACCTCATCCATTCAATGTTTTTAAAAAATGTTGACGGCTCAATGTGCCAGGCACTGTGCTCAAAGCTGGGGACAGAATGGGAACAAGATAGTCACAAACCCTCCCCTCGTAGAACGTACAGCCCCCAGGGGAACTGCATATTCTAAGGCTGGAGAAATACGAGGTGGTACCTGAGCAGAGACAAGGAGCACCTAGCCCCATATTTGGTGGTCAAGGAAAGTTCTGGCATCTGAATGATAAATTCAAATTAGCCAGGAAAAGGAAACAGATGAGATGATGGATGTGGGAAAAGAATGTAAGAAAAGACAAACAATATTTGAAGGTTCAGAGGTGGAGAGGTATTGGAAGACTCAAGAAACTGGTGAGTTATTTCTCGTACTTAGAGCACTGATGCATAAAATGAGGTTGGAGTGGCCAGAGTGGGGATCCAAGACATAGCAGGACCAGAACACACTGAGCTTTGTAAACCTGACGAAGAGAGTTAGTCTTCGTCTTAAGAGCAACCAGAGCAAAGGGTCTAAACTGGGGACTGATGGAGGTCAATTTTTGTTTTAGAAACATCACTCTGGCCTTATTACAGAGAAGGGATTGGAGAGGAGGATAGCTAGAGGCAGAGATGGCTGTGGTAGTGAAACAAGTCCAAGATTATGATTCTCTACAGTTATAGCCGTGTTGTTGTTGTGTGCCGTCAAGTCAATTCCAACTCATAGCAACCCGACAGGACAGAGTAGAGCTTCCCCGTAGGGTTTCATAGGCTGTAGTCTTCACAGGAGCAAATTGCCAGCTCTCTTCTCCTGCTAAGCAGCTGTGGGTTTGAACCACCAAACTTTCACTTGGCAACTGAGCACTTAACCATTGTGTCACCAAGGCTCCTGTTATAGACATCAGGATGGACAAAAGTATATCAAATGGGCAGGTATTTAAGATGCAGAACACACTGGACTAATTGAATGATTGGGAGTGAATAATGAAAGAGAGAGGCTGGGATTGATGGCCTGAATCTCAATAAAACTTGTCATGCCAGGTCACACTAGTCCGATATGAACCCTCATACCTCTGGGCTTCTAGAAGCATCTCACATATCTTCCTCATTTAAAATATGGCCTGAATTCTGTGCTATAACTAGTTGTCTGCTTTTGTGTATATTGCTAATTCACCCTAGTGGGATATGATAAGCACCACGGTTACTGGTTTTGTTTATTTCCTCTGTACTAGGATGTCAATACAAACTCTTTTTGTGCTGGTCACTTCCTCTGTGAAGCCATCCCTGAATCCCCTGGAAGACATGGGGTCTCCTTCCAAGTTCTCATCGCCTCATTATAACATTGCATTGCAATTGTCTGAAACCCCGCTAGGTTGTAAGGTTTTTTTCTTTTTGTCTTTTTCCCTTTACAGCTCTGTGCCTAGTACAGTGCTGGAGAACACAGTGCACATTTAGCATATGCTGATTTAATATATTACTTTGTTTCCAAGCCAGATTGCACTGCAGTTTAGAAAACGTCTTTTCCTGACACAGTGAGGAACACTGCTAAAACAAGTAGATGCTCTGTGTCTCTTATGTCTATTAAGCATTTGTATTAACTGAAAATGAGAAGAACTATCATGGGAAATAATCCTAAAATGTTTCCCCCGCTATTTATTCTGCATGTTGATGGGACCAATAATATGAAGGGCATTGAGTATGAGTAAGTTATGGTTTCCTAATGTACCACACACCAATCAGATGACTCTACAATATAAACCATTTATAATGTCCTTCGCTTCATATTCCGGTGCTGACAGTCAGAAAATGATGCTGAAATGCAATGATTCATTCAGAATAGACCTGACATACAAACCTTTCCAAGGTGCTCATCTGCATAATTGTATGTGTTATTCATTTTCTCTCTCCCTCAGTTACTCCTCACCCTCTACCATGAAAATGCCACTGTTGCATATTTGCCACAATGGTCCCCAAAGTCTGAAAAAGCAGAGCTGGGAGTGGGGAGTGGGGAGAGAACAACACAAATAAAAACATCCTGCTGGAAGCATTCACATCTTCATGTCCTTGCCTGCCAGCCTGGCCTTCCGTCTACATCTGGGTGCTGGTTCTATCAAACTTGTCTTGTATCAATTTTTAGCAGCATGGATAATTTATTGCATCTAGGATGATAGAAAGCCAGCTTTATACATCATTCAGCTTGCAAAAGATGTGTAGCTTCAGTTCCTTAATGGTGTCATTTTGGCTGAATGCTATTAACAGATTACCCCTGCCTAGGGCAGTGGAGCATGTGCGGCAGAAAGATAACCTTGTGTTCGTAATTTAATATTAACTGTTTTCTCCATAGTACCTCTTTCCAGTACATTAACAACAAACCAATATGGCCTTGTCCCCTGCGGTCATATTCTTCAGCAAAAAAATGGATTACATGATAGCAAGTTCCTGAAGATTTCCAATGAAGTATTACAAATCACTCAACACCCGCTCTGCAGAAATGAAAAATAAACAGGCTTAGATTCAATCAAATTTAATTCCTCCAATTTAGCTTTACCGCACTTCAAAGGGTTCTCTTATTAATGTCTTGGTGAACAAATTTAACAGTCATATTTTGCCCCTTCTTATACAAAAGCCTCCAGTTGTGTTCAACCTATAATGAGATCAAGAAACTGTTTTATTTTATTTTTTAGTGACTACTCTGTCACAGTTTGATATAAAAGTGTAAGCCATATACAGAAAACTCTTTATGGAATTTTTATCCTATTCCATTCCTGGGAGCTAAATTTATATCCTGCATTAGCTATCATAGCACTAGAGTATTAGTCTTCTCCCTCTGCAAGCGGTTCAGGGCAGTGGGAGCCCTATCACTCTCCACCACTCATATACCCAGGCATTATGAGTTTATCTCATCTTCTGCAGCAAGTACCAGGCCCAATTCATTCCTTTAGGCTACTTTACTAATAACCTATTCCTTATCAGGCCCTCTCCACCTCAGCTTGTGATCAAAGACTCAATTAATGGAATGGAGAAAGGTGAAGCATTCAAATAATGGAGACAGCTGTTTTTCTCTGTTAGAGAAAATCCATTTGTATTGTTATCGCACTTGCAAGTTCTGCAGCTCCTATTTAATTCAGTCTTCCTCTATTTCTGCTGATGATAAAAAAAAAAGTCACAATGAACCTCAAAGAGAATGGCAGAAACATCACTGCGTTTCAACTCAGTCAGGGAGTTATCAACTCGAAAGTGAAAATACAAGCAGATAAGGGGAGGAAATGTCCAACAAAGACCATATCAAAAAAAATTTTTAAAGTTTCTTCAAGCAGCATTCTCTATTCATCATTCTGATTTTTTTGTGTATTTTCTGCCCTCTACTGTACTCTTCAACTGTCTACCACAGCAAAGCAGAGGCTGATAATATCTTGAGTCCCACATCAGTTGAAAAGTAATTAAAGGCAGAGGGTAATCATGAGTGGTTGGTGGGGACATGCCTGTGAGCTTCATGCACTCATGGGCCTGGGAAACCATATTAGAGCTCAGGCTTGAAGTTGGATATTTCCATATGAGTCACACCATTTTTTCCCCCAGACTGGTTCTCATCCTATTTTTTTCTTTCAAACTTTACTGCCTTCAGTGGCATGCATGTTTTTCTTAACTGAGAACCACCATGAAAGATGATGTCAGTGGTTCTCAGACACAAAGTAGTATGCCATGGGCCTACCTATCATTCCTTTACTAAGAAATTTCACTTTGTTTGCTCTGTACCTTGGCCTGGTAATGGGGCAGGACAGACCTCTTGATTGTACTGCTGTTATGCCATCTATATTTTCTCTTAAGAAAAGAGAGTCAGATTCCAAAGCTGGAAGAGAAACAAAGATAGGCCTTTGCTCTCATTTTGTGTGGAATATATTTCCTTGTAAGGGTCTAAATTCAAGATTGTTTTTGGTTCTGTCAAACGAGAAAAGAAACATGTACATTGTTTTTCTCCCCTCAGGAGAATTCCCTTGGAAGGCACGAATGAGGATCACATATTTGAATTCCTGCCTGAACACATATAACTAGCAAAATAAACACATACAAAGCTACAGTATCTGCAATGAAGAGAGACACAGAATGTTAAAGGGCGGTTCTCCCAGGCTCACAGGGGATTCCACGATGTGAGTGAGACTCAGTGGAAAAATAAAAAAAGCTTTATGTACTTGTATATAAGATGGACATTTAAAAGAAGATTTTATGAAAAAAAAAAGAATAATATGTATAAAATATGGACTGGTAAACAAGTCGGATCTTCCCACCATTTTCCCTTGACGTCAACCTTTAGAAACAAAAATTTGAAATTGGCTTTTTATTTCTGGTATTGAAATAAAGCAAACCTTCCTTTATTTGAATGTCATAGATCTTTATATTCTTTTCTTATTGTTGAACCTATAGAAAATGAATATGAAATAAAAACAAATCACCATTCTGGGGAAGACATAAAATAATAAAAGCAGAACTATCAATAATTTCCCTTAGGCATATAAAAACAGAGACACAGTGTCAATGGAGTGCGAAAAACGAAACAAATTGTAA
This sequence comes from Elephas maximus indicus, assembly GCF_024166365.1. NCBI lineage: Eukaryota > Metazoa > Chordata > Mammalia > Proboscidea > Elephantidae > Elephas > Elephas maximus. The sequence goes on along the minus strand of NC_064833.1, from coordinate 50,179,611 downwards.
AACGCAGCTATAATCCTTCAATCACAATAGGAAAGATCTACCTTTTAGTTTCTAATGTAGTTTAACTCTATCCGATGGCAATAAAATTGCCGTATAATAACTTAGCTCTGTTGATCTCAGGATTATGGGAATTTTCCATTTATTTATTTTTTTAATAGAAAGGTTCTGTCAGTCAGGACAGGCTAGATTGTATTGTGGTAACAGAATGACAAAAATCTCAGTGACTGAAAACAACATTTATTTTTCTGTTCAAAAGGAATCAGCAGGGTGTGCTGTCATCATACTTGTTCAGGAACACAGAAGACGAAAGCTCCACCTTCTTATGACATCACCTTTACTACATGACACTTCAGGATCCACCAAGGCAGGGGACAATAGCATGAAGAATTCCCTACCAACCGTTCAATACTTTAGTGTAAAAATGATCTTCATCACTTTCACTCACATTTCATTGGCCACAGCAAATCACATGGCCACATCTCATTTCAAGGGGGCAACTATGCTGAAAGAGATCCAGGAATCTTGGTAAGTGCTAATGTCTACCACATTAACAATTTGTATTTGTTCCAGTGTTTAAGAAAGAAGAGTGCACTTAAAGTAATGTCCCTTGTTCAATCTCCAATTATAAAAGATGTTATAATAACATTATGCCGAAGGAGCCATATTCTGGGTTTCCTTTTTTTTAAAAGATATATATGTTATATATACTATGCATAGAAAATAGGACCCTACTTAGAGGGAAACATAATCTGTGATATAGAAAGACTTTATGCTGGGATTTACTTTATTTCACAATACAAAGTCCTTGAAGACACATATGTGGAATTGTCCTGATTCAAATCTAGTAGGCTTACTGAATAAAAGACTTTTAAGCTCTCTCTGATTTGTATTTAAATTATATCATCTGGCTGATAGTTTTTAAGATTGTGTATTCTAGCTAGAGTACTTAATTCGACAGTCTTTCTGTCTTAGTTATCTAGCACTGCTCTGACAGAACTACCACGAGAGGATGGCTTTAACAAAGAGAAATTTATTCTCTCACAGTCTCGGAGGCCAGAAGTGCAAATTCACAGTCTGGGAGGCTAGAAGTGCCAGCTCCAGGGGAAGGCTTTTTCTGTCAGCTCTGAGGTAAGATCCTTGTCATCAATCTTCCCCCTGGTCTAGGAGCTTCTTAGTGAAGAGACCCTGGGTCCAAAGGATGTGCCTTCCTCCTTGTTCTTCATTGTGGTGGCATGAGGTCCTTCTGTCTCTCTGCTCGCTTCTCTTTTTAATATCTCAAAAGAGACTGACTCAAAATACAACTTAATCTTGTAGATTGAGTCCTGCCTCGTTTACATAACTGCCCCTAATCCTGCCTCATTAACATCATAGAGGTAGGATTTACAACACATAGGACAATCATATCAGATGACAAAATGGTGGACAACCACAGAATACAGGGAATAATGGCCTAGCCAAGTTGACACACATTTTTGGGGGACACAATACAGTCCATAACAATTTCTTTCCTCCCTCCCTCCCTCCATTCATTTACACGTAATTTATTTATTTACATTCATCCGATAGATAAGATTGAAGGCCCATGTATAGTCAGGCACTTTATCATTTTTTATACCCAAGGATCAGGACCAAAGCGGATTCCTGTTGTTGCTGGGTGCTGTCGAGTCAATTCAGACTCATAGCAAACCCATGTGACAGAGTAGAACTGCCCCATACGGTTTTCTTGGCTGTAATCTTTGCGGAAGCAGGTAGCCAGGTCTTTCTCCAAAGAAGCAGCTAGGTGGGGTCAAACTACCAAACTTTCAATTAGCAACTAAGCTTAACATTGCACCACCAGAGTTCCTTACCAGGTTCCCAGCCCTCACAAAATCCAGTTTAAGGAATGAGCCTGAATTTGAACTGCACGAGAAGAAAAGAGAATAATTGCTTTTTGATAACCTATTACTACTACTACTACTACTACCACTACTACCACTAAAAAACCACTACTAGCTAAGAATTACAGTGAAACCAATGAGAGCCAGAACTGAACAGGACGGCCTTATTTTTCCAGGTCTAGCAAGTTTATCACCTTTGACAGGGTACAGCCTTATCACTTTTCTATTGCTCATTTTAATGGAAAATATTTAAGTTTTCCTTCTCTGACAAATTTCTGCCTTACCCAGGTTCTGGCTTTTGCAGGTTTGACTGTATAAGCATTTACTGTTAAGCATTATTTTATGCTACTCTCTTCATTTTTGTTAAACAAGTGGCCACAGTTTGATTGCTGTGAATAAATATGCGCAGCCCCTTCATCCAACTCAGACCTACTTGTTCTTTTTCCAACCTTCCCTGCATCTGTGGGTTGTGCAATATCCAGCCACCTAGCAAAGGCTCCCTTAAGCTACCACACAATACCCAGTCCAGCATGGCTTGCCTGGGTGCTTGTCTCCTTTTGACTCTCTAACTATCTTCTTGTGTTCCCCATTTCCACTTCTTCAGTGCTCTGATCCATGATCCCTTCACAGTCCCTTTATAAGCTCTGAGCCCTTTATGCTGTAAAGTTAATTAAAATTTTGGTATTTGACTATTATACACATAAAAAATATTGCCATCCATTGAAAAGACTTACGTAATCCGAAGTCAAGGTCCTTTGCCTCGTACTGTCACCATGGCATGGCGTTCAGCTATGATTTCTTACCCAAGCTCTCTATCTGTACCTCTATTTGTGTAAATCTACCTTGAATGTTGTTGTGGTTAGATGTTGTTAGGTCAGTTTTAACTCATAGCGACCCTATGTACAACAGAAGGAAACACTGCCCAGTGGTGCACAGTCCTCACAATTGCTGTTAGACTGCCCATTGTTGCAGCCACTGTGTTAGTCCATCTTGTTAAAAGCCTTCCTCTTTTCACTGACCCTCTAGTTTACCAAGCATGATGCCCTTCTCCAGCGAGTGGTCCCGCCTGATAACATGTACAAAATATGTGAGACAAAGCTTCACCATCCCTTTTCTTTTTTTTTAGAATTAATCAAACTATATTAAGAATCATCCCTGTACATCCTATCTTACCTGATAGGGTCCCTGGTGGCACAGTGCAATGGTTAACTGCTCTGCTGCTAACCAAAAGGTCGGAGGTTGGAACCCACTAGCCACTCTATGGGACAAAGATGTGTCAGTCTGCTTCTGTAAAGATTTACAGCCCTTGGAATCTTATGGGAGAGTTGTTCTACTTTGTCCTGTAGGGTTGCTATGCATAGGAATCAATTCAGCAGCAATGGGCTTGTCTTGTTTTGTTTTTTGGCATTTTCTGATGACAGGTACTGAGAATTTTTCTTCCCCTATCACTCTCGCTGAGTGGCAAGGGTCACACCTTCTGTTTAAAGAGGCTTATGAATGTGCTCTGGCTAGGTAAAGACAGAGATCTCAGCAAATCTCAGTGCCTGGGAAGTCTTCACCTCTGCCAGATGATCTTCAGCCGTCAATTGACAGGCAGAGAATGGTCCTTACCAGATTGCAATGTGAAAATTGGCCTTGTTGCTCATCAGCTCAGACCAAGTACAGAGTTCACTCTAACAGACAGTGCTGACTTGGTCCTATTTAGCTCCTAATATATATAGTTCATTGGCTGAGCTGGGCCATCTTTTGATGTGATCTTAGGAGCCGCTATTAGCCCAATTTGTACTTTGAAGCAAACTAGAATAAGGCACTGTTCTTTAAGACAGTTTTCTTCTGTCTGTCAGAAAATTGTCATAATATCCTGATTTTGTTAGAACAACACAATTTACTACTATCTCCAGGAACTTGTCAAGTACACAAATCCACGATGTTTCTCATGTGAATGACACCCTCTTAGATATGCATCCTTGGCATGTCTATATGTGTAATGTCCTGCTGACACCTGTTATCTGCACATGGTCCTCCTGAATCCAACAGATATCTCAGGTCTCATCAGCCTTCTCCAAAGCCCTGCTTCATTCAACTCTTTTGACTTTAGTGGGCATCTTTGTCTTGTTCTTACTATAGATGGAAATTCTTCTAGTGTTTCTTGATCAAGTCTGGGCTTTGGTTTGAACTCCCTATATTTTTCATCATAATAAGGAAATATCTGGCTAGTCCTGATTAATGCATATTTAATCAGATTTAAATAATCAATAAAAAAAATAGAAGAGTACAAATCTCCATATCCCCCTTGGAAGGCAATTTGGCAAAATCTATCACAATTTTAAATATATATCCTGTAACCTAGCAATTCTAGTTCTAGATATTTAACCTATAGCTATTCATGTGTACAAAGATGTATATACAAGGATATTCAGTGTAATAGGAAACATTCAAAATGACCTAAATACCTTTCACTAGGGAATTAATTAAATACATTGTAGGCATACTTCCAACGGAATGTTAAGCAGACTTTAGGAAGAATAAACTATGTCAGTATGCATACATAAGAGAAGATTCTTTAGAAATTCATTCACACATTCATTTTTTCATCCATGTGCTGTTTTAACAAATACTTATTGATTCCTACTGTATAAACGGCACAGTTCTAGGTAAAAGTAATTCCACAGTGACTAAGACAGACCTGGTCCCTGCCATCATGGAACATATATAGTATGAAGAAACAGAAAATAAACAATAACATTAGATACCGATAAGTATAAAAATGAAAAGTAATGGGGAACAAGGAAATAGAAGGTGATAGAAGCAGTACTGTTTTGGACAGGGCCATCTGGAAAGTTCTTTCTGAAGAGATAACATTTGAGAAGAGACCTGAGTTAAATGAGGAATTGTATTCCTTCCAAATGTGAGCAGGAAGAAAATCCAGGGGGAGAAAATGGTGACTGCAAAGGCCTAAGAAGGGCAGACATTGGCTATGTTGGAGAAATAGCAGAAGGCAGTGTGGTTGGAACTCTCAAGAGAGGAGAGAGGTGGAGGGTAAAGTTGGAAAGATAGTTAGAAAGTACTTAAGTTTAATTAATTTTCTAGAATTTGACGTCTTTTTTACCAAAAGTAAAAATCAATTTGGTAAAAGTATAACAAAAAATTGTAATATGAAAGGACATGAAATTCTTCAAGGTTCTTGGTAAAAGGTATCAAATTATTTTTTATTAAGTTTATACTAGAGCCCCTGAGTGGCACAAACAATGAAGTGCTTGACTACTAGCTGAAAGGTTGGCAGGTCAATCTACCTAGATGCAACTTGGAAGCAAGGCCTGATGATCTGCTTCCAAAAGTCCACAGCCTTGCAAATCCTATGGAACGCACTTCTGCTCTGCACACATAGGGTCTTCCTGAGTCAGAGCTGACTTGATGGCAACTAACAACAAGTTTATACTAAATTGAACATCACCTACAAAATATAAGTATTCTCATCTTATACCCTCACCAACGTTAAGAATTATAATTTATGTGGCAATTCAACACTCTCTTTTATACATTTTCCAGATCCAAAACCACTGCCATGCAATTAAGTGATGAGCTGACTCAGTGGTGTGCTGGAAAAAGAGCCAGTTGTTAAATTATCAGGAGTTTTGCAAGCCAGTTATTAAACCACTGGTAGCTTGCAATTGACCATGATGGGAATATTCACACCATGGAAGTTGGCTCCTTCTTCACTCCCAGAGAGCCAGTTTACCAGTATACCACTAGTTTAAGTAATCACTTGCTTTAAGTTGCAAAATTATAAACACAAAATTATTGCCTATGACAATTATTAGAAGCATTGAAAGAATAAGAACTCAATTCTTCCCTCTAATTACTGATAGTTATCCAGACCATAAGTAGCCATGGTGGAAGTGGTACTTTCAGTTGGGAAGCAAAGACGTTAAAAGACCTTGATACACTATATACTACCCTTTTGAGTGTCTCTCACTCTCTCTGTCTCTCATCCATAGTCATTTTGGGGATATGTTGCCTCTTTGGATTTTGTCTCTCGGCCTCTTTTGGACCAGCATGGGACTCAAAGCAGAAAAAGTAAAAATGGGAAGGATACTGAGCCTGCCTTGAATCTAAGCTAAAGGATTGTTCAAATGTCCCTCCAAGTCACCAGGGTAGGAAACCAAACAGTGATTTGGAGCCACAGCCCAGATTATCCATGTCCTCTGGTCAAAGGTTCAGAGGTTTGGAAACTTGGCCATCTCTATGACTTTTCTTCAAAGGTGAAGCTGATAAAGTCCCCAAATCTAAAACCATAGTTCATAACTATCCTCTTTCCTGTCCTTTATAGACCAGTGCATTATCTTCCAAAGGGGTACTCATGTGATATTGTATTTTTGTAAATAAAATTATTTTGAAAAATTTCATCTATTATGAAAAACATAATATGGATGAGTGAATATTTGTTAGGAAAACTGTTTGATCATTTCATTTGAAAAGTCATTTTAAAATCAGGATGGACTGAGATATAACAAAGAAATATAAAAATGCAAACCTAGTATTGATTTCCTGAAAAAAAAAATGATCAAGGTTTAGTAATAATCTACCAAAGTAGAGGAAGCATACCGAGAAATATTTCTGTGAAATCCAGAGGAACACAGAATAAGCAGTAAACAGCATGAGTTTATAACAACCTACTGATGCCAGAGGAACTTGATTGATTTCCTTTCAGTTTCATTACAAAATTAGAGCACAAAGGGAATCCTGTAGTAAACACTGCACATTTGAGCATTAGAAAAATACTTAATTGGATCTCATGAAATCCTGCTTTAAAATTGAAGTAAAATTGGCCTGCACACAAACACATTCACACAAATGGAAAACGGGTGAGAGGAATATAAACAAGGCATAATGATAAACAGAAATAGACTGAGTGTGTGAAAAGGTATCCAGAGGTGAGTCAGAAGAATCAGGCTTAGACTGAGTTCCATTTAACATTGACTGTAAATAATCTACAAGAACAGATTGCCTCCCAGGTGGTCATTAAAATAGTACAGGACACTGATTAGTGGAATCCCTGAATGCTACGGAGACGAGTAACCCAGTGGGGTCACTAAAGCACAAAAATGTAGGCAAGACTCAAGATGGTCACTAGTATTTCACATACCAGCAAGGTCACCCTCAGTGGACAGGTTTCAGTTTAGCTTCCAGACTAAGAGAGACTAGGAAGAAGGACCTGACAGCCTACCTCTGAAAATATTGGCCAGTGAAAATCTTATGAATAGGAGCAGAACATTGTCTGATATAGTGTCAGAAAATGAGCCCCTCAGGTTGAAAGGCACTCAAAATATTACTGAGGAAGAGCTGCCTCCTCAAAGTAGAGTCGAACTAAATGACATGGATGGAGTAAAGCTTTTGGGACCTTCTTTTGTTGATGTGGAATGACTTGAAATGAGAAGAAACAGCTGCAAACACCCATTAATAATCGGAACATGGAATTATGAAGTATGAAACTAGGAAAATTGGAAGTCATCAGAAATGAAATGGAATGTATAAAGATCAATATCCTAGGCATTAATGAGCTGAAACCGGTATTGGTCATTTTGAAATGGACTATCATATTTTTTTTTTTATGGTCTAATAGGCCTGGTAAGACAAATAGAAGAAGAATGGTATCACATTCATCATCAAAGAAAATATTTCAAGATCTATCCTGAAGTACAACTCTGTCAGTGATAGGATAATATCCATACACCTACAAGGAAGACCAGTTAATACAATTATATTCAAATTTACACAACACTACTAATGCCAAAGATTAATAAATTGAAGATTTTTACCAACTTCTGCAGTCTGAAATTGATCAAACATACAGTCAAGATGCATTGATAATTATTGCTGATTGAGATGCAAAAGTTAGAAACAAAGGAGTATCGATAATTGGAAAATATAGCCTTGGTGATAGAAATGACACCAGAGATTTCATGATAGAATATTGCAAAACCAATGACTTACTCAATGCAAATACCTTTTCAACAACATAAACAGTGACCATACACGTGCATCTTGCTGGATAGAATACACCAGAATCAAATTGGCTACATCTGTGGGAGACGATAAAGAAGCTCAACATCATTAATCAGAACAAGGCTGGGGCAGACAGCAGAACAGACCACAAATTGCTCATATGCAAGTTCAAGTTGAAGCTGAAGAAAATTAAAACAAGTCCACAAGAGCCAAAATATGACCTTGAGCATATCCCAACTGAATTTAGAAACCATCTCAAGGATAGATTTGATGTATTAAACATTAATGAACAAAGACGATTTGTCTTGTCATCAAAGACATCCTACATGAAAAAAGCAAGAGGTCATTAAAAACACAAGAAAGAAAGAAGAAAGCAAAATGGATCTCAGAAGAGTCTCTGGAATTTGCTCTTGAACATAGAGTAGCTAAAGCAAATTGAAGAAACTATGAAGTAAAAGAAATAAAACAGAAGATTTCAAACCGCAGCTCAAGAAGACAAACTGAAGTATTATAAGGAAATGTGCAAAGACTCAGAGTTAGAAAACCAAAAAGGAAGAACACACTCGGCATTTCTCAATTGAAGAAACAGTTCAAGTCTCGAGTTACAATGTTGAAGGATTCTATGGGCAGAATATTGAATGACATGGGAAGCATCAATAAAGATCAAAGGAATACACAGAGTCACTGTACCATAAAGAACCGGTCAGTGTTCAATCATTTCAGGAAGCAGCATATGATCAAGAACTGTTGGCGTTGAAGGAAGAAGCCCAAGCTGCATTGAAGGCTTGGTGAAAAATAAGGCTCCAGGAATTGACAGAATACCAACTGAAATGTTTCAACAAACAGATGCAGCACTGGAGGTGCTCACTTGTCTATGCCAAGAAATTTGGAAGACAGCTAACTGTGTAGCCAACTGGAAGAGATCCATATTTGTGCCTATTCCAAAGAAAGGCAATCTAACTGAATGTGGAAATTATCAAACATATCATTAATATGACACACAAGTAAAATTTTGCTGAAAATAATTCAAAAGCAGTTGCAGTAGTACATCGACAAGGAACTGCCAGAAATTCAAGCCAGATTCAGAAGAGGACATGGAACAAGGGATATCATTACGGATGCCAGACGGATCTTGGCTAAAGGCACAGAATACCAGAAAGAGGTTTATCTGTGTTTTATTGACTATGCAAAGATATTCAACTGCGTGGATCATAACAAATTATGGATAACATTGTGAAGAACCGGAATTGCAGAATACTTAGTTGTGCTCATGTGGAAACTGTACATAGACCAAGAGGTAGCTGTTCAAACAAAACAAGGGGATACCACGTGGTTTAAAGTCATGAAAGGTATGCTTCTGGGTTGCATCTTTTCAACATACTTATTCAGTCTTTATGCCTAGCAAATAACACAAGAAACTGAACTATATGAAGAAGAACATAGCATCAGGATTGAAGGAAGACTAATTAACAACCTGTGCTATGCAGATGACACAACCTTGCTGGCTGAAAGTAAAGATGGCTTGAGGCTCTTACTGATGAAGATCAAAGACCACAGCCTTCAGTATGGATTAAACCTCAATATAAAGAAAACAAAAATCCTCACAACTGGACCAATAAGTAACATCACGATAAACAGAGAAAAGATTAAAATTGTCAAGGATTTCATTTTACTTGGATCCACAATCAATGCCCATGGAAGCAGCAGTCACGAATTCAAACAACATATTGCATTGGGCAAATCTGTTGCAAAAGACCTCTTCCAAGTGTTAAAAAGCAAAGATGTCATTTTGAGGATTAAGGTGCGCCTGAATCAAGACGTGGTGTTTTCAATTGCCTTATATGTATGTGAAAGCTGGACAATGACTAAAGAAGACCAAAGAAGAACTGATGCCTTTGAATTATGGTGTAGGTGAATAATATTGAATATACCATGGACTGCCAGAAGAATGAACAAATGTGTCCTGGAAGAAGTACAGCCAGAATGCTCCTTAGAAGCAAGATTGGCAAGACTTCGTCTCACATACTTTGGACGTGTTATCAGGAGGGACCATTTCCTGGAGAAGGACATCATGCTTGGTAAAGCAGAGGGTCAATGAAAGAGAGAGAGATGCTCAATGAGAATGATTGACACAGTGGCTACAATGACGGGCTCAAGTATAGCAACAATTGTGAAAATGGCACAATGCCAGACAATGGTTCGTTCTGTTGCACATAGGGTCACTATGAATTGGAACCAATGCCACAGCACCTAATAACAACAACAGTATTCCCCAGCAGTTTGCCTCATGAGAACTTTTATTATCTTCCAACAAATTATAAAAGTAATTTTTATTGGCATATGTCTTAAAGTAATAGGTCTCCTTCCTGGTATATACAGGTACTACCTGCAAGCTACCACCAATCTGTCAGTTTGTTGTACTGTGGTGGCTTGTGTGTTGCTATGATCCTGGAAGCTATGCAAAAAAGAAAGAAAAAAAGATTTTTTTTTTTTTTTGCTACCAGTATTTTAAATACCAGAAGGGTCACCTATGGTGGACGAGTTTCAGCAGCGCTTCCAGACTAAGACAGATTAGAAGTACAGGCCAGTTGATCTACTTCTGAAAATTAACCAATGAAAACCCTATGAATTGGATCAGAATATTGTCTACTGGACTCAAACATGTCAATGATCGTGAATATGGTGCAAAACCAGGAAACATTTTGTTCTGTTGTACATGAGATTTCCATGAGTCGAATCTGACTCAAGAACAGCTAACAATATCAACAACACTTGCAATAAGATGGGTTGCGTGGATTGATTGAAATGTACATATTCATTCATTCAGAAAATAGTTACTGAGCACAAAATATGTGATAGACATTGATTTAGCTGCAGGTCATTTATTAGTAAAAAAAAAAGAGATGAGGTCCTGCTCCCAAAAAGTTTACATTCTAGTGGAGATAAACTGAAAATAAGCAAACACGATGCAGAAACACAATGGAGAATAAGAAAATGTATAATAGAGTAGGAAAGGTATGCTATATTTTAGATAGTGTTCAGAGGTGGCACCTCTGAAGAAGGAATTTTTAAGCAAGAAATTAAATAGAGGGGACAGAACATGCAGATATCTGTGGGAGGAATTTTCCAGATAGATGAAATAATAATTGCAAAGACTGTGAGTCAGGAGCATATTTGGTGTGTTCAAGAGGCAATGAGGAGATCAGTGTGGCAGAAGCAGATAAGCTACAGTAACATGGTTGGTAATAAGGACCAGAAGTAGCCAGAGACTATATTATATAGGGTCTTATAGCTGCTGTAGCCAAGAAAAAGCTCCCCTCAAATCTCCTGCTGCAGGAAACACTGGATCAGCGACAACAATTGTGCTGAGACCATGCTTCCCCCAATTTGTTCCCATTCAATGCCTGAGCACAGCAGGGATGCTAGTATTGGCCCATTCCTACCAATGTGGGGCTCCTCTGAAAGGTGACTCCTCTGAAAGATTGAGGGCTTGCAAAACTGTCATTACACTGTTCACAGCTGCCCTCCATCGGTGACTGCCACCACCACTGCCATCATCCTGACTTTTGGGGAGAAGATAACAACTTACTTCTTGTCCACTCCTTCCCAAGGGTGGGAAGAGTTCTTCCTAGTGAGTCATCAAAGCCAAAAATCAAACCAAACCAATTGTCATCACTCCTCATAAAATAAATTGGATATCAGAATCCTATACACATTTGCCTTGCATGAATCATGAATCAACTATAATCATTCTACTGAGAGACACAGACAAAGGGGGAATATTAAAATAGTAAAGGATGGGGCACTCTACTCATGATTTCTTTCAATAAGACTATTCATCAGGGGTTGGTTTCAGAACCTCATGTCACTTATAGCAAGGACATTTTGCACCTTATGGTATAAGTTAGAGAGACATATTTTTGGTTCATGTTATGTAAGGAGGTCATAGATGCATACCAATAGTGCCACATGGTACAAATATAAGGTAGGGTTTACTGGGGAGAAAAATTTGAAGGAGAAAAGCAATAGGGCACGCACTACACTCTCATTATTCTACAGCATAGGCCAGCATAAGTAGTCATTACACACCATGGACAAAATCCAGGAGAGAGGGGCCTTCCCAGGCCAGCATGCTGGACATGAGACAGCAAGAACTCCAAAAGAGAATGAGATTTGCACCTACCTTGTGGGACACAGTTACAGGTTAGCCTTAGAGAAGTCAGGGGACACCTGGTTTCTGTAAGTACCAAAAAATATTTCAAGGGATCTCCAGGTCCAGGAATGTGCTAGTCGGTATGTATACTTAAAGCCAAGGTCAACCCATTAGGGCTCTTGGAGGGCCTTACATGCCAGCAGTGCTGACCCCAGCTAAAGGCTTTGCTATTTCTCTATGGACTGGCTCAGTCCAGCTGAGGCAGCTCTCTGCTAAGGTACCAAGAGGAGGAAGAAAATTAGCATCTGGAACCATCCAAATTTGTCTCTCCTCAGTACACATGACTCCTAACCATAAGTCAGCTACTACATCTGATGAGCAATCAAAGAAATATCGATTTGATGGGTTTTCATTTCTATCCCATTCATTTCTCTGTTATCACCTTGATCAAAACCACACTGTCTTAGCTACTTTTATACTAAACCAAAAACCAAAACCAAACCCAATGCCGTCGAGTCACTTCCGACTCATAGCGACCCTATAGGATAGTAGAACTGCCCCATAGAGTTTCCAAGGAGCTCCTTTTATACTATATACTTTATACCTTTATACTATATACTTTTATACTACGTATAAAATAATATAACCAGTATAAGTTGTGATATAAAGTGGGAAATGAAACTCAAATAACCTGGGTTTCTCTAAATTGCTCTGCTAATATGTGGTAATATTTATAGCAGACATCATTTTAATCCCGATTTGATGCCAAGCTCTATTATGAAAATATTTCATTTAATTGTAAGAGCTGTTACTTTTATTTTTTCTACAAAAGGAGAAGTGAGAATAAAGACATTAAATTATTTGTCCAAGCTCCAAGAAGTAGAGCCAGGATTTAAATCCAGGAACATCTGAACCCAATTTCCAAACTCTCTTCATAAAACTCAAGAACCCTAGACTCTAGCCCATCTCATCCTAAGGTACTCCTCCCTATTAGCCACAAATAACCTTGATATTTATTCCACCTGAGATGAGAAAGAAGTTTTTGGGAACAGAAAGCATTCTTAAGTGATGTCATTTGTTATTAACGCCCCCAGATAAGAATCTTTGCAGCTCTTCTGGGTATTGTAGTTTTGCAAATTTAATTATTTGAACCTAAGTAGTTCATACTATGTGTAAATGTTTTACAGAGATATACTCATTTACTCAATTTCCATAATAACCTAGTAAGGTAGAAACCTATCTCTCTATTTTATAAAATCTTGTCCAAGGTCGCATAGTTTCTAAGTGGTGAACAGAGATTGGACCCCAGGAAGTTTCACTCCAGAGTCCTAGCTCTTCACACTGTGCAGTCTCTCACATGAATCCTAGAAGTCATTTTCTTCTAGATCTCCATTCCTGGGAAATCGACAGATGAGCCTTATAGGAGAGAAAGGAATAGGAATTCACTAGCAAGTAAGTCATTTTCTCAAGAAAGCATTACTCTCCTTTCCTCCTCAAGGCCAGGTCAAGAGCCCTTCCTCCACATTCTTTATCTTCCATCCCCCTTCCCAGGTGGTGTAACAGAGAGGTTGAAAAGATGGTCTCTGGAGCTGGGTTTGAAGCACCACTCTGCCAGTTACCAACTGAGTATGCTTAAAAAGGTATTTAGGCTGCTTGGGCTTTGGTTTCTCCATCTGTAATGTGGGGCAACAGTAAAAAGCCAAAACCAAGCCCATTGCAATCAAGTCAATTCCAACTCATAGCGACCCTACAGGACAACTGGTGGGTTTGAATTGCCAGCCTTTTGGCTGGCAGCCAAGTTCTTAATCACTGCATCAGCAGAGCTTCAGGGCAGCAATAGTATACTTAAATCCCAGGTTTTTGTGGAGTTTAAATAAGGTAGAAAATCATTTAGCGTAATAGTAAGCGCTCAAAAAATATTAGAAATTATAAATATTAGAAGTTTTTATTATTGCTATCAATGACTTTGTAATTACCTCTTTACTGTCTATGCTGCCAATATAGAATAAGCTTCTTGTAGCCCCAGTGTTGATATACAGTGAACATTCAGAAAATAGTCATTAAATGAATGATGCCTTCATTCTTCTTTCTGAGAAATTCATAAGCGCTCTTCTTTTAGAATTTCATTTCTCCCTCTGAGCTCACAATGCCAGTCTTAATTATCCCAGTGGAAGCATCAACACAAAGATGTTCCCAGTGTGCATTGTGCCATTACTGATCACATAGCTTGCTCTGTGTCTGCACGTACATGAACTCCCGTCTTTCTTTCTCCACAATTTCTAACTGCTGATGTTTCCTGTACAATGTGTCTGTTGAGTACAGTCTGAAAATGGAGAGTGGATGGAGATAACTTGGTATATTATTTTGTGGAATATAAAAGATAATTCCTGCATTCCATTCCAGATGTCTACACAAAGTGAAGTTCCTTTTTTTTTTTTTCATGACATGCTTGCCAATAAATGTGATTTTAGGGAGAAAATGCTATTTTCTCTGCATATATATTTAAATGTTTTCAAAGTTGTTTTTCACAGAGAAGTGATATTGCCCCAGGGGAAATTATGTGAGATTCTAGGTCTAGAGCTTTTTTATAACAAGTTGAGAACAGTTAAAGTCCCCATCTTATTATTAGTTTTAAACCAAGTCTCTAAAATGTGTCAGAAAGATCTACAAGAGACTCCTTTCTTCCACATACTCACCATTTCCTGTTCTTTCAGTTGATTCAATGCCGTTTTCCACGGTTCAGTTACTCTCCCGCCCTTGCCCTTTGATAACCTCTCGAAAGAATGAAATTAGCAATCCTCCTAAACTCTGCTGGTACATCCATTGACTTGCTCTCATATAGGATCTAACATAAGAAACAGAGGATAAAGTGGTTGATACAGCGCAGATCGTTAACTTGTCAATGGTTTCACATGGAGTAACCAGCAAAGCACCTCGTCTCCACTACAAGTTGTTTGCTATCCTTAGTGTTTCTATCTGTACCTTTAACTTTATGGTGGAAAAAAAAATATTTTTTTTTTAAGGAATGCTTTGACTACTTATCATCAGAGTATTTCTTTTTAACAATTTTTAATAGTATTTGTAAGGGCTCCTTTAAAATCGCATTTTTTTTTTCTGGTCTGTTCTTTAGCTTCATATGATCTAATTTAATCTCGTCAAATTTTGAACCTCTTATATGGCAATGGACACTTAATTACTGGGATGTTTGATGTGCATTTTGATAGGTAGTTTGGCTAGAAGACTTGTCTCTACTGGGGCTAGTTCCACAGGAAGTTTGGATGTTTATAAGATATCAAATTCAAATACAGAAATAGCCAATAGCAATAATGAATCCGGATATACATACTTTAGCAAATTAGTTTGTGGAAAGACTTTGTAAAAAATATTAAACGTTTAGCACACAAATTTAGAGAACATTAGAATAATTAGAAGTCTGGCAAAACAAACTCACACATGTTCTTAGAAAGAAATCCCTAATCTTTCCCCTTACTTACATAAACAGTTCTTTCTGCTACATGATACTGTAAAAATTGAAGATGACACTAAAACACCAAACCATTCCAGGAAAAACTACCTGTATCCTGAGATTTTCATTCTCACTCTAGATCTAAAAGTCAGTACTAAATTCTAGTAACTCAGGCAACGTGCCATTCAAAGATGCACTACCAAGGAAGCCAAAAAGGTCAACGACTCTTGAAAGAGTAGGAGTCAAAACATTGAGTTAAGGTGGCAGCAACCTTCATAAGCAGCAACAAATGTGCAACAAACCAATGGTTAAAAAGATTCCTTGATGTCACTGACTTGAAATCACCTGAGGGCATCTGTTCACGTTACATCCTCTTCTCCAGACCCAACAATGACTCCTACAAGGTTCTTTATTGCCTCTCACATCGAATCCAGACCTCATACCTTCCTCTCCAAACTCACTTGTGCCTTTCCCTTCTCTCACAAAAGTTAGCCATGATGGCTTTCTTTCAGTTCCTTGAACATATCATGTGCTTTCCTTCAATACAGTTTGTATACATGCACTTTTTTTTTTTTTTTTACATAGAACCCTCCCTTACCCACCCCCAAACACACATCTGCACTCTAAACCATACCCTACCTCATTATTGTTCTGGTTGATTCTCATCCTTAGTTTTTAGCTTAATTGTTGCCCTTCTTGTTTTCCCTAATTGCCCTGTGTGAGGTTTGTCTGTTTAACCCTGTATCATAGTATTCAGCTTGTTTCCTTCCTAGCATTTTCACTATTCATAATTATATATGTATTTACGTTTTATTTGTTTACTTATTTATTGCCTTCCCATCCCCCCATTAAGGACCATGTCAGTTTTCCAGTGTTTCCCAATATATCTACCATGTCTAGAACTGCCCCATACAGTTTCCAAGTACAGCACACGACATATAATAGGTATTCAGTAAATAAATGTTGAATGTAAAACTAAATGAATTAATGTGCAATAGGAATAAAAAAGGAGAAATAAAAACAGTGCTGTAACAGCATGCCTGGTAGTAACTATCTCCTAAACATCTGAAGACCTTACATTTAACCTCTTTGTCCCATACCAGATTTCCTCAAATTTCTCAGCTCCATTAGAATCACATGGGGGAATTGTACCAGGTATGTAGTACCAGGTGTATAGACTCCATTTCCAACCAATTAAATCTGAATCCCTTGGGGGTGTGTCCCAGGTTTTGAAAGTTTTCAACATTCTCCAGGTCATTCTAATGTGAAACTAACATTGGCTGTTCCAGTGCCACTCAACTTGAGGGTACATCAGACTCTCCTGGAGCACTTGTTAAAACACAGAGTGCTGGGCCCAGTCCCAAAATTTCTAGGGAGTCTGTGTTTCCAACAAGCTTATATCATTAGCATTTCTAACTGATTCTGCTGGACTAGGAACTGCACTTTGAAAACCACCAGGCTATACTTTAATGTAGATTGCATCGTACTCGACTTCGCCAAATCGACTTCGAGGAGGCGGAATGCTGGAAGGGCTATTTTATAGAAAGAGGAAAAAGACTTGAAATGAAAATAACAGGATGTTTTAGGCACCATTTCCAAGTTAACCATTTCCACGTTGCTCACAACTGAATAGAGATGCCAGAAATCGCAAAATGCCATTCAGCTGAGAGATGGAGGCACAAGGAGCGTCGATACATCGGCAGTACACTCCACACTAATTGTGTATAGAGAAGCGTGAGGGGAAAAAAGGCCAAGGCCTGCTAATGAAGAGTACCCTGTGTGTCTCCATATAGGCTATAGCTTCTCAACCAATACAATCATAAACTCAATTTTGGTATTAATACTATCTTTGAATAGACTGATTTCTATACACGATTTTAAGAAATATCTTTACATCTGCATGCCATGTACAGCCTACTGGTTTTTAGTAAGTTAACATTGGTTACTTGGAGTACCAATTAACTGTGCTCTTGCTTTAAAGTTTTCCTTAAAGCTCCATATTTATGCTTCCTTTTGAGTGTTCCAGCACTTTAAGAAGGTCAGTTTCCTGAGTAAAAGACAGGGAAGCAATGCACCTTTAAGCACAGATAGTCTGATATGTTCACTTAAGAGCTTCGGTACCTCGTTTTGCAATCATATATCTCAGAATAATTTATACAATCAATTAAAGAGCATTATCAAGGGATGATTTGACAACTGTTGCCATGCCAACCAGTGAAGTAGACAGCATCTCCGTGTTTAAAGGCTGCACCTGGTGATGGATGTAGCAGATTTTGAGGACTCAGGCGGAATCACAGATGTCCAAAGGTGTGGAGGGAACATGATTTAAAGCTTTGATCTTGTGCCATTTTTACTGGCAAAAGGGTGTTGATGGCATGTTGTTCACTTTCTCATTAAAATTCTGTCATTTTTCACAGTGTTCTGCGTTCAGAGCTGAAAACTGAAGTGAGAATGCACTTCTACAGACTGATAAAATATGGTAGCAAAATGGATGATGTTCATTTGCAGGCTGAATTAATTTTTTAAAAAAGTTTGTGTCAGTGCATTTATGAAAAGCTCGTTAATCAGACACAACTTGATCAGTCTTAATGGGTGTACCTTAAACACTTCTACATTATAATTTAAAATTTTGGATGGCAAACGGCTTCCAGTGCAATGAGCTGAAAAGTATTTGGAATGGATTGGTACAGAACACGACAGAAGTAGAAGGTATACTTTTCAATATCTATAAATTGCCTGATTTCATGATGTCAGTGGCCATGATGAAATCAATAAACCTTAAAGACCTTACAAGACAAACTGGTTTCTCCCTTCACTGAGTTATCCCAGTATAGACCCTGTATTAGAAGGCAACAGAGATAAGATCTATGGGATCAGCAAGCAAGCTGTCTTTCCAGCATGCCATAATTTCTTGTTCTATTAAACCACACCTTCCCATAAACTGATTATATGTTAATATGTTTTAGATGCATTGTCCACAATATTTTTTTTTTTAATAGTGTGATAGTTATAAACTTAGATTCTACCGCCAGGCTATGTTTGAATCTCAGCTCCACCACTTGTTAACTATCTGATTTCCACCTCAATTTCCTCATCTGTAAAATGATGATAATAGCATCCACATCTTAAGATTGTTGTGAGGATTCAATGAGTTACAATGTATAAAGTACTTATGACAGCACCTGAAGTGTTTATCCTCATAGTCGTTATTATCACAATTATTATTTTATGTTTTAAGGATCTTAGCCTTTCCATAAACAGCTGTTGAGGCAATCATCAATTTCTGCTTTCCCTTCAAGAGCATGAATTGATGCAACCTGGAGAGTAAATTGCAAAGTTCAACCAATGATTTACTGAATGCACGGAACGATCACAGGAAATGTCACCTGGAGTTAAAACAACTTTATAGAAATAAAATTAAATAACTGGTAGTAAATATACCTCCTACCCACTGCTGTTTAGTTGACTCTAACTTACAGCGACCCTGTAGGACAGAGCAGAGCTGCCCCATAGGGTTTCCAAGGCAGTAAATCTTCACAGAAGCAGACTGCCACATCTTTCTCCCACAGAGTGGCTGGTAAGTTCAAACCACTTACCTTTTGGTTAGCAGCCAGCCCTTAACAAATGTACTACCGGGGCTCCTAAATATAGGCAGAGGAGGCAGGAAAATGTGATGTTTTTGTTGTTAGCTGCAGTCGAATTGGTTGTAACTTATAGCGATCCTGTGTACAACAGAACGAGATACTGCTCAGTCCTGCACCATTCTCATGATCTTTGTTATGCTTGAGCCTGTTTTTGGAAGCACTGTCAATTCATCTCATCGAGGGTTATCCTCTTTTTCACTGACCCTCTAATTTACCAAGCAAGATGTCCTTCTCCAGAGACTGGTCCTTCCTGATAACATATCCAAAGTATGTGAGACAAGGTCTCGCCATCCATCCTTGCTCCTAAGGAGCATTCTGGCTGTACTTCTTCCAAGATGGATTTGTTCATTCTTCTGGCAGTCTATGGTATATCCAATATTCTTCACCAACAGCATAATTCAAAGGGGTTAATTCTTTTTTAGTCTTCCTTATTCATTGCCCAACTTTCACATGAATATGAGGTGATTGAAAACACCATGACTCGGGTCAGGCACATCTGAGTCCTTAAAGTGACGTTTTGCTTTTTAACACTTTAAAGAGGTCTTTTGCAGCAGATTTGCCCAATGCAATACATTGTTTTGTTTCTTGACTCCTGCTTCCATGGATGTTGATTATGGATCCATTTATCATGATGTTGCTTATTGGCCCAGTTGTGAGGATTTTTGTTTTCTTTACGTTGAGGTGTAATCCATACTGAAGGCTGTGGTCTTTGATCTTCACCAGTAAGTGCTTCAAGTCCTCTTTACTTTTAGCAAGCAAGGTTGTGTCATCTGCATATCGTAGGTTGTTATTGAGTCATCCTCCACTCCTGATGCTATGTTCTTCTTCATGTAGTCCAGGTTCTTGGATTATTTGTTCCGTGTACAGATTGAATAAGTGTGGTGAAAGGATACAACCCTGACACACACCTTTCCTGATTTTAAGCCACACAGTATCTCTTTGTTCTGTTCAAACAACTACCTTTTGATCTCTGTACAGGTTCCTCACAACCACAATTAAGTGTTCTGGAATTTCCATTCTTCACAATGTTATCCATAATTTGTTATGATCCACACATTTGAATGCCTTTGGTAGTCAATAAAACACAAGTAAACATCTTTCTGGTATTATCTGCTTTCAGCCAGGTTCTATCTGATATCAGCAATGACATCCCTTGTTCCACAACCTCTTTTGAATTTGGCTTGAATTTCTGGCAGCTTCCTGTGGGTGTGCTGCTGCAACTGCTTGTGAATTATCTTCACCAAAATTTTACTTGCATGTGATATGGTGAAGAGCTCAGGCTGCTAACCAAAAGGTCAGCAGTTTGAATCCACCAACTGCTCCTTGGAAACCCTATGGGGCGGTTCTACTCCGTCCTTTAGGGTTGCTATGAGTCAGAATCGACTCGACAGGAACTGGTTTTGGTTTGGTGATATTAATGATATTGTTTGATAATTCTCACATTCAGTTGGATCACCTTTCTTTGGAATAGGTGTAAATATGGATCTCTTCCAGTCAGTGGGCTAGGCATCTGTCTCCCAAATTTCTTGGCATAGAAAGGCATAAAAGAGTGGGCATTCCCAGCACTGCATCTGTTTGTTGAAACATCTCAATTCATATTCTGTCAGTTCCTGAAGCCTTGTTTTTCACCAATGTCTACAGTGCACCTTGGACTTCTTCCTTCAGGATCTTCAGTTCTTGATCATATGCTACCTCCTGAAACGACTGAACATTTACCAATTCTTTTGGGTACAGTGACTCTGTGTATTCCTTCCATCTTTTTTTTTTTTTTTATGCTTCTTGTGTTGTTCAGTATTTTGCCCATAGAATTCTTCACCATTGCAACTTGAGGATTGAATTTTTCCTTCAGTTCTTTCAGCTAAAGGAATGCTGAGCATGTTCTCCTTTTTGGTTTTCTAACTCCAGGTCTTTGCACATGTCATTATAATACTTTGGTTTGTCTTCTCAAGCCACCCTTTGAAATCTTCTGTTCAGCTCTTTTACTTCATCATTTCTCCTTTTCACTTTAGCTACTCAAGAGAAAGTTTCAGAGTCTCTTCTGACATCCATTTTGGTCTTTTCTTTCTTTCCTGTCTTTTTAATGACCTCTTGCATTCTTCACCTACGATATCCTTGATGTTGTCCCACAACTTGTCTGGTCTTCGGTCATTAGTGTTCAATGACTCAAATCTATGTACTATGCCCACATTTAGCTTCCTTCCCTCACTACCTCCTTTCTGGGATGTGATGCATCCCAAGCTAGGATAATAGAAAGGGGTCTTTCATAGGACATAGAAAAGAAGCAGATGCTCAGAGCAAAATAACCCCAAAGTTTTGCTGAGAGGAAATTTTAACAATAAAAATGCTATTTTTAGAGGCTTCGATTTGAGGCCAGGCCCTGAAGGCTTGCTTTCCTTTATTCTCTACTCTCCAAGGCAGGGGGATACTCCTCTGAGCTTGAGGAAAACCAGAAGAAACTAAGGGATTGATATCCTAGCTTGAGGCTTGAAACTGAAATGAAGCCCTACAGGTCTAGAGAGGGGAACTGTGAGAAATGCCACACAGTAGGTACTCCTTTGTGTGAGTACAAGGAGAATTTGTGTGAATTTATAGGTGACTTAGGAGAAATTCGTGTTTAATCCATTCTAAACTTTTGGCATATGCTTGATCTTCTATTAATAAGATTTATTTTCTATCATGGACTACGTCATTCCATGCTTCCAACATTAAATGCACAAAAAAAAATGTGCATTTAATGTAACTAAGAAACATTAGAAGCTGAGTGGTTATCTTGGCTGATGAAAGATACAATGTGATGAATTTAAGAGGAAACACTGGGTATTCAGCTAACCTTAATTTCAGTAACCTCAGCTCATAAAGTCAAAAGCTGATCCAAATCCAAAGAATTATCTATGTACTGTTATCCGTAGGAAAGACCTAGTTCATAAGTGTCTTAGAAGGCATTGGAACTTTCGTTTATTTGACCTATTCAGACCTTCAAAGTATATTAATACAGTGGTTGATTATTTAATGCCACTAAAGTTGGACACACCAATCTAATGATTTGTAGATACATGTGCCTATCTACAAGTAGACAGTTTTCCATATAAGGCTAATTACACACAACTTAAGACAAAAAGCTGCAAATATGAACATGAAAGTAAACACTATATGTTTATACTACCTAAAGATTTCAATTGCAATTTTAGTTCTTGACACTTTTCCTCTTGGTGTTCGTCTTTCCCAAAGTATAATTAGAGAAATATAGGATCCTCTCTCTCTATGTAAACACGTGCTCACAGACATGTAGCCAGATACACATACTCTGTATTAAAAAAAAAAAAAGTGCTATGTATGTGATAAAACATGCAATAGTATATACTTTAGGGAATTAAGATAATAAACATGAAAAGCTAGATAAGAAGACGCTAAAATAAAATAAAATCACAAGGCAGTTTACGCTTATTTGTCAAGTGAGTTATATGAAAAACATATGTAAAGTCAGTATTTCTCTAGAAACCAAAAGCTGTTTCTCTTAGATTTGTATTTATTTCATTTCCCTTTTCTTTTCACCTTGATTTCCAGACATTTCTTTATTTCCAATTTTATTTAAAGTATCCAGGATTTATTTTCCCCTTGACGTAAAAAAAAAAAAGTCATCTGATTATTTCCATGTGTTATTTAGTATCTTGGAATAATATAAAATTTCTACATTGAGAGCCCTTGGAAAGAGAGTTTTCTTTCTGGAAATCTGTTTCAGTTCTATCTGTGATAATTGTCAATACCTTTTTGTGTTGGGGAAAAAAAGCTCCATTGGCTAATATCATACATTCATTCAGTAAACATTTACTGAGAGCCTACTAAGCCAGGTACCAAGGTTACAAAGAAACATAAGCCATGGTCCCTGCGCTTGAGACACTATTGATTTTAAATGCAAATAAAGGATTATTGCTAACCAGTTTTCAATGTCCAGAGGCCATTAAACAATGCAAAAATTTTGCAGGTTTAAAAGTTTCTAAAAGTCTCTTAAAGTTGCTTAAGCTCTGTATTAATCAAACACTGTCTTTTCCTGGAGGGGGTAATTTTTCTGGATGTTGTTGGCTGTTTGCCTATATCTCCCCAGATATGGGATATCTTTTTTTTTTATGGGATATCTTGGTACTAGCCCATGGTGTGCAGCACCCTGTGTGTGAACTGGAGGCAGCGTCCTCTGTGAATATTCCTATGCTTCATTCTTTAATGCCTTCTTTTCTGTGCTCTCCTGGAACTACTAGACTGGAAACCATTCTGGAAAAAGAGATAGGAAAAGGAGTAGCAAAGATAGACGGAGTAAGACGTACAGACTTATAAAGGCCTGTACCGCGAGGACAATGGAAGCATTGTTGCAAGGAACTAAATAATTCTCAGATGAATTTTTTAACTTGCATTCGTCACCAGGCAATGTTCAAGACACTGAGGCCATATCCCCGCCTAGAAGACAAGTTAGAGGGTGTGTGTGGAAAGCTCTCCCCAAACAAACATGAATGCTTTAGGCAAAGGGATTTCCAAACCGGTGGTTAAAGCAAATGAAATACACATGGAAAGACAGAGAGATAAAATGCGAATTCAGTTCAAAGTTCCTTTACAACATACATATGACTTGACTTAAGAACAGCTGAAACACAAAGTGATTATGAATTTGCTCATAAAACAGAATACGCTGAAACACTGCAAAGATTAGTTTTACACAGAACAAAGGCCTTTATCTTCCCATCTCTTGCGTCTGTGTCCTTCAAACTACAAGTGCGAACACTTTGAAAAGAGATATCACGCATGTTGATTTCATGGACAACCTATGTGACTTTGGTTTTTTTCCCTTCAGGTTTTCAATGTCACAAGGACAAGAAAGACTAATTCATTTTAAATCCTTCAATACCAAGTGCAGTTACAGGGCCTGAAATAAGTGATTTTTACATTAAACATCATGTATAGAAATGATGACTTCTTAAATACGAACCTTATTTTAAAAAGGCATTTTTTATGCTTCATTCTGCTATTGTACAAGAGTGCCTCTGTTATAGGTCTTAAGCTTATGTGTTCTTGATGAATAATAGTAACAAAGATTTTCATTAATATAAATACAAAATTCTTTCATTTTCAAAGCTCTGTCTCCTCCTTGTTTTATTTGGCCCCTTCAACAAGCCTACTGAGCATTAAAGATGAATTAGATGGGCAAGAAAAAAGAACTAACACATTGAGCATTTGAAGTGTGCCAAGAATTGTGATAGAAGCTTTACAATACACCAACATATTAAATTCTTACTCTAAATCTGTGACAAAAACTTGACCAACTCACCTACTTGCTCTGTGACTCTATCTTGAAAAGGAGGTTACTGGTTATACCTAACTCATAAGAGTTTCATGAGGCTCAAATAAGTTAAATATGTAATGCCTTTACAACAGTGACTGTGGCACTTTAACTATGAAATGTGTTAGCTATTATTATTGTTGCAGTTTTTATAATACCCCCATTTTATACGTGGGAAAACTGAGGCTCTTGGAAATTAAATAACACATAATAAAAAGTTACCCTTGTCTTTGTTACTTAGTGCTGCTATAACATAAATACTACAGGCGGATGGCTTTTACAAAGAGAAATTTATTTTCTCACAGTCTTTAGTAAGCTAGAAGTCCAAATTCAGGGTGACAGCTCCTGGGAAAGGCTTTCTCTCTGTGTTGTCCTGAAGGAAAGTCCTTGTCATCAGTCTTCCCCTGGGCCAGGAGCTTCTCCATGCAGGAACCCCAAGTCCAAAGGATGCACTCTGCTGTCCATGGTGGTTTCTTGATGGTATGATGTCCCCATCTCTTTGCTAGCTTCCCTTTCCTTTTATCTGTTGTAAGAAAAAAAGTAGTACAGGCCACACCCCAGAAAAACTCTATTTACATTGGATCAAGGATGTAACCTGAGCAAGGGTGTTGAATCCCACCCTAATCCTCTTTAACATAATCCAATCATGCCTCCTAACCATATTCAGAGATTAAGATTTACAACACATGGAAAATTATATCAATCACAAAATGGAGGACAACCACACAATACGGGGAATCACAGCCTAACCAAGTTGACACATATTTTTGGGGGACACAATTCAATCCATGACACCCTCCTCCAAAAAACGACAACATTTGACCAACACAGAGATCAAGCAATTTTGGAAGACTTTTGGGAACTTTTAAACCTTCAAAATTTTTGCATTTGTCAATGGCCTCTGGGGTTTGATAACTGGTTAGCAACCCTATCAAGACCAGTGGGACATACGGTATCCCACCCAATTTTTATACCTCTGAAGTTCTTTGGGTTTTTGAAGTTCTTTGGAAAGGGGGTAGCTTGATTTTTAACACATTTAACCTCAAGGTGGAAGCCTTTTGAAATGCGTGAGAGGGAGCCTCATTTTTGTGTATACTGAGCATTGTCTTAGGTGATACCTCCCAGATGTATGAATTTTCTAAAATTTTAACAGATTTATTTCTGTGAGATAAGCCTTCTCACTATGTTTCCCTTTTACTATATTCTTGTGAGAATGTACGTGAGGCAGAAATAAGCTATTGTCAGTCTTCATTACTAACCAAAAGATTGGTAGTTCAAATCCACCAGGCACTCCTTGGAAACTCTATGGGGCAGTTCTACTCTGTTCCTATAGGGTCGTTATGAGTTAGAATTGGCTCGACAATGGGTTTTGTTTTTGTTTTTTTAGTCTTCATTCAATCATATTGGCCATTTTCTCCTTTATGTCATTCATTTATTTCCAGGTATTACTGGCTCCCTGATTTTCTAGCTTCTGAACAGTATAATGCCTTTGCAATAAGGAATAATTCGTTGCAGTGGTACTTTTCAAGAGATCGGAACTCCTGCAAGTTATTCTTACCCTGCATTAAATCTTAGAGCCAATCACTGCTTCCACAGGTAGCAGGTGCATCTCTGTGAGCAGTTCTGCAGTATTCCAGGGCAGCTGTTTCTGCTTCTTACCCTGTTAGTACTGCTTTGTTGTAACGAAGAATACATAATAGTGATAATATTCCTGAGATTCAAATTCTTTTGGTTATATTTATTTTGCCTCTAAGCACTTCTTTTGCAGTAATGAAGAATACATTGTAGTGGTAATTTTCTTGAGATAAAAAAAAAAAACTCATAATTTTATATATTTATTGGCTTTATTTATTTCGTCTACAAGTACTGCTTTTGCAGTAAGGAAGAATGAATTGTAGCATGTTTTGAAAAGTTTCAGGAAAAATAATAAAAAGGCTAAGAAGAAAGAGACTAGAATAAAATGTATGTGCAGTGGTTGCCAGGTGGCTTCATGTTTTACCTCATGTTTTGCAAACTTTCAAGTAATAAAATTGAAAAAAATGATTTTATCATTGACTCATATCAGCAGGATTTATGTCATCCAGAGGTCCCAGATAATGGGTATGAAAATCCATAACTCATAACAAAAATTCTGAATTGGTCCTTTAATCAGCATGCCTTCATTAGTGAAAACACATAATATTAAGAAAAAACTTAAAGGAAAAAATAATTGCATTTTGAAGGAGTTAGCTATCATCCCTTATTTCCACACATAATGACTAAATAGTTGAGTGAGAATTTGAATCCAGATCTACCTGACTCAAATGTTCAAGATCGCTGAAGAGAATGTTTATCCATTCATTTCATTGATAGCTATTGAGTGCTTAGTTTTTATTTCTAAACTAGGCACTTTGGGTGAAAAAAAGCAGTATAAAAATATTCCCTTGGGAGACACATTCACAAAGTCAGATAGTAATAACACATTTTAAGTGACAATAAAATACTATGAGGTGCATGTCTCAGAACAAGAATAAATTCAGTTCCTAAAGAGAAATGGAGGCAACAAGTGTTTTGCATTTTGTGTATACAGGCAGCACTCTTGGTAGGGAATGTTGGAATCACCCTGGCCTGTTGAAAATAAATTTTAAAATGAAGAGAAATGGATTGTAGATTATGATTCTAGGAGACATAGCCCCAGTAGAAGCATGTCAATACTATTAAAACTAATTCATTATTTTATTCCAGAGATTATTAGAAACAAAATTCTTATCAAATATATGAATCAGAGAAGTAGTTAGAAAGAAAAAAAAAAAAAAAACACTAGAACAAGGTAAATGTCATAAAATGTGAGTGCTGAGAGGCATGAATTTCTTATAGAAATCAATGCCATGAGAAGGTAGGTATTGATGACACATCTCACCTCTCACATAACAGCCTCCTTGGGTAGGAGCCAATCGGAAGCAACATGGAAACTATGAGAAGAGCAGGGGAAGGGAGGGCCCTTGGCAATGGGGTGCTCATGGCAAGGACTTGATGGGAAGTCACCCAAAGTGCCAGTGGGATGGTTAAAAGAAGGCCCATTCTCTATGTGGTAAGTTTCTCAAAGCTCTGTTAAAGAAATGCATCTGCTCCAGATGTCTGCTTACCAGGTCTATTTCATTAACAGGGATACAGCAGGAAGCCTGTAAGAAGTGGTCTGATCTGTCTACAGTTTATATACATGGATTTCCCATAAATATCTGTTGCCATCGAGTCAATTCCGGCTCATAGTAATCCCATAGGACAGAGTAGAACTGCACCATAGATTTCCAAGGAGCATCTGATGGATTCCAACTGCTGACCTCTTGGTAAGCAGCCGTACCACTTAACCACTAAGCCACCAGGATTTCCAGATGTCCCACAAGCACCACAAATTTAACCTGTTTTTTAACGAATTCATTATTCTTGATAAAATTCCATACTTTCCCCTCCTCAGCATAATCCTAGAACACTCACTTCCTCTCATCTTGTCCTGTTCCTTTTAATAGGAAACCAATTCTGTAATTCCCACTTTCTTGATGTTTTTCTTCTCTTTTGGTTTCTCCTCATCTCTCACCCAGAGTTTTACAAAAGTTTCTCAGATAGATAAACTTTCTTTAGTCTAGTTCCCCATTCCATTCACAATTTGTTTTCCATAAAGCCACCAAAATAGTCTTTCTAAAAGGCCAACATGACCATATTATTGTCTCTGAAATGGAGTCCAAATACCATGGCCTACAAGGCCCTCCATCGGGTCTCTCTAAATTCATCTCTCACCTACAGCACTAGTCATACCAGATGCCTGGCCATGCTCCAATGGGTCAAGCATTTTCACCTCATGTCTCTGTCCATTAGGCTCTGTCAGCTTAGACTGCATGCCCCTTCTCAGCACAGTGAATATCTACTCATATTTAACACTCAGTTCTGTTAATCATTCATAGAAGTCATTCCTCACTGTCCTCTGGAGAATAGAAAACGCTCTTCCTTTAGTTGCTAATGTGCCTATATCAGTGTACTTTATTACTCTTTTATATTTACTTATTTTCTCATGTTCTGTGGTTTGAGCTCCTTAAGGTTAGAATTTTTGTCTTAAAATTTTATCTTTATGTCAGGACAATTCCTGGACTGTTATAGGTTTTAATAAGGTCTATAGAAAGACTGAATGAGGAAATTAGACATGGCCTATATTCATACACACACACATACATATATTCATATACATATACCAAGTGTCTATTCATGTCTTTCTTTTTTTGTGACATAGAGAAACCTTCACCTCTAGAAGTATTCAGGAAAAAAGAAGAGGAAGGTATTAGAATACTGGGGAAAAAATGAATTGGGTAGAGAAATTTGGGGGATGACTGGCCACAGGAACCTGCCCATTTTAGAGACCTATCTGAACAGCTTAGTACATTATCGTCATTGACATTGGCCATGAACAGTTATATCTACAGACTAATTGAACTACAAAAACAGTCAGAAGACTGCCTGAGAAACACAGGAGGACATTAAGACCTTCTCAAAAATAATGAAAGACAATTTAAGACCTAAAATCTTCCTACAGAAAGGAACTAATGATGGTTGTTAGAATTACATATGGGTATTTTTTTTTTTTACTATAAGAAGTCCTGGAATGTTTTTTGCAACTTTCCATCATGATACATAGGGAAAAAGGCCCCTTTCCAACTGAAACTGTATCACATTTAAAGAAGAGTTGCATTCTGGGGCAGTCTTTCCAGCAATGTACTTGACTTCAGGGAGTTGAGTCTCATGTAAAGAAAATGGAGCTAAGTTGATCCTGTCCTGTCAGGGAAAAGCCTGCAGGACTTATTTGCCCTTTTCCAACTCCGGTTCCTATGACTTCCTACTTCTAAGAAATAAAGCTTTTAAAAGGCTTATTAAAACAAAGACTCATGAGGATTTTTAGTCATTGAATTGCTCTTACAAAACAATATCATGATGAGTTAAGTGAAAATTAGAGCCACATGCCTGAAATTTCCCTGAAAAATACACATATCCTTTAAAATGAACAAGGAAAGTGCCAGGAAAAAAATATGTTTTTAATTTGAGTTGAAAACATTTGCAACATATTTTTAGGCATTTGCCAAGGATTCTCCAAAAACCACTGGGTTTCTCATAACCCCCAAAAGATGTCTTTCTTTTGAGGAATGGCAGGGAGAAACTAGCTCATTTACTAACTCAAAATCCTTCCTTCCATTAATTTTAACCATTACTATACCTCCCCTCCCCGCCCCCATTTTAAAGTTTCTAATTTTGGGTTAAAAACAAAATATCTATAACTTTGGAGGAAGAAGGAAATACATTTCACTTTACTACCTTTTTGTTTTTAAGAAAGAATTAATGATCATCAGAAATTTGGCTTGGGTGTCAGAGCTATGTGTAGAAAAAGTGGACAATCATCTTTATCATTTAGATAATGAAGGGCTAGTGACAGATCCACTTGCTTCATGATGCCGAGGATCTCCATCATGGGCACAGTTAAGTTTCCTGTCTTTTCCTATATGATTGGAAGTCCATATGAGAAGAATCACTCATGTACTAACAAATTAGAAGACTTTTTCTCTAGAGAAATTGTTCACATGACAACTGTTAATGGGCTTTCATCTTCATTAGTTATTAGTGCAATTAGTTTATCTGTCCTACTTCTTGACCCCTTGGCCCTAAGAAGAAAGTTATAGAATCTTGAAGCTGCAAATCTACACAGTTCCACCATGCCAGAGAATATAGACCACCAGGCATGGAACAACGGAACATTTTAAAAAGTGGCCTGAAAGTGTGTGTGTGTGTGTGTGTGTGTGTGTGTGTGTGCATGTGTTAGAGAAAAAGAGAAAGAGAATGTGTTTGTAAGAGCGTATGCATGTATGTGTAGGTGGAAGGGACAGAGAAGTGACCTAGGTGATCAAAGGATAACTCTTGTTTGTAACCTTGGAGACAGCTGTGTTGTAATGAAAAGAGTACTGTGATTAAACTAGGGGTATCAGAATTCAAATCCCATTTCTATTTCTAATTATGAGGCTTTGGAGAAGTGTTAGATGCATCAGTCATAGTTCCTGCTCTACCTTCACTTTCTTCAAAGGGAAGCTGCTCCTAACCGAAGACCCTAGTGACTGAGTGGCAATATTTGGACTTTGTAAAGTCTCTGTCCTTGAATGCTGCTGATTGGACCAGAAGTGGGCACCTGATCCAAGGGCAAACACTCACTAGGAAATTCAGTGACCTGTGAGCAAAAACTCCCCAGTTTCCCCCTGTCATGGATTGAATTTTGTCCCCCCTCCCAAAAAAAAAAAAAATTTGTCAACTTGATTAGGCCATGATTCCCAGTATTGTGTGGTTGTCCTCCATTTTGTGATTGGTATAATTTTCCTATATGTTGTAACTCCTAATTTCTGCTGTGGTCAATGAGGTAAAATCGGATTATGTTAAAGAGGATTAGGGTGGGATATAACACCCTTGCTCAGGTCACATCCCTGATCCAATGTACAGGGAGTTTCCCTGGGGTATAACCTGTACCACCTTTTATTTTATAATTGATAAAAGGAAAAGGAAGGGAGCAGAGAGTGAGGGATCTCATACCACCAAGAAAAAAGAGCCAGGAGCAGAGTACATCTTTGGATCTGAGGCTGTTGCATGGAGAAGCTCCTAGTCCAGGGTAAGACTGATGACAAAGATCTTCCTTCAGGGCCAACAGAGAAAGAAAACTTTCCCTGGAGCTGACTCCCTGAATTTGGACTTCTAGCCCACTAGACTCTGAGAGAATAAACTTCTGTTTGTTGAAGCCATCCACTTGTGGTATTTCTGTTACAGCAGCACTGCATGACTAAGACACCCCCGCTACCCGCCCCCCACACACTCAACTTTGGTAACCACTATTAAACTTTGATCTCTATATACTTGCCTATTCTAGATATTTCATATAAGTGAGATCATACAATATTTGTCTTTTTATGTCTGACTTCTTTCACTCAGCATAAAGTTTCCAAGGTTCATGTATGTTGTAGCATGTATCAGAACTTCCTTTCTCTTTATGGCTGAATAATATTCCATTTTATGTATATAACATATTTCGTTTTCCAATTCATCCCTTGATGGACACAGGTTTTTTCCACCATTTTAGTTACTCTGAATAATGCTGCAATGGACATGGTGTACAAGTATCTCTGAGTCCCTGCTTTCACCTTGGAGTGGAATCGGCGTCATACAGTAATTCTACGTATAACATTTTGAGGAATCTCCAAGCTGTTTTCCATAGCAGTTCTAACATTTTACAATCCCACCACCAATGGAATAGAATTGTTTTAACATGAGTACTATAACAACAGCAATAACCATTTCTAATTATTTTAAAATTTTAATGTGTATCAGGCACCTTACGTATCATTTAATTCTCTCAAAAATCTTATTAGGAAAGTATTCTTCCCATACTAATCCTATTCTAAAATAAGAAAGGTAAAAAAAAAAAAAAAAAAATGCTAAAGCCATAAAGCTGGGCCACAGCAAACCTGGACTACTAAACACGGTCTAGTTCCAAATGCCTCACTTTTTGCCCTACGTGTAATTGATTTCTTTTACCTTACTTCCTCTTTAAAACCAATCAGACCCAGTTCTTCAAGCCTTGTCACCAGCTGGTGGTGGTAGAGCTGGCCATAAGCACTCAGCGCATTCAGTCAGCCAGGCCCTCCTGAGGTCTTGACCAGATTCCCAAGGGGCAGACGCAGGAATGAGTTTCCCTTTCCCTTGTGTCTCTGGCATTCTGACAAGAACCAGATTTTTTTTCTTTTTTTTTTTTTTTAGTACCAACCCCTGAGCTAAGCTGGGAAGTATCTATCCTGTGACTACTGATGATAGCTGCCTGCTTAATCAGAGACCAACTCAGCAAAGACTGTGCCAAGACCATGTGTAATACAAAAGACACTGCTGGGCTAAATACAACTGGCTATCTCCATGTCTCCCGATTTTGAACTTTTAGAAACTGAGTTTCTTGAAAAGATTTGGATAAGAGAAGAAATCTTGCACTGGCAAACTTTACAGTTTATGACAGTGGTTACCAACTTAGCCGCACATTGGAATCGCCTGAAGATCTTCTTAAACTAATGATGCCTGGCTCCCACCTGCAGACATTATGATTTAACTGTGACCATTAGAGTTTTTAAATGCTTCTCAGGTGATTGTAGTGTGTAGTAAAATTTGGGAACAAGCTGCTTATATGATCTCCCCTACCAATGGCTGAGAGAGAGGAATGAAAGCAGATATTATTCTGTACTATATTAGAATTAGCCAAACAAAAGGCATAGGCTCAGTAGTCAAACAGTCTACACTTGCTAGATTTATAAATCTTGGCAAAGTTTCTTATCTGTAAAGCAGGAATAAAAATAGCATGTGTCTGGTGGGATTGTTTGAGGTTTAAATGAAATTTGACTTAAAATACACTTTGAATAGTAAAAGTTTTATAAAGTGTTAGTTATTGTTATTGTTGTTGTAATTATTATATAGATCAATTACATCACAAATCACATTGTGTCAACATTATTGGCTGCCTCTTTTCCTCATTAAACTTGCAAGCTTCTTGAGCACAAGACTCCGGCTTTCATCTTTCTGTTCTCAGTCTCTAGAACAGAGTTTGGCCTACTGAAGATAACCCATCAGAATGTGTTGAGTGCTTAGGAGGATGGACAGATGCACAAAAGGAGCATGGTGGGTAGAAAGGACAGTGGAAATCACTCATTTTGATTTCAAGGTCAACTTATGCGACTTTTGTTGGGTTTTTTCCTTCAGGTTTTCAATGTCTCAAGGATAAGAAAAATTAATCCATCTTAAATCCTACAATACCAACAGCATTTAGAGAGTGTTAAATAAGTATTTTTATTTTAATGATAGCTCTTAAATGTTATGTGTAGAAATGACTTCTTAAATTTCAACCTAATTTTGACGAGACATTTTGTATGCTTCATTCTGCTATTGTACAACTAGAAATGAAAACCAAAGTCCGGAGTTGACAATTTCTCTGTTATTTATTAGCTTATAGTCATCAGCAGATCACTAGCTATTTGTGGACTCGATTTCCCCATTTGTAGCCATTAGCCAATTATTTTGATGGCTCAATATATGTCCTATTCCGTGCTTGGCAATGAGGTTATGAAGGTGAGTAAGACACAGGCCCCTTTCTCAAGCTGCTCTCAGCATGTTGGGGAGAAAAGCTTATGTCCCCCTTCTCCTCCTTTACTGGGCTGAGAAGAATTGGCTCAATAGCTCTTAAATAATAACAATTGCACTAAGACAATAGCATCTTGTTTCAAGAGCTGCTATTGTCATATCTTTACTATCTATCTTTTTTTCCCCTTTAAATAATAAGATATTGAAAGTAGCACAATCAGAAGCTTAGCGAGATGCAAATAAGTGTTAAACAAAATCTGTGAATAAATAATAGTTTTTGAGAACAACTATCACATTCATTTCATCTGAAAAAAATTTCATTTTTAATAGCATTTTGTAAAGAACAAGACAATAAAACTGTTACAATGGTTTCACATGGAGAATTTCTTTGAGTTTATAGTCTATGTATTCAAAGTGAAGATTTTAAAATGTCTAAATCTTCAGTCCCAAAGAAAGCACTTTTCATCTGAAATGAAAAGATATTTGGTATGATTTGCCCAGATAATTATCTAAATTACTCAACTCATATTAAGGGGGGAAAAAGTCACCCATGCCTTAATTCTCTCACATAAATCCTGCATGTATTTTTAAATTTTTTTCTGTGCATCGTCTTTGTTTTCCATAAACATGGTCATGGTATGTACATGTGGGGTTTTTCTCCTTTGTTTACCTAATATATTTTCAATAAAGTGTTTTATAAAGAGCACAGACAGATCCAGGTTCAAATCTAGTCACTACTACATACTGGCTGTGTTATTCTGGTCAAATTACATAAGCAATATCCACTTCAGTTTACACAGCTGTTAAATGGAAATATTAGAACTTACCTCGTGGGGACATTGGGAGGATTTAATTTTATGTCTTATGAAAAGCATGCAAAGCAATACAGATGTTTCATAAATGTCCATACCCCTTTAAAGAACAAGCTCCTAAAGCAAAATTCTATCAACCACTGATTTAAAAAAAAGAAAAAAAAGTGATACAGCTCATTCATTTTCTGTGTAGTAAATTTTCACTCTTCAGCAGGAAAATGTAGACTTTTCCATTTCTGGCCCCAAACCACTGGCCTTCTCAGTTGTTGTTACCTTCTATTTATCCCATTGGTGAAGGAGGGATCCCCCCACTTTATATAGTATGAGATGGCTGAACACTTGATACCCAGCTCTGGACAACTGAGAAGAGCAAAAGTTTATTAGTTACATATACTCACAGCCCAGGGGAGGAAGACACCATAGGCTATGAAGGTCAGACAGGGGTTGTACTCTGCAGTGGAGTAAATCAGCAGGGACTGTGGGAGGCAGACTTTGTGGTACCACAAGTATGAGGCGATCCCTGGCTTCCACAGGAGGATGTGATTGGCTAGTTTGAATAATTTTGTAAGCTGGTAGGGCAGTAAAACCCTTAGGCTGTGGGCTGGGTAGACTGCAGCTAGTCTGGCTAATAGAACTAGCCAGGTGGGGAAACTTTTCCACTGGGTGAGGGCCATATGTGGCAAGATCAGGGAACTCATGTCAGGTCTTTTAAGGACCCTGTGAAGCTCAAGCATGTCAAGGAAAATTTATATATTATAAATTTATATATTTACATACTACAGAAAAAAAAAATGTTTGCCTTCTCCCCCTCAAACACTTGACCTTTGCTCCAGATGCACCAGATAACCATACTATATCCTAAACACAGTCTTACCTCCCCTCAATCTGTGCTAGTGTTCTCTCTTTGCCCATAGGCTCCTACAGTTTTGTTTTGTTTATTTGTTTAACTTCTCATAAAGAACTAAAAAATCCACCTAATAACAAAAATATTTTGTATAAATGTCTGTCTTCCTAACAATATTATGTTTCTTGAAGGCAAGGATGATGTCTTATTTATCTTTGCATTCTTCCCAGCACTTAGCAGACAGCCTCACTTATTATAAATTCATACTAGGGGCTTGCTGAATTGAAATTAGTTATTTGACATTAAGTAGACACAGCAATAAGTCAAATATGTTTTCCTATTTTTCAACTGATTGTACTGAGAGAGATTAACATTGGCTCCAAAGCAGTTGAACTCAAAGTTAGCAGAACTCAAAAAGTTTGCACAGGCAGAGCCAAGATGGAGGAATAGACAGACGCTTCCAATGAGCCCTCTTTACAACAATGACCCGAAAAAACAAGTGAAACGAGTATATTTATGACAACCTAGGAGCCCTGAGCATCAAAGGCAAGCTTAGAAAATGAACTGAGGGGCAGAGGGAGGAAGAGGCCATTCAGAAGCGGAGAGGAGTCACCAGACCTGAATCGCGGGGAGCCCTCAGGTACCATCCCTGGAGCAGCAGCGGCAGGCTGGTACTAGGGTTAGGCTGCAGTTTCCTCAGGAAGAAGTGGCCAGCCACACAGCCTACTCACACCTCCGGAACCAGAGAAGGATGCCACTTTCAGCAAAAGCTAATTACTTGCATATATTTTACTGTCCCTCCCCCACCCCCAAGCCTGCTTCAGCAGCTGAATTCCCCGGGCCTGAGACAGACACTGTTGAGTGCCTAGAGCCATCTTTCCAGCCATGGAGAAGGAAAAAAAAATTGCAATTTTGGGAAAAGATAATTTGCCAGCTCCACTAACTGGGAGAGCTCTGGACAGAAGGGTCTCCTGTCCAGGCATAAACACTCTGTGGACTTTGAGCACCTTTCCCCTCTGCATGGACCTGTGTGAGCTTATTTCAGGAGAATAAGTCCTTGTTGGGAGACTCCAACCATTTCAGCTGTGTGGTGGAGATGTGAGTGTTTGATGTTTGACATTGCTTTGCCTGTTAAACAGGTCCTCACCTACCCACATCAGGGGCCTAAAGACTGGTAGCTCCACTCAGGTCACTCAGCCACTGGTGACAGGAGTCCAAGGATAACTGATACCTCCCAGTCCTTACAGCCAAAAACTTTTGGTGCCCATGGTCCATCTACAGAACCCACCCACCAGCACACTCAAGGGAACAGGGACGCACTTTCCTCAGAGACACTTGGGGGTTGGTTCTCAGCCCCCTGTCTTGTTCAGAATGTGACCACCTGCTGCAATCAGATACTGGTACATACACCAATCACCCCTGCCCCTCTAAGACTGTAGGACAGAGCCTGTACCACACACTTGATGATCAGCTACCTGGATATCTGAGCTGAATTCATACAAGAAAAGTGAAAGGACTCCTAGACTGATATACCTGATAACAGCTCTAGCCATCTGGGGGTAGGACGTCAGAGCTCCAAAGGTGAAAAGAAGCAAGCTAGCTCACTCAAGCAACCCATATGGGCATATTAAAATAAAACAAAGCAAGAAGCCGCTACAAAGTAAGCAAGCAAAAACTAATACAATAACTTATAGGTGGCTCGGAGACAACAGTCAATATCAAGTCACATAAAGAAACAGACCATGATCACCTCAACAAGCTCTCAAAACAAAGAATCTGGGGATCTCCTAGATGAAAGTGCATTCCTGGAATTACCAGAGGCAGAATACAAAAGTTTAATATACAGAACGCTTCAAGACATCAGGAAGGAAATGACACAATATGCAGAACAAGCCAAGGAACACATAGATAAAACAATTGAACAGATTAGAAAGATTATTCAGAAACATAATCAAAAATTTCACAAGCTGGAAAAATCCATAGACAGACAGCAATCAGAAATTCAGAGGACTAACAATAAAATTACAACAGTAGACAACTCAATAGAAAGTCAGAGGAGCAGAATTGAGCAAGCAGAAGCCAGGATTTCTGACCTTGAAGATAAATCACTTGACACTAATATATTTGAACAAAAATCAGATAAAAGAATTAAAAAAAAATGAAGAAACCTTAAGAATCACATGGGAATCTATCAAGAAAAATAACCTACGAGTGATTGGAGTACCAGAACAGGGAGGGATAACAGAAAATACAGAGAGAATTGTTGAAGATTTGTTAGCAGAAAACTTCCCTGATATCGTGAAAGATGAAAAGATATCTATCCAAGATGCTCATAGAACTCAGAAGGTAGATTTTAAAAGAAAGTCACCAAGATGTATTATAATCAAATTTGCCAAAACCAAAGATAAAGAGAGAATTTTAAGAGCAGCTAGGGATAAACAAAGTCACCTACTAAGGAGAGCTAATAAGAATAAGCTTGGACTACTCGGCAGAAACCATGCAGGCAAGAAGGCAATGGGATGACTTGTTTAAAACATTGAAGGAAAAAAATTGCCAGACAAGAATCATATATCCAGCAAAACTGTCTCTTAAATATGAAGTTGAAATTAGGACATTTCCAGATAAACAGAAGTTCAGGGAATTTGCAAAAAACAAACCAAAACTACAAGAAATACTATAGGAAGTTCTTTGGTTAGAAAATCAATAATATCAGGTATCAACCCAAGACTAGAACACTGGGCAGTGCAATCAGAAGTCAATCCCGACAAGGAAATAAAAAAAAAAACTAAGATTTTAAATTAAAAAAAAAAAAAAAAGCTCGAAAAAGGGTAACAGCAATGTTATTATATAAAAGAAGACAACATTAAAACAATAAAAACAGAGTAAGAAATGTAACCATAAATCCTCCATATGGAGAGGAAGACACAGCAATACAAAGAAATAAAAGTTAGGTTTAAATTTAGAAAAATAGGGGTAAATAATACAGTAACCACAAAGGAGACAAACTATCCTACTCACCAAAATAAATACAAGAAAAAAAATAAAGACTCAGCACAAACAAAATCAACAATGACTATGAGGAAAGGACAATATATAAAGATAATCTACTCAGCACATAAAATTAGTGGGAAAAAGAAACTGTCAACAACACACAAAAAAAGACATCAAACTGACAGCACTAAATTCATACCTATCCATAATCATGCTGAATGTAAATGGACTAAATGCACCAATAAAGAGACAAGAAGTGGCAGAATGGATTAAAAATCACGATCCGTCTATATGCTGCCTACAAGAGACACACCTTAGACTTAGAGACACAAACAAACTACAACTCAAAGGATGGAAAAAAA
This sequence comes from Elephas maximus indicus, assembly GCF_024166365.1. Lineage (NCBI taxonomy): Eukaryota > Metazoa > Chordata > Mammalia > Proboscidea > Elephantidae > Elephas > Elephas maximus. Next base: position 50,140,962 of record NC_064833.1, on the reverse strand, counting down.
ATATATCAAGGAAACAACTACCGAAAAAATAGCAGGAGTGGCAATATTAATTTCTGACAAAATAGACTTTAAAGTTAAATCCATCAGAAAGGATAAAGAAGGACACTATGTAATGACTAAAGGGACAATACACCAAGAAGATATAACCATATTAAATATTTATGCACCCAGTGACAGGGCTGCAAGATACACAAAACAAACTCTATCAGCACTGAAAAGTGAGATAGACAGCTCCACAATTATACAAGGAGATTTCAACACACCACTTTCGGCGAAGGACAGGGTAACCAGAAAGAAGCTCGAAAAAGACATGGAAGATCTAAATGCCACAATCAACTAACTTGACCTCATAGACATATACAGAGCACTCCACCCAACAACAACCAACTATACTTTCTTTTTAGTGCACATGAAGCATTCTCTAGAATAGACCACATATTAGGTCATAAAGGAAGCCTTAGCAGAATCCAAAACGTTGAAATATTACAAAGCATCTTCTCTGACCACAAGGCCATAAAAGTGGAAATCCATAACAGAAAAATAACAGGGAAAAGAAATCACACACTTGGAAACTGAACAATACCCTGCTCAAAAAAGACTGGATTATAGAAGACATTAAGGATGGAATAAAGAAACTCAGAGAATCCAATGAGAAGGGAAACACTTCCTACCAGAACCTTTGGGACACAGCGAAACCAATCCTCAGAGGTCAATTTATATCAATAAAGGCACACATACAAAAAGAAGAAAGGGCCGAAATCAAAGAATTATCTCTACAACTTGAACAAATAGAAAGAGAGCAACAAAAGAAACCCTCAGGCACAAGAAGAAAACAAATAATACAAATTACAGCAGAACTAAATGAAATAGAAAACAGAAATACAATTGAAAGAATTAACAAGACCAAAAGCTGGTTCTCTGAAAAAATCAACAAAATTGATAAACCACTGGCCAAACTGACAAAAGAAAAACAGGAGAGGAAGCAAATAACCCGAACAAGAAATGAGATGGGCGATATTACAACAGACCCAACCGAAATTAAAAGAAACATATCAGATTACTATGAAAAACTGTACTCTAACAAATTTGAAAACCTAGCAGCAATGGATGAATTCCTAGAAACAGCCTACCTCCTAAACGACACAAACAGAGTTAGAACAACTAAATAGACCCATAACAAAAGAAGAGATTGAAAAGGTAATCAAAAAACTCACAACAAAAAAAAGCCCTGGCCTGGACAGCTTCACTGCAGAGTTCTACCAAACTTTCAGAGAAGAGTTGACACCACTATTACTAAAGGTATTTCAGAGCATAGAAAAGGACGGAATACTACCAAACTCATTCTATGAAGCCACCATATCCCTAATACCAAAACCAGGTAAAGACACCACACAAAAAAGGAAATTATAGACCTATATCCCTCATGAACATAGATGCAAAAATCCTCAACAAAATTCTAGGCAATAGAATTCAACAACATATCAAAAAAATAATTCACCATTACCAAGTGGGACTCATACCAGGTATGCAGGGATGGTTCAACATTAGAAAAACAATTAATGTAAACCATCACATAAATAAAATAAAAGACAAGAATCACACTATTTTATCAATTGATGCAGAAAAGGCATTTGACAAAGTTCAACACCCATTCATAAAAACGCTCAGCAAAATAGGAATAGAAGGAAAATTCCTCAGCATAATAAAGAGCATTTATACAAAGCCAACAGCCAACATCATCTTAAATGGAGACAGCCTGAAAGCATTTCTCTTGAGATCGGGAACCAGACAAGGATGCCCTTTATCACTGCTCTTATTCAACATTCTGCCGGAGGTCCTAGCCAGAGCAATTAGGTTAGATAAAGAAATAAAGGGCGTCCAGATTGGCAAGGAAGAAGTCAAAGTATCTCTATTTGCAGATGACATGATCTTATACATAGAAAACCCTAAGAAATCTTTTAGAAAACTACTGAAACTAATAGAAGAGTTCAGCAGAGTATCGGGATACAAGATAAACATACAAAAATTAGCTGGGTTCCTCTACATCAACAAAAAGAACATTGAAGAGGAAATTACCAAGTCAATACCATTTAAAACAGCCCCCAAGAAGATAAAATACTTAGGAATAAATCTAACCAGAGATGTGAAAGACTTATACAAAGAAAACTACAGTACACTTCTGCAAGAAACCAAAAGAGACCTACATAAGTGGAAAAACATACCTTGCTCATGGATAGGAAGACTTAACATTATAAAAATGTCTATTCTACCAAAAGCGATCTATAGATTTCATGCAATTCCGATCCAAATTCCAATGACATTCTTTAATGAGATGGAGAAACAAGTCACTAACTTCATATGGAAGGGAAAGAGGCCCTGGATAAGTAAAGCATTACTGAAAAAGAACAAAGTTGGAAGCCTCACCCTACCTGATTTTAGAATCTATTATACCACCACAGTAGTCAAAACAGCCTGATACTGCTACAACAACAGATATATGGACCAACGGAACAGAATTGAGAATCCAGACATAAGTCCATCCATATACGAGCAGTTGATATTTGACAAAGGCCCCAAAACAGTTAAATGGGGAAAAGACAGTCTTTTTAACAAATGGTGCGGGCATAACTGGATATCCATCTGCAAAAAAATGAGACAAGACCCATACCTCACTCCATGCACAAAAACAAGCTCAAAATGGATCAAAGACCTAAGTATAACATCTAAAATGATAAAGGTCATGGAAGAAAAAATAGGGACAACTTTAGGAGCCCTAATACATGGCATGAACAGTATACAAAACATTATTAAGAATGCAGAAGAAAAACTAGATAACTGGGAGCTGCTAAAAATCAAACACCTATGCTCATCCAAAGACTCCACCAAAAGAGTAAAAAGACTACCTACAGACTGGGAAATAGTTTTTAGCTATGACATTTCCAATCAGCTCCTGATCTCTAAAATCTACATGCTACTGCAAAAACTCAACTACAAAAAGACAAATAACCCAATTAAAAAATGGGCAAAAGATATGAATAGACACTTCACTAAAGAAGACATTCAGGTACATGAGGAAATGCTCACGATCATTAGCCATTAGACAATTGCAAATCAAAACTACAATGAGATTTCACCTCACTACAACAAGGCTGGCATTAATCCAAAAAACACAAAATAATAAATGTTGGAGAGATTGTGGAGAGATTGGAACACTTATACACTGCCGGTGGGAATGTAAAATGGTACAACCACTTTGGAAATTGATTTGGCACTTACTTAAAAAGCTAGAGATAGAACTACCATAGGATCCAGCAATCCCACTCCTTGGAATATATCCTAAAGAAATAAGAACCTTTACATGATGCGCACCCATGTTCATTGCAGCACTCTTTACAATAGCAAAAAGATGGAAGCAACAAAGGTGCCCATCAGTGGATGAATGGATAAATAAATTATGGTATATTCACACAATGGAATACTATGCATTGATGAAGAACAGTGATGAATCTGTGAAACATTTCATAACATGGAGGAATCTGGAAGGCATTATGCTGAGTGAAATTAGTCAGTTGCAAAAGGACAAATATCGTATAAGACCACTATTATAAGAACTCAAGAAATAGTTTAAACAGAGAAGAAAATATTCTTTGATGGTTACGAGAGGAGGGAGGGAGGAAGGGTGGGAGATGGGTATCCATTAATTAGATAGTAGATAAGAGCTACTTTAGGTGATGGGAAAGGTAACACACAATATAGGTGAGGTCAGCACAACTGGACTAAACCAAAAGCAAAGAAGTTTCCGGAATAAGCTAAATGCTTTGAATGCCAGTGTAGCAGGGGCAGGGGTTTGGGGACCATGGTTTTAGGGCACAGCTAAGTCAACTGGCATAATAAAATCTATTAAAAAAACATTCTGCATCCCACCTTGGAGAGAGGCATCTGCAGTCTTAAATGCCAGCAAGCGGCCATCTAAGATGCATCAATTGGTCTCAACCCACCTGGATCAAAGGAGAATGAAGAACATCAAGGACACAAGGTAATTATGAGCCTAAGAGACAGAAAGGGCCACATAAAACAGAGACTACATCAGCCTGAGACCAGAAGGGCTAGATGGTGCCCGGCTACAACCGATGACTGCCATGACAGGGAACACAACAGAGAACCCCTGAGGGAGTAGGAGAGCAGTGGGATGCAGACCCCAAATTCTCATAAAAAGACCAGGCTTAATGGTCTGCCTGAGACTAGAAGGACCCTGGTGGTCATGGCCCCCAGACCTTCTGTTGGCCCAGGATGGGAACCATTCCCAAAGCCAACTCTTCAGACAGGGATTGGACTGGACAATGGATTGGAGAGGGATGCTGGTGAGGAGTGAGCTTCTTGGATCAGGTGGACACTTGAGACTATGTTGGCATCTCCTCTCTGAAGGGGAGATGAGAGGGTAGAGTGGGTTAGAAGCTGGCGAAATGGACAGGAAAAGAGAGAGTGGAGGAAGAGAGCGGGATGTCTCATTAGGGGGAGATTAATTGAGAGTATGTAGCAAGGTGTAAAAAAAAAAAAAGCAAGGTGTATATAAGTCTTTGTGTGAGAAACTGACTTGATTTGTAAACTTTCACTTAAAGCACAATAAAAATTAAAAAACAGACAAACAAAAAGAAGTTTGCACACTTGCAAAGCAGCTGAGGTAACGTGGCCAGATGTCAAAAGACAGCCAAAGAGTCCTGAAGGAATTTGCACAAACATAGCTTGAGTGAGTTTCTCTGTTTTCTAAGGAGGCAGGAAGTCACCAGGGGGTAAGAGGCTGCATAGGCTAGTAGGTGGGTGCAAGGATTCTGGAACCATACTGCCTGGGTTTGAATCCTGGCTCTACCAACTACTTTTTAGGGTCTTTCTGCACTAACTGCACCTCTCTACACAACATCTGTAGGTTCAGGATGGGCTTTTTATGAAGATTAAACGAGTTACTATATGTGAAGCACATAAGGCAGTGCCAGACGTATCCTAAGTGCTATATGATCATGTGTTTTACAAACAAGGAATGCGTGTTCAAGAGAAAGTCTTTAGGTAAAGAAAAAAATGAAAACACAGACTAAAGAGGTGAAAATTGACGAAACAAAGGTCTAGATCCCTGTGTCTTATAGTGTGCTCCCAAAACAATTTCTATCAGAATCTTCTTTGGGCTTATTAAATGCCAATTTCTTGACCATATACCAGAACTGGGGGCCCTGGGTAGTGCAATTAACACGCTCAGCTGCTAACCAAAAGGTTGGAGGTTCTAAACCACCCAGAAGAACCTCAGGAGAAAGATATAGTGATCTACTTTGAAAAAATCAGCCATTGAAAACTCTGTGGAGTACAGGTCTACTGTGACACACATGGAGTGGTCATGAGTCAGAGTCACTCAACAGCAACCAGAAAAAAAAAAAAAAAAAAAGCCAGAAGTACTAATTAAACTTTATAAAGCAGAGAAAAGCCAGGAAGGTGCATTTTAACAAATTTTTTAGGTGGTTCTGATGCAGTTTAAGCACTACTTGTCTCAAGCCCTGCTGCTCAAGGCGTGGCCTGAGAGCCAGCAGCATCAGTACTCCCTGAGAGCTTATTAGAAGTGCAGGAACTCAGGACCCAGCCCAGAAAAACTGAATCAGAATCCGCATTTCCACAAAACCCGAAGGTGGTTCATAGGCATGTTAAAGTTTAAAAATTTTGTTTTTAGCAGACAGATATTTTGGGGAATGAAATCTGGCCACTAGGAAAGGATTTATTTTAAATGGAAGGAGACCTCTTCCTTTGAGACTAGAGAAAAATAAATGATGAAGTTGTATGTGTGTATACGTATATATTTATACATATTCATTAGTTGATGCAACAAATATGTGTTAGTGTTTACCATGCCACCAGACACTGTTTTGGTGCTGAACAACAAGAGATATGGTCTCTATCCCAGTGGAATATATCAGCTAAAGTAATGCTGTAACAGATAAACCCTGAAATTCCATAGACTTCTAATGCTATAGAAGCTTCTCTCTCAACAAATTCAATATAAATATTCCTGGTCAGCTATTGGAGTTCCACATGGTCATGCAGGAACCCAGGCCCCTTCCATATTGTGATTTTGCTCTCTCTAGGAGTAGCAGGGAAACCCTGGTGGCGTAGTGCCCTCTGTATCCTCCGCATATGGCTGGTTGATAGGAGAAGAAAGAGTTCAGAGGATCTCATGGGAGGTGTTCACAGGCTCTGCTTAGAAGTGATGTGTATTCCCTCTGCTCACATTCCACTGGCCACAGCTCAAACTCTTGGCTATCCTACCTGCAAAGCTGGGAAATGGAGGCTAACTGTGTGGACAAAAGGGACAGAAAACGGACTTTTGGTGAACACGTGGCTGAAGACATGAGGTACAACTGAGAGAAGTAAAAGACCAGAAAGAATGAATTTAATGATGGAATTCAACTAAGAAACCTCAGTTAGAAGAGCTATTTGGTGCACATTTCATGATCAGGCAGATACTTCTTAAAGAAAGAGTGATATTTTTATATTACATTAAAATCAGTTTATATGTTAATTTATTTAATCTTTGCAACAGCCCTATAAGGTAAATTTCACTACTTTTTCCTTTTTTACAAATGGAGGAAACAGGGGCACAGAAAGGTTAATTTACTTGCCCAGGTTAGTAAGTAGCAGATTCAGGATTCAAACTCAGAAGCCCATGTGCTTAACCACTAGACAATGTTGCCTTGCCCTGGATGCCCTCACACAGGCTGGGTTCTAAGAGCCTGAGGAGCCATGTAGATGCTGACAATACAGCAGCAATCATTATTTTCACACAAAAGAACTTACACTAAAAGATGATGTTTAAATCAGGTGATGACAAATTATCACCTTGGAAAAGTATATATCTGCTTTGGTTAGTACAGGAGTTTTTTTGTTGTTGTTGTTGAAAGCAACAGAAAGTAATTCCAATAGATTTAAACAGATGATATATAAATTGGAAAGAGACCAGGTAGCTCTTGGAATCACAGGAAGGCTACAGGTAATAGAATTATCTCCATAGGACTATTGTAAATTTTAAGTTATATACAGAACACGTCTTAACCTAGCGTCTCCTGAAAAGAGAGCTGAGACCAAACTTTACTAACAGGAAGGATATTTGGGAAGTGATCTCAGGGGAAAAGGAAAATAGGGAAGGCCAATACTCAGATAAATTATTGAGTTGGGTACCACTATGCACAACTTAAGAGGAACCTCATAAAATGTTCTCAAAGATATCTGCCCAGAAGATACCAGGAGAGCATATCATCTTGCACCTTTGGTCAAGAGTGGCCCCATAACCAGGGTTTATATTAACAGTGGTAGGATATTTTAGAAAAGAATAGCCATAATAGTTACACAACATGAAAAATGTAATCAATGTCACTGAATTATACATGTAGAAATTGTTGAGTTGGCAAATGTTTTGTTACATATACTTGTACCACAATTAAAAAAAAAAAAAGTTGCCCAATAGAATTAACTCCTGTTCTCTTTGCAGTCATAAGAACATTCCACATCAGAGAAGCTCCAGGTCAGGAGTGCACAGTGCAGGCCTACGGGAAGGTGATGTCAGGTTGTACTGGGTAAGGATGGTGAAGCCATAAAACTGTTTCTGGTGCACTGCCTAAAAGAAAAAGTGGGGCTGAGTATACAAAAGTGCACTAGAGGTGCCTGACACTGTAGGCAGGGTACTTACTGTAAGTAAGTCAAAAAACCAAACCCATTATCCTCACATCGATTCCGACTCATCAGAAAGGTCAGGAGAGAATTTCTACAAAAATGTTGGTGCTCTCTACCTGGGATGGTGGATAAAAAACCCAAAACCAAACCCATTGCCATCAAGTGGATTCCAACTCATAGCAACTCTATAGGACAGAGTAGAGCTGCCTCCTAGGGTTTCCAAGGAGCAGCTGGTGAATTCGAACTGCCGACCTTTTGGTTAGCAGCCAAGCTCTTAACCACTGTGCCACCAGGGCTCCTCAGTAAGTAAGTACTCAGTAAGAAATGGTCAAGCAAAAAGACTGGCCCTGAGGATGCAGAGGGAAGAAAAGAAGATGCCTCAGTGATTCTGCTGTAATTGGGGTGAAGGAAGAAGTATTTTCAGTGGTACTAAAAAGCCAACTAATGGGTCTGGTCCTTTAAGATGAACTATGATTCACTGTTACTGTACACTCTCTCTTTCTAACAGCCTAGGCAACACTTCAATTTACAGGAATGTAAATTACTAAAAATTTAGCTCTATAATGATGTAATCAAATAGGCGATCTTCAGCCTTAAGTGGGTAAAATGAATTGCCCTTCTTTCAAAATCATTTATATCCAATTTCTACATTTTTTCTTTGATTAGAAGAATCAGATAGACAAGTACAAGGCATCACACAAAGCCATACACATGCATAATGCATATAATTTTTTTTTTTTTTGATGAAGGGTGTTTGATTAAGGGAAGATGACAAGAAAGATTAAAATGGGGCAGGATAATCTCTTGCACATCTTCTAAAAGTCTATTGGTCAGAGGTAATCACCCTGCAACTTTGCATTTCTGAGTACCAAGACCCTACGAATGGGATTCATGATGAAAATATATGTCCTTTTGTGAAGCCATCATTGGGTACATCTGGAGATCGAGACTTAGAAGAGGAAGACCAGGCGTCTTATCTTAACAGAGACCGTTAAAAAGTTTCTTCAAAAACGCTAGAGGAGAAGAGGGAAAAGGAATGATTTTCATCAACGTTAGTGGTATTTCCTCTGGACAATTGAAACAGGTCATACCACAGTGCTTTTCTGCCCTCCTCATTCTTCTCAGCTTGATATATCTGACTAAGAAACAAAGTTTCTCGGGAGTTCAGATTTTTTAGAGAATCTGTGTTGGAACCAGGGATAAAACTGAGATATAACTGTTCCCTTGCTTGACTTGGATTTATTCTGCCATGAAAGATCTGGACAAAAAAAGAACATTTATGAAATGCAAATGTTTCAACAAATTTAGATTAGAATGCCTGACTTTGGCAAGTAACAAAAATTACCTGGTTTCTGTAAAGAGCCAATTGGGCAGAAAACAGATGTTTGTTTCAATTCTCATTGGTCTGCCAATGAGAGGGTTGTTTCAATTGATGTTCGCTGTATTAACTACAGAAACATAAAAGCTATAGCAATCTCAAGGCACTTTTCTTAAGGATTAAAATGGCTTAATTAAATAATTAGATTCTTTAATCACAAAGGCAACTTCTTCACAAACAAAGCAGCATACAGGCCCTGTACATTGGGAAGGATGTAAGGGGGTGCTGTGAAGGGTGAAACTGCCTACTGCTCTGTAAGTCGCCTTCTTTTGGGTCACTAACATACTTGTTTTACCTAATTTCACCTTAGCATTTTGTCCTACATGAAATATGAATAAAGTAATAGGTATATAAAATGAATACAATCAGCAAAACTACTAAATAGATAAGCAGTAGTCATTTGATACTTTTTCCTTTTGTGTGTGAAAGAAAATTAAAAATGATAAATCTTAGGCTTAGAAAGGTAAGAAGTATTAGAAGTCAACAGAAACAGCCGTTCATATTTCCCTGAACTACGGGTGGCAGCCCCTGGCAACATGCCACACACACACACACACACACACGCACACACACAAAGCAGCCCTGATGTAGGCAGAGGGCGGTCGGAGGGCTGTCACATGGGGTGATATCAGGGAGGTGGGAAGGGGCTGGATCAGCCAAGAGTCAGATCTCGCAGGCTTTGTAGGACTTCTGGGAGTTTTTTCTAATTACAATAGAAAATCACTAGAATTTTAAGCAGAGGAGTGACGTGACCTGATGTTTAATCATTTTTAAAAGATGGTTCTGTTTATTATGTGGAGAGTAGGTTTTAGGAAGCAAAGGCTGCTGGGAGCAGAGAGACCAGTTAGGAGGCTGTTATCATAGCTTGAGTGACATGATTTGGAATTGGGATGGATTTAGAGTCACTTAACGCTGTGCTTAAAAGGGTTTCATTTATCTGGAATTAGTGAATCGAGACATGAATGTATTTATTTCTGTTGCTTTTCCACCTATATAGGTTGAGACTATATTTGTTTGTCGGTAGTAGAAACACAAGGAGCCCTGGTAGCACAGTGCATAAGCACTCAGCTGCTAATCAAAAACATCAGCAGTTCGAATCCACCAGTCACTTAGCCAGAGAAAGATGTGGCAGTTTGCTTCCTTAAAGATTTACAGCCTTGGAGACCCTATGGAGCAGTTCTACTGCGTCCTGTAGGGTGCCTCTGAGTCGGAACTGACTCGACAGCAATGGCTGTTTTTAGTAGAAACACAATTGTTGGGTAGCTTAAAGAAATAGAGATTTATTTGCCTCAATTACAAAGATTCCAGAGGTACCTAACAGTTGCAAAATGGATGCTGCATCTCCAGTCCTCTTGACCACATTCTAGGCAGGAATAAGGTGGAAAGGGAAAAGGAAGAACTCTCTCCTAATAAGCATTTGACATTTAAATCAGAAAGGTCAGGAGAGGATTTCTACAAAAATATCTTTGACCAGAACTGTGTCATATGGCCACCCGTAACTATAAGGAAGGCTGAGAAAATTAAATATTTTTAACCAGGCAGGTTGCCACTCTGAATAAAATCAGGATTCTGTTATTAGGGGAAAAAAAGTGGGGGGGGGGGTGGTGGAGGGTGTCTATTAGGTAGGAACTAGCAAGGTCTGCCACTTTACTGGTGGTGCTCTTCCCCCGGGATGGTAGACAAAAAACCTGAAACCAAACTCATTGCCATGGAGTGAATTCTGACTCACGGCGACCCTATAGGACAGAGTAGAGCTGCCCCATAGGGTTTCCAAGGAGCACTTGGTGGTTTTGAACTGTCAGCCTTTTGGTTAGTAGCCATAGCACTTAACCATTACACCACCAGGGCTTCTTCTATATATGTATAGACAAGCACATATGAATACATAAGTGAGAAATTTAGGTTTCCAAGGAGCACCTGGTGGATTTGAACTTTTTGTTAGCAGCTGTAGCTCTTAACTACTACACCACCAAGGTTTCCATGATGGTGCATGTGCACATAAAATATAGCAATCAGTGATGATCAACACATTTGCAGATACCATTTTAAAATCCTAATGACTGAATATGTGCTTATCATCTGTAAAATATATATTTAGTCTGAAAACAGAATCTTCAAAATTGTAACCACCTTTTTTTTTTTTTTTTGCGGGGGGCGGGGGAGTGGTATAGTACTTTACCCTTGTCAGACAATGGAGTATCTCAGCATCCAATATATAGTGCTCTTTAGTCAACTCGTAATGGGGTCCTCGTTGCTAATCCAAGTGTGAACATCTTGGACACTGATTTTTGTGCTATCACTTATTCCTGTCCTGAAATTCTGTGATTAACCTCAATGATATACAAAGTGAAGCCATCCAGAAAGAGGCTAAAGGACACAAATGACAAGAAAAGTTTTAGAAAAGTTAAAAACAAACTAAAATATAAAGTCAGGTTTAATTTAGTTTAGAATTGGTGAAAAAGAGTCAACTTTCTAGGTCTATAAAGATTGCTATAATAAGCAAAACAAATGAGATTTATTTGAGTGTATCTCAGAGACACATGGCATTGGGCAAATCTGCTACAAAAGACCTGTTTATATCTTGCAAAGCAAAGATGTCACCAGAAGACTGAGGTGCACCTGACCCAAGCCATGGTGTTTTCAATTGCCTCATATGCATGCAAAAGCTGGGCAATGAATAAGGAAGACCTAGGAAGAATTGACGCCTTTGAATTTTGGTGTTGGTAAAGAATATTGAATATACCATGGACTGCTTAAAGAATGAAAGAACAAATCTGTCTTGGAAAAAATACAACCAGAATTCTCCTTAGAAGCAAGGATGGTGAGACTACACATCTCACATACTTTGGACATTTTATCAGTAGAGATCAATCTCTGGAGAAGGACATCATGCTTGGTAAAGTAGAGGGTCATCGAAAAAGAGGAGGACCCTCAACGAGATGGATTGACACAGTGGCTGTAACAATGGGGCTCAAGCAGAACAAGGATTGTGTGGATGGCACAGGACCAGGCAGTGTTTTGTTCTGTTGTGCATAGGGTCACTATGAGTCGGAACCAACTCAACAGCACCTAACAACAACAGATTTCTAGTGCTGCTATAACTGGAATACCACAAGTGGTGGCTTTTACGGAACCTTATTTCTCACCATTGGAGGCTGCAAGTCTGAATTCAGGGCACTGGGCTTAGAGGAAGGTTTTCTCTGTCTCTCCTGGCTCTAGAAGAATGTCTTTGTCTCTTTTCAGCTTCTTCCTTGGCTCCTTGATGATCTTCATGTGGCATGGCATCTATCTTCCCCTATCTCTGCTTTCTTGCTTAGTCTGCTCTTTTTATATCTCAAAAGAGATTGATTTAAGACATACCCTACACTAATACTGCCTCATTAACATAACAGAGAAAACCCATTTCCAAATGGGATTATAACCAAAGATATGGGAGTTAGGATTTACAGCACATATTTTTGGGGGACACAATTCATCACAGGGGAATAGGTTGTTTTTTAAGTATCAGAATTTGTATGCTGTTGTTAATGTTTAGTGGGAAGTTGTCTTTTCATTTTATATATGTATGTATTTATGCTTCCACATTCTCTATTATTATTTTATTCACTTTTATGACCAAGAATTCTCCAACTGAATACCTCTCCAAAAAACTAGAATACCTCTCCAGTATAATAAAAATCAGTGGGAAAATAGCATTGAGTTTGCTGGAATGCATCTAGTCCATCAAGGGTTGCCTCTAGATTGCCTAAAAGTCATAGGGTTGACCTAGTGAGCTCAAGGTCCTAGCTCTAAGATTCCTTCTATTTCCTCAGAGTATCCCTAGCTATTTTGAAAGGAGAAGAACAAAAACATGTCTGACCTGAAGTATGTATATATTTGGCTTGGAGGGAACTGGGGAGAAATAAAAGAAAAAGTTGACTTTTTCAGTGACCCTTAACGAAGACACTTCTTCTGTGATAGCTACTCTATGACACCTAGATGAATTTCCTGGTATTCAAACCCATGGGCAGTACCCTCCCTTTGAATTTAAACTGATCTTGTGACTCATTGTTGATCAATAAAATGTGGTAAAAACAATACTATATGACTTCTGATGCTAGTCCATAGGAAGCCTTGCAGCTTTCGCTCGGGTCTCTTTGGAACATGTGCTTTGGAAGACAGCTGCCATGTACAAAGACTGATTAACCTAAGACTTCCATGCTGGAAGAAAGCTCAAGCTGGCCATGTGGAGAGGTCAGATGAATAGAGAGAAATAGCCAATAAGTCCCTAGATATTCCAGCTATCCAGTACATGTGAGTAAAGAAGCCATCTTGGACTTCCAGCCCAGTTGAGCCTGTAGATGACTCAGCCCCAGCCACTGTCTGACTGCAAACATCTGCAAGGTTGCAAACAAGCACTGCCTGGTGGAACCTAGACAACTCACAGAATAATGAGAGATAATAATAAATCGTTGTTTTAAGCCACTAAATTTTGGGTGGATTATTAGTTATGCAACAATACATACCCAGAAAAACTACCAACTGGTCTTAACAACTTAGGAAACTTAGAGTCATAGTTCTAGATTGTGCTCTTTACTAACTTAAAGTTTTCTTATCTGTAAATTGAGATCCATTTATTCTTTTAAATGTATTTGTTCAGTGCCTATAGGATACCAAAGGAGCCCTGGTGGTGCAGTGGTTAAAGCACTAGGCTGCTAACCAAAAGGTCAATGGTTCAAACCCACCAGCCGCTCCACAAGAGAAAGATATGGCAGTCTGCTTCCATAAAGATGTACACCCTTGAAAACCCTACGGGGCAGATCTATTCTGTGCTATAGGGACTATGAGTCAGAATCGACTCAACAGCAGTGGGTAGGTACAGGATGCCAAGCAGTGTGCTTAGAAAAAAAGGAAGGGGTCCTATGTTTATGACTTATAATTTAGAGGAGGAGACAGACAAGAAACAGTGAAATAAAATACTACCTGTGATGATGAGTGTCATAAAGGAAAAAGAAAACTGGGTGAAAAATAATATGGTGGAAAGAGGAAGCAACCTATTTTAGTCAGGGAAGGTCTCTTCAAGGAAGCGAAAATCAGGTTGAGACCTGAAAGATGAGAAGATACCAGCTATGGGTAAATTGAGGGATCCAGGATTCCAGTTATTAAAACTGATTTGTATCTAACAAGGTTATGACAAACCAGCCTTCAGAGTTAGTGTCTCTGCTCTAAACCCTCCAATAACTTCCTCACTCGAAGTCATGACAATGTATTACACTTTCCCCCCATTCACTGTCAGAATTCATCTCAGATTATTCACTATGTTTTTGCCTGTTTCTCTATCATACTGAGTCTGTTTCCTCCTCAAGACCATTGCACCTGCTGTGTTTCTTCTGCTCTGTTTCTCTTTCCTGATGTATCTCCTTTGTCCCTTCCATCCTCTTTCAAAGTTTTAGTAACCTTCTCAGCAAGAACACCCTATTTAAAATTCCTCTATTACCCTAGAGCACTTACTATCCCCATTCTTGGCACTATTTTTTTCCATTCTATGAGGTAATAGCTGTTATCATTCCCATTTCATAGTAAGCTGAATTATCTTGCTCGAGTCCAAAGAGCTACAAAATGGAGAAGCCTACTCCAGAACTTATGCTCTTCCTCATGTTCTATGGAATTATTTAATGACTATTTTCTATGGTTACTTAATTACCCACCTGTTCAGGACATAAAAAATCCAGGCTTAGGGAGACAATCAGCAGATGTCTTATAGAGGATAACATACCTTGCCTCATTTTTAAAATTCTTTCTTTTGTCAGCATTCATAAAACTCTGTTTTAGTGAGTGATTCAGGGTGGAATGCGGGGGTATAAACCAATATTTTTATTTTCTTTGTCCAGTGATCCAGTAGGCTGATTGTGCAATAAATAAAGAAGACTTTATATTTTATTGAGTTCTCATCATGTCTACAACACTGAGGTTCCTGGAGCCTAAAGAATAGCACAGAACCATAGTTAAAGGATTTATTTCACCAAATGATATTATTTATACAAATTAATCAAAAATAATTGCCAATGACACCATTTCTAAACAAAGTCATGTTTATTTGTATGATGGCACAGGCACACTTGTTTATTTGCATGATGTCAAATGCACACACAGGTTTCTTTCGATGATGTAGCACCAAGAAAAAGGTCACCCATAGTTGAAGAAGTTTCTGGGAACCCAAACCCACAATAATATTCATAAGAATAGTGTTATGGATTGAATTATGTCCCCCCAAAATATCTGTCCACTTGGCTAGGTCATAATTCCCAGCATTGTATGATTGTCTACCATTTTGTCGTCTGATGTGATTTCCCTGTGTGTTGTAAATCCTATCACTACAATGTAATGAGGTGGATTAGTGACAGTTATATTGATGAGATCTACAAGATTAGATAGTGTCTTAAGCCAATCACTTTTGAGATATAAAAGAGAGAAGCAAGCAGAGAGGCATAGGGGACCTCATACCACCAAGAAAGCACCACTGGGAGCAGAGCCCTAATATTCATGTTGGCTAGCTACACACACTTTCTTCCATTTAAGGACATCTACATGGTGACCAAATTACTGTCAGACATGGCATTAATGAGCATCAGGACACTCCTGTTGGATAGTACCCCAAAAGCACACAGAATCATTTGTTTTCCTCTTTCTTTTTTTCATGCAAATTATTATCTTCCCATTATTGGAATTTACTTCCAACTCCACTACAATTACAGAGATGATAGTTTTCTTCCTATAAGTTATACTAGACTAATGTTTTCCAGAAAGACTGTAGCCATCTTGATTGAATTTGAGAAAACCTGGTCTTTTAATGAGCCACTTGCGAAACACCCTCACCTCCTCCATGGCAAGTTTACAAGTGTCTGTGGCCATGACCAACTTGTAAAGGTAGCTAATCTCCAGATTTGTATAGATTCTGATTAGCTTCCATGCCAAGCATTTAACTTATCATACCTATGTCCCAGATATCTGGGGTTGCATTTTTTTAGAGACTGTAGGTTTCATGGACTGACTACATGTCTCAAGAGAGAATCGTTAAATTTTATATGGGGAAAAAAAATAATTAAAATCTACTAATAGGGATCCCTGGGTGTTGCAAATGGTTAAGTGGGCTGCTAGCTGAAAGGTTGGAGGTTTGCTTCCACCCAGAGGCACCTCAGAAGAAATGCTTGGTGATCTATTTCTGAAAAATCAGCCATTGAAAATTCTATGGAGCATAGTTCCACTCTGATACACATGGGATTGCTGTGAGTCAGAATCAATTTGACAGCAACTGGTAACAGATCTTAATTCTGCTGGGGAACTGTTTTATGACATGGATTTACAAATAATTTTGTTTAATTTTTAGTGAATGTGTGTTTATGAACCAATTGGAACTTGAAGTTCAACTACCAGTAAATGTAAGCTTATAGTAAATATAAACTCCCCCAGGATTGGGTGCTGTCTTACCATTATATCCCCACATCTAACATGATGATGGCATTTTGTAGGTTCTCAATGCACACTTAGTAAGTTAATGGAATCAGTCCTAGATCTTGTCATTCTGGCCATGTAGAATTGCCCTGCATTCCTTGTAACCATTGAGATAGCAAGCACAAGCAGGCATAGAGATGAAGCTAATGAGGTACACGCATGGATTTTTTTTTTTAAATCTCTGACTGAGTGATTTTTTTTCCAGCAGAGCCAGAAGCCCCAGAATTAGAAAAATGGAGGCAGGTGAGTAGATGGACCCATAATTGGGAGTTTTCAGGACAGGCGAAGGGAAAAGGTGAAGGGCCTAGCATGTTGACCTAGCATGAAACAAAGGAAGAGAATGGTGGGCCAATTGCACTAAGAAGGCCCCTACTGAATGAAGTAGGCAATAAACCAGGAGAAAGAAGAGGGCTTAAGGGGCTAGATGTCTCAATTAGAAATAAAAACTACATGTACTACGTGCAAAGCAATGAGAAGGCTTAGAACTAAGAGGCTTTGTGCAAAGATTGGTGCATTATGGTTTTTAAGATTTCAGAGCTATACGAATGATGTAGATTTCTAGAGGAAAAAGTTTATATTACCCAATACACCTCTGTTGACTTACTCTCTGGTAGTTGACATAAGTCTGAGTGCTTTGTAGAGGAAGACACATGAGATTTATGTGATTATCTTTGTTTTCTACAAAGTGGTATCTGTGAGCAATTGACATAGGCAATTTCTGTTACTCTCAGTTCTTTGATAGAAAACTATTTTGTAGTAACCTTTTCTAGAAGTACTGAGCAGATAAAATCCATCTATGAAATATGTTAATCAATAACATAATTTGTTATTTCACTCACCATATGGAAATTACAGTAGAGTATATCCTTTTTCAGATGTATTAGAGATTTTTATCTGTTTCCTTCTTTTCTTTAACAGGTATTCTGACACACCCTTTAAAGTCATCATCTCTCAGTTAGGTTTTAGCCTGTTGAAAGTTAGGCTCTTATATCCCTAAAGACAAATCATGTGCAAGACGTGTTCATCTCTTGGGACTGCTTTGTGGAAAATCAGAATGCGAGAGATCTGCCAAACATTTGCTAAAAAGTAAACACTTGAGATACCCCAACATTTTTAATACAAAGCAACTTTTTCTGAGATGCCAAACATGGATGAATATCAGCTCATTGAAAACTCATATAATAATTGCATGTCCCTTTGAGAACAAGTTGAAGGAAAATATTGCTTATGAAAACGAAGATAAATTATGAAATCAGAGATCAAGTTCTACCATGGGAATCATGAAACCACTTCCTGGCTACATTGTATTTGGAATTTTCTTGTAAAATTATTATAATCATATCTTAAACAGAAGCGGGTAACCATTTCGACCCACAGAAAACCAATACCATTCAATGTGCAAAAAAGAGAGCACGTATGATTTAACTTAAATAATTTTTCTTAATTGTCTATAATGCATTCTAACTTGTTTATATTTACTACTTGAAGGTTGTTACAAACCATAAACTACTAAGCCAGTAAAAGTTCTAATGTTAATATTTAACCAAATAATTAAGAAATGCATTCTTACCACCAAGTGACTACATTAAACATGGCCTATATATATTTAATTTGGTGAACATCTTCATTATTCTCCCAGCCTCAGTTTTCTCATCAGTAAAATGAGCTTATGCAAGTATTCACATGAGAATTAAATGTGATAATATATGTGAAATAACCTATACAAAGGTCCCAAGTGGTAGCATATAGAACAAACCTGGGGATAATTTTCTTTGAGTCACTTTTCAGAGGTCCAACATTATAGATTATATTATGGTTATTCTCTTTGCTGCCCAGCGTATTTAGGATCACTATTTGAAACCAATATGAAGCCCTCGTGGCGCAGTGGTTAAAGCACTTGGTTGCTAACCAAAAGGTTTGTGGTTGGAACCCACCAGCCGCTCAGTGAGAGAAAGATGAGGCAGTCGGCTGCTGTAAAGATTTACAACCTTAGAAAGCCTATGGGGCAATTCTACTCTGTCCTATAGGGTTGCTATAAGTCAGAAACGATTATAGCCTCAGTGAGTTAGAACGCAATATTGGTCCCTTTACTAACCTTTAGCTTGCCATGCCATACTATTTTGTTTATGAGACTGAAAAGGTAAAATCTGAAATGTTTAGGAAAATGTAATAGAATTTGGATGTAAAAAATTCAATTAGTGACATTTTAAGACTGGGGACCTTTAAATGATGTCATTCATGTCTCAGTAGTTAAAACCTTCCTAACTAATGTTATATCAACAGGTTGTTGATAAACTAAAACTGGCATATCTACTATTAGCTTTGCCAATAATGAGACTCATCATCCTAGTCTTTTGTTTGAGGAAGACCACCAAGAAGCTAAAATAACTCTTCACAAGGTTGGAGGAGTGACTTGGGAAACAGAATTTGAAAATAACCTTGGTGCTTATTTCACTTGAATTATTCTATAAGCTCTTTCTAGCCTTTACAAAATCTAAATGCAATGATCCTGACAGTAAAACCTGATTTCGGCAAACAGAACTGGAATGAGGTCAGATTCTAGGGTACAGTTTCCCTTGGTATGAATTTGGTGAACAGTAGATACAATTACAGAAGTACCAATCTGGTTGGCATCTAGAAAGGCTGTTTATGTCAGGAAATAGATAACTGAGTTTTGTATATTCCCTGACTCTATGCTGCTAGAATTACACTAAGTCATTATTTTTGATGGGTTCCCTTGCTAACTTTGTGGGTGTAGCCTATAATGAAGCCCAGCATAAAGACTACCACTTTTATAAAAGAAGACAATCCTATAGTCTCACCAAATTATAGGTCTATTTATTTGTTGAACACTTATTCCAAATTTCATGCCAGTTCCTTTCTTCACAAATTGTAAGTTTTTCTAGTATTCTACACAAGGAGTAGGTGAGCTATTCCAGAACTGATGATTGTTACACAGTCTGTCATCTTTTGAGAAACTCAGAGATACTGCACAAGATCGGCAGCTTTTACTGATAGCTCCTCAACCTTGGACTTTACGAACAGATACTGATTATGATTTCATCATAGGTTCATTTTGTTAATATTCCTATATTTTAATATCACAATTAGAATATGTACAGACTGGATATCAATTTGAGATATGTAAAATTGGGATGTGTTTTGGCAATCTTCTCTTTGCATTGTGCCTTAATGACTTGGAGTCAATAGTTAAGAAGAAACTACAGCCCTCTGCTATCAAGTATAGAGAGGTAAACATTCTTCTCTGTTTTATTATTTTCAGATAGATAATGAAGTGATTTGCTTGCACTCTTGGTCATTACAATGCTTATCGGGATTGATTTGGTTAATCCGATCAACTAGATAAGTGTCCCTCTTTATTGCTCCTATAACTACATGCTAGCTCAAAGGCAATAAATAATAACCTTTTCAGGCAGCTAAGAATAAATGTAGAGAAAAGAGAGAGAGAGAAGCCAAGTTTCTAGATAATTATCATAAAAAGAATGAGTCAGAATCAATTATCCTAAAAACAAAATACTAATTTTGGCAGATGCCTTCCAATATTTAACTGGCAAATATTTCTCAATTCTCTATACGAAATAAAATTATTCCATTATCTAGGACTGTATTTTCTTCACTAATCTATATTGAAATTTCATAAAGGAGCTAAATTGCTTCACATTAGTAAGCCTGTAGATAATTCACTAAAAATATTTTATACCTACCACAGGCAATTGGCAGTGCTTTCTTTGAAAATCCTCTACAATAGATTGGTGTGGTTGCAGTCTATAGAATTGGAATTTGGGAGTTCAGTTACCCACATGCAAAGGAGATCACGTGGAACCACAACTTTTTTTCTGAGGAAAACCTCTTCCTGCTCAAAGACAGTCCTTCGGACCGCCTCAATGTAGTGGTGCTAGTATTTACTTTAATTAACTTCTCTAAATTTCCTTTGACTCATTTATCTACTTATTTTATCCAGCTGTGAAATGTATTTTTATTCTTGTTTTTAAGTCTTGGCCACAAACATTTTTGTTTGTTGTTTTCAGGTGGGATATAAATAAGCAATAACAAGAATAAAATTAGAATTGTTATGAACAACAATAGATTTCTAGCTTAGACTTTTTGAGCTGGAAAAGACCCGCAGAGATCACCCAGTCTTCTACTTTAACAGCTCATATATGGAATAGCTAAGCCACATAGTGACAGACTGGGGTGAAAGTCCATAACTTCTAATTCTCCATTTACTATGCTCTCCACTATTCCATGATGCTTTTTGAGTCAGTGTTTTTAGTTTTTCAGGGTAGTGGTTCTTACTCTCATCCTTTGGTCAGACAAAACAGCTGGAATCCTTTTATCTTCTGCCGGGATAGCACTAGGAGCCGTGGAAGTAGGGATTTCCTGTCTCTCTTTCTGACTCTTTCACAAACCTGAAATTTTTCTAAACAAAAAATCCTGTTTGATGTAACTCAGACAAACTCAAAAGACTAAATTTGTATTTTCAAGACAGGATGGATAAAAATATCTAATAGTACACCGAAATGCTAACACCCCTTACACAGGCCTTGAAGTTGCATTTACATAGACATTATGAATCTGAGAGTTGTTTTAAGTATTGATAGCTGGCAAGAGAAAACAGAAGATTTTGAAATTAAAGGGATTAAAACCTTCCAAGAGGCTATTATCAAAAGGAAGCTCCTCTCCTTCTCTGATAAAGAATTCCAAAGTGGACAAGAGCCAAGAAGAATTCCCTCCCCCCATCCCCACCTTCTATCAAATATTGTGTCCCTAATTTTAAAAGTTTAATGTTGCTGACCTCTTTCTGGACCCATCTTTGCTGTATTTGGACTCTCTCTGCCAAAGAGACATAGGATCTGGGTTTATTAAATTGTACTTTGCTCTATGCTTTCTTTTCATGTACCCTTTAAGTGGTTATTTTAACTGTAGTTCTCATCAAACAAGAGACGTCTATCTTTTATCATTTGGAGATATTGAAAAATGTTTCTTCTCTCAGTGCCTCTCAAAGCATTTACAGCCATTATATAACGAGAAAAGAAATTCCACAGGGACCAGCTACAATCAACATGTGCAGGTTAAGTATATGTGTACATATTTTATATTTGATATACACAGTTCAATAACCGAAAGGGCTGAGTAAATTTATGATGTTCTATTCCAAGCTATGTGATTTTTATAGACTCCAGGGAGAACATATTCTAACTCTTGCTTCTTTGGATCAAATGTATATTGAACAAAAGGCAGCTTGCCTTCTAAATGCACTGGTCAGACTAAAGTCTAAGTATTTATCAGAATTTTGAAGTGCACTCTGTTGGAAAATGCATTTGTTTTGCATTGGTCTCTTTTTTCAAAATGTCAAACATTTAAGTAGAAATACCATCTGCAATACTATTATTATTAGTCATAAGGTATAATGATTATGTGCATTGAAGATGCAACCTGCCATGACCTGGAGTCTAGGGATGCCGAAAATGAGTTGATACTTTCAACTCATGACCCTGAAGCCAATCAAGCCCTTGGTGCCCACATTAGCTCCTCCTAGGATACAGTGGATGGGGATGCCGTGGTTAGTGGGTTTACGGAAGACCATAGGAATTTAACCTTTATTGGCTCAGGTTGATTAGATGCTTTGGGTATTTCAGTTAGCAGGTTAAGGTAGTTGTCTCTGGTCAACCAGTGTGAGTTTGGGCCCCGGCTTTAGAAGTATATAAATGATGTTCTTTTGGACAAGTCATTAACTCAAATCTCAGTATCCTCATCTGTAAAATAGGTACTCACTTAATAGGATTATTGAGATTTAATAAGATAATGTGCATAGAGTTCTTATTCAGAGATACCCCTATAAAATAGTTGTTAAGAGTGTAAGCTCTGGCTTCAGAAAGGCTGAGTTTTGAAGCTCACCCAACCACTTATACCTATGAGGTGTCTGTGTAGGAGTGTGTGCTTATGTGTGCCTTCGCCAACA
Organism: Elephas maximus indicus; assembly: GCF_024166365.1. Taxonomy (NCBI): domain Eukaryota; kingdom Metazoa; phylum Chordata; class Mammalia; order Proboscidea; family Elephantidae; genus Elephas; species Elephas maximus. Next base: position 50,118,406 of record NC_064833.1, on the reverse strand, counting down.
GCCATCAGCTCTAAATATTGCTCACTGGAGCTACTTCAGATCTCACAAGTTAAAGGCACAGTCTTCCAGACTACCAAATCTGCCCAAGACTTCCAAGCTTGGGGGATCCCCACTACACCTTGCTTCTGACCTGCTGGTTACAAACTCAAGGGTTCCCACTACCCCTACAGACTGTCAGCCATAAGTTTTGGGATTCCCCAGAACCCCCATCCACTCTGACTTGCTGGCTTCAAATTCAGGAGTTTCCACTATGCCCTTGGGTTTGATAATTTACTAGAAGGACTTGTACAAGAGTTACTTCAGTATCATAACAGAGATTTCAATCACTCAAAAAATTCTAAGAGTTTAGAAGTTATCTATCAGGAAATAAGGACAAAGATCAAATTCATTGGATAAAGTTAATTGTACATTCTACACTACCTGTACAATTTTCATACTCCCTTTTAGCCTAAATTTCTTCTTTGTAAATATGGGAATGATAGATAACAGTAGAATTGTACAGATTACATTAAAAAAAAAAAAACCTTAGTTTATTCATATAAAACACTTAGAAAAGTGCCTAACACATGACAAATGCTCAAAAATTATTAGTTATTATTATAATTCTATAAATATTACTGGAAAGCATCCAGGCCTAGATAAACACTGTTCACTTTCAATCGCTTGCTTAGCTTGTTCCATAGCAAAAGAAGGGAGAAAAAATGACACACATCTTCCTTCTCTTTCTCTTCCTTTCTACCGGTATTCCTTCTTATCTAAACCCATTTGCCCTACTCCCAAGAGAAAGGAGGAGTATTCACTGTAGTTGTGGGAAAAGGGGAGGGATCCATGTTAGGATTGCATTCTGACCCATCCTGACCTATCTGTCTCTAAATACCTCTAGAATGTGATGTGCATTGCCATGCCATCTGTGAAACCAAATGGCTACAGACATATGCATTTTCCTGAGTGATATTACAAAGGGCTCTCCTTTGCCCGGCTTGTGTTTAAGAGGTCTTACTTAGACTTTCATCTTTATTCATGGGACCTCCAGGTGTGGTCTCCACTGCTGGTGAGCAATCTTCTGTGGCTCAGCACTTGACAAAGGTGATTTTACTGGATGATGAATCTTACTGAAAATTACAACTAACAACTCTATTGTCTGAGTGGATAGGGTTTGAGGTACAGCCAGGTGTGCCAATCTTGAGACTAGACAATGCTGCCCTGTATATTAAAGGTTTAATAAAGCATGTGTTTGCTGTCAGTAATATTTATTTCTTTAAAAAAAATACATATGGTTGGTGATATGGCCTTTGAATTGTGGCATATTATACCCTTGAACTCGGAGATTCAGTTGTATCAACATGATAAGCATCTTGCATAAATACTAGCTTTTCCCACTCATCACCCAAGGGATAGCCTGAAAAAAAAGCAATTCTGATTGCCTGTAAGGAAGGATGGAGGTGAATTTAATAAGGAGAAAGAGTGGAGGGTGTGGAAAATGATGTTGAGAGGGGCTTAGGTAGAAAGCAATTTCCTAAAGAACTTTGACTCTTCCTGGGGTTTCTCACCCATAAAACTTGACCTTACTTGCAGGGAAAAAGAATCAATGATCTTGTGAAATTGGGTGTCTTAAAATTTCTCCCAAGTTTCTCAGCAGCAAAACTTATTCTTTATCCAATTGTAACTGCTATTCCACCAAGGTAGGAAGACTTTCTATATATCTAATTTACTGCATGTTTTTCCAGACTACGAAAGCAGTACAGGACTCTTCACATTAGCTAAATAATCAGATGGTAAAAGAATCATGTCGGCCATTCGCTGTGTGAAGTCAACATTTTTGATGATAAAATAAGTAATTCCATATGCACATGAACTGCTAGCATTCGGTCCATTTCTCTTGTAATGTCCTTGGTCTTTTGTCTTTTGAATCAATTAGGTCGCCTCTCAGGGGGATAGAAAAGAAAAAGAAAGAAAGAAAAACAGACCAGACTTTAAGCCAGAACACTCTAATACTGTCCATTTAACATATGGTGTTTATAGATCTTGAAAACAAAATCAGGAGGAATGCTTCAGATTAGAAGGACTTGCCACATCAGGGATGGTTTTAATTTGTTGGCTTTTTAAAATTTTGGGTCCTAAAGTACTTCTTATTACAGTCAATAAAATAGTGAAATGAGGTTAAAATATTATAATTACGTTCACAAAATAAGATTTGTATGCCCCCATTGATATGCAAATGTCAGCATTGTACTTGTTCTATTTTTTACTATATATATATATATATATACATATATATTAAAAGAAGCAAAAATTAACCAAGGTAGTGAACTCACCTAACAATTCCTGTACGTCTTCTAAGGCACACAGTAAGAGGAGTCACTGCAAGAAGGTAGAACTAGCTAGAAAACCTTTGCCCTTATCAAGGCCAGCTCAGCTGACCTTTGACTCCACAGAAAAGGCTGCCCTCTGTCCAAACCTTCTTGGTCCAGACAGCCCAGCACAGATGGGATGAGTGGTTCTGCCAAGCCAGCCAGTGACAGCAGGCAGGCAGACATCTGCAGGTGAAGGCCTGGAGGGAATCACGGCTGGAAGGTCATTGAAAGTCGATGCACAGAAAGGCTGTTTCCTCAGCAGCAGAAATTACCCTGTAAGACCTCCACAGGTCCACACAGGCAGCAGGCCAAGCGCGATGTACACCACATATTTAAACATTGTCCTAAGAAAGGAATCCAGGTCCTGGTTTCTATTAAAGTCACCTGAATCACATCTGAGTCTAAGATTACAACAAGCTTCATTCAGCCCAGATTCTGAGCACCAAAGAGTCCTTGGAATGGATCTGTTAGCACATTGAAGTCACATGTTGAGAGTTTTAAAAATTCCACTGCCCAGGCTGCTCCCCAGAACAATCAAATCAGACGCTCTGGGGATGAAGCCAAGCATCAGTAACTCGTGGCCATTAAGTGGACTCCAACTCATAGCGACCCTATAGTACAGGGTAAAACTGCCCCATAGGGTTTCCATGGCTGTAATCTTTATGGAAGCAGACTGCTGCATCTTTCTTCTGCAGAGCAGTTGGTGGATTCGAACTACTGACATTTTGTTTAGTAGGGGACCTCTTAACCATTGCACCACCGAGCTCCTTCAAGCAGCAGTATCTACCTCTAAACTGCTTCTGCAGAGCACAGGGCTCAAACAGAAAGGAACACTCATCAAAGAAAAAAAGGTGGTGATGTTTTCTGACCTGGTGAATTGGGGAGGCAAAACTGAATACATGAAATTAAAACATAAGCCCATGACTGTGGAAATGCGTCTTCTCCTTAAAAAAAAAACTGTGATTTAGGAGAAAAAGAACAGATCAGACAGTTAACCCCAACTGTCTGTCATTTAAACTCTGAGAACCTCCATTTCCTCATCTATAACATAAGAGTTAGACAAGCTCATCTCCAAGGTACTCCCATTCCTCCTATTTCTAGCACCAAAGACTGGTATAAAATCTTGTACAAACTGTTCTTTTCTTTTTTAAAATTATATTTTTACTTATGATTAAGAAAAAAGAATCTAAAATTTTTTAATTCTCTAAGGCCCCTCTCTTATTTTGCAAACATTATGTAATGACAGAGGAAATGTTGAAAAAAATTAAAAATATATAGCCTTGCCCTCACCACTCCAATTCAACATTGTATCAGAAAAAAAAAAAAAAAAGATTGTATCAGAGGTCCTATTAATTTCAACAAGGCAATAAAAAGAATCAAAAAGCATACAGATTGGAAAGGAAGAATAAAACTCTTTTATTCACAGATGATATGATCATCTATGTTGAAAATTCTAAGAATTAACAACAAAAGACTATTAGATCTAATAAGTGAGTTTGGCAAGGTCTCAGGATACATGATCAACATACAAAAATGTATTTTTACGTAAAACAATGAAAAATGCAAATTGAATTAAAGAAAACAGAACCGTTTAATAGCATCAAAAAATCATGAGCTACGTAGAGATATATCTAACAAAATTTGTGCAAGATGTTGTTATGGACTAAATTAAGTCCCCAAAAATATGTGTTATAAATCCTAACCTCTATGCCTGTGGGAATGGGTTGTCTTTTTTATGTTAATGAGGCACAATTAGTGTAGGGTGTATCTTGAGTCAATCTCTTTTGAGATAAAAGAAAAATTTAAACAAACTAGGAAGCAGAAATAGAGGAAGACACATGTCCAGCCACATGAAGATCGCCCAGGAGTAGAAGCTCAGAAAAGACAAGGACATGTCTCTAGTGCTGACAGAGAGAGAAAGCCTTCCCTACATTGGTACCCTGAATTTAGACTTCTAGCCTCCTAAACTGTGAGAAAATAAATTTCTTTTTGTTAGAGCCACCCATTTGCAGCATTTCTGTTACAGCAGCACTAGAGTTATCTAGTGGGTAGCTGTTCTAACAGATACTTAAAAAATGGAATCAGTTTTGGAACTGGATAATCAGTAGAGGCTGGAAAAGTTTTAAGGCACTGTCATGGATTGAATTGTGTCCCCACAAAATATCTGTCAACTTGGCTAGGCCATGACTCCCAGTATTGTGTGATTGTCCACCATTTTGTCATTTGATATGATTTTCCTGTATGTTGTAACTCCTACCTCTATTATGCTAACGAGGCAGAATTAGAGGCAGTTATATTAATGAGGCAAGACTCAATCTACAAGATTGTGTTGCATGTTAAGTCAACTGATCTAGAGATCAGTTTTGAGATATAAAAGAGAGAAGCGAGCAGAGAGACATAGGGGCCTCATACCACTAAGAAACAAGAGCCAGGAGAATAGCATGTCCTTTGAACCCGGGGCCCCTGTGCTAAGAAGCTCCAGGACTGGGGGAAGATTGATGACGAGGACCTTCCCAAAGAGCCAACGAAGAGAGAAAGCCTTCTGGAGCTGGCACCCTGAATTCAGACTTCTAGCATTCTAGCCTGTGAGAGAATAAATTTCTGTTTGTTAAAGCCATCTACTTGTGGTATTTCTGTTATAGCAGCACTAGATATCTAAGACAGGTGACTAATAGTAAAAGCTTATATTGTCTTAAAGAGACTGTTGGTGGCATTATGGATGTCAAAGGAAATGGTGTGGCCTCAGAAGGCAGTGAGGAGAGCTATAGAGGAAGTCTCTATTGTCTTAGAGAATACATATGGCACCAGCAGAATGTTGCTAGAAAAAGGAGACATTAAATATGATTCTGGTAAGTCTTTAGAAGAAAATGATGAACACGTGATTGGACAATGGAGGAAATGCAATAATTTTTATGCAGCGGCAAAGAACTTCTCTGAGTTATATTCAAATATTTGGTGGAAGGTAGAACTTATAAGTAATGAACTTGGGTATCTGGTTGAGGAGATTTCCAAGCAAGATCTTAAAGGGGTTATGTGTTTTCTCCTTGCTGCTTATAGTAAAATGCAACTGGAAAGAGATGAACTTAAAAAGGAACTATGAAAAATGAAAACAGAACTTAAAGATTTGGAAAATTCTGTTGTACAAACTAAGGACACTTGTTTTAGAATGTTCATCAGGGACATGGCTACACAATCTTTTATTAAAGAGACTAAGGCTGTGACTGATTAATCTAAGCAACTACCACAGCAGAAAACCCATCAGCTTAGACTGAGGGGGTCAGAGACAGGATGAAAGGAAAGAAAACTGTATGCCTCTGGAATTCTACAGGCAGGAAACAGGCCAAAGGAACTACATCTGTTATCCTCCAAGAAGAGAAAAGGACCATTCCTGGAGCAGCTCAGAGATCAGCAGAACTGTTGGAAGGAGCACAGGAAGCAGGACCTCAGTTTTAAAGGATGGAGCCTTGGTCTTCTGGGTCTCAAAAGGAGGGGTCAGAGCCTCCTAGGTTTCAAAGAGTGGATTCTTCATCAATTTGGTCCCAGAGCATAGGGCTACCATTAAGGTCTGCCAAAGGAATGAGGCTACCACCCAAAGATGAGAGAATGGGGCTGCCATCCCCAAGGTCCAGAAGAATGGGGTCTGCCAGGGCTGAAGGAGTGGAGTCACCACTTAGATGGACTAGTCAAAAGCTGAGGGAATAGAGTTGCCATCCCAAGAGGCCTGGAAGGCAGAGCTGAAGCCCAAGTCTGAGGGGCTTCCACCCAGAATCCAGACAGCATGGCCAGCACCAGAGGCTGAAAGGCGGGGCTGTTTCCTAGATGGTCCAAAGAACAGAGGACTGTTTTCAGTTTTTGAGAGCTAATGTAAATTGTTCCGCTGGGTTTTGGATTTACTTGATGCCTGTTATTCCTTATTTGTAAAGGAAATGTCTACCTTGTGCCTGTTCCACCATGGTACTTTGGAAACAGATAACTTGTATTCTAGATTTCACAGGTTCTCAAATGAAGAGAAATTTTTCCTGAGGATGGAATATGCCTGAAGTCTCACCCATTTTTTATTTAGATGATGCAGAAGATGAGATTTTGTACTTGGAGTGTATTTACGGCTTTTGGGATGATGGGATGAGGTGAATGTGTTTTACATGTGGCAAGGACATAAATTTTGAAGGGCCAAAGGGTGGAAAGTTATGGATTGAATTACATTCCCACAAAATATGAGTTGTAAATCCTACCCTTTATGCCTGTAACTATAATCTCATTTGGGAATGGGTTATCTTTGTTATGTTAATGAAGTAGGATCAATGTAATGTGTATCTTCAGTCAGTCTCTTTTGACATATAAAGGAGACTAAACAAGTAAACTAGGAAGCAGAGATGTGGGAAGACACATGCCGAGCCACATGAAGATTGCCTGGGAGCAGAAGCTCAGAAGAGACAAGAACTTTACTTCAGATGTGACAGAGAGAGGAAGCTTTGCCCTGAATTCAGACTTCTAGCCTCCTGAACTGTGAGAAAATAAATTTTTGTTTGTTAAAGCCACCCACTTGTGGTATTTTTGTTATAGCAGCACTAGATAACTAAGACAGAAGTGTATGCTGAAAACTATAAAACACTAGTGAGAGGAATCAAAGATATGAGCTGTTTATGGATTGGATGACTCAATATTGTCAAGATGTTAGTTCTTCCCAAATTCATCTACAGATCCATCTTAATGCCAGTCAATATTCCAGCAGGCTGTTTTTGTAGACATTGAAAAGCTGATCCTAAAACTTCTGTGTAAAAGCAAAGAATACTGAAAACTATTTTCAAAGGAATAAAAAAAAAATTTGAGGGACTCACGCTACCTAATTTCAAAATTTTCTGTACAGCTACATTAACCAGGATTGTGTGACAAGACATACCTGACTTTCAGTATTAGGTGATGGGACAGAGAGGATAGGCCTGAAGGAAGTATTTGAGCTACACTCCATGGGCCCTCTGCTTTGGGCAGGCACCCACCTTGGCACTGGGCCTATACCCACTCCTCACTTATCAACATTGTTATGTTCCAAAGACCAGGTCATTATGCAAAAATTGGCCTCATGCAAAAATGATGGATGACCACATTCTATTATTAAATGGAGGATGACTACATCGTTACATAACTGCCAAATTACATCATTACATAACCACCAAATTACATCTTTACGTATACTGCCAAGCCACTCAGAATCATGGCCCAACCAAGCTGATAAAACCTTAACCTTCACAGGCAGTGTTACTCTCACCTCGCACCTCAGCATTTGTTACAGCCAGACATATGTCATCAATGCACAAGATAGTCAGATAGTAGATTTTTTACTATTGTCGTAAATGCAAAATGTTGAATAAAGAGATAGTCAATAAGGAAGGAATAGAAGTACTTTTGTAAATAAAGTTATATTAAAACACAGCCATACCTATTCATTTATGTATTGTCTATTGCTGCTTTCACACTACAATGGCAAAGTTGAGCAGTTGTGATAGAGTCACAAACAGTATTTAACAACTGAATACCAGATTTAACAACTAAAACTGCAAGATGCACAGTTAAATTTGAACTTCCTATAAACAATGAATAATTTTATAATACAAGTATGGCCCATGCTTGGGATTTACTTATATTAAAAGTTTTTGTTGTTGTTTATCTGACATTCATGTTTAACCAAGTGTTCTGTATTTTATACAGCAACTTTATGTATGGACTCAAAGTCTAAAACATTTATGATTTTGGACCCTCACAGAAAAAGTTTGCCAGCTGTTGATTTAGGTAAGAAGAAAAGTTTCTTTAAAAATTAATTATATTGTCAATATTTCAAACCACTTAAAATGACGCTATTGTCAAAGAGTAAGAACTTGCATTCTGTTAAAGTAAAGCAAAGAGATTTATTGAGGGTTCAGAAACAGTTTGAACAGGGGAGATGCTGAGTACACAACATGAAGCTAAATGCTCCGAGGTTGTGCAGTTACAATGGTATGTTTATATGGTAAAACCAGCAACTAACCATACAAAATTTCTGATAGGCGCTGGGTGATTCGGAGAAGTGGGAGGTGGGATGTCTTGAAGCAGGGATCCTAACAGGATTGGTTTAAAGAGTGTATGTGTGTTTTGTTGATTAGTTACTACTTGATGACTGTAGAGGGTTTACAGGATGGTTACAAAAGAATCACAAGACGTTCCTTTCTGCTAACATAGCTTTCTTGTACTACGTGGTTCCTGAGGGTGGCTTGCATAGCTTGGCTACTGTGATGGTTAATATTGTGTGTCAACTTGGCTGGGCCATGATTCTCAGTGTTTATTTGTGATCACTCCCATGATAGAATCTGCTGTGAGTAGCCAATCAGTTGAAAGGGAATTTCCTTTCGGGGCATGGGCTACATCTGAATATAAGCAGATGTTCTAGCTTTTTGTACACTCTGGATCCTCCTGTTTGTCTAACCTCCAGCTCTTGGGACTTGAGCCATTAGCTTATATGCAGATCTTGGGATTCGTTGATCTTCACAGCCTGAGAGCGAGAGCCCTGCTCTCTGACCTGCCTATCTTCAGTTCGCTAGCCCCTGCAGCTACACGAATTGAGAGAAGCCTTTGTCCTGATCCATGGACTTGGGACATTCCAGCCTCTGCAATCAGGTGAGCCGTTTCCTTGATATAAATCTATCTATATATATGTATTCATATGCTTTACTGGTTTTGCTTCTCTAAAGAACCCAGCCTAAGACAGTTACAAAAACAAAAAACAGTTCCTTAGACACAAGATTAAGTCTGTAGAAAAGTTAACTTCTTAGTGGTGAAAAGAATAGAGCTTGGTTATAAAGAAAAACAGCTCCTTGGATACCAGATTAAGTCTGTATAAAAGTTAACTTCTTAGACTAGAGTAGGCTTTCCAAAACGGGATTTGAGTTCAGACCCAAAGGCAGCTTTTCTTTCAGTCATGTCGAGTGTACCAAACAGTTTAATTTTAGGGTGTTCTTTCTCAGTATTATTAAAAGAAGTCACAAAAGTAATAAGTATGTCTGGCTTATTTCAGCTACCAAGATTAAAATATGACACCTACAATTCTAACAATTTGGCTCTTTTTCACCAGTTTGAAAACTTCGGGTCCACCTACCCTATCAAAAACCCAGTGGGAATCTATAATTTGAAGTAGCAGATCATAACCTGCACATTATATACATCTAAGATGCTTTAAAGATATATAGATGTATATTTATATATATATAGGCTCTTTAAAGATATATAGACTCTTAGTCCCTATCCCAGAAATAATAATTCTTTATGTCTGAAATAAAAACCAGGAATCTGTATTTTTTAAAAGGTCTCTGAAGTGATCTTGATATAGAGCCTGGGGAACTGGTACCTTTGAACAATGGTTTGCAAATTTTAGCATGCGTAAGAATCAGCAAGAAGGCTTATTAAAACACAGATTATTGGGGTACAACCACAGAGTTTTTAATTCAATAGGTGTAGGCTGGGGCCTAAGAATTTCAAACAATTACCCAGGTGATGTTGTTGCTGCTAAAAAAGGAGACCTCACTTTGGAAAAATATATATATATATCTCATAGAATTTTATGTACCCTAATTTGTAGACTCTGTAAATTAAAATCTATATTCTTAATTAAGCCTCAATGATGTACAACATAATGGAACTTCATTACCACAAAAAGAATTGCGTTGCTTGTTATTCCTTTAGAAGCATTAGTGCACCTAAAAGAAAAGTGATAATGTTTTTATATGTGTGTTCAAACCCTGTTTTAGTATAACCCAGAATATTTCTAATCCTATCAAAATTGTCATGAGAATGCGATCAAACCTATAAGCTTTAAATACACCATCAAAATGTCATTACAGAAATAGAAGTGTTGTTGTTAGGTGCTTTCAAGTCAGTTTCGATTTGTAGCAACCCTATGTACAACAGTATGAAACGTTGCCTGGTCCTGTGCCATCCTCACAAAAAATAGAACTACCTACTAATAAACAAGTTCAGCAAGGTTGCAGATTACAAGATCGATATACAAAAATCAATTTTATTTCTATGCAGATGTAATGGGTAAACCAAAAATGAAATTGAGAAAGTAATTTCATTTATAATAACATCAAAAGATAAAATACCTAGGAATAAATTTAGAAAATTAAGTGCAAAATTATACTCTGAAAACTACAAAAAGTTGTTAAAAGAAATTTTAATAGGTCTGAATGAATGAAAAGACATCCTGTTTTCATGGATTGGAAGATTTAATATTATTAATATGGCAATACTCCCCATACTGACCTACAAATTGAATGTAACCCATATCAAAATTTCAGCTGACTTCTTTGAAGAAATGGAAAAACTGAAGTTCATACAAAATGACAATGGATCCAGAATATCCAAACAATTCTGAAAAATAAGAGCAAAGCTGGAGGATTCCTATTTCCCATTCCAAATCTTACTACAAAGCAGTGGTAATTAAGAGAGTGTGGAACTGACACAGGATAAACATAAAGACCAATGGAATAGGATTGAGAATATATAAATAAATCTTTGAGTTTATGGTTAATTGCTTTTCAACAAGGGTGTCAAGATCATTCAAGGGGGAAAGAATAGTCTCTTCAGTAAATGGTTGCCTTAGAAATCTAGTGCTGCTATAACAGAAACATCACAAGTGGATAGCTTTAACAAAGATAAATTTGTTCTTTCACAGTGTAGGAGGCTAGAAGTCTGAATTCAGGGTGCCAGCTCCCAGGGAAAGCTTCCTCTCTCTGTCATTCCTGGGGGAAAGTCTTTGCCATCAATCTTCCCTTGGCCTAGGAGATTCTCAGTGCAGGGACCGTGGGTCCAAAAGATTCGCTCCACTATCAGCACTTCTTTCTTGGTGGTATGAGGTCCATCTCCTCTCTGCTTGTTTCTCTCTTTTATATCTCAAAAGAGATTGACTCAAAATACAACCTAATCCTATAGATTGAGTCCTGCCTCATTAACATAATTGCCTCTAACCCTGCCTCATTAAACCACAGAGGTTAGAATTTACAACACACAGGATAACCAAAGGGTCGGCAGTTCGAACCCACCAGGCGCTCCTTGGAAACTCTATGGGGCAGTTCTACTCTGTCCTATCGGGTCGCTATGGGTCGGAACTGACCCCACGGCACTGGGTGGGTGGGTTAGGATAATCACATCAGATCACAAAAGGGTAGACAACTACACAATACTGGGAATCGTGGCCTAGCCAAACTGATAAACATTTTGGGGGGAACACAATTCAATCCATAACAATGATGCTACAACATGTGGGTATCCATATACCGAAGAATGATGCTGGACCCCTGCTTCACATCATATAAAAAAATTCACTAATAGTGGATCAAAGACCTAAATGTAAGAGCTAAAATTATAAAATGCATAAAAGAAAATATAAGATTAAATCATTGTTACCTTGGATTAAACCATCTTCTTAGATATGACGCCAAAAGCACAAGCAAGAAAAGAAAAATAGATAAGCTGGAACTCTTCAAAATTAAAAACTCTTGTGCTTCAAAGCATACCACTAAGAAAGTGAAGGGGGCAATGGTGTTTCAGTGATAGTATTCTCATCTTCCGCTCAGAAGACCTGGGTTCAATTACTGGCCAATGCTTCTCATGTGCAGCCACTACCCATCTGCCAGTGGAAGCTTGCATATTGCTGTGATGCTGAACAGGTCTCAGCAGAGCTTCCATACTATGATGGATGAAAGTCAGCTAATGAAATCCCTATGGATCACAATGATCATATCTGCAACCACTTATAGCGATGGAATAGGACCTGGCAGTGTTTCATTCCACTCTGCATGGGGTCACCACGAATAGGGGGCCAACTCGAAAGAAACTAGAAACAAAAATGAGAGCGAAAACACAACCCACTGAATGGGAGAAAATTTTTTGGATTATATAACTGATAAGTTTCTCATCTCTAGAATACGTAAAGAATTATTACAACTCAATAATAAAAAAGACAACACAGTTTAAAAATGGCCAAAGAGCCTGAGTAGACAGTTCGCTAAAGAAAGGATATAAAGGGCCAATAAGTGCATGAAAAGATGCTCAACATCATTATCCATCAAGAAAATGCAAATCAAAACCACAATGAAGTAGCACTTCACACTCACCAGGCTATATAATAAAAAAGACAGTAAGAAGTGTTGGCAAGGATGCGGAAAATGGGGGCCCTCATATATTGTTGGTGATAATATAAAGTGGCGCAACTGCTTTGGAAACCAGTTTAGCAGTTCCTAGAATGGTGAAACACAGTGTCACCGTATAATCCAGCAAATTCACTCATAGGTATATATTCAAGAGAAATAAAAATGTACATCTACACAAAAACTTGTACGTATATTCCATAGTGGTGTTATTCATAATAGCCAGGTGGAAACAACTGACATGTCCACAAACTTATGATGGATAAATTAAGTGTGGTATATCCTTATAATGGAATATTATTCAGTAATAAAAAGGAAATGTAGTATTGATACATGCTACAACATAGATAAACCTTGAAAATATTATGCCACATGAAAGTCACAAAGAACATATATGATTCCATTTAACCCTTTCAAGACTCAGTTATGTTCTTTGAATTTTGAGTCGATACCATGTGTTTTCACTAATAAAGGCATGCTGATTAAAGGACCAATTCAGAATTTTTGTTATGAGTTATGGTTTTTGACTGCCATTATGTGGAATCATATATGTCTCACAAGACCCTGGGCATCATAAATCCTGCCAATATGAGTCAGCAATAAAACGTTTTTTTTTGTTTTTGTTTTTTATTTCTTGAAAATTTGCAAAACATCAGGTAATACACGAAGGCATCTGGCAATGACTGCACATACATTTTATTCTAGTCGTCGTCTTCTTACCTTTGTATTATTTTTCATGAAACTTTTCAAAACATGGTACAATGCATTCTTCCTTACTGCAAAAGCAGTACTTACAGCTCAAATAAATAAAGCCAAGGGATTTTTTTTTTTTTTTTTTTAATGTCAGAAATATTACCACTACTATGTATTCTTCGTTATAACAAAAGCAGTACTAACAGCTAAGAAGCAGAAACAGCTGCCCTGGAATACTGCAGAACTGCTCACGGAGATGCATTGCACCTGCTACACATGGAAGCAGTGATTGGGCCCTAAGATTGAATGCAGGGTAAGAATAACCTGCAGGGGTTCCAATCTCTTGAAAAGTACCACTGCAATGCATTATTCCTTATTGCAAAGGCATTGTTTACTGTTTAGAAGCTAGAAAAGAAGGGAACCAGTAACACCTGGAAACAATGAATAGTGTTAGTGAGAAAATGGCCACTGTGACTCAACGGCACTGGGTTGGGTGACTCCATGAAGACTGGGAATAACTTACTCTCGCAGTAAGTACATTCTCACAAGAACATAGTAGCTGGGAAACATAATGATGAGGCTTATTTCACAAAAATAAAGGCATACCTGTCAAAAATTTCACACACCCAGGAAGTAGCACCTAAGCCAAAGCTCAATCTACATAAAAATGAGGCTCCACCTCAGGGTTAAGTTTCATGCATTTCAAAAGGGTCCCACCTTTAGGCTAAATGCTTTAAAGCCTGGCTACCTCTCTGCCAAAGAATTCTATAGACAAAAAAAGTGGCTGGTATATGGTTATGTAAACTGTCCATAATAATCACTCTCTACTTACCACTGTGAGGCTTGGGCGCCTTGGGATGATGGCTAGGAGGCACGGGTTTTATTTTTTTTTGGGAGGGGAGTAATGAATAAATTCTAAAATTGATTGCAATGATAGATGCACAGCTCCGGAATGCACCGAAAGTCATCGAATTTCACAGTCTAAATGGTGAATTTCATAGCATGTGAATTAGACCTCCATTAAGCTGTTCGAAAAACAGCACTTACATCAAGCATAGTGTCCACACAATGAAAGGTATGAGGCATTTCAAGTTTCAGTCACCATGTTCTATGGCCTAATTGGCTTTGAAAACATGCTCTTGTATTTACTTTAAGTTAAGCATTTCTTCCTTAGTTAATTTTTTAGTCTTCATAGTAAAACTACAGTACCACATATTCCCACTGTTTGTGCAAATAAGCAGCCTTTGCTTCAAAAGGATGTTTCTATTAACACTATGCCTAATTATTGAAAATAAACATGTGCAAGTAGGAGCTTCTGCTGACTGCCTCTCAACCTATCTTTTCCTCCTGCTGGTTGACGCCGAGGGGCCTTGGCTTAGGGAAGCTTGCCAGAGGCCCTGATTTGAACATACCCTTAACTGGCAGCAATGTATGGAGTCCATCCTGGGAAATAAAACTTCACTGAGATTTTTCACCATATTGTTGTTGTTAGGTGCCGTCTGATAAAGAAAATTCATGTATACATACATTTAATACTCTCAAGCAAACAAGAAAGTTCAATTCAAAGTAAAAATCTTAGCTCATGAAAGTCTGCATTTTTAAGATACTCTTTTTTTTCTTTGATGAATACAAGCAGAATCCTAGAATCCCACAAAAGATGATCACCAAAATAATAAACTAAGGTGACTGTGTGTCTGTGTGACAGAATATTTAAATTTAAAAAAAAAGCTAGAAACCTAACAATTTCAACTGACAGAACTGACAGTTTCTGAGGAGTGTTAAGTGCTTTATTTTGCCTTTTATTGTTTCCTTTTTAAACTTCACAAAGCATTAGTTCCTGACCTGCTCAATAATTTTTACTTCACACCATAATTTTTACTTCACACCGTAAAATCCCTATTCGTACTTTTACACATCGTGTCAGGACCATTGTAATACCAGGAGGTTAACCATCAGGACTGACTGGGAAATGATTCTGACAGGCACAGTGGGTAATCCTTGGAGGATTCTACCAAATAGGTCAAGATATTCCTAAAATTAAAGACTTAGGTCAGTATATAAACTAGTGTATAAAATAAAATATGATATTTCACCTTCAATTATTAGGTATGTAACCAGTAAATAAATAAATGAGTGCATTTGCCAAAATAATAAATGTGACCTAATGTTATAAATTCTGTGTTATACAAACATTTGTAGATCCTGGTAGTAATAATAGCAATCATTTATAAGAACATATCCATTTTTATTCACTAGCAAAGCTGCATGTTTTGACTTTAAGACTAGAAAGTTAACCTATGAAGTTTCAGGTATAAAATTAAAAACCAAATCAAATTCACTCATATTTGGAATCACAGCATGTGACCATTTTCCTAGAAAAAAAATAGATTGTATTTTTCAACATGATGTAGTGGTGAGCCTATCGAGGCCTAGGAGTCCGTCAATAAACAGTGATAAGTAGGTTCACGTCTGAGGAAAAGTGCCTAGCTTCTGCTAATGAGATTTCCTAATGCAGCACTGAGCACAGTTTGATTTTATTTCCTTCAGTGACTTCACAGCCTCTAAATAAGAGGTTCTTGTGAATGTCTGCAGTTTAACAACTACAAAGATTGATCAAAGTGGGTTTTTTAAATAAATGTTTCATATAATTGAGAATGGATGCCCTTTATGTGTGTGTGAGTATAACTGTGTGTGTTGTGTGTGTATGTGTGTAAAAGGTTTAATAACTTAGATAAAGTTGAATTCTTAAGAGGAAAGAGAATCACCAATGTTAAGAAGTAAGGGGCCTTGGATTTCAACTGATCCTGCCTTCCTTCCTATGAACTTTTAGCTACCATGATAAACCAAACCAAACCCTTTGCCGTTGAGTCGATTCCATCTCATAATGACCCTATAGAGAACATAAAAACCCTTTCTATTTTCTATGAAGGTAGAACTGATAAATACCTACCTTGAACTACAAACCTAGAGCTAATCTCAAAATATTTTGAGACCCATATACCCATACCTGTCCAGTTTGTGGTAAAGAAAGGATAGGTTTGGTAATTATCTGACCAGAAATCTGTTCTTGTTTCTAATTTTTTTAGCCTATCATATGATTTTTTTCTCTTATTTTTGTTATGTGAATAATGAAGAACTTGTAGTTTTTCTGAGTTTGTTCCAAATTTCTCCAATAATTTAAGTTTTTGAATTAAGGATTAAATTTTTAAAGATCCTGAACAATGGTTGATTCACTATGAATCTGTTAAAATAAAAAAATAAAAAACTTACAGGAAAGATAAAACTTTCTCTTAACTCTTCAAATACAGTAATGCCATATTTCATAGAATCTAAGACTCCATTAAAAAAAACTTTTTTTATAAGACTCCATAAACTGCAAGAAACACTATTGTTAAACATACTTAAAAAAAAAAAAAAATCTAATACTATTAAACTATGGCACAATGCCTTATTATCACTTAGCATTTTTATTTTATATCTAATAAAACAGCTCTGTAAGATTTATTTGGACACACGTATGTATCATTTTGTTCCTACATACAGAGGAAAATATGAGCAAAATAAATTCACGACAGCATTCCTAAATCTTCGTATGTGACAGGTAATCCTTTAGCACACATCTCCATAGCAAAAATAACCTGGCTTCTATTCAGGGCATCTTCCTTTCTCAGATCCCAGAAAGCACATGGTCATTGCCTTATAAGAAAATACGAAAACGTGGTCATTTCTCCAGGGATGAATATTTCCTTCACTATATCACATTTAAACCCTGATGGCATAGCGGTTAAGTTCAGTAGGTTTGGTTCTTTGGTATATCACATTTATGCTTCATTGTTGTTTCTGTATTATTCTGTCAAATAATAACTTCTTGTTTCAATGCCAAATCATAGTTCAATATTTAAAAAAGTATTTTTCCATAGCATTTAAACTCAACACATGTACCTGACAATGAAGTGACAACAATAAGAGCACCAGTGAGCAAGTTGACATGTAAGCACGCAATGACTATTATGTAATGATTGGTCCCTGGCCAACAGTGACAGCAAGTGACCATTATTTGTAAGATCCATGCTGTTTGCAAAGATGTTAAAATGTGAAGAATTATGAATCTTAGAATTGATAAAACCCAATGGCAATCTCGTACATCTATATCATGGTGGCTATCAGCATGGATTTTGTAGCCAGATAGACATGGATACTAACTCAATCATTTATTTTCCATGTGATGTTGGGTAAATTATTTAATTGCTCTAAACCTTGGTTAGATCTCTCATCTAAAAATGAGGAATATAGTGAAGAGATGAGGTGGCCAGGTGGTTAAGGTGATGGGCTGCTAAAAATGAGGATTATAATAGTGACTATTCCATAGAACTCTTGTAAGGATTAAACAATTTTGTGTCTATGTAAACTGCTCACTAAGTGTTAGATATTGAAATTTTTGTTGTAAGCATTGCCTTTTTGCTCTTCACAAATACAAGGTAAGCAGGGAGGAAAATATCCCCATTTTGCACTTGAGGAAAGCAAGGATCAAAGAGATTGTGACCTACCCAAGATCACAAAGACAGTAAGTCACACAGTGGATATGTTAGAGCTTTTTCCATACCTGCCCTAAGTTGAAGCTGGCAAATGGGCATGAATTGTATATTGACATAGAAACTATTGGACTAAATAATCTCAGCACTATGGATATTTTTTGTTCTCTGGCATCCAACTCCTCTATCCTCTAGTAACTATTTCCCTTCTCTACTTTCCATTGACAATTCGAATTGCACCTCAGTTTCCAGAGATGGAACACACCACTTAGGTTCGGCCAATCAGAAATTCGAATTGCACTCATGATTGCTCCAGCAATAGGTATTTATTCAAGCCAAGTCAGTCAGAATAAATCAGAACTAACCTCAGGACTTGTACTTGTGTAACCAGAGAAAGATATTCAAACAGAAAGAGACATTTCTCTCTTCTGGTTGGTTTTAACACGAGGAGGTATGAGGCTGGAGCAACTGCTGCCAACATGTGACCACGTGGGCCCTGAAAAAAAAGCCAACACATGGAAGAAAGCACAGCCAAGCAGGGCAACAGATACAGAGCAGATCTGAAATCTACCATGTGAGCTTCTGAATCTAGTCATTCTTGAGTTTAGCCCTAGTTTTCATTTCTCAGTTATATGAGTCAGTTAATTCACTTTCCCTTCACAAAAACAATTTCTCCTTTCTGAGTAAGGTGCTATGGGTGGGGCCTTTTAAGGTGAAAAGAGATATGTGTTTGGCAGGCACCACAATTGCCGTGTCCAATCCATAATTCTTTATCTTTGTTCTGAAGAAGCGATATTTTCCAAACAGTAATGATCGAACAATGCAGCGTACACAATTCCAAGAGCAGTAAACAAATGTTAACTGAGTCAGCTTTTATGCCACTGGCCAAGGACCCTTAATGTTTTTACATTAACTTACAGTAAGCGACAATGTGGAAAAAGGTGGTTTGAACATATTTAAATATTTTGTGACCTGAGTAACATGCACATGGAATATTTTGCTAAAACTAAGTCCACTCTGATTAGTGCCACCCTGATTGTGGAAATGGCTGCCATTATGTAATTAAACTTGCTGTCTTTTAATACTCTAAAGTCTGACCAGTCAGAAACACTAGCCCTAATGAAATGAAAACAACTAATTACAATAATTTATTTAGACTTAGAAAGCCTAGCTAAATATTCTACAGAACAAATGTAGGCTCATCAAAGCCACACTATCCCTAATGTTTGAATAACAAAAAAGCGTTGTTGTTGTTAGGTGCCTTTGAGCGGTTCCGACTCATAGCAACCCTATGTACAACAGAATGAAACACTGCCTGGTCCTGCATCATCATCATGCTATGTTTGACCCCATTGTTGTAGCCACCGTGTCAGTCCATCTCATTGAGGGGCTTCCTTTTTTTTGGTGACCTTCTATCTTATCAACCACGATGTGTCCTTTTCCAGGGACTGGTCCATCCTGACATCATGTCCAAAGTACTTGAGACAAAGTCTGGGCATCCTCATTTCCAGGAAGCATTCTGGCTGTATTTCCTCCAAGACAGACTTGTTCTTTCTTCTGGCAGTACATGATATACCCAACATTCTTCACCAACACCATAATTCAAACGGATCAATTTTTCAGTCTTCTTTATTCATTGTCCAGCTTTCACATGCCTATGAGGCAATTGAAAATACGATGGCTTCTGGTTAGGTAAACCTTAGTTCTCAAAGTGACATCTTTCCTTTTAAACACTTCCAAAGGACTTTTGCAGCAGATTTGCCCAATGCAATATGTTATTTGATTTCTTCACTGCTGTTTCCATGGGCATTGATTGTGGATCCAAGTGAAATGAAATCCTTGACAACTTCGAATTGCTTTTTGGTCCAGTTGTGATGATTTTTGTTCTCTTTATGTTGAGGTATAATCCATACTACAGGCTACAGTCTTTGATCTCCATCAGTAAATGCTTCAAGTCCTCTTCGCTTTTAGCAAGCAACATTGTGTCATCTACATATCACAGGTTGTTAACGAGTCTTCCTCCAATCCTAATGCCATGTTCTTCTGCATATAGTCCAGATTTTTGGAATAACTGTTCAGCATACAGACTGAATAAGTATGGTGAAATGATACAACTCTGGCACATAACCTTTCCTGATTATAAACCACACAGTATCCCCTTGTTCTGTTTGAATAACTGCCTCTCGGTCTATGTATAGGTGCCACATAAGCACAATTAATTGTTCTGGAATTTCCATTCTTTGCAATGTTATCCATAATTTGTTGTGATCAACACAGTTGAATACATTTGCATAGTCAATAAAACACAGGTAAACATCTTTCTGTTATTCTCTGCTTTCAGCCAAGATCCATCTGATATAAGCAATGATATCCTCATTCCACATCCTTTTCTGAATCTGGGTTGACTTCCTGGCAGTTTCCTGTCAATAAACTGCTGCAAATAGTTTTGAATTGTCTTCACGCAAAATTTTGCTTGTGTGTGATGTTAATGATATTCTATAATTTCTGCATTTTGTTGGATCATCTTTCTTTGGAATGGGCACAACTTGAAGTTCAAGTTCTGTGTAGAAACACTTTCAACCCCTTTTAAACCATCTCTCTTTCCCTGTCCTTTTCAGTCTTCCTAGAAAATCCTGAGACAAATATAAGAGCTGTTTAAATTGGTCTCCCACTCTGAATGAGAAATTATTAAAGTGAAGGACATCTTATATCTCAAACTTTTCCACTAATTTCTGTGAAATTAACCATTCTCTAGAATATTGTGTCAAAAATTCAGTATATTTTTCAAAATCCTTTAAGGCCCATCATGATTCGACACTGTGTTTCTTCTCCAGCATTACATCAAGCCACTTCCTCCATCTTCCACCACACTCTTCTCTTGATTCCATCCCATTATTGGCTGCCTTGCCATGCTCTGTAATGCTTTTGTACTTTACAAATGTTGTTTCCTTTGTGGTGGGCTCAGCACCTCCAAAAAATTGTCTGTTCTGGCACTTATGGACTGTGTAATCTTGAACAAGTTATTAATTAAACATTTCTAAACTCATTTTTCTTTGTATATAACATAAAAATATTAAAATTTACCACATGAGGGTTGCTTGTGAAAATACAATAACATCAGTATTGTAAATTGCTGGCAGATTATGAGTGCTCAAAAATGATGGCTGTTCTTAAAAAAAAAAAAAAAAAAACCTAAGGAGCTGTGTAGAAACCATTAGTCTATAAGTGATTACCAGAGACAGGAAGAAAGGGGAAAGGGAGGGTTATTGCTTATGGAGTGCTGAGTTTTGGATTATGGTGATGTAAAAATTGATTAAGGATAAGGTTATATGGCCAATTAATGTAATTACTGTCAACAAGTTGTACACTAGTAAAAAGTTGAATTGGCAAAAGTTGTGTGATAGATATATTTATAGCAATGACCAAAAAAAGAGCAGCTGGTAAGCCTGCTTATGTACAACCAAACACCTCATGGGATTTGGTTTCTGGCTTTGAAGGTTTAGGGTAATGGTTTCATGGGATATTCCTGTTAATTGGCCTAATTTCATGTTTACTGCTTCTGATCCATCCTCTAGTCCATTGCTTAGTGCCAGGGGTCTTAAAAACTTGTAAGCAGCCATTCAAGGTGCAATGATTGGTCTCCATTCACCTGGAGCAATGGAAGTTGAAGGAGAGTCAAGAACAGGAAGAAGAAATGGAATGTGTGGCTAATTGCTTCCATGAACGACTGCTTCCTTTGCCATGAGGCCAGAATGTTTTGACCAAAGTTTCTATAAAAGAATCCTAATAAAAATGGAGAAAATGCAGAAAGGAATTTCAAATTCTCATGGAATCCAGACTTTCTGGAGCTACTGAGGACAAACGAACCTCTGAAACAATTGCTGTGAGATGATCTTTAAGCCTGAAGTCAAAAACATCCCCCTAGTAATTTTCTTAAAAACAAACAATAGTTCAGCTTAACTAGTAAAGGCTCCAGGAACTGAAGGAATACCAAACTGAGATGTTTCAACCAACAGTTGCAATGCTGGAAGCAAGAAATTTGGAAGACAGCTACTTGGCCAACTGGAAGAGATCCTTATTTGTTGCCATTCCACAGAAAGGTGACCCACAGGAATGCAGAAATTATCAAATAATATAATTAATATTACATGCAAGTAGAATTTTGCTGAAGATATTTAAAAAATGATTGCCGTAATACATCAACAGGAACTGTCATAAATTCAAGCCAGATTCAGAAGAGGACATGGAGCCAGGTCTATCATTGTTATTGTCAGATAGATCTTGGCTGAAAGCGCAGAATACCAGAAAGACGTCTACTAGTGTTTTATTGACCTTGCAAAGACATTAGACTGTGTGGATCATAACAAATTATAGATAACATGGTGGAGAATCAGAATTCCAGAACACTTAATTGTGCTCATGTGGAGCCTGTACATAGACCAAGAGGCAGTCATTCGAACAGAACAAGGAGATAATGCGTGGTTTAAAAACAGGAAAAGTGTGCGTCGGGGTTGTATCCTTTCACTATACTTATTCAATCTGTTTATTGAGCAAATAATCTGAGAAGCTGTCTATATGAAGAAGAACACTGTATCAGGAATAGAGGAAGACTCATTAACAACCTGCAATATGCAGATGACACAACTTTGCTTGCTAAAAGTGAAGAGGACTTGAAGCAGTTGCTGACGAAGATCGAAAACTATAGCCTTCAGTATAGATTACACTTCAACATTAAAAAAAAAAAAAATCCTCACAACGGGGCCAAAAAGCAACATCATAATAAATGGAGAAAAGATGGAAGTTATCAAGGATTTCATTTTACTTGGATCCAGAATCAACACCCGTGGAAGCAGCAGTCAAGAAATCAAACGACATATTGCATTGGGCAAATTGGCTGCAAAAGACCTCTTTAAAGTGTTAAAAAGCAAAGCTGTCAGTTTGAGGACTAAGGTGCACCTGATCCAACTCATGGTATTTTCTTTCACCAGATATGCATGTGAAAACTAGACAATAAATAAGGGAGAATGAAGAAGAATTGGTACATTTAAATTACAGCATTGTCGAAGAATATTGAACATACCATGGATTGCCAGAAGAATGAACAAATCTGTCTTGGAAGAAGTACAGCCAGAATGCTCCTTAGAAGGGAGGATGGCGAGACTTCATCTCAAGTATTTTGGACATGCTATCCTTTTTTTTTTATCAGGAGGGACCAGTCCCTGGAGAAGGAGATCATGCTTGGTAAAGTAGAGGGTCAGAGAAAAAAAGGAAGGCCCTCAACAAGATGGACTGATACAATGGCTACAACTATGGGCTCAAACACAGCAGAGATTATGAGGACCAGGCAGTGTTTCCCTCTGTTGTACATATGATCACTATGAGTCAGAACCGACTCTCCAGCACCTAACAATAATAGTAAAGAATGACTGCCTTGAGCATTGTGTTCTTTTACAGAACTATCTATATGGGATCAAACTGACAGCAACAACTCTAAAGATTAGATAGGAGGCTTAGGGACAGTGATTTTATCCTAATGGGGGAGGAACAATTTGGAAAAGGAGGGTGAGAATGGTAGCACAGCTTGAAGAATGTAAACAATGTCACTAAATTTTACATGTAGAATTTGTTGAATTGGTGTATGTTTTGGTGTGTATATTGTCAACAACAAATTAATTAAAAAAAAAAAAAAGCCCAAAAAAACCTAAAGAGGAGAAACCAAATATAAAGGAGAAATTATCAGCAAACCATGAGCTTCCAACAGAAATCCAGAAATTCTAGGTCATATATAGTTGTCTGGAAACCCTGGTGGCGGGTGGCGTAGTGATTAAGAACTAACCAAAAGGCTGCTAACCAAAAGGTTAGTAGTTCAAATCCACCAGGTGCTCCTTGGAAACCCTATGGAGCAGTTCTACTCTGTCCTATAGGGTTGCTATGAGTTGGAATCGAATTGAATTGACTCAACGGCAACGGGTTTGGTTTGGTTTTTTTATGGTTGTCTAGAAAGATACAGCTTTCCATTTCTGAGCTCTGACTCCCACTCATCTGAACTTCAAAAAATATTTTCCTTTAGGACAAAAGCAACCTTACCTTTTTGTGCTAGATTTACATCAGCATGTTTGCTTTCTGAATCTAAAAGCAAAAAGAATATTTCAGCTAGAAATACAAACCAAACAGAATGTATATTCTCTCAAGATGAGTATGAAAATGTTCAACTCATTTCACATATGTTTGAAATAAAACTTTCATATTAAAAAAGAAAAATAAATGATGGCTGTTAACATTCTTTTTATTATACAATATTTATCAGTCAATGCTGAGCTTAAGTGTCAACTGTTCTAGGAAACCTTCGCTGACCTTCCTATTCTAGATTACATACCCTACTTCTAGAAACCCTGGAACCTCATGCAAACATTTTGACATGGTATTTTTGCACCATGTTGTAAGAGTTAGTTTTCCAAAAAAAAAAGAGAATGTAAGGGAGCAGGGAAAATAGACTACTCAGAATAGAACATCCAGAACAGAACAGAACATTCAGGCATTGTGAAGAATGTAACCAATGTCACTGAACAATTTGTGTAGAAATTATCGAATGCGAACCTAGTCTGCTGTGTAAACTTTCACTGAAAACACAATAAAATCTTAAAAAAAAAAAAAAAAGTGTTTATTGTCGCCTTCCCTACAAGACTCAAAGCCTCTCGAGGGCAAGGACATGTCTTTGATTGCCAAATCTAGAACATCTAGCAAAGTGCCTGGAACATTACAAGATTTTCAGTAAGATTGTTTAATTTGTTAATTTGTAGGTCATTTATGTTACCAAGGTAGGTGGGTGATCAGAATACAAATGTGCATAATTACCATGTCTACCCCACCTTTTAGAACTAAAGTACTATAAGAAAACAAAGGATAATCACTGGAGTAAATACCATTCAAAATGAAAATACGGTTCTATAATTTTAGTGCTGAAGAATGATTCCCTCATTTTGAGCTGCCTCAGATTTCTTTTGAAACTTGAAAGGAGAAGACTTCTTTATTCAGTGGCTCCAATAGGTGTTTCCACTCATTTAACAAGGATATATTGTGTTCTAGGCACGTGGCTGTATATGCTAGGAGTATAGCAACGAGCAAAGCAAAAATCCATGCCTGAGAGGATTTTGTATTTCAATGGAAAGAGATAGTCAAATAACATAAATAAATACATATATTATATAAAATGTAGGTAGCGATATATGCTATAAAGAAAAGTAAAGGACAACAAGGGAATAGAAAATGATGGAGTAGGTGGGGCTGCTGTTTTAGGGAATATGTGATCAGGGAAGGCCTCTGTCGTAAGATGAAATTGTACCAAAACCCTGAACGAAGTGAAGGAATAAATAATGTGTTTAAGTCTCTTAACTGTGAATTTTTCCAGGGCTGAAAGATGCTGACAAATGAGGGAAACGACTTTGTCATCCCAAGCAATTTTGGAGGAAGCCACCTCAGATGCTCAAAACAGCATAATGAGCACAGATTTCAGCATCAACACTAACTGGATTCTAAGCCATGACCCTAATTGAGCACCCTGAAATCTGTTTATAATTGCTAATCAGTGACTCTGTGACTTAAAGAACATAGACATGTGGCCCATGATCCTTGTATGTCGTCAACTTCTTTTATCTACTCAAAAAAGTCTGAACCTTGACCCATGTCGGGTATGTCGCTTGACTAGATTTTTCATTTATTTGGCCATTAAAATTTATAAAAATCTTTTCCATCTGACTTGAAACACCCTAAACTTGAGGAGTCCTGCATCTTTTTAACACTTCCTAGAACGTAGGACTGCATGGCTCCAATGACATAAAATGTATTTGTCCTGACATTTCTCATTCTTTTGTCTACTTGATTACAACATCCAAGGTCACTCTATTGACATAAATATGTTTATGAAAACTCACCTCAGGCTCATATTAATATATTAATAGTTGATTCCAACTAAGGACAGCATAGAGCTGCCCCATAGGATTTCCAAGGAGCAACTGGTGGATTTGAACTGCTGACCTTTTTGTGAGCAGCCCAATGCTTAAAAAAAAACCAAACCCAGTGCAGTCGAGTGGATTCCGACTCGTAGCGACCCTATCGGACAGAGTAGAACTACCCCACAGAGTTTCCAAGGAGCGCCTGGTGGACTTGAACTGCCGACCCTTTGGTTAGCAGCCGTAGCCCTTAACCACTACGCCACCAGGGTTTCTAGCCGATGCTTAACCACTATTAATATACTGACTTCAAAATATCTAACTTAACCCTGTCACTTTCTAAAACGTCTCCATCAAAGCGCTGTTAAGTTGCAAACAGCCAAGATCATTTCTCTGAGGATGTTTGTTTTGGAGGGCTGTAGGGATCTGAACTTGAACAAGGAAAAGGAGTTCTCTGACTCCTTTTTAACAGGAGTTGAAATAAACCTGTATAACGTTAGTGCTATTAGCACTAACCCAAATAGTTAAGTATTAAGTAGCGTTACAAAAGTGAAACTATCTGACGTGGAGGTAAAATTGCAAGA
Organism: Elephas maximus indicus; assembly: GCF_024166365.1. Taxonomy (NCBI): domain Eukaryota; kingdom Metazoa; phylum Chordata; class Mammalia; order Proboscidea; family Elephantidae; genus Elephas; species Elephas maximus. The sequence goes on along the minus strand of NC_064833.1, from coordinate 50,092,119 downwards.
TGCTGCCTGAGGTGCATAGTGCAACTTGCATTTCTAAATTCTTTAGAAAGGCTGTCTAAATCTGTAACAGTCTTTACAATAGACTTACATATTAATGATAGGTGCAATTGATTAGTCATTACTGTGGCAAAAAAAAAAAATGATAGTGTTGTATTGTTAATTTTATGACACAACTCTCGAAATACATCCAAACTCATTTCATTTAACAGGTAAAAATAATGATTGCAAATATCTCAAATGTATACATTTTCAATTACATGTATATACTGATAACATAAAGAATATTTAGTTACACAAGTTATTTAAGGAAGCTCTGACTGTCTTTATTTACTAGATGTCTACTACTATCTTTTTAACCTCCAAAACAAACAAAAAATTCTCTAAGAATATTTTTATGTATTAAGGGAATATTTTGGGGGGAGGATGTGATGGTGGCCTAAGTTATAGAAATAATTGCCTTAATTCTCACTTGGATATGTGCAAACACAGTCTCATTCACTCTGAAAATTTGTCTAATATTACCATGTGCTAGGTCAGCATCATTCCTTTGCTGTTTTTAATTATTTGTAAGGCTGTTTCAATTGTTAATTGAGCCTATTGTGATGTCATAAAACCCAGATCAGTATTTCCAGATCTACTAAGTCAGAATTCCTCGGGAGGAGAACTGAATTTTAAACAAGAAAATGAGAGGCTGCTTCTTACATTTAGGCAAATCCGGGGGAAACCCTAAACTAGGCTATTGACCAATTGCAAATAAAGCTGAGAATCGTCCTCTTGCATGTGGGCAAATCCTTTCTTTTCAGTCAAAACCAAAATCAAGAGTAAATGGGATGATTGTTAACTATACTGTCAAGAAAAAATATATATCATTGCAATAAATGGCATCACAGTTATCTTTGGAAGTAAAAAGACCTTGGGGATTCACTCTGGGTGGCAAATATGAGGCTAAGAGAACATACCAAGGAGAGAAGGAAGGGCCTCTCCTTTCCGTGAGTCACAGGAGTCCATTAGAATGAGATAGTAAGAAAAATGACATTTTCTTTCAGTAAAATGATATTTCAATGCTTTCTTTATATACTTTTATTCAAAGAGAGAATATCTTTGACTTGTTTAGTATAATGGAGATCCTTTAAACATGGCAAAAACTTTTAAATTAAGTAGGATAAGAACATTCCTGAAGCTGGGTAAGATGTACATATTTATTTTTAAATCTGCTTAAAGGCATAGAGAGCTAATAGGCAGTGAAGATTTGACATCTCAGAGGGAAGAAGAGCACAGAGAAATGAGTCCGATATTTAGCTCTCAAGGTGTTTTCTGTATCTCAAGAGGAACTGAGAGGCTGAGAAGCCGAAACTAAATCTTGAAAGTCTTGCAAGGCTAGGAAAAATAAAACTGGAGTTGAGGGTCCACTATAGAGAAATGGTCATCAGTATAAATACCCTAGATTTTAGTTGAGACCTCTGAAAGTCAAAACCTAGAAACAAAGGTAAACCACAATAAGTTGGGCCCTAAAAAGGCTGAATCTTATCTTCACATAAACTCAATTACTAGTTCAATATAAGTGATCTGCTTGACCCTAACTGCCTACTTCATGTAGCATAAATAGTCTCTAGAGGACAAGAACACAACCAGAGATTCAAATCATCTCTACAAGTGTTCACGCACAATGTTCAACATTAAATTAAGAATTACCAGGCAGACCAGGAGACAAGATCCAATCATCAAACACAAGCAAGCAAAAAAAAAAAAAAAAAAAGCAAAACAGACAGTAGAAATATACTCAAGGTGATTTTTTGAGATATTGGAAGCACCAAACACAGACTTTTAAAAAGTATATTCAAGCTATTGGATGACATAATGAAGAATTTTAGTAGGAAAGTAAAAAATTATTTTTAAAAAAATGAAATGCAAACTATAGAATCTAAAAATACAGCTGAACTCTGGGAATCCCTTTAAACTTGGAACTGAAATCACTCCCAGAGGCCACCTATCAGCCAAAAGACAGAGAGGCTCATAAAATAAATAATATCACATGTGGGTACTATGCTCCTCTAAATAACCATCTAAATGAGACTAAATAGTCAACATTTACCTTAGACCGAAGATGAGAAAGTAAGGGGGAAGGGGGCAAGGAAGGAGATTAATGGAAATAGAACAACCAGAATGTAAATAATGAGAGTGCTGACACATTATGAAAAGTGTAACCAATGTCATTGAATAATATGTATAAACCCCCAAAAAACCAAACCCACAGCCGTGGAATCGATTCTGACTCATAGCAAACCTATAGGACAGAGTACAACAGCCCCATAGAGTTTCCAAGGAGTGCCTGGCAGACTTCCAGAATAATGTGAATAGAAATTGTTAAATGAGAACCTAATTACCTATGTAAATTTTTTTCCTAAATCACAATAAAATATATATTTTTTAATTTTTAGATGAATTTAGAAAGAAATGATCTTTAAAATACTACTCTGGTGGCGTAGTGGTTAAGTGCTACAGCTGCTAACCATAAGGGTCAGCAGTTCAAATCCGCCAGCCACTCCTTGGAAACTCTATGCAGCAGTTCTACTCTGTCCTATAGGGTCGCTGTAAGTTGGAATCGACTCGATGGCACTGGGTTTGTTTTTTTTTTGGGTGGGGGTTTTCTTTCAAAGGCAAAACTATAAGGACAGTGAAAAGATCAGCGATTGCCAGGGACTCAAGGGAAGAGAAGGAGGAATGAGTAGATGAAATACAGTAGGGCTGTGAAACTATTCTGTATGACCCTGTAATGCTGAGCAAATGGCATTATGCATTTGTCAAAACCCATAGGACTCTATAACATGAGGAGTGAACCCTGACATAATTAACTATGAACTTTAGTTAATAATAAGGTATTAATATTGGTTCATTCAATTGTAACAAATATATCACACAAATGCAAGATATGAATAATAGTAGAAATGGTGTGCCAGGTGGAGGGTGTGGGGAGAGGTTGTATATGGGAACACCGTACTTCCTGCACAATTTTTCCATAAACCTACAACTGTGAGAGTTCCAGTTGCTCCACATCTTGGCCAACACTTGGTCCATCTTTTAAATTTTAACCAATATAGTATCTTTAGTGGTAAAAAACAAACAAACAGAAAAAAACAATTGAAATTATGATCCCATAGGTAAAGGTAACAGGGTTCAGACAGGAGAAAGAAAAAGCATTAGATATTTGAACAGAGGGAATATAATACGGAGAATTGTTGACTAGATATAAAGTCATTAACTAGGTAACTTAAAGAGTAGGAAAAGAACTCTAACATATCATGAAGCTAACTGCAAGATGTAACTACGACGCCTACAGCAGAGCTGAGTGAACAAAGGAAAGAAAATATTAAAGCTTAGAAACATAGAGGAGAAACCCTGCAGAGCTGAAACTCAGGTCTCTGAAGAGGCACTGGAAGCTGGTGCTGGTGTCTCTGATCCTAGGACTTAAATCTGAGGTTCTGGGGCCTCTGGGGAAGGACATAATGAAGCTAGTTCTAAAAGAGATGAAAACCTATAAACTGATTTGACTGTTGCTACAGGTAGGCACTTCAAGAAGCATTACTCAGATAATGCTTAAAGGAACTGCCAGGAAACTGGAATCCCATAAGAAGTCAACAGGGAACAAAGAGGAGGAAGCAAGCCCCATCTTCCGTCTCCAAATTTGCAGTCTAGTGCTGCCCATTGACATATCCTAATGTGGGACCAGTTGACAAAGCAGAGATCCTGTTCAGCACCACAAAGTAGAGTACAGTAGGGTGGATTTGGAGCTGAGAGGCAATAATGTAATCAACCGCCACAATGGATTGAACATCAAGTTAAATTCAGGTGAACAGAGAATTATTTAATTAGAAGTTGGGTCAGAAAATACCAGGCTTGAAGGTGTAGAGAAAAGTGATAGAAAATACAGAAAAGTTCATAAATTATAAGGTCTAGCACAGATGTAAACAGAGTCCTAGAAAGAGAATAGGGAGTAAGACTGAAACAATACACTGTTTGAAGGGATAGTGATTAAGAACTCTCCAAAACTGACAAAAGACTTTGAGCCACAGATTCAAGGAGTACCAGAGACTAAAAAATAAGCATGATAAATATTGAGAAAAAACACACCTAGAGTCATCGTTGTAAACCTTCTGAAAATAAAAAACAAAGCGAAAATCTTTAAACCAACCACCAAAGGGAAAAAAAAATTGTTTTTATTTTCTCATTGAGGCTATTCCAACTCATGGAGACCCCATGCGTGTTAGAGCAAAATTGTGCTCCACAGGGATTTCAATAGCTGATTTTTCGGAAGTAGATTTTCAGGGTTTTCTTCCGAGGCACCTCTGGGTAGACTTGAACCACCAACCTTCCAGTTAAAAGCCAAGTATGTTAACTGTTTGCACCACCCAGGGACTCCTAAAGCAACCAAAGTGGGGGAAGTATCAAAGTTGCCCCCCCGCCCCGGTTTCCTTTGTATACCTAGAAATAACAGGTGATCCCATTTTAGTGAGTGTTACCACCAAGCACTCAGTCATCCATGCCTAAAATGTGCTTGATACCTCCCTTTCTCTCACTCCTACATCAGACTTATCAAAAGTTCTTTCATTTTTGTTTCCAAAACATATCTCAAGCATATCCTTTTCTTTCTATCTTTGCTGCCATCATCTCCATCTTTACTACTGAAATAGTCTCCAAATGGTTTTGCCACACTCATTCTGCCTGTCCCAATCCATTCTTTACACCATTGTCAGAGAAATCCTCCATAAATGCTAATATAAACAGTATAAAACATTGCCCCACCCTTAAAAAATATTTAATTTAGTTGAAGAATAAAATATTAAGCAACATAAAATATTAGAAAGTGATAAATGAGAAATATAACCATGAGCTAAGTAGGTAGGAAAAGAGAGATTACTTGCAGCCAAAATTATTGAAAAATAAAAACACTTTGAAAAGAAAGAAATGGTTTAATTAGATATTAAAGATTTAGTACTCATTGCTTTTCATACTATGACTTCATGGCCGTAGTACTGCAACCAATGAAGACAGCTGAATGGCATTTATTCATATGTGAGTAAAGGGAATATTGTTTTCCTGAGAAAGATGACCAAATACAACATTAACAGGTTTCACAAGATTCCACTCAAAATTCAAAGTGATTTTATTTTAGATAAAATGATTCGAAGGTTGATCTAAAAAATAGATTAAAATAATACTTTTTTGAAAAAGGAGACTAATTCAAAGAGAACTCCTTTAATAGTTATTAAAACATATTTATAAGGCTCCAAATATTAAAATAGCAGGACTTTTTCACTAGAATCTACAGATAGAGGTTTGGAATAGAACAACCTTAAATCAGATTTTACATGTATGTACACAAAAATTCAAAATCTATAACAACAGAAAGATCAGGCACTCGCAGGGAGAGAACAAATTATGTTGGAAAAAATGGCTATTTGTCAAAAAACTTGGTATAGATTTTCAGCAAAATTAATTCCAGATAGATAGCAGGGTTAAATGTAAAAATTAAACCATAAGGCAACTAGGCTATGCATTTATTTCAGCAGCAAATATACTAAAATTGAAGCAATACAAGGAAGATTGACGTGGTCCCTGAGAAAGGATGACATGCAAATATTTTAATCATTCCACTTAAAAATTGAAACAAAATACTTTAAAAAGAGTAAGTATAAATGAATAATCAACTTGTCTAATAGTACATAAAAGCAATTGAAAAAATGAAATTAATAAAGGCCAATGAATTTCACTACATAAAATTTTAAAACGTGCATAATTTTTAATTGCAAATAAAAGTAAAATTGGAAACATGAAAAAATAAATTTGATTAGGATTTAATATTCTTAATATATAAAGGTTTCATTAAAAATTAAAAGAAATGCTCTTATACACCACAGAAAAATAGGTAAAGAAAATGAACAGAGGAATTTTAGAAGGAATTAAAAGAATAAAACAGTAACCAAAAAAATTAGAACAATATTGAAATGCCATTCTCCCTATTTAAAATTTAAAAGGTTTATAAAACTATTAATACTCTTTGCTGGTGAGGATGTAGTGAGGCAAACACTTTCATGGGCCACTGGAAGAGTTTTAAATTACAACAATCTTTCTAGAAAGCAGTTTGACAATAGCATCAAGAGCTAAAAGAGTCTTTTCACTTATAGTGCCATTTTTTAAAATTCTGTTCGTGAATACTGCTTAAGAGCATGGTAAATTGCATACATAAATAAAATGTTTGTTGTTCTTGTTAGGTGCTGTCGAGTTGGTTCCAACTCATAGCAACCCTGTGCACAACAGAATGAAACATGGCCCGGTCCTGCACCATCCTTACAATAGCTGTTATGCTTGAGCTCATTGTTGTAGCCACTGTGTCAATCCACCTCGCTGAGGGTCTTGCTCTTTTCTGCTGACCCTGTACTCTGCCAAGCATGATGTCCTTCTCCAGAAACTGATCCCTCCTAACGACGTGTCCAAAGTATGTAAGACACAGTCTCGCCATCCTTGCCTCCAAGGAGCATTCTGGCCACACTTCTTCCAAGACAGATTTGTTCGTTCTTTTGGCAGTCCATGGTATATTCAATATTCTTCGCCAACACCACAATTCAAAAGCGTCAACTCTTCTTCAGTCTTCCTTATTCATTGTCCAGCTTTCACATGCATATGATGTGATTGAAAATGCCATGGCTTGGGTCAGGCGCACTGTAGTCTTCAGGGTGACATCTTTGCTCTTCAACGCTTTGAAGAGGTCCTTTGCAGCAGATTTGCCCCATGCAATGCATCTTTTCATTTCTTGACTGCTGCTTCCATGACTGTTGATTGTGCATCCAAGTAAAATGAAATCCTTGACAACTTCAATCTTTTCTCCGTTTTTCATGATGTTGCTCATTGGTCCAGTTGTGAGCATTTTTGTTTTCTTTATGTTGAGGTGCAGTCCATACTGAAGGCTGTGGTCTTTGATCTTCATTAGCAAGTGCTTCAAGTCCTCTTCACTTTTAGCAAGCAAGGTTGTGTCATCTGCATAATGCAGGTTGTTAATGAGTCTTCCTCCAATCCTGATGCCCCGTTCTTCTTCATATAGTCCAACTTCTCATATTATTTGCTCAGCATACAAATTAAATACGTATGGTGAAAGAATACAACCCTGACGCACATCTTTCCTGACTTTAAACAAATCAGTATCCCCTTGTTCTGTCTGAACAGCTGCCTCTTGATCTAGGTAAATATTCCTCATGAATGCAATTAAGTGTTCTGGAATTCCCATTTTTCTCAGTGCTATCCATATTTTGTTATGATCCACACAGTTGAATGCCTTTGCATAGCCAAAAAAACACAGGTAAACATCCTTCTGGTATTCTCTGTTTTCAGCCAGGATCCATCTGACATCAGCAATGATTTCCCTGGTTCCACGTCCTCTTCTGAAACCGGCCTGAATTTCTGGCAGTTCCCTGTCGATATAATGCTGTAGCCGTTTTTGAACGATCTTCAGCAAAATTTTGCTTCCATGTGATATTAATGATATTGTTCTATAATTTCCACATACAGTTGAATCACGTTTCTTGGGAATAGGCATAAATATGGATCTCTTCCAGTCAGTTGGCCAGGAAGCTGTCTTCCATATTTCTTGGCATAGATGAGCGAGCACCTCCAGTGCTGCATCTGTTTGTTGAAACGTCTCAATTGATATTCCATCAATTCCTGGAGCCTTGTTTTTCGCCAATGCCTTCAGAGCAGCTTGGACTTCTTCCTTCAGGATCATTGGTTCCTGATCATATGCCATCTCTTGAAATGGTTGAATATCGACTAATTCTTTTTGGTATAATGACTCTGTGTATTCCTTCCATCTTCTTTTGATGCTTCCTGCGTCGTCTAATATTTTCCCCATGGAATCCTTCATTATCGCAATATGAGGCTTGACTTTTTCTTCAGTCCTTTCAGCTTGAGAAACGCCAAGCGTGTTCTTCCCTTTTGGTTTTCCATCTCCAGCTCTTTGCACATGTCATTATAATACTTTACTTTGTCTTCTTGAGCTGCCCTTTGAGATCTTCTGTTCGGTTCTTTTACTTCATCAATTCTTCCTTTTGCTTTAGGTGCTTGACGCTCAAAAGCAAGTTTCAGAGTCTCCTCTGACATCCATCTTGGTCTTTGCTTTCTCTTCTCTCTTTTCAGTGACCTCTTGGTTTCTTCATGGATGATGTCTTTGATGTCATTCCACAACTCGTCTGGTCTTCGGTCACTAGTGTTCAATGCGTCAAAACTGTTCTTCAGATAGTCTCTAAACTCAGTGCAATATACTCAAGGTCATATTTTGACTCTCTTGGACTTGCTCTGATTTTCTTCAGTTTCAGCTTGAACTTGCATATGAGCAATTGATGGTCTGTTCCACAGTCGGCCCCTGGCCTTGTTCTGACTGATGATATTGAGCTTTTCCATCATCTCTTCCCACAGATGTAGTCAATTTGATTCCTGTGTGTTCCATCTGGCGAGGTTCATGTGCATAGTCGCCGTTTATGTTGGTGAAAGAAGGTGTTTGTAATGAAGAAGTCGTTGGTCTTGCAAAATTCTATCATTCGATCTCCGGCATTGTTTCTATCAGCAAGGCCATATTTTCCACCTACTGACCCTTCTTCTTTGTTTCCAACTTCTGCGTTCCAATCGCCAGTAAGTGTCAATGCATCTTGATTGCATGTTCGATCAAATTCAGACTGCAGCAGCTGACAAAAATCTTTTATTTCTTCATCTTTGGCCCTAGTGGTTGGTGCGTAAATTTGAATAATGGTCGTATTAACTGGTCTTCCTTGTAGGCCTATGGATATTATCCTATCACTGACAGCTTTGTACTTCAGGATAGATCTTGAAACGTTCTTTTCGACGATGAATGCAACACCATTCCTCTTGAGTTGTCATTCCCAGTTTAGTAGACTATATGATTGCCTGATGCAAAATGGCCAATACCAGTCCATTTCAGCTCACTAATGCCTAGGATATTGATGTTTATGTGTTCCATTTCATTTTTGATGATTTCCAGTTTTCCGAGATTCATACTTCATACATTACAGGTTCAGATTATTAATGGATGTTTACAGCTGTTTCTTCTCATTTTGAGTCCTGCCACATCACCAAATGAAGGTCCTGAAAGCTTTACTCCATCCATGTCATTAAGGTCGACTCTACTTTGAGGAAGCAGCTCTTCCCCAGTCATCTTTTGAGTATCTTCCAACCTGGGGGCTCACCTTCCAGCACTATATCAGACAATGTTCTGCTGCTATTCATAAGGTTTTCACTGGCTAATGCTTTTCTGAAGTAGACTGCCAGGTCCTTCTTCCTAGCCTGTCTTAGTCTGGAAACTCAGCTGAAACCTGTTCTCCATGGGTGACCCTGCTGGTATCTGAATACCGGTGGCATAGCTTCCAGCATCACAGCAACATACAAGCCCCCACAGTAAGACAAACTGACAGACACATGGGGGAAATAAAATAGGTAAGTTAAATATTAAAACCAAGAATAAAACTGCATATATAATAGGGTTGTGAATTTGTAAATATGTACAGAAAATACTAGAAGGAAATACACCAAAATGTTAACAGCTGTCATGTAGAAATGGTCAAGGGTAACTGACTTTCCCGTTCTTTATATTTCTATTTCCAATTTTCTTTTTCTTTTTTGCATTACTTCTATAATCAGGAAAAAATTACATCATAAATTAGCAAAGGCAAAACCATTGCCGTCAAGTCAATTCTCGACCCATAGCTACCCTATAGGACAGAGTAGAGCTGTCCCATAGAGTTTTGAAGGAGTGCCTGGTGGATTCAAACTGCTGACCTTTTGGTTAGCAGCCATAGCTCTTAACTAGTACCTCACCAGGGTTGTTAAACCCAATCACTGCTCACTTATGAGACTCTGGCATGCGTCATTTTTTTCTAACTCATCTTGTGGATTTTATTTATACAGTAAAGGACTGAACCTATGTCTATGCCTTGAATTGCATCAAACACAATAAACTATTAATACATTTTAAATAATATTTCAAGTGAGAACCTGAATTTTTGATTCAAATCAGAAATAATTATATGAGGTTTTTTGTTTGTCTGTCAACTCTGTACACATATTCACTCTTGTATCATGGAGAAGAGGAGCCCTGGTGGCACAGTGGTTAAGTCTTCAGCTGCTAACCTGAAGGTTGGTGGTTCAACCCCACCAGGTATTCCATGGGAAAAAGATATGGGAAACCTTTATGGGGCAGTTCTACTCTGTTCTATAGGGTTGCTATGAGTCAGAATTGATTCAGTTGCAATGAGTTTGGTTTGGTTTGGTGTATCATGGTGAAACTGACAACTATTTCATAGAAAAGTTTTGCAAATAGTTAACTTCTTGAGCTGCTTTTCGAAAGGATGGAGTTTCCAGTCTACCCAGAGGTACCTTGGAAGAAAGGCCTGGCCATCTACTTTTGAAAAGTCAGCCATTGAAAGCCCTATAGAGGACAGTTCTGCTCTGACACACCACACAAGGGGTCTCCTAGAGTCAGAGTCATCTCAACAGCACTGATATTTTAATAGTGTGACCCACTAACTGAATAAAAATATTAACTTTTGGTTTAAAGATTTGCAAGCATTTTCTAAAATGATTTCAATAATTAATTCCGTCTCTCAATTACATTTATGAGGCATTAAGACTAAATCATTGCCAAATACTTTTAATTATAATTAATCAGATATATAGTTGTATATCTAACTTAGATATGCTATCTCAAGAATATAATACAAAGTCTTATTGAGTCCCCCTCATTCCACGTGTTTGTCTTTGTGATACTATTATTTATATTGCCTTTTAAAATAACATGTTTATGTTAAAGAAACAAATATGCAGTGAACAAAAACACAAAACAAATCAATCAAATTTGTATATTTCTCTTCTCCCGTAGTTTCTTCATGGAAATGCAGGATGATTAGATCCAATGCTGCAAAGGGTAATTAATGCCTAGCAAAATACAGCAAGGTGTGCATTTCTGTTTTTCTAGGTGGCACTTGTTTTTCACATTCTCTCAAACCTTACCTTCTACCATCCTGTGATTTTTTTTTTAAGTTTTCTCTTCTAAATCCTAAAAACTGGTGAGTTTTTTTTTTTTTGGCCTCCATTTTAACGGTAGAGCTGGGAAACAAACAAGCAAAAAAGTCACCTAACTAAAGTCACAGAAGAAATTAGTGAGAATGGTGAGTCTACTTGGTGAAGTTTCCTAGTTCTATGTTCTGCCTGTTGCATGATATTCACCACGCCTTTTTCCATCACCCAAAGATGAACATTAAATGCTGAGAAGAGAGAACTTATGTTAACTGGGGGAAGATGGAGGAGGCAAACAGCTGCCACAGAGTCACTTCTTCCTCATGGCAACTACCACGTGTGTCAGAGTACGATTGTGCTCTGTAGGGTTTTCAATGGCGGACTTCCGAGCAGATCATCAGGCCTTTCTCCCAAACACCTCTGAGTAGACTTGAACCTCCAGCCTTTCAGATACCAGCCAAGCATGTTAACTGTTGGCACCACCCAGGGACTCCTGCATTTAACCACTATCCTATAGTACAATATTAACATGAAATATAAGGGGAAAGGAAAAAGGAGAGTGTGAAGTGTAGTGCCATAGGAGAATATTAGGAGAAAAGAAATAGGTGTGTGGCTATAAATATCAAAAGAATTAGTAGCAGGTTACCTATATAGAACCTATCCATCTGGAGAGCACAATGATGAAACCAAAAAAAAAAAAAAAAAACAAACCTACTGCTGTCGAGTTGATTTCTGACTCATAGCAACCCGCCAGGACAGAGTAGAACTGCCGCATAAAGTTTCCAAGGAGCACCTGGTGGATTCAAATTGCTGACCTTTTGGCTAGCAGCCATAGCTCTTCATCACTATGCCACCAGTGTTTCCTGATGTGCAAAAGTGCTCATAAGACTGAAGTCCTGATTTCGGTACAGTCAAATTCCTGTATAGGCTAGATACCTGTGTGAACCTAACTTCTTTCATTTCTACAGTGCTTATAGGGCTCACCCACCTGAGTTTAGCTGCTTTGAAAATGTGGACATTTTCGCCCATATTTTTGCTGAATGACTATTGATTATTCATGCCCATTCTACTGATGGTGGGTCAGCACCATTGCAACAAATAGAAGATGCAAAGAAAAGTATTTCCATTAGAACTGGCATACTGTTGATTAGATACTGTAGTACGGGTTGATGGGAAGTTGGGTGCAAATTACTTGGTTGAAATCTATTTTGTCCCGAGATTGCAACTTATCTAATACTAGCAACACCAGGATTTTATTTTCACTGTTAATTCAGCTTAGATAAATAGATGAAAATATCAGCCATTTAAGTAAGGATCTTAGGACACCAAGGATAGGAGATGGAAGGGAAAGCATGGATAATTTAAATGGTAAATTTAAACACAAGTTGGAAACTTAAAACGTCTTCTATTTGCCACAATACTAATAATAGTAAAAGGTATAGCCTGGTGACCACTAGAGTTACCAAAAAGCACCAGCTCACATATTAATGCGCATAGCATTCCACTGCCTGCATGAATTAATTACTTGACTATATTGAATAAAAATCAGACAGCTTCATTGATTCATAGTCTCATAGTTTCAAAAGCATTCTCGTTTTCATTCAGCACAATCACTTGAAAAAGTAATGTGTGTGTGTATTAATAAAAACGAGACCAAAAGGATTTTATTCCACCATGTGTTTTTGTTTTTCACTGAAGTGACCACAGGTCAAGATAGGATTCAACTACCATAATATATTTGAAATTTGCAAAACTAAAATATATTTCAATATTTATATGAAACATAACAAATGCAAATATGTATTGAAAAGTGCTATATATTATTGCCATGTAATTCTCCCTGTTTATACTTCATTGATTATAATTATTAATGCTAGTGGTTATCTTGGGAGGTCATAAAGAGATTTTTGGGGTTTTGACATTTTTTTAATTGTCAAAAAAACAAAAGTGCATTTTGCTTTTAAAATGTACGTGAAAACACCAGAAACGACTACTTTAAGTTGAAGAGATCTAACCTTGTGATTGAGGATGCCTTGGTATGTAAAGCATGGTGTGTGATCTGTTTCAGTTTCCCCGAGTTTGTCTCAATTTGTTCACAAATTCATACTTGAGGGACAAAGTCAACTCTATGAACATCTTTCAGCTCTCATCTTCACAGTGGCTAAAAGGGGTGTACAAGTGAAGAAAAAAATTAGCCCTCATTGACTGCCAAAAGTCTCTTCCGTATTGTAAAAAAAAAAAAAAAATTTAATTGCATTCACTGATGACAAGTGTGGGTGCGTTTGGCAGGCAAGGGGAAAGGACTTTGTATCTGCTGTTCAAAACTTCTTATTCTGCTAACACTTTTCCTCTTCATGTCATCGAAAATAATTTCTTACTGATTATGTTGACACCCTCATATTGCCAGAATTTTTTCTTACATCTCAGATGTAACTGTCTGTCATAATCTGCACTCCAGTGTGTTCTTTTTTTTTTCAATATAGCTTATATGTAAAAAAAAAAAAAACTTTTAGAAACTAACTTAAGTTCAAGTTTTACTTTGCTTTCTGAAGACTAGTTTATAACTACACAGGACTGGACAGGAAACACATTCATTTTCAGGCTTTAGAAACTAATTTATCTCCCCGAGCAGTTAATGCCTTAAAGTGTTCTTAAACCATATTAACTTACAACACAAAGTGGTGTAAAATCAGATAATTTTAGAAGGCGAGTTACTTTTGTCATTTCACTAAAGATATGTTTTCTTGCAGGATACTTTTAATTTAAAAGGACTATAATCTGCCAACAAATTGTAAAAACATTTTTTCCCTGTTTTTATAGAAAAAAATAGAAATTTGCTATAGGTTGCTTTATGTTATAGATGTGTTCCTGAATATGTATTTGCAAACCTAGTCATATTTTTCCATTGACTTGATTTATATTTGAAAGAGGTTCTCAGGGCTCTTGTAGACAATGTATTCAAAGTCATGTTCTTAGAACAACTCTTGATTCTGCAATGCTTCTGGTATCTATCGTTCACTCACTGGCCTCTTCCTAAACCATTTTATTACAGGTGATGAGAAAGTGTGATTTTTTCTTCAGGTGCAGCATATGGTTACTGTAGCTTCTGCAAATGGCCTCCATCTTTGCCTTCCTCAATTTCTAATAGAATGAAATGGAAGACTCCTTGTAGCAGTCAATCTCATTATAAATTGGATATAGAAGGTTAATAATTTCAGTGGTTTTGTATCTTCTGTATCGAGTTCAACTAAAGATCATTCCACCTAGAAAAATTATGACCTATACAAAAAAACTAGGCAGTAATAAACAAATAAGGACATGTTGAAGAATAGAAGAGACAGAACAAAAAGCAAAATACCAAGAAATAGGATTCATCAATAAAAAGTCTGAACTCAAGAAAAGGTTTAAACATAGACGAAAACATTCTTTGATGGTTATGAGGGTGAGGAGGGAGGGAGAGAGGTATTCACTAACTAGATAGTAGACAAGAATTATTTTAGGTGAAGGGAAGGACAACACACAATACAGAGGAAGTTAGCACAACTGGACTAAACAAAAAGCTAAGAAGTTTCCTGAATACAACTACTTTGAAGGACAGAGTAGCAGGGGCGGGATCTGGGGATGATGGTTTCAGGGGACATCTAGGTCGATTGGCATAACAAAATTTACTAAGAAAATGTTCTGCATCCCACTTTGGAGGGTGGCGTCTGGGGTCTTAAAAGCTAGCAAATGGCCATCTAAGATGCACCAATTGAACCCAACCTACCTGGAGCAAAGGAAAATGAAGAACACCAAAGACACAAGGAAAATATGAGCCCAAGAGACAGAAAGGGCCACATAAACCAGAGACTCCATCAGCCTGAGCCTGGAAGAACTAGATGGTTACCACCAATGACTGCCCTGACAGGGAACACAACAGAGAGTCCCTGATGGAGCAGGAGAAAAGTGGGGTGCAGAACTCAAATTCTAGTAAAAAGACCAGACTTAATGGTCTGACTGAGACAGGAGGAACCCCAGAGGACATGACTTCCGGACTCTCTGTTAGCTCAAAACTAAAACCATTCCTGAAACTAACTCTTCAGACAAAGAATAGACTGGACTATAAGACATAAAATGATACTTGTGAGGTGTGTGCGTCTTAGCTCAAGTAGACACATGAGACTAAGTGAGCAACTCCTGTCTGGAGGCAAGATGAGATGGCAGAGGGGGACAGGAGCTGGCTGAATAGACATGGTAAATACACAGTGGAAAGGAGGAATGTGCTGTCACATTCTAGGGAGAGAAACTAGGGTTTTTGTATGAGAAACTGACGTGAATTGTAAACTTTCATTTAAAGCACAATAAAAATAAATAAAAATAAAAAGCCTGAGGGGGAAACAGATATACTTTTCCCATAACCATGTTAAAGGAAAACAACTAGAACTATGTGGTGCCTGATGGGGCCCATTTAAAGTGTGTCTAATCAATCATTAAATCCATAGGTTTAGCCATGTTGTTGTTGTTATTGTTAGATACTGCCAAGTCAGTTCTCACTCATATACATACATCTAATATATTTTTTTTAATAACTATCATTACAAGTAGCACAGATATCAAACAAATGCTAAATAAGTTTTGCCTTGACATTGGCATGGTGCTTGATTAGTTTTCTTATCAAGAATTTCAGAAACAAAAGTAGTTTGTCAGTGGAGTTTTCAATTCTGTTTAGATCTGGTTGGGTACAACCACAGGAAACATTTCGAGTAGGAGAGGAAGGAGGGTTTCATTGTAGGAGAGAGATGTGACAAAAATGCTATAATGGGTCGCTGTCCTAGATGGCCTTACTTCTAGGCAGATAGCACAATCATACTCAGAAAAAAACTTGTTAAAGGAATATAGTACTAGAATGAAAATGTACATCTATAAGCTACAAATACTGATTACAGTAGGGCTTATGGGGGAGAGGTAGAGGAAAAAGAGTTAGTTTTAATTAACTCACATTAACAAGAATTCCAGATGGCAATGGCTCTCTACCCATACATTTGTTTACCAAATAGTTTTGCTTAAATATAATTTTAATTTAAACATATTTGTTTCTAATATGTGATATTATTAGAGTTTTAAATTACATCTTTGATTTTCAATATTAAATTTTTTCACTTACTGGAACACCATTTTCTTACAACCAAATGTTGTTAGCGTGTTTAGTCATTTATCTTCTGAAATTAGCAGTTTGACCTTATAAATGTGTATTGATTCTTAAACAGGGAGGTAGAATTAAAGATTTTTTGCCAAAAATCGAGAAATATGACATACCTATTATCCTGCCATTATACTTTATTAAAGATAATCTGAGCAGTTGTACAACAGATACTTTGGAAAGAGCCTGTGATCTAGAATTCTAAGTATCTAAAAGTTATCGAAGTAATTTCTAAGATCACATCCAGTTTAGATTTGAGAAGCAAAAAGACTGCTTTGGAAGCGGAATCAAGAGAGAAAACCCAAGAGAAAAAATAAAGAGAAGAATCAATATAATGTGGCCAAAAGTGTACCTTTTTCTTGGAGGGGAAAGGGTCCATATCCAATAATGTACACAGGAAGTCATATACTAAGTAAAACCAAAATAGTCTGAGATAGCTATTGTTGTTATTGTTAGGTGCTGTGGGGTCATTTCTGACTCATAGCGACCCTATGTTCAATAGAACGAAACACTGCCTGGTCCTGTGCCATCCTCACAATCATTGTTACCCTTCAGCCCATTGTTGCAGCCACTGCCTTAATCCATCTCATTAAGGGTCTTCCTCTTTTTCATTGACCCTCTACTTTACCAAACACGATATCCTTCTCCAGTCACTGATCCCTTCTGAAAACACGTCTAACGTATGTGAGACTTAGTCTCACCATCCGTGCTTCTAAGGAGTATTCTGGCTGTACTTCTTCCGAGATAGATTTGTTTGTTCTTTTGGCAGTCCATGGTATATTCAATATTCTTCGCCAACACCCGAATTCGAAGGCATCAATTCTTATTCGGTCTTTCCTATTCATTGTCCAACTTTTGCATACGTATGAGAAGATTGAAAATACCATGGCTTGGGTGAGGTGTGCCTTAGTCTTCAAGGTAACACCTTTGCTCTTCAACACTTTAAACAGGTGTTTTTTTGCAGCAGATTTGCCCAATGCAATGAGTCTTTTGATTTCTTGATTGCTGCTTCCATGGGTGTTGATCGCAGATCCAACTAAAATGAAATCCTTGACATCTTCAATCTATGTGTCTTCTCCAAATTTTTCTAGTGCCATTAGGAGCTGCAAACAACATGGTACTTCATTTTTTCAGGAGGCTTTAAAACACCAAGCCAGTATAACCTTAAAACCAGTTGTCCTTGAGTCAATTCTGACTCATGGCAGCTCCATGTATGTCAGAATAGAACTGTGCTCCATAGAGTTTTCAATGGCTGATTTTTTAGAAATAGGTCACCAGGCCTTTCTTCCAAAGCACCTCTGAGTAGATTGGAAACTTCAACCTTTCCACTAGCAGCCAAGAAAATTAATTGTCTGCACCACCCAGGGATACCAGTATAACACTAACCAAAAAAAAAAAAAAAAAAACTAAACCTGTTGCCAATGAGTCAGCTTCAACTCATAGTGACCCTATAGGACAGAGCAGGACTGCCCCAAAGGGTTTCCAAGGAGTGGCTGGTTGATTCAAACTGCCTACCTTTTGGCTAGCAGCGTGAGCTCTTAATCAGAAGTGACTAAATACAGAAGGAACTTAGAAGCATAACAGTACTTCTGAATTTTATTCTAATATGCTCTTTCTTATTGAAAAAAATTATTTACCGTGTTACAAAATGCATTCTCTTTACCACCTGAGGGCCAAAATCCAGCCCACTGTCTATTTTGTAAATAAAGCTTTATTGGAACAGCCAATAAATAAATACGTTTTTCAATTCTGAATACAACATTTCACCTAATTATAATTCACTTAACTATAAAACTCTGGAAGAGGCTTAAAATATTGATCCTGGTTCTCCCTGAAATCTATATTATTTATTAATAATTCTACATAAAAGGTACATCATAAAATCCTTCTATGCAATGCAGTCCACCAAAGCAAACATAAATTTGTAAGTAAAATTCTACCTTCTTTGCTCAGAGACCCTTCAATAAAGTAGAACTAAAACAAAAAGAATTCTCTTATTCTCTGTCTCTCTCTCTCACACACATACACAATTACTATTTAAAAGTGCCTCTGTGAAGCATAATATCATGCATTTTTTTTTTTCACTATGCTTCGTATGCATAGAGTTTTTCAAAGGCTTTCACTGGGTAATGCTTCAATGAGAAAAAAGAAAAGACACATGTTTGGTAAACATTACTTACTATGTTCCAACCTTAGTAAGTCACAGTGCACATTAATATAGTAAAGAAAATGAGAGGTCCTACAGTAAAAAAATAAATAAAAAACTTTGTTTAATTTGGAATATCCCAAATTTATTTGACCACCAAACATTTTTACACGTGACATCTAACAATACCTACAATCCCATGTTAGTCAGGATATGTTAGGCCATGCTGTGATAACAACCCCAAAATATAAGTGGCTTAATATTATAAAATTAATTTCTCACTCATATTGCATATCCAAAATGATTCGGGGGCAGTTCCACTCATTGTATTCACTGAGGGAATCAGGTGAAAATCTGTTTTTCACAGTCAGTACAGCAGCGGTAAAGGACCTAGTTTCAGTGTAGAAGGGGAAGGATAGTCTACCATGTACTCCAAAGAAAGCCAATAGTCTTTGGTGAACAGCAGGACTATCACAGACACACTTTGGAAAATTCTGGGCTGAAGAAACAGCTCTGGCACCTGTTATGCAATAACTCAAAGAACGTACAAAATAGATGTTCCCTGACAAATGAGTAATCCTGGGGTTCTCCCAGCCTGTCAGCATGGCCACCTTGGTTTCTTGGCTTTACCAGATGTATAGTGTTATCTGCTCAAATGAGGTGCCCCATCTGTGACTCAAACACTGATCTAGTGTCTTTGCTGATGTTGTTTCCTAGAAATTGGTGACCATGTTCTAACATAAATCAGTCATTCACCCTCCAGCCTTAAAAGCTACCAGTATCTCCACATACCTTACCTCCCCTTAAACTTTCTATTTCGGTACTTATCCCATTGTCTCCAATGTTATCATCAAAAAGGAGATATATTTCTTTTCAGTGATGAGTGTGTTGTAGTGGTCTCCATTCATTACATTTGAGCTACATGACACATAATGCAAACACCTCTAAGGCTCTGCTTCTGAATCTCTCAAATTTGTAGGACCAGGGCAGAGTTCTCCAAAACAGAGCTTGCTCCAAGAGAGGAACTCACGCTGAATAGACAAGGCTGGGCTTTGCTGTCCTGGCTTCAACACCACCATTTCTGAATTTATCTCTCTTGCACAATGGAATTTCTTGCATCATATCACCTATACCAAAGGTTCTGTGGTAAAAAGTATTTGACTTCTGACTAGATATTCTTGAAGACCCCTTTCAACCTTGATATCTTAATCTACCTTGATCATCATTAAGAAGAGGCTTTTGGGAGATCAACTTCCAGCATGACAGCTCCACTGACCTGGCCCCTACACAGAAATACATATACACACACACACACACACACACACACACACACATAGGGAGCCCTGGTGGTGAAGTGGTTAAGAGCTCAGGCTGCTAACCAAAACATCAGCAGTTCTAACCCACAAGCTTCTCCTCGGAAACCCTATGGGGCAGTTCTACTCTGTCCTATAGGCTCACTATGAGTCAGAATCAACTCCACGGCATGCAACAACAACAATAGCATATATATGTTGTTGTTACATGCCATGGAGTCAATTCTCACTCATAGCGACCCTACGTTCAACAGAACGAAACACTGCCCAGTCATATATATATATATATATATATATATTCCAGAAGCCCTGGTGGCGTAGTGGTTAAGTGCTATGGCTGCTAACCAAGAGGTTGGCAGTTTGAATCCACCAGGCACTCCTTGGAAACTATGGGGCAGTTCTACTCTGTCCTATACGGTTGCTATGAGTTGAAATCAACTTGACAGCAGTGGGTTTGGTTACATATATTCCCTGACTGGTCCTATATTATATATGTGTCTGTGTGCATATATATATATATATATATATACATAGCCCTTGAGTGGCACAAATAGTTAAATGATTGACTACTGGCTGAAAGCTTGGCCATTTGAACCCATCCTGAGGTACTTCAGGAGACAGGCCTGACAATCTGCTTCCAAAAAGTCATGGCCTTGAAAACCCTATGGAGTAGTTCTACTCTGCACACATGGCATTGTCATGAGTAGGAATTGACCCGACAGCAACTAATAACAAATATGTGTGTGTGTAGGTATAAAATTTTTTTAAGCAACACAATTTAAAGCCTCTGGAAAGAGTAGACCTAAGGGAAAACAGTAAATGAAGAAACAACTACTTAAGAAAGGTGAGATTCTGTGGTATTTTAACTAAGTCCGCTCCCTCCCTCCTCCTCCCAGCTCAGCAAGGCAAAGTCTCCACTCCAGACTGCTGCAGCCAAGAACACTGGGCCTCCTCTCCCCTAGCTCCCCATCATGGGGCTTTCTTCCCAGGAAGCGTGGAGCTTCAGCATTTCTCCCAGCTTGTTTTTGTTGGGCTACTCAATCAGTTCACTGTAGAAGTGAAGTTTAAGCTTCCAAATGTGGGGATTTATACTTCCAGTAATTAATACATGGGTGCTCAGTATATATTCTTCACATCTAAATAAGTCAAATCTGGGTTTATTTTTTAGTCATTTTAAAACAAGCACTATCTCCACCTATATCAACACCTAAACCCAGAGATCACATTTATTTCGTAAAAGCAAGAACCGTGTGGATTATCCCGTTGCTTGTCTTTTATATACCCCTGGGCTGGGATTTACACTCCTTGTTCAAATTAAACACACTAGAAATTTCAAAGCAGATTTAGGTGGTAAAATTCTAAGCAAAATACTGGATGCTGCTCCATCCCAGGTTTGGAACTCTGCTCTATTTGTCAAAATTAAAAGAGTGAAATTGTGTGGTGAAGACCAGCTAATTGTTCACCAAATTGTATCCTGTTTCTTCCTGGGCACACAGTTATACATCATATTCAAGCCTTTCTTACACTTAGATACTACAGTCATGTGAAATTAAGTTCTATCCAATGGAGTGTGGGCAGAAATGGTACATGTTACTTCTAGGCCTGGCCTGTAGGTCCCTCCTATGCACAATTATCCATTCTTTTTCTTTTCTGTTGGTAAAACGAAGCAGACTCCAAAACTCTAGAGAAGAGAAGAGAAGAGGTGAAAGGCAGAAGATCTAGGTCCCTAACTTTTTACTTGGATGAAAAGTGACCAACACGGAATGTTGCCTGCGTATAAAATAAACTGTAAATGTGTTAAATCACTGAAATTTTAGGATTGTTTGTTGCATCAGTTATTCTACCCTGACTAATCCCATTGGTATGACATGAGGCACCAATGATAACCTAGATCATATTGTCTCCATTAAAATGTCTGCACAGTAAGTCAATAAATAATGATCATTATCAACCAGTTGTCAAAATCACAGTGAATCGCCAAAATCAAAGTTTACATTTGGTACCATAAGTACAGCTTCCACTTACTGACGCTCTTCAAATACTAAGAAATAAGCAATTTTGTTATCCTTACTTACAGATCAGGAAATGAAAATCCAGATGACTAAGCAATGAGATCAGTAAGTAACTGACCTAGGATTCAAATCTAATTTTTTTGATGTCAAGTCACAAATACATGACTTTATCAAGCTATATTGCCTCTCAATTCACAAACTCGTTCAGCCTCTCTATTCTGTTAATCATAGAACCAGATTGACCTGTCTGTTCCATCATGTCAGAGTATGCCTACTGCTTGATATGATTCTATACACTTGATATTTCTTAATTCTGATCCTGTTGAAATTGATAGCTTTTAAGTTTAAATCTATGATAGTCATAGATCTTCCTTATAAGCAACATAACCCACTAAGCTAATTTAAGTAGAAAATGAATTCATTAAAGACTATTAGGGAACTCACAGAAGCTTTAGGCTTAAAAGCTCACACCCAAGAACAATCTCAAGTTACTTACTGAGTCTTGCTAGTAGAGGCCCTTCTGGGCACAGACGTGGCTGGGCACACAGCAGGCATAAATGTGTTCGTATAAGCACTACCTGTAGGATATCTGCCATTTCTGCTTCATAGTTCCTAATATCTTTCCTGTGTGCTCCAAGCTGAAGGGACAGAAGCAAAGTGTGGTGGTGGCAGAACAAAAGAAAGCAAGTCCAACTGATCAAATATATTTCAAGCCTTTGCTCATATTACATCCAGTAGCATTTCAGCAGCCAAAGCAGAACACATAGCCAAGCCCAACATTAATGTGGTAGGAGGAAACACAAAGTCATATGGCAAAGAGCATGGATACAAGAAAAGGAGAAGAGGTAGCTTCCAGGCCAGTACCAGTGGTTCCATTGACTTCATGGTTCTAATGCAGTCAGCTAAGGGAGGCCTATCTTGCCTTAATGGGTCAAATTCAGAAAGCATGGGATAAAGACCATTATGGCTCCTTAACGCTGAGGGTTTTTCCGTTCCAAATTCTGGGAACATTTTTACCAGACTTCTTGTACTCCTAGCCTTTTTTGATAGAACCAAAGACAAAGTTAAAATTTTAAAAATTTCATATATACAATCATATTGCAGAAAAATTTGGTTTATATAAAGAAAATTACCCATTATCCAAACATGTACCCCATGTATACATGTTTTCAGTATTTTTTCTCATGCATATTTGTACATAGTTGTAATTATTATGTTTGTGATTTTGTAAATTACGTTACCTAACACAATGTATTCGATGTGGATCATAACAAATTATGGATGAGATTGCGAAGAATCAGAATTCCAGAACACTTAATTGTGCTCATGAGGAACCTTTACATAGATCAAGAGGCAGTTTTTCAGGCAGAACAAGGAGATATTGATTGGTTTAAAGTCAGGAAAGGTGTGCATCAGGGTTGTATCCTTTCACTCTACTTATTCAATCTATATTCTGAGCAAATAATCTGAGAAGCTGGACTATATGAAGAAGAACAGGGCATCAGGATTGGAGGAAGACTCATTAGCAACCTGTGTTAGGCAGATGACACAACCTTGCTTGTTCAAAGTGAGGAGGACTTGGAACACTTACCAATGAAGTTGAGAGATCACAGCCTTCAGTATGGATCACACCTCAACATAAAACAAAAATCCTCACAACTGGACCAATAAGCAACATCACGATAAACGGAGAAAAGATTGAAGTTGTCAAGGATTTCATTTTACTTGGATCCACAATCAACAGCCATGGAAGCGGCAGTCAAGAAATCAAACCACACATTGCATTGGGTAAATCTGCTGCAAAGGACCTCTTTAAAGTGTTAAAAAGTGAAGACGTGACCTTGAAGACTAAAGTGGGCCTGACCCAAGCCATGGTATTTTCAATCGCATCATACGCATGTGAAAGCTGGACAGTGAATAAGGAAGACTGAAGAAGGATTGAGGCCTTTGAGTTGTGGTGTTGGCGGAGAATATTGAACATACCACAGACTGCCAAAAGAACGAACAAATCTGTCTTGTAAGAAGTACATGCAGAATGCTCCTTAGAAGCAAGGATGGCGAGACTGCATCTTGCATACTTTGGACACGTTGTCAGGAGGGATCAGTCCCTGGAGAAGGACATCATGCTGGCAAAGTACAGGGTCAGCAGAAAAGAGAAAGGCCCTCAACGAGGTGGATTGACACAGTGGCTGCAACAATGAGCTCAAACATAACAACAGTTGTAAGGATGGCGCAGGACCGGGCAGTGTCTCATTCTGTTGTGCATTGGGTCACTGTGAGTAGGAACTGATTCAACGGCACCTAACAACAAACACAATGTATTGGCATTTTGAGTTGCAAATTACAGTCACCCAATTCAAACAAACTTAAGCAAATGAAGAAATTTATTTCTTCTGTAACTGAATAGTTTTAGAATAATACTCATCTTCATATGTGACTGGGTCCAGTAGCTCACTGATATCAACACTCAGTTCTGATTTTCTGTGTGTTAGATTTTCTTTTCTTGCTGGTTTTCTCCATACAATTATAAAGATGGTCACAACTCCAGGTTTATGTCAAATTTATAGCTTAACGATCCCAGAGAAAAGAGCTCCTCCCTTCCTCCCCAGCTTTTACATGAGTTTCTGATGTGGACTCCAATCAGCCAGCCTGAGTTACAGGCCCGTCACTATGATCAGGGGAGTGATACCCTACCAGTATGATGCAGATGAGTGGAGGAATGATTCCCTAAAAGAAAGGGTGAGAACACACAAAAAAGGGATGAATCTCTACTAAACACACCTCATAAGCCTTTTTCCATAATGCTACATCATTTCATAGCTGTCTTTTTGTGGCTGTGTAATATTCTACTGAGTGGTTTTATGATAATTTGCACCAGTCCCATATTGCCGTGGAGATGTAGGGATCAGAAAAGCAAGGTCATGTACAGTTGAGTTATGCTAACCCAAAGTCATTTCAAAGCCAGGGTTATCAGGGAATAGAAACTATGGTCTTTTTAGAGAAAACTGGTTCACAGAAAGGACAAACCAAAGGTCCAGAAAAAAGCAGCCTCAGGAAAGAGAGAGCTGATGTGTGATGACTTCTAAGTGTTGACGAAGTCTGGCTGTATTTGCTGTAATTGATTTCCAGGTATTCTCATAAGACAAAAGTATCTATAGCTCTTAAATAGCAAGTTCATTAGTACATGTCAAGTAGTGAGCATCCTCAAAATGTTGACGCGAATGATTAAACCCAATAGTAAGGCTATCAGAAAACAGGGAGGAAATTCTGTTTCCACTGGATATAGGAAGTACACTGACATGGTGTTTATGAGAATCAGGCTTTGCCTCCCACACACTTGGTTTGAATCCTGGCTCTATCTGTTGCGTTATCACTTCAATGTGTTGTAAATTCTAGGAAATCAAGAGCCATATCTCATTCACATTTGTGCCTGTCATGGCCCCTTCCCTGGAACAGAACTTAGCAATTAACACTTGTTGAACAAATTCTTTCTACTGGTAGGGACAATGAATGGATTTTATTTATAGTAAATACAGTGTACAAGTTATTGGAAAGAAAAAAAAAATGCATTGACACTATGGATTTCCAACAACCACAACATGCGTGAATGTATCATTTCCAGAAGAGTTGCTTTAGGGGATCAATTTTGTATCATTTTTAATTGCCACACATGTACAAAATTGGCCTCAAAACACCATACGATGATTACAATGGCTATATATTATGCTGGCTGTGACATTGCTTCTTCCAAGTTCAGAAGCTAGTTAACATATAAAAGAGTATCCACTGCTCCTCTCTCTTTCCAGTGTTTGTGTCAAAACATTGTTTCTTAGTCATATTGATCATATTAATACTCCCAGTAGAAATGATGAAAAAAATAGATTTGTTCTTGTAAACCTCAGCTATAACTAAAATATCCGGAGTGTTGCTTCCTTGAACTGTATAAGAACTCTCTTCTAAGACTTCTTCCATTCATACTGATTACATCCGCAGATGGAAATCAGGTGTGAAAATCCATTCAGATGCTTTATAACAGGGCAAACTTTGGCTCTCATTAAATGCTCAGTGTTCTGTCTTCATTAATGAAGACACAAGAAAGTTTCACCATGGAGAGAGAATGACTTAGATCATGGGTGTTAGTTATTCCTTCTAATGGCACGCATTCCACCCAACTGGGGAATAATACATTTCTGACTTCGTTCCTTTGCAAAATGCCACTTATTCAGCTCTTCCAGGAGAAGAATAAAAAGCTGTGATTTTGCTTATAAAAGCTCTTAGTTATCTACACTACAAAAGAGAAATGAAAAATTACAATATTTTTTTCACTAAACCCAAATAAAGACTAACGTTTAAGAGCATTAGTGACAGACGATCTTATTTTAGAGTTAGAATAATCCTTCAAGTTTGCAACACAAAAGAGCAATTGGGAACATAAGCTCTGGAGTAAGAGTCAGATTGCCTAGATTAAAGCTCCGGCTTCACGTTTATTTGCTATGTGACCTTATTGCTGTTTGTTAGCTACTATAGAGTCAGCTCTGAACTCAGGGGACTTTGTATATAATAGAATAAAACCTTGCCTATTCCTGCACCACCTTCATGATTGCTGGTATGTTTGAGTTCATTGTTGCTGCAAACTGTCTATGCCTCAATACTTTCTTCTACATAATGATAATTATAATAATACCTACTTCATAGGCTTATTGTGAGGGCTGAGATAATGCAATCCAGCTCTTAGTACTCAACCCATGTTTATTATTTAACTTTTAACACTATGTACATTTTCATGGTGTAAAAAAATATTGTTGTGTGCCATCGAGCTGATTCTGACTCATAACAACCCTATATGACGGAACAGAGCTACCCCCATAGACTTTCCTAGGCTGCAAATCTTTATGGAAGTGTAAAAGAATAGCATGTTAAAAAAAAAGAAACACACACACAAACTTTCCATAACCTTTCCTGATCTTTACTAGAGTAACTAAATGAACAGATCTCAGCATTCATACTTTCTAGAAGGTTCACTAGAATGTGAGAGGTGGAAAAAAAAATCATTAATATCAATGGAGAAAAAAAAATTCAAAATGCTGGTAAGTATTAACATGCCCGACAGGACAGTCTCATGGTTGTTCATGTTTGCCAGCTTCTTTCCACTGATGCATTTGCAATCGCAAGAACGTTAAATGAATATTCAGCCTACCATGAATAGTTTAGCTTTTGTTGATTCCCAAATAAAAATGATTACTAAGAACAACAAAAACTGAAAACATTATCGCTAACATCCCTGATAAAGGCTGGATCTACCAGTGTGCACAAAAAGAGACACTTACTAAGCAAAAAGAGGAACATTAGGAATTTAAAAGCCCAGCAAATGACAATTAGATTGCATTTTATAAAATATAGCTACTATCATTTTTCAATGAAATCGTTCCAGGGAATCAGTCAGGGATTAAAAAAATAGTCGAGTGTCTTCCAGTCCTGAATTCTGCCTTCTGTCTGTTTTTATATTTAGATGGAATAAAATGCAATTGCAATTACAATCACAATCACAATCAATTGCTGGGTACTTACCATGTGCCAGGAATTCTGCTAAGTGTATGCATTACCTCATTTAATCTCCACAACAAGTCTATAAGGAGGCCAATATTATTTTTTCTAATGTTACAGATGAAGAACTGAGGCATAGAAAGGTTAAGTTACTTGTCCAAGGTCTTATTACTAGTAAATGG
This sequence comes from Elephas maximus indicus, assembly GCF_024166365.1. NCBI lineage: Eukaryota > Metazoa > Chordata > Mammalia > Proboscidea > Elephantidae > Elephas > Elephas maximus. The sequence goes on along the minus strand of NC_064833.1, from coordinate 50,064,670 downwards.
TTCAATCAGTAATTTGGCTGGGTTCAAAGTTGTGCCATTAACCACTAAGCACACTATCTCTTAACTAAAACCCTTTGCAGTCCAGTCGATTCTGAATCACAGTCGACCCTGTAGGACAGAGTAGAACTGTCCCGTAGGGTTTCCAAGGAGCGACTGGTGGACTCAAACTGCTGACCTTTTGCTTAGCAGCTGATCTCTTAACCACTGCGCCAACAGGGCTCCTCCTCTAACTAAAGAACACATTAACTGATCAACCCAAAGCCTCTCAATTATCTAGTGTGTCCTGGAGCTTAGAGTCCAGCGAATACACAAGGGCTGGTGCCAGCTGAGGGAGCAGATGTGTGGACTGACTGACTCCACCCTGTTCCACTAATGCATTCCCCATTGCCAGATGTGTACCTGAGGCTATACTCCTTAGAAGCTATCTTTCTCTCTTGCTCCTAGAGAAGGATAACAACTTGCTAACGAGGCGTTTTCCTTAAAGCTCCTGATGCCAAGCCTTGGGGAACATAAATGGGCCATAAGATTTTTCAGAGCAAGTCACCCCTTTAAAAACTGCTCCTTACCTAGGTTTTGAGGCCACTGTGGATTTTACTGATTTAATGCATTTGGAAGTCATTTAGTTGAAGAGAGGTTGTGTACCATCCAGGAAGAAAGCTTCAGAGTCAGTCCTGGGGCAGCGTCCAGGTTTTTCTGCTCATTAGCTTTACGATGAAGAAGTAACTTCATTTGTCTAAATTAGTTAACTTAATTTGTCTAGATGGAGATAATATATTTCCTTTATCACAAAACACACATTCTTTTGCATTTTAACGTATCTGAAATCCAAAGCATCTTACAACCAATGGCATCTTTCACTCCTGACGGGCCAGGTGGCAGTGGTGAGGTATCTGTCATTACCTGTGCATGTGCAAACAAAACTCAAAGAACGAGTGGCAGTGGAGACAATAGAGCATTTGCTCCTTGAATCACAAGGCACTGTACTAGGAGTAACAGGAGGATAAAGGATACCCAAAACCTATTGCTGTCGAGTTGATTCCAACTCATAGCAACACTGTAGAACAGAGCAGAATTGTCCCATCGGTGCCCAATCTTTGTGGAAGCAAAGTGCCACGACTGTCTCCCACAGAGCAACTGGTGGCTTTAAACCGCTAACCTTCCAGTTAGCAGTCAAACACTTAACCACTGCGCCACCAGGGCTCCTTATGGAGAAAAGAATTGTTACTCTGTCCTCAGAGTGGTTATTATAATGTGGTTGGAGGTACAAAACATAAACTCATGAAATGTTAATGAGGTCATTTTTAATTTACGATACATTCTCTTCTACTTCCAAAAATAATTTGAAGCACAGAGAGGTTAAGTACCTTGCCCAAGTTTATGCAGTTAGGCAGACTGTATAAATAAAACTATTTCTATTTTCTACTTTCCTTAACCACTGGTAGTAAAAGAAACAGCCCAGCCTAGGTGCGCAGAGTTTAGAGAAGGAGGCTCTTGTTAGTGCTGCAGGGGACTGACCAGGGTCATGAGGCCAACAAAGGAATTTGCCACCAGACAAAAGCATTGAGAGCACTCTAGTGGGGAAGAAGGTATGGACAAAGTCACTAAGGCAGGGAGATGGGAGTTAGTTCGTAGGAACCATAAGTAAATTTTGCTAGCAAGGGAGGTTTGTTCAGGAGAGTGGTGGGGTATAACGGTGGAAAGGAAGGAGGGGGACTAATCATAAACGTCATTGATCCGGACCACAGAGATAATATTTAATTCTGAAGACAAATGAGCTGCGATTGAAGATTTTTGTGTTCATCGACTTTTCAAAGTTGAATTTTAGGAAGATTTGTTAGTTAGTTAGGAGAGTCCCTGAGTGGCCCAAATAGTTTCTGCCTGTGTACTACCTTATAGGTTGGTGGTTCAAATGCATCTAGCAGTGGTGTGGAAGAAAGGCCTGGCCATCTGCTATCCTAAATATTATAGCCAAGAAAGCCCCGTGAAGCACAGTTCTACTCTGCAACACCTGAGGTTGCCATGAGTTGGAATTGACTTGACAGCAATGAGTTTGGATTGGTTTTGGTTCGATTAGTTAGGTGTGTGCATTTGGGAATGACAAGGAGCCGATCTCCACGTTTTATTCATGAAATTCAAGGGGAAGGACTGAGGAGATTGATTCTAGGTTATGATAAACGTGGTAGGAGGAGAGGTGAATATACGTAACAGAAGCTCATGTAAGTGTCTTGTGAAAGAAAGTATTCAAAAAAGTTTGGGAAATGTTGGAGTACAAAAAGTTACCTGGTTATTCCAATGCTATGCCCATATGTTGATCATGGAACACTTTTTACATTTTTTCCCATGGGGTACCTATTAACAAATTCTGGAACCAGAGTTCTAATGAGCACACTTTGAGAAATGCTGAGTTAGTTATATCCTAGCTATTGCCGAAAGTCTGCTTCTTTATTAGTACTTTCTATTCTAGCCTTGGATTATCAACTTCAGATATTTTACAAGCATATTTTGCATTTAATTATTTTTGACTCAATCATAGATGACTAAGTTAATGAAATTAATTTAGATGATAACATTGTAAGAACTTTTCATGAAAGAAGGTGGTAGATTACAACTGATATGAATGCATACATATATATGTATATGTATGTCTGTAGGTATATATGTATATGTGTGTATATTCCCTATATTCAATTCCACAAAACCCAGAGACAACTATTATTTTAAACTCACTTTATGGAGAACATATTTAATATTAGAACAGAAGAGACTACCTTGCTAACATTTTTCAGTCTTTGCTAACAGCAATAAGAATGGATTACTTGCCATCAAATGGGTGGTTTCCAATTGCTTAATTTTACTGTCTGTGACTTTGTCAGCAAAATGCACAATTGTAATAAGCAGAATTGTAAAAGGCTGCTGTTGGTTTTTTTGCAGACTCTCTATCCTTCATCACACCTTTTGAAGACAGGTTTTAAATAGCATCTAGAACAAGAGGCTACAATGAGCATAACTGGGAATACAAAAAATCTGTCTCTTTGTCCATGACAATATTGACCTCATTTTCAAGGAATCAATTTTCGGTTTTGTTTTTTAATTTATTTTTTGCACACAAGAAGAAAGTCAAATCATCATCAGACTTCTAGGAAAAGCTATTATTAGGGAAGTTTCCCTTGCTCTGAAAAATCTACCCCCTTAATGTTTCTGTTTCAGTAAAATTCAGCCATGTGTTTCTTCCCAGGTCCACCATGTTGGTTCTGTTCTTAGGAATCACCTCTGCCAGGGATGCCGTCTCCTTCACGTCATCTCTCTCTCTTGGCATTTTGTTACCATTATTCTTGTGTTGATCCTCCCAGGAGCAAGTGCAAGGTCTCTGATCAACATGCAATTAACTGAACTGCTTTAAAAAGTTTTACAGCCTCTGTCTCCTGCTCTCTGATGGCCACTTGCCTTTCCCATATCCCACTGCCTACTCTCAGGTTGAACACACCTGGGTCACTGATAAGCACAAGGATCAACATGGCTTCACCTATTGACATTGGTGGCCCCCAAATCTGGCTGCATACCTTGCTTAGAAGGAAGCCCAAACATTGTATGTAGCTTGCAAGACCCTGCAAGGTCTGCCTCCTGTTTAACCCGACCCCATCTCTATCATCTTCCACCATTAACAGTTCCTCAAATCCTCCCGCTTGTCCCCATCTTGCAGCCTCAGACTTGTTGCCTCTGCCTGGAATGTTCGTCCACCACCACCACCCCTGCAGATGTTCATATGGCTCACTGCACTTCCTTCTTATTAGTGCTTAAATGTCACTTCTGTGGCGTGGCCTTCCTGGTCCACCCAAATTATAACCGTGCTGCCCTAAGCCTATCACTGCTTGTTTCCCATCCTGCTTTATGCTTCTTCCTAGCACTTATCTCTAGCTAAATATTTATCTAATTATTTGTTTATCTTTCTCTCCCACTAGAATGTAAGTCCTATGATGGCAGGGATTTGTCTTGTTCACAAACATATCCTTAGAAATTCTGATTCAGCAATGGGGCCCATAAATTTGTTTTAAATAGGCAGCCTGAGAAATTTTGAAGCAATTAAGTAGAAAAGTATTTGGGAGGCAGTTCTACTCTGCCCTATAGGGTCGCTATGCGTCAGAATCAACTCGACTGCGATGGATTTTTTTTTTAATCAATATCTAAGAACCCCTGGTGGTGAAATAGTTAAGCTCTCGGCTGCTAACCTAAAGTTTGGTGGTTGGAACCCACCTAGCAGCTCTGTAGGAGAAAGGTCTGGCAATCTGCTCCTGTAAAGATTACAGCCCAGAAAATTCGGTGGGGAAGTTCTACTCTGTCACATGAGGTCACTATAAGTTGAAATTGACTCGATGGCATCTAACAACAACAACAACAATCAATATAAATTTTTTTCTAAGCCTGAGGTGGTGGCTGTTGTTATTGGGGAATTTAGTCATTGTTGTTATCATTTATTTTGCTAGTTTTTAAAGAAATGAAAAAAGAAATATCTTTCCCTTCCAAGTTCACAAAGTCCATGGCTCAAAGTTGTGGTGATCCCTGAGGAATTATTTCAATAGTTATAACGATAGCTTCCTACCATCTGTCAGTTTCTTGTACAGTGGTGGCTTGTGTATTGCTATGATGCTGGAAGCTATGCCATTGGTATTTCAAAAACCAGTAGGGTCATCCATAGTAGACAAGTTTCAATGGTGTTTCCTGTCTAAGACAGACTAGGAAGAATGTCCTGGAAAAAATTAGCCAATGGAAACCCTCAGTAGAATATTACTTGATACAGTGCTGAAAGATGAGCCTTATAGGCTGGAAGACACTCATAATACACAGTGGCCACAACAATGGACTAGAGCATATCAATGGTCATGAAGATGGCACAGGACAGGAAAATGTTTCATTCTGTTGCACGTGGCTCACCATGAATCAGAACTGACTCTGCGTCAACTAACAATAGCTTCAGAGGAAAATGGAAAGCAAGAACTCCCTAGAGAGATGGTATAATCTCCAGTAATTGGGAAATTACTGTATATTGAAGAGAGAATGCACTATTAATTTATTGAACTCCAGTATATGCTTTTTTTTTTATATGCAGAATTAACATAGTATTATCATCATCGTATTTTTCCCATTTTTCAGCTCCTGTCACATAACACTTATGTGGAGCTTTCTGTACATTTTCTCCACCCTCAATGTCTGTGTTAACATCAACAATTCCTCTTAAGTGGCTTACACTGGTGGGATCTTCAATCATAAGGTTAACTATATTAGTCTTTTCTGGATCGGAAACCCTGGTGGTGTAACAGTTAAGAGGTACAGTTGCTAAACAAAAGGTCAGCAGTTCGGGTCCACCAGGTGCTCCATGGAAACCCTATGGGGCAGTTCTATTCTGTCCCATCGGGTCACTGAGTCAGAATTGACAAGAGGGCAATGGATTTTTTTTCTGGTTCAGATAGCCCTGAACTGAGTCCGTACCTCCTGGATCTTAATCAAACTCAGCTCCATACTCTTCGAACAACTCAAGGGGGTAAAGTTGGTGTCAGACTCACTGGTATCGGGGGACATGTCGCCTAGACCTTGTTTCAGAGAGAACAAGGGTAAGCAGACATCTTGCTCTCAGTTTAGGATAAGCTTCACAGAAGAGCCTTCACAGGATTTTGAGTAAGGTGGCAGACATGATCTAATAAAGTATTATGATAAAGAAGGGAAATATTTCCAGGTATAAAAAGGTCTATTTTGTACAGTAGATGTACGAGACAAGATGGGAGAACTAAAGACAGCAAAGGAAACTCAAGGGGAATAGGGCAGTGAGATGAGAGAGTAGAGATGGAAATCCACAACCTAGAAGAAACCTAAGTGGTCAGAAGAGAGAACATAAGGTCCCAACTAGGCCCCTGTCTTCACTGTGGGTTGTGAGATGTCTGAAATCTCAAATATATTTTCTAATGCCTTGCTAGTGGCATCTTACCTGAGTAAATTAACAGAGAACTGTCTCACAATTAACTATGTTGTTTATTGCCTATCACTGTAGTCAAACCTCCATATAGTGAACTGAACAGTTCCTGAACCCCTTTGGCATTTGTGTCCTCTTATATTCATAAATAGTCATCACGCTGACTCTTCATCACCATCCTATTCAGCTGCACATGGTTTAAGCCTCTCTTTTCAATCCATTCCTCCAGCCGGTAAAATCATTTCCCTTGGTCTTTCTGTTCCTCCGGCCAATTTGTTCATTTCTGGAAAAACTGGCACCACATTATTCTAGCTGTGGACTCACAGTTGTATTTACAATTAATATTTATTGAGTGCTAACTGGGTTCTTGGCCCTGCATTAAGCATTGAAAAGGGCTCCATTGGCATGATTTATGGAGCTCCCACCATGTCATCCAGGTGGCCCCATGTTGTCCCATTGCCTCACGTTCCCTCTGTGCAACTTCTGACAGTGGAGTAAGGAACTCCAGCACTAGAACAGAAGGCTTATAGTACTAAGAACTAAAGGCAGATATTCCTTTTCTTATCCTCCAGAAATTCTTCTCACATTCAAAATGTTATTTTTATTAGAGTAAAATAAACTACTGTCTTGATCTTAAGGAATTCTCATAGGCTTTCCATGTGTAATATTGTGGTGTTTTCACCAAATGGTATTTGAACCTGAAAATTTCAAAAAGCAAAGAGACAATTACCTGGGTCCTATCTCCTGACTTAAGGATCCCTGATAAATGGTTAAGCGTTCGGCTGCTAACCGAGAGGTTGGTGGTTCAAACCCACCCAGTATCTCCATGGGAAAATCTCCTCCTGTAAAGATGACAGCCCAGGAAACCCTATAGAGCAGCAACTCAATGGTACCCAACAACCACCACCTCCCTACTTAGGTGGGGGGAGAGGTGGGTTGGGAAAATACATTTTCTGCATTTGTCTGCCTCAGTTTCCCAAGTGTGACTGAGAACGTATTGAGCAGGCACAGATTTGAGCAAACACAACTTTATTTATTCATCTTGAGGTAAGGGTCTAGACACCCACACAAGACAGCCCTTTGCTCATTTCCTCCCCACCCATTCCAAGAAAACAGCTGAATGTTCTTTCATGACAGACATATTCTTGTGTAATATTTTCAAATACATCATTAACACTTCTTTACAAAAATAGTGTCCATCACCTAGA